>NC_073224.2:42805000-52805000 GCF_029281585.2 Gorilla gorilla gorilla | reverse complement strand
TCAGTGACTTCTTACAAATTTTGGAATGTAAGTATTTTATTATTACATTCAGTTCTAAATATATTATAATTCCCCATTATGTTTCCTTCTTTGCTTCATGAATTGTTAAAATCTATCTATCTATCTATCTATATATATATGTTTTATAGTCCAGGCGCGGTGGCTCACGCCTGTAATCCCAGCACTTTGGGAGGCCAAGACGGGTGGATCATGAGGTCAGGAGTTCAAGACCAGCCTGGCCAAGATGCCGAAACCCCATCGCTACTTAAAAATACAAAAAAAATTAGCCAGGCATGGTGGCACACGCCTGTAATCCCAGCTACTCGGGAGGCTGAGGCAGGAGAATCTCTTGAACCCAGGCAGCAGAGGTTGCAGTGAGCCGAGATGGAGCCACTGCACTCCAGCCTGGGCGACAGAGCAAGACTCCGTCTGAAAAAAAAAAAAAAATATATATATATATATATATATACATATATATATATATTTTATAAATAATTTTGAACACTTAATTTTTGGTTAGTTGATATATTCATAATATTGAAAAATGAAAAATATAAGATGGTATTCAGTGAAAAGTTTCACTACTACTACTGATCCCATCCACGTGGTTTCACATACTTCCTCCAATAAAGCGCCCATTGTTAAATGTTTTGTGTATATTTCCAGATAATTTATATGTATGGAAATATAAATATATACTTCCCCCCTTTACATAAATGGTGCCATATGTTAAACAATATTCAATACTTTGAATTATTTACTTCAAGTGTATATCTTGGAACTCTTTCCATGAGTTCATAGAGAGACTTGTATTTATGTTTTCTAAATATCTGCATTTGAAAATTATCTTTTTGTTATTGATTTCTACTTTTATCTCATTAGGATCAGGAAATGTGGCCCACACTATAGTAATTTTTTGGTATTTGTTTATTCTTGCTTCCTAGCTTGGTATGTGCAGGGATGATTATTGTTAAAGTATCCCCACTGAACTCACTTGTTTAATTTTGGATTTTGGAGAATGATGGTAGGTTATAAAATTTATCAGGGAAGCACTCCTATTATAGTTATTCTTCCAGATGTAGTATTTCTTTCTCTCTAACATTATATAATATAATCCAAAGAAATTTTGATGGTCCTGACATCTTGTGATCATCATAGTAGTCTAAATATAGGCTGGGAGTGGTAGCTCATGCCTGTAATCCCAGCACTTTGGGAGGCCGAGGTGGGAGGATCACTTCAGCAGGAGTTCAAGACCAGCTTGAGCACAGGAGTTTGAGACCAGACTGGGCAACATAGGGACACCCTGTCTCTACAGAAAAAAATAATAATAATTTAAAAATTAGCCAGGCACAGTGGCCTGTGCCTGTGGCCCCAGCTATTTGGGCAGCCGAAGTAAGATGATCACCTGAGCCTAGCAGATCCAGGCTGCAGTGAGCCATGATGGCACCACTGCACTCCAGCCCGGGTGACAGAATGATACCTTGTCTCTAAAAAATAAATAAACAAAATAAATAAGTAGATATAGTATGCTGTTTGCACCTATTCAGCTGGAAGTACCAAGTACTTAAATGCTTTTAGAGAGACTTTCACTTCTGAACATGGAAGTATAACAAAGATCACATTTACCCTCCCACCTTCAACAACTAAAAACACAGACAAAAACAAGAAACAATAGTTTTTCTAAAATGGACAACAGCCATGCAAAAAAATGTTGGTCCCTTTGAGTGAAAAAATGTGAAAAATGGCTTACCCAGCCTCATAGCTGGAGGTGTTTTCTAGACCTCCGCACAGTGAGGAGGAGCCCACATGGAGCTCAGGGTCTCCTTGAATTGAGAAGCTACAGCTGAGAATTCGAAGAGGTGAAGGCATCTAGAATTCACAGGGCAAACTATTGGAGAGAGCTGCAGAGACCTACAAAGGGTTTCCTTTTAGTCTTCAGTTGAGTACTGATTAGCACGTGGGTGTGAAAAAGCTGACAGGGACCAAAGAAAGAACCACTGGACAGAATTGGGCAGAATGATTATCAGAAATTACACAAGGTTGAGAATAGTCCATATTCCCCACAATCAAAGTGGAGCAACTTTACAATACACAGGGCTAGGGTAGAGTACTAAGAAGGACTGTCCCAGTAGTGAAGTCAATTTCACTGCAGAATAAAGGCTGCTCTAATTTCACTTAAAAAACTAAAAACTGGCCAGGCATGATGGCTCATGCCTGTAATCCCAGCAGTTTGGGAAGCCAAGGTTGGAGGGTCACTTGAGCTTAGGAGTTCAAGACCAGCCTTGGCAATATAGTGAGACCCCATTTCATAAAAACAAACAAACAAACAAAAACCTGAAAAGCGATCATTGAAATGACCAATGTGTTTACAAATAATAGCATCCCAGAATGAATACAATAACATTTTAAAACTACAAAAAAATTCAGCACCCATGAATATAAAATTCAGTTTGTCATCCAACAAAAAATTATCAAGCATGCAAAAACAGCCCATAATGAGGAGAAAAATAAGTCAGTAGAAACAGACTCAGAAATGACACAAATGATTGGCATTAAACTAGCTATCATAGGCCAGGTGAGATGGCTCACATCTGTAATCCCAATGCTTGGGGAGGCTGAGGCTGAAGAATTGCTTAAGGCCAGGAGTTCAAGACCAGCCTGGGCAACATAGCAAGACCCCATCTCTACAAAAAAATTTTTTTTAATTGGCCAGGCATGATGGCATGCACCTGTAATCTTAGCTGCTTACCTAAGCAGGAGGCTCATGTGAGCCCAGGAGTTTGAGGCTGCAGTGAGCTATGATTACATCACTGCATTCAAGTCTGTACAACAGAGCAAGACTGTGTCCCTAAAAATATAAAATAACTATCATAAATATATTCCATGTTTTCAAGAAGGAATTAAGAGCATGCTGAAACACATGGAAGGTTTTAAAAAAAAAAATCCTTATAGAACTTACAGCAATATACTGGATGGGATTTGTATTATTAGTCTACTAGGGGCGGCATAACATAATACTATGGACTGAATGGCCTAAACAAAAGAAGTTTATATTTATTTATTTATTTTTTTTCTTGAGACAGGATCTCACTCTGTCATCCAGGCTGGAGTGCAGTGGTGCAATCATGGTTCATGGCAGCCTCGACTTCCTGGGCTCCAGAGATCCTCCCATCTCAGTCTCCTGAGTATCTGGGACCACAAGCACATGCCATCATGCCTGGCTAATTTTTGTATTTTTGGTAGAGATGGGGTTTCGCCATGTTGCCCAAGCTGGTCTTGAACTCTTGAGCTCAAGCGATCCACCTGCCTCGGCCTCCCAAAGTGCTGGGATTACAGGCATGAGCCACTGCACCTGGCCAGAAGTTTGTTTTCTCACAGTTTTGGATGTTGGAAGTCCAAGATCAAGGTGCCAGGGTTGGTTTATCATGAGGCTTCTATCCTGGGCTTGTGGACAGCCAACTTCTTGCTGTGTCCTCACATAGTTGTTTATCTGGGTGCACACACACAGAGGTGTCTCCTTCTCTTCTCATAAGGACATCAGTCCTATTTGATTAGGCTGTGCCCTTCTGACTTCTTGCAACCTTCATAGCCTCTATAAAGATCCTTTCTCCAAATACAGTCTCATGGGGAGTTAGAGCTTCAACATATGGACTTTGGGAGCCACAATTCAGCCTATAGCAGGATTAATAGCCGATTAGACACTACAGAAAAAAAATGATTGCAGAATTTGAAGGCATGGGAACTATACAAAATAAAACATGCAGAAGGAAATAGATCACAGAAAAAGGTACACAGAACATTGGTGAGATGTGTGAAAACTTCAACTGGCCTAACATGCACATAATTGGAGTCCCAGAAAAAGTGAGGGGTAGACAGAAAAAATATTTGAAAGACTAATAGATAAAAATTTTCTAAATAGGCCAGGAATGGTGGCTCATGCCTGTAATCCCAGCACTTTGGAAAGCTGAGGCAGGCAGATCATTTGAGGCCAGGAGTTTGAGACTAGCCTGGCCAACATGGCAAAACACTGTCTCTACTAAAAATACAAAAAATTAGCCAGGCATGGTGGCATGCACCTGTAGTTCCAGCTACGTGGGCGGCTGAGACAGGAGAATTGCTTGAACCTGGGAGGTGGAGGCTGCAGTGAGCTGAGATCACACCACTGCACTCCAGCCTGGACCACAGAATGAGACTCTGTCTCAAAAAATAAAAAAAAAAATTCTAAATTGATGAAAAGTATAAATCGATGGATCTAAGAAGATCAATGAACCCCAAGCCCAAGTAACATCAACAAAAGTAGTATGCCAGTATGCCATATTCAAATTGCTTAGAACTACTTATAAGAAGAAAAATTTTAAATTTAAAATCAGTCAAAGGAAAAAAGAAATCTTATGTACAGAATGTAAAAAATAGCAAAAGATTTTTGCTGCAAGTAATGCAAGCCTAGAAGCGAGTGAAGCAATATACTTAAAGTACTAGAAGACAATTGTCAACCTAGAATTCTATTCCCAGAGAAAAATTTTCAAAAACATCGGACACAAGTTTTTCAGCATGCAAAAGCTGGAAGAATTTAACCAGCACACTTGAACAATAAGAATGTTGAAAGAGGGCAGGAGGTGGGCAGTGCAGAGTGCGAGGTTGTTTTGTTCAGCTGACGGGAGGGCCCTTGGCCAGGACCTGCAGTAGGCCACTTCAGGGAGGGGCTCCAATTGGCCACCCGGCTTGCTGCTTTCCTGGGTGCCACTCCCTCTGCCGACCCAACGCAATGTGCCAGTAGCACGGCACCAATTCCTCTTGGACTCTTGGGCACTGCTCTGAGTAGTGTCACCCTTTACACCAGAAAGCTAGCAGGCACTATGAGGAAAAAACAAAACAAGAAGAAAGTGAAGGAGGTTCTAGAAGTGGAGGAAGAGAAATATGTGGTGGAAAAAGTTCTTGACTGTGGAGGGGTAAAGGGCAAAGTGGAGTAGTTCCTAAAGTGGAAGGGGTTCTCAATGAGGACCACACATGGGAACCAGAAGAGAACCTGGATTGCCCTGACCTCATTGCTGAGTTTCTGCAGTCATAGAAAACAACACATGAGACAGATAAATCAGAGGGAGGCAAGCGCAAAGCTGATGATTTGAAGATAAGGTGTTGCGGGAATTAAAGGGACAGGAGAGACCAATGGGTGGCTCAGGAGGATTTATGTAGGTGCTCCGGCTCAGCAGATTAACCTCCAAAGGTTGAGCCCCAAACAAAGACAGGGCTTGACTTTTATACATACAACCAAAAGGGGTTGGCCAGCTAGTGGTGCAAAACCTGCAGGGTGGCAAGCAAGCTTACAGAAGCAGAACAAAGGCAGTTTACCAAACAGAGACAGGTGTTGCAACTCAGGCATGTCTTGTGACCTTTACCATACTGCACAGATGGGAAAACAGGAACTTACAAAATCCTTACCAACTTGCAGAAATAGTTACAAAGATAGTTAGGAGAGCAGAACAAAGAATAATGGTATGGGGAGATAATTTTAAAAAGGGGAAACTGATAAGAAGAACTTGTTTTTCTCATCCCTGCTCCTGGAGCCCATTCCTTCTGGGCCCTGGCTCTGCTGATAGCACTATGAGAGCCCTCACAGAGCCTTGCTTATTGCTGGGCCTTGGAGTGAGTCAGCCTGTACAGAAAACTTGTTTTCTTCTCTTTTTTTTTTTTTTTTTTTTTTTTACATCTCCTGCTTCATAGGGAGAGGAGGGCAAACCAAAGAAGATGAAAGAAGAGTCAGAAAAGCCATGAGGCTTTGCTGGGGGTTTGGCGCCAGAGCAGATTATTGGAGCTACATACTCCAGTGGAGAGCTCATGATCCCGATGACATGGAAAAACTCTGATGAGGCTGACCTGTTTCCTGGCAAAGAAGCCAATGTCAAGTGCCCACAGGTTGTCATATCTTTCTATGAGGAAAGGCATTCCTACCCCAAGAAGGAGGATGACAAAAAAGATGACAAGAACTGACTCTCCTGAGTACCAGCCACTGTCACATCTGAATGTTGGTTTCCAGTGGGAAGGGAAGGAGTTCTACTTGTCTCGACAGCATAGAGGTGGCTTGAGAAGACGTCCTTTGAAGAGCCAGTATAGTTTCTGTGCCCTGCAGCAGCCCAAGTGCTTTAAAGCCATTCCAAGCTCTAGAATTTGCACACCCATCCCAGTGGAGGGGAAGGGGGATAAGTGTTTCAAGGCAACTTTTTCTTCATTTTGCTGAGAAAAGCAAAGGGCCTTCTATGAAGGACAAAACTTGCAGAGTTGGGTGTGTGGGAGAGCAAACAAAAATACTGTAGATCTTCAAAGAGCATCTCCACAACCCACAGCCTACTTCCCAATAGTGTCAACTGCATTTTTACAGCATAGCATGTGTGTAGTTTTTGGCTATTACTGGTGTATTATTTGGGGAGGGAGGGATGGAGAGAGGAGGAAGGGAGATGGGTAGCATCATTTTGATTAAAATTTGGGGCTTGATAGGGGAAATGGTGAAGCAATGGAAAGAACAGACAACTAATGATTTGCTTCTATGTCTAGAATATTTTACCTTTGAAGGAAATGTCATTAGCATCATAAATAAGGACTATAATTAAAAGCTGTGAATGCCTAGGCCCAGGGCGGGTCACCAGGCGGGGGCTGGAGCGTGAGGGTCCCACAGCCTGCAGGACCTCATGCCACCCAGAGGGCTGAGCCTGACCCCATGAGGGTGTCCTGTCCCCTGACAGGGCCAGTGCAGTTTGGTGTGTTCCTCCGCCTCACCAGAAGACCCTGAAGAATTATTTTTCATTATTGATTTTCCAATCATTTGACTAATAGTCTCTATTTAAATAAAGTTTTTAAAATGAAAAAAAAAGCCATGAATGTCTGAAACCTATATAAGCCAAGGTGTTCCCTGCCTAAACCTAATGCTGTTCCCCACAAAGGATAAGCTAGTTGATAAGTTACCAAAGTTGCCATTTTAGAGATGGAAATTGACTGAGGAGGGAAGGTCTTTTATTGGAGAGTATATAGTATGAGCAGATCATTCTGTCTCAGTGGGGTTAATTCCTGAAATTGGACAGAAGACCCTTTTCTTTCCAATAATGAAGTTATAAATATATCAGCTTGTTGAAGCCACTGGCTGAGGTATTGGGGAAGGGGAAGAGGGTGGTAGAGGAGATAAGACAGTAGGGAAAGACAAGAGCCCATACTCTTAGTGGGGAGAACTCTTGGAGCAGTTCTCTTTTTGGATCTTTGAACTCTGAAACCGTTGGTGGCAGCGTTCAGTCATTGACAGCACAAGTTCCACTGAATTGATTCGAGTTGAGTGATTTCAAAAGCCTTGGTCTCAGGAGATTTAACTTTCCTACTGGGCAGTGGTTCACTTTAAAACACAAAAAAACAAACAAAACCTTTTTTTTGTTTTGTTTTAGATGGAGTCTTGCTCTGTTGCCAGGCTGGAGTGCAGTGGCATGATCTCGGCTCACTGCAACCTCTGCCTCCTGGGTTCAAGCAATTCTCCTGCCTCAGCCTCCTGAGTAGCTGGGACTACAGGTGCCCGCCACCACGCCTGGCTAATTTTTGTATTCACTACAGGTGAAACAAAGGTTTCACCATTGTTGGCCAGGATGGTCTCGATCTATTGACCTCGTGACCTGCCCGCTTCAGCCTCCCAAAGTGCTGGGATTACAGGCGTGAGCCACCGCACCCGGCCAACAAAACCATTTTTTAAGAAATCCTGAGAAGTAACTGATATCTAAAATGCTCTGTCTTCAGTCATGAGATCCATCAGTTCTTGATATTGCCTAGACTTGCATCTAGAACTACATTGTAAAATCTTTTTAGGCATGTGTTAGATTTCTATGAAAACTTTTTTTAAATGTAAACTTCATACCACGCTGTCAGTTTTTGTCTTAATAAAACTATAGGTTTATTAAAAGAAAAAAAAAGAATGTGAAAGAGCCCGGGCATGGTGGCTCACACCTGTAATCTCAGAGTTTTGGGAGGCTGAGGTGGGTGGGTCGCTTGGGCCCTGGAATTCAAGACCAGCCTGGGCAACATGGTGAAACCTCGTCTCTACATAAAATACAAAAATTATCCAGGCAAGGCATGGCGTTGCACACGTGTAGTTCCAGCTACTTTGGAGGCTGAGGTAGGAGGATCATCCGAGCCCAGGAAGGTCAAGGCTGGAGTGAGCCATGATCACACCACTGCACTCCAGCCTGGGTGACAGAGTGAGACCCTGTCTCAAAAAAAAAAAAAAAAAAAAAATTTGAAAAAAGTCACCAGGTAGAAGCAATATATTGTGGGACGAAAATCTGAATCTCGCTGGGTGTGGTGGCTCATGCCTGTAATCCCAGCACTTTGGGAGGCCGAGGCAGGTGGATCACCTGAGATTGGGAGTTCAAGGCCAGCCTGACCAACATGGAGAAACACTGTCTCTGCTAAAAATACAAAATTAGCCAGGCGTGGTGGTGCATGCCTATAATCCCAGCTACTCAGGACTGAGGCAGGAGCATCGCTTGAAGGCAGGAGCATCGCTTGAAGCCAGGAGGCGGAGGTTGCAGTGAGCCAAGATCACACTATTGCACTCCAGCCTGGGCAACAAGAGCAAAACTCCATCTCGAAAAAATAGTAATAATAATAAAATAAATAAATAAGTCAAATTAAATCCTCTAAACATCCCGATTAAAAAGCAGAGTTTATCAAATTGGATTAAAAAGGATGATCCAATTACATACTATCTACTTTCAAGAAACTCTATTTATTTATTCATTTATTTTAATAACATCAACAGGGAAGAAGGAAACTTGTTTTAAAATAAAGACACAATCAACACTGTGTGAAAACTTGAAAAAATAAAGGCACAAATAGAATAAAAGTAAAAGAATATAAAATAATACAACATAGTAACAAAAAACAAATGAAAGCTGGAGATCTTTCCAACTTTCAGAATGGTAGAATAAGGACTTCCAAAAATTTGCTACTCTGTAAAAGCAATAAGATCTTCAAAACCCATCAGAATTAATTTTTTTAATTTTTTAGATCTAGAAATTAAACAGAAGTTTGCAGCAATGTGAGCAGTGTTTAGTCAAGAAAAATGACTGAATCTTGGTAAGAACAATGAGATTTGGTTTTTAAGCTTTTCCTAATTCTAACTCCTCTTCAAAGTAGCATTAAAAACTAATAGCCATGCTATTACAATAGCTATGAAAAGCAGCAGACTAGCATCTACTGGAGGGGGAAGAATGGACTTGGAGCTCCAGGAAAGCCTCAATCCCAGAGGACTGTCATTATTTGACTTGTCTGGCAGCTCAATGAAAAGTTCCATTCTCAGAGCTTGTCTTTATTGGTCTGAATATTGGTCACAGCTCAGTCTCTGTGAATAGTCCTATCCATGTGACATTTATTGAAAACAATCATTGGCAGTTGTTTAACATCAAAGCTGCCAGAGGTGTTGTTAACAGTTGGGGATAACAAGATGCTGATGAAAAACTTAAAAGGAAAAAAAAACTGAAGAATAAGATGTCCATTGGGAGATTTGGAAAGCTCTGATACAGTCCTAGGAATCTATAAGGCCATGCACATGATGTGTACATGCCCAGAAAAGACCTGAGAAGACCCCAATGTCTTACCTCTGGCCAACCTTAAGGCTTTTCCTAAGCAAGAAATGAAGGCTAAAGAGAGATGTAAACTGCCTGAGAGAGAATCGAAACTATACCCCAATACCGAGTGAATCAACAAAATTTGGAAGACTTATTTATTCAAGATAGTTGAGGAAATCTGTGTTCAATCATTAACTGGCCATTAAGCTAATTGAACAGAGACTTTACATTACAAAGAATACAGACTTTACAGAATTAGTCCAGGAAAGTCACTAAACAAAATAATAGCAACAACTAGCAACAATAACAAACCCTGCTCCAGAGATCTATTATACAACATGGTGACTGAGGTTAATAACAATACAGTGTATTCTTGAAAATTGCTGAGAATATGCTATAAGTGTACTTACCACAAAAAAAAATCAGTATGTGAGGTAATGCCTATGTGAATGAGCTCTCAATTTAGCCATTCCAGTGTATACATATTTCAAAACATTTTATACACAATAAATATATATGTCAACTTTAAAAAAATTAATTAATTAAAAAAGGAACAAATAGAAGTTCTGAAGTTGAAAAGTAAAATAACTGAAATGAAAAATCACTGGATAGACTTAACAGCAGATTTCAGCAGAATATGAAAGAATCCAAGAACTTAGCCAGGCACAGTGGCACACACCTCTAGTCCAAACTACCTGGTAGGCTTTAGCAGGAGGATCACTTGAGCTAAGG
This sequence comes from Gorilla gorilla gorilla, assembly GCF_029281585.2. Classification (NCBI taxonomy): domain Eukaryota; kingdom Metazoa; phylum Chordata; class Mammalia; order Primates; family Hominidae; genus Gorilla; species Gorilla gorilla. The sequence goes on along the minus strand of NC_073224.2, from coordinate 52,794,672 downwards.
AGTTTCAGTCCAGCCTGGGCCCCTTAGCAAGACTCTATTGCTCTAAAACAAACAAACAAACAAACAAAAATAAGCCAAACAAAGGATCTGAGAACTTGAAGACAGAATAATTGAGGAGATTACTCATTCTGAGGAACTGAAGGAAAAAGAAAAAAACAAGGGCCTCAGAGATATATGGAAAACCATAAAGTGTGTCAACATACACATAATGGAAGTCTCAGAAGGAAAGACAGAAAAAATGGTCAGAAAGAATATTTAAACGAATAATGGCCACAATGCTTTCAAATTTGAAAGAAACCAAACAACAACAAACAAAAGTCAGCACATCCAAGAAAATAAACTCCCAGTAGGATAAACTCAAAGGGATCCACACCTTGACATGTCATATAAAAACTGTTAAAAGAGACTGAGAATGTTGTCTCACACCTATAATCTCAGCACATTGGGGCAGCAAGGCAAAAGGATCACTTGAGGCCAGTAGTTTGAAACCAGCCTGGTCAACATAGCAAGACCCCCAACTCTACAAAAAATAAAAATATAAATAAATTAGCTGAGTATGGTGACATATGCCAGTAGTGCTAGCTACTTGGGAGGCTTAGGCATAAGGATCAATTCCAGACTACAGTGAGCTATGATAGTGCCACTGTACTCCAGCCTGAGCAACAGAGCAAAACCCTATCTTTATTTAAACAAACAAACAAACAAACAAACTGAAATTACCAAAAGATGAAGAGAGTCTTGAAAGCAGCAAGAGAAAAGCAACTCATTACATACAAGAGTTCTTAAGTAAAATTAACAGCTGATTTCTCATCAGAAGCCCTGGAAGCCAAGGCCGGGTGTGGTGGCTCACACCTTTAATCCCAGAACTTTGGGAGGCCAAGGCGGGTGGATCACCTGAGGTCGGGAGTTCGAGACCAGCCTGACCAACATGGAGAAACCCCATCTCTACTAAAAATACAAAATTAGCGGGGTGTGGTGGCACATGCCTGTAATCCCAGCTACTCGGGAGACTGAGGCAGGAGAATCGCTTGAACCTGGGAGGCGGAGGTTGCAGTGAGCTGAGATTGCGCCATTGCACTCCAGCCAGGACAATAAGCGAAACTCCATCTCAGAAAAAAGAAAAAAGAAACCCTGAAAGCCAGAAAGTCCTGGGATAACATATTCATTGCTAAAAGAAAGACTGTCAATCAAGAGTTCTATATTCAGCAAAACTATCCTGCAAAAATAAAGGAGAAATTAGGATATTTTCAGTTAAAGAAAAACTGAGAGATTTCATTGCCAAATATCTGCCCTATAAAAAATACTAAAGTTCCCTTTAGGCAAAATGGCAGACATATTCTACCTCATCAGTAATTACACTGAATGTAAACTGACTAAATATTCCAATGAAGGCCGGGCACAGTGGTTCACACCTGTAATCCCAGAACTTTGGGAAGCTGAGGCGGGTGGATCACCTGAGGTCAGGGGTTCGAAACCAGCCTGGCCAACATGGTGACACCACGTCTCTACTAAAAATACAAAACTAGCTGGGTGTGGTGGCACATTCCTGTAATCCAAGCTACTTGGGAATCTGAGGCAGGAGAATCACCTGAACATGGGAGGCAGAGGTTGCAGTGAGCTGAAATTGCACCATTGCACTCCAGCCTGGGCAAAAAGAACAACACTCCATCTCAAAAAAAAAAAAAAAAAAAAAAAAAAAAAAAAAAAAAAATTTCACTGAAGAGGAAGATATTGGTGGAAGGGATAAAGGAAGATGTGATCCAACTATATATGGTCTACAAAAGACATACTTTAGTTATCCTTTTTTTGCTGTTATTTCTTTTATAAGAGACATACTTTAGATTGAAAAACACACAGAGTTTAAAAGTAAAAGGAGGGAAAAAGATATACCATGCAACAGTAACTAAAAGATAGCTGGAGTGGCTATGCTAATATCAGACAAAATAGATTTCAAGACAAAAAATTGTTACTGAAGACAAAGAAGGACATTTTAGAGTGATAAGTGTCAATTAATCAGAAACACATGACAATTATAAACATATATACACTTAATTGAGCCTCGAAATACACAAAGCAAAAATTGACATAATTGAATCAAGATATAGACAATTCAAAATAATAGTTGGAGACTTCAATACCCCATTTTCAATAATAGATAGTACAACAAAGCAGAAGATCAGTAAGAAAATAGGAGAACAGCACTATAAACCAAGTAGACTCAACAGACATCTATGGAACATTTCACTGAACAAAAGCAGCATGCATGTTGTGTCAAGAGCACATGAGACATACTTCAGGATAGAATACGTATTAGGCCTAAAACCAGCCTCTTTGAGAGAACACAGTGCACCAAGGAGACTATTATTATGACTATTGGGAGGATAATACCAAGAGTTTGAAGTATGCTCCTCACCCAAGGTCCCCATAAACCAAACTTCTTAAAATCAAATAGATCAAAGAATGATCTATTTGATGATGAGTCTACTCGCTTAACTAAGTGGTCTTTTCATGAATCCTTTAAAACTGAATTTATATAATCTACATTTGATGTATTTCTCCATAGGCCACAGGTGCCAGCAGCTGCACATCTACTTTTCTGTTTAGCCAATTCTATAATTTAACATAACTTTCACAAGAGAATTTAAAGTCTGTTGTGTAACTATAGCCTTTACAATAGAATCTTCTAGACAGCCTATCATGAGGGACACATTTCTAACCATTGCCTCTTTTATTCCAAACCATGGAAAAAGGGCCTAACAATTGATGCACTTCTAGAAGAGTGTCTCCTGGCAATTTCTCTTTAACCCATGATGTGGGATAAGAGGAGTGAATCAATGTTCTATTTCTGACTGATTATGAGGCAAGGTATGTACCATTAAAGTTTCTCACCAATATTGGGCCTTCATCTTTTATCTATCAAAGTATAAGTTTATCCATGTATACGGCTGGCTGAAAAATCCTTCACAAATGAAAGTATACACCATAAGTGCATGCAACAGACCCCTTTTTCATTTCTGTTGTTCATAGAGGCATAAACAAGGAAAAAAATATTCAAAGATAAGAGTCTCATGACAGTAGAAGTCTTGATCCATGATCTTAGGAAGAACTGTTCACATCAAAGATGCCATTTTCTTCTGGGGAGACACTTCCTTGGTTAGCTTTACCTTAAGGGTTCCAATGAGTGTACAGTTCCAAGAGTGTGGAGGGATCCTTCTCAGTTGTGAGATTATGAACCCAAGGTTCAAGATCCCCAAGTTTCATTGCAGTGTGGATGGCAAGGACAGTCCTTCTCTGATGCTCTCAGAAGAGCCGATCTTCGGGTTCTAGATTGTGAAGGGGCTGACTGTCCTCAGTGAACCAAAAAAAGCTTTTTTTAACCTGGTGAAAATACACTGTAGCATAATAATCTACTGTTATAACATCAGCCCTCTTGCATGGGAGAGCATTTATACAACTAGAAAATATGTATTAAAAATGATAATTGAATGGGCTGGGTGCAGTGGTTCACGCCTGTAATCCCAGCACTTTGGTAGGCCGAGGCGGGCGGATCATGAGTCAGGAGATCGAGACCATCCTGGCTAACACGGGGAAACCCCGTCTCTACTAAAAAAATACAATACAAAAAAAAAAGATAATTGAATGAAATCCCTTTATAAAATGTATAAATGGCCCATCCAGTAACCAAATATACCTGAACCTTGATTGTTTTCCCAGGAATTTGGGTTTGAGAAACCAAACATTAGTTATAAATGATTTTAGCAATTTATAAATTACCACACCAGTATATTTAATTTGGATTATTTTATCTTTTGCATGATGAGTCATGGAATGCAGAATACCAGTTATTTCTCCAAATTAGGTGCTAAGCACTAACTGATGGGTTATCATAGGTAATTTGACTTAGACCATGGATTTTATTCAAATTGTACATCTAAACAATTTCATTGTCAGCTTATTTAACACTAAAATTTGGCAAAGTATTTTCTAGGTATTCAGTTAATTTCTGTTCTACTTGGGTTAGCAGTTTTATAAACCAGTCAGTCTTTTCAGTCAGTTCCAGGAATTCTTACCCAGTTCAAATGATATAATTCTAAAGTTACTAGAAACTTGTATTCAAGAGTGCTTTTTAGGGTCCTTTCCATCCCTTCATGAATCTCCTAAAACACACCATATTCTAGGATTTTGCATGCTTGTGAAGTTTTCAGAAACTGCATCAGCATTAAGCAATGAACTGTGAAAATAAATTTAAGTAGTTATAGTTAAAGGCACAATAGACAATGAAATTTTGTTATTTCTGTGGTCTACAGTAACTTAACATCATAACCATAATTATGATTGATAGCATATATTCAGACATATTAGAATTTTATAAATCCCATACGATTTTGGAACATAAATCAATGTCATTCACTAAAATATAACCTGAAGAAGGTTAAACATTATTTTTTATTTTGACAGTGCTTCCTATGTAACTTAAAATGTCAAATAGTCCTGTTACCTCTCTTTTGGATGTTTCAGGGGCCTTCTGTTGCATCCCAAAGTTAGAAGTCAGAAAAGGCAATTTTGAAGCTGAAATTTAATTTTGGGAAGGCTATCAAATATGTTAAAGGTTTAAAACACCTTGTGCTTAACCAGTTTGACTATGAGGTGAGATTCTTATAAATCTTTTGTAGCCCTTTACAATTTTTGTGAAAGAGGAGATCAGTGCTTTAAGAAAAGCCAGTTGTGCTTTTATTTTGATGTCAATTTACAGAAAAACTGAACAATACCCCTTTAAATTTAGTCAACATTTTCACACACAGAATTTTTTTACAAGATTAATTTTTACAAACCTTCCACAACTTACTCAAACTTTTAGCTTTATCTTACCTAATTTAAAAATCCTTTAACCCTCTAAACTAGGCAAAAATTTACATTCCTGGGCCAGACGTGGTGGCTCACGCCTGTAATCCTAGCACTTTGGGAGGCTGAGGTGGCCAGATTGCCTGAATTCAGGACTTTGAGACCAGCCTGGCCGACATGGTAGAACACTGTCTCTACTAAAAATACAAAAAATTAGCTGAGTGTGGTGGCACGCGCCTATAGTCCCAACTACTCGGGAGCCTGAGGCAGGAGAATTGCTTGAACCCAGGAGACAGAGGTTGCAGTGAGCCGAGATCACGCTGCTGCACTCCAGTCTGGATGACGGAGCAAGACTCTGTCTCAAAAAAAAAAAAATATTTACATTACCATGCCTTCTTATAGTCTTTTACCAAAAACACATTTCACTCTCCTCACACACCTTACATGTACAGTTATTTTTTTATTAGTTTCAATTACATGTTATAATGGTAACTCTTAGCAACTTTTACTTTTGGTGTATAAATTTCCTTTCACAACTTACACAGACTATCTACAACATGCTTGGACTTTCTGACTTGTCCTAAAAATCCTTTTTTTTTTTTTTAGATGGAGTCTTGCTCTGTCGCCCAGGATGGAGTGCAGTGGCGCGATCTCAGCTCACTGCAAGCTCCACCTCCTGGGTTCATGCCATATTCCCACCTCAGCATTCCGAGTAGCTAGGACTACAGGTGCCCACCACCATGCCTGGCTAATTTTGTTTTTGTATTTTTAATAGAGACGAGGTTTCACCATGTTAGCCAGGATGGTCTCAATCTCTTGACCTCATGATCCACCCGCCTCAGCCTCCCAAACTGCTGGGATTACAGGCATGAGCCACCTCGCCCAGCCAACATCTTTCTTTTTAAACAACCAGTTATTTTACTTTAGGACAAGAATTTACCATACAAGATTCTTTTTTTTTTTTTTTTTTTTGAGGTGGAGTTTCACTCTTGTTGCCCAAGCTGGAGTGCAATGGCATGATCTTGGCTCACTGCAACCTCTTCCTCCCGGGTTCAAGTGATTCTCCTGCCTCAGCCTCCTGAGTAGCTGGGATTACAGGCGCATGCCACCATGCTTGGCTCAGTTTTTCTATTTTTAGTAGAAACGGGGTTTTACCATGTTAACCAGGCTGGTCTCAAACTCCTGACCTCAGGTGATCTGCCCACCTCAGCCTCCCAAAGTGCTGGGATTGCAGGTGTGAGCCACTTCACCCAGCCACAAGATTTTTTCTTTTCTTTTTTTTTTCTTAGAGACAGAGTCTCGCTCTGTTGCCAGGCTGGAGTGCAGTGGCACAGTCTCGGCTCACTGCAACCTCCACCTCCTGGGTTCAAGCGATTCTCCTGCCTCAGCCTCCCAAGTAGCTGGGATTACAGGCACGTGCCACCACACCGGCTAATTTTTATATTTTTAGTAGAGATGGGGTTTCACCATGTTGGCCAGGCTGGTCTTGAACTCCTGACCTTGTGATCTGCCCGCCTCAGCCTCCCAAAGTGCTGGGATTACAGGCATGAGCCACTACGCCCGGCCACAAAATTCTTTCTTATATAAAATACATTTTCTTTATAACTTTCTTTGCATAGCTAGGGGGCATGGCTAATTCCACATGCCCCAGGCCTTATCTAGAATCTAATGTCTCCAAGCTAGGCAAATTGAACAATTTTGAAAAGTCAAAGCAGTTTATGACCTTAAAACATTTAGCAAACCTAATATCTAACCTCCCTAATTTAGACCGAATGTCTTTATTTTTGCCAATAATCTTTAAAACTTTTTATTTCCCAAAGATTACTAATGTTACATGAACTAAAAGGCATTATAGTTTTTATTTTTCTTTCAAAATATTTGATTTAAGTGCTTATTTTTCTTAAAGCCAATTAATTAGAGCTCTTTTATATAAACATTACACACACAACAAATATATAACTACACAGACAGACAGAAGAAGATCCAGTAGTTGCAGTAGTTGTAAGATTTTTCATTTACCAGTTTCTAAGTTTCTTCTTTTTTTGGATGAAGTCTAGCTCTGTCACCCAGGCTGGAGTACAGTGGTGCAAACTCGGCTCACTGCACCCTCTGCCTCCTGGGTTCAAGTGATTCTCCTGCCTCAGCCTCCTGAGTAGCTGGGATTACAGGTGCATACCACCATGTCTCGCTAATTTTTGTATACTTAGTAGTTTCACCATGTTGGTCACACTGGTCTTGAACTCCTGACCTCAGGTGATCCATACACTTCGGCCTCCCAAAGTGCTGGGATTACAGGCGTGAGCCACCACACTTGGCACCAGTTTCTAAGTTTCTTAATTGGATTACTGGCTTTACAGTGGAGTCCTTGGAAGAACAGGGCCAGGAAAGCATACAGTTTCTAGGGCCTAATATAAAAAGCAGGCACAGCCAGAAAGCAAAACATCTCCAATAATTAAGTCCCATTGTTATACCAGATCCTGGATCCCCTCCAAAAAAGAGGGCGTCAACCCATCCCCATGGGAGTCTTATTTCTCAGTCGGGGGTGGAGACATCTCCATACTTCTGTGTGGCCAAGAGCATGCTTCTCTGGTCCAAATGTGCAGAGTTGAGTATTTCCCCATAACTGTAACTAGACATCCCTAAAAGTATATTTCCTACTTAGTTATTACACACCAAAGCTCTCTCATAATGTGAAATAATTTCTGATACTCCCAAAGTAAAAAATGTCAGATAATGCAATGCAAAACAGAACACAGCCTTAGATTTTGAAAAGCATCTATCCACTTCCAATTCTGAAATCCCAGGAATTGGAATCGGAGGAAAACAGAGGTTTTTCCCAAAACAGAATCTCTTGTATCTGTTGTTTTTCCCAAGGAGTCCCAGGCTGTTAGAGCTTGAATATCCACTTTTAATTAAGCTGACTTTAAAAGTCCTTTTAAATTTCTTATTACCTGACTTTAGCCAGAACAAATGGCTGATATTTCTGGCTTTTAAACTTTACCAAAAGTAACCTCACAGGTGCTCTGATAAAGGAAAATTCAAGACAGTTTGTGGAGGGGAAGAGAATCAAAAAATGGCAAACGTTACCCAAATATCAACCAGAAAGTACTCATTCCCTAAGCTGGGAATTGAACCTGGGCCACAATTTTAAAATGGCGGAGACCAAAAGAAAGTACTGCCACGTAGTTACAAGGTCAAGCACCAAGGACATACTAGACAAGATAGAGACTTCATCCAGTTTTTTTTTTCAAGGACCTGCAGCAAAGTTTATTGCTGACCAATTTTGCTGGGCCCTTCTGATGGGGTCCTAAGCCCGCATTCTATCCTAAGGTACCCCTCGTTATGACACAACAATATGAAAAGACACAAAAAGCACAATACAGCTTACGATTAGCCTCATGAATCATTTTTTCAATTAATCAAAACTTTACAGAGGAGATAAACAATGATTTTTACCATTCATTCAGCCAGTCTGCACAGAGAGAGAGAGGAAGAGAGGGGCCAGAAGCCTGACTAGTAAGAAATTCTTACCCTTTGGCCTGCATGCCAGGCTTCTGGGTTCCCTTTCCCTTAGTGGCCCTAGTCACCAAGATCTCCACACCATAGCCCTGGGGGCCAAGCCACATCATAAAGGAAAATCATATTTTTCTGTTTCAAGGAACCACAGGCAAAAGCCTCTGAATTTTGCAAGATGCCACTCAACCCGTTGCATGGAGGCACCAAATATCAAACTGGCAAGGCTCAAACTTGACCCTGATTGGGCCCTGTCATCTTTAACCCATTTTTAACCAAGAGGGACTTTACTGAGGGGAGGGTCTCTAACCCAATCCCATCCTTTACTCAGGTAAATGTACTCCATTACTTATCCAAAGTCAGCCTATTGGTGCTTCAGCAGTCTATTTCCTTTGGATCAGGATGGTAACTAAGCTAAAAGGTTATCAGATTTAATATTTGAGAGTCTTTGTTTTAAAATGCACTTCAATGCATTGTTGTTCATTCAGAACATTCCATTGTACATTGTCTTTAGTAAGATCTGGCCATTTCTGTAAGACTTTGCTGCTTTCTGTGCCTAATGCATAAGCCAGAAGGAACTCAATTTTCCAGAAATTAAGGATCCCATTTTTACCTAAAATATTGGTTTTACTCTCCAGTTCCCTTGATTAACTTAGCCAATGGTTTTTTTTTTCCTACTGCAAGAAAAATGAAACAAAGGGGCAGAACACAAAAATCCCCACAAATTTTTAAAAGCCAAATTTTACATCCCCTGCAATGTTACCATTTATTACCAGTTTCTTTCTGACCCAGTCAGATATAAGAGGCCTCTAATGGATCCAAGCCAGTTAATTATCAGATCAAATCCGTTCCTGGACTCAGTCCAGTTTCTGTTGCAACTTCCAAACCCAGTTTGGATCAGAAATTTGCTCAAAGAAATTCAGAGAGCTCAAAACACAAATCTGTGGAGCTCCAAAATTGAGATAACTTACTTATGATCCCTAGCTGCTCCAAGAGATCAATGTAGACAAGTGGGTCATGCAGGTACCTTGCTTGTTCACTCAGGACTCCTGGCTGTCGTGAGAAGCTCCACTTCAGATCCCACTTTTGACACCATCTGTTAAAAGAAAAACTTCAGCTGAATTAAATGTAAAGGAGTTTAACTGAGCAATGAATTATTTGCAAATTGGGCAGCCCCCAGAATCACAGAAGATTCAGAGACTCTTGGGTTGCCTTGTGGTCAGAATAAATTTATAGACGAAAAAGGGAAGTGATGTGCAGAAATTGGGAGAGAAGTACAGAAACAACTGGATTGGTTATAGGTTGGCTTTTGCTTTATCTGAACACAGTTTGAACACTCAGCAGTCTATGAGTGGTTGAAGTATAGCTACTGGGATTTGCCAATGCTCAGCTATTGTTACAGGTGCATACTCCTAAATTAGGGTTTCAATCTTGTCTACCTATTAAGTTAGGTTACAGTTCGTCCACAAATACTCAAATATAGAAGTTTGGAGTCCTTCTCAGGCCACATAGTTTCCTTTAACAATATATACTATTACATAATACATAATATGTATAAAAAATATATAAATAAATGTATATTTTGTATATAAATAAATATATTATATATAAATAAAATATATATATAGGGTTTATTTTGTTCTCTCTTTTTGTTCTCTATAGAGAGAGAACAAAACAACACAAAAGATAGTGTGATATGGGCATGAGTACAGAAATATAAATCAATGAAATAGAATTGAGAGTCCCAAAATAAACCCATATATCTATCACCAACTGGTTTTTAATAAGAGTCCCAAAATCATTCATTAGGAATGAAAGAATATTTTCTTCAATAAATGGTATGGGAAAAGTTGAATAGCCACATGCAAAAAATGAATTTGGACCCCAACCTCACATCATATACAAAAATTAACTCAAAAAGGGATCATAGACTTAAATTTAAGAACTAAAACTATAAAACTCTTAGAAGAAAACATATGTGTAAATATTCTTGACTTTGGATTAGACAATAGGTTTTTGGAGATGACACCAAAAGTACAAGAGACAAAGAAAGAATAGATGAATTAAAATTCATCATACTAGAAACTTTTCAACCAGGCATGATGGCTCACACCTGTAATCCCAACACTTTGGGGGGCCGAGGTAGGCAGATTACCTGATGTCAGGAGTTCAAGACCAGCCTGGTTAACATGGTGAAACCCCATCTCTATTAAAAATAAAAAAAAATTAGCCAGGCGTGGTGGCATGCGCGTGTAATCCCAGCTACTTGGGAGAGTGAGGCAGGAGAATCACTTGAGCCTGGGAGGCAGAGGTTGTAGTGAGCTGAGATCATGCCACTGCACTCCAGCCTGGGCAACAGAGTGAGCTTCCATCTCAAAAAAAAAAAAAAAAAGAAAAACAAAAAGAAACTTCTGTGTTTTGAAGAATACCATCAAGCAAGTGAAAAAGCCAGGGGCTAATGCCTGTAATCCCAGCACTTTGGGAGGCTTTGGTGGGAGGACTACTTGATCCGAGGAGTTCAAGACCAGCCTGGGTAACATAGGGAAACCCTCATCTCCACTAAAAAAAAAAAAAAAATTAGCCAGGCATAGTGGCATGCATCTGTGTTCCCAGCTACTTAGGAGGCTGAGGTGGGAGGATTGCTTGAGACCAGGAAGTTGAAGCTGCTATGAGCTGTGATAACACCACTGCACTTCAGCCTGGGTGACAGAGTGAGACCTGTCTCAAGAAAGAAATAACAATGAATTATTAGAGAAAAGAAACAGAAAAAAATAACTCCTGGAATGTGAGGAAGTATTTTCAAGTCATACATCAGTAAGAGGAGTTATATCCAGAATATTTGAAAAACGCTTACAACTCCATAATAAAAAGAAAAATAAGGTGGGTGTGGTGGCTTGGACCTGTAATCCCCACACTTTGGGAGGCCAAGACAGACAGATCACTTGAGCTCATGAGTTCAAGACCAGTCTGGACAACAAGGTGACTTTCTATCTCTATGAAAAATACAAAACTTGGCCAGGCATGGTAGTGTGTGCCTGTGGTCTCAGCTACTTGGGAGGCTGAGGTGGGAGGATACCTTGAGCCTGGGAGGTGGAGGTTGCAGTCACCAAGATGGCACCATAGCACTCCAGCCTGGTCAACAGAGCCAGACATTATCTAAAAAACAAAGAAAAATAAAAAAGACAAATAAGCCAATTTAAAAATGGTCAAAGGATTTGAACAGACATTTTTTCAAAGGAGATACACAAATTGTTGATGGGCTCCTGAAAAGGTGCTCAATGTCACTCTGTGTCAATAGGGAAATATAAAGCAAAACCAGAAAGAGATACAATACCACTACACACCCACTAGAATAGCTATAAAGAAAAAGAATAATAGTAACAAGTATTGGTGAGGCTGTGGGTAATTGGAGCTCTTTTAAATTGTTATTAGGAATGTAAAATGGTGCAGTTATTCTGGAAAACAGCTGGACAATCCCTCAAAAAGTTAACCATAGAGTTATCATATGACACAGCAATTCCACTCCTAGGTATATACTCAAGGTATGTACCAAGAAAATTGAAAACACACATCACACAAACAATTAAACATGAATGTTCATAGCATCACTATTTATAATCACCAAAAACTGCAAGTAACCCAAATGTCTATCAACAGATAAATGGCATATTCAGAAAATGGAACATTATTCGGCCATAAAAAGAAAAGAAGTTCGGATACATACTATTACATAGATGAACCTTGAATACATTATGCTAGCTAACTGAAAGAAGCTAGACACAAAAGATCACATATTATATGATCCTATGTATATGAAATGTCCAGAAGGGCCAATTCATAAAGAGAAAAGGTAGATTAGTGGTAGCCAGGCTTTTAGTTAGGGAAAGTGGGGAGTAGCAGCTGATGTGGTTTCTTTTTAAGTTGATTGAAATGTTATGGATGACAATGCAGTGGCTCATGCCTGTAATCCCAGTATCTTGGGAAACAAAGGCAGGAGGATCACTTGAGGCCAGGAGTTTGAGACCAGCCTAGTCAACACAGCAAGATCCTGTCTCTACAAATATAGATATATGTTCATATATATATGTTCATATATATATGTTCATATATATATGTTCATATATATATGTCCATTCATATATATATGTTCATATATATGTTCTGGAATTGTCACAAATTTATGTGATGGATGTGAACTCTGTGAATATACTAAAAGTCACTAAATTGTACACTTCAAAGAGAGGTATGTGTGAATTTTATTTCAGTAACACTGTTACAAAAAAGGAAAAGTAAGCTCGAGTATCCATGTTAATATCCAACAAAACGTATTTCAGATAAAACAATATGACTAGGGATAAAGAGGATCATTTCATGATAAAGATGCCAATTTATCAAAAGGGCATAATAATGTTAAATGTTTATGTACCCGATAGCAGAGCATACATTAAGAAAATACTGATGTAACTAAAATTAGACAAATCCACAATTATAGCTGAAGATTGTAATGCCTGTCTCTCAATGATTGATGTAACAAATAAACAGAAAATAGGTAAGGATGTAAAAGATGTAGCCTAAGCTATCAACCAATTTTACTTAATTGACATTTCTAGAACACTTTATAGAACCACAAAATTGTTTAGTAAAAAATTTGGCCTTTCCCAAAGAGAGGTCTGGCCTTTGCTCTCAGCTTCTGGCAGGTAATCTGTGTCATACCAGATAGAAATGTCTTTGTTTAAAGCAGGGGCTGACCACATCATATCTTGGGGTGGGGCTGGCCACAGCTAACAGTCTGAGAGTAGGGGCTTTGGCTGACCTGGTAGAAGCCAACCTGGAGACTGAATTCAACCATATGGGCAATCAATCATGTCTTTATGATGAGGCCCCAATAAAAACTCTGGACACCAAAGCTCAGGTGAGCTTTCCTGGATGGTAATACTTCTTGTGTATTTTCACAAACCAATGATGAGTCCTGATTCCACAGAGAAAGGAAAACAAGAACTGCATGTTGGATACTTCTCCTAGACTCTGTTTAACATGCTTGTATCATGCCTGATTTTAATCTGTACCTTTTCCCAATAATCACAGCTATAGCCATGAGTATATTTTTGGTGGGTTATCTGAGTTCTAGCAAGTTATCGAAACTTAGAGTGGTTTTGGGAACACCCTGAGCTTTTAGCTGGTGTCAGAGGTGAGGGCAGTCTTGAAGACTGTGACCTCTAACTTTATAGTTGACCCAAACCCTTGCAAGAATATTCTTTTTTATTTATTTACTTTGTAAAGGCAGGCTCCCACTATGTTGCTGATGCTGGTCTTGAATACCTGGTCTCAAGTGACCCCCTTCCTCAGCCTCCCAAAGTGCAGGAATTACAGGTGTGAGCCACTGTGCCCAGCCTTATTTTCTATTTTATTCATTTATTTTTGAAACTTCTTTTTTTTTTTTTTTTTTGAGACAATGTCTCGCTCCGTCACCCAGATGGAGTGCAGTGGCACGATCTCAGCTCACTGCAACATTCACCTCCCATGTTCAAGCGATTCTCCTGCCTCAGCCTCCTGAGTAGCTGGGATTACAGGCGTGCACCACTTGTATTTTTAGTAGAGATGGGGTTTCGCCATATTGGTCAGACTTGTCTTGAATTCCCGACCTCATGATCCGCCTGTCTCGGCCTCCCAAAGTGCTGGGATTACAGGCATGAGCCACCATGCCCAGCCTGAAAATTCTTTTTTAGTACACGTGGAACCATATACCACAGACCATATTCTGGGACATAAAACAAGTCTTAATACATTTAAAATAAATCAAATTATATTAAGTGTGTTATTTTACTTCAGTGGAATTAAATTAGAAATCAAGATCAGAGTAAGGCAAAGAATCCTCCCAAACTCATGCATGACAGTCATGAAGTTCACCTTCCTCTGGAAGGGAAAGAAAGGTGGTGGGGTTTAGGGTATTGCAGAACTGGAAATATATGCATGTTAGAGTAGAAGGATTCCACAGGAGGTTGGTCTAGAAGCACAAAAATGTCGGGTGGCTTTTAGTTGAGTATAAGGCTTGAACAGCATGAGGGACCATGAGGTTAAGTGGAAATCCTAAGACTAAATCATCAAAGGCTTCAGTTAACTTGGCAGCTGCTGTGACTACACACAAACAAGAAGGGTAGGCTTTTGCTACAGGGTCAAGTGAGAGGCCAAAATAAGCTACTGGACTATGATGTCCATTGAGCTTTTGATTTAGAAGCCCGCAAGATTCATACTGATCTTTCATGTATACATAGAAAGGTTTATAGTAATTGGGAAATTCAAGGATAGGAATGTTTTGAAGGGAGTCCTTTAAGTTATAGAAAATAGTCTCAAGTGAACCCGTCCAAGGCAAGGGCTCAGGTATTTCTGCTGTTATCAGAACATTTAAAGGGACGGCAAATTCTGAAAATTAGGAATGCAATGTCTACGGTTTTCTATGAGGCTGAGAAATCCTTGATGTTGTCTTTTAATAATTGGATGGGGGCAAGTCCCTAAAGTTTTTCAACAAAGAGGCTTTCCATCTTGTGTGATGTCATGGCCTAGATAATGGATGTGATAAACTTGGGGGTTTATTCTTAGAGACATTGTGTGCCTTGTATGTAAACACTCTCTGCAAATGGAGAAAATCAATTTTGCAAGCCTCTTCATCTGGAGAGCATAACAGAGAGTCATCATATTTTATAAGAATAGATTCCTAGGAGAACTGGATGTCTCCAAGGTTATTGTTGAGTTCTTGGGCGAAATAAGAGGATGCTTCTGTAAGCCCTTTGGGCATCATTGTCTATATGTATTGTTGGTTTTTCCAAATAAATACTATGAGTATGTTTGCAAGGACATTCTAAAGCGTGTAAGGAATAGGCCTATGACTATAAAGTAAGTAGCTGTTTCAGGGATTGAGGATAGGATGGAATTGGCATTGGCGATTACAGGGAAGCAAGAAAGCAAATTATTAATAACCCTATCTCTTGTATGATGTGGCTGCTAAACCTATAGGCTTTTTTTTTTTTTTTTTTTTTTTTAAGATGGAGTCTTACTCTGTTGCCCAGGCTGGAGTGCAGTGGCATGATCTCGGCTCACCGCAAGCTCCACCTCCCGGGTTCACGCCATTCTCCTGCCTCAGCCTCCCAAGTAGCTGGGACTACAGGCGCCCTCCACAGCGCCCGGCTAATTTTTTGTATTTTTAGTAGAGACGGGTTTTACCGTGTTAGCCAGGATGGTCTCGATCTCCTGACCTCGAGATCTGCCTGCCTCGGCCTCCCAAAGTGTTGGGATTACAGGCGTGAGCCACCACGCCCAGCCTATAGGCCTTTTTGATAGGCAGAATGCAGTTAATACAAGGGCTAGTGCAAGGAATAATTTGGGGTTTTTTTGGGGTTTTTTTGTTTTTTTGTTTTTTTTTCTGGCAGTATACAGGATAAGACAGCCTAAAGGGCTTCGACATCCTCCTTTTTGTAGCAGTTTTGGGAGGTCATAACTAGATCGGTTGAGATCTTTAAGGACCTAGCCTTTGTTGTGTGTCCCACATCTGAATTGTCTTTGGCCCAGAGTTTATCACAGCTAGGTCCAAGGTTTGAGGTGTTTATAGGGGAGGCATCAGGCAGTGATTAATCAGTCTCTGCCATCATCAAACTATTGGCCAAATTATGGTACTCCACTTATAACAAATTCACTGGAGTGAAATTACTAAGCAGAAAAGTATATTGACTAGTGAGAAAGCCCAAACAGACAGGAAACAGCTGAGACAAAGGCAGAGACTGAGGTGTATTTGAGATTTCTACCACTGAAAACTTTTTGTTACTCCAAGGAAGAGAATGATAGAATGGTGGTATGGTTTACGGTAGAAAGTAAGCATTCTGTTTTTGCAATTGCGTGCAAATTTCTCCCTTTTGTGTTAAGGGCAGTTGTGGACAGACCAGAGCAGCTACTCCTGCAGAGCTGTCATTTGGCAACCAAACTTTGCTCTTTGTCTTTTCAGATCCTATCTTTTGAGCTAAGGTAGAGCAACTGTTCTTTCAGTGTCCCTTTTCCTTATACTATGAACAGGTGTCTTTGTCTAGACTAGACATAGAGGTGTCCTTGTTCTAGTTATTTCTAGTTGCCTAATCTAAAAAGTTTATTTATAAATTTTTTCTAAGTCAAAATATCACAATATTCTGAAAGATCTTGTAATTTAGAGAAGGGGACATACTATCTTCTATTTTTAAACTAAACCTGCCACCTTGGTTTAGGACCATCCAGAAAAAATTAAATAAGACAGCTGTGATATCTTTGCCCTTATCAAGACTAGAGAGCTCCTGGAAAGTGGTAGTTAAGTGATCTCTGAAATTAGGATAACTTTATTCTTTCTCTGTTTACAAATTTGATTTTTTTTTTTTTTTTGAGATGGAGTCTTGCTTTGTCGCCCAGGCTGGAGTGCAGTGGCATGATCTTGGCCCACTGCAACCTCCACCTCCTGGGTTCAAGTGATTCTCCTGCCTCAGCCTCCTGAGTAGCTGGGATTACAGGCACCCACCATCATGCCTGGCTAATTTTTCTATTTTCACAGATTTTTTTGTATTTTACAGATTTGACTTTTTGATCTTTTTTTTTTTTTCTACAAGAAAGACTTCATGGAAAGCTGCTAAGAGATCTTGTCTCATATATATAATATATATACATATATATATATATATATAGAGAGAGAGAGAGAGAGAGAGAGAGACAGGATCTCTTTTAAAAATCCTGTGCAATTGGCATCACAATGTATGTACGTATGTGTAAGAGGCTGGACCATGACCTGGAATTTCACTGAATGACTGGTGATTGCCCATACCCAAATAATGAGAACATGCAAGAGACAATAGTTGGTCCAGAAAATCTCAGCACTATACCCCACCATGCCTGTAAGAGTCCTGAATGGTGCAAAATAATCAAATCAATAGGCTTATACCAAGGACAATTAAAAAAAAGAATAGAATAGAGGCTTAGACGATGCTTATGAGGAGGGAGGGGCCGGGCGTGGTGGCTCATGCCTATAATCGCAACACTTTGGGAGGCTGAGGCAGGAGGATTGCTTGAAGCTATGATCTCAAGACCAGCCTGGGCAACATAGCAAGACCTCATCTCTACAAAAAAGATTAGCCAGGCATGGTGGTGCATGTCTGTAGTCCCAGCCACTTGGGAGGCTGGGGCAGGGTGATGGCTGAGCCCAGGAGACTGAGCCTGCAGTGAGCCATGATCATGCCACTGCACTCCAGCCTGGGGAACAGAAGACTCTATCTGGAAAAAAAAAAAAAAAAAAAAGACAGAGAGAGAAAGGAGGGGTGCATTTACCCAGAGCAGGACTTACTCAGCTCTGGAGTCACCAGTACTCTTAGGAGAGAAAACAGCAAAGTTTCTACCGAATTTTATCCATATTTGAGCAGAAGAGGGTCCAGGATTCAGGTCACAGCATCAGAAACCGTGGGAGAAAATGAGCCACCGCACCACGAAGCCCAAGCGTCCATTCAGAATGCTGCAGCCTGAGAACTGTTCTGAAGGGATGCTTTGCCTTGAGGAAGAAGGTGGAGATTGTATAGAGCTTTAGCCTAAGAAGGTCAAGTTGAAGTTCAACTAGTCTTGAGAATAGTTGGTCAAAAATGCTTCTTGGAAAAATGTTTTTTTTTTTTCAGTTTTTGGCTATTCATTGGGCAGTACAGCCAAAGGATACCAATATTTATAAGTAGCAGGCTACTGAGTGTGGTCTGAGGAATAGGACAGGTATAGCCTCTCAGAAAGTAGAATTTGTGACAAATGAATTATTATTTATTTATTTATTTATTTTGAGATGGAGCTCCCTCCCCCAAATGATTCTCCTGCCTCAGCGTGCTAAGTAGCTGGGATTATAGGCTCCTGCAACCATGCCCTGCTAATTTTTGTATTTTTAGTAGAAATGGGGTTTCACCATGTTGGCCAGGCTGGTCTCAAACTCCTGACTCTGTGATCTGCCCACCTTGGCCTCCCAAAGTGTTGGCATTACAGGCGTGAGCCACCGCACCTGGTGGACAACTGAATTATTTACCAAGGAAATTCAAACTCATGCTCTGATTAAGGAAACAAATACTAATACCATTGAGATTTGTAGGTGTTATTATTATTATTATTATTATTATTATTATTATTATTATTATGAGATGGAGTCTCTCTCTGTCACCCAGGCTAGAGCGCAATGGCACTATCTTGGCTCACTGTAACCCCCACCTCCTGGGTTCAAACTATTCTCATGACTCAGCCTCCTGAGTAGCTGGAATTACAGGCATCTGCCATCACACCCAACTAATTTTTGTATTTTTAGTAGAGACGGGGTTTCACCATGTTGGCCAGGCTGGTCTTGAATTCCTGACCTCCAGTGATCCACCCACTTCGGCTTCCCAAAGTGCAGGGATTACAGGTGTGACCCACCACTCCTGGCCATGTAGGTGTTATATTTTTACCTCAATATCTGTTCCTGCCCAGCAGGACCTGGGTACCTCATTTGCTAACAAAGTGTTGGAGCCGTACTGGAAGTTTCCTTTATTCCCCCTTTCTAAGAGGAAATCTTTATTTTAGCTACACTGATTTTCCCCATTTTTGTAAAGTAGGGCTATTTTTTTTTTTTTTTTTTTTTGAGATGGAGCCTCACTCTATCACTCAGGCTGGAGTGTAAGAGCGCAATCTTGGCTCACTGCAACCTCTGCCTCCCAGGTTCAAGTGATTCTCCTGCCTCAGCCTCCTGAGTAGCTGGGATCACAGGTGCCCACCATCACGTCTGGCTAATTTTTGTATTTTTAGTAGAGACAGGGGTTTCTTCATGTTGGTCAGGCTGGTCTCGAACTCCTGACCTTAAGTGATCGGCCCACCTCGGCCTCCCACAGTGCTGGTCTTACAGGTGTGAGCCACTGCACCCAGCTGTAAAGTAGGGCTATTGCAAGTGGTTAACTCAATCACTTAGTCCATGTGGAGTTAAGAGTGCTAGGGCTGGAATCCCGGCTGTGCTAACTCTAACTGTGTGACCCACCTTATGGTTATGCTTGACCCGTAGTTGAAATTTTAGAATTGGAGCCCTAAGAGTTCTTTCTCAGCCTGTCTCTATGTTCATGTGTCCATAACTCATGAAAGTCTTTATGCTCATTGTATGAATGTGTAGTATTATCCTACCTCCAGATGGTATTAATAATTTAGATTACAAAGCCTCTTGGAAGAATTCTATTTTGATTGGCTTAGAGATAAATAAGCACTTATATAAGTGAAGTGTTCCTAAAATTCCCAGAAATTAAGGAAATCTAACCTCTATTTTTTTTTTTTTTTCTGACACAGGGTCTCACCCTGTCACCTAGGCTGGAGTGCAGTGGCACTATGACGGCTCACTGCAGCTTAGACCTCCTGGGCTCAGGTAATCCTCTTGCTTCAGCCTCGCAAACAGCTGGGACTACCTACAGGCAAACGTCATCACGACTGGCTAATTTTTGTATTTTTTTATAGTGATGGGGTTTCGCCATGTTGTCCAGGCTTGTCTTAAACTCCTGGGCTTAAGTGACCTGCCTCCCTTAGCCTCCAAAAGTGCTGGGATTACAGGCATAAGCCACTGCACCCGGCCTTCTAATATTTTTAATGTGAAAAAAGAAGTATTCCTATAGAAACTAACTCAAACATTTTAAGAACTCGAGTTAACATAATTTAGATAAATCTCTAGCAAGCAAAACTAGTTTAATACTTTTGGTTTAGTAAAAACAGCTATATTTTCTCTGAATTACAGGCATTAAATATAACTGTACATTTTTATTCTACTTAGGTATGCTCTTTAATTTATACAGATCTACTGATTGAATAAGTTAGCATTAGTTCTACGTAATGTTTAAGATTATAAAACATATAAATTTATGTTTAACCAAATAGAAAAATCATTCTGATAAGCTTTATTTTGACAATAATTAGCTTATAGTTTCCAAGATCTTTGGTAACTTCAAATTTTAGAGTGATTCTGAATTGCAACAATTAATGGATATTCGTTAGGCATCTAGATCATTTCCAAGAAACACTGATTACTAAGCATAATTTTAAGTTACGTGCTGCTTATTTTTATATGCAACAGACAGAGACTTTATCTTTGGGTTTTTTATGAGTATGTTCATTTCTGCCACTTTGAGAGTATATAAATGCTGTTGTGTGACAGATAGTGCACAATTATCCACTGTAGGGGAGGAAAAAACCCTTTTTGTCTACCCTCCTAGGTTCTGTAGCTGGGGCCCCAGAAATTAAACTGAGGTAAGACAGATAAACACCAGAAAAACAAACAGAGCTTATTAACAAATGCAACATGGATACACGCAAGAAGAACTCAGTGATGAGTAACTCAAAGGGGTGTTTAGAACTTGGGGCTTATATAGCATGTTAGCAAAGAACAATACATTTGTAGAGAAGTGACAAGATAAAGGAAAAGCAATTTAGGGCTGAGTGTGGTGGCTCATACCAATAATTCTAGCACTTTGGGAGGTCAGGGCAGGAGGATCACTTGAGCCTAGGAGTTTGAGACCAGCCTGGACAACATAGGGTCTCTACAAAATAAAAAAGTTAGACAAGCATAGTGGTACGTACCTGTACTCAGCTACTCAGGATCACTTGAGCCCAGGAGGTTGAGGCCACAGTGAGCCTTGATTGTGCCACTGCACTCCAGCCTGGGCAACAAAGTAAGGCCTTATTTCAAATAAAAAAAAAATGGAAAGGGGCCAGGCATGGTGGCTTACGCCTGTAATTACAGCACGTTGGGAGGCCGAGGCGGTCGGCGTTCGAGACCAGCCTGGCCAACATGGTGAAACCCCATCTCTACTAAAAATACAAAAATTAGCTGGGTGTGGTGGTTGGTGCCTGTGATCCCAGTTACTCGGGAGACTGAGGCAGGAGAATCGTTTGAACTTGGGAGGCGGAGGTTGCGGTGAGCCGAGGTCATGCTATTGCACTCCAGCCTGGGCATCAGGGTGAGACTCTGTCTCAAAAAAACAAACAAACAAACAAAAAACACCAAAAAGAAAAGGAAAAGCAGTTTAGGCCTTTTAGGGATGGCAAACTGTGGAAAGGTAAATATATGGGGGAAACTAATGGATGATAAGGGCTATTTTATAAGGATTTCTATGTAGATTCCTCTCTGTGCCATTTCTGGGCTGTTAAGAGTCTAGAGTTGTCTCTGGTAATTAAGAGTTTAATAGCTGTCCTTCTATTGCTGGTGTGGGAGAGAGAGACACCTCTACAAACGAAAATTCATGTCTGACTTTTAGGCAAATGAGGGGGAGGGCGAGAATTTTTTTCAGTGTCTGCTGTTTCTCAATTGCTTTCAGCTCAAAATAATCCTTACGCCAAAGTGGCATATTGTGGGGTGGCATATTCTGATCCCCTACATCACCCCTTAGTTTTCACTGTTAAATACAAGTTACTATGGTTAATTGTCTGGTGCATTCAGTCTTTCACGCTTTAAAATATCTAGAATCTCTGAATTCATTCATGTCTTTTTATTTCCATCACAAACACCACCCTCCTTGTCCAAGCCATAAATCTTTTTCACCTGGTGTATTGAATTAGCTTTTTAACCATCCGTACAGTTTAGAGTAATATTTATAAAATTAGAGTCAGAATGTGATATTCAGTTTGTAACTGTCAGTGTCCCACTGCATAGTCTAACCCCACATGACTTCTCCAGCTTCATCTTCTGTCCCTTTTCTTCTCACTCACTTCTCTGGAGCCAGACATGTTTCCTTGGGGCTCCATGAACATACTCCCCAGCCCAGAGCCTTGGTGCTTGTTCTTCTCTCTACCTGAATGTTCTTTGCATGGCTGGATCCTTTTCATCATCTGGTCTTAGAGGAAATATTACCCTCTGTGGTATGATATGACATATCCCAGTTCCTGTCACAGGGCTCCTAAAATCCTTAGAATATCCTGAGTGATACGGGTGCCTTCTGTTATGCATAATGAGCCCCCTTGGATCACACCTGGGTTCATGATAATGAGTGATTTGGGGTGAAGCCCCTAGATAGCCCAGGATGTGGCCAGTCACCAAAAAGACCCAATGATTAGAGGATTAGAAAGTTGGAACTTTCAGCCCATCCAACAGCCTCCAGGAAAGGGGGCTGGAAGCTGGATGTTAAGCTCTATAAAAACTCCTTAACAAGATCTGATGAGCTTTCAAGTTGCTGAACACGTGGAGGTGCCTTTTCCCCAATGCCTTTCCCTATGCACTTCTGCATCTGGCTTTTCATCTCTACCCTTTATAATCAATAGGCTTAGTAATAAACCAGTAAATATAAGTAAATGTTTCCCTGGATTCTATGGCCTGTCCGAGCAAACTATCAAACCTGAGAAGGGGGATTGTGGGAACCCAGATTTATAGCTGGTACATCAGAATCACAGGTCATAACCTGGGACTTGCAATTGGCACCTGAAGTGGGGCAGTCTTGGGAGACTGAGCCCTCACCCTGTGGGATCTGTTGCTGTGTCCAGGTATCTAGTGTCAGAATTGAATTGAATTATAGGATATGCAGTTACCGTACACTGGAGAATTGATAGGGAGAAATGCCAACACAATTTGGTGATCACAAGTTAAGTGTTCTGAACTGCTTTGAGTGTGAGAGCAAGAAAATCCATTAGTTTGGCTTTTTATATCTAATAGACCTCAGAGACCTTCCCTGACCACCCTATCTACACTAGTTTCTCCCACATCGTATTCCGTTTTTAATTTTCTTCTTAGTGTCTACAAAGTACCATCATCTGAAACTACCTAAATCCCTTTTTACTTGATTATTTTCTGTCTTCCCAACCAGAACATAAGCTCCATGAAAACAGGGACCTTATATTAATCATCACTGTTTCCTCAAGGCCAAGAATGCATCTGACCGTAATAGAAGCTCAAGAAATGTTTGTTGCCAGGCACGGTGGCTTATGCCTGTAATCCCAGCACTTTGGGAGGCCAAGGCGGGCAGATCACAAAGTCAGGAGTTCGACACCAGCCTGGCCAATATGGTGAAACCACATCTCTACTAAAAATGCAAAAACTAGCTAGGTGTGGTGGTGCGCACCTGTAGTCCCAGCTACTTGGGAGGCTGAGGCAGAAGAATCACTTAAACCCGGGAGGTGGAGGTTGCAGTGAGCCGAAATTGCACCACTGCACTCCAGCCTGGGCGACAGGGCGAGACTCCATCTCAAAAAAAAAAAAAATTTAAAAAAAAAGAAAAAAGAAATGTTTGTTTATGGGTGAAAGAACATCAGCAACATTGCTGGATCTTACCATGTGTATTTCCAACCCTACTGAGGTGAAAAGCCAGGCCTGGGCCAGGACTGTGGGTCTTCCATTTCTTAGCAACCCCAGTTGTTTTCTGCTTAATGGCCTTAGCCTTCAGGCATAGACCCAGAACAAAAGGGTATCAAGGGAGTTGCAAGGAACCTATCTTCTTTAATCTCCCCAGGAATGTTGCCCCTGCCCCCAAACTGCATTCCAGTCTTAGCCTTGGAATGAGAGCCCTCTTTCACCAAAAGTGTGCATGACAAGAGGCTGTTTCAGAGGGTCCAAGACCAGGGTTTCCACAATTCTTAGTGTCTTCTCCATATTCCCAGTAAGTGTTTTAGGATTCCACATTTTTCCAGTCAAGTGTATCAACCATTTTTACACAAAAATGGAGCAAATTAGAGCACTTGGTTGGCTGCATTTGGGCCTTGCAAGTTGTTGATTGACTGATCTGGATTTCAGAATCTGATTTGTAGTTCAGTTTTTTTCCCTGCTTCCAGCTTTGCACATTTGAACTGGAATTTGCCTTATTGTCCCTTGTCAAAATCATTGAACTGTTCTGATTAGCCTAAATCTCACTCAACAGATTTGTTTTCTGTTGCTATAATGGAATACCACAGACTGGGTAATTTATAAAGAACAGAGATTTGTTTCTTGTAGTTCTGGAGGCTGGGAAGTCCAAGGTGGAGGGGCATGCATCTGGCCAGGGCCTTCTTGCTGCATCAACCCGTGGCAGAAGGCAGAAAGGCAAGAGAGTAGATACGAGCCAGCTAGAGCAGACAGGCCCCAACTCGCTTTTTATCAGGAACCCACTCTGGAGATAACAGCATTAATCCATTCATGAGAGCAGAGCCCTCATGGCCTAATTGTCTGTTAACAATCCCACTTCTTAATACCATCACGATGGCAATTAAATTTCAACATGAGTTTTGGAGGGGGCATTCAAACAATAGCAGTACCGAGTGCCTCTTACATGCCAGACACAGTTGTGAGCACTTGAAATGCACCAGGAAGCAAGAGACGCAAGTTCCTTGCCCAAGAGGACCTTCCATTCTAGGGGTATCAGGGTAGGTGGGTGGGATAACAACAAACATAATAACTAAGTAAATTATACAGGATGTTGGGGGGTGATAAGTAAGTTCTTTGGACAAAAGGAAAAGTAAATGGGGGTAAAAAGATTTGTGGGAGGTAGCAATTTTAAACAGAGGAACCCAGTGTAGATTGTGATATTTGAAAAAAGACTTGAAGGAAGTAAGAGAATCAGACCTGAATATTTAAGAGCAGAGCATCCCAGGCAAAGAGAGTAACTAATACTGAGGCCTCAAGGCAGGAGCGTGCCTGGTAAACAGCAGTGTGGCTGGACTGGGTGAATGAGAATGGTAGGAGACAAGGCCAGAGAAGTGATGGGGGTTGAACCATGTAGGGCCTTGTAGCCACTGTAGGACTTGGGTTTTTACTCTCAGGGACATGGGGAGTTGTGGTGGGATTTTGAACAGAGGAGTGACAGGAGCCACTCTGTTTTCAAAGGATCACTCAGGCAGCTGTGTTGAGAACAGACTATGGAGGTGCAAGGGTGGAAGCTAGAAGACCTGTTACTATTCCAGCAATGCAGGCAAGAAATGATGGTGGTAGCAGGGAAAACAATGAAAATTGGTTAGATTTCAGATATACTCTGAAGAGAAACCCACAGGAAGAAATGGGTATGGTGTTTGAGAGAAAGAAAGGAGTTGAAGCTGACTTCAAGGTTCTCTCGTGAGCAATGAGAAGGATAGAGTTGCCATGAACTGAGATGGGGAAGGCTGAGGGGAGCACCAGCTTGGGGAGTGTATTTCCTAAGTGGAGAAGTTGAGCAGGCAGTTGGATAGACAAGTCAGGAGCTCAGAGGAGAGGTCTGGGCTAGAAGTTTAGATTTGGGAGTTCTTGGCATTCATTAAGTATTTAAAGCCATAAAATTGGATAAGAGAATAACGGTAGAGAAAGAACAGAGGGTCAAAGATTGAGCCCTGGGGCATTGCAACTTTTAGAACAGTACTGAAAAATGAAAACATAATGTGAGCCATAGTGATTTAAAATTTTCCACTAGCTGCATTTTTGGTCTGTTTATTTTTTGAGACAGTCTTGCTCTGTCACCCATGGCAGAGTACAGGGACATGATCACAGCTCACTGCAGCCTCTACTTCTTGGGCTCAAGCAGTCCTCCCACCTCTGCCACCCCAGTAGCTGGGACCACAGGCACATGCCACCATGCCTGGCCAGTTTTCGTATTTTATTTTAAGATGGGGTTTTGCCATGTTACCCAGGCTAGTCTTGAACTCCTAGGCTTAAGCCAACCTCCTGCCTCCACCTCCCAAAGTACTGGGATTACAGGGATGAGCCACCCACCACACCTGGCCTAGAAGCTGAATTTTTAAAGGAAAAGGAAAATTAGTTGGGCATGATGGCCATGCACCTGTAGTCCCAGCTACCTGGGAGGCTAAGACAGGAGGATCACTTGAGCCCAGGAGCTGGGGGCTATAGTGAGCCGTGATCACACCATTGCACTTCAGCCTGGGTATGAGACTATGTCTCAAAAAAATGCATAAATAATATAAAATTTAAAAATAAAAAAGAAACAGGCAAAATTAATTTTAAACTTTTATTTAACCCAAGATATCTAAAATTTTACCATTTCATCATGTAAGCAACATAAAAATTCACAATGAAATATTTTACATCCCTTTTTCTCCTAGTAAGTCTTTGCAATCTTATGTGTACCGAACACTTACAGCAATCTCAATTCAGGCTAACCACATTTCTAATGCTTTATAGCGATGTGAGGCCAGTGGCTAACTCATTGGACAGCTTAGATTGAGAGGTTTAGGAGAAGATAAGCTAGCAAAGGAGATTGAGAAGGAGGAAGCTGTGAGGTAGAAAGAAAACCAAGACACCACAGCATTCCAGAAGCCATGTGGGTAGAAGTGGTGGTAATCTGTAGAAGTTCTTTTCTGATGGTTTCCATTTTGTTAGTGAAGGAGCAAGGAAGGTTTCCTGCCCAGGGCGAGGACGTGGGAGGAGGTATTGGAGGTTTGAGGAGAGAGGACAGGGTATGAAATAGGAGAGTGAGGTGGGAGAGTGAATACACCAGGGAAGTAAGGGATGGTTGCTGGGCAGCAGGAAAACTCACTGAGATTGAGATGCATGAATTTAAAGGGAAAACAAGGCAGTGAAGCTGAATGTTTTTCTCTAGCCACAAAGATCCAGGAGGTAGAGATGGAGACTTGGATTTCACCAGGGTAATGGTTTTATGGCCTACTTCTTGATGCCACTGTGTTTTGGTTAATTTTTTTCTGATTGCAGATAACAGAAATCAGCTCATACAAAAAAGGAAATTTAGAGAAAAAAATTTAGAATTTAAAAAAAGGAAATTTATTGGAAAAATTCTGGATAATTTTCAGAAATAGAAAGGTACCCAGAAAGTCAGGAAGCAGCAGGCAGTGGTCTGCACTGAGCTGCAGGTGCCCTCTCAGCATGCCTGCCTCTGCCTCCTCTTTTGCATTTCTAGCCACTACACCCCACAAGATGACCCCGCCATTGCCAGTTAGATATCACCTCACCCCCAGCCTCAGAATTCACAGTTGTCTTTGAATTTATATTATTCCATGGGCTGAATTGTGTCACCCCAAAACTCATACGTCGAAGCCTTAACCCCAGGGTGATGGTGTTTGGAGACAGAGCCTTTGGGAGATAACTAGGATTAGATGAGGTCACTAGAATGGGGCCTACATGATGGCATTACTGCCCTTATAAGAAGAGACTAGAGAGCTAGCTTTCTCTCCACCAAGAAAAGGCCACAGGGAGAAAGCAACCATCTTGCAAGCCAGGCAGAGTGGCTTCTCCAGGAGCCAAGTTGGCTGGCACCGTGATAGTGGACTTCCAGCCTCCAGAACTGTGAGAAATACATTTTTGTTTAAGCCATCAAGTCTATGGTATTTTGTTATAGCAACCCACACTCACTAAGACACATTACTAAGAGAGAGAATCTGATGGAACAACCTTGGGTCAAATGGGGTGTAAGTCAAGGAAAAAGTCATAAGGGAAAGGCAATGGTTAATAGTTCAAAAGATTGTTTTATATATTTGCAAAAACAGCTTCAAAGGCTGACTCCTAATAAGTGTTCAAATGAACTTTCGTAGAATATTCAGTATTAAAGGGTAATCAATATATATAGTCTCTCTCTATATATAAAACCACAACTCAAATATAAAGTGAATGCATAGCAAAGATTTTATTTAACTCATTAATTAATGAAGGGATCAGTAAAATGTTTCAACCAGTTCAAGAGAGAATTCAAAGATCACACATATAAATAGGCCAAAAAATGCATTTATAAATAGATGCAAAACTGGCTTTTTGTGGGGATGGGTGAGAGAAAAATCAATTGCCCCTCCACTGGACAAGATTCATTTTCATGTGTATAAAGCAGAATTATTTGCATTGCTATTAGTTGTTTACAACTTATAGTGTTGTAAAATAGCTTTGAGACAATGAAAGGTGCAAGTCCCATAGAATCAGATAACCTAGAAGGGTGAGCTGTACGTAAAGCATGGTTTTTCACTGAAGACATTTAGTAATTCTTTGATCCATTTCACAGCCTTTCACAACTTTTTTCTTACAACTAAAAATACCTGAGTCATTGGTAAGCACCATTTCTTCACGATTCCCTCACTGTCCATTATTTTTATGTGCTCAATATTAGTTGGCACGTTTTCATTTTTAAAAATGAAGTTTTCTATTTAATTATTTAAAGTTATATGGCACTCAGAGTCATAATCACATACAAAAAAATATCAGATACCCAAATTCCTTGTAATTGTGCATAATTTTATCCTGTTAAGCCCCAAAGCTGTATTATCTCATCCATTTTGGTCTTTCTAAACCATATTAGATCTCTGCCTTATATAAAAAAAAAATGGAAAAGACTATTAATGATATAAGCAAATGCTCACAAGGTTAATATTAAACCTCAAAAAGCAGAATAAAATTGTGTTCTAGTGAATCTAAATTTTCTCCTGTGTCTTTTTTGTTTTGAGAACTTTGAAAATACAAAACATAATTACCTATATTTTTCCACCCGAGAATCAACAGCTGTTAGCAGTCACATTGTGCCGGTCTTTTTTCTTGTTGTATTACTATTTTCAGATTATGCCCTTTCCTGAGAGAATCTTATGCACCCCTCTCATTGCCACGTGACTTGCAGGACACACCCCATTTATGGCGGGTGTGGCCATCTGACTTAGTTTTGTGGGCTCTGTGCTACTTCCTAGCTGATGCTTTGGTTCTGCCACCTTTCATTTCCCTCTGCTGTGAAAACAGCGTCTTTGTAGTAGAAGCGTTTGCTTCCACTTAACTCCCAGAATAAAGAAGACACATCGAGCAGAACCCTGGCCAATCTGCAGCTGGGTTGACCAGAGCAGTAAATACACCTGTGTGCATGTAAGCCCTTGGGGTGTGTGGAGGCTGTTTGTTACTGTGACACCACCTAGCCATGTATTTCGTTTTTAAAATGAAAGATGTGGCCGGGTGTGGTGGCTCACGCTTGTAATCACAGCACTTTGGGAGGCTGAGGCAGAAGGATCACTTCTGCCCAGGAGTTCAAGACCAGCCTAGGCAACATAGCGAGACTCTGTCTCTACAAAAAATCAAATAATTAGCCAGATGTGGTGATGGACACCTGTAATCCCAGTTACTTGGGAGGCTGAGGTGGGAGGATCACTTGAGCCCAAGAATTTGAGGCTGTAATGAGATATAATCACATCACTACACTCCAGCCTGGGCAACAAGAGTAAGATTCTGTCTCTAAAAAAAAAATTACAGATGTGTATGTGTTGCATTTTTATTCCTACATTTTCTCCTTCAGAATTCACTTTTCTTTTTGTTCAAACAGTTCTTTCAGTGAGAGTCTGTGATTAGTAAAATTTCAGAGTTCGTGCGTCTTACTGGGCATAGATTTTTACATTTAACATTATTTTATTTCAGCATTTTCAGGATTTTATTCCGTTGCCTTTTGGCATCTGCTTATGTATAAGAAAGTCGGGAATCAATCCGATTTTTTTTTTTTGAGACAGGGTCTCACTCTGTCGCCCAGGCTGGAGTGCAGTGGCACAGTCACAGGTCACTGGAAGCCTCGATCTCCTGGGTTCAAGTGATCCTCCCACCTCAGCCTCCACAGTAGCTGGGACTACAGGCACACACCACCACATCTGGCTAATTTTTAAATTTTTTGTAAGCCGGGCACAGTTATTCACACCTGTAATCCCAGCACTTTGGGAGGCTGAGGCGGGTGGATCACCTTAGGTCAGGACTTCAAGACCAGCCTAGCCAACATGATAAAACCCTGTCTCTACTAAAAATACAAAAATTAGCCAGGCATGATGGTGGGTGCTTGTAATCCCAGCTACTTGGGAGGCTGAGGCAGAAGAATCGCTTGAACGTGGAAGGCGGAGGTTGCAGTGAGCTGAGATCTAGCCATTGCACTCCAGCCTGGGAAACAAGAATGAAACTCCATCGGAAAAAAAAAAATTTTTTTTTGTGGAGACAGGGTCTCGCCATGTTGCCCAGAACTCCTGGGCTGAAGTGGTCCTCCCTCCTCAGCCTCTCAAAGTGCTGGGATTACAGGCCTGAACCACCTCACCCAACCCAATCTGATTCTTGTTTCTTGGTAAATAATCTGTCTTCCCTCTTTAGTAGCTTTTAAGATTTCCCTTTCTTGTTTTCAAGTGTGGCTATGAGTTTTTAAACCTATTCCCTCTCTCATTTTATGTGTTTGGAGAAGGAGGAGGTTTCAACTTTGCTCCACCTGCTGTCTTGACCCAGAACTTGGTTCCTGCATGACTAAATGGAGCAGACTTGCTTTGATGGCACATACTCATTATTTTGAATCATCCACTTTTGTGTAGTGTTGCAAAAACCTCATGCCCCTCAGGCCCTGATAAAGTTTATATACCTATTTGGATTTAAGTGTCATTAACATTGGTGAATGTCTGTGATTTTTTTAGTTCTTGTGTCTTCTTCTTCTTCTTTTTTTTTTTTTTTTTTTTTTTTTTTTTTGAGACAGTCTTGCTCTGTTGCCGAGGCTGGAGTGCAGTGGTGCAATCTTGGCTCACTGCAACCTCCTCCCTGGTTCAAGCGATTCTCCTGCCTCAGCCTCCCGAGTAGCTGGGATAACAGGCACCCACCACCAAGCCTGGCTAATTTTTGTATTTTTAGTAGAGATGGGGTTTCGCCATGTTGGCCAGGCTGCTCTCGAACTCCTGAACTCAAGCAATCCACCTGCCTCAGGCCTCCCAAATTGCTGGTATTACAGGCATGAGCCACCACGACTGGCCACTTGTGTCTTCTTTTAGAGTTTTTCCCCTTCTCTTCTTTCTGGCTGTAAGCTGCCACTTGATTCCAATGTCCATATACACATCTATAGCAATATTTTGCCTGTTGCTTGGGCTCTACGCTACTCAGAATGATTCCTCCTGCTTCACTGCACAGAACAGATGTACTGTCTCTATGTCTATAGCTCCTGCCTCCAAACTCAGCTTGTGACTTCACTTTCAAAACCCACAGGATTACTCACGTGCTCTAGCAAACAATGGAATATCTCTTATGATTCCTTTTCTTTTTCCAACTAGTTCAGCCAACAAAGAGATGATATAGAAATGTATTTCTTTATTGATAGAACTTATGTACTTTATTAGTGAGGCATTGTACTTGACTTCTAATAATAAAGGTTTAAATTAAAGGACTTAATCTAATAAAAGCTTTTCTCGCCCTGTATAAAAAACTTCAGAGGTATGCAATTTGAAGCTTGTATTGTGTGGGCTCCTCAGTCATCTGGGCTCAAGCACTTTCTGTTTTTCTGTTTGGCCTTCCTTAACACAAAAGTTTCAAACTCAGTGGCCCTTTGTGGTCACAAGATGGCTGCTGGAGATCCAGCAATCATGACCAGGTTCTATTTATTTATGTATTTATTTTTATTTTTATTTTTTTGGGACGAAGTCTCGCTCTGTCACCCAGGCTGGAGTGCAGTGGTGCGATCTCGGCTCACTGCAACCTCTGCCTCCCAGGTTCAAGCAATTCTTCTGCCTCAGCCTCCTGAGTAGCTGGGATTACAGGTGCATGCCACCAAGCCTGGCTAATTTTTGTATTTTTAGTAGAGACGGGGTTTCACCATGTTGATCAGGCTGGTCTCGAACTCCTGACCTTGTGATCCACCTGCCTTGGGCTCCCAAAGTGCTGAGATTACAGGCATGAGCCACTGTGCCCTGCTGGTTCTTTTTATTTTTTAAGAGATGGGGTCTTGCCACGTGCCCAGGCTGGACTCAAACTCCTGGGCTCAAGCAGTGATCCTCTTACACGTGCCGCCATGCCTGGCTGATCATAACTACATTCCAGACAGGACAAAGAGGAAAGTGAGAAGGGCGAAAAGATATGCCTACCACCAGAGTTAGCCCCTTTTAAAGTTTCCAGATGCTCTACGTCTTCCACATATATTTCTTCGGCCATCTCTAGCTGCAAGGGAGATACTTTGTTATCTCACATAAATGGAATATATTTCTTTATGCCATTGCTTTTGATTAGTCTGCAGCCTACATTAGCTTACATCCTTGTTCTCAGCCATATTCTAGTTAGATGAGATATGACTCAATTTTTTTTTTTTTTTTGAGTTGGAGTCTTATTCTGTTCCCTAGGCTAGAGTGCAGTGGCATGATCATGGCTCACTGCAAGGCTGGGCGTGGTGGCTCACGCCTGTAATCTCAGCACTTTGGGAGGCCGAGGTGGGCGGATCACAAGGTCAGGAGTTCGAGAACAGCCTGGCTAACATAGTGAAGTCCCATGTCTACTAAAAATACAAAAAAATTAGCCAAGCGTGGTGGCGGGCACCTGTAATCCTAGCTACTCAAGAGGCTGAGGCAGGAGAATCGCTTGAACCTGGGAGGCAGAGGTTGCAGTGAGCTGAGATTGTGCCACTGCACTCCAGCCAGGGTGACAGTGCGAGACTCTGTCTCAAAAAAAAAAAAAAAAAAATTAATAATGGCTCACTGCAACTTGGAACCCCTGGGCTCAAGCAGTCCTTCTACCTCAGCTTCCTGTGTAGCTGGGATTACAGGTGCATGTCACCATGCCTGGCTAATTTTTAAGTGTTTTGTAGAGGTAAGGTCTTGCTATGTTGCCCTGGCTGGTCTTGAACTTCTGGCCTCAAGTGATCCTCCCACCTTTGGCCTCCCAAGTGCTGTACCAATTTTAAAAAGAAATGTAAATGTTTTTATTTTCATGGCCCTTGGCTGTTTTCAAAGATCATATCAATAACTGTAAAATGGATAAAACACTCACCATCAAAATCATTGAAGGTAGCTAACTTGAAATGCCATCCAGGAACCACTGTAGAATTGGCAACATTGACTCACACTCTTCTCAGTTAGTTCAATTCCACCTTTACTGGGTGCCTATAGCGCTGGCCAGGCACCAGTTACCTGTGGTGAATACAGGAACGATCAAGATTGCCCTGTCCTTGAAGAGTTCCATTTTAGTGCCTCACAAGTAACTGAAGGCAGCGGGAAGCCACCAATGGTTTTACACAGAGCCAAAAAGTGATCACCTCTATATCTCTGAAAGACAGCTCAGACTACATATGGTGAGTGGGAAGAGTACAGAGGATTGAGGCAGGGGATTTTGTTCTAGAGGCCAAATATTGTTCTGCATTGCTGTGTCATTGCTGTTAATTGCACCCCACGTTCCGCACCACTTGCCTGATCTATCCCAGAATCTTATCCCTCACTTTTAGATTTTTCTCACCTCGAACCTTCAGTTCCATACCCACCCTACCAGAAGTTCAGGGATAGTCAAAGTGACTTTCTGAGATCAATAGTCCACAATGTCTTCACGAATCCATTCTTTGCACATTTACGAAGCTCTGCGTATGCTCTGGGCTCTGCGCTATGGGCTAGAGTTGCAAAGGTGGATCAGACTCAATTCTTGCTTCCAAGGCAGGGACAGTTTTTTGCTTCTCTTTCTACTTAAAGAGTATTAAGAATCTAAACTGATCTTGGCTGGAGAAGGCAGATAGAGGAGACGGGTGGAGCAAGAATCAGAACAAAAAATAGGTAGCCTGGGATTGATAGCCACGAAATCAGGAGGGCAGATTTGTCCTCAGGGCCCAGTAGTACTTTTCTCTGAACCCAGAGACGGCCTCCTTCCCTTCCTTTTTCCCTTCTTGCTCCTCTGGTCTCCTCACAGCCAAGCCTGGCTTCCATTCAAACTTTCCGGAAATCCCCTACCCAATTTCCAGCTTTTCAAACAATGACTCTCTGGAGAATATTCCCATTGTCCTTGGAATTAGAACAATGAGAGAGTAGAGAGCCTCCTCTCTGGCTTCAGACTACATCCCTGCTCCCAGCCTGCCTCCCACCAAAGTAAAAGCTTCCTCGACTCTCCAGTCGCTGTTCCCATCTGTAGTGAGGCAGAAAGACAGGGGAAGTATAAGAAAACGCATTTTCTACAAGTCAACCCAGCCTCTTAAGCACTACCTGGTGCCTTTCTTCTCCCAGCTAGAACTGAGAAGAATCTCTCTACAGGACTGGGATTGGACACCTGCCTATGCTCTGGGTTGGCAAGCAAGCTCCCGGTTTGACTGCTGTGTTTTCTAAATCTCTCTCTCTCTCTTTCTTTTTTTTTTTTTTCTGAGACATAGTCTTGCTCTGTCGCCCAGGCTGGAGTGCAGTGGCGCCATTTCAGCTCACTGCTGCAACCTCCGTCTCCCGGGTTCAAGCGATTCTCCCACCTCAGCCTCCTAAGTAGCTGAGATTACAAGCACCCACCATCATGCTGGGCTAATTTTTGTATTTTTAGTAGAGACAGGGTTTCATCATGTTGGCCAGGCTGGTCTCGAACTCCTGACCTCAAGTGATCCGCCTGTCTTGGTCTCCCAAAGTGCTGGGATTACAGGCGTGAGCCACCGTGCCAGCCTCTAAATCTCTTTTGATGCCTTAGTTTCCCCCCATCATTGAGGTGAGAGGACCCAGAGGCCATTCTGAAGGGATTGGCAGTCTAATTTTCCTCACTGCCTACTCCTCTTCCACTCCCTACTCTGACCCTAGGAGACTCCTGTCCCCTTTCTACCCAGTTCAGCCAAAAGGGCTGCTGGATGGGGAGGGTGCGGGCGGGGCTTTTCTTGCACCATCCTGGCGCCTGACTGGGTCGAGTTACTGGAGGCAGTCTGGATTTGAATGTGCAAATAAACAGAGGTCGCTTTGATCCTTGAGGCTGACAGGGAGGGGGAAGAAAATGGAGTGCCCTGGTCAGAGAAGTGCATGCTGGGCACTTGAAAGAGGGTTTGGGGGATGTGGAGCATGAGCTTGTCCTTATTCCTTTGACTGGACCAAAAACCTAATTTGTTAAAAAAAAAAAAAAAAATAGATCTGGAAAGAGTCAGGGACCCACATCAGACATTTCAGACCTCCTCTGGGAACCAAATATTCCAATGGCCTTTCTGCCTTGTCACCAGGAGGGGAGTGGGTTGCTTGAAGCCCACCCTCCCTCAAGGCTCTCTTGCCTTTGGGACATCTTGGGTGCCACTTGGGAGAAGGAGAAGCAGGATGGAACTATGAGGTGTGTGTGGTTCGGGGTAGGGCTGTAGGTTGGGAGGGGGTAGGGCCTATTGTCTCCCTGGGCACCAATCCACAGCCACAGGCAGGCTTAGAGACGGAGAGACAAAGGAGGGAATGGGAGAGCACAAAGGGAGCGGGAATGAAATGGTAAGTAAAGGCAAACAAAAGTGAGCCGGGGGAGACAAAAGCTGGGAACAATATTCCCCAGGCAATAGGCTCGGAAACAATAGGGACACTGACAGCCCCACAAAGACACCAGTGTCTCCAAGTAGACGTTATCTCAGGCAGTGGTTGGCAGCCCCACTCTGGCTGCAGCTATTTTCAGTGCCGCTTTTGTGCCATGCTGAACAATATTCCTTGCATGGCTGCTGATAGAAAGATGAGAAGGTTTCTGTTTGATTCTTCTCTTCCTTCCCTCCCCCCTCCCCTTTTTCCAACCCCCACCAGCTCCAGGCAGTCTGAGCTCAAGTCTCTGGCCTGGTTAGGGGTGTGTGTGTGTGTGTGTGTGTGTGTGTGTGTGTGTGTGTGTGTGTGTGTGTGTGTGTTGGGAAGAGACCAAGTGGGGAGGGTCTCTATCTGGGCTTCCAGTTGCCCTCAATCTTATCAGGGCCTCCATGGAGGGAAGCTAGTAGAGTGGAAATTAGGGCTGGGCCAGTGGGGCTGAGAACTGGGGTGGGGCTGAGAACTGGGGTGTGCGAGGAGGGTCATCAGGGCAGTGGATTCTGCCCTTGCCCCAAATCACAAGACCAGCCTGAGTAAGTGACTATAAAAAGCCCTGCTTAGCAAAGGTTTTGCCTGTTGCTTGGCTATTCACATACATAATAGCCGAGGCCATAAGGGGTCCACCCTGTCATTCCACCCCTTCCTCCTTTGTGCCCACAAGTGTTACCCACTCTACCCCGATAGCCACTGCTTTCTCCCATTCTTGTTTGTAGTTTTACCAGCCCCTTGACTAGCTCCCAACTTCCCTCCCCACCTCCGCCACTGCCAGATGAACCTAAGAGATCGGGGAAACTAGTCCTAGCTTTGGAAAAGACTGGTATGCACTGGCCCTTCCTTAGGCCTGATGGCCACTCCCACAGGGGTGTCCATGACCTTCATCCACAGTGCTGCTATTCCCCACCAAGTATCTCCCCTGTGTTCCTCCCTAGAGGAACTCTGACCCTAGAACATTGAGTCAGAGGTGTCCTTTCCCAGGGCCCCCTTGTGCATACGGCTGGTGTACTCTTACTTTTCTCAGTATCTTAGCCCACTATGGCTGCCCCCGTGGGCTTAGATAAACCTTACAGTTTTTCATCTAGCTGATCTTCTTCTCCATATTACTATTCTATTCAGGTTATTTTGCTAGGTGGCTAAACCACTAAATTTCAGTTCTCTGACTTCCTCAAAAAAAAGAGACCAAATTTCTTGGGAAGGCATTTATATAAAAATTTCGGCCAGGTGCTGTGGCTCATGCCTGTAATCCCAGCACTTTGGGAGGCTGAGGCAGGTGGATCACGAGGTCAAGAGATCAAGACCATCCTGGCCAACATGGTGAAACCTCATCTCTACTAAAAATACAAAAATTAGGCCGGACATGGTGGCTCATGCCTGTAATCCCAGCACTTTGGGTGGCTGAGGCGGCCAGATCACGAGGTCAAGAGATCCAAACCATCCTGGCCAACATGATGAAACCCCTTCTCTACTAAAAACACAAAAATTAGCTGGGCATGGTGGCATGCACCTGTAGTCCCAGATACTGGGGAGGCTGAGGCAGGAGAATCGCTTGAACCTGGGAGGCGGAAGTTGCAGTGAGCCGAGATCATGCCATTGAACTCCAGCCTGGGTGACAGAGCCAGACTCCGTCTCAAAATAAATAAATAAATAAATAAAAATACAAAAATTAGCTGGGCATGGTGGCACGCACCTGTAGTCCCAGCTACTCAGGAGGCTGAGGAAGGAGAATCACTTTAACCGGGGAGGCAGAAGTTGCAGTGAGCCAAGATCACACCACTGCACTCCAGCCTGGCGACAGAGTGAGACTCCGTCTCAAAAAAAAAAAAAATTTCAAGCACAGTGCTGTCCTGAGTCTAGACACTCAGGTTGACCCAGAAGGTTGAGTCATTGTGTAATCTGTGGGACTTGTGGCTATTTGTCCAGTGTTTTTTTTTTTTTTTTTTTTTTCGAGATGGAGTCTCATTCTTTTTGCCCAGGCTGGAGTGCAATGGCATGATCTCAACTCGCTGCAACCTCTGCCTCCCAGTTTCAAGTGATTATCCCACCTCAGCCTCCCGAGTAGCTGGGATTACAGGCACCTGCCACCATGCCCAGCTGATTTTTGTATTTTTAGTAGAGATGGGGTTTCACCATGTTGGCCAGGCTGGATATTTGTCCAGCTTTCTAAATATAAGTTTGCTTTTTGAAGGCAGAAAACACTTTCATACCACTATTGGCTACTTCATGGCATCATGGTACACAATGAGTTCTTAATGAACACTTGCTGAATTGGGCTGAATTTAGAGAATCAGAAGGGACCTTAAAGCTCATCTAATACCTTACTACTCAAAATGTTGTCTCTGGCTTAGCAGCATCAGCATCACCTGAGAACTTGATAGAAATGCAGAATCTCAGACTTCCTGAATCAGCATCTGCATTTTAACAAGCTCCTCAGGTAATCCATATGCTCCTGAAGACACAGACAACTGGTCTAGTACAGCTACTCCCTCCCTGCCTTCCCCAAACTACTACCTGTTTTATAACATTATCACCATCCATCACCTAGCATCTTAGAAACCATGAGCCAGACTAGGCCATCCAGCTGGCAACTACAGAAAGACCTCGGTGGACATGAACTTACTATCTGTGGTAACAGTCAGTTCCATGGTTGGAATAAAATCATATGGAACAGAATTAAATTTGCATGAAACAGCCTTGGGAATGGGACTTTGCACTTAGTATATACTCAATCAAAGCCTGTTGAGGAAAAGGTCTAAATAATCTATTATTACCTCTCTTGAATGATTACTATGATAGTTCATTTTATGTGTCAACTTGATTGGGACATGAGGTGCCCAGACATTTGGTCAAACATTATGCTGGGCGTGCCTGTGGAAGCATTTCTGGATGAGATAAACATATGAATCAGAAGACTGAGTGAAGCAGATTCTCTTCCCTAATATGGGTAGGCCTTATTCAGTCAAAAGCCTGAATAGAACAAAAATGCTCAGTAAAAGGGAATTTTGTCTGTCTGACTGCTTGAGCTAGGATATTGGTCTTCTGCCTTTGGACTCTAATGGAAACATCAGCTCTTTGTGGGTCTCAATCTTGACTTTTGGACTTGAATTTACACCACTTGCTGTCTGGTTCTCAGGCCTTCAGACTTGGACTAGAACTACACCATTGCTATCTTAGGTCTCTAGATTGCTGACTGCAGATTTTGCAAATTCTTAGCCTCGATAATCACATGAACCAATTTCCCTAATAACTCTTTCTTGCCCTGTTTCTATCTCACATCACAGACACACACACACACACACACACACACACACACACACACTGTTTGTACTGTTTCCCTGGAGAACTCTGGCTAATACATTTTTTTGGTAGTGAGACATGAGGTAGTGCTGTAACAAATATCTAAACATGTAGAAGTGGCTTTGGAACTGGGTAATGGGTAGAAGCTGCAAGATTTTTGAAGTGCACACTAGAAACATAGATGTTAAGGGTAATTCTGGTGAAATGTCAGACAGAAATGAGGATCATGTTACTGGAAACTGGAGCAAAGGAAACCTGTTATAAAATGGTGAAGAAGACTGGGCGTGGTGGCTCATGCCTGTAATCCCAGCACTTTGGGAGGCTGAGGTGGGCAGATCACTTGAGGCCAGGAATTCGGGACCAAACTGGCCAACATGGTGAAACCTTGTCCATCTCTACTAAAAATACAAAAATTAGTGGAGTGAGGTAGCACACACCTGTAGTCCCAGCTACTTGGAAGGCTGAGGCATGAGAATTGCTTGAACCCAGAAGGCAGAGGTTGCAGTGAGCCAAGATGATACCACTGCACTCCAGCATGAGTGACAGAGCAAGACTGTAACAAAAACAAATAAATAAATAAAGTGGTGAAGAACTTGGTTAAAGAGTGTTTTGTGAAAAGTAGAACTTGTGAGCAATATAACTGGATATTTAGCCAAGGAGATTTCTAAGCAGAGTATTGAAGGAGCAACTTTGTTCCTCCTGACTGCTTACAGCAAAATGGGAAAGGAGAGAAATTAGTTGAAGAAGGAATTGTTAAGCATAAAGGAACCAGAAATAGAGGATTTGGGAAAGTCTATCCATATTGAAAAAAAAAAAAAAACAAGAAAGAAAAAAGAAAAAGCTTATTCTGAAAAGAAAACTGAAACTAAAACTATTTGATAAAGAGGTCATGAGTAAGACTCATAAACTTCATCAACCATCTTAGCAAAAGCCAGGAATAGAGATGGAATTATACCAGCAAAGACACTGCCAGTTTGAACCAAATAAAGTGGAAAGAGAAAACAAGATGAAATGAAAGAAGGCTATTGGACTTCTTAGATCCTTATTCTGCAAGTAAAGTGAAGAATGACCTCAAAGGTGATTCAGATACCATCAGGGCTGCCTCCTTGGTTTCAAAGTGGGGGGTGATTGCCTCAGTTTCAAGTGGCCAGACAGCCACTGACTGAAGCCTTGTGGGTGGGGCCACACTGTGGAGCCCTGAGGGTGTAAATCTCTGTGGGTGCAGAGCTGCGGAGGCGAGACTGCTTCCCCAGTAGGTCCTAAATATGGGACAGACTCCCCAGTGGGTCTGAAAGGCAGAGCATTGAGCCAAAGAGCATTATTCTTCAGGCTTAAAATTTAGTAGAATTTGACTTGCTAGATTTTGGACTTGCTTGGGATCATCATCCCTTTCTTCCCTCTAGTTTCTCCCTTTTGGAATGGGAATGTCTATCCTATGGCTGTCCACCATTGTATTTGGAAGTATGTAACTTGTCTGGTTTCACAGGCTCACAGCTGGAGAGGAATTTTGCCTGAGGATGAATGTACTGCAAGTCTCACCCATATCTGATTTAGATGATATTTAGATGAGACTATGGACTTTAGAATTGATGCTGGAATGTGTTAGGAGTTTAGGGAAGATGTAAATATAATAAAAGTTTAAAAAAGAAGATGTAAATATAATAAATTTTTTTTTAAAAATTTTTAATTGGTATACAAGCCAGGTGCAGTGGCTCACGCCTGTAATCCCAACACTCTGGGAGGCCAAGGCGGGTGGATCACTTGAGGTCAGGAGTTTGAGACCAGCCTGGCCAACATGGTAAAACCCTGTCTCTACTAAAAATACAAAAGTTAGTCAGGTGTGGTGGTGGGCGCCTGTAATACCAGCTACTTGGGAGGCTGAGACATGAGAATCACTTGAACCTGGGAGGCGAAGGTTGCAGTGAGCCAAGATCTTGCCACTGCACCCCAGCCTGGGTGAGAGGGCAAGACTCCATCTCGAAAAAAATTTTTTGTTGTTTTTTTATTTGTTTTTGTTTTTTGAGACGGAGTCTTGCTCTGTTGCCAGGCTGGAGTGCAATGGTGTGATCTCGGCTCATTGCAACCTCCACCTCCCAGGTTCAAGCGATTCTCCTGCCTCAGCCTCCCCAGCAGCTGGGACTACAGGCACGCACCACCACACCAAGCTCATTTTTGTATTTTTAATAGAAACAGGGTTTTACCATGTTGGCCAGATGGTCTCAATCTCTTGACCTCATGATCTGCCTGCCTCGGCCTCCCAAAGTGCTGAGATTACAGGTGTGAGCCACTGTGCCCAGCCAAAAAAATTTTTTTAATAAAAATTAAAAATAGGTGTCCAAGAAGATGTAAGTATAATAAAATTTAAAAATAAATTTAAAATTTTTTAAAAAGATTTTTTGAGGCTGTTGGGATGGAATAAATATATTCTGCATGCAATAAGAACATGAATTTTTTTGTGGGGGTCAGTGGCAGAATGCTATAGACTGAATTGCAAATGTTGGAATCCTAACCTTCAGTGTGACTGCATTTGGAGTAAGGAAATAATCACGATTAAATGAGGTCATAAGGGTGGAGCCCTGATAGGATTAGGATCCTTGTAAGAAGAGGCACCAGAGAGCTCACTCTTTCTCTCCCCGCCATGTGAGGACATAGTGAGAAGGTGGCCATCTGTAAGCCTGAAAGAGAGCTCTCACCAGAAACCGATCCTGCAAGAACTTGGTCTGGGACTCCCAGCCTTCAGAACTTCGAGCAATTAAATATCTGTTGATGAAGCCACCCAGTCTGTGGTATTTTGTTATGGCAGCCCTAGCCGACTGATATACTCCATAATGATGGAAAGAA
Source organism: Gorilla gorilla gorilla (assembly GCF_029281585.2). Lineage (NCBI taxonomy): Eukaryota > Metazoa > Chordata > Mammalia > Primates > Hominidae > Gorilla > Gorilla gorilla. The sequence continues at coordinate 52,753,044 of NC_073224.2, read as the reverse complement.
GGAGAGGCTACTAGGCCTGAAGCAGGCTTGCACAGGGTGGACTGAGGGCTCTGAAGGGCCTCACAGTAGAGTACACACAGAATCTCATTATTCTTCCAAAGTAGAGGTGGTAATATTTCCTCTTTTCCTTTGATGTCCTTGGCACAAACCAAGACAACAGCAGAGTGAGCCATGTGGAGCTGCTGTGTGCCCCACACAAAGCAATTCCCAGGCAGGGACAGGTACCCAAGACCATTACAATTATCCCAAATCAAAACTCTTTTCTTAGATTTTGCTGCTATTGTTCCAATAATGGTGGTATTTTCCCCACTTTTGGAGGTGGGGGGCAGGAACTTACCAATGAATAGAATCAAATTTTTACAATTAGAAATTAAAATTTTTTTCTCCCATAGATTAGCAAAAAACAAAACACCTCTATTGGTGCTCACTTATAACAAGCAGTATTCACGTGGTTGTTTTAAACCTAATGTGTTAAATTGTATCAGGGCCTGTAAAGATCATCATGACTACTGTATACTCAACCAATCCAAACAGATTTATGAAACATTGCGGAGTGTTTATTTGACTGTCTTTCTCTATCAAACCAGTCAATTCCCTCCAATAAAATAAATAGCAGTGGTAATTTCTGTTCTATGGACAGTCATGTTTTGGGAGGAGAGGAGAGTGGTTGGAGCTGGTAATCTATTTTCTAGCCAAACTGGAAAATCAGCTTTTCAGAAGTTTCCTCCTGACTCCTCCCACCCCCACTCCCCACATCAAGGGAGGGCAGAGAAGGAAAAAGATATTAAGGTTTGGATTAAACCACCATTGTGCATATTTATAATTCATTCTGAACAACAGAGGACAAGGATAGAGGCTTAAAAAAAAATTCAGTAATCAGCAGCAGCGACAGCAGCCACTGTGCTCTTAGCTCTCCTTATCCACATAAGACAGCCATTGGACAGGCCTGAGATAACAAGAGCCTTGTGTGCTCTATCACCCCTTCAGCATGTTTGTATGTGTTTTCTGACATGGCCTGAGCATCCCAGACCAGCTGCCTCTGATGCATGGGAAGGTCCCTTGGCTGATGCATGCACGGTGTGAGCACAGAGGAGGGCACCATCTTCCAGAGTGAAAACAATCCTGTGGGCCAGTTGCGGTGGCTCATGCTTGTAATCTCAGCACTTTGGGAGGCGAGGCGGGCGGATCACCTGAGGTCGGGAGTTCGAGACCAGCCTGACCAACATGGAGAAACCTCATCTCTACAAAAAATACAAAATTAGCTGGGCATGGTGGCACATGCCTGTAATCCCAGCTACTCAGGAGGCTAAGGCAGGAGAATCGCTTGAACCCAGGAGGCAGAGGTTGCGGTGAGCCGAGATTGCACCACTGCACTCCAGCCTGGGCAACAAGAGCAAAACTGTGTATCAAAAAAAAAAAAAAAAAAAAATCCTCTGAAATCCAGGCAGCCAGTGCTGCACAATGGCTCAGAGTTCCTGTGGAAGTTCAACACAGGGGAAATTAAATTACTGCAGAGATGGTGTACGATGGGGAGGTGGGTGCTTACTCAGAGAATGTGAGGGAAATCCCAAGGCCTCTGGGCTCATTAAGGCTTAGTCCATTCAGGCTGCTATACCAAAATATCATGGACTAGGCAGCTTATAAACAACAAAAATTTATTTCTCACAATTCTGAAGGCTGGGAAGTCCAAGATCAAGTTTCTGGCAGATGCAGTGTCTGGTGAGGCACCACTTCCTGGTTCATAGATAGCTGTTTTTTTGCTATAACCTCACATAGCAGAGTGGGGCGACGGACCTTTCTGAGGCTTCTTTTATAAAGGCACTAATTCCATTCATGAGGGCTCCACCCTCATGACCTAATCACCTCCCAAAGGCCCCACCTCCTAATAGGATAAACTTGGGGGCTAAGATTTCAACAGTGGCTGGGTACAGTGGAACACACCTATAATCCCAGCCACTCGAGAGGCTGAGGTGGGAGGATTGTTTGAGGCTACAGTGCACAATGATCCTGCCTGTGAATGGACACTGCACTCCAGCCTGGGCAACATAACAAGACACCATCTCCAAAAAAAGAAAAAAAAAAAAGAAGTAATGAAGTTTGAGGGAACACAAACATTCAGATCATGGTAGGAGATGAGGAGAGGGTGACCAAGAGAGAAAAAGCCTTTTGAGTTGTGGAAGGTAGAGAAGGGATTTCAGTTTGTGCTTGTGAATGTGCAAAGCGCATGTAAAGTAACCATAGGCTTGAGCTCTGATTTTAGACTTAATAATACAGTATGTTTTTGTTTTGTCACGGACTCTAATTAGACCTCTAGAGCTAGTTATAGCATTGTTGCACCCTCCTACCCTTTTGATATTGTTTGGATCTGTGTCCCCACCCAAATCTCATGTTCAATTGTAATCCCCAGTGTTGAAGGTGGGGCCTGGTGGGAGATGATAGGATCACAGGGGTGGATCCTTCCTGAATGGGTTAGCACCCTCCCTTTTTGGTCCTGTTCTTGGGACAGAGTTCTCATGAGACCTGGATTTCTCTCTCTTCCTCCTGTGAAGGAGCCTGCTTCCAGCCATGTGAAGATGCCTGCTGCAGCCTCGCCTTCTGCCATGAATAAAAGCTCCCTCAGGCCTCCCCAGAAAAAGATGCCGCCATGCTTCCTGCACAGCCTGCAGAACAGTGAGTCAATTTAATCTCCTTTCTTTATGAATTAGCCACTCTCGGGCAATTCTCTGTAGCAGTGTGAAAAAAGACTAATACCCCACCCCCTGACCACATATCCTCCCCTCACCCAACGCACAGCTGGAATCAGGTGTGTTGTCAGCCTCCCCTGTAAAGGTTCATTTCCAGTTGGTATACAGGGGGTTCACAGAGACTGGCATCTGAATGATACTGCCTGGAATGAGCAGTGATGGGGCCCAGTTCATTTCCGCTTCTCAAATTGATGCTCCATCAGTGAGGCACAAAAGTCATCCCCACTCCCTTCCACCAGTCCCAGACCATACCGTCTAGATGGCTCATTGCCTATGTAGTGGCTCTGCCTGCTACCTTTGCAGGAGAAATGTAATGTTAGCCTACCTTCACTTTTACGAGGTACTAATTTAGGGTATGATGGTGGACTAGGTATTCAATACCAAGGGCTATTCTTCTAGGTAAGAAGTTTTAAATTTTGAGTCAAAACTGTCCTTTACTTTAAAATTCTGTTTAAAACTCAGGCATTCTAGAATTAATTCCCTGATTAAACTGGCTAAGACATGATCATTGAACACTGCCCTATTCTTGGGACTCATTGCTTACTATTATCTTTGCCATAGATATCTTTACTCTCAAGTTTTTGTTTCCTGTACCCATTCCTGGTCTGAATTTTCTCCACGAGCAATCCTGCGGCTTTCATTAGGCATTGAGCTATGTGATGAAAGAGGCCTTATCTAGTCCTGCCTCAGGAACAAAACCAATTTAAAAAATAATTTTCAACAACCATTGTATGCAAGACACAGTCCTAAGAAGAGGACTGGAAGATGAGCAAAGGATACAATAATTGGAAGTAGTTTAGAGCTAGTTGGAGAGATAGACATAGGTGTAATGTGGACTAATATTATGTGATGTCAACTTAGTAACTCAAGATGGCAATAAAATAGAAGTGAGAATTCCATTACATACCTATTAAAATGGCCAAAATCCAGAATGCTTACATCACCAAATGCTGATGAGGATGTGGAACAATCCTCATTTACTGCTGGTGAGAATGGGAAATTGTATGGCCCCTTTGGAAGACAGTTTGGCGATTTCTTACAAAACTAAGCACATTCTTCCCAGATGATCCAGAAACTGTACTCCTTTGAATTAATACAAAGGAGTTGAAAATCGATGACCATACAGAAACCTGCATATGGATATTTATAGCAGCTTTTTTCATAATTGTCAAAACTTGAAAGCAACCAAGATCTCCTTCAGTAGGTAAATGGTTCAATAAACTGTGGTACAGCCAAACAATGGAATATTATTTAGCACTAAAAGGATATGAACTATCAAGCCATGAAAAGGAAAACTTAAGGCTGGGCGCGGTGGCTCATGCCTGTAATCCCAGCACTTTGGGAGGCCAAGGCAGGCGGATCACGATGTCAGGAGATCGAGACCATCCTGGCTAACATGGTGAAACCCCGTCTCTACTAAAAATACAAAAAATTAGCCGGGCGTGGTGGTGGGCGCCTGTGGTCCCAGCTTACTTGGGAGGCTGAGGCAGGAGAATGGCGTGAACCCGGGAGGTGGAGCTTGCAGTGAGCCAAGATCGCGCCACTGTACTCCAGCCTGGGCAACAGAGCGAGACTCCGTCTCAAAAAAAAAAAAAAGAAAAGGAAAACTTAAATGCATATTACTAAATAAAAAGAAAACATGAAGGAAAGTTGAATGCATATTACTAAGTTAAAAAAAAAAAGCCAATCATAAAAGGCTACATACTCTATGTTTCCAACAATATGACATTCTGGAAAAGGCAAAACTACGGAGAGGGGTGAATAGGCAGAACACAGAGGATCTTTGAGGTGGTGAAACAATTCTGCATGACACCATAATGGTGGATACATGTAACTATACGTTTGTCCAAACCCATAGAATCTACAATACCAAGAGTGAACTCCGATGTTAACTACAGTCTTTGGGCGATAATAATGTGTTGATACAGGCTCAAAATTGTAGCAAATGTACCACTCTAGTGTGGGATGTTAATAATGGGGGAGGCTGTGATGTGTGGAGGCAGGGGGCTTCTGGGAACTGTCTATACCTTCTTCTGAATTTTGCTGTGAATGTAAAACTGCTCTGAAAAAATAAAATCTATTTTTTTTAAGTGAGAAGGAAGCATATGAATGTTCAGAGAAGATAAAGTCTATGTAGGCAATAAAGGAGACAATGGAAAAGGGGCCTTGAAGTAAAGGTGGAATTGGCCAGGCAAGAAGGATAAAGAAGACTATTATAGCCCTGGAAAATAGTATAAACAAAGACAGTCAGTTCTGCTCTAAGTCTTGTTTTGAAAACATGAATTTGTTCCAACCCAATTCATATATTAGGGAGCAATCTAAGTGTAATACAGATTTTGCATTTGCTGGTGCATGGTTTTTCCCTCAGAAACACCAGATGAATGGAGAAAACTCTACTGAGCTGAACCAAACAGGGCAGAAGTACACAAAATGTACACAAGGACACCTCTCAAATTTCTACCACCTGAGTTTACAGGGTGTGTTAGAAACCCTCTTTCCACCACTTCATAGGAACTCATAAGCTGCACCCCTTCCAACGACCAGCTCCATATACAAAATTAATGTCTGTTTCAGGATACTGTGCCATATTTATTGCAGCATGTATCTATTTCTTAACCATTTAATGTGTGAACTGTGCTACAATTTTATTAGATTCCTATCTTTTTTGTTGTTATATTGACAAAACTTCTCAATGTTGTAACCTCTAACTATTTTTCCCATTAGCCCTATAGTTTTGTTTTTGTTGTTGTTGTTTTGTTTTGTTTTCTTTTGTTTTGTGAGATGGAGTCTTGCTCTGTTGCCAGGCTGGAGTGCAGTGGCACAATCTCGGCTCACTGCAACCTCTGCCTCCCTGGTTCAAGCAATTCTCCTGCCTCAGCCTCCTGAGTAGCTGGGATTACAGGAGCAGGCCACCACCCCTGGCTAATTTTTGTATTTTTAGTAGAGACGGGGTTTCACCATGTTGGCCAGGATGGTCTCCAACTCCTGACCTTGTGATCCACCCACCTCGTCCTCCCACAGTGTTGGGATTACAGGCATGAGACCAGACAGCCCTATAGTTTTTCTTGGCATGGTTTTTGCATAACAGGGTGATTTTAGGAGCATAGATGTTGTGCTATAGCAAAACTGACTGCAGGGGTTATGGAATAAAAATCTTGGAGAACTGTAAGTATTCATTCATTTATGTATTCATTTGACCAACATTTGTTGAGTGCCTCCTATATGCTAGACTCTTTTCTGAGTGATGGAGATATGGCAGTGAAAAAAACAGACATAAGGCCAGGTGCAATGGCTCACGCCTGTAATCCCAGCACTTTGGGAGGCCGAGGCGGGTGGATCACAAGGTCAAGAGATTGAGACCATCCTGGCCAACATGGTGAAACCCCGTCTCTACTGAAAATACAAAAATTAGCTGGGTGTGGTGGCGCACGCCTGTAGTCCCAGCTACTTGGGAGGCTGAGGCAGGAGAATCACTTGAACCCGGGAGGTGGAGGTTGCAGTGAGCTGAGACTGCACCAGCCTGGCAAAAGAGCAGGACTCTGTCTCAAAAAAAGAACAGACACAAATTCCTGCCCTCCGGGAATTTACATCCTAGTTGGGGAGATAAACAAAAACAAGATAAATAAATGAAATAGGCTGGGCCGGTGGCTCACGCCTGTAATCCCGACACTTTGGGAGGCCGAGGTGGGCAGATCATGAGGTCAGGAGCTCATGACCAGCCTGACCAACATGGTGAAACCCCATCTCTACTAAAAATACAAAAATTAGCTGGGCGTGGTGGTGCGCACCTGTAATCCCAGCTACTCAGGAGGCTGAGGCAAGAGAATCGCTTGAACCTGGGAGGTAGAGGTCGCAGTGAGCTGAGATCGCCACTGCACTCCAGCCTGGGCAACAAGAGTGAGATTATATCTCAAAAAATAATAATAAAAATAAATAAATATATATATATATATATATATATATATATATATATATATATATATATATAGTGTGTTAGGTAGTAATCAATGTCAAGAAGAAAAACATAAAGCAGAAGAGTTGATATGACATGTCAGGGGATAGGTTTGGCTATGATGTCTGTATTAGTTATTGCTACATAACAAATGATCCCAAAACTTAACAGCTGAGAACAATAAGCATTTATTCTCTCTCATAGGTTTTTTTTTTGTTTTTTTTGTTTTTTTTTTTGACACAGGATCTTGCTCTGTTGCTCAGGCTGGAGTGCAGTGGCATGATCTTGGCTCACTGCAGCCTCCACCTCCCAGGTTCAAGCGATTCTCATACCTCAGTCTTCCAAGTAGCTGGGACTAAACAGGTGTGCACCACCATGCCCAGCTGTTTTGTATTTTTAGTAGAGACGGGGTTTCACCATATTGCCCAGGCTGGTCTCGAACTCCTGACCTCAAGTGATCCACCCACCTCAGCCTCCCAAAGTGCTGGGATTACAGGCATGAGACACCACGCCCGGCCTCATATAGTTTCTGAGGGTTAGGAAGACAGGAGTGGCTTACCTGGAGTGGCTCTGGCTCAGGATCCTTCGTGAGATCGTAGTCAAGGTATTGGCTGTGAACTTCCATGCTTACTCGCATGGCTGTTGGCAAGAGGCTTCAGTTCCCTGCTCCACCAGAGGACTGCCCATGATATGGCTGCTTGTCTTCCCCAGAGAGAAGGCTTCTGAAGGGAGAGGTGACCTGCCCAAGATGGAAGCTGCACTCTTTAAAAAAAAAAAAAAATTCTTTTTCTTTTTTACTTTTGTAGAGACAAGGTTTTGCCATGTTGTCCAGGCTGGTTTCAAACTCCACCTGCTTTGGCCTCCCAGTGTTGGGATTATAGGTATGAGCCACCACACCAAGCCCTGCAATCTTTTATAACCTGGTATCAGTGGTGTCATGATATGGTTTGGATGTGTGTCCCTGCCCAAATCTCATATGGAAATGTAATCCCCAATGTTGAAGGTGGGGCCTGGAGGGAGGTGATTGGATCATGGGGTGGATTTCTCATGAATGGCTTAGCACCATCCCCGCTGGTACTGTCCCTATGGTGGTGAGTGAGTTCTCGTGAGTTCTGGTCATTTAAAAATGTGTAGCACCTCCTCCCTCACGCTCTTGCTCCTGCTCTGATCATGGGAAGTGCTCACTCCCCCTTTGCCTTTGGCCATGATTGAAGTTTCCTGAGGCTTCCGCAGTAGCAGAAAGCTGTTATGCTTCCTGTACAGCCTACAGAACCATGAGCCAATTAAACTTCTTTATAAATTACCCAGCCTCAGGTATTTCTTTTTTTTAATTTTAATTTAATTTAATTTAATTCTTTTGAGAGAGAGTCTCATTCTGTCACCCAGGCTGGAATACAGTGGTGCTATCTTGGCTTGCTGCAACCTCCATCTCCCAGGTTCAAGCGATCCTCCTGCCTCAGCCTCCTGAGTAGCTGGGACTACAGGCATGAGCCACCATGCCTGCTAATTTTTGTATTTTTAGTAGAGACAGGGTTTCACCGTGTTGGCCAGGCTGATCTCGAACTCCTGACCTCAAGTGATCTGCCTGCCTCAGCCTCCCAAAGCGCTGGGATTACAGGCATGAGTCATGGCGCCCAGCCAGGTATTTCTTTATTGCAATTCGAGAATGTACCAATACATAGCCTGATAGCACTTCTGCCATATTCTGCTGGTCACACAAACCAGCCCTGCTACAATGTGAGAGAGGACAGCATGACCACAAACAAGTACAGGTGTCTGGAGATGGGGATTGCTGGGAGCCATTTTGGAGGCTGACTACCACAGTCACCAAGGAAGACCTCATTCAGAAAATGACCTTTGGATTCACCCTGGAGAGATGTGAGAGAGCTAGCCATGAGGATATCTGGGGAAAGATCATTCTATGCAGACGAAACATCATGAGCAAACATATATGTCTGGTGTATTTGAAGGATGGCTGGCGACAATGTGGCTGAGGCAGGGGGAGCAGGAGGGAAAGGAAGACAGGATGCCAAAGAGGTGACGGGCAGGGGGATGCTTTCATCTTTACATGTTTCAGAAAGACAAGTTATGAGCAGAGAACTGACATGATCTGAATTAGGATTTGATAAAATGCATCTAGTTACTGTGTTGAGAATAGATCAAAGGGAAGTAAGTGCAGAAGAAGGAAGACAAATTAGGAGGTGAGAGATGATGGTGGTAGGAAGTAGTCTCCCAGCCTGGGCAACAGGGTGAAACCCTGTCTCTACAAAAAATACAAAAATTAGCCGGGCATGGTGGCAGGTGCCTGTAGTCCCAGCTGTTTGGGAGGCTGAGATGGGATGATCACTTGAGCCCGGGAGGTGGAGGGTGCAGTGAGTGGAGATCACACCACTGCATCCCAGCCTGGGTGACAGATTCTGTCTCAAAAATAAAATAAAATAAAAAGTAAAAAGAAGTGGCCCAATTCCAGAAACATTTCGAAGGTAGAACAGATAATTTGCTGATGGGTTGAATGCAGGGTATAAAAGAGGAGTCAAAGATAACAGCGAGGTTTTTTGTCCATGTAACTGGAAGAATGTAGTTGCCATCATCCACGTATGGTAAGAATGAAGACAGAACAGTGTTAGGGTAAATAGCAGGTGCTCAACTTTGAATATGTTAAGTGTGAAGTGCCTATTAGATATCCAAATAGAAATGTTGAGTTAACAATCAAGGCTGGAGTTCTGGAAAGAGTTTGAGGTTAGAGATACAAATTTGGGAATCATCAGATATAAGTGGTATTTAAAACTTTGAGATTAGATAAAATCACCTAAGAAATAAGTTCAGATTAAACAAGGAGATGAGATGTAAGGACTAAGGCCTGAGACACTCCAACAAAAAAAGAAAGAAAGAAGGAAGGAAGGGAGGGAGGGAGGGAGGGAGGGAATAAGGAAGGAAGGATGAAAGAAAGGAAGGAAGGGAGGGAAGGAGGGAGGGAGGGAATAAGGAAGGAAGGATGAAAGAAAGGAAGGAAGGGAGGGAAGGAGGGAGGGAGAGAATAAGGAAGGAAGGAAGAAAGAAAGGAAGGAAGGGAGGGAGGAAGGGAGGGAGGGAAGGAAGGAAGGAAAGGAAAAGAAGGAAGGAAGGAAGAAAGGAAGGAAAGGAGGGAGGAAGGGAGGGAGGGAGGGAAGGAAGGAAGGAAAGGAAAAGAAGGAAGGAAGGAAGAAAGGAAGGAAAGGAGGGAGGAAGGGAGGGAGGGAGGGAAGGAAGGAAGGAAAGGAAAAGAAGGAAGGAAGGAAAGAAAGAAGGAAGAAACAGAAAGAAAGAAAGAAAGAAAGAAAGAAAAAAAGAAAGAAAGAAAGAAAGAAAAAGAAAGATCAAGAGAAAGAAAGAAGAGTGTGGCCAGAGAGATAGGAGTCAAACCAGGTGAGGATGGTGTCTTATAAGTCAAGTGAAAACGTTTTTTAAGGAAAACTTAGAGAGACCGCCTATGTGAAATGCTGCTGAGAGGATGAGAAATGCCCATTGGCAGCAGGATGTGGAGTTCATTAGCTACCATGACCCGAGCAGTTCTGATGGAATGGTAGAAGCAAAAACCTCACTGGAATGGGTTGAAGATAGAATGGAAGGTGAGAAATTGGAGACTGAATATTCCTTTAAATAATTTTGTGCGAAAGGAGGAAGGCAACTGGGTGATAACTGAAGAGAAAACAGAGCCAAGAGAGGGATTTTTAAAGATGGGAGATGAGATATAATAGCACACGTTTGTGCTGAGGAAATGATGGGAGGGAAAAACTAATAAAGCATGAGACAGGAAAGAATTGCTGGGACGAAGTCTTGAGTCGGTTGGAGGGGACAGGGTCTAAGACACAATGGAGTGAGGGCTCCCGTCAGGGAGCACAGACAATATCAGGAGAGCAAGCAGAGTGCAGGAGCGCAGGAGCAGACAGCTAGGTGGAAGTGATAAGGCCTTCAACTCACAGCGAGAGTGAAGCAGGAGGTGTTGCAGTTTCGAGGAGAGAGGAGGAGATGTGAAAGTGTTGTCCAGGAGTGTAGGAGAATGAATCAATCAGGCAAATGTGGCATGATAGCTATGCAGCATTGAGGGTTCACATGAGATAAATGGTTATGAATTTAAAGCAGACCAGTCAGCATGGCTGTGTATTTCCTGGTCATGTTCAGCTGCGTGGGGGTAGGTGCAAAGTAGTAGGAGAGTTGGATGCAAAAAAAGTTGTGGTTTGGCCAAGTGAGTTTAATAATGAATAAGAAATGTTAGGAGCCATGAGCAGTAGCTTATGCCTGTAATCCTAGCACTTTGGGAGGCCGAGGCAGGAGGATCACTTGAGCCCGGGAGTTCAAAACCAGCCTGGGCCACATGGCGAGACCCTGTCTCTACTACAAATACAAAAAAATTAGCCAGGTGTGGTGGTGCACACCTGTAGTCCCAGCTACTTGTAAGGCTGAAGTAGGAGGATCACCTGAGCCCAGGAAGTTGAGACTGCAGTGAGCTCTGATCCTACCACTGCACTCCAGCCTGGGTAAGGAGAGTGAGACCCTGTCTCAAAAAAAAAAAAAAAAAAAAAAAAAGGCCGGGCACGGTGGCTCACACCTGCAATCCCAGCACTTTCAGAGGCCAAGGCAGGCGGATCACCTGAGGTCAGGAGTTCAAGACCAGCCTGGCTAACATGGTGAAACCCCATTTCTACTAAAAATACAAAAAATTAGCCAGGCATGGTGGCACGCACCTGTGATCCCAGCTACTCAGGAGGCTGAGGCAGGAGAATCGCTTGAACCCGGGAAGCGGAGGTTGCAGTGAGCCAAGATTGCATCATTGCACTCCAGCTTTGGCAACAAGAGCGAAACTCTGTTTAAAAAATAAATAAAATAATAAATTAATTAAGTACGTAAAGATAAATAAAATAAATAAAAAGGTGTTAGGACTCTTCTTATATATGTTCCTATAGCTATGAGGACCATTGTGCTGGTTTGCCCAGGATAGGCATAGTCTATGTCTGTTTTCCCTAGGTAATTTTATTATCGTAATTATTTTAGAGACAGAATCTCACTCTGTTGCGCAGGCTGGAGTGCAGTGGCTAGATCATGGCTCACTACAATCTCAAACTCCTGGCCTCAAGTGATCCTCTTGCCTCACCCTCCTGAGCAGCTAGGATTGCAGACATGTGCCACCATGCCCAGCTAATTTTTAAAATGTTTGTAGGATCTTGCTATGTTGCTCAAGCTGGTTTCAAACTCCTAGCCTCAAGCAATTCTCCAGCCTCAGCTTCCCAAAGTGCTGGGATTATAGGCATGGGCCACTGGGTCTGGTTTACAGTAATTATTGTGTCTCTTTTCACTATCAAAACATTTTGATTTTGATAATAAATGAAATGATCATTCATTCTACCTACAGCCAACATGGAGTCATTGAAGTTCTCCGGACAGAGAATTCATCAGTGTTGGACTTTAAAAAATTTTAAACAGTAAACAGCTTGTTAGTTCCTTGAGATCACCGGTCATGTTTCATACCTCTTTGTCCCCAGTCTCTAGTGTAATTTTACTTGTGGTCTTCTTGTCTATCGGTTAGCCCTGAAAAAGCACAGGTGACTCAGTACCAGAAGAGTCATTGAAGATTATCCCACCTTTAGCCAAACTCTCTGGGCTCTCAAGACAAAGGAAGGGGATTGAGGCAATTTACACACTAAGAGGACCTTTTATAAGCCTGCTCAGAAGGATGATGGGGGTCAAGTCTTGAGTAGGTGGGAGTAGAAGGGAGGCCACTCAAGAGTCAAGCCATAGGCCGAGAGCAGTGGCTCACGCTTGTAATCCCAACACTTTGGGAGTCTGAGGCAGGCAGGTCACCTGAGGTCGGGAGTTTGAGACCAGCCTGGCCAACATGGAGAAACCCTGTCTCTACTAAAAATACAAAATTAGTCGGGCGTGGTGGTGGGCGCCTGTAATCCCAGCTACTCAGGAGGCTGAGGCAGAAGAATTGCTTGAACCCGGGAGGCAGAGGTTGTGGTGAGCTGAGATTGTGCCATTGCACTCCAGCCTGGGCAACAAGAGAGAAACTCCATCTCAAAAAAAAAAAGAGTCAAGCCACGGCTGCACGCAGTGACTCTTGCTTGTAATCCCAGCACTTTGGGAGCCTGAGGCGGGTGGATCACTTGAGGTCAGGAGTTCAAGACCAGCCTGGCCAACATGGTGAAACCCCATCTCTACTAAAAATACAAAAATTAGCCAGGCGTGGTGGCAGGCGCCTGTGTTGACCTAAAGAAAAAACTGGTCAGATGCAGTGGCTCACGCAGGTAATCCCAGCACTTTGAGCAGCTGAGGCAGGAGAATCGCTTGAGTCCAGGAGTATGACACCAGCGTGGACAATATAATGAGACCTCATCTCTACAAAATAAAAATAAAAAATAAATTTAAAAAAATGTTTAAAGAAAAAAAGAGGCAAAATTAATATAAGCAGAGAGTTTATTTGGGCCAACTTTGAGGGCTACAACCTGGGAACATGGATTCAGTTTGCCCTGAATATATACTGGATTTTTCTAAGTTGTTTACGAAGAATTTACATTAAAATAACATAAGCTATTAGTTGGCTATCCGTTGATCTTTGTATCACAAATTCAGTATCGTGAAGATAATGGGAACAAAAAATACCTTTAAACAATTCCCCCTTGACATGGATTGGGGGAGGAGCACAACTGAAGTCCCACACACATGTGTCTCTGGGCTTGATAAATTTTGCATCCTTAACCCTAACTCAGACTGCTTTGGGCTATTTTTTCTTTTCTCATTTAGTATATCTTTTATAATAAAATAGTAAGCATGGCCAGGCTTGGTGGCTCATGCCTGTAATCCCAGCACTTTGGGAGGCCAAGGCGAGTGGATCACCTGAGGTCAGGAGTTCGAGACTAGCCTGGTCAACATGGCAAAACCCTGTCTCTACTAAAAATACAAAAATTGGTCCAGCGTGGTGGCGGGTGCCTGTAATCCCAGCTACTCGGGAGACTGAAGCATGAGAATCGCTTGAACCTGAGAGGCGGAGGTTGCAATGAGCCGAGATCATGCCACTGCACTCCAGGCTGGGGGATAGAGTGAGACTCTGTCTCAAAAAAAAAAAAAAAAAAAGGGTAAACATAAGCAGTTCTCTGAGTTCTATGAGCTGCTCTAGCAAATTAATCAAACCCCAGAAAGGGGTCATGGAAACCCCAGTTTACAGCTGATCAGTCAGAAGCACAGGTAAAACATACCTGGAGCTTGGGATTGGCATCTGAAGTTGGGGGCAGTCTTCTAGCACTGTAGCACTGAACCCTCAACCTGTGGGATCTGACACCATCTCCAGGTAGACTTAGAGGACACCCAGCTGGTGTGTCTGCTGCAGAATTGATTACTTGCTTATTGGTGTGTGGGGTAAAACCCACAAACATTTGGTCACAGTTTTCTGTGTTGATTGATTGTGGTGTGAGAGCAGGGACGAAACAGCTTGTTTTTTCCACACTGCTAGCAACCTATCTCCTTGGAAGTCACATAGTGTTACTTCTGTCACAAGTCTACCCAGTTTCAAGGGAAGAGGCTTGCCTCTCAATGTGGAGAGGGTTCAAGTCACTTCCTTGAAAGATCATGTAGGGGCCACGGGATACTTCCCCTTTGCCCTCTGAAGTTTCGCTGAAAAATCAATTTAGAAAAGGCAGATTCATTGGAGAAAAGGCATACACATGTATCATTAATGTGTATGTGGGGAGAACCACAGGGTGATTTCTCACTTCCCAGTGGAGTTTGGAAGTTTATATATCATCCTGGCAAAACAGGCTATGGGAGGGGGAGAAGAGGAATTCTGCTGAGGGGCAATAAAGGATTACTAGGGAGAATGGATGGATGCCAGAACAGAGATTAACTTGTCTTAGTCCTGCAGGGAGGGGAAGAAAAAACAATTGTTCTCCTTTGTGGGTCTGGATTTTGGGCAGATAAAGGAACTTCAGAGAACAGCTTCATCCTGGATTTGGGAGAGTCAGTGAGGGGGAGGTCAGAGAGACCTTGAGGTTTCTTCTTCATTCATGATATGATTTGGCTCTGTCCCCACCTAAATCTCCTCTTGAATTGTAGTTCCCATAATCCCCATGTGTTATTGGAAGAACCTGGTGGGAGGTAATTGAATCATGGGGGCAGTTACCTCCACGCTGTTCTTGTGATAGTGAGCGAGCTCTTACGAGACCTGATGGTTTTATAAGTGGCTTTTCCCCACCTTCGCTCTGCACTTCTTCTTGCTGCTGTCAAGTGAAGAAGAACTTGTGTTTGCTTCCCCTTCCACCATGATCGTGAGTTTCCTGAGGCCTCCCCAGCTCTGCAGAACTGTGAGTCAATTAAACCTCTTCCTTTATAAATTACCCAGTCTCAGGTATGTCTTTATTAGCAGCGTGAGAAGGGACTAATACAGTTCAGCATGTCAAAAGGCCATATTTTGGAATCTTGGTTTCAGAGCCCAGCAATCACATGGGATGGGTAACATTGTTTTGTCCATTTTGGGAAAATGTAATCATGACACCAAGTTTTGGTTCTTCAACCTTCCTTCCTTCCAAGGAGTCTTATTGGAAGAACTCAAGACCACATGTTTTTGTATATTTGTTAACTTTAGCCATTTTTCTGTTGACAATCCTTCCCCAAAGAGAACTTCTTACCTAGCTTCCCTTCCTGATACATGGTGATGTGAATAAGGGTTTGCCAATGTCCAGTGGGTTTACTGAATGGAGATTATAGGCTGTACCTCCTCAGAGAGAAATTCAACAGAATGAGAGAAAAAATCACATCTATTTCAGCAGTTCAACAAGGTTATTAGTGAGATATCACATGATATATTAGTTTTTAATTGTTGTATAATAAAATACCAAAAGTTTAGTGCCTTAAAACAATATAGATTTGTGATCTCACAGTTTCTGTGAGTCAGGAGTCTGGCAGGTTTTAGTTGGGTCCCTAGCTCATGGTCCCACCAGGCTGAAATCAAGGTGGCAGCTGGGTTTGTCTTCATCTGGAGGCTTAGCTATGGAAAGGTTTATTTCTAAGCTCCCTCAGGTTGTTGGGAGAGTTCATTTTCTTGCAGTTGCATAACTGAGGTTCCCAACTCCTTGCTAGCTGTTAGCTGGGAACTGCTTTCAACAACTAGGAGTTACTCTCTGGTCTTTGCCATGCAGCCCTCTCCAATGGCCCTTTGAACATGGTAACCTACTTCTTCAAGGCCAGCAGCAGAATCTCTTTCATTTCAGAATCTCTTTCTCTTCAAATCTCTGACTTTAAGATGGGCCCTGATAGGGTTTGAATGTGTGTCCTCTTTAAAACTCATGCTGAAATATGATCCCCAGTGTTGAAGGTGGGGCCTGGTGGGAGGTGTTTGGGTCATGGGAGCAGATCCCTCATGAATGTATTGGTTATCCTTTCCCCACCCACCTTGCTGCGGGGTAATGTGTTCACACGAGATCTAGTTAAAAAGAGTCTGGGGACCCAGCACAGTGACTTATGCCTGTAATTCCAACAGTTTGGGAGGCCAAGGTGGGAGGATTGCTTGAGCTCAGGAGTTCAAGACTAGCCTGAGAAACATAGTGAAATCTCATCTCTACTAAAAATTCAACAAATTAGTTAGGCATGGGGGCACAAGTCTGTAGTCCTGCCTCAAGAGGCTGAGGTCGGGAGAATCACTTGAGCCCAGGAGGATTGCTTGAGCCCAGGAGGTTGCAGTGAGCTGTGATTGTGCCACTGCATTCCAGCCTGGTGGACAGAGCAAGATCCTGTCTCAAAAAAAACCAAAAAACAAAAAACAAAAAAAAAAACCTGTCTTCAATCTTCCACATCTCTTGCTCCCTCTCTTGCCATGTGACAAATCTGCTCCCCCTGTGCCTTCTACCATGAGTAAAAGCTTCCTGAGGCCTCACCAGAAGTTTAGCATTTGCTGGTGCCATTCTTGTACAGCCTGCAGAACTGTGAGCGAAATAAACCTCTTTTCTTTATAAATTACACAGTCTCAGGTATACCTTTATAAGAAAGCAAAATGGACTAATATAGGCCTTGTCTCTTTTAAGGACTCACCTAGTTAGGTCAGGTCCATCCAGGATAATCTCCCTTTTGATTAGCTCAAAGTCAACTGATTTGGGACCTTCAATACATCTGCAGAATCCTTTCGCCTTTGTCAAGTAACATAACATAATCATGAGAACCATCAGCCCAAAGATGGTACAGAGGAGTAGAGGGTAGCCCAGAGCAAACACATGGAGTGAGAACAGGAGAAGCCCCAGAAAACCAACATTCAGGAAGAAGAAAGAATACAAGGAACCACTGATGGACCCTGAGAAGGAGTAGCCAGAGACATAGGAAGACAACCAGGGGAGTTGTCTTGCTGCGGAAGACAGGCATGGGAGTTTTAAAATATGTGCACAAATTCTTTGCTATCCCTCCCTTTAAAAGGTGGTATCTAAATCTCTTCCTCTTAAGTGTGGGCTAGACTTAGTGACTCACTTCTAATGAATAGAATAAAGTGGGCTGAGTGCGGTGGCTCACGCCTGTAATCCCAACACTTTGGGAGGCCGAGGCAGGCAGATCACTTGAGGCCAGGAGTTTGAGACCAACCTGGGCAACATAGTAAAACCCTGTCTCTACTAAAAATACAAAAGTTAGCTGGTTGTGGTGGCACGCGCCTGTAATTCCAGCTGCTTGAGAGGCTGAGGCATGAGCATTGCTTGAACCTGTGAGGTGGAGGTTGCAGTGAGCCGACATCAAGCCACTGCACTCCAGCCTGGGCCACAGAGCAAGACTCCGTCTCAAAAAAAAAAAAAAAGTATAAAGTGGAAGTGACAATGTGTGAATTTGGAGACTAGGTCATTAAAAGCACTGCAAATCCTGCCTCTTTCTTGCTGGGGGAAGTTACTGCAGTGTCATGGCACAAATAGCGTTTGGAGACATTCACATGATGAGGAACTGAGGCCTCCAGCCAAAAGCCATGTGAAGAGCCATGTTGGTAGGACCCCAGCCCCAGTCAAGCCTTCAAGTGACTGTAACTACATGACAGACTTTGAACCAGAATCACCCTGCTAAGTCGTTCTGGAATTCCTGACCCACAGAAACTGTGAGATAATAACTCTTTGTTGTTGTTGTTGTTGTTGTTGCTGTTGCTGTTGTTGTTTTTGAGACAGAGTCTTGCTCCATCGCCCAGGCTGGAGTGCAGTGGCACGATCTCAGCTCACTGCAACCTCTGCCTCCTGGGTTCAAGCAATTCTCCTGTCTCAGCCTCCCAAGTAGCTCGGACTACAGGTGCCTGCCACCACGCCCAGCTAATTTTTGTATTTTTAGTAGAGATGGGGTTTCACCTTGTTGGTCAGGCTGGTCTTGAACTCCTGGCCTCAGGTGATCCATCCACCTGCCTCAGCCTCCCAAAGTGCTAGGATTACAGGCATGACCCACCGTGCCCGGCCAACTCTTTGTTGTTTTAAGGCACTAAAGTTTTGGAGTAATTGGTTACACAGCAGTAGATAATGAATGCAATAAGGGAGCAGGTAGTTTTTCAAGGGAAGAGTGATCAACCATATCCATGCAGAATTTAGCTTGATTTTTTTTAACACAGTTATCTTCTGGTGGGTACTGAGTCCTGTTGTATTATTCCAGAGTTGAGGAAGTTTAACTCAGCTTTTGTAGGAGTCCCTTGGCTAGGATGAATACAATCATGTGAAACTAGCAATCATTTGCTTTTTCACTTATCTAATGCTGGAGGGGAAGAAAAAAAGGAGCATCTGGAGACTGCAATCAATCAGTCCTCACTCACAAGACAGCTTTGGCTCATTGCAAAGTGAATTTGGAAGAGATTTATTTTTTATTTTTTTATTTTTTAGACAGAGTCTCACTCTGTCGCCCAGGCTGGAGTGCAGTGGTGCGATCTCGGCTCACTGCAATCTCTGCCTCCCAGGTTCAAGTGATTCTCCTGCCTCAGCCTCCTAAGTAGCTGGGACTCCAGGCACCTGCCACCATGCCTGGCTAAATTTTTTTTTTTTTTTTTAATAGAGACGGGGTTTCACCGTGTTAGCCAGGATGGTCTCGATCTCCTGACCTCGTGATCTGCCCGCCTTGGCCTCCCAAAGTGCTGGGATTACAGGCGTGAGCCACCGCGCCTGGCCTTTTTTTTTTTTTTTTAGGCACCAACTTACAAATCCTTCCTGTGCCTTTGGCCAGCAGGCTTATAGGGAGTAAAATCAAATAACTGAACTTTCTCTGCTACCTCTCTGAATTCTTCTGGGTGAAATCAAGACATCTGTTGATGGCTTTATTATTTCCAGTAAATGATCCAAAGTGACTTGTGCTTTAGTCAGTCATCACTTGATTGAGCAGCTCTTGAAGAGGGAGAATGTCCCAGAAATCTTACTTCTGTTTCCACCTCTTGTCCAAAACTTGTCTCTCAAAGGCCTCACAGAACTCAATGCCAAATAGACAGACCCTTTCTTAGTTGCACACTTTTTGACATAGATCAGCCAGTTTGGTGAGAAGGAAGCCCTGATGCTCTCAGCATCCAAGGCACTATGTGCAATAAATTAACTTCTCTCCTTTGCATTTAAATGGAACTGGTTATGTACCTTGGGGGAATTGAGAAAACAGTCACCCAAATAATATTCTGTATTCCATGGTTCAGACGCGGAACACTGCTTGAGAAAGATACTCAGGCAGGTATGTTGGATTTTACAGTTGCTTCCGTTTGAATCACTGGCTGACTTAGCATGGCATTGGTAAGCTTTTCAATTTGTTCTTGCTCCAGATTTAAACACATTTACTACAGTTCTTTACTTCTTAGTTTTTTACATTTTATTTTAGCTTTGAAAGTTCCTTGGTCCTTTAATCCTTCAAGTCTTCAAGTCTTTTAACTTGTACTGATTTGGCAGTTTAATTGTTCTTAGCATGCTTTGTCTTTTCTTCCTATTTTATACATCTTTATTTTATTTCACTTAACCTTTTTGTCCTCAATCACATATATATATCACATATACATATGTATATAATATATACATATGTATATTTATCATATATACATATGTATATTTATTATATATACATATATATATTTTTTTGAAACAGAGTCTCACTCTGTCACCCAGGCTGAAGTGCAGTGGCGCAATCTCGGCTCGCTGCAACTTCCACCTCCCAGGGTCAAGTCATTCTCTTGCCTCTGCCTCCCAGGAGCTGGGATTACAGGCACACACCATCACACCCAGCTAATTTTTGGATTTTAGTAGAGACGGGGTTTCACCATGTTGGCCAGACTGCTCTCAAACTCCTGACCTCACGTGATCTGCCCTCCACAGCCTCCGAAAGTGCTGACATTACCTGTGTGAGCCACCATGCTTAGCCCTCAATCATATTTTTTGTTTCTTCTTGTCACTTTAAACTTTATAGTTGCTGCTTTCTTTCTTTTTTTTTTTTTTTGAGACAGGGTCTTACTGTCATTCAGGCTGGAGTGCAGTGGCAAAATCATGACTTACTGTAGCCTCAAGTGATCTTCCCACCTCAGCCTCCCAAGCTGAGACTACAGGCACGTACCACCACACCCGACTCATTTTAAAATTTTTTGTAAAGATGAAGTCTCACTATGTTGTCCAGGCTGGTCTTGAATTCCTGGCCTCAAGTGATCCTCTTTCTTGGCCTCCCAAAGTGCTGTGATGACAGGCGTGAGCCACTGTTGCCCTCTTTTTATCTTGTCTTTTATTACAGTTTTGATTTTTCCATTAATTTAATATTTTTTCTTTATTAAATGCTTTTTTGGCCAGGCACAGTGGCTCACGCCTGCAATCCTAGCACTTTGGGAGGCCGAGGCGAGCAGATCACCTGAGGTCAGGAGTTCAAGATCAGCCTGGCCAACATGATGAAATCCCATCTCTACTAAAATACAAAAATTAGCCGTGCATGATGGCAGGTGCCTGTAATCCCAGCTACTCCAGAGGCTGAGATGGGAGAATCACTTGAACCCGGGAGACGGTGATTGCAGTGAGCTGAGATTGAGCCACTGCACTCCAGCTTGGGCGGCTGAGTGGGAGTCCATCTCAAAAAAAAAAAATTAAAAAAATAAATAAATAAATGCTTTTTAAAAAATAACTTACTTTCTCTTGATTTATTAAATGGGAGGCATAAGCACAGTTCTAATGTGCGGCTGTGCTGTGCAGATGACCCACAGCTTAAGCTAAGGGGGCCAAAAGTTTTTCCCCTCTGTTTTGTGGTGCTGGCTTCCTTTAATGGGCACATATTATCTTCCTAGTTAAAAAAATCTTAACCTGATTGATATAGGAGACCTGCTGGCCAGAAGTTCCCCTAAGGTTAAGATTCCCATTCCCTGGTGTACAAACCTTGAATAATCCCTTCCCCTTGAGCATGGGTGGGACGTGTAAATATCCCACTCCTGTGTACCACCTTTGGGCTGATGACTCCCTAACCCAGGGGTTGGCAGACTTTTTCTGAAAGGGCCACATGGCTTTGTGGGCCATACAGTCTCTGTTGCAAATACTCAACTCTGCTGCTGTATTATGAAAGCAGGCATAAAGAATACAGAAATGGAGTTGGGCACAGTAGCTCATGCCTATAATCCCAGCACTTTGGGAGGCCGAGGTGGGAGGATTGCTTGAGGTTAGGAGTTGAGGACCAGCCTGGACAACATAGGGAGACCCCATCTCTACAAAAACTAAAAATAAAAAATTAGCCGGGTGTGGTGGTGCACGTCTGCAGTCCTAGCTACTTGAGAGGTTGAGGCAGGAGAATCTTTTGAGCCCAAGAGTTCAAGTTACAGTGAGCCATGATCATACCACTACATTCCACCCTAAGTGACAGAGCAAGACCCTATCTCTTAAATAAATAAATAAATAAATAAATAAATAAATAAATAAATCAGAATGAATGGGCTTGACTGTGTTTCAATAATGTTTTATTTGCAAAACAGGCTGCCAGCCCCCTGGCCATGGTTTACTGACTCTAAACCATATCACCTTCCCCAGACCCTTCTCCTGGACTCCAGATGCACCTCCACCTGCCCTCTGGGCATCTCATCTTAGCTGTCTCAGAGGCAGGTCAGACTCATCTCCTCCTGTAGTCCACTCCTGACACCTAGTTTTTTCCTGTGTTCTCTGTCTTATAAACGATATCCCCATCTTGTCAAGTGCTGGAGTCAGAAAACCAGACATGATCTTCCCTCATCTCTCTCCCCAACGTCCCATATCTAATCAGTCACCAATTAGTCTAATTTCTAAAGTTATCTCAGATCTATGCCCTTGATTCCATCTGTACTGCTACCAATCACTATTTCCTATCTCAAATACCACGACAGTCCCCTGCAGTGGGCAGAACAATGGCCTGGCAAAGATGTCCACATCCTAATCCCCAGAACCTATGAATATTTTGCCTTGCATGAGAAAAGGGACTTTGCAGATGTGACTAAATTAAGGATCTTGAGATAGGGAGATTATCCTGGGTTATCCAGAAGGGCCCAATGTAATCACAAAGGTCCTTATAAAAGAGAGGTTGGGTCGGGCGTGGTGGCTCACACCTGTAATCCCAGCACTTTGGGAGGCCGAGGTGGGTGCATCACTTGAAGGTCAGGAGTTTGAGACCAGCCTGGCCAACGTGGTGAAACCCCCATCTCTACTAAAAATACAAAAATTAGCCGGGCATGGTGGCAAGTGACTGTGGTCCCAGCTACTCAGGAGGCTGAGGCAGGAGAATCGCTTGAACCCAAGATTGTGCCATTGCACTCCAGCCTGGGCAACAAGAGCAAAACTTCATCTCAAAAAAAAAGAGAGAGGCTGGAGGGTCAGACATAGAGAAGAGACATGAACACAAAAGCAGAGGTTGGAGTCATCCCCTTTGAACGTGGAGGAAGGGGCCATGACCCCAGGAATGCAGATGGTCCCTGGAAGCTGGAAAAGACATAGACACGGATTTTCCACTTGAACTTCTAGAAGGAACCAGCCCAGCCAACACCTTAACTTTATCCCAGTGAGTCTGACTTTGGACTTCTGACCTCCAGACCTGTGTGATTTGTAATACATTTATGTGATTTGTAGCCACTCAATCTGTGGTCATTTGTTACAGCAACCACAGGAAAGCACTACATGTCCTAATCCTCCCTCCAGTCTTGTTCCCCCTCAGCCTATTCCCCACATCACCCCAAACACAAATATGATCTGTCCCATTCCCCACTGAAAACACTTCAGTGACTTCCTGCATCCTTAGGATAAATTGCAAGCTCCTTACAAGACCGCATCACCCGGCTCCCACCAGTTCATGTTCTGATCATAATGAATTTTATGTCATGCTCTCTCCTGTTAAACTGGATGCTCTGTTTAGGACACATTTTCCTCCTCTCTGTCCAGACTCCTCTAAGTCCTCTTCAGTTCTTAACTTAGACATCATTTCCTCAGGGAGCTGGTCCCTGGCCCCATTCTGAGTTCAGTCCCTCTGTTGAAGACAACACTGTAATTCCGCTATCATAGCCCCGACCTGCTTCATGTTGGGACATGAAGTCAGAGACTGCACATCCATATGGTTGGCCACTCTGCACCCAGCACCTTGCCTGCTGCCTGGCACACACCAGGGCACAGTGAATACAAAAGTGAACAAGGGGCAAGTCCAGGGAGACTGAGTGGAGGTGGAGTTGAGGGGCTCCAGTACTATCTAATCTCCCCTTGCAAAAACTGGGGGTGAAAAGTCCATGGGGAGAGAGATCTGGAGCAGGCTTAGGGCGGTGGGAGTCTGAATTGCCCTCATTTCCCTTTCTGCTCAGCCCTGGTGGGGAAGGTGCTGGGAAGGGGAGCCAGGCGTCACTGCCCCACTGCTACAATTAGCTGAGCCTTTCATTCTCCCTCTACAAAGAGGAGAGAGAAAATCAAAGGGAGATAAAAGTGAATGTCCCACAAAGGACATCGAGATGAGGGGGAAGGAAGGGAGGGTGGTGGGAGTGAGAGGCAGAGGCAGAGAGAACGCCCTGCGGCCCAAACAAAAGCCTAAAACCAGCGGATCCCAAGCATCAGACGGTAGAGACATAAGGACAGGAAGAGACTGGGCCGCGTGGGGATCGGGCAGCCCATCAGCCAAGGAGGAGAGGGAATGAAGAAAGATAAAACGCCTATGTGAATGGCCAGGGAAGAGGGTGGACAGGGACCCCGGATGGAGTGAGGACAAAAGCATGAAAAGACAAGATTGCCACCATCCCGTGAGCCACTCCACTGGGGCAAAACAAAGAGGAGCTGGAGACAAAGGCAGAGGGAGGAAGGTGGAGAGGGAACAAACTGGTCCTGCATTGGCGACAGGGCTGTCAGCGTGGGGCTTAGCAGTACATTCTCCAGAGTGGTCGGCTTAGGCTCTGGTGGGAAGAGGTAATCGGGGTACTGGCCTATATTTACTGAAAGATTAAATGAAAGAAATCCTACCTGATTAGGTTTCTTGTTTTTGAACTCTATAGCAGTGGAATTTAAGAAATGAACAAAACAAATACAAGGTAGTCTTGAGCCTTCCAACACGTGTGAATTTTGTGTCTGGCTTCTTTTCTGGACATTATGTAGAGTGTAGTGCAGCTAGGTCTTTGTGATTGCTGTGTAGTATTCCATTGTGTGAATATGCTACCATTTGTTTTCCTATTCTTCTATCTGGTGGAGGATTTTAATTCAGGTCCACAATCTCTTATCTGAAACCTTAGGGCTAGATGTGTTTCAGAATTTTAGTAAGGTAAGATGCACATACTCTGTATTACACAACTCCCAGAGCAAGCTCTGTGGCAGTTCCCTCAAATCAAGCACATTAATATTTCTGCAAGGAAATGAATGAAGATTCACCCTATAAATAGCTTCACCTCAGTTCAGGTCAGATTTTGCTGCCAAATAAGTTCAGGCTAGATCAGGTTATGCCATCAAGTAAGAGATGACAGAGTTTTGGTTTTCATGGCTTTTTGGATTTCTGAATTGAGAGTTAGGAATTGTGGACCTGTATTTTACTAGTTCCCAATAACATTTGCTTTGGAAATACAGGCAGAAGATGAATTGGATAGTACCTCATGGACATCAGCAAAAATCAGAAGTCAGAAATAATGGCCCCAAGGTGTTTAAGCAGTGAGATGTTGCCTAGAAGGGCTCTGGAGTTGGTTAAATGGGGTTTCAAGCTCTGCCTTTGTGTGGGAGACCAGGAAGACTCCTGCAGGCTGCTGGCCGCTCAGGTTCCATTGCCTGGGGCTATTTGAACATTGTAAACCTTTGTTTTTATAACCTCAGCTTCTAATCTCATAAATTGTTGATTGTATTTTTTTGTATAATTTTAAAAGCTTATTTATCTCTTTTCTCCTTTTCATCTTTGAGTCCTCTAGTTCTGTTTTACTTATCTTGATCATTTCTTATCTCTATTTTGTTCTTTATGATTTTATATGACATTCTTTCATTTCATCTTATCTTCTCGCTTTTACTGTTATTGTGCTGTTTTTTTGTGACTGGTGAAAGACTCCTGGGGTTTGGAGGAGCAGACAGTGGTAATTTGTCCCCTGACCTCCCTGGGAGCCAGATTGCTCTGTACTTGGGAATGTTTCCTTCCTTAGGGAGATTTCTGTGTGGTGGGGAGCCCCTCAACATTTAATCTCAAGCCTTGACCAAGCATTGCTCCTGGGACTTTGAAGCCTTGGTCTCAAAGCAGGAAGCTGTTACAAGTGATGGGGATTTAATTCTGGGCAAATATTTCTTTGTTCTGGAAGACCAGACCCTGGGCCTCAATAACCCCGCATAGATAGCCTTTCCTGGCCCACATATAGGTGGGCCTTAAGAGGCCCACGTCAGCCTCTTAAGTGCTCAGGAGTGCTCTATGGTGAGGATGCAACAACATGTACCAGTTAATCTTTCCCCTGGTGATAGCAGCTTCTTTTCCACAGGGAGGTAGAGGGTGTTGTGCCTGTAAATCACAGAGCAACGAGTGAGGATTTGGTCCTGTTCTAGCCATTGCTAGATGGGGCACAGAGAGGAAGCTGCCAGCAGGATAGCAAGGCATAATATTCTTCCCAGCTTGGCAGAGTGTCCTTTATTATATTTATTTATTTATTTATTTATTTTGAGACAGAGTTTCGCTCTTGTTGCCCAGGCTGGAGTGTGATGGCGCAATCTCAGCTCACCGCAATGTCCGCCTCCCAGGTTCAAGCGATTCTCCTGCCTCAGCCTCCTGAGTAGCTGGGATTACAGGTATGTGCCACCACGCCCAGCTAATTTTTGTGTTTTTAGTAGAGACAAGGTTTATCCATGTTGGTCAGGCTGGCCTTGAACTCCTGACCTCAGGTGATCCACCCACCTCAGCCTCCCAAAGTGCTGGGATTATAGGCGTGAATCACCGCACCTGGCCTGAGCCACCGCTCCTGGCCAGAGGTGCCCTTTACAGCCAGACTAAGAGGACCTTAGACACACCCAGGGGCATGCTTTAGTCTCCTCATGAGGCTATGCCAGGTTGAAGAACCCCGACCTTGGGAAATGTATTCCTGTGAGGAGAGAGGCTGGTTAAACCCTCTGCTCAGAGCTAAGGCAAGGCCTGCTCTGTCCTTTTGTTCTGTAGGGAATGCACATCTGACAATTACCCTAGCTGTGGGCAGATCCTTAGAAGGATGTGAGACCAGGGAGAAGTGGCCTGAGAGTGACTTGGGGCTCAGAAGGTCCCCCATAAGAAAGCCTGAAGATCACTCTCTCTCCGAAGGGAGAAGGCAGGCCTGAGAGGCAAGGAAGCAGACTGGGAACGGGGCCGCAGGGGACTCAGAGCCAGCGTACCTGGTCATTGCAGGAACACACACGTCTCCACATTCCAAAGCCCCTCTGAGGGGCCCAGGTCTTCACTCAGATTGTCTGAACAGCCCCACCAGATTCCAGCTCGGCCATCAGGAGCAAAGGATCAGCCCATGTCCTCACTTAGGACTGAGCAGCAAGGCGAACCCTACCTTCGCGGCCCTCCTCATGCTGGGTGCAGTTCAGACTGTGGACTTGGGGGGAACCTGTGGTTGTGCTTGGCAACCTCCAGAGTTGACCGGCCTTGGAGAGTCTCAGGCTGAGTCGGGGGCTATTTTTAGTTCATTTAATCATTTAGTTGCTTACTGTCTTTTATATCGTTTTAATAATCTTTTTTATTTCTTTTAATTTACTTTGTCTCTTTTATTGTCTGCTATATTATTTTTTCTCTTCCTGTTTTCTATTTTTTCATCTTAATAAACTGGATGCTGGGAGTCTAGGCCTCTGGGGAGATCCATGAAGCAGCCCTTGCCCCCAGGCAAATGAAGCCGGATGCTCTGCCCTCTCTGATGGCCCCCAAATCCCCTTACCAGGCACCTCACGTCCCCATTGACCCTGCTGACTCGTAAAAACCTCTACCAGTGGAATTCAGGAGCCCCCAGGCCAGAGTTGTCCCCAGGGTGATGATAATATATTTACCTACACTTATACACATTTGAAGTATAGGAAAATGTTGGTAACCCTTTTGCTATTGTTTTTGTTTGTTTGTTTGTTTGTTTTTTGAGATGGAGTCTTGCTCTGTCACCCAGGCTGGAGTCCAGTGGTGCGATCTCGGCTCACTGCAAGCTCCGCCTCCCAGGTTCATGCCATTCTCCTGCCTCAGCCTCCCCAGCAGCTGGGACTACAGGCGCCTGCCACCATGCCCAGCTAATTTTTTTGTATTTTTAGTAGAGAGGGTTTCACCGTGTTAGCCAGGATGGTCTCGATCTCCTGACTTCATGATCCGCCCGCCTCGGTCTCCCAAGGTGCTGGGATTACAGGCGTGAGCCACTGCGTCCAGCCACCCTTTTGCTATTTTTATAATTAGAAAGTTAATACATGCTCATCATCAAAAAATATAAATCTAAAAGTGTATGAAGTAGAAAATGTAAGTCCCCTGTTTCCCCCAAATCCTTGGGAGAAACCTTGCTAAGATAATACATGTGTGGAACTAAATCTGCAGCCTAGATATACACTTACCCATTTAAAATTTGATAGGTGGCTGGGCACAGTGCTTCATGCCTATAATCCCAGCACTTTGGGAGGCAGAGGCAGGCAGATCACCTGAGGTCAGGAGTTTGAGACCAGCCTCACCAACATGTTGAAACCCCATCTCTACTAAAAATACAAAAATTAGCTAGGCGTGATGTTGCACGCCTGTAGTCCCATCTACTCAGGAGGCTGAGGCAGGAGAATCACTTGAACCTGGGAGGTGCAGGTTGTAGTAAGCCGAGACCACACCACTGTACTCCAGCCTGGGCAACAGAGTGAGACACGGACTCAAAAAAGAAAATAAAATAAAATTTAATAGGTGGCTGGGCATGGTAGCTAACGCCTGTAATCTCAGCACTTTTGGAGGCTGAGGCAGGTAGATTGCTTGAGCTCAGGAAGTTCAAGACCACACTGGGCAACATGGTGAGACCCTGTCTTTACCAAAAAAAAATACAAAAAGTTAGCCAAGCATGGTGATGTGCACCTGTAGTCCCAGCTACTTGGGAGGCTGAGGTGGGAGGATCACTTGAGCCCAGGAGGTGGAGGTTGCAGTGAGCCATGATTGCACAACTGCAACATTGCACTCCAGCCTGGACCACAGAGTGAGATCTTGTCTCAAAAAAAAAATAAAAATAAAAATTGATAGGTAAGGCCAAATTGTCCTTCAGAAATACTAAGCCAATTTATATTTCTACCAACAGTTTAGGAAAGGGTCCCTTTTCCCTTTGCCCGCACCCTCACCAGCCTTCACCAACACAGCAGCGGGGCTAACCTAGACTTTTGAAAATTGTTCCTGTATCCATCTACCCTTGTTTAGCACCCCACCCCATTCCCGGGCTATTGGGATTCAGGGTCGATGGGAATGACTCTTGTCCGTTAATCACCAGGAGATGCAACATCCTTGCTGGGCGAGGCTCCTGCTGTGGACTCCTGCTGTGGACCCCCCTCCACCCGCAGGCAGGCTGCTGCCCCTACGAAGGACATGCCAATGAGCTCCCTGCAGTCTTGCAGAAGCAAAAACTTGCCCACTCAAGCAGGAGACCCCAGGCACGCTTGAAGGTGGGCAGGTGCCTGTCTTCATGTTCAAGTGGGCAGACACCCACCAAATGCCAAGTGTGAGTCATGCCTGCGAGTCCCTCGGAATTTCTCCCAGATCCTGACCCTCCCACCACATCTAACAGCATCGCGTTGCTCCGGGGAATCCCAGTACTGTGTGTGTGCCCGGCAGGGGCCTGTGGTTAGGAAGGTGGGTCTTCCTGCCAGCCCACTGCTGCTGGGTGGAGAGTCCAAGGAGGGGCAGGGAGGGAGGGAGGTGTTGGTTGCATAGTCAGCTTCAGAGATACTCCATCTGCAGGTGAGAGAGGACGGATGGGAGGCAGCCCAAGCTAAGGGTAAACAGATGTGGAGACAGGTGGGACCAGGTGGAAGAAGCTGCAGAAATGAGGTGAGAGGGTGAGGAGGAAAGCTGGCTGGAAGGAGGCCCCCACATACCCAGGACCTGAGTGCCAGCTGGCTCTTCAAGTCCAGGCAGCTGGTGGAAAGGTGAGAGCTAGTCAGTATCCCAGATAACTGGTTTGACGTTTCATCTCTGAGTTAATTGAACAGTTAACTTTGGCCACAGAAAACAGCCCTGAATTTTATTACTTGGAAGTTAAGACAGACTTTCTCTTTTCCTTCTGCTTCCTCAATGATGTGGCTTTCTGTGAGACAAACCTCCCAGAAAGAGAGACAGAGAGAGAGATGTTAGTGGCCATAGTCCATGGCAGCAGGTGCCTGGGTAGACCATCAGGGGCTGCCTAGGTGTGGTGGGTGAGGGGTCTCTGACATGGGTGAGAGATCCTTTATACCCCAGATGCCTTCACATGGAACAGCCTGTCTTTTTTAAGGGGAAGCAATTTGGGTCAACAAGCATTTATCTAACAATAGACTGGCTTACCCCACACCCATTCTGAACCTCCTTTCCCTTACCGGTCTCCACTCTAGAGGCTGGAAAAATGAGTTTCTTCTTTTCTCATCTTCTGTAGCTGTAGAGAACATTTGACAGTGTCCTGGCAGTGAGAGATAGGCAGAAACCTGCTTGGGTTTTGGAGAAGCTTGCTTTTTAATAAATGGGACAGATGTATCTGGCACCATCCCTTCCTCCTATATCCTGCCTTGAATAGGGATATGATACCTTGAGCCATGGCATCCACATTGTGACTCTATGAAAAAGGCCAAGAAAAATACAGGACATCATCCCCAATATTATTGTGTCCTAAAACCAATGCCGGCTACTGACAATATCCAGATTTCTTGCTATTAAAAAAAAAAAAAATCTCAACTTATTTCATCTCTTACTAGTTGGCTTTTCTGTTTCCCATCATTGAAAAACATTCCTAAGTGACAAACTTGCTATGGACATTTTCATAAGGAAGGAAACTTCAAGGAGGCCCTTAGCCTTTACAGTTGAACTGGGAGATGAGTCACCAAGATCCTCTATCTAGGAAACAAAGTACCTGGAAAGGAGCTCCCTCCCTCCCTGCCACTGGAGGACCTGGACCTCCTAGCTCTGCTTGGGTGCCCCTGTTAGGCTTTCCCCAGATGAAGGGCCCTGCACTGTTCATTTTGTGCAGGATAAATCCAGGCCCTGGGCTGAGTGCCAAACAAGTGAAAAAGATAGCTTCACCCTGATAGTCCCTCTGCCTCTCTGTCCCCTGAGCATCCCAGATTGTCCTCTGGAGGCACGTGTGCCTTGAGCCACGGCTGGGGCTCACTCCCAGGACAACGGTACAGCTGCTGCAGAGGCATAGGTTTGTCTGCTGTTGCCCCATCCTTCCTCTTGGGATCCTCGGAGCACATAACCCCATCTCAAGAGGCTTTCCAGACAAACTCTGGGGATCCAGGCAGCCTGCAAAATAAAAAACAGACCCCAGAGAATCAGTAGAATGAAACTAAAGTCTTCACTATGCTATCACTTTACTGCCTTTGTTAGGAGATGAAGTAGTTAATCTGGGATAATTGTTCTCTCTCTCCTTCAAGGGCTCCTCTGCCATCCTCCATTTCAGCTCAGTCTCATCCTTCATTCATTTTTACAGCTTCCATTTCTCCTAAAACCCTGTTAGTTCCTGAGCATCCTCTGCCAGCCAGACTTTCCTCCTGAGTTCCAGCCTCAGATACTCAGCTATTGCACAACTGCACCTGGGCTCCATAAACTTATCATGCCTAAAACATAAGTGTTTCCTGTCCCCAAATCTGCTTCTACCCCTGCATACCTTAATGGCACCAATACCCCCATAATAATTTCCTGTTGCTGCTATAACAAATTGCCACAAACCTAGTGGTTTATAAGATCATAGATTTACCTTACAGTTCTGTAGGTCAGAAATCCAAAATGTGTCTCACTGGGTGAAAATCAAGGTAGAGGCTGTGCCATATTCTCCCTGGAGGTTCTGGGGAAAATCCATTTCATTGCCTTTCCAGCTTCCAGGCACTGACAGCATTTCTTGGCTGGTGGCCTCCTTCCATCTGCAAAGCCAGCAATCGCATCACACCAACCTCTGCACGCATCAACACATCTCTTTCTCTGATGCTCTTGCCTCCCTCTTTTTACTTATAAGGCCTCTTGTGGCTGGGCCGGGCACAGTGGCTCATGCCTGTAATCTCAGCACTTTGGGAGGCTCAGGCAGGTGGATCGCCTGAGGTCAGGAGTTTGAGACCAGCCTGGCCAAAATGGCAAAACCCCGTTTCTACTAAAAATACAAAAATTAGCTGGGCGTGGTGGCTCATGCCTGTAATCCCAGCTACTCGGGAGCCTGAGGCAGGAGGTTGAACTCGAGAGGCAGAGGTTGCAGTGAGCCGAGATCGCGCCACTGCACCACTCTAGCCTGGGTGACAGAGCCAGCCTCTGTCTAAAAAAAAAAAAAAATTCTCTTGTAATGACATTGCGCACACCTGCTAATCCAAGATTTATTAATTTAATCACATCTGCAATGCCCTTTTCCTTTTCTTTCTTTCTTTCTTTCCTCCTTTTTTTTTATTGAGACAAGATCTTGTTTTGTCACCCAGGCTGCAGTGCAGTGGCACAATCTCAGTTCACTGCAACCTCCATCTTCCAGGTTCAAGCGATTCTCATGCCTCAACCTCCTGAGTAGCTAGGACTACAGGTGTGCACCACCATGCCCAGCTAATTTTTGTATTTTTAGTTGAGATAGGGTCTCACCATGTTGCCACCATGCCGGCGTATGTTACTAAGTTTTGGGGTAATTTGTTATGCAGCAATAACTCTTTCAAGGGACTAGAGAGGTGAGAGTTTGGCAGGGGGGGTAGTCTTTTAAAGCAGTTCCCCCATAAAAATGTCCTTAAACAGGACAGGCATGGTGGCTCACACGTGTAATCCCGGCACTTTGGGAGGCCGAGGTAGGTGGATCACTTGAGGTCAAGAGTTCAAGACCAGCCTGGCCAACATGGTGAAACCCTGTCTCTACTAAAAATACAAAAATTAGCCGGGCATGATGGTGTGCACCTCTAATTCCAGCTACTCAGGAGGCTGAGGCAGGAGAATTGCTTGAACCCAGGAGGTGGAGGTTGCAGTGAGCTGAGATCGCACCACTGCACTCCAGCCTGAGTGACAGAGTGAGACTCGGTCTCAATTAAAAAAATATGTATTCTTTTTTTTTTTTTCTTTTTTTTGAGATGGAGTCTCACTCTGTTGCCCAGGCTGGAGTGCAGTGGCACGATCTCAGCTCACTGCAAGCTCCGCCTCCTGGGTTCACACCATTCTCCTGTCTCAGCCTCCCCAGCAGCTGGGACTACAGGCACACTCCGCCACACCTGGCTAATTTTTGTATTTTTAGTAGAGACAGGGTTTCGCCGTGTTAGCCAGGATGGTCTCGATCTCCAGACCTTGTGATCCGCCTGCCTCGGCCTCCCAAAGTGCTGGGATTACAGGCGTGAGCCACTGCGCCTGGCCAAAAAAAAAAATTCTTAAAAAAAAAAAATTCTTAAACAGCTGTGTCGCCTGGCACATTTTTGATAGCTGTGTCCTCTGCTTGGGATGCCTGATTTTCACATGGCCGACTCTTATCACTCAACTCTCCCTAGAAGGATTCTTCCAGCAGCAGGCCGGGCTTGGTGGCTCATGCCTGTAATCCCAGCATTTTGGGAGGCCGAGGCGGGCGAATCACGAAGTCAGGAGATCAAGACCATCCTGGCTAACGTGGTGAAACCCTGTCTCTACTAAAAAATACAAAAAATTAGCCAGGCGTGGTGGCGGGTGCCTGTAGTCCCAGCTACTCGGGAGGCTGAGGCAGGAGAATGGCGTGAACCCGGGAGGCAGAGCTTGCAGTGAGCTGAGATCGCGCCACTGTACTCCGGCCTGGGCGACAGAGCGAGACTCCGTCTCAAAAAAAAAAAAAAAAAAGAAAGAAAGATTCTTCCAGCTGCCGCGCCCCGCCTTTCCACAGTCATCTTCTGCACGGCATTTACGACTCTGTTAGGTTGGTTGGTTGGTTTTTACTGTCTCCCCCACTGGAATGGAGGTTCCATGAGAGCAGGGAGCACCCTCTTGCTTAGCATGGCGCCCTCAGCACACAGAACAGTGCTTGGCATAAATAGATGAGCCCAATGGCTCTCATTTTCTGCCTTTGCTTCCCCGCCACCCATGCTTCCTGTCATACTCTGCAGGACTTGAAGTTGCTTTTCGGTCATTCTGTCTCACACATTGTTCCTTCTCCTAGAATCCCTTTTCTCCTCTTCTTCAGTTGTTGAGATGATTGAGACCTACGTATCTTTTTTATTTATTTATTTATTTATTTATTTTACAGGGCCTTGCTCTGTCACCCAGGCTGGAGTGCAGTGGTGCGACCACAGCTCACTACAGCCTTGACCTCCCAGTCTCAAGCAATCCTCCCACATCAGCCTCCCTAGTAGCTGGGACCACATGTTTGTGCCACCCTGCCTGGCTAATTTTTGTATTTTTTGTAGATACAGGGTTTCATCATGTTGCCCAGGCTGGTCTCAAACCCCTGGGCTCAAGCGATCTGCCCACCTCAGCCTACCAAAAAGTGTTGGAATTACAGGCGTGAGCCACTGCACCCAACAACACCTACACATCTTTTAAGAAAGGTCAGCTAGCCGGGCATGGTGGCTCATACCTGTAATCCCGGCACTTTGGAAGTTCGAGGCCAGTGGATCACGAGGTCAGGAGTTTGAGACCAGCCTGACCAACATGGTGAAACCCCGTCTCTACTAAAAATACAGAAATTAGCCAGGCGTGGTGATGCACACCTGTAATCCCAGCTACTCAGGAGGTTGAGGCAGGAGAATCACTTGAATCCGGGAGGTGGAGGTTGCAGTGAGCCGAGATCGTGCCGTTGTACTCCAGCCTGGGTGACAGAGCAAGACTCTGTCTCAAAAAAAAAAAAAGAAAAAAGAAAAAAGAAAAAGAAATAAAGAAAGAAAGCAAGCAAGAAAGAAAGGTCAGCCACCTGTCATCTGTCCCTCCTAAGTGCAAGCGTCGCATGCTGGGCTTCCCTGCCATCACGCTTACTGTCCACTGGGGCTGGCAATGACTGTTGAAGTGTCTCTGCCCTGCCAGGTGTTGAAAGGCTGCGTCTCCTTCACTGTTGCATCCCTAGGGTCCATGGTTGTCTCATTGAGTGTTTGCTGAATAGAGAGGTGAGTGATGAGGAGGAGGGCCCTGTGAGAGGCCCCTGGGGTTGGCCTGTACCTACATGATGTTCTCCTTCTCAGGGCCTTGCCCCTGCTGGCTAAGGAAGGGATGGGATTTATTCTGCATTCCCTATATGTGAGTGTCTCAACCTAAGTAAAACTCACTTCTGCTGTGCAATGATCCTTGAGGTGAACTTGGGGCACTGGAAACAGTCTTGGGGCGGGGGTATGGGCAAAGGAGTGACCTCAGCTGCCAATCACTGGAAGCCCAGAACAGCTTTCTCTCATCTCAAGGTGGGATGCCGCTGCATCACCTTCCCCTCACGCTGCATCAGATAGTTCCCTGGACATCTGCGCTCCATGGACTCACAAGCCCGCGCGATGGGAGTCAGGGGAGGCAACGTTGTCTGCCCTGCTCTCCTCCCACAGCATGCAGGAGGCCAGCGGTGGCGGGTGGCTTTGGTGATAGGAGGGAGTGTGTGAATTTGGGGCAGAAACCTGGTGGGAGAGAAGAAAGAGAGAAGAGAGAAAGATGAGAAGACAGTGGCCACTGCTGGCTTGCAGGCATTGACTCCCACTCCAAAACGCCTAACATAGCCTCCTGGATGTAGAATATCTCCCCTCCCCAACACAAAAAAACCCCTTTCCAGAACAAAAGCCCTGTCACTGAAAGCACTTATTTAACAACAATAACAGCAGAACACACAAGGTACAAAAACATTTTTCTAAAAAATTTTCCCAATTCAATTCAACAAATATTTATTTTCCAGAAAAAGCGGAGATATATAAAGAAATAGAAATGTGTGGGTTTTTTTCTTGTTTTTGATTGAAAAGCCTATCGGCACAACCAGGAGAACAGCACTGCCCTGGTGAGCCAAGCACAATGGGAAAGCATTTTTAAAATAGAAAAGAACACTAATATATAAATATACCCAGGTAATTTTAAAACATAGTGCAGCCTCAATGCTGGGGTGGGGGATGGGCCTCAGGCTCACAGGCAACCTGTGTTCTGTCTTCCCTGTGGGCTGCCTGGGGATACAGTTTAATCCAGGGTGAGCCTCCCTCATTGTCTTAAAAAACCATGTGATACGGGAGAAAATGTAAAACTATCACTAATAAAGATATACCTAACTAGCAAAAACCAATGTGGAAAATAATTTAGAAAGCAAATGGGCCGGGCGCAGTGGCTCACGCCTGTAATCCCAGCACTTTCGGAGGCTGAGGTAGGTGGATCACCTGAGGTCAAGAGTTTGAGACCAGCTTGGCCAATATGGTGAAACCCCATCTCTACTAAAAATTTAAAAAATTAGCCAGGCATGGTGGTGGACGTCTGTAATTCCAGCTACTCAGGAGGCTGAGGCAGGAGAATCTCTTGAACCCAGGAGGTGGAGGTTGCGGTGAGCTGAGATCGCACAATTGTACTCCAGCCTGGGCAACAAGAGTGAAACACTGTCTCAACGAAAAAAATAAAAAAGAAAAAAGAGAAGAAAAGAAAGAAAGCAAATGAGAGGCCGGACACAGTGGCTCATGCCTGTAATCCCAGCACTTTGGAAGGACTAGGCAGGCAGGTGGATCACCTGAGGTCAGGAGTTCAAGACCAGCCTGGCCAACATGGTGAAACCCTGTCTCTACTAAAAATACAAAATTAGCCGGGTGTGGTGTTGCATGCCTGTGATTCCAGCTACTTGGTAGGCTGAACAGGAGAATTGCTTGAGCCTGGGAGGCAGAGGCTACAGTGAGCCGAGATTGTGCCATTGCACTGCAGCCTGGGCAGTAAGAGTGGAAACTCTGTCTCAAAAAAAAAAAAAAAAGCAGATGGCAGTCAGGAGAGCCAGTTTTGGGTAAGAAAAGAGCACCGAACTAGAAGACAGAAGGCCACTTCCCTGCCCCATGCCTCAGTTTCCTCATCTGTAAAATGGATTCTGTCACCTCTACTATTCCTTCTGGCTCTAATAGGCCATGATTCTAAAGGGGTTGCTTAGGAATGTAGGGGCAAACATGGTGGAGGAGATGTGGAAATCCCATTAGGGACCTTCTAGCTACCTCTATCTGAAGACAAAGACCAGGGAAGACATCCCAGGCAAATGAATTGCGACCACAAAACTCCTTTAGGGAAACCAGTGGGCCCAGCCAAACTGAGCAGGAGTTTTTAACCTGTGTGCCACGAATCCTTTACAGGTTTTGATCATTGTGTCAAATTGATCTTTGCCACTGCTGTGGATACACGTATATTTCAGTGATTTCTTTTGCACAGAAGGTGGACATGGGCAAGTTGTGTGAGATGACACACAGTGGGCACCACTTGCCATTGGGTAGAGGCAAGAGGCATTGCTGAACAGGCTTAACTTGGCCAAGGATGGTGTCTGATATGAACTGGATGTGTGTCCTTGCTCAAATCTCATATTGAAATGTAATCCCCAGTGCTGGAGGTGGGGCCTGGTGGGTGGCGATTGGATCATGGGAGTGGTTTCTCATGGTTTAACATCATCCCCCTGGTACCGTCATCACCATAGTAAGTTATCTTGAGATCTGGCTGTTTGAAAGTGTGTGGCACCTCCCTGCTCTCTCTCTTCCTCCTGCTGTGGCCATGTGGAGTCCTTGCTCCCACTTTGGCTTCCGCCACGATTGGAAACATTCTGAGGCCTCCCCAGAAGCAGAAGCCATGATGCTTCCTACGCAGCCTGCAGAATCATGAGCCAATTAAACCTCTCTTCTTTGGCCGGGCGCGGTGGCTCACGCCTGTAATCCCAGCACTTTGGGAGGCCGAGGTGGGCAGATCACGAGGTCAGGAGATCTAGACCATCCTGGCTAACATAGTGAAACCCCATCTCTACTAAAAATACAAAAATTAGCTAGGCGTGGTGGCACGCACCTGTAATCCCAGCTAATTGGGAGGCGGAGGCAGGAGAATCCCTTGAACCAGGGAGTTGGAGGTTGCAGTGAGCCGAGATCGCGCCACAGCACTCTAGCCTGGCGACAAAGTGAGACTCTGTCTCAAAATAAATAAATAAATAAATAAACCTCTCTTCTTCATAAATTACCCCAATCTCAAGTTTGTTTGTTTGTTTGTTTTTTAATAGCAGTGTGAGAATGGACTAATACAGTGTCAGAGAGAGGAACAACTCTACCCCACTGGTGACATATCCACACCAGTGAGAGCCGATGGCCAATGCTTTCATGGAGTCTGTCTATGGAGACTGTAGGGGTGAGTTGATGGCTCTGCTGGCTTGTTCAGTGTTGTTCTGAGTTCTTTTAGTCTCTTCAAGGATATTGCCAACACCTGTAATATTTGTAACATTACAAATATTAAATATTTATATTTATATTAAATCTTTATAAATAAATATTTAGGGCAGGCACGGTGGCTCCCACCTGTAATCCCAGCACCTTGGGAGGCCGAGGCCAGAGGATCACGAGGTCAGGAGTTCGAGACCAGCCTGGCCAATATGGTGAAACCCCGTCTCTACTAAAAATACAAAAATTAGCCAGGTGTGGTGGTGGGCGCCTGTAGTCCCAGCTACTCGGGAGGCTGAGGCAAAAGACTCTTTTACCTGGGAGGTGGAGGTTGCAGTGGGCCAAGATCGTGGCACTGCACTCCAGCCTGGGCGACAGAGCAAGACTCCATCTCAAAATAATAAATAAATAAATAAATATATAAATATTAAAAAATACAACATCTGTAATAAATGTACCATGAGCACTGTGGAGAACTCTGGGTACAAGGGATTCCCATGTTCCTTGCCTTACTGGTCAGTGAATTAGGCCTCTCGGGTCTCAGTCCATTTTCTTCCTGTGCCTGAAGCACTTGTCTGTTTCAGCTGCCTTCTCTCCCCTGCTCTGGTTCTCTGCCCTCACCCCATACTCAACCCATACAGATGC
The DNA here is from genome assembly GCF_029281585.2 of Gorilla gorilla gorilla. NCBI lineage: Eukaryota > Metazoa > Chordata > Mammalia > Primates > Hominidae > Gorilla > Gorilla gorilla. Next base: position 52,714,846 of record NC_073224.2, on the reverse strand, counting down.
ACCAAGGTGGAACCTGCCATATCCTCTACCCCCACCCCATGCCCACAGACAATCCTGTCCTGAAGGCCATTCCCTGGCTTAATTATTTGCAGACCTTCTTTCTCTTTTGGGTCTCCCAAAGTCCAAGACTTATACATCAACCAGGTGCAAACAAACAAGCAAACAAACAAAAAACAAGAAATGAAAGTCCAAGACTCTTCAGATAATTAAACCTGGAGGGAGAGGAAGGGCGAGGCCCACCCCCTGGGCTTTTGGAATCGGGCTGAGTGATTAGGTCATAATTGATCTTTATTGTTGCAGCTGAAGATTATTTATCCCACTCCCAGAGGAGCATGTGTCACCCGCCTGCCCCACCCCCAGCTTTCTGAAGCTGAACTGCCTGCACCCAAGTGGAACAGGGGGACTGGGGGTGGTGGCTGGGCTGTTTACTCATTCTCCCTCCTTGGGGGCCTCTGGCAGCTGCCCCTCCCTGACACGTCACATGGATTTTTTTCACTCTTCTCTTCACTGCTACGGGGCATCTCAGCCCTCCTGGGGACGTGGGCCAGGGACCAAAGCCCAGGCCAAAGACAGTGTCCTTAACAGCAGCCTCCGTTCACGAGTTCCTAAGAACTTTCCCAGGCATGCCCTGGAAAGGAAACGGGCGGGAGGAATGAGGTTCCCTAAAAATACATTGAGATTTCCCAGTGGAGGGATGAGTGGGAGGTGGAAGACAGGACTGTAAGTTACATGGGACATTCAGCTCCACTCTGTCCCCAAGGTGCAGAGGGGCCTGCTGGAAAAAACCTCCCTGAAAAAGAACGGGAAAGAGAAGAAGTTCTACTATCCACAGATAAATCTCCAAGGGCTGCCTTGGGCCATGTAGATTAATTCTATTATGATTTGTGATAATAATTTGTTTTATTTTTGTAGAGTCCTTTAAAACATTTTTTACTGATTCCATGTTGCTTGTCAGCATGACCTCATTTGTCCTGGTCTATGAGGCAGGGCAGAGATGAGCCCGATTTCATAAACAAGAGAAGTAAGAACGAGCACAGCTAAGGGACTTGCCAAGTCCGAGTCAGAACCCGAGTTCCCTGACTCTCCCCCTTAGATCAGTTATGCAGTTTAACTGTGACAAAATGGGGGTCTCCTCTGGGGGGTTGTGACTTTCACTTGCTGGGTTGAAATCCCCTAGTAGGACTGCCTGGAGACACACAGCCTCCCCTGGTGAGGGGATTCCAGGTCTCCCACCTCTCTTAGGCAGCAGGTCCTTCCTGGGACTGCCACGCAGCCTTGCTCTAGAAAGCAGAGCGGTGCTGTCCTCAGAATGATGGACTAACCACGGCCAACATGGCTGCTCACCTGCTGTGTCCCAGATCTGTGCCAAGGATTTACACCAATTATCTCACTTGGTCCTCCAGGAACCCTGGGTAGTGGGCACTCTGACCACTCTTATTTTTCAGGTGAGGCAGTAGGAACAGAGAAGTGAATATGCCCTATGTGTTATTCTGTTCTCATGCTGCTGATACCCAAGACTGGGTAATTTATAAAGAAAAAGAAGTTTAATAGACTCACAGTTCCACATGGCTGGGGAAGCTTCACAATCATGGTGGAAGGTGAAAGAGGACAAAGGCACGTCTTATAGGGTGGCAGGCAAGAGAGAGCATGTGCAGGGGAACTCCCCTTTAGGAAACCATCAGATCTTGTGAGAGATTTATTCACTATCATGAGAACAGCACAGGAGAAACCCATCCCCATGATTCAATTACCTCCCATTGGGTCCTTCCCATGACACGTGGGAACTATGGGAACTACAGTTCGAGATTTGGGTGGGGACACAGCCAAACCATATTACCCTAGGTTACACAGCTAGTAAGAGGCAAGGGCCAAGATTTGAGACCAGGACTGCCTGAGCTCCAGAGCAAATGCCTTTAACTGTGAAAGACGGGTTATGCCGCATGTAGAAATCTCCTAGGAGGGGGGAAGCACAACTGTCAAAAATAATACCATAGACTAGGTGCCTTAAACAGCAGACATTTATTCCTCGCAGCTCTGGAGGCTGGGAAGTCCAAGATGAAGGAGCCAGTAGATTTGGTTTCTGGTGAGGGCCTACTTCCTGGCTTGCAGATAGAAGCTGTGCCTGCTTGCTGTGTCCTCACATCATGGAGGAGAGAGGGAGAAAGGGCTCTAGTCTCTGGCTCTTCTTTTATTTATTTATTTTTTTTTGAGACAGAGTCTCGCTCTCTCGCCCAGGCTGGAGTACAATGGCACAATCCCAGCTCACTACAACCTCCACCTCCCAGGTTCAAGTGATTCTTCTGCCTCAGCCTCCTGAGTGACTGGGATTACAGGCACCCGCCATCATCCCCAGCTAATTTTTATACTTTTGTAGAGGGGGGGTTTCACCATGTTGGCCAGGCTGGTCTCAAACTCTTGACCTCAGGTGACCTGCCCACCTCGGCCTCCCAAAATGCTTAGATTACAGGTGTGAGCCACCGCACTCAACCTCTGCCTTTTGTTATAAGAACACTAATCCAATCCTAGAGGCTCTCCCTCATGACCTCATCTAAACCTAATCACCTCCCAAAGGTCCCATCTCCTAATACCATCACACTGGGGATCGAAGTTTCAACACATGAATTTAGGGGGTGGAGACACAGACTTTCAGTCAATAACAAGACCTCAAGCCCTTAGGTGCCAACCCATGGGTGTAGGGGCATTGATGAGAGAAACCAAAGAGCATTGAAGATAAACTGTCAGAGAACTTCGATGCTGCCAGGGCCCCTAGAGATCACCTGCGGATGATAGCAGAGTACAGCTGAGAGCATGCAGACCCAGGGAGAGGGAGAGATTTGTCCTGCATCGCCTGGCACAGCCAGAACTAGAACCGGAATATCCTGGCTTCCGGTCCCACAGCTGTCCCCTTGACCTATCCCAGGTCACTGGCCGCTTCCTCCTTCTGCTTCACAATGTCAGCTCCCCACCCCCTCCCCGGCCTGCCATGCCAGAGGCCTTCAGCAGAATCAATGATGGTCACCTCTTTTCAGCCTGTAAAGAAACTTCTTGGATTAAAAACAAACCCCCAAAACACAAGCAAGCAAGCAGTTCCTTAAATACTTCCTAGGATCTCTGAGTTATGCTCCTATGAGAGTGTCCACATAGATGCCCGATATGTTCACCTCGTGGTCTCACCCCATTCCCTTCATCCTCCAACCCCAGACCCTCCACTCACTGCTGTGTTTGAACCAGGGCAAAGAAACACTCAGCACCTGACTGGAGCTTTGGTTTGGCTTCCTGACCTTCAGAACTCAGTATGGTACAGCAGAGACAAATTCTTCCTAGGACTGGATTCCAGCACCCTCCACCTATCTCACGGCCACTCCTGTCCCACTACTGCGTGGAGTGAGGCCATTTTCTCAACTGCTGAGGCCTCCAGTCTCCTGGGGTCTGTGTTCAAAGGGCAAATAAGCCACACCTGGTTGGGACTGCTTGGTGAGACCTGGGTAGGGAGTGTGATGGGGGTCACAGTCTTCTACACGTCCTGTCCCAGCTCTCAAGAGAAAGAGAGAGAGAGAAAGAAAGAAGGAAAGAGAGAGAGAGAAGGAAGGAAGGAAGAAAGAAGGAAGGAAGGAAGGGAGGGAGGGAGGGAGAAAGGAATGAAGGAAGAAGGAAGGAAGGAAGGAGGGAGAAAGGAACGAAGGAAGAAGGAAGGAAGAAGGAAGGAAGGAAGGAGGAAGAAAGGAAGGAAAGAAGGAAGGAAGGAAATAAAGAAAGCCTTGATTTGTAGAGTTTGCTGATATCTATGAAATAAAAACTCCTACAATAACCAATTGCAAGCTACCAGTGGATTTAACATTCCTGAGCTCCTGTGAGCTGGCATGGGCTGGCTCCAACACATTATTGCCCCCTCGCAGGTGCCCACTCTTGGCTCTCAGATGTCCTTGATGCAGGGGAAGTTTTAATTTCGTCTCAGTCCCTGGCAGGTGTCTGATGAACAGTCTAGGAAAACCAAGTCCCAGACACTCCATCCCTCTCCAAGCTCCCAGGCTCCAGCCACAGGGGAAAGAAGCAAACATTGTAAAGCCTTGATGTCTAAAAGGGTTTTTTTCTTCCAAGGAGTTCAAAGCAGTTACTGTGTCTGATCTTACCTTATCCTCCCAACACCCTGGGGAAGTGGGGAGACAGCAGGAATGATGTTGGTATCCCTTCCTGAAAGATGAGGACATAAGGCCCAGAAAGTGTAGACAGCTTGTCCAAGGCCACCAGCAGTTGGGAGCAAAGGCTGGAATGGGGAGACCAACTATGCCTTGAATTCTCAGCCCCATGCCACTTCCCCCACTTCACCTTCTTGTAACCCACAACAAGAGGTGGATAGCAGTGGAGAAGCATGAGATCTCCCTGTGGTTTTCCCAGACAGAACCCAGGTCTCCACTTCCCAGCTCTCCTAGTCTCAGACCACACACCCGTAGCGCCTCCAGGGTAGCTGGCCCGACAGGCTCCCCTTGGGGCTGTGCCAGCTCTGTCTCTGCTCATTAGCAGGTCTATTTCCAGGTGGATCCACCATGGGGTCATTAAAGCAATAAACAAGTTCCCGATTGTCGGTGGGCTAGACCTGGCACCCACCACTCCCTGCATTGTGCTGGAGTTCCAGCGGGCCCACACAGCCCAAGAAACAATGCCTCACTTCCTCCCAGGAAGCCGCAGACCCGAGCCAGCCTCCTGGGCTCGCCCACGTGCTCTGGCCAAGCCATTGTCTCCAAGTCGGAGGGGTCCAGCCATTCCCATGACCAGGGTAGTTGCATCCTCTTTGCCTTCCAAAAGTGGGAGGTCAAGAAGCCAGGGCAAAGAGCTATAGCTCCCCTAAGGGTGCTACTGTCCAGATCCCCACAGTCCCTGGCCAGGAGTCCTGTGGCCTTTGCTGTGCATCTGAATTCCATGCCTCAGTCTTTCCCTGGAACAGGGATGCAAAGAAGACTCTAGAAACAAATGCGGGCCTGGGGTCCTAATCAAGCCCCCCGGCCTTCCTGGCACCTCTTTCTCTCTGTTTGGCTAGGATTGCTCCCCATACCCCAAAGTATTCATGCATTATATCCCCAGGGAGGGGCTCAGTGGCAGCAAGGGTAGGCCCATCAGTAATGTGAGCAATGAGGTCATCAAGCTTCGCAAAGAGTCCCTTACTTGGTGGAGGAGAAATTCTGGCAGCCCGGGGTTTTCTTTCTCAAGGGATTCTAATAGACATTCAGCTGGGTCCCCCCTCAAAGTGGGTTATCAGGAGGCCTATGCCAGAATCACCACCAACCTGGATTTCTTTGTTTTCAATGTCTCTACTTGGAATTCCTTAGATGGAATGATGCCTTAGGGGAGGGAGAGAACTTGGGTGTGAGTGAGCTAGGATCTGAAAAGAGGATGGGATTCGGGGTAGGGTAGAGACCGAGAGGCCTAGGCCGGATTTGTGGAACCTCATGCACAGGCCAGGGAAAAGCTGGCCCTGGTGCTCCACAAGATGAGAAGCGTTAAGGTAGGAAGGCAAGGGTGCCAGAGACTCTGCGTGTAGTCTCTCGCTCTTGCCAAGACCCAGCAAGAGCTGGTGAGGCTGATGATGTATTTAGTTGAGGGCCAACTCTGCATCAGCTAAACACAATTTGCTAAGTCTGCTCAGCTTTGGCCCCGAGCCCTCATCCAGGGAAGCGCAGACAGCTTATCCATAGAGCTCGCTGGGAGGGGATACAGGAGCTCTGGATTGTGGAGGCTGATGGAGAAAGGTCCCGGCCGAGGACCTGGGGACTGGGGAGGACATGCTGGAAAAGAGACCTTTCACAGAGGAAGGAGCCCTTGCTATGAGATGGCTGTGGAGTAAAAGATGTTAGAAACATGTGGAAGGGCCAGGCACAGTGGCTCATGCCTATAATCTCAACACTTTGGGAGGCCAAGGTGAGTGGATCACCTGAGGTCAGGGGTTCGAGAGCAGCCTTGGCCAACATGGCGAAATCCCCGTCTCTACTAAAAATACAAAAATTAGCCAGGTATGGTGGCAGACACCTGTAATTCCAGCTACTTGGGAGGCTGAGGCAGGAGAATCACTTGAACCCTGAAGGGAGAAGTTGTAGTGAGCCGAGATCTCACCACTGCACTCCAGCCTAGGCGGCAGAGTGAGATTCATTCTCAAAAAAAAAAAAAAAAAAAAAAAAAAATGCCGGGCGTGGTGGCTCATGCCTGTAATCCCAGCACTTTGGGAGGCTGAGGTGGGCAGATCACGAGGTCAGGCGATCGAGACCATCCTGGCTAACACGGTGAAACCCTGTCTCTACTAAAAATACAAAAATATTAGTCCAGTGTGGTGGCGGGCACCTGTAGTCCCAGCTACTTGGGAAGCTGAGGCAGGAGAATGGTGTGAACCCGGGAGGTGGAGCTTGCAGTGAGCCGAGATCGTGCCACTGTACTCCAGCCTGGGTGACAGAGCAAGACTCTGTCTCAAAAAAAAAAGAAAAAGAAAAAGAAAAAAAAGAAATATGCTGAAGGGATAAAAGGATGAGACACAAAAAACAGCCTCAAACTACAAACCCTCAGTGTAGGACACAGCAACACTTCCTTTCTTTTTAGATTAACTTTATTGAGTTAAATATAAAATAAAATATGAAATAAAAATGCACCGTTTTTATTTTATTTCATTGGAGATAGCATCTCACTCTGTCAGCAAGGCTGGAGTGCAGTGGTATGACTGTAGCTCACTGCAGCCTCACTTCCTTGCCTCAAGCCATCCTCCTGCCTCAGCCTCCTGAGTACTTGGGACCACAGGTATATGCCACCATGCCCAGCTAATTTTCTTTCTTTCTTTCTTTTGTATGAAGGGGTCTCACTATGTTGCCCAGGTTAGTCTTGAACTCCTGGCCTCAAGCAATCCTCCCTCCTTGGCCTCCTAAAGCACTGGGATTACAGATATGAGCCATCACACCTGGCCGAAATATACCAGATTCAAGTATACAGTTCGATGGGTTTTGACAAATATATAAACCCATGTAAACAGCACCACAATCTAGATATAAAACATTTCTCTAAAAGTTCCCTCCTGCATCATTGCAGCCAGTCTCTCTGCAGCTACTGGCCCCAGGCAACCACTGATCTGGTTTCTGTCACTATTGAATAGTTTTGCAAATCTGAGATTTTCATATAAATGAACACATAGAATATGGGCTCTTTTGTGTGTGGCTTTCCTCAGTTGTTGCATGTACCAGTAGTTTGTTTCTTTTTATCGTTGAGTAGATTCTACTGTGTAGCTATACCACAGTTTGTTTATTCATTCACTTGTTGGTGGACATTTTGATTGTTTTCAGTTTGGGGCTGTGATGAAGAAAGCTTCCTTCAACATTTGTGTACAAGTCTTTGTGAATACAGCCAGACACGGTGGCTCATGCTTGTAATTCCGGCACTTTGGGAGGCCAAGGCAGGCGGATCACCTGAGGTCAGAAGCTCAAGACCAGGCTGGCCAACATGGCAAAACCTTGTCTTTACTAAAAAATACAAAAATTAGCCAGGCATGGTGGCGGGCATCTGTAATCCCAGCTACTCAAGAGGCTGAGGCAAAGAGAATTGCTTGAACCCAGGAGGCAGAGGTTGCAGTGAGCTGAGATTGCGCCACTGCACTCCAGCCTAGGTGACAGAGTGAGACCCTGTCTCAAAAAAAAACAAGTCTTTGTGGATACATATTTACATTTGTTTTAGGTATGTATCCAGCAGGGGAATTGTTGAATCTTGTGCTAAGTGTATGTTAACTTTATAAGAAATTGTGGCTGGGTGCAGTGGCTCATGCCTGTAATCCCAGCACTTTGGGAGGCTGAGGTGGGAGAATTGCTTGATCTCAGGAGTTTGAGACCAGCCTGGGCAACATAGTGAGACCTGGTCTCTACTAAAGTTTTTAAAAATTAAAAAAAATTAGCCAGGCATGGGGGTGTGCACTTGTGGTCCCAGCTACTTGGGAGGCTGATGTGGGAGGATCGCTTGAGCCCAGGAGGTCGAGGCCACACTGATCCGTGATCGTGCCACTGCACTCTAGCCTGGATGACAGAGTGAGACCCTGTCTCAAAAAAAAAAAAAAAAAAAAAAAAGAGAAAAAAGAAAAAGAAATAGAAAAGAAAAAAAGAAATTGCCAAATTATTTTTCAAAGTGTCTGCAACATTTCAGGCTTCCCCAGCAACTTATGAGAGTTCCAGTTGCTCTACATCTTTGTGCACTTTTGGTATTATCCATCTTTTTTTTTTTTTCTTTTTTTGAGGCAGTCTCTTTTTTTGAAAAAAATTTAATTTAATTTAATTTTAAGTTGCTGGATACAGCTGCAGGCTGTGCAGGTTTGTTACGTAGGTAAACCTGTGCCATGGTGGTTTGCTGCACCTGTCAACCCATCACCTAGGTTTTTTTTTTTTTCCGAGACAGACTCTTGCTCTGTCACCCAGGCTGGAGTGCAGTGGCATGGATCTCGGCTCACCGCAACCTCCACCTCCCAGGTTCAAGCCATTCTCCTGCCTCAGCCTCCCGAGTAGCTGGGATTACAGGCGTCTGCCACCACACCCAGCTAATTTTTGTATTTTTAGTATAGACAAGACTTCACCATATTGGCCAGGCTGGTCTGGAACTCCTGACCTCATGATCCACCTGCCTGGGCCTCCCAAAGTGCTGGGATTACAGGCACGAGCCACCACGCTTGGCCATTGCCTAGGTATTAAGCCCTGCATGCATTAGGTATTTATCCTGATGCTCTCCCTCCCCCCATCCACCAACAGGCCTCAGTGTGTGTTGTTCCTCTCCTTGTGTCCATGTGTTCTCATTGTTCAGCTCCCACTTGTAAGTGAGAACATGCGGTGTTTGGTTTAGTGTTCTTGTGTTAGTTTGGGGCAGGCTCTTGCTCTGTCACCTAGGCTTGAGTGCAGTGGTGTGACCATAGGTCACTGCAACCTCAACCTTCCAGGCTCAAGCGATCCTCCTTTCTCAGCCTCCCAAGAAGCTGAGACCACAGGCTCGTGCCACCAAGGCTGGCTAATTTTTTAAGTTTTTGTAGAGATGGGGTCTCTCTACATTGCCCAGGCTTGTCTCAAATTCCTGGGCTCAGGCGATCTTCCTGCCTTGGCCTCCCAAAGTGCTGGAATTACAGGCGTTAGCCACCGTGCCTGGCCTCCATCTTTTCTCCTTTAATCATTCTACTGGGAGTGTAGTAAAGTCTCATTGTGGGTTTAATTTGCATTTCCTTAATAATTAATGATGTTTTTAAATTTTATTTTATTTTATTTTATTTTTATTATTATTATACTTTAAGTTTTAGGGTACATGTGCACAACGTGCAGGTTTGTTACATATGTATACATGTGCCATGTTGGTGTGCCGCACCCATTAACTCGTCATTTAGCATTAGGTATATCTCTTAATGCTATCCCTCCCCCCTCCCCCCACCCCACAACAGGCCCCGGTGTGTGATGTTCCCCTTCCTGTGTCCATGTGTTCTCATTGTTCAATTCCCACCTATGAGTGAGAACATGCAGTGTTTGGTTTTTTGTCCTTGCAATTAATGATGTTTAATGTGCCTATTTGTCATTCATATATCTTTTTTGGTGAAATGACTGTTCAAATCTTTTGTCCATTAAAAACAATTGGGTTGGCAGGGTGTGGTGGTTCATGCCTGTAATTCCAGCACTTTAGGAAGCTGAGACGGGCAGATCACTTGAGATCAGGAGTTTTTGACCAGCCTGGCCAACATGGTGAAACCCCATCTCCACCTCCACTAAAAATACAAAAATTAGCCAGGCGTGATGGCACACGCCTGTAATCCCAGCTACTCCGGAGGCTGAGACAGGAAAATCGCTTGAACCTGGGAGGCAGAGGTTGCAATGAGCCAAGATCATACCACTGCACTCCAGCCTGGGTGACAGAGCGAGATTCTGTCTCAACAAAACAAAACAAAACAAAACAAAACAATTGGATTACTTGTCTTCTTTTTATTGAATTATAAGTGTTCTTTATATATTCTGGATATGAATTCTTTGTCTGACATATGCATTGTAAATATTTCTCCCAGGTTGTGACCTGTGACTTCCCTGTTTTGTTTTTGTTTTTTTTTTTTTTTGAGACAGAATCTCGCTCTATCGCCCAGGCTGGAGTGCAATGGTGCGATCTCGACTCATTGCCACCTCCGCCTCCCGGGTTCAGGCGATTCTTCTGCCTCAGCCTCCCGAGTAGCTGGGATTACAGGCATGTGCTACCACGCCTGGCTAATTTTTGTATTTTTAGTAGAGACAGGTTTCACCATGTTGGCCAGGCTGGTCTCGAACTCCTGACCTCAGGTAATCCACCCACCTCCCCCTCCCAAAGTGCTGGGATTACAGGCATGAGCCAACGCGACTGGCCTGACTTCCCTGGTTTTTTTTTTTAGAGGCAAGTTCTCACTCTGTCCCCCAGGCTGGAGTGCAGTGGTACAATCATAGCTCATGGCAGCCTCCAACCCCTGGGCTCAAGAAATCCTCCCACCTCAACCTCCCTAGTAGCTAGGACTATAGGCACGTGCCCCCATGTCTGGCCTCTTTTCATTTTCTAAAAGTGTGAAGAGCAGAAGATTCAAATTTCAACAGAGTCAGGCTTATTGTTTCCTTTATGGTGAATGCTTTTGGTGTCCTAAGAAACCACCGCCTACCCCAAAGTCAGAAAAAAATTTCTTTTATGTTTCCTTTCAGAATTTTATCATTTTAGCTTATATTTTTAGCTCTGTGATCCTTTTCTAGTTTATTTTTGTGTGTATTATGAGGAAGGGGTCAAGGTATATTTTTTCCCCCTAAGACTATATAGTTGTTCTAGTATCATTTGTTGAAAAGATATCCTTTCCTCTTTAAACTACCCTGGCACATTTGTAAAAAAAATCAATTGACAAAACATGTGTGGATCTATTTCTGGACTCTGTTCTGCTTTATTGATCTGTGTGTCCACCCTTATGCCAATACCATACTTGACTTGATTACTGTAGCTGTACAGTAGGTTTTGAAGTCAGGTGATATGAATCCTATTTTGCTCTTCTTTGTCAAGATAGTTTTGGATATCCTAGGCCCTTTGAGTTTCCACATAAATTTTAGAATTAGCTTGTCAATTTCTGCAAAAATTACTGGGTAATTATTATTGGGATTGTATTGAATCTATAGATCAATTTTGGGAGAATTAACATTTTAACAATATTGAGTCGGCCGGGCACGGTGGCTCACGCCTGTAATCCCAGCACTTTGGGAGGCCGAGGTGGGCCTCAGGATCACCTGAGGTCGGGAGTTCGAGACCAGCCTGACCAACATGGAGAAACCCCGTCTCTACTAAAAATACAAAATTAGCCAGGCGTGGTGGCACATGCCTGTAATCCCAGCTACTAGGGAGGCTGAGGCAGGAGAATCGCTTGAATGTGGGAGGCGGAGGTTGTGGTGAGCCGAGATCGTGCCATTGCACTCCAGCCTAGGCAACAAGAGCGAAACTCCAACTCTAAAAAAAAGAAAAAGAAACACAATATTGAGTCTTCCTATTTGATGGGTAATTTTAGGTGTCAACTTGACTAGATTAAGGGTACCTAGAAACCTGATAAAGCATTATGTTTGGGTGTGTCTGTGAAGGTGTTTCTGTGTGAGCTACTGCGCCTGACCAACACTTCTAATATTAAATATTGAAATAAATGTGAGCTCTACATACATTTTAAAAAGATTAGGGCTAGGAGTAGTAGCTCATGCCTGTAATCCCAGCACTTTGGGAGGCCAGGGAGGACTACTTGAGGCCAGAAGTTCAAGACCAGCCTGAGCAAGAACCCATCTCTACAAAAAAATTAAAAATTAGCTGGATATGGTAATGCGCACCTGTAGTTCTAGCTATTCAGGAAGCTGAGACAGCAGGATCGCTTGAGGCCAAGAGTTCGAGGCTGCAGTGAGCTATGATCACACCACTGCACTGCACTCCAGCCTGGGTGACAGAGTGAGACCCTGTCTCTAATAATAACAATAGTAGTAATGTTTGTAGGGCTGGGAGCAGTGGCTCATGCCTGTAATCCCAGCACTTTGGGAGGCTGAGGCAGGCAGATCACTTGAGGTCAGGAGTTTGAAATCAGCCTGGCCAATATGGTGAAACCCCACCTCTGCCAGAAATACAACATTAGCCAGGCATGGTGGTGCGCACCTGTAATCCCAGCTACTCGGGTAGCTGAGGCAGGAGAATTGTGTGAACCTGGCAGGTGGAGGTTTCAGTGAGCTAAGATTGTGCCACTGCATTTCAGCATGGGTGACAGAGTGAGACTTGGTCTCAAAATAATAATAATAATGATGATGTTTGTAAGAATAAAAAATAGTAAGACATTTAAAAATTAGATGTGGCTGGGCCCGGTGGCTCATGCCTGTAATCCCAGCACTTTGGGAGGCCAAGGCGGGCGGATCACGAAGTCAGGAGATCGAGACCATTCTGGCTAACACAGTGAAACCCCATCTCTACTAAAAAATACAAAAAAATTAGCCGGGCGTGGTGGCAGGCACCTGTAGTCCCAGCTACTCGGGAGGCTGAGGCAGGAGAATGGCCTGAACCCAGGAGGTGGAGCTTGCAGTGAGCCGAGACTGAGCCACTGCACTCCATCCTAGGAGACGGAGACAGACTCCATCTCAAAAAAAAAAAAAAAGAAAGAAAAAGAAAAAAAAGAACTGCATCATTTACTGTCATGCATGTTTATAATTATCATAGACTGGATGAATTTTTATTTTACAATAATTTATGTTCATTAATTCATTTTCCAATCTGCTTATTCCAGTTCAGGGCTGCAGGTGGCTGGACCCTGTCCCAGCAGCTCAGAGCATCAGGTGGGAATCAGCCATGGACAGGTTGCCATTCCATCACAGGGTCTACTCACACACGCACCCACACTCACACAGACTGGGGTCATTTAGACACACTAATTAACCTCATTGTGCACATTTTTGGAATGTGGGAGGAAACTGGAGTACCTGGAAAAACCCATGAAAACATGGAGAGAATGTGCAAACTCCACACAGACAATGGCTTCTATCGGGAACTGATTTATTTTCCTCATCAACGTTATAAAGAAGCCACACTGGGCCGAGCGCAGTGGCTCACGCCTGTAATCCCAGCACTTTCGGAGGCCGAGGCGGGCGGATCACCTGAGGTCAGGAGTTCCAGACCAGCCTGGCCAATATGGTGAAACCCATCTCTACTAAAAATACAAAAATTAGCTGAGCGTGGTGGTGCATGCCTGTAGTCCCAGCTACTCGGAAGCCTGAGGCAGGAGAATCACTTGAACCCAGGAGGCGGAGGTTGCAGTGAGCAGAGATCTCACCATTGCACTCCAGCCTGGGCGACAGAGCAAGACTGTCTAAAAAAAAAAAAAAGAAGCCATGTTGAATGAGATGGCTTATTCAAGGACCTCATGTATTCTATTGGTTCTGTCTCTTTAGAGAAACCTGACTAATATACCATCCATGAACATGGCGTATCTCTTTATTCTTTTAGATCTTTAATTTCTCTCAGCAGTGTTTTGTAGTTTGCGGTGTAAATGTCTTACACATCTTTTATTATATGTATCTCTATTTTATGTTTGTTGGTACTAATGGCACCTTCTCATTTCATTTTCCAATTGTTTATTGCTAGTATATAGAAATACATCTGATTTTTGCATATTGGCCTTGCATTCTGCAACTTTGCCCGGTTCACCTATTGGTGCTACCAGTTTTGTTTATTGCTTTTGTTAATTGCTTAGGGTTTTCTATATATGTGTCATATTAACTGAATAAAGATGGTTTGGACTGGGCGTGGTGGCTCACGCCTGTAATCCTAGCACTCTGGGAGGCCGAGGTGAGCGGATCACCTGAGGTCAGGAGTTTGAGACCAGCCTGGCCAACATAGCGAAACCCCGCCTCTACTAAAAATACAAAAATTAGCTGGGCATGGTGGTGTGTGCCTGTAGTCCCAGCTACTTGGGAGGCTGAGGCAGGAGAATCGCTTGAACTCAGGAGGCGGAGGTTGCAGTGAGCCGAGATCGCGCCATTGCACTCCAGCCTGGGTGATACAGAGAGACTGTCTCAAAAAAAAAAACCAGATAGTTTTGGCCAGGAGGGGTGGCTCATACCTGTAATCCCAGCAATTTGGGAGACCAAGGCGGGATGATTGCTTGAGCCCAGGAGTTTGAGACCAGCCTGGGCAACATAGTGAAACCCCATCTCTATTTAAGAAAAAAAAAAGTTTTTTTTAATTAAAAAAAGACATTTCTTCCTTTATTAGCTGTATGCCCCACATTTCTAGATCACCCCACTTGGTCTTGATATACTATTTGTTTGTGTATCGCGGGTTTCTATTTGCAGAAATTTTGTTAAAGCTTTTATGCTGACATTCATGAGGAGCATTAGTCCGCAGTTTTCTTTCCTTATGATTTTTTTTTTTTTTTTTTGAGATGGAGTCTTGTTCTGTTGCCCAGGCTGGAGTGTAGTGGCGCAATCTCAGCTCACGCAACCGCTGCCTCCCAGGTTCAAGCAATTCTCCTGCCTCAGCCTCCCAAGTAGCTTGGATCACAGGCGTGCACCACCACACTTGGCTGATTTTTTTTTTTTTTTTTTTTTGAGATGGAGTTTTGCTCTTGTTGCCCATGCTGGAGTGCAATGGCACAATCTCAGCTCACTGCAACCTCCTTCTCCTGGGTTCAAGTGATTCTTCTGCCACAGCCTTCCGAGTAGCTGGGATTACAGGCATGTGCCACCACGCCCGGCTAATTTTGTATTTTTAGTAGAGATGGGGTTTCTCCATGTTGATCAGGCTGGTCTTGAACTCCCAGCCTCAGGTGATCTGCCCGCCTTGGCCTCCCAAAGCACACCTGGCTAATTTTTGTGTTTTTTAGTGGAGACAGGATTTCACCATGTTGGCCAGGCTGGTCTCGAACTCCTGATCTCATGTGATCCGCCCACCTCGGCCTCCCAAAGCACTGGGATTACAGGCATGAGCCACCACACCTGGCCTCCTTATAATATCTTTGGTTGTGGTATCAGGGTAATACTGGATTCATAAAAATTAATTGGGAAATATTCCTTCTTTCTCTGTTTTCTGAAATAATTAATGTATGATTAGGATTATTTCACCTTTAAGTGTTTGATAGAATTTTGCCAGTTTTTAAAAATAACTGCTTCAAGTCTTTAATATATAGAAGGCTATTCAGATTTTCTATTTCTTCTTGGGCCAGTTCTGGTAATATGTGTGTTTCAAGTAATTTGTCCATTTTATCTAAGTTGCCAAATTTATTCTATAAAGTTGTTAATAATACTCCTTTTTAATCCTTTTAATCCTTTTCATGTCTGTAGAATCTGAAGTGATATGCCCCCCACCCTTCATTCCTGATATTGGTATTTTTGTCTTTCCTCTTTTGTTGTTGATCAATCTAGCTAGAGGTTTATCAATTTCATTGATCTTCTCAAGGAAACAGCCTTTGCTTTCATTGATTTTCTTTACTGTTCTTCTGTTTATTATTTCACTGATTTCCACTCTTATCTTTATTATTTTCTTCCTAGTATTGCTTTTTGAAGGCCATAGAAGGGCATAGGCTTCTATTCCCATCTCCAATCATAAATCACAGAAGGTCTGAGTTAAAAGGGATCTTAGACACAAGATCTTGTCCACCTCTTTCATTTTGCAGGTGAACAGAAATTCAGAGGGGGAAGTGGTTTTCCTTCGGCCACTTAGCTTTCATCTGTGGTCAATTCATTTATTCATGTACTCATTCCTTTCTTCATTAATATGTTCTTATTCATTCATGTTAGATATATTTGTTGAACTTATACTACGGACCAGAGGCTGTTCTAAGACCAAAGATGAATAAATTGCAGCCTTTGCTTTCAAAAATCTTCCATCCTAATGAGGGAAGTAGCAAGTTCTCAGCCAATGCAGTGACAAGTGCCATAGCAGAGGTAGTCTCAGAATGCCATGAAAGCACCGAGAAAGTGATTCAAACTCTGATGGATGATGTGAAGATGAGGATGGGGGCAGGAGATGCTCAGGGAAGACTTCAAAGAAGACGTTTAAAATAGGTCCACCAGGCAAATAACTTTTTCACTCCGGAAAGAGCTTTGTGAATCTACTAAAAATTTGTCTAAATAAGGCAAATGGAAAGCAATACAAGTCTCAATAAGCAGCCACCAATTAATCAATTAGCTAATTCGGTGTCCAGCATCAGCTATGAGGATTGGGGAAACACAGATTATGCAGATGATTCAATCATGCTTTCCAGAGAATAAATATTCTCTCAGATTCCCATTTATTGATTTTCTATTTTGCAAGTGGCTGATCCCATCCATAGAAGGTAAATATATTTAGAAGCTATAGAGTTATCGGCTAGGCGAGGTGGCTCATGCCCGTAATCCCAGCATTTTGGGAGGCTGAGGTGGGAGGATCACCTGAGGTCAGGAATTCAAGACCAGCCTGGCCAACATGGCAAAACCTGTCTCTACTAAAAATACAAAAATTAGCTCGGCGTGGTGGTGTGCACCTGTAGGCCCAGCTACTTGGAGAGGCTGAGGCAGGAGAATCACTTGAACCCAGAGGCAGAGGTTGCAGTGAGCCTAGATTGCGCCACTGCACTCCAGCCTGGATGACAGAGCAAGACTCTGTCTCAAACAAACAAACAAACAAACAAACAAACAAAAAAGAAGCTGTAGAGTTATCTTAGCGATATTGACATCCTTTTCTATTATCTCCTTATCTATTGCTGCATAACAAATTACCCCAAAACTTAGTGACTTAAATAATAAATATTTTTCATCTTACACAGTTTCTGTGGGTCAGGAATTTGGGAGTGGCTTAGTTGAGTGATTCTGGTTCAGGGTCTCTCATGAGGTTTTTCATGAAACTATTGGCTGGGGTTGCAGTCTCTAAAGACTTGTCTGGGACTAGAGGATCTTATTCCAAGCTCACTCAGCTGGCTGTGGGCAGGAGGCCTCAGTTCCTTGCCATGTGGGTCTTTCTACAGAGCTGCTTGATATGGTGGGCGGCTTACCCCACAGCAAGTGATTGAAATGCCACTCTGCATTTTATGACCTGATTCATCCCACATTGTAACTTCTGCCTTATTCTATTCATTAGAAGTGAGTCATAGCTGGGCACGGTGGCTCACTCCTGTAATCCCAGCACTTTAGGAGGCCTAGGCGGGTGGATCACTTGAGATCAGGAGTTCGAGACCAGCCTGACCAACATGGTGAAACCCCGTCTCTACTAAAAATACAAAAATTAGATGGACGTGGTGGCAGGCACCTGTAATCCCAGCTAATCAGGAGGCTGAGGCAGGAGAATTGCTTGAACCCGGCAGGCGGAGGTTGCAGTGAGCCGAGATCGTGCCATTGCACTCCAGGCTGGGCAACAAAGTAAAAAAAAAGACCAAAAAACAAAAAAGTGAGTCACAAAGTCTCAAAAAAAAAAAAAAAAAAAAAGAAGTGAGTCACAAACCACAAAGTCCAGCCCAAACTCAATGAAAAGGGATTACTCAAGGGTAAGGACATGAACACCAAGAGGGGGATTACTGGGGGACATCCTGGAGATTTACTACCACAGATATCTTTATGGGCTGACTACAATTTTAAGAATCTGGAAGTTTAGTGACATTGAGATTAAAATGATCAATCCATCTTTGCCTCATTTTCCACACAGCACTGTAAGGAAAAAGTCCTAATTCTTAGAAATGAAATTATTTCCTAGAATCTTGTCCTCTTTAAATATATTGTACTATTATATACTAAAATAAAAAATAATGGTTAGACCTACACATATGCAGTGAAAAAAAGAAAAGAAAACAAACAAGCAAATGAAAGTAATGGGAGTTTTTATTGAGAACCCAATCCAGTCCCATGATGGGAGAAATATCTTAGATACTAGAAGGCAACTTCAAAAAATCTTTGGCCAGCTAAGGTGGCTCACGCCTGTAATCCCAGCATTTTGGGAGGCCCAGGCAGGCGGATCATGAGGTCAGGAGTTCAAGACCAGCCTGGCTAACATGGTGAAAACCTGTCTCTATTAAGATACAAAAAATTAGCCAGGTGTGGTGGCACGCACCTGTAATCCGAGCTACTCAGGAGGCTGAGGCAGTTGAATCGCTTGAACCTGGGAGACGGAGGTTGCAGTGAGCCCAGATCATGCCATTGCACTCTAGTTTGGGCAACAGGGCAAGACTCCGTCTCAAAAAAAAAAAATATTCTGGAAGGATATATCCTTTGGCAGTTTGGAATTACGCAGGAGTATGACTCTTACTGTTGCTTATTCTAGAGACTGGGGATGTAGGCATGAATAAGACAGAGGTAAGTGGGGGATGAGGAGCTATTGTCATCTTATTAAGAGCAAGGCCAAATTCACAGTGTTAGGTTCAACAGAGTATTCTGTAGTGGAGGAATCTGCAGGTTTTCACGACAACCTCTGTCTGCAGAGGGGAAGGGCTCTGGAAATTACCTTCAACAGCTGAAGAAATCCCTGAAAATGTGACTGGGCAGTGTGGAAGTAAACATTTTAAGGGCTAACTTGGAGTTCTAAGCCAATGACTGAAGATTTGGAAAGGAATCATGTTGTTGATTGGGGGTGCAGGGGTCATATGGCTATTGGTATAGATTTCACTGATGAAAGCCTGCTTTTAACAGAATAGATTCTTCAGATTGCATAGCTAGTTCATCATGAAAAATATATTTAAAGTGGGAACCTGTAGGCCGAGCCAAGTGACTCATACCTGCAATCCCAGAACTTTGGGGGGTCAAGGCAGGTGGATCACATAAGAACAGGAGTTCGAGACCAGCCTGCCCAAGATGGTGAAACCCCATCCGTCTCTACTAAAAATACAAAAATTAGCTGGGCATGGTGGTGCACGTCTGTAATCTCAGCTACTCGAAAGGCTGAGGCAGGAAAATCGCTTGAACCTGGGAGGCGAAGGTTGCAGTGAGCCAAGATCGTGCCACTGCACTCCAGCCTGGGCAACAGAGTGAGGCTGCCTCAAAAAAAAAAAAAAAAAAAAAAAAAAAAAAAAAAAAGTTGGACAGGTACTAAGAACCCTGATAATTTTTCTGAGACTGAAGAGAACAGAACACAGTGAGCAGGCTTGTGCAGACTCAGAGGCCCAGCTGTGAAGTGTGGAAGATCACCCACCCTCATGCACCCTGGTGACAAGGAAGGGCTCTTACCTACAGAAGTAACCCAGCAGGGATATGTCTAATTATTTTCTAGAAGGATATGATTCAAGGATTGCCATGTACTCCTTGGCTCTCAAAATAAAAGAAGATTTTTTTCAGGGAGAACTATATGTTAAAGAGAACTGATTCAGGTGCAGTAACAAAGGCCAATGTCACAGTGGATTATACAAGATAGCTGTTTATTTGTCTCTCAGGTAATTGTCCAAAAATAAGCACTACAGGGCTTTGTGGAGGCTCCATGGTATCAGGAACCTAGATTCCTCACCCATTTTCTTTTCTTTTCTTTTTTCTTTCTTTCTTTTTTTTTTTTTTTTTGAGACAGAGTCTTGCTCTGTCACCCAGGCTGGAATGGTGCAGGGGCATCGATCTCAGCTCACTGCAAGCTCCACCTCCCAGGTTCATGTATTTCTTCTGCCTCAGCCTCCTGAGTAGCTGGGACTACAGGCGCATGCCATCACACCCAGCTAATTTTTGTATTTTTAGTAGTGACAGGATTTCGACATGTTGGCCATGTCGAACTCCTGACCTCAAGTGATCCGCCCTCCTCGGCCTCCCAAACTACTGGGATTACAGACATGAGCCACTGTGCCTGGCCCTCACCCATTTTCAATGCCCTTTTCTCATCTCATGGCTTAGGATACCAGCTATAGCTCCAGCCACCATGCCTGCATTCCAGCCAGCAGAAGGGAGAAAGACAGAATGGGCAGAATATACCCTTTCCTTTAATGGCCATAACCAGGAAGTTGCATATATCCCTGTGCTTAGGTCCTATAGAGCAGAACCAGGAAGTATGCATCCCTCTGTTTAGGTCCTATAGGGCCAAACCAGGAAGCAAATATCCCTCTGCTTAGGTTTCTATAGGGCAGAACCTAGGGACATGGCTGTACTTAGCTGCAAGGGAGGCTGGGATATGCAACCTTTTTTTTTTTTTTTTTTTTTGCTCTTGTTACCCAGGCTGGAGTGCAATGGCATGATCTTGGCTCACCACAACCTTCACCTCCTGGGTTCAAGGGTTCTCCTGCCTCAGCCTCCCAAGTAGCTGGGATTACAGGCATGCGCCACCACACCTGGCTAATTTTGTATTTTTAGTAGAGATGGGATTTCTCCATGTTGGTCAGGCTGGTCTCGAACTCCCGACTTCAGGTCATCCACTCGCCTTGGCCTCCCAAAGTGCTGGGATTATAGGTGTGAGCCACCTCACCCGGCTATATGCAGCCTTTTAATGTATCATTATTTTCTTAGCTAAAACTTATATTATTCTAGAAGGAAGAAACAGATACCCGAGGACAATTACCAGTCTATGACATAAGAACCTCCTGTAATCTTGCCTAAAGGAAGGCAAATAAGATTGGTAATAGATAAACATTCTTTTAATAGACTATAAAGTTTATTATAGCAAGGAGCTTCACACTTTTTGGTCAGTACTTTGTCTTCATTGCCTAGCAGAGCTTTGGCATGTAGAAGGGTTCCAATATGTATTTATCAGGTGAATGAATAAATGAGAGGCAGCTAGATGTAAGAAGAATTCCAGAAAATGCTTCACTGAGCCTCCTCCCAAAAACTTGTGCTGCAAGGATCCAGTCCACTGTATTTTGTTTGTTTGTTTTAGTTTTTTTTTTTTTTCTTTTTAGATGGAATCTTGCTCTGTCTCCAGGCTAGAGTGCAGTGGCATGATCTCGGCTCACCGCAACCTCCACCTCCTGGGTTCAAGTGATTCTCCTGCCTCAGTCTCCCAAGTAGCTGGGACTACAGCACCACCACACCCACTAATTTTTGTATTTTTAGTACAGATGGGGTTTCACCAGGTTGGCCAGGATGGTCTTGATCTCTTGACCTCGTGATCCACCCTCCTCGGCCTCCCAAAGTGCTGGGATTACAGGCGTGAGCCACCGTGCCTGGCCTTCCACTGTGTTCCTATTGTTGTTGTTAAAATTAAACCTAAAGAGGTATGTTGAGAGCTCTTCCCAAAGTGAAATTTCCTACCTACCACACCCAACCTGACAAGTAATATGCTCTTTTTATAGGTTTGGTCTAATGTCCAGTGATGGTACATTTCAGATGCACATAGAGCAATTTGATGGCATATGATGTGAGAAAGCCAGGCTGTTCCAGCAGTTCAGATGGGTTATCACTATAACTATCTTCCTGATGGAGTTTTTCCCCAGGATCTCTTATATTACACAGATTAATCCTTATAGACAGGAGGGACCAGCTTTGGTGCAAATGGAGCATCTAGAAGGGGTGGTTGGAAAGGCCCACTCCAGAAGGCAGAGAGGGCATCCAGCCTCCTCCTCCACTTAGGGCCTGGGTTAGCCTTGAAGCTCTCCCCTGAGGGCTGTGTTTCCAGCCTCTGCATTTAATAAGCAGAGAGAATTGAAAACAGTAAAAAAATGGAAGATAATACAACAGTCAATAAAAAGATAAAGTAAACTAAGAAGAAATAAAAAAAGGTGGTAAAAACAGTTAAAAAAAAGAGGGCGGCAGGCAATAAAGTGATAATATGAACTAAAAATAAACCAAATAAGCTAAAAAGAAATTAAAAGCTAGAACAAAGACATGACAAGGCAAAGGTTAGAAATCAAAGATGCGGAATAAAAGATAATACAATAACAATAAATCTAGAAGATAAGATGAGATCAAAGAAAATAGTATAAAGTAGCTAGAAGACAAAACAGAGATTAAAAATGACTGAGATAAGCAAAATCATTAAAACCAGAAAAATAAAAAGACTAAAGGGATTAAAACAATAAAATGTATTCAACCAATACCAAAAGCAATAAAAAATTTAAAAGACTGAGCTATGGGGGAAGGGAGTAATAGATCAATTTTGCTTCAAGTTAAAATAATGCTGCAATATAAGTACAAATATATCCCTCATTCAGATGCATTCTTTGGTCCAGGCAACCTAAGGCTATGCAGACCTCCCAGCATCTAAGCCTCTATATATTAATTTGCTAGGGTTCCCCTAACAAACTATTACAGGCAGGGTGGCTTAAACAACAGAAATTTATTTTCTCACATTCTAGACAGTAGAAATCCACGGTCAAGGTGTAAGCAGGTTGGTTCTTTCTGGGGGAAATACCAGTTCCAGGCCTCTCTGCTTAGCTTGTACATGACTGTCTTCTGCCTGTGACTCTTCCCATCGGCATCTCTTTGTATGTCTCTGCGTCCAAATATCATCTTGTAAGGACACCACTCACATTGGATTCGGACCTACTCTCATGATCTGATTTTAATTTTTTTTTTTAATTTTTTAATTTTTTATTTTATTTATTTTTTTTGAGACAGAGTCTCGCTCTGTCACCCAGGCTGGAGTGCGGTGGCTTGATCTCGGCTCACTGCAAGCTCCGCCTCCCGGGTTCACGCCATTCTCCTGCCTCAGCCTCCCAAGTAGATGGGACTACAGGCGCCCACCACCATGATTTTAATTTAATTACCTCTGTAAAGATCCTGTCTCCAAATATGGTCACATTCTAAGGTGCTGGGAGTTAGAACATGTGAATTCGGGGAGTGGAGGAGGACAGAATTCAGCCCATAACAGCAACCCTGCAAGAAGTCCCTGGGAGGATCCCTTTGGGCAGAGAGGTGAAGGCAGCAAGCAGAATCTTTGACCTCTTTCTTGCCTAATTTGGGGCCTCCGACACAACTGACTTTTTTTCTGAGTAATATTTTTTATTTCACTTGGACCCACAAGTCAGTGAGGCTGAGCCCTAGAAGGACAGGTCTCTACAGTCCCTAACCCATTTTCTCTTATGATGTTAGGGTTGCTGAGAGCAAGAAATGTTCTGGAGGTCCGTTCTCCTATGGCTAATGAAGAGGCCCACCCATGAGGCCAGGCCTGATGTGCTTGGCTGCTCGTGCCAAGAAACTTCTGCTCCCGGGAGCAACACCTTGTGAGATCAAAGGTGTTTTCTAAATCCCCTAGGATAGACATCATGTTCTTCAGCAGGATTTTGGAGCTTTGTACATCTCACTGTCTTCTGCCTTTTCCAAACAGGGAAGCCTGGGATAGCTGGTCATCACTGGTTACCAGAACACCCCACTCTTGGGAATGGGTTTTCTGTACTTGGTTTCTCTCTTGCTCACAGGTGAATGTCTTAATCCATTCAGGCTGTTAACAAAATACCTTAGACTAGGTAATTTATAAACAACAGACATTTATTGCTCAAAATTCTAGAAGCCAGAAAGTCCAAGATCAAGATGCTGGCAGACTCAGGGTCTTAGGATGGCCCAGTCTTCATAGATGGCACCATCTGTGTCCTCCACATGACTGAAGGGGCAAACAGGCTCCTCAAGCCTCTTTCATAAAGACACTAATCTCATTCATGAAGAGTCTGCCTTCATGACCCCTCCAAGGCCCCACATCTTAATAGGATCCCAGTGGGGATTAAGTTTCAACATATGAATTTGAGGGGACACCATCATCTAGACCATAGCACATGCTCAGAAATGTGTGCAGTGGAGAGGTCTGTCTCTCTCTTTCTCTGTCTCTCTCTCTCTCTCTCACACATACACACACACACACACACACACACGCACGCATACATTGAGCAGGCAGACAGAGCCCAGCCCCAAGCTCCTCCTGACAGGGCTGGCTTTATGGATGTGCAACCTGTGCACTGTGCTCAGAGGGCCCTACACTTGATGCTCTGCTTTTGCCGTCTTGAAATTCTTAACAATTTTGGAACATTTCTTTCTTTTTTCTTCCTTCTTTCCTTCTTTCCTTCCATCCCTCCCTCCCTCTCCCCTCCTTTCTTTTCTTTTTTCTTTCTCTTTTCTTTCTTTCTTTCTTTTTCTTTCTTTCTCTTTTTCTCTTTCTTCCTTTCTTTCTCTTTCTTTCTTTCTTCTCTCTCCTTTCCTTCCTCTCTCTCTCTTTCTTTCTTTCTCTCTCCTTCCTTCCTTCCTCTCTCTCTCTCTTTCTTTCTTTCTCTTTCTCTTTCTTTCTTTCTTTCTTCTCTCTCCTTTCCTTCCTCTCTCTCTCTCTTTCTTTCTTTCTCTCTCCTTCCTTCCTTCCTCTCTCTCTCTTTCTTTCTTTCTCTTTCTCTGTTTCTTTCAGGGTCTCATGGGTCTCTGTCACCCAGGCTGGAGTGCAGTGGCACGATCTCCACCTCTTGGGTTCAAGCAATTCTCCTGCCTCAGCCTCCCAAGTTGCCGGGACTACAGGTGTATGCCACCATGCCAGGCTAATTTTTGTATTTTTAGTAGAGATGGGGTTTCACCATTTTGGCCAGCTGGTCTTGAACTCCTGGCCTCAAGTGATCCACCCGTCTCAGCCTCCCAAAGTGCTGAGATTACAGGTGTGAGCCACCGCGCCTGGACTAATGTTGGAACATTTCATTTTGTACTGGACCCTGCAAGCTATGCAGACAGTCCTGCCTTCACTTCTTCACTTTCCACCACGTCCTGATGAGAAGGGATGCAGAAGCCACCAAGCTTTTTGACCGTGAGGTGTCCATCCAGGGCAGAGACTTGATCTTTGGGTACAGTTCTTAGCACAAGGTAAGCCCTTTGGAAAAAGAGGAGGAAGCACTCAAATGCCTTTGATTCAGTCCCCAGGGCTTCCTGTCTAGTCTTAACTCCCCAGTGAGCCCTCAGCTAAGGCATGAATCTTGGAGTTGCCCACCTCTAATCTCCAGCCTTCAGACTTGGCCTGTCCCAGCCCTGTTCCCTTTGGGATCCCTGGCAGAAACCCAAAGGGGCGGAGAGGGGAGGGATGAAAGGAAAGTGAAAGTATCAGCCTCTCTGGATGCCCCTTCTCTTCCTCCTCCTCCCTCATCTCCCCCCCCAACCCCCGGCTGTTGTCATGGAGACCAGAACAAAGCCTCTCTTTCCCCTCTTTTCTGGATTGTTAATTGTCTTTACTCCATGGTGCCTTTGTTAATTGTTGCCAGTCCCTCCCAGGATGGGGATCTAGGTCTCCTCAAGGCAGGAAACAGGGTTTAAAAAAAAGTTTGGGGGTGGGTGTGGGGCACTGTAAGCCAGGTGGTAGGTGGGGAGGAGAAGAGGACTGAGGAGGCAGCCTAAGGATTTTCTAAATGGCCCAGGCTTCTGGGAGGGAAGCACCTTCTGCATCTCTTTTCCTCCCTCCCTCACCTGCCTTTGCTGGTGTGGCCCAGTGGCCCCTCTCTGTGGGAAGAGACAGAAGAAAATGAAAAAAACCACCATTGTGTGTATTCGCATGCGTGTGGGCGTCCTCTTGGGGGGAAGTGGCCCTGTC
The DNA here is from genome assembly GCF_029281585.2 of Gorilla gorilla gorilla. Classification (NCBI taxonomy): domain Eukaryota; kingdom Metazoa; phylum Chordata; class Mammalia; order Primates; family Hominidae; genus Gorilla; species Gorilla gorilla. The sequence continues at coordinate 52,689,445 of NC_073224.2, read as the reverse complement.
TTCGCACTGCCCCCATTCCAAGTAGATCAGGAAAACATGCGGCCTGATTGTTGGCCCTACACTTAGGACTCCAGATAATTACATTCACAGAGAGTGTGCACTAGCCCTGGAGGTGAGAATGACTACTCCAGCCCTCTTCCCAAGCTCATTCCCTGTGGCAGCTGAACACGTGAAGGATGGAGTGGAAAAGCTCTGGAAGTGTGCGTGTGTGTAAAAAGGACTCAAGTCGCCAACATTAGCTGAACCCACACACTGAGTGGGGTCCCTGCGTGTTTCTGTGCCTGCGTGTTAAGGAGTGGTGGTATGGGTTGGGTCCTCTGTCCCTGGGAGAAAGTCCGCCACTCAGGAAATAGGAGGCTGACTGCCATATGGAAAGCAGAGAGCTGCTTCAACTTCTAGGGTCTAGGCTAGAATCTAGGGTACGGAATAATACTCAGCTGCTGTTTATTATATGTTTCAGATTCCAAGGACCAGAAAACCCCACAAGCAGCAAGGCAGCATGGTATGCTGGACAAAGCATGGATCTGCGGGCCAGAAAGCCTGGGTTCAGATGTCCGATGGTGCCCCTTCACTGTGTGGTCTTGGGAAATTTCCCTCCCCTTTCTGAGTATCTTTTTCCTCATCTGTGAAAGGAACTGTCCCGGTCTTCATAGAGCCGCTGATAGCTTAAGCGAGTCCTGTGTGTAACATGCAGGCTTGAGTGAGCTATCCCTCCTTCTTGTGCCTCAGTCTTCTCTATTGCACAAAGAGGGAGCTGGAGGAGATGGTTCTGGATGGCCAATTCCTTCCAGATCTTTTTTTTTTTTTTTGACATGGAGTCTCGCTCTGTCGCCCAGGCTGGAGTGCAGTGGTGCGATCTCGGCTCACTGCAACCTCCACCTCCCAGGTTCACGCCATTCTCCTGCCTCAGCCTCTGGAATAGCTGGGACTACAGGCACCCGCCACCACGCCTGGCTAATTTTTTGTATTTTTGGTAGAGACGGGGTTTCATCGTATTAGCCAGGATGGTCTCGATCTCCTGATCTCATGATCCGCCCGCCTCAGCCTCCCAAAGTGCTGGGATTACAGGCGTGAGCCACCGCACCCGGCTCCTTCCAGATCTTGTACTGTCAGATTCTGATAGGCAAATGAAACAGCTGTGACTTAATCTGTTCCTTTCTTGATTGGCTCCATACCTGAGTGTGACTCCCTAGAAAAGCCCAAGTAGAACTGAGTAGAAGCCCACCTCAGGTCAGCCTGAAGGCAGTGCTTGCCTCTGAGCAGAAGCCCCACGGGCTGTGCCATGGTGCAAGACCCCCTGAGTGGGGCACCTCTGACTCACATCTCTAGCTATAGCCATCTGGAAAAGCCCTTGCTCAGACAGAAGGATGAAGAGTTGGTACCAGACAAACCTCATGAGGCTGGGCCTACCCTGATCTGACCTGACCTACAAGCACCCTCTTTCTAAGCTTTGCAGGGAAAATGGCCCTGGGTTAGGTGGGGGTGGGTGAGGGGACAGGCAGGACCCTTTTGAAGCAGAGCAGTGAGACCAAGATTCCAGGATGCTTCTTCCTGTTCTCAACCCGTGGGCTTTTGCTTTTTCTCTCAGAGCTTTCACTCTGGTGCTTGAGGAAAGTAATTCACACCATTTTGTGAATTTAATTCTTTTATTATCTCTCCCAAGGGCATTTGCATTTTACACCTTGTCTCTAACCTCCTAGGTTAAAGGGAAAATCAGAAACCTAGCACACCTGGGCACCGCAACCCCCACCTGTGTTTCAGGCTATGGCCACACACAAATCAGATAGGAGCCCTCGGAGCCCCCACTCCCTGAAGCCAAGCAGAGTCCTTCCTTCAGCAGGTATTCTGGAAATTAAATGGAGACTAGAGCAGACAAGGTCTCCCCTCACAGAGCCTACAGTCTAAAGGGAAGCAGGAAAAATACAAGAGGCCAGGCACGGTGGCTCACACCTGTAATCCCAGCACTTTGAGAGGCTGAGGTGGGTGAATCATTTGAGGCCAGGAGTTTAAGACCAGCCCAGCCAACATGGTGAAACTCCATCTTTACTAAAAGTACAAAAAATTAGCCAGGTGGTAGTGGTGTGCGCCTGTAATTCCAGCTACTTGGGAGGCTAAGGCAGGAGAATTGCTTGAGCCCAGGAGGCGGAGGTTGTGGTAAATAGAGATCGCACCACTGCATTCCAGCCAGAGTGACAGAGCGAGACTCTGTCTCCAAAAAAAGAAAAAAAATACAAGAAAACAGAAAACAGATAAAACAAGTGCAATTGTGGTAAGTGCTATGAAGGAGGCAAACAGGGCTGAGAAACAGAATAAAGGTGGGATGGGGTAGAGGATGATTTTATATGGGAGGAAAGGGGAAGATGAGAGAAGAGACATTTTTGTTGAGACAAGAGGATGAAAAGGTGCCCACTCTAGGAAGAGGAGGGTTTGGGGAAGAACTTAACAGGTGTAAAGATTTTTATAGGGTTTGAAGTCTAGTTCAAGGCAGATCTTTCAATATGGGGATCTGATTGGGATTGGGCAAAATTTATAACAGTTTAGGATTGGAGGACATGGTGAAGGGAGGGTCTTGAAGAATAAACAATTGTTTGATAAGCTACTGGTTTGCCCAGTTAAGCAAACTATTGTCCCGAGAAGGGGGCTGTTTGAGCAGTCTATTGTTCAGATAAATTGATTTTCAGGAAGTTCCTGAAGGAAATAATGAAGTTATTTACTGGTTTACAGTCTTATCTTCCTGGGGAAGAAATTTCTGGAACAAATATTAAAGTCATGCAGATGTAGGCAGCCTCAGTGAAATGATGTCACCGCAGGTGAGGCCGTTGTAGTCTGGCTGAGTGGTAGGTAATTGTGGCCTGGATTAGGGTGGGGTGGTAAAGACAGGAATGGACGGATTGGGATATATTTTTGGAGATAGGCCAGTGACTCACTAAATTGATTAGATGAGCAAGAAACAATCACAGATGATGGCTAGGTTTTTGACTTGAGCCATTAGGTAGGTGGTAGTACCATTTACTGGATGGGAAAGAAGATGGTACTGGGTTGGGGATGATGGTTAAAGGTTCAATGTTAGGGTTAGGATGTGGAAGCCATCCTCACAGGGTTAGCAAGTATTACATGCTAGGTTCTGGGCGGAAATACTGTTATAATTTAACCTTAATAGGCAAGTGCGGTGGCTCACACCTGTAATCCCAGCACTTTGGGAGGCCGAGGCGAGAGGATCACTTGAGCCCAGGAGTTTGAGATTAGCCTGGGCAACATAGCAAGATCTTGTCTCTACACAAAATGAAAAACAATTAGCCAGGCAGGGTGGCTCATGCCTGTGTATGTAGTCCCAGCTACTTGGGAGGCTGAGGTGGAAGGATCACTTGAGCCCAGGAGGTTGAGGCTGCAGTGAGCCGTGACTTCACCACTGCACTCCAGCCTGGGTGACAGCAAGACCGTGTCTCAAAAAAGAAAGAAAGAAAGAAAAAGCATTAATTAGATTGCACTTTGGCGCACTTCCTTGTTGCTAAAAGTTCCATAGAACCAGATACTGACCATTTGCATCCCCATTTTTCCTATAGATAGGATTTCTGAGGTTAGAATCATAAGGCTTTTGTTGAAGAATCGATTTGCATCCCCATTGTTCCTATAGATAGGATCACTGACGTTGGAATCATAAGGCTTTTGTTTAAGATTTGCTTAAGATGTTTTTAGCTCTTGAGTTCCAGCAGAATGGCTGATGCCACCAGTTTGAAGACCCTCACAGAGGAGCGTAATCAGCATGAGAATGCAGTTTCTTCATCTCCCTGTCCCGTGACTCTACGTACTCTTCGACTCATCCACAGTGATCCCCACACCTCGGCCCACTCCAAACCCCTTAAGATCCCTAGCCCCCAACTCTTTGGAGAAGCAGATTTGAGGTTTTCTCTCCTCTCCTTGTTCGGCCTTGCATTAAAAATTCTTTTTCTGTTGCAACCCTCGGTGTTGGTGTATTGACTTGCAGGCCCTCAGGCAATGGACCCATTACGGTTACAATGTCTGTGAGGCCCTGGGGTAGAAACATCAAGTGTGTGGTTGGATAATAGTCTTGGATATTAAATAACTGGAAGAATCATCACCACATAGGTGGTACTTAAAGCTATGGAAAAGGACAAAATTTTACCTAGGGAGATGTGGTAGGAGGAAAATGGGGTGTAGGAGAGAGCCCACAGGGAATGCCCACCTGGAGACCAGGATGGAGGAGGGAACATAAACAAGGGTGGCTGGGAAAGAGCAGCCAGTGAGGTGGGAGGACTCAAGAAAGTGTGGACTCATGAAGTGAGTGTTTCAAGGAGTGGCTGACTGGGTTACATCATGTAAATTTGATAGTTGTTCCTGGGAAATGGTGCAATAGTAGAGAAAATCTAGAATCTTCAGTCAGATAGCTTCCTGTCTCCACTAATTGGAGCTTCATTTTTCTTATCTCTAAAATGGGATTCCAGGTACTCAGGGACTTGCAAAGGGATGGAATTAAATTAAATTAAAAAATAAGATAAAATGGGGATAATGACACCAACCTCACAGAACTGGGATAAGGTACAAATAGATATCATATAGGAAAACAGTATTGTGCCTAAGACCCAGTAGGGAGACACTTTATATCTTAATTTGGTGGCAGTGAGTGGAAGGGCTGATCTTTGCTCTTCCTCTCTTAATCTGCTGTTGCTAAGGACAGCTGCAGGGAGGTACCCACAATCAAGTTGCCCCCCTGAAGATGATCAGGGGCCAGAGAAAAACAACCAGATATATGGAAAACACAGGCATGTTGTCTGGGAGGAGGAAAGGCTTGGTGGCACTTGGGTACCCTTTTTTTTTTTTTTTTAGACAGAGTTTCCCTCTTGTTGCCCAGGCTGGAGTGCAGTGGCATGATCTCAGCTCACCACAACCTCCACCTCCTGGGGTTCAAGCAATTCTCCTGCCTCAGCCTCCCGATTAGCTGGGATTACAGGCATGAGCCACCACGCCTGGCTAATTTTGTATTTTTAGTAGAGATGGGGTTTCTCCATGTTGGTCAGGATGGTCCCAAACTCCCGACCTCAGGTGATCCTCCTGCCTCAGACTCCCAAAGTGCTGGGATTACAGGTGAGAGCCACCACGCCTGGCAATTTGGGTAACCCTTTCATGGTTTCTAGGATGGCTTCATCCATAGTTATCCAAACATCAGGCCCTTAATGTTGGCTTCTCCCACTCTCTTACACCCACCTGTTTTCTCCTTTCCATTCCCCCTACTCCCAGCTTAGCTCAGGCCTGCATCATTTTTACCCTGGCCACTGCCATTGTCTGGTCACTGACCTCCTTCCTACCTCCAGCTAGATTGATGCCATCTGAGGCCTTGCTTAGAATCCTTCAGTGGCTCCCCATTTCCTTCCATCAACAAGTATTGATCAATAAGTATTTATGAAGGGCCTGCTCTTTCCCAATCTCTGGCTAGGCACACTGGAGAGATACATCCCTGCCCTTGTGGAGCTTACAGTCCAGGGGGGAGACAGACAAATGAATGGTTACCATATTATTTACAAATGGGGTTTTTCCAGAGCCCACAGATGGGGCACTTGGCCCAGATATGGCCATCAAGAAAGGCTTCAGGGAAAGTTAATGTCTAGGCTGAGACCTAAAAGATGAATAAAAGGAGTTAGCCAGGCAAAGCAGTGGGCAAGGATGAGCCCTTAGAAGGTCTTCAGAGCCTTGCTGACCATCACCTTTGAACACGTGCTGGCCACCCACACTGTGGGCATAGACTTATTAGTAGGTCCATGATTGTCACTCTTTTAATCTGCCCTACACCCACAGGTCCTTCCAAGACCCATTTCAGATGCCACCTCCCCCAAGAAGTTCCAGTCCCCATATCCCAGTGTCTTTGGTGGCCCTGTGCCCATTTGCCTGCCCTATCTTAGCCCTCTCCACTTCACTGCAATGGTATATTCACCCATTCCTTTACAAAATCAGAATCCAGAAAGGGCAGGACACTGTCTCATTTGTCTTCGTGTCCCCAGCACCCAGGTAAGCCAGGCATATGTAGACTTTTTTTTTTTTTTTTTTTTTTTTGAGACAGAGTCTTACTCTGTCACCCAGGCTGGAGTGCAGTGGTGCGATCTCCACTCACTGCAACCTCTGCCTCTTGGGTTCAAGCAATTCTTCTGCCTCAGCCTCTTGAGTAGTTGGAATTACAGGCATGCACCACCACACCCGGCTAATTTTTGTATTTTTAGTAGAGAGGGGTTTTCACCATGTTGGCCAGACTGGTCTCGAACTCCCAACCTCAGGTGATCTGCTGCCTTGGCCTCCCAAAGTGCTGGGATTACAGGCGTGAGCCACCGCGCCTGGTCATATGTAGACATTTGATAAATACGTTGAATGAAAGGAAACCAACTCTCCATTCTCCCCCACCCTCCCATATAATGGGACAGGAGAAAATAAGATTTATTTGAGAGGCTGCAAATGACAGGATTAGGGAGTGGTTGGAGATATCAGGAATCCATCTAGCTACAGGTGAGATCAGGTTTTGTTTTTTTTGAGACGGAGTCTCGCCCTGTCGCCCAGGCAGGAGTGAGTGCAATGGCGCGATCTCGGCCCACTGCAACCTCCCACTCCCGGGTTCAAGCGATTCTCCTGCCTCAGCCTCCCGAGTAGGGGGTTACAGGCGCGCCACCACGCCCGGCTAATTTTTTGTATTTTTAGTAGAGACGGGGTTTCACCGTGTTAGCCAGGATTGTCTCCGTCTCCTGACCTCGTGATCCGCCCCCGTCGGCCTCCCAAAGTGCTGGGATTACAGGCGTGAGCCACCGCGCCCGGCAGAGATCAGGTTCTTAAGGGAAGTCCGGAGAAATGGGGTTTTTAAAAAACCCGAGTCCAGGCTATCTGTTTGGAGGGGTTGGGAGGCTTGGAGCTGGACCAATAACTTCTTAGGTCTTGCTTTAAGGAGTGAAGATTCTCTGTAGCGACCCTCATACCTGGGCAGTGGGAGCGGGCAGAATCCTTTCTTCTCTTCTCTACACCCCCTCACTCCACCCCCACCCTTCCCCGCCGCCCGTAAACCTTAGCTTTCCCCTTTCCAACAGAGGTTTCCAGCTGTTGATGCCTGGATGGACCCGGCTGCAGGGAGGAGGAGGAAACTCTCTGTCCCTCCCTTCTTCTGCAAGTCCCCACCCTCCCTCCCTCCCTCCTCCCCCTGCGCGCTCTCGGTCTCCCTCCCTCTTTCTCCTCTAGGCTGTCCAGTCGCCTCGCAGCAGCGAGCCGCGAGCGCCCTTCTCCAGTCCCGGCTTGGAACTGAACTGTGTGAGCACGGGTCCTGGAACCCGGGCCCAGAACCGGCGAGCCCAGGTCTGAGTCCAGAGCTCAGCGGTCAGCCTCGTAGGCCCTGACTCGGAATCGAGCCGAGGCGCTGAGCTTGGAGCCGGAGAGCGGGAGAGCCGAAGAGCAGGGAGGGCGGGCCGGCTGCGCGTCCGACGAGTCGCAGAGCAGGACCGCGGAAGGCAGGGAGACGGCCGCAAGCCCAGGGCAGAGGGCAGAGGGCAGAGAGCGGCCTGGCTCGGCGGAGAGGGCGCCGCCCGGCCGGAACCGAGCTCGCCGCCCGGGACGGCGGCCCCCCGTGGGGCGCGGACCCAGGGTGGCCGTGGGTCCGCAGCGACTCCCCGGCCGACGGCGGGGGGCGTGCCCCCTCCCAGCCCAGCCTCCCCAACCCGGCCCGCCCGCCGCGTCGCGGGGGCATGTAAGCGGGAAGCCTAGGCTGCCAGCCGCGAGGACCGCACGGAGGAGGAGCAGGAGCGCGGAGCCGCGAGCCCCGAGCCCCGAGCCCGGCGCCTGGCTGAGTAGTAAGTGCACCCCTCCCCGCCATGATCGCGCCGTCGCGCCCATTTCCCCAGCCCTCTGAAGTTTGACACTTGCGCCCCTACGTTTCTGGGCACCCACCGGCTCTCTTCCCTGCGAGTTTCCACCCTGTGCAAAGTTTTTCGAGGAGGGACGGACCCTCACCTACCCCCAACAACGCTGGGCAGTGGCGGCTCCTCCCTGGCCGACTTGGGTCCTTGTGGAGAGGGATGGCAACCTCTAAGGCAGTGCGTGGCTGTGTGTGTGTGTTTGTGTGTGTGTGTGTGTGTGTGCGCGCGCGCGCGCGCGCGTTCACCACGCAGGTCGAGCTTAGGGTGCACCCCCAACCCGCTCCTCGCCGACCGCAGAGGACTAGGTCTTTCTCATCAGCCCGACTATGCGCCTAGTTTAAGGATTTCTCAGCGGGAAGCCGAAGCGACCTGCGCGCGTCCTGCGTGGGGCTCAGGTGCCTGCGACGAGGCGCAGAGCTCCTCCACCATGGTTGCGTGGGGTGCTGGGGGACAGACGCGCGCCCCTTGCCACGGTTTCAGGGTCGTTCCCCAGCGGACCAGACCGGCGCCGCATCCTGTTTGTTTTCTGCTCCGGCTGCTCCTGTCCCACCCCCACCCCCACCGCAGGCTGCTTCTTGCTACCCCCACCTCCCGCCCTGGGATATCGTAGGTGAGCCTTTTCATCCCGATTCGGCTGCAAACGCTGATCGCGCCTAGGGGTAGGGAGATGCGGAGCGGGTAGTCGCTCAGTTCCCAGCGGCTCGCCATTGTTTTCCCACCCCGCGCGTTCCGTACGTAAACACACACGCACACACAAGGTTGTGTGTGTGCGCCGGCTCTGGCTGCTTCCCGTCCCCAGGCGCGCAGGGATCGCCCGCGGGATTCGCTCAGCTGCCCGCATGGGTCTTCAGGCTGGAGGCGCTCCAAGACTTAACTGGAGCTGGAGAGGACAAGAGACGTGGGGGTTGCCGGACAGTACCGGGCGGGGCGGTGAGCCGGGCCTGGGCGGGAAGTGAATTTTGAACTTCAGCCCTGGACCTTTCCGGGAGGACCCCGAGCGCTGGAGCGGCGGCTCCCGCCCTGGAGGGCCCGCGGCAGCTGCAAAGACTCCGCTGGAGCTCTTGGCAGCCGCCTCGGTGACAGAGGCTTGGAGGAAGCCGAAGAGTTTTCCTGGGAAGTTTGCTTTGACTCTCTGGGAATTTCCGGGCAGGACGCCTCGGCGCTGGCGCTGGCGCTGGTGAAGGGGTCTGGCCAAAGACGGTCAGAGACGATGCTGCCGGCTCTTGACCACTAGGCTGTACTTGGCTCTCGGCAGTCCAAGTAGGTGAGTCCCTACCTCCCGGAGTTCATGCCTTCCAAACCAGTATCCCCCAAAGGATCACGACATGCCGGTTTCAAAGATGGGTGCATAACTCTGCTCGTTTTGGAGTCCAGGGAGGCAAGCTCGGTTCCAGCCGGGCGGCGCTCTCCGTCGAGCCAGGCCGCTCTCTGCCCTCTGCTCTCTGCCCTGGGCTTGGGGCGGTCTCCCTGCCTACCGCGGTTGTGCTTTCGGACTCGTCCGACGCGGCGCCAGCCCGGTAGCTCCCGCTCCCCCTCTCCCCCGCTCCCTGGCTCCCCGGCTCCCCGACTCCGTAATCCGCGCCTCGGCGCAGTCGCGAGTCAGGGCCTGAGGCTGACCCCTGTTTCCACTGTGCTTCATTAGAAAGCGCTTCGCAAGATGCTGGGATTCAGCACATTTGGATTCCAGTTCCCCATCGATGAGCAGCGTGGGTTTGGACTTTCCCGCATGCGAAATGGGCAGAGTTATGCACCTATCTTTGAAACTGGCATGTCGTGATCGTTTGGGGGATACTGGTTTGGAAGGCATGATCTCCAGGAGGGTAGGGACCCACCTACCTCTGGATCATTGAGGGCCAAATATAGCCTAGTGGTTAAGAGTCCTGGAGCTGGAGTTAGATCCCGGATGCCACTGGCGGTGTGACTCTGGGCAATTTAACTTAACCTCTGTGCCTCAGTTTCCTCAGCCATAAAATAGGGTTAATATGAACACTTCATGGGGTTGTCTTGAGGATTAAAAGACTTAATAAAGTGAAACTGAGAACAGTGCATGGCACATAATAAGTGCTAGGTAAATATTAGCTATTATTGCCATTATTACTTAACTGACCTTGTACAGAGCCCAGAAGAGCACTTGGTAATTGTGCTCAACTAATCAATTATAATATTGCCCACTTCTGGAGAGGAGGAGGTCTTGTACTCTCTCCCACCCTTGCCTGATTCCAGCCCCTCAGATCAAACGTATCCTTCTTACTCCTTGTCTAGTGCCATCTTCTCGAGTCTTTTTTCTTTTTCTTGTTTCCTTCCTTTCTCCCTCCCTTCACAACTTTTGTGAAAGCATTTCATTCCCTCCTTTCCTCATTCTTAAAAATCAATCTTGGCTCAACTGCAGTGTTCTCTCCATGGAAATCAGGTCCCAGGAAGGAATTGTCTCCAAAAGGGTGTCCCTTGAGCGTCCTCAGCCTGGGCTGCTGGATCAGGATTGGATGTGCATTTGTGTCTCTGGGGCTGGGTGAATTTCCAGAGCGAAGAGCCTGTCAGGTGTCTGGGGCCCAGGGGAAGAGTCAGGTGGAATGGGCTGGGACTGTCCCAGGAGGAGCCCTGCTCCCTGGGTAGTGTCTGTGTCTCCTGCTGCTGGGCTTACTTGGGAACCTGGAATAGCACAGCTGTTTGGGTAGACTGGATGTGGGATTTGGGGTGAGGGGCAAAAGTGTCACCTCCAACTTTCCACTTGCAGTTGGAGGATTTTCTAGGAATTTGGGTTTGTCACAAGTTCCTTGTCTGATTCAGGACTCTGCAAATGCATAGCACAGTTAAGGGGCGAGCTGGGCAACCAGGAGGAAGAACAGGGTGCTGCTGCCCAGCCACACTGCCTTGGACAACAGGCTCCTGTCCTCCTTTCTCAGACCCTCCAACCTCCACCCCAGGCATGGGGGAGGTTGGCCAGAAGATTGCTTCTTCGTGTTGGAGATCCTGCAATTGGCAGTTTTTAGTCATTATGACAACTGGCACTGCAGTCACCCCATTCATTCCTTCAACAGAAATTGTTGACCACCTGCTATGTGCCAGGGCCTGTGCTACGCAGTGGGATAACAGGGGAGAACAAGACAGGCAGCGTACCTGCCTTCAAAGAGGCTTCTTTCTATTGTGGGGAGACAGACAGTAAATACTTTTAAGTAACCAAGACTATCAGATTATGACATGCAATGGGAAAGAAATACCACAGGGTGATGTGATAGAAAACATATGTAGGTCAGGCAGTGGTGGCCCTAGATTGGGAGGCCAGTGAAGGCCACCCTGGGGGAGAGGATAGCTCAGCCCAGGCCTTGAAGGCTGAGGAGCCAGCTGCATAAAGACCTGGAGAGAGGGGATTGCAGGTAGAGGGAATAGCAAATGAAAGCCCCTGAGGCCAGAACAGGGGCAACAGCTATGTGGCTGGAGAGGAGAGACTGGAGAAATCAGAGGATAGCCAAAGCCTGGTAAGACTGGTTAGAAGCCTGGATTTTATTGCAGGCGATGCATCCATCAGAGAGTTTTAAGTAGGGGAGTGACATGATCTGCTCTATGATTTTAAAAGATTATTTGGGACACAAGAAACGGTAATCATAGTTGCCCCAAGGGAGGGAAATGGTGGCTGAGGGATGGGATGGAGAAAAGATTATTTTTGCTGTAGACCCTTTTGTCCTTTCTGAATTTAGTACCAGGTGGGTATACAAACCATCCCCCAAAACCTCCCAAAAACGTGGTTAACAAAGAACAGTTTATAACCTGGAAAATTACATAAGAAGTGAAAAAATCAGGATATAAAACTACAGAGTACAATCTTAATCTTGTACAGAGAATTGTAAGTATACACATGGCTATCATGCACACACGCAAGGACAGAATCTGGGAGGATGCATCAGAATATTTACAGAGGTTAGCTCTGGATACTGGACGTATGGATGGTTTTAATTTCTTTCTTTATCTTCCATTTGTTTTTTCACTTTTCTACAATGGTTGTGAATTACTTTTGTGTGTTTGTTTTCTTGTTTGTTTGTTTGTTTTGAGATAGACTCTTACTCTGTCGCCCAGACTGGAGTGCAGTGGTGTGATCTTGGCTCACTGCAACCTCCACCTCCTGAGTTCAAGCAATTCTCCTGCCTCAGCCTCCCAAGTAACTGGGACTACAGGTGTGTGCCACCACACCTGGCTAATTTTTTTGTATTTTTAGTAGAGACGGCGTTTCACCGTGTTGGTTTGGCTGGTCTCGAACTCCTGACCTCAAATGATCCCGCCCTCCTCGGCCTCTCAAAGTGCTGGGATTCTAGGTGTCAGCCACAGCACCCGGCCAAATTACTTTCATAAGTGAAAAAAATGTACAAAAGAGAGATCACTTTGGCTGCTAAGTAGTGAAGAGCATCAGGGGGAGCAAGGACGGAATCGGGCAAGTTAGGAGGCTGACTTGATGACTTGGATTAGACTTGCTTGGGGAGGGCTTTCCTTCTCCAACTCAGATTTTGTGATCAAGAGTGCCAGGGTCAGTCATGGATGATATTCAGTGCTGCCTTGGCTCTGGAAAATACCCCACGTTCCACCTGCACCCTTATCCCCATCATTCCTTCTGGTGGGAGATTCCCATAGTGGGCATTTTGCTATTGTGGTAATTGGCAGACTTAGGAAAACACATCCACAGTGAGAAGGGTTTAGGGCCAGGAGAAATCTTTGTCCCATAACATCTCCGAGCCTCTGTTTTGCCTCCTGTGAAATGGGACGGTAACAGTGATAATACCTTCCTTTGTTTTCCCCCCCAAGATGGAGTTTAGATTTTGTTGCCTGGGCTGGAATGCAATGGCGCGATCTTGGCTCACTGCAACCTCCGCCTCCCGGGTTCAAGTGATTCTTCTGCCTCAGCCTCTTGAGTAGCTGGGATTATAGGCACCCGCCACCACGTCTGGCTAATTTTTTTTTTTTTTTTGGCAACAGTCTCACTCGTCATGCAGTGCGTGATCTCAGCTCACTGCAACCTCTGCCTCCCAGGTTCAAGCGATTCTCCTGCCTCAGCCTCCTGAGTCGCTGGGATTACAGGTGCCTGCCGCCACCCCTGGCTAATTTTTGTGTTTTTAGTATAGACGAGGTTTTGCCATGTTGACCAGGCTGGTCTTGAACTCCTGACCTCAGGTGATCCGCCCGCCTCGGCCTCCCAAAGTGCTGGGATTACAGGCGTGAGCTACCGCCCCCGGCCAATACCTTCCTCTTAGAACTGTTGGGAGGCTAATGGCTGATGATGTCTGCGGCAGCAGTGCTCCATGAATGAATGGTAAGGGCTCTGGGGTTTGCTGTTGCCAGACAAGTGTTGGTTGAGCTAGGCCTATTCCACCAAGGGATCTAGGTGTCCTTGCCCTTGAGAGGCTGACACTGGATTCTACAAAGGTTTTCTCCTCTCTGGGGGTGCTTTGAGATCGGTCCTTATTGGGCAGCTCCCCTGGGTAAGTCTCCAGGAAGCTGACACCACCGGAAAAAGTGGAATTCAAATGCAGCTGTGCTCCTGAGCCCCCTCCCCCAGCCACATTCAGGGGTGAAGTTGAGTGTTTGAAAAGGGCTCTGTGCTGGGAGGGCCGGCCAGGCACACAGTAAACCGTGCTTTGAATGGGAGTTATTTTTGTGCCCAGTGTTTGCTTAAGAGGGCTCGCTCCTGCCTGAACTCGTTGCGGTCCTCACCCTTTGCTAGTCCCCTTTCTGGAACCCGGATGTGTCAGCCAGGGAGGCCATCACAGTGCCTTTTACCAGATGGGGAACTAGACCCATGGAGGATTGCTTTCCCTCTCCTGTCAGCTCCCTGCCCCGAAGCAGGAAGGCATGCTCTAGATGGTGGTCTTTGCCTCGGTGACTACCCCCCTTTTGACTGGCCCTTCCTTAGTTCTTGGGAGGACTTGATTCAGAGATTGCTATAGGCCAGCTCAGCAGGGTTCCTCCGACCTCTGTCAGCTTCTCTGATAAAGAGTGACTGCTTTTTAAAAAATGCAAATACTTTCTCTGAGGAGCAGAGATATGGTAGTTCCCTCCTAAGAGCACTTGCTGTATGCCATGGACCCAGCTTAAAGCCCCATGGTGATGAAGCCTTTGCAGCTCCCCTAGGAAAAGATTTCTGGGCCGGGCACGGTGGCTCATGCCTGTAATCCCAGCAGTTTGGGAGGCCAAGGCGGGCGGATCACGAGGTCAGGAGATCGAGACCATCCTGGCTAACACGGTGAAACCCTGTCTCTACTAGAAATACAAAAAATTAGCCGGGCGTGGAGGCGTGTGCCTGTAGTCCCAGCTGCTGGGGAGGTTGAGGCAGGAGAATGGCATGAACCCAGGGCCAAGATCGAGCCACTGCACTCCAGCCTGGGTGACGGAGCAAGACTCCGTCTCAAAAAAACAAACAAACAAAAAAAAGATTTCTGTCCAGCCTGTGGTGTGGTCCACAGCATAGAACCTTTTTTTTTTGAGACAGAGTCTTGCTCTGTCACCCAGGCCTGAGTGCAGTGGTGCAATCTTGGCTCACTGCAACCTCCGCCTTCTGGATTCAAACAATTCTCCTGCCTCAGCCTCCTGAGTAGCTGGGATTACAGGCATGCGCCACCATGCCCGGCTAATTTTTGTATTTTTAGGAGAGTTGGGGTTTCACCATGTTGGCCATGGCTGGTCTTGAACCCCCGACCTCAGGTGATCCGCCCACCTCAGCCTCCCAAAGTGCTGGGATTACAGGTGAGAACCACCGAGCCTGGCCTCACAGCATAGAACCTTGTAGCTACCACCTGCTACTCCAGGTGGCTCTCCTGCCTTAGTGGGTGGCAGGGGGTCCTTCTTGCTTTAGGAATGCCCTGAGGCCTGCCTCCCTGCTCACTCCTGGCAAGAGCACATTGTGGTGCTGTCAGGGAGGACCTCGATGGTCTCAGATGGAACAGCAGCAGTGGTCAGACCTCCTAGAGGCTGTGAGGTGAGGAGGAAATGGCTGAGGTTTCCCCTGCCTCCTCCTAAGGTCATCCATGGGCAAACCAAAGCTGCAGGATGTGCTGTGTGTGTGGCCTGGTATCTCAGAGTCCTGAGTGTGCACAGGGTGTGCACAGCTAGGAGACGTCCCGAGATCTGTACCCACATGTTGAGGGCTTCAGCCAGGGGTGTTTTTTGGGGGAGAGGAATGTGTGTGGCATAGTAGAGGAAAAGAAGGAAGAAGTGGGGACAGTATCTCCAGCTGCCACCTTTCTTCCCAAATAGCTTTGGATACCCAGGCCCTTTTGGTCACAGGAAGTCTGACACTGGGAAGTCATCAGATTTGGAATTCAGTTCCCTCCACTCTCCCCCCAGCGGTGGCCTTAGCATTTAAATAGCCTTGGCATGAAGCCCCATAAACTGCCCAAGGGATTGGGGCAGGGTTGGGGGGAGGGGTATTAGTGTTACCCCCAACATTGTCCCCCTGTGTCTTCTGGGGACATGTCCAAGCTAGGGTGTCAGTGTTTTGGCTTGAGAGGAGAGAGGGGAAGGGGCCACAGACTGGGCAGGAGCCCTCCTGGCTCCCCTCCCGCTCTGGTGGTTTTGGTCGTAATCCCTGCCTGCCAAGCCTGGAGCTCCCTGGGGGATCTGCCCCAGAGGAGGCCCGACTGTTCTCCTCCCCTCTGCCTTACCTCCCCCAGTCCCCGCCCCCTGCTTGACTGAGAATGGAATGTGCAGCCTGTGGAACAAGATGGGGTGAGAACTAGTTCCCAGAGGGCCTTGGTCCCGCCCCTCCCATCCCCCAACAAAGTGGGTGAGGAACCTGGGGGCAGGGCCTGCTCCCAGGTATGGCTGGTGGTGCCCTGATGCAGGCTCAGGTGCTGTGCTGAGTTGGTGCAGAGTCAGGCAGGTGCTGTGGGGGTCCAGGACTAGCCATTTGAAGGTTTTCTTATAAGTCCACCATGCGGGGCAGGTGCTGAGTTAGAGAAGGTGCAGCAGGCAGAGCAGCTCCAACTCCAGCTTCTGTAGCTGGAGGTGGTCAATATCCTTTGTTGACTTTTTTTTTTTTTTTTTTGAGACGGAGTTTCACTCTTGTTGGCCAGGCTGGAGTATGCAATGGTGCCATCTCAGCTCACCGCAACATCTGCCTCCCAGGTTCAAGCAATTCTCCTGCCTCAGCCTTCTGAGTAGCTGGGATTACAGGCATGCGCGACCATGCCTGGCTAATTTTTTGTATTTTTAGTAGAGACGGGATTTCTCCATGTTGGTCAGGCTGGTCTCGAACTCCCGACCTCAGGTGATCCGCCTGCTTTGGCCTCCCAAAGTGCTGGGATTACAGGCGTGAGCCACCACTCCCAGCCATGACTTCTTTCTTTTTTTTTTAAAGATCGTGGCTCATATTCATTTTCTTATTTCTGTAGTCTCTAAGAGTAATACAACAATGTGTATCACTTTTGTCATCAGGATGAAAAGGATTTAAAATAAATCTAATATTTCCAGATAGTGAAACAGAAATGTCATCAGTGTTTGTTTGCACGGAAGACCAAGAGGAGTCACGGTTTGACCAGCGCTAAGAGGGGATCTGGCAGGAGGAGTGGTTGTGCAAATGTGTCAGACTGGGCTGATGCCCTTTCACGATGACAACTGAGTGGGCCCCACGGACACCCTGGCGGGCTCTGGGGGTGGGGGTGGGGGGGTTGCCCAGGACTCATGGGGCCTCCTGCTTTGGCCCTGGCGCCTAGGAAAGGCTAGACAGGGCGGGGAGCCTTGGCGTGAGCTGCCCTCACACTGACTTAAAAGCATTAACTCTTGCCTGGCCACACAAGGCAGGACCTGGCACTCCTCAGAGTGGAGGGTGAGGAGGGTTTTCTGTCTTAGCCCTCAGCCTGTGTGGGGTATGAGGTCCCCCACCCTCATGCGAACAACCTCTCCCCACCCTCCAGCCCTATTGAAGGAGTCTGAAGTCACTCAACCATCCTTGTGAGGTTTTGGTTCTGGCCTGTTCCATGAGGGTGGGGTAGGGTGGAGAAAGAAGGGGGAATAAATGGTAGTGGGGAGGGGTGGAAGGAAGCCTGTGTGCAGGTACAGCCATCGCTCAGAGGCAGGTAGGGTGAGGGCAGTGGGGCTTGAATAGGGCGCTGTCGAAAGCAGAGGGAGTGGCCCCTTCAGCCCCTGCTGTTTCTCAGGCTTGCCCGGCCCCTCTTTTCTTGGCTGGTGGTGGGGTGTGTGTGGGGGTGGGGGAGGGAAGCTGAGTGTGATGTGTGTGTGAGTGTGAGTGTGATGTGTGTGTGGGTGTATGTTTTGGGGGGGCCAGGTGTGTGTGTGTTTGTGAAGGGCTGAGCGTGATGTGTGTATCTGTGAGTGTGATGTGTGTGTGGAGGGCCAGGTGTGGTGTGTGTGTGTGTGTGCACATATGTGTGCAGGCAGGCAGGGGCCTGTGCTCTGGAGACCCTGGCCAGGCTCCTCCAACCCATGGGAACCAGGCAGGGCCTCCGAGAACTCCAGGGAGACAGTGAGGACATTAGACGGATGTCAAGAAGGAAGGGAGAGTAGAATGGAAGAAAAAGGAAGAGTCAAAACAGCCAGCTTCTGGTGCCCCAAGCAGGTTGGGGTTTCAATCCCAGTATACCTGGGGAGGAGCAGTAGTGGGCTATCACCCCCTTCCCTCCTTTTGCTGTCAACTTTGTTTCCAGGGCAGTCATGGAACCCCAGCCATCCCCCTCGCCCGGGAGCACTTAATATGGGAGTGTCTGGCCAGGGCAAGGGGCTGAGGAAGAGAGAGGAGTGGTAGAGAAAGACCCAATGGTGGGCTCCCTAACTGGGGCTTGTGGGGCAGGGAGAGGAGGCCTCTCCTCCCTATCCAGTAAACTCCTAGGGACCAGAACAGGAAACAGGGTCAGAGAATAGAGAAAGGGGACCTGTGTCAAATCTTGACTTGGGTAGAGGTGGGTAGCAAGAGGGCTTTCTGTTTGATATCTGAGTAGACAAGGGATGGACTTGACTGCTCTCGGCCAGAGAATCCTTGAAATTGGTGTACAAGTCTAGGTGAATGGGCCTCTCTTAGAGTTGTGCAATGCACAGTCTGTACAACTGTACATGATAGCCTGTTGGAACTGGCTGAAAGCATCAGGGACCTTTGGTTTTCATAATGTAAATTCCCCTTCTCTTCTACTGGGTTCACCTGACCTTAGATCCGTACTTCTCACCATGGTGGCACCCTCCATTTGGGGCTGATTTTGGCTATCTGTGTTACCCTTTTCTGGGCACTGATTAACTTGAAGTTTGGAGAACCGGAATTGTGTGTGTAGTGGGGAAGGGGGTTGTGTGTGAGTGTTGGTGTGTTTGGCAGTTTAGAGAGGGTCTGTTGGACTGTTGACACCCTTTATTGAGCCTGAGTCCTCTTGGGCCAATTGGCCACAGGTGTAAGGAACCTCCTGATTCCTGAGTCAGGACTGATGGGGTTTAGGAGCTCTCAGATGGGGCAGGTAAGACTGAAAGGAGGCACGTGGGGAAGAGGGGAAGTTTCTGCCTCACCTGACAGCAACCCCTGCCCCAGGCCCTTCTGCTTTTCCTCAACCCACAGGGTCTTCTTTATATCCCTGCCTTCCTCTCTCTATCTCCCATCATCTAAACCCATCCATTCCTTGCCCTTCGGGATCCGTGCTCCTTGATCTCTAAGGAGATAGCTTGGATAGTCAGCTTTACCAATCTAGGTGTGTGGACAGATTAACAGGTAACTCCAGAAGCACATTGGCCTTTTAAGCAGCCGCGGGGCCTTACTAATCCAAGAGGTGATTGAAAAGCAAGAACTTGAGGTGGAGATGGAGTGGATGTTGGGGCCTGCAGGGGCCTTCTCCGGTCCTCCGTCCCTGAGGCAGGTATGTAGGGAGCACCTGCCTTGTGGCTATGCCGGGCCACCCTGGGCTGGGGCTGAAAGACCATGAAGCCAGCATAGCCCTTACACAGCTTGGAGAAAGTGAAGTAAGTAACTGATACCAGTACTGACAAACTGAGGGGAGGGAGGGACAGGGCAGGATGCTTCGGGAGCACCCACGAAAAGTTGCCTGAAAGACATAACATAAAGATCTGGAGGGTGGGGAGGAGAACAGGTCAGAGGGAAGAGGAGGTCATTCATAAGGGTAGGTCCCCTCCACATCTCCCAGGGGCCCCACCTGGGCCTCTAAGGGCATGTCAGATGGTCCTATTCCTCACCAAGGACCCAGGCACACTATGACTTTGCGGGAACAGTGAGTGCTGGGCATTTGAAGACAAGGTGGCCAGGGGCTCCCAGAGCTCAGGGGCCTTATTCAGCTACAAGTCGTGTGTGCCAGCACGGGGCAGCATGGGTTTTGGTGTGCACTACCATACGTGGGGGCCCTGCCTGTGAGGCCCTGGGGATGGGGGCTGCCTGTGGTGTAGTGCTGTGGGTTCAAGCAGGACTTGGGCACTCTGTGGTGTGTGGCCCAAGCTGCCGGGGGATTGAAACCCCAAGCCTCTCCCAGGCAGCTGTGGGGGGTGCAGGACTGCTAGGGCCAACTGCAAATTAGCCAGGCTGGCATTAAATGCCTTTGCTGCCTCTCTCCTCCTGTCCCTCCCTACCCTCCTGAAAATCAACAACTGTGTCAACAGCAGGGTGATTGTGCTTGGCCAGCAGCCTCCAGGGCTGCCAGGACCAGGCAGGTGCTGGCAGGGGCTGCTGGAGCCCCATGCTGGGAGCAGGCTGGGCCTAGCTGCCAGGGCTGCAGGATAAACAAGGCCGCACACAGGCTCGGCCGGGAGGGAGGCCACAGGCAGGCAGGAGGCGAGAACAGGTGTCTCAGGAGCTCTGTAGACACAAAGGGCCTCTTGTCTCCTCCTCCCTGGCCTCAGGGAGCCAGCCCCTTCCTCCCTCCTCTCAGGCCCTGCCCAGAGATCAGTGACCAGGTCAGCCAGGGGGTGCTGTCTTCCAGATTCACCCCCTTGCCTCTCAGGGTTTGTTGTTCTTGCTTGAGACAGAGGTGAGACTATACCATGTGGGGGTGAGGTGCATTAGCCTGAGAGGCAGGAAATCTGCCTCTGAGCAAATCCACCAGCCCTGAGGTCTCTGTGTGTCTCAGTTTCCCTGCTGGAAAGACAGCAAGATCTCTCCCACTGGGACACCCAAACATGAAATGGATGGGAGATGGGAAAAGCATCTGGAGATTTGGGAAGAAAGACGTGGTGAATGTCAGGAGTGATGGAAGCTAAGATGAGACTTAAGGGATTCCAGGTGGGATTTAGGGCAGGAGGTGGCCAGGGTGTGGCAACCCTCCTTCCTCCTTACCTATTTCTAAAGCAGACCTTTACAGAGCACCTACTGTGTGCCAGCCACTGCACTAGGGACTGGGGAGGACATGGAGAATAATATAGTACCAGCACAGACAGACAGGCAGCTTCTGGAGCCAGACTGTCTGTGTGATCTTGGGTAAGTAATCTAGCCTAACCATAGAGATGATAACAGTTGTACCTGCCGCAGGCTCATGGGGCTATTGTGATGGTGAAATGTAAAGATGTAAAGTATAGAGAAAGGATGTAAAACAGTGCCCGACATATAGTAAGGGCCATTTAAAAGATGCCTGTTATTGTCCCTCTTCTTGAGAGCATATTAAGGGCTCAAATCTAGCCAGAGTCTGGCGGGTACAGAGGTAAACAAATAATGGCAGGTTGGTTAAGTACTGGACACCAGTGATGTCCAAGGTCTCTAGGATGCCCTGGAGAAATAATGAACTCTTCTAAGATTGTTTGGAAGGGATTTATAAAGGACATCTAGGCTGGGTTTTGAGTGAGGTATAGGAGTTCGCTGGTCAAGAATGTAGGAATTACAAAAGCAGAAAGTGCATGTTTAAAAAAAAAAAAGCCGGGCCTGGTGGCTCACCCCTGTAATCCCAGCACTTTGGGAGGCCGAGGCAGGTGGGTCACGAGGTCAGGAGATCAAGACCATCCTGGCTAACACGGTGAAACCCCGTCTGTACTAAAAAAAATACAAAAAAATTAGCCGGGCGTGGTGCCGGGGGCCTGTAGTCCCAGCTACTCGGGAGGCTGAGGCAGGTGAACGGTGTGAACCCGGGAGGCGGAGCAGTGATCGTGCCACTGCACTTCAGCCTGGGCAACAGAGCAAGACTCCGTCTCAAAAAAAAAAAAAAAAAAAAAAAAAGAAAGAAAGAATGTAGGAAGTGCCTTCTAGCCTTCTAGGCAGAGACACCATGTGAGCCAGACCCCGGAGGTGTGAAAGTATGAGTATGTGCCCTAAGTACATGTTTGTGAGCACAGCTGGAGGAGTGGCCTGGGCCAGGTGTGGAGGGCCTGTGCAGCCTGGAAAGGAGTTGGGGCTCATTCCAAGCTCCTTGCCGGTTCCTCCAGGGTCGGGTGCCAGCTTTGGCCATCACTGTGTCTATCTTCCCTCCCCCTCCTCAGTTCACTGCATTATGAATAACTCAGCTTTGCACACTCTGGAGTAGCCTTCAACTTTTTTTAAAATTTTTTTTATTTTTGAGATGGAGTCTCGCTGTGTCGCCCAGGCTGGAATGCAGTGGCGCGATCTCGGCTCACTGCAACCTCCGCCTCCCAGGTTCAAGAGATTCTCCTGCCTCAGCCTCCCGAGTAGCTGGGACTACACACATGTGCTGCCACACCCAGCTAATTTTTCTATTTTTCATAGAGAAGGAGTTTCATCATGTTGGCCAGGATGGTCTCTATCTCTTGACTTCGTGATCTGCCCGCCTCGGCCTTCCAAAGTGCTGGGATGACAGGCATGAGCCACTGCACCTGGCCTGCCTTCAACTTCTAGAAAGGCAGCATAGTTTAGTGACAACATCATGGGGTGTTAGAGTCAGAAAGTTTGGAAGTTTCTGGGTTTTGACTCTAAATATGGAGCCATTTACCTAATTTCTTTGAGCCATATTTTCTTTATCCATAAAATGGCGTAATGGTTCTCCCTTGTGGCAGGGTGATGGTACGGATTAGAGAAAGATGTGTGTGTGCTGGGCTCACAGTAAATGGTAGCTGTTAGGGTCCCTCTGTGATCTGGCTCATGTCCGAAGCCTGTCTGGGCCTTGGTCTCTAGATCTGTAACAAGGAGACAATGGTCTTTCTCCTTCCTTTTTTTTTTTTGAGACGGAGTCTCACTCTGTCACCCAGGCTGGAGTGCAGTGGCGCGATCTTGGCGCACTGCAAGCTCTGCCTCCCGGGTTCACGCCATTCTCCTGCCTCAGCCTCCCGAGTAAGCTGGGACTACAGGCACCCACCACCAGGCCCGGCTAATTTTCGTATTTTTAGTAGAGAAGGGGTTTCACCGTGTTAGCCAGGATGGTCTCGATCTCCTGACCTTGTGATCTGCCCGCCTTGGCCTCCCAAAATGCTGGGATTACAGGCGTGAGCCACCACGCCCGGCCTTTCTCCTTCCTTCCATGACTTCTGCAGAGACAAAAGGGCCAGGCTGCCCATCACCTGGTTAGATAAGTCAAATGTTGGGATTACAGGCGTGAGCCACCGCGCCCAGCCTTTCTCCTTCCTTCCATGACTTCTGCAGAGGCAAAAGGGCCAGGTTGCCCATCACCTGGGTAGATAAGTCAGGCTGGGAGGCCTAGGACTGCTCGCCTTATACAGAGGGGTCAGGTGCCTGCCTTCCCAGGGGCACCAGCTGGACCCTGCTGGACTAAAGCAGAGGGAGCCTGACTCCATGGTGGCTGCAGCTATCTGTTCCAGGACCTTCCTGTAGCTTCCCAGGGCCTGCTCCCTGTGCATGAGGCAGTAGGCCCCCCTGTCCCACCTTTTCTTACGGGAGCACCCTGACATCTCCCCTTTCCGTCTGTGCTGGTGTTTCCGGGAGGTGCTGGGACCACCAGTGCTAAGGCCCTGGTCTAGCTTCTACTGCTAATGGCTTGTATGCCCTCAGGGCTGTCACTTAGCCACTTGGAGCCTTACTTCCTCCATCTGCAACTTGGGAAGGAGCATTTTGAGCCCTCTTGATATAAAGTAAGAATTCTGGTTTGCTGGAAATGGAGTTAGATGAGGATGATGACAACCACACTGGCAGTTTTTGCTGCAGTTTCAAAGCCCGGATGTGGAGGCAGACACTTTGCCACAGCCCCGCACAGGATGCTTCTGTGAGGCTTGTCTCGGGTACCTCATAAAACCTTCTAGTTTGGAAGAGCAGGGGGCATCTACTCCTCAGATTTGGCAGATGAGGAAATTGGAAACTGTCTAGGTGGTGGGGCTTCCAGAGTCCCACCTGGCTGTGGATCTGCAGGGATGAGGCTGGTCTATGCGGTATGTCTGACTCTGTTCAGAACAAGTGACAGCCCACACTGGGATCTTGCTTTAGAGTCCCTTGGCCTCCTGCCCCGGCATCTTGCCATTGGTTTTGGGGAAATGGTGATGGGAAGGGCCCGTTGGGTCTCCAGACAGTCACAGGGAACCATCCTGAGACTGGATCTGGAAGGATGTGTGCTTGTAGGGCCCTCATTTACCTTCTCCTCCCTCACTTCCCACCTTGGCTGTGGACGTAGCCCTGTTTTCTCTTCTTCCCCTGCGGCCATGTTTCTCAGATAGCCACAAGGTGGGCTGAGACCAGGGAGAGGCATTGGTGCAAAGGGGATGCTGGTCGATTCGGCTGGGGACACTACTGGGGACACCTGGCCAGGTGGTCAGATGACTCCCTACGTAGCCTTGGAAACTGCCCAAATAAGAAAGAGAGCGAGGCAGAAAGAGCAGCAGGGACACTCGGATTTTTCCAGGAGCTTTGTCCATATTTACATGGCATTTGCATATAACCAGTACACTAAACATAATTTTATAATCTATCCCCAGGCACATTCAGATTTGCCTTTTACTCTTGTTCTTTCCAGAGATGGCTGGTTCTGCCTTTTTGCACCTGTCTGTGCCTTCTCACTCCTGTCCCATTACCCCCACTCCCGGACAGAGGGTAGGTGACTGGGAACAGAGTCAGTGTGGGGTAGGGGTCATTCCTGCTGTCGAACTGATCTGATCAGATGAGATCAGACCTGACCTCTCTGGGCTTAGCACAGAGGGCTGGATGCACGGGCCCAGCCTCCCCTCCGCATCCCACCCCAGCGGCCACCACCTCGCCTCGTCAGGGATCAGGACACCATGCCTGGCACTCAGCAGGTGCCCATTAAATGTGAAGTGAAAGCTCAATTAGAGTTCGGACAAATACATACTGTGCAGGCTCCTCGGGACCTGGCTTTCGAGCTCATGAAGGGAGATGCTGGTGGGTTGAGGGGAGCCTCCAGTGGTCCAGAGGGTGGGAGGAATCAATTTCCCTCTCAGCGATTGTGACCAGGGAGGCATTTCTTTCTCTGCTTGGCCTTGCAGGAAACAGTGTTGAGAATGAGAGGAGCAGAAAGGAAGAGCTAGGCCTTGTATTAATTTGTTTTTCAGATTGAGTCTCTGTTACTAGCAATTTATTACATCCGGGTCTCCAGCCAAGCACATTCTGTTCTCCGGTGTTGGGGGAAGATGCATGGGGGGGTGGGGAAGAGGCTGGACGGGAAAGAGGAGCAGATCAACAATTTTATGACTGAGTGTGTGGTGTCTTGGCGTGCGCTAGAGGACGGTTTTAGCACAGGGCATTTTGAGCCCAGCCCCGTGTGGGGAGGCACTCCTCTGGACGGCATGGCATTCCCATGCGAGCCCAGACAGCCCTGGGGAGCAGGATGAATGGGCTTCCCTCCCACTCTCATGCCCGCCGGCCTCAGGCTCCAGATTTCTCTCTGTGAAATGAGGTCAGGACAGTGATGCCTGGAACAAAATCATAGTTTCTTGAGGCAGCGGGGCCTGGGGAGATCCCTCCGAGGAACAGGGGAGCAGCTGTGTGAGGGGACCCCGGAAGAGGGGTAGCAGGCAAGGCGGCCACCCTGTGGAAAGAATGGTGCACAAGCAAAACAACCCCCTTTCTGCAAAAGTGCTGAGCTGGTGGAATTTCACTTGGCGGCTGTGAGATCAGGGCAGTAGATAGAGCCCTGCGGGCACAAGGGCTGTGTGGGTGCAGGGGGTCCCGGAAGAGAGGGCAGGGGCAGCACCTGTGGCACCCTCTCCCCTGAGCTGGCCTCCACATTGCCCAGGGCTCATCACTGGTCCCCATTCCTGGAGGTGCGTCCCTTATCTCTATCCACCTGTCACGTAAGTTGGTCTCATTCTTCCCATTTTCCCTCATTCTCTTCCCAACTGTGGCTTTGACTAGAAGTAGCTACATCATCTAGCCTTCAAGGGGCCAGCATTGCGTAGAGGGCCATCGTGCCAGAGGGCAGGGAACTCTGGTAGGAGGAACTCTATCCGACCAGGATGGTGGTGCCTGAAGCCCCCGGGGCCTCTGCCTTATGGCTGGGCCTCTGGTGGGAGCCCAGGCTGCTTAGGGAAGAGTGAACCCTTCGGTAGTGGTTTTTCACATCCCAGCCACATCTCCAAGCTGGGTGCCATTGGATGGTTGTTGAAGGGCAGATTCACTGGAAGGATAAGAAGCTCTGGTGGGACTCTGGGAAGAGCCAGCACAGAGAATGTGTGTGTTGGGCAGTCGGGGAGAGAGGGTGTTAGGCAGGGAGAGCATGGGCCTGGTTTCCAGCTGTGAGGTTTGAACTATTATTCTCTACACTGAGCTGATGGCCACTTAACCCTGAGGCTGGTTACTTGTCCTCTGTTCTCTGGGTTGACTGCCTCCTCCCTGACTAGCTCAAGACTTCTTTTTTTTTTTTTTTTTTTTTTTTTGAGATGTAGTCTCACTCTGTCGCCCAGGCTGGAGTGTAGTGGCATGATCTTGGCTCACTGCAACCTCCGCCTCCAGGGTTCAAGCGATTCTCCTGCCTTGCCCTCCCGAGTAGCTGGGATTACAGGTGTGCGCCACCACACTCGGCTAACTTTTTTGTATTTTTAGTAGGGACAGGGTTTCACTATGTTGGCCAGGCTGGTCTTGAACTCCTGGCCTCAAGTGATCCACCCGCCTGGGCCTCCCAAAGTGCTGGGATTACAGGTGTGAGCCACCATGCCCGGCCAAGCTCAAGACTCTTGCCAAAGGCTCAGGAAAGGATGAACTCAAATTCGATTCAGCACGGGTGAATTTGGTAAGTGTGTATTGAGCATGGATTCTGGGCCCAGTGTTCTGCTAAGATGGGCATCTGTAGGGCACCTTTGCACCAGGTGCTGTAAGGAACACCGGTGACTTACAGAGGCTGAGGAGGCCCTGTGGGGTGGGAAGGGATGGTGTTAGTTTAGATTGCAGTTAGGCGGAGACCATCCAGGTTAGAAGGAACCTTGGACACGGGCCGAGGAGCTAGGACTTTGTTGACAATGGGGAACCAGAGGATCTGTCAGAGAACTTTCAGAATGGGTGGCTCATTCATTCAGGCTGAAGCTGCTGTCTCATTGTCCTGCAAAAAATTCCAACAGAACCCTGTTCTTTTCCTTTCCATTCAAAGACATTTTTGCTGCCTTCTGTATTGAACTGCCTGGTAACTGAGACAACTTTCCCTTCCCTGCCAGGGCTAGTGGGTTCCCAGGGCTGCCACCCTGGGAAAAAGACATGTCGCGTTTCCTTGTCTGCCCTGACCCATGCTGCTCACGACTTTGGTCCCACTGGGACCCAAACGAATCAGTGTGGCCAGCTTTCGTGGGATATCCAGCATGTGCAGTTTCCAGCATGAGCATGCTTATATTGTTCAGGATCGAGGAATATTGATCTCTAGATGTCTTTTTAAAACCAATGGTTTGGTATATTTGTGAATGAATGAGATACTCATCCAATGGATAAGCTTTACCAAGCCCTCATTATGTGAAAGGCACTGGGCAAGGCTAGGGGTGAGGGGATCAGACCCCACCCTCAGGGATGCTCTAATCTCTCTGGGGAGGTGAAACAGCTCATTGTGGGAACAAAGCCTCTTTCCCATCTCTGTAGCCTTGGGTTGGAAGGCTGGGGGCAAGGTGAAATCAGACTGGGGTTTGAGTCCTGGCTCTGCTTCTGAGCCCTGTGATTTCTGGCAAATAACAGAACTTTTTTTGTTTTCTTTGTGTGCGTGTGCATGTGCGTGTGTGTGTGTGTGTGTTTGTGTTTTAGATGGGGGTCTCACTATATTGCACAGGCTGGTCTTGAACTCCTGAGCTCAAGCAGCCCTCCCACCTGAGCTCCCAAAGTGCTGGGATCATAGGCGTGAGCCACTGTGCCCCACCTCTTTCTTAGCTTTGGCTCTTTCTTTCTTTGTTTCTTTCCTTTCTTTCTTTCGTTTGTTCTTTTGTTCTTTCTTTCATTCTCTTTCTGTCTGTCTTTCTGTCCTTTCTGTCTTCTTTTTTCTTTCCTTCGCTTTCCTTCTTCTGTCTCTTTCACTTTTTTTCTCTCTTCTTTCTTTGTTTCTTTGATGTAGGGTCTTGCTCTGTTGCCCAGGCTGGAGTGCCGTGGCACGACCCTAGCTCACTGCAGCCTTGAGCTCTTGGGCTCAAGTGATTCTAGCTGTGACTTAGGCACGTGCTACTACACATGGCTAATTTTTAAGTGTTTTTGTAGAAACAAGGTCTTGCTATGTTGCCCAGGCTAGTCTTCAAAGTCTGCCTTGGTCTCCTGAAGCACGCTGGATTATAGGCGTAGGCCCACCACACCTGGCCCAGAACTTTTTTTTCTTTTTTTTTTGAGACAAGGTTTTGCTCTGTCACTCAGGCTGGAGTGCAGTGGCATGATCATGGCCCACTGCATCCTTGACCTCCTAGGCTCAAGCAGTCCTTCCTGACTTGGCCTCCCAAAGTGCTTGGATTACAAGTGTGAGCCACCACTTGTGGCCTCAGAACTTTCTTAAACCCTAGTTTTCTCACCTACAAAGTGGGAAAAGAATAACACCTACTTTGAGAGATTAAAAGGATTTAATGAAGTGATGTATATATTATGGCCCTTAGTATAGGACCTGGAGTATAGAAGGCTCTGGTAAGTGGGAGCTGATATTAGTGGGATGGCTGCTGTGGAGGTGGTTGTTGAAGTCTGTCCTGGGGTGGGGACAGTCCAGCATTCCTGAGCCTACTTGGATTTAGGGGGCTGCTCCTCCTAGGGTCATGGGCATGGCCTTTATGGGGTGTGGGAAAGGAGGGGAAGCAGCTTCCCGGTGTGTGGTGGGGACAGGCACTGTCTCCTATAACAAACACCTCCTTTGGTTGCTACATGCAGATCTGCTGTGCAGCACGGGTCAAGTTACTTAGCCTCTCTGTGTTTCCGCTTCCTAACTGTGAAATGCCATTAATCACAATGCTCTCACTTGAGAAGAGAGAACATTAGAAGGGTCACATGAGAAGAGTCTAGAATAGTGCGTGGGAATCTTATCCAGGTGTTGGCTACTGTTGCTATTTGTTGCTGTGGTTATTCTGTTATTGGAGTGACCCCCATTCAGTCAAAGAAGCAAGGGTGAGAGCTGCTGTCCCAAGTGTATCAGCATAGGGACGTGGGGACGTGAGGGAGGCGGACTGGGGCATGGACCTCGCTATGCTGGCCCCAGGGAGCAGCCTAGAGAAGGAAAGAAACTGTTTTTCGAATGCTAGCTGTAGGTAGGGCGTTCCCAGGTGTGACTGAAATGACAGTCTGGCCCAGAGCACACTGCCTTTTCTTCCCACCCTAACTGGTTACTAAGGGGACAGTTCTACACAGGATTGATTTCTGTGAAATCTATGGAATTTACATATAGTTTTGAGGGACTGCTTTGAGGCATGAAGCCACCGTATTCACAAAACCCAGCTGCGGCTGAATTGCAATTTATAATAATAAACAGCCTGTACCTGACCTTTGGACCCTGGGTGCTCAGGATGATGCCTGTGGGGCCTGACAGGAAGTGAGGGCGGTGGCATGGGTGTGGGGGGCCACCCCTTCCTCTGACCATGGTGGCGGGCAGCATCCAGGCCCAGAGAAGCCTTGTCACTGGTTGTCCCCTTGGCACCCAGCCCAGCAGGCGGAGAGGGTTAATTGGGGTTTGGAGTGTCTGTGGAAAGTAGCCTCTTCTCAAATATCTTGTGCTATGGTTTGGAACTTTGGAATCAGGCATACCGAAAGTGGAATTCTGTCTTCAAGTAAGCCTCAGTTTCCTCATCTATACAATGAGTTTTGTCCCTGAAGAAAATCCACCTGTGAAGTGCTTAGCTTGTGATCACTCAGTAAATAGGCACTGTCATTATGTTTCTGATGAGGAGCTTCCATATGTGACCTGCCCTGGGCTACAACTCGAACATGGAAATCAGAAGCTTAGCAACACTATTATTTCCACTGCATCAAAGGCCTGGGAGCCCTCCCCTGCCTATACTTTTGTCTCTCAGAGAAGAAGTAATAATTCACTCCATGTGCAAATGGAAAAACTGAGACCTGAAAGGTTGAGTGGTTTGTCCCAGGCCCCATAGTGAGTTAAAGGCATCAAAATCCCTTACACATGTATGGGGCTTTATAAACCATCAAGTGTGTAAAGGGTGTTGACATTTAGAAAATAACTGTGCCGAGTCTCCTAGGGATCTGGTACATGTATTTTGACTGCCAGTTTACGGATGGGAACGATGAGACTCAGAGAACTTAGATGAGCCCAAGATTGTACATTGAGTTTGTGGCAGAGTTGACGCTCAAACTCGAGCCCTCCGCTCTTTCCACGGCACACGCAGACCTCTCACCTGGGCCCTTCTAGACCCTCTCTGCAATTATTTTTTCCCCTCCATACAGGTAGATCTGTGAAGGTGGAGAGTCATGAGCCAGCAGGGACAGGGTTAAATTCTTCCTAAGCAACAGAGCTGGTTTTGAGCTGGGCACCTTCAGTGACCCCATTGTTGACCCCCTTCCCTCTGGTCAGGACTGCAAGCAGTGGGGGAAGGGAAGCACTGCAGGGAGCTCTAATGGCCCAATGCGGGCAGAGAGAGGGCCAGGAAGGGATGCTCATCTGTCTCCCTCTTTGGACAGAGATGAACAAAGATGCCGGTGGCTTTTTCAGTCTCCATAGAAAATCCCCAAGGCTCCCTTGGGGCGGGCTGCCATCAGCTCTTCCTGCACTCTTAATCACACCATGGAGCACGGGCAGCTCCTGTAGACACAGCAAACCCTGTGATGTGTTGTTGGTTAAGTGGGAACTGGGATAATTTTTGCCAGTAAAGCACCAAATCAGAAAATGGAAGCGTCAAATGAACCTTAGGGCTAGTGGGATTTTGGGGCTTGCCTGTCATTCATTCATTGAAAAGGAAAAGGATGGCTTGGGTGGCCCACAGAAGCCAGCATCTGTGACCTCAAATGGATGAGTCCCTGCAAACTGGGAAGGCTGCCCAGTTCCTCTTCCTCTTCCCAAGTGGCCCCCGTCCTGCCACTCCCTTCTGTGAGCGCAGACCTTCTGGTTTAGAGCTTCAGTCTGGACCATTGTGCTGTGTCCTCTCCAGGCGGGGAGGGCATCAGGAGTAAACCTTCTTCCACGGCCCTGAGCCGTACAGTAAGTCTCCCAGGGTTGTACGGCAAGGCAGGGGCAGAGCTGTTCTGTAAACAGGCGTCAGTTCAGTGCTTGCCTTGAAACCGCCAACTCTAAGATGGACATCCGAGGGGAAAGGATTTCCAGGAAAGTCGAGGAACTGATTTTAGGGGAAGACTAAATCTCTTTATCCCCATCTTCTTGTCGTCTGGGTCCCTTGAACTCCCTGCTGAGAAATCCTAAATACACCTTGTCTCTGGGTTGCGCATGGAAGCCTTTAATTTTCTAGAGGCAGTGAGGGAAGGCCTTCTAGTTGGTCGGGCAGGTCTGGCACTGTCTGGGTCTCGCTGCTTCTAGACACTTCAATTAGGGATGTTAATTATGGCCTTGTGAACACAGGTTCTCCCAAGGCAGCCGTTCTCCAGCCCTGCTGCCCCCATGTTGTCCCCTCGCCAGTCAGTGAGGCTATGTTTATGGTCTCGCCTCTGTCCATCTGCAGATTAAAGATGCCCTGAAAGCATAACTTATTAGCAGTTTTTTGTTCTCTCCATCTTTTAAAAAATTGGATTAAAGTAGACATAATGTAAAATTTACAATTTGTAAATGTGTAGTTCAGAGGCATTAAGTCCATTCACATTGTTTTGCAACCATCACCACCATCTGTCCATGGAACTTTTTCATCTTCCCAAACTGAAACTCTGTTCCCATTAAACAATAGCTTCCCCTTCCTCTCTCACTCCAGCCCGGTAACTCTATTCTACTTTCTGTCTCTATGAATTTAACTATTCTAAGTACCTCACATAAGTAGACACATACAATATTTGACCTTTTATGACTGGCTTATTTCAGTTAACATAATGTCTTCAATATTTGTCTACATCGTAGATGTGTCAAGATTGCCTTCCAGCTTAGGGCTGATGATATTCCATTGCATGTATATATCATACTTTGTTGATTCATTCATCCATTGATGGACACTTGAGTTGTTTCCCATTTTGGTTGTTGTGAGTAATATTGCTATGAGTTTTGGGGGTATATCCCCAGAAGTGGAATTGCTGGATCATATGGTAATTCTATATCTAATTTCTTGAGGACCCACCATCATATTTTTCTTTTCTTTTCTTTTTCTTTCTTTTTTTTTTTTTTTTTTTTTTTGTTGTGAACAGGGTCTCACTCTGTCTCCCAGGCTGGAGTACAGTGGCATGATCACAGCTCACTGCAGCATCAACCTCCTGGGCTCAAGCGATCCTCCCACCTCAGCCTCCCAAGTAGCTGAGACCACAGGTGTATGCCACCATACCCAGCTAATTTTTGTATTTATTTATTTATTTATTTTTGAGACAGAGTCTTGCTCTGTCGCCCACGTTAGAGTACAGTGGTGGGATGTCGGCTCACTGCAGCCTCCATCTCGTGGGCTCAAGCAATTCTCATGCATCAGTCTCCCAAGTAGCTGGGTTTACAGGCACCCGCCACCACACCTGGCTAATTTTTGTATTTTTAGTAGAGATGGGGTTTCACCATGTTGGCCAGGCTGGACTTGAACTCCTGACCTTGTGATCCACCCACCTCAGACTCCCAAAGTGCTGGGATTATAGGCATGAGCCACCACGCCCAGCTAATTTTTGTATTTTCTGTAGAGATGAGGTTTTTCCATGTTGCCTAGGCTTCTATCTGTTTTTCGCAGCAGCTATACCACTTTTCATTTTACATTCCCATCAGAAATTCTCTACATCCTTGCCAATTCTCCTCCTCCTCCTCTTTCTTCTCTTTTTCTTCTTCTTTCTCCTTCTTTTTTTGATAATAGCCATCCTGTTGGGTATGAAGTGAAAATCCATTGTGCTTTTTATCTTTTAAGGGGGGAAGTCAAGGCCTGAGAAACACTGATACGTGCCTCCGCATTGCAGAGCCCCTTGGGCCCAGGCTTTCTAGCCCCGTCCTGGCTTCCATTCTCTGTCCTAAACCCCTTTGTCTCCAGCCCATCAAGAGAGGGCAGGGGCGAGGTCCACTGACTGTTAGGGGCCCTGCCTTCCCTCCTGTCACAGCAGCAGAGTGGCTGTGACCTGGCAGAGGTGTTGGGAGGGTAGACGTCCCTAGGGGTCAGGAGGAGGTTTCAGTAATGTGAAATTGAAAGAGTTGAATCATTTCAACCACGGGGCATGGGGATAAAGGAAATCACGATGCAGCCATAGAGTGGAAGATGTGCAGCCATTAAATATGGCTTTATGAATAATTTTTAATATCCAGTTTTTGGTAACATGAAAACTGCTGATGTGTACTATTAAGTGGGAGAAAATAAATATGAAAACTTGCTTATGAGGCCGGGCTCAGTGGCTTATGCCTGTAATCCCAGCACTTTGGGAGGCCGAGGTGGGTGGATCACCTGAGGTCGGGAGTTTGAGACCAGCCTGACCAACATGGAGAAACCCTGTCTCTACTAAAAATACAAAATTAGCTGGGCGTGGTGGCGCATGCCTGTAATCCCAGCTACTCGGGAGGCTGAGGCAGGAGAATCACTTGAACCCGGGAGGTAGAGGTTGCAGTGAGCCGAGATTACGCCATTGCATTCCAGCCTGAATGCAACAAAAGCGAAACTCCATCTCAAAAAAAAAAAAAAAAAAAAAAAAGAAAAGAAAAAAAAACTTGCTTATGAATGAAAAACAAAACCACCTTCAGAAAAAAAGATTTGATAGAAATAGGCCAAATTGTTATCAATGGCCACCTCCTGGATGGATGTGAAATGGGTGATTTTTAAAATTGTTTTCTTATTTTTAAATTTTAATTTAAATTTATTTTTTGAGATAGGGTGTTGCTCTGTTGCCCAGGCTGGAGTGCAGTGGTGTGATCATGGCTCACTGCAGCCTCAAACTCAAGTGATCCTCTCATCTCAGCCTCCTTAGTAGCTGGGACTACAGGTGTGTGCCACCACACCTGGCTAATTTTTTCACATTTTTTGTAGAGATGGGATTTCGCCATGTTGCCTAGGCTGATCTCAAACTCCTGAACTCAAGCAATCCACCCACCTCGACCTTCCAAAGTGCTGGGATTACAGATATGAGTCACCATCGCCCAACCTGTTTTCTTTATGTTATTTTAAATTTTGCAGATTGGCTGAACACGGTGGCTCATGCCTGTAATCCCAGGACCTTGGGAGGCCGAGGTGGGTGGATCACCTGAGGTCAGGAGTTCGAAACTAGCCTGACCAACATGGAGAAACCCCGTCTCTACTAAAAATACAAAATTAGCTGGGCGTGGAGGCGCATGCCTATAATCCTAGCTACTCGGGAGGCTGAGGCAGGAGAATTGCTTGAACTGGGGAGGCAGAGAGGTTGTAGTGAGCTGAGATGGTGCCACTGCACTCCAGCCTGGGTGACAGAGCGAGACTCAAAAAAAAAAAAAATTTTGTTGTTGTTGTTGTTGCAGATTTTCTACAGTAAGCACACACTCCTTTTATATTTAGGAAAAAACTGATAAAATAAGAGTGACTATGACTATTCATTAGGCATATGTGTTGCCAGGGTCTACTGAACACTCAGCTCTGCTTGATGCTATTGAAAGTTCAGGAATGAATGCGAAGCTAACAGGGAGGTGTGGAGTTAGGTGGTGGGGAGGACTGGCCAGAACACAGAGGGGTGATGAATGTAAGGGGAGCCAGGGTCTGGCAGCCTGGAGCCCTCCAGAATGCTGCCTTTGTTCACGAGAAGCCTCATTCATGGGGAAGATACTGTGGGTAGGACTCTGGCCTTGAGTCACCTTGTCTCTGCAAGTGGCGCAGGCAGGCTCCATTGAGCTCTTCACCCACGTTCACCTGGTCCCTTGGCATAGCTGGCAGGAGTGAGCGAAGCTTGTAGCCTGTGAAACCAGGGGTTTTCCTGCCCCAGGTTGACTATTACTTCCCTTGCATCATCCATACCAGGGCCAAGGGCCTGGTTCCCTTGACTTCCATTGTGGGAGCAGCACTGGCCCAGCAGAGGTGGGACAGTGGGGTCTCCAGGAGATAAACTTCCATGGCTCTTGGGACCTCTGACTAGTAGAAGAGAAGCCAGTATAATCCAACACTTAAAAGAAGAGACTCATTAGCCAGTCTCTGGGTTCAGTTTCTTGGTCACTACTCACTGGCTATGACCTTGGGCAATGGCTTAGCCTCTTTAGGCCTCTGTGTCCTCATAGTAGCTATTTCACAGGACTAATGAAGGAATTAAAAGGCTAAATCCTTATAGATTATGCTTAGCATGTAAGTAGTTGATTCCTATGGTCTGACTGAGAGGTGGATTCTGATGCTAGACTGCCTGGGCTCAAATCATGTTGGTGTCTCAGTGTCTTTTTCTGGCTTTTTTTTTTTGGCTTTTTTTTTTTTTGAGACAGGGTCTCTGTAGCTCAGGCTGAAGTGCAGTGGCATGATCATGGCTCACTGCAGCCCCAACCTCCTGTGCTCAAGCCATCCTCCCGAGTAGCTTGGGCTATAGGCATGCCTCACCACGCCTGGCAAATTTTTGTATTTTTTGTTGAGATGGAGTTTCATCATGTTGCCCAGGCTGGTCTTGAACTCTTGGGCTCAAGCAGTCCTCCCACTTCGGCCTCCCAAAGTGCTGGGATTACAAGTGTGTGCCACTGCACCCAGTCGGCATCTCAGGTTTTTCATCTGTAAAGTGGAGATGATAATATGATCTACTTCAGATGATTATTATGAAGATTAAATGAATTAATATAAGTAAAAGTGATTCGAACAGTGCTTGGCACATAGTAAATGCTCAATAAACGTTAGCCATAGGCTGGGCATGGTGGCTTATGCCTATAACCTCAGCATTTTGGGAGGCCAAGGCGGGAGGATAGCTTGAGGCCAGGAGTTCAAGACCAGTCTGGGCAACATAGCAAGACCCTGTCACTACAAAAAATAAATTAGCTGGGCATGGTGGCATGCACCTGTAGTTCCAGCTACTTGTGAGGCTGAGGTGGGAGGACTGCTTGAGACTGGGAGGTTGAGAGGCTGTAGTGAGCTGTGATTGTGCCACTGTACTCCAGCCTGGGTGACAGAGTGAGACCCCATCTCTAACAAGTAAAGTTAGCCATAATTGGGGTCTTTCACCACATACTAGTGTGACTCAGCCAGTTGTTTGTGGCTGGCAACTGCCAATTCATCTGATTGTCCCAAGAGCCTCAGTGGATTGGTCAGTGCCCATGACTCCCTTGCTAAATAGTCTTGAATGTCACCATTATTCATTACTATTATTAGTATTGTGGGTTCCACGTGTCAGGATCCCTTCCTGGGTCGTATTTCATCTCACCCCTTTGCCAAGTCTTGGTTGATGTGGTCCTGCCTCAGTTTCCAAAGGGTGCTGGTGATGGAAAGCGGGGTGCTGGGCAGATTGGGGTGAAAGCTGGCTGCTTTGGGGATTGTTTGATGAGCATTATAGTAGACTAGGCTACTTCTCCCCTTCCTTCCCTGCCCTTATTGAAAAGGCACCAAAGCCAGGAAAAACAAACAGCCACCCATAAATAAAGAGGACCATGAAATAACAAAATCGAAAAAGAAAACTTGCTTTAGTGGCAGGCTTGGCTGACAATAGGGTAGATAATGGGAGAGGAAACGCAGCCTTTGGAGAGAGAAAGAACGGAACGCTTTGTTCACTGGAAGAATGAATGCTGCCTGAGGAAGAGCTGCTAAACTGGGGTGTCCGATGAGCGAGCCTGTGTTAGGGGAGCTGGTGGTGATTAGGCTTACATGAGGCATGAGTGTCATCCCACCAAGAACCCCTGGGATGGGGGACACCTTAGGCTTAAGCGGGCTGCGCCAACGGGAGGCCGGTGTGCCAGTCTGGCCTAGGGCCTTGGCCGCCATGATCATAGAGCTGCTGCTCACCTCCTCAAGGGCTGGCCAAGCTGGGAGCTGGATGCTTGAATCTCTTAGGGAGCCCCTAGACCTTCTGTCAAGGT
The DNA here is from genome assembly GCF_029281585.2 of Gorilla gorilla gorilla. Lineage (NCBI taxonomy): Eukaryota > Metazoa > Chordata > Mammalia > Primates > Hominidae > Gorilla > Gorilla gorilla. The sequence continues at coordinate 52,653,240 of NC_073224.2, read as the reverse complement.
ATATATTTTTTCTGGAATGTTAGGGAGACAATCCCAGGGAGGAGAGGAGGAGGCCAAAGTTGTTTACTGACTATTTGCATTCAAGGCTGTGCTCCTGTCAACACTGCCTGGTGGCTTTCTGGGTGAATGAAATTTACTGACTTCTCTTCCTTTCTTGTACCACTTACCCGTCTGGATCGTGGACCCATTTCTCCTGCCTCTGCAATGAGTTGGGTGCCTGAGGTGGGAAGGGGAGAGAAACCTTTCCTGAGCCCTTGGGATCCCAGGATGCTGTGTGGAAGTGCCCACTTTGGGAGTGGGCTGTGGGCTCACAGATGCGTAGAGGCTGATATTTGAAATGCATTTAAGAAGGGCCTTAGATGGCTGGGCGCGGTGGCTAACACCTATAATCCTAGCATTTTGGGAGGCTGAGGCAGGAGGATCACGTGAGCCCAGCTGTTCAAACCAGCCTGGGCAACATAGCGAGATTCCCTCTTTATTTAAAAAAAAAAAAAAGGTGGCAGGAGGCCTTGGAAACATACTGGTTTGGGGCTGAGTGGTCTGGCTGGTAGAGGTTTCCTGGAAGCACAGTCCTTCATTCAGCCACCACAATACTAAGTGCCAATCTGCTTTGTGCCAGGCATTGGGCTAAGTATTTTCTATATAATAACTTATCAGTTCTCTAGCAAGCATAAGAGGTAGGTATTGTTAGCCCCCATTTCAGACAATGAATCTGAGGTGTAAAGAGGTTAAGTCTCAAGTATTCACTGGGCTACCTAGAGCCCAGCTGCTTCCCAATTTTCCACCCTTCACCTCCTAATCTAGATGACAATGGTAAAATGTCCATTACAGTTGTTCATCACGGCTGTGTGCCAGGCACTGGGCTTTGCTTGTGTTATCTCGTTTACTCTTTGAAACCTCACTAGTGAGTATATATTCCTATTTGCCCCAGTTACAGATAAAGGCAGGAGGGTCATTTGAGCCCAGGAGTTCAGGACCAGCCTGGGCAACATGGTGAGGCTGAGAGAGTTATACTAGTTGGCTAGTTAAGACGGATGCTGGGTTTGAACCAATGCTGCGTGTCTCCCAGAGCCTCATTTCACCATGTACTATGAGGGCTTAGTCTACATGGCTTAGACTTGTCACAAAGCAAAAGCCGATAATGCCAAGCCCACCCCAGTACCGGGAGAAGGAGTGTTTGGCAAAGGTGAGATTTCATCAGCCTGGTGGGTAAACATGGCTGTTTGCAGACTAGTTGCGCTTGTCCTTTCCGCTGTCTGTAGTCATCCCTATAGTCCCCATCTTCCTCTCCCTCCGGGGTTGGCAGGAGACTGCAAGGGTTAATGATATAGCACTTCACCCTTGTGGGCTCCAGAGGAAATGAGGGAGCTCATGAGTTCTGCAGAGCTTTTGTGTCATCAGCTGGGGAAGGGAAGGCACCGTGGCTTGGCCAGATAAGCGGTGGCGCTGCGAATGTGGGGCTTCCTTGGCAGATTTGTAGCCTTTCCGCCTGTTTGCACTGTGGGGCACCTGCTGGGGCTTCCAGGGTGGTTGGGGACATCAACAGGGCATTCAGAAAACTGATAACCTAGGCTAGGGAGGGAGACCTACATGGAGCAGATGGAGGAGGAAGAGGGTGGCGGGCCCTGGTGTTCTGCAGGTGCATGTCTTCTGCTTGTTTGACCATGTGGGGGAAGGGGGTGGCAGTGGGTCAGGGAGCAAACATTTTTTTGATTTTCACAAACACCATCATATTCAGTCTTCTGTATCTCTATGGGGTAGGTGTTATTTGTTCCATTTTAGAGATAGAGAAACTGAAACTTCCCCATGGCCACACATCTAGTGGTATATAATAGAGCCAGTCTTCAGACACAGGTCCATGTGACAAAGTCCTTTTTCCATTAGCCACACCAGGATGCCTCCCAGCAATGCTGGGTCATCACACCCACCCACCTGCCTCCGGAAGAGCTGGGCTGGCTGGGGAGGAGAATAGGGTGCGAGTCCTTCTCCCCCTTGCCCTGGCGGCAGGGAGGGAGAGGGACTCCTTCCTGCTTTAGGGCTCTTTCTCCTTACCTCCTTCCCTGAACATACATTCTGTACCAGATTCTGTAATTATACCTTATCTCTTACTCACAAAATAGTTCTTGGAATCTCTATTTTACACATGAAGAAATGGGGGTTTTGAGAGGTGAAGTCTTTCCCCCAATTTGCCAGAGCTGCCTGGGTTTCTTTTGACTAAGTTTTCCTTGGCTATGACTCAAGTCAGAAACAACTGCAATCCTGTAAGAGGTGAAGACAGCGGCCATTCTATCTCTGCTGGACCAGAGCCTGTTATTTTGCACCGAGGAGAGTGGCCAGGGCATCAGCTGATAAATGAAAGGATGTGGATTTAGACATCAGCGAGGCCTGAGTTCAAATGCTACTTCTGCTGGGCCCTCAGTAGGACGTTCTAGCCCCCGAGCCTTAGTCTTTGTAGTGTTCTTGTGAGGATTAAGCAGGAATGTGAATGAAGAGCCTTTCACTTAGTGCTTGCAGCCAAGTAAGTGCTGTAGCATTGCATGCCTGCTTTTTGCCTCCCATTCCTTTGGTCAATATTCAGGGCTATCCCCCAAGGGGCCTTTGACATGGCCAGTCAGCCTCAGCTGCACAATTTCTGCATCTCCCAGCCCTAGGCTGGGCACTGTCCCTGCAGGAAGCCAGATGTGCTCACCTGTCCAGGACACAGGCTTGGCCTTGCCATTGGGAGACAAGGATGAGGCCTACCCCTGCCTTCTAGCGCTGTTGGGGTGCAGGAGAACCTGGGGACAGGCTTGGGTCCTAGAGGCAGGAAGCCCTCCAGAGAAGGGCCTCCTAGAGACACTGTTGACCTCTTTTCGGTTTGGGGCCTTCTGGAGGCACACATCACACTGGGAGCCTCAATGGCGCTTTCAAGCAGTCCCATCTGTCTCTTTCTCGACCCACTCACTGGGTTGGGAGAAGACTCAGGTGCCTCTGAGGCCTGAGGACCAGGTGGGAACATCACAGCTACAGTCTCTCCCTGGCCACTGTTTTCCTTTGTGCCCTTGGGCCAGGGTCAGCTGAGTCCCGGCAGCCACAGAAGCTCAGGCTGGACTGTGATTCTGTACCTGAGGTGCTGTGGGGAAGTGCCTCTTCTCCCATGCTTAGGAGTTGACCCAGCCTCTGTCTGATGTTGGCCACTCTACCAGGTGAATGCCACCCTGACCAGCCTGGAAACAGCCGAGGGAGTGTTGGCTGTGGCCCCCCTGAGCTGGGCTAGACCAGACCGGCCGTGCCCTGGATCTGATACCCCCCAGGGCTCACAGAGGCTGGAAAGGGTGAGAGGGACTCGCAGGAAAGCTTTGTCCCAAGCCTGCAGCCAGTCCAGCTCCCAGCTCTGAGTAAACATTAGAGATAGGATCGGGTGTAGCCAGGAAGGGTGGCAGGGTGTGGTCTGTGAGAAGAATGGCAGGATGTGGCACCGGGGCACTGTTCTGGGCACCCACGCCTTGGCCTATTGTTTAGGGCAGCCTGAGGTTCTCAGCTCTCTGGGGGCTTTCAGAGGAAGTGGCATTCCCCTGGGACTCAAGCCCTGCCCCACCCCTGCTGCATGGATCTCTTTCCCTGGTGATGCCCCTTGGCACCACCCACTCAGAGCAAGCTTGGGAGTGGGAGCCAGCCGTGGAGGGGGATTAGTGTGTGCCCAGCGGGGAAGTGTAGGCATTGGCCCTCTCAGAGGGTCTGCCTGTCTGTCCAGGCTTCCTGTACCCCAGGGTCTGAGTCACCCGTCATGCTACGATGACTGGAATTTATCTCTATCTTTATCTTCATCTAGATATTTTTTGTAGGGTGGGGGAAGGCTGTCGTTGTGGAGGGAGGAAGGACTGACAGTAAAAACTCCTTTGATTCCAATCCAACAGGGTCAGTTGTTGACTGGTTAGAAGAGGAAGTGGCTGGTGATTTGTTTTGGGCAGAAAGGGGCTAGGTTTGTGTGCGCCTGTGGGTTGGTGGGGTTCAGAGGGGCTGTGACAGGGCTGGTTGTGGGGAGGAGAAAGGAAGAAGATTGGCACCTGCAGCGGGCTTTGTCATATAAGGGCCATGCTTTGAGCCACTGGCCCTCCATGGAGGCGGGTGCCTCTCTATACCTTGTCTCAGGTGCTGGATTTGGGGGCCTCAGGGCCTGGTAGGCACAAGCTGAGACTCAAGGCTCTGCATGTCAAGGGCGAAGATGGCTGGAGCCCTCTCCTTAGAGGTCTTCACTTCTTAAGGATGCTCACTTGGGTGAGATAAGACCACGGAGGAAGAAGAACGGAAGAGGGATTGTGAGGTGGGTTCCTGAGAAGGAAGGGAGGGCAGAGCAGAGATGCCACTTAGCGCCCCAGCTGGCTGAAGGCCTTTGACTCTATATAATCTTTTTTTTTTTTTTTGAGACAGAGTCTCCCTCAGTCACCCAGGCTGGAGTGCAGCAGTGCAATCTTGGCTCACTGCAACCTCCGCCTCCTGGGTTTGAGCGATTCTCCTGCCTCAGTCTCCTGAGTAGCTGGGATTACAGGTATGCACCACCATGCCTGGCTAATTTTTGTATTTTTAGTGGAGATGGGGTTTTACCATGTTGGCCAGGCTGGTCTTGAACCCCTGACCTCAGGTGATCAACCCGCCTCAGCCTCCCAAAGTGCTGGGATTACAGATATGAGCCACCACGTCCGGCCATTCTATATAGTCTTGAAGCAGTGCTGCCCCAAAAGCTGTGTGAACTCAACATCTCCTGACCTCAGTTTATCTGTTTATAAAATGTGTTGAGGTTGGGCAAGAGAGGAAACTGGGCACGCAGGAGCACTTCCATCCAAGCGAGGGGCTGACAGGCTACCCTGTGGACTTGTGGCCTCTGACCAGTACCAAGGCATCAGACTAGGGTGGAAACTGAGGGAGCCCAGTAACTCCTGTATCCTGTGGACCCAGCGTTCTTTGGCTTCTGGGCATTTTGGGACAGCGGAGTTTGAGGTTACTGACCTTAAAACCTCCTGCGGAGCCACATGGAAAATCACTGAAGCAAGGAGCATGCTGTGTAACAAAGGAGTAAAGGAACTTGAGGGATTATTTTAGTTTCTGGAAAGTCTAAAGGGAGACTTAAGGGAGGACTCCAACGGGGTCTTTAAATCTAAAAAGTATGGAAAGTGTTTCTTATCTGACCCAAGGTAAAAAAAGGAAATGGACTCGCCTTGCTGCTGGGGGTATTTAGGTAACTCATAGGAAGAACTTAGACCCAAGGAAGAGGCAGCAGAGGGTAATTGGGTGTGGGAGAAAAACCTGAGAGAGCAGGAGCTGTCTAATAGTCCTAACAGTATCCATCACCTGTTAAGCATCCAGACCTGCTTTGTGCTGTGCTGCTGAACTCTGTCACTCTCTTGTCATTCTAAGAATATTTATCGAGCACTTACTGTGTTTCAGGCACTGTGCTAGGCTCTGGAGCTACAGTGATGAGCAGAAACAGGTATATTTTTGGCTACTGGGTGACTCCAAAATAAATTTTTTTTTTTTTTTTTTTTTTTTTGAGAAGGAGTTTTCGCTGTTGTTGCCCAGGCTGGAGTGCAGAGGCGTCATCTCAACTGACTGCAACTTCCACTTCCCAGGTTCAAGCGATTCTCCTGCCTCAGCCTCCCAAGTAGCTGGGATTACACACCTGACTAATTTTGTGTTTTTACTGGAGTCAGGGTTTCACCATGTTGGTCAAGCTTCTCAAACTCCTGACCTCAGGCGATCTGCCCACCTTGGCTTCCCAAAGTGCTGGGATTACAGCCGTGAGCCATCGCGCCCAGCGACTCCAAAATAAATTAAGCATGTAAAGGTATCATTACCAATTGTGATAAATACTTTTAAGGTCAAGTTCAAAGTGCCATGAGAATGTAAAATAGGCACTCTGATAGGGTCTGGTGGTGTTAACAGGAGATTCATCTCTTGATGTTGAGTTTCTTATTCCCATTTTACTGAGGAGGAAATGGGCTCAGAGAAGTTAAGTTACTTGCCCAAGGTTGCAGAGCAATGATTGGTCAGAGTTGGGATTCAAATGTACCCAAGTCTGTCTGACCCTAGAGGCTTTTCTCTCAACCACTTGACTCTCAGAGCATCCTGGACTGCACACAACTTATAGAATAGATATTCACCCTGTATTATTTGATCTTCATGGACACCAGTGAGACATGGGTTATTGTACCCATTGTATGGATGAGGAGACAGGCTAAGGGAGGTTAATTAATTTGACTAGGTTCATACAGGTCAGCCTGTGGCAGGGCAGGAATTTAAACCCAGGTTGTTGGATTCAAACCCTGCGGGTCTTCCAAGTTGTCCCCTGACTCCCTCCAGGACCCTTGTTTTATAGACACAGCTTGCAGGGGTGAAGCAAACTGTGCAGACCCCCAGCTGCAGAGTGGCAGAGCAGTGACCACATAATGACCGCTCTCTTTCCATCTCACTGCCTTTCCTCCCTTATCTAGTTGATCATGGGACCGTCGCTCCCCTCTCTGGGATGGTTAGGGTCTGGAGCCTGGTACTGATGCTCTTCACAGAGACACCTGCGTCTCTCTGGGCCATGGCAGGCTGGGGCTTGGTTCCCTCAAGACCAGACAGGGCAGGGAAAGCAGCTGCTCTTCTCAAGCAGGCCTGTGCTTGGGGAGGGGGAGAGGGAGGTAAAAGAGGTACCCAGGGACCATCTCCCCCAAAGGTGAGACCCAGAGGTGCTCTCCAGTGGGGGCGGGGTGGCATTGTGCCTGGGCTGTTGCCTTTTCATGGACAAGTGGGCCCAGAGGATACCAACTAAGGGCCAGTCAGTGCCCAGCACCTGCCGTTGAGCCAGACACTTGTGAGGATGGAAGGGCCCTTGTCTGGGCAGCGTTATCTGGTGGGCACCAAGCCCTAGTGAACAGACTGATACCTCTAAGCTGGCTTGGCTGGTCACCAGGAGCCATTGTCTTTGTGCTGGAGGCCAGGGTAGGCCGCTGAGAGGCCCAGGAGACAGGCTCCCTAATATAAGGGTGATCCATGGTGCCTGGCTGGAGGGACCGTGGAGGCTAAGTGTGTGTAGAAGCTCAAAGGGAGGAGGTGTCCTAGTGCAGCGCTGTCCAACAGAAATATAATGGGAACTACATGTGTAATATTTGCTAGTAGCTATATTAAAAAGTATAAAAAGAAATAGGTGAAATGAATTTTAATGATGTATTTTATCAACCAACTTATCCAAAAAGAATTTCAACTTGTAATCAGTAACCATTATTAATGAGCTATTTTACATTCTATTCCACGTACTAAGCCTTCAAAACCTGGGGTGGGTTTGATGCTCACAGCACATTTCTGTTGGGACTGGCTGCATTATAAGTGCTTAGTAGCCGCATGGGGCAAGTGGCTGCAATCTTGGGCCGTGCAGTCCTAGGGTTAATTAGGACAGATGATGGCCTCCTCTGCCTCCACCATCAGCTCCAGGGATGGATGGTCGTTCACCATCCCCAACTGGGGAGACCTTGGACTTTTGTGTCCTGTTCATCTGACCATGCTCCTGGAGGCTGTGGCTGCTGCTGGGATTTCTGGGCTGCAGCAGGAAGGCTTTGAGGTGGGAGCTGGAAGCCCCTGAAGTTGGGACAGAATGAAGGAGAGACCCTTAGGACCCAAGTCCGGAGTGAGGAGGGACCCGGTGGCCGGCCTGCGCACGCAGTGGGTGTGAGTGAGGTGGCGCTGAGCCGACGGATCAGAGGCCCACAGGCCCGCATTGTGCGCCTGTCACACTTCCTTTGGCTTTATTGCTTTTGTCCAACACCCTATTGTCTGGCTTCCTTTTGTCCCCCATTCAGTGCTGCTGCCTTTTATTTTCCAGCCAGCCTGGTTGTTTTCATTTCTTTTGTCTGAAGTTCCTGAGAGGAAGGTTTTATTTTCAGCGGTTTGATTAATTCACAGCTTGAGCCCAGGGTTTGTTTGTTATGTAATTGCTGCCTTCGGCTTCAGGATAAAACCCCCTCCCCAACTGCACCCACTCCCACTTCTCGCCCCCCTGCTCTCGGCCTGGCTCTGAGCCCCTCCCGGTGCCCGGATGGGCTGAGCCGCCTGCTTTCTGGATGCTCTCCAAGCCCCTGGGCTGTAGGAGGGGACCCCAGGGTGAGCTGGCCTGGGGTCTCTTCTCTTCTCTGCATCTAGGTGGGATGGGGCCTTTGTTCTTATGGTCATGGAGGCTCCTCTCTGCAGTGCCCTGTCTTGGGACCCAGCCTCTGGGGAACCCTACACTTTGAAAGTGGGTGAGCAGGAGAGTCTGGTCTGATCAGCAAGGTGGAATCAAATCAAATACACATGCACTCATGCACTGCTTGCCTACCAATGTCTCCGTCAACGACCGAACACATATAGGATGGTGGTCCTGCAAGAATTCTACTACTGTATTTTTGCTGTAGCTTTTCTATATTTGGATGTTTGGATACACAAATACTTAACCATTGCTTTACAATTACCTACGGTATTCAGTACAATAACATGCTGTACAGGTTTGTAGCCTAGGAGAAATAGGCTATACCATACAGCCTGGTGTGTAGTAGGCTGTACCATCTAGGTTTGTGTAAATATACTTTATGAGGTTTGAATAACAAAGAAATTGCCTGGTGATGCATTTCTCAGAACATGTTTATGCTATTAATTGATGTAGGACTGTATATAGTCATCCCGCTGTATCTGAGACGGTTGGTTCCAGGACCTCCAAAGATACCAAAATGTGCTGATGTTCAAGTCCCTGATATAGAATGGCATAGTATTTGCATATAACCTATGCACATCCTCCCGTATACCTTGTTTTTTATTTATTGTTATTATTATTATCATTATTATTATTTTTTTTGAGACGGAGTTTCGCTCTTGTTGCCCAGGCTGGAGTGCAGTGGCACCATCTCGGCTCACCACAACCTCCACTGCCCGGGTTCAAGAGATTCTCCTGCCTCAGCCTCCTGAGTAGCTGGGACTACAGGCATGCACCACCACACCCGGCTAATTTTGTATTTTTAGTAGAGACGGGGTTTCTCCATGTTGGTCAGGCTGGTCTCGAACTCCCGGCTTCAGGTGCTCCACCCGCCTCGGCCTCCCAAAGTGCTGGAATTACAGGCGTGAGCCACCGCATCTGGCCAGTTGTTATCATTTCTGAGATAGGGCCTTGCTCTGTCACCTTGACAGAGTGGAGTGCAGTGGCTTAATCTTGGCAGCTTCAAACTGCTGGCCTCAAGTGAATCCTCCAGCCTCAGCCTCCTGAGTAGCTAGGACTACAGGCGCATGCCACCATGCCCAGCTAATTTTTGTATTCTTTTGTAGAGACAGGGTCTTGCTATGTTGCTCAGGCTAATGGGCAACATAGCAAGACCCTGTCTCTACAAAAAAAATACAATACTCCTGGCCTCAAGCAATCCTCCTGCCTTAGCCTCTCAAAGTGTTGAGATTACAGGCATGAGCCCCTGTGCCTCTAGATTACTTATAATACCTAATATAATGTAAATCATATATAAATAGTTTTTGCACTATATTGTCTAGGGAATAATGACAAGTCTACTTGTTCAGTACAGATGAAATTTCTTTTTTAAATATTTTTGATCTGAGGTTGGTTGACTCCATGGATGTGGAACCTACAAATACAGAGGGCTGATTGTATATATTTTATTCAATTATAATGCTTATTTAAAATACTCTACATGTACTCTATTATATACAATGCGTGTTTCATAATACATAACAAACATTTTACAGAGTTGATGCAATCTATCCAAATGCATCCATACAGAGCTGATGCAGTATTTAAATACCATACTGCACCTGGGATGTTTAAGGAATTTTTTTACTGTAGGGATATTTTTACTATATCTGATTTTAGCCTTACATACTTCCCCTAAACATCTAATCCCCATGCAAAAAAAAAAAAAAATCAAAAAAATGTATTTAACAGTGCTTTTCTAACTAGTGCATATCAAAATCACCTGGAGGTCTTGTTAAACCTGATCCCTGGCCTAACTCCCAGAGATTCTGATTTGTGGGCGGGACTTATGACTTTGCCTGTCAAACAAGCCCCCAAGGCATGCTGAAGCTGCTGGTCCTTATACTGCATTCCAACTAGTAGTGGTTTAACAAACACCAGATCATGTGATGTTATTTGGAAACGTGATAAACAAGGAAACAACAAAACACCAGATCGGTGCTTACTGGTGCCACAAACTATTCTAAGTACCATATAGATATCAACTCCTAGTCCTCATGGCCATCCTATAGGGTAGGGACTCTTACCATGCTCATTTTATAGGTGAGGAAACTTGAAGTACAGAGCAGCTAAGCAACTTGCCCTAGGTCACTGGGCTAGTCAGTAGCTGAGGCAGGACCCATGCATAGCTGGAACCTGCTGTATTCCCACTAGAATCCAGAGCGCATCTCTGTGACTTTGGAGGATAGGCATCTGCTGCTCTGCCCAAGCCTGGCATGACCCCTGGAAACCACTCCCTGAGATGCTGCGATTGCTCAGCTCCTCAGATGTCCCAGGCAGTGATGTGACAGGAAAGGAACAGCAGGTGCAGAGTCTCAAGAGGGTCTGCCAGGTATACCAGCTGCTTAAACTAGGAACTGCAAACTCAGATGCCTATGGTGGCCAGACTCTGAGAGATTCTAGCTAGATACCGGAAAATATTTTTCGTAAAGCCAATCATCTCAGTCTATTATTCCCCCCACCCCCGCCCTTTATTTTTTTAAAGAGATGGGAGTCTCACTAGGTTGTCCAGACTGGCCTCAAACACCTGACCTCAAGTGATGTGCCTTCCTCAGCCTCTTGAGTAACTGGGATTACAGGCATGAACCACAATACCTGGCTATTTCCCCCCATTTGATAGATGCATGAAGTAAGAAATCATTTACTTTTACCTTATCTCCACTGTAAGAAGAAGACTATATGTCTTATATATAGAAGAATATATGTCTTATATAGTTAATACTTGGTTTCCTTTTTGAGGAGTAGTAGGAGTGTAGAGGCTAAAGTAGACTGGCCTGTCCATAAGAAATACCCATTACTCAATTCCAGCCAATTTTTGCCACAACAACAATTGAGCTAGAAGTTCAAATCTAGATTTTTATGTGTTATCTCTTGATTTTTAAGTATTGGTAACTAATTATAAAAATGCATTTGTGTAGGCTGGGCGTGGTGGCTTACGCCTGTAATTCCAGCACTTTGGGAGGCTGAGGCTGGCAGATCACCTGAGGTCAGAAGTTGGAGACCAGCTTGGCCAACATGGCAAAACCCCATATCTACTAAAAATACAAATATTAGTTGGGGGTGGTGGCGTGTGCCTGTAATTCCAGCTACTCGGGAGGCTGAGGCAGGAGAATCACTTGAACCTGGGAGGCGGAGGTTGCAGTGAGCCAAGATTGCGCTGTTACACTCCAGCCTGGGTGACAGAGTGAGACTCTGTCTCAAAAAAAAAAAAAAAAATGCATTTGTATACATACAAACATGCACAGACACATGCACACATGCGTGCACACACACACACACTCTTTCTCTCTCTCGCTGTCGCTCTCCAACTCTGTTGGGCTCAGAAATAGCCAGTCAGTATCTGGCCTCGTTAGTTGGGCCGTCAGTCCACTAGTCCCGTAGTCCCAAGCATTACACAGGCAGCTGCTGCGCAAGGGTAGGCCCACTCTTCTCTAGAACTTTTTGTTTAAAAAGCAAAAAAAAACAAAAAAGCATGAGGGATACAAGAGGCTTTGCTGATTTTTCTGTGGGTTCACAAGTAAGCTTGCCCTTTCTGTGAGTGTGCCCATGTGACAGGCACCAGGAGGCACTTGGGTGGGGTCAGGGGAGCAAATGGTAGGGTCACTGCCTCTGGGCAAAAGTTTATGACTGGGGACTCACCTCAGCTCACTCTGTCCCTCCCCCAGGATGTCCATGAGGAGCCCCATCTCTGCCCAGCTGGCCCTGGATGGCGTTGGCACCATGGTGAACTGCACCATCAAGTCAGAGGAGAAGAAAGAGCCTTGCCACGAGGCCCCCCAGGGCTCAGCCACTGCCGCTGAACCTCAGCCTGGAGACCCAGCCCGGGCCTCCCAGGATAGTGCTGACCCCCAAGCTCCAGCCCAGGGGAATTTCAGGGGCTCCTGGGTCAGTGTCCCCGCCCTGCCTCCATCCTCACACCCATGCGCTGTACCTGGGCTCTCTGCTCGGCTGGGCAGGCCCACTCCCCTAGATGGCAGCAGATACAGGCAGAAGTGGTGATCCTAGGGGTAAGACGCCATGTAGGGAAGCAGGGAGGCACAGCCAAGTTCAGTCTGAGGCTGGAAGCGGGGTCACCTATCAGAGCAGGACCTGGACTCATGCTTGTGCTTACTTGCTTGATAGTGACTGTTCACCTATGTGTGACCCAGTCCTTGCTTCTGAGGACTAGATGGGGAGATGGGACACACATGCTAAAGTTTGGCTTAAAAGTAATCTACCAGATTTTTCAGATGATTTGGGAAAATCAACCTGATTACACAAGCAAGAATTAGGTCACTGTTAAAGATGATACGGCTCTTCACCCTTAAAAAAACAAGAGAATTGAGCTGCATGATTCATAAGGATTCTTGCAGCTCCTAAAAATTCTGATTTCACATAGGAGATGTAAAAAGGTAATATATAATTAAAATCCAAATAAGTGAAAATGAGGAGAGTTATGGGCTCTAAGAAAGAATCCAGCCTGGAGGAGGGAGGTGGGGGGTGGGGGCACTGGTGATCAAGGAAGGCTTCCTGGAGAAGTAGAGCCTCAAGCTAGGCCTTAAAGGATGGGGAAGACTTTGATGAGAAGAGGAGTGAGGCAGGCAGTGGGGAGTGTGAGTAACTTTTGCCAGCCCCTACCTGCTCCCCTATGCAGCCCAGCTGGTGTAGTGGGTGTGTTCAAGGGAGTGATAACTAATAGCTGACTTGTGGCCCCTGATTGTAATGGCAAATGTCATTCACATGCATTAACTCCCTTGATCCCAGCAACAATCCTGTGACAGATGAGGTATTAATATTTCCATTTTCAAAAGAGGGAAGTCAGGTTCAGAGCATTTCAGGGACTTGTGTGGGATCAAGCATCGTGTGAGTCACTGAGCCTGGACTGAAACCCAGGTCTTTTGTTTTGAAATCTTCTGTTCTTTTCCTAAACAAAGCTTGGGCAGGTGGAGGCCAAAGGGGCCTACTGAGTGGAGAAGTAGGACTTGGATAGGGCTGGGATCCCTCAGGGTACACATCTTTGGGGTGCCCAGCCCTCCCTGCAGCCTGTCCCCTTCTCTTGGGGGTTATGGTGACAATTCAGTATGTCTTGCAGGACTGTAGCTCTCCAGAGGGTAATGGGTCCCCAGAACCCAAGAGACCAGGAGCATCGGAGGCTGCCTCTGGAAGCCAGGAGAAGCTGGACTTCAACCGAAATTTGAAAGAAGGTAGGATGTCTGCCCTAGTTAGAAGCAGAGGCCTGAGGCAGGGAGGTGTTAAGACAGTTATTCCTCACCCCTTTGCTGTCTTCCAGTGGTGCCAGCCATAGAGAAGCTGTTGTCCAGTGACTGGAAGGAGAGGTTTCTAGGAAGGAACTCTATGGAAGCCAAAGATGTCAAAGGTGAAGGCCTGTTGGGGGTGGGGGAGATGTTTGAACCCCATCTCTCTTCTCCTGGTCTGGCCACGCAGCCTGGCTCTGTAGGGCAGTTCTTGGTACATACCTATCCTGTGCCATCTGGCTCCTGTCTGGCCTTAGGGGTCATCACCATCCCTCGCCTGGAGGCCCCAAGCATTAGGTCTCACTCATCCCATGCAGGAGAGGCCTGGTAGGAATCAAATCCCATGACTCTGAATCTGGGCTCTCACCAGGCACCCTTGTGACTTCAGGCATGTCATTGCCACTTCCCGAGTCTAACCGCAAAATGAGCAGAAAGTTCCCTTTCACTCTAATTAATTCTAGGTCAGTTGGACCTCACTAAGTGAATGAAAAGTAGTTACTAATGGGCTGCTGCTTGGGTTCCTTAGAGTGATTTTTTTTTTTTTTTTGGAGATACAGTCTCCCTATGTCGCCCAGGCTGGAGTGCAGTGGCACAATCTTGGCTCACTGCAGCCTCAGCCTCCTGCATGATCCTCCCATCTCAGCCTCCTGAGTAGCTGGGAACACAGGCACCTGCCACCAAGCCAGGCTAATTTTTATATTTTTTTTGTAGAGATGACGTCTTACTATGTTGCCCAGGCTGGTCTCGAACCCCTGGGCCCAAACAGTCCTCCCACCTTGGCATCTCAAATTGCTGGCATTGCAGGCATGAGCCACCCACTGCACCCAGCCAGAATGATCATTTTTGCGTTGTCATTGATCACACCCACAGAGGGAACTTTAAAATCATACAGATGCCCAGGCTCCACCCCCACCTATTGAATGGGAACCCCGGGGTATGGTAGGGGCCTGGGCCTCTATACTTCTCAAAGGATCCATGAGTGATTCCTATGTTTTTTGTTTTTTGTTTTTTTAAAAAAAAAAAAAAGGTCTATGGCCAGGCACTCAGGAATAAACTGCTGCATCAGACAGGAGCTAAACTGGAGGTCAGGGGGGCACTAACATTTATTGGTTGAGGACCATGTGCCAGATCCTGGACTAAGAGCTTTGCATATATTAGCGCTTCTTTTTTTTTTTTTTTTTTTTTTTGAGAGACAGCTCGCTCTGTTGCCCAGGCTGGAGTGTAGTGGTGTGATTTCAGCTCACTGCAAAGTTCACTTCCTGGGTTCAAGCGATTCTCCTGTCTCAGTCTCCCGAGTAGTTGGGATTACAGGTATGTGCCACCAGGCCCGGCTAATTTTTGCATTTTTGTAGAGCTGGGGTTTTACCATGTTGTTCAGGCTGGTCTCGAACTCCTGACCTCAAGTGATCCACCTGTCTCGGCCTCCCAAAGTGCTGGGATTACAGGCGTGAGCCACCACACCTGGCCTCTATTAGCTCATTTATCCCTTACAGTAACCCTCTGAGGTGATTATTATTATGCCTACTTACCAAGATTTTGAAAACCCTAAAGTGCAGAGAAATTGGTAACTTGCCTAACAGCTCGCAGACAGGATAGGTTGAAATGGGAATTTGACCCCAGACCTGTCTTGCTTCAAAGCCTGAGTGTGTCCCACTGGATCCCTCCGATGGGATGGTTGTCCACCCTGACCCTGTGTGGCGCTGAGCACTCGAGGACATTGAAGAGGCCTAGGGCTCTGGGGCTGAGATGTCCCACTGTCAGCATTTTCAGGGGGCCTGGAATTCGTGGCTAATAGGGGAGAACTTCTAGGCTAGTAGTTGCCAGGTAGCAACACAAAGAGCCCCCTTCAAGGCAAGCATCTTGTGTCATCATCTCTGTGGCTCAGCCCCTAGTGGTCCTGGGACATAGCAATTGCTCAATAAGTTTCTGATGGATGGGTGGATAGATGGATGGATGTATAGATGAACAAGTAAAAAGTCTCAATGGGGTCTGTTTCACTGTGGAGCAGGGACCCAAGAGAGCCTAGCAGAGAAGGAGCTCCAGCTTCTGGTCATGATTCACCAGCTGTCCACCCTGCGGGACCAGCTCCTGACAGCCCACTCGGAGCAGAAGAACATGGCTGCCATGCTGTTTGAGAAGCAGCAGCAGCAGATGGAGCTTGCCCGGCAGCAGCAGGAGCAGGTAGGTCCTGTTCAGTGGGTGTGGCTTTCTTTCCAGGAAAAGGAGTGTGTCAGGACCTAGAGAAGGCTGCCTTAGGGGCAGGCCTCACCAGTGCAAGCTGGGGCCTGGGGGCAGGCTGGGCAGGGCCTGTGGCCAGGGGCTGTAGGATTCCCACCTGGACTGATTCATGAGCCCTTGTACAGGGTTAGGGGTGGGAGGGTATGAAAGGGACTCTGCAGGAAGAGCAGCTTGCAGCTTCCTGCCCAGCCTCCTGGTCCCGGAGGGAGGGATGAGCTTCCTGCAAAAGGAGAACCAATTCTGAGGGCTGACTGCTTTGCTCCCTACTGCCACCCCACTCCACGGCTTGCCCCACTGTAGAAAGCAGGGTGTGGTTAGGGCTGGGCAGACTGGGCACCAGGGCTAATGTCCGTGACCCCCTCTGCCTACTCTTTCCCTCTCCCAGATTGCAAAGCAGCAGCAGCAGCTGATTCAGCAGCAGCATAAGATCAACCTCCTTCAGCAGCAGATCCAGGTAACCGGAAGGGAGACCCGGAGAGGCACAGGAGGCAGTTGAGGGAGTTGACACCGGCCTGGAGGGTGCTGGGGGCAGGGGATGTGCACCAAGTTAAAGCGCCAGAGCAGAATCACTCAGGCCTGACCTGAGGAGGGTTATTTCTATTCTAGCCCCCAACCTGTCTTCCTTCCCTGATTAAAGGGAGGAGCCCGGCATGTCTTCCTCCCCAGCTGAGACCTGAGGGCAGGTAGACAGGGGCCCACAGAGTTGGCCTAGGGTCAGAGGGATCCTTTGGAAAACTGTCCCTGCTTTATCCCCTGTGCCTCTTGTCCATGGGTCCATTCTCTGTGCCATGGGCTGACCATAGCTGGGTAGCTCTTTGGGTCCCTGGGGACTCACACAGGGTTTCTTTGCCTTCAGCAGGTTAACATGCCTTATGTCATGATCCCAGCCTTCCCTCCAAGCCACCAACCTCTGCCTGTCACCCCTGACTCCCAGCTGGCCTTACCCATTCAGCCCATTCCCTGCAAACCAGGTGAGTATGAGAAGGGAGGTTCCACCACTGCGGCCAGCCTGTCCTGAGGTCAGGGAAAGCGCCCTGGAGCCACTCTCATCCATTAATTTGCTATGTGGACTTTCTGGGCCTCAGTTTTGGATCTGTCTGGTAGAAGAATCATCCTCTTTTTCTGAATCTTGCTGAATTTCGCTGAACTTCACTGGGAGAATGAAAAACCATAAAGCCCTTTCCAGATGTAAAATGATGTAGCAATCCAGGTCTAGTCTCTCCAACTCTGGTACATGTACTGTGTCAGAGTATTAATATCTGGAATATTGCCAGGTGTGGTGGCTCACGCATGTAATCCCAGCACTTTGGGAGGCCGAAGTGGGTGGATCACTTGAGGTCAGGAATTCGAGGCCAGCCTGGCCAACATGGTGAAACCCCATCTTTACTAAAAATACAAAAATTAGCTGGGTGTGGTGGTGCATGCCTGTAGTCCCAGCTACTCAGAAGACTGAGGCAGGAGAATCGCTTGAACCTGGGAGGCGGAGGTTGCAGCGAGCTGAGATCATGCCACTGCACTCCAGCCTAGGTGACAGAGCGAGACTCCATTTCAAAAAAAAAAAAAAAAATCTGGAATATTAACTGGGGTTTATAAATCTCCCAAATTCTTTTTTGTTTGTTTGTGTTTTGTGTTTTGAGACAGAGTCTTACTTGTTCTGTCACCTGGGCTCTGGAGTGCAGTGGTGTAATCTCAGCTCACTGCTGCAGCCTCCACCTCCCATGTTCAAGCGATTCTCCTGCCTCAGCCTCCTGAGTAGCTGGAATTACAGGTGCACACCACCATACCTGGCTAATTTTTGTATTTTTAGTAGAGACGAAGTTTTGCCGCGTTGCCCAGGCTGGTCTCCTGACCACAAGTGATCCTCCCACCTCAGCCTCCCAAAGTGCTGGGATTACAGGCGTGAGCCAACATCTCCCAAATTCTAACAGCCACGATTCCTACCTTCACACTCTTGTCCCTGCCTACACCATGTCACTCTGGCCTTCTACCCCATCACTGAAATTCAGCAGACTGGCCATGTGTCAGACAAGGGTGTGGGACCTGACGGTACAGGGCAGTTGGGGAGGGAGCATGGAGTCTGGGATTTATTTTGTAGGCTGTGGGGTGCATGTGAACATTTGAGAAGTGAGTGTGTCGTTCTGGCTTTGAGGGGTAGGGAGTGGAGGGGAGACTGGCCAGAAGCAGGACCTGCTAGGTGATTCTAGCAGCAGGGGATGATACCTGAACTAGGGCAGTGACAGAGAGTTATGGGGACAGGGCAGAGATGCTGCCCATAATTACCCCAGGAGTGTGGACAGCTTTAAAGGCAACCCGTGCTAGTTCATCCTCCCTGTTCCACAGGCGAGAAAGAGAGAGAAGAGGAAATTCCCTGAGGCCTATAGGCTGTGGGCTTGGGTAGACTGCTCAGCCCCACTGGCTCTCTGCTCCTGCCTGGTTTGTGCCGGGCACTGTAGGGTGGTGTGAAGGGGAAACACAAAGGACTGAGAAAGCCAGGCCCCATCTTCATCCATTCAGGGGCTGTAGAAAGACACCATGGACCGGGTGGCTCATAAACAACAGATGTTATTCCTCACATACAGTTCTGGGGGCTGTGAATTCCAAGATCATAAAGCCAGCATATTTGGTGTCTGGTGAGGGCTGACTTTCTGGTTCACAGATGGCGTCTCTCACTGTGTCCTCAGGTGGTGAAAGGGGTAAACGGGCTCCCTCAGGCCTCTTAATCTCATTCCTGAGGGCTCCACCCTCATGGCCCAGGCACCTCCCAAAGGTCCCACCTCCTAATTCTATCACATTGGGAATTAGATTTCAACATAGGAATTGGGGTGGGGGAGGCACAAACATTCAGACGGTAGCATTCTGCCCCAGACTCTCCCCAGTTCATTTTCCTGTCATATGCAAAATATATTCATTCCATCCCAATAGGCTACCAAATCTTAACTTGTTCCAGCATCAGTTCAAAAGTTTCAAGTCCAGAGCCTCATCTAATCTCACCTAGGCCAGGCACAGTGGCTCATGTCTGTGATCCCAGCACTTTGGGAGGCTAAGGCAGGAGGATTGCTTGAGGCCAGGGGTTCAAGACCAGCCTGGGCAACAAAGTGAGACCCTGTCTCTACAAAAAAAAAAAAAAAAATAGCCTGGCATGGTGGCCTGTGCCTGTGGTCCCAGCTACTTGGGAGGCTGAGGCAGGAGGATTGCATGAGCCCAGGAGGACAAGGCTGTAGTGAGCTGTGTTTGTACCACTGCACACCCTCCTGGGAGACAGAGCGAGACATACAGAGACAGAGTGAGGCCCTGTCGCAAAACAGACAAAAATAATAATAAATCTCACCTAAATCATTTATAGGTAAGACTCAAGGTATAATTCATTCTGAAGCAAATTCCCCTTCAGAACTGAGGAATGAATTTCTGAGGTCTGTAAGCTGTCCAGTTTATGGCACTTTGTTTCAACAGCCTGAGTAGACTAAGACAGGCCCAATGTGGAAGTTTCCAGTTAGCTGGGGGAATGGGGAGTGGAGAAGGTTGAAGGTGGAGGACAGGGCAATTCCAAACCATTGCAACTCCCCATGAATGTGGAGGAGAGCTGTGGAGGCAAGGGGACAGTGATCTGGTCGGGGATAGGACCCCCAACTGCTTTCTGGGCAGGTAAGGCAGTAAATAAGCTGTGGGAGCCCGGGACTGGCATGGCTGCCTCCCACTTTGTTTGCTCCAGAAACTAAGCAAGCAAGGTCCCTTGCAAAAGCTAACTGCAAACAGCGGCCCTCCCCAGCTCACAAGCCTTACATGGTCCTCTGTACCCACAGCTTGGGCTCCGTACTCCTGACCTCGGCCTTCATGGGCCTTGGAGCCAACCTGGCCCCCATGGCCTGCCTCATTCCCCACAGCTCACCCTCACACACCCCACCACTCCATCTCCACTTGCCCAAATCCTGCCCATCCTGCAGGCACTAGCGCACACCTCGGCTCCCACAGGGAGCCTGCTCTAGTTACCCCAGCTGGAGCGGAGTTTGCTGGTGCTCTGCCTGTGTGACCCTCATCACCACCTGCCATGCACTTCATGATTTCTACATGTGGCCTATCTCTCCACCTGGATGCTGGGCCTGGGAGTGAGGTAGGGTAGGCAGGAGTGCCATGTCGAGAAGAAGGAAAGGCTGTGGAGTCTAGAGGCCCTGGGTTCAAATCCTGATGCTGCCATTTCATAGCTCTGTGGACAACCCATTTTTCTTATTTTTATTTTTTTAGTTTTGAAAATTTTAAATTCTTTTTTTTTTTTTGAAACAGAGTCTCGCTCTGTCCCCCAGACTGGAGTGCAGTGATGCAATCTCGACTCACTGCAACCTCCGCCTCCTGGGTTCAAGCGATTCTCCTGCCTCAGCCTCCTGAATATCTGGTATTACAGGCGCGTGCCACCGCACCCGGCTAATTTTTGTATTTTTAGTGGAGACGGGGTTTCACCATGTTGGTCATGCTGGTCAGGCTGGTCTCGAACTCCTGACCTTGTGATCCACCCACCTTGTCCTCCCAAAGTGCTGGGATTACAGGCGTGAGCCACCACGCCTGGCTTAAATTCTTAATAATAGAGATGGGGGTCTTGCTATGTTGGCCAGATTGGTCTTGAACTCTTGGCCTCAAGCAGTCTTTCTGCCTCAGCCTCCCAAAGTGCTAGGCATGAGCCACCACACCCAGCCCCATTTGACTTCTAAGGTTTTCATTTCTTTTTCTGTAAAATGGGATGATGATGTATTCAGCCCCTGTTATATATCACATACCATGTATTATTGTCAGATGATACATATGAGACGTTCTACACAATAGGCAGCCGCTTTTGTGCTCTGTGCCCAGTAGGTACAAAATAAAAGTACCTGTTGGATGAATAGGTGTTTTACCCTATCTCATTGTGCCGTTGGATGGGACTCTAGAATCTGGGAAACTCTATTTAGAGTGGGTTGGGAAAGGCGGGAACCCAGTGAAGATGCCAGTCAGTGTGCAGGGGCAGTGTGGAGTGAGGGGATAGGAGCCTCCAAGCAGTGCTTTGGGGCTGGGGAGGGCAGTGGTTGGAACCAAGCTGGTCCAGTGCCGAGCCATTGCCCATGTTGTGGTGCTGGGACCTCGTCAAGCAGGGTGTCTGCTGTTCTGTGCTCATCCAGGACTTTTCTCCTTGCCGCCTTTTCCATAGTGGAGTATCCGCTGCAGCTGCTGCACAGCCCCCCTGCCCCAGTGGTGAAGAGGCCTGGGGCCATGGCCGCCCACCACCCCCTGCAGGTACCACCCTCTACCCACTGGCCTGGGGCTCCCTCTCGAGCTTATGACGGCCGGCTGCCGTGTTAGGGAACTGCGGGGTGTGGACTGGTGAGCCCTGGCATCCTGTGTTCTTGTTCACCCGCTCCTTCTGCGTCCGCTTTTCTGTCTGTCTCCTTGTGTGTTCTGGGTATGCTCACCTCACTTCCTCTCTGTCCTGCTGTGGGAGTGTCCTTTGGTGTCTGTCATCCTCTGACCTGCTGGGTCTCCCTCAGGAGCCCTCCCAGCCCCTGAACCTCACAGCCAAGCCCAAGGCCCCTGAGCTGCCCAACACCTCCAGCTCCCCAAGCCTGAAGATGAGCAGCTGTGCACCCCGCCCCCCCAGCCATGGAGGCCCCACGCGGGACCTGCAGTCCAGCCCCCCGAGCCTGCCTCTGGGTAAGCCTCCTGCTGCCTGCACTTGTCCCTCAGCCCTCTTAGGGGAGAGCCGGCGGCATGATGTGACCTTGAGCAGGTGCCTTCTCCTCCCTGGGTCCCAGATTTTATCAAACAAGGGGTTAGACTTGCTCTTAGCAGAAGATCCCCTTCTTCTTCTCCCTCATCATATCTGTCTGGGCATTCCAAGCATCAGGGATTCAGGCCAGAGTCACATAGTTCCAGGGGGTACTATTGTCATTTCTAGTCTATTGACATACACAATAACTAGCCAGTGTAAGTGGCATATCCCTGAGGAAATGCAATGCAGCCGCCGTGTGGAAGAACAGGAGGGAACACTAACTCAGGTGCCTCATGGGAGTGGCATGGCAGGAAGCTGATGGAGTTTGGGCTCATGCTGGGCTGATGCCCTCAGCTTCTCTCGCTTCTCTTCCCTCTCTTCTGCCCTCTCCCACAGGCTTCCTTGGTGAAGGGGACGCTGTCACCAAAGCCATCCAGGATGCTCGGCAGCTGCTGCACAGCCACAGTGGGGCCTTGGATGGCTCCCCCAACACCCCCTTCCGTAAGGTATGGTCCCGCACTCCCTTGAGCCTAGGGGCAGCAACAGATGGTGGCCAGGAGTGGAAGACACAGTCTGAGGCCACCAAGAGAGAAGCATGGGGAGGAGTGGGGTGATGCAGAGGAGGCTGACGTCAGGTTGCCCCTGTCAACCTAGGACCTCATCAGCCTGGACTCATCCCCAGCCAAGGAGCGGCTGGAGGACAGCTGTGTGCACCCACTGGAGGAAGCCATGCTGAGCTGCGACATGGATGGTGAGGGCTCAGGCGCAGGGCTGATACGCAGGAGGGCCCAACTCTGTATTCCACCAGGGCCAGGGCTGTGTCTGCCTCTGATCTCTTCCCTCCCTTGGTCTGTTGGGTCCTTTCCAGGTGTGTGTGCCTCTGCTGTCCCATTATGTGTCTGTTGGCTCTGTCTCTGAGTCTGCTTTCCTAAGTTTTGTGACTGCTGAGTTTCTGCTCTCTCTTGAGGCCATACCGCTGTGATTTTCTTGTGTGTCTGTCTCTGGTTCCCTGGCTGGGCCTCTGCTGATAATTTGCTGTTTCTTCTGCCCCATCTGCTCCTGCCTTGCTCCTCCTCGGCTGGCTGCTGTGGGAGCCTCCTCAGTGCCTCCTGCTGGTCAAGTAGGGGACGTCTCTCTGCTGGCCCTGGGGCACTCTCCTGACCCCAGACAGGCTGCCTGGCTGACTTCACTCCTGTCTCCCAGGCTCCCGCCACTTCCCCGAGTCCCGAAACAGCAGCCACATCAAGAGGCCCATGAACGCCTTCATGGTGTGGGCCAAGGATGAGCGGAGGAAGATCCTGCAAGCCTTCCCAGACATGCACAACTCCAGCATCAGCAAGATCCTTGGTAAGGGCCAGTGGCTGGGGCCATGGTTCAGTATGACCTGGTTGCAGGAGCCAGCTGGGTCTATTCAGGGCTTGCTTGGTGATATTCCATACTATGTTGGACTCCAGTGGAATCTGACGACAGGGGTGCAGGAGTTGCTGGGGATGTGAGGGCAGCTGGGTCCTGGGGTCTTATACCACTGAAGTGTTCGGTAGCACCTGTCCTCAAGAACTCAAGGAGTGTGCGTGTGTGTGTGTTTACATTCTTTAGTACTCCTGATCTAAACCTAAGCTGTTCCACTGTTTGTCCAGACCCTTGCTCTGGCAGAAAACAGGAGAGACTAGTGTTCCTGGGCTGTCACTAGAAAGATTTTTTTAAATTACATGTCCTGATTGGTGGCCATGGAGGGGTGTTGGGCAGGGCAGATGGGGCTCGAGGGGGCAGTTGTTTTCAAGACTGAGGCTCCTCCAGTGTCAGCGCAGGACTCTTGTCAACTGAGACATCAGGTATTTTGTCCTGAGCAGGGAGCCTGTCTGGGTTGTTGAAGGTCTGAGGTGGCTGCTCTTTTGTTTATGCAAATCAGACAGGCCAGAGGCTCGAGGAAGTTGCTGGATTGTTAGGAACATGGGTGGGTACTGAGTCTTAAGCTGGCAGTTGGATATCCCTATACAGGCCAACTTCATTCATTTGCCCAGTATCCAAGGAGCACCCGTATCGGGCCAGGCCCTTGCTAAGTGCTTGCACATATATTATCTTGTGGACCCACCTGGTGATCAAGGTCTTCTCAGGTCCTGCATGGGGCTGGGGGTGGTCAGCAGAGCCCAGCACTGACTGCCTGCCCCTGGGGGGTTGGGTCAGGATCTCGCTGGAAGTCCATGACCAACCAGGAGAAGCAGCCCTACTATGAGGAACAGGCGCGGCTGAGCCGGCAGCACCTGGAGAAGTATCCTGACTACAAGTACAAGCCGCGGCCCAAGCGCACCTGCATCGTGGAGGGCAAGCGGCTGCGCGTGGGAGAGTACAAGGCCCTGATGAGGACCCGGCGTCAGGATGCCCGCCAGAGCTACGTGATCCCGTGAGCAGGCCCCCCCGCAGGCAGCCAGGAGACTGTGTGTGCATGTGTAGCTCTCATGAGTGGCTGGGTGTCAGTGTGTGGCCTGCCTTTGTGTGTGACCCCAGGGGTGCTGTGTGTATGCGTATGTGTGTGTGTGTTATCTGTGTATAGCTGAACCTGCATGTGCGACCCGACTGTGTATGGCTATGTATGTGACTGTGGTGAGCACTCAGTGGCTGAGGATGTAGGAATGTGACTGGAGGACTGGCCACGTGGACCTGGAGAAAGTGCCTGTAGATCCCACTGCCGATAAACTCAATAGAAATTCAGAGGCGCTAGAAATCAAAGTATTCATCACACAGAAAGGTTCCTGACTTGACTACAGCAAGCACCCTAGTCTATTCCTTTAAACAGGACATCTCCCAGGGCATTTAAAATATACAATTTCTGCGTGGTATAGTGACACACACCTGTAATGCCAACACTTTGGGAGGCTGAGGCAGGAGGATCCCTTGAGCTCAGGAGTTTGAGACCAGCCTGGGCAACATAGTGAAACCTCATTAAAATTAGCCAGGTGTGGTGGTTCACACCTATAGTCCCAGCTACTCAGGAGGCTGAGGCAGGAGGATCACTTGAGCCTGGGAGGCTGACGCTGCAGTCAGCTGTGATTGCACCACTGTTCTCCAGCATGGGTGACAGAGCATGACCCTGTTTCTAAATATAAGTAAACAAAACATAAAATATACAAGTTCTAAAAACTGGATGCACACATGATCCTCCAAGAATATTATCTGTTGAGCACATCAATGGCCCTAGGTCTGCAGGTCATCTGCAGGGTTGTAGGTGTCAGTGAATTTGGCCATCAGAAAGCAGGCTGGGGGCAGGGTATATAAGTCACAGCCAAGAGTGTGTGGAGTGGGAGTGCATGCTCTGAGGAGGCCTGGAGGGGAGACGGGTTTGGGGTTGAATCAAGTGTGCATCCATCACCGTTCCCCTTCTCTGCCCCACAGCCCGCAGGCTGGCCAGGTGCAGATGAGCTCCTCGGATGTCCTGTACCCTCGGGCAGCAGGCATGCCGCTGGCACAGCCACTGGTGGAGCACTATGTCCCTCGTAGCCTGGACCCCAACATGCCTGTGATCGTCAACACCTGCAGCCTCAGAGAGGAGGGTGAGGGCACAGATGACAGGCACTCGGTGGCTGATGGCGAGATGTACCGGTACAGCGAGGACGAGGACTCGGAGGGCGAAGAGAAGAGCGATGGGGAGTTGGTGGTGCTCACAGACTGATGCCAGCTGGGTGGGCCCGGCCCCTTCTCCTCTGGGGAAGACCTTGTCCCAACTCGATGGGCACAGCCAGCCAACCTAAGACTATGTTGGTACTTGGACTTGTTCGTGCCCCAGAGATGGGCAAAGCTGTGCACTTGCAGATACATTCATGAGGGGAGAGGCGCCCTCCCTTCCTGAGGAACTGTTGGCCTGGGTGGGCAGGAACTGCAGTATGGCCGTGGGCTGAGCTGGCTGAGCACCTCAGCCTTTAGAGCTTATGGCCAGGGGACACCGTATGACTCTCCTCTCCTGCAGGTCTGTCCACCTGGGGTATGGCATCTACCGACCTGTCTCCCTGGGGTCACATGCTTTGTTTCCATTCTTGTCCTGGCTGGACCAGCCACTGTGGGACCAACACCCCTCCCACACTCCCCCAGACTGCTCGTCTATCACCAGGATCGCTTTGCACTTTGTGCAAAAGGGTCTGGCTGTCCCTTGCTGTTTTCATCTCTGCCAAGCCTATTGTGCCTCTGGCTGCTGTATGTGTGCGCGTGCACGTGTGTGTGTTTCATCTGTTCATTCACTGCACAAGATATTTATTGAGTGCCCACTACGTGCCAGGCACTGTTGCTGAGTTCCTGTGGGTGTGTCTCTCGATGCCACTCCTGCTTCTCTGGGGGCCTCTTTCTGTGCTTCTCTTTGTCCCCAAATTGCTACCTCTTTGTCAGTCTGGGTGTCTCAGGTTCTGTGTGTCCTTGTGTGCATTTCTGTCTCTCTCTGTCCTCGTCTCTCTGCAAGGCCCTCTATTTCTCTCTTTCTTGGTGTCTGTCCTTTGCCCCCTGTGCCCTCTGGATTCTCTGGGTCTGTGTAGGCCCCTGGTCTGCCCTGGGCTCATCAGCCTTCCTGACCTCCTCTTGCCCTCCCCTTCACTCCCTCCCTGGCTCTGCCAGTCGGTTCCCACGGAGCCATTTTTAGCTCTGATCAGCATGGGAATGTGCCTCAGCCTCCAAGGGGCTTTGTCCTGGTGCCCCCGCCCCTGGTCCCAACCTGATCCCACGAGGGAGTTGGGACAGGAGGATTGATGGTGCTCCCCTTCCTGCCAGCGTCAGAGGCCCTGGAGAGGGGCTGTCCATGGCAGCTGGTCTTTATTCCTCCCTCATGAGCACAGGGTGGGGGGGGCTCCCCATTCTTGGAAGAGGTTGAGAAGACTCCTGGGCTTCAGCCTCTCCCACCCAGCCCTGCCCCTCACCTGCCTGCCCTCCCCTCCCCCACTCTATACTAGGGACTGGATCTCAGCCTCTGATCAGTTTCACAAAGTTTGTTCCCTAAGGAAATCAAATCCCATTGTCACCTAACTCTGAAGATCTAAACAGCCCTTGGATCAGTACGGGAACCCCAAATCCCACAGGGCCAGATGTGGAGTCTGTGTCTGCCCCCGTCTTCTCTCCATCCTCAAAGCCCCCACTTCTCTCCAGGCTGTTTCTTTTTTTATGACTGTAAACATAGATAGTGCTTTATTTTGTTAATAATAAGATAATGATGAGTAACTTAACCAGCACATTTCTCCTGTTTACACTCGGGGGATTTTTTGTTTTCTGATGACATAATAAAGACAGATCATTTCAGAATCTGGCCCCTTGTGCAGGGGAGAAGGGAGGCTGGCCTAAGTCCAGAATTCCCAAATATGCCATCAGCCTGGGCACCACTGTCCCCTGGTGGCAGCCTGCAGGAGCTACAGGCCTGGGGCCTCAGAGGAATCTGGGGCTTAATGCAAGGGAATCCCAGGCCAAGCCTGTGAGTGACACATGCCTCCCACAGAGCCCACGTTGAATGCCCCTACCTTGACGAGGTGAGGCCACCCGGATCCTAAGAAAGAAGGCAGTAGTAAGAGCACTGTAATAGGAGTCACGAAGCTCGGGGTCTCTCTAGAACTGGCCACATGGCTGGGGTTGGGGAGTGGGAGCCAGGTCTCTCCTTTGGGACCTCATTGTCCTCATCTGACAACAAGATTAAACCTTATACCTGGTTCTTATCATTCAGAGAAGGAGCCCTTTGAGACTCTAATGAAAGCTGTGGATCCTTGTCTTAGAAAAGGACCCACAAAGGTTTACCCTGAAGCCCATCTGAGGCCCCTACAATGCTAATTAATGAAGCAGGGTCTCTAATGATAATGCTTCAGGGCTCTCTATCCATGACACATGCTTTGAGTGAACACTTCAGACCTAGTTATCACATTAGGAGAAGTAATAGGCCTGCAAGGGCCGGATGACAGACTGAAACACCTCAAAAATGCATATTAACCAGGCTCTAGAGAGACATATCTTGTGGTGAAAAATTAATCCCATCAGTATAGAGTGGGGACAGCAAAACCGAATGGCAGTTCTTGTGGAAGAGTTGGACTTGGGCTGCATTAATAGAGGCTTGTGTTCACAACAGGGGAGGTGATGGTCCAGTGTACCCCACACAGACTTAGTCCCAGGGGTAGCGTGCCCTTCCTCACCCCCTCACTAGGGAAGTCTCACAATGGAGGGGCCCTGAAGCAGGCACCCCACATGGAGGAGCACAGGAGGGATCCTGGTGCACATTGTCCTTAGAGGAATAGTCAGAAGGGTCAGGCGTGTTTCCTCTAGAAAAGAAGACAGAGTTGGACAGAAAGGACAAGATTGCTTTCTCCAAAGCTGCCAGGTGGGCAAAGTGTAGTATTGCACAAAGTTCATGAGGCAGAACTTGAGCTCCTGGATGAGGTTCAAGACTGTCTTGACATAAAGAACACCTTTTCCACAAAAAAGAGTGAACTTCCCAACTCAAGTCCTCAAGCTCTTGAGTACTGGTGGAGGGATTTCTAGATTGGAGAGGGTAGTGGTGAGAGAGGGTAGGTGTGGTTGATTCTAGGACCACAAAGTTGGGAGGGTGTGGAATGGAGACTACCCAAGAATTAAGGGCCCAGCCATTTGGTATGGGGAGCGTCCTGAACGCTGGCTGGCTGTTTTTTCCCCAGCCCGCGTTCTCAGAGCCTCCTCTCCTTCGCTCTCCCCACGCCATGTCTGGAAAAGATGCAGGCAGAGGTGGGAGGAGGAGCTGGCGGCGGCGCCTGCCCCCTGGTGGTCACGATGGAGAGCTGCCCATTGCACCTCCCACTCCCCTCAGCCCTCTGCCCTCCGGCTCTCCGCTCTCCGCTCTCCGCCCTCCGCCCTCCGCCCTCCCCTCTCCGCCCTCCCTTCTCGGTCCCCGGCCTCCTCCATTCCACTGGTGGGTCCAAACCAGGTCCTGCCAGTCTCAAGACTCTCCCAGCCTGGCTCATTCCCACCTGTCGGTCCTGAGTTCCTCTTCCCTCCCCCAAGTCCTCTTGTCTTGCCTGCCTTATTCCCTCTGCTGAGACACAGTAGCGGGTCCTGGAGCCCCACCCCCTGTCCCATGAGAAGCAGGATGGGGCCAGGTGGTTGGAGAGGCCAGGAGCAGAGTGCTGTGGTCATTACCAGGAAAGCTGGGCCACAAGTTCGTCCCCTCCGTGCGTCTCTGGCAGAGACCGAGAAGCAGAGCCCGTTGGAAAGGTGAATGTGCACAGGTGTCCTTTAACTAGAGCTCTTTGCTAAGAGTCCTGGAAGGGGCCCGAGGGGGTGGAACCCGGATCACACTGGGAGGCTCCCAGGCCTGGTGCTCAGCCAGGAGGACAGGAGTGCTGGTTAGCCTGGGGTGGCAGTGAAAGGAACCAAGGTGGAACTCCCAGACTTTGAGGGACAGGGTTGTGTTCCCTGCCACCACACAGGCTCACTCCCCTGGAAGACTGGGGGAAGGAGAATGCTTTCTCAGAGGCGGCAGTGGGATGATGTCTGCTGTTAATTCCTTCCCATACAGATGGTGGCCAGGACCTTAGGGGCACAGGACAATACCCAGGGGGGCTCTGTCCCAGCCATTCCCTACTCACCACTGCAACACTTATCTCCAGCGCAACAGCATCAAGACCCAGGAGGCTGGAAACAAAGCTGGCTTCACAGTGTTAATTCTGCCCTCAATTCCAGAGGTGGCTCGGAGAGGAACAAGGAGCGGGGACACCGCTATTTAGTCCAGACAGGTAGTGTCTATGACCACCTGACCCCACAGGTGACCCCAGGGGGCCCCTACCTGCCCAGCCCTGGCACCATCCCTATGCCTGGGCACCTCTTTTGCCCATGTCCCCCCACTGGCACCCTCTGAGGCTGCTGCCCATGGAGGGCCTGGCTATGCTGGATCACCATGACCTTGAAAGCTCCAGCTGCAGGTGCCGGCTCCAGTGGTTGCCATGGCACCAGGGTGCTTTTTGCAGGCAAAAGCCCAACAACCAGAGTCCACCTGGCAGGCTGCTGCTGCTGTTGCCTCTGCTGCCCCTAAGGGCACTGGGCACTTACTGGCAGGGGGGCAGTCCTGGAGCAGCTGCTGCCCAGTGCACAGCCTGGGAAGTATAGCCGGAGTGACTGGGCTGTTAAGAGGGGTGCCCCCTTCTCATCTTTGAGTTTCTGCTCTTCCTTCTGGCCTTCTGAAAAAGTGACGGATTGGTTCCAGAAATCACTCCTGCCTGTTCTCAGGCAGAGCAGCCCCTTCCCCACCCCACTGACAGCTGGGAGCCAGACATGACCGAGGAAGGTGTCCTGAGCACTTCTATTTAGAATGTCACTGGTTCATCTCCTGGGTCAACCAAAGTCCTTGTAATCCACAGCCTAGTTCCCCCTAAGCAGTGCTTTACCGGGTTTAACTGGTAGGTTCTACTAAGAGAGTCAAAGGCACAGAAGCTGAGTGAGAGAAATAGGGGGCCCTGCCCAGAGCCTTCGGAGCTAGGTGCACAGGAGGATGTGTGCAGGCGGCTACCTTGACTTCAGCATGAAGCCCAGGTGGAGGGGGGATATCAGGAGGGGTTACAGCACCCCTCAGCCCCCACGCAGGGGTCAGTTCCTCACCATTGTCACTCAAGACACAGCAGTCCGGAAATGAGCATTTTAATGCAGAAAGAAAACCATGATAATTTACAAATGAATCACTTTCTGGGCCAGAGCCAGGAAGGCCCCAGGAGCTGCGGGGGCAGAAAGGAGGTGGAGGCTGTTGAGTGTCCGGGCAACCAGTTTAGTCAGCACCTTTCTGATGGGATCCTGCCCAGGCTCTCCCACGATGGGCCCTGGGGGGCCCTGGCCACCACCCCATCCTCTTGGCTCCCTCTAGTCATTCCAGATAGGAAGACCTCGGGTCAGCTTCAGGACATAAAGTAGAGCTGGAGAGACATCCCTGGAAGGAGGGCCTGAGGGCCAGGGAGGGAACAAAGCAGGAGACTGCTGGTTCTGGTTTTGGCCACCTCACCCTTGGCCACGTCCCCTCCGGCTAAGCCACAGCACAAAGCAGAGCCAGGCTCTGGAGGCCCAGGGCCTCACCACTCCCTCTCCTGTCCCCCCAGCAGGGGGACAAAACAGAAGCACAGGAGAGCACGTTGGGGAGCATGTTTCCTCGGGCTGAGGTTTGATTGGATCTGGTTTGGAGAAGGTGAGGGATCTCAGAGGAGGTGGCTGCTGGGGAAGATGTCATGCTCAATTCTTGGCCCCCACCCATCACCAAGATAGGTACATCCATGTGTCAGAGTTGGTGTGATGCTGGTTTGGAGCTCAGCACCTCCCACGTGGGGCATGCAGGGGGAGACGGACTGGAGGCTCAGGGCACTGGAGGTAGAAAGGAGCCCTCCCCGCCTCCTTCCCCAGGCCAGGAAGGGGTAAACACACATATAAGGCAGCCCCAATTCCAGCAGGGCCTGAGGCTGGGAATGATGTGTTTCCCAGGGGTGGTTATTGTTCAGGACCTGGCTGCAGGCACTTCCTCCCAAGCCTGGTGAGGTGAAGGGGACCCCCAGAAGGGGGTCCTATCAGCCCCTCCAGACAGGAGAATGAGGTCTTCAGTGGCAACCACTGGGGTCTGGCGGCAGGGACAGAGCCTTCTTCCTGGACACCCATGTGTCCCCTCTCCCACCTTGTCCAAGGGTGTGGATCCCAGAGTGCAGAATTGAGCTCTGGAGAACAGGTCTGGCCAGACAGATGGGTAGGGGAGGGATGGGGTGGCTGGTCACTTTGGCATCTCCAAGGCTGACACTTGAGGCTTCACCTTGAAGTACTGGTTGAATCGGATCACTGCGTACCTGTGGGGAAGACAGAAGGAAGCTGGGTGTGAGGAAGAAAGCCAGGTGGGCCCTGCTGGGGGTGCTGACATCATGAGAAAAGTTTTTCAGTGGCTCTAGGCCTATCTAAGTCTGAGCAGATCAACCCCAACCCAGACTGATTAGTATTATTATTTCTTTTGCTTCTTTTTAAAATTTTTAATATTTATTTATTTTGAGACAGGGTCTGGATCTGTCACCCAGGCTGGAGTGCAATGGCATGATCTTGGCTCACTGCAACCTCTGCCTCCCGGGCTCTGATGATCCTCCCACTCAGCCTCCAGAATAGCTGGGATTATAGGTGCACGCCACCACACCTGGCTAATATTTGTATTTTTTGTAGAGACAGGGTTTCACCATGTTGCCCAGGCTAATCTTGAACTCCTGAGCTCAAGCAATCCGCCTGCCATGGCCTCCCAAAGTACTGGGATTACAGGCATGAGCCACCGTGCCCAGCCTATTTTTTTTTTAACTTCAACTATGTTTTTTTTCTTCTTAGATCAGACTAGAGAAACCCTTCCACAAACATGCTTGTTTGGAGTTTTGTTTTTACAGTTCTATATTGTTAAGTATATTCACATTGCTGTGCAAATGAATATCTACAACTTTTTCCTTTTGGACAACCGAAACTAGACCTATTAAGCAATACTCCCCATTGCTCCCTCTCCCCACCCCCTGGCAGCAATTCTACTTGGTTTCTATGGATTTGACTACTTTAGTTATCTCTTATAGAACCATATTTGTCTTTTTGTGACTGGCTTATTTAGCGTAATGTCCTCAAGATTCATCCACGTTGTAGCAAGTGACAAGATTTCCTTCGTTTTTAAGGCTAATATTCTATTGTATGTATAGACCATATTTTATTCATTCATTCATCTGTTGACAGACAGCTGGGTTGCTTCCATCTCTTGGCTACTATGCCAAGAATAATGTTGCTGTGAACATAGGTATATAAATATTTCTTTGAGAGTTTACTTTCAATTATTTTGGCTACCCACCGAGAAATGAGATTGTTGGATCATACGGTAGTTACATTTTTATTTTTTGAGGAACCACTCTACTGTTTTCCATAGTAGCTCACCATTTTACATTCCTACTAATGGTGCAGAAAGGTTCCAATTCCTGCATATCCTTACCAACAATTATTATTTTCTGTTTTTTAACAGCAGCCATCCTAATGGGTGTGAAGCGACATCTCACCATGCTTTGCTTTTTTTTTTAAATTAAATTTTATTTTTTTATCATTTTATTTTATTTTGAGATGGAGTCTCGCTCTGTTGCCCAGGCTGGAGTGCAGTGGCGGTATCTTGGCTCACTGCAAGCTCCTCCTCCCGGGTTCACGC
This sequence comes from Gorilla gorilla gorilla, assembly GCF_029281585.2. Lineage (NCBI taxonomy): Eukaryota > Metazoa > Chordata > Mammalia > Primates > Hominidae > Gorilla > Gorilla gorilla. The sequence continues at coordinate 52,620,643 of NC_073224.2, read as the reverse complement.
CATTCTCCTGCCTCAGCCTCCCAAGTAGCTGGGATTACAGGCGCCCGCCACCACGCCTGGCTAATTTTTTGTATTTTTAGTAGAGACGGGGTTTCACCGTGTTAGCCAGGATGGTCTTGATCTTCTGACCTCGTGATCCACCTGCCTCAGCCTCCCAAAGTGCTGGGATTACAGGCGTGAGCCACCGCGTCCGGCCTCACCATGCTTTTCATTTGCATTTCTCTAATAGTTGTGAACACTTTGAAACCAGGGTAGTGATTCCCTTTCAGCTGAAGGTGGGTGAGGAGGAGAAGGGCAAGGCCCTGGACCAGAATGGAGGGAGAAATGATTCCTGGCCTTAGGGACATAGGAGCCTCACAGGACAGGGACTCCCTGAATCATCGATACGCAAGCAGCGGCTAGCTACTGAAGGAGTAGCTGGGGCTGTCACCCAACCAGAAGGCAGCATGGTAAACCCTTAACCACTGCATGGCTTCAGCAAGTCACTTCTGCTCTCTGGACCTCTGTCCTCTCTGCTGTAAAATGAGGGTAAGACCTACAGTCGTTCCAACTGATTTTCAACGATTCCATCCACCACCAGGCTCCGTGGATAGGTGCGCTGGAAGCAGGGTGGGGAGTGGAGTAGGCGGTAGGATTTGGTGGGGACTAGCACACCTCCTACGAGGAACAGGGAGGATGTGACACTTCTCTTTTCCGAGTGGTACTTTCCTGGCATCCCCTGGGGATAGTGGCCCCGCTGGAGATGAGCTGGAACGGGGGCAAGTCAGCAGAGCAGGGGAGCGGACTCTGGGCATTCTGCCTGGGCTGTCCTTTCCCAACACCCTGGGCTCAACCAAGGCTCTCCCTTTTCTCCACGTCCCACCATCACCCCCACACTCACCTGAGGAAATCAAAGTCGATGGTGGAGTACTGGTTCTGGATGAGGGCCCAGAGAGCCCAGAAGAAGTGAGACGCCTGGAAACAGACCAGAGAGGGTCAGCCTGGCAATCTCCCCATGCCTGTTTCCGACTCTACAGCACTGGAGGGATGCAGTCATTGTGGAAGACACACAGCTAGGACCCTGGAAGAGATGTGGCGGGGTCTCCCTAGCACACGCTGGGGAAATTCTGGAGGCCAAGTCGCTGCACAGCATTTGGCGCCTCCACTCCTGCTAGAGAAAGGTGGGCAGAGCTAGTTCTACCAAGGCCCTAATGTTTACCAACCCTAAGGCAGGTAGTCAGCAGTCAGGAATTTTGGGGCGTTCCCACAACCTAAGCAGGACCCACACTCCACCTCTGGTCTCTTCCCTATCCAGGGAAATCTCTTGGAGTCTTCAAGGCCAAGGTAGGATCCAGGCCAAGATGAACCCCTAAGCCAGAGGTTAGGCTTAATGGCCAGTGGGGGGCTGGTGCCTCTCAGGAAGGTGCAGGGAAGGAAGAGTGATGGGCAGCAGTGCCCTGGCCACGTGTCTGCTGGAAGATCCCTACACTAACCTCCTCCACTCCTTTTCCTCTCTCCTGGGAGGCTGGTTGGGTTGGAAAATGAACCTAGATATGGAAACAAGAATCCCCCAAGTCTAGGCATTTGCTAAGCATCAAACCGTGCTCTCCTTGTGGCTAGAGGTACCCACCAGGCCCAGGTCACCTCAGGCTCAAGAAGCCAGGGATTGGATGGGAGGAGGGTGAGGATCAAAAAACTACCTGTCGCACACTGTGCTTATTACCTGGGTGATGAAACAATCTGTACACCAACCCCGGTGACAGGCAGGTTACCTATATAACAAACCTGCACATGTACCTCTGAATATAAAATAAAAGTAAAAAAAAAAAATAAAATAAAGCCAGGGAGCTGCGGTTCCCGTCTACCCCTGAACAAACACTAGTGATGCCATCACTTTCCCATGTGAGTCCCCCAACCCTTGTGCCTCTCCCATCCCATTCCCACCCCATCCCAGAATCCTCCTCACTCAGGGGTTGGCTACAAAGTACCTCCCTCCACTTTATTTCCTTTCCATTCCTTAAAAGGGGCATAGATAAGCTAGCACATGTGAATGATCACTAAAAAACTTAGCAAGAGGAAGGCTTGTGCTTAAGGTCTTAAAGTCTTAAGACTGAGGAGGAAGAACCTAATGTAGACTCAGTTTTGTGCCAGTGAGGAAAACAGAATAGGGAATCCGAAATTACAGAAAAGTAAAGATTGTATTTAGCTCTCTTCTGTACTGTGAAATTCAAGGCAGCTGACTTGTCTTCTTACTTATGCAAGCTGACATTAGCAATCCCTGGGCACACACCGGTGGAGACCTGGCATGAACCAGGTATCTTGGATAAAGGGCATTCAAAATTGAGAACTGACAGCACAGTCATTTGAGCAGGAAGAGCGTGCTGGAAAAAGCTTAGCGTTCTGAGTCAGTGGAGGTAGTTACACAGAAGTATTAGAGCTTGATATTCTGTATCTTCTCTAAAGGTTAAAAAAAATATATGTATATACACACACACATATAGCCAGGCATGGTAGCTCATGCCTATAACCTTAGCTACTCAGGAGGCTGAGGTGGGAGGATCATTTGAGGCCAGGAGTTAGAGACCAGCCTGGGCAACATAGCAATACCCAATCTCTACAAAAAGTTTAAAGAAATTAGCCGGGCATGGTGGCACACACCTGTAATCCTAGCTACTCAGGAGGCTGAGGTGGGAGGATTGCTTGAGCCTGGGAGTTTAAGGCTGCAGTGAGCTATGATTGTGTCACTGTGCTCCAGCCTGGATGACAGAGTGGGACCCTGTCTCAAAAAAAGTGTATATATATATATATATATATATATATATATATATATATATATATGCCGGGCGCAGTAGTTCACTCCTATAATCCCAACACTTTGGGAGGCAGAGGCGGGCGAATCACCTGAGGTCAGGAGTTCAAGACGAGCCTGGCCAACATTGTGAAACCACGTCTCTACTAAAAATACAAAAAAACTAGCTGGGTGTGGTGGTACATGTCTGTAATCCCAGCTACTTGGGAGGCTGAGGGCAGGAAAATGGCTTGAACCTGAGAGGCGGAGGTTGCAGTGAGCCGAGATAGCGCCATTGCACTCCAGCCTGGGCAACAAGAGTGAGACTCTGCCTCAAAAAAAAAAAAAAAAAAGTATATATACATATATATGGATGAATTTAACTGCAGCATGAAGGGCTGAGGTTAGGCAGTAGAAAGAACTACTTATTCAAACAAGGGAATTGCTAACACAGGAAGCTAGGATATTTCTTGGAAGTATTTCTCTAGAAAGGAGAGAGCCTAGACTTGGTGAGGCTTGGGGAGCAGGGAACAGGGCATCAAGTATTAAGAGCTGCCTAAGATGGCTCTTCCCAGGCTTCACTTTTAGGGTGGGGTCAGGAGCCGGGGATGGGTGTCCCCAGGCTCTCACCTGACCCTGGGCTCTGGGTAGGAGGCTAGGTGGGTCACCAGTCCCTCCTGCTAACTCCTCCTTTCCTGCCCCAGCCCTAGTCATAAGGCACTCACCAGGGCAAACTTGTTGACTTGCACGTAGAGCCTTTGCACCTCCCTGGGGGTCACAGCCATCCCCTTTTGTGCCTGCAGGTAGTAGTGCAGCCACTGCAGCTGGGTCTCCCGCGCCGGGTACAGGCAGTAATCCACCTCATTCACGCCTGATGGGGAGGCAGGCCAGACAAATTTGCTCAGAGATGGGCCCACCAAGGGTCTCCTCAAGCTCAGTAGGTGTTCCCATCTCCCCTCAAACTCCCATCTCCTTTGATCTTTGGGGCTGTGCCCAAGGAGGCGGCCCGAGAAGGCAGCTTCTTTGATTACTAAACTCAGCTAGTGTGGGGTCTACCCCATCCCAGCTAGGAGCACTGCTTCTGTGGGATTGAGGAAAGCAGAGAGAGAGGTAGACTGGTTAAGGGGCAAGACACTGTCCTGGGAGTGACAGGAACCCCTCAAGACAGCACCACTGTCTCTCCCAACCCCTGCACAAAAATGATGGTGCACAGGAGGCCCTCAGTTAAAAGCCCTAGGTCTTATGCTAACCTTGTTAGCCTTAAGGGAACTCTTTTCTATCACTGGCCGAAATTTCTTCATTTATCAAATGAGGGAGCCAGACTTCATGTAGGGATATCAAACATGGCTTCCTGGTGTTAAGCTGGCTACTTAAAAACATCACCTGGAGAGCACCCCCACCCCAGTCCAGTTCCCCAGATGGCTCTGATGTGTAGCCAGGCTGGGAACCCATGGATCAGATGGCTCTGGTTTCTTCCAGCCCCACCATAGCCCTCCAGCTGCCAGCCCAGTACCACCAGCCTCATCCTGGGCATGGTAGAATAAACCACAGCTTCAGAGCTGGTACAGAAAGAAGTGGTTTAAGACAGGAGGACCAGGACTGGGCCACCTTCTCTAGGGTTCCCTCCTTCCTCTTCTTCTTGTCCTTCTCAAGCTTCCTTTATATCCCTGGAGAAACATACACAGTCTCCTGAGGCTCCAGGAGCGTGGCTAGAAAAGAATCTCCTGGAACAGATGTACAAACGGAGGCCCAGAGAGGAGAAGAAATGCACCCAAGGTCATGTGGTGGTTAGAGGCAGAGTCAGGGCTGGAACTCTCATCTCCCAATGCCCAGAACTGTGTCTTCCTCACTCCTGCGCACCCATGAGGCCCCTCTCCCTAGGTCTGGATCTCCCTAGCTCTCTTCCTTCCCCCAGGCTAGGTTCTTCCTCCTCCATTCTCAACTTGAGAGCAGGCTGCAATCTACCCCTCTGGAGAAATTCCAGTTGGACTTTGCTCTGTGCTGTGGGCAGGGAGGACTTAAAATGCTTAAGAATTATCCCTTGTGGAAAGGCCAGGGGGCCTGGCAGCCAAGCATTCCCAGACCCAGGGCCCTGCTGGTGCCAGCCTGTGCTCCATGCCATACCCCAAGGCTCAGCTGCTCTGCCCAGCAGAGGCTCCATCACCCTGGGGGTTCCTAGGTGTACTCTCAGGTACAATCATTGCTCGACAGATTGATCACCTGGGGTTCCAGAAGGAACACAATTGGCCTGATGGGGCTGGAGAGTGGCTGTCCAGTTGGCCTGGGCATGCCTCTCTATCCTGAGCCACAAGGCCTGGTCCCCATCATGTGAACACTTTACTGTGCTAGTCTGGGGACAGCTCTCCAGCCCCAGTGTCCAGCTCCGTCCATGTGAGTTGCCTCCTCGGTTCCATCTAATTAAGCCCTCAAGCTGGAAAAACCCGCCCTGCTTCCTCTACACAAATGGTTCCATTGTGCATACTATGCCTTTATAGAACACCTGCCTACCCCTAGGAATCACCCCCCTATCCTGCCTCTTCCATCCCCACTCCCAGAAAGCTTCCCAGTCTAATCACAGCAGCAAACACCAATACAATGCTTAGTATGTGTCATACATATGTGTGTGTGTGTCTCATATCAACACTATGAGGTGGGTACTATCATCATCTCCATTTTATAGGGGCACAGAGAAGGTAAATAAACTGCCCAAGGGTCACACAGCCAGTAAGCAGCAAAGCCAGAAACTGAACTTAGGGAGTCAAATTACATAGCACATACTTAGATCCTACTTAGATGACTCTCATCAGGCCACCAGGCAAACAGCTACTTGTAGCTTGTTCTGCTCCTTATCTATATGTAAGGCCCCCATGTACAATTGCGCCAGTTGTACTGGGTATAAAGGAGCTTGGACAAAGGAGTGGAGGCTGAAGTCATCCTGTGCTGTGCTAGCCAAGCTGCAGCAATCGTCTAAGCTGGGTCTGCCTGGAGGAAGGGGTCTTTTTCTAATTCATGTACCAAGCTGAGTTACCAAAGTGCCATATGGGCTAGGAGAGGTCTGCTCTGTGTATGTGAGTCCTGTTTCCTCCAATGAGACTTGGAACTCTCTAAAAGCAGGCTGTGCCTTAACCCCTTAAGCTGTGATATTTTGGAGGACAAGAGCTATCTAGCCTCTACCCTCTAAGTACAGAACCACCTCTGGCCCTCCCCATACCCTGGCCCTGGTCCCCATCCTAAAGAGGGTGCTTTGAACATTGGTCAAATATAGTCCTGTATTGCCTAATGACAGGGATACCTTCTGAGAAATGCACCATCGGGTGATTTTGTGTGATCATCACAGTGTACTTACACAAACCTAGATGGGATAGCCTACTACACACCTAGGCTGCATGGTATAGCCTATTGCTCCTGGGCTACAAACCTGTACAGCATGTTACTGTACTGAATACTGTGGGTAACTGTAACACAATGCTAAGTATTTATGTATCTAAACATGTCTAAACATAGAAAAGGTACAGTAAAAATATGGTACCTATTACCGTAAATATACAGTAATCTCATAGGACCACCATCTACATGCGGTCAGTCATTGACTGAAACACTGCTACAAAGCACATGACTGTAAAAATGCCCCTCTCACCTGCAAACTCATTGAAATGGTTGCCAATGTCAAAAGCCTGGTAGTTGTAGCCAGCATATTCATAGTCAATGAACCGCACGTGACCTATGAAGTAGAGGAGAGTCGATGAGAGTTGGCCCAGGAGATCTGGCAACAGAGCCTGGTCAAGCTTCCACAGACCTCTGGGATGCACCCACTGAATGATGCCGGTCTCTGCAGCAACCCTGCCCAACCCCATCGCTGCAGCAGTCTTCCAAGCTACTTCCATCCATCCATCCATCCATCCATCCATCCATCCATCCATCTGCCCTTCCCAGCTCCCAGTGTCCCTCTCACACAGCTGGATCTTCAGGCTCTCCTCATCTAAAGACAGCTGTCCTCAGCATGGCTAAGGATCAGGAATAAAGCTAAGTATTAATACGCCCTGGGGTGATGCCCTCATCAGCAACACCAGGAGGTGTTCGTTCTCTCTCTCTTTCTTGGCACAGATTTTTGTTTGTTTGTTTTTGTCTTTTTTTTTTTGAGACAGAGTCTCGCTCTGTCGCCCAGGCTGGAGTACAGTGCATGATCTCGGCTCACTGCAACCTCTGCCTCCCTGGTTCAAGCGATTCTCCTGCCTCAGCCTCCTGAGTAGCTAGGATTACAGGCGCACACCACCATGCCCAGCTAATTTTTGTATTTTTAGTAGAGATGGGGTTTCGCCATGTTGGCCAGGCTGGTCTTGAACTCCTGACCTCATGATCCACCCGCCTTAGCCTCCCAAAGTGCTGGGATTACAGGCATGAGCCACCGCGCCTGGCCAGACTTTTTTTTTTTTTTTTAATAGGGTCTTGCTCTGTTGCCCAGGCTGGAGTGTAGTGGCTCCATCATGGCTCACTGCAGCCTCCACCTCCCAGGCTCAAGTGATCCTCCTGCCTCAGCCTCCCAAGGAGCTAGGACTATAGGCATGTACCACCATACCAGGAAAAGTTTTGTGTATTTTTTTTGTAGAGACAGGGTCTCACCACATTGCCCGGGCTGGTCTTGAATTCCTGGGCTTAAGCAATCCACATGCCATGGCCTCCCAAACTGCTGGGATTATAGGCATGAGCCACTGAGCCTGGCCCTTGGCACAGACTTCTCAAAGTGGGAATTTTTTATTTCCTTTCCCCCTTCCCTCCTACAAATTAACTTAAGACCTAAATCCAGGTCTAACTTTTGCTTGTCCAAGTGCCAGCCGGAAGAACAGCTCCGTGAAGCCAGCTAACCAACCAACCAAAACCCTGCTGCTGCCCTGGGGCCAGAGAAGCCATACCTTTGATGCTGTCATAGATGATATTCTTGCAGAGCAGGTCATTGTGACAAAACACCACAGGGGACTCCAGCTGGGACAGATGCTCCTTTAGCCAGGCCAGCTCCCGTTCCAGCACCTCTACCTTAGGGACATCTGCAGAAAGGCTGGGCAGTGGCAAAAAAGGTAGCCAGTGAAAGGAGGGCTGATAGACAGGTGCTTGGCCTCAAGAGCCCTGAGTTCGAGCCTCATCACTCCCTCTGTCTTACTGCAGGGGGCCTTGGTAAAATGGCCAATCTCTTAGACCCTCACTTTTATCATCTGTAAAATGGCACTGAGGCGTCCTGTCCTTCTGACCCCTCTGGTTATGCTAGGAAGCTGATAAAGACATGGGCGTCAAAGCATGAGGCAGAGCATAAAAGTCACTGACTGAGGGCATCCCTGCTACTTTGTGAAAGGGACAGGAAGGTAAGGAAGGAGACACAGGGAAAGGACAAGGCAGGTGAGAACGAGTGTCCAGACCTGGGGATTCCAGACTAAGAACAAGGGCAACAGGAGCAGTGGGGAGAGATGCAAAACAGACCTGATCTTAGGATGCTGGGAAAACTCCCCAGGAGGCAGTGCAGCTCCCTAAGTTGAGCTGACTCCCACAAAGATCCTCCCCAGGAGGAAGAGTAGTGCCCTGGCAGGGAGCTGGAGCAATGGAGCTCTCTTGAGGAGGCAGAGGTATGTCCTGGTATGCACCCCCGTCTCACCCCAGCAGCTGACCATGTCACAGGTAGAAGGGATTAGAGAGATGGTCTAGTCTAACCTCTCATCCCACAAACAGACCATCGGCTCACGTGAGAAAGCAAACTAAGAGCTTCTTTAGCTCACTCCTACACTGTCAAAGAAACATTAAAGCCTTCAATGAAGAGCATGCTTGCTTTGTGGCTCCCAAGTGACTCGTTCCTTCTACCTTGAGTTATGAGTAAGTGTTCCCTTGTTCCAGACCCCTGCCATATCATGCACGTGCAACCTGGGGGCATGAACAAAGATGCATGGGTCAACCTCTCCTGCTGCCCCACCCCCATCCCAAGCACTCAGCAGCCATTTCTGCTGAAAGAAACACATGTTGAGGAATGAAGAAATCAGCCAATCAATCAAGTTATCAGAGGCCATGTGGAAGTCTGATGAGGGCCCACTGTGCTCATGTGCTCTGAACTTTGGTCTCCAGGAGGCACACAGGTCTGTGTACCCTGAAAAGGCCAAACACTTATCACAGTCCTTAAAAAACCTAGAACCACCAATGGGCAGAGGGGAGGAGGCTGGGCTTTTATCTCCATTCCTGTGTCACCTGTTTGTGTTTCTCTGTCCAGGGTAGCAACAGCACATAGAGAAGGATGAGGATGAGACCGGCCCTCTCTCACCTTCCCACAGGACAGACCAATCACTCCCTCACCCAGCCCAGGGGCCAGAACACGAGAAAGAGTATTCAGTGACTGAGGCACTCCTCTGCCCCCTCTGGAGAAGGAAGAGAGGACAGGGTCCCTTCTAGGCTTTGAGAAGGTCAAAGCTCAAGAAGATCTGAGGTTATCTAGTCCAGCCCCATTGGGAAACTGAGGCTCAAGGAAGGAAAGAGCCTCCCTCCAAGCCTCCAGATACCTCTTGCACTGCTGGATCCTTTACTTCTTCATTTAAGGAAAGCAGTCCTCGGCCCGTCCAAGGATCCAAATTGAATGGAGTCTCCTAATTGTGAGGGCTGTGCACTCTCTCTGAAGGCCTGGGTGCCCCTCAGAGGTTCTGCAAAGGCCTCTATGAGTCCAGGGAGTCTGCTGGGAGAGGTGATATGGGGGAGGCCTCCCCTATGCTTCCTGGAGTTTATCTGTGCCGACAGGTCTGCGTAAGATGTGTTTCAGTCCTGGCTCTCCTTAAGAAGCTACCTTTTAAGATTCCTTTTTTTTTTTCTTGGACTGAGACCATCAAAAGGGAAGAATTAGGAGGGTTCCTTTGGTTTGCTCAGGTCCCGGCCTGAAAAACATGGCTCTGACATCCAAGATGCCTGCTGCTCTGTCCCTGACCTCAGTCTGAACCCCACCCTGCCCACCCCAAGGCCATGCAGATGGTTACTGTGGGAACAATCCGGGCCTTCTATCTCCCCGGGGCCTCCCTCCCTGCTCTGCTTCCCTCCCCTGAGCACCTGAAACATCGCCAGCTTTGCTACCTTCAGTCCCACCACCACGGGGCTCTTTCAAGGCTGTGGGATCGGCAGAAGAGTAACCACCACCGCATCCCAGAAACACTGCCCAGGAAAAACTGCTCCTTCTGCTCCTCTGCCCCAGGGCCAGCAGGAGGGGAAGGAAGGGGCTGGAGGTCTCTGCAGGGAAGCCTTGGGGTTCCTCCTGATATTGGGACTGCTGCCTGGCCAGTTTCTACTCTGCTGTCAAGATCTGGACAGGCAAGAGTACTTTCTCCCCACAGGGCTCTTTCTAAGCGTTTGAGCTTACTGGTTTCACACTTTGCCCTCCCACCAACCCACCCGCCAGTGTCTCCTTGTGATGGCCCAACCCAGTTATCCGCCCCACGTTCTCCCAGCCACTCTGGACACATCCATGTCAGCTTAGGGCTTAGGCAGCTTAGGGCATGGATCCAACACCAAGGCTACTAAATCTGTTTCCACAGGTGTCCGACACATCCTGTTCTCCATCCGCCACCTCAAGTTGCCGTAGGGCAATGTTCCTCAATCACTTGCCTCAGAATCACCTGGGTGCCTATCAAACTGTAGCTTCCCGGCCAGGCGCAGTGGCTTACACCTGTAATCCCAGCACTTTAAGAGGCTGTGGCAGGCAGATCACTTGAGGCCAGGAGTTCAAGACCAAGCCTGGCCAACACGACAAAACCCTGTCCCTACTAAAAATACAAAAATTAGCCGGGCGTGGTGGTGGGCACCAGTAATCCCAGCTACTTGGGAGGCTGAGGCAGAAGAATCACTTGAACCTGGGAAGCAGAGGTTGCGGTGAGCTGAGATCATGCCACTGGACTCCAGCCTGGGCAACAGAGTGAGAATCCATCTCAAAAAAAAAAAAAAAAAAAAAAAAAAGCCATTTCCTAGGGGGCAAATGCAAGACCTCTCAATTGATCTCCAAAGTTGGGCACTTCAGGGGAATCTTATCTTATGCTCAAAGTTTGGGAATCCTAGTCCTAGATCTTGTTCACTTAATTACATCACTCCCAACTGGTCTTCCTACCTCAAATCCACCCTCCCCCACCAATCTGTCCCTTATGATGCTAGAGGACTTTCTTCCTAAAGCCCAGTCCTGGTCAGGTTACTGACCTGAATCTCTGACTCAAACATCCTCATGACTTCCCGCTACTTGCTAAATTAAATCTTGGCTACTTAGCCTGATATTTAAGGCCCCTTACCACCTAGCTCCAACTCTGTAGTCCACCCCCGCCCCCAAACCCTTCCCAAGTCCTCCCAAAGATCTGCTCCAGCCAACCTCATCTACTTGTCACTCAGGAGCAAACCCTGCTCCAGCCATCTCCTCCAGTTGGAGTAGCCTCCCTGCTTATTTCTGCCATGCCACCTCTGCCAAGACAACTTTCCCTGGTTCTTCCACCCCCAGCATACATTATACACACCCTGCCTTATTTTGCAGCTGTGCATGGGCATGTCCTGTGTACCTAGATGGCTCTTAAGCTCTTTGAGGGCAGGGCCAGTGTCACATTCATTTTTAAATTGTTTTAAATCCCAGTCAATCAATGTCTGTGAAATGAAGGATTGAATAATTCAGGGTTATTAGGCAATGCCTGGAGCTCCAGGTGCTTATCTCGTCTAAATGATTGCTCATCATTGTTCTGCTTTTGGGCAGTCAGGCAGCTTAGGGCATGGATCATCCCCTAAAGAGGCTCAAAGAAGTTAAGCAACTTGGTTTGTCCAAGGTTCAAAGGTGTGACAAGAGCAAAGAGATTGGGCCAGCTCTTCTCCAGGGATTACTCCCTCCCAGTAAGGTTACCCCCAAGGTCACACAGTGACAGCACAGTCAAAGGAAGCTGCAGTATCAAGGATTATGTCTGAGCACCAGAAGCCTGGCTCTAGTTGCTAAGCTGCCACTGATCAGCGACCTTGGGCAGGTTCCATCCCCTCCCTGGGCCTCGGTTTTCCACCTGTCAAATAACAGCTGTGGGCTGAAGGGTTGGAAGGACCTGTTCTCTACAAACTGTTCTAACCCTGAGGGAAAAGGAGGTCCTTGTCCCAAAGAGAATATTTGACATACAAGGTCTGAACATGGTCAAAGAGAGGGCAGGCCTGGGCCACCTTGGACAAATAGTCCCAAAACAGTGCTTGATAAACCATGGCATGGGATGATGCAGATAAAGTCATGCATGTGTGTGACAGAGACATACTCAAAATGGGGATAGAGTTAATTATTATCTTGTCATCTTGGAAGAGGGAAGACACATCCTTCACCTCAAACCTCTTCTGCACCCTACTCCCATGAACATTTGGAACACGGGTGATAGCCAAACCCAGCAGGGAGCGTGAAGGAATGAGACTCACTATTGCCTTTTTCTGGAGGAGGGAAGGCAAGACACCACGCTTTCCTCCAGGCCTCCATCCTTTCCTTGGCACTCAGGGTGTGTTGGGGAGTCAGGTGTCTAAAGGCTTGGAGGACTCTCAGGTTGCTGGTCAGAGTGCTTAAGGGAAAACTCAGGGAACCCTGTCTTATCAGGGAAAGGCAATGTCAGGATGGGTGGTCTATCTCCTTTCCTGGGAAGAGCAGTGAGGGAAGCAGCGAAGCAGCAAGCTGTCAGTCAGAGCAAGGTGGGGGCAGGGTTCCCAAAGGCACATGGGGACAAGAAGGGTCTTGGGAAGTAGCAGGAACCTCGATGTCCCCAAGGGCTTGTCAGCTGATGAGTTGAGTTCTTCTGACTGATGCTAAACTCAGGCCCACCTCATTCTGAGGGCCCTGCCCTGCTCATGGTTCAGAAGGTGGGGCAGGTGGAAAGAGCCCTGGGCTGGGAAACAGAAGCCCTGCCTCTTACAAGCCCCATAACACTGGGCCAAGCTCAGTCTCTGAGCTTCGGCATCCTCTAAGTAAAATGGGGAAATGTCCCCAACCCTGGTCCCTGCCACAATCAGAGAGTGAAGGAGAAATGAGCACATGGTTATAATAAAACTGCCCATCTAAGCTCCTTAGTCAGCAGGCCCAACTCTGCTTGGAGACAGAGGCTTACCGACTAGGACTGAAGGGACTGCAGGAGAAACTCCCCAGCCTCTTCCCCGAGACCTGAGCCCTTAAACCTCCTAACAGGGTGGGCTGGAGCCAAAAGGATGGCGAAGGGAGATCATATTAAGGCAGCCTTGGACCCTCCCAGATCTTTGTACCTGAGGTTGATCTCGTTCTTCACAAGCGTGAAATAATTGTGCATCTTGTGCCAGAGGATGGGCTTGGGCAGGCTGCCGTTGGCGTGGATAGTATGAATCTTTGCCATTTCTAAGGCGATTAACCTACAGCAGGGAACAGGAAGAGTAGAGCATCAGTGCCGGGACATTGCCTTCCCCACTCATTTCCTCCTGGCCAGATAGGGACCCTCCAGGTCCACCAGGGCACTTGCCAGAGGGCCAAGGATGGGATGATTGCAAGTCCCTTAGGAGCACAGGTCCTGCAGAAGGAAGGTCTCAGCAGAAGAGAGGAAAATGAATTAAGACCTTAGCCTGGCTGCTCCCTTTCCAGTGCCAGGCTGGGGCTGCCTCAGGGAGCAGAAGGGCAGAGCAGTGGGGCTGTTGGTCACAGGTCAGTGGCCTTGTTCTACCCCAGTGTACCCATAGCAACTCCTGAGAACAGAGGGGCACCTGGGGATGGGGGCGGGGCTGGCCCTCCCCTCCCCGGACTCTGATCCATCCTCTCAGGGGACGTGAACATAGGTCACTTTGCACCAAGAGATCAGGGGGTGGTGATGCCAGGCAGGGAAGAAATGCCCGCCTCTTATCAGCCTGGCCAAGGTGGGGAGGGGAACAGGCTGGCCCAGGGCAGCCCCTTCCTCTGCTATAGGGAGTTGATGCTGGCGGCTGGGTGCCAAGGACGCAAAACAAGCCAGCGTTCTATTTTCAAGTTCTCCTGTGGACATTATCCAAGGTCTCAGGAGAGGAGTGGGTGGTAGGAAAGGTTGCTGGGAGAAGGTGGGGGTGAACGGAAGACTGACCGGTCAGAGAAGGAGGGCCTTGATAAAGACCCCATCGCCCGAGGCCCTGTGTCCCAGCTGGGCCCTCCCAGTCCTCTTCCAGTCTTCCCTTCTGCTGTCCCACCCCCCAACCGTCTGCTAAGACTCCAACATTCAGCTTCCTTCCAACATACAGCCTCTGCCTGTTGCTTGAATAACAATCACTGGGAAAGACAACAAAGGCATTAGCTGTTTGAAACCTTGTTACCAAGCTGTTCAAGGGATATCCTTTCTCTTGTCAGGCCCCGGAAAGAGGCAGGCCATACCCTACTGGGATAACAGAGCAGTTTTGGGGTTCCTCTGGAAGCCCCCAAGGCTCCCACCTCCTAAAGGGTGGAGGAGACAAGGGGCGTGGCAGCAACCTCCTGGGTGAGAGAGGAAGGCTGTGCTTTCTTTCAGAGGCCAGAGGCCCTGGGGCAGAAGGGAACCCACCGGGGTTTGGGCAAGGCAGGGAAACAGACCTGAGACTCAGGCCTTCCCTTCCCAAAGGAAGATTCGGAACAGAGCATGAACAGAGCGTTTTCTTGAATATCAATAGGGCTGTTGTCTGGAATAGCAATGAAAGTAACCTCAACACTCAGCATTTTCATGCTGCAAAGCCTCAGCAGGCTGAGGTTGGGGGTGGGGTTCAAGGGAACATGTAGAGGGTGGCTCCTGGAGGCCTTCCCCATAGACATTCACCTTCACCCAGAGGGATGATGGTCTATCCTGGGAAAATCATCAAGGAAGGGCCTACCTCCTACACCTATCCCAATTTCGGGCTCTCCCCCAGATGTCACGTTCTTCTTCTTATGGAACCTAAATCCACCTTCAATCTTCTTGACAATGGTAATTGTTTGCGTGAGAGGATGAGTGACAGCATTGGATACACAGAGGTGGAGGGATCCTGGGAGTTGTGACGACCTGACAATATCTGAGCTTATATGCACCAGATTGAGGGAGAGCTGGGGGGAGTGCAGTGGCAGAAGTCAGGACAGGGTCCCTTTGCACCCTGCTCTGACTTCACATCTCCAGTCTGGGTCCTTTTGGAACTGTTCAGCTGGAGCCTGCAAATACCCCTGCATAGGTCTGTATGCCTCTCACACCCTCAAGACACACACCCACACACACACACACACACACACACACACTGCTACAATACACAACTCAAATATCCCGCCTGACCAGCCGCTTATGAGCATGGGGGTGGAAGAGCTCTCAGATCCTCTTCTTCTAAGTCCCTGCAGAAGGCATGCACAAACACAGCCAGGTGCATTTGGGGTTAAGTGGGTGGCAGGTGAGGAAGCAAAGAAGCTTCTTGCTCTACCCCCAGGTGGGCTTGTTTCCCCTCAGCATGCAAGCCCTCCTTCCCCTTGGATTAGCCTGGGCAGATGCCAAGGCTCCTAGGCAGATCCCCGTGCCACTGTCCCAGTGTCAGGAGTAAACCTCAGCCTGCCTTGGGCCTCACTCAAGTCTGAGTGCCCTCCATGTGGGTCATGACATTGGAGGGAGGAAGGAGGACACTGCTTGCCATCCTTGTTCTGGCACAGAGGAGAGGGAGATGCTAGGGGTCCTTCTTTGGTCCTCCCCCTTTCCAGGCTCCACAGCATTCCCAGGGCCTGAAGGAAAAGTCCAGTTCCTGGGCCCTACACATCCAAGCATTCACTGGGAGGGGCTCCCCAGGAGCCACAGGTTCTTGTGAGCCTTTGAAAGAGGCCTTGACAGTTCCCCAAACCTGGGTTCCCACTTCGTCAAGGAGCCAGGAAGGAGCTCAGACTGGCAGAAGAGATAGCATCTCCCTGGGCTGGTAAAACCATGCTTACCCTGGATAGGGCCCATTTTCCTTGACAAACAGAGACAGAGGTAGAAAACCCTGAGTGCCCTGGGGATCTGGCTCAGATTTCATTTCTAAGGCTCTGAGATGTTTCCAGGTCAGACTTGGAGTGGGCAGAGGTTTGAGGCATGATGCCAGGAAGCAGATCTCTGCTGCACTTAGGGAATCAGGTCCTCTGCTCCCATGTTCATCACAATTCTTCCTTTCCTCCCCCAGAACTCACCCTTAAAAATCTACAGAAAGCGATAGCCCCTCTCTGCAGAGCAACGCACATAAACATGCATTTTTCATGCAATTTCAGGGAACTCACAGATCTTACAACTCTCCACCATGGACCCCACATGCCAAGGATTTCCAAGCCCAAGGCCTGAAGAATAGTAGAGACAGAGACCCTGGCACCCTCCTCACCTGAAAAGCCGGGGCTCACGGATGTGCTCAGGCTCCAGGGCCACACCCTGCATGTACTCATAGCACAGCCCATTCTGGAAGGTGCAGTAGAGTTTGGGGGCACAGCTGTGTGCTCGCAGCAGCTGGAAGTTTCTGACCTCATTCTCCCGGTCCACCAGCAGCTCCGTCCGCTCCCCATACACCCGGACCAGCACGCAGTCCTGCATGTCCTCCTCCACATAGCAGGCCACCAGCTTGTTGGTGATGCCATCCGTGAAGCGCTAGCATGGGAAGAGGACAGTGCGTGGGTGGGTGGGTGGGGCAGGATCTCTCTGGTCTCTCTCCTGGGCTTTGTAGCTCCAGCAGGAGGTGCTCATTTGAATGCCGAGCACAACCACCCCAAGCCCCCAGTGCTTTAGCCCAGTCACTCATGCTCCACTCTGTCCCCAACCTTGGGAGTCTCCAGTCTCTACAGAGTTCAAGAAAAAAATGGTAGCTTGGGTTTAGCTCCCACACACTCCTGGGTCTGCCTCTAGTGAATGGGATTTGGCAGTGGAGAAATTTCCACACTACTTGGGAGGTAGACGCCTCCTGCTGCTCCTTACCCTCCATCCCAGTATGGAAAGAAACAGCATGGACCAGAATGTGGCAGGGGAGGGCTGGGAGTTGCCCAGAACACTATGTCCTGACCAGCTGCCTCTCACCTTGTGCTGGGCAGTGTGCTCTGCTCTACCCCTTGCCCCATCCAGTGGTGGAGGTACAAGGAGGGTACTGAGGTTGGCACCCATCCCAGGACTTTAGTGGCCAGAGGTCCTTACCGGAAAAGACAGGAGACAACTGGGCTGCGAGCAAGGTTCTCTGGGCAGCAGGGTGATAAGGAGAAAGGAACCATGGAATTTACGGGGCACAATGTGACAGAGCTGGGAGGGCCCTAGAGGTCATCTGAACCAATTCTACGTAGGGAAACTGAGGCAGGAGAGGGGAGGGACTGGCAGATAGCACGTTAGATCAGTGCTGGAATTAACCTCAGGCCTGCTTGATGCCTTGACAGTCTTATACCAAACTGGGCCTTTTATTTTGAAAACGCTACTCCATCCCCAGGGCGGGTTCTGTCAGCCTCCACACTTGGTTAAGAACCTCCCCACAACTTTGCCCCCACCCCACCCCAGAATGCCTGTCTGCATGGAGCCGCTACCATTCCAGCACAAGCTACAAGCGCCCCACTCGGCACCTTCCTCCACAGGCAGCCCACAGTGGGGCTGGAGGTAGTCAGCTGGGGAGTTAGCCTAAGGCTCAGTGAGTGGCTCTGCCCACAGGTGTGTCCTGGGACCTGTGTCCAGCTGGGGCTGGGGAAGATGGCCTGTGTGGGGGTGCTGAGCCCGAGCCTGCAGCGATGGTGAGGAGCTGAGTGCTAGCTGGAATTCCACAGGGTGGCTCCTGGGACCCACAGGGGCAGCTCAGAGCCTGGAGGATTTGCTCCCACCATGGGGTGGAGAAGGGGCAGCAATGTATGCATGTATGGCTGGGTTGGGGGGGGTCTCTTAAAAGTTCCCGCCTCCTCAGGTTTCAGAGCTGGCTGGGTACGCGCTTCTGGTCAGCGAGGGGCACCAGCACGCAGCGACAGGGGGTGCGGCCCGCACACGCAGCATGCCGACAGTGGGCAGGTGGCCACCAGGCGTGCCTAAGAGCCCCGGGAGGAGGGGGGCGTGTGCAGGGCCAAGGGAGGTGTGAGCCTAGTTTTGGTAGCGACGAAATCAATCCGTACACAAACCACGTTCCAAACCTTTCTTGCGCAGCAGCCGCGCACCCCTGGGACTGACACCCGGAAGGATGCGAGGACTGGGTCCCCGCATCCCCCTGGCAGCCCTGGCAGGACCCCATCCTCGGCCCCGCGCCCACTCCGCTACCTTGGTCCGAACTTGCTCGGGTTTCCAATGCGGCCGCAGCTCCTGGATGAGGCGCAGGGCCCCGGGAAGGATGTCGTCCGGGTCCACGGAAATGCCGAAGTACGCGACGGCGGCGGCCCTCGGGGGGCCCGGCGGCTCCCGGCAGCTGGCGCTGGCCGCCGCCTTCTCCTCCATGCCCCATGAGCACTGCGGGCAAGGCGTGTGCCTCCTCAGGTGAAAGGACGCGCGCGGCTGAGGGGCCGAAGGGGGCACAGCCATTCCCAGCAGCCCCACCCCCTCGGAGCCGCGGCAGACGCTAGCCCCGGCGGGGGGGCCCGGCGAGGGAGTGGGAGTGGTAGAGGAGGGGCCAGGGGAAGTCCATGACTCAGGCGCGAGCTGCCCGCTTCGATCGCCGGCTCGCGGCCCGCCGCCCACCGCCGACCCCAGAGCGCCGCGGCCCGCCGCGATTGTGACATCACGGGCGGCGGCCCGCGGGAACGCCCCCGGCCCGCCCCCGCCCCGGCCCGCGGGCCGCTGGGGAGCTCAGCCAGCCACCGCTGGCAGCTGAGGCCGCCGCTACCTGGAGCGCGGGGTGGGGGCGACGCCCCCCTGGGGGCCGGTGACGCCGGGGGTGGGGCCTCCGCTGGCTCCGCCCCGCCCGGGTCCCCGCCGGGGCTGGCTTCCCGGCCTCCGAGGCCGCGAGACTCCAGCTCTCTCCCAGTAGCCTGGGGTGGAGGCGGGGGAGGGCTCGTCCTGCGCCCCCACCTCATCCTGGAATAGAGAGATCCGCTGCTCCCACGACGTCAGCTTAGGTTCGCCCCTATGTGCCCCTGCTCCGTGCCCCCAGTCCCCGGACCCCGGGAAATGGCTCTGCAGGGGCGGCCCCTGCTGCATCTCAAAGGTCCCTCCCTGCAGAGAGCCCCCCCGCCACCACACCCAGGCAACCTCCCATCCCCGACAGAAACACACTGCATGAAGAGGGGACATTGGGTGATAGCGTTGGGGTGAGAGTGTGCGCAGCAGACTGCGCTGTCCCCTGGCAGGCCACTGAACAGCCAGGGCGTTGGAGTGTTTGGGCACATCCTGGGCAGGACTTGGGGCAAGACTGAGTTAAAGCCTCCCTCCCATCCTGAGCGTGTGAATGGAGCCAGGTAGCAGGCAAGCGGTGTACCCGAGCCCAGTGCTTTGCTTGGCATTCGGGGTGTGAAGTGGACAGACCCTCGCGCGTCCTGGGGAGGACAGCTAAATGCCTGGCGCAGCTAAGGGCCAAAGCAAGGCGTGGTGATGGCTGGGGGTGGGAAGGAAGGGGAAGGGGTGACAAGGTGTCCCGGGGCAGGTTGCTGTGGGGAGGAGACATGGAGAGAGGCGAGGCCGGCTCAGGGGGCAAGTCCCTCTACTAGCCAGATTCTCCTTTGGTCATTCTCTGCCACCTCCTGAGCAGGGTTCTGTTGGCTGCCAGCCCTATTTGTTGTAGTGAGGCCTCAGGGATCTCACTAGTCACTATCTCTCACTGCCCCACCCAGAAAAGCGCCTTCAGAGAAGGGGCCCTTTCCTATTTTCCCAGTTACCCCTTTGGCCTATCCCGGAACCTCTCAGCCGCGAGGCTCCTATGCTTACTGCGGTCCAGAATCCAGCTCTGCCTAACAGAACTTCTGCAGTGATTGAAATGTTCTATATCTGCTGTCCAATGCAGTGACCACTAGCCACGTTGATTTTATTAAAAATTTTTTTTTATTTGAGACAGAATTTCGCTCATGTTGCCCAGGCTGCTGGAGTGCAATGGTGTGATCTCTGCTCACCACAACTTCGGCCTCCTGGGTTCAAGCGATTCTCCTGCTTCAGCCTCCTGAGTAGCTGGGATTACAGGCATGTGCCACCACGCCCAGCTAATTTTGTATTTTTAGTAGAGACGGGGGTTCCTCCATGTTGGTCAGGCTGGTCTTGAACTCCTGATCTTAGGTGATCCACCCTCCTCGGCCTCCCAAAGTGCTGGGATTACAGGCATGAGCCACCGCGCCCGGTTGATTTTATTCAATTTTAATTAATTTTAATTTTAGTGTAAATAGCCACATGTGCCTACCATATTGGACAGTGAAGGAGATAATGGGGGTCGTGCCTGCCTTCCTAAGGTCCTGGAGCTCCAGGATGGAGCTGGAAAAGACATTGGCCTCCAACACTTCCTTTGCAGTGAGGAAGTACAGCTATGCAGGACAAGGGAACATGGAGAATCAGTGGGAGTCCAGGGTCCTGAAGCCCAGGCTCCGGCTCTTGGCGCTGCACAGGGACTCTTGCAGATGGCTCCCAGAGGTACTGAGGGCCTGGTTGGGCCATTCAGTGCCTCACGACTTTCTGTCAAAAGAGAGGTGAGCAACTATGGTGAAGAGGGATGGCTTCAGTGGCTCCAGGTGGATGCTAATTTCTCATTCCCCAAGTTACATGTGCCCTGAAGACAGCCCAAGGAGTGAGAGTGGGAGAAGAGACTTCAGCCTGACGAGTCCCAGGTGGATGGGATGGAGGATAGCAGTGTGTGTGTGCACATGTGTGCTTGTGCACGTGGCCCTGTACCAGCGTGCATGAAGCACTGTACTTATGACGGTAGCAACTGCTTATGATAAGGTGGAAACCCCCAGGACCCAAGTCAGACGGGCTGGGTTCCAGTCTTGATTCTTCACTATCTTTCAGTATTCTTCACTACTTGATTCTTGACCGAGTAATCTTGGGCAAGGCCTTCCATTCTCTGGGCCTCAGTTTCCCCACCTGTAAAGTGGAAGTATTGCCTGGATCTCTGGTGTTCTACGATTTTAGGTGGTAGTGCCTTAGAATGCCTGTGTAAATGGCTACATGGGGCAGGGCGGGGGCATCTGCAGTGGATAAGGAGAGCTGAGGGGAGTTTTGCAGGGACAAGAGACAGGGCTGACTAGCTCAGCAGAACAGAGTCTGAACTCAGAGCTGGCTTCTGTGAGCTGGGAGAACTTTCTGACCCACAGTCTACTGCCACAGCATTAGCCTTGGTCCCTGAGGGACTAGAGGGAGCTTGGTTCTGGCTCTTTTCAGACTTCCCACCTGAGGTTGTGTAAACAGCTCCACCTGAGTCCCGTTGATGGCAGATGGATGGCATCATCCCTGCACGCAAGAACCTGTGCGCTAGGCGAATGTGTAGCTTGTCTGTGTCACATTCCTGTCCACACATGATCATGCAGCCCCTCCCTCTGTTCTAAACCCTAGTGAACCCAGATTCAACAGGCTGTGAACATGAAGTCTTTATTCTCTTTGTCCTCAAAGCAGGGAAGGGCTGGTGCAGGGGTCAGGGCACGCATCCAGCAGGAGCTCCACATGCAATGTCTCCATCTGAGGGCATAAGCCCAGGCAGAGGGGCATCTCAGAGAGTGTTCCAGCTCTGGGCCAGGGCTGAAGGCAGGGCCTGCCTGGGTGGCAGAGGGCCTCAGCGGGCCAAGGCGAAGCCAATGCGGTTGTTACGCCGATCAAACTCTGTGTAGAACTTTCGGATGAAGGTGGCCCCCAGGGCCCAGGTGGGTCCAGTGGGTGGCGGGATATCCATGGCGTGGATGGCCAGTGTGCACAGCTTTTTACTACTGTAGGATTCCTGGCAGGAAGGGGGAGAGTTTCTCCATACCCAGCACATGAGCATTCTCCTTTCACCTTGCCTGACCCCAGCAACTGTCTTCAGCAACATTCCCCCTCTCGCCCCCATCTCTTCCCTAGCCACACTGGGCCTCCCTCACATCATGGCCATTTTGCCCCATCGTGGACTGCACCGCTCCTGTGTTTAGCCCCTGTGCTAGATCCCAGGCAAACAATGCATCTGGCACCGTGCTTCCTTCAGGAGCTTACAGTTTGCCTTAGCTTCTGATCCTAGACAAGTTATTCAACTTCTCTAAGCCTGTTGATTATGAAAAGAGGGTAAGAATATAGGAGCATAGGATTATTGGGAGTATTTGATGAGAAAATGGAGATGAGGGAACAGGCATAGTGATGCCCAAACATGGCCACACATTGGAATCACCTGGGGAAACTGAGCCCCAGGTGCCACTTCTAGAGGTTCTGATTTAATAAGTATGAGATGTGGCCCAGGTACCAGGATTTTTCAAAGCTCTCCAGGTGACATGCACAGCCAAGTTTGAGAACTACAGTTCTAACATGATCTGTGCGTTGTAATCTGTCCCTCTTTGAGGGTCTCTGTCCAGCCTTTCTCCCTGCCACCGAGGGGGCCGACTCAAACCTCACCTGAAATACATAGTCCGCGCTGGTGAGCGTGTATTCTTTGCCTCCCAGGTGGAAAGAGATGTCGGGGAGTGTAGGGCCTTCATTACACTTCACGACATACTGGGGTGGGGGGCAAAGAGAGCCTTCTTGAGTATGGAAGACGTCTCAGCAGACAAGGAGTCCTGCGCTGGTGGCCTGGCCTCTCTGCTGGAGAGGGCTGGGCACAGTGCCCTGCCCCATGGGTGACCAGCCACGTGTGTGGAGAGTGTGAGGTGAACAAGCGAAGGCCTGAGATGGCCTCATTTGCCTGGGGGATTTGTGAGCCGATACCAGGTGGCGCTCCCCCAACCCACAGCACCTTCCCTCTTTGGCTTCTTACATCAAACAGCCTCTTCTTGGCTCCCAAGGCCTCCATGAGCTTCTCTATGGAGCTGGTAGAACCTGAGATGTAGGATGCACCGGTGTCCACCAATGCCAGGCAGCCGTCTTCACAGAGCAAGGTGGATGACCCCACAGACACCCTGGGGGAGGCCACAGTCAGACAGACAGACAGACAGACAGAAGGCTGATGGGGCACCTCCAGGCTGCATGTCCTTCCTGAGTGTGGGTGGGTGGGTGGAGGCCACGCTGGTGGCCTGTTGAGGCAGTGAGTAGAGGAGGGAAGGTACTGTCACCCTCCACCACTTCTCCCCAGGCCCCTCCCTTCTCTGTTCCCCAGCCTGGACAGAGCAGGCAGAGAGCAAACAGTGGCTGTGCTTAAGAAGTGGCTGCATTTGGAAAGAGGGCAGGATGGTAATGCTGTCCTTCCCCACCCTCCCCAACCCCAGTGACGGCAGCATTTTTTGGAGCCCGGGGAGGGTTGAGGATTTCTGACCCCTTCATTTGAATCTGCCAGACACCAGTCTTGATGAGGTTGATATAGTGGAAATTCCCTTCATAATGCTGGGGGTCGCTGCCTCCCAGCACAATCTGTCCTCCCAGCGATTGGAAATTCCTAAAGGAAAGATCAGAAGCTCTTGGAAACCCATAACCTCCAGGACCCAGCAACTCAGGCAATCGGGGAAGGTTGCACAAGTGTGCAGGGGAGGACAGAGGGCTCTAGAGCAGAGGAATGTGGGACAGACAGCCAGGCTCGGAGCTGTCGTTGGGAAGCATGCAGAACATACTGCTTCTCTGCCTTTCTTCCCCTCCCCAAGACCAACCAGAGGTTGTTCCAGGGTAGTCCAGCTGTTCCCCCAAAAAGCATCCCCAGAGAGGTCACAGAAAAGGAGCAGGTACAAGGACAGTGAGTGGATGTGAACAAGACACAAATGGACACCCCTCACTCTTGGGTTGCTGCTGATTGAGCAGGTGCATGGGAGGGGACCCTGGGGAGGCTGTTGGGTATGGGGTGGGCAGGTGGCATGGAGAGAGCAGCAAGGAGAGACAGAGAACTTCGGCATCTAGTGGAGGCTGGGCTTGCTGATGTGAATTTTGGGCCGGTGGCGTGTGTAATTCTAGGTCAGGTGCTCGGGGAGTACTGGAAGGTCACAGCCATGTGGGGGTTTTGTCTCCTTACTCGGAATCTCTGCAGAGAAAGAGAGACAGCAGAAAGGAAGCTTCATTTCATGCCAGCCTCATCAGCCCTGCTGTTTGTCAGGGTGGGTGTTATGTACTCTCTTTGCCCTTCAGGCAATGGAGTCACCAAGAGGCGAAGTCACTTGCCTGAAGTTACCCAGTCCATGAGTGAACAAGTGGGGGACTGGAGCCAGGCTCCTGGTGCCCCGTCTGGAGCTGATTCCCCACACTTTCCTTTCCTCCTCACTGCACTTGGCTCAGGGACTACTGTAGGCCTAGTCTCCAGGGCATGCCTGTGTGTGTGATGTGTTTTTCCAGAATTCATACTAGAATTCACACATGCACATGTGTGCATGGGTGTGTAGGTGTGCATATGTTATTTTGTGCAACTGCAAACTACTTGTGTTTTTATACATTCGGAATGTATGTGTATATGCTAGCACAAATTCCCTCCTGCCTCTCTCTCAACACTTCAGTATCTCTCTGGATGTTCCCTCCTTCCCATCCCAAGATAAAAGAAGAGGCCAGCCCTCTCCTCTGCAAAACCTGGCTTCTTCCTGTCTGCTGGAACCTCATCTCTTTCAAGGCCTCCAAACTCCAGTGCCCCCATTTAGCTCCTCTTCTTTCCACATTTTTAATCTCTTTCTTTCCATTGGCTTCTTCCTCCACCTACAGGCATCACTCGAGCATCCTCTAGCATTTAAAAACACCCACCCTTCCTCTCCTGCTTCTGGATCTCACCCCCCACGCCACCCCCCATTCCCTTCCCTGTTGAATGTCCCAGGGCAGCCTACATCTCATGACCTCCACTTCCTGACACCCACGTCGTCCACCTCTTAATTTCTTGCCATCTGGCCTTGCCCCCACCTCCTCTAAAACAGCTCTTCTAAAGACCACCCCTGAATGCAGAGCCGCCAATTGGCCTTTTCTCAAGGCCTCCCTTTCTATCACCAAACCGGAGACTCCTCTCCATTTTACTGTGAGATTTCTCTGAACTCTGATCCTCTCCTCTATTCTTTTGGCCACTGGCCTCATGGCCTCATGTTCTTACCCTTGTGACTTTTTTTTTTTTTTTTTTTTTGAGACTGAATCTCACTCTGTTGCCTTAGCTGGAGTGCAGTGGCACAATCACTGCTCACTGAAGCCTTAACTCCTGGGCTCAAGCGATCCTCTCGCCTTGGCCTCCCAAAGTGCTGGGATTACAGGCATGAGCCACTGCACCCAGCCCCTTTTGCCTCCAGCTCTCTTGTCTCCAACTCATGCCATCTTTCTAAGCCCAGCAGTTTGGAGTAGAGCCCAACCCTGCTCAAGAGCTTCCCCAAGGCTGGCTGAGCTGCATATAAGCTCAGCCTAGAATTGAAAAGCATCCATGGTTTTCAGCACCACACTTGCTGCCTGCCTGTGACACTCTTTACGTTGGAATATGTCTTGTCTTCCCTATTAGCCTGTAAGCTCTATGTGGGTAGGGGAGTACGGATTCTGCCTTGTTCACTGTGTTCACTGCTGCACCCCCAGAGCCTACCACAGTGCTTGGCACATAGCATTTACTGAACTGATGAGTGAGCAAACAAACGAATGAAGGATCTAATGGATGACTGAAGTTGGCTGTCTCTGTGTGGGAGGAGCCATGGCCCTAACAGGCAGGGCTACAGGTCACAGTAATCCCTTATTTACCATCGCCCCCACCTTGCATCTCCTCTTGCTCCAGAGGGGCACGGTCTATTAGAATGTCCTGTCATGCTGGGAATGTTCTCTATCTGCACTGTCATAAGACTGTAGTTACTAGCCACCGTGGCTGCCAGGCATTTGACATGTGGCTAGTGCAACTAAGAGCCACCAGTTGAATGCTTAATTGATGCTTAACTGTATTTAATTAATTTAAATTTCAATAGTGCCTTCCATATTGGCTAGTACAGCTCTAGATATTGATTGGCTGTCACCTAATTACAAACACTTTACAATTCTGGCCCAGACTCTCCTTCCACTCCCCATCTCTTCTCCCCTCCTCTCCCCCCACCTCAGCCCTTGGGGTCCCAGTCCCCACCTGTTGTAGTAGAAAGAGAAGACGTCCTCTTTTAGCACCCCTTGGGAGATGATGTTGTCGAAGATAGGGGTGACCCTGCCAATGGCCTGTTCAATGAAGCCCATGCCCACAACCCCATCAAACTCGGCCAGCATGAAGGGTAAGGCAGGCATCTCTGTGACCTCTCCAAACATCTGTGTCACCGTGATTCCACCCACCTGTGGGAGGAAGGACCAGAGGAGACCAAGCCCACTGCCCACTCCTTGGTTGGAGTCTGGTCTGGGCTTCCACACTAGGGATCCCAGGGGCACACATGCTCCAGGGTACAGAAATCGGGGTAAGAGTATTTCCTCAACCCTGCACGCACACACTCTGTGCCAATACACATCTCTGCTGCGGAGCCCAGAGAGAGCTGGAGTTGACCAGGGATCGGAGAGCAGAGGCTGAGAGGGTGGTCCTGCCAAGCAGCAAAAGAAAAGCTGCCAAGAGCTCCTCCCCCTCCCCAGTGGCCAGACTTTCATGCCTGGCAGGACTGGGTCTTGGCCCCCACCCTTATCATGGGCGAAGGGTTTCTTTAGCACAGACAAGCTTGCCCTTCTCCCTCCTTTATATCTGAGTTCACAGAAAAAGGAAGGGAGGCAGGAATCACCCTGATTTCCTCTCAGGTGCCATGTGTGCCCCTCCCCTAACTCTGATGGAGCAGGGCCTGAGAAACTCCAGGATGAGGAAACGGTCAGACATGGGCCACATGAAAAAGAAAAGCAGGCCTTGACCTGAGTCCCAGAGTCAACCTCAACTGTGACCTTAAAACCTATGCCTGACCCTAAAACTCAGCCTGACTCTGACCCTGGATTTCAGTCTAGGATGTAGCCCAGTCAGAGCTGGTGAACTTGGACGAGTTACTTGACTGCAGCCATGGGGCTCAGGACAAGCCCTACATGCAAGTTAGATGCAAAAACATCCACAAACCACCCAACGGTGAGCCCGTAGCCCAGGCTTGCTCCCCTATAGGTACTGCTGCTTTGCAGCAACAGCCAGATGTGGCAGAGCAGGGTGTTCCTCAGCTCCCCAGGCTCCAAGTGGGCTGCAGTGTACCTCCCCGCAGGTGTGGGCCCTGGAGGGTCAGGAGAGGCCTGGGGACAGAAGGGGTCAGGGGCAGATGACTTAGGGCGGCCCAACTTACGGTGATGATGTCCTGGCTGAGAAAGCCACTGACTGTCCCTGTTGAATAGCGGAGGGTGAGTTCCGTTCCATTGTGCTTGTAGCTGGAGGAATCCGAAGCATCGAAGAGCTTGTGATACACTGGCAGGGGGACAGAGGCTCAGGTTTGTCCAAGAGTGGCCCAGACAGGGGGACTCAGAGGCAGGGTGCATTGTGGGTATGGCTGGTTAGCTTAGGTGCAGGGATGAGTGGCCCTAGGGTCAGGGGGCTTGGAATATGTGCTTCATCAATCAAGGACTGGGTTTCTTGGGCTCTCCTAATGTGCCCATACATCGAGAATTTTGTCCTAAATGAAGGAATTTAAAGTAATCACTAACACTGATAACACCAGAGAAGATGCCAGGCACAGAGTAAGTGCCTAGTAAGAGGTTGTTGATTAAGACTAGGAATGGAAGAGTTCCGAGTGCCTGGGATGGGTTTGAGAATTCAGTCCTGTCTCAATCTCAGGAAGACTGGGAAGTGGCCTTCTGGGTGCTCAGGGGTTCTTGGACCTTTTTTTTTTTAAACCTTGGTGGCTGTATCAGAAAAACGGGAGACATCTTCCTCTCTCCCCTACGTGTCAGTGGGCACAGAGGCAGAGAGGAAGCCACTCCCTTGGTGGCAAGAGGGATGGGAGCTGGGTGTTGGGCAGGATTGCTCATGCACAGTAGGGCAGGGGGATGGAGGAGAGGCACTGTGGGTCTTAGGTCTCACCACAGGCAGTGTAGAGACGGCTGCACTTGGAGGAGGGCACCCAGACATTGGACGAACCAGTGTCAAAGACGACTTTGAAGGTCTGGGGTGGGGTGCCGATGCCAATCTCGCCATAGTACTGGGTCTGTGGGGGTAAAAAGAGAGGGCTGGAGGGGCTCAGGGGACCTTGGGTCTTGGGGTCTTGCCTGGCTTCACTCTTGGCTCTCGGTGTGAGATTTGGCCCAGGCGAGGTCCTATAGCCTCTCGGGGTTTCCATTTTCCTGCAGGAACTGGTAGGAGGCTTAGCATCTCCCCATGGCATCCCAGAAAGTGGGAGTCTCAGTAAGACAAGAGGGCGAAATCAAAACATTGAGAATGAAGCAGGAAGCAAACTTGACTCTTGAGGATCCTCTGGGGCAGGAAGCCGTTAGGTTGTGCTGGGCCAGGTCACAGAAACCCCCACCTGAGTCACACACCCCTTCCCACCCACCTGTGACACCTGGCTTGAGGCCTGGGCTGAGTTCCAAACCTAACCCTGCCCCTGAATGGCCCCTGGGTGCCTTCCTGTCTTCTGTGCTCAGGCTTTCCAGCTGGAAAATGGGAATTTTCTAGGGTGCTCACATGCTACTCAGCGCCTTCGTCAAACACAGCTTGGAAAGGGTGAGTCTTGCAGCAAAGAAAGCCCTAGGTCCATGAGGGAAAGGAGACAGGGAGGGAGCGAGGGGCTGAGCCAAGCACTCACGTCCATGTAGTTGGTGAGGATCACGGAGGAGGTGGTGTTGCCAAGGGTCAGCCTCTTCATGGGCTGCCTCCACTCGGGACCAAGCCTGGCCATGTCCACACCTCGTTCCTTCAGGCTTTCTCGGATTGAGGGCATTCTCTTGAGGAAGATCCTGGCCCAGGGTGGAGGAAGCAAAAATAGAAAAGTGCTGTACCTCCACCACAGTGATAGAGTCCCTGAGGCCAAACCCCTGCTTTTAGTACAACCACCTTTAACGTTAGCCCAGCCACCTGGAAATCACCTCTGTCGCTGAGGGCGTCTGGAGCATTTATAAGAGTTACTTCTTGTCAAGAGTCAATTTAGAGGAGTCAGCTGCCCGGGGATTAAATAACCCTGAAGTGACTTCCTTCTGTTGCCTAATTTTGATTAGACAAGGCTATTTGTTTATTGGTCCGTTCATTCATTTATTCCGTAATCACCTGCTGAACAACTACTTTGTGTCTCACTGTGCTGGAAACTGGAGCTAGAAAGATAATGATCATGACTGCCTTTAAGGAACTCCACCTGGCGGGAGGACAGACAGGAAACAGGCACAGACATTCCCTCTGAAGAGATTAATGCCAGGGAGTGCCCCTGTCAAAACTAGGGGCTGGCGGGGAGACAGTGCCATGGGAGGCCGCTAGGTGGCAGCAGATGCCCACAGCAGCTGCGAGGTCTCCAGGATACCAGGGGACAGGCACCCAGCCAGGGCTGTGGTGGAGTGGACCCCCTGAGCTGGGTTGGGCCTAGAGAGATGCCAGCATCTTCAGAGCGCCATGCACCTCGTCCTTGGAGAGATGTGTCCCGGTCCCTTGGCCTCTTGTCTAGATGTTTTCCCATCACCTTTGAGAGGCAGAATTAAAGAGACCTAGAAAACTGACTCTACTGAGCCGCTACTGAAACCACACCAACAAGCTAGCTGTCATCCATTTTATAGATGAGAAAAATGAAGGCTCACAGGGACAAAGGCGACTCAGAAATGTTGAAGCAGGGATTCAGAGCATGTGTCTGGCCCTATTTCCCATATAGAGTCCCCTGGGTCCTGACATAAAGGCTGCCAAAGCCCAGAGGAAGATGTCTCTAGCTGTTCACGGGAAGGTCCCAGGATGGAAGCCCAAGTTGACTCTGCAATAGACTTTCCCGTACACACAGAGATTCCCTCTTTCTTCTACTTTCTTCTCAGCGGCTAGTCCTCCTATACTTACACTACCG
Organism: Gorilla gorilla gorilla; assembly: GCF_029281585.2. NCBI lineage: Eukaryota > Metazoa > Chordata > Mammalia > Primates > Hominidae > Gorilla > Gorilla gorilla. The sequence continues at coordinate 52,591,031 of NC_073224.2, read as the reverse complement.
TTTCCTTCCTACATCCTTCTTGCATCCCATGCATTCTACTTACCCCCATTTTGCCCATGAACATGAATGCAACTTTTATGCCTATCAGCATGGTATTGTAACAGAAATGGTTTGTTATCTTCCTATCACAGGTTACTGTTACCAAAATATTTTCACAATCATTATTTGATTTGCTCTCATAAGGTGGATGATTTTATTACTCCCACTTTACAGCTGGGAACGTGGAGGGTCAGAGGTTTGACCCCAAAGAGGTTGCATTTCCCACTGTTTACTCACAACAGCCTATGCTTTGGACTTTTACTTCTTGCCACTTCCTTTTCAGAAAATCCTTTCCTTCTTCCCTTCCTTTTCCCCCAAGTTCTTTAGTCCTCCAAGGCCCAACATGTACCCCCACCTCCAGGAAGCTTACCCCAAGGCCTCCAGCCCACACCGGCCTCACCTTCCCTTGGGCCTCAGCTCTGTTTTTCCTTGGGTCTCACAGCCCACACTGTACAGCTTGTGGAACTGGTGCCGTACGGCGGTGAAGACAGTGGTTGCAGGGGGCATGCCTGAATCCCCTTACCACTTATGTGATTCTGAGAAAGCTACCTAACCTCTCTGGGCCTCTTCTAAGTCTCCATTAACCCCTCTCTAAAAATGGGCCTAATGGTAGTACCTACCTCAGAGTCACTGTGCAGATGAAACCATGCGGCCACTGCTCAATAAGTGTAAATTGTAAGTGTGTATATGTACATGTTCACCTTGAGAATGGAGCTCATTCATTCAGCTGTCCCAAGTGCCTCACGTGATGCTCTGCACATAGCGGGTAGCAAAATTCCTATAATACTGTTTCAAAAGCTGGATTCCCCCTCCACCCCTTGCCCAATTCCATTCTTTTTCTCTTTTGGATAACAGCAGGGGAAGATGTTTTTACTTTCCTCTACCTTTATCCTGGGGTGCAGCTGCTTTGAAGCACCCATCCTCTTACCCAGTGCTCACAACCCAGCAATTACTCTCCGAGAGCCTCAGAGCAAGGGAAAGCAGTTTTGGAAGCAAAAGGCCCAGTGTGTGTTTAGGCTTAGCGTCTTACATATCACCTCCGTGAGCCTCAGTGTCCTCATCTGCAAAGTAGGAATGCTGAGTTGTTGGGGGCATGACTTGAGATGAGACATGTGAAAAGATCCTGTGACACCCTAAGCATTTTATAGGCTTAGCAAATATTACCATTATTAAAATGTGCCTCCCTACCTTCAGGACTGCTGGTCATATCTGCTGTCCCCAGATTGAAAACCCCTTTCTCTGTGAGGCCTTTTCTCAAATGCTGTCTCTTCCCCTTCTTCAGTCTTTTTTTTTTTTTTCTTTTTTAGATAAGGTCTGGCTCTATCACCCAGGCTAGAGCACAGTGGGTCAGTCTCTGCTCACTGCAGCCTCCACCTCCCAGGCTGAAGTGATGCTCCCACCTCAGCCTCCCGAGTAGCAGGGACTACAGATTTGCACCACCACACCTAGCTAATTTTTGTATTTGTACAGACAAGGTTTCACCATGTTGCCTAGGCTGGTCTTGAACTCGTGAGCTCAAGCGATCTGCCCACCTCAGCCTCTCAAAGTGCTGGAATTACAAGCATGAGCCACGTGCCCAGCTTCCTTCTACAGTCTTAATGAATCACTTGTTCCCACAAGGCCTGGCACCTAGGGGATGCTAAGGTTTTCTCCTTCTAATTGTGGGCTACCTAAAGCCTTGTTTTTTTCTTTCTTTTTTTTTTTAGACGGAGTTTTGCTCTTGTTGCCCAGGCTGGAGTGCAATGGCACCATCTCGGCTCACCGCAACCTCCGCCTCCCAGGTTCAAGCGATTCTCCTGCCTCAGCCTCCCAAGTAGCTGGAATTACAGGCATGTGCCACCACGCCCGGCTAATTTTGTATTTTTAGTAGAGACAGGGTTTCTCCATGTTGGTCAGGCTGGTCTTGAACTCCTGACCTCAGGTGATCTGCCCGCCTCGGCCTCCCAAAGTGTTGAGATTACAGGTGTGAGCCACTGCTCCCGGCCAAACCTTGCTTTTGATATTTGTAAGAATCCATCCTGTAGTACTAACAGTAGCTGGGCTCTTACAACGTGCCCAGCTTTCTATGCCTTATCTCCTAAAATCCCCAAAGCAGCCCCTTCAGGTAGGTACTGTTATTATCATACCTGTTTAAAATGATAAACTGAGACTTGGAGAGGTTAAATAACTTGCCCATGATTCCAGACCTAGTTTGTTCTGCTAGTGAAGCAAAATTTAAGTGAAGGCAATCTAACTCTATACGCCTTGCATTTAACCACGATATCAAGCTGCTTCCCTGGTACAGTTAACTGTACCCATGCCCCGACCCCTGTCTTTTTTTTTTTTGAGATGGAGTCTTGTTCTGTCACTCAGGCTGGAGTGCAGTGGCACGATCAGCAATCTCCGCCTTCCGGGCTCAAACGATTCTCCTGCCTCAGCCTCCCGAATAGCTGGGGATTACAAGTGCCTGCCACCATGCCCGGCTAATTTTTGTATTTTTAGTAGAGATGGGGTTTCCCCATGTTGGCCAGGCTGGTTTCAAACTCCTGACCTCAAGTGATCCGTCTCGGCCTCCCAAAGTGCTGGGATTACAGGCAGGAGCCACTGCGCCCAACCACCCATGCCCTTCTTAATATTCAGGCTGTGAGCTCCTCAAGTGCAAGGGGCGTGTCCTAATACTTCTGAGTTCTCTACAGTGCTTAGTTAGCATGGTGTTCTGGGCAGGAAGCAAAAGACACAGCTTCTAGACCTGACTACTAGTGTCATTTATTGGGCAAGTCACTTGACCTCTCTGAACAGGTCCATACTTCCCTGTCCCGCTGATCGTAAGGACTGAATGACACCGCATATGGAAAAGCCAGGGTGTTGGGAAGGTGGGAACCCTGCACCCCTCCCACCCCTTCTCTGCCTGAGTTACCAATTACCGTTTAAAGGTGGTGGTGTCTGTCGGGAGACCAAAGGTGCAGGAGCCCCAGAGCAGCAGCAGCAGTCCCCAGCGAGGCATTCTTCTCCATCCATCCATGCTTCCCTCAGTCTGGGGCTCTCTCTGAGATCCACTGAGGTTCTGTGGCTCCCTTAGCCCTTCCCCTTTTATACACTCCATGCATGGGGTGATTGCAATTCTGCTCTGCCCTGATTTATTACCCTGGGGTAGATGGCAGGGCAGTCAGCAATAAATCTCACTGTGGGACAGAGCTAGGTGGGTGAAGGGTACCCAGGTTTCCGGATGGGGAGCAGAGGGGCTGGAGGAAGGACAGCTGTGGGAAAGCAATCTTGTGTCCAGTGACGCTAGCAGCCCTCTATCTGGCTTGGCCCTGTGACCCCTGGTGCAGGCAGAGGCTGATGAGAAACAGCACTGCTCAGGGCTAACATCAAAACTGGGATAAGCATAAAACCTAGGTTTCCAGCTCCCTAGCCCAGACCCAACCCCTATACCCTGGAAGCTCCATTCTCTATATTAACTTTGGCTTTGTCCCTGACTGGCCTCTCCCAGGCTACAGCCCAGTTTTCCCATCTAGAACATGGGTGAATCTTCATGACTGGTTTCTTGGCAGGAGAAGCAACAGCTGGTTTAATTATAAGAGTAGAGGGGCCAGGCATGGTGGCTCACACCTGTCCCAGCACTTTGGGAGACCAAGGTGGGTAGATCACCTGAGGTCGGGAGTTCCAGACCAGCCTGACCAACAATGGTGAAACCCCATCTCCACTAAACTACAAAAATTAGCTGGGTGTGGTGATGGACGCCTGTGATCCCAGCTACTCAGGAGGCTGAGGCAAGAGAATTGCTTGAACCCAGGAGGCGGAGGTTGCAGTGAGCTGAGATCATGCCACTGCACTCCGGCCTGGGCAATAAGAGTGAAATTCCATCTCAAAAAAGAAATAGAGTGGAGGGAGACTTAGCATGACTGACTCCATTTTGCCTCTGACCCCCAAGGGTATTATCCTTTAGGCTAAAAGCTTCTGCTTAGCTCTGTACATAGACCAGCTAATTATAGGAGTTTAGCTTGAAGTTCAACTTTAAAAAAAATGGTAACAGTTCCTTTCCCCAAACTAACCCCCAAGGAGATAAGGAAATATACAGACAAATAACAATGTTATGTTAAAGATGTATAGGAACATTGTGACCTGACCTAGAAAAAAGAAGTTTTACAACGTCCTCAGACCCTTGCTGGCACCCAGGTGTCTGTGGTCATCAGTCACCTCTTGATCCCAATCCCCTTCTTCTTCCCCTTCCCTTAACATAAAGAAGAGCCTAACGTTCATGCTGACTTCAGATGGTTCTTTATGATGCTGGTCCACCATCTTCTTGGTTTTCTGGTTCTCTGAATAAGGTAGCTTTCCTTGCCACAATACCTTGTCTCTAGACTTATTGGCTGTTGTGTGGCAAGTGATACGAGCTTGGACTCAGCTACTCATAGCCTTGAACAGTCTTTCTGTGTCTGATTACATTCAAGTATTGTCATCAGGTTTGACTTACAGGTTATCTAAATGGGCTTCCCATAAGAAGAAGCAATCACACTACAGAAAATTTTTCTTTGCATTTTTGGTAGCTGTCCTAAGAAACAATTATTTTAGGCTGGGAAACAGTGGCTCATGCCTGTAATCCTAGTGCTTTGGGAGAATGAGGTAGGAGGCTCACGCTCACTTGAAGCTTGTTCAAGACCAGCCGGGGCAACATAGCAAGACCCCATCTCTGAAAAAAATTAGCTGGGTGTGGTGGTGCATGCCTGTAGTCTTAGCTACTGGGGAGGCTGAGGTGGGAGGATCACTTGACTCCAGGAGTTCAAGGCTGTAGTGAGCTATGATTGTGCCACTGCACTTCAGCCTGGATGACAGAGTGAGACCCTGTCTCAAAAAAAAAAAGGAAAGATTTTACATTTTCTCAAGATAATTCCTAATTCTTATGTTATCTTTATCAGGTTTTTGATTACTTAGGAAAACTGAGCTTTAGAAAGGTTAAGTCTTTATATTCATGTAACTTTCTGTATTGCTATTAAAGTCTTTTAATTATCACTTTTGTGAAATGAATAATTATTATTTTACAAAGACCGGTGGTTCTGTTTTGATCAAATGTTTTGAGGCTTTAACATTTTGACAAATGTCCTCAAAATCTAATCCTAAATTAAGTTTGAAATGTTGCTAATTCTTTATGTTTTGTTTTCCAGAGTCAAGAAAGCCTTTTTTTTGAGACGGAGTCTTGCTCTGTCACCCAGGCTGGAGTGCAGTGGCGCAATCTCGGCTCACTGCAAGCTCCACCTCCTGGGTTCACACCATTCTCGTGTCTCAGCCTCCCAAGTAGCTGGGACTACAGGCACGTGCCACCACGCCCAGCTAATTTTTTGTATTTTTAGTAGAGACGGGATTCCACCATGTTAGCAAAGATGGTCTTGATCTCCTGACCTCATGATCTGCCTGCCTCAGCCTCCCAAAGTGCTGGGATTACAGTCATGAGCCACTGCGCCTGGCCTGCCTTTTTTCTTTTTGAGCTATTTATAGCTTATAGAAATTGGGTTTACCTTTCTCTCTGTACCTAATATCTCCAGGATTTAAAAAACTATTAAATCCCTCTGGGCCCAAGGATGCTCATGGAAGAGCTGGGCACAAAACACCTTTTGATGTACTAATTTTACTTTTAAGGAGTCAAATTAGTTCAGATCCTCCAAATATAAGTACACAGATGCCTAAACAGCTGATGGCTCAACACATAGAACTTATAGAAAGGTCAGTTTTGTACCTTTGCTATTTGGCTTTTGGTTTTGGCTCTTATGTTACTTAAAAGGTTTTAAGGGTTAATGAATGCTTGACCACCTCCATTACCAAATGGCCTAAAACATTTAATTGACTACAAGTCTTTTGGCTTTGAGTTCCTTAGCCACAGGTATCCTACCAAGGGATGTGATGGACCTGGGGCAGGTAGCCACAACACCCCCAGCAACAATATGGAACAAAATAAATGTTTGGCCATTTATGCTGCCTTTGGTATATCTTGGCCAAATGGGAGAATGTCAACTAAAAATAAAATCTTAAGCCCCCTGCTGACTGAATGGTCCCCCTCTTGTCTAAGGGGACCCCAGAAAAACCTTAAAAACTTAGTCTTCAGGTATAATGTGATGGGAAGTCAGATATACCTCATTATACCCTCTCCCTTTTGTGGTTTAGATACAACAACTAATCAACACTAATGTTAAAATAGAGGTCATAAGACTGACATAACTGAAATTTTGTGGCAATAAAATACCATATTATAAACAGGACCTAAGGCCATGCCAGGCAAGAGTTAAGTCATGCATCCTTACACTTAAAGAATAAGCTATATTCTCAATGACACAAGGTTTCTCTTTTTCTCTAGCAGCTAAGCAAGCACTGGCCTTAAGACAAGCAATATTAAAACAATTGCAACTCATCCAGTTCATAGATGCTGACTAACTGAACCCCAGTTCCACCAGCCATAACTATAGCTTTGATTGAACAAAAGACTGATTTCACTAATTTTCTCCTGATAATAAGACTGCTGGCCATGAACTGGTTCTAGCTAATTATAGAGATTATGCATTTGCATGCCTTTGTGTTCTGAAAAGACCTTTTGATGTACAGGGCCTAATTGTAGTACATTTAAATGTTACGCTTTCACCTCAAGGTAAACATGGGTCATATGTAACATGCATGTTTGTACAATACGCATGTGTCAGGATCACCTTCATAAATATTCGTAGCTTCTCCTGTAACATACATACATTGAATATGTATGCTTAGCCAACTGCTGTCATAGTCCCACAGGAGCCCTGGGTAAAATTGACAGTGGGGAACAAACTTATTGACTTTCTTATTGATACAGGGGCAACATATTCTGTAGTTAATACCCACCTACCTTAATTCAAAGAAGACTATCTATGATGGTTACAGGAGTGTCAGGGGAGCTGTGACTTGTCTCTTCCTGAAACCTTTAGATTATCATCTTAGAGACCACAATCCATGGGAAAAACTGAAAAGATGAACCATACTCTAAAAAGAAGCATTGCCAAAATATATCAAGAAACTAATTTGACTTGGGATAAGATGTTGCTGATTGCTGTTGTGGATTCGAGTGTCTCCCTCAAGTAGGTTCAAATTGAGCCCCTTTGAAGTATTATCTGGTAGCCCATTCTAGGTTTCTGTCCTGGTGGGAGAACCAATTGATGTTTTAAGAGATTTGGCAATTACCAAATGTTAAGACTCTAGGCACTATACTAACTTCTGTTCATGAGTTGGCTTCTAGCAGGACCACTCATCCAACAGATGTGGTCCTACATCCTTTTCAACTGGGAAATTAGATCCTCCTAAATACCTGGAAAGAACAAGGACCTGAACACCAATTTGCTGCCAAGTGGACAAGGCCATCTGAGCTGCTGGTGAACACACACTTATCAGTTAAACTTGCTGGAGTAAAGCCATGTGCACATTATACTCAGGTCAAGGCAGTACCACCAGAAGACAGCCCACTAATCCAGAAACCAGGAAAACAGTGGGCTTGTGAGCACTTGAAAGACGGAAAGCTACTGTTTCACAAAAAGATAAGTACAATGAAAATGTATCCCCTATGTGTCTTGCATGTCCTTTAGAGATTTTTGTTTCCTTGGCAAGACAACTCTTGAGTTAGGATTTCTCAATCTATTGCCTCTTTCACTAGCATATCACACTGCCAGATTTGTCATCTTAAACCTTGTTCAGTACATGACCACTCTGATCCTATAGTTGTTCCTGTACACATAATTTTAGTCATGTAGCCTCTTGGGCATTAGATTTATAGAAGCTGGTTTCTCAAATCATACATAGGATCCAATTGATAACTCCATACCCAGAGGCCCCATGTTTCTTTCTTACGCAGCCCCTCATTAGACACTACATGCAAAGCAATAATAAGGACCCACAAGCCTGCAAGCCTACTTTCCACTTACCAAATGGCATCCCTAAGCCAGCCACCTGTTGCTAGCTTAATTCCCTCCTCTACAGACCTATATTGATACAATTAGACAACAGGCTACCTGGCTTTAACAAACCTTAGAACACCAAAGCAGGCTTAATCTGGGGGCACTTACAGAGACTGCTTTAAAGACCTATTCTCCTGGATTCCTAGTGTAATTCCATCAATCTTGGGAGGCATTCTTAAATTCAGCCCTGATATTCTTCTTTTAGTCATGGTGGCCTACATTCTAGTAAAACTTGTTATGTACTGTGTAAACGAAGGTTGTGCAAGTCTCACTAAAACTATCAAAGCAAAAAGGGAAATGCCGATGATCATTGTTCCTAAAAATGGCACTACGAAATATTTCCTTAGCCAGGTCAAATGGTTTCATTCCATAGTCATCCCTTGTCGACCCCGTTTGGCAGGAAGTAGCCAGGTGAGTCATGATGTCTCATTTTCCCCAATCACACAAGACTGTGGAATGAAACTTTGACAATGGGGAAATTGAAATAGTGGAGGGAGGCTTAGCATGACTGACTCCATTTTGCCTCTGACCCCCAGGGGTAATATCCTTTAGGTTAAAAGCTTTTGCTTAGCTCTGTACATAGACCAGCTAATTATAGATTAGCTTGCAGTTCAACTTAAAAAAATGATAACAGCTCTTTTCCCCAAACTAACCCCCAAGGAGATAAGGAAGAATACAGAGAAATAACAATGTTATGTTAAAGATTTATAGGAACATTGTGACCTGACCTAGAAAAAAGAACTTTTACATACTCCTCAGACCCTTGCTGGCACCCAGGTGTCTGTGGTCATCAGTCACCTCTTGATCCCAACCTCTTCCTCTTCCCCCTCCCCTAAATGTAAAAAGTAACCTAAAAGTCATGCTGACTTCAGATGGTTCTTTATGACACTAGTCCACCATCTTCTTGGTTTTCTGAATAGGGTCACTTTCTTTGCCCCAACACCTTACCTCTCAGCTTACTTGCTGTTGTGTGGTGAGTGGTGTGTGCTTGGATTTGGTTACATAATCCTCTGGAAGCAGGGAGCTGGGGGAGGAGGGGGTTGTCTATCCTCTGTTGACCTAGTAAGGGTGGGAGAGAAGGGCAGTCTTCAGCGTTTTGGCTTCTGCTAAATAGAGGTAGGGCAGCTGATCTTCCAACTTATTCTCCTCTTTCTGCTTGGCTCTAACTCCCTTTTAGGCCGTGGTTCTCTGCCTCATTTCCTTTTCCCTGTAGCTTTACAAGCAGTCAAGGACAGCTCCCCAGACAGACATTTGGTCCCTAAATCCCAGGACGAGTGCTATTTATTCAGGCTAAGATGCCTATCTTGGCTTTTCCCTGATTATTTTTTAGGGCCCACTTCAAATATTATCCCCTCCTCCATGAAGCAGGCCCTGACTCAGCCTGGAATTGACTGCTTTCTGCTGTAGGCTTCCACAGCATGGCTACAAGCCGTTCTATGACAGCGCCAACTTAGCTGCTTTTGCAGCAGAGTTCTTTATGTATGTATGAATATGATTTTTGCCCACAGTGGTGCTTAATATTAAATGGATGAACTAGTGAACTGCAATGGGCAGTGCAAAGAGCCCTGGGTTGGCGGTCAGGGACTTGGATCCTAGTCTTCATTCTACCATAAATTTGCTATGTGATGTTGGATCCCTCCTTTCTCCTCTTTGGACCTCAGTTTCCAAATCTGTATAGTGAAGCAGATGGCTAGATGGCACCAAGGGTGTCTTCATGCTCTGATACTCTAATATTCTAATATTCTGTTCCTCCAGGGTACTGCCGTCTACACCAGCTCCACACCAGCTGTGGGCAGTACAGACAATGAGAGGAGCTCATCTCTGTGGCTAATGTTTTGGCTAATTAATGTGTTTTGACCTCAGAGATGATAAGGCCCTTTCCAAACGATGGACCCTAGTGGTGATTTTTCAGGAACTGTGGTTGGGAGTGGGGGAATTATTTGGGGACAGGGGAATACTTTTAGATCCTTCATGGTAGGGGTATCTTGTCAGAATAAATGAACATTTATGAAGCACCCCTAAATTGCTCTTTCAATCCTCTTTCATTTACTAGCAAATATTCATGGAGCCTTTATTATAATGTGAGGCACTCTGCTAGATGCTGGAGTTACAAAGTTCACAAAAATAAACACAGTTTTTGCTCTTGTTTATGGATCCCACCGTGTTGTGGAAGAGATAGATTATTATCATCATGCATAAATATAAAATAGCGCTGATGACTAGTGCCAGTCAGGGAACTCCAGGAAGCTTCCCTCCCACCCAAAATTATACTCGCATTGTGATCTGAAGGCTGCATTGGCAATGAATAGCTGAAGACAAAGAAATAGAGTCCCAGCAAGAACAGAACGTGCGAAGGCCCTGTGGAGAGAGGATGATGTCAATAAAAACAGAAAAAGCCAACATATCTAGAACAGAGAGATGAGAGAGAGCGGGGTGAGACATGTGGCCAGAGGCAGTAGCTGAAAGAGCTAACACTTATTGAATACTTACTATGTGCAAGATACCACTCTAGGTGTTTAATGCACTTAATTCTCACAATAACCATATGAGGTTGTAGCATTATATCACTATTTTACAGATGAGGACATTGAGGCACAAGAGGATTCAAAAGGTAAATTGCCCAAGGTCCCACTGGCAATAAGGGCCAGAGTCAGACTGTAAGTTTAGGCTGTGTGGCCCAGAACCCAGTACGTAGATGTGCTGAGTGTCAAACCATAAAGGTTCTTGCATCCCATGTTAGGAAGTTCTGTGTTTACCCTAAGAGCCATGGGAAGCTGTTGACCCATTAAGAAGTGGATGATGTAATTAGATGTTTTTGCAGACAGGTTAAGAAGTGACTGATGGGCCAGGCGCAGTGGCTCACGCCTGTAATCCCAGCACTTTGGGAGGCCGAGGGGGGCGAATCACCTGAAGTCTGGAGTTCAAGACCAGCCTGGCCAACATGGGGAAACCCCGTCTCTACTAAAAATACAAAAATTAGCTCGGCGTGGTGGCAGGCACCTGTAATCCCAGCTACTCTGAAGGCTGAGGCAGGAGAATCCCTTGAACCTGGGAGGTGGAGGTTGCAGTGAGCCAAGATTGCATCATTGCACTCCAGCCTGGGGAACAAGAGGGAGACTTTGTCTCAAAAAAAAAAAAAGAAGGGAATGATGTAATTGTATGTGTTTCGCATGTGTTTCGGCTGCGGTGTGGACTAGCAAGGAGTTGGGATGTGTCCAGAATAGCATGGCATATACCAGTTAGGAGGTCATGGTGCTAGAACTAGCTTGGTCTAGGGTACGTGGGCATGGTGAAGATGAAAAAGATTGGATGGATTTGAGAGAAATTTAGGAAATAGAATCTGCAGGACTTGGTGACAGATTGGATATAGAGAGTGAGGAAGACATTGGTTTTTGGAGGCACTCTGGGTACATAGAGTGAATGGAAGAGAACGAGGATTTCAGAAGGGGAAGAGGGTTGGAGAGACCATAAGTTTGAGGAACTGTTGAGTATGGATCTCCTTTGAGACATCCCAGGGGTGATATCAAATGGCAGGTGCATAAATAAACCTGGGTGAAAGATTTATGTGTTATTTGCAATTGGTGATTAATGCAACAAGTATGAATGAAATTAGCCAGGGAGAAGGTGAGCAGCAAGAAAGCCCTGGACTCTAAGCTTTAAGGACAAGCAGCAGAGGAGGAATCTGCAGAGGAGACCCCAAAGGAGTGGCCACAGAGGAAGGAGGAGAGTAGCAGGTGTCTCTGAAGTTGCAGGGAGAGACTGTTTAAGGAGAGATGGTGAGTGACAGTAGGTGCTGCTGCAGGGTGAGGTGAGACTTGGGTTAAAATGGAGACATGCGGGCCACTGGTGCTGTCAGTGGGAGCTGTTTTGGTGATTCAGAGGGGTGGGAGTCCACACAGGGATGGGTTGATGAATGATGGGAAGTGCTACGATGTGAATGTTTGTGTCCCCCAAAATTCAAAGGTTGAAATTCTAACCCTCTATATAATAGTATTAGGAGGATGAACCTTTGGAGAGGTGATTAAGTCCTGATGGGATTAATGCCCTTATAAAGGGGGCCCAAGGGAGCTTTTTTTCCCCTTCCACCATGTGAGCCACAGCAAGGAGATGCCATTCATGAACCAGGACAAAGGCCCTCACCAGACACCAAATCTGCCAATGCATTGATCTTGAACTTCTCAGACTTCAGAACTGTGAGAGATAAGTTTCTGTGGTTTATAAGCTACCCAGTTTATGGTATTTTTTAATAGCAGCCTGAACAGACTAGGATAGAAAGTAAGAAGATGAAGACAACCTAGTGTAGGCAGCTATTTTGAAAAGTGGAGGAGTAAAAAAGGGGAAAGAGGGTGATGATAACTGGAGGAGAATGAGGACCAGGTGGGAGGTTTTTCTCTTCCTTCCTCCTCCTTCCCTCCTTCCTTCTCCTCCTCCTCTCCCTGATGAAATGCTTAAAAGGTAGCTTGACTCTTTGTTCGGGGTTCAGTCCTTTAGATGTTAATCCGACTGGGTCGGTGCACCTAAATAATTAAATAATTCCTCCTCAACCCCTCGGTCTCTCTGATTCCTTAATTATCCCGCTGCACTGCCACTCTTTTCTAATGATGGGAGGGAGTTGAGTATATTTAATGCATAGAAAGCACTCAGTTGAGAGGAAGAGTTAATTAACGCAGTAGGATTCCTGGGAGGGAAGGAGTATACAGGGTGGGAAACAGCAGGATGGAGCAGCCCCTCCACTGCAGCAGGAGGAAAGAAGGCAAGGCATGTGCAGGTGTTAGTGGTTGATTTGCTTGGCATTGGAAGCTGAGGGCCTGCCTGTCTGGTGGCTGTTATCTTCTCTGACAAATAGGAAGCAAGGACCTCTGCTGAGAGTTGGGGATGGGAGGGGGTTTGGAGGCATGAGAAAAATGGAGAAGCTCTGGAATCATTATGGAAAGTGGGAAGAAGCTGGCCAGGGAAACCAAGAGGATTTCTGTGAGGAATGAAGACATTTAATGGCTGGAGATCATGACTTTATAGGAAGCCAGTTGGCCTGGTTCTCTGACTCCCCCTACCAATACCACAGTGTCAGCTCCTTGGATACAGATGGAGAGACAGTATATAGCTGGCTTCATCCAGGGCTAGGGTGATCAAAGATGAGGGACAAAGGAATTTAAGGTCTTAGCAAAAAAGTTATTGGACCGGGAGCAGTGGCTCATGCCTACAATCCCAGCACTTTGGAAGGCCGAGACAGGAGGATTGATTGAGCCTGGGAGGTTGAGACCAGCCTGGGCAACATAGTGAGACCTCGTCTCTACAAAAAAGTACAAAAATTAACTGGGGTATGGTGGTGCCCACCTGTAGTCCCAGCTACTTGGGAGGCTGAGGTGGAGGATTGCTTGAGCCCAAGAGGTTGAAGCTGCAGTGAGCTGTGATTGTTGCCACTGTGCTGCAGCCTGGGTGATGGAGTGAGACCTTGTCTCAAAACAACAACAACAACAACAACAACGACAAAAACTGTTATTGAATGAAAAACTGTGGAATGTAAGGTGGCTAGAGAAGTCAAGACAGGACAGAAGGGATGATCTGGAAGGAAGCAAAGGACCATGGCAATTGAGAAGAGAGAGCAGGGCTGGTGGGAACAGTTGAACCACAAAGCTGGAGGATGAGCTGGCTGAGCATGGGATGCTTGAGATAGTCTGGAGGGGAAGTGGTTATAAGTGATAAGTCCCAAGTAGGACGTGGCTGTGGATAGCTGAAGTAGAGGAGGGGTGAGGTCGTTGGAAATGGGGCCCCAAGGATCTGAGAGGCCAGAGTATGGCCAGGTCACCATCTGCGTGGTTGGTGATGTCATCCAGGAGGTTGCAGAGGGCAAGGGGTGGAGGAAGTCTGTAAATCAGGAGCGAAAGTCTTTGATAAATGACAGGGCAGGAACTGCTAGTCCAGTAATGACAGCAGGGAGTGTGTGGAGGGTCCAAGGCAAAAAAGCAGGGCCTGAAGGGAAGAGGGTCTTCTCCCAGTGTCCACATCAGCCTGGGAGGTGAGTGGATCAGTTTCCCCAACAGGAGGAAGCCAAGACCTAGGAGGTTAAGCAGTGTGTCATGATTTGCAGATGGTAAGTGGCAGAGTGGGGACTTGCATCTCTCTTGCACCATATCCTGTGTTGCTCATGGGTACAGTTGCTGGGCTTGAACCTGGGTGGGTGCCCTGCCCCAGAATCTCACTTCTCTCCACCTCGAGCTCGAGGGCCCCTGCGTTGCTGGAGCAGTGTCCATCATGAATCTCAGGAGAGTGCTTAAGAGTGATGCTGTCTCCTTTCCCACCATGACTGCAACCTGTCATAGCCAGCAAGGGTAACTGACCACCCACCCTTTCTCTCCCTCTGCTCTCAGCAAACCCTAGAGGAAAGGAAGCAAGGAGCAGGGAGAGAACAAGTTGGGGGACTGTCAGAGATGGGGTCAGCCTAGGGGCTGCAGCAGAATGTGAGTAACACCAGCCAACTTTCTTGAGCATCTACGATGTGCTATGAGGTGATTTGAACACTACTGGATTTTGTTTTCTAGGCAGCCCTATGAAGTGGTAACTATCATCTGCACTGTTCAGATGAGGCCACTGAGGCTGCAGAGAGCTTAGAGAAGGACAAGCTGAGGGCTTCACTTTGTGACTCCTTCTCTGTGGCTATGGGTGTCAGGAACAACTGCGAGAGCCAATGGGATTCAAAAGAAGAATCTGTAGAGAGTGATCCAACCCCATAGAGCTTTTCTATGTGGAAAGGGGAGCTCTTCTAAGCCCCACGTCTAGTATAGTTTAGACACCCAGTACAGTGCAGCAGAACCCTCACATCTATTTTTGGTTGTTTCCGGACTCTTCAACAGCAAAGGCAGAGCCAGGAGGTCCAGAGCAGGCAATGTGAAGCCCTGAGCTGCCAGTAGATCTAGGTCCCCTGGGGACCCAGCACTCTCCAACCAAACATGTCCTCACTCCCACATCTATCCCCTGCCTCCCACCATGTATGCAGCACCATGACCCCCATGTGGTCCTGAGCCCAGCAGTGCATACAAGTGAGACTACGAAGCACGAATAACCTCACCAGGAGAGAGAAGTGGAACAATGACTCTGCTAACTCACTCTGAGGCTGCAGGCAAGTTGCAGACAAGATCTGCAGAGACCACAGGGCAGGCAAGGAAATCAACTTCTAAGAGGGTAACAGAGTCCAAAATGACAGCCTCTGTCTTATTTCTCCTGGTTTCCACCCCAGCGCACAGCCTGGGAGGGGAACAGTTGGAGGAGAGATCCTGAGATCAGAAAATGGGCAACACAGCTAAGCATGACCAGGCATGGTCTGGAGCTGGGACAGGCAAGGGGCCTGAAACCATGTCCTGAAGGTTGACCAATGGCCCTGGAGAAGCTTAGCTGGAAAAGAGAAGCCACACATGGGGCCCTTGAAGGAATCAGAACCAGCCCTATTTTCTGTGCCCACAATGCAGATCTGAGGCCCATGAGAAGTGGCGGGATGGGGAGAATCTGTTCGAGTTCCATTCTAAGGAGGAACTGTCCAGCGGTTCACACTGCCCAACAGGGCAAGTGCCCTCTGAGGCGGTGAACTCCCCTACCTGGGGATAGTCCTGCCCAGGTGCTCAACTGTCAGGGAGCTCCCTGCCATGGACAGGGCCAGGCTGACTCTGTGCCTGTCCAGCTCTGGTGTGTCCTGACTGCCAGGTGGCCTGACCTGTAACTCTCCCATTTCTGCTGCACAGGTGGGGGAAAATACAGAAGGGGAGGTGAAGCCGCCAGGAGAGCCTCTCCTCCCCTCTGAACTTGGGCCTTCCCGAGTCCCAGGCTGGGGATGGAAAAGAGAGAGTATGAGGACCCTTATCAGGTCATCTTTTGACCCCCTTCTGCCCGGGGTCCAGTTCTTCTCACAAAGGCTCGCCAGGATGCTACGCAAAAGCCCTGGGCTGTGTC
Organism: Gorilla gorilla gorilla; assembly: GCF_029281585.2. NCBI lineage: Eukaryota > Metazoa > Chordata > Mammalia > Primates > Hominidae > Gorilla > Gorilla gorilla. The sequence goes on along the minus strand of NC_073224.2, from coordinate 52,575,105 downwards.
ACCTCTCGCTCAGGGAAGTGGAGTGGGTGGGGGCAGAGGGAAGGGTCATATTGCCCCAGCCCTTTCCCGGCGGGGCAGGGCTGGGATGTGAGAACCAGGCAGGGGAAGCATAAATCCAGTCAGATCCCAGCCCTCTCATCTTACTTCAGATCCCACAACCTCTGGAAATCTCTCAGGACATAAGTGGTGCTCAGGGTTTTTTCTTAAAAACCCCAAATCCCACTCTCCTCCATGATAATGAGCCCAGGGAGATCCAGGTGTTGAGACCAAGGCTGGAGTGGTCAGGGGAGGTCGAGGGTGGAGGGAGGGAAGGCTGGGTAGCATGAAGAGTCTGGTTTGTGCTGCTGTGAAACAGGCATGGATTTATTCTTGGTATCAGCAGTTTAGTAGAAAACTCTTATCATGGCCCCTGCCCAGGGGGTGGTGGTAAAGAGGTAGAAGTTGGACTTACTGAGGCTTAGTGCTTGGGAGCTAATCATCTCTTGGCCAGTCCTGCTTCTATTCATTAAAAAGCAAATGGGGCTGGGCATGGTGGCTCATGCCTGTAATCCCAGCTACTCAGGAAGCCAAGGTGGGAGAATTGCATGAAGCCAGGAGTTCAAGGCCAGCTTTGGTGACATAGAGAGCCCCTGTGTCTAAAAATATTTTTAAAAAATTATCCAGGCATGGGGGCACACACTTGTAGTCCCAGCTAATTAGGAGGCTGAGGAGGGAGGATAGCTTGAGCCCAAGAGTTCGAGGCTGCAGTGAGCTGTGGCTGGGCCTCTGCACTCCAGCTGTGTGACACAGCAAGACAGTGTCTCAAAACAAACAAAAGCAAATGAGCAAGCAAGCGGTGAGATCAACCATGGCCACGTCTGTCTTCCACCTGTCCTCCTTCCCTCATCACGCTTCACTCCCCATCCCTGGAGAACCCCAGCTGGCTCTGGAGGAATTTACCAATCAGATGGGGCGCTGAACTCTACTAGTAGAGATGAGCAGCTGTGGCCTTGAGAGGAAAGAAAGACCCAGAATGGAGTTTTGTAACTGTCCAGTGCTGCCTTGTGTGGGCAGACTCTCCGGAAGGGATAATTACTCAGAGAGCTCTGGGCAAGGGATGGGCAGGAACAGAAGAACCTTGGGATGGAGGTGGGGTAGGGGCAGGGGTGAGGAGAACCAAGCATCCTTAGTTGTTTGTTTTGGGAACCTTAAAGGAACAGGTATTCAGCCATGGGGTTGGGTGATCCCAACCTGAGGCCTGTTTAACTGGTGACCCAGGAAAATCGAAAGCAGGTTACACAGGTCTTGGGATCTGCAGGGGCCTGGGACAGGAGGGGATTGGCATGGGGGATGGGGGCTTGGTGGGATAGCCTGATCGAAGGGTGTTCCTAAGATGAGATGCACCCAATATGGTGGAACCAGACATCAATACCCTGAGGCATGAAAGCTAGAAACATAGAAAAATGCTTTTCCTTAGTGGCACCAGGAGTCTGTTTTGTTATCGAACAAGGTTAAGCTGGAAGGCTCCTTTTCTAGAGGAGGATTTGGCAGCACAGCAGTGGAGTGTGTGTGTGCATGTGTGTGTGTGTGTGTGTGGTGTGTAGGGAGTGACAGAGGGGTGGTATAGTGCTAGGGGTTCATGTGCTGAGTGTCACCAGCAGAAACATAGCTGGGATGGAGGATGGCTGTTAGGGACAGGGGTTGTACTATTAAAGCAAAATTATCCAGTGCCACTTATTAAAGCACAGTAAGACAGACTTTACTCAGGGCTTTTGAGATAGATACAGGGACCACTGCAACAGGTTCTTGCAGTTGGGGAGAGAAGTTGGGCTCCACTCCAAATACAGCATGGGCAAGTGAAAATGTAAAGCCAAGGAGCATGGTGGGGTCAGTGGATGAAAATTACTAAGAGGAAACATCAGGGGCATGGGGGCATTCTGGCTAAACTCATCTAACAGGATTCCTGCCACAGACAGGCCAGGGTGATCAGACATCACCTGTGGCATGGTGCAGGCTGAGGAACCTGGTCAGCTATCCAGGGTGATCAGATATTGAGGGTGGGGATTATTTGCTAAATTGACTTAGCAGGGCTCTTTGCTAAAACTGGATTTTACAAGGAAGTGCCCAGATGAACCTAGCAGAAGATTTGAAAGGCATGACTAAAGTTTGGACAAGCAAAAATTCTTTGTCAGCACCTCAAGAATACATTTCCCAGAAAATAGACCTCTCTCTTCCTCCCTCCCTGCCTGCCCACCCGCCTCACCCATCCTTCCTTCCCCCCTTTCTCCTCCTCCTTTCCTCTTTTCTCTTCTTCTTCTTCTTCTTTTTCTTCCTCTTCTTTTTTTTTTGAGACAGTCTCGCTCTGTCACCAGGCTGAAGTGCAGTGGTGTGATCTCAGCTCGCCGTAACCTCCACCTCCAGGGCTCAAATGATTCTCCTGCCTCAGCCTCCAGAGTAGCTGGAATTACATGCACAAGCCACCAACGCCCAGCTAATTTTTATATTTTTTAGTAGAAGCAGAGTTTCTCCATGTTGGCCAGGCTGGACTTAATATTTTTTTAATCAGAAAAAAATATGCTGTAGCTTTAAAAATGAATACAACTAAAAGGCTTATAATGAAAAGCAGCAATCTCCAATTCCACCCCCACCCCCAGCTCTCAGCCTGCCTCCTCCAAGGTAAGACTGTTAACTCTTTAGACTATTCTGCTATTGTTGGTCATTCATATTCCTAAAGGTGATGCATATACTTTTATTTATTATTATTATTTTTTGAGATGGAGTCTCGCTCTGTCGGAGTGCAGTGGCATGATCTCGGCTCACTGCAACCTCCACCTCCCGGGTTCAAGAGATTCTCCCTGCCTCAGCCTCCAGAGTAGCTGGGATTACAGGCACCCACTACCACACCTGGCTAATTTTCGTATTTTTAGTAGAGACAGGGTTTCACCATGTTGGCCAGGCTGGCCTTGAACTCCTGACCTCAGATGATACACGCACCTCGGCCTCCCAAAGTTCTGGGAATTACAGGCGTGAGCCATCGCGCCTGGCCAAAATTTTACACATTTTTATTACTCTTCTTTTGTGATAGATGAGAATTTCTCTCATATTCCACCCCTTGGTTTTTGACAAAATCAAAACTCAGGTCTTTCCTGCCTTCGGGCCTGGGTGTGCAGGAGACATAGAGGTCACCGCAAGCCCCAGGCCAGCTCAAGCTCTGTGTTGTCCACCCAGGACTGCTACAGAGGGAGCCTTGGTGCCTAAGGAGTGGCTGACGGTAGGGAACAACAGCCAAGGAGGTATATCAGACAGGTTGCTCATCAACTCCCAGTTTGATTCTAGAAAGAACTCCACTATCCAACCAGTCCAGATACAGAGGAGTCCCTTAGTGGACCAAGGACAGACCTTTCTCCCACAGATGGCCCAGGCACATGAAAAGCTAAGAAAATAAATGGCGGGTTCACCATCTGGTTGTTTCAATATTGAAAATATTGATGGTTCTCTTAGAAAAGTTATACAAATGGATGTGGTCTTGTTTGAGATGAACCAGTCAAATTCAAAAGTGAACAGTTCAGAATCTGAGGATGAAGACGACAGCATCCCTTGTGACGTCACCATTGATAACATTAAGCTTTCTAATTCTGAACGTGGAAAAGGCAAGACTGAAGTTTTGGATAGTCTGGCAAGTGAAAACAAAAACAAAAACAACCTCAGTATTTACAATAAATAATTATTGTTCACTGTGTATTATGGATTAATTTCCTTTCTTGTGTATTTTGTATTTTCATTGTTTAGCATTGCCTCTCCTCTTCTATTTCTTGTTTTTCTATGAACTTATTTGTTTATTTATTTTTAAGACAGGGTCTCACCCTGTCGCCCAGGCTGGACAGCACTGGTGCAATAGTGGCTCACTGCAACCTCAGTCACCCCAGGCTCAAGCAATCCTCCCACTTCAGCCTCCTGACTAGCTAGAACTACAGGCGTACACTACCACGCTTTTTTTTTTTTGTATTTTGTGTGTGTGTGGAGACAGGGTTTCACTATGTTGCCCAGGCTGGTCTCAAACTCCTGGGCTCAAGCAACCTGCCCGTCTTGGCCTCCCAAAGTGCTAGGATTACAGGCGTGAGCCACTGCACCCAGCCTGACCTTATATATTCTGCTCAGATCCTCCAAACCCCTTCCCACCTGGTCCTACACCCAATTTATGGCCCAGTGGGATTTTTTCCAGGGAGCTCTGCCTTGTTGCCTGGGGACCTCTCTCTGCTACATCTCTGTGTGCTGGTGCCTGGGAATTCCTCTTTCTCAGTTTGTATGTTTGTTTAAATAGAGCTTCCAAAGCTCCCTGAGAAAGAGTGCATGACAGTAAACACTTCTAGCCCTGACATGTCTAAAAAGATCCCCATTTGGACCTTATTCTTGATAGTTCAATGTGAAAAGAATTCTAGGTTGGAATTATTTTCTCTCTGATATTGGAAGTGGTTTTTCCAATATCTTCTTCTTCTTCTTCTTTTTTTTTTTTTTTTTGAGACAAAGTTTCACTCTTATTGCCTAGGCTGGATTCTCCTGCCTCAGCCTCCAGAGTAGCTGGGAGTTCAGGCACCCACCATGCCCAGCTAATTTTTTGTATTTTTAGTAGAGACAGGGTTTCACCATGTTGGCCAGGCTGGTCTCAAACTCCTGACCTCAAGTGATCCTCCCACCTTGACCTCCCAAAGTGCTGGGATTACAGGCATGAGCCACTGTGCCTGGCCATATCTTCTTATTTGAATGAGTCTGATTCTCAACTCCTTCCATGGTTTCATCCCAAGGGGCTTCCACTGCCTTTTCCTTATGCCTGGCCTGGGTCTTTTTTCTTTCATAAGCTGGACACTCAGTGAGCCCTTTCAATTTGGAAATTCATGTCCTTCCATTCTGGCAAATCATCCTGCATTAATTGTTTGGTCATTTCTTCCCTTCCATTTTTCTCTTTTCTCTTTTCTTGGAACTCACATAAGTAGGATGTTGCAACTTTTGTTTGTTTTTCTACTTTTCCTGTATTTTATCTCTTGATTTTTTCCTTTTCTTTTTCTTTTCCTTTTTTTTTTTTTTGAGAAAGAGTCTCATTCTGTCACCCAGGCTGGAGTGCAATGGTGTGATAATGGCTCACTGCAGCCTCAAACTCCTGGGCTCAAGTGATCCTCCTGCCTCAGCCTCTTGAGTAGCTGGGACTACAAGAGCCCACCACCATGCCTGCTTGATTTCTTTTTGTTCTACTTTCTAGGAGGTTTCCTTAACTTTATGTTTCAATTCTTTTATTTTTTTTAAACATTTTGATCTCATATTTTTAACTTCCAAAGGCCATTTCTGATTCTCTGATAACTTCTGTTTTTACTGCATCCAGCACTTGTCTTATAGATGCAAAATTTTCTTTTATACCTTCAGGGATCTTACACTTTTGTTTTGTTTGTTTGTTTTTCTTTTTTTTGAGACGGAGTCTCACTCTGTCGCCCAGGCTGGAGTGCAGTGGCACGATCTCGGCTAGCTATAACCTCCGCCTCCTGGGTTCAAGCAATTCTCCTGCTTCAGCCTCTTGAGTAGCTGGGACTACAGGCATGCACCACCAGGCCTGCCTAATTTTTGTATTTTTAGTAGAGATGGGTTTCATCATATTGGTCAGGCTGGTCTTGAACTCCTTACCTTAGATCCACCCACCTTGGCCTCCCAAAGCACTGGGATTACAGGCGTGAGCCATCATGCCCGGCCCATTGTGTTTAAGAAACAAGATCTCCTTATGTTTCCTAGGCTGGTTTCAAACTCCTGAGCTCAAGAGATCCCCCGCCTCACCCTTCCAAAGTGCTGGGATTACAGGTGTGAACCACCACAACTGGCCATTTTTTTTTTTTTTTTTTTTTTTTTGAGACAGAGTCTTTTTTGCTCTGTCACCCAGGCTGCATTGCAGTGGTATGATCATGGCTCACCACAGCCTTGACCTCCTAGGCTCAAGCGATCCTCCCACCTCAGCCTTCTAAGTAGCTGGGACTATTGGGTGCATACCACCATGCCTAACCAATTTATTTTGTTTTTTGTAGAGATAGGTTCTCTCTATGTTGCTCAGGCTGGTCTTGAACTCCTAGCTTCAAGCTATCCTTCCTCTTTGGCCTCCCAAAGTGCTGGGGTTACAGGTGTAAAGCACCACACTTGGAAATATGGGACATTTTGTAATTTTTTTTTAACCACACATAAAAAATTGTATCTGTTTTCTGCAGAAAGTGTTTCCTCTGTATTTGTGTGCTTGGTCTACTCTTCCAACTTGAAGTTTTCTTCAAAATCCAGTGACTCCTTGACTTCATTCATGGTTAAGAGGGAAGCAGGTGGAGGGGCCTAGAAACTCAGAGTGCATAGGCAGAACTAATGCGCAGGTGCACCCCACTCTAGTTGGGGGCTCCAAGCTGGCTTTTTTCTGGGGCACCCTCCAATGTCAGCATCTGAAGATCTTTTCTTTGGGGTCTTTGGTCTCCCGCCTGGGGAATATATACCTTGCTGCCTGCATTCCCGGCACACAGAGAGGGAGGGGGCTTACCCAGAGAAACTGTCACATGGTTCTGCTTTTCAGCCACTCTCTCTCTCTTTTTTTTTTTTTTTGAAACAGAGTCTTACTCTGTCACCCAGGCTGGAGTGCAGTGTTACAATCTTGGCTCACTGCAACCTCCGCCTCCCTGGTTCAAGCAATTCTCATGCCTCAGCTTCCTGAGTAGCTGGAATTACAGGCACACACCACCATACCCAGCTAATTTTTGTATTTTTAGTAGAGACAGGGTATCACCATGTTGGCCAGGCTGGTCTTGAACTCCTAACCTCAAGCGATCCGCCCACCTTGGAATCCCAAAGTGTTGGGATTACAGGCATGAGCCGCCGTGCCTGACCTTCAACCACTCTTTATCCACATCCTGATTATGCTTTCTGTCCCCATGACTGGAGTGTCTCCACTGCAGTCCTTGAGAGAGGAAGTGTCTGGCCTCTTCCTGGTGGAGTAGCCTTGTTGTGTTTGCTGCGGGAGGGGACTCGGGAAATCTAACTCCTCTATGTGCAGATTTTCAGCCAGTCTCCCTGTTTTCAGTCCAGGTGTCATCTCTACCAGACACTTCCACATGCCAAGGCTTGGTCCTGGGCAGGAATCAGTCATGTCCCGTCGGTAACCCCCTTTGCTGGCTTCAGGTTGTAGCTTCCTTTGCTCTCTGCCAAGCCCATCATATAATTTCCATCTTCAAAATCTTGCTGACATTTCTCATCTGCTCCGGTTTCCTCTCCCTTCTCTTTGTCCTTGAGGGTTTATACCTTTCTTCTTCCTTTGCTGTCTTCTAAGGGGCTTAGGGAGTGAGCAAACACAGATGTGTCCAAAGTGGTACTTTTTAACATTTTATGAAGGTAATATGCTGCAGGGTTAATTGTAAAGACTATTGGGCAGATATTAAAGGAATCATAAGAAAGCAAAACCTGAGAAGGTGATGAAAGTGGGGAGCTGTTTGTCGTGTCTTGGCTTCCCCAGTAACCAAAAGCAAACCTTGTCCCCAGGCTCCGCATTCTGCACCAAGCACGAAACCATGATAGGTTTTGATGTCTTTTAAAATGGAAGATGGAAAAACGGAAGAAGGCACAGGTGAGGAAGGGCACACTGTTTGGACTTGACATCCTTCCCCTCCCTGTGACCAATTCTAGACCTGGGAAGCTGCTGGCAGAGAGAGAAGGCAGGCAGGGGCAAGAGAAGATGCCTGGCCCCTGGCATGTGGTCTGAGAAGAGGAGACCTGCCCTGGGGATTGGTGACTTGTCTGTATTGTCACTAGTGTTGTGGAGAGGCACTGCAGATGGGTTGGATAGAGTGACATTGCCTGCCAGACTGCTTCCCAAGACAAATCATTCAGGAAAAGGGTTGGGTTTGCTACCTGGCAGTGCTTTCTTAAGTGGCGTAGGGGCTACAGAAGAAGGAAAGGCTACAGTATGCAGGAAGCTTATGGTGTTTGCAATTAGAATGTGGGAGTCTGACTCTTGGCTCTACGACTTTACAACTGCTTGAGCACACCACTTAAACCTCTTCAAGCCTCAGTTTTTTCTTCTATACAATGAGGATCGTACTCCCACCTCATGCAGTTGTGAGGATAAAATGAGGTAGGCCTGTGCTTGGCATGCTGCAGGTACTCAAAAATGGCTTATGAATGTGATAAGAATGATACTAGAGGCAGAAATCTCCCTGCATCCCTCTCACCCCTGCCCCCTAATTCCTAACCCACATCTATTGTAAATGACTTACCAAAAGGGATGGAGCCTGGGAAGAGATCCTCCCACTTCCAATCACAAGGGATGCCAGGCCCTGCTGATTTCTCCCCTTTGGGCACTGTCCAGAGACCCCAGGAAGAAGTAGGTTCAAGTGCCTGCAGGCAGCCCTACCTCCAAGTGTTTGGGCTTTGGTGCCCCACTCTCTGAGCCCACCCAGAAAGGCTGGAGGGAGGGAAGGGAATCCCTGGGGCTCTTCACAGCCTCCAATCTCCTCCTCTCCTTCCCTTCCATCTGGATAGCAGGCTCACAGGCTGGGAGCCACATGAAATCAGAAATCCCTTTTGTTCCACAGAGACTCCCCATATTTTCCCAAGACACGAGGCCAAGAACTGCAAAGCCCAGAGTCTCAAAGGTAGCAGTTCAGGCTGCTAGAAGCATGGGATGGGCATTCAACCCCCTTCTAGCTGTCTGCTGAAGCAGGGCCTCTGGTCAGCTAGACGAGAGATCTTGGGGGACCCTCAGGTTGCAGCAGTGCTGACAAGGACTGGGAGATGGTTAGAGGAACCCACACCATACACAAGGTCACACAGGCATGTGCATATGAACTTGCGTGCAGTTTCTTATATTGACCTCCCTCATACATGCCCTCTCACACACATGCCAGCTTCTCACACCAGAGAACACATTTCACTCTCCCGCACTTGAAGCGGCACACACACTCCTCCCATCTGCCCAAGCTTAAGCTTGTGAGGAAGAGTAAATGGGGTCACAGGAAGTTTTGTAAAAATTCAGAGCAGAATTCAGGAAACCATCAGCTTCTTCCTGCCCATCATCAGATAAAGGGTTGCTTCCAGGGGCTAGGAGAACAGCATGCTTAATAGAATAGGTCTTGAGTTGATGATTGCTCTCCTAGAGGTACAGAGACACACCCCAGAGTGTTTAGGAATAAAAAGCCCTTCTAAATATCAACATCGTGCTGTCATGATGCATGATGATGTGAGCTCACAGCAGTATCGATAATTTGAGAGATTCTGGAGAGCTGTTTCAAGGGTAGAGATGGGGGAGCATGTTGTCATGTTCCCATGACAGCCTATCTCATTGCCATAGCAACACAGCTCTGCCTCCATGCTGTGGAGTCCTGGTTTCCGTAGTGGGTGGAACACTGTGTCACTTCACTGTATGGAGACGGGTCCTACGATCCCTCTGGGAAAGAACATTTTCATCCTAGACTGTGCAGTATAGGGGTACCCCGAGGCTGTTAAGTAGTGCTGCGTTTTCTTGTCGGCAGGAGGGTGGATTTCCTGGGGTTTTCCCACTGACGAGCTCTACTTCTTCCTACCACAATTTCTACTCCCCAGCTATTGCACCCCAAAGTAAGTCCCCATGAGGCAGGCTACCCTTCCTTGATCTGCACCTGGCTGACTCAGATGGAAACCCTGCCATGGCAGAGAGGCATGACAGGTCAGTGGGGAAGACAGTCTCTGGTATCAGGAGACCCATTAGGCTTGGAGCTCATTGCCGATGTGTCTGGAGCGAGTGGTTTATCCTTCTTGACTTTAGGGTTCTACCTGTAAAGATGGGGCTAATGCATTCCCATCACCCTGGGTAGTTATGAGGATGAAGAAAAGCAATATGTGTAAAGACCCAACCTGGCTCCCTGGAGGGGAGGGGGAAGAGTGAGTGGCTGGTCCACTGTTGATGCCCTTTGCATCCCAGACCCCAGCAGAGGTCTGACTGTGGGGCTCGGATGATATTTAAGCCTCAATGGACAGGGCAGTGATTGGCATCATCTTCCAGATCAAGCTGCCCAACTTCCGTGGGAAAGGGAAACGTACTTAATCAGTCCATCTCCCCCATGCCTCCCTTATCCCCCACTACTACTCAAAGTGTGGGCAGTGAGCCATGACCCTCTGCAAGATGTTACCCATCCTCAGGGAGATAAGTCTGGGCATTCTGAGGACATCTCCAGAAATTTTTATAGAAATTTGATATCCCTGAAACATTCCAGCAGCATACAGTTTGGTCTTCTCTTTTGTTGTTTTTAAATTTTTCAGATTTTCAGTGATCCATTTTAATTTTTTTTAAGTACCAATCTGCAATGGATTGGAGAACTAACCGCCTGTTCCTTCACTACATCTAGTGTGAGAAGCACTGACCTTAATGACACCAGAGGCCTCTTGAAATCAGCTAACCATCCAATGAGGATGGAAGGGGAATAGCCTCATCAGAGCTGCTTGCAAAAATGAACCACAGACCACACGTCAATGAGTTATGCAACATTTCTTTTATTGCCTCGGGTTGGAAGCTCCAGCGCCCCCTCCCTTAGCCCTACGTCCCCCCCAGCCCCGCATGCTCTGACTCCTTTAGGGTCTGAAGTTCACTGCCCCGCACCTGCGCCCTCAGCCCCGCCCAACGCTTCTGCCTTGGTTCCCGGGTGCTGCCTCCCGCTTGCCGAAGCGCAGGCCGAAGGAGTTCCAGTTGTAGTTCGGCAGGTCCTTCTCCCGCTGCACCAGCACCGCGCCCTGGGGTGCGGGGATCTGGCGGCTGTGGGGGGCGGACAGGCCCGGCTGCTGGGGGCTCCCAGAGCTCTCGGGGGGCGGGGACAGCGATGTCCCCCGACGGCTCAGCCTGGCAGTAGCAGCTGGCTTCCTCTCGGTGCACGGCAGGCTCTGCTGCCCGGGGGCCAGGAGGCCCAGGGATTCTAGCTGCTGGCCTAGGACAGAGGGCACAGAAAGATGAGGCCGGGGTCCGGGAAAGCTGGCTTTGCAACACCTCCTGTCATCCCATCCTATCCTTCTTTTCCTTCCTTGACCTTTTGGAAGCTCGGAGCTCAGTGCCATGCGAACCAGCACGATCATCTTAGCTGGGATGATTAGGCCCTAGGCGCCTCCCTCTTCCAACATAGCTTTGATTTAGAATGTTTGCCAGAATTATCTTACATAACTCTCATATTACGTTACTTCCTTTTAGGAAACAAACAGGGTAGGGCATGGAAATAAAGAAAACCAAAGTATTTGCTGAACACCCAGCTCTGGGCCCCTTCCTGGCTGTGAGCAGCCTGGGCAGTGGGGCCATGTTAATTCATCTCTGTATCTCTCATAGTGCTTGAAACAGTGGCTTGCTCATAGTGGGGCCTCAATAAATGCCTGTTAAATACATAAAAGCTAAAAACGTGTAGTAACAGAAATCAAAAAGTGGAGCTAAGACATTGTGGCCCCACACACCTGTGTTCCAACCCTCGTCTTTGACAAGAATTGTGACCACCCACCCCCCAACCCTGCCCAATAAGCTACATAAGGACTCAATGAGAAACAAAAATTATCTAGGTCACCTTAACTGGCTCTCTTTCTCCATCCTGGGGATAACTTCTCTCCTTCATTCTGAGGATTAACAAGGCTAATTTGGAAGGCACTTCACATGCAAGGCTCATTAAGTTCACTGTACTTTTTGGCTGTAAAATAGGGCGACTAGCTCTGTGTAGACAATAACCCCAGCCCATCGCGGCAAGAGATTAGTGGAAATGAGGCCTGGTGTGTGAATGGGTGTGAATAGATGTGCTGGGGCGGCAGTTGGCTTTGAGCCCTGCTCCTCCGTGCCCTGGCACAGTCTGGAAAAGAGGAGTGTGGACCTGGTCCAGAGTTAATGGCAGTCGCCTGCGAGGTCCCTCAGCCCTTGCCCAGGGCCTGGCTGAGGTAGGAGGAGGATGGCTTCCTCCCCAGTTGCACTCTAGACCAGTAGTAAATCACTGTTCAGGCTGCTGTTGGTGACCTCACCTAAAGCCTTTTGCCAAAAAGAGCCAACAACCCTATGTCCCTGGGCAGTGTGGGGTTATTTTCTGGGGTAGCCTCCCTCGCCCAGAAAAATGCCTGATCCCAGGACAGAAGACACGCTTGGCAAACGACACCCGGGGCCGTGTCCTCTGTGCTCTGGAAGGTCTTATGGGCATATACGATGACATCAAATGTGTAGAGGGCATGCCCCAAGTTTTATAGCTGGGGGAACTCAGGTCCAGAGAAGCTAAGTCATGGGTTCTAGTTTGCCCAGAAAGCTGACACCAGGAAGTGTGCTAAGCCACAGCTCCTGACTTGGGGACTAGTATTGTTCTAGCTTGTGCCACTCACCAGACACACTCCTGGGGAGCTCTGACACCTGCTGGGTTTCCACAGTGTTTGAGCGACTCTGGGGAAATCTCTTTACCTCTGTGGGTCTCAAATTTTCCAGCTTATCAGTTCCCCAATGAACTGGAGACAGTTCATTGTCTCCAAAAGGTTAATAGGTATCAAATATCTGTCCTTTCGTTTAGGTTTTTTTTTTTTTCAAATTCTCCACAAAGAATCTGAGGTCACCTATAAAGCAAGGTTGCATATGAAGTTCCTTCTCAACATCGGCACAGAGAGGTTGCTGACGTAGAGCAGAGAACACAGTGTGAGGAAACCATGAAAGAGCTCAAGGGTTAACAAGCCCTGGAACCTAGGTGGGTGGACTGAGGCCATCACAGAGGCAAGGCATCCGTCACTTGCAGGGTTAACAGGACCCCCTCAATGAGTTGCATGTGTGCCAGTCATAGATTTCCACCAAATGCAATGTTAAACTCACACCAGTCGACTAGATGGAAAATACGGGAAAGCTCATTTTGCAACAACCCACTTGCTCCCTCCCACTCCTTTCCCCCAGAGGATACATACCTGTGGGTCTAGAATTCCCCACAGAGGCCACCTTTTCTAATGGCTCCCCAAAGTGGGTGGCACAGAGGAAAAGCAGTAGCTGCCAAGAAACCAGTGAGTTCATCTTGGTGAGAAGAGGCAGGTCCTAGAAGTGCCTTGAGGCTGAGACAGAGAGAGGGAACAAAGACTAGGTCAGGCACAGGATCTGGGCTGGGTGCTGAGGGCAGAGCCCAGTGCAAAAGGGACAGTCCTCCAAGAGAGGGGCAAGTTCTTGCCTTTGGAGGCTCCTGGTAGAGGGATGAGTCTAAACAAATATATCAGTGAAATGGGATTGAGACTCTTTACACAATGTAGTTAAAGCTGAATTCATGCTAGGTGAGGGTCATCAGGGAGGGCTTCCTGGAGGAGGTGAGGACAGTAAAGTTAGGAAAAAAGGAAAGACCCAATTTGGTGGAAGGGGCAGGACTGCTTGGGTCAGAGAATGGCCAGGATTCTGAATCTCAGGGTTGCTTGAGAGGAATGTTTGAGAAAGGTGGGGTGAGATGCCATATATATAGGAGTGACTGGGGAGGAGTGAAGTAGGGCAAGGACTTCAGGGCACTGAGTGGGGGACTTTGAGGTTCCAATATTCTCTCTGGAGCCTGGCAGCAGGCACTTCTTCCTTCCATGGTGGGTTCTGCACAAATCCACAACTTTCTGTGTTCCACTCTCCCCATCCATACGCTTGAGTCTGACCTTGTTCTCTCCTGCTGTAAGAGAAACTTATTTCTTTTTCTTTTATAAGGAAAAAGAAAGAAAGAGGCAATCATCTTGCTCTCTCTCATAGCCCTTCACAGCCTTGAAGATGGTCATTAAATTGTCTTATTGCCTATCATTCACGGAAAAGAAAAACGTTTCCTTGATTTATCAGGTCAATTATCTCCATAGTCTATTCTTTGTGGACTCTAAGAGGCTATGAATTGAATTGGCCTCATCGTTTTGGCTGCTGAGATGGGAGCCGTGTGCCCTGATCCTCACACCATTTCCCATCACCCTGCCTTGCTCTGCCCCACCGACCCCCCACATACCCCAACCTACCTCTTCCGGCTCCCAAATCTAATTTCTTTTTGAAAAAGTCACCAGACACTTTGAGACTGTCCAACAAACATGATTAAAGACAAAAGGATGGGGAGGCAGGAGCAATGCCAGCTGAGCAAAAAGATTGTCCTGGCCTGACCCACAGCCTGGAGCCACTCTCCCTGGGGAAGGGGGACTGGGGGATGAGAACCTTTTCTGCCCATCAGCTCCTAATGGTGGCTCAGGCCCATGCATCTCTCTGCTCTTGCACCCACGCCCCCACCCCCCATTCCTCACCCAGCTCCCTGCAGGACTCAGGCATGGAGTAAAGAGTAAGAACCCTGAAATGGAATGAGGAGTACTTGAATCTTGCCCCAGCTCTGCTTTCATTCCCTGTGAAATGTGAGCAAGTCACCCCCATCTCCAGACCTCATTGGTCCATCTATAAAATAAGAACCCTGGATCAGATTGGCCACCAGCCGCCTGCTCAGAAGTTTACTTATCCTTGCAGACTTTGATACTGTGACAAGTTGAAACCCAGACCACAGCTTTCTGCATCTACCTTAAGGCCCAGGGCTGGGGCATGGAGTAGAGGTAGGATTAATCCATTGGAGAGAATAGTGTAAAAGCATTTCAGACCGTGGATGCACAGGGTCTGGGTTGATTTGGAAATCACTCCTTGAGCACCGACTAGGTGCTGATGCTGTGCTAGGTGCTAGGGGTGCACAGGTGTGCTAAGACAGAGTTGCTGCCCCCAAGATCTCAAGTCTAGCATGAGAAATTAACTCATCAGCAGATCATTTCAAAATAACACTGTAAATGACATACTGGATGCATGTGAATCCACAAGGGGATATGGGAGTCCAGGGGAACCCAACCTAGGGGGCCCAGGCAGATTTTTGGCAGGGGGTGGCACTTGAGCTGTTTCTGAGCATGAATCGCTGAAAGGTTTACAGAAAGTGTTCCCAGGACGGTGCTAAGGCGCTGGAGCAGGCGCAGGGGCTGGGTGCAAAGGGAACTTCAGGCCCTTTAGCTAGACGAGAGGATGGAGCTTTGCATGGAGAGAAAGCAAGTGACAAGGCTGGGGGAAGGGGCCCTGCAGGGGCTTCATCCTGGAGGGGTCTGAGCCAGACAGGAATGTGGGTAGATGTACGTTTCCGGTTCTCTGTGCAGAAGCAGGGTGGTGGGCCAGGAAGGACGGCAGTGGGCTTGTGTGGTTGGAGGGTGGTGCTCTTTCTTCCGGCTCCCCTTTCCCCCCGAGTGCCTCCTTCCCACTGTGGATGGCACTTACCATGTGCGCCATGGGACAACTCTGCCTGACCCCAGCACACACCCCCCCCCCACACCACACACATACACCACACACACCACACACATATATACGCACACACCCATACACACACATCATACACACACACACCACACATGCACACCACACACATATACACACATACACCCATACACACACATCATACACACACACACCACACACATACACCACACACACCACACATGCACACACACACCACCCACATATATACGCACACACCGATACACACACATCATACACACACACCACACACACCACACATGCACACCACACACATATACACACATACACCCATACACACACATCATACACACACACACCACACACATACACCACACACCACACACATACACCACACACATATACGCATACACCCATACACACACATCATACACACACACATACACCACACACACCACACACGCACACCACACACATATACACACATACACCCATGCACACACATCATACCCACACAAACCACACATACCACACACATACACCACACACATCACACACACCACACACATATACACGCATACACCCATACACACACATCATACACACACATACATCCATACATACACATCATACATACACATACACCACACATACCACACATGCACACACACACCACACAAATATATACCCATACACCCGTACACATACACTACACACCACACATGCACACACACGCCACGCACATATACACACATACACCCATACACGTACATCATACACACACATACACCACATACACCACACACACACACACATCACACACATATATACACATACACCCATACACACATATCTCTCACACACACACACACACACACACACACACACACACACACACACACACACAGATTCCACTGCCCAGCCCATCGGGGCACTTAACATATATGGTAGAAATGAATTATTTGGAAAGGGGCCATGAGTGGCCGACCTGCTGTAGACAATTTTTGTGGTTCCCTCCACCCTGGGGGGTTTGTATCCAGGGAGTGACAGAAATTCCAGGCATGGTTGGAAAGCTTTTGGAGTGAAGTGGCCCCTAGTTCTTAGTGATTAGGTAGATGCCCTTGGTTAGGCTTGTATTTGCCATCTGTAATTTGGGGGGAGCTGCTCAGAGGAGCCCCATTGCTCTCGAGAGCCCCGAGGGGTTCCCCAGGTCCATCCAAGAGTGTCTGTGGTCTCTAATTCCAGCCACAGCATTTATTTATTGCATGTATTCCTTCCACAGAAAGAGAGAGCCCTCGGGATCCCCAGAGTGTTAGCTTCACAAATAAAGTGCGACTCAGTGTATTCGCCCAGGCATCCCAGGATAATCTGGCCAGGCTGGTAAACAGCAAAGATCAGTGTCTCCCTCCCCTGCCTTTGCCTGCCTGGATGCATCTGTCCGTCTTAGAACGGATTCCCTGCTCCCCTCCAGAGCA
Source organism: Gorilla gorilla gorilla (assembly GCF_029281585.2). NCBI lineage: Eukaryota > Metazoa > Chordata > Mammalia > Primates > Hominidae > Gorilla > Gorilla gorilla. Next base: position 52,558,395 of record NC_073224.2, on the reverse strand, counting down.
TCCCCAGGTCAGGGCAGACCCCCTTCCCAGGGGTGGACGCTGCAGTATGCTTACCTTGCCTCAGTCCTGGCCTGGGCGGGAGTCTGGCGGAGCCTCTGAGGTGACGAGACCACCTGGCTGGGTGAATGTCCAGAGGGTGGGCAGCTGGGCTCCTGGTCTCAGAGTTCTCTCCAGCTCCCTGATCACATCCCTTTTATAAAGCCCGGGGTGACGTCTCCAAGCACAGGCCCACTCTGCCACCCCTCCCTCCTCCTCAGACCCTCCTGAAGAGCACGGCACCTTGGGAGGCCTCTGCCTCCGGGCTCTGTGACTGGAGTCAGCCTCTCCTCCTGCCCCACCCGAGCCCTCCGAGGCGGGACTTTCTCCTTCTTACCGGCTCTTTCCATCCTCCACACCCTCTTCCCACCCAGAGGACCCATCCTGCCCCCAAACAACGTGGAAATGGGCTATCTGAGGAGGGTGGGGAGAAGTGTCAGTGTGAAATGTCTTGTTTCCTCTCCGAAGAGCCACAGACACACCTAGTCTGAATTAGACGTAGAAAACGACAGGAAGAGGGGAGGAGAAGGGCACAGGCTGACCCAGGGGCTCCTCACATCTCAGGCTCCCAGCTCTGAGGGAAAGCCAGGTCAGCGTGGGTCTCCAGACGGCTCCTAGACTGCGCCCTGTGACTGGCGCAGGGTGGTGGTGGCAGAGATTCTCTCCTTTTTCCTTCCTTCCTGCTTCCCTTCTTTCCTCGGTCACTGAGCACTTCCTCAGCACAGGGTTTTGAGGTGAATAGGCTATGGACTGGTCAGAGACCTTAGGTAAGCAACCAGCTATGAGCAAGGAGGACGAAATGGGAGCTGCAGAAGGTGGATGCACCTGGGAAGTGCCAGGGGTGCAGAGAGGGGACTTCCAGGTGGCAGCACATCCAGACAGCCTGCTTGGGGGCCCCACCTTCTTGTCTCGTGGCACCCACCACCATATTATTTTGTGACTGCTCAGGTACAGCACTTTGAGGACAGGGACAGGCCCCCTTCCCCCCTGTACCCTTGGCACCCACTCCATTGCTGGGCACATACAGAGAGGGCCCTCAATAGATATTTGCTAACTGCATGCATCGCAAGTGACTTTTGTCTCTTTCTTGAGCCTGCAATAACTCTCTATACCCTTGGACAAGGGGCTCTCCAGGGCAGAGACTGTTTCTTCTATCAGGCTGGGAGTCTCTGAAGGCAGGGGCTATGTCTCTACCCTCAGACAGGACGCTCTCCCAGCACAAGCTCAACCTGGTCATCCCCTAATGCTGGAGAAGCATGCCGGCAGTCTGCAGGTTAACACCCCTCACTTGTCTGATGCTTACTGTTAACAGGGGCTTGCAAACATATTATTATCACACCCATTAGGGCTGTTAAACACCAGGACAGAAATGATAGCCTATGAGGACAGCACTGACCCTCATAGAGCAAAACTTCGCTGTGGGGATGATGTGTACGTTGGCCTGTCCTGAAGCAGGAGGTGGTCTTAATGGGCTGAAAACACTAACTTTTTTTTTTTGAGACGGAGTCTGGCTTTGTCACCCAGGCTGGAATCCAGTGGTGCGATCTCAGCTCACTGCAACCTCCGCCTCCTGGGTTCAAGCGATCCTCCTGCCTCAGCCTTTTGAGTAGCTGGAACTACAGGCACCTGCCACCACGCCCGGCTAATTTTTGTATTTTTAGTAGAGACGGGGTTTCACCATGTTGGCCAGGCTGATCTCGAAGTTCTGACCTCAGGTGATCTGCCCACCTCAGCCTCCCAAAGTGCTGGGATTATAGGTGTGAGCCACCACGCCCGGCCAAAGACGCCAACTCTGAGCCTTAGACACACGCACAACTTGGGAATTTAATCTTCACTTTTCCTCCCATAAATATAGAGTGAGGGTGTGATGCCAGCCCCAGCCCAGTCTCCTTGGGGTCTGCATCTCTGCTTCCTGGCAGCCTCTTGAGTCGACTTGGGGATTTGACGTCAGTTGCTCAGCTCCATTCCTTCCTTCTGGACTTGGGGAGGTCCGGATATGTCGGGGAGTGAGTCAGTGCAGGGGACTGAGGGGGTGGTTCCCATTCTCCCTCTAGCCCCCTCAACCAATGATCCAAGTTCAAGGAGCTCATCTCTGTTGTTCAGACCATCGAGCTAGTGCCTTGAAGTCTCCGGAACAGCTGTGGGAGCCAAGAATCATTACTCCAGACAAAGGGTAGAGAGCAGATGCAATATCTAGTTATTACAGAGCTGGCCTTGAGAGCCAGGAGCTGTGCCAGGCGCAGATACAAGAGGGGCTGTAGGGGCTGTGTCCAGCTGGCGGTTGTGGTGGGGTGCTGGCTGTAGGGTCTCCCTGGGCTCCTCAGAGAGCTCACATTCTGCCAGGTGCTTCAGAGAAAGGGATGAGGAGGGGCAGGGGCTGGATACCACTGGCTGTGCCTATCCCCAGGAGAGGACAAAATCTGCCACCTGCAGGACAGCTTTTCCTGCTGTCATCGGCTGTCATACATTCTCTCCATGCCTGGGGCCCGCACTTAGCCAGATCCCCAGAAATCTCAGGCATGTCCTGGCTGAGTCACCTAGAGTCTCTGCGTCTTCATTTCTTTGGCTGTAAACAGGAAGCTATTCATAGCTACCTGCCTCTACAGCCACACTCAGCTACAACTGCATCTGGATCCCCTCTCCTCATGGGCTCTTGTCAAATGGAGAAGGTGCGGGGGGAAGAGGAGCCTAAAGCACCAAACCTGGGCTAGGGTGTCTGAGGGGAGACAGGGGAGAGGCCACTGCCCCTGGGGCAGCAGTTTTACCAGCTCCTCTCCGTGTGCTCCCCCTCACTCCCCAGGGTACGCCCGCAGGGCTGCAGGCATCATCTGCTTACCGCACCCAGGAAGGGGATGTTGCAGACATTACCCAGGAAGCCGAAGGCGACAGGGAAAAAGCCCCTAGGAGGAGAGGGGAGAAGGGAGGAGTCAGTGATGGCCCAGGAAGGGAGGATAGAGGGCAGGAGGCTGAGGTCCACCGAAAGGTTCAAGCTCTGGCTTCCACACACCAGGGACAGGTTTGATTCTGCACTCCTGTGTTCCGAGAGACAGTCGAGTGACATGATTAAGAATGAAGGCCCCAGGGTCACACTCCTTGGGTTCACATCTTGGCTCTACCACTTACTGGCACCATATACACTTGGGCAAATTCCTTAACTTCTCTGAATCTCAATTTCCAGCCATAAAATGTGGCTAACAATAACAGTATCTACATCATAAGGCCATGTACAAAGAAATGCTCAGGAAGTGCTTATTTTTATTATTGTTACTGTCATGATTATGATTCTTCTGGCCTAAAGCTTTCTTCTCTTCCTGAGATCCACCTGCCCCGGGTGTCCTGGGCCCTGGGCGTCAGGGGCTGTTGGAAGCCATGCTCACCGTTACACTCCCTGGTGCCCTGGCTCCCCCAGGCATACAGCCACCCCTGCCTTTGGCAACCCTGCTGTCATCAAAGATACCCTGCCAAGGCCTGACTGCAGACACATGCGTGACCCCTCACAGGGCTTGGAGGTGCCAAGGCTGGCATGGGAAGGGATCCCGGTGTGTGGTGGATGGGAAGGGAGATTTGAAATATGGATTCTGGCTGAGCCACTTCCTTACCGTGGGCCTCAACTTTCCAAGGTTTCACTGCACTCTGAGGTCCCTGATAGCTGTAATTCGTTTGCCTTCTGTGTTACTGCACAGTGTCTTTGTCAAGGCTGACTTTCAGTTTGAACTATTGGATTTGCTGCTGTCCCACTCCACTTTCTAAGCCCTCCATAAATGCTAACTGTTGTCAGAATTTATCTATGGGTCTTCCCTACTAAATTGTAAATTACTTAGGAACTTTCTCCTCATTCAGTGCCACATCCTCACACCTGGCCCTGTATTTGGCATGCAGTAGGTACTTATTATATATTTGACAATTTGAATAAGCGACTGTTTGAAAATGACATATATGTATATATATATATATATTTTTTTTTTTTTTTTTTGAGACAGAGTCTCGGTCTGTCACCCAGGCTGGAGGCAGTGGTGTGATCTTGTCTCACTGCAACCTTCGCCCCCTGCGTTTAAGCGATTCTTATGTCTCAGCCTCCCGAGTAGCTGGGATTACAGGCACTTGCCACCAAGCCCGCCTAATTTTTTTTTTTTTTTTTTGTATTTTTAGTAGAAACAGGGTTTCACTATGTTGGCTAGTCTGTTCTCGAACTCCTGACCTCAAGTGATCCGCCTGCCTCGGCCTCCCAAAGTGCTGGGATTATAGGTGTGAGCCACTGCGCCCAGCCATAAAATGACATATTTGAATATGGAATAAATAGATGGCAGGTATGCATGAGAAAATTTAAAGCCACACTTCCCAAAGCCTCTGAGGCCTAGGCCATTCAGGCTAATCAGGGGGTTTCAGGGCTGCCTTCAGCAAACGGGAGCTCCTGTGAGAACCTGGGGATTCCTGAGCCCCACACCTTTCCATGATTGCAGAAGCCATCATTCTTCCAGTCTCCATTGTCCCAATCCCACCCCTATTCTCTCCACACTACCGTGTAGACATATGAAGTCTTCCTTCCCACCCCCACTTTCTCTGAGACCCCTTCCTTCCTTTTCCTTCAGTACCCTCCAGTCTTCTCTTAGGCCCTACCCATCCCTCAAGGCTTCTCTCAAGTCCTGCTTCCTCTATGACACTACCCTGGGCTCCCCTCTAAGTGCCTACAGGCCTGACAGTGGCCACACATCATGGCTGAGTTCCACCCTGCCTTTTCCCAGGCCCAGGGCTGACACAGGCCTGGCCAGGGGATGACACAGGGGTCAGGAGCCAGAGCTCTCTGGGTTAAGGGCGACCTTTTTCACATACTAGTTTGAGACTTTGGGCCGGGGGCAACTTCTCTGAGTGGTGGTTTCCTTATCTATGAAGTAGAGGATAATCCTATGGTGGGTTGTTGTGATAAAATAAGATGATGATGATGAGTGTGCCTGGAACATGTTAGCTCACTGCCCTTCCTCTCCGGCTGGATCACTGAGATTTGAGGGCAGGCCTTGTGTCTCTTCCCTGCTCACAGGCACAGTGCTGGGGGCACAGTGCTGGGAACACAGTCGGCACTCCATCAGTATTTGTTGATGGATGGGCTAATCCCTCCAAAGTACCCTTCAGCCTACTTTAGGGGGCCTTTCCAAGGTGTCCATGGTTCTCATCTCTTGCAGGATAAAGTCCCAGCTTCTGCACTCCCTGCTGGGGTGATCTCAGCCACTCAGACACTTTGGTGGGTCTGTCCAGGGTTATAGGGATTTGCACTCACTTAAAGAGGCTGAAGAATCCGTAGGTTTCCAGGAACATGCCCAGGAGGGGCCAGCGTAGGAGCACGATAACCACACCCCCCAGGAAGAAGCTGGTTCCCTTGAGTTTGTGCCGTTGGAAGAAGAACCAAAAGGTCTTCCTCAGGCCAATGACGAGGGACAGGCCCGTCAGGAACAGCAGCTGTAGGGGAGGGAGGGGAGCATGAAGCAAACCCACCAGCCCCCTGAGGAGAGGGGGACTTAGGCCTGGAGCCAGGCGGTGGGCTGGGACAGGATGTGCTAACTCTTCAAGACCATCTGAGCGAGGGCCATCCAGCAGTGTGGCAGAATCCCAGAGCCTTGATAAGTCTTGCTGGCTGGGAACAGGACTGCGCAGAGGCAGGGGGATGGATGAGAAACCTTTGACAGTTTCTAGTTGCCTACCCAATTCCCTGGAGCCCAAGCATTTTTCATATGGGACTTGGTTTCTCACCATACCATCTGGGGAAGATGGAATCAGGAGGGATTTTTATTCCAAAGAAGTGAAGATTGAGGCCTAAGTAGGTTAGGCAGCCATACTGAAAGTCACACAGAACCTTCAGAGGCTCCACTGCCTACAGAATAACCCTCCAGTCCCTCCCCTGGATGCCCTATCACTGTCTTCAGCTTGGCTCCTAATGAATCCCTTAAGAGTGCCCAGGCTCTCATCAAATTGAACTCTCTGGTTTTCTTCCAGCATATCCCATGCTTCCCTGCTCCTTCCCCACACCTTTTCTCCTGCTGTTCCAATCCCCCTGGAAGTGCTTTATTCACCTCCACACCCATTTCCTTTCCAAATTCCTCTCCACCATTCTCCAATTCAGTGTGCCCTCTTTCCACTAAGCCCCTTGTTTCATATTAAATGTGTTTACCATGGCCCCTGCCTTCCTCCCAGCCATGTACATCATGTTATATCTCTAGCCCTAGAGTGGGATTCAGATGGCAGGAACAGTGTCTGAGTCCTCTTAGAACCCCCAGGGTCTTGCCCAGAGCTCGGTGTGAGAATCCAGGTCCTCAGATTCTTGGTGCCAGCGGGCTCTGCGTCCATTTCCTGTGCCCTCCTCTGCCCAGGCTTGATGATGTCTGACCCCTGGATAGGCATGGTCTGAATAAACTTGGGATTTACTTAAGGGACTTATTTAAAGACTTAAATAAACTGTAAGTCTTTATTGCCAGGACTATCCTGGCAATAGAGACTTCAGAAAGGTTGGGGCAGGGGAGTGGGGACACAGGGCTGGGAGACTCACGTTTCCAAAGGCCAGGAGCACGGAATCAAAGTACAGGAGTGTTCCAAAGAGGATGAAGAAGATGCCGAAACCGGTGATCCCCACACCAATCTCTGCAATGGGCAAGGAGGTGGTGGAGGAAAGGGCTTTGGGGAGCAGGTGGGGACCCTGAAACTTCCCCCATTGCCACAGGACAGGTGCCCTCTATGGGGGTGACTCCACTTCCATCCAGGAATCTCAGCTTTCATGCTGTCAGGGGATGGTGGGATGGGAAGGGGAAGGTAGGATGGCATGAAGCTTTGTCTGGCACCTGGGAACTGTGCTGTCACTTCTGCACACGGTGGCATGCTGTCCTCACTGCAGCCCTGTGTGGAAGCTGGTGCTGCCCTGACCACTTTATACTCTCAGCCTCCTCTTGTCCTCAAAAGCCACATTATCCACATCAGTATTAGGGCTGAACATAGCATCTGCTTCCTCTGCTCCTGCCTTGTGCAACTGAGAACCACTGGAGCCCAGCCCACACTGCGCAGAAGGGAGCCACTGAAAACTCAGGACCACCAGCCCCAAAGAGCCTCAGAACAACCCAGCTCTCCTGGTCCTTACTCAAGAGGCTGGCCCGCCTGAGCAACTCTCCACACTGTCTCCTTCCTCCTCAGAATTGCCCTGTCTCCACTCTCAGGTGGTGACATTTCCCACTGGATTGGGAAAACAGAAGTCATCAGTTAGGAATGCATTCCTCTTCCCAGCTGGGACCTATATCCAAGACCCAAGCCTGCACCTGCTCCCATTGTCCTCCCTCCCTCCTGCAGCAGGCAGCTTGCGGGCCCGCCACACACTCTTCGGCCAACTCTCATTTCAGCCCAGTGGCTTTGGGCAGTTCTGCCGAGGTTGGACCCACACTGACAATGAGCCCCCATTCCCAAGGTTTGTAAGTGTCTCAGGGCATTCTTTGAAGCTGCAGGAGTTCACTCAGAGCCAGCAAGCATAGCCTGGAAGTGCGGGACATGAAGGCCCCCTCGTTTGGTCAAGGGCTACATTTTTGACATTTTGATAAACATATTTCAGATCGCTCCCCTCAAGACGAGTTGTACAATAACCGGATATATAGTTCCTTTTTTCCTTAACCCTCTCCATCACTCAGAATTGTTCATTTTACTTATCTTTGCCACTATGATAGTCAATAAATAAAAATTCATTCTGTTGATTTGTTTTTAAATTGTTACGTTTTTAAGTTTTAAATTGTGGCAACGTGCACATAAAATGAGACTTACCATCTAACCATTTAAAAATGTACAGTTCAGTGGTATTAAGCGTATCTCCTGAATTCTTCATCTTGCAAAGCTGAAACTCTACACCCATTAAACAGTAGCTCCCCATTCCCCTCCCACCAGCCTCCAACAACCACCATTTTACTTTCTCTATGAATTTTTGACTACTCTGGGAACCTCCTATAAGTGGAATCATACAATATTTGTCTTTTTGTGACTGTCTTATTTCACTTATCATAACGTTCTCAAGGTTCCTTCATGTTGTAGCATGTGTCTGAATTTTCTTCCTTTTTAAGACAGAATAATAGTCCATTGCTATCTGTACCCTGCATTTTGTTGATCCATTCATCTGTTGATGGACATCTGGGTGGCTTCCATCCATCTCTTACCTATTGTAAATAGTGTTACCATAAATATGAGTGTAAGAAAATATCTCTTCAAGACACTGCTTCCGATCCTTTCAGGTATATACCCCACAAAGTGGAATTACGGAATTATACTGGATCACATGGTAATTCTATTTTTAATTCTTTGAGGAATTGCCATTTTGTTTTCCATTGTGACTGCACCATTTAACATTCCCAGCAACAGTACACAAGAGTTCTAATTTCTCCACATCTTGCCAATACTTTATCTGTTTAGTTTTGTTTTGATAGCAGCCATGCTAATGCGTATAAGGTAGTATACATTGTGGTTTTGACTTACATTTCCCTAATGATTAATGATTAATGATCTTTTCATGTGCTTGTTAGCTGTGTGTATATCTTCTTTGGAGAATTGTCTAGTTAAGTCCTTTGCCTATTTTTTAAACAGGTTGTTCTTTTTGTTGTTGAGTTGTAGGAGTTCTTTATATATTTTGGATATTAACTATCTAGTGTATGATTTGCAAATATTTTCTCCCACTCTGTAGGTTACCTTTCAGTCTGTTGACTGTGTCCTTTGATGCACTGAAGTTTTAAATTTTGATGTAGTCTGACTGATGTCTTTTTTTTTTCTTTTGTTGTCTGTGCTTTTCATGTCATAACCTAGAAATCATTATCAAATCCAGTGCTGTAATGCTTTCCCCTATGTTTTATTCTAAGAGTTTTATAGTTTTAGCTCTTATTTTTAGGCCTTTGATCTGCTTTGAGTTACTTTTTGCAGATAGTATAAGGTAAGGATCCACCTGCATCTTTTGCATGTGGATATCCAGTTTTCCCAGCACTATCTGTTGGAAAGACTGTTCTTTCCCGATTTCATGGTCTTGATGCCCTCGTCAAAAATTTTACTGGACTTGTTAGAATCAGTTCTCATGACCTCTATGAAATTGGTATTATTATTATGCTTTTGCAGATAGTTGTTAAAAGTGAGGGGAAAATTATTCTGGTGTTTAGAGGCAGAACTGTAAAAACAAAAACAAAACTATCAAGACTAGATTTACTGCTGAGTTTTATTTACAACTGAAAGAAAATGAAACAACATAATCATCTTCTGGGTAGTTAATCCATAATCTGTTGCTATGCAGATTTTAAGAGGATTAGGATCAATTCCAATACAGAAAAAAGGTCAAAGAGCTTCTTTAAAAGAATCATCAAAAATACAGCGATGAAGCCAGGTGCTCAATGGCTCATACCTGTAATCCCAGCACTTTGGGAGGCTGATGTGGGTGGATCACTTGAAGTCAGGAGTTCAAGGCCAGCCTGGCCAACATGGTGAAACCCTGTCTCTACTAAAAATACAAAAATTAGCTGGGCATGGTGGCATGCGTCTCTAGTCCCAGCTACGTGGGAGGCTGAGGCAGGAGAATTGCTTGAACCCGGGAGGTGGAGGTTGCAGTGAGCCGAGATTATGCCACTGCACTCCAGCCTGGGCAACAAGAGCAAAACTCCATCTCAAAAAAAAAGAAAAAAGAAAAATACAGTGATAAGATCTAGCATTCAAATTATAGACTGAAACCTTGCTCAACTCATAGTCTGGTATCATGCCAGTCTTACTGGATCTCACTTTTGGCAGAAGCTGGATTTTGTTGGGACCCAGTGTAACATAATTTCTCTCAACATATCACCCAGCTGCCCAGAATCCATTTTCTACTAAAAGCTGATTCCTTGTGTTCCTGACAAGCCTCGTGATCTGTTTGGGCTTGTTTCCTACTTCTACCTCCTCCTGCTGGCCTGAGTTAAATCTCTTAGAAGCTGGGACAGCTCAGCAGAATATCATCCCCGTGGGTCATGATGAAGGCTGTGTTTTGTCAACATTTCCATCCTCAGAGACAACACATTGAGAATCTAGAGTTACATCTACCTGAATTACCAAGATAATTTCGTGTAGGTCAGAATATTGTGGAGGAAGACCACAGTCATCTTTCTTTTACCCAAATGATAAAAGTGTTTTAGGTTTTTATGCTTGTTATAAAATATCTGTTGTTGGCTTATGCCTGCCATAAAAACATCTGTCATTGATTTCAGCTCTGACTATACACCCTTTCCTCCCCCCTCAGTAGGTGTATTTGTGTGGAAACACGATGTGCACATTTTATGGGGTTTTCATTTCGTTTTGTTGAACTTTCTATATGTTCATCCTGCACACACTTAAGAACAGCCTCATACTCATTTTGTAGAAACAGTGTAAGTTTCTCACATTCACACATGATGTCCATTCTCCTGTTTATTCCTTCTTCTTCTGCAGCAGTGATTTGCTGGCTGGCATAGTTATCCCTCCTCCACCTGTTCTACACTCTTCTTTAAGGGCAGATGCAATTCCAGGACTCTCCTGTGATGGGGGCAGCCTTCTTTATGGGCCACACTTAGTGCTCTCAGTGCTCAGTGGGACACGAAACCCCACAGAAAAGGGTCAGAAACTGTTTCTCACACACAAGCTTCAGACCCGCCTTTGCCTCTTGCTTCTGGAGTAGTTTAGTTATTTTAGTCAAGTTATCCAGCCAGAGGTTGCTCCTAACGTTCTTTTCAGGCAGCAACCATGGCAGAAAGAGCGGAGGGGTGGGGATGTCATACAGATGCCCCCAGGAGTGACAGGCGTGCCTGCCCGGCACGGTCCCCGTGATCCAGACAGATTGGGCAGCGCGCCCTCTGCTGGAGACGGCCAGGGCTGTCACGCCTACATCCAGGCGAAAAAAGCTGGGAGGCCAAGGTAACTTCAGGGAGGCCTGGCTCTCCAGGCGCCACCTAGAAGTGGAGACCTCCCCAGACCTCAGAGACCAGCTTTAGATCTCCCTGGCAAGGTACACTGATGGCTGCACTGGTGCCCTTGTTTCGCTCCTTGCTCTGCAACTCCCGAGTTGCTGCCAAGAAGAGCCCACGACCACCTGATACAGACAAGCCAGGCTTCCCTGACTCCCCATTTTGTGGCTCACTTTAAGAAAAGCCAGGTTCAATGTCTTTCTTGCTCCAGAAATCAGCTACAGCTCCAAGGAAACAATATCTCATGGAGCAGGCAGATGAGTCCTTCTGGCCTCAGGCACGCAGGGAGTCTCAGAACATCATCGTCTTTTTTCCCCCTTTTCCTTTTCTTAAAGCAATCACACATGTACAGGAAACTTGCAAGTACAGTACAAAGAATATTTTTCTTGAACCATTTGAAAGTAGTTGCCACCTCATACCTCATCACCCCTGAATGCTCTGGTGTGATTTTTAAAACTCCTGGACACTAAGGACATGAATAGACAATTCTCAAAAGTAGATATACAAACAGCCAACAAACGTATGAAAAAATGCCCAACATCACTAATGATCAGGGAAGTGCAAATCAAAACCACAATGTGATACCACCTTACTCCTGCAAGAATGGCCATAATCAAAAAACAAACAAACAAAAATAAACGCTGGCGTGGATGTGGTGAACAGGGAACACTTCTACACTGCTGGTGGGAATGTAAACTAGAATAACCACTATGGAAAACAGTGTGGAGATTCCTTAAAGAACTAAAAGTAGAACTACCATTTCATCCAGCAATCCCACTACTGGGTATCTCCCTGGAGGAAAATAAATCATTATACGGAAAAGATACTTGCACATGCCTGTTTCTAGCAGCACAGTTTGGAATTGCAAAAATATGAAACCAGCCCAAATGCCCATTAGTCAACGAGTGTATAAATAAATTGTGATGTGTATATATACACACACACATATACATATATATGTATATATGTGTGTATATACACACACATATATACACACACGTATGTATATATGTATACATATCTATGTATATATGTGTGTATAGATACACACATACACACACATGTATACATATATGTATATATGTATACACATGTATGTATATATGTATACATATGTGTGTGTATATATATATATATCATGAACTACTACTCAGTCACGAAAAGGAATGAAATAATGGCATTCACAGCAACCTGGATGGAATTGGAGATCATTATTCTAAGTGAAGTGACTCCGGAATGGAAAAGCAAACATCATATGTTTTCACTCACAAGTGGGAGCTAAGCAATGAGGATGCAAAGGCATAAGAATGATACAATAGACTTTGGGGACTCATGGGAAAGGGTAGGAGGGGGCTGAAGGATACAAGACTACACATTGGGTACAGTGTACACTGCTCGGGTGATGGGTGCACCAAAATCTCAGAAATCACACTAAAGAACTTATTCATGTAACCAACCACCTGTTCCCCAAAAACCTATTGAAATAAACAAGCAAACAAAAAATTCTCCTAGACAGCCAACATACAGCCATCAAAATTGGGAAACTAACATTGATATGTGACTATCCTCCAACCCTCAGACTCCATTTAAGTTTCATCAGTTACTCCAGTAGCATCATTTATAGCAAAATAATCCAGTTCATCATTCTGTGTGGTATTTAATGATCATGTCTCTTTAAACTCTTCTGTCTGGAACAGCTCCTTGGTCTTTCCTTGGCATGACCTTGACACTTGTGAAGATTCAGGCCACTTATTCTGTAGCCATCCCTCCATTTGGGTTTGTCAGATGTTTCCTCACGACTAGATTCAGGTTATGCATCTTAGGCAGAAATAGCACAAGATGTGATGCTGTATTTTTCTCACTGCATCCTGGTAGGTGGTGCAAGACGTCAATTTGCCCCATAGCTGATAATGTTTCTTTATTCTTAAGGCAGTATCTGCCAGGCTACTCACCACCCCATCCCTGACCCTGCAGGGGATGCTTTGCCTATGATACTTTGTACCAGGCCACCCCTAGTGTGAACACCCTTCTCACCCTGCTGGGGTTCTAACACCCCACTCTGGGCACCCCCTTCTCTGTGTTAAACCTAATGGCTTTAAGACTGAACTGTTCAGGAAGAGGAAAGAGGGAAATAAGGAGAGAAAGAGCCTCATTCACTTTTTAAAATTAGCAATAGTGATTGATAGTGTAATGAACATACTGGGCCAGGCACAGTCTAAGCACATATATGCTTTAAGTATATTAACACATTTCATTTTCATAACTACCTGTGACATAGGTACTACTATTAGCACCATTTCACAAACAAAACTGAAACACAGAGGTTAAGTCACTTGCCTGGGGATACACAGCAGCTGGCAGAAGCAGGATTTGAACTTAGTCTTGAGCTCCAAAAAGTGCCTTTTGGGCAGCACGGTGGTTTACACCTATAATCCTAACACTTTGGGACGCCGAGGTGGGTGGATCATCACCTGAGGTCAGGAGTTCGAGACCAGCCTGGCCATCATGATGAAACCCCGTCTCTACTAAAAATACAAAAAATTAGCCGGTGAGGTGGTGGGCACTTGTAATCCCAGCTACTTGGGAGGCTGAGGCAGGAGAATCGCTTGAACCTGGGAGGCAGAGGTTGCAGTGAGCCAAGATCATGCCATTGCACTCTAGCCTGGGCAACAAGAGTGAAACTCCATCTCAAAAAACAAAAACAAAACAAAACAAAAAATAAAAAGTGCCTTTAACCAACCCAGTCCAGTCCACTTCCGCAGGCAATGCTCTTGCCTTGGCCATTAATGACCTCCATGTTACCAGATCCAATGGGCAGGTGTGAACCATCATCTGTTAGAACTGACCACTCCCGTGTTGAAACAGCCTTTCTCTTGGTTTGTGCACAACACGTTCTTGATTTTCTTCCTACTGCTCTAACTGCCCTTTCTCTGTCTCCTCTGCCAGCTCCTACTTCTCTCTCTTCTTCTTGGGATTTGAATTGCACAGGGCTTGTGCCCAAGCTCACTTCTCTTCTCATTCTATTTCCACGTGTATTCCCATGTGTTTATTTTTGTTTTTAATTTTGTCTTAAAGCTGGGATCTCGCTCTGTTGCCTAGGCTGGAGTGCAATGGCACAATCATAGCTCACTGCAGCCTTGAACTCCTGGGCTCAAGGGATCCTTCTACCTCAGCCTCCTGAGTAGCTGGGAATACAGGCACTTGGCCACCATGCCCAGCTAATTTTTTTAAATTGGTTTAAATTTTTTTGTTGTTGAGACAGGGGTTTTGCAATGTGCCCAGGCTGGTCTTGAACTCCTGGCCTCAAGCGATCCTCCCAAAGTGCTGAGATTACTGGCAGTGCTGAGATTACAGGCATGAGCCACCACACCCAGCCTCTCATGTCTTTAAACATCCCTTGTATGCTGATGACACTGATGTCTCTCTTTCTAGTCCATGCCTCTCTTTGGGCTTTGAAATTCATATCTAGCTGCTTACTTGGCATATCTGCCTGGTTTTCTCTCAGCCATCTTGAACTGGGCTAATCTTGAATCCCAAACTGGTCTATTTATCTTCCCTCCTTCAACTTGTGCCCCCTTGGTTGTCCTCAAATGAGTAAACATGTCACCACCGCCCACCCCACCACTTAAGGCAGAAGCCCACCCCTCCCCCATGAAATCCACAGCTAAGTTTTCTTTTCTTCTTCCAAGATACATGTTGAAAGCTGTCCATTTCTCTCCATTCTTACCACCTAATTCCCGGCCACGATCATCTCTTTCCTGGACGTACGCAGCAGCCCCCATTTGGCCTCCTGCTTTATTCCTGCACCCTCCCAGTCCTTCTCCACACGGCGGTCAAGGGTCTTGCCAAACATACAACCTGATCGTGTTAGCATACTGCCTAGACTCCTTCACGGCTGCCCACTGAGATTAGACTGCAGCAGAGCCTTCTCATCCACACCACAGCTCACAGGCCCTGCCTGGTGGGGCCCAGGCCTGCCTGTCCACCTCATCTCCTGCCACCGTCCCTATTGCCTGCCATGCTCCAACCACACTGTTCTCCATGGCTTCCATGTGAGCCCTCTTGACTCAGGGCCTTCGTACATGCAGTTTCCTGGTCTGCAACACCCTGCCTCTCACTTGTTACTTGACAATGCATCCTCATCATTCAGGTCTCAGCTGAAATGTCAGTTGCTCAGGGAAAGCTGGTCCACTCTGTTCCCTGACCTAAATCCCTCATTTCTCTCTCTCACAGGACTTGCTTATCATATTTGGTAAGAGTATATTACTTGCAGGCTAATTGGTTTAACAAAGTGTCAGCGTGCCTCTGGGTTGAGGACCCAACCCACCTCTCTCTATATTTTTATTCGCCAGGTCCATGATTCTCAACTGGGCTGAGGGGATTGTGGGTGGGGAGGCGGGGTGCGGGATGGAAATTTGTTTCCCAGGGGACATCTGGCAATGTTTGAAGACATTTTTTATTGTCACAACTTGGAGTGGGGGTGCTACTGGCATGTAGTGGATAGAGGCCAGGGATGCTGCTAATATCCTATAATGTACAGGACAGGCCCCCACAACAAAGAATTATCCTGCCCCAAAATGTCAATAGTGGGGAGGTGAGAAACTGTGCCTGCCCTCGGTGATCTCATGGATGCTCATAGTCCTAAAAACCATGTATATGCAGATTATTCCCACATTTCTGTCTCCAGCCCAGGCCTCTACCTGGAACTCCAGACTCACATACCCAACCACCTACCTGACATCTCACCCGGATGTCTAACAGCACAAACAAACTCAACACATCTAAAGCCCAATTCCTGCTTCCCCCCACTCAACCCTTCCCATTGCACAGGCTAAAAAATATACAAGGCATTCTTGACTCCTCTTTCTCTCACACCCTATGTCCAAACCGTCAGCAAATCCTCAACACTTTCCTCAAGGCAGATCCAGCATGGACCACGCCCCACTAATCTCCTGCTAACACCTTGGTCTCCTCCACCTTCACACACTCAGGACTGGCTTCCCTGGCTGGGCGCGGTGGCTCACGCCTGTAATCCCAGCACTTTGGGAGGCTCAGGCGGGTGGATCACTTGAGAAGTCAGGAGTTCGAGACCAGCCTGGTCAACGTGGAGAAACCCCATCTCTACTAAAAATACAAAAATTAGCCAGGTGTGGTGGTGGGTGCCCGTAACCCCAGCTACTTAGGAGGCTGAGGCAGGAGAATCGCTTGAACCCAGGAGGTGGAGGTTGCAGTGAGCAGAGATCATGCCACTGTACTCCAACCTGAGCGACAGAGTGAGACTCTGTCTCAAAAAAAAAAAAAAAAGAAAAGAAAAAAGAACTGGCTTCCCTGCTGCTGCCTTCATACCTCCACAGTCTATTCTCAACCCAGCACCCAGAATGATCTTTTAAACATAGAAATAGAACGTATCACACCATAGCACAAAACCAAGGTCATTACCATGGTCTATAAGTCTCCAGTGTCCTGACCCCTCAGTGACCTCCCTGACCTAAACTCCTATGATTCTCCCCTCACCTCACTTTGCTCCAGGTATACCCACCTCCTTGTTGTTCTTCAAACACACCAAGTATGCTAATGCCTCAGGGCCTTTGCACTGCCTGTCCCTGCTTCCTGAACATTTCCCCTCCAGAGAGCTGCATGGCTTTGCTTCCTCACTTCCTATAGATCTCTGAATAAAGATCTGAATAAAGGCTCACCTTCTCAGTGAGGCTTCCCTGACCACTCTATATAAAATAGCGACCCCTCCTACCTCGAACTCCATAGCCTCCTCTTGTTTTATTTTCATCTGGAGGACTTATCATCTTCTGATATACTATATACTTCTTTCTGTTAATTACCTGTCTCCCCTCTCTAGAATGTAAGCAGGGAGTCAGTTTCATTTAATGTTGGACACTCTATATCCAACACAGTGCTTGGCACACAGCAGAGACAAATCTGTTGAGTGAACAAAAGAATGTTGTCACCAACTCTCAGATGAAAAACCAAGGCTCAGAGGCTTTAAGTAACTCACCCAAATGAAGCCCACAGAGCCACGGTTCTTCCCATGGCCCCAGACTTGTTCCAAGACCTCCTCCCTACCTCTTCCCCCAAAAGAAGGGGAAGGATGTTTAGGAGTGAGGGTATGGTGGTTTGGTCAGGGGAGTGGAGTTTAGTTTTTTATAAGAAGCCCCCAGGGCCACAGGAGACCTTGACGGTGTGGGGAAAGATGTCTGAATGGGCAGAGGCCTCCTGAGTCCACCTTTGTGGCAACCCAGTTCTAAGAATCCGGGATGGGAAAGGGGTCAGTGTGAATGGGGAACCTGCCAGGCCCCCTGGGCACCAGCCTCTAGCTACCTGTGGGCCCTGAGCAACTCCCACCCGCTGGAGGGTAGGGAGCCACACCCCACCCTGCCTGCTGCCCCGGGGTGCCAGCACAGCAGCTCCCAGCCCCTGGCTCCAGAGGTCACGCTTGTAGTGACAGCGAGCCCAGCTGGGAGAGAGAGCCAGCCGGCAGGGAGCCTGGCCTGGATAGCCCATTGCAGCCCCGCTCATCCCACTTACTCTGCCATTCGGTGATGGAGATCATGCCGCACTCAGCCTGGGGGGCCTTCCGGGTGGAAGCGGGCAAGTGGAGCGTGGCCCAGAGGACGCAGCTGGTACATGGTCAGGGGAAGCTGACCCTTGGTTAAGTTGCGAAATGAGCCTGTGGCAAATCATTAACTCTCCCTCCAGCCGCCGCTCCACCCCCGAACACCATGCAGGTGCTTCTACTCGCCGGCTCCCTCCTCCCGTTTTCTGGTAGGGCAATGCCCCGCCCCTCCACCTGCCGCGCCTGCCTGGGGAAGGCACGGCCCACCTGACCCTTTCCTCGCAGCGCCGGGTGTTCTGCGGCTCTCGTCTGCTCCGCGAAACTTAGATTGTATGTGGAAGCATTGGAATCTAGGAGGTGCTCAAGTTTCTTGCTTGGTTTGATGGTGTGGGAAGAGTTGGCATCTGCGCATCCCTTTGGGAATGTACTAAATTCATCTTGAAAGTCAAGCTTTTTGCTCTCTGCTATTGCACATGCTAGGCGCTGGGAGGCGATGAGCGACTGAGCACAAAGCCTGTTGTTGACCTAATGGCAGAGCCAGATCGGGTTAAATCAATGGCAAAAGCGCCATGGGGGAAGTTAGACATGAAGGTCTTCGACCTCCTTTCCCCAAGCGGCGTCCAAGCTTTGGACTGACTGTGATGTTGAGCTATGGAAGACAAAGCCCTGAATTTGGGGTTGGGGCAGGACTGGACAATTTAGGGGGCCTGGTTCTAATCTACCCACCAGCTGTGTAGACATGGATTCGTCCTTTGGGCCTGCAAAAAGAGAGGCAGTTAGTTCCTAACATCCTTTTTTCCCATCGCAGAGCAGTGGTTCTGACGTGGCATTGACGCCAGGAGAGCCAACATCCACTTTGCAATGTCTTCTGTGTCCAGAAATGAAGAAATGAATTTCAAAGATGATATGACTAATCTACATACATCATTTAAAAATGCAAATAGGCCTGGCATACAAAATGCATTATGTCTGTAATCCCAGCATTTTGGGAGGCCAAGGCAGGAGGATTGCTTGAGCCCAGGAGTTTGAGACCAGCCTGAGCAACATAGTGAGACCTTGTCTCTACAATAATAAAAATAAAAAATTAGCCAGATGTGGTAGTACCTGCCTGTAGTCCCAGCTACCGGGGAGGCTAAGGTAGGAGGATTGCTTGAGCCCAGAAGGTCGAGGCTGCGATGAGCTGTGATCAAGCCATGCACTCCAGCCTGGGTAGCAGAGCGAGATCCTGTCTCAAAAAAAAAAAACCAAACAACAACAACAAAACCAAGGAAAGCTAACATAATTTTTTAAAAAGAAACAAAAAGATAAATTATAATAAAACATGTCTTTCAATATATAAATGTTCAGGCAAGACTTACCAGAAGACATAAATGAAATAGGCAGATTGCTTGCACCCACACATAATATATGTTTGAATTTAAGAGAAATAGAAGATGAGCCATTCTATGCAAAAACAAAAATCACACACATGCAAGAAAATGAAAGAGTAGCAGGAAGTGAACATAGAATAAAAACTGTTAGATAAGGAATAACAGACCAGACGTACTTGCATATGATGAGAGGGAAAGCATCTTAATTGAAATAGGGATAACATAGCAAGGCAAATTAGAGAGCACAAGGTGGAGATAATATAGAAGTATGATGTGCATGCAAAGGAACTCAGTCTTATGTATGTGTGTATTGTCAAAATAGCTCCCATGGAATGGGGTCGCCATAGAGTACCACAGACACATCAACCACTGTCTTGAAACATATCAGCGTTGAGGTAAAATTCAGTCTCTGTGATCTTAAAAGGCCTTAGAGATCACATATTTCCAATGGACAATGGGGGATAGAGGATGGATTGGGAAAAGAAAAGAAGACAAAAGTGGTTTAGAGCAATTGCATGTGGACACCCGGGACAGTGTTGTAAAGACAGGACACAACATTTCCACACGTAATTATGACAACATAGCATCCTTGGGCTCCAAAAAAACTAAACATATAAAGGATGGCAATAATATGAAATAAACCCTAAAAATTTTATTAAGGAAACTCAGTGAGATCTTCTGCATCTCAAGTGTCTCTGATTTCATGTTTGCTTCTCTCACATATCCTCTGTTAAATATTTTCAGTCAATTTCCTTGCTTATTCAGTATCACCTACTGATTGGAACTGTTTTCAATCAAATACACAGTAGCTGAAATCTTATCATCCTTTGTGTAGACAATGCATGGAGTAGATTATTCAATAATTTTAAGACAATGTCTTTATTCCTTTTAAGCTTCTGCTCCATAATAACCATCTCCTAACTTTCTGAGTGTTCATGAAATTTATTTTTAAAAGCTTACAAAACCTTTCGGTATTACTGTCAATTGAAGTATGACCAACTTTTACTGGTAGTGGGTTTAGTTCAGTTGTACATTCGAAAGTTGTGCAGGATATGGGACAATTCTTTGTTTTGGAAATCTGTCCTGTGCATTGCAGTCACGAAATGCCAGTAAGAGTTTTGCACCCTTATGATTGAGACAACCAAATGCCCCTAGGGGCCAGAATCATCCCTGTTGAAATCACTCGTAGGTTAAGAGCTTCATCCTGGCTTCGTGAAGCCTTGGGCATTTTATTTATCCTTTCTGTGCCTCAGCTTCTTGGATAATTATAGTACCTATGACTGACATAGTGGATGAGGATTCGTGAGTAAATGCATGTGAAGTGCATAGAACCAGGTACCTGGCACATAGTAAGCACTTAATGAACCACTGTTATTCCTGTTACTGTATAGTTATAATAATTACTATTGTTATTAATGTTATTATTAGTATACTGTTAATATGCTTTATATGAAAGACTTCTACTGTCATCTCAAATTGTGGTGCTAAACCACTCCCGCAGGTGTATAAAATAGCAACTGGGGATGCCCCTTCCTGCCCCCACCCCCAGCCATGGAACCCACCTGTGAGCTCAGGAGAATTAAACCCTCATGATACTGGGCCCTCCGGGCCTGATTCTCTGGGTACTGGAGCTAAGCCCAGAGGGGCTGTCCACAACTCATCCTTCTGGAGAGGGACCTTCACAGGGACAACGCCGGGAAGGCTGGTGCTAGTCCTCCACCCATGGCAGTCTCATGACCCTGCCATGATGAGAAAGGTGTGGGGTAGTGCAGTTACTCCCTGGGCTGGAGGCATAGAAGTGGCAGGGGAGGGACACCTCAGGGATGGCACGGGCCCTGGTGATGTCTTCCAGCAAAGGCTGTAGAGCTAGTAAAGGAGGGGTCCTGGAAAACCTTCTCCCTCTTCCTACATCAGGCCCCTGCAGGTGGCCAGGGAGCCTTTGCAACATCACCACTTCCACTTCCTCACATTTGGAAGTGAATTTGAGTTTTCAAAGTGATTTTCATCCATTTTCTCATTTGTCTTTCTTGAAAGTTCCATAAGATGGTGGTTAATATACCCAATTTCCCAGACGAGGGAACTGAGACTCAAGAATTTAATGACTTGTCCAAATCTTCATGCAGCTAGCAAGGAGCATGTTGCTAGGGGCAGGAGTTGAGGATGACATGCCACCTTCTCTCATCGGTCTCAGTAACGAGGTGAGGCTCAGGATGAGGAGGGGGATGTGGCGTGGCCCCAGTTCCCTGGCAGCAGCAGGGTCTGAGGCTTGGCTGCCTGCCTGACCCTGTCGTGCCTGTCTTCAAGAATAAATAAATGATCATGCAGTTACACAGCTCTGCTCCTTAAAGGACATTCTGCTATTGCATTTTCATTTACATTTCTCAGCTACTACCTCCTTTTTACAAATCCCAACCTGGCTTGATCTGGTAGGGGATGGAGCAGGCACCAGCTGGCATCATCTCTTGAGAGGAGGAGGCAGCCCTTGTCGGTGGATGCAGTGATGCCTGGTAGTGCTCTGTGGTCTCACATTCCACCTCCTCCCCAAGCCCTTGCCACTGGCTCTGGCTCAGATGGAGCCTGAAGATAAAGGCTCAGCCCCCTGGAAAGTGACGAGTTCTCCAATATGCATCCCGCTACCCCAGCCTCTGATGCAGGCCCTCCCCCAGAGCCTACATCTGGTCACAACTCTCCCGGGTTCACAAAGGACATCATCCTGGGGATGTGACAAAATCCAAAATAGAGTCAAATCTTAAAAATGACCTCCCCCGTACTAGCCCTTAGAAATGGGAACAGGTGTCCAGAATTCAGCTTCAGCCATGAAAGCCAAGCCGATGCAAGATCAGGAATTAGAGGAAGCTTGCTTTCTCATCTTTCCTTCTTGCTTTTTCTTGAGCCATCCCTCCCTCGGACAACATGCAGAAGCCCAGCTGAGCCTGCCAGTCTCCCGGGCACACCTCTTCTCTTCCACTACCCACCCCACAAAATTTACCAGGCTTCTTGACTCTTGTTCCCCACAGTAAGATTCCAAATTGAGAAGCACTGGTAAAGCCCTTCACACAGAGTGTCAATACCTGATAACCGCAAAACACCTGCCAAGAGAAATAAACCAAAGGGATGGAGGCAGGATGAGAACTGGGGTGGTCTCATACCTCCCACCAAATTATACACCTTCTTGTAAAGCAGCAATATAGCGCATTGTGTAGTAATCAAGAAAGGCTGGGAATTCATTCTCTTCTCCTGCTGTCCTGTCCTTTGTATGAGTCAAACCAAGGGAAGGTGCCAGGGCCTGAAGCATCTGATACTGCCATTATACAGAACCTTGGGGCAAACCCTGATCTGGGGTCACCTGAACTGAAATGATGATGCTGGTGTTGGCAGCATACCCTCGCTTCCCCAGCTCCTGGAGATGGAGGCCAAAAAGTGCAGGATGAGGCACAGGGGAGGAAGGAGCATATGTTTTGCACCCAGCCTACCTCCCAGCCCCCATTCCCCTTTCCTGCCAACCCCACAAGCTGCCAACCCCACAACCCCACAAGCACCACAAGGGCAGACACCGAGTAGGAGACGCACACCACATATACAAACCATTCATTTTATTTCCTGTATTGGGTTTATACAAACTTGCAAGATACAAATGCAGAACTCACTGGGATTCTTCAGTACCTAAATCTAAAAAGAATGCTGCTGAAAGGGGGAAGCAAACTCTCACCTGTTTCAGTCAGGCCATCCCCTCCTCCTGGGGAGGGGGCTCATTGGCTAGAAAGATGCTAAGGGGATGCTACAGCTGTTTGTCCCCTGACAGAGATTCCATCTATCTAACCTTCACCCTTCTTCTAAGGCCACTTTTATACTAAATAAAGACACTGAGATAATAAATTTCCTTGTACAGTTTATTGTCTAATACTAGCAAATCAAATTGGCCCCAATATGTGCATAAATAGATATGTGTGTGTGTGTGTGTGTGTGTGTATATATATATATATATATATAATGTGTGTGTATATAATATTTTTTCTTAGTTTTAAGAGCTGCCAGGTAGAGGGTGCCTAAAGGGGAAAGCTTGCCATAGCCAGCGCTGCCCAAGAACATGCCTCTCCCCAAGGCCGGAGAGCAAGTGTGCCACTTGTGCCCTTAGAAAATCTTCAAAGTGACAGTAGCAGTATTTGACTGCAGCCTCTTGGTTATTGATCATGGAGGTAATGTGCTCATTGAGAAGGCCCTGGATGAATAACCAGAGCTTCCCCAGGTGGGTCACTTAGCTCTGGACCCCCATCTGGGCTCTGTTCATTCAGAGCAGGATGTTCTAGGCTGGCGACAGGGTGTCAGTAAATGCCCCAGGTGGGAGGCCAGGCTTCAAACGCTGGCCAGGAGCTCTGCTCTAGATTCCCAAGCCCTTGATTTCAGACCTAGACAAAGACTTCCATCCTGCCCAAATCCTTGCAAGGCCAGAGACCCTTTGCCCACTTTGATGGTTGACAAAGGCTAAGCAGTTTGGAAGGCTGAGCTGGCTTAGTTCGGTGCCCCAGTGGCAGCCTGCTGGGGTAAAGTCCTGGGGGTTTCTTGGGTGAGGTTGAGATGCCACCTTGTCTGTAGGACCCTCCTCGGCCCAGAGGCTGATTTCACAGTCTGGATACCAGACTGAGGTACCATGCCTTTGGTACAGCCCCCAGAGAGAAAGGTTGCAGAGGGGGGATGTCATAAATGTGACCCAGGCCAGAGAGGGATCAAGTGAAAAGGAGTGTGACAAGCCCAAGGAACTTGTATGTGTCTGTGCTAAAGGGCCAGGGATGGCCCAGAGGATCCCAAGCCGCCTCCTCTGGGCTTCGCACCATCTCATAGACTGACATCCTTAGTGCTGTTTGGCATAGGCTGCCGTTATGCTGTCTGCTCTTTCCAGCAGGCTGATGAAGAGGGGTAGTCTAGCAGCCCATCTGGGGTGCATGCCTGCATGGGTCTCCTTTGTGCATACAACTGCAAACAGTTCCTTACAGAGGATTCATGCCTGACAACTGCAGAGGGTCATCAGGAGCAGACAGTGTAATAAAATCCTTAGGCCAGGACTTCCGAGGGAATGCCCTGCCCCTGGCAAGATGCTTTCTGGGTGAGCTCTGGGGACCAGCCCTTTCGTGACTGGGGAATAGGATGGAAGGAAGCCACTGTGGCAGAGGGAAGGGCACAGGGTTGGGACCTAAAGGCAGTTACCCCATCTCCTCACCTCATTTGCCAATTCCATTCAGGCATTGCACAATTTGAAAATAGATTTGCTTTTTTTAAACAAAAGCATAAAATAGATGTCTTAAAATAAGTCTTTCCTCTCCCCTTCTTTGGATCAAAAAGGCAAGGGGTATGGCCTTGATATGCTAGGAATGATGTGGAAAATAAGGGAGAGAAAAACAGGCCTGGGCAGGAACTGTAGGAAAAGATCAGACATCCAAACAAATATATTACATATATAGATCTATAATATGTATAATCTCCATAAAACATATATTAAGGCATGTAAAGCAACATAAAGAGCCAGCTTTATGAAATAAGAGGTGAGAGAGAGGTGGCAGAGGCGCAGACATTATTTCTTGGTATTTTACATGTATTTCTAAAAAATATTACTTAAAAAAAAAAAAAAAGAGACGGACAAAGTGGCAGGCATGGAAGGCCCTGAAAAATCTGTTTCCTGTGGAGGGAGAAAGGCTTGGGAGAAAGAGAGAGAGGAGATGACCTGGGAGCCAATCCCACCTGCCAGTCTGCAGGGGAGAAAGGGCAGGTTTGGGGTGCTTGAACTGTGAAGATGGGAAATACAGCCAAGGGTCACGTTTAAAAAACCTGCTAGAAGTGAAGATCGGTGGAATCCTCCCAGGCTGTAATCCCTCAGAAACATGAGAATATCCTAAGCACCTAGAACAGTGCCTGGTACATAAAAGGTGCTCGATAAATATTTGTTGACTAAACTGTCATCTTTACTTGCATATGAACCAGTAACTGTCCCAGCCATGAAGGAGTGGAGAGGAATTAGTAGGTGTTCTTGGGACCGCTGGAAGTCAGGCTGAAGCCTCTGAGCGGCAACTCTAGCAGAGAGAAGGCCGAGGGGCCACGGTGTCTTCAGCTTCAGCTTCCCTCCTTCCTCCTCTCTGGCTACATTCGTCTCCAGGTGGGTGGAGCTGAGGAGGAATGCGTTTGCTTTTCTCTGTCTCCCCCACTGCCCTCCCAGGGCAGGTGGATCATGAGAGCGCCTAGCCTCAGCCAGTCCTCGTCTGGGATGCCTGGGATAGGGGGATAGGCCTCCCAGATTAAGGCCTCATCCCCCCTCCTCAAGGCGTACTCTCAGCTGGCCCACTGCACATTCCAGGGGGAACAGGGCAAGAAATATCATGGAACTGGGTAGGTAAGGCCCCAAGGCTGACCACATCCTACATAAGACAAGTCCTTCTCTCTGCCCCTTACCCCAGGATGGGGAGGCAGACACCAGGCGCAGACCTACTAACAGCCATCTCCCAGGCAGTCGCTACTCAACCCCCTTCACCCAGATCCCCACACCAAGCATCTCCACTGAGGCTGCATGTGCTCCACTGGTGGGTCCTCCTAGGGATGAGGTGGGAGGAGCAGAGGAGACAGTCTGGCACTGCACTGGGCACTAACCTAAGGCTCCACTGGGGTAAACCAATCTGATATCCCCTTTCCATCTCCCTCCTTCCTGCTTGACTTGCCAATGTGTCCTGCTGCTTCCCCCTCCTTCCACTCTGAGGATCTCTCTCTCTCTCTCTTTCTCTCTCTCTCTCTCTGCTACCCTTCCCAACCTGCCCTCAGACACTGCACAGACCTGCTGTTCTCTAGCCACAGCCAGCACTGTTCCCTCTGGGAGCCAATGGCCTCTCCCCATCTCTCATCACCTTGTCTTTGGCTCAAGCAGGGTGGTCAGTCTCCACTGGACCCCAGCGAGCACCCATGAGCAAAGCACTGGGTTTGTGTCAAAGCCCTGGGTCCAGCTGAGGCAGCAGGGTGGGGCTGACGAGGATAGGGATGATGACAAGTGCTGTCCTTGGTGTCAGGCTGGCTCCAGAGGCAGTGTCCATCTCCTCTTCACCTCTAGTCCTCACATAAGATAGCCACAGGTGTGTTCTCCACCACGGCATGTCCCCCATCAGGGAATGTTCCACTGGAGTCACCACAACCCCAGCCAGGGCAAGGCTGAGGCTCCCTGTGACTTGGACATTAATGAGGATGGTGCTCCCCACTGTCATCTCAGGCCCTGGCCCAGGGCCACGGTGCGAGTAGTGATGGCTCCAGGGCTAGGCATGGTGGGTGTGTGGACACTGAGGTATCCACGGTCCTCTCGGCAGCAGCCCGTGGCCCCAGCCTGGCTCCCTGCGGCATTCCCATGGGAGTGCAGGGGCAGGGGGCCAGGGTGGGGAGCCAGGACCTCAGGTGGGCAGAGGACAGCTTCAGAATGTGGCTCTGTGGAGCTTCACAGCATTGGCCTCAG
The DNA here is from genome assembly GCF_029281585.2 of Gorilla gorilla gorilla. Taxonomy (NCBI): domain Eukaryota; kingdom Metazoa; phylum Chordata; class Mammalia; order Primates; family Hominidae; genus Gorilla; species Gorilla gorilla. The sequence continues at coordinate 52,531,986 of NC_073224.2, read as the reverse complement.
CCAGGGCTTGCACTGGAGAAAAAAGAAATGGAGTGAGAAGAGTGCTGCACAGAGGAGCAAGGACTCCAGCCAACCTTCCCAGGAAAAAGAAGGCTCAGCCTGCAAAAACCTGGCAGAAACCCACTCCGGTCCCTCAGTCCTGAGAGGGGAGCAAAGGAAAGGAAGTCAGTGTTCTTTTCTACTTGACTGAGAGTGAGCGGCTGTGGGCTAGGGGCAAGGGAAGGGTTCACAGCCTTTGGCCGTAGTTGTCAATGTTATTTTAATTTACAGTAAGATCTGGGAGTGGAGAAACAGCTTCTGAGGGCTTCTGAAGGTTCTGCATCTGTGTATCTCAACAGATGGAAAGCTTGTCAGCAGACAGGAGGCACAGGGGTGGGGTGTCAGGGAAGAGCCTTCCCTGAGAGCAGACAGGTGAGGTCTCGGCTCCATTCCCTGCCTGCTTCTGGAGAAGCAAAGGCCATTGGCATCACAACATCCAAGAAGCGGCCCTGCCAGCTGGCTCCAGCCCAGCACTGCGTGGGGAAGCTGGATGGATGGATGGATGGATGAATGGATGGATAGTGGGGAGGAGCAGCACAGGGCACTGGGGTAGGGGAGAAGCAATACCAAAATGAGAGGGCATAGATGGCTCAATGGGGGTGAAGGAAGGGGCCCCACTCCCGAGGTGGATGAAATACAGTAGAAAAGTGCTTACGTCAGAGCTCAGACCCGCATGGTATGGCTGCTGTCGGCGCCCCGTGGGGATTCAGACGACAGGGGGTTTGCTGGAGGAGCCGGGGAAGCAGGGGAGGTGGGAGGGCTTGGGGTGGCACATTGCACTGGAAACAGAAATGAACAGGGAGGTGAATGGGGGTGGGTGGGGGAGGAGGGTGGGCACCCAGAGCAAGCGAGGCCCTCCCCAGGCAGGGAGTGAGGCAGGGAGGCAAGCGAAGAGAGAGCACTGAGCTTGGAGCTTGCTCAAGCTAGGCCAAGCTGTCCTCATTCCCAGGGCGTCGTGGAGGAGAGTGTGAGGCCCCAGAGGAGACCTGGCCAAATCTAGGCTCTGCTGAGAACCAGTGTGACTGTGGGTAAGGCCAGGCCCTCTCTGGGCCAAGGGCTCCCCTCCCATCCACACAATGGGGAGATTCACACACCTCTCCACTACTGTGCAGACAGAACCAGGGAGTGGTACTTTATATACGGCAGTGTCACTAATGATAATGATTAATAGTGCAGTAAAATCACACTAATCCAAACCATCTGGCCCCATTTAATGAACAGAAGTGAAGTGACCACCATGTTAATCAATGCCATAAAAACAGAGATTTCTGATAAACTTAAAGCGAGTTTTGTCAACTTGGCACAGTCAAGGGCTCGGAAACATGTTCCCTGCTAACACTTGAGACCCCCTTTTCATCAGTCCAGTAAAGGCAAACTTCGGTCCACCCCTGAGCAAATCGAGACAAGCCTGAAATGATGTTTGAATTAATGAGATTTTACTCTATTATCATTATTATTCCATGTTAAGAATAGCAAAGTGGAAGGACAATGAGAAGGGGAGACTTATTACTGGGGACAAGCTCTATGCAGTCTCCAGACCCTTACGCATCCTCACTGCAGCCGCGAGGCAGGAGGATGGCAGAGACAACACCCTCACTCAGGCTCAGAAAGGAACCAGACCTCAGCCAGTGTCACACTGCATTTCCACCGAGAGAGGGGACCCAAAATTGAACTTCCCAGTCCCTCGTCCCCCACCCTACCCTGGACTTCATCACCTTCCCTGCCGTCTGTGCAAGAGAAAGAGCCAAGGTGGCTACTGTCATTACATATCTAATACACCTACATGTGCATAGAACACATGTAGTTCTCGCACGGATGTGAAGTTTTCTGCCTATACACAATACAAAGTTTGTGCATGGGATCTGGCAAGTCCATATCATTACACTCATCGCACACAGCTCACATAAGTGTATTTGTGTACTTCCAAGCCTGTGCCCTTCCACATGACCCAACACTTGTAACTTCATGTGCAAATACACTCACAAACACTTTCAAACACACATTCGTGTGCATAGCCACATCACTGACCCAACGCTTAGTCATCTAGCAGTCTCAACTTCTAAAACAGCCAAGAAACCAAAAACGAAGCAAAAGATATCTCCAGGAAGCCAACATAGAGGTTACAGCCCAAAGGACATGCAGCGAGGCTCTCAGAATTTACTCATATGGACCCCCTGGAGTCCAGTTACTCTTATTTATACGCAATTCTAAAAGGTGTTGACTCGCTGGGTTTCCAGCCCAGGGGAGATTAGAAACAGGAAAATTCAAAGAGACAGAGGAATTGGGAGGCCCACTGACATCTGTAAGAAAGCACGACTGAGGAGAAAAAATATTTTGTAAAAAGCAGACATAACAGCTTTAAAAGAGTAACAGTTTGGGAACATTTAGCATAGCTACAAACAGATCTATGTCCATGGTGGCCCTAAGGGCATTCCTTTAACAGAGATCGGCAAAATAAAGATATTTATAATGATAATACATGAGCAAGAAGAGGTCATATGTAAACAGAACTTTGTTAAGAAGGCAGAAAAATACTAAATATATATTAGAAATATATCCATCAAAATAGTTAAGATTTGCATATGCCGCAGATGTGAATCATACAGATGTGATATTATAATGTGTGCAATCACAAGTACCACATGCATGCAGAAATGATCAGTCACACATACTCACATTCATGACACTGTACTTTCTCCCAGCCTGTGCACACAGACAGAAGTTCACAGTATTGCAATATATACACTGTACACAACATATACACAAATATGCTTTATCATTTCCCATACTGCAGAAAAGCCAATCACACATAAATACATGCATTCATAAACACCACCTCCACCAATGTATTGTACACTCACATACATGTACATTTATGCTCCAACACCTTACCATATACCACCTGGATTCATAAATAACAGGTCTCCACACAACATCCTTAGACATTTTACACAGACATACACATTCCTACATTTGTACTCAAACTTTTCCTCCACTCTCACACTGCACACTTGAATACACACAAATAAATGCATGTATCTACAAACATGACCAGATCCAGACACTGGACAAGACATTCGCGCCACACGTACGAACTCAAAAAATGCCATGACTTCCACATATTACATACCTGAGTCTGACGCACCGGGTGGATTTGTAAGCATAACAGCATTCCTCACTGATTACTCTGTCCATGCCACACACCACACGCGGGCACTGAACTCTACTCGCTGCACACGCTGCACGCTGTGCTCGTGACCTGTGCCCAGCACTGCCACACACACAGTGTCCTGGGTGTGAACCTGTGCCCACACAGTGCATGCCCAGGACCAGCCTTGCTGTGCCTGGCAGAGCTGTAGCTCTGGGGAGCTGGGCCACAGGCCAGGGGCGGTGGGAACAGTGGGCTGAGTCTGAGGTCTGGCCCTGCCACAGCCATTTTTTAAATAGTTGGGGTTTTGGCAAAAGCAAGGTGACCGTTTGGTTTCAGCACACAGACCCTGACATGTAAGCCCATGTGTATCAAGACGGAAATTGGATAGGCCGGGTGGGTTTTGTTTTCATGGGACCTTTGGCTGAGGAACTATAGTAGAGAGCGCCAGGGGCTGGGGCTGGGGCTGAGCAAGGTTTTTAAACCAGCCTTGTCTCTCTAACCCCTTGAAACAGGAAGTTGCCTTTTGCCCAGAGCATGTGGAATCTGATCTTTGGAAGGTTCAAGTTCATTTTGCAGCTAAACTATAGGGAGGTTCAACAGAGGCCTGCTTCCTTGTGGCCAAACTGGTTTTGCTGCCTTTTGGCTGCAGGATGGGGCTCTCTGAAGCTATCCCTTCTCTTCCCCTCAACTCCAGCCTAAAGACAGCCTCTCCCTGAAATACCTCCAAGGCTCTCCCTGGACACCCATTCTAAAGTCCATTACACCCTAACTGGCAGAAGGTTCTTCATTAAGGCTTACTTAAATCCTCTTTTCTGTAGCTAAAATCTGGTTTCTGAAAATATCCATATTTAAAATAATTAGCAAAACGACAAATGGTTTCTATTTCTACTTCATCTATTGCTATTTCAACTACTACTACCAGCAACACAGCGCTACTGCTACTGTCACCACTACTACGGCATGCGAGCATGTATTGAGCACTTACTGAATGCCAGGCACTGTGCTAGGTGTTTGGCACACATTGTTTCCAATCCTCATATCACCAGCACTGGAGGCAGGAATTTTGATTTGAATTTCACAGATGAGGAAATGGAGCCTCAGAGCACCAGAATTTGAACCTCCTCAATCACCAACATGAAACACCATCCCTTCCACTATGTTCTGAGCCACGGTTCTAACCTGCTCATGGCCTGGTTCTTGCCTGGGCTACTGGAATGGTGGCCTGCACACCTGCTCTCGCTTCTCTGCCAGTGTCATCTCCAACCATGGCTCCCCCTTCTGAGTCATTCCTCTTAACTGTGGCCTTCAAAGCTCTCACTCTCACTCTACCTCTCTATCCTAAGCACCTTTATCTTGATGAAGGGAACAGTCTCCCAGGCTCCTTGACACACCCACTGTCTCTCGTCTCCCTTTAACCCTCCCATTCATACAGAATCTCTTTCATTCTTAAAAGCTCAACTACATTTTCATCTATTCTGGGATGATATCTCAGGCTGAGTAAAAGCTGACCCTGTCGATCTCAACCCTATCAGCATCTAGTCAGGACCTGGTAGCCTTTGTATCAGCGTGAAGTCAGTTCCTCATAGTTATCTTTTCTTAGCAGAAAAGTGAGTTGGATCAGTAGCCAAGGTGGTAATTGCATCGCTCTCAACTCTTTGGTTGCCCTCACTATCTTTTCTCGGCTTCTTCCTATTTGCATGCAGCAAAAGCAGGAAATGAAAGGATACTCTGGAATACCTGGCCCTCTCCCTGCAACTGAGAAATATTTTTATCTTTCTCAGTCAAACTCAGCTGTCATCTTTTCTCTGTGCCTTTCCCTGACCTGCCCAAGCAGAATGGCTCCCCATGCTCTGCATGGCCTCTGGCCATTACTCCCTAAGGTGGCTGTAAGTATCATCCCGGCTCTGAGCTCCTGGATGCAGCAACTCTGGCCCCTTTGCACCTCCCTGAGCCTAGCACAGTACCTGGTGCTCAACAGATGCTCGTCTCAACCTCGAGGAGCATCTCCTCAGCCTTGTATCTCTTTGCTACTGCCCCCCTTGTAGCAGTGCCGCGCTTCCTCCCTTAAACCTGGTCAGCTGGTTTCCCTGGCAGGGTGGAGCAAGGCCCAGCCCCTCTCACCAGACAGCATGCGGCCCCTGCGGGAGGCCTCGGTCGCCAGGGCGCAGGAGATTTCAATCCGCTTCTCCTGCTCCTGCAGCTGGCTCTCTGAGTCCTGGGGCACGTCCACAGAGTCCCCCTCGCCGATGGGCACCACGTTCTGCATACTGAAGAGGCACAGACACACAGAAATGGAGGGAGGGACAGGATGGTCCAAGTGGCTTGAGGGGGCCTGCGGACTGAGGTTGGCAGGGAGGGCCAGGGCCCCGTGAATGTGCAGTCTCTGGTTCCCAGCAAGGCTGTCCCTAGGAGTGAGTGGGACCCTGGCAAAACACAGGTTGGGACCCCTACCCTCAATGTTCTCAAATGAATTAAAAGGTTCAAGTGAGCATTTAGGGCAGCCTTGAAGGGGAAAAGAAGTCACCAGAGGGCGAGCCTTGAGTTTTGTCTCGATGGTGTGGTGTGCACGAGCCTGGCAGGTCTTAGTAGCACCTGACAGCAGCATCCTTGCCTCTGCCGGTAGCTGGGCCCTGTCTGCTGCCTGGAGTCACCACCTCGATGTGCTCTCCCCTGGGGAGCCTCTGTGCCCCCAACAACTTCTAGTGGCCCAGGTGTCCTAGGTGCCAGGGTGAGCAGAGGAAGTAGAGGCTCACCCAGGCTGGTTACCTGGATTTGGCAATGAGTGTCTTGATCCTCTCCACCTTCTTCTGCTTCTCCTTCAACTCCTCAGGGCTCAGGGGAGTGTCAGGCTCCAGGTCAATGTACCGTTCAGGGATGAGGACTTTGTCTGGAGTGGAGAGCTATGGAGGGGCTGGGGTCACCACCTCTGTCCCTTCCCAGAGTCTCCCACTACAGCCCTTCCTGGCTCCACTCACCTCCTTATTGATGTCCACGTCATAATGCTGGGGCTCTAGCTCCATTTTGCGAAGCCGGGCAATTTCCTCCCGGGGTGTCTCGTAGGCATGCCTGCCAGGCTCCTCTGCCCGCAGGGCTGCCTCCAGGTTGGAGATGTCTACCTCGTGGATGCTGCGGTGGCGGCGCACCTAGGGGACAGCAGCATCGTGATTGCACCATGGCTACCCATGCCTCCAGGCAGCTCTAGCTATGCCCTGTCCTCGCTTTCCCTTCCCAGCTCGCCTGATCTAGCTGCCACCCCACTGCTCCCACCACACCCCACTGCAGAACTATCTTCCTTCCTTTCTGCTGGCCCAAAGCCTGCCCACCTGCTAGGCCCCAGGGGCAACATCTCATCATCTCTTGTCAGTTCTTGCTGTTCCCCATCCTGCTCTACCCTGTATTCACATTCTGTGCTACATATTTTGGGCAGCTGAATTAGTGTGACTTGTATTGATTTCTTCTTTTTATTTTTTAAGAAACAGGGTCTTGCTGTCACTGTAGCTGGAGTACAGTCACAGAATCACAGCTCACTGCAGTCTCCAACTCCTGGCCTTGAGTCCTCCCATCCCAGCCTCCTCCCAAGTAGCTGGGACTATAGGTGCATCCACCATGCCCAGCTACTTGTTAAACATGTTTTTATAGAGATAGGGTCTTGCTTTGTTGTCAGGCTGGTCTCAGACTCCTGGTCTCAAACAATCTTCCCACCTTGGCCTCCCAAAGTGCTAGGATTACATGCATGAGGAGCCAACCACGCCCGGCTAACTTCCAGTGATTTCATATTATAGAAGTTCTAATCCATCAACTAGAATGTAAGCTATTGAGGACAGGACTTATGAGTCATGATTTTTCCATATTTCTAAAATTTAATGGAAAGAAAATTTAAGTGATGTCTTGGGCTACATCCAGCTCTGTACTTAATAGCTGTGTAGCCCAGGAATCCTTTAATTTCTCTTGACTTTGTTTCCCCATCTGCAAAATAGGGATAATAATTCCTAACCCAATGTTGTTAAAAGGATTAAATGAAATAACATGAAAGGGATTTGTGGATTATACTGTGCCACGCAATGGTTAGCTATTATGATTATCTTCATCGCAGCCAGCCCAGTGCTAGGCACAGAGGAGATGCTCCATAAATGGGCGTAAGTGACAGCTATTTCTGTGTGGTGAATTCTGTACCATTCTCTATTAAGTGAATTTTGTATAATTCATTTCAACAAACATAATTAAGGCATTCCTTTTTGTGAGTTATTTTCTTTAAACAAGAAAAAGTCAACACTTGAAGGACTCTTCTGCCAGTGGGGGAGAGGACTCTCCGGCTCTCCCAGGTGCCCAGCTTGGGTTCTTTCCCCTCTCCTTCCTCTCAAACCCCCAAGGCCCAAGCTGGCCATGCCCTGGGAGTGGGCAGTGTTAGCAGATGCCAGGCTCACGCCTGTGGGTAGCTGGGAAGGCATTACCACTTTGTAGGCTGGCCGGGGACTGGGGTCGGGGGCCGGGCTGGCCGGGAGCTGCAGGCTCCTCCGCTTCTCCTTCATGGAGCCACTCTGGTGCCGCCGCATCCGGTCAATCTGCTCCTCCACGCTCATCTTGACCTTCCCCTCGCCAGGAAACACAGCACTCTTGGGGCGTTCCTGCTGCCATGGGAAAACAGGGCTCTGACAACTGCCTTATCCCCCACCCAGCTTTTCCATCCTGAACCCTTAACATTTACCTTCTACAGGAAGTCTGCCTGTAGTGGCCTGAAGAGTGGTCCCCAAAAGATATGTGCAAGTCCCAACCCCAGGTATCTGAGAGTGTAACCTTATTTAGAAATATGAGATCACCCTGAATTAGAGTGGGCCCTAAATCCAACGGTGTGTCCTCATAAGAGACAGAAAATAAGATGACATACAGAGTAGAGGTGACATGAAGAGGGAGGCAGAGATCGGAGTGGTTCATTTACTCAGAAAGGAATGCCAAGGATTGCCAGCAATAACCAGAAGTTAAGAGAGAAACCTAGAACAGATTCTCCCTCAGGGCCTCCAGAAGGAGCCAACCCTGTCACCACCTGGATTTTAGACTTGTGGCCTCCACATCCATAAGAGCATACACTTCTACTGTTTTAAGCCACCCTGTGTGTGGTGATTTGCCACAGCAGTCCTAGGAAACTAACACAGATTTTGGTACTGGGAAGCGGGTGCTGCTATAACACATACCTAAAAATGTGGTAGAGACTTTGTAATTGGCTAACGGGTAGAGGTTGGGAAAATTTCAAGGTGTGTAATAGAGAAAGCCTAGTAGATTTCCTTGAAGAGATGACTGGCAGAAATATGAACTTTAAAGATGATCTGATGAGGGCTCAGAGGAAGTGAACAGCATAGAAAAGAAAGCTTCAATTGCCCTAGAGAATACAGTTATGCCTCAGTATCCCAGGGGACTGGTCCTAGGATCCTGATGGATACCAAAATTCATGAATGCTCAAATCCCTGCTATAAAATGGCAAAGATGTGCATATTACCTACACATATCCTCCAGTATACTTTAAATCACCTTTAGATTACTTATAATACCTAATACAATGTAAATGCTATGTAAACAGTTGTTATCCTGTATTGTTGGATTTTTTTTTCTTTTTTCTTTTTTTTTTTTTTTTTTCTGAGATGGGGTCTTGCTCTGTCACTCCAGCTGGAGTGCAGTGGTGCAATCATGGCTCACCACAGCCTTGAACTCCTAGGTTCAAGCAATCTTCCTGCATCAGCCTTCCAAGTAGCTGGGACTACAGACACATGCCACTGCACCTGGCAAATTTTTTAATTATTATTATTTGTAGAGATGAGGTCTTGCTTTGTTGCTCAAGCTGTTTTTGAACCCTTAGCTTCCAGTAATCCTCTTGTCCCAAAGTGCTGGGATTATAGGTGTGAGCCACCATGCCTGGCCTGTATTGCTTTTTATTATTTTATTTTTACTGTTGTTTTGTTTTTTAGTATTTTTCCCCTGAATATTTGTGATCTGTGGTGGCTGAATCCATGGATGTGGAACCCGGAGATATGGAGGGCCCATTGTATATATATCATGAATGGAATGCTGGTAGAAATATGAATGTTAAAGATGCTTCTGGTAAGGTCTCAGAAGGAAATGAGAAATGTGTTATTAGAAAGGGAAGAAAGGCCATCTTTATTATAAAGTGGCAGAAGTGTGGATATATTGTTTTCTACTGTTGAGTGAAAACAGAACTTGAAGGCTGTGATGAACTTAGATATTTAGCTGAGGAGATTTCCAAGCAAAGTGTTGAAGGTGTGGCCTGGTTTCTCTTTGTACTTACAGGAAAATGATAGAGAAGATAAATTGAGAAAAGAACCGTTAAGCCAAGAGAAATCAGCACTTTTTTATTTGGGAGGTTCTCAGCCTACCTAGTTCACAAAGGATGCTTAAGTTAAGAAACTCATTGTAGGAAAAGTGTGCCCTAGAGAGAGGGTCAAGGATGTAGCTGGACAACATTTTGCTAAAGAGATTAGGTATGTCTCATGAACCCAACTGACCATCCCAGAAGAAGCCAGAAATAGAGATGGAGTTATCTAGAATGGATACCCTTGAAATACAAAGGGGGTCTACAAAGTTTTTGAGACTGTTATACATACAGAAACACTGCTAGCTTGTACAGAAAGAACAGAGATAAGATGAAATGGAAAATGAAAATAACTATGGGACCTCTGGGATTCTACAGGCAGGAAATAGGCTAATACAGCTACTTAACTACAAACACATGCTAACCTTCAAGGAAAAGCAAGAATGACTCAGAGCAAAGCCGTGGATGCAGAGGCAGGGTCCAAAGAGGCAGGCCTAGAGGCAGGGGCTGTGGACCCAGCGGGCAGGGGAGTGAGCCACAGAGGATTATTCTCAGGCCTTGAAACCTAATGGAATTTTCCCTGCTGGATTTCAAGCTTGCTTGGAATGGTGACCCCTTTGTTCCTTCCAATTTCTCCTTGTTGGGACAGGAATGACTTACTTTTTAAAATTTTTATTTTTTTAATTTATTTTTTAAATAGAGATAGGGTCTCACTATGTTGCCCAGGCTGGTCTCAAACTTCTGGGCTCAAATTGTCCTCCTGCCTCAGCCTCCCAAAGTGCTGGGATTATAGGTGTAAGCCACCACCCCTGGCCAGGAATGACTTACTTATGCTTGTCCTCCACCATTGTATTTTGAAAGCAGATTAATTTATTCTTTCTTTCTTTTTCTTTTTTCTTTTCTTTTTTTTTTTTTTTTGTCTAGCTCTGTTGTCCAGGCTAAAGTGCAGTGGCATGACCACAGTTCACTGCAGCCTCCACCTCCAGGGCTCAGACAATCTTCCAGCCTAAGCCTCCTGGAGGAGGCTAGGACTATAGGTATGCACCACCACACCTGGCTAATTTTTTTTTTTTTTTTTTTTTTTTTTTTTTGAGATGGAGTCTCACTCTGTCACCCAGGCTGGAACACAGGGGTGTGATCTCAGCTGACTGCCACCTCTGCCTCCCAGGTTCAAGTGATTCTCCTGCCTCAGCCTCCTGAGTAGCTAAGATTACAGGGATGTGCCACCATGCCCAGCTAACTTTTGTGCTTTTGTAGAGACATGGTTTCACCATGATCCACCAGCCTCAGCCTCCCAAAGTGTTGGGATTACAGGCATGAGCCACCGCACCCAGCCCATCTGGCTAATTTTTAATTTTTTTTGTAGAGGTAGGGTCTCACTACGTTGTCCGGACTGGTCTCAAATTCCTGGGCTCAAGTGATCCTCCTGCTTTGACCTCCCAAAGTGCTGGGACTACAGGCGTGAACCACTGCACCTGGCCAATTAATTTGCTTTCTAGTTTAAAAATGGAGAGATTTTGCCCCAAAATGGATCATACCTAGAGTTTCATGCATACCAGATGGAGACGATTTAGATGATGAGATTTGGGACTTTTGAGCTGATGATATTTCAGTGACATTTTAGACTTAAGATACAGTCATGGGCTGAGACTTTTGGGAATGTTGGTGTTAGGTGAATGTACTTTGCAAGTGAAATGGGCATGAAATTTGGGTATCACAGGGTGGACTGAAGTTGTTGAATAGTACCCCCCAAAAGAGATGTCCAAGTCCTAGCCCCCAATACCTGTGACTGTAAACTTATCTGGAAATAGGTCTCTGCAGATGTAATTAAGAATCTCAAGATGAGATAATCCTGGATGAGGATGGGCCCTAAATTAAATGATGGGTATCCTTACATGGGGCAGGAAAGAAGACACACAGAAAATGAGGTGATGTGAAGATGGAGGCAGAGATTTGGCTGATGCATCTACAACCCAAGGAATGCCAAGAGTTACCAGGAACCACCATAAGCCAGGAGAAAGGCATGAAACAGATTGTGTCTCAGTGTCTCCAAAGGAACCAACCCTGCTGGCACCTTGATTTTGGAATTCTAGCCTCCACAACTGTGACAGAATAAGTTTCTATTGTTTTAAGCCTCCTGGTTTGTGGTAATTTGTTAACTCCTGGCAGCCCTAGGAAATTCACACTGCCTTGGATCAGCACATTTGACTCTGAACACTGACTTTTGCTGCTTTCCCTACTTTGTATTTCATCAACGCACATTATGATAATTTTGTAAAATATTCTTTTATATTTTTTATGCATATGTGATGGTTAATACTGAGCATCAACTTGACTGGATTGAAGGATACAAAGTATTGATCCTGGGTGTGTCTGTGAAGGTGTTGCCAAAACAGATTAGCATTTCAGTCAGTGGAATGGGGAAGGCAGATCCACCCTTAATCTGGTGGGCACAATCTAATCAGCTGCCAGTGAATATAAAGCAGGCAGAAAAACATGAAAAGGAGAGACTGGCCTAGCCTCCCAGCCTACAATTTTCTCCCGTGCTGGATGCTTCCTGCCCTCAAACATCGGACTCCAAGCTCTTCAGTTTTGGAACTCAGACTGGCTCTTCTTGCTCCTCAGCTTGTAGACAGCCTATTGTGGGACCTTGTCAGCATGTAAGTTAATACTTACTAAACTCCCCTTTATACATATATATTATATATCTTATTAGTTCTGTCCCTCTAGAGAACCCTGACTAATGCAGCATAGCTTCCTCATCCCCTGACACATCTCCCTGCAGGAGAGCTCCTCCTCCAGTGGGGCTCCTGCCCCTCCTCTCACGTGTTCCACCTTCCTCTCCAGCCCTGAGTTTCTTGAACAGCAGAGGGAGATGAGTAGGTACACACACAGGCCCCTGGGCTCGCAGCCCAGCTCAGGCCTGCATGAGCTCGCAGAGGTACCCACCTGGGAGGAGAGTCCATTGGTGAGCCCACTGGCATTCCTTCTTACCACTGCTGATGGGGTCACCTCATCATCAGTGGGCGATTTTGTCCGAGGGGGCACAACGCCAACTGCAGAAAGACAGAGTAGCCAGTGGGCCTCATGGAGAGCAGGAAGGCAAGAAGCCTCCTTCTCAGAGACAAGCTCAGCCCCACTCTCCACCGAGATTAAAAAGCCCAGGGTGTGGCACCGGGTTTTGGGTGTGAATGAGCACACAGGGCTCCTCCCTGAGCATCCTTGCCTTACTTCTAGGGGAAGATGGGACAGAAAGTACCTTTGTTGAGAGCTGCCTGCTTCTCTGCCTCTACCTCTTGCCTGGTGGGCACAAGGCTGATGTCTCTGTGGGTGTCCAGGGGCAATGTCTGGTGGGGGTCTTTCTTGCTTTGTTCATAGTTTGCCTTGGGCTGGGGAGAAAGGGTGAGAAGATGGTTGATGTTAGTATGGCTGTCAGGAACTTGGCCCCCAGTGATGTTTCTTTGTTTTTTAATGGTTGAAGTTCAAACCCTTGCAGATACAGGGAACAAGGAAATTCTATGTGTGCCACCTGGGAGGCGGACAGGGATGCACTGGAGCCTCCCATTCGTGCACTTTAAGACTGGTCAATGATGGGCCATCTTGAGGAATGAGAGCTCATGGCCCCTAGGAGGCCCCTCAACCTGACCATTTGTCTTGGCTGGCACTAAGAACCACAGACTTGCTGTGAGCCAGAGTCAAGGAATGGCCGGTGGGGGTTCTCTGAGGATCCTGTAGGGAATCCTACCCAAGACATGAGCAAACAGAACCAGGCAGGCCTTGGTACCAGGATTCTAGGGAAATGAAAAGGGCACTTAGTGTGTGGGCTCACAAAAACATGAGACTAGAAGAGACCTCAGCCATCATCTGAGCCACTGCTCCCATGGTACAGTTGAAGAATCTAAGCCTCAGTGAGAAGAATACAAAAAGAAGACCAGGCTAAAGGTCAGCAGCTCCAGTTCTAGCCCAACTAGAGAACAGAGGTCCCCTTTCTTCACCTGTCACATACGGGTAACATTACCTGCTCTGCCCATCTCACCAGGCAAACCCTCAAGGGTTATGCAAATTATACATAGCTGAACCTAGATGAGCATATGCGTTTTCCAATTTTAGGCACAGGACTCTTTCTACTCACCACACAACCTGTTCCAAACCTAACTGCATATCTCCTGGATCTTGGCTAGGGATGCAGGTGAGAGAATGAGCCAGAACAGGAGAGAAAAGGGCCTGTATCCTTATACTCCAGGGACTTATGAAACCCAACGAGGATACAACACAAAGTGGAGGCAGAGAGACAGCATGGGTGGAGTGGGGCCTGGGATGGGCACACGAAGGGATCGGAATGGCACTGCTGAGGGTATCACTCAGTCCCCATTGGCTGGTCATGTTGGTAGGGAGTGGGGCTTAATACCAGCACCCACAAACACTGGCTGCCCATGAGCCTGGGGTTGGAGCAGTAACTCATGTCCCCATCACCTACAGAAAGCAAAAAAGCACAGAAAGATGGCCTGTATGATGGCTTCAACGATCCTTTTCTTATCCCAGAGTCCAGCTGGGCAGGGGTGCCGTAGAAACCGAACTTTGGGAAAATTAATGGGGAAAATGACTCCAGGGCCCTGCCTTGCCCCCTGGCCTGGCCCTTTGCCCATTGTCCCCTGCCCCACCCTCCAGGACCCAAGGGTGATGGGTACCTGCCCCCTGGCTGTCTCGCCACTGCGGTGCCAGGAAGGGGAGCTGGGGTAGGGCCAGAAGCGGCTCTCGCTAGGGAGTGGAGGGACGGCTGGAGGAGACTCCAGGGGGACGTAGGCTTTGGGGAGGGGAGGCCGAGGCGGGCCAGGTTCCTGAGGCAGACAGAAGCCAGAGCATTAGGAGGAACAAGAGCAGCCACTGTGAGAGCAGGAGAAAAGAGCGTTAGCAGGAGGCAGACAACAACATTGCTGGAGACCTGGGTGGGCCCCTGGGACCACTGCACTCCCACCCGTGGCCTGAAGAGAGTGCCAGCTCTGAAGCTAACTCTCTGCCTGACCTTCAAGGCCTTCCTTGACCCAGCCTCTACCTGTCCACCACTCCCCACTGCTCCCCAAGTTTTCCCCAAAGCTTTCTCATTGCCTCGCCCCCATGCCAGGCAGCTCCTCTCCCACCCTTTTGCTTCCACCCACTCTCCTGCCTAGAATGCCTTTCCCTTGTTCCTCTCCCCGTCTTGCTGCTCTGTGGCCTGGTTTAGGCCCCAATGTCTGTTGGAACATCAGGGCGTTTATAGTCTGAACGATGTGGCTTAATGTTGAGACATATGCCGTCGTGTTCCTATGAATTGGTCTTGGTCCATAGGATGCTGGGCTCCCCGAGTGAAGCCTTTGAGCACATGTGTGTATCTTTATTTTATTTTTCTTTTTTCTTTTATTATTATTATTTTTTTGAGACGGAGTCTGGCTCTGTCGCCCAGGCTGAAGTGCAGTGGCGCAATCTCGGCTCACTGCAAGCTCCGCCTCCTGGGTTCACGCCATTCTCCTGGCTCAGCCTCCAGAGTAGCTGGGACTACAGGCACCAGCCACCACGCCCGGCTAATTTTTTGTAATTTTTAGTAGAGACGGGGTTTCACCGTGTTAGCCAGGATGGTCTTGATCTCCTGACCTCGTGATCCACCCACCTCGGCCGCCCAAAGTGCTGGGATTACAGGCGTGAGCCACCACGCCCAGCCTCTTTCTTTTATTTTTTATTATTATTTTTTGAGATGGAGTCTCACTCTGTCACCAGGCTGAAGTACAGTGGTGCGATCTTGGTTCACTGAAACCTCCACCTCCTGGGTTCAAGCAATTCTCCTGCCTCAGCCTCCTGAGTAGCTGGGACTACAGGTGCACACCACCACGCTCAGCTAATTTTTGTATTTTTTTTTTTTTTTTTTTTTAGTAAAGATAGGGTTTCACCATGTTGGCCAGGACAGTCTCTATATGCTGACCTAGTGATCCACCCGCCTTGGCCTCCCAAAATGCTGGGATTACACGATTACGCACCCGGCCACGTGTGTATCTTTCTAAGAGGGCCTCATGGTACCCCATGCCCACAGTCGAGCCCCAGAAAACACTTGCTGATTGACTGACTAGGAAACTGCTCCCCACACTGACCCTTAACCCTGTTGCTATCCTGGTATCATCCTAGATTTAAATTCTTGTGAAATGCATGCTGTCTGCTATCCATCCTGGTGCCCAGGAACAGGCTTCACTGCAAGGGAGCTAAAGATGACAGATGGAGATGAGAACAGGTAAAGGGGAAACCTGGAGAGAAGTTCACAAAATGGGGTGTGAGAATGACCTCCTTAAACAAAGAGCTCCAGCACTAGGGCTGGAGGCCTGTGAGGAAGAGAGGGGCACAGAAGTTGTATAGTTTCAGACAAACGAGGATCTGGTCCTCCCTCCCCCACCTACCTTCTATTCCATTTCTCAACTTACCTCATTGGAGCCAGGCTTGGTGGGGGACCCCTGAGAGCCCGACACCAGTGAAAAGGGGCTCAGGGGGCTGGTGAGGCTGGCAGAGCTGAGGGGGCTGGCCGGGCTGTTGGAGCTGTAGGTGGCTGAGGGGCCAAGTCCTCCTTGGGGGAAACAAGGGGATGGGTGAGCAATGGAGGAGGGGTGCGGCCTGGTGGGTAGATGGGCACTGTGAGTGGAGGTGGCAGGGAGAAGCCAGATCCAGGGATGTGGGAGGGCAGATTTAGTGTCTCAGGGCTACCTGGGCCTGCCAAAGGGACTCATTACAGGTTCTGCGGCCACAGGCTGGCTGTTGAGAGGTGTGCTGGGTGGGGAGGATGGTAGATGGAAATGATACTGTTGTCCCTGAGGTGTCAAGGAAAGCCAGTCTGAGGTCCCAGGGCTCAAGGAAAACTCTAAGGTAGGGGTCACATGTCACGAGTGGGCCCATGTGCTTGGGGGCTGGGGAGGCTTAGGTGCTTTTGACCTTTTCTGGGGAGGACTTTAGAGTGTCAGGGTCAACAGTGTCTCTGAGTTGTTTATTTGGTCTATTCTGCAGGGGGTAAGGGACCCCTACCTACCACCCTAGAACCCAGGGGAAGATTCTGGTGTCCCAAGAAGGCCCTGCCTGGCTCTGAACACAGTGTGAGCTGGCAGGAGTGGGATGGAGGCCAGAAATACTGGAGCACTCCTGGTGAGGCAGGCAGCCTAGGAGGCTGGCACAGGAGGCACCCACCTCTGTGCTTGGCGGTGTCCGTGCCCCGGGAGGGGTTGTTCTTCCTCAGCCCCTCCATCACGTCCTGGATCCTCCAGATCTCCTTTTGGATTTGCCGGTTCAGCACCTCATTCTGAAGCAGCCACACAGTGAGTCAAAGGAAATGGCCATGAGGAGTGTCCAGACCTTTCTCTCAGCCCAGACCCCTTGGAACCCACATCCCTTTGGGCCAGCAGGAGGCAGGCACCCTGTGTACACACACACACACACACACACACACACATGCCCCTCCAGCAGTCATCTTTCCCATGGGCTGCCTCTGCTCTTCAGCCTCTAGGAGATGGCACCTCAGAATTGCCCGAGTTTCTGAACCAAGACTGAGGACGCACCCTTCCGAGTTCCCCCAGGGGAAACATGGGTGGTTTTCGAGTGAATGCCCATCTAAGTGAACACTTTATGGTATCCTGTTTTTCATGGGGCAAGAGCTTCCATTTTACTGCTTTTCTTCACATCCAAACAGCCCTTTTCCAATACCCACTCCCAGCGTACGCCTGAAGAGTCATGAATTCGATTACAGTTGACAGTCTAAAAGGTAAGACCTCCCATTTATTTAGCATCCCTCAGCACCAGGCACTATGCTAAGCAATTTGCATATACAGTGCTAACTCATTTTGGCTGCATGACTCTAGGAGATAAGGGCAGCAGCTATCCCCTCTTCAGAGATGAAGAGACTTACACCCAAGGCCATCTATTTAGTAAGCAGCATGACCATCATCTCAATATGGGTCTATTTGGACCCGAAGTTAGCGCCCTTGACCACAACCCTATCTCCCCTCCTAAAATGTCTGTGTTTCAAGTGAGGCTTGGCCACGGGACATGGTGGTATTTGGGTCTTCTGGACCAGGTGGGTCTTCACCCTACCTAACCAGCTGCAAGGTAGGGGTGGTGAGTGGCATTACCAGGAGGGAAACAGAAGAAAATGGGGGAAACCAGGGTGTTAACTGCATCAGAGAGACAGGGCTTGCAAACTAGCTAGAGAAGAGGCAGGGCCTGGGTGAAGAAAAGGCAGAGGGAAGAAAAGAACAAGAACTCCCCAAGATCATCATGTCAATCCTCCTGCCTCCAGGCAGACTGTTTCTAACCCACCCCAGGAAGAAAAGCCTCTCTCCTATCTAAAAATTCCTGAGCAGATTGCTCCCGCAGCGCCCACTGTTCTAATGCCTGAGTTATTTATATTTACACGTCTGTTTTTAAATCCTGCTGGGCACAGTGGCTCATGCCTGTAATCCCAGCAGTTTGGGAGTCTGAGGCAGGAGGATCACTTGAGCTCAGGAGTTAGAGACCAGCCCGGCCAACATAGGGAGACCCTGTCTCTACAAAAAATACAAAAACTAGCCGGGCATGGTGGTTCATGACTGTGGTCCCAGCTACTCAGGAGGCTGAGGTGGGAGGATTGCTTGAGCCCGGGGCAGTCAAGGCTGCAGTGAGCTGTGACTGCGCCACTGCACTCCAACCTGGGCAACAGAGCAAGACCTCATCCCAAGAGGAAAAAAATCCTTTCAGTCATAAAACACCTGTGTCTAACTGAAGTCTCCCAAGCTTCAGCTTTAACTCCTTCCCCTGTGAGATGAACCTAAAGTGTCCCATTATCTTCATCCTGAAACTTAGAGTCTGTTATCAATGGCCGGAACCTTTGCTTTTGTCTCGAGGCCAACTCCTCATCTTTAGTCACATCCCAATCCCCGCCAGCTCAGGGGCCCTTCTTCACCTGGGTGTCCAAATTGAGCTGCTCCCAGAGGTCATCGTGCAGGGCAGAGACCTCAGACTCGAGGTGCTCATACTCTATGGTGCTGTTCGTCAGGGCCTACGGGGGAAAGAGGTGTTCACTGAGAAAGCCGCCATCACCAAGGCATTCCTCCTTATCCTGCAATGGACCCTGGGGCCAGGGTACCAGAGGCACGAAGATCTGGGGAAGAGGGCATGGAGGGACCGAAGGAGAGGGGCACCAGGCTGAGACATTCTGGTGACAGCCAAACACGAGCCTTACAAGAGATGTAACAGCCCATCCCACCACCAACTGAAATAAAGAGAAAGTGGAGAGGGTTGACATCACTTCCATACCCTCCTATTCTCCCCAGATCAGCGGATAAAAAGTAGAGGGCATAGCCTGGGGAAAATGACAAGACCCCATCTCTACAAATTACAAAAGTTAGCTGGGCATGGTGGCGCACCCCTGTAGTCCTGGCGACTTGGGGGCTGAGGCAGGAGGATCACTTGAGCCCTGGAGGTCGAGATTGCAGTGAGCTGTGTTTGTGCTACTGCACTCCAGCCTGGGTGACACAGTGAGACCCTGTCCTTAAAAAAAAAAAAATTTTAAGTGGAGGTCAAAGAGAAAAGAGCCTGAAGGAGGATATTTATTATCCGGAGGTTAGAGAGCTTCCTCCTTTCCGAGCCACACTTTCACGGGGCTTTTTCTGCTGCTTCTTGGAGCCATTCTCCAAGCAGTCTGTGTCGGAAGGTCTGCCCTTACCTGCTGGGAAGTAGTGACCAGGGCAGCAGCTTTTTTTTTTTTTTTTTTTTTTTGAGATGGAGTTTCACTCTTGTTGCCCAGGCTGGAGTGCAATGGTGCGATCTCAGCTCACGGCAACCTCCGCCTCGTGGGTTCAAGCAATTCTCCTGCCTCAGCCTCCTGAGTATCTGGGACTACAGGCATGTGCCACCACAACCGGCTGATTTTGTATTTTTAGTAGAGACAGGGTTTCTCCATGTAGGTCAGGCTGGTCTCAAACTCCCAACCTCAGGTGATCCACCTGCCTTGGCCTCCCAAAGTGCTGGGATTATAGGCGTGAGCCACTGAGGCCAGCTGGCAGCAGCCTTTTTGCCAGTGCTTTGCTTCTCCGAGGGAGAAGACAGAAGTGGGCAGCAGAGGTGTTAGCACAGCCAAGGAAATAAGTAACTCACAACTTCATGCTGTCCCAAAGAAATCCAGGTACAGGTATAGTTTGTGGGAAATAAGCTCATTTCCTCGGTGGAGACTGGAATGAGCAAACTGGCTGACTTGCTATTTATTTGCAGGGCAATATTGAGGTCTTTGTTTATGCCCCTCTGCACGGGAGTACTCAGCTCTCGTCCTCTGAGGAAAACTGGACTAGGACAGCACAAGCTGGGAGGTGGTGGCCCTGCTGCCTAGTGCTGATGAGGTGGGGTGCACGAACCCCGCTCCCTGGGTTACCGTGGTCGCCTGAGACAGCTCCACGCGGATGTTGATGAGCTGGTTCTGCAGTGAATCCTTTTTGTGTCGCAGCTTTTCTGGGTAGGCGGGCTGGCTTCCAAACATCTCCAGCTCCTGGTGGGTCCCCATCAAGGCACTTTCCAGGCTCTCCTGAAGAAAGGCAGGGGAATGACATGAGCAGCCCTGACAGCTCCTCTCTGGGATTGAACAGCAGAGGCCTGAGCCCTTAGAGGTTCAACAGGCAGCTGAGTGGAGGCTGTCCTTGCTTTGTCATCTTAGTCAGGTTGGAGACAGCAGCCCACAACCTTCTCCAAGCCAGCCTCGCCCATCTGCCCCAGCTTAAAGCCACCCCCAGCTTCTCACCTTCTCAGCTCGGAGCTGCTGCACCAGCCGGTCCTGCTCCCTCACCACCTTGTTCTGCTCACACAATTTTCCCAGCAGCTTCTAGGGATCCAGAGAGTGGGGAAGGAGAGGGAGAAAGAAGGGGATGAAGGACATAGTTTGATGGGGACCTGGGAGTTATAGGCCTGGCCCCTGGATACCCCTCTCCTTTCTCCTGCTGAGGAACCCTGGGCCTTCACCTTGCCCTTGGTGGCTCCTGAGAACAAGAAGATGGGTCTTCATCTTGGGAGGTGAGGTATGCTTACTCTCTGAGGAAGTGAGTTGGGTTAAGAGGGCTGAGAGCCAAGTGTTAAACTCTGGCACCCCCATCCTTCCAAGGGTTGCAATTCACAAAGGACTGAGGAGATGATATGACCTCACCTCCTAGGCTGGACTGAAGAGGTGGGCCGGGTGTCAGAACAAGCAGTCTTAGAAAAGCAGTGAGCAATAGAAACTGTCCCTCAATCCCACAGAACCTTCTCCCTTCTCTCTCAAGATCCTGTTCTTCCCTCCTCCCTTCAGAGTCTCAGGATGGCTGATCCTCCCTCTGAGGTCTAGTCCTGTCAGGAAGGATCCTCTCCCAGTCTCACTGGGCAGATCCACTACCCAAGCAGGGCCAGTGGTGATGGGGAGCAGACAGGTGAGGCCAGAAAGAGGGCTCATGCTTTCCTAGTCCGCACCTTTATTCATGCCATTCCTCAAATACCTGCTTTGCTCCTTTCCACTGAGTCAGATTTTACCCTCTGGGCCTTTTAACTTCAAGGCCTAACTCACATGCTGCTTGTTTTGTCCCTGACCTTCAGCCCACACGGCCTCACTTCCCTGCACCTGGCAGAACCTATTATGGCTCCCCTTCACTACATGAATACCGTGTTGCCACCTCCTGCTGCTACCTGGCACTTCCCACTTACCCTGAAGCTCCCTGAAGGCAGGGGCATAGCCGTATTCTCCTTTCTAGTTACCTGTAGGGACTAATGCCATGCTGGGCACAGAATAGACCGACTGATCTATCTCCCAACAAAGTCTGCATTCATGTTACAAGAAGATCTCACTGCCGTAGGCAAAACGGCCCAGCGCTCAGTGGAGAAACGGATACAGCCAGCATGGGAGGGAAGGGTGAGTGGGTGGTAGATCAGAAAAGAAGGGGGATGAGGAGGAGGTAGGCAGAATCTTGTTGTGGTGAGAGAAGACATGAATCAAAGGTATGAAAAGCCACCAGAAGGAGAGAGATAGATGGAGAGACAGCCCCCGCAGAGGAAGAGAGATGGATGGAGAGACAGCCCCCGCAGAGGACAGCAGCAGGAGGCTGGAGTGGAGGGAGGGAGCAGGGGGCGCTGCTCTTACATCTGTGTCTTGCTCGTTTAACTTGTAGGTGTGGAGGCTGTCCCGGAACACTTCTGGGTATGGAGGGACCTGCAGGAACATGAGGCCGGTTACTGCAGCAGGGGCAGGATGAGGGTATGCAGGGATAGGAAGCTAACATCACAATCCCGCTGTGCTCCTGCCAGAGACCATGGTCCATCACCTCTGGTAGCTTCTGTTCCAGGGACCTGAGCTCATTCCACATCCCCTGGCTGGAAGCCTGGGATGGCCCGGCCTAACCCCATCCCAGTTGTCCTAGGCTGACTCTGGAGAGATCAGAACTCTGCTTGAGTCATGCTCTGTATTTCCTCTCCCCCAAGCACTAGTGTCTGCTGCTAAGAGCGACTGCAGGGTGTGCAGCTCCCAATGGCTTGTTGGTAACCACCATGAGAACATCAGTGAACTCCATGGCTCTCTGTGGGCTTAAGACATAGGGGAATGGTCGGAATGAGCACTGGGAACAGTTGAAAACTATTGCCCTAGTAGACTGAACACCTGGGCTTTTGTCTAAACAAAAATTGGCAAGAATTCAGAAGCGTCTCTGGGTCCAGTAAATGCTACCTAGCCTGGACGCCACATCTGGTGACCACAGCACATTCTATACACCTTTGACATTAGATGGTTCCATTACACCCCTCATGCCTTTAACCCCAGTGACGTCTGTCAAGATATTACAAATATGAAATCGAAATCAGAACATTCAAGAGCAGAGTTGCGATCCCCAGCATGGCATGAGATGTTGGTGCTGGCTATTTTGATGGTTTGGGAAATGGGCCTTGGGTTTACCCATGAAAGTGAAGAATGGAGGTGACATAGTGGAATTAAGGAAGGAAG
This sequence comes from Gorilla gorilla gorilla, assembly GCF_029281585.2. Classification (NCBI taxonomy): domain Eukaryota; kingdom Metazoa; phylum Chordata; class Mammalia; order Primates; family Hominidae; genus Gorilla; species Gorilla gorilla. The sequence continues at coordinate 52,509,495 of NC_073224.2, read as the reverse complement.
ACCAGGCCAAGCCTGTCTCCAGGCAGATGAGCGGGTTGGGTGGCGTGAGCCTCATCCTAGATGGGCAACTCGACCATGCACAAGCAGCTGAAATGGCATTGGCAGGGACCATGCTGCCAGGCAGAGGTCTTACTTGCATGAAGAGTTGGGACCTGGGGGAGGAGTTTTCCACCATGCGGTTCACCATACTGATGAGAGTCTCGCTCTCACTCATCTGCAGCAGAGGAAGGAACGGACTATTCACACTCCGACCTACATGTAGGTATCTCCCCTTCACCCACCTGTGCTTGTTTCCCAGGAAACAGGGGAGGGCAGCTCCCCCAGCACCCTGAGCTTGCCCTCATTCCTTGCTCACCCCTAGTGACCTCTGTTTCAGGACCAGCACTGAAGCTGTCCTTGCAGAAAGGCCACGGAAGGGGCCGGGAGGCCACTGGGACCTTGCTGGAGGCACTGCAGAGGCCCGGGCCTGGTGACTCTTCCCCAGGGTGCCTGGCTGTTGTCCCATCTGCACTGGCCACGGTTGTCATCTCCCTGCCCTGATCTCATTTCTCACACCACTTTTGACAAAGACCATAGAGGCAGTTGGAAGACTGATCTCCCCAGAGTTGAACTAAGTGAAACAACCAAAAATGAAAATCTAGGACCTGCTCTTTGGATGGGCCGCCACAGATACAGAGGCCTGCCCCCTCTCCCTGCCCCTGCCCCTCCCCACCCTCGGCTCTAGTGCAGAAAGTGCTAAACACGGTTTCCAGAGCTGGGCTGGCAGCATCCATGAGGATCTCGGATGACGCTAGGGAGCAAACAAGGAGGCCAAAACAAGCAAGCCACATTAAAGGGACACCAGGCTTTCCAACACATTCTTTCTATTTCAAGAATCCTTAGGAACATGGAGGTGGAAAGACTATTTGCCAATTTAAAAAGAGAGAAATGGTAGAAGGGATGGGATGAGGAGGAAGAGGAAGGGAAAGGAGGGGTGGGAGAAAGGGCAGGCCAACCAATCAACCAGAAATGCCATCATTTCCCCCACTGATTCCAATGGGAAAGGACCAAAAAGTGAAGATATCAGGGAATGTCTTTGGCTGTGTCCCTTTAATTCCATTGTTCTACAGGGGAAGGCAGCAGAAGACAGAGGGGGTTGTGCAGGGAAAGCTTTCTGGAAGGGAAAGTGAATGAGAAAGGGAGGAAAGAGCCACATTAGGGAAGATTATCTGGGGTTTCTGTTCAGAGGATCCCCTGTGATTTTTCCATCATCTCTCCAATCTCAGTTGCACCCACACTGTCCTTTCTTCCTCTTACGCCTTTTAGGCAGTGGCCCAAATACAGCCTTGCTTCTACATGTTGTAGGCAGGGCAAGGGCACCCACCATCCCATTTGCAGGGTCTGCAGCATTTCAAAAGGCTTTCCTAGGAACCGATTTTTCTACCTCTTTAGCCCTGTAATGCAAGGGCCTTGAGGGCCGGGAGCCATCCCTGCACAGTAACCTGTAGGTATCTCATTTCTTCCCCAACAAGCAGATCCAGAGCAGTAGAGGAAGCGAGCAGGAGTGTTCTCATCCTGGCCTGCTCCCGCCTGTGCTGCGGCTTTGGGGATCTTTCAGCACAGGTGGGTCTTACCTCTAGGAGGATTCTTGTGTGCTACCTTCTGTCTCTTCAAAATGTTAGATTTTGTAAGAAACCACCTAACCCAGTGCCTCACACACGGTAAGGAGTGCTCATTGATATTTTTGAGTTTGGGAAAAACAAAATAATAACAGCAGCAAGTGGTGATTGTCACTCCTTGCGATGCCTGACAAAGATGCCTCACGTATGCACCCCTGCTTGATTCTCCCAATACATCTGTGAGGTTGAAAGGAAAGGGCAGATTCTACAATGCCCATTTTATGATTGAGAAAACAAAGACCCAGAGAAACTAAGTGACATTTCCAAGATTAAAAAAAAAAACTTCCTTGTAAATGGCAGAGCTAGAACTAGAGCAGCAGTGTCTGACTATGTCCTGGACTCTTCTCATCATACAAGACTGCCTTTTAAGAGTACTACCTGCGTGAACCCTGGGGGCGAAGCCTGCAGTGAGCCGAGATCGCGCCACTGCACTCCAGCCTGGGTGAAAGGGCGAGACTCCTTCTCAAAAAAAAAAAAGAGTACTACCCTTGGCCAGCTACAGTGGCTCATGCCTATAACCCTAGCACTTTGAGAGGCAGAGGTGAGAGGATCACTTGAGGCTGGGAGTTTGAGACCAGCCTGGCCAACACAGTGGGACACCCATCTCTACAAAAAAAAATTTTTTAATTAGCCAGGTGTGGTGGCTGCACACCTGTCTGTAGTCCTAGCTGCTCAGGAGGCTGAGGTGGGAGGATCACTTCAGCCTGGGAGGTGGAGGTTGCAGTGAGCTAGGTTTGTGCCACTGTACTCTAGCCTAGGCAACAGAGTGAGATCCTGTCTCAAAAAAAAACAAAAAAACAAAAACAAACAAACAAACAAAAAGGAATAATACCCTTTATCCATGAGGGAGTCCTCTGGAGGCCTGGTTCTGAAGCCCCTAGCCTAATGGACCAGCCCCTCTGTGAGGGCAAAAGCCCGCAGCAAGGGACCCTGCTGTCTGCACTGAATGCTTGGACAGCTGGGCATTGTGGATGGAGTAGAAAGCCAATCACATGGGTGACAGGGAGGATAGCTTGCTCAGGAATCTGGAGGTGGGTGGGCCATGAGCCCTGCTCCTCACCCCTGCAAGGCACTTTGAATCTTGCTTCCCATCAGCAGGATCCTGGACCTCCCGGCCCTGCTCAGAGTTGGAATCCTGGGATCTGTTCCCACATGGCCCAGAATGCTCATGGTGTGGACACAATGAGCTGCTTCTGGAGCTGGAATGCCACGGCCTCCAGGGCCAGGAGCCATCCCTGTTTATTGAACTGTGGACATTGGTGCTTCCTAGTGCCTGAGGCCTATTACAAAATCGAATTGCGACATCGACATGAAGCCCCGGTGAGATAGGTCACATGGCTTGTGACTAGAAGAACCAACAGTTGCAGCTATAGCATCTCATTTAAAATTTTTTTTTTTCTGTAACTTTAAGAGCATGAACTCATCCTAATGAGGTTTGACAGCAGCTTTGTCACACATTAGATGTTTCCTCAGCTGTAAACTGGGTCAGAAGCTTGGAGTCACTGTCCAAGCTCGGCTGTTCACTGGCTGTGTGTTCTTGGCATGTTATTCAACCTCTCTGTGCTTTAGTTTCCTCAGCTGTAAAATGGGGGTAATAATAGCATCCATCTTACAGGGTTATAGTGAAGATTAAATGAGTTAAGATCTGAAAAATGCTTAGAATAGTATGGGGCATGGAGGAGGCATCCAATTATTGTAGCTGTTGTTATTATTATTATTATTTCCACCCCTCCAGGCTGCCTCCACAGGACAGTGTTGTGTACTTCTAGGTCGTGGTTTGTAGCACAGATCTAAACTTAAGAGTATGTGCTTATATAAATACCCAGCATATTGACCCCCAGCCTGTCTAAACTCAGTCTCACAGCTCCCTTAGCTTAAAAGACAAGAAAGGGTTAGAACCCTGGAGCAGAGACCAGGCAGCCACTGCTTGCAGCTCATGGAACATTCACTGCCTCTTCAGCTTGCTCACCTGTAAAACTGGGTTGATAATACTCCCTCTGTTTGCACTGAATTCTCAGGAATGCACAAGCTGTTTATGCAAAAGTGCTTTTGGAGGAACTAATGAATACACTGAGTGAATATTACTTTAAAAATCATCCTAGGGAGGGTCTGTAGGCCTCAGTTTACCAATTATGGAGTTTAACAACAACCTGTAAAATATGATAAGATGATTTCCCAGATTCAGGCTGAACTAAATCCCTAGCATTTTAGGCCCAGCCTAGAGCTCCCTCGACTCTGCAACTCCCTCCTCTCGCCAGAAAAAATGCAAATTCCCACCTGCCCCCTGGGGGCAGTTCCATCTGAGCTGAGCACTGGAGAAATAAGAGGTGGCATTAATTATTCATATGCCTACTTATTATGCTTCTTTCCCCAGGAAACTCCCAGCTGTCCTAAAGGGCTTTGAAGAGAAGGGGTGTGTAGGCGCAAACCAAAACATAAGCCACTTTGTTGTGTCCTGCTTGCACCAACAAAGGTTGTCAAATGGCTGGAAGATGAGGAGGTGGGGAGGAGTGGAGAGATGCGACAGGAAGGCAGTGGGATGATAAGGGGGGGCACCAGCTCTGCCTACCTGCTGATCCAAATACTCTAGGTTTCTTTGCAACTGAAGATCTAAAAGTTCATCCTACCCGGAGCCCGAGGCCCAGAGGCCAAACAGCAACACAAACAAACAGGAACACACAAAAGAAAACAATAAAAAAAGAAGCAAAGCAGTTAAGAGTTAGCGACAAGGACAAGGAGAGGCTTCTCCCTCTGCCCTTGAGGAGTTCTCAGGAAGGGAGGGGTTGAGGATGTGGGCAGGCAAAGTAGTTCTCTACTGGACACTCCAGCGAGAGGAGGGGCACACGCAGACCCCAGTGCCATCTCTCCTAGGTCTGCCTAGGCCTCCATGGGAGAGGTGAGTGTCATCAGAGCAATTTAGGCAGCACTTGTTAGCAGCTGTTTCTGAGTTTTCTGGAAAAATCGGTTGTTTCTGGGTGCGTGTGTTTGCTGTGGGCAAAGCTTATATGCTGTGGACACTGGCAGAGTGAGAATCAGACAGAGAGGGGAAGGAGCAGCCGCCTAGCCTCCAGCCTGCCCAGCCCTCCTCCACTCTGGCCTCCTGGTACTGTTATGGAAATGAGTCAGCAACAGGCTTTCTGGAAAAGGATTCTGCCTGTTGGTCCCAGTGGTCCTCCCCAACCCTCCCAAGTGGAGCGTCTTATCTAGGTCTCTAGGTGGTGGCAAAAGTTCTCAGGAGAACAAATTCCAGGGAGAGACACGAGTAGAAAGAGGCAGAGAAAAAGGAGGAGACGCAATTCGGAAAATTTTTTCTTCCTCAATCATATCGCTTGTATCTCTCCCCAAAAGTGGCATTCCAGACAAAGGACAAACATGAAATAACTATGCTTCAGGGGAAAAAAGTTTAGAAGACCTTGTTTCTTGTTAGGAGCTCTGGCCTGATTTTTCCTGCCTAGGCCCCTTCTCCTGCATGCTGGAGAGGAGAGGGACCAGGATATTACATGCTCCCAGATCTCATCCCTCCTCCACGGCCTGTGTCACAGAGGAGAAGGGGTTATTGGCACCAAACTTGATACTGGGGCTAGAGTCCTGGCTGGGAGGGAGGAGGTATCCAGAGGCTGCTAAAAACCAGCCAGGCCAGGCACTAGGCACAGAGCGTCCCTGGAGTCCGCCCCAGTTTAGCTCCACCCTGAGTGGAGCATGGTGCCTTGGAGGCCCTGAGACAGGTGGAGGGGAGAAAGGACGTACCATCTTATCGTGGACCGTGGGGGATGGTGGGTAGTTGTAGGGGAACAGTCCTGCAGGGACTGGCCGCCTGTCTCCCAGGTAATCATACTGGAAGAGAAAGGGATCACAGAGGTGAGGGGTCTGTCTGGGACACAGAGTTCCCCATCAGCTGAAGCTCGAGGTTAGAGGTATTTGTGTTCAGTTCCCAGAGCAGATCCCAAACTGAAATGGACAGCAGCCCCCCTTGCAATGATCTGTCCAGGTCCTCAAGATTTGAAAAGACAGAACCCTCTCTGCCCTCTTATATGATGGCATGGTTTCTGGCACAACTTGGGGGCATGTACAGAAAGCAATGTCCCCACTCAAGAGGCAAAGCCATCCCCAAGACAGCTCTCCTACAGACAGAACCACAGGCCACGGGCTCCCCTGGGCAGCACTGCTGGTCCTGCAGACAAACGGCCCAGTGGCCCCATGGCCCAGATGCTCCCACATCTCTGCCTTTTCTCAGTAGATGGTCTTAGGCTTCTGGGGACCTCGGGATGAGGAAGGAAGGGCAGGCTGGTGGCTCACCTTGGGGGAGCTGATGGATCGCCTCATCACATAGGCAGCAGGGTCAGCATAGATGTCCTCACTGCGAGGTGGCAGCCGCTCAAAACGGGCACTGGGTGAGCGGACAGGGGAGTAAATGCGGGCACGGCTGTAGGAGCCCTGGCTGGGTGAGCGGGGCACAGAGTGGGAGCGGGGCTGCAGGGACAGGCGGCGCAGGGAGCTAGAGGCGGCATCCAGCTCATCATAATAGACTGGCTGCCGGGAGGGGCTTGGGATCCAGACGGTGGCATCCTGCCGCCCGTAGCTGGCGGGCTCCTTCCACTCTCGCAGCTGGTAGGCAGAGCCACCCCCATTGCGGAAGGCATGGCGCTTGTCCTCCAGGGCCCAGGGCGGGCTGATCCGATCATAGGCCGGCATGGAACAGATGCTCTCCGGCCGCACTCCTGGTGGGTAGTACTGATAATCATCGGGGTACTGGGAGGAGTAGGGGCCATAGTACTCAGGGACCCTGCGAGACACAGGGTAGAACCTAGAGGGACTGAGAGAGAGGGGACATTGTAATGAAGGCAGACAACACGGGCACCCCTCCACCCACCCCAGCCCCACCTCCAGGTCCCCCAGCCTAGAGCAGGGTGCTTGAATAGGTACACAGGGGCTGAGGTTTATTCCAGAGATGAGGGAAAGACTCCTGTCCTCACAGCCCCCTTCCTCAAACAACTCCCCAAGGCTGGACACTGCACCATTCAGAGCTTCAATCTTTGCCTCTTTAAAATGACATATCCCTAGGAAGAAACGTGAAGCCTTATCAGCCATCTCCATCTCAGCATGAACCAGTTTATCAGATCTTTTCTGAGAGAGGCAAATAGAAGAAAGTCTACCAGGCACCTGAAGGAGGGCAATGTAGGAGGGACGAAAGAAAGGGCGGCTTCCTGATCTGTTTTATATTATTTTAGAGATGAGGTCCATTCTGTCACCAGCCTGGAGTACAGTGGGGCCATCAAGGCTCACTGCAGCCTTGAACTCCTGGGCTCAAGCAATCCTCCCACATCCACCTGTAGAGTAGTAGCTGGGACCACAGGTGTGAGCCACCATGCCCAGCTTCCTGACTGTATGATCTTGTCAGGGACAGAACCAGTAGGTTCTTGGGACTCATCCCAAGTGGTTCTCCCCAGAGCAGGCCTGATGCTCCCAGGCACCAGACCACCAGCAATGCGCAGCCGGTCAGGCCACTAGAGGGCAGGTTCCTCCAGGGCCCCATGGCCTTCCTGAAGCTATGGCCTGCAGTCCCTGGAGCTGCCCAAATCCCCAGGGAAGGAGCCTGCAGCCCATTTGCCCTGAGAGACACCATTGGGCCCAATAAATGTCCCCAGATATTTCAAAGTCAGTCATTGGATAAAGGTGTAAATGGTCATAGATGGCCATGTTGGGACCAATGAGCTACTTTGTTTTGTTTTTTAACTTCATATAAATCATGGCTTTAAAACAATTAGAGTTGTTCAAAAATGGAATGAGTTGGTCTGGCAGTTAGTGAGTCTCAAGTGGGTGGAGCACTGGGGAGAGGATGTTGTAGGAGGGCCCATAGCTTGGATGGATGTATCACTATAACAACTTCAAGCCCCCTCCCGAAGCCTGCTGTGTTCTGGGTTCCCCAGCACGCCATGGAGGGCCACTGGGGTGCTCTGTCCCTTCTTCTGAAGGAAGCAGACAAAGAAACCAAGAATCAGGGACAGCAGCCAGACTCTAATGGTGGAGCCATGGGGCAGGCAGGATTTGGGCAAGCCAGGAAGCATGGGATTTGCTTGGTTTCCCAACTCAGCCTGCTTCCAGAAGGTTTCCAACAGGGGATGCCTCGTGGGCTATGACCCCACTCGCACGCTCTAGCCATAACACCATATCAGCCCCACCCCAGCCGCCGGCATGCCTCACCTCCGAAGGTCTTCAGGCGGGAGTACCCCCCGGCGCAGATTCACCCACTGCTGAAGCTGGTTCATGGAGCTCTTGCGCTGGGCAATTTTGTCAGGGTTGGTGCGTGGTGGGAAACTCCGCCGGTGTCCCCCAGTCTCTCCATCCTGAGACGGGAAAGCTGTGCTCCTTGGCCGGCTTGGGGAGTGGTACTGCCAGCCATTGGGCTGGGCAGGCTGTTCCCCACCCCCTGGCACTCTTGGGCCCTCGGGGTAAGGGCTGCCCGGCTCTGAGGCTGGCTCCGGTCCAGCTGGGAGGCCATTGGCTTTCATCAGAGGCTCTTTCTTGACTTCTGGCCTCTCAGGCCTTCTCTCTGCCTTCTCACAGCCTCGGCCATCACCCTCCCCTCGAGTCTTGGCCTCTGGCTCAGGCTTGGGGAGGCTGTTGTGGGGTGGCTGCTGGTGGTGCTTGCTGGGTGGGATGTTCTCCGAGTCTGGCTTCTCATGGCTGCAGGATGCCAAGGGAGATGCTGTCAGTGACTCTAGCCCAGCATGGAGTGGGGCAGGGGGTGCCAGACTGGGAAGGAGAAGAGGAGTGGGGAAGGATGGGCAGGGAGGTGGCTGGAACCAGGATTCTACGAATTCCAGTTCTGCTTCCTAAGTCCCATCCCTTCACCTTCTCGCTCCAGCCTGGGAAATTATTACACAACCTAACCCGCCCCTGCCCACACCTGCTGTGTTAACTCTGCCCCCAACGTCTTCTCTGCAGGTCATTCTCCACCCCACTCCCCTCTGCCAGTCTGCTTTGAGCCCAGCCTTCAAGCTATGGCATGACTAACCTCACCTAGTCTTGGTCCTCTCTGTGATCTATCCCTGACCCAGCTCCCCAAACTGGGTTTGCACTCACATCAGTAACTGTCCTTGATACTCCAGTGACAAAGGCTTGTCACAGGGCAGCTGTCTTTCTTATAGAAAGTTACTTAACTGCCAAGAGTCTTGGGCTCCTCATCAGCAGAATGGGCATAATAATAGCTCCCCTCCTAGGACTGCTGTGAGATAAAACATGGCGGGCACCAGGAGCAGAAGTTTCTGCTTTCAAACTCACAAGCACATAAACACGCTAGTTCCCTTTTCCAAAACACATTTCTTCCAGGACTGACTTTCTGTGAGAATACAGGCCCCACAAGGGTAGGAACATGGCAGACTTTCTTCCCCTGTGTTCCTAGCACCCACTACAGTGCCTTACACATTTATATTTACAGTAAGTATTTGTGAAATGAATGAATGAACTCCTGGAATTATGCCCCTTGGTTGAAGCGAAGATGGAAATTTGTGACAATTTTTCCCCTACAGCTTCCCAAACTCCACATATTCAAGTGGGATTGTTGAAACATTGCTTGGTAAACATTTCTAAGATATGTGGACTTGGAGTCTACACTGTGAAACCCCCTTTTCCTGGATCCCCCTTAGCACCTAACTCAAGACTCCACATCCAGTTAAGGGAGAGACAGACGCTGAGACCGTGGGTGATGGCGGGCGATGGGAGCGGCCATATGTTAAGAGTTTACTGCATGTTGAGTGTTTTACACGCACTCTGTGTAGGCCTCACAACAACCCTATGAGGTAGAGTTATATTTGCTGGTTTTTGAGCAGAGGAACCTCGGGTTCAGAGAGGGTGAGTCCCTTGCACTGAGGTCACGCTGCAGCCAAGTGGACAAGGTGTGATTCAAACCTGAGTTTATTTTCCTCCAAAGGTGGTGTGCTTAACACACACAGCCGAGAAAAACCAGCAAATGACCCTGACCTCTGGCTCCTGGCCAGACCCCAATGGAACCTGGCTTTTCTCTTGGCCTCCCCGAGCTCAGAGAGAAGAGGAGGAGCTGGCTAGGGGAAGAGAGACTTCAGGCTCTGAAATCATTCAGCCAGGCCTCCCGCCTGGATGCAAGGAGACGGCTCACACATTCTCCAGGGCTTCAAGTAGGCACACTGGGATTAGCAATGGCCCAGAGCTGGGTGTGTCTTCCATTCCCCTCTTTATTCTTCCTGCACCCCCACACTCAATTCCCTGGCACTCACCTGTGCCGCACAGCTTGGGGCACTGACTTCTGGGCTGGAGGGATCTGTACTCGAGCAGCCTCCCCCATGGCCTGGATCCAGGCCTCTTGCTCCTCGGGGCTCTCGGCACTGAAGAAGTAGGTGCGGACCCCGGCATGCTCAGCCTGTGGGGAGAGGCAGCGTGTGGAGCTGGCCTCGGCCTCATCCACCCAGCACACAGTCACCTGTTGGGAGAAGACACCAACGCCCACAGAATGGGCAGTCAGTTGGGCCATTCCCTGCACCTGGGGCTCTTCCCCATGCGGAGCTCAGGAGCAAGGTGAAGAGGGCAGCTTGCAGCTACCCCAAGGGTTCCAGCTGGTACCCAGGTATCCACCTTGGCTGGCTCTCTGGGCACCATTAGGCAGCCCAATAACCAGGTCAGCCTACTTGCCCCACCTGGGGTAATTAAAGCAGGAGGGACAATGATCACACCCATTCTCCCGGCAAATTCCATGTTTGATTTCAAAGGCAATGACCCCATGTCTGGGAGAGAGGACCCCCTGAGCACATGCCAATCTTAGCCCCAGCTTCACTGCTGAGAAGCTAGCACTGTCTCTTCCACGTGGAGAGACAGCCAAGCCCCTCTCTGCGGGCATGCAAAGCAGGCACTGGCATACAGATGGGGCACACTACCTAGTTGGTGGCTGCGAGCAGGTACTGCGGGCGGGAACCCAGAAGAGAGCTCCTGTCCAGAGGAGGGGTCCTCACGCGGTCAGAAGGAGGAGAAGCAGAGAACAGGTCAACCAAACACCAAAGGGAGAGACAGAAGACGACGTGGCAGGAAACGGTGAGGAGCACAGGGAAGGGGGAATATTCAGATTGTCCCCTTCTACTCAGCGTTCCCCCAGGAATGGCAGCACCCAACAATGCCCAGTTCTGCCTACCAAGGGGTGGGGAGTGGAGAGCTTGCCCCAGGGAAATTCGGGCTGGTGGTAGAGAGTGAGTCAGGGAATCGTAGTGCTAAGCCTGGCTCTGCTCCTGACCAGCTCTGTAACTGCAGACAAGTTGTGGTTTTGCTCTGGTCTTCACTGATGCATCTATTTCATGGGAAAAGAGTCTGCCTGGTGAAATTCAAAGTTCTTAGGCCACAAGCAAAAGAGGCCACAGGACTAAATGCTTTCTGGGACCTCAGCATACTTCCCAGTGAGATCCTCAGTAGCCTAGCTTAGCCCACTCAACAGGGGACATCTAGCAGTGATTCAGAGTCTCGGATGTGAGCCTCACTCCAGCCTCTGACCCCTTGAGCCCTAAATCCTGGGTCTCTGGGGGTTGAGATAGCTTCAGGGCTCCCCTGAACAGCAACGTCAAGCCCACACCCTCTAAATGCTCAAAAGATTCCTCAGCTGCAGCTGGTCCCACCTCGCCTCCACCTGTCCCCAGCCCTCATTTTCTTTCTGACAGGAGCCATTACCCAGCAAGAGGCAGGGGTGGGCCTCCTTCCTCTGGTCCCCACCCTCCAGCAGAGGGCTTAGCATGTAGGTGTGGGAGAGGGCAGGGGAGGTGTTGACAAAAAGCCAGTGAAGACTAAGAAGCTGAGACTTGCGACGGATGGGGGATAGAGAGACCAGGGGGCCCAAGCAAGCCTTCTGGGTGGAGAACACAGGGTTATTGTAGAGGGGAGACACACAGGCAGGGCTCGTGGGTGTGTCCTGGGGTGGGTGGGAGCGGGCAGCAAATGAATTCATCAATTCAATGAGCATCCAGGGAGAAGCCTGTGTGTGTGGAACTCGCTGGGGGCACCAGTCACAAGGAAGGCAAAGACAGGCTCTTGCACTTGAAGAGCTGACAGTCACGCTGGGGGACAAAACATGCCGCGGGAAACAAGGAGAGAGCAGAGGCACAGGGACAAGTGCTGTGACAGGAGAAGGCAGAGGGCCTGGGAAAAGACAGGGCCATTGATGGGGAGTGGGCAGGGGCACTGGCCTGCAACTATGAAAGGGGGCCAGAGAATTGAGGGAGCTGTCCCAGCGGGGCAAAGCCCCCGGACCCTCTGTGGGGCCAGAGTTAGGGAGAGGTTAAGGCATTCAGTGGTAGCCTGGGCAGGAACAGTTCCTGGCTCATTCTTAGCCATCCAAGAGTTTCGCTCGGTGGCCACAGCAGGACAAGCCTCCCATCTGTCTCAGCTCCCCTCCCTTTCCTGGGGAAGGGCCATGGAATAGCCACAATCAGAACCTTTTGTGGGCCACCGAGCACAGCCCTCAGAGTCAGGTTTAAAAGAGGCAGCGCAGTGTGGGGGAAGGAGGCGAGGGGCTGGTGGGCAGAGAGGTGATATCTGGGATCTGTGGTGGAGGGAGTGTGTCAGTCACTCGGGGATGTTTATCTCACGCCTGCTGCTGGCAGAGCTCCGAGCTGGAACGTGTCTGTGTCTCTGCACAGGTCTGGTGGGGAGGGTGAGACAGGCTGTTTGATTGTGTGTGTGGGTGTGTGTGTGTGTGTCTGTGTATAACAGGACTACTTGTTGTTGGTTAAACAGCCTGTTCCTATTTCCCCAGCTAGAACCGGCTCCCTGGAGTCAGAGTTTTATTAATTGTTCATTCTCTTCACACCTCTGGCATACAAGACCCCGGGAGGCCGGAAACTAATTATGTGCCAAAGAAGTCCTTCCTTGCTCCCTGTAGCGGGCCCTGTGCATGCTGCCCAGCTCTTTTCTGTGGCCAGGTGACTAGAGCCTGAAGGACAGGAAGGGACAGAGTCCCTTCTTCTAAGGCTCTAGAAGCTCAAGGAGTGACCTACAGATCCAGTCATCTAATATCATAGCTTTGAAGGGTCTTGGACAGCAATTGTCAATTAGGGGAGAGAGGGCTTTGTACCAAGAAAATGTGTGGCTGGTATTATAATTTTATATTTGGAAAATGAAAAGGGACCTATGATTTTTGCATCATAAAATACAAAAGGGCATGAGATTTTTATAGTTTTTGATGGGTCATGGATTTTTAAATGTGGAAAAACACTGGCCTAGGATGAGCCAGCTGCAGGCACATCTTTAACGGGTGGCTCCCCAGGGGTTCAAGGCAGTGATATTGAGCAGGCAGGAAAGGCCCATTTTCCTGTGCACTTGTTCTCTCAAATGGTTTCTTCATAAGACTTGCAGCTCTTGTGGAATGAAACTCAACTTCTAATATTCGTTAAAGATTGAAATTTGAGTAAGTTTGACTTGGGGGTAGGTCCAGTTTCCCGAAACCACGGTGGGGAGGAAGCCTTTCCAGAAAAGGTCTCAGAACCCACCAGCCACAGCTCCTGCCTCTGCCCAGAGGGATTTCCCAGGGGCAGGAACTGGGCAAAAAGTCCAAGGACTAAGAGCATAACTATTCCTGCCCCAGTAACAATTGTGGTGCTGCTGAAACACATCTCTACTGGCCCACTCTTAGGAGAATTGCCCACCCAACCCCCAAGAGAGAAGGAAGGTCCCAGCATAACCTTGCTCTAGCCTTACAAGAGACTGTGCTGAGTCTAGGGGCCATTACTACTCCCCCTCCCCCCACCCACCACCACTGCTATGACCACCACCACCTGGGATTCCTTAGAGCGATGGCTCTTGGCCCTTCTCCATTCCCATAGGCTCTAGAAGAGCAGGTCTTCCTTCCCCACCTGCCCTGGGAAGGGAAGGCCAACTGACCTTAAACGTGTGTTTCCGGCTGATGTTGTCTGAGGGCTGCACTGAGGCTACCCGGAAGCTCAGGAGGGGGATGCTGCCCAGGATACTCTCTTCCTTCTCATCTGTCAGGGAGAGAGGCACAAGAAGGGGGTGTGTGTGTGTGTGCACGCACGCGCGTGCGCCAGGGGTGGGGAGGAGTGTGTTGTCCCTCCCTGATTAATATCAATACATATTTGTTGTTCACCTCCTGTTTGTCAGGCACTCAGGGCCACCACACATGCTCCGAGAGGACACTCCCTGGAGTTAGGGAGTGTGGTGGCCCTGGAGAGGCTGTTCCAGACACTGGGACTACAGAGGTGAGTAAGAGAGAAGTAGTGCCTACCCTAAAGGAATTTGCATTCTAGTGCACAAATAAACAAAGAAATAACAGCTGATATTTTGGAAGCGTTCAGGCACTGTTCTAAGTGAAATGCCTTAATGGATTTAATCCTCCCAACAAACCTATGAGGAGGTACTATTATTACCGTCATTTTATAGGTAAGGAAGCTGAGACACAAAGAGGTTAGATGATTTCTCCAAGGTTACTTAGGCAACAAGTGGTAAAATTGGTCTTCAAACACAAAAACTGAACTCCAAAGCTAGCATTGTTGACCACTATCCTATCTATCCTGCCTCGCTAAATGAGACCATCCCAGCAGTGACATATGTAACAAGGTGATGGGATAGATCATTGTAGAGTGGACTATCCCACCTTCTGCTCTCTGGTGCCTCTGGGTAACTCTTTCTAAGGTTCTCTCTGGCACTCAGAGCCTGCTTTGCCCTTTCCTGCTGCAGATCCCCGCTGAGGTTCTATGTCTCCACAGGAAAAGGCACCCCTGCATGGAGTGCTCTGGCCCTCTCCTCCCTGGGATTGGGCTAACAGTCCAGCTATTATATAATTCATCCCGGATCTCCAAAGGAGCCTGATGGATTGGCCAATCGGGCCCCCAGCTGGAAGCAGGAAGCAAGAAAGGGTGGGGAGTGCTCTGTGGGACAGTGGGGGGGACAATTATGAGACCATGGCAAGGCCGTCTCCAATTCCCTGGGATCACTATTTGTTCCCCAGGCTGGGGACTCTGAAAAGCCTTGGCTAGGGTTCAGAAGAAACCTCTGTAGGGTTATAAACTCCTTAAGCCCTGCTTCTCCTCCTACTCATCACATCTACACAATACTTGGCCCACAGATCAGCTTCTCTGTTTGGACCCCAGCATGGTACCTGGAGGAAGGGGTAAACCAGAGTAGTAGGAGGCACTTGGGGTTGGACCCCAGGGCTGCCTTCAGGAAAGCTGAGGCTCTTGTCCTCCAGAGATGGAGCCCCTGCATGACAGAGTCCAGGCCAGCATTTAGGGGAGTCCTGGGTCCATCTCTTTGTGAACAGTGGCCCCCATTTTGGTGTGTCCTGAGCCTTTGGGTTCTCAGCTCCTTGAGGTTCTACCCCCACTGCTTCCCAAAGACTCTCCTGTGCAGAGACCCCCAATTTTCCTCCAGTTTCATTCCCACTCTGGCTCCACTGCGGCCCCATATCTTGGAGGCTCAGCACCTCGGCCTGGGCCTGGGCAGATTCCTCTCCCTGAGTCTTGGGCTTTTCTCTGGGACTGGACTCTGTATGCTCAGCCCCTTCCTGATTTCCCTCCTTGGGGTTCAGGTGGCTGCAATACAGCAACCAGCAACAGCAGTGCTCTGCAGGGTCACTGGGTACAACCTTTGTTTGCCAAAGTTAATGATTCACTGAATTGCTCCCAGGAGGACTGGAAATCAGGGCTGTGCCTTCCTGGGCCAAGGGAGTGAAGGAAAGAGCCTCTCCTGCTTCATAACAATTGCACCCTCTCTCCTCTCATCCCTCACGCCTATTTCCTCCCCTGCATCCACATGGCGCCACCATCACTGACCTCAACCCTTGCTGGTGCCCTCAGCCTGCCTTGGCACAACTTTTAAAAATAGAGAGTAGGGAGAGGCTGTTGGGGTCAGCAGAGAAGGTGAAGCCGGAGGACATGTTCACTCATTCAGTATTGACTGAGCACCGACAAAATGGCAGGTAGTGTTTTAGGTGCTGTGGATACAGCAGTGACCAACACTGACAAAAGTTCCTGCCTTCACAGATGGGACTGTGCATTCCAGTGGGACAGGAGGAAAGGCCACACACAAGCTCCAATTAGTAGGTGACCTACTAGTAGTGACTAGTGACCTCCTCCTCTTTGTGCTCATCCTCTCTCCCCATTCCTCCAGGACTTCACCAGCCATATGACCACCTTGTTCACCCAGTGTATCGCTGGAACTCTGCCTGAAACCTAGCAAGCATTGTTGAATGTGAACTGAATGGGTGAGTGAGTGAGTGCGTGAGTGAACAAGTGAGCTCTGTTTTTATCCTGCTGCCACTGGTGCCAGGACCACAGTGGGGAGATCTGCCCTGCTGGTGCCCATCCAAAGCCAAGCTTGGGGATATGGCAGAATGAGAAAGAGTAGTGGGTCCTGGCTTCCTGCCATCCCTGCCAGTCCAAGGGCCAAGCTCACCTTTATAGTAGAAGAGGCAGCGATCCACCAGGACGAACCAGCGCTTGTTCCACTGCTTAACCCCAGAGCTGGCCTGCGGGACATGGGAGAGGCAGATGTGAGGGCTGCAAGCTGGACATGGACGAGGAGATGGAATGCAGGGAAAAGGGCACCGTGTCAATTATAAGGACACCCTGGCCCTAGCTGCGGCTCTGCTGTTAGTGCACGGCAGCAACCCCTGGAGACCTCAGATGCAAGGAACTGACATTAGATTATTGCCTGTGACCTTCCAGTTCTATCATTCGGTGCCTCCCCTGGGGAGGATAACAGGGGCAAGAGATGGGCAGAATGAGTGAGTGGAAGTGCAGGCAGGGATAGTGGCAAGGCCAATCTGGTGCCAGTCGGTGGACCCTAGACTAGCAGGAGACACCCCTACCCCCCACCATAATAAGCGGGACCTGCTGGGGAGCTAGTGGATTGTTCCGACGGGGTTGGGGATTCAGCATGTTTCAAGGTCATTGCATCTGTCCATCAGGAAACCGGGCTGGGTTCCCAAGTTTGACATAAATTTTTCTGTGTGATTTTGGGAAGATACTCAGTTTCTCTGAGCCTTTATAAAATTAGGAGACTCATTCACAGAGACAGCAGGGGGACATACCAAAAAAATACACAGCCTGTCATAAGCACACAGGAATCCTTATTCTGTGAGGAGAAGGTGGAGGCTACAGTGGCCAGAACCACAGGGTGGCCTCACCTGTTTGAAGAGCCAGCCCGCCTTGGTGACAGGTGCATTGGGGTTCCGCTTCATGGAGTGTGAGCGCTTGCCAAAGGCGACGGCTTTGCGGGCTGTGCGAGTTGCCTGGGGGCAGAGAGAGAAGCTGACCTAGGTCTCCAGTCTCCTCCTTCCTGCTCTATCTGCAAGGGAGCCACCCCTGCTAGAGCTGCTTCTCCCTAGGATTAACCCTGGGGTGCCCTCACACCAAGGGGCCCAGGTGTGAATCTTGGATCTATTACTAACTTAAGAGCAGGGCCTTTCAGTTCTTTGGCAATTTTTCTCATTTCTAAAATAGGGCTCAAAATAATAGTTCCAAAAAACAAAATAATAGTCCTACCTGTCTCACGGCCTTTTTTTTTTTTTTTTTTTGGAGGTGAAAATAATAAGATTTCCAATTTCACTCTGGCCTATCCTACTCCCAACCTCCTACTCCCTCTCTCTTCCACAGTGTGTTCTGGAAGTTAACTCCCTGCATCCTCCTGCTCTGGGAGTCCCATGTGTAGTCTCGTGCCCGACATAACACAAAGCCAGGAGGAGAGACGGGTGTTCTCCTAGCTCTGTGTTTCCACGTGGACCCTGTCATTCTTCCACACTCTGGCAATAGTCCACCTTTCTGGAAGCACCACTGCCTGATCTCCCACTGTTTAATCCTTCTCATCACTGTCCGCTTCTCAAGCGTTCTTTCAGTCTAAGGGTTTTGATGTTAGTCCTCCTCTTCATTCTGTCCTGCATCACTGTGGAAAATCTCCTTGCTCAGGAGCATGACCCATCAATGCCCTAACTTTATACAGCCTTGATGTCCCCAGCTCCAGCACCCTCCACCTGCACTCCAGCGACGCTCCCAGGGCTACACCTTTAATCTTCTCAGCACCCCAAGCCCCTCCGCGGCTAACATCTTCACTTCCAGGATTCCTGCTTTCTGATCCCAACATTCCACCCTTTGGGCTTTCTCACTCCATTAACTCAACACCAGCTTTTCTACTCCATTGAGGTCCCCAGCTCCTCAATTCTTGTCTTTTTTTCTGGACCCATCAGCTCCTCCCGGTTTTCGTTACTTCCCTACAAAGCCTGGCCCCATGGTGGAGTATATCAACCGGGCTCTCAGAAACCTCATCTATTGTCTTCCTACCTCACCTTCTCTAAAACTCAATACGGCACTCCAAATTAATCAAATTGTCTACTCTCCCTGCACTCATAGCCAGATTATGGTGCTGCTGGAGAAAAAAAAAAAAAAAATCACACTGCCATACAGATGAGGTTGCCACAGAGCCACAGTCCCAATCCCAGGAGGCTCAGCCCCAGATGGCAGCTCCACCCCACACCTTCACCATCCTTCCCAGCCCCCCGACCTCCCCTGCCTCTGTCCTCCCGACAATGGACCTGCTCCTCCACAGAGAAATTTGAGGCTATTAGACATGCACTCCCTCAATGTCACACCCTTTTACCTAGAAAATGACTGTCCTTACACTATCTTTGCCTCTTCCCCTCCAACGTCAAAAGAAGAGGTGCTGCCCTCCTTCCAAGGCTAAACACTTCTAACCCATTGTGTCCTCTGAGACTTAACTCCACCGATCATCTCCTCTCAAATATGTTTCTGATGCTTCCTCCTCCACTGATGTCTTCTCCTTAGCAAATGCACTCAAGTCTCTCCATCTGAAAATGTCTCTGTCTCTCTCTCATGCTCCCACACACATACCCAAATTCCCCCTTCAATACACCCAATGTCCACTGTGAGGTAATACCTTCCCCTTACTTACTCTTCAGTCCTAGGCTCCTGGGAAGAGTCTCAACTTTCTCTCCCTCCATCACTCCTAAACCTCCTCTACCTATTTTCTGAAGTGGCTGTTGCACTGTTAGTGAATTAAGGCCACTCACTCTAAAGCACTGGGCAGTCTTAACCTTTCTGACTTTCCTGAAACTCTTCTTTGGATTTCTACAAGACTATTGTTTCTCTTTCAATACCTCCATCTGTGGCCACTCCTTCTCAATCTCCTCTACTTCTACTCTCCAAGTGTTGGTGGGCCGCAATCACACTTTTATTATTTTATTTTTATTTTCTCATTTTTACATCGTGCCTGTGTTACCTCATCCATACCCATTGCTTGAGCTATAAGCAATATGATAAAATCTCCCTAAGCTATAGCCAAGACCTGTCTTCCAGCTCAACCCATTTTATACCTGCTTGTCTGCCAGGATTAAGTAAGTGCAAAACTGAACTCATTTTCTTTCTAACCAAGCCTGTTCTGCACTTCTCATCTTGGTGAATGGTACCATGAGCCACCTAGCCACCCACCCCAGAACTCCACGTTATCTTACATAGGTCCCTCATTCCTCTGTTCCATTACACAATCGTGTATACAGGGCTGATGAGTCTGTCTTCTTAATAGTTCTCAAATCTGCTCTTGCCTCTCAAATTCCACTACCGTGGTCTTAAAGGTCCTCATCACTTCTTGCTGTCCGCCCTCTACAATGAACTAAGGTTTTTTTCCAAAACACAAATAATCCTATTTCTCTCTTGCACTCATCACTTAAGAGAGAGGTTCGATTCCTCAGCACAGCACAGAGGACAGGTTTGTGAGATATGGCAGGGCCTGTCACCCACCTTCTGCCCCTTCACCAGACAGGCCCTGCTTCTGGTTCTCTCCATCCTCCCGTGCCTTTCGCAGTGTGCTCCCTGGCACTGGGGGAGGACCCATCTTCCCTTGGCCACTGTCAAATCCCAACTTATGCTTTAAAGTTTGCTGCAGACTCCCCCACTCCACGAAGTCCTGATCCCCCTGAGTGGTTAGCTGCACACTACTCTCCACACATCTGTACAGTCCAAGCCACGGCCCATGGGCCACACGCAGCCCAGGATGGCTTTGAATGCAGCCCAACACAAACTTTCTTAAAACATTATGATTTTTTTTTCTTAGTTCATCAGATATTGTTAGTGTTAGTGTATTTTATGTGTGGCCCAAGACAATTTTTCTTCTTCCAGTGTGGCCCAGGGAAGCCAAAAGATTGGACACCCCTTGCCTAAAACCTGTCACAATGCAGCTTTCTATCTCCTCCATTGCACCATGAGCTCTTTGCAGGGAGGAACTTTTGTCTTTTTCATCTCTTTATCACCAGAGCCAGCAAGGTATCCAGCCATAACAAGCACTCAGCAACTGTTTGTAGAAGGAAGTAAGGAAGAAATTGGCCTTTATTATAAAGTACTCCCACAACTGGGAAATAACATTATTATCTGAACATTACTAACAAAAATACACATATAATGACTGAGATTTGCCATTGGAAGAAGTCACCACAACCCTATGCAAATCTCTAAATCCTTCCCTTCTCTCTCAGTCCAACACTTTCATAATTCTACCTCCTCTCTCCACGGCCTAGAGACTGCCACCCATAGTTTACCACTCCAGACAACCTCCCACTAACTCCTGAATATCCTGGCCTCCTATCTTTCTGCCACAGCTTCTCGGCAAACTGAGGCTAATCCAGCTACCTGCCTTCCCTGCTCTCACAGCCAGGCTATGAGCATGCTGGAGGAAAACCACACAAACCTGCAGATTTAGGGCTGCACAGAATCATCTGCCCCAGATGATCCTTTGAAATTATAGGGCAACATTTCATGTGTCCTTCATTGACCATCATTCCTGTTTCCCAAACCTGTATCATGTATTTTCTTTTTTTTTTATTATTATACTTTAAGTTTTAGGGTACATGTGCGCAACGTGCAGGTTTGTTACATATACATACATGTGCCATGTTGGTGTGCTGCACCCATTAACTCGTCATTTACATTAGGTATATCTCCTAATGCTATCCCTCCCCCTTCCCTGGATTAAGAAAATGTGGCACATGTATCACGTATTTTCAAGCTCCCAGTCCCGCACCTGATGCTTCCCCACCCACCCCATTCCTCTCAGGAGAAAACCCTGCCTCCTACTTTTCTGCACAAGTTGAGGACATCATGTGAGAGTCTCTTTAATTTCCTAGACACCCACTCCCTAGCCTCACACGCCTTTTTTAATGCAGTTTCAGGAAGAGGTGGCTTTTCCCCATCCAGTCTAACAGCACCTCTGCATCTGACTCCCTCTGTCTCCATAGAAATGTGAGTCCTCCTTCTCCTGAACCTACTACCTACTGGCCTGTTCCCCTCACGCCTCTGACATCTTAAAACAAAACCAACAAATGAAACCTCCCTCCAGTCTTGCATTACCTTCTAGCTTCCATTCCCTGCCCTTCCATTTCCCATCACAGTCAAGTGTCTTTAAAAACACTTTTTTGAAGTATTTCAAACATTTCAAAAAAGTAGGGAATAATATGATATCATCATTTCATGTTGTTTTTCCCTAATAAAACAAGACAACTGGAGCTAAAACTCTCTCAAGCCCCTCCCCAGTCTCATTACCTTTCCTTCCTCCCTAGAGGCAACCACTGACCCAAAATTAGTCTTCCTGTCCATGATTATGCACTTCTACTGCAGATGTTCCTATAAATATGTAGTACTGCTTTTCATGTCTGTACATTTACATAAGTGATATCATATTTCTCATATTCTGCCACTTGCTTTTTACTCAACGTTATATTTTCAGGATTTATCCTTGTTAATACACACAGCTCCAGTTCATTTTAATTTTTGGCAAGTGCTCCATTATGTGATGGTATACTACCATTTGTTTTCTAGTTCCTTAGAAGAGCAGTTTCTATGCTATGCTCTTTCTACATCTCCTCTCCCATTCCCCCTTTTACCTCTCCAGCCTGCCTTCTGCTCTTCTCACACCACTCAAACTGCCCTTGTCAGGGTCCCCAATGACCACGTTGCTGCTAAACCCAGAGGACACTTTCAGCCTCTGTCTTCCTGGCCCTCTTTGCAACATTCTTCTCTAGACTTCCTTCTCCTGGGGCTCTCTTCCTTCCTTCCCCCTCTCTGAGCTCTCAATCACCATGACCTTCGTGACTATCCTTCAAGACCAGTGGTTCTCAATGAGGTTGGGGAGATTTTGTCCCCAAGGGACAACTGACAATGTCTGGAGACATCCTTGACAGTCACCCCTGGAAAAGAGGTGCTACTGGCATTTAGTGGGCAGAGGCCAGGGATGCTGCTCAACATCCTACAGTGCACAGGACAGTCTCATAGCACGATGAATCATCCAACCCCGACTGCTAGCAATGCTGAGGTTGAGAACCCCTGGTCTAGATGTTGGTCTTCTACGAGGTTCTGATCTGAGCCCTCTTCCCTTCCTACTCTCCACTCTCTTCCTGGGTCACCTTGCCTACTCTTGGAGCCTGCAGAAATAGCTGGACAGGCTACAATTTCCTAGGATTCCCAGAGATCCCACTAAACATGCATTGAAGACGTTTCCAGCCCAACAGCTTGCCTTGAGGGCTGGACTTACCCGGACGCTGGGCCGCTCTGGAGGGACCTCGGACACCATGTTGTGGTTGGGTATGTCACTGTTGGTGGTAGCCGGGCGTTTCCCACCTGTTTTATTGGACATGTCCAAGGCCGATCTGATTTCATGTCGACCAGAGAAAAGAGATTGGTGAGATCCAAGAAACAATGGAAACCGCCCATCCTTTTTCCACACCCTGCCACCCACTGTTTCAGCATCAGCACAAAATTAGATCTCTTGAGTGCCATTGAGGGGTCACCTCAGCCACTCCTTTAGCCTTTCTGAAATTATATGTCAGTGATCTTGGACATTTATTTTATTTATTTTTTGAGACAGGGTCTTGCTGTGTCACCCAGCCTGTAGCACAGTGGCACAATCAAGACTCACCACAGCCTTGAATGCCTAGGCTCAAGTGATCTTCCCACCTCAGCTTCCAGAGTAGATGGGACCACAGGCATGGGCCACCATGCCTAGCTAATTTTTTTTTTTAGAGAGACGGGGTGTCACTATGTGGCCCAGGATGGTCTGAAACTCCTGGACCCAAGTGATCCTCCCACCTTAGCTTCCCAAAATGCTGAGATTACAGGCATGAGCCACCTGTTCCCAGTCCTGGACATTTATTTTAAAAGTCTAGACCCTGGGGCTCTAGAAATCCTTTCCTTCTACTTTAAAAGACACAACTGCTTAGTGGCCTATGAGAGTAGATTAATTATCCTCTTTTCTTTTTTTCTCCTTTCATTTGGTGAGCCAGGATCCACAGTGAGAGGAATTAGCATTTGGCTCTCATGATCATATCAGATTTTCTCAGTGCTTCCGTCAAAGGCCCCTGGGTGCTATGCCAGCCTCATACCTGTCTTCTACTCCATCAGCTCAACCTGCGGGGTGCACCACCCTGGCTTTTGCTAGACCCTAGGAAAAGTGGATGAGGGTGTCAAGCCAGATGGGTCTCAGATGCTTCCAGTCCTCAGAACCGAGGTGAGTGACTGCAAAGCCCTTCTGCTTTCCTTCCCCTCCCTGTTGCCTTCTGCTTTCCAGCTGCAAGGAGGCGGTGGGATGGTAGTGGTTAAGGGCAGAAAGCCCAAACAGCAAGTAGGGGACACACTTACATTTTCAAGTCAAATTTTTTGTTTTCCTCTGGGACCTGGCCAGTCACTGGGTGTAGAAATGTGTTCCGTCTTTCATTGTGGCTGTAGAGGGAAAAACAAAAGAGTTGTGGTAAAGATGAAGAAGGCAGAGACAAAAGCCAATGCGTGGACAGACCCTGGGTGGTGACAGGGACAGGTGATCATGTAAGGAGCTTGTGCCTCTGTCCTCCAGGGGGATCCATGGGAGGCCTGGGCTGACATCTGGATGAGGGTGGGGGCGGGGTGGGGGAAGGAAGAAATGAAGCCTGGTCACCTCCCACTAGTCAGTGCTAACTACTTACTAGAGTTCTCTGAAGCTGGAAATAAGCCACACTGAACTCTTTCAGTGGTTATCCTAAGTGTGGGGAAGAGGGGTTCCAACAGCCAATTCAGCACATCAGGACCTCACGCATAGCAGGTTCTCTCCCAGGGACGGCGTCTGCCAGTGAGCCACATAAAAAAAAAGCTCCCCCATAATTTGCTGAAAAAACTTTCTTGTGACCTTGGACTCCTCCTCCTTCTCCTGCTTTATGCCCTGTCTCTCTTAAAAGGAAATGGGAGCTCAAAAAATTCCATTCTTGAGCTTGGGCTTGGACCCACCCACACCCTAAGTCCAGGGTCTCCTGTCTAAGGGCTGCTTGATGTCATTGAGACCTCAGGGGCTGTCAGGCATGAAGGTCAGTGCTGGCTCAACAGTCCAATCTCATTAAGGGATGCTGTGTCCAGGAGAGGGGCAGGGCGTTGTGAGGATGGCCTGCCAGGAAGCAGAAGGGAGCAGGAACCCAGGGTTTGGGGGGTGGGGGGTAGGTGCAGAGGCAGTTGGGGAACAGCATCGTGGAGGCTCCTTGGGAAGACCTGCTGTGTCTCCTCCGGCTGGCTGAGTGTCAGGACAGTTCCCCAGGAGGCTCTCAGGGGAGATGGGGAGGAAGGCAGCAGACAGAGCGCAGAGGGGCTGATGCAGCGGTCTAAGCCATAATGGCAACCCCCAAGATGGATCCAGTAAGCGGTGACTACTTGGCAAGAATATAGCAGTGGAGATTCAAGCATTCAGCCAGTGGAGGGACTAGATGAGTTAAGGGCCTTTTCACCCATCCCTCTTGAGAAATACTGTGAGAACCCAGAGTAGGTGCCAAACTCCCACAAGGAACAGGCACTAGGACAGAGGCCATGGAGACAGGGCCACTCAAGCACACCCACAGCAAAGAGCCGGCTCTGCTTGACAAGTGGCAGGTCAGCCAGCAGCAGAGGAAGGAGATCTTAGCTTAGTCCCTTCAGTTGCATCAGAGAAGGAAAATAACCTTTTGGGGGCCCCCTTTCAATAGCCCAGGACACATCCCAGCCCTTGGGCTGTCTGCTAAAGCTAAAGATAATATAAAAGAGTGTTTTTTTCAGTTTCCAAAGCTATCATGCTCAGATGTAATCCAAAGACATGCAGGAGATAAAAGCACAGCAGGCAGTGCCTACAGTCTATGTGGAAATCTGGGCTTCGCAGCCCAGGCTTGCCAGCCAGGACCCAAAACCAGGCGTGTGTCCACCAGGCCTGGGTTCTGAGTCTAGCACATTGATAATCCACTCCCCACTTCCCAAACTTTATTCCCACCTCCCTCCCAGGTCCAACAAGGACACACTCCTCAATTTAATCACAGGGGATCTTTGCAAGGAAGGGCAACTGTTTCCCGTTACCCTTGTCTGCCCCTAAATCTGTCCCATCTGGTGGTCTGGGGGGCAAGCAGTCTGTGGCAACTACGGTGTCCTTTGAGGTGTCAAGTTGTCTGCTTTTTCTCAGTGGTGCAGGGCACCCACCCCCTGCCCTGACCCTCCAGTCTCCTTCTGCTCTGTGTGTTCCCAATGGTAACTGCTGGAATCTTCCCTGCAGGCACTGGCACAGACACACACACACACACACACACACACACACACACACACAGAAGCATACACACACAGTCTGCTGCCAACCATCACAAGACTTCTAGGGAATGGCACACCTCTCCCAGCCCCAGACTTTCCTACCCAGCAACCCCTACAAATGACGTCCTCATTCTATCCCGGCACTACCAATTTCAAAATAGCTTCCCCTCCACAAGCACTGCAATGCAGCAACCATTGACCTAACTATGCTTCCTTCTCCAGGTCATCTCAAGCAGACCCCTCACTCTGAAGCCCCCGGATCCAAGCAGGATGAGCTGCCAACTCAGCTTGCTCTGACTTGACTTGGCTCATGATCCGTGGAAGAAATCCCTACCTGACCCGTCGATCAGCCCGAAACTTCAACATCTTTTTGGCAGCTCGGTCCCCAGTTTGGCAGCCTCAGAGGACCCGCCGGCCACCCTGATCCTACCATGCCTCTGAGAAGTAAGTCCTCTGGTCCAACTCGTAAGGCTGTGGCAGAGATGCAGAGTGATCGGTGGCAGAGTCTCTAGCAGTTCCCCCTCCTCCTGGCTCTGGCTCTGGAGAACCAGGAGGGCACTCTCCTTGGGTGGTGGTAGGGGTCGCCTAGGTGCCCTAGTAGGCCTGTGGCTTCCTGGTATTCGGCCAGAATGCTACTGGTCAGAGGACTGGAGGCAGAATAAACAAGGAGGGGATGATATCCTCCCCATTCAGCACCCCAAGGAGAAAATGCTGAAATGGAGAGACAGGCATACACGGAGCAGGTATAGCACTCCCAGGTAGTCCGACCTCAGTGAGCTAAAGACGCAGAGTAGCTGGATGGGTGAAGGAGTCTGGGGCTGCATTCCCATCTGCACGGCTGAAACTCATGCCAGCCCGACCTGTAGGGAGACAGTCCTCCTGCCTCCCCAGTTCTCAACCCACAATACAGGCTCCTGAGCTGAAAATCAACTTGCTTCTCAGAGATCCTTCAGATCCTGTGGGCATAAGGGTTAAATGAAGCTCCAGATTCATCTGCTGTTATTGCTGCCGCTGCTGAGAAGCTGAGATTGATTGAGCAGGTCTCCTTTCTCTTCTGTCAGCCTGCCCAGCCTTCTTCTGTGTGGACAGGAGCATAATGAATGAAGGTCCTCTGCCCCTGTCCCTCCGACTTGCTCCCCTCAGACAGCACGGGGTTGCTTTCCCTCCCTGTGTGGCGGTCCTACCGATGAGAAGCAAGTCGACCAGATGGGCGTGGATGTTGTGGAACCAGAGCTGGTGGCTAGGATGGGGCTGCTCAGGCAATACTAAAGGAGAGCTTCCTCTCAAGGCTTGCAAGGAAGAGGGCAGCAAATGGGGCTTGAGAGGGGGTCACTGTGTGTTTATGGCTGAAAATCTTCCCAGACACGAGATGATACATTCCAGCTGGGGACTGTCAGATCTGCTCAGAAGCAAGGAGGTTTGTATCGATGTTAATTCCCCTGAATTCTTCAGCGGCTAAAGATGGTCAGCGCTCCCCCCTTTCCTAATGTCCTTCATGTCTTAGGATCCTTGGACTGCAAGGGCCTTCCGAAGGTCATCGCTGCCATCCCTCTGCTTCTAGGCAAGCCTGTTCTCCAATCAATCCTCATTAAGTTCCTTGGTTTTCTGTAAAGAGTTCTAGCAAAGGAGGCTCCAGACCCACTGTTATCTTATCCTGCCAAGATGTTCTTTTTGATATCACGTTTCAGTTCCTCTGGCTTTCTATATTATTCCATTTTGTCTTCACATGACAGATTCCTTTTTTGACCAACGTGGTTCTTTTTAGCAGCACCAGGCAGTCTGTTGACATCACAGTCTGTTGCTATGGCAATTCTGTGATGTCACAACAGACACTGAAAGGAAGGGGCTAATCTAATTTTTTGGATCGAGCAAGAACTTGATTGGGGAATAATGTGATCAGTGAATGGAAAAGAAAATGGACAACATTATTATTTAACCCATAATGAGACAAGTTGGTAGGATGTAACTGGGGTCAACCGCTGCTGATATTTAAACAGCTTAATCTTAAATCCAGAAGGTCAATATATTCAGCTATTTCGTGGCACTTTTGCAAATGATTTATCCTGGTGACAGGAGGCCTCGGTTTTCAGATCACATCCTTTCCCTGTCCCTAATCCAGTTTCTTGGGCCCTCTCCTGATGCTGGCTTGAGGTTCCTGCCCATACATAACAGGTGCTCGATAAATATTTGTTGAATGAATAATAGAAACTCTCCAGCCCTGACTTAATTTTTAACCACCTGCATTTGGAGTTTGACATTCTATCACCGAGGGCTTCCCTATCTTAGCTCTCTCTTAAAATTAATTACTTCCTCTCCATGAGAGAAGCTTTGCTTCTGCCCCCTCGCCCCCTCACTCAGCTTCCCTGCCTAGCTCCCCCTTGAATACATAGCTTGGCTTTGATCCACCTTCAGTAGGAGGGGAAGAAAATTAAGCTCATCTGCACAGAAGGAGGAGGGGGTAGGGGTGCTTTGGGAAAATGAGCTTTCTTCCTCTAGAAGGCAAAAATATCCCCTTTCACTTCAAGCTGAGCTCAGGGGCCTCCCACAGCCTTTGCTTAAGCTGCAAGTTAAATTACTTCTCCTATGCCCTGTAAAGATAGCACAAGGGAGTAGGAACGAAGGAAGGCTCAGGGGCTTCCCCTGCTCATCGAGAGCTCTGAAATCCTATGAATTAAGTCTGCACACAGAATGGCAGTTCTTTCCCTTTGCCAATAAACTGCAGAGTATGGCAAATTTTCATTTTAGTTAGACATGAAGAAGAACTTACAAGAGGCAGAACATTAAAAAGGGAAACAAGGACAGGTAATCCATTTTCTCCTTCTTCTCTCCTTCCTTTTGGGATGTCAAAAGCCTTCCATTTGTCAAGGACAAATGATTATGAATCCATGAATACATATCCAAATGGACCTTTCAAATTCCACCCAAGAGAAGGGAAAATCTCAAGTGGTAAAGGAGATTGTGCGGTGGAGGTAGAAACAGCCCTAAACTCCAGAGCAGTCCAGTAGGTGGTCACTTATCCACAATGAGGGTGGCCCTGATGGCAGTGCCATCAGTGGAAACAAACATGGCAGGACCAAACATTCAGTCCAAGATCCAACCTGAGTTAGGAATATGACTTTATTTCTTGGGCCCTTAGTTTTCTCATGTGTAAATGAGGTACCTTCTAACTATATGAAATAATAGTGCTCACTTCACCAGCACATATACTAATTCTATGAAATAATAGCTGTAAACTTTCAAGATGTAGACCATTTTTTGCAGAAGAGATAATGGCTATGATCATTCTGCTTAAAAACAAATTAAGATATATGCCAGATGCAGGAGCGAAAAAATGAAAAATACTTAGTCCCAGGCTTAAGAAGATCGTGTATGGGGCACAGGCTGGGAGTGCCAGGGGCAGGCACTCTGGAAGTCTCAAGAGCAATAAATTACAAAGAAAAGAAGCAGATCCTCTCTATTTTTCCAGGCTTTTGTCTCTGCACCTATTTAAAGCTTTCCTGTAGTTCAAGAGACATCCTCAACCCCTACAGTACCTCACATAGAGATAACTCTGCATTGCTTCATCTCCAAACATTCCCCTGGAGAGTCAGCCTCCATGTGCAGTATACCTGGCACTACACTGTCAAGAGTGGCAAAATTAATCCAAGTTTCACCATCTTTTGCAGGCATGTATGTTCACACATGCACACACACTCCCAGGCTGGACGCCCAGAACCCCACTGTGATCGATATTAAATGACTGGAGAAATACTCCACTCCTTCCACCCACTGGGCCTCTCTTGATTATCTGCTGTACACCAAGCTGCTTCATTTCCATAGCTCCTGAGAATCTGCTGACAAAGAATTAGCCCTGGCCCAGCTTCCCCATCCTGAGGACGCCTTGGCTTCCAGCATTACAGCTCATTAGGTGGAGAGAGGTTTGCGTGCAAGGCAAGTGGAAAGGGGGTCCCATCCCTTCCACTTCCTTCTTTCTCCCAGCTAGCAAATTCCAAGCCGAGACTGTCCATGCTCCAGAGAGGATTTCTGCTGCCACAGAGGAGGGGAAGGTGGGGAGAAGGTTGGCTCCTGCTCTGTGCCTCCCCATCTGGATCTCATCATTATTTTCAAGGAGGCTTATCTGCTTCAGCATCCTGTCCCAATTAAAAACCAACTCAGTTTATGTTTCCAGCCATCTTCATGCACCTGATTCCTGAAGCTCCCCCTGCCATTTCCAGGAGAAAATACACTTTCCTAGCCACTTCTCATCAGAGGCCCTCTGTTTTCCTACCTATTGCTGCCACATAAAGAAGAGGTCAAAGAGGGTCAGGCCCTGGCAGCACTTCTAGGTATTTGCAGGCGGGAAGGAACCCCTCCAAACAACACTGCCTTAGCCAGGCATGGTGGCACATATCTGTAGTCCCAGCTACTCAGAGGCAGAGGCAGGAGGATCACTTGAGCCCAGGAGGTCAAGACTGCAGTGAACTATGATCACACCACTGCACCCCAACCTGAGGCACAAGACCCTCGTCACTAAAAAACAACAGAGCAAGGCCCCCATCTCTAAAAAAAAAACAAAAACAAACAAACAAAAAATGCCGGGTGCAGTGGCTCACACCTGTCACCCCAGCACTTTGGGAGGCAGAGGCGGGTGGATCACGAGGTCAGGAGATCAAGACCACCCTGGCTAACACAGTGAAACCCTGTCTTTACCAAAAATACAAAAAATTAGCCGGGCCTGGTGGCGGGCACCTGTAGTCCCAGCTACTCAGGAGGCTGAGGCAGGAGAATGGTGTGAACCCGGGAGGCGGAGCTTGCAGTGAGCCGAGATTGCGCCACTGCACTCCAGCCTGGGCAACAGACAGAGATTCCGTCTCAAAAAAAAAAAAAAAAAAAAAAAAAAAAAACAGAGTAAGACCCCTGTCTCTAAAAAACAACAGAGCAAGACCCTCCTGTCTCTAAAAACAACAACCCCCACTGTCTCTCTTCCATGTGCTCCTTGAAGATCAAAATACCAGTTCTCTGGGTGCTGGGAACCAGCTGCCAGTGGCTGTCACCCAGCCTTGTATTTGCTTTCACCTTTCTTCTCTGCCCTTGCTCATCCCCCCTTTGATGCCACAGTTATTTCCAAAGTATCAAGAAGATGGTACCTCCCTGCCCCAAGCCAGTTTATTGAAATGTTCTAAGCTACTCGGCTGCATGTCTAGGAGACAAGACCCATGCTGCTCCCTTTCCTGCTTCACTCTGCCCAGCCTCACTGCACCCCCAGCCCCATCCCAAAACCTGTTATGGGCAGTTATGGAAGGCTGGGGGCCTTCTACGTGAGCTCAGCTCCCACCACAGGCAGAAGATAGAAGAGATGGCTCCGTGGACAAGGGAGAGAAATCACAAATCAGGGGGCCAGGTCCAGGTTTCTTCCCTTCCAGCCCAGGTGCTGTCCTTCCCCCATTTTCTCACTGTAGTGTCTCCCAGCCCCTGCTCTGGGCCTGGGTGGTCCCTTATTCCTATGAGAGGAGATAGGAAGGCCTAAGATGGCAGACTGAGGGCAAGAGGACAAGGTGTACTTCAGTCAGGGTAATGGGTTCAAGCTCATGTGTGTGCACGCACGTGTGTGTGCATGAGAGAAAACATGGATACTATACAGGGGAACTTCATCCTGACCTCCCACCCTAGCTTGGTTCATCTTTAAACTGGTTGTTTTACTTTAGGGAATTCCATCTGTCTGCTGAAAAATGAAGACAACCAGAGTAGAGAGCATAACTCTGCCAGTGATTCAAATACTGAAGCTCTTCCATGTTGGTGGGTGAAAAGCTGCTCCCCCATGTCCCTCGAGTGTCCCTGCCCCATCTCTGGGCCAGGGTCTGAGACCTCCTCACATCTCCATGACCCAGAGACAAAAGAGTTAATGCCTGGCACCACAGGGCCCTCCAAGACTCCAGGCCAGCATCCTTTCTGGTTGATGAATTATTGAATATCATTCCCGGGTACAGCCAGAACTTAACTGTCTCAACACTGAAGTGTCTTCCAATTGTGGGGAACTGTGATTCTACCACCCAGAAGCTGCCATGGGCAGGCTGGGAGACACCTTCTCCTTCACCCTGACCCAACTTGGAGAACTGGGGCAATCCAGCTCCCTGGAGCTCCTCCTTGTGCTGTGTGCTCTTGTTCCCTTCTAAAGAGAGGGGGAATTCAAAGGAGAACCAGCTGCCTACAGCTCTGGGTTTTCCTCCTCTCAGCCTTTCCTCAGTAGCTAAGCCAGACAGAAGCAGAGAAAAAAGGCCCCAGCCCCCTCGCCTCCAAGTTGCCTTCTCCTGACAGCCAGCAATGTGGAACGGATCCCAAGGGGTAACAGGGCAGGGCAATAATTAATTATGCCCCCCCACCGCCCTGCCGCCTTCCAGCTCTGAGTTGAATCTCAAACCCCTGCCCTTCAGTGGCTGAGGCAGCCCAGCTGTCCGCCACCAGGTCTATGGAAGGTCACTGAAACCATGTCTCTGCATCCCTAACTCAGCAGATCTGCTTCTGGTGTCCTATGGAGAGCAGCGACCCCACCCTGCCCCACCCAACGAAAGGAATTTTACAAAGTGGGTGTTTGGAGAGTTATGAAGCTGGCTGATCGTTCTCCTTCCCCATCCTCAAAAGCTACCAGTGCCTTCTTGGTTCCCAATCCAGCAATTTGAGAATCAAGCTGTCTGGTATCTTAGTTTTCTCATTTTAACAGTAAAACAATGGTATTGAGCGATGCCTTGTTCAGTAGACAACACAAAATTCCCACTGGACCAGAGAGCAGAGGAAGAAAGGTTATGATGCTCTGAAGGCATGTGGAATGAAGAGAAAAATAAAACGCATGCAATCTCTGGTCCTTACACTGGGAGGGAGGCAAGGAAGGCCCATTTCAGAATCAGGGAAGCTGAGGTGCATTGTCCCAGCTATAGTGACAGGAGAGGTCAGAAAAATTTGAGTCTTGGGCTCCCTTCTTTCTGTCCCTGCGATGCACCCAATCTGAGCTCCCTGCCCCTAGGAAAGCAGGAGAGAGCTTCATGGTTCAGGGGGAGATGCCAGCTTTTCAAGGTCCACTCCAAGAACACAGTAATGAAAGCCACGAACTCTTTCACTGATAATATCTGTGGGCTACAGGTCTGGGGACTGTGTGTGATGTGGGCTGGGGGCTACCCACAAACTTTAGTCTGACAACAGCTGCCTGGATGTAGGGGCATGGAAGGGCAGCCACACAAACACTGTCCACAGCCTGGCCTTTATTGCTGTGCCCCTGCCCAGCACCTCACACACAGGGGAACTGAATAACTGTTTGAGTTTGATGGAGCAGCTGTAGGGCAGGCCAGCAGGCTCACTACTGCCTGGAGGAGGGGGCACATGCTGTTCCAGTTGGGATGCTAAATAGCGGCTGAAGGAGACAGGAGCTCAGCCTCAAATCCCTCTCGTGGGGATCAGTGTGCACAGTGCATCTGCTTCATGCCTCCTCCTGTCCCTCCCCTCCCTACTGGCCAGCCAGACTCTGATAAGAGTCTACAAAGCAGAAGCTTTGCCTTGGGAAGAGGAAAGCAGTAAACCAGCCAGAGCTGGAGAGCAGGAGCCTCCCGGCTGGAGGGCAGCACAGCAAGGGTTGAGGGGCAACAGCAGGCTCTAATTTAGTGCTGCTCCTCACCTGCCCAGGGAGACCCATTCTGCCTCCGGCCCCCAAGGAGGGCTCAGCTGATCTTCTCTCTCAGACTGGGAGTAATAGGGTAAGCTGGAGGCAGGTGGATTGTGGGAAATTATGAACACCTCCTTTTGCCAGGAGCAAGGAATCTGGAACTTCCCCTGTACTTGGGGAGCTTGCCAAGGGCTCTGAGGGCAAAGTGATATCCCTGCACTGCTGCCTGCTGGTGGGGGATCCAAAGGGAGCCTAGGAACAAGGGCCACCTAAGGAACCAGCCAGAAAATGACTGTGCCTAGGAGAGCACTTGCTGCAGACTGAGACGATCCTTTGTGAGCTCCCCTGACGCCCCCGAGAGGAAGAGGGAGATCTGGAAAGGGACTGGAGAGTTGTGAAAAAAGCTGGCACATGATGGCAAGGAATGGACAGCGTGTGGATTGTCCTTAAGGAAAAGGGTAAGGCCGGTGGTCTCAGAGTCAGGAGTCTTGGTAACTGACCACTACTGAGTCACTGTCCCTTTCTGGGTCTCAGTTTCCCCACCTGCAACATGTAACGATACCGGAGTTGCTGGGAGGACTAAATATTTAAAACCTCTAGAAGAATGCCTGGCACATTCAGTTGTTTAGTAGTGGC
Organism: Gorilla gorilla gorilla; assembly: GCF_029281585.2. Taxonomy (NCBI): domain Eukaryota; kingdom Metazoa; phylum Chordata; class Mammalia; order Primates; family Hominidae; genus Gorilla; species Gorilla gorilla. The sequence goes on along the minus strand of NC_073224.2, from coordinate 52,475,986 downwards.
TAATGTTATAATCATTAATAAAATAAGGGAATACAATAAATAGCACTATCCTAAATTTGCACCAAGTTGATAGCCAATAGCCGTATTCTATCTTGAATAATTAAAATTAAATAAAATTAAAATTTCAGTTCCTAGTTACACTAGCCACATTTCACTGCGTCTCAAGAGCCACAGTAGCTAGTGGTTACCATACGGGACAGAATAGTCATAGGGCATTCCATCATTGTAGAGCATTCTATTGGACAGCACTAGGCTAGATGTTCTCTAAGCCACCTTCCAGTTCTAATAGTTTTGAATTCTATGAAATGCAATTCTAAGCCAGTGTATCCTTCCACCAGCTGATGAGCTCAGTGTCTTCAGTAAATACAAGTTCCCTCATAGACCTAAACTAAGCTAAAAAGAAAGGAAAATCTGCTGTCAACAACAAAAAGTTAAAAATCAAAAATGATATACTCCAAAGTTCACTCAGAATTAATCTGGACAATCCATTGTTTTCAGTTTTTGGGTTTTTTGTTGTTTTTGTTGTTGTTGGGTTTTTTGGTTGTTTTTGTTTTTGTTTTTTTTGAGACACGTTATTGTTCTGTATCCCAGGCTGGAGTTTAGTAGCGCGATCTTGGCTCACCGCAGGCTCTGCTCCCTGAGCTCAAGCAATTCTCCCACCTCAGCCTCCCGAGTAGCTGGAACGTCAGGCACGGGCCACCACGCTTGGCTAATTTGTTGTATTTTTAGTAGAGACATGGTCTCGCCATGTTGGCCAGGCTCATTGTTTTTAAATCACATGCATTAAGACTCCTCTGCACAGTTTGAAAGTATCATTACTAACAGCACTGGCCTGGTAGGAAACACTGGAAAAGGTCATCCAGCAGCTTAAGGAGGCTGGGAGAGAAGAGTTGGAGAAGGAAGAAGAGTTGGGGAGGAGGCTAGAGACACAGAGGACCTGTTCCTCCCTCCTGCTTTCCTTTTCCTTCCTGGATTGGCCAACCTCTAGCTGACGCTTGGGGGAGGAGGAGGAAAGGGAGGTCTTCTGTGGGGCCATTTGGTCCAGAGCAAGAGAAGCTGGCATGGAGGAGGACAGGGTAGAGGAAGTACCACCAAGGACAGCAGGCTTAGGATTCTTCCTTCCCTGCACCTCCCCTTCCCCACCCGGCACTCATCCAGACCTGGATCCTATGGAAATCACGGGTAAACAACCTGTTGCTAAGCAAACATCACAAGAAGCAGGTGCCAGAGAGCATCCACTGATAACCGGGGCTTACAGAGGGGAGGGAAGACAATCTCAGAGGAACAGAAGAGGTGCTCCTAGGCCTAGACCTAGCCTAGAGAACCTGCTGGCTATAGCCCAGATGAGGAAAAGAGAGGGCCTGAGAAGGAAGGCAGGGAGGCAGTCAGACAAGGGACACTGCTGTTCCCACCCCTGTCCTGCCACGCAGCAGCCGTGAAGAAAGACTGGGCATGGAGGCTGTGACAAGGAGGAACAGAGTACTCTGGGAGGGGAACAGAGAGGAGGAAAGGGAAAGGGATGCAGCACAGGTGCCAGCCAGGACAGAAGCCGGCCTCCATAAGTGACACCTGAGTAACAGGTGAGCCTGCCTACACCTGTTGGAGTATATGAGCAACTATTCTGCACCTGCAACTTCTGGCTGGGCCTGGAAATAAGACCAGCTGCACAATTTGCAGGGCCCCTTGTGCAAAACTTAAGGATTTCAAGACAGCAATAGCAGAGCATTAAACCAAGCATGTGGGGCAACTGCACAGTTTGCATCCCCCATGAAGCCCCCCTGCCCTGCCTGGGAATAACAATCCCAGTATACTTCTCCTGGGAGTGTAGGGATGGAGGTTGGCTAGTCACATGTGTGGCTGACTCTCAATATGAGGCAGAACACAACAAGTATCCCCGTTCCTCTCCTATACTCTACTTCCCCTTCTTTCTTGGCCTCAAATGCCCAGAAACTTGGCTGCTTCTGCTCTCGCCCTGCTGGGTCTAGTGGCTGGCACCTTCCCCCTATTGTGCCTGGTTTCTGTTTGCCCATGGGCAGCCCAGCCAGAGGAAGCACCACAGCTGAAAGCCACAAGGGGGTTGGGTTTACCTTATCGCTCGAATCTGCTTTCAAAACTGGCACAGGGAGCACCCTGTTCCCACCTAATAGGCTCTCCAGAGCCCCGAGTTCCTCCCTAGGTTCAACCTAGCATCACTATGTCATCGAATCTCTTTCCTCCCAAGAAAGAGGCAAGGAAACAAAAGGGCTCCTAGCTGGGGGCGGGAGGAGGGTAAAGTAAGCACTTCCTTTTTGGTGACAGTCTCCCTCTTTTTTTTTTTTTTTAAATCACGTGGTTATTCACGAGTACACACACACAGAGATAGCATCAGCTGAGAAAAGCCAGTGCGTCCACCTCCTCCTCCAAGCCAAGGAATTCTTGTCCACACCCCCTCCACAAAACTGTCATTAGAAGGTGCCAGGGTCAAAGAGCACAAATGTTTTGGAGGTTGAAGGGATGAGGGACCTGAAGGGGAAGTTGAGGGAATGGGGGCAACAGAAATCTAAATGCAAAAGGTTGGTTCTCTTTCTCCCTGGATTTCAGTTTTGTTCTCAACTGACAACCTTGTCTTCTTAATGAGTGAAGAGTTCTCCCCGCAACTGTCTGCACCCACCCCCGCCAGGTTCTGTCTTACCCTACATCTCACCACACCTGACTCTGCTAAGTAAAAGGATAAAACCAGGAGCACAGCCATGCCAGTCTCCTGTGGCTCTGTCCCCTCCACCTTCCTCCCGTGGCCCCATCCAGGAAATCGGCCCACAAGAGAGGCCGACGCTGCTTCTGACCAGAGCTACCGAGCGCCTCTCTGGAGACAATGGCTCAGAGAGAAGGAGGAAGACTAGCAACTCCAGCTTTGTGTTCAGGGTGGCCACACAAAACCATTGTCTTGATATCAGGACAGACAATGGTTTGTATCTCTGGCTTCTGCCCTGAGCAGTTCACTCCCTTGGACTAAGATAATTTTAAAGATTTCCTTCTAATAAATAGTAATGATACTGGAATCTGGCCTCAAGCTGAGAATTTGTATCTGGCTGTAACAAAAGCCCACTCTGGCTGATAGAATGGGTATATCTAGGCTTCCTTTTCTGTTCCAGAGCCACCCAGACAAACATAGACCAGACAGATAACCACTTACTCACCGGCTCTTCTTTGCTGTTCCCTCTGCGGCCTCTAGCCCTGACTCCTTTCACGCTGAGGAATAGGGAGAAGGTTTTCCTTTAATACTCACCAGGTCCCTGGTGGGTAGCAATCATTAACAGCCACACATGCTGGCTGGCCTTAACCCCTTCAGTGCTGGGTTGCCTCAGCCAGCCGGAGCTGACTGATGGACAGCCCTGTCCCTTCTACTCTACCCTGAGAAAGTAGCAACTCCCACCTTGATGCCATCCACCTGAGTAATGCTGCCGCCTCCCATGTGGAGAAGGAGAGCCCTCTAGTCCCACCCAGGCCGCCCCACCTGATTGGAGCACACTTGCAACCTGAGGCGCTTGGCTCTGGCACGATGCCCAATTGGATGAGCCCACATTATGAAATATTTGCCTGGCGGGCCAATAGAGGAACTGGGATCTGGGGGAGGGATGATATTGTTATTTATTCCTGGAGGAAGGAGAGCAGACAAAGATAGTCACGGCATCCCTAGCCCTGGGATGGGAAGCAGTGGGAAGGTGGTCTTCAGATCCATGGAACTGCCTCTAACTGCTCTGTCCAGGTAGAGTGAACTAATTCTTGAAGCTTTCTAAGCAATTTGAGCCTGGCTGTTCAGCTAGAGGGTTTGTTTTTATTTTTATTTTTTTTACCTTAATGTCTCTCTGCGCCACTCAGAAGTTTGGAGAGCAGCACTAGGAATTGTAATAGAAATTAAGAGGAGAAACACATTGTCAGTCAAGGAACTGCTTCTATCTGCATAAACTATGCAACCACAGGTATTGTTTTATAGTTCAAAGTTGCAGAAATTATTTTAGTGTCTTTGGAGGATACAGACGAAAGGTGAGCAAGAACAAGAAGAGATAAATTCCCTCTTTATCCTTTAAAAATAGGCAACTGATTTGGGGGAAATCTAAAAGTATCTACAAGTAGGACACATGCAAATCTATGCAGATGTGTGCAAATGAGCAGCGCCAGGCTTGTGAGAGTAAGTCCTTGCCAGGATTTTCCTCATTTGAGGAAGAAATTAGGTAGTCTCTAAACCCCATATCAGAGCATCTCACTAGAGCATAGGGAACTCAATAAGCCTATATTTATTGAGCATTTACTCCATATGAAACAGAGTGCCTTTAAGTACAGCCCAGTAGGATTTTTCTTTTTTACCATGATCATAAATGGGATATACAGAGAATACAAGTTCCCTCTCCCTACACACCCACAATTAATAGCCCCTTCTCCTTTCAGGCCCCAGAGGAGTGATTTGGCTACTCCTCCTCTTGCCAGCCCGGATTTAGTAGCTGGCACCTCCTCCTTATCACCCCTGGTTCCTGTTTGCCTATCAGTAGCCCAGCCACTGTGGCTCAGGACCCTGCTTTAAACCTGCTAGGGGGCCTTATCTTATCTCCTGGGCTGCCTTCCTAGCAGCCCGCGGGGTGGCTGGCTGGCCGGGTTCCTTAAAGGGGCTGCACTGCATTCCCACTTGCTCCATTCACCCTCAAGAGTACCCCAGAGATCTGGAGGTGCTCTACTTGTGTAGGGTCAGAATTTACTATACCACCCCTCCTTCCCATCCTTTACAGTCACAGCTACTGTAGGGCTGCTACTGAAATGATCTATGACTTAGAACAGAAAGATGCTCATGCTTTTAGAGCCATTGTAAATGTTTATCATGTCATGCAAATGCCCTGCCCCTTGATATTTTCAGGTTCCTGCTCTTTTAAATTCAATTTTCAAAGCAAGGGAGGAGAGGCCCAGGATACAAAGTCTATATAGAAAAATCAGTTGTATTTCTATATACTGGCAACAAACAATGAAAAAAGGAAATTTTAAAACACCATTTATAATAGCATAAAATTAAGGGATACATTTGACAAGGGTTGTGCAAGACCTATACACTGAAAACTATAAAACATTGCTGAAAGAAGTGAAATGAAATCCAAATAAAAGGAGAGAAATACTGTTTTCATGGATCAGGAGACGCAATGTTGTTAAATTGTCAACTCTCCCCATATTTTTCTATGGATACAACACAGTCCCAACCAAAACCCTAGCAGATCTTTGTAAAGTTGACAAGCTGATTCTAACATTCACATGGAAATTCAAAGGATCCAGAATACCCAAAAGCTTTGAAGAATAGGTTTGGAGGATTTATACTACCTGACTTCAAGACTTATTATAAAGCTACAGTTATCAAGACAATGTAGTGTTGGCATAAAGACACATGTATAGATAAATGGAACAGAGTAGAGAGTTCATAAATAAATCCACACATTTTGGTCAATTGGTTTTTGACAAAGGTATAAAGTCAATGCAAAGGAGAATGACAGCCTTTTCAGTACATGGTGCTGTAAAACACATGAAAACAAACAAACAAACAAACAACCTTGACCCTATCATTAAAAAATTAACTCAAAACGGACCATAGACATAAATGAAAGAGCTAAAACTACAATGTTTCTAGAAGAAAACACAGGAGAAAATCTTAGTGACTTTGCATTTGGCAAAGATGTCTTTAAAATGACAAAAAACGCACCATCAAGAAAAATCAATAAATTGAAATTTGTCAGAATTGAAGTTTGCTCTTCAAAAGCACTATTACAGGCCAGGCGCAGTGGCTCATGCCTGTAATCCCAGCACTTTCGGGTGCCAAGGTGGGGAGATCACTTGAGGTCACGAGTTCGAGACCAGCCTGGCCAACATGGTGAAATCCCGTCACTACTAACAATACAAAAATTAGCCAGGCATGGTGGCGTGCACCTGTAATCCCAGCTACTCAGGAGGCTGAGTCAGAGAATCACTTGAACCCAGGAGGGGGAGGTTGCAGTGAGCCAAGATTGCATCACTGCGTAGCAGCGTGGGTGACAGAGTGAGACCCTGTCTCAAAAAAAAAAAAAAAAAAACATTGTTACGAAAATGAAAAAGTAAGCCATAAACAGAGAGAAAATATTTGCAAAATATATAACGGACATAGGACTTTTATCTAGAACCTATGAAGAACTCTCACAACTTAGTATTAAGATAGCAAACAACACCAAAGTTATACACATGTCAAATAAGGTACATGGAAAGAAAACATCATTAGCCATTAGAGAAATGCAAATTGAAACTACTATGAGCTATCTCTACCCACACCCACTAGAATAGCTAAAATTAAAAGACTAACCATACCAAGTGCTGGCAAAAATGTAGAGGAACTGGAATGCTCATATACTGCTGGTGAGAATATAAATGGTACATCCTGCTTTAGAAAACAGTTTCCCAGTTTCTTAAAGAGTTTAAACATCCATGCACCATACAACCCATTGACTTCACTCCTAGGCATTTACCCAAAAAAAAGGAAAGCATATGTCCACACAACGACCTGTAGACAGATGTTCACAGCAGCTTTATTTGTGACAGCCCCAAACTACAAACAACTCAAATGTCCATGAAAACCTGGGTACAACGTATGTGTTACATGCATACAACAGAGTACTACTCAGCAATAAAAAGAAATGAATTATTGAAATATGCAACATAATGGATGAATCTTAAAATATTTATATGGAATAAAAGGAGCCAGGCTTTCTTGAAATAAAAGTATATACTTTATGATTCCATTATATAAAATTCTTAAAAATGCAAACTAATCTATAGTGACAGAAAGCAGACGGGTGGTTGCCTGGGGCCAGGGTGGAGGGAGGGATTACAAAGAGGCAGGAAGAAACTGGGGAGTGATGGATATATGTTAATTATCTCAATTATGTGGTTATGGTTTCACAAAATGCACCTAATTGTACCCTTTAAATATATACAATTTATCATATACCTCAATAAATCTATAAAAAAGAAAAGCCTTCAATTGAGACATTAAAACAACGACTGCTATTATTGGGCACACCCATTCTGTTTCACATGGTGATGGAATGAGGGTGGGAATGGGTATGGTTTCCTAGTGACCTGCTTTAGTCTGACAGAAATGCTGGTTACAGGCAGAAATGAACATGGGTCCTGAATCCGCCTTTACTCTTCTCATGGATTTAGATCAAATAATGTAGCAGACCTGAATATGGTCTTAATCAAAATAAAGGATTATTTGTTCTATGACAGCAGGGAAAATATCAAATAAAATCCTTTACGGTTCACAAAGCACTGTCATCATTATCTCATTTGGTTCTTTTATGGTCTTATGAGGTGGGCAGAAAAGTGTTAGTACCACCCTCATTTTACAAAACAAAATCCCTGAAGCTGGAAGTGTTGGCTGAGATAACCCACTTCATATACCTGAGGCAAGGCTAACCTTGGGGTCTGTTAACCTCAGTCCGAAGCTCTTTCCTCAGGGCCACAAGGAGCTGCCCCGACTTGGCTGATGCCCACCTATGTCCCTCACCCGGGCACTATGTCCCTCACCCTGGCTGATACCCACCTGTGTCCCTCACCCTGGCTGACGCCCACCTATGTCCCTCACCCTGGCTGATGCCCACCTGTGTCCCTCGCCCTGGCTGATGCTCCCCATTTCCCTCGCCCTGGCTGAGGCCTACCTGTGTCTCTTGCCCTGGCTTGGTCTTTGCGGTGCTCACCCAGCACTGGGTGGATGCTCCTGGAGCATGCCAGTGGCAGCACCTGAGAGGCTCCTGGGATGGATGGAAACAGGGTCAGGACAGGTCAACTAAGGGGAGCACTGCAAGACAGGGAAGACTCATAGAAATGAGGGATGCAAAGTCTAATTAGATCACACATTTGATGTGAAGAGGGGGAATAAAAAACAACCAAACGCCACTCCCAAGGCGGAAGTCTGGAGGTTGTGGAAGCAGCTGGAAGCTGTTAGAGAGCTCCCGGCCAGACACACGGCTGCGTTCCAGGCCTCTGTACCCCTCCCCTCCCGCCTCTTCTCTCTGTCCCCTAACCTTCCTCCTCCTGGCATGGAGCCCCACCTCTCTCCCCCAACTTGTTCTGAGGGTGGGATGACTGGGAGAGGGAGCAAGCCCACCCTGTGGGAGTGGGGGAGGGAGCACAAAGTTTAAGGGGCATCCAAAAACTCAGTAATCAGACTTTTTTTTTTTTCTTTGAGATGGAGTCTTGCTCTGTCACCCAGGCTGCAGTGCAGTGGCGCGATCTTGGCTCATTGCAACCTCTGCCTCCCAAGTTCAAGCGATTATCCTGCCTCAGCCTCCCAAGTAGCTGGAACTACAGGCATGTGCCACCACACCCAGTTAGTTTTTGTATTTTCAGTAGAGATGTGGTTTCACCATGTTGGCCAGGCTGATCTCGAACTCCTGGCCTCAGGTGATCCGCCCGCCTTGGCCTCCCAAAGTGCTGGGATTACAAGCATGAGCCACTGCACCCGGCCAATCAAGACTTATTTTAATGCGATATTTTTGAAATAAAAATTAACATTAAAAACCCATGATGAATGAAATACCAACATTTCAAATAAAGACAGGACCAGTATCACTGGAATTTCCCTTTTGCCTCAGCCTCCAATTTGGCTTAAAGTGGCACTGTTTTGGATCCTGTCTTTATTTCGAATGTTACTATTTTGTTCTTCATGAAATGTTTGCATTGATTTTGATTTTAAAATTATTGCATTGAAATGTTATTTATCTTGACTACCGAGTTTTTTGGCACCCATTTTGCAAAATGTAAGACATTTTGTACCTAAGGGGAATGTATTAATCGCCTTACTCTAGTCAGCCCTGCTCAGGGATGAGGAAAGACGGGACAAGGCTCAGGAAGTCCCAGAGAGGATCCTGTGCTCTTTAAGAAAACTTCAATGCATGAACATGGAGAAAGGCTGAGGGACTTTCCAGACTGAGAGGAAAGAGACATGATCCTGAATTGGATTCTAATGACATTATTAGGACAACTGGTGAAATTTCAATATGGACTGTATATTAGATAATAGAATTGTATCGATGTTATTAAGTTTCCTGAGTCTGTTAATTGTACTGTGATTATGCAAGAGAATGTCCTTGTTTTTAAAAGGAATAAGAGAAGATGAAGAAAGAGTGGCCAGAGGGTGACAGCTGCTTGACAGCTGCATTAAGCCAAACACCCTTCTCTCTCTCCAGCCTGTCTCTCCTCCAATTCCAGGCCATCCCAGGAGGATATGGAGGAAGTGGTGATGGCAGAAAATCTTGTCCAGGAGATAGGGTACTGGAGGGCTGGTTGGACATTTCTTCTTGAAATAAGAATTAACCTTGAATTCCCAAATTACCCTTCACCCTCCCAGGAAAACTTGACAACTAGCACAGAAAGAAGAAGGAAATTAACACCTATCCAAGTCATGATGCTAGCGAATTCTCTGCTTAACCCCCAGAGATAGGTATTGCTGTCCTGCTGTTGCAGAGGAAGAACCTGAGAGGTCAGGTTATTAGCCCAAGGCTACACAGTTAGGAAGTGAGAGAACTGGGATTAGAGCCCAGGACACAGCCCAAAGCCAGCTTTCTTCCCACTTTATGTTAGTTGTGCAACTTGAAATTCCCTTCTCATGCATCATCCTACCAGCTAATCCTTTCGTTTATTTTTATTGAGTTGAATCTGCATTAGCCTTGAGATTTTTGGCTCTGGAGTCAGACTGCCCCAGTTCCAATCCCGGCTCCACCAGTTACTACCTAAGGGACTCTGGGTGAGAAACTTAACCTCTCTGTGCTTTCATTTCCCCATCTGTGAAAAGGGGATAATATACGGACCTTCTTCATGGGTTCATCACAGGAGTAAATAAGATTATACCCACAAAAAATTTATGAAAGGTTCTGGCACTTAGTAAATGTTCAATAAATGCCAATAATCATTATTATCTGTCTGCATCTGCCTTGGACTATTTATTCTTAGGAGACAGTGGCTCAATTTTGACTATAAAACCCCTCACCACTTTGATACCTACAGATGGATGCTTAATAATTTGTTCCTAAAGAAGTTATCCATCAAGATAGTACCCTCTCCCCTGTACTTAGGAGCCAGAACAATTAACACCTGAGAATCTCAAATGTGAGGGAGGTCTGTTCCTAGTGTAATTTGAACTGGGAGGTGGGCTTTTGTGTGTGTGTCATGGTTGAAAGCAGTCCATTCTAAGGGTCAACATTACTGGACAGAAATAATTGACTAAGAAGACCCAGTTCTAGGCCAGGCGCATTGGCTCATGCCTATAATCCCAGCACTTTGGGAGGCCAAGGTGGGTGGATTACCTGAGGTCTGGAGTTCAAGTACAGCCTGGCCAACATAATGAAACCCTGTTTCTACTAAAAATACAAAAAGTAACCAGGTGTGGTGGCACACACCTGTAGTCCCAACTACTCGGGAGGCTGAGGCAGGAGGATCGCTTGAATCCGGGAGGCGGAGGTTGCAGTGAGCTGAGATCATGCTATTGCACTCTAGCCTGGGTGACAGAGGGAGATGCCATCTCAAAAAAACAAAAACAAAAAAACAACAAAAAAACAATTCTAGTGCTTATGCTGCTATCCAGCTGCATAAGGTGTGTAGCAAGTCCTTGTTCCCTTGGGGCCCACTGGACCTGAGAAAGGGAATCTCATTGCCCCTAGAGCAAATGATAGGACAAAAGAGCTGCTCATCCTGAGCACCTTCGGTTCTTCAGGGAAGCGCTCCTTCCAAAGGCTGCCTGCTCATCTGAAACCCTCACCCCATTTTAGAGGCTTAGATTCAGCTGGGGAGGACCCACAGCCCGAGAAGGAAAACAAACCAACAGATTATGCTTCTAGGTGGCCACAGCAGGCCAAGCCAAGGGCAGGGTGGCCAAAGGTCAAGCAGCAGTGAGACTGAGACAACACGAGCCTCCTGTGACAAAGCCAGAGCCAGAGCAGGGCAATTTTCTAACTATAAACGGAAACTCAAGAAGCTCCAAACCGCACACACGCACGTGGGAAGATGAGGGTAAGGCACAGAAGCTACGGGGTGCATGCACACAGAGGAAGGGGCTTCATGACGTGCAGGCAGGGGACCAAGGAAGGGCATATGTGTCAGTGTCATGGATGCAGCAACAGATCTGGGTTTCTGGGGGCCTGGAGCTTATACAATTTGTGGTGGGAGGGGCATGGTCCTCATTAAGGAAAAGACTATAGGTACAAATTTGTGTGTTAGATATGGCCTTGGAAGGGGCCAGTGAAAGTGCATCCCCCTCCCCATGTGGATTTCTGAACACTGGTGCACACTCACATGCGTGTGTTTCGTGGCCTCCTGGTTCCGGTCTCAGCACTATTTCTCTTTCCTCTCACACAGTGCTTTGCCTGATTTTTTTTTTTTTTTAATGGTAGAGAGCATGAATTAAAGCCCCCACATCTTGGAATTCAATTCCTCTCCAACACATGTGATGGGCATTTAGATTTTGCATGCCTTCCCCTACCCTCCTCCAATGCCCTGCACCATCATCACTATCTACCAGGGCAGAGTCCCTCCCCACTCCCCTACTCACTTTGCTGTGGGTAGCCCCACCTTCCCCAAAGGGCATTGCAGCGGCCCTCTAAGCTGCCAGAAGGGTGAAACCACAGCTCCCCCAGCTGCCTGGCCCCTTGCATTCCAGCCCTGCGCCCAGAGTTTGACCTTCTCTGTGGCTGGCTGCAGACGTGCTCTGTGTTACAGAAATAGTCCAGCTCCTGAGCCCCTCCAGGCCTCCCTCTGCTTCACTCAGAGACACCCCCACCTCACTGGCTCCAAAAGAGTCAGGCAGGATCAGAGAGAAGTGCTCCGTTCTCCAGCCTCCTCCCACACACTACTCAGAGCAGAGAGTGGGGCCTGCCTGTTCCCCTCCTTCTCCTTCCAGCCTCAGTACTCTGTGTCTGCAGAGAGCGTGGACGGAAATGAGAGGTTTGAGGCATCACAGAGTGAAGGGGAGCAGAAAGAAAAAGCCTGCAGCACCATGGAAAGCTTATGCAATTTGACCTGAAGAAAGGAGGTCAGATTTAGGAACATGGCTATTACCACCATAACCAGAGAGCCACCGTACCCATTCCTGCAGATTTCTTTTTTTCGACTACCAGCTCCATGGAGAGAGAAAGGAAAAGAATTTAGTGACAAGAGTAGAGATAAAATCCGAATCAGATGGAGAAAGTCACTAACTAACATATCCTTCTTCCCAGAAAGAAAAATCTCCTGGCTCTAACATTTGTCTTTGATGTGACATTTAACTCCTAAACACTACCTTCTGGTAGGAAAATACATGGATACATGGAGTGTCTAAATGTAAATTTCTCTTGTTGGAAAGTCTCAAGACAAAGACTAATCCTCGTCCCCCTTTAAGTTTTCTCTTTCCAAGAAGAAATTCTACTGGGTGTAAGGCACTGGGCCTTAGCACATGGCTACAAAGGACAAGGTCACTGTCCTGGGGGAGTTGATATCAGGTGGTCTTTTCTCCTGTTCACCTGGGGTAGAACTGTTTGGTTCCCCAGTTGGTCAGAGAGAAAAGGAAGGATGGCTGGGAAGTCACAATGCCTGGATTAGAATCCTGACTCTACTCCATACTAGCAATGGGACTTTGGACAAGTTATTCAATCTCTCTATGCCTCAGTTTCCTCATCGGCAACATGGGGGGTGGGTAACAGTTTCTACTTCATAGGATTTATTGTGAGGATTAAGTGACTTAATTCACATAAAATGCTTAAAACAATGCCTGTTACGCGTTCGTGGTTATCATTGTCTCAACCCCCCAGCTTGTGGAACCACCAGAAACATCGGAACTGAAATTCAGTCTCCTCTACATTGCTAACTATGAGCTGTTTCTTATCAGAGATCCAAAAGGATTTAGGGTTCTTTGCAGGTTTTGGTTGCCCAACCTCCACAAGGTCCATCAATGTGAGTGATAGAGGGAAGACGGCATCTTGGTCTAGGACCCCTTTGCTGTCCTCCCCCTACTCCTCATATCTCTCCCCATTGACTTGCCTGAACCTCCACACCTTTCTCATGGTTCACAGTTGGCTCTGGTCCCATGGAGCCAGTAGTTGGAAAAGAAGAATCTAGAGGAGTGCTCTTGGGCATTTCCACAAGTAGTCAGACATGTGTCTCTTCTCCTCAGGGGTTCACTTCGATGAAGAGCAGCAGCCAGTCAAAAATGCTTCCAAATCCCATAGAGCCTGGCCCAAGCCCTTGTCTTCTTATGCAAAAATAGTTTCATATTCACTAATTCAATCCTAACCTAAGCAAGATGGTGGGCCTGAGTCTTCCTTGTGAGCCCCAGATGGAATGAGGGACAATGGATGGATTCAGTTACATCACGAAAGACTGAATTTAGAAACAATGAGCTTTCCAACAGTGAGACTTTTCAATGTTGACTCCCTGGTGTCAAATGGAACAATCAAATCATTTATGAAAGACTTTACTAAAAGGATAGAGTGGTACCTGAGGAGGGGTCGGGGACTGAATGGCCTTCAAGGTCCAGGTTCCGGGTCTTTTCTGCACATGGAGAATGGCAATGACACACAGCCATGCCCCAGGTTCCGTCAGTCAGACTACCCTGCTCCTTGCTAGGCCTTGCCCGTCCTCATGCCAGGCAGGAGAAGAGCCAAGCGAGAGGAGTTGGGGTGTGTAAACTCTCTAGGCCAGACTCCCCTAGGCTTGGAGGTCCAAGAAGGGCTAATGTGCAACAGAAAGTACTAACCCCTCTCTAGAAACTGGCCCCATCCCTAGATCCATGGTTAAGGAAATAACCATGTGCCTAAACCCTACCCACTCTTGTGGTTACATGGGGTAGCCACCTGATCTCAGCTCAGCCAAAATCCCTCCCCAGGGATGGGAACAGAGATGGAGGGAAAAAAGAGGCCAGCCCTTCTCCAGGCGACTCTATTGGTGATGTGCACAGGAAGGAGCTGCTTTTCCATCTTTTCTTTCCTATAGACTGACCAGGAAGCTGAAAGTCCTCTCTGCAATGAGAGAAATGAATGAGCCAGCACACAGAGAGGGGCAAAGACCATATCTGTGGCATTCAGCTTCTTGCTTCTAGTCTGTTCTTGTGATCCAGCCATTTCTTTGACCTTGAGCTCTGAGAGACACCCCAGCACCCTTATAATTAAATCCCCTCTGGGGCTTCAGCTGCTTTGAGTAGTCAGTAACTTGTACCCAGAAGTCACAAATTAATCCCAGAGGAAGGGACAAGATAATTTCCAGAGGACCCAAAGTCTCCATCTAGACTTTGCACACATGGTTGGTATGAGGAAGAAAAGGAAAGCAAACAGGAGGAAGAAGGGAAAGCACTGGGAATTTTGTCTAAAGACAGCAGAAAAGGGTGCTGGGAGGCTGTCACCAGCCTAGACACCAGGCCATCTGAGAGGACAGGAAGAAAGAGGAGGGTCAGAGAAAGCAGGTGAGCTTCCTACTGCCCAGTGCAGAAGAGCTCCTGGGATGTTTAAGAGGGAGCTGGCAACAGAAGTGGGGTGTGTCATATAGGTGAGCTAAGGTCCATAGGGAAGGTGGCAGGAGAGGACTGCTGACCGAAGGACTCAGGAGCTCTGAGCTGGCAGCCAGCAAGCTGACACAGCTTTGAGACATTTTCCCAGAGGACAGCCATTATTGAGGGGAGAAAACATCTTGCATTCTTTCTCCTGCACTTTCCAAAGCAACGTGGGTCTTCTACTGTCTTAGGGCCTCACAGTTCTCTCAGGCTAAGAGGTTTAACCTGCCCCCTCATGTCTTCTTTAGAAAGGCCTACTTCCCTGGCACCAATTCCATGAGCTAATGTCCCCTTTAAGAATATTTTTTGCCCCATCTGTTCTCTAGTTGGCTGGAGCAGATGTTCTTTGTTCCTGTGGAAACTAACCTACCACCCTTCCTAATGGGTGTCTTCCTAGTGAAGCACAGGCCACTCCCCTGCCAGAGCAGCCGGCCCTTCTACTGCTCGGAGTTCACTGATGGCAGGCTCCTCACCACAGAGGAACACCATGGACACATGTGCCTGAATATTAAGAGTCCAGATCTTGCCTGACCTAGAGATGACCCAGAAATGGCAGCCGCCATCTGACAGTACTTAGAAGATAGAAGAGGGAGGTTATCTATGCCATTGCCCAGACAACAGACCAGGGTCCATCTTTCCAATGATGTGTTAAAAGCAGGGTGCATCTTCAGCAGATTGAATTAGTGCTTCCTTTGACTGTTTTTTCATATCACTAATGAAGACCAGAGAGACTCCCTAATTGAATTCTCCCTATTTCAAGCTGCTCATCACTCTCAAGCTTACCCAGGGCTCATGATCCTTGAGGACAATCCTTCTCTCAGGACAGGTCCCCACTCAAGGGAACACTTCTCCAGCCAGGCAATGGGTGGGGAAGCAGGAAGCACTGTGCATTTCACTGGCTCTGTATGGGGGTTTCTTCCACTGCGGATGATGCATCTCTCACTAAATCCAACTTGACCCCATTTGTTCTTGGCTCTCACAGCCCCGACAAAGCCAGCTGGATTCTTCTTGTAAGCCACAAAGTTGACTGAAATTTAGCTTCCTGTCTTCTGAGCCATTAGCCTACTGGGATCCCAGAAGTCAATGTATAAATAAGAACAAGCCAATAAATGATCCCTATCAGATGTCCAGAAAGTACCCCCCTAATCAGAGAAGATGTCAAAGTCAGAGCTCCCCGTGCCCACCCTTGAGTCGTCTTCATTCATTCTAAAGAGGTATTACCTTGGAGGAAAAGCCTAGCTCTGCAGGCAGACAGACCTGGATTGGAATGACAGCTCAGCCCACTTATCAGCTGAATGTCAATGGACAAGTTATTGATCCTCTCTAAACCCTAGCTTTCTCATCTGTAAAATGGGAAGACCAATTCCTACCCTATAAGACTATATGAGGCAATACAGAGCCGCAATGCTTTCATAGCATTCCAAAACCTACAAATGTCTGAACTGAAAGTTTTGTCCTAACTGGCAGCAAAACTCAACCTGACTTGAGCATATTTAGCTGCAAACTGCGACCTGAACTGGCATGAGACTCTTTACAGCCTTTATTTATCCCACTCATGTGACGCTCTCAGTCTGGCTGCAGGATATTAATATGTTTGATTATGGAGCTGCTCCAGATCCTACTGAAGGTTTTATGTAATAAACAATGTGTACCACTTTACCATTCTAAAATCCATAGGCCCCAAAGATTTCAGATAATGAAGTATAGAGCTATACAAGCCACCTCTCTAGCTCCAAGAAGACAGGAGTTTCAGCAGAGTCACCAGAGTTATTTAAGCTAAAGATGCTGACAGTGAGTCAAAGCACTTGCCTCACCACCAGTCTGGAGAGTCTCTAGGTTCCTGCAGCCTGGAGCTGGCTCCTGGGAATGCATGTTGGCATGGGACAGGGGAGAGGATTCAAAGAACAGCTCATCAGCCTACAGCAATCTGCTGCATTTCTACGCTGAATAGAGCTGGCGGAGGCAATGTGTTATTTGGTTGGACTTCAGGTATAGACATGCCCACAGAGTCCAAACACGCCACCCAATTCCCCACCTCATTGGGCTTCCAGCCCTCTCTCCACCCTACCACCACCCCATGGCTTCATCTGTACCACTTACTCCCTAGGGCCATTCCCAGGGGATAAATGACAGAGCTGCAGGGGAAACAGAGAGAAGGGGGGCTTGAGTTTATGAGGAATTGAAGGAAGGAATTCCAATTGTGAGGGGGATGATGATGATGGGACATTAGGGTGAGAAACAAACATATCAACACACAGCCGAACAGGTTTGGCATGTTTCTCCTGATGCTGTTTCATGGCCTCAGGAGGCTTTTAAAATGGGAAACCAGCCCTGGTCAGTAACAGTGAAAAATGTTGGGCAATTCTCAGATCTCTTGGCTCTAGTCGTACATTTTAGGGACTTACTGATGATTATTATGGACTCAACCCACTCTAAGGCACAGTCATCCAAGTGGACTTCTCACTTCTGACCTTGGACCTGCTATCTTGAGAAGACCTAGTCCATCCTGCCACCTTCAGCCACTTTTCCAACAGGCATACGACTGTTGGGCAGTAGACCTGCAGTTCAGAAAGAGGTTGTGGATGCTTCTTTTCTTGGAGTGATAACATCTACATGAAATTCTTAGAAACGCCCTACTGTGTATCACATGGAGACCTGAGGCATGCAGAATTAAACAAAGAGGATGGTGGCAATCAAATTCAATTCGCTCATGCTACAAATGAAGAATCTGAGGCCCAGAGAGAAGGATTGAGTTTTCCAAGACCATGAAGCAAGTTAGAGACAAAGCTGGCCCTGGAGTCCAGGTATTGCTTTCCATAATCTCACCATGATAAGGAGGGGGACATCTTCAAAAGTCCAGGAATATCCTTGTTGACCTTGCTTGTGCCATGTTGCCCAGGCTGGTCTTTGCATTCAGGAAAAGCCATGCTGCATGATTAACGCCTTCTTCCTTCTGGCTTGAACATCTCAGAAGAGATTCTAATCTCTAAGAATTTAGCTGTACTCCCTAATGCTGTGTCCCAAACTTATCCAAAGTTAAGAAAAGATCCTCCTTGGGGAAAGCCTCCTTGGGGAAAGCCACCACTGGAGGGGACCAGAGGTGGGCTAAGAAAACCACTGCCAGCCGGGCACAGCGGCTCACGCCTATAATACCAGCACTTTGGGAGGCCGAGGCGGGCAGATTACCTGAGCTCAGGAATTTGAGACCAGCCTGACCAATATGGAGAAACCCCATCTCTACTAAAAATACAAAATTATCCGAGCGTGGTGGCGCATGCCTGTAATCCCAGCTGCTTGGGAGGCTGAGGCAGGAGAATTGCTTGAACCCAGGAGGTGGAGGTTGTGGTGAGCCGATATCAAGCCATTGCACTCCAGCCTGGGGGACAAGAGCAAAACTCCATCTCAAAGAAAAAGAAAACCACTGCCTGTCACCATCATTCATCTGCCCAACCCTAGGTGGAGCCATCAGATGAAGCACGGAGGGGTCTACCCTGAAGAAGCTCCTCAAGTGGCAGCTATCTTTAATTTACACTTCTTGGATCCCTTTCTTTCTTTCCCCCCTCTGCTAGTTTGAACAGCCCCATGATATCCATCATCAGTCACAGGTTCAGGCTTTCCTGCATCACCGTTCTTAAGGGCTATGCTGCTGGACTGACCCATCACTATCTAGGAACTGTCTGGAAAAGAAAATCTCATACACCTTGGCCTGGTCTTCCAGATCAGAGCCTAATCTTTCCTTTAGTCACTTTCCTATGCCTCTTTGCCCTGAGAAAGCTCAAGAATCTGCCACCCTCTCACCCTCTCCCCACAGTTGAACAACCTTCCTAATTTAGGAATCTTAACCACTTTCCTAGGCTAGGAGGGCTCTTATTTCAGGACATGAAAATGGGATGAAAAAATCAGAAAGTTTTCTTATATAAAGAAGTCCTGGGTATCTGCTTTTAGGAAAAGTGTCCTAGAATGAACCTCAAAAAAGAGCATCTAGTTCAAGTCCTAGGGTGGTTTCAAACTGAGTTTTTCCTAAAAGCTTTTGCTCATACAAGTCTGCACATATGTGCACACCAACCATGTGTTTCAGATTCTGGCAGCTGGGGACCTGTCTGGGGTTTCCCACATATTTGTTGTAATTCCAGGTCTGAATCCTCAAAAGGTAGAAGACTCAGACACTCTAATACCCCCAGGAGCCTCCAAATTTACAAAAGCTCCAATCTATATTATTTTGGGGTGCGGGGGCGGTGGTGAGACAAGAGTCTCACTCTATTGCCCAGGCTGGAGTACAGAGGCACAATCACGGCTAACTGCAACCTCTGCCTCCTTGGCTCAAGCGATCCTCCTGCCTTAGCCTCCTGAGTAGCTGGGACTGTAGGCGTGTGCCACCATGTCTGGCTAATTTTTGTGTTTTTTTGTAGAGATCGGATTTCACCGTGTTGCCCAGGCTTGTCTTGAACTCCTGAGCTCAAGCGATCTGCCCGCCTCAGCCTCCCAAAGTGCCAGGATTACAGGTGTGAGCCACTGTGCCAGGCTTAGCCTATATTCTTGAGAGTTCAAGAAGACCCACCATTTCAAAAATTGATATCAAGATTTTTAAATGTTCTTGACTTCAACCACCCGGTTAACAACATGTTTCTCACACTATTCCCAAAATCCAATCCACAGATCTCCTTGCTCTTTTCCAAAGATAGAAGACGACCTCCCTCATTTCCAAAAGACGACTGTGGGAATAAGAATGCGCAAGTCCTAATCCCAAAGCCCTGCTATCCCTGCTATTCAGGACAAAGGGGAAGAGGAAGTGAGAGTACATTCCTTCACCAGGGGCCTGACCCTGGAGGTAGAAACCTCTCACAAAGTAAGAATGGAGAAAGACTCAATGTGTTTATCAGTTTATCACATTCTAAAGACCCGCAGGGAAAGATGGTAGTCACAAGATCAGAATTCAAGTTTTCAGAAATCTGCCCCAAAATTGGCCTTATCAGGGACAACCAATATAAGATTGTCAACTTTTAATTTTGCTAAATAAGGATATTTTAAAAGCCTGATTACCACCTA
This sequence comes from Gorilla gorilla gorilla, assembly GCF_029281585.2. Classification (NCBI taxonomy): domain Eukaryota; kingdom Metazoa; phylum Chordata; class Mammalia; order Primates; family Hominidae; genus Gorilla; species Gorilla gorilla. The sequence continues at coordinate 52,456,386 of NC_073224.2, read as the reverse complement.
CTCTCACCATCAGCTCTGAAAAAGGATAAGCTAGTAAATATTTCAGCACATCTCCTGCCCCTAAAAGATGTCTTCTAATACATTTTGCTTTCTGAAAAAAATTGGTAAATTTTCCCTATTTTTCTTATTTTACCTCAGACTGGTGAAAACTCTGTCACAGACCAAAACGTGGGAATCACTGGGCCAGAAGACAGCTCCATGTCCCTTTTAGCTTGAGCCTAAAAATTAAGAGAAAGATCCTACGCTTTTGGGATTCAGACCTTCTAGAAAACCTGAGTAGGGCAGGTATGGAAGGGAGGGGGAAATTAATACACATACTATTCTTTACTTATATTAAAGGCACTCTGTCAATTACAAGGCACTGAACAAACATTGGTTGTTATTTTATAAAGCAGGTGTCCAGTGAGCATCTACCACCCTACTGAAACCTCTTAAATTTCTGTGAGCCCCTGAATTTTACCATATCCTTGCCTGTTCAAATAATTCAGGGACAATAGAGAAGAAGGCAATCTACTCCAAGTCAAGAATCACCTGAGGAAAAAAAGTATGCCTCTGGTGCGTGGTAGGGAGCATCAAATTGGCAACGTAACATAGACCCAGTGATGCCATTTCAATTGCACGATGAGGGGGCCCAGAGAGGACTGGTTCCATACCAGGGAGCAGTTTTCCGCTCTGCCTTCCCTATCACTGCTTCTTTCTCATTACTCTGATGCAGAAAGTATGGGGGATGAACAGGTAAAGGAAAGTGCGTGTATTGCTGGGCAGTGGGTAGAGGGAGGTGCATGCAGTACTGCGGCACGCTGGATTAGGAGTTGGATTCTAATCCATCCCTCCTGCTGACTCACCATAGCAGCATCTTTTGGCTCCAGTTTCCTCATCTATATTGTAGGAATATTTTTCCCATCTTCCCTACAGGATTGCAGGTAGACTGAGAGACCCTTGAAGGCAGATCCAGTTCTTTTCCATCTCTCTATACTCAAAATCTAGCACACTGCTTAGGGAAGAAGAGGGATCAGTAAACACCTGCTAAATTGAGCTAGAATGGGAGTGTGGGTATGAAAGCACACTTGGTCTGAGCTGCAAAGCACTGTACAATTGAACAAAAGGAAGAAATTATGACTCTCTTTTGGCCAAAATTATGCACAGCAGCATCTACCAAATACATAAAGATGCTATGAATTCTATTTGGAAGTAGGTGGTGACATAAATAAAAAAATGTTTAATGCCCATAGTTTCAAAAATAACCAGACTGTACAGCCTATTAATTATATTGCCTAATAAATGGCTGTGTGATTGCCTTCTAAATTCCATTGTACTATATGATTTCTTAGGCTTAAAATGTATTTTTGTTGCACTTTGTCCATCCCGCATCACCTCTCATACATTTCTCCCACTATATTCAGAAGTCAGTAGGCAAACGGTGGTTTTCTCACCTATTCTGGATTGTATCGACATTGAGAGTTGAGATCCCTTGCCTGGCTGCAGCTTTGGAATGTGTCAGAGTTTAGGACTCCCCAATCCCTCTTTTTGTTCCTTTCCATCCACCGCATATTCTTTCTCTAGCTTTCTCCACCACGTTCCTCCTCCAGTGTATATCTCACCACCCCAAATCTGCTTTTCAAAAACCACCTCCAGCCTCTGGCTCTGTCCCATTGAGTCTGGGCCACCCACCATTCCTGCGAGATCCTACCTCACAGCATGTGCTGCCCACAGGACCAGTGACTGCTCAGATGGCAGCCAGGCCAGGCTGCCCACCCACCAGCCCCTGTACAAGGCAGTTCTCTGATCTCTGCTCCTTGCCACCAAGAAACACCACACAAACCCTAGGAAGACGGGGCCACATTCAGCCAGCCTTACCCACCATCCACCAATCACCTGTCTCGCCCAAATTTCTGCTTTCAGGCAAAATGCCAATTCCTCCTCCCCCTCTTCCAAGGCTTTGGCCTCCATCCTGCCCAATTCTGAGGCACTGAGAAGAAAGTGCTCCTGCCACTTGCCCCTCATAGCTTTGATCCCTTGGGTTGGTTCAAGCTAATTTCACATGGAGACCATGCTGGAATGCATACGGATCTCACCTTCCCAACAGACAGCTTTACAGGTAGATTTATAAGAAATGTTCCAGGACATAAAGATAACAACAGTAGATAGATACCAGGGACTCCAAAATGGGGGAGAAATCTATTGGGTACTATATTCACTATTTGGGTGACTGGTTCAACAGAAGCCCAAACCTCAGCATTATGCAATATATCCACGTAATGAACCTGTACATGTACACCATCCCCCACCATCTAAAATTAAAAAAACAAGTGTTCTAAGCACCTACAAAATCCAGGGCTTACCCTAGGGGCATCAGTCCTCTGGATACACATGGGTTGTACTTATGTCTCTAAATTCCCTCTGCAGCCCCCTACCCCCAAGGGAGAAAATAGTCACCTTCTAGAAATTAGACATTTTCTTTAACTTTTTAATGAGAGACCCTGAGGAAGATGAACATTTATGCAATATTCTTATTTGCTAGGAGAGAAAGAAGGGATAAATGAAAAGAAGAAGAGGTAAAAGAAAGAGGAAGAACAGGTAAAAGATTTGCTTCCCAACTATTAACAGAAGTACCTGCACCACACACACACTCACATACATTCACTCTCACACACTCACACTCATTCATATCTGCCTTACTGTGAAATACTGCTCTTTGCCCAACATGTGAGTTTTTCTCCCGGGTCCTCTCCACTGAAAGTTTGGCTGGCCAAAGTTCTTCCTAGCGGAGATCCCCAGGACCCTAGGTTTTACCTTCCATGCCAGATGTCAGGACCCAACTGGGAGACGCAGACTGCCGACTGAGAAGGAGTGAAGCAATACTTCTGATCGGAGAAAACTGCCAAGGGTGGCGGATGCACTGCCCAAGAGAAGGAAAGAGACAGGGAGAGAGCCCGGGATTCCAGAATTCCCCCAGCCTTCCAGGAAGACTCTGGTGTCAGCTCTCTCCTTGCTCCAGCGCTAACTGAAAACCTAAGGAACGTCTCCCAATAAAGCTGGCTCTGAAATCTGAAACTGCAGGTTGGCCAAGTCCTATATAAACACACTCACACCCCCAGTTCCTCGGGTCTGATGGCTTACCCGCCCTCGCATTCCCCTCACTCCCTACCCCGCCTGCTCCTTGGAAACATCAGACAGCCCTCTAGCTGCAGCAACTCCTGAAACCCTAAGCTGAGCTAGCCCAGCGGAGCTGAGCCCAGAGGTGCAGGCACTGGGAGAGAGCCCTGCCAGGTGCTCTCCACTGTCTCTCCCAGCCCCAACCCCTCCAGCAGTTCAAGTCCAGGTGCTTAAGTGGCACTCAGGATCGAGGCAATAAGGGCAACAGGCAAGTCTGCAGCTTAAGAGCAGAGATTTTGAGACTATTCCTCCATATTAGGGAATATTCTCCTAAGGATCCGATTCTGGATAACTGGGTCTGACATATATAAATGGCTAAATTTGTCTTCCTCACCTCTCCCAATTTTCTGCATATCCTTCTTATGGAGCTCCCCTTTCTTTTGTGTTTCCACCCATAATAGAATTAGGCCAGGTGAGACTAGGAAGGGACTGTAGCAATTGTAATAAATGCCTCATTTTGCAGATGAGAGAGCTGAGGCCAGGATGATGACATGGCTTGGCAAAGCCAGGGAGTGACTCCCAGCCCGATTCGGCATCTTGGATGGTAGAAGGAAAATAAGAGGCTTACAAGTCAGATGGGCCAGGCGGTGGCTCATGCCTATAATCTCAACACTTTAGGAGGATTGCTTGAGGCCAGGGGTTTGAGGCTGCAGTGAGCTATGATCCTATGATCATGCCATTGCACTCCAACCTGGGTGACAGAGCGAGACCCTGTCAATCAATCAATCAATCAATGTCAGTTGGAAACATGCTTTAATACAACTAGATACTCACTTGGATCACTGATTGCAAGAAAAAAAAAATCACTTAACCTCTCTGAGCTTCAATTTCCTCATCTGTAAAATGAGGCTAAGGATCCCACCTGAGTCACAGTAAATAAGGTAACATGTATACATGGGCACATGGTAGGCACTCAGTAAATGCCCACTGCTCTTCCCACTCTGCTCACCACTCCACATTACCTCCAGTCGCCAGCTGACTCAAGAAGGTAATTCTTTTTTTTTTTTCTTTTTTTTTTTTTTTTTTTTTTTGAGACAGAGTCTGGCTGTCGCCCAGGCTGGAGTGCAGTGGCACAATCTTGGCTCACTGCAAGCTCCGCCTCCCGGGTTCACGCCATTCTCCTGCCTCAGCCTCCCGAGTAGCTGGGACTACAGGCACCCACCATCACGCCTGGCTAATTTTTTTGTATTTTTAGTAGAGACGGGGTTTCACTGGGTTAGCCAGGATGGTCTTGATCTCCTGACCTCATGATCCGCTCACCTTGGCCTCCCAAAGTGCTGGGATTACAGGCTTGAGCCACCACGCCCGGCCTCAAGAAGGTAACTCTAAATTGCCTGTAGTATTTGCTGTTCCTCCAGTGGCTGGTTTCATGTTTCTCATTCATTGTCTTTCTGTCACTCTATTAACATCCATAGTTTACTTTGTACAGTGCTCAGCATGTAATGCTTCATTTCTGTTAAGGGAAATATTTGACGTGCAGGCTGAGGTCATAGACAGATTCACACTGAAGACTCCCTGCAGGTCTCCCTCACATCTCAACCTCCAGGCTCCAAGCTTCAGTCCCATGAGCCCAACCACCTACTGAGCATTTTCCTGAGGGTAACCAGACTGAACCTTAAACTCAGCATGCTACAATCAACTTAAGATTGACCACCCACTGACTAATATATCATTGTACAATCACATGCCGCATAAGGTCATTCTGGTCAATGATGGACCACATATACAAAAGTGTTCCCATAGGATTATAACACTGCATTTTTCCTGTACTTTTTCTATATTTAGGTACACACATACCACTGTGTTATAGCTACCTACAGCATTCGGTACAGTAGCATGCGGTACAGGTTTAAGCAATAGGCTACACCATAAAGCCTACGTGTGTAGTAGGCTATACCACCTGGGCTTGTGTACGTACACTGTCATGTTCGCATGACAACAAACTTGCCTAAAAATGCACTTCTCAGAATGTAGCCCCAAAATTAAGTAATGCATGACCATATTGAGAAGGAACTGTACAAGATATGGTAAATGAAGATAGTATCAATTTAGTATGATGCTTCTTGGACTAAGAAATAATTTATGTTAACAACTACCAATATTATTATATTTGCCTAGAGCAGGAGTCAGCAAACTTTTTATGTAAAGGGTTAGATATATATTTTTAGCTTTGTAGGCCATACAGTCCCTGTTACACTCAATGCTACCATCATAGTGCAAAAGCAGCCACTCATAAGTAAACAAATGAGCAGAAACAAAAAAGCATAGATGAATGAGTGTGGCTGTGTTTCAATAAAACTCTACTTGTGGACACTAAAATTTGAATTTCATGTGTCACAAAACATCATTCTCCTTTTGATTATTTTTTCAGCACCAAATATAAACACCATTCTTAGCTTAAGGGTCACGCAAAATTAGGTAGTGGGCTGGATGTGGCCCATGGGTCACAGCTGGCCGACCCCTAGCTTACAGCCTCTCAGGAAGGATGTAGCAGACACTGGTAACAGTGATCATCTCCAAGCAGGGGACTGGGCATAGATCAGAGATAGATCGAGAGAGAGACTTTCACTGAATACTTTTCTATATTGTTTGACTACTATGCATGCAAGTAAAAAAACAAAAATCAATTATGAATGGGCTCCCCATCTAAGTTCACTCTTACTTCTATCAATGTCAATGTTAACTCTCCTGGTTAAACAGGGTTATAACTGCCAGGTCAACTTTGACTCTTCTATTTCAGTCTCTCATCCCAACAGCAGTCAGATCTGAAATCCACTGGCCCAGTTCACCAAAGTGCCTCAGCCTACTACTGGCCATCTCTTACTCCCTCCCCTTCCCGCATTCCTACTACTGTCTTTACTGCTCAACTGTCATTTACATACAACCTTGACCCTCAACTGACTTTTTACGCCAAAAACGTTTTTCCAAAAGAGAGACTGAAGATTTTTAAGGATTGGACTGTTTATTGCAATTCCTTGCCTTCCCTCTCAGCTCCTATACAAATGCCTTGTACGTAGTAGAGATGCAATAAATAGTTGCTTGATTGCCAATCTCTCATCCTGCTAGAAATGATTAGGAACAGAGGGCAAAGACTCATCTACAATAAAAGCTGGTTCTGAGACATGCAGCAGGGAGAGTACACAAAAGCTCAAAGACTTTGGGGAAAAAAATCGTAGTAAAGGACATTTAGAGAGAGAAAAGAGGCTCTGCTTTGGAGAAGGAAGTCAGGAAGAATGCCTCCGGTGATGATGCGGGTATGGGGAGGAACTCGCCCTAATTCCAATCTCTAGTGCATTAGCCTAGAGTTAGGGAAACCCCTTATCCTCAGCTGGGAGATTTTGGTGATCCCAGAATGACAGCCTCCCACATTTTGGAGGGATCTCAGCATTAAGCAGTCTGCCCTCCCAGCCGGTGCAGGAAAAGGCCTCTGCAACCACTATGAAAGATGGTTATCCACAGGCCGCTTGAACTCCTGCAGAGACAGCACACTCACTACTTTGGAAGGTAGCCTGCTCCATTGTTGAAGATTGCTGTTAGAAAGTTCTGCGAGGTGGCTCATGCCTGTAATACCAGCACTTTGGGAGGCTGAGGCAGGCAGATCACCTGAGGTCGGGAGTTTGAAACCAGCCTGACCAACATGGAGAAACGCTGTCTCTCCTAAAAATACAAAATTAGCCAGGTGTGGTGGCACATGCCTGTAATCCCAGCTACTCGGGAGGCTGAGGCAGGAGAATCACTTGAACCTGGGAGGCAGAGGTTGTGGAGAGCCGAGATCACGCCATTGTACTCCAACCTGGGCAACAAGAGCGAAACTCTGTGTCAAAAAAAAAAAAAATTATTCTGCTTCTACTCATTGTTTCTAGTTCCAGAACTAAGCAGATTAAGGCTTCTTGAGTGTAACAAAAAAAAACTAATGATAACTGCCAAATACAATACAGTTTTCAAATATTTCTTCCTTCCAAGATGTTCAAAGGGTTTTTAAACACACAAAATCATCAACTCTTTGGAACTGAAAGTACCTTTGCTCAAAAATGTTTATTGAATGAAATTGAATATAATTCCGTTTCCTACTTCCCAACATGAAAGCCCTAAGATTACACTCTAAAGGGAATCATTTTATTTCTTTAGAGGAGGAAACTTCACAATCATCCATGGCCATCCGGGCCCTAACATCCTTAAACTCAGAAAATGGATCCTAAGATCTAAACTGAATCCCTCGTGCAAAAGCATTTCCTCTGGTCTCAGCCCATTCCTTACCCTTCCTACTACAGGCATTAAGTTGGTGCTACATGACAAAATGCTAATGCCTAATGCTTGAGCCAGTGCTGGATAGATGCTTTATACATATTGTCTCACTGAATTCCTACAGAAACTCTGGAGGTGGGTGGTGGTATTCCCATTTTATAGCACAGGAAACTCATGGTTAGAAGAGTTAGCTAACTTGCCCAGCATCACACAACTAGTCAGTGACACAGCCAAAATTCAGTTAGGTCTACTCAGCTTCAAAACCCAGTCTTTTCCCTACAATCCAAGGCTTCCATGACAGTCGATCATCTCTGCCAACCTCACTCTGTCCCTGAAATGTGCAGAAATGCTTATTTCCATCATTTCCATCAGAAGCATGGGAGAGATAAACAGCACACAGCAATCCTACTGTCCCTCTCCAGATTCCACCCTCTGGGGGTGTTCAAGCCTTCCTGGGATGGAGGAAACAAGAGCAAAACCATTCAAAGCATCCCAGAAACACTCAACGGCAGAGTGACACCTTTCTGGCTCACAAGTGGCACACAGTCCTGTGCTTTCCTACAACCTGCCCTTGCTTGGGTCTGGCTCCAGGCCTTACTACAGGGCCGGGAGGCTCAGGACCCCATGAAGCATGACATTGTTTGGGCAGCACAAACACAACGTTCACCTGGGTCCTGGCACCTTTCCTCGGCAGCGCTGCTTTGGTAAATATTTGGCTGGCTCACCCAGGAGAGGACAACAGGACCTCTTTACCCATATCCTAACAATCCCAGTTCCACAACGATGGGCTAGAGTGTGCTGGGGACAGGCACAGAAGAATCACAAACGCCAGAATGCAGCCACTTCCCGAGTCATCAGCAGAAATCAGTTTGCCTCTAGTGCACTCTCTGAGAAGCTCTGAAGCATTTGCATCAAGGCCCTTAGCCCATTTTCTTTTCTTTTCTTTTCTTTTCTTTTCTTTTCTTTTCTTTTCTTTTCTTTTCTTTTCTTTTCCCTCCCTCCCTTCCTTCCTTCCTTCTTTCCTTCCTTCCTTGCATTGCCCAGGCCAGTCTTGAACTCCTGGCCTCAAGCATTCCTCCCACCTCAGCTTCTCAAAGCACAGGCCCTTAGCCCATTTTCTTTCTTTTCTTTTCTTTCCCTCCATCTGTCCCTCCCTCCCTCCCTTCCTCCCTTCCTCCCTTCCCTCCTTCCCTGCTTCCCTCCTTCCTTCCTTCCTTGCGTTGCCCAGGCCAGTCTTGAACTCCTGGCTTCAAGAGTTCCTTCCACCTCAGCTTCTCAAAGCACTGGAATTACAAGTGGGACCAACTGTGCCCAGCCCTTAGCCCATTTCCAAAGCTCAGCTCCAAATCCCAGGATGGTTCCTGACTAATCGCCCTGTTGGAGTTCACCATCTTAGTGATGCACTTCACACAATAGTCAGGCCTCCCCACGTGGCTCATCTTTTCAACCTAACTTACAGGGTGCTGGAAAAACACCGGGTTGTCCTCCACTCCAGGATGCCTACCTCCAGAAACATGCACATTCCTGGGCTCATCTGGCCTCGGGGACTCCGTGAACATAGGGATGACCTCTCCATTTCTCAAGAGCACAAACCACAGCCAGGAGTTCAGAGCTCACACAAGATGTTACTATTGAAGAAAGAAGCTGACCTTGAGGCTACTGCTTCTCTTCTCAGTCCCTGGGGAGAAAATTCTCTTGTTGACAGTCTATATTCCATATTAGCCCAAGGAAATCATATGATGCTCCACCTCCATGCCCCCATCCTCAGGTGGCTGTCTTTGAGATTTTCACCTGACATTCTGCAGCTAACCACCTTTCTATCTGTCATCTCCCTGGAAGACATGGTCATTAGCAGAGAGCACCATGTAGGTGTCTAATTAAGCAAGCAGCAGCAAATGCAGAAACCCGTTCAAGCCACCCCACAGAGCATCTCCCCGGGGATCCTCTTACAGGCAGCTCCCTCCCCCGAGCTTCCTGGAAAGGTCTCTATTGTTTGCCTAGAACACAGAAAAGTGTCCGATTCTGCCCTCCTACTTATCTGCTGGCACAGACTTCCTGGCCTCTGCACAACCCCAGGGGGTACTATCCCCATATAGCACAATGTGAACGGTGCCCTCAGAATTGTGGGACACAGCAGCACTGGTGGGTGGGAAAGTGAGGGTCCCCAGATGGGGAGGGACAGGATCTTCTGAGGGATGTCCTCTTACCTGTCTTCCTTAGGGGTCCCAGAGCCATATCCTGCCATCCTAGCATCTTGAGATCAGGGCACAGGAAGCAAGGTGCCCTCAAACAGATTGATAAGAAGATGGCAGAGACAGAGGTGGACAGCGTGAGTGGCTCAGCCACTCCCTCAACCTGTGTCTCAGAGTCCTGTTGTCTGAACTGTAGCTCACCTGTTCCTGTTTCACCCTTCAAATGGAATGTTCCACTTCCCCTGTGAGCCCGGGGAGAGAAATAAATTCCCTGTTCTAGAAAAGCTTTCTTCTTTAGAGACTGAAGTCTCTGGAATTTCATCCAATACTCCTGCAGACGACAATGGAGTGACTGGGCCAACAGCAAGTGCAGAGAAGGATCCTGGAACGACAAGACTGATCCTAACTGGCCACCACCCCCCTGGCCTGGGGATGGTCTAACCAAGGAGACTGGAGGGGAATAGACAGACACCTGCTGCCTCTGTAGCTCCTGGCGGACCTCACTCTCAGGTGTCAGATGAGTACCCCAACCAAGCTGGGGCGAGAAATAGCAGAATCCTCCTTAACTTCTTCTCCTGTGCCCTTCCCTGAGTCAAGCTTGTCTTTCTTCTAGGCCCTTATCTCCCTGCCTCAGAGACCTTTATCCACTTCATCTCTTACCTCCACAATGGCGCAGGGGTGTTAGAGATGCTGGTATGGATGCCCACAAGCTTTTCACGGGGACAGCATGTATGCTGGTATTGGGGAGTAGGGAATAGTACTCAGGGATGGATCCAGGTCTTCTAATTCCACAGGGGCTTCAGTGACTCCAAACCCAACCCCTAGAGGTATCAATGTAGGCCTCGGTGCCCTCATGTGATCCAGAGCTCTGCCAGCTCGGCTCGGAACGCTGGCACACACTCCTGCACCACATCAAGATATGTGGGTTCTCTCTGGCAGAAATGGGAGAATGACAGCCCTGTCCAGCTGTTTTCCAGTTCCTGTGAGACAAACTGGACTTTGATTACAGCAGGAATGGTTTAGGTTAGATAGTAAGAATCACTTGAAATGGGTGATAAGAGGACATTTAGGACTCTGTCCTTGGCCTTTAAAATTAAAGCCAATTTCCCCTCCACTGGCTATGGCTCAATACCTGTTTCATCATGTGACTCTCCTGCTCAGAAATCCTCAGTGGTTACCCCTCCCCTGCCTGCTACATAAGGGTCCACCTCCACGGTTTGGCATCCAGGGCCCACTGCGGCACGTCCCCACTCATCTTTCAAACGTCATATTCTATGGCTCCATGTGTAAGTTTTCTAGTTCAACCTGACTGAACTTTGCAACATTTCCCCGAAAGGCCTTAGGCATTCCTGCTCTGGCAGCGTCATTCCCCTTCCCTCTCCCCCAGATGCCTGTTAAATCCAAATCTCCCAGGGGAAGGCAGGTGGACACCGTGTTAGGGCTGAGCTCAAATGCCACCTCTTCCAGAAAGCTTCAGTTAAACACCCCCAGCCCACAGAAAACCCCCTCCGCCGTGAAGTTGTAGGCATATGTTAGCCAGTCATTCCCTAGAAATGTCCTGAGCATGACAGTGCTAGAGACTGAGCAGAGATGTGGTCCCCACCTTCAAGGAAACCCTAATCTAGAGAGTGGATACAGATAAAAGCAAACCAACAAAACCATCCTCCCATGACAGGCAGCCTGGGATGAGGGCAGTGTGAGTGGGGAGCCGGGGAGGTGCCCAGGGGAGGCCACAGCATGGAGACGACAGCATGAGAGGAGGAGGCTGGGCGTTTTAGAGGGAGTCACATTAAGGAGACGGGAGATTACTGGGGTACCTGGACTAGGTCAAGGTTCGTGTTGGGAAGTAACGATAATTCTATAAACATTTACTGTGTGTTTACTATGGACACTGTGGGAATGCTTCCTATTTATGAGCTTGCTTATTCCTCATAACTAAATGAAGCTGGACGGGTATTTGGGGGCCAGACTGTGGAGTCCCACGATGCATGTAATACAATGCGTGAGGTGGCTCCCGCTCAATAAATATTTTCTAATTGATCAATGGATAAATGATCTTTGAAGGCTCACTCCCAGTGGGAGGAAGCTAGAATTTTTCAGGAGCAACTAAAGCTCTGAAAAATATTTTTCTAACTTTTTAAACTATTAAAAGAAACACCGGGACTGACAAGGGGAGGATAGGCCCTGGTTGGGTAAGAACCTGACTTTCTCGATACAGGATGTGGAGAGTGGGTGTTGGAGCACTCCCTGTGCCCACAAGAAACCCAAGTAGGCTCAGGGAGACAGCTGCCGGGAAAGACAGCTGCAGGCCGCTCAGAATAGGGACACGGGAGAAATGCTTTCAATGGGTGAGTCCAGGGGTACCCAACCCCTTGTTCCCAGTGCCTTTGCAGGATATGTGGGGGTAGGGTTCACTCAGCACCACCCAGAGCTGGCAGAGCCTCTGGAGCTGAGTTTGCCCTGCCTCCCCACTCATTGGCACAGTGACTTGGCTAACTCCTTCCAGAGAGATGGAGGTCCTTCTAAAAGGTCACAATTTCCCTCGGTTTCCATCTTTTCTGGCCTCCCAGTCTTTGATTTAACTTTTATCTGGCCAACTGGAATTTAAGCCCATTCTCCACTGGAGAGCTCAATACAGGTATCAAACTTACCTATTTGAACCCATTCCCCACTAGGGAAATCAATAAAGATGTCAGCTCATTCCTCTTTGGCATCTGTGTTAGGATATCCCAGGATGGGACTCAATCACCCTACTGGTATTTTACCAGGGGCAACTAGGGCTGAAGAACGGAGAAGCCAAATGATGAACCCCAGACAGATAAAGCGGTCTCTTCGTATCCACTCCTTAAACATCTCCAAGGCTAATCACATAATCTACTGTGCCATCTGCAGCTGAAATAACCAGAACTGGACATCTGGAGGTACCTTCCAGTCTCCTCCAGCCTGGACCAAATCACTGAGCATCTCTCAGCCTCTTTTCCCCACCTATAGAATGGAATGGAACCTATGCTCACCAAATTCAGCTCTTCTGAGCATAAAATAACTTGGTAAATATAAAAATGTCTCAGAAAGTTAAACCAAAAAGTTAAGCATAGGGTACTGCTGATAGAATACCAATCCAGGCCTAAAGAGGCCCTCAGGGACAGCTAGCAGCCCTGGGTCCTAGCTCCAGGCAGGGGCTCCAGTTTGGAAAGCCTTTCCTGATTTGAGTCTGGGAAGAGATAAGATAACAATCAGTGATGTTGTTCCAGCAGCCAGGCCTCTTCGGAGAGTTTATCAGCAGAATCTGCCCAACCAGGAATGCAAGCTCGGCCCCACCTGTAGCCTTCACCTCCTCAGCCGGTTCTGAGGGTCTGGGCCTATTTTCTTTAGAACCTCACATCTAGGAACAGGAGGCACCTTCTCATCTATCTCAGAGCCCCACCAACACTCCCGGCTAGATCTCCACCCACCTTTGAACACAAGCCACACGGAGGAAATCTGCCATTTCTTTTTCCTCAGAAGTTTTCCTCTAACTACCCTGTCTTACAGATAGTGTCTTTCAAACTGTGGCTTTGGAATCATCAGTGGGTTGGGAACTCAAATTAGTAAAACATAATCCAAATTGGCACATGGGAGAAATGCATTTTTTAAAAATTTAATGGAACAGAATAGAACGTAGTGTATACTGCACTTGGTAAGAATAAGTATTATTTTGGGATACTTTTGTTAAAACACACACACACAACATGAGAATCCTGACTCAGCCACTTAATCTTTCTATGCTTCCATTTCTTCATTTTAAAAGGAGGATAATAACAGTATCCACCTCATATCGTTATTGTGAGGACTGTATTAGTCCATATTCATGGGGCATTTGGAAAAGTACTTTACACAAGTGCTATATAAAAGTGTTATTTCATACACTTATACACACATGAGTGCATGTGTGTGTACATGTGCGTGCATGAGTATCTTTGCTTACAAGGTAAATATCCTTCTGTAGGGTGAGGAAAAAACTGAAAGTCACTATGTGTGAGAAGCTAAGAAGTGTCTCTCCAAAGACAATCTGTTCTTGGTGTCCAATTCCCAGTGCCCAGGAGATTTCACAGGTGTCTGTCCTGGCTTTAGAGAAGGAGACAGAGGTCACTGGAGGAGCAGTGGCTGGACAGAGCGTGTAGAGGATCCGAGAGCACAGGGCCAAGGGCTTCAAACTGGCTCATTTACTCCACATGCAATTCAGCAGGGTAGGTACTATTATTACCCCTGCTGTACAAGTGAGGAAACTGAACCAGAGAGAAGTTAAGTTGCCACACAGCTAAGAAGTAGCAGGGCCTGGATTTGAACTCTGCTTCCCAAGTCTGGACTTGGAACCACTGGACTACAGCGTCTGTTTCACTTTGCAGCCAACTTCTTGCATAGCAGGGGAAGGCCGGCCCTCAGAAGTTTTGGCCACTGAGGAGGTGGCCCTGTCTGTGAGAGAGGTGGCTTCATAAGTGTGGCCTCATAGGCACTCCCCTCAAATCCAAGCAATTTAATTTTCAAGTGGCTTGAATTCAGGAAACAGTAACTCCAGGGTCACAATATAAAGTCCAGAGCTTTCTACTACAATAGCTGGCAATAATAAACTTGGTTAACAGGCTCATAGCATATAATGCGCTAAGTACTCGTTTAATTTGAACAGTACAAACCTGACCAGATGACATTACATCTCTCCCATACCCTTTATTCTGGAAGACTCGGGTTGTTTCTGAGCACGTCTCGTTTCATTTTCTCCATGGTCCAGAGATGTTAGGAGGGGAATATTCTCTGACTTGCCAGAGGCCACTCTATGAGTGAGCCCGCAGTGCAGAGAGGGAAGGTTTCCGGTCCAGTAAATGGGAGAACAGAAAATCAGGTAATCTCCATCTCCAAGCTCCTGTGGTCCCTAGCTCTCCCAGTCTACCCTTGCTTCCTTCCCATCTTGATAACTATGCAAAGTCCCCCAAAAACAAGGTACTCGGTTCATCTCTAGAACTGACCCTGTGCCACATCAACCCAGTGGACACTTCTGGTGGGAAGGAAAGAGGAGAAAGAAGACAGGAGTGGGCTGTAACTGTGGAATCACTCTCCTTTCCCCGTGAGGCGCCCACAGTCCTTTCCTGTGCTATGGAACATTTCATAACACTGGGAGCAGGAGGGGGAGCAGGAGGAGGAGCAGGCTGTCAGTCTTATAGACTGTTTCCTCCAAAATTCCGTGTCCTATTCGCTGTCCTTACAAATGAGAGCTGGCTAACTATCTCCTCATACTGGGTACAACCCATGACTTTTCATATCTTTTCATTCTGTGGTAAGCCCCAAACATACATTATTTTTTTAAAAACTGAGGAAATTGAGATCAAGAGACATTAAGAGACTTACTCATTGTCACAACTGTGTGAACGTAAGCGAGGGAGGATCCCATTAAGGCGGGCTTCTTTTAGAGCTAGTAGGCACTTCTAGTCCCCATACATCCCCTGTCCCCACCCAACAGGAGTGGTCCCTCCCTCCTGTGCGCTTTGTCTGTAAGTCAGACGCAGGTATTTCTGAGTCACGCCTGTTGTCCTGCACTGCAGTCATTTGTTTACATGTCTGCCTCCCCCACAGCACTCTGAGTTCCTTGAGGGCAGTGGCCGTGTCTTACTCATCTTTGCATTCCTGGTATCTGGCATATAAACATTTCTCAATAAATATTTGGGGAAGAAAGGGAGGAAAGGGAGGACAGAAGGGAGACATACAGAGGGAGGAAAGAGAGAAGGGAGAAACGGACAGGGTGGGCAGGGATGAGGAGGGAGGGAGGAAGAGTGGGTGAGTGGGTACCAGGAGCTCATGGTCATCTCAAGCCAGTTCAATGGAATCATGGTACACCACCCTCTGCGGGTCTAATTCTAACAGGGACGAGTGGAACAGGTTGCCCTACTAGAGTCCATCCGGGATATAACTAGAGAGCACTAGCAGCAGAGTGGCCTTTCAGCCACCAAGGGGCCAGGAAGCCACAAGACTTCAGACACTGCTGCCCCATCATCCTTATTCTCTCCTTTCCCACCACAAGGAAGGGAACAAAGAACCAGCTGCCTCTTCCCTGGGGGAATGCTATGCTCCACCACCCCTTCATGCCTCCATGTCCACCCATTTAATGGAGGCTCGGTGCTGTCTTGGGTGATGGAAGTGGATTTAAGAGGATGGCGGCATGCAATGTACACTGGGTAGACCCCTCCACTTGACTCCCAACCCCCGAGGTAGGGGTGAGCATGGGGGGTGCTTCTCAGGTGGGGAGCTGGTGCCAGCAGGGCCCTAAGGAAGGAGCCATGCCCTCCATCTGGATTCACCATACTCGCAGCTCAGCTCCCCAGGAGACTGTGGGTGGGAAGGAGCAGTGGCTTCTATAGGAAGGGGCTCTGAGAAGGCTTGGTGCCTGCATGACTCAGGGAAACAACTAGAAACCATAACTTAGCAACTTGGCTTCTCTCTGGAATTTCCCTGGGGCAAAGAGATAGGGAAACTTTCGGTCAGCCCTGTTTATGCTGAGCCCATGTGGGGCCCCACGGCTCCTCCTTCTTTTCTGGAA
Organism: Gorilla gorilla gorilla; assembly: GCF_029281585.2. Classification (NCBI taxonomy): domain Eukaryota; kingdom Metazoa; phylum Chordata; class Mammalia; order Primates; family Hominidae; genus Gorilla; species Gorilla gorilla. The sequence continues at coordinate 52,440,228 of NC_073224.2, read as the reverse complement.
AGTGCTGGGTCCCCTATCTCTCCCCACATGGCTATTGCTCATACATCAACTGCTCCCTCCACGTGCTCTGTGGAGACCTCCTGTACGCACGGCACACTGGGCTGGCCTGCGGCACTCTTGGAGCTCGATCTCCAGAGTATGTGTGTGTAGAATGGGGAGTGGGACAGAGGGGTTCTTAGCCTTCCCCCAAAAAACCCAGAATAATGCCATTACATTCTGCAAAGCCTGCCTGATCTCTTTTGAAAAACATGTTCTGAAGCCAAGTCTGGTGCATGCCAGGCAGCCCAGCACCTGGAAATGAAGCAAGAGGCTATTTCCAAGGGATCTTGTAGCTTCTCCTTTGTGCCAAAGAAGGGGGCGGATGATGAAGGGGGAGGTCCAGGCTCAATCATACTAGGCTCTTTAAATGGACAAGGCCGTTGTTTCGGGTCAGAATATGGAATAGTGTTACCCAGAGGCCATGGCTGCCCACAAGGATGGTAGAGGGAGTCAGGCAACATCATCAGGACTGTCCACTACATAAAGCACCACTCAGGGGAAGCCAAAGGCACTGAACTCTCATTCTGACCTCACAGCTAACATGCTGTGCACCCTCAGGCAGGCCACAAGCCTCTCTGATCCTCAGAATCCTGAGGATCTGCACATGACCATAAGGATGGGAGCAAGGAGAGGAAAGGACACAAATTGATTGTGCCCCATGTCTGCTTATAACTTTTAAAGGATTAAGTTCAGCCTCCTGTGTAGGGCTATCAAGGCTTTCCACAGGCTGGCCCACCTTCCAGCCTCCCCTACTGCCCCCCTGCAGTACACTCTGTGCTCCAGCCTCTGACTCTGCTGATCTAGTTCCGGCGCCCATGCTTCCTCCTGCATCTCAGCCTCTGTGCACGCTGTTTCTTCTGCTGGAACCTCATCCCTTCCACCCTACCCTTCCCATACTTTAAGGTTCAACCTAAACCTGACCCTACAGCCACTTTTTACTTCCACCCAGGCAGTCTTCCTCCCTCTGTGTTTGCAAACCACTCTATGCATCTGATCTTATTTTTCTTCACCCTTTGTTTACAAATGTGTCTCCCCTGCTAGACTGTGAAACTGAAAGGACAAGGACCATGTCAAATGCATCTTTCATTCAACAAGCATTTAATAAATGTCTGCTGTGTGTCTGCCAGAATAGAAAGGAGAAAAGGGCAGGCTCACAGTCTGCTGGCCCCAGTGCTTAAGGCAGTGCGGGCCCAAGTGGGCCCAGCCTGCTGCTGAGTCAGGAAAGGCAGGCCCAGGAGCTGCCCCTGGGGCTCTGGCAGGGCATGCTCTGCCTTCTCTCCCTTAGCAGGAGACTAAAAAATATTGAGAAGAAACTAAAAACATAAACCACCACCACTTATGGAGCAGTTTACCATGTGCTATATAGCCACTGTTCTCTATACCTTAGCTAGTCCTCAAATTAACTCTGTGGCACAAATCTTTGTTACTCTGACTTCATATATGAGAAAAGTGGTGCCCAGAGAGGTTAGGAAGCTTTCTTAATATCATACAGAGGCAGCAGAGATTGCACAGGACCTCAGGTCCATCTGAACCCGCCCCCCTACACACACCCCTTTAGTCTCACGCTGCCCAATTTAACACACTAACAATGAGTGCCTATTTGTGCCCAGACTCCTTGTTTAAGGGGAGGAAATGATGATCTATTCACCTCAAGGCTCTAAACTGGATGACTTTAGTCCTAGCTGCCCCGGCATCCTTCTGGAAGTTCTCTGTGCCCTTGCTTTCCACCGCAACAGAAGTTCCCAGGACTCTTAATGAGCCACACCAGCTCCCTGGCGTGACTTGGGAAGCCAGTGGGGTCGCATAGCAGGCTGCTGCCATCCAGCTTTTGCCACCTTCAAAGTGCCGTTAGTGGACAATAGAAACTGGCTGCTTAGCCAGTGGTCTCAGGCAGTCCCAGGCCCCCATAGCTTCAACCACTGTCACTATTATCCAGAGCTATCAGCCACTGGGATTCTTTCCTTAATGGGCAGGCAGCAGATAATGGGGCTCCTGTGGTCTACTCCCCACCAGCCATAATCACACTCCTCACACATGCTCCTCCACATTCCCCCAACCAAGTGTTTACTCTCTCAAAACCCAATTGTAGCTACTGCCCATGTAAACTCCTATCCTACTTTTATTCTGGGGACCGCTCTTCCCACCCCAACCAAGCTAACTGGTCCTACGCATTTTGCAAATTCCCTTCCTGTCCCATGGAGTGTCATTCTATGGATGCAAGGTCTTCCCATCCTAAATCTAAATCATCTCTTCCAGGAAGCCCTCCCTGATAGACCATACCCAAACCTGACCTTCCCTTTGCTTTGCATTTCCTTGGAACTTAATGCCTTCCCCGCTTTTACATTGGTTAGAGCCATTTATGTCACATTTATTCATTTGACAAACATTTGCTAAGGGTCTACAGCTATGTGGCAGGCATTAACTGTGTATCTACTATGTGCCACAGCACACTGTGCTAGGCCCTGACGCTCAGTGCCCTCCGGGAGCTTGCACTCATGTTAATTATCTTCAGAGCCTTGCCTGGGGGAGGCCCCCCTCTGCACTTAGATGGGGCACTCTCCCAAGGACTGTCTTCTCTTTGCTCCATCCTAGCACCTGACATTTAATAGGTCTTTTGCATCGTTATCTCATCTTATCTCCGCAGCACCCTTCAAGGTAGGATGGAGACACTGAGGCTCAGAAAAGATGAAGCAACCTGTCCAATAGATCCCAGCTGGTTACCAGCTGAATCATCAATAGAAATTCAGGTCCTCTGACTCCCAAGGCAAGTGGCCTTTGCCCCACAACATGCAGACTAGGATCACTGAGAGCTAGATGGGACCAAAGTGATGACTTCTCAACTGCTGTCACAGCCAAATGGACATTTTGGAAGAAAGAAAGCTAATGTGAAATTAGAGGGCATTATAAACTGCTTGTGTAACTGGAAAGCTTCAACAAGGTTGTACTTGTATTCCTGGTGCATAATAGGTGCTCAGTATGTGTTTGTCAAATGAATAAACAGCTTACTAGAGAGGTAAATGGCAGAGGGTGTAAGCTACCTAGTATTATAATAATAGCTATCTATTGAGTGCATACTTGTGTGAGGCATAATTCTAAATGCAACTCATTTGATCTTCACAACAGCCTTTTGAGATGGTTATTGTTATGACCTCTGTTTTAAGATGAGGAACCTGAGACAAAATCAGGTTAAATATCCTGCTTGAGGATGGAGTGGCAGGACTTGGAAAGGACCTAGGCAGACTGACTCCAGAGCTGTGCTCTTCAAGTTAGCCCAGTACAGTTCATCCATGAGATCACTCAACTCTAATTACAAGCATACTGAATGAGTGTTCTGATGAGTGCTGAGTGAGACCTGAAGTCACACTTCTGCCCTGGGCCCCAAGGTTCTGCTTGAGTCTGCATGAGTCACTCCTAGCTATGATGAGGTGCAGTGAAAGTCCAGCCAGTAGGGATGTGTTTCAGCCGCACGAGGACTTCAGGAGCCCTCTTTGGGGTCCACATCCCAGAATCTGACTTTGATTGTTCTGACTTTGATTGCCAGGCATCCCTGGTAAGAGTCAGGGCTATGGATCGTGAAGAGTTTTGAAGATGGAAGGAAATTTTTAGTATCTCAAAGGCTGAAGTAGAGGATAGAATAGGGTTTGTCACTGGGCACAAAGACATGCTGAAAAGATTTATAAATAGGATAAAGAAAGGGGCCTCAATGAATAAGCCCTTTATGGGATAGGATACGAAGGGTAGGGCTGGGCAATAGGAAACTCCAGCTCTGGCTACTTTGCAGTCCCCATTAGAGAGGCAGCTCGTGATGAGACAGAAATGTCTCACCATCAATAAGACAAGGAAAGGAACCAAATGAAGAGAACTTAGAAACAGTTTTCTCTGAGGTTGAGTTTCTCTGACAAAGTCTTATCTGGGAGGGATACAATTCAGAAGAAATGAGTGAAAGTGGAGAGACTATTCCAGAAGTCACAAAAGCTGAAGGCTTTATGTCTAAAGGTGCTGAATTGGAAGTCAATTCGGATCCTGGTGTTTTTATCTGACCTGAGGCCAATAGCTTACTAAACCTTCCATAGACATCAGTTTCTCCATTCATTAAAAGGGTATTGTGTCACCTGTTTGTGTCTTTGTCCTTTGGCTTAGGGACTGTGTTGGATAAAGGAGACTGGAGATCACATGATGCCTGAGTTACTTAGAAGAGAGGAGATGCAGGAATACAGAATTTTATTTATTTATTTATTTATTTATTTATTTATTTATTGAGATGGAGTCTCACTCTGTTGCCCAGGCTGGAGTGCAGTGGCGTGATCTCAGCTCACTGCAAGCTCCACCTCCCAGGTTCACGCCATTCTCCTGCCTCAGCCTCCCAGGAATACAGAATTTGATCAGAGCTTTCAGCAAGGGAGAGGCAGGAGCCACCTCCACACTGTACTTCAGTTACCCCAATTGCATTTAGAGAGATGCAATTATTTTGATTGTCTTAGAGCTCCTGAGAGATAGGAAAGTCTAGTGTCAGGCACCTTGGGTAGGCAACATTACTTCCCAGTTATCTACAAGTTCAGCTCTCTGGGGTCAGCCCACAGAAAACGAATGTCAGGAAGAAATGTTTCCTGCAATTAAAGCAATAAAGAGAAATGCAAACTGGGTTTAGAGGGCTGCCAGGGGGAGAATCCCTAGGGACATGGTGGTCAACTGTCCCAGTTTGTCCAGGACTTTCAGTGCTCAAACCGGGACAGTCTCAGGCACACTGAGAAAAATTGGTTGCCCTACCAAAGAACTCACGTAAATAAATATCTGGTTTGACAGAGAACCAATGGGCACCACATGAGATCTTCATGCTCAGAAATATTGAGAGCTCAGGTCCCAGGACTAGGAGCCCGAATGCCCAGCTGCCTGCTTGGTGAGCCCTTAGCACACACGTTACTGTGGGCAAGTACCTGCCTTGCTGGGCTTTGGTTCCTCTATAAGATCTGGATGGGTTTTCCTTCCTATCTGGAAGACAAAATCCTATTAGAAACTTCTAAAGGTGCTCAGGACCCTGAGCCCTGAGAAAGTTCCTTATTGGTGGCTTCTTAGACTAGCCTGTGAACAAACCCAGGAGGCCTTGCACAAGACTCTACTCTGCCTGTCCCTAAGGTCACTTAGTCCTGCAGAGATCTCAGGGCCCAGGTGAACAAGGGGTGGAAGGGCAGCATGGGGAGAAGTAGTAGCTGCCATTTCCAGGCTGCCAAAGCCAAGCACCGCTGGGCTGCCATTAACATATAGACTGGGCTGAACACAAAAGGGGCAGAGTCCCTCTGCCCACAGCAAGCCCCATTCCTCACCCTGCCCAGCCGTCTCCCTAATGCATCCAGCACAGTGAGCCATGCTTCCTCTGCCTTGAGTCCACTTAATTTTCTCCTAAGCTGCTTTGTGAGGCAGGCTCTGAGCACTCCACGTGTCCAGTCCTGCTGTGGCCAACTTTCTCCGTGGCCGAGGGCAGCTCCAGTTCCATGCCCCCTTCTGCCAGCTGAAACAGAGCCCGGCTCCAACAGTGCCCTTCAGTTTGTGAAGACCAGAGGGCACAAGTAGACACTCAGCTCCTCTCTCCCTTAGACCCAACCAGCCAAGAGAATGAAGCTTCTCCCTCCTGCCTGTGCCAACACACGGTCACGTCTTAGCTCATCAAATGTTCTATCAGTGCCCACTACGTGCAAAGCACTGGCAAAGAAACAGAGACAATCGAGACCCATATTCAGAACCCAAAAAGGGCCATGAGAGCACAGACAGACAGAGGCTTCCCAGCTCTCATTCTAACAAGACTTTGCATGGCTGCCCCAGTCCGTGCCACCTCCCAAACCCAAGTGAGCACCACAGAGACATGGAGACAAAAGAGAAAGAAGAGAACCAAAAGCCTGGTTAATTCACAAAGCAGTGCTCCAGGTGATAGATCATCGAGCCTTACACCCACTCACAACACATTTCTAGCAAATAATTTTTGCTGTCCAAGCCCTAAATCTGACTACTAGGGATCAAGCTAGAGAATTAAGAGTCGGAAGATAAATGTAATCAAACCCCTTTCCTTCTCCTTGGTTGGTTCATTCATTCATTCCATATATATTTTATGAGTGCCTTCTGTGTGCCAGTATGGAGCTCAGCACTAGGACTTGAACTCACTCAGCATTCACTGCCTTTCATCATCCTCAGACTAGCTCCCTCCTTCCTATATGATCCAAATAGGGTGAGGAACTGCTCACTGCCCAAACCCTGGGGCCTCCGCACTTAGGCAGGGAGTGGTCCAGGCAGAAGCGCGCTGAGTACAGCAGCCTCTGTAGTAGGGAATTGTGGACAAAGCAGCTACTTGGGTTTCAGCCTCTCCCCAGTCTCTCTCCATCCCCTCCTCCTCCTCCTGGGATAGAAACCCTGCCACTCTCTGCTCACATGCTTGAGTCACAAGGCTGAACTCCCAGCAAAAGAAGTAGCTCAAGGATGTAACAGGCGCGAGCCCAGTGAAACAGAAATACAGCATTTCATTTTGTTCACTGTGCACCATTCTTCCTCGTTTAATGCCCAAGAAAGCAGTACCAGGGCTTCCTGCTTGTTTGTCCTTCCTACCTCTCCCACCCACCTGGCGCTGAGGCCTCACTCCTGATTTATCCCCAGCTCCATTCCTTTCTGTCTCCCTCTCAAGGCCCACAGAGGGTGTCTTGTGTCTCTAGTGCCCCGCATGTGGAGAGGTACAGGAAGTAGACAGCGATAAGGAACTAGCACAGGGCAAATGAGCCTTGATGCTGACGGGCCCCTTCTGGGAGCCCCTCTTGACCTGCAGTCTCTGGCCCACTGAGGCCCAGGAGAGCGCTGGGAGCCCCGTCGTTGATTGGCACCTTGCAAGCAGGCTTCCTCGTCTGTCCATGCACATTGTGGTGTCCAATGGTCTAACTGCAGATTTCCATCTCTGATCTGCATGGGCAGATGGGCGAGCAGCTGTGCCAGGCCCCAGGGGACCACAAGCTCCTGGGGAGGAGGCACAGCCACCTGGCTCTCTAGACCAAGGACTCAGGGGGCCTGTCTCAAGGGCAAGAGACAGCCCAGGCCTCCAAAAGGGAAAAATACAAGAGCAAGTATAAGCCAAACCCCAATCCTCTCTCCTCTCTTCTCACTTGCTCCCATTCCTAAGGAAAGGACAGGGCAGGTATCAGAGAGCTGGGATGGCTGGCTTTCCTTTCCCATTTGAGGCATATCCTCTGACTCACTGTGTTTCTGAAAGCCAGTTCCCTGACTTCTCTGGATAAAACCTCATTATTCTCAAAATTAGAGCTGGAGCCCTGGCTGCTTTCTGATGACCCTGGCTGGGATAAAAAGGAAAGAAGCTGCTTTTATTTATTTTATTTATTTATTTATTTATTTTTAAATTTATTTATTTATTTTTGAGACAGAGTTTCACTCGTCTTGCCCAGGCTGGAGTGCAGAGGCGTGATCTTGGCTCACCACAACCTCTGCCTCCTGGGTTCAAGGGATTCTCCTACCTCAGCCTCCTGATTTGCTGGGATTACAGGCATGCGCCCCCACGCCCAGCTAATTTTGTATTTTTAGTAGAGACGGGGTTTCTCTATGTTGGCCAGGCTGGTCTCAAACTCCCGACCTCAGGTGATCCTCCCTCCTCGGCCACCCAAAGTGCTGGGACTACAGGCGTGAGCCATTGCACCTAACCCGCAGTCAATTTTCTTTCTTTTTTTTTTTTTTAGACAGAGTTTTGCTCTTGTTGCCCACGCTGGAGTGCGATGGCGCCATCTCGGCTCACTGCAACCTCTGCCTCTCGGGTTTCTCTGCCTCAGCCTCTGAGTAGCTGGGATTACAGGCATGCACCACCATGCCTGGCTAATTGTGTATTTTTAGTAGAGATGGGGTTTCTCCATGTTGGTCAGGCTAGTCTCAAACTCCCGACCTCAGGTGATCCGCCAGCCTCAGCCTCCCAAAGTGCTGGGATTACCGGCTTGAGCCACTGTGCCCGGCCTCACAGTCAACTTTCGATTGTCTGCTGCTACTCTGTCCCTGTGCAGTGTCTGCACAGTCTTGCAGCTAGATACTAGATTGCTATGAGTAGATGATTTCAAAATAACAATAGCTGACATTTGTTGCACATCTACTATATCCCAGGCACTGTGCTGAGCTCTTTGTTTATATCACCTCACTTAATATTCATAACAACCTTATAAGGTTGGATAGAAACTAATGTGGAGAGAAGTTAGCTAGCTTGCCCAAAGCCAAACAACTAGACAGTGGTGGAGCCACGATCCGCAGCCAACCCAGCTGACCTCAAAGCTCCACTCTTACCCTCTGTGTTGCACTACTTCTTGTGTGTGTATGTTTTGTAGACTGTAAGCTATTATTACAGAGTTATTATTAGGTCACTGATAGTAGAAAGAGCCCGGGGTGATTATAGGGGATAGTCGGGAAAGATTTGTGTCTGAGCATTAATTTGATTAAACATGGCTGAATTGTATTTCAGAGCTAATTGGAAAAGTTATTTGGAATGTTTCAGGCTCTGACTCCCTCCATCAATACGAAGACTTAAAACATGACTGGAAAGCAATGCAAAGGACTCTTTCCAGGACCTTCAACCTGGCCTTCATGGGGCCCGTGTCTTACCAATCCACAGAGAAGCCAGAACAGGTGGGAGTGGGCCATCCTGTTGCCATCCCAGAGCCTCTACCACAACAACACTTCCCAGAGAAGGGCCTCTTTCCAAAGCAAAAGATCGCTTACTGTGAGATCAAAGAAGCAACGTCTAATTAGAGAGTCATTAATAGGCAATTAGCCTGTAATGGATTAATGGAGCTAGGCAAAGATCATCTAGGCTGCCAATATCACACAAAAAAAGAGACAACCAGACATCATGTGCCTCCTGATAGATGTGCATACCACGAATGGATTCTTGCCTCTGTCCCACAAATAAGTAAATTAAAGGAAACTGAATTTGATTAAGCCCTAAATCTAACTACATTTACAGGAACTACAGGGACAGCATAACATGTTAAATGACACGATGAGGATGCAATCAGCCAAATCCAGAAGGTGAAAAACTCTACAGGACAATCACCCAAGCTGCGTGCAGTGACTCATGTCTGTAATCCCAGCTACTGGAGAGGCTAAGGTAGGCAGATCACTTGAGGCCAGGAGTTTGAGACCAGCCTGGGCCACAAAGTGAGACCCTGTCTCAAAAAAAAAAAAAAAAAAAGAAGACATATAATCCAGTGTCTTCAAAAGAGAGAGAGAGAACACCTACAGATTAGGAGTGATTTAAATGCTATAACGACCAATCACAGTGAATGGACCTGATTTGGATCCAAATTTAAAAGAACACTAGAAAAATATATATATATAATCAGGGAAATATAAACAGTAACAGGACAGTTGATTACATTAAGGAATTGTTCATTTTGTTTAGGTGTGATCATATTTTGGTATTTTTCTTAGAGTCCCTATCTTTACACTTGATCTTAGGCAAAAAGCTGCAAGGTGGGGTTTTACCATGTTGGGCAGGCTGGTCTGGAACTCCTGACCTCAGATGATCCGCCCACCTTGACCTCCCCAAGTGCCGGGATTACAAGCATGAGCCACTGTGCCCGGCTGGAAGTTCCTTTCTTTAGAGATGAAATATTCAGCTGTCTAGGATTTGCTTCAAAATTGTCAGAGGGCAGAAAGGACCAGGAATATACTTGAAAGAAGACTGACTAAGAGAAGACTTCAAAACCACTGAAGCGTGGGCACATTGGTGTTATTATAGCAGTCTCTCTACTTTTGTGTATGCTTGATTCTCTAATAAAAAGCTTTAAAAATATAAATCAGACCCTACAGATTAGGAGTAACTGTGCTAGGCGATAGTGCAATAAACTCCTCTAAGCTGGCCAGGCCTCTGGAGGTCCTGCTCTGGAGAACTCGTAGAGAGAACCCTCAGGCTGTTCTTCCCTTCCCAGTAGAACAACTGTGACAAGTTAGAGCTCACTTTCTATAGCCAGAACCCCTCAGAGCCTTTGACAGAGGTAGAGCTAGTGCTACCGAAGAGGAAGCAGCCCTCCCAAGGCCCCACCATGAGGTTGTGGAGGAGCCTCATTCTGTCTTCCGATGTGAAGCACCCCTCCTTCCCTAGATCACCCTGGCTCAGAGCCGAAAACAAACAGCATCTCCAGCCTCATACTGAGTTTGGCCTTTCGGTACCCTGGGTTCTGGAAAGAACAAGCATCTTGGCCAGGCGTGTTGGCTCACGCCTGTAATCCTAGCACTTTGGGAGGCCAAGGCAGGCAGATCACCTGAGGTCAGGAGTTCGAGACCAGCCTGGCCAACATGACAAAACCCCATCTCCACTAAAAATACAAAAAAATTAGCCATGCATGGTGGCGGCGCTTGCCTCTAATCCCAGTTACTCTGGAGGCTGAGGCAGGAGAATCACTTGAACCAAGGAGGCGAAGGTTGCAGTGAGCTGAGATCATGCCACTGCACTCCAGCCTGGGCATCAAAGTGAGACTCTGTCTCAAAAAAAAAAAAAAAAAAAAAAAAAAAAAGGAATGAGCATCTCAGCCAAGCAGCACCTGCAGCAACTGATCAAATGCCTTGTTGCATTTCTGCCTGCGTTAGGTAGGTGCCAGAAGTGGGAAACAGGAAGAAGAAAGGAGGCAGAAGGAGTGGGAAGAACAAGAACACAGAAGAGCTAAGCACCCAAGTCCATGCTGCAGCCCAGCCCAGCCCAGTGACCCATGCTACAGCCAACCCCACCTTGGGCAAACAGCTGGCACCTCCCAGGCTGCTTCCTCCCTTAACACTTCCTGGTGCTACTGATCCCAGAGCTCTTGGGAGAGGAGAGAAGAACATTCTGGAGGAAAGAGAATTGGTGGAAAAGGGGACAGAGAGTTCAGAAGGGACACGATGAATATTCAGTTTTTAGAGAAGTCCTTTGGAAGGGAGAACATAGAAGGTGAGAGAATCATGCTTGGCCTATTTCAGAGCTCAAATTTGCCAAGTAAATAATGAGTAAAAGGGAGAAAAAAGAAAAAGAGAAAGGAAAAAGAAAGCAACTGTAAGGAGTGAGGGAAGAAAGATGGAGAGGGGAGTGTTAGAGAGGCCCCTGGGAACATGGAAACTGAGTCAACGGTCAGCCGGCTGTCCCCCCCAGGTCCCAAAGCCCCATGCCCCTAGAGTCACCCAGCTGTCCCCCCGTCCTCAAAGCCCCATGCCCCGAGAGGCCCCAGTGTCCATCCCAGCCCAGTTTGCTCAGAGGGAGCCTCCCCTTACCAGCCTAGAAAGGTGTGCAGGAGCCGGGGTGCAAACACACCTCATGCCCAAACGCTTCCTTTCCTAACTCCTGGCAGCCTGCTCCAGGAAAAGAGACAAGTGGACTAATCCACCTGCCTCCTGAGGGGCGGAGTGCTGGGAGGAAGCACCACCTCAGACCAATCAAGGAGCCTGCCCTAGCTCACCCTTTGCCGGCATGTTGCTGCAGGGGACAGAGGGTTAACCCAGAATTCAGCCAAGGTGCTTGTTCCATATTCATGCCCACGCTGGGAAGTCACAAGATGGCCAAGGCACAGCTGCCTGCAAGCCACGCCACCTCCCACCTCCCCACACTCACTGATCTTCAGGGACCACAGGGCCTGAGGTTACCTCTGAATCAACCCATGCCAAGCCAGGCAAGCAGGCATCAGTCCTCACTGTTTGTTTGTTTTTTTAAGACAGAGTCTCGCTGTGTCACCCAGGCTAGAGTGCAGTGGCGCGATCCATCTCGGCTCACTGCAACTTCCACTTCCCAGTTCCCGGTTCAAGCAATTCTCCTGCATCAGCCTCCTGAGTATTTGGGATTACAGGAACGCGCCACCATGCCCAGCTAATTTTTGTATTTTTAGTAGAGATGGGGTTTCACCACGTTGGCCAGGCTGGTCTTGAACTCTTGACCTCGTGATCCACCCACTTTGGCCTCCCAAGTGCTGGGATTACAGGCATGAGCCACTGCGCCTGACCCAGTCCTCACTCTTTAGGCACCAAGGAAACAGGCCAACTAGTCCCTCGCTGAAGGTCAAGGGACCTCAAGACTAATCCCAGCAGCAGTCCCAACTCTGAAACTCAAATCCTGGCTCTGCCACTTGCTGGCTGCATGACCTAAGGCAAGCTACTCAGTGCCTCCAAGCCTCAGTTATAAAGTCACTGTGATTCTTTCCCTCAGCCTGCACTTCCAGAAAGATGAGATTGTGCATAGAAGGAAAAGTGCTCTGAGCTCTCAGTAGAAAAGACGCTCTATAAATGCAGAGTATCATTATCATAAACGAAAGTTCCTGCCCCACCTAGGGAGGAGGAGGCAGGTTTCTGTTAGGCTCTGCAATGCCTCCGCCAAATGAGGATAAGGCAAACGACAAACTAAGCCAGAGAAGACCCAGGCCCCCAGGCCTCGGGCACCCTGCCCAGGAGAGCCAGAGGCCCCCAGCTCCACGAGGCGGGAAATGAAAACTGGCTGAGTGAACAGAGTGAGGAAGAAGGGGAAGGAAGGGACAGGGGCAGGGAGGAATGATCTGGCCCTGGGATTTGTGTTTGTAGGATGACTAGGGTTTCTCTAACCCTCCAGGGCTTCGCCGAAAGCAAAGTGGCTTGGAGGAGCAGGCAATTCCCACCCCAAAGGCCCCTTCTTTACTCTCTTGGGGAGGAAGCTGTGGGCTGCAGAAACTTCCAAAAGAAAGTACAGCTCAAACCCAGCACTCCAGTTCTCTGCCTAAGGACAATAACAATATTAATAATAATCTCTGACATTTGCATAGCGTTTTACACACATTGACTATTTTTCATTGCAGCTTCACATAACCCAAAGGAAGCACTATATTATCATCCCTCCTTCTCAGCTGATTTAAACAGTTAGAGCTCAAAGCGGATAGTGAATGATCTGAAGTTACACATCCTTAGGGAAGTGTCAAAGCCAGCTGGGAACCCAAATCTTTGACTCTCCAGCTCAGAGCTCTCTCTCACCCGCTTCAGCAGGCCAGGGCTCAGCCTGCAGGGAAAGGGGAATCCTGCAGCCCAGGTCCTGCTCTCTGGGAGGAACCTCCTGGCCCCTGCTCTCCAGCTGCCCTGGGGGAGAGCTCCTTCTCAGGCTATGCAGTTAGCAACCCACTTCCAGACCGGGCAAGTTCAGTGGCTTCAGTCCAAGGTTTCATTAGCAAAAAACTCCCTCAAAAACAAAAAACGTCCATTCTTTGTGCTCCTGATCATTGACAAGCTTTCCTAATCAGCCTATTTAAAATGGTAAGGTCCCTCTGAGGTTGGGAGCTCTGAGGAGGCCTAGCCTTGCACTATTTGTCCCCAGGTCTTGAACACAACGGCCAAGGGTAATATGAAAGCAGGGGTGGCAAGGAAGAGAATCCCATTTCTAGAACCTGCTCTGGGGGAAGTCCTGGGATGGGATGAAATACAAGTGCAGTAAGGACAGACATGCTTTGGTCCAGGTGCCTGGAAAAGCTCCCCTGTGGTGAACATGCTTCTGGGCAAGGGATGAAGGCAGACAGCATAGCTAACCCTCCATCACAGCGGGAGAGCCAAGGGTGGCAGGGAGAGGCAACAAGATGAGTGGGACGCAAAGCCTTTGTATCCTGCTCAGTCAAATCTCAAATCTTTGTCCTAAGAGAGGGAGTCAAAGACTCTGACCCTCCAAACAACTTTCCTAATTACCTATGACATACATTTGTGCTCCCCATAAGATCACCATGGAGGATGGTTCTGGGGCTATCATTCCAAACTTGGTATTTTTCTACCTGATAAATAATGATTCCATCTATTTATGGGGTACAATGCGATGGTTTGATACATGTATACATTGTGAAATGATCAAACTAGGCTAATTAATATATCTACCACTTCACATATTTATCATTTCTTTGTGGTGAGAACATTTAAAACCTACTCTTGACAGGGCGCAGTGGGTGGTTCATGCCTGTCATCCCAGCACTTTGGGAGGTCAGGGTGGGTGGATCACTTGAGGTCAGGAATTCAAAATCAGTCTGGCCAACATGGTGAAACCGCATCTCTACTGAAAATACAAAAATTAGCCGGGCGCGGTAGTGCACACCTATAATCCCAGCTACTTGGGAGGATAAGGCACAAGAATAGCTTGAACTCAGGAGGTGGAGGTTACATGAGCCAAGATTGCACTACTGCACTCCAGCCTGGGTGACAGAACAAGGCTCTGTCTAAAAAATAAAATAAAATAAAATAAAACCTACTCTTTTAGCAATTTAAAAATATAATTTATTATTATATTATTATTAACTATAGTCACCATGCTGTGTAATAGATCACCAGAATTTATTCCCCTTGTCTAACTGAAACTTTGTACCCTTTGACCAATGTCTCTTCCTTCCCCATCCACACCCCATCTCCTAGTTTCCGCTAAAGGACTTGATCTGGATGAGATCACCTATCCAAGAAACAGACAGTGGCACTTTCCCACTGGATGCTTTCCTTCCCCTTGGCCTCCCAAGGGTTAACCTGCAGATAAAAAACCCCTGCCCCCACCACTTCCCCCCACACACATACACAATCTCTCCCATTCCCCACCAATCCAGGAAAGCAGAATGGCTCAGGCAGCTGGGCAGGGGGGTGTTTAGCTTGGCCTCAGCCCAGCACTGCAGACAACTCCTCTCAACATATAGACAGCCAGGCTGGCCCCCTTGGACCAAGTCCCTCCCTTCCTTCCCCAGCAGAGAAAGGCCCTGGAGAAGGCCCCTCCTGGAGTAGGGGACAGGGAGGGAGGCTGCACTTCAGGGCTAGAGAAGAGTCTGAAGGGGATCCCGTCTCTCAAAGGCATCTTTACGCCGCAGTGGCCGCTGCACCTCTCTCTGCTCTTTGCCAGAGCAACTGGGTTAAGGCAAGAAGACATTGAGGGAACACCATGCAGCCCCCAGCTCCAGGACTGGCAGTGCCAGGGAGATGATGCCAGTTTTGACAAGCAGAGACAAAGGTGACCTTGGGAGAAAGCAGACAGACAAGGAGTCATGTCATTCCCTCCCCTTTTCTGTCTGGGCAGTAAATGCTGAGCCCCGGGGGAGTGAAAGGGCCAGCTGCTCTGAGCTGGGCTGTGGGGGATGACAGTGTCCATGTGGCATGGGCAGGGCACATCTGTACCTGTCTTTGGACCCAGACCCCATAGCTTCGGCTCTGCCACAGCCCCTGTCACCTCATCTCAATAACTTTGATAGCCAGCAAATAATTCTGCCATGTCACCTTTAAGAGAAGCCTCTAAAGTGTTCAAGGGCACATGCCCCTACATAAGGGGGTGGCCCAATGTAAACTTCTCTAGTGTCAAGAAGGGCTTTGTAAGGGTCCTGTACCTAATTCCATCTGATCTTCTTCTGTCTCCAGTCACCAACTCTACCCTAAGACACAGGTCCCCAACCACACCCACTGAGCCCCCAAAACAGCTCTCAGTGCGGCATCCTAAACCCTCATCACCAACCAACCTTCCCTGTCCATGACACTGCCTTCAGACTGCAGATTAAACTGGTCCAGCAACCCACCTGCACCAAGTCATCCCCAGTTCTGTTGCCCTTGAGATGACAGGGTGCCTCCACCTCTGGTCTGGTCTCCCTGCTCCCCACAAGTGACAATCCAATCATGCCCTGGCTCGCAAACCTGCAGTGCTTCTCTACTGTCTGCAGGATGGAGGCTTGAAATGCAAGGTCTTTTATAATCCAGCCCCAACTTATTTATCCAATACGATCTTCTGCTACCACCATACAACTGAAAGCATAGATTTGCTGTGAGTGATACAAGTCACTGGTGCCACAGGAATTCAGTGGAAGGAGAGGTTAGTTCTAGCTGAGGCCATCAGGGCAGACCTTCTGAAAGAGGTGTGTGAGCGTGTGTCTGTATGTGTGTGTGTGTTTGCATGCACATACATACACTGGGGAAAATACTTAGATCATGCACTAGGCCAACTTGCATACTGCCCAGCTTGCATTCTGCCCTCCTCCTCCCTGCCTTACCCTCCCATGGGCTTGTAAGCACAAAAGACATATATTTGCAAATTCACATGGATGCAGGAAATGCTTTTCCTTACTTGAAGATTTGTCAAACTCCAGGCATCCAGGTCAATGACTGGAACAGAATCACAAAAGCTAGCAACTGCCTGTGACAAGTCCCCTGCTAGGGCTGTACCAGAACAATAAAGAAAGCCAGGTCTAAAGAGGCCTCCTCCAAGGCTCTGGCAGGGCAGTTTGCTGGGAAGGCTTCCATTTTGCCTGCCCCTGAGCCCTGCTGCTCCTCCAAAGGACTAGCACTGGAAAGAAAGAAGAGCCTGAAGGCAGGGAGGAAAGAGTTTTTAAAATCTCATCTCTTTCTGGACTCCTAGACTTTTCAGTTTGAACCCTTGGAGGGAAGGGTACGAGAAGAGTTAAGAGAAAGAGTCCAATCTCCTCTGCCTTCTGTGATTCTGGCAACTCTATGCCATATATCAATGGCCAGGCAGGGGAGTTGGAGATGAAACTGAGTTGGGGAATGAAGGGACAGATCAGACCAGACTAGTGGACGCCTAAACCAGCCAGCTCCTCCCTTCCCAGGCAGTGCTTCAGGCCAGAGAATGAGGAGACCAGAGCCAAAGGAATAAGAAGGAAGGGAATCAGGAAGCAAAAGACATAAATTATAGCTCTCCCCAGCTCTACCAAGCAAGCCCCTTCCCAGTAGCTGCTACCTCCTTACTAGCCTACATCCTAACTCACCCGGCGAGATGTCACCATTGCAGAATCATTCTGAATGGGGCTCCTACATGCTCTGAGACAGAGCGAGACCAAAAAATGGAAAACAGAACTGAGTAGTGAAGACAACAAGTGAGCATGAGATGAGGAAAAAGAAAGAATTAATGAGCTCTCGTTGGAATTAATTTTAAAGGAGCAAACAAAAGCAATTAATGTGGAAGGGTGGAATCCCTCATCTCAGCTGCTCTAGGAGAAGCCTCTGGGGTGACTGGAGACCTGGCTGTCTGCGCTGTGTTACAAAGAAGATGGCGGTCTCTCACTTGGGGGAAAATCCAGGGAAAATGACTCACTTGTGCTCCAGTGGAAGGGGAGGAGTAATTGGGAGGCATGTACCACAGTAGTCATATGTATGCTGGTGAACAACGCACACACCCAAAGATGAGGAGGGCAAACCCGTCAACTGCATTGCCAGCCACAAAGCATGCCAGGTGGGTAAAGTGCTTGTCAAAGCCTTGAGAACAAGAAGCCATGGCATGACAGGCAATAGGGAATGAATGCCCACTCGATGCCAAGTGCAGCCCTGGATGGCTTACAGTCTTATTTCTTTTCATCCAAACAACCCTATGAAGTATTCTTCTCTCCATTTATAGATAAGGAAACTGAGGTTCCAAGAGGTTAAGCCTACAGAACGGAATGTGTGCCTTAAATTCCCGAAGACCTAGATTTGAATTATGGCTCCATGACTTTCTAACTAGGTGACCCAACTATGTCACTGTGCACATGTTACCTAACATTTCCAAACCTCAACTCCATCCTCTATAAAATAGGAATGCTGCTACTTACTTTCCAGCTCTACCAAGGAAGTCCCTTCCCAGCGGCTGCCACATATGTAAAAGAATGTAAAAGAATTCTTTTACATATGTGAAAGAATATATGTAAAGCTCCTAGCCTGCTCTGTTAAGTGCACATACAAAGTGTGTGGCAAGTGCTTGTTCTCTTCCCACCACCCCCCGCTCCATTAAGGTCATTAGTTCATAAGAACTCATTAGTTCAACAGGAAGTGCAGTCTCAAATGTGTGAAAAAGGGGAAAGCAGATGGAATTTATGGAAGCCCTTTTCTATGCCAGGAACTTTACTAGGTCTTTAGGGTGGGGTGTTGAGATTAACAAGAAGAACATGACAGAGTCTTTGCCTTCCAAGAGTTTACAACCTAGCAAGCCGAGCCCATAAACAACTGTGAGAAGAGACATGTGAGACAAAGGCAGATAAAGACAGGGAGCCTTGTGGCTCCTGTGGGCAACCAGGGAAGGCTGAGAGATCAGATGACTTCTGAAAACGGGCAGGATTTTGGTAAATGGAAGTAAGACAGGAGCAGACTGCTTCTGTGGAAATGAAGGGGATGGGGAGAGGGACTCTCACATGGCCTCTCCTAAGGCAGACCCTGGTAGGATGCATAGGCTACTAACCAATACATGCTTTCAGTCTTCAAGAGTGGAAGACCAAAAAGGTCTGCAGATTCTTTGCTGTTCCCTCCCATTGGGAAGTGGAGTCAATTCCCCACCCCATGCATCCGGGCAGGCTCAGTTGGACCAGCAGCATGTAACGGACATGACTCTGTGTGACTCCTGAGGCTAGGGCATAAGAAGTCTTGCAGTTTCCACTTGGGTCTCCTGGAACGCTCTCTTGAGACATTCTGTCTTAGAACCAACCGCCTCACTGAGGGAAGTCCAAGCCACGTGGAGAGGCCACTTGTGGTGCTCAGGTTGACAGGCCCCACTGAGCTCCCCGATGACGCTGGCATCCTTTGCCAGACATGTGAGGAGCCTCCCTGGCAGCCCAGCCAGTCAAGCCTTCAGAGGATGGCCACGGCCGGAAATGACCCAAGCAAGGGCCACCCCTCCCCGAGCCCAGTCAACCTAGAGAACCCTGAGAGACACACATCAGCCCTTGTTCTCAGCCACTACATTTTGGGTGGCCTGCTATGCGGCAATACATAACCGAAACACTAAGTCTCCATCTCACCAACCTGGGCTGTTACTAGGGAAATTGGGGCAAGGATCATACTCAAAATGGATGTGAAAAGAGGTGAGAAGAAGAGGAATTGTGTGCTGGGAGAGGGAGAGGAGGGAATCAGTTAAACTTTCCCAGTAGCCTTCAGCTCCCCAAGCCCCTTCATTCTTCCCAACAGGATCCCAGATCAATATAACTTCATAATTCAATGAACCCCCAGGGAAATAACTAGGGGGAAAATCAGTACATGTAAAGACATTTATAGCAGAGCTATTCATAATAGCAACAAATTGGAAACAACCCAAATTCTCAGTAATAAGAGAAAAGAAATCCAGTAATGGAGCAACATGACAGAATTACTTATAGCTATTTAAAATGACAAATTTATAGATCATTATCACACCTGGGACTGTTTGTATAAAATAATATTAAACAAAAAAGAAATTCATGACACAAGACACTAGCTACACATCAATTACAACTATATAAACCAGGATTACAACTATATAAACTATATTAACTGTATAAACTAATTACAACCATATAAACTATATTAACAAAGATCAGGAGGCACATGGAATAGGCATATCGTTTAACATTTGCTTACCCATTTTTAGGCAAAGTTAATTAAGCACTACTTTTTTAAAAGTACGAGTTAGACCTCACAAATCAAAAAAATGGGGTCATGACTGCATGAGAATTGGAAGGAGACAATATTTTGGAAAATTGGAACATGTTCTGTCACCCAGGACAGGGAAAGGGAAGGATGGACTGGATGACAGGGATGGAGTGAGTGGGAGGGGGGTGTGTTATTCCCCAGCAGGGTAGCTGAATGTTAGAAAACAAACCCTCTGTGTTTGCTGACACAGTGCAAAGAGAAGGACTCACACAAAAGCCACCCATTATCCCGTAATTATTGTCTCTCTCGTGCCTGCAATTAACGGCTGTCTGAGAGGCGGCTGCTGGGGTAAATAAATGTTCACCCGCATTAGAGTCAATCAGCCAGCTGAAGCACCAATTAACAGGCCCACTGCAGAGACACTCCCGTACCAGCACAACTGCGGAGAGGCAGGGAGAAGATGAGACCACACATCCTGGACACACTCATATCCCAGAATCAGGCAAGCGATGCTCAAAGCAACAACCTGAGCCTCAAGGTAGAAGCTGGTCTTGCCTCAAATGAGCCAAGCTGGGCAAGTAGGTACCCTGACCCCCAGGGCCATGTCAGAGAGGTCTTTTTGTGTTCATGCGTTGGCCAGCAACATTCCTGGGAGCTGCTACGGCTCTGGAATGGTGCAGTCCTCAGCCTGTGGGAGTCTATAGAGAGAAAGAGATGCAAGAGAAGGCCTTAGAGGTGCTGTTGCCTCCAGAGTTATGGGAGGAAAGAAACAGAAGACAAAGAGAGGAATCAGACAGGGTGCTGATCCCTGAAACAGACTTACACTGGCCTTTGGCTATTTTTGTTAAGCAGCAAACTCAGAAACACAGAGAAGGAGCTAACTTCAGAGAAGTCAGAGATGATTCTTTTGTCCAGAGAAGATGGGCAGGAGAGCGAGCAGCTGATAGGAGGCATCCCAACTCTTCTCCCAGGGATGTGGGGAAGACCGGGGTGCTTTATAGTCCTGTACAGCACACCCGGTGCCTGGCTACGGTGCTCTACCAGCCAGCTAGGCCCCCTCTGCTATCGTGGTCTGCAGCCAGCAGGGCTCAGGCCTGAGCCTGGGGCTTCAAGAAGCCCCAGAAGATGTGTACCAGGCCCCCAGGAATCCTCTTGGATCAGGAAGGCAGATCATGGTTGTTAGAGATTATCTGGTCCAGTGGTTCTCAATCCTGGCTTCACACTAGAATTACCCAGAGAACTTTTTGCTCTCTGCTTTGAGGGCTTTTTCAAAATACTGGTGTTGGGTACCCACCAGAGATCAACTGAACCAGGATCTGTGGGGGAAAGGGTAGGGGCCCAGGAACATGCATTTCTTTAAAGTACCCCCCCCCCCAGAGGATGCTGGTGACTACTCCAACTTCCTTGGCTACAGATAAAGAACTGGGAGTCTGGTGCAGTAATACCTTGCCAAAGGTCAGCAGGGAACAGGGCAGGAGCTATAACCAGTTCATCTGATTGCAGGGATGGAGCTCTGGAAGTCAACATTGCTGGCTAAATAAATGAATGAGCTTCTAAGGGTGCACCACAGGGATCTGTTCTTGATCCTGCTGTGGTCTACATTTTCATCCATGATTTGCATAAAGACTTAGAAGGCATGGTTATCAGATTTGCTACTGACAAAGCTGGGAGGGATGACTAACACAGTGATGGCAGAATGAGGATTCCATATACTGGAATCATAGCCTAATATTAACCAAAAAAAGTAGATCAGAAACATAAAACCAAACTTTAAGATTCCAACTGTACATATCCAGTGGTTTGAAATACATGAGCTCAAGAGTATGTTACTAATAAAATGGGGAAAACATAAGTACAATCTATATTTTTTTAAATGCATGAGTGGCCGGGTGCAGTGGCTCATGCTTGTAATCCCAGCACTTTGAAAGGCTGAGGCGGGCAGATCATTTGATGTCAGGAATCAAGAGCAGGCTGGCCAACATGGTGAAACCCCGTCTCTATTAAAAATACAAAAATTAACCGTGTGTGGTGGCACATGCCTGTCATCCCAGCTACTCGGGAGGCTGAGGCAGGAGGATCGCTTGAGCCTGGGAGGCAGAGGTTGCAGTGAGCCGAGATTGCACCACTGCACCCCCTCCTGGGCGACAGAATGAAACTCTGTCTCAAAAAAGAAAAGAAAAGAAAATGAGTATTTTATAAAAACATTATGAGCTGAGCACAGTGGTGCACGCTTGTAGTCCCAGCTATTCGGGAGGCTGAGGCGGGAGAATTGCTCTAGGAGTTCAAGACCAGCCTGGGCAACATAGCAAAAACAAACAAACAAACAAAAAATCCTTTATTATGAGCATTCCAAGAAATAGCTTGTGATCAAATAGTACAGAAATAGCTTTATGTCCCCAGGAACCTGGTCAGTAGGACTAATATCAAGGCCTTGAAAGACAGGCTTCTTGCTTTCCGCATTCCTACTCCACACTGAATAACTTAGAGCAAGGCTTCTCCACTTTTAATGTGCATATGAATCACCTGGAGGGTCCTGTTAAAACATAGATTCTGACTCAGCATGTTGGGGTGAGGCCTGAGATTCTGCATTTCCAGCAAGCTCCCTGATGATACAGATGCTAGTGGACCATGAAGAGCAAGGATTTAGAGAGCCCCAGAGGTTTGTCTGTGAAAACAGTCACTCTGATTATGCTGTGGGCACCTGTGTCTTTTCCCCTATAGCCTGGGAACTTGGAGAAGTAGAGGAGCTAGAGTTGGAGGTAAGGAAGTTCCCAACAGTAAGTGCTCAGCTCACCTGATAAGCAAACGCAATGAATGAGCAAAGAAGAATAAAATAGACCCACTGAAAGAAAGAAAAGACCCATGGGGAGGGAATTTTATTTTAGCCCAGTGTGGGTCAAGGGATTTTCCAAATAGAACGCCAGATCGCAGAACAGCATTATAAAAAGGACGCGACTGCATCAATGAGAGTTCATGTGTGTTTGGAACCAATGTGAGGGGAGGCTTTGGGCTCCCCTTGACCCTGACCTTCCCTCTAACTCAGATCACATCTTTTATGCAGCAAAGGGGAGATCTAAGCCTGACAGCTGTCCGTGGGAAAATAACCTGAGGGCTTCAGTACAATGAGCTCAATTTAAACACCAGTGATTTGCAAATTTAGTCTGACATAATAGAAATATATCATCAAGTTGGAGGGCATCAGGGTCCCATGGAACAGACCACATCTAGAGTATTGTGTTCAATTCCAGACAATTTATTTCAACAGAGATTAAAAGCTACCATGTACTGAATTGCCTTTGGTTGCCAGGCACTGTTCCAAGCTTTTTACATGTATTAATGTATTTAACCCTCTCAACAACTCTATGAGGTAAGTACCATCATCACTCACATTTTACAGATGACTAAACCAAGGCTCAGAGAGGTTAAGGATTATAACCAGGGTCACACAGCTGGTGAGTGGGAAGCCAAGTGCAAACCCAGGCAGGCATATGACAGACCCTGTATCTTCCCCACTGGGTTATACGCTCTCCCCATACTTGCCTGACTCTTGAAACAACGATAAACAAGTGAGCCCAGAAAAGGATGGCCAGGATGTTGAACTGGTACCACCGTGTGGAAGTTAGAAGGAAACTTAAGCTCAACATTAAGGAATGATACAAGTTGAAACTGTCCATAACAATAGAAAAAGCTACTTCACAGGGCAGTGCTCCTAGTCACTGGGGGCTTTCAAGCAGTGGCTGGCCTGACCATGTGCCTGAGACACTAGAAAGGCACCTGCTATATGGGAGAAAAGCTGACCAAGTGAAAGATTACTTTCAAGGCTGAGACTCTCAGTCCCTCCCCCATCCTGGTCATTCCATCTGGAAAAATAGACTCTGACACCAGGAGCACAGCGTCTATAATGAGCTACATTAAGCCCAGACTTGCCCCTGATTTTGGTGTGTGTGATGGAGAGAAAGTGACAGTAATGCCCAGACTAAAACTTGGCCAGAGCCAGGCTCAGTGGTGCGTGCGTATAATCCCAGCTACTCAGGAGGCTGAGGCAGGAGGATAGCTTAAGCCCAGGAGTTTGACACCAGCCTGGGCAACGCAGCAAGACCCTATCTCAAAAAAATAAAGAAACTTGGCCAGGATGCCTGCAATTTGAGCCAAGGGAAGAGTTGCAGAAAATATGTAAATGAGCTGTTGCTGCTGACACCTCGCTCTTCCCTGACCTGTTCTCTCCTGAGGTTCTTGTGGGAGTGATAAACTCCTCTAAGCCGGCTGAAAATAGCCCGCTCCTTCTCAAAAACAAACATTTAAGGCCAGGCTTGGTGGCTCACGCCTATAATCCTAGCACTTTGGGAGGCCTAGGCAGGTGGATCATTTGAGCTCAGGAGTTGAAGACTAGCCTGGCCAACATGGTGAGACCCCGTCTCTACTAAAAATACAAAAATAAGCTGGACGTGGTGGAGCACATCTGTAATCCCAGCTGCTCCAGAGGCTGAGGCAGAAGAATAGCTTGAACCCGGGAGGCAGAGGTTGCAGTCAGCCGAGATTGTGCCACTGCATTCCAGCCTGGGTGACAGAGTGAGACTCCATCTCAAATAAAAAAAAAAAAAAGAAAAGAAATATTTAAAAATATATAGAGTCAATTATAAAAAGTATAAAAGAGGTTCAGTGTTTTCTAACCCAAATTAATTATACTGCAGACCAGTACCTCATCCATATTATCAGGGTGCCCCAGAAGTGAGTGACAAAGCAACATCTCCAAGGAGGAAAGCAGAAAAGGACAGACGAGATGTGATCCAGCCCCATCCTGCCAATCCTTCAGCCAGTGACTGGGAAGCAGGGATCCTGGCTCTGAGCCAGAAGGTGGAGAAACAAGCTGAAATCTAGCCCAGGAAAAAATGTGGGTGTGAGAGTTCCATCATAACCGGAGTTCCCGCACCTCATTCCCTGTATGTCACCCCTGCCCCAAGCATAATGCCTGGAGAAGGTGGGGAAAGCAACTTACCGAGCACCAACTCTTTCAAGACATTGTGTTAATTGCTGTGGGGAGATACACATTTATCGGCGAGAAAGACATATGTGGATGGAATATTTCAGAACAACTTGTATTTCCAACCAGCTGATTCAGCCAATTAAAGGACACTTTTAAAAATATAACTTAATAAGTATAAGTGTTGATGACTTTGGCCTTGGTTCTGACAACACCAAATCTGGAAGACACTGGGCCCGATTGGGATGCTTTCTATTTTGATACAAAAAAGTCCTTCCTGAGGTCTAGACACTCTCTGTCTCCATGCTTACCACTCTACCCCCTCCCTGCAGACTTTCCTAACAAGGAGGCCAGGACAGCTTGACCACACACAGCCCATCAGAAGGTGCCTGAGCTACCCCTATGCCTGCCAACCCAGGCTTCTTTGCTCAGCCCCCTGGACCCACTCCCTTCGAGGTTTCTTTCCACTGAGAACCCTCTCCACACTCCCCATCTCTGCTGTGCCACTCTTCCAGAGGTCTCAGGTTCTCTTCTTCCCGCCCTCCTCAGGTCTGGGTGCCACCATGAGGCAGATGTCACAGGATCTCCCTGTTACCCTCCCTCAGCGCCCACGTGCACTGTGACCTGGGTTCAGCCTCACCCACAGCACAAGTACTAGAGAGCTGGTGGAGGAGGCACTCTAGCATTTCCCTGAAAAGAACAGCAGGGCCAACAACGACTCCTCCTGTCCCCTCTTCCCCCACACTATGTTCTGCTCCCCCTAACCCCAGAGCAGGTTCCCCACAACAACGCCACTGGAGCAAACCCTCCTTTCTCTGCTGAGTCACTTGACCTTAATGGTAAGAGACCAGAAGCCCTGGAGAAAGTCAGCTCATCCAACTTCCCAGTCGCTCTCCACACTCACATCTGAACACACACAAGAAAAGTGACCCCTGTTACAGGGATAGCAAGGAAGAGCAGAAAGGTGTGGAGAGGAGTACAGAGAAAAGAAGAGAATGAGCGAAGCTCACCCTGCTAGCCACCACCAGATGGTTAAGCTGGCTTTAAGTGGGGACACTTGGTTTCTGGATTCAGAGAAGGCCTGTTCTGCAAAAGGAAGCTATGGCTCCTAGAGGAGCTGCTGCCCCATTGGATAGCCCCCTCCTCAATCACAAGTGGGCAGCAGGGAGCAAGGAAGACTACTGGCACTGGGTGTGGTCTCTGATTCTCCCTCCACCCTAGCTCTGCCTCTAAGCCCTGCCTCAGCTGCTTTGTGACTAGATTTCTGCACTGTCTGACAGCCCCCTCGATTATACCTAGAGCAGCTGACAGGCCCTCTCTGTATGCATGGGAACATGAGAGCAGCAAACACTCTCATTCTCACCCCCCTAGAGGAGGCAGCATCTACCACCTGCCTCTTCCAGAACACGGGTCTGGGCACCTGAGGAGGGGTGGCCAGCTGGGCAGCTCTGAGCCACCACAAATGAGCCATGACCACAGGGGAAGCCATGACAAAGTGGAGTCAAATAAATAACCACATCCCCCACACCTCCATTTCTCTTACTGGTTAATACACAGCCACACTCACAGTTGGGTCACACGAGGGGCAAGAAGATGGCTCGGCAGGAAACATGGAAACATCCATAAATTCTAATTCTGATTCCTCCCTCATTTCCCAATGTGCCCATGGGTAAGTGACCCATCATTTCAGAAACAGACTCTTCGTATTCTCTTTCCCAGGGATGTTCCTTGCTGAGAAAAAGAATTCAGCAATATTTCTCCCATTTGCTTTTTTTTTTTTACAGCCCAGAGGTCCTTTATTTTTTTTTTTTTAACACCTATTATGCCATGAATTCATAGGGAATAGGTTCCAGCAGCTCAGGCCCCTTCCCATCAGTTCTCACAAAGTGTGCTTCTCTGGGTGGAGCAGGCTGGCGCCTTAGTTGAATCCAGGTAACTTTCTCTTTGGCTTCTTTCTTTTTCTGATCATTTTCCTTCACACGTTTCAGGAAGCTATCTCAGCTCTTAGAGTGCTTAATGTGCTCAATACGCACATTAATTCTCTTGGCAAGAATCTTGCCTTTAACTTGTTTATTTACAACAATGCCAACAGCATGCTGGGTAACACTGTAGACTCTTCCAGTTTTGCCATGGTAATGCTTGTGGGGCATTCCTTTTTGAACAGTACCCATTCCCTTGATGTCTACAATATCACCTTTCTTATAGACTCGCATATACGTGGCCAAAGGGACAACTCCATGTTTTCTAAAAGGCCTAGAGAACATACATCGGGTGCCTCTCCTCTTTCCCTTTGTGTTCGTCATTTTGGCGAATTACTGGAAGATGGCGGTTATGGCCGAAAGGCTCCCATTTGCTTTTGAAAGAAGAGAAATATGGCTCTGTTCTGCCTGGCTCACCGGCGTTCAGAGTTTAAGGTGATCTCTCTTGTTCCCTAAACGTTGCTGTTATCCTGTTCTTTTTTCAAGGCCCAGATTTCATATTGTTTAAACACACATGTTCTACAATTTGTGCAGTTAACGCAATTATCACAGGGTCCTGAGGTGACATACATCCTCCTCGGTTTACAAGATGACAGGATTAAGAGATTAAAGTAAAGACAGGCATAGGAAATCACAAGGGTATTGACTGGGGAAGCGATAAGTGCCCATGAAATCTTCACAATTTATGTTTAGAGATTGCAGTAAAGACAGGCATAAGAAATTATAAAAGTATTAATTTGGGGAACTAATAAATGTCCATGAAATCTTCACAAACCACGTTCTTCTGCCATGGCTTCAGTCAGTCCCTCCGTTTTGGGTCCCTGACTTCCCGCAACAAAAGGTCACCCTGGACAAGCTGGGAGAATAGAGTATATTGAGTGGGTAGATGGCAGAGTATATGGATGCAGAGATTAGGGGTTCCTACGAGAAAGATACTCATCCAATTTCACAGTGTAAATCAGATCTTCTTGAAGCACTGGGCATGCTCTCCTTGCCAGCTGGTACCATCCTGAAGTACCGATTCTCCTTATCAGAAACCCACCATCTCCCCAGCCTCTACTCCCCCAGCTGGAGCTAGAAACGTACATCCCACTTGAATTTCAGCGGAATTCCTAGTCGCACACACCCACCACCCTGGCCTGTAACACCACACGTTACAGAGGCACCAAGAGCCATAAATACCAAATCAAGAGCCTGGACAAGATACCTTCTGACTGCTCTCATTTTTACAGTTGGAAATGCTGCTTAAAGCAGTGGGTGCTGAGTAAATTAACAAGAAACCTAGAGAGACCAGGACACAGCTAGAGCTGAAGCTTCTTGACCCTCTGCAACCTTCTCCCCAAGCCACGGGCCCTAATTCAGCCATCAGCCACCCCTCAGCCCTCCCTTCAACACAGGGCAGGTTGGGCAGCTTGAAGCTGAAAAGAGAATACGCCCAAACAGCAAGGAAATGTCTCCCAGCCATAAATGCCTTGCCCGTTCTTCTGTTTGCAAAGAGCAAAGTCCATGTGGGAAGGGAAGGAACAGTACCAGCTAGTGAACCCCACACAAACCAACCTGGTCCTGAGAGATGGACACACAGGCTAAATTCACACAGCATGGCTGAAAATGGAACCGAGCAGTGTGGATTCCTTCATTCGCTCCTGCTTCTCATTCCAGGCCTTATCTTTATTTTATCACAATAAATATTTATAGGGTCAGCATTCGGCCTGGGTATTCCACAGCCACTCACGCCCCTCTTGCTTCAGGCACTCCCAACTCAGCCACCAGGTGCCAAACTCCCCTGCCGTCTCCCCCACCCTGTTGACCTTAGCCTGTGCTCAAGGCCACACTTGGCAGACATCCTGCTGACTGTCATCTCCATTGTCAGATGGGAGATAGACAATGAGAAACGGGCTTCTCTGGGGACTGGTTTAAGGCTTTCCTGTCAAAAAACCTCCCAGAAGCCTGAGGCCTCTAGGCATGGCCTGGGCCCCTGACACCAAGTCTGCCCTCACAGTGAGGTCCAGTTGCTTGGCAACCAGAACAGCTTGTCGGGAGGGGTTAGCTTCAGCCCACGCAGCTAGCCCCACCCATCCTTCCCGGCTGACTCCCCTCAGACACGGAGGGAACACCCAGACTGCTTCAAGCTTGGCCTTCTCTTTTCACAGCCCTCCTCAGTCCCAGCCTCTGCAGTCCCCGAGACAGCAGACAAGAGGAGCCTGAGTTCCGGGCCTGGCTCCAGGCCCTCAATTTTAAGGGGGCCAGGACAGACACCTGGGATCTGTTTGGATCTTCAGATCTCTCTTTCTCTCCCTATAAGAATCCTTGAGTTCTTGGCCGGGTGCGGTGGCTCACGCCTATAATCCCAGCACTTTGGGAGGCCGAGGCGGGCGGATCACTTGAGGTCAGGAGTTCGAGACCAGCCTGGCCAATATGGCGAAACCCCGTCTCTACTAAAAGTACAAAAAAATTAGCTGGGCATGGTGGTGTGTGCCTGTAATCCCAGCTACTTGGGAGGCTGAGGCAGGAGAATCACTTGAACCCAGGAGCCAGAGGTTGCAGTGAGCCAAGATCACGCCACTGCGCTCCAGCCTGGGCAACAGAGCAGGACTCCATCTCAAAAAAAAAAAAAAAAAAAAAAGAATCCTTGAGTTCTCCTCACAGCAGGAATAAAACTGGGCAGCAGATTCAGCAGGCATTAGGGTGGGCTGTGGACCTGAGCAACAGAGATCCAGCTCGAGCCTTGGCTCCAGGACTTGCTGCCTCTGGCCCTAGGCAAGTCATGAGACTTCTCAGTCTCGCTGACTTCATAGATCAGAGTGGCGAGGATCCCCCAGGTGATGGCACCCAGAAGGTGAGAGCAGTGGGGGAAAGCCTATACATACCTGAAGAGCCTTAGTGCACATGCTGTCTCAGTGTTTCACTGAAAGAAGTGACTCATCTGTGAGTGTGAAAGCAAGTTGAAGGGTGAAGACTATCTTTAAAAATAAATATGTATAGGCCAGACAAGACTGCAATATGACATGCACCACTTACAGTACGAGTAACACGCATGTGCCCCTGGAATGTATTTCTACTGGTTGCAGTCAAAAATTTCGATGTCTTCCTTTTAAAACATTCTGGCCAGGCGCAGTGGTTCATGTCTGTAATCCCAGCACTTTGGGAAGCTGAGGCAGATGGCTCACTTGAGCCCAGAAGTTCAAGACCAGCCTGGACAACATGGTGAAACCGTCTCTACCAAAAAATACAAAAATTAGCTGGGCACAGTGGCAAGCACGTGTAGTCCCAGCTCCTTGGGAGGCTGAGGTGGGAGGATGGCTTGAGCCAGGGAGGTCAAGGCTGCAATGAGCTATGATGTCACCAGGACACTCCAGCATGGGTGACAGAGTAAGACCGTGTCTCAAAAACAAAAACAAAAATAAAAAAACCTTTCTTGCTCTTGCAGATGTTCCCACCTGTGTAACTTGCGTTCTGCCCTCAGCAGAGTGAGCTGGTAAACTCCTTGAGGTAAGAGCCATGTCTCTAATTTCTCAAGAATTCCAACCATCCCACCACCATCCCCTCCGCAGGGCTGGACTCAGAGCAGGGTTGGCCTCTAGTGCAAGCTCTTCACAGGCTGGAAAGCAGCCACCAAATCAAAAATCACTATGGAAGGAGAGGAAGGAACCCACCGGTGACGGTGCCAGGCACTGCTCCCAAACATGGGCCCTGGAGGTCCAAGTTCTCTCCATTTTACAGATGAAGAAATCAAAGCTCAAAGAGGTAAAATTGTCTGGGAGATGGGGGCGGGGGGAGGACCAGGACTGACGTCTTGGTTTGGATGGCCCCTGGTTTTATCACTGCCAGGGTTAGCTCCTGAGCCGCCCTGTCAAATCCCCTAAACGTCCCATGAGGGCCAAGACGACTCACACTGCAAAACATACACACAAAGGGTCGGAAACAGCACAACATTCTTTCCTACCTGCCTTTTTCTGGCTTTCCCAGTCCCACGAGGGAGAGAGAAGAGGGCTGCGCTGGGGGCATCTGGGTTCTGTCTTCCTCCTTGTCCAGCCCTTGTCCTTCTCTGCCTCTTTTGAGGCTGACTTCCCCCAGCTCACCACCCTCCTCTCCGAACGCCAGCTAACCGGTTACCCGGGCAACCCAGCTGGGAGGCCGCCAGTTACCACGGCAACCCAGCATGGCCGCCAGGCTGCCTTGCTTAGGAAGGTCAGGGGACCAGCCGGGCTACCGAGCAGCTGGGATGCTGCTGGCAGGACTGGCCCAGGCAGGGGGAGTGGGGTGTGGCCGGGGGGAGGTGGCCTACGTGCCTGAGATAACTAAGTTCCTGCTGTCAGGGGCCACCTTTCCCTTTGACATGTTTCCCATGAAGCAGGCTCCCCCAACTTGGGCATGAACCAGAAGCCGTCCTCCCTAGTTCCATCACCCAAGCCGAACCTGACCCCTCCCACCTTATCTACAGAGTTCCGGTCGCCTCACCTCCAGGAAGGCTTCTCAGACTGAGCAGCAGCCAGCTGTCATTCAGCCTAACCCCAGGCCCTCTCACCCTCCGCCCTTCCTGAGCATATCCAGGAGTCCACACATATGCAACATGCGTGTGTCAGCGTGCAGATGTGGTCTCTCTGTGAAATATGGTGGTAAAAATCATAACGAAGAGTTAATATTTTCTAGTACTTACTATGTGCCTAGCATGTTGTAGGAGACTTGTGTGAAGTTTCTCAATTGAGCCATACAATCATATTATCCTCACTTCGCAGATAGAGTGCCTGAGACTTAGAGAAGGTGAGGGACTTACTCAAGGCTGCACAGGTACTAACCAGCAGAGACAGGGTGAGGCTGTGTAGGGACCAGCTTCCTGGAATTCCTTCAGCTCCTGCCCTCCCCAAGCTCCTCCCACCAACCAATCCCAGGCCTGGTTTCAAGGTGACATTTTTAACTTTTATTAAGTTATTAAGTTTCACCATGCCCAACATGGTAAAAACTCATCTCTACTAAAAATACAAAAATTAGCCAGGCGTGGTGGTGCATGTCTGTAATCCCAACTACTCAGGAGGCTGAGGCAAGAGAATCGTTTGAACCTGGCAGGCGGAGGTTGCAGTGAGCCGAGATCTCGCCACTGCGCTCCAGCCTGGGTGACAGAGTGAGACTTTGTCTCAAAAAAAAAAGATTTAGGCCAGGTGTGGTGGCTCACACCTGTAACCCCAGCACTTCCGGAGGCCAAGGCAGACAGATCACTTGAGGCCAGGAATTTGAGACCAGACTGGCCAACATGGTGAAACCCCATCTCTACTAAAAATACAAAAATTAGCCCGGCATGGTGGCGCATGCCTTGTAATCCCAGCTACTCAGGAGGCTGAGGCAGGAGAATTGCTTGAACCTGGGAGGCGGAGGTTGCAGTGAGCCAAGATCGCACCACTGCACTCCAGCCTGGGCCACAGAGCGAGACTCTGTCTCAAAAAAAAAAAAGAAAAGAAAAAAGAAAGAAAGACTATCCAGTGCCACATGTTTTCTTCATATTATTTTATTTCATTTCCTCCTCGCCGCCGCGGAGACTTCAGTCTCCTAACAGGATAGCTTAGGAAACAGAGACCCAGAGAGGTTAAGTAATTTTCCCAAGCTGAGACCCAGCTTAAGGTTTCTGCCTTGGGGAACCTCCTAGGAGAGTCTATCCTTTTCTTTTTTGGCCACCAACATATGTAGTATATGTCTGTATCATATACAGCATGGTCGTTTGCTCACTCATCTGCTCCCTTACAAGAGCGTGAGTTTAAAAATTTATTTTTGACCGGGCACATGGCTCAC
Source organism: Gorilla gorilla gorilla (assembly GCF_029281585.2). Taxonomy (NCBI): domain Eukaryota; kingdom Metazoa; phylum Chordata; class Mammalia; order Primates; family Hominidae; genus Gorilla; species Gorilla gorilla. The sequence goes on along the minus strand of NC_073224.2, from coordinate 52,408,119 downwards.
GCCTGTAGTCCCAATACTTTGGGAGGCCGAGGCAGGAGGATCACTTGAGCCCAGGAGTTTAAGACTAGCCTGGGCAACAAAGTGAGACTCTGTCTCTACAAAAAATAAAATAATTAGCCAGGTGTGGTGGTGCATGCCTGTGGTCCCAGCTACTCAGGAGGTTGAGGTGGGAGGACTGCATGAGCCTAGGAGGTGGAGACTACAGTGAGCTATGATCGTGCCACTGCATTCCAGCCTGGGGGACAGAGTGAGACCCCATCTCAAAAATAAATAAATCAAAATAAAAACTCATTTTTGCAACCTAGTACCTGCCTGGTACATAAGGAGCATGCAGTAAGTATGTACCCAAAGCAAATGGTAGGGCCAGGCTCCCAAGTTCTACCCACCACTTAATTCCATGCTGTCTCTACCACATCACCCTGTCTCATTCACTCAGCCAATCAAAAAGCAGTTACCAACCATTTTGTGACTGGCTCTGCGTGAAACATCACAGATACAAATAAGACAAATCAGGCCATCTCTTGCCTTGAAGAAGTACAGTGGAGTGAGAGGCAAGGCTGAGGAGAACAGGGAATAAATTCCCCACCACTGCCCCCACCCAAGGCTTTCTCATGAGTGTTTATCTGTGCCTGCTCCTTGGGGCCTAACCCTCCCATCCAAAGCTTCACATATCCAACCAACATTTGTTGAGCACCTACTATGTGCTAAGTACTGCCCTCTAATCACTCATAGTTGTGGGGAGAGTTGGCAGGATTAGAAGACAATGGAGTCAGGAATTACTGGACAGTAGAGAAGTGACTGAGAAGGTCAGAGTCCAAGAAGCAGTGGCCAGGGCCACCGGGAGCATATGGAGAACTTTAAAGAGCTTTCACATTTGATGTGATCATGGACTTTCAGGTCTCATTGCTTTATATTCACACCTACTTCCTACACCTAACTCATTTGATCCTTGGTGATAAGGGCAGGGTGGGAACTATTATTCCCATTTTAGAGATGAGGATACTGAGACTCAGAAGGGGAAAAGCATTGGGTTAGGAGGAAACCTGGGTTCTAGACCTCACTTGTCATTCAAACAGGTCTCAGCACTACGCCTCTATCACCATACTCCCACCCGCACCACCCCACCAAAGCAGGTTTTTCTTCCCTGCTCCGATCCCCTTCCATTCCCCAGTGAGACACCCCAGTTTCAAGTGAGGTTAGCAGGATTGCTGGATAGCCTGGATGCAGTCCCTGGATAGCCCACTGCTGCTCATGTGGTCCCAGGAACCAAGCAAAACCAGAACAATGACCACACCACCTGAGGCTAGGTAGAATTTAAGAGGCTAATTGCAAGAATTTGTCTAATTAAAAGCAAATTGGCACCTGCAATTACAGATACATGTTCTTCTCAGGTCATGACGAGCCAGACTGGGTGGACATGATGATGTCAGAGCTAAGGAGGGACCTCACCTCCTCCTTAAAGAGGGCCCTAGGCCACCTCACTGCAGAAGTGGAGCTCCGACTAACCCGAGGAAGACATAGCTGAAACCAGGGTGGACCAGCTACCCTGAAGCCTCAGCACTGATGCATATTTATCAGATCAGCACTGGCAGCTCCAGCTCTATTTCCTGAATTCACACGGTGAGGACCAATCCTCTACAGAGACTAAGTGGGTGACCTGGGAGGACTTGACAGTATCCCTGAATACCAGCTACCCTAAAAACATTTCCCACCAATCCACCTCAGCACCCATCTGGTCTTTGAGTTAAAGCCTTGGCTTCCGAAATATGATGTTCAGTAACTGACATTTGTGTGATTATTCTCAGTTTACAAAGCACTTCCATGTACATTACTCACCTAGGTATCAGCTAGGTAGGTGGTAGTGATACTAACCCCAGTTCTCAGGCTAGGAAGTGAAAGCTCAGAAGGATTAAGTAACTTCCACAAATCATATGGCTACTACTTGGGTCAGGATTTGAACCCATGTCTTCAAATTCCAGATGAGCCTTCTCTCCAAGACCACAGCAGGAGCTAACATACGGATCATGATTAGTTTATCAGATAAGCTTGCGCTACTTTAGAAAGTGCAAAGAGGTCTCATGGGAATGAGAAATGCTGGGTAGATTTGACAAGGGAGAAATCAAGACAGGATGTGCACATGGCCGTGCAGGGGCGCGGACAGGGGCTGCAGGAGTACCAGCTCCAGTGGAGTATCCTATAAGCCATGCACCTGCCAGAAGAAGCCCCCAGCAAGTGTGCCATTCCAGGGGATTCTCCTGGAGGAAGTGGCTGCCCTGGGCATGTGTGTGGCCACCTCACCACATTGTGTGCCAGTAAGGCCACAGTTCATGTGGGGGCTCCAGGAAAGCTCAAGAAAGAACTTGAGGGTCTTTGGAGGAACAGGGGCACTTAGTCTTGAACAAGGAGACTTGGGAGGGCTTGGAGGGAGAGAGACGATTATACCTATCTTCAGATATCTATGTTTCTCATGCAAATGAACAAGGTAATAATAACAAACACATTTATCACTTATTCTGCTCAGCAGGATTCTATGTGCTTGCATATGTAACCTCATTTATCTTCACAAGAAGCTTATGAGATAGGTAGCATTATCTTCATTTTACAAATGGAGAAACTGAGGCACAGAGAGGTAAAGCCACTGTTAGCATCATATCACTGGTAAATGGTAGATTCCAGATTCAACCTGAGTTTGACCCCATAACTAAGTTTTGTTTGTTTGTTTGTTTGTTTTGAGACAGAGTCTTGCTCTGTCACCCAGGCTGGAGTACAGTGGCACGATCTCAGCTCACTGCAACCTCCGCCTCCTGGGTTCAATGGATTCTCCTGCCTCAGCCTCCCAGGTACGTGGGATTACAGGAACCCAGAACCGCACTTAGCTAATTTTTATATTTTTAACACAGATGGGGTTTCACCATGTTGACCAGGCTGGTCTCAAACTCCCGGCCTCAAGTAATCCGCCCACTTCGGCCTCCCAAAGTGTTGGGATTACAGGCATGAGCCACTGTGCCTGGCCAACTGTGATCTTAATGACTCTGCACACACTGCCTTTTAAGAAAAGCCAAAGACTCAAACACACAAATATGTTTATTACATGGACATATTATATATTGCATTGTTATTAATATGGACAATGTCATATTTGATAAGTCTCTTTTTAAAAATTGTCTCACTCCCAGTCAAACAGATGGATCAAAACAATAAATGAAAACCATGAAAAAGTTGTAATACTCAATGTTGATGCTCATGGCACACACACACACACACACACACACACAAAAAAAAATCCATTCTCAGACACAGCTGTGAGGAATGTAAATTAGTGCTTTTGAACAAGGGATTTGGCAAAATATTTTAATAATGTAGCAATTTCACTTCTAGAAATGCAACCTAAGGGAAAAAAGTATTGATATGTGTGAAGATTCAGATATTTATATGTTCATTGTAGCCTTGTTTATAAAAGTAGAAAATTGGAAATACCTAGTTTAACATAGGCGCCAAATCAACAAATAAATTGAAAAGGTATATAATGAAATATGAGACAGCCACTTTAAAATGATGCTGTAAAGGCCAGGTGTGGTGGTTCACGCCTGTAATTCCAGCACTTTGGGAGGCCGACGTGGGTGGATCACTTGAGCACAGGAGTTCAAGACCAGCCTGGCCAACGTGGCCAACTCTATCAAAAATACATAAAATTAGCCAGGTATGGTGACATGCACCTGTAGACCCAGCCACTTGGGAGGCTGAGGTAGGAGGATCACTTGAGCCCAGGAGGTTGAGACTGCAGTGAGCAGAGATTGTACCACAGCACTCCAGCCTGGACAACAGAACAAGACCCTGTCTCAAATAATAATAATAATAATAATAATAATAATGCTGTTAAAGAATATTTAATAATATGAAAAAATGCTTTCTGTTTAAGTGACAATAATACACATCTGGGCCAAAATTTTAATGATATATATGTATTGTGATAATCTAGACATACACTCATGCATGAATTCATAGAAGTACAAATATACCAAAATTAAAATTATATATCAAACCTATGGGTAATTCTTAACTTTTCCTTAGGTTTTTCTACATTTTTAAATGACAATGTATTACTTTTATACTCACAGAATAGTAATTCTTTTAATGTACACCCTTCATCACATTAATTCTATGCCTTGGAATTTATCCTAAGTCACCCAAAACACAGAAAGAGCCTTATGAACAAAAATGTTCCTCTTGTGCTATCTGTAAAAGGAAAATAAGGTAACAACCTAAATGTCCAATATAGAAATGATCATGTAAAATATATTACATCCACACACGGACTATTATATACTATTTTAATCAAAAGAAAACTATTTTTATGACCACGTAAAAGAGAGAGGTGACTTGTTCTGCACAGCTTCGAAGAATCAGAACCAGAAGGTGGAACTTAGAAGTCGGCAGATTTTGATTCGACATAAAAGAATGTTCCAGCCACAGAGGAAGCTGCCTTGTGAGGTAATGAGCTCCCTGTCACTGAAATTATCCAAGTGAGGCTGCTGCTTCTGTCAGGGAGGCTGAGGAAGGCTCATCTGGGTGTGGAGGGAGTCTGGACTAGATAGTCTCTGAGGGGCGTCTGAAGGTTGTGGGTGCTGAGCAGGAGCCCCCTGAACAGACAGATGGCCAAGGGAAGGTTTCCACTCAGCCTACCCTCAACTTCTTTTCCTTCTGCTCCCAGTTACTCTAAATGTCTCCCAAAATATAGTCGTTTTTTCCTCTCTGAATGTGCTTTAAGTGTTTGGAGACTGGCCTGCTCAAGTCCCCTCATTAAGCCCTGGCTTCCTGAGCCCGTTCGCCTCACCCCAGAGCTCAGGGGAGTGTGAATCCTGCAGCTCTTTTGTGAGGCACAGCTCCAACCTTCCTCTGGGGGGCCCCATGGGTGCGCCAAGACCAGTGCCAATGACCTCATCAAATTCACAACAGGCAGTGAGGAAGACGATGAGGAAATTGGCTCGGAGAACGGAACCGCAGCCCGTTCAGCACCAGTTGACACCACGCTCCCATCTGCTGTTGCGGCTTCTTCACTCTGGCCTAGGCCAGTCCCCTGGGCCAAGAGAGCTCGCTCTATGAGCCTGAGGCTGCAGGCTGGGTCTGGGCGAGGGGGGGGCTCTGATGTCAGCCCGGGAGCCAAGGTGGCTGCCTCCCTCACTGACTGAGGGATCAGTAATTATTTCATTTACAAGCAGAAATAATCCAACTCAATAATCCAGGCAGACACATTCAAAGTAATTATCTGTGTAATGCGTCCTGCACCATCACCTTCCTAGGAAGGAGGAAAAGAAGCCTAGCCCAGCAAAAAAAAAGCAGGGGGGGGGACCCCCATTGTCTGCAGCCTGTGTGCAGCAGCCTGCCAGGATTAATTACACACCAGTGCTAACACATTTATCACCTCGCCACTGATTGGAAAACCAATGACTTTTAATAATTCATATCTGTGGCTCGGCACTCTGTGCCCTTGTGCAAAGACACAGAAACTCGCTTGTTTCCATAAGGAAAGCCCAGTGGCAGTGCCAGGCGGGGTGCCCTCGGCCCCTCCTGCCACCCCAACCTGGAGACAGGCCCCAGCCTAGCCGCTCCCACCTCCTCTCCACCAGCAGGGTCTGCTCATGTCCTGCTGAAGCTAAAATGCAGCTGCTCGGGGGTGAAAGCTGGCGACTGAACCGTCCTAGCCACAGGAGCCCTCCTCAGTTTCATACTCTTCCAGGGTGGCCTGGAAGACAGGATTTGGGAGATTTGTAGGGCAAGTGCCCACAGTGCCCCCACACCTGCCCAGACAGTGGGCTCAGGCAGATACCTGCCAGCCAGGACCCTGCCCCACCATGCAGGAGACCCTCAGCAGAGTGCACCACTCAAGTGATCAGATTGAGGGTAAAGGGTCTACAGGGCTTTGGGAAGAGCCTCCAATCCCTGAAGGCTGCAACCTCCTCTGACACCAGCTCTGAGCTCCAGCCTCCTCCCCACCACCTTCCACCCTCCTGCAGCTCTCCCTCTCCACCCCTGCGCCCCGGGGATGGCTCTCCCTCTATCCCGGTTCTCCATCTCTGCTCTCCCAGGCTCCACAGCCCCCTTCCCTGCCCTGGCTGGCCTGTTGTCTCAAAGAGCATTTCCCAGGAGCCTCTTCTCCCTTCTTCTCCCTTCTCCCCCGCCCCCGCCCCTTTCCTGTCTCGCCCCGCTTCCCTCCCCTTCCACTGTAGCCCTCCTTACCCTTCTCTGGCCAGTTCCCCAACTGTCCTCCTTTCCTCAGACTCCTCACACAATACCTCGAGACTCTTAGCTGGCTGCAGCCTGGTCCCATCATTATAAACGCCATCCCCTCATTCCCTGCCCTCCTCCACCACATACCAGGCTCCAGCTCCTTCAAGAGCTCCCCACTAAATCTGAGACCCCCAGAGCTCAGATGCATCCTAGGAATTGGAATCCAAGAGCCTCTGTCACCCTTCCACCCAACCTCTGACTCATAAGAATGATACACACCCTGACCCCTCCCCACGCTGAGGAAGGTGAGTCCCTGGGGCTGACCTGAGCCTGACCCTGGACCCCCTCCATCTCTCCTTCCTGCTGGCAAGATTAAAGGGAGGGTGGGCTGGCCTCTCTGTGCTAGCTTGCTTGGGGGACCCCTGCTGGACCCTAGGAAGCTGCCAGCCCCAACGCTGCCCTCATCCAGGAGATGCAATTCAAATGTAATCAATTTAAACAGCATCAGCCCTGACAGGGGACTCTGGAGGTGGGGGCGGGGGCACAGGGAGGGCTATAATTAGCATTCTCAGCATCCATGATCCCCAAGTAAGGCTGCCAAGGATGAGAGATGGGGAAGCCAGTGCTCCGCAGTGCAAGCAGCCCAGGCTCACGCGGCAGACAGGCAGCTGCCAGCCCTGACCAGAGCCCAGCCTTCCTCCTCCCACCTCATCTATGTGATGCATGAAAACACACTCACCGGCTTCTGAGGTGTGATCCCCGCGCTGGAAAGCTCTAACTCTGCGAGCCCCAAGGCACCCCTTCCCCCAGCTCAGGCCAGCTGGGGTCCTCCTCCCCCGCCCCTGGGGCCCCCTTCTGCAGAGCAGGGCTCCGGATCTAATCTGATCTAATCAGTCATCTCTCCAGCTGGCAGGTCCCTGGTGCAGGGAGAGGATGCTGTTGTGGTTACTGCAGGATCCAGCATCTTTCCCAGGCAGAGGCAGCTGGGCATGCTCCATCGGCTCCCCCGGGGATTTCAGGGCCACGTGACTCTCCCTCCCCAAGCTGTCACTTAGGATCAGGAGTAAATAGTCCCCGAAAAGGTTTAACTCCATCCACACCAGCGACAAGCTGCTAACCATCCACGCAGCCTGCCTGCCCGGGAGAGGATGGGGTGGCTCAGCACAGCCTCCTGGGCCTTCCACCACCAGGAGAAGGCTGCCCCCCAAAGGGGAGCAGGGCCACCGTCTGGGTGAGCTGCATTTTTAGAGTCCCCCACAAGAGACTGCAGGGAGCCAGAAACTGCCCAGGGTCTTAGAATCATGTGTGGGGCCTCACCCAGCCAGCCTGGTGATCACCTTTCAGCTCTGTGGCTGTCTACTCCAGAGAGGGGCACGTCTCTAGGTGTCAAGAGGGCTTGGCTGGGGCCCTGGGGCCTCCCCATCCCCCGCCCCCCCTCAATATGGTGAATTTAGAGAAATAACATTTGGAGAGGGTTGGGGGCCACTATGAGATGCCAGGATGAGTGGGGTGTGAGTGGGTTGTGGAGCCACTGCCCCCACACCAACCAACCAGGCTCCTCCCAGGCCCTGGGAGGGAAGTCTGTGCTCCTGTTCCTTCCGTTGCACATTCCTTTACAGATAAGGGCTTCAGTTGGTAAAAATGATATATGTACTCAGATCACACTAAGACAGACCCACTTGTATTGGAGTCGAGAGGCTTAATTTTTTAATCAAGTTGTTCTAATAATAAACAAAAAATGCAATTATCAGGTGAGTGGGGCCTTGCAGACACCCTTTCTCTAGCTCCTGCCCAAATCGGTCTCTGATAACCCTGAGCAAGGATGCTAGCCAAGCTACGGGGTACCTGGGTTCTGTATTATTCAGGGTCAGAGGCAGAAGGAAGGACTTCAGACAATAGGGTCGTAGCCCTGTTTCTGCTTAGACAAAGATTGCTTTCTGCCTCAGTTTCCCCTTATCCACATCTCTCTCAGTTTCCCTCTATCCACGGATTCTCTGTGACAATGGGCAAGTGTAATAAAAACACTGATTTCATAAACAGGATCAGAAAGATGGAAAAAACCAAAAGATTCCCACCTCAACCTCCAGGCAGGCTCACTGGTCTCAGTCCCACCTGCCCCTTAAACCTGGAAACTGGGGACTGAACCAGATGAGCTTCTGGAGTCACTTCTGAATAGAGAAATATGTCAAGAAGCAGGAGCTAGAGAAAGGGTGTCTGCAAGGCCCCACTCACCTGGTGATTGCATTTTTTGTTTATTATTAGAACAACTTGATCAAAAAATTAAGCCTCTTGACTCCAATACAAGTGGGTCTCTCTTAGTGTGATCTGAGTACATATATCATTTTTACCAACTGAAGCCCTTATCTGTAAAGGAATGTGCAACGGAAGGAACAGGAGCACAGACTTCCCTCCCAGGGCCTGGGAGGAAACTGGCTGGTTGGTGTGAAGGCAGTGGCTCCACACCCCACTCACACACACCACAGCATTGGAGCAAGACAGGGACCTAGAGAGCTACTGAAGGGACTGTCTTTCCCACCCCAGGGCAGGCCAGGCTGGAGCCAGGAACCTGGGGTTAGGGCAGCAGGCACAGCTCAGCAGCACTCTTCGGGAGGGGGACCCTTGGTCACCTCCCACTGTTCCCCTGCCCAGCTGAGATGTCAGGCCAGCCCTGCATTGGCTATAGGAAAGCTGCTCTGCTGAAGGGGCAGACAAGTTGTGGATGAGGGCCCAGTGCCAGGCAGGACCGATCAAGCCCAACTCACCTGCCCTGGCTCTCCAGGACTTGGCAAGGCTGCCAGGTGCAGGCAGGGGGAGAGTCTGCTTTCAGTCAGCCAAGATGAGGGGCTCTTGGGGGTCTCTGACCCTGCGGAGCCAGTGGAGGAAAGGAGTGGGGGCAAGAGATTACAGCATCCCAGAGGGAGGCCAGGGAGGGGGACAGAGACCCCAGCCCAAGCCCCCACAATCCTCAGGCAGCTGGAAAAGGCAGGCGACCAACAGATGGGCCTGCTGGGCAGGTTTCCTCTCTGGCAGGAAGAGGGCAGGGGCCGCAGACAAGTCCCACGGATCCTTCGAGACGCCTGAGCCAGACGTGTGAATGTTTCTGGGGGATCTGAGTAGCTTCAGGGGCATGAGAAGCCAAAGGGAGGGTCGGTGTGGGGTGCATGCCTTTAGCTGGGGGACCAAGGCGGAAGAGATGTGGTAGCATGAAGATCTTAGAGCTACAGCAAGGACAGGTGAGGCGGATGGACCAGAGATAATAAATTCCCTTTGCCAAATCTAAGTTCTTGCTCTGCGAGCCCAGAAGAGGAGAAGCAAGCCTCACCTAAACAACTCCAATGGGGAAGGCGTGAGGCGGCGTGAGGGAGGGAGGATTCCACAGAAAGCACCCCTGCGATCCCGTCTCTCCTCTGCTCTACAATCACTGGTCCCCATTGCTCAGAGGATCAAGTCCAAGCTTCCCAGGCACCTACTCATGGTCTCCAAACACACAGGTCCTCCCCACCTTTCTGGTGCCATCCCCACTCCCTACCATACAGTCTTGGTGGCCACTAACTTGACTGGCTCACTGCCCGTTCAGTGGAACTGCATCCACATGGGTCTCTCTTCCTCGCAGATCATGCCAACTAGGGGCAGCAAAGGGAGCTCCGTGGGATGAACTAGCTCACTGCAGCCTCCACCTCTACCTGGGCTTTAGCAATCCTCCCTCCTCAGCCTCCCAAGTAGCTGGTACTACAGGTGCACACCACCACATGCAGCTAATTTTTAAATTTGTTTTAGAGACAGAGGCTTGCTATGTTGCCCAGATTGGTCTCCATCTCCCAGGCTCAAGCAATCCTCCTGCCTCAGCCTACTGAGTAGCTGGGACTACAGGTGTGAGCCACCATGCCTGGCTAACCATAACCTGTGTGACTTGGAAGCCCAGCTCCATCCCTGAGTAACTCAGTGACTGAACAAATTACTTGACTATCGAGCCTGTTTTCCTCACCTGCAAATGGGCTTCTTTGAAGCCCAGCACATTCACTACCTTTTCTCCTCGGCCGCCTCCTTCTTTACTGTTCTGCGGTGTTATCTGCCTTTCTAAGCCTAGAGCTAGTGGGGTCACTGTTCCAGAACTGCTGCCCCAGCACTCCTGTGCTCTGTCCTGTCTGCCTTCTGGAGACAACAGAACTGCTCTTGGTGGCTCCCCCGCCCCTCCCAGGGCCCCTCCTCCGGGGTCTCGCAGTTCGGGTTGGGGTCTGTACTGATGAATCCCAGAGACCCAGCACAGCCTTGGAGGCTCACCGGGGTCTCACTGCCCAGCCTGGAAGCACGCAGGGCAGAGACCTGGGCTTCTGATCTCTGCCTCCCTGCAACCCCTCAAGAAGCGCTGAGCAGCCCGTAGGCGCGCCAGGGCCGTGGGTGGACTGCCTGCCTGCACATTCTCGCACCTTCCTGGAGGAAGCTTCCAGAACAGAACAAGGAAGACCAACGGCTGGGTGGGGTTCCCTCGGTGGAGGAGCCGCAGGGGCCCAGCTTGGGAACCGGGTTATCAGGGGTGTGGCTCTGCAGAAAGCGTCCTGCCACGTCTCCCTCCCAGTCAACCCTGGGGAAGGAGAGAGGCACCCTTGGGGACAGAACTGGCCAGTTTCACCGGCGGCGGCTTCCGCAGGAACGCGGGGGAGGGAGACAAGGGGGCGGGGGAAGACTTCCTGTTGGGCAGGAATGGGTGTTACATAGCTAGATCTTTAAGCATCAGAAAGACAGCTACCAGACCCACTATGGCTGGGAGGTGGCAGGGGATGGGAAAGGTGGCCCTGTCACCTCCGAGAAGGCGCCTTCAGCCTGGGGAGACACTGTGAGCAAACCCCTGAAAGCCTTGTGGGGCCATCATGTGTGCTCTGGAGCCCTCTTGTGGATTCTTGCGGTAAGTGCATACAGGCTTGCAGCGCGTTTCTCCCACGTTTTAACCTTTCGCTTGTTCTCTCCTCCTCCCACCACTCTTCCCAGTAAATGACACCTTCAAAACCACACGCACACTCGAGCAAAACGTCTGTTATGGATACCATAAGAGTCACTTCCTAAATACCCTGAAAGAAAGAGCTTTTTGACACACAATTAACACACTTGTCTGCTCCTGGGCAAATGTCAATATTTGCTCATTGAAATTTCCCTCCCTCATCCACACTAAAAGAAACAAAATAACTCCTCCGGTTGTCTGGCTCTTATTATTACTTGGAATCCATGTCTGAAGTCGTTTGAGTTTCTAACTCATCCACCAACCAAATGTCATAAACCTTTGTGGGAACTGTGAAAATAGGAACGAACAGTGAGCCAGTCGTTCATTCATTCACTCACTCATTCAGCAAGAACTTACTGAGCACTTCGTTTGTCCAAGCAAGGTGCCAAGGATGCTGGGAAGCAGCCGTGCCATCATGCTAAGAGCAAAGCCTGGGAAATCAGGCACACATGAGGCCGCCTTCCGGCTTGCTTTCTATTAATACAAGCTTTGTGACATTGAGTAATACATACGAAGAACCAGTTTTCCCATTATTTGCTAAAAGCGGGATGATAGGACCTCCTCATAAAGGTGCGGTGAGGAATAAATGAGATAATGTCGTAAAGCACTTAGCTCCTAGAGTGGCGGCTGCTGCTATGATATACAGAATGACCACCAGGTCTGGAAATGTATGTGAACACAGAATTCATGGCTGGTTGAAAATTAAACAATATTGCCTGTGTCTCTGGACTTTACAACCCCCCTGTGTTGCCCCTGCCCTTGATGAGTTTTCAGTCTAGGCTACTGGTTCTCAAAGTGTGGGCCCCAGAGCAGCCACAGCAGCATAACCTGAGAATGTGTTGGAAATGCAAATTCTAGACCCTCTGAATCCGAAACTCTAGGGGTAGGGCCCAGCCATCTGTGCTCCAACAAACCCTCCAGCGATTGTGATACACGCTCCAGTTGGAGAGTTACTAATCTAGTGGAAAATGACACAAGTATAAGCAAATAACTACAATACACGGACACATCCCTGAAGAAGTGACATCATGGGCAGGGCTTGAAGGAAAAACAAGTGTTCTCGGGTGGGCATGAGCCACGTGAGGAGAGATTGGCACCTACAAAGCCCCGGATGCATGAAAGGGAAGCGAATGTTGAGGGAACCACAAGTGATTTGGTAGGGCTAGAGGAGAGGGCTAAAGAGTCAGGTGGGGAGTGTGGGAGGTGAGGCTGGGAAGGGGGGCGGGAGCGAGACTATGATGCCCTTTACGTGCCCAGATAGGGAATTTAGATTTTATCCTGTAAGTGACAGGTAACATGCAAAGTTTTTAATGGAGAATAATATGACCAAATTTGAATTCTAGAAAAAAAGCCCTCTTGCAGCATTATGGCCTGGAGGCAGGAAGATCAGTTGGAAAGCTTCTACAATAATGGAAGTGAGAGTCCACGTGGGCCTGAACTCAGGCCATGGCTATGGAGATGTCGAGGAGTGGGTGGGTTGAGAGATATTTGGGAGGAGAATTGACAGGACCCGTGGGGGAGGCATGAGAGCGGGAAAGGTTGAGGGTATCTCCGAGGGCTCTGCTTTGCTGGTATTTCTAGAAAAGATGGAACCGGCACAGAGAAGCAATGACTTCAAGTCTGGACACAATGAATCGAGGGAGCTCAGAAGAAAGCTCTGGGCTGGTAGCTGAAGCAGAAATCAATTATGCCTGTGTTGTTTATCTCCCAATGTTTATCATGCATGCATTCATTTCAGGAAATACTGGATTGCTATCATGCACCAGAAAGGTTCTAGGAGGGAGTGAAAAACACAATAGCCAGAATCTGCTCCCAGGACTTACACAGCAGTGGGGGGACCAGAAATACATAACCAAACAGATACATAAACAAACGTGTTTCAGGTAGTGCCGGGTGCTGTGAAGAAAAGTAAGAGTAAGAGCGTGGAGGGGTGGGGGAATTCAGGCAGAGCAGTCAGGCATGGCCTCTCTGAGGAGGTGACACGGGCTAATCGAGAAGTCGGAACCAGGTGTGTGGAAATGGGAGGAGAGTGCTCCCAGGCAGGGGGAACAGCAAGAGCCAAGGCTCTGAGGTGGGAATGGGTTTGACATGATGGAGGGAAGGAAAGATGGCAGCACAGCCAGCCAGTCATGGGACACGAGGTCAGAGAGGTGGACAGGTACGTTTCTAGGGACTGGTGAGATGCCGTAATACATGTGAAAGTGTTTAGTGAACAATCTCTAGAGCCATGTACCAAAAGGAATATGAAGATGGTATCTGCAAGAGGGAGAAAAGAAGAAACAATTCACAATTCTTAACTGAAGCAAGAAGCATTTGGGTCCAAACAGGAAAAATTCAGTCTATAACTGTCATGTGATATTAGAATAATTTCCAGAACAGATACTTTGAAAGGAAGATGAAGGAGGAGGAAGAGCAGGAAGAGGAGGAGAAAGAGGAGGAGAAGAAGGAGGAGGAACAAAAGAAAAAGAAAAAGAAGAAAAGAAAGAAAAGAAAAGTTTGCTTTCGCTTTAAGAATATGGTTAACAGGCCCAGGCATGGTGGCTCACGCCTGTAATCCCAGCACTTTGGGAGGCCAAGGTGGATGGATCCCTGGAGGCCAGGTGTTCGAGACCAGCCTGGCCAACATGACAAAACCCCATCTTGACCAAAAATACAAAAATTAGCCAGGCATGGTGGTGGGCACCTGTAGTCCCAGCTACTCAGGAGGCGGAGGCACGAGAATCTCTTGAACCCCGGAGGTGGAAATTGCAGTGAACTGAGATCGCACCACTGCACTCCAGCCTGGGTGACAGAGTGAGACCCTATCTTAAGAAAAAGAAAAAATAGGTTAGCGGCTAAGCTGATGTAGGTGGTAGATGGTGGCAGATCTAAGTGCTGGCAGATCTTGGCAGTGGGGGATTGGAAAGGTAACCCCTCCTAGCACAGATGGATGAGGATTTCAAAGCAGAGAGGGACGGAAAGGGGATGAGACAAGGGTCCTCCCTGCCCTGGCTAGACTGGGGCTCCCTCTGGTGGTGCCATTGCCCCAGGAGGCTGGGCAGAGGCGCTTCACCATCCCTGCAGAATCTGAGGCCAGACCAGAGGGTGAGGCCCACAGGCCTGGGCACGCTGAGCCTCACCCTTGCGAATGAAACCAGATGGAGAGACCCAGGCCAGAGCAGAGAGAAGTGAGTTCAGCTGGGTAGCTCATGCACCACCCCAGCCCAAAGAGCTCTGTCTTCTGCTTCCAAGGTTAAGTCCAGGGCAACTTCCCAAGGCACACCTTTAGCCACGGCAGGAAATAAGGGCTCCCCAGCCCACAGAGGGGCCTGACCAACTCCTAGGAGGAAAATAGAGCATCTCCGCCCACACAAACCACCCCCAGAATCGCAGATGCCCCCATCCACAAGAGCAAGAGTGACCGGAGCTGGCCTTGCCACCACCAGTCTGATGTCCTCCTTCGTACACCCCACGGACACCTTCCCTTCCCACTGGCTCAACATCCTGCCCCGCGGCTCCGTCTCCTGCCTCTGAACCTCTGCCTGTGTGTCTAGAACAGCCTCGTTCCTCTACTTTGTTGAGCCATCTCCTTCCCACCAGTACAGCCCAGCCCAACACTCCACCCACCCCACCCCAGGAAACTTACCAGGACTGACACTGGTTACTGCCCAGGCCAACATAAACAGACGCACTGATACATACGTTCCCATCTCTATCTCAGCTCTCAGGAGCCTCGGCATCTCCTAGCCAATCACAGACCCAGCAGTGTCTTCAGTGAAAAACCAGACACTTTAACCATCTCTCCTCCTGACAAGGATGAAAGTAGAACCAACAGCAACATCAGAAAGGAAACTGCGTCTTACTCACTTGATGAAATACACAGCTCCTTCCTGGGTGGAATCCACTTCCCAGCCCTTGGGCAAACCTGTGAGGAAGCAAAATCACCAGAATGAGATACCCTGGGATCAACCTCTCTTCCTCTCTTCCCACAAACCCCACCTGCACTTAGGAGGGATGGGTGCCTGGACAGTCAGGAAAATCCAAATATAAGCCAGCCGAGTTCAAACCAACCATTCCATCCTTTTTTGTCCATGATTTCTAGTAGTGAGATTCCCAGCAAATAATGAGAGATATGGGAGTGGACGGGATGTCCTCCGTCAATGAGCGGTGAAGTGACCGAATGAATCATAGCCTGGCAGGATGCACTCATTCATTCAACAAATCTTTACTGAGCATCTACTGTGCGCCAGGCCCTGGGCCAGCCCCTGGATGCAACAGTGAACACACAGATGGTTCCCCTGGAAGTGTCCTCAGGATCATCTAACCAGAAGGGCAGGTCACTTGCCCCAGGAACTCATCACAGATCATTAACACCTAAGATCCGAGTAAGACTCAAGTCTCCAGATACCAGGCCAGCGTTATGGCCATCAGGCTGTGCTGTTTCTGGACAGGAAACCAAGGACCTAGGAAATCAGCCCCAGGAAAATGAAGAGACTTGCAGTTTTTAAAATCTTTAATAGTGTCTCTGAAAAAAAAAATTATCCATGGAAATGCTCAGAGGAGAATCACAGAATCTCAGTGTGAGCAAGGAAGTTGACAGTGGCCAGGAGGCACCCAGGCAGTCCCCACAGGTGGGCATAGCACCTCCATCTCCAAAGATCACTCATAGGCACTATCTCATCCTGCTCGCTCTCCCAAAACAGCCACCCTGGGCAGCATCCCGCCTCCCCAGCAAACAGGATTCCTTCACCCCATGGCTGAGGAGGAGGAGCCTTTTGAGAGACCCAAGAGAGTCCACTGTCAGAGGTGGGGACAGTAAGGGAGCTGGCTGAGAACATTCCTTTTGGGAGTGCAAGCCTCCTGGCTGACATATTGGAAAACAGGTGGGGATTCTCTTGATGGACAGTGACTGCCATCTTTCTGGTCAGTCCACACACCTGCCTTGTGTATGAAGTCTTATGAAGCATAGCTATTCACTGCTGGTCTGACTGTCTCCTGCCATGTTAGCAGCTGCTTTGAGGCACCAGCTGCTGGGGAGCAGTGCCTGGGTTCTGCAGAGTGGCAGGTCCAGTTTCTAATCATTCATTTTATTCACCTGTATTTATCAAGGGTCTGTATTTCCACAGTTGCTGCTGATGGTGATGCTGCTGTTTCAGCGAAACAGGGCAGCCAGCAAGCCCAGCTCCTGCCAGGACTTGGCCCACCTATCACACCAGCTACCACTTAGCGAGTACTTCCTTCCTCTAAGCTATGCACTTTACCTCTGCTAGTGCATTTAATCTGCATAGCAACATTATACAATAGGTGTCCTCCGAAACATTTTCGCCGATAACAGATGAGGAAACAGAGGCCCAGACAGGTTCATCAACTGGCTCAAGGTCACACAGGAAGTGTCTGGGCCGGGATGTGAGTGCTGCTGTGCTGTCTCCAAAGCCCACACTCTTTCCTCTGTGCCACTCCATAAATGCTACTTGTTCCCCTCTGTCTCTGTGGTAGGACTTTGCCATTCAGGAGGGCGTGGGTTGGCATTCTCCCCAAGTAGAGGGATCCCCATTGGGTCGGAATCATAAATAATTCTGCCACTGTGATGTGCCTGGGAAAGAGGCCAGTATGGATTATGTCTCCTGCCTTTTTCTAGCAACTTCCCTCCACACTGCCCTCTCTGCCTGGGCAACACCAAGAGTGCTTATATTCCCATCCAGGCGGAGTGCCCGCTGAGGCAGCTGCCCTCCCGGCAAGCTCCGGGGGCATCTTAACCCCTTCCCAGCCTTAGACAACCAGTTGGCTGCAGCCAAAAATGAAAGCATTGGCTCACAGGCTGGTATTCATCTTCCACTCCTACCTAGGATGATAATGAGGTGGAAGGACTCAACCTGTAAACAGCTGAAACGCTGAAGGTGACACCACCATCAACCTGGTAGAAAACAGCCCTGGCCTTAGAGTCAGGAGGCCTCGCTGCAAGTTGGAAATACAATGGTGACAATAACAGCAGCAGCCACCTCCATTTTGGGAGCCATCTCTCTGATGTAATGCTACTAGTTTTTTGAGGTTCATAATCCTCTCCCCATTATAAAGATGAAGAAGCTAAGTCCAGGAAGAATTAAACCCCTAGTGCAAGAGCACACTGGAAGAAATAGAACCAAGATTGAGCTCAGATCTCTCTGCCTCCAAAATGTATGCCTTTAACCATGACACCACTTTGCTTATTAGTCAAACGGCCTTGAGCCAGGTACTTCCTCTCTGTTCTTCCATTTTTCTACCATAAAATGAAGAGTCGAACTCCATGATCCCTGAAGTCTCTTCCAGAAATGATCCCAGCTCAGAAGCTAAAAAGAAAAGGACTCTGAACAAGCCAAAGGCTTCATCCTGTGTGTCCAGCAGTGCCAGCTGTGCCCATGAGTGACGGAGGCCTTGGAACCAGGCGCCTGGTGCCCAGTCAGGTGAAGCGCTGGAAGGCGAGAGGGGGAAGAGCTGGAAGGCGAGAAGGGGAGAGAGATCTCCCCGCATTGTGACCCACACCCCCTCTTACTGGCCTGTGGTGGCGTCATGAGGAGGATGAATGGCTGTTCAGTTAAAGTACCCAGGCCTTGTGATTCTCGATGTCTCTACCTCAACAACTTAGACTGAAGTCTTTTTCCTTGGTTGTTTCTTCATTTCTGACCTGTTTGTGTCCCACCTTTCCCACTAGCCCTGAGGGCTACCAGTGATGTTTTCTCCATAATCAGCAATGAATGTCAGCCTTGTCCCCTTTCATGTTTCTCCTCAGTGGGAGAAACAGGCGCTCCCACTAGCTACATGGGGCCATTTACATTTGAATTAATTAGGATTAAAAATCCATCTGGGCACAGTGGCTCACACCTGTAATCCCAGCACTTTGGGAAGTCGAGGTGGGTGGATCACCTGAGGTCAGGAGTTTGAGACCAGCCTGGCCAACATGGCAAAACCCCATCTCTACTAACAATACAAAAATTAGCTGGGTGTGGTGGCACACACATGTAATCCCAGCTATTTGGGAGGCTGAGGCACGAGAATCTCTTGAACCCGGGAGGCAGAGGTTGCAATGAGCCGAGATTATGCCACTGCACTCCAGCCTATGTGACAGAGTAAGACTCTGCCTCAAAAAAAAAAAAAAAAAAAAAAAAATTCAGGGCCTCAATGATGCTTGTAACATTTCAGTTGCTCATTGCCACATGTGGCTCATGGCAATTGTATTGGGTAGAGCAGATAGAGAACCCTTCCATCACGACATAAAAGTTCTAGAGCGCAGCACTGGGGGCTGGCTTCTGCCAGTTCAAGAGCCCTTGAGACAGGGGATTTTCTGACTGGGCAGAGGGATGAAAGAAGAGTAAAAATCTTTGTCCTCAAAGGCCTGTCTCAGATACTAATTTTGGAGGTGGAAGCTTAGAGAGACACTGAGGTGAGCTCCAACAAGCCTGCAATCTCCCCCAGATGGCAGGCAGTCCAAATGCTAAGCTGAGTCCATCCATGGAGAAAGGAAAAAGTCAGAAGCAAAGTTGCGGCACAGGATTCCTGCTGCAACCTCAAGCTATCACATCCTCCTCAATTGCAAAGGCAGGGACAGACAGGTTCCTTACCTGGGCAGGAGGTGTGTCCACTCTGGATGGGTGACTTTGTTCCAGGGTGCACCCAGCTGGTTGACTTTTCCTCATCACTGCAGAAAGATCAATAAGAAAGTGTCAGCTACAAGAGAGGCTTTTCTGAGCAGGACACTCATCTCCAGATTCACATTAACACCGACTATTCAATCCCAGACACATGAGTTGGGAGCATCCACAAGGCTGTTCATTCATTCACATTTACAGAGTATTATTTACTAAGCACACTCTGAGGATTTCAAGATGAATAATATCTAATCCCTGACCTCAAAGAATCTACAACCCACTGGGAAACAAATGCATAAAAAGATAGCTGCAATACAATATGATAGGCACTGTAATCCCTATTGTAACTATGTGTAGAAAGTGTGATACCATCACAAAGAAACAAGTGCCACCTGGCATGAGGTTAAGGAAGGGGAAGCATGAAGGCTTCACGGCAGAGGCAATGTTAGAGATGATTGCTAAA
This sequence comes from Gorilla gorilla gorilla, assembly GCF_029281585.2. Taxonomy (NCBI): domain Eukaryota; kingdom Metazoa; phylum Chordata; class Mammalia; order Primates; family Hominidae; genus Gorilla; species Gorilla gorilla. The sequence continues at coordinate 52,388,831 of NC_073224.2, read as the reverse complement.
GTCAGGTGGGAAAAACAAGGAAGGTTCTTAACTGGCAGCTTCTCGAATGGATAAGAAAAGGAGGAGACTGCATGAACCCATAGTCCTTATGTGTCAACAGTGCTATGTATTTTTCATTCACGACATTCCCTCACACTGGGAATTTTACAGATTATGAATCGAGGTTCAGAGAAGTTAAGAAATTTGGCCAAAGTCACAACCAATAAGTGATGAAGACAGGATTCAGACCTAGATCTGTCCCCGACAAAACTCTTTCTGATACCTCACACCCAGCAAGGCAGGCTCCCCAGCAACACAGACCCTCTGGGCTCTAGATTGGATGGCAGATGAAGCCATCATCATTTCTCAATCCCCACCGACCAAGTGACACAGACTTTTCCAGAGCCAGATGTGATCCAGCAAGAAGCACCTGACTGTCTTGGCTACTTCAGGTATGTGGAGGAAGGAACTCTCAGGTCACGTGGATCACCCAGGCTTTAGGATGGCATCTTGGAGCCCAGGACAAGACTCTACTCAATGTCTTTAAGGTATAATGGATGTAGAATAAACTCCACTAAGAAAGACTCCATTAAACTTTTATTAAAGTGAGATATCGAATAAACGCCCTAAAAAATTTACAATTTAATAGTTTTGACTTATCTATACACCTGTGAAACTGCCACCAAAATCAAGATAATGAATTCCCAAACTTTCTGTGTGACCCTTTGTAATTCCTCCTTCCCACCCCCAACCCCTAGCTCTTTCTATCCTCACCCCTCTCCCCAGCAACTGATTTGTTTTCTGTTACTATAGATTAGTTGCATTTTCTAGAGTTTTATATAAATAGAATCATACAATCATACAATACAGTCATGCAATCATATAATCATACCTCTTGCCCTGAAAAACTTTTTTTTTTTTTGACGGTCTCACTCTGCCATCCAGGCTGGAGTGCAGTGGCACAATCATAGCTCATTTGTAGCCTCAAACTTCTGGGCTCAAGCAATCCTCCCACCTCAGCCCCCTAAGTGCTAGGACTACAGGCATGCACCAACATGTCTGGCTATATTTTTTCTTTCTTTTTTTTTTTTTTTTTTTTTTTGAGATAGAGTATCGCTCCGTCACCCAGGCTGGAGTGTGCAGTGGCACGATCTTGCCTCACTGAAACCTCTGCCTGGGTTCAAGCAATCCTCCCACCTCAGCCGCCCAAGTAGCTAGAGTTACAGGCATGCACCACCATGCCTGGCTAATTTTTCGTGTATTTTCAGTAGAGACGGAGTTTCACCATGTTGGCCAGGCTGATCTCAAACTCCTGACCTCAAGTGCCTCAGCCTCCCAAAGTGCTGGGATTACAGGCGTGAGCCGCTGCACCTGGCCTCTGGCTATTTTTTTTGCAGAGACAAGGTCTTACTATGTTGCCCAGGTTGGTTACAAACTCCTGACCTCAAGTGATCCTCCTGCCTTGGCCTCCCAAAGCACTGGGATTACAGTGTGAACCACAGCACCCAGCTGTCTGCCTTTTGTGCTTTTTTCCATATTGTGGTGTGTGGTCGTTTGATTCCATTTAATTGCTGAATAGTATTCCATTGTAGGAAACACCACAGTGTGTTCATTCATTCACCTGTTGCTGAACTTACGGGTTGTTTTCAGTTCTGGGCCATTACAAATAAAGCTACTATGAACATGTGTGTACTAGTGGTGTGAAAATATGCTTTTTTTTCTATTGACTCCACTAATTTTCTCTAAGGTTGGACACCTGCTACAGGAAGAGATCTCCCAGCTAACCTACCCCTCTGATAAGCAGAGAAAAAACAAAGTCGCTGTTCTAGTGACTTCTGAGCTCAGGCACCATTGAAGAAGACTCTAACATACTGGGTCTCTGGTCTTGGCTTTGGTCCTGGGAGGCAGTGGAAGAGGAAGCCAATAAAAAGGAAGGGTTTGGAGAGAAAGTCAGCCAGTGCCCTCACCTCCATTACATCTGTCCTGAGATTTTTCAGCCCCTGACTCTCCCCTCCTTGCACACTGTCCACCCCCTCAGACTTCCCATCTATCTCTACCCCACTGGATATCACAGACAACCCTATCACACCCTTGACATTCCACCACAGCCCTCAACTTCCTCTTCCCCTTGTCTTTGCACCATCTTGCACCCGTTGTCAGCACCACTGTCTGGGACAATGCAGTCACAGGCTGTCTCCACTCCAGCACCGGGCTGATGGGGGAACTGGGCCTCGGAGAACTGGGGTCACTGCAAATCCAGTCTCCCAGCTTAGCTGAGCCCTGAGTGCCACCTAGAATCTTCTTCAATGTCCCCAGTCAGTTGCCATCTGCAGAGTGCTCCAAGCCTTTCCGGCTAACCTCAGGTCCCAGGGCTGCCTCTGCTACCCAGCCCCTCTCCCTGCATATCCAGTCTCCCAGCTTAGCTGAGCCCTGAGTGCCACCTAGAATCTTCTTCAAGGTCCCCAGTCAGTTGCCATCTGCAGAGTGCTCCAAGACTTTCTGGCTAACCTCAGGTCCCAGGGCTGCCTCTGCTACCCAGCCCCTCTCCAGCACAGAGGATCTTATGTCTTAATGAAGAAAAAATAGAAAAGATTAGGTGGGAGCTTTCCCAGTATGCCCAATCACCTCACCACCAAAACTTACCCAGATTCTCACCCATCCTTTAATACTTGTCTTCCTCTGGAGAAGAGGTAGCCCTCTCTCCCCTTTAAGGCTCATCTCTCTGCCTGGGTTATCGTTCCCCTCCTCTTCCATCTTTTATAGAACCTCCTTCTGTTGAGCATCCCAGCCTTGCATCTTCACCTCCTCTCTCTTTATAGGGTCCATCCCTTTATCCTCCTCCTCTGTCTGTGTCTTCTATAGTCTAAACACGCTGCCTCCCACTCAATGCCATGTCCCCTGGCAGCTTCATGTCTCGCACTCCTCATTCCTGACCAAACATTCAACAGTAGTCTCTCCTAGCTTTCCCCACTTTCTGGCCTTTCATTCACCAATCCACTGCAACCTGGTTTCTGTTCCCAGCTCTCTCCTGAAACCACTTTCCTAGACATCATTAAAGGCCTCCCCCTCTCCTAAATCCACTAGGCATTTTTTAGCCTTTGGCCCATTTGGCTTTTCTGCTGCATCCAATACTGTTGAATTCCTTCCTTTTTTCTTCTTAACATCCCTCTTCCTTGCCTTCTGGGGTGGCATTCTACCCTGGTCCTGGTGCTGCCCACCTCTGCAACCTCTCAGTCTTACTCTCCAACCTGGCCTCTGTTCCTCTATCCCTTCCTTGACACTGGTGCTGCCTGGGGTATACTCCTGTCTTTTCCCTCGCACTCTTCTGGGTCGTTCTACCCCCACATGATGACCCTTTTCCAGCCCAGGCCTCTCTCTTCAAACTCTATCCTGTATATCCAGTTGTCTGTTAGACAGCATCTCCTGAATGTCCCCCGGGGACCTCAACTGCAGTGTTTCCCCACTAACCCTGTACTCTCCCTAATATGCACTCCCCTTGCCATACTCCTGACCTCTGTCAACTCAAGCTGGAAATTCTAAGCTTCACCTTTGATTCCTCCCTTTGTCTCCCCTCCCCAGAATTCAAGCATTAGATGAATATTCCTGATTTGGTTCCTGAAGATTTCTCCCATCTTTCCCTCCCCTTCACTTCTATTCTCACCATTTTAATTCAGGCCCCATTAGCTGTCTCCTGGACTTCTGCAGTTGTTTCCTAACTGCTTTCCATACCTTAAGTTTCTCCTCCTGCCTCTCGCTCAGCCTCAAATCATTGCTCAGGAAGCTGCCAGAGACAAGGCTCTAAACGCAGATTTGATGATGTCAAGTCCCAGTTTGAAATCTCCTTTGGCTTCCCATCACCTATAGGATGGAGTCCAGACCCCTTAGCTTAGCACATAAGGGCTCTCTCAAGCTGCCTCTTCCTACTTTTTCTCCTGGTCCTCTACAGTATTTCAGCAGCTCCACTCCATCTCCACCGAACCTCTCCGAGTGCTCTAGGTTACCTGTTCCTCAGCCCCCACTGGTGCCTTTATTTCCCCAAGCCTCTACTTCCAAGGCTTCTTTCACTCTTGTCTCTCCTCCAGAATCAGCTCAAATGCTTCCTCCTCTGGGAAGCCCTCACTGAACTCCCTGGAGAGCATTAGTTCTTTCCTTCCCATAGCATCATGCAAATGCCTCAAGAATGTACCATATTATTTCCTAAGTATTGATTTATGTATTCTCCCTGTTACCTTAAAGTAAAAACCTATATCTTATTGTTTTTATCTCCAGTGCCTAGCACTGCAGCAAAGAGTGGATGCCCAATAAATGTTTGTAGAATGAAAGAGGAAAAGAATCTGGATGGCAAGTAAGAGATCAGGAAGAAAGAAGAGAATGGACCACTTCATCAGTATACCTGAGGGGCTCACGGAAATTCACATTCTAAGACCCTACCCCAGATCCTCTGAATAGGAATCTCCTGAGGTAGGGCTCAGGAATCCACCTTCTTAATAAGTTCCTTGGGTGATTCTTATAAACTCTAATGTCTCTAGCCACTGCAGTTTTAATATTGCAGAAGTTCTGTTATTTAAGAATCTGACTTAGGGTCAAGAACTTTAATGGAGTTAATTTCTAAGATAATATAATTACAACATCAATTATGATCATGGTGGTGATAATTACAGAACAAAGGCCTAAAGCAAATGTGGAAACTTAGAAACACCAAAGAGAAACCACTGCCTGCCTGAGCCCCTGCAAAGGCAGTTTGGTACCCGGGGAAGCAGTGCACTAAGTCAGCAGATGCTGGGCTGAGTCCCAGCTCTGATTAACAAGTGGTTTTCTCTTAGACCGGTACTTCAATATCTCTGGACCTCAGTTCCCCATTTGACAAATGAAGGGGTTGCTTCTAAGATTCCTTGTAGCTCTGACGTTTTTAAGTGGCTATCTTGAGGAAGGAAAAGCTCGTCAAGTGTGGGTAACAGTCCAAGACGCTGTGCTTCTAGACTTGCTATATTTCTGGAAGATGTCTATCCTGGCAAAAGATGACTATAGTAGAAGTGAGCCAAAAGACAGCCAGCAGGGCCACTTTGTTATAATGAGATTATGCCAGAGCCATTTTGGTTTATGAAATTAATATAACAGTGCTAATATATTACTGAGAGTAGCAAAGGCGCGCTCTCTCTCAAGAATGCTAAACATACAGTGGGCATCGTCCCCCTCCCTCTTGACCACAGCCCCATAAAGAAGCAGGACAGGAGAGGAGAACTGCTGTCCTGGGCACACTGAGTCTGGGGCGAGGGTTGCCAGGAACTGAGTGGTAGAGGCGGGATCTCCTGGTATGTTGTCACTTAGCCCAAGTCTTCCCATAGGAAAGTCTCGGGGAAAATGAAAGACCTACCTCTGGCCCTTTCAGGGAAGGAGCTGAAAAAACTCCAAGCTGGGCATTGGTCTAGTCATCCTCCTGGAGGCCTCGCATGTGACCAGGGAGAGGGAGAAAGGGCAGCACTCCCCTGCCCTGCCCAGCCTTTCCAAGCTGAGGGAATGCCAAGCCTTTGCTGGACTTTGACCCATTGAGGAAAAGGCGGGAGACACATTCAAACAGGCATGGTGATAAACTTATTAGTCATGCCCGCCGTTGTAGCCACCGCTTCACCCACCTTCTCCGGCCTGCCCCCAGCCCCGCCACTTTTCAAGTTGGGCAACTTAATGGAAAAAATTGAAATAAAAAGAAGAGCGAGACCAACATACTTGATGAAGAAGATTCTCCCACCGCCGTCAACTCCGTAGGCCCACCGGCCGGGCAGGTCCAGCCAGTCAATCTCATCGGCCATCTCGGTATCCCTGCAGCCCCTCTCGCTCTCTGCGCCCCCAGGCGCCGGCTGGGCAGGGGGCTTGGTACCCGGGAACCCCCACTTGCTGCCCCCTTCCAGAGGCCGTGGTGGGGGAGGGGGTCCGGCCGGGCTGGCGGCGTCGCTCCCGGGTCCCTGGCAGTGGCTGGCCTCCCCACTGAAGACGCGCTGGCCTCAAGCCGGGCGGCAGGGAGCAGGCAAGCGCTTAACCCTGGCCGGCCGGGAGCCCCAGACACCACCTGCCTCCTCGTCGACTCGGGAGCTCCTCTTCGGACCGTTTCCTGAACTTTAATGACGGGCAATTAGCGCGGTGAGTAATTATGATGCCTCTCCTGCCGGGACTGTTAACGGGCAGCGCTGGGTCTCCGTTCCTCCTGGCTCTGCTGCCCTCCAGCCTGGCGGAGCCCGGAGAGCAGAAGCTGGAGCGGGGAGGATCCCTCCCCGAAGGGAGCAGGTTGCAGTGCGAGCAGGGGTGTTGCCTCTCCGCTCCCAGCTCCGATCTTGCACTTGAACCACCGGCGGGGCCGGGGGCGGAGCCGCGCCGCCGCCTCGGAAGGTAATTCACAGCCCCGAGAACTCGCCGGCAGCGCCAAGTCCCCCAATCCAGGCGCACCGCGCAGAGAACCAGTTTGACTAAAAGTGCTTTGAATCAGGAACCTGATGGACATGTCCAGCCACTGAACGGAAAAGGGGAAGTGATTAAACCTGGTTCTACTTGGTGGGAGGTTAGGAGAGGAACAAAGGTCAAAGGCACGGAAGCGTGGCGGGGCTGTGAGCAGCGAGGGGCCCGGGGAGCCTCTCCTAGCTCAGATGCCATCCTGATTAGTCGAGCTAGTCCTTACCTTTCTTTCCCAGCACCTCCTCCAAGAAGTCTGCCATGACTAAGTAGAATCACAGGGAGACCTTAGAAATACTCAGAAACCAACAGCGTTTATGTCCCTCCAACCCCCTAACTTGCACCAGAAATGGAAAAGGAAAAAGGAAGAAAAATGGAGAGAGAAGGGAATGTGTTATGTGTACAGAATGCAGACTGCAAGCATTTCATACTGGCATACCAAAAACAGTATTGCTGGAGCCCACAGTTCTGCTATCTCAGGGTCTATATCAAAGTTAGCCAGCTTAGGCAACATAGCAAGACCCTGTCACTACAAATAATAATAATAATTAATTAGCTGGATCTGGTGGCACGAGCCTGTAGTCCCAGCAACTCAGAACACTGTCAGGAGGATCACTTTGAGCCTGGGATCACTTTGAGTCGAGGCTGCGGTGAGCTATGATCCTGCCAGTGCACTCCAGCCTGGGCAACAGAGCAAGACCCTGTCTCAAAAAAGAAAAAATGCTGAAGTCCATTTGGCTTTCCCAGCTTACTCCGGATCTGCCACTGGGGCTCCAGTTAGGTACATACAGTTCCAATCCATGTGCCAGGCCCAGGAGAATAATTAGACGATGAGAGAGACACCTGTGTTTAAAGGGAGCAATGTGTTCCATGACAGTTGGCAATTATCTGTTGGGCAAACATACATTTTGTGAGCATTCCAGGAGACTTGATCCCCATTCCACATAGGTAATTCCTACTCATCCTTTCAGTGTCTACCCATGTGCCACCTCCTCCAGGAAGCCATTCCTGACACTACCCCAGAGAGATTTATATGTCCATCCTCCATGTGTCATGGCACCTGATGAATAACCCTATAGTAGCACTTATCACACTGTAATGCAATCCTTGATTTAGTCATCTGTCTCCTCCATTGGACTGTGTGCTCCTTGGGGCAGGAACTCCATCTTATCCATCTTTACAGCCCTGGCAGCTGCCTGCGGCACCAATTAACAATTTCTTTCTTTTTTTTTTTTGAAATGGAGTCTCACTCTATCACCCAGGCTGGAGTGCAGTGGCATGATCTTGGCTCACTGCAACCTCCACCTCCCAAGTTCAAGTGATCCTCTCACCTCAGCCTCCTGAGTAGCTGGGGCAGCAGGCACTCACTACCATGCCTGGCTAATTTTTTTTGTATTTTCAGTAGAGACGGGGTTTCACCATGTTGGCCAGACTGGTCTCAAATTCCTGACCTAAAGTGGTCTGATCCACCCGCCTCAGTTTCCCAAAGTGCTGGGATAACAGGCATGAGCCACTGTGCCCAGACCAATTAACATTTGATGAATGCTTGATATGGTCATAACTGAGAACTACTCTTAACTCTAACCACAATCCTGTACTTTTGGACTTTATTTAGAGGCACTCTCAATATAACCATCAGCAACATCAGGGTGTGTGTGGGGAGATCTTTCTGGGAAAAGAAACAGCCTGTGATCCTTCTCATAGATCCCAAATTCTCAGCCTGGAGGGTTTAAAGTGTATACATCTGATAGATGGTAAAGCTAGGAGATGCCTCAGAGAACATTTAGTCCAATCCTCTTGTTTTGAATATGGCAAGTGAGGAACAGAGAAGGGAAAGGGGCTGGTCAAGGTCACTGAGAAAGGTAGTGGCTGAAAAGGATCTGCCCACCAGTGTCTCAGGCCAGAGGTGTTTTCATTACATCCTTCGCACTCCAACACTGGAAATTGACTCTGCCAACATCCTGGCTGCCAGATCTAAGTTAAGTCCATTCTCCAGAAGCAGAAGACACGCAGAAACCCATGATGTCCAAATTCTTTCTCTCTTCTCAGATCCTACAAATTTCTAGTAGAGAAAGCTTCATTTGACAATGAAGCAGAGCTGCACCTGGGAAGCACAGATGAAGGTCTAGGTGCCCCTTCATTTCTGAATTGGAGAAAGTTGGCAGATCAAGGTAGCAGACTCTGCCAGGCTGCCGTCCCCTGTCACCAGCCATATGAAACACCTGTAGGACTCATGCCACTGACAAAGCACAGAGCCACCTGCCTAGCCCCTGAGATGGCCAAGAATATAAACCACCAGAGTTGCTGCCAAGATGCCTCAAGGGAAAACACCAGCAATCAGTGCACTCCCAGTCCAACCTGAGCAACCAGTAAGGGCAGCTGCTTGTGCTGAACGTGGGCGGAAACGGGAAAAGATGACATATATTTGAAAACATGTATTACACTACTGTCTTCTTTGAGCGCCTCTTGATCTGTTTTTCCACGAGATTTTTGTCTTGTTTAATGTCTAATCTAGCCTGGGGTTCCTGGGGACATTTACCTAGATGAGAAAAGGCCAGTGGCTCAGATTTGTAAATGTTTATTACTCATTTGAAATAAGAAATCATGTTCGAAAATATTTTCCTAACTGTGGTCTAGTCTCGCTAGTGACTTTTTACATGCTACTTCTTGTTTATCAATTATGATTAGTATTGATACTGCTAGTAACGACATTTTAGCAAAAGAGCTAAAGACATGTAGAAAAAGAGTAGAAAACCCAAATAAAAGCAGCTATTGGTTCAACAATTACCTAGAAGAGAGAAGGAGGGTTGATATATTAAAATGAAAATCATACATGGCTGGCAACTAAGTCAGAAATTTAGCTGTCTGATTGCTTTTCCCCCCACAGCAAATTTTTTTTATCCCTTTAAAAATGTTTATTTATTTATTTATTTGCTTAAAAACAGGATCTCATTTTGTCACCAAGGCTAAGGTGGTGCAGTGGCACAATCAGAGCTCACTGTGACCTTGAACTCCTGGACTCAAGCGAGCATCCCACCTCAGCCTCCCAAAATGCTGGGATTACAGGAGTGAGCAAGTGCGTCTGGCCTCTTTCGTCTCTTTAAAAGGCAACCAAGCATTTGGAAAAAATATATCAGTAATATTTATAAATTATTCTGATTCTCCATTACATTCTGATGTCTTAATCACTTCAACATTACTATTTCTGGTTTGATATCTGCGGTAGGCTGAAAAACATCTCCTCAAAAGCTATCTGCATCAAATCCCTGGAATCTATTAATGTTCCCTTATTTGGAAAAAGGTCTTTGCAGATACAATTAAGAATCTTAAGATGAGAAAATCATCCTGGATTACTGGGGTGAGCACTAAATCGAATGACAAATGTCCTCGTAAGAGACACATAAGAAATGTAATAGAAGAGGTGGAAGTAATGTGACCATGAAAACAGAGATTGGAGTGATGTGGCCCCAAGTTAGGGAATGTTGGCAATCACCAAAAGTTAGAAGAGGCAGAGTACATTTTCCCCTAGAGCTTCCAGAGAGAGTGCAGCCCTGCCAATACCTGGATTTCATCCTGAACTGGGAGAGTATAAATTTCTATTGTTTTAAACCACCCAATTTGTAGTAATTTGTTACAGCAGCCATGAGAAATTAATACAGTACCTACAAGAAAATCACAACTCAGTGAGGGCCAGGTGTGGTGGCTCACACCTGTAATCTCAGCACTTTGGGAGGCCGAGGCAGGTGGATAACTTGAGGTTGGGAGTTCAAGACCAGCCTGACCAACATGGTGAAACCCCGTCTCTACTAAAAGTACAAAAATTATTTGGTGGTGCACGCGTGTAATCCCAGCTACTCAGGAGGCTGAGGCACGAGAATAGCTTGAATCCAGGAAGTGGAGGTTGCAGTGAGCCGAGACTGCGCCACTGCACTCCAGCCTGGGTGACAAAGTGAGACTCTGTCTCAAAAAAAAAAAAAAAACCCTTAATGAGGACTGAAATAAATGTCCATTATTTTTACCTCTCCAGCATCTACTCTCCCTTCTTCTGTTAATAGCTGCAGGTTTCCTTTTGACATCTATCTACCCTCTGCCACTCTCAGCCTGTGTGGGCTGGCCCCACCTTTACTCTCAAGCTCCATTGAGGGTTGGGCTGTGACACAGATCTGGCCAGAGATCTGACAACTCTCCATTCCCCTGGTGCAGGAAAGGACACAAGACTCAGACAAGACCAATAAGACTCTGTTTTTTAAAGATCCCAAAATTCTCGGGAAGAAGCCCTTTTCCTCTTGCATTTGAAGGTGGCATGAGTTGTGTCACCGTTGCTGGGGTCGTCATGTGGGGGCTGCCTGAAAGTGAAACCAACACAGGAGGAAGTGAAGCCAGAAGACGGCGAGAGAATGGGTCCTCCATATATCCTGGGAGCCCTGGGATCCAGCTTGCCAGAGAGGCTCTACCCCTATATTTCCAGCTATATGTGCCAATAGACCCCTTACTTCCTTTCTAGTTGGTTTGAGCTGGGTTTCTGCCCCTAACAAATGAAAAAGTCCTGACCGATATAAAAGTCACACACAAAAAAGGCTTTTTGTGTGTAATGGGAAAGCCAAAGAGATAATCATGTGTGTTTCTAGTGACTCACAAATAGGAGCTCTTCTGTTCTGAGAAAACCACAATTTTAGATCAAGAAAGGGTCTTAGTGATCATCTACCCCAAAAAAACACATTTTTCCCAACGAAGATACTAGAGAATTCAGGAAAGTACCCAGAGTTGTGGCAATTCCACAGTAGAGTTAAGACCAAAACTCAAATCTCCTGAAAACCTGATCAGTAGAAAGTTCACATTGAGACATTTGCTACATCATTTAAACATATTTGGCCAAGAGACTCACATAGTTACAAGAAGATTATAACAGATTCCTTTGCTCTATGAAAGAATAGCCACAACAGCAATCTGCGTTGAGGGCTGGTGTTTAATAGTTATGCTCACCTGCAGGCGAGGTCACTAGCCACTGTTGATTTTCTTCCAAGAACTAGGAAGCAAAGGAAAGGAAGGCAACAGCCATCTCTGCTGGCATTCGAGATATGGCTGTGTAAATAGGCAAGGGTCCAGACAGACTAGTTGCTTAATTAAAGTCATACCTCTGTAAGGACTTGAAAGAGAAGGGTTTCATTATAAAAACTGCCATTCTAGTGCTGGCATCCAGAGGATGGCAGAATTCTGAGGTTTCCCCAAAACCAGGTATATTGAATTGCATTGGTTCCACAGATATTTATTGATACCCTCTGTGGGCAAGGACAGAATGTCCCTCCTCTCACGGAGTTCACATTTAATAAGCATGTGGTCTCAGAAGATAAGTCTAGAAAGAAATGGAGAGAGTAAAGGGAACAGAAGGAGCACAGAGGGTGCTCCTGTCTTATATTGTGAATATGTTACATAGGGTAGTGAGGAAGGGCCTCAGTGAGAAGAATGACATTTGCACAAAGGCTTGAAGGACAGGAGACAGCAAATCGTGTGGACACCATGGGAAGCATGTTCCAGGCAGAGGAAATAGTAAGTGCAAAGACCTGGAGGTGGGAGCACCCTTGAAGTGAGAAGCGACAAGGAGGCCAGTAAGGCTGGAGCAGCGTGAATGAAGAAGGGAACAGGAGGAGATAAGGATGGAGGGTAGAGGGAGGCCAGGTCATTCCAAGCCAGTGTAAGGAGTTTTGCTTTTATTCTAAAATGAGACAGAAAATTGTTGGTTGGTTTTGAGTGCAGAAGTGACATGATCTTCAGGGCTTCATGTATTTAGAGGATCGCTCTGGCTGTTGTTTGAAATAGGGTCAAAGCAGATTCTAGTTAGGAGGCTATTGTAATAATCCAAGCAAGACATGAAGATGGCTTGGTTCAGGATGTCAGAGGGGAGAAGCAGTGAGAAAGAGTAAGATTCTGGGTAACTTTTGGAGGTAGAACTGACAGGATTTGCTGATAGACTGTATTTGGGCTTAGAGGAAGGGGAGTCAGGATGACTCCAAGGGATTTGGCCTGGGTGGCTGGAAGGATAGACTAAGATGAGGGTAGGCTGCAGGTAAAGCAGGTGTGGCAGGGAGTTGGGGGAATCAGAAGTTCAATTTTGAGCATGTTAAGTTGGAGATGCCTATGAGGTAGCCAAGCAGAGATGCCAACAAGGTGAGTGGATGATAAGACTATTAGATTGGTGCAAATGTCATTTCGGTTTTTGCCATTAAAAACAATAGCAAAAACCGCAATTACATTTGCACCAACCTAATAGAAGACTGAGGAGTAGAGATATGCATTAGTATTTTTCGGTGATTAGAAGGTATTACAGCCCTGAGGCTGGTTGTGATCACAAAGGAAATGAATGTAGGGAGAGAGGAGACAGAGATAAAGGGCTGAGAACTGGGGCATTCCAAATGTCAGAGGTCAAGTTAATAAGAAAGAACCTGCAAAGGAGACTGGAGAACAAGTGCCCATGAAACAGGAGGAGAAGCGGCGGCGGCATCCTGGAAGTGTGCCTTGTGTGTGTTCACATCACTCACAAGCAGAAGCAATGTGCGAGTGGTGCCTGTGCTCCAGAAGGGCTGAGGTTAGGGTGGGTTCTGTCTGAGCAGGAAGCAACTTGTACTCCTGGGTGAAAGGGTGGAGAGATAGCCCAGGTGATTTTTAAGTTGGTCTGAGAACAGGCCTGGGAAGATGATCGTTTTAGCTAATGAGCCCTTGCTCTTCCGTAGAAAAGCGTGCTGAAATGTGCTTCCTTCAGCTCCATCTCTCAAAGCCTCTGCTCTGGCTTCTCCTGGGAATGATGCCAGCCCAAGATGGCTGGCTGACTTTTCCTGCCAGGATGTTTCATGGAGCAGAGAGCTGGCACTGACAGTTCCCCAGACGGGGAGGGGAGGACTGAAATTTTCAGGGCAAGATATGGGCCTGGTGTAGCCCAGAGGAATGGCCCCGTCTGTAGTCCACCTGCTGACATTTCTTCTCTGGGTCTCTTCTTGACTTGAGAGCTCTAACTTTTGGCAATGCTCTTTCAGTGCTGACTTTAATGTGTGTCCTGGGGTTTTTCTAGAAAATGGCAGCTGGTGCAGACTTTGGCATTTCCTGGAACTAACATAGCACTTCGGTTCAATTTAGTTCAATAAAATTATAAGGCACAATTGTGCCTTCATCTCTGTAAAAACTGTTTCTGCCTTCAGCCAATCAGCTTCTTCCTCTCTTGTCTCTGTCACCCACCAACCTGCTGGTCAGTCCTCTACACTCATCAAGGACCTTGGCTCCCGGTTCAGCAGCTTCTTCTCTCTCCCCTATCTCCCTCTCATTCTGGGTGATTTCAGGACTAATGTGAATGAACTATCTATCCAGTGTCCTAACCCTACAATACCTTGATACCCTCAACTCCAGGGCTATTCACCTCCACTCCAATAACCTACTCATACCCAAGGCCTCACCTTGGACTTTCTCACCACTCAGATTTGCTCCAACCTGGAAAACTTAAACTCTAATGTCCTGCTTCCTGAAAACAGTTTTGGTGCTTCTCATACCCTGATTCCTTTCTTCTCTTTATACCTGCTCCTTGCCTTCTTCCTTCAGTACATTTCCTCCTAATCTATCAACCAAATCCGCATTCCACTTCCTGCATTTTTCAGTCCAAACTCATAGCCTGTCACTTCATCCTTGCTAATATCCTTGTCCACTTGTCCTCAGCTGTATCCACACTGCAAGACGCCACTCTGAATTAATACGTCCACTCTTCTGCTCCTGCCTAGAAAAATATCACATCCAGCCACTGGAGGAATTAAGTTGATACCCCTGTAAATTCACTCTCTAGCCTTCCATATACCTCTTGCTGGGTCTACAGCTGCTCTCAGCAGCAGACCTCATCATTATTCTGAGAGAAAATAAAGGCAATCAGAAAAGAACACCTTCCCTTCAGTCTTCCTAAGCCCACTGTTAACAATCTTATCTATATTTCTACCCATCTGTCTCTTTCCTCCTATCCAACGCTAAGCTTTACATGTTCCCAACCCTACACGTGCCCATCCCTCACCAGCTTCTCGGAATTCTTACTCCATCAATTATCTCCTCTCCTCTATATTTTCAAGCTCTCCCTCACTTCTAGTTCTTTCCCTCAAGCCTATAACTAAGCTCAAGATTTCTACCATAGAGGAAAAAAAAAAAAAACAACTCACAAAACCCAACCCCACTCCCAGATGCCACATTACCACACTCCTTCCTTCCACTTCAAGTTTCTTAAATGAGTGATCTGTGCACTCAGGGTGTCTTACTCCCTGCTTCCCAGTTACTCATAATCTGGCTTATGTCCCCATAACTCCTTGAAATGGCAGAAACTATTCTGGCAAAGATAGACACTTATGTCCAAGCTGCTAAATCCAACACTTTTCAGTTCCCATCCTAGGTGACCTCTCTGTCACGTGTGATAGCCCTGGCTGTCCCCACTCCCTGCACTTCATGCCTCCTTTTGTTTCACTACTCTGTGCCCCGGCCATCCTGAAACCCTACAGTTCCTTGAGTGTGCCTTTGTGCCTGTGGCTTCCTCGACCTGAATAACTCTTCTCCATCCACATCCTGTTTTCCAATTCTCCTTCCAAATGCAGCCCAGGAAGGAGCCCACTGTACTTGCCAGGCAGCCTGTGCTTCTCACTGCTAGAGCACTCATCGCTGTATAGGAATTGACTTTCCCATCACCCCACTACACTGAAACTCCTTGGGAGCAGGGACTGTGTTTTAATCTACTTTTCTTTCTCCATTTTATTCAGCAGCATTAGACATAGTTGACCACTCTGTCCTTCAGGGAGCTCGTTTTTCTCTAGGCTTCCATGACACCATGTTCTCCTGGGTTACCTCCTACTTCACTGACTGTTCCTTTTTAATACCTTGGATGACTGCTCCTCCTCTGTTTAGCCTCAACATTTTCATATCCAAACTCCACCCTGGGCCCTTTTCTGTACTTTATTTACATACTCTCCCTAGGTAATCTCCCCCATTGTTTTCAATGCCATCTATATATTGCTGGCCCCCAGATTTCTATCTGAATCTATTCTCCTCCTTGGGCTTCAGATATGTATATACATTTGCCAACTGCATCTCTGTGTGAATGTTTAATCAGCATCTCAAACTTAACATGGCCAAAATAGAATTCTGTTCTAGAAATCTGTTCTCCCTGAGTCGTCTCTATCTCTGTATATGGCACCAGCTACTCACCCCATTGTTTGGCCCAAAAACCTAAAAGTAATGTGACCAATTATCCTGGTTTGTCTGGGACTTTGTCCTGGTTTTAGCCCTGAAAATCCCATGTCCCAGGAAACCCCTCAGTCTCAGGCAATCTTTGTTGGTTTGTCATTCTACTTAGGAGCCACCCTAGATTTCTTTCCTCACATTCCACATCCAGTCAATCTGACCTCCTTCCAGATATACCCCAAATCTTCCCCCTTTCCACTTCCACTGCCCCCTGGTCCAAGCCTCCATCATGTCCTACGTAGACCATCCAAACAGCCTCCTCATCTGGCCTCCCTTCCTCCTTGCTTGGCCTGCTACATTTTTTTTTTTTTTACACAATAGCCAGAGGATCAATAGCAAAGAGAAAATATGATTGTAGCACCCCACAATCTCACCAGCTAAAGCCCTCCAATTACACAGAGAATAAATCCAAATATTTTCCTGTAGTCTCCCCATGATCTGGCCCCTGTTGGCCCAGCCACCGTCATCTCATAGTTCTCTCCCCCTTATTTATTACTGCTTACCGAAGCCATCTTTCATCCCAGCCTCCCCCGTGATCACCTCATGACCCACTCCTCCCTACTACTCAGGCCTGAGATCAAGGTCACCTCCTCAGTGATACCTTCCCCAACTACTGTATCCAAAGATACCCTGCAAGTCTCTCCCTATCACATCACTCTCTTCTATTGTCTTTACAGCATATATCACTACCTGAAGGCTTCTTGTTATCTTATTTTTGTTTTCTGACTCCACCACTTAAGGTGTAAGCTCCTTGAGAGCAGAGACCTAGCCAGTCTTATTCAAATCTGTGTTCCCAGCACTTGGCCCAGACCCTGGCACACAGTAAGTGCTCATTAAATATTTGATGAGTAAATGGATATTCAATTCAGCACATAGCACAGGACCTCTCACTGTACTCATAAAAGACATTGAATGAACAAATTCATGAGAAAACCAAGCTGTATGCTAGGCACTGGGCCCACCTTTATAACCTAAGATACAGTTCTTTTGGACTTTATGGTCTACTGGGAAACAAATGCATAAATCAACCTTTTAAACAAAATATGCATAACAGTTTGAATATGATGGGGAGTAAGAAGTGGCATAGTCTTTTATTTTCTTAAATAAAATGTTGCTGGCTATAGGGGCTAACACCTGTAATTCCAGCATTTTTGGAGGCCAAGGGGGTTGGATCACTTGAAGCCAAGAGTTTGAGACCAGCCTGGGCAACAAAGTAGAACCTCATTTTTACAAAAGAATTTTTAAAATTAGCTGGGCATGGTGGTGCACAACTGTAGTCCCAGCTACTTGGGGGGTTGAGGCTGGAAGATCACTTGAGCCCAGGATTTGGAGGCTGCAGTGTTATGATCATGCCACTGCACTCCGGCCGGGGTGACAGAGTGAGACCTCCTCTCTAAAAAAATAATTAAATTAAATTAAAACTAAAGAAAATGTGATCTGCTCCGGGTCCTCATTCCACTGAGGTGGCAGCAGATTCAATCTCAGTCATTATTGGGCCTCTCCCCACAACCTCTACAGTTATAAGGAGGTCCGAGGAGTCCAAAAGATCCAGGAAGGGCCCTTTAATCTTCAGCTCCATATGCACCTGGCTTTAGCCTCTATCATTCCTTGAAGGATTGGCTGCTTCCTTTTTTTTTTTTTTGAGACAGAGTCTGGCGGTTGCCCAGGCTGGAGCTGGAGTGCAGTGGTGCAATTTCAGCTCACTGCAACCCCTGCCTCCCAGGTTCAAGCGATTCTCCTGCCTCGGCCTCCTGAGTAGCTGGGATTACAGGCACACACCACCACACCCAGCTAGTTTTTGTATTTTTAGCAGAGACGGAGTTTCACCATATTGGTCAGGCTGGTCTTGAACTCCTGACCTCCTGATTCGCCCGCCTTGGCCTCCCAAAATGCTGGGATTACAGGCGTGAGCCACTGTGCCCGGCCAGGATTGGCTGCTTCTTGGCCAACCTAGGACTTGGGGAAAAAGGATAGATAAGAGAGGTTGAGGGGTTTTGTGGGAGCAAACTTTTGATCCAGTCTACTCACAGGACCTCCCAAAAACTCCATGCCATTTTCATCTCTGAAACTGCTTTGAACATGTCTCTGGTCTGTGAATCCCACCTCTCTTTACCTAAGCCCTTCTCTTCTTTTCCTCCTCCCTTAGGACTGTCCTACAAAATTTCCCTTAGGTGGTCTATCTCACTGCTTCCCACAAATGAGAAAGGGGAATAAGGTGTTACAAATGGCCAATTATTCATGTGAAACAGAACTCTTACATCTCCCTCCACCAACCTGCTCCCCTTTCAGAATTTCCTATCTCAATGAAAACATCACCTTCCTCCTTGTCACCAAGCCTAGTCAAGCTGACTCCTTTGTGATTTCTCCTTCTCCTTCATCTAACAAGCCACTGAATCCTGCCAACTATTACACCTCCATGGCTCCCCCTTTCCACTCTAACCATCCCTTTGGTTGAGCTCATTACCTCAGGCCTATATTTGAACAAGAGCATCCTACTTGATCTATTATAATTGCTCCTCAGTTCAATCCATCCACCAAATGACCCAAGAGCTATTCCAAAAGAACCCATCTGACCATGTCACTCCCATAATGGTTTGTCACTTTATGTAGAATAAAACAGACCAACTTTGTTAGCATGGCATTCAAAGCACTCTATCATTTAGACCCTACATAACGAAGTTTATCCCCCACTATTCTTCTCTATCCCCCAGGACCTCCACCCAAACTTATCAGCCTATTAGCCATTTCCCCAGCATGTTTCCCGTATCCTTCCATTTCTACCTTTTCTCCAAAGCTATTTTTCCTACTTGAAATATCCTTTGCCTTGCTACCCTTTAACTGCCCCATTCCCTCAACATCCACCCAGTCAAGAGTACTCATTTGTTAGAGTCCAACCCTATCTAATCCAAAAAGAAGGAATTAACATTTACCTAGAAAAGGAGTGAAGCATTGTAGTTAGAGGCATGGGATCTGGAGCCAGACTGGGTTTCACTCCTAGTTCTCTGCCATTCCCTAGTTACCTAACTTGGGTGGGTTACTATGCTTCAGGTCCCTCATCTGTAAATCGGGATATATATCATAATATACACTATGTGAGTATTTGATATTATGAGACAAATATGGTGTAAGAACTTGTCATATGTTACCTACTTTAATCCTCCCAACTACTTTGAGAGATATTATTATTCAAATTTTACAGATGGCCTCTTAAGACTCAAATAATTTACTTATGGGCACACAGCTGGTGGAAATGGAAAGCTGGAATTCAACCTCAAATCTGTCTGGACCAATGCCCAGGTTCTCTTTACAGCACTGGAAAGAGCACTAGGAAGGAAGCAGAGAGGTCTAATCTCTCAAACTTACTCTCAGGTGGAGACCGTAAAAGAGAATGTGTGTGCTGGTAAGGAGCATAGAGAAACACAGGAGCATGAGGAAGTAATATTAGGCTCAGAGTCAAAGGCAGTTGACAGGCCAATATGTAACCCGACAAGGGAAAAAAAATGACAGGAAACATGGGTGTGAGCCCAAGAGCAATATCAGACTTTGTTACTGAGAAAAGGTAACAAAACAGTTAACTTGAGAAGACAGGTGTTACATCTAACATCTTAACTTTAAGGAGCCTAGCACAAAATCAGGGACTTGAAGAGTTTAAAGAAGTCACTTGGCCAGGTGCTCTGGCTCACACCTATAATCCTAGCACTTTGGGAGGGACACGAGGCAGGAGGATGGCTTGAGCCCAGGAGTTCAAGGTTGTAGTAAGCCACGATGGTGCTAATGCCCTCCAGCCTGGGTGACAGAGGGAGACCCTGTCTTAAAACAAAGTCACTCCATTATCTCACCCAGTTCTTAAAGTACTGAAAGAAAAACCATCAACCTAGAATTCTAAAGCTAATAAAAATATTTTTCTAAAGTGAGGGAAGAAGTAAAGACTTTTTCAGACAAAATCTGAGATAAATCATCAGCAGCAAGGTTACATGACAAGAAATGTTCAAGAAGCTCTTCAGGCAGAAGGAAAATAATATCTAATAGAAAATTGGATCTACACAAAGCAGCAGAAATGGTAAACAAGTGGTAAATAAAGATGTTTTCTAATTCTCAATCTCTTTAAAAGATGATGAACTCTTTAAAGCAAAAACAATAGCAACATATTGTAGGTTTATAACTTTTGTATAAGAAAAAAGGTACCACAACAGTAGCACAAGGGACAGGAGGAAGGAAATGGAAGCATACTGTTGTTAGGTGCACGCACACACACACACACACACACACACACACACACGTGAGGTAATATACATGAAGTGGTATATTATTTAAAGGTATACTGTGACTATGATGAGTTAAAGCCATATATTTAAACAACAGTTGCTAAAATCAAATAAAGAGGTGTAGCTAATAAGCCAATAGTGAAGATAAAATGGAGTCACAAAAAATAATCCACAAAAAAGGATAAGAAAAGAAAAATACAGAAAACAAAAAAACAAGATAGATTTAATCTTAACTCTATCAATAATCTCATTAAATGTGGTCTAAATATTCCCAATTAGAAGGCAGACATTGTCAGATTGCATTTAAAAAAAATCCAACTGAATGCTATCTACGAAAAACTTACTTTAAATATAAAAACATCAACAGGTTAAATGTTAAAGGATGGACAGACTTCCATTTTGTGGTGTTATGAAGAGATCTGCAAATCCTCCTCTTCAAAAGTAAATATAAAACTGGAAAAAACTGACAAAAATAAACATTTCAGGCATCTGAAAATGAACCAAAGGTAGACCAAAAACTGAGAAGCATTTATTCTTTAAAAATTGCTAGAGCTTTAGGTATTAAGTATTAAAAGAAATTTGGTTTCTCGACCTCAGTCCCTACATTGTGAGCTGAATAACTCTTTGTTTCAGAGCCTGTCCAGGCATTGCAGAATGTTAAGCAGTATCTCTGGCTTCTAGCTACTAGGTGCCGGCAGCATTTCCCCATTTGCGACAACCAAAAATGTCTCCAGACTTTTCCAAATGTCCCCATGGGGGCAAAATCAGGAAGATAAACAAAAATAAATCTAAATGCACCTAGCAAAGAGCCCTAAAACACAGAAAGTAAAAACTGACAGTAGAGAATGTAGAAATAAACAATTCAGTTGAACGATTATAGTTGGTGTTTTGATACTCCTCTCTTGGAGTATCAATTTATAAAACAATTAGAAAATCAGTAAGTATATAGAGGGCTTGAACAACATTATCAATCAACTTGACCTAACCAACATATAGAGAACATGTCACTAGCAAAGGCCAAATACACATTTTTTGGTCAAACATGTATGGAACACTCTACAAGACAGACATACGCTAGGTCTTAAAACAAATCTCAATGCATTTTAAAGGATTAGAATAAAAGAAAGTATTTTTATCTAGGCACCATAAAATTAAGTTAGAAGTCAACAAGATATTTGGGATATCTCAAATGTTTAAACTTAAAAATTAAGTGACATACTTTTAATTTTTCTTTTTTTGGAGACAGGGTCTCACTCTGTAACCTAGGCTGGAGTGCAGTAGCACGATCACAGCTCCCTACACCCTCAACCTCCCAGGCTCAAGAAATCCTTCTATCTCAGTCTCCTGAATAGCTAGGACCACAAATGTGTGCCACCATGTCCACGTTTTTTGTTGTTATTGTTGTTGTTGTTGTTGTTTTGTTTGCTTTTCTGTAGAGACAGGGTCTCCCTATTTTGCCCAGGCTGGTCTCGAGCTCCTGGGCTCAAGTGATCCTCCCGCCTCGGCCTCCCAAAGTGCTGGGATTACAGGTGTGAGCAACTGTGCCTGGCCTAAATGACACACTTCCAGTAACCATAGGTCGAAGAAATCACACAGGAAATTAGAAAATAGCTTGAACTGAATGAAAATGAAAACACAACATATAAACATATGTGAGAAGCAGCTAATGATGCCTATAGGGAACTTTTTAGCATCAGATATTTATATTAGAAGAAAAGAAAGGTCTTGAATCAGTGGTCTAAGTGCCACCTTAAGAATTAGAAAAAGAACAAATTGAACCCCAAAAAAGTAGAAGAAAGAAAATGCACTACAGATCAGAAATCAATGGACAAAACAAAGCAAAACAAAAAACAATTGGAAAACAATCAATGAAACCAAAAGCTGGTTCTTTAAAAAGATCAATAAAATTAATAAACCTCTAGCCAGACTGATAAGCAAAAAAAGAGATAGAGAGAAGACGACATAAATTACCAAGATCAGGAATGAAAAAGAAGACATCACTGATCCTAAAGACAAGGCAAGGATTCCTCCTCTGACCACTTCTCCTTGCCTTTGTACTTGTTATACTAGCTGGTACAATAAAGCAAGAAAAACATAAATAAAAGGCATACAGATGAGAAAGGAGGAAGCGAAATCATTTTTATTCTAAGACATGATCATCTATGTAAAATATTCAAAGGTCACAAGACACAGAGTTAATATAGAAAAATAAATTGTATTTCTATATTACTAGCAAAGAAGTGGAAATTGAAATGAAAAAAGTACAATTTATAATAGTATCTCAAAAAGGAAATATTTAGGGATAATGTAACAAAATATGTACAAGATCAATATATTGAATACTACAAAACACTTGAGAGAAACTTAAAAAGACTCAAATAAATGGAGAAATATAGTGTGTTTATGGATCAAAGGACTCAATATTGTTAAGATGTCAACTCTTCCTAAATCAATCCATACAGTCAATGTAATTCCATTCAATGCCCCACCAGCACCCCCCACCTGCCCCACATTTTTTTTCGTAAGAATTAATAAGCTAGTCCTGAAATTCAAATAGAAATGCAAAGGGTGACACTCCTATTTGGCAGCCATTTCTCTTAAAGCTCAGTGGTTCGGGACCTGCAGTATCTGCTGAGTTAGGAGGGACAGGAGAGTAGCAGCTAGGTCGGTGGCAAATAGCCCGCAACATTCCCTTTAGTTACAATGAGTTTACCCCTCAATCTCAAATATTTCCTCAGTGGATTAACAGGAGAGCCAGTGATGGTGAAGCTTAAGTGGGAATGGAGTATAAGGGCTACCTGGTATCTGTAGATGGCTATATGAACATGCAGCTTGCAGATACAGAATTCATAAATGAGGCATTGCCTGGACATCTAGGTGAAGGTTTAATAAGGTGTAATAATGTCCTTTATATCAGAGGTGTGGAAGAAGAGGAAATGGGGAAATGAGCGAATAGCATCTTTTGAAGGGGATTTTTTAAATATGTATTTCTAGACAATAAAGATTTGTTTTTCAAAAAAAAAAAAAAAAAGCAAAGCGCCTGGAGTAACAAAAACCATTTTGAAAAAGAACAAAGTAATTTCAAGACTCACTATAAAGTTACAGTAATCAAGGCAGTGTGGTATTTATGTAAGCACAGAGATACAGATCAATGAAACAGAATACAGGGTCCAGAAATAGATCCATCTACACAGTCAATTGAAATTTGAAAAATATGTCAAAATTACTCAATGGAGAAAGGATAGTCTTTTCAACAATTGAATATCCATGTGCAAAAATATGAAGCTTAACCCTTGCCCTCATAACACATACAAAGGTTAACTCAGAGTGAATGACAAGACTTAATGTCAGAGCTAAAACTACAAAACTTCTGGAAGTAAACATAAACAAAAATATTCATGACTTTGTTAGGGAAAAACTTCTAAGACCTTTGGAAAAGCATGGACCATAGAAGAAAAAATTGATAAACTGAACTTCTGCAAAATTAAAAAAATTCTGCTCCCCAAATTACATAATTTAAAAAATAAAAAGGCAAGCCACAGACTGGGAGAAATATTTCCAAAATATATATAAAGGACTTATATCTAGAATATGTTTTTAAAGACACACACACATACACAAATCCATATAAATACTAACAATTTGGCTTAAAAAAAAGGACAAAAGATTTGAACAGACACTTGACTGAAGAAGGTATTTATCAATGCAAATAAACATGTGGAAAGATGCTCCATATCATTAAACACCAAGGAAATGCAAATTTACACCAAAATAAGATGCCACTAGAATAGCTAAACTTAAAAAGACTTACAATATCAAGTGTTCGCAAGGATGTGGAGCAACTGGAGCTCATACGCTGCTGCCAAGTAGTATAGCCACTTTGGAAAACTGTTTGGGAGTTTCTTATATAATTAGATATATACTTACCATATGATCCAGCAGTCTCACTCCTGGATTTATCAAAAAGCAATGAAATCTTATGTCCACTCAAACACTTGTACTCAACAGTTCATAGAAGCTTTATTCATAATAGACACAAATTTATGTGTTTATATATGTATATGTTTATGTGTTTATATGTTTATATATGTAGTCATGTTTATGACCACATATTTATCAAAATTCATTGAATTCATACTTAAACAAGCCAACTGTTTATTATCTAGTAAATGAACAAATAGTGGTATAATTATACAATGAAATACTACTCAGCCATGAAAAGGAATGGACTACTGATACACTCAACAGAAGGAATGGACTGCAGAGACACTCAACAGCACAGATGAATCTCAAAAGCATTACAGTAAAGAAGCCCACCACAGAAGGGTCCATGCTGTACATCCGATACCATTTTTCTGAAATTCTAGAAGAGCTAAAATAGTGTTGAAAGCAGATCAAAGGCCAGACGTGGTGGCTCACACCTGCAATCCCAGCACGTTGGGAGGCCAAAACAGGCAGATCTCTTGAGCCCAGAAGTTCAAGACTAGCCTGGGCAACATGCCAAAACCTTATCTCTACTAAAAATACAAAAAAAAAAAGCAAAAACAAAAACAAAAAAAAACAAAAAACCAGCTGGGTGTGGTCGCACACAGCTGTAGTCCCAGCTACTCAGGAGGCTGAGGTGGGAGGATCACCTGAACCCAGGGAGATAAGGCTGCAGTGAGCCGTGATCACACCACTACACTCCAGCCTGGGTGACAGTAAGACCCTGTCTCTCAAAAAAAAAAAAAAAAAAAGACAAAGAAAAGAAAAGCAATGGCTGCCAAAAGCTGGAGGTTGGGAAGGGGACTGAATACAAAAGAACATGAGGGAACTTTCTGGGTGATGGAAATGATCCATATTTTGATAGTGCTGGTGTTTATATGACTACACGTGTTTATCAAAACTCATTGAATTCATACTTAAAATGAGTGAAACTTATTGTAAATTATACTCTAATAAGTTAATAAAAAACAAGAAGCGGGTTGGGGAGATGTTGCTCAAAGGATACAAACTTTCAGTGAGGAGGAATAAGTTCAAGAGATCTACTGTACAACATGGTGACCATAGTCAATAACAATGTATTATATTCTTGCAAATTGGCCAGGTGAGGTGGCTCACACCTGTAATCTCAACACTTTGGGAGGCAGGAGGAACACTTAAGCCTAGGACTTCAAGACCAGCCTGGGCAATATAGAGAGATCTCGCCCCTACAGATAACTTAAAAATTAGCCTGTTGTGGTGGTGTGAGCCTGTGGTCCCAGCTACTCGGGAAACTGAGGCAAGAGGATTGCCTGAGCCCAGGAGGTTGAGGCTGAAGAAAGCCATGATCATGCCACTGCACTCCAGCTTGGCAACAGAGCAAGGTTCTGTCTCAAAATAAATAAATACATAAATAAATAATAAAATAAAATAAAATAAATAAATAAATAAAAAGTCCAGGCGTGATGGCTCACACCTGTAATCCCAGCACTTTGGGAGGCCAAGGCAGGCAGATCACCTGAGCTCAGGAGTACGAGACCACCCTGGGCAACATGGGGTGAAACCTGTCTCTACTAAAATACAAAAAATTAGCTGGGTGTGGTGGCACGCGCCTGTAATCCCAGCTACTTGGGAGGCTGAGACATGAGAATTGCTTGAGCCCAGGATGCGGAGGTTACAGTGAGGCGAAATTGCACCACTGCACTCCAGCTTGTCTCAAATAAATAAATAAATAGAAAAAGGAAATTGCTAAGAGTAGATTTTAAGGGTTCTTACCACAAAAAAATGCTAAGCATGTGAGGTAATACATGTTAATTAGCTTGACTTACCATTCCACAATGTACACATATTTCAAAACATCATGTTGTAGACAGTAAATATATACAATTTTTGTCAATTTAAAAAACAGAAAAGTTTAAAAAACAATGTCCTCAACCATCTTAGAAAACTGGATATGAATGGTATACTGCATAATGAAGTGCCTTTCATAACGATGACAATGTTTCAGCGAACCTTAGGCTACCACTGGAAAGATTAGTCATGACGACCTTACATCAACTGATTTAAAACCTTGGGTTTCAGGTCATCACTAATAATGCTAGCTTTTCAAAAAAAAAAAAAAAAATCAAATACTACAAATACAAAATAATGTAAACATTGAAGATAGACCTTTTCACATACAAAATTGCTTCTTTGAAATGAATTCATAAATTACTTGTTATGTCGGGAGGGAGCCTGTGTGTTGGAAAAAAGAGGCTATGGAAATTACCACTTGAGTTAAAGAAAAGTGTATTGTGTGTCTAAAATACTCTGGTCACTGCACAGACCCTTCCACCACAGAGGAAGAAAGGAAAGAGCAAATCACAATTAAAATTCAATGTGACTTGAACAGTGATAAAAAAGTATACAAGGGCCAAGTGAGGTGGCTCATGCCTGTAATCGCGACACTTTGGGAGGCCCAGGCGGTAGGATCTCTTGAAGCCAGGAGTTTGAGACCAGCCTAGGCAATATAATGAGACCCCATCTCTACACACAAAAATAATAAAATTAGCCAGGCAATGTGGTGCATGCCTGTGGTCCTAGCTACTTGGGAGGCTGAGGTGGAAGGATTGTTTAAGCCCAAGAGTTAGAGGCTGCAGTGAGCTATGACCGTGCCACTGTACTCCAGCCTAGGCCTCGGCGACAGCGAGACTCAAAAAAAAAATTCAAAAAAAAAATCAGTTCCTTTGTTTGTGTTCAAATACAAATCTTGGTTCTCCCATAAGAAACAGCCCCTACTTCTGGGTAATTACCACAGAAAGGTGGAGTCACACTGGGCCAGGCAGGCCTGGAATGGGCAGGGCAGGGCAGTTTTCCAGCTTGTTTACACATTGAGGGACCGACCTCCAGGGGAGCAATAACAACCAGATCTGTAATAACAGGCGTCCATCAGGCACTCCCAGATGGAAGATAACGCCATCTGGTGGAGACAACAGAGCATCACTAGAAACCCAAAGCCAATCTTCTGCCAAAAAGAGCTAAAACCCCTGGTGTGGTGGCAAGAATACTCTGGTACTCCAATGCAGCCTATTAATTCTGGGAAAGGAGGGTCTCAGTTGATTTGCTCGCATATTAAATTCATAAATTAACAATGTGTCTTATATTAATAATGACACTAGAATTAATGGATGTGGCATCCCTAGCCAAATTGAAATTTGTAATTACTTTCTACAAATTTAGTTAAAGCTTACTGTAGCTTTTCTCTAAGGACATTTAAATTCTGTGATTCTACATCATCTGATGATTGTGGCACACTTGTTTCTGGTCAGACAAGGCTGTGTGGATGAAACTTCAATAAAGCTGATAAGAGAGGTGACTTTGGGAAAGCTATTAACTTGGCCAGGCCCAGTGGCTCACACATGTAATCCCAGCACTTTGGGAGGCCAAGGCAGGAGGACTGCTTGAGGCCAGGAGTTGCTATATGGGCAACATAGCCAGACCCCATCTCTATTTATATATATTAAAAAAAAGAGTCCAGGCGTGGTGGCTCACGCCTATAATCCCAGCATTTTGGGAGGCCAAGGCAGGCAGCTCATGAGCCCAGGAGTTCGAGACCAGCCTGGGCAACATGGTGAAACCCCATCTCTACAAAAAAATTAAAATTAGCTGGGTGTGATGGCATCTGCCTGTAGTCCCAGCTACTTAGGAGGCTAAGGCAGGAGAATCGCTGGAGCCTGGGAGGCGGAGGTTCAGCACTGAGATTGCACCATTGCACTCCAGTCTGGGTGATGGGAGTGGAACCCTGTCTCAAAAAAAAAAAAAAAAAGTTGTTATTCAACAAATATTTATTGACTATAGCATACCAGACACAGTTCTAGGCTCTGGACTCATAAACAACAAGATCCCTGTTCTGATGGAGTTTACAGACTAGTGAGGGTGGGGGTAGATGAGAAACAAGTAAAAATGTTAACAAGATGAGGGCAGAGTGAACATAATTTTAAAAGGTACTGTGAGAGAAAAAGGAGGGGTTGGGGGATAGAGTGATCAGAGGTCTCTTTGAAGTGATTATTTGAGATCCAAAGAGGAACTAGTCTTTCATGATAAAATGCGGTCTTAAAAACACCCACTTCAGAACATATATCCAGATAAGTCTTTTTCAAAACCCCTGGGACTCCTCTGGTTTTTGCCTTCAGAGCCCATTAAGAAAAGGAGGTATGGCTGGACCTGACGACTCATGCCTGTAATCCCAGCACTTTGGGAGGCCAAGGTGGGCTAATTGCTTGAGTTCAGTAGTTTGAGACCAGCCCGGGCAACATAGTGAGACCCTGTCTCTACAAAAAATAGGTGAGCAAAGTGGTGCACACCTATGGTCCCAGCTACTCGAGAGGCTGAGATGGGAGGATTGCCTAAGCCTGGGAAGTCGAGGCTGCAGTGAGCTGTGATCATGCCACTGTACTTCAGAGCCTGGGTGACAGAGAGACACTGTCTCAAAAAAAAAAAAAAAGAAAGAAAAGAAGGCTTAACTCAAAGCAGCATTTACTATCACCTCTTTCTTTGACCCTGAATATCCTTGGAATGTTTCTGAAAGTTAATCCAGTCTTTTTTTTTTTCAACATTTTTGAGACAGGGTCTCACTTTGTTGTGCAGGCTGCAGTGCAGTGATTCAATCACAGCTCCCAACTCAGCCTCCCGAGTAGGTGGGACTACAGGCATGCACTACCTTGCCCAGCTAATTTCTTTTTCTTTTTTTTTTTTTTTTTTTTTTTTTGTATTTTTTGTAGAGATGGTTTTGCCATGTTGCCCACACTGGTCTTGAACTCCTGGGCTCAAGAGATCCTCCCACCTTGGCCTCCCAAAGTGCTGGGATTACAGGCATGAGCCACCACCCCTGGCCAATCCAATCTTAAGTATAAATATTTACCCAACATTTTAGTGGGAAAATGTGCAATGAGCTCTGTAGAAAAGTCAAGAACTGTGTGAGGTCCTTTCTTCTTGCATCTCTGGCAATTGTGCTCTTCTTTTGCTATTAAGTTCTTCATCCTTCTTCTTGGTAGGGATCTATAAAACAGTAGTGAAAATAAAATATTCAGCAAATAAAGGCAGGAGGAAACATAAAGGATATTACTGAGATAAAGGGGGAAGTATAAAAGATTAAAAGAACAAAACCTGAAAAATTGTTCCAAAGCTGCTTCCCTTGTACAGCTTTCCAGGCCTTGCGGCTCTCAGGCTCATTAGATCTCTAGGGTATCCTCCCCATGGGTCAAGCAACCTACTTTCCACAAACCTAGTTTCCCCTGTCTCTCTCTGATAAGATTAAGGAGTCTGCCAGTGGTGAAACACTGATGTAACTCAAATTGCTTACATGGTAATACATAACTCCTACTCTCAACCGCCTTCTCCGTTCCATGTGTAGAATGGTTAGTTCTCTTTAAATTCCCTGATGTCAGACCTGTCACTGAAACATACTGGTTGAAAGCATCATAGGTCCTGCTTGATGAATCCTCAAAGTCAGCAGGGTTAGAAGAGATTTACGTATCCTCTTTATGATACCGATTATTATAGATCTCAATAGCATGCTGCCAACACAGACTTAAGTCTCGCTGGAGCACATCCAGGAAGGAAAAGATTGGTGTTTTGTGTTGATCACAAAACATTCAACTAAGTTCATAAGGAAAGATTCCAAATAGCTAACATGTGTATCATTAAATAACTCTCAAAACCTCTTTTTACAGATAAAAGGAAATTAAGTCTCTCAGCTCAGAAAGGTACCCTGGGAAGCATTATTTTTTAATGTACCAAAAATGTCTTTGTACATCTCTGTATTAGATGCTTTTATAAACAACATGCATTATGAGAAAAAAATGAAAATTTCCCATTTTTATTTTTAAAAGGTACAGAGAATAGAGTCCAAATGAAGTCTCCAAATGAGAATATGCCAGAGAATTGAGTTCCCAAATCTGAGTAACTATCTAAATTTCTGAGGTCCCAGCTGGACAACATGGCAAAACCCCATCTCTACAAAAAACAGAAAAATTAGCTGAGTGCGGTGGTCTGCACCTGGAGTCCCAGCTACTCAGAAGGCTGAGGTGGGAGAATCGCTTGAGCCTGGGAGGTTGAGGCTGTTGAGGCTACAGTGAGCCAAGATCGCACCAATGCACTGCAGCCTGGAGGACAGAGCAAGACCGTCTCAAAAAAACAAGAAATTCTGAGGTCAGCAATTAAATATTTGCTTTTAACTTTCTACTAAGTACAAAAGACAAATAACACAATTTCTATGAAATATCAGGATAAGCATAGCAATAAATCTGGCTTAATGTAAACATAGCCATCTTCACATATATTACTGAGGAATGGCAGACATGCTTCAATTAACCCCAAGATAGAAATAAAATTATAACCCGGGGATGTCAACTCAGTTTGTACTAAATATTGTTTAACTGCAACTAAATGTTAGTTTCTTTCCTTCCAGTTCAGAAATATATCTTAATAACTTTTCTTCATTATCCTTTCATCTTGAAAGTGCCTGAATTAAGAGTGCTATTATTCTTTCATCCATTAATAGGGTTGCCATAACCCAAATGCTCTCTTTTTCGGAGTAAAAATTTTTTTCTGATAACATTTATTCTTTTGAGAGTCTCAGTGATCCATATATCTAGTATTAAAGCATGATTCCATCTGACTTTATTTTTTGAGACAAGAGTCTATCACCCAGGCTGGAGTACAATGGTGGAATCACAGCTCACTGCAGGCTTGAACTTCTGTGCTCAAGCAACCCTCCTGTCTCAGCCTCCCAAGTAACTGGGTCTATAGGCTAGGACCACAGGTGTGCGCCACCATGGGCCAGTTGTTTTTTTTTGTTTTTTGTTTTTTTTTTGTAGAGGAAAGTCTCGCTATGTTGCTCAGGCTGGTCTTGAACTCCAGGCCTCAAGCAGTCCTCCCACCTCAGCCTCCCGAAGTGCTGGAATTACAGGCATGAGCCACCATACCTGGCCCACTTTTGTAAATGAGAGATCATCATGATTTTACAATACCATGATTATCGTGATTAGTAACACACAAAATAGCCATGCACGGTGGCTCACGCCTGTAATCCCAGCACTTTGGGAGGCCGAGGCAGGCGGGTCACGAGGTCAGGAGATCGAGACCAACCTGGCCAACATGATGAAACCCCATCTCTACTAAAAATACAAAATTTAGCCGGGCATGGTGGCAGGTGCCTGTGATCCCAGCTACTCGGGAGGCTGAGGCAGGAGAATCGCTTGAAACCGGAAGGTGGAGGTTGCAGTGAGCTGAGATCGTGCCACTTCAATGCAGCCTGGGTGACAGAGGCTCCGTCTCAAAAAAAAATAATAATAATAATGCACAAAACAGAGATTTCCCTGCTACTTAAGCACTAGGCTAAGCCCAGCATCTGAATGTTATTGCTTCTGTGAATACCCAGTTTAATTTTCTTTGCAGCAGAACTGAAAAGCTAGGGCCAATTTCAGAATCAAATCTTCAGTTTCTTAGAAGGGCCTCTCATAATACTGCAAGAACCAAGTTCTTCTATTACTAAAATGTTGTTTGCAATTATACTAATCCTGCTTAGTAATTCCAAAACCATTGTAAAACACTATGATACATATAATATAAAGTTGAACCAAAATATCACTTAACATTTAATAATTGCAAATATATTTATTACAATTTACAGATTAGTTATGTTATATACACAAATATAATTTTAACTATAAAATCCCAACTAGTTACATTTAAATTATTGATCTGTAGAAGCCAATTTAGAGTCTTCTAGTCCCCTAACTTTACCTTCCTTAAATTATACAAAAATAAAATCTGATAGTTTTGATTTCAAGTTAAAGATGAAGAAGTGTTACATTTCATCACTCAGAAATGGAACTTTTACCTGTCTGTACAAAGCCTTTTACATGCTACATTGACACTTAAAGCACCATTAACAAGACTTTAAATGTATAAAATGTTTAATTAAAACCTCCAAAGATTTTCTCTTTAAGATTATGGGGGTTTAACTTTGTTCTAACTAGAATTGGGATGAAACAAGAATTTTGCTTTTTTCTCCTTCAGTCCAACTTTAAAATAGTCCTTTCTGTCCTTCTTATCACCTTCTGATCACTTCTTCCAAGGAGGCTAGTATATGGAAGAACTCTTAATCAAGCTTTCACTCATTTGGTAGTGAGGTTAGAATCCCATGGGGAACAATTTTCCAAAATCCAATGAAAGATGTCTCATTATTTTCAAATACACAGAGGTGCTAGGTTTAAGAAACAGGAAACACAACGTTAAGTCTCGGAAATAAAATGTTTCAGCCTGGTTTTAAAAGAATGCCTGTATGTTGTCAAAAGGCTTTTTTTTTCAAGGCAAATGATGCCTGCTTTCCAACCGACATTGCTGTTGCTTGAAACTAGCCTGTTTTCATGTTATTAGACCATCCTGTAAATGTGCTCCCTATGATTACCTAAAGTAGAGGTGCACAAAACACACAGAATCCCAGCACTTTGAGAGGCCGAGGCGGGCGGAACACGAGGTCAGCAGTTCAAGACCAGTCTGGCCAACATAGCGAAACCCCGTCTCTACTAAAAAGACACAAAAAATTAGCCGGGCGTGGTGGTGTGTGCCTGTAATCCCAGCGACTCGGGAGGCTGAGGCAGGAGAATCGCGTGAACCCAGGAGGCGGAGGTTGCAGTGAGCCGAGATCGCGCCACTGCACTCCAAGCTGGGCGACCGAACGAGACTCTGTCTCAAAAAAAAAAAAGAAAAAAACAAAAAACACACAGAATAAGGGCTCTGCAAAAATTTGACCAGCTTTTATAGTGTTGCATTCTCAATGTGTTTAATTATGAATATATAAACAGTGGAGGCAGTTCTTAGAACCGGATAGAAATAAAATAATGACCAGGTAGATTGTAAACTGAGGTAGTAACCCTGTAAGCACTTCTGATGAAAAATTCATCCCCACACTTAAGTTCAAAACTAAGAGGTCACCTATTCTACTTATGTTTTCCATTACCTGTGACAGGAAGCACACGGAATGAAAGCAGACCACTGAAGGGTTAACAACCCCTCAACCTAACTTATGTGTACCTTGTAAAGCTAAACAAATAAACCAAACACAAACAGTCAATGCAAAGACTTCAATTCAAAGTAACCTTTGGGCTAAATATATTAAAACTTTCCAGTCATTAATCTATACTTCTATCCTTTCCTGAAAGTAAAGGCCTTGCCATTACTTCTCTCATTATTAAATAGTAGGACACAATAAACCTGGATATTGACTGAAGTTTATATTTTACATTTCAAACGTGAAAATTCAGAACTGCCCATTTCCAATTTTACAGTGGGATCCTGACAGGTTTTAAAAGTGACAGTGCTGAGGCATGATATTCATTAACACTGGTTTTCTGTTGAGAACATATACACCAAAACCAAATTGCTCTGAGATGTCTCCTATTTTCTTTCTAGGAAATGTCTAGGCTTTTAAGTTTAAAAAATAAATGATTATGATGTAATTATTACTTTCCAGAGTGTTTTGCAATAACTTCAACCTGTTAAGAGATACAAAGAACTATATTAAACTGGGAACTACAATAACATATACAGAACCCTCTCCAAAGAAATTAAATATATTAGATGTTAAAATCTGGTAGAAAGATGCAGCTTTCCCAAAGTAGTAAAGTACTGCACATATGGGTTTTGTGGCAGTCCTTGGAAATATCCTAGGTAGAACTTAATGTAGAAATAAAAAGGCTACCACATATTTTCAATCCAAGTCATTTTTACAAGAAAAAAAAAAAGTGACACAAAATAATGTACTTTAAGTTGGTAGCATACACAAGGTTATTTTTTAGCCTAACACAGACAGGCCAAATCATTGAAATAAAAAAAATATAGAAAAACATAAAAGCCCATTAACTTCTGAATTTTGGGAAAGAAACAAGAAAGAGCCCAAAGTTTTCAGATAGGCACACATAATTTAGATTAGAAATGAAAATGGGCTTTAAGCCCTATAAATATTGTTTTCCAAGAAAATAAGTTTTGAAAGTGCAAAATGACAACTCAAAAAGGTCCCCTTTCCACCTCATGCAGGCAAAGGACATTTAAAAGCACATCCAACTAAATCAAAAAAGGGAGGATTAGAAATCACACTAGTTCATCCTTCATTATCAGGGCTGGCTTCAAACCTGAATGTTTCTGAGTGGGATATGTTGCAAAAAAAAAAAAAAAAAAAATTAAACCAGATCCAAGTTACATTTCCTCTAAAAAAAAAAAAAATGTCAAAGGACAGCTGCCAAGATTTGTTTTTAAAAGACACCTCTCAGGTAAGAGGTAGCGTATGCTAGCTAGGACTACAGGCTGCCAACTCAACATTGCTTGAAAACATTAAGTCCTTTGAAGCATGTTCCCTGGAGTCTATTAAACATTCTTTCTCTGTGTTCAAATGTCAAGCAATATCCAATAGCATCTTCTGTTTCTTGAATTCGTTTCTGGAACCTGCATCCATCCCTTGCAAATTCTTCCCATGGTCCTTTGCGATCCTCATCACCACTTATATAATACTCAGTAACTTCTTCAAGGAAGGTTACCTACAAAAACAAAGACTAATTTTAATAACTGTCTAGGATCTTACAATCAGCATTGAGGTCAATAACCCTTTATGCTACCAATTCTTTCAGAATATTCCCAACTAAGAATAACATATTATTATTAGGAATATTTGGTCCCAGCTATATTTGAAGTTAAAAAAAAAGTTGTCACGCCTGTAATCCCAGCATTTTGGGAGGCGGAAGCAGGCGGATCACCTGAGGTCAGGAGTTCAAGACCAGCCTGACCAACACAGTGAAACCCTGTCTCTACTAAAAATACGAAAAAATTAGCCAGGCGTGGTGGCACATGCCTGTAATCCCAGCTACGCAGGAGGCTGAGGTAGGAGAACAGTTTGAACCTGGGAGGTGGAGGTTGCAGTGAGCCAATATCGCGCCACTACACTCTAGCCTGGGCAACAAGAGCAAAACTCTGTCTCAAAAAAAAAAAAAAAAAAAAAGTTCAGATTAGATGGCATTTGGATAAAATAGTGAACATATGTCACCTAAATATTTCATATAGAGATATATATCTTTCATCTATATATACTTCATTTATCTATATCTGCATAATATACACACACAGTCGTCTGCCCCCCCCCATCCCCCACCAGCCCTTGGCTTTTGGTGTTAATAAAATGAATCCAGATAGGGAATTGAATTTTTCATGCTGTTATTAACCCCTGCTATTTTTTAATCCTTAGGGAAATACAGTTCTGTGATATTATTCCCTCAAAATGACAAGCAAAATATTTCTGAAAATAACCACTATATCCCTGGAAGTCACTGTTTTTATCACTGCATAAAGGCTTTAACAATATTTTTGCTTACTTCTATTCTTTTTCCTTTTAAAAATTTTTTTCACTTTCCAACTTTTAAATCAACATGTAGTACTATTTTTGTATCATTACTTTGGCAATAACAATACAGAAGAGAAAAAGTTACTTAGTAAACAAAGTATAGCAAAATTAGTATTTTTAAAGCTGTGTTACTCTAAGAAACTTTGTAGTTAAGATTTTAAAAACCTTCGTATTCAATATGCTATCACTATATATGAAATTGTGATTCTAATATACATGACATGTAATGAGTGACAATCCCTACTCATTACTAATCACTACTTAATTTCTAATGAAGTTTCTTTCTAAGATATCAAACTCCAAAAGTAAATACTTGCTTTCAAGTATGTTTAATAGTTACATCAGCTAACCCCAATGTGGCCTACTACTTTCGTTCCCTTTACATCAGGCCAAGGGATGCCCCTGAGGACAATTAGCAGGTATGTAACACCTTACTAGTTATTGCATTCTAGTCTTGAATACTACTCATTCATTGTGTCATTAAGATAAATAATAAAAACGTACAGTGTTTACCATATACCAGGCTTTTTTCAAAGAGCTTTACATTTTTATCTCATCTAATCCTCATATTAACCCTATGAGGTATGGACTATTATCATCCCCATTATACCGATAAGAAAACAGAGGTAGAAGGGTTTTTTAGACTCACTGTCCATCATCCTATATACCCCATATATTCCATACACCATTCCCCATATATACCAATGGCAGGTAGTCAAAGGCTGTCAAATAATTATATCATATTCAGACATAATCATTTATAAATTCTGCTTCCAGTTCATAGTCAATAGTATCATCTACTCCACTCATTTCATTTTACTCAACGAGCAAGCTAAAACAAGACATGAGACTGGCCTGAGGTCTCTCAATAAGAGCTAGCATTTAAAGGCAAGGCAATAAATTCCGAGTTTTATTTACTTGTCTCATTTAAATCTTGCAATAACTTGTACAATAGATATTATTATTTTTCCCATCAAGTAAGAGTGAATTGAGGCCATGAGAGTCAAGCAACTTCCCAGGTCTGGCTGCCTTCCAAATCTCTGAGCCTTAACCACTGAGGAGTAGAGAACACAGGGCTCCAGCTGCCAAGTGCTCATTCCATTGCCCCACTTTGTTTCTTACCTATTCATTCTAAATAGGTCATTTTGTCAGGGGCCCCTTAAAAGGACAAAGAGATGGCATTTACAAAGTGTGAACTAAAATTTAATTTTTAACATGACTTATTCTGCCCTAAAGGTAAGACGTAAGATTATCACCATTTTGAGACATTTTCTACCCAGGAATAATTTCAAAGTAGTAAACTGGCCATTTGGAGCCAAGAGATTATGGTACTGTCCATCTGAAACGCCCCAGTGAGGCAGAATCTGAGGTCAATAATAACTCACCCACTAACTTCTCTCTCCAAGTAATGGTATAGAAAACTAAAAAAAAGTTCCCTCTACAATAATAGACACCTTTGAGTTTGGGGAAGAGTTCAATTAATAACTTTAGTTGAATCAACTATAAAGAAAAACAAACCAACTCTAAAGACTCCCAAAATAAGGTTAACCTGACAATGTAATGAAAGCGTAAAACGCTGCATGAAGTTTTAAGACTAGCCTGGGAACAGGAAGCAACTAGTCAAGATAAACCAAGTAAGTGGCCATCACTGTTTATTATTAATATTAACCTGTAGCTGACCACTGATAACTAGCATTGCATTCCTAAGAAAAGGCAATACCATTTCCTGTACTGGCTTTGACTTTCAATTAAAACCATGTAATGTCAAAACCACTGAAATTACTATTTAATTTCATGGCCAATTGGACCAGATAAATCTGACTTGCTACTTGATATCATCATCCCTTTGGGTTGTAATGGACAGGAATGAAGACACTCTTGTTATATGCAAACAAAATATTAAGTATTTGCAGAAAACATACATTTAAAATCATTTTAAAACTCTATGGCTGTAACAGGACCTTTTCAATCTCTAGAAAAATTAAATCGTGTACACACAAAGTTTAATAGTCCGTTGAAAAGTGTGAAAAGTTGAAGCTTGTAAGGAAACAGTCCAGAACTACCAACCCAAATAAAAATGGCACTTTCCTGCTAACATCTACACACTGGTATGTTCGTTTTGGACAGCAACAATGTGCACTGGGGTGGGGGGTGAGGGACAGGAAGAGAAGGGTCATTTACATATTTCTCAATCCAAGTATATGAATTTAGAGGCCTTCCTCAAAAATACATGCACTCCTAAGCCTCCAAAGTCATGCTGCTATATTTAAGCATATAAAAACAGTCGGAACATATCAGGCATGTTAAAAGACAAGAAACAAACCTTTTTTCTTTTGACATGTGTGTGTCTTCCTCCAGAAAGAACGTCACGCTGTACCGAGTCTGGACATTCACTTTCTTGGCTCCCCAACAGCTGCACCTTACAAGAAAGTAAGGTGTGACACTCAGAAATGGCCACAATGGACTCAGATGGGGTCTCTGAGTCACGACAGCCTTTCCCATTTTCCCCTGATGTTTGAAAAGGAGCCTTAAAATTTAAAGGGTTGTAGGGGTCATCAGAATTACAGAAAGAGTTCCACAGTTTGAGACTCTCTGCTTCATCTGCCCTAGATTCCCAGTCATCTTCCTCCCCAGAACTATGCTCAGGGGTCTCAGGAAGGCTTCCAGACTGGGAGGAATTCTCTAGATCAGACTTGCCAGAAAAATCCTTCTCTGAATCAGAAGGCTCTTCAGGAACAATTCTGGCAGCAGTCTGAATTGTTGCTGTAAAGTTCTGGGGATTATAAGGATCTACACTGCAGAAAGAGTTCCAAAGGTGAAGCCCTTCAGGGTCTTGTTCAAGGTCTGAGTCTGACAGTGAGCTATCACTATCAAAACCATCATCCTCAGCTTCCTCATCCCAATCCTCACCTTCTGGATCAGAACTTGTTTCCAGGTCACTGGATGCACCTCCCAAAATATAATCTATCAGTTTGTTACTACAAGCTGGTCTGGCAGAAATGGGAAGGTCATCTTCTAGGTATGAGTAATCAACTACACTTATTCGGCCCTCTCCAGGCTCCTTATCCATAGGTATCTCACAAGATGGACAGCCCTCAGAAGGGCTCTCTTCTTCCAAAGCAAGTGGAACCTCTGTACTTAATAATTCTATTTTTTCTTCAGTGGATTCCTGGGTGTTTCCAGGAATGTCTCCAGCAGCAGGAACAAACTGTGTTGGGTTATCTCTGCAGTGTTTCGGATCCATCCGGAGAAGGCTGTGTTCCTCCTCCAGGCTGTGGTAGCCATTATCCTGGTCAGGGGTGGGTAACTCTTGCCCCTTGCTAGCCTGCTGAAGGAATTCCAGCCGTTTCATGCGAAGATGGTGAATTTCTGGTAGGCCTTCCGTAGAAAGAGGTGGACATCCCTGCCACGAGGCCGGAGTGAGTTCTGCACTCAGCGGTTGGGGATGACAATGGTCCTCTCTCAGGCAGCTGCTCTCTGGGGTTAGTGTCTGGAAGCCGACTAGCTCGCTATTTCCATCACTGTTCTGATAGCTGACTTCTAGCCTAGGAAAGCAGTCCAGGTAGGAAGGGTTCAGCAAATAGGATACCACACTGAAATTGTCTATGCGTTGAATGTTTAGAGGCCCAGAGGGCGAAGAGCCAAGTTCCCGGTTAGAGTACAGACGGGATTGAAGGCTACTGGGCAACAGCTCCACTCCCCACAGCTGCTGCTCTAAGAGAAAAGCCTGTGCTGCAGGGTCCAAAGCACTTCCCTTGGCCTTAAGCTCCAATTTTAGGTCTGGGGGCGAGTATTGCCAGTGGATCCCCTCCTCTAGCCAATCAAGGGGACTGGTGGCCGAGGGGTCTGAGGAGTCGAGCTGCAGCGAACTCAAAGATTTCTGCGCTGTGGGGGCGGCTGGTTTCTCCCGTCCCTTCAGGGCTCTCAGGGCGCTGTAGACTCCAGCAAAATCTAGCCATCTGGTCGGAAACATTCCACCGAAAAGTTGGCTCCAAATTAGCACCTTCTGAAGCAATCCGGGGAGCGGCGCAAGGAGCTGGGAGAGCAGTTTCGTCCAGTAACTGACCCGAGTCTCGGGCTGGGCAGAGGAAAGCAGTGTGGGGCTCCCGGAGTTTTCCGGGCCAAGAGGCGTCGGGAACTTAGAAGAGCCTGCTTGCGATCGCCGAGGGAAAAAGGGTGGCCAGAACCGGAAGCCCGCCCGAGGGCCAAGCCGTTTCCGCGATCCGCCTGTCCCCGGCTCCATCTCCTTTTTCTTGACAGTCTCTCAGGTAGGGCCGCGGCGCTCAGGGGCTGGAGGTCGACGGGATTCGGAGGAAGCCTACAGAGTCTCGGCCTTGCCCAGCGGTGGCGTCGCTGCTCCAGGCCGATCTTCGAGCCAGCAGAAAAGCCACAGAGGGCAGCGAATGCGGCAGCGGGCGGCAGAACACAGGGAAGAACAGCCCGCGCAATAGGCGGCGACAGATGCGACTTCCATCCTGGCGGGGAAGGAGGTTCCCTAGTCGGCTCGACGCTTCAACACCATGGATAGGAGTCCCCCCACGGCCTCGGCGATGGTTTTCCGACTGACAGAGGGTTGAAAAGCCCCTGGGCAACGCGATACCGGAAGGACTGGGTAGGCCGGCTGTTGCGCTGGAAGCGAAGCCCAAAATGGCCGCAGGGCCCGCGCGCCGGCAGGACACCCCCCTAGCCGCCGGAAGAGACGCAGGACTGCTGGGCGTCTACGCCGCTAGCGCCGCGCCGCCCAACGTCACTCGCAAAATCCCCGGCGGGCGGGCCTTTCCGCCCACTTCCGTGTGGCCGCCGATTGGTTTTGCCAGATTTCCCTGTCGGCTTCCTTACTCGAGGAAGAGCCGCACGGCAGCGTGAGGTTGCATCAGCCGGGGGGGGGGGGGAGTGGGGGGGAATGCACGCATGCGCAGTCGTTTCTGTGTGGTCTCCTAGGAGACCGCCCCAACAGCCCTCTAGGTTAAAGGTCTTGGGGAGGGAAGGGGTTTTCAAAATAACCCGAGAATTTCCCGGAGGCGTTTTGATGGCCTAATACACACTGACGTGTGTACAGTCATCCCCTCTCATGAAATGGGGATTAGTTCCAGGACCCCGTAGACACCAGAATCCGCAGACGGTCAAGTCCCTTATGTAAAATGGTATAGTGTTTGCATATAACCTGCATACACCTTCCCAGATATTTAAACCATCCCCTAGATTAAGTATAATACCTAATACAATGCAAGTGCTATGGAACTAGTTGTTATACTGTATTTATTTGTATTATGTTTTATTGTCTTTATTTTTCCCGAATATTTTCAATCCATGGAAGGTTGAATGCCCCGCGGGCCAACTGTAGGGTTATCGTAGTCTTAGATTTTTATTATTTATTTATTTGAGACAGGGTCTAGCTCTGTCGCCCAGGCTGGAGTGCAGTAGTGCGATCTCGGCTCACTGCAGCCTCAACCTCCTGGGCTCCAGTGAGCCTCCCACCTCAGCCTCCCGAGGAGCTGGGACTACAGGCTCGCACTACCACGCCCAGCTAATTTTTTTTTTTTTTTTTTGAGACGGATTCCCACTCTGTCGCCAGGCTGGAGTGCAGTGGCGCAATCTCGGCTCACTGCAACCTCCGCCTCCCGGGTTCAAGCGATTCTCCTGCCCCAGCCTCCCTAGTAGCTGGTACTACAGGCGTGTGCCACCACGCCCAGTTAATTTTTTGTACTTTTAGTAGAGACAGGGTTTCACCATGTTGGCTAGGATGGTCTCGATCTCCTGACCTTGTGATCCGCCCGCCTCAGCCTCCCAAAAGTGCTGGGATTACAGGCGTGAGCCACCGTGCTCGGCCAATTTTTGCATATTTTTGTAAAGACAGGGTTTCGTCGTGTTGCCCAGGTTGGTTTCAAACTCAGCTCAAGTGATCTGCCCGCCTCGGCCTCCTAAAGTGCTGGGGTTACAGGTGTGAGCCACCGCGCCCAGCCTGACAGATATTTTAGGGTTCTCCTATTGTTCAGTACTATGTAGACCATCAACCTGAGATCTTATGTAAAAGTTGGGCAGTACTGCGTACATACATGTCTGGTGTGGGGCAAAGTAAACTCACAGAGAAGCAGCTCAGTCCCCAGAACTATTTACTCTCTTTTATGCTTCCAAGCAGGCAACATATTCAATTCATATTTATTAATACTTCCTTAGCAACCAGAACCACAGAATACAACAGCCAAAAAGGAAACATGGACCACTATCCTTTGAAAAAAAAAAATGGCTGGTAATTTTAATTGCTGTATTTGATTATCTCTTGTGAGTTTGGTCTTAGT
Source organism: Gorilla gorilla gorilla (assembly GCF_029281585.2). NCBI lineage: Eukaryota > Metazoa > Chordata > Mammalia > Primates > Hominidae > Gorilla > Gorilla gorilla. The sequence continues at coordinate 52,347,201 of NC_073224.2, read as the reverse complement.
TCATTTCTTTATTTCTGCTAAAACTTTGTAATAGATACTCCTGAAGTCAAGTACCAATTACAGAGGGAGGGTGGCAGTTATGAGCACTAGGGACAGCAGAAAAATCTTTAGGGAGCTGGGAGAAGACCAGCAGCTCCTCCTGCCTTACTGGGCCTGTTCAAGGAACAACCACTTCTTTTTTTGTTTTTTGAGACGTGTCTCGCTCTGTTGCCCAGGATATAGTGCAGTGGTGTGATCTCTGCTCACTGCAACCTCCGCCTTCCTGGGTTCAAACTATTATCCTGCCTCAGCCTCCCTAGTAGCTAGGACTACAGGCACATGCCACCACGCCTGGCTAATTTTTGTATTTTTAGTAGAGACGGAGTTTCACCATGTTAGCCAGGATGGTCTCAATCTCCTGACCTCGTGATCCACCCGCCTCAGCCTCCCAAAGTGCTGGGATTACAGGCGTGAGCCACGCCCGGCACAACCACTTCTTTCTAGGAAGCCAAGAGGACCTCAGTTTCTGTTGTTTACCCTACCCTGTATTATTATCCATACCTCTGGAAAATCTCAATCCTATGAACTTCAGAAAAATGTATTAATAATAGAGGTCAGTTTCATAATACAGATCCAAGTAGGCAAATTTGTTACCAGAAGCCTGTTTCTTGTAAAGTGAGGCTAGTAATTCCTCTTTCAATGGATTGGTAAGAAAACTAAGTTTTCTCAGTGCCTAGCCTAGACAGAGTAGGAGCACAAAGATTAGCTAATATTCTTGTGTGGTTCTGCTTTACAGTCTTCAGTTGTTTCCTCATTGCCTGCAGAATAAAGGCTCTATTCAGCCTGCCCTCCCACTGTACTCTTCCAGCCTCCTCTGTCACTTGTCTTCATGCATGTTATATTCTAGGAACATTGGACTTACGTGTACTCCTTGCTTCCTGCCTTTACTCATGCTGTTTCTCAGCCAAGAAAAGCTTCACCTTTCCTGTTACATACCTACTCGTCCTTCAAGATCCAATTCAAATGTCAGCTTCTCCTTGAAGCCTTCGTTGACCTTTCCAGCCAGAATTAATGGATCCCTCACAGTACTTATATTATTCCGCTCTATTAGAGCACTTAACACATTGCATTACATATACCTGTAAGTGTTCTCTCTTGCTGGTCCCTGAACTCCTTGAGGGCTGTATCCAACTATCTAGAAAAGTGGTTCCCAAAGTATGGTCTGGGCACCCCTGGGGATCCTCCTTTGAAACCCTTCCAGAGGGTCCTTAAGGCCAAAAATATTTCCATAATAATTCTAAGCTTTTTTTAACTCTCATTTTCTCGTGTATGTACAGTGAAGTCTTCTGGAAGATACATGGTGTGTGAACTGTCAACAGAATGAATGCAAAAGCAGATAGATACGAGATTCTAGCTGTTTTATATTAAGCCAGATACTAAAGACATTTGGAAAAAATGTAAGACAATGCCACTTTTCTCACTAAGCTTTTTATGTTTTGAAAAATAATTGAACATTACCAGCCTGGGCAACATGGCAAAACCCTGTCTCTACAAAACATACAAAAATTAGCCAGGCATGACGGTGCACGCCTGTGGTCACAGCTACTCAGGAGGCTGAGGTGGGAGGATTGCTCGAGCCTGGGAGGCAGAGGTTGCAGTGAGCCAAGATTGTGCCACTGCACTCCATCCTGGGCAACAGAGTGAGATTCTGCCTCAAAAAAAAAAAAAATTAACATGTAATTGGTTTATTATTTTTAAATGAATTTTAAAATTTTATTGTATTTTTCATTAAAGACAGAGTTTCATATGTTGCCCAGGCTGGAGTGCAGTGGGTATTCACAGGGGCAATCACAGCACACTATGGCCTTGAACTCCTGGGCTCAAGCAATCCTCCTGCTTCAGCCTCCCAAGTAGCTGGAACTACAGGTGCATACCACCACACCCAGCCTAAATGAACATTTTTCAGTTCCTCGGTCTTGAATTCATAGATAGGAAATATTGATAGCTATAAACCACATAAAGGCATAAAGATAGTTATTTGGGGTCCTTAGTAATTTTTTTTTGAGACAGGATCTTGCTGTATTGCCCAGGCTGGAGTGCAGTGGTGCAGTCACGGCTCACTGCACCCTTGATCTCCCAGGCTTAAGCAATCCTCCCACCTCAGCCTCCCAAGTTGTTGGCATGGCAGGTGTGTACCACCACACCTGTTTTTTTTTTTTTTTCATTTTATTATTACATTTTTGAGATGGAGTCTTGCTCTGTTGCCTATGCTGGAGTGCAGTGGTGTAATCTCAGCTCACTGCAACCTCCACCTCCCAGGTTCAAGTGATTCTTCTGCCTCAGCCTCCCAAGTAGCTGGGATTACAGGCACCCACCACCATGCCCGGCCAATTTTTATATTTTTTTAGTGGAGACTGTTTCACCAGGTTGGCCAAGTTGGGATTTTTTTTCTTTTTAGTAGAGATGAGGTTTTGCCATGTGGCCCAGGCTGGTCTCAAACTCCTGAGCTCAAGCAATTTGCCTGCCTCAGCCTCCCAAAGTGCAGGGATTACAGACATGAGCCAGCACACCTGGCTGGGGCCCTCAATAATTTTTAAGAGTATAAACTTTTTCCTGAGGCCAAAAAGTTTAAGAACCACTGAGGTAGTATGTTGACTGGTACATAATAGGCACCCAATAAATGTTTGTTGAATGAACGGAAGAGTAATAATACTTTAAAATAATGTCGTCTTCCTTAAGACCAAGCCTCTTGCATTCCACTCTCAACTTTGTCACTGACTGACACCACATACCCCTGAAAACAATTTCTTAAAACTTTCTTGAATGGAACTCCCCTTCCCCATGTAGTCATTGGATATATAATTTTTATTCTTCCTTATGTTAGAAGTTCTAAAGAGGGAAAATGCAATCATAAAGTATTTGGGCTAGGCATGGTGGCTCACGCCTGTAATCCTAGCACTTGGGAGGTGGGTCAATTGCTTGAGCCCAAGAGTTCAAGACCAGCCTGAGCAACATATGGCAAAACCCCATCTCTACAAAAAATTTGCCAGGTGTGGTGGTATGCATCTGTGTTCCCAGCCACTCAGGAGGTTGAGGTGGGAGGATCACTTGAGCCCAGGAGGTTGAGGCTGCAGTGAGCTGAGAACATGCCACCACACTCCAGTCTGGGTGACAGACTGAGACCCTGTCTTGGAAGAAAAAGGGATGGAAGGAAAGAAAAGAAGAAAGAGGGAGGGAGGGAAGGAAGGAAAGAGAAAAAAGGAAAGAAAGGAAGGAAAGGAAAAGAAAAGAAAGGAAGAAGGAAGAATGGAAGGAAGGGAGGGAATGGAAGGAAGGGAGGGAAGGGAAGGAAGGAAGGAAAGAAGGGAGGGAGGGAGGGAAAGAAAGAAGGAAAGAAAAGGAAGAAGGAAAGGAAAGGAAGGGAGGGAGGGAGAGAGGGAAAGAAAGAGAAGAAGGAAAAAGGAAGGAAGAAGAAAGGGAGGGAGGGAGGGAAAAGGAAGGAAGGAAGAAAGGAAAGAAAGAAAAGGAAGAATGGAAGAAGGGGAGGGGAGGGGGGAGGAGAGGGAAGGGGAGAGGAGGGGGACGGGAGTGTGGGGGGAGGGGAGAGAGAAGGAAGGGAGGGAAAAGAAAGAAAGAACCTGAGCAACAGTCTACAAAAGTTTATGGAAAAAAAAGTTTAAAAAATTAAAATATTTGAGAGCTGCCTCTGAGAATATGTGACTTTGCCTTGTTCGTCTCAGCTGGAACAGTGTGACTCAGCCTTCCCAAGCCTGCTAGAGGGCAGAGGGAGGCCAGATCTGTACACAGAGATAACATGTTGCCAAGGCCGTGTGCAAGCTGGTGAAGACAAAAAGTCCTTCCATTGGCAAGCTGACTGGCACTTTGGCTGGAGAAAATTAAAACCTCAGTTAATTCTGTTTATTTTAAAAGACTTTGCCAGACTGAGGTAAAGGGTATATGGCTCTTGATTTTTTCGGAGTCACCACCAGCTCCAAGATCTGATATCCCAGTATCTCCCACTCTGGCTGCCACCTCCTACCAATCCACACTGCCCTGATATCCCTATTCAGCTGCTGGTTAACCCCTCAGAGACCACAAACCATTGCTCTTACCACTTTTTGTGATCCATCACACTCTTCATTTCCCTCCTTACTCAGCATGAATTTCCATGATCCAGTATTAAAACTACCCCCTTGCCCTTCTACTCCCTGGCAAAACTCCAACCCTAGTTAAACCCAACTACTCACTCATTCTGCGCCTGCACCCTTGCAGCTAATCATTGCTTAAGAAGATCGCTCAGGCATGCTGAGTGACTCACTTCATACTTGTGATCACAATCTCATCGACGCCAGGCACTCCCACCACAGTTCCCTAGAAGCTTTGCTTCTCCTACACTCTGAGACTATCTCACAATACTTCTTTCTTCAAATTTCCAGCATTTCCCATAAACACACATTCTCAGTTTATGATCACACTCATACTTCAAGAAAAAACAGAAACAACTGGACATAAATCACCTCATCTTTCCCTGAACAAATCCACCGGCATCTGGACCCACATAATCTGCCTTCAATCCTGCCACAACCCAAGAAACCTCCTGGATGCCATCCCTCCATTTTCACTTAAGGAATTCTGACCTCTCTTATCCCTTCTCCCTAGTAACATACACGTTTGTCTCACTAATAGATCATTCACATTTACATAACTTAATATCAGCTATATTAAAAATAAAAAGACCACCCAGCATGGTGGCTTACGCCTGTAATCCCTACACTTTGCAGGGCCAAGGCAGGGGGCTTGAGCCAAGGCTTGAGCCCAAGTGTTCAAGACCAGCCTGGACGACATAGCAAGACCTTGTCTCTACAAAAATTTAAAAAATTCGCTGGGCGTGGTGGCTCACACCTGTAGTCCCAGCTACTCAGGAGGTTGAGGTGGGAGGACTGCTTGAGCCAACGAGGTTGAGGCTGCAGTGAGCCAAGAACACACCACCACCCTGCAGCCTGGGTGACAGAGCAAGACTCTGTCTCAAAAAAAGTAAATAATAAAAAAAAGCCTTCCCTGGATACACACCCCTCCAAGCTTCTGCACCACCAGAGCGAAACCTCTCGAGAGTTGTTAGTGCTTATGGTCTCCACTTTCTCTTCACCTATACTCTCCCCAGCCTACACCAATGTGGCTTTCACCCCCACCACTCATTCAGGCAGCTCTTATCAAGGTCACCAAGAACATTTTGCTATGTTCACTCCTCTTGACTGTTAGGGGTTGAACTGTGTCCCCCAAAAGACAAAGTCCTAAAGATAAAGTACTAAAGTCCCCTTAGTACCTGTGAATGTGATCTTATTTGGAAATAGGTTCTTTGCAGATGATCAAGTTAAGATGAGGTCATTATGGTGGGCTCTAATCCAAGATGACAGCGTCCTTATAAAAAGAGATTTGGACACAGACATGTGCGTGCACAGGGAGAGAATGCCACGGCAATGTGAAGGTAGAGACTGGGTTGATGCATATATAAGCCAAGGAATGCCAGATTGCCAGCAAACCTCCAGAAGCCAGCAGAGAAACATGGAACAGACTCTCTCACAGCCCTCACAAGGAATCAACCTTGCAGACACCTTGATTTTGGACTTCCAACCTCCAGAAATACATTGCTGTTCAAGCCTCTCAGTTTGTGATACTTTGTTAGGGCAGCCCCAGGACACTGATCATACTTTTCTTTAGGTTGCCAGGACACCATTGATCTGCTCCTCCTCCTCCTCTAAATGTTGGCCTCAATCCACCCACATGCCTCTCTAACCTGGGTGATCTCATCTCATTCCATGGAATTAAACGCCATCTGAATGCTGATGACTTCCATATCTAAACTTCCAGACTGACTTCCCTTGGGCTTCAGATTCCATTCTATTATTTCTCCACTTAGATTTCTATCACACATCTCAAACTTATCACAATCAGTAGTCTTGATTCAGCTCTACTGAACCTACCTCCCCACTCCCAGTAATTCCTCCAGAGGACTCTTTTCCTACATTCTGAGGCTCCACACTGAGGAGTCAACCTCAACTCCCCTTTCCCTCGATTCCATATGCAGTCCATCAGCAAGTCCTGTCAGCTCTACCTTCAAAATATATCCAGAATTTGACCACTTTTACCATCCCCAAGCCACCATCATTTCCCTCCTGGACTACAATAGCCTCCTCTTCTGCTTCCATTCTTGCTTCGAACAGCAGCCAGAAGAATGATCTCTTAAAACATAAATTAGACATTACCGTTTCCTTTTCAATTTTTTTTTTTTTTTTTTTTTTTTTTAGATAAGAGTCTCTCTCTGTTGCCCAGGCTAGAGTGCAGTGGTGCGATCTTAACTTACTGCAACCTCCACTTCCTGGGTTCAAGTGATTCTCCTGCCTCAGCTTCCTGAGTAGCTGGGATTACAGGCGTTCACCACCACACCTGGCTAATTTTTGTATTTTTAGTAGAGTTGGGGTTTCACTATGTTGGCCAGGCTGGTCTCGAACTCCTGACCTCAGATGATCCACCCGCCTTGGCCTCCCAAAGTGCTGAGATTACAGCCATGGGCCACCGTGCCCGGCCCCTGCAGTTCCCTTTCTGAAAACCCCATCATCCTAAGAATAAAGCCTGAAGCTCTGATTGATTTTAACACTCAGATCAGATATCCTCTCTGAAGCCCACTCTGCCTGCCCCACCCCTTCTTATGCCACCTTGTCCATATCACACTGCACTGTATTTATTTCCATGCCTGCCTCCCTTGAAAGACTGAGTTCCTTGAAGACAGGATCCACACCTTTGTTATCTGAGTAGCCACAGTACCGGACACCTCGCCTCACCCAGAGTAAGCCATTAGTGTTGTTTGTTGACACTTTAGACAAGTCCCAGCCACCAGAAAATTCTCTCCCAATTTAAAATGCTGCCTCATTTTTTCCACCTTTCAAATCCAGTCTAATCTTTGCTCCCCAAATCTCGGCAAGCTGGGCTGCTTCATTTTTGTCACCTCTCTTTGAACTCAGAAATCTGGGCCCCGTGGCTGCTTTTGTTTCTTTTCTCCTTGGGCAACCTCTCTCTCTCATTCCCCACCTCTCTCATTCCCATTCCCTCAGGAGGGTTCAGATTTCTACCTCATTTGGCCACGAAATTTCCTTCACTAAGACTCTTGGCAGATTCAAGTACTAACCTTTAAAAAGTCCATAGGGACTTGCCCAGAACTGCAGTGACACCTCAAGACCACTTAGAAATAAAGCAGGTAACACTTCCTACTGTTTACTATTGAAAAATCCCTGGAAGCCCCCACAGAATTCCCCAGTATGAAACATGACTCCCCACTGGAGAGTTCTGAAGACTTCTGGGTACAATGCTTGAACAAGGGTCACTTCACTTCCATCCTGCACTTGGGGGATTCACTTCTGGGCTGTGGTTATGCTGTAGTGGTTTGATAGTTTTGAGGCATCTCAAGTTTCAGTTTTTTCTCCTATAAAATGGAGTTGGTCAAATATTACTAGGTAGTAAACTTCTTTTTTTTTTTTTTTTAAGACAGTTTCGCTCTTTTTGCCCAGGATGGAGTGCAATGGCGCAATCTCAGCTCACTGCAACCTCCGCCTCCCGGGTTCAAGCGATTCTCCTGCCTCAGCCTCCCAAGTAGGTGGGATTACAGGTGCCCGCCACCACACCCAGCTAATTTTTTGTATTTTTAGTAGAGATGGGGTTTCACTGTGTTAGCCAGGATGGTCTCGATCTCCTGACCTCGTGATCTGCCTGCCTCGGCCTCCCAAAGTGCTGGGATTACAGGCGTGAGCCACCGTGCCTGGCCCTGGTAGTGAACTTCTTAAATGCAGAGAACTGTCTTAATTTACCTTGGTAAGCCCCAATCCGGTACCTAGAGTACAGGGCCCAGGATGCATTCAATACAATGTATTTTTTTATGAATGGAGGCATGCCACTAGGTAGCACTGGTAAGAACTGTAAATGTTTGTTGCAGAATTCATGAATGAGCCATACTTACTGTCCAGGGCAGTTGTAATGGAAGATGATAGATATCATGTATAAAAAGCACCCGAAATACCAATTAGACCAACTTAAGGGATTGTATTAAACATTGCCTAGGAGGGGTTGCACAAGGTTTGGAGTGCAACAAACCTGGGTTCAAACTCCAAGACTTATTGGCTGTGTGCCCTTAGGCAAGTTACTTCATCCCTCTGAGCTTCAGTTTCTTCATCTGTAAAATGGGTAATGGTACACACCTGATCAAGTTGTTGTGAGGATAGATTTAGCTGACAAATGTAAAAATGGTCAGTGCAGTGCACTAGTGCATATAAAAGTTATCACGTGGTGGTATAAAAAACCACTATTATTATTTTCATCTCATACATCAGATGTTTCAATGTAAACATGTGAACATCAACCAATTTTTTTTTTTTTTTTTTTGAGACGGAGTTTCACTCTTGTTGCCCAGGTTGGAGTGCAATGGCACGATCTCGACTCACTGCAACCTCCACCTCCCTGGTTCAAGTGATTCTCCTGCCTCAGCCTCCTGAGTAGCTGAGGTTACAGGCGCGTGCCACCACGCCTGGCTAATTTTTGTATTTTTAGTAGAGACGGGGTTTCACTATGTTGGTCAGGTTAGTCTCGAACTCCTGACCTCAGGTGATTCACCCACCTTGGCCTCCCAAAGTGCTGAGATTACAGGGATGAGCCACTCTGCCCAGCCAAACATCAACCAATCTTTAAAATGATAGTTTCAGCTGGGTGCAGTGGCTCACACCCGTAATCCCACCACTTTGGGAGGACAAGGTGAGAGGGTTGCTTGGACTCAGGAATTCAAGACCAGCCTGCGCAATGTAGCAAGACCTTGTCTCTACTAAAAATTACTTTTAAAAATTATGGGAGGCTGAGGCGGGTAGATCACTTGAGCCCAGGAGTTCAAGACCAGCCTGGGAAACATAGCAAAACCCTGTCTCTACAAAGAATAAAAAAAAATTAGCCAGACATGATGGTGCGCACCTGTGGTCCCAGCTACTGGGAAGGCTGAGGTGGGAGGATGGATGGAGTCCAGGAGGTGGAGGTTGCAGTGAGCCTAGATCTCACCACTACACTCCAAGCCTGGGCAACTGAGAGAGACCCTGTGTCAAAAAAATAAATAAAATTATAGTTTCATTTTTTTCTCAAATGTCATTTATTAGAAAATACAATTCCCGAGAAAGGAGATACAAGGGATTCTGGGAAGTGGGAAGTAAACAGTACACAGATCTCTTTAAATCAGGAGCATATAGGTCATAATAAAATGAGCTACAGGCACAAAGCCAGTAACACATTTATGGTCCGTTCATCTGGAAAAGTTTCACCGCCCACTCCCCACTCCTCTTCCCCCTCCTGGAAGCAGCCAGCTTTATCCCTGGCATTTTAATTTTAGAGAAAATTTAAACTTCCATGCTGCCCTGTGGCTTCGGTCAATGGAGCTTCTTTGTCCAGTTATGGAATGAGTCAGCAAAACGGGGAGTTTCTGATCCTTGGAATTAGGGAGGGACAGTTTACAGAATGTCCTCATTTCACTCTTTTCCCAATCATGGGAAATATCCAGCCAATTCTGGTTTTAAAGGTTAATATCAAATTCAAAGTCCCTCCCTCCTTTTGGCGAGGAAGACAACCCTTTGGAGTGAAACACAAAAGAGCAAATGTAAAATCCATCTGGGGCGGGGCATGGTGGCTCACGCCTGTAATCCCAGCACTTTGGGAGGCCGAGGCAGGCAGATCACGAGGTCAAGAGATCGAGACCATCCTGGCCAACATGGTGAAACCCCGTCTCTACTAAAAATACAAAAATTAGCTTGGCGTGGTGGCACATGCCTGTAATCCCAGCTACTCGGGAGGCTGAGGTAGGAGAATCGCTTGAACCCGGGAGGCAGAGTTTGCAGTGAGTCGAGATCATGCCACTTACACTCCAGCCTGGCGACAGGGCAAGACTCCGTCTCCAAAAAAAAAAAAAAAAAGAAAAAAAAATCCATCTGGTAGGGAGTAAAGAATATGAAGAGATAAGAGAGTCAGTCTCAGTCTCTCCCTTTGGGCTCCTGAGCTTAGCTCCAGGGGAATAATCACCACTCCAATCCAGCCTCCTACTGACCAAAGAAAAATCATGGGGCAAAAAACAACAGTTTTGATGGAATCCCCCACCCCATGCCCCTTTCCTTCAGATAGGGCATCCCTTTGGCTCCAGACTAAATAGGTTTATGGCCCCACAGAATGAGGAAAAGTCTTATAAAAAGGGTGACAGAAATGGAGTTTGGGAGGGAAGTAGCACAGCAGAAAGAAGTGGGGAGTGATGGATGGGGAATGCTTTCCAGAGGCTACCTAGCAAGCAGTCAGTGGCATCTGCAGCCTAGGGACCTCTTCCCAGGGCCAAGATGCTCTTGGGTGAAACTACATCTAAGGACTGAGTCAGTATTTTGTCCCACCAGAGACAAATGAAGGGAGAGACCTATGGGGAAGCACCCCCAGCATATTCATAGAGACCAGCTGACCCCCAGAAGGGCCAGGAGAATGGAGGGGCAAGGGGTAGAAAATGGTATTCAGGGCAAGTCCTAATAAAGTAGGGAAGACAAGAGGAAAAGTCCCCCCAAAAGAGCATGGGTCCCTGAATATGGGTCCTTGGCAGAACCCCAATACGGAAGGCCCTTCCTTACACATGTAGGTATCACAGCGCTCTCCTTTGGAGGCAAAATCAGAAAGGCCCAGTGGCGCAAGCCTCAGTCCAGCCCAGGCAGCCCTCCCCAACCCTCCCCAACCTGTCCTTAGAGAGGGCTCTGGCCGAGGACCCACTGGGCCCCTCCCCAGATAGTTCCTATAGCTAGAAAACGAAACAACAACAACAACAACAACAACAAAACCTAGGGAAAAGTCCAATAAGAACCTTAATCATACAAAAAGTCCAAATAGTCTTCCTCTCTTGCCTTCTGGGGCATAGATACGTCCCTTCTCGCAAGGCTTCCTGTCCCAGTTAGGACAACATCACTATTTCATTTTTTAAAAATAAAAATTAAGATATCCACCCACCCACCCCCAAAATGCTACTTCATACAGCCTACCCCACACACTCCCCAAACCAAGCATTGCTCCCTTGACACAAGGTAAACTTAAAACTTTGCTGCAACCTCACAGCCTCCAAGGGGCTGCTCATCACAACCAACCCACGTTCAGTCTCCAGAAGAAGTGACAGCAGAGCATGTCTTACTCTCCCTGCCTCCTACCACAGAGGCCAGAATCACCTGGACTGAGCTGGAGGCCTGCCCAGGGCCCTGGCCCTTCACAGGGAAGAGTCTCACAGGGGAGAGTCCTCTCCCCCAGCTCCTGCCACCAGCCTGGGATGCTGGGTGGGGGCTCTGCTGGGCTCACAAGGTGCCATGACTTCGAGATCCCAGGGCGAACCAGCCGGTCTTCTCCTGAGCCAGGTCCAGCTCTCGCAGGCGGATGTTCACCTCACCGAGGAGGACGTTCTCCCAGAATCCCTGCTCACTCAGCACGCTCAGCTGGAGCTCCCGCTGCTGCAGGTCTCCCTTGGGGATCCCATCATATACCAACTGCAAACATAGAGATGGGTGAGGGAAGTGGTGAGAGAAGGAACAAGAAGAATCCAGAGGGAACCCGAGAGAGGGAGATGGTAAAGTCTGTTGGGGGTTGATCCAGCTGAGGCTAGCACTGACCCTGCAGAGTCCCAGGTAATACAGAAGGCACACAAGGTACACAGACTCCAAGGAAAGCGTTAATGAACTCTGTTCTTTGCTCAGAGTTCAAGCAGGTGAAGGCTTTGTACTGGGGCCACTGCTCATTTTCAGCACAGGACCAGCAGGCTTCTCCTTCCCACAGGATAGGGCCAGACCCCAGCCATGAAATTCCAGCCCAAAAGGGCTGGCAAACTTTTTATGTAAAGGGACAGACAGTAAATATTTTTAGGCTTGATAAGCCATATGGTCTATGTTACAACTACTCAATCCTGCCATTGCAACATGAAAGCAGCTACAGGTAACACCTAAATCAGCAAGTACAGCCATGTTCTTAATACAACATCTTAATACGTTCTTCAATACGACTTTATCTAGGAGAACAGGCGCAGGTTGCCAACCCCTGCCCTACCCCACCATTTTCCCCACCCACCATCTCATTGTAGGTAGGATTGCAGGTTTTCCGGGCCACTTTGGTTTTCCTCTTAGTGGTTTTCTGAGGGTCAGGAAGGAGGTAAATTTTCACATAGGGGTCAGGGTCATTTCCATCCTGGAGCAGTTGCTACGATAGAATGAGAACCAAAAAATGTTAAGATTTTTAACATCTGTCTCTTCACCACCATTCCTGTGATCACACTCTGATCCAGACTCTCATCTGCCATCTGGCATCTTGCAATGCACAACTAATTTATTTGTCTGCTTCCAAGCTCACTCTATTCTGATAAAAATATCTACCATGATAACATTGTGTCCTATTAAAACATCAATTGGTTTGCCTATGATATCAAGTCTATACTTTTTATCCAAATCCTCAGGACATCCCATAATGTGCTCTGTTTTGAGTGAACCATCATGTTCCCAGGTATCTTCCTGCCATATCTACTATCCTTGTCTATTTTGTCATTTGGTCCACTTAACCCCTAAGAGGTAGAGACATGAGTCACAGAGATTGAGCTGCTTGCTCGAGGGCAGCCAACTAGTGATTCACTCAGCCTGATCCTTTTAAAACCTAAGTCAGATTATGTCATGCCTCTGCTCAAAACCATCTCATTCAGGGAAAAAGCCACGGTTCTTACTATCAGGGTGAGGTGCTGGTCCGTCATACCCTCTCCAACCTCATCATCCACTCCTCTCGACTTTGCTCCATCGGCTTCAGCCGCTGGCCCCTTGCTGTTTCTGACGCACCCCTGGCAGGCTCCTGGCTCTGGGCTGTCAGATCTAACTGCTCCCTTTGCCTGGGAAAGTCTGCCCTCAGATGCATAAACATGGCTCCCTCCCTCACCTTCTCCATCTTGCTAAGACACCTCCTCAACAATGACGCCTTCCCTGAGCACTCTTTGCAAAGTCCACTCCCTTCATTCCATCCTAGCATTCCTTCTCTGCTTTATTTCTTGCCATAGCTCTTACTACCATCTTCTATGCCATATATTTTACTTATCTGCCTGTGTGCCGTTTCCAACTAGAGTGTAAGCCCCCTGAGGGCAGGGATTTTGTTTTGTTTTCCCCCATACCCAGAGCTAATGTATCAGTATATAGCAGGCACTCAAACATTTATTGAATGAAGAATAAATGGATGAATGTTTATGCTCCTCCTGCCATATCCCACTGCCCCAACCTACATAAAATGCCTAACATAGGATGCAGCACAATGCAAGTATTCAAGTTCCCTTCCTGGCTGGGCATGGTGGCTCACACCTATAATCTCAGCACTTTGGGAGGCTGAGGCAGACGGATCACCTGAAGTCAGGCATTCAAGACCAGTCTAGCCAACGTGGTGAAACCCGGTCTCTAATTTTAAAAAATACAAAAATTAGCCAGGTGTGGTGGCATGTGCCTGTAGTCCCAGCTACTCAGGCTGAGGCAGGAAAATCGCTTGAACCCAGGAGGCGGAGGTTGCAGTAAGCCAAGATTGCGCCACTGCACTCCAGCCTGGGTGACAGAACAAAACTCCATTTCAAAAAAAAAAAAAAGGTTCCCTTCCTCTTCTAGTCACAATGTTCTTAGAACTCGTACCAAAAATTTAGTAATTATATACTGCCTTGATCATGTTCAAAGGATGTCACGTGGCTGCTGAATCATTACAGCCAGGTAATGAGCCCCTTGGGCCTCTCCCTTATAATTACTATAAAAATCATTATTCTAATAAAACCAGGCATGGTGTTAAGTATTCCACAAGCATTATCTCATTTAATCCCCATAATGACTCTATGAGGTAGGTGCTAACATTTTCCTCATTCTAATGAGGCTCAGAATGATTAGGTTACTTGTCAAAGACCACAGCTACAAAAAGCTGTATCATGTATTGCCTAGTCATACCATAGGCTTGCTATGGTTATAGGTCCATGGTGGATGCTCAGTAGACTGTGGTGGTTACCTGTATGACACGGGGCGGAGAAGGTCTGCCCAAAAAAGTAGCTCAAGAAAGATTAAAAAAGAAAAAAATCACGGCTGTGCAGGCACTTACCAAGCCCCGAATATGCATCACCATGATGAAGAGTTTATTGTTTTTGTAGGAAATGGACAGCTTCACCTCCCCTCCCACCTTTCCGACAGGCCGGGCCCATGTGCCATCTGTAGGGACAAATGAAACCACGAAGGGTCAAGAGGCCAGGCAGGTGTTTCTGTTTTCTTCCTGAACCCCCTTGCCCCAGCCTCTCCACGTCAGGTTTCTGATACTCATGAGGCATCTACATTAAGTGTAGTCTGAATGTGATTAGAGTTAATTGGGTTGGGATGGGTCTGAGGATATAATCGACTGAATATCCACCCTGTGGGGAACCCAGGTAAGGAGCTATGGACCCCACAGCCTAAGTGGGAAACTAGATTTCCCAGAGAGTAAGAAAAGGAACAGGAGGCAAGTCAAGGAGAGAGAACTGAGAAGAGGTTGGGGCAGAAGCAGTTACCCTTGGGGTAGTTCAGAGGAGTTGGCAGTAAGGTCTCAGAGAAGATACTGTACCTGAGGACTTAGGAGCTGGGCTGGTGCCCATAGCCTTCTCATCCCGGGGCAGTGGGTGGAAGAAGGTGTACACCAAATCACACTGGAACAGAATCAGAAACAGGGCCATTCTTCAATAAGACAATGGCCCAATACAAAAAGGAAGGGGACTGTTCCAGATTTAAAAAGACTTAGGAAATATAACAACCAACAACATGCAGTTCTTATGTGGATTATAGCTCTAACAAGCCAACAGTAAAAGGAATTTGGGGGATGATAGGGAAATTTTGAATATGGACTATGGACTGGATAATATAATAATACTGTAGTTACTTTAAAAACAAGACTTTATTGTTTAGAGATGCATAGTGAGTATTTAGGGGGTACAGTATTATGATGTCTGTAATTTACTTTGTTTGTTTGTTTGTTTGAGATGGAGTCTCGCTCTCGACACCTAGGCTGGAGTGCAGTGGGGCGATCTCAGCTCACTGCAACCTCAGGCTCCCAAGTAGATGAGATTACAGGCCTGCGCCACCACGCCCAGCTAATTTTTGTATTTTTGGTAGAGACATGTTGGCCAGGCTGGTCTCAAATTCCTAACCTCAGGTGATCCACCTGCCTCGGCCTCCCAAAGTGCTAAGATTACAGGCAGGAACCACTGCACCTGGCCTGTTATTTATTTTAAAATACTTCATAAAAAATAGAAGAAGCAAATATAGCAAAATGTTAAGTGTTTAGGTGATCGATATATAGGTGCTAATTATATTGTTTCTCTACTTTTCTGCATGTTTGAAAGTTTTAACACTAAAAAGTTTAAAAAGAAAAAACAGGCCGAGTGCAGTGGTTCATGCCTGTAATTCCAGCACTTTGGGAGGCTGAGGCCAGAGGATCGCTTGAGCTCAGGGGTCTGAGACCAGCCTGGCGACATAGTGAAACCCTGTCTTTACAAAAAAAAAAATACAAAAACTAGCTGGGTGTGGTGGCCCATGCCTACAGTCCCAGCTACTCAGGAGACTGAGGTGGGAGGATCGCTTGAGCCTGGGAAGTCGAGGCTGCAGTGAGCTGTGATTGTGCCACTGCACTCCAGACTGAATGACAGGGCAAGATCCTGTCTCAAAAAACAAACAAACAAACAAACAAAAAAACTGTGTGAAAATACTCACTTGAACATTAATGGAAAAAAAAAACACATACTCTAAATATCTTTCAAAAATAAAATGGTTAAGATTATGGTACTGCAAGTTGGTGTCTGGAGGAACAGATATTTAAAGTTATAGCATATGTATATACTATAAATGCTAAGGGAAAAAAGCTCAGAATCTAGAGTTATACTTAAGCTATAACCACTATAAAACTGTAAAAATCATGCTTGCATATGGACAAATAGGAAGGGAACATGGACAATAGGGGCAGATGATTTGTTAAAGTATTTAATAATAGGATTCCTCATGACTTTGTTAGGGCCATTATAATACCATTTGTTTAAAAAAAAAATCTAGGTTGATAATACATACTCAACCTGCTCAAAAAACTTTTTCCTCAAAGAGGAGCCTTCCTTTCTGAGGCTCTACTCATTCTCATCATTCTCAGCCCATGTGCCTGGATGCATTCACGTTTCTGTTTAATTGCATTTCTGTGTATAACCCTGTGAGGCTGGACCCACCCTCCTCCTGTCTTCTGCAGACTGGAGCATTGGTCATTCAGCCCACAGACCCCGAAGTGCCAAGTCCTGTTCCTGACTCCTAGTGCCTCCGGATGCTTCCACCTCTGCCTCCCCAACCATCCCCACCAGCCTGGACAGCCAGGAGGAGAGGCAAGCCCACTCACCTCGGCCACCTCGGGGGGTGCGTGGATCAAGTGCCAGATGTAACCGTTTAGCTCCTCCCTCCGCCGCTCGGCCACCGCCTCTCCCCGGGAGCGGCCGATCACGAAGCGACTAGGGAAGCTGGCGTGGCAGCGTAGGCAGCGGGGATGCAGGAGGTGAAGATGGGGAAAGAAAATGGACACAATGGGCTTTTTTCACATTTCATTTGCGTTTCCAGTCCCCTAGCACCCATTTCCCAGCAGCCTCCATTTCTAGGGACCCTCACAATTCCTCCTGTGCTGCACATCTGTGCCCAGGTCTGACACCTGCTCAGCGTCTCACGCCTACATTTCCAACGGCCCCAGACAAGAAAACCAAACAGCGGGCCAGAGTCCTGTGGCTCCCCAGAAATGGCTCAGGAGCCCTCAGTTTCTCCCGTCTATGTAAAAATCCTTTTTTTTTTTTTTTGAGATGGAGTCTCGCTCTGTCACCCAGGCTAGAGTACAGTGGCGCAATCTCGGTTTACTGCAACCTCCACCACCCGGATTCAAGCGATTCTCCTGCCTCAGCCTCCCCAGTAGCTGGGATTACAGGCACACACCACCGCGCCCAGCTAATTTTTGTATTTTTGGTAGAGGGGGGTTTCACCATGTTGGCCAGGCTGGTCTCAAACTCCTTAGCTCGTGATCTGCCTGCCTCAGCCTGCCAAAGTGCTGGGATTACAGGCATGAGCCACCGCACCCGGCCAAAAAATTCATTTAAAAAGTTGTTTGTCTGTTTTGAGACTGAGTCTCGCTTTGTCGCCCAGGCTGGAGTGCAGTCACGTGATCTCAGCTCACCACAACCTCTGCCTCCTGGGTTCAAGCGATTCTCCTGCCTCAGCCTCCTGAGTAGCTGGGATTATAAAAGCATGCCACCACACTAATTTTTGTATTTTTAGTAGAGATGGGGTTTCACCATGTTGGCCAGGCTGCTCTCAAACTCCTGACCTCAGGCAATCTGCCCACCTCGGCCTCCCAAAGTGCTGGGATTACAGGCGTGAGCCACTGCGCCTGGCCTGAAAAGTAGTTTTTAAAAAAATTGCAGTAAAATATGTGTAACATAAAATTTGCCATCTTAACCACTTTTAAGTGTACAGTTCTGTGGAATTAACCATATTCACACTGTCATGCAACCATCGCCACTATCCAACTTCATAGCTCTTTCATCTTGCAAAACTGAAGCTCTGTACCCATTAAACAACCACACCTACCTCCCCTCAGACCTGGGTAACTAGCTTTCTACTTTCTGCCTCTAGGAATCTGACTACTCCAGGTAACTCAGACAAGTGGAATCACGCCGTTTTTGTTTTTTTGTGACTGGCTTATTTCACTTAGCAGAATGTCCTCAAGGTCCATCCACGTTGTTACCCGTGTCGAAATCTCCCTCCATTTTAAATGCTGAATAATATCCCACTGTATGTACATATGACATTTTGCTTATCCATTTGAAAAATGGTGTAACTCTTTAAAAAATTAGAAATTTTGAAACATCAGATTCAACCATGCCTTCCTTTCTGGCCAGTGGGCCTGGAGTGAGAGCTCTTGCGTGCAAGGAGAGCTTGGCCAGCAGGGGGAGCACTTGTCATCAAACTCCATACCAGGCCAAGCAAAGCAGGCAGATGTTCAGTCCAAAAGGGTATTTTCTGCCCCTGCAGCCCTGACCACCTCCCATCCCGTATCCTTTCCCCCTCCCCGACATCCCTCTGTGCAGATAGTAAAGGGGGCAGCTACCTGGGCAAGTGGGAAGAAGGGAAGAGCAGCCGCAACTTATTGTGTAATTCCTGGAACTCCTCAAAGGTCCGCTGGATATAGGTGGCCTCGTGAGTGTTCTCTCGCATCACCTTTACCACATATATCTGCAAAGGTCCAGATCTTAGGGTGTACCTGCCGAGCCCTCTGCACCCAGTGAAGGGTGTAGGAAGGGTCCGGAAGTGTATGTATGTGCTGAGGGGAGGGGCACATTCCAGAAGGAAGAGAGCAAGAGTGGAGACAGATGATAGCACATACACAGGAATCTAAAAGCAGACTTCCCACATATGTTGCCAGGATCCTTGACTCAGAGGGAATAACCATCCAATTCAGCTACCCAATTCTAGGCAGATCACGTGAGCAAAGGAGAGGGAAGTGGTCCAGGACTGCTCCCAGCACAGGACGCTCGGTCAACTCCTGTGGCCCACTGTGCAAGTGTGGAAAAAGTCAGGATCCCAGTAAGCCAGGGTCAGCAGAGAGCAGGAAAGGGGGTCAGATTGGAGAAAACACTTACATAGCCTTTGTTGGGGTGGAAGATCTTCTCATGGCGGCAGAGGAAAACATCACTGATTCGGCCAGAGCTCTTTAGAGTGTGTGTTCGGGAGGCAAAGGAGAGGGTCAGCCGGTCATCTGAGCCCGTGAACTTCATCTGAGCCAGATTATGGATGAAAAAATTGAGCTTTGTGGCTACACTGCCCAGGCTGGACTCAATCAACCTGGCAGGAGGATAAGAAAAGAGGATATAACCATGAACCCAAATTCCTGCTGCCTTGACAGGGGTGTTCCAAGGAATATTCCTGACTCCTGAGACTAACAATCAGCTCACATCAAACCATCTTCCCGTGTCATATCCTCATAAAGCAAATGATTGGCACACAATAATCTCACGCAATTTGCTCATGTGAACCCCAGGGTCTTATCTCCTCCCCTGGCTGCCCACCTGAGCCAAAGACCATCAAACCAAGGTAGAAAGGAACTAGGAACTCACTCTCTCTGTGTAAATGTCTAAATATCAAAAAATTTCAAGGTTCATTGCAATAGAACCTCACCAAGCACTGTTCAATCTCAGATTTCAATTCAGCGGGAGAGGTCCTGTACAGAGAAAGTTTAATTCTCTGAGTTCCAAAAAGAGTGGAGAACAGTATCTACATGGACCACATTTTGCAGGCATTCACAGATAAACACATCCTTGCTTTCACACACAGTGTACCTAAAAACATTGTCAAATATGAGGAGACTGAATCATGGAACTCTATGTTCTGGCAAGGGGGAAGCGTCTGACCAAGAAAGTTAAAAGTTATTACAAAAGCCACATTATACATTGCCCCATAGACAAAGTATTTGATGGGACCTAGTGAGAATGTAGATAAGAGTGATGGCAATGCCCTTGTGTGCAAAGGTTAGCACCAAAACACAGATGGGAAACCAAGGCTGAGAGAAGCAAAATGATTTACCTAAATCATGGGCAAAGTTGGGACAATGTATCCACGTGGTCAGCTCTAGGCTCTAGCATCTGAGCTAAGCTTTTCACCTTTCCCCAGTCCTCCTCCTGCCAATCCAGCAGGCTGGGAATTACTCAGGGTGGGCAGTGCTGATTCGCTCAGGGAATCAGGTTACCTAGTGAAGTAGGTAGTGGCATTGGCCTCTGTGTCCTGAGGCCTCAGGGCGTCGTACACATACTTGAGGTCCTCCAGGTCTGAGAGCTCAGGGATCCCACAGGACAACATCTAGAAGGAGCAGAAAGAACAAGAGAGGGTGCCTGTAACAACCGAGAATTCTTGCTGCTTCTCCACCCTTAGGCAAGGTTTTCTACAGCTAGGCTCCCTAACCCTTCTAGAGGGTAGTAGACAGATGCTGTGGGCAGTGGCTGGAGGGCCACAGGAACTGAAGGGCTGGAGCAGGGAGTCAGGCACCTACACAGACATCATTGTCCTCAGGTAGTCTGGGTCCCTGCCTTTATCTAGGGCAGGCAGGTATTCAGTTGGGGCTCAGAGAGGTAAATCTCTAGAAATCCTCTGCGGCAAAACAGGGAAGTCTTAAAGATGATGCCAGATAATAACAAGAAGGTATTCGGAAAGGGATGGAGCTCCTCACCAGGCCCAGAAGGTTGAGGAAGAGGTGGGTGTGCTTGCGAATGAGGTTGTAGGCTTGGCAGCAAAGGTCAACAAAATCATGGAAGCGGCTGGAAGGCTTGTCACCCCCGTTGATGACATACGCCATGTCCGAGGTGAAGACAAAGGGGGCACGATCCCTGAGCCAAGGGGAACATACAGGTAGAAGGTCAACATGGAGGAGGAAGCCCACCATAGGGGCTGCATCAGGGGTCAGTTTCCCTCATCCCTCATCACGTGGACACACTGGATAGAAGGGGCTCTAACTTTTTTCTTTGTTCCTTTCCTACCTTAATCTTAAAAGATCTCTATATCCTTCATTGGTTCCTTATCTGTGAGCTGGCAATATTTTTTTCTGGATATCTGATTGCATTCCTTTTTGCTACAGTTTAGTTCATTTCCCTTTGTTCAGTCCTTGGTAGGGAAGAACAGCTGGTCCCCACATTCTTCTGCAAGGCCTTGCAAGGACTTGACCTCTTTATCTGTCTTCTCTCCTCCAATGCTGCTGAGCCCTGGGACCATGATCTGAGGCCCAGCTGCTTCCATCATGGGCTTGTGTCCCAGCTCTGAACCACTGTTGCTCACCTCCTTGCCCTTCACTCACAACCTGGCTTCAGGAGATCACTTACCGCTTGATGTTGCCAAACATCTGGGCATGGCCCAGGAAGCGGCCAAAATCAATGTGGAACATGTGACCAGTGGTCTTCAGCATGATGTTGTCGTTATGTCGGTCACAGATGCCCAAGACGTACGTGGCCACGCAGCAGCCAGCGCAGGAGTAGATAAAGTTCTCCACAGCCTGGGAGGGGTCAAGGCAGATGGGAGGAGAGGACATAAAGCTGGCTTGGAAGGACTCCAGGGGCCACAGCCAGACAGAACTCAGCCAGCCCTGGCCTCTCTCTCTTCTGTGAACCCCAACAGTGTCTCACATCTGCCTGTTCATCCTTCATCATGTACTAACTTACACACTTACACACACAGAAACATCTCCCATGTCTTATGGAAAAGATGGAGGTTTATATGTATATCTTCACCACTTCATCTGAATACCATCTTCTCTTTTCTTTCTCCTAGGGAGATTGGTTGGAAAGACAGTGGACTGATCCAAGAGCCCAGTCTTGATCAGCCCAGACTGAGGGGACCTTAAGAGATGGGAAGACTGACATTTACAACTTCCCCAACTGGCCGTGATGATCTTAAGTACAGCCACTGAGGAAGCCAACTTAAGAATCTCTTCCTGACCCTGCTCAGAATTCTATCATCCTTCTTCCTGCCCCAAATAAAATTCCCATTTCCAGAGTTCTTGGTAGCAGCTAAATGCTAATCTAATTAAAGTCACTGCACTCCAAAGAAGAGCTGAGGCAGCTTAACACGTCTAGAGAGTGTTTTACACTTGAAAATGGGACATCTTTAGTTGGTAAAATATGTTAGAGATATTTCTGAGTTTAAAGCAGGAGAGGAGTGGTGAGGGGTTGACTCCATCTTATTTTGTCTGGTCAACATCCATCCCCTGATCTGTCTTTCCAGAAAGAAAAACTACATGGAATGAGGAAATAGACCACTCCTGCCTTCAAAATCCTCTTCGTGAGGTTTATAGAATTCCTAAGAACTCAGGAAAGACATCAGCAGAGAGCAATGATCGTCATAGCCAGGTAGGAATGCATGAAATTAGAAATGAGGGAAAGCTTACTAGATATGGAATGCCCGCCCTCCTTGCCTCCTTCCATAAATTTCCACCCATCATCCTTCAATGACCTTGAGTCCCATAACTTTCCAGACCTTCCCAGCTCATACTGACTTCTCCTCCTCTGAACCTCTACAGATGCACTGTCACCTCCATTCATACAGCACTGACTTCGTCCTTTCAGTCCCATGGGGTTTACAGATCTGTTCTCCTAACAGCTTCTTGCCTATTTCACAAGGCCTATTGCAAAACTAGCTCCACACAGAATGCACCCACCCAGCTACTTGTCGAATTACAACCTGATGATGGATCCACCAGAAACTAAGAATGGAAAGGTTATAAAGAAAGCACAGCATTCATCTTCTGGAAGAAAAAGACTATTTCTAAGAAAGTAAAATAAATGAATAAAAGCACTTAATAAGGAGCATAACGCGTAACTCCCAGTCTTGACCTGGGTCTCTATCAAATCCTCTCCCTGTCACAGATGCTCTTTCTACCTTAAATGAATCCTATTTTGGCTGAGAAAATAGCTGTGTGCCTGTGGGTAAATGACTAAACTCTTTTCACCTCCCTAAGTTATGCAGGGTGTTAGCCACTTACTGGCAAGAAGTCTCACTCTATAAAGGGACACTCTGCCTCCTGATTTCAGGGGTTTCATGTGTAGGGTGTGGGATACTCTCTTGCTGAGTAGGTGGCCAAGAGAAAATACCTCTAGTTTCTTTCTTCTGGAAGTCATCAAATGAAACTACCAGCATTGCTGGGGGTGGTGGCTCATGCCTGTAATCCCAGCACTTTGGTGGGTGAATCTCTTGAACCCAGGGGTTCAAGACCAGCCTGGGCAACATGGCAAAACCCCATCTCCACGAAAAATAGAAAAATTAGCTGGGCATGGTGGCACATGCCTGTAGTCCCAGCTACTCGGAAGGCTGAGTCAGGAGGATCACATGAACCCAGGAGGTGGAGGTTGCAGTGATTGTGCCACTGTATTCCAGCCTGGGTGACAGAGTGAGACCCTGCCTCAAAAAAAAAGAAACTACCAGCATTATTCTTGCAGAAAGGCTAGAAGCTAGAAGGGCAGAGAAGCTATCTTTGAAAGACTGAGATTAAACATGAACATGCAGAGTTAGTTTCTCTCTGTGTGTATTCTCGTACATTCTTCTGTATATTTATTTTTATTATATTCTTATACATTCATCTGTACATTTATTATTATTTAGTATTATTTCCATACATTTACACATATATGACTATTACACTGGCAGGGAGTAATCACAACTCCAGCACCTAGTACAGTGCCTCTGCATATGGGTGTTTAATACCTGAAAAATGCATATCAGCATAAAGAGTAAGTATATGGGAGGTTGGTAGTAGAAAGGAAAAAATCATTACTCCTCTCCAAGGGTAGAGGGCCTTGAAATGTATAGCATAGAGTGGCAGAGTTTTGAGGAATGAGAAGGGAAGAAATGGCTTTCCAGGCAAAGGAAATATTACTGCCTACAGTACTGCAGAAATGAAAGTAGTAGCCCCCCCTGCCCCCACCGCATGATCTAGCTAGTAACCTAGCT
Organism: Gorilla gorilla gorilla; assembly: GCF_029281585.2. Taxonomy (NCBI): domain Eukaryota; kingdom Metazoa; phylum Chordata; class Mammalia; order Primates; family Hominidae; genus Gorilla; species Gorilla gorilla. The sequence continues at coordinate 52,323,616 of NC_073224.2, read as the reverse complement.
GGAGCATAGGTTAGCATAAGATGGTAGGTTGCAGTGGATGGGATTACAGGAGTCAGCAGGGCTGGATTATAAAAGGCTCTGTGTGCAATGCTGTCTGTTAGGATACACAGAGGCTTTGAAGAACTTATCCGCACTTAAAAAAAAAAAAAACAGCTGGGCACTGTGGCTCATGCCTGTAATCCCAGCACTTTGGGAGGCTGAGGTGGGTGGATCACCTGAGGTCAGGAGTTCGCGACCAGCCTGGCCAACATGGTGAAACCCCTTCTCTACTAAAAATATGAAAATTAGCTGGGCATGGTGGTGCACGCCTATAATCCCAGCTACTTGGGAGGCTGAGGCAGGAGAATCGCTTGAATCCAGGAGGTGGAGGTTGCAGTGAGCCAAGCTCGTGCCATTGCACTCTGGCCTGGGCAACAAGAGCAAAACTCTGTCTCAAAACAACAACAACAACAACAACAACAACAACAACAACAACAAAAAACACCTCTGAAATCAAGCAGAGGCTGGCTCTAGATGGAGGAGAGGCATTCCAGTGGTTCAGGGGACCGACAGCAAAGAGCTGAACAAAATCAATGGTAACAAAATAGGAAGAAGAGGACAGATTTGAGAGCTAGCTGGGAAGAAGAATAAACAGAGCATGGTACAGAAGTGAGATAGAGGGAAGCATCAGGAAGACCGTGGCTTTGGCTTGGGTAAATGCACAGAGAGAGTCACACCATTGACTAATAGCAAACACAAAAAGCAGGTTTCAAGAGGCAAAGGAGAGACAGCGGGCTCAGTTTTGCCTACACCAAGTTTGAGACATGGGTGAAACGTAGGTGGAAAAGTCCAGCAAGAAGGTGGCTATAGAACCACCTGGAGGAAGGGAAGAGGGCTAGAGGAATGGCTTCGGAGGTCATCAAGATACAGGTGGTAGTTGAAGTAATAAGAGGATGAGCTGGCACAAGAAGAGTGAAAAGAGGGCCCAGCAGGCCAGGAATTAAGCCCCGGGGAACACAAACACTGAAAGCCATTTAAGATCATCTAATTACACATTCACTAAACAATGTTCTGATTATACCTTGGCTGCCCATGCTGGTTTTCCCTCCAGGATAAAGTACATTGATCAATATAAATCAGTATTTGGGTCCCTTGAAGTTAAAATTATACAAAATAGCATTCTGGCCTATAGCCAGTCTCTTATGAGTTTGGTTATTGTGATTTGTTCCTTCCCAGTGTCCCTACTTCCCTCAACCTAATTAACCCAGAGACTAGAGTTGTGACACTGGGAACAGGCCATGGACCCTAGCAGGCTACCAAGGCCCTACCACCCAGGAAAGCTCCACTTCTAATCTAATCTTCTTTCATCAGGAACCAGCCAGCCCTGTTTTCACTCGTCTCTTTCTCATATCTAACTTCAATCCTAGCTTTGAGTTACAGCCTTGCCACATATCAGCTCCATAACTAGGAATGAATGAGTGAATCTTAATTCACAGCTATGAAAAGAAGGGGCTGGCATAAAATGATCTCTAAAGTCTCTTCCAACCAACTCTTATTCTAGAAAGTACCACTGAACCCTCTGAGAACATAAGGGAACCTGAAGAGGATCCACAACTGGGAGGGATACAGATAGGCTCTCAAAAGCTGGCGCCTCCTCCAAGACTTAATCTGCCAGGAGAACTCAGTGAAAGTTTCTCAGTCCAGTATCAGGGGATTTTCTCAGCCAGCTTACAAGAGGCATTTGAGTGAGTCACCCCCAGATATTTGGAGGCACCAGTCAAACCAAGAAAGGGTAGGTCCTTCTGCCAACAAAGCTGAGCTGTCGTCTCTGACCAAGTGCGGGACTTGTGGTTAAAGAGCTGTGTGCCGGCATCAGGCACACACACACACACCAGACGCACTCCCCACCCACAACCCTACCTTCTCATACTCGTCCTCCCCAGGGTTGTGTTTCTGCAGCCAGTCTGCCAGGGGCCGGTCCTTGAACGAGCCGGTCACCCCATGCTCCACCTGGATCTTACGCAGGGTCTCGGCATTAGGGATCATCTCCACCATCCCTGTGAGGGGAGAAATGGGGGTCACGTTCCAGACCAGAATGAAGGGGACTGCAGGGAGAGGACTACAAGGACTGTGCTTATGCTTCCCTATAAATTAAGCTGTAAGGCATTTGGACTAAGTCTGATAATAACAGGAAAAGAATAACCATAGGAAGGAAGGTCATTCCCACATTTCCTATTCCATACTGTGACTTTTTGGTCTCTCCAGTTCATAGCTGCTGCTCCCTTTGTTTTTAGCTTTTACTATGGGAATTTGAAAATATATATAAGAATAAAAAGAATGGTATCATGACTTCACATGTAACTATCACCCAGCTTCAAAAATTGTCAACATTTTGCTAATCTTGTTTGCTAATCACACAACCCTATTTCTCCACTCCCTGCCACCTTGGTTGGAGTATTTTAAAGCAAATTCCAGATACTTTATTTCACTCATAAATATTTCAAGTGTAATTAACAAAGACACCATGCCATTGTCACATCCAAAAAATTAACAATCACTCTTTAATCTAACTCAATCTATATTCAAATTTTCCCCAACTGTCTCTCTCCTTCTCTCTCTCTCTATATATATATTTTCACACAGGGTCTCACTCTGTCACCTGGTCTGAAGTACAGTGGCACCATCATGGCTTACTGCGGCCTCGAATTCCTGGACTCAAGCGATCCATCTGCCTCAGCCTCCCAAGGAGTTGGGACTGCAGGCACATACCATTAGGCCTGGCTAATTTTTTATAATTTTTATTAGAGATGAGGTGTCTAGGTTGGTCCCAAACATTCCTGAGCTCAAGCAATTCTCCCACCTCAGCTTCCCAAAGTGCTGGGATTACAGGCATGAGCTACCATGTCTGGCCCAAAAAATATTTCCTTACAATTGGTTTGTTTTAATCAGGATCCAAAGTCTACACAATATGCTTGGCTGTCACGGCACCCAGTCTGTTTTACTTTATAACAGTCTCTCTCTCATGCCTCCCTTTTAAGGCTATCCCACAGCTTCTCATGAAATAATCTTGCCCTTTTCACTTTCCTGGAGGAGGACACAGTTTGTGTTGGCAATGGGCAGAAGGACAATAAGCAAAGGGGTCCCCTCCTCCACCCTCACCCCTACTCCCAACTGACCTCTGCCCCGGCCAGTGGAGAAGCAGCGGAAGATGACCATGCGCATGTCCAGCCCCTCCTGGACCCAGATCTTGCTCATGATGCGAATCATCTGCAGCATTAGCATGTCCTGGCGAAGGTCGTCCCCACACTGGATAGAGGGAGAAAGCGACCAGATCCAATCTCCACTACCTCCCCAGCTCTCAGGTCTCCCAAGTGCTCAACCTTGGCCCTAAACTAACAGTGACAGGGAGTTCCCCAGCCTCACACCCCTGACCTGCTCACTCAGCTCACACCAGGTCAAAGATGGCCCAGGAAGCTTCCCAGTTTGCCCATGTGTTGTTCCAGCTTGTCCTGCAATCCCATGGCCCCATCTGAATTAAATTCACGGTCTGCTTCTGCATGCAGCCCCTCTGACCATCAGGCCTTTTTTTTTTTTTTTTTTTGAGACAGTGTCTCACTTTGTCACCCAGGCTGGAGTGCAGTGGCACGATCTCGGCTCACTGCAACCTCCGCCTCCCAGGTTCAAGTGATTCTCATGCCTCAGCCTCCCAAGTAGCTGGAATTACAGGTGCCTGCCACCACACCCAGCTAATTTTTTTATATATACATATTTTTAGTAGAGATGGGGTCTCACCATCTTGGCCAGGCTGGTCTCCAACTCCTGACCTCAAATGATCTGCATGCCTCAGCCTCCCAAAGTGCTGGGATTATAGGCATGAGGCACCACACCCAGGCCATCAGGCCTTTTTTAAACTTGAACGTTTAGACTTTGGATTTGGAACTTGCGCATAGCAAATATATAAGTTACTAAGTCACATGCACGTATTTTGTCTCCCCCATTAGATTATATGCTCTGAGACTATCATTTACTTCTCAGAATTGTGGATACATCAGAGTTAGAAGGGACCTTAGGGTTCATCTAGTTGGACCTGCACCTGATATATTAATTTCCTCTTCAGCAGCCCTGCCACATGGCATTCAGCCTCTGCCTGAATACCCAAGGGACAAGCGGATCACCACCTTACCCAACCCATTGTTGAGGGAGCTCTGCCTCCTAGAAAGCACTTCGGGATACTGAGCTGCCAGTTGCCTCCCTATACCTAACACTCTGTTCTTAGGCCTCTGGGGCCATGCAGAAGTCGTCTAAATCCTTTTTCACCTGATCATCTTTCCTACATTAAGACAGCATGGAACAGTTGGAAGAGAACCACCCAGGGGCTACTTAATGCCACTCTAGGCTGCCTCCTTCTCTCTCCCACCCTGGTCCACCAGGCTTGAGTAAAGCATTCTCACCTTGAAGATGACACGGATGTTCTCACCCAGGGGGTCCACATTTTGGAAGGAGAGTTTGAGGGGGACAGCATTGGAGTTGAAGTAGGAACAGTCCTGCCACAGTGAAAAGATAGTGACGAGGGTCAGAGTGGCCCGGGCCAGGAAAGGAAAACAACCTCTCCACTTCAGACCAAGATGCTGCCTCCCCGCTGCTGCCGGTCCACCCAAGACCTGCTCATTGTTTCTTCCGGATTTCCCAGAAACCCAATTTCCTTCCTTCTCTCGTTAAATAGTCATCATCCCAATTCTGTTTGTTATGACCTCAGCTCCAGCACTTAACCTCCCATCCTGTTAGTTCATTCTGCACACAACTTACTAGTTGTGTGACCTCTGGTAAGTCACATGTCCCATCTACACCTCAGTTTACTCCTCTGTAAAAGGGGACTCCCAATAGTACCAACGTCCTAAGAGTTGTGAAGATGAAATGCCATAACCAACATTAAGCACTCAGAACAGGGCCGGGCACAGAGAGTGCTCAATAAATGACAGATGACAGCTGCTATCACCACCACCACCTCCGACTTCATCCCCAACATCATCAGAGAAAGACACCTGCCTAGCCGCCCAACCTCCAGCCCAATTCCTCTACCCTGCAAGCTGTCAGGCTTCTAAAAGTCCATACACATTAGGAATGGGAAGAGGCCACAGATATGCCTTTCTTCCTAATCTCTCTCTTATTTTATGGCTTATATGGAGATGCTCACCTGTGCCCATACCCCAGTCTGTGCCCTCATTCTGTCTTTAAGCAGAGTTCACAGCCCCTCTGCCTCTTGTTTCTCCTTTCTATTTCTGCCATGTGTGGGTAGAGGAGAGACAGGATAACATAATCCTCACCATGTTGCATGGGGGTGAGCTGAGACCCCTGAGGAAAAGATGCTAGGCCAAGACCACATGGTAAGTTAGCAACATACTGACGCCCAGACAACTCAGCTCCTCGCCCTTGCGTGCCTGGTTAGTGAAGACCTCACCTCCACTGAGCCCTCCCACTCTGAGAGCCCCAAACCTACCAGTCACTCACCCTGGGCACGATTCCCTTAACCAGCAGACTGGGGCTGAGTGGCAAGCGGCACGAGCCATTGAGGGCAAAGAACTGCTTCACCTCCTCCAGGCCCGTGCGGAGGATTCCCTGGAAAGAAGGGGAGGAGTACAGCAGGGGTGAAGTGGAGGGTCCATACTGAGAACCAGACCTCTCCCAGGGGTGGGTTCTCGGTAGTAGTCGGTATGAAAACCACCCCCTGAGAAGTGTGGACACCCTCCAGAAGATCCTTAAGGAGGAGGACCCCCTACACCCCAGCCTGGGACTGTACGCTAACAGCAAGACCAAATAGCTCTAGAGGGGAGCAGATGGCAGAACAGCATGAAGCAGGCCACAGTGCACAGAGAGGGCAGGCTGTCTCTCAAGGGGGAAGAGCTATTTAGGCTTCTGCCAAGAAAAGCTAACAATCTGGACGTTGATACAAAATCTCTCAATTTTTAAATGTCGTTAACCAGGAACACTGCTGGCTGGTTACAATGCCTTCGTACAAACAGATAAAGGTGTCCTCTCTGGGTGGCATCAGGCCTGAGCCATGGGTCACAGCATGGTGAACAAAATATGGCTGGATTTCAGCCCTCACTTGCCCCTTCTGGCTGAGTGCTCTTGTGCAATGAACAACTTACACAACTGTGCTTAGCCTTTAAAACAAACAGCTAAATAAATTTCAATATTTTACAGGACAAACAAAACACATCCACGGGCTGTATCCAGCTTGTGGACTGCCTGTTTATGGCCTACAGTTTCCAGAGTCAGCTGCTCCCCGCTCCAAAATCAAAAATCGTCACGTGGAATCTTGTTGTTCAGGATTCCTAAGAAGAAACTGGCTGCCAAAGCCCTGGATGAGAAATGGATAGGGGCAGCCTCGCCCCACTAACCTGCCTTGCAGATGGGGCTGCCTCCCGGACCTGCTGGGCCAGTTTGGCCAGGGCATTGACAAGCCAGCACTGGCGGTTAAACTCTTCTCTCAGCCCCTTGCCACAGCAGCACAGTAAGGCTGCCAGCAGATACTGGTAGCGGATGCTGAACTGAGAGTCCTTGAGGCCGTCCTTCAGCAACCTGCAAGGCAGAGGGAGTCAGGAGTCAGGGTACTCCAGGGATCAAAGGCAAGGGTACAGGGGGAGACAGAGTCAGGCCCAGCTCCAACTCACTGCAAAACCCACCCCTAACTTGGGAGGGAAAATACATTCTGTATGTACGGCTCATATGGAGATGCTCACCTGTGCCCATACCCCAGTCTGTGCCCTCACTCTGTCTTTAAGTAGAGTTCACAGCCCCTCTGCATCTTGTTTCTCCTTTCTATTTCTGCCATGTGTGGGTAGAGGAGAGACAGGATAACATAATCCTCACTATGTTACATGGGGTGAGCTGAGACCCCTGAGGAAAAGATGCTGGTCCAAGGCCACAGGGTAAGTCAGCACATACTGAAGCCCGGACAACTCAGTTCCTTGCCCTTGCGTGCCTAAGAGTGAAATACTCCTACGTGAAAGACACGTGTCTACCTCCCACTTTTCTACATGCAGTTTTACCAGAAGAAGTAGTGAGTCACTCTCAAGTCAGACACAGCTCGTTTCAGGAGGAAGCGCACCAACGGGCTGTCCAGGTAGCATTCATACTTCAGGGCCTGTTTCGGAGAAAGGGAGAAAGAGAATATGAAGCTTCATTAACTGCCTGTAACCTACACTTATTATTGCACTGGGATCTCTGGTTTCTAAGGGGCAGAATGCAGACTTACTTGGGATATTGGGGATGGGACCAGCAAAACTGGAGGGAGGACCAATCCACCCACCTGTACCAGCTGGGGCAGGTAGTCTAGCAGCTCAGCATCTGAGAGTGAGCCAATCCACTGCACAGCCATACGACGCACCTCCTGGTCCGGGAAGCTGCAAAACAGAGCCCAGTGCCCTGACAACCTAGCTGCAAGTTGAGGCACAGCTGTGAGCCAAGCACCCTCACACCTGGGCTTCAGAGGCACGGAGAAAGAAAATGCAATGGCCCTAGATTCTGCTAAAGTCACTAGAAGAATCCTTAGCAAGTTCCCTGGATAGCGACCCTTGGGAATGAGCCTTCTTCATGGTCAGAGTCTGCCTTGAGCCATGGGGGAACAACTGGGTAGCCACTCTCACTCCTTGGAGGAGTTAAAGAAAATGGGACAAAGTCCTCAACTTTACTCCAAAGATTTCTCCCTTGACTCCCACTGTGCCAGAAATTGCTGCCATTGGAGGGCCCTGATGTGGGTAAAAGCATTATTTTGTCTTGTTAACATCCTTTAATGCAAAATGTACCACGCAAATAACAGAAAATCACAGTATTTTATATAAGCCAATAAACCTTGGCAGAATTAGTTTAGCAGAGATTAACAAAACCATTGGCTCAAAAACTCCTTAAGGCAGGTCACATGGATAGGTACATTTTGATTACTGAGAGTGGCGAGAAATAAGCAGGAAATCCTGGGTACCATCTAGAAAAGGCAGCCCTAACAGATCTAAGACTGGAAGCCTTGGGTCCCAAGAGAACCCTTCAAGAGAAAGAGGGAATGGGCAATGGTTAAAATAAAACTAAGTAATAAGGATTTCAGTTACACAGGCGTATGCATTTGTCAAAACTCAGCCAATGTACAGGTAAACTTTGGGTATTTGCTTATGTATAAATGTTGCCCCAAAAGAAAAAAAAAAAACAGAACAAACATCGAGCTCTAGTTAATGATGTGCATGCCAAAGCAGGGAGTTTAATGGTGTCTGTAATTTACTTCAAAATGTATAAAAAGGCTGGGCATGGTAGCTCACACCTATAATCCCAGCATTTTTGGGAGGCCAAGGAGGGAGCATTGCTTGAACCCAGGAGTTTGAAACCAGCCTGGGCAACATAGCGAGACTTTATCTCTACAAAAAAATTTTAAAAATTAGTCAGGTGTGGTGGTGTGCACTGTGCACTTGTTGTTCCAGCTACTTGGAGGCTGGGGCAGGAGGAGTGCTTGAGCCCAGGAGGTCGAGGCTGCAGTGAGCCATATGCATGCCACTGCACTCCAGCAAGACCCTGTCTCAAAAAAAAAAAAAAAAAAAGCATAAAAAATAAGATGGATAGATGGATGGATACAGGGATGGATAAATGAAATGTACACAATCCAGCACACAGAGCAAATGCTAACGATAGAATCTAGGTGGTAGGCACATGGCTATTCACTGTACAATTTTCAATTTTGTTGTATGTTTGAAAAATGACAATATAACATTGGAGGGAAAATGAGAAAGAAAAAGCAAAAAGGAGAAATGGAAAATCCCTGAATATCCACACCCACTTTACCATTTTCCCCAGGGCTGGCTCAGATCACTGATGGGCAGTGTCGTGCCCTGGCTTCTACAAGGACACATGGTCAGAAAAGGTGGATGTTACAACTCACGTGGCATGCAGGAGCCCCAGGGCATCCTGGTGGTTCATGTGGGTCCACTGCTTCAGGAGAGCATAGATGTCAGGCAGGCAAGCCCACTCCCAGCTGGGGGCGCTGGCGAGCACCAGGGGGAGCGAGCTCACCTCCGAATGGCAGTAATATCGCTTCTCCCACAGGCGCTTCTTGTCAGCATCAGTGAGCCTGGCGGGCACGCGGAAAGGAGAAGGTGGTGGGAGGGTAGGGGGCAGGGAGAGAGAACAGCGTCAGCCAGGGGGTGCAGCCCTTACCCTCAAGGGAGTGCTGCACACACTGCAATTCAGTGGTTCCCAAGCTTTGCTGCATATGACACCCACTTGAGGGGCTGGGTGAACCCCCTCGCCATGCCTGGGTCACACCTGATACCAGTTAAGTCCAAATGGCTAGGGAAGCCAGGCATCGGTCTATGCCACAGATCACCAGGTGATTCCAATATGAATCAAAGTTTGGGAACCAGAGCCCAAATCCTATCTTTGATCCCAACTCAGGGACATCTTCGATGGAGAATGCATGGGCCAAGGGCACCGAATCTGCTACCCCTCCTGGGGATGCCCTGAGGGCACCACGCTCAATAGAACCACCAGAGGGCAGTGGTCCCCCAACACCAGGGTCTGGGCTGCTGAGAGGCCTCCTGGGGCCTCCAGGGACCAGCTGTCGGCTTTCAAGGACCTGCAGCTAATTGGACCTTGACTGAGATCAGGTGTCTAATGGGAGAAGGGAGCTGAGGGTCTAATGAAGTGTAGTCGGCAGAGTGGGGGAAGGGAGGTCTGCGGTCGCTCAGCTACTCCAGCTACTTGGGGTGGACATCAGGGACAGAGATGAGCCCCATCTCTCTCATGCCCCCACACACACAACACACGCACAGGGCTGCGCAGGAGCCAGAGAGGTAAACAGAGAGCAGACAGCGGAACCAGGTCCCTCCAGCTCCTCCAGTTCTGTTCTCACCCCTCCTTCTCCAATCCTGTGAAAGCAACAGCCCCAAGGATGAGATCAGCCTGGACTCGCGTACCCCTGAGAGCTGCCAGCTTGCCTTGACACCTGATCCTTTTTGGAAAGTGACAGGGCCAGAAAAATTCAAAGGCTGTTGGTGTGGAAGGGGCAGGAGGTGAGAGCAAGAGATGGGGGCAGGTGGTGGGGCCAGCTGCCCCAGTGGACAGAAGGTAGTAGATAACACATCTGGGATGTGGGGCAGAGCTCTGGTCCTCCTGGGTAGCTGAGTCTGGACCAAGTCCCTGGGGTGGGGACTTGGGTATTCTCAGATCTAATTTCCTGACCTTGACCTCTCCACTTTTCCTAGTGTCAGCTGATGGAGAAAGGCCTGGGGGCTGCCTCCACTTCCTGCTGAAGTGGCAACGCCCACCCCTTCCCACCTCCACTCCCAAAGCAGGAGGACGGAGACTCAGTGCTGGGAGGTCAGACGAAACATGACAGATTCAGTGGGGGCCTGGGTCTCACCAGTACAAGGACTCTTTCTGCATGATGTCTTTAAGCTTGCGCTGGTCTTCTTCCCGGAGGCTGCCAAACTCATAGCGGGGGCTGAACTTGTCTCCAGGGGGGCTGGTGAACTTGATGTCAAAGGCCGAGGTGGGGAAGTCAATCTGGGGGATGAGATCAGGGATGTGAGGAGAGAAAACAGTGAGCGTGTGTGGACTCCCAGCTTCTTTCTCTCACCCCAGCATTCTGGCCTTGTCCCTCCCTCACTTTCCCTCAGGTTCTTTGTAAAATAGCCCTGTTAGACTTGGTGATCTCTAAAGTCCTTTCCAGCTATAACTCTCAGCAAAAAATGAGAGGGAAACAAAAAGAGAAAAAGAATGGACGTGTGAGGAAGAGGTTCGGTGGAGATGCACCTTGGTGAGGGGTGAGGGGACAAGCCCCAGCCAGAACTCTGAACAGAGGTGTCACCCAGCTGAAACACGGGGTGCATCCAGGCTGAGTCCGGGGTGCCTTCCATGGGGTGCCAGAGGACACTGCTGCCAGAGGGGAGGCAAGACCACACACTGGGAGAAGGCCCTGGGACACTCGGTCCCTACTCTATGCCACCAGATGTTCATCCTACTGAAGTATCAGAGCTGAGTGAGCCAAGTCTCCAAAGGAGGTCTACTTTCTTTCATTCAACAAACTTATTTATTTATTCATTTATTTATTTATTTTGAGACAGAGTCTTGCTCTGTCACCCAGGCTGGAGTGCAGGGGTGTGATCTCGGCTCACTGCAACCTCTGCCTCCCCGGTTCAAGTGGTTCTCATGCCTCAGCTTCCTGAGTACCTGGGATTTACAGGCACCCGCCACCACACCCAGCTAATTTTTGTATTTCTAGTAGAGACAGGGTATCACCATGTTGGCCACTCCTGACCTCAAGTGATCCCCCTGCCTCAGCCTCCCAAAGTGCTGGGATTACAGGCATGAGCCACCACACCCAGCCTCATTCAACAAATATCTATTGAATCCTAACATGTGCCAGGCATTTTCTAGAGTCTGGGCATAAAGCAGTAAATAAGACAGACAAAAATTAGCCGGGCGTGGTGGTGTGCGCCTGTAGTCTCATCTACTCGGGAGGCTGAAGTGGGAGGATGATTTGTGCCTGGGAGGCAGAGGTTGCAGTGAGCCAAGATTGTGCCATTGCATTCCAGCCTGGGTGACAGAGATCCTGTCTCAAAAAAAAAAAAAAAAAAAAAAAAACCTGCCTCAGGGAGCTTTCATTCTATGTCAACATTCATACTCCATACCAAAGTATCTCATAACCACAAGAAGGGGAAGCTGGGAACTGAGAACTGCACCTTGGGCGTGACCAGCTCCTCCTCTTCTCCCTGGAGAATAGGTCCATCCTGCCAAAGCACTGAGTCACTGGCAGGGGGAAAGGTGTCCCCTCAGGCCCCAAGAGGACACAGGTCAGGTTTGATCAGACTTAGAAGTACGAAGATTCAATACAAGGGACTCAGAAGCTGAGCCCTGAATGCAGAGGGTCTCAGACCCCATCTTCAGGCTCCACGAAATCAATTTAACCTCCAGGAGATGGGAGATGGATACCCCAGAGCTCACCTCACAATCCACATCTAACCATATTCCCTCAGTTGCTTCAGTCACATCATCCTCCCATGCTTGAAGTTCTAGCACTCTCTCCTGCTGTCCCAGCCCAAATCTCCAGGAGAAAAATGTAGAGTTGACTGGAATGGTCTTGCTGGTGAGTGGGAGGGAAGGGCTAAAGCCTCACCTGCAGGATGACACTGTCTGGCTGGTGGAAATTAGGTGCACTCCAACGGGCACTGGGATTTTCCTGTGTTGCTGGCCACAAACCCAGAAGCTTCCGGCCACAGGTCAGGACCCTAAGAAGGAGGGAGAGTGGGAAGAGCTGCTAAAATGGCTAAGCAGAGAGTATTTCTCCTGCTCCCCCAATCCAAAAATCTGCCTTTTCTGTTTGAAGCCACCAGCCAACTCCCCTCTCATTCTCACCGTAGACCATAGCCTCTTCCTTCTCCCAAGTCCTGTAAAAGCTTTTGCCCTCCAAGAGGACTTGTGAGCTAACCACACCCTGGTCTGGGTGACTTGGTGGCAGGGATGCCTTCATGAGGTGGGGAGGCTGGGCTAGATGACCTCTAAGGTTCTTCCAATGACAAGACCAGATGATCTATTACCCAAGCATTGCTCTTCCATGTATCCTCAACATGGTCCTGTGCCACCAGAACCGCTCAGTGGCTCTTGGTTACATCAATAGTCCTGGTCACCAGTTCTGTGCTTGGGCATCCTCTGGACTTCACCAGTGAGCCCCACATGGCCAACTCTCCCAAGGCACACTGGCCAGTGCAGCAGCCAGGCCCCTTTCTCTGTCCCCCTCCTCCCCTTCCAAGGCCAAGAAGCTGTACCCCGGGGCTCACATACTGCCTGAAGTTGAAGAGTGGGGTAGTGACCCAGCCCAGGGCTTCAGGCACCCGCCGCTGCTTATTGGCCTCTGAGGAGCTCCCCGGTGGGGGGATGGGCAGAGCATAGAGAGTGGCACACAGCAGTGTCTCCCGAGGCAGCCGGTTCACCTGCACTGGGAAGCAGATCCTATGGAGGACAGGAAGTCAAATTAGGAGGGGCCACTCCTGTGGCTTCAAGCAACAGGTGGCCCAGGAAGTCAGGCTGAGGCTGAGGCTGAGGATACAGCCTCCCTCTCAGGGTTCAGACATACTCCCTGAGGAAGCCCTCCTCCTGCAGAACCAGGAGAGGTCCCAAACTAGGCAAAACCCCCACTGGATGTTCCCAGAAGCACAATGTGGTGTCCTTGGAGCTTTGCAGTAGAGTGAGGCAAACATCCCGATTTTGAAGCTACCCGTGGTGCCTGGACAGAACTTGCTTAGCAGAGCCACCTCGGAGTTCAGGTGATGACACGTCCCATGTTGTCAGCCTTGCTCCTTTTCTTGTTTTAGGATTTCCGCAGAGGGTCCGCAAAGCTACTCCTTCTGTCCTCCTTTTCCATTTGACAGTCCCCATCCCTCCCCCACTTCTTGCTGCTGAGAGCCACCAGGAAGAAGCACCATGTTCTCTGCCCTCGGTTCACCCTCCCCGACAGCCCTCTCACTTGTCCTCATAGGAGTCCCCTTCACCTAGCCCCAGGGACACATAGTGGGTTTTTCTCACCCCCGCCCCCAAACAGATTCAAAGCCAAAGGGACAAAGAGGAGGGGTTTCTCCAAGTCCCCCAGTGGTGAGAAAGCCAATGGCAGGGCCAAGAGAACTGAGACACATAAGCCCCACCACTATTCAAGCCCATAAGTTCTCTCCAGGTCCCTCAGTCTGAATCACACCTAGCCACTCCCTCTAAGCTCAGGATAAGGAACTGCTGGGTGGGGTGAAGTACACAGGGGAGGGGAGCTGTGGAAAGGCAGGGAGGACCCACGTTACCTTTCGGGGAAGCTGTCCCTAGGCCAAAGTCCATACTGTCACACCCTCCTGGCCAGCCCAGGGCCCAGCAACTTCTATGCCAGAGGGCGCAGAGGCAGGGCGGCCACCCCCAAGGTTGGCAGTTTCATGATAAAGCAGCCTGCCTCCACCGCTGTCCTTCAGAGGAATCTCCACCTAAGTGAGGCACTCCCTCCAGCCCACCACAGACTGGCAGAGCCCTGCTCTGTCCCAGCTGCCTCTACGCTGGGGGCCCACAGCTATAATTAGGGCCCCTCCAGCAGCCAGCAGACATGCCAGGCCAGGGCTTGGCTGGAGGTGACAAAGCACGGCTGCTGAGCCTATTTTGAGAGTTAGCTGATCCCTGGACCGCTACAGTGGGGCAGAGAATCAGCTGACCCCATAGCAAAGGGGAGAGGGAGCTGGTCCTGAGCCCTTTCTTTTCACCCAAGGAAGAAGCTTCCAGCTTCGTGTCTTAAGGAAAAGGGGAGTGAGAAGACTTTATGAGTGAAACCAGAGCCAGCCAAGGCCCTCTTCCCTTCAGTCCTTGGGTATATCTGGTATTCCACAACCTCTCCCACAGATCTTCACCCAGGGCTGGTCAGGATAACCATTATGTTGGCTGCAGCCCTTACCTTCCTCCCTGAGAAACCCCTCTCCTTCCTGCAGCCCATTCAACAACATCATATCACACAGGCTGCCTCCTCCAGGAAGGATTCCTAGAATGTGCTGGTTGGCTCCAGTCCTGGTTCTGCCACTCACAATCCTGGGCAACTTAATTCCCATCTCTGTGCCTCAGTTTCTCATCAGGGAAAAGGGGAACATAGCTTCACTTGCATGATGTGTGTGCAGACTGTGTACTTTTTGCTATGTGACGCTGTGGTTACTGCACTGGCACTGGCTTATACAGATAGTATTTTAATGCGCACATATCCCCATGTATCAGCCAGTCTGTCAGTCACTTGGAACAGAGAAACCAAAACCAAGAGGGCTCCCCAGCTAAGAAGCCTGTGCCAAGTACTTTATTTACAGTGTCCTAACTGCTCCTCAAACAACGCTGTAGGGTAGGCCCTACTATCACTACCATTCTAGGTTGAAAGACCTGCCCCAGGCTGCAACTACAGTAGGAAGGAGAGAATGACTGGCCCAAAGACTGTCCTCTGAACGCTGGCACGCCTTCCCCCAAATGTCCTGGTCTTGACCATGAAGGGCCAAGAAGTCTCATTCGGGGCTTCTGGATGGACAGTGCAAGATAGTGCCCTTCACAAGGCTCTAGGCAGGGGACTGCCCCTTTAAAATTCAAGGTAGGGATCTCAGGGAACAAAATGAAACTCATGGGGCAGGCTGGGCTGCCTCTCTACCTCTGATACTGTATGAGAAAAGGGTTTAAGGCCAATTTTTAAAAGTTCCTCCTGGGCCAGAACACTGTGCAGCACCCTTTTCTTTTTTTTTTTTTTTTTTTTTTGAGACAGGGTCTCACTCTGTTGCCAAGGCTGGATACTCACTGCAGCCTTGACCTCCCAGGCTCAAGTGATTCTCCCACCTCAGCCTCCTAAGTAGCTGGGACCACAGGTGTATGCCACCACACTTGGCTAATTTTTTGTATTTTTTGTAGAGATTCGGTCTCCCTTGTTGCCCAGGCTGGCACCCCTTCTCTTGACAGCAGCAGTAATTGTGACCATAAAATCCCAGGGGAATGGTGGAACTCAAGGGCCATTTAATGCAGCTATCCTCTGCCTGCAAGGAGTTTCTCCTGTCCTGGCAGTTGTTTGCTTAAGGACCTTTAGTGCACACCCCATGTCCTTTTTTTTTTTTTTTTTTTTTTAAGATAGGGTCTCACTCTGTTGCCCAGGCTAGAGTGCAGTGGTGTGATCATGGCTCACTGCAGCCTCGACCTCCCAGGCTCAAGTGACTCTCCCACCTCAGCCTCTTAAGTAGCTAGGACTACAGATGCACGCCACCACACTCAGCTCATTTAAAATAATTTTTTAGTAGAGATAAGGCCTCTTTGTGTTGCCCAGGCTGGTCTCAAATTCCTGAGCTCAAGTGATTATCCTGCCTTGTCCTCCCAAATTACGGTGAGACTACAGGTGTGAGCCATCGTGCCCAGCCATATACACCTTTATTGCTCTAAGAATTACCTAAGTGTGAAGGGCATGAGAAAGGGTCCATTTTCCCAGTTGTCCATCTGTAAAAGGACCCACCTCTTCCAGCATCTCCAGATTCTTCATCTACCTATTTTGCATCCTCGGCCTCCCCAGGACCCTCCTCAGTCTCTTTAATCTGTGCTCCAAATACTTAGCTTGCAGTGCTGCTCTGCAAATGAGGACTCTAATATAGTCAGTGTGGGGAAGTAAAGCTGGGGGCAGCAAACGGGATTTTCTGACTGACTGGAAGGAAGGTAGAGCATAGCACAGATGAAGCACAGGGCAGGAAAACCCCTGCGGTGCTTCCATTCAAGCAAGGCACCCTCTCCTCCGTTTCCTTCCTGCTTTGCTTGGCTGACACCTACCTTCCCGACACCAAATTATTGTTTACATGTGGTGATTAATACTACCTTGTGCTTTTGGTTTCATATTTATATTTATAACCCACCTATCTCATCTCGACACCATAACTGCCTCTGAGTGAAACAAATGTCCCCATTTCTCAGTTTGAAAAAATGAGGCACAGAAAGAATAGAGATAAAGTAGTATTCGAGACAGAGCTAGAAATAGAGGCTCACTCCTGGGAATCCAAGCTCAATATTCTTTCTCTAGACAACCCTCCCTTCTCTATATATAAAGGGAAAAGCACAGTCTCCTCTCCACAGTCTACAGGAACTGAGGGAAGAAGGGAGAGGATGAGAAGCCCTCCAACTAGTTAAACTCTTTAAGGGAGACAAGATCAAAAAATAAAATATTATTAAAATTAACAGCTAATATTTAATTTTTTTTTTTTTTGAAACAGAATTTCGCTCTTGTTGCCCAGGCTGGAGTGCAATGGCACGATCTCAGCTCACTACAACCTCCACCTCCCGGGTTCAAGCGATTCTCCTGCCTCAGCCTCCCTAGTAGCTGGGATTACAGGCATGCGCCACCATGCCCGGCTATTTTGTATTTTTTTTAGTAGAGATGAGGTTTCTCCATGTTGGTCAGGCTGGTCTTGAACTCCCTACCTCAGGTGATCCGCCCGCCTCGGCCTCCCAAAGTGCTGGGATTACAGGCATAAGCCACCGTGCCTGGTCAACAACTAAAATTTATATGTTTTCTATGGTTTACAAAGAGCCTTTATAGATACTTCTCATTGGATCCTCATGACAACTTGAGAAGTGGTAATTATACTTGGCTCCTTTAAGAGTCAGGGAAGTGGAGGCCTGGCGCGGTGGCTCACGCCTGTAATCCCAGCACTTTGGGAGGCCGAGGCGGGCAGATCATGAGGTCAGGAGATCGAGACCATCCTAGCTAACACATGGAAACCCCATCTCTGCTAAAAATACAAAAAATTAGCTGGGCGTGGTGGCGGGCGCCTGTAGTCCCAGCTACTCGGGAGGCTGAGACAGGAGAATGGCGTGAACCCAGGAGGCGGAGCTTGCAGTGAGCCGAGATCGCACCACTGCACTCCAGCTTGGGCAACAAAGCGAGGCTGCCTCTCAAAAAAAAAAAAAATATATGAGTCAGGGAAGTGGAGACTCAACAGGTTGAATGACTTGTCCAGTTAGGGTTAACAAGGAGCCTGGTTTTATCATTAGTCCTGGACTAGTTATCTGGCCCCTGGGATATTTCAGAGGCTGAGCAGGTCTACAGTGGCCTGGGCACTGAAGCCTGGGGGAAGGGCTTACTGCTGGTCCCAGACGATGAGGTGGAAGAGGTACTTGGAGAAGTGAGCTCTTCGGGTCTGCAGGGGGCTGCACAGCTCCTTGCCGCCGTGGCTGAGGGAGCAGGAGAGGTAGAAATCTTCATAGCTATAAAAGAAAGGGAGCAGGTCAGGACACCCAGCTCCCAAAACCAATCACCCAAACCTATGCGTCCCTCTAAGGCCAAAATCCATTTCCCCTGGTAAAACTCTCAGTCTCTGAGGGCTGTAACACGGGATCTCCGGATAGGACAGCCAAACTGGATGTAAGGAAATGTGCTCAGGCCAAAGCAACTCAATCTAGATTCCTCTGCTCGGTTGTAGGCTCCATTCTGAGCCTTGTTGTTTTTCTTTCTTTAATGGGAACCGGCCACCCAGCCTCTTTATAGAAAGCTCCAGCCCATGGAGCGCCTGTGTGTGCGTGCGTGTGTGTGCGTGCACGTGCATGCGCAAGTGAGAAGGGTGGGGGAGGAAGACGACATATGCCGACATGAATGCCAACACACGGGGGTCCCTGTGGCTCATGACAGGTGCCTGACAGAAGAGGTCAGAGAAGGCCCCGGTTTCCCAGGCTGCCTCCTTTGTTCTCTGCCAATCGCCCAGAGGAATACATTAAGTGAGGAACAAAGAGAGAAGGGGAAGGGGGTTGGGGAAAGGGGACCGGCAGGGGCGGGGTAGGGCCCAGTGCCTATTCCCTCAGGCCTTGGATGCTGGGGACCCAACAGAGGCGCTGAGGATTTTACCAAAAGAACATCCTCCTCCACCCACCCCTGCAGGCCTAGAGAACCCCAGACAAAGGGTCAATCCCACCTCCCCACCCCCTCCCACTGGCCAGGGAGCGTGCACTCTATCTGGGAATCGGCCATCTGTTGCCATGTCTCCTTCCACTGGTCTTGGATCTGGAGGGGGCAGGGATGCAGAGGCAGCCAGCACCAAGAGGGAATAACAGGATCTTCTTCATCTCCTAAGGGACCTCCTCTCTCCTCTAGGATGTCCCCAGCCCAAGTCCTCCTCAGGCACTTGGCTCACCCCCGCAGCCCCATTGCACCACAATGTCACACAATGCCACACATCCTAAGACTTAGGACAGTGGTATTACATGCAGATAGGAAAAAGCCCTGGTAGAGGTCAAACTCAGCTTGCTCCCTAGCGGCTACTCAGCCCTGGGCTCACCTGGTAGCCCAGATGATGGGGATGCGGTGGGTGGCATAGACAGTGAAGGCCAGGGACGTGGCGAAATGGCAGGCCTCCTGGACCAGGTCATGCTTGCGGCTCCCAGGCACTGCCGTCTGGAAGTCTGCGTTGAATGTGTTGCAGTACAGCTCCACCAGGTCCAAGATGGCAGCGGTCAGGGCTTCCACGACCTTCTCTGGGAAGGGAAGGGGTCAGAAGGGAAAGTCATGAGGCCTCCACAAGCCCTACCTTGTTGCCATGGCATTGGCTAGAATGGGATGGCCTAAGACAGTGGTCCCCAAATGCTAGTCAGTCTCTAATAGCTGTGACAAAGTTCACCCATCTGCGGTGAAATGAGAAAAAAGCAGAAGCATGTCATGAGCTTTTCATAAAATGACAGCTATACAATGTTAAACATAATCCTTATTTTTACGTATTGCTACTTAGCATTAAAATGTCCTTTCTTTTAGGAAACAATGTTAATAATTATTGTCAGTTGCTTCAAAAAAGCAAAGGTCAAAAAAGTTTGGCCAAGTAAAAGGCTGCCAATTCTCTCTTCGTCCCCCAAATTCTTTGGGGGACATTTTACTGGTCTATGAAATCCAAAAGACTGGGAATCACCATAAGAATCCCAAGGATGCCGAAACAAAAAACAAAACCAAAACAAAGGAATCCCAGGGATATAGGTCAGTCTTAGGGCAAAGTTCAGCTTGAAGGGCACAACAGGGGAATCCTAGAAAAATCGTAGGGAAAATTCTTTCTCATCCTCTCCCAAGGCCCACTCTAAATAGGAAAGGTAGCAAGTGTGAGCTGTTGGGAGAATAATCACAATCTACCCAAGTGGGAGGCTTCCCATCTGGATCACAGGGCTAGTGCTGCCCCACCACCCCACTCCCACACTTCTACCCCCTCATCACCATTTCCCAGGGACACCAGGAGGAATGACTAGGAAAAATAATAAGAAAACACTTTGTGGAAAGAAATGTGCTCTCCAGCTGTATCCACACCTCATATAGGAACACACACACACACACACACACACTCACTCACTCACTCACTCACTGACGCCGAACTCCGACACATAAATCAAGGGGGCCAGGCAGAAAAAGGAATCTGGGCAGAGACTGCAGTTTTCGGCAGCCCGACTGGATGAAGATGGAGAGCAGTTCCCTTACCTCGGTTTTCCCTCACAGCCAAGACACTGGGATCCTGTTGGGAAAAAGAAGAGGGAGGGGAGCTTCAGGGCCATAGCCTTTTTCGTCACAGCTGGAAGAAGGGCTTTTCACAGCTGCGCTCATCTGGACCAGAATGGGCTGAAATGTGAGTAGTTGAGAATCCCCAGAGAGGATAGAGTAACGGTTTGTACCAGATCTGTATGATGGACAGAGTGAGCTGACGGAGGATAGTAATCATCGTGTCCACCCTTCTGAGATATCCCAACCCTCAGGCTACTCGGCTGCAGATCACAGTGCCTATGGTGCTGGCCCTGTCTGCAGAGCACACAGCCCCTGCTGGAGTCCTGGAGCCCCTGGCTCTAGAGAGATTTTCCTCCTGGTTTGTTTTTGCACCCTGATGGATATGCAGACTGTCAGGCAATGCCTTGGTGACTGTGAATAAAGCCTTTACTGGCCTGGGCTCTCAACAAGCAGTCCCAGGTAGCTCTCCCTCAACCTCAGGAAGAGGAGACACACTTGGCATCCATTTCTGAAGAGCTCTTGTGGTTGAATTCCTTAAACATAAAAGATGGAGGTGGAGAGAAGCCCCTTTTTAGTGAGTGAACACCTACACCCCCTAGCAACAGGCAACTCAGTTACCTGACAGTATCCCTCTCCTCCTTTCCCTTGCTAGCACCCTGGGCCCCTTTACCTTCTGAATTTTAGGCTGCATGCGGGAGGGGCAGGGGGGCAGCTGGTTGAGAGCACTGGTGATCTCAGGGGTTTCCACGGCGGCCAGGGCGTTGCAGATGGCCTTGACAGACTGGACCACCCTGTCAGCCTTCAGTGGGAAGTCTCCCTGTGGGAGGTGGCACAGTGAGACTGGCAGGCTCTGCTCTCATGCTCTTGGTCTCCAACCCCTCCCCACCCCAGTCTTTAAAGGAAAGGGTTGGGAAGAGTAGAGAGATTCATGATCCTCAGGGGTAAATGTGCAATACATTTTATTTTCAAATATTCATCATCAGCAAATAATCTCTCCCACTGAATTCAATGGGCCATGCCCACATGCCCCAATTCTTTCAGCCGTTCCCCTTGAAGCTCCTCCTATTTCTAGCCTCTCTCTATAGTTAGTCTACTTATACTATATACATATATACAGGGTCTCTCCCAGAGACCTGTAGAATTTCCAGACAGATCTCATCTCATTTCTACAGACATGCCACAGCCATAACCTCCCCTCTGGAATTATGCTCCTGGAATTCCCTCACCTGTCCAGCTCTGATTACCTATGTACATTTAAATCACAGAGCAGCTAAAATTCTACCTCCTGCATAAAGCCCTCCCTGGCCAATCCCCTTCCTCTAGCATCCTCCAGGAGCCCTTAATTAATTTATTACCATCCTGTTCTGTCTACTAATAGCTTTGTGTTACTATTCAATTTTTCTAACAAGAACACAAGCTCCCCAGAGGCTACGACAATTTTTTTTTTTTTTTTTTGAGACGGAGTCTTGCTCTGTCACCCAGGCTAGAGTGCAATGGCGCAATCTCGGCTCACTGCAACCTCTGCCTTCCGGGTTCAAGCGATTCTCTTCCTTCAGCCTCCTGAATAGCTGGGATTACAGGCGCCTGCCACCACGCCCAGTTAATTTTTGTATTTTTAGTAGAGATGGGGCTTCACCATGTTGGCCAGGCTGGTCTCGAACTCCTGACCTCAGGTGACCCGCCCACCTCAGCCTCCCAAAGTGCTGGGATTACAGGCGTGAGCCACCGCACCTGGCCAAGGCTGTGATGATTCTTACACTTCTCTACCCATCGTAGCACTAGCAAAGGGCCAGACCAGCACAGCACAGGTGTTCAGAGAGCTTCCCCCGCATCACCGGAAATGTTCAAGCACAGGCGGCTGGAGAAGGGATTCTGGCAGTGACTAGACATAATGCTGAACCCCTCAAAAAGGAAGCGTTTATGACTACTATTAACTGGATCAATGAGACAGGGATTGGTTTTTGTTTTGTTTTTTGAGATAGGGTCTCTGTCACGCAGGCTGGAGTGCAATGGTGTGATCATAGCTCACTACAGCCCCAAACTCCTGGGCTCAAGCGATCCTCCCACCTCAGCCTCCAGAGTAGCTGGGGCTACAGGTGTGTGCCACCATACCTGGCTAACTTTTGTATTTTTTGTAGAGATGGGGTCTTGCTGTGTTGCCCAGGCTGGCCTTGAACTTTGGGGTTCAAGTAATTCTCCCACCTCAGTTTCCCAAAGGGTTAGGATTACAGGCGTGGGCCATCACACTCAGCAAGGGATTGTTTTTGAAGATCACTGTCAGATTTTCTTTGGCGTTGTGACATTTAAGACAAATGTTGACTCTCATGGTTTTGAGGCTTGAGACTCCGCATGAGTCCAAGTGGGGAGGGCTCTGGCCCTCCCTACATGTGAAACCTTCTACCTCCTGATGGTTTCCTACCTGCGATAACAGCAAAACAGAACCTCTCAAACCGGAGGTTTCTGACATTGCTCATAGGATGCATGCTCCAGTGTACATCAAGTGCAGCAGCTGGGGGGTGACAGCTCTAGGTTCCTTAGCTCTGGAGACATCCCATTCCAGAGAATGGGACCAGCATGCAGTTTCCGACCTGCTTCTTCTATAGAGGAGCAGAATCCCTGACTACGCACTTGCCGTTGCCCAACATCTAGTAGTCTTAGTTTGCCCATGAGCGAGGGGTTAAAAAGAAGTGCTCTGCCAACAGATTTTCAGGCTCCACCCAGACCCCTCATAGTGCTGGGTGATCCCAGGAGGACTGAGGAAGGGGAGAGGAGGAGCTTTCGGGCAGCAGGGCCAGCCCCTGGATTCATACTCACATCAGCCAGCAGGAAGGCATCCACCTCATTGTGGTAAGTGTCGAACAGAAGACTCAGGGCCTGCCTGGGAGTTGGGGGCAGGGAAAAACCACAGGAGAGGTCATGAAAGACCCAGTGCCCTGGGAAACCCATTTTCTCCCTCCCTCTCCTCAGCTCACACTCTGATTTAAAGGCGTTCCCACTCTTTCTATATGTCCTGTGAAGACTGAAGGAGGGAGAGTCTTTCTATTCTGCCACTTCTCGCCTGGAGAGAATGATGGCAAAGTTCCAGAGGGAAGAGATGAAACATGCCTGGAGTGGGGATCTTCTCTGATAAGATGTGTGGGCCCCAACCCCTGACACCTCCAAGAATCCCTTAGCCCTGACAGAAAGGCAAGCAGGCACATCTGATGGGATCCCTGCACAGTTCCTGTTTGGAGCACATCCAAGATGGTGCCCACACTCACCTGCTGATGGTCTGCTTGACAGGCCTCTCTTGGAGATGGACGAGGTAGTTTAAGGTGGAGGGGCTCTGGTCATCATTCACCTGTATAAGAAGTGACCTATTCAGAGAGGGGCGGTGCCCTTATCTCAGCCCAGCACTCCTACCCCCCTCCCACCTGATGTGTTCTATATTGTATTCCCATTCCACCTCCCCAGCCCCGGGCAACCCTCCACCACCCTCACACGAACCGTCCGGGCCAGGTCTGTGCGCACAACCTTCTGCTCCATCAGCTGTAGCCGAATGTCAATGTCAAACTTGCGGCAGTATTGGATGTACTCATGACTGCCCAAGGCATGCTTGCTGGTAGGGTAGAGGGACAAGACCATTAGCATCCTGGGGACTCAGTGGCAAGGGAGATGCATACCTTAGCCTTGGGGAGAGACATACAGAAAGAAGGTTTAGGTAAGGGGGTAGTACCTGTGTTGTACCCTACTTTGGCTCCTAGAAAATGTCATGATAGAGCTTAGGAGAAGGAACAGAGGTCTATCTAAACAAAAGCCACCTAATATACTTAATCCTTGGCCGGTATAAATATTGACTCTCTTAGATATTTATTACCCATGTGGTAATCACTGGTTCACTCCAGCGCTGGGAACTGTTGGAGAGAGCGGGGAAACAGAGGCACATCACAGGAAGCAGTTGTTGAAGCCCTATCTTCTGGGCCTCTGTATAGGGGACAACCAGGAAGAGACATGTTGGAGTCCGCCTGCGCTCAGGCTCCAGGGTGGGAGCTCAGCGAGAGACCCCTCTTCCAATGCTACCAACTAGGGTGCTGAGGCCAAAAAAACTTGGGGCAAGCCTACCAAACCTCCAGATCAGTGTCCCCACCCAACTTCTTTTTCTGCCTTCCATCTGTTGGCCCTGCCTGCTTGTGAATAACCTTACACATTTCTATGACTTCTTGAAAAGTCCCAAATGCATGCCAGTCCCACCTGCTCAAGCACGCATGTGTGAGACTCCCCCTTTCAGGGAGAAGGCCTAGGAGCCCTCGGCGATCCAACCTCTTCCTCTCTCCCAAATCACACCTTCAACAGCAAGGAAACCCAAGAGAGGGGCAGAGGGAGAACTACCTCCAGGCCAGCACTGCAGGCCTGGGCCTGGCCTCAGCAGCTGGGTAACAGAAGCCGGAAAAGGACTTCCTTCCTCAGCAGAGCTGGGAATCTAGGCCAGAAATGGAGAGGAGAGGACAGGAGCATAAGGGGGGCAGTATATGCAAAAGCTGGTGGAGGTGCAGGGCCCAGGGTCGTCTAGGTCCCGCGAGGACTCGAGTGAGGGGTTCTCCACATCCTGAGAGGACCAAATCTCCAATCTAGGCCCTCTCAGATCTAAGACTGAAGTGCAGCCAAAACCTGGAGGTGGTGAGGCTGGGCTGCGGGGCTGGGCCTGGTGGGAGAGCCTGGGAGGAAGGAAGAGTGTGGTGGGGCTGGGGGAGGTGGCAGGAAACCCAACCCTCCCACGGGACTGCCTCAAGGTTCTTATCTGAGAGCAGCCTGCATCCTGAACCCACTCACCCCCTCAGTATCAGCCCCTCCTGCCAGGCAGGGGTAGAAAATCTCAGGGCTTCCTTGGGAACTAGCAGATTTCTAGAACCCCCAGAGCGTCCTTTCCGCCCCCACCCCAGGCAGTTGTCATGTGTTGGGGGTCTGGGGGCTGGGCCAGGAGACAGCATTGTGCTTTTCTGTTGGGTGGGAGTGGGGCTCCTAGGCCAGGAGTCATGCACACAGGTCCCCTGGGGACTTGCTTGATCTTCTCTGTGGAAGGCCTTCCTCTCTATGCATTCAAGTGAGAGTATGAGGGGTGTGATCGGAGGACCACTGACCCTGTCCCACCTCACTAAGAATATTTCACCTGAGTCTTAGCAGGAAGGTAGAACTTGACAGCTCCCACTACCTCCGGACCCAGGGGCTCCAGGATTTGGGGTGCTGCAAGGGAAATGGCAGTATCTGTGCAGCCCAGAGCCCTAGGACTTCTCTCCATGGGCTGCTCCTTCCCTGCTGGTATTTCCTGATTGCTCACAGGTATTCTCACATTTCACCCTCACTGCAGCTTACAGAGGGCCCTGAGCATCAATCAGCCTTCACAACTAGTAAGTGGCACGTCAGAATTCAAACCTGTGTAATGGTGTCAGCAGGAGCTCCAACTTACCCACTATGTCCCCTTGTTCCCTTCTAACAGTGGCAGGCCACCTGGCACTCTCTCTGCCAGGCAACCCTGAGTCTAGGACCCCTCCTGTTCCTCTAGGGGAAACTGTGTACATAAGTACACAAGGGCACATTTGAAGGGTACCCTGGAGTTGTACCATACAGAACCCTGCCTCTTTCCTTTCCCTTAGCTTCCAGATGAGGAGGCAGAGGCCAGAAAGGACCCCACAATATCCTTAAATTTGAAATAAGCCCAGATAGCTGGGCACAGTGGCTCACACCTGTAATCCCAGCACTTTGGGAGGCCAAGGCGGGCAGATCACCTGAGGTCAGGAGTTCGAGACCAGCCTGGCCAACATGGTGAAACCCAGTCTCTATTAAAAAATACAAAAATTAGCCGGGCGTGGTGGTGCTTATGCCTGTAATCCCAGCTACTCAGGAGGCTGAGGCATGAGAATCGCTTGAGCCGGGGAGGCGGAGGTTGCAGTGAGCTGAGTGAGATGGCGCCACAGCACTCCAGCCTGTGCGACAGAGTGAGACTCTGTCTCAAAAAAAGAAAGAAGTCCAGAAATGAATCTTCCAACCTGACTGCCAAATCTTATGCTCTAGACATAGATCAACCATCCTTGCATCTAGACCTGAATGTAAGAGAGAGAGAAAGCAAGCAGTGGCACTTATAGGGCACTCCTAAGAAGTGAGACACAGGTCTCTCCTTTCTCTATTCCCAAAATGTGCTTCCTCCAAGTGGACAGAGATTGATTGGGGGCAGGAGCGGCTCTGAAGCCTAAGAGAGGAAAGCAGATCTTATCTGTCTGCTGTCACACAGCTGTACCATCCGAGAAGTGATAACCTTGCCCCTGCCTCTCTTCCACTGCAGCCCTCCAGAGCCCAGGGTAGTGGAAAGGGGGTTGCCTCAGCTGGTCCACATCAGACTTTCCAGGGAGGCTGCTTTCCAGAGAGGGCACTGGATGGAGAGGAGCTGGAGGCACGCCTTTGGGAGGAGGATAACTAGCTGCACGGGCCAGCTGGGGAAAAGACTTGTTGGCAGGAGAATGGGGAGAGACAGTAATTGTCATTTCTCCCCTGGGCTCCACAAGGGAACTTCTGCCCAGTCCTCCTTTTGCCCCAGCCATAAAAACACCACACATAATCTAGAGCAGGAGATACAGCACTACCCATATAGTCTCCCCAAGCCCACCCCTCCCCACAAATACACACATCTCTCCATAAGCAGAATCTGCAAGCAGATATGACCTAGTCTTTGCCTAATCCCAGCTCCAAGCTCTTTCCACAGCCGACTTGGCTCAGGATGTCAGACAACCCTGCTGGAAGACAGAGCTCCTGGGGAAAGTGCTACGTGGCCAAGAGTGTGCCCAGAAAGCAGGAGTCTTGACTGTGGGATTGGGGCGGAGCTGCCAGTCCGGTCCCAGCACCAATCCCATGAAGCCCCCTCACAATCTTATTACCAGGAAGGCAGGGGCTACCTCCCACCCATTCACTCACTTCTGCAGGAACTCCTCCAGCCCGCAGGGCTTTAGCACAAAGTCACCCACGTCCACATTCCTCAGGTCATCATGGGTGTAGCACAGGGTCTGGTAGATAAGCAAGTCTACAGTGGAGGAACCTGTGAAGGGTAAGGTAGGGGGAGCAATCATGATGGATGTCAAGGCAGATGGGTCTCAGTTTCCCCACCCTGATCCCCCTTCCCAGCTAAGTATTCTCCAGCACCATCACCAACCAGATAAAGCAGGCAAGTAGTTCAGAGTTGAGGAAAGTGACTGCACTAGAATGCTGGCCCCATAGCCAGCCCCTCACCCCCAAAGGAGCATCCTCACTGCCCTTCATCTGGGCCACAAGATGAGGTGGAAATCGAGTCCAAAACACAGTCATCCCCACCCCACTTCAAGGGATGCTCACATCCTCTCCCCCCTCACTAACTTACAGTTGCAGGTGAAAGTGAGTGCCTCTTGAAGCCTGTCACACAACACAGTCACCTTCAGGTTGACCTCATCCCCGAGGTGCTCTGGGCTAGGGGTGACAGCACTCCAGACATAGCCAGTGAGGAAGTAGTCTTGGATGTCAGAGCCAGATCGAAGGCTGTACAGGAAGAAAAAAAACCCTCACTGTGCCTTTAGAAGAGAGTAGTCAAGAAGACGTCTGTTGGGAACCTCATGCTCTGAGGCTCAAGAGCCCCTCTGTCCCCACTCAGC
Organism: Gorilla gorilla gorilla; assembly: GCF_029281585.2. Taxonomy (NCBI): domain Eukaryota; kingdom Metazoa; phylum Chordata; class Mammalia; order Primates; family Hominidae; genus Gorilla; species Gorilla gorilla. The sequence continues at coordinate 52,295,962 of NC_073224.2, read as the reverse complement.
CCAGCCCTCCAAATTTGCAGGCCAGGATGGGGGCAGTAGGGTAGCAGCTCTGAGAAACCCCTTCTTGACACTTCTAATTGCAAAATGTTTCCCACCATTGAACAGTACAAATAGTTCTAAAATGACAAAGCTTTCCATGCTAAGTTTAATGGAAAATTTTTTATGAATCCATTTCCTTTCTCTTTTAGTTCCAGATAACACTCTTATCGCCAGCTGGGGTGCATTTGCTCTTAAGGGCAACTGAGGGTCAGACTCTAGAGTGATCAGGATACTTTGACCATTCAATGGAGGTTTCATGAATTTTGCTAAAAATGTGAGACTTCTAAGATTTCAAAAACCCTGCAGACACTTGTTGTAGGAAGCATTTTCATAGCTATGAACTGAGATTTACTTATTATGGTGCTTCTTCCCTCCTAAAGAAAGTTCGGAAATGGATGGCCCCCCTCCCCATCCCCGACAGCCCTCCCAAATCCCCTGCCCCATTCTTTAACTCTTACATATCCAGCATGTGGCAAAATGCAGCAACCTCCTCATCTCTCTCTTCTGAGACCTCAAACAACTCATGGCCATTGGCAACAGTGTGGGGCCGGGAGCCCACCTTTAAGAGAAGAGCAGACGACTCAGTGCCTTTTTCCTCATGGTGTCCCCTCCCTATGAGGTACTCCAGACCTAAACTCAAACTCTAGATGAAAAGACTTTCTAGTCACTCGACATTCAATGAAAGGGGCACAAGAACTTATGGGACATCCGGGAATACATGTATCTGCTGTCCTAGGAGACCAGGAGCCAAGTTGAAGAAGCAGGCGAAGCTCTGGCTGAGATGGACAAGAGCGTGGCCAAAGCCACTTCAGGAGGGGACAGTCTGATAAGCATGAGGCAGCCAGTAAGGCAATCCAGTGCTGTTGGGCCTCTCCTGCAACACGGGCTTTCCGGGGGATTCTCCCAGAGGCGTGACAGGGAGCAGAGCAGGCAGCTGTTTTTCCCAGCCCCTCTACTGAGGCTAGAGCAGGTGGGCTGCCCAAATGGTGCCCAGGGAAGCTTGGCCCTGGTCTAAAGCCTCAATATCCACAAGCCCCAGGGACCCAAAGCAGAGAGAGACCCAGAACCCTTAGATAGAGGAGATGACTCAGACACATGTGCCTTCTGGGTAAATGCTATTTGAGGAAGAAAGCGTCAAAGCAGTGGTCTGGGCAGGGGAGGACCTGGTAGAAGTTTGGCTCCTCTGGCTTCCGAGTCAGCCGGCTCTGAACGGCCGGAATGTCAGGGAGCCTGCCTTGGCCCCACTTCCTCTCTCAAAATACGTGTGTGGTGATAGGATTCTCAGACAAGGTCCCAAACGGTCTCCCATCCCAGAGCTGCTTTCAGTCACCCAGGAGGGTTCCTAAAGAAGCCCCTAGCAAGGCCTGTAGCCCAGCCCTAGGGAGAAGGAAGTGAGGGGGAGGGAGAGCTGGTGCATGACAGCTTTCTGCCTGAGGGGTCTGCTCAGGGCAGCCTGGGAGGCCACACCGGGGACGAGGCTTCAGCTCCGATGGAGATTTGGCGGCATGTGGTTCCAACAGCTGTTTCTGGGGGGAGTCTAGCTCTGGCCTGTGCACATAGCAACGCCTCACATCTCTCACCCAACCTCTTGGTTACTCTCAAGTCCTCCCTGCCTCTTGGGGCAGATGACAGCAACTGAGCTCCTCATTTGAATATCCAGACTGTTTCCTCTGGTTGACCCTCTCTTGTTAGCCTTGCTCCCCTGGGTGTGCATGGGCGGCGGGGGGTGGGGGTGCACAGAGGGGAGGGCAGCAGTGGGGACAGTTGGCATGTGAGGCCCTGGCTCTGCCAAGTTCATGCCTGTGTCCCAGTCAAAACAATAGCACCACTGTCAGCAATTAACCCACAAGAGAAAGGAGAGAGAGAGGAAGAAAAAGAGAGAGAGAGAGAGAGACAGTGGGGGGAGGGAAGAGAAGGCAAGAGAGGGAGAGAACAGAGTGGTCACTGAAGGCCACTCTCATGCCCTTTCTGTACCACTCACTGGCACCATAAGAAAACAAAAGCCACTTACGTTTGCCCAGCTGGCAGGCCCTGGTGGCATCACCCGATGCTGGCTGGGGGAGTCTGCCGGGCAGAGGCTGGCAGCAGGGGTATCAGGCTGGCATTTGGAGCCAGCCATTTCCAGAGCTGGCTCCACTGGCCTGGGATAAGGAGGTTCCCTCTGGCTGGAAGCCCGACGAAAGCGGGGCGGTGGTATAGGCCGAGGGCCCAAGGGGTCCCCCCTCCCAGCAGGCTGAGCCCCTGCAACAAGCTGAGCTGGGGAGGACCAAGGCCGCATTTCCCCACTCAGAACTGGCAGGAGCTTTTTGCTTTGTGTCCGCTTCTTCAAGGAGATTCTGGGCTGAGCTCTGTCTCAGAACTCTGATGACATGCAGGGGATGGGGAAGGGTGAGGGAGTAGGGGAGGCAGGAGAGAGAAGGAGTGACAGAGGTGACCACCTACCAGGGTGCCCTGACTCAGTGAGCAGGCCCAGCTGGGCGTGAGGAACTCAGAGCTGGGAACAGGAATCTCCCAGTCCCTATAAATAGCGGGAACAGCCCCACCTCTCAGAGCACGGCCTTTAAAAATCCCTGAGCTCTAGGGATGTGGCTTATCCCAGGAGCTGATTCTGCTTTTGGGGGGACTCTCTTAGCAGAAGCAGAGGAAGGAAGAACTATGTAGCTCTTCAGAGTTGGGAAGGTTCCCAAAGGCTAGACACAAGGTGGGAAAACCCCAGTGCCCCTTAAACAATGGCTAAGGAGGAAACCAGGACGGAATGAAGTAGAATGCTAAGCTGTCACAGAAGGCATCAGCAGCCAGGGGCATTGGCTTACGCCTGTAATCCCAGAACTTTGGGAGGCCAAAGTGGACAGATAACCTGAGGTCAGGAGTTCAAGACCAGCCTGGCCAATGTGGTGAAACCCCATCTCTACTAAAAATACAAAAATTAGCTGGGCATGGTGGCAGGTGCCTGTAATCCCAGCTACTTGGGAGGCTGAGGCAGGAGAATCTCTTGAACCCGGGAGGCAGAGGCTGCAGTGAGCCAAGATAGCGCCACTGCACTAAAGCCTGGTGACAGAGCGAGACTCCATCTCAAAAAAAAAAAAAAAAGAAGAAGGCATCAGCCATGGGGGTGTCACTTGTCTCTTGACTCCTTGCAGCCAGGGTTTCCAGGGACCAAGGATGAAACACAAATAGGCCTTCTGGTCCTACCCAGGAGATGCTGCTGAAGCTCCCCTAAACCAGAAAAAAGATCAGAGCTGCCCTGGCACCTGCCTGGGGGCTTTGACCTAGATAGTTCGCTATTTTACACTATGTACTGATAAAAATAAAACTATTTGTCATACTGCATATTTTTTCTAAATATTTTCATTGTGAGAAGAGAATGAGTAGAGATGAATAATGCAAGGGTTGCATGACAATGTGAATGTCGTCAGTGCCACTGACTGCACACTTCCAAATGGTTACTGTGGCGAATTTTATGTTACGTATATTTTATCACAATAAAGAACAGAGCAGGGAGAGAGAGAGAGAGAAAGGGAGAAGGAGAGGAGGAGAGAGAAGGCTTAGGAACGAGAGAGGCCAGGGCTGAATGCTGGCCCTGCTATTGCTTGCTGTGTGGCTTTGGACTATCAGGAAGGGTTGTTGTGGAGATCTGGACCAGGGTCTGGCATTCAGTGGGCACTAAACAAGTGGTTACTATTGTGAATGATCTTCATCGCCACGCAGCGTTTTTGGCAGAGCAGGGCCTCAGAGCAAGCGGAAGCAACTTGCTCCGGTCCAGAGGGCCATTCAGCCAGTCAATAATGAATCCCATAACTCCCAATTCAGTCCTTACATCAGGAAGCAGGCACACGCTAGGAACCAGGATTCCCAAATGCCTGCCCCAGAAGGGCCGTTTTGGCCAAGATACATGAAACCTGGCCCTGAGAAGGAGCCCTCCCTCTACTGGTGTCCACCCCTAATCAAGCCTCCCTTGGACCTCCCCCACCAGGGCCAGGGTCCCAAAGAGGGTAGGAGAGGCCTAAAGGGGTAAGGACTTGGCAGAGTTGGATGTAGAACAGCAGAGACTAGTCCCTGTTTCTGAAGGACATGGAGAAAGGAAGGCAGAAGAAACACAAGAAGGTCCTCACCGGGGCTGCAGAAATCCGGCGGTTCTTGCCAGGCGTCGCATTCTTTCGGTTGCCATAGCGGGAGGCATAGGTGCGGGGGGGCACCTGAGGGGGCATAGTCTTGCTCCTGGCCACGGGTTTTCCAGAGGTGTCTTTGCTGAAGTCCAGCGGCCCTCGGCCCTCCTTCCAGCCCCTGGTGGCATCCCGCAACATCTCCGCATCATAGGTTGATTTCAAGTTGAGCCTAGTAATTGCATCATTGATACCATCATAGTCCACAGACCCCAGTAGGCGCCCCTGACCCCCACCTCCCGGCACCTCTTCCTCTTCTAGGATCCGATGCTCTAGCAGTTTGCCCGGCAATTGTTCGACCAAAGAGAAAGTGTTGATGTCACTGGGCTGGGAGATCTTGGAGGATGAGGGGGACCCCTTTCTGGGAGGCAGGGGAGGGGTATCCCAGATAGAAGCTCGGGGAGGCAGAGGAGGTGGGGATAGTTTCTTGCAAGAGCCCTCTATGTCCCCTGGTCCTGGGGACGAAGAGACTCCCCCATCTGAACCATCAAAAATGTAGAGATAGTCTCCAGACAGGGAGCCTTTGGGCCAGGGATCTGAGCCAGGCTGTGGCCCTTGGGAGGTAGAGTGGTTGGGCGGCCCTTCCTGTGGGGAGAGTGAGTTGTAGTTGAGGGTAGGATCAGAGCCAGAGAGACCGCGTAACAGCTTGAGGTCGGTCCGCCTTCCTGCTGGCTTGCTGTAAAAGTCTACCCCAGGCTCATCCCAGCTGATGAGAGAGGGGTCTGCGTTCTGCTTGGCTCTGTTCTCCTCCTTGTCATGCCGGAGCCGGGACAGGGCATCATACTCCATCTGCAGGGCTTCGGCCATCGCTAGCTCTTTGCGGCTGATGCCCACTGACTCCAGGGACTTCCAGTGTTCCCCACTGCCCTGAGTCGAAGACATGGTGAGGATGGGGGACACAGGCAACAAAGTCTCTACTTCCTGCCAACGTCAGTTCTGGAGGGTTGTGACATGGTGTCTGGGCGCCTGCAGGTGAGGGGTAAAAATATCAATCAGTCACAAAGAGAGATTTACTAATCATCCATAATAATCCAATTTAGGTGATATTATCTGGGCCAGTGCCTGCTTCTTCGTTGTGTACAACTAATGGAATGTACAGGAAGATGGAGGAAAAAAGGGATACCAAGACAACTTTACCTATTTATTATATCCAACTATCCATCCATTCATTTCTACATGCCTCATCTCTGCGCCCTAATCCCTATACTCACCTCTGTCATTTGTGCCCCAAGAAGAGAGAGAGGCATCTCTTTTTTTTTTTTTTTTTTGAGACGGAGTCTCGCTGTGTCACCCAGGCTGGAATGCAATGGTGCGATCTCAGCTCACTGCAACCTCCACCTCCCAGGTTCAAGTGATTCTCCTGCCTCAGCCTCCCTAGTAGCTGGGATTACAGGCACCCACCACTGTGCCCGGCTAATTTTTGTATTTTTAGTAGAGACAGGGTTTTGTCATGTTGGCCAGGCTGGTTTCGAACTCTTGACCTTAGGTGATCCACCCGCCTAGGCCTCCCAAAGTGTTGGGATTACAGGCGTGAGCTACCACGCCCAGCCAAGAGGCACCTTCTATTAGCCAAGAAGAAGAGATGGAAGCAAAGCTTCTCCAGTCAATTTGAAGAGGACAGCTCTCATACACTACTGGTGGGGAATGTAAAATGGTACAAACACTTTGGAAAACAGGCAGGTTCTTAAAAAGGTAAACATACACCTAACACAGGATTCAACTATCACTCCTACTTATCCAAGAAAAATAAAAGCATATGTCTACACAAAGACTTGTTCATGAATATCCACAGCAGTTTTATTTGTAATATCCCAAAATGTCCATCAACAGTGAATGGATTTTTTAAAATGTGATGTCTATACAATTGAATACTACTTGGCAATAAAAAGGAATGAATTATTGACAAATGCAATAACAAGGCTAATCTTAAAATAGCTTTGCTGAGTAAAAGATGCCAGACAAAACAGTATGAGTACATATGATTCCATTTATATAAAATTCTGGAAAATGCAAACTGATCTATAATGACAGAAAGCAGATCAGCAGTATCTGGGGGACAGAGTGGAAAGAGGGGTGGATTACAAAGGGACACAAGGGAACCTTTGGAGGTGATGAATATGTTCATTATCTTGATTGTGGTCATGGCTTCATTGGTATACTCACATGTCAAAACTTATCAAATTACACACTTTCAATCTGTATATTTTATTATATGTCAATTATGCCTCAATAAAACTATAAATGAAAAGTACAAGAGAACCCTGTGAAACGGACCTTGTAATTACTCAGCTTGCACTAGGATCCTCCCAAAATACACCAATATATAAAATAAAACAAAGCTTGCCAACAGGTGAGACCCGGCTACCTGATGTCTTACAGGTGTGCCAAAATATTGATTTTTTCCCCCAGCCCTCAGGAAGCCACACTGGATCTCCAGGCCAGTGCTTCCACTTACTTCAGTGGTGGTATCCTTTTCTCTAGAAGACATGACGTGAACAGAGTTGAGAAGCACTCAACAAATGGTGGTAATGACAAGGTCAGTCTGGCCCAGTGGTTCTCAACCCCAGCTGCAACATTAGCAACACTAGGGGAACTTTTTTTTTTTTTTGAGATGGAGTCTCACTCTTTCACCCAGGCTGGAGTGCAGTGGCAGGATCTCGGCTCACTGCAAGCTCCACCTCCCAGGTTCATGCCATTCTCCTGCCTCAGCCTCCCGAGTAGCTGGGACTACAGGCACCCACCACCACGCCCGGCTAATTTGTTGTATTTTTAGTAGAGATGGGGTTTCACCGTGTTAGCCAGGATGGTCTTGATCTCCTGACCTCGTGATCCACCCAGCTCGGCCTCCCAAAGTTCTGGGATTACAGGCGTGAGCCACCGCACCCGGCCCGACTGGGGGAACTTTTAAAAAGTACCGAAGCCCGGCCAGATACGGTGGCTCACGCCTATAATCCCAGCACTTTGGGAGGCTGAGGTGGACGGATCACCTGAGGTCAGGAGTTCGAGACCAGCCTGGCTAACATGGTGAAACCTCGTTTCTACTAAAAATACAAAAAATTAGCCAGGTGTGGTGGCACACGTCTATAATCTCAGCTACTCAGGAGGCTGAGGCAGGAGAATCACTTGAACCCGGGAGGCGGAGGTTGCAGTGAGCTGAGAGTGCATCATTTCACTCCAGCTTGGGCAACAAGAGCAAAACTCTGTCTAAAAAAACACAAAGTACTGAAGCCTGAATACTCTCAAGAGATTCTGATTTAATTGCTCTGTGGTAGGGTAATGGTATTTTTTTAAAACTCCCCAGGAGATTCTAATGTGTAGCCCAACCTCAGAACTGTGGATCTATGAATGTGTGTTTGTGATTAGGCTGGGGGAGACCAGTGTGAAGTAGTCACTTCTGACTCTTAGCATCAGCAGCCAAGAGGTTGACAGTTTCATAAAAATTATCAGAAAATGTTCATTCTATTGTACTGCTTCACCCAACAGGTAACAAACATGAAATTACACCTCATGATTAGAATGTTGAAAACATCAATAGGAAAAAGGCTCAGATAGACTCTTGGGTGGCAAGTTGCTTAGATTCAAAATAAGTTAGGACAAAGGTATCCCTTACCCTGGGGTGCCCTCCCAGGACCCTGGTACATCTGTCAGGTATAGGCACAGGACCCTGGTCTGAAGGGTTCTGGCTCAGTGAATCTGACAACTATTACACTTAGGAATTAGTTCACCAAGGACAGACCGGCCCAAGCCCAGCCTCAGAGTATCTAAAGCAGTTCACTGTTAACTTAATTTCTCTGCCTTTCCACAGCTCCTTACAGATCACTTTTTATCCACAGTGGGTATGAGGGAGTCTTGCTATTTGAAATTCAAAGGAGTAGCATAAGCAGATGGAGATATCCAGAACCTAGCTGCCTAGAGCTGGGAGACTAGTCCCAGGAAAAGGAGGGCCTAGTGCCTTATAGACAGGAGATACCAGATAAATGCTCAAAGTTGGATTGGGCTTAAGTATGTTAATCCAGAGAATGACTGTGTATTTTCAGCGCTGAGCTAGGACAAGCAGAGTATTAAGATTTGCCTTAGCAGGCACTATTGTAAGAAGGAAAATTCAGGCCACTGGAAATAATCTTTTTCAACTTCGAGCCTCTCTTCCAACACCCACTTATGCATACTTGCACTCAGCTTCACTTTCTTCCTTTTGGCCCAGGGGAAGCAGATTCCTGCCTCCTGCTGAGGCATAATCCTCTTCTGCTCTTGCCCCATCCACTTCATCTCTAGGATAATGCTCCATGGATTTCCCTTCCCTCTCCTGTATCTTCAATCTCTTCTCCTTAACATGGTTTTTCTCTTCAGCACATAAACATGCTTCACCTAATCTTAACAAGAAAGGAAAAACTCCGAACCCTAAACACCTCCCCTTGACTTTTTTTTTTTTTTTTTTTTTTTTTTTGAGATAGAGTTTCGCTCTTGCTGCCCAAGCTGGAGTGCAATGGCGCGATCTCGGCTCACCGCAAGCTCCGCCTCCCGGGTTCAAGCGATTCTCCTGCCTCAGCCTCCCGAGTAGCTGGGATTGCAGGCATGCGCCACCACGTGCAGCTAATTTTGTATTTTTAGTAGAGACAGAGTTTCATCATGTTGGTCAGGCTAGTCGCGAACTCCCGACCTCAGGTGATCCGCCCGCCTCAGCCCCCCAAAGTGCTGGGATTACAGGCGTGAGCCACCGTGCCTGGCTCCCCTTGACTTTTTGTCCTCTCTGTTCATCCTTCCGTTCTCAGCCAAGCTTCCAGAGAATGGACTACACCTGATGTTTCCAAATTCTCCCTTCCCGTTTACTCTTTAACTCATTGTAATCTGGTGTCTGCCCCCCACATCCCACTAAAACTGCTCCAGCAACAATGCCTGGGCTGCCCAGTCCGGTAGCCATTTCCACCTGCCTGGACATTGCTGCTGTATTTGGCTCTCCAAACCATTCCCTTCTTCCTTAAACCCTCTCCCCCTGGCTTTCATGAAGATATTTTTTTCTTGTTCTCCATCTCCTCCTTCTTTGTCTTCCTCTTCCTTTGTCCACCCCTGAAATGTTGCTGTTGGCTCAGGATTCTATTCTCAGCTTACTGTTAACTCTACCCGCTCTGCTTGGGCAATCTCATCTATTCTTGTTTCCTATCCATACTACTCACATGTTGATGATTCCAAATATGTATCTCTCCTTCAAGTTTACATGCCCACTCACATCTCAAAATCCAAATGTCCAAAACTCAACTATCATCTTCATTCCTCCCCACAATCTGCTCCTTGCTCCTGGTTCCCCATTGTGGTGAATGGCACCACCCAGTACCCCAAGCTAAAAATCCTGCAGTCATCCTAGAGTCCCCCTTCCTTTCACCCCTCTCTTTAATTGCCAAGGCCTGCCACCTTTTCCTCCTCAATACTTCCCAAAGCTAATCTTTCCTTCTATCCTAACTGTGGTTGCCCTAATTGAAGCCCTTATCTTCTCTCGTTTGGGCTATTACAATGGCCTCCTAATAGTCCTTCCCCCTACTAACCTTGGCCTCTTCAAGGCTTTTTCACAGAACATCCTGAGGGCTCTTCCTAAAATGTAAATCTGATCACCTCGCTTCCTGCCTAAGATATTTCAAAGGCTCTCTGATTTCTCTATAAGACTCTCTCCTGCCCTGCTCTCCCTCTCACCTCCAACCATTCATGACCACGTATGTGATACCTCCGTGACTTGGTTCAAATTGTTCCAATTTGCTATTTGCTATTGGCTCCCAATAGCAACCAGTGTATATCTCAAACACAGGCTTAAGAAATTTTATTCAAAAGTACATGTTTATGGATCCATCACCCCTACTATGTTCCTCAAGTTCCAAATTCCCATCATTTCCACTGAGCTTGAACTGGAATGTCAGGGCAGAACCTTCTGGGAGGTGGGGAATTTTCAGACTTGGAGATGGGTGGTCAGGATGTAGGTGGTGTGCTCCTTAGTATCCTTCAGACACAGGACTGGGTTTTGGAACTAACCAGGTTGGAATGGCATCTGTAAGGCAGGTGCAAGGATGGCAAGAAAACCACACACAGTCCCTTCCAGCTCTGGGATTCCTTGATTCCAACCTACTGATTCCTTAGGTCAAATCTCTCAGAGGACTCCAAAGTCACAGGAAAGAGAAGGAAAGGTCCCAGGGTGATCCAAGCAGGCACTGTTCCTGAAGCTCTTCCCAGACTGGAATTCAGACAGAGGAAAGGCAAGCTACCCCTCTCTAACCATCATCCTCCTGGCTCTGGGCCAGGCCGCCACTAGACTGTCTCAGCCACACAGGGAAAGAAGCCCAGCCCTCTGACAGATCTCACGCCCAGGGCCACACTGGCAATGCTCCTCCCAAAGGCTCAGCACTCAGCTCACTATGATGCTGAGAGGTGGCAGTAAGGAAATAAGACAAACAGCATCCCCCACAGGACCAGGAAGGCCACCCCCAAGGTGAAGCGAAGGTTCAGAGAGCAGCAGCCAGACACAAGGGAACTCCAGAGACGGAAAGACAGGAGCAACCAGTCCCAGCGACCTTGAAACACAGCGAGCTGGCTTCCTCTAAAAATTCAAGCCCTAGATTTCATTTTCCAGGACTAGAGGACATGCAGAAAGTATTTTAGGAATCAGGGTTTCATGTTTCCTGCCTCCCCCCTTCCCCAATTCAATTCTCTCTCTGTCAGGCTCTACATTAGAAATTGCTCTCGGGCCAGGCGTGGTGGCTCATGTCTGTAATCCCAGGACTTTGGGAAGCCGAGGCGGGGGGATTGCTTGAGCCCAGGGTTCAAGACCATCCCTATGGAGGGGGGGAAAATAGCTGGGTGTGGTGGCATGGACCTATAGTCCCAGCTACTGGGAAGGGTTAAGTGGATGGATCGTTTGGACCTGGGAGTTTGAGGCTACAGTGAGCCGTGATCGTGCCGTTGCACTCCAGTCTGAGTAACAGAGACCCTGTCTCAAATTGAATTAAATTAAATTTAAATTTAAATTAAGATTGCTCCATTCCCTTAGTCTTCAAGGGCTACTAGGGATTCTGTATAAAAACAAATAGCCATGTCGGTCCCTTGAAAGAGGAAGGGTAGATCAGGGCCTGTGTCTCTGCTACTCTGCAGCCCATCCAGGGAGAGATGGCTGGGGCCAATGCCACTATGTCGCACAACTCTAGGGGGCACCCCACACATTGTATTCTATGTGAATGATACCCCCGACCACAAAAATGAAAACCATGTGAATGGTGCCTCCTGGAGTTATACACCTTGGTGGTTCAGGCTGCGTTCTCTCCTAACGTCCACCTCTTAGAAAACAGATGGAAATCGTCCAGAAGGTCTGTTACAGCCAGTTTTCTTTCACCACCTGCCTGCAATAATTGTTAACATTTCTCCACATTTGCTCTCTTTCTTGCTCTGCTTTACCATTTAAAAGTAAGATGCCCTTTGCAAAGCGTTTGTAAGAAACACTTTGCCTCTAAAAACTTCAGCCTGAATCTCTAAGAGCAAGGGCATTCTCCTATGTAAAACACAATGCCATGAGCACACCCACAAAACTTAACATTGACAACAATAATATTATCTAATGCACACTCCACATTTGAGTGACCGCAATTGTCATCTGCGAGGCTTTAAAAATATACACATTCCCGACCTCTCCTCTGGAAGTTCTGACTCAGTAGGGTGAGTCCCTGGATGCTGGATGCTTCAATAGCCCCTAAAGTGATTCAAATGTGCAGCCAGGTTTGACCCCACAGAAGAGGATTTCAGAACTCTCAGGAAGACAAGAGGACCTGGGTAGAGGCACCCCAAAAAGCACCAGTCAGCTGACGAAACAAGAGGACATGCCTATGGCCAAGCAGGTCGGTGCCAGGGTCTGAGCTGCACCAGGCACCAAACTCAGTCTCACAGCTGCCCACAGATGGCTGAGGGCTGGGGAGGAAATGGGGTCAGGACACAGTGACACAATGGTTCAGAGTCAAAGGGTGGAAAGAAAGGAGAGGGCACTCCCTCCAGTGGAGCTGGCTCTGTTTAGTCCCTGTGCCAAAGAGGGAGGAGCCCAGGGGCCACCACTGGAGCCAGTGGGTGGTGAGGGTTCCTGCTGTCTTGCTGGAAGGCACCCTAACAGAATTGTTCTGCTTGGGACTGGGAGAATCTAGAGGGGACTGGGTCATCTCTTCCCCATACCCTGAGCCACAGATTGGATCCCAAAGGGTGTTGAGTATCAGCTACATGCCAGGCCAGGCACATACGTATCTAAAGACTACAAGTATTCAGATGACTATGGCACAATTCCAGGGAGCTTACAATCTAGCAAAGGTGGCAGACACAGACATAAAGAATTCAATCCCCTCTTGGGGTGTAAAGCAGGAAGCAAGAAGGTACTGCATGTCTTGGACCATCTTCAGTGGGCAGGGAAAATGGAAAGCTCTCAAGCAAGGCGGTGAAGAACATGCAGGGTTTCAAGCCCCCAGTCTTGGGCATCCTGATTTTCAGTAGATTTTACTAAGGGGAGAGACTCAGCTCTAGGACTTCCCCAGGAAGGGACCCTCAGCACTTCCCCTAAGGACAGGCAGGGTCAGGGAGTCAGAGGCCATTAGGACTTAAACCCTTTGGTGTCCAGGTTTTTCTCTTCAGAGAGGACCTCCACTTCTGCCCATCCCCCAGCACCCACACTCACCCATACCCCCAATCCCACCTCCTTTGCAGCCAGGGACCCTGCCTCGCATCTCACTCCACACACATGCCGCTGGCTCCAACTGCCCCTCCCACAGCCTGGCTCTAACAGGGAACATCAACACACTGCCAGGAATCCGACTCCTACAGCAGGGAGGTGTATTAAGGTCAAGCAAGCCGGCTCCCCCAGCCTCCAACAGATGTGCATCTGATCCCTGCTTCCTTATGGAAAACCCACAGGTTGGAAAAACCTTATGGAAAAACCACAAAAAAGCTCTATAAGCTTTTTTGATGGCAGGTCTATTACAGAATCACATGCATCCATAAGGTCTTTCTCTTCTCTAGTGTGCATGCCCTCTGGGTGCCTCTCATCTAGTTCCAAATGTGAGAAGACAAAATAACAGCTTGTGTTTTCTTCCCACTTATACATCCCCTCTCTAGTAACCTCTATAGCTAAACTAAAGCAGCCGCACATGGTCTGGCATTTCCTACCAGGACTTACTCTCCATTATTCTACTCTCTGGGCATACCATACCCTGGACTCTCCATTAATTTGAAGCCAAAGTGCACACAAGAGTTTAATGGAAATCTTTCTGGGTCCTAGACAATCAGAGGGACAGAAGCTTGGAGCCTGTGGGACACAGCCACATAAAGTCAGGTCTGCATGCACTGCTGACTCCAACTCAGAGACCCCGATTCTAGCTCAGAAACCATTTGGTCTCATGCACACACATAGAATCCTTGGAGATCATAGCTCCTGCTACATACCCTGTAGACTGTGGGCTCTGCGTATGAGGAGAGACCAGGATGGAAGAGGTGAGGCAGCTTGTGGCTCCTCTAAAAACTTTCCTTCCTCTAGAGTTGGCAATTTTGATTGCAGGGTCAGGGACCAGAAGCTGGCAATCAACTGAATGGAACATTTGGCAAAGAAGGAAGAAAAGCTTTGGCAGTTATGTGTATTTCTAACCCAGGAATCATCCCAGGAGCCAGAGCAGCTACATCTCTGTCTGGTTCCTACTTCCTGCTTCCTCCTCCCCTCTTCCCTCACCCAAGAACCAATCCTTCTCATCCAGTTCACCCCAGGTTCCCTCTAAGGGCATGGTAGTTATGAGGGACTCCTCCAGCTTTCTTGGCCTTCCAGAGAAAGGTAGGGGGACAGGGAAGGTCCCAGGATTACCTCCCCTGACCAACCTTGGCCTCCAGCTGAGGAGACCACCGAGGGAACTTCTTTACACACAACTTTCACACCAGCCCATCCTGTATCAGAAAAACAACCACAGAATTTCCAAAAAGCAACACCTAGGAAACCCTAAACGCTCTGAAAATACTGTAGATGCTGTGAAGTATAAAGGAAGGTCCTCTGAAAGAGGACACAGAAAATGGGTGGAGTTAGAGACGAAGATACAGTAGCTCTCTTTAGGCCTGGCCTCCCCCATCTACCACCCTCCTCAGCTTTGCCTCGACACAGCATTTGCTTCCTATAAACTGAGGTCTTCTGCAAGGCCCAGATTGTCACCACTGTCACCTCCAGCCTCAGTTCAGCTTCCTTAGCTCATGCCCTTGGGAATCCAGTTCTGCAGGATTCATTCCTGTGTGGGCAGGGAAAACTCCCTGGAGGATGCCAGCCTGTTCAGCAGAGTCCATAAAGCAAGTCCCAGCTGTTCCCATCCAGCCAGGGCACCAAAGTGAGGAAACAACATAACAACAAGGCTCTGCTCTGCCTGGAGGGCTCATCAGAGAGAGGACAGGAGAGGCCACGGCAAAGGAGCTGCCTCCGCAGGTCTTCTGCACTGGGCTCGGCGGGGCTGGGCTAACCCATCCAGGTCTGCAAGGAGCAAGGAGGCAGTGTGGAGGCGTACTTCAAACGAGGGCCCAGCCCCATTCCAAGGGGACGAGGATGTACATCGGGGTAACTGCAGAGGCACTGGACTGACCAGAGAGCACTGAATAATGCCAGTGAGACCATCCTCCAGAAGGAAGACATCCTTGCTGGGCTGACACTTGCTTTTTGAGCAAGTGTCTCCAATTTGTTCAATTATAATGATTGTTAGGGTGCTTTCTGGTAGCACGTTTCTCAGATGTCCAAAAGGTTCTCTCTGGTCTTGAAGACAGGGTCCTCCTTTCTGTCCCAGATGAGAGGGAGGACCACTAAGGCTAAGTGACTTTGTACTGTCTCTCCAACTGGAGCTGTTCCAGAGTTGGGAAAAGATTGTAGACCCGATGAAGGGAGGCTGGCATGGTGGGAATACTCAGAAACACTCTTGGCCCCAGCCCTGTGCTCTCCCCTGCAAGTATACACTCAGCACAGATATGCCAGAGCCCCAGTACCCAGAAGGATCACACACATAAGAGTAGAGGAGGCAGGGCCAGCAGCTCCCAGGTGGTGGTGCTGTCTGTGGGGCGGATGGGGGTGACTGCCTGTAAGCCTGGGTGCAGGAGCCAATGGGCAGGGCCAGGCTGTGTGGGTGGTGGGCTGCCGGCAGCTGACAGCCACCTGCTCAGCTCTGAGAAGGGCCAAAGGAAGTCAAGCAGAAAAAGGCAGAGCCAGCCATTCATGGGAACCGGCTAAGGCGCCGACCAGCCCCCGCGCCACGCTTCTTTCCTCCCTTGGGATAGGAAGGCTCTCCACCACGTGCCCACAGCCCAGCCCACTGTCCCTGTGCCATCATGGTGTTCCTCAACCAGCAAGCTAGACTCAGAGTCTAATGATAAAGCAGGATATCTTCAGTTAATGCTAACTCCTCAAATATCAAGGCAATCCGTAATAGATTACAGTCACTCTTGGGGACCTGAAGCCATAGGGATCACACAAACCATGTGTAACCCCCAACCCCTCCACATACTTGTCCCCCTGTACCCCACACACACATCTATGTCTCCCCGCTACATACACACCACACACCTCCCATGCTTATCCCATACCCCTCACACCCTCCCCATACACACCCTGCTCTCCCTCGACACACACCCTCCTGCTCACTCACTCCCTCACCAGCTCTCCCAGAAGAGAAGAGAGGAAGCTGGCCTAGACCCATAAGGCCACATTCTTTTTTTTTTTTTTTTTTTGAGACATAGTCTCGCTCTGTTGCCCAGGCTG
Source organism: Gorilla gorilla gorilla (assembly GCF_029281585.2). Lineage (NCBI taxonomy): Eukaryota > Metazoa > Chordata > Mammalia > Primates > Hominidae > Gorilla > Gorilla gorilla. The sequence continues at coordinate 52,279,984 of NC_073224.2, read as the reverse complement.
AGTGCAGTGGCGTGATCTCCGCTCACTGCAACCTCCGCCTCCCAGGTTCAAGCAATTCTCTGCCTCAGCCTCCTGAACCACAGGCACCCGCCACCATGCCCAGCTAATTTTTTGTATTTTTAGTAGACACGGGGTTTCATCATGTTAGCCAGGATGGTCTCGATCTCCTGACCTCATGATCCACCTGCCTGGGCCTCCCAAAGTGCTGGGATTACAGGCATGAGCCACCATGCCGAGGTCACATTCTTAGTGTCACTGGCAAAGAAGTCTGAGAAAAAAGGTTAAACCCAGAAGAAAAAGGAAAACAGGCCCTCTCAGCACCAGGGGGCAGCTCCGGCCCTTCCCCAAGCAGGCTGTTCTCTGCATTCCAGCAGGCTGAGGGCACTCAGGCAAAGAGAATGCCACAGAAGGAGCCTCAGGCAGAAGAGCTTCACAAGAGCCCTCTCCCAAATGCCCCCAGGCCTTCTGGCAGGCCTCCCTGGGTGGCCGGTCATTCCCTAAATCAGGAAGGTGTAAAGAAGCCGTGGGGTCCCCACAGACCAGGGTAGGAAAGGAAAGGGACACTGGTTTTCAAGCAGTTCCAGTCTTTCAATCCAGAGAAAAACAGAAAAATGAAACACCCCTAAACATCTGATACTCATTTACACAGGGGTGTGAGAGGCCAAGGTGTTAGTCCCTCCCAGGGACATTTGCATTAAAAAGCAGAGTCTAAGGAGGGGAGCACCCAACCCAACAGGCCCTGGAAATGGTAAGACTTCTATTTTCCCAGGGAGGAATGAGCCATGAAAAGATGGGGTGCTCTCTGTTAGGCCCCATAGCTCCATGGTCTCCCCCTGGTCTCTGCTCCTGAGTGTAGGAACCTCTTGCCCCTCTAGAGTACAGTCCCCACAATGCTGCCCACTGGGCAGCCTGCCCCTTTAAGGCACTGACCCCTCCAAACCCTGGCCTTGGCTATTCTTAGCCCAGGTTGATCCAGGTGGCCATGGTCCTCTGCCTACAGCCATGCAGTTCCCAAGCTGGGAGCCTCCATTCTTCCTGGTAGCAGGCCAGAAGGATATCCTGCTCCAGGGTCAGTCAAGGACACTGAACCCAGCGGGAAGACCAAGGATTCTGCTTTAGCCAGGTCAAAGGAGAAACCCTACTCAGGATGCAACGCCTTAAGAGAGAACTGAAGGCTGGGTGCAGTGGCTCATGCCTGTAATCCCAGCACTTTGGGAGGCCGAGGTGGGCAGACTGAGGTCAGGAGTTCGAGACCAGCCTGGGCAACATGGTGAAACCCCGTCTCCACCAAAAATACAAAAATTAGCTGGTGTGGTGGTGGGTGCCTGTAACACCAGCTACTTGGGAGTCTGAGGCAGAAGAATCTCTTGAACCCAGGAAGCAGAGGCTGCAGTGAGCTAAGATCGCGCCACTGCACTACACTCTGTCTCAAAAAAAAAAAAAAGAACTGAGAAACAAGATATTCTCCAAGATGCCTGTGGTGTCCCAGAATCCTCAAACCACAGGAAGAATACCTCGATGGGGGGAAGGGGAAGAAGGCAGTGGTCCTGATGGTGCCAGACCACAGGGGATCCCAGAAGGACTGCCCATGTCAGCCTGGTCACCCCTAGACATGTTGCAGCAGTAGGTTTCAGTTTCCCCTTAGCCCTGCTCACCTGCACGTACAGCGTGGTATGGACTCCCCATCCCTATTTCCATTTGCACCTGACTCTTAGGGTCCCAGAGCCATGGCTACCACTGGGGGTGCCTTTCTCTTCCTCCTGCTTTCTCTCTCTCCTGCTTCCATCTGAATTCAAGATCCTCAGAAAGGCCAGGCACAGTGGCTCACACCTGCAATCCCAGCATTTTGGGAGGCCAAAGCAGGATGATCGCTTGAGCCCATAAGTTTGAGGCCAGCCTGGGAAACATAGTGAGACTCCATCTTTACAAAAAATACAAAAATTAGCTGGGTGTGGTGGCAAGTACCTGTAGTCCCAGCTACTTGGGAGGCTGAAATAGGAGGCTCAACTGAGCCATGATTGAGACACTGCACTCCAGCCTGGGTGACAGAGAACCCTGTCTCAAAAAAAAAAAAAAAACGATCTTCAGAAGCCTTCCCTGGTTAAGCCTTCCAATATCTCCTCACTTTTATTCTCAGTGTCTCCTTAATACCCTGATACTCTGCGTTTCACACTGATAAAAATGGTGGCCCTGTCGCCTGGGGAACAAGAGCAATGCTTTTGCTTTGGATATTAACTGACCATTTTTGCATCTCTGTGCGTGGAATGGTTATGGGTCATGAAGATTTTGAAAAAAGAAAGTAACTTTAGCGAGGTGGAGGGGTATAGAGCAAAGAATCATGTCAATTAGTTTTGATGTTGCTTTGTACATGCCTTGATGCCTTTCTCTGATCTCTTATCCCCCCAATTTGCACAGGAAGGTCCCAAGGGAGACAGATGTCCTTAAGACAGAACCTAAGTCTACACTAAGCAAAGGGGACACTCGGCAGAAGGGTGAACCACTGGCACAGTATAGCATGCTCACATTCCACCAGCCCCTTGCCCATGTGACCCTCGCCCAGTGTCTCCCAGGGTAGCAACAGTCAGAGGTCATTCTCAGCAGGGATTCACTGACTGCTTAAGCTGGATGAGCGGCCAGGGTGTGACTGTGTAAGCATCCTGCACCAACAGTCCATAGGAACTGTGTCGAAACACCTTTCCCGTGTATGTGCCATTTCAAGGTCTGTGAAACTAGTACAGCCCACTGTAGCAACAGGAGTGAGGGTGTTACACTTTGTGCTGGTGAAAGGGAAAAAGAAGGAAGGCAGAGAAGTGGGGAGACAGGAGGGAAGACTACATGCATATGAGCATCACAGAAATGGAAGGAAATATACCTTTTTTTCCCCCCTCTGGTATTTTGTGCCAGGTATTGTCTTATTTAGTCCTCACAACAATCCTTAAATGTGGATGTTATCATCCTTCTTTTATGGAAGAGGAAAGTAGAAAACAGGAAAGGGATGCAATAATTGGCCCAAAGGTCACACAACTTGTAAATGATAGAATCAAGAGTTAAGCTGAAATGCGTGTGAGCCCAAACTTCATGGTCTTTTTCCCATCCTGTTGTGGAAACTCAGGCACATCACATTTGATTAAGTGTTTTAAGCTGATGGCCGGGCGCGGTGGCTCACTTAATTCCAGCACTTTGGGAGGCCAAGGTGAGCGGATCACAAGGTCATGAGATTGAGACCATCCTGGCCAACATAGTGAAAGCCTGTCTCTACTAAAAATACTAAAAATTAGCTGGGCATGGTGGCGCATGTCTGTAGTCCCAGCTATTTGGGAGGCTGAGGCAGGAGAATCGCTTGAACCTGGGAGGTGGAGGTTGCAGTGAGCCAAGATCGTGCCACTGCACTCCAGCCTGGGCGACAAAGCGAGACTCCGTCTCAAAAAAAGAAAAAAGTGTTTAAGCTGATGTTGGTGATTATTCTAGAACACCTCCATGCTCTCCACACCCCCATCCCAGAACATTTCACTCTCCCAGGCCACTCAAAAAAATAAACATAAAAATAAACAAACAAGCAAAGCAAACAAACACACCCCACAGTTTGGTAGACAAGAGAACCAATGAGCAGGGGGCACTGTGTGAAGTCATACAGCTGGTCAGTGATAGAGGTGAGACCAGAAGTGGGAGTCCAGGTCCTTAGACTCCTTCTCCAGTGCTCTTCCCAGGCTGAGCTATAACCAGTCTTCCAGTCTTTTTTTTTTTTTTTTTTTAATTTTAAGAGACAAGGTCTCACTCTGCCAACCAGGTTGGAGTGAAGTGGTGTGATCACGGATCACTGCAACCTTGACCTCCCAGTCTCAAGCAATCCTCCCACCCCAGTTTCACAAGTGGCTGGAATTACAGGGGTAAGCCACTGCACCCAGCTATCTCTCCCATTCTTAGAATCCTTCAGGAAAGGAAATCCCCCAGCCTTCCTGTTCTAATCTCTCTTAAATTGGTCCATTCCTTTCCAAGCCTCTGATGACTTTAAGTGAAATAACCTATATAAAGCATATATTGGGCACCAAAAAATTTGTTATTCCTTTCTTCTACCTGAATGATTATTCTTTTACCTGAAAAATTATTTTATTGGGCACCAAAAAAATTATTATTCCTTTTTCTCACCTGAATGATGAATGACTGAAACAGACCACTAACTAGTCTGTCTCCTTGCTGACCCCCTAAAGTATCTGCTTTCCACTGCCAGGATAATCTTCCTACAGGGCAGCTCTGATCATGTCATTCTTCCTTTTTTTTTTTTTGAGACAGGGTCTTGCTCTGTCGCCCAGACTGCAGTGCAGTGGCAGGATCTTGGCTCACTGCAACTTCCACCTCCCAGGCCCAAGCGATCTTCTCCCATCCTAGCCTCCTGAGAAGCTGGGACTACAGACATGGTCGCCACCACACCTGGCTAATTTTTTGTCTTTTTGGTAGAGATGGGGTTTCACCACGTTGCCTAGGCTGATTTCAAACTCAAGCGATCTGCCCGCCCCGGCCTCCCAAAGTGCTAGGATTACAGCCGTGAGCCACTGCACCCTTTTATTCATGGGGGATGTGCGATGGCTGTAATATAAGAACAATGCCTGCACATCCCCCATGAATAAAAGTGACTTTGCTCTTTTGAATATTTTTATAATTTTCAACGTGCTCTACTGCATTTATGTGCATTCTGCTTTGGATTATCCCTACTAGTGACTAGAATAAAAATAATAGCTTTTATTTGTATAGGTATTTATAGCTACAAAGCACTTTTATAGACATTAGCCCACTAATCTTAAGAATAAGGCTGGCCATGGTGGCTCACGCCTGTAATCCCAGCACTGGGAGGTCGAGGCGGGCGGATCACCAGAGGTTGGGAATTCCAGATCAGCCTGGCTAACATGGTGAAACCCTGTCTCTACTAAATATATAAAGTTAGCTGGGCATGGTGATGTGCGCCAGTAATCCCAGCTACTCAGGAGGCTGAGGCAGGAGAATCACTTGAACCCGGGAGGTGGAGGTTGCAGTGAGCTGGGATAGTGCCACTGCACTCCAGCCTGGGTGACAGAGTGAGACTCAGTCTTAAAAAAAAAAAAAAAAAGAAAACAAAACAAAACAAAAAAAAAAACGAATAAAGATGGCTGGGCACGGTGGCTCATGCCTGTAATTCCAGCATTTTGGGAGGCTGAGGCAGATGGATCACCTGAGGTAGGGAGTTCAAGACTAGCCTGGCCAACATGGTGAAACCTCATCTCTACAAAAATACAAAAAGTAGCCGGGCATGAAGGCAGGTGCCGGTAATCCCAGCTACTTGGGAGGCGGAGGTGGGAGAATCGCCTGATCCTGGAGGACGGAGGTTGCAATGACCCGAGATTGCGCCATTGCACTCCAGCCTGGACGACTGAGGGAGATTCCATCTCAAAAAAGATTACCTCTTATTTATTTATTAACACAGTTACCAACACAACTTTTAAGTAACATCCTTCATTTTTTGTTTGTTTTTTTGTTTGTTTTTGAGATGGAGTCTCGCTCTGCTGCCCAGGCTGCAGTTCAGTGGCACAATCTCCGCTCACTGCAATCTCCACCTACGGATTCAAGCAATTATCCTGCCTCAGCCTCCAGAGTAGCTGGGATTACAGGCACATGCCACCAGGCCCAGTTAATTTTTGTATTTTCAGTAGAGACAGGGTTTCATTATGTTAGCCAGGCTGGTCTTGAACTCCTGACCTCAGTTGATTCGCCCTTCTCAGCCTCCCAAAGTGCTGGTACAGGCGTAAGCCACTGCGCCCAGCCTCTATGTTTGTTTTTTAAAGAGACAGGGTTTCACTCTGTTGCCCAGGCTGGAGTGCAGTGGTGCAATCATAGCTCACTGTAACTTCGAACTCCCCAGGTCAAGTGATCCTCCCACCTCAGCCTCTCAAGTAGCTAGGACTACAGGTGCGCACCACCATGTCTGGCTAATTTTTAAATTTTTGTATAGATAAATCTCGTTCCATTGCTCAAGATGAACATTCTTACTTTTATCATTTCAACATGTATCTACAAACACCTCATTACATACAAAACATTCTTTTCCGCTAAGCCTTTAAACTGCATGGATTACCTCGTATTTATCTTTGTCTCCCCCAGGATACTTAGCACAATGTTTTACACAAAGTACATGCTGTTAATACTGTGTTCTCAGCGTGGTCTGACCAACCCAGAGGAGAAGAGTTAACAGCTCCTCATCATAGGATCAGAGGTTTGGAGGCTGTTTGAAGGCAAAATTGTAATGTATTTTTCCAAGTAGACACCCCATAGCATTTATCAGATTCTTAAGTTTAGAGATCTCCAAAATAATAAACACCACAGTTCTAGTTTCCATAATCTCTAGGAAATGCTGCCTAAGACTGTATATATTAAGATGCTGGGAAATGCTGCCTAAGACTGTATATATATAACTCTTGGGGCACCTTATCACAATCGATTCATATTGAGCTTATAGGATTACCCCACTCCATGAAGAAATTCATCCATTTACCTGCATTTTGGGCGGGAGGGGGGTGCCATGTGGTTCCCTCAAAGTCAGGGACCACATTCAATTCAAGGTTGTATTCCTAGAATTTAGCACAAACCTGCTATTGAGGAATAATAATTACAAGAACCATGAGCTGTTGAGTCACCATTTACATGCATCAGGCACTGCTCTAAGTAGTTCATTAATTATTTCATTTTACAACAAATTTTGCCTGGTATTATTATTTCCCTCATCTTACGTATGAGGAAAGTGATGCACAGATAAATTAAATAACTTTTCCAAGGTCATACAGCTTGTAAGTGGTGGAGCCAGGCTTTGAACCCAAGTAATCTGGCTCCAAAGCCGTGCTCTTAACCATCTGCCGAACTTGCACTGCCCCTCATTTGATGAATGAGTGAATAAATGTAAGAATGAATGAGCAGAGGCACTGAAGATGTTTTTGCTGAATGAACAATCAACCAATCATTAACCCACCTTTTGTCTCTACCCTGTATAATCTATAGGATTACCATGAGAGTCCTTCTCAAACTTTCCTTGCGTTCAACTAGAGAATCTCTCCAAGTAATTCCCTATCTATCAGTATAGAATTCCTGTCAGTAACATTAAAAAGCTTGGTTTAATTCTTAGTGAACTACTCTTAGTGGACTAAGAACTATGAGTGAACTAAGTTTTCTCAGAACACCAAGCACTAGGCAAGGGTTTTACCTGTCCTCTTCACTGCTGTGCACGTAGAAGAGTGTCAGTGCGTTCAATGTACAATGGTGGAATGAATGCCCAAAAGATAAAATGCAAACTCCTTCAGTGGCTCTGGTGAGATTAAACTGCTTTCAGTTCACCTCGTTCACCACACTCCATTCCCCATCCTGCCCCAATTCCTACTCATTGTTCAGATCTCTGCAAACACTTAATTTCCTCCAAGAAGTCTGACCATCAAAAAGGCCCCACTTATGAGTTCACAAGGCAACCCATATTTCCCCCACTCAATGACTTAAAAGTACCTAAAGTCACTAGTAAACAATCAAGATGTTAGTCAAATTAATGAATAAATGAATGAGTTCCTTTTTAACATGATCTGATAGACTTAAACCCTTGTGATCCTATCGTCTTCCAGAAATGACTTTAAGAACCACTTGTGTCATTACTGGCTCTTGGGGAAGCTCCATCTCATTCAGGACTCAAGCCTCATGAACATTTTTTTTCTCACAGTCCCCTTCAGCATAGCACAGAAGGAACACAGGTTCTAGAGGTTTCCTGACCTAGACTCAAATTTTGGCTCCTCTCAAGTTAATTGTACAAGCTCTTTATTATTATTATTATTTTCAGAGACAGGGTCTCACTCTGTCACCCAGGCTAGAGTGAAACCTGGATGCAATCAGAGTGGTGCAATTATAGCTCACTGCAGCCTCAAACTCCTGGGCTCAAAAGATCCTCCCACTTCAGCCTCCTGAGTAGCTGAGACCACAAGTGTGCGCCATCACACCCTAATTGTTTTTATTTTTATTTTTAGTAGAGACAAGGTCTTGCTATGTTGCCCAGGCTGGTCTCAAACTCCCGGGCTCAAGTGATCATCCCATGTCAGTCTCCCAAGTGCTAAGATTACAGCATAAGCCACTATTCCTGGCCCCTATCTTTTAATTTAAAAAAAAAAATCTGCCTCCTTTAAGTCTAGAGTGAAAATCTAATATCTCTGGCTACAATGTTCTTCTCCCAGGATCCCAAAACAACCCATTTGCAAACCACCTCCCTTTTCTTGGTGAGAATTAAATCCACTCTACTGGTGCTCGCAGTCACATCAATTTCTTTCACTCTCTGGGAGACACACAGCATGGCGAGTCAGGAATGGGACAAACACTCTGCTTTCAGAAAATGAGGGCTCTTAGGGAGACGTCAATAGTTGAAGGGCTCCATCATTACTACTATCTGGGCTTTGGTTAGTTTATTACCTGAGACAAAAAGAACTCATACCTGATTCTTCTACCTGGCAAGGCAAACTGTAGTTTTTCCTCAAAATGGAATCCTTTTGGCCCTCTACTCTTCTTCCCTCATCCTTATAACTTACAGTTTGCTGCAAAGGACGCCATCTAGTACGAGAGAAAGAGAGAAAGATGTGGCTGGAGAGAATGCTTCCACTCAAGCTTCTTCCTGGTGGGCTTGGCTTAGCGAGGCTTGAGGAATGAGCCACGTGTGTGAAACAACTCTCTAATACTAGGCACCCACCTCTATGGTGGAACAGTGGCAGGAGTGACACAGTCGTGATGGAAGGATAACAGTTTCCAAAGAGGCAAACAATCTTTGGCTTCTCTGAAATACTGTGAAGCCTCTGCTAGGTGAGACTTCCTACAGAGAGTTCTCAGGAAGAGGAAGGAGTGAATTGCTAAGGCTTCCTTCAGCCACAGGTCTTATTTCTGCTTCAGGACTACAGTGAACCTCTCTCTTCTTCCTTCTCTATACCCTGAGGGCCTCTGCTCCCCAAAGCACAAATGTCTTCTGATTCTTTAGTCTCCTTAACCAGGGTGATGATTTGGGGTGAGTGAATTCCATCCCAATGTCCCAATGTTTTGGGGAAGTAAATTTCCCAAAGACAAAGCCACTAATTGGGTCGGCACGAAACTCCAAAGTGCTGCAGGATAGGTCCTTTCACGGGTCATGTTGTGATCTGCGGGGTAGGCGTTCAGTTCCAGCATTGCTACTAACTGCATGACCTTGAGAAAGTCACTTTTTCTCAGGGAAGTGATGGCCCAGGTCCTTTCCAGTTTTGATACTCTATGTGATCTTACAAAATGCAAGAACAAGCTGGGAGAGGTGGCTCATGCCCGTAATCCCAACACTTTGGGAGGCCGAGGTGGGAGGATCACTTGAGACCAGAAGTTCGAGATCAGTCTAGGCAACATAGTGAAATCCTGTCTCAACAGAAAAAGAAAAAAAAAAATGGAAGAATAGTCCCTCAAGTTTCATTTTATAAAACAGATGCAAAATAAAGCAGATATGAAAATACCAAAACAAGAAATCTGCCTTAATTTCCCCAGGATCCTCCAAGTCCCAAACCTTCTATTAGTGTTGCTCAGAAGGCAGCAATATGACTTGATCAGATTATCCCACATCTCTTCCTTCCTTGGAAGGTAGACATAGAAATAAAAATGCATAGAAAAGCAGATGAGGCCCAGAAAAATTTATTATGCCTACATGCCCATGAGATGTCCCAGGCTGGTGACATCTCATGGGCATCCAAGGAATCCATTAAGAATGAATTCTGAGGCTGGACATGGTGACTCACACCTGTAATCCCGGCCCTTTGGGAGGCTGAGGCAGGTGGATCACCTGAGGTCAGGAATTCGAGACCAGCCTGGCCAACATGGTGAAACCCTGTCTCTACTAAAAATACAAAAAATTAGCCAGGCATGGTGGCACACGCCTATAATCCCAGCTACTCGGGAGGCCGAGGCACAAGAATCCCTTGAACCTGGGAGATGGAGGTTGCAGTGAGCCAAGATGGCACCACTGCACTCCAGTCTGGGTGACAGGGTGAGACTCTGTCTCAAAAAAAAAAAAATGAATTCTGAGGCTGGACATAGTGGCTCATGCCTATAATCCTAACCCTTTGGGAGGCCAAGGCAGGAGGTTCCTTTGAGGCCAGGAGTTTGAGACCAGCCTGGGCAACATACTGAGACCATCTCTACAAAAACTTAAAAAATTAGCCACACGTAGTGGTGCATGCCTATAGTCCAAGCTACTCAGGGTGGGGACTGAGGTTGAAGGATCACTTGAGCCCACTGCACTCCAGCCTAGGCAACAGGGAGAGAACCTGTCTCAAGAACAAACAAAAAGAATGAACTCCATAATTTTGCTGTCCCTTTCTGTTCTCCCAAGACCCAATATCTCTCTGAGTAGCACTGAGGCTATGAACACAGGGTATGGAGTAAGACTGCTTGCTTCAAATCCCACCTCTATCATTTACTAGCTGTCTGACATCAGTGAGTGTTAGCGATTACATTACTTGCCAGCTCAGCATTATCCTCTCTATAGGCAGTAGCCAGCCTCAATTCCCTCCTCAATTCCTACAAATATCATGAGGCATCCTTTCCTTCTCTCCCAGTTCCCATCCTGCCAACACTATTTAAAGAAAAATACCCAAGGAATACAGCAGTTACCTTGGTATTGTCACACTACTCTTCCCTTAGCAAGAAAGAAAAGGTCCCAAAACATTCCCTACTCCATGTGGCCCTCAGATCCCACCCTATCCCCATCCCTCACAGATCTCCCTCCCTTATGTGGGAGGCTAAACCCAGTAAGAATAATCATTTGTAAAGTACTCTGTAGTTTTCAGGGTACTTTTGCACACATGATTCTGTTTAGTTCTTGGTAAGCAGCATTTCATTATTAATCCTGTGAGCCATGGCTACTCCCCCACCTCCATTTTACAAATATACAAACTAAATCTTAGGTCCACAAATTGTCTGTGCTCACATAGCTAAAAAGAAAGTCACACCAAGACACTGTTTTCTCTACTACTTCACATTATGATGTCCAAGTTCACATCCTGGGAACATGAGGAGCCTGAACCTTATGGCTAGTTACAAGCCCCTAAAAGGAACAGAGACCTCATTTTTCTACCCACTGGTCCAGGCCAGGGCTATCCCAGCTGAAGCACCACAGACATGATATAGATGCAAAGCACCAGGCACAGGAGGAGTGGGGACACCACCAAGCGGGGACCAAAGGCCCACGAGGGTATAGAGTATCCGCCAGAGCATACTAGGTCATGACAAAGACCAAAGGTATTCCAGACCACCAAGGAAGTCCAAAGGAGCTCCCCCAGAAACAGCCCAAGTCCCCAGATAAACCGACCCTTCCTCACCCAGCACACCCCCTTGGCCCTTTCTCACTCATGCTTCCAGTGGAGAAGGAAATAGACAAGCAGCCAGGCCTGAGAGCTTGATCAGATTCAGCCATACACACTCAGCAGTAAGCTCAGAGCCATGGCAATCAAACCTCAGGCTCACCCAAAGGCCAAAGGAGAAGCAGCCACAGCCTGGGTCTAGGGCTCCAGCTCAGAGCCACCATCTCTTCAGACGCTGGCTGCCAAGCAGAGCTATAAAATGTGCCTCGACTTAATTTTTCCATGGACACAACCTCAAGATGGGCCAGCCAGACTCTGGAGGAGCTGGGATTCCAAAGGCTCACTTCCTCTCTGCTCTGGGATCGGCAGCTGGAGTTGGGGAGAGGGAAGTATTTGGGGGTCGGCATTGCCACCCCCTGGGCCATTTCTCTTCCTAATATCTTCCCAAAGCCTGATGCAGCAACAGAGTAAGTTTTCATTCAGCACTGATTCAGGGTTGGAATTTAGTACAAATTGCTTACATCTGCCTGGCCATATCCCAAATAGGTAGTTTAGAGCAAGGAGGAGGGGCAGCATTGGCCCACTTCTTGGAGCACGGGTAGCCGCCTACTAAAGAATCTGGTGCCATGCTGGGACCAGCCAGCCCAGGGTACAAAACTCTCCAACAGAGTTGAGAAAAAACAGCCCAAGAGGGCTGCCAGAGACAATACAGCGATTCCATCCCAGGCATGATTGGAAGGGCTGGGGCAGGGAAGCTACGAAGACCCCAGAAGCGGGTGGAGATGGAGAAAAGGCAGGCCTGAAGGAGCAAGAGTAAAGGCAGAAAACACACACACACACACACACACACACACACACACACACACTTCAACATCAGCCAACTAGGGTGTGTGCACTAACCTCATACATTTGGTAACCTCTTCCCACAACCCAGAAGCCTGCCAAGCCCCTGGGCTCCCCACCCTACTCCACCCCACACCAGCTTGGCAGCCTTGCTTGTGCTTCCTGCTGTGATTGCTCCTCCAACATCAAAGTCACCGCTGTCGGGAGCTGAAAATGAGGGACAAGTATAGGCCAGGAGAGCAGCGCCTTCTCCCAGCACCGGCGAACTCAGGCCTGAGGGTCCCTCTCCCTCTTTCAAGCTTTCAGTCTCCTTTTGCTGCAGTATCCTTATAAGGGAGAATCCAATTCTACCCTCCGCCCGACTAAGAAATGTACACATTCCCCAGGCTAGATGCCGACTTCTCACCCAGTCCACAGAAGGCACTAACCCCATCACAGGACAGGTTTTGCTTTTTTTATTTCTTATCTTAAATAAACAAACCCCAAAGCCATTGACTGGTTCAGATCGCCCTGCAGCTGGGAGCCAGGAAGTGTGTTTAGCGAGAAGGGGGTGGGGACGCGGGTGCCTGGAGCCCCAGAGGCCCTGAAGCTGCTGGAGTGGAGTGGAGTGGGGTGAGGGGCAACCTGCTCTGCCCGGCGGGCAGGAGCTCAGGCTCCCACGGCGTCCGCCGCTCAGCCCGCCGCCAGGAACCCTCGGCTGCTTCCATTGTTGCACCTCCGCTGTTGCCATGTTGGAGGGAGAGCCCCCTGACCTCGGCTGCCTCCACTCTGGGGGCACTTTACAGACGCTGGGGCCGATGCAACCCGCAGGATGCGTGTCCTACCTGCGCTAGCTGCTGGCTCTGCTGCAACATCCGACGTGTCTTGTGCCTGGCGATGTGGGCTGCTCGCTCCGCGCCTCCCGGGCTCGCTCTGCGGCTCCAGGCGCCTCTTGCACCAGCGCGAGAGGAGCTGGCCGGCCGCACGCCGCCTGCTCCCGGGCCGCTCCCCTCTCCAGGCTCCGCACAGACCCTAGGCTCCAAGGGGCAGACGGAGAGGCAGCAAAGGGCGCAAGGACCAGCTTGTGGGGGTGGGGAGGGGTGCTCTCCGCCGAGAGCGTGCGCGAGCTCGCAGAGTCAGGCCACCCCGGGTGAGACAATAGCGGGAGCAGCGGGCGAGAGAGGGGAAGCCATCTCCCGGACACCCGGCGCACTGCACGGCGACGCGACGCTCGGCCAGACCCTGCCTGGACAGGCAGGCACCCGGCCGCCGGCTCCAGCCGCAGCGCCGAATCCGCCGCGAGCCGGAGGGCGGGGCGGCTGCTGGAACCCGGGCCGCCCTTCGCCTCTCCCCTCCCCTTCCCCCTCCTCTTCTCTTCTCCTCTCCTCCTCTCCCCTCCGACTCCCGCCCCACTTGCCATTGCGTGGGGGAAGAGAAACGCGCTGGCGTCAAGTTGTGCTCTGCAACCCAAGAGCCAGGATTTCCACTCCCCACTTGGGTGAGGGTTTTTGCGGATGGTCGTTAGTTTCCCCTGCTGGAACCCCTTGGCTTTGGGTCAGAGGAAAGCGCAATCATTCTGCTAGAAATGACGGTGCTGAGGTCCAGTTATCCGTTTCAGGAATTTCTACCATAATTACGGTAGCGATGTTCGGGGGATCCCCTACCTTGAGGGTTAGGTTGGGGTAGAGAGAGGCTGTCTCCGGGCTTTACACGCTCAGTGTCATTCGTCTTTCTGTCTCCTTCCTTCCTCCCTTTCTGGAAGGGGAGTCTGCTTTGTTTTTGTATTCGCCCAGGTGGATCTTCCGAGCTGCGATCCAGGAAACAGCAGTCAACCTAAGTAGGGAGGGGAGATAGAGGATCCTCCAACCCAACTGGGGTAGTGAGAAAAAAAATTTAAAAAAAAAAGTTTCATACAATATGTTATATTTAAATTTTCTACTCTAAATACCTTTCTTCCAGCAGTGGTCTCTGGAAGAATTTTCCTAAGGGCTCCACCCAAAAGAAACCATGAGTTGGCCAGCTCCTCGTTTGCATTTGGTTTGCATAGTACCAACGATCACTAATCTCAAAGTATATTTTCCTAAAAACGTGAATCGTGTTTTCCTCCACTGCCCTCATTTCTTCTTTCTTTCTCGACAGACTATGAAGATTAACACCTGGTCCTCAGCCTCTCAAGTAAAACCATGATTAAATAACTTTGTTATGCTTTTTCTCTTGTTAACTTGTCTTTTGTTATAGAAGTGTCGGCTGTGACTCTTATGATGGGGAGGAAAGGGATCACTCCCCTTTCTGATCCTACAGTGCCTTCTGTACCCAATGCTTGTGACTTTCAGTAGTCCACTTCACCCTCTGAATATCAAGAATAGCGTCCTCACCTATCACGCTTTCGTAATGATCAAAGGAGAGAATGTAGGTGAAACATCTTGATAATTAACTGAAGGCAGCTTGGTCTGCACATATGTCATAATGTATATGATGCTACTCCTGATCTCAGGAGCCACAGGGGTTAAAAAACGTGTCCGTGCACGTATTCACCACTTGTTCACCATACAAATATTTATGACAGCTTACTCTGTGTCTGTCATCAGGTCAAGCTCAGGAGCCTGAGAGAACAGAGTGTTACAGGGGCCACTGGTGGTTCTTTTTTTTTTTTTTTTTTTGAGACGGAGTCTCGCTCTGTCGCCCAGGCTGGAGTGCAGTGGCGTGATCTCGGCTCGCTGCAAGCTCTGCCTCCCGGGTTCACGCCATTCTTCTGGCTCAGCCTCCGGAGTGGCTGGGACTACAGGCGCCCGCCACTACGCCCAGCTAATTTTTTCTTTTTCTTTTTTTTTTTGTATTTTTAGTAGAGACGGGGTTTCACCGTGTTAGCCAGGATGGTCTCGATCTTCTGACCTTGTGTTCCGCCCACCTCGGCCTCCCAAAGTGCTGGGATTACAGGCGTGAGCCACCGCGCCCGGCGACCACTGGTGGTTCTATGCTGCTGGGGTGAAAAGTCTGAAGGAAAGAACTAACAGGAAGTAGGCATGGGTAGCTGAGTGGAGGATCAGATCACAGGCTTTATCATGCATTTTGGTAAGGAAAAAATTGAATAAAGAGAAAGCAGGGCATGCCAAAAAGTTTAGGTGCTGTAGGTGACAGAGAACCTGCTGTGCACAAATGGAGCTGGGAAGTAGTGTGACCAGAAAAAGACTTCCTGGCATATTATAGAGAAAGATTTGGAAGATGCACTGCATGTCTTCCGTTTGCCCCTCCAGATCTTCCTGGCCCTCTGGCTTCCTAGACTGGGTTGGCCAATGGGAGCCATGGCTGAAGATTTAATAAGGAGGGAGGTCAGGGGAAACTGGATATTTATTCTTCAGGATTCCTCTCTTTGGGGTCACAGTGCACTGGCTGCCACCCTCAACCAAAGATCACAGCTTCCACGGGTGGTTCTCTCTCCCCTCCCTCTCTCTTTTGTTTTTCTTTTTTTCTTTTTCTTGAGACCGAGTCTCACTCTATTGCCCAGGCTGGAGTGCAGTGGCTTACTGCAACCTCTGCCTCCCGGGTTCAAGCGATTCTCCTGCCTCAGCCTCCTGAGTAGCTGGGACTACAGGCGCATGCCACCATGCCCGGCCAAATTTTTTTTGTATTTTTAGTAGAGACAGGGTTTCACTGTGTTAGCCAGGATGGTCTCAATCTCCTGACCTCATGATCCACCCTCCTCAGCCTCCCAAAGTGCTGGGATTACAGGCGTGAGCCACAGTGCCAGCCCCCTCCCTCTCTCTTGATTCAGGTAATCACTCCCCTCCTTTGACTTTTCGGGCCTGGGGGTGGAAACATTGATTTGCTACTGGCCCTAGTAGATTGTACACTATTTCTTGTGGTTTTCCTGTACTCCGCCGACCCTTTATAAATTGTCTCCTTATTTTTCAACCTCCCCTCAAATTACCCCTCAAGTGCAGTGTGCCATTTGCTTTCTGCCAGGACCTAGTAACAGAGGTCAGGAGTGCAGCCTGGGAGCTCAACAGAGAAACCATGGCTATGTTCCAGGTGGGAAATCAGGGAATCTCAAAACTGTGCCAGAGCTGTGGCAGTGGGGATGAAAAAAACAGAGCAGATACAAAAGATACTTATGAAGAGAAATCAATAATATTTGATAAATATATAAAATGTAGGAAATTAGGGAAGAGGAGGACTCTGGAATTACTCCCCATTTGAAGCCTTAGAAATTGTTGGCAGGTGGTACCATTCCCTAAGTTAGGGACAATTAGTAAGATAGGGCCCAGGTGTTGGCAGAGGGATCTTGAGCTTAATTTTGAACATGTCGGGTTTGAGGTATCTGTGGAATGTCTAGATGGGGATGTCTAGTAGACAGCAAACTTATGAAACTAAACTCATATTGGGGTGTGGACAAGTGATAGCAGCTTTGGATTCTGTAGGTTATGGGTAGTCAGTGAAGTTATAAGCCTGTATGAGGTCGTCCAGATGGGCATAAGGAGGAAAGAAGAAACAACCAGAGAGGTAAGAGAAAAACTGGAGGCCACAGAGTGTCAGAAACTAGGGTGGGAGAATCTCAGAAGAGAATGACTGGATAACCACTGCAGCAGGAACCTCCAGGAGGGTAGGCTGGAAAATGCCTCCAGTGGATTCTAGGCCTAATTCATTCCCTGATTCAAAGCTGGTGCTCAATAAATTAATGGTCACTAAGTGAATGAATGAACCTCGATCTAGAATAAAAGAGACATGCTTTTTCTAGAAGCTTGGCAATTTAAGACAAGAAGAAATATAAGGCAGTGGGTAGAGGGGAATGCAGGATCAAAGGGGAGACTTTTGTTTTTTCTTTTTAGGATAAGAAAGGCTTAAGCATTTTCATATGCTGAAGAGTAAGACCCAGGAGAGCGAGATCATGAATAGGAGGGAGTTGGGACCCAGGTATATGGGGTGGAGCTGCCTCTGATATCTTTGAGAGGAAGGCTGTACAAAAGCAAAGGCATCTGTAGACTGGTAAAGAGACTAGAACTTGAGACTAGATGTTGAGAGGACTAGTTGCTGCCTTGTAGTCTCTAAGCAATCTGCTGAGAGAGAAAGGCTCAAGATGAGGTTAAAGGCTTAAAGAAAGTGGTTAAGTTGCTGGGCACGGTGGCTCATGCCTATAATCCCAGAACTTTGGGAGGCCGAGGTGGACACATCACCTAAGGTCGGGAGTTCCAAACTAGCCTGACCAACATGGAGAAACCACGTCTCTACTAAAAATACAAAAATAGCTAGGCGTGGTGGCGCATGCCTGTAATACCAGCTACTCGGGAGGCTAAGGCAGGAGAATCGCTTGAACCAGGGAGGCAGAGGTTGCGGTGAGCCGAGATTGCGCCATTGTACTCCAGGCTGGGCAACAAGAGTGAAACTCCATCTCAAAAAAAAAAAAGTGGTTAAGGTTAAAATAGAAAGGAATAAGGAATGAGAGTGGTAGCTCCAGAGAGAGGAGAGAGAGAGAGAATTGTCAGCAGAGTTGAAGATACAGCTGGCATTGGATACTCTAATATGTTGTGGCTATGAATAAAAGCATCCGAATGTTTTCATCATTTTCTTCTGCAGCACTTGGAAGCCCAGGTGTAGAACATGAGGTCAGGTTTCCAAGATAGGTACAGTAGAGGCATAAAAGGAAAAGAGGGCTCCTGACAAAAGAGGAAGTCCTCAAGGACGGAAGTGAAGCTCAGCAAAGGCTGTGAATCTTCAAGAAGCGGGAGGAAAGCGACTGAGCTACCTCTAATCTTATTCCCCTTCCAATCTTTTCTCAAGTAACCCAGCCAGGGTGATGTTTCCAAAGCAAACATCTGCTTCTCCTGCTTAAAATCAACTAACATGTAGGACATGGCATTTTTTGACTTTGGCTTTTAAACATCTGTATTCTCAGAGCCTAGAACAATGCCTGGCACTTGTGCTCACAAAATTTTTGGCAGATGAATTAATGCATGACTTTCTCTAACTCTTAAAGTCCAGTCTCCTAAGGAAACTCTGAATTCTCTCACAGTCAGCCCTTGCTTTTCATTCTAGCCTCAGAGAACAAGGACTTTGCCTTGTGCATCCCTGCATCTCCCAAACTGCACCCACCACATAGTATTCAATAAATATGTATTGAATGAATAGCCTCCCACATTCCAATGTAAACTTCATACTTGGGCCTTACGAAACTCCCTACAGTTCCTAGAATGCACAATATTCTCACCTAACGGCCCTTCCACACGGTTTCCTGGAAAGGGCCTCCTACCTCCAATCCCCACCTCTACCCGCTTCCTTTTATGCAGCTGTCTGTCTACATGGTAGGCAGAATAATGGCCTCCCAAAGGAGGAAATGTCCACTTCCTAATCCCTGGAACCTATGGCTGCATTATTTTACAAGGCAAAAGGATTTTACGGATGTGATTAAGTTAAGGCCCTTGGGAGTGGAAGATTAGCCTGGATTATCCAGGTGGGCCCAATCTAATTACGTCAGTCCTTAAAAGCTGCAAACCTTTCCTAGCTGAAGTCAGGGAGAGATGTGATGATGCAAGACTGGTTGGAAAAATGCAACATTGCTGGCTTGAAAGTTGAAGCATGGAGGTCCTGAGCTGGAGGGGGTGAATGGCCTCTAGAAACTGGAAAGGTCAAAAAACAGATCCTGCCCTAGAGCCTCCAGGAAGGAACATGACCCTGCAGATACTTGATTTTAGCCCAGTGAACCCCATGTTGGGCTTTTGATCTGCAGAACTGTAGGATAATAAATTTGTGTTCCTTTAATCCACTGAATTTGTGGTCATTTGTTACAGCAGTAATAACAAACTAATACATCCTACAACAAATTCTCTGCAAAGTTTCCCTAGAGTGCCTCCTAAGAGTGTCTAGACACACCCAATAGCTACTTGGATTATAACACTGATCATGGGTGTTATAATTGCTTGTCCACTTTTTTCTGAATTGGGGAGGGGACAGAAGAGGAGGGCAACGGACTGTAAGCTCCTTAAAGACAAGGAATCTCCATTATTTTTACCTTTGAATTTCTAGGCCTAATTCATTGCCTCATTCAAAGCTGGTGCTCAATAAATTCATGGTCAATAAGTGAATGGATGAAAACCTGGATCTAGTTTACAGGAAGACAGAGTGACTGAGCCAGAAAATGAAAAGCTTGAGAGTCTAAGATTTCAGTGGTGACCGGGTGTGATGGCTCATGCCTGTAACCCTGGCACTATGGGAGGCCTAGGCTGGTGGATTGCTTGAGCCCAGGGGTTCAAGACCAGTCTGGGCAATATAGCAAAACCTCATCTCTACAAAAAACACAAAAAATTAGCTGGGCATGGTGGTGTGTACCTGTACTCCCAGCTACCCAGGAGGCTGAGGCGGGAGGATCACCTGAGTCCAGGAGGTTGAGGCTGCAGTGAGCCATGATGGTACAACTGCATGCCAACCTGGGCAACAGAGTTGAGGTCCTATCTTAAAAAAAAAAAAAAAGATTTCAGTGGTAATAATAAGTAGATTACTGGTCAGGGAGCAAATGGCTGAAATCAATGGAAGGAGATGATGGTAGAATCTGTTTATCTGTGCTATATTCTCTCAAAGGTCTGCTCTAGGCTAGGACTAATCTGTAATACAACTCAAAACTAATATTTTGAAAGACAGTATTTATAACAATTTTATTTTAAAATCCTTCAGTAGGCTTTCTTCAAAAATATTCAAATATCTTTGAAAGATGATTGGATGTTAGAGATGGGGTGGGGTGCTCCGTAAATATTTTATGGATAGATTGACTTCTTCAATCCTTTGACTCTTACTGGCTTTGAAATCAGTCCTACTTCTTCCCTACGCCTTTTCAATGATCCATGACATTTGAGGGCTGCATTGTTTAGGGAGTATTTATTCCAGTATCTGAACTCTTGATGCTGTGTAAGATTCTTGGGCTCAGCCAGGCATGGTGGCTCATGCCTATAATTCCAACAGTTTGTGAGGCTGAAGTGGGAGGATCCCTTGAGCTAAGGGAGTACAAAAGTAGCCTGGGCAACATACCAAGACCCCATCTCTACGAAAACATTTTTTTTAAAAATTCACCAGGCATGGTGGTGTATGCCTGTAGTCCCAGCTACTCTGGAGGCAGAAGTGAGAGAATCACTTGAGCCAGGAGATTGAGGTCACAGTAAGCTATGATTGCAACACTGTCTCAAAACAAACAAACAAACAAAAACAACCTGTACTATACATCTTCTTAGTACCTTGTGATGGTGTCAGCTCCAAAGACTCTATGCACTATACTGTGACGATAGAAGACTGGGCCCCAGAGTAGGTAGCTACGACTTGGTGTTGGTTTGGGGAACTCTGGGAAGGAAGGGTCCACAACTTTCCCCCTCTGTGCCTAGCTCACTGCTGTGGAAACAGTGGGTAATCAGATTGATGGTGATTTTTTTCAAAGGCAGTAAGTCTGATGAGAAGGAGGGTAAAAAACATCCCTTTAAAAATTATTATAGTAGGGATCAACAAAATGAAAAGGCAACATACAGAACGGGAGAAAATATTTGCAAACCATATATCTGATCAGGGATTAACATACAAAATATATAAGGAACTCATACAACTCAATAGCAAAACAAAACAAAAACAAATAACCAGAATTTTGTTTGAATGTGCAAAGGACTTCAATCAACATTTTCCCAGAGAAGACATACAAATGACCCACAGGTATATGAAAAGGTGCTCGACATCATTAATTATCAGAGAAGTGTAAGGCAAAACCAAAACGAGATATCACCTCACACCTGGTAGTGTGGCTACTCTCAAAAAGTCAAAAGATTACAAGTGATGTCAAGGGTGTGGAGAAAAGGGATCTTTGTACACTGTTGGTGGGAATGTAAACTGGTACAGCCATATGGAAAACAGTATGGAGTTTCCTTTAAAATATTAAAAATAGAACTACTGTAAGAACCAGCAATCCCACTTCTGGGAATATATCCAAAGGAAATGAAATCAGTATGTTAAAGAGAGATCTGTGCCTCCATGTTCATCGCAGCATTATTCACAATTGACAAGATGTGGAATCAGCAGAAGTATCTGTCTACAGGTGACTGGATAAAAAAATGGGGGCCGGGTGCGGTGGCTCATGCCTGTTATCCCAGCACTTTGGGAGGCCGAGGTGGGTAGATCACCTGAGGTCAGGAGTTCAAGACCAGCCTGGCCAAAATAATGATGAAACCCTGTCTCATTAAAAATACAAAAATTAGCTGGGCGTGGTGGCAGGCGCCTGTAGTCCCAGTTGCTTGGGAAGCTGAGGCAGGAAAATCACTTGAAACCAGGAGGCAGAGGATGAGGTTGCAGTGAGCTGAGACCATGCCACTGCACTCCAGCCTGGGCAACAAGAGTGAAACTCCGTCTAAAGAAAAAAAAAGAAGAAATAAAGAAAGAAAATGTGATACATAAGGAAATCCTGCCATTTGCGACAACATGGACAAATCTGGAGGGCTTTATGCTAAGTGAAATAAGCTAGAAACAGAAAGACAAATACAATATTATTTCACTTATATGTGGAATCCAAAAAAGTTAAACTCATAGAAACAGCAGAATGATTACCATGGGGCTGGCAGTTGAGGGAAATGAATAGATCTCGATCAAAGAGTACAAATTTTCAGTCGTAAGATGAATAAATTTTGGGGATCTAACATACAGTACAGTGACTATAGTTATTAATAATGTATGGCGTACTTGAAATTTGCTAAGAGTGTAATCTCAAGTGTTCTCACCACACCACACGCACACACTTTAAAAATAGTGGGAGAAATTAAATTTAAGAACTAGGAGAATCACCAAATATATAGAATCTGTGAGTCTAGTCTGCCCTCTAGTGGGAAAATTAAGTTCAACAGTCTTCATAAAGAAGCTTCAAGAAGCACTCCAGGAAGATTTTATGCTAAAGTACAAGGTGGCACTTGTAGTGTTTTTGATGCAACATAAATGAAGCAAACAGATTCATTTCATGCTATTTCGGGTGGACTTTGCAATGTTAACAAGCCGATCTTTCAATAGCTCACCATTGCCTGTAGGATAAAATCGTTTGCCTTAGCCTGATGGAAGTGTAGTCTCCAACGTGACCTTACTCCTCTCTATCTCCTTCTGCTCCAACAAGATTAAGTTATTCCCCATTCTCTAAATACACCTTGCAGTCCCCACATTCCTTCCAGATTTCCTGTTTTCCTCCCTACTGTGCCTAGCTTACTGCTGTGGAAGCAGTGGGTAATCAGTAAGCAAATTTTTGATTGATTAATCCCATTCAGTTTAATTTTAAACAGCAGGTTTTGTTATCCCGGAAGAAAGGGAGTGTAATGTAACAAAGCCTTGGGGAGGAAAAAACTTGAAGACCCCTTTATCTATTCTTGCCCTTTTAAGGAGGCCTGGATAGACACCATTTCCCTTCCTTAAAATTTAAGCGTTATAATTTATTTCCACATCTCATTAATAGAAACAGTTCTAGCAGTTTTTCCTTATCTAACACAGTGGGTGCTGAAAAAAAAATGTCTAAATAAATAAATGTCTGTGTTTTGCTCATTACAATTTCTTCAGTACACCTCTAACATTGTTTAAACTGTTTTACTGTTTAACTTGTTTAAACTGTTTAAACTGAAATATGATCATGCAGTTTCCCTGCTGAAAACTCAAGGGCCCAGCCACCCTTATTTTATAAACCCTGCTTTCCTGTCCGTCTTCATCTGCCGCCACTCCACTTTATGTTGAAATTGTTTGTTTCTGTGTGTGTCTTCTTTCCTAGACTGTTAGCAGGACCCATGTCCTACTCATCTCAGACTCTAGGGCTAGCGCATAGCCTAACCTGTAATAGACGATCAGTAAATGTTTGTTGAATTAAATCACTCCATTCTGGCAAATTTTGAGTCTGTTCCTTCTAATCTTATTCACAATGGAAAAAAGTAACAGAATGGTAAAACTTTAGAATTACAAGTTATCTCGAGGCCATCTAATCAATTTCCCTTGTTTTATAAATGTGGAAACCCAGGCCTGCTCAGGATCACACAGTTTGTTGGTCTTTGTTCTGTAAGAATCAGACAATTGTAGGAAAGAAAAATTCCTCCAACTGAGGCTGAGCTATTTTGTTGTTCATTGTGTTCAGAAGCCACTAGTTCCCAGAAACTAAAATAAATTCCCTTATCAGTATTTGAAATTTCATAATCTTGTGTTCCACACCCCATGTGTCAGGGTTGATGAAATTTGATTTTAGGTGGCTAGGCGCAGTGGCTCATGCCTGTAATCTCAGCACTTTTGGAGGCCGAGGCGGGTGGATTACCTGACGTACGGAGTTCGAAACCAGCCTGGCTAACATGGTGAAACTCCATTTCTACTAAAAATACAAAAATTTAGCCAGGCGTGGTGGCTCGTGCCTATAATCCCAGCTACTCGGGAGGCTGAGGCAGGAGAATCGCTTGAACCGAAGAAGTGGAGATTGCAGTGAGCCGAGGTCACTCCATCGTACTCCAGCTTGGACAACAAGAGCGAGACTCCGTCTCAAAGAAAAAAAAAAGAAAAGAAACTGATTTTAGGAAAAACTAGGCTGATCTGGAGATTTGTATTCTTAATACTCTATGTTGCTCCCACTGGTGCACACTGCTTTGGGAGGATTCATCTTATGAGATTGTCTTGAAAACTGCAACTTGAGGCCGGTGCGGTGGTTCACACCTGTAATCGCAGCACTTTGGGAGGCAGAGGCAGGCGGATCACCTGAGGTCAGGAGTTCAAGACCAGCCTGGCCAACATGGTGAAACCCCATCTCTACTAAAAAAATTCAAAAATATTAGCCGGGCGTGGTGGCAGGCGCCTGTAATCCCAGCTACTCGGGAGGCTGAGGCAGGAGAATTGCTTGAACTTGGGAGGCAAAGGTTGCAGTGAGCTGACATCCTGCCACTCCACTCCAGCCTGGGCGACTGAGTAAGACTCCGACTCAAAAAAAAAAAAAAGAAAAGAAAAGAAAAGAAAAGAAAAGAAAAGAAAAGAAAAGAAAACGGCAACTTGCCTGAAAGGGGAGGAAAGGCAAAATTCAATCTAAATTAAAGGTCTAAACTCCTTTTCCCGCAATCTTAATTCAGACCTTTCCACAATCACGTCTATTTTCTTATAGTATTAGCTCCTCTGTGCGTGAATCAAAAGTGTCTTTCCTTCTTTTGTGCTAAGTAATACTTATCTAACAACTACATCATCTGATGAATGGAAATGTATTTTTCATTAATGGGAGAGATGTTGTAATCTAGTTTGGTATAATAATTAAAATTAAGAGATCTTATCAGGGAAGTGCTAAATAGAAGGCAGAAGTATAATAAAAAGAGGTTGCTCCTTGGCACAGCTGCAAAGATTGAAAGAAAAAAAAAGAAGAAAGGAAGGAAGGAAAGAGAGGTTGTAACCCCATGTCTAAATTTTGAATATTCATCTTGGTTGCCCATTTTTCTGTCATTTACTACCATTAATTTCCTTTTAGAGAGTTTAGTAAATACTGGTAACTTATCAAACATGAAACAGCTGAAGAACACATGTTCTTCATGGAACATGTGTGAATGGAACAAAAAGAAAAGGAAAGGAAAATATTTGTTTTGCTTTATCTTGCTAAAACAAAAAACAAAAAAAACCTTTAATTCTAATTGAAACCTAAATGTAGCTACTTAAAAGGAAGCAGGCCGGGCGCGGTGGCTCACGCCTATAATCCCAGCACTTTGGAAGGCCAAGGTGGGCGGATCATGAGGTCAAGAAATCGAGACCGTCCTGGCCAACATGATGAAACTCCGTCTTTTCCAAAAATACAAAAATTAGCTGGGCGTGGTAGCGCGCGCCTGTAGTCTCAGCTACTCGGGAGGCTGAGGCAGGAGAATCACTTGAACCCGGGAGGCGGAGGCTGCAGTGAGCCGAGATCGCGCTACTGCACTCCAGCCTGGCGACAGAATAAGACACCATCTCAAAACTGAAAAAAAAAGAAAAAGAAAAAAAGGTAGCAACCTATATGAAGTGAACAGAAAGAGATCTTTCTCGGAAGCGCCCGGATAGCTCAGTCGGTAGAGCATCAGACTTTTAATCTGAGGGTCCAGGGTTCAAGTCCCTGTTCGGGCGTTTGTAGTTTTCGTTACTTTAAGCTGCTAAATTATCCCGTTAAGTCCCGAGTGCGGATATCGTAAACCCTTACGTTTCAAGTTGAATTCAAATCATTTTTCACTGGTTTCAGAATATGCTAAATAGACGTGTTTTCAGGGAGGAAAAAAAGTGACTGAAAAGTCATTTAATTTCTTGGCGAGTATCGAGGTCTGGCACAGTGGTTTCCCAGAAAAATGTTTGTTTTTTGATGGCTCATAATTGAGAAAGGAAGAAAAAAACTTAAACGCAAGCACCTTGTGCTCTCACCACAAAAAAAGTTATGCGAGGTAATGCATAACCTTATCAGTTTGATTTAATCATTCAACAATATATACGTATTTCAGAACATGGTGTTATACACCATAATGTATACAATTTATATTTGTCCATTGAGGAAAAAAAGAAGACGCCCGAACAGGGACTTGAACCCTGGACCCTCAGATTAAAAGTCTGATGCTCTACCGACTGAGCTATCCGGGCTCCCGTAGGCAACTACTTCTTCTGCCATTTCTTACATAAGAATGAGGACCCTTGAGTGATTGCATCATCCACACTGTGAGACTGCTTTAACGCCAAGAAAGTTCGTGATTCGTGCGTAAAAGGA
The DNA here is from genome assembly GCF_029281585.2 of Gorilla gorilla gorilla. Classification (NCBI taxonomy): domain Eukaryota; kingdom Metazoa; phylum Chordata; class Mammalia; order Primates; family Hominidae; genus Gorilla; species Gorilla gorilla. The sequence continues at coordinate 52,254,091 of NC_073224.2, read as the reverse complement.
AAAACAGAAGGCCCAAATTCTGCGCCTTTCACCAGCATCACCAGCTAATTTAGAATTGCGAGATATTTATGCGCCTAGTAAGCATGATTAGGTAGGCTTTTTTTATTTGTAATTAAATAGGTTCAGGATTAAAAGAATGGCGAGGTGTCACTTTTGAAGTGCTGTAATAACCTTCGATCTATTTTACCATTGATAACAGAATGGGCATCAGTGCTAAAACCTATCCAATAATAGAAAAAAATGAATCTGTCTAAGAGACTATGAATATGCTGTTCTGAAGCTATCGGGTTGCACTGTGCGGTATAAAGTGAGAGAAAGGAAGGATGGTGAGGTTATCCAATAGGTCGCCTGAAAGCATCCAAGTTGTTTTTTGTTTGTTTGTTTGTTTGTTTTTTTGAGACGGAGCCTCCCTCTGTCGCCCAGGCTGGCGTGCAATGGCACGATCTCTCGGCTCACTGCAACCTCCACCTCCCGGGTTCAAGCAGTTCTCCTGCCTCAGCCTCCCGAGTAGCTGGGATTACAGGCGCCTGCCACCATGCCCAGCTAATTTTTGTATTTTTAGTAGAGACTGGGTTTCATCATGTTGGCCAATCTGGTCTCGAATTCCTGACCTCCGGTGATTCGCCCGGCGCATCCAAGTAATTTTAAGGGGCGCCAACTCTGGAGGAGTTCACCAGCAGCGACCTTGGGGGTAGAAGCCCTACTAAGCTAGAGAGACAGGAAAACTGAACATGGCATTGAAGAGAGATTGTTTTGATCTTGGCATTGGAGGTTCTTCCCTTCCGTAGCCATCAGTAATTTGAGCACTGCCCTTTGCTATGGAGCTGGTGTTGAGAATGACCACGGTAGAGCTTTGAGAGTGGGACAGTAAAGGTCTTTGTTAGCTGATGTTACTTCACCTTAATTCCATCCTTAACCTCTTTCGGGGTGATTGCTCTGGTCCAGCAATTCCACTTTTAGGAATTTGTCCTGAAGAAATAATCAGAGGTGACCGGGCGCGGTGGCTCACGCCTGTAATCCCAGCACTTTGGGAGGCCCAGGAGGGCGGATCACGAGGTCAGGAGTTCGAGACCAGCCTGATCGACATGGTGAAACCCCGTCTCTACTAAAAAATACAAAAAAGTTAGCCGGGCGTGGTGGCGCACTCATGTAATCCCATCTACTCAGGAGGTTGAGTCAGGAGAATCGCTTAAAGCTGGGAGGCGGAGGTTGCAGTGAGCCGAGGTAACACCACTGCACTCCAGCCTGGGCGACAGGGAGATACTCTGTCTCAAAAAAAAAAAAAAAAAAAAAAAGAAGAATCGGGTGTACAAAAAGATCTGACTACAGGAGAGATCGTCACGGCATTTTAATCAGAAACGAGAAAAATAGCTACATAAATTATGGTACGGCCTTAATTATTATGCAGCCATTAATAATCATGTTTCGGAAGAATAGGATTTGGGAAAAAATAGAAAACATTTTTAAGTTAGGAAACATTTCAAATCAATAGTGTTTTGTTTGTTTTGTATTTTCAAGAAAAGGGTGCATATATGTGCACTGAAAAACAAAGGATAAAAAAAGACAACAAACAAAGGATAAATGCTTATACAAAACCTGGGTTCTGAAGTTAGGTGCTCTGTTTGAATGCTGACTACCATTGTGTAACCTTGAGCAAGCTATTTCTCTGTGTGTCAGGACAATAGGATGACTGTGAGATTTAAATAATATAGTATATAGACATTGTTTGCAATAGTGTCTGACATGTAATAAGCATTCATGGAGGCACATAAAGATTTAATGGCAAAGATGTAACAAGAACAGATCCTATGGATCCTGCTCTTTCAACCTTCTGTGACACCATTCACCTTTCAACAAAGAATTAACATATTTGATTGAAGTGGAACGAGATGTATAAAGCTGATTTTTAAGGCTGGGCGCGGTATCCTAGCACTTTGGGAGGCCGAGATGGGAGGACTGCTTGAGGCCAGGAGTTCGAGAGCAGCCTAGACAACATAGCGAGACCTGCCCCCTCCTGCCGCCACCCTCCCCCCACATAATCAATCAATAAACTGGGTGTGGTGGCACCTGGCTGTGATTCCTGCTACTGGAGAGGCTGAGGTGGGAGGATCGCTCCTGCCCAGGAGTTCAAAATCAGCTTGGGCAATGTGGTGAAACTCCCTCTCTACAAAAAAATACAAAAATTAAAAACTAGCCGGGTGTGGTGGCGTGAGCCTATAGTTCCAGCTACTTAGGAGGCTGAGGTGGGAGAATCGCTTGGGCCCAGGAGGTGGAGACTGCAGTGAGCCAGGATGGAGCCACTGTGCTCCAGTCAGGGCACTGTATGTTGGATCTGCATGTTACAACATGCCCTAAGTGTGAAAAGCAAATCTTTCTAGCTGGCCCTAAGTGTGAAAAGTAAATCTTTCTAGCTGGCCCTTTGGACCCTTTGAAAAAGAAAAACAAATCTTTGGAACTTTTAGAAGAAAATATATGAGAGTATCTTTATGACCCAGAGATGGGGAAGAATCTCTTACATAATCAATTTTTAAAAAGCACAAAACACAAGAAAATTAACAAATTTTATTTCATTAAAAATTGTTAATCAAAGACAATGTTTAAAAAGTGAAAAGCTACATACGTGAAGTCATTATTTATAACACATATAACCAAGAAGGATTAATATCCAGATTATATGGAAAACTCCTACAAATCAATAAGTAAAAGACAAGCCTACCGTGGTGGCTCACGCCTATTATCCCAGCACTTTGGGAGGCCGAGGTGGGTGGATCACCTGAGGTCAGGAGATCAAGACCAACCTGGCTAACACAGTGAAATCCCGTCTCTACTAAAAATACAAAAAATTAGCCAGGCATGGTGGCAGGCACCTGTAGTACCAGCTACTTGGGAGGCTGAGGCAGAAGAATTGCTTGAACCCAGGAGGCAGAGGTTGCAGTGAGCCGAGATTGTGCCACTGCACTCTAGCCTGGGCGACAGAGCAAGACTCTGTCTCAAAAAAAAAAAAAAAAAGTAAAAGACAATCCAATAGAAAAATGGGCAAAAGGTCTGATTAGGCAATTCATATATAGGAACCTTAAGTCAGCGGGGTGTGGTGGCTCATGCCTGTAATTCTAGCACTTTGGGAGGCCGAGGCAGGCAGATCACAAGGTCAGGAGATTGAGACCATCCTGGCTAACACGGTGAAACCCCATCTCTACTAAAAATACAAAAAATTAGCCAGGCGTCGTGGCGGGTGCCTGTGGTCCCAGCTGCTCAGGAGGCTGAGGCAGGAGAATGGCGTGAATTCAGGAGGCAGAGTTTGCAGTGAGCCGAGATCTCGCCACTGCACTCCAGCCTGGGTGACAGAGCAAGACTCTGTCTCAAAAAAAAAAAAAAAAAAGGAACCTTAAGTCGATAAATATGAAAAAGTGCTCAACCTTACTAATAATCATGGACCTATAAAACAAACCACCATGAGAAACCATTTTGCATCTATCAGATTGTTTTTTATAATTTGAAAATGCCAAGTACTGGCAAACATATGCAGCAAGATAATTCTTCTTTTTTGAGACACAGTCTCACTCTGTCACCAGGCTGGAGTGCAGTGGCAGGATCTCAGCTCACTGCAACCTCCGCCTCCTGGGTTCAAGCGATTCTCTTGCCTCAGCCTCCCGAGTAGCTGGGACTACAGGCACGCACCACCATGCCCAGCTAATTTTTGTATTTTTAGTAGAGAGACAGGGTTTCACCGTGTTGGCCAGGCTGGTCTCAAACTCCTGACCTCAGGTGATCCGCCCACCTCGGCCTCCCAAAGTGCTGGGATTATAGGTGTGAACCACTGCACCTGGCCAAGGTAATTCTTATACACATCTGTCAGGAGTGAGTATTTTTCTGTGATCACTTTGGAGAGCACTTTGGCATGGTCTAATAGGGTGGACAACATATATAGTCTGTGACTCAATAATTTCCTCTAGAGTACACACGGAGATAAGCATGAGAATGATAACAGCATTGTTTGCAACGGCAAACAATTGAATAATGCCTAAGTATTTATTAAAGGAGGAGATGAATAAAAATTGTGGTGCATCCATTACTATTATGGGCTGAATGTGTCCCTCTCAAACATCATGTTGAACACCATCCCCAGTACTTCAGAATGGGAATGTATTTGGAGACAGGGCCTTTAAAGAGGTGATTAAGGTAAAATGAGGTCACATGGATGGGCCCAATATGATTAGTGTCCTCATAAGAAGAGGGGATTAGGATATAGACAACATACAGACAATGGGCAACCACACAAGGACACAGTGAAAAGACAGGCTGCACTCCAGCCTGGCAACAGGGGGGAACTCCACCTCAAAAACAAAACAAAACAAAACAAAACAAAGCAAAACAACCACAAACAAAAAATTAGCTGGGCGTCCTGGTGGGTGCCACCTGTAGGATTACAAGATTATACCTATAATCCTAACACTTTGGGAGGCCAAGTGGGGAGGATCACTTGAGGACAGGAATTCAAGACCAGATTGGGCAACATAGTAAGACCCTGTGTCTATTTTTTTTAAAAAAATTAGAAGATGAGCAATTACGCACAAATCAGTGTCAACCATGATAGGAAAAACTCTATTCTTCACCATGGCCTAGTCAACATATTTATCAAGCCAAGGAAAGAGGGCATCAGGAGAAACCTAACTTGCTAACAACTTGATCTTCAACTTCCAGCTTCCAGAACTATGAGAAAATAAATTTCTGTTTAAGCCATTCAGTGGTACTTTGTTATGGCAACTCTAGAAAACTAATACAATTACTATACAACAATTCATTATACATTTATACAATTCAGTATGTTACTGTAGAACAACGTTAAAACATTAAAAATGAATTAACCAGGGCCAGGTGCGGTGGCTCACACCTGTCATGCCAGCACTTTGGGAGGCTGAGGCGGGCGGATCACGAGGTCAAGAGTTTGAGACCAGCCTGGCCAACATGGTGAAACCCTGTCTCTACTAAGAATACAAAATTTAGCTGGGCGTGGTGGCGCGTGCCTGTAATCCCATCTACTCCGGAGGCTGAGGCAGGAGAACTGCTTGAACTCTGGAGGTGGAGATTGCAGTGAGCCAAGATTGCGCCACTGCACTCCAGCCTGGGTGACGGAGCAAGACTCTGTCTCGAACAACAACAAAATTAAATTAACCATAACTACACGGTTTAACAGCACTGAACTTCACAATGCTGAGCAAAAATGTAAGTTGCAGTAGACCACATATAGTTTTATGTCATTTATAAAAATTTTAAAAGCATAAACAGATTTTTAAGGAATATATACACATATAAACTCTAAAAGTCTAAAGAAATGCATGGCAGGGGTAAATACCAAATTCAAGATAGTGGTTCCCAGAGGATGAAGAAAAGAGATACCATAGAGGTGACTACAGGGAACTTCTTTGTATGTGTATTGTTCTTAGGAAGAGGAATGGGAAAAGGGACATCATATTCTTTTTTTTTTTTTTTGAGACAGAGTCTCACTATGTTGCCCAGGGTGGAGTGCAATGGCGCCATCTCAGCTCACTGCAACCTCCGCCTCCAGGGTTGGAGCGATTCTCCTGCCTCAGCCTCCCGAGTAGCTGGGATTACAGGCATGCACCACCACACCCGGCTAATTGTTTTGTATTTTTAGTAGAGATGGGGTTTTGCCATGTTGGGCAGGCTGGTCTTGAACTCCCGACCCCAGGTGATCCGTCCGCCTCAGCATCCCAAAGTGCTGGGATTACAGGTGTGAGCCACTGCGCCCAGCTGGGAGATCATATTCTTTATACCTTTTGATATGTATAAAGTCATTAATTATTTTTTTTTTCAGAAAGGCTATAGACCAATAATACTGACTTTTAATTTTTTTAAAACTAGAAGGGCCATAAGAAATGGCTGAATTCAGCCATTTTATTTTACAGATTAAGGAACTGAAGACCGGAAACCTGTGTAACTTCTTCTGTTTTCTACAAATAGCTAGACTAGAACCCAGATTTCCTGTCTTTTTATTCGAATCAATGGTTTGTGAGCATAGTTCTTAAAGAAGGAAGTGGTGATCACTCAGTTGAGTTTTTAAGCCAATTTCCAATTTCATTTCTTTCTTTCATTTCTTCTTTTTTTTTTTTCTGAGATGGAGTCTTCCTCTGTCGCCCACGCTGGAGCGTAGTGGCACGCGCCTGTAATCCCAGCGATTTGGGAGGGTGAGGCAGGAGAATCGTTTGAATCTGGGAGGCGGAGAATGCAGTGAGCTGAGATCGTGCCACTGCACTCCAGCCTGGCAACAGAAGGGAACTCCGTCTCAAAAACAAAACAAAACAAAACAACCACACACATAGAATTAGCTGGGCGTGCTGGCGGGTGCCACCTGTAGGATTATAAGATTACACCTGTAATCCTAACACTTTGGGAGGCCAAGGTGTGGGGGAGGATCACTTGAGGCCAGGAGTTCAAGACCAGACTGGGCGACATAGTAAGACCCTGTGTCTATTTTTTTAAAAAAAATTAGAAGATGAGCAATTACTCACAAATCAGTGTCAATCGTGATGGGAAAAACTCTATTCTTCACCATGGCCTCGTCAACAAATTTATCAACGTTTTGTTTTTTTTGATTGACGGAGATAGAGTCTGGCTCCATCACCCAGGCTAGAGTGCAGTGGAGCAATCTCGGCTCACTGCAATCTCCTCCTCCGGGTTCAAGCAATTCTCCTCCCTCAGCCTCCCGAGTAGCTGGGATTACAGGCGCCTACCACTGCACCCGGCTCATCTTTTTTGTATCTTTAGACAGTGTTTTACCATGTTGGCCAGGCTGGTCTCGAACTTCTGACCTCACGTGATCCACCTGCCTCGACCTCCCAAAGTGCTGGGATTACAGGCATAAGCCACTGCGCCGGGCCCTCGAGGTTTTAAATGAAGACGAATTAAAGATGTTGGTCAATATTTTGCCCAAATTGAAAAGGCTCATCTCTCTTAACCTAGAGGAGGTTAACTGCAGCTCATCAATCATTGCACTTACCACATTCTTTTTACCTGGACAGTCTGATTCCTCCACTAGACAGATTTCAGGTCTTGTTTTGGAATCCTCTAGATTGGTGCTTGGCACACGTAGGATGCTCAGCTAATTAATTTTTTTTTTTTTTTTTTTTTTTTTTGTAGAGATGGTGTTCTCGCTTGCTTGCCCAGGCTGGTCTTGAACTCCTGGGCTTAAACGATCCTCCCACCTTGGCCTCCCAAAGGGTTGGGATTACAGGTGTGAGCCACTGCACCTGGCCTCAACAAATACCTGTTGATCTCACAGAAACTGAATTGCATGAACAGATCATATTCCAAGTCTCTAGGAGACATTAGGAAAGGATCCAAACTAACCAGATGCTATTTAAAAGTTACAAAAAAAAAATTCCTGTTGAAAGTTTTAAAAAATACTAATTGCACAAAAGGACAGGGGAAATAGTTGACAGTGGTTCACCTAAAAAAGCACCCTTGACCTTTTTTTTTTTTTTGTGAGTGAGGTGGTTGCAGATTTCTATGAAAAAGAAGTTAATTCTTCAGCTCCTTAATGGAACCCTGGATCTCCCAGCTATGCAGGAGGTTATGCTAGAAGTAGAACAAAGCAGAATGTACAAATTTAAGGAAGGTTACTGCCCTATGTTCTTTTGCATGGGTCTGTATCTAGCATTGGGAGCCACGTTTTGTTGTTGCTTATTGGGAGAGATAAGAATGGTATATACACAAATAACTAAAAAAAATACGTGGTAAATGCTAAAAGACAGGTGCAAAGAACACTGAGATGGAGCTTTCTTGGGTTACACAGCCAGTTTTAATGTTTCCTAATATAGAAGAGCTTTCAACAAACCTCTCAGGCAGGCTGTCTTCAAATGACATTACTTCCCCCAAATACCTAATTTCATTTATTTCAGAACGACTCTAAATGTTAGAGGATTTTCTGAGCTTAAAAATACTGCCTTGTAATTTCTATTGGTTTTAGTTCTGCACTTTGGAGAAGAGAATAAGGCTCCGTTATTTCCAATATTATACTATTCAGTTGTTTGAAGACAGCTTCCAATTTCTATGCTCAACCCTTTCCCTCTTTTTTTTTTTTTTTTTGAGATGCAGTTTCGCTCTTGTCGCCCAGGCTGGAGTGCAATGGCGCTATCTCGGCTCACTGCAACCTCCGCCACCCGGGTTCAAGCGATTCTCCTGCCTCGGCCTCCTAAGTAGCTGGGATTACAGGTGGCCGCCACCATGCCCGGCTAATTTTTTGTATTTTTAGTAGAAACGGGGGTTTCGCCATGTTGGGCAGGATGGTCTCGAACTGCTGACCTCAGGTGATCCGCCCGCCTCGGCCTCCCAAAGTGCGCTGGGATTACAGGGGAGAGCCACTGCGCCCGGCCTCCCTCGTTTATGCAAGTTAAAAACTCCCTTGAGCCTTCAACTATTTCTTTTTCTTTTCTTTTTTTTTTTTGAGGAGTTTCGCTCTTGTTGCCCAGGCTGGAATGGCGCTATCTGGGCTCACTGCAACCTCCGCCTCCCAGGTTCAAACGATTCTCCTGAGTAGCTGGGATTACAGGCATGCGCCACCACACCCGACTAATTTTGTATTTTTAGTAGAAACAGGGTTTCACCATATTGGTCAGACTGGTCTCGAACTCCTGATCTCAGGTGATCCGCCTGCCTTAGGCCTCCCAAAGTGCTGGGATTACAGGCGTGAGCCACAGCGGCTGGTGCTTTCAACTATTTATTTGACATGGCTTCAAGCTTCCTTGCCACCCTAGTGCCGCCATCGCTCCGTTTCCCTTCCCTACCACCCTTGGGGAGTAAGGGTGAGGACTGGGGAATGGCAGAGGAAGCGTAGTTTTTCCGAAGAGCTGAAGGCAGCCTGTGATTATGACCTTAGCTCTTCCCCTTCTCTGTTTTCTGATCTCCTAATACACGTCTGTAAATATCACAAGACCCTGCAAGTCCCTCACTTACTATCTCTTGAAATCTGACGACTTTCAACCGTCCGGGCCCCGCGACTCTCTCCCCGGACTAGGATCTACTCTATGGTAGTGAGCTCAGCCTTTCTAGCTCTCTAGTCCTCCCATTGCTCCATCTATGGTTTCCGGAGGCCTCACCGGAAGCCCTCGTGTGAGGCCGTGTGGGAGGCCGGAAGTTGCGGCTTCATTACTCGCCATTTCAAAATGCTGCCGAGGCCCTAGGACCTGTGACTGCCACCCCTCCCCCCACCCGGGCTCGGCGGGGGAGCGACTCATGGAGCTGCCGTAAGGTGTGGCTCTTGGCCTTCGTCGGCGGGGTGCCGGGAGCGGGAGCTGGAGAGTGAGGAGCAGGCGGCCGTACCGCCAGTTGTGCGGGTAGCGGGCGGGAGGAGCTTGAGAGGTGGGTCGGGCGGCGTGGGGAAGGCCGCGCCAGGCGGAAGAAGGGCTCGGGGGGAGGGGAAGAGTTGTGGGATGAGGGCTCGCGGAAGATAAAAGTGGAGGTGGGGTGACGTGATGTAACTTTGGCCAACAGGTGACAAACCTAAAGTCGACGTAGTTGGATTGAGTTTAAGTGGATACAACATTTGAGGACTGTTGAGGCAATTTGGAGAAAGGAGGTGGGAGAGAGGGAAGCGGGGAGAATGACATTGACGTGTCTTAAGTTTTTAAGTTAGTTTTTAGGTCTGCGGACAGTCTACCTTAGAGGCACTTGAGTGCTTGTTTGAAAATGCTTGTTTTGGCTTGGCGCGGTGGCTCACGCCTGTAATCCCAGCACTTCGGGAGGCCGAGGTGGGTGGATCTACCTGAGGACAGGAGTTCGAGACCAACCTGGCCAACCTGGTGAAACCCCGTCTCTACTAAAAATACAAAAATATTAGATGTGTGTGGTGGCGCATGCCTGTAATCCCAGCTACTCGGGAGGCTGAGGCAGGAGAATCACTTGAATCCGTGGGCGGGGGTTGCAATGAGTCGAGATCGCGCCACTGCACTCCAGCTTGGGCTACAGAGGGAGATTCCGTCTCAAAAAAAAAAGAAAAAATGTTCGTTTTGGGGCCACACTGAAACCTACAGACAGTATCGAGATGGGGCTCAGAGAAATATATTTTAATGAGCACACCTCCCAGTGATTTTTGTATACCTTAAAGCTTGAAAACCACAGGTTTTTTTGGTTGTGTTTTTGTTTTGTTTTTGTTTTTTTTGAGTGGAGTTTCGCTCTTTTTGCCCAGGCTGGCGTGCAGTGGCGCGATCTTGGCTCACTGCAACTTCTGCCTCACGGGTTCAAGTGATTCTTCTGCCTCAGCCTCCCGGGTCGCTGGGATTACAGGTGTGCGCCACCATGCCTGGCTAATTTTGTGTTTTATTAGAGATGAGGTTTCACCAGGTTGGCCAGGCTGTTCTCGAACTCCAGACCTCAGGTGATCCGCCCACCTCGGCCTCCGAAAGTGTTGGGATTACAGGCGTGAGCCACCGTGCCCTGCCGAAAACCACAGTTTAAAAGCGACACCCGGAGAAAATGCTGCAGCTCTGTGCTGTTGGCACATGGAACTAGTATCTGTCAAAGATACTTGGAACCTCTTGGTGTTAAGTATTACTGTATCTCAGTTTAGATTTAGTTTTCTCTCTCCTCATACATTTTTTTTTTTTAATAGATGGGATTTCGGCCAGGCCCAGTGGCTCACACCTTTAATCCCAGCACTTTGGGAGGCTAAGGGGGCAGGTTTGCTTGAGTCTCGGAGTTCGACACCAGCCTAGGCAACAAACTGAGCCCCATCTCTGCAAAAAATAAAAAAATCAGTGTCATAGAGCGAGCTTCCAGTCCCACCTACCCAAGAGACTGAGGTGGGAGGATTGCTTGATCCCAGGAGGTAAAGGCTGCAGCAAGCCGGGATGGAGCTACTGCACTCTAGCTTAGGCGACAGCGCGAGAGCCTGTCTCAAAAAAAGAGATGAGGTCTCACTGTGTGCTCAGGCTGCAGTGCAGCGGCTATTCACAGGTGTGATCATTGCACACTACAGCCTGAAACTCCTGGACTCTAGGGATCCTCCTGCCTCAGCCCTCCGGAATAGCTGGGACTACAGGCACAGGCCACCGGCTGCAGTTGGTTTTTTAAGATTCTATAACAATCGTTAATCTTTAATTAAAGATTTAATCTTCCCACTTTAATCTTCCCTGCCGTCCCAGGTCCTGTAGAACACCTACGTTCTGGATTTGACTGATTAACTGCTTGCTCTCCATTTTCCCTAGTAACTTGCAGTTAGTAGGTAGGTCTAGATTTGGATTATTTATCTTTTGGTCAGGAATACTTAATAGGTGGTGTGCTAGTTTCTTGTTGCTTCATAATCAAGTAGTATATGGTGTGTGAATGACCCTCTTTTAGTGATAAGGTTGGGGGTGGTGGAATGGTCAGCCTACTCCACGTGTTTTCTTTCCACCCCAACCTTTCACTCAGATGGCTTTAGCATCGCCTACCCCTGCCACTGGAGTGAAGTGGTATGATCTTGGCTCACTGCAACCTCTGCATACTGGGTTCAAGCTATTCTTCTGCCTCAGCCACGCAAGTAGCTGGATTACAGGCGTTGTGCCACCACGCCCAGCTAATTTTTGTATTTTCAGTAGAGAGTGGTTTTCATTATGTTGGCCAGGCTGGTCTTGAACTCCTGGCCTCAATCTGCCTGCCTTGGCCTCCCAAAGTGTTGGGATTACAGGTGTGAGCCACTGCTCCTGGCCTGGAATCTCTTGATGACTGTTGAAGAGGTCACATTTAACCTGAGACTTGAAGGTTTAGGATGAATCAGTTTTGTACAAAACTCACAGTGCTCCAAATGAAGGGACAATTTGTGCAAAGGCCCTGTTTGAGAAACTAAAAGATCAGGGTGGCTGAGGCTCAAGATATGACTAAACAGTGCAAGATAAGACTGAAAATGTGCTGAGGGGATAGACCACGTGTTTATCTTTACAGCAATAGCAAGCTGTTGAGCAGGGCCTGACACTATAGGATTTTTTTACTTTTTAAAATGCTTTTGGCAGGCTGGGCCAAGGTGGGGGGATCACCTGGTTGGGAGTTCGAGACCAGCCTGACCAACAAAAAGAAACCGTGTCTCTACTAAAAATATGAAGTTAGCTGGGCGTGATGGCGCATGCCTGTAATCCTAGCTACTCGGGAGGCTGAGGCAGGAGAATCGTTTGAACCCAGGAGGTGGAGTTTGCGGTGGACCAGGATCGCGCCATTGCACTCCAACCTGGGCAACAAGAGTGAAACTCCGTTTCAAAAAATATATGTATATAAAAAAGAAAAATACAGTGGTTGAATTAAAGAACATTGGCCTGGCATGGTGGCTCGTGCCTGTAATCCCAGCACTTTGGGAGGCTGAGAAGGATTGCTTTAGCTCAGAATTTGAGACTAGCCTGGGGAACATTAAAAAACTAGCTGGATTAGGTGGTACACGCCTGTAGTCCCAGCTACTCCAGAGGCTAAGGTGGGAGGCTTGCTTGAGCTGGGGAGGTTGACGTTGCAGTAAGCCATGATCACGGCACTGCAGTCCAGCCTGGGTGACAGAGTGAGACCTTGTCTCAAAACATCTGTATCCATTCTGTTATTTATTCCATCTGTAATGTTATGGAATCACAGATGGAATAAATAACAGAATGGATACAACTGAGGAATGAATTAGAATTCTAGAAGGAGAAAATCTAGAACAAAGAAAGAGAAAAATATAAACGAAAAACTAAGAGATAAGAAAGAACTACCATTTTAGGCTGGGCGCGGTGGCTCACGCCTGTAATCCCAGCACTTTGGGAGGCCGAGGCGGGCGGATCACGAGGTAAGGAGATCGAGACCATCTTGGCTAACATGGTGAAACCCCGTCTCTACTAAAAATACAAAAAATTAGCCAGGCGAGGTGGCAGGCGCCTGTAGTCCCAGCTACGCGGGAGGCTGAGGCAAAAGAATGGCATGAACCCCGGGGGGCGGAGCCTGCAGTGAGCGGAGATCTCGCCACTGCACTCCAGCCTGTGCGACAGAGCGAGACTCCATCTCAAAAAAAAAAAAAAAATGAATTTTGATATGACAGTAGGAATTAATCTATGTTAGTGGAACAAAATTTCCCAAATTACATGCAACATCCCTGCTTTTTTTTTTTTTTTTTTTTAATAAGAGCAACTAAACTAAAAATACTTTTTAGGAATCCATTTTGATGCAGTAAAATGTATAAAAAGGAAAGCAAGGGAAATGAAAACAATAGGGTTCAGGATGATTATTATTGCAGGAAGGCAGCAAAATGGGATGGGGGATATTATCGTTAAATATAGGTTATGATCAGAGTCTTAGTTTGTGGAAGATTATTGCGTTAAAAATAATCCAGGCCAGGTGTGGTGGCTCATGCCTGTAATCCCAACACTTTCGTTGAGAGAATCACTTGAGGCCAAGAGTTTGAGACTAGCCTGGGCAACATAGCAAAATCCTGTCTCTACAAAAAATAAAAAAATTAGCCAGGAATGGTGGCGCATGCCTGTAGTCCCAGATAATGAGGAGACTGAGGTGGGAGGATTACTTGAGCCCAGGAGGTCGAGGTGGCAGTGAGCTATGTTTGTGCCACTGTACTCCAGCCTGGGTGACAGAACAATACCCTGTCTCAAAAAAATTATGAAAATAAAAAGGTAAAAATAAGTAAAATGGGCCATGTGTGGATGAATAATCAGCGTATGTCTTGAATAAAAGAATTATGATTAATTCTGTGTACTTGAGGTCTAATGGGAAAAAATGCTGCTAAATGGGGATGTTAGTGCTTGTCTGAGTTTGAAATCTTGACTCCAACAACTTACTCATTGGGTGATCTTGGACAAATAACTTCTGTTTCTCTTTCCTGATCTGTAAGATAAGGATAATAGCTACATAATAGGGCTGTTTTGGTATTAAATGGGTTTATATGTATACCTGGTACATAATAGGCTTGATGAGTCCTTACCATTTGTTTCAATTATCTAATGCTATGGAATAAACCACCCCAAAACTTAGTAAGTTGAAACAGTCATTTTATTTATTTTTCATTCAGTGGGATGATAGGCTGAGTTGGATAGTTCTCGTGGTTTTGTGGTTTGTCATGCAGCTGTTAAGTCAGGTGCAGCTGAGGCTGGAACGTGTGTGATGCTTTGTTTTGTTTTCTTTCTTTTTTTTAAGGACACCTCGAGACCGTTGAGTAAGTGCTTTGTTGTAGTCAGGTGGCAACTGGGGCTGGAAGATGTGTGGTGCTTTGGAGGGTATGGCTAAGAGTCTGGGCTCAGCTGGGCAACTGCACCTCCCTCTCCTTGTAGCCTTTTTGTGTAGTCTCCAGTAGAGTAGCCAGATTTCAAGCACCTCCAAAAGTACAAACCATGAGCCTGCCAGGCCTGGAATTGTCACATTATCACTTGCTGCCTTCTATTTATTAAGTCATAGGGCCAGTTAGGGAGCGTGGTTCATTGGGAGCCATTTTTGGAAACGGTCTGCACATTATAATTAATGTTTCTATCTACCATGTTGCTCTACCATGTATGTAGTTGTCAGATTTAGACACTGGAAATGTATAAACAAACAGTTACAAATTCCTGTCCACTTGTAGCTTATATTTTACATAATAAATAATTAAAATATGTAGTGTTTTGGTTGGTAAAAAGGTTGGTAGGGAAAAATAAAGCAGGGAAGGAGATAGGGAATACAAGCGGTTGGGAGTTTTAGTTTTAAAAATGGGTGTTCATATGAGGCCTTGTTGACAAACTGTCATTTGAGCATAGACAAAAAGAAGGATAAGAATTAGAGGGCAGGCTAGGAGTGGTGGCCCATGCCTGTAATCCCAGGGATTACAGCACTTTGGGAGGCTGAAGCAGGAGGATCACTTGAGCCCAGGAGTTTGAGACCAGCCTGGGCAACATAGCAAGACCCCATCTCTACAAAAAATAAATTAGCTGGGCATGGTGGCATGCACCTGTAGTCCCAACTACTTGGGAGGCTGAGGTGGGAGGACTGCTTGAGCCCAGGAGGTTGAAAGGCTGCAGTGAGCTGTGATTGTGCCACGGCACTCCAGCCTGAGTGACAGAGTGAGACTCCATCACACACACACACAAAAAGCAAATGAGGAAGTAGGTGATGAGATCAATAGCCACCCATTAAAAGCCAGGTTTTAAATTTTTTTTTTTTTTTTTTGAAACAGAATCTTGCTCTGTCACCAGGCTGTAGTGCAGTGGCACGATCTCGGCTCACTGCAACCTCCGCCTCCCAAGTTCAGGCAATTCTCCTGTCTCAGCCTCCCGAGTAGTTGGGACTACAGGCGTGTGCCACCACACCTGGCTAATTTTTGTATTTTTAGTAGAGACGGTTTCACCATTTTGGCCAGGATAGTCTTGATCTCTTGACCTCATGATCCGCCTGCCTCATCTGGGGAGTACAATCCCAAAGTGCTGGGATTATAGGCGTGAGCCACCATGCCTGGCCCACTTCTGAATTTTAAATTGTGCTTGTTTCCTATTTGACTTATTTTATAGCAAAGTAAGGTAATGGGAGAGGGAGGAATTTATACTTGATTACAGCTATAAGCCTTTTCAGAAGCATGAGGGATCTTGTTATCTTCAGCCAGTGTATTTACTGATTGTCTTTTTTTTTTTTTTTGAGATGGAGTTTCACTCTTGTAACCCAGGCTGGAGTGCAATGGCGCGATCTCAGCTCACTGCAACCTCTGCCTCCCAGGTTCAAGTGATTCTCCTGCCTCAGCCTCCTGAGTAGCTGGGATTACAGGCATGTGCCACCACGCCCGGCTAATTTTTGTAGCTTTAATAGAGACGGGGTTTCACCATGTTGGCCAGGCTGGTGTTGAACTCCTGACCTCAGGTGATCCACCTTCCTCAGCCTCCCAAAGTGCTGGGATTACAGGCATGGGCCAGCGTGCCTGGCTGATAGTCTTAAAAAAATTTTTTTTTGTCCAGGCGTGGTGGCTCATGCCTGTAATCCCAGCACTTTGGGAGGCTGAGGTGGGCGGATCACGAGGTCAGGAGATCAAGACCATCCTGGCTAACATGGTGAAACCCCGTCTCTACTAAATACACAAAATTAGCTGGGCGTGGTGGCGGGTGCCTGTAGTCCCAGCTACTCGGGAGGCTGAGGCAGGAGAATGGTGTGAACCCAGGAGGCGGAGCTTGCAGTGAGCCGAGATCATGCCGCTGCACTCCAGCCTGGGCGACAGAGCTAGACTCCATCTAAAAAAAATTTTTTTTTTTTTTTTTGAGACAGGGTATCGCTTTGTCACCCAGGCTGGAGTACAGTGGCACAGTCTTGGCTCACTGCAACCTCCACCTTGCCGGTTCAGGTGATTCTCATGCCTCAGCTTCCTTAGTAGTTGGGACTGCAGGCTCGTGCCATGCCCAGCTAGTTGTTGTATTTTTAGTAGAGACAGGGTTTTGCCCTGTTGCCCAGTCTGGCCTCTGTTAGAAATAAGTTTTTGAAGCTGCAAATGAATATCACTCAAACATAAATTTAATTTTCTCAGCAAGGCAATTTTACTTCTATGGAAGGGTGCATCTCACGGATGGAGCAATGGTGAGAGCACACCTGAACAGGGGAGGGGAAGGGGTTCTTATCCCTGACGCAGGTAGCCCCTACTTCTGTGTTGTTCCCGTATTGGCTAGGGTTGGACCGCACAGTCTAAGCTAATACTGATGGGCTATTTTAAAGAGAGCAGGGGTATGAGCTGGAGTGGCTGGGCGAGTAGTATGGCGGGAAGAACAGTTACAGAACAGGTGACTCAGGATGACTCAGGTCAAGGGAGGTAACCAGGAGTGACTCAGGACGGAGCAGGTGATAGAAGCTAGGAGGGGGTTGTTTACTGAAACTAGGGGCAAGGAGATGAAGAGAATGAGGAAGTTAAACTTTTAAAGTTTTAAATGAAGAACAAAGAACAGGGGAGCTGAACATACAGATACATTGGTTTTTTGGAGAGCATCTCAGAACTCATTGTACTTAACAATTTACAGGCTAAAACCTTTGAAGAGGAGTTTATTAAATCCTACATCTCAAACTCCTGACCTCAGGTGATCTGCCCGTCTTAGTCTCCCAAACTGTTAGGATTACAGGCGTGAGCCACTGCACCTGGCCTCTTCTAGGCGCCATTTACCCTTTCCCTGATGTGGCTTGTTAGTCATCAGTTTTAATAATTGACTGTTGCCTTTTGTTAGAAAAAGGCATAAATGAAGGTTAACTTATTTAAAAATCTATTTTCTGGCTGGGCATGGTGGCTCACGCCTGTAATCCCAGCACTTTGGGAGGCTGAGGTGGGCGGATCACGAG
The DNA here is from genome assembly GCF_029281585.2 of Gorilla gorilla gorilla. Taxonomy (NCBI): domain Eukaryota; kingdom Metazoa; phylum Chordata; class Mammalia; order Primates; family Hominidae; genus Gorilla; species Gorilla gorilla. The sequence goes on along the minus strand of NC_073224.2, from coordinate 52,236,802 downwards.
GTCAGGAGTTTGAGACCAGCCTGACCAACAGGGTGAAACCCCGTCTCTACTAAAAATACAATAATGAGCTGGGCGTGGTGGCATGTGCCTGTAATCCCAGCTACTCAGGAGGCTGAGGCAGGAGAATCGCTTGAACCCAGGAAGCAGAGGTTGCAGTGAGCCGAGATCGCGCCATTGCGCTTCAGCCTGGGGGACAGTGAGACTGTGTCTCAAAATAAATAAATAAATAAATAAATAATCTATCTTCCTTCTCTGTAGCTTTTGTTTTTTTAAGGATAAAAGGTAGGTGAAAGATTTTCATTGAACTTTACTCTGTATTTCACTTCATGCTACATCTTTTCTTTGATGATATGTGTCCATCTCGGTTTAACCCATTTTGTAGGTTTGTAATTGCTATGTTTTTTTCTGGGGTTGGTACATTTACAAGCTGTTTTAACTGGTACTTAAAATGTTGACTCTTAGTTTTCTGTGGTCCTTTGTCAAGACATGTTCCAACATGTTGTAGAGGTTTTCCTAGAAGTCCTGTTGGAATCTTAAAACCTGTGACTTACTTTGGTAAATCCCTAGTCTTGCATCTAGAGAGTGCTCTACCTGATAACCATTGGGGAGATAATGATTTGACTTTCAGCTAAAACAGTTTACTGGTTAACATCAGTTGGAGGTTGGAGCGTGCCTGAAACTGTTTCTGTTTCAGCCTTCACCTGAGAGAAGCTTGGACGATTCTTACTCTTAATTAAATCAGAACTAGAAAGTAGTCAGAAGATATGCAGAACCTCAGCAAGGGTATACAGCATTTGTGTACGGTGCTCCATTATATGTGTCATATGTGTCTTTTACTTCTGCTGGTTGCCTTTGTGTGAATGCTAAATAGGGAATTTTCTGCATTAGAATAGATGTTATAAATTTTTTTTTCTATTTAGTTTTACCAACAGACTGCAGTTTCTTCACTACCAAAATGACATCATTTTCCACCTCTGCCCAGTGTTCAACATCTGACAGTGCTTGCAGGATCTCTCCTGGACAAATCAATCAGGTAAATCATTTTGGGTATTTCTAGTTTTTCGGTTTTTTTTTTTAATTTTTAAAAAGTTTAGCTGTCTCATGACTGTAATCCCAGCACTTTGAGAAGTCAAGGCAGGAAGCTTACTTGAAGCCAGGTGTTTGAGACCAGCCTTGGCAACATAGTGAGACCTGTATCTCTACAAAACATTTCTAAAAGAAAAAATTAGCTAGGTGCAGTGGGGTGTGCCTTTAGTTCTAGCTACTTGGGAGCCTGAGGCGGGATGATCACATGAGCCCAGGAGTTCAAAGCTGCAGTGAATTATGATCACAACCAGTGCACCCCAGGCTGGTCAAGAGAGAGACCTTGTCTCTTTTTTAAAAAAAAGTAGGGGAGGTGGGGGTTGTGCTGGGCGAGGTGGGTCATGCCTATAATCCCAGCACTTTGGGAGGCGGAGGTACGCAGGTCTCTTGAGCCCAGGCGTTTGAGAACAGCCAGGGAAACATGGTGAAACCCCCTCTCTACAAAAAAATACAAAAATTACCTGGATATGGTGGCATGCACCTGTAGTCCCAGCTACTCTGGAGGCTGAAGTGGGAGGATCAGTTGAGTCTGGGAGGTTGAGGCTGCAGTGACCTGTGATCACACCACTGCACTCCAGCCAAGGCGACAGAGCAAGACCTTGCCTCAAAAAACAAAAGCGGGGGGAGCTGTTTAAAGAGGTTCTCTTGTTCCATAGTTTCAGAAACCTACTTGAAATGTAAATAGCACGTTTATTTTATGTTTATATCAGGTACGACCAAAACTGCCGCTTTTGAAGATTTTGCATGCAGCAGGTGCGCAAGGTGAAATGTTCACTGTTAAAGAGGTAAGCCATCAAATAAAATTCTCATTTTTTTTGTTTTTTTTTTTTTTTTTGAGATGGAGTCTCCCTCTTTTGCCCAGGCTGGAGTGCAGTGGTGCGATCTCAGATCACTGCAAGCTCCGCCTCCTGGGTTCACGCCATTCTCCTGCCTCAGCCTCCCGAGTAGCTGGGATTACAGGTGCCTGCTGCCACGCCCGGCTAATTTTTTGTATTTTTAGTAGAGATGGGGTTTCACCGTGTTAGCCAGGATGGTCTCGGTCTCCTGACCTCGTGATCCATCCACCTTGGCCTCCCAAAGTGCTGGGATTACAAGCATGAGCCACCGCGCCCGGCCAAATTCTCAGTTTTAAGAACAGTTGAGAAGTAGAAGCCAGTGAATGTGTAGTTTTGAAATCAGGCCTAAGAAAGGAAGTTCTACTCCTGAGGTATCAGAGGGGCAACTTTTACTCTGTTTTAAAGACTGTTAGGTTGAACATCATATTTCCTTTCTTTTGAAGTGTGTTATAAGATAAACATAAGATGAACCATGAATTCATTGGTCGTAGAGTTAAAATGCAGAGCAAGTAAAGATTAAAAAGACACTGGGCCTGGCACCATAGCTCACGCCTGCAATCCCAGTATTTTGGGAGGCTGAGGTGGATGGATTGCATGAACCCAGGATTTTGAGACCAGCCTGGGCAACATGATGAAACCCTGTCTCTAAAAAAAAAAAAAAAAATACAAAAATTGGGCGGGCGTGGTGGTCTGCTCGTTTAGTCCCAGCAGCTACATGGGAGGCTGAGGTGGGAGGATCGCTTGAACCCAGAAGGTGAAGGTTGCAATGAGGTGCACTCCAGCTTGGTTGATAGAATGAGAGACCCTGTCTCAGAAAAAAAAGACACTGTCTGATTTACAGGCTGTATTTCGAGGCAGGAATTAAATGCAGTAGTTTTTATTATAAATGTGTCAGATATGGTGGCTCACGCCTGTAATCCCAGCACTTTGCGAGGCTGAGGTGGGCAGATCACCTGAGGTCAGGAGTTCGACACCAGCCTGACCAACATGGAGAAACCCCATCTCTACTAAAAATACAAAACTAGCTGGGCATGGTTGTAATCCCAGCTACTTGGGAGGCTGAGGCAGGAGAATTTCTTGAACCTGGGAGGCGGAGGTTGCGGTGAGCCAAGATCGCGCCATTGAACTCCATCCTGGGCAACAAGAGCGAAACTCCATCTCAAAAAAAAAAAAAAAAAAGCGTCAGACACTCTTCTGAGCACTGTGAGTTATTTTAAACACTTATGCATTTAAATAACTTATTTAGCTTCTGAAGTTTTTTAAAAAACAATTTGTATTCTTTAAGTGGAAAAGACTCAGTATTAAAATGTTAATGTTGGGAACTGCTTTCATTTGCTGGGGTAGATATCTAACCCTTCCTAAAGAGAAGAAACAAAATTATCAGGCTTTTTTTTTTTTTTTGAACTTAAAACCTTCACACCTATCAACACTGCCACACTCCAGAACTATTACACTTCTCAAGGAGACAAATCTGGAGGCATTTCTGATTTTTTAGAATACCTATATTACTTTTACGATTTTGAATTAAGCACATCGTTTTGGAGTATAAAATTTGACACGTAAGACCTTTTTTTCCCCAAACTTATTAAAGTCTGGAATTTTTTTTTTTTTTTTTTTTTTAGTTTTATCCTTTTATTGAAGCTTACAATTTCACTGAACTTTTGGCCCCAAATGAAAAAAATGCAAATTAAAAAAAGTATTGGCAAGGAGAGGTGACCACTGTCCCCTGGAGATCGAAGCCGAGCAGAGCGTGGCAGGCAAGTGAGGGATCCCAGCTGCGGGGGCAGTAGCCTGGCCAAAGATGCCCAGGGAGCAGATTTGTCTGAGCAGGGCCAGCCCCAGGCAGCTAGAAGTTAATACCCAAGGATTTATGGGTGTGATGGAATCCAAGCCACTGGTCCCAGGGGCAAATCTCTCTCATGCTTGGTCAGATTCCACTTTGGAGAAAATGGGCTCATGTGACAGGATGGCCTGGTGAGGGAACACAGGTGCCAATGGTAACAGGCCAATGAACACTCACCACTGGCATCAGGGTGGAGCTCAGCTGACTGGAGACTAACTCCATTACAAGGACCAGAATCTCCTGCGTCTGGTGCCAGGCTGTGCCACTCAACTGCTCATGGCCAGCGGGACATTCAGCTTTCATCCTCTCCTTCATCAGGCCCCTACCTGTGTGGCCTCAGCCCTGGTCCTCACTATTTGGTGGCTGTGTTGCAGGACTCTCAACCCTCTTTTGGAACAGTGTTGCATCAAGCAAGGGAGAATGTTCTTCTAGAGGGACAGGAAAAGAAGAGAGAGGTCCACGTACTTCTCTCACTCTAGGAAGCCAGGAAAGGTCCCTGGTGCACTCCACTCTCCACAGATGGGCTGGGTCATAGCATCCGAGCTGTCATGGTGACGACGTCCTTGAAGCTGAGCCGAATGTTGCCTTGTACAGCTGTGTCCTTCTCCCGGAAGGCCTCTGTCGGCATCTGCAGCTGGGTGCACACCTGGGTGAAGCAATCAAGCTGTCTGGCAGGATTGACAGTCGTGGGCAGTAGCTGGAGACCAGTAGCTGGGTGAACTGGGGGCTCAGGTTGTAGCCCTTTTGGGATAGAGCTTGCTGCAGCTCTGTGTAGCTAATGGAGCCTGAGTTGTCCCAGTCATAACTGCTGGAAGAGCTGCTTCCACTGCTGGATGAATTTCCACAGGGCTGAGAAGCCGTAGACATTGATGTGGCCTGATTAGGTCTTGTCAAACATGTTTATCATCATGAGGCAGGTCTCATTGAACAAGGACCAGTTGCAGTTGACCAGAGCCTGCTTCACCTCCTTCATGGAGATAAAGCCACTGTGATCGGAGTCACCGACTGGAACCAGGAGTAGGCCTCATCCATATTGGGAGGGGAGCCACCCTGTCCATGAGGCCTGGGCTGCTGGGCACCGTAGGAATTTGGAGGTGGCTGACCATAGGGGCCCCCTGGAGCTGTACCATCATTTGGTCCTCCTGGAGTTCCAGAGGGGAACATCCCAGGATTGAGGTGTCCATAGGGCCCTCTACCAGCTGGTGGTCCATAAGGCCCTCCAGGGGCAGGACCCCCATAGCCACCACCAGGGGGTAGCACGCTGCCATACTGCCCTCCACTATTGGGGGGGTCCAAGGTAGTAGCTACCCGGAGGGGTTCCTGGCGCTTGCCCTGCATCTCCAGGGCAGCCCTGCCCATACAGATAGCTGGCTGTGGCAATTCTGACGTCACACGCAGGCAAGGGGTAAAGTCTGGATTTTTATATCATTACAGTGGTTATGATGAATTATGCCATCTCCTTCATTTAGCATGGCAGAGTTTGCCTGAGTTTACACGATGAGCTTTCTGTTATGAACCTTGACTCTATCTATTGCATAAAGGGAATTTCCTGATTTTTATTATTTATTTATTTAGAGCCAGGGTCTTACTCTGTCACCCATGCTGGAGTGCAGTGGTGGTATCTCAGCTCACTGCAACCTCTGCTTCCCACGTTCAAGTGATCCTCCCGCCTCATCCTTCCTAGTAGCTGGGACTACAAGCATGCCTCACCACACCTGGCTAAGTTTTGTATGTTACGTAGAGACAGGTTTTGCCATGTTGCCCAGGCTGGTATCAAACTCCTGGGTTCAAGCAATTTGCCCACCTTGGCCTCCCAAAGTGCTGGGATTACAGGTATGAACCACTTCAGCCGACTAAATTTTTATTTGATAAACACTTGGATTTTATGTTTTGTCCACTTACAATGCTGATGGCTCTTATTAAACATTGTACTTCATTTGCCAAAAAGAATTATTATGTGAACACATATCAAAAGCCTTAAGTCGTTTATGTGCCCTGGACTGGGAAAATATTTTTATAATCCAGGCAAATTACTTCTAGTAATAGAATAGACTTCTTTATTTGGACGTCTGAGAAAATTTTTAAGAGGATACTAGGTAAATTCACTGCTTTTTCTCATTGTCAGATCAGTTCATTTCTGTGCTGAAAAGTCTGGGTCTGTTAATTGTCAGAAAGACAATGAGTAGATGGACCTAGTAGTTGGGAGCGGCTTTCCTGTTGTAGGACCCCTTACACAGACTTTGACAGTCTTGTAAATATGTTATTTCTTTCTTTGGCAAACTAACTTACCTTACCTCCTCTAATGAATTTGTGTTTTTGGTAGCAGCTGGACAGATCACAACATGGTATTTTATTCCACACAGGTCATGCACTATTTAGGTCAGTACATAATGGTGAAGCAACTTTATGATCAGCAGGAGCAGCATATGGTATATTGTGGTGGAGATCTTTTGGGAGAACTACTGGGACGTCAGAGCTTCTCCGTGAAAGACCCAAGGTAAAAACAGTGAGGGCTTGCGTATCTTTTTGGGTGCTTATACCTAGCCACTTAATTTCTATGGGTTATTAATATTTATTACTTCACTCAACAAATTGTAAGGGCCTACATAGGTAGCCTATGAGGCACTGAGAATATGGTAATGAGCGACACACAGTCTGATTTTATGGAGTATACAGAGTAGTGAGTCAGTAGATGCTCTTGCCCATCTTAGTCAAATAATCACACTAATTCATGGTGAACCTACACTATGGTAAGTGCTACAGAAAAGATACATGAAGCAGGGAGTGGGTGGGATTTCGAGTGTTAGAGGTCAAGAAAATGTTCTTTTGAGGAAGTGAAATTTCAGCCAAAAGCTGAAAGATAGATAATTAAGTAGTCGATCAGAGAGTTTGAGGTTGATTGAACACCATGTGTAAAGGCCTGGGTAGGAGGAAGCTTGATGTGACTAGGTTAGAATTTTGTGAAATAATTGTTGGAGAGGGAGGAAGAGTGAGCAGATGAGAGAAATGTAGAATTGCTGGGCAGTTAGAGGTTGATGATGAGCCTGGTAAGAATCACAGTAGGGCTAACCTGACTTGTTACTTTTCTCCAGCTGCATGGAGTGTAAGTTATTAGCTTATATAGTCAAAAGCTAATTAGTAATTTAGAAGCTCTCTTTCTCTATAGCTTTGATGACTGCTGCTTCTGAGCTCATTCTGTCTTACACTAAGACTTCCCTTAGCTGGGTGTGGTGGCTCAAGCCTGTAATTCCAGCACTTTGGGAGGCTGAGGTGGGTGGATCACCTGACGTCAGGAGTTCAAGACCAGCCTGGCCAACATAAGTGAAACACCGTCTCTACTAAAAATACAAAAAATTAGCTGGGCGTGGTGGCGGGCGCCTATAATCCTAGCTAGTAGGGAGGCTGAGGCAGGAGAATTGCCTGAGTCCGGGAGGCAGAGATTGCAGTGAGCTGAGATTGTGCCATGGCACTCCAGCCTGGGCAGTAAGAGCAAAACTCCATCTCCAAAAAAAAAAAAAGACTCCCCTCCACCCCCACTCTCCAATTACAATGTGAAACTTCAGTCCTGGAAGGAAGGAATAGTTTCCAAAAGAGATTTCCCCACTTGGATTACTGTTCGCTAATGAAATAAAATGTAAATTAATCAGTTTTTTAATGGGGGCAGAGTAACACAGGGGCCTGGGCATTAACATCTTAATATTTAAATAATTAAAAACTGTTCTGGGAAAAAGATTCTGCCTCTGTATGCCTTACAGAGAGACTTGGGAGATAACATCAGAAATACATTTAATATTTAACGGCAAACCACTGATATCTTCATAGTGGCATTTGGGGTTGTTAATTTTTTATCTTCTCTCTTTAACAGCCCTCTCTATGATATGCTAAGAAAGAATCTTGTCACTTTAGCCACTGCTACTACAGGTATGTCACATCATATTTCTTCAGTCTGTATCACAGCTTTGAGTTCAAGGGGGCAAATGATGGGAAAACAAAGAAGATGAAGGTGGAAATGGAATGCTATCTTTGGCATGACTGGGAGAAATACATACTACCTGTCACACAGAATGTTATGTTATTAACCTTTTACTGAAAAATCAAACATAGAGTAGAAGGATTTCCACTTTCTAGACGTACTGTTAACGTTTTGTCATATTGCTTCATCTAGACACACTTTTAAAAATCTCTAGCAGATAAGGACTTTTTTCTCCAAACATTCAATATCATTATTACACATAACAAATTTAACATGTAATTCCATAATCCTGTTTCATAGCCAGTTTATGTATCATTTCCCCCAGTTATCTCAAAAATACCTTGTATTTTTGTCTTACTTGAATTAAGATCCAAAGTCCACACATTGCCTTTGGTTGATATGTCTCATAAGTGTCTTTAATCTATAAAACTTAACTTTCCTTTTGTTTTCATGTCATTTACTTGTTGAAGAAATGGGTCATTTGTTCTGTAGAATTTCCCACGCTCTAGAGTTGGCAGATTGTATCCTTGTGATTTTGTTTAATGTGTTTCTTTACCCTCTCTATTTTTGGTAAACTGGTAGTGCTTGAATAAATTCAAGTTTAAATTTTTTGCCAAGAAAGCTTTATAGGTGGTGCTTTGTACTTCTGTTTAATCACATCAGAGTCATGTAAGGTCTGCCTGTCTCTATTTTAGTCAGTCATGTTAACAATCTGTGGGCTCAGGTGGTATCAGTCTGATCCATCTGTTACACAGGTCACTCAAGAACCTTTTACCTAATGGCTTTAGCCATCTCTTATCTGAATGCCAATTTGTCTAACCCTTTGCTTGATTCTAGACCTTCTAAATACTGCTCTTTGAGTTTAACTATTAGGTATGTATAGGAAACTGGCTGTACTGGAGTCTGGAGTCTCCAAAATGGTGGTCTGTAAGAGATAGGTAAATAAACTGGACAGACTGAACATAGCCATTTCCAAATAATGAAACTTTTTCCCTCTGCACTACTACATAAAGCCCTTTTTTGAGCTTCATATTAACATTGCCCTTTGAAGAAAGCCCAAGTTAGTAATCTTTTTAGATTGACCATCTTTTTTTCTTCTGAAACAGGGTCTCAGGTTGCCCAGGCTGGAGTGCAGTGGCACTATCTCAGCTCACTGCAGCCTGGACCTCTTGGGCTCAGGTGATTCTCCCACCTCAGCCTCCTGAGTAGCTGGGATTATAGGCACATGCCACCATACCTGGCTAATTTTTTGTATTTTTAGTAGAAACAGGGTTTTGCTGTGTTGCTCAGGCTGATCTTGAGCTCCTGGACTCAAGCAGTCCACCCACTTTGGCCTCCCAGAGTCCTGGGATTATGCGTGTGAACCACTGCACTTGGCCACTGCCACTGTCTTTTGATAGTTTACTGAACTGTCTTTTGCACTGTCTTTTGGTAGTTTACTGAAATAAGTAGGTTGAGAAGAATCCATTCTTTTTTATCTTTTTCTTTCTTTCTTTTCTTTTTCTTTTCTTTTTTTTTTTAAATGTAGAGCGTCTTGCTCTGTCACTCAGGCTGGAATGCAGTGGTGCAGTCATAGTTCACTGCAGCCTTTACCTCCTGGGCTTAAGTCGTCATCTTCCTGTCTCAGCCTCCCAAATAGCTAGGACTATAGGTGCACGGCACTGCACTGCACCTGGCTAATTTTGTTTTTTTGTAGAAATGGGGTCTTGCTATGTTGCTCAGGTTGGTCTTGAACTCCTGGCCTCAAGTGATTCTTCCACTTCAGCCTCCCGAGGTGTTGGGATTACAGGCATGAGCCACCGCCCCCAGACCTAAATCAATTCCTAATAAAGATTTATTCTTTAAAGGCAGAGAAAGAGACATTGCTGTCATACCGAAACATGATTTTGAACTTACTGAATTTTGAAGCCTGTTAGTCTCATTGAGTCATATGCCCACTTCACATAGCTGTAAATTTGAGAGTGAAGATCCTGCAAATGATATGGCAGCTTTATTGAAATTCAATCACTTGTAAAATAGCATGGCTTTCCTGCGATAGTCACTAAAGGTTTGAGACACATGGAGGATTTTATAATTGCTGATCTACTTTTTCAGTAAAATTTGTTTTTGGATTGATCTGTTTTCTGAATATCTATAATTCTCCTTTTTTCTCTCATTTTCTTTCTTGTACTTTCTCTGCAGAATTTAACATGCCATATAAAGAATATTTTGTTGGTTTTGTTTTGTTTTATTTGAGACAGGATCTCTCTGTTGCTCAGGCTAGAGTGCAGTGGCAAGATCTCGGCTCACTGCAACCTCCGCCTCCGTGGCGCAAGCAATCCTCCCACCTCAGCCTCCTCAGTAGCTGGGACTACAGGAGTATATCACCACACCTGGCTAGTTTTTTGTATATTTTTTTGTAGGTACAGGTTTTCCGCTTGTTGCTTAGGCTGGTCTTGAACTCCAGGACTCAAGCGATCCCCCTTCTTCGGCCTCCCAAAGTGTTGGGATGACAGGCGTGAGCCACCATGCCTGGCCCATTTTTATTTTTTAACTTGTCATTTTGAAAAAATTTCAGACTTAATAAAGTTGCAAAAGTATTGCATAGAGTTTCTCTATACCCTTTATGCAGAGTCCCCAAATGGTAACATCTTACATAATAATAGTATGATGATCAAAACCAGAAAATTGCCCCAAGTAATTCTGATTGGTTATCTGTTCTGACTTGCAATTGCATTGGTGCTTGTGGATGGCCATCTCTGTTGATTTTTGTGATTTGGGTTGCTTGTGTTTTATTTGAAAGGACAAATGAGAGAAGTGCTTTTCATATAATTTTATACCTTTGCAAATGGGTTAAACTTTTCATTTTGATCAAGAAGATGCCATTATTTAAAATGGTAGTTCTTTTTTTTTTTTTTTGAGACGGAGTCTCGCTCTGTCGCCTAGGCTGGAGTGCAGTGGCATGATTTTGGCTCACTGCAGCCTCCACCTCCCGGGTTCACGCAGTTCTCCTGCCTCAGCCTCCTGAGTAGCTGGGACTACAGGCGCCCGCCATCATGCCTGGCTAATTTTTTATATTTTTAGTAGAGACAGGGTTTCACCGTGTTAGCCAGGATGGTCTCGATCGCCTGACCTCGTGATCCGCCCACCTTGGCCTCCTAAAGTACTGGGATTACAGGCGTGAGCCACCACGCCCAGCCTAAAATGGTAGTTCTTTCTAAATTATCTCTCCAAATTTTCCCATGTATACAAATGAAATAAATATGACTAACTTTGTGTATGTTTATTAATTTTTGAGACTGAGTCTCGCTTTGTCGACTAGGCTGGAGTGCAGTGGTGCGATCTCAGCTCACTGCAACCTCTGCCTCCTGGGTTCAGGTGATCTCCTGCCTCAGCCTCCCGAGTAGCTGGGATTACAGGTGCGCACCACCAAGCCCGGCTAATTTTTGTGATTTTAGTAGAGATGAGGTTTCACCAGGCTGGTGGGTTGCCCAGGCTGATCTCAAACTCCTGGACTCAAGTGATCCACACACCTCGACCTCCCAAAGTTCTGGGATTACAGGCGTGAGCCACCACACCCGGCCAATTTTAAAACTTCTTTTTTACATTGTGGTTTCACCAGATACTTTATTTTTGCTTGTAACTGTTTTAACCTAAGTAAGGTAGTAAGGCTTTAGAAATATAAATGACAGTAATAGGATTGCTTTATTAAAGAATTGCTCCTGGCCTGCGCGGTGGCTCATGCCTGTAATCCCAGCACTTTGGGAGGCCGAGGCGGGTGGATCACAAAGTCAGGAGTTTGAGACCAGCCTGGCCAAGATGATAAAACCCTGTCTTTACTAAAAATACAAAAATTAGTCAGGCGCGCGCCTATAATCCTAGCTACTTGGGAGGCTGAGGCAGGAGAATCACTTGAGCCAGGGAGGTGGAGGTTTTAGTGAGCCGAGATTGCGCCACTGCTCTCCAGCCAGGGTGACAGAGCAAGACTCCGTCTCAAACAAACAAACAAAAAAATTGCTCCATCTGCATTATATGTTAGTCCAACTTTGCTTTGAAGACCACTGTGGTCAGAAAATGCTGTCTCTCAAACTTTTTGTTGTCTCCGTTTGTCCACAAAAATGTTTCTGGAAATAAATGTTTTTTATAATTAGAATTTTGAAAATGTTTGCTTTTTTCAATAGAACCGCATTGACAGATCAGTTGTAGGATCTGTATCCTTCCTCTAGCAGCCTTTATCAGATGGTGATGATATTTTCCATATTTTATCTCTGAACCTGGTAGTGGTTGGTGAACCTGACCCACAGTAGACTTATTTTGGGTGTATCTCATTTACATAGCCTCAAATAATGAATAGTCCAGATTATTAAATTGTTTGCAGCTTGATCTTTTCGTGTAGCCAAGTTTTTGTTTGTTCTACTTGAAAAATTTCTTTGTAAGTCCTTGGAATGCATTTCTCTTTTAAATTAATGTAATATCTAAGAATTTCTCTGTACTGGGTTGTTTTCCTTGGTTCTTTTTATTGGCCTTGAGAAAAACTTTATTTGCTGGCGCTTCTTAGGAAATGTTTATAGTAACTGGGAAAAATAAGACAATGAAAAAAATTAATTTATATACAGGTGATGGTGATGGGAATTTAAACCATAAAATTATCCTTGACACTTAGAATGTCGCTTTAGATGAAGATGCTATTGTTTTATGAAGCAAACGGGGAAAAATCCAGATTTTAAGATCCCATAACCCTGTATGACTTAACACTTGAAAGTCGAAATTAAATGTAAAAAGCCACACACTCTTTTCCTATTGTTTGTGAGTTAGGCGAATTTGGTAATACATAGGAAGAGATGACAAAAATAGACTCCATTATGTCCTGCTTGGAACCAGTTTTCGTATAAAAATTTAAAAGCTTGATATGGAAGAACATTTTTAGCTATTTTTCACTGTTTTTTTTCCCGATTATATTTTGGTAATATGTTTTGGATATGGCCTGTCTTGGTCTTTGTCATTTTTATCAATTTTGATTTTTCCCTTGCAAATGAGAGCTTTGTCCAGCCAACATGGAGAAGTACATTTCTAGGGACTAAACCTGGCTCCCGGGTTGTTTGCTGAGGTCCTTTTTGTGTGGAAAGAATGGTTATTACCAGGGAAGGTTTTCCTTTTGTTTTACTTGCTATCCAGATGCTGCTCAGACTCTCGCTCTCGCACAGGATCACAGTATGGATATTCCAAGTCAAGACCAACTGAAGGTAAAATCACCACACGGTGACTTCTTTTGTTGTACAGAGTGGCCCCTTCTCTGTACCTGTGGATCTTGGACTCCCAAGACCTTTCCCTGAATGTGGTAAGAATTTAATAAGAAAGGTTCTTGGGAGTTCACAGACCAGGGACAGAGTGAACCTTCTCTGTTCTGCCCATAACAGAGTTCCAGTCTCTGAACCTTTCTTTGGGATGTAGCACTTCTGATCTTCAGTTCTTCCAGTTGCATTTTTCTTTGGGTTTGTGTGTACCTGTGTGTGTGTGTTTGAGGATATTGCTTTATTAGATTTTAATAGGCGTGTTGCAGTTAAGTTCATGTCAGGCCATTTCCTAAAGCTTCCCCAAACCTGGGGAAACTTTATAGTCATCTTGGTACATGGCGAGGGTTTCATATGTTTTCTGAATTATGCCTAATTTTGTAGTAGACTGGAGGGTTTATACAGATAGCCTGTTTTTAACAGTAGATTTTGGCCTTTGTGCAGAGGTTTTTTTTTCCCCCCAGGTTTGGGATTCTTCTAGCTTTGCTCACAGTGGGTTGAGGAGAGGTGTTGCCTTTATTTGATGACTGTTGTGAACTTGAGTTCTCTTTCTTGTGTTGTAACCCATTGTGTTGCACACTAACTGGTGAGCCAGAATGGAACTGCTACATCCCCTGGTCTCAGTTATTTCTACTGCACTGATGGACACCTTTCCCTTCTTTCAGCAAAGTGCAGAGGAAAGTTCCACTTCCAGAAAAAGAACTACAGAAGACGATATCCCCACACTGCCTACCTCAGAGCATAAATGCATACATTCTAGAGAAGGTATGTTTTGGATTAAGGCTATATAGACTTTTGTTCTCTTCCTCTTCCAACCTTTTTATTTTTAATCTCTCCGTATGTGAAGCAGGAGAGAGATATGTCACAATTTCTCATCCTTTTCTGAAAACCTTTTTATCAACCTAGTTACTACCATTGTTAGCTTTGAAGAGGTAGTGCTATTTTAGCAACCCGTGAGTACTAGGATGGTGCAAGACCCTTCCATGAGCTAGCATGCTACTAGAAAATAGCTACACATTTATTGATTTGCCACCAGGTGAATTTTCTACATACATGAATTCAGCTGCCTTAGACTTTTCAATCTTAGTATTCTTGTATGTATATGATTTGGTTAGAATTTTTATTTTGATTTATCTACTTGAGGCAAAGGCCAATTTTCATACTTTTTTTTTTTTTTGAGTCAGAGTCTCCCTGGGTCACCCAGGTTGGAGTGCAGCAGTGCGATCTCAGCTCACTGCGACCTCCACCTCCTTGGTTCAAGTGATTCTTGTGCCTCAGCCTCCTGAGTAGCTGAGATTACAGGTGTGTGCTACCACGCCTGGCTTTTTTTTTTTTTTTTTTTTTTGAGACGGAGTCTCATTCTTGTTACCTGGGCTGAGTGCAATGGCGTGATCTCAGCTCACCACAGCCTCCGCCTCCCAGGTTCAAGCCATTCTCCTGCCTCAGCCTCTGGAGTAGCTGGGATTATAGGCGTGTGCCACCACGCCCGGCTGATTTTGTATTTTTAGTAGAGATGGGGTTTCCCTACGTTGGTCAGGCTGGTCTCCAACTCCCGACCTCAGGTGATCTGCCTGCCTTGGCCTCCCAAAGTGCTGGGATTACAGGTGCATGCTACTACGCCTGGCTGATTTTGGGGTTTTGCCATGTTGGCCAGGCTGGTCTCGAACTCCTGGCCTCAAATGGTCTACCCGCCTCAGCCTCCTGAAGTGCTGGGATTACAGGCATGAGCCACTGCACCTGGCCCAATTTTTACACATTTTGAAGTTTGCAAAGATGACATAATATACTTAATCACAAACCCAAGAATGAGATATAAGAAGCCTGGTATAAGTTGAGCACTCTAAATTTGAAATGTTGAGCATTCTCAATTTGAAAGATGGTTATGCTCTTTTAGCAACTCATGAGTACTAGGATGGTGCAAGACCCTTTCAAAGGATCTTAGAATAAGTTGAGCATCCAAAATCTGAAAACTTGTTTTTTGTTTTGTTTTGTTTTTTGTTTTTGAGACAGGGTCTTGCTCTGTCACCAGGCTGGAGTGCAGTGGCACAGTCTCAGCTCACTGCAACCTCCGCCTCCCGTGTTCAAGCGATTCTCCTGCCTCAGCCTCCTAAGTAGCTGGGATTACAGGCGTGCACCAGTACGCCCAGCTAATTTTTGTATTCTTAGTAGAGACGGGGTTTTACCATGTTGACCAGGATGGGTTGATGTCATGACCTCGTGATCCACCCGCCTTGGCCTCCCAAAGTGCTGGGATTATAGGCATGAGCCACCACACCCAGCCTCTGAAAACTTTTTCACATGACACCACAAGTAGAAAATTTAACACCTGACCTCATATGACAGGTTGCAGTGAAAACTTAGTTTCATGCACGGAATTATTTAAAATATTATAAAAAACTGTCTTCAGGCTATGTGTACAAGGTGTACGTGAAAACTTGGGTCCCATTGGCCAGGCGTGGTGGCTCACGCCTGTAATCCCAGCACTTTGGGAGGCTGAGGCGGGCGGATCACGAGGTCAGGAGATTGAGACCATCCTGGCCAACACGGTGAAACCCCGTCTCTACTTAAAAAAAATACAAAAAATTAGCCGGGTGTGGTGGCGGGCGCCCGTAGTCCCAGCTACCCGGGAGGCTGAGGCGGGAGAATTGCGTGAACCCAGGAGGTGGAGCTAGCAGTGAGCCGAGATCGCGCCACTGCACTCCAGCCTGGGCGACAGAGCGAGACTCCGTCTCAAAAAAAAAAACAAAAGGGAAACTTGGGTCCCATCCCCAGGATATCTCATTATGTATATGCAAATATTCCAAATCCAGAAAAATTGTTTTTGCCCTTGGATGGTAGTCACCAGATCTTTGCCATTCCATTAGATATGTTGTGGTCAGGCTAATGAGTTCATCCATATTTTCCCCAAAACTCTACTTTAAAAAACACTTTCTAGGCTGGGCATGGTGGCTCATGCTTGTAATCCTAGCACTTTGGGAGGCTGAGGCAGGCGGATCACCTGAGGTCAGGAGTTTGAGACCAGCCTGGCCAACATGGTGAAACACTGTCTATATTAAAAATACAAAAATTAGCCGGACGTGGTGGCAGGCGCCTGTAATCCCAGCTACTCAGGAGGCTGAGGCAAGATAATTGCTTGAACCCAGGAGGCAGAGGTTGCAGTGAGCCAAGATCGCGCCATTGCCTTCCAGCCTGGGGGACAAGAGCAAGACTTTGTCTCAAAAAACAAACAAAAAAAACACTTTCTAAAATTAGTTTTTTGTTTCTGTTTTTGTGTTGGCGAAGATGTGTAAAATCATAAATTCCCCAAAGTCATTTTATGGCATGATGGCTTCTAGTCTAGGCATGTGGACCAATGGCAGGTTAAGCCTCTAGTTATGTCTGAGAAACTTTGGCTGCTGAAGTTATTTTAAAAGCTTAAATTTGAGTAAGTTTATCATGCTGGATTGTTTTCTTTACATTGCATTTGAGCATAAACTGAATTTTGGTCTACCTAGTTACTTTGTAACTATTCCAGTCTATATGATATTAAATGTGTAATTTTATTCCTTAATGCAAATCCTTGCTTATTTTGTACTCAAAAGGCAATTTTAAGATATATAAGAACATGGCTGGGCACTGTTAGAAAATCAAGGCTGGGCATGGTAGCTCGTGCCTGTAATCCCAGCACTTTGGGAGGCTGAGGCAGGGGGATTACTTGAGCTCAAGAGTTCGAGACCAGCTTGGGTAACATAGCGAGACCTCGTCTCTACAAAAAATCAGCCCAGTGAAAAATTAGCTGGGCATGATGGTGCGCACCAGTGGTCCCAGCTACTCAGGAGGCTGAGATGGAAGGATCACTTGAGCCCAAGAGGTGGAGATTGCAGTGAGCGGAGGTTGCAGTGAATCAATATCATGTCACTGCACTCCAGCCTGGGCAACAAAGTGGTGCCCTGTCTCAAAAAAAAAGTTGGGGGCAAGGGCAGGTATTTAAGAATAGCCAACTCAAGGGGGGATATGTAGTTTGTGATGAAAATTTGGGAATAAATAATAGTATTTTCAGGAAGACCTATAGGTAGAAGGGACAGAATTTTTATTTGTGGAAAGAATGACCTATTTTCATTTCCTTCATAAGTTGTAGAGCTCGAGTAGGGAAGAATAACTTTAATATGGCACCATTTCAAGAATTTGGCTTCTGATAGTTTCAATAATGAATAAGTGGAAACATAATTGAAGTTTCCCTGGCCACAGATAAGCCTTTTAGTCAGCAATATTGACATAATTTATAAGTAAATAGGGTAACCTTATGTTCTGGCAAGGACCCATGTATTGCAGAAATTCTTTCACCATATGTACTTCAGCACATGTTAACGCCCATGGTTGCTATGGGCAGGCCTAATGTATTGGGAGGAGGTAGAAGAGAATGAGAAAGTAAGAAAAGAGCAGTAGAGCCCAACAAAAGACTGGAGTATTTGAGTATCATGTGATAACAACAGACTTATGTTATTAGCTGCCCTCAGTGTCATTCAGATGTACAATGTGAGATCTTTTACTTGAAATAATGTGGGGTCTTAGTATTTGTGGTATGTCTAGATACTTAACTCTAAGAGCCCATTGATCCAGCGAGGGCATATGTATGTATTTGGACAACCTAGAGTTTAGTGTTTTATAGTGGTTGTTACCTACTAAAACATACGAATTATTGAGAAATGACCCAGAATATGTGGTACCAGTGAGATTGCCTGGACAACCTTGTGATCACCTGTTATGGTTTGTATTGCCTTGCTTTGATCTTAAGGGTTAGACCACTATGTTACCATCATTTGCAATGCTGTTAATCAAACTATTATCAGGCACTATGTACTAGAGCAAGTAATTCTATAGTTTATACATGGTAGGAGTGTTTAAAATGCCAGTAAATGCCCATTTAGAAATTCTTTTAGAACAAGGTCATTGTTCAGATGCTTTTAGAGTCTTTTTTTTTTTCCTGTCTTCTCATAGAAGACAATGCTTTTAGAGTTTAAACTTGATAAACGATGATCTATTTGTAGTGTCATTACTTGCTAATGAAGTCTAAACAAGGGAGGAGATTTGAGCTCTGCCACTAAGACAGATACTTGATTTCTTGTTCTTTCTTTCTTAGAACAGGAATTTCTTTTTACCTATTTTATAAAGAAGTTTTAAGTATTCTAAAGATAGTCTTGGTTATTACGTATTGTGCATAGTTATCATTCTTTTCATTTGACTTCTATAGATGAGGACTTAATTGAAAATTTAGCCCAAGATGAAACATCTAGGCTGGACCTTGGATTTGAGGAGTGGGATGTAGCTGGCCTGCCTTGGTGGTTTTTAGGAAACTTGAGAAGCAACTATACACCTAGAAGTAATGGCTCAACTGATTTACAGACAAATCAGGTAAATTTCACATTTGAAGGGGAGTGGTTTTTTTTCTTTTGAAAGGGTAACATTCTTGGTTACTCTTGACCACACATTATATTCTCTAAGAATTCTTATTTACTCCTGTGGCGTTAAATACCATCTGTATGCATGTGATACCCAAATCTGTATCTCTAGTCCTTACCTCTTCCCTAAATGCCCAACTTCAGTTTCCAGATGCCTATTTAACTAACAACTCTACTTAGAGGATTTGACATTGAACAATTTCAAAATGGAGCCTTTGGCTGTGCGTAGTGGCTCATGCCTGTAATCTCTGGGAGTCTCAGCCTATAACACTGGGAGGCCGAGACAGGAGGATTGCTTGAGCCCAGGAGTTTGAGACCAGCCTAGGCAACATAGACGCCATTTTTACAAAAAATTAAAAATTAGCCAGGCGTGGTGGCGTGCGCCTGTTTTACTATAGTAATAACTGATTCAGCCCCCTCCTTCCTCACTTCCTGTCATTCTTCTTTGTTCACTACATGCATTTTGGATATACTAGGCTCCTTTCTGACACTGTAGCCCAAAATTGCTGCCTTCCTCAGGCACCTTAAGTTTGTTCTTTACTCTTTCTGGAACACTGTTGCCCCACATTCTTTCTTTGCCTTCTCATGATTTAGGACTCACCTCAAATGTAATTTCTTCAAAGAGGTCATCCCTGGCCGCAAAGGCTATTATGTTACACAGTTCCAGTAGGATCCATTCGCTTTTTGTTTTGGAGCTGTGTAGTTATAGGTGGTGGCCCTGCAAAACCCATCCCTAGTTAAAATAGCCTCCTCTCTAGCCACTCTTCTCTTTTATCCTATTTTATTCTCCATAGTACTTCTCACTTTGTAAAAATATTGCTATATTTTATGTATGAGTTGTCGTTTACCACTGAAATGTAAGGCCGGGGCTTTTGTATTATTCACTACTTTTTCCATTACCTGGTACCTGGGACAGTATGTGGCACATAATAGGTATTCAGTGAGTATTTGTTTAATAAATGAATGAGTATTTAACAGTGTGCAAAATAATAAATTGTCTCTCATGAATGTTGTAGAAAAGCATGTCATGAAATATTCATAGATGAATGCAGAAGGTTAGTTCTATATGGAGTTCAGAAAGTGTCAGGACAAAAGGTTTGGGTGACCATCAGTATTTCTCATATTTCCTTAATAAGCATCCTTGACCATTTTAAGGGAAAGAATATGTCAGAACTAATGGAATGTTTTCTAGCTTCTTAGAGTGTCACCTGTAGAAGGGAATTTAGGGAATAGATTCTATTTACTTGAGCAACTACAAGTCCTTACCTTTTAAACTCTTCAGTACTGTTTCTTAGGTGTTATACCTGATTTAGTGTTAAAAGAGAAAAGTCCATGCCTGACTCCATTATATCCATCCATTAGTTTATCCACAGTAGGTGTCAAGTAGATATATGTTGAATGAATACATGTCCACTGAATAAAGGCAAGATGTTCTTTGGCGATGTAGTGTGACGACATTGAGTTTTGGGTTCATTTGTGTTGTTTCAACATCTCTGATAAACCTCTGAATACAGAAACTCATGTTTGTTTTTTTTCTGTTAGGATGTGGGTACTGCCATTGTTTCAGATACTACAGATGACTTGTGGTTTTTGAATGAGTCAGTATCAGAGCAGTTAGGTGTTGGAATAAAAGTTGAAGCTGCTGATACTGAACAAACAAGTGAAGAAGTAGGGAAAGTAAGTGACAAAAAGGTATGTTGTGGAAAAATTCCATGTTGATTCTGTTTGTGTGCTCATAGTATCATCTGTTCAGATTTCTTTGTATCTGTTTTTACAACAGATTGCTCACATAATCCCCTTTTTAACTTTAATTAATTTTTCAATCCAATTTTAAGATTCACATGAAGTAATGTTAACCAGGGCTGCCTTAAAAGCCCCTACTTAGTCAAAAGCAGTAAGCTACTCTTTTTTCCCCTGCTTATAGCAACGAGCTACCTTTTCTCTCCCTTTGCTAACAAGGTAAGGTGCTAATCAAGCTTGTCCAACCCACAGCCTGTGGACCACATGCAGCCCAGAACAACTTTGAATCAACACAAATTCATAAACTTTTTAAAAACATTATGAGTTTTCTTGCGATTTTTTTTCTCCTTTTAGCTCATCAGTTATCATTAGTGTTAGTGTATTTTATGTGTGGCCCAAGACAATTCTTCCAGTGTGACCCAGGGAAGCCAAAAGGTTGGACACCCCTGTTCTAAATGAACAGCAGTCTGCAGGAGAAAACTTATTTCTTGGAAATCTTGATAGCTTCCATAACCATGTTATACCTAAATGGAAAGATAAGATTATTTCTTTGTAGCTATTTTAGTGTTAAAATAGTAGAAAAGAGGGGAGATTGAACTCTGAGTACATACATATGGTATGTACTCATGAAGTACTCATGTGTATGGTATGTACTCATGTACAGATGAAGAGTCATACAGGCAACTTGCTCAAGACTCAGAAGAAATTGGGGAGGAGATCCAGTGGCCAGCATGCCAGCATGTAGAAGAGTGTTGGTAAACATCCATCGGATAAATACAGCAAAGAAAAAATTGGGTCACCCTTTTTAGTTATTTAAGGGATTTTCGTAAGAATTTTGAGTTCCTGAAGGATACCCTAGTATATTCGTTGTAGTCAAATGGTACCTGGGTTCTCTGAGACTAGTTATATGGGTAGCATTAGAAGGAATGCAGGTGGCTTGAATTAAGACAAAAGTGACATTTGGAAACTTCTATTTATTTATTTTTGAGATGGGATCTCACTGTTTTGCCCAACCTGGTCTTAAACTTCTTAGCTCAAGTGGTCCTTCCACTTCAGCCTCCCAAGTAGCTGGGGTCACAGGCATGTGCAGCCATACCTGGCCTAGGAAACTTCTATAGAGAGAGATGAGACTTAAAATACTTGGCCATTTGTGAGAAGGTTGCTGTACAGAGGTTCATAATTGTTTCATAATTGGTTTTATTCTTTTTATTGGACCACAAAACTAGGGCTTTAAATTTTTAAATTCTAAATTTTAAAATTTAGAACACTCCTTACTTTTGAAATGGACTTTTTTTGTTTGTTTCTGTTTCTATGGGCATGTTTTTATAGGACAGCCAGAGTATCGCATAACTAGTTTTACTTTTGAAAGTGAAAAGTAAATTTTTAAGATACTTTGTTTCATTCTTCCTGTCTGCTTAGATAAAAAATTTCACGTTTAACAATTTGGAGCTTTTCTACTCTGAAATTATTTATTTATTTATTTATTTTTAAATTGTTTTAGAGACAAGCTCTTATTCTGTCACCCAGGCTGGAGTGCAGTGGTGAGATCATAGCTTACTGCAAGCCGGAACTCTTGGGCTCAAGCGATTCTCTTGTCTCAGCCCCCAAGTAACTGGGACTGCAGGCGTGCACCACCACACCTGGCTAATTTTTTTTTATTTTTTGCAGAGACAGGGTCTTGCTCTGTTGCCTAGGCTAGTTTCAAACTCCTGGGCTCAAGCTGTCCTCCTGCCTTGGCCTCCCAAAGTGCTGAAATTATAGGCACCTGGCTGTAAAATAGGCACCATGCCCAGCTATTTTCTTTAAAGTCATAAATATGGGCATCTTCTCTCTTCTGAATGCAGAATTTATTTGGTAACTCTTCTGGGTGCTTTTCTGTCATTTGTGCTACTACTGAAATGCCAACTAGATGTACAGAATCATGTGTTTGGTCTTGCATTTAAGCTGTCTCCTTAAGTGCTAGAGATGGGAGAAGAATGTGAGTTTTAAATTGAAGCAGTTGTCTTTTTTGCTTTTAGTTAATTAGCCTCATCTGAAACAAGTAAACATTACTAATGAGATGTTTTTGCCTTCACAGGTGATTGAAGTGGGAAAAAATGATGACCTGGAGGACTCTAAGTCCTTAAGTGATGATACCGATGTAGAAGTTACCTCTGAGGTATGAATCTTTAGCAAAAGCTATTTTGCACCAGCCCCATCTTCAGATGATGTAATCCCAGCAGTTCATTTGTGTTGAAGAGTGCTGTTTACCCCTCATTTCTGTTTCCCTTGCCTAGTTGCTAAGTGATGTTGGTTTCTTTACATTTTTTAAGAGATTTTTATTGGAACTTAAGAAGGGAAGGGGATAATTTGATCTTATCCTCTCCCTACCTTGAAAAGGATGAGATAAATGCCTCTGTGTGCCTTTCTCCCTGCCATCAAATCTCTTTGGAGACACAAAGTTATTCAAAATAGTTTTGCACTGCTTTCCCTGACTCAACACCTCTCTGCAATCCCAAAGACAGACCCATAGGCTATCTAAAATTATTTGTTGAATATAAAAATAATATTGTCATTGTTTTCTTAAAAAGAAGCAAATGGAAAACAGCTTAATTTCCACACAGATTAGTATTAATGGAGGACTATTAAAGAAGACTTGATATTCCACTCTTAGGTTAATAGGGATGGATTTGTCACTAGTTGACAACTCAAGTCTAGACCCAAATGTATGCCTTGCTTTTTTCTTGCTATTTCCCCATGTTTCTTTTAGTCTTGCCACAGGTAACACACTATGGGAAAAAGGTTGGTGGAGAAAGGATAAGAAGGGGATTTTACATTTTGCTGCTTGGAAAGAGAAACATTTTTAGGTTGTTTCTGGTGTTGATCCTTCCCCCATTCCCACCACACCACTGTTGAGCATTATGGTAGTTCATTGCCAATGATCTGTGTGTAGCTTAGTAATAAAGTAAAATATATTGGTCCAGTAAGTGTTCTTGACCATAATACAAATAACAGAGATAAATGTTTCCATCTTTTTTTTTGAGATGGAGTTTCACTCTTGTTGCCAAGGTTGGAATGCAATGGCATAATCTCGGCTCACTGCAACTTCCGCCTCCCAGGTTCGAGCGATTCTCCTGCCTCAGCCTCCCAAGTAGCTGAGATTACAGACATGTGCCACCATGCCCAGCTAATTTTGTGTTTTTAGTAGAGACGAGGATCTCCATGTTGGTCAGGCTGGTCTTGAACTTCTGATCTCAGGTGATCCGCCCGCCTCAGCCTCCCACAGTGCTGGGATTACAGGCGTGAGCCACCACTCCCGGCCATGTTTCCATCTTAATCAGACTTCTGTGGCTACTTGGGTGCAGAAAACCTATTAAGCAAATGGACTGTATTTCATCATATCAAAGATGCCATTGAATTTAATAAGCCCTATTATTTTATGTCCTACTAAGAAAAAGTGATGCCAGTTAAACTGTGGCACACCATCACTCATGAATTCCAAATCTTTATGAAGTTCCTTTGATTATTTGTATAGCATTTTAAATGAGATTGGAAGATCTTAGACTGGCAAGAGTGTTTTGAGGCCATCTGGAATCCCAGTTTAACACATGGTTGTGCCCTTGCCTCAGTCTGGACAATTGAGTTATGACTTCTAGACTTGAAGTGCTTGGCCTTTGACCTAAAAGTAATCAAGTTCAGCTTATGTCAAATCAAATCCTGTCAAAGCCAGTTAACTGCATTAAATATTCTTTCTTGTTCCCTGTAGCTATTTTTGAATTAAGCAAAGCATTTAAAATTCGTTGAGATCTAGTGTCTCCTAATTTGAATATGGAGAAGTAGGGAAAAGTTACTTGGCATTCAAGGACAATAACATTTATTTTTCAGAGGGCATGATTTAGGCATACAGTTATACCTATAATTCTGGGTGCAATGAGAGTGCATGAGTAAATTTAGTAGTTTTCAAATCTCATTTGTTTTAGCTTTCTTTTTTGCCAAACTTTATAACATTTGCTATTAGTGTAGAAAAAAATGACAGAGTATTCTCTTCATTCTTCAGCCTCTTGCCCGATAAAGAAGTAAGTTGTGCAAAGAAAAATAACCCCAAAGAAGCCCATAAGGTACAGCAAACAACGTAAATTTCACCGAGATGAGGTAGAAAGCCACCTTTCTTAAAGCCACTTTCTTAAAGATAACTATATCAGATTTTGGCTTGAAAATAGCAGTTGTGGCACTATCAGTGTAAACCTTCCAAAGACTTTCGTTCATGTGGCTGTAGAATTTGCTCAAATCCTAGGCTAGATCACTGGTGTGGAATAGCTTAGTGAGAGGATGTGAATGAATTTGACCTCCTTTCCTTTTTCTCAGCATCATATTAACCCCCTGAGTATTAATTGGCCTCACTTGTCTTTGTAGGATGAGTGGCAGTGTACTGAATGCAAGAAATTTAACTCTCCAAGCAAGAGGTACTGTTTTCGTTGTTGGGCCTTGAGGAAGGATTGGTATTCAGATTGTTCAAAGTTAACCCATTCTCTCTCCACGTCTGATATCACTGCCATACCTGAAAAGGAAAATGAAGGAAATGATGTCCCTGATTGTCGAAGAACCATTTCGGCTCCTGTCGTTAGACCTAAAGATGTGTATATAAAGAAAGAAAACTCCAAACTTTTTGATGCCTGCAACTCAGTGGAATTCTTGGATTTGGCTCACAGTTCTGAAAGCCAAGAGACCATCTCAAGCATGGGAGAACAGTTAGATAACCTTTCTGAACAGAGAACAGATACAGAAAACATGGAGGATTGCCAGAATCTCTTGAAGCCATGTAGCTTATGTGAGAAAAGACCACGAGACGGGAACATTATTCATGGAAGGACAGGCCATCTTGTCACTTGTTTTCACTGTGCCAGAAGACTAAAGAAGGCTGGGGCTTCATGCCCTATTTGCAAGAAAGAGATTCAGCTGGTTATTAAGGTTTTTATAGCATAATGGTAGTACGAACATAAAAATGCATTTATTCAGTTCACTTACCACATTATTTGAAAATCAGTCCTTTATTTAATTTTATTTCCAACCTGTCAGAGAATGTTCTTAGGCATCAAAATCCAAGGTAGCTGTAAGAAAAATACTGGAGCTAACAATGAAGAACAGAAGTAATCTGATTAGTCAAATTATGAAGTGCCATGGATTACTTTATGCAGCAGTCAGGTACATAGTTAGGTGAACCCAAAAGAAAAACTCTTGAAAACAAGAGATTTCTTCCATGCACATTTACAGTATTGAGGTATAATTAACATGATAAAGTGTTTCCTTCTAACGAGTTGTAGAAATCTGAGTAACCACCCAAAAAAAGCAATAGAATGTTTCTGTCACCCCAAAACACTCCCTTCTGCCCCTCTTCAGACAGTCCTTCAGCTATTTCATGGCTCTCACCTTAGTTTTTTTTTTTTTGCACTTTTTTTTTCCGGGGGTATAGGGGAGGTGTGGGGCGACAGGGTCTGTCTTGTTCTGTCTCCCAGGCTGAAGTGCAGTGCAGTGGTATGATCATGGCTCACTGCCGCCTTGGTCTCCTGGGCATAAGTGGTCTTCCCACTTCAGCCTCCTGAGTAGCTGAGACTATAGACTAGCATAACCACATTGGCTAATTTTTTGTGGAGATGAAGTCTCACTATGTTGCCCAGGCTGGTCTCGAACTCCTGAGCTCAAACAATCCTCCTGCCTCAGCCTTCCAAATTGCTGGGATTATAGTCATGAGGCACCTAGTCTGGCCCTTTTGCAAGACTTTAATCTGAAATCTAAATTTTTAAAATTTAAGTACTTACAAAGGATATACTATCCAACATATTGCATATTATATATGTGCTTTAAAGATTTTTTTTTTTTTTTTGAGAGACAGGGTCTCACTTTGTCATCCAAGCTGGAGTGCAGTGGTGCAAACACGGCCCACCTCCTGGGCTCAAGTGATCCTCCAGCCTCAGCTTCCCTCACAGGCATTCACTATCACTCCCAGCTAATTAAAATAATTTGTAGACGGTGTCTCATTATGTTGCCCAGGCTGGTCTCGAACTCCTGGGTTTAAGTGATTTCCCCGCCTCAGCCTCCCAAAGTGTTGGGCTTACTGCCGTGAGCCACTATGCTTGGCTCAAAGATATTTTTATGAAAGCCCTGGGACTATAGATTTAGCTGATTAAATTTATAGAAAAAGTCCTGTCATATAAACTGGCAAAGCCTGTTCTTAATTTAATTAGCCAAATCAGAATTCCGTCAGAACATGTCTTGGTTTTAATTCAGATAAACACACAAACATACTTCTCTGGCACAGCCTTCAGAAGCATCAGTTTTTTTTGTTTGTTTGTTTTTGTTTTTGTTTTTTTTTTTGAGACAGGGTCTTGCTCTGTCGCCCAGGCTGGAGTGCACTGGCACAATCACAGTTCACTGCAGCCTCGACCTCCCAGATCTAAGCAATCCTCCCACCTAAGCCTCCCAAGTAGCTGGGTCTATAGGCGCGTGCCACCACCATGCCCAGCTGAATTTTGTATTTTTTGTACAGACAGCATTTTGCCATGTTGCCCAGGCTGGTCCCAAACTTCTAGCCTCAAGCAACCCTCCTGCCTCAGCCTCTCAAAGTGCTAGGATTGCAGTCCTGAGCTACTGCCCCCTACCCTCTTTGCGTCTTAGGAGTCATTTAGTTTTTTTTTTGATCCTTTTGTTCAGTGCCTCTGGAGCTGCTTACACCAAGGCAATACGCCTTGATATACTGGATGGTTGAGAGGCAGCCTCTTTTTTTTTTTTTTGTTGAGGATAGGGAGTATGGCTGTTGTGAAAAGGGAGGTAAAGAGAAATGGTAGATCTGAAGAGGCCTCATCAGAGCACATATTTTAGGACAACACATATGGAAATTGGACATCTTTAAGTTGGTTTCCATAGAGCTATGCATGTATCCTTACCCCCATGGGAAAATGTTGGTGTGTTCTCAAGAGTATGCATGTGTCATTTTGAAGACCAAGGCCCTAGAATTGTCAAACTTAAGGATCATAAAAATCATGAGGGTTGCTTGTTAAAAATGCCCAAACGTGCAGAGACTGATCTTTGAGATCTGGACCAGGAATTTGCATTTGAACAAGTGTTCCTGGAATCTCTATGCAAGTTTTATACAGAACATACTTTTGGAATCCTTGCCCTAGACAGGGGTGGCCAATCTTTTGGCTTCCCTGGTCCACAATGGAAGAAGAATTGTCTTGGACCAACAAAATACACTAACACTAACAATAGCTGATGAGCTAAAAAAAAAAAATCGTGGACCGGGCGTAGTGGCTCACGCCTGTAATCCCAACACTTTGGGAGGCCGAGGCGGGCAGATCACCTGAGGTCGGGAGTTTGAGACCAGCCTGACCAACATGGAGAAACCCGATCTTTACTAAAAATACAAAAAATTAGCTGGGCATGGTGGTGCTTGCCTGTAGTCCCAGCTACTCGGGAGGCTGAGGCAGGAGAATCGCTTGAACCTGAGAGGGGGAGATTGCGGTGAGCTGAGATTGCGCCATTGCACCCCAGCCTGGGCAACAATAGTGAAACTGTCTCAGAAAAAAGAAAAAAAAATCGCAAAAAGAAAAATCTCATAATGTTGTTGTTGGTTTTTTTTTTTTTTTTGAGGCAGAGTCTCACTCCGTTGCCCAGGCTGGAGTGCAATGGCATGATCTCTGCTCACCGCAACCTCTGCCTCCCGGGTTCAGGTGATTCTCCTGCCCCAGCCTCCCAAGTAGCTGGGACTACAGGCACATACCACCATGCCCGGCTAATTTTTGTATTTTTAGTAGAGATGGGGGTTTCACTATGTTGGCCAGGCTGGTCTCGAACTCCTGACCTCATGATCCACACACCTTGGCCTCCCAAAGTCCTGGGATTACAGGCGTGAGCTACCGCACCCAGCCAAGTTGTAATTTTTAATAAAACTTAAGAAGTAAACATTTTACTTATGTTTATAGATATTTGATGCTAAATTTGACACATCGTTGCTCATGAAAGAATCGTCTTACGCTGCTCAGCTTCACTCCTCTTCCTGCTTGCCCACCGGGGTTTTTCACTGCTTCTGTTAGCACTAAGTACTTAGACGATCCTAAGATATGTGCTTGAGCCGAATTTCATCTTTACTTGTAGGAAACTTTAAACTATTTCTTTTCTTTTCTTTTCTTTCTTTTTTTTTTATTTGAGATGGAGTTTTGCTCTTGTCGCCCAGGCTGGAGTGCAGTGGAGTGATCTTGGCTCACTGCAACCTCTGCCTCCCAGGTTCAAATGATTCTCCTGCCTCAGCCTCCCAAGTAGCTGGGATTACAGGTGTGCACCACCATGTCTGGCTAGTTTTGTATTTTTAGTAGAGATGGTTTCACCATGTTGGTCAGGCTGGTCTCGAACTCCTGACCTCAGGTCATCCACCCACCTCGGCCTCGCAAAGTGCTGAGATTACAGGCATGAGCCACAGCGCCCAGCTTAAACTATTTTCTTGGTCTGTTTTTGATTTTCTTTTTTCCTTGCCACTGCGGTACAGATTTTTTTTACTCACTGCCACTAAACTAAAGCAAGGCATAGTTTATATGTGAAGTGTTCAGAGTTTACTGCTATAAGGAAACTTCCAAATACTGACATTCACCTTTTAGCTGTAGTTATTGGGACCATGTGCTCTGGTTTTCTGGAGACTGCCAAATTGCTCCCATTTTTCTGCATCCCACCTGGTTTCTTTCTGCCTGTCCCCTTTCACTTTCAAACATCTTCATTTGGATGTTAAATTATATGGTCACCTAGTTATAGGTAAGCCTTGTTCGAGTTGAAATCTTGATTGTGAGGAAGGATCTGTGTCATTGGAGCTTGTTGTTTCTGCTGCAACGTGCTGTAGACTATGAATAATGAAATCACACCACATTACCATCAGATTTCTTGTTTTAGTTGTCATTTAAATTAATATTTATGATTGTTATCTTGGGCGAAAAGTTCAGAGCAGAGATGACAAATCATTAGAACAACGATGAATTTCAGTATTACGGCTAAAAAGTTCTTCTGTCTGAATATTAACTCACTCTCCTTGCAGTGTACTTCACAGTAATTGGTATGCTTTTTTATTTAATGCTTAAATCAAACTTTATAAAAATCTTAGACCAGATCTTTAATATGGTATGCCATTTCCCCAGTCTACCAATGGAATAGTATGGGTTTCTAATCCTAGGCTTGTACAATGGATTGGAGTTGAGCCATGCCAGCCTCCACACTGCCACTAACTTCTGTAATGTAAGATTGAGTCACTGCCAAGCATTTGAAATATGCAGTTGTGTTTTAATTATAATTTATGTATAGTTAGATGTATGTAGTGCATTGTGTGGTATTATTTGGTTTGTAAGAATTTATTTTTAAGGGTCAAGGTCATTTGTAACATTTTGTGTGTGTCAATTCAATGCAATGTTGGCTGCCTTTTGAAGTCTTTGATATATTGGTGAATATTCTTCTGATCTATAATACAAAGCTATGTAATGTTACCTCTTGACTCGCTTTTGAAAGGAAGACAATTGTTAACTAGATATTTGAGTTTTTTCCCCTCAGAATTATGTGAATTTCTGATATATGGCTTTAGATACTGTGAATCTGTTTTCCATTTAGTCAGTTATCTGCTTAAATTGTTCAGAACTATATCCTAACGAGCAGTTAGTTCTGATGGTTCTCCCAGTCATGAGTGTGCATGTGTGCAAGCATGTTTTGATCCTGATGCTACCTTTGCTAAAAATGGCCATAGATTAGGAACTAGCTATGTTTTTAGAATCAAAGATGAACCGGTAAGCTGTCTCATGTACCAAACGTGAAATTTACAGTGTTTACAAATGTCTGGAATTTTGCACTGCCATAGGGAATGTTAAGGTTACTTGGCTGGAATTTATCAGACTTGTGAGTAAACAAGTTGAAGTTTAGCAGATGAGGGGGATTATTGAGGCCCCTAAGGCTAAACAAAATAATCAGTATCTGAGATAGTGGCTAATGTGGCTCCCCAGGCCTAATTTGGGAACAATTTTTCCTGATTGCTTTGAGAAGTACTTTCTTTTGACAGAAATTTTCATTTTGCTTGCCATTGCTATATTCTCCCTTTATAGGAGCCATTGGATTTCTTTCCTTTTGTGGGAAATGTCCCATTAGCATTTTCAGATCTTTTGATGTGCACTAATGCCATTATTGGTAATGCCGTTATTGGTGAATACAGCATAATTAAATAAACTGTTACAGTAAATCTACACTTGGATTTACTGCACCTCTACCAATAGCCTTTTGAATGACTGAAAGTGTTAACAGAGAAAGGGGCATGTCTGCAGAAAGAGATAGCTAATATTTTTTGGTACTTTATCTGAAATCCAAGATGCTGCTTCCCCTGCAGGTTGTTTTCCTTCTTACGATCCTCATTGAATCGCCTCTGGGAGCACAGGACAGTTAGTAGAACTCTCCATTTCTTTTTTTTTTTTTTTTTAGACAGAGTCTCTCTCTGTCACCCAGGCTGGAGTGCAGTGGCGCGATCTCGGCTCACTGCAACCTCCGCCTCCCGGGTTCACCCCATTCTCCTGCCTCAGCCTCCCTAGTAGCTGGGACTACAGGCGCCCGCCACCACGCCTGGCTAATTTTTGTATTTTTAGTGGAGACGGGGTTTCACCGTCTTAGCCAAGATGGTCTTGATCTCCTGACCTCGTGATCTACCCACCTCAGCCTCCCAAAGTACTGGGATTACAGGCGTGAGCCACCGCGCCCGGCCGGAACTCTCCATTTCTTAAGGTAAAGAGGGTCAAGGATACCTAAAAAGGGTCAAATAATGCTAGAAGAGCAATTCCTCTTTCAGAGCAGTTGCTGTAATTTGGCAAATGCTTTATCGAAGATTGATATTAGGCTAGGGGCGGTGGCTTACGCCTGTAATCCCAGCACTTTGGGAGGCCAAGGTGGGTGGATTGCCTGAGCTCAGGAGTTCGAGACCAGTCTGACCAGTATGGTGAAACCCTGTCTCTACTAAAAATACAAAAATTAGCCGGTCGTGGTGGCGTGCACCTGTAGTCCCAGCTACTCGGCAGGTTGAGACAGGAGAATCACTTGAACCTGGGAGGCGGAGGTTGCAGTGAGCCGAGACTGCACCACTGCGCTCCCACCTGGGTGACAGAGACTCTGTCTCAAAAAAAAAGGACATTTATCATTGTAACATCTTATTAGAGCCCCTAATTTCTTATCTGAAGGCACTGTTTTTTTTTAAACAGTTAAGCACTGATGTCAACAGACAAATATTTCTGATCAGATAGTCCCCTGTCAACAGTAGCAAATGTGGTTTCATAAAGTGGGAAGAAAACAGCATTTTAAAATAACTTTTTGGGAGACTGATTTGAGTAATAATAAAACTCTGGTCTCCCTTAAAAAAAAAAACCCTTCCACCTTTACTGCGTCATTTATATCCCCTTAGTTCCAAAGTTATTATCTTATTTCTGGATATTGCTTTTATACCAAAGACCCTTATCAGCCCTTGTAACTACAGTATCTTTAGATAAGATTCCTCTTTCCAGTCAGTCCTGGGAAATGTTTCTGTTGCGGAGTTAGGTGGTAGATGGGAAGCTGTGATGGCAGAGCTACTATCTAATAAAGTAACGACTCGTCGTTGAGGCTTCCTTTCTGTGTGTGATGGGGGATAGGGAGTTAGCACTAAGAAATTGAGGTCAGGCCAGGCGCGGTGGTTCACTCCTGTTATTCCAGCACTGGGGTGGCCAAAGTGGGCAGATTGCTTGCGCTCAGGAGCTCGAGACCAGCCTGGGCAACATAGTGAAACCCTGTCTCTACCAAAAATACAAAAAAAACGCTGGGCATGGTGGGTGCATGCTTGTTGTCCCAGCTACTGAGGAGGCTGAGGTGGGAGGATCGCTTGAGCCTGGGAGGTGGAGGTTGCAGTGAGCTGAGATGGCACCACTGCAATCCAAGGTGGGTGACAGAGACCCTGTCTCAAAGAAATTGAGGTCAGGCTTCCTTCTTACAGAATTATTTTTTTCTCTGTAGTTTGCCTCATTTTTTCACTTTCTTTTCAATGAGAATCAAAGTGTTTCTTTTGGGTTTTTTCCCCCCCTTTTAAAATCAACAGGAAATGTTTCAAAGGATGGATGAAATGCTTCTTGGCTTCCTCAGCACTTGGCAAGGTAGACCTCATAGCAACCTTTGAATATGACTTTCTTTAGTCTCTAGCTATGCACTATTAAGTGCCTCTTGGGTAGAGGTAGAGTTAAGTATTGAGTGCCAGTCTTGACGTCCGTGTGCCTCAGTTTTTCTCATATATAAAAAGCAGTATACATACCTACCCTTTTCTACCTCATCGTTTGTTGTAGGGATTAAATCCGGGAGAGCAATTCTGAAGACTATAAATTTCCT
Source organism: Gorilla gorilla gorilla (assembly GCF_029281585.2). Classification (NCBI taxonomy): domain Eukaryota; kingdom Metazoa; phylum Chordata; class Mammalia; order Primates; family Hominidae; genus Gorilla; species Gorilla gorilla. Next base: position 52,204,229 of record NC_073224.2, on the reverse strand, counting down.
TGAAGAGATCTAAGAACCTATTATGCTCTTGGTGTACCAAGCTCTGGGGTATATATTCAGAATACCTCATGTTCTGGAAGCTGAGCACTAGCTCCCCTTTACTGCCTGCCTGGCAGAGCCTGTGTGATTACTGCAAGCCCTTTTACCCATGCTTCTAGTTTAGGTATTCTTTCTTTGATATGAGGCTCTTGACCAGAAAAGAGTTCTTTCTGTAGGTGTTCTGAGAGAAGTTTATAAATTTGGATAGTACATTCTATCCTGATAAAACCACCTTGCTGTGGTCTTGATGTACAAAAAAAAATTTTTTTTTGAGACAGAGTCTTACTCTGTCGCCCAGGCTGGAATGCAGTGGCGCAATCTTGGTTCACTGCAACCCCCGCCTCCTGGGTTCAAGCGATCCTCCTGCCTCAACCTCTCAAGTAGCTGGGACTACAGGCGTGCACCACCACACCTGGCTAATTTTTGTATTTTTAGTAGAGACAGGGTTTCACCATGTTGGCCAGGCTGGTCTTGAACTCCTGACCTCAGGCGATCTGCCCGCCTTGGCCTCCCAAAGTACTGGGATTACAGGCGTGAGCAACTGCTCCTGGCCCAAAACGTCTCTTTCTACATACACTTGAGTAGGTGGCATAAAATGCACTGTCAATATATAGAAAACATGAAATTTTCCAAATATTTCCGATCAGAGAATCACAAGAGCAGCAAATGTGGTTTCATCAAGTGGGAAGAAAGCAGCAATTTAAAATAACTTTTTGGGAGACTGAATTGAGTAATAATAAAACTTCAGTCTTTCGCTAATAATAATAATAATAACTACTTATCGAATGTGGCCAGCTCACTAGATGAGGAAAGAGGAAGGCATTTTCTGCATTCTTGCCTAGTTTTCCTTATAAGCACCACTAAGTTAATAGCTCTGTCTTTTTGGTGTTTGCACTATGTAATGCTTTTAATACTTTTTAATTGTGCTTTTTTTGTGTATTAAATGTTTTTCCTTTTGCCATTGTGTGTTGTCATTATTTTTGAAATAGGTAATTTTGTGTGTATACAGTTAAATCTCATTGCTATTAGATCTTTTGGTCTGATAGACCAAAGATACAACAGAAAATTACTTCTGTTACTTCTTTGGGGAAGTTAATGGACTTAAAATCAGCAGCATTGGATATTTTCCCCCAGTTACCTTTTAGAGCAATTGCTATATTTTATTTTCAGGGTCCCAATCCTGAAGAAATCCATCAAATTTTACAGAGTATTTTCTAACATTGAGCTCGTTGTGATTTTGAATTGTGGCTAGTACGAGAGGTACTGAGGGTTTGTCACACCATATGCATTAATCAGTTGGTATGCCTAGCATCTGCTAGGGTCTCTAATGGCGGTTCTTAAACTTTGGGGATTATAGTCCTCCTTGAAAAGCTAATGAACCTCATGAAACCTCTTCTTATAAGTAGCACAATATTAAACATCAATTTCAGGGCTTCATTGAAGCCACTGATCCATGACCCTCAGGTTCTGTTCTTTGGCAGGATGCCAAAGAAGAGTGAATGGCCCACAAAGAGCCTGGTAGCACATACGCTTTTCAAAAGGTCATTCACTTACAGCTAAAGCCATTAAGGTGACTGAAACATCCGGCTAGTTGTCCTGAGCTTGGGTGGGGGCAGGATTACCATATAATTGGTGCAGATTGCTGTGAACTGTATAATTCTTGGGGCACTGTTCATAGGCTGCCATATAAATGATATCCTTTAGAGATGTATAATATATATCTGAGGAGGCCTTGGGGATGGGGTGGGGTGATACTGGACATACCATCGTAACTTTTTTTTTTGATACAGGGTCTTGTTCTGTCACCCAGGCTGAAGTGCAGTGGCGAGAGGTTCACGGCAGCCTTGACCTCCTGGCTGAAGCGATCCAGCCATCTCAGCCCCCCGAGTAGCTGAGACCACAGGCATGTACACCACGTCTGGCTGAATTTTTTGTGTTTTTGAAGAGATGGCGTTTTGCCATGTTGCCCAGGCTGGTCTTGAACTCCTGGGCCCAAGTAATCACCCACCTCAGCCTCCCAGAGTGCTGGGTTTACAGGCAGGAGCCACCATACTGGGCCTCCAGGGTAACACTTTTTAAATGAAAACAAAACAAGGAGCATTAGAAACAAAAATGGGGCCAGCTTCTTTGTCTACTTAAGCCTTTTCACATTTTGTATGTGACCCGTATAAGGTACTCTAATGCAATTTCAACGGCAAAACGTGTTTCCTGGGGTTTTCCATCCTGCTCACCTTGAGTTCCTGGTGCTGTAGATGTATCATTTTTGTTGAATGTATTCTTGATACTAGAGGAAGAAGGCAAGCTGAAACTGGTAACTAAGCTTACAGAGTATTGCAGTTTTTTTTGGAAATAGGGTCTCGCTTTGTCCCCCAGGCTGGAGTGCAGTGATGCAATCACAACTTACCGCAGCCTCAGCCTTTTAGGCTCAAGTGATCGTCCTCCTCAGCCTCCTGAGTAGTTGGGACCACAAGCTCATGCCACTACACCTGGCTAATTTAAAATACTTTTTTTTGTGAGGAGGTGTGGTCTTACTGTGTTGCTCATGTTTGTCTAGAACTCCTGGGCTCAAGCGATCCTCCTAGCTCAGCCTCCCAAAATGTTGCTTTTGCCTGGCACAATTGTTAGTAGGTAAATTTCACATCAGTGTTTGTTTTGAGGGTTTGGGGGTTTTTTGTTTGTTTTTGCTGGAGTTACACAAGTCCATCATATAAAGATATGAAAAGAGTTATTGCTATTAGGAAAAATTCAAGTCATTATAGGTTTGGGCATACAGGGTTAACCTTGTGATGTACATCCCCAGCCCTGAATTTATTTGATTAATCCTCTTTAAAATAAAGGATTACATTCAATCAATTTGTTAAAAACTTCAGCCGAATTAAATTTAGAGGAGTTTAATAGAGCAATGAACGATTCACGAATTGGGCAGTCTCCAGAATCACAGCAGATTCAGAGAGACTCCAGGGATGCCTCATGGTCAGAACAAGTTTATAGACAAAAAGAGGGAAGTGACGTAAAGAAATAGGCAGTGAAGTACAGAAACAGCTGGCTGGATTGGTTACAGGTGGGCGTTTGCCTTATTTGAACACAGTTTGAACACTCAGCAGTGTATGAGTGGTTGAAGTATGGCTGCTGGGATTGGCCAAGACTCAGCTGTTGTTACAGGCACATACTCGTAAGTTAGGTTTTCAATCTTGTCTGCCTATTAAGCTAGGTTACAGTTCATCCACAGGGACTCAAATATGTAAGTACGGAGTCCTTCTCAGGCCATATTTGGTTTGCTTTAACAAATAAATACTTATTAAATGTTAATATGAGCCAGAGACTGGTTGATACTGAGAATACAACAGTAAGGAAGCTGCTCTCAAGTTGCCTATGGCCTGACAATGGAGTTAGATACTTAAGACGGTTTCCACATGAGCCAAGGAAACAGTAGCTGAAAGAACTAAAGGAGAGAGAATGGCTTTTGGGGGGAACTCTTAAGTGTTTGATGTGCCTGGAGCAAATGATGTGCTTGGAAAAGTGATGAGAGATGGTGCTGGAGTGGGAAGGGGCCTGGGTGTTGAAAGTGTGATATGCTAACCTAGTAGGTTTGAATGTTATCCTGAAGGTAGTGGAGAGCTACAAAGGTCTTAAGCAGGAGAGTGACATCATCTCATTGGCATTTTTGAAAGATCCTTCTGGCTGCATTGGTGAGAGTAGACTGGAGTGCTGTTTAGAGCAGGGATAACAGTGAGGCCATGGCAGTAATCTGGGCTGCATTGATACTCCTAAAGTCATGGCAGTGGGCTGGGCAAGAATAGTAATAGATGCATTATTGTAATAGAACACTTAGTAGGTGCTGACTTGACATCTGTTATTCCATGAGGCATTTAAGTCTCAGAGATGTTAAATAGCCTGTCAAAGGCAATTCAGAATTGCAGATAGTCAGTGGTTAAACCCAGTATGTTTGAGACAAAAGCCCAAAAGAAGTGCAAGGATTTGAGAGAAATCAAGGTAGAAGAGACAGACTTCATGACAATGCGTGCACTTTAAACAATGTATGTTTAAAGTGACCATCGTTTTTAGAAAAAAAAAAGATGAATAAATGTGGTTTGAGGGAAGCAGAGAGTCAAGGATGACTGGGTAACTGGTGGATGGTGGTGCCATTCATTGAGATAAAGAATATAGGACCGGGTGTGGTGGCTCACACCTGTAATCTCAGCACTTTGGGAGGCTGAGGTGGGCAGATCACCTGAGGTCAGGAGTTCGAGACCAGTCTGGCCAACATGGTGAAACCCCGTCTCTACTAAAAATACAAAAATTAGCCGGGTGTGGTGGTGCGAGCCTGTAGTTCCAGCTACTTGGGAGACTGAGGCAGGAGACTCGCTTGAACTCAGGGAGGCGGAGGTTGCAGTGAGCCGAGATCATACCACTGCACTCCAGCCTGGGTGACAGACCAAGGGGAAAAAAAAAAGACAATAGAAGAGTAGGTTTTTGATGATGGTGGTGAGATAGGCAAAAATGATGAGTTTAGTTTTGGTTGTGTTGAGTTTGTGCATATGAGAACATCCAAATGGAAGTGGAGCTTAGGAGACACCTGAGCTGTAAATATTAAGTACGTATCATGTATTTCGTGTTGTCTAGGCACTGGGGGATACCGTGATGAAGATGAACATGGTTCCTGTTCTGCTGTCTAGGGAAACTGGTTAAGCATGTAAATATTAGCATAGTGAATGTTTTGTTGTGAGACTACATGCTGCTATGAGAAATACAGAAGGGGGACCTAATGTAGCCAAGAGCTTCTGAACAACCTCCGGGAAGAGATGAGCTGAGATTAAAGGAAGGTTAGGAGTTAGGAGAGGAAGGGAAAAGTGCCGTAGTTAGGAGGAAACATGCCAAGGTCTTAAGGTGAGAAAACAGTGGCATCTGGGAAGAACTAGAAAGTTTAGTGTCGCTGAAAGCATGGACAGAGAGAGATGAATGAATTGAATTGCTTGGGCATCCTGGGAACGGGAAGACACCCTGATGGCAGGGAACCCGCGCCTGCGCTTTCGGTCATGTCCAGGTCTGCCCCGCCAGGGCTGAAGCCAGCTCCTGGTGGGCCTGCAGTGAGGCGGAAGAGGTGGGATGCTGCTGCCTGGCGGTGCTGCAGCGGCAGACCTCCACGAGGAGGTCCCGGGCTACCGCGGGGTACACAGGCGGGCGGAGAAGGGGGAGCAGAGTCAGGGGGCGGTTGGGAAGCTCGGAGACGAAAGGAGGGAGGGAGCCAAAAAGCCTACAGTACCGGGTATTCCCAGGCGGTCTCCCATCCAAGTACTAACCAGGCCCGACCCTGCTTAGTTTCCGAGATCTGGCGTGTTCAGGGTGGTATGGCCGTAGACACTAATGGTGGTGCCTGGCTGCCTCTTCAAGAGCCCGGCCCAGCCACGCCCGCCCGACTCGAGGCGTCACTGCCACCCCGGGGTCGCAGGGCTCGGACTGGGGACCCCTGAGCCGCTCGCCCGCGGTCGGACTGCTCTCCCCTTCTATGCCCAAGCACCGCCGGTCTGCCCTGCTGCGCCTTCCGCCGGCCTCCGAGAGCCTCCAGCCATACAGCAGAGATGGTGGTTGGGATAAGACTTTGAAGAGAGTGGAGCAGGTCTGGAACAGGTATTCTGGAGAATAGGGGAGAGAACAGAGTAGGAAAATTTCCACAAGGCAATTGCCTGAGACTGTCCAATTTGTAGACCAGGGTTTTTCAGCCTCAGGACCGTTGACATTGTGGATTGAAGAATTCTGCGATGGGGGCTGTCCTGTGTGTTGTAAGATGTTTAGCAGCATTCTTGGCCTCTGCTCCCTAGATGCCAGTAGCACTCCCCTAATTATGACAATAAAAAATGTCCGCAGACATTGGTAAATATTACTTAAGTGGGAGAATGGCCTCTGGTTGAGGACCACTGAGGCCAGCCAATGCGTGCTACAGGAGAAACATCACACAACCTGCAGATTGGTGTCACACATTTATGGCCCTGACCTGGCCTCTCAATTCTATCTGGTTTTTCTGTTTTCCTCATAGGCGAAGTAATGGTTCTAACCTAGAAGACAGAATGAGGTGAAGACAGGCTAACTTCTCTAAGCTCTCAATGACTCACGAGATAATAGATGTCAAGATAGAACCTACTAAGTGTTCAGTAAATGTTATCTATTGTGTTTTCCAGGAGGGGGCTGATTGAAACTGAAGAATAGTACAGTAGGAGGAGAGGACCAGGAGCTGAAAAGACAGGTCGATAATGTTGAGAGAGAGAGAGAGGAAGAAAGATCTAATAGGACTTCAAAGGCTGTGGTAGATGTATTACTGTCAAAACCCGCGCAGCTTTTCTCTACCAGGCCTTGGAAAAGATTGCACTTCCTGCACCACTGGCAGCGGGCTGGCCAATGGGATGCAAGTGGAAATGAACTGTGCTATTCTGAGCAAAGGCTTAGGGACCATTGTGTGGGTAAGTCAGTGCTCTTTTTCCTCCACATGAGGCTAGTGTGTCCCAAAATGGGGGCTGCTCCTTTGGCCTGTCTCCAAGACTGAAGAGAACAGGGAGCATAGCTGTACCTATCCTGCGATGGACAAAGGAACAAGCTTTTGTTAATTCAAGCGATTGAGATTTGGGGGTTTGTTACCACAGCGTAATTTGGCATAAGCTGACTGGCATACGGTGGAGCATCCCAGATGAGGGCAAGCCCCCAGGGCCTAACAGAGTGAGTGGCTGGAGTATGTGAAGGTGAAATTCTTTGACGTGAAGTGGTTAAGGTCCCACGAGGCCGTGGTGTTAGATGGGTCATTCATGTGATGTTGTTATCATCCAGGAAGCTGGTAGGAGGTAGGAACCCAAAGTCTGTAATGAACAAGGGAAAGTGTGAGCAAAGTCAGCAGATGACAGCAGTAAAGGAGGAGTAAAGGGGAGTATAGATCTAAATATATATATGTGTGTGTGTGTGTGTGTGTGTGTGTGTGTGTGTGTGTGTATGCAGAGATTTGGTATATATATGTGTATATATATATGTCTGTGTATATATATGTGTGTGTGTATATATATATATGTGTATATATATGTATGCAGAGATTTGGAAGTGTGGAAGAATAGGGGTCTGAGTGCAGTACTGGGGAGGCCCCATACCCTATCCTGAAAGCACATGAGGTATGGGAAAGTGACCACCAAGATGCTTTGGAGGGAAAGCCAGGTATCTTTTAAGGCAAAGAAGAGGAGGAAAGAAGAGTTTGCAGATGTAGGCAGGAAGTTGTTTATGAAACAGAGTGATAGGCCGGGTGCGGTGGCTCACACCTGTAATCCCAGCACTTTGGGAGGCCGGAGGTGGGCAGATCACCTGAGGTCAGGAGTTTGAGACCAGCCTGGCCAACATGGTGAAACCCATCTCTACTAAAAATACAAAAATTAGCTGGGCGTGGTGGTGGGCACCTGTAATCCCAGCTACTCAGGAGGCTGAGACTGGAGAATCGCTTGAACCCAGGAGGCGGAGGTTGCAGTGAGTGGAAATCAAGACATTGCACTCCAGCCTGGGTGACAAGAGCAAAACTGTCTCAAAAAGAAAAAGAAAGAAAGAAACAGAATGATAGTGTAGTTGGAGTCAAGAATTGACTGCTTTGAGAACTTGTCTCCAGAAAAAGGGCATGTACTTGTGCAAAATGTTATATGCAAATTCAAAAAACATTTAGACTTCCTAGAACCATCTGTGGACCCTAGATTAAGAACCCTGATCTGGAACAGTGGCTCTCAAACTTGAGCAAACAGTTTGACAGGTCTGATGGTGTTTGACAGGTTGTTGGGCCTCACCCAGAGGTTTCAGTAACGTAGGTCTGCATGCGGTCCAAGCATTTGCATTTCTATCAAGTTCCCAGGTGATGCTGATGTTTCCGGCCTAGAAACCACATTCTGAGAACCACTGCTGAAGTCTAAGGCTAAGGGGGGAAGGTTTGGGGAGAGGAAGAGGAACAGTGGGAAATGGTTAAGGACAAGATTATGAAAGCATCATGGGGATGAGAATGGATTTTTGTTTTGTTTTACTAGGCTTAGGCAGATACTACAATATTTCTGACACATACATACACGGAAAACTTTGCAAGAGTGGAGAAAAGAAGGGAGAGGTGAGTGAGCATTTATTTTAAGTTTAGGGCAAGGGGTGCAAAAAAATATCTTTTATAGCCTTAAGGATCACTTTCTTGAACACCCTTACTTTACAACAACAGAAGTGATATCAAGTATCACATGGCCAATTCACACCTTTGGTCTAGTAACCAGCTCTTGCCCCCTCTCAGTCTAGGGCTTGTTCGCTTTCATCGTTAACCTCTAAGAGAATCACTAGTGGGAAATAAGGTATGCTTTTGATTCAAGGTAAAGAGACTCGAACTTTCCAGTGCCCTAAACTGGGAAATCTTAAACTCCAGCAAAGTACAATGCTCAAAACTGGGTAAAGCCGCTACCTTCGTAGGGCATACATTTTGGAGAAAATTGCATCTACTTTCTTCTTTGTCTTTTCTTTTTGTGTGAGTGTGAGTGTGCATGACAGTTGGTCTATGTTTGAAAAACTGACCATCAGCATTCCTGGAATTCTTGGCAATGAATCAGGATTGCCAGTTAGCTGCCTGCTGGGTGACCTTATGTAGTTCACCTCGTGTTTCTAAGCCTCAGCTTCCTAATCTGTGAAACAGGCTGATGGACCAGTGAGATAACGCCTGTGAGGTGCTTATCACCTGATACTGCCTCTTCTTGCTGGCACATCGAGCTGGAGGATTGCAGCGTCTGAACACGAATGACCAATCAAATCTTGGGCCTATACCCCACAGACGTAACCTTTATCTCCCACCAGAGGGCACCAGTAACCTATAAAAATCTAAGGGGACAGGCGGTCCCTCTTGCCCTTAACATCGTTGAATCTGCTTGAGGATAACTCCCTTAAGTCTATTGAAATATTCTTACCCCTGGTGTTTGAAGAAATCATTTGAAAAATACCTCTCACACCCAGAAGGAAAATATGGAGTAGAAGTGTAGGGTAAATGGTGCTCCAACTCCCCACCAGCCACCAAGAGAGTTCTATTTCCATTTTGTATTTTGTCCATTTTTACCATTTAGTCTCCATCTCCTCGAGACTATCTGTAACCTAGTTACAAATTATTCTCTCAGTAATAACCTATTGCAGTTCCCTTCTTCCTGGTTTATTCAAATGAACTGAACTGCTGTTTTTTTTCCCTTTGATGTACAACCTCCCGCCTCCTACCCTATCGGGCAAGCCTTCCTTCCAGCAGGCAGTAGGGGGAGGGATCTATTTCTGAGCCTCGGTAGAGCCTCAGAAGCTGTTTCCCTGAATCCCTCTATGATGAGAGCCTAGTGGTCAACAGGTACCTATCACAAAAGGCTGTATTCCAGGAGAAAACTCTCCCCATCTAAGGAAGGGAAACGACTGGAAGTTGAGGCTACCCACCACCACCTCCCTGAAAACATTACAGACTTCAGGGACGCAATGATAACCAATGTGTATCTGTGTCCTGTATACACATAGGGTTTGTTCTTTGTCTTTGTTCTTTAATTTGCTGGGGAAGGAAATACAGCCTCGGGCTAGCTTTCACCATTGCACCTGGGAGTGCAGGCCCAGACAAGAAAAGCCAACAAGAATATTGACTAGAAAAAGGGTATTGGCCAGGCACGGTGGCTCACGCCTATAATTCCAGCACTTTGGGAGGCTGAGGCAGGTGGATCACCTGAGGTCAGGAGTCTGAGATCAGACTGGCCAACATGGATTTGTACTAAAAATACAAAAAACTAGCCAAGTGTGGTGGTATGTGCCTATAGTCCCAGCTACTTGAGAGGCTGAGGAAGGAGAGTCGCTTGAAACCAGGAGACAGAGGTTGCAGTGAGCCAAGATCACGGCACTGAACTCCAGCCTGGGTGACAGAGTGAGACCGTGTCTCAAAAAAAAAGGGTATGCTGTTTGTCTTATTAGGAACACAGAACCATGGAATATTGGGGATGACCAGGACTCCGGAAATCTAGTACGACCCTTCATTGTTTAGAGGGGAGAAACATGACCAGGGTCATGTGGTTTGTGAATGGCAGACTAGCTCTTCCAGCTCGAACTAGAATTCAGGTCTATGGGCAGACACACCAGTTCCTGTCTCACCATTCCATTTCTGAATCAGCCATCGTTGCTAGCATTTGTTGTTTGCTTAGTATGTGTCAAGTATCTGTTCTTTAAATCTCACACAATCCTCACAACAACTCTATGAAAGAAATGAATTGGTATAAGAATGAAATACATTATTCTCATTTTACGCAGGCATAGAGAAAAATGATGTAGGACAAAATTAGCTAGCATTCTGTTTAAATCAATATTTTCCCATGAGGGTTAGCGGCATTTTGAATGGAATAAGGTTTTGGTTTGTTTTTTAATGGGACTACTCCTAGCATAGCATGATATTTAGCATTTTTGGACCCCAAGCACTAATTGCCCCAGTCATCATAATACAAAAAATTTCCAAAAGTCCCTAAACGTAGACTATAGATGGTCCTGTTGCTGGTTGAGCACTACTGATTTTTTTTTCTTTTTTTTTTTTTAAACAGGGTCTCACTCTGTCACCAGGCTGGAGTGCAGTGGCACAATCTAGGCTCACTGCAGCCTCGACCTCCCAGGTTCAAGCAATCCTCCCACCTCAGCCTCCCGATTAGCTGGGACTATAGCTATGCGCCACCGTGTCCCTATGTTGCTCAGGTTGGTCTCGAACTCCTGGGCTCAAGCCATCCACCTACCTCAGCCTCCCAGAGTGCTGGGATTACAGGTGTGAGCCACTGTGCCCAGCTGAACACTACTGATTTAAATGCATGGGCACAAGGAAAGGAGTAGTTAACAAAGTTGCTTTGTTAGTTTGGTTATTTTTATATCAATAAAGGCCACAAGATGGAAATAGGAGCAGGACAAGAGGAAGGAAATCCCTTGGGGTGAGTATGGCTCTGGAAGGGAAGAGGTTAAATTATAAAGGAAGGGAGTGAACCATAGGCCAAGGAGGATCCTGGCACATGGTCACTGGTAAAACTTGGAGGATGAGCAAGGTCTGGTCTCACAAACTCATAAGCTATAGAGATCAGTGCGATCTCAGAGGAGAGCTACTGGAATGGGGAGAGTAGGGAGTGCAGGAGGTGAGAGTAAACTGGAGATCCATGCCCATAACAATGGGATAACCAACACCCAACTCCGGCCAGGTCTTTTCAGATGGTAGTGTGGGTCGTGGTTGCCAGCCTTTCCAATATACCAAGAAAATCCACAAGGCTAGATTTTTCTAGGAAATCTCTCTGTTGTAAATATTGGATCAAAAGAAAAGTTTTAAAACACTAGGTAGACCCAGAGAAAAATGCTTGCAGGTGAATTTGGGTAGTCCGACTCATGGGATCTCTGAGGGGCCATTCTCATCTAAGGTGCTGTGGTACATGCCCACTCTGCTGGTTGATGAAAGGGAGACAGGTTTCAGCTCACACAAGATGGAATTTACCACCAGTCTATGCTGGCAAACAGTGAGCAGGCTGGGCAGAGGAGTAGTAAGCATTCCCTGGGGCACCAGGCTCCGCAGAGGCCAGGACCTGTCACAGGAGCTAAAGCAGGGATTCCTGTGCCATCTCCGGTCCCTTCTGGATCTGAGATTCAGGAATTCTGGGGCTGTGATTCCTTGAAGGCAGAGCCGGGAACATGAAAACCGTAGACCCTAATCAATGCCTGTAGTGCTAACAGCTCAGACCCCTGGGCAATTGTTCTTGAACTTGGTCCTGTCATTCCCTCTGCTGTGTAGGAATGGGAAAAAGAAGTCACTTGAGTCCCTGCTCCCTAGAGGTCTTTGCCTTGGTTCATGATACTGACAGTTTACAAAATCAAGCTGCTTTTATTCTCTCTCAGCCAGTGAGTCCCTGACACAAACTGCAGAGCTAAACAAGCGATTTTCCAGCCCAGCTGTTCAGGCACACACTGAGTTTAAATGCACTCTTCTTTAAAAACCACCAGGAGCTGTATCCTCCCCCATGCTTGTTTCCTCTCCTGTTAACCCAGCAGAAAGTAGGTTCTACAGGGTAGCAGTGCTTAACATGCTGGTGCCTGCAGATCCTCCACTGGACGCGACCCTCCTTCCCCTGTGGAGTGATGACGGGATGCCCCACTTGTTTAGAATGAAACCCCAAACTCCAGTGTGTGTGCGTCCTCTGTTCTTTCCGGGTGGGGCCTGCCTGGGCTTCTCACTGTCTGGTGGAGCCCCATTATGCCTTTAAAAGCAGGGCCTTTGATCATTTCTGACTTTTAGCAGCAGATAGTCAAATGAGGGGGAGGTGACAGGGCTTTGCCAACCAAACCCCTGATGTGGATGAGTTGAAAACCCAGGCTGCAAATGTTAATATTGTCACATGCTAGGAAATCTCTGCTTCAGTTCACCAGATACTAGTTAGTCATTGGCTTGTGAAGTCTGTAATCCCTCTCGTTTCTGGCTTTGCTTACAACCCTGCACCCTGGGTGCTGGAGCAGACTCTCAGGAAGGGAGATGGTGCCAAGCCCTGTTCCTGTCTTTCTTGGTCTGCATGCCAGCTTAGGCCAGGTTTTTATTGAGCTTCAGGATCGGATCTTCTTCGTTATAGGCAGGGAGGACAGTGTAGGTAAAGCCTACTGACAAGTGCCTTAGACCCCTTGCACTGCCATAAAAAATATCTTAGACTGGGTAACTCATAAACATCTTTTTTTTTTTTCTTTTTTTGAGACAGGGTCTCACTCTGTTGCCCATGCTGGAGTACAGTAGCACAATCTCCACTCATTGCAACATCCACTTCCCGGGCTCAAGCAATTCTCGTGCTTCAGCCTCCTAGTAACTGGGATTACAGGTGTGCACCACCACACTCAGCTAATTTTTGTATTTTTAGTAGAGATGGGGTTTCACCATGTTGGCCAGGCTGTTCTCAAACTCCTGACCTCAAGTGATCCACCCGCCTTGGCCTCCCAAAGTGCTGGGATTACAGGCATGAGTCACCATGCCTGGCCTCATAAATATCTTTATGAGTTGTTTATTGCTCACAATTCTAGAGGCTGGGAAGTCCAAGATCAAGGTGCTGGCAGATTCGGTGTCTGGTGAGAGCCCATTCTTTATGGGTCGTGCTCTCTATGTGTCCTCACATGGCAGAAGGGCAAACAGCCTTCCTCTAGCCTCTTTTATAAAGGCACTAGTCCCATTCATGAGGGCTCTGCCTTCATGATCTCATCATCTCCCAGAGTCCCCACCTCTTAATACTATCACCTTGGGAATTAAGTTTCAACATATGAATTTTGGGGAGACACCAGTATTCAGACCATAGCACAAGCCATGCAACACAGTAGACAGAATGCATGTGGAGGCTAACACCAGAGAAGGTCATTTTTGCGGTTTACTCCATCTGGACCACCCTCTGGCATCCCCAGGGTCAGTCTGTAAGTTGTAATTTTCTTATCTCTTTTCTATTCAGCCTCGGTGTCTGGATGCCCAGCCTAACCAAGTCAGCTTCCCATCTTTGGCTGAGACAAGGAGAACCCTGCTGGGCTAGGGGACCCAGGTAATGTTGCTCAGGCATTGTCTTTTTTTTTTTTTTGAGATGGAGTCTCACTTTGTCGTCCAGACTGAAATGCAGTGGTGCGATCTCGGCTCACTGCAACCTCTGCCTCTAGGGTTCAAGTGATTCTTGTGCCTCAACCTCCCGAGTAGCTGGGATTACAGGCATGTGCCACCACACCTCGCTAATTTTTGTATTTTTAGTAGAGACAGGGTTTTGCCATGTTAGCCAGGCCGGTCTCAAATTCCTGACCTCAGGTGATCTGCCCACCTCGGCCTCCCAAAGTGCTGGGATTACAGGCGTGAGCCACCACGCCCAGATGGAAAAGACATTTTAATGCCACAAATGTAGGAAGAATATAATCTCCAATAATGGACAGTCTTTTGAAGGAAATCATTTAGCTTTGTCAAAAAACTGACCTCATTCTTATTTTTCTAATTTCATCCCCCATGTGACATCCTTGTTACACACTCCCCGGCCCTCAGATGGGACTGGCACTTGGGTGCCTCTGGACTAGATTTCCACTTTTCATTTCTACTTTCTGTGCCTGTCTCCATGCTTTCTGCTTTGTGATGAAATGAGGATAGTCATAATGTTAGAAAAAGTTGTACAAGACTTTGAAATGGCAAAAGAAGGTTGTTATTGGGCATTCTGTCTGTTTGCCTATGGGTTACCCCTGCCTTTCTTTCATTGTCTTTGAGCTATTTTATGACTCTGAAAATTGTAGAAAACTGATAACAATGCAAATGATTTTGTCCATAGAAATGCAAATTATATCCATTGGAAATGCAACTGATTATTGCCCTATGGATATTGACCAGTTTTATATCTATTAAGCAAATTAATGTCAGCGTTCCCGATGGCTTCTGTATGCATCTGCTCTTTGGATTCTTTTTTGAGCGGTCATAACATCTTACTAGTTCCCTTATTAATCGACGAGTTAAATCATTGGCATGTCTGAATTTCATGTTTGTAAGAGGTTGTATTTATACAAGGGCCTTGATTTTACCTTTAAACATTTCTTTAACAATAACTCCCCCTGAAGGTTGTTATGAGGTAGAATGAGATCATGGATAAGAGAGTGCCTGGCTCAGGGCCTGAATTCACCTCTCATAGTTGGGGCAATCCTTGCTTCCTCCTGGTTTCTGGGCTCTAGGGCACCTTGTATTCTCACAAAAATAAATAAAATCTTTTAATTACACTTTTCACATTACAGCATTAGTAACTTTCATGAGAATTTTCACCTTTCAAAAGGAGACCCTAGGGAGACTATAATGCTTACCCAGAGGAATTCCTGCAATGGTGGAAATCCAGAGGGGTGGAGTACACAGGTGCCACAGATATTGGGGGCCAAGGGCCTTTAAAATAACCTGCCTAGGTGCTATTCAGCTGCAGAGGGCAGTTCAGTTCCCCGACCTTCACCCCTTCCCCCATGTTGGGAGTGCTGGCCTTACCATGCTAAGGAGAATGGTTACAACTTTGTACCAGGATTTAAAAATATATACTTTATTAAATCCGCTCGTCAGCTAAATCTGTGAGGTGAACATGTTTATCCTTGTTGTTGATGAGAAACTAGGACAGGTTAAATGACTCACCCAAGGTTATACAGCTAGGAAGTTGTTGTGCCAGGATTTAAATCCAATGCCAGGGGCCGGGCCCGGTAGCTCACGCCTGTAATCCTAGCACTTTGGGAGGCTGAGGTGGGTGGATCACCTGAGGTCAGGAGTTCAAGACCAGCCCAGCCAACATGGCCAAACCCCCGTCTCTACGAAAAAAATACAAAAATTAGCCAGGCGTGGTGGGAGGTGCCAATAATCCCAGCTACTCGGGAGGCTGAGGCAGGAGAATCACTTGAACCTGGTGACGGCCGGGAGAGGGGTGGTGGAGGTTGCAGTAAGCCAAGATTGCACCACTTCACTCCAGCCTGGGCGAAAGCATGAAACTCCGTCTCAATAAATAAACAAATAAACAAATAAATAAATATATAAAATAAATCCAATGCCTAAATCCAAATCTCACGCTCTATCTGTGATCTGAGCCATGGAGTAGCCATTCTAATCAGGACTCTTTTTTTCTACTCCAAACTCATCACCACTGCCGAAATCTACTGCCAAGGGTTACACCTGGGCAAGGACATTGCTCCAGTTCAAACTGAAATGACCTGGGAGACAAAACCCACTTTTGTGAAAATATGTCAGAAAGAAATTGATCTGAACTTGGGAACAGGTTTTGATCCAAGGGCTAGTGTACAGCCCAGGGAGGGCCAGCGGAGGTAAGAAGACAGCTCCATCCATCAGGAGTCTCTGTTCAGGGGACAGTGGGCAGGGGGTGGGTTGCCAGGAGAGGGAAGAAGCTGGGGAGGATCAAGGGAAAAAGTTAGTGGAAGAGCGCTGAGAGTTCACGCCCACTCTCCTGCTTGGGCCCTGATAACTGGGGAAGATTCAGGGCAGAGAAAGAGGAGTTTACAGGTCTCAGGAACTGAGGTAGGTTACACCCAGTAAATGACTTCCTAATGGTCAACTAGCCAAAGCCATGCCCTCCTCTGTGGCCTGGGCCAGGTGGGGCAGGCCAGGTGGATGCTGGGATGGCCCAGAGGGCGGATAATGGACAATGAACCAAGCCAGGGCAGCATCTCTGCTGGACAGGGAAAACAGGAAGCTCAGGCACATGCAAGCCAGGTAAGTGTGTGTCTTGAAGATGGATGGGAGTTCCCAGACAAGGGTGACCTTTCCTTTCACCTCGTCCAGCTAGAGAGACGCAGTGGTTCCAAGGCCCCTTGTCATCTGCTGATTGCTTTGTGATTAATGTACAAGTCACTTATTCCCATCTCCTGTCCCTGCTCCATTCTCCGCCAGCTCCCGGGCAGACTCTTCTGCCCTTAGATAATTTACTTAGAAATGATTGTCCCTAGAATCTCTCCATGTGCTTTGTGTACAGATAGTGACCAGGTTCTGCATGTGATTTCCCTGTGGAATTCCAACCAAGGACAGACAGGTGAGTCACAGCACTATGGAGAGACTTACATATCTGCAATGAGCAAAACAAGGCTCAGCCGGGGGCAGACTCAGTCCTGCAGGAATTGCCCTTCTTCCTGCATGGTTTTGGGGTCAGCTGGAGAGCAATGAGTTTGCACATGCTGGTCATTCACCAGAGCTGCCTGTGGGGTCTCAACAGAGTTCCACCTAGAAGGGACAGCCTGACCCTGGTTTACCTGGGAACCAGAGAAAAGCAGCTGGAAGGCTACTCTCAAGTCACCAATACCAAGCCAGGTAGACCCTATCCCCTACAAATACAGGAAGCCAATGGTCTCCAATGGACATTATCACTTCATTTTCACACATATTTTATTCACTTTGACCTGGGCCTCAAAACATAGACTGCATATAAAATGGGTTTGATGCTGATTTGGCTACATGGACTTCATAATTCATCAGAGCAGGAAAGACAGAATCATAAGCTGTTAACATTCATTCATTCAACAAATATTTACTGAACACCAGACAGGAGAGAGGGATTGCCTGTGTTAATTCATTAGGAAGAGCACATCGTATTAATAATACTTCATGCTGTTCAGCTTTTCGTGCTGCAGCAGAAATTATTTAATTACCCTTTACTTCCACCCCGGCCTCCCTACCTTCCACTGCAGAGCAGTTGAAAATGTTTTTGTTCAGTATGGGGAAGCTTTGTAAGGTAAAGGACAGGCAGGAGAGAAAGAATGCTCTATTTGCAAAACAAGGCCAGGGGTGTGAGCTCTTGAAAGATAGAGCAAAGTTATGATAGCCGGAGGAATGTGAATTCCTCCAACAGACCAAATGGGAGCTTCAGAAAAAAATTAATCTGGTGGCAGAATATATCTGGCTTCAGACTTTTAAGTATGAAACTAGCTGCTGTGAGGATAGGAAGCCCACACTCAGAGCTCAGCCTGCCCTCTACAGAGCAGGCAGGCGTTCCTTTCCCTGGGGACTACGCAGAAGACAAGGGCTTCCGAAGGTGTCCCACACGCAGACTCCCTCCTTCCCCAGTTCCCCCTCCTGCTTCCACACTTATCTCTCCCCCAGTGAGTGATAGCCAAATCCTCTCCACTTGTAGATGTAGCCTTGGGAGGACAGCACAAGGGGATGCAGCCATGGAGCAGCAGCAGGTGTGGCCCGTCTGGACTCACCGCTGCTGTGGAAAGGGGCCCCGGCCAGCTGGCCCCGTGGGCTGGAGTTAGAGCAGTTGTAATGGGCTGTGTTACACAGTGTGCTCTTCTAATCAGATACGTGTGGACATTAACTAATTAACGGCAGCCCTGTGAGTTAAGTATTGTGATGAGTGAATTTGACAGATGAAGTACAGAGAAGTTAAATGACTTGCTTGGGGTCACACTGCTAGCAAGGGGTGGAACAGGGATTTGAATCTGGGCAGTTTGCCTCCAAAGTCCTCATAATTAACAATGATCCATTCTGCCCTCCTATCTGACCATTTCTCTTATGTTAGACTCTTTTGAATGCAAGTGACACAAACCCAAGCTAAGGACGCTCCAGGCAAGGAAGCAGCATTTGCAAGGCTTGGAGACCCAAAAGAAGGAAAGCGGTCAGGGAGGGTTCCAAGTTACTGGAAAGAGAGACAGAGGGGAGTCACAGGAGGATCTTCAATTGGGTCAGGCACACGGAGGCAGGGGCTCACCGCCATGGCCTGAGCTGAGGACACCAGTTGTCACTGGGGCTGGGTGTGAGGAGAGACACTAGGGGACCAAGCATGGCCTGGAACCTGCTGCCTTCCTTGGCCTGCGCTCCTCACACCCTCCTACTCCCAACTCTCCTCTCTTTCCTCATTTATTATTATTATTTTTATTTTTTTGGTGGTTTTTCCAAATCTTTTTCCTGCTGCCGACTCCCCTGAAGTCCCTGAAGAATGAGGGCTCCACAGAAGCAGCTTTGATCTCTTTCAGTGGCTCCCAGAGGGGCTGTCTCTGGTGCAGATTAAGTGTGTAGTTTGACACCCGTCCCATTAGTCCTGTTCTTTTAATTAAACATTCAGTAGGAGGATGGCGCTGTGGCTGGCATTGGGAGCCGGCAGGGGGCCACCAGGTACATTAAAGCCTTCTTTCTTTAGTGGGATTGCATGCCTTGATTCATCTTTTTCCCCTTTTGCCACTCTCCACTTCCACCTCTGCCAGTTTTGATGTTTGAGTTTTGCCTGAATCCATACAGGATGCTGGCCATCTCAGGGAGGAGGGCAAGGCCAGCTGGCAACTTGGCCAAGCTCCTGTTGGACTGAGTGGTTTCCTCCTCGGGCTGCTGTGTGTGAACTTGAGTGAGCCATTCAACCTTCCTGGGTTTCTGTGTCCTAATGCATCAGACAGGGCGACTTGTGACTGCTCCTCCTGACCTCCTGTACAGGGAGAGGCTACAGGACAAATGGAACCAAGAGGAGACCCAGAAGGCTGAGGCCCGAGCAGTGTGTCCCTGAGATGCCCAGGTCAGGGCATGCCCTACCCCTTCCCACCAGCAAAAGTTCCAGCAGCAAGGAGGTTCCAGCTGTTCCCTTGGAATCTGTTAGGCTTCTGTGGTTGGGGGATGGGTGCAGGGAGGAGAGAAGAGACTGGAGATGATGCAGTGGCAGAACAGGGGGTGGTGGGGTGAAGGCTGTGGGCCCACAAACTTGCTTATATGTACAAGGCTGCAATGAATGCAGCCTCTCCTTCCCTCCCCTCCAGCCAGCTGGAGTGCTAACTGGGGTGGACAGACAGGTTGGTTTGGGAGCAGGCGGCAGAGAGGAGATGGGCAGAGCCGGGAGCAGGAGCATGGGCCAGATAACCCTGGGACCTTTGTTCTATGACAGGCAAGTCAGCAGGATGTCAGGCCTGGCTTGATCTTACACCCCTCGACTGAATGCCCGGGAGTCCCTGAGTGTTGGGGCAGGAGGAGCCTTAGAGACTGTAAGGACAGTGTAACCGCCTAGTGGGTTCACCTTGCCTGCTGCCTAGACAGGGGAATTACAGTGAAGAAACAGTAATTCATGCAGAGCCAGCTGTGTGGGAGACCGGAGTTTTATTACTCCTCAAATTAGTCTCCCCAAGCATTTGAGCATTCAGGGATCAGAGTTTTTAAAGATAATTCAGTGGGTAGGGGCTTGGGAAATGGTCAGTGCTGACTGGTCAGGTTGGAGATGGAATCACAGGGGGTCGGAGTGAGGTTTTCTTGCTGTTTTCTGTTCCTGGGTGGGATGGCAGAACTGGTTGAGCCAGATTACTGGTCTTGGTGGTGTCAGCTGATCCATCGAGTGCAGGGTCTGCAAAATATCTCAAGCACTGATCTTAGGTTTTACAATAGTGATGTTATTCCCAGGAACAATTTGGGGAGGTTCAGACTCTTGGAGCCAGAGGCGACGTGACCCCTAAACTGTAATTTCTAATCTTGTAGCTAATTTGTTAGTCCTACAAAGGCAGACTGGTCCCTAGGCAAGAAGAGGCCCCTCTGGGCACCTAGCCTATTAGATGGTAACTATGCAGAGAGGAAAGGGCAGACTTAGTCCGGGTTCTGCCCCTCGTGCACTGTGTGCCCTTGGCCAAAACACTTCCCTTCTCTGGGCCTGGTTTCCTCATCTGAGGTAACTATACCTGCCTTTTGTGCCTCATGGGGTCAGAGGCTAAAATGAGGTCATTCTCTGTTTTCCGGACATTTATAATTTAATTACAACTAGTTCTTGACCCTGAGAGATTCTTAAATGTGTCTATACAATTTAGAAGGTCTGAGTTTTACTAACCTGCATCATTTTTCTGGGATCCCAGGAGGATTCCCAGACCAGAGGGTGGGGCAGGGCCCTGTGAGATGTCTAACACACCCATGAGGCCTAGAGTGCACCCACCGCTGGCTGCAAAGCACTGCAGCTTTATAGGTCCTAGAGCGAAAAATGGTTTACATTTATTGAAGACTTTTAAAAGAATGTTCCAGGTTCTCCATATCTGTTGTTTCATTGAAGTGTCACCATCTCATTAATGGCTATTGTCCTCATTTTATTTACGTTATGCTTTTGTTTTTTTTGAGGCAGGATCTCACTCTTGTCACCCAGGCTAGGATGCAGTGGCACCATTACAGCTCACTGCAACCTCGACCTCCCGGGCTCCTCAATTCTCCCACCTCAGCCTCCCAAGTAGCTGGGACCACAGGCATGTGCCACCGTACCTGGCTAAATGTTTGATTTTGTATGTAAACAAGGTCTTGCTATGTTGCCCAGGCTGGTCTTGAACTCCTGGCCTTAAGTGATCCTCCTCCCGCTTCAGCCTCCCAAGGTGCTGGAATTACAGGCGTGAGCCACTGCACCTGGCTTGGCCTCATTTTATACACGAGAAATTTGGGGCCTGGATAAAGTGTAATTATGTCTTCACACAACTGGCAAGTGGCAGAGCCAGGACTCAAACCAGGGTTTGGGGGGCTCCAAATCCCTCAGCCTCTGCTGCCTTGAGGCCTTGGCCAGATGGAGTTGTAGCAGGCGTGACCCTGCGGGGGCCTCAGATCAAGGACTCCCCAGGTTTGCCAGGTGGTGGCCTCAGAGAAGCCCAGGGAGCTGCTGGCCCCTCAGGAGCGGCTAGGGGCAGGACACAAGCTCTCTTGAGTCATCCCAAAGCTGAAGGAAGAGACGAAGTGAAGGGCCCAGGGCTGCAGAGAGGCTGGACAAGGCAGAGCTCAAGTCAGCTCCTCCTTTAGGAGCCTCCTGAAGCCCCTGGGGAGCTGTCCCTGACTGTACTTCTGCAACAGGTAGCCTGGCCTCTTTTAGGGCACATACGTATGTTACTACATTTATGTTATTGTCATCTGCAGGTCGTAAAATTCCACTAGGGATTCTCCCTTATTCCCTTGAAAAGTCCTTGAGAGCAGAGACCCTATTATGTGTTGCCCTAGGTACCTGGTAGAGGCCTTTCAAAGATTAGTAGGTGATCAATGAATATTGTTGAGTGAGCTATTAATAATGATTATTTCTAAGACCATAAAAGGTGACTTCATATACATGATCTTATTTCCTCATTCATTCAAATCCATGTACATTTGCTGGGCTTACGATAATATGCCTGGACTTTGCTAGATTCTGGGCATGCAATGACAAATTAGACACCCTGTCTATGCCCAAGAAACTTATGTCAGGGTGGGGAGAGTGCAGGAAAAAGACTGAAAAAGACAAAACAAAACCAAAAATGAAAGCACAGAAAATTTGCAGTATGTGCAGCCAGCAGTCAACGGGTGCTGGTGAAACCCAGAGGAGGAGGCTCCAGCCCAGCCTGGGTCAGGGGAGGCTCCCAGGGGAGAGAAAGCAGGGTTGGGCTTTGTGTGCCAGGAAGGAGGGGGTGAAGGGGAGGGGATGGGGGCGCTGGAGGCAGGGGAGCCTGTGGGAGATGGGACATGTTCAATAGCTCAGTCCAGCAGTGCAGAGGGGAGTTTTGAGAAATGAAACATGAAGAGGGAAGAATGGAAACCACACCTTTTATTGGAACATAGAGTGCTTTGTATTTCTCAAAACACTTTCATATCTATTATCTCCAGTTAGCCTAAAAACAACAGCAGAAGCAGCAGCAACAACGATGCTGAGTGCTGACTGCGAGCCTGGCTTCCTCGGAGGGAGTTTACCGTGCGCTGCCTCCTTGGACCGTCATCACTGCCTTGCGAAGCAGGCACTTTCCTCACCCCCTCTGTCTGGAGGAGGGCACTGAGGCACCGAGAAAACTGGGCAGGGGAGGCCCGAGAAGGAGAGGGTGGCACCGTCATTCCCACTTTCCAGCTGAGGACACGGGTAAGTGGCATGCGTCTGCTCCTGTGACTTACAGGAGTCCCGGGACTTGCACTCAGGCCTCTGGACTCCTAGCCTGGTGTTTTCCCCTGGAAGTTTCTGAACCAAAAAAAAAGTGTCTGAACCAAAGCACACAACGAGATTGTGAGTGGAAATCAGTTTCAGCTTCCCTGGTGTTTCTCCACGGTGATCCCCTGTGTCTGTCACTGAAGGGGCCAGGATGTCACCACCAACGGTAATGACCTGGGCTTTGAGTGGAGCATTTAACCTGTTCAGCCAGCTGTTGGAAGTGCAGAAACTAGTCCCTCCCAGTCACAGACTACCCCGGTTGCTCCACCATCTGCATCCAGCTTCATTACTTAATTCACTTTGCAAAGTTAATCCAGTGATCCAAGCTCCTAATAGTCCCCAGTTTGACTTCCGCAGCTTCCCTTTCCCTCCACACCCAGCCTATCCCGGGCTTCTGGGTCACCAAGAAGCAGGACCCTTTCTGTTGATTTCTTCTGGGAGGAGGCCATCTCAATAGCCCTTTACAACAACCCATGAGGTCTCCTGATTTCCGTGTGTTCTTGGAGTCCCCTGAGCTTTGGTTTGCAGCACAAGCTCATTCCCCTCTGTGCTCCCCTTTCACTGTGTGGAACCTTCTCTAATAGACTCACCTCTGGGGAGAGGACGTGCTCCTTTCTGGCCGCAGCTGCAGCCATTCCAATGTACATCAAAGCCCTCGTCTTTCTATCTCCACTTCTTAAATGGTTTTGCTTTTTCTCTATTTCTTTCTTCTCGTGGGCAGCTCAGAGCTCATCTGTGACAGTGACCACCCTTCTGCCCTAGCCCTGGCCCCACGACCTTCCCTAACACTGCAAACAACTTCACTCTTGGCCTCCTGCTGGATATCTGGTCAGTGGCCTACATTCCTCCCACTCATGCCTCTTTCTTTTCTTTCTTTCTTTTCTCTCTCTCTTTTTTTTTTTTTTTTTTTGAGACAGGATCTTGCCCAGGCTGAAGCCCAAGTGGCATGATCAAGGCTCACTGAAGCCTCAACCTCCCAGGTTGAAGCCATCCACCCACCTCAGCCTCCAGAGTAGCTGGGACCACAGGTGTGCACCACGATGCCTGGCTAATTTTGTCTTTTTAAAATTTTTTTGTTGACAGGGTCTCACTATGTTGCCCAGGCTGGTCTTGAACTCCTGGACTCAGGCAATCCTCTCACCTTGGCCTCCCAAAGTGCTGGGATTACAGTTGTGAGCCACCATACCTGGCCTGCATACCCTTTTCTATCTGGCTTTCTAGACTTTAAAATCTTTCTTGGTGGCTCCAGTTTGCCATATCTTATGGTCCTGAAATGACCCCTGTCACTGAGGCAGGGAGCAGAGGAGACTGGGAATTTGTGCTGTTGGTAAATAGATACGGTTTGAATCCTGGCCACTGCCCACCAGCCGTGTGACCAAGACTTAACCATATTTTTTCGGGGTGTTATGCAGAGATAATGAGATCAAAATTGTAAGTCATCTAGTACTGACATAATAAGCTCTCAACAAATGGTAGCTATTTAAGTGTTAATAACAAATCCTTTTCAGATGGTTTCTATAACAGTGAATTTGCAAATAGTTGGAACCTCTGAAGTGCTTCCTCTCCTGGACTGGAAACCCCTTGAGGTCAGGGGCCTTGTCTGCCTATTCACAATGTCCGTCTAGCACATGGTAGGCTCTTAATATATATATATATATATATTTATTTTTTGATGAATGAATAATCTAGACTATCCTCAATTCTGATATCACGATTCCTTTCTAGTATTAAATTTCAAATTATAATACATGTTAATTGCAGAAAAATTGGAAAATATTTTTTAAAAATAGGAAAACAAAAAAATAGCTGTGATCCTAGTCCCTAGAGATAGCCACAGTTAATATTTTGATATATTTCCCTGCAGCCTTTTTTTCTGTGCTTATGCATATTTCAAAAATTTTATATTCTGGCTTTTCAGTTAACATAATGAGCATTTCCCTGTGTTACTAAATAATCTTCATAAACATAATTTTAAGTGCTACATATATTATTCTGTGCTATGAATGTATCATAATTTATGTAACCAATACCCAGTGGTTGATATTTAAGTTGTTTCCATTTTTCACCATTATAAATAAAGCTACACTGAACATCCTTTTGCATAAATCTTTGTGTATATCTGAATTAAGATTTTCTACCAAGAATAAATTCTACAAAGTAAATTACTGATTTAACAGTGAACATGTTAAGGCCCCAGGTAAATGTCTTGTTAAATGATTCTTCATAGAGGTTGCACTCATTGTCTGTCCTCCTGCTATCAAGGTATGAGAATTCTCACCACCAGAATATTGTTTAAAATAAAAGAGACTTTGCCAAATGGAGAAGTGAGACACAAAGCCTATTTTTTCATGATGATCGCTCCTGTCTTTGACAAGCATGGTGCTTGTCAACTTGACATTTTGGACTAGATGGTTCCTGGTGTGAGGGGCTGCCCTGTGCATTGTAGGATGTTTATCAGCATCCCTGACCACCTACTAGATGTCAGTAGCACCCCCTTTCCCCCAGTTATGATAACCAAAAATATCTCCAGACATCACCAAATGTCCCCTGGGGAACAAAACCGCCCCTGGTTGAGAATGATGGAGTTATACTGTATTAACTCTATTGGTTACAAGTAACAGAAACCAACTCTGAGCAAAAATGGGGACTTTGTGAGAAAAGTCTTAAGGTATCATGGAACCCAAAGGCATGGATGCAAGTGGGCCTCCCTCCTCTTTTCAGGGCTGCCTCATTCTTTTCTCTTGCTGTAGACTGGCTTTCTCTCTATTCTTGACTCCAAGGAGGAGAATGGCCACCGCTAACATTTCTGAAGTTTATATCCCTGTGTTTATGAGAAAGCCAGGCTACCCTGGGGTCTCTTGGTTCCAAATGCTCAGGGAAGGACTCTGAGATGCGCAGCTTAGGTGGGCTATGCACAGCTGGTCCCATCAGTATGGCTGTCGGGGGACAGGAAGGACACGTGGCTCCTGGAGATCTTGTTGTATCCATGTGGATGTGCCTGTATTTCTAGAAAAAGGCTGCTGGGCAGCTGATCCCTTAGGACTCCCCTAGATGCCCACACAACAGAACACTGGACACTTTGGCTACAAGGCCAGAGACTGTCTATCTCAACGGTGTACCCTTCATAGTTCAGCCTAGATGTCCAAGCTTGGCTTGATGGTGGCAACTGCTCTGCCACCCAGGCTTTGGTTTAGGGGTCTTTTAGGGGTGGAAGGGCCAATTCCTCTGTGACTGACTGGCTGACACAGCTTACTTGAACAGGTCCAGCCTAGAGAGCCAACTTTAGAGACTGGCGTTTGCAAGTCTGTAACGGTGTTTTATGGGGGAAGTAGATGACTGCTGGTCCTCCTTCATAAACTCAGCCTTGGAGTGTGCAGCCACTGAGGTACAGGGGTCCCATGCTGTCCCTGCACTAATTGGAGTGCTCAAAATCCAACCTCTGCCTTCAAGAAGGGAGCAGGTCGGTGTGCAGTCAGCATGGCCCTGAGACCTAGCCCTGAGGACAGAGACTGTCCCCTGTGGGCACCTGGAGCTGTTGGTAAATGGGCAGAAAGGCAGGGCTGTTACCCATACTTGTATTAGAAGAAGAGCATCCTCTTTTTCTCTCTCTTCTTTTTTTTTTTGAGACAGAGTCTTGCTTTGTTGTCAAGCTGGAGTGCAGTGGTGCAGTCTCGGCTCACTGAAACCTCCGCCTCCTGGGTTCAAGCGATTCTCCTGCCTCAGCCTCCCAAATAGCTGGGACTACAGGCACCGCAACCACGCCTGGCTAATTTTTGTATTTTTAGTAGAGATGGGGTTTCACCATGCTGGCCAGGATGGTCTCCATCACTTGGCCTTGTGATCCTCCCAAAGTGCTGGAATTACAGGTGTGAGCCACCACGCCGGGCCTAGCATCCTCTTCTGAAAGTCTTTCCAGCACACAGATGCCATTCCTGCCTTCACCTCGCCGTGCGGTCTTGGACGGTCATTTCTCTCAGAGTCTCAGTTTCTTCATCAGAAATGAAATGATACCTGCCTTGGCTTCCTCATAACATCTAAAAAGACATTTGATAGAAAAGTGCTTTCAAAAGCAGATTGCAGGCCGAGTGCAGTGGCTCATGCCTATAATCCCAACACTTTGGGAGGCCAAGGCAGGTGGATTACTTGAGCCCAGGAGCTTGAGACCAGCCTGGGCAACATGGCAAAACCCTGTGTCTACAAAAAGTACAAAAATCAGCCGAGGATGGTGGCACACGTCGGCAGTCCCAGCTACTCGGGAGTCTGGGGTGGGAGGATCACTTGAGCCCAGGAGGCAGAGGTTGCGGTGAGCTGAGATTACACCACTGCACTCCAGGCTGGGTGACAGAGAGAGACCCTGTCTCAAAACAAACAAATAACAAACAACAACAACAAAAAAAACAAGAAACAAAAAAAACAAAAGCAGATTGCAAAAGCAGTGCACATCTTGTAATAAAGATGCTTATGATCATTATTTCAGTTCTGGGGAAATTCTAAATCCATGGCGCCACTTATTGCACAAGAGAGGCAGGGCCTGGGGCAGTGCTGCTTCTGCGCCATCTCTCTCAGACCTGGAGCTGGCTCCAGATTTCTGCTGCCTGAGAATATTTCAGGGAAGTTTCCCCTAGAAACTGAGGAGCCTAAACGTGAGTTGGGTTTTTATTCCCTGTGTGACCATGGCCATGTTAATTCACCTCTCTGGGCTTCTATCTCAGCATCTGTGAAGTGGGCATAATAGTGGCATCTATTTATACGTCATTTATGCCTGTCAAGTGCTTGTGCCTGGCACAGGGTAGGTGCTTACTCAGTGGTTGCTCTGCTTGTTTATATCACAATGTGGCAGGCACTGGGCCAGGTGCCAGGCACTGAGAGATGAATAGAATGTAACCAGCCCTTAGGACACTTATGATTTACCAGAGGAGATGGCACAAAAAGCATATTAAAAAGCAATGTGGCAAATTAAATGGTAGTAATCCTACCAAGTGATAGTGCTCCTGGGATTGGGTTCCTCTCAGATGCTCCCCAGGGGCTACTGGAGTGATGTCAGGTAAGGCAGGACACCAGGAAACACCCATTCTCCCGGGCTCTCTGCAGAGCAGGCAGCTTTTGGACCTACCTGCTTCAAGGAGCTGAAGAAATGCCTTCCTCCTCACCTCTCAGGCTCACAGGGAACATTTTTCAAAGGGAAAAAATATTTTTTTTTTTTTGTAGTCATCCAATGTTTTCAACCCTAGGGCAATGGTTAGGGAGAGAGGACATCTTGTGGGTGGCCTATAACACGGTCAGTAACCTTATGCCACAAAGACTGCACGTGACATAGAAAGGTACTTATGTTGTGCACCAAGGAGGCACTGACCCTGTGCGTTCCCAGCACCTCAGAACCGCTAGCTCTGTGCAAACCTGCCAGCCACCTTGGGCCCAGGAAAGCGGGGTGGGGGCCTTGATTCAGAAAAGGCAGAGACACTGCAGTCCTGGGGAGGGGTGATGTCTAGAGCCTGAGAGGAGCAGTGGAGCACTCACGGGAAATGCAAAGCAGACGCAAGACCAGGCCCAGAGCCTGGCGGAAGTGGGGAGGGGTGGGGCAGGTGTGAGGCATTAGCTGGGGAGGGGCTTGCTAGGAGGAGGTGACTTCAGAAGGCATCTGCGGACTGTGGTCTGGGACTCTGCTGGATGTGGCATGGCTTTGCCACCCTCAACTCTGGTGTGTTAAAGAGGTAAAGGTCACACGTACACATGGATGAGGACAGGGAAGACACACAGGAAACGAAAACAGATTTGTTAGGGCTGTCGAAGAGTGGTTTGCTTATTTTGAGGCCTCTCCCCATTTCTCTTTTCCTTATCAGGATGTGTACGGCACCCACATCCCCTCCATCTGCACCCGCAGCCACAGCCACAGCCACAGCCAGCGCTATGTCCCGTTGCCATTCACATTCATACCTGCAACATACACTCATACATGTGTCGGATATTTGCGAAGAAGCTCCCTTTCCCACCTAGGTAAATGCTAGCTTCCAGAAATTTGAAAAAAAATGAGTGTAATTCCTACTGGGTTGGTTCCCAGCAGGCCTTTGTCTTTCCTTCTCCCTCCTCCAGGCCCCTCTTCTTTCTTTTCCTTTCCTTTGCTTTCCCTCCTCTACCTCTTTCCCTTCCTATTCTTCTCCTCCTCCTCCCTCCCAGCTGGTTCCCTATTTCCCTTACCCCCTCAAACATCTCCCCTCTCTCCATCCCCACTTCCAATCTGCCAAACCCACCCCCACCTAAAAATGTGGGCCGTGGAGTCTCTGACTGAGGTTTCCTTTCCCAACAAGGGGAGCCCGGGCTGGCTGCGATTTGTTGGGGACAGGTAAGAAGGTGCAAACTTGGGGGTTCAGAGGGAGGGCGGAGGGGGTGGCTGGGATGCATGGGGTAGGGGTGGCAGTTTTTCCAAATTATACATTCAGGCCATATGTGGAACCCTTGCAGAGACCTGGCTTGCTGTTTTTCTGTCTCTTCCTGGTATGCTGGGCAGTCTCTCTGTGCTCATGGTTTAACCAGTCTTTCTTTATTTTTATTTTATTTATTTATTTTTTGAGACAGAGTCTTGCTCTGTTGCCTAGGCTGGAGTGCAGTAGTGTGATCTCGGCTCACTGCAACCTCTGCCTCCAAGGTTCAAGTGATTCTCCTGCCTCAGCCTCCCAAGTAGCTGGGATTATAGGCGCCCGCCACCATGCCCAGCTAATTTTTGTATTTTTATTAGAGACGGGGTTTCACCAGGTTGGCCAGGCTGGTCTCGAACTCCTGACCTCAGGTGATCCACCTGCTTCGGCCTCCCAAAGTGCTAGGATTACAGGAATGAGCCACCATGCCTGGCAGCTCTTTTCTGTTTCTGTTTTGGCTATCTCTTGTCTCTTTTTTTTTGTTTTTTTGTTTTTTTTTTGAGATGGGGTCTTGCTCACTATATTGCCCGGGCTGATCTTGAACTTCTGGGCTCAAGCCATCCTCCTGCCTCAACCAACCGAGTAGCTGGGATTACAGGCGAATGCCACAGCACCTGGCTGCTCATTTCCTTTTAGCGCTGAATAATATCCCATTGTCTGGATGTACCACAGTTTATTTATCCTTCCACCTACCGAAGGACACCTTGGTTGCTTCCAAGTTTTTGGCAACTAGGAACAAAGCTGCTATAAACATCTGTGTGTGGGTTTTTTTGTGGACATAAGTTTTCCACTCAGTTGGGTAAATACCAAGGAGTGCGACTGCTAGATTATATGGTGAAAGTATGTTTAGTTTTGTAAGAATCCATGAAACTGTCTTCCAAAGTGGCTGTACCATTTTGCATCCCCACCAGAAATGAATGAGTGTTCCTGTTGCTCCACATCCTCACTAGCATTTGGTATTATCAGTGTTCCAGATTTGGGGCATTCTAATGTATATAGTGGTATCACTTTGTTTTAATTTGCATTTCCCCAATGGCATGTGATGTGGAGCATCTTTTCATATGATTATCTATCATTTGTACATCTTCTTTGGTGAAATGTCTGTTAAGGTGTTTGGCTCAGTTTTTTCTTTTTTTCTTTTTCTTTTTATTTATTTATTTATTTTTTTGAGACAGAGTCTCGCTCTCACCCAGGCTGGAGTGCAGTGGAGCGATCTACGCTCACTGCAACCTCCGCCTCCAGGGTTCAAGCTATTCTCCTGCCTCAGCCTTCTGAGTGGCTGGGATTACAGGCACACGCCGCCATGCCCACTAATTTTTGTATCTTTATTAGAGACGGGGGTTTGCCATGTTGGCCAGGCTGGTTTTGAACCCCTGACCTCAGGTGATCCTCCCGCCTCAGCCTCCCAAAGTGCTGGGATTACAGGCATGAGCCACTGTACCTGGCCTCAGCTCAGTTTTTAATTGGGTGTTTGTTTTCTTATGGTTGAGTTTTAAGAATTTTTTATATATTTTGGATCAGATATGTCTTTGGGAAATATTTCTCCTAGTCTGTGGCTTGTCTCCTTCCTCTCTTGACAGCATCTTTTGCAAAGCAGTTTTTCATTTGAATGACGTGCATCTTATCAGTCACCTCTGTCATGGATTGTGCCTTTGGTTTTGTGTCTACTTTTATGTGGACTGTACCAGCCACGGCCTCCTGACTGCCGACTCCCGACTCCCCTGCATTGCTTCATCTCCTGCCCTCCCCGCTCTGCACTTTGAGGATCTCTGCAAACTCCACTCACATTAGCCTTTCAGTTCCAGACGGCCGGGCCCCTCCCCACCCCAGACTGCACCTGCTGTGCCCTTCTTCTCCAGTCAACTCCCACCATCCTTTGAAACTCAACTCAGTATCACTACCTTGGGAGAGCCTTCCCTGGTGTCTCAGTCCAGCTCAGGCCCTGATTATATCTCCCCCAGCCACTGTACTTCCATTTCCTTCCATGTATCACAGTCATAAGATGCAGTTTCCCTGCAGCTTCAAGGGTTAAATTCCATGAGAGCAGGTGGAATTTCTTTGTTGGTCACTGTCTTATCTTCAGAATCTAGCACTGTGCTTTGCATATAGTAATAATTATTATTTTAATAGCAAAAATATCTATTGCACCACGTGCCAGAAACCCTTCTAAACAGGTTACATATTTAGCTCCCCTGCTCTTCTCAATACCTCTGTGAATATTTGATTATTGCCAGTTTATGGACAAGATATCTGAGGCCCAGTTTGCTTGAGATCACACAGCTAGTAAGTGGAAAAGCTGGGGTTCCAACCCAGACAATCTGGCTCCAGTGTTAATGTTCTTTATAATACTGGCTTGCTTCTCAAATGCAGTATATCTTCGTTGACTGAATGACAGCATGAGAGAGAAAGAGACAGAGGCAATTAGGAAATGGTAAGAGAATACAGCTGGTTAAAGACCAGAGTGAATGAAATTACCATTTGTCTCTGAAGGTCTCCTTGATGGTTGTTGATCGACTGACTGATGTAGTCTGGAACAGGGACATGTAACCTGCCCCAGCCTCTCTTTCCTTATGGGGATCAATAGCCTGGGTCCTTCTCAAGGGGCATGTTGGAAGGATGCCACAGGGTGCCACAGTACCGAGCTGCCTGGGGTAGAGACAGCCTGGGCTGCAGGTGATGACCACTGAGATGTGCAGGACACCAATTAAAAAGCTTCAGTCCATTGTCTCCAGCAGTTCTGGCTCAGTTCCAGCCCTTTTTAGAGAAAGATACTGGATTGTCCAGGGGGCCCCCAAGGCCCTTGCCCCCATTCCTGCCTCTGGTCCAGGCTCTGGCCACATCCGGGGCCTTGTTACAGACTTTTGAGGCATTTCCTCAGCCTCCTCCAGTCACCCTGTGTCAGGAAACGTTGCTATCCAATTGTAATGTCTAAAAGGAATTTTCCCCGACAGCGAGAATATAATTGAGGAGCCTCGGGGAATGTTCTTCTCCTCCCTGGGGACACCTGGAGAGCATAACCTCCATCCACAGGGCTGCAGGGCTGGTTCTGCGAGCTCGTTCATTCAGCAAGTCAGGGCATTTCAGTTGTCCCTGCTTTTTTTTTTTTTTTTTTTTTTTTTTGAGACAGGGTCTCACTCTGTAGCCCAGGCTGGAGTGCAGCCTGCTGCAGTGGTCCTCTCTGCAGCCTCGATCTCCTAGGCTCAAGTAATCCTCCCACCTCAGCCCCCCAAGTAGCTGCGACTACAGGCACATGCCACCACACCCAGCCTCAGTTGTTCCTGCTCTTTAAAAGAGAAGAGAGGCAATTTTCATGCAGGAAGCAGGGACTTGGCGGGCCTCCAGAATGAGAACACAGGCTTTGAAAGGTACAAGAGGCGTGGAGAAGGTGCTGACTCACAGAGAAGCTGATGTGAAGCCAGAAGACCCTGGAAAAGATGGTGTTCCCCTCAGACCCTGCCAGGCTCCTAGAAAGCCTTGACCAAGATGGTGGCCTAGGACCCTGAGGAAGAAGTCGGGCCTCCCTGAACCAGTCTAGATTCCTGCTTCCTAGAGTTATAAGGAAGGTGTGGCCAAGCAAATGTAGGACAAGCAGACATGCAGGGGAGGAATCTTGAGGCCAGAGAGGAATGAGCTTTCCTTACCCAGGAGTCTGGAATGAGATTCCTGAGGCCCAGTGCAGGAGGCCAGCAGATGGCTGGCACACACAAGTACACAAGTGCTCTCACCTTACGAAGAGTTAAGGGAACAGGCCCTGGGAAGGTCAGATGCCTTCAGACCCAGAATGTTGGCAGTCTGACCCCTGAGCTTCTGTGGTTAACACCTACCCCTTAGAGAGGTGGGGCAAAAAAAAGGAACTAGGGTTTTGGGTGGCCTAGCAGTGCCAACCAATCTAACCATTTTTTCAGTGCGGTCAGGACTGAACTGGAACTTGGCGATAGGTCAGTTCATTACTTTTGGATATTTCTGAGGAATTGTCCTTAACGTCTTAGAAAAGTCCCCCCCATACCCCCCCTTTTTTTTTTTTTGAGACAGAGTCTCGCTCTGTTGCCCAGGCTGGCGTGCAGTGGCACAATCTCGACTCACTGCAACCTTTGCCTACCAGGTTCAAGCAATCCTCCCACCTCAGCCTCCTGAGTAGCTGGGATTACAGGCATGCACTACCATTCCCAGATAATTGTTTTTTGTATTTTTAGTAGAGATGGGGTTTCGCTATATTGGTCAGGCTGGTCTCGAACTCCTGACCTCAAGTGATCCACCCGCCTTGGCCTCCCAAAGTGCTGGGATTATAGGCCTGAGACACTGTGCCCAACTTGAAAAGTCTCTTTTTTAAAATCTTGTTGTATTAGGGCATTCTTGCGTTGCTATAAAGAAATGCCTGAGACTGGGTAAGTTACAAAGAAAGGAGGTTTAATTGGCTCATGTTTCTGCAGGCTATACAGGAAGCATGGCAGCATCTGCTTCTGGGGAGGCCTCAGAAAACTTCCAATCAAGGCAGAAGGCAAAGGAAGAACAGGCACAATGTATGGCAAAAGCAGGACCAAGAGAGTTGGTGGGGAGGTGCCACACACTTTTATTTTATTAATTTATTTTATTTTATTTTTTTGAGACAGTGTCTTGCTCTAGAGTGCAGTGGCACAATCTCGGCTCACTGCAACCTCCGCCTCCCCAGTTCAAGCAATTCTCCTGCCTCAGCCTCCCAAGTAGCTGGGATTACAGGTGCACACCATCATGCCAGCTAATTTTTGTATTTTTAGTAGAGACAGGGTTTCTATATGTTGGCCAGGCTGGCCTCAAATTCCTGACCTCAGGTAATCCACCTGCCTCAGCCTCACAAAGTGCTGGGATTACAGGTGTGAGCCACTGCACCTGGCCCACACACACTTTTAAATGACTAGATCTCGTGATAACTCACTCACTATCTTGAGGACTCACCAAGCCATGAGGGATCCATCCCCATGACCCAAACACTTCCCACTAGGCCCCACCTCCAGCATTGGGGATTATAATTCATCATGAGATTTGGGTGGGGACAAATATCCAAACTATATTACTCGCCTTATTATGTTAAGGGAAAGAAACCATTCATACATTAAATCCATTTATATGAAATTCAAGAACTGGCAACACAAATCTGGTGGTAGAAATTAAAACAGTGGTGGTCTCTGGTGGAAATTTTCTAGGGTGATGGAAGTATTCCATACCTTGATTTAGATGTTGGTTACATGGGTGTATACATTTGTCTAAACGTGTTGAATGGTACACTTAAAATCTGTGCATCTTACTGAACATAAATCATAATTATATCTCAAACAAACAAACAAAACAACTTTTTCTCTGTCCTTGGGAAGAAGAGATTTTCCCACTCTTCTTCATTGTAAAGAGGTAGATGGCTGGGGCCCCCAGGAAGCAGTTAAATGCGGTAGAAAACACATTGGCTTTGGAGTCAGGCTCTAATTCTGATTCTAGTTTGCCATTTGTGGCCTTGGACAAGCTGATCTCCAATTTTCTAATCTTTAAAATGGGCCGGGAGAGTGTTGTGATGATGAAATGAGCTAATACAGTAAAGTGCCTGGCATATAGCTGGTGCCCAAGCAGCTCCTTCTGCAGGAAGCCTTCCCTGACTTCTCCAGACCTTGTCAGATACCTTCATTTCCACACACCAGCCGTGATGCATGTGTCATTCAAAGCTGTGTGTCAACAACAGTGCAGATCTTTGACAGTCACAGACCTTTGTGGGTATTTACTGAATAGTCAAAC
The DNA here is from genome assembly GCF_029281585.2 of Gorilla gorilla gorilla. NCBI lineage: Eukaryota > Metazoa > Chordata > Mammalia > Primates > Hominidae > Gorilla > Gorilla gorilla. The sequence goes on along the minus strand of NC_073224.2, from coordinate 52,169,617 downwards.
TGCAAATATGGAATCTGCAAATGCCAAGAGCCTACTATATTGGAACATTTTTATCTTTCTGGTCCCTACTCTCTCCTAGGCTTTCAGATCTTGAGGGTACAATGTGGATATTTCTCAGCTTTGCTTCTCCCCAGCTGTCAAAAGTGCTCAATAAATATTTGACCACTGAGTAACTTTTAAGTTACTCATGCATGAGTAATTGAATAAATGCATGAAAGAATGCATACACTAGTGAATGTATGAATAATAGAATGAGACAATTAGTGCATAAGTGGGGGAAATAGGTGAATGGTGAATCAAGAAATGAGTAGAGAATTAAAGGAGTGAAGGTGAAGGAATGAATGAAGCAAAGCTGGTTACCTTTCTTCCAAAGGGCTATGTGCTGGTGGCAATACAAATGGGCCCATTCCAGAGCCCTGGAGAGAGTTAGAGCTGGTCCACCTGACAGACAGCCACGGGTGACAGCCCAGCCACTGGGGTCCTCCAAATGTACTCATTCTGGAAACTTCTCCTTTCCTTCCAGCCACTATCTGCCACCCCTCCATGGAGCTAGGGACGCCAAGGGACTGTGAGGCAGGGCATGACTCCAGGGGGCAGAGAGCTAAGTGCGTGGCTGTCCTCTCTCTTCCCAAACCCTTGTCACAGGCCGTGAGGGCCTGCTGCCTCCCCTGATGCCATGTTCCTGAGCAGATGTTCCTCCTGTCTTGTCAGCAACAGAGCGGCTGTCAGGAGTCTGCATTATATATCTGCTCGGTAACATTTACTGGGATTTAGTGTTTAACAACTGTCACTCCAATATATCTTTTCTTAATCCCTTCAGATCTGCTGCTGTAGCAACTTTAAATATTTATCAAACTGTTCGTGTGTTCGTTGGTTGGGTTGCAATTTTCTTGTAATTAAAGATTTACAAGACACTGCTCCAGACTTAGGAAGGATTGGTAGAGAGCAAAGAGGGAGGGGAGGAGAGCGGAGGGGAGGAGAGCTCTGGTCTTGGAATCTGTTGCTTGGAATCCAAAGCTAGAATTCACTCTCCTGGGAGAGGTGGAAGCTCATTCACTGGTTCCCATAAGCCCTCTCCTTTCCTTCTCTTTCACACGGCCCCGTGTTCAAAGTGGACCTCACGGTAAGATACAGACCAAGGTGTGGTTCTTCCTTCCTCTGGAGTCCCTGCTATGTGCCAGGCAGGGGCTAGGTACTGAGGGACAGCAGGGAGCAGACAGAAAAGGTCCCTGCTGACATGGCGCTTCCATTCCAGTGGCAGAGACAGACAATACACAAGGAAACAAAGACATGTTTTAAAATCAGTTTAGATTTTGAAAAATGCAGATGTTGACTGAGGATGGGACCTTAGTATCAGAGTTCTTTATTGCAAGCAATAGAAATTAGTTCTGGAAAACTTAAGCAAAAAGAAATTTCTGGAAGGATAAGGGGAGTTCACAGGATCAAAGGAAAGAAGAAGAGAGAAAAAGAATAAAAGAAGGCACAGGAACCAGTGCTATTTTGGGCATCTTTATGGCAGGCACTCAAAGACAGTCTCTTCAGGGGGTGGCCACTGGGACAAATATCTCCCAACGGTGTTCTGGGTTTGTGACACTTTGTTTAGGATTCACAGTCCAGGGACAAAGGCCCTCACTCTTTGGCCAGGGGAGAGCAGGATGAAGACCAGGGACTTGTGATTGACAGTTTCATCAGGACTGTATCCACTGGGGGAGGAGGAGTTATCCAAAGCAAGATCTGGCGATGCCGCAGGAAGGGGCTCCAGGTGATGGACCTGGGCATGCTGAAACATCAGTGTGCACTGTACTGCAGGCCATTCTAAGCTGTAACCAGGACAAAGATAGGAGCCAGGCCCATGAAGAGCTGGGGGAAGAGAGAGCCGCAGGTGCAGAAGCCCCGTGGTGTGAAAGAGCTCAGTGGGTTTTCAATGGCCAAGGTGCTGGGTTCTGCTTTCCCCCACAGATTGAGCTTGAAAAATAAGCCTATCTGCAGTTCTCAGGGTCTCCCTGGGCCGTGTCTGGGGACCAGAATTTTGTTTATTCCAAATGGAATAGGATAGAAGGCCCAGCTCTAGAGGGCTTCTCCCAGCTGCTGTGACAGGGAAGCCAGTGAGGGTGGAATTCTAGTTAAGTTGCATTTCTGGAGGCCTGCAGTGGACCAGGTGTTAGGTTCTGTAGAACAAGGATGGATGAGATATATCTACATCTCTCAGAGCACTTATCTTGTGAGAGAGGTATAAATAGATTACAGCAGGGCAGTGACAGAAGCTGGAGAGTTGATTTGAAACCTTCTTTTGCAAAACAGGTGTTTAATGCTACCAATTTCTCCATAAGTACTACTTTTGTGGCATCCCAGGGTTTTGTTATTGTTGTTATTGTTGTTTTTGGTTTTTTAGAGACAGGGTCTCGAATCTCTGTTGCTCAGGCTGGAGTGCGGTGGTACAATCATGGCTCACTGCAGCCTCGAACACCTTGGCTCAAGCCATTCTACTGCCTCAGCCTCCCAAGTAGCTACGCCTACAGGTACCTGCCAAGTGCCTGGTTAATGTTTTTTATTTTTACTTTTTGTAGAGATGGGATCTTGCTCTGTTGTTCAGGTGGTGGTTTCAAACTCCTGGCCTCAAGTGATCCTCCTGCCTTGGCCTCCCAAAGCGCTGGGATTACAGGTGTGAGCCGCTGTGCCCAGGCCAATCCCAGAGATTTTGGTATGTTGTGTTTTTGTTTTCACTCAATTCAAAATATTTCCTAATTTCCCTTTTCCTTGGCCTATAGATTGTTTAGAATTTGTTATTTGATTCCCAAATATTTAGGGATTTTCTAGTTACGTTTCTGTTATTGATTTCTAATTTATTTCCACTGTGGTCAGGGAATATATTTAGTGTGACATAAATCCTTTTAAATTTATTGAGTTTTATTTTATGGCCCAGAAGATGATCTCTCGATACAAGTTTCACGTAGACTTGAAAAGAATGTGTCCTCTGTTGTTGGATGGAGTGTCCTTGAAATGTTCATTAGGTAAGTTGGTTGATAGCATTCAAATCTTCTATATCCTTGCTAATTTTCCGACTACTTGTTCTATCAACTATTGAGAGAGGATATTAAAATCTCTGACTATAATTATGAGTTGGATTTGTCCATTTCTCCTTGCAGTTCTATCAGTTTTTGCTTCATGTATTTTGGAGCTCTGTTAAAAAGTATGTAAATGCTTAGAATAGGTATACAATAAAGAACTATTCAACCTAATTATTAATTGGGAAAGTTGAGAAACCAGGGTCTAGGGCTAATTATTACCCACTACGGAAGCAAGACTCTTGTATGTGCTTTATCTAATGCCCCATGAATTATGGGACTTTCTAATCTGGCCTGTAGGAACAGGCACCATTCCTAGCTTGTGTGAGTGTTGAGCACTGTTCCCTTTCATTATTATTATTATTATTATTATTATTATTATTATCATCATCATCATCATTATTATTATTTTGAGACAGGGTCTGGCTCTGTCGCCCAGGTGGGAGTGCAGTGGTGCAATCATCACTGCAGCCTCGACCTCCTGGGCTTGAGCATCCTCCCACCTCAGCCTCCCAAGTGGTTGGGACTACAAGCGTGCGCCACTGTGCCTGGCTAAACTTTCATCCTTTTTTTTCTTCTTTCTTTTTTTTGAGATGGAGTCTCACTCTGTCACCCAGGCTGGAGTGCACTGGTGAGATCTTGGCTCACTGCAACCTCTGCCTCCCGAGTTCAAGCGATTCTCCTGCCTCAGGCTCCCAAGTAGCTGGGACTACAGGTATAGTTCAGCTTATTTTTGTAATTTTAGCAGAGACGGGGTTTCACCATGTTGGCCAGGCTGGTCTCAAACTCCTGACCTCAGGTGATCTGCCTGCCTCAGCCTCCCAAAGTGCTGGAATTACAGGTGTGAGCCATCACGCCCGGCAAACTTTCATCCTTCCAGATGATTCTTTCCCCAGCCTCGCATAGATTCCTGACCTACATGTGCTGATTGGTACTCAGCTGAATACATAAGGTGGGGGCTGTCTCTTTAGATCTCCAGGATTCTGTCTGTGCAGTGCTTTCCTCTCCAGTTTTCTTTCCTGTGAATTCTAGCTGCCTTGTAGCTAGAATCTCAGCATTGTCTCCTCCACTTGGGGAATCCATCAGGCCTCACTTGGGCCCCTCCTCCTTACCTGGAAGGGGGCCTGGAAACTCCCTTAAGACAGTAAGCTGGGGCAATCACAGGAGTGACCTTGTTTCTTTCCCATCTCTCAGGGATTATTGCCTTTCATTATCTGGTACACTGTATCTTATAAATGGTTGTTTCACAGATTTTGTCGCTTTTTGGTTGTTTTAGGTGGGAGGGTAAATCCTGTCTCTGTTACTCCATTTTGGTGGAAGGTCAGTCTCTTTGGATTTGGTAGACCAATTTTCAGATGCTGTGTGGAACTTGGGGCAAACCCAACAGGAGAATCCCAGTGGAGATCCTGAGGCTTGTTTGTTTCTTTTTTTTTTTGAGATAGAGTCTCGCTCTGTCGCCCAGGCTGTAGTGCAGTGGCGCAATCTCAGCTCACTGAAACCTCTGACTCCCGGGTTCAAGCAATTCTCCAGCCTCGGCCTCCTGAGTAGCTGGGACTACAGGCACGTGCCACCACACCCAGCTAATTTTTTTTTATGTTTTTAATAGAGACGGGGTTTCACCATATTGGCCAGGCTGGTCTCAAACTCCTGACCTTGTGATTCACCCACCTCGGCCTCCCAAAGTGCTGGGATTACAGGCGTGAGCCATCATGCCCAGCCTGTTTCTTTCTTTCTTTATTTTTTTTATTGCCTATTCTGCTCATGTAGAAATCCCGAGGCTTTGGAAGCAAGGACATACTCTCTTTCTCAGGTGATTATTCTCCTTTTAATAAGTAGTTTAGGCTTTTTATTGGCCCTAATAAACTGAACCCCTGACCACTGGACACCACATCAGCATGCAACCCAAGCTACTGCTCATCATGAACCATGCCATGAATTCAGGCATGTCCAGCCACACTCCATAATCAAGTGCAAGTGATATGAGTGGGACTGGGCCAAGCAGGTACCAATGGCTGGTGTAAATGGGATGAGCTACTCACTTAAGCTCCAGTGTGCCTACTTCTGCTGCTCTGCTGCCTCTCCCTCAATCTGTATCTATGGCTGCATGCAGAGTTGACTGAGGAGGAAAACACCCACGACTACTTTGCAAAACTCTTCATGATATGTTGGTCCCCACTCAAAGTAAACTGCTCTAGCCTTCTAGCTCCATTCAGAAGAGCCTCTGAAGTAGAGACCAGAAATCCTTCTAGTGGGCCGTGCTTTGAGCAGTACTGCTTGTTGACTACTTTACTTGGAAGAAGAGATTGACTGAGGTAAGGCTCTTACTAATGCATGTGCTTTGCTAATGGTTTGGCCAGATGATCAAAAACGTGGAAGGGGTAAGATTCCAGGATTGGTGACAAGGAAGTTTAGAATAACAGAGATGTGGATGGGCCTCCTAGAATGACCAAAGAATATGAGAATATTTATGTTTCATGTGAACATTAATCAAGCTCCTATTGGTAGTCAGGTAGACAGGTAGACAAGGTGGTCTACTTTGAGGATGCTGATTAGTCTCTTCCTCCAGTGACGCAGGGTTTGCTCAGTGGGCTCATGGACAGAGTGGCCCTGATGGCTCAGTGGAGGGCTTGGTATAGGCTTAGCCACATGGACTCACCAAGACTAACCTGGTTACAGCCGTTGTTGAATGCCCAACATTCTACAGCAGAAACCAACCCTGAGCTCCTGACTTGGTGCCATACCGTGGGGGGACCAACCTGCTGCTTCAGGCCAGGTTGGTTATTTCAGATTCCACTCATGGAGGAGTTATGCTTTGTCCTTCTGAAACATACACTCCTTGTGGAATGATGATCTCTGCCAACCAGTCACTTTTGTAATGATGGGGCCAGCCTGCAGACCATTTTTTGTTACCTTTTTTTTTTTCTGCCCAAGGAATAGATATATGGTACACCAGGCCGTGACAGATAGATCTTGCTGCAATGGGCATATCATCAAAAGGGTCCAGAGACAGCCTGTGAAGTGGTACGTGATCCAGAGTCAGCTACAGGAAGAAATGAATAACCAAGTCTTGACACATTCATGCTTTGCGCAGGGCTGTGTTTGTCATGCTGATGAGAGCATGGCAGTGTGGCAGTGTGTGTGTGCGCATGTGTGTGTTGCATGCCAACATTTCATCTTTTTGATCAGCTGGGTGCGTTTTTTTTTTTTTTAGACGGAGTTTCACTCTTGTTGCCCAGGCTGGCGTGCAGTGGCACAGCCTCTGCTCACTGCAACCTCTGCCTCCCAGGTTCAAGTGATTCTCCTGCCTCAGCCTCCTGAGTAGCTGGGATTACTGGCGCCTACGACCATGCTCAGCTACTTTTTTGTATTTGTAGTAGAGACAGGGTTTCACCATGTTGGCCAGGCTGGTCTCGAACTCCTGATCTCAGGTGATCCACCCGCCTCAGCCTCCCAAAGTGCTGGGATTACAGTGTGAGCCACTGCACCCCGGCCTGGGGACGGCTTTAAGGCAAGGAATGAGTGAGGTAGTGAGGCAGTCTCTGACCCCTTGTCTATTCAGGGTCCAGCATACTTTCTGTCACAGGGGTAGTTTCATTTGTTGGATGAGGAAAAGAAAAAAAAAGAAAGAATGAATGTATATATCCTTTGAGTCAGATGGGACCGCAGAGATTATCTAGTTCCTCCTCAACCACTGTGGGAGTCTCTTTGTTGATATCCCCAACTGGTAGCCACCTAACTTCTGCTTTTTATTTGTAATAATAGTTAGTGTGAGGCACTCCAGTTTACATGCTTTAATCTCATATAAGCCTCAAAACCTGAGGAGGTATTACTACATTTATGTGCCAACAAAGAAACTGAATTTCCGGTAACTTCCTCAAAGTCACACAATTAGTAAATGACAGAGCCAGGAATTGAAGCCAGGTATATCTGACTCTATAGCTTAAGCTCTTAAGCACTGTGCTGTACTGTCTTAATAAATACTGTGACAGAGCTCTCACCACCTCACAAGACACCCTGCGTTATCGTTAGCCAGCTTTGGCTGTTAGAAAATTTTCTTCCATTGAGTTGAAACCTCCCTGTAACTCACATACACTGTTCTAAATGTCTCCTTTCAAACTTCTGAGAACGATTCCCCTCCCCAATTCCATGTGATCATCCTACACTGTCTAAGGATGGCTCTCTTCCATCAAGGATGGAAGAATCCTGTCTAGACCTGTATGCTAAGAACCCTTGCTGAAGGAACTCAAGTTTACCAGTGTCCTTAGTATTTGGCTCTCAGGCTGTGGAAGGTGAAGGTGGACCAGTACAGAACATTTCAGTACCATTACATCCTGTGTAGACACTGCACTGTTATTAATACCATTTCACCTCGCATTAGCTTTTTTGGCAAGAGGAGTTATTCCACTGCTTGGCTGAATGACTGTGGAGCTTAGCTCAGAGCAGGAAATAATATGAGAGGGCAAGAACAGCAGGCTCCCCTGGGTCTAGCCGGAGTCACGTGTGACTATGGTCTCTGAGTCTAAGTGCTGGGGCAGTGAGGGAGGTGAGGGAGGTAGTGCACGAACTGGGGGCTGCTCCTGGTTTGTGGGGTGATGCTTGACAATCGTTTGTTCTAGAGGGGAGCTACAGTCTGGGGGGCATGTACACATGTGTGTGTGCACGTACTGGCATGTCTCTCTGTGTGTGTGTGTGTGTGTGTGTGTGTGTGATGGAGCAGGGTCAGTTCCTAGAACAGCTGTGGAGCACCTGTCTTAGCTTCACCTATCTGGGCCTTTCTGTTCTCACTTTGGGTGTGACTGAATTTCATTTCACTGGGAAAACCGTCTTGCAGACCGAACTGAACTCTGCGCATGAGATGGCTCCCGGATCCTCCCCCATTCTTCTGAGCCCCAGTGCAAAGAGATAGATAAGGAGGCTGCACCTACCTGGATGCCCAGCAGGTCCAAACGGCCAGCTCTGGCAGCCTGCAGCACACCTGTGAGGACTCGCCTGAGCCCCAGGCCTCTGCGCTGCCTGAGCCCCAGGCCTCTGCGCTGCCTGGGCTTGTCCCCTCAAGCCTGTGCGTGTGCGCTGGGGGTTACTGCTCTCCTCCCGTGGAAATGGCCTTGGATTTCCTCTAATTAAGACTTAACATGGCTCCTGACAGACAGCAAGAATGAGGGTGAGAGGTCTTGGAGACTTTATCTGACTTTCCTAAGTCCCAAAATAGGGAAGGGAAGGGGAGTCAAAGTGTATTCGGGGGATGAGGGGACGGGGGGAGCAGAGGAAGGATGGGTGGGGCTCTGCTCTTCCTCAGCCGCCACCTTGCTCTGTCACGTCCCTCTCTTCTGAGGGACCCAGAGTGGCCATTGCGAGAGGGAGTCTGAAGAGCTACAGTCCTCAGAGACCTTCAGAGACTCCCGCTGGGCCTCCCCGCCTGGAGGAGGGAAGGGAAGTTCTGTGTTCTTTCTCATCACAGGCATTTGCACTCCCGAAGCATCATAGCTCTGCAGCCTGGTGTTTTGCCTGTAACTGGAGAAATGCTTGCTGCTTTGTCAACAGCAAAGCAATTTTATGTGTGGTAGTAGAAAGAGGCTGAGATTCCAGTCTCAGCTGTGTGACCGTGGGTAGATCACCTAACCTCTCTGAGCCTCATATTTCCCATCTGCCAACTGCAGAGACAAATACTGCTCTACTCACCTCACGGGATTGTGGTGTGGATGGAAAAAGCCTCTGTGAATGGCTTTCCAAATGTGGGGGCTGTAGGGACGAGTATGACTACAGTGGTGGTGATGAGCATGTTAGCACTGACATGCCAGTTTGCCAGCGGGTGGTGGGCTGGGAGCTTACCTTTTGTCGCCACGGCTTGCATTCAGAGTTGTCAGTTTTAATGGCTATTGTGGGAGACAGGGTCCCTTAGAAAAGGACACGACGATGAGGCTGGCGCCAGGTCAGGAGTAATTAAGAGCATGTATATGTGCATACCTGCATTTTTTTTTGAGGGGAGTGGGCTGGGAGTACCTTTGATGCTAGACAAATCTGGCCAGACTCCAGCCCTGGCCAGGCCACCTGGACACCTCTAGTCTAGGCCCTTTGGCATCAGAGAACCCTGACTTACATGATTACTATGAAATTTGTAACCATCTCGCTCCCTTCTTCTCAATGGCACAGAAAGGACTTGCTATGCTCTGCCATGGTGGGACTGCAGCGCCTGGAAGTCCAGAGAAGGATGGACTTGAATTTCCCAGCTGGCTCCAGCCTAAGAGGACACTGGGCAGCAACATTTTCTTTCTAAACTGAAAGGTCTCCTTTATGTTCTGGGATCTCTGATCCAGCAATCCCAGTCTATCCCCGGGTCATGGGTAATGCCTGAGGTTGGCCACCAGGGCAGGGAGGGACCCAGCAGACATCTGGGACTAGGGCAAGCATCTTGGACTTCCATTCCAACATTGCCCCTGGCTAGCTGGGTAACAAAGGTCCACATTTCACCCACCTGCCATGGGAGAGGTTGGTGCTAGAGGGGAGAAAGGGCTTGGGCTCGGGAATACGATAGACTCTGGTTTGAATCCTGGACCTGGCACTGGGTAAATCACATAAACTTTCTGGACCTCTGTTTCTTTGTCTAAATGTGAGGTTAAAACTCTTGACCATGGCACAGAGGATGTTTCGGGTAGTGAAAGTACTCTGTAGGATACTGTAATTAATGGTCGATACATGTCATTATACATTTATCCAAACCCACAGAATGTATAACATCAAGAGCCGCCCTAATGTGAACTGTAGACTTCGAGTGACAACCATGTGCCCATGTAGGTCATTGATTGTAACAAATGGATCACTGTGGTGGGGCACGGGGGAGGCTGTGAGCACGAGGGCAGGGCTGTGTGGGAACTCTCTGTACCAACTGTTCCATTTTGCCCTGAGCCTAAAACTGCTCTAAAAAGTAAAGTCCATTAAAAAACAAACAAACAAACAAACAAACACAAAGCAAAATAAAACAAGATCATGAATTATTCGTGCATCATGAATTCAGAATTATACTTAGTCTTCTTGTAAAACATAATTTTGTATACTGCTTTGGATGACACAAACAACTCCCTGCCTCCTGGGATTGTTGGGAGGATTGAAGATAATGTGTCATAAACGATGTAATAATGGGGGCAATAATAATAATAATAATAATCCATAATAGTAGCTCTAGTTGTACAGAGACCCCTGCCCACCCCTCCTATCCTCTCCTGGACGGCATGGGAGTGAAAGGGCTAATAGATGTGGAAGTTCTTTGGGCTTTCGCATGCTGTTTTTAGTTAAAATGACATGACAGTAGTACTTACATAAAATTTTCTAATCCTTTGTGTCCCTAGAATGTGAAGCTCTGGTGCCCTGGGGCGAGCACGAGCACTTCTAGAGGCAGGCTTTCCTCCCCTCCTCTCCCCTGAATCATTGCTCTTCCCATCTGAATGTTCCCAGTTCAGGGACTTGCTGTTTATCAGCCACAGGAAAAAATTCAGGATGCAATAGGGTAGATTTTTGTCTTGCTAAGTCTCCATGCTCCACAGGGAATGGCCAATTAGAGTCCAGCCCAGACTCATACATCACTGTCACACCTGGCTTCTTGGGCCTGGGGGCCGGGCCGGCTCCCAGGGAGGCATCCATAGATCACAGCCATCTCCTAGCAAGAGGAAGAGGAGGTGTGGGTGGGGTGGTGGGAGGTGGTGAGGGCTGGACGGGGCAGAACATGATCTTTGGTCGGAAGCTGGAAAGTCAGGGAGGGGCTTGAAGAAACCGTGAATTCTTCATTACTAAGTGCCTTGTGGCAGGGTAAAGCCAGATAAATTTAAATATGCCCATCACCCAGAGCTTTAGAGCAGTTTTCCAAAGAAACTCAAGGGTTTGTGTTTCATTTGTGTGGTCCCTGCCCCTTTTTTTCCCTACCCTTATTATCCATAATTCTGGGGAGGCACTAAAAGCAAAGAAAGAAATCAAAAGCTCTGGCTGATTTTTAACTTGACATGGTGGCAGGTTAGAGCCCTCTGTGGTTGTGTGGGTGGGAAGGGGGGTAGGAGTCTGATGCCCACCCACCACTCCCAGGTCTCATCATCCTCATGGTTCAGTCCTTCACACATTCACTCATTCATTCACTCTTCAAAAAGCTTTTAATAAATACCTACACTGAACCAGGCCGTGTTCTGGGTGCTAGGGAAAAAAGTGGACAAGACTCTGCTCTCTTCATGGAACCGAGTATTCTAAGGACACAGCCAAGTCAGCAGACTACACCCCTAGTATAATAAGTCCTGTGGCTGTACTGAGAAGAGGTCCTGACTCAGAACTGGAGGACATCATGGAAGGCTTCCTGGAGGAAGTGCCATCTAGGCTGAAACCTAAAGGATGAGTAGAACTAACCAGATGGAAAGGTAAGGAAAAAGGGTCGTGTGGAGGAGAATGTTCCAAGCTGAGAGAACATTGTGTATGAAGGCCTCAAGGAGACAGCAAGTGTGGTTTGTTCTAGCAACTGAAACACATTTGATGTGGCTGGATCTCAGAGTGACGGGAGAGAGCCAGCATGAGATACCGAGGCCAGGTCATGCAGGGCTGTAATTGTGCAAGGCATCTGGACTTTAGTCTGAGGACAGTAAGGAGCCTCAGAAACGTTTAAAGCCAGGACATGGTAGCACCAGATTTGGATTTTAGAATGAGACTATTGGCTGCTGACTCTCCACCACAAAGCAGAGAGGCTGGGTTGGAGGATATCATGGTGGATGGGGGAGAGGTGGCAGTGGCATTGCACCTCCACACCTGTTCCTGCACTTCCACACCTGTTCTCCCAAGTCCAGACTCTCCTTTCATCTCCTTGCCCTTGCTGTGGACCATGCAGCCAACTCAGGAGGAGGTGGTAACCCACTGCTTCCTCATCCCAAATCTGTCTCATTGCAGTCGGAGCTTCTACCTGAGACCACTGCTCTTGGGTATGTGTTTTACTCCTTGCCTTGGAAGCCCTGGTTTTCTTTGTTCCTCTCAGGCCTGCTGGAGGTCATGACTCCTCAGGGGCTGGATAATGGCCATGAGATTTCTCCAGAAATGAAAATAGGGGGTTCTGAAGAGAAGGCAGAGAAGGGCTGAGATTGCGGGCCAAACCCGACAGAGGTCTTGGGTTCTCATTTCAAGTCCAGAGGTGCTGGGGCAGCCCCTAGTTCTCAAAGACTCAAACGCAAAGCAGGGTGGAGAAATAGAACCCTTGTGCGCTGCTGGTGGAAATGTAAGATGATGCAGCCACTATGGCAAACAATAAAAAATAGAATTACCATATGATCCAGTAATCCCGCTTCTGGGTATATATCCAAACAAATGGAAAACAGAGTCTTGAAGAGAGATATTTGCATACATCCATGTTGATAGGAACCTTATTCACAGTAACCAAGAGGTGGAAGCAACCCAAATGCCTATTGGCAGATGAATGGATAAACAAAATGCGGTACATACATGCCAGGGAATATTACTCAGCCTTAAAAAGGAAGGAAAGTCTGACATGTTCTACAACATAGGTGAACCTTGAGGACATTGTGCTAAGTGAAATAAAAGACAAATACTGTATGATTCTACTTACATGAAGTATCTAAAGCAGTCAGATTCATAGAGATAGAAAGTAGAATGGCAGTTGTCAGAGGCTGGGGCTTGCGGGGATGGGGAGTGGTTGCTTAATGGATACAGAGTTCAGTTTTGCAAAATGAAGAGTTCAGGCTATTGGTTTACAACAATGTGAACATACTTAGTACTACTGAACACTTATAAATGGTTAAGATGATAAATTTTGTTTTGTGCTTTTTACCACCATTAAAAATAAGAAGAAAAGAAAATAGATGATTTACATTTTTTAAAAAAGCAAAGCAGGGCTGGGCGCGGTGGCTCATGTCTGCAGTCCCAGCACTTTGGGAGGCCAAGCAATCACTTGAGCCTAGGAGTTTGAGAGCAGCCCAGGCGACATGGTGAAAATCTATCTCTACAAAAAATACAAAAATTAGCCAAGCACGGTGGTGCTTGCCTGTAGTCCCAGCTACTCAGGAGGCTAGGGTGGGGGGATTGCTTGAGCTCAGAAGGTCGAGGCTGTAGTAAGCTATGGTCGTGCCACTGCACCCCAGCCTGGGCGACAGTGTGAGACCCTGTCTCAAAAAACAAAAGGCTGGGCGTGGTGACTCATGCCTATAATCCTAGCACTTTGGGAGCCTGAGGTGGGCAGATTACTTGAGGTCAGGATTTCGAGGCTAGCCTGGCCAACATAGCGAAACCCCATCTCTACTAAAAATATAAAAGTTAGCCAGGCATGGTGGTGGTGTGCCTATTGTCCCAGCTACTTGGGAGGCTGAGGCAGGAGAATCGCTTGAACCCGGGAGGCGGAGGTTGCAGTGAGCCTGGGCAAGAGAGTGAGACTCCGTCTCAAACAGCAACAGCAACAAAAAACAACAACAATGACAAAACTAAAACACACACACACAAACCATACACATACACAAAACTGAAACATAGAACCTGCCCTTTCTTTTAAAAAAATAAAAATAAAAAACCAAAAAAAAGCAAAGTGAAGGTAAGGGGTATAGGAAGTGAGAGGTCAAACCTGACTCAGACTCCCCCCATTTGAGTAGCATTGGATTCCCAGGTACTCTTTCCCCTGCCTGGGGATGGGTGGGGACCCAGAGAGGCAGCTGGAGGAGAAGGCCCTGGGTGCTTAACTGAAACCAAAACAGCCAAGAATCACAGCTGCCATTTTCCCTAACTGCACCTCCTCCACACACATACCCCACTTCTTCTCTCCTCTCTGCATGTATTTATAACTTACTTTCCCCTTGGCATTCACCTTAGCCTGTTTCTTCTCTGTAAAAATAGTGGGGAGGCTGAGAGGTGGAAACACAGTGTTGCTTTGGGTCCCATACCCCCAGGATGGTCTGCCTTCCTATTCCTGCCACCTGTTTTGCCTCTCTGGGGTCCCACTGGAGGCAGAGGATGTACGGGATGAAAGCTGGGAAGCCTCCCTGCCCATACAGGGGAACGTCAGCATGGAAGGAAAGGCTGCTAATTGCTGCCGATTTCCCTTTCACTGAGTGAAATGTGACTTTGCACTTCTCCATCCTCCTGCTGGCTGAAGCAGCCAGACCTATGGGGGACCCTCAGCACCGGCCTGCTGGCCACACACCCAGATGGGCTGGACATAGGGCACCCGGGGGCTCGAGTGGTTTCTCAGATGTGCCCTCCTCCTCTACCTCTAGGGGTGCCTCTAGCCCTTGGCTTCCTCTGCCACATGGCCTGGTCCATTGCATGTCTATGTTCCTGAGATCTTGACCATATACATCATAATTTAATTCCTCAATATGCCTGGCATGTTAGATGTAGATTTTTGGGCCTCTCTTGACTGGAGTGTGGCGGGTATCCATATAGGAGGCCAACAGGAAGGTGGTGGTGGTGATGGTGGATCTACATCCTCCTCCAAAAACAAGCCCACTCCCTTCTCCTTGGCAAAGCCTTCGCCAACCATTCTAGTCTTCTTGGACCTCCCCTTCTGAACTGTTAATCTGCATTCCCCTTAATCTAACTCTTGATCATCGCTGACTTGTACTTGACATAGTACAGAAATTCTTTCACTGGTAATACTGGACTCCTTAACCAAGTGTTAGACTCCTGGAGGGAAACGCTCTTCATTGCTGCCTCGATTTTTTGCAGCAGGATCTTTTTTTTTTTTGAGACAGAGTCTGGCTCTCTCGCCCAGACTGGAGTGCAGTGTTGCAATCTCAGCTCACTGCAACCTCCGCCTCCCAGGTTCGAGTGATTCTCCTGCCTCAGCCTCCCGAGTAGCTGAGACTACAGGTGCCCACCACCACGCCTGGCTAATTTTTGTATTTTTAGTAGAGACAGAGTTTCACCATATTGGCCAGGCTGGTCTTGAACTCCTGACCTTGTGATCTGCCTGCCTTGGCCTCCCAAAGGGCTAGGATTACAGATGTGAGCCACCTCACCCAGCCAATGCAGCAGGATCTTAAAGAAGGTCCTTGTTTTGCAAAAATATTGCGATGCTTCATTCATTTTCCAAAGGCCTCTCAATTTTTGATAGCCAGATCGTTGACTTGGAGGTAATTACGTTGTCATGATCCTTGTTGGTTTTCTTTTCTTCAGTTTAGTTGGTCTCCCCTAGCTCCTTATCTTTTCAATGGCTTTGTGGATGATGTAAAAATTTCTCTAGCATTGATTTCATCAACCTCATTAAAATCTGCATTTTGGGAGGCAGTATATGCAATTTCACTTTGCAATTGGCTTGTATATTTGTTTGTGTGGTGGTAACCACCCACAACTAGCAGAGACCAACAAAGACCTTTGACACAATAGGTTGGGTCAGGCTAAGGCTGGAGTTAAACCAAAAGAATCTATTAGTGAGGGGTTAAGGGTAAATTGTGGTTGGTTCATTAGTGAATATTTTTGTGTTATCTTGACTTTAGCTTCCCAGCACAAGCTATGAGAGCCAGAAAGTAAATTTTCTTTTTTCTTTTCTTTCTTTCTTTGTTTTTTTTTTTTTTTTTTTTTTTTTTTGAGACAGAGTTTCACTCTTGTTGCCCAGGCTGGAGTGCAATGGCTCGACCTTGGCTCACTGCAAACTCTGCCTCCTGGGTTCAAGTGATTCTCCTGCCTCAGCCTCCCAAGTAGCTGGGATTACAGGGGCTCACCACCATGCCTGGCTAATTTTTGTATTTTTAGTAGAGACAGGGTTTCACCATGTTGACCAGGCTAGTCTTGAACTTCTGACCTCAGGTGATCCACCCACCTTGGTGTCCCAAAGTGCTGGGATTACAGGCGTGAGCCACCATGCGTGGCAGTCAGTTTTCATAGAGAGGACCTCTGTACTTTGATGGGATTAATGCACCCTTGATTTTTCAGCTGTATTTTCTCCTTACCATGGAAGGAATTTGGATAGCTGCAGTCTAGTCGTGTGGGAGGCCAAGCCTGGGATGAGGAGCTTCCAGAGTTTAGAGCTAACGAGTGGGGGTTACAGGGCAGTGGGTTTCAGTTGTCTAAGGAAGAACTTTCTAACAAGTAGCATTGTTAAGCTGGACGGGCTGCCTTGTGAAGTGATGTGCTTTCTGTCACTTAAAGTATTGATGCTGGGAAGAGATGATGGGGAGGTTGTAAAGACAACTTCTGTGGTGGGTGGGAGGTGGGGCTGGAGGACCCTTCGGAATCTGAGAGTCTATTATTCTACATCTTTTGTTCTTTGTTACCAACTCCTGAGGACAGCACTGGATTTGACTCATCCCTGCATCCCCCGAGCACCTCATGGGTGCCATAATGGCAGCTGGGTTGATGATGACTGAGTGAAGGAGCGCCTGAGTGGATGAGCCACTGAGTGAATGAACTGGAGTTCATCTTCCACGTGGTCCTCAGCATCCACTCTAGAAGCCAAAGCCAAGGTTAGGCTTCACTCAGGTCTTCCCATGGGAGCCAGAGTGAGAGATGGGACCCTGGGGAAGGAGGAGGAGAGGGAGGCTGTTAGCATGGGGGTGGCTGGGTAGCTTATAAAGGGCGTTGTAAATTTATTGAGCACTTAATTCAGTGACTCTCAACCTTGGCTGCATATGTAAGTCACCTGGGAGCTTTTTAAAAGGTGGTAATGTACGTATCTCACCCCTAGAGACCTGGATTTAATTGGTCTGCGGTGCTGAGCATCTGGATTTTTTAAAGCTCCCCAGGTGATTCTAATGCACAGCCAAGGTTGAGACCCACTACCTTACTATGTGCCAGGTGCTTTGCATGTTTTCTCATTTAATCTTCACAACAAGCTCATGAGTTAGGTCACTAGCTCTTGGTGTAGTCCCTGAACTAGGAATCACTTGGGAACTTGTGTTAGAAATGCAAATTTCCAAGCCCCACTCCAGACTTAGGGAATTGGAAACTCTGAGATGAGGCCCAGCAACCTGTGATTTTGCCACCCTCCAGGTGATTCTGATGTGTGCTCAGGTTTGAGAACCATTGAGTAAGGTAGTAGCCACCTATGGGTGAGGTGGGGAGGTTTGGTTACTAGCCCAAGGATGTTACAGTAAGGGACAGTAAGTACAAAGCTGAGACACACCATACTGCTTGTGGGGAGGTCACTAGGGTCTCTTGATAGCCCTTGGTTGACTCTTTCTCCTCCTCTTCACTTGGTAGCAAAATTTAGCTCCATCTGGAGCTCAGTTGGTCTTGCCCTGGGGAAGCAAAGGGCAGAACACCCCAGGATTCACTCTAAAACAGTTTTATTAGGTGCTGAAAATAGCTTCTGGCAGATAGTGTGTGTAGAATGGAGGACTGGAGCAGAGCTGCACCTGACATTTACAAAGTTGTGTGTGTTTGTGCGAGCACATGTACATGCATGTGTGAACACAGCCCATGTATTTGCATGTGTGCATGGTAGGGTCAGAGAGGTTGAGGAATTGGGGCAGAGGCATAAAAGAGCAATGGAACAGGATGGGTGATTCTAATCTACCCAAGATTAAAGAATAGAAGAGCTTTAGATTAGGTTTCTCATGGCACTTGGCTGAATCCACTGCCTTCACTGGGCACGTGGTGGTGGGGCAGGTGTTGTTGACTGGCTGAGTGAGCTCTAATGTGGCTCTCAGGAGCCAGAGACCCATGGATGATACGGGGGATTGCAGTGAAATTCCAGAAAGCTTGGAGGTTTTGATGGGCTGAAAGCTTGAAGGTTAAGAGCCGACATAGGAGCCTTTGCTTTGCAAATGAAAACACTGGGAATTCACTTCATTTTCCCTATTTTAAAGGAAATGTCTATATACATAAATCTGGGTTCCATTTAGGTGTAGAGATGGTGAATGTTCTTTGATCTAAACCTCGCTGGCAGACCCTCAAATTGTTGTGGGTGGCTCTGTTTCCCTTGGCAACTCCCAGCTGTAGTCTCGAATCCTGCAGCTGTATGATTCCCGTACCCTTTAATGCAGTAGTTCTTGACCTTTCTGGGTTTTGGACCTATTTCAGTATCTTATTAAATCTAAAGTGCCCTCTCTCCAGAAATGTTACATCTACATGTACACAGAAAAATTTGTCAGCAATTCATGGAAGTCCATCTTTGACCCACTGACTCTAGTGGAGGGCCCTGAGAAAAATGGCCACCTGTCTTCCAGTGATCCTTAATTCAGCCCTTCCCTGAGTCAGGAGACCTGGGTTCTAGTTCCTCCTCCATCACTCACTGTAAAATGAATAGAGATAATGGTATTTGAGCCATTAGAAGGTAGGGGCCTAAACCAGATGTCTCCTTGAGGCTGGCTTCAGCTGAGAGAGCTTGGATTTTACCAATCAATGGTCTTAGAGCTTTGGAATGGTGAAGCACACACTCAGCTGTGGCTCCTCTACCTAGCTCAGTGCCACCCCCATGCATCCTGGGACCACCCTGTGGGCTCTTGCTCCTGCCTGCCACACACACAGCTCCTATAATCCCCATTGGCGTAAGCGATGCCATCTCTTCTTTATCCTCTGTAGTTAGCCCCTGATTGTTTCTGTTGAGTGTTACACACCCCTGAGAGGAGTACACACCATCCACATGCTTGTTCTTTATGTAGAAGGTAGTGCGGTAACTGAACAGGGCATGGGAATTCGGAGTGAGAGGACCTGGGTTCTAACTCCAGCTCTAACCTTATTAGTCGTGTGACCTTGGTAAGTTATTTAAATATTTCAAGCCTCAGTCTCTTTACCTATAAAAATGGGGGTGATAATATCTGTTGGGCCTAACTTACTGAGCTATTACTAAGAGCAAGTGAGAAGGTTGATATCAATGAGCTTAGCCATCCTCCAAAATAGACCACACATGATCCTTTTCACATAGGTTGAGTCTGGGTCTTTCTTCCTTCCTTGCAGGCTGGCAGCCTGGCCCTTTTGATTCATAAGAGTGGCAACTAAAAGTTGAGGAATAGCTCCTTAGCATTCTCCCAACCTACTAGTGTTCTGTCATGAAGGAAGTTGCCATTTTCAAACAATGGCTCTTTCAGAGCTCTGAGACATCCAGAAGCAACACAAACCAGGTCTCTTTAAGTGTGCAGTGGCACTGAAGGTGGGAGTAGGAAACTATGGTGACTGGAAATTTCTACAACCAGGCTGAGGGTTCTTTGGCTGGGGGCTGTAGATAAAGGAACTGAGGGAAACACAAAGGTTTGGAGTATGTGGTGGAGGTGGAGGGTGGGGGTACTGATTCATGTCTGTAACAGGGCCATGGAAGGTCAATAAGAGGCAGAAGCAGCATTTGGATGAGGATAAAGGAGAATGGCTTGGGAGGACATTCTGTATGAGAATGACACGGCCCACTTGGCTAGAAGGAGACCATGGAGACCATGTTTTCTCATCGATGCTGTAAAATAGGCATGCAGATTAGGAAGCAGTGAGGGGCGACTCCTGCCATTTAGGCACTTGCTTGGTGCAGGGCTGAGCTCAGCGTTAAGCCTCTGATGAGTTCCTGACTTGCCCAGCTGACATCTAAGCTCAAAAGCAAAGAAAGCCCATGGACAAAAGCTGTTCTGGACTTAATTCTGACCAACAAAAGAGAACTGATTGTTGAGGGGAGTGATCAGAGCCTCCAGAGGAAGCCACTACAGAATTTTAGAGTTGATAGGATCCAGGGAATGAAAAGGTGAGAATACAAAGTCAGACTTCTACAAAGCATGCTTCAAAACTTCAGAGAAAGGAATCATCAGCTGTGGTTCTCAAGAGAATATAGTTCAAGAGGTTTTAAAACTGAAGTCCTAACAATAAAGTCACAAATTATCCTGAGTTTAAAAAAAAAAAAAAAAGAGGGCAGCCTCTAAAAATAAAAGTGGCTGCACAGGGAGCTCTCCAGTGCACACAGATCTTAGAAGTCCTTCTGCTCTCCAAAAACTTTTGACATACTTTGAAAGTATATATATTTATTTTTTTTTTAATTTTGAGACAGAGTCTTGCTCTATCACCCAGGCTGGAGTGCAGTGGCTCAATCTCAGCTCACTGCAACCTCCACCTCCACAAGTTCAAGTGATTCTCCTACCTCAGTCTCCCATGTAGCTGGGATTACAGGCACCTGCCATCAAGCCCAGCTAATTTTTGTATTTTAGTTGAGATGAGATTTTGTCTTGTTGGCCAGGCTGGTCTCGAACTCCTGACCTCAGGTGATCTGCCTGCCTCAGCCTCCAAAAGTGCTGGGATTATAGGCGTGAGCCACTGCGCCGTGCCGAAAGCATATAAATTTGAATACAGTAGGGTAGAGGGGTGAAAACAGGGCCTTTGGAATCAGACAACATTTGAATTCTGGGTCTGCCTCCTACTAGCTGTGCAACCTTGGATGGATGAATCATTTAACTTTTCTGAGCTCTAATATCTAAATCTGTAAAATGGGGATAATTGTACCCACTTGATAAGGTAACTGTGAATGAAATGAAATGGCACCTGTGAAATTCCTACTACAGTGCCTTGCATGTAGTAAGTGCTTCATCAATATTAGCATTATTGCCATTCTACAAAATATAGGAGATGTTCTTAAACAAAGGGTAACTGCAAAAGAATAGTGCAAATGGGTAAGAATATACTGGATGGGTTAAAGGACAGGTTGCTCTGACACTTGTGAAACCTGTGAAGAACACACAAGAGTTCTTTGGGTAAAATCATCAAGAAGGAAGGCAGACGTCATGCCTGGACCTGTCAAAGTGTTGTTGATGCTGATGGAAGAGCAGGATAGTGACTTGCCTGTGTCACTGTTGTCTCCCTTGGAATGATGTGCTTCAATAACAAACACAATTAAGATGGAGTTGAAGGCCAATCAAGATCATTCCTCACCACCTTAAGTGAGTGTCATTCTCACTGCAGGGCACTGATAGAGCTTACAAATGTGATGGCGGAGGCTTGATCTACATGAACTACTTTGCATAAGTACTTTGAAGAATCATGGGGAAACGGAGAGGAGTCAGAAGACTGCAAAAGAGCAAATGTGGCTTCAATTTTCAAAAACAGGGTAAAGGATAGATTTAGAAAGTACAAAGGTGCATTTAGTGTCCATCCTGGCAAAATTCTAGAGGAAATTATTTAACCGAGGTGACAATCCTGGTAGCCTCTTATCTGGCCTCTTCACTTCTTGCACTTGCGCACCCCAGACTCCCATGCTCTGTTCTCAGTCTAGCGACCAGAGGGTTCCCTTTAAGTCAAATCATGCCATGTCTGCTCAGAACTCTCCAGGGGCTCCCCCTCTTACTGAAAGGAAAAGCCAGTCCTTCCGGTGGTCTACAGGGCCCAACACCGCCACCTGCTGCTTCTCTGACAGCAGGTCTCACGGGTAGTTTTCCTCCAACCCCTCTTGCTCGGGGCACGCTAGCCTCCTTGCTCTTGGCCTTCACCCTTGCCATTCTCTCTGCCTGGATCACTCTTCCTCCAGACAACTGCTTAGTTCACTCCCCCATGTCTTTGCTGAAATGTTACCTTCTCAGTGAGGCCTTTTATGGCCACCCTATCAAGGCCCCACTTATCTTTCTTGACATTTTTTTCTCCTTAGTACTCATCCCCATTCAACATATTACATATTTTTACTTACTTCTCCTGTTCATTAGCTTTCTCCCCTTACTAAAATGCAAGGTCTCCAGCCTCTGGGACTTTTGTTTGTATCCTTAGTTCATAGAACAGCACCTATCGCATGGTCCTCTTTACTAAATATTTATTGATTGGAAGGGAGGGAGGAAGATGGCTTGGGTAGACTTAGAGTTCACTAGACAAGGTGACCAACCATCCCAGTTTCCCCAGGACAGAGAGAGTTCCTGAAACATGGGACTTTCAATGCTAAGATCAGGAGAGTCCCAACTGGTCCCCTACACTAGACCAGCCGTTCTTCTCTACTTCTGTGATACGGTGATTAGACTGATGGTTCCCAGGAATGCCACACACTCATTACATCATCATCTCAGCTCAGCCTCTCCCAAAGTCTGTCTTGATAACCCTACAGATGAGATGCAGAAATACAGGCTGCAAGATAGTGTATTTGGGTGGTTTGTAGCTAGCTGAGCGGCCACACCAGACATGTTGATTAATGGACCCGTGTCAGGCTGGCGGGAAGGCTGCGGTGGTGAGCCACAGAACTGTCTCTGGGCCCAGTTCTGCTCTGTGACCTATCTGAGCCATGCATGAGGACACAGAAGCCAGGATTGAATTTGCTAGTGCACTAGGGAGGGAAAACTAATACACTCAACAAATTGGGTTAGGTTTTGAAATCATTTCAATAGAAAAAAATGATAAGCCATCAGCTTAAAATTTAAACAGAAGTAAGTATCATTTTCTTTCTTTCTTCTTTCTTTTTTGAGATGCAGTCTTGCTGTGTTGCCCAGGCTGGAGTGCAGTGGCACAATCTTGGCTCACTGTAACCTCCGCCTCCCAGGTTCCAGCGATTCTCCTGGCTCAGCCTCCCGAGTAGCTGGGATTACAGGTGCCTGCCACCAAGCCCAGCTAATTTTTTTGTATTTTTAGTAGAGATGGGGTTTCTCCATATTGCCAGGCTGGTCTCGAACTCCTGACCTCAGGTGATCCACCCCCCTCGGCCTCCCAAAGTGCTGGGATTACAGGCATGAGCCACCACTCCTGGCTGTAAGTATTATTTCCTATTTAGGATTAAAAGAAAAAAAAAGCAATCTGAAATGTACAGAAGACACCAGGCTTAATAGCTCTTTTGTTTTAAACCCAGTACATTTAGTTGCCCACATGCCTGGTCTAGTGTTGAAGCTAAGACTTCAGATGTTACCTGTTAGGCTGTGTTAATGGACACATAGAGCCAGAGGAGGGCAGGGGATAGTCCCACTGCCCTTCCTCCTGCTCGAAACACACCAGAGCCACATGTCCAGCTCTGTACCAGGGGAGGGGCTGCTCATGTTCAGCTGCTCCATTTCTGGCTATTCCAGGACACAGCAACCCACAGAGTGCCTTGTCCTCCCTCTCTCCAACTGGGGAGTGCCCCTGCGGTGTCATCTCTCTTTACAGAAGAGATGCCATGAGCTACTTTCCTTTCCCCACCTCACCTAACTTCTCTGCTGTAGCCTAACAGTCCAGGACCTGGGGATTCAGGTGAGACACAGATTAAGTCCCCATAACTGACATTTTCTTCTGAGAAGAAAGCATTCACATTCAAGGACTTGAGCAGCTCCGAGCCCCACGGCAGCTGAGATGCCACAGTGTGTCAAGTACAGGCACGTGGCATCTGGGAGGCAGAGCTACATCCTCTGGGCTGGATGATTTCTGCATTTCCCCAGGGGCTCACAGCTTGCAATCATTCTGTAACTGAGGAGTCTGGTGGAAATGGGGGTAGCAAAGAGATCAGAGCAGGCAAATGGTCCTCTGGGGCTGGGAACACTCCCTCTTTCTACCTTCCAACTGCAGGCACATGTACGTGTCTTTTCAGCCTGAGGGATCTAAAGCCTTGGGACTTCTGGATCTGCAAGTGGTCCCTGTTTTGGTAGCTATTGACTGACCAGGGGCTCTTCGGTAAGTTCTGGGGTGGCAGTGGAGGTGATGATGGGAGGGTGTTACAGGGCTCCACAGGCTCTTACAGGGCTCGGGAGCTTATTTAAGGGAACACCTTGATTCTCCGTGTGTCGTGGGCCAGAGAAGAAAGGCAGCACTGTGGATCTTCCGGGAGGAAAGGAGAGGCGTCGATTTCTGACTCCAGTTTTCTATGATCAGCACAGACTCTGTCCCACCTCCTCCCTACAGAGCTTCTGGATCCTGGAGGATGGAGAATAGGCTAAATTGCACAGGCCAGCTCCAGTCCATTGGCAGGGCTGCCTAGAACATGGCTGTGATGATCCCAAAGCGCAATAGCAGAGAACCCTGTGGGGTGCTAGGAGTGTCTGCCAGGGTGCCGCAGGGGGAGGGGAGAATGTGTGTAGATGTAGAAAGCATCTCTGCCTTCCCCTCCCCTAAAGAATGTATAACATGGCCATGCAGAAAAACACTTGTGAAAGGAGCTGCTGCCCTCAGGACAGCATGTCATTGAAATGGGGGCTCAGCAACCTGTCAGAAGAGTGGGGAGGAGGGACCATCCTCCAGCCCCTTCCCAACTCTCTTCTGGAGCCATAAGCCACAACACTGTCTATGAAAAAGCTGAGGCCTAGAGCAGAAGGAGTGCAAAATCCCAGCTACTGCAGGCCTACGCCCAGTGGTTCTCAAAGTGTTGTCCTCAGTCTAGCAGCATCAGTGTCACCTGAAAACTGGTTAGACATCCAGGTTCTCAGTTGTTATCCAGCTCTAGTAGATGGGAAACTCTGGGGGTGGGACCAGCCATCTGTGTTTAACAAGCCCCACAGGTGACTGATGTAGCCTTGAGTGAGGACCTCGGCCAAAAGGAAGAAGGCTCCTACCGTGGCTCTTTGCTGATGGTCTTCGCAGAGCCTGCTGTCTTTGAGCTTCCTGAGAGAGGGACACTACCCTCGCTTAGGTGAGTGCTCCAGGTCCATGGGGCCTGATGCTGTGTCCCTGGTCTGGCTTCCGCCCGTGTATACATTTGCAGTCTTGATGGTGGCTTAGGATCTGCTTCCAACAAGTCTGCCAAGTGTGCTCTGTAACACAGGGGGACCCTCCAAATGTGCATTGCTTTCTGTCAGTCTCAGGAAACCCATTCCCTTCCCAGCCTATCTCAGAAACGGAGAGTGGTGGCTCAGTGGACTCTGGCTCTGGCACAGCCCCTTGATGGGCCCACAGTGGCCCCTCTGCCCTTGGCTCTGATGGCTTCCCAACAGATGTTCCTCTTCACAGGTAGTCCTAAGGACTCAATCAGTTTAAAAATGAAAAAACTAAAAAAGCAAACCATGCTCATTGCAAATTATACCGAAATGAAATGGACAGATAGAATGCAGTAATTTCCTTATCCCATAGCCCTCCCCTCCCTAAATCCTCTATCACCCCATGCCCTGCTCCTGCCCTAGTGAGCCAAAGTTCTTGCTGTCTTGATGATTTGCAATTCTCTGCATGACTCTGCCTCTTGGGTTTGTTTAATTAGAAATAGGCTGGGAAGTGCTTCCTATGCTCTGGCATGTTAATTGCTTATCAGAGAAGGAGAAGGGGTGACGGCATTTGGTGATGGAAATTTCCGCTCTCCCCATCTCAGGTTCGTCTCCATGGTTCTCTCCCACCCCTCTCCTTGCCTCCTGCACTCTGCCTCCCTCCCTTCCTCACTCTGGTCATTGTCACAGCCACGGAGACTCTTGGGGGCCAGAAGCAGGCCCAGGGGCCAGAATTCAAACTGAAAAGGAAAAACTGTCCCCTCTTTCACTCTGTCCCTTTTCTTGTCCCTCTTCTCATATCCCAGCTGGCCCCCATGCCCATCACCCTCCAGCTCTGAGGAGAGTCCAGAGCAGAGCTCCTTAACCACACTCAATACTCAGAGGATTATTTTCCTTTCGTTCCTTTCCCCCGTATTATTGTTATTATTTATTTTTATTTTTTACAAAACAGGAGAAAAGAGTGAATCAGGTTGGGGGAGGTGACACATTTCTCCACAAAGGTACAAAATTGCCTATAGAAAGTCAGCTTCGGAATGCCGAGCCCAGGCTGCTGAGATGAGGCGTTCCTGGGCATCCCTCTCCCAAATGTCCTTCAGATCTGGCTGGGGTCACTCCCACGTTGAGGGCAGCCCCCGAGGTGAGATGGAGTGGCCTCCTTCAGCCCTTGCCCAGGAGGCACAAGAGCAAGCGACTGAGACTGTACAGAGAAAGAGAAGAGGAAGGGGTGCAGCCCGGGGACACAGGTGGGGGACAGCCAAGCCAGGCCCAGGAGCCTCTGAGCAGAGAGAAGATGGGGAGGTGGGAGGCTCTAGCCAGAGTCCCTCCTGTTCCTTGGAGATATTCCTCAGAATGGCAGCAGAGGTGACCCTAGGAGGTAAGGGCAACTTTTTGGAGGCCACAGAAGCACCCCCAGGGCCACAAAGCCCCATCTGTCTTGGCCCAGCTGCCA
Source organism: Gorilla gorilla gorilla (assembly GCF_029281585.2). Taxonomy (NCBI): domain Eukaryota; kingdom Metazoa; phylum Chordata; class Mammalia; order Primates; family Hominidae; genus Gorilla; species Gorilla gorilla. The sequence continues at coordinate 52,143,608 of NC_073224.2, read as the reverse complement.
GGCCTCAAGCACGTGGGTCCATGTCCCTTTCCTGGCAGGGCATCTGGCCCAGACTGCTTCTCTTTTGGTAAAAAGTAGTCCTAGTGATTTCTCTACTGCTGAGAACAGGCTGAGCTTCAAGAATTTTGAGACAATGGTGGCGACAGTGTCTCCCCTTCTGAGGATCTGGGCAGCTTCTTCCCTGGATTCCAGGGCAGGACAAGGGGAGCAGACACAACCCGGACAGAAGGGGCACTCCAGCCCCAGAAAGCCCAGGCTGGAGGGAGAGGCCGCCTCCCACCCACCCCCTTCCTGGGTTGGCCTGTGCCAAGGTGGGCCGCTAGCCCAGCTGCCAGGAGAAGGACAGCGAGAGCCAGGATGGCAATGAGCCCAGGACGGTCCCCTAAGGCTCTGTGGCAAGAAGTGGCCTCTTTGGTCCTGGCCCATACACAAGCCAACTGGGTGTGGGCATCAGCAAAGGCCACTTGCAGGCAGGCCCAGTACTCCGTGGCCTGAAGGAGGCGGGTAATGTTGTAGCTGTGGGTTCCCCGAGGCAGGCGGGCCAGAGCTGTGGCCCCCTGGCCCCGGAGGGAGGAGGCGCTGGACCAGGTGAGGTTGGTGGATACTGTGTTGGGTGGGGTGACCCAAGAAAGCAGGATGTGATAGGGGTGGGTCTCCTGCACCCGGAGCTCCAGCCCCTGTCCTTCGTCCCTGCCTGGCTGGAGGAGAGCACGGCCCACAACCACACTAACCGTCTTAGTGTCAGCCCCCACCAGGTTCTGGGCCACACAGGTGTACAGCCCTGCCTCTTCTGCTGTCACCCTCCGCAGCTCCAGGGTCCCCTCGGGGTACACCCGGTACCTCCTGCCTGCATGGGCAGGTGTCAGTCGAAGCCCGGCTGGAGAGACCCAGTAGATCTCGGGTTCGGGTTCGGCCAGTGCCCGGCAATGCAGCACCATGCTCTCTCCACTGGCTACCTGGAGGCTTGGGGGGAAGCTTCGGGGGGAGATGAGGGGCAAACAGTGGTCCGTCATCTCCCGGAAGGGCACCTCACGGACCGGGAGGCGCTGGAGGTCCGGAGGCTCCGCACAGAGGGTGGATTGCGGCTCGATGAAGCGGACACGGGTGCCCGTGGCATTGGCCCAGCGGATGACACAGTCACAGCGGATGGGGTTGCCGTGGAGACCTACCTCCTGCAGGTTGGGCAGGGACTCCACCGTCTGCTGGTGCAAGGCACTGAGAGCGTTGTTGTTGAGCATGAGGGTCTCCATCTGAGGCAGGTGGTGGAAGGCGCGGGGGTGGATGAAGGACAGCCGTGGGTTATTGGTGATGTCCAGCTTGGTCAGCTCGGGGAGGTTCACCAGGGCAAACTTGTCGATGGAGACCAGCTCCTCCATGTTGTTCAGCCCCAGCTCCTTAAGGTGCAGCATGTTGGCAAAGTCCCCCGGCCCTACCCGCTGGAGCGGGTTCTTGTTGAGGTCTAGGAACTTGAGCCCGGGCACCTGTTCCAGTGCCCGCCTGGGCACCCGGGCCAGCTGGTTGTCATAGAAGGAGAGGCTCTCCAGGCTTTGCAGCCCCTCCAGGGCATAGTCGGAGATCTCCCGCAGGTTCATGCCTGCTAGCACCAGGCTACGCAGGTTGGCCAGGGGCCGGAAGTTCATGTCCAGGATGGCATCTACCTTGTTGCCGCCAATCATGAGTATCTCCAAGTTGGGCAGCATTTCGAACCAGCGGCTGTCAATGGCCCTCAGCAGGTTGGAGTTGAGGTGCAGCCGCAGCAAGTTGCTGAGGCCGGAAAAGGCCCTGGGGGCGATGCGGTAGAGCTGGTTGTGGTTGAGATAGAGTTCCTGTAGGCTGGCCAGCCCTGCAAAGCTGTGGTCCTCCAGCCGGGTCAGCTGGTTCTCCTCTAGGTGCAGGCTCAGCAGCTGGGGTAGGGCATGGAAATCACAGTCTCGGGCATCCGAAAAGCTGTTCTGGGACAGGTCCAGCTCTGTGAGATTGGCCAGGTAGCCCAGCTCACTCTGGTCCACACGGACAATGCTGTTGCTCTGCAGGAGCAGGGTCTGTGTGCCTGCGGGGAGCGCCGGGGGGACTGCCGTCAGGAATAGGTCATTGCAGTCCACAGTGGTAGCCTCGCGGTAGGATGAGCGGGGCGTATACCAGGGCCGGATCTGGCAGGCACACTGAGGGGGGCAGGGAACATGCCAGGGTACCACGGGCACAGCGGCAGTGGCACCAGCCACCCAAGCTAGCAAGAGTGGGGCCACGAGAAGCCTCATAGTGGAGCTGCAGGGTAGGGGACCACTCACAAGAAGAGTCTGGAGTCCTGCTCTTTGTGTTTTGCAGGGTAAGGGTCAGCAACCCTGCCAGGGCCCAAGGAACCACCCTCCCAGGGCAGTCATTCTACACCGGGCGTCACTTCTTGCCCTCCTCAATATGGCTTCTCTTCCTTGTCCTCTGGGGCTGGGCCTGCTCAGTCATTGCCAGGCCCCATCAGGGGCAGCCCTGGAAGAAGAGGATGCAGAGTTAAGGAGGTTGCAGAGAAGCAGTATCTACCCCTCCTCCCGTGTTTGTTTGTTTGAGACAGAGTCTCATTCTGTCACCCAGGCTGGAGTGCAGTGGCGCACTCAGCTGACTGCATCCTCCGCCTCCTGGATTCAAGCGATTCTCCTGGCTCAGCCACCTGAGTAGCTGGGATTACAGGCACCTGCCACCACTCCTGGTTAATTTTTGTATTTTTAGTAGAGATGGGGGTTTCTCCATGTTGGCCAGGCTGGTCTTGAACTCCTGACCTCAAGTGATCTGCTCACCTTGGTCTCCCAAAATGCTGGGATTACAGGTGTGAGTCACCGTGTCTGGCCCCTCCCATGTTTTTTGACGCAACAAGCCAAAGGAGCTGCAGAGGTAATGGCCAGGCCTGTCCTTAAGGCTTTAGTGTCCTTTTCTATGACCTGCTCACAGAGTGAGTGACTGTGAGTCTTCAGTGAAGGAGAGGAAGGTGTATGTGTGTGTATGTGTGTGTGTACATGCACATGTGTGTTTGGGAGGGAAGGAGAGTGGATGGGCTGAAATTATTGTTATCTTCAGAGTCCTTCTGAGCCCAGAGAGATGTGAGGTAGGTTCTCTAACCTTTCTTACCTCTTTCCTCCCAGCCTCCTTGGCTCACTGGGTAAATGGAAGATAAAATGATAAGTTTCCAGAAATTCCTCTGGCAGTGTAGGTGGGAGGTGGGTGAGGGTTGGTGGAAATAAGTACAGCTTCTAAAATCTGGGATGGGCTCCCCAGGACCCTAGAGGTGAAAGGCAGCAGACCTGACACATCCAGGCAGGCTGGGGTGTTCTGCTGCCCAGGATCTTCTGGGGATATTGCTTTGGTGTTTGCCAACTTCCCCACCCTGGAGGCAGGAGTTTTTCTCCTTTCCCAACAGCCTGGCAGAGTTGCCCAGGAGGAGGCAGTGGAGTTAAGAAGCCTGGGTCTGAGCTCCTCAGCTGTGCAGGTAAGACCTTCTGTGACCTGGCCCAGCCCCTTCACCTGGCTTTCTTGTCACCACCCCACTTACCCGCTGCACACAAACCTTTTGGGTTGAGGTTACTGTGACATGCCACCCCTTCTGATGTCTCCTCCTCATTGTCTTCCAGACAACTCCTACTTGTTCTTCAACACTTAACTTTAAGTTCAGTCACCACCTGCAGAAAGCTTCTCCAAAACCTCCCCACCTGGCTGACTAAGGGGCTGGCTTTATGCTCTTACAGTACTCATGCTTCCTACTGTCACAGTTCTGACCACACCATGGGAAAACGTCTCTAACTAGAGACCTGTCTTGCCTCTTGTGCCTGTAGTATGGGATGGGTGCCCAGTGTGTGTTGATTGTATGAATCAATCTCTGTGACTCCAGAGTTCCTTTCTTCAGGAGATTGGACATCACCCCTGCAATCGACAATGCAAGCCACTGCTGTTTTCTCCATCCTGAGCGTGAGGAACCTATCCAGTTTCTCTCTCAGATGCCAGGGCCATGAGGCAAGTCCAGCCTTGGCCTAGAACCAAAGATGGAAACAAAAAGGGGCCAGACTGTGTTGCCTTCTTGAGCCTGGTCTGACTCCTGAGTGGAAGTCTGATTCCAGGTAAGTTTTTAGCTACAAGTGTCAAGGAAATGCACAAACACTTACTGAGCACCTACCATTGCTCAGGACTCTTTGAAGACTCTGAATGTCTTTTTTCATATGACTGTCATAACAGGTACATGAGATAAGCACTAATACCTCCAGTTTGCAGATTAAGAGACTGAGGTCCTGAAGAGGTTAAAGAACTTGGCTCAAGTCACATAGCTGGTGAGCAGCAAGATACAAGAATCAACCCAAGTCCAGGGGGCTGTGTGCCGTTTACACTTCACGTCTGTGCTGCCAGGTCTGTCTGATCTGACCCTGCCCTGGGCCTCTGGAGGGTCTGGGATGCACTGACTGCTGCAGCTGCAGGCTGTGTGCCTGTTCTCGTCCCCTGGGGTGATGACTCCTTACCAGGCAGCTGCAGAAAGCTTGGAGCTATGTCTCCTGCCACCATCCAGGCAGGTGCCTCTCAGCGGGCCAGAGGGGCTCTTCACCTACCTCATCCTGCTTCCAGGATGCTAGGGCTTGGGAGGGGAGCAGTTGGAGGCAGGGTCCCCTTCCCTGAGCAGGAACACAGCAAGCCTATTTACATTTGACTACTTCCCACTTTCCTCTGCAGCTATTTCTGAAGGTGGGAAAAACAACCGTGACTTAAAAGGCACAGAGGTTTTGCATAGGGGTGTGTGTGCACTGACACGTAAAACTCAGTGTAAACAAACACATGTGTACACATGCATGCATGCCTGCATACCTGTGCAAGGGGAACCCAGCTACCCAAGCCAGTGTATGGGGATCAGGAAGCAGGGAGGGAATTTTGTGGTGGTCTATGTGGGTGGAAAGGAAGGAGGGAACAAGCTGAGTCTCCGAGAGGTCCCTGTTGTGGAACTGGATCTATGGCCAGTAGTCCTGCCACACTTACATACCAGAGACCCCTGACTGCCACCTAGACCTGCTGTGAGAGAGCAGACCTACCAGCAAATAGATCAGGACCCAAATCACGGCCCTACCACTCACTACCCAAGTACCTGAGGCAAAGCTACTTGACTGCTCTGAGCAACCATTTCCTTCTGTATTACATGAGATTGTCATTGGAATTAAATGAATGTGTTGCACACAGAAAGAACTGGACAAATGTTAGCTCTCTTCCAGCTCCAGTCATCCCTCAGGGTCAGGAGGTTCTCCAGCTATAGGACTTCTTAGGGGACAATAGAAGTTGGCTCCTAGGGCCCCTAGGGCTCGATAAGTTAGCAAGTGCCATGCTAGTTGGGAGGCAGGTTCAAAAACACGAAACAACTAGGAGAGCCCAAGACATTTCCCAAGTGGAGAGAAGGGTGAGGGCTGGAGGAGGTGGAGAGGGGTCTTCAGCTGGGCCCCAGCATCTCCCTGACCTTTAGACCCTACCCGAGTCCAGTTTCCCTTCTTCATCAACACTTGGTTCTAAGCGCTGAGTCAGTGCTCAACTGCACTGAGGGGATCAAGGAACCATTTAAAATTTCATTGAAACCCTCCAGGCACTTGCCTTTCCCCTTCACCCCAGACTGCTGCCCCTTCCTTCCCTCCCCTGGTTGGACTGGGTGTATGAGGCAGAGGTCGTGGCTCCTGGGCCAGGAGCCTGGGGCTGGGCCTCAGGATCCAGAGGCAGTGACTTCATGACTCGTGTTCACACTGCACCTCTGACCCCAAGGCTTGGCAAAGGCCCAGACAGGTCCACCCCCTCACTGCCGAGCATGCAGCCCTTTCCAGGATGCAGCTCAGAGCTGCCCACTCACCTGCCATCGCCACCTAAGGCTGCCTTGCACATGGCCCGCTCATGCAGGCTGATTAGCAGTTTCTACCGGGGAGCTGCAGAGAAAGCTAATTGTCTTTCTTCTGTAATCTCCAGAGGTGATCAGGAGTTCAGACTGTCACGTGTATACTTTCCCCAATTGGATTCCGAGCTGCTTGAGGCAGGGGCCATATCTTACATGCTTTTTGTGTCCCCAGAGCACCAAGTGTAGGATTGAGCATGTAGCAGGTGCTTGAGAGTGGCTATAGTGAAATGTGTAGAGAACACGCGTTGCATTTAATCCCCCCAACAACCCTGTGTGTAGGCAAGAAGGGATTATTTAGCCCCATTTTGCCAGGGAGGCAACTGAGAGTCAGAAACGTTAGGTGATTCATCAGAGGTTGCACAGCTTCTATGCAGTGGGGTCAGGACTCAAACCCAGGGTCTTTGACTCTACATCCTGCCTCACCAGCCCAGCCAATGTGGATCAGCACCTGTTTTACAGGAGCAGAGGGCAAGGCTGCCTCAGTTGCAGATCCCTTCAGAGAAAACCTGAGTCCTCAGCTCCTCCATGCACCTGCCCCCTGCTGGGCCCCTCAGCTCCTATTCCTTGACTCCTGCCTAGAACAACCCCCTTGGGGGACAGTGTGAGGAAGGACACCGTTCCTGTGTGTGTGTGTGGCTGGGCCTGGAACCACAGGGACAAACAGAGCCAGCTGCTGCACACAGACCTCAGCCTGCCTTCTGAATGGGGGCTGGGGGCTGCTTTTTGCGCAGCCAGTGACTGCTGGCCAGCTGTGGGCTTCAGGGACAGGAGACAAAAGCCCTAGAGCCGTATTCCAAGAAGCAGGGTTGGTTGCCCACTCCAAGGGCAAGTTTCTCTCTTGGAAGGGCTGGTGCTGCAAACCCTGTCAGGTCTATGTTCTCAGGGCTGTTTCTGTGGATTTAGCGGAAACTGTGGAATTAATCCACAATGCCCTTGATTAAACTAAGACCTTTGGCAAAGGTCTGAAGGAAGAGTTTTGGAGACGCTGTCACTACTTTCTCCCTTCCCTGCTTCTCAGGCCCCCGGCCCCAGCACAGCCCTAGTGCTCCTGCCTGGTATTGGTGGATGCAGAGTCTCCTCTCTCCTCTCCTCCTCCCTCCTCTCCCTGGCGGTTCCCCGCCCAGCCCCCCCGGGAGCTGAGGGTCCGGAGGGAGGGTGGCAGGCAGTGATTGATTGCCTGGCCTTGGCTGCTTCAGTGCCAGGACACCCTTCTCCCCACAAAGCTGCGGAGACAGATGGGCGGCATAATTGAGTGTAGCGTTGATAAACTCCGGCCTCCTCACCAGCAGATAAGCGCTGGGTGGGAGGGATGCTGAGGGTGAGGAAGGCCAGTCCTCCATCTGCATACCTGGCCTCCAGCTCCTCCTGGGAGGTGAGCCTGGCCCCTCACTTCCACCTCCCATTTAATCACACACAACCAGAACCTCAGAGCTGGAGGAGACCTCAGCCTCAGCGTTTGTCTGCTCTTCCAGAGTCTGAATTCCATAAATAACTTATGTGAAGGAGGAGTGGTGGGGCGTGAGCCTGGCTCTGCTGTTCGCTGTGTGACCTTGGGCAAAGTACTTAACCTTTCGAGCCCCAAATCCCCGAGCTGGGAATGGGGATAATGCCTGCACCCCTTCTGGAATTGCTGTGAGGAGTACGGGATGGAAGGTACATGAAGTGCCTGTTAGTTCCCTCTGTTGCTTCCCAGCATTGCAGCCTCTCCTTTCATCTTACCATACATTGGATTGGAGCAAAAGTAATTGCGGCTTTGGCCATGAATTTTAATACTAATACTAATACCTAATACTTCTCATCTCTCAACTTTTGTAATAAACTTAAAAAATATTGTTGAGGTATAACATATGTACGGGAGAATACATAAATGTCCCTGATCCCAACATGCATAGGTACAAGTACAACCACCACCCAAATCAAGACATAAACATTTCCAGCACTCCAGAAAGTTCCTACGTATGTGCCCCTTCCCAGTCAATATCCAGCCCCCACCCGGAGCTAACCACTGTCCTAACTTCTATCGCCGCCAAGCAGTTTCATCTTGAAAACCCAGAATTCCCCTTCCTTTTCCATGACAAGTTGGGACCAGGGTCTTTGGAATTAGGTTACTCTGGCATTAGGGAACTTTAAATCCACTTCATTCCTCCTCCTACTTCAAAGTGGGCTACAGCGTCTCAGAGTCTCATGTTTAACCAGTGATCTCCAGGAAGAGAGGCTGATTCTTCTCTCTCTTTCTAGAGTTCCCGTATCTAAAAATTGCTCTCAGCCTTGGGGCCCAGCTCTGGCCAGCATCCTCATGGCCTGGGCCTGGGAGTGCCATGCTGCCTTGAGGGAGGATGATGTGGGTGACCTCCTGGCCCCCGTGCCCTCTAGGCCTTCTCATCACAGAGTTCTGGGGCACTAGGCAAGAGGATGGATTGGGGGTGGCCAGGAAGGAGGGGCCCAGACCTGCACTCCTAACCATCCATCCCCTGGGTCACTCTACTCGGCAGTCTCAGAGGCTCCTCCCATTCTGCTTGTCCTAAATGCAACATCTCCTCCCACTGCCTGGCTGTGCTGCATTGGTCCCATTGCCTTCAGCACCACCGTCCACCAAAGGCTGGAAATGCCCACCCTCTTCATCTGCCCTCTCCCACCTCACACCCCCCACCAAAATGCTCACACCTACCTTCTCTTTTCACTTCTGGCCTTGTCCTGTACGGTGGCCTCTTTTGGGCTTTCCTGCTCACCTGAGAGAGCCACACTTCCCCTCACTGCCTCTCATTCCCAGACACACCACACCCTGGCTATTTTTCCTTCCACACCTTGGGCCTCTCACTGTGCCTGCCATGCCCTTTCCCAACTTCAACTATTCAACTCCTCTTCAGCCATGAAAATCCATCCCAAATGCCACCTCCCCTGTGACACTTTCCCTTAGAGAAGAGTGGTTCCTCCCACAGCTGCCCCCGAGACTCTCTGAACAAACCACAGTGGCAACTTCCTCACTGTTAGGCCATGAGTCTGTCTTCCCAACCAGACTGAGAGCTCCTCGAGGAAAGGATGGTTTGTTATGGATTTTTGCCTCCCTAGAGCCTAGTACCGTGCACTTTCCCTTGCAGGACTGAGGGGTGCTCTGCCGTGAACTGTGAATCACAACCCATTAGTAGGCCATGAAAACAATTTAACGTGGGTCACGATCTACATTAAAAAAATGAATAGAAAATATCAGACTGCATTGTATGCAGCCAGACTAAGCATTGTTTTGAGATGCTGCCCCCTATTTTATACACACACATTTGTGCACTGGGACATGATACAAGGCTTTTTCTTTTTTCTTTTTTTTTTTTTTTTTTGCCTAGGGCTGTAGCTATAAAAGCTTGAAAACCATTACTCTGAGAATCTCTCTGTTGGGAAAGTGAGTCCCTTCAACTCTAGTTGACGCCACTGGGATGCTAACAGAAAGCAGTCTCAGAGGAAAGATGTGGCATTCCTGAGTGTCTTCCATGTACCAGGACTTCTATTTGCTAGCCACTTTATGTTCTTCATCCCATCCTTCTGTGAGGGACATACTTTTCAGATGAGAAACGTAAGCTCCGCGAAGCTAAGGGGCCAGACTGAGGTCCCGCAGCGAGCGTGTGGAGGAGCCAGGAACCGCCAGCCCTTGCCAGTTCCATGATTCCGGTGCCAGCGCTCGCCTGACCTCCAGGGCTGTCATGGTGGGAAGGGACTGGAGGGCATCTGCTGGGCAAAGGTGAGGCTTCTTTCTTCATACTTGCCCTCCCCTCCTCTCTGGAATGAGGGGGTCAGGGTTCCAGGAAACCCCTCTTGTTGGGCCTGGGAGGGGAGGGACTGTCCCCAGGCAGGAATCTCTGTCTTCCCAGGTCTCCTGGCTGGCCCAAGCAGAGAGTGTTAGAGCTCTGCTGCCTGGAAGGCAGCCTACCTCATTATTTCTTAATTAGGAGTGGAAGGTGCCAGTAGGTAGCACAGAGTCATTGCTGTCTGCGTGCACTGCACCAAAAAAGGCTGCAGGGGAGCTGAGCCAGCCTGTTGGGGGCACGGAGGCAGCTCCAGGCTGCATCTCACTGCCGCTTGCTGCCAGTCTTTTGCTGATTCTCAGGGAAAACTTTTCTGACCCCCTGCACCCATCTCCTGGGCTCCCATGATGCCCTAGTGTGCCTCCATCCTAAACTGGCTGGCTTGCTGTCTCCCCAACCAGACTGTGAGCTCCTCTGAGGCAGGAACTGTACTCCAAGTTGCCAGTTCTTCCAACATTCTGGACACAGTGGTAGCTCAGAGAATATCAAGAGAAGGAAAGAAAGAGGGAGGGAGGGAAGAAAAGAAAGGCAAGGCAGGCAAGGCAAGTGGGGAGGGAGGGGGCTGGCTGTCTCAGAGCTCAGATGGCTCCATTGCCTATGGGGTGGGCAGTGTCTGGGCTCAGACCCCCTGCCTCCTTCCTTCCTGACAGGAAAGAGACAAACATCATCCCAGAGCCTGTCTTCCCTGGGCAATACCCGGGCCACTCCAGACATGGCGTCTTTAGCCCTTCCTTGGTCACTGGCCCCCAGGTGAAGAGAGCATTTTTCTCTGACTCAAGTTCTTGCTTCTGGATTTGCCAAGCTCCTATGACAGTCTTCGCCCTTCTGAAGCTCTCTCAGGCTCCCCTTCCAGAAATCCCGCAGGTTCCACCGACCTCTCTGAGAGCACAGGCGAGTGGTTGAACGGTGGGCTTTAGAGACGGCGCGGCACCAGAGTCCTGTACTGGCTGTGTGATCCTGAACCTCCTCACTGAGATTCTCATCTGCAAGATGGAGACAGACCTGACTCATAGCGAGGGGGAACCTGAAAAAGATGTCTAGAGAGTGCCCGGTGCTCATTAGAGTTTCCTGCCGTTTTTATCCACTTCGATTTGTTGGAGGCACATTTCCCTGGGGGGGCTTCGAGACCATCTTTGTACTAGGCCAGCATCAGGCTGGCCTATCAGGGTACTTGGTCTCTAAGGCAGGCAGCCTCTTCCTTGGAACCTTCCCAGTGCAGGTGACACTCCTTCCTAACGGAGCTGCCCTGTCCGATGTCAACTGTAAGCACTCCCTGCAGTCTCCAACCGGGGTCCTAGTTCTAGTCTTCCGGACAGCTCTAGGACTCAGTTCATTTAAAGATCATTGGTGTTGGACACAACTCTTACCCAATAAACAACTCAGCACCAGCTCCTCCTGGCTTAGGGGAGCAGCTCCTCTGCTTCCCCACATGCTCTCCAGAAGGGTCGAGAGCGCCCCTTCCAGAAGAGTTCTAAATGTCCCAGCTGATGGCCTCCCATAGACATTCCATGTTGGCCACAGTTGCAGGCCTCAGATGGGCAGCCAAGCCCAGTGCTGATCCATGAGCTTCTCCACCTCTCTGCATCAGGAGTCAGGTGGGGGTGCTGAACAGACCCTGTAGCATGGATCCTCTAGCAGTCTGGGCCCCAGGACATCCCTTTAGCCCCAGTGGATCCCTGGGACAGAGGCAAAGGCAGGGGGGAAGGGGAGGGAAGACCCAAGAGCAATACAAGCGATAGTCTCTCCTGTCCCACGCCTTTGCACATGCAGGGACCTTGCCACAAGTCCCCTTCCTCACCTGCGTATCTGGGGAATTCCTTTCCATCTCTGAAGTCATAGTTTATGCTGTACCCCTATGTGGTCTTCCCTGACGACCAGGCTCTACCACCAACTCAAAATAATCAGTCCCTTGCTCCTTCCTCCACCTTCAAGGATCCACATCCGCAAAGAAAATGTGCTACATATACACTGATATGGTTTGGCTGTGTCCCCACCCAAATCGCCTCTTGAATTGTACTCCCATAATTCCCGCGTGTTGTGGGAGGGAGATAATTTGAATCATGGGGGCAGTTTCCCCCATACTATTGTTGTGGTAGTGAGTAAGTCTCACAGGATCTGATGGTTTTATCAGGGATTTCTGCTTTTGCATCTTCCTCATTTTCTCTTGCCGCCACCATGTAAGAAGTGCCTTTCGCCGCCACCATGTAAGAAGTGCCTTTCACCTCCTGCCATGATTCTGAGGCCTCCCCAGCCATGTGGAACTATAAGTCCAATTAAACCTCTTTTCCTTCCCAGTCTCAGATATGTCTTTATCAGCAGTGTGAAAACAGACTAATACATGCACCATGGAATACTACACAGGCATCAAAAGAACATGGCCTTTGCAGCAGTGTAGGTGGAGCTGGAGGCCATCGTCCTAAGCAAATTCACACAGGAACAGAAAACCAAATACCACATCTTCTCATTTATAAGTGGGAGTTAAGTATTGAGCACACATGGACATAAATATAGGACCAGCAGACACTGTGGACTACTGGAGGGTGTGTGTGGGGGTTAAAAACCTATATATCAGGTATATGCTCACTACCAGGGGGACAGAAGCCGTACTCCAAACCCCAGCATCATGCAATTTTCCTCAGTAACAAATCTGCACATGGACCCCCATACATAAAATAAAATTGAAATAAAAATCCACATCAAATACAATGCTCATCTTCTGTCTCTCAGACTGCAAGCTGCTCGAGCATAGGGACAGTGGCTTCATGGCCCTGGATGAATAGAGGGAAGCACCACTGCTTTCGAGGTGAATGAGGCCTTAGTTAAGGAGGTTTGGGTTTCCTGCCTCCAAGTACTGAGGAGTGACCCTTCCCTCAGGGAAGGGTCGGGTGGGGGTGGGTGAGGCCTGGTCAGAGGGGCTGGGCTCTGGCGGCTGAGGAGACAGGGAGGCAGAGAATGGGGAGCAGCCCAGTTAAACATGGAGAAAGGCCAAGCCCCTTCTAACGGAAAAGGAAAATAAAATCAGAATGAAAATTGATGAGGCGGAGAGAAAAAGAGACTCATTTCATCAGCAGGTTTGCCAGATGAAGGTCTAGATAAATCACGCCGCGGAAGGAGTCCTGGTCTCGGGGGCGCTGCCTGCTCCCTGTCAGCTGTCCAGGCAGCCCGGAGATAAATGGCTGCAGCTGAGGCCCGGGTTTGTCTTTCCTCTCCACTAACCGCAAGACAATGGCCTGTCCGTCCTGGCCACCTCCTCCAATGCCCTGGCCATTCCCTTCCCCAGGACCTCTCCTGTGCCCCTCCCCAGTCCCACAGGCCTCTCCCTGGGCAGTCCCTCTGCACTCCCCCTTGCCAGGGCAGGCCGGTGGACAGTTTCTCAGAGGCTGCTTCCTGCCTTCCACTCCTTACCCATCTCCAAAGCCAGATGGGGGAAGCAGGGCTGGTAGATGCAGCATGGGACAGGACTGGCTCTACTCCTGTCCTGGGGACAGACTTTGGATGGTGTCTTCTTCCTTCTCTAGGTCTTGGGTTTCTCACCTGCAAAATGAGGGAGTTGGGCTAGAGCAGCGGTTCTCATACTGTAGTCCCTGGACCAGTAGTATACGCATCACCTGGAAACTTGCTAGAAATGCGAGTTCCTTGGCCCACCCAAGACCTCCAGAATCAGAAACTCTGAGGGTGGGCCCTAGTCTAGTCACCTGTGTTTGAACAAGCCCTGCAGGTGGTTCTGATGCATGCTGAAGTTTGAGGATTGCTGGCTAGCTCATCTCTAACTTCCTCTCCAGCTCAGATTAGAAGTCTACAAACCAAGAAGATTGATACCTAGAGTGTTCAATCTAATACATATATACATATATGTATATATATATATACGTGTGTGTATATATATATATGAAGCGCTGCTTATACCCTGACAGATTAGGTTGAGTATTCAAGACTCCCCTCACCTCCTCTGTCCTGGCCACAAGGGAACTCTCATCCATTGAGCACGAAATAGATCCCTGACCTTATCCCAGGCACTGTAAGTATGTGAGGGCTGCAAATACAAAGTTATGAGGAGGGCAGGTGGGGATTCACAGGTTAAAAAGAAAACTAAACCAGTGTACTAGAGGATGATAAAAGCTGTCACAGAGCAAGGGCAGCAGGGCACAAGCTAGGGGAGACAGCATGATTCTACCTCGTGTAGGAAGTTAGACAAACATTCAGAGGAATTTACTAAAAAATCACTGTATGCTAAAAATGGCTGAATTTGATGGTATGCAAATTATACTTCAATAAAGCCATTGAAAAATTCACAGGGGTAGTGTTGCTGGGAATCCATAGGCCAGTAATGCACAGATAGGAGACACTAGGAGCAAAGGTCCCAAGATTCAAACATATGAAGTGAGTTCCAAGCAGTGAGTGGCTCCCCGTGGGTCTAGAGAGTGTGGGTGATGTGATGAAGATGTTGGAGCAGCAAGCCAGAGGCAGAATGGTCTGGACACAATACCCAGGCAGAGGCCAGCCAAAGGAGGCATATAAGGCAGTAACCAGCTGGGAGCAGTGGCTCATGCCTGTAATCTCAGTGCTTTGGGAGGCCAAGGGAGGCTCATTTGAGTCCAGGAGTTTGAGACCAGCCTGGCCAACACAGCGAAACCCTGTCTCTACCAAAAAACAAACAAACAAACAAAACACCTATGTGGGTATGGTGGCTCATACCTGTAGTTCTAGCTACTTGGGAGGCTGGGGTGAGAGAATCGCTTGAGCCCAGGAGTTCAAGCCTGCAGTGAGCTATGACAGCACAACTGAACTACAGCCTTGGCAACAGAGCAAGACCCTGTCTCTAACAATAAAAGCAAACTTAAACCCAAACAAACAAAAGGCAATAGCTACAACAGCCATCAATAATAATAGGCTGTTCAGATCAAATGCACCTTGCAATTAAAATTCTTCCATATTGGCCGGGTGTGGTGGCTCACACCTGTAATCCCAGCATTTTGGGAGGCCAAGGTGGGCAGATCACTTGAGATTAGGAGTTTGAGACCAGCCTGGCAACAAGGTGAAACCCCGACTCAATTAAAAATACAAAAATTAGTGGGCCTGGTGGCATGCACCTGTAATCCCAGCTTCTCAGGAGGCTGAGGCAAGAGAATCACTTGAACCCAGGGGGTGGAGGTTGCAGTGAGCCGAGATCGTGCCACTGCACCCCAGCCTGGGTGACAGAGTGAGACTCTGTCTCAAAAAAAAAAAAAAAAAATTCGCCACGCGTGGTGGCCCACACCTGTAATCCCAGCACTTTGGGAGGCCGAGGCGGGCAGATCACAAGGTCAGGAGATGGAGACCATCCTGACTAACACGGTAAAACCCCGTCTCTACTAAAAATACAAAAAAAATTAGCCAGGCGTGGTGGCGGGCGCCTGAAGTCCCAGCTACATGGGAGGCTGAGGCAGGAGAATGGTGTGAACCCAGGAGGTGGAGCTTGCAGTGAGTCGAGACCACATCACTGCACTCCAGCCTGGGCGACAGAGCGAGACTCTGTCTCAAAAAAAAAAAAAAATTCTTCTGTATTCACAATCATATGTTGCTATGGTCTGAATATATCCCACAAAATCCATGTATTAGAAACTTATTCCCCAGTGCAACAGTGTTGGGAGGTGGGGCCTTTTGGGACGTGTTTAGGTCATGAAGAAATAAATTACTGTTCTAAAAGGGCTTGACAGAGAGAATTTTTTTTTTTTTTTTTTTTGGTCTGTCTACCTTCTGCCATGTGAGGAAACAGCATTCGAGGCACCATCTTGAAAGCAGACAGCAGCCTTCACCAGATGCTGGCACCTTGTCTTGGACTTCCCAGCCTCCAGAACTGTAAGAAATAAATTTCTATTCTTTATGAATTACCCATTCTGTGGTATTGTGTTATAGCAGCACAAATGGACTACGATGTATGTGATTCTCATGGTAGCCCTCTGAAGTCAAAGGGGCCATTATCCTCATTTTAGTGGAAAGAAGATAAGTGACTTGTCCAAGATCACACCTAAACAAGTAATGAGGCTGAGGCCAGAAGATACAGTATGCTTCCAGGTCCAGTCTTTATTTTTCCAGTGAGAGGGCAATGATAATAATGGTAGTCATTGACTGAGCACTGATTAGTAGCCAGGCCTTGGGCTAGGTGCCTCACCAGAGTGATTGTGTTGAATGCTCACAGTAAGAGCGTGATGTGGAAATTACTAGCCCCACTTCTCAGATGTGAGAGGTAAGGTACCAAGCCCAGAACATTCAGCTGGTAAAGCCAGGACTCAAACTTGCTTCTGGCTGGCCCTAACACCTGTGCTCTAAACCCCGATCCCACATCACCCTCTCCAGCCCCCGCTGCCCAGCTCTCCTTCCACTTCCTCAAGCCTGGAATAGAATGAGGAGATTTCCAGTTGACTTATTCAAGCTCCGTTGGGCCTGGGCCAACCCAAGAGAAAGAAACTGGACCCTGGCCTAAGCTCAGCAGCCTTTCTTCAAGAGAAGGCCCTTTCCAATCTGGCAGAGGCTTCCTCTCCTCCACACCCATCCACGCCTTCCGAGCCCAGTGCACCCGCTGCAGGACCAGCGGCTCCCAGAGCCCCCAAGCCTGTGGAAGGAAATGCTTCCATCTGTGATCAATAACAGGCATAATTCAATGACTGCGGCAAGTACAAAAGAGTGTAGGTTAAATCAATATTTAGAAGCTTTGAAATTAAACTAATTAAGAGCAAGCCTTAATGATTTTTACTGTCTGGGAATAAAAAAGACAAAAAGCCCACCTATATTTCATGATTTTACTTTACTAGCTTGTAATAATTTGGGAAGAGCAGAAAATGAAAAGTGCTCTCAGCCAGCCCTACATCCTGAATTGCAGGGGAGGGGAGCACCTGGTCCTTGGGAATAGAAGACGTGGAGGAGAGAATGAATGGGATGGAGCCCGCTGTGCAAACAGCATGTTGTAAAAGGCCCTTGGCTTGGAAGTCAGGGACTGTTATGGATTGAAGTGTGTTCCTCAAAAAGATATAGTGAAGTCCTAACCCCCAGTACCTGTAAACATGACCTTATTTGGAAATAGGGTCTGAAGATGTAATCATCTGATGATGAGGCTGTTATGGAAGGCCCTAATTCAATATGACTGGTATCCTTATAAGAAAAAAAAAAGCCATGTGAAGACAGAGGCACACAGGAAGGTGCCATCTGCCATGGAGACAGATGGAAGTGCTGCAGCTGTGAGCCAAGGAACACCACCAATTGATGGCCACCACCAGAAAGCAGGAAGAGGCAAGAAAGAATCCTCCTCTACAGGTTTCAGAGCGAGGATGGCCCTGCCAACACCTTGATTTTGAACCTCCAGCCTCCAAATCTACAAGACAATACGTTTATGTTGTTTTAAGCCATCCAGTAACATAGGCATCCTGAGTTCTAGTTCCCGCTCTGCTACTTACTAACTGTGCAAGCTTGGGCAAGATGCTTTATTTCTATAAGCCTCAGTTTTCTCTACTGAAAAATGGGACTAAGACTAGTACTATCCCTTTTTTACAGAGACGTACAGCTCAAATGAAAATATGAGTGTGAAATATGCATGCTGAGCTGAGAAGTGCTGTACAGTTATGACCTAGGCTCACTGCATAGTGGAAAAAATCTGGGAAGGGATTCAGGAGCTATTGGTCAGGGGGGCAGGAAGTTTCCTGCCTACTCACAGGACCATTCTAAAGATCCGATCAGATCACAGGTGTGAGTTCACTCTGCTTTGTTAGAGATATATGCATAAAAGATGTTTTTGTTGTTCTCAACAAGGATCTTATTTGCTGACTACTGAACCCTAGTTTTCTCATCTGTAAAATAAAAGCGTTGGACAATATTATTTTAAGGGTATTTTCCAGCATTATTCTCTGGGCTTATATATATTTACAAGTAAATATTAATATATAAATATTTTAAATGTAATGTGTCTTGGCAGCCCCAACCTTGTTCTCATCCTTAAACCTCTCTCCGCGGCCCAGTACAATTCAGAGAGGGTGTCATCCTAGCTCATGGAGAGAGGTCAGGACTACTCTGGGGCTTTGCTCACCTCTGCTCCCTGCTGCAGGGTTTAAGGGAGAGAGAACCACAGCAGTTGTCCAGTCCTCTCTTGAGTGTACCAGGCATGAAGGGAACAGGAAACCATGCAGGCAGCAAATAAAATCTCTATCGATCACGAGATGGCTGGTATCCCAAGCCCGGCTGGCTCCCAGAACCGTTCATCTTAAATAAATGTTCCTAATGACCCACTCGTACTTAACACCAGAGCTCTGTCTTAAAGTGCAGTGGAAAAGGGCAGCTGAGCAAGGAGCTGCTGCTGCTCTGCTGAGCCTCTTTCTTGGCTGCAAAGGTAGAAGGTTCTCAGGTGGTCTCAGAATTTTGGAAGGAGCTGCACCTTGCAGCAGTGACAATCCCAAATGGAAGGACCAACCTTCCTGCCGTGTAACAACCAACATTCTTCCAGGACGAGCATCACTGCAGGGAACGAGCATCTGTTGGCACATTGCCCTCACAGGGACAGGCAACAGCAGCAGCATCACCAGGAATATCATCTCATTATCACAATGCCATCGTGAGATTTACCTCCACCATCACTACGGTCAGCACACCTGCAGCCGGCCATCTCTGTTAATGTCACCAGCCCCATCTTTGCCATATGAATCCCCTGCTCGCTGCCATGACCACACTCACTTAACACCTTCCATGAGCATCGTCATCTCCTCCAGCCACTGTCACAATCCTGGCCATCATAGCTACCCTGATCACCATCAGAACATGCGTATGGCCTCATTGCTGTGATGCGTACAGAACCTGAAACAGACGCGGCTTCTGTAATTGGGAAATACACATTGGATAATGAGATCCCCCAATAATGCTAACATGAAAATAAGTGGATTCACATGCACACAGAGGGGCACGCTAAAAGAAGGATGATCATGGACATAAAAATGACAATCATTTGCATCCTGTTATTTCTGTTTTTCAACTCTGGCTGCACCATAGAATTACATGGGGATCTTTTAAAATATACTAATGCTGGCCAGGCACAGTGGCTCGTGCCTGTAATCCCAATACTTTGGAAGGCCAAGGCGGGAGGATTGCTTGAGCCCAGGAGTTTGAGACCAGCCTGGGCAACGTAGTGATCTGAAAGACTTAGGGGCATCCGCACAGAGCAGAGCTGGCCAACTGGTCTTGCTGTGGGCAGTGGGCTACAAGGTGCATGCCTGTAGTCCTAGCTACTCAGGAGGCTGAGACAGGAGGATCCCTTGAGCCCAGGAGGTCAAGGCTGCAGTAAGCCATGATCGCACGACTGCACTCCAGCCTGGGAGACAGAGGGTGACTCTGTCTTTTAGAATAAATAAAATAAAATATATTGATGCCTACCTCCCACTCTAGACCAATTAAATCAATCTCTGAGGCATAGGATGCACACATGGTGTTAAAAAAACTTCCCAGGATTTCTTTGTAAATTTTATGTCAAAAGAAAAACATTGTAAGCAAAAATTGAACCCCATAGCTGTTGATACTGAAATATTTAGGGAAAAGTGTACTGATGTCTGCAATTTACTTTGAAATGCACCAAAATTAAGATGGATTGATAGATAGAGGAATGGATAGTTGGAGAGAGAGGTGATAAGGCAAGTCTAATAATAAGGTTAATGGTAGAGTCTAGTTGGTGGGTAGATGATTGCTCACTGTAAAATTCCCTTTACTTTGCAGTATGTTGGAATTTTTCACAATAAATTATTGGGGGGAAAATCCCCAAATGGTTTGAATGTGAAGCCAGGACTGAGAACTATTACTTCTGAAGGAAAAATCCATAAAGCAAATGAGCTTCTCTTTCCTCTGCCGTCCACATGTGAGAGAACATCCCTACTTTCTCATCAAACCAATCAGATCTAGCCCAATGCTTTCTAGCCCAATGCTTCCCAGCCCTTCTCAAGCCAGGGCACATATAGATGAGTGTATTTGTACAGTGCACCAGGGGAGAGGGTGGTGGCTGCTGGCAGCCAGAGGGAGCGGCTCAGGGAGACACTTGGTTGCCCCAGGCCCCACAGGGCTGCCCTGAGTGCCAAGGGCTGTGCCTGGAGTCCACTGTCCACAGCCAGACCAGCTGACCAGCTCTGCTCTGTGCAGATGCCCCTGAGTCTCCCAGTTCTAAACCACAGCTCAGCATTCTTAGCAAGGATTAAATCCTTTCCCAGACCAGAGTCTGCCTATTGCAGCACGTGACGTGTGTGTGTGTGTGTGTGTGTGTGTGTGTGTGTCTGGGGGCAGTCGCTGAGAGGGTGGTAGAGAGGACTCCTCTGTGGGAAGGCCCCGACCCCCGGGCCTCATCTGTATGCTCCTCCACACCCTGCTCACCCTGTGGGGGAGTGCCATGGCAACACCGTGCTCTTTAAACACAGGAGTTTGTGCTGCCGTCGCAAAGCAGCATTAGGCAATTTAATTAAGGAGCTGGCAGCAGACAAACTTTGTGAGTTAAAGGCATTTTATTAAATCCCATTGTATTATGCAGCTCAATTCCCCCAGGAGCTGCGGAGCTGGGGGAGGACAGAGGAGAATGTACTAGGGTTTTCTTTTCCTTTCCTTGCTTTTCTTCTGGTCTCCCTCCCGCTTCGTGAAAGCATTCACTGAGCGTAGGGGGACCCCAACAGTGATTGCCTGCTCTCCCCCACCCCCCCCCCCCCCCCCCCCCACCGAACTTCAGGCCTTGGCATGAGGCCTGGGGAATATAATCACCAGCACTGATCTCACGCATTACTGTTCGCAGAGCCAGAGCGCTGTCATGGTGATCTGGGGCCAGGCCTCCGACCTGCTTTAGTGTTCACAACAGGACTCGGCTCTGCGATTTTGTGCACCATTTCATTGAATCCCCCCACACCGTTGGAGTCAGAACTACTGGCACCCCTATTTTACAGGCAAGGAAACTGAGGCCTACAGATGTGAAGTAACTTGCCCAAGGTCTTCTTTTTTTTTTTTTTTTTTTGAGACGGAGTCTCGATCTGTCGCCCAGGCTGGAGTGCAGTGGTGCGATCTCGGTTCACTGCAAACTCCGCCCTCTAGGTTTAAGCAATTCTCTGCCTCAGCCTCCAGAGTAGCTGAGATTACAGGCATGTGCCACCACACCTGGCTAATTTTTTGTATTTTTAGTAGAGATGGGGTTTCACCATCTTGGCCAGGCTGGTCTTGAACTCCTGACCTTGTGATCCACCCACCTCGGCCTCCCAAAGTGCTGGGATTACAGGCGTGAGCCACCGCGCCCGGCCAGGTCTTCTAAGTAGTACATAGCGAGGAAGCAATCCTAGACTTGCCAAGAGGCCATGTGGAGATCTTTAGGGTCCCATGATGCCTAATCTGTGCTAAGTGAAGCAGGGCTCAGGGCTTCAGGGCTTCAGGGCTTTCAGTGAAATCCCAGAGCAAAGAAGCTGTTCATCTGCCTGGCTAGTGGGACGCCACCCCCAGGCTCCTGCTCCCAGGCTGGGGAAGGGTTTTGGGGGCTCCGTGAGCCTGCTGAATGACCCTGCCCTGAGATGGCCATCGCCTGGCAGGGCAGCCTCAGCGCCCACCTTTGAAAGTCCTTCCCCTGTGAGCAAGTGGTGGCACGGCCCCCTGGGTAGCTCTGGAGAGGGCGATAGGCCTCTAGGAGGCTCCTGGGCCATAAGGGCCCTCTCAACCTCCCTAGCTGGTCAGCCTGGCTTGATGGAGAGAACCCAGGCTTAGGAGCCCAGAGCTGTGCATTCCAGTGCCAGGTCCCCACTGAGCAAGGGGTGACACGTCTTTTACTCTACAAAGATTCATTGAGCCCAATCCTGTGTACAGGATCGCAGAGATGAATAAGACAAGGTGCTGCCCTCCAGACATGTACAGAGAAACATCCTCCTGGGCTCAGTTTCCTCAATTCTAAAATGGGAGTAATAGCCAGGCATGGTGGCTCATGCCTGTAATCCCAGCACTTTGGGAGGCCCAGTTGGGAGGATCACTTGAGGCCAGGAGTTCAAGACCAGCCTGGGCAACAAGTGAGACCCCGTCTCTATAACAACTCTTTTTAAAAACATTAGCCTGTTGTGGTGGTGCACACCTGTAGTCCTAGCTACTTGAGAGGCTAAGGCAGGAGGATTGCTTGAGCCCAGGAGGTGAGGCTGTAGTGAGCTAAGAATGCACCATTGCACTCCAAGCTTGGGTGACAGAAGGCACTGTCTCTAAAGTAAGTAAATAAATAAATATTATTTAGGTAATGACATATGCCTTGTATAGCTAAAATAGATGCAATACAATTAGCTAATTTCATTAAGGGCTTACTCTCTGCCAGGCACTTGCCATTCACTATCTCTTTTAATCTTCATAAAGCTCTATTATATTATTATCCCCATTGTGCAGATGAGAAAACTGAGGTTAAAAGAAGTTAAGCCTCCTGCCCAAGATCATACAGCTGGTAAGAAGCAAGAATCCATGCTCTTAACAAATCATATTATGATGCTACACACATATATACACATGTGTATATATTATATAATTATATATATTAACAACAGCTTTGAAATATAATTCATATACCACAAATTCATAATCACTTCATATTTGAAAAGTATATTGAATAGCTGGATTTGCCATGGTCTTAGTCCATTTGGGCGGCTATAACAAAATATTATAAACCAGCTAGCTTATAAACAACAGAAATTTATTGTTCATGGTTCTGGAGGCTGGGAAGTCCAAGATCAAGGAGCTGGCAGATTTGATGTCTGGTGAAGGCCCTCTTCCTGGTTGATGGATGGAGGGCCATCTTCTCACTGTGTCCTCACATGGCAGGAAGGGAGAGGGAGCTCTCTGGGGTCTCTTTTATAAGGACATTAATCCCACTCAGGTGGGCTCCACCCTCATGAGCTCACCTCCCAAAGTCCCTGCCCTGAACATCATCACACTGAGGGGTTAAGATTCAACACAGAAACTTTGGGGAGACACAAACATTCAGACCATAGAGGCCACCAAACATAAGGATGCGTTATTATTATCAGATAGAAGAAACAGTTTTCTGAAAGTGGGACTTCTCCCCCTCCTGGAAGGGCGTTCAGGGGCTGTAGGAAACGGAGCCTGTAGAACAGGCTGTGCAGCTCCTTCCGAGGAGACGGTGAGGCCTGGCTCCTCTCTCCCTTCCCCACCTCTTTTCTTGACTCTCCTGTCTCTTCTCTACCCCTTCCCCATGCTTGCTTTCCATCCCTCAGCATCTTTTCTCACCCCATGAGGCCCTGAGGTTTCCATGAGGTTCTGGGATCTCCTCTACTCATCTCTACTCTCTTGTCCCACTGGCAGAGACTGAGCAACAGCTGTGGCCACTAGGTGACACCTTCAGAAGCCCCCAGATGGATGGTCATGTGTGTGGGGCAGGCTAGGGAGGACAGAGCTGGTTGCAGGGGAAGCAAAAAGGCTAACTCAAGACCACACAGTTCCACATCATTACCGCCCAAGTCTCCCAGGAAAACAGCAGCATTTGAGGGTTTGGCATTAAGAGAGTTAATGTGGATCTAAATCCAGGAGTTCTAATAACAGCTCTAGCACTTACCAGGGTTAAAAAAGAAAAAAAAAAAAATTCCTGACAAATAGAGCCAGGGAAGGCCATGAAGAGAGGGTTCTCATGCCTGGATGCCTGATAACAAAAACTATCAAAAAGATTACAAAAACCACAATCTTGCACAAAGACCATTGAAACCTTACACAAAAAATATTTCTGCAAGGACATCTGTCCACAGCTGTCTATGCAACCTCAGACTGGTATCACCCTTGTTATTGATCTTTGTAGCCAAGGATAATTATTTCAAAACAATTATGTAATCCTCCTCATCTTTTCTTTTAAAAATCTTTGTCTTCTTTTACCTTCCTGAATACACACATGTAGTTTACTATGGCATGCGGATTCCCAGTGCAATGCTCTATTCCAAAATAAGTATCTTTTTCTTTTAGAGAGCCTCTCTGTTCATTGTTTAGGTTGACACCAGCTATAGGACAACCTCACTGACCCCAGTTTCTTTTCATCTATGAAATGGGGATAAAAATATCTGCCTTGAATTTTAATAGGCACCACTTATTGAATGTTAACTATATGTTGGGCCTTTCACAAAGCTTTAAAAAAACTTTAATCCACACAACAACCCTACGAGAGTAGTATTATATTTACTGATGGTGAAATGGAGGCTCAGAGAAGTTAAGCAACTGATCCGAGGTCACACAGCCAGTACATGTATTAACAAAAGCCACAATGTAAGTCTAGCTCTGTGTGATGCTGAAGCTGTCACTTTTCACCACCACACCAACTACCTGGCTGTGAGAGAGCCTACGGGATGTTGCATTTGAAAGTGTTTGTAAGTGCGAAACTCCAGAACAACTAAAGCAGGGGTCTTCCCCCACCCCTTCACATGGCTCTACTATAGCTCAGTTGGTTTTCTCCCAGTGAGGTAAGAACAAGGGCCAAACCCACTCTCCAATGCTGCAGGAGCTATGCACCCTCCTCTCTGCAGCCAGGGCTGCAGGTGTGGAAGAGTGTGTGTGTTGTGTATCTGTGCACGTGAGTGCATGTGTGTGTTAGGGGAGGTGGCAGGCAGAGGGTGCAGTGGTGGACCAGGTAAAGCAGCTTGGAGGGGAGCAGATTTGGAGGCTGTATTAGCCAGTGCTCTTGCTCTCCTGGGCACAAGGCCCAGATGGTGCCAGCTCATTTTCACAGCCATTTTCCCAGGGAATTAACAGGGGGAACATTCTCTCCTGTAATAATGATAAAAATAATAATAATTAACATGGCTGTAACTTACATTTCTCTAGCACCTCTCTCCCCAGACCTCAAAACTCTGGGCAAACAGCGAATCTACTGGCTTTATAGTCACACCCCTGGGACTGGGAAGCCTTAGGTATTGCCAGATTTTCTGTCTTCTCCAGCTTGGAGACAGGTGCAGGTGTACATGGGACTGACCTGTGCCAGGAGCTACCCTTTGAATGCCACTGGCAGAGGGGTGAAATGACCCCAGGCACCCTGCCTCCCGGCTCTGCGCTCCCATCAGCCCTCACATTTGGGTTCATCCTGTGCCCAGGAGTAGCAGGGTAGGCAAGGGAGGGAAAAAGGTGCCACCTCTCTTTGCCAAATTTTCCAACAGTCCCCAATCCACCCTCTATGCTCCACCACACAGCTGGCTCTGCCTCAGGAAGGACTGCCCCGGCCTCTGCAGCCAGCAGGGACCATGTCCGGCAGGACTCGTCCCTACACGGGATAGCTGATGGCTTTCTCTGGTCCCAGCCAGAAGTCATTACCCACACAATGTCTAGTTTAAACAAGTGATTAGGCAGCTCTATTAAGAGCACACGTGCTTCCTGCCAGGGAGGAACATGAACCTGCAGAGGTAGCTGAGGGTGAGAGGGAGGAGGACATCAGGGTCTTGCAGCAACGGGCTCTTCTACAAAGCATTTTCCAGCCCATCCCCTGGAAGGTGCAGCACCTAAGTGTTTCACAAGCCAGCATCCTGAGGGGCTCAGAGCCTGATAGACTGTTTTTTGGACATGGAGCCAAATCTTGATTGTCGGGCAGCCCACCCACACCATGACGGACATGAAGAACCCTGAGCGATTTAAACAGACAGATAACCCAAAGCTCTCACTTTGGCCAGTGCTTCAACCTCCCCACACATGGGGATGCCAACACACTCTTCTAAAACAATTACTTCATCTGAGTTACATTTATTTCCTTTGTTTTCTCCAGGAGCTTACGAACAGAGAAGGGGTCAGAAAAGGAGACATCATCAGAAACTATGTATTTTATAAATGTGTTCCCCCAGCATCTCCAGAGAGAAAGCCTTCTTAATCTGAAGTCCTCAGTTGGACTGCAGAGAGTCTGGGAATTATCTGAAATTGCATGCAAACATGTTTGTGTGTGAATGTGTGAGCACAGGTTCATTTTTCCGGCAAGAAGGTCCATAGCTTTTATCAACTTTTGAGAGGGGTCTGTGGCCTCCCAAAACGTTAAGTGCTGTTCTAGTCCTTGCTTGGTTCTGAAGATGGTGGGTTGGCCCCTTTCCACGAAGATGACTGCATATTTTGGAATTCAAGGTGGATTTTGAGGCCTGGATTCCACCCATTTGAAGAGGGGGCGAGGATGAGGTTGGGGTGCAGCCGAAACAGAATCATGACAGGGAGTGTGTGCCAGGCAGAGCTGTGGCCGCCTCTAATCCAGAGGTGGTGATGGAGTGCCTTCCTCATCGCCTCATTTTTCCCATTGTGACAGCTCCATATCTACTGTTCCCTGTCACCCTGGTGACAGCCTTCTAATGATGAAGGCAGCAACAATGTCATATAAATTCCTCCAGAAACCCAGGGGCTAGAGGAAGATCAGCCTCAGGAAGCTGGGAACCAAATGCTCTGCACCACAAAGTGGAAAGAACAAAGCCTTTAGAATGTGAAAGACCTGAGTTCAAATCCTGCCCTGGCCTCTTCTCACCAGTGTGACCTTGAACAAATTACTGAACCTCTCTGAGTGTCAACTTCCATATTGTAAAATGAGAATAATATATGACAGAATTATCATGAGGATTAAATGTGATATGCTGGCAGAGAATCTGACATAGTATCTAGCATGCAACGGGCACTCAATAAATGGGTTCCCTTTCCCAGCAGGCATGGGCAGGGACATGCATGCCTCTACCCATCTGCTGCACCACTGCAATATCAGAGAAAAGGAGGTCCTGGGGGGAACAGCTGCTTAGTAAAATGGGAGTGGTGGTCAGAAGCCACATTTCCCCTACACTGTTGACCACATTCTACCAAATCCTCACACCTGGCCCCTTCTCCTCCATGAAGCTCTCCTTACAGTGCTCTTCCCTGACATTCCATAGTTGCCATCTGGGCTTTCCATCTGTACCACGCAGCCTCCCTCCCTTTCTGTCCTGGTGATGGGGGAGGTCACTTTCTCTCCTTTCTCAAAGGGTAGACCCCTTGGCTGGTCTAGCAGCTCCCCCGACAGCCCCATGCCTGCCCACCTCTTCAGATCCTCTCCTCCTCTTCTTTTTCCCCTGCCCTGGACAGGAGCTGGCTGTTCTCTTTTGTGATTTCAGGTCTTTGAACCTGTTGTTCTGGAATGTCTTTCCATTCTCTTATTAGGGAGCTCATAATTATCCTCCAAGTGCCAGCTCAATTGTCATCTCCTTTGTGACACCTTCCTTCTCTCCTCTTGCTCCCACAACACCTACCCTAGTTTAGCATGAGCCATGGCAAGTCCATCTGCCTCCCCAGACTGAGCTTCTCAAGAGCAGGGGCTGGCTGGGCCTCCCTCATCCCTAGCATCCCCTCACTTGGCATAGGGTCTGCACATGGTCAGTGCTCAATAAATGCAGCTTGGGGTAAAAGAATAAACAACATGGTTCCCAGGGCTAGCAGTGGGACCCTCTTAATAGAAGCTTCCTGTAAAGGTAGCAGTCCCTCCCCAAGGGTAGCTAACTTGGGTCCTGCTGGAGCAGGCCTGTGTGTAGACTAGGTATGTGGGAGGTTGATGGTTAGAGGACTGATAGGCTCATCCCATCTGGATTCCACACCTATCTACTCCAAGCCACAGGGCAGGGCAGAGGGCTTTCGCCAGCTATCCAGTACTTTCTCCACCTTACACCTGCACAGAGAGGGAGAGGGTGAGGATGGGGTGGGGATGAAGAAGGGAATTCACAGTCATGAGCATTGACAGTGTCATAGGTCCAACTCTTGTGTGACTGGTATACTTAAATCATTATACAGATGGGGAAACTGAGGCGGCTTATTTGCCCAGAGGCATACAATAAGTTGCACTGAGCTAAAATTGGAGCCAGGTTGGTCTGGCCCTAGAGTAACAGTTCTTTTCTTTATAAGATGCTGCCTTCTGCAGAAATCACAAACAGCACCCCAAGGAAACAGGAACAGGGAAAGGCTCATGCTAAAACTTGTGTGTGTGTTGGCATCTCTCCTTAAAGAATGAGTGGAGAATGGGCTGGGTCAGTTGCTAAGGTGGCACTGGGCAGCCTTTCCTCCATCGTGTCTGGACATGGGTAAAAGAATGATTTCGGCCGGGCGCGGTGGCTCACGCCTGTAATCCCAGCACTTTGGGAGGCCGAGGTGGGCGGATCACGAGGTCAGGAGATCGAGACCATCCTGGCTAACATGGTGAAACCCCATCTCTACTAAAAATACAAAAAAATTAGCCGGGCGTGGTGGCGGGCGCCTGTAGTCCCAGCTACTCCGGAGGCTGAGGCAGGAGAATGGCGGGAACCTGGGAGGCGGAGCTTGCAGTGAGCCGAGATCGCGCCACTGCACTCCAGGCTGGGTGACAGAGCTAGACTCCGTCTCAAAAAAAAAAAAAAAAAGAATGATTTCACAGTAGGGTTTAGGTCGACAAGGCACTTTCTCATATGTGTGATTGCATGCGGAATCATCATGGCAACTCTCTGAGGCAGGTATTATCATCTCCATGTACTGATAAGGAAACTTCAGAATGGCTGTGTATTAGTCCATTCTCACACTGCTATGAAGAAATACCCAAGACTGGGTAATTTATAAAGGAAAGAGGTTTAATTGACTCACAGTTCTGCATGGCTGGGGAGGCCTCAGGAAACTTACAATCATGGCAGAAAGAAAAGCAGGAACCTTCTTCACAGGGCGGCAGGACGGAGTGAGTGCAAGCAGGGGAAATGCCAGGTGCTTATAAAAACCATCAGATCTCATGAGATTTATTATCATGAGAAGGGCATGGGGGAAACCACGCCCATGATTCAATTACCACCACTTGGTCCCACCCTTGACATGTGGGGATTATAGGGATTACAATTCAAGGTGAGATTTGGGTGGGGAGAGAGAGCCAAACCATATCACTGTGTTAGCACAGTGATTTCTCTCAGTAACAACCCAGGGCCTTTAGAGACCTGTCATCCCACCATGCTTGGCTACTTGCAATACCTGGCCAAAGTCTCAACCCCCAAAAAATGGGAGGGGGACCGGAGGAAAAAGTGGTGGCAGGGGAGGAAGACCTCCATGGTGAGAAAAGATGGGGAGGGGCGACTCCAGACACAGGTGAAATGGGAGAAGGGGCGTGGACCAGGCTGCCTGGACTGAACCAGCCCATCTCATTAGGGACCTGACTGCCTGTATTTTAGATCAGAAATATATGACCTGACAAAACTTGGGATTTATTTCCATGCTTTCTTGGGGTAGGCTGTGTGTGTGTGTGTGTTATTTTTCGTTTAGTTTTTAGTGAACGTTCTTTTCAAAAAAACTACTCTTGTTTGAGTTGAAATTATGGGGAAACAGGGATAGTAGGCACCTGGGTTACTACAACCCAGGAGCAGTGCAGCCCCTCAGGGATGGCAGCTACAGTGGCAGACTCTGGGAGAGCTGGGGGAGCTGGCAGAGAGGAGGGAGAAGTTACATCCGGGGAACAACGGCTGCCAAGGCTAGATTTTCTCCCTTCATGAGAACCTGGGAGCCAGGACTCAGGCAAGATTCATGGGCCAGTCCAAACTGAGATGTGCTGGACATGTCAATGTCCACCAGCTTTCAAAGATTCAATATGAAAAAAGAATGTGAAATATCTCATTCATGAATTTGTTATTGATTGCATTTTGAAATAATGTTTTTGATATATTGGGTTAATATGTTATTAATTTCACCTGTTTCTTTTTACCTCTTTAATAGGGCTTGCATTATATTTCTATTGGACATAGATCTCTATATTCTAACATAGACTGTGGATTAGAAAGACTTAGGTTCAAATCCCACCTCCAACACTTGCTCAAGGATACTTGGCAGGCGAGCCCAGCTACAGCCACCAAAGACAAGATGAGCCCAGCCATGGGGAAAGAGCAACTGGATTCCAAGCCAGGGTTCCGTCTCAACCCAGAAGCTTTTACCCACTACTTGTAGGGATGGCAGAGCCTCCATGAGTGTGGCTGGCTTGACTTTTGCTGCAATAGGCGAGGGGGTGCCCAAGAACTTGGCCTGCAGTGACTGGGATTGCAAGATTCTGATTCCAGGAAAGGAAGCAAGGAGGTTAAAAAAAAAAAAAAAAGGCTAGAAAGTTAAGGAGAAAAGAAGGCCTTAAAGAGACTGGTCTGGCAGGGTTAATAGTTTCTTTCCTTCAATAGAGATTTCATGCCACGTTGAATAAATAAAATACCACACAATTGCAAAAGATGCATTCCACAGTATATTAGTTACCACCACACTGTTACCCACATCTGTCAGCTACCATCAGAGTGACTGATGACTTATCAAAAGCCACTCTGACATTTCCAAATCAGATGTTTTGATAGAGGTGCCATTCAACAGGGCCAAAAAAGCAGATAGAACTTGAATGTAAATGAGGAACATTTGTCACCTTTGTCTCACCTATTTAAAGGTTTCTTGTCTGACAACAAGGAAAGGGAGAGAGGGAATGAGGGGAGAGGAGGTGGAGGATGGGCAGGTAAGAAGGTAAGAGGGAAGGGGAGAGAGCACCAACTCCAAAAGAGCCCAAAGAAGAAGGGCTGGTCCCTGAGAGCAGTAGGAAGTGAAAGAGAAGCAAAGCCCAGATGGACAGCTCTGATTTTTATGCGGAGTCACTCTATGACTCAGCAGGAAGGAGCAGTATCAAGAACAAAGACCAGAGCTGTCCAAGGTGGCAGCCCCACATGGGGCCACTGGGTATTTGCAATGTGGCCAGTCCAAATGGAGATGTGCTGGACATGTAAATGTACACCAGCTTTCAAAGATTTAATATGAAAAAAGAATGTGAAACATCTCATTCATGAATTTGTTATTGATTGCATTTTGAAATATTTTTGCTATATTGGGTTAAAATGTTATTAACTTCACCTGTTTCTTTTTGCCTTTTTAATGCAGCTTGCATTATATTTCTATTGAACATACATTTCTATATTCTGACAGACTGTGGATTAGAAAGACTTAGGTTCAAATCCCACCTCCACCATTTACTCAGGGACACTTGGCAGGTGAGCCCAGCTATAGCCCCTGAAGACAAGATGGGCCAAACCATAGGGAAAGAGCACAGGGTTGGAACAGGATGGGCTGGGGTCGGCAGCAGGTGTGGAAACAGACAGTGGGGAAAATGTGAAAAGGAAAATGTCAGAGAGGTGCAGCCAACTGCACCTTCCCACAGTGAGAGAGGGCCTGGGCAGGGTGCAGAAGAAGCTGTAACCTCTCCCAAGGCTGCCCTCACTACTGGGTACATCTCAATGCCAAATCCCAGCATGTCAAGAGTTGAAAGAAGCCTGAAAGAGGATCCAATCCAGGAACCCCAAGAAAATCGGCCCAGAGCCGGGAAATTCCTTCCATGTGCTTTCCACTGCTTCCCCCGCAGCACCTCCACTTTGTATGTCCGCTGAATTGAGGGATGGTATCCAAGATGCGACCGCTGCACACCAAAAATGAGGTCCTCTCGTATGGCCCTGAGAGTTTTATTCAAGGGAGCCTTCACCTGCATGGACTTGTTACCACACAGTTGGTCTTCTAGCCTCGCCCCCCCAGCCTACTTTTTGGTTGATTCATTCATCCATTTATACTCTGCAGCTGTGTGCTGAGAACCAGGCCATGAGCTAGGGATACAGAGATAAATAAGACCCATCCCTGCCCTCCAGGACCACACAGTCTAGTGGTTTTGAAATGTGGAGCTGTTCAGACCACAGCCCCCAACCCTCAAGGTGGTGACCTTCCCCACTTTACAGCTAACTGAGATTACCCAGTGGTGGTGGCAGGCCCAGATAGAGATGGCTCCTGACCAGAACAGAGGCCTTCCCACTAGCCGAGCTGCCTCCACTGGCACATGGAGGGAGAGGCAGCTGCGTGGAGCTGGGATGAGGTCAGGCTAGAGTCACCAGAAGTCAGGTGGATGCACCAAAGCCCAGACCCTGGCTTCAGAAAGTACACCAGGTGAAGGGATTTGTGGAAGGCCACAGAGCAAATCAGCATCAAAGCCAGGACAAGAACTCAGGGTTTCTGATTCCAAACTAAACTCTTCAAGCAGTGGCGGCGACTCAAAGAGGTGGATGAGCACAGGGCCAGTCTGCAGCCAGGAGCTGCAGCTGACTCCCTTACCTGCTGCTGCTCAGGACGTAGGGTTGGTTCTCGCCTAACAGCAACCTGCTGAGGGTCAGGGGCTCTGGGCCGAACAGCCCCACATTCAGAAACCACTAGACTGTGAGGTCCTAGAGGGCAGGGATGGGTCTTATTTATCTCTGTATCCCCAGCTCACGGCCTGGTTCTCAGCACACAGCTGCAGGGTGTGAACGAATGGATGTGCACATGAATGAATCAAACCAACCCAACTGGAAACGAGGCTAAGTAGGGGTGGGAGGTGGTAGAAGAACATGGACAGGGTTGCTCGGGATGCTTTATTTTCTTCTTTCCTGCATCCCTGAACATGCCAGGCATTGTGCAGGCAAGAGAGGAAAGCAGTATCCAGGAAAGAAGATAGACAATTAAGCAAGCAATCAGAAGAAACATGAAGGGCCGTGAGTTCCTCCTGGGCCTTGACCCCTGTGTGACCTTGACCAGATCCTTCTCCTCTCTAGGCCTTAATTTGTTTAGATGAACTGGAGTTAGACTAAATGGTCCAAGGTTCACTTCCCACACTGATCCCCATGACTGGCAGACATGGACGTGAGCCCTCTCCCGGCTGCAGAGAATCATGGCCTCTCCCCACCATGGCAGTAGGGGGTATGGGGAGAGCAAGGCCAGGCAGAGGCACCCTGGCGTGAAGAAGGCAAACAGACACTCCTGGAAGCAGGGTCCCCAGAGACTGTGCAGCCAGAGGTAACTGGCTGTGACAAGGAGTGAGCCAGTAGTCAATTCCGTTCAATAAAACTTTGATTACCTATGAGCCTTGTAAACAGGCAGCTCCCCTGTGGGCCGAGCCGCAGGTGCTCTCTTCTTCCCTCCCTCTGTCCTGCCAGCACCTGCCCAGCCTGGCCCTGGGCCCTGTGCCAGCCCAAAAACTTCCTCAGCCTCTGATGCAAGGTGGGCAGCTGAGGGTTAAGTGCCCACTGGCAGGTGAGTGCTCAGGGCCTAGGGGCAGTGGGAGGGGAGGGAGCAGGAATCACTTAGCCCTCATTAGTCCAAATTAAAATCAGGAGTGAGATGACAATTCCAATTTGCAGTGGGCTAATTGTTTTCCCTCAGAAGCTGATCATTTTGCAGATTGGGGAAATTAATTGTTTGAAGTCCCAGGTGCATTGGCTTTGAACCCAGCGCAGGCCAGACAGGCTCTGCCTTTACCTCGTCATCACCCCTCAGGGACACACTCAGCAGTGGCTTCTGCCCTTTGGGATTCTCAGGCAGGGAGAGACTGAGGGTCAGGGGTGAGGGTAGGGGTCCTACTAGTCTTACCCTCAGGTGGGAAGAGGGAAGAACACTGGCAGAGAGGTAGGCTGGGGGATGCCAGCAGCTGGGGCCTGGCATCCAGGAGGGGTGCTTTGCCTACCTGATGCCACCTGCTCTGCGGAGGGGTGTATGTAGGAAGCCTCCTTGGACCTGCCAGAAGTTCCCACTTCCACTCTGCATCCAAAAGTCCCTGTAAAGTTCACTCACTCATTCAACAAACATCGACAACCCACTGTGTGCCAAGTGTTGCTTCAGGAGGGCTGGGGACACGGCACTGAACAACTCAAACACAATCCCTCCGCTCATGGATTTTACTTGGGGGGATAGATGGACAATAAATGTGTAAGTAGACATCAGAGAGTGGTAGGGGCTCGGAAGGAATGACGGACAGCAGGAGGGATGGGGCTCCAAAGACTCCCACACTCTAATCCCAGAGCCTATGGAATCTGTCACCTTCCAAGGCAGAAGGAATCCTGCAGATGTAATTACGGTTATGAACTTTAAGATGAGAGAATGTCTTGGATTATCTGGGTGGGACAAATCTAGTCACATGAGTCATTAAAGCAGCTTTCTCCAGCGGCAGGCAGAAGAGGGATTCCAAGCGTGCGATGATCTGATATCCTGTTGCTGGTTCTGAGGAAGCTGTGCACAAGGACTGGAAGGCACCGTCTAGGAGCCGAGGACCACCCTCAGCTGCCAGCCAGCATGGAAACAGGGACCTCAGTCCTACAGCCACCTGAATGAGCTCAGGAGTGGATCCTCCTAGAGTCTTCAGATAGAGTCCAGCTGGCTGGCACCTTGATTTTGGCCTTTTGGAAACCTGGAGCAGAGAAATCGGCTGAGCCAACCCAGACAGACTTCTGGCCGACAGAGCTGTGAGATGGCAAATGTGTGTTTCTTTAAGCTGCTATGTTTGTGGTGATTTGTTATGGCAGCAATAAAAAGCTATTTCAGGAACTAAACAGGGTCACAGGAGAGTGACTTGGTGCTATGTTAACTTGGGTGGCCTCTTTGAGGAAGGGACTGACACCTGGATGATGAGGAAGCAGAGTGGGGTGACCAACTTGTCCCCATTTCCCAGTTTCAGCATTTAAGTCCTGCATCCCCCCAAAACCCCCCAGCCCCAGGCAACCCAGATGGCTTGTCACCATATGGCAGAAGGAATGGCCTGGGCAAAGGCTTGGGGAATGAGAGCTTTCAGGTGAGTTGTCACAAAAAGCATCCCAAGGGAAGTTCTGTCGGACACAGGAGCAGGTGATGGGGGCTGCTGGGGAATCGCTCAGAAAACTCTTTCAAATGGGGACTGAGCAACTCTAGCTGAGGATAGGTGAGAACTCCCAGCCCTCCTTCCAGAACCCCATCCTCCTGCTGTAGGCCTAAGAATTACCAGCCCCTGCCTGCCCTGCCCCGAGGCTGCTTCCTTTCACCCCTGGCCCAACTCCCTTCCCCAGCCGGCCCCTGCCAGGGCCCAGGTGTCTCCCAGTGCCCGAGTACCAGGTGCCTGCTGTGGCTTTCCCCAGTGGGATGCTGGCATTCTGCCAAGCAGCACACAGCAGGGGAAATTTTTGAAGCCGTCTTTAATTAGTGAGACAATAGGAGGCTGGGAAGCAGAGAAGACAAAGGTTGCGGATGGCTTCACACCCTGTCAAAACAGCGGCTGTGAGCCTGAAGAATGCCTGAGAGGGAAAGGGAGACGGAAAAACAGAGATGGGCCATGGGACCCTTCCCCCTCCTCTCTCCCCTTCTCCCTCTCCTCTTCACCCCCCCCCCCCCCACCGCCACCTTCCTCCTTGCCTCCCTGAACCATAGCTGCAGGCGCCTTGACATTAACCCACCCCTCTCCCAGTTCAGCTGGTCACCTCCCAGCGCTGTTTCGAGTCAGGTAAGAGGCAGCTGTTTAGGAGCTCAGCAAGGAGGCAGAAGAGCAAAGAAGGACCTGAGCTAAAGTTTTGGCTCCTTGTCTCATTATCTGGATGATGCCTGGCAACTTAATTGCTCTGGGTCTCAGTTTTCTCTTCTGTACAATTAGAGTAATAATGCCTACTTTGCAGGGTGGTGGTTGTAAAGATTAGAGATGTCAAAAAGTGCCCCACATGGAGTGGGTACTGGATAAATGGCAGCTATTTCTAATATGAGAGCTTGCACCTCCCATCCTGGATCCCAGCCCTCCAATCCAATATTTCTCAAACTCGGAACGTGCCCAAGAATCACCCAGGGAGCTTGTTAACATGCAAATACCCATCCCACTCCTCAGGGTGGAGCCCAGACACCTGCAGATTGAACAGCTTCCAAGCAGGTGATTCCAATGCAGGCAGCTGGGTCTGCCGCCTGGGAAAAGAGCTAGCCCAGGGCAGTCCTGCATCTGGGTCCATTTCAGAAGCCATTCCCCTACAAATGGAGGGTGCTGGCAGGGAGGTGAGGTCTTGCCTCTCCCACCAACTTGCTACCTTCACGTGGGGGTCTGTCCCGGGTGCAGCCTCCACATCTAAGCAAGGTGAGTTGGTCCTCAGGTCAGAGCTTCTGCGGAAGGGACCTCGGTATCCACCTCATTCTGCTTCCTTTTCAATGGAAGAAGCAGAGTCCCAGAGCAGGGAAGTGACTAGTATTAGATGGTGCAAAAGTAATTGCGATTTTTGCCATTGAAAGTAACAGCAAAAACCACAATTACTTTTGCACCAGCCTAATATTAATATAAGGGCACACACTGAACTCTGGGTTTCTGATTCTCATCTGCAAGATACAAGTACCCAGCTGCAAGATGGCTAGTCCCTCTCAATTCAGAAGTTCTAAGTTTCTCTAGGAGTTGGCTCCACTGACCCCAGGTTGGGAAACCGTGAAGGAAGCCTGAGGCTGATTGCCTTCTTGATCTCTAATCAATTTCTTCACACCTCTCTGATTTCTGGGCCAGGACGGCTGCTTCTCCCTTGCCAAATAATGATAGGCTGAGCCTTACTGAACACTTGGTATGAACTAGGAACTGTTCTAAGCACTTTACTTGTATTAACCCGTATCAGCCTACAACAACCCTGTGATGCCTTTATCCTCATTTATAAGTGGGAATCTAAATACAGAGATTGGCCCGGGTGCAGTGGCTCATGCCTGTAATCCTAGTGCTCTGGGAGGCAGAGGCAGGAGGATCACTTGAGACCAAGAGTTCAAGACCAGCCTGGGCAACATAGTGAGACTCTGTCTCCACAAAATATTTTAAAAATTAGCCAGGTGTGGTGGTGTGCAACCTTAGTCCCAGCTACTTGGGAGGCTGAGGCAGAAGGATCACTTGAGCCCTGTAGGTCAAGGCTACAGTGAGTTAGGGTAGTACCACTGCACTCCAGCCTGGGCAACAGAGTGAGACCCCATCTCAAAAAAAAAAAAAAAAAGAAAAACTATTTAGCTGGGCATGGTAGCATGCACCTGTAGTCTCAGCTACTCAGGAGGCTGATGTGGAAGGATCACTTCAGTCTAGGAGTTCGAGGCTGCAGTGAGCCATAATTGTGCCAGTGCACTCCCTCTTTGATGACAGTGTGAGACCCTGACAAAAAAAAAAAAAAAAGGATCTAGAGATTAAGTAACCTGCCTGGGGTCAAACAGCTGAAGCTGGGATTTGAATCTCGGCAGTCTGGCCCCAAAGTCTGTGTGCTTAACCACTGAGGAACATTGTCCTTGAAGCCATACTTGTAAGTACATGATATACTGCCAACCCAAAGTCAGTAAGGACTGGTGTAAAGCGGACTGGATTAAGAATTAGAAGACCCAATTACCCAAGAAGGGGTACGAGGAGCCTTCTGGGTACTGAAATGTTCAAAGCTGTTCACTTAAGATTTATGGGTTTGAATACTGTAGACAAGTTTAATCTTAATGAAAAATCAGAAGGCTTGGGTTTGTCCCAACGGTGGCCTATTTATTAGCTGTGTGACCATTAGCTTGTTAGGCCTTAGTTTTTTCATCTGCAAATCAGAACAATTAGAATGAAAGCCTGCTTTCTTAGTTGATAAGGAAGTTGTACAAAGTTCTTTCTTTGTATAGCAGGTCCCATCCAGCTGTCTTGATCCTTTTTGCATCCCCTGATCAAAAACTCTCCACCAAACTCTCCCTGGCGGTACTCATAGCATATGTGGCTACTTCCATCCTTCCCTGGACCAGAAGCTCTTTGATTCCATCCAAACATCCAAGTCATCCAACTTTGTGCTCATGCAGAAGCGGCACTTGGTAGTTATATCCATCATTGGCATTACCAGTGCGTGCTGGAACCAGCTTGCCCCAGTCCATGAGAGCTCACCTCTTCCCAACTCCACCCTCAATAACATTACATAGTAGGTTGAAATTGGCTGTGATGGAAATACTGAAAACTATGAAAATTGGCAAACACTACAAATCAGGACTTCCCTTCTTGCCACCCCCCCAGCACAACACCCCTGCCATGAACCCAAAATGTTCCTCTCAAGTAGGCCCCAGGAGGTTTATAAGAGCTCTGGGACTACCAGTAGCTGGGGAGCTGTGGTCTGAGTGTAGTTGTTCTGAAACTTTAATGTGTGCAAAAGACATTCTCCATTCTCTAGCCCCTGTGGACATTCCCAGCTCCCCCAGTCCTTGCCTGAAGAAACAGCTGAGTGGCAGTGGGACACAGGTGGCTGGACCCAGCTGAGGTAAGTTCTCCGAGAGTGGAAATGAGGTAAGTTCTCCGACAGTGGAACTGACCACCCCAGCAAGTGGTGCTAAAACCTTGATGGCATCCCTACTTCAGGTCTCACCAGATTTATGCTCTACATTTGGTGGGTTTTGTTTTTGTTTTCTTGAGACAGGGTCTTGCTCTGTAACTCAGCCTCCCAAGTAGCTGGGACTACTGGCATGTGCCACCATGCCCAGCTAATTTTTTAAAAAATGTTTTTGTTTCTTAGAGAAGGGGTCTTACTTATTTCCTAGGCTGATCTTGAACTCCTGGGCTCAAGTGATCTGCCATCCTAGGCCTCCCAAAGTGCTGGGATTACAGGCATGAGCCACCATGCCCAGCCAGGTGAGGTTTGTTTTTTTTTTTTTTCCTCCTCCTTCCTTTCTCTTCCTCTCTACATTCATTCAAGCACCAATTCCATGTATTTTCTCTGCCAGGCACTGGGAATAGATATAAGATGAACAAGATCCAGCCTCTGTCCTGAGGGAGATCTGTACCTAGCAGGGCAGACTGACAGACTCACAAATATTACTGTGGCCCTGGGGGCTGCCGACAGGACAAGGGCACCGAAAGCAGGATAATTGTGTTCAGAGAAGCACAGTGGCCCCCAGAGCTCCACACTCCACATCTTTCCTTCCCTCCCCTTCCTTCTCTTTTTTTTTCTTTTCTTTTTTGAGACGGAGTCTTGCTCTGTCGCCCAGGCTGGAGTGCAGTTGCGCGATCTCGGCTCACTGCAAGCTCCACCTCCCGGGTTCACGCCATTCTCCTGCCTCAGCCTCCCGAGCAGCTGGGACTACAGGCACCCGGCACCACACCCGGCTAATTTTTCATATTTTTAGTAGAGACGGGGTTTCACTGTGTTAGCCAGGATGGTCTCGATCTCCTGACCTCATGATCCGCCCGCCTCAGCTTCCCAAAGTGC
Source organism: Gorilla gorilla gorilla (assembly GCF_029281585.2). Classification (NCBI taxonomy): domain Eukaryota; kingdom Metazoa; phylum Chordata; class Mammalia; order Primates; family Hominidae; genus Gorilla; species Gorilla gorilla. The sequence goes on along the minus strand of NC_073224.2, from coordinate 52,104,963 downwards.
TGGGATTACAGGCGTGAGCCACCGCGTCCGGCCCCCCTCTATTCTTTCTTTGTCTCTTCTCTATCAGCCTGCCCCTGGCTGTCTGCATCCACGTGTGTCAAAGATATAGTAACTGGTAGGTACAGTATGACGTTCCTATCGAAAAATTAGAAGGTATAGAAAAACATGGAGAAAATTTAAATAATCCCCTTTTCTACCTCCTGGTGCCATAACCACTGTTAACATTTTGATGCATATCTTTTCAGGCTTTTTCTTATGATAGTAAATATTCTTAACAATTTGTCTCTCCCTGAGGTTCATGTCATCTTTCTTGTTTTCCACCTTGTTTTGGTAGAGTACATCTTTTTTGAGTTGCTTTTGAAAAAGAGCTAAGTTTCTTGAAAGTCTGAGTGTTTGAAAATTTTTGCATGAACATTTTTGCAAATGTTTGCATGTCTTTATTGAGCCTCCATATCTGACAGTTTGACTGGAAATATAATTTCAGATTGTAAATAACATTCCCTCACATGTTGGAAGACACAGTTCCATGACCTATTTGCGTCTAGGGCTGCTGTTGAGAAGTCTGCTCTATCATAAAGCCTGTCTTTTTCTTCCTGGCTTATACCTGACATTCTGAAATCTCAAAATGTTGTGTCTTTGTGAGGGTCTCTTCTTCATTAATTGTGCTAGGCACCTAATGGACCCTCGCCATCTGCAAAGTAATCATCTTCATTGAAGGAAACAACATATTTTAAGTCTCCAAGAACTTGTTCTCTGCATCTTCCTTAAAAAATAAAAATCACCCAAATGTCTACCAACTGATAGATGGATAAAAAAAATATGGTATATCTGACGGGCATGGTGGCTCACATCTGTAATCCCAGCACTTTGAGAGGCCAAGGCGGGTGGACCATCTGAGGTCAGGAGTTTGAGACCAGCCTGGCCAACACGGCGAAACCCCCGTCTCTACTAAAAACACAAAAATTAGCCGGGTATGGTGGTGCAGGCCTGTAATGCCAGCTACTTGGGAGGCTGAGGCAGGAGAATCACTTGAACCCGGGAGGCGGAGGTTGCAGTGAGCCAAGATCACCCCATTGCACTCCAGCCTAGGTGACACAGTGAGACCCCATCTCAAAATATATATCTATGTGTCTATATATATGTGTATATATATATACACACACACACACACACACACACACGCATATATATGGTATATCCATACAATGCAATAATATTCAACTACAAAAAGGAACGAAGTAATGGCACATGCTACAACCTTTGAAAACATGCTAAGTGGAAGATGCCAGACAGAAAGGCTATGAATTGTATGATTCCATTTATATGACATGTCCAGAATAAGCAAATCTATAGAGACAGAAAGCAGACTAGTGGTTGCCAGGATCTGGGGGAAGGGGAGAATGAGGAGTGGCTGCTGATGGGTATGGGGTTTTTTGGGGGCGATAATGAGAATGTTTTAGAATTAGATAATGGCAATGGATGTACAACCTTGTGAATATATAAAAAACTACCAAATTGTACACTTTAAAGTGGTGAATTTTATGGTATGTGAATTATATCTCAATTTTTAAAAAAGGCCCCATGATCTTCTTTTGTGGGTATAATGTCGTCTCTCAACTCTCTGAGGATATAAATTGAGGTGGTGATGATGGTTTTTATTTTTTCTTTTGCTCCCTGCATAGTATTTCCTTTCTTCAAGTTTTTATTTATTGTTTATTTTGGCTTATGCTTTTTTAATATTAGACACCTCCCTTAAAATTCTAGTAAGCCTTAGCCAATGGTTCTTTTTTTTTTTTTTTTTTTTTTTGAGACTGAGTCTCACTCTGTCGCCCAGGCTGGAGTGCAATGGCATAATCTCGGCTCACTGTAACCTCCACCTCCCAGTTTCAAGCCATTCTCCTGCCTCAGCCTCTGGAGTATCTGGGACTACAGGCACGTGCCACCATGCCTGGCTGATTTTTATATTTTTAGTGGAGACGGGGTTTCACCATATTGGCCAGGCTGTTCTCAAACTCCTGACCTCAAGTGATTTGCCCACCTTGGCCTCCCAAAGTGTTGGGATTACAGGCGTGAGCCACCGTGCCCAGCCAATGGTTCGTATTTACAGCCGATTGGAACGGGCAGGGCTTAACTGAGAGGAAGGGGGTCTCCCAAATATCATCACTTGTCCAACTACCAGTATTTTAAGACCCAGCTGGAAGAAATGACCAAAAGGTTTCCCCATTTGGCTTGGAAACTTTGAGCAAATGCTCACTTTTCCAACATTCTGCCTCATCTCTACCCATACTTGTACCCATATCCCCAAGTCAGCACTTTTTGGGTTCAGTCTCTTTGGAGAGCAAAGTTTTCTTCAGGATGCTCTAGGGTAAAGCAGGGACAGACATGGGGTGACATGGGGTGAGGAAGGGATCTGAGGTATCACTTTCCTGTTTCTGGCCCTACTCCATACCCTGTCTTCAGATGCCAACCATTTCTCAGCCTCTCTGTGGTTTTATAGCAGGAATCTGTCCATTTCTCATTGACTCCCCTCTTTGGGAGTCTCTGGGTTTTTCTTTCTCTATCAAGCCAAGTCAGTTACCTTCTCAAGTTCCAAAATTGTACTGACATTTCTTATTCGCTTTGATCTCCTCCCCTGCCCTTGTGGGCCTGCATCTTTTTTACTCCTTTACTTCTAGTGTGGTTTGGGGAGGCAGCACAAAGCACCAGAGATGTTAGTCCACCATGTTTACACAGAAGTCCCTCCTTGCTACTGTCATTCAAAAGTGGCAGTCACTGGTATTCTCCGTTTATCATAAGGTGGCTTCTGCCATTATGACCAACCTCAGTCTGACATGAAATAGTATGTAATGCTGACTCGCCAGTGCTGTGAGACCAGCAGGGGAACCTCCTGGCAAGCTGAGAGTTGGGTGACTTTGCCCTCAATAGCCATCCTCATTACATTTCTCAGTCATACTTTACTGCATTTTATGGGGGAAATTATGTGGTAGTCTCTAATCCACGGATTCATGAAGGGCTATGATGTATCCCTTGAGAATGTCAAGGGCCTACTGTACCTCTGTCACTATGGAAACTAGTTCCCTGGTAGCCATTAGGCTTAGCAACATCCACAATGGTGCAATGCACATGGATTCTGGCTCTGGTAATGGACAGGAAGCAGTCCCTGGAGACAGGGCCACACTTACCCTAATGACAGTCTCCGGGGTCTTCATCCAGCCTGAGCACCCTGCATGGAGCCTGGCCTGAAGTGCTCCAGCTCAGAGGAGGAGGAGGGAGAGGGTAAGCCTGTTTGGCCCACTGAAATCTGGAATTATTCAAGTGCTCCTGGAACGGCTTTCCAAACCCAGCCTCCCAGGACATCTGTCTTACGGCCACCTAAGAGAATGAGGTTTAAGGTGGTCAACAGTTCATAATCCACTTTCGGGTGTGTGTGTGTGTGTGTGTGTGTGTGTGTGTGACGGATAGTTCAAAAGTCACTTGTGTTTGGCTTTGAAATGCATTGTAGGATTTTTTTCCCCAGTGTATTTACTATGCAAATGAGTTACTATGTGTGAAGTGTTTAAAACAGCCTGGCTCATGGTAAGTGCCTTATAAGTGTTTGCTATTATTATTATTACTAAAACTGTATTTAGCTTGGATCCATATGAAAACAAATTTGCATTCCTGGACTCTTTGAAACTCACTAAACTCAACAAAAAATAGTAGATAAGACAGAGACCCAAGGACTAAGAACTCCTGGCTCATTGACCCCTCTTTACATAATAGAAAATAAGCCATCATCCAGTTATTTTGTTTATTGGTTTGCCCCATTCACTGGATTGGTGAACTCCCTGCCAGGCCCACTCCTTGACACTTTACCAAGAACCAATGAGTTGATGCCTGTAAAGGCATCTGTGAGCTGTCTCTTTCCAGAGGACCCTCAAGGCTGCTTCTTCCTGGTCCAGGGGGTGACCGCAGGCCAAGCTCCATACCCTTGGCTTGTTCACAGGACTCCTGCTCCTCTCCAGGTCTCCCGTCCACCCTCGTTTCTCCTTCCAGCTCCACCCTCGTTTCTCCTTCCAGCTGTCCTTCCTCCTGTTTATAGATGTGCCTCCATCTCCCCTTGCCTTTTCTGTTGTCATCCCCATCATCTCACTTTCTTTCTTTTCCTCCTCTGGACTGGGAGTTCCTTAAGGGCAGGTCTTGTTCATCTTGTCAGTCTGAACACCTAGAATGGGGCCTAGTAAATAGCAGATGTCCAAAATATTTTTTTCCTTTTTGGAATGATAAATCCTCTTTCTTTATTGCCTTGCTTCTGAGGTATCTGCCTTGTGTCCTCTACTTTCCCCCTTCTCCCCGCCTTACACAGACACACACACACACACACACACACTCTCTCTCTCTCTCTCTCTCACTTCGTCTTAGAGCCTCTTGGGCTGCTCTTCTGCCTGGCTGTGCATATGAAGGAGTTGGTGTTTCCCATCCTTGGGAAAGCCCTTCTGACCTCAGTGGTGGCAGGGAGAGGCCTAAATAAGTTGCACAACTCAGAATGTCAGGACTGATACCTCCTGATGAGAAGCAGGCTTGTTCTGTGCAATTTCCATCTCATTTGTCTTTTCATTTGTAGCTTAAATTGGCCAATTTCATCTGGAATGTGCCTGGACTCTCTGGCAAGCCATATACTACAAATGAGTGTCCCAGTAGCTGTCTACAGAGGGACTGGCAGGGGAGTGGGCCCAGGTCCTCCACAGCAGCATTGGTGACGGCTCCTGGGCCTCTGGAAGCACTAATGCTTGGAGGATTGGGGCCGAATGTGATCTCCCCAAGGCCTGAGGAGGGGAGGATGGAGGAAACTGCAATGAGAGGGATTTAGGGCTAGGTCCTGAAAAATTTGGTTGATTGATTGATTGATTAATTTTTTTCTCTCTCTCTATCAGAAGAGGGTAAGGTACATGGGATGGAAGAGCAGTTGTTTGTACTTTTAAGAGTGGGCAGAAGTGACACAATGTGGAGCAAAAGAATACAAATACTCCATTCACATGAAATTCAAAAACAGGCTAAACTAGGTCTACGCTGCTAGAATGCTGAGTGTAAGAGAGCCTTTTAGGGGGCTAGAAATGTTCTACATGTTGTTTTATATCTTGATTTGGGAGTGGTAATATGGGGATGTTGTATACCCCATATTCAAACTCGAGTTGCCCACATGATTTGTTTGCTTCACTATATGAGTTCTACCTCAATAAAAATGGGGGGAAAAGTCACACCAATGGTTTTCGAACTTTCCTGTACATAAGAATCCTGTGGGAGCTTATCTACAATGCAGATTTCTGGCCAGCCTGGAATCTAGTTGGTCCGAAGTGCTGTCGGGAATCTGCATCTGAGTGCCCCACACCCCCAAGGGTGATCTTGAGACAGGTGTTCCACAGACCAGAAAAGACCACACAGGGGCTTGAACATCTGCCCAGTTAGATGGCCTAAGCGCCATCCTGCTGGGAGCCATGAGGGGCAGCTGGGTGGCTGAGGGCTCCCGGATGCCCTTGGCAGGGAGGGTTAGAGGTTGACTATGCTGCAGCATAGAGAAAGTACAGTGAGGACAGCAAAAGCGGTAGCAGGAAACGAGGGGCTGCTCTCTGGGCTAAGAAGGACCAGGACAGGGAGTGGATCTTCTCATCAGGGATGAGAATCTCTCTGAGCAAAGAACGCTTTGCTGCACCCCTGCACCCCTGCACCCTGGGCACCCTGCCCCAGGATGGCTGGGCAAACCTCATGGAGTGGCTTTGGCGCAGGAAGGGTAGCCGCTGCGGAAAGCTGGACCCCAGCAGATGTGGAGTTTCATGGAATAGCCTGATCCCTCTGCAGGGTCTGGAGACTGACGTGATCAGTTCTGTATCTGTATCTTCAGCAGGCACCTTCTGTCCAACAGGAAGAAGGAACCCAAGACTGAAGACCCACAGCTAAAGGTGAAACCTTGGGGAGGGTGTAGACAACGTGGCACTTCCATAGACAAATGCCAGGATAGTCTGAGCATTTGAAAATGTGGGCAAATGATGACTTGAGCTGTCCTTGACTTGAGGGCCTGGGAGAGCTAGGATATAGTGAGGGGGAGCTACATACAGGGAGTGGGAAAAGGGGCAGGGGCATCTACCATATGCCAGACCCTTTACAAACACCATCCCATTTAATCCTCCAGTAATTCTCTGGCATAATTTACTTATGTCAACTTTACAGATGATGAAACTAAGACTAAGAGAAGTTCACCAACTTGTCCAAGGCCACAACTCACAGTGGAATCTGAACTCGGCTCCATATGACTCGAGTCCCACGATCTTTTCATGTTCCCTGCTACCTCTCCCTCTCAGCCTGCTACAGTGATGGGACATTTATGAACTTGCAAAATGCTTTCTCACAAATTATCTTATTTGATTTTCACAAACATGCGTGAGGCAGGTATAAGTTCTGTTCTATGGATGAACAATTGGTCTTCAGGTAAAGAACAACTTGTCCAAGGTCAAATAGCTGATAAGTATCTGGGAACTGGGACCTAAATACACATTTGATGAGTAACTTTGCCACAATATCTTATCTGGACACTTGAAAACATACTCCAGCCCTGTCATAAACCCAGGAGAATTTGAAGATGTCCCTCCCTACTTACAGCCTGGTTTCATGATCACTAGAAACTTGTTTAACTAAACTCCTTTCTGTTCTCAGGATGGCTCAGGGGACTGAGCTGGGAAAAAAAAGGCCTCAGAAGGGAAATGGAGGCCCAGAAAGCTTTGGTGAGCAGCTCGAGATTACACAGGACATGGAGACCAGAACTCATGTTTCCTCAAATAGTTCATTTCCAGGGGGCTTTTAGGCTATTACTTCTATAATCTGCCCTCTGTCTGCCTCAGGGACTCTCCCCTCCAACCCCCATTTGGACCATGAACTGATGCCAATGGCACCAAGGAAGCATCAACTGATACTGGGCAGAAGGGCAGGGCAGTGGCCCCTGGGAGTCTTCATGGCTCCTCTGGCAGAAAGTACCTGGAGGCATCAGCTCATGGACCTGGAGCATATCAGCAAGGAACAGAGATAAACTGTACTGCATCACCACCCTGGCACTACTCATGAGAAACTTTCCCAACCATTATGCTTCGTTGACTTGGCCGGGAAGGAGTTAACACACAACATGTGAGGAGTACGCTGAGTAGGGAGCTGTGTTCTTGGGTGACCTGTGGGTATCTGGGCCCATTTAATGCACCAAGTCTTCAAATAGTGGCAGCCATCACAGGCTCTCCTGTCTGCTTGTGCATGCACACGGGGATCCTTCACTTGGTGGCTTCTCCCCAAGCAAACATTTTTAGCCCATCCTGGTTTCTCCTCACTGCCCTCTCTACCCTGGGAAATGCAACCCACATTGTCCAAGTCAGACCTAATTAGACCAGCAAATCAGTGGCACTTAAGTCATCACAGCACACTCCAAGCACAAGAGGAAATGCTGTGTAGGTTATCCTGTGCGCTGCTTGTTGTGTCTGTTTGTGTTTCCTTGGATTATACATTCTCTGCTCCCTGCCTTCCATTACCTCACTAATGGAGAGGCAGGATGCAGTCCTCCACAGACCAGCATTCATCTTCCCAGTCTGACCCTCTCGGAGGCTATTACGCTGCTGTCGCAAGATCGACGAGGGGAGAAAAATGAAAACAGTGCACAGGAAACAATGGAGGGCAAATGGGACTCTTTTAGAACCGGATCCACTGATACGTCAGGCCAAGGAGAAATGACCACAAGCTCTGAAAAGTGGAGAGCTCCCCCAGACAGCAAAGCCAGGTGAGTGGGCTTCCCCACTGGGCTGCCCACAGGAAGAGGCCAGGCTGGTGGGGATAGAAGGGTGTCTGTCTGCAGAAGGCTGGGCAGCCTAGGCCCCACAAAATGAGAGGAAGGTTACTGAGGTCATTGCTGCCCCTGCCTCAATTAAAAAATTAGAAATCCTCCCCACCCAGCTCTGTTTGTCTCCCCACAAAGCATTGCAGAAGAAAACACGGAAGCCGCCAGCACTATTATGCATTCATGATTCCAGCTTCAACCAGTCCTCTCTGCTGCAATCCCTTTATTCCTCCTCTGCAGCTGCCCCGGCACCTCTGCACAGTCCTTTTCTGAATCTGCCCCTCACCGTGCTCCCCACCTGCACCCCGTCCTCAGAACAGATTGCCTTGCCTGACCTCCTGAGGCCGATGGAGATGGTGACGTGACCTCCTTTGCCCTCCATCACTGTGCCTCCCACACCTCTGCGCAGCTCGTTCATTCTCTCTCCCTCCACTCTGACTTAAGGGAAGAGGAATTTTAAAACCAACCTCATCCCTTCCCACCTCCTCAGGAAACTCACTCCTTTGCTTACCCTCTCTCCGCTTTTAAAAACAACGATAAAAATGCCCCTTTCGCCTGTGATTCCTTCTAAGCACAGACCCTTCTTGCTTAAGCCCCTGTGAGTTAATTTTCAATCTCACAGCTCTTCTCAATCCAACAGTATTTTTGCAGCTTTCAGCCTCGGGAAGCTCTTGATGGGCTCGTCTGCCACGCTACCAACTTCCTTCCTGGAAGTCCCTCCCCGTCTTCTGCGTCTGCCTTGTGCCCATTCTCCGTCTGGGGTCAGTCCTCTGCCGTCCGGCAGGCCCATCCTCCACTCCCCATTATGGTCCCTCTTTACAGCCTCATCTGGTCTCTCATTACACTCTGCAGTAGCCTGATGGTCAGCTCTTTAATCAAATCCCATTCAGTTCCCTAAAGTACCAAAGTTCCCCATGAGTCCCTAGAACAGTGTCCTAAATCAGACACGTCACCCTCTCTACCCCAATACTGGCCCCACTTCCTCACCAGTCTATCCTCCCCAGCAGTCCATTTCGTCTTCCCAGGTGAGGTTCCATTCTCTTTAGGAAGATAATGCTTCAACTCCTCCTTTGAATTGCCCCTAACTTGGATCACAGATGGACATGAAAGAAAAAAAAAGAAAAAAAAATTTAAAAAGAATTGCCCCTAACAACAGAGTGATCATGCACTCCTGGGGGTCCCAGGGCACAATCCCACATGGCCCCCCAAAAGGCCAAAACTTCTTTAAAGTCTCATTTTTCCTTTTTATTTTTTTGGAGACAGGTTCTCCTTCTGTCACCCAGGCTGGTCTTGAACTCCTGGGCTCTAAGTGATCCTCCCACCTCCGCCTTCCAAAGTACTGGGGTTACAGGTATGAGCACCCCCACAGCCAGCCCTTAATTGCTTTAGGGGTGAGTCGACATCATTAGTAGCTGCTTGAGGTCAAGACCCACAGTTTTACCCTTTTTATCTGTCCCTCCTACTTGTGGCCCATGGTAAGGCCTTGATTGGCCAAAACCATGGGTTCCCCTTGACACCACAGGGCACTCTCTGTGAAAGGCCCACCCTGGAAACCCCACTTATCTCCAACGTGTCCCTGGAGGCTGGGGTTGGCTCTCTTGTCACCTCACTCTTCAAAGGGACAGTGGGAGCTGCTCGAGCAAGCCCATCTCCTGGGCGCTGTGCCCAGGACAGAGACTAGTCCAACTTGTGGTTCCTTTCCAATCACTTAATCACATTTGGCTCTTCACACCTGAGGTTAAGGACTTCCAACAGCTCCACAAATCCTCTGCAATTAAACCTCCTGAGGCCCCCGCTGAGTGAAAATAACTCACTGCTTCCACAAGCAAGAACACCCCAGTAGACTTTTCAGCTTAGCATGGACACTTTCGGAACCCAACCAATTGTTTCTGCAGACCGTGTTGGCACAGCCTGACCCAGCACCTGCTGGGAGGGTGGTGGTACAGGAAGAAGCAGGAGTTGGAAGGGTTGCTTTGCATTTTGATAAAATGAGCAACCTGCAAATTCGATGCAAAATACTATGAAAAGATGGCATATATTAATTTGGAACCAAAAGCTCTGGGCATTTTAGGCAATAAAATGCCAGCCCTGTATGTGGTCATATTTACTGCCCCAATTTTCCTTTCCTGATATTCTAAGTAAAACGGAAAGTGTAAGATATTGAGAGGGACATATTCCTCTCCTGTGAATGTCTAGGCATAGGAATAAGTTGGTCATGATGCTAGTTATGTAAATATAAATGCCATCTCATCCATATCCTCACTGGCAAACATTTATTGAGCACCTACTATGTGTAAAACACCATGCTAGGTGCTAAGTGAAGAGCGTAAAGTACCCTCATTCAGTTGAGCTCGTACAATAAACGTTTGTTAGGCGCTTATTGCTAAACATTTATTAAGTGCCACTTGCTAGTCATGTGGTCCTGGGCCAGTTAGCTTTCTCACTTGCAAAACGAGGTAATGCCAATGCCCTTCAGTGGGTGGATGGTTAAATAATTGTGGCACATCCCTATCATGTTATACTACATGATGACAAAAAAGAACAAACTAACTGCTGATATAGGCAACTACTTGGATGAACCTCAAGGAAATTATGCTGAATACAAAAAAAGCCACTGGGCGCGGTGGCTCATGCCTGTAATCCCAGCTCTTTGGGATGCCAAGGCAGATGGCTCACTTTAGGTCAGGAATTTGAGACCAGCCTGGCCATGATGGTGAAACCCAGTCTCTACTAAAAATACAAAAAATTAGCCAGGCGTGGTGGCCCGCACCTGTAATCCCAGCTACTTGGGAGGCTGAGGCCAGAGAATTGCTTGAACCTGGGAGGCAGAGGTTGCAGTGAGCCAAGACCATGCCACTGCACTCCAGCCTGGATGCCAGAGTGAAACTCTGTCTCCAAAAAAAAAAAAAAAAAAAAAGCCAACAGCAAAAAATTACAGACTCAATGTTCCCATTTATATAACAACTGTGAAACAACATAATTATAGAGATGAAGAATAGCTGAGTGGCTGACAGAGTGCGAGATGGGGTAGCGTGGCTATACAGGGGCAGCACAAGGGAGTCCTGTGATGGTGTGGTTAAGTAGCTTGATTGTGGTGGATTTACACAAAACCAGGCACACACAAAGGAGTGCATGTATAACTGGTGAAATTCCGATAAACTCTAGGGTTATACCAATGTCAATTTCCTTGTTTTGACATTACACTATAATTAGGCAAGATGTTGGCGCTGGGGGATGCTGGATGAAGGGTACTGTGGACTTCCCTGTACATTTCTTTGCTTGTCCAGTTAATCCATACTTTTTTTAAAAGGTTAAAAAACAACAATTTAAAAAATAGGGTGCAAAACATACATCATATGGTTATTCTGAGGATTCAACGAGTTAATATAAAGCACTTAAATAGCATCTAGTACATAGTAAACCTTCAATATATGTTGTGATTTTATTGCTACTACATGCGGGACACTGGGAGTGCCCATATAAATAGCTCACAGTCTCTGTTTTTGAGGAGTTGCTAATCCAGCAGAAGAGAAAGACCCAGCAAAGAGAGACTTTTAATAGAATGTGCTGACTGTGCTCAGTTCATGGGAGGAGTTCTCAGGGCTTTAGGGAGGGTTTCCTGGAAAAGATGCCACTAGAGCTGAGTATTGAAGTCTGGTAAGAGTCAGCCAGGAGAGGAGACTATGAAGGGCACCCAGGCAGAAGGAATGGTCTGAGAAAAGCTCAGAGGTGTGAAGCCACATGAGATGGCTGAGCAACTGGGGACAACTGCTTTAACTTGGGCATCTGGGAGGCAGTGAGGGCTGGAGGAAGACGCTGGCAAAGTAGGCAGAAGCCACGCCAGGGAGGGTGTGTATGTCTCAAGAGCTCGCACATTATCCTCCTGGAGTCTGCGGTGAGGAGCCACTGTCTTCCCTCAGCTTTGACCATCCTCGTTCCTCACTCTGTGGACTCTCTGGGCACTCCTGTTCCAGAGTACTCCATTCCTGGCATGAAATGAATCCTCATAGACCTATGAAGATCTGAGAAAAGCAAGGGGCCAGTGCTGGCCCCACCAACCTAACTTGGTCTGCTCCAAACCAAACTGCACATGACATTCCAGACCCACCTTCTTCCCAGCCCCTGTGGGTGGTGGTGTTTGTTTGTGGTGCCACTCCCCCTTCCACTACTGTGGATAATTTGAACTTGCAGCAGTCTCTTTTCTATAAAGCGTGGATATGCAGCAGTAGAGACAGCATGGAAAGGCCAGGCGCGGTGACTCACACCTGTAATCCCAGTACTTTGGGAGGCCGAGGCGGGCAGATCATTTGAGAACAGGAGTTTGAGACCAGCCTGGCCAACATGGTGAAACCCCATCTCTACTAAAAATACAAAGATTAGCCGGGTGTGGTGGTGCGTTCCTGTGGACCCAGCTACTTGGGAGGCTGAGCTAGGAGAATCACTTGAACCCGGGAGGCAGAGGTTGCAGTGAGCCAAGATCACGCCATTGCACTCCAGCCTGGGTGACAGAGCGAGACTGTGTCTCAAAAAAGAGCATGGAAGTGGGGCCTGAGTACCAGGCTCAAGTCTAGCTCTTCACTGATCAGCACTGTGACTGTGGGCAAGCCACCACTCCTCTCTGGGCTGCAGTTTGCTTCACTGTGAAACAGGTGATCATAATACACACCCCAGCTTCCTCATGGGTGTGGCTCTAAGGACAAAGAAAAAAATCGAACACGATAATATATGTGAAAGAGTTTTGTAGGTTGTAACTAGTTTTTCTTCTTGTTTTTGAGACAGGGTCTCACTCTGTCGCACAGGCTAGAGTGCAGTGGTGCTACCCTAGCTCACTGTAGCCTTGACCTCCAGGGCTCAAGCGAACCTCCTGCCTCAGTCTCCCAAGTAGCTGGAACTGCAGGCTCTGGCCACTACACCTGGCTAATTTTTAAATCTTTTGTAGAGATGGGGTCTCACTATGTTGCCCAGGCTGGTCTTGAACTCCTGGCCTCAAGTGATCCTCCCACCTCAGCCTCCCCAGAGTTCTGGGATTATAGGCATGAGCCACTGCACCTGACTGTAAATAGCTTTTCACATGTGAAAGATTAATGCTATTGTTCCTGAAAAATCTATTGGTGAGGAGGAGCCTACACTGGAAACTCAAAGTGAATGACTTTTGAATCTTTGGTTGGGGAAAGACAGGGAAGGGAAGGGAGCAGGAGTATGGTCTTCTGGCCTACCAATGCCACACACAAGGAACAGCTTTCCTTTCGGACTTTTTCATGGATCCTCTTTGTATTTAAAGACCTCTCATGGATGAATTCACTCTCCCAAGATTTTCTGGAAGCCAAATCTGTGCCAGACACCAATGATACAATAATACAACAGATAGGGTCTCTACCCTCATAGAGTCACAGCCTAGTGGCATAGATGGACATTTCTCTAATAAGCACCTAACCGTATAATTAGATATCATCATGTGTGTTATGAAGAAAGCATACAGGACATTGTGAGAGTGTTTAACTGGGGCCTGGTAAAATTCTGAAGGTACAGGGATGCTTTTCTAAGGAAGGGCTACTTGAGCTGAGATCTGCAGGATAGCTAGTATTTAGGGAGGAGAAGTAAGGGATGGGAAGAGTGATTAAGGGCCAGGAAACAGCACATGTGAAGGCCATGAGGCCAAAAGGAGCTCAGCAGTCAAAGAGCTGAAAAAGGCCAGGGTGCAGAGTGCAGAGCGTGAGGGAGGGGAGTGGGGATGCCTCAGTGCAGGCACAGGTCAGATACCACAAGGGACCATCCCACTGGTCATCCTAAAGAGCATGGGAATCACTTAAGAGTGTTGAGAGTACAACATAATGTGACTAGGTCAGATTTGTGTCCTTAAAAGGTCAGCCCAGCAGCAATTCAGAGACCCAGTTACCAAAGCCAGGGAACATTTTTTAGTTCTCAGAAGCATTTCCACTCTTGTTTTTGTTTTTTTTCTCTGACACTTTCTTTTCCCTTGGCTTCTCTGACAATTGGAGATACAAGAGTGGATACAGCCATACCAATGAGAAGGTGGTTCCAGCAGCCTGAGGAAAAGGCAAAGTCAGCCTGAACTAGTGTGGAGGCTGTGGAGATGGGGAGGAGTGGAGTGGATGGACCCAGGTGCTGTTTAGGAGGTAGACAGGGCCTGGTGATGGGCTGGATGTAAGGCGGTAGAGAAAAGGGAAGAGCTGACAGTGACTCCCAGTTGATGGCGTGCAGAACTGAGGTTTGAGGTTATGCCATTCACAAAACAGGCAGCACTGGAGGAGGATCAGGCAGTGGGTGAGAAGGCAGTGGGAGATGTAGCAGGAGAATCACGACTCTGGCTTTCAGTATGTCAAGTCTGAGGTTTCTTGAGACATCCAGCTTAGTCAACTAGGCAGGTGAATATAAGGATATGGGGCTCAGAAGAAAAGACACCAACTAGGAAGCTGGGTGTCATCTGCATGTGGATGACAACGGAAGCCGTTCGTGTGGCTGAGATGGCCCAGGGACAGAATATCCAATCAGAAGAGAATACCTTGAGCCAGACCATAAGGAACACCAACATTTAAAGATCAAGACGGGAAGGATGAGTCAGCAAAGACGACTCAGGAGTACCAGAGAAGCCAAGAATGTGGGGTCAGAGAAGCCAAGGGAAAAGAAAGTGTCAAAAAAAAAAGGAGTGGAAAATGCTTCTGAGAACTAAAAAATGTTCCCTGGCTTTAGCAATCTGGAGAGCTGCTTCAGCAGAGTGATGGGGGAGGAAGCCAGACTGAAGCAGGGCTGGGGAAGGAGTGGGTGGCACAGAGATGGAGAATGCTGTTGCAGCCAACCCTTTCAGACATTTGGCTTGTACGGAGAAGAGAGACAGTGTGGTGGCAGCAAGTGGAGTTGGGCTTCAGGAAGGTTTTTGTTGTTGTTTTGCTTGTTGAAGACATGAGAAACTTGAGCATGGTGAGAAGGCTGTTTCTGAGAAGGCAGAGGAGAGGATCTAGAACATGGGTGGTGGAAGAACTGGCCTGTGATGGCCATGCTGTGGCCTCTGCAGACACAGGAGGGAAGGAGGAGAGGACTGGCCCAGAGGCAGGTAGTTTGGGGGTTTGGTGGGGATAAGTTGGGGAGTTCTGCCTGGTGACTTCTCTCTCTCTGTGAAGTGGGAGGTGAGGTCCTCAGCTGAGCATGAGGGTGGAGGCGGAGGTTTGGGGAGGAAGGTGTGAAATAGTCATTGTGGAGACTGAGGGGAGACAGAACCAGGGGAACGTGGTAGGAACACCAGGCACTTTTGAAGAGCAAGTTGGGTTGGTGATGGTGAGTTTGCAGAAGTAGCAATCTGTTTGTGTGTGTGTGTGTGTGTGTGTGTGTGTGTGTGTGTGTGTGTGTCCCAGCGGGTCCAGATTCCTGAATGCAGGTAGAAAGAAGCGGATAGAGCAATTAATCCAGAACAGGGACTTGGTCAAACTAGGACAATAAAAAGACAGAGGCTCAAGAGAGTTTAGGATATTGGCAGGAGGATTCTTAAAAATGATGGACCATGGACTCTATCTGGACTCAGAGAAGGGAAGGCAGAGGAAGGTAATTGATGGTAAAAAAAAAAAAAGCAAAGGTGCCAATGGAGCAAAGGTCCCAAAGAGATTGAAGAGTGGGGGTGTCATACAACCCTCCCACTGCTAAATTTGACTGGCTAAAAAATAAGTGGTGGTGTGGGAGTCCTTGGACAAGCAAGCTGGGAGACTAAAAGGTGTAGAAGGTGATGACCAGAAAGCTGGGTACTCTGCTAGGTAATTTTCAGGGGATGGGAAGATACAGAGTGTGAACTTGCAAGTGAGTGGCTGAGATAGGTGAGCCCATGAAGGGACTGTTGGGTCTGGGGTAGAAGAAGCTGTCCACATCGTCACTAATCTCACCCAGGATGATGGACAGACACACACTTGGAAAGGGAGAAGGTCTATGGGCACACGCCAAAGGCTTCCCTGAATGAAGAGGGTGGCTAGTGAGAATAAAGGTGAGTGGGGAGGATGTTGCCTTATTTTGCGAGATTTGGGGAATAATCGTGTCTTAGAGACATTACATTCTCTTGCACATGAAGTAGCCCCTCCAGGGTGAAAGATCAGGAAAATCAGTGGAAGAAGGAGTCTTGAGAAGAGGTAGTAGGTATAGCACAAAGCCAGAAGTTAGGAGCTTTCTGTCTAGTCCCAAGGGCACTAATACGCTATGTGATCTCAAGTCCTTCCCCCTCCCCATTGCTTAAGTTTCTCATAGATTAAAAATAGATCGGGAGGACTGGCTAAGATAGAACTTCCCAAGTGGTGCTAGGGAGCAACAAATGGGTACAGGTGTGCTGAGATCATGACCCTTTAGCCCTTGGGTCAATTGGGGTCCCTGAGCCATTATCACTGTGTTTGTGTGCTATAATGTGAATGAGGACGGTGAGAAAGCAGTGGGACAGATGCTCTCCAGGGCCCCAGCTATCTCTGACGTTCTGTTTGCACATCTCTGTCGCGCCGTCTTGGAGGAGGCTGCATGGAGGCTGATAGAAGAACAGACAGACTCCTGCTGCAGGCAGAAGTCCATCTGCTGGCAGAGATAGAAGCCAAGTTTCCTAGCTCCCTCTTGCTCTCCTTCCCTCCCTCCCAGCACTAGTTGAGGGAGCTGTGATCTGCTCAGATGCCCAGGTGAGAGCAGGTACACCTTGCTCCTCTTCCAGCTGATAGTTGGGTGGTCACCGGCCCCCTCAAGCCTCAGTAGCAGCTTGTGAAAGTGAAGGAGCGACCACCCACTAGTTCTATCAATCATCCGCTTCATCCAGCTCTAAAAACAGACTCACCATTTCTCAGAAGCTGGGCAGCATATCTCACTGCACACCATCCAGACAGAGCCTTCACAATGCAGATCTTTCTCTTAGGGCCAGCCACTTCTTAGAGATCCACGTAAGATCCACATACATGGCTGACCGAGGGCCACCCCTTCTCTGCTAGTAGCCTTCCGAAGGGCCCTCCCTCTCCCTCTGTCAGATGATATATGCTTAGAGAATGCACCAGCAACTTAAATTCACCCTAATCATAAAACACCGGGAAAGACCCACTTGGCCCTGTACTTTGCACACAGTAGATGTTCAATAAACATTTACTGAACTAAATGAAGACTATTCTCAAATATTTAAAAAACAATACCCTACCAAGTCTATCAGAATTCTTTAAATTATCCATCAATTATTCCCGTTTATTTGGGTAGACAATTAAAGGATGACTTTTTAAGTTCTTTAATATTTATTGGTACCTACTGTGTGCCAAGCATTTTACAAGCATGAGCTGGTTTCATTTTCACAACCCTGTGAACTCGGTGTGTTAAACCCATTTTACAGATAAGTGAAATGAGGCTCAATGAGAGACTGAGACACGTCCAGGGTCATAGAGCTGGGAAGCAGAAGCCACAGGATTCTAACCCAGATGGATCCAACTTTCAAGAAGGTGCTCTCTTCAGCACATCAGGCTGCTTCCCACAAACGCACAACAGATTGCAGCATTAAGAGTGACCGAAAGAGACAGAGGCAGCAAAGTTGTATGTGGAAGACTGCAGCCACACAGTAAATCTGAGGCTTCCCACTGCCTTGCCCTGGGGAAATCGTTCTGAGGTTGGCTAAGCTTTGCCGAAGAAAAGTGGAGAGGGGTCTGGCCGCTGCTCCTCTCAGCCCCTGTGATTGCTAGGCTGGCTCTCCCCCTCCCCGCTTTCCCCCACTACCCAAGTGATCTGGCATTTCATTTAGGGCTGCCCTGCTTGGTTCTTTGAGTGTGTGAGAGGCCTAGAAGCAGCAAGGATCTGTCCTTGGATACTCTACTCCCACCCCTCTCCCCACAGGACCAAGTGACTCCGGGGCCCAGGTACCCTTTTGTCCTCAGGGCCCAGGAAACAGATAGGAGAGTGGTGGAAAACATGAGTGGTCTGACCTGCCACGTCTGAATGCGGCTGTCAGCCCCCCATGCCTGCCCAAATCTGCCTGACAGGTGAGCAGCTGTGCACCACATCTGTCTGTCCATCTGTCTCCCTCTCGGGCCTGCAGAGAGCCAGTACTCCTCAGGGAGGGGAGGCCCTGGACCTGAAGCAGCTCCCTTACTTTGGATGTTACTCAGCAGGGACTAGGAAGGGTGGGTCTGGATAAGTGTGCCTCTGTCCCCATCCAAAATCTGACCCCCCCCCCACCAACTGCCAAGTCCCCCTCACTGCCTCCCCTCCCCTCCCCTCCTCACTACTCTCCCAGCTCTTCCTGCCAAGCTCTGCAAATTACCACACATGCCAATAAGTCATTAGAAACCAGAACGGCAAATGTGAGGTTGCCATGGAGACCAACACCAGGGAGCTGGCAGCCCTGGGGGCCGGCCGGTGGCTCAGGTGTGTTTCAGGGAGAGCTGAGAAGGTCAAAATGCCTGGCAGAGGGTATACGCACTACTGGGGCACTGATTTTAGGCAAGGCTCTGCCTCTGCCTGCTTCTCCTCTCCCTTCCCTCCCACAGCCCTGGGTCCTGCCCACCTGCAGCTTGTTATGGGTGATAAATGCTGCATAAGCTTCACGAGGGCAGCTGCAGCCTGGGCCAGTGGGCTGAGTCCTCTCATTTCCCAGAGCTGTGTCTCCACTCAGAGCAGGTGACTGTGAGAAAGCCCACCTGGTGACCAGTTCTAGGACAAAGAACACGGACAGATCTGAGCAACCTGGGCTGGCTGCAGATGTTTGGAGAAAGCTGAGGCCCAGGAAGGGGCTGAGGTCAGGACTGGAACTCAGAGCTGCTCATCTTCCTGCGCCAGTGCTCACGTCGCCTCTGCCCAGTTCTTAGCACAGTGCTTGGGCCTTTATATGCACACGTTTGTTGAAAATGTAAAAATATACACACACAATTGTTGTAACGGACGAGTTCATGAGAGAATTCATGTAAGCATCTGGGATTTCTGACAAAACAGGAGTGGACCGTGGGTTGCAGTCCCGGCTCATCCACTAACTCAGCGTGACCTCACACAAAACCACTCCTTCCTGGGCCTCGATTTCATTGTCTGGAGAATTAGCAGGTTGTATTTCAGACACACTGTATTTCAAACCAGGCTTCTCGGAGCCACCGAGTTCTGAAGCAATCCCTCCGGGGTGGCTGGGAGGTCAGAAGGAGGCCAACTGGGTTCTGGTCCACCGCTTGGCTTTTGCCTTGTATTTAGTTTCCTGATGCTGCTGTGAGCAAAGGACCACAAACTTAGTGGCTATAAACAACACAGATGTATTCTCTTACAGTTCTGGAGGCCGGAAGTCCAAAATGGGTCTCCCCGGCTTCAAGCTAGGTGTCGGTAGGGTTGTGTTTCTTTCTGGAGGCTGGAGGAGAGACTCTGTTTCCTGGACTTTCCCAGCTTCTTAGACAGGAATCTAGAGGCTGCCCACAGGCCCTGGCCCATGGCCCCTTCCATCTTCAACACCAGCACTGGCAGGTCCAGCCTTTCACACATGGCATTACCCAGATGCTGACTTCTGCCTCCTTCTTCCATCTTTAAAGGGCCCATGTGATTACACTGGGCCCACCCAGGTAATCCAGGATAATTTATTCTTAAGCCAGATATCAGCAATCTTCTTTCTCCCTTGTCATGGAACATAACATATTCACGGGTTCTAGGGATTAGTATATGGACATCTTAGGGGGCCCATTATTCTGCCTACCATACATTGAAAAATGGATTAACTTTTATAAATGTTTGAAAGCCACAGAACCAGAGTGCTTCCTGTTGCCATCAGTTCTGATGCACTATGACCTAAGCTCTTCTCCTTTTCTCCATGGGGGATATGCAGAGGAACTCTGGGTCTGCCCATCAGAGGTGAATGTTGGCAGGCTTAGGCTGTTTTGTGGGCTGTGCAGAGAGATGGGTCTCTATGCCCACCAGAAAAGAGGTCTCCGGGGAGGAAAGAATGAGGACTGTTTTAGGGGAATGGCCCTGTCTCAGCTCCTTCACCTCCATTCCCTATATACCCTGAAATTCAGATGACCCTGCAGTTGTCTGCTCATTTTTATTTCCATGCAAGGTTACATGGAGCCGTGTGTGTGTGTGTGTGTGTGTGTGTGTGTGTGTGTGTACCCACCCATGCACACTTTACCTGTTGCAAAAGGCATGCCAATCTAACAGTCATAAAGGTGAGATAGCATCTTGTCTTTCCACACTTTGACCTTCAACACTGTCCTCTTCCAAGATTCATGAACAGTCCCAGATTGTTTAGAACAAACTCTAGATACAGTAGCTAAGCTCAGAAAACATAGGATCTTAGACCTTTCTGAGCTTAGGTACTGCTTCTGCTAGCAACTTTCCAGGCCCGTAATGATCAACTCTCGCCTCTGCAGGTGAGACAGCCTCTTTCTTGACCCTGGGGGAGATGATGGCCTCTCATTCTTCCATACAGCATAACCTCTGTTCTCATCTCTGCAAGACACCCTCTGCCAACTGCTTGGGACCCAGTGGGGCTCAATAACTTCTATGAGCAAGGTGCCCTGGGCATTAATCACAGCCCCGGTGTTTTATGATTTTATGCAAATTACTCACCTCTCTCAGCCTTATTTTCTTCCCTCGGTATAAACTGGCAGCTCATTCCCATTCCCACTTCTATCATATGTCCCAGGGGATCCCGGAAAAGAAATGTGATGAGGTAGGAGAACCCTATTCTCTAGAGGAGTGGCCCTGGGGAAATTGAGAAAAGGAACTAACATTTATTGAGCTTCTACTTTGTAGCAGGTACTTTACACAGATTAGCTCATTTAATGTGGTAGTTGAGAATCAGGGCTCCGGAGTCAGAAAGATTTGGGGGCTGAATTCTGGCTCTGCCACTTGCTGGCTGTGCATGGCCTCCAGGCTTTAGTTTCCTCAACTGCAAAATGGGGGAAAATAATATCTACTTCA
The DNA here is from genome assembly GCF_029281585.2 of Gorilla gorilla gorilla. Lineage (NCBI taxonomy): Eukaryota > Metazoa > Chordata > Mammalia > Primates > Hominidae > Gorilla > Gorilla gorilla. Next base: position 52,084,220 of record NC_073224.2, on the reverse strand, counting down.
CAGCGGTATGTGGACGAAATGAGATAAATGCAGTGAAGCTTCTGGCACCTCATAAGCACTCAATAACGTTAGCTCTTATTATTATTAACAACCCTAGGAAGTGGATGTTATTAACTCAGATTTACAGATAAGGAAACTGAGGCTCGGAGAGGTTAAGATGCCCAAGGGCAGGTGGCTAGGGACTGTGAATTCTGACTCAACGCCAACTGATTCCACTTCCTCTGGATTGTGAGCCATAAGGACAAAAGCCTCAGGGTCAGCCTCTGCGTCTTCCAGGGGGTTGTGCTGGGGTACCGCGGGTGTGCCCCCCTTTCTCATGGGGGCTGGGGGCAGGGAGGAGAGCATCACCCCCCGTGTCTTGGATGGGTGAGGGCACTACCAATGGATCCTAGTCTACTCCACTCTGGTGATCTCTGTCTATACTTCAGAGGTGAGTTCATATCCCCAAGATCCAGGGAGAGGACACACTCACCCCTCATGGGGGTGGAAGTTTGCTCATTTTGGTGCAATTTTATTTTCAGTTCACAATATCTGAAACGACCAGGAATGTTATAGGAGTAACCTACCAAACAGGGACCCACCCAGGCAGTGAGAGGAAGGGAGAAGAGAAGCTGCTGCAGCCTGGGTAGATACATGGAGCCTAAGGGAATTCCAGAGAACATGGCTCCAGACACCAGTGAACTAAGAGTCCGAGATTCCCAGCATGCAGACCTGGGACAACGGCCGAAGCTGGAAATGGGACTCCATGAAGCCAGAGGACTTCCAAGATCAGAGATCATCTGGTCTTGGGCAGGACAGGGCAAGGACACTGGATAATGGATTTCCTTCTGGAAAGGGTGGCTTTCCGTGTCTCTGGAAAGAGTACAGGGGGCATTGGAAACCCAGGTGGGAGGCAGGGACTGCTCAGAGACAGAAGACCCTGCCCTTGCACGTTGCCACGTGGGCTGCCTTACTCCCACTCAGTGCCCTCCCCTCCAGCAGCACCACCCTTCTCTCCTCTCACCCTGACAGCTCCAAGTTCTCTGTGCGAGAATCCTTCCCACTGCAGAGTCGAATCTACTCCATTTTCCAAGCCTAAATCAGCCGCGCCCCCCTGAGGAAGCGTTCCCTATATAACTCCCACACAGAGCTCACAGTTCTGATAACATTTATAGTCTAAATCACACAGTTTAGCACTCGGTTTTAAATACTGTCTGGTATTATTCCCTCATTATTTCTTGTGAGTGTAAGTTCTGCCTCCCCAGCTGATCAGTAGGTTTCCTTACCAGTAAAGACTGTGTCCTGTGCTTTTTTATTTCCTTCCCAACCTCACACCCCACACTGCCTAGGACAGTGCTCAGAGCATCCTTGGTGGGGATGTACTGATTGGCTGAAACAGCTCCAATGGCTGCAGAGGGCAACCAGGCAGCACTTCCTGACTAGCCGCTGAGGGAAAAGCTGGAATGGACAGCCAACGACCAGTGGTGTTAAAAAGTCAAATCATGCCGCCCCAGGCTCCAACCCTGCAAGAGCCCATCTTACTCCGAGGAAAAATCCCCCTCCTCACCAGCTCCAGACCTCTCCTAGAGCTAGCCTCCTCCTGACCCTCTGACTTTATCTCCTGCAACTCTCTGCCCTCACCACACTCCAGCCACGCCAGCCTCCACGCCGCCTCTGACTCTCCAGGCACAGCCCTGCATCCCTGCCCTTGCACCTGCTGTCCCCTCTGCCCAGCTTGCCCCGACTGTGGTGCCACCCCCTCATCTCTCCTCAGATGTCACCTTCTCAGTGAGGTCTCTGTAGCCACCCTGCACAAGATAACAAACTCCCCCTCTCCCAACTGACTCTTCCATTTCCCTTCCCTGTTTTTTCTCTTTAGCACTTACCAGCCTCCAATGTGCCATTTCCTTTATGAGTCTATTTTACTGCATCCCCAGACAATAAACTAAAAGCTCCTGAAGGGTAGAGGTCTGTCTGGTCATTCACTGCTGTCTGCCCTCAGTGCCTGGCTACATGCTTCACAAATACTTGCTGAACGAAGAGACTCCAGCCCCACCCCATGTCTGAGATGGCTGAGGCATGGTGGCGCTCGAGATGGGCAGTGGACAGGATGATTCTGCAGGTCCCCTCGCAATGTAGATTCCACCATTCAACCCCTGGGCCCAATTCTGGGCAGGCACTTTCTCAGGCTCGAGGCCTGAAGCTGTCTGAGCCCCAGCAGAAGGCAGGGGAAGAGGAGTGGTGACAGCCAGGCAGGGTGAAGTGTCAAATTCTCTCTTTCCTCCTACACAGCTTTTAAATGTCTCGCTTCCCACCAGCTGCCCCTCTGTGGTCATTCCCCCTTCTGGGCATCACCAACTCTGCCCTCCCAAGCCAAAGACAGATACTTTCATCGACCAAGTTTGAATGCTTATTTTGAGAACATTTTAGAGAGCAAAGTAACCTTTGCTGCCTTTCTTTTCTCTTCCTCCTTTTTCATTCCCCCTGAAAAGATCAGATAGGACAGACCCATTCTTCCTGGGGAACCCAGGCTGGTTGCTAATAATCACTGCCCTGCCCCCTTCTTCCATATGTTTTTCCCTGAAGAAGCTGCCTTGTGAGATGTTTGTAAATAGGAACAATTTTACCTGTTCTTCCTGAAACACACGAGTCTGCCTTGTTAGAGCTATCCCACTGACAGCACAAATCCCAAGCCTTCCCCATATCTCTCCACCTTATCTGGAGTCTAGGCCCCATTCTCACGTCTCCCAGCAAGCCACCCTTGCATTGGTTCCCACCATGTGTCCATGGGCACTGACTCTTAAGGTCCAGCTTCTCTGAGGATAGTGGCTCCATGTGGCCCCGAGACACTTAGCTGAGACAGAAGGAAACAATGTTGGATCTTAAATATCACACCCTGCAGGAGCAGGAGGGAAAAAAAAAGGGTCATGGAGACCCTCTCTGAAGATCCCAAAAAGGAGACAGGCAGCCACTGGCTTGGGCAGGGCTGGCTTAGGGGACTTCTTCCTGGAGGGAGGGAAGGAGGAGAATGGGCTGGATGTCCCAGAGCACCCTCCAGGCCCAAGGAACACCAGATTCGGGGGTGGTGAAGAAGCAGGAGGAGTCCTAAAGTCAGAGAGAAGGTCTAACTCCCTCCCTTGGATCTTTCCTAGCTATATGTCCTTGAGCAAGTCTGAGTCTGTTTCTTGGCTTTTTAGGTTAGGGATAATGAGAGTTAACTACCTATCTAATAGGGGTACTTTTGAAAGCTTAATGGGATAATGCAGGTAAAGCAGTTGGCACAGTGCCTGGCACATAGTAAATGCTCAATAAATGCTAGGCATCATAATTAGTGTCATTACCATGTGAGAGGTAGAAGCTGAGAAACAGTTATTGCCCCAGGAACCCTCTGTCTGCACTTTATCTTGGAACTCACTTCAGGTCCATCAAATGCTGAGTAGCAGGGAAGGTGTGGGTGCAAGAAACACACAGAAAAAAACTGAATTCCAAACCAAACCTGGTTAAACTCACCTCCTAAAAGGCAGCCCCCTCAGGCCAAGGCGTCTCCCAGGTCCCTAGGAAGTGCCAGAAGGCAGAGTGCAAGGCCTAGCAGCTCTGGGTTTGGAGCAGAGTCTGCTTGATGCGGGCTTAGAACGTGCAGGAGCCCAAGGTCATGAGGCTAACCCCCAGCAGGGATGCACCAGGTCCCCTGCACCAAGACATGTGGGAATGTTCTGGGCGACCAGCCAGCCCCACTGGAAGCCCAGCTCCCAGCTCTGGAGACAAAGAGGCTGAGGGGGACGTGTCAGCGGTGATGGTGACATTCACAAAGAGCAATGAACACATACACACCCTGGTATCTTTTCATGCACGATGCCTGTGCCCCAAATACTCTCATCACCTGTGTCCCCAGACCCACCATCTCTGCCTGGTTGACTCCTTTTCAAGCCTTGGCCCAAATATCACACCATTTGGCAACCCTTTCCTAATCTGCAAACAGCAAACAGAGAGCCACTTTTTTTTTTTTTTTTAAAGACAGAGTCTTGCTCTGTTGCTTAGGCTGGAGTGCAGTGGTGTAATCTCAGCTCACTACAACCTCCGCCGCCGGGGTTCAAGTGATTCTCCCGCCTCAGCCTCCCAAGTAGCTGGGATTACAGGTGTGTGCCACCACGCCCGGCTAATCTTTGTATTTTTAGCAGAGATGGGTTTTCACCATTTTGGCCAGGCTGGTCTAGAACTCCTGACCTCATGTGATCCACCTGCCTTGGCCTCCCTAGGATTACAGGTGCGAACCACCAAGCCTGGCCGAGAGTCGCCTTTTTATCTGCTTATCCCTATAGTCCAACACTTGTTTCATTATTGTCTATGGGACTGACTCCCCCATCTAATAATAATAACAATAATAATATTACTTACGTAGCACTTACTATATATACCAGATACTGTTCTAAGCTCATTACATGTATCACCTCATGTAGTCCTCATGACAACTTTATGAAGTAGGTACTTTTATTATCCCATTTATAGATGAGGAAACTGAGACGAAGAGAGGTCACGTGACCTGCTCAATGTCACTGAGCTAGAAGTGGTGAAACCTGGATTTGAACTCCAGCTGTGTGGCTCTAGAATCTCTACTCTTACGGTGAACTCCTTGAAGGCAGGGACATCCGATCTGTCTCTTTGTCCCCTGCACCTAGCACAGAGCCAGGCACACAGTAGGTACTTAGAAAAGATGAGTTGACTGAATAAGCAAATGCCTGATTGAGGCTAACTTGGTGAAATTTCAGCCTCTGAGCTGTAGGCCATGGAGACCCAGGCCCCACACTGGAAAGTAACAGATAAAGGCATCTTTCTGACTTGTCCTTTCAGCAATCTAATCACATGCTGCTGTCTTTTTTGCATATCTCTTGTCTTCGGTTTTGTTTTGTTGTCTTTTTTAGCTACTTCATTTTTGTCAAAAGTGTTTTTTGTTTCTCAGTTTATCTTCTGCCTTTGTCTTCCTTCTCTTCTGTTCCTTGGTCACTCTCCCCATTCCTGCCCCATTCAAGCCTCCAACCATGGTCCTTGTCCTTCCCTGGAGTCCTTGTAGGCTTGAAAGCTTCTAGTCCCCATCCTTTATCTTGGAGCTTTTATAAAGAGTCCAAGCCATATAGATTAAGAACACAAGTGACATTTATTCATTAGATGGGCCATAGATCAAGCTTCTATATCCTGACCCTGAGTCAATTCTACCTGAATGCAGGTGGGGTGTGGGGTGAGGGACTTCCTGCCTACAAGTTGTCACATACCTGTGTAGGATGACACAGGAAAAGTCATTGCCCTCCCTGCCTCCTCATTCAGGGTCCCAGTTCCTTCAGGAAGTCTTCCTTGATCACTTAAGAAAGCTTATTCACACAACCGTTCAGCAAATCCTTATACATATTAATAGTCTAACTGGGAGATAAGGCCCCATGAAAAGTTAGGTTAGAATGTAAGCCTTAGTATAAGTGTACAAGTTACCAGATGTCACAGATATCATAGGGCCAAATCAACTGCAGATATAAGTGATTTCAAAATGGAGATCTATATGACCCGGAGCAAGTGGTTTCTCCTCTCCAGGCCTCAATTTCCTTGGCTAGGAAACAGGGGATGGTAATGCAGACATTAGAAGGTTGTCAGCACGACTGAACAGAATAACTTTTGTAATGTTCCTCACATAGGCTGGTGCACAATAGGTATTCAATAATATATTTGATTTCTTCCCCCTTCTCTGTCTGAAGCACCAGCCTTCTACTCAGCCCTGGGCTGCCATATAAATGGTGAGATGTGACCTGGTCCATCCTTTCAGGTCAGAAAAGTATCCTAAGGACAGGAGGACTGAAGCGGTACCTGGCATGTTAGAGGTCACTCAGTGTGATAATTCACTAGCATTGTTCATGTTCCTCACCTCTGCCCCCTCAAGCTGTGGGTCTTTGAACGAGCCTGGTGGGAACAGAGCTAATCAGCTGGCAAGTCCAGATACAAGTGTGGTCAGCTTGAGACATGGAGGTTTGTTTACTGCTGTATCTTCAGCTTCTAAAATCATGAGAGGCACACAGTAGGCACTCAAGAAACAGTTGTTGAATGAATAAATTTTTTTAAAAGCCATGGAGTTTCCTTTTCCTTTCAAATACACGACAGAAGGGTGTGGGGAGTAGGAGGGGCAGGTGAGTAAATGACAGGGTGCAAGGGACACCAGGGCCAGGCAAATGCAGCTGCCAGGCCCACCAGCCCAGGCTCCTCTGCAAAAGGGATGCAGCAAAGTCAACAGTGCATGTGCTCCCACTGGCAGGATGAGCAGGAGTGCGTGCACGCCTGGCTTACGGTTTAAGCTGCAGTTTACAGGAGAAGCGGGGCAAAGTGGAGACAGGGCCTGGGAAGAAAGGGAGATATCTGGGGAAGAATGAGGAGGTGAGAGAAGAGGAAGAGCAGTGTGAGGGGGAAAAGGGAAGCGAAGAGTGTTAGAGGAGGAAAGTGAAGAGTGAAGGAAGGAGAGGAGGATGAGGGGGAGGAGGAAGAGGGGAGGCGCAGGAAAAATAGGATGGGAAGTGAGGAAGAACTGTGTTGAATTAGAGAGGGAACCTGCTGTACTAGCCTGGATGGAATTAGCAGATCTCTGAGATCTTACTGCCACTCGGTGTTTCCCCAGGAGGAGACTGCGTTAAGGAGAGGGTGTGGGTTTGGGGGTGTTCCTAGGTGCCAGACCCTGGGCAGACCTCAATCTCCCAGGCACTGAGGCCTTTAGTTCCATGCTTTGCAAATAATGAGGTCCCATCCCAGGTCCAGAGAGAGCCCTCCGCAAGAAGGAGAAGCCTGAGTCAGCCCACGGGAAGGAAGAAGGCCTAGGAGGCTCAGACCCCTAGCTCTGCCCTTCTGTTTCCATCGTTTCGCCACAACAGCACCTGGCCAGGAAAGTGGGTCAGGCCACCCACATGTGGCTTTTCCTGGTAGCCACAGGGCCCAAAGGCAAGGGGGCTCCAGTGCCCAGTGTAGAGCCCACCTCTACCCTCCATGCCCAGTGCTCTTTTTTGAAGGGATCTTTAAGAAGCAGTGGGCAATGGGAGGAGCTCCTGGCCTTATTCAGGGACAAAACGCTGGGCCAGAGCCCATCCTAGACTGGCGGGAAAGGGGGGCACGAAGCCTGCCATCGGCCTGGGTGCATGGGGAGACCTAGATCTTCCCCTATGACAGTGACCAAGCTGGCAGGGAGTCACCTCTACTGCCCTGACCTAGGGAGGCTGTTCTCCTCACCACCCTAGGTCCTGGAGTTCTCAAGCAGAGGGCCTGTCAGTCCATCTCTGGCAACTGAGCGCTGTGCCCAGCCCACCCCCCCCAACCCTGCCAGTCGCCCAATTAGAAGCTGCGTTGGCTCCAACAGATGGGAGCTGCGGCAGCCTGAGGAACAGAGCACAAAGCCCAGCTGACATTTTCCTTCCTGTTCGTTTGGGTGGGGGAGGAAGGGTAGGGAGCACAGTGCTACCCCCAGGGCCCCTCCCCAGGTTCCGGGTCTCCTGCACCTCTTTAGCTTCTCCGCTCGGCCCCAGATGGAGCTCAGTTCCCTCACCCCGCGGCTCCTCGCCGGCTGGGCAGCCAGAGCCTGCGCCACCCTTTGCCAGCAGGACAGACGGCCCACCTGTGGCTGGCCAGCCCATCCTGTCTCCTGGGTCCTGCGGTGGGCTCAGAGCCACCCTTCCGTTTCCGCTTCCCCCTGACCGAGTCCCCAGGCTGAGCCCCAGGCCGGCCCATCCCCCACCCCAAAGGTCCCATCCCAGGCTGCGGTCGGACCCCAGCCAGCCGGCCCGGGAGGAGCCTAGCTCCTGGTTCCAGATACTTCAGACAGACCCAAGGCCACCTTGTCCCTCCGCACAGACTCGCGAGCTCCAAGAAGGAGAAAGTCCCCAGGCTCTGGAGCGCTTCCAGCCTGCCAGTCCGCCCGTGTCACGCCCTCCCTAACCTCACTGCCACCTCTCGGCTCCTCCACATCTCCAGGGCCCCACTCTACCCAGCAACAGTTTGGGGGAGGTTCTGGCCTCTCCAGGCGAAGGCCCAGGCGCCCTCTCCCTGGCCGCTTCTGGGCATTCTCCAGCCCTCCGTCCCTCTGCCCCTCGGCCGCCTCCCTCTCCCAAGTCTCCGGCTCCCCCGCAGGCGTCTCGGCGGAAGGCAGCGGCCGGCCCTCCTCTGGCCCCCACCCGGGTCGGGCGGAGCTGCGGTGCGGTGCCGGGGCAGGAGCCAGGAGCCCTGAGGCGGCTGCTCCGGCCGCTCCCGCCGCGTACCCCTCGGCCACGCCAGCGACCTCGGTGTCCACGATTCCCCGGCGGCGGCGGCGCTGCCCAGGTCAGCCCCGAAGCCGCACACTCACCCCGTGGGCGCCGGGCACCGTCTGCCGTCCGCTGCCCGCGCGGCCGCGCTCCGCTCGCCTTCCTCCCGGGGCCGGGCTGGGGACGCTGGTCCGCGCCCTCCTGCCGCGCGCGCCGTCTGCACAGGCCGGGGAGGCTCGGCGGGCGCCCTCCCCAACGTGGAGTTATCCTGGGAGCGGCTCCAGGGCCCGGCCGGTGAGGGCGATGGCAGAATCCCAATCCGTCCCCACCCCCTCTCCGCGCCCTGGGCGCGTCGTGGCCGGAGGCTGGCGGGCGAGAGCCAGGCGCTCCTTCAGAGCGTCGCGCGTTCGCAGGTGCCCGGAGCAGGCCCTCGCGGCGCCCGGCACCCCCTCCACGCGCGCCCCTCCTCCCGGCTTCGCGCTCGCCCTCCTCACTCGCTTCTCCGCCGCTCTCCCAACCTCCCCAGCCCACTCCGGTCGCCTCCTCCCAGTCTGCATGCCACGCCAACCCCCTCCAGTCCCGCTGCCATTTTAACTCCTGAGTGGCCAGAGGCCCCCTCTACCTAATGCACACACACCCGGGAGGAAGGAGTTGGGTGGGGCCAGACGCTAACGCTTGAGCTGTCCTTGTGCCTAGAGACACAAGGCTTGGCTGAGAGAAGGGGCACAGCCCTTGGGTCCGGGAAGAGAAGGGTTGGCTTCTCTCATACTGCCTCGGACCCTCTTGCAAAGGCCAGGAGGACAGATGGGGAATTCAGCAGCTTTGTGAGGACAGGTGCAGCTCACAGTCACAGCATGCACCTAAGATCACATTTTTGCTTTGCATGGTGCTACCCTCCCGAAGTTAACAGTGGACTAAGGAATGTAGTGGGTGGGGGAGAATTTGTCACTGGGCCCAGGCACCTCTCACCCTAAAGAATGGAGTGGAAGACCCCTTTAGTTGTCATGCTTTTCCAGCATTGCATCCTGAGCCGTGCAGCTCTAGCATTCTGGAAGATTCCATCCTGGCTCTCAATGAAGGAGGTCAATTTCAGTCAGGAACTGGCAGGCCCAGTCAGGGGTTTGGCTTCAGGGTTCCCCACTCTGCCAGCTGGACATCATGAAGATTGGGGGAGGAAAGTAAGAAGGTGCCGAAGGTGGGTGCTAGGCTGCTGCCTGGTGGCTTAGAAAAGCTGGGTGACGGCCACTAGAGGAGGGCAAAGGCCCAATGCCCAACACCCATGCCTTGGTGGGGACTTCAGCCTGGACCACTCAGAACAGACATCACAAACTCGGCTCCATGGCAGGCCACACCCTACTGATGGGTCTGGACCAGAGCCTGCAGAACCAACAACAGGGGAATGGATGAGGTGGAGGCCAAGGTGTGGAGTCCTGTGAGGAGTGGCTTCCCTGGGCTGCCTGCCATCATCCAGTGCTTGAGCTTCTGGCCCTGTCTTTTCCAAGGGTACAGCCAGAGGTGACTGCCATGCCTGGTGGCTTTTGTGAAGTTGGCTTGAAGGTCTGTGAGTTCTGTATGCACAGAGGGGATTCTCACCTTCAAATATTGAATGAGCCACATATTAAGTTCCCACTAAACCACCCCCATGTTCCCACTCTCCACCCCTGCTACGGAGCATAATGGCCTCAAGGAGCTCAGAGTGACAGGTTGGAACTATATGAAACCAATTTTAACATTTCAAGGCAATGGAAGTGCCATAGAAATACAAAAAGAAACCACCTTAATGGACTAGCGTTATTCACAAAAGGTTTAATGGAGGAGCTGAGTCTCCAACTGAGCCTAGTTGGAGGGATAGGATTTGAACTGGAAGAGAATATGGGGACCAGCAAAGGCAGGAAAGTGGAGACAAGCAGAGTAGAATGGGTTGTCTGGAGGGTAGGGGGCAAGGGAGGAAAATTATAGAGCTACTATTAGATGCCAGCCTTTTCTCATCTCTCTCATCTTAGACTCTGAGTTGACTAATATCCCCTTTTAACAGACCGGGGGATGGAGGCCCAGGTCGTTTAAGGCAGTAGCCCAAAATCTGTAGGCAGAATGTGAGACCTCATTTTCACAGTGTGACAATGCCACATTGAGTATACAGGGTGGGAGCAGCTGATGAAGGGGCTGAATTGCCAGGCTCAGCAGTTTATCTGTGGACCCATCCTCAGGTGATTTCGGATGAAAGAGGCAGGAGGATGGGAGACTACTGAGGTAGCTGTTGCAGGAATCTAGGAGGAGGGGAGCAGTGAGAATAGAGTAAATGCATGGGCCTTTGTAAAGAAGACTTGGCAGAACTGTAAGACTGACTGATTGAAAGGGGTCAAAACTTGACTCCAAGCTTTTAGCCTGAGCATTTGAGTCCCTTGTCAAGTCACTGGAGCCACCTTTCCAGTCTAAGGGCCAATGTCAATGTAGACAGGCTGATGGTGAAAAGGAGGACATTTTAGCAGTCCTTTACCAACTGCACGACCGGAGAGAGCACTCATGCCAGCACCCCAGCTTCCCAATAACTATGCATACTCATGTGTCTTATCTCCTAACCGGAGGGTAAGCTTCTGGAGCCTACGACTGTCTTACACCTTAATAAGATAAGACCAGTCCTTTATAGTAGATGTCCAATAACTGATTATTGAAATAATAAATGGGATAAATGCAAGTAACGTTCACTAAGTGGTTGATCCTGAGTGGCAAAGCCTGTGAGATGTACTAGATGAGGCATAAGGGAATTTCATCAGCTGTGAGAAGAAAATAGGGGAAGGCTTATCTTGAGCTGACTCCAAACATCTTAGAACCCAATGAGATTGGAGAAAGAGTGTAGCTTTTAGAGCTGGAAAGATTTGGATTTGGAACTCTACTTGTCCATTTACTCTGTCTTGCTTCAGGAAAAGTATTGAACTTCCCTAGCCCTGATTCTTTCCTGAGTAACGATATTAATTCAAGTAATAGCAGTTAACATTTATTGAGCACCTACTACATGCAAGGCAAGGTGCTAGCACATTTATGCATCATCTCATCAAAAATTTGACCAATACTAGGACTCTAGTGATAGGAGAAAAACAAGGTTCAGTGTTTACCTAACCAGTATATAACAGAGCTAAGACAGGAATCCAGGGTCCTCAAATGACAGAGTCCAAACACCAAGCCAAGTCTCCCTAGCACTTCTTTAGGATGAAGATAGCAATAATGGAATGGATTCATACTTATAGGTTGCTGTGAGATGTTACAGGGACCATATGGCTGGCATGAGCACAGAGACTGGTGCATGGTATGTGGTTGACATTTTTCTCCCAACCCTGCTCCCATTGCTGCCATTCTGAGTCTCATACTTTCCTGGGAAAAGCTGCCCCAATTCACAGTCCTTTGGAAGCTCTTAGGTAATTACCCAGAGGATTTAATGGCCCTGTTATTGACCTTTCACCCTCCAAATTTAATTTCTGGGCTTGGCCATGCATTATTTCCCACCAGGAAGCCTGGAACTCTGTGACATCAGAGTGTCTTGGGAGAGGGATGCAGGGATTACATGCTGCTAGAAATGATCCTTAGCTCAATTCCAGGTGGCTCTCTCATATAGGGGTCAGGATATGGAACTGGTGGGGATGCTGTTTGTGTGGTGGGGGCTGTGTGGAGGGGATGGCTCCTACTGGTGCCTGGCACATGAGCCGAATCAGAGAAGGGAGGCCTGGGATGTGGCATGGGTCACTGAGGGTCCCTCAGTGGACCCTCCACACACACGACATTGTGTGTTGTGTGCAGCCTCTGCTCAACCTCCTTGGGAGATGTGGGGTGGGGTCTGGGGAGTCAATGAGGACTGTTGTCCCCCACCAGTGACCCAACTAGGCAGAGAGTAAGGCACTAGAGCAGTGGTCCTTGGAATCACCTGGAGAGTGTGGGCCAATGCAGGTGCTGAGGTCCTACCCCAGAGTCAGATTCTGTAGTTCTCAGAGTCTGCATTTCAGATAAACCATCCAGGGGATTCTGATTCAGGTGGTTGGATGACCTCACTGTGAGACAGACTGGCCTGGGGGTGCCCATTGCTCTCTGACCGTCCCCTGCCCGGGCTCCCCATGTGCAGAGCCTTGTTCTCTGGGCTATTAGAGAACAAGTGAAGGCAGAGGCAGAGGCAGAGGTGAAGGGAATGAAGCTCAAGTTTTAGGGCTTCTCGACTTGCAGGATGGTGGGGAGAGGGTGGGCTATGAGAGCTGGGAACTGTAGAGTGTCCTAGGTGAAGAGGGGAAGCCAGTTTACGAACAGGAAGCATTTTTATGTAAGGATTTCTGGTAAATGGAATGAAGAAATGTCAGGAGAAAGGGACCCTGAATGTCCAAGGCTCATGTAAATTGTTATCTTCTTGCTGGCTGTAAGTAAATATCACTGTTGTACCTAATTTTGTATTTGGAATTTTGCGGGTTTTTTCTTAAGACGGCCCCACAGAACTGGGATCTTCCCTGACCCCTGCCCTCAGGGAGCTCCCAGGATCCACAGACACCCTTGGAACACAGAAAACCGCAAAGGCAGAGAGACACACATTGCAGATGGCAGAGCTGTGTGGAACTGCAGGGAGTCTTCAAATTTATCTTGGGTTATATTCCTGGAAATGGCACTGCAGGTAAAAACGATGTAGGTTGAACCTGTTTTTGCCCAGAAACAATGTGATCATAAAAATTACATTCCTCACCAATGTCCCGGTGCCCAACTTTTTATAGGCATAAGCACAAACACCACAGACACCATATTTAATCAACCATAAATGATACACCTCTACTCTGTTTTTTTTTAAGATGGAGTCTCGCTCTGCCACCCAGGCTGGAGTACAGTGGCAAGATCTTGGTTCACTACAACCTCCACCTCCCAGTTTCAAGCGATTTTCCTGCCTCAGCCTCTCGAATAGCTGGGACTACAGGCGCGCGCCACCACGCCCAGCTAATTTTTGCATTTTTAGTAGAAACGGGGTTTCACTATGTTGGCCAGGCTGGTCTTGAACTCCTGACCTCAAGTGATCCACCCGCCTCAGCCTCCCAAAGTGCTGGAATTACAGGTATGAGCCACCACACCCGGTCCTGTATTTCTTTTTCTTTTCTTTTTTTTCCCTGAGATGGAGTCTTGCTCTGTCACCCAGGCTGGAGTGCGGTGGCACGATCTCGGCTCACTGCAACCTCCGCCTCCCGGGCTCAAGCAGTTCTCTTGCCTCAGCCTCCCAAGTAACTGGGATTACAGGCACCTGCCACCACGTCCAACTAATTTTTGTATTTTTAGTAGAGACGGGGTTTCACCACGTTGACCAGCCTGGTCTCGACCTCGTGATCTGCCCACCTCGGCCTCCCAAAGTGTACTCTGTATTTCTTAAATTGGATTTGAGTATCTAAAACAGTTAAACTGGACAATAACCAAATCCTCTTCTGTTTAACATATTCAGAAGATTCCTGAAGGAAATGCTTTAGGTAGAAGGGACCATGGGAAGGACTGGAGTGACCACCCTTCCCCCATTCAGAACCTGTATGGGCAAAAAGGGAGGCCTCAGAGGTCTGAAGCTGGGGGACAAGGGTTTTGTGCCCCATGGCACATCTGAAAACAGACCAGCCAGCCAGCACCACTTGCAAGTATATCTGGCCTACTCCGAAGTGCATGACTTTTCAGTTAAGGGCTGCCACGCATACACCAAGACTGGGGGACACTTGAGAGGGCTCTAAGAGCTGAAGTTGGAATGCCATTTGGAGTGCTGATCTAGAAAGTCTTTCTGGAGGAGGAAAATCTTGAGAAGATGCTTGAAGGCAGGACAAAATAGTTAGGCTTCCTGAGAGGTCAGTCCCAGGGACTCTCAAGCATCTTTTGAGATGACTTTTGACCCACCTCACTGAGACCCATCATATGCTGTCAAGAAGACTTTGTCCCCAAGTGCCCATCACCCACACCTCCCTTCTGCTTTATTGGTTTTCAAATTGCAGGTAGAGACACATCAGTGGGTTGCAGCAAGCACTTTTTTAAAAAAATGAAAAAAGGCCGGGTGTGGTGACTCACGCCTGTTATCCCAGAGCTTTGGGAGGCCAAGGTGGGTGGATAACGAGGTCAGGAGTTGGAGACCAGCCTGGCCAACACGGTGAAACCCCGTCTCTACTAAAAATACAAAAATCAGCTGGGTGTGGTGGCGCCCGTCTGTAATCCCAGCTACTCAGGAGGCTGAGGCAGGAGAATCACTTGAACCCAGGAGGCAGAGGTGTCAATAAGTCGAGATCTCACCGCTGCACTCCAGCCTGGGCAACAGAGTGAGACTCCACCTCAAAAAAAAAAAAAAAGAAAAAAATTTTTGTCGAAATGAAAATGAAACAGGACATATTTCATGAATACTTTTTTTTTCATGTAAACACGTGTGTGTGCTGAGTCATGGTGTTCAACGTATATCTTTCCAGATGTCACTATCAAGCCTTGATTATTTATTTCCAGAGCCTGCAAATAAAATACACATGGGGTATCCCATATGGTAAGAATAACATATTTGCCCAAATCCAGTCTTTTTATTTCTGTTGATTGCCTTCTTTTGTAATCAGATTCTATTCATTTCTGAACATTTCACTTCAGAAATGGTTCACAGGACAGAGAAACTGCGACTTCATGTATCCTAATCCTGTTCTTTTCTCTTTGTACTGTCTCTGACCTCTATATTTTCCTTCTTATTTTCTGTCAGAGAAGGAAGTCTTTGTGGTCTTATTTCCAATATTTGAATTAATTCCAACATAGATCTCAGAGCTCATGGGGATGTCTAAAGATCTTTCCTAAGGTCTTTCCCAGCAGCTACTCCATGGGTCTATTTTTTTCTGTCTAAACTAGTGTTTCTGAAACTGTGTGTGCAGAAGAACCACTTGGGGAATTGATTAAAATACAGATTCCTGGGTTTTACCCAGTGGGTCTCAAGTGGGGCTCATGAACTGCATTTTTGACCTTCTCCCCAAGGGATTCTGATGCAGGCGGTCCGAAGACCGTACTTGGAGGAACACTGTAAACCGTGGAGAAAATTCAGCTCCTTCCAGAAAGCTTTCCCCCATTCACTCTTGATTCTGGTCACGCCACTCCACTTCCCTTCTGCAGGAATAGTCTTGGTTTATGCCACTTTATGTTTATTTGCAATCATTTGCATTTTGCCTGAAAAGTTACTTTCTCTGGGTATCCTCCCTCTCTATTAAATGATAAATTCCCCTAAAGAACTGTATCATTCATTGCTGTTTCCCTAGAGTGCCCACTGGAGGGCCTTGCTCATGGCAGACTTCCCATAAACTCTACCTGCCTGGGAAGGAAGCCTCTCATCTACCCACTGCCCCTACCAGCCCCTACCTGCTGAGTGGGGATCCCCATCCAGGAGTGCTCAGGGCAGGGGGAATCAGTGTTATGTCCTGGATCAAACAGCATTGTTGATTGGGTGCTTTGGGTCTGACTTTGTCCTCTCCTCTCACCTCCTTAGGAAGAAGTGAATCGTAAAAACTATTGAGTCCAGATGACCCCCCGGGGACTGTAGCTTCATCAAGGGCTATTATATTCTTTCTTGTGTCCAGAAACACATCTAATAGTAGCAAAGACAGAGGACTGAGCTGTAGGGCTAAAACTCGGTAAGGCAAGCTAGATGCCCGGGGCACAAAATTTAAGGAGGCGCTCACTTTGAGGCGCTGACCCTGTACTTGCAGAACCTGAGGGTTGAGTGCCTCCTTAACTTGTGGCCTAGGCACCTCTCCTGCTTCACCCTAGTCGCAGCCCCACTGGGCGGCCTAAGGCAAGCATCCTGAGGCCTGGATCCAGACAATGAACAGAGAGAGAGAGAGAGAGAGAGAGAGAGAGAGAGAGAGAGAGAGAGAGAGAGAGAGAGAGAGAGAGAGAGAGAGGGAGAGAGAGAGAGAGAGAGAGAGAGAGAGAGAGAGAGAGAGAGCTGAGGGAGAGAGAGAGAGAGAGAGAGAGAGGGCTGAGGGAGGTGTGGCCTGGAGACAGTCTTGTTGCTAGATGAAGTGGCTCTTCAGGCAAAGGTCAGCTTGGCCCATTCTCCTGTCCATAGGAGCTGGCCTGTATGATAAGCAACTTGGATAAAACTGACCCTGAGTCCCTGAGTCTGTGCTGGGAGCGGTCCGTGTTGCCTCATCCGGTCCTGATGAGGCTCACAGTGCCTATTCCCCCAGCCAGGAAGAGGCCAGAACAAGCCTCAGGCCCATGTCCTCTGATGCTGAGTCCACTGGTTTTGTTTCTGTTTTTGTTTTTTCCCTTCATTTTCCTTCCACAACTCTCCTGCCTTTCATGGAAAAGAGATCCCATATCCCCAAGAGTCACTTGTCAAAGGGATTAAAATCTTGACTGTCAGAAAGCTCATCCTTATATTTTATTCTTATTGCTTCTCCTGCCACCAACCACATTCCTTCCTATTTTACCCTCAGGGAACATGAAGAAGAGCCTGTCACTGGTCACTGGCCTCAGTATGTCAGCACCTGGGGACCTTTTTGTTCGTGGTCTTTTCTATCTTCTTTTTTTCAGTCACATTAATCCGTCTCCTTTGCAGAAGATTGTTCTTTTCCCCCCGCCCCCGCCCCGCAAAAGAAGAAAAATTAAAAGAGAAGAGGAAGAAAAACAGTAGGAGAAAGAAGAGAAAAACTCCCATCTCCCTGAGCTGAGGGAGACTGACTGTCTGAAGGCAGGAGATGAGGGGGTGACCCCCAAAATGCTGGGTAGCCTCCGTGCAGGCCATGACCCTGGGCAGAGTGGGCAGGAGCTCCGCCATTGCTGTGCCTGTCCGCATAAGTGGCTCTCGGACCAAATCCCTTCCCGGGCCCCAGACCGGAACCTCTCCCTTGGCATGTCCCAACATGAAGGGAAGATCATGAAGTGGCCACTGGAGAGAGGTCTCTTCCCACCTGGCTTATCTGGCTCACTCGGATACCTCCGCCATGGAGGAGTGGGATTTTCAGACCCCAGACGAGAGAACAGAAAGCTGAAGACCGGGGTCAGGAACCCTTCCCCTCTCCTTCCCGCGGCCCTGCCATCAGAGATGGTGTGGCATCCCCATACATTGAGTTGGGTGGCTGGAGTGAATGACTAATACATGTCATTTTCAAGCTGCTCTCTCTGAACAGGAAAGTACATTCAGATCCAGGTTTTAATTGTGTGTGATTTTAGCTGAGATGGCGTTAATTTATTTCCTTTGCTACTTCAGCGCTTCTTCCTCTTTCATCACGGTGAAATTATCTGGAATGTATCTTTTTTTTCTTAAGGACAAAGAGAAGAAGCTGATCTTGCTCCTTTTCCACTGATTGAGGTTTAGAACATTTTAGGGGCTGCCAGATGCTGTTTAGCGGGTGCTTCAGGATGGAGACCCTGTGGTCTCCTGCTGCCTACTTCCTGCTCTCCTACTACCGCATTTGGCGAAGGGAATGCTTCATGCTGAGGGACCCCTACTGCCCAGGCTGACCCCCTGACATATCCACCAGCACGGGGGAGTTTTCAGCCAGGTCTGGCTCCAGGCAGTTTCCAAAGCAAGGGGAGCTTTCTTCCTAGCATGACCTTCAGAGAATAGCAGAACAACCTGACACTCACAAAAGACTTCTTGGAGGAAGGAGACAGCATTTCAAAGAGAGATGAGAAGAGAGGCATCTAAGGCCCCCTGACTGGTGTTCCGAAGGTTGCACTTTCTGACTTTGCATGGGAGAGGGTCTGTCATTTGAGAAAGTGCATAGGGCCAGGTGATTATGATAACCCCCCTAATACAATATTTAAAATCTTTTTTTCTTTTCACTCAAACTTTCTTTGTAATAAACAAAAATACTATACATACTTTTGGGGATTCTACTGCATTTTGCTCCAGAATTTGTCCTCAATTGAGAGTTGGTTCTTTTCTATATCTCTGCACTAGCTAAGACCATTTTATCAAGCCTGACTTACTCTAGTTTTTATTATAAAAATTAAATTAAAATACTTTTTATTTTATTTTAATACTAATTTCAAATATAGAATTATATCATCATGTTGAATATGCTTTTTCAAACTCTACTTAAATCCCAAATTGGAGATTCAGCTCCCTCACCCCTCCCTACTGGAGAATTGCTGAATGGCTGCCTTAATCTCTAGCACAGGAAATCAAGAAAGCATTGGCCATCTTGGGCTGGGACTATTAAAGCACCCTTTTGTCTCTTGTCCAAGTAGCTCTCCCTATTCTGTGAAATCAGAGTCTTCTTTGGTTATTCTGGCACATAGTAGGAAATTCAACAAACAAATGTTGCATAAATTTTACCCTTTTAAACTACTGTGCTGTGCCTGGCACAGGGCAGGCACCTGGCACCTGACAAGGTGCTCAGTATTAGCCATTGTTCCTAAGGCCTTGACACCCTGCCTCATCCACATGCCCTATAACCTGCTCTGTGTTAAGAAGCTCTAGCTGGTGGGATGGTAATTTTCCTAAGGTATCCTAGGACTTCACAAGACCAAAGCCCTCAACATCCTGATTGGCACAACTTATGATTCACCTCTAAATGTGACCACCTGTTTAGATACTGGCTTCTTTTGTTTTGGTCCGAGGCCTGTGCACATAGTAGGGCCTCAGCAACTGTTTATTGAGGGAATGAGGGAATGAGCTGGTGTCCTCCACTTGGCAGCCCCTCCAGTCACGTGACACAGAGCCTGAGGGAGGCTGGGGCCGGACCACAAAACTCCTTAGTGAACAACTAAGCCTCTTCGATTGCGCTGTTTGTGTACAGGGCTCTGATTTACCAGTACACTATTATGGCTTGAGAATCATTCTGGGCAGCCTATCTTTCTAGCATGGTTAGAGGTTTATTGGAGGCCAGTGTCACTCTGCTGATTAAAATTTGTTTCTGAGTTCTCCGTAGGTTGCTTTGAATAGCTTTGGAGTTCAGATAGCTCTTCCTTCCAATTGCCTTTGGTCATGTCCCAGCTGTGTCAGCTGCAGTCTCAGTCTCTCTAGGGTGATCATTATCTGTTCCCTTCCCAGCCAGGCCCCAGCCGAGACTTAATGGACACCTCTGACCCTGCAATGGAGACCCCCTGCCATGGTTCCCAGATGTTCCTAACTGTCCATTTACCCCCAACTGCCGTTTCTTAAAAACTTAACATATACTTACCCATATGATCCAGCAATCACCTTACTAAACATTTGCCCAAAGAAATGAACACATGTCCACACAAAAACCTGTACATGATGGTTCATAGCAGTTTTATTTGTAATGGCCCCAAGTTGGAAACAACCCAAATGTCATTCAATGGTTGAATGATTAGACAAATTGTGGTACATCTTGCCACTGGATACTATTCAACAACAAAAAGGAATGAACTATCGATACATGCAACAACTTGGGTAGATCTCAAGGGCATTGTGTTGAGTGAAAAAAAGGTAATTTCAAAGGTATTGCATGACTCCATTCATAAGACATTCTCAAAATGACAAAATTACACAGATGGAGAACAGATGAGTGGTTTCCAGGGCTTGGGGATGAAGGATATGGTGTGACTATAAAAGGAGAGCGTGAGGGATCTTTGTGAATGGAACAGTTCCGTGTCTTGATTATGGCGTGATTACATGAATCTTCACACGTGGTAAAATTGCATGGAACTAAACACACACACGCGCACATGCGCACGCACACACACACACATACACAATTGAGTTCTTTAAAACCGGCAAAATCTGAATGCGATCTGTAGATTGTATTGTAACTGTAACAGGTCCATAGCCCGATGTGTGTGACAAGTCAGTATGCTGAGACACCAGGCTGCAGCTGAGAAAGAAATTTAATCTTGGGGACACCGAATGAGGAGATAGGAGAAAACCTCAAATCCATCTCCCCAAGGAGTCCAGGGCTAGGGTTTTTAAGGGTTTTGGAGTGAGCCAAAGTGGGGATTGTTGACTGGTCACAGAATACGGAGTGAAGTCATGGGACAGGGAGATAAAGAAATTGTATTCTTCGGATGAGTCTGTTCCTCGGTGGGGGTCTTCAAACTGACTGACACCAGCTGTTTCACTGGAATTTGGTATCTGAAAAACATCTTGAGCAATTCTTAAACAAAAGCTGAGTGAATCTAACATCAGAAATTCCATCTATAGGAACGACGGGGATGCAAGTGGTCAGTATCCCGTGTTGCACGACTTTTGGTTACAATGAAGTGGATCAAAGTGCAGCCTGATTAATGTTTAATTATAACTCTATTTCTGTCCAGAATTCTTGTTAACCCTGTGAGGACAGATTCAGTTCAAATGTCCCTTTGCTGCTTTTGATATTTTAACCAATGAAATGAATAAATTATATTTCTCAATATAATATGATATATTTTACTGTAGTTATGTAAGATATTACCGGTGGGGAAAATTGGGTGAAGGGTACGTGGGACTGCTCTCTACTATTTTGCAACTTCCTATGAATCTATAATCGTTTCAAAATAAATGTTTTTTAAAAAAGAAACTTCAGCTTTTATATTCCCACTGTTTGTCAGCCCCCAGTCTGCCTTTGATCTTGGCATGACGTTCGGGGTGGTTTCAGAAGAGCCAGATTCTTCTGGCATTCTCAAATATTAAGAATATAGCTAAAATGCTTTACTTCTCCTAACCTACAACGAATCCATTTTCCCCAAGTCATCATAATCTCATTTGGGAGCCCTGTATATTTCCGACTCCTGCCTCCTCTTGGGGTATTGTATTCTAAGTGGATTATCTACCCTGTGAAGTAGAACTATAAACTTATTTTGCTTATTTGTTTATCCTAAGCCTAATCAGCTTCACCTTCAAGTTTAAGGAAGATCCTGAATTCAATTACTATAGGACTTGCCTTCTGCTGCTACTTTGCTTTTGGGCCAAGTCTGTGTTCCTTGATCCCATGACGTGCTCCTGGTGATGCCAGGCTTGGCCCTGCAGTTGGCAGGGAGTATATAATCCTCCCTGCCCTAGGCGCTGAAAGAGCCATTCCAAGGCTTGATTCATTCAATCACCCTCATCCCCTCCCTACAACCCAGGAACAACCTAGGAGCTCAGAACTCTCACTTTTCTGCCCAAATGTCTGGAAGAGAAAGACATAGGCTTTTTCCTGTTCCATCACACTTTGGCCCTGTGCATCACCATCTAGGCCCACCCCCATCTTTTTTTTTTTTTTTGAGATGGAGTCTCGCTCTGTCGCCCAGGCTGGAGTGCAGTGGCCTGATCTTGGCTCACTGCAAGCTCCACCTCCTGGGTTCATGCCATTGTCTTGCCTCAGCCTCCAGAGTAGCTGGGACTACAGGTGCCTGCCACCACGCCCGGCTAATTTTTTTGTATTTTTAGTAGAGACAGGGTTTCACCGTGTTAGCCAGGACGGTCTCAATCTCCTGACCTCATGATCCACCCTCCTCAGCCTCTCAAAGTGCTGGGATTACAGGCTTGAGCCACCACACCTGGCCCTCACCCCTATCTTTTGAATCCTGATCTTGTGGGGCTCCAGGAAGGTAGACAATCAGCCAGGAGAGCGTCTCACTCTTTTTCCTATCTCCTTTCAAACAGACTAGACTTACCTGGACAGACCCCACAGTGATTTAGGGCAGAAAAGGTCTGCAACCAAGCATGCAACTTCGTGCTGTCTGTCTTGGAGTACAAGTTCCAGAAGTTTATTTCCAGTGGATAGTTCTGGTTTGTTAACTGGGAGAGTTTGGTGACAACAGGACTTGGGATTCTACCTGAGCTTCCGTGGCAAAAACTTGGAATCCATGCCCCACTCTGTACTTCCCATGGGCCAATTCTTCAGGAGTGGTTGAGGGGTAGGAGAAGCTCAAGAAAAAGATGTCCTTGGCCTTCTGGGAGCCGCTTTGTCTTTCGATGCTCTAGCATTTTGAAGCACTGAATTTGAAGCACTCTGAAGGATTATCCCTGCCCAGGGGCAGGAAGGCTGAGCTGCTGAGAGTGTGGACAGTTGGTATGACACTAAGGAGTATTGTGGGCACACTGGAAACATCCCCTGATGGGTTAAACACCCAGCACACACACACACACACACACACACACACACATTCACACTCACACTCACACTCACCTGATGGGCCTGAGCATGCTTCTCTCTGCCATCTAGCCTGGCAAGCGGCTAAGGACACAAAGGATAAGGCCCATCTGACCTTGTTTGAGCCCTGACCCTGCCACTTCCTGGCCATGTGACTTTGGGCAAGTCTTGTAAACACTCTTTACTTCCATTTCTTTATCTTTAAATAGGCATAATGAATAGCATGCATCTACCTGATAGGGTTGTCATGAGTATTAGAAGAGAATATATATAAAGTACCTAATCTGGTCCCTGGCATTTAGTGAGGCCTCAATAAATGCAAGTGATTTTGACAATGCTGATCATAATGATAGTGGAGTATGAATGTTTTGAAATCATTCCGTATATGTGTCCCTCATGTTTCAGCTTAGACACCACTTCCTCTAGGAAACCCTGCCAGACTCCACAGGGATAGATCAAGAGCCCTTCCTCTGGGTCCCCTACCACCCTATATTGTCTACCCTAACATTTTCGCATTGCACTGTTTTGCTAACTAGACTGAGTTGAGAGCTGCATCCTTGTTTATCTATTCCCAAGGTTTAGAACAATGCCTGACAAATAGTAGGTGCTCAAGAGATATGTGTTGAATGGGTAAAGAGATGAATGAGTGAATGAAAAGATGATATGTAAATGTACTCAAGAACCCCTCTCCTGGCAGGGCATGGTGGCTCACACCTGTAATCCCAGCACTTTGGGAGGTTAAGGCAGGTGGAGACTAGCCCGGGCAATGTGGTGAAACCCCATCTCTACACAAAATACAAAAATCAGCCAGGCATGGTGGTGCACACTTGTGGTCCCAGCTACTTGGGAGGCTGAGGTTGAGGATCGATTGAGCCCGGGAGGCGAAGGTTGTATTGAGCCAACATCACACCACTGCACTCCAGCCTGGGCAACAGAGTGAAACGTCTCAAAATCAAAAACCAAAAAACCCTCTCATAGTTGCTCATGGCTGCAATCCCAGCACTTTGGGAGGCTGAGGCAGGAGGATCAATTGAGGCCAGGAGTTGAGACCAGCCTGGGCAACATAGCGAGACTCCATTTCTACAAAACAACAACAATAAAAAAGAGAAAACAAACCTCTTTATACTGGCACTAATCCTGCCTCTGATCCTTGGCTCATGCCGTTTCTATCTGTGAGAATGTCTATCTGTATCTCCCCATTTTTCTATAATATTTACATTCTTCAAGGCCCATGTGGAGTCCCTGCTTCCTCTCTGAAGCCTTCCCTGACTACTTCAACTCCCTGTGAACCTTGAGGGCCAGGATTTTACAGTGTTCTGCTACATATCCCCAGAGTGCTTGTAAACCTCAGGGACTCCATACATGTTTATAGGTTGAGAGTCAGAGCAGGCCAGCAGAGCCACAGACAGGACCGCAGGTGGGACCCACGGTGGTGCCTCTCCCCACCTCTTAGCTGGGTAACCTTAGGCAAGTTCCTTGCATTCTCTGATTCATTTTCTTCAACTGTCCTAAAAATGAAAAGTGCCCGCTTCAGAGGCGTGATGTGAGAAAGTACATGTGGAGCCTCTGACACACAGTCGTGTTTGCTATTATCATTACCCTTCCTTCTGCCACAACCACTCCTGTAAGCTACCTACTGAATTCATTATGTTGTGCGGCACTTTCCAGCATCTTACCCTGATCCTTCTTCTTCTTTTTTTTTTTTCCAAGACGGAGTTTCACTCTGTCACCCAGGCTAGAGTGTAGTGGCATGATCTCGGCTCACTGCAACCTCCGCCTTCTGGGTTCAAGCAATTCTCCTACCTCAGCCTCCCAAGTAGCTGGGACTACAGGCATGCACCACCACACCCGGCTAATTTTTGTATTTTTAGTAGAGACTGGGTTTCACCATATTGGCCAGGATGGTTTTGAACTCCTGAACTCAGGTAATCCCCCGCCTCGGTCTCCCAAAGTGCTGGGATTACAGGCGTGAGCCACCACGCCCGGCCACCCTGATCCTTATTCTAATCCTGTAAGCAAGGCATTGCTCGCCTTGTTTTATATAGGAAGAAACTAAGACTCAGACATGTTGGGTAACATTCTAAACGTCACACAGCTAGAAAATGGCAGTGCCAGGAGTCAAGGCCAGGTCCATGGATGTTACAATATGCATGGATAACAAATCCATGCATGTTACAATATGATTCTGGGAAGAGTACAATGGTCCAGCTCCTTCTCTGCAGTGTTGTTCTCTGATGTTGCAAGTCATTTAATCTTTCCCAATGTTCTTGTAATGAGATGGTTCAGATAGGTGGTTTTTGATACCACTCTTGACCATTGTGTCATGATTTTCTACTCAACTATGAACTCCTCAAGGGCAGAGACTAAATATCAGTCAAGGTTACTTCCCTAGCATCTATCATTCTCCTTACACGGAGTGGACCCATATGTGGTTGTTGAATGGATATTTGACTAACAGAGGCTGTGGTGGATGGATAGAAGAGAGGTGGGGGACTTAATTGCATGCAAACAAATTGACATTGAGGTGTAGGACACAAGTCTAGCAAGGACTGGTTTTTTCCAGGCACTTTAGATTTTTAGTTATTCCCTTATCCCGCAGGGCAGTTGCACTCACATCTCACCCTGGTCCAAGCTTAGGAGGTCTTAGAGAGGCAAGTTCCTGGCTGTATTAGACCAATGTTAGACCTGGTGTATATTAGATAAGTGAGCTGCACTCTTGACCATTTCTCTGGTTAAGCATGAAGGGTTGTAACGAAGGGAGATGGGTGACACCAAGTGCAGTTGCCATTGGCAGAGGGATGCCCAGGCTGGGACAAGAGGAAAAAGAAGAGGGGATTCTGTCATCCATCTGTGTCTGGGATAAAGAAGGCAGAGAGGAGAGTTGCTTAGGCTGGCAGTGCTAAGGAGAGGGATTTCTGAATGGCTCTAGGTGAGCTTGTGGTTTGGGTGGCTATAGAGAGAGAGTGGTCTTGACCTTGAGCTGTGGCAGGAGCTGGTTATCTGTGGTGGGCAAATAGGATTCAGCAACTGAGTGGCCATGACCCACCTTGCTTTTCATGATTTGAAATAGCTGTCTCCTGTTCTGTAGCCAGGAAACTCAGTCTTCTTTACTTTACTCAAAGTGTTGCCTCCTCCATGATGCATTCCTGAAGGCCCTGGGAGAGGCCACCACTCTGCTCTGTGTTCCTCCAGCATGATTAATGGGAGGCTGTGCTTGACATTTGTCGCTGCAGAGAACTTTTGGAGCTCTCAGCACCTGACCAAACACATCTATGTTCAAGGCCCACCATGGAAGTGGAATATAGAAGAGTGACTGTTGGAAATGGCCAACTTCTCCTCAAGAGTCCATGGCCGTGTCAGCGGGAGTCCCTGGGGTCATTCCTAGCTCTTCCCTGGGTGGTTCCCTCACACTCCACACTCAGCACCCTCATGCCTGCCTGCTACCTTCTTCAGGGGCAATGCTCTTGCCCACTTTTTCTTTCCAGAATCGCTCAGTTCACTCCCTGTGTAATTACTGATCACCAGCTTACTGTGGACTGGCCCACGAGTGATGAGAAAGGGGAGACCAAAGCGCCCTGAGGTATCATGGTGTAGAAGACATGACTCATACACCATTCCCCACAAGGGAACTGCACCATGCCATCAAGTGCTGATCTGGCCATCAGGTACTGACAGTGTGGTGGGGACCGTGGGGGCTGTGGGTGAGCAGGGGGATGGCTGGGCTGTCCCCTGAATGGGATAGAGCCCCAGAGTGACCATCGCTACCTTCCTTCTGCCACACATCATCATTGGCCCTTCTCCCCTTGGCACCAGGGAGAAGCTGGTGAGGTAGCCGCATGGGCTCAAGAGCAGTTTCCAGGTATGCCTGGCTAGGAGGCAGCAAGGTTTGGACCTGTGCCCCTTTCTCTGGAGGGATCCTGGGAGCTTCCCAACTGGCTGTCCCATGCAGTTGGCTTTGGTTTCCCCACTAGCTTCCTTAAATATGTCTCCCACCCTCTCAGGGCCCCAAGGGAATCACTTTGGAAGATCTGTCACTAGAGGACCTCGGCTCTCCAGCCTTGGAGACAGAGGACCTGACACAGCAGACAGGCTGGGAGGGCCAAGGTGGAGGGGAGACATTGTTCCTCTGGCTATTTTATTTCTTTGGTTTGTGGCTGTTTGACAACAGCAGTAAAAACAGCTTATAAATTAGGTGCCTGGCTGTAAACTGCAGCACCAGCCATGGTGCAGGGAGCAGAAGTGCTCCCCGCCCTCCAGCTCCCTGCACGCTCTTCAGACCCATCAGGGCCTCATCCTCTCCAGCACCTCCAGGCCTTAGTCCTGAGGCTCAGACACAGACAGGGGCAGGGGTAGGAGGGCCCGTGTCTCCCCACTCCCAAGTGCTTTCTCTGATCACAGAAGGACCGGAGAGCCGCTGTTGGCTCCTCAGAGGCTCTTCAAACAGAGAGATGTTTATATCTTTTCAGGGCGATCCAAATTACAAGCAGGGAACTGGAGCCTAGGGAAAGTAAACCAAGGGATACCAGATAGAGATTTTTTGTAAAAGCTTGGTTTAAATCAACTTCCAGAAGACCTCAAATGAGGCCAGTGGGGCGGAGGAAGTGCCAGAAGAAGAAGGCCGGCAGGTCTGGCTCTCCAGAGTCCAGCGTGACCCAATGCCCAGTTCCTTTCTGCCCCGGGGCTCAGTTTCCCTCTGTGTACCGTGGCCTCTTCTCTCCCAGCTTGTTCAGGAGGCCAGTTAATCTAATGGAGAAGGAGCCCTGCAGAACTGAGGTGGAGTCCTGGTGCAGCTTTGAGGCGCTGCCAGGGCAGACCAGATCTTCTGGCAGCCATCGACTGCATCAGTGGCCACAGGAGGAGGCTGGCCTGAGGCCTATATGGAGGCACTTGTTCTACCCCTTGGCAGAGACAGTCTGTCTGGTCTCCTGTCACTTCACCTTTCTGCTCCAGGCCCCGCAGGTGCCTCGGACCCTGGGTCAGAGCCCATGGGGTCTAAGGCATCCATTCGATAGTGCTCCATGCCGGACTATGAAAGAGGCCTTGAGGAATAGGTACCAGCTAGAGCTTGCCCTTAGAGTTCAGTTCCTGAACACAGAACACAGCTGCTTTGACTCAGCACCCCCGGTTCTGTTTCTCCACTCATCCGTCCGCCCCCTGGCACGGCTGTATAAAGCTTCTACAGCTGGGTTATTACTCTGCGTTTGTTTGTGTGTTTTCTTTGACGGTGTTAAGTCATTTTGCATGTGCATCCTGCCCACATGAGGACAGCTTGGAGAGCAGGAACTGAAACTGCTCCCTCTTATAGATCTGGGATTCTGCTCTGGGAGCAGGCCTGGTCACAAGGATGCCAATAGGCAGGGAGAGGACACCCGGAGTGCACAGGGAGAGGGCACCCAGGCCGTGTGTGTGTGTGCATGCATGCAAATAAATTGACATTGAGGGCTAGGACACAAGTCTAGCGGGGGCTGGTTTTTTCCAGGCATTTTAATTTTTTCCTTATTCCCTTATCCTGCAGGGCAGCTGCACTCACATCTGACCCTAGTCGAGACTTAGGAGGTCTTAGAGGGTCAAGTTCCAGGCTGTATTAGACCAATGTTAGACCTGTTGCATATTAGATGAATGAGCTGCAAAGCAATGTACCATTTCTCTTCGATATAGATGACATTTCTCACCTATTGGAACTATCTAGGTAGTATTTTGTCCAATCTAAGGAGCTGTGTGACTTTAGGCAAGTCACTTAACCTCTCTGAGTTCAGAACTTTTATCTTGGAAGTCAGGAAAGGGATCCCTGTGAAATTGTTATGAGGATCAAATAGATAAGAAACAGCTCTGAAAAGTCAAAGTGTTCTAGAGTGACTAAGATTCTATAACAACCATTAAGATTAGCAGAGATGGACTATGGCAAACACTAGAAGGAAGCTAAGAACTCTATAAGGCCTTACATAGGCTGTACTTTCTGTCACCACTTGTGCTGGCCTGCCCATTCTTCTCTAGTGCTTTTTCTCTGTGTAGTGTGTGTATGTTTCATTTTACACACATACACACACAGACACACACACACACACACAGAGTTGTCCAGATCCATCTGTACCTACATAGATTCCCCCAAACACAGATATGTAAAATATACGCATAACTACACCTTTTCACACTGATAAAAACACCCACTAACATGCACACATAGATAAACAAAGACTCCCCCAATCACATGTAAGCCAGTGAGGGTAAGTACGTACGCACAGTACACACACACAACCCCAACAGCGGATGATTGATGGCTGATCACCACCCACCCCCTGCTGCCTACGGCACTCAGGGACCCGTATTTTTCTACAGTGTGGGGTCCTGGAGCATGAGTGAAGGCTCCTGGGGCGACAGCCCCATTCCTTACCACCCTCAGCCTGCACCCGGACCCAGGAGATATTCAGGTGACTGAATGTCAATCTGCATGCATTTGAAGGAGTTTCTTGGGTCAAGAGTTCCCTTTGGGGCACTAGGCTGACATCCTGGGGCTCCCTTTGGCTATAGCTTATTCCTAGTATAGCTGTCCGCCTAGTAGAGTGGCTCCTTGGTGGGTAACTGCTCCCCCAAGGGAGGGTCCTGAGCTTCAGGAAATGTGTTTATGGACCTCTAGGAATAGGCTCCATCTCACTGGGTGGGTTTACAACATAAGAAGTAGCTCCATATTAGCAGAATGGGAGTTAAAAGATTGTCCTCATTTCTGAGCTTTGGTTTCAGTTCTGAAAATTCTTCTAAACAAACCTGTTCAGCTCCAGATGTTCAGGCCCACCTCTGTCCTCCCAGCCCCAGCTCTGGGGCCATCAAGCACACAGGCCTGGGGCAGGTGTTCCAGCCACTCTGCGACTCCCCAGGAGCAGGGACCCAGCCCTCCTCCCACCATGGTGATCAGTACACAATTCAGTTGTGGAGCAGGGGGGTGATGACTCAACTTTGGCTTTGGACAAATTACAAATGGCAGAATACCTAGAGTTTCCATGACACTTCACCCCAAGATGAAGCAAACTTAGGAAAGTTCCACTTTCCTCTTGGGTTTGGAATCAAAATTGGCTGCAGGGTACACAAGAGGGGGCTGGGGTGTGACTGTTGTCTCCTTCCCTGACTTCTTGCCTCCTGCTACCTGACAGAGGCGGTGTTGGCTGGGGTGTTGGCTGTGAGTGCAGGGGGTGCGTGGGTGAGTGGTAATGGCTCTCAGGATCTCTGCTCTGGTTCTACTGTGGCAGGAAGGAAAAGGCCTAACGCCAAAACGTTCCTCCCTGCTGTCCCCAGTGCAGTATTTTTCCACCTACTCCTCTGGCTTCAGTATCGATTTAAATAGAGAGAAGGCAGGTGGGGATAGAGGAGAGAGACCAAGGGAACTAGAGACAGACGACAGCGGAGAGGGGAAGAGGAAGAGGAAGGAGGACAGGGTGGGCGGGGAAAGAGGCGAGCCGAGTAGAAAAGAAAACGAGAGCGGAAAGAAGATAAGCAGAGGAAGTGGGGGCAAGAAAATGAAAAGGGAGAGAGATAAGAAGAGGAGGATGGGGGAAGCTCAGCTTTGCGGGTGCTTGGCAGAGACTCCTCCTCCAGCTAACTGAGGAATCTGCCTTCCTAAAATCCATCTGGAGCCCAGCGCACCCCAACCTGGGGAGAAGGAAGCAAGGCTGTGCCTTGCCTGGTGGCATGGTCCTGGTGGCGAGCTCCTGGGCTTCATGGGGATGTGTGAGCAGGCCTGTGCCACCCTCTGTCCCCACCTGATGGGAGATCTCTCCCCCGACCCCAGGGCCCCAACCATGCCTCATGCACAAACCACGTGTCTACCATTATATTCCTTTCTGTAGCAAAAGACTTGGCATGGGAAGCGTTCCTCTGTCTGCTCCAAGGGAGAGGCGACCTCTGAAAGGAATCCCCTACTCCTGCCCCTGGCAGTGCCCACCCAGGAAAGGTGCAGGGTCTCTGGGGGTGAGCCCCCCACCTGGGGATCTGTTTGTTCCTTTCTGTCCTGGGGCTTTGGCTTAGGAAAAGACTCACACACAGTGGAGTTTATGGGCACAGTTGGATGTGTCTGTGTTGCCATGACAACAGTGAGGGCTGCCCCTGTTTTCTTCTCCATTCCATACTCTGCTCCTTTCACAGGCTAA
This sequence comes from Gorilla gorilla gorilla, assembly GCF_029281585.2. Taxonomy (NCBI): domain Eukaryota; kingdom Metazoa; phylum Chordata; class Mammalia; order Primates; family Hominidae; genus Gorilla; species Gorilla gorilla. The sequence goes on along the minus strand of NC_073224.2, from coordinate 52,053,818 downwards.
AACCTCTGTCTCTCTCCCCCATTCAAGCACTAACCAGGCCCAGGCCTGCTTAGCTTCCCAGATCAAAGGAGGTCAGGTGTGTTCGGGGTGGTATGGCTCTAGTGTCTCTCTCTCTCCCTCTCCCCTGTTCAATTCTCAATTCCTTCCTGTCCCCGCTGCACTATTGCTAATTTCCATACGACTTAACCCCCCCCCCCCCCCCCCCCCCCCCGCCATCCCTGTTTCTCCCTCTGGAAGGAGTAAAGCTATGCGGGTTTTTCTTCTAAGACTGCAGGTTCCCAAGAGCTGGTCCCCACCGTTGTGGGTGGGCAAGCATCCTATGCTGTAACTGGGAGCAGAGGGGTAAGGGCCTTGGGCTAGGTGTGTGAGACGGATGGGGCCTGGGGTTTCCAGCATCCTCCGAGAAATTGCACTCTTCTTCCTCAGGGTATTCCTTCAGCAAACCCCATCCTTGTCCCCAGGCATCTGCAAGGGCAAGCCTCTTCTACCCCAAAACTTGTTGCACTCTTTCTTGCAATTCCTGGTCAAGATTTATCTCGCACTGTGAGCTTTGCCTGTTTAACTCCACCTGACCTCAAACACCAGGACTCCTCTCAGCTTTTAAGTGCACTCTGGAATATTGATCTGCGCTTGCTTCCGTGGTACGTGCCCCCATCTACATTCTGCGCTGCGTTTATGTGTCCAGCCTCCTCGGCAGCCCAGGGCAGTAGTTTTGTCAGTCAAGCACAACTTGCTGTGCTCCCCTCCAAATCCCCTCCCCAGTACCAGACCTCTGTCCCATGGCAAACCCATTCTGTGCAGATTGGCAGGGCCAGCCAGCCTGGCCTCCTTTCTTCCACTCAGCCCCACCTGCTCACAGGGATGGGTACCCGGCCCATGCAAAGCCAAACAGTGCCTTCTCTGAGATTTGATGTTAGGATATAAGCTCTTTCTCTGGCCGGGCACGGTGGCTCACGCCTGTAATCCCAGTACTTTGGGAGGCCGATACGGGTGGATCACGGGGTCAGGAGATTGAGACCATCCTGGCTAACGTGGTGAAACTCCGTCTCTACTAAAAAATACAAAAAATTAGCCAGGTGTGGTGGCGGGCGCCTGTAGTCCCAGCTACTCGGGAGGCTGAGGCAGGAGAATGATGTGAACCCGGGAGGCGGAGCTTGCAGTGAGCCGAGATTGTGCCACTGCACTCCAGCCTGGGCGACAGAGCAAGACTCCATCTCAAAAAAAAAAAAAAAAAAAAAAAAAAAAAAAAAAAAGCTCTGTCTCTGGCCTGTGAACTGCAGGACAATTTAGGCTTGGAATTTCAGGGGCCACATTTCTCACTGCATGAAAAGAAACTAATACCTGGCAGGAAACAGTGTCATGACTAATACTTCATGTTTACCCATCACTCTGGGAATTTGCTGAGGGCAAGGGCTGTGTCACCTCTCTCAGACTGGAACTCTCTAGGGGCGGGAATGGGGTTTACCCCATTAAATTGGGAGCTCCCCTAGGCAGGAGTGACTCTAAAGCAGATTAGGTGCTAAAGTCCTGGTAGTGTAATTGGTAAAATATCATGCATGCATTTAAAGCTCCTCACTGAAGGCTTAATTCCTTATTCAGATATCTTTATAAAAATTCCACCTGATCATAAGCTCTACCTGGGTAGTATCTATCTCATTTGCCATTCCAGGTACTGAGTCTAAAAAGAAAGACAAGGCCATCTTTGCCTTGGGGAATTTGCAATCCTGGAGCAGAAGGTATATGTGCTATGAGGGAAATACATAGAGGGTCCAGTGGGAGCATGGGGAGAAATGGAAACACTATCTCAGGACAGGTCTGGAAAATCTTCCGAGAAAAGATCCCAAGCCAAGTCCTGAAAGAGGCACAGGTGTTCGTCATCTGGGCAGAGTGGAGAGTGGCATTCCAGACCAAGGGAACCGCCTCAGCAGAGGTGTGAGGTGCTTGGGAAGGGGAGGTAGGTGCCAGATGTTGGGGGAGGGTGAGGCTGAATCACCTCCAGGTGTTTAGGGGCATCTTCCCATTCACTCCTCTCCCAGACCCTCCCTTGAAGCAGTCTTTAGTGGAACCATCTTCTGCTGTTTGGAATCCACAGTCCTTCAGGGCAGACTAAAGATCCTGGGCCATGCAATATGCTTCAAATGACCTCCTTCCTTAGCCTTCATCTTCGGGCTACCATGAGTCAGAATTCTCCGCTGCAAGTCCCACTAACCAACTCTCTCTGTTAGAAGCACAAATAAAATATGAAATTTACAGAAATATAAATGGAGTGATGTATTTCATCAGCTGAGGGTACAAAGAAGGTCACAGATCTTTGAATACTTAAATCAGTCCTTTAAGCAAGCACATTTCCAACTAAGCAGAAAGTCTAGTATCTCTTAGTACCCTCTCTTCCTCCCCAGCGCTTGCCCCTGACAATGGATGGAAAAGCCCTAGGGCTTGTGTAGTGTGATGGGCCAGTAAAAAGATCACTGGAGAGCCGGCCCAGTCCCTGCTTCTATCACTGCCTCCTGAATGATGGCTCTGCATTGGTCTCACACAATCCGGAGGGGCTTTCCCATGGCGGCCTTTATGCCTTTGCCGATCAGACGCCTGCACAGACCTGCTCATGGCTATGCCACTTCTTGGGTTTCTGATACAGTGCAAATGAGCTTTTACTCACCTGTTTTGCTACTGTCCCCACAGGTCACCAGCTAAGTAGCTGGGGCTGGGAGAGTTTCTAGCCACTGCCACACTAGCCACACTCTGTGCCACACTCTGTGCCAGAACCGGCCACTTTGCCATCAAGGTAATGCAGGCTCCAGTATGAAGGCAGCTGACTGGGCTATACTAGCGCTTCCTAAATTTCACTGTGTGTGAGAATCACCCAGAGAGCTTCTTCAAGCACAGATCTGGGGCCCACACTCTCAGACATTCTGATTCAGTAGGTCTTGGATGGGGCCTAATAATCTGCATTTCTAACAACTCCCACAGGATGTTGATGCTGCTGGTCCACGGGCCACACTTTGCTTAGCCCTGTCTGCAGTTGCCCTCAGGATGAATTCTCCCCTGGGGCTCCTTTTGTGTATTCTCACCGGTGATGTCTTAGGTCATTACCATCTCAGTCCATCAGGACCTGCTGAATTAGAGTAAATAAGAGATCAGCATCCTGATCCTTTTCCTTTCAAGGGGCTCCCTGGGCGCCCTATGCAAATGTGTCTACACCTTCCCGGCTACCTTTGACTCCTCTATTCCAATAGTTCTCACAGTAGGGTCCCCAGACCAGCAGTATTAGCATCACAAGGGAACTTGTTATTTAATAGAAATCCCAATTCTCAGGCTCCAGCACCAACCTCCTGTCCTGTGCACTTTTGTGTGGAAAAGTGTCAGAGTGGCCTAGAGGCAGGATGGGCAGGAGTGAGGAGAGAGCTACTCTTCACTGGGTTTTCCACAAGAAAGGCAAAGCAGGGCGGAGTGAACATTTTAGAACTGGCTAGTTTGGATAATATCAACAGGCTTTAAACTACAGGGGTGGTCCCCAGTTGCCTGGTACCTGGCCCTGGGATGAGTAGGGCAGAGGAAGATTGCTTCCCGGGGTAGAAGGGCCAGACTGAGGTCTGGCTCTGGGTGGGTTAGTTTGCATATAAAAGGCCTGCTCCCACTGAGCCCATCACTGTCTCTAAGAATATGGCTAGCCCAGGGAGGGGCAGTCTGTCTCCAGCCAGAAAGATGTTTAAACATCAACACATCGTAATACATATAGAAAGTTAAAAAGATAAACAATACACCCACTGATTCAGAAACTCTGGGGTGCGACTCAACGCTCCGTTTTCATAGCCTTCCAGGTGTTACTGATGCAAACCACAGTGTGAGATCCGTCACTCTATTCCAAGAGCTACTAGAAGGGCAGCCTTTGCTGAGCCATAACATAGATCCTGTTAGCCCCTCTCCTAACTTTACCTACACTCCGGGGCATTCAGTGACTTTCCTAAGGTGACTGGCCGGATCAATCCAGAAGCTGTCAGCCACACACCAAGAGGCGGAGCAGGCCAAGGTGGCTGCAGAGTGCAGTGGAGCCGTGTCCAGCCCTGCACTGCAGGCTGTGTGTCTTTGGCCATGTCACTAACTTCTTTGTGTCTTCTCAGCAGAATGTGGGGACAGAACCTAATGATCACAAAAGTTTCTTCCAGCGCTGCTGTTTCTTGATTCTCCTTATCACTCCTCAGCGTCCTTATCTGTAAAACAGCGATACTGCCCACCCTGGGATTATAGAGATGATGAAATGAGGTGATGTGTGCGGAAGCACTCAACATCTGCTACAGGCTTGATAAATGTTAGCTGAATTTTAAATTATTCTCTTGTCCTTCCAATTCTGCCCAAACTCTCCTTTTCCTTCTATCCACCCCCACTCTGTGCTTACATCAGGCCTTGGGGACCCTCTCCTCTCCAGGATCGCCTGCTCCCTACAGAATTATCATCCCTATACCCCGCAAACATTATAGGGAGGATAGTCCCCCATATACTCCCTCAAGAATCTGGGGATGGAGGGGAGGACTGGAGTCCTGGCTCTGCCACTAGCTTGCTGTGTGACCTTGGACAATTCGCTTAACCTCTCTGTGCTTCCGTTTCCATCTCTGTAAAACGATGGCTCTTCATAGCACCCACATCAGAGGGTTTTTGTAGGGATGAAATGAGTTAATGTGATGGGATTACATGTGATGGGATTTGAGCAGTGCCTGGCATGTAGCTGTCTAGGTTAAACAGTGCCTAAGTCTGTGGCACCCGATAGGTGGAAGGCCTCGGACACAGTGCTAGGGCTGGCCCACCGGCCTCCATCCCTCTACTCAGCTGCTTCCTGCTAAATCTCACTCCCTCTCCCGCTCCAGGTCTCAACGTGCTCCTCTGAGGATCAGCTTGGAACGTCTGCTCCGGAAGGAGGACCCTCGAGTTTCTTCACTGCCTGTCAGCAGCCCCTCTGCCTCCTCCGTGCCCCCGCCCCTCTCTGCCAGGGCGCTTCTGCCAACGGCTGGTTATTTATATCCCTGAGCAGCTGCTGACAGACAGCTGGGAGCTGGGAGGCGGCTGACAGGGACGAGCGAGGCAGAGATGACAGGGTTGTGGGCGGTGCTGTCACTCTTAGCAGGACTGCTGGGCAGAGCCCCCTCCCCTTCACCCAGGGAGGTGAGACTTAGACAGGCTGACGGGCCATCTGGGAAGGGGCACCTCAAAGGGCAGGAAGCCAGGGCTGTGAACCCCGGGGACGGGGAGGCAGATGGGGATGGAGGCAAGGACTTTGCCCTTGTTGACTTTTTCCAGAAGGGGTGGAAGCAGCTGCGGCTTAATTATCTGGGCACTTGCCCAGGGCATCTGCTGCTCACAAGCTGTATGACCTTGGGTAAGTCACGAACTCTGGGATTTTGGTTCCTCTGAGGAAGTGAGATGGTTGGATGAGATGCTCGCTGAGTTCTCTTTCAGCCACATTGATGTAGAGGTTACAAACACAAACCCTGGAGTCTTTGCATCCTGGATCTGCCACCAGCTTGCTGTGTGACTTTGAACAATTTACTGAACTTCTTTGTGCTTCCATTTCCATCTCTGTAAAATGGTGGTTCTTCATAGCACCCACATCAAAAGGTTTTTGTAGGGATGAAGTCAGTTAACGAATACATGTGATGGGCTTCAAGCAGTATCTGGCATGTAGTTGTCTAGGTTAAACAGAGCCTGAGTCTATGATTCTTTGCATGTGTCCTCTTGCTCTAAGAAGGTAACTGAGTGTAATAGAAATATTGAGAGTGAAGGGTGGGGACCTTTATATGTGTATTGCCACAGAAAGGTGGTTTTATGGGCTTATATACCTTGTGTCATCAAATGAGTGAGTTGCAAATTGGGAAATGTTTAGGCTATGCCTACATTTATTCTGAGCCTGAGTCCTAGTTTTCTGACTTCTGCTTCTACCTGTAATCTCTGGGGACTGTTGTTTGCTCAAAACAGCAAAAAATTTAAAGGTTGTTGTTCTCCTTTTCTGACTCTCTGTCTCTGTCGTTCTCCCTCTCTTCGCCTCTCCTGTCTCTTTGCTAACTCTTTGCTGTCCTTCTATTTTAAAAATTAATACCTGGTCTTGGAAAGAACAAAATCCCAAGCATATAATTAAGTCCCTGGGCACAGCTGTGCCTACAGCACCAGCCTTGGCCATCAGGGTAGGGTAGGGGCTGAACAGGAATCTGGGTGGGAGCGACCTTGGAGCAGGGAGCATGTCATCCACCAGCTCTTGAGCCCCACCACACACTGACAGACACACTGGGTTTACAGCCACACCTCAGCTGTGCTGTCTGGGAGCAGTTGAGCTTGGTGTGGATGATGTCCGTTTCTCTCTTTTACTAATCTTGGCCTTTAGGAAAGGAGTATCCCCGTAACAGAGGAGGGGAGAGAGGAAGGCAATGGAAGCTAACAGGTTACCATGGAAACCGGCTGAACACAAACTCTTAGCTTCAGCTAATACTTGACTTGCAAGAATACGTCCATAGCCACAACTTAAATGAAACACACACACACACACCCCCCTTTAAAAGAAGGATAAATGTTGACTCATTCCTCTCTAATCACAGCAATTAGGTTCTAACGTTGGAGTCCAGATGAGAGGTGAGGATGACATGAATCTGTTCTGTTTTAAAGAAGCCCTTGCAATTCACTCTTTTCTTGGAAACGCAGAGCATTGGTTCCAACATCCTGACCTTGCCCAGAAGTCATGTAGGGAGGATTATGAGTCCCCACAAGTCCCTTAATTCTTTGCTGTCATGAAGGCCATATAGACCTAAGTTAAGATGTCTGATTTGAAAGAGTCCCCTGCCATTGGCCAATCCCACCACACTGGAGAAAAAAGGAAGTGTCAAAAACGGCTGGACATTTATTAAACATTTCCTGATCACCCACTATGTGCCAAGTGCCAGAAATTTAAAATGATAATAAAAATAAAAAATCTTGTCCCTGTCATCCAGAAGCTCATAGCCCAGGCAGTAGGAGGTATGATACAAATTATCTGTTACTAATAATAAGGGATCCACATTTGCAAATGGTTTTTATATATGCATGAATATTGCATTCAAGGTGACCCCTATGATGTCATGCTTTCTTGAGCGGAGAAGGTGAGAACTGGGGCTGGAGAGAAAGATAGAGAGAGAGAGAAAGAGCTGATCTAAGACCACGTTTCCTAACACTCCTAGGCCTCCATATTCACACATGCCCCAGCCACAAGGCTGGCAGCTTCTTTCCCACCCTGGGGTTACTGCCTTCCTAACTCACAGGCTACCTCCTTATAAAGGGGGTCCACCCCGCACTATGGAGCACTACCAGAAGCAACACAGTTGTTGTAAGATGCCCATTGGGAAGGGAGTTGGGGAAGGTGTCTTTCAGATGAGCCCACTGGCCGTGTGCTTGTCCTCCACACCCTCTTCCAGCAGTATCTCATATAAGCAACAAGCAGCCCTCTAAACCCTATTTGGCATGTGAGTTACCTGGCTTCAGGGAGATTACAGGTGTACAAGGTCATACAGCTGGCCTGGGAAAGAGCCTGGATGCCCCCCACGTAGATCTGTGGGTCTTCAGTGCTTTCCCCCACTAGTCCAGACAGGCAGATCCGAGCTGGAAACGTTGGCTTGCCAGGAGGTGTCGGCCTTGAGCCAATTAGCTCTCAGTCTGTGAGCCCTCTTTCCCACCTCCCAACAGTGAGCCTCAATTCCGTACATTCTTTTTCCACTTCAAGGTTGGATTTCCATCTCCTCTCCCCACGTTTGGAAAGTGTCCCTAATCACCAGAGAATCTAATTACCACTCCTTCTAAGTGATTCTCGGTCTCTGTTATGCAAATGTGGCTATAATTGTGTCAGGCAGGTTTTGTTGTCAGTTCCTCTTTCCTTTTTCCGCCTCTCTCCCCATCTCCTTTCAAATGGGAGTTGCAGTCTCCCCTCTTTTTATTGTAAAGGCCTCTAAGGTCCCCGGCTCCCTGAACCACAAATCGCCTAGATTACCCACTCTGGATCCCAGGAGCCACAACAGGCCCGCCTCAGGGCAAACAGAAGGAAAAACAAACAGCATTTAGTGGAATTTATTTCATTTCTTTGGAGATGCAAATCAGAAGGTTCCCAATGAGCTCTGGGAAGGGAGCGTCTGTGTGGGGTGGGAGGAAGTTGGTTCTGTGAACAGCAGCAGAGTCAGGGAAAACAGTCCCCTGTGCAGCCGGAGGGGCTGAGGGCATTCAATGTGGGCCTAGGTGTGTGGGACAGGGGTGGGAGGGGTGGGAAGCCCCACCAAGCCCTAAACAACTGCATTTGTTACTTTGTCTGGTTAAAAGTTTCTAGGCCCCTTCTGAGTGGAGGCTGTTAGGATACTCTGGCCTGTTTTCCTCGCAGCCTTGGCAGCAGAGTGGGTGCTTCCAGCGTTTCTCAGGGATCCCCCCACTTACTCCCTATCCCTAGGGAAAATTCAGGACTGCCTTCCTTAGCTGCTGTCTCCTCCTGATCCTTAGCAGGCAGAGCAGGAGGCAGGGAGGCTCTGGTTTGAAAAGCAAATCCTTCTGTTTGTTTATTCATTCTGTCACTCAACAAAACCTTAAGTGCCTACTACACTACAGGCAATATTCTAGGTACAGGGAATTAGACCTGAGCTTCCGATCTGGTGGATACAAAGTAAATAGATATAGCAGAGGAGGTGGCAAAGAATGTTAAGAAACCAGGTGCGGTGGCTCATGCCTGTAATCCCAGCATTTTGGGAGGTCAAGGTGGGCGGGTCACCTGAGGTCAGGAGTTCAAGACCAGCATGGCCAACATAGTGAAACCCCTTTTCTACTAAAAATACAAAAATTAGGGCTGAGCGCTGTGGCTCATGCCTGTAATCCCAGCACTTTGGGAGGCCGAGGCAGACGGATCACGAGGTCAGGAGACCGAGACCATCCTGGCTGACACGGTGAAACCCCATCTCTACTAAAAATACAAAAAATTAGCCGGGTGTGGTGGCAGACACCTGTAGTCCCAGCTACTTGGGAGGCTGAGGCAGGAGAACGGTGGGAACCCAGGAGGCGGAGCTTGTAGTGAGCCGAGATCGCGCCACTGCACTCCAGCCTGGGCGACAGAGCGAGCCTCCATCTAAAAAAAAAAGAGAGAAACCAGGATGAAGGAGATACCAAGTGATGGGGATGGTCCAGTTTGGCAGAGCTCTCTGATAAAGGGACATTGGAGCAGATCTCAGTAAAATATAAGGCTGGAGGTCTAGGCCTGACTCCACCTGGCAAGCTAAGGTTTCTAACCCAGATGTCCTCCTGCTTGTCTGGGACCATGGGGAAAGTGTTGAAGAGCCACAAACCTGCTCTCTGGGAAAAGAGCTTCCCAGACAGAGGGACCCCAAGAGCACAGGCCCGGCTGAAACTGCCCAGGTGTTCAGGAACAGCCAAGAGTTGTATGGCTGGAGTGAGGTGAATCAGGGTAGGGTGGGAGGAGAGATCAGAGCTCATGAGGGCCTTGGGAGTCATCTGTGGGCCTTGGATTTTGCTCTGAGGTCATTGGAGGGTTTTGAACAGAGGAGTGATATGACCTGACATTTTATAAGGACAATTCTAATTGCTATTTGGCAGACTGTGTGGGGCAAACCTGGAAACAGGGAACAAAGTTCAGGAGATTTGCAAACATAGTAGTCAGAGGGCCTAGGTGGTAGCAATGAAGGTGGTAATGAGAGGTGACAGCGTGCTGGCAGTCCTCACAGCCCTCCCTCGCTCTCGGCACCTCCTCTGCCTGGGCTCCCACTTTGGCGGCACTTGAGGAGCCCTTCGGCCCACCGCTGCACTGTGGGAGCCCCTTTCTGGGCTGGCCAAGGCTGGAGCCCACTCCCTCAGCTTGCAGGGAGGTGTGGAGGGAGAGGCGCGAGCGGGAACCGGGGCTGCATGCGGCGCTTGCGGGCCAGCTGGAGTTCCGGGTGGGCGTGGGCTTGGTGGGCCCCCGCACTCGGAGCAGCCAGCCAGCCCTGCTGGCCCCGGGCAATGGGGGACTTAGCACCCGGGCCAGTGGCTGCGGAAGGTGTACTGAGTCCCCCAGCAGTGCCGGCCCACCGGCGCTGTGCTCGATTTCTCGCTGGGCCTTAGCTGCCTTCCCACGGGGCAGGGCTCGGGACCTGCAGCCCGCCATGCCTGAGCCTCCCACCCACTCCATGGGCTCCTGTGCCACCCGAGCCTCCCCGACGAGCACCACCCCCTGCTCCAGGGCGCCCAGTCCCATCAACCACCCAAGGGCTGAGGAATCTGAGCTCACGGCGCAATACTGGCAGGCAGCTCCACCTGCAGCCCCAGTGCGTGATCGACTAGGTGAAGCCAGCTGGGCTCCTGAGTCTGGTGGGGACGTGGAGAGTCTTTATATCTAGCTCAGGGATTGTAAATACACCAATCAGCACCCTGTGTTTAGCTCAAGGTTTGTGAGTGCACCAATCGACACTCTGTATCTAGCTGCTCTGGTGGGGACGTGGAGAACCTTTGTATCTAGCTCAGGGATTGTAAACGCACCAATCAGTGCCCTGTCAAAACAGGCCACTCGGCTCTACCAATCAGCAGGATGTGGGTGGGGCCAGATAAGAGAATAAAAGCAGGCTGCCCGAGCCAGTATTGGCAACTCGGTCGGATCCCTTTCCACCCTGTGGGAGCTTTGTTGTTTTGCTCTTTGCAATAAATCTTGCTATTGCTCACTCTTTGGGTCCATGCTGCTTTTATGAGCTGTAGCACTCACCGTAAAGGTTTGCAGCTTTACTCCTGAGCCCCGCGAGACCACTGAGCCCACCGGGAGGAACGAACAACTGCAGATGCGCTGCCTTAAGAGCTGTAACATTCACCTCGAAGGTCAGCAACTTCACTCCTGAGCCAGCGAGACCACGAACCCACCAGAAGGAAGAAACTCCGAACACATCTGAACATTAGAATGGACAGACTCCAGACACGCCAGCTTAAGAGCTGTAACACCGCGAGGGTCCACGGCTTCATTCTTGAAGTCAGTGAGACCAAAAACCCACCAATTCCGGACACAGTAAGAAGTCCGCCAAGCCAGCAGGATTGGTTGCTGAATTGTATGTATGATATGAGAGAAAGAAAGGAGTCAAGAATGATGCTCCAGGTTTAGCCTTAACAATTCCAGTTGCCATTTACTAAGATGGGAAAGAATGGGGATGGGAGCAGCAGGTTGAGGGAGGGCATCAAAGTTCTGCTTTGGAGATGTTAGGTTTGAGGGGCCTGTTGGGTATCCACATGGCAACGCCAAGAAGGCAGTTGGAAATTGGAGTCTGGGACCCAGAAGAGGATGTCTGGGCTGGAGATGTAAATTTGCATACAGTTGGTACTTAAAGTCGGGAGGCTGAGGCGGGAGAATGTCTTGAAACCAGAAGGTGGAGGTTGCAGTGAGCCAAAATCGTGCCACTGCACTCTAGCCTGGGCAACAGGAGCAAAACTGTCTCAACAAACAAACAAACAAAAGAATGGTACTTAAAGTAATGAGAATGGATGAGATTGCCTAGGGAGTGAGTACTGGTAGAAACAGAGGTGGTCTAAGACTGAGCCTTGGCACTCCACTCGCTATCTAGAAGTTCTTTCCCGCAGATCTGTGGTATAGGAGAGAGATTCATTTGGGTAAATTGAGGCCTGGGTTTCAAATATGCTAACTCCTCCCTACAAAATTCCCGGCCTTCAGGACCTCAGATCCTTAAGAGGTGAACCGAGGCGCACCCCAGGGCCACTACAAGAAAGGAAGACAGAGGACTATTTCATGTGTGACCTGGGCAAGTCACGTATCCCTCCCTAGGTCTCAGTGGTCTTTGTGAAAGGAGTGGTGAACGCTAGGTGGCTAAGGGACCTTCCAGCTTGCTTGCATGCAATGAGTTTTAACTCCAGAAAGTCGGTGCACTCAGCAATTGTGACTGGCCTTGAGAGATGGTTGAGTTCCTGTCTCATTCCCCTCATCTGGCTCGTTGTCTACCATATAAAGTTGATCCTTGCTATTCACGGATTCTGTATTTGCAAATTCTCCTACTACCTGTAATTTATAACTCCAAAACCAGTACCTGTGGTCTTTTGCCAGTCATTCGTTGACATGCCCAGAGCTTCAAAAACTTTAGCCCGATGTGCTTGTTCTTAGCTGAGGTCAAAACCAGGCTCCATTCTGCCTTCTTGCTCCAGCTCTCATTGTAAACAAGTGTCCTTTTCGCAGTCTATTTAGTGTCACGTTTTTCCCATTTTTATGCTTTTTATTAGTGATTTTGCTGTTTAAAATGGCCCCCAAGCGTCGTGCTGAAGTGCTGTCTAATGTTCCTGAGCATAAAAAGGCTGTTATGAGCCTCACAAAGAAAATACCTGTGTTAGATAAGCTTCATTCAGGCATGAGTTAAAGCACGTTTGGTTGGCCATGAGTTCGATGTTAATGAATGAACAATATACAGTGAATAAAGTGTCTTTAAACAGAAACACAAACAAAACAAGGCAATGTATTGATTGATTGATGAAAGTGGTATGACCAGAGGCTCACAGGACCCTAACTCTATATTTCCCCTTGCAATAATGCTTCAGTATTTGCTAATTCAGTATTTGCTAATTCAGTATTTACAGTGATTTATAGAATGTAGCCACTGCAGTGTGTGAGAATTGACTGTATTAACTTGTTTTTTCAATCCCAGTATGCACACACATAAAGTAGTTTCAGAACTGCTAACCCATACCTCTGTGAGGAACAAATTTACTTACTACAGTACAGTACTTGTGTGTAGTTCTTTTTGTTTTTGTTGTGTAACAAAAGCCACATTCAATACAGTTCTTATCTTTAGTCTTATAGCATCCACTCAAAACTGTTTTCCAAAGTTACTTCTGTTAGTTATTTTCTTTTCCATCTCTTTCAATATTAACTATATGGTTTATTTGTATTACAGTTTTATTTCTTAGTTTGTATTCCATTTTGGGTTCCCCCAATATTCAGGTCAATTTTTAAAAATTTCCAGACAGTAAAATTCACTTTTTATGGTATGTGGTACAATAGGTCTTGACAAGCATAGAGTTAATGAATTTACTACCACAATCATGATAGAGAACAATTCAATTACTCAAAAAATTCCCTTGTCCTGCCTCTTTATAGTCAGCTTCTCTCCCCACCACTAACCCCTGGCAACCACTGATCTATTTTTTGTCCCTATAGTTATGCCTTTTCCAGAATGTCATATAGAAGAAATCATGCAATATTCAACCTTTTGGGCCTGACTTCCTCACTTAGGAAAACGCATTTAAGATTCCTGCATGTTGTTGTGTCAAGCAGTAGTTGTTCATTTTTATGGCTGAGTAGTATTCCACTCTAGCACTGTTGGAGGCACCACAGTTTATCTATTTGCCAGTTGAAGAATATTTGGATTATACCAGTTTTGGGTAATTATGAGTAAAGCCGCTATACACATTTATGTAGGGGGTTTTATGTGAACATGAGTTTCCCTTTTTCTTGAGGAGGTGGGATTGTAGTCATATGGTAGGTGTTTATAAGAAATTGCCAATTTGTTTTCCAAAGGGGCTGTACCATTTCATTCCCACCAGTAATGAATGAGAATTCCAGTTGCTCCACAACCTCACCAGCACTTGGTATTGTCAGCTGTTTTTATTTATTTGCTATTCTAATAGGTTTGTAGTGGTATCTCAATGTAGTTTTAATTTAACATTTCTCTAATGACTATGATGTTAAACACATTTCCACATGCTTATTTTTCATTCCTATATCTCTTTGGAGAGGTGCTTATTCTAATCTTTTGTCCATTTTTTTTTTCTAGTGGTGTTTGTTTTCTTGCTTTTTTTTTTTTTTTTTTTTTTTTTGAGACAGAGCCTTGCCCTGTCGCCCAGGCTGGAATGCAGTGGTGTGATCTTGGCTCACTGCAACCTCTGCCTCCCGGATTCAAATGATTGTCCTGCCCCAGCCTCCCAAGCAGCTGGGATTACAGGCATGCACCACTACGCCCAGCTAATTTTTGTATTTTTAGTAGAGACGGGGTTTATTTTGGTCAGGCTGGTCTCAAACTCTTGACCCAGTGATCACCCACCTTGGCCTCCCAAAGTACTGAGATTACAGGTGTGAGCCACCGCGCCCAGCCTGTTTTCTTATTGTTCTGAGGATTCCTTCCTTCCTTCTTTCCTTCCTTCCTTCTTTCCTTCCTTCCTCTCTCCCTCTTTCTCTCTTTCTTTCTTCAGAAAGAGTCTCACTCTGTTGCCTAGGCTGGAATGCATTGGTGATCATATCTCGTTGCAGCCTTGAATTCTTGGGCACAAGGGATCCTTCCACCTTAGCCTCCCAAGTAGCTGAAGCTACAGGTGTGTGCCACCATGCCTGGCTAATTTTTATTTTTATTTTTGTAGAGATGGGGGGGGTCTCACAATGTTACCCAGGCTGGTCTTGAACTCCTAGAGTCAAGGGATTCTCCTGCCTCAGCCTCCCAAAGTGCTGGGATTACAGGTGTGAGCCACCACACCTGGCTGAGGTTTTCTTAGGTATTCTGGATAAAAGATGTGATTTGTAAATATTTTCTCCCCATCTGTGGCATATTTTTTTTTATTCTCTTAACAGTGTCATTTGCAGAACAGATTTTAAATTTTGATAATATCTATCTTTTTTTCTTTTATGAATCATGATTTTGGTATTTTATCTAAAAACTCGACTAACCAAGGTCTCAAAGATTTTCTCTTATGCTTTCTTCTAGAAGTTTTTTAGTTTTACATTTTACATATGATCTGTATGTAAACTGATGCATTTATTTTATTTATTTATTTATAGACAGAGTCTCACTCTGTTGCACAGGCTGGAGTGCAGTGGTGTGATCTCAGCTCACTGGAACCTCCGCCTCCTGGGTTCAAACGATTCTCCTGCCTCAGCCTCCTGAATAGCTGGGATTACAGGTGTGCACCACCACCCCCTGGCTAGTTTTCTTGTATTTTTAGTAAAGATGGGGTTTTGCCATGTTGACCAGGCTAGTCTCAAACTCCTGGACTCAAATGATCTGCCCACCTCGGCCTCTCAAAGTGCTGGGATTACAGGTGTGAGCCACCACACCTGTATAAACTAATGCATTTAAAATTAATTTTAAATTAATTTTATAATAACTTTGAGAGGCTTAGATTGAGAGTCATTTTTTGGCCTATATTTGTCCAATTATTCCAGCACCATTGTTGAAAAGACTTACCTTTAAGTGGTCTTTTTTGCATCAGTTAAGAAAACAGATTGAGTTCCACAAGGAATTGAAATGGTAGAAACCTAAAAAAGCATATGGAAGGTGAGGGGATCAGAGAGATGGTCCATGTACCAAATAATTCAGCAGCTGCTCGAAATGAGAGGTGGTCAAGAGGACCTAAGTCACCTAGGACATTACAGAAATCGAGGGGAGGCTTTGGACTGCTCACAAGTCATTAAATGAAGAGAGGGTTGTTGAGCCAATCTTAGGGAGATCTTCACGGGAAGAATGAGCCTCCCTGATGTCCCCATACCCACAGCAGTGAGGTGCGTGACTTCCTGGGGCTCTGGCTCCTGGGAGTGGTGGGGTGAGGTGGATGCTGCAGCCTGGACTGGAAGCCAGAGTGACTCATCAGCCCAGGGTGAGCATCTCGGGGGGATGTTGTTTTGTTTGCTCTCGCAATGAACCCCATTACAATAACAGCACCAAGGTGTCCCGGTGCTTTGACTGTTCTCTCCCTGGGCTCCTAATGGAGATTGACAGAATCTAGAGTCCAGGGTAATTCTATCGTCAGTTTCAGCAGCCTCCTGCGCCTCATTAGACAAAAGCAGAGAGAAATGAGCAAAGAAGGAATGTCAGCCTCAGAACAGAGGGGGCCTGCTAGAGTAAGCAGCTTTCAGGAGATGACAAGGTAGTGAGGAAATTATCCGGGCTTTCCAACTGGCCCCTCTAGGCTCTAGGTGGGAAATTGGGACGTCTGTGTCACAGCTCTGCAGAGCAGAGCCAGCATGAATGGTTCAGTTTCAACTGTAGTCCCTTTTCTTTGAGGGACAGCGTGAGAGGAGGCTAAGACAGACATCTTTTGTGTTGTCAGCCTTTGTGTTAGAGGCTCCTTCCGGTGGTGGGGCCTAGCAGGGGAGGTGTTTCTGGGTGGCTTGGGTTTGAGTTGCAAGTGGATGGTGTCAGGGGTCAAAGCCTTATTTAATTTATCTAGACCTTTAGGATTTCACTCAGGAGGGATGAACTGTATCCAATGTATAGGGAGAGAGAATCCTAGGCCTATAGGAAAGCTGGAATCCATCATTGTCCCACACTATATCTTGTTTCCCAGCCTTGGCCAGAAACACACACAGATTTATGTAGATAAACATGTAACATACTTATCTTAGTGTGTTCAGGCTGCTATAACAAAAATACCTTAGACTGGGCAATTTATAAACAACAGAAATGTCTTATGGTTCCAGAGGCTGGAAAGTCCAAGACAAAAGCACAGGCAGGTTTGATATCACGTGAGGACCCGCTCTCTGCTTCCAAGATGACAGCTTCTTTCTCACGTGTTGGAAGGGGCAAGGTTGCTCCTTTCAATCCCTTTTATAAGGGCATCAATCTCATTCAGGAGGGCACAGCCCTCATGACTTAATTACTTCCCCAAAGGCCGCACCCCTTAATACATGACATTGGGTGGTAGGTTCCAATATGAATTTTGGAGGGAAACCAACATTCAGACCGTAGCAACACCCAACACTTATATATACAAGCTCATGTACAAATACACACAACACTAATGCTTCTACTCATACTTTTTTTTTTTTTTTTTTTTTTGAGACAAGGTCTCACTCTTTCACTCAGGCTGGAGTGCAGTGGCTTGATCATGGCTCACTGCAGTCTCAAACCTTGGGCTCAAGCAATCCTCCCACCTCAGCCTCCCAAGTAGCTGGGGCTATAGGCATATGCCACCACATAGCTAATTTTTAAAAATTTATTTAGAGACAGGGTCTTGCTATGTTGTCCATGGTGGACCTG
The DNA here is from genome assembly GCF_029281585.2 of Gorilla gorilla gorilla. Classification (NCBI taxonomy): domain Eukaryota; kingdom Metazoa; phylum Chordata; class Mammalia; order Primates; family Hominidae; genus Gorilla; species Gorilla gorilla. The sequence goes on along the minus strand of NC_073224.2, from coordinate 52,036,833 downwards.
AACTCTTGGCCTCAAGTGATCCTCCCATCTTGGCCTCCCAAAGTGCTGGGATTATGGGCATGAGCCACTGAGCCTGGTCCTCATAGGTAATTTTAAATACACAGAACACTAGACCAGACGTGTGCCAGTTACACATACAGGCAACACACACTGGTCCATGCTGAAGGCATTTCGCTACAGAGTTTCTGTCTGTGGCTTATGACATCAGCCTCTTTGCTTTCTATTTACATCTTGGATATACACCGCTCACACACACATTCACACCCACCCACCATTCTCACAATGCACAGCATGCACTCAAACACCCAAGCCACAAACATGTTCACATATACACACTCTGCAGTCATATTTGCCCAAACATACATGCCTCTTCTATTTTCACCACGTGTGACCAGTTGTGGTCATTCAGATGCCTGCCCATCCTGTGTGTCACACCTACGTATGCCTCTCTGGCACACTTGCAACAGGCCAAGCCAGTGTCTGCACAGACTAGCAGAGCAGAGAGTGTTTTCCACCACCTTCCTGTCATTGACATGCAACACCTGTCCTGTCTTTAGTTTTTTGCACTCTGGCTTCGACTGAATTGAATGCCAGTCTGCCTGGCACAGAGCCCAGCGCAGCAGCCCAGAAGCAATTGTCCTGTGGGCATAAGCCTCCAAGAGCCCAGAATGGGTGCACGCCAACTCTGGAGGCACCATCAAGGAAAGAGGCCTCTGTAGGCGATCCCCACCCCTCATTAGTGCTCTAGAGGGCCATGGATGAGTCAGCACATGGCAACCTCTTTTCCTCCCTGCCTTTCTTCTCCTCAAAATTCTGGTCATTTGGGTGTTCAAGGCCTTTGCCAAACAGAGTGAGTGAGGCTTGAAAGAGATACTAGCTTAGAAAATCCACCATCAGAGTCTGGGCCATTGAATTTTCCATTAGCCTTTGCTTGTGCATTGCTGTAGCCTCATATCTAGAACAAGTCTGGAACAGCAAAACTTAACTGAATAAATACAAGTGTATGTTAGCCTATGAAATAGGACTAATTCTGCTTTGTCTCTCAGGACTATCTATAAATCATAAGGAGCAATGCAAATACCTTATGAAGAATTTTTGCTGTTATTGTGATCAACACCAGGTAGGTAAATCATTTCCTTCCCCACTTCCCACGTTTCTGTCCCCACCTACTCCTAGCGCCTTGAACTAGCTGTCACTGAGATAATGATACTAGTTACCATTATCGAGCACCTGTTCTGCTCCAGGTACTAGACTAAGCACTTTACAAATATCTTGTTCTATCCTCTCAACATCCTTGTTAAATAAATATTACTGTCTGTATTTCATAGTCTGGAAATTTGAGGTTTTGAAGGGCTGAGCAGCTTGCCCAAAGTCACACAGCTAATAGACAGCAGAGACAGGATTTGAACTCAGGTCTTTGCTTCTCAAACTCATGTCATCCTCACTCCACCAACCTTACATTTATCATCATCAGCCATAGAATGCAAATTCTATCCGTATTTCTATTGTTTAAGCCTAAACCCCCTTTTCCGTCTATGTCCATCTCAGTTTTAAATTGTAAGCCAGGCTATAAATAGCAGGAACTATGTTTATTGAATTCATTTCATAGTGTTCAGCATACTTCCAGGAAAAAAAAAATATATATATATATACACACACACACACACACACATATATATACATATATACATAGAGGTTACTTTTTTTTTAAGTAATGATTCCATGAATTTCACATTGTGTCTGAAGCTAAGAGACTAAATTCTAGCTCTTTTCTTAGCAAAGAACAAACTATAAAGAGATGCAGTCTGAAGGGAAAACAAACTGTCTTTCACTATAGCATACTTCTGTGACCAGATGCATGGGGGCTTTTCCCTACACACCAAGAAATTCTCCAGCAGACACCAACTGGGTGTCCTATAATTCAGTTCCATTCTGGCATCATCTACTTGCAGTGAGAGTCAGATCCCACAGCTGATGGCTCAGTCCCACAAGACTGCCCCCAGTTCAGGTGCCAATCACACGACTAACGTTGTGACCTGTGCTTTTGACCAACCAACTATAAGTTGGGGTTCCCATGACCCCCTCCTTGGTTTCAATTAATTTGCTAGAGCAGCTCACAGAACACTTACTTTACATTTACCAGTTTCTTTTAAAGGATATGATAAAGGATACAGATGAGCAGCCAGATGGAAGAGATGCATAGGGCAAGTCATGTGGGAAGGGGTGTGGAGCTGCCATGTGCTTTCTGGAAGATCCACCCTCCAGGCGCCTCCACAGGTTCAGCTGTCTGGAGCCTCCTGAACCAAGTTTTCTTTGGTTTTTATGGAAGCTTTATGACATAGGCCTGATTGATTACATCATCGGCCATAAGGGATCAACGCAACCTTCAGCCCCTCTCTCCTCTCAAGAGGTTCTAATCATACCATGGTCTTTCTGGTGACCAGCCCCCATTCTGAAGCCATCTAGGGGCTCCCAGTCACCAGTTTCCTCTTAGCATCCAAAAGACATTCTTTTGTCAGAGATTACAAGGGTTTTAGGAGCTGTATGCCAGGAACCAGGGACAGAGACCAAATCTGTATTTCTTATTGCATCAGGATAAAACACCTGGGTTTGAATCCAACACCATCACCTATTAGCATCACCTATTTGCTCCTGTCATTTTCTCTTTCTGGCCTCAGTTTACATGTTTGTAAAATGAAGTTCTGGATATGATGACCTCTTGGGTTCCCTCCAAACATGACTTTCCAAGAGTGCTGTTTTACATGCTACCAAACGGAAGTGGAGATCTAAAATCATTTCATGTGCTCACGGAGTGGGCCACTCCCACAATGCCATCTCCCCTCCCCTTGCGTGACTGTCTCTGGTGGTCTGCTCCTGAAAGAGTACACAAAGTCAGGATGCAAAGTCCTCTCACTGGAGAATGAAGACACCCTTCGTTCTGGTGTTGGTTCTGCGGAGCTTCCCGAGGTGTAGTCAGTCACCTCACCCTGGTGCCAAACACTTGATGTGCTGACTACTCCCGTGCTCTTAATAAGCTTATAGTCCAGAGAGATGATTGAAGGGCTGGGAGAAGAGGGCTGTGGAGGGACAGGACCAGCTGAGGACGTGGGTGGTCAGACTCTCCTAGATTAACAAAGCCTCCAGATGCCTGTTGACAGAAGGGAGGGAGACAGGTTCTCACTGCTAGGAAGACAACAGCAATGCAGGTACGACTCATGTGTCCATTTCCTGTCATCAGCAGGTGCTTGGTGAGACAGTGTCACCGTTCTGGGAAGAGCTAGTCTGGGAGAAGGAGTCAGGATACTAGACCTGGCTGTGAGGCACTGGATGACTCCAAGTGAGTCATTCACCTTCCCCCCGACTCCAACCCTCCCAAACCTTGGTGTTCCCATCTTTATGGACCTAGGTTCTTTGACACCTCATTAATCTGAAGGTGGAACCAAAGAATGCACACCATAGAAATGGCTACATCAAAGCCTTCATCCCCAAATACATCTCTTCTGGTTCAAAAGCTTCTTGGAACACAAGCAGACCTGACCCTCCTCCTCTTCTGCACCCCATGATGTCCACCTCCTGCCCTCTGTCATTCTTCACTCTCTACTCTACTTGCCTTCTCTCTCCCTTGTGAATCTCTTGTAAATGGAAGTCCTGGTCCCAGCAGCATGCTGGTAAATGTTTAACAAACAGCTTTGAGACTGGGGGGAATGCCTGATTTGTAGGGCTTGCCAACTGCCAATTGTAAATACTCCTGCCATGACTAATTTTAAGACACCAAATATGACATCACTGAATGCAGAGCCAGGAAAAGAGTCACAGTAGCACACTGATGTATACTATTTTCACCATACACATAGAACAGGAGTAAATGACCTCAAGAACACAGATAATAAAATATAGTCAAAGAATTAGGAATTGATAACATTAGAGTATTTATTGACTTTGCTTTTAATATCACTTATTAAATTATAAGTTTATGTAATTTACTTTTCAATAATGGTGTGTTTAACAACTGGCTCATTAAAGTCCTGAAAAATGCCTGGTCCTCCCCTTTGGATCTTTCCAGATGAGACTGTACATCCCCAAATTTGCGGGAGTACATGGTTGAGGCCCTTGCTGTGGGAAGCCTCTCAGGGAAAATAGGAGCATTTATTTCTGCATGCCATTTGTCTCCCTTTATTAACTTTAGTTTCTCTTCCTGTTATATAAGACATGCCTTCTAGAGTCTCCTGCCTTTGTAAGGATGGTATTGAGAGAAATGAAATCAGGGCAGTAGTAACACCTTGCATCTTATGGAATCTTCCAGTTTACTAAACCCAAATCTCATTACTTCTCACAGCAATTCTGTGACGTGAGGTATGTGGAGCAGTGAAATTGCAGATGAACTATTTCACACCAGGTTGGCAAACTGTTTCTGTAAAGGGGTAGAGGCTGGGTGCAGTAGCTCACACCTGTAGTAATCCCAGCACTTTGGGAGGCTGAAGCAGGAGGATCACTTGAGCACAGGAGTTCGAGACCAGCCTGGACAACGTGGTGAAACCCCAATGCTACAAAAAATACAAAAATTAGCCAGGCATGGTGGTGCACTCCTGTAGTCCTAGCTACTTGGGAGGCTGAGGTGGGAGGATGGCTTGAGCCCAGGAGTTCAAGGCTGCAGTGAGCCAAGATTGCATCACTGCACTTCAGCCTGGGCGACAGAGTGAGATCTTGTCTCAAAAAACAGTTAAAATAAAATAAACAAACAAATAAAGGCATAGAGACTAAATATTTGAGGGTTTGCAGGCCATAAGGTCTCTGCTGCAACTACCTGGTTATTATTGATTGAGACCTGCCACAGACAATACGTAAACAAATGAGTCTGGCCATTTTCCAATAAACTTTATTTATGGGCTCTGAAATTTGAATTATATATAATTTTACATCTCACAAAATGTTATTCTTCTCTTGATTTTTTCCAACCATTGAAAAATATTTTTAAAAAACCCATTAACTCACAGGACATATAAAAACAAGCCCTAGGCGCCTTTCTCCCATGGGCTGTGTGGGGTCCCTGTTCTTCGCAGCTAAGGCTGGAGGCCAAGATCAGCCTTTGAGGACTGTCATCAGAACTGCCTTGCTTTCCTGCCTCAGATGTAAAAAATAAAAACAAGCCCTAGGCAGAATTTGGCCTATAGGCAACAAAAGAGGAAATTAAGCTTCAAAGAGAACAGTGACTTGTTCAAGTTCATCTAGATCGGCAGAGTTGGTCCTGGCATGGTTCCAAGTCCCCTGAACTTTCCACTAAACCCACCTGCCACAAAAGGTGCCCCTCCTGCTCCTCAACACACCTTCTGGGACCTGCAGGTGGATTCTCCACTGGGGACCTGTAACCCGCTAAGTGCTTTTGGGCCACTTTCTCTTACTGCCCGTTTCTGTCTCTTTAAGTGTGGTGAGCCTTCCCATGCATCAGAGTAAAAAAAGATGTTTGGACATGTATAGTCAGGCAATTTGCTCCCCCTCCATTAAAGCAGAAAATGAAGAGCTCACTGTCTTTACGACTGTTGATTTTATGATTCCGTCCTATTTTCTCACAGGTATCCTAAATTTCCACCAAGCAGGGACTGCCTGTTTGTTATTCTGTGTCTTCAAATGTCTAGTCCAGCACTCTTCCTGCAGGAGACTTGGGAAAGAACTCGGTGACTAATGATTAAGCTCCCCTCCAGCCTGGCATTGTATAACAAGAGATGGGTGTGACCCACCTGTGTGATTTATTTCCCCTCAATATGTTATTATGAAAAATGTAAAAATTCAGAAGAGTTTAAAGAATTGCACAGTGAACAACCATATGCCCACAATCTAGATTCTATAACTAACATTTTGCTATATTTGCTTTACCCCAAATCTGTTCATCTATCCATCCATCAGTCTTATATTGTTGACACATTTCAAAGTTACAGACTTTGGTACACTTTAACCTCTAAATACTTCAATATCATATTGTTAATTAGAGTTCAATATTTGTTTATGCTTCTTTATTTTTTGACCTGGTGGAAATGTGAAAGACTCTGGAGGCTGCGTCCAGAATATAGATCCCCACCCACTCCACTGACCCCTGAAGAATTTACTTGGGCATTTCTTTCATTATAGCCTTTCCAAAGCTTTGACAATCCATGCAAATACCTTTGGTAGAGATCACTCATTAAGTCCACTCAGTGGTGGCTGGAATAGTGGCAACAGCCTTCAGTCAGGCCTGGGTTTGAATCCCTCTGCACTCTGTCACTCATAGTTGTGTGCCCTTAGGCAAGTTTTTTTTTTTTTTAATTTCTCCAAGCCTCTTCACATGTAGAGTGTGGCTAATAATAACTGTCTTGTGATAGGAATAGTGAGGACTGCAAATTCAGAGCTACCTGTAAATGGCAGCGCAGTAGGATAATGAGAAGAGAGATTAACTGTGTCCATTTTCCTGACTATGGGTTTGTCACAAAAGAATGAGAGCTACTTCCAACTTCACCCCAACTCCATTCAGGGAAGACTGTCCTAGCTGCATACTAGATTTAGGCTCTTCTCACGCAGGTGGAGTTAACAGCTTCTCCATGCTTCCACTGTAATTTAAAAAGACAAAACAAAACAAAGCCCACCTTACCATGCTGAGGAGGATTTGGCTCCACAAGAGAGGGGAGGGAGGCTGCTGCTTACCTGGAACTGGGGAGTGGGTTGAATCCTGTGGCAGAATGTGGGGGAGTGAGTGAAGAGGCGGCGTGTGTGGGGGTGAGGACCTGCGCTCCATGCCCACACAGCCATCCAGGACACAACAGAACCTCTTCTGGGGTCTGGGGGATGATGGCCAAGTTAGCATGGAGGGGAATAGATTGTGAACAGCCCTGACCTCCTCGAAGGGACCCTATAGGTTCAGACAATGAGCAGAAGCCTTTCTCCAAGCTCTGCAAATTGAGTGACCACCCCTGTTAAAGAAAAAAATTGGCCGGGTGCAGTGGCTCACGCCAGCATTTTGGAAGGCCGAGGTGGGCGGATCATGAGGTCAGGAGATTGAGACCATCCTGGCTAAGATGGTGAAATCCCATCTCTACTAAAAATACAAAAAAGTAGCCGGGAGTGGTGGCACCCGCCTGTATTCCCAGCTACTCAGGAGGCTGAGGCAGGAGAATCGGTTGAACCCGGGAGATGGAGGTTACAGTGAACTGAGATTGAGCCACCGTACTCCAGCCTGGGCAACAGAGCAAGACTCCAACTAAAAAAAAAAAAAAAGAATTATCCAAACGTGTTAAAGATGGCAAGGCAGACTTTATTCAAGGGAGGCCATGGCAGTAGGTGTAGGGGCCACTGCAAAGATGTCTTGTGGTGGGGGAGAGAGATCAGGCTCAGTTTCAACTCCAACAAGGGCAAGTGGAGATTTGTAATCAACCAATGGTCAGGGTTGGGGACAGAGGATGGAAAATTACTAGGAAGAAACATCAAGGGTAAGGGGTTTCTGGCTAAACTGACTTGACAGGATCATTGCTGAATGCAGGCAGGGGTGATAAAATATTGAGGATAGTCAGATAACAAGAGTGGGGAAATTTCACTAACCTGACTTAGCAGGATTCTTGCTCAAACTGGATTCTGAAAGGACATGGGGAAGCCCAAGGTCAGGCCTCGTCAAGCAGAAGACTGAGAGGCGCCGGACTAAGGTTTCAGTGCGAGGAGAGAGTCTTTGTCATTCCAAACACTCAAACCACCTTAGGGAGCATGGTGGAACGTCCTACCAGCTGGGTAGGTGGGATCTCAGAGTCATATCTCATTTGGAAAATTAACAATCCATCTCTGCAGCATTCACTCTTTCCTTTTTCTTCCAAAAAGTCTGTGTCTTGACAAATGTGCCAATGGGCAATGGTCACACGGTGGGAAGGAGGCAAGGACTCTAGAGGTTCTTCTACCAGCAGGTTTCAGGGACAGACCTGAGATCCCAGAGAGAAGAGGTGTGGCACAGAGTGCCCACCACCCCTCTGTGGGGAGGAAGAGAGCCCCAGGATGAAGCCAAATGGACAGGGGGGAGCAAGCCAGGAACCGGAATCTGGAATCCCTTCACCTTCCAGCCGAGCCAAAGACAGCTTCTCCTGTTCCCACTCCTCTCCCAGTCTGCTATTTCCTGTAGCCTGTCTGCTGGAGAGTAAAAAGACAAATGGAGCATGAAAAAAAATTCAGCAAAAATAATTACAGGTTACAACAAATCAATTGGAAGTGTGTAAATAGCCTCAGACAGGTAGCCGAGTCAGGATTCTGCAACTTAACACTGGCCCTCCCATAGCAGCTCCAGAGTGAGTCCCGGTGACCTGAGACTGCAAAGGAGCCCTGGATGTGATGTCGGAGGATCTGGATGTGAGTCCCAACCCTGTTCTAACCAGCTGTGTGAATTTGGGCAAATGCCTCCACTCTTCCTAGCTTCGTTTCATCACCACTAAAGCCAAGATTTTGATTGTACCTACTCAGTATATCTTAAGGGCAGTTGAAAGTCAAAGGAGGTAATAGATGCAAAAGCGCTTTGGAAACTGTATAGTGCCAGACAAATGGAGCATCTTTTTACCTTCTGAGTATCTCTTGAATCCATCCTCCTCTCTCCATCTCTCTCACCAGCTCCAGCCCTGTCTCACCTGGGCGGGCACAACGGCCCCCTGCCGGCTGGCCTGTATTCACTCTAATCTCTTCAGTCGGCTTGCAGCCAGCACGATCTTCTAAAATCAAAACAAAATCTGATCGTGTACCTTGGGTTGTCTAATCCTTGAGAACTGGAGGCAAAAGTGGAATTGAGGGCTGAGGGTTAAAGGCAATTTGGATTAAGAGAAAGGGATAGAGCTGCAAAGAGGGGTGGGAACAAGGTTATACCAATTCACCAAGTATTCATGGGGGGTGCTGTGCTTGGTGTTGTGAGGTGATGTGAGTCTATTATAGTATCCTGTCCTTGTGTTGCTCAACAATTCTGTGGGAAGACAGTTTGCAAAGAGAAAACTGTCGTCTCAAAGACCACTAGGATGGCTAGATGTAGAAGGGAGAGCTTTATTGGCATTATGGTTTGCAAGCCGGAAAGAGAAAGTCTCTAGTGTGGACTGAAGGTGCTCTCTCTTCAAAGAGGAGAAAGACAAGTTGGGTTTTATGCCTAACAGGGCCAGTATCATACATATTCAGCAGGTTTGGGGGGGAAGCTATACATATTCATGAAGGGAGATGACACATGCGCAATGGGTAAATAGATATGTTACAGACATCCCGTGTTCACTTTGGGGCAGGGTTTTAGCATTAAAATTTGGCTCTTTACATCAAAAGGTGAACTATAGGACACAAAGACAGTTTGTGCACAGCCTTTATAAGCTGCTGAAGCCAGCTTAAGGTCTGTAACTGCTTATCAGAAAAGAAGGCTTGGAAGGCCGGCCTTCTGTCCAACCAGAGTTATAGTGGTCTGGGTTTTAAATCAGCCTGCTAGCTCCTGGTCCACTAGCACCATTTAGCAGTGGTGTGGTTTTTCTTATAGTTGTAGGAATTTAGAAATTTGCCATGCCAGCCAGGCCTTGAACCCTCCACCTGTAGGTAACTTTGTTTCCTTACACTTAGGGTCCGTCTTAGCTGATATAGTGGTGTATATTTTGGCCTTTTGGATCACAAAACAAATGGAGTGAAAGTAAATGCAAAACTGTGTGCTTCTAATTGTAAAATACTTTTGTCTGTTGCAGAAGCTCAAGGAAGCTCATGGTGAAGCCCCGATTTGAAATGGGACTTTGAAGAGCAAGGTGACTACAACACAGAGGGAAGGATGGGCTTCTGAACAGGGGACTGGCTTGGGCTAAGATGTAGGGGCAGGGGGCAAGAGTGTGGGGAATATGCGGTGGAGAGAAGGTGCCAGCATGAAAGGGAGCTGGTTGGACTCTGCTGGAGAGCTGGCTGGGTGGTGGAGTCAGGTGAAGCAGGACTTCAAAGTTTAGCCTGAGGCAATGAGATCTAATTTAGACTAAATGTAGATCATCTGATGAATTATTGATTTGCTTCAATGGATAATTTCATAGCTCAGAAGTGGAAGAAGCAAGGAAGAAATGCACCACCCTGGACTTAACTCTGACTGGCCCCAGGGAATGTTTTTGGCAATAGAGTGACCAGGGAGGGCCTGTAGAGGAAGTCACTGTGTCAGCCTGGAGTGGGTCACAGCAAGTGAGGGCACCTTGAATATGGCAGGCATTAGTGCTAAGCTTGAGGAAAAGGCATTGGAAAAGGCCTGCTTGGGAAAACTGAGAGGTCAGGCCCCTGGCTGGAGACTTAGGAATGGTAGTGGTGGTTGCACAGGGAGATTCCCAGAAAGAAGATGGAGGCTCTGAAAATGGAAATCTGCCATGCAGTCACAAATAATTTCAAAGAGAGAAAGGCACTGCCTCTTCCCTACTTCTCTCTCTCTCTCTCTCTCTCACACACACACACACACACACACACACACACACGACACATACACACGCTGTCTGCTCCTCATGTCTGTCATTAGGCATTCAGGCAGTTAATTCTCCCAGACACACCACTGAGAGTGCCAGGAGCCTTGTAGAGTTGAAAATGGGTGTTGCAAGGCTCATTGCAGAATCCCGGAGAAAGAGGATAAGGACAGGGATTTCCCCTCCCTCAGCCTCTGAAAGAGGCCCTGCACCTCCATTTCTACCCACTCTGAAGGCCCTGTCCATTATCCAGCCCCCAGCCCCCAGCCCCTGGCTCCCTGCCCTCCTCTGACTCTGCTCCAGGTCCATGGTCATGCCCACTCTGTCTGGGTCCCATTTCATATTCCTAATATGAGAAAGATCCTGAACCTCCTAACTTTTGGGGTAAAGAGGGCAGAGGGGCAAGGTGACAGGGAAACAGCCTAGAGAGAATCCCAAACTGACCACACCACCTCTCTTTCCCATCAGCTCTAGGCCAGCGTGGCTCACAAGGAAGCTGGGTGGCGTTTCTCCTCCTCTCCCACCATTGTGAAGGATCTTCTTGCTGCTAGAGTGCAGCGCCTGGTACAGAGCGTACATTTCAGTATTAAGTGAATGAGTGAATGTTTGAAGTGCTTATTAAGCACCCAGCCTGTGCCAGGCATTATCCTGCACTTGAAATGTATTAGTAAATCAAAGCCATAAGAATTCCTGCACGAGTCACATCCACATTCTACTGAGGGGTGAAGGCCAATGAGCCAAGCACACGATAAACCAGTGCATTAGATACTATGTTGGGAAGTGTTAAGTGCTTGGGGAAAAAATACAGCAGACTGAGGGGGATGGGGGAAAGAGGGTGTTGCAACTTTAAATAGGGTGGTCAGAGCAGGTGTCATTGAGGAGGTGACATTTAAGCAAAACCTTGAAGAGGTGAAGAAGCGCTGCAGGGAGTGTGAAGAACAGGAGCGAGGACCCTGAGGCGGGAGGAAGTGTGGCAGGTTGGAGACACAGCATGGAAGTGGTGTGACTGGAGCAGGGACAGAGAGGGAGCTGGGATCAGAGAGGAGCAGGAGTGAGTGGGCAGGTCAAGCTGACTTCCCCGGAGGTCTTCCATGACCATGCTTGATAAGGCAGCCCCTTCGCCCAGCACTCTCCATCCCATTACCCACTTTGTTTTCCTCATTACACCCGCACCACCATCTGGTGTATTCTGTTCTGTTCACACTGCCTGCCTCCCTAAGGAAGGATGTAAGGTTCGTGAAGGCAGGGACTTTACCCATTTGTTACCTGCTCTATCTAATGTCAGAACGGCTGGTGAGGGTGAAGAGGGCAGGATGCCTTCCACACCAGAGGCTGATGAGGAGCTGCAGCTCCTCATTCCTTGACTGGAGGAAACCCTTCCTGACCCAGGCTGATTATTGTCATCATGAAGGGAAATCTGTAGTGGTTGGCCACAGGGCTCTTTCATTGGCCTTGGCTGGTTGAGAGCAGGAATGAGCCGTACAGGCAGAGTCTTCTGTGAGGGTTGTCCCTGGACCTTCCTCACAGGCAGGCAGATGTTTTGCTTTTATTTGTTCAACAAACATTTGTTGGGCACCTACTATATGCCATGCACTGAGCTTACCGACTTAGGTTAGGTGGAGGAGGGAGGGACAGTTGGGATGATGCCACCCTAGCCCTTTCCAGGCCCTCCCAGGTCCCAAGCTTCATTGGGCACATGAGTAGCATATGCCAGGTGCATGCCAGGCCTTGGGAATGCAAAGATGAACAGCACAGTGCCTGCACTCAATCAAGTTGCTGTCACTGTAGTAGATGTGAGAGACATGTAAACAACTGTCTGCAAATCCACTGTGATAAGTACAATGGCAGTGTATCCAGGTGACAAGGGGAAGGGGCAGAAAAGATCTCAGAGGAGTGATGCTTGAGTTGAACTCAAAGTGGAGTGATATGTCAACTTGTGATCTGGTTTGAAGTACCCCAAACCCTGTTCTTGTTGAGCCTGGAATGAGAAGTTCAATTGTATGGATTAGGTATCATCCTCTTCCTTTGTGCTGAAAATAATTGGTGTTCCCAAGAAAGTAACTAACGTAGCACACAATTCTGAGATCGCCTTCTTACATGTGAAGAAACCAGGTGCCATGTGAAAGGGGTTGATGGAGAGAAAGGAGTAAATGGGGTTCCCTCATCTCCTAGTTCTCTGTCCCCTCTCCACTTTTAGTGGTCTCTATTTTTAGGTGCCAAGGCTGTCTAGGTTTCTCTCTAATCCTAGAGGGAAGAATTGATAAACACATTAGTAAACACATTTATCCTAATAGGCTAATAATCTGGGCTCTCCTCACCACTATGCTTTCTTCTCTCCCTTGATGCATCTCCTGGGGGCAATTAAAAGTTCCATCTCTACAAGCCTGATGAGGCTTCTGAACCCTCTCCTCACTTCCTGCCTCTGAGCCCAGCCCCTACCTACCATGTCCTGGCCTTGTAGATAGGACCTGATGAATACGAGGTTTCTTGATTTTAGCAGGAATTGGACAAAGGCTCCCATGGCTATGTTGTGGACAAAGTAGAAGAATAAGGCAGATGATAGTATATCAGATGGAGAACTGATTGGTTTAATAGACAGAAAGAGCATTGGTAATTGTCATCCTGAAATATCATCAGTATTTTAATCAGTGGCTTGAATAAAGACTAAATGACGCAAAGCTTAGAGGAAAAGATAATACAAAGATCAACAAAATCAGATATCTAAAGACTGGATGAGGAGAGACAAATCAGATTATCGGATGGATGACTCCGGAGACTCTCCCTAGGTAACCCAGCAATATATTGGCCCTATAGGATGGCTTCAAGAACTCAGATTGGAGCCAATGCCGATATGCAAACTCCTCACTTGATTTTTCTGGGGAGACAAGCTATTTCTCATGCTGGCAAGGTTGTAACCAATTGCAAAGCTAAAGATCTATTCTTTCCCACATCCATCATTAATATGCAAGACAACGGAGCACAGTGATCCCTCTCCTGGATCACACAGCGCACACACGGCACTCTAAGACACGTTCATCCCAAGCATGCCTATTCATGGGACGGCAAGGGTCTGAAAGGACCACATCCATGCTGCCAGCCTGTGCCTGAGTACTCACGCTTTGAGTCTGCATTTATCCTTGCCCCCTGCTTTACAAATTGGTATAAACAACATTTTAAAAAACCAAAAGATAAAATGTTATACAGACAAATATACTGCATTTGTGCTCAAAATATCAGTTATGTAACTATAGGAATGGGAAGACTTGGCTCTATACCTTGAAAAGGAACCATGAGTTTAGTGGATTTAGAATGAGTCAGGAAGTGACCTGGTGGCTTATAAGTGGTCTGTGGCTTCATTAACAGATGCAGCATCTAGATCTCAGGAGAGGAAATTGTACTCATCTTGCCAGCCCACCCAACTGGAAGCCATGCTTAGTGTAGCCTACTCTAGGCACAGGAAGAGGCAGGGCTGACAGCTGCCACTGATGTATATGCAGAGTACGTACAAGGCGAGTGGAACAGCCAAGAGAACCAGACTGTAGCAGGTTAATTGGCTGGGGCTGACAGATTCCAAGTCAAACTGGCCCAAGCTCATGTCTGGGATTCTAAAGCAGAAGGAAGAGTCAAGAGAGAGGGAATGGACCTGGATGACTGCAAGAGGACCAGGTGCAGAAGCCAAAACATACCATACTGAGGCAGACAGGAGCAGGTGGTTAGGGGACTAAGGCAATTACTGAGGAGAGAGGCTGATGAAGACTGAAGTAAAAGAAAAACAGGTTGGAGTGCTGCAGCTGAGGAGCCCTGCTGGCTGCAGTACCACTGTCTACCTTATTTTAAAAACTATTTCTTCTTTTTTATAAAAAAATCAAACTAATGCATGAGTATTATTTTTAGTTTTGTTTTTAAAATTAAATCGTATTGCCACATCCATAATTTAAAAATTGCAATCCTCTGACCCAATTTTTTGAATTCCTGCTTTCTAGAACCAAATGCTTTCAACTCTTTTCTGTTTCTTCTGTTTTTCCCTCTTTATTTGTAAACAGCAGATTATGCTACTATTTCTTTTTTTGTTGTTTTGTTTTGTTTTGTTTTTTAGGTTTAGTTTTTTGGCTCCTGTATGAAAGATGAGGATTGTGTTCCCTCACACCATCCTTTCCCACTCTCTGGCCGCCTAATATATTCACACTATTCCTCCTCCCCATCCTCTCAATATACTATTGTTACCTTATGGGTAAAATCAATGCTTATTAATTTTGAGCATTGATTTTATAATGTTTATGATGTTATGATCATGGAAATGCAATTCACTGCTGATCTAGGGAATACAAAAAAAACTACTTTATGTTTTACCTGGATTTAATAGTTGCCTCATTGTTTGTTTGTTTCTTAGTTTTCCAGGTACCTATCACAGCAATTCACTGCTGATCTAGAAGATACAATAAAACTACTTTATGTTTTACCTGGATTTAATAGTTGCCTCATTGTTTGTTTGTTTGTTTCTTAGTTTTCCAGGTACCTATCACGAATTCATTCTCAGAATTTCTGAAAGAACAATAAAAGTCATTGCAATATGTGCAAACATTAGGTAGTCTGTTTGTTTCTTTTTTCTTTTTCTCCTCAGGGATTTCCTCCTAGTGCATTTTGTCCTTCTGTTACTTGTAAGTCTCTAAGCTTGCTACACAACTATCATTGGGAACTTTTCTTCACCATTAATCTGGAAATTCCCTTTGCCTCTTTTCTGTGTTAAAACTCCTGTTTTCTGGATTCTGTGTTTCCCCCCTGCTTGGTTTATTCACTTCTTTTGGCAGAATACATCTGCAAGTAGCTTATTGTGAAAAGATAAGTGGGAGGTTAATTTTTTGAAATCTTGCATATCTGAAAATGTTTTTATGTATTTTAATAGCTTTTTTGAAATATATTTTGCATACCTTAAAATTCGCCCATTTAAAGTGTATAATTCAGTGGTTTTTAGTATATTCACACAGTTATGCAACCATCACAATTTAATTTTAGAACATTTTTGTCATCCCCAAAAGAAATTCTGTACACATTAGCAGTCCTCCACCATTTCTGCTCACTTATTTTCCCTCAACCTACTGCCCCAACCTCAGGTGGTCACTAATCAACCTTCTGACTCTGTCGGTTTGCTGATTCTGAACTTTTCACATAAGTGGAATCATACAATACATGGTCTTTTGTGATTGACTTATTTCAGTTAGCGTATTTTTTTCAAGGTTTATCTAAGTCGGAGCATGTGCCAGTATTCATTCTTTTTTATTGCTGCATAATATTCTAGTGTATGGACATACCACATTTTGTTTGTCCAGTCATTAGTTAATGGATATTTAGTTTGTTTCCACCTTTTGGCTATTTTGAATAATTCTGCTATGAACTTTCATGTACAAGTTTTTGTGTAGACATATATTTTCACTTCTCTTGGGTATACATCCAGGAGTAGAATTGCTAGTTTATATTGTAACTCTATGTTTAGCATTTTGAAGAACTGCCAAACTATTTTCCAAAGTGGTTACACCATTTTACATTCCCACCAGCAATGTATGAGGGTTCCAATTTCTTTACCTCTTTACCAAAACATTTCATTCTCTGTCTTTTCTATTTTAGCGATCCTAGTGAGTATAGAGTGGTATCCCATTAAGGTTTTGATTTGCATTTTCCTAATGCCTAATGAAGCTGAACATCTTTTCATGTATTTACTGGCCATTTGTATATTCTCTTTGGAGAAATGTCCATTCAACTTTTTTGCCAATCTTTAAATTTAGTTATTTGTGTTTTATCATTTAATTGTAAGAGTTCCTTATATATTCTGGATACATATGATTTACAATACTTTCTCATTCTATAAATTGTCTTTTCACTTTCTTGATAGTCTCCTTTGATGCACAAAAGTTTTTAAATTGGATAAAGTCCAATTTTTCTATTTTTCTCCTGTTGCTCATGTTGGATGTTATATCTAAGAAGCCATTGCATAACCAAAGATCACAAAGATATATTCCTATTTTTTTCTAGAAGATTTATGGTTTTATTTATTTATTTAGAGACAGAGTCTTGCTCTGTCACCCAGGCTGGAGTGCAATGGTGTGATCTTGGCTCACTGCAACCTCTGCCTCCTGGGTTTAAGTGATTCTCATACCTCAGCCTCCAAAGTAGGGATTACAGGTGTGTGCCACCATGCTTGGCTAATTTTTGTATTTTTAGTAGAGATGGGGTTTCACCATGTTGGCCAGGCTGGTCTCGAACTCCTGACCTCAGATGATTTGCCCACCTTGGCTTCCCGAAGTGCTGGGATTACAAGCATGAGCCACCATGCCTGGCCTGATTTATAGTTTTAGTTCTTATATTTGGGTATGTGATTCATGTTGAGTTATTTTTGTATATGATATGAGATAGAGGTTTAACTTTATTATTTTGCATATGGATATCTAGTTTTCCCTATTTTGGTGGAAAAAAAAACTCTTTCCCCCACTGAATTGTCTTAACACTTTTTTGAAAATCAATTAAACATAAATTTAAAGGTTTATCTCTGAAATCTCAGTTTTATTCATTTGATCTATATGTCAGTCCTTATGCCAGTACCACATTGTCTTGATTATTGTAGCTTTATAATAGGTTTTGAATAGGGACGTATGAGTCCTCCAACTTGGTTGTTCTTTTTAAATATTGTTTGAGGTATTCTAGGTCCCTTTTATTTCCATATGAATTTTGGAATCAGCTTGTGAATTTATGAAAAAGGAATCTGGGATTTTGATAGTGATTGCACTGGATCTGTAGATCAGTTTGGGGAGTATTATCACGTTGACAATGTTAAGTATTCCAATCCATGAATATGGGATGTCTTTCCATTTATTTAGATATTTAATTTCTTTCAAAAATGGTTTGTTGTTTTCAGTGTACACATCTTGCACTTATTTTGTTAAATTTATTTCTAGGCATCTTCTTCCCTTTGCTGTGATAATAAAGGTGGTTATTTTGTTGACATCTTAAGTTTTAGATTTTTAATTATCAGTATTTCAAAATATAATTGATTTTTTGTATATTGATCTTGCATCCTGATGCATTGCTGAACTCATTTATTAGTTCCAATATTTTTTAGTGTATTTATTAAGATTTTCTATATACAAGATGATGTCATGTGCAAATATAATTTTATCTCTTTTTTTTCCAAGATAGATTACTTCAATTTCTTTTTCTTAACCTGTTGACAAGGAAGAACCTCCAGTATAATGTTGAAAAGAAGTGATGAGAGCAGATATCCTTGTTTTGTTCCTGATCTTAGGGAGAAAACATCCAGTCTTGTGACATTAAGTATGACATTAGCTGTGGGTTTTCCAGAGATGTCCCTTATCACATTAAAGAACTTCCCTTCTTTTCCTAGGTGGTTGAGTATTCTAATTATAAAAGGCTGTTGGATTTGTCAAATGCTTTTTCTTTGTCTATTGAGATGATCATATGGTTTTTATTTTTGATTCTATTAATATGATGCATTACATTGGTTGATTTTAGTATGCTAAATCAACATACTAAATCTCATTTGGTCACAGTGTATAATCCTTACATATATTGCTAAAAATTGGCTTGCTAGTACTTTGTGAAGTATGTTTGCATTAATAATCATAAGGGATATTGGTTTGTAGTTTTTTTTTGTGATGTCTTTGATTTTGGTATCAGGGCAATATTGGTCTCATAGAATGAGTCTGGAAGTGTGCTTTACATATTCTTACACTTGTTTACTGTTTAATTTGAAAAGGATTTTCCCTTAGAATACAGGCTGGCAAAGTTTTTCTGTTAAAAAAAAAGGTAACAAATATTTTAGATTTTGGGGACCACGCATGATCTCTGTAACATATTCTTCTTTGGTTTTGTTTATGTTTTTCTTTCTATAACTCTTAAAAATTGAAAAACGATTCTTAGCTCAGGAGCCATAGAAAATCAATCTGCGGTCTGGATTTGGCTCTCAGGCCACAACTGGCCAACCCGTGCTTTAGAATTATGAAGGCATCGCTCCATTGTCTTCTAGTATTTTTCCTCATCCTTTCTATGTAAACTTTGTTGTTGTTGTTTTGTTTTGTTTTCTCTCTGGAACCATTTAGAGTCTTCCATTTATCTCTGGTTTCTGGAAGTTTCTCAAAGATGTTCTCTGTTTGTCTTTTTTATTCATGTACTAGAAAATCTGTCAATATGAAAACTGTCAACGTGGCAATTCATATCCCTTTAGTTCTGGAAAAAAATTTAACTATTATTTCTTTGCTAATGTCTTCCCCCATTTTGCTATTCTCTCCTTCCTGAACTCCTATTACTCAAAATTAATCCTCTAATTTTCTTAACTCTTCTCTGTCTCCTGTCCCAAGTCCCCACTCATCCCTGCATCTGTTGTCTTTTTATTCTGAGTCTTGGGAGACTTCCTCAGCTTTATTTTTCAACTCGCTTTTAAATTTTGAAATTTCTGCCATATATATATTTAATTCCAAGAACTCTTTCTTATTCTCTGAATGTTTTCTTTTATAGAATCCTATTTTTGTTTCATGGATGCTGCATATTTTCCTACATTTCTAAAGATATTAAAAATTGTTAAAATTTCCTTTTGCTTTTTTCATTGCATGTTTTTTTCTTTTTCCTTGTTGCTTTTACTATGGGGAGAGGGATGATTTGTCCAAATGTTTTCTTACTATTTGCTGATGAAATGCATGAGGCAAAAAGAAAATCTGAGGACCTCACCATCATGTCATTCCTCAGGTCACAAGGTCCCTTGTCAGTTTTGCTGTTACCCTCCACCTTTCAGAGTCTCCTTGGGTTAGTGTCATGTGTAATGTCCAGGGTGTTTAGATGTACCGAGCAGGAGGTATAGGGAAAAGCATGTCTATTTCATTGTTCCAGAAGCAGAAGTCCCCAATCCGTTGTTTTTCCTATTTCACAAATGAAGTAAAAGACTCATCGATGTGTGCCCCAGATCACAGGATTTGGAGCAGGATGTGGAGTGATTACCATGGAGCTTTTCCTCCTGCCAGAAACCAGAGGGCCCAGAACAGGTAAGAACCAGCAGTAGGGGCCTCAGTCATTCATAGGATGTTATGTGCCCCAAATCACACAGCAGGTAAATAGCAGAACTAGAATGTCATTTCACAAGGTGTGGTTCATAGACCACCTGCATAAAAATGTTAAGTATGTCTGTTAGAAATGCAGATACCTTGGACCCTAGCCTAGACCTTCTGCAGAAGGTGATTTTGTTTGTGTGCCCTTTAAAGGTTGTTAAGCACTGCTATGAGAAAAAAGAATTCCATGATCTCTTGGCGCTCCTCAAACTGAGACTCCATGATTCTCTTGAAGCAGTCACCCCAGTCGCCCTGCATGGATGACAGCCCGTGCTGCTTGTTTAATTTCTGGTAAAACTAGCCTGGCGAGCAAGGCCAGCCCTGGCTTACTGGAACACGCCATGAGCCGTGGGGGTCAGAGAGCTTTCTCCATGGGGAGGAAGACTGGGAGGGGGTGCAGCGGGAAACCTAGTCAGAAGCAGCAGACAGTGGAAGACTAATGGGATTAATACTTGGGATTCATTAGCCAAGGATTCTGGAAATTTTCCAGTCCTCTCCAGCAAATGGCCCAAACTGCCCCCTTAATAGCATTAAGTGAAATTACAAATCAGAGACGGTGGCTGATCAATCTCCTTGGGGCTTCTCTACAGCTTTTGTGCAGTAGGGGTGGGGACAGTCCTTCAGTGGGGCGACTGCTCCTCTGCCAGCAGCTGCAGCACTTGCTCCACTTGGTCAGTTTCCCTCTTCCCTGGCCTGGAAGAAAGGAGCCAGAACACACAGGTCTGGATCACCATCAAAGCTTCTTCCTCACCCATCTCACTCCCTCCCATTCCACAGCACAAAAGCCACCAGTCAAAGGGGAGCCAGTCAGAAGCAAAACGCTCTGTCCCAGAAATTTCCACGGTCATAAAATTTAGACTGGGGTGGTGTCCTGGGCAGAGGAACCACAGTAGAATGGTGGCAGGAAAGACTTTCTTTTTCAAACATAGCCGAGCCTACATGCCTTGCGAATCTTAGAGGCTCAAAGAGAGAAGAGGAGCCTTCATCCCCTGGGTACCACTTCTCCTTCCAAGTCCAGGCTCTGGGGCAGGGAACCCCCTCGGATGGAAAGGTTCTGATGGAATCTCCCCACAGAGGTCTTGCTGCCTCATCTGATCACCTGCTCACGTTCTCCACCTCTTTAGCCTAACGGATGGGGTTTCATGATCATCCATCATTCTCTCTCTCTTTCCCGAGACAAGCCTTGATCACTTTGTCACCCACATTCTTCCTTTCTTCTAGGAAGAAGGATGGGAAATAAATTACTCAAAGT
Organism: Gorilla gorilla gorilla; assembly: GCF_029281585.2. NCBI lineage: Eukaryota > Metazoa > Chordata > Mammalia > Primates > Hominidae > Gorilla > Gorilla gorilla. The sequence continues at coordinate 52,016,035 of NC_073224.2, read as the reverse complement.
TCTCCAGAGAAGTAGAACCAGTAGGATATGTAGATATATCACAGGAGATTTATTCAGGGAATTGGCTCACTCGAGAAGTCTCGAGACATGCTATCTGTAAGCTTGGAGAACCAGGAAAGCAGTGACATAATTCAGTCTGAGTATGAAAGCCTGAGAACTGGAGCTCCAGTGTCTGAGGGAAAAAGAGGATGGATGTTCCAGCTCAAGAAGAAAGTGTAAACTTGCTCTTTCTCTACCTTTTTGTTCCATCTGGGCCTTCAGTGGATTGGACGGTGCCTGCCTACATTGGTGAGGACGATGGTTTTTACTCAGTCCACTGATTCAAATGCTAATCTCTTCTGGAAACGCCCTCAGAGACACACCCAGAAATAATGTTTTACCAGCTATCTGGGTATCCCTAAGTCTAGCTGACACGTAAAATTAGCCATCACAGGAAGATAACCAAGCCAGGTCCTGAAGTGAGAGCAGACGGGTAAGCAGTTTGTGTTGTTCTGCAGTGGCTGAGCCCCTGAGGGGACCAGGGCTGCTGTGCCAGATGGGGAGTGCCCAGCTCCAGGGATGCTTCTATGTTGGCAGCAATCATTAAATCTGCCTGCCTGAATCTCATTGGCCAGGCCTCGTCTCCTGCCAGGTACAGCGTCATTGCCCCTCACTGAGACCAATCAGCAGCACAGTCAGCAGTAGAGTGGGCCAAGAGCAACTTCTTCATGACATTTACAAAGGGAGGGTGAGATTTAGCACACTGTGCATTTCTCTGGGCTCCCTGACGGTCTGATGGATCCAAATCCCAAAGGTGGTGACCACACATGTGAGCATATGCAGGGCCTGCTGAAGCTGCCTACAAACAGATGTGCATGTGTGAGGAAGCTCGGGTGTTTCTGGGTACCCAATAAATAATCTTATCTATAATACATCAAAACGGGAAATCAATTCTGGTAATTACCCTATTTTCTTCATTCTCATATACCATTGATTATAAGATTCATCACTGATTTAACAGCTGCCTCAAAAAGAAACTTTACAATAAACATGCAGGTCTATTTTAAGACATATCCCCATTTCAGAAATGTTAAAATGTGTGCGAGGAAGAGGGGAGATGCATATTATAATTAAGAGAAAATGGTAATGGGGAGATAGTCAAACCAATTGACTGATTGAATTAATCAGTAAATGCAGTTAGTGTGATTCACTGGAGGGTTTTCAGTGTGTTGGTGGGCACCCTGACTCAGCCACCCTGAGATAAATTATTGTGCTCCCCTCTTAGCCAGCTCTCAAGGGTCTCTTCCCAGAGTAACTCCTCATATTCATTGTCACGTCAGGCATCTGATCCTAACTAGGCGACTCTCAGAAGAATTACAGGCAAGAAGGTGCCCTCCTCTCCTTTCATCTGGCATTGACTTTTGAGCTCAGTTCCTCCCCTCTATTCCCCAGGGATCCAGATCTCCTGGGGTATCACCATCATGAGATGCCCATACCTCTAAGCTCCACCAAAAAGCACTGGGCATTCTCCTCCTACCCGTTGTCCAGGTGAGGAGCGAGACCATTATCATTTGCCTCCAGCCTGACTCTCTCACATCTGTCCCAGTGCACCCCAGTATGGAGCCTGTAGCCACCCCGTCTGTCCCTATCTCTCCAGTGCTCTGGGATTCCTCTTGCCCCCGGTCTTCTCCAGTGCTGTTCTCCTAACCCTGAGGGCCTTGGTGACCTCGATCACCACCCCAACTATTGCTCTGAAGATGAAATAAGGTGGGCTGTGGACACATATTGGATCCTGTGATGGACCAACAGCTGATAACAGGCCAGCAGGACACCAGGAAGGTCTAAGGCAGAGGTGTCCAATCTTTTGACTTCCCTGGGCCACATTGGAAGAAGAAGAATTGTCTTGGGCTACACATAAAATACACCAACATTAACAATAGCTGGTTAGCTAAAAAAAATTGCAAAAAAAAAAATCATTATGTTTTAAGAAAGTTTACAAATTTGACTTGGGCTGCATTCAAAGCCATCTGGGGTCACATGCAGCCTGCGGCCATGGGTTTAAAAAGCTTAGTCTAAGGCTGGGGAAAAACACATTTTTGAGAAAATAAAAATCATAATTTTTTGTTTTTGAGACAGGGTTTCACTCTGTCACCCAGGCTGGTGTGCAGTGACACAATCACGGCTCACTACAGACTCGACCTCGCTGGACTCAGGTGATCCTCCCACCTCAGCCTCCCAAGTAGCAAGGACTACAGGCATGTGCCATCAGGCCTGGCTAATTTTTGTATTTTTTGTAGAGATGAAGTCTCACTATGTTGTCCAGGTTGGTCTCAAACTCCTGAGCTCAAGCCATCTGCCCACCTCAGCCTCCCAAAATGCTGGGATTACAGGCGTGAGCCACTGCACCTGGCTGAAAATCAGAAAATTTTGATCCACACTGGGGACAGGGAGTAACTGGTTGGAAACTGAGTGAACAACAAGGAGGATGGAGTGGTCTAGAGAGAAACTTAAGAGAAAGAGAGAGAGAGAGGCCATATGCAGTGGCTCATGACTGTAATCCCAGCACTTTGGGATGCTGAAGTGGGCGAATCACCTGAGCCCAGGAGTTTGAGACTAGCCTGAGCAACATAGTCTCAAAACAAACAAACAAACAAACAAACAAACAAAAAATTAAAAATAGCCAGGCATGGTGGGGCACGCCTGTGGTCCCGGCTACTCAGGAGGCTGAGGCAGAAGGATTGCTTGAGCCTAGGAGATTGTGGTTACAGTGAGCTATGATCACGCCACTGCACTCCAGCCTGGGTGACAGAGCAAGACCCTCTTTCAAAAAAAAAGACAAAAACAAAACAAAACCCAACCAACAAAACAAAACAAAAACAAAAAGAGGAGACAGTCTTTATGAGGATGCTACAGAACAGCCCTGCTATGAGGAAGGTAGGGCACATTTCAGGAGTCCCTAATGGTCTTTAGATTTCTAAATTTTCTATTTTTATCTAGTCTTCCCATCTTCCATTCACCGGTTCTCAACCTGGGTTTAAGGTACTGGCCCTGCCTAGGAGTGTTTGGAAATGCCTAGGAGAGTTGTGGCTGTCACAACTGGGCCTCTACCGCCATGTAGGAGGCAGGGCCAGGGATGCTAAGAAGCCTGAAGCTCTTGGTATTGCAGGTGGAAAAATTGCCTGTCCCAAAGACAAGATACAGATTGAGAAACACCAGTCCCTGCACTACCTCAATTAGCCTCTAGGGGTGCTCTTCTCCCCCTGCAGAGCTGGCCTGAGTTTGCCCTGACTCTGCCATCCCCTGTCAGACTCAGCCTGATTTGGAGTTTTCAGATGGAAATTTCTAAAGAAACTTAAGAAGACAGATGGGAAGTTATCAAAGAAAGCAACAAAGCATAAAAAAAGAGGAGCATCAACAGATTTCTGAGTCTAAGGAAGCTCAAGTCTATTTAGTCTAGTCATTTTTTTTTTAACTCACAATTTTCCTGATTGAAACAATTTACTAGGTGCAGAGCCCTCATTTCTTTTCTTATGCTAAGGACACTACAGCCAGTCATAGCTCAGGCTGGCCCTGATACTGGCCTGGTAGAATGTTTAAGCTTTCTAGAGGCCAGTCTCTGGATCTTTTTCTTGGTGTGACCCAGAAAGACCATGGGCTCAAGTCACTCCAGTCTCAAGCTGCTTTGGCCTTCTGGCCTCTCCTCAGTCTTTGACCCCTTGCACTAGCCCCACACATCAGGTCTTTCTGAGCAAGGTGTGGCCTTCTCTTTTGCCTTTAGAGTAAGTGTCAAGTAATGCTAGCAGCTGTGATGGAGTTCTCATCAACGCTCATGGTTCCAGACAAGAACAGTTGCTTTTTCACTCACTTACAGCCTAAAACCAATGGTACCAACTGGTGGCAGGTCTCCTCCAAGTGGTAATTCTGAACCCTAGGCTCTTTTCATCTGGTGGCTTCTCCATCTTCATTGTGTGCTTTCTCCACATGGAGCCTGCAGAAGAGGAGAGGGGATGGAGGATTGCCTGCACGTGGTTTTCATGGGCCAAGCCTAGAATTAGCACACATGACTTGTGCTCATATTCTACTGGCAGGAATGGAGACACATGCCCCCAACCTCCAGCTGCAGGAGATGCTGGGAAATGTAACCTAGCTGTGTGTTCAGGAAGATGAAGAATTGGGTTTTACAACCAGTCAGCAGTACATACCTCCACCTCCCATGAATGGGCTTCTAGAAGTCCTATTTTCCTTTTTCTCTACAATTTTTTGGCAGGTCTAAAGCAATGTCCTGGTTATGAATGAGTGGCTGGTTCCTCAAAAAGTTAAACATAGGATTATCACATAATCCTACAATCCTACTTCTAAGCTCATACACAAAAGAATTTAAAACAGTACTCAAACAAATACATGAACACACATGTTCATAGTAGCACTATTCACCCTAGCCAAATCCTTATCGATGCAATGAATGGGTAAACAAACTGTGGTACAGATATACAATGGAATATTATTCAGCCATAGAAAGGAATTAAGTATTGATACATACTACAATGTGGATGATTATGCTAAGTGAAAGAAGCCAGACAAAAAGTCACATGTTGCATAGTTCCATTTGTATGAAATATCCAGAATAGTGAAACCCATACAGACGGAAAGAAGATTGGTGGTTGCCCAGAACTGTGGAGAACTGCGGAGAACTGCTTAATGGAGACCCTTTGAGGATGATGAAAATGTCCTGGAACTGGCTGAAGATGGTGGTTGCACAATGTTGTGAATGTATGAAATGACACTGAATTGTTCACTGAAAAATGGTTAATTTTATGTTACATAAATTTTACCTCATTTAAAAAAATGTTTAAATGATTCTAAAAGAAAGAACAAATGGATGGATTTTTTGCTTTGGTTTTGTTTTTAATGAAGCCTAGTTTTTATGTATTATTTGTTGTTAATTTTTCTGGTCTGCATCACATAAGATGGTTCTTAGCACTTGACCTGCTCCAGCAACTTAACTCCATCCTGTACGCCTTCTGAAGACATTGGAGAAGCAACTAATTTTTCCTTAACTCCATGGACTGTCTCCTTGGGTTTGGTTTCTGATCATATGTAATGCATTTCTGATACCTAGAATAATTATCTGTTAGAGTGTTCATTTGCTGAGCAATGACGATTGACATACCCGGGGCTTAATTATTTTTAAATTTAGCTCATAGTCTCACTTCCATCCACTTCTGGAGGCTCCTCAGCTTCTTTCCTCTCCTTCCTGCCCTCATCTGGTAGCTGCTCCCTTCCCCCACCTCTGGGTGCTGCTTAGGAGGTGGGGACCTATAACATTTTCAAGCCTTCCTCTCACCGGGTCCCAGTCTTTCCTGGGCTCATCAGTCTAGTCAAATATCCCCTATAGTACTAAAAATAATTTTAAAAATCAATCTTATTCTACTTATGCTTCAAATAAAATAGCACTTAGCATGATGTTTTGTACTTCTTTTGATATAAGACATTTCATTCTTCTAGACTATAAGCTCTTCGATGGTAAGAACCATGCCTGAATTACGTCTATATTCTTAGCACTTAACACAGTAGCTTATTTATATAGTAGTTGCTCAATAAATATGAATTAAGTGAATAAATAAAATGTAATAGCATACAGATAAGAGAAAGGCTATTTTTTCATGTGAATAAACAACCCAATTGAAGCCATTCTCTTGTAGAGAGAGCAGCTTTTTACCTGAAATCAATGAATTGTTCATTCCTGGAGACCAGCACAAAAGAACCATTATCTAGGGCTGGCATGAATTATAAGCAGGCAGGCTCAAGGAAAAGAACAAGTTTTGTTATAATAAATGGGAGTCTAGAACTCAGTAAACAGTGAAAGGGGGCCAAGGAGGAGAGATCAGAATAGAGAAACCAGTCCCACTTACTGGGGGAGGGTGGGCAGACACTGCTATGGATGGTGGGAGACATTCCAGCCAGGGCGTGTACCCTGAATGTGTGGGGGGGCATAGGTGGCCTATCAAAGGGAAAAAGAGAGGGTCCCAGCGGTGCTTGACCATTGTGTGTGGGTGAGATGGTGAGGTGCTGTAGCAGGCACCAAGGGAGAGCCAAACAGGCAGGTGGTCAGCATGCAGGGGAACTGACAGCAGGCTGGGCCCTGGGCAAGATTTCTGGGACGAATGATGGGATTAAGAATCCTGGGAAGATGAATGAAAGTAAGGCTGGGCCACAGCCTTGGAGGAACTAGGTTCTTACCAGGTTTCCTAGGCAGATATTCAGGCCCAGGTAGGGGTGTTTGGTGAGAACTTGGACACAAACCAGGCCTTAGAACTGGGTCATGTGGTCAGAGCAGGTCTGGGTGACTGACCTCCTGGACTAGGTAGGGCTCCTTAAACTTGCTATGACTGAGGCCTGGATGTATCTGAGATTGAGATAGGACTGAGCATGCAGATGAGACTCAAGTGCCTCTAGTGCGGAAGGAGGGGCTTCAGGGAGAGTGGAGTCATTATAAGCTAATGGCGAAAATCAGACTCAAGTGGTTGCCAAGCTGGATTCAATGATGAGGCTGTGTACCTATAAATTACTCCACAGGATTTAATGTGTACACATTTTAAAGATTTTCTTTCCCCATAACAAAGTAGATTTACAGTCTGAATGACTGAGCTTATTAATTCTAATAACCTTTTTTAGAATAAAAGTATATAAGAGGATGGGAAGTAAAAGCCTATGTCCTTAGGTCCAAGAAGGAAGAGGAGCCCTCTCTAATTCCTGCAGTGGTAAGAGTGCCTGGGTGTGAGTGAAGAGGGCCTGCTGCTGACCTCAGCCTGGAATTCCGGTTTCCAGTGCCTCCTCTCCCCACCTGTTCAGCAGGCACCCTCCTTCCCTGGGGTCTCCAGACCAGTAACACTCTCTGTTCTCTTACTCAATGGTTTGTTTGATTGTTCTACTCTTCCTGGATGTGTTCAACTGAGATCTCAGCAGAACAGCTCCAGGCCGGTATCTGAAAGACCCTCAGTACGTTCTGAGTGGAGGGCTGCCTTGCCAGAGGTCAGGCTGCCCCCTTTCCTGCCTGTTATTTGAGCATGGTACTCTAGTCATCTCAGCAACTCTGTGAGCTACCCAGTGCTTTTTCAAGAAATCCCCTTTTCAGATTACATCAGTCTAAGCCAGTCCTGATGTTTGCAATCAGGAAACTGAACAAATATAAAAATTGGTGTCTTAAGGGGTGGCAGGAAACAGACCCTCAGAGAAGTAAGTTGTGTCAGGGCTTGCTATCTGCCTAGTTGGAGCTGAATGCAGTGAAAACCCAGCAGGGAACTCTAGCAGCCTATGGCCCAAGTGACGAAACAGCCCCTAAAGTTACCCAGTGGTCCCAGACTGAAAAAGCCACTTCAGGCAAGGATATGGAGGTCCCACAGCAGATGGTCTTGGTATCTGCACCATGTCCCCCTTGTTCTCTCCTGATTTCAGTGCAGCTGTGATGATCTTGTTCAAGCGTGTGCCAGTTTCTCTTTCTGCTTTGTTGCCTCAAGCCTTTCTCCAAAGCCAGGAAAGACCCCTCAGAGGCCATCAGTGCAGCTAGCCCCCAAGTGGGGGGAAACTTACCATCCCTGAGGGCAAACCTCAACCCAAGTGGGATGGGAGCTGGTGGATAAATGTTCCGATTCCGGCCGGGCGCGGTGGCTCACGCCTGTAATCCCAGCACTTTGGGAGGCCGAGGCGGGCGGATCACGAGGTCAGGAGATCGAGACCAACCTGGCTAACACAGTGAAACCCCGTCTCTACTAAAAAAATACAAAAAATTAGCCGGGCGTGGTGGCGGGCGCCTGTAGTCCCAGCTACTCGGGAGGCTGAGGCAGGAGAATGGCGTGAACCCAGGAGGCGGAGCTTGCAGTGAGCCGAGATCGCGCCACTGCACTCCAGCCTGGGCGACAGAGCGAGACTCCGTCTCAAAAAAAAAAAAAAAAAAAAAAAAAAAAAAATGTTCCGATTCCTTTCCATCCCAGGACAATTCTGAGGTGCCTTCTGCAACATGCTTCAGAAGACCCCCAGTGGGGGTCATTCCAGTGGGAATGAGCCCACACGTTGAGGAGCTCAGTCATGCTCCCTTTGTTATAATAATTTTCCATCCTTTCCTGTCTCCCTCCCCCTGCTCCCTCATCTGCTTTTTGACAGACAGCCCAGATAAACGACCTGCAGCCAAATCTGTGTCTCGAGCTTTCTTTCAGGAGAGCCCAAGCTACTACCTGAAAATGTGACAAGAGAAGAGGAGTTAAAGGACTAAGTGGGAGATGGGAGATGGGGGGTTGGCAGTAGCGTTGCTTCTTCCAGCACTGGGAAGCTTAAGGAGAAAATGAAAAACTCAAACTCATGAATTTCAGCTCAAGGCATAGGCAGAAACCCAGGGACTTTCTAAGACCTACTGAATGGGGTTCATATTTATTTATTTTTAGAAACGAGGTCTTATTATGATGGCAGTGGCTGTTGCCATCACGCTGGCTGCAGCAGGGAGGCGCAGCTGGGGCCGCATACTCCATGGAGCCAGTGGGAGCCCCGCCCCTTCTGAGTTGGGACGCGAGCTCCCTGGGTGCTGCTGTAGCCGCCCAACCCGCAGCTACAGACCCACGCCTCCTGCTGTATGGAGCGGGCAGGAACCCCAGCCTCCTGGGCGGGGCTGCAGGCGCCCAAACTGCAGCTGTGAATGGGAGCCTCCCTGTGCCCTTCCGGGAGGGCCGGGAGCAGGCAGGATCTGCCTTCCCTGGTGCGGCTGCCACGCCCTCCCAGGCTCAGGAGCCGGGTGTCTCTGCAGCCTGCACCCTCGGGGCCCCAGGAAGAACCTCTGTCCCTGCAGGTTCCGGGGTGTCTTCTCCTGCTGCCTGGCCCCTCTCCACTCCCGGCACCTGCTCTGATCTTGGAGCCGGGGTTGGGGCCGAGCCTGGGGGCTATGAATGGCAGCAGAAGGCAGATTGACTCCTGGGCGGGGAAGAGGGGGAGTCCCCAGTAAGGCCCCACCTTTGGGTCAGGGAGGGCCTGAAGGCTGGGGGCTGGGCTGCCAGTTCTGCTGACTGGAATGGGGACTCGTGGTGCCTCTTCTGGGCCGCAGTTGGCCACCCCGGACCTATCAGCATGGACGTACTTCCTCCCCTCTGAGGTCCATAAAAACCCTGGGCTCAGCCAGAGCAGGGCAGAGGATGGCCAGAAGACGAAAAGGGCAGAGAGACTGGGATGGACAGAGAGACGGATGTGGGATGGGATGGCATGGGATAGGATGGGATGGGCGACTGGCAGGGAGGAACTACCCTGTCTGCTGAGAGCTTCAGATACCTGCAGAGATATCCGAATGCCTGCAGAGAGGAGCCACCCTCTCCAGGGCCTCCTCTCTGCTGAGCGTGAACACTCGTCGGGAGGACTTGCCTACAGAGAGGAGCTACCTATTCCTCTGAGCTGTTCTAACACTAAATAGAACTCTTCTCCTTTTTCACTCTTCACTTGTCTGTGTACCTCATTCTTCCTGGATGCAGGACAAGAATTTAGACAAAAGTGCTGTGGCCACAGAGGTTTCCAGCCAAAAAAATCAACACCCCAGAGATCCCTAACAATTATGTTGCTCAGGCTGGTCTTGAACTCCTGGCCTCAAGCATCCTCCTGCCTCTCAAGTAGCTAGGATTACAGGCATATGCCACCACACTCAGTTCAGAATGATGTCTTATGGCTCATAGTTGCAGGACTGAGATAGTCAAAACCAGTCGCAAAGTTTGATCCTACAGGTGGTCAAATTATAAATCTAGTTAAAAATCACAGCTTCTCCACATTTCTAATGTGAAAGATAGAAATGATTGATCAGAAAAGAGGGGGACCACAACAGTTGCAACAAGGATATACGGGAAGATTTGATTGGGCTCGTAGTACCTTGAGCTTCTCACCCAGGCTGAGCCTGTCTTGCCAAAAGCAGTAGCTCCTCCCCTTCCGTCCAGTGAGGCTTATCCCTGCCTTGCTTGGAAACTTTATATGAACCCACCTTATGGAGCTACCTTGCAAGGGGAGGAGCCACTACCCTTTTTATCTCCATACTGGAAAAAATAATTAGAGACATTCCAGCATGGGGCAGTGGTGGTGGTGGTGAATTACCTATTTAAACTCTGGAGAAGAAAACATACACACCACAAGTGTTGTATGACATTATTAATTTGAATCATTAAAGATCTGGAAAATTCATGTAGGAATGGATTATTAAAAAAATAAAACCAAGGAGAGAACAATAGAGTATCGAAGTACCTGGATTTGAAGATTTAGGGACATTTGCTAGAAATTCTACATTGAATGTTCTGTTCTAAGTTGTTAGGAGTGGTTTTAATTCTGTTTGGTTAGCTGAAACATAGGCTCCACATTGATTCCCACTAAATGGAGTTGAGAAGCCAGAAATCCCTTGGATGTAGGGAAGAAATGCATAGAATTTAGAAGATAGAAATGGATTTATGTGAAACCCACCTATTCCCTGTGAGAAAACTCAGAAGAGTTTACTTTCCCCATGTTCATCAGGATGTCTAATAGGACACGTCCTGCTGTCGGAATTATAGTTAAAGTCAATGCTTAGAATAGCAGATGCTAAGTACACACATTCTAATTTTTTTTTTTTTTTTGAGACAGAGTCTCACTCCATCACCCAGGCTGGAGTGCAGTGGCATCTTTCAGCTCACAGCAACCTCAGCCTCCTGGGTTCAAGCAATTCTCGTGCCTCGGCCTCCCAAGTAGCTGGGATTACAGGAACTCACCAACAGACCAGGCTAATTTTTTTTTTTTTTTTTAGATGGAGTCTCGCTCTGCCACCCAGGCTGGAGTGCAGTGGTGCAGTCTTGGCTCATTGCAACCTCTGCCTGCCAGGTTCAGGCAATTCTTCTCCCTCAGCCTCCCAAGTAACTGGGACTACAGGCGCACACCACCATGCCCAGCTAATTTTTTTTTTTTGTATTTTTTTTTTTTAGTAGAGACGGGGTTTCACCATGTTGGCAGGCTGGTCTTGAACTCCTGGCCTTAAGTGATCCACCTGCCTTGGCTTCCCAAAGTGTTGGGATTACAGGTGTGAGCCACTGTGCCTGGCCACACATTTTGAATTTAGAGTCCACAGCCTCTATAAAGGGCATACTGCAGGGCACCACCCCCCCACCCCCATCCCCACAATGTTAGCCTGTGCGGAGTGTGGTGTACACAAGAAGAAGCCATTCCCTCTCTTCACACCCTTGTGGGAGAGGAAAGGAGGAGGGGTACTTCAAGAGGATCCGTTGTAGAGACAGAAGCAGAGAAGATGGCCGTTTCCTGTCCTGGCTGGATGTCTGCTTAGCTGACCTGAGCGAAGGAAAGGAGACATGGAGAAAGATGATGAGGTAAGGTGTGTGCGTTGTGGGGGGAAGGGGCAGTAAAGCAGCCTCCTCCCACCACTTGGCATGGTAGCAATCCAGGCGTTTCCCCATAGCTGGGTGGACAAAGCAGAAGGGTGAGGGAGCTGGTCTTCAGTGGTCAGTGACACCACACAGGAGGACTGCAGCCCACCAAGGGGTCCCGGCAGCTGGAGCCCAGAGTTGATGACATCAAGTGGGGGCTGAGGGGTGGTGGAGAAATGAGGCGAGCCCAAGTCAAATCTCCAGGGTCAGGGAAATGAGCAGTGCAGGGTCTCCATAGGGTCCACCAAGAGCTCACATACAGAGCAGACGCCCAGCATTTGATGCCTGCCCACAAGGGGCTTGAAGACTGGCCAGAGAAGCTGCAACAGTAGACCAAAAGAAGACTTCAACCTCACCCAGTGAACAAGGGAGATGTCTGCCTTTTTCCTTCTTGTTCCTCTTCACCTAATTATTTAATATCCCCAAACTCCAGGACTGGCAAATAGAGACCTGATTTGAGCTATGATGGAGGATCATGGCTCCTCACTTCTTTCCATCCCTGATTCAGTTCACGGACATGGAGTTTTTAGCAATGGGAAGGCCAGGTACTCTGGAGGGAAGGTGCCACAATAACAGCACAGTAATGCATTGTGAGTCTTCTTCCAGCTCCCCTAAAGGGGTCTGTGGCCATTTATCAGGGTAACTATGTATTGATCAAGGTAACTGAATGACCCAGACCTTTCAAGGATTATTGACACTGGATCTGGTATAACATCAATCCTGGGGACCCAGAACCCTTTATCCATGGGTTAGCATGAGGCTTTTGAAGGCCAGGTGATAAATGGATTTCTACCTGAGTCTGTGTCATGGTAGACCCAGTAGAGCACTTACACCATCCCATAGCTATTTTCTCAGTTCCTGACCAAACTATTGGAATAAATAACCTCAACTGGCAGACTCCCTACCCTGGCTTCTGACCCATGAAGTAAGGGCTATTTCCACAGGAAGGACAAAGTAGGAGTCTCTGGAGCCCTTCCACAGCCATGGGGAATAGCCGAGATTAATGCTATTAGCTGAGATTAATGCTTCCACAGCCATGGGGAATAGCTGAGATTAATGCTTCCACGGCCATAGGGAATAGCCGAGATTAATGGCTTCTGCTTTGAGAGGAGCCCAGAGCAAGAAAAGGTTCTGTTGCATGTCCAGGTTGCCATGCAAGCTGCTCTGTCCCATGCCTCTCATGACCCAGCAGATGCAATGATGATCAATGCTGTGGCAGATCAGGCTTCCATATGGAGCCATTGGAAAGTACCAATGGGAGAATCACAGTGGGGACCCCTGGAGTTTTGGGACAGGGACATCATCTCTTTGCTGTAACTATGCATGTAAGAAACAGCTCTTGACTTTCTACTAGGCCTCACAGACTGAACACAGTATACCTGGTGACCATGCAACCCAAGTGGCTTATCCAGAATTGGGTATGATCTCATCAACAAGCCAAGAAGGGCATGCCAAGCACCACCACATCATCAGGTGGGAACAGTTTATTTGGAACTGGGTCAAGCAGGTCCTGACAGCACCAGCGAGTCACATGTGCTTCACTCTCCCAACACCCCTGCTCCTGTCACACTGCCACCCCACGCACATACCTGTAGCTTCACGGGGAGTTCCCTGTGACCTGTTGACTATGGAGGAACAACTGCAGCCTGATTTACAGGTGGCTCTGCACAATGTGCTGGCATCACACAGGACTGCTGTGGCATTAGACCTGCCCTCAGGACCAGCCTCAAAGGACAGCACAGAGGCACATCCTTCCAGCAGTACAGCGTGACCACTATTCTCAAAAGAAGAGATGGCCCGAGGTAAGCATCTAATGTGATTCATGAGCAATAGCTAGTGATTTAGCAGATGGCCAGGGACTTGGAGAAATCATGATAGGAAAATTAGAGGCAAGGTGGTTTAGAGAAGTGGTCTGTGGATGAACTCATACCCCCAAATTACAATAACTTATAGTCTTTCTTCCACCTCTGATACATCTCCCACTCTGCCCTCCAAGCGATCTTGCTAGCAGGCTAATCTAATCATGTCACTCCCCTGACAAGAATTTTAATGGCTCCTCATTGCTTATGGGATAAAATACAAACCCTTTGCAAAACCTGCCCCTTGTCTATCTAGCCAACCTCATCTCTTACCACTTCCTTCCCTAATACTTTGTGCTCCAGGCTGATTCCCAAAAGCATGCCTTTTTTTCTTCAGGTTTCTGAACCTTTGTCTTGTTTTTTCCTCTGCCCAGATGGACTCTGCCCTATTCATCCTCCAGGTCTCAACTCAGAGGTCACCTCCTCCCAGAATTCTTCCCAGATTTGCCCAGGCAGATGCAGGATGGTTACTGTAGTAGACTCCAAAGCCAGACTGCTTCAATCCTGGCTTGGTTACTTACTAATCATGTGACCATGGACATATTATGTAACCTTACTGTGCCTCAATTTCCTCACTTGTAGACCAGGCAAGGTTGGTGTGAGGATTAATTAGTATATAAATATTATTAGTAATAAAATAATAATTAGGTTTTAAAATAATACAACATAAATATTTAAGTAGGACCAGGCAGGGTGGCTCACGCCTGTAATCCCAGCACTTTGGGAGTCTGAGGTGGGTGGATCACCTGAGGTCAGGAGTTTGAGACCAGCCTGAGCAACATGACAAAACCCTGTCTCTACTAAAAATACAAAAATTACCCAGGCATGGTGGTGCTCGCCTGTAATCCCAGGTACTTGGGAGGCTGGGGCAGGAGAATTGCTTAAACCTGGGAGGCAGAGATTGCAGTGGGCCAAGATCACGCCACTGCACTCCAGCCTGGACAAGATTCCATCTCAAAAATCAAAAATATATATATATACACACACATATATATACACACACATATGTATACACATATGTATACACATATATATACACATATATATATTCCATCTCAAAATATATGTATATATAAATATACTCCATCTCAAAAATGTATATCTCTATATTTATTATTTATTTTACATATAAAAATATGTATTTTAAGTAAATAATACATAAGCAGAAATATAAAAGCAGAAGTGGGCCTGGCCTAAAGTGACTGCTCACTATATGTCATTGCTGCCAGTGAGTGCTGTTTTCCCTACACAGCCCCCAAATTTTATGCACATGCCCAGGCAGACAGGGTAAAGGCACTCTTCCCCCTTGGTGTTTTTAGTTCCCAGCAAGTGCCTGGCACATAGCAGGCTCTCAATAAGTTCTTACGGGATGAACAAATGACATCTGGAATCAGAATCAGGGGTACAGTCCCAGTTCTATCACTCACTAAAAACCTTGGACAAGTTATACACGATTAAAAGCCTCAGTTTCCCCATTGGCAAAAAGACAGCGAAAGCACAAATATTACACTGAACCATATGAAAGTGTCATTTTTGCTGGTCAAAACCAACTGAACATCAGCAATTTCATGTGATTCAATATAATTCTTCCAGCTTAGAGCTGAAGGGAGGCCCAAGTGAGGTAATGGATATGAGAGTGATTTATGAGCTGTAAAGGGCTGTACAATGTCACTATTGATTATTATCAAATATGTGTGGCAAACTAGAGATGATGTATTTGAGCAGAAGAATCATTTCATTTAGTTCAGTTTGTATAATAAATAGCAATCTGGAGAGACAACTTTAAATTTTAGATTCACATGACAGTGTCATCAAAGTGGATTTGAACTCAGGACTCTTGCAGCAGAAGGGCCATGGGTTTGAGTGGGTCCCCACGCCAGGGGAGGAGCACAGGGATGTCCTGTGGAGAGTCATGGATTGCAAAGAGGCAGTGGCCTGCTTGTCTGCCTGCCTGTTTGCATTTAGCATTCTATGGCTCTTGGAACACCCTCGGGATTTTTCCATCACTCTATTTCCTCCAAGAGCACACACTATATTTGTTCACACTCACTCCACCTCTCCCAGACTCCCAAGGTGACAGCCTCCCTGGAATTCTTGATGCAGCAGGAGCTCCACAGGTGAATGTCAATATGCACAGGTCCACAGGAGCCCACAACTTCTAGACAAACCTCTCCATACCTAGGGATTCTGGTGAAAGAGATCTGTTTGCAGACTTGGGCTTCTCCCAGAAAATGCCCTTCTTGCTGTCCTTTTCTTGGCTCAGATGGGTGACTATGTCAGATATGATATGAGGAGAGGGGTTGTGCTTGATGGACTTCTGAGATCCTGGCAGCCAAGCAGAGTCAGTGTCTAGCAGAATCAACACCAAGCTTGCTTCTATATTCAGAGCCCCTTAGTTGCAACCTTTGTTTATCTTTTGCCCTCTGGAATTTCCTATATAAAAAAGACTTTCCTATGTAAAAAAGACTTCTGGCCAGGTATGGTAGCTCATGCCTGTAATCCCCACTTTGGGAGGCCAACACAGGCAGATCACTTGATCACTTGAGGTCAGGAGTTTGAGACCAGCCTGGCAAACATGGTGAAACCCCATCTCTACTAAAAAACAAAACAAACAAAAAAAAAAAAAAAAAACAAGAAAATAAAAACCTAGCTGGGTGTGGTGGCATATGCCTGTAATCCCAGCTACTCTGGAGGCTGAGGCAGGAGAATTACTTGAACCCAGGAGGCGGAGGTTGCAATGAGCCAAGATCATGCCACTGTACTTCAGCCTGGGTGACAGAGTGAGACTGTCTCAAAAAAAAAAAAAAAAAAAAAAAAAGACTCTCAATTACTTAAACTTAGTGTGTATTCAAGTCATAGAATCATGCACTGCCAGAGCTGGAAGGGTCCTCAGAGATCATCCCATAATTTACAGCTGAGAAAACTAAGATCAAACCAGAGTTAAGAGGCTTGACTAGAAACTAGGGTTATGGAATCCCAGACTAGTACCCTTGATGCTATACAATATATTTTAAAACAATAGCTATCGTAATGTGGGTGTATGCCATAAGATAGTTCTGCGTTCACCTAAATCTGCCCCTTACCAGGTGTGTGATCTTGGGAGAATCACCTGATCTCTCTGAGAGCCTCAGTTTTCTCATCTCTAGAAAACCTCTCAGTGTTGTAGAGAATGAAATAGCATGTGAAATATCCACGATACACGGAGTGCTCATTAAAAGTAAGTTTCATTTCACTGTGGAACAAAAAGCAAACTTAGTGGAAGGATTGAGAAACAAGTAAGAGGATTTGGGGTAGCCCTGGTTGGGAGAAAGGGGAAGGGGAGTAACACCCCAACATATGTGATGTCAAACCATTTTATCCTGCTTTTGTATAAGACTGGGATTTTCTCCCAATTTAATTAAATTCAGGGAACATTTATAGAGCACTTATTATGTGCCAGACCAGGTTAAATTTTATGGGAACAGACTATAAGACAGTGTCCCTCCATTCTGGATGGTGAACATCTAGCTTGGAAGACAGATGGGTAAAGAAATAGCTGTGATGTTATTCTGCATATGATGTGTGCTAACAGAGGAGTGTACAATGGAAAGGGCATTCCAGGCAGAAGGAAGAGTTTGAACAAGTGCCTGGAGGCAGGAAAATCAATTGGAGAATGTATCAGGTAGGCATAGGCTTGGCAACCAACAATAGAAAACTCAAAATAGCAGTGACTTAAGTAAGCTAGAGGTTTATTTCTTTCATACACAAGAGAAGTGCAGAGCTAGGCAGCCCGGGGCTGGTGTGGTAGGTAGTTCCTGAGTCAGGAGGAACCCAGGCAATGCAAGATGACTGCTTAGAGCACGGACTCCAGAGTCACACTGGCCTGAGTTTTAGTTCTTTCTCAGGCCATGAGATTTTGAGGAAGTTACCTTTCCTCTCTGCTTCCTCATCTGTAAAATGAGGATAATAAAAGTATCTATCTTTGAGGACTGCTCTGAGGATTAAATGATTTAATAAAGGAAATGCGTTTTGAACAGAACCTGGTGCAAAATGGTGCCATATATATTTTAATATTCCGCTTTTCTGCTCCACATCCTTAGCACATGGCTTTCATTCTCAAGGTCATCTCACGGTCCAGAATGGCTGCAGGAGCTCCAGCCATCACATCCCAGTTCTGGGCAGCAGAAATAAGAAAGGGAGAGAAGGACAAAGGCCCCTCCCTTCAGCTGAGTCAGTTTCCTTTAAACAGCTTTTCAGAAGTCTCACATTTCACTTCTGTATAGACATCACTGCCAGAACTTAATTGCATGGCCTCCTGTTGCACAAAGGCTTGGAATCATGGTCTTTTAGCTAGATTCTCTTAGAAAGAAAGAATGGAGATGGATTTTGACTGGCAATTTGCAGTCACTGCCACAGGAAATAATAGATAAGCTCTAATAGTTGGGCTCCACCTTAGGGGTTTAGGGTGAGGTCGCAGGAGATGAGGCTCAGACAAAATTGTGGCTAGCCTTGTCTGCCATATCGGAGATGCGAGGGATCTCAACCTCAGTAGGGAACTGAGCTTGGAGCTATTTTCTGGCAAGTCATCAGAATACAGGTAGCATTTGGAGCAATGGGGGAGTTGAAGATCCCTTAAGTATCACAGGCAGGAGTGAGAAGAGAGATGAGGAAAGAGGTGTATTCAGGTTCTAACATCACAGAGTGCCTGCCTAGGGGCAGGGATTCAATTTCTGATTGGTGAAGGGCAAGTATGTGAAAAAGGTGCCATCCTTTGAAAACCATCTCCCCACATCTTACAGTACTGCTGCTGCTTTTTTTTCTCTTGCAACAATTGTGAAATCTTTTAACAGATTTTCATCAGTCTTAATATTGACATGCAATATATTACTTTAAAAAATGAAAGGTGCTACTTTTCAGGAATGTTCTCTCTTGCACTTCCCTCACTCGCAATGAAGACAGAAGCTTGGAGAACACCAGCATCTAGAGGAGAGGAAAAAGAGGGGTTAATGCATGTGGTTAGGACTCTGAGCACTCAGTTTACAGGTTATGTTTACAGAAAACACCTGTATTCTGTACAAGTTTGCTAAGCATGGGGGTGGAATGGGCCAGGTATGCCCACGTTCATCCTAGCTGTGGTTGATGGCAGAGTGGTCATCCAGTTGGAGACCCTCTGGAAACCAGGCCTGCATTTGATGCTCTACTTTTATGCTCAGGGTCCTAGGACCCTCCCCATTCTTTGAGAAGTAGCAATCACTTACTGACACCACTGGCAGCTTCTCTGCTGAGCCCTTTGTAGGATAAAAGGTCAGGTCAACTTTTCTCCAGGAGCTGAAATTCTTTGTCCTCAGAGCACTGCTCCTGACCTGGCATCACCTGCTGCCTTCACCCAGGACAGCAGACAGACTAGCCAGGATGATGCAAGCAGGGTATCCAAGCTACATTTAACTTCAGGGAGATGGAGATACATCAAGGAGATGGAGTGTATTCATTGTCTATTGCCGCATATCTATTTACCCCCAAATTGAGTAGCTTAAGATAATAATAAAGAACATACATAATAAAAAAAAAAAACACAGTGTGTGTGGGTCAGGAATCTAGGAGAGGCTTGGCAGGGCAGTTCGGGCTTGTGTTGTCTCAGGAGATTGCACTCCAGGTGTAGGCTGGGCTGCAGTCATCTGAAGGCTTGATTGGGGCTGCAGGAGCCACCTCCAAGGTGGCTTACTTATATAATGGGCGTGATGGTGCTGGCTGTTGGCAAGGAGACCCAGTTCCTCTCCTCATGGACCTCTTTGGAGGATGCTTGAGTGTCCTCATGACATGGTCGCTGGCTTCCCCCAGGGTGAGAGACCCAGGAGAAAGAGATTCAGGCAGAGGCTATCCTTTTTATGATCTAGCCACAGAAGTCACATGGCTTCACTTCCACCACATTCTATTCTTTAGAGAGAAGTCTGGCTCACATTCAAGGGGAGGAGAATAGGCTGCACCTTTTTTTTTTAATTTTTTTTTTTTTTTTTGTATTTTTAGTAGAGACGGGGTTTCACCATGTTAGCCAGGATGGTCTCGATCTCCTGACCTCGTGATCTGCCCGTCTCGGCCTCCCAAAGTGCTGGGATTACAGGCGTGAGCCACCACGCCCGGCCTAGGCTGCACCTTTTAAAGAAAAACGTATTTTAAAAGTTTGCAGAAAAATGTAAAAACCATAATATAGGGATTGGACCTTGGGAAGCCTGAGATGAAGCAGGCCAGAGGTAGAATCAGAAGGGAGACTTACAAACTTCACCCTCAAGCCTCTAGGACTTTAAAGACAATGGTGGAAAATTATGTTGGGTTGAGTTGTCACTGGAGGATCCTGTGATCTAATACAGAAATTTCCACATGCCAGGTGGCTCTGATGTTGTCTCAGTAAGGCCTCTATTTAGTTAATGCTAATGCTCCAAAGCCCCCAAATTACAAATTGGTATTGCTGTCAAGATCTATTGCTTTCTTACTAGAAGGTGGCTTCTTCTGGGTGGAAAGGGAAACTAAAGCCTGGAGAGGTTAAGCAATTTGACTTCTAGTCCTCTATTGAGCCACAGGCAGTGGTGGGGAGGGTCCTGAGTCAGGCAGTCTAACCACTGACCTCTATACCCCATCTCTCCAAACCACAGTATCTCTCTCCTGATGCTCTGAGAAGCTAGCATTTGTGGGAAACTTCCAATATGCCCAGAGTGTGCTGAGTGCTTTTATGTCATTTTATTCTCCTAACCACCCACTACGGTAGGTATAGAATCCCCCATTTTACTGATGAGGAAACTGAGGCACAGGTATAACAGGTATAAGTAGCCCAAGATTATTCAGGCACTAATGTGTAAGGCTGTGATTCTAAGGCAGACTGACTGACTACAAAGCTAATGTTCTTAATCCCTAGATGCTCCCACCTTCCAAATGTCCTGGCTCCTAGAATTACATCTGTTCTACTCCCTCCATGGCTCCATGGAACCTGGACATCTCAATTTCCTCCCCAAAAGCTGGAGTTCTCCAAGATGCAGAAGCCAGAGGGCTGATGTTCCTGTGCAGGAAGAAGCAACGTCCAGGCCCACTGCCCCCACTCTCTCAGCAGATTCTCATTTTCAGAATCCTGGAAACCAGAGCTAGAAATCTGCCTCCCTCTGTTTACCCTGAGTTCCAATGTCACCAACCCCTTTAATTAATGCTAGGGTGCTGGGTCATGCATAGCACGGTCAGCTCGGCCTCCAGTTCTGGCAGCAGCTGCAGCCAAGGTCAAGAACAACGGGGGCTGGGTTAGCTCTTACTCATCCACCTAAATGCCACTGCCCACGCTCTCCGCTCTCGCCCCTCCCGCTGAGCAGTGGCTGCCAGGGCGGCAGCAAGTCCTTCTTCCCGGGCCTGGCGCCCTCCAGCGGTGGGCGCAGAGCCCTAGGCTCCAAAGCTAGGAAGCCGGCTCAGCCTGCAGCAGGGCAGCTGGGGCAGCTTCACACCTAAACCAGCCTCTAAACGGGCGCACCTGGACAAAACCCAGTAATTTAGAAAAGCCTGTGTTTCTAGACATCTCGCACTGCCAGCATTCTCCATGAGAAAGGAGCTAATAGGATCAACTTTTCCTATACGCTGGAGACTTAATGAGTCCCTCACCGACCCAAGGCTGACCTGTAATCTGAAAGATGACCACAAAAAAGAGGCAATTTCAAGCCTAAAGAAAGGACCCCATTATGTTACATTTAGGCATGAGTGTGGGTGGCATTGGGGCAGGAGTCCTATGTGCTGCTCAAATCCCACCGTAGAGTCAGCTGGCAGTGTGGCCTCTGTCTGACACAGCTCAGGCTCTCCTGCTCTGAGGGAGTTTAGCAGAAGGTCCCTTACCCCACCCAGTTCTGCAGCCCCTCTGAGAAGTCACATAGCTGATGCCCATGGGGGCTGGGGGTGTGCCTTCTCCCACCTCTCACATTGCCTGGGGTTCCAGGAGCCAGCTGCGTTTAGTCTGATCTCTGTTTGTGCCAGTTGTACTCTTTTGTAATCACATATTTTTAATTAAATACTATATAACTTGATGAAATACAAGTAAAAAGAATTGTTTCTTTAAAATTTTTTTTATTTTAATTTTTGTGGCTACATAGTAGGTGTATATATTTATGGGTACGTGAGATGTTTCGATACAGGCATGCAATGTGGAATAATTGCATCACATAAAATTGGGTATCCATCCCCTCAAGCATTTATCCTTTATATCACAGGCAATCCAGTTATACTCTTTTAGTTATTTAAAAATATACAATTAAATAATTACTGACAAGAATTGGGTCTATAAAATTAGTCTGAATACTTTGGAAAGAGCCTCTACAGGCAATTTATCTTTTAAAAAAAGAGTAAAACGTTTTCTATTGAGGTGTGGTTGAATTGTCTGTAAAAGATTAGCGGGAGTAGCAGTGGGGGAGGGGAATTATAAAAATCCCAAGGACTCTGCATTCAGGTTGCTACACAAGTGTTTTCTTTCTTTTATATATATATATAATACTTTAAGTTCTAGGGTACATGTGCACAACGTGCAGGTTTGTTACATATGTATACATGTGCCATGTTGGTGTGCTGCACCCATTAACTCGTCATTTACATTAGGTGTATCTCCTAATGCTATCCCTCCCTACACAAGCGTTTTCAAGTTGCTGGGTAGAATAGAAATGAATCTCAGCTGATGTATTATGGGTACAGTTTATGAAAGAAAGATGAGGGGAAGGAAAGTGCATCTATACTAACAAAAAGGTCACGGTCTGACATCAAGAAATTAGCAAATGCCCATTTATAATTTTCAAGGCAATGTTTAAGGTAGGCAATATTTTTTGCATATGTAGATGGCAGCCTGTGCTTACAGAGCCTAACGAGGGAAGAGGCCACGGCAACCCCAAAGTCTAATTAGAAAATCAATGCATCCAGCCCTAACTGACAACGCTAATCATCTCTTTTAACTAAAGTGTCCTAGCTGCACTAGAATCATTAGAGCCTGTCAGCAAAAGATAAGAGTTTAAGATTTCTGCAAGGAAACAGACTTTTTTACTCAGCAGACCTAGACTTAATCAATACATCCAATATCATGACCCACGACCTTCCTCCAATTAACAAATGCTTATGCTTGGTAATAGACTTCACACTCTGGACTCCTGATGGCTTTGCCTGCTGTGAGGCTGCATCCCTCTGGACCTGCATGGCCATCTTGGTGCCTACAACTGAGTAGTGCAATGAGATTGGAAGAAAACTTTACCAGGGAACCTGCTTTTACTGTAAATTCTTGACCGCAGCCCTCAGATTGGCATCCAATACTGCCTGGCAATTGCATTATGTTTGTTTTCTGGGGAAAAGTTTAGCACTGTAGGAGATGACTATTTGATACCTTTTCTTCTCACTCCAAGCTTCTCACCTCTGTTCCTTCACTGCTTACTCTCCTGGAACAAAAGAAGCCATCTGACATGCACTGTCTCATCTTTCTCAAACCTTGTCCCTTTTCTCCACTCTTCGCTTTCTCTTGCCTTTCTGTTACAATCAAGAAAGTGCCATGAGGGCAGGGACCATGTCTGTGTTATCTTCAATACCTAGCCCAGTGCCTGGCACTTAGAGGGCTCTCAAAATTGATGAATGAACAATATGGCATCCGCTAATAATATGGCATGACTTATCAGGTCACTCAATTGTTTATGATCTTCGGGAGGAGAGGAGGGAAGACCGTAGCACGTTGACTTCAGTATCCGAGATAATAAATAAAAATGGACTCAGTGCTGTCTTCATCATTTATGGATGCTGTACTCAGCTCGCCTTTCCAGGCTCACTCAAGCTTTATTTCATCTGTCACTGTGTTTGTGTGTGCTTCTCCCACAAGGCTGTGCTCTGTATGTCTGGATCCTCGGCATGTAGCAGTACAATGCTTGACACATACATAGGTGGGGGCTCTGTGAAAGAGAGACGAATTTTTGAGTGTCCCCAAACCCTACAAGTCACTCTGGATTCCTTCCTTTCCTGCTCTTCTCACATCCAATCCATGAGCAGATCCATTCACTTTTTATCTCTATGCAGGATCAGCACACTTTTTCTTATAGGCATGTGGAACATGGTCTCCATTGCAACTACTCAGCCCTACCATTATGGTATGAAAGCAGCCACAGACAACGTATCAATGAATGGACATGGCTGTGTTCCAATAAAGCTCTATTTACAAAAACAGGTATGAGGTCCGGCGCAGTGGCTCATGCCTGTAGTCCCAGCTACTCAGGAGGCTGAGGCAGGTGGATGGCTTGAACTCAGGAGTTTGAAACCAGCCTGAGCAACACGGTGAAATGCTGTCATTACAAAAACAAAACAAAACAAAACAAAAATAAACAAAGCAAAACAAAACAAAACAAAAAAGCAAAAATTAGCCGGATGTGGTTGTGTGAACCTGTAGTCCCAGCTACTCAGAAGGCTGAGGTGGGAGAATTACTTGAACCCAGGAGGTCGAGGTTGTAGTGAGCCATGATTGTGCCACTGCACTCCAGCCTGATTTGACAGGGCGGGACATTGTCTCAAACAAACAAACACAAAAACAAACAAACAAAACAGGTATGAATGGGATTTGGCCCCGTTTGCAGACCCCTGCTCTATAGTACTGCTTATCTCAAAACTGTTGTTAGCAGAAGAAAATAATTTTGGGAAATGAAGTCATCCTCAGTGTCTTCCATTCTCTCCCAAAAGTAACAGGGGAAGGGTTATTTAGCCTTACATGGTCATGGGTATGTGCTTAAATTTAGAGGGGGAACTTCCCTTCACAGGTCAAATAAGCTCTTTCCCTGGCCCACGAATAGGTCTCCCGTACCCTTCTTCCCTGATGGGCTTATGTATTCTAGACACAAAAGTTGGTGCCCAGCATTGCCACTTATTAACTGGGTGACCTTTCCTAAGTTGTTCAACCATTAAGATTCTGTCTTGTCTCATTTTCAAAGTTGGAGTAATATTGCTACTTTCCTCATTGAGTTGTCCCAACAGTTAAGAGTGATCATGCACGTACCTAAAATGCTCAGTACTGTGTCTGGCATAGAGCAAGAACTCCATAGCAGTTGTAGTGGTTATTATTATTATCATTACATATTGATATATATTTCTCCATATATAAACACAGCAGAGCTCTGTGGTTAAAAGCATGGGCAACTGAGCCAGTCTGCCAAGGTTTGAAACCCACCACTTATTGATTGTGTGAACTTGGGGAAATTTCTTACTCAGTCTGCACCTCTGTTTATCTAACTTGTAAGGTTGTTATGAAGATTAAATGAGTTATTGTATATAAAGTGCTTTGAAAAGTACCTGGCAAACAGTAAGCACTGTGAAAGTGTTTGCTATCATCACCATCATCATTAACATCAACATTATCACCAGGACCAGGACAGAGTCCCAGAATCCCCTGGCCTTCAGCTGCCTTGGGGTCCAGGCATCATGTTAATTGCTCAACTCAAGGCGTTCTAGCATAAAGAGTAAGTGGACCCTCCTTCTTGCTTTGACAGCATCTGAGCTCCCATGCCCTCCTATGCAGAGCAGGATTCAAAAGCTTCTTCCATTTTCCTTTCCATCTCCCGCCAAGAAAGCCTCTTCTTCTTTCCTGCCTGCTTTAAGCCGGTGGGTAGGGTACCCTCTCTCTCCACGCTTCTCTCCTCCCCTCACCCCTTCCCCCGAGGGTATTTGTGTCCCTGATATTTATTTAGCTCCCATAATCAAACTGCTTGTGCTGTGATGATTGGAGTCATACACACTGAGTAAGAATAGAATTCAGTCATTAGCTTCCTTGAAGACCTTACTCACTACTACTGCTCACAGCCTGGCGTAGGGAGGGTGGGGGATAAGGGGGTGGGGTTCACCCCTCTCCTGAATTCTTCCAGCATCCGCTGACGTAGTTTACCCCCCTTGGCATTAAGTACTCAGAAAACTGCCTCCTTTGCCCTTTATACCAGATAGACTCCGCTCCTACCAGCTGGTCTTTCTTTCTTCCTTCCTTCCTTTCTTTCTTTCTTTCTTTTCTTTCTTTCTTTCTTTCTTTCTTTCTTTCTTTCTTTCTTTCTTTCTTTCTTTCTTTCTTTCTTCTTTCTTCCTTTCCTTTCCTTTTCTTTCCTTTCCTTTCCTTTCCTTTCCTTTCCTTTCCTTTCCTTTCTTTCTTTCTTTTTGAGATGGGCTCTCACTCTGTCTCCCAGGCTGGAGTGCAGTGGTGAGATGTCAGTTCACTGCAACCTCTGTTTCCCAGGCTCAAGTTATCCTCCCACTTCAGCCTCCTGAGTAGCTAGGATTACAGGCACATGCCACCATGCCTGGCTAATTTTTTGTATTTTTGGTACAGATGGGGTTTCACCATGTTGCCCTGGCTGTTCTTGAACTCCTGAGCTCAAGCGATCCCCGCACCTTGGCCTCCCAAAGTGCTGGGATCACAGGCGTGAGCCACTGCGCCTGGCCTCTACTGATTTAGAGTCTCCATTGTGGAATCTGTGATACTCCCACTATTCATGGGGGCTGAGCATCTTTTAAAGGTCAGTGGATGCTCTTTAATTCTTACAGGTTTCTGGAGACATCTCCAAGTGATCCATGTGGCCCGATTAAGGTCAGCATGAGAGCAGTAGTTGGACTACTTCAGGCATCGGTGGAAGAAAAAAAAAACAGGATATAACACTGGATACATTCTCATTTTCCATTTTAAAACATTTAATTAGCGAATGGCATGGAAAACTCTTCTTCTTAGAAGATATGAAATACTTCAGTTAGAGAAGAGTTAAAAGAAATACACCTCCATCGCACAAAATGAATGCTCTGTCATTAACAAAACTTATAAATTTCCTTTCTCTGAACAGTTGCTTGTTTATCTCTTCTCCCCACCTCCAGGCAGCCTTGGGCTTTTTCGAAGGTCTAATGAAGCTCGTATGCAGTTTCTGCTTAGATTACTGATGTTAATTATCTCCTCAGCACCTCTGCCTCTTTCTTCAGAACTCCAAGTCTCAGAGGTTGGCCCCATTTCCAACTTGCCCCAAGTAGCTCTGAACTTCTTTCTAAAAGAGGTACTCCTGCCAGTGTCTTCCCTCGGCTCTTTCTCCCTTGCCCACTCAGGTTCTTTCCTTTCAGTAAGAGAAATCTTCATTTTATCATCTGACTTCTGAGGGAATCAGGCCTTTCTTCCTTCTGAATAGCCATCAAACAAAACAGAACATGAATTAAACGAGCCTCTTCCCACTCAAAGAAGGAGCTGTGTGCTGTAAGAGCAAGAGCTGAGGCTTCTTGGTTAACAGGGTGCACGGAGCAAATAGAAAAGAACTTTACCTCCCCAGCCCCCACCCCTCCCAAACACATGGGATCACGGATAAAACAGAACTAAAGAGAATTTGAAGACACAGCCAAACTCAAAATTAAGAGAGAGAAGTCCCCAGTGCTTGAGAAAGAGAGCGAAAACTCAAAGTCAGGGTAGTCAGAGGTTGCTGAATCCAAAATGACTCATGGAATGATCAAATCAACTGGGGCTAGAGTTCCAATACCTGACTGGGGAGCGGAGTCTTGGCTGCAGGCCCCATGTGGTGGAGTTGAATGGTCATAAAGGTAAAGATCATGAGAACTGGTGTACCCATGAAACAAGAATAAGAAAAACCCCACAGGCCATCTTGGAAGTTGATGAGGAAAGTTTGATGTTCACTGTGGCCATGGGTATATAACAGGTCTCTATCAGTCCATTCTTGCACAGCTATAAAGAAATACCTGAAACTGGGTAAGTTATAAAGAAAAGAGGTTTAATTGGCTCACAGTTCTGCAGGCTGTGCAGGTAGCCTAGCTGGAGAAGACTCAGGAAACTTTCAATCACGGCAGAAAGGGAAAAGGAAGCAGGCATGTCTTCACATGGACGGAGCAGGAGAAACAGAGAATGGAAAGGTGCTACACACTTCTAAACAACCAGATCTCATGAGAACTCACTCACTATCATGAGAACAACAAACCTGCCCCTATGATCCAATCACCTTCCACCAGGCCTCTCCTCCAACACTGGGGGTTACAATTTGACATGAGATTTGGGTGGGGACGCAAATCCAAACTGTATCAGGTAATGATAGCCATTATGAATAAATTGGCATCATGAACCAAGTGATGGGCTTGAGTTCTAAGTTCCTACTACTTACATGGTCAGGAACCTCAGCTGAGAAATCAAAATTTAAACCAGCCAGAAGCAGTTGAACCTTGTGGGGCCCTACAGATGCCTTGTGAGAAGTGGACACTTCTGGACACTTCCAAAGCCCAGGGCACATGGGAATCCCATAGGAGGTAATCTCCACTGAAGAGCTACTCACCATCAAATATTATAATCACAGAAGAAAACAAACCACCGAAAGGAATTGTCAGCAGATACATCAAATCCAAGAATTTATACCCCAATATCTGGACATAATAAAACCATTTGAAAGAAATTTTAGTAAGTACCTTTAAAATGTTAAACTATTAAGGAAGAAAGAAGCATTAAGATGATATGAATAAGACCATACAACAAAATATGTAATTGTCAAAAAGAACATATAAAAATTCTGGAAGTAAAAATCCAATAGTGAAAACCTAAAAATTCAATGGAAGGATGAATAGCAGCCTTTTCAAGGCCAGAGAGAGAATGAGCTACGTTTTTAAAAGACTAGATCTGAGATAACAACCTAAAGTCAGGTTAGGTTAGTTAGGTCAGGAAGACATGGTATGGGAGAATGTTGGCCCTGTTGGAAGCCTTAGAACCCATTTTTCAGGTCCAATAAGCCCCCGGGTCTCCTCCTAGTCACTCCTCCTACCTCCTGGTTCACTAGGAATGAACTTCCTCATACACATTGATTTATGCATTCACTCTTTCAATGTATTTTTGCTGAGTATCTACTATTTGTCAAGCACTCAAAAAGCTCACATGGTTTTCAACAGCGCTAGACATAAGAATCACACTGAATACCTTGCTAAAAAAAATGCGAATTCCCCGAAAGATTCAGATTCAGTGGTAGAGTCCAGGAACACACATTTTTAAATTAGCATGCCAGGTTATTCCGATATGAGCGATTCTTGACTCACACTTTGAGACACATTGGCCTAGTTCTTCCACAGGCTCAGAGTGGCTCACCATTTATTCCCTGTGCCACCAAAGCCTTCATTCTGCTCAGGCTTTCTGTGGAGACTGCAGAGCCGAGAGAGAAGGTGTGGTGTCTGGTGGCCTCATTCTCAGGAATGTGGGCCTCCTTCCTCTCCCACCTTCCTCCACAGAGGAAATCACAGCTCTGGGTGTAGGTGTGTTTGCAATGAATGGGCTCTAAGACTTTCTACGGGGCCATCAGCCACATGCTTTTTCTTTGAGCCTGTTTGGCTGCTTTACTAATGGACTCTGATATTCTTGTCCCCGCTGCTGTTCCCCCTGCTCAGATATAATGTCTCCAGCTATGAGTTCTGATGTCCTGCCTTTACTATCCTCAGAGGAGATCAGTGATTCTGCTTGGTTTCACTGAACTAGAGAGAGAGGTTGAAGCTAGGCTTTCTAAGTACAAGAAAGCCCACTGGACCACATATACGCATGTGTGACAGATTTAACCTGTTTGCAGAGACACTGATGCCAGGCAGGCAAGCCCCAAAGTGGGGCTTAGTCCATGAGGGTTCTTGGCTTTGTCCAGAAAAGAATTCAAGGGCCAGCTGGTGGTAGAAAAAAATAGCTTTATTGAAGAGGTGTTACAACTCTGTGACTACTCCTGCCGCGTGGAACTACCCCACAGGCAGTGTACAGAGGGTAGCTCAGGGCAGTTTTGCAGTCCATTCTTCTTCTTGGGCTTTGCCAGCTGCTTGGGAGCCCAAATTTTTTATCTCCTTCTCATGTTTTGTTCTTCCTAAATTTCTTGCCCACTCATCTATGCCTACCTGGTCCTTAGCTTTTTATAGATATGGCCCACAACAGATTAGTTTCTCTTTAGAAAGACAGAACTTTCAATCCATTGGCTGTTGTATTTTAAGAAGTTTTAGAAATCATCTAACAGAACTAACTACCCTGCCTCAACCTTCTCCTCTCCATTTTACAGATGTGAAAATTGATATGCACAGAAAAAAGTAACTCCTTGTGTTTATTCAGTTCACAATCAAACATTAGTGTATCCCTCATCCTCAATGTCAGTTAAACCCAAGGCAAAAATGTGTAAGATAATGTAACAGATGCAAATAACAGGCAAACATTTGAAGAGAAGGAGGCCTCAGAAATCTGCAGATAAATTATCCGCTGAATCTCTAAGAGTGACTTGGTTGTCGTTAGCCTCCTGTTTCTAAAAAGCACAAAATGTCTTTCTTTTCACATGATCTCATTTATTTCCAGAGTAGTCTTGGAATTCAAGAGGGTCAAAGATAATTCTTCCCTTCTGCATGCGTGAGAAATCAGCTGAGCCCCAGAAAATTCATTTCATCTGCCCATGGTTATATTGCCAGGACTTTGAACCCAGGTCTCTGACTACCAGGTCCTTGTCCTTTGCATCCCTGGCTATTCCACTGTGAAGAGCCACTTTGACAGCCCAGAAAGACAGTTTCCTTCCCTTTGGGGAAGAAGCAGGCTGCAAAAAACACATCCCATTGGCCAGTGTCTTTCTCCCAAGGTGGAGGTATCTCTGACTTTGTTCTCATGGCTGACTTTGTCTCCTGATTTTGTTCCTTTGATCAGTGACCTGGCCAAAAATGTCAGGGTAATGGCAGGAGATTGCCACTGTAAGAGGAGAATGTTACTTGCACCATGTAGCCCGGGGCTCTGGACCATGGGGCAGGGACATATCACTTCTAATTCTACACACAGGAGTCTGGGGGAAATCCCCTGGCTTCTGTCCACTCTTTCTGCAGCCCAGCTTTCCCCTTACAATGTGACCACTATACTGAGTTTTTTCTTCCTCTATTTTTTTCTTTCTCAAGATCCATGAAAACAGTCTGTCTTCTTCCCATTTTCTAGACCTAAGAAAATACCCCAGAACAGAAACCAAATAAATGGAGAGCAGCAATTCAAGGGGTTTGTGTTCTAGTTAGCTGCCACCCAGACGTGGGGAAAGTCACTTAGACCCTGTGTGCCTTAGTTGTTCTGAATGTTCGGGGGAAAAGCAAAATATGCCTTTGCCATTTCAAAGGCTGATGTGAGACTGAAATGAGAGCATAAGTAGGAAAAAGGCGTGAAAACATGAGCACCATATAAACACAGGCATCAGTGGTTCACAGCCATTGTCATGACAACAATCAATCCTCAGCTCCTAGAAAATTTCTACTAACCAGAATTCCTTCAGGGCTCCTCTTTTAGCAGGCAAATGATTTTGAATCAAGCTGATATTGGGAATTTATCTTTTGATAAAGTAACTTCTGTCTTGTGCAGTTCCTTCAGCCCCATCACCTTCCCTGTCTTTATCTACATTATCACCTTGAGACTTGGTCTTCTGGAAATAATCACCTTGAGGGCTTTTAAGATCCCCGCTCATCAAAGAAAGCATCAACCATGCTCACTAGGCTGTGCTTATGGTGGGAAGAAAGCAGAGTCAGACGTTTCAGAGAGATATGTAACGAGAGTTTGCAGAATAAAACTTAGTTACTTAGAAAGCTCAATTTACCAGAACAATTCATTTCGTGAACATTCCAGTTAGTTGTGCTGCATTGTTACCTCCAAAGGTTTTCCAATAAATGTTTGTTGAATTGAAAGGAACTCCACAAACCTTCTCTTGTCACTCACTGGGGCTGGAGAAGAATGAAGAATGGAGCCCTGCCAGGGCCCTCCAGCCTGTGCTTCTCCCATTGGCAAGGTCTCAGTAGACAGTACTCTAGAGCCACCTCCCATGAGGCCCTGAAACAGCCAGTAATCCCAAGGCATAACAGCATCCCAGTGTCCTGTTGGCAACTAGAACCAGTCACCTAGCCAGATATGGGAGGCCCTTATTGGACCCTATTGGTTCAGTGACAAGAGGAGCCCAAATGGCCGGGAGGAGTGTCAACTTCCAATTTAATGAAAATATGGCTGTGTATATGAAATGGTTTGGATTTGTGTCCCTGCTCAAATCTCATGTCAAGCTATAATCCCCAATGTTGGAGGTGGAGCCTGGTGGGAGGTGATTGAATCATGAGGGTGGATTTCACCCTTTGATGCTGTTCTCCTGATAGAGTTCTCAGGAGATCTGATTGTTTTAAAAGTGTGTGTCATTTCCCCTCTGCTGCCCCATTCTCTCATTCTCCTGCTCCGGCCATGTAAGGTGTGCCTGCTTCCCCTTCCCCTTCCGCCATGATTGTAAGTTTCCTGAGGCCTCCCTAGAAGCTGTTATGCTTCCTATAAAGCCTGCAGAACCGTGAGCCAATTAAACTTCTTTTCTTTATAAATTACCCAGTCCCATTTATGTCTTTATAGCAGTGCAACAAAGGATTAATACAGTGTGTATCCTTGGGGAAGTATTCCTCCCTTAGGAACTAGGACCTCCAAACCTGCCAAGAGCAGGAGAATGTGCCCATCAAGGAAAAATGCAGTAAGTGTATGATTAGGTGTCATTGTGAGAGGCGTCACTCCCACCTCTTCCTCTTGGGTTTCAGACCCTTATATTTTGGCTTTGAGGAAAATGGCACTATCTTTTGGTCACAGGTTTAAAGCATATATGGTATCCTATAGGATGACAGCCCAATCTCTCAGCGTATTGTCACCCAACTCAGGTCATAAGTGAGCCTCTACTGACCATTTTCCTTGTCTATCAGATCAGCTGCCTCCAGGTGATGGGTACATGGCAAAATCTGAATTCTATGGGCATGAACCTATTACTGTTCTATTTTTGTATTAAAATGAGTCCCTTTGTCAGAGGCAATGTTGCATAAGATACCATAATGATGAGATTCTGTAGGTCCCCTGATGATAGTGTTGGCAGAAGAGTTTTGAACAAAGGTAAATCTGCATACAGAATGTGTATCTATTCCCGTGAAGACAAAGCCCTGCCCCTCCAAGGTGGAAGGAATTCGTAAAGTGAGGTGATAGGCTTGTTCCCACAGGGATTCTGTGTGAGCAGAGCTCAGTGTTTTGCTCTGCTACTGGCAAGCTGGGGACTCAACAGTGGTGATTGACAGGGAAGCCCTGTGAAGGGAAGTGAGTGAACATTTCTGCACAATGGCCACTATACATATGGGCTGTGGAGCAAGCAGCAAAGTGGCTGGGAAAAGAAGTCAACCACAGCTACAAGGACTGTCATCTGATCTAACTTGTTTTTGGAAGCTTCCTCTGCAGTGAGTGCTCTCGGCTTAACGTTTCCCAGGGTCATAAATGTCTTCACCACCTTCACCTACTCCAAGAGTTTTATCCACATACTTTTTCCCAGATCTCTTTGTCATAGCAATCTCCAACTCCTAGTCTTTCCAAGCCCCTAACCAGTCAATCTAACCTGTTAGCCACTGCCCATGAGACTAGATAGATTCCTACTTCAATCCACCTTTCCTTCCAAGCAAATCAGATATTTTGCCCAAATTTCTGCCCACTGGGAAAGTTTTCTTTATCACTGCCTTTCAGGGTCATCCCTGAGTAAGGTTATACAGCATCAGCCATTCACTTCCGGCTGGTGCCAGGATACAAATAGACTTATCTATGAAGCAGGCCTACAATTTTTCCTTCTTCTGTTAACTGGTCAGAGAGAATTTCCCATGTGGCCATTTACGTGGGTTGAGGAAGAGATGGTGAAATAGTGGATGCGGATGCAATGGGAGTCTCAGTCAATGTATCCTGTGCATCCCAGACCTACTCAGGCCTGGTTTCGCATAGACAAACTCTACTTAACAATGGAATGCTGCTGCACATAGCTAATTTTATGATTTAGAGAATGAGACAACACTGAATTCATAATGAACAGCTCAGGTCACATAATCACTCGGTATCATTCAGTCAAATGTGCAGGATCACTTGGTATTCTTTAGTCAAAGTATCTGAATACTTTAGGTACCATTGGATCTGCTGGGTCATAAGACCTAAGTGGTACAGCAACTTGTACATCGTCCTCTGTTGCTCTGGGACCAGCCCTAAAATGGCAACCTCATGGTTACTGAGTAAATGGGCCAGAGTAGAAGACCCACATGTTTCTTTGAAAATTCAGAGAGATCCACCAAGTACTGGGCCTTTTTCTTTGTGATGCACAGTACAAAATGGAGGAATTTAACTTTAATTTTGTAAGGGCTACCCCAAGGCCGTCTAGACTGCTGAATCCCCAGGAATTTCATTCATGTGTCAGCATCAGGCTCCTACATGTTGTGGGGTTTCTCTTCCTCCCTCTGTCATGCCTATATCTCACAAAGGCTTCAAAGGTTCTTGGGGCATCCTGGCTCACCCATTGCAATTGACATAATGCCATCAATGTACTGGAACAGCATGAAGTACTGTGAAGTATAAAGGCTACTCTGGATTATATTAGGATAGAAAGCAACAAAGTTGCATAACCGTGAAGATCATGAGTATATACTGCATAGACTGCTTCTGATTGTTCTTGCTAATTAAGATGGAGGGAAAAAATCATTTTCCAAGTCAATAGCTATATACCAGGTGGCATTGCTCTAGTAAAGATACAACCAGAACAGGAGCTGTAGTCAGCAACAGTGACCTAATCGAGCTCAGACAATCCATAGTAATTATCCACAACCCATATGATGTTTCCCCTAACCAAGTAGGTATTAAACAGGGATATGGATGTGATTGGAGCCACCATCCTCTCTCTCTTTTTTTTTTTTTTTTTTTTTGATACAGTCTCACTCTGTCACTCAGGCTAGAGTGCAGTGGCAGGATCTTGGCTCACCACAACCTCCACCTCCCCAGTTCAAGGAATTCTCATGTCTCAGCCTCCTGAGTAGCTGGGATTACAGGCGTGTGCCACCATGCCGGCTAATTTTCGTATTTTTACCAACATGGTTTCACCATGTTGGCCAGGCTGGTCTCGAACTCCTGACCTCAAGTGACCCGCTTGCTATGGCCTCCCAAAATGCTGAGATTACAAGCGTGAGCCACCGCACCCAGCCCATCCCTTCATCTTTTAAGGTTTTGATGGTGACTCTAACCTCCAAATACCCTCAGGAATGTGGCATCGCTTTTAGTTTATTTTTAGCGGGTGGGAAGATAAATAATGTCAGCTTCCCAGAGGCTTCCTCTTGGCCTTTCTCACCTTAATAGTTTTCATTCCACGGCACAGGGAACCAGTGTGGGATTCTCCCAGTTGCCATTTATGTCTATTCCAGTTACACCTTCAGGTACTGGAGAAATAACCACGGACTCAGTCTCCGGGCTTGCTAGAGTCACTGTAAGACAGCTCAAGACAAGATTTCATTTATCACCAGACCCTTGCCACTCTGGCTGATGGACCATGGTGATTTTTAGGATCTCCAGAGATTAGCATCGCTTCAGAGTTAGTATCCAATAACCTCAGCAAGGTCTGCACATTTCCCTTGTCTTGTGCCCAGTCACCCTAGCAAATCGCCTGTCAGGTATCTCTGGGGAAGGCGTGGAGGAAATTTACAGAGTCCCCTGTGGTCATATTTCAGGGCTCTTTCTTACAGAGACCTGACCTCTCTCTAAGTCAAAGGATTCTAAGCTTGTGAACCACCTTATCTTTGTGAACTAGGCGAAAAGTTTTTGGCTTTATGTCTGCCTGAGTCAGGTTTCTGTCCACCATAACTATAATTTTCCCAATTATATGGATCTATACTATCTAATGTGGTAGCTGCTAGTCACGTGTGGTCATTGAGCACTTGAAATGTGGCTAGCCCAAATTGAGATGTGCTTACATGGGAAATACACATTGGATTTCAAAGACCTACTACAAATAAATAATATAAAACATCTCATTAATAATGTTTTATATTGGCCAGGCATGGCTTATGCCTGTAATCCCAGCACTTTGGGAGGCCAAGGTGGGAGCATCGCTTGAGCCCAGGAGTTAGAAACCAGTCTGGGCAACACAGGGATACCCTGTCTCAACAAATAATTTAAAATCAGCCAGGGCTGGGTGTGGTGGCTCGTGCCTATGATCCCAGCACTTTGGGAGGCTGAGGCAGGTGAATCACTTGAGGTCAGGAGTTCAAGACTACCTTGGCCAACATGGTGAAACCCCATCTCTACTAAAAATACAAAAATTAGCCAGGCATAGTGGCACATGCCTGTAATTCCAGTACTCAAGAGGCTGAGGCACAGGAATCGCTTGCACCTAGAAGGCAGAGGTTGCAGTGAGCCGACTGTGCCACTGCACTCCAGCCTGGGTGACGGAGTGAGACTCTGTCTCAAAAAAAAAAAAAAAAAGGAAAAAAAAATTAGCTGGGTGTGGTAGTGCACACCTGTAGTCCCAGCTACTTGGGAGGCTGAGGTGGGAGGATCACTTGAGACTGGGAGGTTGAGGCTGCAGTGAGCCAGGATCGTACCATTGCATTCATGATCTGCCTGGGCAGCAGAGAAAGACCCCATCTATAAATAATAATAATAACAAATGTTTTATATTGATTACATGTTGAAATGATAACTCTTTAGATACGAGTTAAAATACATTATTAAAATTAGCATCTCCTTTTTTAACTTTGTTAATGTGTCTACTAGAAAATTAAAATTTACAAATGTGGCTCACATTACATTTCTTTTGGGCTATGCTGATAAAGATCAGTTTGCTACTACCTATGATCAATGTGCTGCAACCAGAAATCCATGTGGGACAAACAGTCTGATTACTGTTCTATCCTTCTGACTTGTTGGAGTAACTGGGCCCACCTTGTCTCTGATAGTCAATCACTGTTTCTGATTGTCACTGTGAGTTCCTATTACTACAGTTAGTATTACAGACTGTAATGTAATGGCAACATCTCACTGTCATCCCTAGTCTTTAGAAGCTACCACAGAACTTTTCAAAGATGCTGGTGTTCTTACTGATGAATTTTTAAATATTTTGTAAGGGAAGTGTCCTCTGTGCCTTAGGGGATGGATTCAGCAGATTATATAATATATAATAGATACATTTCAATTTCCCACCTCACCAAACTTCCGATTCTTTGATTCTTTCTACAATATGCTAGGGAAGTTCTGGCACACTCAGCCTCATTAGATGTAGGGCATTGTTATATCAAAGAGTGAATTACTTAACCAGGCAAATTATTAGGGCCATTCCCAGCTGCTTAAGCTACATCTTGAATCCCAGGTGAATTCACCTATATGGCCAAATTTGATCCAATCCAACTAGATTTCATCCTGCTTGGTCTACTACTCTTGGAATCTATTCCCAAATGTGTTCACCAGGTTTCTGCTAATATAACAAAAAGACATTGTAATTCTTTTGGAGTATAACTATCTCCTTCTGGAGAAGATCTTTCATTTTTTTCCTCTAGGCCATGAGATTTCTCCTGGCCCTGGAGGCAATGAGATAAGGTGGGGCTAGGTCTTTAGGACAATAGACTGCCTCTTGCAAGGCAACTACCCTATGTGAAATAGAAAAGTCTATGCAAGAGACTACTTTCTCCAGTAAGGGTAATTCAGGGGCACTTAGGGGGCCAATTATCTCAGTTTGTTTGTTTGTGACAGAGTCTCACTCTGTCACCCAGGCTGGAGTGCAGTGGTGAGATCTCAGCTCACTGCAACCTCTGCCTCCCAGGTGCAAGCAATTCTTGTGTCTCAGCCTCCTGAGTAGCTGGGATCACAGGTGCGTGCCATCATGCTCAGCTAATTTTTGTATTTTTAGTAGAGATGGAGTTTCACCATGTTGGCCAAGCTGGTCTCGAACACCTGGCCTCAAGCCATCCACCCGACTCAGCTTCCGAAAGTGCTGGAGTTACAAGCTTGAGCCACTGCTCCCAGCCAGGAATTTCAGTTTCATTTGTGTCATTCCAAATGTCCTCTTCCCAATCTCAGGGCCCAATTCTAGCACAGACTAATGTTAGATAAGGTTGTACATTTAAGAGGCATTACAAATCTTCAACCCCCACAATTATATCTTAGGCCTGACCCACAGCTTTGTCTTCCCTGAGGCTTCATGAGAAAAGGAATTCCTATAAGGCCTCAGTAGAAACTTTCCGGTTCTACACCCATGTCTTGAGTTGCAAGTTCAAGGTTCAAAGCTTCTCTCTCTTTCTCTCTCTCTCTCTCTTTCAAACTCTCCAGCACAGTCAGAACTAGCCAACCCATCCTGTAATTACTGTAATCACCACTGACTGTTGCCATAACAGTGGTCACATAAAACTGCACCTTCCACTAGCTCTCCATCCTACATCACCATCAGTAATAATGTGAGTCATCTTAATACTACTTCATGCCACACCATGTCCCATTTCCATCCACCATAAGGTCATTTATGCCTTCATTAGGTAAGTGAGAAACCTAGTTCCCAAATCTCATTTTCAAGGTTATTCCTAGGACCACTTCAGTTACCAACTATTGCATTAGTCAGGGTCTCAGCAGGAAGCAGCATCTACACCAGATGGTTTAGATAAAGATATCTTAATGAAGAGCTATCACAGAGGCATGAGCAAGGTTAAGGGAGCAAACGTGGGATGTTAAGGAACTAATGGCTTAGCAACTGTGTGAAGCCATCACTACTTCAAGGGCTGAGAGCAGAAGCAAATAATGTCACCAAAGGAAGAAGTCAGATGTAGAGTCATGGAGGAAGGGACACAGGGCAGGAGTTGCAGTCCATGGAGGGTCACAGCCACCGCCAGAGATGTAATACACATGCAGGGAAGAACTACTCCAACCTCACTGCCAAAGACAATCGGAAGCTGGAAGACAAAGGAGCCTAGGCAGTGCGATCCAGAAAAAGGGCGAGTATCCTGGGCCACAAGCAGCATAAAGAAGGACTGAGAATGCATTTCAGGTAGGAGGGCAAAAGCTCTCCAGCTCTCCGGGTATGGCACTATACATGAACCATCTCCCTTAATCCTTCTAACCTAATATTAATAAGGCATAAACTATTATTATCCCCATTTTACAGATGAGGACATACGCTCAGAGAATAGCTTGCTCAAGATTATACAAATAGTCAATGGTGGGGCTGCAACTTGACCTGGGCAATTTGAACTTTAGTTTTTGTATCATGCTGAATGAGATGAGTTAGGCTAGAGTAGAGGGTTCCACTAGAGGAGAAGTGAAGACATTTGGGGCCAAAGCATGGAAGACTTGAAATCTGCTCTAAGGAATTCTGTAGCTTTCTCTCCAAGTTGTAGGCAGGTACCACAACTGTTCTGCAGTGCTTAATCAAGCCCTGCAGGAATTAGGAAATTTATTCACCTTTGCTGCTGCTTCTTAGTAACCTGGGCCAGAGAGTCAGCCTTGAAGAACCTGCCTTGTGCTCCTGAGTGTGGAAGATGTTGGCTGTTTGTGCTCCCCGTTATCCATATCCTTTTATGGAGTAAGTATGCTATCATATTACTCTGGGGGAGCCTCCACCATTCCTCTTGGGTCATGAGTTTTGGGTTGAGGTCCTAAGCAAGTCAGCATATTGCATTTTCCTCGGTGACAATGATTGGCCCAAAGATGGATCCAAGCTCCTCAGGAGGCTGAGGCAGGAGGACTGGTTGAGCCCAGGAATTCAAGACCAGCCTGGAGAAAATAGCAAGACCCTGTCTCAGTAAATAAATAAATAAATAAATACGATGGGCATATGACTCAAGTCAGGCCAAAAGGAGCCAAGAAAAGTCAATTCCTAGAACTTCATCAGAGTAATAATCATCTGAAAAGAATTTGGGGTATGGCTTTTACTGCCAGATTTCTACAGATGAAGCCAAGACTGAAGCCAACACAGAAGAAAGGAGAACTGAGACATGACCCATGTCACATCCCTATAACAGGCTTGAGCCTTCATCCAGCCGTAGCCACAGCCTGGCAGATCCCTGGACTTTTTGTCAGTTTTTTTGCTTATGACAGTTTTTTGCCTTTTGTAATCATAAGGCAAATGTGGCAAGGTGAGCAGCTGGCCCCACCTTCTCCAGAAAGTGCTCCAATATTTCCCTTTATCCCACAGATTCTAGAAGCCTGAGGAGTGAGTCCCAAGATGGAAGAAACCTATGTGATGCAGAGGGTGAGACGCCCCGGAGAAGAGGAATATATCCCCTGGGATGAGAGACAAGATAAACGCTTGAATCAACACACTCCTCCACAGAGGTATATTTAGTAAACTTTTTTTCTCACAGGGCTTGAAAGATCAAGATTGCTTTTTAAAAAATAATAAAAAGAAGCAGCCACTGTGGTTTCTTTTGACACCAGCCCAATTTCGTGCCTGTCACAATACTTCCAAATAACATGTGTAAGACTTCGCTGGGCTGTCTCTTTTTCCATGAAACCCAAAGCAAAAAACAACAACAAAAGTCTGCGGTTCCAGCTGCATAATAACGTTTGGTCAGAGGCTTCCTGAGACCTCTAACATTCCTGGATGGTTTATAGGACCTGATGTTTTCCCTGCAACTGCAAAATAGCTTTGCACAAATAAAATGTGGGCTAACAGTATGAACCCACACTGACAGCCTAAACTCCCAGATTCATAATTTAGTGCCCTTGGAGAGCCTCCAAAATCTACCTGGTCCATATTCACACCTAGAAAATATAGAGGCCATCAGAATCTTCCTCATGGAAGACAGAGCCATTGGGCTACTGAACTTATTAACGTTTCACTGTAGCCCTCAAAGACTTCCTGCTCCACCCCACTTCCCACCCTATTCCCCTCCGTGCAAAAATACTCCCCAAAATAGCTATATTCTCCTGCACTCTCGGTTTCTTTCTTCTAGGCACAAAAGTATATCTTCCAGAAAAAAGTGTATCTTGTCTTATGCCAAATTTGCCCTTCTATTTGTAGTTTTGATCCCATTTTACACTGAGGACTTGGTCTTCAGTTACTCATTTTCTCTAATTTTTAAAACAAAGTATTTAATCAGCTTTATGGAAGTATAATTTACATACAGCAAAATGCAACCATTTTAACAAATGGGTGAGTTTTGGCAAATGAATACATCTGTCTAACACTTAGCACCACAATCAAGATATAGAACAGTTCCATCACCCCAAAAAGCTGCCTCATGCAATCAATTCTCCTTCAAATCTGCCCCCCACTTCTCAGTAACCACTGCTGGGGTGTTAGAGATCTGTCCTCCATCATTATAGATTAGTTTGTGCTTTAAGAGAATGTCACATAAATGGAATAATACAATATGTAGTTTTTTATGTTTGACTTCTTTTGCTCAGCATAGTGCTTTTGAAATGCATCATATTGTGTATGTCAGTAGTTCACCCTTTTTATTGCCGAGTGGTATTCCATTGTATAGATATGCTACAATTTATTTATTTTTAACTCTGCATATTTACAGGGTACAGTGTGTTTTTTTTTTTTTTGAGACAGAGTCTCGCTCTTTCGCCCAGGCCAGAATGCAGTGGCTCTATCTTGGCTCACTACAGGCTCCACCTCCCAGGTTCACGCCATTCTCCTGCCTCAGCCTCCCAAGTAGCTGGGACTACAGGCGCCCGCCACCACGCCTGGCTGATTTTTTGCATTTTTAGTAGAGACGGGGTTTCACCGTGTTAGCCAGGATGGTCTCGATCTCCTGACCTCATGATCCGCCCACCTTGGTCTCCCAAAGTGCTGGGATTACTCGCGTGAGCCACCGCGCCCGGCCTACAGTGTGATATTTTAATACATGTATACGATGTGTAAAGATCAAATCAGGGTAATTAGCATATCCATCACCTTAAACATTTATCATTTCTTTGTGTTAGGAACATTTAAAATCTTCTCTTCTAGCTATCTGAAAATATACAATTAGTTGTGATTAAATAGTCATTCTACAG
This sequence comes from Gorilla gorilla gorilla, assembly GCF_029281585.2. Taxonomy (NCBI): domain Eukaryota; kingdom Metazoa; phylum Chordata; class Mammalia; order Primates; family Hominidae; genus Gorilla; species Gorilla gorilla. Next base: position 51,974,996 of record NC_073224.2, on the reverse strand, counting down.
TACTCTAGAACACTGTAACATACTCCTCCTAGATAGCTGTCATGCTATAACTGTTAACCAACCTTTGGCTATTCCCCTCACCCACCCCTACTTTTCCTTTACCTCTGGTAACCACTCTACTTCTATGAGATCAACTTTTTTAGCTTCCACATATAAGTGAGAACATGTGCTATTTATCTTTCTGTGCCTGACTTATTTCACTTAACATAATGTACTACAAGCTTATCCATGTTGCTGTGAAATGACAGCATTTCATTCTTTTCTATGGCTAAATAGTATTCCATTGGGTATATATACCCCATTTTATTTTTTATTTTCTTTTATTTTATATTACTTTAAGTTCTGGGATACATGTGCAGAACGTGCAGGTTTGTTACATAGGTATACACGTGCCATGGTTCTTTGTTGCACCTATCAACCCATCATCTAGGTTTTAAGCCCCGCATGCATTAGGTATCTGTCCTAATGCTCTCCCTCCCCTTGCCCCCACTGACAGGCCCCAGTGTGTGTTGCTCCCCTCCCTGTGTCCATGTGTTCTTATTGTTCAACTCCCACTTATGAGTGAGAACATGCGACATTTGGTTTTCTGTTCCTGTGTTAATTTGCTGAGGATGATGGTTTCCAGCTTCACTCATGTCTCTGCAAAGGACATGATCTCATTCTTTTTTATAGCTGCATACTATTCCATGGTGTATATATACCACATTTTCTTTATCCAGTCTATCTTTGATGGGCATTTGGGTTGGTTCCATGTCTTTGCTATTGTAAATAGTGGTGTAATAAACATACATGTGCATGTGTCTTTATAGTAGAATGATTTATATTCCTTTGGGTATGTACTCAGTAATGGAATTGCTAGGTCAAATAGCATTTCTGGTGTTATATCCCTCAGGAATCACCACACTGTCTTCCACAATGGTTGAACTAATTTACATTCCCACCAACAGTGTAAAAGTGTTCCTGTTTCTTCACAGCCTCGCCAGCATCTATTGTTTCTTGACTTTTTAATAATCGCCGTTCTGATTGGCATGAGATGGTATCTCATTGTGGTTTTGATTTGCATTTCTCTAATGATCAATGATGATGAGCTTTTTTCCTATGTTTGTTGGCCGCATAAATGTCTTCTTTTGAGAAGTGTCTGTTCATGTCCTTTGCCCACTTTTTGATGGGGTTGTTTGTTTTTTTCTTGTAAATTTATTTAAGTTCCTCGTAGATTCTGGATATTAGACCTTTTTTAGATGACCTTTGTTAGATGGGTAGATTGCAAAAATTTTCTCCCATTCTGTAGGTTGCCTGTTCACTCTGATCCTAGTTTCTTTTGCTGTGCAGAAGCTCTTTAGTTTAATTAGATCCCGTTTGTCAATTTTTATATACCACATTTTCTTCATCCATTCATCTGCTAATGGACACAAGTTGATTCCATATCTTAGCTATTGTGAATAGTGCTGCAATAACCAGGGGAGTGCAAACATCTTTTAACGTACTGGTTTCCTTTCCTTTGTTTTCTTTTTCTTCATTTTTTTTTTCTTTTTAAAGGACACAGCCTCAGGAAGTCCTGACAACCTGTGCCCAAGGTATTCCCCTTTCCTTTGAATATATACCCAACTAGTGGGATTGCTGGATCGATATGTCACAATTTACTTATCTATGTATCTGTTGATGGATATTTGGGTTGTTTTCAGCATATACAATCTTTGTGTGACCACGTTTACGTTTCTCTTGTAGAAATACCTAGAAGTGGAATTTTGAATCATATGGTAAGTGTATATTTACTTTGTAAGAACCTGGCTGGGCATGGTGGTTTGTGCCTATAATCTCAGCACTTTAGGAGGGCCAAGGTGGGAGAATTACTTGAGCCCAGGAGTTTGAGACCAGCTTGGACAAAAAAGTGAGACCCTGTCACTACAAAAAATTTAAAAATTAGCCAGGCATGGTGGCGCATACCTGTAGTCCCTGCGACTCAAGTGGCTTGAGTCGCTTGTGCCAGGAGTTTGTGGTTGCAATGAGCTGTAATCATGCTACTGCACTCCAGCCTGGGAGAAAGAGTGAGATCCTGTCTCAAACAAAAAGAGAGAGAGACCGAGAGAGAGACAGAACCTGACAAATTGTTGTCCAAAGTGGATATACCATTTTACACTATGCCAGCAATATTGAGAGTTCCAGTGCTTCACATCCTAACCAACACTCAGTATTATCAGTCTTTTTAACTTTTGCCATCTTATAGATCTGTAGCAGTATCTCTTGCGGTTTTAATTTTCATTTCCCTAATAACTAAAGATGTTGTGCATCTTTTCATGTGCTCTTGACCATTTGTATCCTCTTTATTCAAATCTTTTGCCCATTTTTTTGTTCTCCTATGATGGAGTTGCATTAGTGTTTTGTGATACGTATTTGAGAGTACGTATAAATATGACAATATATTTATATGAAAATATATAAATATTTTCAGTATTTGTATTATATACATATGTCTTCATTTATGTTTGTTTTCATTTTCTTAACAGTATCTTTCAAAGGGCATGATATGGTTTGGATCTGTGTCCCTGCCCAAATCTCACGTCAAATTGCGATCCCAATGTTGGAGGAGGGGCCTGGTGGGAGGTGATTGGATCATGGGGGCAGAGTTCCTCCTTGCTGTTCTTGTGATAGTGAGTTCTCCTGAGATGTGGTTGTTTAAAAGTGTGTAGCACCTCCCCCTTTTCTCTCTTCCTCCTTCTCCTGCCATGTGAAGATGTTCCTGCTTCCCCTTCCCCTTCCACCATAATTGTAAGTTTCCTGAGGCTTCCCCAGCCATGCTTCCTACACAGCCTGCAGAACTGTAAGCCAATGAAAGCTCTTTTCTTTGGAAATTACCCAGTTTCAGGTATTTAGGTATTTCTTTTTTTTTTTTTTGACAGGGTCTCACTCTGCCACCTAGGCTGGAGTGCAGTGGCATGATCTTAGCTCACTGCAACCTTGACCTCGCAGGTTCAAGCGATTCTCCTGCCTCAGCCTCCTGAGTAGCTGGGATTACAGGCATGGGCCACCACACCCAGCCAATTTTTGTATTTTTAGTAGAGACAGGGTTTCATCATGTTGGCCAGGGCTGGTCTCGAACTCCTGACCTCATGGGATCCACCTGCCTCAGCTTCCCAAAGTGCTGAGATTACAGGTGTGAGCCACCACGCCCAGCCAGGTATTTCTTTATAGCAGCAATTAGAATAGATTAATACAGAGCACAATTTAATTTTTATGAAGTCTAATTTGTCTCGCTTATATTTTAACTTTTGCTGGTTCCTTCCCTTCAGCATAGAAACACATTCCAGTCTTGTCCAATAACTAACAAAACTAAGCCAAACAAAAACAAGATAACCACCTCCTCCAAAAGCCCTTTATTGAACTCATATCTGTTTCTAGCTACTGGCATGTCCTCTTTCCTCCTTTCACAGCCAAACAGCTCAAAGGAAAAGTCACCTTTTACTGTCTGGACATCTTCTAAAACCTCATTCCATCTTGAACCCACTCTCACCACTCCACTGCAACATTGGCAGTCTTTTTAGACTCAGAAGTATAGCCATGTTCTAACATCTAGGGAAGCAAGTGTATACAAATATTACCACCCTTGGTTTGCAAGGGCAGGGCTGAGAGCAAGGCTGGACAGAGGTGGGGCTTGTGCAGTTGGGTGGTGGGGACTGGAGAAGCCCTTTGACTACTTTCTCTTCATGTTTCAGAGTCTTGCTTTCTCTTGGTTTCTTCTCATATCTTTGTTGCTGTCTATATAATCATCTCATTACCTTAAAAATGATTGATGAAGGCTGGGTGTTGTTTGACAGACCAAGGCAGGAGGATCACCTGACGTGAGAAATTCAAGATCTTCCTGGGAAACACAGCAAGGTCCCAAATCTAAAAAAAAAAAAGATGAGGAGTTACCTATGGAGATGCACTTGATGAGGATGATCTTTCCCTGCTTCCACTGCTTCCTCCCAGCCCTTTGGCTTCACAAGCCCACCACTCTATTCCCACCCACTCCATCAAGTAGACTTCAGGTCTCATCTTTCCTGTCTTCCCTACAGTGCTGGTCAGTGTCAACTACTCTCTTATTCTCTGTCACCTCCTCCTTCTTGCCTAGAAACACATATTGAGTACCTATTGTGCAATAGCTCAATGACAAAAAATATTCACCAGATTATGTATCTGATGATGAGAGACACAGATCCTGCTCTCAGGAAGCTCATGTCCTAGTTGGTGAGCCATCTTTCACCATAGTATGATATACAAGGGTGCAGAGGAGTAGCACCCAAGTCAGTTTAAGGGCATTAAGGCATTACGGGAGCTCCAAGCACTGGGAACAGCACCTTCAAAGGTGTGTGAATGCAAGTGTAAAATAAATCAAGTATGAGAGAGCAAGGCATCTACAGAAAACAGTTCTGATGGGTGGGGCTTAGGGAACTGGTGGGAAGTGGCACAGGATGTTAAGAATAGCACTGCCTTTGTATTGCAGAAGTGCCTATCTATCCACCAAAATCTAATCCAGCCTAGAGATGGCTGGACTACTGGACTATTCCCCAGCCTCCCTTGCTATTAGGTGGAGACACATGGCTATCTTATCATCAATGGGTTGAAAGCAAAAGTGGTATGTGTCACTTCTGAGCCAGGGCTTTTTAAGAGAGTGAGTGTGCCTCCTTCTTGCTCTCTTTCACATTTGAGAACTGGATAGAGACAAAAACAAGGCCCTAAGGAGACGGTGGAGCCAGAAAATGAGAACAGTTCAGATTCCCGAATGACTTTGTGGAGCAGAGCTTCATTGCAAACCTGAACAACTGGCCAATATTGTTACATGAACAATGAAACTTCTAATGTGTTAAGCATGGAAAGTTTTAAGTCATTTTTGTTGTTTCAGTATAACCTACCCTATCTAATACATTCTGATTATGGTGCATTTGTGAAAACTTTATAAAAATAAATATATATATATGTATATATTTAAAAATTGAGTGAAATATACCAAAATGTTAGTAATGATGGTTGTCTGTGGGTGGTGAAATTATGGGTGGATTTTATTTTCTTTCCAGTTTTCTTCCTTTTCCAAATTTGCTACAATGAGCAGTATTGTTTACAGTCATGACAAATGTAAGTTCTCTAAATTTACAGAGTTAAGAAAGTTACAGAGTTAACAAAGAATCTCATTAATGGACGCATATAGATATCTATTCAAGTAGTAGATTTAAGGGTAGAAAAAAAAAACACAGGAAAAGGCAAGAGAGCAATTCAGTTCCACATGTATTGAGGACCTAGTCCTGTAAAGACAAAGAGTAGGGACACAACAATGCAAAGCTCCCAGTCCCTGCCTCTCCTGGATTCTTACTCTCCAGCCCCCAAGCCCAAAACATGACTCCACCCCATGACATGCCTTGTTGCTGCTGGTGGGTGGCAGGGAGGAAGGTTTTCTTTTAGCTTCCTTTGTGTTTTCCTTCACATAGTTTAGGGAGGCTGAAAGTACACATGAAGTTGACAGAGAGAGATGGGGGGACCAGAAGATGGAGAAATGAGAACCAGGTGTTGGAAAGGGGAACGCCGGTGGGGCTTTACAGATGGAACACACAGTTCCTGTCCCTCCCACTTCCTTCCTAAAATTTACTACTCCCTTGGCTTCTGTGAGAACACAAATTCCTAATTATCCTTCTACCCCTCTGGCCACAGGCTGCTTTTTCTCTGTCATATTCTTGGTTCCTCAAGAATCCATCTGAGGTCTCTTCTCTTCTCACACTGTCTTCTGAAGGGGTCTCATCATGCCAACGTCACCACACGTCTGTCCTCCAGCTTAGCAACAAGTCCAGATGGAAAACTGCCTCAGCGGCAACACAGTGGAATTCCACCACCTCCCTCCCTCCTTCCTACCCGTAAGCCTAGCTCACCACCATTTTATCCAACCCCAAAGAAACCCAGGTGTTATCCTCAATCTTCATCGCTCTCCTCCACTGATTACCAAGTCTGTTCCTTATATTTCTTTAAGATCTTTTGAAAGCACCTAGTTCCCTTCATCCCCACTGCCATGGCATCTATTCAAGGCACATCATCTCTTGTGTGAATTTCTATAACAGTCCCTGAATTCATTTTCAGACCCTCAAGTCTCTCCATTTTTCACACATATCCAAGAATGTATGTTCCTATGTTTCTCTGACTTTAAAACTATGAATTATTTCTTTCTTTCTTTCTTTTTTCTTTCCTTCCTTTCTTTCTGTTCCTTCCTTCCTTCCTTTTCTCTCTCTCTCTCTTTTTTTTTTTTTTAGAGACAAGGTATTGCTCTGTCACCCAGGCTAGAATGCAGTGGCACAATCATGGTTCACTGCAGCCTCAACCTCCTGGGCTCAAGCACTCCTCATGCCTCTGCCTCCCAAGTAACTGGGACTACAGGAACATGCCACCACACTCTGCTAATTAAAAGTTTCAGTGGCTCACATATACACCACGGAATACTATGCAGCCATAAAAAATGATGAGTTCATGTCCTTTGTAGGGACATGGATGAAGCTGGAAGCCATCATTCTCAGCAAACTATCGCAAGGACAAAAAACCAAACACCGCATATTCTCACTCATAGGTGGGAATTGAACAATGAGAACACGTGGACACAGGAAGGGGAACATCACACACCGGGGCCTGTTGTGGGGTGGGGGGACGGGTGAGGGATCGCATTAGGAGATATACCTAATGTTAAATGACGAATTAATGGGTGCAGCACACCAACATGGCACATGTATACATATGTAACTAACCTGCACGTTGTGCACGTGTACCCTAAAACTTAAAGTATAATAAAAAAAGTTTCAGTGGCTCTAAATTGCACTCAATATAACTTCTAAGCTCCTTAACCTGTCTTTCCGGACCACCTGTGGAAGTATTTTGGTCAATAAGCATGTGGGCTCTGGAGTGTACCACCTACCAGCTTATGTAACCAACCAGCGACTTAACTTCTCTGAGCCTCAGTTTCTTGTCTGCAAAATGGGGATAATATTGTGGGGCTGTTGGAGGATTAACTGAGATGTGCAAATTGCCTAGCAAGGTACTTGGACCAAGGCACAAGAAAAAGGTGGAAAGAGGTGGAGAGAGGAAGCTTTTGAAGGAAGAGGAGAAGAAAACAAGAGAAAAAGATCAATAGAGTTTGAGGAAAGAGTTGGACAAGAGGGAGAAAGAAGATTAGAGGAGGGATGTCTAAATGGAGGTAAAGAAAATGGGAAGAAAAAAATGTCGAAGGAGGAGCTACCTTTCCGAGGGAAAACAGCCCTTCTCAGGATGAAAGGGGACTGTGAAGTCTGGGAGCATTTAGTATGATAATTAGGGCTGCCGAGCCTGGGGTGGATGTGGGTGAGGGCTGTGCTGGCATGGGTCCTATCCCAGGGCTGGACCAGTTCCGCTAGGGGGCAGTGTGGCGCTCTTGCTCTTTGGCGGTAAGTAATTCACCACCTTCTCCCTGAGGGTGCTGGGGAAACAGCCTCCGCTGATGTCAAGTCACTTGGATAGATTCTGCTACTTGTTATTTGAGGGATAGGACGGGCATCGAGCTTTCTGGAGATTAATTTTTGATTTATTGGTGGTAACAATGATTTATTCTGATACACCCCCAGGGCAAAGAAAGGGCTGTAAATATTTTAAAAGCTGTTAGTCGGTGACAAGAAACATCACCGGTTAGGGAGTAGGGCACGTGAGAATTTCCAATGCCTTCCCTAAATTACTTAAAGGCAAACTGTGAACGCTTGCTAGCTTGTTTAAGACAGAGGCTGGGGGAGGGGGTGAGAAACATATTAAATTATTATCTTATTAACTCAGACAACATCTTATGTTTTCTCCGCAGAGTCCATTTGCTTTCCCGACAAACTGCATTGGATTGGATTTCACAGGCTGCAGAGGCAATGCAAGGAGGCAGCTTTCAGACTCCTGGAGAGAGGAGGCTGCAGGAGCCTGATCAGGACAACAGCCACGTGGCCCATGCTCTCCAGCAACACCCAAGGAGCCCAGGATTCAGAGCAGGGCCGGTGGTGGGGAAAGCCCTGAAGGAGAATCCCACACTGGCTGCGTGACCTCAGATGAGGCACCTTGACCCTGAATCTGTTTCCCTACCTGTAAAATAGGATGATAATTCTTGCTGGTGTGGCAGAGTGGAAACTAAGTCTGGGAGTGTTTGGTTTGGTTATTAGAAGAAACAGGCCAGGCACAGTGGCTCACGCCTGTAATCCCAGCATTTTGAGAGGCTGAGGTGGGTGGATCACTTGAGGTCAGGAGTTCAAGACCAGCCTGGCCAACATGGCGAAATCCTGTCTCTACTAAAACTACAAAAACTAGCTGGGTGTGGCGGTGCGCACCTGTAATCCCAGAGTAGGCTGAGGCAGGAGAATCGCTTGAACCTGGGAGGCAGAGATTGCAGGGAGCCAAGATGGCTCCACTGCATTCCAGCCCAGGCGACGGGGTGAGACCCAGTCTCACAAAAAAGAAAAAGAAGGAGAAGAAGAAGAAGAGGAAACAGCCCCATAGAGTAGGCTTTTTCAGCCTCCTCTCCCTGGGTCCTCATATCAGCCCTGATTGCCAGGAAGAAGAGAGGTGACGATTTCCTCTCACATAGTAAGGAAATTATGGCTCAGCGATAAACTCCAGCTCGCTTGGGGAGTGAGAGGAATGCCAGGAGTCAGTCGTGGGTGATGGGCAGCGCCGGGCTCTCTGGGAGCTCCTGTGGTCCTCTGGCTTTATCCCTCCTCATAGAGCTGGGAGTAGGGGAGTGAGGCACTTGCCTCAGGCATGCAAAGTGTAAGGGGGTGCCAAAAAACTCAGTAATCAAGATAAATAATATCTTAATGTGATATTTTTAAAAATCAAAATCAGTGCAAAAAATCCATAATGAACAAAATATCTAATTTTTAAATAAAGATAAGATCAATCCTTATCTCATAACACAAGCTGTCTCTTCTGCCTGAGCACAGAGGCAGGAATGCCCTGGGATGGAGGAAATACTGCGTGGGACTCCATATTGGGGTTTTATTCATCTTGGCCTCTCAGTTCCGGGGGTGACTCCTTTTTTTCTCTGACCTCCAGCTTTCCCACCAGAGGCAGGAGAGCCAAGCAATCTGCCCTTAGGCTCTGGAATAAGGTAAGGCTGGATGTTAATCCCTGTTCCATTACTTATTAGTTAGGGGACCTTTGGATAGTAGCTTGGAATAGTGGCTTAACATCCTGTAAACCTCAGTTTTCTTTCTTTTTTTTTTTTTTTTTTTTTTTTTTTTGAGATGGAGCCTGGCTCTGTCACCCACGCTGGAGTGCAATGGCGTGACCTCTGCTCACTGCGACCTCCGCCTCCCGGGTTCGAGTGATTCTCCTGCCTCAGCCTCCTCAGTAGCTGGGATTACAGGTGCGTGCCACCACGCATGGCTAGTTTTTTGTATTTTTAGCAGAGACAGGGTTTCACCATGTTGGCTAGGCTTGTCTCAAACTCCTGACCTCAGGTGATCCACCCGCCTTGGCCTGCCAAAGTGCTGGGATTACAGGCGTGAGCCACCGCGCTCGGCCTTAAACCTCAGTTGTCTAATCTGCACCTGCCTGGCTGGGTTATTGTGAAGATTAAATGAGAAAATGTGCATATGGCTTTTAACACAGGACCTCCGCCATAATAAGTGCTCAATAAACATTACTTACTGTGTTTACCTGTAAATTAAGTATCATTGTCCTCAGTCCCAAAGTGAGACAAATTATATGCTAAAGAGATGATAGTACCTAGAAGGAAGGAGAAAAAAATCAAGCACAGTGTCCCATTCCACTGCTGGAAGCCACCAGGAAGACAGTACTATCTACACATCTCTCTGTCTCCTAAAGGAATTCTGGGCATAGTCTGGGTGTTTCAGCCAGGCCCCTCCCAAGAGAAGTTCAAGGTTGAACCCAACCTGCTGGACCACAGGGAGTCTCCTAATCCCAGCCACACATTCCCCAGAGCAGGTGCCACAAGCCCAGAGACAAGTCACCATGGGAAGGTGGATGTCAGGGCAGCTGAGCCCTGAGGGTCTTGGTAATGAAAAACTCCCCACCAACACTATCACTGGTCCTGCTTCCCTTTTTGAATTGGATGCTAAGGAGCCTAGAGCTAAATTTACAGCCCATTTTTAGCAAGCACATAATACTTCACTTCATACATTTGGTGTGGAAACTTCCATCTACAATTCCTGCTGTTATTTTCTGTTTGTCTCATTTCCTCTCACTTGTTTTAATGTACTTTACGCTGCCTTAAATCCATTTTGGAACAAGGTGGGGAATAGATAAATACATCCTAACTGTATTTAAACAGCTTTCCATTGTATATGTATATATTCTTGTGTATCTCTTTTCTAAAAATTACTGCCTGCTGATGCCTGCAAATGGCTGTGTTTGCGTGTGCTAATTGTGTAACTGACTGGATTTAAAACTGAGAGCTTTGATGAGTACCCAGGAAGCAAGGAAACAGGGTGTTTTCATTTTCAGTATAAAAGGGAGGGTTGGGCCCAGGTGTCTGCCTTAGGAACAGTCAGTTTAAGGCAATGGTTCTCAACTGGGGCCAGTTTTCACTCCCAGGGGGGGCTTTTGGCAATCTTTGGAGGCATTTTTGGTTATCACAACTTAGAGGGCAGGCATCCGGCATTGCTACTGGCATCTAGCACGTAGAGGCCAGGGATGCTGCTAAACATTCTACAATGCACAGGACAGGCCCCACAACCAAGAGGCACCCGGGCTAAAACATCAATAGTGATGAAGCTGAGAAACCCTGACTTCAAGGTAGATGAGTTCTAGAAGGAAGAAGGAGCAGAGGCTTGCAGGTACCAAGGCTGCTCTGGGAACCCTCAGGGCAGCCTTCCTGAACCGGGCCAGGAAGAGGAAACAGCGGAGAGGGCCCCAGCTGCTCAGTTACTAGGAGAACCCAGAATCTCTTATTGGGCCATGAGAGAAACAAGAACAACTCATGAATGAAACAGATTCCTCAGGTGTCCAGGAGGAGTGAGGCTTTTGTTGTCTAGGAAGGGGGAGCCTTTCATCTGACACAAGATAGCTTTTTTTTTTTTTTTTAAGATAGGGTCTCACTCTGTCATCCAGGCTGGAGTGCAATGGTACAATGTAGGCTTACTGCAGCCTCAACCTCTGAGGACCATCTGCTACACTCAGTCCACCAATTCAAATGCTAATCTCTCTGGGGCCCAAGGGATCCTCCTACCTCAGCCTCCTGAGTAGCTGAGAGCACAAGTGTGCACCGCCAGGCATGGCTTATTTATTTATTTGTTTTTGTAGAGATGAGGGTTTTCCTATGTTGCCCAGGCTAGTCTTGAACTCCTGGGCTGAAGCGATTCTCCTGCCTTGGCTCCCCAAAGTGCTGGGATGAAGGTGTGAGCTGCTGCACTTGACCTCAGCAGCAGATGTCTTCTAGTTGCCCCTGCTCCTCCTCCACTGAGATCTCTGCCTCAAGAAGCTTCCAGTTTTGTTCAGCCCCAGCAGAGGATAAGAAGGCAAAGAAAACTGAAGAAGGGGCATTGATTTCCTGGCCCTTCTCCATGGGGCTGCCTCAGGTCAGCTGAGTTCCTCCACTGAAGTCACAGCTCCTCTCTAAGGGTCCCTCTCCATAATAATATTTCCTTACAGACTCTGGCGATGACTTAATGTCATCTTCTTTCATCCTTCTAGGTTAGGGATGGTCACAGCCCCCCATTTGACTAGTGCTGGCATATTATGCCATGTCTCATGGTTTCCCCATAGCCTGCTGTATTAGGATTCTCCAGAGAAACAGAACCAAGAGGAGACAGACAGATAGATAGATAGATAGATAGATAGATAGATAGATAGATAGATAATAATTAGATAGATATATGATATATTATTAGATAGATGATATAGATAGATATATAATTAGGTAGAGAGATGATAGATACACAGATGGACAGATAGATTACACAGATACTAGACAGGTAGATAGATGATAGAAAGATAAATAGATTACATAGATGATAAATAGATGAGATAGATAGATAGATAGATAATAGATAGTGATATAGTTTGACTGTGTCCCCACCCAAATCTCATCTTGAATTGTAGCTCCCATAATCCCCACATATCATGGGAGGGACCCAGTGGGAGGTAATTGAATCATGGGAGTGAGTTTTTCTCAAGCTGTTCTTGTTATAGTTAATCAGCCTCATGAGATCTGATGGTTTATAAAGGGTAGTTCCCTTGCACACTCTCTTTTGCCTGCCACCATGTAAGATGTGCCTTTGCTCCTCCTTTGCCTTCCACTATGATTTGAGGCCTCCCCAGCCATGTGGAACCATGAGTCCATTAAATCTCTTTTTCTTTATAAATTACCCAGTGTCAGGTATTTCTTCATAGCAGTATGAAAATGGACTAATCCAGATAGATAGATAGATAGATGATAGATAGATAGATAGATAGATAGATAGATAGATAGATAGATAGATAGATAGATGATAGATAGATAGATAGATGATAGATAGATAGATACATAGATAGATAGATAGATGATAGATAGATAGATAGATAATATATAGATAAATATTGGCTCACACAATTATGGGGGCTGAGAAGCTCCACTGTCTGCTGTGTGCAAGCTGGAGACCCAGGAAAGCCTGATGTAGTTTGAAGGCCTGGGAAGTGGAGGGCCTGATGATGTAGATTCCAGTCCAAGTATGAAGACTTGAGAACCAGAAGTGCCAAGGGCAGTAGAAGATCAATGTCCCAGCTCAAGCTGTAAGGCAAAAAATGATTTCAACCTTCCTCCACGTTAGTATTCCGTTCAGGTCCTCCATGGACTGGATGGGCCCACCCACATGAGGGAGGACCATCTGCTACACTCAGTCCACCAATTCAAATGCTAATCTCTCCTGGAAACAACCTCATAGACACACCCAGAAATCATGCTTAACTAGATAGCTGGGCATCCCATGATCCAGTCAAATTGACACATAAAATTAACCATCACACCTGCCTATACCTCGTAAATAGTCCCTTTATTAAACTTTCCTCAAATTCTCCTAATTTGAGTGTGCCATCTGTTTCCTTCAGGGATCTTAGATGACAGACATTCATTCATTTGTTTATCAAATGTTCATTGAATGCCTCCTGTGTGTTTAGACACTGTTTTAGGTGCTTTGGCTACACAGATAAACAAAATAAACCTCCCTGTTCACTGTCCCCTCACCTTCTAGACAGCACAGAGTAGCGCCTGAGTCTGCCTCGCTTCTGGTTGGACAGTGTCACTGTGCCTGCCTCAGCTCCATGCCTGAAGAGTGTATGGCCTGAGTGAGGGCTGCTCATAGGCCAGCTGGGCAGCATGCAGAGGTGATGGGCCCAGGGCAGCAGGCAGCAGGCCACAGCCCTGACTTTCACGGCTCTGCCACCAGCCAGCTCTGCACCCTTGAGCAAGCCACTTGGCCTCTTTGGTTTTCATTTTTCTTGTTTCCAAGGTGAGTGACTGCACTAGAAAACCGATTTGCAGATTTCTTGTATTTGGAATGAGAATTTCCTGGTCTGAGTTGTGCCCAAATCCTGTGTTGGGGGCAGCAGAAGCAGGCATTGTGTGCCAGTTGTATACATCCTAAACATTCCAGAAGAAGCCCTGGTGAGGGTGAGAGAAGGCTGAGATTTCCAGGTCCTGCTGTTTGCTGTCGGAGCTAAGGCCCCTGCTTACCTTCTGGGGTACAGAGGTAGGGCAAGCTCCTCTGGGTCCTCTGTGTATCCCTGACTCCCTCACCCCTGCCATGCCAACCACTCCTTTCTCTCAGGCCTCTGTCTGTTTTTCTAGGTCCAGGTACTGCAGGCCCGGAAGCTGCAAGGGTGCAGGGAAGGCAGTCCCTGGTCCCCTCAGCACGCCCAATGTGGCCTTGCCGGTGCCAGCTGGCAGGCCCAAGCAACTTAGGCAACCATATACACAAAGCTTTCTGGATGCTACCAGCCAGCAGGGCCTGCCAGAGGCAAATGGTCTCCCCTGCCTTGAGGCAGTGTTGCATCCAGCCATCTCAGACTTGCAGGCATCTCTTCTGCTCTGATAGACCTTCAGGGCTGGACCCCAGCAACCTCATTTTAGAACGCCAGTAGAGATTGAAGAATGGGTAACTGGGCCACCAGCAGTGAGCAGTGATCCATGCTGGGAATGAGTAAGCAAACATTTGGTGGGTCCCCTGCCAACCACTCCTTTCATTGTGCCAGGCACCTTAACAGACAGCATCTCACTTAACCCCGCAACTCCTTGGTGAGTTGGGTAATCATACAGCCCTTCATGGATAAAGACACTGATCTTAGAGAGGAAAGTGACTTTCCCAGGGTCACACAGCCAGCAAATGGAAGAGCAAGGATTTGAACCCAGGACATTGGGCTCTAAACCCAGAGAGCTTCCCATTATACCATATGCATCTCACTGTACAGAGACAACACTCTGCTCCCCAACCCCAGCTCCACCCTGCTGCAGGATCTGGTCCCTAATCTGACTCCTTGGTCCCATGGGAAATGGTAAAGTTAAAGTGGGAGCTGCTGCTTTTCAGCATCTAATCTATCAGGACTCTCTAGGCTCTCAAGTGCCTTTGAGCCAGTCAGTTTAAGAGATGGGGGCCCCTTCAGGAGAGCAATACCCCTGAGGGCCTGCCCTTTGGCACGTAGCCTTCTGGCTAAGGCCCACCCCAACTAATGCTGTGCAGATAGATGGTCAGGTCCTGCGGACATCTTCTTCTGACATCTTCTAGTGAAGAGAGAGAAGGACAACAGGGGCACTGGCCCAGGGTCTAAGCAATCTCCTATCAGCCTTGCATCAGCCTGGGCTGTGGCTATAGCAGGTGAATTTTGCTAACCCATCAATCAGGGACAAGGCTACTTTCTCCTTTTGAGTCTGCAAGAGCCCAAAGGTGAGAAAATGCTCTTTTCTTTCCATCTAACTTCTTTTCTAGGCTAGGATGGGAGATTCCCTCCTTCTCCCACCTCTCTATCTCTTCCTTTCTTCATTTTTTCTCTTCCATCCATATCTTAACCCCCCTCTCCAATACAGACTTAGTTATCAACTTCCCTTTTGCTCTCAAGAACCCAGTGCATGCTTTATCATGGCCTTATCATCTGGTGCTATAATTGCAACTTATTGTCTGTCTCCTCCAGCCTCTGAGCTCATAGCTCTGCCCTGGCCCAATGCCTGGAAGAGTAAGGGTCCCATACAAAGAACCCTTGGGAGACCCCAGTGCCTCTGTTTGCTTCTGTCCACTGGTGTTATGAACTGCCTGCTCTGGGCTTGGGACTAGAAGAGACTTCTTGGCACTAGAAGAGGGAGGAACCAGAAGACTGGTCTCTGCCTTTGAGGCTTATGGACTACACATCAAGACCCTCCTATTACCATCAGGAAGGGCTTGTACAGTAATCTAAAAAATATTATTTAGTCTTGCAGAAGGAAGAGATCAGTGAGGACAGAAGTTATTAGAGAAGGCATTGAGGAAAAGGTGGAATCCTGAAGAATGTGGGAAGTTGGATCAGTGAAGAGGTGGAAAGGAGAGGGCACAGTCAGGGCAGGGTAAATGGAAGTGACTAGTCTGGCCAGGTCAGGCTCAGCTCTGGAGAGAGGTGGGAGAGGATGTAAGGTAGATTCCTGTTTAGTCCTTGCATGTCAAGCACCTACTATGTGCTGCACACTAATTGAGGCGCTTCACATACAGGCTCTCGCCTGCTCCTGAGAGCAGATCTATGGGGGAAGGCAGAGCAGGTAGATAGCAGGGGATGTTGAAGCTCTGAGCAGTTCAGCAAACTATTCAAGGTCGAAAGACAAAGGTACAAAGTCAAAATCTAAACCAAGCCCTTCTGGTTTTGTGGTACTGGGCTGCATTACTCCATTCAGGCTACTATAACAAGCTACCATAGATCTGGTGGCTTCTCAACCACAGAAATGTAGTTCTCACTCTTCTGCAGGCTGGGAAGTCCAGGATGAAGGTGGTGGTGGATTTGATGTCTGGGGAGGCCTGCTTCCCTGGTTCACAGATGGCCATCTTCCTACTGTAACCTCACTTGGTGGAAGGGGTGAGGGAGCTTTCCAGGGTCTCTTACATAAGGGCACTAATCCTATCCATAAGGACTCTGCCCTCATGACCGAATCACCTGCCAAAGACCCCACCTCCTAATACCCTTACATTGGGGGTTAGGATTTCTTCATTCACTTTATGAGAGACACGAACATTCACTGCACTGCACGATGCTCAATGGATGATGGCAGTGGTAGAACAGGAGCTGGACATTCATGCATTCATTCAACAAGTATTTCTTGAACACCTAATAGCTGGGTGCTGGGGCTATGCCAGTGAGTAAGACAGGCACAGTGCTGCCTGCATGGTGCCTGCAGTCTAGCAAGGAGGCGGGCTTCAGATTTCAAGAATTATAAAAATATTTATATGGATGTAATTTAAATATGTATTTTTTGTAAACATAAACCTCGTTTTAAAAATAAGACATATATATATATATATAACTTTGAACAAAAAGCACAGGGTTCTATGACAGCAAGTAACGTATACCAGTGGGTTCAGAGTTCTCTATAGAAGGTACTTA
The DNA here is from genome assembly GCF_029281585.2 of Gorilla gorilla gorilla. Lineage (NCBI taxonomy): Eukaryota > Metazoa > Chordata > Mammalia > Primates > Hominidae > Gorilla > Gorilla gorilla. The sequence goes on along the minus strand of NC_073224.2, from coordinate 51,958,433 downwards.
AGGATGATCCTTGGAGGGGGCTAGGGATCTTTTCTTAAAGATTTATTGCATAGCAAGCACTTTGTTCTCATATACAGTGGTGTGCTGGTAAATGTTGAGCAACCTGCTGGAGGATGGGGAGAATGATTTGTAGTGTGTGCCAATTTCCTTAGTGTGGAGGCTCCCTCCATGGCCAATTTCATGCTACCAATGTGAAATCTGAAAGCAGCATTGAGAACAGATGCACAAAATCAGCTCTGGCACACCACTGAATTATGCTTATTGGGGTGGGGGGCTTTGAAGGGATTCATGGAGATTATGGGGCTCTAAAGCACCCCCAAGCTTCTCCTTAGTGCTGCCTCTGGGCTATCCTACTCTGGAGACACAGAAAGGATTGAGCCTGGCCTCCTCCCTGGGCCATGTTTGGGGACTGTGCTGTAGGTCACCTGCTGACCCCTGCAGATGAGCACGGAGTCCCAGCCTTGGTACTCTCCAGAACCCGTGCTCCCAATCAGGGTGTCAGATCTGGTGAGGTTCCTTCCAGGCCCCCGTACTGTCCACACACAGCACAGTGCCTCTCATGCATCTTCAAAACACTCTGCAGCAGGTGGCCAGGGTGAGTGAGATGTCCCTGCAGACAGCATTTGTGACCTTGACAATGTTTGCGGTATGTGGGTTGATTGGACAGGCAGTTGCCTCATAAAGAAAAGAGAGTTGGTCTTGGAGCCAAGAACTTGAATTTGAATCCCAGTTCTGCTGCTTATGGCTCTGGAACTATGGATAAGGCAGGTCACTATTCTAAGCCTCATTCTCCTCCTGTGGGACTTGAGGAAATGGGTGGTATTAACCCCTGGACATTGTGGAGGGCAGAATGAGATGGCATCTATGAAAGCATCTGCTTGGTGCTGGGTACGTAGAGCTTGAGTTCTGGGTCTTCATGTTTCGTTAACTATAATCCATGGTGACATTTACATCCCACCGAGTCACAGAGTCACAGAATCTGGGCATTGAGGTGGGCTGAAGGGGTTGTAGATTTCTTCTTCCCACCCTATTAAGAACTCCTTTTACAGTATCCCTGATGGTGGCCACCTTGTCTCTGCTTGATTAAGTCTAGAGGTTGAAGTTGGCTACATCTTGGAGACCCAGACAGCACTCAGGGTTAGAAAGTTTTTCCTTTCTCTGTGTCCATCAGCAGGCCTTCCCCTGCATACTCACATACACTCTGACACACGTCAGTAGAAGCATAAATATTTATGACATGTAGCTAATGCAGTCGGCTTATAGGATTCCCAGAGCTTCAGATGGGAGCTTTTTGCACAAGAAGCCCTTTATCTGGGGAGGGGTTCTGGATGGGGGAGCAGCAGATGCAGGCTCAGAGATGCTCCTCTTGGCTTCTCTGAGTGTTCTGGAAGCCTGCCCTTCACTGCAGCAGCCCAAGTGTCTGAATTTGCAAGGAAGGTTAGCTGGCAGCTGCCACTGTGGGCTCTGAGCACTGAGAATCAGCCAGCCTTCGGAAGCTTTCACTCAAGAAGCCCCTCCTGGGCTCTGCAGGACCAGGCCTCAGGAGGATGGATCCCCAGTCAGAGGGACTAAAGTGCTTCTCACCCTGGCCTCCTTGAGGCGGAGCCCTTTGAGAGGGTAGAGCAGAGGGCACTTACACTCACCCTCACTGGCTTCTAGATTTCCTCCAGAGCTGATTGCCAGGAGGAAGTCTTAGATAACTGCCTCTAACCCTCAAAAGGGCCCCTGGTAAAGTCACCCCAGCACATAGCCCACACACCAGGAACTGCAAATATTACAAAGACTTCAAATAGTGTAGCTCAGGGTTCATCCACACATAGGGTCAGCTCCTCCCGTGGCTGGCTGGTCAGTGCCCACCGTGTGGCTGTATCATCCTCTAGACTTGGGGGTGGGGCTGGGGGTGAGGAGTGGTGGGCAAAGGAGTGAGAGAGCTGGACTCCCTGGAGAGCAGTCAGGCTTGGGCATGAGGGTGCACCTGCCCAGTGGGATCTTTTCTGGGGAGCATCAGCAGGGTAGAGCTCGGGCTAGCCTGGCCATTGGAGCCTGTGCCCAGCCTGAACTGGAGAGGGAACTGGAGAGGAGAGTGCTCCCTGGAAGGGAGGAGAATGGCTTCCAGCTGGACTCTTGATGAGGCAGGATTTAGCCACCCCAGAGCCCCACTTCCAATCCTCTCCAAACCTGCACGCTGAACTGCTACCTCTCCCTTCAGGGTCTTACACTCTGCACATCTATTTTACCAGGATCTAAACTCATTCCTTTTGCCCCTTTGATGAAACCGGTCTCCTTTCTCCCACCCTGGACAGCTAGGCTGAGAAAAGGGAGAGAGCAGAGTATCCAGGCTGAAAAAGACCAGCTGTGTGAGCTGGACTGGGAGCCCCAGGCTCTCATTCACCATTAAACCTGAGCCAGAGAACCATCTCCGCCAGAAAGTCCCTCATTCCCCCACCCACAAAACCAGTGCAATTTCCCCACCCTCTGTTCCCCTAGCACCCTGGCCAGCTCCCAATCAATCACTGCTAACAACATTGCATTAATTTTGTTCATGTGACTGTTTTCTCCAAAAGACTGTAAGCTCCTTAAGAGCAGCATCTGCACACTGTTTGTCTATCTTTGAACTCAGAGTGCTGCCAGGGTTCAACACATAACTATTCATAAATATATAGTGAAAGTTTCCCTGAACTTGAGAAGTTCACAAAGGAAAATTTAAGCCTCAGTATACACATATTCACGGTTAAGGTAGGGGTGGGATTAAAGTGCGGTGAGAAAGGAGAGACCTGCCTACATTTTTACATTTTCTAGGGGGCTGGTAGGATGAAGCTGAGGAACTGGGGCTGCAATGATGGAAGAAGGTGCGGGGTTCTGAACTCCTGGGCACACGACCAGCTACAGGCCACTCCCTCTGCCTGTGTGTTATTTCCACAGTGGGAGAGGACCATAGTCCTGTGGCATAGAAAGCAACTAGACCTCCAGGACCAAGTGTTAGTATCCACTGGGTGACCAATAAAAGCAGTAGTGATGTTTTTCTGTGTTGAGTGACCTTCCATCCATCACCTGGGAACTCAAGATATCTCTCTGGGGTTCCCATTCTGCTCTCAGCACTGAGCCACCACAGAGATGAGCAAAATCCAGGCCCCTACCTTCTAGGAGCTCCCGGTGAGACTCCTAGTGCTCTGATAGGAAATTTGCCAGGGTATAATTACAGAATGCATTGTGTGGTGTGACCATGAGTGTTCTGGGAGGTCAGGGAAGACATGAATGACTCTACCAAAGGCAGATGGCATTCTTGGTGATAGAAAGGAGTACAACACAATTCTCATGGTAGATGTAGAGAAGCAACCAACGCACAGAGCAGCAAAAAAAGAAAAGAAGAAAGGAAGGAAGAAAAAGGAAAAAAGGCAGGAAGCAGGAAGAAAGAAAAGGAAAAAAAAAGAAAAAGAAACGGAAAGAAGGAAGGAAGGAATAGAGGGAAGGAGGGAGGGAGGGAGGGTGGGAAGGAAAATTCCACAAGTTACATGTTGACAGCAGGGAGAGGCCACCTCTATGGGCTTGAGAGAAGGAGTCAGAAGCTTGAATGAGCCTTGAAGAAAAGAAAGTATTTAATTAGGGAGAGAAATGCAGAAGCAGCAGGGCAGATCCAAAGATACACAGGTCACTGAAGAGATGGGAATGTGGGTGCTTGGTCTGTGCCTAGAGACTTGCCTCCCTGTCAATGAATTTTTTTGAAGAGTTTGAAGTTAATGCATGCACACCATAAAGAATTAAAACAGTGTAAAACTAGTATTGATTGAAAATCTAAGCTCCCTCCCAGCCTGACTCTTGGCCCACAGTTCCCTTCTCATGTTAAGCTGGTACCTGTCTCATGGGTTATCTTTCCAGATATTTCTAGGGATATAAAAGCTTATATTTTAACGCAAATAGCCACATACTACACATAGTGTTCTATATCTTGTTGGTTTTTTTAAAGAGATGGGGTCTTGCTATGTTGCTCAGACTGGAGTGCAGTGGCTATTCACAAGTGCAGTCATAGGACACTGTGGCCTCTAGCACTTGGCCTCAAGCAATCCTCCCATCTTGGCCTCCCCAGTAGCTTGGACTACAAGTATGTGCCACAACACCCAGCTTGTTGATCTTTTCCTTACTGATTGGTAGGAGCTTTTACTCATTAAAGGAACCTTTTGTTCATGATGTTGCAAATATTTTCTCACTCTGTCATTCATGCTTTTACTTTTTTATGGTGGTTTTTGCTACCATAGTAGAAATGTATGATCTGAGCTTATCAGTTTTTTCTTTTATGACTTCAGGGTTTGAACCATCAGATTGTGCACACTTCAAGATTATAAAAATATGCTCCCAGATTTTCTTTTGATACTTGTATAGGTTCAATTTTATTTTAAAATATTTGATTAGTGATCTAGTACTAGTTTTTCTTTTTGACTTTTGCTTGTTTCAATTTTTTATTTAATCCTAAATTTATTTTTAATTATTATGGATACATAGTAGTTGCACATATTTAGAAGTGGTTTCAATTTTAGGAATGATTCTGCTTTTTTAAGTTACAATGTGTCTTGGATTTCATCCTTACCATTTTATGAAAGTCATCTCATTCTTTTTCACTGTGTTAATAGTTACTCTATCACATGGACTTACTATAATTCATTAAGTGTGGTAACTCATGACTGTAATCTCAGCATTTAGGGAGGATCACTTGAGGCTAGGAGTCTGAGGTCAGCCTAGGCAACATTAAGACCCCTATCTCTAAAAAAAAAATAAAAAATAAATTAGCCAGGAGTGGTGGCACATGCCTGTAGTCCCAGCTACTCAGGAGACTGAGGTAGGAGGATCACCTGAGCCCAGGAGTTTTTCAGTGACTTATGATCGTGCCACTGTGCTCCAACCTGAGCAACAGAGTGAGACCCCACCTGTTTAAAATAAAAGGGGAATAAGGCTGGAAGCATCACACTATCTGACTATACTACAAACGTAAAATGCACTACAAAGCAATAGCAATCAAAACAGCATGGTACTTACTGGCAGAAAAACAGACACACAAAACAACAGAACAGAATAGAGAGACCAAGAATAAATCTATGCTCTTACAGCCAACTGATTTCCAACAAAGACATCAAGAACACACATTGGGCAAAGGCCAATCTATCCAATAAAGGGTGCTGAGAAAACTGGATATTCATATGCAGAAAAATGAAACCAGACTCCCTATCTCTCACCATGTCCAAAAATCAAATAGAGAAGGATTAAAAACCAATGTAAGGCCCAAAACTATGAAACTACTGGAAGAAAATTGGGGAACCCCTTCATGACATTGGTCTGGGCAAGGATTTTTTGAATAAGACCAAAAAAGCACACGCAACAAAAGCAAAAACAGGCAAATAGGATTCCATTAAACTAACAAGCTTCTGCACAACAAAGGAAATGATCAGCAGAGTGAAGTGACGACCTACAGAATGGGAGAAAACATTCATATACTTCGCATCTGACAAGGGGTTAATATCCAGGACACACACGGAACTCAAAGAATTGTAAGTCTTAAACGATGGCTTTAAACAAATTTTGTGAAAATTTAACCATCAGGTCTGGTATAAGCCAGCTCCAGGACACCACTGGGAGGGTTCCTGTTTTGGAAGCTGGACTCTGTCCTCCTCTTGGAGCCCTCGGAGAGAGCAAGCGAGGCTGCTCTGTTCTGGAGGCTCCGTGCCCCTGAGGCCTTTGACCCCGTTACCCGCGTTCCTCCCCGTGAAGCCCGGTCCCGCTCTCCCAACACCAGTGTTCTGCAGCCCCCTAATGGCAGCTTCTGCCACCTGCGGCTGTCCGGGAGCTAGATCCACCGCAAAGTCCACCAGCTCCGCGCCAGGATCAGAGACCCCTGAGCAGGTTAAACAATCTTCCCCTCCACTCCAGACTTTTGGAACCCAAGGACGGCCGGGTCAGAGTACCCAGGACCTCAAGCCCCGCTGCCCCTTGTCCATCCCAGAATCGTGGTTTCCCACTGCCCTCTGCAGTGCCGCGGCTAAGTGATGAACCCGGCACTGTGGCGCCACCTAGTGCCTCTTCTGGGTCAGTGGCACCTGCACCTGCACTGCCAGCCCCCTGCTGGGCGTCCCTGAGAATTCCGACTCAAGAACTGTAGTTCGTTGTGTGTTGTTTTTGCTTTGGGGCTCACTGGGAAACTCTCACCAGTCACCTGCATTACAGCCTGGGGCTTCCTGTCACTGTAGAGCAGGTAAGAAGAGGAGGGAAAGAAAAGACCTCAGCAGCACAGCACCAGACCTTCCTCCACTTGGTGGGGCCTTCTCCCCACGAATGGTGAATAGTCCAACTAACAACTAAAAGCTCCAGCTGGGAGGACCCTGGAGCTCCCCTGAGCCTGTGGCCTTCAAACGGTATTGACCAAGCCCATCAGTAAGCAGTGCATTTTACAACGCAACAGTCCAGGACACCCCTGCGTTGAAAGAACTCAGGAAGCAATACTTACCCTTAGTATGCATAGCGTATTTTGACACTTCCATTACTTTTGATTCTAAAAAAAAAAAAAAACTTGCCACAACTTAATAACTGAATTCACAGTTCATTAATGGGTCACCACCTACAGTTTACAAAACAATAATCTAGCCCTCAGTTCACTGAGAAGAAACAGGACAAAGAACAAATTTGCCCAATAGCAAATTAGGGGCAGATTCAGATCTAGGATCTAGAATCCAGGTCTCTGATGCCCAGTCTCATCACTTCAAGGCCTCCTCTGGGCTCTGTACCAAGTTCCTTTTGCACTGAAGCACAGAGCTCTGTCTCTCTCTGTGGCCCAGATCTATATAGGACAGACTGTCAGGATCTGACTGCAGGCCCCTTTGTGCCCTGGAAGTAAGGGGTTGTCAATTGCTGTTTCTCTTATAATGAACTTCTCCTGTTCTAGCACAAGGCGGCAGCAAAGAGAAGCAAATGGCCTTGATCGTTGGAAGGGAAAAGGAGAAAGTAGGCTCTGGGCAGTTCCGGTAACCTAATAAGTAAATGAGGAGCGTTAGCGTTTTGCTTGAGAGCAAAAGCCAAAGGGCAGTATTTTGTCAAAGACCTTTGGAACTTAATTTTAAAAGTTAAGGAGGGCCAGGCATGGTGGCTCACACCTGTAATCCCAGCACTTTGGGAGGCTGAGACAGGGAGATTCCTTGAGTCCAGGAGTTTGAGACCAGCCTGAAAACATAGCGAGATCTTGTCTCTACAAATAAAAATCAAAAAATTAGCTGGGTGTGGTGGTGCACATCTGTGGTTCCAGCTTCTTAAGAGGCTGAGGCACGAGGATCCCTTGATCCCAGGAGGTTGAGGTTGCAGTGAGCTGTAATCATACCACTGCACTCTAGCCTGGGTGACAGAGCAAGACCCTGTCTCAAAATAAATAAAGGCTAAAGGGTGTTGGGAATACTCTAGTCTAAACAATACCTGATGCACTGTTTGTTGCAGGAATGTTGATAAAAAAATAAATCCGTAATCTTCCTCGAGAGTATATGAATTTTATTTTAAATTTTTTAAATGTTCAAACCCACTGATCCAGAAATTCCACTAAAAGGAATATATAAAGTGCTAATTTTATACATACAAAGTTGGTCACCACAACATTTGATATTTTTTTGACAGAAAGAGCTAAATAATATCTACGTGGAATTAGTTTTAAATCTTGTGTACACCAAAACCAAAAATGTAATACTATGCAGCCAGTAGGTAGGATGATGTAGAATGTGGAAAGCAGTTTACAAAATACTATGTGTAGTATGCTCCCATCTGTGTAAAGTGCCCAGGGATTCTCTAGGTACTGGGGTGAAGGTGGGGTGCCTCTCTGAAGAATGGAGTCATCATTCAGAATCACCTGGGGAGATTTTATAAACCACAGTCTTCCCCAACCACTCACCCCAGGAAAGTGTGATATGCCCCTTTGGGAGATATGGTTACATTTGAGAATCATTTCAGGAAGGGAAAAGGATAGAGAACTGCTGGAGGTGTACACATAACCATTTGTGTGTACATGCATGTGAGACGGTAGTGGGATGCTTCCCAGAATGACAGCATCAGTCTTCTCTGAGTGGTGAGATTTTCAAGTGTTTTTCAATAATAATAATGACAATAATGATACTTAGAATAATCATGATAAAAATAGTTTGTTTAATCATCTACCTGTTGAAGGACATCTGGGCTATTTTGAATTTTCACCTATTACAAATAAAGCTGCCATGAACACTTGGTGTACAGGTCTTGGTGTGAACGTAAGTTTTTATTTCTTAGACATAAATGCCCAAGAGTGCAATTAAGGCTTGTTTTATGGCCTAGCATATGGCCTATCCCTGATGTTCCATGTGCACTTGAGGAGGATATATATTCTGTTGTTGGATAGAGTGTTTCATAGATGGCTGTTAGGTTCAGTTGGTTTATAGTGTTGTTACAGTTTTCTATTTCCTTGTTGATCTTCTGTCCAGTGGTTCTGTCTATTTTTGAAAGTGGGATGTTGAAGTCTCCAACTATTACTGTTGAATTGTCTATTTAATTTCTGTCAGGTTTTGCTTCATGTATTTTGGTGCTCTGATATTAGGTGCATATATGTTTATAATTGTTACATCTTTCTGATGAATTGAACTTTTTGTCATTATAAAATGCCCTTGTTTGTGTCTAGGAACATTTTTTATTTTGAAGTGTGTTTTGTTTTATATCAATCAGTATAGCTGCCCCAGCTTTCTTGTGGTTGCTGTTTGCATAATACATATTTTTTCCACTTTTCTACTTTCTATTTGTATCTTTAAATAAAAAGCATGTCAGATAATCTCTGTCTCTAGGAACAGGAAAAGATTTCATGATGAAGACACCAAACGCAATTGCAACAAAAGCAAAAATTGACAAATGGGATCTAATTACTAAAGTACTTCAGCGCAGCAAAAGAAACTGTCAACAAATTAAACAGACAACCTACAGAATGGGAGAAAATTTTTGCAAACTATGCATCAAAGATCTAATATCCAGTGTCTATAAGGAAGTTAAATTTGACCTTTGTCTAATATCCAGCATCTATATACAAGTTCCTTATAGATGCTCTCATTGTGTAAAGGGATTCTCTAGGTCATGCACATGTAGCCCTGAACTTAAAAGTAAAAAAAAAAAAAAAAGCAAGTCTACTGTAGATAGCATATAGAGTTAGATGATGTGTTTTTTTCCCAGTCAGATAATCTGTCTTTTGATTGAATTGTTTAATCTATTCACATATATTGATATGGTTGGATTTACATCTGCCATTTTACTTTTTGTTTTCTATGTCTCATGTCTTTTTTGTTGCCCCATTACAAAGTGGGCAAAACATGAACAGACACTTTTTCACTTTTCAAAAGAAGACATCATGCTGCCAACAAGCATATGAAAAAAGCTCAACATACTTGATCATTAGAGAAATGTAAGTCAAAGCCACAATGAGATACCATCTCACACCAGTCAGAATGGATACATTAAAAAGTTGCCGGCAAGGTTGCAGAGAAAAAGGAACGCTTATACCAAGTTTGTCCAACCTGCGACCCCCAGGCCACATACGGCCCAGGACGGTTTTGAATGTGGCCCTACACAAATTCACAAATTTTCTTAAAACATTATGAGATTTTTTTTTTTGCAATTTTTTTTTTAGCTCATTAGCTATTTTTAGTGTTAGTGTTCTTTTTTTTTTTTTTGAGACGGAGTCTCGCTTCTGTCACCAGGCTGGAGTGCAGTGGCGCAATTTCAGCTCACTGCAATCTCTGCCTCCTGGGTTCAAGCGATTCTCCTGCCTCAGCCTCCCGAGTAGCTGGGACTACAGGCACCCGCCACCACGCCCAGCTAATTTTTTGTATTTTTAGTAGAGACGGGGTTTCACCATATTAGCCAGGATGGTCTCGATCTCCTGACCTCTTGATCTGCCCGCCTCAGCCTCCCAAAGTGCTGGGATTACAGGCGTGAGCCACCACGCCTGACCCATACACATCTTAAGTCATCAGAATTAGCTTTAGGTTTACACTAGCTTAATTCCAGTGATACATAGAAATGTTTCTTATATATAGTTCTATTCCCTCTCCTCCCTCTTCTGTGGTATTATTATTAAATCAGGTGTCTTTTTTTTTTCTTTTTGAGAGACAGGGTCTCAATCTGTTGCCTAGGCTGGAGTGCAGTGGCATGATCATGGCTCACTGCAGCCTTGAACTCCTGGACTCAAGCAATCACCCTGCCTCAGCCTCCCAAGTTGCTGGGACTACAGGTCCCAACTACTTGGCCATAACATTTATATAACTTTTAAATTTTTGTAGAAGTAGGGGTCTTACTATGTTGCCCAGGCTGGTCTCAAACTCCTGGGTTCAAGTGATCCACCTGCCTTGGCTTCCCAAAGTGCTGGGATTACAGATGTGAGTCACAGCATCTGGCTGAGGAGCTTTTTAAACATACAGTTTTCTGGACTCCACCCTAGACCTACAGAATCAGAATCTATATATTTTTAAAGCTCCCGGGTGATTCTGATGATTGACAAGTTTGGGGATCTCTTTTCTAGAAGGTGAGGAAACTGAGGCTGAGATGTAGTACCAGCCATACTCCCAGGGCATGACCAGCCTGTGCCCAGAGCCCAGGCCTTCCAGCTCCCAACCCGTACTCTTCCCCGCATGCCCTGCTGCTTCCCCATGTGACTGCCCTATGACCTCTCTGTCAGTTTCCTGCTTTTGGCTCCTGCCAGCTTCTCAAAGAGGTAAAATGGATTAGGAGGGGAATCAAGTGCCTTGTAGATTATTGTGCCTTCATGGATTTGAGGGGAAAGTTGGAGACCTTGTACAACCTTTTCCATGGTGACCAACAAGGACCTGGATGAGTCATTCCAAGAAAGGCTTACTCCCCTTTGTTACCTATGAGGAGCTAATATCATAAACTAAAGAACAATCCACCCACTCATTCATCATTTATTAAGTGTCTAGTATATGCCAGGAGTTAGGGCAGGCATTGTAAATAAAAAGATGAATGAGATGCAACTCCTGTTCTCAAGATGTTTATGAAGAACAATGAAGTAAAGAATACATGGTAAATATTTAACCTACTCAAAAAGTTTTGTAAACAGATTTTTTTATAATAACTTATGTGGTAGCAACATCTGATTAAACCTGAAAATATTTGGTGCGAAAACCTGAGCTGAACTGACATAAGTTAAGGAAATGAATTATAGCTTTATTCATCTCACTTAGTGTGAATATTCATACCTTTTACTGCATACATATTAATGTGTTTGATTTACAAAATTATGCCTCAGACCTCACTAGAGTTGTGACGTAACGAATAGTATCTGAACCAAATAATCTTTCTAAAATCTGAAAAATTATGAATTCTAAAATACATCTGGCTCAAGGATTTCAGATAAGGGATTGTGTATCTGTATTTTTTAAGTTCCTTTTGGTTCAGGAGGAAATCCAGAGCTTTGAAGTTCATGGCCATGGTATAAGGCAGAACTTCCAGAAAGACAACTCTGAATGACAACTCTGAATGACAACTGAGATACACATGTAAGAGCTTCAGCATTTCTATGTGGGTCAGCCAGGCTACAGCCCTTTATCTTCTATTGCTACAGAGCACTGGACTAAATTTGGCTGGTGACTCTTCTACAGCATCATGCCATAACCTTGGAGATGGTCTCACCAACTTTGGCAAAGGGCCAAAGAAACAACTGGAACTGTACTGACCCCACAAAGCCAGGGCAGACCCCTCTGCAGGTGCTGGGCAGTGACTCTAAGCCTCTGTCCAGCAGTCAGTGCACTAGTCAGGTTGGGGTCTGACAGGAGGGAACAATTTCCCCAGCAGCTATGTGCAACTCAGCAATGGGAAATCCAGGCATGAAGACATGGAGAGTCCAGGGTGAGAGGTAGGCAGCAAGGTGCAACCCTAGACAAGGGACTCAGGACAGGGCTTCGGTCCCAGAGAAGAGGACAGGTAAAGGCAAGCAAGGACTCAGTCTGAGAAGCTGCCAAGGCAAGAGCTCAGTCAGTGGGGACAGTACAGACAACCAGTTACCTTCCTGAGATTAAAGCAGGGACTGGGCCTCAGGTACGAGACTGGCCCTGCTCAGTATCAAGGCTGCCTGGATCTGAGTTGCACTCTAGAGAGCTAAGTCTTTCCCTACTAAGGTCTAGTTCGACCCCTGAGACTGAGCATGGACCAGATTCAAGGAAGTTTCCCTCTGCAGGCAGGGCCTGGCACCAGAGACCAAAGGTCCACAGAGAAGAGAGATTAGGAATCCCTCCAGTCCTAGGCACCATAGTGACTTGATTTGGTCCCTGTGCAGTAGAGAATGACCTTCCCCACAGAAAGGTTTGACCCTTGCCCAGATGCTGGGAGGTAACCCCTAAGCCCATAGAATATCCTGCCTGATAAGGGTGTGTTTGTTTACCTGCAGGTCTATGGCCATGCCGGGTAGTTTGAATGCTAACAATGCAGTATATGGAATTGGGGGCAGGAAGAAGGTGTTAAACCACCCACTGTCAGTTTGGTTTCTGGAGGGGCTGGAGACTAAGATGAGCCATGTGTGCGATCAGTCACACCTACATGATTAACTCCCAGTAAAAAGCCCTGGACCCCAAGGCTTGGGTGAGCTCCTCTAGCTGGCAGTACTCTCCGTGTGTTGCCCCATATCACTGCTGAGAGAAGTAGGAACTGTCCACAAGTCTTTCCTGGGAAAGGACAACTGGACACTCACACCTGTTCTCTCCTGGCCCGGCCTTATGTGTGTAACGGTTTTTCTGAGTTCTCCAGGTCCTTCTAGTAAATCACTGAAACTGTAGGCGGTCTTGGGGACCTCCCAAACTCCCAAATGGGGCAGTCCCATTTTCCTCCCTAAAACAGACCCCAGATGGACCCTGAATGCCAGGCCTTTTCGTGTCTTTCTTATTCCTCCAGGCTCTCCACCATCTCAAGTGCCTCAATGACCTGCTGAATCCCTCTGCAGATCAGTGTGCCATGGCAGCCAGTCTCTTCATCCCCACGACTGGGGCCAGGGGGAGACAGTGCAGCTATGTGAGTGTTCCATCTGCACCCGGTCACAGAGTTCCGTGTCTATTTCTGGCTTCCAGGCCACTTTCCAACAAGAAGTCCAATTATGGAACTAAAATGTGACTTGGACATTGTATATTAGCAATGATTTTATGAGTTCCTATATAAATAACTCACCCTTAACCCCCCCCTCCCCACTCAGTGGAGGAGCTGCCTGATCACAGTGAGATCTCCAGCAAGTCCCTTCTCATCTCCAGGCTTCAGCTTCCTCCCTATAAACTAATACCTGCCCCGCCGACTCTATAGCTCATGAAGACTAATTATAACCTAGTGTCTGTAAGTGCTTTGTGATATGCAAACTTCAGGAAAGGACATTTTCAGAGGGAGCACAGAGGGTTCTGCCCTGACTAGCTTTGGGTAAAAGCCAAAACTTTTGTCTATGTCTCCTACGTCTCCATTTTCCTTAGAAAAATATTTTATTACCAGGAAACTAAAATAACAACCTTCAAGAAAATTTTAAAAATAGGATGTAGAGCAGGAGAGTACATTCGCTTATGCTTTGTGAGTTCCCCGCCCCTATTTCTTTATAAGCATAATTTTAATTGCCTATAACATAGAAAAAGGCTCTCCTCCCTTCACATTTTCACCTAAACCCCTTCTTTCCACCAAGGGAAGTCAACCTTCGTCGTGATTTCACTTTCACTGTGATCCTTGCCCCGATCCCCATAATTCTGGGGGTTTCCTGCCCGCTGGTCCCTTCCCTTGGTTGTCCCAGCTGATCCCTGCATGGCACAGACACAGCATTATCATTGGTGAAGTGTTTTTCCAGAGCAACCACAGCCCAGGTGGTGAGATAGGCGTTATTACCCTGTGGGCTCCCTCAGGTGCCACAGCCTGATCCCTCTCAACTTCTCTAATGAGCTGGAAGACAGGAAAAATAACCTCATGAATATGCAGGTGCCATGTCCTGAGACTGGGATCTGTCCTCATCTCTTCTTCCTAAGACATCCTTGCTCCCTCTTCCATTTTTTCCCCACGTTGCTCTCACCCAGAAGAATCAATAGAGACCAGCAGGATGAAAAAGGCTTTTCACCACCAACCCCCCAAGGAAAAGAAGCAATTCACAAAAAGCTAAAAATCTGAAGTTTTAGCCCAAACAGTCATGCAAACTTTGCTTTCTACTTTAAAATGTGTCTACATTTGCTTAAGACATATGCAGTTGGTCCTTGAGCAATGCAGGGTTAGAGACCCCTGCACAGTCAAACATTTGTGTATCTTTTGACTCTCTAAAAACTCAATTACTAATAGCCTATCGTTGACCGAAAGCCTTACCAATAATGTAAGTAGGCAATTAACACACATTTTATGTGTTAATATATTATATGTACATTTTATATATATTATATGTTATGTATATTATGTACTGTATAGTTACAATAAAGTAAGCTAGAGAAAAGGAAATGTTATTAAGAAAATCTGGCCAGGCGCGGTGGCTCATGCTGATAATCCCAGCACTTTGGGAAGCTGAGGTGGGCAGATCACGTGAGGGCAGGAGTTCAAGACCAGCCTGGCCAACGTGGTGAAACCCCATCTCTACTAAAAATACAAAAATAAGCCAGGTGTGGTGGCGGGCACCTGTAATCCTAGCTACTCCAGAGGCTGAGGTGGGGGAATCACTTGAACCTGGGAGGCGGAGGTTACAGTGAGCGGAGATCACGCCACTGCCCTCCAGCCTGGGCGACAACAGTGAGACTCCACCTCCCCCCCCAAAAAATGAAAATCTTAAAGAAGAGAAAATATACTTATTTACTATTCATTAAGTGGAAGTGGATCATCGTAAAGGCCTTTATTCTCTTGTTTTCTTCATGTCGAGTAGGTTGAGGAGGAGGATAAGGAGGGGTTGGCCTTGCTGTCTCAGGGGTGGCAGAGGTGAGAGAAAATTCACATATAAGTGGACTCACACAGTTCAAACCCTTGTTATTCAAGGGTCAGCTGAACAGCCATATCTCATTTTATTCTGCTTCATTTTATTTTACTTCCCAGATACTGGGAAGATGCCATCTAGGACTTTCATAGCTACAGAGGAAAAGTCAATGCTTGGCTTCAAAGCTTCAAAGACTGACTCTCTTGTTATGAGCTAAGGCAGCTGGTGACTTGAAGTTAAACCCAACACTCATTTACCGTTTTGAAAATCCTAGGACCCTTAATAATGATGCGAAATCTACTTTGCCTGTGCTCTGTCAATAGAACAGCAAAGCCTGGATGACAGCATATCTGTTTAAAGCATGGTTTACTGAATATATTATATACGTGTGCCTGTGTGTGTGTGTGTGCGTGTGTGGGGGTGGGAGGGGAGAGAGAGAGAGAGAGAGAGAGACAGGGTCTCACTCTGTAACCCAGGCTGGAGTGCAGTGGCACAATCTCAGCTCACTTCAGCCTTGACCTCCTGGGCTCAAGTGATCCTCCTACCTCAGCCTCCTGAGTAGCTAGAACTAGACACACACCACAACACCTGGCAAATTTTGTTTGTTTGTTTGTTTGTAGAGACAAGGTCTTACTGTGTTGCCCAGGCTGGAGTTTACTGATTATTTTAAGCCCGTTGTTGAGACCAACAGCTGAGAAAAAAAATCCTTTCAAAATATTATTGTTTATTGACAATAAAACTGGTCACCCAAGAGCTCTGATGGAGATGTACAAGGAGATGAATGTTGTTTTCATGTCTACTAGCTCAACATCCATTCAATAGCTCATGGAACAAGGAGTAATTTTGACTTCTGAGTCTTACTATTTAAGAAATACGTCTTCTAAGGCTATAGCTGCCAAAGATAATGATTCTTCTAATGGATTTGGGTAAAGAAAATTGAAAACATTCTGGAAAGGATTCACCATTCTAGATGCCATTAAGAACACTCATGATTTATGGGAAGAGGGAAGAAGTTGGTTCCAACCCTCATGGATGACTTTGAGGGGTTGAAGACTTCAATGGAGGAAGTAATTGCAGATGTGGTGGAAACAGTAAGAGAACCAGAGTTAGAAATGGAGCCTGAAGATGTGACTGCGTTGCTGCAATCTCATGATCAAACTTAAACGAATGAGGAGCTGCTTCTTATGAATGAGCAAAGAAAATGTTTTGTTTTGTTTTGTGACAGAGTTTTAGCTCTGTCACCGAGGCTGGAGTGCAGTGGCACAATTTCAGTTCACTGCAACCTCTTGCCTCCCGGGTTCAAGCAATTCTCATACCTCAGCCTCCCAAGTGGCAGGGACCACAGGCACCTGCCACCACAGCTGGCTAATTTTTATATTTTTAATAGAGACAGGGTTTCACCATGTTGGCCAGGCTGGTCTCAAACCCTTGACCTCAAGTGATCTGCCCACCTCGACCTCCCAAAGTGCTGGGATTCCAGGTGTGAGCCATCACGCCTGGTGAAAAGTGGTTTCTTGAGATGAAATCCACTCCTGGTGAAGATGCTGTGAACATTGTTGAAATGACAATAAAGGATTTCGGATATTACATAAACTTAGTTGATAAAGCAGTGGCAGCTTTTGAGAGGACTGACTCCAATTTTGAAAGAAGCTCTACCGTGGGTAAAATGCTATCAAACAGCATTGCACGCTACTTTAGTAAAAGGAAGAGTCAACTGATAAGGCAAACTTCATTGTTATTTTAAGAAATTGCCACGGCCACCCCAACTTTCAGCAACCACCACTCTGATCAGTGAGCAGCCATCAACATGAGGCAACATCCTCCACCAGCAAAAAGATTACGACTCGCTGAAGCCTCTGATGATTGTTAGCATTTTTTAGCAATAAAGTATTTTTAAATTAACGTATGCACATTGTTTTTAAAGATGTGCTATTGCACACTTGATAGACTACATTATAGTATAAAAGTAACTTTTATAGGCAGTGGGAAACTGATAAATTTGTGTGACTTGCTTTATTGAAATATTCCCTTTATTGTGGTGGTCTGGAGCCAAACCTGCAGTATCTCGGAGGTATGCCTGGTAGTTTTTGGTTAAAAGCACAGACTCTGAGGCCGGGCGCAATGGCTCACACCTGGAATCCCAGCACTTTGGGAGACGGAGGGAGATGGATCACTTGAGGTCAGCAGTTAGAGACAAGCCTGGCCAACATGGTGAAACCCTGTCTCTACTAAAAGTACAAAAATTAGCTGGGTGTGGTGGCACATGCATGCAATTCCAGCTACTCAGGAGACTGAAGCAGAAGAATTGCTTGAACCCAGGAGGCAGAGGTTGCAGCAAACCGAGATCACACCACCGCACTCCAGCCTGGGCAGCAGAGCAAGACTCCAGCTCAAAAAAAAAAAAAAAAAAAAGTACAGACTTGGAACCATACCACATAGGTTCAAATCCAGCTCTTCAGTTTGCTAGCTAGGAGACCTTGGGTAACATATTTAACCTGCCTTTAGCCTAGGTTTTCTCCTGACATTGTAGTAATGATTCAATGTGTTTTATCTGTTATCAAGTTCTTAGAGACATGCATATGGTAATCACTACTTGCCTTAGCTATTATTATTTCAGTATACAAATACATAAAATTACCTTCTAGCTAGATTACAAAACTTTCCCCATTCTACCCATGTTCTCATTAAATCTGAGCCAAAATGATGATCCATGAAGATATTTCATGTTCTAGAACCCTTGTTATAGCACTGATACCCCATGTTGAAGTGCATGGAAATAGAGAAAAGTTGGCCCCAGAGCAATCCCAGCCAAAGTCCCTGTAGCAGGGTGTTTGATGCCAACCGGACCAATGCTAAAACCCTTTTGACTGGTGCCAAAGCCCAGCCCAACCTTGTGTGACTGCAGGTTTCCATCTTACTGCTCCTGAACGCAGGCCTGTTTGTCAGCCTTGGTACTGTCTTTGCTCATGTTGAGTTCAATTTGGTGCATATTTACTGAAGAAGGGAATGTGGAAAGCAGGATAAAGGAAGTTGCCAAGCCAGGATGTGTCCATGTAAAGGCACATCATACTTTGGCCTGATTCACAGATACTCTGAGTGTAACTCCTCCGAAGAATAGTCATCCTTGAGGCAAGGGGAAGGGATTTTTGCCCCTTGTAAGTCATCACTGGCAACCGCAACCTCCACGCATCTCAGGGAGAGGCGGGTCCTGAAGTGGGATCAGGGCTTCAGGGAGGGACACAGGTGTGACCCCTTCCCCATTAGCTGCAGCTGGGGGATGGCAGCACCAGCTCTAAAGTGGATATGGCTGGGTCACTAGCAGTGTCTATGTCTGATTTCCACTTTTTAAGAACGCATCATGCATCATGAGGTTGCCGTGGAAGCTATGACACAGAAATTCTTTATTTTTTATTTTATTTTTTATTTTTTTTTATTATACTTTAAGTTTTAGGGTACATGTGCACATTGTGCAGGTTAGTTACATATGTATACATGTGCCATGCTGGTGCGCTGCACCCACTAAATCGTCATCTAGCATTAGGTATATCTCCCAATGCTATCCCTCCCCCCTCCCCCCACCCCACAACAGTCCCCAGAGTGTGATATTCCCCTTCCTGTATGACACAGAAATTCTAAGCTGGAAGTGGCAATAACAACAGGGACACAGACATGTGACTGAGTGGCTCCAGGGCAATAATGTGCCGGAACCAGCTTATGCCAGCTCACAGGAGCTGATTGTTAAATTTCCAGGAACTTTGCAAGCCAGCTGTGAGAGACAGCCATCAGGAAACATTAAATTATATAAACTTACAATTAAATAATTACATTAAATGGAAAAGTAGAAATAACTCGAAACCCATCATTTTCTAATGATTTTCCTGTGTTTTACTATTATCTATGATCTTGAGGTTATTTACGTTCATAGTAGCTGTATGGTGGAAATGTAATATAATGGTCTCTCCTTCATCACATTGAGTGACATCGTGTTGTCATCTTGAGATTGACCATGGCAGGGGAATTTACATCACAGAAATCAGAAAATGCTATACCTCAGGAGTTTTTTTCTTTCCAGTGAACCAGTTGTTAACTATTTACCAGTGCACCACTGATTCAGATGGACTCATTCGCCCCCTAATATGCACCAACACACACAATAGCTGAATGCTTATCCATGGAGAGGTTCTTCCTGGGCAAGGATGGATGAGCAGCTTTTGTTTGCTCTTGAAGTTTTTTAAAGCTGAGTCTGAATAAGAAAAGGGGTTTCATTTCTCTCACTCTCACGTCTTTTCAGGTAGGATTCACCTGGTCATAGCACTTGGTTCATATGATGTAGCAGAGGGAACTTATGGCCCATGAAAATGTCTCAGGTACTTTTAATATTTTCCTTAAATGATGACTGTTCATCAATTTGTTTAAAATGCTCTCTTGTGTCTGAGAGGATGTGGCACCACTTATTTCAGTCCCAGCTTCAATGAGGGGGTGAATGATGAGGACTTATTACAAGTCAGAAAGTCCCTTAGGAAATATAAGGAAAATATCATTTACTGCAGCTCCTAACACCTAAGAACTGAAGGAGTGAGTCCATTTGGGGCCCTGAGAAGGAACAAGATTTAATTATTAAGGCTATGTCATTTATAAAGCTTAATAGAGAAATTCTTTGTTGCTAATGAAGTCGTAGAGGACCCTTAAAAGGAAGCCTGCACAATTACATGTAAAACTGTGACAAATCTTGTATTTAGAAGCATACACCATCCCATCTGCCACTGTCAGATCCACTCTCCCAGGTCTACCCAGAGGAGGTGGGAGGCAGCAAGGCCACCCACCTCGGGCCTGGCCTCTCAGGTGTGCAGTTTGCAGACCTGAAATATAAAAGCTTATTTTAAACAGACAACTCTTCCTGCCCACTTCCCAGGGCTTCTGTGCTAATAAATTGGCATTAATAAGATAAACTAATTGGCGGTGGCCAGGCCCACAGGCTGGGTTCTCAGCTGCGACCTCCTGGCTCCATGCCCTACTCCTGCTGATCCTGCCAGCCAGCAGAAATTGTGTTGGGGGTGGAGGCAGGGGCAGGACAGGATAGAAACAGAGGAGTCTGGCGTCTGGGGTCTAGGGTCTAGAGACTGGAGCACAGTACCCCTGACTTGCTACAAAGTGAAGGCGAAATCTCCTTTCCTTTTCCCCAGCTGGGTGGGTCTGGCCCAGTGCAGGAGACATCCTTAACCATTTGGACTTACAGTTTCTTTAGCAGAATAAAATAATAACCCACAGGAAGTGAAAAAGACCCTCAAGGTACAGGGACCACATTTTCCTGATAGAAAGCTGAGGTACTTCTGGTAGGTAACAGCTTAAAAAAAGAAAACTGAGACACTTTCTATGACAAAAGATTTTCAGACATTTGCTATGTGCAAGAAGCAGTGTCAGAAAGACAATTTAGAGGCTGAAATGCTGCGGATGGATGGGACATTTCCATGGTTTATTGAAAACAACAGAAACACCATCATAAATCTTACCTTATCCAGAAAAATCAGTGGTTGCCATGATGGAGACCTTCTGTGGTTGCTACGTGAAGACAAATATTTTCTTTGGCTACATTTCAATAGCCAGCATGGTTATTTCTGTCTAATATGTTTATTTCTCCAGGAAATAATTCTAGCCAAGTAATGTCCATTTCAAGAAGGGAAACAGACACTAGTTTTTAGGCTGTGAGGACGTCAAACCTCTTTGTGTTTCCCTTCCTCGGTCTGTTCATTCTCTCTATATTTGATGATACCTACCCATAGTCTGTTTACTTCATTTGGCCTGTATTTACTCATCGAGAGGCCATTCTTTACAATGTGTTTTCAGATGTTCACATGCCTGTCTTAGACTATAAATGTCTGTGTAATTCTTTGATCAGCAGCTAGCACAGCAGCGGTCACAGTACCGCACACAGGGAGGTACTTCATTCATACAGGCCCACTCTGTGCAGTTGTGCAGGTCACGCACTGCATAACTTCAGCTGGGCCCATCATAATGTAGTCCAGTGCTGTTCAATAGAACTTTCTGCAATTATAGCAATGTTCTTTAATCTGTGTCATTCAATACAGTGGCCGCTAGGCACATGCAGCTCTTGTACACTTATAATGTGGTTAGTGTGACTGAAGAGCTGAATTTTTAATTTTAGTTAAATTTAAATAGTCATATGTGGCTAGTGGCTACTGTCATTGGATAGCACTGTCTATATTCATAGCAGCTCTGCTTTTATTCATACTTTTATTTATCATGCACTCATCCATAGCTTCAGCTATGAGCAGTGTATAGTGCTGGACCCTGTAGATACACTGAGGGGAAGATGGTCCCTGTTCTAGGAAACTTCCAGTTGGAAACGCAGTGCAGTAAGTGCTATGAGGGAAGCCCTTACTGTGTACGCTGCTGCACAGATGAGAGGCTGAGTCTGGCAGAGGAAGAGTTTTTTGTTTTGTTTTGTTTTGTTTTTCACACCAGAGATGTTTAAGCTGAGTCTTCAGAAAGGAGTACATCACAAAGGCAAAGTGAGTAAGGGCTTTCCAGAAAAGAGATTGTTTTAATATATTTTGTTTTGGGTTTTTTTTTTTTTAGGGACCAGAATGTCTCACTATGTTGCCCAGGCTGGAGTGCAGTAGCTATTCACAAAAATGGTCATTGCACAATGAAGCCTCCAATACCTGGGGTCAAGCAATCCTCCCACCTCACCCTCTCAAGTAGCTGGGACTGTAGGCATGCGCCACTGCACCAGGCTTTTAATATGTTTTAACCATTTGATTAAGATGAAATGAATGCCTTTGTGGTTAGCCGGGCACAATCACTCTCGAGACTACTAACACAAATATGTTTGCAAGACAACTGCAAAAGGAAAACCTCTTTTGATAAAGGTTTTCTAAATTCCAGGGTTCCCACCTGGGGAGGGACCATATTTCCCTGTCTAGGGACAGGATTATGAAGCAACCCACCTAGAAGATCAGTCCTCAAAGTCCTCCAGAAAGACAAGGTTTCATATGTTTAGAGAGAGAGTTTGCAGTTGGGCTTTTCTTGCTGGTTGGCTCATTAGAAGTAAGAGAGAGAGAAATAGTTTCTTTTACTACTATTGTTAATAAACAGGTATAGGCCTGATATGGTTTGGGTCTGTGTTCCCACCCAAATCTCATGTCAAATTGTAATCCTCAATGTTTTAGGTGGGGCCTGTTGGGAGAGGATTAGATCATGAGAGTGGTTTCTCATGGTTTAACATCATCCTCCTTGGTGCTGTCATCGCGATAGTGAGATCTGGTTGTTCAAAAGTATGTGGCACCTCCCCTTCGCCTCTCTTCCTCCTGCTCTGGCCATGTGAAGATGCCTGCCCTTCTGCCATGAGTAAAACTCCCTGAGGCCTCCCCAGAAGCTGATGCTGCCATGCTTCCTATACCACCTGAAGAACCATGAGCCAACTAAACCTCTTTTCTTTGTAAATTACCCAGTCTCAGGTATTTCTTTATAGCAATGACAGAACAGACTAATACAAGGCCTTTCATCATGGTAGAGAAAGACTCCAAAAATTCTACTCTTTCTAATATATTTATGCAGGTGAAATTCAAACGTAGTCTTTAAAGGTGGAAACATGCTCTGTATAAAAGCAGGCGGCGGGGCAGTTCCACCCTTTGCCTCCCTCACTCTTGGAGCAGGGACAGGTCTGATACCCAGGCCTAGAGTCAAGGCTGGTTAATGGCTCTTCCAAAGCTTCTCTCTCCTCCTCTCCAACTTCCCCATTCACTGCCCCATCTCAACCAGGAATGGAATCTCACCTACATACAGTGGAAGACTAATTCTATGTACCTTGGGGAGGTCTCTGCATCTGGAAGGTAAAAGCTCTAACATATGCACATTTCCAAGTGACCTCATAAACTGAGCTCTATGGCTGGCCCTCAGCAGTGGTGGGCAAGAGGCAACTCCCAAGGAGATTTTTATTTTTTAATTTCAAAGCGGGAAGTAAGAGAGCAGATGGAAAGATGCTCTCCAGCTTGGAGCTGGGCTCAGTGCTTCCTTTCCTTTGGCTACTTCCCAGCATGGGGGGAAGAAAATTCTAGGCACTTAAGAATGTGACAGGGGGTGATGAGGACCTGCAGACAGCATGGGGTCTCCACATCTGCTACTGCTTTGGATCACCAGCATGAGTGCACTGGCCAAATGGGAGAAGGACCGAAGCCCCACTCCTGGATCCCTCCCTCCTTCCCTTAACGCTGTGTGCAAATTGGGATACAACCTTCCCTCTTGGCCTAGGGAGACACTAGAAGATGCTGAGGGAGAGATGAGAGAAGAGATCAAAGAGTCTAGTAGCTTCTTGGGGGACCTATGGGAAATTCCTAGTGGCTTTTCCCATTGGCTTTCACTGTACCAGCCTTCCTGCCCTCCTGCATTATGGAGGGGGGGCCTGTATTCCTGGAACTTTCTACAATTTGCCTCTCTACATTCCTTCTGAACATGCTACTCTGCTTGCTTTTCTGCATCCTCATCCACCTGCTTTGCTCAGCATGACTATCATTCTGCTCTTGTTCTTCCTCATGATAGTGACACAGGATTGTTCCCTTGACCACCTTTGTGGGCAGGAAGTGGAGTGGCTCATTTCACTCAGCCTGCTGATGGCCACTCCTGGCAGAAGGCAGTGTGCGAGTGAGTGCGGGAACCAGAGTGAACAAATGCTAGAACTAGCTGGTCACTCGTCTCTGGTGGGAGCAAGCTCTGTGTGGGCCCTGCAGCAGCATCCAAGTGTGTTGCAACGAATGCTCTTTCAGCTCTGCTGTCCAGAGATGGCCAAGTGTCAGTCAGCTCAGTGGAAGGTCAGGGTGGCAGCCCCTGCCCTCTCAGCACCCGGGTTCTTGTCCAGTGCCCAGGAAGAATCAGGTCACACGAACTGTTTGAAAGGTAATAAGTGCGGAAGACTTTATTGAGTGGTGGTTGGCTCTCAGCAGAAAGGGAGCCTGGAAAGGGGATGGGAAGGTAATCTTTCTCTGAAGCCTGGCCTTCTCCATCTGGGCCCCTCTCTGAAGCAGCACTGTCTGAAGTTAGCCATGTCTATCCATAGTCTCTGATGTTCAGTTGCTTCTCTGCTCACCACTCAGCCACTTGTATCCTTGCCACTCAGCCACTTGTGTTTCTCTGCCAGCTAAAGTCTTTTATGGGCACGGGATAGGGGCAAGGCAGGCCAAAAAGGCAACATTTGGGAGGAAAAGTGGGGTCAGCTATATCCACTTACGGCCACAGTTCCAGGCTTAAGGGTGGGGTTTAGCCGGAAGCCCAGCCCTCTTGTATCAGTGGCAGAGTTTCTGTCCTTTGGCACTTGTTATACAATAGGTCGGCATAAGGGAGTGTTGTGCAGTGGGAGAGGGTACACCCTGGAGACTCTAAGATCTTTGTCCAACTCCCAATTCCACTACTTACCATCTACAGAGTTAGGAAGCAGTCCCCGAGACCATCCTTACTTCTGACCAATTGCAAGCTCAAGCATTCCCAAGACCCCTCTTAGGTCAGTAATTTACTAGAAGAACTCATAGAACTGAGAGCTCATAGGCTCATAATGGTGGTTTATTACAAAAAAAGGATACAGATTAGAATTAGCCAAAAGAAGAGACAGGTCAAGCAGAGTCCAGGAGAGTTGCATGTGCGGAGATCACCGTTGTTATCTCTTGATGAAGCTGGGGACAGAGCTAAAGTCTCCCAGGAACAATGTGTGACACTGCATGCAAAATATTGCTAATCAGGGAAGTTCTTCCAATACTTAGTGTCCAGGGATTTTATTGGGGCTCAGTCACATAGTCATGGCTGACCATCCAAGTGGTTGACCTTAGTTTCTAGCCCCTCTGGAGGTTGAGCCGATACATGCCCAAAGACCCCACCATCCATCATTGTTGGCATAGACTACCTGGTTTGGCCCAAGACCCCCAGGTAGATAAAGGCACTCTTATCAGGTGAGATAATCCAAGGACTCAGAGATGACCTCCCAGGAGCCAAGGACAAAAGTCAGATCTCTCTTGGGGCAAAGCTAACACTGTACCACACCCCATCTGTGTGATGCTGTACTCTTATTAACCTCACTGGGCATCTATTTCCTCATCAGTAAATTGGGGACAATGATCCCCACCTCATTGGGGTTTCTGAGGATTGAGTGACATAATATATGCAAAAGGCCTAGTATGTGAAAGGCTTCAACAAAAATTAGGTCCCTCCTAGTAAGCTTAAGGGCCTTTGCTCTTATCTTCTAAACTAGCCCAGGGCATTATTCCCTCTCTCCTCTTCTTCCCACCCTGTCTCCCAATTTGCTTTCCCTTTTCCCCCAGAAAAGGATAATACCTTTCTTCCCTGTATGTCATTATTAACTTGCTTTTTAAAAAACAAATGTGTGTGTGTCATCATTGTTATAATTTTTAAAACTGTGCTATTGCATGGATTATTACAATGGATGTAATCATTGTCCTCTTGAGCCGCACTGAATATCCTTGTGCATACACATCTTTGTGGATTAGGCCAGTGATTCTGCAGGCTGGATACTTCGAGGTGGCACTGATGGGTCAAGGGTATTGTTAAAGTCTTGATGGTACTGCTGTATTGCTCTCCCAAAAAGGCCATACCAAGTTAAACCTCCACCAATGATGCACGAATCTGCCGGTTTCCCCACACTTCCTAGGGACCAGTGTGGAAGAGGATGGCTTCAAGTGCCTGAGACTCATGCCTGGGGCTTTCTCTTGGTCTGAGCCCAGGATGAGGCAGGGCTTATGGAATTTCGTTGGGAGGAATGAAACACTAGGGAATGTGAAAATCCTGTGACTTGCCATTCACCATGACAGAGGACACAGTGAGTGAGGTTTCAGGTCTGGGTTGAAAGTCCATGCTTGCTGAGGGTTCCAGCCAGAACTAGAGGTGCAAACCCAGGGAAGAAAAAGAAGCAGGAAGGCCAGATAAATGTCAGGAAAGAAAAAAAGCAACCACTTTCTGCCCTCGGTCCTGAGTGAGTCTGTTCCTGACACAGCAGCAGAACAGCCTGCAAGGTGCATAGGCTCTTCTTAGTCCCCAGAGTCCATCACCAGCAGGGGGTGCCTCTCCCTCCACCAGGACTTGCCTGCAGCTCTGGGACACCACCGAGGCCAAGGAAACACCTTCACCCTCAGGGCCTCTGGGGGTCACCATGCTCCCTTCAGGTCCAGACTTAATTTCTTTATACTAAGGCCATGAAACTTGAGTCCCAATTCAGTTTCAACCACCAAACCACTGTGTGGGGTCCATCTCTCTAGATTTTCGTGTATTTGCTGTTTAAAAATAATGAAGAAAGGGGAGGGAAGGCTGAACAATAATTAACATTTGCAAAGAACAGTTTCGTTCAGTACCTTATCTCATTGATGCTCACTCTATGCCCATTTTACAGATGGGAAAAAGAAGACTTAGAGAGGTTAAGTGAACTGCCCAAGTTCACCCTGCTGGTAAGCCAGGACTTTCTTGGCAAATCCTGTGATCCTTCAACTTGACCATATTAGAAGATTCTAGTATTGGTGAAATCTAAAACTTGTAGGGCCCATCTTAAAATAGCAAAGTAGTTTTAACTAGGCACTGTCAGATGCATCTGGGCTTTGAATTATTACTTGGGCAGGTTCCTTGAACTTTGGTGTTCTCATCCAGAATAAAAGACAGTGGTGCCAGGGTAGGAGCTATGAGCACAGAGAAAGTAGCCCTTGAATGGGGCCACAGAGGGGTGCTGCAGGGGACTGTAGTTTTGGATGAGGAGCTGAACTAGAAGCTTCCAAGTGCTCTTCCAAGACTAAGATTCTATGCTTCCCTAACTGGGATCTTTCCACTGTTTCAGGTGATAATTCCGAGCTCAGGTCCTGTGCACAGGACCTAAGGCAGTCTTCACGTCAGAGCTAGAAGAGACCTTGGGCGACCACCCAATCAACTTTTCATGGTTCAGTTGTGGAAACTGATGTCCACAGAGAAATGTCTTGCTATCATGTCAGATAGTTCTCCAGCCACGACTGAGGCCTGAGTCCCCCTAGGGCAGAGGAAATCTCCCATTTCTAAAAGAAAGCCCCGCACTGTTCATAGCAGTCACAACCTCTCTCACATCCCTGAATCAGGATCCAACGACTTGCCAATCAACAAATGTTGCTGGAGAGTTTACCACAAACAAGTCTCTGTGCTAGGCCCTGAGAACACAAGCTGTCCGGCAACTTCCTGCTCCCTAAAGTCACAGTCTATGGTGGAGGTGCAAACACGCGATCCTGTTGGGGCTTCAGCGTACTTCCTCCTGTGTGCTTTGCACGTAGTAGGTGCTCAGCAAACGGAAACGGGGAGACTAGTTATCACTCTCAAGGCGAGCCCGCAAAGAGGCCTCAGGTGAAAAGAGAAAGGAGGATTTTTTTTCCGGCCCTGGCTCTGCGCACCGCTCCCCAGCGCGCCAGGCGGGGCTGCGTCCGGAGCATCCTTCCCTCCGCCTCTGTCCTGGTCCCCGCTCAGCGGCCGCTAGGAGCGCGAAGGGAGGGGCACGGGGGCGCGCACGCAGGGTGTCGGGGGCGCGCCGGCCGCCCGGGGACGCGCACGGGCTGGTCTCTGCCCTAATGCGGCGGCTGGCGGCGAGAGGCGCTGCAGGGGACGCGGGGGAAGTGGCGGCGCCGGCAGCGGACAGCTCCGACAGCGCCCAGGGCCGGAGCCCGAGCCCTTGGAGGTAGGCGAGCGCGAACACCGGAGAGATGGGGGTAGAGAGTCATGGAAACCCACCTAGCGACACCCCCTTGTTCCCGCCCTCCTCTGTCTCCATCCCCTGACCTGCCCCCCTCCCCCTCCGTCCACATTCCCATCCCTTCCCCTCTCCACACTATCACCTGCCCCGAATCCATCCGATTCTGTTGTATGCTCACCCCATCCCCGTCCAGCTCCCAGCCCCCTGCCCACCCCAACACCCTTTCTATCTCGTTGGCCGCGTCCCCTCCCCCTTCCCGCATCCTCAACCCTTTCCCTTTCCTCTCTGTCCCCGCCTCATCCGTGAGCCCTGCCTGCCCTTGTACTTCTGTTTACCTCGACACCCCACTTTGGATGACCCCATGGCTCCTGTATTTCCTACCGCACACATCAGCCCCTTCTTGCCTCCCCTATTCTCTTCCCCATCTCATGCCCCTACCAGTTGGTGTCCTGTCTCTCCATTTGCTTCCTCAGTTTCTGTCCTCCCCTGGTTCCCCCTTGCACGCCCTGTCCCAGCCCCTTCCCAGCTGCCTCTTGGTGTCCTCCTGCATCACAGTCCCTCTCAAGAACCCCGCCTTCTCCCCCCTTTGGCTGTTAGCTGGCCTGACACCCGTCACCTTCCCTCGCTGCCCTTCCTGGTGCCGTGTGGAGCCATACAGCCTGTACCCAGCCCTCCCTCAGTGGCCTCTGGACCCCCCTTCCCTGGGTGGGGATCTTGGTTGTGGAATATAACCCCTTTCTGCATGTTCGATCCTATTTGTGGCTTGGGGAAGAATGCTGGGGGTTAGTAGGCCTCTCTCTTACGTTCCTCTCCAGCCATGCAGCCACTCTACTCCTCTAGCTGTTCAGGTTTGTTTCCTAGATGGATTGGGGGAGGGGGTGCTAGGCATTGGGAAACTAGGATGGGGAAGGGGCAGGGTCCAGGGGAATGACTGAGCAGACTCCTCCTGGGGCTTGGCCTGAGCCCTGATGTAAAGGCCTGGATGAGGAGCCCTGCTGGAGGGCTGGAGAATTTTGGATTTTAGAAAAGATTCTGCTTCAGCCTCCAAGTCAGCACTTTGTCATCTGGAGCTGTCATGAGTGTGGCCCATGGGCTGGGCCAAGAGTGGGCAGAGTGCTGAATCACCTAGAATCTGGGCCCCATGGCAGCCCCCATCCTGTCCTGAGCCAGGTTCTGCTTCTGACTCCTTCCTTGGCATTTTGGCATGGGGTGTGTGTGTGTGTGTGTGTGTGTGTGTGTTGAGCAGAGATGCCTCATCCCTCAGTGTGGGGGAGAGGACAACAATACCCCTTTTCTGCCTGCCTGTGTCCCTGGCATGAGGGCCTAGTGTGTCTCATCTACCCTTGGAAATGTGCTGGGCCCTGCTGGGCCTCAGTCAAATCTCCAGCAAGGCAAGGGCAAGCCACAGGGCTTTGAGACCTGGTTGGACAGGAGTTTAATTGTTTGTGTGGAGCCAAAACCAGCCTCAGAGCCCACAGAACTTAAAGCAATAGGAGAATAGCCCAGGGAAAATGTGTGTGAAGAGTGGAAGCCTCTGGGGATAGGGGCCATACCAGCTGTGGGGTGGGGGCAGTGGAGGATGGCAGGCAGAGATCTATCCTCCTTCTGGTTTGGGGATGATTGGATGTGGTGGAATTACACTGCAGGAAGAATTGAAGGAGATGAGGGGCCTGCTACGCAGCTAATACATTTCACCTTTTGTCTTGACTGAGCTGGCACTTCGGAGGGAGTAATTTCTCCCCTTGTCTTTGGATTCAACTGAAGGGGTGTGTGTGTGTGTTGTGATGTGTGTGTGTGTTGTGATGTGTGTGTGTTGTGATGTGTGTTGTGATGTGTGTGTGTGTTGTGTGATGTGTGTAGAGAGAGAGAGAGAGAGAGAGAGAGAGAATTATGCCAATAAGGAAAGAGACTCACTCCCACTTAGCCCCAGAAATTGTGGTTGCCACTGTGGAACAGGGAATGGCAGCCCTGCCTTAGGGGCTTAGACGAAACCCAGAGGCTTAAATTGAGGCGTTAAGAGCGAATTGCAGACAGACTCTGTCCCTTCTCTGCAAGGCTTCCTCACTTTAGGAATCCAAGTGTCTGGACTCCTTCAGCTCCTGTGCAGTAAACTCTGAATGGGCCTCAGGCAGTGCCTGGCAAGGGGATGTGCTGCTGGGGGCACTGGCTGCACCTTGCTTTGTCACCCTTCTCCGTCGCCTCTCCAGCGTGAGAGGGGGTGGGGCTGGAAGCTTTCCCTGGCATCAGTGCCTAAGGGCTGCCAGCTTTTCCTGGTACAGGGAGAAAGCATTACCTGCAACCGTTGTTGAGAGCTGATTGGATTAAGGTCCTGATGTTGAAATGCTTGATTGGAGCTCAGGTGAAGTGGGGGATTCTAATAACAATGTACATATTTCCCAGTTTTGTGCAATGAATTTCACCCCTCACCCCCTTGTTTGGCATCAGAAAGAGTACGGAGAAATAAACCAAGGCACACGGAGGGAGAAGCCAGCTCCCCAGAGAGCTGGAGCAAGACCTTCCAATTGTACCTAGCCAGCTCCCTGTGGGCTGAACTGGCTGCGCTCACAAGGGCTGGTTCTTTAAGGCACACATTGAAGAGGTGGCTGAGAGCTGGGGGTGGGGTTCTGGCTTTGCATTTCTGGGGTGGGTGGGCCAGAGGAGGGTCTGATTTCTGTGGTGAGTGAGAGGCGGGATGCCAAGGCTCTGATCAGTCTATTGCAACTTGTTTCCTACCTCTGGCTCCACTCTTCTCCCTCAGGCTTTTTTGGAGGCCAGCGGCACCCTGAGATCTTCAAGACTGTGCAGGAGCTGGAGTGTGAGAATCATCCCTTTGTCTTTAGAAAAAGAAATTCTTAGGAAATCAGAGAGGGGGAAGCAGAAAAATTCAGTTCTCAGTCTGTTTGCCTGGGGTGATGTTTGGGCTGGGGAGGGGAGAAGTGAGAGGAACGTAAGGCCGGTTTCATACTTACTCATTTAACAAAGATCCATTAAGCCCTACGGTGTGCTGCTCTGCTAGGTGCTGAGACCATAGAGATGAAAAGTAAGCTAGGGTCCAATCTCTCCGAGCTCCTGGGCAATGGA
Source organism: Gorilla gorilla gorilla (assembly GCF_029281585.2). Lineage (NCBI taxonomy): Eukaryota > Metazoa > Chordata > Mammalia > Primates > Hominidae > Gorilla > Gorilla gorilla. Next base: position 51,927,687 of record NC_073224.2, on the reverse strand, counting down.
AGAGGAAGACAGGTGATCAGACAAATAACAGATAAGCTTGAGCAAGAGCATCCGGATAGGGATGTTACACAGCGGGATCTTTAATTCCAGTGGTATCAGCACACTGCTCTCCACAGCTATGAAGAGGGCTTGGCTGATGCTATCCGGAATGGTAGCTCAGGGCTGACCCTGAAGTTGACTGTCAGGAAAAGGGTAGGGGACAAGATGAGGTTCAAGGTGTTGTCAGATCCCCAGCTTGAAGGGCTAGAGGGGTAATGTTCTGTGTGTAGGTGAACCCGGCTAGATGTGGCTAGAACCTGATAGGGGAATACCCAAAGGGAGCTCTGTGATGAGGTCGAGGCTGCTTAACTCTCCCAATCCCATCTTCTAAGCTCTTGTATTTTAGGGGTAAAGTGTGGCTGGATATGCTTAGAATGTCAGTGAGTCAGAGGAAAGAGGCTCTGGGAGCTACTCATGTGTAGGCAAGATGCACAGGGATGTGCTGAGAAGCAAGGCGAGGAAAAATATTGTGAGCCCTGCAAGGTTCACACACCTGCAAGGTGTGTGAAAGGATTTGGCATTATGGGGAGGTCAGAGTCAGGTGGGAGTCATTGATGGGGAGGGCAAGTTGTTGGTAAGCAGGAGAGGTCCTTAGAAGCTATACACTTGACCACAGATTCCCGCAAATATCCATAGCCGAAGTGGGAAAATAGCCTAAGGAGAGAGACTGTCAGTTTCATCTGTCTGAGTAGCCCCTCTTTTCCCCCACACACCCATTTTTGTTCATTTCATCAATGTGTCCTGAGCCTTTGAATCTGTCAGGAACTGTGCAAGCTATTGGGCATGTAAGTCAAATTGGAGACACAGAAATGAAACCAAATTAAGACTCAGCACAAGAACTGCTATAATTGAGGTTAGATGAATTCCTGGTGTTGTAGGAGCATGGCTGAGGGGTCATAGTGAGCAGTAGGATCTGGAGTGATTGCACCAAACTGTCTGGAGAGACCCCTGCCTTGGCTTGAGCAAGTTGATGACAAACCTTTGGGCACTTACAATGCCCAGCTAAGGCCCAGGCCTAGCTGCAAGGGCTCAGGCCTAACTGTAAGGGCAGATGTTGGATGCATATGGCCTGGTCCCTGGACTGCAGAAGAGGGCCTGGGAGTTAATGGCTGTGCGGGGTGCTTGAGTAGGCACTTCCACAGCTTTGCTGACCCAGGACATTGGTTAGATTGTGCCAGCTTGAGAACTCTCAGGCCACCCTTTTTTCATTAGGTCTTGAGGCAAGCCAGAAAAAAATAAAAGTGGCGTAATAACAATAGTCACCATTATCGAGTTCTTTCTGTGTGCTAGGCACCCTACTCTGTGCTTTATATGAATCATTTCATTTCATCCTCAAAGGGTTAACCCTACAAATGAGATATTGTTAAGTTGCTGGTTTTACAGAAAAATGACAGATTCAGAGAAGCTGTTACTTGTTGAAGATTACAGAACAGGTGAGTTGCAGAGCTAGAATCTAAACCTTTATTTGTTTGACTTCAAAGCCTGTGCTCCTCTCCCATATGTCGTACTGAGCCCCACCTCCCACCCCCTCCCCGCCTCCAACCCCAGGTAGAAAAATAAAAAGCTAGGATGTTTTATCCACATGCACAAGGCTTTCTAGGAAAATCTGTTAGAAGGATTCAGTTAGAAGGCATTTTTGAATGCCTTACTTTCTTCTGAAAGATAGAAATGTGGTTCCTGCTTTCAAATAGAAGAAATAAGACTGAGACAGGTAAAATACCTTGAGAACAAGACAATACAGGGTCTGATTAAATCTTCATTGGTGCCTCAGACCCCGGATGGTAAAATTTCAAAGGAAAGCATGATTTGTTAGTTGGATTAGGTTGTTGGAGCCATGGAGGTGACATGGCACAGTAGAAACCATTCAGCCTTTGCAACCAGACAGATCTGCGTTCAGACCCTGCTTCTACTACTTGCTAGCTGCATAGCTGCAGCTCATCTGCAAAATGGGGATATTAATATGAACCTTGCAGGGCTGTTACAGAGATTAAATGTGAGAGGATAGTGAAAGGCCCAATGTAACACCTAGCTGGTAGTAAATATTCATCAGATGCTAACTGCTGCACACAGAGGTGTTGGGAATGGAACTGAGCCTCGAAGAATTGGCAGAATTTGGATATGCAAGAGAAGCAGAGGGTATTCTAGATGAAGGAACCATCAGGTGTATAAGCAAAAACTTGGGTTCAGATTCTCTGGGAAAGAAGTGACCTGCCTCATCCTGCGTATTCTCCCCCACCCTCACCCCACCTTCTCCCTGGTCCATGCCGCAAAGTCTTACAGGAAAAGGACATCATCCTAAAAGGCATGAGGGGCCTTCAACTTCTGGCCCCATTGTTAACTTAAATAGATTTCTTTCTCTGTAAAATTACAAGATTGCTGCAAGTTCCTGTCCCACAGCCTGTGTTTCTGGGATTTATGTCATTGATTAATTTCTTGTCCTGGCTTTCCTCTCCCACATGCGGTGCCATGAAAAAGTTGGAGTGCCTGGGGCATGGTAGGGTCATGCCCTCACTCCCCTATCATCCCCTCCCGGCTCCTGCTGCTCTCTTCTCCAGAAAGCAGCTGTCTTAGCATCTGCCTTCTCCTCCTTCACCTGCTCCTCCTCACTCCTCCCCTCCCAGGCTGGCCCAGCCCCTCCTGAAAGGCCTCCCTGGCAGCCCCTCTCCCCGTTATTGTGATGCTAATCATGTTGTTATTTTTTTTGAGATCCAGAAAGAAGGCCCCAATCTGTTCTAATGAATTTAATTAGAGAGGGGCTTGGAGAGCTTCAGAACCTCTTACCGGGATCACAATAAACAGAGTTAACAAGATAAACAGCCTGAGATCAGCCACTCAGGGGTTGGAAAGAAGGATTTCCCGGTCAGTCCTAGAATAAAAAAGTTCTTGGCACCCAGAGTTGGAGGAAGGCTGCATGAATAGTGGTCCTCCAAGTGGGTTCCCTTCTGGCCTGTTTCTGCCTGCCCCACCCAGCCCCTCGTACTTAGCTTCATACCTAGTTCTGACTCTAGGTGGCAAATGAACCTCCTAAGAAGGTCTAATTATTCTCATCATCATCACCAAGCACCTGCTATTTGGGTCAGGGTTACCACATCATCTTCTGGAGCAACATGGAGGCTTATGAGACCCTGTCTTCTGCCTTACAGGTGGTAAGAGATATGTGTCCAAATATAAGTAATATTTGCTAATTCCAGAATGTAAGTTCTAGAAAGCTGATGGAAGATGACATTGGGCTTGGGTGATCTGGAACAGCCTCTTGCAAGAGGAAGTACTTCAGGTGGGTCTTTTTTTTTTTTTTTTTTTTTTTTTTTGAGATGGAGTCTTGCTCTGTCACCCAGGCTGGAGTGCAGTGGCACGATCTTGACTCACTGCAACCTTGCAACCTCCACCTCCCAGGTCAAGCAGTTCTCCTGCCTCAGCCTCCCAAGTAGCTGGGACTACAGGCATCCACCACCACACCCCACTAATTTTTGTATTTTTTGTAGAGATGGGGGTTTCACCATGTTGGCCAGGCTGGTCTTGAACTCCTGACCTCAAGTGATCCACCCACCTCAGCCTCCCAAAGTGTTGGGATTACAGGCGTGAGCCACTGCGCCCGGCTGGTGGGTCTTGAGATATCAAGGCTTGAAGACTTTCTCCAAGACTACTGGAGAAAAATCATGTGCAAAAGCAGGACTATGCAGAGGATCTTTGATTCATGAAGGTAAATGGCATGGTTTGGGTGGTGGGTGCATGTAATTCAGTAGTGAGGGGTGTGTCTGGAGCAGTATATGGAGACAAAAATCATAGAGAACCCTGAGTGCTAGTCTTTACTCTTCTAACCTGGTTGCACTGCCGTCTCCCTGATTTGCTTCTCTGAGCACATACGATGCCCAGCTCTGGGAAAGGCCTTCTAGGTTTGGAGACTTCTGGCCTTCATGCTGAGCTAGCTTTCCTGGATCCAGTTTAGGCCAACTGGGGTGGATTGACCAGATGCTAAGTTTTGTTCTCAGATCTTGTGATTTTCTGGGATGAGAGTGAATGGCTGGCAGAGCGATTCCAAGAACTTTTCCCAGTGATGAAAATTCTCTTTTTCTTTACTGATGCTGGCCAATTTGCTTTGGCAGTAGCATTTTAAACAACTATTTGGTGAAAGGTCCAATTTCAGGGTCAGAGAATTTCATCACTCTTTTCTTTATATTACTAAGAATTCTCTGAGTTGTGTATTGGGATATGTGTGTGCGTGTATGTCTGTGTGTGCGTGTGTGTGTGTGTGGTGCCTATGTTAGTAGAATTATTCCAACTAAGTCTGGTTCTAGTTTTATCTTTATTTGCAGGGTAAAAGTCATTAAATATTTCTAGGCCTTTTTTGTTGTTCAAAGGTGGAAGAATCTCTCCTATATCTTACTGTGTGTTGACCATAAGCCAAATTATTTGAGAATAACAGGATGTTAATTATGAGGAGGTATTATAGCTATCTATGATTTTGACAGAAGGTGTAATATTGAGGTAAAATTTTAAGTCTGTCTCCCTGCCACCCAATTCTTGGAACATCTTGACTCGTGAGACCAGCCAGAGTTTTATTTGGGGGCACCACCAATGTTTATGCTTCTTGTTACTTTTCCTAGTCTGTCTGGGCTTGTGTATAATTAGTAAATGAAGTTAGTACATTGCTCTCAGCTGTTGGCTGACCTATATAAGATAAATTTATATGCAAGACATTGTTGTCACTGCCATTGTTATAGTACCTATTGTGTGGTATTTTTCCACATGTTGGAGGTGAATGTCTTTATGGAGGAAAATGCCTCCAAGGCCATAGATGATATTTCTACGCTGACGTAGGTCAGGGCAGAAACTAGATATCTTTCCGATTATCATCACACACTGAGTGGAATTGAAGCCTTTGTCATCCACATTGGGAGCTAAACTAGGATTCTGTGGCTGGCCTCAGCCCTGGGATATGCCCTGGTTTTGTTTTAGTAAGATATTCATTGCATCTGCAGTTATTATTTGAAGACCCTGCTATGTGCATTGCACTCTTCTAGGTGGAAACTTGTTCTGAGAGAAACCTCAACTCAAACAATGTTAGAAATGTTTTAGTTTGAGATAGTTATTTTACTAATCAAGAAATGAAGACTCAGAAGTGTGGCATGACTGACTTGTGACTGCATGGCTGGTTGCTGGCAAAAGCTAGTTCTGGCAAAACCCACATATGAACCTGGTAATGATACAAGATGATTGATAGGTAATTAAGTTTCTAAAGCATGATCTAAACTAGAAGTGTTTTGGGATGTCAGAGAACAGAGGAAATCACTGTAGATTAAAGTCTTTGGGGAAGGTTCTGAAGAGAAGTGGGGGTTGGCTTGGGCCTCTAGAGATGGGTAGGACCCGAATAGGCAAAGATAAGAAAATGGCATTTCTGGTGGGGAAAGGAGTGCCCACTCAAAGGGCTAGAAGAGGGAAACAGCTAGTGTGGTCAGGCATGGTGAATTGGCCAGGCCGCAGCAGTGGACGAAGCGGTATGGGGCCAGACTGTAGTGAACCTTGGCTTGCTAACTGAGGAGTGAATTTTTTTGGAGTTGGTGAGGAGTATTTGAAGCTTCATAGCTGAACACTCTCTTGTTCTGAAGACAACAAGATTGTGGTGTTAGAAGAAGTGGGTGGGAAGTCCCTTCCCAGGCACCTGGTGGTTTCCGAGGGGATAGTTCCTTCTGAAGGGTGTTTGGGGCAGAGGGGAGTGCTGAAATACACTGGGAAGGAGCTTGTCGCTGTCCAGAGTGCTGACCTGACCTGAGAGATTTTTCTCTTCAGTGATGCTGCACTGGAAAGTAACGCCGGGGAATGCTTACAACCAGCCAAGGGGATCTGGAGAATGAGTCTGCCTAGGACTAGGCAGCATGTGGGCTTTTTGTCAGTAAAATAGTTACGGTATCTGACTTTATAGTCCTTGTGACGAAAGCAAAAGTGTGGAGAGACTGTGTGTCCACGTATACAGGCTAAGATGGCCCACTTTGTAGCCTTGTAAGTTTTGCCTTAGAACTTTTGTGTTTACATGAGAATTCCAGCACGTTGCTTCTTTCATTATGAAAATGCACACCCTCTATTCAGCATTCCACAGAACACCTAAAGCCTCCCCAACAAACCAGGGGAGAGCAGCAGAACTTCCCAGAACACCCTACTCATTACTTCAAATGAAACATCTAAATGCTTTATATTAGTGCTGTCCAATAGAACTTTCTCTGATGATGGAAATGTTCTGTATCTGCACAGTCTAACATAATTAAGCCACCAATTACATGAGCACTTGAAATGTGGCTAATATGACTGAAGAATTGAATTTTGAATTACATTAAATTTATTTATGTAACTTATATTAGACTGCACAGCTCTATAGTCAGAATCTTTGACCTTTGCCACTTACCTCTCCTTATTGATCCTCAAACCTAAGCCTCTCTGACTTAGAGTAAAGTGGACTTTTGAGTGGGGGTAAGTTTGACAAATTGTTGGAGAAAGCCCCATGCTGAATCCAAACTGAAGTCTGTGTCTGGCTGTGAGTTTTGCCCTGACTTTCTTGTTTTCATAATGAGAAAAACCATCCATGATGCCCTGCAAGTTTTCCATTCAAAAGCCGAGGGAAGGCTCCTTGGATTCTGTGTGGAGTCTCAGGGACCTGATCTAAGACTTTTCGGAGCCTGGAACAGGAAAGCGATGCAGTGTTTATGGCCCTGAAAAGCTGGCTGTGGGGTGAGGTGGGGTGGGGTACAAATAATGTGCTGTGGTGTCAGATGTTTGCAGGCATCTCAGCAGAGAAAGGTTCCCGGTCCTGATCCATCTCCCACTGCAACTCTATGTATCTTTACAGTCATCCCGTTTATCTGGTATAGTGGACATGGCCCAGGGTGGGGGTACAGGTGAGCCTTTTTCTGTTTTGTTTTTGTTTTTCTGAGCCATTTTTGCCCCAAGGAAGAGTGAGTGTTAGAAGTATCAAAGGGTGATAAATGCTTACAAATGCCAAGTAAGAGGTAAGTAATAATAATCTGTCAAAAGACTGGAGCAGAAAATTTCCATGGTGTTGGCACATGTCAGCCTCCATTGGCCTGCCTAACCTTACCATGAACATGCTTGATTTCCTGTGTCTCTGGTCTTAGGCTTGCTATGTATAAGTCTGATTTCCTAAACCAGGATGCATGCTTTTTGAAGGTATTTCCTATTGTCTTCTTGTTTTTTCCAGTAGAATCTCAATGTGCTCATAGTAATCCCTCATAAAGGCCTGCTTGTGAGTCACTCTTTGTTAGCATGGAGCAGTGGGTTTGACCCCTAGAAAATGTGTGCACATGAATACAAATAATATTTATTGAGCCCCTGCTGGGCATAAGTCTCTGTGCTCAGTACTGCGGGCATTGACAAAGGAGGAGCTGAAGGTGGTTGCTCCCAGTCTAAAGGGAGAGGAAAGGCAGGCACGTATGAAACACACACATACACACACACACACACACACACACACACACGATAGGCAAAAACAAAGACAAAGGCGGTAGCGGGGATCCAGAGCTGCAGGTGGGGTGCAGGGTGCTGGAGGGGCCAGATTACATGCGTGTCCCTGTCTGGCCTCTCAGGGATTCCCTCCTTCATGAGGGAATGGCTTAGCTGGTACCAGCCACCTCCATGCCTGCAGTGACAGAGCTGCCTTTATGGTTAGTCAGGCAGCTTGCTCTCTCACTGGGCTGTACCAAGGTAGGGCTGTCCTGAGCTCGCCTCTCCTCTTCCATGGTGAAGAGCACTTAGAAGAGGGTAGGGACATTGGGGAAGAGGGCTGTGGAAAGGGAATAAACTCTTTTTTCTTTTTGTCACTTAAATGGTGACAGAGCCTTGCTCTCGGACTTCCTTTTAGTCACAGAAGAGATTTGTTGGGTCTCCATCAGCTCTGGCACATGGAGCCCCATGATGCAGGCCCAGGTGCAGCTCTGGAGGAGCAAGAGAAGCAGAGCTTGGTGATGTGGCTCCCCATGATCACCCAGGCCCCTGGCTCTACTGTCTTGGAGTGTGCCCTGCCTGGTGGGGAGTGAGTGGGCTGCATATCCCAGTTGGGGTTGGGGAAGGACTTTTCTGGCTGCCTTGCAGGGAGGAGTCTGCCCTTCACCATCCTCCACATAGTGCTCCTCAGTCCTCCACATAGTGCTCCTCAGTCCTCCACATGCACACAGATCACCTGGGATCTTGTTAAAATGCAGGTTCAGTATCAGCAGGTCTGGACTGGGTTTGAGATTCTGCTTTTCCAACAAGGTCCCAGGTAATGCCAGTACTGCCCGTCTGCAAACTGCGCTTTGATGGACAAGGCCCTACGCATGGGTTCTCAACCCTGCCAACATGGTAACATCACTTGGGGAGATCTTACAATATGCTGATACCTGAGACCCAACCTGTACCAAATAAATTGCAATCTCTGAGGGTTGGGTCTAGGTACTGGGATGTTGTAAAGGCCTTCCAGGTAATTCTACTATATAGCCCAATCTGAGAACCACTGGACAGTTTTTCTCCTCCTTCTGCTGGCTTTTCACGTGGCTATATCTTCTTTACAACAAGAGACTATAAGTGGCTTGAGGTCAGAGAATGTCTTACAGCATATTACTAACACCTGCACCACAGTAGTAGTAGTTCTCTGATGTGTGGGTGGTTAGTTCGGTTGATTACAACATGATGCCAAGGGCTCTGTCACTTGGTGCCACAACTACCACTTGCACAACTACCACTGCCCTGGCCACCACTCCCGTAGATCCACCATCACCCATGAGGGATCAAAGAATGCAGCTGGCTTAGAGCAGGCTAGCTCTACTCTTGGAATAGTGACTCTAAGTGGGTGTCCAGTGCCTGGAACTGAATCAACTTTCAGTAAATATATACCAAATGGATGATTATTCTGGTGGTGGGGAGGGCAGAGACTGAATTAGGGATCAGAAGACTGGGGCTAAAGTGACTAGCACAAACTGTTCAGCCTTCCTTTGCTTTCATTTTCTCAGTTGTAAAATGAGGATACTAATGCCCACTTAATAGGGTGATTTAAGTAATCGTAGAGAAGTGGTCCTGTAGATGCTAGTGTTTTACAGATAAATGATTGTATAAGAATTCATTTCCAAAGTGGCAGGACTAAGCTATAATGTTAACCCTCTGACTCACGTCCTAACGACCCTTTGGGGTCTCACTATGTGTGCCTGCATCTACAGAATAACAAGAAGGCTATGGGACATGCAATTGACTGGACACCTACTCTGTATCAGTGACTGTCCTGGATGCTTGACTTTGTCATCTCATTGACTCATCACAACCCTGATTAAACGTTATTATTCCCATTACACTGAGAAAATGGAAGCTCAGAAGGGGAACCACCTTGCCCCACATAGCACATGGGTGTGTCTGATTCCAAAGTCTCCTAAACCCAGCTCATTACCCATCGGGAAACTCTGGGTTCCAGCACGAGTTGATGATCCCTTTGTTTGAGAAGCCTCCTTGTTTGGCTCTTGCTTGTATTAGTTAGTGAGATAAAAGTCTGAGTATCACAGAGATTCCAATCTTCTGTTAGGGAATGTTAGGATCTGACAGCATGGGAGCTTTGTGAGTCTTGGCCAACACCATACCATAAAGCCACTGTTCAGTGCTCTTGAGGCCCTGAGGCTGAGGCTGTGACATCTTCCCCAGAGAAGAATCACCACCTGCCACCACTGTCCCCTCTCTGCTTGACAGAGCCATTGAACCCAGCATTGGTCTGTTTCACTTACAGGTTTACTTTTGATTGTGGTATTAAAAGAAAATGGGAACATACAAGGGGGACAACCCCATGAGCCTTCCCTAACCATCTTACTTCCAGGTGTGTTGTCAACAGAATGTTTATATCACCTGGTGCCAGTCCCCCCATCCTGAGGGGTCGGTGACTCCTCTCCTCCAGTAGGTTTAGCACTGAGAGGAGGTCTGATGTCTGCTCTCCTCCTGTCCACCCCTTTGGCTTCAGCTGTGATGCTATTGCAAGGGCACTTCCTGGCAGAAGTCACCCGAGCTAAGCTCTTCAGTAAAAAGAAACAGGAAGGGTTGATTTGCATGGTCTGACCAGTTAGCGGGTGGAGCCCCAGTCCAGGTGCTTATACATCTATACCTGGAGTAGATCTTTATCTCAAGACCTTATTAGGTATTTGCTGAGGCTAACTGAACCCACACTGAAAAGAGAACAATATATAGCTTACCAGTCTGGAAACTCAAGCCTGACTACCTAGGAACTGCAGACATGCAATGGGCTTCCAATATACATTTCTAATGCTTCTCCCTGAGGTCTGACTAAGCATATCTGGTCCACATTTGTTCTCTTGATATCTTCTAATTTGGCTGATTCTTCTCTTATGTATTTCATGAAATTCTTCAGGGCCAGTTTTACACCACCCAGAACTTTCTTAAGCTTTGCTTATGAATTGTTCAAAGTTTACTTAAAGTACAGAGTGTTTAAGCACTGTATTGCTTCAATTTGTTCTCTGCTAAGTCCCCGCTTTTACATTGTTGCTTTCTCCTCCTTCTTTCTCTTTGAGTGTCCCTAGAGCTTTCTCTGTCTGAAAACTCTTTGTCCCATTTTTGAGTGTACATGGTCAGTATGTTGCTCCTCTGGTTGTAATAGAAACTTCCAGTTAGGCCTGGGCCCAAAACAAATCCCCTGTCACCCAGAAGCCTGGCCCTTTCTGTGTAACACCATTAAATGCTCCATCTGACCACAGAGGCCTGGGGTTTTAATGCTTAATCTTTTTATTCCCACTGACCTGTGGTTATTCCAGCACAACCTGTCCTTTTATTTTAGGAATCAGCATGAAGCCTAGTGGGCTCCTGGGACATGGATGGGCTTCGTGAACTACTGGGGCTTGGATGGGTTTGACTGGTGGGCCCCCAGATTCCTGCCTCCTTTCCTCCTCCATCTGGCTGCCCTCAGCAGTGGGGCCATCAGTGTGTTGCCTTGCTCAGACACCTGGGATGGGAGTTGTCTGCCACTGGTGTGGAGGGAAGCTGAGGCTTAAAGGAATGAATGCTGTATGCCGGGCCCTCCTGGAAGGCTGATGTGGGAGTGGGTCAGGGCTGGGTCAGGTGCTGGCTCCATTCTGAGTCAGACTAGGAAAATCCTCTCTGAACACATCCCATGATTCCTCTGTGTTCCTGAAACCTTGACAAATAAAGAGAGAGCTTTTATATGGCACCATAAAAAGTTGCAGCTGGGGCTTCTGAGAGCAAGAATCCTTTGTTTCTCAGCAGGCTGGTGACATCATCCAGGGCCTACCCAGATGCTGGTGTGTTGGGGACAGACCAATATAGGCCAAGGACTACTCAGCAGTGGCTAAAGATATTGTGCTTGCTGGGACTATTTCCTTTTTTAATTGAACATGTTATTGAGATGGTTAATCCACTTAAGAAATAATACAGAGAGATCCTATGTGCCTTTATGCAGTTTCTCCCAATGGTAACATCTTGCAAAATCATAGTACACTCTTACAACCAGGATATTGATGTTGATACAATCCAGCGATCTTATTTTGACTTTTCTAGTTTTACTTATACTAATTTCTCTGTGTGTCACTCAGACTGTTTTTGCTCCAAATCATTTGTCTGCCTTCTCCCCTTTCTTCCCTCTCCAGGTCTGTCTCTCTCCCTTCTTTCCTTCCTTCTTTCCTTCTTCCTTCCTTCCTTCCTTCCTCCCTCCCTCCCTCCCTCCCTCCTTCCCTCTTTCCCTCCTTCCCTCCCTCCCTCCCTCCCTCCCTTCCTTCCTTCCTCCCTTCCTCCCTTCCTTTCTCCCTTTCTCTCTTTCTCTCTCTTTCTCTCTTTCTTTCACGGAGTTTCACTCTTGTTGTCCAGGCTGAAGTGCAAAGGGATGATCTCGGCTCACCTCACTGCAACCCTGCCTCCTGGGTTCAAGCGATTCTCCTGCCTTAGCCTCCCGAGTAGCTGGGATTACAGGCATGCACCACTATGCCCAGCTAATTCTGTATTTTTACAAAATTAGTAGAGACAGGGGTTTTTAGTACAGACGGGGTTTCTCCACGTTGGTCGGGCTGGTCTTGAACTCCTGATCTCAGGTGATCCGCTTGCTTTGGCCTCCCAAAGTGCTGGGATTACAGGCACGAGCCACCGTGCCCAGCCCCAGGTTTGTTTCTCTAAGGCTACATTGTGCAATGCCAGAGTGCATGCATCTGGTCTTGGAAATAGAATATGGAGCAAGAGCCAGGGCCCAGAACCACACTGCCTGGGTTTCCATTTGGCTCTCTGTTCACCAGTTGTGTGATTTCGGCAAATGACTTACATCTTCCCTAATTTTCATTTGTAAAGTGGAGAGTTAAGTAGGGCTTACCCTTCATGGGTTGTTAGGATTAAAATAAGTAATGCACATGAACCCCTTTGCCTAGTACCTGGCAAAGTAGAAGTGCCCTGTGAAAGTTAGCTGTTGTATTCTTGCCCCACTTCCCTTCCTGAGGGTAGCTTCATGCTCTGCCTTATTCAAGTACACCTGATGGCTTTGGTGAGCAACCATAAAATGTTTTTGAGCCTCAAATAAGTGCTCAATTGTATACTAGATACTGTGGGTATTACAGTGGAGACAAAGAGGCAGTTTTTGCCTAAAAAGCCCTTGTATTCCAGTAGAGAAAGTATACCAGGCATCCATGCATGGTAAAGATAACTACACAGGTACTAAAGGGCAACTGCAGGCCGGGCGCGGTGGTGGCTCATGCCTGTAATCCCAGCACTTTGGGAGGCTGAGGCAAGCAGATCACTTGGGCTCAATGTAAGAATTAAAGAAAGAGGAGAGAAACACGAATGGTGGCTTCTCAGTCAACAGGGACAGGTTTATTTTAAATAAACTTGAGAGGGGCAGCTGGCTGAGTTAGGTCAGAGCCACACTCTCTTACAGACTGAGAGTTTTTAAGGATGCTGGGTGGGAGAGTTTATCAGAGGCTTGGACTGCTTCTGTGTCTCTTTGTTGTGCTTATCTGGGAGGGAGAGTTGTGTGTCTGTTCCCATACATCTTTCTGTAGCTGCAGGCATATCCCCCCAAGTCTGCTTTTAGCTTCCCTATCTTAGTGCACCTGAAGAGAAAGGAATGTGCTTATTAAGGCCCACTGTTTTACTGGGGCCCATTGTATGAGGGTGAAGTTTGGTAGTTACCCAAGGGACTTTCCCCCTACTTCCCTCTGTGCTCGAGCTGTCTTATCTGTGTTTTACTGTCTGCTCTTTCTGGCTGCTTGTAGTTAGAAGAGAAATGTTTTCCTTGAAATGCATGAGGCTAGAAAGGGAGCTGGAACTTAAAGTGGCGGTATATGTCTGAGATGATGGTGCTCCTGCTCTGTCAGTCAGGAATTCAAAACCAGCCTGGCCAACATGGTAAAACCCTGTCTCTACTAAAATACAAAAAAAAAAAAAAAATAGCTGGGCGTGATGGTGAGCACTTGTAATCCCAGCTACTTGGGAGGCTGAGGCAGGAGAATTGCTTGAACCGGGGAGGCGGAGGTTGCAGTGAGCTGAAATTGCGCCACTGCACTCCAGCCTGGGTGACAGAGTGAGACTCCATCTCAAAAAAAAAATAATAATAATAAAATAAAGGACAACTGCAAGTGGCTGGTTGAGACCACAGGAGCTCCTGGAGTCTAGGAAAGGGAGAGGACATTTTAATCTGTGGTACCTAGAAAGACTTAAAGGAGGAGATTTGGGGTGGAACCTTGAAAGATGGAACTCTGGCCAGGCATGGTGGTTCACACCTATAATCCCAGCACTTTGGGAGGACCAGTCAGGAGGATCCCTTGAGGCCAGGAATTTGAGACCAACCTGGGCAGCATAGCAAAATGCCATTTCTAAAAAAATTTTTTAAAAATCAGCTAGGCGTGGTGGCACACCTATAGCCCTAGTTACTTGGGAGGCTGAGGCAGGAGGATTGCTTGAGCCCAGAAGTTTCAGGTCACAGTGAGCTATGATTGCACCATTGCACACCGCATGTGTGGTAGGCTGAGACCTCTGACTCTTGCTCCCAATAAGCTCATGAGGTTATGTCTCCACGGGGGAAGGGGCTGGAATTCAGAAGAAATGGACAGTCCAGTTATCCTCAAGCCCTAATTGCCTTCATGCTGGCCACACCTACAGGGACAAAGGATGGAAGGAGGAAGGGATGACTTCTGATTTAAAAATGAGGCCCATGGCTGGGCGCCGTGGCTCACACCTGTAATCCCAGCATTTTGGGAGGCTGAGGTGGGAGGATTGCTTGAGCCCAGGAGTTTGAGGCCAGCCAGAGCAAGACAGTGAGAAGTGAGATCCTGTCTATACAAAAAAAAAAAAAAAAAAAAAAAAAGAGGGCCAGGGAGGGTAAGGAGACTGACACAAGAAGGTTAGTCAACAAAACAGGTAGAAGTGAGGTGTTATGTTTCAGAGTAGGGAATTGGAATCCATTTCTCATAGTAAGCCATTTTCCTGTGATCTAATTGTGTCCTTATACCCTTGTTCCACCAGGTTAATACACTAAGCCAATATATTATTTCCTCCATAAAGATGGGGAAACTAATGCACAGAGAGCTTGGTGGCCATTTGAGAGTGCGGCATGAATTAGGGTGGGGCCATGCCACGGTAGCCATCTCCTGACTTTGGCCTGTGGATTTCTAGCCTAGTTCTCTCCTGGGCCTCCGTGACCCAGGTCTCAGCTGGTATCTAGCCTGAGGTAAGCTCTGGATTCCTAGGTGGGGGATGGAGGGTAATCCACCCAATGTAAGACCTCTTCCAGATCAAGCAGCCCTGGCACAGAGAACCACGTGACCATCACTGCACCCTCCCGGCTGTGGCAGGGTTCCAAGCCCTGGTCTCAACTGCCATGGGACTTGGTGGCCAAGCCTGGGAAGAGCCCATTGTCTTCTTGCATCACCACTGGCTGTGTGGCTGCTGGCTAGCTTGCTTGTTCATTATTTGTTTTGTGGAGGCTGCCCTGAGTCCTATATTCAGCCACAGCTGGGCAGCTGGCACTTGCTCAACTTTTGCCCCAGTCTACCCTAGAATCTCAGTGGTGCTAATGGAAGACTGCTGCCTGTGTGTGTACGCGTGTGTGTGTGTCCGTGTGTGTGTGTGTGTGTGGTGTGTAGGAGAAGAGGGAGAAAAGAAGGTGTTAAGCCTCCTGAAAAGGTAGGAGATTTCTGTCTCCACTGGGGGCCTGGTTTTGGGTTGAGAGAACTCAGATGTGTATAAATTGACCTTGGTTATTTGCCTTAACCACCAGTGGGAGGACACATGGGTGGTCATGGGGTCTAAGTGTGAGTGGCCTGTGACTACCCCATCCTGGCTATTGTCATAGCAGCAGCAACAGTAGTAATAATAATAGTTAAGTTAAAATAATGGCAGCTACCAGATATTCAAAGCTTACTATGTGCTAGACAATGTCCTAAGTGCTTTAAATAGATACTATCTCACTCCACATTCTACTTACGACATTTTTTCAGCTGCCCTGTTTTCCAGGCAAGAAAGTGAAGCACAGGGCTGCCTTCCCATCTGGTAGCCCAGGGTTCTGTAGCCCTGATCTATTTGTAGGATACCTTTGCTTCCCCATGCCCCTCCACCTGCCTACCTAGGCTGCCTATGTGAGACAGAGTGAGGAAGGAAGGCCAGGTCTACTTCTCTTCTTACCTTGGGGCTGCCGACTTGCTCTGGCTACAGAGACTCCTCCTGGCTCTTTCCCAAGGCTACCAGCCTCTTTTCCTTTATGTCTGCTCACTCATTGGCTATGCATTTGGGAAGTCAGGGGGTTGCAGAGGACTTGACTCTCTCCTGCCATTCCCCCTCCTCTACCTTTTTTCTCCAGAAAATTCCACAAACGCAGTGGGTTAAAAGTGGCTCCTCCTTGGCCCTGTGTTTGATCCACTGCCATCTCTGTTTGGAGGCAGGCCACTTTATATTTTACTTCTTTTCCCATGAGCGGTGGGCATGGGTGGTGAGGGGAATATCGTTCAGTTCCTCTGTCCCATTCTGAAGTGAAAGCTCACAGGATCCCTCCAGGTCAGGGGAGTTCAAGGACATTAGTCACAGTTAATGGTGTTGATAAGAAGATGGATACAAAGAGAGGGTGGAGGGCAGTATGGGGTGGCAGTAGGGAACTCACCTCTGGCTCTGCTTTTGTCTTCCCATTACCCCTTTGTACTGGAAACAGTGATAATTCCCCCATTTCCCAGCAGGAAACACTGAGACTTAGAAGGGCCCCAGGAGGGAAGCCTGGAGAACTCGTCCTTTCCCTCTCATCCATTCTCTGTCCAGGAGCTGACACTGCCTCTTAGCAGGTGCTCAGTTGGTCAGGCCCAGTGAGTTAGATATAGTCCCCTTTTTCATCACTTTTGGCAATTTTGTATTTTTTGAAACAGGATCTTGCTCTGTCACCCAGGCTGGAGTGCAGTGGTGCAATTACAGCTCACTGAGGCCTCAACCTCCCCAGTTAAGTGATTCTCTCACCTCAGCCTCCTAAGTAGCTAGGACCACAGGCATGTGCCACCATGTTTAGCTAATTATTTTTTTTAAGAGACGGGATCTCCCTATATTGCTCAGGCTGGTCTCAAACTCCTGGGTTCAAGCGAACCTCCTGCCTTGGCTTCCCAAAATGTTGTGATTACAGGCATGAGCCACCACACCCAGTGCAAATTTTATTAAAGTGAGACATACAGTAAAGTACACAGATTTATACTTTCTACTTTTTAAATGTTATTTGTCTGATTATAAAGGTAAAAATCATAAACTTTGAAAAGTGACAATCAAAAAACCCCAGTTGCTTGGGAATAACAACCATTAATATTTTATGTGTACTTTTTCTGTTGGTCTTCTAGTTTGAGAGTTGTTGCTAGAATCTGGCTGTTGGGAACAGAGCAAATAAGGACGGGGTCATGGAGGGCTCGTTGCCCTCTTCTCAGGATGTTTCCCGGCTACAACCCAGCTTCTGATCTTCACCTGCAGCTTAGAAGCAAAGCGTTCATTATCACCCCTACCCCAGCTGTTAATAAGTTAAATAATCTGCGATAATACCACAGAGGCCATTATTTATTGAACAGCCTGCTTTGTTCAAAATACAAAAGTCAAGTTTGACATGTGGAATGAGATTCCTAGGGCTTGGAGGCAGGCCTGTCCCTGGGGACACCAGTTGGCCTAAGTGAATTCTGTGTGCTCACACACCTCTGTTAATAGATTGGTGTCTACCTTCAGTCTGCTTCTTAGGCCTTCCTTTGGGGCTTGTGATCAAAGCCAGAGGGTGGGAGCCCTGAATGGGAAGATGTGACCCCATTCGTGGACTTAGCAGCCTCAACCATGTGTGTCTGAGCCTCCCTACCGAAACTGGCTTCTGCTGGGGCCTTGAGTTATTTTATGTGAAGTGCTCACAAGAGTGCTCGGCACATTTTGAGAACCTTGTGTTAGCGAATACCATCACCATCAAGGTCACCATCATCTCCTTATCCAGGCTGGGATAGAAACTGTCAGAACTTCAAGAAACGTTAAAAACAGTCTCTTCTGTGGTTCTCATGCTTTAGCCTGCATCTGAGGCACTGGGAGGGCTTGTTAGAACATGGATTGCTGGGCCCTGCCCACACAGTTTCTGAGGCAATAGGTATGGGGTGGGGGCCAAGAATGTGTGTTTCTGACAGGTTCACAGGTTCTGCTGATGCTGCTGGTCCAGGGACCACACTTGGAGAGCCATAGTCCAATTCCCTCATTTTGCAAGTGGGGGCCTGAGGGAAAGAACTCAGCAGGGAGCTTAATACTATTTGGTTTCAGAGCTAGAACCAAACCCAGGTCTGCAGCCCAGTGCTTTAACCACATGATGTTCTGGCCATCCATCCCCCTGGAAGTGCCCGCAGTTGGGTGGTAAGGGACTGCCTTCCCAAGAATGAAATAGTTTCAACTCTGGAAAGCAAGCAAGAGCAGGCACAGCAGGCCTCTGAGGGCCAGGAGTCCCAATCCTAACCCTGCTGTGGTCTCTCTTTTATGATGTTGGGTCATTCATCCATGTATGTATCCAAGATGCATTTACTGATTAATTACCTTCTGTGGGAAAAGAGCTGTGTCTGGCACTGTGAGGGTACTTAGACAAACAGGACGTAGGAACATCTCTTCCTGTTCAATCCCATGGCGCTGCCGTTTCCTGCAGTGGGCTCTGGAACCTTCTCCCGAGGGGCACACAGTGAGAAGAGAAGACTTGGAGTAAGGAGACTGGATACTAATCCTTGCTCTGCTCTGACTTAATGGGTGGCCCCAGGTGACCTCTCTAGGCCTCAGTTTCTTCATTAGAAAATTCTGTGAGGCAATGAGTGAAGTGATGGTGAACAGAACTCCTTTCCCAGCCTGAGATTTTACAACTCTGGGGGCTTTCAAATAGCTTGTAATGGCAGCTGTCTTGGTTTCAATTTTTAATCATTTACTTAGTACCTTGTCCCATGTTTTCTTCCTTAATATGGAACAGACTGGACTCTCCTGGTGTATAAGGTGTGAGGAGCTAGAGGAGACAAGATGCCTCTCATGCTTCCCCCTCTCGGGTATCTTGTTATCTGCTGAACACTGCCAACTGCAGTGGTGGTTGATACAGCTTGGCTCTGTGTCCCCATCTAAATCTCATCTCAAATTGTGATCCCCACGTGTCAGAGGAGGGGCCTGGTGGGAAGTGATTGAATCATGGGCACAGACGTCCCCCTTGCTATTCTTGTGATAGTGAGTGAGTTCTCACGAGATCTGATGGTTTAAAAGTGTATGGCACTTCCCCTTTGTGCGCTCTGTCTCCTGCTCCGCCATGGTAAGACGCGCTTGCTTCCTGTTCACCTTCCGCCATGACTGTAAGTTTCCTGAGGCCTCCCAGCCATGCTTCTGTACAGCCTGTGGAGCTGTGAGTCAATTAAACCTCTTTCTTCATAGATCACCTAGTCTCAGATAGTTCTTTATAGCGGTGTGAGAATGGACTCATACAGTGGTTTTGCCCTCATAGTTTTAATTTGTTTTTCTTCTTAGTCTATTGTTTATTTTATCCATAATGAACCAGGAAACATATGGAACTTCATAGAGTTAATGAGGAGCACAATAATAATAATAATTCTACAAATTTGTCTGAAGATGATGGCTACCAGATTGTATTCATTTCACCAGAATTTTTACGTGACACATCAAGATGTTTCAGTACTAAAAAAAAGTGATAATTATATCTGAAGTGGATTTTCATTTACTGGGAATAAACACTATCTACAACAAAGAAGTGCATGTAAATCAGTCAGAAAGCTTCTCTTTTTTAGAAGCAAAATTTAAAACTGACAAAGCACCAAGTGTATGAATTTCCAACTTCAGCATGTGAGAGCAGCTTTCGACTATTTTTAAACCTTAACATTTGATGAAATTATTGTAATATGATTTGACCCCCAAGACTGATATAACATCTAAAAATGTGTTAACAAATCATGCTTTTCTTTTTTTTTTTTTTTTCTTTTTTTGAGATGGAGTCTCACTTTGTCACCCAGGCTGCAGTGCAGTGGCATGATCCTGACTCACTGCAACCTCCGCCTCCCAGGTTCAAGTGATTCTCATGCCTCAGCCTCCGGAGTAGCTGGGACTACAGGTGCATGCCACCATGCCTGGCCAATTTTTGTGTTTTTGGTGGAGATGGAGTTTCACCATATTGGCCAGGCTGTTCTCAAACTCCTGACCTCAAGTGATCTGCCCACCTCGGCCTCCCAAAGCACTGGAATTAGAGTCATGAGCCACCACACCAGGTCAAATCATGCTTTTATTATCTAGTTAATCTGAAATAAATTGAACGGTATGTGCCATTGCTAAATGGGGAAAAGGTTGAAATTTGCCTTTATGCATATAACAATCAACATTAAATATTGTGTTAAAACTACACTTTGTAAAAATTTTCATAGTAAGCTGATCTAAAATTACATATTTTAAAACTTAAAATAATCAACATTAACCAAATATTCTAAAATTCCCTTGGGGTGATCACAAGATAAAAAAGATGAAAGGATTAGAAAGAACAATCTCCAGGATTCTGGCTTTGATACTCTGGAATTCTAAGATGGTACAGGGTCTGAAAATCATGAAGAACAGGCGAGTATAGTGGTTTGCTAGGAGTGAGGGATGTAACGTGCCCCCCATGCCCTAGGATTGTTGTTAGAAACAGGATTAGACACAGTCTTTAAGAGTCTAGGTAGCAGAACTAAAACCAGAGAGCAGCTTTCTGTCTAGTTTATCCAAGAACTTTCTAATCATGGGAATCACTGGATATTAGAATTGGAAGGAGCATTAGCGATCATCTGATCCCATTAGAGCTGCCCCCAAATAGAAAGTGGAGTAAGGCTTGGCGTGGTAGCTCATGCCTGTAATCTCAGCACTTTGGGAGGCTGAGATGGGTGGATCATCTGAGGTCAGGAGTTCAAGACCAGCCTGGCCAAAATGGCAAAACCCCATCTCTACTAAAAATAGAAAAAATTAGCTGAGCGTGGTGGCACGTGCCTGTAGTCCCAGCTACTTGAGAAGCTGAGGCAGGAGAATCTCTGGAACCTGGGAGACAGAGGTGGCAGTGAGCTGAGATCACGCCACTGCACTCCAACCTGGGTGACAGAGTGAAACTCCGTCTGAAAAAAAAAAACAAAACAAAACAGAAAGTGGAGTGAGAACCCTTGTGAGAAGTAAGTGCTGCATCTTAGGATGTGTTTAAGCAGAGGCTGGTTGACCCATGCCTGGGACAATGGCCTCTGTTTGGGCCTTCATGGCTGGAGCCTGCCTGAAGCTCAGAAATGAGCATGGCCACATGGGCAGTATTCCCTTCCATCCTCTCCTACCAGCTAAGAGTTTTCTTTGGCAAAGTTCAGTCCATAGATGGGTGAGCTCAGGGCCTGGTCCTGGGACTCCGGGGGTACTGCTGTGGCACCATGGAGCTCTCACTAACCTCCAGGGCTTGCCTCATCTGGGTGAGCTGGCTTGTGTGTCTTCAGTGACATGAGAATTTTAAGTACATGTTTTGGGGACGGGAGCAGTGACCTTTGAAAGAGAGGCTGATGGTCTGGTCTGGGGGCAAGTCCCATGGACTTGAATTCAAGACACACCTGGGGCCTTGCGTAGCTCACAGCATCTACTGCCTTTTCAATAGACAGTGTTCACATGCCACCTCCTCCCAGCCTGGCTTGATATTTTTATGACCCCACTAACAGATGGGAAGCAATGCTGTGGAAAGCCCAAACCCCAGATAATCTACAACCCACATTTGGTTTAGGAATGATCTACTGGATGTCATTTCTAAAACATAGATTATCCTTCCTAATTTTTATTTAGTCAAGGCTGAAAAAAATGTTTTAATATACTTGGAGTCCATATTAGAAGTGGCTAGCCTAGAATGTGTTCAGGCTCAGAAATAAGCTGTCCCAGACCTGAACATTTGCTGCAGATAATTGAGGATTGCTTTTAGTTCCCCGTAATCACATTAGCTCGTATTTTTGTATGTTAATCCTCTTCAACTTTGGTTATTTCCTCTGTGTGTATGTATGTCCCCCATGTCCCCCATTTAGACTAGACTGGCTTCCCAGAGCCGCGGCCTAGAGCCTTCTTTCTGCATCTCTTTTTACCTAGGTCTTAGTCACTGGCTCCTGTAGTACTTTGAGGTGTAGTTAAGCGGAAGCCAACTGAAGCATAGGGTTTATAACCTGGAGCCAGTGCTTTGTGTTCTATTCCTATCTGGGGAGACCTTTGTTGGGTATATGTGCATGTGTCCTAAACACAGCTGTTCACACAGCTGCTATCTCTTGGTATTGTGCCAAACCCATTCCAGCCCCCTATATCGCACTGAACTGAGAGAAGACTCTGATGCTCTTAGCTTGTCCCACTTGGAGAGAGAGAAGGGAGTCCCCATGATGAAGGTGTGAATGAGTTTCTCAGCTGGGTTTCTCAAAACACCCCCTTTCTGCCTGCTATTCCTACCCATCGGGGCCAGCTAAGCACACCCCTGGGTCTCTCCTGGCAAGGGGGAACCCATCCGTAGGGGAGAGAGGGGGAGGAAAGAGACAGGCCACAAGAGAGCTGATTGTGGGGCTTCTGCTTGACTTCTTTTCTGCTCTTCCTTGGGAAGGGCTCCAAGAAAGCCTCCTGCCTGTCTCACAAACCTAGACGTAGCCATTAGCATAATCTCATAGCTAAATTGTTCACTGACTGCCACTAGGCTGCCCATTCTCCACCCCCACCCACCAGCCTTTTTGCCTGACCTATTCATAGACTCTCAGCAAGAGCCAAAACTCTTGGCCAGTTATCAATGTCTCTTGTTTGCTCTGTTCCTTGGGTAGTGGGCTCATCAAGGGGATGCACGAGTTGGGGGCTGCGTGGGAGTAGCCTCACCTACTTCCATCTCTGTCACGTCAGGCCCCTTCATTTTTGGTTGATGCCTAACCCAGTAGGTGAATGCCTGTCTTGCCGGTAAGGGAGCTGGCACCTGGGAACTTGGCATGAGACAGTAGACCCCGGTTGCGTTGCCTTCCCCCACCCTCCTGACCTGGGAAATCCTCTAAGCTGACCTAATTACCTGCAGTAGGGAAAGCATATGGATTCCCAGCAGATGCTGCAGTTTGAGAAGGGAGGGGACCCTGGGATAGGTGGGTGTGTGCATGACTCTGGGATTAACCCTTTGGCTGCTGCCTCCTTAGGACAGCATCTCCTTTCACTTTGCCATCCTTGTGGGAATGAACAACTCTGGAGTTCTCTCAAGCTGGTTAGCCCTCTCCAGGGCATTCATCTCTGGGACACAAAGCATCAACTTAGTGCCAACTTAGCACTGACTTGGGGGACTTTCTGCTCCTTTCACTTGGCACTGATCATCAGTAGATGGGTCTATTTAGCCAGAAGCCCTAATCTTTGCTTCTTCAGGGTTCCCTGTTCAGTCCCCTGGCAAGTCCTTGGTAAGAAGTAGTTTTCCTCTGAGCCCTCTCCTGGCCTCACTCTGGGCTAATAGCTGCTTCTCCAGACCCAATACCATCAGAGAAGCTGAGATACTTGGGAGCGGTATACAAGGTATCTTCACCCAGCTCATCACACAGTGATTGAGTGTGTGCTTTGCTAATAGTGTCTTACATTGTCACAGTGCTCTTTTACTTGCATTGGAGAGCCTCCTTTGAGCTTCCTGACAGCACTGCAAGGTACTCTTGGGAGCCCTCACAAGGACTCCTGAGACTCAGGCTCCATCAGTGAGTGAGGGATAGAGCCAGGATCTATCTGCTGTCAGTCCACCTGACTCCAGCAACAGTGCTCTTCGCACTATCAGAGCTGCTGCATTAGTGTAGATAGAGCATATGTATAATGAGACTTAGCCTCTTACCTCAAGGGCATTATCTTAATTTGGAAGCAAGGTTTACCCATGCAGAAAAAGACTCAAGAATAGTATTCCATGCTGAAACACAACTGTATAACTGGGAACCAAGAGACAGCAATGGGATTGAGAAGGAGAAAGGCCATTGTTGACTGGAGTCATTGGGGAAGGCTTTGTGGAAAAGGCAGACTTTAAGCTAGACCTTAAAAGATCAATAATATTTTGATACATGGTGAAAAAACGAAAAAAGACTTTAGAAATTAGGACCTAGGAAAGACTGTGGTGGGAATGGGGTGGGTGAGATATGGGGAGGAGGAATAGTAAAGAGACCTCTGAGCACAGGGCAAGGTGTATTATTGAACAGGAGGGCACTGAGCGAGGGCTGAATTCCAAGGTCAAGTCAAACCCAGTTGGACCCAAGAGGCTGGAGGAGAAGAGGCCAGGGCTGCCTCACACAAGGACCCTTAGAACAGGGACACAATTCTAAAGCATTGCCTTGGACCTCACCCTCCAACCCTTGCTGCTATGGTCCCACCTGCCCTCCATGCTCCTAGAAGCAGGAGTTTTAGACCCAGAATCCCTGCTTGTTGACATAGCTAGAGATCCAGCAGATATTTTGAGACCCACTGAATGAGGTCTCTAAAGTGGAAACCATGTAACTGGGATTGGGCAGGAAAAGCTTTCAGGGAGGAGAAGCACAAGAAAAGTATTTATGAAAGAGCATCCTGTTGGACCTTTTATATATGTTTCATTAACTCTTAAAATGATCCTATGAAGCAACTATTATCATTATCCCCAGTTCACACTAGAGGAAGCTGAAGCTCAGAGAGATTAGAGTAACTTGCTCTTGGTGACACCACCAGTCCACGGCTAGGGCCTTTTGACTCATAATTGCTGTTCCCTCCTGCCTCCCTGCTTGTAAAAAGACTGAAAAGGTATGGTCTTTGCCCTCGAGACCTTGCAGTCCAATTGGAAGAACAGGCTCAAAAGGCCAAGAAGACCCCTAAGAGTACTGGGCAACAGGGTGGGGAAAGTGAATATACAGACAGATGGGAGAGCCATTGTGAGCTGCTGCAGACAAAGCTTCCCAAATGAAGCTACACTTCGGGACATCAGTGAGGGTGGTGGACAGGGAGAAGGCCAGTTCTGATGGAGTTGGTCACAAAAGTGCCAAGGAGAGATGCAGAACAGGTGTGTGTGTGTGTGTGTGTGTGTGTGTGTGTGTGTGTGTGTGTGATTGTGTGAAGAAACGTCTGCCAAACATATGTAAAAAAGAAACTAGAACGATCCCCCATGTACCTAATGTCTAAATTTTAAAAATAAGTTATTGAGGTAAAATTTGCATGACATAAAATTAATAATTTTCAAGTGAACGATTCAGTGACATTTAGCAGATTCACAATATTGTGCAACTATCTCCTCTCTCTAGTTTCAAAACTTTTTCATCATCCCAGAAGATCACCCCATACCCATTGAAAAGTCATTCCCCATTCTCCCTCTCCCTATCCCCTGGCCATCACTAATCTGCTCTCTGTCAGTATAAATTTGCCTCTTCTGGATATTTCATATTAAAGAAATCATACAATATGTAGTCTTTTATAGCTGGCTTCTTTCACTTAGTTTTCACTAATGTTTTCAAGGTTCATCCACATTGCAGCATGCATCAGTACTACATCCCTTTTTATGGTTGAATAATATTCCACCATATGTATATACCAGAATTTGTTTCTCCATTCACCTGCAAATAGATTTTTGGACTGTTTCCACCTTTCTGCTATTATGCATAGTGCTGCTATGAACATGTAAGTACATGTGCTTGTTTGAGTACCTGCTTTCAATTCTTTGGGGCATTTATATACCTAGGAATGGAATTGCAGGGTCATGTGGTAATTCTGTGTTTAGCTTGTGGAGGAAATGCTAAGCTGTTTTCCAGAGGCTGCACCATGTTACGTTCCCACCAGCAGTGCACGAGGGCTCCAGTTTCCCCTCCTCTTCCTTGCTAGTGCTTGTCTTTTGACTTGAAGATGACCCCTTACAATTTTACACACTGAACTCAGCACAGCAGGTGCCACCTTTTCCTCAAAGTGGGCCCAAAATCCCACCCAGCTTGGGCCAGGAGCCTTGGCTGCTTCTCGATTCTGCTTCCCATACTCGCTCTGGCATCGCCAACCCTGTCTGCTCTTAGGTTGGGAGACTGGACTTCTAGAAGTTGGAATATCCTGCTGTGATGGTGATCGGAGCAGAGAAACCCAAAATATATGCAGTTTCCTGCACGGCATGCCCCTGCCTGCCTAGCAATAGGTCAGTTGGCTGGTTTCTGGGCTGGGCTGTCCTGCCTGCCCCTCGAGTGCCCTCTGTCTCCCCTGTCGCAGCCCCCAGAATCCCATTGTGTGACCACGTGGGATCTCAAAGTCTGCTGACCCTGCTGCTGGGATGTTTTCAGTCCTGCTTGGGTGCCCCAAAATGTCAGCTGGCTTGAAGGGATGTACACTGCTAGTAGGGTGGTGTTTTTGTTTGCTAGGGCTAACAAAACAAAGTACCACAACCCTGGTGGCTTCAACAACGAAACTTATTTCCCCACAATTCTGGAAGCTGGAAGCCTGACATCAAAGTGTTGACAGGATTGGTTTCTTTTGCAGGGTCCTCTACTTGGCTGCAGATGGCCACTTCTCCCTGTGTCTCCATGTGGTCCTCCCTCTGCAAATGTCTGTGTCCTAGTCTCCTTCTTCTTTTTTTTTTTTTTTTTTTGAGATGGAGTTTCACTCTTGTCACCCAGGCTGGAGTGCAGTGGCGCGATCTCAGCTCACTACGGCCTCCACCTCCAGGGTTCAAGCAATTCTTCTGTCTCAGCCTCCCAAGTAGCTAGGATTACAGGCGCCTGCCGTAACCCCCAGCTAATTTTTGTATTTTTAGTAGAGATGGGGTTTCACCATGCTGGCCAGGCTGGTTTTGAACTCCTGACCTCAGGTGATCCACCTGCCTCAGCCTCCCAAAGTGCTGGGATTATAGGTGTGAGCCATCGCAGCTGGCCTAATCTCCTCTTCTTATAAGGATGCCAGTCATATTGGATTAAGGCCTACCCATGTGAGCTCCTTTTACCTTAATTACCTCTTTAAAGGTCCTGTCTCCAAATACTGCTCAGTCATATTCTGCACCTGTACCGGGATAGAACACCAAATGTGCGTAATAATAAGGGAGGGGAAAGGGCATCTGGGAGAGGCCTTGTGGTTCCTCTGGGCTCCTGTTTTGGTCTGAGTGACTCATCCAAGCAAATACAGAACAGGTGGAGGGGAAGAGAGTCATGATGGCAACGAAGAGGGCGCTGGGGGCTTTGGGGAGGCGGGAGAAGCAGTGTCCATGATCAATAATTTATTCCTGGATACTAGGCAGGAGGGCGTTGTCATGGCAACAGGCGGCTCCAGCAGGGACTCCTCTGGAGTCCCCTCTCCTCACTCCCTCCGCTCTCCCTCCTGCCTTCCCTGCTTTCTCTTGCCACTTCCCTTCCTCATCATTTTCCTTGACTGTCTCAGGAGCCTTTTTACGGAGTGGAGACTGCCTGCACCTGCTTCGTGTAGGAGCTCTGGGGCTCCCAACAGCCATAGCAGCTCCTTCCCCACCAGGGTCGTAACCCTGACTCTTCTTTCTGGAAAGACCCCAGTGAGGGGCCATCTCACTGATTCCCCACTGCCAGGCATCTTGCTTTAGTGGAAGCACACGGGGCACTCCTTTATCTCACAGCCAGTTTTACCACCCGTCTCTTGCCCTCTGCTATTCAGTTGAATGCATTGACTTTTTTTTTTTTTTTTTTTTTTTGAGACAGCGTCTTGCTGTGTCGCCCAGGCTGGAGTGCAGTGACGCAGTCTCGGCTCACTGCAGCCTCTGCCTCCCGGGTGCCAACGATTCTCCTACCTCAGCCTCTTGGGTAGCTGGGATTACAGGCGCATGCCACCACACCCAGCTAATTTTTGTATTTTTAGTAGAGACGGGGTTTCACCATGTTGGCCAGGCTGATCTTGAACTCCTGACCTCAGGTGATCCACCCACCTCGGCGAATGCACTGACTTCTAACCATGCTCTGCTCACTGTGCCAGGTGCTTCTGTCCTCAGAGAGATCCCCCAAGCCAGGCAGCCGGGCAGGGTCTTCCCCCACCTTAGCCCCTAGATGGGACCATCCTTGGGACTGCTCATCATTGGCCACAGCAGTTGGTCCTTCATCTCTTCCTCCTGGCCTCAGTGGATGGGAAGATGCCAGGAGCATATGGCCAACCAGAAAGTCTGTGTACCTCACTATACTGTAAGCTCCATGGCAGGGATTCTGTCCTTAGTGCCACATAATGGGTGCCCAGTAAATTATCTGTGCTACATCGTGGAAAACGTGAGACAGGTCTGAAGGATGTCTGAGACAACAACTGGGTCTTGGGTCTCTAAACCAATATTTCCCAGAGGCTGGGTCTTGGATCCCGCAGCTGCACTGAAGGAATCCATTGAATATTTAAAGTT
Organism: Gorilla gorilla gorilla; assembly: GCF_029281585.2. Lineage (NCBI taxonomy): Eukaryota > Metazoa > Chordata > Mammalia > Primates > Hominidae > Gorilla > Gorilla gorilla. The sequence goes on along the minus strand of NC_073224.2, from coordinate 51,899,822 downwards.
GTTTTTTATGCACATTAAAATTCACTGCTCCCCTAATTTACTGGCTGTCACAACTAGTAAGGGATCTGGGCCTAAAATAACCATTTAAGACTTAATGTTATTAGTCTTGTAATTGCTGCTAAGGGTCTTGTCTTTTCTCTGAGTTTGTAAATCCTCATGCACAAAGATTAGGAAAACATACCCCTAAGCTGGAGGCCGCCAAGGGGGCTGGGCAGTTGGAGACCAAACTCAGCTGCCTTCCTGGTGTGTTGGTTTCCTAATAAAGCCTTGAGCTGGGGGTGCAGATATAGCTGTGGAGCATCTGTGAGCATCCTTGGGGATCAGGGAAGAAAGGGAGGGGTTACCCGGCAGAAGAGTGTGGCGTGGGCTGCCCTCATGACAAGCAGCTGCCAGTGGAGAAAAGAGCCTTATCTTCAGGGAAGGGACAGCTCCTTCCCAGCCTACAGGCTCACACCCTGATGGCCCAGGAGAGATAGCAGTGATGTTGTAATCAGATGGCCATGATACTGCAGGCAGAGATTAGAGTCACCAAGAAAACTAGCTGTATTGGAAATGTCTTCCTCTGGCTTATCTCAGGAACTGTTTCTGCTTCTGCCTGCAGGGGATCATTTTCCAACATGCCTCTCTCTAGTCCTCATCAAAAAGCATTTTTGAAAGGCCTGATAAGTTTTGGTGTGGTGAAAGGTCAGGGCACATGGGCTGACTGTCACTGGAGTGTGGGCCAGTGTCCCCTGTGCCACCCTCACTTGTCTGACACCTGTGAGGGTCTCAACACTGCTGCCTGTGAGAGCTGCCAACCAGAGCCATCAGCTGCTGCTCTCCCATACCAGAGCTCTCCTAGCAGAATTTAGCACAGAAATTCTGCCTACTTCTTTTTTCTTTGGGGAAAAAGATAAAATACACTTAACATAAAATTGGTTAAAATTTACCATTATAACCATTTGAAAGTATGCAATTCAGTGGCATTTAGTACATTTACAATACTGTGCAACCACCACCACTATCTAATTCCTTAAGACTTTTATTACCCCAAAAGGAAAGCCTCTACCAATGAAGTGGTCACTCCCCATTCTTCCTTCCCCTCAGCCCCTGGCAACCATTAATCAGTTTTTTCTCTATAGACTTGCCTATTCTGGAGACTTCATATCAGTGGAATCATACAATATATGGCCTTTTGTGGACTTAGTATCATGTCTTCAAGGTTTATCCACATTGTAGCATGGATCAGTCCTTCATTCCTTTTTGTGGCTGAATAATACTCAGTTATCTGTATATGGCACATTTTTGTTTCTCCATTCATCCATTGATGGACCATTTGGGTTTTTTTTCCTACCTTTGAGCTATTGTGAATAGTGTTGCTATGAACATTTTTGTGTACAAGTTTTAGTTTGAATACCTGCTTTCCTTTTTTTTTTTTTGGAGACAAGGTCTCATTCTGTCATCCAGGCTGGAGTGCAGTGGTGCAATCATCTGTCATTGCAGCTTTGACCTCCTGGGCACAAGCGATCCTCCCACCTCAACCTCCTGAGTAACTGGGACTACAGGCATGCACCACCCCTCCCACCTCAACCTCCTGAGTAACTGGGACTACAGGCATGCACCACCACACCCAGCTAATTTTTGTATTTTTTGTAGAGACGAGGTTTCTCCATGTTGCCCAGTTTGGCCTGCAACTCCTGAGCTCAACTGATCCACCTGCCTTGGCCTCCCAAAGTGCTGGGATTATAGGTATGAGCCACTCCACCTGACCTGAGCACTTTCTTTCCATTCTTTTGGGTATATACCTAGGAGTGGAATTGCTGGGTCATATGGTAATTCAACATTTGGCTTATTGAGGAACTGCCAGACTCATCTCACTTCTTTTTTTTTGAGACGGAGTCTCGCTCTGTTGCCCAAGCTGGAGTGCAGTGGTGTGATCTCAGCTCACTGCAAGCTCTGCCTTCAGGGTTCACGCCATTCTCCTGCATCAGCCTCCCAAGCAGCTGGGACTACAGGCTCCTGCCACCACGCCCGGCTAATTTTTTGTATTTTTAGTAGAGACGGGGTTTCACCGTGTTAGCCAGGATGGTCTCGATCTCCTGACCTCGTGATCTGCCCACCTCGGCCTCCCAAAGTGCTGGGATTACAGGCGTGAGCCACCACACCCGGCCTCTTCTCACTTCTTGACACATGCCAGTCTGTGTCTTCTTTTGAGCGAGTGGACAGCCTCCCTGTACCCACTCCAGACTCATGAACTTTGGCAGCCACTTTTGGTTGGTTTCTGGTTCTTAGCCTCTGGTCAAGACGCAGTGACGTTGGTGGACACAACATGGGGATCTAGCATTAACAATGGGGTGATTTCTAATTATTTTTAGTGGTGTTACCAGATCTTATTTACTCATACATGTGCTGTCCTCTGAAACTGTACCATGTTGCGGGCTGCATATTTGTTCCTATAATGAAGCCAGTGCTCAAAACCTTGTTTCATCCTGTGTAGGAATAGCCTTCAGAGTTCTTGCCTTGATAATCATTCTTTGCTTTTGACACTAAACAGTATTCCCAACTGCATCACCCACCATCTTTCCCATTCTTGGCTCTATCTTTCAACTTAAGAAAAAAAATTGCCATCTACCCTCATAGGATAAAGATTTGTCACCATGGGGTCCCATCAAAAGAATATACTGTAGGCTCAAAAGAAAAGCTTCTGAAATGTTCTAAGCACTGGCGGGTGCATTGTTGGAATATGTATATAGCTTCCCAAGGGGACTTCTTTGAAGGAGACAGCACTAATTTAAATGTATAAATTCAGGTGTGTTCGTTTAAAAGATCAGCTGGAAGGCTTTATAGGCATATAATAAAAAGTCGATGTGAATGGTTATTGAATTATGTACACCTCCAGGAAATCAAAGAAAGAGTTTTTACTTTAGGAGTTTTAGAGAGATCAAGTTTAAAATATAACCTGGCAGTTTGGTGGGATGGTTAACACAAAATAGTATTACCCAGCTGCTAGAGAGGAGAAGGGTCAGTGGGGAGACCAAAGGCTTAGAACAAGCATCTCATCTTCATAAGGGTTAGGAGGTCACTTAGGTAGTCTGGCTAGGAAGTAGGAAGGGGACGTTGCTATTTTTATTATTCTCTGTCTTTGGAGGGCAGTGTGAGGAGGGAGGCTGGTGAGAAGTACAGGTGAACTGGAACCTTGGTGAGTTAAGTTTTTAAATTTTTTAAATAGCACATCTCTTGCTATAGCCTAGACTACTCAAGGCTTCCCTGTAAACTTTAAATATTTTAGCTAGCTTTGGAAGCCTGGCAGAGAAGCTTTGGACCAAGCACTTAGGCCAATGTGCTGGGTATGTTTGACCTACTGGATGTGGTACTTTTCCTCCTCGTTCAAAAACTAAAGTTAGCAGAGAATGGGGTAGAAGTCAAGTCATCTGGAGAGTAGACTGGAGGGAAGTGATGGGTCAGAGTTTAGTCTGGTTCTTTCGAGATTTCAGAGGTACACTGGAGACTGGTGACACTGTCCGCATTTGACAACCAGGCCTGGGAAGTGAATGACAAGGTCAGCGGAATTTCAGAGCCAAGAATAGATCCCCAGCTCCATGCCATCACCACAGTAACTCACTCCGGGGTTTGAAGAATATCGCCCTCTGGGGAAATAGCGCTTCTGAAAACTGTTTCATGTCTTTGTCTCATTTATCCCAGCAATCATTTGTTTGGGGTCAGATATTGATGGATTTGACAGCAAAGCAGGGAAGGATGTTGCAGTGATTTTTAAAAACATTTTTATTGTGATAAAACACAGTTGTCTATATAATAGAAAACTTGCTATTTCAACCATTTTGTAGACATACAACTCAGTTACATTTAGTATATTCACAATGTTGTGTAACCATCACTACTTTTCTGTTTCCAGAACGTTTTCACCCCAGACAGAAACTCTGTAACCAGCCAGGCGCAGTGGCTCAGGTCTGTAATCCTAGCACTTTGGAAGGCCGAGGGGGGTGGATCAACTGAGGTCAGGGGTTCGAGACCAGTCTAGCCAACATGGTGAACCCCGTCTCTACTAAAAATACAAAAATTAGTCAGGCGTGGTGGCGGGCACCTGTAGTCCCACTACTCGGGAGCCTGAGCCAGAAGAATTGCTTGAACCCAGGGGGCAGAGGTTGCAGTGAGCCAAGATCGCGCCACTTTACTCCAGCCTAGGTGAAAAAGCAAGACTCTGTCTCAAAAAAAAAAAAAAAGAAAGAAAGAAAGAAAAGGAAGGAAGGAAGGATGGAAAGAAGAAAGGGAAAGGAAAGGAAAGGAGGAAGAAAGAGAGAAAGAAAGAGAAAGAAAAGAAAGAAAGAAAGAAAAAGAAAGAAACTCTATAACCATTAAGCATTAACTTCCTGTTATCTACTCCTCCCAACCTTTGGTAATCTTGAATCTACTCTCTGTCTCTATGAATTTGTCCATTACATTACATATATTTCACATAAATGGAATCATACAGTATTTGTTCTTTTGTGTCTGGTTTATTTCACTTAGCATAATATTTTCAAGGTTGAAATGTATCAGAACTTCATTCTTTTTTATTGCTGAATAATATTCCATGGTATGAATGCACACCATTTTGTTTATCCACTCATCTGTTGAGGACACTTGCATTGTCTCCATCTTTTGGCTGTTGTGAACAATGCTGCAATGAATATTGTATATAAGTACCTGTCTGAATTCCTGTTTTCAGTTCTTTTGGGTATATGCCCAGGAGTGAAATTGCAGGGTCGTATATTAACTCTTATGTTTAACTTTTTGAGAAACTACCAGACTGTTTTCCAAAGTGGCTGCACTATTTTACATTCCCATCCAGCAGTGTACAAGTGTTCCAATTTCTCCACATCCTCACCAACACTTGTTATTTTTCATTTTATTGATTATAGCCATCCTCTACAGTTCCTATAGTAGGTGTGAAGTGGTATCTCATTGTTTTGATTTGCATTTCCCTATAATGATTAATGATATTGAACATCTTTTCATGTGCTTCTTGGCCATTTTTGTGTCTTCTTTGGAGAAATGTCTGTTCAAAGTTCCTTGCTGTTTTTAAATTGGCTTTTGGTCTTTTGTTGCGGTTATTGTTGTTGGGTTTTAGGAGTTCCTGATATAGCCTGGATATTAAACCCTTATTAAGTGGAATAAGCTGTATCTTCACAGCACAAACCCTCAGCCTACCCTAGAGAACCTTGGGATTTGCATCTGTTTTCTCCCTTTCTGTAGGTTGTCTTTTCACTTTATTGATAACATCCTTCAATACATAAAAGATTTACATTTTGATGAAGCCCAATTTATCTCATCCTTGTTGCTGGTGCATTGGTGTTACATCTAAAAGTCCATTAACAAACCCAAGGTTATGAAGTTTTACTTCTAGTTTTCTTCTAAGAGTTTTATGGTTTTAGCACTCATATTTGGGTCATTGACCCATTTTGACTCAGTTTTTATATATAGTAGTGCCCCTTTATCCATGAGGGATACATTTCAAGATCCCCAGTGGTTGCCTGAAACCATGGGTAGTACTGAACCCCATATATACTATGTTTTTTCTTATGCATACATAGCTATGTTAAAGTTTAATTTATAAATTAGGCACAGTAACAGATTGACAGCAATAACTAATAATAAAATAGAAAAGTTGTACTGTAATAAAAGTCATGTGAATGTAGTCTCTCTCTCTCAAATATCTTAATGTACTGTATTCACCTATTTTCAGACCACAGTTGACCTTGGGTAGCAGAGACCTCAGAAATCAAAACTTTGAATAAGGCAGGGGGGACTACTGTAGTGTGAGGTTTGTAGTTTGGGGTATAACTTAATTCTTTTGATGTGGAAATACAGTTTTCCTAGCACCATTTGTTGAAGAAACTGTTCTTTCCCCATTGAGTGGACTTGGTACTCTTGTCAAAAATCAGTTGACCATAGAAATATGGGTTTATTTGTGGACTCTCAATTCTATTCCATTGGTATGAAAGTTTTTCCTTATCCCACTACAACACTGATTTGATTACCATAGCTTTGTAGTATGTTTTGAAATCAGGAAATGTGAGTCCCTGACTTTATTCTTCTTCTTCAAGATTGTTTTGCCTAGTTGAGGCCTCTTGCAATTTCATATGAATTTGAGTATAATCATTCTTGAGCATAGTGCTGGTTTCTGTTGGCTGAATACCCAGAGGTAGAACTGTGGGGCCACAGGATAGAAGTATGTTCAGCCTTAGTACACACCAGCAGTTTTACAAAGTGATTGTGCCAATTTACCCTTCTGCCAGCAGTGTATGGGAGTTCCATTTGTACCACACCCTTATCAATATTTGATATGCCAAAACTTTTGTAAAATTTAACCTTTCTGGTAGACTGCCCTAAAATTATGAGTCAAACATTGCTATCTCCTTCAAGGGGCAGCCAAAGTGCAGTCATCCACAACTTTGCTCAAGTGGACTTTCTCCTAGCACTGGGTCTTGGAGATTGCTTCTTGCTCCCTTCCCCATCAGCAGCAATCAGGGACTAGCTCAGCTCCGGAGGCTGCAGCTCTGGCTGGCGGAAGAGGCAGAATAAGCTGTATCCTCACACTGCCAAACCTCAGCCCACCTGAGAGAACCTTGGGATTTGGAGTGTGTGCGTAGTGGGGGCAGAGAGGATGATCAAGGGCTGCTAAAGGAAAAATGGTAACTGGATGCCGTCTTGGCTGCAGGAGTTGGATATGATTCCAGTGTGGATGGGGCTTTTGGAGCTATGCCGAGCCCTTGAGAGGTCAGTTCTTAGGTAACCATGCTTCCAAGAATTAAGAAGCTGGCAGACCTGTCTCATTTGACCTTGAAAAGGCTCTTTCAGCTACCGATCCTGAGTCCAGAAAGGGTAAAAGGCTTTTCCCAGCCCTACAGCACCCTGGGGCTGGAAACTCTCAGGCCTGTGCCTTATACTTGCTCAGCTCTAAAGGCCCTGAGGCAGTGAGCACTCTTTCCACTCACAGCTTGCTGCATAGGTGAACTCAAGTTTAGTAAACATTCACTGCAAGCCTGTGTGTGCAATACATCAAACTAGGCACCTTGGAAGCTGCAAAGGACATAATATGAACTCCCTGACTATAAGTTTTTCATCATCTGGTAGAGGAGGAAATATCTGCACATATCATTACAATGAATCTTTGCTTAGTGATGGAGATACATAATGTCCTTTGGAAGCCAGGGCAGGAGAGTTCATGTCCCACCTTGAGAGATCTGGTGCACCATATCCATGGTTAGTGCATGGACATGAAGGGTTGGATTCGCTTCCTGGAGGAGGTGGCATTGGTACTGGGCCTTAGAGGATGAATAGGATTTGTTAGGCAAATTTTACTCCAGAGATGGAGTAAAGGAATTCTAGGCAAAGAAACAAAAAAAGCAGCAGTGTAGATGTTACTATCCTGGACATTTGGAGAAAAACAGGTGCAGTCGGATTACTGAATGCTGACAAGGGGGGACCCCTAGATGTCAGCCTGGAGGAGCTAGATTTGATTTTGCAGAAACAGGGAGTCCCTGTAGGATTTGCACATGGAAGATTTATTTAGTGTTGTTACCAGAATGCTCTCCAATTAGGAGCAACAGGGAGACCATGGGACTGCTCCACCCACACAGAAACAGAAATACAATACCCATATCCAGATAGGCATATGTGCCCACAAACACACATACAGGAACTAGGACAAACAAACACACTGAGACCTAGAGACCCACATATCAAAACACATAGCCATACTATCAGAACTCACCACACACACACACACACACACGCACACACACACACACACACTACACAATCCGTAAACCCAAGAAAACACACATTCAATACCACACACATGTCCTGAATACCTATAGACACATGAAGGCTGACAGGTGCCCACATGTACTGAGTCACACTAAGGCACACACATACAAGTCAGATAGATCCCCTGTGCCTGATATACACAAATGCCCACCAAGCCTGGCAGGTATACATGCACATTTAGACTTATACATACACCAAGACGCTTACACACACACACACGGCCAGAACATGCTCACACTCACTGAAGCCCCTCCCCAGAGACACACATGCTATCTACACACTCATGGTCACACGCTCATGCATAGGCACAGCCACAGGCAGACCCACATAGCAGCCACTCCAAGCAGAGACAGAGACAGGCCCTGGCGGGTACCGACTCAGCCCATGGCTGCCCGGTGGCACCTCACACCCTCCTCCAAGGCTGTCTTCTAAATGACTTGTCTCTTGGCTTCCAGCCCTGGGTCATCCTGGGGTCTCAGCCCTGGACAGGCCCTCGAGGCAGTCGCATCCTACCTCCCACTCAGTGCTGAGATTTCTAAGCTCCTCTGACAGGGTTACCCAGCTTCTGCTTAAATATTTCTGACAAAATACTTTGTGGTGGCAAGTTTCCCATTGTAATAGCGTTCACTTTCCATGCTGGGAAGTGGGGATTACGCACCCAGGGATGAGACTGGACCCTTCACTGCAATAGTTACAGTCAGTGAGCAAATCCAGCTGGATGGCCTCTGGCCTGCTCAGTCCACCCTGTCCCCAAGTCCCTGTGGGCTGCACTTGGCCACAGGATCAACAGTTCCCCTAAGTCATTGTATTGCTGATCTCTTCTAGTGTGGGAGAGCAGGTGGGCTGGATGTGGCACACCAGACCTCTTTGGAGGGAGCTGTGGCTGGCAGGGGAGTAAGCCTTGGGGAATCGGGGGAGCACGACCTGGCTGCCCTGCCTAGGATGCCTAGGACATGCTGGCGCTCTCCCCCAGGCAGGCCAGCTGTTACTAGAGCCACTCTGCGTTGGCGCGGGCTGTCCTCTGTGAATGTGACCCACATTCAGGCCTGCCCAGCAGCTGTCTTCCCCCACCACATTCCTCTTTCTGGCTGCCAACCCCTCCTGGCTTCCTGTTCCCTTTCAGCATTAGGCTCCCTGGGTTGAGAAAGGGGCTGCTGTCCACAGGTGGCTTTGGGAGATGGGCTGGGCAGGTGTGGCTGCCTCTATGAGGAGAAAAGCCGCAGGAACTGCAAAGCGATGGCTTCCAACACTGAGCTGAGCTCAGAGCAGGCAGAGAACAGGAGGCAGGAGCATGGGGGCAGCTACCCTCTGGGTCTGCCCACCCCTCCAACCCCCAGGCCACCCAGCAGGGGGTCATCTGGATGCCGCCTGATTTTCTCAGCATTTTATCCCCTTTTGTTCCGCTTCAATGTGGGATCAATCTGATCTCTCCATTAACCCCTCTGTACCTTGCTGATATGGAAAAGGGCTGCCTCTTCCGGGGCAGAACTTTGCCCCTGACCTGAGCTGCTCACTCTGTTCTGGCTCTGAGTCTTAGGGCCAACGCCTTCCATCCTGGTTGTGCCTTTCCCCTCTATCCTTCCCATTCCCTTACAAACTCCATTAGCCCTGTATTCATTATAGGCAAGAGAAATGGCTCAACAGGAGCCCCTGTGAAAAGGCCGGATGAGGACTAGATGTGGGGCTGGAGGGAGCCAGGGTGGGAGTGCGGGTTGTTGACTTGAAGCTCAGTATGAGCCAATAGTGGGATGTGGTGGTTGAAGAGGCATCACAACATGAGCCTGTCCCAAAGGGCTGCCCCCTGCACCCTGTGTGGGGAAATTATGCCCTGCCCTGGGCACCATACCACAACAAGTACTTTATCTTGTTAACAAAAGTGATTTATGTTTACATTGCAGAACACTTAGAAAAGATAAATAAACACAAAGGGAAAAAAAGCAAATTATCCATAATTTCACTGCTCAAAGATAGTCATTCTTCTCCTATATTTATAATCTGTTTTTTACTCAGTCTTCCATTTGATTAAAATATCTTATTATATTATTTTATCATTTTGATAAAATATATCATATTTCATTGCTTATGAGAGTATTAAGAGTACAGGCCAGTTTCTTAGCATTTACCATATGTATTAGGTACTGTCATTTAGAGAATCTTTGTAACTCAAGTTGATACTGTGATCCCAGTTATACAAGTAAGGAAACTGAGGCACAGTTTCCCGAGGCTCGCCTGCACTAAGTAACTTGCCCAAGTCAACACGGCCAATAAATGGCAGAGCCAAATTTTGAACCCAGGTCGCCTGCTCCAGAACTCTTATAATCTCCACACTATACTGACTTTCAAACCATGGGCGTGCCATAGTTTGTTTATCATTTCCTGTAGTGATGGTTGTTTAGGTTGTTTCTAACTTTTTCTTATCATTATAAACAATATTCTGCTGAATATTTGTGTGACTTAAATATTTTAATTATCTTTGATTATTTAAGATCCATTCCCAGGAATGGAATTTATGCAATGAAGGGTATAAACATTTTTAAGATGTTTTCATGTTTTTCCAAACTCCCTTCTGGGAAGGCTGATATCAGGGGACGCCTCCTCCAGGAGGGTGGGAGAGCTGAGCCTTACACTCTAGGAGAATCTCTGACCCAGTGAAGTTTGTCCATCTCAGAGGAAGCAGGACAATATGGTGAGTGGAAATAGTTTCATGAGGGGAGGTTGAAGGGACTGGAGATATTTAGCCTGCAGAAGATAGGGACAAGGGCCACACGCATGGCTGTAATCAAATGTGTAATGGGCTGTCAAGTGAAAGAGAGAGGTTTGTCCTGAGGCTCTCGAGCAGAAGTGGACCAGGGGACCAAAGTTGCGGAGAGCCATTGTTCTGTGTGGGAGCCATTGTCCTGTGTGGGGCCAGCACACAGCCCTGGATGGAACAGGGTGGGTATTACATAAAGGTTACATGACCAGCTGTCACCTCTGGCTTGGGTTCATGGAGGACGTGTGCATGGGGGAGGGCCAGGACCACCCCCGCCACACTGTGCTCCCCTACAAAACATGACGTCTCTGAATCTTAACAGGGGGGTCTGCTCCCCACCCCACCCTCGCCTTGGGGAGCCTGGCCCAGCCTGGTACGTCTCTCTGTCTATCCCCTCAGGAGCACAGCCTGGCTTGTGTCATGGGCCACACAACTCTTCCATTATGCATGAGGGGGACCCAGCGGTGAGCGAGTGAGCAAGCCGGCCGAGGGAGGGGTGAGTGGTTATTAATAAACAAGTGTATTGTGTGGCGTTCCATTCACGGCACTCTCAGAGGACGTGGTGGGCTTGAGATAATAAAGCCCTGTTTATGCCACGGAGGACTGGGGAGGTGGCCAATGGGGGTGACAAGGAGCAGGGAAGCCAGGAATTATTTTGATTCCACCCAGGGCAGGGCTGCTGTGTTTTCTCTGAGGCCAACTTTCAGGGAAAAGAAGGATCTTGCTGGGATTTTGCTCAGGCCTAAGTCTGCCAGCTGGGATGGCCTGGGGCCTAAGAAATGCCTAGCTTCCCTCCCTACCTGTCCCCATGGAGGGAGACTGAGAAGACGCTGGATGAACCAGACCATGGCTCCTTCAGGAGAGAGGTAGGATGGCCAACTCTGCCCTCCCTCTTGGCCTCTCATCCTCACCCCATTCCTCCTGCTTTGGCCTTCGAAGACTCTGAAGCGGTGTGTGCTAGGATTGTGCATACTTTCCCAACAAAGCTAAGACTGTGGTTGTGCACAAGGGCTGCAAGAATCTTCCCAGCCCAGGGAGTGGATTGGTTGGGGTTAAGATCTGAAATATGAAGTAGGCAGGCTTGAAGGGGAAAGAGGTGGTGGTACTGGTCTCCTGTCCTAAATGAGCTGAAATTTTAGGAGGAAGAGAGGCCAAGGACAAGGCTCCAAAGCCCCTGTATGGGTGGGCAGGGGAGCTTTGATTTGAGGAATGAGGGTGTCTGGAAAAGTGAGATGCCGGAGAGCATTTTGGAGGAGGGAGAATCAGTGTTGTGCATCTAATTGTGAAGCCTGTGTGAACTCTGTGGCGTGTCTCTGTCCTACGTTAGTCTTCTCCTGTTCCCTCGTTTGGCCATTTGCTCTGGGCTCCACCATCTCAAACCAGCTGTCTCCCTCCTGAGTCTTGGCATTTCTGGATCTCAGGATCTCAGGCCAGGAATGCGGAAGCTGCTGGTTGGGAGGAAGTGAGAATAGTCCCTTTTGCTCTCAGCTGGCTTCTAGGGATGGAGAGCAGTTTCTGGGTCAGTAGAGCCTTGGTTTCCTGTCACTTCATGCTAAACCAAAACAAGAGTGAAGACAGAGCCCACACAGGCTTATGTCACCTGGCCTGGCTGATGATGTTCACTTTGACCTTTGGAGGTGGCTTTGGTCCAGAGCTACCCTGAGTTAGAAACTCTTTCATGTCAAGACACTCTGTCTACAGAGATGTGTACTGGTTTGTTGTTGGTTGGGAGGGAAAAAGGAGGCTGATGGAAGGGACAGTCTGTCTTGTCCTTTGGGTACAGGGCTTCCTGAAGCAGGGGTTTGGATCCAGTGACTTTAAAGTTTTGTTTGGGTTGAAGATTCAGTGACCGTACTTAACCCAGGAAGGTTCGAGGCTGCATTAGGGCCAGAACAAACTGATGATCCCAGGTTATTGGAGTATTGCCTCCCTGGCTCAGACCAATTCAACCTTCCCAGAGGCAGCCAGACCTCACCCCAGAACAGAGTGTCAGGAGCATTGCAGAGTGCTCCCTCAACCCTATGCACAAAGCAAACGGTACAGTTTTCCCCGAGCATCATGCATCCCAGGCCTGAGTGCCGCAGGATGATGAGGAGGCTCTACAGAGAATTGCAGCTCCTTCCTGGACTCTCCTTGGCTCCCACAGGCACTGTGGACACTTGCTTCCCATCTCCCTCCCACGGTCTGAAGGAGCAGTGACTATTTTTAGAAGCATCTGCATGCTCCTGGGAGCATTGTTTCTGTGGTTTATTGCTGGGCTGAATGCACAGGAGCTGGTGAGACAGCTGGGGCTGGGGAGCGCAGGCTTGTGTGTGGTCAACTCAACTGCAGTCAGCCGGCTGGGCACTGGCCTGGAGGAATGACCCAGTGTCCTCCACCAAGCTTTTTGGGGGCTCCTACTGGCTCTGTTGTAACATTGTCATTTGCTGTGGGAGGCTTCCTGGAAGATGAGGGCCTTCATCATAGAGTTGGGTAGGCTGAGTCATCCTTGGACAACCCTCTCTCTGAGGCTGATGTGCTCAGGGTGCAACAGGAGGAATTGGTGAGATGGCCTCCCCCAGTGATGGCAACACCATCAACAACTATAATCACAATGGCTCTTCACTGAGAGCCTTCTCCATGGTAGGCAGTTCTCTGAGCATTGGATGTTTGTCCTCATATAAACCTTTCAACAACCTATGCTATCTTCATTTTAAAATCAAGGATCCTGAAACCCAGAGAAGTTAAGCATGTTGCCTGGTGTCACACTGTCGGTGACTGAGCCAGGCCCAAGAACCTGTTCTTTTAGAGCCCCTATGCTTGGAGTCTCTTGGAGCTTGCTGCCATGTTGCCTCTCAGTAGAAGGCAATAAAGTGGGTTATTCTGGTGTCCATAAGAAGGACTGAGGTCAGATGCAAGGAAATACTTCCTGACAGTGAGGGGGGCCATGTGAAATGTTCTTCCTTCCAGATCTTTGAGAGGCACCTTGCATTTCAGAAGGGAGCTCTCTTGCAGGCTGGACTCTGGATTAATGACCACTCAAGAGATTTTCTCTCTTGGGATTTTGGCAGCTCTGTTTTCTGGACCCTGGGCCAGCAGTGGTCTGCCATGAAAGATGCTGGACCATGTGTCAGTAAGAACAGGGAGCAACCAGCCAGCAGCTCTGGGTACACCAAGTACCTGGCTGGGATTTGGAGTCCTAGGAAAAAGCCAGGGAGGCCAGAGAATCCCCCAGGCTTAGAGAAGAAGCCCGAGAGAGAGAAACCACTCCCGTGGTTTAGCAGACATTTCATTTCTGCCTTTGAGTCAGATATGCCTGTTCACCCAGAAAGGCTTCTGCTGGGGCCTCTGTTCCTGGGCCTCCCACCACAGAGCACACAAGGAGCTGGACAGATCCCGGGGAAGGCTTCGTTCTTTACCTAGGACACAAGCATCTGCGGGTCATGTGTGCTAGGGACAGCTGCTGGGGGCCTTCCAATCTGAGGCAATGAAGAAGCCAGAGAAAAGAGCCCCTCAGTGGGCTTGGTGAGCCATCTGGATGGGGATGGGGGACTCTTCTTTGCCAACCAGCTGGGCTGCTGTAGCTTTTACTTCCCCTCTGTCACCCTGATCTGTACCATGGCAGCAGTCTCAGGAGAATGTTCTGGGGGTGGGGTAGGGGCTGTGTCTTCTCCCTCCAGGAGCTGCAGTGGGGAGCAGGGCAGCTAACACCCTGCAAGTAGCGTGGCACAGTGGGTGGACAGGTGGGGGTGGAGCCAGACTGCGGGGGAACAGTCCCAGTTCAGCCCCTAGCTGGGTGACCTCTGGTTTCATCATCTGTCAAGTGTGATATTAATAGCACCTGCCTCTTGGATTTTGAGAAGATAAACGAACTAATCCATGAAATCATTAGCACAGGAGTAGGAAGGAGGAGGCTCTCTCTGTCCAGTCCTATGCAGCCTTTGTTCCCCTTCGTTCCTACCCAGCCGAAATCTTCCTCCGCTGGGGAACAGGCCCATGTTGGAGGTGTCCTCACTGTGTCTCCTGCCGCTCGGCTTGGCTCAGGTTAAATAACCCATGGTCTCCATGTTGCCTCCTGCTGCCACTCCCTTTTGTCGTAGGAGCCAGTGCAAGGCCACATGCTAAATTCCAGTTCTTCTGCCCCCTGGGCTGCCTTTGGCCCCATTTTGGGTCTCTGGAGGTGAGCATCGTCTTCTGGTGTATGCCAGGCTTCTGACTTCCTGTTCTTCCTCACAGCTCGGTAGTATCTGGCTGCTTGGGGGCCTGGGAGTGGAATCACATGGCTTTATTCCACCCGCTCTGCCCTGTGACAGGCTCTCCAGGGCCCTGCCCCCGGTTCCCATTCCTGCACTTCCAACCCACCATCCTGAATCTACTTCCCTCCACCGCTGGGCCCTGGGTCCTGATGGCATCTGCCCCAGATCCTTCCCGCCTCTGCCGGTGCTGTTCTACCCTTCCCACCTAGGCCTGGGGCCTGGTCTGAATGTCATCTTGGTTTATACTTCTCAGGGATTCAAGCACACTTTGCATGCCTAAAGCAAACTTCTCTTGACATTTAAAGGAGGGCCCGGTGATAGAGTCAGCCCCACATTTATAATCACTTCGGAAAAGGAGAGGTAACTTTCCACTTTGCTGTAGACTGAATAAGGTCAAAATGAGAGGGGTGGGTGGTGGGGGCAGGTGGCATCATGCTTTCTGGCTACCCTCAGTCACTGCTCCATTCTTTGATATGTCTTTATTTAGTCCCTCAGTAACCTAATGGAGGCAAATACCACAATGCCCATTTTATAGATGGGGAAACAGGTTAAGTGACTTGCCTAAGGTTACACAGCAATTAGGTAGAAAAGTCAAGATTTGAGTGTGGGTCTGCTTTGTTGTTGTTGTTGTTGTTGTTGTTTTTGAATCATTCAGCCTCTAGAAGAAAGTGGGTTGGATAAGGTGCTCATATTGATGTAGACACATCTGCATTTTGATTACCCTTAAGCTGGATTTCTGACTGTGAACAAATCCAAATCTCCTGTTCACATTGCATCTTCCTCACTCCCCATCCCTTGGCTATGGGCCCTTCTGTCATAAAGAGGCCTGGGAGGCACTGAAGGGAAGATGGGAGACCCCAGCCTTCCACTGTTTTCTACTGGTCTAACCTCCAGGTTAGACCAGGAGCCTGGCAACACTACTGAGGCTGTCTGCCTCCCAGAAGTCACATGTGCCTAAGAGGTGACTATATTTTCCTGGAGGAAGTGGAAAGAAGAACAGAGTAGGGAATCTGGAGGTGCCTGAGTCATACGGGATTAGAAAGTTAAGGTGCTTCTTTTCCCTAAAAACAGTCTAGGAGGGAACATTCTGCAAAATGATTGCAGATTGTCGGGAGGCCTCGAGGGCTGGAGAGGTGCAGTCCAATGAGATTGCTTGGATCTCCAGGCCCGGGTTCTCTTCTGAGTGTTCCCCTGCCCTTTCCCCCCACCACGCCCCTCAGGTCCCCTGCTGTGGGTTCTTTGTAGGAGAAGATGTAAGTGACATGGTAATGGCCCTAAGCACACACCAGAAGCCAACGGTAGATACCAGCCACCCTGTTCCTCCCCACTCCCACAAATCTCCAACCAAGACAGGATGTTACTAACTAGTTTTTGAGGGAACATTTGGAACTCTAACTTCTATCAGCCTGAGGAGAGGTCTGATAGGGTCTTTGTTTGACTGACTCTGAAATTCCAGGGTTGGTGGGGAAAAGTGGAAGGAGGAGGGGTCTGCAACCCTCTTAGACTCAGCCTAGAATTGCCTGGTAATACACAGTCATTTGGGATGTATTGTCTTCCTTCCTGAGCCTTTAAGATAGGCCTCCTAAATTACTAGTGAGGCATGGGGTGCTCTTGCTTTATTTCTTAGAGATTTTTTGTTGTTCATTTTTGGTTTTTTCTCAACTTTGAATATCAACTGTATCAAGGTATAATTTACACTCAATAAAATGTACTCATTTTAGAGTACAGATGCGTTTTGACAAATGTATATGCCCCATGTAACCACCACTCCAATCAAGACGGAGTATATTTCTATTGCCCCCTAAAAATCTCCTCATCCAGTTTACAGTCCACCCCCACCCCACAGCCCCTGCATATTTTAAGGATACTTTCAGCTCTAGGGAAAAAAGGATATAAACTGAAGCCAAAATGTTGCCATTATGGTATATCTTTCTTTTCTTTCTTTTGTCATTATTTTCTTATTTCATCATGGTAAAATATGAAATAACATACAACTTACTATTTTAACTATTTTTAAATGTACAGTTTGGTGGCATTAAGTACATTCACTTATTATATAACCATCATCACTACACCCATCTTCAAAACCCTTTCATCCTCCCCAACTAGAACTGACCAGTAAACACTACCTCCTCATTCTCCCCTCCTTCCAGCCCCTGGCAACCGCCCTTCTACTTTCTCTCTCTTTGAACTTAACTACGCTAGGAACCTCGATAAGTGGAATCATACAGTATTTGTGCTTTTGTGTCTGGCTTATCTCACTTAACGTAATGTTGTCAAGGCTCATTATATTGCAGCAAGTATCAGAATTTTATTCCTTTTCCAGGCTGAATAATATTCTATTGTATGTGTTGTCAACTGAAGAATCATGGGACTCATAAATGTGGAGAGGAGAGCTTTGTTTTTTATAAAGAGTTGCAGCAGCTTGTAGGCTCGGAAGCATAGCCTCTGGTAGAAACCAAAAGCAGGCACTTTGATGGAGGGAAGGATAGAACAGGAATTTATGCCAAATGAGTTGGCTAAATATATATATATATAATATATTTATATATATATAATATATTTATATATAATATATTTTTATATATAAATATATTATATATAATATATTTTTATATATATAATATATTATATATATAATATATTTATATATATATAATATATTATATATATAATATATTTTTATATATATAATATATTTTTATATATAATATATTTATTTATATATTTATATATAAATAATATTAAATGTTAAAATATTAAATAATATATAAATATATATTTAATAGATTATAGGAGGAACTGTGAATATTCACAAAGCAGGGGATGCACACATGCACAGTAAGCAAACATGCATGTTACATACATCTCATATTCACTTTGGAATGGAGACTTAACATTTAAACGCATTAAAATTAGGCTCTGCACACCCAATGGTGAAACGGAAGGCACAGAGGCATCCTATACACAGCGTCTGTGAAACGGCCAGAACCAGTGCATGGTCAGTGGTCTCCTGTTGGGAAGCCGTGCTGGTCACTTGTATCAAAACTGCAAAATGGAACAGGCAGGCACAGTTGGTTGAAATCGGGGGTGGATCAAGTCTTTGGAAAGGGCAAGTTTCTATTTAACCTTTAGGAAGGAAACTCTGATAGTAGTTACTGAGGTGGGAGGTATAATGAGGCATGTCTGACCTCCCATCCCATCATGGCCTGGAACTCAATTTTTAAGGTTTCTATGGGGGTCCCCTTGGCCAAGAGGGGTTCCATGCAGTCGATCGGGGGACTTAGACTTTTGTTTTTATTTATCAATATATACTACATTTTGTTTATCCATTTATCCATTGGTGGACATTTGGGTTGTTTCCACCTTTTGGCTATTGTGAGTAACGCTGTCATAAACATTGGTGTGCAAATATCTATTCGGGTCATTATGGTATTTGAGTGCTCAGCAGCTCCTCCTAGCAACTTCTCCTGGTTCAACCTGCCCTCGCACCAGGACCCGGAGTGGAATACATTTCTGCTCCTCATCTGCTGCCCTGTCTCCTCTGACTCAGTGCCTGTGGCAAATGATGTTTCAAATACTGCAGCCCTTGATGGGTACTTCCAGACCCAGGCTTCCCAGGCAATAGAGTTTGGAGTTCCTTTCCCCAGAAGCTTTCTTTTCAGTGTGTCTAGGTTTCTCCTGGCCAGCAGCTGACTTCTGGAGTTTGATTCCATTAAGCTTCTTAATGCAAGAATACAACAGAACATCTTTGTTTCCTCAAGGAAAAAAGACTAAATTTTATCAAACATCTACTAGGTACTGGTTCAAGGTGTCAGCACAGCACTAAAAACTTCACCTTCTTTTATACGGCAGCTCTGTGCGATAGGGTCAAAATTTGTTTTTTGGGAAAGAAACTGAGGAGAGTCTCAGAGAGGTTAAGTCACTTGTCCAAGATCACAAAAGCCAACACTCTTTCTCTACACCAACTAAATATTAGTAAATGCAGTTTTCGCAATTAAAAAAACATAATGGCAAAAACCGCAATTACTTTTGCACTAACTTAATAACTCCCTGGTCTTGTAAATGCAAATGTGCTAGAGAAATTTCCTGGACGTTTTCTTTTACAATGGAAATCAGGCCTGGAGTTCCCCTGATAATTTGGAAAGGAAACCTCTTGGGCTTTCTTGCCCTAGTTCTGGTAAAATATGGAATTATAATTAAAGTTTTGTTGTGTTTTTCAAAATATACAAAAGTAAAGAGTGTAGTATAATTAATCCCCACATACCCATCAACTCAGCTTCAGCCATGATCAACACTTGGCCAGTCTTGTTTCATCCAGTGGATTCTTTCTTCTCTTTGATCTGCGGGATCCTCCCAATTCATGTGGTAGCAGTTGGTGTGTTTTGGAAGAGGGTAGGAGAGTCGGCAGATCTGGGCACCGTGGAGCTAAATCCTTCCCAGCTGGAAGACTGTTAATTGCCACCGGTTGAATCCCCTCTGATGGTTCATTATTCATCTGGTTACTGAACACCATCCAGGAGGCAGGGGGACAGATCTTTGGAGAGGCCTGGCCAGAACTGGTGGGGTGGGATGCAGAGAGGCTTCCCTTTTGAAGAGCAATTTCTTCCTACAGTTTGATTTTTATTGGAGATTCTTCTGAGTGGAAAAAAAGAAGGTTATTTGAGGATAACCTTCCCCTTAGGGGAATAGCACTGAGCCAAGCTAATCTGAGGACAGAAGTAGGGACCAACCAGTGCAAAACAAGTCTGTGGCCTCTTCAACTAGATTTAATGAACATTTTTATTTTGTAAATGAAATTTAAAATATCTGCAGCGTGCCAGACACTAGGTGCTTTGAATGCAGCTACAACAGATTGGTTAATCTACTCTCAAAAAGTTTGTGGGACAAAAAAATAATAGCAAATAACTAACATTTGTTATGTGCCAAAGTACTTTATGGAAATGTGTACATTGTCTCATATTACTACTTGTCTCCCCCGCAAAACAGTCATCTGTAGGATAGGGTACAGTGATCTCTGTTTTATAGACAAACCAGGGCTTGGGGGCACTCACTGAACCCACACAGCTAGCAGAGGTGGAACCCATGGACTTTGCTTCTGCTGCTGTCTGTGCAGGGTGAATGTAGGACAGGGAGGACCAAGGGGTGGGAGAGAGGAGAGATAACGGGAACCGTCTCTTAGGCTGCAGAAATGTGGTTATGTAAAAATCTCACCAGATGTGCTTTCTCATAGGATCTGGGGGCAGCCAAATGGTACATTTTTCTCTTGACATTATAGAGGACTGTGGGATTTATTTTTATTTCGAAAACAGGGCAGTTCTTTTGGAAATGGGAAGGAGTGAAGACTGGAACTTGAGAAAGTGTTCTATCCTGAGACTGCAGAAAAGGATGGAGAGAAAGGAATTCAGCTGGGTTTGTTTGTTCTGCTTTTATTTAAAAGAAGATTTAGCATCTTTCAAGGGAGAAGAGCTGTGGGAATAGAAGGGATAGTGTGAGGTATAAAGGGCAATTTCTGATCTGGTTTGACCTTGCTCAGTGATCAGATGGTTTGGGGTTCTCATGCTGTGGGCTCTCGGCTGTGGGCACAGCTGGTGGTGCTGGCCCTCTCATTCTGGGGTGAAGTGGCTTGGCAGGCTTATTCTCTGCACGGAGGCCTACCTTGTGAGTGTGAACACATTTTCTAGAGCCAGAACATTGACTCAGCTAGTTATCTCAGTAGCAGGGGGAGTGCACAATTTATTTTAAAAGAAAACCTGAGAACCTCTTTTCTTCTCATCCCAGGAAGCCCCTCATCCCTGTCCATGTTTAAGCCATCACCTACAGGCTTTAGGTTAGACTTAGACAGCTCTACCTGCGTGAGCTAAGAGGGAGTTGAAACACTGAAGTGAGGCCCAGTATGGCTGAAATCTCTTAGGAATGAAGAAAAAAGAAGTGTAGCAATTGGTATTTTAATGTAATTTTTTTTCTCATTGTAATGTTTAATTTCTTTTTTTTTTTTTTTTTTTTTTTTTTTTTTTTTTTTTTTTTTGAGACAGTCTCACTCTGTTGCCCAGGCTGGAGTGCAGTGGGGCGATCTCAGCTCACTGCAAGCTCCGCCTCTCAGGTTCACACCATTCTCCTGCCTCAGCCTCCCAAGTAGCTGGGACTACAGGCACCCACCACCACACCTAGCTAATTTTTTGTATTTTTAGTAGAGACAGGGTTTCACTGTGTTAACCAGGATGGTCTCGATCTCCTGACGTGCTGCACCCGCCTCGGCCTCCCAAAGTGCTGGGATTACAGACGTGATCCCACTTGGCCTTGAGTTTTTCACTGTGAGATGGGAAGAGGTTTCATCTGGTTCAGAGGTAGGGGAATGAAACCTCTCAAGTTCCTTCCAGCTGTAGGATTTGGGGTTTTTGATTTTTTCCTAGATGACCCCACCCTGAGTTCCCAGGTGTTTTAAAAGCAAAATTTTATGCATGATCAGCTTCAGAGAGAACCCAAAAGAAAGTCCTGTCTTTGAATGGATGTATCATGTCCATTTGCACCTTGCTGACTGAGACAGGAGACAGATGAAAGTGGATGAGGACACGTCTTTCAGGAGTTTCAGGCCTCCCAAGCTAACCAGAGAAATGCCTGTCTCTTTTCAGAATAAGCGAAGAGTGTAGCAGCCCTCCTGCCCTCCCTCCTGGGACTGCAACTCACAAATGTCAGTTGCTATGGATACGGGCAACTGAGGCTCCCCTGGGGCAGGGGCAGAGGTGGAGGCTGTTTGTGGCAGTGATGCAGGGTAGTGTCACTGTGTTCCCCACAATGGTGCCTCAGCATGGCAGGCAGGGACCAGCTTTGCTTGAGCTTCCACCTTGGCCCTAGGGACTGGACCCCAGGTTGACCAGCAGATGCATCTGTTGAGCCACCCCTGGGGGTGTGTGCACCTGAAGTAGGTGACACCTGTGCAGAGCCGCTGGGTATTAAGTGGCAGGTAGGGCACAGTTCAGGTTGGGGAGGCCTCTCTATTGGTGACAGATGCATAGCTCCCTCCTCTTTTTTCTGATTGTATTAAAAGTAATGGCAAAAATTGCAATTACATTTGCACCAACCAAATAGAGCCTGCTAGGCTAATGCTAGTAGTTCCTCTGCTCCCTGGAGCTCATTTCTGGGTTGGAGTCACTACCCAGTTGAGCTTTACTATGAGTGGGGACTTGTCCTGAAGACAGAAGGCAGCAGCAGAAGGTAGGGAAGAGCTTCTGGTATGAGAGGGGAGACACACGCCCTGCCCTCAATGAGCTTCAGTCTGATGGGGGAACCACGGGTTCCTGAAGAACACGGGATAGTAGACAAAAGACAGAAGGAAAAACCCATCAGTCCCTTGTTTCTGACAAAGATTCTTTGCTTGACAAAGATTCTTTGCTTGACCAAACTTTAGCCAGGTTCCTGAACCTTCCGCTAGGCCTACCTCGGCACTTCGTTATAAAATCCAGTTTTAGCAAGAACCCTGCTAAGTCAGTTTGACAAGAACCCCCCACCTTGGATATCTGATCACCCTTGATATCTGACTAGGTTCCTCATCCTCCACCACTCCCCAGGTGATGTCTGATCACCCTGGCCTGTTTGCAGCAGGAATCCTGTTCGGTCTGTTTAGCCAGAATCCCCCTTACTCCTGATGTTTCCTCTTAGTAATTTTCCATCCACCAACCCCCACCCTGCTTCTTGGCTATAAATTCCCACTCACCCATGCTGTATTCCGAGTTGAGCCCAATCTCTCTCCCCGACTGAAAGACCCTATTGCAGTGCTCCCTGCACCTATCTGGATGGTCCTGAATAAAGTCTGCCTTACCATGCTTTAACAAGTGGCATTGGATAATTTTTTTCTTTAACATTTCAACCCACCCCAACCCCTGGCCATGCCTCCCTTCATGCTTCCCCTAAAGTCAAACTCATCTCCATGGTATACAAGGCACTGCATGATCTGGCCCTCCCTACCCTGCCCCACAGTTCCCCCTGCTCTGCCAGGCTGTCTTTGGGCTTTTCCTCAATGTTCCAGCCAGCTCTAGCCTTGGGGCCTTTCCTTTTTCTTCCCTCTGCCTTAAGCTATTCCCCCCCTCACCTCCCAGTTCGCTCCTTTATTTTATTTAAGTCTCTCTTTGATATCACTTCCTGACCACCCTATGTAAAATCTGCCCTTTCTTTCCCCACTGTGTATTTCTTCATAGCACTTCCCCACTACCTGCACTTACGTCTCTGTTTATTGTTTCATGGCCCGTCTCCCCCACTGGAAGGTAGGCTCTGTGAGTGCTGGGACAATGTCTTGTTTACCCCTGAATCCCATTGCCAAGAGCATTGCCTGGCACCTGTGAGGCCCTCGATAAATATTTGATGAATAAGTGAAAACTGTAGCTCAGTGTTTCTCACTGAATTCTGGGAGAATGTTTACCATGTGCTTTTCTATTATTTTACCAGTTAAAAGACAAAACTTCTCTTTTGCAATTCTAATTTGAAATTGAAAGATGTTTTTCATAAAAGTGGATTTTGGTTTCTTAGGATAGTGTCTCTCACACTGGGGTATATAGACCCCCGGGGTTCTCAGGTATGCTCATGAGAGTCTGGGAGGTATTCTTTCCTTTGGAATATGCCTACATATGAGTCAAGTTTGGGAAAACCCGTGTATAGCTGCTGGAGGCCATGGATAAGGGCTGAAGGTCAAGCATAAGGGCTAGAGGTAGGGTGTGTTGGAGGTGTCTCCAGAGAACTTTCTAGAAAGCCGATCTTAAACAGTAGTTACAAGGAAGGGGTGAGCCTCAACACAGGATAGAATGGCACTGGATGGCTTGCACTGGGAGCCCAGCTTATGTGAATGCAGAGAAGCTATATGTGGCAAGCACTATAGGCCATAAGGGGCTTGGCTGAAACACAGCAGCCTGACTGAATAGGAGTTTCAACTTGGATAGAACAAGGTGCAGAGTTGAGGGCACTTCATACCCCAAAAGTCGAAATTTGAGTGACAGCTGTGCAGGGCTGGGACGGCACTGGAGCAGCGACCCATAAACTCTGCTTTCTAGCCCCTTCCCCATCACTTACATCCCATTGAAGTCATGTCAGCATGAAGGCCCCACCAGGGAGCATCGACCCCGCTCTGTGGCCTGTGCAGCTGGGGTGTGGAGTGTATGTGCTCAGGAGTCAGCTGGCAGGTGGAAGATGACCCAGCCCTCCAGAGGATGGTCCCCAGCTCACCAGCTTGCAGTCCTTTGTTTAACCAGGAACCTAGCAGGCCAGAGGTCAGCATTTTTCTTGGAAGACTGTCAAAGCATGCCTGTAGCTGAAGAGGAGCAGGGTCAGATTCCCAGGGAGTGGGCCAGCATAAGGTCCTATCACTGCTTAGCTCTGCACTGTCTGCAGTCTGGCTGGTGCCAGCAGCATGGGATTGGCAGGGCAGCTTCCATAGTCTGGCCATAGAACCACAGGCCTGAGCCACTGGAAGGCCCTTTACAAGCCACAGAGTGACCTCCATGCTGCAGGGATGAGTGGTGCCTGAGTCCCAGAGAGTTACTGGAAGATCTGAGACCTGAACCCGGATGTCCTGACACCTAGCGTGGTGCTCCCTCTGCCATCTCCTGATCAGGACAGGGAACCCAGGTGGGTAACCCAGTGGGGAACCCAGCATAACAGTGCCTCGACATCTTGGTTTTTCCCTCCCCTGCGTCTCACACAGAAGTATTAAGGTGATGTTGGGAGGCTGAAATAAATGCATCCCACTCTCTGTTGGAGTGACAGTGATTCTCCTTGGACATGTAGCTATAATGTGGCTCTCTAACCCTGTCAGGGCCTTGGGTGCTTTCAGGAGTGAGGGGTGTGTGTGGAAGGTGTGATTCAGGGACTTTCAAGCCTCAGGGTAGCATCTATATGTAGGGCAGCTTGTACAGAAAGGCTGCTGGCCCTGGGGAGAAGGAGGTCTATGCCACTCAAGGTGCTACCTTTTCTCTGTCAGCTGCTTTTTCCACCTCCCCCTGGTTCTTCAATGGTCAGCAATCTCATTGGTGGTCCCTGAAGTCAATACCCTTGGGTATTGAGAGCCTCTTCTTCCCTGGCCCTGGAGTTTAGGAAGGCAGGCGAGGGAATGGAGCTGAGGTAGAGAGAACCACCTGCGGTAGAAGATAGGTTGAGGGTGTGTTCTAACTTCTTAACTTGGCAGGGAGTGATGTCTGGATGTTAAGACCTCTGCTTTTGGAGTCCAGGACACCTAGATTTGTACCTGAGCCCCTCCCCTGACCTTGAATAGGCTACTTACTTAGCCTTTGTGAGCCTCAGCTTGAAAAATGGAGTTAATAGCCCCTCGCACATAGTACTGTTCTGAGGATTAGCTGAGGTTGTGCATATCAGCAGAGTACTTGTTTGAGTGCCCAGCACACAGTAGGCATATATGATCATGTGATAACATCACATCACCATCACCACGTGTTGGCTGGGTGCCTGCACTGCACCCACCAGCATGCTGGGTGCTATGGGAAATAAAGAGAGTGCCACACTTCAGCCATAGGGCGCACGGTCTTACTAGATAGAGAATCACACAGGAAAGAGAGGATGTGCCAAACTAAGATTGAGAGATTTAGATTATGGGATATTGGGAGAGATCCATAAAGAAGTAGCCGGGCACAGTGGCTCACACCTATAATCCCAGTACTTTAAGAGGCTGAGGCAGGAGAATCACGTGAGACCAAGAGTTTGAGACAGGAGGATCACTTGAGGCCAAGAGTTTGGGCAACATAATGAGACCCCCATCTTTTTTTTTAATATGTAAAATAAAATAAACTTGAAAAAGATGATTTTAAAGACCTTTTGAGGAGCCCAGGGTGGGAACAACTTGATAAATATTCAAAATAATATTTCACTTTTAGTATCTCCTCCCACCCACCCCTCACCCCTAAAGTGAACATTTTAGAATAACACAGTGTGGAACAAGGAGGAAATTGTTCCAGCCGTGGGCCAGCAGAAGTCCTGAGTGGCCAGGAGCCCGGGGAATAGAACCCTTCACCTTCACCCTCCCCTTTGCCCTGCGGTTGGGGGAAGCCTGGTACACTGGGCACCTCCTTGCCAAAGTCCAGAAAGTCTGTGTGGCTAAATGGAGAAAGAATTTTCCACCCTCTTTGCCCTCACTGGACTTTGTGGGATGCTAGAAATATTTTGCAACCCACCGTCAGAGAAAGAATTGACCAGGGCTGGTGCCAAAATATTCAGTACATTCAAAAGAGTCTTTTGTTTTATGAAGAAAGTGACTGGGCTGGGAGCCTCGTCTTCTGATTTGACATCACAGCCTGGTGGGTGGGGCCTTCTACTGATCCTGTCCCCACTCCCTGGTTCAAAGTTCCTCAGCCTAGTGAAGATTCTTTAGGAAAGCTAAGTTCTGGTTCCATTTGTGAGTTCCATGACCTTAGACACATTCTTCACCCCCTTTGGCATTCACTGCTCATCTGTGAAATGGTGAGACTATTCCACTCCTGTCGAAGGGTGAGTTCTTGTTCCCCAAGAATGACGTCTTGTTCCATTTCCAGCTCTCAGGTCTGAGCTTGCATGAAATGAGTGTTGCCCCTTTCCAGATGGGCACTCTGTGATGTCAAACATGTAATTCTGTCATTATCCGAAACACGTCTGAGCTATGCTTTGGAAATCGCTTTCGAGGCTGCAGCACATTCTTTGAATATCCTCAGGGATGGGCAGTCTTCTTCCTTTTAGAGGGAATTTGATTTCTGCAAGCCGCCTAATCAGGACAATAAGTCTAGGCTCAAGCTAAATGAAGATACTTTTAGTTCCAAACAAATGAAGCTGATTTCGTTCAGCTTCTAAACTGACTCAGCAGTCAGTTCCAAATAAAGTTTCAAAAATGCTTTAAGCAAGAACTGCATCATTAAAGCAGCAGGTGGTAGGCTATTATAACTTTTAAGGACAGCACTCATTTGGACTTTTAAAAATTATGATTTTTTTAAAAAATTAATTTGCTACTTTATATTTACATCTCATTTTTGTAAAAAGTAATTATCCTCTTTATTCCTATTCATTTGCTAATGTGTTTTTATGTGTCTGGCTGTTTATGCTTTTTATTTCCATAAAAATGTGGCTTACTCAGATCACTATTAGCTATAAAAACATAAAATGTCCTAGCTCAGTGGTTCTCAAACCTATCTCAGCTTGTTCAAACCTAGATTGCTGGGCCCACACGCAGAGTTCCTGATTCGGGAAGTCTGGGAGGGGCCCAATAATTTGCATTTTTCATATGTTCCCAGATTCTGCTGCAGGACCACAAGTTGAAAACCCCTGGTCCAGCTGAGGTGCTTTGGTCATCTAGTTCAACCCCCTTGTACAAATCAGTAAACTGAGGCCCAGGGAGACACAACTCCCTTGCCTAGTGTTATAGAACTAGTTACTGACAAAGATGGAACTGGAGCCCAGGGATTCTGTATGCCCATTCTGGTGCTCTAAAATGATCATTTCTTGGTTGAAGACTTCTTAACATGACTGTAGGTTCTTACCATTTTGCAGGACCCTATCGAATTCAAATATTCCAGCCTGTTATCCTTTTTAGTACAACTGTGTCATGATTTTTATTTCATCACAGGAAGAGCCTGTGTTTAATTTGCCTCATTAAAAAAAATTGTGATAAAATATTCATAATATAAAATGTACCATTTTAATCATTTCAGTTGTATGGTTCTGTGATATTAAGTACATGTATGTTGCTGTGTGCATCTACATTGCCACCATCCATCTCCAGAACTTTCTCATCTTCCCAAAACTAAAACTCTACTCATTAAACAATAACTCCCTATTCCCTCCTCCCCCAAGCGCCTGGGAACCGTCATTCTGCTTTCTGTCTCTATGAATTTGACCTCTCTAGGTAGGTCATATGAGTAAAATCATACAGTATTCGTCCTTTTGTGAGTGGCTTATTTCACTTAGCATGAATGTCTTCAAGGTTCATCCAGGTTGTAGCACGAGTCAAAATTTCCTTCTTCCAAATACTGAATAATAGACCTTTATTTGCATGGATATACCACATTTTGTTTATCCATTGTCAATGGACATTTGGGTTGTTTCCACCTTTTAGCTTTTGCAAATCATGTTGCTATGAACATGGGTGTACAAACAGCTCTTCAAGTGCCTGCTTCCAATTCTTTGGCATATCTGTACCTGGATATGATGTGGAATTGCTGGATTATATGGTAATTCCATGTTTAATTTTTTTGAGGAGCCTGATGGGCTTTTTTTTTTTTTTTTTTTTTGAGACAGGGTCTCACTTTGTTGCTATCATCCAGGCTGGGGTAAGATCATGGCTCACTGTAGCCTCGAACTCCCAGGCTCAAACAGTCCTCCCACCTCAGCCTCCCAAGTAGCTAGGACCACAGGTGTGTACCACAACGCTCAGCTAATTTTTTATATTTTTTGTAGAGACAGGGTTTTGCCATGTTGGCCAGGCTGGTCTCAAATTCCTGGGCCCAAGCAATCAGCCCGCCTTGGCCTCTGAAAGTGCTGGGATTACAGGCATGAGCCACCATAACTGGCCCCTGATTGGCTGTTAATTCTGGGAGTTTGAGGCTGGAAATACAGCTCTGTTCTTAACAAATTGGTGGGTAAACAGAGCCTGAACAGTCCCTGGCTCTTACCCATCTGGTGCTACTCTTGGTGCTCCCCTGAGGCCTTGTGATAAAACAGACCCTGTTATTCACAGTTCATGGCCAGAGGCTGCAAATGGTCTCTAGGGTTTTCTCTCTTCTCCCTCTTGGCTCTCTCTGATTTCCGTGTCACCAGTTTCCATTCATATTTGTCTCCCTCTTTGCCTTTGGGCAGTTATCTGCTTGTATTTCTGTCTACCAAATCTAGCCAACCCCAAAGCACTCCCACTGTACTGCAGAACCAAGTCTGGAACCAATGGGTCAACCTCATTACACTTGCCAAAAGACAAAATTACAACAAATTTAGTTAAAGATCGAATTAGCTTTTATTTGTGATCCTAGAATTGGGCAATACCTCATTCTTTAAAATGGAATGAGTGTTCCCATGACCTGAGCAGAGGAGGTTGGCTTTATAAGCAGAAAAAAGCTGAAGAAAACAGTCACAGAGAACAAAAAGCAGATTGGTCATTTCAAACTAACTGTCCTTCTAGGGTTAAAACAGAGGGGACTTCCTTATGCTGACTCAGGTTGACTGGAATCTTCTGGATTTTTGAAAACTGGCCCATTTCAAAGTTTGGTTTGATTCCATGGCACTGAGCACAAGTGACCTCGCATAAACTTTGTTTAATACACAACACCTTAAATTCTGTAATGAAATGGGATTGTAATCTAAGGAGGCAGTATGCCAGGTCATGGGGTGGGAAGACCTCCCATATAGTAGAGATTTTAAAATGCTTACAGAATTAAATGAATGAGTATGACAAGATGGCAAGAATGCTGTCAGGCAGAGCTATAGGGCTGGCCATTTTGTAGGAAACAGCCAATTACATGGGTTGGTTTTCACCACAATCCAGCAGTCTGGGGATCCACCACCTCTAGGGAACCCTGCGCTGCCCTAGAGTTAGAGGAGGCAATGGGGAAGCCTCATGCTTTCTGCTTCTGAATGATCCCAGCTTGAGAGTTGAAGCATGAGTCTTCCTTGGGGTTCACCCTGGTTGGGATGCTTCCCGTGGGTTGTCAGGCAGTGAGTCCAGGAGTCAGCCGTGTTTCAGGAGCTCAAGGGCAAGAACGACCAGGCTTTGGTTTTGTTGATTCGAGGTTTCTGCCTAAGTCTGCAAAACCTCGAATCTCTCTTACCTGATTTCAGGGAATATTGTGAAACTCTAAAACCAAAACTATTATTTTTTACATTTAAGGAAACTTAAAATGATACAATATTCTTTTCCTAGGTGATTTACAAAATCCTTCTGTCAATGAAGTTAAACTAATAGCAGCCAAGTATAGAGCCCCCATAAGGCTTGTTTCCACATCACCTTCCCAACTTTCCCAGGATCAGTTAACTGAGTGGATAGGTTACTTTAAAGAAAATGTTTTGAAGCAGCATGATGCCTATTATTGATGTCATCAGAAATTACCCTTTTGGTGATAGTACAAGTGCTTCATTACACAGGTTAACAGGAAAAGTGAAGCAGGTGTGGTAGTTAATCCACAAAATCCATGTTGGCTCAGAATAGCAGGTTATTTTGTGACAGCAGAAGCTACCACCTTTCTGAATAGTCTTACGGTGTTCACTTTTACCCACACATTGGTGAATATCTTCTCAGCCCCGGGGACTTTGTGTTTCCCTTCCTCCAGGCTATGTTCCCTGAAGGAGGTAGTCTAGACGTCCGCCCCCAGTGTGCAATATCCTTGTTTCCTTTCCTCAGTTAGAATGGAGGCTTCTCAGAGATCCCAGATCCCAGAAACAGTCCGGGAAGGCCAATGTACTGGGTGGTAATTGGTGAGATTTATCTGGCGGCTGGGAGCTGTCATCAGGTTTTCAGAGTACAAATTTGTATTAATAGAATCCATTAACATCAGTGCTTGCAGCAAATTGTAACCAGACTCCACCTTATCACAGCACCATGCTACTGCTTCAGAGGGTAATTCCCCTCCGGCAGCCGACTTCTCTTTCCTGCTGTTCTGTGTGTAAAAATGAGAGGATGTTTATTTCCTCGGGGCTGTAACAAAGTCATCAAATGAGACCAAAAAGGTCTTTGTGGGCCTCCCCTATCTCTGAGAGCTGCCCTGGTGACATCTGCTTAGGGTGAGGCTAAGCACACAGGCAAATCGGTTGACTTGCCTGACAGAAGATGTAGGGGAAGAGTTGTTTCTTATTTAAAATCCCCTGAGGTGGAGGCTGTGCGATGACCCCTGGGTGACACCCATCCCTTTCTGCATCCATCCATTCACGCAGGTCGTGTTGGCTGCACATGTGCTCATGCTGAAGCAGCCCAGAGTGCAGAGCTGTGAGACCTGCTGCATGCCTGCCCAGAGCCCCCATGTGATTGAGGGATCCAGACTGCACTATGTGAAAACCTAGGAAGCAATACAGGGCAGACCTGGGGCCAACCAACCCCATCCTTTTATAGGTAAATAAAGTGGGCATGGGAAACTTAGCTTTTTCTCTTGGGCTTGGTATGAAGAAAAATCAGAAGGGGAGAAGGGAAACATTTTCAGTAGCTTAAGTAAAGGTCCTTGAGAAAAAGGATGCCTGGTGTCTTTGGAAAGCAGGGAGGCACTTTTTTTTTTTTTTTTTTTTTTTGAGATGGAGTCTCACTCTGTCGCCCAGGCTAAAGTATAATAGCATGATCTCTGCTCACTGCAACCTCTGCCTCCCAGGTTCCAGCTATTCTCCTGCCTCAGCCTCCCGAGTGGCTGGAATTAAAGGCGCCCACCACCACACCTGGCTAATTTTTGTATTTTTAGTAGAGACAGGGTTTTGCCATGTTGGCCAGGCTGGTTTCTAACTTCTGACCTCGGGTGATCCACCCACCTCAGCTGCCCAAAGTGTTGGGATTACAGGTGTGAGCCACCACGCCTGGCCAGGGAGGCACTTTTCTAAGAAGTGGGTGGTAGAGGGAGTGACAGTGGCATGCATCCCCTGATGCTCACCCAATGGTCTCACCCTGGTAGTGGGCCAGGCCTTCTCCCAAGGATAATGGGATGAGCCAAGAAGGTATTACTTCAATTCAGGGCCAGAAATTTGGGTCTCCATTGAAGCAGCTAGACATAAGGTGCCTAAAGTCATACTTGAGAGTAGAATGTAAAGGTCTCTTCCCTGATTGGGTCCTAGGTCACTTGGTATCTTGGCGTGGAATCCCTAGAAAGCAGAACCTCGGGCAAGGCTTATGTGTTACAACTTTATTAGGGAGTGCAATCCCAGAGAACAGAAGTGAAGGAAAAGGCAAGAAGGGCGAGGAGAGGATGAGCCAATATGAGGATGCCCCCAATTCCTGGTCTCAAACCCAACCAGTGGCTCAGGCTATTGGAAGTGTAGAGATGGACTGTTCCTAGGGACAGTGCATCAGGAGAAGGGCCACCCTTTCCCACTGGTCAAAGGTTCAAACCATGGGACATTAATTCCCCTGAATTTCTGGGTTGCACATGCCTGGGCTCTCTGAATAGGTCCTACTTTATCTCACCCCTCATTGTCAATAAGAGGCCCTAGGGCTAGAAGCAAGAGGTGCAGGAAGCTAGGCATACGTCGTGGCACTGTGGGGTGGTGCCTGTATGAATTGGGTAGCTCTTGCAGAGATAGTCACTACAGCGGTGTTTGGAGCCCTGTAAACATGTGCCTGAGAGCATCTGAAATGGCACTGGACCACACACCTCTATAGCACTGTGGATGGGCATCAGGATAGATTTTCTTTCAGTACTGCCAGGAGTGTGGGGCACAGAGTGGGGCTGGAGTAGGTTGGTCCAGGAAACATTATTGTTTTCCTATGGGGGACTCCTTGCAGTCTTGATGAAATGCTTGGCAAGTCCAGAGGAAGGACACAGAGATGAAGAGGCACGTTGCCCAGGCAGGCAACAAGCATGGCTGCCACTTACCTGCTGCAGCCAAAACTTACGGCCAAACTAACCCAGTCTATGAGGAAACCTAGTACCATAATCTTCTCCAGCCCTAGCCTCCATGGAGCCCTGTACCTAGCCTAGGGAAGAAGATACCATGGGCTCCTCTGTTATTACTGAGCATCAGGAATGTGCCTTGTATGCTGTAGGCATGCATTTTTTTAAGTAAATGAGTAAGCCCCATAGCAAGCAATTTTAATCACAGGAAGGTGGCTCAGAGTTGGTAAAAAGGAAATATATTAAGGGAAAGTGAGTTCTCTGATGCTGACTACACATTTGAGGACTGTTTTTGCTAGGTTAGCTTAACCCTTCTTTATCCACCTTGAATAGTTAACGCCTTCCTTTCCTGAACTCTTAACGACTTTCAGTTCCTTAGCAAATGTAGCAACACTGTCTGCTATTGTATCCACTGTCTATTGTTGCATAACAAGCCACCCCAAAACTTAGTGGCTTAAAACGACCATTTTAGGTATTCACAATTCTGTGAGTCAACAAGTTAAGCTGGGCTCTGTTGGGAGATTCTTCTGATGGCCATGTCAGGTGTCACTCATGTAGCGACAGTCATCTGGTGGCCCCAGTATAGCTAGATGATCTCAGATGGCCTCACATGGCTGACATGCACTGCTGTCAGCTGGTTGGTCTAGGGCTGTGCTGTCCAAAACGGTAGCCACTAGCCCACGTGACTATTGAGCACTTGAAATGTGGCTGACCTGAATTGAGATGAGCTGGAAGTATAAACTTTCCATGTTTTCATTAGTAGTTCTTGATAGTTCTTATGTATTGATTAGAAGCTGATAATATTTTGAATCTTGGGTTAAATAAAATACATTATTAAAATTGAATTGATTTCACCTGTTTCTTTTTACTTCTTTAATATGACTATTACAGAATTCGGAAAAATCCCATTTGTGGCTTACACTATTATATCTCTATTGGACAGTTCCTGGGTTGTGCTAAAGCACGCCCACCTGGCATTTGACCCAAATATTCTAAGGTTCTAAGGAAGTCTGTATCATCCATGGCTACAGCAAAGCAAAACTGTACCATGTGTCTTGCAGAAACTCAAGATGAATATTGTTAGGAAACAAAAAAACAATGACTAGGTTTCATAGTAATCCCATGAGACTTGAACTAAAGAATCTGTAGGAAGCAAGAATGTAAGGGATAGAGTAAATAGATACTCTGGAGGCAAAATATAGGAGTTGGGTGTGGGAGACTTGGAGAGGGAGAAGAAGCTGCTTTTCAAGTCTAGCTGGTGAACATGCTAGATGGTGTTATTCACTGATAATGTGACTGTAAGGAGGAAGAGAAGATTTGGTAGAGATGATCATGGGTCTGGTTTTAAATATGTTGTTTTTAAGGTCCCAGTGGAGATCCAAGTGGAGATAGTTACTGAACAGCTGAAAATATAGATTTAATGGTAGGAGAGATGCTTGGACATGAGAAATCAATATGGGAGTCATTATTGAGCAGGAGGTGATTGCAACCATTGGTGAAGATAAGATTTCCCAGGGAGATTGTGGAGACTAAGAGCATCTCTGAGAGTGGCACCTGGGAAATGCCCATGTTTGAAGTACAGAGAAAGGAAACAAACCTCTGCAGAATACCAAGAAGTGATCTAGCAGCAGGGCCTAGTACCAGATCTAAAATTGCTAAAGAAAGAGAGGAAGCAAGATTCCATGGTGAGCCATGTGTTGTTCATCTTTTTGTTCCCCAAAGGGCATTATACAAAGAAGATGCACAATTAATGTTTGTCGAATTAGATTAAGTTGCATTGTATTGCGCTGGACTGTATTGCGCTAACTCAAGCTCTGCTGCCTCCTGGGCTGCTCTGGCAGTTTTAGGCTTTCCCCCACTCTGTCAAGCTTCTCCCCCTTTCCCTCTCTTATTCACTAAGTCCATTATACAGTAAAGCTTTGTTGCCCAACTAAATATTTTAGGAACTTAGTAAAAGCTGGTGTGAATTATCTCACCAGTTCCCATTTGCCTGCCTTTAGATGGCTAACAACGCCCAGATAGCAGAGGCTGAAGGAAAAGGACATTAATGACCTCTCATAACAAGTAGTCTGGATGTAGGTGCTTTCAGGTTTGGGGCAGGACTTAGGTTATAAAGGACCCAGGCTCTTTTTGCCTGGCCACTTTGGAATCTTCAGCTTATCAACTCTTTGTCCCTGGATGTATCACCTCATAGTTATAAGCATCATGTCCTAAAATAGTCAACTTCTTGGTAGGAATAAGATATCAGGCCTCTGCTGTATCTTTGGCAGAGATAAAAAAATATTTGTCAAAAGTTTCCCCAGCTGACTTCCTCATGCCTCATTGGCCAACTTGGCCATATGCCCATCCTTAAACCAACTACTGGCAAAGGGGAATGTTATTATCATGCTTGGCTTAGCCAAATCATGTCTTATCCCTTGGAGCTGGGGAAGAAGATGGGAATGGCTGTTGGGTAGGAAATGAATTTTGTCTTCCATACTCATTTTTAGGGGGTGGGGTTCCTCATAATTTAGTTTCAAAAACATTCAATTCAACATTTATTGAGTGCTTACTGTGTATCAAGAACCGTTGTTTTACCATTGAGGCAAATATTAATTACAAAGAGCCTAGATATTAACATGCTGAGTAGATCCTTCTGCCTACCACCTCTTGTTGGCCCTCTGTTATTCCTTGGAATTCTTTCTAGTTGGGATGCTAAACCAATCCTCTGCGCTCCTGGCCTCCCCTTCAGCTCCTCCCTTTAAAACATTTTACCACCTATTCCCCTTTTGATTTTTAATCAGTCTCCCTCAGTCTCACCTTCCATCAGTCAACCTCAGCGTCACCTTCAAGCTTGTTTTCTTACTGTTTTTCTTCCTGCACCATCCACTGTCTTCTGAGTCATGCCTTTCATTATGCCATTCTCAGGAGGCATCTGCTCACCTCTGCTGACTATTCCCAATTTGGACACCATCCCTGGCTCCAAAAGTTCTAGTGATTCCCCATTGCCTGTTACATGAGGTCTTTAGCCTGGCAGAAGGTTATCTACCTAATTACTAACAGTGTTGCCTCCAAAAGAGACTTGGATGAGAGAAGGGAACATTGAGGGGTTTATTCACTTAATCTTTATTCTTTGAGTCTTTTTACTGCTGGAATGTCTTCTATGTTGCTTGCATAGTTTAAAAAAACTGAAAACCTCTAGTCTAACATTCCAAATGTTCTGTTTTTTCCAGTTCCTCTCCTACTACTCTTTTACACCAACTTTCCTCTCCATCCAAACTGGTATCCTTCCTGCCCATAAGAACAGCCTTGAGTTATTATTGCTCACACCACAACCCAATATCATATGACCCCTGCCTGTCCCTCCTGATTTACCTAATTTCTTCCACTACTCAAGCTTTCAAGACCCAGACTGTCTACACTTTACCCAACAGCCCCATCCCATTTCCTGCCAGCCCCTTCCCACTACCACCAGCTTCTTTTAATTTCTTCCTTCTCTGAACTCCTGCTTCAGTTTTGCTGTAGTACATCAGGGATTGGCTCTGAACATGTCTGCCCCTTTGTGTCATTCAACCCTGCTTTTTTACTACTGCCTAATAGAGGATGTGCATCCATTCTCACAGCTTTTACTCATTCACCCCCTGATTTTTGCTGATGACCATGCATGTGGCTGGATTGACCACAATAGTGGGCAGTCAGGATTTCAGCTTACAAAGATGGGCTTTAAGATGTGATCTCCAGAAATGCATTGCCTATAAACTGGAACATCTGAACTATTCATTTCACTTTTAGATGTTTACTTCCTGGTAATATCACTGATATTGTAACCTTGAGGCATTAGTTGAATAGCACATTGTTACTTTTCAGTGCTGTATTTCCAAACCAGTACTCACAAATATCCTCATTTTTTTAAATACTTAAGACCCTATATTTGAATTTCAGCATCTATGTTCCCAACCCCCTTTATGTAAGTGACTCCTCTAACATCATAATCACCTTCTTGGAGATATAGGGTCCTCAGTCTTGGGTGCCTTCTTCAGGTTTCTACTTTCCTGCCCAATCTGTAAGAGGTTGAGAATGAAGGGAATTTGTTCTGCAAAGGGGATTGGTGTCCAATCTATGGATTCCTTGAGATTATTTTGTTTAGGAGCTTCTGAGCTGTGAACAGCTTTGCCCACTCTCTGGCCTGGAAGAGATGGCATGGAGAAGGCCAAAAGGAACAAGCTGGAGGAGAGGAAGTGGGGTGCAGTAATCAGAAAAGCTGAATGCAGAGAACTGAGGTGCATCGCCTGAAGCTGCCGCAAAATCAGTGGGAGGGGGAACATTGCAGCCCCCGCCTGTGGCTGCTGCTTGTTGGGTTTAGTAATTGTATTCTGAGTAGCATTTAGACTGGCATTTAGACGGGTCTAGAATGTGAATTCTTGCAGGGGAGGCAGCCAGCACAATCCTGCTTTGTTCCAGTTCTTTGAGGACTAAGGAAATAATTTTTAAAACAATAACCCTCCTTCCTGGGCTGTCACTTGTTTGTTTGCTCCGGGGACTGCCCAGTAACTCTTTGGTCTCTGTTATTTGTGTTTAAACTCTGTGTTTCTACCCACAAGTAGGAATTGGTAGAAGGAAGAAGGTAGAAGGAAGAAGGTTCATAGGAAAGGCTGGTGATGGATTAATTGTGCCATTCCATGTGTGTTGTGCACTCAGGAAGGGACACAAGCCAGGGTCTCTCATTCATTTGTTCGTTTAGTCATCCATTCATCAAACACTTTCCAGGTCTTGGTTTTGTGTCTAGGCCATTGTAGGAACTATTTGTGTCAGCAAAGAAGTAAATACATGGTTTTTGACCCAAGAAACTATAATCGGCATATAAAAAATTATTATTATTAATGGCAGCCGATGCCATTTATTGAATTCCTTGTACTCTGATCAGAAACAAAGCTAGAGACATTATAGATATTGGTCAGTTTAATCATCAGACATTTCTTGAATGCTTTTCATCTAGGCACTGCGCTAGGGGCTGGGATAGGGCAAGAAGCAGCCGGGGCTCAAGTCTGGCAGGAATTACAAGAGTAATGGTAGGTATGCAAAGGGGCCTTTCCATTCTCAAAGGCGCTCCTTCTAGCGGCATCAGATTACCTGGAGCTTGTTAGAAATACTGACTGTAGGTCCCCTCCTTCCCCCCAACCCAGACATGCTGATTCAGAACCTGTGCGTTTTAACAAGGTCACTGGGTGATTCATTCATGTGTACATTGAAGTTTGGGAAGCACTGGTGAGTAGCCTGGGATGTAGCTTGGTCTAGGCTAGGATATCAAGGAAGGCCTTTCTGAGGAAGTGACTTTTAAGCTGAGATGTGACAAATGAGTAGAGACTAGCTAGACAAGACAATGACAGATGGAGGGTGGGGTGAGTTCCAGGCAATAGAACTGCCTGTGGGCAGGCTGGGACTTTGAGGTCCTGTGTGATAGTGATAGCAGAGCAGAGGAGGAAACCCCGGAGCAAGGCCTTGTAAACCAGGCTAGAGTTTAAACCCAGTGATACGGAGAAAGGATTGGAGAGCAATCTTGTTCCCAATTTATAGACAAGGATGGGCTGAGAAATTTGCCCAAGGTCACACAGCTAATACTCACTGGTAAACTAATAAGAGCTGGAATTTATATCCAGTGCTCTAATTCTAAAGCTTATTTTCTTTTTCCTTTTTTTTTTTAAGATAGGGTCTCACTCTGTCACCCAGGCTGGAGTGCAGTGGCACAGTCATGGCTCACTGAAGCCTCAACCTCCTGGGTTCAAGTGATTCTTCCACCTCAGCCTCCCGAGTAGCTGGAACTACAGGTGTGTGCCACCATGCCCAGCTATTTTTTTTTTTTTTTGAGGCAGAGTCTTACTCTATCACCCAGGCTGGAGTGCAGTGATATGGTCTCACCTCACTGCAACCTCTGTCTCCCGGGTTCAAGTGATTCTCCTGCCTCAGCCTCCCAAGTAGCTGGGATTACAGGTGCGTGCCACCACGCCCGGCTAATTTGTGTATTTTTTTTCGTAGAGACAGGGTTTCACCATGTTGGCCAGGCTGGTCTCGAACTCCTCATCTCAAGTGATCCACCTGCCTCGGCCTCCCAAAGTGCTGGGATTACAAGCGTGAGCCACCGCCCCAAGCCGCCTGGCTAATTTTTAAAAATTGTTTGTAGAGATGACATCTCACCGTGTTGCGCAGACTGGTCTTGAACTCCTGGGTTCAAGCAGTCTTCCCACCTGAGTCACCCAGAGTGCTGGGATTACAAGTGTTGAGCCTGTGCCTGGCCTAAAGCCCATTTTCTGAACCGCTGCATTAAGGTCATTAAGAAGACAAAATATACAGCTGATAAAATTTTGAATGCAGTTTTGTATTATTTAGGATTTGAAGAACCTTATAATAATCTGGCTTAAATTTAAAAGATGATCAAATTTAGTATAAAATAATAAAACCCATGAGAACCCAGGAGGAAATGTAAGTTCCATTTGAGCACACATTTTTCCCTCGAGTTTCTTAGGAAATATGGTATAAAAGGAAACCCTCTGTATAGATCGCTCTTTTTATCTGAAAGAATGAAGTAGACCTCTCTCTGAGGAAGAACTTTTTATTTTTCTTATCATTAAAGTGTAAGAGGAAGCATGAAGCAAAGGATTGTGAGGGCAGAGCATTCTATGGCTGATCTGGGGTCACTTCTTTCTCTAGGGCTGCTGGGCTGAGTGAGCCCTGTATCCTTTCTTTCTGTCTATTCCCAGCGGGCAAAAAGGCAGGCGGGGAGACGGGGGAGCAGAGACCCAGTGCAGCCTCGTGTCCTCCACATCTCAGTCCAGACATGTAAGGGTTGAGCATCGGCACCAGCTCAGACACACAGATCTCCTTTCAGGAGACTCACAAGGTCCCGTGTAGTTCATTGATTTCTAAAAGGACTAATTGGCCGACCCAGTCATTTTGGAGGAGCAGTGAAAGCAGATCCCAGTCCTAGGTGTTGGAGGAGGTTAAATGAGGAGATAGGAGCCCTCAGGTTCTAAAGCTATTCTAAAGCTATTTGAGGATATGACCTTTAACCTTGGGGAGCTTCCAGTCTAATGGCAGAGACACAGCCCCTGCCTTCAGACAGCTCCAAGTGTGATGGGGGAGGCACAGCTCCTGCGAAGTCCAGACTGGAGGGAAGAAACAGACCTGCCCCAGGGAGCTCCCAGGCTGATGGGAGGAAGAGAGCATAGATAGAGAGTAAATAAGCACATACGTATCAAAGGTACTGAAGCTATTTAAAAAAGTCACAGCACCGCTGGCTCCATGCAGCCATCAGAGGGCTTTGGAACATGACAACCTGCTTCTTCTTGCCTTTTCCTGAACCACTGCAAAAGCCATAAATGCTCATTGCATCTGCAAAATTAGAAGCCAGTGGAGACAGCAACGTCCTCTTCATTAAGTTGGTTTTCTCTGCCCAGGGTTTATTTGAGGTTTCTGCTCATAGCCCTGGCAAGAGAGGAGAAGCTCCTGGGGCTGAGGCCGGCAGCTGGGCAACACTCAGGCATCTCTCTCCTTTCCCCCAGTCCAAGCGCCAACTCCACTGCACAGCCAAGGCCGGTGGTACCAGTAGGCGAGACATTTGCCGGTTCCTGCCTCAAGAGAACAGCTGTGCTTTCCAGCAGACGTTCCAGAGCCCTGTCTAGCATACAGTATATTTGTCTGGCCTTGGCAGAAATGGAATCCTTCTGTCTCCCTGCCCTTCCTTCTCAACAGCTCCCCTGGCAGCCGTGACTGCTGATGTTAGGGAAAGAAAGAAAGAAAGAGAACTTGAGGTCTACTGAAAGGGATGTTGGATTCATTAGGAGGCACTTGCTTTTGTCCCACAAATGACTTACACATCACCTTGAGCAAGTTCTCCATTTTCCCGTCAGTATTAAACCAAGGAAGCACGGCAGAGAAGAAAGGTCACATGATCTGAAATCCTGAGACCCAGGTTCAACTCTTGGCTCTATTATTCCTAGCCACATGACCTTGAATAAGGGGATCCTATTTGTCCTCAGATAAAGGATTTTTAAAAATCATTTGAGCTTCAATTTTCTCATCTGTAAAGTGGGTGTCATGATAATATGTACTGTACTAGGTGGTTAGGATGATCCATTATAGTGGATGTGTTGAAATGCTTTGAAAATCTTAAAGCATTTAATAACCAGTGTTATTGTTGAGGAGGAGATGGCTACCCTTCCCTTTCCTCCACTCATGGTGTGATGTTGATAATATTGAAAAAAGAATCAGACATGAAAATGAAAAGTTTATTAAAATATAAGATTAAGACTAGCCAAAATAAATACTCTGTTTGAGAGCCTGAGCAGTAGGAACAGTTAATTCATGGTCAATACTGTGCTTGGGCTGAGGGGGATAAAGGATAAATGGAAAACCAGATCTCAGGTTCAAAGAATTCACAGCCTACCGAGAGAAATAAGAACTAAGAATGGGAACAGTAATACATAATATTAACTGCTGCATTTCAAATTCCAAGTGCTGGGAGCTTCGGAGGTGTCAGGAAAGGCCAAATGAAGCAAACACTTTTTATTCTAGCTGCATGTATAAATGTATTCATTTATTCAACAAATATTTTTGGACCTCCTTCTATAGACTGAACACTATTCTAAATGCAGGGAATATAGCAGTAAACAAAACAGATAGAATCGCTGTCTCTCAAGGAACTTATTTTTATGGGAAAAGACAGATAACAGGGAAAATAAGTAAAATATGTGTACATTAGGTGGTACTAAGTGCTAGTGAGGTGTAAATTAAGCAGGCAGGGGAGACAGGGAGCGCTGGGGAAGGTGGTTTGCAATTTCAGGTCAGGCAGCCAGGGAATTCCTCACTGAGAGGGGGACACTGGAACGAAGACCTGAGGGAGAAATATAGGCTAGCAGGCAAGAATGGTAGCTTAGACCAGGAGAGTAGTAGTAGAGGAAGTGAGAAGAAAACAGATTAGGTTTTTTTTTCAAAGTGGAAATGGGGTCTTGCTATGTTGTCCAGGCTGGTCTTGAACCTCTGGCTTCTAGCGGTCCTCTCCTCTTGGTCTCCCAAAGTGTTGGGATTACAGATGTCAGTCACTGCATCTGGCCCAGATTCCTTTTAAAGATGAAGGCACTAGGATTTGCTGATGGCTTGGGTGTAAGGTGAGAGAGAAAGAGAGGAGGCAAAGAGCACTCTTGAGGTCTGTCATGAACTAAAATGGGAAAGGCTGCGTGTGGTGGGGCAGGGAAGTGCGGGGAGGAGCTGTGTTTTAGTTAGCAGCTCCGAGATGCCTGTTAGAAATACAACTGGACATGTCAAGTAGGCAGTTGGATATGTGAAGCTCAGGGGAGAGGTCTGGGCTGGAGACTTAAAACTGGGAGTTTCCAGTATAGAGATTGTATTTCATACTGTGAATCCAGATAAGATCACCAAAGCAGAAGAGAAGAGATCCTGGGAGAGCCTGGGGCACTCCAACCTTAGAAGCTGGGGAGAAGCGGAGGAACAGCAAAGAGAAAGGAGGAAAGCTGGGAGGTGGCAGTATTCCAGATGCTAAGTGAAGGATGTGTTTCAAGGAGGATGGAGTGCTCGCTTGTGTTAAATCAAGAATGATGAGAGCTTAGAGTTTATTTATTTACCATTGGACTCAGCGCGTTGAGGTCATGGATGACCTTGACAAAATTTGATTGAGTTGTGGTGGGGGAAATCTTGATTGGAATGGATTTAAAAGAGGTTTGGAGAAGAGAAATTATAAGCCATAAATGTGGGCAACTCTTCTGAGGCCTTTCCTTGTGAAGGAAAGAGAAATAAGGCAGTAGCCCGAGGGGAGAGTGGGGACAAGGGAGGCTCCTCAGGTTGGGATAAATCACAGCCTGTTTGTAAGCTTCTAGGAAAGAGCCAGTGAACAAGGAAAAGTTGAGGAGACAGGAGGTAGAGGAGGATTGCTGGAGCATTGCCCCAGAGCACTGTCCCTGGAGCAGACAGCTCACCCGCGGTAATGGAGAGAAGGTGGCACAGAGGGGCAAAGGCAGGCAGATGGATGCGTGAAGGGGCGGCACCTGTGGAGGTTCTGTTTTGGTGGCTTGTTTTCTCAATCAAAGAATAAACAAGGCACTTGCCCAAGAGTAAATGAAGGGAGAACCCCAGTTTCTTTAAAAAAAAAAAAGTGTGTAATCCCAACACTTTAGAAGGCCGAGGCGGGAGGATTGCCTGAGCCCAGGAATTTGAGACCAGCCTGGGTAACATAGTGAGACCCCGTCTCTACAACAAGTTTTAAAAATTAGTTGGGCATGGTGATGCACACCTGTAGTCACAGCTATTCAGGAGGCTGAGGTGGGAGGATTGCTTGAGCCAAGGAGGTCAAGACTGCAGTGAGCTGTGATTGCACCACTGTCAGAGTGAGACCCTGTCTCAAAAAAAAAAGGGTGTAAAGAAAAAAAGAGGGAGGCAGAACTTATATAATAGAATAAAAGAGGCCTATTACACATATCAACTAATACGTTGGCCTTATTTGGATTCTGACTCAAACAAACAGTAAAAACAAAAAGACATTTATGAGACAATTGGAAATTTGCACCATCAGTGGATATTTGATCCTATTAAAATGATTAATATTGGAGGTGAAATAATGTTATCAAGGTTACATTTTGTAACAGAGTCATTGTCTTTTAGACATAGATGCTGAAATATCAGTAGATGAAATTAGACAATGACATGGATTTACTTCAAAATAATCCAGTGGAGCGGTGGGGAGAAGGAAAGGTGGGGTGTAGACGAAGTGTGATTGCCTTTGGGTCAATAATTGTTGAAGTTGGCTAATGTGCAAGCATCGTTATGCTTTTTCTACTTCCATGATACAAATTAAAACAAAGGAAAAAAGAAGAGGGAAGGAGATGCTGGGTGCTTAAGAGGAAAAGGGAAAGTTGGAATTGCCATCTGGGACTGCCAATGAGGGGGAGAGGCATGTGACTGTCAAATGCCACGAAGGGCCCACTTGAGATTCAAGAGCATAAATTAAAAGTGAGGCCAGACGGCAGGGAGGTATGTGTGAATGTATTTCCCTAGCCATGTCCAGCGGCACATGCAGGCACAGAGTAGGTGGAAGGTTAGAGTTGACCAGGGTTCTGAGTTTAGCCAACAAAATATGAGCATTGAGAATACCATTCTCCCATCATACTGATGACGTCTCTGAGGACCAGAATTATGTCTTTGCTTCAGTGACATTGGGCTAATTTGACTAGATGATTGCCAAGTCCCCCACACCCCCACAAGTTTTGACCAATTTTAATACTCTGTCCTCAGCACTTACAAATGATGTATTTGGTTGCATGAGCAAGACAAAAGGAGGGTGATGGGTAGAAGTGGCTCTAATTGCCTTGTCTCTCATTTTTCTACCCTTCTTTCCAAAGTGAAGGGTGCTCATCTTGGTTTGAGTGATCCCTCCCAGTGTGTTTGTGGCTGGGCCAGGAGTGACAGTCATGCCTCTTTTGAACGATGACCTCCCTGCCTTGCATCCTCATTTTCACTTGTTAGCTTGGTCTGTGGAGGAAATCATTGAGGTCCAGTAGGGAAACTAAGCACTGCCTACAGAGGCCAGGTGTCTCTCATATCCCTGATTATAGCTGGGCCTTTGTGGGGTGTCCCCCTCAGCCCCTCCTGTCCATCGGCTTGTGATCTTTCCCAAGACTATTCCATCTGAGGCAGGGGCTTGGCTCTCATTGGCTCTTTTCTTCCCAGGTCCTACTTGCAGGACTGGGGGCCCAGTTGCTGTGACTTACCTGTTCCAGCTTCCTTGGAGAGAGATGTTTCATAAATCAGAACATGTCTCTGGCCAGGTCATGTTGACTGGTACAAATTTGTCTCTGACTGATGGCATATTTTAAAACAAAGACATATTGAACATGTAAACTGAGTATAGCCAGTATGGTTTTTATTCCAATTTTTCTTTTGAGAATTATAGCAGTTTTCTGAGATAATCATAAGGGGAACTTTTTAAAGAAATCCCTGTGTCGTTTGCTTATCTTTTTATCTTTCACAGGGTTGTAGGGTGTTTGTTGAAATTTTGCTATATTGCCATGAACTAGGTTTCAGCATGGCATAAAAGGAGTGTAGACTTGAGAACACCAACCTGGGTTTGATTTTGGCTTTGCCACTCACTAGCTAAGAAACC
Source organism: Gorilla gorilla gorilla (assembly GCF_029281585.2). NCBI lineage: Eukaryota > Metazoa > Chordata > Mammalia > Primates > Hominidae > Gorilla > Gorilla gorilla. The sequence goes on along the minus strand of NC_073224.2, from coordinate 51,855,347 downwards.
TTGGAAAAGTTATTTAACATCGCTAGGCTTCAGATTTCTTCTTCTTCGAGTTTTTCGTGTGTGTGTTTGTTTGTTTTGAGACAGGGTCTCCCTCTGTTTCCCAAGCTGGAGTGCAGTGGTACAATTTTGGCTCACTACAGCCTCTGCCTCCCAGCCTCAGGTGATCCTCCTGCCTCAGCCTCCTGGGTAGCTGAGATTACAGGCACATGCAACCAAGCCCGTCTAATTTTTGTATTTTTAGTAGAAACGGGGTTTTGCCGTGTTGCCCAGGCTGGTCTCGAACTCCCGGGCTCAAGTGATCCACCCGTCTTGGTCTCCTAAAGTGATGGGAATACAGGCATGAGCCACTACGCCTGGCCTAGGCTTCAAATTTCTAATGTGTAAAGTCAGCATAATAGTGTTTCCCTTGTTGGAATGTTGGAAGGGATGGTTACTCTAGAAATGGATGTCTGTTCTTAACTTTCCCTCACTGTTGTTGCCTTTTTTGACAAGCATGGCTGTGAAGGGATTAGAATGTAGGTATCTCTGTGACCTTAAAGAGATCATTCCTCTTTAAGCTTCATTCACATTTCTTATCTATCTCTGCACCACTTTTCACATGACATTGAACGATGGAATCCAATTAGAGATTTCTGAGATCCCTTTCAGTTTAGATAATCTAGGTTTCCTTTGACTTATTGGAACAGCTTTTCTTTTATTTTTAGAGCTCAGGTGCACAGCACTGGGTTAATCATAATTGTTGGTTCATGACTCACTCTCATCATTGGTCCATGCAGGTCCCACTCTTTTTCTTTCTCTTTTATTTCTGCTCCTTCCTTCCTTTTCTTCCTATTCATCCATCCACCCATCTGTTTGCTTACTTATTTATAATAATATAATAAGTATCTACAAACCTACCACCCCCAACAAAAGCTAGGACCTTGATAATTAGCAAATGTCTAATCTTATGATTCCCTCGCCACCACCAGTACCACCAATCTATCCTCATTGCCTCCTCCACTACCAGAAGCAATTGTTATCTTTTGATTTTATTTTTAATTAATTATTATTTTTTTGAGATGAGGTCCTGCTATGTTGCCCAGCCTGGAGTGCAGTGGTGCAGTCATAGTGCATCATAGCCTGGAACTCCTGGGCTCGAGTCATCCTCCTGCCTCAGCCTCCTGAGTAGCAGGGACTGCAGGTATGCACTAGCACACCTGGCTTATTTTTAATTGTTTGAGAAACTGACCTGCTGTTTTCCTTAGAAGCTGCACTGTTTTACATTCCCACCAGCAGTGCACAAGGCTCCAACTTCACATCCTTTCCAGCTTTTGTTATTTTCAGTTTTTTTTTTTAATAGTAGCCATTCTAATAGATATGAGAAGGTGTCTCGTTGTGGTTTTGATTTGCATTTCCCTAAAGATTAGTGACTTTGAATGTCTTTTTATATGTATGTTAGCCATTTGTGTATCTCCTTGGGAGAAGTATCTATTCAAGTCCTTCGCTTTTTTTGTTGTTGAGTTGTAGTAATTATTCTCTTGAATCCTGTTTTCTTTTTTCTCTTTGCTTACATTATCTTATCGTATAGCATTCTAATTCACATTTTGACTTCTATGTAATATTTCATTGTTTGACTCTACCACAGTTTCATTATCCTTTTCTCTGTTGAACTTTTAGGTTTTTCCTAGGTTTCTGCTGTGGTGAATAGGACTGTGAGGAACATTTTTATACCTGTGCAAGAGTGTCTCATGGGTATATATCTAGGAGTAAATTTGCTGAATCAGTTTGTGAATGTTCAACATTAGAGGTGATACAAAACTTTTCCCAAAGTGGTTGCAATGTATAAGAAATATATAAGCAACGGATAAGAAATCCTTTGCCAACATTTGGTATCATTAGACTTAGTAATGTTTTCCAATTGAATGAGTGTACATTGGTTTCTGATAATGGTCTTCATTTGCATTTCCCAGACCACCAATGTGTTTATTAGCCATATGTATTCCTCTTTGGTTCCTGCCTAGATGTCTGTTGGATTGTTTATCCTCTTATTAATCTGTGAATCTTCTTTATAAAATATTTAAAAATATTTTTATAGTCACCCATCGTGAGGTGTATCTTCATTGTTTTCTAGGTTTTAACTTCTCATATATCTTAAGGCTTTTTTCTTCCAAATGAGGTTTACTGAGTTATAAGTTACACAGAACAAAATTCACCCTTGCTAGGTGTATAGTCCTATGAATTTGCCAAACACATAGAGTTATGTAACCACCACCATAAGCAAGGTACAGAACATTTCCATCATCCCAGGAAGTTCTCTTGTACCCTTTTTTTGGGTTAATTCTCTCCCCTTAATCCCAACTCTGGATAACCACTCATCTTTATTCTGTCTCTAGGGTTCGCATTTTCTAGAATGTCATATAAATGAGATCCTACAGTATGTCACCTTTTGAGACTGGCTTCTTTTACTTCATGTATTTGAGATGCCTCTAACTCGCTGCATGTATCAGTAGAACATTGCTTTATATTGCTGTATAGTATTCCATTGTATTGCATACCATGGTTTATTTACTCATCTGTTGACAGACATATGGCTTGTTTCCAGCTTTTGACAATTATAAATAAACTGCTATACATATTCTCATGCAGGTTTTTGTGTGGACATATATGCATTTTTTTTTTTTTTTTTGAGATGGAGTCTCGCTCTGTTGCCCAGGCTGGAGTGCGGTGGCGTGATCTCGGCTCACTGCAAGCTCCGCCTCCCGGGCTCATGCCATTCTCCTGCCTCAGCCTCCCCGAGTAGCTGGGACTACAGGCGCCCGCCACCATGCCCGGCTAATTTTTTGTATTTTTAGTAGAGACAGGGTTTCACCGTGTTAGCCAGGATGGTCTTGATCTCCTGACCTTGTGATCCGCCCGCCTTGGCCTCCCAAAGTGCTGGGATTGTCATTTCTCTGGAGTAAATACCAGAAGTAGGAATCCCAGGTCATATGGCAACTGTATGTGTAACTTTTGAAGAAACTGCCAAACTGCTTTCCAAAGTGGATGTACCATTTTTTATTCTCACCAGCAATGTATGTGAGTTCCAGTGGCTGTACATCCTCACTAGGACGTGGGATTATGAGAAGTTTGTTTGTTTGTTGTTTAGCCATTCTAACATGTGTATAATGGTATCTCAATGTGGCTTTAATTTGCATTTCTGTATTGAGCATCATTTTGTGTTTGTTTGCCATACATATATCATCTTCAATGAAGTGTCTGTTTAGCAAAATGATCTTTTGCTCATTTTTTATTAGGTTGTTTGTTTTCTTACTATTCCACTGAGAATTTTTAAATATATTATGGAAGCCCTTTATCAGATTATCAAGTATTTTCTTTCAATCTGGGGCTTGTGTTTTCATCCTCTTAGTAATGTCTCTCAAACAGCTGTCTTAGACTCCCCTAGTCTGGACTAGCCCTCCCTGCCACCTCACTGTGAGGCAGGCATACATACCTTCAGATGCATGCTCGACCCTGGGTTTCCCAGTGTCACCAACAATCACTCTGGCACCTTGCAAAGATATTGGCTCTCTGCATTGCTTACTGTCCTGTTTGGACTGGTCTAATTGATGAGAGTGCTTAACATCTGTTTTGAACTTTCCAGAGAGAATGGCTCAACTCCCTTGCATTTCAAAAACCTTCTCCTCTTGCTAGTGGCTTCAGAATGCAGGTCCAGTTATACTAAAATAAGTTCCCTGTTTTAGCTGAATATGAGATTCATTTAGCAAAAGAAGTTATCAAGGAAGGTTAACACATCTCCTTTCTTGGAAATGTCATTATTGGGTCATGATGCCTTGGCATTTTATTCTGAGGAGAAATAGCTTTTAAATATACCTGGGAAAGTGTTTTAGTTTTTAGAATCTATAATACATACTAACACATAATGAGAATAAATGTGTGTGTGTGTGTGTGTGTGTGTGTGTGTATGGGTTTTAGTTTTATTGTTTGTTTGTTTTTGAGAGAGGGTCTCGCTCTGTCACTAGAGCCAGAGTGCAGTGGTGCAACCATGGCTCACTGCAGCCTCAACCACCTGGGCTCAAGTGATTCTCCTGCTTCAGCCTCCCAAGTAGCTGAGACTACAGGCACGCACCACTATGCCTGGCTAATTTTTGTATTTTTTGTAGAGACAGGGTTTCACCATGTTGTCTAGGCTAGTCTCAAGCTCCTAGGTTCAGACAATCTGCCCACCTTGGCCTCCCAAAGTGCTGGAATTACAGGCATGAGCTACCATGCCTGGCCTGAGAATATATTTTTACAATATTTTCGTCCAGTTTGTATTACTTTATGTGGTAGTAGATTTTTTTTCCTAATTTGTTTATGCTTTAACTAACATTAAATTGGTTCTGCCAAGAGAAAAATATAAAGTATAAAAATTGGAAAGGAAGATGTATTATGATTATTTACAGATTATATAATTATTTACATAGAATACAAAAAGAATCAACTGAAAAACTCTTTTTAATCAAACTTTTTTTTTGAGAGTATTATAGATTCACATGCAGTTGTAGCAGATAACACTACTTTGCCCAGGTTCCCCCAATAGTAACATTTTGCAAAACTATAGTACAATATCACAACCAGGATATTGACATTATACCATCAGGATCACCAGAAGGATCCCTCATATTGCCCTTTTATGTGTGTGCCCATTTCCTACCACCACCTCCCCCTTCCTTTACCCCTGGCACCCATTAATCACTTCTCCATAATGTTATCATTTCTCCTATATAAATATATCATTTACATCATATATATCATTTCCACTATAAAAAGTCACAAAATATGTAACTTTTGGGGACTGGCTTTTTTCATTCAGCATAATTCTCTGGAGATTCATCTAAGTTACTGCATATATCAATAGTATAAATAGTCCATTCCTTCTTATTGCTGAGTAGTGTTCCATGGTGTGGATCTACCACAGTTTGTTTAACCATTCACTCATTGAAAGACACCTGGATTGTTTTCTAGTTTTTGCCTATTATGAATAAAGCTGTTATAAACATTTATGTACAGGTCTTTGTGTGAACGTAAGTCTTCATTTTTCTGGGATAAATGCACAGAGGTATATTTGCTGGGTCATAAGACAGTTACATGTTTAGTTATTTAAGAAACTGCCAAACCGTATTCTAGACGCTGTACCATTTTACATTTCTACCAGCAACATATGAGTGATCTCATTTCTCCACATCTGCACCAGCCTTTGGTGTTGTCACAATTTTTTTTTAATTTAGTCATTCCAATAGGTGTATAGTGATCTCACTATTTTTTTCTCATTGTGGTTTTAATTTGCATTCCCCCAGTGGCTGATGATGTTGAATGCCTTTTCATGTGCGTATTTGTTGTCTGTATTTCTACTTTGATGAAATGTCTTTTTATGTCTTGTGCCCATGTTCTAGTTGGATTATTTGTGCCTCTACTGCTGAATTTTGAAAGTTCTTCACATATTCTAGAACTAGTTCTTCGTCATATGTGTGGTTTCTCCCACTCGTCATCTTCTTTCACAGATAAAAGCTTAATTTTAGTGAAGTTCAGTTTATCCATAAATTTTTCCTTCTATGAATTATACTTTTGGTGTCAAATCTAAGAATTGTTTGCCTAGCTCCAGATTGCAACAATTTTCTCCTATTTTTATTGTACAAGTTTTATAGTTCGACATTTTATGTTTAAGTTGGCCATCCAATTTGAGTTTGTCTTTGTATAAGGACTTAGGTTAAGATTCCTTTTTTCTTTCTTTCTTTCTTTTTGCCTAAGGATATCCAATTATTTCAGCATCATTTGTCGAAAAGACTGTCTTTTCTCCATTGACTTGCTTTTGCATCTTTATCAAAAATCAGTTAAGTATATGTGTGTTTCTATTTTGGGTTTTTTTTAAATTATGTTCCATTGATCTATGTGTCTCTTCCTTCACCATGTAGGTTTGGTTACTGTAGTTATATAATGAGTCTTTAAATTGGGTAGACTGATCCTCCTATGTTTTTCTTCTTTGTCAAATTTGTTTCAGCTATTCTTCTTCCTTTTTATTTCCATATAAATTTTAAAATAATTTGTCTAGCTGTTAAAAATTTTGTTGGGATTGCATTAAACCAGTATATAAATATGGAGATAATTTGCATCTTTACTGTGTGGAGTATTCCAGTTTATGAACAAAGTAGGCCTCTCCATTTATGTAGATATTTGATTTCTTTAATCAGTTTTGTGTAGTTTTAGCATACATGTCCTATGCATGTTTTGTTCATTCTATGCCTATTTTTATAGATTGTAATTTATTTAAAATTTCTGTTTCCATATTTTTATTATGTGCATATAGAGATAGTTGATTAATTTTCATGTTTGTCTTGTATCCTGCAACTTTGGTGTATTCATTTATTAGGTTTAATTTTTTTTTAATTTGAGAAGCAAGAGCTTTTTCTGCTGTCCAGGCAGGAATGCAGCGGCACCTTCTTTGGCATCTTCTTAGCTCACTGCAGCCTTCAACTCCTGGGCTCAAGGGATCCTTCCACCCCAGACTCCTGAGCAGCTAGAATTTCAGGTGCAAGACACCACATCCAGGCTTGCATCTGGATGTGCTGAGTTGCACCTGCAGTTCTAGCTACTTTAAAATCTTTTTAAATTTTTTTTGTAGAGAGAAGATCTTGCTATGTTATCCAGGCTGGTCTTGAACACCTGACCTCAAGTTATCCTCCTACCTCCGGCCTCCCAAAGTGCTGGGATTATAGGTGTGAGCCACTTTGCCTGGCCTCATATATTAGTTCCAAGAGATTTTTTTTAAAATCAGTTCTTGGGATTTTCTATGTAGACCATCATAGTATCTGCATATAGGGACAATTTTATTTCTTCCTTTCTGGCCTATGTGCATTTTATTTCCTTTTCTTGCCTTATTCTATTGGCTAGAACTTTCAGCACTGTGTTGAATAAGTGTAGTGAAAGCAGATGTCCTTGCCTTGTTGTTAATCTTAGAAAGAAAGCATTTGGTCTTTCCCCGTGAAGTATAATGTTATCTGTCTATTTTCTAAACGTTTTTTAAAAAATCACACTGAAGAAATTTCTCTCAATTCCTCTTTTTCTGGGTTTTAAAAAAATCATGAATGAGTGTCTAATTTTGTCAGATGCTTTCTCTGCATTGATTGACACGATTGTGTAATTTTTCTTAATTAGCCTGTTAGTATGGTAGATTATACTGATGGGTTTTAAAATATAGAACCAGCCTTGCATCCCTGGAATGAACCCCATTTGGTCATGGTGTATAATTCTTTTTATTTATTGCTGAATTCTGTTTGCTTATATTTTGTTAAGGACTTTTTTTTAAATGAATGTTAACATTTTAACTTTTTATTTAAGAAATAGAGGTCTCAAGATATTGCCCAGGCTGATCTTGAACTCCTGGCCTAAAGCAATCCTCGTGCCTCAGCCCCCTAAGTAGCTGTGACTACAGGCAGACACCACCTCACCTGGTCTGTTAAGGATTTTTGTGTCTATTCCTGTGAGAGATTTATTGGTTAATAGTTTTCTTTTTCTTTTGTTTCATCTTCTTTTTAAATGTTGCACTATCTATGTCTGGTTTTGGTATAAGGGTAACACTAACCTCATAAAATTAATTAGAAAGTGTTTCCCCTCTTCTATAAAAGAAATTTTATTGAATTGGTGTTAATTCTTTAATAATTTGGTAGAATTCTCTAGAGAAACCATCTGGCCTGAAGGTTTCCTTTTTTGAACGTTTTTAAATTATTAATTTCATTTTCTTAATTATAAAACAATTCAGATTATCTGTTACATATTGGGAAATGTGGCAGTTTGTGTTTTTTGAGAACTTGGTTCATTTCACCTAAGCTTTAAAAGTTATGTGTGTAGAGTTTTCATGGTAGTTTCTTATAGCCCTGCAGGGGCTATAAGTCTGCAGGGGCTACAGTGGCATCCCTCATTCATTCTTGAGATTGATAATTGAGTCATTCCTATTTTTTTGTGTTTTTCATTTTTGCTAAAGGACTGTCAATTGAAGTGATTTTTTCAAAGAAGCAGCTTGTTGTTTCATTGCTTTTTCCCTATTGTGTTTGTTCTCTATTTTATTGATTTCTGCTCTTTATTATTTCCTTCCTTCTGCTTGCTTTTAGGTTTTGGGGTGGGAGGCTGGCTCTTCTTTTACTAGTTTCTCGAGGTGGGACCTTAGATGACTGATTTGAGGTGTTTCCTGTTTTCTAATGTGTGGATTTATAAACTTCCCCCTGAGCAGTGCTTTAGCTGTGTCCCTCGGATTTTGATATGTTGTATTTTCATTTTTATTCAGTTCAATGTACTTTTTCATTTCAATTGAAACTTTCTCTTTGAATTATGGATTATTTAGAAATCACATTCAAGCCAGGCATTGTGGCTCATGCCTGTAATCCCAGCTACTCAGGGGGCTGAGGCAGGCGGATTACCTGAGGCCAAGAGTTCAAGACCAGCTTGGGCAACATAGCAAGACGCCCCATCTCTAAAACTATAAATAATAATAAATTAGTTGATGTGGTGGCATGCATCTGTGGTCCCAGCTGCTCAGGAGGCTGAGGCAGGAGGATTTTTTGAGCCCTGGAATTCGATGCAGCAGTGAGCTATGTTCACACCACTGCACTCCAGCCTGAATGACAGAGCAAGCTTCCATCTCTAAAAATTAAAATTAAAATTTTTTAAAAATTGTGGTCTAGGCACAAAGGCTCATGCCTGTAATCCCAACACTTTGAGAGGCTGAGGCAGGAGGATCACTTGAGCTCAGGAGTTTGAGACCAGCCTATGAAACATAGTCTAGAGATCCTGTCTCTAAAAAAAAAAAATAATAATTTAAAAATTAGCTAAGCATGGTGGCACGTGCCTATAATCCCAGCTACTCAGAAAGCTGAGATGGAAGGGTCACTTGAGCCCTGGAGATTGAGGCTGCAGTAAGTTGTGATCATGCTACTGCACTCCAACCTGAATGACAGAGCAAAACCCCATCTCAAAAATATTTTTTTAAATTTAAAAATAGAAAAATAACTTTCAATGTGGTGGGATTCAAAATTAGTATGCAATAATTATTTAAAATAGCTTAATGAACAATCAAATGCATAGTAATAAACATAACAAAAATGTTCATAATTTGTACAACAAAATTTTAAAATGAAATTGAAGAATTCCAAAGAAAATTTGAACAAATTAAAATTCATGTCACATTCTTAGAGTCAACATCATAAATGTCAATTCTAAGTTAATTTATAATTTTAATATGACTCCAATAAAAATATCATTTGATTTTCTTTAAGAAAGAAAAAGTCTGATTCTAGAGGAATCTGTAAAAAAATTGACAAGCAAGAGTAAACAGAAAAATTTTTTTAAAGACTATAAACTCGATTATAAAACTACAGTAATTAATATGGTATGATACCAGCACATGAAGGGATAAACAGATGAGTAGAAAATAAAGTCCAGAAATAGACCTAAACACATAGGAGAATTTAGTAGTGTGTATGATTGAAGATGACATTTCAAACCATAGAATAAAAGGTAAATTTTTAAATAAATGAGGTTAGGATCCTCACCATCTTATATACAGTTAGATCCCTTCTTCACATGATTTCAAAGTAAGTTCTAGATGGATTAAGATTGAAGCACGATTACCAGCCTGGGTAACATGGTGACACCATGTCTCTACAAAAAATTTAAAAATTAGCCAGGTATGCACCTGTGGGCCCAGTGCTTGTGGTCCCAGCTACTTGGGAGGTTGAGGTGGGAGGTGGGAGGATCACTTGAGACTGGCAGGTCAAGGCTGCAGCGAGTCATGATCATGCCACTGCACTCCAGCCTGGGCAACACAGCAAGACCCTGTCTCAAAAAAAAAAAAAGAAAAGAAAAAAGAAATTAAACCACAGAAATGTTAATGAAAAACATGGAAACATAAAAATAGTCTTGAAAAAAGAAGGCCTAAATATGACACAAAACATAGTGAAATAGAAAAGATCCAATCAACTATGAAAAAAATTTCATGCATAATAAAAACACCACAAATAAAGTCAGGAAAAAAAATAATGATGTGGTCGATTTGCAGCCCCTCTTAGAGAGAAGGAGTTTCCTAGTAAAAGTTCCTTCAAACTGATAAGAATCAACCAACTGCCCAGTAGAGAAATGGGCAAATAATAGGAATATTGAAATTGATATGGTTTGGCAGTGTCTCCACCCAAATCTCATCTTGAATTGTAGTTCCCATAATCCCCACATGTGGTGGGAGGGACCTGGTGGGAGGTAATTGAATCATGGGGGCAGTTTCCTCCATGCTATGCTCATAATGGTAAGTTCTCACAAGATCTGATGGTTTTATAAGGGGCTTCTCCCTTCACTCAGCTCTCATTCTTGTCTCTCCTGCCGCCATGTGAAGAAGGACATGTTTGCTTGCTTCCTTTCCACCATGATTGTAAGTTTTCAAGGCCTCCCCAGCCATGCTGAACTGTGAGACAGCTAAACCTCTTTCCTTTAGAAATTACCCAGTCTTGGGCAGTTCTTTATGGCAGTGTGAGAATGGACTAATACAGTAAAACGAAAATACTCAATCTTACTTATAGTAAGAGAACCACAAAGGAGATGCCAATTTCTGTGTATCAGATTGTCAGAGATCAAAAAGATTAATAACACAACATACTGGAGAAGGAGTGGGAAACAGGAACTCTCATACATTGCTGGTGGTAGTATAAATTGTCACTACATTCATGGAGAGCAACTTGGCTGCATTATCTTTGGATAAATTACTATCCAATAATTTATTTGAAAAATAGTCTTGCAAATATAAGAATCACATTTACCCAAAGATATGTATTGCAGCAATTTTCTATATGAAATGATTACAAGCAACCTAAATGTCTATCAGTAAAGGATTAAGTAAATAAATTATGATATGTTTATACAATGGAATACCATGGAGCTGTTAAAATAACAAGGCACGCTGGGCGCGGTGGCTCTTTTGCCTGTAATCCCAGCACTTTGGGAGGCCGAGGCAGGCGGATCACGAGGTCAGGAGATCGAGACCATCCTTGCTAACATGGTGAAACCCCGTCTCTACTAAAAATACAAAAAAAATAGCCAGGCGTGGTGGTGGGTGCCTGTAGTCCCAGCTACTCAGGAGGCTGAGGCAGGAGAATGGGTGTGAACCCAGGAGGCAGAGCTTGCAGTGAGCCAAGATAGCACCACTGCACTCCAGCCTGGACAACAGAGCGAGACTCTGTCTCAAAAAAATAAAAATAAAAATAATAATAACAAGGCAGTTTTATATGAATGAATATAGAAAGATATCTAAGATATTTGTTAATGGCAAAAAGCAAGGTAGGGGAAAATATGTATAGTATGCTAGAATTTTTAAAAATACATGTATATGTATATGTGTTTACATAGACTCTCTGGGAGGGTACACAACAAACTAGTAACTGGTTGGCCAGGGACAGGGGATGAGTGGAGCTTGGGAAGCTGTGGGACAGGTTTGAGAGGACGATGTTCTAGGCTCATCTCAAAAGTATACTGTATATAGTTTTGTATCATTTGAGTTTCATATCATGTGAAGGGATTAACTATTCAAAAAGTAAGTAAAATAATTTTTTAAATGTTTAAGTAAGAATCCTGAGAGACAGAGACAGAATGATCTTTGTGCCCTGAGCACAGACTAAATATTCAAGGGGTAGAGGCACATGAACCACGAGTCAGGAGAATTTTGATTGTGTGCTTCTTTAGAAATACGCCCTTATGGAATTAGGGAATTCCAAGATGAGAAAGTGTAAGAGGTCCCGGGACCAGCTTATACTTTGTGGCAGAGAGAAGGACAGTCTGAGAATAAACGTTTGCTAAGGAATGATCTGTAAAGAATCCCCAGACAGGCATTAAGATATGAATGCTGAAAGAAAGAAGTGTTGGAGCTGGTTAGCAACCCCAGACACTCCCTGTCATCATTCCGACATGCTGCATCCTGCCTTTGTTGCTGGGGAGTGTCTTCCACACCTACTCTCCTTGCTTCCAGCCCAGACCTCATTCAGAGGAACGATTGAGGTGTCTGCAGCGTGGCTGCTTCATCTGACCTTCTGGAATCTAGGGACAGCACCCAAGTGCCTAGCAAACTGACCATGGTCTCCTCCTTGCTGTGACCCAGAGCTGCTCTTCTTGCAAATTGCAAGATATCAGGTGCCTTGTTGGTCTCTAGTCCTCCCTGGAGTATCAGGTATCCTTCCTGGAACCTTCCTATGCCTGAGTCAGAGGGACAGTCTATTTCCTGGATTCTAAGTTTCACTTTTAACTAACCCTAAAGTCATATGACTGATGATAAAAGCACTGGTGGTAATTGTGATTTCATTCATCTTTAAGGATTATCTGTCTGTCTATATATCTGTCCATCTATCCTCAAATCACAGCCCTCATTTGATCTCTACAGCAATCCTATAGGTAGATCTGATCTCTCATTTTTAAATGGCAGTAAAATATTTGCACGAAGATTTTGTTTTCCAAGTACTTTCCTCTGTGTTATCTCATTGCTGTCCCCTGACACTCTCATATAGGTAAGGAAGGATTTATTAACCCAGATATATCAATGAGGGGTATTGGAGTGTCAACTGTGTGGAATAGTGGGCCTTTGAGATAAGAACATGTGGGTTTGACTCACATGGATTCTTTTTCGTGTTTTTTTTTGTTTGTTTTTTGTTTTTTGTTTTTTTATTTTTATTTTTTGTAGAGACAAGGTTTTGCCATGTTGCCCAGGCTGGTCTCGAACCGCTGGGCTCAAGCCATCCACCTGTCTCAGCCTCCCAAGGTGGTGGGATTACAGGTGTGAGTCACTGTGTCCAGCATCACATGGATTCTTTACACCTATTTCCTCAGGTGTAAAATGGGAATAATAATATCTATATCAGGCTGGGCACTGTGGCACATGCCTATAATCCCAGTACTTTGGGAGCCAAGGTGGGAGAATTGCTTGAGTTCAGGAGTTCAAGTCCAACCTGGGCAACATAGTGAGACCTCATCTCTACAAAAAATAAACAAAATTAGCCAAGCGTGGTGACACATACCTATGGGCCCAGCTACTTGGGAGGCTGAAGTGGGAGGATCACTTAAGTCCTGGAGGTCAAGGCTGCAGTGAGCTGTGATCGTGCCACTCTACTCCAGCCAGAGTGTCAGAGCAAGGCTTCATCTCTAAAATAATAATAATATCTACATCGTGTCATACTGGATTACTGTTAGGATTAAATGTCTATAATGTCTATCATTCAGAAGAATTTCAAGAATTAATATTCCAATGATTTCCTGTTTCTTGACTTGTTCTATCACTTAAAATATTTTTTTACTTTGAAAATGTTTTATGGAAGAGGAGAGAATAATATAATGAAACTTATGTAACCATCATCCTTGTCAATAATTATCAATATAAGGTCAATCTTGTTTCAGCTATGCCCCTACCCACTTCCCCCTTTCTTTTGTTAAACAGTTTTCAAAATAGTGAGGCATTTCCCTGACATCCTTCAGATGTGACTAATGGCTTATTTAGGATTATTTTAAAATATTATTAGGAATTCATAGATTTAAACACATTTGTTATGTTTCTCCCAATTGCAGTTATTATCTTTATTGATGCTCAGCTTGACCAGGGAAACTTTATTCTTCTTGGTTTCTGAGTCCTTTTGACATGACTCTACTAGTCTTTGACACGACTCTACTAGTCTTTGACACTCTGTTTGCTTTTTTGGTATGACAGTGTGTTCTAGGCTTATCTTGTATGTTTGCTGCATCAAATTTGGAGTCAGTCATTTCTCCAAGGAGGCCCAATTCCTTCTTGGGGAATGGTATTTAGAATTCATAATCTGATTGCTAGAGGTGCTCATTCCTACTAGGATGGTCATTGTTTCTAGGCCTTACAGTGAACAGAGCTAGGAAATGTGCATGCACACGTGTGTGTGATTAACCTAAAACATAAGAAGGACATACTGATACTCCCAGTTCACAGCCAAGACTACAGAATTTTTACCCAATTTCATCAATCTTAACTTTTGTGTCTCCTTTCAAGCAGCAAATCTTGTTTCCAAGCAAGATCAACAGTATTACTCATTTGATTCATTCCCAATGAACATATAAAATCTCACAATAATAATATTATGGTGCCATCAATAATATGATTATTGAAAACAGTTTAGGACTTCTTGTGGGGCATAAGGTAGTTCTTTTTATCTTTGTGGTACATCCATCTAAGGCAAGCTTGTCCAGCCCACAGGCCACATGCAGTCCAGGATGGCTTTAAATGCAGCTCAACACAAATTCATAAACTTTCTCAAAACGTGGATTTTTTTGCAATTTATTTTACCTCCTTTTAGTGTTAGTGTATTCTATGTGTGGCCCAAGACAATTCTTCTTCTTCCAGTGTGGCACAGGGAAGCCAAAAGATTGGACACCCCTGATAAGGATACACAGTCAAATTACTATTGTTTTAATCTATGTGTAGTATGCCAACCAACTGGACTCAAAGGTTCATTTGTTTCATTTTATCTTCATTTTTACATAATTCTTTGAAATTTTTTTTTTTTTGAGATAGGGTCTTGCCCTGTCACCCAGGCTGGAGTGCAGTGGCACAATCTCAGCTCACTGTAACCCCCGCCTCCCAGTTTCAAGCAATTCTCATGCCTCAGCCTCCCGAGCAGCTGGGATTACAGGTGCCCACCATGACGCCCGGCTAATTTTTGTATTTTTAGTAGAGACAGGGTTTCACCATGTTGGTCAGGCTGGTCTCGAACTCCTGATCTCAAGTGATCTGCCAACCTTGGCCTCCCAAAGTGCTGGGATTATAGGCATGAGCCACCGTGCCCACCCTCTTTGAAATTTTTTAATTATGTTTTGTAATTATGTCAAATATTTACATAGTCCAAAGCAAATCCATGTAACAAGGTCTGTTCAAAGTCCAACTTCTGTCTGTCCCCTGCACTTCTTGTCTCCCTCTCCTTGTAGGGTTTTTTGTTTGTTTGTTTTTGAGACAGAGTCTTGCTCTGTCACCCAGGCTGGAGTGCAATGGCATGATCTTGGTTCACTGCAACCTCTGCCTCCCCAATTCAAGTGATTTTCATGCCTCAGCCTCCCAAAGTGCTAGGATTACAGGTGTGAGCCACCGCGCCTGGCCCCTGTAGGTCTTTTAAAATGTATTTTATGCTTCATCATTTTATTGTCTTTTTTAAAAATACAAGCAAATGCATATATATTTTTGCATTCCTCCTCTCTTTCCTAAATAAATGGTAGCATATTAAACATTATTTTCTATCATGTGTTTTTCACTTAACAAGAACCTTGGAGATTGTAGGTATATAGGATATATTTTGAATAGATTCCTGGAATTGGGATTGTTGGGTCAAAGAGTAAATGCATACTTATTTAGATAGCTATTGCCACGTTCCCCTCTACAAGAGTGGATTATACCATTTCCTGCAGACACTTTTTTTGGGGGGCAGATGGAGTCTTGCTCTGTTGCCCAGGCTGGAGTGTAGTTGCGCAATCTTGGCTCACTATAACCTCCGCCTCCCGGGTTCAAGCCATTCTCCTGCCTCAGCCTCCCGACTAGCTGGGACTACAGGTGTGCCCGGCTAATTTTTGTATTTTTAGTAGACACAGGGTTTCACCATGTTGGCCATGCTGATCGCAAACTCCTGACCTTAAGTGATCCGCCCTCCTTGGCCTCCCAAAGTGCTGGGATTACAGGTGTGATCCAACATGCCCAGCCTCCTGCAGACACATTCTAATGTTATAACAAATGACTAAATGGAATATGTTATTGCTACCAAGAAAGGTTATATGATTGTTCAGAACTGGACTTGAACCCTGCTAACTAATGATCTGATCCTGTCTATCATGCCTTCTCCCCATGTTACAGATTAAGAAATTGAGTCACACATAGAGAAGTGTCCTACTCTAAATGACATAACAAGCTAGGATTTAAAATTTGCATCTCCTGACCCTAAAATTGGATCCCCTTTTAATGTGTTATGGATTTATTTATGGTGAGCTTGGTTTGTTTATCTGTAGACAGAGAAGAAAAATGTAGTTCTCCTAGGAAGCTAAAAAATTAATGAGATGATTATGGGTAAATTCTCCCCTGGTGGAGGAGAGATTCTTCGAGATACGGCTGAACTTCTTGTGGTGAATAGGGAATCAGCAATTAGACTGTGGTGTCAGGGCACTAAGAAATGATCTTACAGATGAGAGAGACAATCACCCTTGCAGGATCTGTCCTTTTTTTTTTTTTTTTTTCTTCCAGAGTGCTTTGAACTTCTTTGAACAAAGATGCTGTTATGCTACGCAAAACTTTACCAATGGATGTGGACAAAGATGTAATTTCCCCAGTGAATGAGCAAGCTGCAAACCACAAAGGCTTTTTTTTTTTTTCTTCCTTTCTTAGAGTAACCCTGGGGTTCTCCTTTGTGCTTGCTTGAGACAGGTTGATTGACTTATGTGCAATTTGGGACGCTGGAGTTTACCTTCCCTCCGCAGCCTGCAACAGAGCCTCCTCTGGTGTTGCAAGGAAGAGGCTGAATGAGGCAGAAAAGGTAAGTAGGACTTGGGCCTGGGGTATGTGTCATTGGAGGGGTGAGAGTGAGGGGACATTCTTGCCTCCTGCCCCTTCTCTTTGATAAGGGAAGCCTGTTTGCCTGGCCCCAGGAATCTTCTGAGAGGCATCTCCTTTCTTCTCCCCAGAGATAGAAGCCCTGAGTTGCCACAGAACTGCATGCCAAGGTTCTCCTTGCAAGGAGGCTGGTGAGGGTAGCGTTTAAGCCTTCCCTGGCAGGGACAGTCAGCCAACATTAGCGCTGGCATTGTCCCAATGTCCACCTAATTGAAAAATTGGGAAACAACTTTGTTTGTGACCCACACCCTACTTAGTCTCGGCCTCTACAACCTGGGAGCTCCTGAGTGACAGCCCTGGCATATGGGAGACAGTCCGAGAACCCCTGCCCTGGGCGGGGCACTGGGCCCTGGCAGATGGACAGTTATCCAGGCGCAGTAAGCAGCCGAGGCCCACAGCACTTAGCCATGCCCTGTACCCAGGGTCTGCCTTGTTCCATTCCGGGTTAGATTTTGCTGCCACTCCCAGCAACTCCTATTTTACTCTCAGGCCCTGGTAGCCAGGGAGGACATGTGACAACTGAGGGCTGCAATTTTAACAGAGCAGTAACGGGCAGTAGTGACAGACTGGCCTCTGGAGGCTGCTGGGCTGAGAGGGTCTGGGCTGGAGGCCTGAGCAGGGCAAAATTTCCTTATTCTTTGAGTTTGGGCATCTCTACCTCATCGAAGGTGTCTTTCTCACTCCACCTGCCTCTCTTGTTGTCTTTTGTCCTCCCAGAAAGAGTTGGAGCTGGGGGGAGGGGCATGGAGAGGGTTGAAAAGTGGAAGCTGAGAGTGCCGATGACATGGACTTGGGATCCAGACACATCTGCTGGAATTCCAGATCCACTTGCTTTGTGACCTTGGGAACGCTGAACCCCTCTAGGCCTCAGTTTCCTAGTTTGTACAACAGGGATAATAACCAACATTTTGTGGTAAAGATTAAAGAGTAAATATATAAACAGATGAAGAGCCCTGCAGAGTGCCTGGCTCATTTAATCAATGAGGGTTATTATGATCTCTCATATCAATGGCAATTCAGATACACTTTTTTTTTTTTATCAAGGTAGTTTCTTGTGTGGGCCCTTTTAGGGCTACCACTTATCTCAGAACAGTGTCAGGTTTCAGAGACCACCTGGGAAATGCGTCTGACCTTAGGGCTTTTTCACCCTGTCATTGTTACTAAACATTGAACTTGAACATACTGACTGATAGTGTGTGTTTTGGCAGGGGTGGCGGGGGCAGGGGGTGCATGCCATTCTTTTACTACACGTGGAGGAGTATGATTGCAAAAGCGGTGTACCCGTTTATTTAAACGGGTACGAAGTATATATGAAACTGGATGGGGACAGAATCGGGTAGTTAATGCGGCTCTGTCACCATGTCCCCGCTCTTGGCACTTTCCCATGCACCCTCCGCACTCTCTATCCCTGTCCCTCCACAGCTCTCTCTGAACATTCACTCTAGGTAACCTGACCAGATCCCCACCTAAGGAACCCCGGGGGCTGGCTTCTCTGATGACAGCAGATGTGGCTGCCCTGGAGTCATGCCCTGCCACCTCCTGCCTGACCAGAATAAATTCGTTCTGGCTCGTACTTCTGGACACCGCCATTCTAACCAGCAAAATTGAATATCGGTTCTGAGCTTAATCCTTTTAATAGTGTTTCCATTGACATTAATTGTATCATTTGACTGTCAACACAATTCAGTGGTATGAGCAAGGCTGCTGTCATCATTCCCATTTGATTGGTGAATAAACTAAGGCTCTCTGAGAAGTTATTTCCCCCAAGGTTTCGCAAAACTAATTAGCAAAAGAGCCCCTACTAGGCTTGGATGCCCTGAATTGTAGACTGTTTTTCTCGCTGTGACATCACACTGCCTCCTCCAGTCTGAGGCACCGACAAATCATGAAGGGGGAGTACCTATCAAAGGACTTTCAGACACACAGAGGAACCTTAAAAAAGACATAAGACTGCAGAGACTACTTGCCAGCAGGACGTACGGCTGTTGAGCGTACAGTAAGTTTTGAGAGAAGGGAAGCTGACCCAGATTTCTTTAGATGATGATAATCGTCATCATTATAATAATCAGCACCTCAGCACTCCCCATGCACCAGTCACTGTGCCCCACGCTCCATCCTCCCACAGTGGCCCCATGAGGTAGGGCCCATTATTACCCATGTTTTACTGATGGCAGAATAAAAGTACACAGAGGTTAAGGAACTTGCCCAAAGCCCCCCATCTAAGAAAGGGCCTGGATTCAAATCCTGTGGTCCAACTCTGGCACCTGTGTGGCAACCATTTGGGTTTGGGGCTGGCTGTGTATTTAGGGTGGCTCATTCCAAGATTCACTGGAAACACTGCGTAGCTGTTTCTGCGCAAGTGTTCCCTGGGGCTGCAGGTGTGAGCTCTGAAACCGCCTAAGGAGGAAGCCTTCCGTTTATCTGCGTCTTCTCCCTTTGTTGGAAGCCACTGCCATATGGAGCTGCCCCAAGCGTCTGCTCCTGAGCCGCCCCTCCCTCCTCCTCCCACTCCAGCATGCAGCACCCTCCACGCTCAGGCTTCGTCTCTCCCCTTCCCTCCCGCCATCCCCAGTACATCCGCTCCTTGTCACCTCCCATCACGGGAAGCAGACACTGGCCCTCTGATGCAAGGCAGAGAAACCACTGAGCTTCCCCAGGCCTTCAATTTCCCAAAAGGATCTATTTGATTAATTGCACTCACACTCCTAAGTCCCTCTGCCTGTCAGAGAGAAGCTGGGCCTCCTCTCTCCAGAAACATTGACACAGGCCCCCTTGGACAGCATGGGCCCAGGACACACAACTGTCGATCACTGAGGGTGGGACCATGGAGCTTCATTAGGAACTGTCTTCCCCACCTGCTGCCCCCAAACCGATTTCAGGCACCTGAGGCAGCCCCCATGCTTAGCCCCATTTTCCTGTGGGCACTGAGACCTGTAGGGTAAGTGTGGGGTACATGAGTGTCAACGGTGAAAGCTACTGCCCTAATAGCTTGTGCTGTTTA
This sequence comes from Gorilla gorilla gorilla, assembly GCF_029281585.2. Taxonomy (NCBI): domain Eukaryota; kingdom Metazoa; phylum Chordata; class Mammalia; order Primates; family Hominidae; genus Gorilla; species Gorilla gorilla. Next base: position 51,835,704 of record NC_073224.2, on the reverse strand, counting down.
CCTCCTTTCTGCTGCAGTGATGCAATCATGTCTAGACCCCTGTCAGCCTTTCCTGCTGCCTCGCCAAGCCCACCTTTCCTCCAGAGGATGGGCTGTTTGAAACAGCATGTCACCTGTGAGTTTCTAATAAGAGGACCATATGCTCTAGCAAAGGGAGGCCCTTCTAGGGCATAAGACAGCAAGGTTTCCTCCACACCACTGGAGCTAAGAGTCTTTGATATAAGCACTTGTAGCCGCCAGCGCTTTGCAACCAGACTTCTAGACAAATGGTGCATCTTATAACTCAGGAAAATCCTCATTCTGTCGGCTGCCTCCCCCTTTTTGCTCCCACCTCCCCTCCCCCATGCCTCCAGTATTTTCACATCTCCTCCAGCCTGTGGAAGCCTGCCAGGATAGCAGTTGGATCCAGACTGATGTCTGTATGGGATGTAAATGCAGAAGGCTGCAGGGAGGGAGAGAAGGAACAGGTGCTGCTCCCTCCTGCTGTCTTAGTTCTTTCCTCTCTATGCTCCCGCTTATCACATCAGACAGGAATTTTAAAAATGCAACCGGGGATGTGCTATCCTTGAAATATCAGCAGCTAAACCAATATTGGCAGCCGAATTGATGTCAATTCAGAAGACCCAGCTCCCTCTCTGGGGCTGACTCCAGCTGTTTGGTTGATGTCAGAGCTGGTGGGACATTGGTGGAAGAAGCTGGGGTAGAGTGCTTTGCTTGTAGAAACCATGGCAAAGGCAGGAGAGAGGGGAGCCCAGAGGGGATTTGGCTGGCCTGGGATTTTATAGGAGCCTCCCTTTCTCTCTGGTCTAAAGTAGACTGCCTGTGCAGATAACCATCTGTTGGCTCTAAGAGTAAACAATAATTCCTTAGGTATAGAGCTAGAGTATGGTGTCTGCACAGGCATCGTCTACACTGTAGATCTACAAAGTAGATGTGAAACCTCATCTTGTCCAAAGCCTTATCGCAAATCAGTATACCAGCTGTAACTTGGGGGAGAGGAGAAAGGGCCAATCGTTTATTTTGTTTGCTTTGTTTTGTTTTGTTTTGAGATGGAGTTTTGCTCTGTCACCTAGGCTGGAGTGCAGTGGTGCAATCTGGGCTCACTGCAGTCTTCGCCTCCCAGGTTCAAGTGATTCTCCGGCCTCAGCCTCGCGTGTAGCTGGGATTACAGGTGCCCGCCACATGGCTGGCTAATTTTTGTATTTTTAATAGAGACAGGGTTTCACTGTGTTGACCAGGCTGGTCTTGAACTCCTGAACCTCATGATCCACCTGCCTCAGCCTCCCAAAGTGCTGGGATTACAGGCGAAGAAAGGACCAATAGTTTTTGAATGCCAACTATGTGCCAGGCCTTGGATTAGATGCTATACATGTACATTAGCTCATTAATTCATTTAGGAATTGTCACAGCAACCTTGTAATAAATAAGTGCATTTATCCCACTTTTAAACATAAGAAAACAGACTCAGAGAGAGAGAATAAACCGCGGAAGACCATGTAGCAGGTAAATGGCTAGGTGGGAGGGAAACTCAGGTGTGTGTGGCTGCAAGTCACATGTGCCAGCTGGATTAAACACGCTTCCTTGTGAGACTAAATCTCTGCATCTTGTCTGGTATGTTTCCCCTGGTCTGCATGGCTTCCTAGCTAGTTTGTCATTCACCAGTTTATTAAGCCCAGCCCTGTTCTGCTTTGAGTTAATACTCACTTCTGTGAAGGGCCAAAGAAAAAGTAAAAGGCTCTTCCTTTGCCCTCAAGAAGCTCATAATCTGGCTAAGGGACTGAAAGTCATCTCTCTTTTCCACAACCCAAGTTTCTTCTGCTACAGTCTTGCCCCTCTTTCTTTCCCTGCTCAAGCTCAGCCTATGGTTTTCAAATGGCTTTAGGACTATGGTCTGTTGAAACTAGGCTTGCAATCCACCCAATAGAGGACAGAATAAGCAGCTTGATTTGAGTGATGTCATGAGCAGATGTGTCCAGATGGTGGGTCCTCAGATGGACAATGGTCTGGATTTCAAATGGACAGCCCACTCAGGGAGCCTGGCAGGGCCCAGGGTGAGGAAGCTGGGGTTGGAAATAAGGATGGCTAGTGGAGTCGCACAGATATCTCTTGGGAAAGCTGCTCAGGGAGGGAGAGGTTTCTGGCCATTCTAGAGCCACCTTCCTTTTGTACAGCATTTTATAATTTACTGTGGAGATAGAGACCAGACAGTTTGTGACTTGCTCAAGGTGACATACAAGATCTTAGCCCTAGGTCTTTTTTTTTTTCATTAGCCAATCTTCAATGTATTAAAATTACAAATCCCCAAACCTAATTATTCCTTAAACTTTTTACCTCAATCAACAAATTTTACAATTTTCTTCATGAATCTTATAGATTTTAGCAATCACTTGTTTGGTTTCATTAATAAACTTAGTTAATTTAATTCCTTTGAACATTTGAAACTGTGTGTGTAAATTTATCCATTTTCCTTTTCAAAGTTTCACAGTTTTTTTTCTAACAAAGCGTTCCAAGCCCTGATGTAATTCTTTTTTCATTTATTATATATATATATATTTTTTTTTTTTTTTTTGAGAGAGGGTCTCACTCTGTTGTTCAGGCTGGAGTGCAGTGGCACAATCTCAGCCCACTGCAGCCTCAACTTCCTGGGCTCAAGTGATCCTCCCGCCTCAGCCTCTTGAGTAGCTGGGACCACAGTTGCGCGCCACCATGCCCAGCTAATTTTTGTGTTTTTTATAGAGATGAAGTTTTGCCATGTTGCCCAGGCTGGTCTTGAACTCCTAGACTAGAACAATCCACCCACCTCCACCTCCTAAAGTGCTGGGATTACAGTCGTGAGCCACAGTGCCTTGCCTTATTACTATTTTTAAATGACAGCTTTATTGAGATACAATTCATGTTATAATATTTACTATATAAATTATAGAATTCAGGCTGGGCACAGTGGCTCACACCTGTAATCCCAGTACTTTGGGAGGCTGAGGCGGGTGGATCACTTGAGGTCAGGTGTTTGAGACCAGCCCGGTCAACATGGTGAAACCCCGTCTCTACTAAAAATACAAAAATTAGCTGGGCATGGCAGCAGGTGCCTGTATTCCCAGCTACTCGGGAGACTGAGGCAGGAGAATCGCTTGAACCCTGGAGGCAGAGGTTGCAGTGAGCCGAGATGGCGCCACTGCACTCTGGCCTGGACGACAGAGGGAGACTCCATCTCAAAAATAGATAGATGATAGATAGATAGATAGATAGATAGATAGATAGATAGATAGATAGATGATAGATAGATAGATAGATGGATGATACAATTCAGTGATATTTAGTGCCCATAGACTTGGGCAGCCATCATCACAATGGATTTTAGGACATTTTTATCACCACTCCCAGCCCCCGCAAGAATCTATGCCATTGTTAGTCACTCCTCTTCCCCACCTCCACCCCCAGCCCTAGGCAACCACTGATCTACTTTCTAGAGATTTGCCTATTCTGGACATTTCATATAAATGGAATCATACAATATGCGGTCTTTGTGTCTGGCTTCTTTTCCTTAGCAAGATGTTTTGAGAGTTCCCCACATCAGTAATTCATTTCTTTTTATGGCTGAATGATATTCCTCTGTGTAGATATACTGCATTTTGCTTATTCATCTGATGGAATTACTGGGTCATACTGTAGCTCTGTGTTTGACCTTTTGAAGATCCCTAGACCTTTTAATGCTAATTCCAAGGCCCCTTTCTGGACTTCTACCTTGAGCTCCTTACTCTCTACCACCTGGGTCCCTCCTCCTTATCCTTCCCAAATCTTGGGTCCCCACCCTTAGGGACCTGTCACACAAGATTATCACTCCCCACCTCACCATCCCCCTCCCTCTGACCACTCTTCTTTAATGACAGAGCCCCTGGAGACAGCTGCTGCCTGACACCCTGATACCCCACGCCTTCTCCACCCACTTGGAGCCGGGAGGGGGTGGGGTAACTTCACAAGCCTCTCCCTCCAGCTGTGAAGAAGGATGTGTGTCTAATTGCTGTGAAAACTTCCTCCCTGAGGGGAGCAGACAGGGAGCCAAGGCAAGTGAGAAGCTGGGTTCTTGAATTGTAGAGAGGTGGGGGCTCTTCTCCGTGGTGGTGGGATCAGAATTCCTCCCCAGAGGAGGGAGTTTGCTTCTTGCTTTTCAGCAGGTGGAGGCAGGCAATTCACCCTAGCGGTAACACCTTAACTTTTGTTTTCTTTACATCCTGTTTTACCTGCTAATCTTTGTATGGCAGGAGACTGGTCAGGCTGTCAGTGACTAGCAGGGCCAGGGAGTAGGGCCTGAATACATCCACTCACAGATAATCCACAAATCTTATTTAAGCCAGCCCTTCACAGGGTGTTGGGTCAGCTAATCGGGAGGGTATACTGACTACATTTGAGCATCTTTTCCATTTCATGCATGTTTCCTAGTCCTGCCCCTAGGAGCATGAATGAGTAAGCAGTAATGAGGAAAAACCCCACAGCCCCAAAGACCCATAGAAAGCTGGCTGGATTGTAGAGTCGGCGATGTCCTCCCCAGTGTACCCATTGACTGCCAGTCTGTGTGGTGTGGGTGTCAACGACAAAGCTGGGCTGTAGACCAGGGACACCTATGCACTTTGGGCTTCCTTGCTGTGCCAGGCTGCAATGTGCCAAGCTCCAGTTAGTGGGCCTTGGGTCAAAGAGACAGCATAAAGCAGCAACCACGTTTTCTCCATATACAAGGATATAAATACAATGACGTGAGTTGTACCATTGTTGTAATAGGGGGGAAAATAAAGAAAAACAATTTAAAGGTCCATAACAAGTGGATGGTTAAAAGATTTGTGGCAGTCCCACACAATGGAGTTACAACAAAGAACACAGACGTCTCTGTGTCCAAGCTCTATGGCTTGATAACCCAGCTAGTTGTGGTGTGGCAGTGAGATGCAGGCACCTCCCACCCTAGAAGTGGCTGCACTTTATTGGCGGGTTCAGGCTTTTTGTGGGGCTCTGGTCCTGCTGGTGGCTTATGAATAACATGGCGCCTCATAAAGAGTTTTCGCCCTAGAGAGCCTGGTGTGAATACGAGGTATTCATTAGATCTTCATGGTGGTCACCTAGAGGGAAAAGTCCCTTTCTTCTTTCCCAGCCCTTCCCTCTTCCCCAGCTTAATAATAGCCAAGAGGTTTAGGTTTCAACCTATAGATTAGTTCCGAGTGTTGAGCAGGAAACAGCTGTTTTTCAGCCAAATCCCTAATCCTAAAACCAGGTGTCCCCCTCCACCCCCTCCCCAGGAGGGAATCAGGACCACCTGATACCATTTCCCTCCCCCATTCCCCTGACCCATGTGAACTTAGCCAAGGCAGGGAAAGACAGGCTAGGCTTGCTGAGTGCTATCAATGGTTAAACACACAGCCCCTCACTCCTCCCAGATCTCTGCCCCTGACAATGAAGGGGAGCCAAGCGTGAAACACAGCCACCGAGCAGATGGAGACCACCCCCCTCCAACCCTGAGGAGGGAGGAGGGGGAAGCAGGGAGTCAAATCCCATATACAGGGTTTCCTGGGCTAAGTGAAAATTCTAGAAGACGATGACTGGTTGACCCCACACCAGCCAGGAAGCTGGGTTTCTCTCCCTGAGTGTGGGGGAGGCCGAGGTCCTGAAGCAGGCTGGTGAGTGCTTTCCTCTGCTGCCAAGTCCTGCCCTGGAGAGTTTGGTATAGTTACTGCCTCTTCTAAAAGGGGAGGTGGGAGGATTGTGTGGGCAGACTGACTTTCTTAGAAGTTGCTGAGACATGGGGTCATTTCATCCAGGGTAAAGAAGAGATATGGTGAGATGTAATTTTGTGGCAGGTGCTCCCTGGGGAATGGGAGCTGGGGAGTCCCTCCCTGCCTCTTCCCCTTCTAATCTTATTTTCTTCCAGAGATCCCTCTTTCTCCGCTTGCTTGGTGTTCTGTCTCTTTGGGATGGGCTAGGCATCAATAGGGGGCAGTTTGAGTTTCCTAGGAGACTCATAGTTCTGGCCTTCAGATGCCTGTGAGCGGGAAGGAATGGAACACGGCTGGGTCACCATCTGTTGCATCGTTCCTTCCTTGGCATGGGAGAGATGGAAGGGAGGTGGCCATGGGGATCAGAGGGCAGGAGGGGAAGTGGGGGACAGTGGCCCTCAGTCATGCCTAGCCGATCCCTGGGCTGAAGGCAGATTTCAGAACCCAGTGCAGCCAAGCCAGAGCCTCAGGATGAAAGAGAAAGGAAGAGACTGAGAATGGAGGTGTTGGCGATTCTGAGGCTGCTGCCTGGGGTGTCTGAATCCCTCAATTCTGAGAGTCTGTAGAGTGGAGCAAATAGGGTGACATTGAGTGTGGCCCTGACAGGTCAGACAGAAAGCTCTGAGAGTCAGCAGGAGGAGATTTGAGAAAGAAAGATGAGCATGTCTGCAGAGCCGGGGCAGGCTCTGCTACAGGGACAGGATGCTGGTTAGATGTTATTGTTAGGTTATTGCTTTTGTTGTTATTACTCAGGCTTATACTGTACAACAGATCTATCCCATGTTATAGCAACCAAGGATTTATTGTACTGATTCATTGATGAGCTATTAAAATATCTCCCAGTAATAGGAAGTATCTGATAGGATGTCTGTCCACTCATCCCACGCGTGTTTATTGTACTGTCTCAGGAGAGACAAGACATGGACTCTGAGCTTAATTAACATCAGAGTCTGATGCAGGAGATGGATTTGGGAATAAACTCATCCCATGAGGCAGGAGGAAATGACCAGTGGAACAGAGCATGGGGCATGCTAGGAAGCACAAGAGAAACTGCCACCTACTTTCAATGGGAAGGCAGCAACCCTGTTGTGGAGGGGTGGCCCACTTAGGGCCTTGGCAAAAAGGGAATTTGCACTGTGGAGAAGGAAGAGAATAGCATTTCTGGCGTCAGCAAAGTGGGAGCAGAGATGGCAGGAGGTGCAGAAAGCACGTGGCCTGTACAGGCCTGGAGGCTGGTGTGGGGATATAGGAGGGCAGATGCTGGGAGAGGAGAAGCCACACAGGGGTCAGGAGCTGGGTCATACCAGGGCTTGAGGGCTGCTCTGAGAAGGCAGATTTTATCCCTCAGATTCCTGGATGACTTTTTCTGGACAAATCCTGGAGTTGTCCTGGATGACAAATGTAATAGAGGCTAGGCCCAGGCAGGACACACACTGGCTCCTTATTCTTTAAGAAGAAGAAGAAAAAAAAAAGAATATGAATGAGAATGTAGTTATTATAATGTTAATAACCTGAGCTGCTCTGCAAACATTATTACTTTGTATTAGGAACAAATTTCTTGACAAATACATATGATCATTAGTTCCAACTAAAAGGAGCTGCTGCCTGTCCACATGGAACCCTCCATCCCAATGAAGGATAAATCTGAGCTCTTTTCAGATCTCCCGTGTACCCACATGCATACTCCTTAATTTTGTATACTTCTATTTCCTCCTATTTCAGCTCCTCTCTCTCAGTCCTGAACAAGTTGTTTCCAGGCAGCTGTAGTAATAAGCCCTGCTACATTTTTTTATCCCAATGCAGAATGGCTGAGTTTTGCATTGGCTCTGTTGGGCTTTTATTATCTCTTTGTTCCCCAACAATTTCCTGTGGCAGTGATGTGTGAATGTATTTCTCAGTTGGTTCTTGCAGTACTGTTCTAGTCATTTGATTAGTTTGTTCTAAGAACTAATTGCTGGCATGTGGCCTTGGTAGCAGTAATCTGTTGGTGTATCCTTAGGCACTAATTCATGTGCACAACCTTGGAATTCCTGACGAACTGTTTCATTCATGGCTCTTAGACATTTCAAACTGAATATATTCTGTTCCATGCTTGTGATCTCCCTGCATCCCAGTGACTACCAGACTCACTCTCCCTTCTGTGTTCTTGGTGTCAATTATTAGAGTCATCCTAGTCCAGTTTCCCAAGCTAGAAACCTTGATGCCATCCTTCTTCTTGCATCTACTACCGGTCAGTCATCAGATCCTATTCTAACACAAAAACAGTCCTCAACAGGCTTTGGAGAACATTAAACCATCCTTCTATCATGATCTCCCCTTTTCTCTCTCACTCTGACCAGTACCACCTGTGGAATCTGGAAGAAGGCAAGTGAAGTGAAGTGGGAGAGGAGACATGGGCTGAGCAACCTCACTCTGGGCTTCACTCCCAGAATAAGGGGATACTATAAGGCAGAGTGTGGCCTGCAGCCAAGCCCCAGACCAGCCCCTGGGAGGCAGAATATAGGTCTCCATTGGGTCAGGTTTACCCTATATTCAGAGAAAACATAAAGGTCTTGCTTTTAGTGACTTCACTTGAGTTTGTCAGGAAGGAATGCACTAAGAAAAAGTAAAAACAGCTTTATGTTCCTGTGCAGTATTTTATTTAGTTCTTATAACAACCATCTGAAAAAGTCAGTAATGCAGTAATATTTATTTCCATTTTTGAGATTTTTTAAAGGCTTGGAAAACAAGTAATTTGTAAAAGATAAGAGGCAGGATTGAAACCTTTACCTGGATCTTCCATTCCATAAATATTCTTTGCCAGGGACTATGCTGGCCACTGGGCACACAGGAATGAACAGGACACGGTGTCAGCCTCAAGAATTTCACAAAGATTGACAGCTTTTGCAAAAGGCATTTTTAAAAAAAGAAGAATTTCACAAAGTGGAGAGAAAGATTAAGTCAGAAGTTAGCAAACTACAGCCTCTGGGCCAGGTCCAGACCAATATCTGCCTGTTTTTGTCAATACAGTCTTATTGGAACTGAGACACGCCTGTTCACTCACTGTCTGTGGCTGCTTTCACACTGCAAAGGTAAAGTTCAGTAGTCGTGACAGAAAGTGCGTGCCTCACAAAGCCTAAGATAGTCACTATCTGGATGTTTACAGATGTTTCCCACCCTTAGTTTAAACATAGTTTTACCGCAGTGTGCCACATGCCCCAGAGAGGTAGATTTGTGGTTGAGTGGCACAGCAGGAGTGCAGGATTCTTCACTCGGCAGATGTCTGAGCAGAGTCTTGAAGACTGAGTAGGAATTGATCACATGGAAGGAGGAAAGATCCTTCCAGGCACAGGGGATCACATGTGTAAGGTATGGAGGCACAGATGGTGTGCTACAGCATGCAGTTAAAAAGCATTTGGGGTTGGTGGTGGGAGGGTAGGGGGGGCAGTTGGAGAGACCTGCAGGAGCCTGATCTCCAAAAACCTTGAGTGCTGCACTCAGAAGTATGGGTCTGATCTTATAGATTAATGGGATGATATGGAAGGGTTTTCAGAGGAGCACTGACATGATCAGATCAGGCGTTTAGAAAAGTCACTGGAATAGCAGCATGGAGAATGGATTGGATGGAGGAGACCAACTAGGAGGTTATTGCCGTAGAGTATGAGACAGGTATGTGAAAGGTGAGATGGGGAGAATGCGAGGGAGATAGAGAATAAGCAACACTGGGAAGTAGACAGTCTGAGGGCCTTGATGCCTGGGTATGGGCTATGAAAAGGGGTGGGTTGTAAGGGCAATTCCCAGGTGTCTGGCTTGAATGACTTGGGTGGGTACCACCAACAAAGATGGGGACTGGAGATGGGGCACATGACCCCAATGGAGACACTGAATTTTAGGCAGAAGAAGAGAATCCGGCCATGTGATCAGTGTCACCATGGAGGCTATAAATGCCAGACCCAAGATGAGGCCTCAAAGTGATGTCTCAGAGGCCAAGGAAGAAAGAATGTTAGGATAAATGGAGTGGTTAACAATTTTTAATACCTCCAGGAGGTTTGGCAAAATAAAGACTGAGAACACTAGATTCAGCCAGTGGGAGGTCAGGAGAGGAGAGTTAGAGGAGCATAAGGAGTGAATGGGAAAGGAAGAAGCCAAAAAAAAAAAAAAAAAAGCTTTCAGAAGAGAAGAGATGGAGAAAAAAATTCTAGTATGCATATATAGGGAGGCTGTGGGATACAGAGAAGGATCTTTTTGTTATAAGATAAGAGAGGCTGGGCATGGTGACTCACGCCTGTAATCCCAGCACTTGGGGAGGCCGACATGGGTGGATCATCTATGGTCAGGAGTTCGAGGCCAGCCTGGCCAACATGGTGAAACCTTGTCTCTACTAAAAATAGAAAAATTAGCTGGGCGTGGTGGCAGGTGCCTGTAATCCCATCCTACCTCGGGATGCTGAGGTAGGAAAATCACTTGAACCCAAGAGGTGGAGGTTGCAATGAGCTGAGATCACGCTATTGCACTCCACCCCAGGCGACAGAGTGAGACTCCATTTCAAAAAAAAAAAAAAAACAGATGAGAGAAACTTGAAGATGTTTCTCTGCTGAGGCAGAGAGCCAGTTGAGAAGAGTTTGGAAGTTCTGGGGAGAGCAACATTTCATGGTCAAGGGCAGATCCATGCGGAAGCTGGGGCTGGTCCAGGTAGAGGTGGGCAGGAGGAAGGACACTTTTTATATACAGAAAGTGGCAGCATAGGTAGGCATCAACCAGCATTCTAAGGACACTTCTGATTCTGACAGCACTGCCAGTTGCAAGTGATAGAAAATTCAACTCTAATTGGCTTGCAAATTAAAGAGAATTGTTAATGTAAATGTATATGTAATTAAAAACCCACAGTAAGACTTGTTTCAGAAAATGTTCAATCAGTAACTCAAACAAGGACATGAAGGATTGAGTCTTCCTATGTCTTCTCTCTGCCTTCCGGGTTATCCTCAGATTTGACATGGAGACCCCCTTTCCCACCCCCAACAGCTCCAGCCTCTCCTCTTACTGAAGATGACCACAGGGTCTTTTTCAGAAGAGAGGGGAAACTCCTCTTTCCCAGAGGTCTCAGCAGAAGTCTTCATGAATCACATTGCCGCTTGCTGGAATAGATGCCCATTCCTAAACCAGTCGTGGTGGTGACAGGCTAGGAGATGGTAATTGGCTTAAACTAATCAGGGCCCAGCCCTGGAATTGGTGTAGGATTGCTCTGAGAAAGGGATAGAGATGAATTCTCCAAAGAAAAATATGGGCACTGTGGATGGGAGGAGGATAGTATGGGTGCTGGCTATGCAGCCAGTAAATATGCACTAGAGTTCTCTGTGTGCTGGACGTTGTGCAGGTTGAACAAGACACTGTCTTAGCCTCAAGGAATTCATGGTGCAGTTGGGGAAACAGACAATTAATTGACACTGAAATCTAGCACTCATTATAGTGAATATATTCCAAAATGCTCTAAGAGCACTTAGGATGAGGACCTAATCCAGCCTTGGTGGGAAGGGATGGTGCCAGGAAAGCAAGGGAGACTTCCCAGAGGAGGTAGCACCTGACCTGAGCCTGGAAGATGGCAAAGAATTAGGAGAAAGAAGGAGAGCAGTAAAGGCAGACTATGAAAGAAGAGTGATTGCCGTAAAGACAGTGTGGAAGTAAACAAAGATCACCCACATGAGAACAAGCGGAAGCTATTTATTCAGAGCTTGCTACAGCAAGGGAGTCAGCCACCATCACCTGCATTTGACAGAGACTCAGAGGCAGGCAGGGGAGTGGGAAAGCTTTGTCATGAGTGAAAGGAAGGCTCCAGATGTGTCTGGGAAACTGGAGATGGGCAAACTAGAAGTGGGCATCTTATGTGATTGGTTTGGGAACGTATTCAGCTTTCCTGGTCAGTTCTGAGTAGAAAGTGGCAGCAAGAAATAGGGGAGCTGACAGCACTGAGCAAGGCTGACTGTCCTGGGCTGGGTGCTGCAGAGCTTGTGTGTCAGGACTGTACTGTCATCTAGGGTCTGGCCAGCGTCTGATCTGTTCAGTCTGCATGGGGTATAAGTAGGAGTGATCCGAAATGGGATAGAGGAAGATGAGACTGGGCACCCCAGTCCTCAACACAAATGCAAAGGCTAGCATGGGAAGGCTGGGGGATTTTCCAAGGCCAGCACTGCAGCCTTAGCCTGGCGTGTTCCTCCTCACACCCATGTCTTGCCATTGCCCCCGTGCATCATGGCCACTGGGCACAGGGTTTTTGAATATGGAACATCAGGCTGCTGCACAGGGTTTCCAGTTCTTTCCTCCCACACTATCTTTATGTCAGTCACTCTCCTTTCCCAATCTGCCTTTACTGTGGTTCTTCCTTCACTCAACAGTCTTTTCTTCAAATAAAACCTTATACGAAACCCCAGTATAAAAACAGTCACTGTTGGCAGCTCTGGGGAGAGTGGGAGGGGGGTCCTGAGTCCCACCTGTTCTCCTCCTGCCCAATCCTCCTTGAAGAAGGCCCCTGAGTCATTTTTGGAAAACCCACCAGCTCCTCTGGACCCAGTGTGAAAACCTAGCACTAACAGATTCTCTCTCTCTCTCTTTCTTTTTTTTTTTTTTTTTTTTTTTTTGAGATGGAGTCTTGCTCTGTAACCCATGCTGGAGTGCAGTGGCACAATCTTGGCTCACTGCAACCTCCACCTCCCAGGTTCAAGTGATTCTCCTGCCTCAGCCTCCCGAGTAGCTGGGATTACAGGCGTGCACCCCCACACCTGGCTAATTTTTTATATTTTTGTAGAGATGGGATTTCACCATGTTGGCAAGGCTGGTCTCAAACTCCTGGCCTCAAGTGATCTGTCCACCTCGGCCTCCCAAAGTGCTGGGATTACAGGTGTGAGCCACCATGTCCAGCACTAACAGATTCTTAGAAATCTTTAGCTCTGTCCTCACCCCTCTGGGTATTTTATGTTTTACCCCAGAGATGGCCATGAGGCTGGCTGCACAGGGTGGGGGTCTTGTTGAAAGAGTGTGGGGTGTCTGGTGTGCAGGCTGAGGGCTGGCCTCACTCAGAGGCTGTGGAGCCTCCTACCTGGCCTCCCCACTTCCACCCTGGCCCATTGACATTCTGCCCTCCATGTGGCAGCCAGAGTGGTCTTTACAAGCAAATCTCACCATGTCACTCTGGCTTCAAACCCTGCAGCCGCTTCCTATCATGCTTAGAATGTGCTTCAGGCTCCTTCTTTTGGCCTTCAGAGCTCTCCGTGAGCATGCCCTGGACTCTCTCTCTGACTGACTTGTTCCATTCTTGTCCTTGTGCCCTCCAAGCTCCAGCCATGCTGGCTTCTCTCAGTTTCTTGCATGGGTCAATGTGATTCCTGCCACAGGGCCTTTGCACAAGCAGCTCTTCTTGCCTGGGATGCTTTTCTGACCTGTCTTTGCAAGGTTAGTGCCTTCTTACCATTCAGGTCTTGGTCAGATGTCAACTTCTCACAGAGAGGCCTTCCTTGACCATTCACTTCACTTTATCACATCACATCAATCACTACTGTGGTTTCTTTCTTTTAAAAAAAATACTTCTAAAGCAGTTTTAGGTTCAAGGTACAGAGAGTTCCCATGCACCCCATCTTCACACGTACTCAGCCCCCTCCATTATCAACATTTCTCACCATACTAACATGTTCGTTACAGTCGATGAACCTACATGGACACATCATTATCACCCACAGTCCACAGTTGATGTTAGGGTTCACTCTTGGAGTTCTATGGGTTTGGACAAATGTATTATATAATGACAAGTATCTACTATTAGGGCATCATACAGAGAAGTTTCACTGCCCTAAACACCCTCCTCTGTGCTCTGTCTATTCATCCCCCAACCCGCACCCCCAGCAATCACAGATCTTTCTACTATCTCTATAGTTTTGCCTTTTCCAGAATGTCATGCAGTTGTAACCACACAGTGTGCAGCCTTTTCAGACTGGCTTCCTTCACTTAGTAGTGTGCCTTTCCTCCATGTCTTTCCATGGCTTGGTAGCTCACTTCTTTTGGGCACTGAGTAATATTCCATTGGGTGTACCTCTGTTTCTCCATCTGCTGATGGGAGAACGTCCTGGTTGCTTCTGTCTGGGTTTTGGCAAAATTATCAACAAAGCTGTTAAACATCCACGTGCAGGTCGGTTGTGTTTTCTCCGTTGCACTTATTGCTACTGGATTTTTTGTTCAACATATATTTACTGTCCTCCCTGCTGGGATGGAAACTCCATGAGAGTAGAGGGGCTTTGTCTCTTGTCCATGCATGTGTTCTCTAGAATAATCACTGCCGTCCAGTCGGCTATGTGAATGAATCCCTGCCGACTGCATGCAGCCCAAAAGTCTGAGATGGCTTTCCCTCCAGGAGACGAAGAGCTGCCAGCTGAGCCATGTCTCGACGCTGCCAGTCTTCTCTCCCTGTCACTTCAGATGTGTTGTGACCACCAGGACAGCCTGCCTAGAACGTGGCTGCGGGAATGTGAGGAGCTCCCCATGGCGACAGCTCGTGGGAGCCACGGGATCTCATCCGTCTGCCAGGGACAGCTTGTGGAATCAACACCAGGGGCCCCCAATGTGGGGAAAGAAACCAGGGCCCAGAAGAAAAGGAAAAACAGAAAAGCAGCCTGTGACCATGAATGTATCATTATTACAGCCACTTACTACTCATATTGGTCATGTCGTGGAGGTGGACAGAATGCTTCCCTCATCCCTTTGAGCTCAAACCCACTCAGGGGCAGCAGCTGACATTTTTTAAGTGTTTACGCTGTGCCCCATGCTTTACCAAGTGTTTTACATAGGAATTGTGTGATAAATCCTCACAGCAGCCTTCTAGAATTGGTGCTATTGTTATCCCCATTTTTCAGATGATAAATACAAAGCTTCCAAGCTTCAGTGCTTGCCCAAGCCCCCCACACTGCCACCGGCTCCCATACTTTTAAGTGGGAAGTGGCCTCAAACCAGGCAGTCTAACCATGCAGCCAATGCTCTCGAACTAGACAAGACACCACCATGTCCAGAGGTCTTCTACCAGGCGGATCATTAGCAAACTCACATGTGACATCTTGGACATTTTGAATCTGAATCACTCACAAGCCTTGCAAATTTAAAGGCCTTGTGTTCAGGCAGGTTGCCCATGTGTGTGGCCCATCCCTGTATGAGATAACAGGTTCTAAGAGCATTAAAAACAATCTACAACCTGATTTGGCCCCTGCCTAGAAGATTGAGGGCCCGGGAATCTGCATGTTTGAAGAGTGTCCAGGTGACTCTGAAAAGCATCCAGCCTTCCTCCTGTGTGGGAATGTTGTCAGTAACACACCTAACCAATGCCATTTGGAGTTTTTATGAAACAGTACTTAACATGGCAGAACATGTCACCTTCAGGTAGTTCTATTCTCTTTTCTTCCTGGATGGATGGATGGATGTGTGTGTGTGTGTGTGTGTGTGTGTGTGTGTGTGTGTGTGTGTGTGTGTAGGGGGATTGGGAGACCTCAGATATACATGAGCTGAATTAATCATGTTCTCCAGTACTTAGTATACCATGCATCCACATAGGATTTATTTCTTTGTTGTATTTATTTTTGTTCTTTTCTGCACTCTCCCCCTGCCCCCTGCAATGAGCCCTCCTCTCATGTATTTTATATCCTTACAGCTTGCCTCTTATGTTATTATATATAAAAGGATCCTTCAAACATATCATATTTAGAGTATGTTTTTTCACTAATGGTATTGTGGCACGGCTGCATTTATCAGACAATTCTTCCTGTGACTCAAGGAAGCACCTGCCTTTCTGAAACATTCTCCTATTTGGTCCTAGCTTTGCCCCTGTGGAACTAAACAGAAAAATTCTACACTCTCTCCCAGCATGTGAATACAATCACTGTGGCCCCTCTTCTTCAGGCTCAACCTACCCCCTCTCCTCTACTTTCCCTCCTAGGATGTGGGAGTTTCCTGGTCCTCCCTGGGATGATCCCGCTAGAACCAACCACCCCCACATCTGGATGTTGCACTTCTCTGCACCTAAGCAGTCACCTCTGGTGTGGTTGGAAGGGCTGGGAGAGGAACCCGAGAGGTGGCATGACTGGGCCATAGGGCAAGACTGTGCAATGACTAAGGTTGAATGGGAAATGTGGACTTGATTGCTGTAGGCTAGCAAGCCTGTCCCTTTCACCTTTCTTCCTGGTCATCAGGACAGGGGAACTGTAAGCCTTGCTGATGGAGGGGTACCTTCAGGCAGGGCATCTCTGCTATCACTCTATGTTGGGTTCTTTGAGCTCAGTACTAGAACTCTCATACTCAGAAAGATGGTGGATTCACTCCTTCCTTTGACTTGGATGGAAATTTCCTCAGAATGGATGGCAAGGGTTGCAAACCATGTGCCTGCCTTCCATGCTGAGTGAACCCAGCCTGGGGAGCTGAGGGCCCTTATATGCTCACATCGAATAATCTGTCCTCTTCATCCTCTGTCCCATCTTTATGAGCACATAATGGAGGCCAATATTATACTTTTCTTTTTTGTTGAGGTGAAACATAAACCGTTTTAAAGTGCACAACTCAAAGCCAGGCGCGATGGCTCACACCTATAATCCCAACACTTTGGGAGGCCGAGCTGGGTGGATCACCTGAGGTCAGGAGTTTGAGACCAGCCTGGGCAACATGGTCAAACTCTGTCTCTACTAAAAATACAAAATTTAGCTGGGTGTGGTGGCACATGCCTGTAATCCCAGCTACTTGGAAGGCTAAGGCACGAGAATCACTTCAACCCAGGAGGTGGAGGCTGCAGTGAGCCGAGATCATGCCACTGCACTCCCGCCTGGGCAACAGAGTGAGATTCCGTCTCAAAAATAAATTAATTAAATTAAGTGCACAATTCAGTAGCGTTTGGTCCATTCACAATGTGTGCACCCACAACTCTATCCAGTTCCAAAACATTTGCATCTCAAAAGGAAACCTCATGCCCATTAACCAGTTACCCTCCTTCTCCCTTCCCCTCTGCCTCTGGTCACCAAAGACAATCTGTGTTTTGTCTCTATGTATGTGTCTATTCTACAGATAAGACCTAGACATGTCATATCTATGGGATCATTCCCTGTGACCTTTTGTGCATGGTTCTTTCACCGAGCGTGTTTTCAGGATTCATCCACGTTGGAGCATGTCAGTATTGAATTCCTTCCTATGGCTGAGTCATATTCCAGGGTATATACATACTGGAATTTGTTTATCCATTCATTCCTTAGAGGACATGTGGGCTGTGTCCACCCTTTGGCTGTTGTGCATGATGCTGCTGTGAACATTTTGTGTACATGTACTTGTTTGATGCCTGTTTTTAATCCTTTCGCACATATACCTTAGAATTGCAGAGTCATATGGTAATTTTATGTCTAACTTTTTGAGGAACTGCCAAACTATACATTTCTTTTTTAAATAGCAACCTTACTCTGGTACTTTTCCTGTATATACAAAGAGAAAAATGGGTGGAAAATCCCTGGACTGGGAGTCAAGAAACCTGGGTTCTTTTTCTACCTTTGCCACTAACCAGCTGGGTAAACTCAAACCAGTCACTTCCCTTCTCTCGGCTTTTGTTTCTTCATCTGAAAAGAAAGGGGATTGGATGAAACTAGTGTTCTTTAAATTCTTTTCCTCTTGTAAGATTTTGTTGGAAAAACTGGGTTCCAGAGAGGAAAGAGGGAGAGAATTGCTACACAGCTAAATGTGATTATCTTGAGATTCTTTTTCCACTCTATTGTTAAATAGTGAATTTAAAATATCCCATACAATTGGGCTTTTTTTTCTTGCCAATGTGTATCTGATTTAATGAATAGCTTCTGGCTTCCTAGTTCTATCAAGAGTCCCAAAATAAAATATCCGTCTCTTTCCCTTCACTTCCCTCTGCTTGGCAGCTCCTAAGCCAAACATGGTGGTCGTGGAGCCTGGATGGGAGCCATGCCCGCTGCCCCTGCTGCGCCTTCCTCTAGCGCAGGTTCCCTCAGCACTAAGGGTTCAGTTGCCTGATCTGAGTCTGGTCTTTGGAGATGTATAAGCCAAGGAGAGGCATTAGTGGATTCTTTCTGCGACAGTATAAGGACCATCTTAGAGAGTTGCGAAGGTGAACCAAAGACCTCCTGTGATGCCTTCTAGCCAGAGGGTCCCTCCTTGGGAGATTTTCTACTCTCTTAACCCTCTTTCGGCTTGTTGGTTTCCTCTCCAGAGAGCACCGTCTGTGTAGGGGCGGATTTTTTTGTTCCACTAATGAGTAGCCTTCACAGTATGCCACCCAGGTCCACAGCATGTGCTCTCCTGCGCCGCCTGGTGGTTTTCTGGGGGAAACGTGAGGTTTTAAAAAGCACATGATGGTCCAAATGGCTTCTTATTTCATCCATTTAATCATTCGTTCATTTTTTCATCCATCCATATATCGATCCCTCTCACAGTTTCGAGGATCTGCTATGTTTTAGGTACTATGATTGATTCTAAGAATAGAACAGTAAACAAGACAGGGTACCTTCCCTTATAAAAAAGCTTTCATTTTCATAGGGGAGATAGACAAATGGCTTTTGGAATGAATACAAAGTGAAATGTGCCATAATGGGGGAAGTAAAGTGTGTGCAGGAGCACAGATAAAGGACACATATGTCATACCTGGCAAATACTAACGAGAGAGGGCAGACACAGAGTGTTCTAGACCAGAGCTTAATGGTGCAAAAGTCAGTAAGCAAGACCAAGCATGATGTACCGAGGGAGCTGGTAGAAGAGCAGTCTTGGCTGGAACACAGGATGCAAGGGAGAGATGAGCAGTGAGCTAGCAGAGGAGATGCATTATGCAGGGCCTCTGAGCCATGTCAAGGACACTACCTTTAACTCCCAAGCAGCAGTGAGCTATTGAGAGTTACACTAGGGGAGTAGCACATTTCTGTTTGCCTTTAGAAATAACAGCTTTGATTATGAGTGGAGACTAAATCAGAGGGGCATATCACACTGCATCCCATAAATGTGTACAATTATTATGTGTCGATTAAAAATAATAAAGTAAAAAACAAACCACAGGGGAGAAAAGTGGACTTGGAGAGACCACTTAGGAAGCTGTTGCAGTAACTCTGGCATGAAATGTTGGTGATCAAAACCACGGTGGTGGCAGTGGGAAAGGAGGCAAGTGGAGGAGTCCAGAAATATACACAAAATTGAGGGTTGGTGCTGGGCCCAGCTTCTAGGAAAGAAACTGCAAAAATGTGAATAAGAATCCTTTAGTTTGCCCCATATCCTGGCACAAGGGAAGTCCCTTGTCCTATTGCAATAATCAGTGACCTGCTTTTTGCTCCAGGTCTCCAGAAGGATGGCCTTGTCTCCCAGGATCTCTCGCCCTCTCAGAGAGCAAGCACTGGAGTCCTGTTCTTATCTTCTGCACCCTCAGTCAGGGTGGATGGGAGATGGTGCATGTGCACAATTGAGAGTGGGCTTCAATTTGCTGCTGAATAAAATAGGAGCAGGAGAATGATGTGTCCATCTGATAGGTAGCTATGAATCTAGGAAAACTGGAGGAATTCTGGAGAAGCCACCTCCTGCCTTCCTCTTTGACTTGCCACCACAGTAGAATAACAAACTGGACCAATTTTTTAAAGTGTATGTTTCAGAACCTCAGGCAATCTTAAAGCACTCTATTTGAGTCTCAGCTGTAGGCCATTCTTGCTCTTCTCTTTCTAGAGGAGGAGAAGAAAGGTTTGCCTCTAAGGATCCATTCTAGGTTCCTTGGACAACCATTTTTAACACCATCCCTGTAAGCCCTGGAATGATTTCTTGTGCTTGAGGATGAACACTGAATCATCATACATGTTGTTTACTCTACCAACCACCTGAAGCCCACTTCTTCCTGGTCATCGTCTCACCACTGCTGTTATCTATAAAAGGACAATATCAGGGACTACAGTACCTTAGCTGCACAAAATACTTGCAGAAATCATTCATTTTTCTACAAAAATGACAAAAAGTCCTTTGTGCGCCAAGTCTTCACTTATCTAACCCGTGATCCCCAGTCCTGCCAACGTCACCCTGCCCCCTTCATCCTGGGATCAAAGGACATCAGTGCGATCTCATCTCTGTGCCTCTACCGCAAATATGCTCAACCCCAGGCACACTCAGCACATGTGGTTCAGAGAGGCTGTGAGATTGGTGCATTTCTTACCAGATCAGTGCATGGCATCTTCTGGTTGCTGGGCCTGCAGGCCAATAGGCCAATGTTTGTTTTCATGACTGTTCTTTGCAGAGTTGCCCTTCCTTCTCTAACAGTGGTTTTCAGCTGGGAGTTTTGCCCTCCAGGGAACAATTGCCAATGTCTGGAGACATTTCTGATTGGTAGTGGTGAAGGGGGGTGGGCTGTACTGGCTTCTATTGGGTAGAGGTCAGAGATGCTGCTAAACATCTTACAATACCCAGGACAGTTCCCCAGGCCAAGAATTGTTCAGTCCCACGTGTCAGTAGTGTTGAGGTTAAGAAACTCTGCTCTATCTAGAACATTACTCTGTGATCAAGGGGGCTCTTGGGTCCTCCAAAGCCCTGTAGGATTGCTAGAGCAAACCACAAGTTCATGAAAAACCCACTTGCTCTTATGTTTCTTTCCACAGCTAAGCTCTGTCCGGGAGGCCCAGTTAAAGCAGCTCGAGGTGACAAGACCCCGAGTGCTGGGGAGCAGGGAGCGGGGCCAGGTGCCGAGGATGGCCAGGCAGCCACCGCCGCCCTGGGTCCATGCAGCCTTCCTCCTCTGCCTCCTCAGTCTTGGCGGAGCCATCGAAATTCCTATGGATCGTGAGTCCTGCCCCATTCTCTTCTCTTTTTTTTCCTGATTTTGGGCAGAGGGGTGGGAGGGGAGGAAAGGTCAGAGGAAAGTTCAGATAATTCAAAGAAGGTTGAGGAGAGGGGACGCAGTGGATTCTGAGATTCAGAGCTGGGTTTCTCTCCAAAGAATTGACACGGGCTCATGTTTGGAAGTTTGAGACTGTATGTTGCAGAGCCAGTTTCTCAGGGCTGTGGCTGAGCTGATGCTTGGGCCACCTGGAGCCAGCTGAGTGGGACCAGAGGTGGCGGAGTTTGGGATTCTGAGTGCCACTTGGGTTTTTCCCTCTGCTCACCTCTCCAGGTCCTCTGTGGTCTTGACTTGCCCATGAAAGCAGTTTCCAGGGTCAAGTGTGGTGGAGCAGTTCTTACTTGCCTTTCTAATGTCTGATATAGTCAAATCCACACCCTTCGGGCCCTCTTGGCCGGAGTAATCAGGAGGACACAGGCCTGGGAAGGGCTGGGAGCAGAATTATCTTTGCAAAAGACATGGCTAAATGAGACATTAAAATAGAGCCCCATTATCATGCCGCATGGGAGAACCAGGCATGGATTCCTTCTCATTGTTTTCAACTTTCCCGCAGTAAAGATAAAAAGTAAAATCGCTGTCATTCTGTTTCTCATAGAGGGGGCATTATTTGACCATCAGAATCATAAAGTAAGGGGCTTAAAATGCAAATCTAACAGCCATGTCTCCACCGACCATATCTGTTGCTGCGTTCATCAATGGCCCATGTATTGGCAGCCAAGCTCCTCGGCCCTGCCTTTCGGTGTGTGCCACCTTTACCACAACTCTGACACTTCTGGCAAAATGTCTTAGCATCCCCAGGCTAGGATGTGAGCATGCCATCTCTGACCCCTGTTCCTTGTGTCAAGGAACAGAGGGGACCCACACGACACCAACATTGGCTTGGGCTCTCTCCAGTTAACAGATGTCTGGGGAGGGGGGCAGGAGAGTAATACAAACTCTAAAAAGTCCTCCCTGAGCTCTCCAAGGCCAGACCCCTGGTCCTGGAGTTAGCATAGTTTGGAGAAGAGTTGGAGGTATCTCAGCCCTCCTGGCACTCTACTTCACCCATAATAGCTGCCCCAGAGGAGGGGACTTTTTGGATGATAGAACACCAGTAGTAACTGTAAGTCAGACCCAGAGGTAAGATGGGCAAAGCCCCTGCTGCCCTCCCAATACCCCCAGGCATATGGACTTGAATGTATGTGTGCATATGTGTGCATGCCCACACACGTGTGCATGTACACAGGGAGGGAGGGAGGGAGGAGAGGAGAGTTGTGAAAGGACCTGTTCCCATGGTAACTGTCTGCGAGGCTGGCTCGAGGAGAGTTTCTCATTAACAGTCCCAGGCAGACAGTCTAATAAGGAGCCTGGTAAGGCCAAGTCCCCGGAGGGAGGGTGTGCAGAGGAAATTGGGTTATCAGGGAAGTGGTGAAGGCTCATTTCTCTTCTGCCACTTCTCCTCTCTCACTCACCTGCTGCTTTGATCCCCAGGGCCAGTGGGTGAGGGGTCCCTGCAAGGTGAGCCTATAAATAGATGGCTTTGGTGTCTATCTTAAGAATCTGGAATTCTAAAGCTCTACAGGAAACGGAGACACAGCAGACACCCCAAGCAGTCAGGCTCTCCAAAGCCCCACCTGTAGGGTAGAGCTGAGAGTGCCCTGATCTCCCCACCATCTCCCCATTCCAGTGTCCCTGGGACGACCCCCACCCCACACTGTGTTCGCGGAAACTCAAGCCTTTGCTAGCTTAGAGTCACACAGCAAATGGGTGGTGGAATCAAAAAAGAAACCACTGGAATCACAGGTGTCATGCACCAGGGAGTGAGCTAAGTGCTGCGTGTGCCTCATCGCACGTGGTTCTGGCAGCTAACCCTCAACATAGGTGTTATCCTTAGCCTGCGGGTTAGAGACAAGGAAGCGACAGAGCCGGGATAGGACCACAGCACCTCTCTGATGGAGAGGGAAGTCCTTCTGCACCGCCATTCCAGACGCTCTGGCTGTGTCGGGGCAGGAGACCCAGGCTGCCCGGAGCATGCCCCACACACATGGCACCTCCCCGGTTGCTGCAGGTCCAGTGGCCCTGGCAACGTGTCCAAAAAGAGTCTGCAGAAACTGAACACACTTTCCCAGTGGCCACCGAAGATGACAGGGGATGAGGGGGCAGGTCCTGGCACTCTATGGCCGAGGCCATCTCCTGGGCCTCCTGTACTGCTGGGCTGGAAGGTGGTGGTCATGCACTGCGAGGGCATTGGCATTTCTGGCAATTTCTATAGAAACAAGTTAAAGTATCTGGCCTTCCTCTGCAAGTGGATGAACACCAACCCTTCCCGAGGCCCCCACCATTCCCAGGCTGCCAGCCTTCTTTTTTGGCAGACCCTACGGGGCATGCTACCCCACAAGACCAAGCGAGGCCAGCCGCCCTGGACCGCCTCATGGTGTTTGATGGGATCCCACCGCCCCTGACACAAAAAAGCAGATGGTGATCCCTGCTGCCCTCAAGGCTGAGCATCTGAAGCCCACAAGAAAGTTTGCTTGCCTGGGGCACCTGTCTCATAAGGTTGACTGGAAGTACCAGGCAGTGATAGCCACCCTGGAGGAAAAGAGGAGGGAAAAGGCCAAGATCCACCACCAAAAGAAACAGCAGCAGAAACAGGCCCAAAAGAACAGGGAGAAGAAAATCGCAAGTTCACAGGGGTCCTCAAGACCCATGGGCTTCTGGTCTGAGCCCATAAAGACTGTTTATTCCCCAAAAACAAACAAACAAACAGAAAAAAGAAGCTGAATGCAAGACAGAAGGCCAGCCCTTCAGAGAGGCCCTGGCTGCCCTGGGAAGAGGCTGTCCTCAGCAGGTCTCTCCATCTCGCTGGGCCCAGCACCACAGACCTCCCATGTGTGCTGAGCTGAGCCCACCCTCCATCCAGCCCTGGGCTGAAGGAAGATCAGGCATTCTTAACGTTCTCGCCCTGCCAGGTGTTCTTTCTACTCATTTGCCCCTTCAGTGGACATTATCTGTGTCTCGAGGGCAGGGGCACTGCTTCTATTCTGGAGAGGCTGGGCGCCGCAGGCCTCCTGGAGCAGAGCCCCAGACCGCTGCACAATCCCTCATTGAAGGCCCAGCCTCCAGCTCCCACTGCTGTGCCAGCGAAGTCACACGCACCCCTCCCACCCATCCCCTCCCTCCCTCCCTCCTTCCCTCCCTATCCAGCCCCAAGGAGAACAGTATGACCTTTGAAAAAAGCCAAGGGTCACCTCATCAACCAGAGTGAGTTTGCCAAAAAGTGGGTCTGCTGGCCGTTTTGTCCCTGGCCCTGCATCAGGGGACAGCATTTTCCTCCCAGAAGTGGCAGAAACAATTCCTTCCCACCTTCATCACAAATAACGCTGCAGGATGACCTCAACTCATATGCACACTCTCACACATACATGCACATTCACACATACACTCACACTCACACCTGCTCACTCATGCACACTCACACCCACTCACACTCACACCCTCACATATCCTCACATGCTCACACTCATGCACATTCACACATGCCCTCACATACCCATATGTGCTCACACGTATGCACACTCACTCCCACTCACACACCTCAATCACACACACTCACGTGCTCCATCTCCTGAGGGATGCGTGCCAGAGGTCGTAGGTATCAGAGCCAGGGAAAGAAAAGAGGCACACAAGTAAAGAAACCTCGCAGACCGAGCAGGCGTCTGCATCACTCCCTGCAGAGCTGGGCTGGAAGAGCTGTGGAATTCACTTTCCACTGCTCCATAGAAGGTGAGTGGTGTGACACTGGGTGGGAGCTTGGTCACCCTCATCCCTAGACAAGCTGTCCCCACTGTCTTCTCCCTGTGGCAGCTTGTCTTCTGGGTTGGTTCTGTCCCTGTAAGAAATTCCTTAGTAGCACAGTGGTGGCTGCAGATGCCATCCCTATAGTCAAGTAGATTCTCCAGAGGCCCCTGGCCTGATAGTATGGGGGCTAGGGACAGCATCCAACCAACTCTTGCTGCCCTGAGAGTCTCCAGCACCCACAGTCTCCCCTCTCACTCACCCTTCTCCAGAATGTCAAGGAGAGCAGAGTCCTGAGGCCCCAGCTGGCTCGCTCACCTCTCTGGCCAAGGATGGATTTGTTAAAACAAAACAAAACAAAACAAAAAACTCTGGACCAGGCACTGGGAGAGCTGGTTCTCCTTCTAGCTCTGCAGCAAACTTCCTGTATGATCTTGACCAAGAGACTTCTTCCTTGGATCTGGAGATTCCGTGGACAATGTCTAGGGCTCTTTCCATTGAGTCAGCCTTCGATTCTATAAAAGAGAGGCTTGAAGTCTTGAATAGGTAAAGGAGGTCCCTTGTCATTCTTGCTAAGCAGGGTGAGACCCCAAAAATGTCCTGAATGAAGAAGCTAAGGGCCTGGGCTAAGGGCCAAGGGGAGCGGGTCCCAGTGACAGCCCCGCCTCTCCTAAGAATGGCCTCTTCTCCCAGCCCAAGCCAACTGGCGTTCATCTTTCTGGAGTTACCTTTCTTGGGGCCCTGGCAAGAATATCACATATGGGTGAAGATGCTGTGGAGACGAGCTCCAGGGAGCATGTGTTCAGAAGCCATAGATTTTTGCTTTCCCCCTGGACTTTTCATTCCTTTGTCTCCTGCCCAGCCAGCCCTGGGCAAATGGCGAAGCAAATGTCTCTTCAGTCTTCTAGGGGCCACACGAAATAATTATTTTGGATCTTTTCATGAGTCTTAGTCTCAAGACTTTCCTTCATGCATAGCATGTACAGCAGGGCCCTTGTCCTGCCACACTCTGCCCCTCCTCTAGGATCTCTCTTCCCTCCCCTGCTGTGGCTCTTCCTGCACCTCTTGTTCTGAGCTTAACTCTGGCTTCTCCAGGCTGCCCTCTCTAAGCCCCCAGAATCCTCGCCACATCTCACTCAAGTCAAGTAGGAAGGCTTCAAAGTCACCATGGCTTTGCCCTGATGCTGGCAGCTCGCAGCTCCCCACAAGGAGCCCTCACTCTGAAAAAGTCAGCCTGCAACAACAGTACAGTAGTCTGCACCTGCATGAAATGAGAATGCCATGTTACTTTCTGATATATTCATCAGGAAAAGACATTTGAAAGTCACAGCAACACATGTTCCCCTTTCTGCACATTTTAACCAAGACCTTGTCCCCACAAAAAGCACACCATCTAAAACCTTCCTATCCAGAGTATGGTTCACACACCACCAGCATGGCATTGCCCCAGCACTTGTCAGAAAGGCAGAGTCCCAGGCCCCACCCCAGCCCAACTGAATCAGAACCTGCATTTTAACCAGCCCCCAGGTGATGCATGTTAAAATTTGAGAAGCCCAGACCTCAGATACATACATCCACCTGCACAGGAGCACACCTATACGAGCACATGCACACTTCAGGTAGGAGCTGGGGGAGATTTGTGCCACTTGCCTCCTTACCTTCTTTGTGAAAAGCACAGAAAGGATCTGTAGCCTCTGCTTCATCTCTGGAGCCTCCCATTGAGAAGCATGATTTCTACAAGGCAATGTACCATGAATAGAAGCAATGTACCATGAAAGGGGCATTTGCCTCTAGAGTCTTCCATAGGATGGGAAAGGAGGAGATGCCAAGGAGAGAACTTGTCGTGGGAGAAATGAGGCCTTGGAGCTTTGCCCTGCAGCAATGGTTCCAGTCCACTCCCTTCCTGGCACCTGTCTTGCCCTCAGCCTCTCCTGTTCACTGTTGGCTGAGGAGCCCCCTTCTCTCAGTGGCATCAGATGGAGGGAAATACCTTCAGGGCCTCTTTCAAGCAGCATTGTCACTTTGGGACATGTGGACTTCCTGGTGACACTGTCCTTTGATCAGAGCCAGTCTTTCTGCCCAACTCTGTGGTTTTGGTCACCCAGGGGAGGCGTCACCTTCTCCGTAAGGCACTCACTGGGTCCGTTCCCCAACCCTGCCTGGTTCTTGCACTGGGCTCTGCGGCCAGGAGGAGAGAGCCCTGTGCTCGGCGCCCTCCCCAGGCACACCCTGCCCACTCCCTGTGTGCTGGGGCGTGAGGATGCCTGGGCGGTTGTGTGCATAACAATGTTCTTCTTTTCTCCCTCTCCAATGCTAACCCGTCGGAACTAACAGCAAGCATTCAGAATGAGCGTAAGTGCCCTGTGTGCCTCTCTGTGCCTCTGGGAGTTGGGAGGGAGGAATGAGGCATGAGGTGATACCTGGGGATTAGTGGCCTGCTGGGACTTCTGCTAGGGCCTCTTCACACCAGAGCCCTGTAGTGAGGTATCTTACTGAGGGGGAAGGAAGGAGGCTTGCCTGCAGCATTCTCTTGCTGGGAAAGACAGAAGGGCACGTGGTAAGAAGAGGGTCATTGGATCGAAGCTCATGTGCACCACAGCTGTTTCCCCATCCTCCAGTGGCTGGCACAGGACCCCAGGGTAGCACACTGGCACTTGGGACCTAGAAGGGGAGGATCTGGGAAGTTCTTGGGGACTGAAGGCCCTCTCTGCTCTAGCCTCACCATAGTTTGGCCGTTTGTTGAGCCTCCAGGGCTCAGAACCACCATGACCCCTAAGTTCTGAAAATCTAGCTGCTTTTTCTTCCTTTATTCATTCAACAGACATTTATCAAAAACTATTGTGCACTGTATGTTGTGCTAAGCATTGTAAGGTAAGGATGAGTAAACTAAAAGTCTGGCCTTCAGTTTCTCCTCGGGATGCTATGGGAATTTTTTTTTTTTTTTTTTTTTTTATGGAGTCTCGCTCTATCGCCCAGGCTGGAGTACAGCGGCACAATCCGGGTTCACTGCAGCCTCGGCCTCCTGGATTCAAGTGATTCTGCTGCCTCAGCCTCCCGAGTAGCTGGGGTTATAGGTGCTCACCACCATGCCCGGCTAATTTTTTTTTTTTTTTTACTTTTAGGAGAGATGGGGTTTTACCATGTTGGCCAGGCTGGTCTTGAACTCCTGACCTCAGAAAATCCATCCGCCTCAGCCTCCCAAAGTGCTGGGATTACAGGTGTGAGCCACCGTGCCTGGCCTATGGGATTTTTTTTTTTTTTTTTTTGAAACAGAGTCTCGCTCTGTCGCCCAGGCTGGAGTGCGGTGGTGCGATCTCGGCTCACTGCAAGCTCCGCTTCCTGGGTTCATGTCATTCTCCTGCCTCAGCCTCCCGAGTAGCTGGGACTACAGGCACCCTCCACCACGCCTGGCTAATTTTTTGTATTTTTTAGTAGAGACGGGGTTTCACCGTGTTAGCCAGGATGGTCTCGATCTCCTGACCTCGTGATCCGCCTGCTTCTGCCTCCCAAAGTGCTAGGATTACAAGCGTGAGCCACCACGCCTGACTGCCTATGGGATCTTTTTAAAGGGATTCTTCTTATGCTTAATCTTTGACACCCACCTTCTTTCCTGCGGCACCATTTAAGGAGCTGGGTCTCTAGAATGGGGCCCTGTTCACCACCCCCCACACCCCACCCACTTGCCTGCTTGCATGTGTGGCTCCTGAAGCTCTTCATCTCAGCTGTTCCCCAAGCTGGACCCCAGGGAGGTCCCTGCAGCCCTGACCATGCTCCCTGTGCACTGTTGCAGTGACGCAGCCACCAACCATCACTAAGCAGTCAGTGAAGGATCACATCGTGGACCCCCGTGATAACATCCTGATTGAGTGTGAAGCAAAAGGGAACCCTGCCCCCAGGTGAGTGGAGGGGAAAAAGAGTGCATTGAAACCACCCGCTTGCCTCTGGGCCTGATGATAACTAAGGCAAATGAGGCAGCTGGAAAATTAGACTCATCCATTCCAAAAAATTTCCATTAGGCACCTACTAGGTGGAAGGCATAATTGAGGTACCAGGAAATTTTGCCGATAAGCAAACTGGAGACCAGAAAACAAGTGGCTTAAGTTCACACCAAAAGCCAGGACTGGATGTTCAGTTTTCTGACTTTCCGTATAACATTCTTTCTTCCACCCTGTGTTCCCATCATCTGCCCCACGTTTAGCTTATAGGAAGTTCCTCTTCCAAGCCAACTTGAGTCTTTCATTCTGAGCTTGCCTCTACCTGTTTATGTGCTCATTAAGACCAAATAAGATGTCAACAGACATTAATTAAAAGCCTGTTGTGTGTATCCGGGCTCTGTGTTAGGTTCTGTTACTCACGTTTTGTTCGACCACCTAACAGTGCTCTGGGGAAGGACCAATGTCCTTATGAAGAGGAGGGGAAACGGGTACAGAGGTCCAAGGTTACCCAGCTTGAAAGGGGCAGAACCCAGTTTTAAACTCATGCATTTCTACCAAATGATAAGCATCGGAGACATGGCAGACATTATTATCTGCCCCCATCCCCATCCTCAAAGTAGCATCTACAGACTGAGCCTTTCAGGAGCCTCATGCAAGATTCAGACCCGTATGTGACAGGACCCCATCTAGGGTGTGTCTGTCAGCAGGAGAAATGAGGCCAAGCAGAGGCAGCCAGGTATGCAGCAGCTTTATTCTGGCCCCCTGGGTTCGCACAAGACAGTCTTGAACCCAGAGCTCTGAGCCTGGGAACCAGCAGGGACTCCCTCACTGGCCGTGGGAGTCACCCTGAAGGGTTAGTCAGGGTAATGGTAACCTCGCTTGCTTCTGAGGTTTGGTCTTTCCCCCATGGTTCCTTTGCAGAGACAATAATCCTGTGGCACTGAGCAGCCCCTGCTATTCCAGCTGCTCCTGCTTTCCCTGCTTCTTTTACAAGTTAGATCATGGGCATCTGAGGATGTGAGGCCTTGGCTGCAGCTCCCAGGAGCAGAGGGGGCCATTCTAGTGCTCTTCACCAGTGGCTCAGTTCTACTAGGCTGCCATTTCTTTAAAAGCTGCCACTCTTTTTTTTTTTTTTTTTAATTGAGATGGAGTCTCGCTCTATCCCCCAGACTGGAGTGCAGTGGTGCAATCTTGGCTCACTGCAAGCTCCACTTCCTGGGTTCATGCCATTCTCCTGCGTCAGCCTCCCAAGTAGCTGGGACTACAGGCACCCGCCACCACACCCGGCTAATTTTTCGTATTTTTAGTGGAGACGGGGTTTCACCAAGTTAGCCAGGATGGTCTCGATCTCCTGACCTCGTGATCCACCCACCTCAGCCTCCCAAAGTACTGGGATTACAGGCGTGAGCCACCGCGCCCGGCCAAAAGCTGCCACTCTTGGGCTACAGGGTGTGGTCACTGCTATATAATCTGTACTCACTGAGCAGGGCACAAGTAACCTAAGCCGTTTCACTTTGGCTTTAAAATGGATTGTAAAATTAAGGCGGCAGGAGGAGCAGAGCCAGCTCCCTGATGTATTTAGGTTAGGTGGAACATGAATTCAAGTTTGCATTCCTAGTAGAAGGTTGGAAATGTCCTGGGGTGGAAGAAGCCACAGATTCTCAATTCTAGAAATGAAAATCTCTCCTCGATAACGTGTTTAACATAACCCCCGAGTAGCTACTTGAGTATCTAATACTTAGAGCCACGAGTCCCAGTCTTAGGTGGGTAGAAATACTAACGTCAGGCCCCTGCCCTGGACAGTCACTTGGGTGGGACCTGGGACTTTGCATTTTATTGAGCTCTCCAGATGGTTCTTCTGCTCAGCCAGGCTGAGACCTGTTGGTATAGGGGTGCCACAATGGGACTGAGAGAGGGAATTTTGGTACTGAGCCAGCGACTAGGGATCTGAGATCTGCCTGGAGCCCAGAGCCCACCCCATTCGTCTTGGTTGCCACTGCTCCCCACTCTCCACAGCTTCCACTGGACACGAAACAGCAGATTCTTCAACATCGCCAAGGACCCCCGGGTGTCCATGAGGAGGAGGTCTGGGACCCTGGTGATTGACTTCCGCAGTGGCGGGCGGCCGGAGGAATATGAGGGGGAATATCAGTGCTTCGCCCGCAACAAATTTGGCACGGCCCTGTCCAATAGGATCCGCCTGCAGGTGTCTAGTGAGTAGCGTGGGGCAGGGCTGAAATGCCCTGCTCCTGGGTAAATGGAGAGTGGGGGGTGTGGAAGGCCATTCCAGAAGGGCTGCCCCTGCCCTTGGCCTGCAGATGCCTTGGTGTTCTCTATGCATCTTCCCCAACTCAGAATGATTCCCTGGAAAGGAAGCTCCCAAAGCTTCCTTTTGAAGTTGTTGTCTGCAACAATTTCACTGGCCACTGCGGGCACAGGAGAGGGGAAAGGAGGGGAGCCTTGAAGATGCCTCCCTTCTCCTGCCTCTCAAGGGCGGCCCCTTGAGTAGGCTCACGTGCCCCGTCCCTCTCTCTTGCTCCCTCCTTCTCCAGGTGCCCCTTCTGTTTCTCCTCCTTGCATGCCTGCCTCTGACCCTGCTCCTTGCCCCGGGCCCAGCCATCACCCTCACTTTATCCTCTTTGTCCACTTCTCTCCAGAATCTCCTCTGTGGCCCAAGGAAAACCTAGACCCTGTCGTGGTCCAAGAGGGTGCTCCTTTGACGCTCCAGTGCAACCCCCCGCCTGGACTTCCATCCCCGGTCATCTTCTGGATGAGCAGCTGTGAGTCTTGGGGGCCTGGTGTTGTGTTTATATCTTAACCTTAGGGAGTGGGGTGGGTGTGTTAAGTGGGGAGGGGCTTGCCCAAGCTAGAAGACCTTGATTTGTGAGAAGCAGATGCAATGTGGCAACCAGGCTGAGAACACAGGCTCTGCAGAGAGAGGCTGCTTGGGCTTATTTTCTAGCCTGGCTGCTGTGTGATCTTGAGCAAGTGTGATCTTGAGCAAATTGCTTACATCTCTGGGCCTCAGTTTCCTCTTCTGGAAAAAACAGAGCTAATCATAGTACTTATCTAATAGGATTATTATAAGAATAAATGAGTCAATACGTCCAAAGTGCTTAGAACAGGGCCAGACACACAGTAAGCACTTGGTAACATGATAATGAAAATGAAGAGCAAGACAGAAGGGATTAGGGGAGAAGAGGAGAAATGGTTTTTCCAATTGGCCAATTGAAAGTGGTTGATACCAAACCACCTCTTTCAATTATTGGCCAGTCTGGATTTATTCTGATTCACTCTTCTGGTAGGAGGAAGGGTGAACGGGGAATTGCAACCTTTCATAAAGGAGTGATGGGGAGATAGGGTATCTGCAGCAGGGACAGAGTAACATCATTCAGCAGTTGTTCTGGCTCAATTTTGGACTGAGGCTCATTCATCCTCTCCGGACCTCAGTTTCTTCCCATGTTTTCGATTTAAATAAAAGGAGAAGCATTAATAGAGGTAAATCGAAAACTGCTATCTCTCTGTGTGTCCTTCTGGCTTCCTGTCCTCCCTCCCTTCCCGCCTACCTGTCTGCCTCCTCTCCCCCTCCTTCCATCCCTCCTTTCCCATCTATCCAGCCATCCATCAACCTATATCTCCACCTACCTACCTGCCAGTCATCCATCCTTCTATCCATCCCTGAATTCTTAGCAGCCTACTTTGAAAAGAGGCTGCCCTGTTGATGAGGCAGCATTGTAAGTTATTTTGCAGGTTGAGGATGGCTTTGTGCTCAATCACTGTCTCTCTCTTCCCCCATCACAGTGCACATTTGTGGGGAAGGCTGCTGGCCTCACTTGTTAATTCACAGTTCAACTTCTCCCCTCTCATCTCTCCCACATCACATTCACCACCAAGTTGTGTTCACTCTGCCTCCCAAGTAGATCTTAGACCCTTGTCTTCTTTCTGTCCTCACTGACATCTCCCCAGCCCCGGCCACCATCAGTTTTTCCCTGGGTTACAAGCATTATCCATAACAGGCCTCCCTGGTCTTTCTAAAAATGTGATACTTAATTGATAGTTTCATTCATCTGCTTAAAGCCCTTCACTGGCTCCTCCATCACCTCAAAATAATGGTCCAGATCCCTTTCCCTGGCACCCAGTCCCATTCCAGATCTGGCCCTCTGCCTCTCCAGCCCTTGTCCCACCTCATCCCCTTACACCACTGAGTGGACTATGTACTCTTAGCCTTTATCACACACTCTTCCAGCTCCTTAGAAACCTCAGCTCCCCTGTCTTTTCTGCTGGTATAAGATATGCAGGCTTCAAGGCTCAGCTTAGGACCCCCTAGAATGCACTGGGTTCTTTTTTGCAGTTAATCCCCTTCTAACTGGTGTGTTCTGCTCGCCACGCTGCATTGCAATTGTTTATTTATCTGCTGCCTCTTCTACTAAACTGGGAGTTATTTGAGGGCAGTAACAGTCTTGCCCACCTTTCACCAGCACCTAGCACAGTGCCTGGCACATAGTAGGCCTACAGTAAATCAGGAATGGTTTGAAGAGCTGACCAGCCCATTGTGGGGAAGTTGGCATCATTAACCTTGTGCTTTAAGAAATGGTGACTTAAAAAACAATTGTGGGGATAGGAAGGAGACAGCTGTGAGTAGTCAGCTTTAGGTATATTCTAACTAACCTAACAGCCTGGAAACCTGGTCTTTTGGGTTTACATCAGATATAGCACTTGAAAAAAAAAAAGAAAAGAAAATATAGTCAACATTTTCAGCCACTCCAGTTATATCATTAATCAGACATTTTCATATTTTAACATCTCTAAAATTGAAATCAGATTTAACATCTCTTAAAACTGATGATGTACATCATTGATTGGTATATATCTTACAGTTATAATCAGTAGTGCTTTCTTCTTAGGAATAAAAAACAAAGGTATACATTATAATTGATGATTACATTTTTATTAAATGCAGCAAAGCCAAGTTCAATTTCATTTAATTCAGCAAACTGTTGAGTGCCTCCTATATGCCGAGTCCTAAGACAGGTGCTGGGGCATAAGATGAACAGATTATGGTCCCTGGCCTCTGAGTGCTGTCGCTGCTAGCTTGAGAATTTGAACCTTGGGGAGTACCTGAAGGCTTGTGTTCCTTCTGCTGGTCCCACAGCCGGTGAGATCTTTTGTGGCGCGAACAGGAAAGAGAAAAGTGTGGTCATAGAACATGGACATGGTGGGCAGGCAGGTCTGCATCTAAAATCCTGCTCTCCTCTCTGCCTTTGCAATGCTGGACACATTACATCCTCTGCTTTCTGATCTGTAAAATGGGAATAAGCCATACTTCAGAGTTGAGAGGATTAGACCAAGTAATGTCAAGCTCCTGGTCGCCACCTGACCCTCTGTAAAGTGTTCTATCACCAGGACTGCGGTGGTGATGATTACTGTTATTACTACTAACCTGCTGCTGTACCTCTGCTTTCTTATAGCCATGGAGCCCATCACCCAAGACAAACGTGTCTCTCAGGGCCATAACGGAGACCTATACTTCTCCAACGTGATGCTGCAGGACATGCAGACCGACTACAGTTGCAACGCCCGCTTCCACTTCACCCACACCATCCAGCAGAAGAACCCTTTCACCCTCAAGGTCCTCACCAGTAAGTGAAGGCCCCTGTCCCGGGGCTGGGGGCCAAAGAAAGAAGCCCACTGATCCCACCCAGCCCTAGGTACCTGAGTCTAGGAGGAGACTTGTCCTTGAGGCTGACCTAGAAATCCTTCCAGCTCATGGTGCCTGAGCCACTTCAGTGGCTCTTAAACGATCTCTCTTGATTGTGAAACCTTGAGTTAAACTTGGTCGTACTCTAAGTCAATCCTCCTCAAATTCTGGTGGGAATCAGAATCACCTTAGAACCTGGCAGCGTACCGAGAACCAGCCTATCGCACCTCAACAGCCCTGAGCCTCTTTGTTCTTTATGAGCCCTCCAGGTAATTCAAGTGCACCCCAGAGTTTGAGAACCACTGCTTCCAGTGGTCATCTAGAACCCCTCTCCGGACACAGCTTGATTATTTCTTTTATTTCTTCTCATTGCTTGGTTATCTTTCTTTCTATAAGAAACCCATAGCAGAAAATATGAAAATTAGTGGAGACACCAAAATAAATTTTATTTGATTCTGTAATATGTATATGCTGAACCATATGGAATCGCTATGTTTGTAAGTTGCAGGCTTATGTTTTAGTTTTATTTGTTTTCGTTTCTATTCCCTGATTCTGTTTGGCTGGTACAAAAGCAAATCAGCATTTCCCGACCCATTATAGTGTTGGTGGCTCTCCCTTGAGGAGAGAGAGAAGCTTAGTCAGAAATGTTCTTCTTGGCAAGGACAAGGCAGCCTAGAGCTTTTGCTGCAAAGTCTCAGCCCACTCAGGACGTTGGAAGTTGTCTATGTTGATGTACACCATGGATTTGTAACACGCCTTCCATAAAGGAGCCCCCCAAAAAACAGACCTTAGTCTGACTCATGCTGTGAGTGTTGTTTTCGATGCTCTGGACAGTGAGGATTGTTGGGGAGGCCAGTAGAGAGCACCGTGCGGGTGCTGGCAGTTTGCAAAGGTCAGAAAAAATAGGCTGACCCTGGCTTCCTGGAGCCCCTGCAGAGGTGGTGAACCATGGCTCCCCGGGTGGGTGTGGGTCAGGAGAGGTTCAGGTGAGATCACTTCTCATTCAGGACAGGTAGGGGTTGTGACCGTTATCGTTCTCTTCCTTCCTCCCTATCCCTGCTGATGGCAGAGGCAGGTGGTCCTGAGAGCCAACACAGCCCCGTGCTCCATTTCCACCATGGCACAGAGGTGGATCCAAAAGGAAGCAGCTTCCTTTTCTCTTCCCCTTCTCATGTTTTTTTTTTCTTTCACCTTTTCATTTTCTTCCTTTTTCTTTTTCACTTCCTTATTTCTCCTCCCTCTTTCTTTTTCTTTCTTCTTTTCCATCTCTCTGTTCTGTCTTGGAACTCCATTCTGCCCTCCTCTAATCATCGCCTCCTGCCTTGCAGTGTCCCCACGCACTGATCTGTGTTGGTGCTGGGCTGCCGAAGGTGGTAGCCGGCAGGTTGCCTGACACCTGCAGCAAGCCCCTCGAGTTCCTGGCAGGGTGACCTGGCTTCACTCCGGTTGCTCCCCCGTCCCTGACTTTCTCATTCCTGACCCAAGCCCAGGGAGACCCCTTGGAGGAGAAAGTTGGTTTGTCTGCAGTGTCTCCTCAGTCCACATCAGGGTGACTGCCTGCCAGCTGGCTGGGCTGGGAAGGACAGTGTAGTCTGCCCAGGACCTCGGAGTGGCCTCAGCAGCCAGGACAGGACTAACAGCATTGGCAGGGGGAGGAGCAGGGATGTCAAGAACAAGATAACATGCTCGCTGAGCTGAGCCTGGACAGCCATCAGCATCACCACCAGGGCCCCTCTCTCCTTGCCCAGACGACGCTATAAATCGTCCTGCTGCTTTTGGAACTGAGTCAGTTGACCTTCTGCCATCCTGGGCAGAGCCCATCACTGTCACACAGAGTAGAGCAGAGGCCAAGAGACTGAGGTGATGAAGAGTCTTCCTCTGTAGAATTAACTAACTTCCTCTGCAGTTAGAGATTTAAACAACATGTAGAACTTGGACTTTCCAGAAACACTCTTCTCTACCAGAAGAAGTAAGGGATGTTTGTTAATTCTTCATTTCTAGGTCCTCTATTCCACTGAAAACTCTTTCCTCCGAATGGCGAGAAACCCCCTAGGTGATTGGAACAGAGTCCCATCAGCTTCCTGGAGTTCTCCCAGGGGCAGCTCTGGCTGGGAGCAAGTTCTGGGCATCTGAGCCAGCCCAGAATTGGGCACACTTGCTTAAAATAGCACAGTGGTGCTCTCTCTACTTTCCTGTCTGGAGAGGACACAGGCTTTCTCTTGTACCTTCAGAACCAGGTCTGGGGTGGGAGGCAAAGCAGTCAGGCAGGGGCAGCTTCAAAGGCCCTATTCTCACCAGGCACTTCTGTCACAGTTTGCCCATTTGGGAAGAAATAAATCTCATCATGTCCCATTTTTATTACCTGCATTGAAGGAAGTTGACAATGGTATGTAATGCAAAATACTGGGTAATCTGAAATCATTTTTAAAACCTGGGATGCAGTCAAAGATAAGCAGTGGAGTTGGGCTATAGAGCTGGGCCCGTCCCACTTCGCCTATGCTGTAACAGGTGCTGGGTGCCTCCTGATGCAATAAGAGGCAACTGTGGTAAGCGAGGAGGGTCCTCCCTAAGGCAGACACCAGGGCACACCCCTTCTTCCTCCAGTGTCTAAGTGACATTCTTGGAGCAGTCAAAGAAGTTTCCTTGAATTTCTCACATGTGCTCCAGAATTCACAAACCACGAGGTCAGTTCTGGGCGTGGGCTACTTCTCTGGAGAGAGATAGGTTACATTTCACCTGGTGATATGGGAGCATGAAGGAAGGGCCCTGTCATCTGTATGTGCCACCATCCACCCCCAGGAGAGGAACAGAGTTGCCTCCCAAGCCCAGCTGCAGCCCCCACCTGCCCTTGGCCACCCCATCTCTTCGTTACATTGTGGATTTATTCCTGCCTTTAGCTCCAGATGGACCCAAGCAGACTTCCCAAACAGGCTGGGTCTTTACAACAAACCCCATCTTAAGAGAGAGTTCTGAATAATGAAAATCTTCCTACCAGGTGGCAAGCAGATTTGGGATGCAATGCAATGCCAGTCCCAGAAAAGGACTCTCATACCTCTTGCAACTAGTTGTAATGGGATTGGATCTGTCGTCAAATATGCAAATATTTTGGCAGAGCCCCTGTCGTCCCTCAAGCAGTTGGACCATGTTCTTGCCTCCTCAGGGCCATCTGCTTGGCTTCCAGTCAGCTGTATACCCCACCCCCTTTTAGTACTGTCACAATTTGAACCCAGTTGCTGGAAGGGACCGGAGGTAGAGAGGGAAAAGCTCCTTCAGGACGCTGGCGTGATGATGTGTCCTCTTCTGAAATGTCTTTCTCATTAAGGAGTAAATGCCCATGAGTTTGAATTACTTAACATTGGAACTGAAGCCACTGATCTTGCTCCATAAGGAATGTCTTCAATCCTGCATAGTCTAGAGAGCTTTGAACCTCCAGAACGTTCAGCAGGGCTTTCCTAGTCTGAAATGTAGAACTCACAGCTTGCACTTTCTCCTGTCCCAAGCTCCAATTCTAAATTCTAAAGCCTAAACCTCAGGGATGTTCTCCCCACCTCACTGAACCTCTCCCGGCATCCTCACAAGGAGGGCTTTCTGCCAACAGAGACATCTCCAAGATCATAGTGGTGCCCACCTGGTCAGACTCCAGTGACACATGTTGCTGGGTGTGGCCAGGGCCCCTTGGCCCAACTCTTTTGGTCAATGACCTCCTCCCATTTACCACCAACCCCCTGCAGCTTAGCTTCTGCCCAGGCAGCACTTTGCTCTTCCCCGGAGCTCACTAACACTCCTTTCTCTTTAGCTGCTCCAAGAGCTGGCCTGACCCAGAGTCCTGGGAACTAAGGATTTTGATAAGAGGGAGTTGTTCAAAAGATGGCTACAGGACACCACTAATCCTTCTCTCATTTGTTTGAAAATATAGCAGGACCAAATAATTAAAGTTCAAACCTAATTTCTTTAATTTAAAAAAAACCATTATTTTATTATTGCCTTCTTTTGCAGGATTTAACCTTTTTTTCTCCTTTTGTGGGCTGTTTTGTGTTGCTTGTTCTTCACTGAGCGTATTGCCTTTCCAAATATGCCGTGTGTTTCCTTTGCAAAAGACCACTGCTGCCCTCCTCGGTTGTTTTTGTGGCTTTGCATTTGTTTTCTCTCCCCGTTTATGCCTCTGTGACTTCTCCGTGGCCTCCTGTTTGCTCACCCTCTTTTGTTTATTACAGACCACCCTTATAATGACTCGTCCTTAAGAAACCACCCTGACATGTACAGTGGTGAGTCGCAGCGGTAACCTTGGGAGTAACCTTGCCTGTGCTAACCCCAGTTTGCCTAACTTGACTGATACCACGTCATTAACTCCTGCTGGGTGGCAGCTGGCCCAGCCAGGGTGCCAAGGTGACACCTCCAGAAGGCTGCCTGCCAGGAGGCAGTGTGGGGGTTTGAGGTGGCTCACCTGGTGGTGTGGTCTCCTCTAACAGGCATGCCTCAAGTTGCTGAATTCTCAACAAGTTGTTCAAACCAGGGTAGGACTTCAAAAGAACTTCTTGAAAAGCAGGAACTTTTACTGAAAAAGTAGAAGCTTAGGAATCAAGAATGGATGAAGGGAGACTATCTTAAAATAGGTGAGTTCCATAGTGAAGAGAAAACAGGAAGTCTGGTTCCTATTGGTAGTTGAAAGAACACAGAAAGCTTGTTAGTATGTTCAGTTAACTCTAGATAGGAATTGCCTGCTTTGTAATCTCACCTTAGTTACCGGGAGTACCATTTCACAGTGAGGTCCTGTGTCTCTTTAAAATCCATCTGGGCAATAGGAGTAAGAGTCCAGCTCTGAGTTCTCTTTCAAGATGAGTATAAATGAGGTAAAACCATCCACTGTACCCTCTCACCTAGGCCTCTCTCCTCCTTTGGTAGTGTATGCAAATCAAATGCCCACCAGTCCACACTTGGGAGACATGGAACAATTACAATGAGGCATGGTTTTAACTCATCACACAGCTGGTTGCTCAGTCTGATTAATAGGGTAATTGGCTATTTCCACACCTGAGTTACCCCTCACCATGGCTCAAGAATGTCTTATTTTCCCTGAGCAGCCAGAGGCACCATCATTTGCTGGCTCTGGTGAGGCAGCTGGCCCCCATCATTAATTATGCCTCAGAAGCTGAGGCTGCAGGTCCTCAAGGGACCTCACTGTGGGCTAAAACAGATAGGAAGTGTCTGCACTGTGATGTGCTAATATAAAGGATGATGAGTGACTGGAGAAGGGGATGGGATGAGGGAGCGCAAGCCAGGGAGAGAGGCAAAGGTTCTAACTTGGCACCAAGCAGCTAGAACCACACTGAGATTCTGCCAAAGAGATTTACTACCCAAGGAATCAGGGGACCTTTGTTGGATTCTAAGCATTGTTTGTTTTCAAGATAATGGGGCCAACTACTATTGTGTTAAGAGCCCCAGAGCCCTGGTATGGAATGGGCCTTGTTCTAAATCAGATTCCAGGTAATCTGTTATAGGAAGTATTCTGTAAGCCTGAGTGCATCAGAGCCGGAAGGTCCCTTAGAGACCATCTGGTCTAAGTTCCTCACTTTATGTAAGATAAGCCATGCAGGGGAACATACACATAGAGTTGTTTTATCAATGGAATAAGTTTGAGTGATTCCGGTCACTTAAACCAGTTTGTGACCATTGATAAAACTATTATTGCAAGAGAATGAGTGGGACTTAGGAGATCCATCCAGGACTATGAAACAAGCAAAGCTTACAAGAGTTTACCTGGAGATTGACCCCTTGTCCTCATTCCAGGGTAGGACGGAGCTGACCCAAGTATGAAGCTGCTGGAAAGGATATAAAGTCAAAGGGAGACACATTTTGAACAAAAGACAACTAGGCTGATGCTTCTAGCAAGAAATCAAAGGGAAATGGAAGGAAGGAGGATGACTTCTTTCTGGAGTGCAGGCATCTGGACAGAGAGACTTGATGAAAAGTGCCCAGGGCATCTGTCTGTTTGGCTCTGAAATATGGCACGTCTCTTTTGTAGCAGGAGGGCCACCCCATACTTCTATTTTGTTTTAGTGATTTCTAGAGTGGATTGGTATCCTCTGAACACTGCCAGGTGCTCCCTGACCTGCTGAGTGGCAGGAGAATCTGGTCTGAGATTGTAACTTGCCACTTAGGATCCAGCCAGGTGAGGAGACCAAGTGGTTAAGAGTGTGTGCTCTGAGGTAGACTGCCTTGAATTAAATCCAGGGTCCGGGACATACCATTGAGTGATGCTGAGTAAGTCATTTAGTGTCTCAGAACTTTAATGTTCTCATCTGCCAAATGGATGTATTACCTGTCTCATAGGATTGTTGTGAAGATTAAACAGGAGAATGTGCTTATGGTTCCTAGTATGTGTTGGGCACATTCTCGATACTTAACAAGTGTTACCCATTACTGGTTTTAAAGGGAATGGTTTAGTGTTGACTGTATCCTGGATAGTTCTTCTATGCTTCTGAAATTAAGAAGGACAGAGAGAACTTAAAGAGAAGCCAAGGGGCAAAAAGCAGGTGCAGTTACAGGAAGAAAGTACCATAGAGGGAGAAATTGTAGGGCAGACCAGAGAAACAAAAGCTGTTCAAATCCTCAGCTGTGCTGAGAACTGCATAAGAAGAAAAGCTCCAACTACTGCATATGAGATTTGGGTTAAACTTACAGGATAAATTTCCTGGTACTGAAAGGTATCAAATATTACTAGACAAAGAGTTTTTCCTATCTTCTGGGGTTGTTTGGTCAGCCATTCCTAGAGCAAGAGAGGTGAATGAGATGCCAAGAATCTGGCCCCATGAGTCTCTGGTTCTCAATTCTGAGAATCGAAAGCAGCAAAGTGGTCTGGATGTAGGATACAGATGCCCCTAAAAGCTGTTTTTGGTAGAGGTCCTCAGATACGTCTGATTCATTGAACTTTCTTGTCCTGCTAACACATAGCACTTGACAGAGGGGGCAACTAAGGTTGTCAGCAGTCTTGGTGTTTCCTCAAAAGAGATGATCAAGAGGCATTTATCGTTGGACCTTTAAGGCCAACATGGTTGAGGCATTGTCATCTCCTGTTGTCTGCTAGCTGACCATATTTCCCCAGAAACCCATGAACCCACTCTGAGCCACAGCTTACGAGAGCAGGAGAGGACTGACTGTCCCTGGGCAAGAAGTCAGATGAGCTGGCGAGGGAAGCTCTTCCTGAATCCACACAGATATGAGCTTTAGCATATGGACTCTGAGTTTGATCAGGCATTAGGTCAGACCCCACTCTGAAGATCAGGGCGAATAACCAATACTCTCCAGGGATCCCTGCCTCCATGATGAAAGAGGGTGTCCCATGATAAGATGAGACAGTCATCTGCCACCATTTAGAGTTTCATCTAGTAATCACTGTTGTCTTAGAGTCTTCCTGTCTCTACTTCTCCAGGGAAGGAAATTAGGCACCCTCTTTGAAAACAGTGGCTCTCAAAGCCACCAGCTCTATCATCCTTCCTAGATTTTCATATGAGTTCCTCCTGCTGCAATTGACTGCATTTCTTCATAACCTTTCCTTTAGGGCCAGCCATCTCATTCCTTAATGATATTATGTCCCCCAAATCTTCTTCAAGTTTTCCATGCCTTTAAAAATCCAACTGAGGTGCCTTTAGAGCTGCTGAATTCCCTCCTCAGCTTCTTTTTCTCCACCTTGGGCCTGAGTTTTTTTTAATAGCCACTGAGGAGAGATGGGATCTTAGCTGAGACAGTGA
Source organism: Gorilla gorilla gorilla (assembly GCF_029281585.2). Classification (NCBI taxonomy): domain Eukaryota; kingdom Metazoa; phylum Chordata; class Mammalia; order Primates; family Hominidae; genus Gorilla; species Gorilla gorilla. The sequence goes on along the minus strand of NC_073224.2, from coordinate 51,793,933 downwards.
GAATAGTAAAACATAGTGGAAGAGTTTCACCAGAGCAGCTCACTAAGACAGAAATATCTTTCTCCTTTACCTCTTTTGCCCTTGCATTTTCTTTGGTTTGAATAAGAAAGATATTCCTGAAGCTGACTGTCAGAAGTAGGAACAAGTGGGATGCCCATCTTTAGACAGAGAGGCAATGTAGAGTGGGTGGAAAGCACAAGTTTTTGGTGCTAAATGGCACAGAATCCAAAACATAACTAGCTTGTAACCTTGGGCAAGTCTGTTGACTTCACTGAGCCTCAGTTGCCTCTGCTGAAAATGGGGATACAACCCTCCAGGTTTGCTGTGAGGATTAAGCATAAATGGCGGTGTGGTTGGAGCTGTCAGCACAGTGCATGGTCCCTAGCAAACGTTCACTGAATGGTGGCCCTGATTATGACCTCCGACTTTTAGGATGCTCTTCTCTTTTTTTGAACTTTGGCTTGTTTCCAGTAGCTTCTCCTTCTTTAGGATAATTCTGTTGTTGCTAGCCCACATCCTACAAATGCAATATTGCTGTAACCTCTTTATAGTCACAGCTACAGTGTGTCAAGGCACCCACAGCAGGACTCTGTGCTAAATTTTCCTCCTTCCCATCATTATTGCTTTGCTGGGTTGTGTGTGCTGGTGGTGTCGCACGTTATGGTGTAAATTAAATGTCCATAGGGTCACAGATTGGTTTCTGCAGATTTCGTCCCAGTGTGGAAGGAGTATGACGACTTAGCTGGGACCTCTTCCACATAATCCCAGGGTTCCCAGCTCTTGACGGATTCACCAACCTGACAACAGAGCCTTCTGCCCTAGAATCTCCTTTCCTCATAGTGCCCATGTGTCTTGGTTGTTTTGGTGATTCCGTGATGGTGGGTGGGAGGAAGCTGTTGGTGTCAGGCTTCCTTGGTGCTGAGAATTGGATGCTATAAGAGTTATAGATATAGATGATAACCAATTAACCACATAATGGATTAACCCCTTCAGTAGTCATTGTTGTAATGTGTGTGCTGGTGGGACAGATGAGGCATCTACAGAAAGAGAAATAATATGGGTTAAACTGCTGCCTTATTTTTTGTTCTCTTTTTCCACTCCAATCCATTCACCTTATAAACCTTCATTGAGCATTTGCTGTATGCCGTGTATTGTATCATCAGCCTCGTTACCCTCTGCATATGTTTCATCCTTTCTTCTTTTGACAAAAAAATAAAATAGAAGCAAACTCTATGAATTGCACTCCACCAGTGCCGAGGGAGAGAGTTGAGTGCCCCAGAACAGGAGCCCCGCTGGTGCAGCCAGGCCCCAGCAAACCCAGCAAGCTCCTTTAGGAAGCACCAGTTACATCTGGATAAAGTCCCCCCGCACTCTCTCCTCATGCTACCAGCACCGATTAAACCCTGGATAAGTGTCTTCATCCTCACCCCAGGTGTCTCTGAGGCCTCCCAGCTCCTGGCAGCTCTGCCTCCCCTCCACCTTTCCCTTGTCCTGCTGAGTCTAAGACCCCATTAAACCCATGGGTGGGCTCAGCTTCTATTTTTGTTTTTAGCCACTCTTGTGTACGATCGTACACCTTGGCCAGGGGGTACTTCCTCCAGTTTCCCTTTTGCCTTGGGGTTTCTGGATGGAAAATTCTTGTTCTTTTCCCTTCCATCTTACCCATTCCCCTAGAGCTATACAAAGAGCTCTGGGGGAAGACGTGAGGCTCGGGGAAGGTGGAATTCACTCTGTCATGGGTGGGCCCATGCTGGCACAACCCTTCTACAGGGAAACAGCCATCCTGAAAATGCCAATCTCTGAGCTACCTGGCCTTCAAGACCTGCATGAATCTCATTGATTTCAGACCCATGACTGTTCCGGCCTAGTTGCATTATAGATCATCACCTCCTCCAACTTGGCGGCCACTTTTCTCCCACCCCCTCCCCGAGCAGCTCACATGTAATTACTACTCTCCTCCCCAGCTGTCTTCCCGAGTCATTAGTGAGGAGGCAGAATGGTCTTGGCCCCGGAGTGATTTCCTGTCATCTCTGCTCATTAACTCTCTCCATGTCTTTGCTAAGCCATTAATAACTCTCCCTGCATTTCTGATTGATTGTGCGGGCTTTGTGACTCCATCCCAGCACCTTGTTTTCAGGGTCCTAAAGAGCAGGTTGTCTGTCCTGTGGACCCAGTACATGCCTTCTCTGCTTCCAGATCCCTGCCTGGGGAGAAGGACCGCTGCTGAGATGGCCTGCCCTGGGGGCCACACAGTGGCCTCTGGGATCCCAACACAAGCTGCTCTGGAGTAGATCTCGCACTGCTCAGACAGCCCCTCCCCGTTCCAGGGAAGGGGAGATTCCCTGAACCTGAGGGAAGCTGGGCTCCTCCAGGCAGATCCTTTCAGAACCTAGAGCTCCTCTCTCTCATGTAGGTGGGGCTGAGGAGCCCCGAGCTTCCTAACACACCTCACTTAATGATGCCCAAGTCCTTGGGGTGGTTTCAGCTGGGAGGATCCGGCAGGGGCGGTGATGCCATTTCTCTCTAGCCTGACAGCGTTGGCCTAGTGGGGTCTGCCTTCTGGAAGGAGGCTCATGGGAGTTTGTTCTCTCCTGTTTCAGCCCGAGGAGTTGCAGAAAGAACACCAAGCTTCATGTATCCCCAGGGCACCACGAGCAGCCAGATGGTGCTTCGTGGCATGGACCTCCTGCTGGAATGCATCGCCTCCGGGGTGTATGTGCGGTTTGCAGCCCCTCTTCTAGCCACCCTCCAGGAGGATGGGGATGGGAGCTTGTTCATGCTCTTGTTAATGCCACGTTTAGTGCATACCAGTAGCACAGCAAAAAGAGAAGCAAACAGCCCCTAGTGAGCAGGGTGTTGCAAACCATAGTCATCTCCATCCTATCCTGGCCATCTCTGTTTTGGATAATGAGGAAAGAAGGTGATTAGGCATCCCGTATATGCGTTAGAATCTCGTGGGACCTTAGCTAAGCCTTCAGGCTCTCTGTGGCTGAGCATCCTCCTCTGCACAGGAAAGATCAGCTTTTAGAGGACATGCATCCTCCTGGGCCCAAGTATACTTTTAGGCCACCTGGGTGTCCCCAGCTGTATAGAAGAGGAGAAAGGCCACGTTTAGTGATAACTTCTTTGTTTCCTGCTTGGCACCACTCCTAGCCCAACACCAGACATCGCATGGTACAAGAAAGGTGGGGACCTCCCATCTGATAAGGCCAAGTTTGAGAACTTTAATAAGGCCCTGCGTATCACAAATGTCTCTGAGGAAGACTCCGGGGAGTATTTCTGCCTGGCCTCCAACAAGATGGGCAGCATCCGGCACACGATCTCGGTGAGAGTAAAGGGTACGTTGTGTGTATTTATCATTATGATTATGTTGCCAACCCTGAACACCATGCCCACCCTTCCCTCTGAGGGTGGTTGGGGGCAGAGTGAGTCGGAGAGACTTCCAGCCCACTGCTCAGTGGCAATGGCGATCTGCTATGGATGGTGTCACTCGCTGGACATGAGAGGGTGTGTGCATGCCCGTGCATGGGGCAGGGGGTGTTAAGGAGATCCACCCTGGCCATCATCCAACTCTCCTTGGTGCCAGCGCTCCCTCAGCAGGTGAATTTCCTCCCACGGCCCATTTGGATCATTCCCAGAGCCTTTTTTCCTTTCGTTTTGCATTCCCGTTTGTGATGTGTCATGTAAGCCCGTGCTGTCTGTGTACCTATGCATGATGCTGTGCTGCTTTTTAAAACTGGGGAGTGGTCATGGCCAAAATTATTTTTTAAAATCACTTCCTTCCCCCCAAAGCAAAGAGGGCCCACCCAAGTGACTGCAGGCACCAGAGCACATGTCGTCATGGGTCCCAGCCGTGTGTGGCAGACTGCACTGGTCACTGTTTGGCCTGGGGCTGTATGGATGGTTGAGATAATGATGTTCGAGACCAGAGTATAGAAACTTTCTTAGCAGGCAGTCAGTTGATCTTGTGACCTTGGCTTCAGCACCATACACAAACTGGGGAGTTCTTAGACTTTGAGGGGTAGGGGGTGAGTATCAAAATTGTTGATAATCTGATCTGAAAGGCTCACTTCTCAGAAAAATCCACATTTCCACATATTCACAAAATTGTCTAAACAACTGAACAAGGTGGCCAGCTGAGAACTGCTCTAGCTGGGCGTGGTGGCTCATGCCTGTAATCCCAGCACTTTGGGAGGCCAAGGTGGGCAGATCATGAGGTCAGAAGATTGAGACCATCCTGGCCAAAATGATGAAACCCCATCTCTACTAAAAATACAAAAATTAGCTGGGTGTGGTGGGACATGCCTGTAATCTCAGCTACTCAAGAAGCTGAGGCAGGAGAATTGCTTGAACCTGGGAGGCGGAAGTTGCAGTGAGCCAAGATCGCGCCACTGCGCCCCAGCCTGGTGACAGAGCAAGACTCCGTCTCAAAAAAAGAACTACTCTAACCAAAATTCAGTGCCTAAAGAAATGTTCATTAGGCTTTTCCTAAATGGTCTGATCTTGCAAAACAGAGATCCAGAGGGACCAACTCAGTGCCCGCTTTACCACCTTCCCTAGCAGTGGAGCCATTGGATGCACATCTCAAACACTGGTGACCTCTAAAAGCATCTGCCACCCAGGCCTCCTGTGCGGATTCTGATTTAGTAGGTCTGAGACAGGCCCTAACATCCCTTTTTTTAAAAAAAGCTCTTCAGGGGATTCTAGTGAGCAGCCCCAGTTTAGAACTATTGTTCTGTGAACTCAAAATAGACAGATCAGCATCTGTGCAGCCAAGCCAGCCAGAAACAGGCTGGACCAAGTTATCCCTGTGAGGATGAGCCCTGGGGCAGGTGGTGAGCACGTGGTGCTGGGACTCAGGGGCTCCTGCCATACTAGAGGGAGACTGCTTGGTTTCTTCTGCCTGTCCCATGCCATCTAACTCCCCTGCCTGTGTCTGTCTTGTCTTCCAGCTGCTCCCTACTGGCTGGACGAACCCAAGAACCTTATCCTGGCTCCTGGCGAGGATGGGAGACTGGTGTGTCGAGCCAATGGAAACCCCAAACCCACTGTCCAGTGGATGGTGAATGGGGAACCTTTGCAATGTAAGTAGCGAGCTGTTGTCCCATCTGACTCTCATCTCTCTCCTGTCAAAGGCTTCAGATCCCCATCACTGTAGCCAGTGCTGGTCACACTAGAAGTTCAGGAAGAGAGAAGCCCACTGGTGGCTGTTTCTCAGCTTCCCATCTCTTCAGACATCTCAAGAGGCAGGAAACCTACCCTCTCTTTGTGTGAGAGAACAGGAGGCCTGGAACTCTGTGGTCATATTCCCATGCTTAAGGGATTTCTTCTCCCTTGGGGTATTTTAAATCTCTGCTTTCTCCCTCTGAACAACTTCAGAGCCCAGTTGATGGCCTGGGGACTGTGGCTGCATCTCTGGGTGGTTGGGCTTTGAGTGATGGCTGGGGCTGGGAAGGTAGAGGAGAATTCAGTAACCCATTGTTAGTTACTCAAGTTCCGCTCTCTGCTAAGGGCAAAAGAAGAAGCAGGGTTGTACAATAATGTGAAATATTATGATTAGATATGAGGAAGAACTGCCCCCAGAAGAGCAGATGTACAGGTGCACTTTATCGAGTATGCTTAGACTTTGGGGACATTTAGTCCTGCCCAGGTGGATGGAGTAGATGACTCCAAGACCCCTTATAATCAGTGGCCTTGGTCAAGTTTTCACATCATAGACTCTCTGGTTGCATTACTTTTCAAAATGTCCTGTCCTTACTTTCTCTAAGTGATCAGAGGAAATGTAAACAATGGTATCAACCAAATGGGGAAAAAGTAGATGGCGAGAACTCAATCTAACTCAAGAGCAGCAGCTGGTAGAAGCAGGTGGAGAGGGGGGGACACAGGTAGAGGAGAGGGTAAGAATTTACCTATTTAGACATTTATTGCATGCCACATTCTGTGCTAGATGCTGCACTCCATTGTTGCTTTACTTTCAAACATTTAAGGTAAGGAAATAAGGTTCTCCTCAGTGCAATGAGTTGCCCAAAATTGCATGGCTAGGAAGTGGTGAAGTTGTGGGTTGCTGTGAGTCTGCAATACGACTGCACCAGCTAGTACTGAACCTAGTTATCCCCAGTAAATGTTACTCCCCAGCTACAAGCAGAGATATGGACACTGCCTGCCCTCTGCAGTTCTCTCCGTCTTAATAGGACTTTGGGGGTAAGCTAGGCAATTGCGCTAAACTTTACAGCACTGTTCAATAAAGCAGCCCAGGACTTGCAGCTGAGCCTCAGCCCTGGAAAGGTCACCTGGCACTCTCCCCAGGGAACGTGTGAGGGGAGTGACCAGGGGGAATATTGGTTGCATGAGAATTTGCCAGGCAAGGAGGTGTACAAGTTTCTGGCATTGCCTTCCTTGGTCCCTTTTCGCTGAGTGGGGACCCGGACGTGGATGATAAGGGTGCTAACCTTGTCTTCCTTTCCTATCTGATTCCCTGGTTCTGGGCTCAGGCTGGCTATCTGTGGAGTGGCGCCTGCAGGGCGACTCCTGCATCCTCCGCTGACTTCCCCTGTAGGTCTGAGTGATCTTGAATGCGTTCATGTACTCTGTAAGCTAAGTCATCAGCTTCCTAGTCCAGAAATCGTAGGAAGGAAAGTCACTTTCTAGTGGTTAAAGATGAGAAAAGTGGCAATTCTTTACATTTCTAGAAAATTTTTGTTTTTACAGCTCATTATTGTTCTCTTATCTTAGCCTTCCTTAGAGTAGGGGAAAGGTGGAAGTGATTCTTCCCCATCTTACAGAAGAAGGAAATGAGGCCCAGAAAGGTTTGTTGATTTACCCCAGATCCCAGAGTGAAGTGTGGACCCCCAGCCCTCTCCAGCCTCTGCTCTCTGCATCCCAAGCCAGCAGTACTAGAACTGTGGGCAAGAATATCCTCTCTCAGTTTAGGACACATTTTTGGGGAAGAGCTGTGAGCTTTGTCAAATATAAGGACTCATTCCATTTTCAAGAGGCATTGGCTTATGGGTTTAACTTTGTGAATGTTTGGAGCATGCTCTCTTTGGAGGATGGGAAGGTGGTAGGTTCTGTCTATTGTATACTGTTTTGTCCTTTCAAAACACACTTAAATATATGTACATTCGATTAAAATGATAATAACAGTATGTGTTAGACCTTCTGTTCATCATTTTGTACATGCATAAAATCTCAGGTTATCTTCACAAAAACCCCGTGAGGTGATCTGTTATTCCCATTCTGCAGACAAGGAAACTGAAGCTCACAGAGATTGAATGATGCTGGTAGGAAGTGATGTGGTTAGAACCAAAACTCCTCTCTGTTTCCAAAGCTAATGCTCTCAACCACAACTGCCCAATGGGTAGGCAGGTCGAACAGGAATTCATATTCCATACTCTAGGCTAGATTAGAAATAAACCCCACAGGTTCAGAGAAGGGCTGAAGGTCACACACAGCCCAGCAGTGGCAAGGCCAGAAGCCCTGTCATCTGGCCCCCCATCTGGTGCTCCCCACAGCACCCCGCTTGTTCCTGGGAGCCCTGGCCAGAGCCCCAAGTGCCCTTCACCCTGCCCTCCCCATCTCTCATGAGGAGCATCTCTTTCTTGTCTGTAGCGGCACCACCTAACCCAAACCGCGAGGTGGCCGGAGACACCATCATCTTCCGGGACACCCAGATCAGCAGCAGGGCTGTGTACCAGTGCAACACCTCCAACGAGCATGGCTACCTGCTGGCCAACGCCTTTGTCAGTGTGCTGGGTGAGTGTGCCCTTCGCAGCCTGTTTCCCCCTCCTCTCCACTACTGCACAGTCGCCCTGGGGCTTGGTTATGTCATGGGGCACACTTTCTTCTCCGGGGATTGGCCAAGCTGGGTGAGGTAAGAGGATGTTGGATAGGGGAAACATGGAGATGGGAAAAAATTTGTGAGAGGGATGGAAGGGTCAAAGCTGGGAGGAAGTTAGCAGATCATCTGGATCAACCTCCTCATTGTACAGATGGAAGACTTAAAATTCACAAAGCTGGATGAGCAGACAGTTAATTCCATCAGAGCAGTCAATCTTAGTCTTCTCCCTCCCCTGATGAGATAGAGTGGGACTGTCCCATCGCCTTGGTGTATCCATGTTGACTTCCCCTGGGTTCGCAGCTGGATCTCACGGTGGGAAATGGTTCTGAGTATATTTGCTGTACCCGCTGGGCAGGGAGATGGTGGTAAAGGGGTAGCTAGGAAATGCCTTAGGGCTGTGGTGGGGCAGCTATGGAACCTGCTGGATAATTTGGGGAGACCCTTTGCAAAAGCTGGATTTGGATGTAGGATAGGTTGAGGGCAGAGGACGTAGTAAGCTTCTCCTTCCCCACCTAATCCTTAGGGGCTTCCTGAAGGAGGGAAGGTTGATAGGGGAAGGTGTCTCAGTGCCTGGGAAGGTGTCTCAGTGCCTGGGAAGCTGCTGTAAGCAGAAGGCATGCAGAGGTGAGACCGAGGGGGAAGAGATGGAAGAGTTTAGACTCGGCACTCGAGACTGCTTCTCTGGGAATTTCAGATGTGCCGCCTCGGATGCTGTCGCCCCGGAACCAGCTCATTCGAGTGATTCTTTACAACCGGACGCGGCTGGACTGCCCTTTCTTTGGGTCTCCCATCCCCACACTGCGATGGTAAGTTCCAGGAGATCAGGCCTTCCACAGCAGGGGTCACCTGTCTCATCTTCTCCTTCCCATCTGGCCCATAGTAGGTGTTCAGCAAGACCTGGGAATCTTAAAGGGTCAAAGCTGGGAGGAAGTTAGCAGATCATCTGGATCAACCTCCTCATTGTACAGAATGGGAAACCAAGACCTTGAGAGGGATGGAGGCTTGCCAGGGCCACCTGGTGGTTAGAGGCAGACCCTCCGAGGCTCAGGGCTCCAGCCTCCTAGCATGGGGCTCCTTCCACAGCCCCCATGGTCTCTCTTGATTGGCTGCTGCCCCTGCCCTTGGGCTGGTCCTGTCTCAGGATGCTGTGTGTTCTGCTGCTCTGTTGTGAGGTTTAAGAATGGGCAAGGAAGCAACCTGGATGGTGGCAACTACCATGTTTATGAGAATGGCAGTCTGGAAATTAAGATGATCCGCAAAGAGGACCAGGGCATCTACACCTGTGTCGCCACCAACATCCTGGGCAAAGCTGAAAACCAAGTCCGCCTGGAGGTCAAAGGTAAAGGAGAGGGTTCGCCAGTGGGAGTTTGGAGATGGACAAGGAGGCCATGCTGGCAGTTATCCACATACAATATTCACACTGAAAATGCACCACACCTATCTTTAACCTGGAGTGGGCTGCCCAGTGTGCACCTGTGGAGTCCTTTTAGGATCAGTGTGGTCCAAAGAGAATTAGGGAAACCTTCTGCTCACACCAACTCCCCACTACCAGCCCAGAAATTACATCATATATTCCTGAGCCAGATGGAGTGGATTTGGGGCATTACCTGCTTTGGGGATTACCCACCCAGAACTCTGCTCCATTCATACCATAGCATACTGTTTGTGCCCCGCTCCATAGTTGGCCCAAGGCCTCGAGGGCAGACATATGCCATTTTGTGGCCACATGGGGATGCTGGGCAGAGAACAGGCCAGTGGCGAGTGCTCTGGGCTTCTCCACAGACCCCACCAGGATCTACCGGATGCCTGAGGACCAGGTGGCCAAAAGGGGCACCACGGTGCAGCTGGAGTGTCGGGTGAAGCACGACCCCTCCCTGAAACTCACCGTCTCCTGGCTGAAGGATGACGAGCCGCTCTATATTGGAAACAGGTTTCTTTTCCCCCTTCCCCCTTCCTAGTGCTGGTTTGAGGTGCATTTTCTTTTCCCTTGCTGTTGGTGACACATGCAAGAACACAGGGACAGGGAACCCGTGTCATGCATGTCACCAAGGAGCTTCTGCAGAGGGGGTGATGGCCTCGGCAACTCCCCTGCTTCAGGGGAGACCCCCCCACCGACCCTGTACAACCTCCCTCTCTCCCACCAGCTCCCTGCTTCTCTCTCCTACACCTCCTCTCTCTCCCTCTTCTCAATCTCTTCACTTCTCCTCTCCCTGTCTCCCCTCACTTCGCCTCTTTTCCCTTTCGTTTTTGCCCCTGTCTTCTCTTTTCCTCCTCTGCTGCATCCCAGGCTCCAGCCTTTCAGCCCTATTTGCAGTACCCCTAATCTTCAGCAGAGGGCAGGGTTGATCTGAGCCAGCTCTCAGCCCTGACGGAACCTGGCATGCTTTTACCACACCCACGCCTGCCCTGCTCCTCAGATCCTGATTTCATTGGTGTAGGGTAGGACTTAGGACACTGGCAGGGTTTAAAAGTCCCCCTGGGGGTTCCAGTGTGCATCAGGGTTGAGAACCACTGTTCCGAGCCTCCCTCCCCAGGGCTTACTTTGCTTTACCTTCTTCCATCTCGAGGGAGCAAAGTTGTGCAGGGCCCTGCAGTTGGACATGGTACCAGCGGTTTCTAGCCATCATTTGACTTTTGGCAGAGGGTGTTCCCCTCTGCAAACCTTCTGGCACTCAGTGCTGACAGCTCTACAGCCCCATCCTGCTCTGTGGCCTCCCCTCTCTATAGGAGACAGTTCCCAGGAGCCTGGGGTCAGGCTGGCCTGAGCATGGGTGCAGAGGAGACAAGTCTGGGCTGAAGACAGACAAAGCTACAAGTATGAGAGGAGAAGGAATACCAACCTACCTTGGGGTCATGGGCCTCATGGTGCCCTAATCTGGGAGGGGTGCGCAGCACAGTAAAGGCACAGAGGCAGGCACACGTACAGAATTTGAAGGTGGCAAACGTGCTTCACGGCCACTTGAGCTCTGCCCACTCTCTGTTCCCCTCCATCAAGTATGATGAATTCTCCAGGTGACTGTGAAGACCTCGCCTCTCTCAAAGCATTGAGAGGGAGCCTCATATCCCCCAGAAGGAGTTTCCCTTGCCCTCCTGACTCGAGAACCCCCTCTGGGGAGAAAGCAATGGGCAGCACTGAGCACTCCCCTACCCCCTCCTCCCAACCCTTCTTCGGTACCTTTGCAGGATGAAGAAGGAAGACGACTCCCTGACCATCTTTGGGGTGGCAGAGCGGGACCAGGGCAGTTACACGTGTGTCGCCAGCACCGAGCTAGACCAAGACCTGGCCAAGGCCTACCTCACCGTGCTAGGTAACTGCCGCTGCTCACCCTGGCACTGACCAGCCCCACCCCCTCCCCAGCAGCCAGGGAAGCAGTGGCCCGGGGCAGTTCCGAGGGCAGCGCCTGCAGTCAAGTGGCCAGGTCAGGCGTGGTGATCTCTTCTTGCCTCGTGATGTCAGGGTTAGGGAGCTGCCAGTTACAGAACAAGCTGTGCTGGACAGGTTACCTCCTGAGTGGAGTCATTAACTTCCCCACATCTCAACTGAAAGGGGCCTGAGTGATATAGAGAAAGTGGAGAGGGGTTTCTGGTTGTGATCATTTTACCTTTCTTACAGCTAACTCCACCACTAAGTCAATTAAAACAATCCATCCTTAAAGCAAGACTGAGTTTGCGTTTGTGCTTCCAATGACCTCTGCCAGCCTTCCTTTCCCTCCCGCTCCATTCCTGGGTTTTGGTAGCATTTCATCACGTGCTATGCACTAAGCAAGATGACGCTGTGTCTTCCTGTCCTGCACCCAGGCTGGACTGTAAATACTAAGCTAACCCAAACCAAGAGGAAGGAGGCCTCTCCCTTCCAGGGAAGCAGGTCCTCTGTCACCTCTGCCTCCCCGTGGGTGCCCTACTGCCACTAGCGTTGGTGCAGTGGAGAGGCACAGTTGCAGAGAGGGTGGGCCCAGGCACGATAGTCACATTGGGATGGGAAGGAAACAGAGGCGCCACCCCCAGCTGTGGAGGAAACACAGATGGCCTCTATAAGGGTAGGGGATTCCCCGTGGAAGGACGGGGACAGCCCTGCCTAGAACACCTCAGCCCAGAGGCAGCTGTTTAAGCCTCGGCTGCCTACCCCCATCCTTCTAGAACACCTTTAACGCTGGATAACCTGCTAACCTGGATAACCCGTCTTACCTTTGCAGCTGATCAGGCCACTCCAACTAACCGTTTGGCTGCCCTGCCCAAAGGTAATTCCCACTAATCACAGTCCCCTGCCAGTGCCCTCTCTTGGCACCCAGGGTGTGGAGTCTGGGAGAAGGAAGCCACTTTGGGAAAGGGCGACAGTGTGTAGGTTTGTGGGCAGCACTCCTGGCTACATGGGACCTCCTTTCAGTTGCCCACGTCCACCTCCCCACGGCCCTTTGCTGGGCTTCCTGCTCCTTACAGGGTGAGCTCGGACGTTCTCGGCTGCTGTTTTACCCCATCCCTTGCCTCCATCCACACTCACCGCTCCCTCAGGGTGGCCTGTCCTCCCAGCAGTCCTTCAGGTCCTGTTTGCAGGGAATGCGAAAGCCTGCTCCCTTCACATCACCTGGAAACTCATTGTTCAGCCTCCCTACATCTATTGCTTTCTATCCATTTACAATCTACACACACATGCCACACATACGTGAACGTGGGCCTGTAGGACTCACCTTCCAAGTCCTTCTAGTGACCATCTGAAAGATGGAAATACCTGGTTCAGGGAGTCAAGATGGAGAGAAAATCTTGCCTACCCGTACCACTCAGTAGCCGATGTCTTTATCCCAGGCCAGGATGGCACTTAGACCCACTAAAGCAGTCCCAGTGAGATTCATGCCCTAAAACAGTGCTGCCCTCACCCCTGTTTGCAAGCCTGCTAGGCTTCTGTCCTGCTGTCCATCAATGAAATGCCTAAGCCAAGTCTCCATCTCCTCCCTGGTCTGATCCCCTCTCTTTGTTGCCCCCACTCCCCTAACCTATCTGCCATGTTCAGCAGGCCAAGCCCTCTTTTGGGCTCCCATCTCCTCAGAGCCTTGGCACACAGAGTAGAGGACAATTAATGTGAGAAAATGGGACAGAATCCCACACTCCCTCATCAGCCTTCCTAAGTGTCGTGAGCATGGATCTGATGACGGGTGGCATTCCTGAATGCTTGCACTCTCAGAAGATCCGCCAAGACGGGATGGCGTTGGTCCCAGTTCTGTCTGCATAAGCCCCTTTATTTCCTTGTTCCACACCCATTGATATTCTTTGGGGGGGGGTGGGGGCGGGGGCTGGGATTTCAGGAGTCTCCTCTTTGTTTTCCCTTGGGCCCCTGTGGGAAGGGAGTGGTCCCTGTGCTCACCCCTCAGGGCAGGCTGGGGTTGGATCCAGCTGGTAGCGAAGACAGCCCGTCAGAGAGCTGTCCAGGGCTAGGGCCGTCACAAGGGTGGACCTGCTCTAACTCAGGAGCCCTGCGTGGTGTCTTCTGCCACCAGGACGGCCAGACCGGCCCCGGGACCTGGAGCTGACCGACCTGGCCGAGAGGAGCGTGCGGCTGACCTGGATCCCCGGGGATGCTAACAACAGCCCCATCACAGGTAGCTCAGGGCTTTGCACCTCAAAGCTGGAAAAGAGGGACGGCAACACCCTTAAACCGAAGGCCTTTCCTGGTTTCCATCCCCACTTCTGCCTCGCTTGATGTGTGTCCTGGGCTAACCTCAGAATGTACAGAGGCCTTGGTGTCTCTTCCTGTGCCTTGGGAAGAATTCTCCCTGTGCCTTTGTGTGAGAGAGATTATAAAGATCAATGGAAGCCAAGAAGGAAGTGCTTTTAAAGAAGACCACTGCTAACTGAGCTCCCGAAACAGCTCTGTTTTCCTTGCCCACTCAGACTACGTCGTCCAGTTTGAAGAAGACCAGTTCCAACCTGGGGTCTGGCATGACCATTCCAAGTACCCCGGCAGCGTTAACTCAGCCGTCCTCCGGCTGTCCCCGTATGTCAACTACCAATTCCGTGTCATTGCCATCAACGAGGTTGGGAGCAGCCACCCCAGCCTCCCGTCCGAGCGCTACCGAACCAGTGGAGCACGTGAGTACCCGAGGGCTGCCAGAGAAGGCTCCGGAACCCCGCACCCCAAACTCACACTGAGATCCCCCCATTCCCAGCCATGTGAACTTAGGTTACTTAACTTCTCCAAGGCCTGGCCTCATCTGTGAAGCAGGGAGTAATAATAACACCTATATCACAGAGCTGTTGTGAACATTTGAGAATGTGTGTCAGGTACTTACTATGATGCCTGGCATGCAGTAAGCACATGATAAATGCTAACTTCCATTTTTATTATTAGTAATTCTTGATTATCTGCTTTAAAGGGGAGAGCTGTGGCAAAGAGGTACAGCAGAAATACATAATTCAGTGTGAGAAATATATAAATTGGTATTACATCAGATTTCTTTTCCTAACACTCTTGGGTAATATTTGGATTTCTGAAATCACACCAGCTGATAGAGGGTAGAGATGCTGCCCAAAAAAAATGTTAAATGCCAGGGATAAGCCAGTCTGGTATGAAACACATTTAGTGGATAATCCACAAAGGAGCTAATCCACATTGAGTTGGCTTACTGACCACCCACAGTGTGGAAAGCCTTATGATAAATGCTGTCTGGTAAAGGATTAAAATTCAGAAGAAATTAGCCCTGCTCTGGGAGTTTAAATCTCAGCTCAAAAGGCACATCATGCACAGAGTAAGTTCATTTACACGCCAGACCCAGCGTGTACATAGATGCCGAGGAAAGACAGAGCATAGAACAGACCCATCAGGTAGGACAGAGGGAAGGTTCCTTACCTTGCCCTGGAAAGGCACAAATTGGACTTGAGCCTGTGTCTGTTTGGGTTCCAGCCCCCGAGTCCAATCCTGGTGATGTGAAGGGAGAGGGGACCAGAAAGAACAACATGGAGATCACGTGGACGGTAAGAGGCCCTCCCAGCCCCAGTGGAGCAGCTCACCTTGCCGCATGCACCGGGAGCCCCTCTCCCTTGATGCCCCGACACTACGAGGCCATGATGTGGTTCAGACTCTCTGGCTGGTCTTGGTGGCCATTCTTCTTTGAGAAACCAAGCTCCTCTCTGAGTTGGGCATCCAGAAACCAAACAGGACAAATGTCTAAGCATAATATTTCAGAGACGAGACAGGAGCAGAGGGGACCAGGGTCCACCGACTGCCAGTCTAGCAAAACGCATAGAGGATGCAGCAAAATCAAGCAGACTTCTCTTGAATGAGGAGGGACTGGGGTTAGACTTTAGAAAAGATCTAAGCACAACACCAAACCAAGTTCTGGTGTGTTCTAGGGCCCTTTCACTGGAGATTTGTGGGAGCTGGGGAGAGACCAACATCTGACATGCGTCCAGTACAGGCTTTCTTTTGGTCCGAGAATGGACTAGGTCATTCCAAAGACTCCCTCTGGTCTTAGAAAATCCCATCTTCATGCTGGCTCACTGACTACATTTTCCAAACCAAAACTGGAGTATGTGGTCTCAAAATGACTTTTTTCCCAAACCACTTCCCAGTCTGAGAATGCAAATGCAGCCACTGAAATATTAACATTTCTGAGCTTCTGCCACAAGTAATGGAAACTGGAAGATGCAGTGTTTGGGATCATGACCTTCCCTGTCTTTCTGAAGGCTGCTCCCACAGCAGCCTTGGCCAAACAGGGCAATAGCAGCTGGGCTGAGCCCAGATTCAGGACCCTGGTCTGTGGCTCTGTATAGCAGGCTCCCAGAGGACTGATTCCTGGGCCAGGCCGTTAGAAAATAAAAAGCAGAATCACACCCATGTTTAAAGAACTCTGACCTCTTGGGAAGGACAGGACAGACACACACAAATTCGGTAGAACTAAAGTCCATTCTGGAATTTTGAGTTCATTAGCAGGAGCCATGCTGTGGTTAACCACAACTCATTTCTTCTGACTTTGGAGAAGTTTACCTTTTGTCTATATTTTGCTTTATTGTTGCTCCTGTCACAGGAAAGAGTTTTGTTGAAAATAAAACCTTTGCACCTGCAAATGTGGGTGGCTCTCAGAGTCAGAGTAACTGGGTCTCAGGCGAAGCCTCTGTCACAGAAAATCTGCATGCTGCTAGGTTCACAGGACCTTGGGCTTTTGGGGGACTCACTGGGGTGGGGGATGTGGTCTTCCCTACCCTGCAAGGGGGCAGGCCAGTGTTGGGCACATCTGGAAGGGATGCCTGGCACAGCAAGAGAGGGCAAGCTGTGGGTGGATCTGGGCCCCTCTCTGGCAGCCTCCCCAGCCTGTCTGTCCCTCTGCCCAGCCCATGAATGCCACCTCAGCCTTTGGCCCCAACCTGCGCTACATTGTCAAGTGGAGGCGGAGAGAGACTCGAGAGGCCTGGAACAACGTCACAGTGTGGGGCTCTCGCTACGTGGTGGGGCAGACCCCGGTCTACGTGCCCTATGAGATCCGAGTCCAGGCTGAAAATGACTTCGGGAAGGGCCCTGAGCCAGAGTCCGTCATCGGTTACTCCGGAGAAGATTGTGAGTAGTCTCCTCCCTGTCCACCCATCAGGACCCTTGTGGCTAGGTCGCACGAGGCCACGCTCACAGGCCAGGAACCTTGGGGTGGGTATGGGAGGACAGCCAGTTCCCAGGAAGGAAAAATGTCCTGTAGTGACCTAGAGCAGACAGGCACCCAGTAATGTCAGGAGTGGAAATATCATCCGAACATAGTTGGAATTACTGAATGTCATTACCCAGTCCAGAATTCTCATTTCACAGATGTGAAAACTGAGGCCCAAAAAGGGAAAACCCTTGGCAGTGTTCCATAGTCATCAATATCAGTCTTGAGAACAGAGCCCAGGTCTTCCGATCCCCTGGCAGTCTGCCTTACTGCTAAGCCATACTAGTACCAAGAAAAAACATCCGGACTACCCATCCTAAAGAGCTATAATTAGACACCTCCGTAGGAAGCAGGGCAGCTGGCCAGAGGTTCCCCCGGGGAAGCCTTGAGGGATCAGGAGGCCTCCTCAGCAACGAGACAGGAGCACCCCAGACCAGCCCCTCCTGGTGCTCCCGCTGCGGCTCCCAGCCCTGGGAACTGAGCACAGAAAGAGAAGGTCTTTGGGGGCTGGCCCCTGGTAAAACAACAAGATTCTGGTCATATACATGGACATATATGCCTGGCTTCCCAGACGGTGGTGGCCTCTCTGTCCCCAGCACATCAATCCTGTAGGCTGCTAAACAAAGCAGGGGTGTCGGGGAGTCCCCTCCTGGTTGAGGGCCTTTGCGCCCTGTTGGGTCTGGGTCTGATCGGAGAAGCGATCATGTAGGTGGATGGAGTGGGCAGAAGGAAGGGAGGAGGGACAGTCTTGAGTGGGGGGAACTTAGAAGGAGCAGTCAAGAGTAGGGCCAGTGGCGTTCCTAACAGTGAGATGGAGGAAGGGAGGGCTGGGCCCTGGGCCCCACTTTCCCAGAGGTGATTATGGATTGGACTCACAAGGGAGATGAGCAGAGAGGGTCAGCAGGTCCTCTGTCCATCCCACTCCTCACCTCCATGGTGGTGGGCACTTCAGACAGGAGCCCGATGGGACTACTGGATGGTAAGCGCAGAAAGAGTGGCATCTGGGCATGGATTTTATGGACCAGCCCACAGTTTCCATTGCATGCTTCTACCCTGCGGCCCACGCTCTGATGGATTAGAAGGGATGAGGCAGAGCTGCTTTTGCGGCAGAGTGGAGAAAACAGGGACAACAATCAGTTATGGGGGAGGGAGGGGCCTTCCCTTTCCAGGTAGTCGCAGGGTCAGAAACACTTCCTGAACTAGATTAGGGCATCTTCAACCTGTGGGTAATGTTTCCTGCCAGGAAACAGATGCACTCTCAAAAGGAACTATTTATAACGTGTGGAGAGAGTTGGAGGGAAAACGGCAAGATATGTGATCCACCTTAAAGGCTGGCAGCAGCAGGAAGCCATTATGCTACTCTGAGCCTCCATGGACGGGGATAGATGAGTCCACAGCAAGCAAGGACCGCCCTCAGGAGCCATGGCCTTAGGTAGAAGAGTACATGGCTGTCAACCTGTAGCCCAGCAAAGAGGAACCCAGGGGAATTGATACCCACCCTTCCTCTCCTCCTGCCCTGGGGCCTCTTGTTGGCACCTGCTATTGGTTAAACCCATCTGGAAGCCTGGGAACAAGGGAACCCCGCTGATAAGGTCCAGCGAGGGCAGCCCCCCAGGACACGGAGCAAGGTGAGGAAGGGTGGAGGATAAAATGAAGGGGCAGATGGAAACTACCCAGCACAGGAGGGGGCAAATGAGTGCCCTCTGAACATGTAGGCAGAGTCTCTTCCACCTAGACTGCCACCCTTTTGTCCTGAGCCTTCCCCACCACCTTTTCAAGTACTGTCTCATGGAGGAGATATGGCCCCTGCCCTCATGGAATGCCCAGTGTTGAGTGGAGTGCAGGTACAGGCCAGCAGAGAACAAGTCAGAAGCAACTGTAGAGTCCTGCCTGCATAACCAGCTCTCTGTCCCGACACATTTCAGATCCCAGGGCTGCGCCCACTGAAGTTAAAGTCCGAGTCATGAACAGCACAGCCATCAGCCTTCAGTGGAACCGCGTCTACTCCGACACGGTCCAGGGCCAGCTCAGAGAGTACCGAGTGAGGAAGCCAGCTCCGGACTCACCTAACTACCCAGCTCACTAACCAGGGCCAGGGGTAGCAAATGCGGGGCATAAGATATTTGAAAGAAACCCTAGGGTTGTTTATTAAATCCAGGGTTGACTCAAGAAGATAATGTCTAGGGTTAGATGTTCAAAAATATACCCAGAAAAAAAAATTATATATATATATGTGTGTGTGTGTGTGTGTGTGTATATATATATGTGTGTGTGTGTATATATATACGCATATATATATATATATATATATACACCCAGATGTGTCCAGCAGATATGCTGAGAGATTCTGCTCAGCAGAAAATCACGTGAAAGGTGGTGGGTTTGGGTTGGTGTTGCATAGCACATTGCATTTGGAATACATGCGTGAGTGGGCACACATGTATCTTCAGAGCAGTGTTGAGGCACCGCTGAGCTACTCCCCTCCCCTCCCCTCTCCCAATGACCCCTACTGGGCTCCTTATCTCCTAAGCCACAACTAACAGGCAAAGCCACTGAAAGCATGCAAATGCCCTCCCTGTTGTCGCAGCCAACTCCAGATAACCCAGTATATGGACTATCAAGGCTCTTGGCTTCTCTTGGTCCTCCCTGCCTGAGAGCAGTTTCTGCTCTATCATCCATCCTCTTCAAAAGGGTGAGCTCAGATGGGAAGAAGAGAGAGAGCACCCAGGGTATACACGGCGCTCCCTTCTGAGTAGCGCTAATTAAAAGTTGGCTGGAAAGTGAGGGAGGCAGTAACTGATTAATGCACGTTCTGTGGCCTCAGAGGTCATCAGGAGTTGGCTGATGGACAGTTGGAGGCAGAGCAAGAGAGGCTAGTCTCTTCCCAGGAAATGAATTTGGCCAGTAGGGGAAAGAAGGCAACGTGATGTGTACACTTGAATGAGCTCTTCCCCACAGATGACTTGCACCCTTAACCTACTTGCTTAGAGATTTTTCTGGCTGAAGCTTCCCCATGGGTCCCCCTCTAAGTCTGGACCCCTTCCTACCTTGCCACGGGCAGCCTGGGAGACACTGGCGTGGCCAACTGACCTGTGGCTTCTTACTCACTGCTAATTAGAGACTTCTTGTTGCCCAAACTCATTCCACTGTCCCCTCCAACACCACCATCTTCCATAGCTGTCCCTTCCCATCCAAGCTCTGCTACCATGCAGCCTGGCATCCCACTGACTTGGACATGTGACTGTCTCATCCCTAAAGGTCTTCCAACAATATGAAAAGAAATCATTTTACTTCAAAGGATTAAATCAACCCTTTCTCATATTCAGACTTCCGGGGGTAACTTGCTACCTTTCAACTGCTGCCTGCCGTCAATCTAAACCATACTAATCCAATTCAAGGTGATGTGGTCTTTGAGCACAGAGTGGAGCTTTCCATGCCTGGACCCTTGGCTCACTATTTTTGGTTCTGGCACGGACTCCCTGAGCAACCTGGTACCCACCTTGGAAATCAGTCTCATGATGGAGCAGCTCAGATGTAAGTTTGGCCAACTTGCTCATTCCCCAAAGACGTGGCATGGATCAGAAAATAATTGGAACCAAAACCCTTATTTCTTGTTTAATATAAATTCATGTTCAGGAGTGGCTAATGAGCGGGGATTAAAAGGCTGCTTCCTCAGCCTGGATAGGACTGATGAGGTCATTTGGGACTTGGAGGCTGTAGCAAGCAAAGGAAAGACCGGTCACTACCACCACCACTAACAACTAACCCGGCCCTGCCTGCCTGACCCCTCACCAGCCTGCCTCTGTCCCGAAGGCCTACTACTGGAGGGAGAGCAGCTTGCTGAAGAACCTGTGGGTGTCTCAGAAGAGACAGCAAGCCAGCTTCCCTGGTGACCGCCTCCGTGGCGTGGTGTCCCGCCTCTTCCCCTACAGTAACTACAAGCTGGAGATGGTTGTGGTCAATGGGAGAGGTGATGGGCCTCGCAGTGAGACCAAGGAGTTCACCACCCCGGAAGGAGGTAGGTCTGGCCTGCAGCTCTTCAGGGTGGGGCAGGAGAAGGGTGGCACACACCTCGGGCCTGGAGAAACTCCAGCGTGGCTCAGCATGGATGGCACAAGGCAACTTCTGCGAGGCCTCCAGGAGCGGATGACCTGCAAGCTGAGCCACTACAGCCATTCCCAGACCACCATCACCAAGGTGACCTGCCCTGCAAGGAGGTTGTATCTCAAGAGAAGACCTGTGAGGTCTGCTGACATAATTCCAGACGGGTTATGCAGACTGATCCCCGAGGGCACGGCGAGCACCTGGGCCGCCCCACCACCTTCCGAGGCAGAAGGCAGCACATCCATCCTGACTGCCTGGAACCATCTGATTTGTTTGCCAGCACCCAACACCTTCACTGTTCTCCCGCCACGTTCTCAAGAAGCCGTCACTGAAATAGTCGGCCTGTGTGTGCGGTGGCTCTGCAGAGGGATACCCAAGTATAGCCCTGCCTTCTGTAGGCCTATGGTTTCACATGGCCCTGCGGTCAAAACCCCTATTTTTTGTTTCACATAAATTCAAGTTCATGAATTAACAGATGACTGTAAAGTTCCTGGTTCATCTCCTTGTTCTTGCCAGTCTTCTTTTATCTGCTTTGCATCTGTTTCATCCTCCTCCGTTTCTCCTCCCTCCCTCTTTAATTGTTATTTTCCCCACTTTTCCTCTTCTCTTCCTCTTGTCCTCTGTTCTTCCCTCTTGTTCTCTTTATCCCTGTCTTTCCCTCCCCTTGGTTTGGTTTTCATCATTGGCCTCTCCCCAACACTCCCACCCTCCCACCTCTTCCGGATGTTCCACCCTGGCTTTCTGTCTCCTTACCCCTGAACCCAACATTCTCAGCTCAGAAGCCTGGGCCTGCTGCCTGGACCCAGTGATGAGAATCCTTGTCTGAGGATAGGGAACTGCAGCCTCTGTACAAAACAGCTGTAAGTGGTTCTCTACCTAGGAATGGCTCTGCCCAATTTAGAGGTATCTTTGCAGAATCAGAGCCTAACATGTGCTGAATCCAGAGTAGTTGCTAGAAGAAAACCTGATTTACTTCTTCCTCTCTTAAATAGCAGAGTCTGAGCTGTTTGTCCTCAGACCTGGAGGAAATAGCATCCTGGATGGGGCAATGGGCTCCGGTCGTCTCACGGTTCTCCCAGGCTTCAGTTTAGCAGTGTCCAGCATGGGGGTTGTCCAGAGGTCAATGCCTTCATACTTGTGCTTTGTTTTTTGTGTTTTCCTCATCCTCCCTGCCCCCTCCCCCTCATCTCCCCTGCTCTCTCCTCCTTCCCCAAGTACCCAGTGCCCCTAGGCGTTTCCGAGTCCGGCAGCCCAACCTGGAGACAATCAACTTGGAATGGGATCATCCAGAGCATCCAAATGGGATCATGATTGGATACACTCTCAAATATGTGGCCTGTACGTTCTGCTCTTCCCTTTCTCTTAGATAAATCTGGGAACCAGAAACCCCACACTCACCACTTTTCTTAAGGACTCAAGGTAGAAAGCCTGTGGGTGCAGATGGCATTGTGGAGGGATGGAGGGGCCAACGAAACAGTTCCCAATAGGATTAGGGGAGGCAGGTGGGACTCAATCCCTGCTCTCCTTTCATAGTTCTGCCTTCAGGGAGCTTCTAGTCTCACTGATGAGACAAAGGGACCTCCAGTCTAATGAAGGAGACAGCCATGCCTTTAGGGATCTTTTGTAGTCTCCAACACATACAGAGTCTAGGAGAGAGAGTTCCTCAAGCTCTGGAGCTTCCACCTGATGGGGTAGATAGTATACTCACAGGAGTCCACAGACAGTCAGGACACCCCTTGACAAGATGTCATTTATGATAAGGCAGCTGCATGTAGAGCTGCCCGGTGACTGTGGGGTGACCCGAATCAGGAGCCTGGGTTGGAAAGACCCCACCTCAAGAGCTCAGCATCACCATGCAGGGACAGGAGTGCCATTACATTTGAAACACTTTAGGCCTTCAAAAGTAGGTAACATACCTCGTTAGGAAACTCAAAGAGCCAAATGTTGTGTTGTTAGCAATTTTAATAGCCAACTGTGTGCTTGTATGCTGTTCTGAATTGATCTCTGGACCAGACCCTTTCACCCTTTGAGGTCCATTGAATAGGCATTTTACAAAGGAGGCATTAAGAATCAAAAGGCCTGGTGGCGTTGTCCTAGTTCTGTTTGAAAGGAAGAAAGAAAGTGAAGAGTTTTGTCCTTGTTGAAAGGGCTTAAGAATATAAACGGAATCTTTCTGAATCAGCCACATAACTCTGCAGTGAGCTCGAGACAACAGGATCAGTGAAGAAGGATTAACCCTGGGTGTAATCAAAGAGCCCGGAGGGAGTTCTTGCCGAGTGCTCTGCCTTTGAACCAAGCCTTTAAGATCACCAGGCAGGTGCCATCATTTCCCTTTCCAGCAAAGTCAGGAAAGTGTTCTTCCTCCAGCTTGCAGATTATATAACCCATCAATAAATGTTGCTAAAGTTTAATTCCACTTACCTCTCTCTCCCCAGTTAACGGGACCAAAGTAGGAAAGCAGATAGTGGAAAACTTCTCTCCCAATCAGACCAAGTTCACGGTGCAAAGAACGGACCCCGTGTCACGCTACCGCTTTACCCTCAGCGCCAGGACGCAGGTGGGCTCTGGGGAAGCCGTCACAGAGGAGTCACCAGCACCCCCGAATGAAGGTAGGTGCATGGCAGCAGTCCCTGGGGTAAAAGGTCCCAGCTAATTCAGAGGCCTAGAGAAACACTGAGATCTGTAGCTGGCTGCCTGGGATGGAGAGGAAATGAGACTTGCAAATCCTCAAGCCCTCGGAAGGTGAGAACCCATCTTATGTGTGAGAGGTAGGTGCTGGCATTGTATCTAGAGCTCAGCTCTCCTTGGACCACTGTGGTCACACCTGGGTCCCCACTTGCCCTGACTTGCTCAGTCACTTGACATCTATCATCTTTCCTTGTAGAGGAATAAGGAAGAGAGCATGAGTTGAGAAATGAGAGAAATCATAATGAACTCCAAAGAACAGTGAGTGTTCACCTCTTGAGGGAGGCAGGAATATGATTGTGAGTGCTCCCATGAGGGCTCTGGGGACAACCTTCTTTCTTCGAAGGCACATGGGTTCAAGGAAGTAGGGGAAACCGTCATGATGACGCTGCTTACTGGCATCATGAGTAGAGCAGAGAATGTGGTCCTTCCTTGCAGCCTGAATTGGATGCGTTGTCAGGCTGCAGAGAGGAGGAGGAGTTAGGAAACAGCCATTTGCCAAGCCAGCTTCACAAAGAGCAAATGAGTTCATCTCCTGGGTCCAGGCGTCATCTGGCAGCATTTCAGCCCCACCAGAGCTGCACCTGCCTGAGGACTCCACTAGAGGGGGCTCCAGGCTCACCCGCACACGCACTGGCATCAGGGGAATGTGCAGTCTGGGACCTCTGGAGGAGACAAGGCTGCAAAAGCCTCAATACTGGCACACCCCCTGGGAAAGGCTGGCGACCCCCGTGTGTCTCCAGAGATACAATGGTCTATTCAACAGCCATTTCTTGAGTACCCACAATGTGAGGTGCCAGACACTGCCACACACAAGGGATATACAAAGGTAACAAGAAGCTCGCACCATCTAGAGGGGGAGCCATCTATAAGAATATCTAATTGCATGTCTAAATGAGGGGGCGCAGTGGCTGGGCAGAGAAGGGGATTCAGTCTTCACGGGAAGACTCCAGAGAAGAGGTGATGTGAGTGGGCACTCTGGAAGCTGACAAGTCATCGTGTCTGGTGCTTTCCACAGAAGGGTCAGGTCCCGTGGCCTGGCCCAGGCCCAGATGGGGTCTCCTGAATACCACCCCTACCCGCATTCCAGGAGAGCATCAGTGCTGCCTTCTCTGGGGCTACCAGGCCCGCTGCGTCACCCCGAGATCCCAGGCAGCTTCACTAGCTGCCCACATCCTTCCCCAGCCCACCACTCTAGCCAGTAGACCAGTGCTGAGGCAGGAGAAGAGGGGCCAGGCAGAAGCAGAGAAAGGCTGACAGCCCGCTCTGCATCCCTCTCTGGTCTCAGAAACCAGGAGTGAGTCACACAACCAGCTCTCCCTCCTGCTGTGCTCTTCTGCACTCTCCCAAGCCCCTGGGCACTCGGGAAGTTTATTAGGGCAGGGGGACTTAGGTTAGTGGCTGATGTGTGTCTGTCACCAAAGGCCAGGCCAGGCCAGGCCATGATGCACTTTCTTGATTACTCAATTCTGCAAGTAGATAAAGAGAGCCCCTTCTTCCCTCCCTATGTGCACCCCAATACAGAACATCAGATAACAAAGCCCTATTGTCCAGCCCCAGTAACCACCATAGAGAATGTTCTGCAGCCCCAGGGGACAAAAGGACAAATAGAGGCTTTTTTCTTAACTTAGGGCTTTGCAGAAAATTCAAGAATTTCACTTAGGGCTCTCAGTCCAAAAAAAAAAAAAGAAAAAGAAAGAAAGAAAAAAGAAAGGGCTCTCAGTCCAAACTTGGGTTTCTAACTTCATAAAGTCCAACTGGAGGGGAAGAATTGGAGTGACGGAATACCAGGAGAGGGGCTCCAGGCTCCATCCTTCAAAGTTCCCGCCTTCCAAGGTTGCGATGGTGTGGAGCGGGTGCAGCTGAACATGCTCCCTCTCTCCTATCCATCCCACTATTCAGCATCTTCCCCCAAAGACAGGAACCATCCTTTTGACTGGAGTTGGTGTCCTCCCACACCACCTACTCCTTATCCCCTCAATTCCTGGCATCATGGAACGTCACCCAGCCTGCTCAAAGGTCATGCCAACCTAGCCAGAGCAGGACATGCTACTGAGGACAGAGCTGGGAACATAATGCTCTGAGTGGACTGTCCCTGCAGCCACCTTTTAGATGTCCAGTCCTTGAATCGAGGTAGAAACAGTGTGTTAGAAAGGTCTCCAAGGCCCAGGTGGAAAGGTTTCTGTAGGAACATGCCTGACTCAGGTGGAGTTGACCGTGAACCATGAATGCCAGTTGGCATCCTCAGGCCAGCAGCCAGCACCTGGCCATGCCGTCTGCATAAGGTTTGGGCTGGAACCTTCCCTGCTTTGCTTGTCCTGTGGTCTCACTTGTGCTCTGTTTTCTCTTCCCTTTTCCATCCTTTCTCCCTCTGTCTGGCCATCTTGGGCGCTGTGTTCTGAAGCTACTCCAACCGCAGGTACCGTACCAGCCGCGGAGGTAATGGGCATGGCATGGGGCAGCGCAGGCGGAGCCCAGCCCAGCCAGGGCAGACAAGGAGGGAGAGGCTCAGGCTGAAAGCATGCTCCAGACTCACCCTTTCAGTGGTTGGGAAGCCAGACTGTCAAGAGGGATGTGTGTGGAGGATGGGACCAGAGGAGAGCAAGCCCACTTTCCCCCCTTCCCAAACTATTTGCCCCCTGCTGAGTAGGAGAATGGCTCAGCAGGGGTCACACACACACCGGCCCTGACCTGCTCTCTGGAGCTGCAGTTTGATTCTGACACTGAGTAGATTACTTCCCGTTAACCACCTGAGTCCTTGCCTGGGCTTGACAGCTCAGAGCAGTGTCCCCAGCTGTGGCCCTAGAAGTCGCGCTGCAGCAGGAGCAGGGACAGCTGCCTCCTGGTGGGGCTGCCAACTCCTGAAAGGGTGAGCGCGCTGTGCATGCCAGCTTCGCATGCTGCATGGGGGCCCAGCACCGACTCTGCCAGCCACCACGGGCTCTGCTCAGTGAGAACAAGCAAGCATGTCCATGGATAGGGCCAGGTGCTCCAGTTCCTGGAGTCTCAGCAGGCA
This sequence comes from Gorilla gorilla gorilla, assembly GCF_029281585.2. NCBI lineage: Eukaryota > Metazoa > Chordata > Mammalia > Primates > Hominidae > Gorilla > Gorilla gorilla. The sequence continues at coordinate 51,767,667 of NC_073224.2, read as the reverse complement.
CCGTGGGCTGATTATCTCCTCACCCTTCAGAAACCCAGCTTTTCCAAGTCTTTATCGTTAAGAACAGTCTCCACTCTCGGGGTATGGGAGGTAGATCTACAGTGGACTAAGGTGCTGGGCAGCTCTGGGCTTAGGACCTGCTAATCAAGTTACTCCTCTCCAGTCCTCATGTCATGGGTTTGAGGGTCATCAAAGGGCTCTTCATCACAGTCGGCCTGTCCCCAGGCTGGAGAAACGAGGCAGGGGACCCCAGGGTTCCTTTCCAGGCCCTCCTCTGAGCCTGAATTACATCAGATGGGAAATGAGAACAGGATTCACCCTGGCAGAGCAAAGGCTACAAGCAAGTGCTCAGCAGAGCCTCCTTACATGCCAGGCAGTGGAGGGAGGGCTGAGGACCGGGCCAGGAATCTGAGGGTTGGCTTATGAAGGGGATGCCACCTTGCCCAATTTAATTTCCTCCTCGCCTTTGCTTATTCATCCCCACCCCCATCCTAGGTTGATTCTATTTCTGTTGCACACCCTGCTTCCTTCAGTTTGTGTATGTGTTGCAGCCAGATCTGTGGATGGTGAGCTGCCATCATCCTTCCCTCTCTCCCTCAGTCCTCAACATTCACCCACCACCCCAGTGCCTCCCCACAAGGTCTGAACACCCGTGTGAAGATGTGAGGCAGAGAGGTGATCCCAGGCCTGGGGAACAGGGTGAGAGCCATCCTTGCCACACTGGGGGCCTCCCTGACTTCCTGCTTGAAGTTTACATAAGTCTCTCCCGTGACGAAGAGGAAATGCAGGGAGGGCACCAGGCGAATCAGCTGCAAGCTCAATGGGGAAGCAGCTCCCCGTCCACCTCCCCTGTTCTGGCACCCTGGGACCCAAGGCAGGTGGGCCTGGTGGCAGGCAGTCTGTCTTGTTCAGTGGGCATCTGTGCCGGCCTGTGCTGTCCCTCTACTGAGTGGGTGAGAGGTATCTTTGCAATCACCCCACTTCCTACTTCCCATTTAGAAAAGATCTACACTCATCCAGCATGAGCTCACGGTCTCAATCAAATGTTTCCTGGGCTCCAGCTTCCACGTGACATGGCAGTGGAGGCAGATTGCACTTTTTTGGAAATGAGATGTGCTGATAACATCAGCTGTTCTCAGCTTTAAATGCGTAAGAACCTTCTGCACAATGAGCAGGTGCCAAGCAACAAAACTCGGGTTCCATGTTTTTGACGTGGGCCTGGCATCTGGCCCACTGCTATCTTCCCTCTCGTCCTCTCCAAACCTGGGCACTATTTCCCCAAACTGCCCTGTTCATCTCTCACCCAGTGAAGATAATCCCTCTCATCCACCTGTATCTACAGTCTCTTAGGATTGCTGCCCATCTGTCTGACAATCTGTGATTTGGCCGGGGTAGTCAACATGCCATGTGGACATTTTTGGACTAAACCTTCCACCTTGGAATGTAAGGAAGTGCTGTTCTCTTCTTTGACCCAGCTCAGGTCTGCAAATCTTTGGTGGGCTCTTGATAGGTGCCCTGTTCCGTGGCAGGTTCTGGGACAGAAAGATGAATGACACATGTCATCTCTCCTCAGTGTTCTCCATCTCATGCATGGTGCTCCCTGAAACCCACCTGGAAAACCCTTGGCTGTGGCCAGGGTGCCTTCCAGTGTGCATTAGGTCACAAACCTGTGAGGTTGACGCTGCCGTCTAGGAAGGGCCTTGTGCTTCCAGCCGAAGCCCACTCAGGATCCCCACTTAGCTAACAGAGAGTCTCTGCCCGCTCTCCTCGGTCGCCAGGCTGATGGTCTCCACTGAGCACTGGCCAGGATTGCTTCCAAACCTGTAGCTCCTATTGCGGCAGGAAATGACATCCTAGCCCAGTCATGTGTCTGCCCAGCCTGGTGCTGCTCTGTTGGTAAGCCCTACTTCTCAGCTTCTTTGCTCTTCTATCCTCTCCTCCACCTCAGCCCCAGGGGATGAAATAATCTGAATCTCCTTGGACCTGAGCAGTGGAAGGTTTTCCCCATGGAACACTTGTCCTCCTCTCGTTCCCACCTGTACTAGCCCCCTGACAGCTCACTGCCTGACTCTTCTGGACCTTCCCTCGGAGGCTTTTCTTCTTTCCTCCACCCTCCCTAGCTCTCTGGAGGCCCTGTCTTGCCTTGGGACAATAGACACAGCTAATGAGTGGGTCAGAGATGTGCCAGCAGTGACCTTAGCCAGCTGAGGTTGTATCCTCTATGGTAACTTCAATGGTGGGAGCCCCGGGGAGGCTGCCGGAAAGTGACCGCTTTCCTCTCTCTCATCTCTTGCTCCCTCTTACTAAGCCTGAGCCAGACAGGAAGCAGCTAGGTAGCCATCATCAGAGAAAAATGCTTCGTTTCTGCCACACTTGGCAGAAATGGCCATCAGGGGAGGGGACAATGCAGTGTAGAAACATCTTCAGAGCCATCTCTCATCCTTGCCTCTGCCCAGCAGGGCTGGTGAGGAAAATGCTGTCACCTGGGCTCTCTTGACACCTCTGTCCCCCAGCTACTCACTGGAACATCCTGGGAAGTGTGTGCCCCCAGCTATGGCCCTGTTGGGGTATGAGTGTGTGTGTGTCTCTGCCAGTCTGAGGGCCACATGAGAGAGTGTAAAGCTTTGGGGAAGACTGACTTGGATTCTGGGGCCTGGGAAATGTAGCGCCACTGCACCTGTAGGAAGGGAGGCCCAGCTCCTGCACTACGCAGTGTGATGATTCAGGTTAAAAGGGAGTGTTTGCTTTTTTGTTTTGTTTTGTTTACTTGAGGCAGAGTCTTGCTCTGTCGCCCAGGCTAGAGTGCAGTGGCTTGATCTCGGCTCACTGCAACCTCCTCCAAAGGGAGTGTTTTCTAATGATGCCTTTTAGATAGTCATGAGAAGGGCTACCTTGTGAGCATTTGATTTGTCAGAAATTATTAGAAAATATACTATTGATAAGGAACTCCGGCAGGTGCACACTTTGGGAGGCTGAGGCTAGAGAATTGCTTGAGCCTGGGAGTTCAAGACCAGCCTGGGTTCCATGACAAAACCCCATCTCTACAAAAAATACACAAATTAGCCAAGCATGGTGGACCTGTAGCTGGACCTATAGTCCCAGCTACTCAGGAGGCTGAGGTGGGAGGATTGCTTGAGCCTGGGAGGTCGAGGCTACAGTGAGCCATGATCACACCACTACACTCCAGCCTGGGTTACAGAGCAAGATCCCGTCTCATTTAAAATAAAAAAAATCAGAGCAGTCCTGCCCAAGTAGACAAAATAATTTCTCCAGGTCTGTTCCAGCAGCACAGAGCAGCAGAAAGAGCCCATGTGTGTCTATGGCCATGAGAGCTGCAGGGAGCAGGCCTGGGAGAGAACTGACCTTTGCCCCATGGGTCTCTCAGGCTTTCCCATGTATGTGTGCACTGTGTGTGTGTGTGTGTGTGTGTGTGTGTGTGTGTGTGTGTGTGTGTGTGTGTGTGTGTGTGTGTGTGTCGGTGGGTGGGGATAAGTGAATTCCCTCTTGTTGAGTGTTTTTAGTGCTGAGCTTATATTCCAGGCCTGAGGCCATCCTGGACTGAGCACAGCCCTAAATAAAGAATCTGAGAGGGAAAGTTGCCCCACCGCTCACCCCTCCGCAGGCCGCCCTGATGTCTGTGGGTTGACCAGGGTTTGGGGAATATAGCATTGTGAGCTTTGAGCCTGCCCAGGAACCTCTGGAACGTATGGGGCATAGTCAGCTGCCCAGTGTGACTTCGGTGGCCAGCACCCTCGGGGCACAGTAGTACCTCTGATCTTATTAGTAGGGAAGCAGGAGTATTCCCTCCTTCTCCAAAGAGGGACTTGTAATATTGGAGACCCAAGGGAATGAAAGGGCTTTTGCTGGGCAGGCTCTGGCTGAGAAGGCTTAGGATCACTTCACTCTCCCTTAAAAAAAGCTCTCTGGCAATTCTTTCTCTGGCATCCCTCCCTGCCCTAGCCCCTTTCTCGGGGATATTATTTTCCTGAGAGATTTGAGGCTGGGTGGGATTCCTTGGGAGTGAGAGTTAGCTGCCTTTGTTTTAAAGTCCCTGCCTACTGCCCCATTAGCATCAACACTAGAAAGTGGAGTGCTGTCAGATCACAGGAGATTGAGTGCAAGGAGGAGAGGTGGCTTTGTCTCTCTCTGCTTGGCCTCATTCTCATACTCTCAGCTTTAGCAAATATTAGATCTGTGGGTAAGGATAGGGCAGCCCTTTCCATGACCTTCTATTTCAGGAAAGAAGACCTGCGAAAAAGTTGTCACATACATAAGCTTAGCCCTCCCAAGCTGACCAACATCCAAGGGTAGCTTTGGGTGAGAGATGAGTGTCATGAGAGGGTTAGCCCAGATCTGAACAATTCTGTGCCCCATGAAGATTTATGCAGAAAAGAAGCCCAGCATGCGCCTCACTCTGCCTGGGACTCCTGTCTGCTGTGGGCTGGGAAGGTGGTGCTGCTGAGTGCGGGTCATTCCATTAGCTCCCTCTTCCCATGTTCTCGTGTGAACAGAAAGCACCTGGGGTACCTGGACCCAAAGTTCCTAGAGAGAAAGGCAGTTATAAGAAGTGACTTTGGATTAGGGTGGTTGCAGGAAGGGCCACCATTGAGCAGAGAAGGGAAAGAGAGGGAGGAGAGGCAGGGGAATGACTGAGGAGAGCCAAGACCGGAGGAGGGTGAGGGCAGGCAGAATGCCGTGCAAGGCTCGCCCTCGCAGAGTGGAGATTGTTCCCTCTCTGTCATCGGGTTTGGGTGGCTGTTTGGGCTCACGCAGGCATGACAAAGGGTGATTTTGGAGTGATTGGTTGGGAATGGCAGGCCACTCTAGGCCTCTGCTGGACAGGGCCCCACCGCCTGCCCACCTCTAGGCTGGGGCTCCAGGGCTGGACCCAGCTGGTGCTGCTTGGGCCTGTGTCTGGGTGGCATCTGGCCAGTGTTTGGCCTGGGGCTCCATGCCATCCCTGGGGTCTGAGCGATTCAGCCCGTGCCCCCTTCCCGTCTCATCCTCACGCATCCTTGGCTGGGTGCATGCTGGGTGTTTCGAGCCACGCAGACCATGAGAAGAAAATGAAACACACACAGGGCTTCATTCTCTTCCTCTCCCATGGTTGTGTCATCTGTTGCTGCGACCTGTCTGACCCAGTCCGTTATGCTTGGGGAGGCTACTGATGACTGAGCCCCGTCTCCTCACCGGGCTGCCTGCCTTGCACGCGGGGGCCGTGTGTCCAGGCTGGGCACAGCCAAACCAACCAGAGTCGGCTGTTTTACATTTCCCTCTCAGCTCCTCCCACATTGCCCCCGACTACCGTGGGTGCGACGGGCGCTGTGAGCAGTACCGATGCTACTGCCATTGCTGCCACCACCGAAGCCACAACAGTCCCCATCATCCCAACTGTCGCACCTACCACCATCGCCACCACCACCGTCGCCACAACTACTACAACCACTGCTGCCACCACCACCACCACGGAGAGTCCTCCCACCACCACCTCCGGGACTAAGATACACGAATCCGGTACTGCGCATCGCCCATGCTCCCCATCCCCTCCTGGCCCGCCTCCCCAGCGGCCTCCAGACGAACCCACAGGCTCCCCCAGTGAGGAGGTGGGGTCTGGGGTGGTGTTTACCACCACCTCCCTTTGTGTTTCCTTTGGAAACTCACCCGTGACTAGATGCTCAGTCCCGTAGCCTGGAGGCCCAGATCTCCCCAGCCTGGCCCTGACACACACACACTCCTTGGGTGGTCCTCCACCACTCAGTACCCCAAATTCTAGCTTCAGATCCCTGTTCCTTAACAGACGGCCAAGCTCCTTGGGCAGGGCCCCCAGGTTCCAGATGTTAGGACCGCCTCCAGCTACATGTCAGGCAGTCAGCTCAGAGCCGAGCACTCCAGAAGGAAGACAGTGTGAGGAGGGGAAAAGGACCAGATACTGTACAACTGGCCTGAGGGAGTTTCCTGCCCTGGCCACGTCTGCATCCGGCCTAGAGGCTGAGCAGCAGGGAGTGGCTGTGTGAGGCAGCTCTGTTCCCAGAACCCCTGTTCCTTCCTTGCCTCTCCTTCCGCGAGGAACACTTACAGACTTTTCTTTTACAAAGTCAGAGCTTCCAGGAAACTGTATTGCCAAGGAGTCCCTTAATGCCCACGCACATTCCCCAAGCCCTCAAATGCAGGCATGGAGGGAAAATTACGGGCATTCTCAGAGCCCCTGGTAAGAATCGATCCCAGGGCTGGTATGCTGAACCACGAGAATGCACTGTTCCTATATCATTCAGCCAGGCCAGGAAGCTCTGTTCTTCCAGTTCGGGGAGACCCCAGGGGAATTCAGCGATACTTCCAAGCACTGAGCATCAGTCTTTTATTACCAACAAGGGGAAGGTCTGTAGCTTCCTGAGCTCACAGGCCAGCTATAAAGTCAGCGTGAGGCAGCCAGGAAGCACCCAGAACTCTTCTGCCACAGTTGTAGAATTGTAGGACCCAGTGGGCACCACCTTTGTCTCCTGGGCAAGTCCCTTTACCTTCCAAGGCCTCCTTTCTCCCACCCTGCTCCACTTTTCTCAGCCTCCTGAATGAGGATGGAGGCTTAATAGACATGAGAGGATTTTGTTTTTAGTTCAATGACATAGAGTTAAGTGAGCTGTCAGGGAAGACGAGAGGCATAGCTGCTGTGAGCTCCTGAGACCCTGAAAATGCTGGTTTGCTTCACAGGTGCCATCTAGAACTTAACAGGCACTTTCGGAAAAAGTTGGCTGAGGAGGAACCTGCTGGGGTATTAGAAGCTGCCACCAGCGGGTTGGTGATTGATGTTCTTTGGGGCCACGGTGAGGCATCTTTTTCATTAAAGTGGGGCTTTGTGTCCTACAAGTGCTTTGAGTTCAGAGAAAAGATGAACCAAAAATGAAGAAAGGAAGTGGCTCTTGCTTCCCCAGCAAAGAGTTACTTGCCTTCTGAAACACAGGCCTTGTTGCCACATAGGACCAGCCCCTCCAGAGTCTCACTCCTCAAGTTCTGTGAGACGCTGCAGAGGACCTGGACATGGCCTTGATCTTATCTAGACCTTGGGAACACCCCTCAACCATCCTCACCTCACTTCAGCAGAATGGCTGTCTAGGACTTTAAAAATGAATGTTCACCTTTATCGTGCCTTACATCTTGGGAAAAGATGTTTCATAAGTTTACTCTTCTCAGGGTGAAATAGGCCTTTTTATTCATCCTTCGCCTGTCTTTTTCAGATTTCAAGGGAGGTTCCTTAATTCTTACATTCCAGGAGTCAGTGAGACGATCTATGCTTCCCCTCCCTGACCCTTTTTGTGTTTCTCGGTGTTGATATTTCACATGCTTGGTCCTTCTCTTTGAACTTTTTAGTGCTTCCGGGTCATCATCCTGATCTCTCTGTGGCAATGCCTTCCTCCAGCTCCCACCTCTAAATCATCTTGGCTTCCCACTGCCTGGCCTTTTCTAAAAGAACCCCAATCTTCATTGCCTTTAAAACAGCCAGATTTGAGTCAATTTCATATTGGTGGCCAGACTGTTTAAACACAAATTCTCTAGCTATTTCCAGGGCTCAGAGCTGAGGAGGAAGAAACTCAAGTCCCCAAATAATGACTAATCACAATTCATTCTCGCCAGCAAGAGCCATGAAATTGTAAGGAGCTGGAATTTGGGATGGCTTCAAGTGGCCAGTACAATTGAAGCGTCTGGCAGACAGGCAAAGAAGCCTACCTTCTGCCCTCCCCACGGTGCCATCAATGGAATCACTTTCTTGGCCCCTCACTTAATATGAATCATATTCACCTGGGGCAACCAACGCCTGACAAAGTTGTAGTGCAGAAGGCACCTCTTTGAAGTGAAAACCAGGAGATCTTTTATCACTTCCCCAGCCCTGCAGGCTCAGTCACATGTCAAATAGATAATGAATAAATGCATCGCCAATGCACACTATCCATTTATTTTTGACAAGTGAGTTGGTGACAGTGCCCCCTTGCATGCTAATAAAATATACAGCAGCCACACTTGTAAAGTATTTGAAATACAAGGCTTCATGCGAGTACTCCACTATTAAATCTTTGCTGGAAAATGGGGTAACCAGACTGCTGGGACTCTTGCAAAATGATTACGTTTGAAGATTAGTGCCATTCTCCTCTACACAGGCTATGGTTTCAGACAGCACCATGGCTTTGATAAAGTGGCTCCCAGCTCATAGGAACTTGATAATTAATGTCCTCTGTGTTGCATAGAGATCAGGCATCAAAAACTCGGTGGTGCTGAGAAGCCAACAGAACAGGATTCTTCTGGTATCTGGACCACTGAGGGCTGGTTGTCAAGGAGTTATCTTCTCTTGGTCGCACCTAGTCCACGCGAGGGAGAGGAAGGCTTCACATTGTCTTTACTTGGGCCCCTGAGATTCTAGGCTTTAGACAATCTGAAGCTGTTAGATATATCAGCCAGGCCTCTCTCTGACCAAGAACAACCCAAGGGGCTCCTTAGACCAGCCTCACCTGTCTGGATCACCATTCTCCTCCAGCTTCAAAAGTCCATCCTTCCTGCAAATCTCATCAAGACTCGCAGCTCTTAAAGATAACCCTCTCCTTCCTGCAGCACTTCTATGCTTGAAGGGGAAGGGGCTGGCACACATCTTCTCTGTGTGGCCTCCTCCTCCTGGCCACACGGCCTTTTTCCTGGCCCCTTTCCTTACACTGTTGACAAGGGATCTGAAAAGGGAATAAGTCCAGGTTAAAGCCTCAAATGGCATAGATCAAAACCCACTCTCTCTACAAAAATTTGCTGGGCATGGTGGTGGGGGCCTGTAATCTCAGCTACTTGGGAGGCTGAGGCAGGAGAATCGCTTGAACCTGGGAGGTGGAGGTTACAGTGAGTCGAGATCGCACCACTGTACTCCAGCTTGGGCAACAGAACAATACTCCATCTCAGAAAAAAAAAAAACAAAAAACTCTTTCATTCCTAACGCTACCTATGTGGACACAGTCAGTTTCCAGCTCTCCCTCAGAAGTCCTCCCGACTGTACCTGCTTGTCCCTGGACAGCGACCTCTGGCCTGGCCACCAAGGCTGCAGCTTGGAGCTCTGTCAGGCCCTGTGCACAGCCATTTCTGACTCTCCCCTTTCCTAGATGACTGTGTGTATTTGTGTGCGTGCGCGAGTGTGGGCATGTGCATGCATGCACACTCTTGTGTGTATGTGTGTGTCTCCATGTCTCTGGTGCCACTCCCTCCTCATCACTAACTCCTCTTCTAACCCGTCCACCAGCCCCCGATGAGCAGTCCATATGGAACGTCACGGTGCTCCCCAACAGTAAATGGGCCAACATCACCTGGAAGCACAATTTCGGGCCCGGAACTGACTTTGTGGTTGAGTACATCGACAGTAAGCATTGCTGTGCGGGGTGGTGGTGGCGGCAGCGGCGTCGGCAGCAGCGGCGGGTAGTGGTAGATGCCATTAAAGAGATCCTGTGAACTCCCCCAGGCTCAGAGAGGCCTTTTAGCCTGGCTTAATGAAATCGATATGCACTCAGGCGGCAGTGAGGTGGGAGGAACAGGCTCAAGGAAAAGGAAGGGGGCTTCTCAAGCCATTAGTGGAAGTCTAGGATTGCATGTCTGTGGAGGACCTGTGTAAAGGGGCCCTTCATTCATTTCCTGCCCAGGATGAGGGTTCTGAATAGCCCCCAAATGAGCCAAATCTGTCCTCTGCATTGATCTCCTTAACTCAGGCTCCACTAGACTGGGTGAGCCAGTTCACAGACTTGGACTATAACTCTGCTTTGCTCCCAGAGGAATGCCAGCGGCCCCCAGTCACAGCCACAGACCAGAGCGATTTGTCCCAGCTGGTGGCTTGAGCTGAGTTGCTCACCCTTTGCTGGAGCTTGGGACCAAGGGTACAGATTCGTTGGACTGCAGAGTGTGGCCCCTGAGTGAAGGACCCTGTTCCTACAGGGTCAAACCCACCATCCTGGCATCTTTAGTATGTGCTCTAAGCAATTAAGCCAACTAACCCAGCCAGCAAATCCACCTGGGATAGCCTACCCAAAGACGCTCTCAGGAGAGAGCAAAGCTGACTTAGTTCTCTTTGGTTGGAGGAGGAGTTCACATCCACAGCACCTGGACTCCATAGTTTGGTCCATACTTTTTCAGGCTCCTACTACCCCTATTCACCCTACAGCCTACATGCACAGGCACACACTTTTTCTGATGTGAGAATTCACCACATGGTGAGAAATGAGAGGTGAAACTAGGAATGAGAGCCAAGAGACAGAGTCCCAGCTCATCTCCAGTTTTCATGAGGGACGCTAACTGGCTTTTGGCCCTCACCGGCCAGATCCATGTGAAAAGTTAATCTCTTCCAGGGCAACAGAGCATCTGCTGACAAACTGAGAGTTTAAGGAAGTAGGTTATAATATGTCTAGTGTGAAGACTGTGGTGAGGAAAGAGAACTTCAGGAGAGGGAACGGTGTCCCCAGCTGAAGGGTCGTTTAAAAGCGTTAGTATTGCATGGACAGGCATAGGGAAGCTGCCTGGAAACCTCCTGGTCTGTATGGTGGACTGGACCCGAGGTTCCCTGGTCCCTTCCCCCACACTTTCTACCTTTGACAGGTGACCAGGACCTAAGCACTGGCTCTCCAGCTCCTGGTGCCTGGCTCTAGGCTGATTGAGGTTTCTGTTCCCCAGGCAACCATACGAAAAAAACTGTCCCAGTTAAGGCCCAGGCTCAGCCTATACAGCTGACAGACCTCTATCCCGGGATGACATACACGTTGCGGGTTTATTCCCGGGACAACGAGGGCATCAGCAGTACCGTCATCACCTTTATGACCAGTACAGGTGAGAGGGGACCTGGCCTGGCCATCCCCTGCAAGCATGGGGCATTTCATTCTCATCCTCAGCTTCCTGCTTGCCTCTCTCCTCGGAAAGAAGACTCATCCCCACCCCATTTCCCACCTTGCATGGCGTGTCTCAGCTCTTATTATGCATCAGCTGAAGGCTCCCAGGAAGCCTAGAGGAGCCCAGTGTGCATGCGTAGTGGAGAGGAAACAGTGATTGTGGCCCGGTGGGGGTCAGAAGGAAACAAAGGATGTTTGATAACAGAGAACACTTAGCCCCCTGCTCTGCCTGGTGTGTGTGCACATTTGGTCACTGTCTGTGGGTCTGGGGGCTGCAGGAGAGTAGTGCAGCCTGGCCTGTGTGCACAGGGGCCGGCTCCCTTCATGCAGGATCAGGGGATAGGGCCATGGCGGGGGCCTTGATCTAGAAATCGCTCCAGGAGATCAGTGCATTTGTTACTCCCTTGCCACCATCATCTATTGTTAAAAATTTCGAAGTGAGTGACACAACTTGTTTGGGGCTTTGTTTTTGTCCCAAGTTTGTCTTGGCCTAAAAGTAGGTGACTTTTTGTCATGCAGGGAGAGGCGAAGAAGCTCTCCAGAACCGGAAAGGTTCTGGCTCTATAGCGGCTTTAGCTGTGGATGAAGAAACATCTTCCTTGTGCCAAATGAACAGGCCGACTGGGGCTCAGCAAAGGGTACAAGGTTCAGCAATCTCTGTGCTGGTAGGGGTAGCTGGCAGTCTGGATACTTACAGGGCACTCGCTGGTCTGAGTGTGTGTAGCTTTAAACTCAGCCGAGCAGGCTGCCAAGTGGCCGGTATGCTAAGCCCTGGGGCTAAGGGTAAGGGTGGGGAAGGAGATTGAGAGAAAAGGATCAGTACCTTGCCCCCAGGGGATATCCTAATCAGATGCAGGTCATTAGATACACAGCATAGCAGAGGGGAAAAAACACACAGTGATTTATATGAACTTCTGAATGTTTGTTGACTTAAATATTCATTACTCCTCCTGCACCTGGCCTGGCGAGGCTGATCCTGGTAGCTTGCATCTTGGGAGTCCCTGCCCATCTGTGTAAACGTCTCACCCCACCCCTTCTATCCTAGTCCTTCCTGGTCCAGCATCCTGTCTTCCTCCCTGTGTCTCCGCCTGTCCTGCACATTTGCATGCCATCAAGGCTCAGAGGGTCTGAGAGTCGGGCTCCCTGATTGAGGCCAGCCAGGCCGACTCAGGCAGGATGTCTGAGTGGCCAGCCTGTCCTGTAACAAGGGGAGCAAGGCCAGGCAACTGGACAGTGGACCGAGCAGAGCAAGTGGCTGGACTCTGTCTAGCTCAGATGAGGTCCCAAGCTGTTGCTCACTGGTATGTGCATTTGATTTTGCTTCATTACATACTTGAGTCCAGCACAGCAGCAAAAAGCAAAGATGATATTTGAAAATAGAGTTCCATCCTAGGGAAGTCTGCCAAAACCAGGGCAGCCTGCTTTCAGAGTTTGACTTCTCCAGGTGCTAAGCCCTAGGGCTGTGGGTGAGGGTTCAGGCCCTGTCCTCAGGGATGTCCTAATCTGATTTGGGATATTAAGCACACGACAGAATAATAATTGATACTGGGTATGCTTCTGAACCTAAATACTCATTTCTCTTTTCTTGCTCTTGGTGGAAGCCTCATCTTGATAGCTTGCTTTCCAGTGATGAAGCACTCAGCCCTGGCGAGTCTTCCCAGACTCCTCCCAGCGAGAGCTGGAGTGGGCAGGTTGATGAGCCCAGCTCTGAGTACATATTGTCCACTTCTCTCACAGGCTGGCTGGAAATTACTGTCTGCAAACCACATAGGAAAAGGAAGTATTTTCACTTTCTGAAGTCTGTGAGTGTGTGTCGATATCCTTCAAAAATACACATTCTCTTTCCTATGGATGGACTCCAGAGCCAAGTCCATGCAATCCACAGATCTCTGTGTTTCATTAAAGCAAGAACTCATGAGCATCTCTGGGCCCTGACCACTGGTCATTTAGACAACCACAGGCAGTCACTTTAGTCTGCAGACTTGAATGCGCTATAGCAGTTCAGGAAGGAAATTGAAGGAAACCACTGGGAAGGCTGACAGCCTCTCTGACCCTCACCAGAAAAAATCCCAATGGGAAGTTAATCACCTCCTTGAAGTGTCTGAAGCCAAAGAGACCTGAAGGGCTACAAACACATAACCCTGGACTCCAAGAGGCCCATCAGCCCTTCTGTGCTGGGGGCAGGATGGGGTAAGGCAGGAGGATGGTGGAAGCTTAGAGTGGGCCAGCAGTCAGATAGCAGCCTGCCTCGGACCTCAGGAGAGCAGGGAGCAGGGCCTCAGGGGCCCTGAATGCAGTCAGCTTCTGCTGTGTTTGGGAGAAGCATCTCTTTGGTGGGCCAGGATGGGGCAAGGGGTGGAGAGGTGTCAAATGGTGCTTAAGTGAGAACAGCCAAGCCAAATTGTATTTGGGGAAAATCCATCCCCGTTATATTTGTTAATCTATCCCTATTTCTAGAACATAATTCTTCTGCAGACTTTGAGTGACTGGCCTTTCTTCCCTGGCCAAACCCAATTCCTCCCAGTTAGAATTAGGAGTCATGAGGGCTGTCTGCTTTGCAGGTGTATTGCCCGTTTCTGAGTGGGTGTTGCAGGGAGAGGTGTGGAAGGCACACAAAACACGTCTTCTAGTCCAGTGTAAGAGGCGTGGGGGCCGGATGAGAGGATGCTGTTCTGGCTCCCGTCAGTTACAGCTGAGAGTGGCAAGTGTAAACGCACCCTGGTCTTTGCACACAGATATTACTGGATCCGTTAGGAATCTTGAAACAAGTTTAACAGACCCACTGAGTATGGTGTTGACAGTCAAATATAATTGCTCTGGGGCCTTGCTAAATGCCTTCCTCTCAGAGTCCAGGTCATGGAGTCCCATTATAAGTGTGATCATTATGTCCTAAATTTCTTTTGGTCCTTGAGAAACTAAATCACTTTGATGGGATGTGGTTGAGCCCATCTTACCCCAGATCCCACTTGGTTTTGAACAGCCTTCTGTGTCCAAACTTCACAGGAAATTCTTTCACCTTTTCAGTAAGGACGGAAGGTAACATTTGAACTTCACCTGGTACGTCAGGAATGAAAAGCCACATTTGCTTCCTAATTGCCCATGTGGCCCCTTTCCCCTGGAATGATGACTTTCTTTCCCAAGAGGAAGGAAGTCTTGTGGAGACAGCTGTCAGGGTGCATCAGAACAAGCACCAGGAAGATGGTGGTGCAACTAGGCCGTTGACTAGGTCGTTGCAGACACACAAACCAATCTCCTTGCAAAAGGTGGGTAGAACTATCCAAACACATGTTGAAGTAATTCCTTCATCCCAGTGCCCAGTTCTAGCACATGGGCAAGCCAGTATCCATATGACCCCTAGCTGATATCAGGGGAAAAACCTAAATCGGTATGCCAGGTTAACTGTATTATAGTAAGATTAAATTCACCTATTAATCAATAAGTAGTCACTGACTACTTGTTACGTGACCAGCATTGTGCCAAGTACTACGAGGCTAAAAGAGATCCCCCGTTCTCAAGACTTTAATAGTATGATTGGAAACCAGGACCCAGGAAATAGAACAATTAAATGTTCCACTGCATGGAGCAGCTGGGGGTGAAATCGGAGTTTGGAGATGGTGTGAGTTGGAGCAAGGGGAGATTCAGGGAGGAGGGGTAGAGTGTGCAAAGGTGGCAGTGAGCTAGGAGGGCGACAGCCTGGGCTTTCTTGGGCAGGAGGGGCAGGATGCACGGAGAGGAGACTGGAGCTCCCAGAAGGCCAGGCTCAGAAGCTGAGCCCACACAGTGGAGAGTAATGAAAGGTGGCACCATTGGAAGCCTCCTAGGAAGGTGGTAACGGGATGTCTCATTGTATCCACAGGAAGTGGCAGGCACAGGTGAGGGGACCCCTGGAATAGAATGGAACAGTGAGAGGAATATGGGAGGTGTTTTGGAAGAAGTGGCAGCTCTTAGAGATGGGCACAGTGGTGTGGCCTGTGGCAGCAGCAGGAGAGCTGGGAGAATCAAGGCAGGGGGCAGGAAGATGCAGGTTGAATTTTAAGCGCATGCATCCAAGGAGAGCTGTAGGAGGAGGCTCTGGGCTTACGGTTGTGGAGGTGGCTGGAGGGATGATGGGGATGAATAAAGGGTCACTGGTGCTGATGAGAGTTAAGGAGGTGGAGGTCAGCTTGGGAGAGGCCCACTCAGTGGTAACAGCTGAAGCGCTAAGAATAGAGGGGCTTGAAGTCAGCTTGCTGGGGGTACAGAAGAGTTGGTGGGAACTGGAGGGGGCGGAAGAGCATAGAGCGTACCAATAAGAGGGCAGCATGTGAGCTGGAGCTGAAAAGTCTGGCAAGTTCCTCAAGGGTTTTTTTTTTAAGACACAAGAACACTTAGGACTTTGAGACCAGCCTACACAACATAGCAAGACCCTGTCTTTACTAAAAATAAAAAAAAATTAGCTAGGCATGGTGACATGCACTCGTAGTCCCAGCTACTTGAGAGGCTGAGATAGGAGGATCGCTTAAGCCCAAGAGATTGGGGTTGCAGTGAGCTATGATAACACCACTGCACTCCAACCTGGGCAACAGAGAGAGACTCTGTCTCAGAAAGAGAAGAGAAGGAAGGGGAAGGGAGAGTAGGGGAGGGGAGTGGGATGGGAGGAGAAGGGGAGAGGATTGGGGGGAAGAGAAAAAGGGAGGGAGGGAGGGAAGGAAGGAAGGATTAAATAGATAATGATAGATCTGTATATATTAAATGGTTATAAATGCTATGAAATAGAGATAGCAGCTGGGTGGGAGTTGGGGAGAGGGGCTTTGTTTAAGCTGGGAAGGTTCAGGAAGACCTCTCTAGGAGGTGCCAGTTGCCAAGGCAGCCATTAGACGAAAAAGCAGCAGATGCAAAGGCCCTGCAGTAGGAATGAGAGCGGCCAGCATGGCCGGAGCATAAAGCATGAGGACAGGGTGGTGGGAGGTAGGACTAGAGAGATGGCCAGGGCCTGCTCTGATGGAGCCTGACAGGTCAGGATAAGGAATGAAGAGTTTTCTTCAATAACAATAAGAAGCTTTGGAGGGTTAAAGCAAGGAAGTGATTCAGTCCTACGTGGGGGGTTGGAAAGATCACTCTGACACTGTGGCGGGGGCCTGCTGGGAGCAGGAGTGGAAGCAGGGATGGGACTTTTCTCTGCAGCCTACCTAGATCATGGTACTCACAAGCCTTGTTCTCACAGGCCTCACCTGCTTTTCAGCCCGGGGCGCCCTGGGCAACCAGAGTGCAGAGGACACTTGTTCATCAGTCTTCACCCCGTACTGAGAACTTTCTTGGTGCAATGCCCTTGACTGGGCACTGGGAAGGCTGTAAAAACAGTTTCTGCCCCCAGGAGGAGCAAAGGGTGGGCTTGCACCCAGATAACTGCCCCACAAATGGCATGTGCTGAAGACCTGGGGGTGCAGGTGCTGTGGCCCTCATGCTTTTCCCTGTGCTCCTGGAAGGAGGCTCAGTGCCTTGGCGCCAGCTCCATGGTTCTTGGGGCTCCTGCTGTTGTGTGCCTCTCCCCAGGTGTCTCTGGGCTGGCTGGTTCCAGGGTTACTCTGGGTGTATTCCGTTCCTTTGATCCTTCCCTTCTGTCACAGTCTCACGTTCTGTGACAGGCTGCATTTCAGGAGGGGTCGCTTTTGTTCTCCAGCCAGTAGAAAGGAGAAGGGTGAGTTGGTACTGACCACACCCCCCCTCCCAAACCCAAACCCAGCCATTGGGCCATCAAGGACACCCTCAGATGACTCCTTAGCACCTGTTCTTCGGGCCGTCCTGCAGGCCTTTTAAATCACAAAGGGATCTGCCCACTTTGAAACAGGTCTGCACATACGCAGGGCATGGACAGAGAGGGACTCACTGTCACAGGGGTTGGAGGGGGAACATCGGCTTGTCACAGACCACCGGGGGGTCACCCTGTGTGGACTAGCCTGGAAGTGGCATGGAGTGAGCAGAAGGCACAGCCCCAGCCCCACATCGCTGCTGGCCTGGCTAGGGGTACCCACACCAGGATTGCCTTTGCTGTCAGGAAGCGCAGGATCCACTAGAGAGATGTGAAAAGATAGGGCATCCTGGGCCTCCACTTGGTCCAGTCCCCACCCTCAGGAAGCCTGGATGGCTTCGGAGCCATGCTGGTGGGCAGGGATGCTGCCATGTGCCTGTGCAGGCCTGCGAAGGTGTTCTCATAGCAGGTTTTTGCAACGTGGCCATGGCCTGCACTCCCTGATGGGTAGCTTGCCGGCTCCCATTTCTCCACCCTGGACTCATCCATGGGGAATCATACTTCCATGGCCAATCCGTGGCCATCCCTCAGTCCCCATTAGGCTGTGACCAGCCCTCTGGTTTCCAAGAATGCCGTGCTTCGTCCCTATGACACTTTCCCCTTCCTAAAGGACCTGTTCAACCTTCTGCTTCTTATTTGCTCCTTGTACCCCTTTCCTTTGCCTCTTTTCTGATCTTTTGACCTTGGCTCTTTAATTATTTTCTTTTTGTCCTTTAGCGGGGTAGTTTGGGCCAGGGGGCTGCTAGGTGGTAGTGTTAGGCTCCAGGAGAAACATCCACGTGAAATAGCTGAAGTTCTTCCCTCCATCTCCCTCCTCACCATCTCCCCCATGAAATCATTCACGGGTTTGCTTCCGGCCCTCCCCGCCAGCTTACACCAACAACCAAGCAGACATCGCCACCCAGGGCTGGTTCATTGGGCTTATGTGCGCCATCGCCCTCCTGGTGCTGATCCTGCTCATCGTCTGTTTCATCAAGAGGAGTCGCGGCGGCAAGTACCCAGGTGAGACGTGCGAGAGGCGTGGGCTTGCAGGGCGGGGCACGTCCACTTTCCCGTGAGTCTCCAGGTCTCCAGCCAGATCCGGGGAATGTGTTGTCTCAGTGAAGCCAGCCCTTGCCCAGCTTGGAAATACAATCCTCTTGCCTGTGCATCTTCAGACTGCCAGCGAGCACTTGAGTTAATTAAGTTCGCCTGAGTTGGGCGGATGGCACAGTCCAGGCGGCCTCAGAGAGGGGATGGAAGGAACCCTGGCTCCTATTAAGAATGACCTTTCCTCCCCTTGACTCACCACCCATCTGCTCTATAAATTGGCTTTTTTTCAGCCTGAATCTCATTAGGATCCTTTGTCCCAGGGAAGGAGAAAGGAAGAGAGGCATTTTCCCTAACCGTGTCCCAGAGAATGGGGAGAGGAGGGGCCTGGGCAGAAGCAGCACCCACATGAGAGAGTTCCAGAGGTGGGCGCTCAGCAGGACAACAGTGTAACTGCCGATACCACTAGCAAGGGTCAGAAGCGAGGAGCAGGGAGAGGCTGAAGATGGGTGGCACTGGTAGGGACCCCCATGGCCCTAAAGCACTTTGGGCTTCCCTAAAATCCCAAGGATACCTCAAGATCCTTCAGCCCCTAGCCAGGCACAATGACTCACACCTGTAATCCCAGCACTTCAGGAGGCCAAGGTGAGCAGGTCACTTAAGGTCAGGAGTTTGAGACCAGCCCAACCAACATGACGAAACTCCGTCTCTACTAAATATACAAAAATTAGCTGGGTGTGGTGGCAGGTGTCTGAGGTCTCAGCTATTCAAGAGGCTGAGGTGGGAGGATTACCTGAGCCTAGAGAGGTCAAGGCTGCCATGAGGCGTGATTGTGCCACTGCACTCCAGCCTGGGTGACAGAGACCCTGTCTCAAATAAATAAATAAAATTTTTTAAAAGATCCTCCAGGCCGGGCGCAGTGGCTCACACCTGTAATCCCAGCACTTTGCGAGGCCGAGGCAGGCAGATCACTTGAGGTCAGGAGTTCGAGACCAGCCTGGCCAACATGGTGAAACCCCATCTCTACCAAAAATACAAAAAATTAGCTGGGTGTTTTGGCACGTGCCTATAATCCCAGCTACTCAGGAGGCTGAGGCAGGAGAATCACTTGAACCTGGGAGACAGAGGTTGCAGTGAGCCGAAATCGTGCCACTGCACTCCAGCCTGGGCGACAGAGCAAGACTCCGTCTCAAAAAAGGAAAAAAAAAAAAAAGATCCTGCAGCCCAGACATACCAAGGTCAAGGACAAGGACCTCTGGCATTCTTGTTTCTGGAAATATTGATTGTTTTTTACACAGGAGCAAGAGAGCCATCTGTCTGTGATGGGGTGGGTAGGGACAGGAGACAGGATAATGGATGACCCTGAAAGCAAAGATCTAGCTGGACCACAGAATGCAATTTCTCCCTGCTCCAGAAAGCCCCATCACCAAACACAACCCATGCTCCCCAAATGCTTCCTTCTCCCCATCTCTTAGAACAGGTCCTCCCCCAGGACCCCCCCCTAAAACTCAACACAAAGGAAATAGAAGGGAGAGGAGACTGGATTCTTTTTCATTCCCCATGCCCAAGTACCTACAGACTAGGACTCTGAAGAGATGTGCCTTAAGTGAGGGAGGGCAGGAAATGATTGTCCCTTACTGGTGAGCGATGTTTTCTTTCACTCTGTTCTGCTGTGCTGGGCCTGTCTGGTTCTGTAACAGAGAAAGCCTGAGTTAGGGAAAAGGCTGCCTCCTCCGTCTGACAGTCAGACTTGGGTGGACTGAGTTCACGCCCATTCCAGGTGGAAGTGGAATACTGGAAGAACCCAGCAGATCAACTCTGAGCTGCCCTTTGCCCTTTCAGAAAGTATCTCATTCCAAACAGTTCTTCGAAACTTACCTCTTGCCCTCCAGCTACAGAGTAAGCCCCTGGTCCCTTAAAAAGATGAGTGAACCAGGAGCTACAAGGCCTGGTCGCTAGCCTTCCCTCCAGTCTTCATTCAGTCACTAATTAGTTACGTGACATGCTCTTCACCTCTCAAGGGTTCGGTTTCCCTCATCTAAAATGGGGATGATTATCCACCTTGTATCTCAAAAAGGACACATAGGCCGGGCGCGGTGCCTCACGCCTGTAATCCCAGCACTTTGGGAGGCTGAATGGGTGGATCACCTGAGGTCGGGAGTTCAAGACCAGCCTGGCCAATGTGGTAAAACCTCGTCTCTACTAAAAATACAAAAATGAGCCAGGCGTGGTGGCAGGCGCCTATAATCCCAGCTATTTGGGAGGCTGGGGCATGAGAATCGCTTGAACCCAGGAGGCAGAGGTTGCAGTGAGCCAAGATAGCACCACTGCAAAAAAACAAACAAAAAAAGATACATAAAGAGGTTTTCGTGTAAGTGCCCACTGTGCATCCGCCTCTGTGCTGTGCACTAGCGATACCGGAGGAAAAATGATCTCTCCTCAAGGGCACCGTAGCTGACACCGAAAGAACGAGCACAGAACAAGGCAGAGCCTCGGCTGAATGCTCACACATCACAGAGGAAGTGGAGGAAAGGGGGCACGCCAACAAGGGGGTCACAGAGAAGAGACACTTTCCATCCCATAGGTGTGTACGGCGTGTCTTCTCTGCTCAGGGCACTCTGCTAGGAACTGTGAAGAAGCACGCAGACCCCCACCCTTGAGGAAAGAACTAGCCTTCTGTGATAGGCATGAGAAACGTCCACAAATAGTTACATCACAGAGCAGAGTAAGAAAGGTGCAAACAGTGGAGTGTTTGCCTTTGGCAAAGGAAATGATCACATCTGTTTGGTCTTTTGGGGAGACTTCATGGAGATGTGGTGGGGGGAGCTTGGTAGGAGAAGATTTCAGTTGTCAGTAGAGATGTAAAGAGACCCCTGGGGCTGAGAAGGAGGCGGCAGAGTCAACTTGGCAACTGATTGAGTACAGGAAGCAAAAACAAGGGAGGCGTGGATGGTGCCTTGTTAAAAAAGAGTGTCCGTGAGCCCAGGGCGGTGCCTTCTGGCCCTGCATTCAGTGGAGCCCTAGAGAGCAGGGGCATGTACTTAATCATCGTGTCTGTGTCTTTGCTTCTCCTTTTGACCAAGTACGAGAAAAGAAGGATGTTCCCCTTGGTCCTGAAGACCCCAAGGAAGAGGATGGCTCGTTTGACTATAGGTGCGTGATCTCCCTCCTCCTCTCTCAGGCAGGCTGTCCTCCCTGTCCCTGAGGCACCACCCTCACCTCAGAGTAGCTCCGCTTGGCTGAGAGGCCATGAGTAGCTGTCCTTGCCCATTGGGCTGTCACTGCCTCTCTGGTGGCGCTGTGGTGGAGAGTGCATGCTGCTGAGTTTACTCAGAGGCTTCTCATCCTGAGAGTGCCAGACGAGGCTGCTCCCCCAGGAGTCACTGCCCGACACATGCGTGCATTAGTTTGACGAACAGCATTTCATTCATTCAACTGCACAACTCCAATGTGTCAAGCTTGCTATTTATATCTTTCCACCTTTTCACTCTGAACATGAGCCCCAGGACCCTCTTGCCGTGAGATGAGCTCAGCTCTCATGCTGATTCTCCGCCCACACTCCATTCCTAACCCTGAAGATAATGACCCTGGGAGGCTGTGATGTCTTAAAGCCTCAAGGAATGAAGGTCGGGTGATTCCAGGTTGTTTCTTCTTGAACTTGGCGATATCTTTGGGCTCTAGACCAGGGGCCTTGGAAAGGCTTCTGGTCCAGGGGCCTTGGAAAGGCTTCTGGTCCAGTGCCCTATGCCCCAGATGAGAGGACTGAGGCCCAGACCAGGAAGCGAATTGTCTAAGACTCTTCCAAGGTCCCCACCCAGTGAGTTAGTGGCAAAGCTGGAAAGGCCAGGTCCCACATTTCCAGCTGGTGCTGCTGTTCTATACTTCTATACGCGTGCTCCTGTCCTACCTGGATGCATCTTTGTATGTGGGCTTAACAACTTTGTTGTGGGTCCATGGAGATGGCGAGTGTGTTCTGAGCTGAAGGATGATGCAGAGTGGGCTGTGGAGTGTCATTCCCAGACCAAGTGCTATGGGAGGGAATGTCTGATCAGAGCCCTCCCTCCTCATGCCACCCAGTTACTGCCTGGGCCCAGGTCCCCTTGTCCTCTGCTACAGTCTCCTTTTCCTGTCCTGGGCCTCTGCCACTCTGCCCATCAGCCTGGCAAGCACAATCAGATCAATGTGTGGTGGAGCCACTGCCCACACAGGAGCCTGTCTGCAGGCTTATGGACCATGACTGTCCACCTAGTCCCGACATTCCCAAAAGCATCCTGAAAGGGCAGGCACAAGAGCCCCCTTCCCATCTCCCCTGGCAGGGCTTCCCTGACACAGCTTCCCTGTAGGCTGAGACTTCCCTGGCTTTTTGTTCCAAAAGCCACAGGGCTTCTCCTCCCCCAGACTCTTGGTGCAGCCAGAGAGGTGGAGCTTGGACCTCCTCCAATACAGGGCTGGGCAGCCTGTACTGCGAGGAGTTGCTTCCTTATGTACCTCTCCTGCCCCAGACACCAAAGCTGTCAGGCAAAAACCCCTGCCTCCTCCCCGCAGACACTGACGCTGGGTCTACACGCACAGGAGCATGCCTCGGCCTGCACCCCTACACGCACACACCCCTCTGCTTTGGCTCTGGAAGGTCCGCAGCATCCATCCTAGAGCCCTCCCTTGGATGAGTCTAAGAGCCCTAACCTGGGAAAAGGCTGAAATTAATACATCAGAGAAAGAACTAAGTTTCTAGAGAGGATAGGCCTAGGGGCGAGGAGTGTTGTTCTCTCACTCCAGTCTGTGGCTAAGTGGCCGACCACCTTTCCCATGGGGCACCCTCTGTTTTTCTCCCCTATGTCCATCCACCTAGACCTTGAAGATGTCTCAGAAGTGAGGCTGACAGGTGGCCAGACCAGGGCCACCCCTAGTCATTCTAGTTTCTTTCAAGCTTCCCTTAGGAGAGGTCTGTTCGGTCTGTTCTTTTCAGACCTAGATCCCCCGTCCCCTCAACAGCCTGGCATGCTACAGATCTCTTCCCCTGCCCCTTCCACTGGCTGGGCTGTTGCTGCCCAGTGGCTGCACTTAGCTTAGCTGCCTGGAAACAGAGGACGAATTCCCACAAATCCCATAGCACAGTCCTCATGCCCCTGCACATGGGATGGAGGGCCCTGGAAAGGAGTGCATGCGAATAAGACCTGCAAGTGGGGTGAGGAGCCTGGCGATTTCCCTCCTCCAGTTGGCAAACAGTGACTTCCGCTTCCTGCACAAACTCAGCACAGCCCCAGAGAGCTGCCTCCCTCACACCATCTCCCAACCCACGGCTGTCCCATGAATACAGTTAGGCTGTATTCATGGGGCAGCACTGTGGGGAGTGGGCTAATAGCTTTCAGTCTTCTAACACAGCCCCGGCTCTGGCTCGCTGCCCTCACCTGACAGCTGTCTTTGCCCGACACTGCTATTAGAAGTGAGAACGCACTGCCCACTATAATGGCAACTCAGCTGGTTGTCTTCCCCACGTCCAGGAAGGACTGGGGGTGGGTGGGGAGCTGGGGGCAAGGCAGGGTGTGGTGTGCGTCTGCTCAGACCGCCTGGCACCACTATGGTCCCACTGCTCAGACCCAGACTCCCACTGCTCATCCTGAGCTGCCTCCTGCCCAGGAACTGGGCTAACCTCTGAAGTGCAGCCAGCACCACCTGGTCCCCACTCTGAGCCTTTCCAGCCAAGGGAAGGGACATGGTGCCTGAACAGACGCTGGCTCAGAGAGTAGCCCCGCGCCTCCTCAGGAGCGCGGCAGACATCCCGACTGGGTGGCTGTTCCCAGCGGCCCGTGCAGCTTTACTCGGCAGCCTCCCAGCTCTCCCTGCACAAGGGGAGCTTAGGGTCAGGGCCTGTGGGCCTCAGAAGGGGCTGGGCATGATCCTCTGAGCCTTGCTGTCTTCTCACGTTTGCTGGCATCACCTGCTTACCTGTGTGCCCCCCCTGACCACCACCACCACTCTTGCGCACCTGTGCTTGCTAGGCCCAAAGCAATAACATCTTTTTATAGATCAACCAGATAGCTCAGCGAAAGACACCAAGACAGACAAGCAGAGAGGTCAGGGAGAGGTTTGTTCCTTTAAAAGCCTTGCTTGTTGTCAAGGCGAGAGTGTTTCCCTACAGAGTCACAGGTCCTGGGAGATCAAAGCTGGGCCAGCCCCTCTTGATGGACAGACTGAGGCCCAGGTCACAAAACCACACAGTGACACACTCGGGACTAAAACCATTCCATGTGGTCTCACAAGCAGTGGCTCTGCCTCACCATGGGGTGGCCATCCTCTGTCCACTTCCACCACAGACAGGGACCCAATCTCATGGAAAAGACCCGGAACAGGAGCCCAAAAGCATGGGCTCCACTCCTTGCCCTGCCCTGACTTGCAACCTCACCTTAGAGAAGGTGCTTGTCCTCTCTAGGCCTCCGTTTCCCTTCTGTAAAGCAGGCTGGACAGGGGAGGGTGAAGCAGGGGCTGGACTGGGTGGTCTCCTGGGTCCCATCCTCTCTGAGCTGTGTAGGGCATGTGCTGGCAGGAGGCCGGCTGCCCCATCCCACCCCACCTGAGATTCTCTGTCTTTCTTTGGCCAGTGATGAGGACAACAAGCCCCTGCAGGGCAGTCAGACATCTCTGGACGGCACCATCAAGCAGCAGGAGAGTGACGACAGCCTGGTGGACTATGGCGAGGGTGGCGAGGGCCAGTTCAATGAAGACGGCTCCTTCATCGGCCAGTACACGGTCAAAAAGGACAAGGAGGAAACAGAGGGCAACGAAAGCTCAGAGGCCACGTCACCTGTCAATGCTATCTACTCTCTGGCCTAACGGAGCCCACCCAGGCACAGCCACCACTTTGCAAGTGGGAGGAGGGGAGAAGGGGAGACAAAACCACTGCAGACCTACCACAAAGCCACCACCACCTTCAGTAACAAGGGTACGATATGGGGGTCTGCCAAGCTGTGAGGACCAGTAACCACCAAGCCACCCACAAGCCCCCTCCCAATGACCCCCCTTCAGCCCCAGGTGCCACCAGTGTGGGAGAGCTGGAGCCATGGCTGAGCTCAGCTGGAGGGAGCCTGGCCCCTTGCCCGGTCTCGCAGCCACCCCGAGCGTTCCACCACACTGTCCGCCCTTGGCCTCGGCACACGCTCACCGTTTCTGTTGGTTACGGGACTTCTCATTGTCTTAATTTCGCTTTGTGCATCTTCCCCTCCAGACCCAATGTCTCTGTTTTCTTTTCCTTTTGAAAAAGAGTCCCTGGAAAAGAAAGAATAAGTGGATTCTCCCCCAGGAGACCGCAAAGATAGGCAAAAAGGATTGAATCTATACCAGAACGTGTAGACAGGCTGTAATATTCAAACCACCTCTGGGCCAATGCATTTCCAAAGGATGCCTTTCTCGCCATATGCCTCCCCTGGCCCCCAACCCCTCTGCCTCGGCCTTGTCAGTTGCTGAGCTGGGCTTGGCTCCTTTCTGGAAAATGACAGTATTTTTGGCAGGGAGAAGGTGTGCAGGCCTCCTTGCTGCTCTCTGGTTTGTTTGGGAGGTGTGTTTACCTCTTGCCCCTCATTCCTCCCCTGCCCTTTTCTCTGGAGTATCTAAGATGTGAGCTGCATTGACTCTGAAGACGTTTGAGGAGCAGGAGTGGGCACTGATAGAAAGGACTTCAACGCCAGTGACTCTGTACCTCCAGCAGAAGAAAATCAGGTGTCTGGTCTTGGGGGCACTGTGCTCACCTCTAGAGAGAAGAAAAAGGCTGGGTTTGGACTTCCTGCCTCCTCACTGGTGAAACCTAGGATGTAGATACAGGGCCACACCCACTCTGTCCAGAGTAGAGGGCACCTGTCCACGTGGCCAGGGCCCACGCTGCCACCCTCGAGGAGATGGAACCCTGTGATGCAAAAGCTTTGCTGGTATGTTTGGGGCATAAGGCACTGCTCCCCTTCCATCTCTAGCAGATATCATCTTCTCAGCCAATTCTGTAGGACACTGAGGCTCTTGTTTGACATGGTGTGTGGATGGGGACTTGCCCCAAGACTGAGCAGGTCTGCCCTTTCATTGGGGTGTATACATATCAGGGGACCCTGAGGTGGCACCGTACTCAGTGCTGTGATGCCCGCACCTGGGGAGGACTCAATGCTCTTTGTATGCCTTATGCAGCGCTGATCTGTCCCTGGAGTTCCCAGGTTCCCAGCCCCTCCCTGCAAGCCTTGAAGCCTCCAGCGACATCTATCTCCAGGAGAGCAGGGCAGCCTATGCAAGTGTTCCGGCAGGACCAGAAGCGGCCACTCAACACACGTCCTCACCAGTTACCCCAAATGGAGACACTCGCAGACCTGCAGTTCTCAGACCGAAGGTGCTGCCTTCATCCTCCCCACCTAATGCATTTTTGAAGCCAAAGGTACCTAGCCTCAGAGACAGAGAAGGAGAGGGGGAGATCTTGAGTCTAAGAGGAACCCTTTAGCTGTTTCTGCAGCTGAGGTCAGTTTCAGGAGGGTGAAGCTGATCCCCAGGAATGGATCAGCTGCCATGGGCACAGCCTCCGATTTGAGCCTCCAGCTGCTAGCCAGGGGGCCTGGGCCAGACCAGGGCTCTGTCCTTCAGTGACTTTATTAAAGCAACATTTGCCACATGTTTAAGCCGCAAAGGTATTAGCAATGCTTGCATCATTAATAATCATTCAGTTGAAGGTCAAGCCCATAGACACACACTCTCTGCTGGTAAGAAACCATAGCCCAGAACTGAGCCAATAAGGTTGTTTGAACCTGAGAGTATGTGATGGTCATTTGGGCCAAGCCTCAGCTAGGGCTGCTGCCTGGACGCCTGAGGGGCAGCTTATCACAGTGCAAGGGGACAGGGTAAACAGCAGGGGGTGGGGTGTGAGCTTGGAGGGCCCCTCCCCTGGATTTCCTCCAACACCTGCTTGGATACTAGGCCCACTGTCCCTGAAGGGAATGTCAGGGAAGTGTGCCTGTGAGCTGAATTAAAGGACTGGACTTTCCAGAAAACGCTTTGGATCTGAGCAGAGTAGTCAGTTTCTCAGACACTCATTCCATACTGCACCGTACATGCCAGTGTACCCATTGCACCGAAAGCAGGCTGTTAGGGCAGGAAGGGACGGTGAGCAAGTCTGCCACACCACCTGGTGACTGGGAAGGGCTGCTTCCCTCATAAGGGTCTTGGGGAGAAGTAAGCCCGCAGCCTGCCTCTGCACCTCGTTCCAGTGTCCTGCCAGGCTCTGTACTGTCCTTTGTGTATGAAGAAAATGCTGTTAGCCCTCTCTCAGGCTGCTGTTCTGTGGGTGCTGAGAGCTGCCCCCCATCACCACGCAATCACACCCCTCTGAGCAGAAGCAAATCTGAGGCTGAAGAATTAAGTTTTCCCCAAGCAAGGAAGGCAGGTGGTCAGAGAGATCAAACGCTGAGGCGTGGGGATTGCAGGATTCAGGAGGCAGCCCCTTTGGGGAAGAGGAGGATGCATTTTCCATGGAGCCCATGTCAGAGTCCACCCCAGCTCAGCAGGAAAGTGGAATTGCCCAGTATTGCCTGCCAGCTGGGTCTCCCAAGCAACTACCCCAAGACATACCAACAGTGAAGCCAGGACAGCACCATGCCATCGGCGCTCCAGTCTGTCTGGCTGGGAGGAAAGTGCTGGGCATCTTACAGTAACTCTAGAAGTTCCTTTGACTAGGCTGCAATCCCACCTGTGTGCTCAGCCCTAAAAGCTGTGGTTTCCTGTGCTCTCATTTGTCCATTCATTCATTCATTCATTCATTCATTCATTCATTCAGCAAATAATCTGAAATCCAGTCTGAACTAAGGCCTGAGCTGTGGATACCATGGCCCGTGAGTTAGATGTGGTCCCTGCCCTCATGGGGCTGACAGTCCTAAAATCAAGTGCTGGGACACAGTGGCCATTGAGCTGGGAGCATTCTTCCCTCTACCGCTTAAGCCACTGATGGCTGCGAGCTTGAAGAGAGGGATTCTGAGGGAGAGCTTGGTCCATCTGGTCACCAAGGCTGGGCAGGACAGAGCAGTCAAGAACCACGGTGTGGCTTGAGAAACAGTCCTGCTTCCTGAGCCTCTTTGCTCTGCCTCTTGGGGCAAGCTCCTTAACCTGTCTGTATTTTTATGCCTCTGTCTCCCATTCAGTTCCTCCTTGAATACCTCTTTCTACAGAGAGGCACGGGCTCCCCTGAAGGATTGTCGAGGCCAGGGTTTGGGAAGTACACTGCCATCGGTCAGGGGACAGCTGCCTCCCACCTTGCCTGGGTGATGGTGAATGGGACTCATCTTTTCCTGCCTTGCTTTTGAGGAGATGGTTGAATTTAAGCTAACAGGAAAGCCAAACCAGCACCCTCCTTTGTGCTCTGAGAGGTTGGAGACATCTGGTCCACCCCATTGCCCCTGCCCCTGGCAAGCCCTGAAGTCGGGAGAAGTGACCACAGGTCTGAAAATCAGCCAGTGCCAACATTGCTTGCCCTGCAAGGTGCAACTGAGCCCACATAGCGCATTCATAGTTTCCCTGACCACAGCCTTGGGAAGAGGGTGGAAACCCCCGAGGATGTGTGGGTTTCCCAGCTAACGGACAAGCTCCCCTGCCACACCCAGTGCCCACGCATGCTCGCATACATACAGCAGACCACAGCCCTGTTGCCAAGCAGTGCTTCCAAGGGATAGTGATCCAGATTCCAACATTGTCTTGGAGAGGGTTAGTCCACATCCAAGTTGCGTGAGATAAGAGGCAAAGGGCTCTGTGTGGATGAGGAACGCACCTTAGAGGAGTGGGAAAGGCCACCAGGGTTGGGCCCTGTTTAGGTAATTCCTGTTGGCAGCACCTAGAGAGAGCATCTGAGCTGAAGGAGTGGGAAACTTTGCCCCAGCAATGGCACGGGCAGCGGGCCCTTTCTGGCGCCCTGTGCTGGAGCAGGGCCAAGTCTTAGGGCATCACAAACAGCCCATTTGATGGAGGGAGCAGGGACATAGCACATTTTTGTCTGTCTTTGTGAGGCTGCTTTGCTAACTCTCTGAGGAGAGGAAGCCTCTTGGGCTTTCCGTCGGCTGGGGCTAGTGCCAGAGAATCCCTTCTCAGTGGCCAGCAGGTTCCTGGGAGGCCGGCACAAGGCACCGCTCCCCGCTCATGACACCTTGGTGCAGAGTGACCTCCTGCCCAGTCACCACTCCGGCCAGCCCCAGCCAAACACACAAAAGCCCATGGTTGCGGTTGCATCTACACCGTTAGTTGGCAAAGGATCCTGCTTGAGCTCTGCGTAGTGGCCAAGGAGTAGCATGGAGGAGGGCCCTGATTTTAAAAAGGAAAAATAGAGAGGCCTCAAAACAATGAAACAAAGAGCTTGATATGTCAAGAGGAGACCAAGGCCCTGGGAGGCATAGGCAAGCCGGGCAGAGTCAGACCAGTGCCCTCCCTTGACCATCTCCTAGCATTCCTTAACCTAGACAGGGGCTACCCCATGTGAGTTCAAGCCAGACTTTGTGGCTGTCCCCAGCCTGCACAGCCCAAGCCCAGGGAAGTGTCCTTTCTTTCCCTTCGTTACTAATAATGGGCCTTTCTGAGACACATTCAGAGAAGGATCAGAGAGAAAGGAGAACCATCCAGGAGAGCCACAAGCGTCCACCAAACAGTGTCTCAAGCCTCACCTGAAGCTGCTGTTCCTCCTATCAGCATACTAGTATTAAATGGGTGTTCCATAATGAGGAGAATGGAAATAGGTACAAGGCATCTAGCTTAGGACAGAATCGGATTTCGGCATGTGAAGGAATCCCAGAGCTGATCTCATTGAAATGATCTATCGTACAGACAAGGATATGCAAATCCACAGAAGTGAAGGGAATTTTGATCAAGATCACATAGCTGGTAAACTAAGGTAAGGTTAGGGCTTGAACTTGGGCCTTCTGACTCCTTGTCCAGTGTTCTTTCATCTCACCACAGCTGCCTCCTTTGAAACAGAGGTATTAAGATCTGTCCTTCTGGTTCACCCTCTCATACCTCTTTACTGCCTCTCCCACATCCCCCACATGCCTCCCAAAATGAAAGACAAACAGGATTGTTTCTGAGACCAAGATCAGTCTGTCTGTGATCAGCCTGTGTGTGGTTCACCCAGTCATGCAATTAAGGGCAGACCTGGGCCAGTGGAATAGGATAGCTGATTGGTGTTTGTTACTGTGAACCCTAGACCGTACCCCGTAGAATGGTGTCTCTTGCTTTGTAACACATCAGGCCTTCAGTGTGCTGTATTCCTCAGAAGTGAGGGCATCTCTGTCTATTCTGCCCATGGCCACAGGGTGCAGAGAGGCAGCAGGGCCCATGCAAGCTGCCACCCTGGGATTTGCTGGGCTGGAGTTCAACAGATGTAAAGACTTCGGTGAAGCAATAAACACAAAACTCTGGGAGAAGATATCCAGAATTTTGTACATTACTCTGTTTCTTTTTCAAAAATGAGGCGGATCAGATGCCCCTGAGCTGCCCCTTTTTTTCTGATTCCCAACTGCAATGTCCTCAGTCAGTGTTGTCCCTCTGCCCGGCTCCCCAGCTCTTTGCCAACCTCTTCACACTCCCCTTGAGCTGAGCATCAGTCGCCTGTGACGTGGCCACCTTCTGTCCTGCTCCCACTCCCGACCCATGCTGGACCCCGGAGGACCTCCTGCCCCGCCCCCACCACACACCCATATCCCCCACCATTCCAATTTGTTCCTTCCCGTGGGAAATTTTTTTTCCCAGCGTCTCCATCCCTTCCTACATATCCACACACACACATATTGGTCTGATCTTTTTTCCATTGGTTAAACATTTAACTCCATGCCAGACCTTGTTTTAACCCCTCTCACATCATGTTCTTTCCTTTTTTGCGAGTTATTTTGCATTAACCAACTTTGTCAGTGACAGATGCGTATCTGAGGGTGTCACACACGACCTTCAGCAGGGAAGACTTCTGGGCCATGGAGGGCCGTCTAATACATGGACTTATAAACTGACTGCATGAGCAATGAAAAGGCCAAATTATTCTGAATTTTTTTTGAATCACTGTAAAAAAACTGATTTCTTTTGTATAGAGAACACTAAACGTATAATAAAAGTTGTTCAAAATGGACTCTTGCCATGTGATTTGCTCATTTTCTTGATTTGTTCTTGTTGGTGGGTAGGAGAGGGGTGTCAAAGGGCTGACAGCAAAAGTGGATCAAAGGGTTTTTCATGGGTGCCAGACAGCACACTCTTCCAGAAGTCTACCATACCATCCCCCCTCTAGAAGTTGTCCTTATTCTCGAAGACTCACTTGCACAATTTGTGTTTTAAACATAGTGTGACTGGTATAGGAATGTGTAATGTGTACAGTCGTGGAGACACCCTCTGATTCAACGTGATGTGTGTGCACATCCACCATTGAAAAAGTGCCATGCTAGGGAAGTCGGGAGAATGGGAGAAATCTGCCATGGTGCCCCGTCTCCTAGCCCCCTCCTCTTTCTGCACCGCTTGCCCTTAGGTCAAACATCAGCGTATGCCCAGCATTGTGCCTGGCACAAGGTAGACATTTCATATTGTTGAAAGAATAAATAAAACTGCTTACTACAAACCAAAAACCCCTCTCAGTAGACTCAAAGGAATCTTGATCAACAACCAAATAGGGGCCAGGCACGGTGGCTCACGCTTGTAATCCCAACAATTTGGGAGGCCGAGGTGGGTGGATCATTTGAGCTCAGAAGTGCGAGACCAGCCTGACCAACATGGTGAAACCCTGTCTCTACTAAAAATACAAAAAAAAAAAAAAAATTAGCTGGGTGATGTGGTGCATGCCTGTAGTCCCAGCTACTCTGGAGGCTGAGGCAGGAGAATCACTTGAACCCGAGAGGCGGAGGTTGCAGTGAGCCGAGATTGTGACACTACACTCCAGCCTGGGCAACAGAGCAAGATTCCGTCTCAAAAAAAAAAAAAAAAAAAAAAAAAGGGAAGGGAAAAGAGACAGAGGGGGCCGTGTTGATTGTTGAGAGGCAGTGCTCGCGGCTTTCACCATGTCCCCTGGATACTGCCACAACATGTCTGTAGCTGTGCTGGTTCTCACTGAGGAGTGGCCAAAGAGCCTCAACCAGGCAGGATAAGACATGAGGGACCCCCAGACACTGTAACCCCCCTCCCTTTCCTCGGGGTGGTGTGAGGGTTGGAGTGAGCACTGAGAGGTGGTTCTGCTCTTGTAGAAAGTTAACGGATAGTTTCTAGGCATAGGCTACAATGGGGAATGAGGGCAAATGAATTCCCCTGAAAATGCAGACCAAGTCTCTTGGACAAAGAACCACCGAGTAACTGTCCAACCCACCTGTCTTTACTCTCCCTTCGAAGTCCTCAGAACAGACAGGGTGGGTGCAAAAAAGAAAAAAAAAGGTCCCCAGAACAGATCATTGACTTGAGGGATTATTGCTTCATTAGGCTAAAATGGGACCTTATTTCCAGGCCTGGCTCCTCCTGAAATGTTGGGTAACTTGGGGAAGTCACACACCTCTGAACCTCCCTATTTACTCCTTGGAATATGAGAAAGATCCTTTCTCTCTCTCTCTCTCTTTTGTTTCTGAGTGGTTTCGTTTGTTTGTTTTGAAACACGGTCTTGCTCTGTCACCCAGGCTGGAGTGCAGTGGTGCAATCACGGCTCACTGCAGCCTTGACCTCCCAGGCTCAAGCTATCCTCCCACCTCAGCCTCCCGAGTAGCTGGGATTACAGGCGCTCGCCACCGTGCCCAGCTAATTTTTTTGGTATTTTTTCTAGAGACAGGGTCTCACTATGTTGCCTAGGCTGGTCTCGAACTCGTGGGCTCAAGCGATTCACCCTGCCTCAGCCTGCTAAAGTGCTGGGACTACAGGCCTGAACCACCGCGCCTGGCAGGAAGATTCTTTCTCATCATTCTCAAGTTCACATGCTGTCTTTGAAATTTGTCCCTCACATCCATATGCACTCACCCTTAGTCCAAGCCCTCGCAGCCTGAATTAAGTGTTCCTGCCTCCTGTGTTGCCTACTCCCTCATGAAACTGTAGCCAGAGGGAGCTTCTAAAATACAAATCCGATCATGTCATTCCTTTACTTGAAACCTTCATTCCCTACATTAGATAAAATCTAAACTCCATGGTTTGTCAGGTTAGACCTTTAGTGATCCGACCCTCACCTCTCCATCCTCATTTTTCACCACTCCCCACACGTACCCCAAACTCTAGCCATTCCAACTATTTCCAGCTTTCCCTGACAGCAAAAAAATTCTCACACTTCCCAGGGTTTTCAATTCAATTCAAAAGTATGTATTAACAACCTACTCTGTGCCAATTAACAGCATAAGATAAGTAGAAAGCCCAGACTGTCATGAGAGAAAGTCAAGTAAACAAAAGCGACATTAGAGTGTCTTGGGCAAAGGGCTCAATAAATATGGGCTCAATGGATAAATTATGGCCCAAAGGTGGGTCTGTCTGACACACTCTTCTCTTGAGCTTCCACACCACCCCCTAATCCTTCTGCGTTCCTCCTCCTCTTCTTCTCCTTCCTGTTTCCCATTCCAAGCCCCTCTAGCCCCTTTTCTCCTTATAGGCCATTCCTCCGCGACTCCTTGAAGGCAGCTCAGGGAACACAGTCTGCCCTAACAGCCCTGCACACACACACACACACACGCGCGCGCGCGCACGCACGCACGCACACACATACACACACATGCACACGCACACATGCGCAAACACGCACACACATGCTGAATGCACACACACGCACACACATACACGCACACATGCACACACATGCACACGCACACACACGCACACGGGCGCGCACACACGCACATTTGCAGTCTGGTTTAGACCCCTTCACTGTGCCCATAGAGCACCTATTTTATGTCTAATGGAGTCTGGGATACAACATTCATTGTCTTTTTTTTTTTTTTAAGAGATAAGGTCTCAGTCTGTCACCCAGGGCTGGAGTGCAGTGGTGCTATTATAGCTCTCTGCAGCCTCAAACTCCTCAGCTCAAGCAATCCTTCCATCTCAGCCTCCCACGTAGCTGGAACTACAGGTACTGCCACTTATGCCCAGCTAATTTATTTTATTTTCTATAGAGATGGGGTATCACTATGTTGCCCAGGCTGGTCTTGAACACCTGGCCTCAAGCGATCCTGCCACCTCAGCCTCCCAAAGCACTGAGATTACAGATGGGAGTCACTGCACCCAGCCTCATTGTCTTTCTTTCACTAAACTGTGAATGAACATCCTGAGTACAAAAGACCAGTTTTTCACCTGCATCCACGATTAAGTGCTTGGCACATAGCAAGTGCCAAGTAAGGGACAAAATGAATTAATATGAATAAATGAATGAGACAACATTCTTTTGAAAAACAGTGGCCAGGTGAATTCGATCGAGCTTTTCATATCATCCTCTTTGGATATTGGATTCTTGGATATGACATTTGGGGGCAACCCACCGGCTCGGTTTCTAGAATAGGCACCTCCACTCAACGGAACAGAAGTGGAGAGATGAGGCGAGCGTGTTGTTTGAAGAAAGCCAACCTCAATGCAACTGAGGCCAGACAAAGCGCTTGCCTGTCTTCAGAGCCCCAGGGACCCACCAGAATATCTGTCATCCCTCAGTCTCCTGAAGGCTGCACCTCCCAGCCCATTAGAAATGCTAATCTCCAGCTTGCAGTGGGATTAACAGGCCCAGTGGGGAGGGCACAAGCCATCTTCCCATCTTTATTAAGAGTGAAGGCTCTGCCCCCTCTTGCCCAGCTGCCCACAAAGGGCTGGAATCTGGGAATTCATTACAGCCTTTCTCATCAAGGAGGGCTCTCCTGTCCAACATTATTTTAGGTGGAGAAAGGTGGGGGAGGGGGACCCATTTCAGCATCCCCCTCCCCACTTAACGCATCAGAGCCCATTTGTTTGATGTCAGTTCCTGCTGCAGCACCAACCAGGCAGTGGGCCTCAGAGCAATTTGGAGCCACAGCTGCGGCCCGACAGCCCAGCCCCCAGCCCCCAACCCTCACTCCTACTCCCACCCCAGTATTTGCTGCTGATTAGCCCCAGCCACACACACACCCCAACCCCCCCCCGCCCCGCCACCCCGCACCACCACCAGCAAGAAGCATGGCTTTGTGTAGACCTGGGACTCGGTTGAGTCTGATAAGGTCTGCACACAGACCCTCAGCCCTGGCCGGGGCTCACTGGAAACTCACCTCACCCACACTGAACCCAAACAGGAGTTCTGACTGCTCAGCTTCGCGCAGAGACCACTGCAGAGGGTGAGAAGCTAGAGGACGGGATTCTTCCACACTGAAACAAACACACACAAGGACATCTCCTGTGCTTAAAACCCCAAATACCCTCTCAAAAGGCTGAATCCTAGTAAACCAAGGGTCCAGGCTTGATCTGGGTAGAGAGGTTGCCAGATAGCATCTGGGGAGAGCTTTGGTATAATAGAGAGGGGGAGATTTTGGACCTACAGGGCAATCCAGGGGGCAGTAACTGAGGAGCAAGAAACAGCAGAAAGGAGATTAGAGGAGTGGTTCTCAAAGGGTGGTCCCTAGACCGGCAGTATCAGAACCACCTGGGAACTTGTTAGCAGTATCAGAACCACCTGGGAACTTGCAGCAATTCACATTCTTGGCTGGGCACAGTGGCTCACGCCTGTAATCCTAGCACTTTGGGAGGCTGAGGCAGGTGGATCACTTGAGGCCAGGAATTCAACCCCAGCTTGTCCAACATGGTGAAACCCCGTCTCTACTAAAAAACACATTCTTGGGCCTCACCCTATATCTACTATATCAGAAACTCTGGGATTTGTGTTCGCACAAACCCTCCAGGTGATGCTGATGCAGGCATCATGTTTGAGGCCCCTAGATGAGAGGGACACACTGAAAAACCTGTGTATGCCTGGATGTGGCCCTTCTTCATGTCCCCCGAATTGGCAATCAAGCCTACTACATTTGTGAATTTGCTTCTTGTGAATGGATGTTTTATGCAAACTAGCAAAGTTGCTGGACTTTACATCCAAATTGATGCAGGGCACAGAGACTGCAGAAGAATAGAGGGGTCAGAGCATGAACCCCCAGGAATTAGCAAAAATGGTGAGGGGGGCTTGGACTTTCACAGTCCATGGAATTGGCAGGGGACTGAGCTGTTTATACATTACTGTCAAAGAGGCAAGAAGGCACCAGATGGTATTTGGGTCACAACACATTTACATTTAAGTGACTTAAGAGGAGAAGGGGAATGAATGTTGTTGAAACCAACTGCGTGAGGCACAGTGATGTGCATTTCATGCCAATGCTCTCTTTTAGCCCGCACACCAGCTCTTTGACGTAGGTAGCTTTACATCCTGTTTTGCATGAGGAAATTGTGACTCCAAATAGCAGAATAATTTTTTTTTTTTTTGAGACAGAGTCTCACTCTGTCGCCCAGGCTGGAATTCAGTGGCATGATCTCAGCTCACTCCAACCTCCGCCTTGCTGTTTGCAGCGATTCTCCTGCCTCAGCCTCCCAAGTAGCTGGGATTACAGGTGCCCACCACCATGCCCGGCTAATTTTTGTATTTTTAGTAGAGACGGGGTTTCACCATGTTGTCCAGGCTGGTCTCGAACTCGTGACCTCAGGTGATCTGCCCGTCTCAGCCTCCCAAAGTGCTGGGATTACAGGCGTGAGCCACTGCACCCGGCCCAGATAGCAGAATAATTTGCCCAAGGTAAATGACAAAGCCAGAACTAGCTGCCAGTTTGGTCTGACTAAAAAACCTCCACTTTCACTACTGTGCTGGGGGTATGAATGGGCCTCCCTGTGAAGAATCAGCCCTGGCGCCTGTGCCTCAAAGGCATCATGCCAGAGCAGCCCCTGCCAACTCTCCAACATGTCCCCGCAACCGTTCGCCCCCCTCCTCCGCTCTGGGTAGCAGGACGTGCAGGCTCCTGAATGCCCCAGGAAACCCCAGGAGAAGGTTGTGGGTGCCATGCAGCTCGTGGTCACATGATGAGGGGGCAGCAAATTACAGGTGCTCAGCTTTCTGCAAATGTCCCCTAAGTACCAAGTAAGAGCCAGGACTCTGCAGACAGGTCAGGCACTAGCTGTGTGACCTCAGGCAACTGACTGAACCTCTCTTTGCGTGAGTTTCCTCATCTACAAAATAAGGGTTGTCATTGTAGCTACTTTGTAGGTTGTTGTAAGGATCAAATCAATTGAAATGTGAAAAGTGTCTGAGGCATAGGAAGCACTATATAATAATGTATTACATTTAAATAAACGAATGAATCACTTTACACTTTCCCCTCTGCTGTCTACCCAAATGTTCTTCCAGACTCGACACCCTCCTTCAAAAACCCTCCCAATCCTTCAAAGCAGGCTCAAGTCCATTTCTCATAATCCCCTTGGCCCACAGGGCTGTCTCTCTCGAGAGCTTTTCTCAACCTTCTTGCTCCTCCAGCAGGGACTTGTCTGACATTGCAGAGACTTTCTCCTGTATCTGGCCAGGCTGCAAACCTGTGGAGGGCAGGGCCAGTACTTTATGCCTCTTGTACCTTTGTGGCCCCCAGTCCTGTGCCTCACACATAGTGTGTGGGGGTCCATAAATACATGTTGACTGATCCTTGGGACCCAGCAGTCCCTGCAGGGTAACCAGATCCCATTTGTATTCAAGCTGTCTGCGTTACTGTATTTATTGCCCAGCTAGTGGTTTAGTCCATGGTGTATTGGGGTTAGGGGTGAGGAGGGGGCAGGCAATATTTCTCTTCCTAAAAGCAAGTTTACCAGGTTCCAAGTGGCTGGATGTAAGGGCCAGTGATGAGTGTTGAGAGCTGGGGTTCACTCTACAGCCCCATTAATTAACTTTCCCCAAGTCCCCTAAGTGCTCTTGCCTCCCGTTAAAGGCCAGCAACCCACCGTCATTCATCAGAAAGGACAGTCCATCCTTCACTTCCCTCCCTCCTGCTCCTTCTAGCTCCAGCCTGGCTGTTAGGACACAGCATGACCCTCAACTCACCCAACAACCCATGTGGCAGAAGAGGATAAGGCTGGATGTCCAAAGGCACGGGTTTGCCCCAAGAGAGAATGACCCCAGGACAGGACTCAGCCAACGTCCTTTCCACAAGCCCCACAGCACTGGTCCCCATGGATGTGGATGCGGTTACCTCTCTGGGGTCATTTTACACCAAGATATAGGAGCCTGACTCCCAAGCTTAGAGCTTCTTCCGGGCCATAGGCATTCGGGGTTCCTTCCTTCTCAACACTGACAACACCCCTCCTCAGGGAAAGATGGTCTGGCGCAGACCGACATCAATGCAGTCAGCCCTAAGGCCCAGAGGAGCTCACGTCTTCCATCCTTCTCCCTACCCAGTCCCAGCAACAATCTCCATGAAAAGCAAAAATCACACAGAAAATCTTTCCTTCCAAATTACTGCATCAACCTCCTTCCCAAGTTTTCTGCGGGGCGTGCCCTGGTGTGGCTGGCATGGGTGAGGCCGCTGGCTGACTGCGGGGAACGTGCACAGGGCCCACCCAGGACCCCAGCAGACCCCCTAGTCCCTGCTCAATTATGTGCCTGTGGTTCAGACCCATGGAATGTCAGGGCTGGAGTAAGCCCAGGTCCACTCCCCTTGTCTTACAGATTCCACACACCAAGCGCTAAATCCAAAACTGGCTCCCATACCGCACAGCAAATGTACCCCCCACCTTCCACATGAGCTAATGCGTCCTCAGAGAAAGCAGACTCACATTTCAAATGACGGCCACCAGACCTCATCTGAAAGAGCTGAGGGCTTTTCCAGGAGGAAAAAATACGCAAACTTAGAAATAGACTCATTCCAAAGCCAAATAGCAATCATCTGGGATTTTCGGCTGCCCCAGACCCTCCACAGCCCACGATCCTCCTATGAAAGCTGGCAGCTAGGGCTGTGGCCAGTTTGGGAAAGCTGAAGGCAGGCACAGGCAAGACGGTAAATCTCAGGCAGCTCATCCCGTGCTAAGCTGAAGAATTTGTGGGTGTGACTTTGGTTCCCAGAAGCAGACAGACTCCAGACCAGGGCCTCTACACCCCCTTTCTTCCCTCTCCCTAACCCCGACGTGCACCTCCTTCCATTTACCATTCCCCAGCCCCTCCTCAGAGCCCTCAGACCATTCTCGCAGGTCCATCAGTGGCTTTTAAGTGAGCCCCCAGCTTTCATCCTATTAGTGAGCCGGGGAGTAATTACGACTTCATTAGCCAAATAGGTTCTTGGTTCAGAGACTCCCTCCTACAAAACAAAACACACACCCGCTCCCCTCCATCTGAAGTCTGTCCCCGGAGGCCTGCAGCTAACAATGCAGTGGCTTCGGGGAAAGCCAGCAGGAAAGGGGGAAGGAGAGAGGGGAGGCCGGCCATGGGGAGGAGGCCCCCCGCCCTCCTCCAGGGCGCATCTGTCAGCTGGCCCCGTAGAGACCTGTGACAGGGAGAGGGATGACACTCCAGCAAATGAGGCTGTGACCCCTCCGAGCCGTCTGCTGTCCCTTGCCCTCTGGCCTTGCTCACCCCTCCAGTTATGGGCTTAACCCATGGCCAGTGCACTTCACAGATGGGCAGGCAGCCTCCTCAGCTGAAGGCTCTCTGGGCTAATGTCCAGGGCCTCCAGAGGGCAGGGTAGTCCTGGCTCCCCCGCCCCATCTCCCACCCTATACTTCAGCTGCTGCAGCTCCAGGAGCAAGGAAGCCGTGGGTCTGCCAGAAAGGACAAAGCTGTGACCCCAACCTCCCTGGCCAGGGGAACTTTAGCCAGCCCGCGGCCACCAGACCAGGCAGGCAGGTCCTGGGAAAAATGCCACAACCCCCGGCCTCTTATCTGTCATCCCACACCTCCGCATTAGAAAGAGTTTTCTTTGGGTCTGTATGAGTTCTGCATTGCAATTAAAACCATCCACACTTGGGCAATCACGTATCCTCCTTCTCTTTTCCTATTCTTTTAATGGATTTTAGGAGCATGGAGTCTAATCCTCCTGCCTCTAAGTGGGACCCAGCTAGCCTAGTCTATGCCAAATCTTCCTGGGTTTCTCTAGCCAAACAATGCTAATCACAATGTCCCACCTCTCCACCAGGTCAGGTAAGCATCCAGGATGAGGTCACACCCGCTCCCATCACTCTGCTTTTTTTGTGAGACGGAGTCTCACTCTGTCACCCAGGCTGCGGTGCAGTGGCACGATCTCAGCTCACTGCAAGCTCCGCCTCCCGGGTTCACGCCATTCTTCTGCCTCAGCGTCCCGAGTAGCTGGGACTACAGGCACCCGCCACGACACCGGCTAATTTTTTGTATTATTTACTACAGACAGGGTTTCACCGTGTGAGCCAGGATGGTCTTGATCTCCTGACCTCATGATCTTCCCGCCTCGGCCTCCCAAAGTGCTGGGATTATAGGCATGAGCCACCGTGCCCGGCCTCCATCACTCCCATTGCCCACTCTCTGCTAGGAGAAGAGGCAGGCTCCCTGCAGACCCTCTGGCATGTGCCTCTTTGTCCATGCAGCTTCCAAAGAGAACTGGCTGCTTCTTCTGGGGGCTTTGCAAGTAACAGCTGATGAATTCTCATTCCTGCTGAAGGCCCCTCTGCTTGGGTCCTCCACCGGCAAGATGCCATCTGCTGAGGCTGGACCCAGAGGCAGAGGGATAGATGAGATGACCTCCAGACAGCCTTGCCATTTACAAGACTCCAAGCTATGTACAGCCTTGGCCCTGGCTCTGGCTCTAACTTGACCCCATTCTGTCCCCAGGTCCAACGACTCAGCCTCCATCCTCCCTCCCCACCACCCCAATCTACAACCAGCCCAGAGGCCAGGCAAGAGGACCTCTGCTCCTTGCCCTTCAAGGAAAAGGAGTCCTCAGAGGCCAGCCCAGCTGTACACACTGCGCCCCTGCTTGTGTTCCCTGAAAGCAACCATCCTTTTGTTAATTCTGCCATTTCCCAAAGTGCCAGGAGCATCTCATCTGACAGCCACAGCATCTGTTCTTCTCACTCTCCAGAAGGTTGGGTGGGAGCCGTGCCAGCTTTTCCCCAAGGCTCTCCCAGCCTAACGTTCCTTCCGCCTGAGTTGGACACCCTGCTCACCTGGTCCCCTGGGGGCACCTCCAATTCCCTCTCTGCATCCCTGGCCCCTGGCACCTCTTCCTATGGCCACGGTTGGCAGCCTCGATAGCCATCTCCCCTCTCGGGGTCCAGCTCACCTGGCCAAGCAGATGGGCACCTATCCTCTTTCTTAGGGAAATGCAGGGAAAGTGGCTGTTTTCCATTTGAGGCCTGCCCAGGGCCCCTAGCAGGTATAGGAGCCACAAGCTGCCAATGAAGGGAGAAGACTCATGCTTGGTCCTTTCCAGGGCCCCCTCCCTCGGTACATACAGTCTTTGGAATGCTCCATTGATTCCAAAGCAGTGAAGTTCTGGCTAGTTCCCCAGCCCATAAGACCCACTGGGAGTCTGGCCTGGCCCTGCTCTAAGCTTTAGCACGGGGCTCCTTCGGGCCGGAAAATTCTTACGTGGTGGGGGCTGACCTGTACACTGCAGGATGCTTAGCAGCGTCCTCACCTCTACCCACTAGATGCCAACAACACACCTTCTACCCCACACACACTCCCACTGTGATAACTACAAATGCTGCCAGACCTTGCCAAATGGCCGCCTAGTTGACAACCACTGAGCTAAGGCAGAAAAGAAACCCAACACCTAAGTGTCAGTGACTGACATCCCCTGGTTTCTGATTCCTAGGCTGCAGGTGACAGAGGCATGGCTTAAACCAGGGATCAGCAAACATTTTCTGTAGAGAGCCAGATAGTAAATATCTTCAGCTTTGTTGAATGAATATCTTCATACAGCCTCTGTTGCAACTACTCGACTGCCGATGTGGCATAAAAGCAGCCACAGACAATATATAAATGAATGAGCGTGGCTGTGTTCCAATTAATCTTTATTTATGAACACTGAAATTTGAATTTCATATGATTTTTATGTGTCGCGACATCTTCTGATTTTTTCAACCATTTAAAAATGTAAAATGCATTCTTAGCACACTGTATGCCACTGGCTTACAGGAGCTCAGAGGGATCAAAACACCTGGGGCCCTGTTGACTGGCTCCTAGGAGATTAACAAAGCCAAGGGCAGGGTTTGAAGTTGTGAATGAAGTCCTGCTCCTCTGGGACAGGGAGGAAGATCATTCTTTGGCCCAGTAACTCCAGGTACTGTTTTTAGTGGGGCAACCCCACTGACCTCAGCAGGACCAGCCACATAACTTGCAGTGCCCAATGCAAAATGAGAATACTAGGCCCCTTGTTTAAAAGTGATTGTAAATTCCAAGACAGCAGCAGAAGAGCATTAAACCAAGCATGGGGCCCTTC
Organism: Gorilla gorilla gorilla; assembly: GCF_029281585.2. Taxonomy (NCBI): domain Eukaryota; kingdom Metazoa; phylum Chordata; class Mammalia; order Primates; family Hominidae; genus Gorilla; species Gorilla gorilla. The sequence goes on along the minus strand of NC_073224.2, from coordinate 51,725,590 downwards.
TGAGCACAGACTCTACACACAGGCTGGGGATCCAGAAAGGTGGCCCTGGACCTCAGTCTACCTCCCAGAGAGGTCTGCACCCACCTCACAGCCTCTGCCAGCTCAGGCTCATCCTCTGACCCTGGTGGACAGCTTCTCCCAGGGGCCCTGCATGATGACACCTGGCTGAGGAAGTGAATAAAGAGTTAAACCTGGCTCATGCTCCCTCTCCATGCTGTGTGCCCTGGTGCAATTCTGCGTCTGCTTTTTGGGGTAATTTGCTCAACTTAGGTTGGTACTGGTCCTGCCTCCAGGGCACCCAGGGTGGAGAGAGAAGTAGCCACTTGTGCCCCAACACAATTGGTTGTTTATTTGCCTGGTGAGGCTTGGGAATGAGAAAACATTTTAACTGTGTCTTGAAGGAAGACTCTGAGTTTACCAGCTAGACCAGGTGTTTGTGGTATGAGCTGGAGGAGGCAGGGAAGAGATGGTGCCAGGAAGAAGCAACAGCTTGTGCAAAGGTGGCAGCATGGCAGATTTGAAAGGGAGTTGGTTAGCATGCCTGGAGTTGAGGGTGCAAGGAAGGGGTGAGGCTGTATCCCAGCACTTGGTGTAATGCCTGATACAAGAGGTACTTGGCATTTGCTTGTTAAATGGATGTATGTAGGTATAGGTGAATGGATGGATGAATATAATATTTTCTAACAATTTCTGGTTATCGTTTATTGAACACCTGTCTACCCCCATTGTGAACCCCCAGAGAGGAATAGAATGACCCACTCATCAATTCATTTAACAAATATATATTAGTGGGTGGAGTACAGTGGCTCACGCCTATAATCCCAGCACTTTGGGAGGCTGAGGTGCGTGGATCGCTCGAGCACAGGAGTTCGAGACCAGCCTGGGCAACATGGTGAAACCCTGTCTTTACAAAAAACAAAAATAATCAGCCAGGTATGGCAGTGCATGCCAATAGTCCCAGATACTTGGGAGGCCGAGGTAGGAGGATGGCTTGAGCCCAGGAGGCAGAGGTTGCAGTGAGCTGAGATCAAGCCACTGCACTCCAGCCTGGGCAACACAGCCAGACCCTGTCTCAAAAAACAAACCAAAAAACCCCAAATATATATTGGGCCTTTGCCACTATGCTCAGGGTACAAAGACACAAGATGCAGTGGTGGAGACACCCCGTCCACATAGAGATTAGTAGGCAGGATGCCTAGAAAGGGATAAGGGCACTGCAGAGGGTCACCTACCACCTACAGGGAGAGCCCAGAGCGGGCCTGGAGAGAGAGACTGCTGGCCTACATCTTGAGAGCCAGGGGAATTTAACCAGGTATACATAAGAGAGAAAAGTGCTATTACAAGCAAGGAACAGCACAAAGAGAGCGAAATGAGAGAGTCCAACCCCTTCCAGAAATGGCAAGTGGGTCAATCAGGCTGAAGTAAGTCAGGAGAAGGCAAGAGAAGAAGGTAGACTGAGGAAGGATCAGACTACACTATCCCAATGAGCCCTGTGTGGCGTGGAAAGGAGCCTGGAATCTTACCTGGAGGCAAGAGATGCTGGAGAATTTTTAGCAGGAGAGTAACTGGATCTGATTTGCATTTTTGGTAGCTCATTCTGACTGCAGATCTGGAGAGTGAATGGGAGGGGTGAGACTGGAAGGCCTGGTGAGGATGTAAGAATGCAGGTGAAAACTAGGGAGGGCCAGAGCTAAGACTGGGAGGAAGGCTGGGAAGGCAGAGGATACATAGAAGAGGCCTTTTGGGGGCAACAGAGTCAGCAGGCCTGAGTGGTTGGCAGGACTTGGGGGTGGGATTGAGGAGAGAGAGGAGCCACAGAAGATGGAAAAGTTTGGAGGGTGCCATTCATGGAGGCAGGTGTCTCCCACAAAATAATATGTTAAAACCTAAACCCTCAATGTGATACCATTAGGAGGCACAGCCTTTAGCAGGTAATTAGGTCATGAGGGTGGAGCTCCTATGAATGGGATCAGTGCCCTTATAAGAAGAGACAAGAGAGCTTGCTCTGTTGCTCTCTGCCATGTGATGATCCAATGAGAAGATGGCCATCTGCACACCAGAAAGGGAGCCCTCACCAGACACTGTCTGCTGATGCCTTGATCCTGGACTTTTCAGCCTCCAGAACTGTGAGCAATACAATTCCATTGTTTCAGCCACCCAGTCTGTGGTATTCTGTTAGCAGCCCAAGTTACTAATACAGCAAGGAACCCAGGAGGAGAAGCAGATAGAGAGGGTGAAAGTATGTATCAATCAGGTTTTATGATTGGGTTTATGAAGTTTATTTCAAGAAATTGACTTACAATTTGGGGGTTGGCAAGTTGGTTTTCTGTAGGGCAAGCCAGCAGCCTGGAAACTCTCAGGCATGAACTGATGCTGCAGGCTGGGGGCAGAACTGCTTATGTCTCAGGGAAACCTCTGTGCTCCTTAGGCCTTGCAACTGATTGGATGAAGACTATCCCCATTATCGAGAATAATCTTACTTAAAGCCAACTGACTGAAGATGTTAACCATGTCTACAAAATGCCTTCACAGCAATACCTAGATTCATGTTTGATTAAATGACTGTGTACTATAGCCTTGCCATGTTGACCCATAAAACTGACCATCACAGGTGGGGGTTTGAGTATCCTGTGGTGACATGAGAGGCCCATGGGCATCCAAGTGAAGACCTGTGGCTGGCCAGCACAGGTCTGAGCTCCGTGTCGAAGGACCCTTCCAGGTCTGTGTCACCTCATCTACGACCTGCTGCAATGCCTGACTCGTCAGCCTTCCCACCTCCAGGTAGGCGTCTGTTCTGTGCACTCCACCCTCCCTGCCGCCCCATAGTAGACTCTTCAAAACACAAGTCTCAGCCTTGCAGGTGTTGCTTACATCCTCAGATACTTCCAACTGTTCCCCCGTTGCCCTTGATAAAGGCCCCAAGGGCTTATAATGCTCATCGTGGACTGGCCACAGCCTACGCCTCCAGCCTCACCCCTTCCTTGCACCCTCAACTCCAGGCATGCTAACCAACTCCCTTTCAAATCTGCCATGCTGTCACCTTTGCACAAGCTGTTGCTTCTTCCTGGCACCATCTCTTCCCTGCCTCCTCCAGCTCATACCACAAACACCTGGTCTAGCTGGTAAACTCAGAGTCTTCCTTCAAGACACAGTTAAAATGTTTTCTCATTCCCAAGCCTCACCAGGCAAAGGCAGATGCCCCTCCATGATACTTCATGCCAACTTGGGTTATAGCATTCGCAGGATTGGATTCTGATTATTTGTACACATCATTCCCACCATTAAACTGTGAGCTCCTCACGAGCACTCACCGTGCCTTATTCTCCTCTGTATCCCAGCACTTGGTGCAATACCTGATACAAGAGGTACTTGGCATTTGCTTGTTAAATGAATGTATGTAGGTATAGGTGAATGGATGAATGAATACCATATTTTCTAACCATTTCTGGTTATTGTTTATTGAACACATCTTTTGTGCCAAACACTGTGCTAGAAGCTTTCAGTCCTGAATCAGTCTAGGTTCTCAGTTGCAGGCAGCATAAATAGACTTTGGCCATTGTAAACAGAAATGGAATTCACCAGAAGGCTATCAAGTCGATCACAGAATCAATGGAAAGACTAAAGAAGTCGACTGAGAAATGGGCAGGAGCCAACACAGGCCAGCCAGCAGAGACAGGCTGAGGTCACATCTGGGCAACGTCCAGCCAGGACGCCGCCACTGGCATCACCCACACTGGACACTCCCTCCACTGATGCCAGAACCTTGAAATGCCCGCTGCCTCCTCCACTGTCCAACATGTATGTGTACCTCACCTCGGCTGATCCACGCAGCTCTCTGAAGCAGAGCCTCTCCTCCACTTTACAGATGGTGAAATTGAGTCTAAGAAGCCTATGGTCACACAGCCAATCAATAAGGTGGGTGGAATTGGAATCAAGACCTGTCTGACTCCAAGGCCTTCCAACCACTCTGCACTGTCTCCTTCCCGGGGGCACCATTGACATTGTTCTTCATGAAGGAGCACCCTGTGTAATGCTGCACAGCAGCCCCGAGATTCCACACTGACGTGGGCTGATTGAAACTGCTTCCAAGAGGTTGTACATCAGACACCCAGAGATCCTGGAAAACAGGGGTCTGGCCTAAGGCTCAGGGAGGCCTGCAGAATCTAGCAAAGGACTCCAATGTCTCCACCTGCCCCTTCCAACTCCCATGTTCCATGGCTGCCTATTAGCCACCCCGGGCAGGCTTAGTAAAGGGCAGACAGAGCCAAAGGTTATCGACTCTTCAGCCCAGCCCACTTCCAGGGTCACAGCTGCCCCCAAGACTGTTCTGTCATATCCTCTGGATGGCATGGCTCTTACCAGGACCAAAAGATGTCCCCACCAGGAACGTCCTCCTTAAACCCAGATGACCTGGGGCAGTCAAGGACAGAGCTCCAGGCAGGGAACCCACGCACCCAGTCCTAGCCCAGCTCCACCCCCACTGCTCTGTGACCTTGGCCCAATCATTTCACCTTTCTGGCTTTGCTTTCTTTGTGACTCAATCCCTCTCTACTGTCCTGCCCTCCCGCCCTCCCACCTTCCACACTAGCCAAATTGTTTCATAAAAAAAGAACTCAGGGTTCTTTGAGCTCTTTGGAGAGACCACATAAATGCAGGGCATTATTAGCATCATTACTATTAAATATTAATAATGACATTAGCATCGTCTATTATAAGCCTGAAAAAGGAGCTGCAAGAGCCCTGGGTTGAAATGGCAAAGAGAATAATTAGGCCCCTCTGGGCCACAGACCCCTCTGGGCCCTCACATGAAATTAGGAAGGCAAATGCAGACAGGGCATTGAGATCTTCCTTCCAGCACCCCTGCTAGGTCAACTTGGCTCCTCCAGGCATTACACAAATCATGGCCTTCCCAGGCCCCACATCTTGGCTCCTGCCACACCACATGCCCCCATGCCAGAAACACATTCCCCACCTCCTCTCTGTCCATCCAGGCTCAATTCAAGATGCACCCACCCACCCCCACTGAAACCTTCACCCACATCCTACCTCCCTCTCTCCTCATCCTCTGAATGGTTACTATAGCTACTCTCCTTCATTCATTCACCCAGTCAACAAATATTTATTGAGTCTCCACCATGCACCAGGCACTGTGCTAAACAGGAGGGTGGGGGACTGGGAGAATACGGACTGATGAGGTAATCCCTACCTTTTGGACTGCATAGCTGAGGGAATGGCCATCAGTATTTGATATGGCACTTTGCAATTCAAAGTGCTTTTAAAAACCATTATGTTTAATTCACACATCCTCACTACCATCCTAGATAGGAGTAGGATCATTCCTATTTTACTGATGAAGAAATGGATTATCTGGGCAATTAAGTGTCATTCTGTTACTTGCCCAGAGTCATCCAGGTAGGAGTGACAGAGCTGGGACAGAGTCCAGTTCTCTTGACTACAAATCCAGAGCCACCCCAACCACTTGCAGCCCTTACTGCTCTGCCTCATATCCTTGTTTTACAGATGAGGGAGGCTAAATCCCAAAAGGGAAATACTGACATTTATTGAGCACCTGCTGTGCTAGATACTTCACGTGTAACTCAACACTCACATCAACTCAGTGAGGTATGTGTCTTCATCCCCATATTCTGGGTGAAGAGGTATGTGGCTTGCCCGTGGCCTCACAGCTCCTCAGTAGCAGGACTGGGTGTCAAACGGGTCTGTCTGCAGAGCTTTTCCTTATGGCTATATCAGTTTTCCCCAGAGCTGTGGATGGACAGTCCTGTTACCACTGCCACACTGCTTCCAAAGAGGTCACTGGCACTTTGAAGACCGCATCCCCTGGCTCTTGGATCCCTACATTCCAGGCAGAGGAGCTGCTCCATAAATACATGGCCTCCTGGGAAAAGGGTCTGGGCAAAGATGCTGGTGGCGGGAGAGGCCAGGAGAGGAGAGGTGGGGCGGGGGAGTGGTGAGGAAAGAGACAGCAAAGCTGCAGCATCCTGGGGCCATGGCAGGGTCTCATCTCCTCCCCACTTATCCCCAGGGATGGGGCCTAGAGGTCCCTTCTTGATTGGTTAGAGACCTACTGGATTCCATTGCTATCAATCTTGTGTGGCTACAGTAGGAAGAAGCAGATGGTCTGGGCAGGGTTGGGTGGCCCTCAAAATGCTTTCTGACCCCCACCCACCACCACCAAGGGAGCACCATATGTTTGCGGACAAATTTATAAGCCATTTGATTAGCCACCTGATTATCTTCACTGGCCCTTTCTTGCCCTGTTTGAAAGTCTGTGGGGACTCAACTTTGAGATGTGGGGTCCCAGCTCTGGACAACATGGAGTCATATTGATTAGCCACAGAAAGGAGAGGTGGCCCTTATGGTCAGCTGCACTGAAGATTGTGGGCTCTGGCTGTCACCAAAGAAGAAGAAACTGTTCTGCCCCCTATTTTGCCCACCTCAAAAGAACAGACAGTAGGTAGCTGGAGTCCACGGCACGGTGGCTAAGCCAGGATGCTGGAGGCCGATCCCAGGCCTCACTCTGTCATCTAGGCTGGAGTGCAGTGGCACAATCACAGCTCACTGCAGGCTTAACCTCCCAGGCTCAGGTGATCTTTCTACCTCAGCCTCCTAGGTAGCTGGGACTACAGGTATGCACTGCCACACTGGCTAATTTTTGTGTGTTTTTTGTTGAGACGGGGTTTCGCCACGTTGCCCAGGGTTCCACTTGTTTACTATTTCTTTTGAGCAAGTTCCTTACTCTTACTGAGCAACATCTGAAAAGTGGGGATAATAACAACATGGACCTCTTGGGCAAGTAATTTAGGTAAAGCATTTAGCACAGCTCCCGGCATATGGGAGGCATTCAAAACAGATATTATTTCTGTTATTAACAAGCTAATGGGCCCCACAAGCAAAACTCAGCCTGCACCCCCAAATGCCCACCCCACTCTCTCCTCAGGAACAGGAGCATCTCAGAGACTGGGAGTGCAGATCCCCCTAATCTCCCCAAACTCATTCATACCAGACTTCACTGAGAGCTTCAGACAAGTGAGAAGATGAGACTTTGGGAACTGTCTCCCCATCCAAGTCTAGGCTTGGCAAATGTTCTTGTTTTCACTTATTGTGTCTGCCAGAGTCCACATGGAGCATGCTGGTTGCATTGAGATCTGAGAGTCTTTGAGACCCAAGTCACCTGTGCTAATGACCCTCCCCAGAGACCCAGCTCCCACCACAGGGCAGCAGCTGTCCTAAAATAGAGTCACAAAGACAGCTGTGTCCATCTAAAGCAATCCTTGCAAGCATTTCCAGACTGTTGGTTCCTGGGCCAGCCTATTTCCTGGCCCGTCAGCCCCCTGCAGCAGACATAGCATCCTTTTCTTGGCAAGGACTTGTTCCTGCCGTTTTCTGCTAGGAGAGAACTTGCAGAGCCTCTCTTTGGAGCCCAGGCTGACTTGAATGGTGCCAAAGAGCAAGGTTCACCTCAGGAGCTCAGAGCCAATGTGCCAGCCCTCAGACATACAGATAGGCAAGGACAGTGTGGGCAGGTGAAGGAAGGGAAAGATATCCTGGCAAGGGGTTGATGTGTCTGTCTACATAACAGCATTCAACATTATTTAAGAAACATCATTAGCAAAATCCAAGTCCTCCCCATCAGGAACAAAGAAGACTATCTCTCAAGTTGGGCAAGCCCTTTGGAGGGGCTCAGAAGGAAGGGAGGGGAGCGCATGTGGGACCTGGGCAGACATTCCAGCCTTGGAGGCTGAGCAGCAGAACCTCCCCGACTCCTTCTCCTTTTCCAGACCCTCTCATTCTGGCCCAGGTCCCCAGGACCTCCTCCACTCAGGGAGACATGCAGCCATGATCCAGGCGTGACAGGTATAGCCATTTAAAACTGGGAGGCTGGCCTGGCCCTGCCAGCTGTTGCAGCATCTGGACTGCTCACCGGTCTTGCCTGTGCAAGCTGGACAGCAGGCAGATCAGAGGGGGGTGAGACAACAGTGACAGCCTGACAGAGCCGACTGGTGCTGCAGATGGCTGGTCCCTCCGCCTCCGGGCCACAGCCTTCCTGGGCACTCCCCCACGTGACAGGAGCAGGGCAGGAGAAAGGCATCGCTGACAAGGGTGAGCACTTAGAATCTCAGAGCTGGCAGGACTGTGTCCATCTTTAATCCCTTCAGGTACCAGCGAGGCTCAGAGAGGGCAGGGCACCTAGCCAAGCACACACAGCCAGTCGGTTGTGGAGCCCAGAGTACGCTTCAGACACCCAGACCCCTAATCCAGGGAGCTTTTCATGACATCACACTGCTGGTTGCTTAAAAATGGGATTGGATCCAAACGTACTGATGCGCAAAAGTGTCCAAGATCAGTTACACAGTTAAAAGTCTTTGGCCAATCCTACTGTTTTATGTAATCACATTTGTGTGAAATAACCCTACTAACCCATGTAATTGTATACACGAAAATAATAAACCTGGAGGCATGTACTTAGATTTATTAAGAGTAGTGGTTGAGGGACTTTCACTATGTATTTTTAAATATCCTCTAATATTTAGATATTTTGACAAAAAGCTCAAACTACTTTTGAACAAGGGAAACAATAAAGAGGAACATGGGGTGGACCGGGCAACAGAGACAGCCCCTCCCTGCCACTTGCCCCACACAGCAAGCTGGGATTTCTGATTTGGATCTCTTCCTCGGATAGGGGATTTCTGGGGAAACCAGGAGTTTTGGCTCCATGGGTCTCCAGGGTTTGAGGAGTAAGAGCCACTTTCTTTTCCCTCTTCACCCCGCCCCTCTCCTGCCCCTTCAGCCCTGGGCAGGGGGACTAGAAGTGGGGCTGGGCAGGATCGGGAGGGCAGGCGGGCCAGACAGCGCCCCGCGGCCTGTCCATGAGCCGCCCATGCATTATGGAAGACGCGCGCTGGGCTCGCTCCCTGGTCCTTAAATGACAGCAAATGAGGTAAAGCCAGGAGGGTGGGGACGGAAGGGGGGTGGGAGGGGGGCAGAAGGAAGCCATCTCCAGGGCCCCCGAGCGTTGGCTGAGGACCGGAGCCAGCCAGTGAGCGGAGCCTGGGAGAGGGAGGAGCACATCTTGATGCAGAGATGCTGCAGTGGCTCCGGGCGCGCTCACACACACGCGCCCTCACCCGCCACCGCCGCCGCGGCCGCCGCCGCACCCGGACAGCGAGCGGCTGAGGCCGCCAGGGCCCAAAGGAGAGCGGCCCAGGGGCTGGCGGCCCGGCCGGCCCCGGCTCACCGACTCGGGCAGCATCCACCTGCCCCAGCCAACACCCTTCTCTCGCCCCAGGTAGGTGCCAACCGCTTTTGTCTCCTCCAACCCAGGGGCTTCCCTGCGTGCTGTTATGGGCCGGGGCTCCCGGCTCAGTTCCTGTAAATATCCCCCTTGTAACTTGGGAGGGAACAGGGACAGGAACACTGGCAGGCTGGGGCCGTTCTGACTTCTCCCCTCAGCCCCACGGTGGGTGCTGGGGCTCCCCTCCGCCCTGTCTACGTGGGCGGCATCCCGCAGGGCTCTCTCAGGCCGAGCCTGGCCGAAAAGCTGGACCCCAGGAGTGTGTCCAGGAATTCCAGTTGGCCAGCGGGCAGTGGCAGCTGCCTGTGGAGAGGGCAGTTTCTCCTGAGCCGGCCCTGGGCACCCGGTCCAGGACAGGACCAGTCCATACGGCCAGGCCCTGGGCCCTGGCCTGCCCCAGAAGTCCCTGCATGGAATTGAGCCGGAGTCCCCAGTTTTGAGGTCACCCAGGGTCTACCTCTGCAGGGTGACCTCTTTGCAAAGTCTTGCTTCAGTTGGATGGAGAGGGAGGCTGTGGAAGAGAGAGGGGAGAGTGGAGCACAAGTTTGGGCAAAGGCCTGTCCAGGAACTGGGACTCAAGGAGGAGAGTCCTGAGGCCAGTCACATCCCAAAGGGCGAGAGGCTGGGGCTACCGGGCTGAAATTCCTTTCCTTCCCTTCCCCTTCCCAACCTTAGCTTCTCCTCAAATCCCTCCCCCCATCCTCACTGGTGGGAGGGAAGGATTTGCACAAAGTTTGGCTTTCCAGTAAGGAAAGGGGCTGGGGCCAGAATGGTATGGGGAAGGGAAGGGGCAGAGCTGGGGAGTTCTGGAAAGAGAGGGCAATCCTTCTGCCCAGCACCGTGGGGCTTACATAATGGGCTAGAGGTGGGGGGCAGCCCTAGCCAGTGAGTGTCCAGAGCTGAATCCTGTCACCTTCTCCAAGAGGGTCTCTCAGGTCTGGGAAGCAGCGGGGCATGGAGAAGGCAGTGCCTACGGAAGGGGAGAATCCTGCTGCTACTTGGGGATGGAGTTGGGCACCCTCTAGCCCCAGACCCCTGGGGGTTGAGCCTGTGTCCTAGGGGTGGGGGGGGGGGTCCAGTGAGGCCAGGAGGGAGTGGGGTTGTGCATGCCATGGCCCCAGCCCTGGAGAAAGGTGGGTTTCAGCATCTTTTCCCTCTGCTCAGAAGGAGGTGGGAGGAGGAACAGCCCAAGAAACCCAGTGCACAGGTGATGTTCTGGTCTCGTCTGGGCAACAGTTTCGGCCTCCTCTCCCAACCGTCTGGCCAAAGACGCCTCAGCTCACTTAGCCTCCGAGTCTCTCTACCTCCTGGTCCCACTCAGACGGGCCGGATGAGCCACTGGAGATCGAGTGCAGCAAAAGGTGGGCCACCTGTGGGAGAGGCTGCTGTGATCGCACCTGGGACAGGGAGACGGCCTGGAGGTCACAACAGGTGCCCTCACTCCTGGCCTTGGGAGAAGGGAGCTCTCCCCTTAAAGACAGCAGCGTCCAAGCCCCTCCCCAGGGTGCCCACCAGTTAACCCCTTTCTAGCCAAGCTGCAGAACCATGGACAGGGCTTTTGCCACAAGGTCAGAGTCCTTCCTAATCTCCCGTGGAAGTCCTCAGCGAATAAGAGGGAGGCAGGAGGTGAGACAGACAGGAAAGGGCCCCTGACCTGATGATGTCAAAGTCACCCAAGGTCCACCTGCCTCACAGGTGCAGAGACCACTGTGCTCACACCATGAGTGGTGAGGGAAGCAGAGGCACACTGCTTATGGAGATGAGTGCCTCAGACTCCAGGAGCCTGCTCTCATTCCTGGCTCTTTCTCTCTTACTCTCCTCCCTTCCTCTACTCCTTCTTTCCTCGCACTCCCTTCTCTCATCGCGTGTACTCCACCGGCTTCAGCCCTCAGCCTCCCCCCGCCACCATTTCCCCTGCCAGATTCCACTCCTTATGCAACTCCATTCCAGCACCTTCTCTGCCAGCAGTTGTTCAAATAGAGACACATGTGGGATGGGCCTCCGAGGAATTGTGCTCAACGGGGTGATTGCACATCTCGTCTCTGGCTGACCAAACTTACTCCTTAGGAGCATGTACATAGACAGGTGTACCCCAAGGCATCCTTTCTGCCTCTAAAGCCACCAGGGAAGCAACGCATTTGGGGTGGTTTGGAGGATGCATGGTGCCCTCTTCAGAAACCTCCTTGAGCCAAACGTTGGTGAGAAAGCGTATTTCAAAGACAATCTCTAAGCCTGAGTGTGGGTGGTATTTGTATTTTTGGAGGGATTCCTAGGGCAGAACCAGGGAGTTGGAGAAGAGGTGATTGATATGCAGGGGAGGAAGAACCAGAGCAAAGAATATGCCAGGGAAGCCAGAGGGACTTAAGTTAGACTGCAGGAGATACTTCCTGGCTAGAAGGGTGAGTCATGAGGAGGTGGGGCAGTCTCCTTTCAGATGACTCTAAGGATGGTGTGGAGAACCGGGGTCTGGTCCAAGGTTAGAGAGTCCTGCCTAGAGGCAAAGGTTGGGCTGGCTGACCCTGTAAATTTCTTCCAACTTCTAGTAATCCTCTTTCAAATGGTAAAAGGTGGATGTGACTCAGGAATCCATAAGAAGGCAGACATCCTTTTCATTCCCTCATGCATGCTGGCCACCCCCTCATCCTTCAGGACTACAACCCCAATCTAAACAAACCACCCAGGGGCTGTTGCTAACCTGGAACATTTATGGGAGTTTCTGTGGGCTCTGTATCCTGACGGTAACCATCCTAGAGTAAGTCCTTTCTTAGTTTGATGATTCCTTGCTACAAGATTAGCCCATGTTTCTTTGTTTACCAAAGAGAATGCAAACAAAAGCAAGGAGTGTGATATTCTCATCCAAAACCTGAACACTTCCCATCCCAGGACACACTCAGGCCCAAATGCATCTCAGTGTCCTTTTTACCTAATGAGACATTCAGTTCCCTACTTAGGTGGGGAAGTCAACCCCAGCCCCTCACACACACCCATCTAGTCAAACCTGCTGGGTTTCCTCCAGCCCAAGCCCACATCTTCTCAGTGCCTGCCACCCTGAACACCCTGACCTATGGGTTCTCCCACCCTGTGCCTGGCTGGAGGGCAGCCTTCCTGCAGTGCTGCCCAAGGGGTGAAGTTAATCTGGACCCCAAATCCAAAGGAAACTAGCTTGAGAGGAGGAGCAGGTTGGACCTCACCCCCACCATGCTTAAGCTCTAAACCCTGGAGGAAGCTGTCTAGGAACTGGGGGGAGCCTCCTCGCAGCAGAGCTGGGGGACATGCAGAAATTGCTCTGCTAATGCACGAGGAAATTTTCTTCCTGATTTGCTTTTTCAGAAACAAGTTGAAACCATTGTTCTTATGCCTGGCATCTCAAAAAGGGATCCTTCTAAAGCCCTCACTCACTGCCTCACACCACACACAGAGCAGGGCAGGCAAGTAGGAAAACCTAAGGTCTGGGGGTGGCTGGCTTCTGATCCTGAGCTTCCCAGGAGGATGGAAGCCTCTCTTCTTCTGTCCACTCCCTACTTTAAAGGGTCTCTCTGTTAGAGTAGGTCTCTCTTGCAGGGGCAAAGACTCTAGGCTCAGATCAAGGGCCAGACTCCCCCCTGCCCAATGCTAGAAGATCAAACAAACCCATGAGCCTGGGAGCCACAGCTCTCCCCAGAGGGCATGTCAGCACCAGGGCTGGGCCTCGGGGAAGCAGCTGCAATCACGAAGAGCCTGCAGAGAGAGCTGAGCAGCACACAGAGGGGACTAAGGAAGGACGGGGCTGCACAACACCCCTCGTCCCCATTGGGGCTGAGGAGGTCCCTATGTTCCCATTTCTGCCCTAAGGATGTCTCCAGCTCAGGGTACCACAGAGACCCCTCAGTCACAATCCTTCACCCCACCCCTGCCAGCTGCTGCCTGGCCTGGCCTGCTGAGATCCTAGCCGCCCCCACCCATGCCACCACAGAGCCCTGTACTGACCAGAGGGGCATGGGGATGGTTCAGACCTTCCTGGAGGATGATGGTGCTGTCCCAGGAGGCAATTCTTGTCTTAGGCAAAGGAAAAGGTACTGATCTTAGATCCCACCAGGCAGGAGGTGAGGGCGGTTGAGAAGGAGTACCTGCTTGGGAGTGCCTGTCCTGGCCGCGTGACCCCCTGAGCACATTGTACCAGGTATAACTCTGGCATGGGGGCTGTGTCCTTGTGCCCTAGTCTGGGGTGCTGTGCTAGTGCTTACCTATGACCATTGCACCTTTGAGGCGTAAGAGGAGGGAGGCACCTGCCCAGGAGATTGTGGGTTTGTCAGTCTCCTAAATACATATGAGTGCCGCCTGGACATTGTGACTATATAGAAGTAAGCCAGACAGGCACAGTGGCTGCGGACACATGGCTGTGAGATTTCTCAGTTCTAAGATCTGATCTTTCCTGAGCACTCACTATGAGCCTGTGATGGTGCTGACCTCATAGCAGTCCCATGGGGCGGGTCCTGCCCTTCTCATCCCATTCTTGCAGATGGGAGAGTGAGGCTGGGAGAGGTTAAGTAATGACTGTGATAACCAGGGTTATCCTAGTTAGTTTTATTAGGGTTATACTAGCTAGACAGCAGCAGGCAGGTTGACCCAATGGCTTGCCCTGTTAACCAGTGTGCTGTTTTATAGGATAGAGGTCAAGCAGGGTCCTGAAGGGCTCCTCGAGTACTTTGTAGGCTGATAATAAATCACTTAGTCTCTGCCCACAGCTGGGCTCTGAACTCCCCTTTGCTACCACCATCCATCGGAAGTTGCCAAATCTCTCATTGCTCTCCAATCTCCATTACTGGGGAGAAGGGGAGACAGATTCAGGGCCAGGAGCTGGGCATCCCAGTAGGGAGAACTCTGGGGTGGAGGGTGTACCTTTTATTTTCTGACTGGCTCCATGCGGGGGGCCTTATCCCAGAAAACCCTGTCGTGTGTTGGAGCCCCACTCACAGCCTTCTGTCCCCCAGCTGTCCCCCAGGCCCTTTGTTTCCTGGGCCCGACAATTCAGCCAGCTCCCCCTGGTGCCCCTGAACCCCCCAGTAGTCCACTCCCCCATGTGCTGGTGCCTTGCAGGACCAGCCCCTGCTGATGACAGCCTGTGCTTGCCTGTGCCAGTCTGTGCCTGCACCCCTGCACCAGGGCAGCTGGCCTGGGCGAGGCTTGGCTGGCTCAGGGTTCGCAGGGCCAGCTCTGGGCCTGGCATAGCTCCACTCCAGCCTTGCTCCTGACAAAAAGGCCTCCTCCATCCTGGGCATTCTAGAACGCATAATAGGGCAGATGGTATGGGGAGATGACTGATCGGTGAACTCATGAGCGCATTCTAGGCTGCACTCGGGCGGTCGGGGAGCTCTGCAGAGGCCGTAACTTTATTACTGTCTCCCCTGTGCTTAGCACAATGCCTGGCACATGGTCAATAAACACTGTGATGGAAATGAATGCAGGGCAAGACTGGACGCCAACTGCCTCACCTTCAGGGAGGCAAGGAGCTCCAGCCTTTAGCCCAGACTCTGCGTGTGTGTGTGTTTGTGTGTGTGTGTGTGTGTGTGTGTGTGTGTTTTCACCCAAGGCTGTGGCACACAATGGAGCTCAATATACATCTGATCAGGCTGATGGGTCTGTGGTGCTCCCCCAGGGCAACCCCAGGTGCTCCTAGATCCCAGCCCCTCCCCTGCAGTCTCCTCTAAGGCTGTACATCTTGATCCCTGGAGGGTACCCAGGATCCCTGGGCTGGATTATTCGTGATTACCCATGGTAATTACTTATGGTAATAGAGATAACAGACAATTCTGACTACTGGAGGTGGAGGCGAAGGCTCTATGATGCAAACCTCCTGGTGGGTTTCGGGGAAACAAGGCAAGGGGCTGAGTCCTCACACCCGACACACACACACACATACACACACACACACACACACAGATACACACACACACACACAGACATACACACAAAGACCGGACATCATCATACACAGACACATAGACACATACATACATATACACATATATACATATACATATATGTATATCACACATATACACAGGGACATATAGACACAACAGACAGATACCCACAAGCATTACATCCACGCACACTGGGACACAGACGGGCACACACACCCAGCTGTCACCAGCACTGCTGTGGGAGCTAGGGACTCCGGGTAGGAATCTGCTCAAAGGCTATCCCGGAGTCTCCAGCCCCTGGTTGTCTGTCTCTGCCTTGCTCTGGCACATTCAGTACAAGTGCCTGGAGCCCAGGCTCCTCCCCAGGCCAGCACCCTGCCCCCAGTGAGCTCCCGGGCCTGACAGGCTGGCAAAGAGCAGGGAGCAAATGATGATTGAGCACCTTCTCTGTGCCAGGCATCAGGACGCAGCACACCAGTGCCAACGGGGTGATTTTCCAAATTTTTGGAGCCATGGAGCCCTTTGTTTAAAGGGAACTTCATAGAAAAGTCCTGCATATAAAGCAGATACAAGTGGAGCTGTTCTGGCTGGAGTGGGGAAGGAGTCTGGAGCCCCATGCTCTCTCCCTAGCCTCCCATGGTGGCCTTGAGACAGGTCCAAACAGCCCCAAGACTTCACAGCAGTTTGAAAACCACTGCAGGGCACTCTAGCACCTCATGGAACCCTCCAAAGAACCCTGTAAAGTGCATGTTACAATCTCCACTTTGCACATGAGAAAACTGATGCTTCACAAGGGGCATTAACCTATCCAAGCTCATGAAGCTGTTCAGAGATGAAGTCAATATTAACAACTCCTGTTTATCAGATTCAAACTCTGGAAGGTCCCGACACCTCTCTATTCTGAGGATAACTCCCTGTATTTGTATAGCACCCAGAGACATATGTCTGTGATTTCCCCTGACCAGATATCCTGCTGACCCTAGAGCTCTGAGTGTGTGTGTGTGTGTGTGTGTGTGTGTGTCACAGAGACAGAGAGAGAGAGAGTTTGTCTTGGGGCTGCCCCCAGGAAGCACGGAAGACCTGTCAACCCTATCAAGTATATACAGACTGTCCCTGACTTATAGTGGCTTGACTTACCATTTTTCAAATTTACAATGGTGCAAAAGCAATACACATTCAATGGAAACCATACTTCGAGTATCCAACAACTATTCTGTTTTTCACTTTCAGTACAGTATTCAATACATTACATGAGATATTTAACACGTTATTATAAAATAGGCTTTGTATTTGGTGACTTTGCCCAACTGCAGGTGAATGTAAGTGTTCTGAGTACATTTTTTTTTTTTTGAAATGGAATTTTGCTCTTGTTGCCCAGGCTGCAGTGCAATGGCATGATGTTGGCTCACTGCAACTTCCATCTCCCGAGTTCAAGTGATTCTCATGCCTCAGCCTCCCGAGTAGCTGGGATTACAGGCACCTGCCACCATGCCCAGCAAATTTTTGTATTTTTAGTAGAGATGGGGTTTCACCATGTTGGCCAGGCTGATCTCGAACTCCTGACCTCAGGTGATCCACCCCCCTCGGCCTCCCAAACTGCGGGGATTACAGGCGTGAGCCACGGTGCCCAGCCTTCTGAGTACATTTAAGGTGGGCTAGGTTAAGCTATGATGTTCAGTAGATTAGGTGTATTAAATGGATTTTCAACTTACGATATTTCCAACTTTCAGTGGGTTTATCGGGATGTAACCCCATCATCGTAAGTCAAGGAGCATCTGCATGAGCCCCATCATGTGTGCCCACGCATGTGTTCACTGGCTCCTGGAGGCATATAATCACAGTTGTTCTTGACCAGTTAAATGCAACATACAAGGAACAACTATGATGTGCCAGGTACTTTGCTAGGCATAGGTAATACCAAGATGAACACAACACAATCTCTCCCCTGGGCAGCTCAGAACCTTCTAATGGAGATGGACACAGTTCTACAGGCAGGGTACCAAAGCTGTAGTCAAGAACAGAGTGAATTGAATTTTTTGCGTAGACAGGGGCATCTTAGGCCCTTCCTGGCAGGGATGAGACATGGACAGGGCCTTGCAGGAGAGACTGCCTTGCCTAGGAAGGGCATTCATTACAGGAGAGTGAAGATGGATGTGCTGGGGGAATGTTGGAGGGGTTGCGAGTGCAGAATGTCTTGAGTTCAAGTCTGGAACTGAGAGTGGCAAGGACAGGGAGGGGCAGGTATTTTGGGAGAAGTGGCACCTGGGCACCCGGCCTGTCAATGGGAAGTGGATATGAGGCTGCAGTCGGGGTGGAGGAGGGAGTGCCATCTGCTCCAACGCCCCCTACCCCCCGCAAAACACCCAGCTTCTCGGCTTCCTTGGCCATATCCTTCCTGACAGGCCCTGGGGACAACTCTCCCTTCTCTCCCCCCAGGCTCCTTTGGGTGCCAACTGTGGCTGTGAAAGAGGCAGGAAAAGGTTGTGGAGTGGTCAAATGTGGAGGGTTGAAAGGGTTTGGGAGCTCTCTTCCTGAGAAAATGGAGTGTGATGTGAGACAGGGCAGATCCTGAGCTTGCACTGGCCTTCAGCCCCTGCACAGGCCTGAGAGGCAATCTTAGGTCCTCTGCAGCCTTCTTTCTCCACGCGGGTCCCCATCCAGGGGACAGCATTCCCAAGCCCTTGGCCACTCTGCATTCTGGGAGCATCACCAGAGCCAGAACACTGAGATCCAGAGATGGGACGGGTCTTGCAGGCAGTTGGTGAAAGGGCCCCCAGCCAGGCTCTCTCCCCAAGCCCTGACCCCCTCCCACTGCTCTTAAGTTTCCGCAAAGAGGGCAGGCAGAGCAGAGCAGCAGAATCTGCAGCCGGGCTCGCTGGCCCCTGTGGAGGCTCTGAGCCCAGTGACCCAGGTTCACTCTGATAACCAATAACTGGAAAGCAGGCCTCTGACATTCCACACTCCCCTCTGAACTAGGAAAGTCCTCCCAGGGACTGGGAGTGAACGGAGAGGCTGGCTCTGCCCCCGCCCTCACCTCCCAAGAGAAGGCCCCATCTCTGAGACTGATGGGACAGGCGTCTGACTTGCTCTCAGCAGCTACAGGGAACAGGTTCTTCTCCAGAGCTCAATGATTGAACCAAGCCTCAGCTCATCTCTGTGCAAGAGGGAGGCTCCTCTGGGAGATGCATTAACTCTTTCGACCCAGAAAGCCTGCTGGGCCCCTTCACCCATCTGGTTGGGGGCATTGCTAATGGGGCCAAGGTCATGACTCCACTGGCAAGAGGGTGTGGACAAATCAGTGAGACCCCTCCTCACTGCTAGGAAAACAAGACTGGGAGACTTAAGGCAGCTCCCAGAGGGGCTTACTAGCCCCCACCCAGACAGCTGAGGGGAAGGGGCAGGGGGAAAGTCAGCCCTGAGACCACCTGCCAGAGGAAGATGTTACTGACTTCCAACCCATGCACGAGTCCTGTTCTCTTCCGGCCTCGCCTCAAGAGCTGACGGGCGAGACGGCAGGTGGGTTCTTACCTCCCAATTAATCACTGCTTTCACTTCCTAAGCGGCACCCCGCTGGCTGGAATGGGGGCAGGTGGGGGTACAGGGCTGAGCCAGACTCCCAGGGGACCAGTAGGAGGCACTCAGCCCCAGGAAGAGCTTCTTGGTAATAGCCAAGCCCCTTCCTCTGGGGCCCTGGGGAGAATTAGTGCTTGGGCAATTCCGGCAGCTCCCCAGGCCAAGGTAAAAGCTTTACGGACCCAGATGTGCCTGGAGCTGGGAGGGGTGCTCCTCGGCTCAGAGCCCTCCTTTCTGTCTGCCTCCCCAGGTCCTTCTCAGCCTCCAGCTGGGCTGTCCCCAAGGTGAGCTGAGGCTCTTCTCCTCCGATCCCCACCTCTGCCCGGACATCCACCATGGGGACAGCCACCAGGAGGAAGCCACACCTGCTGCTGGTAGCTGCTGTGGCCCTTGTCTCCTCTTCAGGTAAGAGGGCTCATCTGGGCTTTGAAGCCTAGCAGGCATGATTATAGTGTTTATCCTTGCTATGATTTGGGTGACGATTACAGAAATCATTGGCTCTGCATTGTGGGAGCAGCTAGATTTCTGAGGCCATTTCCTTGCTAAAATTTCCCATTTGTAGATCTTACCTTCCTTTGAGTTTAGGAGGAGAGGGAATATGTCTTTGCCATATTATAGATGAAGGAAGAATGACCCAGAGAGGGTGAGTGGCTTACCCTAGGTCACACAGCAAGATGATGGCATGCCAGATCTCCACAATATCACCCGGAGTTGTAGCCTCAAAGGCTGCACTGTCCCATATGGAAGGTAATAGCCCCATGGGACTACTACAACTCAGATTCAATTCCATTTTAAAAATAATTTCCTCAGGTGCACTAGCCACATTTCGAACGTTCAGTAGCCATATTGGATAGCACACAGCATAGAACATTTCCATCATTGCAGGACGTTCTCCCAGACAGGGCTCTGTAGTCCCCTGACATGAGCAGACAGCGGTCAATCCCACTAAACCCTGGAAGGGTTTCTTAAGGCAACGCTGCATCCCAGCAAATGGACCGAGCATAGAACAGGATCTGGGAAGAGATGCGGCAGACGAGGGAGCTCAGGTTCTCCTCCCAGGGGAGCTTCCAGCTTGGAGGAGAGGCAGAGGAAGGCTGGCAGGAGGGGAAGGAGAGGGTGAAGAGGGCAGGCCGAGAGCCACAGGCCAGCTGGACTCTGGAGAGCATGTCAGGCCAGAGGAGCCGGGCAGCTGGCCTGTCCTAGGGCAAGAGGGAGGTCCCCAGCCGCCTCCTGCTCTAAGGGGTCTGCTGGACCCACTGCTTGGCCTCTGCCCTGACCCTCAGCCCAGATCAATAGATGCTTCTTTTCTCCTTAAACATCTCCGTGGGACTCTCCATGGTCCTGGAGTTCTAAGCACCTCAGACTCCACCTCCCCTACCCCACACCTCCTGCAAGGCTACTGCCGGTGCATTTCAGGTCCTTTGTCTCACGAGGGAGGGACTCCACTGGCATACTTTCAGACATTCTCATTCTGTCCTCACTGCTTCCCAGTCCTGCAGCTCAGTCAGTGAGGCTGCTGGGAAACAGGGCTGACTCAGAGTGTGGGGGGAGCCACCCAGCCCCCCAGGCCTCGCTACCTGTCCAAGGGTCCACCAGACTGGGAAGAGCTACAGGGATGGGGAGCCTCAACTGCACAGAGCAGGAGATGTGCACCCCAGACGGAGCAGAGGGGAGGCACCTGGGCTTCTAGCATCTGCTCCCTCAGGGACACCTCAGTGCTGGATCCACACCATCTGAGGAAAGGGGTATGGACAGCATCCAAGGTCCTTAGACCCAGAGACACACGAAGCCAATGGCCAAGGGGCTGGGATCTGGTCTGCCACCTCCCAGAGCTCCAGAGAGAGACAGGAGTGGCAAATCCCATCGCTGGCCCCCACCCCTCCCAGGAAGGTGCCTCAGCTCTGGGCTTTTCTTGCTGCCCTGTCCTCGGGATATAGCTGTGGATTCCTGGCACTCCAGTGCAAGGAGGGGTATCAAGGATCCCTCTCCACCTTCTCATCTCTTTAACTCCGTTCCTCTGCAAGGTTTCTGATGCCTGTGTTTGGGGGAAAAGTTACCAGGACAGGGCATCAGAAAAGAATCAGAGAGGATGAGGAACAAGAATAAGGAAGGGCTGGCCTTGCCTGGGAGAGTGTGTTTTGTTGTTGTTGTTGTTGTTGTTGTTTGGGGGTTTTGTTTTTGTTTTTGAGATGGAGTCTTACTCTGTTGCCCAGGCTGGAGTGCAGTGGTGTGATCTTGGCTCTCTGCAACCTCTGTCTCCTGGGTTCAAGCGATTCTCCTGCCTCGACCTCCCGAGTAGCTGGGATTACAGACACTCGCCACCACGCTCGGCTAATTTTTGTATTTTTAGTAGAGACGGGGTTTCACCATGTTGGCCAGGCTGGTCTCGAACTCTCGAGCTCAGGTGATCCTCCTGCCTCTGCCTCTCAAAGTGCTGGGATTACGGGCAGAGAGTGTGTTTTTGCATGTGCATGTGTAAGCACACACACGGGAAGGCTCATGTGTGGGTGGGTGTGTATGTAGCTAAAGAGGCAAGTGTGGGTGTGTGAGGGTGTCTGTGGATATGGAAGGCTGAGAGGCTGGAGGTATGAGTGAGGTGTCTGCATGGAGGTGGTACTACGCTGGGGATAATGAATGTGTCCAGAAAGTCTCACAGCACAGTGTGACCAGCTCTCATATCCCAGCCTCCCTGCAGAATGCCCAGGGGCATTTTCTAAGACTTGGTCTCCTGAGCCTCACTCCAAGAGATTCTGACTCCTTATCTGTGAGATGGAGCAGGGCCTCTGGTGGGAAACAGAGGTCAAGAGTCAGGGACACTGGGGTTAAGAATGCTTGTGGTGGGGTCAGCCTGGCCAAGGTCCAACCCCCCAGATCTGCTCCTTCTCGCTGTGGGATCTGGGGCAAGTTATTGAACCTTTCTAACTCTCAGTTTCCATGTCAGGAAAATAAGAAAATGGCAATACCTATCTTGTAAAGAGGTTATGAGAAATATGGAGCATGGTATGGGATAAATAGTAAGCACTCCGTCGATAGCACCTATTTTTATTATTATGAATGCATGGATTATATATAAAAGTCTCCGTGGCCATCTATAGCTGTGTGTCGGGGGGGAATGGATGTGTGTGTAAATGTGTGTATCTTGCCATTTGAGCAGCTTAGGGAGGTGCATATGTATGAATGTGTGTATGACATGAACGTGCATATAAGAAAATGTGTGTAGGTGAGAGATGCGAAGGGGTGTGTATGTGAATATTTGGGTGAGTGGACAGCTGAGAGCAGAGGAGAAAGGTTTCTCGGGAAGAAAGAGTCTGAATGTATCAACATGCCCTGAGCCCACTCAGCCACCCCATCACCCAGAGTTCCTGGAAGCTGCTATTGTACTAGGTGGTTCCCAGCAGCCCGGCTGCCTCCCAGCGCTTCCTTTGCCTCCCCTCCCAGCAGTGCCAGCTGGGGCAGGATTCCTACCGTACACCACCATCATTAACTTGGGATTAAGCTGGACTTTCCAGCCGAGATGATGCCGTCACCGCCCGCCGCCTCCGCCTCTGAGGCCTGGGGCGGCAGTGAGGGAGAATGGCACAAGGGATTCCTGCACCGGGCCATTCCTGGGAGCCCTGCCTCCTACCTCATTCTGAGAGCTGCTTAGCAGCTGCCCTCACTCCCAGGGGGCCAAGGCTGGGCCTCAGCTGCAGCATGGGGCCACCCCCTACCCCTGGAAGAGGACCGATGGCTGGATGCGCTGGGAAAGGAACTAATTGGTTAATGGGGATCCCTTTCCCCATGACCCACCAAGGAAGGCCTGAAATCAGCTGCGTTAAGAGGTAGAAGCCAATTAGGGATAGCCTGGCTCCCACCTGACACCGCAGAAGCAAAACGGACTGGCCCCACCAGTCAGCAGAGAGCCCACCCCAGCCCTGTCGAAGGGCAGGTGTGATGTCCGGCCAATCTGTGGCTCTTCATCCCCTGCCCTGCCCTGCAGCAGGACAATGATGCATGAAGAGAGAGGAGTCTGCCCCATTTGCCTGCGTGGTGCTCATTGGTCCACCAAGCTCAGGAGGAATTGATCTGTCTGTGCCACAGACTTGCTGGGTGACCATGGGCAAGTCACTCCCTTTTCTGGACATTTCTTGAATTGTGATACTGGAATTGTATAAAACTGCCACCAAAGCAAACTGCCCACCCTCCACCCACCATAAGGCAATCCTTCTCCTCCAAGTCCCCACCCCACACATAGCTCCAGCAGACATCTGCTGAGCACACTCTCCGTGCCCGCCACCTTCCAAGGGTTTGTCTGGCTGAATCCTCATGCAGACCCTGGGAGGTGAACTCATATTCTTTTCATTTCACAGGTGAAGATACTGAGGCTCAGAAGAGTTCTATAACTTTCCCAAGGTCCCACAGCTAGTAGAGGGCCAGCCTAGTCCCCAGGCCCAGGCCTCGTTGGTCCACACTGCCCCAGTAAGGGTATTAGGCTCCAGGGACACACATCCTCTCTGCATGTTTGTGGCTGGCGACGTCTCATGCACCTCACACCCCACAGATCAGTTCTTCTGTAAGGGTCCCTTGAAAGCCCCCTGGGAGGTAGAACTGCTTCCATTCTGAGGCCCCAGCATCTTGAACTTTATGGCATTTGCTACCTTGCACTGTCAATTTCCTGTCTCCCTCCTTGGACCGCAAGCCCCTTGAAGAAGAGGGACTGTGTCTTAATCATCTTTACAAGCCAGTCTCTAGCCCAGTGCTGGGTATAGAGCAGGTGCTCAATACCTAAGTGTAGGATGGGTGATTGATTGAACTAGTATGGCCAGATGGGGCCTGCCCAGTCTATTTAAATTCAAATTTAAATTAATTAATATAAAATGTAAAATGTCGTCCTTCAGTCGCAATAGCCACATGTCAAGTGCTCAATAGCCCCACGTGGCTAGTGGTTACCACATTAAACAGTGCAGAAAATGGGACATTCCCATCATCAGAGAAAGTTTTACTGGACAGCACAGCCCAAGAGGCCAGGCTCCAGCCAGGCCAAGGCTCTGAGGCATCTGGTGGTGTCATCACCTGCAGCTTGGAGTTCAGCCCTGGGATCCCAAACCACCTTCGGGCCTGTCTTTGAAGACCAGCCCCTCAGTGTGCTATTCCCAGAGGAGTCCACGGAGGAGCAGGTGTTGCTGGCATGCCGCGCCCGGGCCAGCCCTCCAGCCACCTATTGGTAAGGCCTCTGCAGTGGGTGCTGGGAGGCCCTGGGCAGCCGTTGAACTTTCCCTCTCATCAGCCCTGCCACCAGGCAGGACTCAGAGGTCCCCTTCCTCTGTCCCCTGCCGCAGGTGGAAGATGAACGGTACCGAGATGAAGCTGGAGCCAGGTTCCCGTCACCAGCTGGTGGGGGGCAACCTGGTCATCATGAACCCCACCAAGGCACAGGATGCCGGGGTCTACCAGTGCCTGGCCTCCAACCCAGTGGGCACCGTCGTCAGCAGGGAGGCCATCCTCCGCTTCGGCTGTGAGACCCGCGGGGGACCAAGACACTTTGGGGGAGGGGGAGAGGGGGCTAGGAGAAATTACTGAGAAAGGATAAGTGACACCCTCAAGCCGGGCCTTCCTGACCTCACATGACATGCCTTAGTGAACTGCTGCTTCTCCGGGAAGGATGAGTCGGGGAGGGGCTCGCAGGCCAGGAGGACAGTGCCTGAGCCCCTGGTCTCTGCCTCCAGTTCTGCAGGAATTCTCCAAGGAGGAGCGAGACCCAGTGAAAACTCATGAAGGCTGGGGGGTGATGTTGCCCTGTAACCCACCTGCCCACTACCCAGGTGAGTCCAGCCCTGGGGCCAGGGTTAGAGAGGGCACAGGAAGGGCTTCCAGATGCTTGGCAGAGGAAGGATGGAATAAAAGGAGACCCCTGGAAATGACCCTTAGAAGCACCCATCCCTGGGACCCTAACTTTAAATGATCTGTGTTTCCTTTATGGGTCTGTCATTTTCCATCGTTGTGCCCTGCTTCCACCTTCAAACTGGGTGGCCCCTGAGGGCTGCGATCCCTGGCAGACTTAGCGCTCCCTGAGGGCAGGAATAAAGTCGCTTCTTCCCTCTAGGTCTCCCCTTAGCCCCAGTTCAGAGCATGGTGGCTGTCAGGACAGGGCTTGCAGAACCGCACCAGCATGCTGGGGTCCCACCCAGAGTGGCCCTGTTAGCCCAGCACCCCCTGGTTTCCTCAAACTCCTCACATCCTAGGCTTGTCCTACCGCTGGCTCCTCAACGAGTTCCCCAACTTCATCCCGACGGACGGGCGTCACTTCGTGTCGCAGACCACAGGGAACCTGTACATTGCCCGAACCAATGCCTCAGACCTGGGCAACTACTCCTGTTTGGCCACCAGCCACATGGACTTCTCCACCAAGAGCGTCTTCAGCAAGTTTGCTCAGCTCAACCTGGCTGCTGAAGGTCAGGCTTGGCCAGGCGTGGCTGGAGGGAGGGAACTGGAAGGGTCAGCGGGCATTGGGAAAAGGGTTTTTCCTTTGGAGATTGGAAGATCAGCTTACAGGGCACTGATTCCAGGCCCTGGACCCCCAGATCCTCCTGCTTCAAATCCTGAGGCCCTTGCCCCAGGCCTCAAGGAGATTCCACACAGCTGCCTAGACAGAGTTGGCTCGGAAAGGTGCTGAGATCCCATGCACGGGAGCACCTGACCTGGAGTCATCTGCATCTGATTTGTAAAACCCTCTCTCCCCAGATACCCGGCTCTTTGCACCCAGCATCAAGGCCCGGTTCCCAGCAGAGACCTATGCACTGGTGGGGCAGCAGGTCACCCTGGAGTGCTTCGCCTTTGGGAAGTGAGTGTGAAGAGGGAGGGGAAGCAGGGCACGGTCTCTCAGGGGCACAGGTGATCCCAGGGTGAGCGCAGGCAGAGTCAGGGCTCTTATCTTGGTGTCCCTCACAGGGTCTAGCAAAGTACTGGGCACACAGTGGGTATCGACCACCACTCACTGGACAGTAACTCTCTGGGTGAGGCATCGCATATGCCAGGGGCCTTCCATGGCCAGGATCACTTGGTCTTCCAGCAGTGCATGGCAGGCTCAGACAGCTTGAGTAACACCCAGGGCTGGAGGCAGGCAGCACAGTGTACAGACTCCAACCCTGTCTGTCTCATTCAGATCCCAGCTCTGCCACCCGCAGACCTTGGGTAAACTGCCTAACCTCTCTGTGCCTCAGTTTCTTTATGGTGGTGATAATAGTACCTACCTCATAGGGTTGTCATGAGGATTAAATCAGTTCATATATGTGAGATTCTTAGAACAGTGCCTGGAATTTAGTTAAGTGTTCCGTGAATGTTAACAGTGATCTATTTGAGAATAGCAGCAGAAAGTGTTCTCTTTCTCGTACTCCTAGAAGAAGGATTCACTAGAACAGGGCTAAGCAAATAGCAGGTGCTCAATAAATGTTTGTAGTATGAAAGAAAGAATGTGATTTGTACTTTGGCCCCCTCCTCCCTCAACTATCTCCTATGGTTACCTGGGAGAATCTCTGCCTTGTGGGAAGTTTTGGGCTTCCAGAAAATCCACATGAAAAGCATGTGGAAGAGGGGCCAGGTGCAGTGGTTCATGTCTGTAATCCCGGACTTTGGGAGGCCGAGGTGGGAAGATCATGAGGTCAGGAGATCGAGACCATCCTGGCTAGCACGGTGAAATCCAGTCTCTACTAAAAATACAAAAAAAACTAGCCAGGTATGGTGGCGGGAGCCTGTAGTCCCAGCTGCTCGGGAGGCTGAAGCAGGAGAATGGCGTGAACCCGGGAAGCGGAGCTTGCAGTGAGCCGAGATTGCCCCGCTGCACTCCAGCCTACTGGGTGACAGAGCGAGACTCCGTCTCAAAAAAAAAAAAAAAGAAAAAAAAGAAAAGCATGTGGAAGGGGAATATATTAACCCATTAAAACTGATACCTCAGTCCGTTTTAGTGCACAGATTACTACTAACTAAAGTCCCTTTCAAAGTAGGGGCAAGGCCTGCCCTGTAGAGGCAACGGAAAAGAGAACCCGTAAAGACCCAGGTCACAGGCCACTGTGGCGAAGGGCAGACCCAGAGGCATGGTGACCAGTGCGGGAGAGGGCAGGCCAGCTTCAGGGTGCAGACCCCGCAGAAGCCCAGCTTCACTGGCTCCAGGGTTGTTGCAGGGGGGATGGGTAGAGCAGCCCTGCCTCTTGCCCCTTCCCTGCATGCGCTCCGAGCCTACCTGGGAGAGGAGAGTGAGGATCAGCCAGAAGGCACCCTCTCTCCCTCTGTTCCTCCCAGGCCCAGCATCTCAGGAGGGCCTGAGAGTCTGGGTATGAGGAGCTGCGGGCCCTGGAGGGGTAGGCCCAGCTCAGCCCACACCCTCTGGCTTTATCTCTCCTGCCAGCCCTGTCCCCCGGATCAAGTGGCGCAAAGTGGACGGCTCCCTGTCCCCGCAGTGGACCACAGCTGAGCCCACCCTGCAGATCCCCAGCGTCAGCTTTGAGGATGAGGGCACCTACGAGTGTGAGGCGGAGAACTCCAAGGGCCGAGACACCGTGCAGGGCCGCATCATCGTGCAGGGTACAGAGCCAGGGACACCTTCTCCGCCCCTCCCGACCCCCTTCCCGCCTTCACCCTTGTCCCCAAGGAAACAGACCCAAAAGTCAGGGAGGAGACTGGAAGGCCCCCTGCATGAGCCTGCTTGCCCTAGGACTGCACTGAGTCTGGGACCAGAGGAGGCTAGTGCTGTGGTCACCTCAGAGCTTCACTCAGGGGTGCAGAAAGCACACAGGAGGCTCCAGAATGATTTAAGTTGCAAAAGCAGCCACTGGCACAACCACAGAGTGCCAGCTTTCTTGTGCCTCCTTCTTCCTGCCCCCTCCTCTTTGTCCTCTCCATCTCAGAATGCTCATGGCGCCCTCTGCTGTCTGGCACAGGTACTGCTGCCCTGATTTTCTGTTCCTTTTAATGAGCTGGAAGCTCCTCCTAGCTCATGCCAGGTTTTCTTTTCCGGGCTCCCACAGCTCAGCCTGAGTGGCTAAAAGTGATCTCGGACACAGAGGCTGACATTGGCTCCAACCTGCGTTGGGGCTGTGCAGCCGCCGGCAAGCCCCGGCCTACAGTGCGCTGGCTGCGGAACGGGGAGCCTCTGGCCTCCCAGGTAGGAGACATGGGGCTTCCTCCCACACATCACAACTGTCCTCTGCTCACTTGGTTCCCTCACCCCCCAGAACTTCCCCTGCACCACTAGTAGCCCCTCTGGGCTAATTAGGGTGTCACAGGGTGGTCCTAGGACCACCTAAGGACTTCTTCCCATCCCAGTCCCATTGTCACAGGCTAGGCCTGGATCCAGGCACAGTTCAGCCACAAAAGAAGTGATGTGGTCCTGACTGGGTCACCTCACCCTTCCAGCTTTGGGGAGGCCTGGGTAATCTGCATCCTGAGGTTCCAGGCGGCCCTGAGGTAGGACTGGACATACGAGCCATATCCTCTAGGGATTATCAGCCTAGAGTCTCCACTGCTCCCACCCCTGCCAACCCCTCCTCCCTGTGGCTCCCGTGGTCCTGATGCCCCTGGGCTCTGGGCTCTTCTGCACAGAACCGGGTGGAGGTGTTGGCCGGGGACCTGCAGTTCTCCAAGCTGAGCCTGGAGGACTCAGGCATGTACCAGTGTGTGGCAGAGAATAAGCACGGTACCATCTACGCCAGCGCCGAGCTAGCCGTGCAAGGTAAGGGGCCCAGGGAGGCAGGGGACATCCCAAGGACATGCATATGGTGGCTTTCAGAGCTCTGAGTTTAGGTGTTTCCAAACACACATGCACATACCCTGTGGCCATTTTCCTTGGTTTTCCAACAGTTTCTAAGTAGGAGAACTCAGAGATTTAAGAAAGGAGATGAGACACAGGGTTGACAGCTGCCAGAGGGCAGGGTCTCTGACTTGTTCCATGTCTGGCACACAGTAAATGTTTGCTGCAGTGAGTGAAAAAAACAGAAACCAAATCAATCAGATTTGTGTAACCCAACCCTTTCAGCTATGTGAGCTTTGGCAAGTTACTTAGTGTTTCTGTGTTTCAGTTTCTTGATTATAAAATATAGGCAATAATAGTCCTGCCCTCCTGGGCTGCTGTATGGAACAAGTGAGATGAAAGAGGTACAGCATAAAGGGCCTGCCCACCATACAGCAGGTGCCCGGGAAATGTGAGCCAGTGCTAATATTTAGTTGTGTGACTTGAGCTCACTGAGCCTCAGTTTCCTCATCCATAAAATGGACACAGTGATACCCACCACATCAGGTTTTAGTGAAGCTTTGCTAAGAAGCATTCATTCGTTCCTTCATCCATTCAACCACTACTTACTCAACACTTCACAGGGGATGAATATAAAAGATACGGTCTCTGCCTTTAAGTAGCTTACAATCCAGTAGAGGGAAAGGGACAAATAAACCCCAAATCAAACAATTAAATAATTTCAGCTAGCCATCAAATATAGTATAAAGAAAATCCAGGCAGGGTGCAGTGGCTCATGCCTGTGTAATCCCAGCACTTTGGGAGGCAGGGGTGAGTGGATCTCCTCAAGCTCAGGAGTTCGAGACCAGCCTGGGCAACATGGTGAAACCCCATGTCTATGAAAAACACAAAATTTAGCCAGGCATGGTAGCACACACGTGTAGTCCCAGCTACACAGGAGGCTGAGGCAGGAGAATCACTTGAGCCCTGGAGGCAGAGGCTGCAGTGAGCTGAGATTGTGCCATTGCACTCCAGCCTGGGCAACACAGCAAGACTTGTCTTAAAAAAAAAAGAAAAGAAAAAGAAAGAAAGAAAGAAAGAAAGAAAGAAAAGAAAAGAAAACCCAGTAGAGTGATGGGCATGAGATGGGCCTGTTAGATGGGGTGGTCAGAGAAGTCCTCTCTGAGGAAGTCTCATTTAGACTGTGACCTGAATGTTAAGAAGCCAGCCGCGTGAAGATCTGGGGAATTTCCAGGCAAGATTTACAGCAAGTGCAAAGCTCTGGAGGCAGGAAAAGACTTCACAACTTCAAAAGAGAGAGAGAGAAAAAAAAGGCTAGGTGATTGGAACATAATGAATGGGGGGATAGAGTGGAGCAAGATGCGATTGGAAAGGTGGAGACTTATTTGTGAAGAGCCGGGCTTCACTGAGTGTGAGTTGAAAAAGCTGTTCATTCCCAACTGGGTGGAGAAAAGATTGTAGAAGGAAGGTGCAGAAACAGGAAGACTGATGTGGGGTGGCCGGGGTGGTGGTGAGGGGAGGAGGGGGGCGCGTTGTCAATAGTCCAGGCAGGAGATTTGATAGCTTAGGCCAGAGAAAAAAGGGCTTGGTTCTGGATGCATTCTGGAAGAGGTGCTAATAGGAGTCACTCATGGCGTGGCCTCAAAGGGCACGCCAAGTAATGTCTTAATCAAGGGTGACAGTACTTTTTTCTGTGGCTCTCCCCTTTCCTTCTAGCACTCGCCCCTGACTTCAGGCTGAATCCCGTGAGGCGTCTGATCCCCGCAGCCCGCGGGGGAGAGATCGTTATCCCCTGCCAGCCCCGGTCAGCTCCAAAGGCAGTGGTGCTCTGGAGCAAAGGCACGGAGATTTTGGTCAACAGCAGCAGGTACCACCCACACCCCACCCTGCACAGTTCCTGCTCCTCCTCATTCTCCATGGAGGCCAATTCCCCTCCTGTGACAACAGTCACAGGAGTTGGCCAGCCCCAGGGACAACCATGCCTGAGTTGGCCACATCTGCCTTGTCCTTGCCACAGAGTGACTGTAACTCCAGATGGCACCTTGATCATAAGAAACATCAGCCGGTCAGATGAAGGCAAATACACCTGCTTTGCTGAGAACTTCATGGGCAAAGCCAACAGCACTGGAATCCTATCTGTGCGAGGTGAGGGCTGCCATGTGGGTAGGCCAGGGGCTCAGCCTCCTCAGGGTACTGTCCTCCCCATCATCCTGCTCCTGTGTCCACATTGCTCCTAGTTTGGTGTCAAGGCCACCCCAGGATTCAGTTTTGCTTGGGACCACCCCCTGGCCACCACTGAGACTCTGGTCATGCCTCCCTGCCTGCCACACACTCATGCAGTCCTGGGCAGTTGGGACCTGTGGGTCACACCACCTCTTCTCTTTGCTGGGCCTTAGGACAGAGCCTCTCAGCCTGCCCTGCGGACCCGGCCTGGGCCCATTTCCTCCCCCATCCACCCAAGGACCTTGTTTTTCTTGGCAGATGCAACCAAAATCACTCTAGCCCCCTCAAGTGCCGACATCAACTTGGGTGACAACCTGACCCTACAGTGCCATGCCTCCCACGACCCCACCATGGACCTCACCTTCACCTGGACCCTGGACGACTTCCCCATCGACTTTGATAAGCCTGGAGGGCACTACCGGAGAACTAATGTGGTGAGACCTAGGGCCAGAGCCCCATGGCTTCTCCCTCCTTCTAGAGAGACAGGGGCCCCAAGATGTCCTTAGCCATCCCCACCTTTAAGAAACCCATAGCCTAAGCGTCCCCATTCCCTCAGGCCCACACATGGCAAGCTCATCCTTGGATGAACAGCCGACCTTCCTGGATTCCACCCAGGGACCATGCATTTAGGAGAGGGTTAGGGACAAACCTGGAGTTGTGGGCAGCCACCAAGACACTCCCACTACTGTTCTTGTTAGCCTGCCCCCTAGGGCAAATGATATTATTAATGTGGACAGTCATTGACTGTCTCCTGAAACAATCTTTGTTGTTTAGTCCCCAGTGGTTCTAAGTGATGAGTCGTGATTCCTCCCATTGAACAGACAGGAAAACTGAGATCCAGTGGGGTCCATGGATGTCATGGAGTAGGGGACTCCCAAGCTCTGCCTCATGTCTCATGGCCTGCTGCACTGGTCAGGGCCGGTGGTCTGACCTGCCGCCCCTAACTGTCCCCGTGTGCAGAAGGAGACCATTGGGGATCTGACCATCCTGAATGCCCAGCTGCGCCATGGGGGGAAGTACACGTGCATGGCCCAGACGGTGGTGGACAGCGCGTCCAAGGAGGCCACAGTCCTGGTCCGAGGTGAGGGGTTTCCCACCTCTACCCCTACCCCAACTCCCTTAAAGCCCAGCTGGGCTGTTCTGACCTGCTCGCCTCATCTCCCCTCCCTTCCCTCAAAGCTGCGGGGAAGGGCTTCTGGCGGAACTCCTGTGAGCTGGATATACCCTGTGGTTCTTCACAGGTCCTAAATGATCAGGACATTTTTCTTCCAAAGTCAAAGTTTAAAAAATCCACTCCTAAACACGTCCCAAGACAGGAGTGCTTTACTGAGCCCTGAAGTTTTCAAAGCCTAGTGCTGGGAGATCTATGCACCTCTCCATGTGACAGCCTCTGTGAGCTCCCCCAGCCTTGAGACACATCCCTCCACCCTCCAACTGGCACCCGCCCCGACTGCCCACACCCCTTGCCCGCCCTCCCGCCTGGGTGTGTGTTCACTGCGCCCTCTGCTGCCCTGTCTTGGTACTGTACCAGCTCAAGCCTGGCTGGGAGGAGGTTGGCTCAAATTGGAAGCTGCCCAATTCTGACCCACTGTGCTCTGACCTCTTGGTGCAGGTCCGCCAGGTCCCCCAGGAGGTGTGGTGGTGAGGGACATTGGCGACACCACCATCCAGCTCAGCTGGAGCCGTGGCTTCGACAACCACAGCCCCATCGCTAAGTACACCCTGCAAGCTCGCACTCCACCTGCAGGGAAGTGGAAGCAGGTTCGGACCAGTAAGTGTGAGCCCCACCTGGGTCAGTGCTGATAAGGCTTGACTGGGTGTAGGAGGTGGAGAGGGTCAAGGTTTGGGGATCGGGGTCTGAGGGCCAGGGCTGAGCCTGGAGCTTCAAAGAGGGACAAGATCTGTCCTCTGCCAGCAGAGAGCATGCAGGCAGGCAGGAAGACAGTCACACAGAAAGTAGGAGAGTCGGGAAAGAGTTAGAAGAGGAGACACTTGGTCTATGCCCTTGAAGAATTGGTAGGATTGTTACTGGAGCAATGAAAATATTCGTGGGGACACAGGGGCGTAGGCGTGCACACAGCATTGGCAGAGGCACCAAGATAGGGAAATTGAGTTGTTTTTCAATCATTTCTGACAAAGGTACTGAGTGCTTAGTATATGGCAAGTACCGAAGTGAGGGCTGGGTAGATAAGGGGTGATTCAGGCCAGTGCCTGCCCTCTGCACCCAGATGAATAAGCGAATGCTGGAATATGGACTCCCTGGTGCCTTGCAGATCCTGCAAACATCGAGGGCAATGCCGAGACTGCACAGGTGCTGGGCCTCACCCCCTGGATGGACTATGAGTTCCGGGTCATAGCCAGCAACATTCTGGGCACTGGGGAGCCTAGTGGGCCCTCCAGCAAAATCCGGACCAGGGAAGCAGGTGAGAGTCCTGTGTGTCCCAAAAAGCTATCATCAGGGCAGAGACCCTGGCACCATTTATAGGGAACGCCAAGCCAGCCGCAATTATGCTGAGTTCCAACCCTGCTCACAGGGTTCAGACTCTCACAAAACAGAGGAGGACAGAACACCAAGTTGGGACCAGGGCCACTGCATGGACAAACCATCTAGTCCAAACTCCTCATTTAAAAACTGGCCAACCTTACAACTGCATGTGCATCTATAATTTTTTTAAGTTTAATTTTTAAAAGTGGAAAAACCAAAGTTCGGAGAAAGGAAGAGTCACATTGACAGAGCTTGGACTTGAACCCAGGACCATGGGGTGGTAGACAGATGTCTTCCTGGAAGAGTATGCACTACAGAAATCAGTTAATGCTGGCTGGGCGCAGTGGCTCAAGCCTGTAATCCCAGCACTTTGGGAGGCCGAGGCGGGCAGATCACCTGAGGTCAGAAGTTTGAGACCAGCCTGGCCAACATGGTGAAACCCCGTCTCTACTAAAAATACAAAAATTAGCCAGGCGTGGTGACACACACCTGTAAATCCCAGCTACTCGGGAGGCTGAAGCAGGAGAATCGCTTGAACCCGGGAGGTGGAGGTTGCAGTGAGCCAAGATTGTACCACTGCACTCCAGCCTGGGCGACAGAGTGAGACTCCATCTCAAAAAAAAAAAAAAAAGAAAGAAAAAAAGGAAATCAGTTGATGTGAAAGATGTGTGTGTGTTCTGTGCAGGGGGCTAGGGAAGCAGCCAGTGTCTCCAAGCCTTTAGATGGTTTCTTTGGGAGCAGATGGAATGAATAACCTGCCCACAACCCTCAGCAAAAAGCGTGTGGGTGTCAGAACTTGAGTGGGGAAGGAGGGGGAGAAGAGAACCCAGGAGAGAGTTGGGGAGGCACAGGCTCCAGTCAGCATCTGCTGAGAGGCTCCTGCCCATCTCCGAGCCATTCGCAGGGGAAGGCCTGGAATGAGAGCCCGGGGATCCCGGGACCAGGAGCATAGATTAAGGACCCTGCCTCACCTCCTCTACAGACCTGTTGCACTGGATGTGTAGTGAGGGTCCACCTTCTTGTCTGCCTGAAACATGTTCTCCTACATGCCCCAGACTGACTCTCCAGGCCCTTTTTCTAGAATCACTCAACATTTTTAGCTGGTACCTCTCCTGAGTAAGAAATTCCAGAGGGAGCACTTTCTTTGATTGATCCTGAACTTCTTGGAGGGTCAAATGTGGAGAAATGAGGGGACACCTTTATTCTATTAATAGTATCCCAGGAGCTGAGGAGCACAAAGACAGCTGTGATGCAGAGGAAACATGATGGGCTTTAAAATCAGAAGGGCTGAATTCAGATTCTACCTGTTCCATGTATTAACTGTGTGACCTTAGGCAAGTTGATTAACTGCTCTGGGCCTCAGTCTTTCCACCCTGAAAAGGGCAATAATAACACCCACCTCACAGGATCAAATGGCCAATGTGTTTAAGTACCTCTTGCAAATTACACGGTCCTAAACTATTGTCATCAGAAGCAAGTGAAAAATCTCCAGCTGCTGGATTCTCTGCGGAAATATTTTGACCCCCAGCCAAGTTACTTTCTGCCAAGCTGCAGGAGCTGATGAAATAAATTCCTGTTTTAATATCAGCCTTGTTTAATACTAGAGACAATTAGGAGATTAAATCTGCAACAAAAAGAAAAATAGTAATATATCACCCTGGAGCCCAAAAGTAGTTTGTTTTGTTTGTTTGTTTGTTTGCATTAACTGCAGTTCTGGGTTATTTATTCCCCTTAGTTTAAAGCGAATGAGAGTTGGTCTCTGTGATTTAGTTTAAGTTGATGGAGTAAGGAGAACAATGATCATGTGTGCATCATCTGCTCTATGCTAACCACCGTCTTGTCTAATTTCATTCTCATTATGGCCTCTGAGAGAAACATGATTATCTTCATGGAGAAGAGAATCAGAGGCTCAGAAAGGTTAAGTAACTTGCCCAGGGAAGCACAGCTAGTAAATGGCAGAGGTGGGATGTGATTTCAGGACTGCCTGACTCCAGAACCTATGTTCAGAGGGACCACTGGGGGGCAAACCCAGGGCCCAGTTGAAGGGGTTCCCATCTTACGATGCTCTACAGGCACAGGCTCAGGGCTTTCATTTTTTCCTTGCTCATTAACAAGCCATATCGGTGTCCCTTGGCGCTTGACAGCCCCCTCGGTGGCACCCTCAGGACTCAGCGGAGGAGGTGGAGCCCCCGGAGAGCTCATCGTCAACTGGACGGTAAGCTGCAAGGGTCAGATGTCCTCCTCCTCCTCCCTGACTCCTCTCCCGCTTGAGCAGCTGCAGAAAGGACCACTGCACAGCTCTGACTCAAACGCGGATAACTTCCTGTCCCCCTTCCACGCACCCGCTGCCCCTTACGCGAATCCACGCTGCAGGCGTAGGCGTCCAGGCCCGCTACTCTTGGCAAAGGTTGGGTGGGGCCAGGGAACGGGCAGGGACACGTGCCGCGGACCCTCGCCCATGCCACGCTCTTGCCCCTCAGCCCATGTCACGGGAGTACCAGAACGGAGACGGCTTCGGCTACCTGCTGTCCTTCCGCAGGCAGGGCAGCACTCACTGGCAGACCGCCCGGGTGCCCGGCGCCGATGCCCAGTACTTTGTCTACAGCAACGAGAGCGTCCGGCCCTACACGCCCTTTGAGGTCAAGATCCGCAGCTACAACCGCCGCGGGGATGGGCCCGAGAGCCTCACTGCACTGGTGTACTCAGCTGAGGAAGGTGGGTTGCCCCTGGGCCCACTGCTCGTCCCTACCCCAGCCACTTGTCCACAGGGGTGTGGGGTGGGGGAACGCTACCCATCTCCTAGCTCAGTTCCATAGGAGGAGGTTGAGAGGACACCTGGGTTCCACACCATTGGCCTCACTTCCAGCTCTTGCTACCTTGTCTCCCTTCGGGGTTAGGAAAAGGGAGGCTCTCTGG
The DNA here is from genome assembly GCF_029281585.2 of Gorilla gorilla gorilla. Taxonomy (NCBI): domain Eukaryota; kingdom Metazoa; phylum Chordata; class Mammalia; order Primates; family Hominidae; genus Gorilla; species Gorilla gorilla. The sequence continues at coordinate 51,689,456 of NC_073224.2, read as the reverse complement.
GAATAGAAGTGGGCCCTGGAGCATTGCTTGGGGGGCTCCCACTCGGCCTTCATCCTGAAGGCTTTCCTCCAAAATTTTAAGCAAAGGCAATCCTGGTTGGGGGCTGCTCTGCAGGACACAGGGGGGCCCTGGGAATTCAAACCCATTCTATATTGGTCCCCAGAGCCCAGGGTGGCCCCTACCAAGGTGTGGGCCAAAGGGGTCTCATCCTCAGAGATGAACGTGACCTGGGAACCCGTGCAGCAGGACATGAATGGTATCCTCCTGGGGTATGAGGTGAGCACCAACCTGGGGCTTGGGAGAGGAAGGGGTGCTGGGGCTTCAAAGCCAGGTGGGAACAACTCACAGACCACTAATCATTCCTCCTGGCGTCCCTGGTTCGCTGACATGGCAAACTGAGCATCCAGTCTATGTAGCACTGTGAATGCAAATTTCACTAAGACCCCATGGCAGGCCAGGCGCGGTGGCTCATGCCTGTAATCCCATCACTTTGGGAGGCTAAGGCGGTAGATCTCCTGAGATCAGGAGTTTGAGACAAGCCTGGCCAACATGGTGAAGCCCCGCCTCTACTAAAAATACAAAAATTAGCTGGGCATGGTGGCCCATGCCTGTAATCCCAGCTACTCAGGAGGCTGAGGCAGGAGAATCGCTTGCGTTCAGGAGGCAGAGGTTGCAGTGAGCTGAGATAGCGCCACTACACTCCAGCCTGGGTGACAAAGCAAGACTCCATCTCAAAAAAAGACCCCATGGCTTATGCCCATTGGGGAAGACAGACCCTGGAGGCAGCCTTAAAGTAAATGCTTGGCTAGAGCCAGCATTGGAAGCTGGGAGGGTAGAAGGAACAGGTTCTGGGAAGGGGCATGGCCTGCCCCTTTCATCCCAGAGCCCATTCAGGCTGGCCTGTCCAGGGCTGCACAGAAAACAGCCTGAGCCGCTCTGTGGACAGTTGATCATCCTGTCCCGGGGGAATCTGGGGCCCAGCAGTCTGGCCTGAGTCCTGGGCCCACTGATAACTCCACATGGGGGTACCTGTGGAGCAGATGCCAAGTGAGGGGAAGCAAGAGGGAGAGAAAGAAGGAAAAGCAAGAAGGAACCATCAAGCTGGGCCTACTAGTGATAGCACAAGTTCATTCTAGTAGAGTACTCTAGATTTGAGTACAATAGCTTAGGCAAGCCACAGTGTGGAGATAATTCCAAACTCTGTCCTTGATTTGAAAGCATATTTAGCAGGTCTTCATGCTATGATTACCATGAAAATGGGTTTGCATTTATTAGGCAACCTTCAGAAGCTTGCTTGGGGCCAGGGGACTACTTTGCAGTATAAATAAGCATTTTTTGTCCCTTAGCAGAATGCCCACGGTAGCCCCCCAAGTTAATGAAATGAGATGTGTTCCAGCAGGCCATTGCTAGGTTGAGCCTGTGCCACCGGCTCCCTCCCTGACCCATGTCTTGAGCACCTTCCTTGAACTAGGCACCAACAGACAGCAGGGACTCACACCCACATGGCCCTGCTGTCTGGGTGCTCATGATCTAGTGTCCAGGTTCTGAGGCCTAAGACTGGGTCACAGGGACCAGGATGAGCAAGAGAGGAACAGAATTTGGGGGGCCGGGGCAGCCCTGAGATCCTGGGCTTGACTACTACCCCTTGGGTACCCCCGCCTCCTTGAGATCCGCTACTGGAAAGCTGGGGACAAAGAAGCAGCCGCGGACCGAGTTAGGACAGCAGGGCTGGAAACCAGTGCCCGAGTCAGCGGCCTGCATCCCAACACCAAGTACCATGTGACCGTGAGGGCCTACAACCGGGCTGGCACTGGACCTGCCAGCCCTTCTGCCAACGCCACGACCATGAAGCCCCGTGAGTCTGTCTGCCTGGGCTGGGGGTAGGGCAATATGTTGGAGGGTGGGTGCCTCTGAGATCATTCCTTCCCCAATGATAAGACAAATGCTCTAGCCCACCAGCTCTGGGCTGAACAGAAATTAGGCAGCGAGCCTAATGGAAATAAGGGAATGGAATTCATGGCCCCTGAAGCGTCTCACACTTCTCCAACCTTTGGATTTTCATGGGCTTTGTTTCGTGGGCATGGGTGACAGAATGTGCTGGGTGTAACTGCTAGAGGCAAACATCCAGAGAAGGGCTGGCTAAAGGTGAGGGGGTGCGGGGTGCCAGGGAAACGTTTGGACATCTCTCCAATTCTTCCTCTCTGGCAGCTCCGCGGCGACCGCCTGGCAACATCTCCTGGACTTTCTCAAGCTCCAGTCTTAGCATTAAGTGGGACCCTGTGGTTCCTTTCCGAAATGAGTCTGCAGTCACCGGCTATAAGGTGAGGAAGCGATCAGCTAGGCCCAGAATGGGAAGGAACAGCTCCTCTGTGTTTCCAGTGAACATAAGAAGCAGCAATTTATAGCAAGAGGCATCTGAGTGAGACATAAGCAAAGGGTTTGTGACTGTGAGAGGAATGAAATTCATGAACGATTCTCTCAGTAACTTGCAGTAGAAACTATAAAAACGGGCAGATGGTATCACTGCAGAAAGGCAGAGTTCACAGGGGCAGTGATGGACTATGGGGATGGAGTATGGGGGTTCTTCTAGCTTAAGGAGTCTACGGAAACAGTTCAGTGGCCTGCAAGCTTTCCTCCACCAATGAGGAGCTTTGTCAATGGGGAGGAGGGGTGAGGAGGCTGGACCTCAAGAGCCCAGAACCATCGGGGCTCCTCCCAGTACCCAAAGCTGGGGATGACTCAACGATCAGCCCTGGTGTCAGGAAACTCCACCTGGAAACCTCCTTCCCACAGATGCTGTACCAGAATGACTTACACCTGACTCCCACGCTCCACCTCACCGGCAAGAACTGGATAGAAATCCCAGTGCCTGAAGACATTGGCCATGCCCTGGTACAAATTCGGACCACAGGGCCCGGAGGGGATGGGATCCCTGCAGAAGTCCACATCGTGAGGAATGGAGGTGCTGCTCCTCCCCTGCCCTTATCCCCTCAAGAGATTCAGGATCCACCCAGATACCTGAGGGTATCATTCCCACCCAGGCCAATTCCAATCTCTACCCGCAAAGGAAAGTGGAAGGCAGGCAAGAACCAAGTGCAAAGTAGTCTTAGAACTGCCTTGCCACCACCTTTCTACCCAGCCCCCAGAACATCCCCGAGGGCCAGGGAAGGGAGCAGGGTGCAGGGGGAGGCTGAGGATCAACCAGCAATAGCAAAGGGCCTACGAAACACCGTAGGAGTCGGACTGAGACCACCCAGCCGTCCGCTCCCAGGCCTGCAGCTGGCCCCATGAGTCTCCTTAGGAAAGGTCTCAATCTTGCCACAAGGGTGGGGCTAGGGTAGTCCCAGGCCCAGCTGACTCAGCTTGTGCTGGTTTCAGGCACAAGCATGATGGTGGAGAACATGGCAGTCCGCCCAGCACCACACCCTGGCACCGTCATTTCCCACTCCGTGGCGATGCTGATCCTCATAGGCTCCCTGGAGCTCTGATCCTGGAACCCCTCCCTCTGCGCCGCAGCTGGATGCCACCTCCGACGGACACAGCCAGCCCCTTCCTGCTGCCAAGGTGGCCTGACACTGTGCCAGAGAGTGGCTGGTTTTAAATACCTACTTTAAACAGTGCCCTTTTTGTAGGAGGTAGGATATTTTATATTCTGCCGCAGGATAGAACCCACGCAAGGATTTTCTTTAAATTGAGAGGCACCAGGCAGTAACTTCCATGATGACACTGACGCCTATACCTGAGCTCTAGGCTGCCTGGAGGGAAGGAACAGGCCCATGGGAAGAAGGGGGTTTTAAAAACATGTCTTCAACTCAGCAGAGATGGCACTCTGGGACCCTATATGGACTCCGCCACTTGAGAGCAGTCCTAGGCCCGGCAGGAACACCAGACATGAACAGGTTGAAGAACTGGAGCCAAGTGCACACCTCACCATCCTTCAGTCTAAGGAAGACGGGCAAGCCCTGGGACCAAGAACTCTCCTGCCTTCTCCCTTGAGCAGCAGCAAGGACGCTGACGCTGTCCCCGATAACTCCCTAGGGGCTCCTGCCTGCCCAAGCGGCTGAGAACCAGCGCCCCGATGCCTGAGGCTGGGAGCCTGAGCCCCTTCAGCTTTGAGGGGGGTGATACTCCAGGCTGCTTGGGGTGGGAGCCAAAAAGAGTTGAGAGGCCAGGGCCCTTGGTGGAAAGGGGCACCAGCCTTGGTCTGAGATAGTCACAACCCAGATGACGATGCCCTCTCAGCCAACACTGCCAACCTGACCCTGTCATCCCCAGATTGACAGCGCCACTTCAGGTGGCTGGGTGACTAAAGGGCTTGTCTTGGTGGGGTCTCCCACCCCTCCAAGACCCATCCTGCACAGTCCCTCCAGGGTTTGGGCAGGAGATGGCCAATCATGCGCCCGCCTCTCCCTTCAGTGCTGCCTGCAGTCAGCTCGGCCTCCCTGACCTGCAGCCCCAGACTCTGCTCTCCCAGCACTGACTCACTCCTGCCTGGGAGGGGAATGCAGCATTCATGCTGTGTGTCCTGGTATTGGGAGGTTTCTGGGAAGGGCAGAGGATAAATGTGGCCCTGCCTGCTCCCAGGTATACCTAGGACCACCTGGCCAGATCCACTCCCAGACGGCCTTGGACTGCTTGCATTTCCCCAGAGAAAAAGGGGTTAATAAATGGGCCATCCTTTCCTGAGCTCTGGGTATACTACCAGTCACAGAACGTCAGAGCTGGAAGAAGCCTTAGAGCTCAACTTCTTCAAGCCCCTCACTTTACAGATGAGGAAATGGAGGTGGTCCAGAGAGGGTCTGGGATTCCCAAGGTCACACAGCCCGGAAGAGATAGGGCTGGGTTAAGAACTCGAGTCTTCCACCTTTCTGTTCAAGGCTGTTTGTCTACCCAGAGGAAGGAGGCACTGCTGAATGGCTATGGCCTGGCTAAGAAGTTGGTTAGTCAGTAGGATATGAAAATTCTACTTCAATGGGTCGGATTGGTGATCATGGGGATTGGCATGGCTGGGTTCCAGTCCAAGGTGTGGGCAGAGCTTCTACCGAACTTCAACATGGAGTGCTGACTTGAAGCTCCCTGTCCCCCTCACTCTTGCCCCAAGAAAAGAGGCCAAAGCAAGAGCAGATTCCCTAGGCAAGAGAAGCAGCACAACCAGGAAACCCCAAAGCCCATGCTCCGACAGGTGGCCCTTCACAGGGGGCAGCGGGACAGGCATCTTGAAGGGCATATGTCCTTGGAAGCTCCGAGCCTGTTTTCTGTAGTTTACAGTTAGAGCTCTATTTTGTTATGGTTTTTTAAACTTTTAAGTCCTGCTCTATTTTCCTGGGCAGGTTTATGTTGATGTTTACCCACTACAATTTTTTAAGAATATAAGCTCACATGCCTTTTCCCTGCCACAGCCAAACCCCCACTGCACCCTACCCACCCACCCCTAGCCCAGGTCAGCTTTCCTGGAGCTGGCTAATCAAAGCCTCCTCACCTCTTCCCAACCCTTACAAGCAAGGGTGCTAGGGGCTCAGCTATATGACCGTTCTCCCTGACAGGGAGTCCAAACTTGGCCTAGCATCCCTCCTGGCCCCCCTCTGGCCACGACTTGGCCTGTGCCTGGTTCTCTATCAGAAAGGGGATGCTGAACAAAACCTCCTTCCAAGTTTTATCCAATTCCTTCCTCATTGCCTCGGGCTGCGTCAGGGGAAGCAGGGGACAGGTGTCCGGTTGCTGGGCTGAGGGAGGAGCTGGTTTGGCATAGGACCTAACCAGTGAAGCTGGAGGCTACAGCCCCTAAACTTGCTTCAGGCCAACGATAGTTACTCACAAGTAAGTACCTTAATGCTAATGAGGTCCACTAAAAAGGGGAGGAAGGCAGACCTCCTGGGAGACCCACGAAGGGTTTTTAACCAGGGAAAACTGAGCCCCAGGAAAACCTAACCACTGTGCAGGCAGAATTTGTTTGAGGGATAGAACGACAATAAAATAAATGTTCCTGCAGCCTGAGATTTCAGGTAGAGTACTGACTAAGGTTTAATAAGACAATAGGTGACCTGAGGACATGCAAGCTTGTAAAATGCAACAGCCTCCTGCTAGAGTGACTTGTACATGAGCTTGCTTGCAGAAGACTAGATTAGATGTTTCTCAGGATCCCCTCCTGCGCAGGGGTTCTCTGATTTTCGTGTTCTCTGCCCAGATGGGCTGGGGGAGTTGAGAGTGTGCTTATTTTCACTGTGATCATGAGACCACAGTTCTGGGTTATCTCCTCTCACACATCAAGCCCCAGAGGAGGCGGCAAGAGGAACAGCCACAAACAGTACTTTACCCCACAGCTTAGTGGCCAGTAAACACCCTGGGGACTAGGAACAGGAACCACCTGTAGGCACCTCTCCAGGGCCCAGGGAGACAAGTGTCCTCTCTTCTGCATACATTTGGGCTCCCCTTACAGAGCCCTTTGCCCTGGCTCTCTGGTCCTTGTTGCTCTAACAGTCCAGATGTACACCCAGCCTCAGGGGGAAGGCAGCTCTCTCCAGACGGAGTCTCAGGGCCCAGCAAGGTCAGGTTATCTGCTTTCATTCAGGGCAGCAAATGATACAAATGGTGCCAGGGAGTGGCAAGGTCATGGGAGTAGGTGGGGGTGTCTTTTTCTTTTCATAAAGTTAACAACAGACGAGACTGAGGTTAAATATCAGAAAAAAACCTCTGGAATGACCTTCCTCATTCCAGGAGGCCCTGGAATAAGGAAGAGGCTTCTTTCTGAGGGAGATTTGAGGAATTTTGACAGCTGTTGACATGGGATCTAGGAAAGGTGAAGCTGTGACTGGAGGGGCAGGAGATGGTCCAAGTGTCCATCCAGAGATGAGACTCTTAGAATCAAAGTGTTCAGCCCAGGAAGTCTTGGAGATCCCACCTTCTGTGGCCCTGCACCTTACGGGAAGCCATTAAGGGGGCTCATCTAGGAATTCTGGTTACAGCCCAGTGCTCATCCCAGCGTATGCTGCCTCTTTAGGGCAGCCCCAAGGACCAGCCAGCCTGTACTCTGGGCAAGAGCCCAAAATGGCTAGGAATGTTTGACTCCCTTAATCTCTTCCCCAGCTACAGAGGAATCTTTTCTCTGCCTGGTCTCAGAATGGGACTGCCAACTGGCTCATTGGTCGGAGACGCAGTATCCTCAAACCTGTGGCCACTGGCATGACAGTGGTGCTCCGTCTCCCTGGGTGAGACCCACCCTAGGCTTCCTCCTGGATGTGATGGGGATTGCCAGAGAGGCTCTTAGCATAAAAGGCATTAGGTGGGCATTTTTCTGTGTGCCCCCAAAAAGCTCCATGGAAACAGGCACCTGGTAGCTGCAGGACACCCGTGGACTTGTGTATATGGTCATAGGCTTTGGGAAGACAGGACGTAAAGGAAAATGAGAGAAACAAAATGGGTCAGATAGCTTTGGCCAGAGCCCCAGGCAGCCTCTGGGGCCTATGACACTTAGTGCCCTTAGATGGGATACAGCTTGCCTCGGCCCCAAGACTCCTCCAACTTACCCGTCCCATCCAGGGCCTGCACAGCTTAGAGAGGCTCACAACTTGGCAAATGCTAGGGCTTCATCAGACCAATGACTTGACTCAGTGTTTGTTAAAACGGAACCACTCCCGTTAGCCTACTATTTCTCTCCTGTACTTCTTGTAATGATAGTTATTTATTGACTCTGGTAGCAGGCAGTTCTTAAATAAAGATGGTTTCTCAACCTGTTGGGGAAGCTGGCACGAGCTGTGGGTGTTTTTATCATCAGGCTAAAGCATAGCTCCTTGTCCTGTTCTTCACTCCAGAGGCTTTTAACCAAGAATTTCTTTACCCCTCACACAGTGAAATATAAGTAAGTTACAACATACAGTCTATATTGCTTCATCCAGTCCCAGGAGGAGGGAAAAATTAGGCCAAGATCTTAAGGCAGGTCCAAGCAGAGCACAAGCAGGCATTTGGCTAGAATCAGTTGGCTTTACCTAATACAGTGGCAGTAAACAATGCTTATGTGATGGTACTGCTTCAAGGTGGCCTGATTTTTAAGACATCTTTGAGGTGTTGACTCAGTGGTCCCAAAGGAAAGTCTCCCTGCAGATATATTAATGATACCCAACTGGTGAGAATGAGGCTGCTGCCTCTACTCTTGGTTCACAGCAGCCACAAGGGTTTGAATTACTAGTCACTTTCCAGCCACACTTTCTCACACATTCGATAACCATTTATCAAACTTTTTTTTTTTTTTTTTGAGACAGAGTTTTGCTCTTGTTGCCCAGGCTGGAGTGCAATGGCATAATCTCAGCTCGCTGCAACCTCTACCTCCTGGGTTCAAGCGATTCTCCTGCTTCAGCCTCCTGAGTAGCTGGGATTATAGGCACATGCCACCACACCTGGCTAATTTTTGTATTTTCTAGTAGAGACAGGGTTTTACCATGTTGGCCAAGCTGGTCTCCAACTCCTGACCTCAGGTGATCCACCCACCTCGGCCTCCCAAAGTGCTGGGATTATGGGTGTGAGCCACGTGCCCGGCCTATCAAACTTTTATTACAGATGAAAATGTGTGTGGAGATACACTTGCACGACTGTGTTTTGAGTCTTTCAGTGCAAAGCAGGTAGGGCTCCATGCTGACTATGCCCCCAGCTTTTTTCAGGGAAGAGGGAGATGGTGAATGGAGGCCTCAATACTCATTAGCTGTGTGCCTGGAAGCCCAGGCTGACAACAAGCCTCCAGAAGGGGCCTGTACGGACACCAGTATGATATCACAAAAGGGTCATCTCTTCCACTTTGCCCCCAAAGGGGATGTGGGAAAACCAGCCACTCTAAAACCCAAATATTAGTCCAGTCAGCATCCCCTTGACCCTGCAAAGGTAGATTACCTGCACAGAATTCAACAGGTTTTGCTTTACTAACACAACTGAGCATCTTCTCTTCTCTGCTCAATCCCTTCACATCCTTGGAGTCAAAACTCAAGAGCCCAATGCACAGAGGGTTATAATGCCAGAACGGTGCAACAGTCCATCCCATGCTTGACTACTGGCTGCAACAGAAGACTGGAAAAGTTACTCAGTCTCTCCATCTGGAAAATGGGACATAATACCCATCAGTCTTCCTCCCTCCTCAGCAATGTCATGTTGAGTTCATTAAAGTAGGATATTTTATGGTCTTCTAGTGTCAAGACTGCTTGCTTAAAGTACAGCAAGCTATCTCCTGAATGTCTCAGCAAGTTGTCCCATACTGAATGCTTCATCAATAATATTCCTGAACTCATGTCCCGTACTTCAGTTTACCTCACAGGATCTCACTGGATCCTCACAATCACCTATTTCAAAGATGATGTCAGGTAGCTTGCCCCATTACACCATCAACAGCAGAACAAGGCCCAGAACCCAGGTCTTCTGAAATCTATCCCCTCTGAAGTAAACAGAATGGGGGTAAGGGTACATGTAAAACGTAAGATCTTTTTTAAAATAAGAGCAACAGTAAAATGACTCCCTATGCCTGGGCCTCAGTCAGTGGTTCTCAACCTTAGCCATATATCAGAACCACCTAACAACCTTAAACAACAAAGATGCTCTGAACTCATGATATACATCTAGGACACTGAGACAGCCTAGGAGCAATGACTCCCCAGTAGCAATGAGCACACCCAACATGCAAACCTTGGTTTCTCAATGCTACTCCCCACACTAAGAGGAACCAGGGTTCCTTGGGGAAAGACCAGATTCAGGTTTGGGGCAAGGAGAGTCCAAATGTGAATCTGAGATATCGTGTTGTACTAGAAGCAAGAAAATGCTCAATGTCAAATAAAACCACAGCAAAAGGGCAAAAGAGCTTGCCTGAGGGGACTCCTACTGGCCAAAATTGGGGACAATTTGAACATCAAGATAATGGTCATTTGTACACCAAACCCCCATGACATGCAATTTACCTATGCAACAATCCTGCACATGTACCCCTAAACCTAAAAAGTTAAAAAAAGATAAAATGATAATGGATTATATATAGTTCACTGAATAAGAAGAATCTATTGAGACCTCAAAAATAAAGAGGGTAAAAAGAGTAAGCTCTTCTTTACAGAGAAATGCAGGCTAATATAGGTAAGATGAACATAAAGAATTGCCAGTTTGCAGTCCCCAACATGTAATGTTGAACAAGGCAAAAACAATGGATGCCAAAATATGTGAAGAGTTTTTGGAGAGCCATATAATCATAAAGTATTACCCCACAGACTATGAATTACAAAGGGGAAAATCACACACACACACACACACACACACACATACACACACACACACACACACACACACACACATTGGTGGTGAGATCTGGCCATCCACCACCTTAACCAAATGATCAAGCTCATTATCAATAGTGGGTCAACCTTGGCTGGGTGCGATGGCTCACGCTTGTAATCCCAACATTTTGACAGGCCAAGGTGGGCGGATCACCTGAGGTCAGGAGTTTGAGACCAGCCTGGCCAACATGGTGAAACCCCATCTATAGGCGTGGTGGCACATGCCTATAGTCCCAGCTACTCAGGAGGCTGAGGCATCAGAATCACTTGAACCCGGGAGGCAGAGGTTACAGTGAGCCGAGATTGCACCACTGCACTCTAGTCTGGATGATACAGTAAGACTCCATCTCAAAAAACAAAAACAAACAAAAACAAAAACAAAAACATGAGCCTTGTAATGTGGTGCAGTTAAGTACATATCTACATAGGGCTCTTGTCCAAAATGTTAAGATTCATTCCTCATGAATCTAATCATGAGGAAATGGCAAATACAAATTATGGAATCTTATCTAAGACAACTGGAGTAAATTATTCAACGAAATCAATGTCATGAAAGACAAAGGAATGCAGGAGATCTGTTGTAAAAGAAGATACTTAAGAGAAACACAACACATGAACTTTTATTTGATCCTGGATCAAAAATGAAATTAAAAAGCTGTTAAGATTTTGGATATTGAGGAGAAGTGAATACAGGCTGAGTATCCCTTATCCAAAATGTTTGGGACCAGACATGTTCCAGATTTCAGACTTTTTCAGATTTTGGCATCTTTGCATTATACTTACAGGTTAAGCATCCCAAATCCAAGAAATCCGAAATCTAAGCTCTTCCAATAAGCATTTCCTTTGAGCACCATGTTGGTACTCAAAAAGTTTCAAGTTTTGGAGCATTACAGATTTCAGGTTTTCATACTTGGGATGCTCAACTTGTATAAACTATATAAGATTAAGAAACTGTTAAATTTTGGCCAGGTCCAGTGGTTCACACCTGTAATCCCAGCACTTTGGGAGGCCGAGGCAGGTGGATCATCTGAGGTCAGGAGTTTGACCAGGCTGGCCAACATGGAGAAACCCCATCTCTACTAAAAATACAAAAAAATTAGCCAGGCATGGTAGCGGGCACCTGTAATCCCAGCTACTCAGGAGGCTGAGGCAGGAGAATCACCTGAACCTAGGAGGCAGAGGTTACAGTGAGCTGAGATCACACCATTGCACTCCAGCCTGGGCTACAAGAGCAAAACTCCGTCTCAAAAAAAAAAAAGAAAGAAAGAAATTGTTAATTTTTTGTTGTTGTTTTTGAGACAGAGTCTTGCACTGTCGCCCAGGCTGGAGTGCAGTGGCGCAATCTCAGCTCACTGCAAGCTCAGCCTCCTGGGTTCACGCTATTCTCCTGCCTCAGCCTCCCGAGTAGCTGGGACTACAGGCGCCCACTACCACACCCGGCTAATTTTTTGTACTTTCAGTAGAGACGGGGTTTCACCGTGTTAGCCAGGATGGTCTCGATCTCCTGACCTCGTGATCTGCCCGCCTCATCCTCCCAAAGTGCTGGGATTACAGGCGTGAGCCACCGCGCCTGGCCAGAAATTGTGAATTTTCTTAGTGTGATAAAGATATTGTGGTTACAGAGAACATCCTTATTAGGAGATGCATACATGGTTTAAGGGTTAAGAGTTGCAATGTCTGTGACTAGCTTTCAAATGGTTTAACAAAATCAATCTATATTGAGAAAGATAATTGTGACAAAATGTTAATTCCTGGTGAATTTTGGTAAAGGGTCTATGCATGGTCACCAAACATTTCTTTCAGCTTTTCTATGGGTTTGAAATTTTTACAAGTTAAAAGTAAAATAAATAATAGAGATCCTTTGACCATAATTTAAACTGAATTAGCATTGTCAGGATTAGAGCTCAAGAACCCTTATTTTTCACAAGGTCATCCAGATGATTCTGACACACATCTAGAGAATCGCTGGTCTTTGGTTTCTGCTACCTCCTGTAGTCAGAGAAAAGTGAGAGGAAGAAATGTTGTAATTCTCTCAGTAGAATTAGCTCAGCTGGTGGCCAAGAGCCTTTCCCTGATGGTTCCACAAGCCAATTATCTCAGACACGGTCCGAATGGCCTCGGAGTCTTAAGACTGGATTTCCTATGGAGGAATCAAAGTACTAATCCTCCTTTGGGGGCCTTGGCTGCTGTAAGAAACCAATACTTGACCTTCCCAGGAATAGAAGCTTCAGGGCACTGAAAGAGCTAAAAGGACTGGAGTGGAGGCAAGCCAAGGTGCTGTCTGAATGGTAAGAGGAAACCTACCAGGTGAAGGATCTAGTGTTTTGCCAAGAAATTCAATTTAATACCAAACAGGGGATTTACCTGGGCAGAACAGGCAATTTGTTAATATTTAGTGACTGTTACACACCTGAGTTGGATGTCATTACTAACAACCCCTGCCATAGGCTTAAGCACTGCACCCCCTGCCCCCAAAAGCAGACAATTGGTTTAATGTCTATTCTAAGAAACCTGAGGAAAATGAAGCCAGACTGATTATGGGACAATTTAAATAAATACAAGAAACTGAAGAGCAGAAAAGAAAGTTAGGTCTCCATACAGCTACTGTGAATTACTTTTATTGAAAAAAAATGTTCACTAAAAAGGCTGAATACATCCCTCTACATGAATACACAGCTCAGAAGAGGGGAAATGGAGGTGAGGAGGCATCCAAGTCATACAGGGTAGAAAATGAATGCAAGCTTCTTACAACTCTTCCCAGGAACACAGGCAATGCTTGCAGTTTCCTGGGTACCCAATGTGCAGGGAAGATCAGGAAGAGATCCATGGGACATAAGGAAGTTAGATTACTGCGCATAGCTCCCAGGAGATTGTCCCCTCCATTTCTCCCACTCATTCTTTTGGCTGTGGGAGTGTTCCCTCTAAGCTGATCCACTACCAGCAGCTGGAACACTCCCCTAAAAAGCTAGTTTGGCTTCCTGGGCAGCCAGTTCTTCAGGAGCAAGGCTGTTAAGTTCTTGAAGCTGTCACTGCTGCAGGCCCCCCCTCAGCGCACAGAGGACAATCCTCACCAACACGCCACCAACCACTCCAATGGCAATTCCTATTCCCAAGGCTGACGCCACCTTCTTTTTCCACTTTGGGTGGTGAGGCTTGGAGTAGCTGTCCAGATTAACTTCCAATCCCTCATCTATTAACTTCTGATCCTCAGTAAGTGATTGATGGAAATTCAGATGCACCAAGTTAGGAGGAAGGACCCTCAACCCAAAATAGAGCCTCTTGACAAGTCTCAAGTTTTTTACCAGCTGCACATCACAGCGGTATGTCCCAGAGTCATACTCCTGAGCATATTTAAACTTCACAAAGTGGGAGTTGGCTTGGAAGGGTTTGAAGACCTCATCATCAGTGGAGATGACACCTTGAGCAAGTCTCCAGGTGAACCGGAAAGCTTCCTGTCCAAACTCCAAGATGTCTGAACTCAGACAGCTAAGCTCAAATTCCCTGCCAATGAGAATGGTGAAATGGAGCATCCCACAGATCCAGTTGGTCAGACATTCTAAGCGCTGAGTCTGACATTTCCTTCTCACTCCATCAGGGCCCACCTCACAGACGGTCTCCTCCTTATAGCCAAGGCCACAGGTGACAGTACAGGTTGTGGCATTGATGATAACTTTCCCCACAGCTTCTTGCAGCTTCTCAGGGATGGCCAGTGTTTTAGGTGTAGTCACCACCAAAGGCAGGTAGAAGGCCAACCCCAGGCTCCCAAGGACAAAACTAGTGGCTAAAACCTTCATGTCTCGGTAGGCGTTTTGCCACCCTCAGCCAGCACCCACAAGGTATTCCAGCTGAATCCTCTACAAATCATAACTTGATTCCTTTGACATGAGATATCCTTCAAAGTCAAAAGATATGATGCATGTATTGTCAATAAAACAACACAACTTAATAAATAAAAGTCCAGTCCTTATAAACAGGTGAGGCCACAAGGCAGGAAAAAAATCACAATGGTGTTGCTTTACTATCTATCGTTGTTAATAAAATAACCACCTTACCTACCAGTCTTCATGTTTTGTTTTGTTTTTTTTTTTTTTTTTTTTGAGGCAGGGCCTCACTCTGTCAACCCAGGCTGGAGTGCAGTAACATGATCACAGCTCACTGCAGCCTCAACCACCTAGGCTCAAGTTATCCTGCCACCTCAGCCTCCTAGGTAGCTGGGACTACAGGTGCAGGCTATCACACCTGGCTAATTTTTCTATTTTTTGTAGATACGGGGTTTCACCATGTTGTCGAGGCTTGTCTCCAACTCCTGGGCTCAAGCAATTCACCCACCTCAGCCCCCCAAAGTGCTGAGATTACAGGTGTGAGCCACCGCACTGGCCGTTTTCGTGTTCTCTTAATGACTTTAAATCCACCTCTTGGGAAGACAAAGAAGAAAAGACTTCAGAAACTGAAGTAAATTTCCAAATTACCTCAAATGCATAGTGAAGTTACACTCTTCCTCACCCTTCCCCTTCCCCTCTATAAACTAGGATCTAAATTAAGGGTTTCAAAAGCCCCAGTTAAATGTCACCAAATAAAACAAATACTAAAGTCTAAAAAAAGGAAGATTAACTTGAATTATTTTAATGTTCCTAAACTTCCTATAAAAAGGATTAAGAACTCTGGACTAGGAGGCAAGTAACTTACCCTTCCTGAATTTCTGTTTCCTCCTTTGTAACTTAAGACCTCCTTGCCCATCTGAGGAAGGTCACTTAGAGCATCGAATGATATACTGTATGTGAGAACACTTTGTAAAGTGTGAAACACTGTTCAATGTGTAAGAAATTTTAAATAGAAATGGAAATTCATAAAGACAAGGGCCAAGATGACCTTTTCAAATCAGAATGTTTAAGGTTATGTTAAAGGCAGCTCCTCTCCACCTTTTAGGCACTCTTCCTTCCCAAGGATACTGAAGATATATTTTGAGTGAGAGGATGCATGATGCTCCCTAACTCTTGGCCTACTCCCTTTACCCTACAGAATAGAGTTCATTATTCACGTAGGTCAAGGTTGCTATGAAACAGCTATGATGTCAAAGATGGAGTTCTCAATCACATAAAAGATTAATAAGTAGACCCTCAAATTTGACATTAAAACCAAAGACTTACATAGACTTTGTGAAACATCTTATCTTTAGGAGACAACGAGCATTTAATAAATTTTAAAGCTGCTTCATTCAAAAAAAAAAAAAAAAGGCTAATAAGAATTCAACCGTACTTACTTAGACTTGAAGAAAGGTCCTTGGAAGGCAGGAACTTCCTAGCATGCATTTTTGTAACCTCCAGAATGCCTAGCCCTGCGGCCTCTTCAGAGTAATTGCAAAACTATATTGAGTTAAATAACTGGAAGACAGATCATTCCTAGATGATCTTTTTGATCAACAACTTTTCCACTTGCATCATTTATTTACAATCTCATCTAGAGGCAGAAATCTAGACTACCTGTCCACTCCCTACCCCTTCCAGATCTATCTTTCCACACCGAGAAATCTAGTATCAACACAGGAAATCACATTTTCCTTTGTACTAAAGCAAAGTGGCCAGAGAGTTCCAGAAGTGAGCAGTGTTTACAAATAAACATCTACACCTGTTCTTTAATAAACATCCGATTTTATTTACAAAGCATTAAAGCTTCAGCAAGAAGTACCCAAGGCTAAGTCTCATCTTGTACAAAACTACAGATTTTTTTTTTTTTTTTTTTGAGATGGAGTCTTGCTCTGTCACCCAGGCTGGAGTGCAGTGGCGCAATCTCAGCTCACTGCAACCTCTGCCTCCTGGATTCAAGCAATTCTCCTGCCTCAGCCTCCCGAGTAGCTGGGATTACAGGCGCCCACCACCACGCCTGGCTAATTTTTGTATTTTTAGTAGAGACGGGGTTTCACCATGTTGACCAGGCTGGTCTCAAACACCTGACCTCAGATGATCCACCAGCCTCGGCCTCCCCAAGTGCTGGGATTACAGGTGTGAGCCACCGTGCCCAGCCCAGAATATTTTTAAAAACAAAATTTTGGGGGTGGCAGGGCAGGGATGACAAAAAGGAAGAAGAGAATATACATATATTGTACAAATCAAATAATTCAAATTGAAATGGATAGGTTTTTTAAAAGTTGAAAAAAAATTCCAAAAACATAAATAATTATTAGGAGCTACTGCCAGAGACAATCTGACAGGGCTGAAGATGATTTTCTCAGTAGCCAGTTTAGGAGGTGGACATAGCACAAACATCCAAATGCACAGGCAGAGGAAACCAAGCTACTTCACACACAGAAAGATGGCAGAAACCCTCTAAGTCCCATAGTTTGCACACTGCTGCAGTGTACAGTGCAGAGGACTGGAATGGATATAATGTCTGCAAAACAAAAACATGTCTAGTGAGCCATCTACTAATCTCAACCACTGGTCTAACTCATGACAGTCTCAAAATGAATATTTAAGAAAAAAGTAGTGGCATCTAAAAATACAGACGTTTTGCAACTGACTCAGGGAGAGCTCTTTCTTCAACTACTGAATATACTGGTTCTAAATGACGGAGTGAGACAAAGAGGCTCTTGCTGACGTGCTCTACTTTGATTTCTATCCTAAAATCTAACAGGTAATCAATGTGTTTGGCTACCTATAGGAGCATCCACCAACTGATATCTTTTTATTTTTTTTTTTTTTTTTGAGATAGAGTCTCATTCTGTCACCTAGGCTGGAGGGCAGTGGTGCGATCTCCACTCACTGCAACCTCTGCCTCCCAAGTTCAAGTGATTCTCCTGACTCAGCCTCCAGTGTAGCTGGGATTATAGGCATGCACCACCACGCCCAGCTAATTTTTGTCTTTTAATAGATACAGGCTTTCATCACGTTGGCCAGGCTGGTCTTGAACTCCTGACCTCAGGTGATCAACCCGCCTTGGCCTCCCAAAGTGCTGGGATTACAGGCATGACCCACCACGCCCGGCTCACCAACTGATATATTTCACAGTAAGCACAGTATTTAAATTCTCCTTTTAAAATACTGAAAAAAAAAAGACGATCCAGATTAAGCACTTCCAGTCAGCTAAAAACGCCACTCAGAGAAGCTACTGAGCCCTTTTCACACCTGGTTTCCTAATGGGATTTTCAGAGAATTTCAAACACCAAATGTACACATCTATCCAATCTGCTATTTTTATATAAAGAACAACAAATGTCAAAAAAAAAGCTAAGCAACCTTTCACAGAAAGGAAGTGACTGAAAACACAGTAAGAAAAAGGAGCACAGGTATAGGCAGGGAAAAATGCAACGACTGATGAGGATAGATTTCCACAGGCAGTGATACAAAAAATTCACCTTGATCTTTGATTTGAACTATGTGGTTGCTGCTTTGATTCTGGATAGTTTTACTTTACTCCTTGCATAGATTCCCCCACCCCAGTAAAAAAGTAGCTTGTTGAGAGACACCTGGGTTTGTTTCCATCTCTGGAAGCCAGCACAGGTAAAGCAATATAAACTATTGATGATTCTTTGCTGGAGATGGATAAAACTAGCTATCTTCAAAAACCATGATTAATGACAATGAACCAATATTGGAGGGAAACATGCAATGAGAGGAAAACAAGGGAAAACCCTGAATTGTTACAGCCCAGCTTCTTGAGCAAAATGTGGTATGAAAGGAAGAGAGGGCCTTCATTGTTCCCTTTCTGAAAATTTGAAATCTTTCAAGCACTTTCTTTTCTGCCCATCCTTTGCACACAATATGGAAATATAGGAGGTATCTGGGGAGAGGAGAAATTTAAAATGAGAGTATCCAACAAAAGCTTTCCTAGGATACCAGTAGCAAAATTTCAGATAAGAGGTCACTCAAAGACATGCATTGAGGACCGAAGGCAAATGGGAGATAGGAAATGACATGTCAAAATGACGCTGGGTACAATAAAGTTAGATGAGCAAAACATAAGTATCTTTTCTCCAGCAACATAACTAAGCATCAAAGTTTAAATGAGTCAAAATTCCTATCTGATGTCTTCACAAATCTTCATTCCTGAGAGTCTATTTGGACTTATGCTTGAAAGGGAAGGGAAGGTCGTATACTCTTCTTCCATAATTCACTTCTTCATTTAAACATAAAATTCACCCTCCCACCTCCTGGGTGGGAGGCACAGGCCTTTGTTTTAAATTAAAGTCAATTTTCAAATGACTGACCACAGTGTCCAGAGGCCACATGACGGCAAAGTGAGAAAGAATGAAGAACTCTGAAGGTCTTCATAACAGTTCTGAGATTGCTCCTCCTGCTAAAGAGATTAGACACAAAAAGATTTCTTTTAGCTTCAATTTAGACCAGTTACTTGTAAGAACAGAAATACTGAATGCTGGATGATGCATTACAAGCACACGTGGACCAAGAAATTCCCCTTTTTAAGAAAAGCCATAACCAACTCCAACTCCCAATTACTCTTCATTGAACAAAAAACAATCCAAATCCAAAACCCCCACCCCGATACTTTCCTCAGTACTGTCCCAAAGGGTTGGGGGAAAAGCAAAATGATCAGAGTTCTATTTTTTCTAAGCTGCTAACCATGCTCTAAGGTGCTAACAAATAATGTTTAACATTCCAAAAAGTGCAATGAGGAGAGGAGAAGAAATTTTAGGGTACCATACCTTTCAACCCTTCATATATTTTAAAGATTGATTAGTCACTAAATGATTAACAAGTGAGCAAGAAACCCTTTTCCCAGCACCACAGTTCCTTAAGTGACATACTTATCACCTTAGAATCCCAAATATGGTGAAATGTTCGTGAGAGCTACGGTCCACATTGCTACACACCAACAATGATCGATAAATAATATCCTGAATAGTACAATGAAATGAACACTTCCCTGATTATTCCATAGAAGCTGCTCAACCTCTGAGAGACATGGTTAAATGAGCTGCTGTGAAATATTAACTAGGAAGTGTAAAAAGAGAAGAAGGTGAAGAAAATCCTCCCAGGTGTCATTTGGAATGGCAGAGAGCATGCCACTTGAAGGTAAAATGGTTAAAAAATAATCGCCCAAACTATGAAAGAAAAGTACCCATTTATATAACTTTGATTTTTGAAGTTCCTGCACAAATGAAAACTGGCAATAAAAATATATTCACATGTGCCTGAGAACAGACTGAAGTTACAATGAGATACAAACTTTCTACTGAATGTTATGCTGTTAAAAATCAAATTTAAACTTTTCATAGTTCAGTCAGATTAAAAGCTTACTTAGCAATGGTTTTTCAGATCTCTCTCAACATAAATCACAATGAATTCCTTGCATTGATTTTTTATTTATTTTATTTATTTTTATTTTTTTAGACAGAGTTTCACTCTTGTTGCCCAGGCTGGATTGCAATGGCGTGATCTCGGCTCACTGCAACCTCCGCCTCCTGGGTTCAAACGATTCTCCTGCCTCAACCTCCTAAGTAGCTGGGATTATAGGCGCCCACCACCATGCCTGGCTAATTGTTTTGTATTTTTAGTAGAGACGGGGTTTCACCATGTTGGCCAGACTGGGCTTGAACTCCTGTCCTCAAGTGATCCACCCGCCTCGGACTCCCAAAGTGCTGGGATTACAAGCGTGAGCCACTGTGCCCAGCTGCATTGATTTTTAAAAAACCTCCTGTGATAGAAAAATCCACTCCACAAGACTCAATATCATGCCTTACCACTTTAAGGCAATTTTCACCAACTATTCCCACAGGTACCCTGACCAATTTAGTTGTAATCATCTAAAAATGAATACAACATTGCCATTTTAAACCTAAATCATTATAGGAGAAAGTGGCTTGATCACTAATCAACAGCATTAGCAATAGGCACTCAAGATGACTAATGAGCTACCTTATACTGGTTAGCTGAGGGCAGCTCATGTTTCTATACCGTCCTTGTTTTTCTGAATAGACAAAATAAATAAATAAAAGTCAAACAAAACAAAAGCTTGTTGAGGCATCAGGCAACAAATCAAAACCAGAGCAAGCAGTACTATGAGCAAGATACAGAAATAGCAATATAGAAGACTCCAGTCAATTTAAAGACCTGACGCAGCAACTGCCCCCAAGGAAACATATTATTTAGCTACAACATAAAGGAAATCTCCAGTAATGTAATAGGTAGGAAAATTCAGCTCAAAATGACCAGCTATTATTGGTACTTTCCAGTAGCAGCCCAATCTAGGTTGGCCTAAGAGAACACTGAATCATGATTTCAAACCCTACCTTAGTTAGTTAATAACATCCCACAGAGTGAGAAAGACTACCTTGATTCTAGCAGGAATTCATAAATTAGTCTTCACAAGGAAAGGAAGGAAAAGAAGGAAAGGAGGGAGGGAGGGGAGAGAAAAACAAAGAGAGAAAAAAAAGAAAACAAAACTACCAAGCATTAACAACAAAAAAAAAAAATCACAGATTCAGTAAGTGACTTGGAGGTGGTTCAGAGCCCTAGGGCGATGGGCTGGCACCAGGGCAGTGGTGTAGCGCAGCCCAAGACAGGGAAATCTGCATGGTGCCTGTCCACTCCCAGAAATGTCACTTCTGCTCACTTTGGCCCTTGCCATCTCCAACAGACCCAGGTGTGCACCAACCCCTTCATGTCTACCATCCCATGAGGCCTTTAGAACATGTATGTAACCGACCACACCTTTGTCCCACTTTATTACTGATGTTTTTACTGCCAAGGAGCCCTAGCTCTTGGGCAATCCTTGGGCGATCACAGACAACTAGGAAACTGGTGATTCTGCTCACATCTCGAGTTTCTGGTCTCAGGACTGTCCTCTGGAGAGTATTTAAAGTAACTAAGAAGCATTTGATAGATAGTGCAGACTATGTTAGCCTGGTCCTTCCAAAAAGTCCCAAGCTCAGGGATACCCTCACCAAGCTTCACTTTGGGTCCTCATTCACATAGAAAAATGTCCACATGAATGTGGGCCCTCTAGTGCTAGCCAACACTGACAAGCTGTTTGACAGGAAAAAATTTTCTATAGTCCCAGATTCCAGATGGCCAGATTATCTCTATAGTGGTCTGTCTGCCAATTTTCCCTTGAAATGCATATTCTCCTGTTGCAACAGACAACAGACTATGGTAGCTTTGTTAGGGCTGATCAGTTTATGGAACAGTTTCTACAGTAACTGGTCAACTACAGATATTAACAAACAGTTGTCATTCATCTAACTTGGGTAGTAACACAGCCTACAACTATAATCCTACCTTCAAATGATTTGGCTCAAATGCAGAAGTTGTCCATGGGGCAGGGGGCCAAAACCTTGAATCTACACATACAACCCTCAGACCGGAGTGATTTTTGAAGATGGTTTGGTCTCAGAAGTTTTGCATCAGGTTTCCTTTCTTAATACCTGGTGGAAAATCTACAATGACTATATATTGGCTTTTACTGAAAATCTCCAAGGTGTGGAAGAATATGAGATCCAAATGCCAGAGTTTCCCTGAGTGGTCTTGATGGGCCATATGCAAATCAGCAGCAGGGACCAGTCTGACTTAGCTTGCTCAGAGCCCTCCAAGATGACCACGTTACTGGATAAAGCCCTACCCTCACCCAAACAATCCCATATAAAAACATGATAGGTTGCCCTCAAACAGACTTTTGATGGAATTATCTGTGATATCCAATTTCATCACTCTCCCCAAAATTTTCAGCCTTCACAAAGATCCAAACCACTCTGCAGCTGGTCAATAAAGCCAGATGTAATCCTTCTGTGGAAGTCTTGGAACTATACCTCAATGCCCCTTTGAGGTTTTTGGGTTGTTTTTTAATTATTTTTTTCTTTTGTAGAGACAGGGTCTCACTATGTTGCCCAGGCTTGTCTCGAATTCCTGGGCTCAAGCAATCTGACCGCCTCAGCCTCCCAAAGTGCTCGGATTACAGGTGTGAGCCATTGCACCTGGCTGGTTTTATTTTTGTTTGAGACAGGGTCTCACTCTGTTGCCCAGGCTGGAGTGCAACGGCATGATCATAGCTCACTGCAATATCAAACTCCTGGGCTCAAGCGATCCTCCTGCCTCAGCTTCCTATGTTACCAGGTGGGCCACAGATGTGCACCACCACGCCTGGCTAATTTTTTGATTATTTTGTTTCCCAGGCTGGTCTCAAACTCCTGGGCTCAAGCAATCCTCCTGTCTTGGCCTCTCAAAGTGCTGGGATTATAGGCATGAGCCACTGCACCCAGCTCAAGGTTTTTTCTTGTTTGTTTGATTGGCTTTTACATAGATGGGGTCTCACCATGTTGCCCAGGCTGGTCTTGAACTCCTGGGCTCAAGAAATCCTCCTGCCTCAACCTCCCAAAGTGCTAGAATTACAGGCGTGAGCCTTATTTACCATAATTTCCTTTTGAAAAGCACATGATTAGGGACAGACACACTTTAAGAAGCTAGGAGATTATGTCCTAAAGTGTTTTAATTAATTATGTTTGGCCACATTTTAAATCACCCTTAAAATATTTTAGCTCTCCAGGCCAGGGAAATCTATTTAAACTTTAAATTGTGTTTCTTCTGTAGTGGCATCAGTGTGTGCAAGAAGTGGGTTTGGAAGGATTGTTTTTATTTACATCTAGTCAATCTGCAATCTTTGTTGGCAATGCCCACGACTGCTCCAGACTACTTTACAATATATACAAACATGCCGGGCGTGATAGCTCACACCTGTAATCCCAGTACTCTGGGAAGCTGAGGTGGGTGGATCACTTGAGGTCAGGAGTTCAAGACCAGCATGACCAACATAGTGAAACCCCGTCTCTACTAAAAAAACACAAAATTAGCCAAGCATGGTGGTGCACGCCTGTAATCCCAGCTACTCAGGAAGCTAGGCAAGAGAATCACTTGAACCAGGAGGCAGAGGTTGCAGTGAGCTGAGATCGCACCACTGCAATTCAGCCTGGGGACAAGAGTGAAACTCCGTCTCGAAAAAAAAAAAAAAAAAAAAAAATATATATATATATATATATATATATATACACACATACACACACACACGCACACACACGCACACAGCATTATATGCATATATACACAAACACAGCCTTAGGTGGGTTGAATGTGGACGTGGTAACCATCAGTGCACCACCATAAATGTTGTCGGGAAAAAAATATTGGTACTCAGTGGTATGGTGCTGGGCTATCAAAAACTAAAGTCTAAATCTAGTAAACTCGAGGTGGAATACTCAAAATGATGAATAACTGTCTATTTCAGCTTCTCTGTAAGAGAATTCATGTTTACAGACAATGATTAAATGATGTAAGTTATAAATTAAACAAAGAATTCTGTTTTGCACTCTAGTCCACACATTTAGATTAAAATTTTAAAGCGGGGGGAGTCTGAATACAACCACTGATACGTTATCAATCCTACCTTTGAGTCTACCAAACTAGCCAAAAAAAATTGAGAATACTGTATTAACTAAAGCAGTGCTTCTATATAAAGCAAAAAAAAATTTCCAAAGCCCAATGTTTACACAGAAATGGATTCTAATTTGATTAACATTTTCTAAACAAGAGACCAATTAGCCTAGGCTCACAAGTATTTGGTAAGAAACAGAAATTGTTTTCTGTCCCCCAATAAAAATCCCTCAGTAATATAAAAGTGAGAAAACTCAAATATTATGTATCAAAAGGCTTAGGTGTTAAGAAACTACACAGATACTGTAGTTTCTGTCTTTTTGATCATCTCCTCCTATTTTCAGATATTGGAAAAAAATCAAAAACCAAAACAAACCCCATCTTCTTCCTTAACACAATGGTACTAACAATTTCATTATTGCTTCTGGAATACTAAGAGAGAGAAAGCACTACCTGTGGGATTTGAACAATTTGAAGAGGGAGAGAAAAGATGCTACAGTGAACCAGTCAAGGACTATATAAAACAAGCTTGTACTTCTGGCTACTTGTCTGGCTCTTTGAGACAAAACAAACAAAAAACCTAAGAGCAAATACGGATGAAGAAATGAATTAAACCAGAGGTTCTTACCCTTCTTTGGGTCATGAATTCCTACAGGAATCTGATGAAAACTATGGACATCTTCCCCAGAAAAATATTCACATAATATTTTGTATATAACATCAGGGGAATGTAGATTTATTGAAAACTATTTACAGACCCAAGGTTAAGAGCCACTGAATTAAGCCAAATCTGGTTTAGCCTGCCCCTAGCAGCAGTTTAAAATTCAGAAATTATCTGCTGCTGGGAAAAAGGAGGGAAGAGAGGGGGAAAAAATGTTGCAGTTAAATGAAGTCAAGGGCTATACAAAGCAAGGCCACGAAGCAAGCCAGACAATGCTCCCAATGTGTCCTTACCTGTCAAGGGCTGGCTGAGTTCCGCCTGCACTTTACCCTTCGCTGATCCTTCCAGAGGTAAACCTCTGTCCCCTTTGTAGAGTTTCGGTTTAAATGGAGAATCTTTCTCTTTACCTTTTGATCCTTTAGGCCGGCCTGCTTGCTTCTTCTTGGATTTGCCATCCCCCTTCACACCCAGTAGTGGATGGACTTCTGTAGGACAGACAGACATGGAAAGGAATCCACATGACACCAGTCTCATCACCCCAACCACAACTTTGTTGAGCAAAGAATGTTGCTTTGTGTCCCAGATCAATTAATAATTATAAAGAGAAAAGTTTGTCTTACTTCTGTAAGTATAAAACAGTGGTCATTAAATGAGAGATAGTTGCCTGGCCAAAAGGCACACATGGCTTATATCAAGCTTGTCCAATCTGTGGCCCACAGGCTACATGCGGCCCAGGACAGCTTTGAATGTGGCCCAACACAAATTCATAAATTTTCTTAAAACATTATGAGTTTTTTTGCAATTTTTAAAAATCTCATCAGCTATCATTACTGTTAGTGTATTTTGTATGTGGCCCAAGACAATTATCCTTCCAATGTGGCCCAGGGAAGTCAAAGATTGGACACTCCTGGCTTATATGTTCATGCCAAGCCACAGTAACTCTAAATTGAACAAGTAGCTGAAAGATGCACTAATACTATCAAACCAAGCCAGAAAAAGGAACACACACAGATGCACACACACATGCACAGAGAGGCATGTGAGAGCAGAAAGAGAATGGGCTTTGGAACTAGAGAGACTTGAATGAGAATCCTGACCCCACCACTTCTGTGAGACTTTAGGCAAGTTTACAGAACCTCTTATACATAACCTCAGCCTAAATTTTCTCCTTTAAAAAGCAGGTAAAACAACTTGCAGGGTTGATGTAAAAGTCAGCAATGGTACATATACCAAACAGTGTCTGAAACAGAGTAGACACAGAAATCGATAGCATCAGGAAAATACGTAGTTGCAAAATGTGATCTGCAGTTAGCTAAAAGAGAAGAGGAAGGGCCGGGCGCAGTGGTTCATGCCTGTAATCCCAGCACTTAGGGAGGCCAAGGCAGGCAGATCATTTGAGGTCCGGAGTTCGAGACCAGCCTGGCCAACACAGCAAAACCCCATCTCTACTAAAAATATGAAAATTAGCCAGGCGTGGTGGTGCATGCCTGTAGTCCCAGCTACTCGGGAGGCTGAGGCAGGAGAATTGATTGAACCCGGGAGGCAGAGGTTGCAGTGAACCAAGATCATGCCACTGCACTGCAGCCTGGGCAACAGAGCGAGACCCTGTCTCAAAAAAATAAAATAAAATAAAATAAATAAAAATAAAAGAGAAGACGAAGAAGGATGCTCAACAGTAAACACACACCCCCATCCATCCCTACTTATCCCAAGACATGATAATAAAGGCTTCCCAAGTCAGACTGTAAAAGGTGGCAGGAAGGATGAAATGATTGTCCAAGTCTAACTAGTATTTTACATCTAATAAAACCACTCTATGGGGAAACATTTAAAAGAAGAATGGTATAATAAACTCTGAGGCGGCTGTCAGAAGAATTAAAGTGCAGCATCTTAGGCAAAGTACTGAAGGGCAGAATTTCTCCATTTTAAGAGAGAAGTGAACACAGATGCAATCATTATAAAGTTGTAAAACACTATAAAACAGACTCATGGGAAAATTCCTCTAAGGTGAAATCGCTCAAACAGGAAATTACCAGGTTGCGCTGGGGAGTGAGTAGAGAGTGGCGTCTGCCAGGCCAGAGGGAGAAGATGTAGCTCTTACCATCATTTGGTACTCCCTGAAGTTCTATATTGGTTGTTTTGGGTTTCTTCTTAGGTGGCTGGGACCCATCTGCTGAGGACTGCCTCTTCTTCTCTGAACTAGCCCCTTCATCCATCAAGGAGGTTTGGACTGCATCCGGTGGGGGGCCGTAAGGATTTTCTTCTGGGTCTTCTACCTCAGGGGCAATGGGTAAATACAATAGAGCCTTTGAATCTTCCAGCTCTTCATCACTATTTGGAGCAGGATCAGACAAGGGATTGGAAAAAAGAGGAGATAGTTGCTTAAACCATGAGCCCTTCCTCTATCACCTATATTAAGCATAAGCAACAGGTATGGATCTAGAACTTTTAAGAAAACCAAGATGAATAAAAGGGAATCAAACAATGTAATTGATAAAATTGGTGACAAAAATAAACAGGATGAATGAATTATTTTGGTTCCTTAAAATTCTCTATCAGGGAGAAGTGAAAGGAAAATAGGACTAGAGAAGAAAGGCTACATTGGATTTCTTGTACACCAAACGAGTTATCTCTTTTAGCTAATAAGCAGACAGGACTGAAGGGATAGCCAGGGAAACTGCAGAGTACTCCCCCAGAGGCCAGGAGCAGCAGTAGCCAAGGTGCCCAGCCTTCCGGGCCGGCTCACCTGCTACAGAAGGCAGCAATAGGGTCCACGCTGGTGACATCCACTTCCTCATCTTCTGCAGCATCAGCCCCTGCAGGACAGAAACACAGGAGATGTTTGAGAAGAAGTGAAAAACTGCTTTTTATTTGCAGCTTCAAGGTTTTCATAAGTTGAAATTCCAGAGAAACCAAGGAGGAAAACCAAACAGTTCACTTCACTTAATCATTTAACAAATATGTGCTGAATTTCCACCCTATCCTAGGCACTGAAAATAGTGCAATGACCCAGAAAAAGTTGGGAACAGCTCTTCAGTAAAAGGTTTATAGTCTAACTGGGGAGACAGAGAGACAGTTTCAATTTAATACAGTAATGGTATGTGTAACTTGCTCAGGATATGGGAAGGAGGAACAATTTATGTGGAAATCTGGGAAGGTTTGACAGAACATAACCCTATAATCTAGAACATTCTGCTTCCCTGGAGGTCCTCCTAAAACACATTAGGCATGCAAGTTATCTAATATCACAAAAGTGAGGACCAGCACTTTGAAACTAAACAGAACCAACCTCATTCCCAATCCTGATTCCTCACACCATCAAGTATCTCGGGGGTCAATAATCTGTGGCATTAATTACTCACTGACAGTGCCAACTGGGCATCCTAAGCATTCACCCGCACAAAGCTTAATATGTTACAAAGCCCTGTGTTAGACACCACGGGGATTAAAAAGTCAAATCTTTATTCTCAAGGAGCTCCTATCTAGAAATTCAGAAGAGATAAAATCACAGTCATAATCATAATGGAAATTAATATCTTAGTGCTTATTATGGCCTAGGCATATACTAAATGCTTTACATGAATAATTTCACTTACTCCCCACAACCCTAAAAAGCAGGTACTATTACTGTCCCTATTTTACAGATGAGGAAATTCAGCTTAAGTAGTATTTTGCCCAAGGCAGTCTGACTTCAGAGCCCAGGTTCTTGACCCTTCTCTTACTGACAAAGGAGTGACAGAATACATGGGAAAAGCTGAGCACTCTTAGCATGGTGAGTTCTTTGTTAGGTGCTGCATGTATGTCCTCACTTAGTCATCTGCAATTAATCAGGAAATACACAATGATATGTTAAGAGAGCTGCTTGAGCCCTGGTAATACCCATATAAGCCCTTAGTAAACACCTTATAAATTAAGGCTCTCCAAATACTGTGGAAATTGTGTAAGCTTAAAGAAAAAAGAAGGCCAGGCACAGTGGTTCATACGCCAGGCACAGTGGCTCATGTCTGTAATGGCAGCACTTTGGGAGGCCAAGGTGGGTGGATTACCTGAGGTCAGGAGTTCCAGACCAGCCTGGCCAACATGGGGAAACCCCATCTCTACTAAAAATACAAAAAATTCGCCGGGAGTGGTGGCAGGCACCTGTAATCCCAGCTACTCGGGAGGCTGAGGCAGGAGAATCACTTGAACCCAGGGGGCAGAGGTTGCAGTGAGCCAAAATCACACCATTGCAACCAGCCTGGGTGACAAGAGCGAAATTCCATCTCAAAAAAAAAAAAAAAAAAAAAGTGTGGGGTAGAGGGGGGCATTTTAGATGAAGTGCTGAAATAAATTTACAACACAAATGAAGAATATTAAGTAAAGCAATCATTTTCCCTTTAGGAAATCCTGTCTGCAATTTAGAAATAGTACCTGTCTGCTCAGGCTCACTCTTATCTTCATCTTCAATATCAAACTCTGATTCCCTTTCTTCGTATTCTACATTTTCATCCAATTCTTTGAAGTCTGGTGCAAATGCACTCCAGTTTTCCTATACAACAAGATATACTACTTAACCATATGTGAAAGCAATAATCTGTAATCTACACATTAATGATAAAATGAAAGATGTGAGCATGAAAGGAATTCACAATTCTTAGATAAAATTTGGCAGACAAGTTAAAAATGGGTATCTGTAAGTTTTACTAGCTTAGGTATTTTCTATCTTAAACATTAAGATAAGCTAAGATAAGCTAAGTTATTAACTGTAGCTCTTTTGAATCACTGCCTTCTTTGGTCATTTTAGGAATTTAGAGGTATAAAATGTTAAATTTTCTTGTAAGTACACTGATTACAAACATAATTTAAAGGTGTCCAAAGTAAAATTAAGATGTAAAACAGAAACTGAGCTGAAAGTAAGAAAAGCAAAAGAAAAATGTTATCTCAAATAAATAATAGAAAAATGCAACAGAAAGTTCACTAGAGTTTCTCCCTGAAAAGAGCCAGAAAACCAACTTGGGACCAAGACCTTCCCACCAAAATAAAGTGCAACTAGATGCACTGAACCTATGTAATTTAGGTTGCGAGAATCATATGCAAAAGAAAATAAAAACGTTATTTTCAGCTTCCTATGTATAAGGTTCTTTGATAAAAAGAAGGGGTATCTAGTTTCAAAGCAAGTAAAATAGAATACTTACTACTTGATTCTGTGCCCAGATAGATACCACTCCACTGGAAATGGATGCTATGATGGGTCGAACAGGATGCCACTAAATTTTAGCAAAGGAAAGAAAAACAGGTTGTTAAGAACAGATTTTAGATTTTTTGGATTATGTGACTAACAAAAGCAATGTCCTAACGTACTCACAGCTACATCCAAGAGGAGTTCTCCTCTCGTCCCATGGAGAATCTTCACCAGGTTGCCAATGCTCTTCTCCCAGATGTACAGGGCATGCTGCCGGGCAGAACCTGCCACGATGTATTCCCCATCCCCAGAGAAACAACATTTCTTCCATGGGGTCCTAAAGGACAAGGAAAGTACCAAGGAGAGCTGGAACTCAAGCCCAGGTCATGAATGATCACATATTCTTCTAGGTTGTGATACATACCTATTCACCAAATCCTGCAATTTCTGCATAGGTTCAGGCTCTCCATCTCTTCCACATGTTAAGATTTCTCTGCCATCATAAACTCTGATTATTCGATCTGCTGTGTTAATTAAAAAGCAACTACGGGAAGGATAAAAATATCAACACCAGAGGTCAGAAATCTGTTCCTTAGTACTACAAAACGACTAATAAACTAGGGAAGAATTGAGGAAAAATCAAAGTAATAGACTAGAATATTTATATATCTACTTGTCATCTCCCAGACCAAAATACAATTTTAAGTGGGAATATGTTTTATACTTCCTGTGTATCCCTGAAGCCAAAATATACAAACTGTCAGTATTAACTAAGTTCCAAGGCCTCTCTACTGAAACCAGCTTCCTAAATTCCCAAGTTTACAGTGAAATGGATATAAATACTTCATTTCTCTGGCCTGTTTTACACATAATATATATTTTTTAAATGAGGTAATAAACTAAATATGTCATTTTAAAATGTCATTTTTACTGTAATGACATTGAAAATCTTAGAAATCTGTATAAAATATTAGTTATTTCATCACTTTCTTGCAGACTTCACTGACTATAACCTTTTCTTAATTCAAGAGAATTTTGAACATTAATATCCTCTAAGTCAGCTGTCCCCAACATTTTTGGCACCAGGGACTGGTTTTGTGGAAGACAATTTTTCCACGGCCCAGGCTGGTGGGAGGGTTATGGTTTCGGGATGAAACTGTTCCACCTCAGATCATCAGGCATTAGATTCTCATAAGGAGTATACAACCTAAATCCCTCACATGTGCAGTTCAAAATAGGGTCCGTGCTCCTATGAGAATCTAATGCTGCTGCTGATCTGACAGGAGGCAGAGCTCAGGTGGTAATGCTCACCTCCAGCTGTGCGGCAGGGTTCCTAACAGGCCAATACTGGTCTGTGGCCTGGGGGTTGGGGACCCCTGCTCTAAGTCATGTATGGGTGTTCCTAAACAAAATAGGAGGACTATTACCTCTTACTGACAACCTATTTCCTATTTCTGTTCATATATTCTACGACTTCTAACTAGGTAACCAAACTTACCAGAATAGCATCCAAAATTAAAAGGGTAAATAGGCAGTATTCAGTTACAATGTGAATTTGATGACATCGGTTCTGGTGATAATAAGTTAATATATACCCAGTGCTTACTATCTGCCAGGCATTTTGGTTTTAAGCACTGACCACTTACTTATTTTTCTGTAAAGTAACCGCCTGATAACCTCCAGATAAGGAAGATGTAACTACGGCAGGAAATGTTATGAACTCAAAAACCAGATATTGTTAAGTTTCTAAAAACCTTAAGTACATTTTAAAAAAATGTTTAAGTATAATATACATGAAAACTGCAAATCTCCATGTATTTTTGCATTCTATTCACTCTTAAAACTGTCCCTTAAAAGGTAAGATCTCACTCACCTCCCCTTCCGGGCAAACTCAATTGACTTAATGGCTGTGGTATTGCTTGTTCCAGTTGTTACTCTGAAGGAAGCAACAAGATCCTGAGAATCTGTTTTTAGGACCAAAATCTAAAGTTTAAAGGAGGGGGGAAAAAAGTAAGTGTTCCAATAACTAACAATAATTGATTTGGCTTGTTTCTAATACTGTGTAAAGACTGGGTAAAAATGCAAATGTCTCTATTCCCATATATTTGACCTGATTAACTGGTATTGCTGTTTTGCTTCCTTAAGTAAGACGAGGTCTTAATCTAGTCTTTTTTTTTTTTGAGACGGAGTTTCACTCTTGTTGCCCAGGCTGGAGTGCAATGGTGCAATCTCGGCTCACTGCAACCTCTGCCTCCTGGGTTCAAGCGATTCTCCTGCCTCAGTCTCCTGAGTAGCTGGGATTACACACATGCGCCACGACGCCTGGCTAATTTTGTATTTTTAGTAGAGACAGGGTTTCTTCATGTTGGTCAGGCTGGTCTCGAACTCCCAACCTCAGGCAATCCGCCCACCTCGGCCTCCCAAAGTGCTGGGATTACAGGCATTCACCACCACGCCTGGCCAATCTATTCTTAAAATATGATGTTTAGCATTATTCACAATAACCAAAATATAGAAGCAACCCAAGTATCCACAGATAAGCCATATAAACAAAAGTGGTATATACATAAAATGGAGTATTACTGAGCCTTGAGAAGAAGGAGAAAGATTCTGACACATGCTACATACATGGGTGAAGCTTGAGGACATTAAACTAAGTGAAATAAGCCAGTCACAAAAGGGCAAATACTATATGATTCCCCTTATATGAGGTACCTGGAGTAGTCAAATTCATAAAGAGAGAAGGTCAAAGGGTGTTTCTAGGGGCTGGCGGAGAGCAGGGAATGGGAAATTATGATTCAATAGGTACAGAATTCCAGTTTTACAAGATGAAAAGATTTCTAAAGATGGATGGTGATCATTGCACAATAGAGTGAATGTACATTAATTACCACTGAACTGTACAGTTAAATATGGCTGAAATGGTAAAATTTATTCTGTGTGTATTTTATCACAATTTCTTAAAAATCACCTTTCTAGGCCAGGCGCGGTGGTTCACACCTATAATCCCAGCACTTTAGGAGGCTGAAGCAAGTGGATCACCTGAGGTTGGGAGTTCAAGACCAGCCTGATCAACATGGAGAGACCCCGTCTCTACTAAAAATACAAAATTAGCCAGGTGTGGTGATGAATGCCTGTAATCCCAGCTACTCGGGAGGCTGAGGCAGGAGAATCGCTTGAACCCGGGAGGCAGAGGTTGCGGTGAACTGAGATGGTGCCATTGCACTCCAGCCTGGGCAACAACAAGAGCGAAACTCCATCTCAAAAAAAAAAAAAAAAAAAAAAAATGCCTTTCTAAGGCCGGGTGCAGTGGCTCACACCTATAATCACGGCACTTTGGGAGGCTGAGGTGGGCAGATCACTTGAGGTCAGGAGTAATTCCAGCTACTCAAGAGGCTGAGGCAGGAGATTCGCTTGAACCCAGGAGATGGAGGTTGCAGTGAGCCAAGATCATGCACTGCACTCTAGCCTAGGCAACAGAGTGAGACTCAATCTCAAAAAAAAAAAAAAAAAAAAAAGAAAAAATTGCCTTGCTAAAATAGCCATGAAATTATACTAACCCATGTGCCACAGTCAAAAAATAAAAATAAAAATAAATCAAGATGCCCAGTGGAACTATCCTAAGCATGAAAAGAATCTTTAAAAGGTCACCTAACCTGACTTCTTATTCCACAGAAGAAACACCTTCTACAATGTATTCCAGAGAAAACGGCCTACACATTCCAAAAGGCAAAGTCAGAAGTTTGAAGGAAAAAGAAGAATAAGTCTCAGTACTGTAAGTTAAGCTGGCCTGAATTATACAATCTTTTATAAAACCAGATATTGAGACATTTTGATCAGCAGTGTTCCAGCTGATAACATGACATTGAAATTTTATAATTTCCTAATGGCCCTTCATTACTAGCATCCAGTAAAGGTCCTCCCATGCTCTTCTAGGTCAAATCATCTCTATCACTCTAAATCCAAAGAACAAAAATTACTATTAAGAGATGGAAGAAAATTAGACTACATTTGCTGCAGAAAGGAGCTGTGCTTAGTCCAAGAATAAAAACAATTTTCAAAAGAAACAAAACAAGTAAACATTAAATGAGCCAGTGTACAAGATGCCTGATTTGCCGGCTTTTAGGCTTACCTTGCCTTTTGCGTTTCCTGTATAAATATATTCCCCTCGCCTATCAAAAGATGCCACAACGTTCAAATCGGAGTCATCGTCCACCGGCAGAACAACATGTTTGGAATCTGAAAGGGTCAACATGACAGGAGCAGATTTCATGGGACACACGAGAACCTTGTTCCTGTTTAAAAATACGAACAGTACATTGGCTGTTGCTTTGGTATCAGCAAGCTGATTCCCTGTCCTTTTCCCTGATCCCTGTCCATACCCTCATCAATTCTCCCGCCCAAGCAAATTTGAAACAGTGAAAAAGCATAAAATCCACAGGTCTAATAACAGGGAAAATTCTGAGTAAAATTAGTCTTGACAAAATAAAACATGATCATTAAAAAAAAGTAAGAGGCCAGGCACAGTGGCTCATGCCTGTAATCCCAGCACTTTAGGGAGGCTGAGGCGGGCAGATCACTTGAGGTCAGGAGTTCGAGACCAGCCTGGCCAACATGGTGAAACCCCATCTCTACTAAAAATACAAAAACTTAGCCAGATGTGGTGCCTGCACCTGTAATCCCAGCTACTTGGGAGGCCAAGGCAAGAGAATCGCTTGAAAACAGGAGGAGGAGGGTGCAATAAGCTGAGACTGCGCCATTGCACTCCAGCCGGAGCGTCGCAGCGAGACTCCATCTCAAAAAAATTAAAATGAAAATTAAAAAAAAATGCATTCAGGGCCAGGCGCAGTGGCTCATGCCTGTAATTCCAGCACTTTGGGAGGCTGAGGTGGACAGATCACGAGGTCAGGAGTTCGAGACCAACCTGGCCAACATGGGGATACTCTGTCTCTGCTAAAAATACAAAAATTAGCCAGCCATGGTGGCACGCGCCTGCAGTCCCAGCTACTCGAGAGGCTGAGGCAGGAGAATCTTGAACCCAGGAGGCAGAGGTTGTGTGAGCCAAGATGGCGCCACTGCGCTCCAGCCTGGGTGACAGAGCAGGACTCTGTCTCAAAAAAAAAAAAGAAAGAAAGAAAGAAAGAAATGTATTCAGTAGAGCCAACCTAGACGGAAAGATTATTTTATGTAGAAGGTTTGAAGAGATGTGTATTTGCCTTCTAAAACCATAAACTAAAATTATCATGAGCCCAGAGCTAATCCATATAGAATTAGACCCCACCCCAGGAGAGAAATAGCTTAAA
The DNA here is from genome assembly GCF_029281585.2 of Gorilla gorilla gorilla. NCBI lineage: Eukaryota > Metazoa > Chordata > Mammalia > Primates > Hominidae > Gorilla > Gorilla gorilla. The sequence continues at coordinate 51,654,660 of NC_073224.2, read as the reverse complement.
CATACTGATCTCGTGGATGATATTGGACTTTTAAGATGGGTGAAGGGAATCGAAACCTCTGGTCACAGTCGCCTGAAAGAACATCCCACTGTGACACTATGTTATCAGTGGAAGCACTCACGAGTTTATGACCATCTCGGCTCCAGCTGAGGAAAAAAAAGGGGTAATTTAGCACATATTCTAAGTATATCATACCACTCTCATGAATAAACTGTGTAAGTCACACACATTGCTGCAACTGCACAGGTCAACAATGTTTTTGGTTTTGTTCCACGTATACTCAAATCCATAAGCTTTTCCAACTAGGCAATTAATAAGAAGGTTTTCATGACATTTTATTATCTAGTAAAGGAAGTTCATAATATTTCAAGATAAAACTATAAAGTGACTCAGTGAAATAAGAGATTAAAACATCTCAGAAGAGTCTAAAAAATCAGCTGCGCTTTAAGGGTTGATATATTTGAACTTTCTGAAGTCATCTCAGAAGTAGCACCATCATGGTATAAACAAAACAAAAAAATGATAAGTATCTGTTATTTAAAATAATGTAAAAAGAACTGAGAAAGAATTAATTCCTCCTGATAAGTACAGATAAACACACTGGACATCATATATAAAACAGACAAAAAAGGTCCTGAAAGGTAGACAAAGGACAGGCAAGCCAGAGACTGCAGAATCTTAAGGATGACACAGTAGTGAAATCCCTGAATTTTCTTTCTGCCTCATGTTCCCCGTTCTGGGTGAAGGAGAAGCCAACAACCTGGTAATGCCAGTGGGCACGCATAAAAAGCCCCAAGAAGAGCTAAGGGACCAGAAAAGGACAGCCCGGCAAGACAGAAAACTTTAAGACAATAACCAACCTACGCCAGCCAAACATCACAGAAAAGAAATGCAAATCCCCCTCTTAGCCAGGTTCAAGCAGATAGCCTAGACTTCACCTTTATCCAGCTATAACAAGGCACCCTCCCCACCTCACTGGGGTGGTGTCAGAGAAGGATCAGTAGGGAATCAGATTTGCATTACCACCAGCAGTAATGAGGTCACACCACCATGGTGTCAGAGAAGGACACATAGAGAGAAGGAACAAGGAATTCCTATCCTTCCCAGACAGGATGTTATCAGCAGAGACCTAGTGGAGAGCCTAAACTTCCAATCCCACCCGGCAGTAATGAGGCCAAGTAAGAAGAAACCTGGACTTTCACCCACCTCTGGCAATAACAAGATGGTACACTCCATTTCCCTGTGCAGTATCAGAGGAGCCTGCTAAACTAAAAGATTTAAATAAGATCTATAGGACGGGCGCAATGGCTCACACCTGTAATCCCAGCACTTTGGGAGGCCAAGGCAGGCAAATCACTTGAGGCCCAGAGTTTGAGACCAGCCTGGCCGACATGGTAAAACCCCGTTGTCTACTAAAAATACAAAAAATTAGCCGGGCATGGTGGTGTGCACCTGTAGTCCCAGCTACTCAGGAGGCTGAGGCAGGAGAATCACTTGAACCTGGGAGGCGGAAGTTGCAGTGAGCCAAGATGGCGCCACTGGGCTCCAGCCTAGGCGACAGAGTGAGACTCTGTCTCAAGAAAAAGTAAAAAATAAATAAGATCTACAGTCTCATCATAGCCAAAATGCCCAGGTTTCAACTGAAAATCACTTGTCAACTCAAGAACAAAGAAAATCTCAACTCGAATAAGAAAAGACAATCAATAGATACTAATACAGAAATGACATAAATGTTAGAATTATCTGACAAGGATTATAATGCAGCCATCATAAAAATGCTTCAACAATTATGAACATGCCTGAAACAGATGGGGAAAAAAGCCCAGAAAATCTTAGCAAAGAAATAGAAGATACAGAAAAGAATCAAATGGGAATTTTAGAACTGAAAAATATAGTAACAGAAATAAACTCAACAGATGAATTCAGCAGCCAATGGAGGAAAAAAAGGGAAAGAATTAGCAAACTGGAAGATGGAATAAAAATTACCATAGACATATATATATGTGTCTGTGTGTATATATGTGTGTATATGTGTGTGTGTGTGTGTATATATATGTGTATATATATATACATATATATACACACACACATATATATCTATACACACAGAACCTCAGAGACCTGTAGAACTATAACCAAAGATGTAATATTCATGTCATCAGAATCCTGGAAGGAGAGAATACAGACTGGGATGTTAAGGTTATTTGAAGAAATAACGGCTGAAAATTTCCTAAATCTGGCAAGAGATACAAAACCTACAGATTCAAGAACATCAACTAGGATGAGCCCAAAGAAATCCACTCCGAGAAACACAAACTTCTGAAAACTAAAGACAATGAAAAAATCTTGAAAGCTGCAAGAGAAAAATGATGCCTTATCTACAGGGGAACAACAATATGAATGAAAAGGGATTTCTCATCAGAAACCATGAAGGCCAGAAGGAAGTGGCACATTTTTCAAGCACTGAAAGAAAAGAACTGTCATTCCAGGAATAAATGGGTAAACTGAGACACTTGTTGCTAGCAGACATACTCTAAAGAATGGCTACATACTGTTCGGAAAAGATTAAAGGAAGGGTTTAGAACATCAGGAAGGAAGAACGAACAATGAAAAGAGTATAAATATATGGGTAGATAAAATTACTTTTTCTCAGCCAGGTGCGGTGGCTCACGCCTATAATCCCAGTACTTTGGGAGGCCAAGGCAGGTGGATCACCTGAGGTTGGCAGTTGGAGACCAGCCTGGCCAACATGCTGAAAACCCGTCTCTACTAAAAATACAAAAAGTAGCCAGGCATGGTAGCACATGCCTATAATCCCAGCTACTTGGGAGCCTGAGGCTAAAGAATCGCTTGAAACCAGGAGGCAGAGGTTGCAGTGAGCCGAGATCGCGCTATTGCACTCCAGCCTGGGTAACAAGAGCAAAAATCTGTCTCAAAAAAAAAAAAAAAAAAAAAAAAGGCAGGCGCTGTGACTCACGCCTGTAATCCCAGCACTTTAGGAGGTCAAGGCGGGCAGATCATGAGGTCAAGAGATCGAGACCATCCTGGTCAACATGGTGAAACCCGGTCTCTACTAAAAATACAAAAATTAGCTGGGTGTGGTAGTGCACGCCTGTAGTCCCAGCTACTCGGGAGGCTGAGGCTGGAGAATCACTTGAACCTGGGAGGCGGAGGTTGCAGTGAGCAGAGATCGCAGCATTGCACTCCAGCCTGGGTGACAGAGCATGAATCCGTCTCAAAAAAAAAAAAAAAATTACTTTTTCTCTTCTTGAGTTTTGATGTTTGAAACACACATTTTAACACTGTCTTATGTGGGTGTCAATGTATGTAGAGCAAATATTTAGGACAATTATATTACACACAAGAAAGGACAAGGGGACAACAGGAAGGTAAGGTTTCTACACTTCACTTGAACTGGTAAAATGTTCACCAATACAACTTATCACCAGTAGACTGTGGTAAGTTATAAATGTATGATGTAAAACCTAGTAACCACTAAAGCTACACAAGGGTATACACTCAAAAACACTACAGATAAAGCAAAATGGAATTCTAAAAACTTGTCCAAGTAGCCCACAGGAAGGCAGGAAACAAAAACAAAAAACAAATGGAACAAGTAAAAAAGTAACCCAAAACCGATACTTTACCCAGGTTTTGAAATCAAGAGGAGGTGCTATTGAGAAACTCAGCAGGCAATATAATCTCCATGGTTAAGAACATGGCTCAAAAGTCAGACTTCTGCTCAAGCCTAGACATTACTACCTCCTATCTGTGTGATCTTAGCAAGTTACTTAAGCTTTATGGGCTTCAATTTCCTCATCTATAACACAGGAATAAAAACGGTATCGACCTACAGAAGGCTGTTGAGAGAATTTAATACACAACAGAATTCTTGGCTTGGCACATAGTAAGTACTCAACGCCTGGTACATAATAAGTGCTCAATGCCTGGTACATAATAAGTGCTCAAAAAATTATTTATATCAGAGACAAAATAAATATGCTGCCAGACTCAGGACTCTAGGAACAGAGGAAGGCAGGGGTAAGCTAAGGTTATAAATATAGAGGGATTAAGTTAAAGCCTGCACACAAAAGGACTCTGTGTCTCTCTTTTACCGGGTCTACAATACCTATAGTCAGGCAATCAGTGAGTCCTTCTAGAGAATGTCAACTCTAAAGAGGCCTAAAGGTGTTAAAATGCAAAGGTGCACAATAAAAAAGCCAATAGCTGGATGATGATGATGATAGGAGGGTAAAAGGGTGGATGATGGGAGGGTAAAGGGTAAGTTAAAATTCAAATACACTGTAATAGGAAACCCAATTTCTGAAATTAACAAACCAAGAAAAAGCAATGCACATTATATCGGAAATATGAAGCTAAACAGCAGAAGAAATAGCCCCCAAAAATAGAAGTCTACTGGGAATGGCACAAGACTGAGAGTGAGGAGAAAAAAGGAACAGGTTTCGTTGCTATTCTTGTAGGCCTGTTAGCACAATTTGACCATAGAACAAAATGTTAGCTATCATTCCATTTTCCCTCTAAACTCTTCTGTACTAGGGGGTGGGTGGGGTAAAAAAAAAAAAAAACCTACTGCTACTGCACTATAATTTTTGTTTTCTTTCACAGCAAGCTTGTATTTCTGTCATAATGGAGGGAAATCTAACTAAAAATTAAGTTATAAACAAAAGTAAAAACTAAAAAAAAATTTATTCTTCAATTCCAAATTCCATAAGCTCAAGAATTAGGAATTATCATACTTTCTCACAGCTTCTTTCCCAAAGACAGATGGGTCTTTACTGATTCCAATGTGCTAAAGTCTACCTATGGCCCCCATCCAGTGCTTGAATTTCTTCTGCAGCATCCTAACAAAGTGGGTGGCAAGCTCAGGCAGGAACAGCTCTCAGATAGCTCTCTCCTGGGCAGTCAACCCCATCCACAGCACCTCTGCTTGGGAGCTCCTCTCTACTTGGAGTTAACTTTTGTTTCCCTATAGCTAACTTCTGTTCACTACCTACTAGTTCTGTTTTGTTTTTTGGGTTTTTTTTTCCGAGACAGGGTCTCGCTCTGTCGCCCAGGCAGATCCCGGCTCACCGCAACCTCCATATGCTGGGTTCAAGCGATTCTCCTGCCTCAGCCTCCCAAGTAGCTGGGATTACAGGCGCATGTCACCGCAACCGGCTAATTTTTGTATTTTTAGTAGAGACGGAGTTTCACCATGTTGTCCAGGCTGGTCTCGAACTCCTGACCTCAAGTGATTGGTGAGCCTCAGCCTCTGAAAGTGCTGGGATTACAGGCATGAGCCACCGCGCCCAGCCAGTACCTACCAGTTCTGCTTCTACATCCTGGGCCATCTTTTCTCTCTTTCATACATCAACTTTACTAATAGTTGAAGTTAGCTATCATGCCTACCTAAAACTTCTCTTGGTAAAATTTGTTCCCTAATATGCTCAAATAAGGAACAGTTAAATCTATGATGCATGTATACTGTGCAATACTCTATAGACACAACTATATAAAATAATAAGACACAGAGAAATATCCACTATATGCTAAGTGGAAAAGCAAGCTACAGAACAAAATATATTTATTTTTGTTTAAAAACATATTATGTGGATATATGTATTAATTATTTCCCACATAAAAAGATATAGATATCTTATAGATAGGATATATTCCACACTCTTTAACAGTGGTTACCCTAAGAAGTAGACAAAGGGCGTTCATTTTGTACTTTGCATATTTATATATTCTTTTAATTTTTAAAAATATTTTTAAACGGCCAGGCACGGTGGCTCACAACTGTAATCTTGGCACTTTGGGAGGCCAAGGCAGGCAGATCACCTGAGGTCGGGAAGTCAAGACCGGCCTGGCCAACATGGTGAAACCCCACCTCTACTAAAAATACAAAACTTGGGCGCGGTGGCCTGCTTCTGTAATCCCAGCTACTCAGGAGGCTGAGGCAGGAGAATCACTTGAATCTGGGAGGCGGAGGTTGCTGTGAGCCGAGATTGTGCCACTGCACTCCAGCCTGGGTGACAGAGCAAGACTCTGTCTCGAAAAAATTAAAAAAAAAACAAAAACTTTTAAATAATCAAGTATAGGTTTTGTGATTTTAAAATATTAAAAATGTTGGAGGGAGGGGTTGAAAAATCTCTTACTTTATATCCTTTGACTGACTAGTAACACTTCTGGAAGTCTACTGTAATGAGAACTCATAGACCAAATGCCCTTTGGGCATCTCCGATGCTTGTTGGGACATTTCCCATTCATCCGACAAGTATCTGAATGGCTACTGTATATCAGGTACAACGCTGGAAGCTGAGAACATAGCAGTGAAATGGCACACAAGGTTCGTATTCAAACAGCACTTAAGATCTTACAGGGAAGATACTCTAACACAAATATTTGCAATAAACTAACATGAAAATAATAGGAGACATGCAACCATAATCTCAAACTCACCACTTCCCCCTCAAATCTTCTATTAATGAGTATCTTCAACCAAGCCAGAAACCTAAGAATTATCTTAACTTCTCCATTTCACTCACACCCCAATCGAATTAATGACTAAGTCCTCTTATTTCTACCATTTCTCACATCTGTCTAACTTGGCTCCTTTCTTACTGCAACACTCATCATCTCCAGCCTAGACCACAGCAATTCTCCTATGTTCACTTACTGTTGCCCCTTCAATCTCTTTTCTACTTGTTGCTTTGAAGATCTTTCTAAAATAAAAGCTCATCATGTGACTTTCCTGCCAAAATCTTTTAATGACTTCAGAGTACATATGAGCTACGAATCAAATTCATGAGTATGGCAGACAAGGTTCTCCATGAGGACCTTGGTTTACCTTGGCTCTTGTCATATCGTATGTCCCATACCACAATCCAGCTATCCTGATACCTGTAGTTCCCCATTGTACCATACTTGTTTCAAGCTGATATGCCTTGGCCTGTGCAGTGCCCTCTGCTTGGAGTATATCTGGCAAACATCTACTTATCTTACAAATTTAAAGTTATAAATTGTCTGGCTGGGCGTGGAGGCTCACACCTGCAATCCTAACAGTTTGGGAGGCCAAGGCAAGCAGATTACCTGAGGTCAGTAGTTCAAGACCAGCCTGGCCAACATGGCGAAACGCTGTGTCTACTAAAAATACAAAAATCAGCTGGTCATGGTGGTGTGCACCTGTAATTCCAGCTACTCAGGAGGTTGAGGCAGGAGAATTGCCTGAACCAGGGAGGTGGAGGTTGCAGTGAGCCGAGATCGCACCACTGCATTCCAGCCTGGGCAACAGAGCAAGACTCTGTCTCAAAAAAAATAAAATAAAATAAAATTATAAATTATCTCATCTATGACGGCTTTTCTGACTGTTATTCCCCTCCACTACAATTGACAACTTCCTTCTTTGTGCTTTCATCTCCACTAAATCTTAAATATAGTTCTTGTATAAGACATATAAAGCTTTAGTATATGTACCTGTATGCAAATCCACCTCCCACTAATCATCTAGAATTTCTCATTTGTTTTTGTGTCCCCAGAGCCTAACATAGCACCTGGTACATAACTCATGGTCAACACCTGCTGAATAAATGAATGAATGAATATATAAGAAAAACTATGGCACAAAGACATTCACTAAACACTATGTAATCGAGAAAAAAAAACAGAAAATGGTTAAGTAAATTATGGTTTATCAGACAATATACAGTCATTTAAAAAGTTGTTAAAGGCTACTCAAGCAGAAAAATGTCGAGACAGTATTAGGAGGGAAAAGCAAAATACAGAATAGAGCACAATTACAAACTATGCTTTAAAAAATCATATCTAGAAACTGAGCAGACATGGTGGCTCACACCTGTAATCCCAGCACTTTGGGAGGCTGAGGCAGGAGGATCGATTGAAGCCAGGAGTTCAAGACAAGCCTGAGCAACACAGCAAGACCCTGTCTCTATAAAAAATTTTTTAAAATTAGCCAGGCATGGTGGCGCACATCTGTAGACCTAGCTACACGGGAGGATCACTTGAGCCTGGGATTTCAAGGTTGCAGTGAACTGTGATCATGCCTGTGACTAGCCACTGCACTCCAGCCTGGGCCACAGAGCAAGACCCTGTCTCAGCAACAACAACAACAAAAATCTATACGTACAAAGCAGTAGTATCTGGTTAGGAGGACTATAGAAAATACTAATTATTTCCATTTTGTTTTATTTTCCATGATTTTCTAGAATAAGTATATATTACTATATAATAAAAACACACATATTTTTAATAGGTAAGAGTTCTTTTTTTTTTTTTTTAAGAGACAAGGTTTATTGTCACCCAGGCACTGGAGTGCAGTGGCACAATCATGGCTCATTACAGCCTAGAACTCCTGGGTTCAAGTGATTCTCCCACTTCAGCTTCCTAAGTAGCCAGGACTACAGGTGTGCACCATACACCCAGCTAATTTTTTTACTTTTTGTAGAGATGAGGTCTCACTACGTTGGTCTCCTGGGCTCAAGGAATCCTCTCATCTCAGCCTCCCAAAGCGCTGGGATTATAGGTATGAGTCAACGCATCTCGCCAGGAGTTCTAAAATTATATTGTGATGATGGTTGCACAACTCTGAATATATAAAAACTTGTGAATTGTACACTCGAAATTTTATATTATGTGAAACACATACACATACACACACACATAAATATGTGTATTTTTTTTTTTTTTTTTTTGAAACAGAGTCTCGTTCTGTCGCCCAGGCTAGAGTGCAGTGGCACAATCTCAGCTCACTGCAACCTCTGCCTTCCAGGTTCAAGCGATTCTTCTGCCTCAGCCTCCCAAGTAGCTGGGATTACAGGCACCCGCCACCATGCCTGGCTAATTTTGTATTTTTAGTAGAGACGGGGTTTCACCATGTTGGCCAGGCCAGTCTCAAACTCCTGACCTCAAGTGACCTACCCGCCTCAGCCTCCCAAAGTGCTGGGATTACAGGCGTGAACCACCGTGCCTGGCCCTATTTGAATCTTTATTGCAAGAATACAACAAAAAAGAAACAGAAAGGCGGTGGAAGGAACCTAAGAGATCATCCAGGCCAGTGCTTCCTGGATTATTGGATATGAAAGAAAAGTTTTGGCCCAGGCCACCAGTACTTTACTGGCCAAACTTTACTGTGATTCAGGCCTCCTCCCAATCCAGTGCTTTGTAATACCATTTAGACAAAAGGAGATAGACTTAACCCTGATCTGATTAGGTCCTTTTGTTGGCCCCAAGTTCATTTAAAAAAAATGCTGCCCCAAAATAAAATTTTCTGAAGCACATAGTTTCAGAGAGCAAGAGTGAAATCAATGGGAATTTATGTTACAGCAGATTTCAACTGTTTTTACATTTTCTATAAAGCCTTAATAACTATATTTCATTGAAGGAATAGTCATACTTGTGATCACTAAAATTACTGGAATTCAGTAACCTGGACAAAACTGGACTCGATGACTTCCAAGCTTCTGTCCTAACCGAGACTTTTTATTCTAAATGAAAAGTCAGTATCACAATTATACTACAATTACAATCTGAAAATATTTCATTTCAGTATTGAGATATTCTCAGCGCCTGATACAGATCCATAATACAATGAATTTCTCCCAAGAAAGGTGCTTCAAGGACAGCATGGACTCAGGATCTACATAAACCACGATAAACTGTATTACTAATGGCTGAATATTTAAAAATCTAAGTATTAAAATATCTACAATGAGATTTGCAAATATATAGTCATCATTCATTCTCCTCATATTTAAATATTAATTAAAAAATGTCTTACCATAAAGAACACACTGGATGGATGTGTGCACTAATTATTTTAGCAATGCCTCTTGTCAAGAAATCCCAGATGACAATTCGGCCATCATTACAGCCAACTGCAAGCAGTGTGCCCCACCTGTTAAAGGTGCAAGTCAAAGCCATGCTGATACAATCCAAAGTTCCATCGGCTTCCTAAAAATTGAAACAAATAGAAGAATAGAGACAACAATAGCCAGGTATCCAAATTATTTCCTAAAGGTTATCACTTGTGATACTTTTATTGAATATAAATTACACTGTATACCAAATAATCTCTGTGTCTTCTTATATCTATTAAAATAGCCAAAATGAAGAAACATTTATTAAAGCTAACCATGGATTCTGGAAACAGATGTGATCAATCCCTTACATCACTACTATAACTTTGTATAAACTTTCTGGAGGGCGAATGGGCAAAATATAACAGAAGTATTTAAAAAGTCGTATCTATTGATGCAGTCATTGTAATTCTGGGAATTTATTCCAAGAATTTAAAACAAAAAGAATTTAAACAAAAAGAATTTAAAAGAATTTTTTTAAATAATTAAAAAAGAAAAACCCTGGAATAGCCTACAATGCATAACATTACAGAAGTCAAATTATTTCATATCAATACCAAGCTATTTAAAATAACCACAATGTCTATCCTCAAACATTCAAGTGTTATAAAATAGTTTTACAATTAAAAAAGTAAAGCACATCTATAGCATACATTTTGCTTTACTACATAAAAACATTGATCAAAACGAGAAAAGCACAAACCTATGATGGTGGTGTTTGTGAAAAATCCTTCAATGAAAGTTTTTCTTTTATTTAAAGGAAAATGAACTGTAAGATTACAACATCATGGTAAGATTTCTAGCCCACATTGCCTATTTCCTCCCTGATCAAAATTGTACACTAGCTCCTTATTATAGCATAAGATATATTATCACACTTAATGCTTGTCTGTCAAAACACAAGGATCAAAAAGTATTTTCTGTTCTAACATAAACACCCAGAAGTTACTATGTTCCTAAAATCACCACAATACTATATACTCTTACCTCTGGATAGTTCTGCCCAAAGGACTCTGCAACAAAGCAAAGAAAGAGTTGATGGCACATGTACCACATAGCAAGGATCATACAACTCACGAACAGTGTATAGCAGTGACTGACAAAACGAAAAGGGGGATATGATGCCCTTTCAGGCATTCCATGGGGCCACACGGATTTTCAAGATCCTACTAAGATGACTTGTTTACTCTCATTATCTCGGAAATATACAGATGCGTTTTCCTGAGACTATATGACCTGGGATATTGAAACAGAGTGAAGGCAGAAGCAGATGTGAGAAGTCCCCCAACTTCTATTCAGGCAAACATTGAAGAGATTTGTAAAAATGTCACAACAGTGGCATTTTCCTCACTAAATACTTTGTTTTTGAAAACAAAATAACTACTCACGTAAACATGTAATGGATTTATTATGGCTACTTCTATATAATATGCTTTAAAAATATTATCTCAGTTTTAACTTCTAAATTGGTAAACACTGGTAGGTAGTTATCACCTACATAAAAACTCTCTGGGGGTCCTCTACTTCTTAAAAGTATAATAGGATCCTGATACTAAAAAGTTTGAGAACTGTTGACATATCCAAGACTGTTAGCAACAGTCTTTCTCCATCACACCTTTTGGGCATCTCACAATTTATTTCCAAATTTACTAAGGTAAGAGCAAGGAGCCGGGCTCGGTGGCTCATGCCTGTAATCCCAGAACTTTGGGAGGCCAAGTTGCGGCAGATCACAAGGGAGTTCAAGACCGGCCTAGCCAACATGGTGAAACCCCGTCTCTACTGAAAATACAAAAATTAGCCAGGTGTGGTGGTGTGCACCTGTAATCCCAGCTACTCAGGAGGCTGAGGCAGGAGAATCACTTGAACCTGGGAGACAGAGGTTGCAGTGAGCTGAGATCGTGCCACTGCACTCCAACCTGGGCGACAGAACAAGACTCCGTCTCAAAACAAAAAAAAAAGAGCAAGGAAAGGCAAGAGTCAATTCATATCAGTCAAATTATCACAATTACTCTTTGAAACCTTGAAACCTTTAACAAAAGCAGCGATCACACCCCTTCCTGACTAATAACAGCATTTAGGTTGCAACAGCAAATAGCAGTTGATTAAACATGAAATTCTCTTTATTTCTTTGTTTTAGTTTTTTTTGGGTTTTTTTTTTTGACCGGCCTAGTTTTTTTTTGTTTGTTTGTTTGTTTGAGATGGAGTCTCGGTCTGTCTCCCAGGCTGGAGGGCAGTGGTGCAATCTTGGCTTGCTGCAACATCTGCTTCCCAAGTTCAAGCGCTTCTCCTGCCCCAGCCTCCTGAGCAGCAGCTGGGATTACAGGCATGTGGCACCATGCCCGGCTAATTTTGTATTTTTGGTAGAGACAGGGTTTTACCATGTTGGCCAGGCTGGTCTCAAACTTCTGACCTCAAGGGATCCACCTGCCTCAGCTTCCCAAAGTGCTGAGATTACAGGCATGAGCCACTACGCCCGGCCTAGTCCTTACAAATTTATGTGTAAAGAGCCCGTGTGGTGGCTCATGCCTGTAATCCCAGCACTTTGGGAGGCCAAGGCGGGTGGATCACCTGAGGTCGGGAGTTCAAAACCAGTCTGAGCAACATGGAGAAACCCTGTCTCTACTAAAAATACAAAATTAGCTAGGCGTGGTGGCGCATGCCTGTTATCCCAGCTACTCCAGAGGCTGAGGCAGAGGAATCTCTTGAACCCGGGAGGCAGAGGTTGCAGTGAGCCGAGATCACACCATTGCACTCCAGCCCGGGCAACAAGAGGGAAACTCTGTCTCAAAAAAAGAATAATAAAAATAAAAATAAAAATAAACAAATTTATGTGTAAATGTGTTTATATGAGCAAGGAAAAAGGTATAAAAGGATAAACCCCACTGAAAATTTGGGATGGGGAGACTTTTTTTCTGTATCTGTACATATATATATATCCATATATATATATTTATTTGTTTTGAGACAGAGTTCGCTCTTGTCTCCCAAGCTGGAGTGCAATGATGTTGGCTCCCTCCAACCTCTGCCTCACAGGTTTAAGTGATTCTCCTGCCTCAGCCTCCCGAGTAGCTGGGATTACAGGCATGCGCTGCCATGTCCGGCTAATTTTTGTATTTTTAGTAGAGACGGGGTTTCACCATGTTGACCAGGCTGGTCTTGAACTCCTGACCTCAGGTGATCCACCCACTCTGGCCTCCCAAAGTGCTGGGATTACAGGCGTGAGTCACCACACCCCACCTCAACTGCTTGTAAGTGCTTTTAGCTGGATTCCTATAGCTCATTCATTTATTGTGGTTCCATATTATACACAGCTACTTGTTTGTCTCTCCTCTTAGCTCTATTTACAAGGGCAAAAGTGGTATCTTATTTCAATGTTTTTCAAACAGTAAGATGCAATCCACCATAAATGGATACATTAATTTAGTGAGTTGGAACAAATGTTCAATAGATTAGAAAATATCAGCCAGGTGCAGCGGCTCACACCTGTAATCCCAGCACTTTGGGAGGCCGAGGTGGGCAGATCACGAGGTCAGGAGTTTGAGACCAGCTGAGCCAACATGGTGAAACCCTGTCTCTACTAAAAATAAAAAAAAAATTAGTTGGGCATGGTGGCACACGCCTGTAATCCCAGCTACTCGGGAGGCTGAGGCAGGAGAATCGCTTAAACCCAGGAGGCGGAGGTTGCAATGAGCCAAGATCGCCAAGATCGTCAAGATCGTGCCACTGCACTCCAGCCTGGGCGACAGAAGCAAGACTCCCTCTAAAGAAAAAAAAAAAAAAAAAAAAAAAAGAAAAGAAAGTATCAGAGAACACTGAACATAACAAGGATTAAATATAATTCTGAGAAACTTAGTTACACGTGTATGTATATATAGTGAACTGTGATAGAATATATATTTCTTACTGTGATTTGTGGTAAAAATAAGTTTGACAAATGATCTTATTTAATTATATCTCCAGTGCACACTGGTGAATACACAGCAGGGACTCAAAAAGTGGTTGCAGAAGTAAAACTAGTGTCTACCTATGAGCCACTTGTCTAACCACATTAAAAATACATTGTCATTCATTTCCTTCATCTGGACAGATGTCCTTCAGTAGGCTTCCACAATCACATTACTTCTGTTCCTTTCCTTTTATCTGTAATCATTAACTTTCTCACTTTAAAATGCAGAGTCATTTTCAGAGATTGTTATCTTTCGGACCCAGGCTTCTTTAATTTGTCTAACCTTCCAGTGCTAAATATTCCTTCCTGGCTGGGCACAGTGGCTCACACCTGTAATCCCAGCACTTTCAGAGGCCAAGGTGGGCAGATCACTTGAGGTCAGGAGTTCGTGACCAGGTTGGCCAACATGGTGAAACCCAGTCTCTACTAAAAATACAAAAAATATAGCCAGGTGTGGTGTTGGGTGCCTGTAATCCCAGCTACTCGGGAGGGCTGAAGTAGGAGAATCGGTTGAACTTGGGAAGCGCAAGTTGCTGTCAGCCGAGATTGTGCCACTGCACTCCAGCCTGGGCAACAGAGCAAGACTCCTTCTCAAAAGATAAATAAAAATAAATATTCCTTCCTAAGTTTTATCCTAATGAATCTTCTGTATCATTCAAGAAAAGCCTTTTGCAAGATCCTGCTACTCTTTCAAAATACTAGCGTTATCACCTTTCTTCCATCCTTAAGTTTTTAAAAGTAAGGGTCAACCTTTTGCCCTTGTCTCCCACACCATTCTAAAATCATTGTAATCTGGTTTCTGTTCCAGCTGCTGAGGAGTCCCAAGCTGCCAAAGGACTAAACAGAGCAACCCATTCTCAGCCCTCAGACTCAACTGCTCTGATTGGCTTCTATGAAGACACCACACCAATCTGTACTCTCTTCTTCCTCTACATAGATTAATACATGGAAGGCACTTGAAAATCTGCCTAGCTCAGAGAAAGCACTTTATAACCGTTAGCTAACTTATTATCTCTCTTAACCTCTAACTACAGATTGTGTGCTTGGCAATTTTCTTTTCTCCCCCTCCCACTTTTTCCCTAGATCATGTCCTCTATTCACAAGGTTTCAATGAGCCCGTCTGTAAGAATACAAATCTCTCCCATAAATCCAAACCTGTCTCCTGACCCCTAGACCACATTCAACATCTCCAAAGCTGTCTTTTTCCAATGTCCTTACACTTTATCAATAGCATCATTATTTGCTCTCATCATTTTTCACGTCACTCTCTTACTCATCAGCACTATATGCAATCTATTCTCAAATTTGTCATCCCTACCTCCTCAATGTCTTTTCTATTTCCTAGCTCAGGCCTTCCTCATCACTCATATAATCTACCCCTCCAAACTGGTTTTACACTCCTCAAAACTCAACTCCACATCGCTGTCAGACAAACCTTACAGACTCATAGCTCTGATTGAGTTACTAAGTCAAAATCCTTCAATGGATCTACCCTACCTTCCCTAAAAAGCCCAAACTTTTGAGCTAGGCATTCGAGAACCAACACAAAATAGATGGCACCGATCCCATCCCCTGGCATTCTCTTTATCCACAACCTGGCCAAGCAGGAAAATTCTTTAGGTCTTCTCTCACTGATGCCTACTGAACATCCCTCCCATATTTTCATACTTCAGCCTGTTGATATTTTACCAACCTTAAAAATCCACTTAAGGCCGGACACTTTGGGAGGCTGAGGTGAGTGGATTGCTTGGGGCCAGGAGTTTGAGACCAGCCTGGCCAACACAGTGAAACCCCATCTCTGCTAAACATACAAAAATTAGCCAGGCATGGCAGTGTGCACCTGTAGTACCAGCTACTCAGGAGGCTGAGGCACGAGAATCACTTGAACCCAGGAGACAGAGGTTGCAGTGAGCCAAGACTGTGCCACTGCACTCCAGCCTAGGCGACGGCGCGAGACTGTCTTAAAAAAAAAAAAAAAAAAAAAAAGTCCACTTAAAACTCCAACTCCTCCACAGGTTTTGGGGGTTTGTTTTTCCTGGTTGACTTCTTCCTTTACCCCAAAGACATTCACTCTCTGTTCCAAACATTCTTAGCAACTGGTAATGACTCTTTCAGGCCTGCCTACATTCTGCAATATCCTACAGCTATTTTACCTAATCACCTTAAACTCCCTGCTTAATGAAAAGCTCTTTAAGGGCAAAGACCATTTTTTATGTATCTTTGTAGGCCTTTTGACACTTAACACATCTTCTGACTTTTTTTTAAAGAGAAACCTAACCATTAGGAACAGCAAGTAGTGCAGAAGTCCTTGAAAACCTCAGCTACCCCTAGAATACCATGCTAAATGTCACCTAATGGAAGTCCAGGAGAAAGGACCTACAGTTTTTAAATAATCTGGATAGGAGGTAAGGAGGCAATGACTCAAAGTGAGGGTGACAAAAGACAACTCCCTCCGTATTTCACACCTCAGTGCTTTACACACCGTCCCTAGCAAAGGACCTTAAACAGAAAGTTAGGATAATTGGATTCCAGTGCCAACTACGCCATTTACTTGCTTAGTGCCTAGCCATTACCCTCTGAGCCTTTATTCATCTGTTCAATGAGAAGCTTCTACCATAAGATCTCCAAGTCCCCTCCTTAGACTTCTCTTTTCTACAAAAAGATTAACCTGTTCAGGCACCCAATTCCCTGACAAGTCTTCAAAGCTTCATCCCAAGCCTCACTTCTTCAAATTCCATCTCCAACAACTCTGGTCCTGGCTGCTCTGGGCTACTTCAACACCTGCGATCCTCATAATCAAAGCTAAGTCACAAACTGTCTATCCCCATCGCTCCATAATTGATATGAAAGTGGCCTCGGGAGGGGCAATGCAACCTACTCGGGCAGAAGGTGGGCTTCCTCCTCCCGCTGCTGCTCCACATCAGGTGTGCCCAGTGATCCACAGCCGAACAGTGTCCCTAAGATTGCAGCCTGACTCCCCTCCCGCCTGGGTTCCCTCCTTTCCAGTACCCAACGCTTCTCTAAAACGCAGCCATAGCCCTTCTCACCCAGCAACTCGAGGTTCATCCCTGCGGACTGTGGCCGCCCGGTCTCAGCTCCGGCAACAACGCCTTCTCCCCGGCCGGCTTCAGCAACTTGCGTCTAAGTGGTGGACGCCGCGAAGAGACTGGCGCAAGCTCCGGAGACTTTCGGACTTAGAAGGCCCCGCGGCTTCCGCTTTCTTCCCCCTCCTTCCTTGTTCGTTTCAGGTGGGCTGCCCAAATATATGCCTGACCAAAATCAAGCATACACTCCCTCGGAAACAATTAATTATGATCTTTGCTGAGGTACAACAATGTTATCGTCACTAGGGGCTTTAAATAGCGCGACAATTTAAGGTTATTTGCTCCGTGAACATGTAGGTGAGGTAGAAATTCCAGGCATACAGTTAACCTACTAGTTCTTGCCCTGTTGTGTGTTCAGCGGCGTTGTCCGGGCGGGCTACCTCAGACTCCGCAGGAAAGGTTCCGGACAAGTCCTGCTAATGCAGGAAACCAGGGAAGGTCGTCCCCTAGTGCTCGGGTGTGTAGCGCCGCTGACCTCACCAAGGCGCGTACTTACCCTGTATGTAGGCGGCGTTGCAGGGTGTTTCGGTCTCGTGAAAATTATTTCTCATTTGTAAAGATATGCTATTGATCCTACAGAAAGGTACGAGAACATATGTTAGGCCTGTTTATGTTAAGATAATAAAAACCTTATTATCTAAGGTTTTACCCTTTACCAAACAGTGTTGACCGGGACGCTGTGAAAAAGACTGTGAAAAAGAATTGTAATGAGGGGTGGACTGAGTTTCCCGGAGCTCAGTCATACAGAACTCCAATGAAATACCCAAAGCAATTAGAGAAGTCCAGTTACTGGTATCTAGCGAAAGAGCAAATTTTATATGAACAAATTCCTACTATAAGTGCTGTGGCTCATCAGAAAAAGGTAAGAACGTCAAAGGCTCGCTGCAGAAAATAGTACTCGGGCTAGGTCTCCGACAATGGAAAAATACACGTACACAAGGTTATTAATCGCAGTATTGTCTGCAATTGCAAACTTTTGGAAACAATAATGAAACTTTTGAACTAGGGATCCCAGCATTTTCATTTTGCCCAGGGCCCTGCAAATTATGTAGCTAGTCCAGTCTGCCTCTACTTGACAAATTTGCAGAAAAAGAAGCCTCATTCACACAGTGCACCCTGTCCCTGGGCCCCAGCTGATTGCTCTTTCAGTAAGCCCCTGACCTAAGCTCAACCCAATTAAATTCCTTTCCCAAGAATTTGGAATGGGAATTAAGTGGCCCCCACAGTCTGACACATCGATTGAAGAGAGTAAGTGTGAATTAAGGAGCTATTTAAAGCGCCTAATAATAGGTGGACACCATGGTAGTTGGCTGCAGGTTGCAGAATGAAGCAGAGGTCCAGAAACTAGTCAAAGATAATACTTGGTGTATCCAATTAGTTCCCAAAAACATATTACATTAATGTCTTCTATTTCCATTATCCTTGGACTTTTATAAAATATGTCTTTTGCAGCCGGGTGCGGTGGCTCACGCCTGTAATCCCAGCACTTTGGGAGGCCGAGGCGGGCTGATCACCTGAGGTCGGGAGTTCGAGACCAGCCTGATCAACATGGAGAAACACTGTCTCTACTAAAAATACAAAATTAGTTGGGCGTGGTGGCTCATGCCTGTTATCCCAGCTACTCGGGAGGCTGAGGCAGGAGAATCGCTTGAACCCAGGAGGCAGAGGTTTCAGTGAGCCAAGATCGCACCATTGCACTCCAGCCTGGACAACAGAGTGAGACTCTGTCTCAAAAAAAAAAATCCACAGTTTTTCTACTCTCCAAAGACAAAGGAAAACTTTGCATAAAGGCAAAAGCAACAAAGAAAAATATCATGTGAAAACAACAGCCTAGTTTCCTCTAAATTCTCTGACTCTACTCTCAAATCCAAAGTAATCATATATATATGTATTTAGAGATATGGTCTCACTCTGTTGCCCAGGCTGGAATGCAATGACGAAACCATAGCTCACTACTGTAACCTTAAATTCCTGGGCACAAGTAATCCTCCTGCCTCAGCCTCCCAAATGCAGGGATTACAGATTACAGCTGTGAGCTACCACGCCTGATTCCAATGTAATAATTTTTATAGATTGGATGCTAATATAGCTAATGAATTTAAAATTAAAGCTGTTAAAAATAAAAATAGGCCAGGTGCAGTGGCTCACACCTGTAATCCCAGCACTTTGGGAGGAAGAGGCCAGGTGCAGTGGCTCACACCTGTAATCCCAGCACTTTGGGAGGCGTATCACGAGGTCAGGAGTTCAAGACCAGCCTGGCCAACATGGTGAAACCCCCGTCTATACTAAAAATACAAAAAAATAGCCAGGTGTGGTGGCGCATGTCTGTAATCCCAGCTACTAGGGAGGCTGAGGCAGGAGAATCGCTTGAACCCGGGAGGTGGAGGTTGCAGTGAGCCAAGATCATGCCATTGCACTCCAGCCTGGGCAACAGCAAGACTTCATCTCAAAATAAATAAATAAATAAAATGAAAATAAAAATAGTGTTAGAAAACCCCTGAGGAATTTTCTTTTCTTTTTTTTTTTTTTTTGAGAGGGAGTCTTGCTCTTGTTGCCCAGGCTGGAGTGCAGTGGCGCAATCTCAACTCAGCACCCGGCCCACTGAGGGATTTTCAGTACACCTTTTTCCTCACACCTCTTTTTCCCTTTCTACTCCTCCAATCCTATTTGGACTTTCTTTTTTTTTCTTTTCTTTTTTTTTTTTGAGACAGAGTCTCACTCTGTCGTCCAGGCTGGAGTGCAGTGGCATGATCACAGCTCACTGCAGCTCAACCTCCAGGCTCAAGTGATTTTCCCACCTCAGTCCCGCCAAGTAGCAGGGACTATAGGCAGGCACCAACATGCCCAGCTAATTGTTGTAGTTTTTGTAGAGACAGGGATTCACCATGTTGCCCAAGCTGGACTCGAACTCCTGGGCTCAAGCTGTCTGCCCACATTGGCCCCGCAAAGTGCTGCCATTACAGGTGGTGAGTCACCATGCCTGGCCTTTTTTTTTTTTTTTTAAAAAAAAGAAAGTTTAAATAACCTGTAAAAATTAGAGAGCAAGCCATGGCACTTCAAAAAAAGGGAAGTGATCTATTTGACAATGCCAGATCTCATCAGTAATCAGTAAAATGCAAATTAAGCCACAATTAGATATTTACAACCACAAAGTTGACAAACTAAAAGAAGAGCACCCAAAATTCTTGTAAGAGAATTCTCTCAAGAGAATGTGAATCAGTACAACCATGTCAGAAAACAATTTC
Organism: Gorilla gorilla gorilla; assembly: GCF_029281585.2. NCBI lineage: Eukaryota > Metazoa > Chordata > Mammalia > Primates > Hominidae > Gorilla > Gorilla gorilla. Next base: position 51,634,490 of record NC_073224.2, on the reverse strand, counting down.
TTGTTATGTAGTAAAAATGACCTTGTTTACATTTTTATACACTATGACCAGGAAATTCTACCTGTAGGTATATATTGTAGAAAAACTCTTGCACAAGTGCACCAGGAAACATGTACAATGGACATAGTACCATTGTTCATAATAGCAAAAAAAAATCACAAATAGCCCAAATATCAAAAACTGTAGAACGGCTATATCCTGATATATTCATATAATGAAATCAGCAATAAGCAGCTAATTGGCCCCCCTGCTACCTACCTCTCTTCTACTGAAACTCATTCTTTTTTTTTGTTTTTGAGACGGAGTCTCGCTCTGTCACCCAGGCTGGAGTGCACTGGCGCAATCTCGGCTCACTGCAAGCTCTGCCTTGCGGGTTCACGCCATTCTTCTGTCTCAGCCTCACGAGTAGCTGGGACTACAGGTGCCCGCCACCGCGTCTGGCTAATTTTTTGTATTTTTAGTAGAGACGGGTTTTCACCTCGTGATCCGCCCTCCTCGGCCTCCCAAAGTGCTGGGATTACAGGCGTGAGCCACCGCACCCGGCCTGAAACTCATTCTTTTCCAGTCACATTGGCACTGCCTTGCTATTATATGAGCTTGCTAAGCACTTTTTTCCTGCAGGAATGTAGCACTTTTGTTCCCTCTGCCTGAATCCCTCTTTATTTGTGTGTGTGTGAGTGTGTGTGTGTGTGTGTGTGTGTGACTGAGTCTTGCTCTGTCACCCAAGCTGGAGTGCAGTGGTGCAGTCTCCACTCACTGCAACCTCCGCCTCTTGGGTTCAAGCAATTCTTCTGCCTCAGCCTCCCAAGTAGCTGGGATTACAGGCATGCCCCACCATGCCCAGATAATTTTTGTATTTTTAGTACAGACAGGGTTTTGCCATGTTGGCCAGGCTGGTCTTGAACTCCTGACCTCAGGTGATCTGCCCACCTCAGCTTCCCAAAGTGCTGGGATTACAGGCGTGAGCCACTGCACCCAGCCCCTACTTCATTTTCCTTCATGGTAGTTATCACCGCTTGTCCCATTATACATTGATTCATTTATTTGTTTCTTGTCTCCCTTTTACAAGAGTATAAGCTCCTTAAAGGCAAGTACTTTGTCAATTTTATTCACAGATATACCATTGTGCCTAGAAAAGAAAGGGCATACAGGTGCTTTAATACGTATTTGTAAAATATTTGCAAAATAAATGAATCAGTATAATTAATGCGAAGATTTTTTCGGACTGGCTTCAGAGACAGAGGCTTTCAGACTGGCTTAAGAAATTAAAAATAATCCTTTTTATTCATTCTGCAGAAGATAAACAAATATATTGAGATGGCTGTCTCAAAACCTAAAAGCTGTTCTAGCTTTTTAAAGTTATTTGGAAATAAAAATTAAACTTTTTTTATACGAAACCCTCAGCAGTTCGTTGTGATTTCAGATTATATCATAAGTGATCAACAGTAATACAATTTATGAGCCATTGTTATCTCTTACACTAATTATTCTTTTTTTAACTATATATATATTTTAGAGATGGGCGGGGGGGGGTCTGCCTATGTAGCCCAGGCTGGTCTCGAACTCCTGGGCTCAAGTGATCCTCCCACCTCAGTCTCCCAAAGTGCTGAGATTACAGGCATGAGCCATCATGCCTGGCCTAGTTATGCTTCGTGACATCACATAGTTATTTAAAATATGTCTTATGATTCTTGATAAATAAAAAGATTTATATTTTAGATGAGTAATAAGACCATTTACCAGTAGAAACCCTTGTTCTTTACATTGTATAATAGTGTACAAAAACGTGGTAGAGAAGTCTGCCACTTAAAAAATAAAGCAGAGAGATGAGAATAAAATAATTATAAAAGACTACTTTTTGTACCACTTCATGACAAGAAATTAAAAAATCTAAAGGAAGCCGGGCGTGGTGGCTCACACCTGCAATCGCAGTACTTAGGGAGGCTGAGGCAGGAAGATCACTTGAGCCCAGGAGTTCGAGACAAGCCTGGGCAAAATAGTGAGACCCTGTCCTAAAAAAGAATAAAAACGGCTGGGCACAGTGGCTCATGCCTGTAATCCCAGCGCTTAGGGAGGCCGAGGCGGGCAGATCATGAGGTCAGGAGTTCGAGATCAGCCTGGCCAACATGGTGAAACCCCATCTCTACTAAAAATACAAAAATTAGCTGGGCATGGTGGTGGGCGCCTGTAGTCCCAGCTACTTGGGAGGCTGAGGCAGGAGAATAGCTTGAACCTGGGAGGCAGAGGTTGCAGTGAGCCAAGATCACACCACTACACTCCAGCCTGAGCGACAGTGCTAGACTGTCTCAAAAATAAAAATAAAAGAAACGATGTTAACCTTCTTTGAATTGCATTGTATTGAATGTTATTAATATATGTTCCACAATTGTATGAGACTCCTAAAATTCTAATATGTCTGGCATATGCAGTCAGTTGTAATTATGGTTAGTTTATTAAATTATTGTAGGCCACAGAAATAACCAAATTTTCTTGTTGATTATGACTTTTTTTATTGAGATGGAGGAGTCTCACTCTTGTCGCCCAGGCTGGAGTGCAGTGGCCTGATCTCACTGCAACCTCTGCCTCCCGGGTTCAAGTGATTCTCCTGCCTCAGCCTCCCAAGTAGGTGAGATTATAGGCATGCGCCACCACGCCTGGCTAACTTTTGTATTTTTAGTACAGACAGGGTTTCACCATGTTGGCCAAGCTGGTCTCAAACTCCTGACCTCAAAGGGATACACCCTCCTTGGCCTCCCAAAGTGCTAGGATTACAGACATGAGCGACCGTGCCCAGCAATTATGCCTTTATGCCCATTTTAAGTTGTTTCCATGGTTAATTGCTTAATTCTGATGCAGTTTCTGAAAACTCCACAAGCAAATCCTAGAGTGTTGTGTCTTCAGGGAGGTTCATGAAAGGATGGAAAGGACACTGACAAGCACTCTTAAATACAGCTTTCTGGCCGGGTGCAGTGACTCACGCCTGTAATCCCAGCACTTTGGGAGGCCGAGGCAGGTGGACCACTTGAGGTCAGGAGTTTGAGACCAGCCTGGCCCACATGGCGAAACCCCATCTCTACTAAAAGAATAAAAATTAGCCAGGTATGGTGGCATGTGCCTGTAATCCCCGCTACTAGGGGGGCTGAGGCAGGAGGATCGCTTGAACCTGGGAGGTGGAGGTTGCAGTGAGCTGAGATCGTACCACTGCACTCCAGTCTGGGCAACAGAGCGAGACCCCGTCTCAAAAAAAAAAAAAAATACAGCTTTCTGATAACTTTAGGATCACATCATTTGGACTAGGTAAGAATTCTCAGAACTCTAATAAAAGGAATGACTGGTTTATAAAACTGCTAACCCAAACAGGACAAGAATTAATTGAAGGCTGGGGCAGTGCCTCATGCCTGTAATCCCGGCATTTTGGGAGGCCAAGGCAGGCGGATCCCTTGAGCCCAAGAGTTTGAGGCCTGTCTAGGCAACATGGGGAAACCCTGTCTCTACAAAAAATACAAAAATTAGCAGGACATAGTGGTGCGTGTCTGTAGTCCCAGTTACTTGGGAGGCTGAAGTGGAAGGATTGCTTAAGCCTGGGAGGGGGAAGTTGCAGTGAGCTGAGACTGCACCACTGCACTTCAGCCTAGGCAACAGAGTGAGACCCTGTCTCAAATAAATAAATAAATAATTGAATACCAAGAAAATACTTTGCCAAATTGTCATACTAGATCAGCCAGTATGGAAATTGTTAAGATGTGCAATTTGAATAAATTCCATGGTCCAACTCAAATTACCTATGCTAACCCATCTAATAAACAGTGCTGTGCACCTAAATTGGGGAAACACAGTTGGTATTAAAATATAAGTCCCATATTAGGCGCAGACTCATGGAGAACCCTGATGGCTGCCTGGCCCTTCCTGAGTCCTTAAAGCCTCTATTATTAAGCTTTCCATGATTCATCATGAAGAGATAAAATGTTCCAAATTAAATGTGTGTGTATGTGTGTGCGTGAGTGTGTGTGTGTGATGACTGTTCTAAATTGCTAAAATAGTTTATGATCAATGTTTTGTTTGTTAAACCCATAATCCTGGGAAGATGAACACAACTTCAAGTCCATTTCTGCTACCTGATGGGTCACTTAAACCTTTATAGATGAATTTTATTCAATTGTCATTTTCAGTGCATGTTTTCTGGTTGTAGTGATAGAAGTACTAATACTTATTTCACTGGACAAGTTGTAAAAACAGTTTTATTTATTTTGTTTTTTTTTTAATTTTTTAATTTTTATTTTTTTGAGACGGAGTTTCACTGTGGTTGCCCAGGCTGGAGTGCAATGGCGCAATCTCGGCTCACTGCAACCTCCGCCTCCCACCTCCTGGGTTCAAGCAATTCTCCTGCCTCAGCCTCCCTAGTAGCTGGGATTACAGGCGCCTGCCACCACACCCGGCTAATTTTTTCTATTTTTAGTAGAGACAGGGTTTCACCATGTTGGCCAGGCTGGTCTTGAACTCCTGACCTCAGGTGATCTGCCCACCTCAGCTTCCCAAAGTGCTGGGATTACAGGCATGACCCACCGCGCCCGGCCTATTTATTTATTTATTTATTTTTCAGACAGAGTTTCACTCTTGTTGCCCAGGCTGGAGTGCAATGGTACAATCTCGACTCACTACAACCTCTGCCTCCCAGATTCAAGTGATTCTCCTGCCTCAGCCTCTCAAGTAGCTGGGATTACAGGCATGTGCCACCACACCCAGCTAATTTTGTATTTTTAGTAAAGGTGGTGTTTCATTATGTTGGCCAAGCTGGTCTTGAACTCCAAACCTCAGGTGATTCACCCTCCTCGACCTCCCAAAGTGTTGGGATTACAGGCATGAGCCACGGCGTCTGGCCATAAAACAGTTTTTTGTTTTTTTTTTGTTTTTTTTGAGATAGAATGTCCCTCTGTTGCCCAGGCTGGAGTGCAATGGCATGATCTCGGCTCACTGCAACCTGTGCCTCCCGGATTCAAGTGATTCTTCTGCCTCAGCTTCCCAAGTTGCTGGGATTACAGGCAACTGCCACCATGCCTGGCTAATATTTATATTTTTAGTAGAGATGGGGTTTCACCATGTTGGCCAGGCTGGTCTCAAACTCCTGACCTCAGGCAATCCTCCTGCCTTGGCCTCCCAAAGTGTTGGGATTACAGGCGTGAGCCACCGCGGCTGGCCAGTTTTTAAAAAAGGATTGCAGATACAATAACATTAGGCAAAGCTAACTGAATTGACTAGATTGCCTTGGTCAAAGGTGTACCAGATTGATGACAATCAGATCCACTTCCAGTAGAAGATGGAAGTTGACCCCTTATGAAATAAATAGTCACTGGAAAGGCCTATGCACCTAATAATAGAACGTCATGTATCTTCTGCTACTAAATACTGATATGACTAAATGCTACAAGGTTTTAATGCATTATGCCAAAGTGTATTTTCACCAGGTTAAAAAAGACTTTCATAGTCCACTGACTGAGGACAATCAAACCTTTCACAATCTAGAACCTGGAGATCGATTGGGTCTTCTGAGGGCAACATCACAGAAAAACTGCCCTTGGCACCCACAATGCAGCAAAACTTTGAGATCCTGAACCTTGGTCTCATAATCTCACAACTCAGAAGGGCCCCCACCAGACTCCTGGAACTGTATACTGATTGGAAACCTTAAGGTAAAGCTAACCAGGGAAGTTTCTCTCCAGAAGCAGATGGCATCCCAGATGTAGACAGCTTTTTCTCAAGATCATGGATCAAGATTGTACTATCATGATACTCTTATCTCTCAAATTTTTTCTGGCTTGTGCCTGTATGAACAATAGAACTGAAAAAGGGATCTCATGTGTGTACTCGTGGGGTATACTTTTATTTGTAGAGGATTTTGCAGCCACATGGACAGTCTTACACTTTGATAGGTAGAAGATAAAAGGCCAGTGTCAGGGGAAAAAGAAAGAAAATTCTTAGAAGCACTTTATTAAGCACTTAATTTATCCTTTTTTTTTTTTTCTGAGACAGTGTCTTACTCTGTCACCCAGGCTGGAGTGCAGTGGTGCAATCACGGCTCACTACAGCCTCTACCTCCTGGGCTCTGGCGATCCTCCCACCTCAGCTTCCCAAGTAGCTGAGACTACAGGCATGTGCCACCATGCCTGGCTAATTTTTGTATCTTTTGTAGAGACAGGGTTTCACCATGCTGCCTAGACTAGTCTCAAACTCCTGGGCTCAAGCAATCTGCCCACCTCAGCCTTCCAGAGTGCTAGGATTACAGGCATGAGCCACTGTGCCTGGCCTTAATTTATCTTTAGCACCAGGATACACTAAACTTTCTGGAGCTAGGAAACAAAAGACTATTAGCTAGAAGGAAAGGAAAATGGGAATATAGTGAGTTTCTCTCCAGTTCATTAATATCTTAAGGGAATGCCTAATCAATTCTTTGAACGTAAGCTTCTTGAAGGCAAGCAGCCTACTCTGTTTTGTTTCCAAGTGTCTAGATTAGTGGTTGGCACACTATACATGCTCAATAAATAATTGTTGATCAATAAACAACCACAGGAACAATTTATGAACTATAATTCTCATCCTAGGCTTTTTTTATTACTTTATGTTATTATCTAAAAACAGTACACAACCTTGAAACTAATTCACTGTACATTTTATAAGTGATAAAGACAAAATACCTAGCATATTCAAAGCCACGTGTTAGCTTATATTAATTGCGATCCAAATTTGCACACTGAGTTCAGCTCACCAATCCAGTTAATCAAAACAGATCAAAAGCCGATCAGGGAAGGCAGAGGAAAATGAAATGCAGACAGGTCCTATCTTTATTTAAAAATTTTTTTTTTCATCATGGCCTCTTTTTGGCATTAATTCTGACTTTTAAAAATATTGAGTTTTGGAGTGCCCCCTTAAATTTTGCACGCCAAACAAGTGCCTCACTTGCCCCACAGCAGAGGCCTCAGACAACCCCACAATAAGCACCAGAGGAGGAATGGTCCTTCCGAGTCATACCAAATTAAGGTCAGAGGGCCAGGCCATTATAGCCTTGAATGACCAGCCATTGGACATAGACTGGTTTTGGCAAGGAGGCAACACCTTGTGAGAGCCAACTCGTATCTGCTGAAGGCAAAATTTGTGGAGAGGAACTTGGCTGTGAGCTATCAGCATCCAACACCCTTTCCAGCTGGGAGACATTCCTGACAGTTTGGTCCTTAAGGGGCAATATGGGAGGCACAACAACTTTTTAGTTCTGCTATTATTATTATTATTATTATTATATTATTATTATGTATAATATAATATATAATATTAAATATAATAATAATATAATAATAAGAGTCTCGCTCTGTTGCCCAGGCTGGAGTGCAATGACACGATCTCGGCTCACTGCAACCTCCACCTCCTGGGTTCAAGCAATTCTCCTGCCTCAGCCTCCTGAGTAGCTGGAATTATAGGCATGAGCCACCTCGCCCAGCTAATTTTTGTATTTTTAGTAGAGAGGGGTTTCACCATGTTGTCCAGGCTGGTCTCAAACTCCTGACCTCAGGTGATCCACCTGCCTTGGCCTCCCAAAGTGCTGGGATTACAGGCATGAGGCACTGTGCCCAGCCAACTTTAGACATTTCTCTACTGTTAAATTACTACAAGTGTATTAACTTTGTAATTCAACTCATTAACATATTGAGTCTCTAAACAACAACAAAGACTGGGATATGAGGTCCTGTGGACCACAGTTTTACATCCTACTGAGGTAGGAGATGACCTTTCTGAAACCCCAATCCAGCTAGTCATTTATTCCAGCTTCTATCCTATAAAAGTCCTCTCCCACCCTACAGACTGGTGAGCCTATCCCAGGGAACACAGCGCTTAGGCTGCAGATGGTGAGGGTAAGTGTCCCTCCCTCAGGTCTCTTAGGCAAAAGGGGAGTTGGTATTTAGGGTCAATGAGAGTAAAGGGCTGTTGATGAGTGTAGGAGGGTGGCTCAGACATCTCAGTTTAGAACCCCAGGCTGACTCATTCTCATTCTTACCCTTTCTCCCTTTCCTGGGCAGGTCCTCAGATCCCTGACCCCCTAGGTGAAGTGGAGACAGCCCAAGGCAGCAACCTCTGGCCGGCATGCCTCCCAAGTGCTGCCGTGTCATCTGCACCAAGAAGGGTAAGTGGGGGTCCAGGCCGTGGGGAAAGGGGCCCTGTCTTAATTCAGCTCCGCTGCCACAACACAATACCATAGAGTGGCTGAGTTAAACAACGGAAATTATCTCTCACAGTTCTGGAGTCTGGAAGTCCAGCATCAAGGTGTTGATGGATTCAGTGCCTGGTGTGGGCCTAACTTCTGGTTCACAGACAGCGTCCTCCCTGATGTATCCACCTGATCCATCTGCTTCTCAGTCTACATCTTGCCTGAGGTCTTCTTGAGGGACTAGGACAGAGAGCAAGGGCATGAGGGACCTGCTCTGCTCTAGTGTTCCGGAAAGAATGGAGTCCGGCTGCTTGTTCTCGCAGTCCAATAACAAGATGCAGACAGACTGGGAAAGAAGGGAGTTTATTATTTTTATTTATTTATTTTTTGAGACAGCATCTTGCACTATTGCCTGGGCTAGAGTGCAGTAGCACGACCTCAGCTCACTGCAACCTCCGCCTCCCGGGTTCAAGTGATTCTCCAGCCTCAGCCTCCCGAGTAGCTGGGATTACAGGCACTCACCATCACGCCTGGCTAATATTTTGTATTTTTAGTAGAGACAGGGTTTCACTATGTTGGCCAGGCTGGTCTCGAACCCCTGACCTCATGATCTGCCCACCTTGGCCTCCCAAAGTGCTGGGATTACAGGCATGAGCCACCGTGCCTAGCTAATTATGCCTAAATCTTAGCAGAATCCAGAGCCCTCTCATTATTCTAACCTTGTGGGCTTTTATCAGTTTTACAAAGGCAGTTTAGTTCTGGGAAGGCTATTATTATTCTTGCTTTAAGATTAAACTATAAACTAACTTTCTCCCAAAGTTGGCTTGGAATGACTAAGGACAGCTTGGATGTTAGAAGCAAGATGGAGTCAACTATATCAGATTTTTCTTACAGTCATAATTTTGGAAAGGTGGTTTTATCTGAAGATAATCAGTATCTTTATCCTTCTCTGAAAATATAGGGATCTTACAATATTTCAAAAGTTCACCCCCTCATTTGAGCCCCAGAGTTCAAGGCTGCAGTGAGGTATGATCACGCCACTGCACTCAGCTTTGGTCAACAGAGCAGAACCCCATCTCTTAAAAAAGGAAGAAAAACCTCTTGGCTGAGATTCTTTTGCCTCAGAAGTTAGATATCATTATACATATTGCTTTATTTATTTATTTGTTTGTTTGTTTGTTTTCTCGAGACAGAGTCTCACTCTGTTGCCCAGGCTGGAGTACAGTGGCACAATCTTGGCTCACCGCAGCCTCTGCCTCCTGAGTTCAAGTGATTCTCATGCCTCAGCCTCCCTGAGTAGCTGAGATTACAGGCATGCGCCTCCATGCTTGGCTAATGTTTTTGTATTTTTTTGTATTTTTAGTAAAGACAGGTTTTCACCATGTTGGTCAGGCTGGTCTCGAACTACTGAGGTCAAAGGATCCTCCTGCCACAGCCTCTCAAAGTGCTGGGATTACAGGCCCATTACATGCCCGGCCTGATATCATTATACATTTTTTTATATATATAACTAATGTGTGTTTAGATTTAGCCATCCATTTACTGTTTTCTTCACTTACCATTCATTCCTGCATGTCAGGCCTCTCTAGGCTCATAGTTTCCTTTTTCCTAAAATACATCTTTTACATGAGTATTAATGAAAATCAGTTTGTAAATTATTTCAACTTTTGATTTTTAAAAAATGTTTTAATTTTTATCCTCATTCTTGGAGTATACATCAGCTAAGCATATACTTACAGGTTGGTATTTCTTTTCTATCGCCACTTTGGAGATGTTATTTAAAAGACAAGACAGGGCCTGGCGCAGTGGCTCACACCTGTAATCCAGCACTTTGGGAGGCCTAGGCAGGCGGATCACTTGAGGCCAGGAGTTCGAGACCAGCCTCGCCAACATGGTGAAACCCTGTCTCTACTAAAAATACAAAAATTAGGCCAGGTGTGGTGGTGTGTGCCTGTAATCCCAGCTACTTGGGAGGCTGAGGCAGGATAATGACTTGAACCTGGGAGGCAGAGGTTGCAGTGAGCTGAGATGGCACCATTGCACTCCAGCCTGGGCAAAAAGAGCAAAACTCCACTCAAAAAAAAAAAAAAAAAAAAAAAAAAAGCCAAGCGTGGTGGTATAAGGCCCAGACCCAGACCCAGATCTGAGTTGCAGCCACCCTCACCATGCTGCCCACTGCCTGCGCTCCACCACCTGCCTCCATGGCCAGTCATGTTGGAGCATATGATCTTGCTGCCCATACGAATAGATTACAAGGGACAAAAGCTAGTTGAACAAATGTTTCAGAGAATTATTATTTTTTCTTCAGTCATTGGATTTATCTACGGTAATGTGGCTGAACATTGTAGATGAACTGTCTATATAGTTATAGCTGGATTTGCTTTTTCACATTTGCTGACACTTCACCCGTGGCCCATCCATCAGTGGCATCCCCTCAAGAGGTTACTTGTCCAAGACTCATCACAGACAACCAACAAGAAGCTGGGGATAGAAAAATTAAGAGGCATGCTAAAAATACTCTATTGGGGTTTTCCTGGTTTGGCTTTGCTATAGCACCTGTTTTTGTTTCATGTGAAATGGATCCAGAACATCAGATAAAAGCCACTCATGCAGGCTGGGCGCGGTGGCTCACACCTGTAATCCCAGCACTTCAGGAGGCCAAGGCGGACGGATCAAAAGGTCAGGAGATCGAGACCATCCTGGCTAACACGGTGAAACCCCATCTCTACTAAGAATACAAAAAATTAGCTGGGCGTGGTGACACACGCTTATGGTCCCAGCTACTCGGGAGGCTGAGACAGGAGAATCACTTTAACCTGGGAGGCAGAGGTTGCAGTGAGCTGAGATCGTGCCACTGCACTCCAGCCTGGGTGGCAGAGAGAGACTCCGAGCCCCCCAACCCCCCCCCAAAAAAAACACTTCATACATCCAGGCATGGTGGCTCATGCCTCTAATCCCAGCATTCTGGATCACCTGAGGCCAGGAGTTCGAGACCAGCCTTGCCAACATGGTGAGACCACCCCCCCCCCCCCCGCCACCATCTCTACAAAAATACAAAAAAGTTTAGCCAGGCATGATGGTGGGTGCCTGTAATCCCAGCTACTGGAGAGGCTGAGATGGGAAAATTGCTTGAACCTGGGAGGCGGAGGTTGCAGTGAGCCAAGATCATACCACTGCACTCCAGCCTGGACCACAGAGACTCTGTCTAAAAAAAAAAAAAAAAGCCACGAATGCTTTCTGGCACAGCTGCATGTAGATCTGGTTTTCTATATTTCATTTTTAATCCCATTGGGTTTTGATTTATAAATATTTTAGAGCCTCTCTTTATTATCTTGCTCTGAAATGGAGAATAGAAAATACAAGTATGCAACATTTTTTCACGTTTTTATAAAGTTTTCATAATGAAGAATAGATGGCTTACAAATTATAATACAATTTATCGAAGTGTGTGTATCTGTGTGTGTGAGACAGGGTCTGGCTCTGTTGCCCAGGCTGTAGCGCAGTGGCAAGATCTTGGCTCATGTAGCCTCGACCTCCCAGGCTCAAGCGATCCTCCCACCTCAGCCTCCCTCCCTGTAGCTGGGACCACAGGTTTTGTATTTTTAGTAGATACAGGGTTTCACCATGTTGCCCAGGCTGGTCTTGAACTCCTGGGCTCAAGGGATCCACCCACCTCAGCCTCCCAAAGTGCTGGGATTACAGGGATGAGCCACTGTGCCTAGCCATTAACTATCAAAGTTTTATAATTCACTATGAGTAAACTGTTTAATATTTTCAATTAAAACTGATAGCCTCCCGAGTAGCTGGGATTACAGGCGCCTGCCATCACGCCCAGCTAATTTTTGTATTTTTAGTAGAGACGGAGTTTCACCATGTTGGCCACGCTGGTCTCGAACTCCTGACCTCAAGTGATCTGCCCACCTCAGCCTCCCAAAGTGCTGGGATTATAGACGTGAGCCACCACACCTGGCTGGCAAATTTTTAAAATTTTTTGTAGAGACAGGTCTCACTATTTTACCCAGGCTGGTCTTGTACTTCTGAGCTCAAATGATCCTACCACCTTGGCCTGCCAAAGTGCTGAGATTACAGGTGTGACCCACCATGCCTGACCACACTTGCAAATTTAAAAACATACCTCTGTAAAACTCACCTCAACCTCCTGGGCTCAGTCAGTCCTCCCACTTCAGCCTCCCACGTAGCTAGGACTACAGGCACACGCCATACCATGCCTGGCTAAATAATATCATTTTTATAAAGCACAAACACAGGCAAAACCAACGTATATATTGTTTAGAGCTACACATACATTTGGAAATACTTTTCTTAAAAAAAAAACAAGAGAATGGGCCAGACGTGGTGGCTCACACATGTAATCCCAGCACTTTGGGAAGCTGAGGCGGGTGGATCACGAGGTCAAGAGTTCAAGACCAGCCTGGCCAACATGGTGAAACCTCGTCTCTACTAAAAATACAAAAATTAGCTGGGCAAGGTAGTGTGCGCCTGTAATCCCAGCTACTCAGGAGGCTGAGGCAGAAGAATTGCTTGAACCCAGGAAGCGGAGGTTGCAGTGAGCCGAGATCATGCCACTGCACTCCAGCCTGGATGACAAAGCAAGAATCCATCTCAAATAAAAAAGAAAAAAGAGAATGATCAACACAGTAGTAACCTAGGGATGGGAGAAAGGCAGGGAGGTGCCGGAACTGGCATCTGGGAGAATCACACAGGGGCTTCCAAACCATGGCAGTGTTCTGGCCCACAAATTGCATGGTAAATTCACATTTTAAAAACTGTTCTTGGCTGGGCATGGTGGCTCATGTCTGTAATCTCAGCACTTTGGGAGGCCAAGGCAGGTGGATCACCTGAGGTCAGGAGTTTGAGACCAGCCTGGCCAACATGGCAAAACCCCATCTCTACTAAAAATATAAAAGTTAGCCAGGCATGGTGGTGCATGCCTGTAATCCCAGCTACTCGGGAGGCTGAGGCAGGAGAATCACTTGAACCTGGGAGATGGAGGTTGCAGTGAGCCGAGATGGCACCATTGCACTCCAGCCTGGGCGACAGTGAGATTTCGTCTCCAGAAAAAAAAAAAAAAATGTTCTTCTGCATCAATTTTTTTTTTTTTTTGAAGACAGAGTCTCACCCCATTGCCCAGGCTGGAGTGCAGTGGTGCAATGTCAGCTCACTGCAACCTCCGCCTCCTGGGTTAACTTAATTCTCCCTGCCTCATTCTCCTGAGTAGCTGGGATTACAGGCACCCGCCACCACACTCAGCTAATTTTTGTATTTTTAGTAGAGATGGGGTTTGGCCATGTTGGCCAGGCTGGTCTCGAACTCCTGACCTCAGATGATCTGCCCGCCTCGGCCTCCCAAAGTGCTGGGATTACAGGCATGAGCCATCACACCCGGCCGCATCAAAATATATGAGGATGTTACATCTACTCCTTTGCCAGTCTCTAATAATTTTTAAAAATTGTAAGCAAATCCTGCTCAGTAAAATGTCTTAGACAACCATCGTGTTTCTCTGTGGTCCCAGCTTAGAACCTGGAGCAGTTCCCCTTATTTTCAGAGCCAGTGGCTTCACACTGAGCCTGACATTTGCCTCTTAAACTCCTGCTTCCACACATAGAAGGGCTCTGAGTTAGCCTTTACCTAGATGCTTGAGGGTCTTTGTGATTCATGGAAGCCATGCTGAGAAAATAAGGGACGAAGGAAAGAGAGAGGAAATAGAAGCCAAGGCAGTCTTCATAGATTGAAAAATACTCCAGAGATTTAGAAATGTCCTTCCCAGAGACCAAGTTGTGGCCTCTCTGTGTCAGGCCCCAATCTGTCAATCTTCTTTCACGACCTTGCCTCCCAGTAGTGCCAGAAGGGTGGCTGTGGAGGTCAAGGAGCCCAAGAGGTGAACTGTAGCGACCATGTGTCACCTGGCGCCTGTCCTGAATTTAGGTCCCTTTTCTAACTGCTGCTTGATTACTTTTCAGGAGTTATATCTCCTGCAATGAATGTAATTTTTAGTGAGCAGGCAAATTTAGGTGCCTGCCTCCCATCATGGAATCTGAAGGGGACAGATCCTTCCAGTTCTGAACCAGTAAAGCTAGAAGATGGACCTGGGACCTATGCTGGGCCAGTCGAGAAAACGCGCCCTGGCTGCTAACTCATGAGGGAGTAAAGATGGTTCATCATAGCCTTAGACAGGCCTTTGCAAAAGCTTGCAGAGCTGCTCTGGTTCTAAGGGAGGAGACCACCCCTCATATTGTCTTGTGCCCAATTTTTGCCTCCAAAGAAAGAAGAAGTAAAAACTAAAAGGCAGAAATGAAATCCACAAGCAGACAGCCCGGCGCCACACCCTGGGCCTGGCAGTTAAAGATCGACCCCTGACCTAATCGGTTATTTGCATTAAAAAGGCACTGTGAAGATCCCCGTCCTGGTCGGTTCCTTTCTAATTACCGGTGTATGCTGCCCCCAGTCACATACCTGCTGCTTGCTCAATCGATCACGACCCTCTCACGTGGACCCTCTTAGAGTTGTGAGCCCTTAAAAGGGACAGGAATTGCTCACTTGGGAGCTCGGCTCTTGAGATAGGAGTCTTGCTGATGCTCCCAGCCAAATAAACCCCTTCGTTCTTTAACTCGGTGTCTGAGGGGTTTTGTCTGCGGCTTGTCCTGACACATTTCTTGGTTCCCTGACCGGGAAGCAAAGTGACTGGCAGATGGTCAAGGCAGCTCCTTAGGCAGCTTTAGCCTGCCCTGTGGAACATCCCTGCGGGGGACTCCGACCAGCCCGAGCGACGCAGATTCTGAGAGCGCTCCTGGGTAGGCATTTGCCCCAGTGGGACGCCTTACCAGAGCAGTGTGTGGCAGGCCCCCATAGAGGATCAATGCAGTGGCTGAACACCGAGAAGGAACTGGCACTTGGAGTCCGGACATCTAAAACTTGGTAAGACTAGTCTTTGGAACTTGCCCACTCCATTTGAGTGGAAGCGTGGCCTGATCACCCATGGCATGCCTTTATTGGCACTTTGGTTTTGGTTTTGACTTGGTTTGAATTGCTTGACAGGACCGGTCTTAGGAACTTGCCTCCTCCATTTAAATGGAAGCGTGGCCTGATCATGACGTGCCTGTACCGGCACTTTGTTTTTTGTTTTTGACTTGACTTGGATTGCTTGATACTTTGGTTTTGGTTTTGACCTGGCTTAGATTTCTTGATACTCTGATTTTGGTTTTGACTCTGGTTTGGCGTAAACTGTAGAAGTGTGTGTGTGCCCTTTTTACCTGTTCTTTGTTTTGTGTGTGCGTGTGGTGTGAGCGTGGTGTTTTGTCTCGAGGAAACATGGGTGAGGCACAAAGTAAGCCCACCCCACTAGGAACTATGTTGAAAAATTTCAACAAGGGATTTAAGGGAGACTATGGAGTACTATGACACCAGGAAAACTTAAAACTTTGTGTAAGATAGACTGGCCAGCATTAGAGGTGGGTTGGCCATCAGAAGGAAGCCTGGACAGGTCCCTTGTTTCAAAGGTATGGCACAAAGTAACCTGTAAGCCAAGGCACCCAGACCACTTCCTGTACATGGATGCTTGGTTACAGCTGGTTTTAGATCCCTCCACAGTGGTTGAAAGAACTGCAGCATAAGCGGCTGGCAGAGGCAGAGAGAGAGAGAGGCAGAGGGGGAGCGAGAGAGAGAAGAAGAGAGGAGAGAGAGAGAGACAGAGAAGAGAGAGAGAGAGAGAGACAGAGAGGAGAGAGGGGCAGAGGGGGGCGCAGAGGCAGAGAGGGGCCAAATGAGGCCACTGACAACCTGTAGCCTTCTATCAAAAATCCTTAACTCAGTAATCCACAGATGGCCCAGATACATTCAACCTGTAGTGGCAACTGCTTTGCTAACAGAAAAAAGTAGAAAAGTAACTTTTAGAGGAAACCTCATTGTGAGCACACATCACTAGTTCAGTTCAGAACTATCCTAAAGCAAAAAAAAAAAAAAGGCTATAAAAGGAAATTTATGCAAGAAATTGTTGTATAATTTAAAAGCAATTAGTTCTCCTAAATGTAAAACTATTAAAGGAACAGTTTATGTGCAAGGTATATAAGGAAAGTAAAATAAACTTTTGATAGAGGAATTATAAGGAGGCATAACAATGTAAAGTTTTACCTACATTAAAAGGTTAAAAATATGTATATTTTGTTTTAAAGGTTTAATCAAGTTTTAAAATGTTAATTGGAAAGAAAATTCTGTGTGTAAACATTGGCTAAAGTTAAAGAGGTATCATCCAATTTTTCTGTAAACTGGACATTAAAATAAAAGCAGCATACCAAGGTGCAAATTCCTGATTAAAATGGATCAAATATTCCATCTGCACGTTAAATAAAAGCAATTATTATGCCTATGCACATGGCAGGCCAGAGACCCAGATTGTCCCCTTTCCATTAAGGTGGTCCTCCAGTCAACCAGGCGTAGGCTGCATGGTAGCTCTTTTCCAGGATTCTACAGCCTGGAGTAATAAGTCGTGCCAAGCTCTCTCTGCTCTATCCTGAAGTCTGGCACCCTGCGGGTCAGCCCCTGAGGGCCATCCAGCTTCCGTCTCCCAACACTAAGTTCACTTCGTGTCTCTCATGATAGGAAGGAAACTTAGCATTCCTTGGAGACCTGAAGGGATGTGATGAGCTTAAGAATTTGCAAGAGCTTATCAGTCAGTCAGCCCTTGTTCATCCCCAAGCGGATGTGTGATGGTATTGTGGTGGACCTTTACTGGGCACTCTGCCGAATAACTAGAGTGGCACTTGTGCTTTAGTCCATTTGGCTATCCCTTTCACCCTGGCATTTCATCAACCAGAGGGAGAAAAAATAAGACATCATAAAGCGAGAGAAGCCCCTTATGGGTCTTTCAACTCTCACATCTATTTAGATGCAATTGGAGCCCCGCAAGGAACACCAGATCAATTTAAAGTCCGAAATCAAATAGCTACAGGATTTAAGTCAATATTTTGATGGGTGACAGTTAATAAAAATGTAGATTGGATAAACTACATCTATTACAACCAACAGCAATGAGCTTTTCATGAGTTAAAAAAAAAACAAAACTCATCTGGGCCCCAGCCCTGGGGCTACCTGACCTGACAAAACCTTTTACACTCTGTGTCAGAAAGAGAAAAAATGGCAGTTGGAGTTTTAACCCAGACTGTGAGGCCCTGGCCAAGGCCAGTGGCCTATCTCTCAAAATAGGCCAGGGTTTCCAAAGGCTGGCCCCCATGTCTAAGGGCCCTGGCAGCAATGACCTTGTTAGCACAAGAAGCAGATAAGCTAACTCTTGGGCAAAACCTAAACATAAAGCCCCCATGCTGTGGTGACTTTAGTAAATACCAAAAGACACCGTTAGCTAACAAATGCTAGCTAACTGGATACCAAAGCTTGCTCTCAAAATCCCTGCATAACCATTGAAGTTTACAACACCCTAAACCCCACCACCTTGCTCCAGGTGTCAGAGAGCCCAGTTGAACATAACTGTGTAGAGGTATTGGACTCAGTTTATTCTAGTGGGCGCAACCTTCAAGACCATCCTTAAACATCAGTAGACTGGGAGCTGTATGTGGATGGGAGCAGCTTCGCTAGCCCGTGCAAAGTGACTCTGAAGAAGACGACAAGCCCTGTTCCAGTCACACCCGGAAGCTGACTGGTCCATGCACGGCCGAAGCATGAGGAAACTCATTGCGGGACTCATTTTCCTTAAAACTTGGACTTGTATAGTAAGAACTTCAACTGACCTTCCTCAGACAGAGGACCGTTCCCAGTATATACATCAAGTCACTGAGGTAGGACAAAAGATTGCTACAGTCCTATTATTTTGTGGTTATTATAAGTGTACCAGGACTCTAAAAGAAACTTGTTTGTATAATGCTATTCTATCCAAGGTATGTAGCCTAGGAAATAACCAACCTGATGTGTGTTATGACCCATTTTAAGCCTCCCATGATCACAGTTTTTAAAATAAAATTAAGGACTGGTCCTTTTCTAGGCAACACAAGTAAAGTAATAGCTAGGACAGAAGAAAGAGGGGTCCCCAAGCATATAACCCTAAAATTTAATGCTTGTGCCACTATCAGTAGCAATCGGCATGGAATAGGATGCAGTTCTTTAAATCAGAAAAAAAAAAAAAGTTACACAGCAGGAAATAATTATATCTGCCATGAATTAGGCTCATGTGCAAATGTGTGTAATTACTGGTCTTGTGTCATCTGGACTACTTGGAAAAAGGATGAAAAAGATCCTGTTTAGCTCCAAAAAGGAGAAGGCAGCCCCTCCTGTACGAGTGGAAGCTGCAACCCCTTGAAATTAGTAATTACAAATCCCTTAAACCCCAGGTGGGAAAAAGGAGAACACGTATCTCTGGGCATCGATGGAAAAGGACTGGATCCTAAAGTAAATATCTTAGTAAAAGGAGAGGTTTGTAAACTCCGGAACCAGTATTTCAGACTTTCTATGATGAATTAAATGTGCCAGTACCAGAGACTCCAGGAAAAACCAGAAATTTGTTTTTGCAATTAGCCGAGCATGTAGCCCAGTCTCTAAGTGTCACTTCATGTTATGTTTGTGGAGGAACTGTAATGGGAGATCAATGGCCATGGGAAGCCCAAAAATTAGTGCCTACAGACCCAGTTCCTGATGAATTCCTGGCCCAAAAGAATCACCCTGATAATTTCTGGGTCCTAAAAGCCTCAATTATTGGACAATATTGCATAGCTAGAGAAGGAAAAGAATTCACTCACCCCATAGGATGACTTAGTTGTCTGGGACAGAAACTGTGTCATGGTACCAAAAAACAGTCACTTGATGGAGTTCAAATCACACAGAGAGGAATCCATTTAGTAAATTCCCAAAGTTGCAAACTGTGTGGACCCACCCAGAGTCCCACCGGGACTGGACAGCCCCCACTGGATTATACTGGATATGTGGGCAAACAGCTTATGCCAAATTACCTGACCAGTGGGCAGGTAGTTGTGTTATTGGCACTATTAAACCATCTTTCTTCCTACTGCCCAAAAAGACAGGCGAACTCCTGGACTTCCCTGTCTATGCTTCCCACGAAAAGAGAAGCATAGCTATAGGAAATTGGAAAGATGATAAATGGCCCCGAGAGAATTATACAATACTATGGGCCTGCCACTTGGGCACAAGACGGCTCATGGGGATACCGGACCCCCATTTACATGCTCAACCGAATCGTATGGTTGCAAGCTGTCTTGGAGATCATCACTAATAAAACCGGTAAAGCCTTGACTATTCTGGCCCAGCAAGAAACTCAGATGAGAAATGCTATCTATCAAAATAGATTGGCTCTCGACTACTTGCTAGCAGTTGAAGGAGGGGTCTGTGGGAAATTTAACCTTACCAATTGCTGCCTGCACATAGACAATCAGGGGCAAGTAGTTGAAGATATAAAGACATGACGAAACTGGCACATGTGCCTGTACAAGTGTGGCACGGATGTGACCCTGAGGCCATGTTTGAAAATGGTTCCCAGTGCTAGAAGGATTTAAAACTCTTATAATAGAAATTATAGTAGTAACAGGAACCTGCTTACTGATCCCTTGTTTACTACCTGTACTCATTCAAATGGTAAAAGGTTTCATCGCTACTCTAATTCACCAGAATGCTTCAGCACAAGTGTACTACAGAAATCACTATGGATCTGTCATGCAGGAAGACATAGGTAGTGAGGATGAAGGTGAGAACTCCCACTAATAAAATGAGTCAGAGTCTCAAAGCGGGGGAATAAGGGAGGAGACCACCCCTCGTATTGTCTTATGCCCAATTTCTGCCTCCAAAGAAAGAAGAAGTAAAAACTAAAAGGCAGAAATGAAATCCACAAGCAGACAGCCCGGCGCCACACCCTGGGCCTGGTAGTTAAAGATCGACCTCTGACCTAATTGATTATTTGCATAAAAAAGGCACTGTGAAGATCCTGTCCTGTTCAGTTCCTTTCTAATTACCGGTGTATGCAGCCCCCAGTCACGTACCCCCTGCTTGCTCAATCCATCACGACCCTCTCACGTGGACCCCCTTAGAGTTGTGAGCCCTTAAAAGGGTCAGGAATTGCTCACTCAGGGAGCTCGGCTCTTGAGACAGGAGTCTTGCCGATGCTCCCGGCCGAATAAACCCCTTCCTTCTTTAACTCGGTGTCTGAGGGGTTTTGTCTGTGGCTCTTCCTGCTACAGTTCCTGCCTACTGATTCTGTGAGTCTGATCTTCCAGTTCTAGTTGTTGATTTTTTGAGGCACTAGTATTTTTCCAATACATATTTCCTTCCTCCTAAATTAGCCAGGATTCATTTTCTAGATGTTCATAGCAGATAAACAATACAGTAACAGAAATTCCATACTCTAAAAGTTGGAAGTTGCCTCTTTAGGAAAATCACTATTATCAATTTGATTTATACATTTACAAATTTTTTTTCTGTGCACTATACATGCAGATGGGCTAAATCTCTCTCTTTTTTTTTGAGACGGAGTCTTGCTCTGTCACCCAGGCTGGAGTGCAGTGGCGCAGTCTCAGCTCACTGCAAGCTCCGCCTCCCAGGTTCACGCTATTCTCCTGCCTCAGCCTCCCAAGTAGCTGGGACTACAGGCACCCGCCACCACGCCCGGCTAATTTTTTGTATTTTTAGTAGAGACAGGGTTTCACTGTGTTAGCCAGGATGGTCTTGATCTCCTGACCTTGTGATCCACCCGCCTCAGCCTCCCAAAGTGCTGGGATTACAGGCATGAGCCACTGCTCCTGGCCAGATGGACTAAATCTCTAGATAATTTGGGGTTATGGGGAACAAAGGGATTTTTACCAAAAAATGGGTTATGTTATATATATTCTTTTTTTTTGTTTGTTTGAGATGGAGTCTTGCTCTGTTGCTCAGGCTGGAGTGCAGTGGCATGATCAGCTCACTGCAGCCTCTGCCTCCCAGGTTCAAGTGATTCTCCTCCTGCCTTAGCCTCCCCAGTAGCTGGGGTCACAGGCATGCACCACCACACCCGGCTAATGTTTGTATTTTTAGTAGACACCATATTGGCCAGGCTAGTCTCAAACTCCTGATCTCAGGTGATCTGCCCACCTCAGCCTCTGAAAGTACTAGGATTACAGGCATGAGCCACCGTGCCCGGGCAAGCCACTGTGCACAGCCTACAGTTTTGTATTTTTGTTTTGTGTTTTTACATTTACATCTCTCCCAGACCTGGACTTTTTTTTCACATGATGATTTAAGTATTTTTTTCCTCAGGTGGTGATATGATTTGAATGCATGTGTCCCTCCAAAATTCCTATGTTGGAACTCAAACCCCAAGCTATTAAGAGGTGGGGCCTTTGGGAGGTGATTAGGCCATGCGGGCTTAGCCCTCACAGATAAGATTAATGGCACTATAAAGAAGCTCAGAGGGCTGCCTAGTTCTTCCATCTCTTCTGCCATGTGAGGACAGCGTTAGTCTCCTGAGGGACGCAGCAACAAGGTGCCATCATGGAAGCACAGAGCAGTTCTTACCAGATAGTGACCCTGCTGGCACCTCAATCATGAACTTCCCAGCTCCCAAAACTATGAGGAATAAATTTGTTATTTATAAATTACCTGGTCTGTGGTATTTTGTTATAGTAGCAGGAAAAGACTAAAACAAGGGGATAGCCAACTTTACTGACTAATCTATTTTTTTCATGGATTTGAAATGCTAACTTCAAAATATACCAAGGGGGCCAGGCGTGCTGGTTCATGCCTGTAATCCCAATGCTTTGGGAGGCCAGATCACCTGAGGTCAGGGGTTCGAGACCAGCCTGGCCAACGTGGCGAAACCCTGTCTCTACTAAAAATACAAAAATTAGCTGGGCATGGTGGTGCGTGCCTGTAATCCCAGCTACTCAGGAGGCTGAGGCAGGAGAACAGCTTGAACCTGGGAGGCGGAGGTTGCAGTGAGCTGAGATCACACCATTGCACTCCAGCCTGGGAGAGTGAGACTCTATCTCAAAAAAATAAAAATAAAAATAAAATATACCAAGGAATAGACTCTCCCTAGAAGGGCCACAAGAGGCCTCAATCAGTGTGTGTCTCCCCGTAGTAACTGCACTCCAAAGGAGGTTATTCAGTTAGCATTTCATGGACTCCTTGGGATTCTGCTAAAGACAGAAATTTTGAGGTTGAATTTAATAATGTTCAGAAGCCTGAACTCCACCGAAATAAAGGATCAGGAAGGCCACCCAAGTTGCCCTACTCAGGGCACATACCTACTGAAGGATGTGTTCTTGAAAAAGCATACCCAATCTGAAAATGTGTATACCACAAGCTATTTTTTTCCAAAGTAATAAGGGCAAAGGAAGAGGTTAAGAGAACTCCGTCACACTGAACTTCCTAGGAAAATACAGGGCATATGCATATAAGATGGGATATATTTAACTATGAAGGGTGGCTGGAGTTACTAGAGAGTTTCACAAGTGTTAAGAGGCTTATCTGGGCTGGGTGCATGGCTCACACTTATAATCCCAGCACTTTGGGAGGCTGAGGCAGGATTGCTTGAGCCCAGGAGTTTGAGAACAGCCTGGGCAACATAGCCAGACCCTGTCCTTAAACAAACAAAAACAGCCAGGCACGATGGCATGCATCTGTGGTCCAGATACTCAGGAGGTTGAAGCAGGAAGATTGCTTGAGCCCAGGAGGTCAAGGCTACCATGAGCTATGTTTGTGCCACTGCACTCCAGCCTGGGCAACAGCAAGAGCAAGACACTGTCTCCAAAATAAAAAATAAAATAAAATAAGGCTTATCTGCATTATTAGCATTAACTAACTGAGCTAACGGGCTTCAGTTGCATTAAATGAATACTGTGTGGGTATAGGCTGAGAACCAGCGAGATCAACCTCAAGGAGCAGGAATACACCAGCTACTTAAGATGTGCTGCCATCTGCTGGCTAACCTTGTGTTGCAGTCAAACCAAAAGTACTTACAGCAAAAAATGACAGCCACACAAGCCGGACATGGTATGATTAACAAAAAACAAACCAAAGCAAACGCACCTCGTGCTGCACGCTGACCTTCCCTGGTGACTAGAAGTGGTGCCTGTCTCTTGGCGGTGGCCCATGGTGGTGCCTGTCAGGCACTGCTGAGCAAGCAAATCTCAGCACTGGGGTGAGCCTAAATAGAAAATGCAAAATACACTACATGCAGATAGGCCAGCGTAAGATTATGTGCCAGTTCCCTCACTGGATTATAATAGAGTAGCTAGGCTCATATATGAACTCACAATGCTGCAGGTTCGTGCTTAAAAGAAGCTGGAAAAAAGCATGTCACCCAGGATAGGCTCTGGAAGATACATGACTATCATCTCACCCCTTTTCTCCACTATCCTATCTCCCATTCCCTTGCCCCACCCTTCAGTAGTGATGATGTAAAGTACCCAGAGGCCAAGAGCCATGGTGGCTGGGGAGGGCCCCTGATGGGAGAGGAACATGTTCCATCCATCTCTCCTAAGGCAAACTGAAAGACATCTGACTGAAGGTCACCAGTGGAAATGGAATGGATTAGGGAACGTCCTGTTACTATGGGTAGTGAGGTAAGGGAAAACCAAAACCAAACAGATAGAAACCTAAAACGTTAATGTGATCTTTATTATACAGCACATCTGGTATTTGTGTATCCCAACAAGTATACAGAATACTCTATAAAACCAAACCCAACCCTTCAATATTACACTAATGAAGATTAACCCAGAGTCGCATCTCTTCAAAATGCACACAATTAAGACGGTCCTGCTGTAACAATATTATGGAAAGAGCCAGGTAGCACAAGAAAGGAGAGAGGATAAAGACTGAAGTGTGTGCCAAAGTCATTGTCTTTTGTTATTGCACTTTTATTCTACACACTTAGTATCTTACACTTAATAACACTGTAATAAACATTAGTCCTTTAAAACAAACAAAAAACATTACATGAAGACAAAAGACAACAGGCTGTCCAGACCAATTTTCTTTTCAACTATCTGGGCAAGGTGGCCTCCCCAGTGCTAGATGTCCTGATGCACCTCTGAGATCATCTCAGTTGGACTGGATGTTAACAAAACAGATGAAGTTAAAAATGAAACCCTTTTAGGAACAGTAGTGCTACTGGAAACCTCCAGGAGAGTTTGGAATACTCAGTGTCTCAAGGCCACTCTCTCCTTACCCACTTTAACATCAAAGAAGCTCTATTCATCCCACCTCCATAACTGAAGGATTAACCTTCTTTTTCTTTTTCCTTTTTTTTTTTTTTTTGAGATGGAGTCTTGCTCTGCTGCCCAGGCTGGAGTGCAGTGGTGTGATCTTGGCTCAATGCAGCCTCTGTCTCCTGGGTTCAAGCAATTCTCCTACCTCAGCCTCCTGAGTAGCTGGGACTATAGGTGCCTGCCACCATGCCTGGCTAATTTTTTCTATTTTTAATAGAGACGGGGTTTCACCATGTTACCAGGCTGGTCTCGAACTCCTGACCTCAGGTTTTAAAAAGTGGGTTACTTGATCCAGAAAATCCAAAAGCTTTGGAAATTCCAGGAAAGCAACTACTCTTTTGGCAGTGGACTCTTCCAGGGTTGTTAATCCCACTCTGATGCAATATGGATGGACTAGGGAGGCTTCCTGGTTATCCAAATGGAATGCCAAGCATGCCATCATCTCTCCAAAGCAAGCCCAAAGGGGGCTTTAACTTCCCAAAGTGCTACTGTAATCACCAATTCCCCTGGGCCTCCCAGTGCTAAATAATAAGCCAAAGCCAAAAAATAAAGTGTCATTTAGTGCAGTTGTCACTCTGCAGCCCTGCAACCCCGAGGCACTTCTTCCATGAGGAAGAACACTTTGTGACCCTTCTTTGGCAGCTCAAGCAAAGACACAAGAATGCATTTGAGAGCTGACAGGTACTAGTCGAGAGTTCTATGAGTCCCCTATTTCTATCTGTGGTAGTAATGCATTCTTTCCTCCACTGCTTCCTTGAATTTTAGTGTTAAAAATTAGGAGAAGCTGCTGCCTAGGCTCTGTCCCCTTGAAGTTGATGGAGTCAAAAGTGACTCTCTTTGGTCTGGGAACAACCAGCACAGTCCTCCTGAAGCGCTTGCTCAGTCAATGAGCTACTCTTTGCAGAGGATCAGGGAACTAAGGTATGCCTGGGGAAACCCCACCCAAATGAGCCATGCCAGACAGCCCTTGCCATCAGCTCTCTAGGCACAGGGTCAGCCATTCCAGGGCCCCAGGCTCCACCATTTCTCCTGACTGCTCTGCAGGAAGGCCTCTCACTCATTTCTGAAACAAAATGAGAGACCAGACTTCAAGCTCTGGCCATTAAAAATGGCCAGGTCATCATTTTCATGCTGGGGTAAGCTGCCCTAATTATGTTGATTAGAAGGACAGACCACAATAAGGGTCATTCTTTCATGTCATCCTTTTTCTTCCTCCAGCCACAATCTCACCTCACCACTTGGGAACACATACAACCAAAGCTGGGAGGTAAAATCTTTAGGACTTTGGTCATGCTGAGCCCTCTATAACCCAAGTGCTGCCAGACTTCTTTGAAAACCTAGTGTCCTCCCAAGTAATATACAATACAGTACATTTCATGGCATTCCATCACTTATAATAAGAATGGATGCCAAAGAACAAAGAAGCCAAAATTAGCTGACAATGTTATAAAACAAAAGCAAAGTATACACACTCTATACACACGTATACCTGCACTCAGCCTGCTGAGTATTTAAATAACATCCCCAAATATCCATATATGGACTTTGGCTGGCCTAGAGACTTTCAAGAATATTTTGCACCTTTTCTCAAAATACTTTTTTTAAAGAAAATGAACTGTAACACAACTACTCATCTCCTTACTTATATCAGTCCCTCCCTTCCACCCTCCCCACTGGGGAAAAAACTGTTGGGGAATCTGCTAGAGAACTGGTATCTGATAGCAAACTAAGCCATGGGGTAAACTAAAAAGGGACTCTGGGTAGAGGAAAAAAAATCTAACCTCCCATATGTGAATGAGACTATGAGCTAATACTTCCCAAGAATGCTAGGAATGTGACCTTCATAATGGAAGCACAGACTTATGATTATAGCTAGAGTCAAAAGAAAACAGTCTGGAAAGGGAACTATATAAGACTTTTCCTAAAATTTCATACACAACAGACTTACAATGATTTTCCAGAAAGTAGAGAGTACTTACCCCTCCTTTCTTGACACCTGACTCCCTTGAAGCCCCATCATAGTTCCCAGAAGGACAGTAAGTTAGTGCAGAGAATAGAGTACTTGAAGTATAGCTAAATAGGTGGTAAGAATTCTAAGAATATACTGAACATCCTACCAAAACAAGACTAAAGCCTGCAGAGCCCAAAGACACTGAGTCAGTTACTTTATCATTTGCAAGTAAAAAGGTTATTAGCACTACATGGAATTTCTGAAAGGCTCCAAGAGTTTAGGGAGCTACTATGCTCAAACATATCATGATCAGAGCCCAGGATAGCCAAAGAGTTAAAAGTTATATGAAAGACCCATTATAGACTCCATTTATACTCCATTAATATTTAAAAGATGGTCATTCTGTCATAGACAACCCTAGAAAATGCCAGCAGCAGATGTGCGACTCATCTTTGTTTTTTTTTTTTTTTTGAGATGGAGTCTCGCTCTGTTGCCCAGGCTGGAGTGCAGTGCCGTGATCTCAGCTCACCACGACCTCTGCCTCCCGGGTTCAAGCGATTCTCCTGCCTCAGCCTCCCAAGTAGCTGGGACTACTGGTACGCGCCACCATGCCCGGCTAATTTGCAACTCATCTTATACACCTACCTGGGGTCCTGTTTTACAAACTCTGGGGCTGGACACAGGGGCCAGACCACAGTTATTGGGGATTAGGCAGATGGAGGGAGACTACTCACTTCCACTGTCTACTTCCTCGTCTACCTGTTTTTCGGAATCTAATGGACCAGTTTGGTTGAGGAAGGCTTGAAGTCAAGTGCATCTGAGATGCACCAATATTTAAATTGTTCCCCTTCCTCTGCCTAGAATCAGAATTTCTTTCCTCAAGCACACTTCATGAGGAACCCTCCAAAAGACCACCCACCTGCCTCCCACCTTTCAGGGAAACTTCCCAGACACTAGCACACAGGGGTGAGGGGCACACACAGAACTACCAGAGGAGGGTTTTTCTCTTCCATCTGCTTCTTTTTTTCTTCTAACAGATTTTTAAAAAGGTAAAAAGAAGGAACAAATTGCAGGAGAAATCGTGGTTAAAAGCTCATTGATCAAGTTTTCCAAACATCAGTGTGTTAGATTCAAACACAAAAAGAAAAATTTCTGATTGTGTTAAGTTTTAAAAACAAGCTGGTTTTCTTCCAGTATGTTTGTACATAGGCCATGGCCTCCAATCATCTCCCACCTCTCAGTTCTCACCCAAATACTTCGCATTGGGTTGGTTTTGCTCAGACACTCACTCCTAAGTACCATGTTATCTGGAGCTTTCCCACTTTGAGATGAAAAGAGGTAAACAAAAGAAAAGACTCAAAGGTAAAAGAACAGATTCTGTTCTGGGGTTAGCAGTAACTCTAAATCCAATAACTTCTGTGTGTATGTCTATATAGATAGAGATATAGACACACACACGTATATACATATACACACACATATATGCATACACATTCTATTTTTTTTTTTTTTTTTTGAGACAGAGTCTCACTCTGTCGCCCAGGCTGGAGTGCAATGGCATGATCTTGGCTCACTGCAACCTCCGCCTCCCAGGTTCAAGCGATTCTCCTGCCTCAGCCTCCTGAGTAGCTTGGATTACAGGCATGCACCACCACGCCCGGCTAATTTTTTGTATCTTTAGTAGAGACGGGGTTTCACCATGTTGGCCAGGCTGCTCTTGAACTCTGGACCTTGTGATCTGCCTGCCTCAGCATCCCAAAGTGCTGGGATTACAGGTGTGAGCCACCATGCCTGGCCTCTTTTTTTTTTTTCCCCCCTCTTTTCAGGGCCTCTTGGTGATGTAACAGTGAAACCCTCCCCCAGAAACCAGGGATATGTGGTCCTATAAATGTAAACACACTGGCACTATGAGGAACAGATAGCTCTGTTTCTAGCTCCCTCACTGGGACTTCTGACCATTGCAACCTGAGATCCCTGGCTGCAGACAGCAGGAACCAGACATCCACAAGTTATTGTTTTTGTCCCCATGTTTTCATAATCCCAGAACTAAGCTCAAATTTTCTGAGTCCTGACTAAACTATTCCTAGCTAGAGCCAAAAATCATGGGAATGAGATTTTTTAACACTATTGCCACTGCAGTGTCCCGCTTGCTGTCTTAGAAGTATATACAGTGAAAAGACAATGGTAACATCTGCCTCCTTTTCATTTGTGAAGCCATAACACCACATTCCTCAGCTTTTACACATCTGAGACACTTTTTTGCTAAAGTGATAGCTTGGCGCTTCAGTGAGCTGCTGAATATGCTCAGTCATTCAACTCTTCACTGTCCAGGAGTCATCCCTGCCTGGGAAGGTTTCAAGTTTCCCAGCAAGCACCAGTTCCCTTGGGAGTGTGTCCTATAGTGAATAAATGTCAAATTCTCCCCATGGCCAAAAGGTGAGGGGGAAGGAAAGAACTAGAGAGTGAAAGAGAAAGGTCTTTGCTTTCAAGTAGAATCATCTAGTCCTCTGTTTGGCTGCTCAGAATTGGACTTGCAGAGCCGATCCATGATGCCCTGGAGCATGGGCTGGACAATGCCCAAGAGAGGCCTCTTCAAGGGGTCGCCATCCCAACAGGCTTCCATCAGCTGCCAGCACTCCTCATCAAACACAGGAAGACGTTCTGGGCGAGCCCCTAGAGAAAGGAGCATGGAAACAAGATCACAGTGAGAGGGACCCAGCACAACAAAGAGGCATGACCAGCTCAAAGGCTGACTTCCCAGTGGGGCTCGGAATACTAAGAATGCAAGGAGTTTTGACTTCGATTGCAAACATCTAGGTTAGAACCTAACAGTAAGAGTAATTAAAAAAAAAAAGAAAGAAAAAGAAAAGAAAAACTGGAACACATTAGCATATGAAGTTGAGGAATCGGACATTTTTTAAAAAAGACTTTTTGAGATAGTTCAATAGAGAGTTGACTTGAAGCAAAGGTTGACTTAAATATCTTTTCTGGATTCATGACAGTTTAAACGTATCTACGGCCCTGCTATGGAGTGGCCAGATGGGATGACAGGAGGCCCGGTGACATTGCCTGGGCTCAGTCTGCGCTAGCCAGGGGAGTTAGGACAAGGTAGTACTTGTGGCTCTTACCCCTCCGCACATTGTTCCAGAGATGGTCTTTGCTAGCACACCTCTCAAATGCTTCAGGGAGCTTGACAGAGCCTGAGCAGATATACCAGAAAAGAATCCCAAAAGCGTAGACATCCACGGAATTATCGTACTTCCCTGATGGCAAGAAAGGATGAAACGTAATGAGCCGCGGAGAGTCAGGCAGCAGCATCTACACCACCTTGCCTCAGTAGAGGGTTGGCTTTTTCCAAAGCTTTTAACATCTATTATCTCTCAATAACAACCCTGCCAGGTAGGCAGGGCACATTTATAATGCCCATTTTACAATACAATCAACTAAGACATTGGGAGGTCACAGCTCAATAACTAAGAGAGCCAAGCCTAGAACTTGACAAAGGAGAAGGAAAATAAGGCCTTTCATCCTGCTAGGACAGTCAAAAAGATTAATCACAAAAGGTCATATTAGGGAAATAAAGTTGGAAATACAGGTGGGTAGGTATGTTGGAACCAGAATATAATAATTTTTAAAGTCAGGTAGAAGAGTCTGGATTCAGTGAGCAGCAGGAAGTCATTTATGTTTTAGAGTAGGAGGTGACATGAAGAATATAATATTTTAGAAAGATGATTCCGACAGCAATAGGGTGCACTGTAATAGAAACAATAAAAGAAATTTAAGTATGAAGTAGCCAAAATAGAATAATAGCAGTGGAATTAGAAAGTGTTTTTTTTTTTTTTTTTGAGATGGAGTTTGACTCTTATTGCCCAGGCTGGAGTGCAGTGGCATGATCTCAGCTCACCACAACTTCTGCCTCCTGGGTTCAAGCGATTCTCCTGCCTCAGCCTCCCGAGTAGCTGGGATTACAGGCATGCACCACCACGCCTGGCTAATTTTGTATTTTTAGTAGAGATGGGGTTTCTCCATGTTGGTCAGGGTAGTCTTGAACTCCTGACCTCAGGTGATCCACCTGCCTTGGCTTCCCAAAGTGCTGGGATTACGACGTGAGCCACCGCGCCTGGCCGAAAGTTTTTTTTTTTTTTAAGTAAATCAAGAGAAAGAAAAATGATGACTATCTACTTGGTTCAGATGTTGAGTACGACTACAGCTGTCTCACTAACACCTAATCCTTACATGTATCACCCAGTGAAGGGCTGGGGGGAAGACTCGTACATGAAATGAAAGAAATTTAAATATATTGCTAATTTTAACTCTTACCAATACTAATGACTGACCAGGGACTACCTTTCTATCTTCGCTGGCAATGGAACAATCATTCCCATCACTTGGGCTCAAAACCTTGGAGTCATCTTTTAGTCATTCTTTTCTGTTCACTAACCATATCAAGTTAGCACCAAAATTTTGTTCATTCTTCCTCTGAATTAATCTCAAATTTCTCACGTTTGTTTGTTTTAGCACTAACACCAGCTTAATCATGGAGGCAACCATAGAAGACCAGCTATCTAGTCTTACCTTGGTTCTTCCCAAATCATCTTTACCTACTGTTGCTAAAGCTCATCTTCTATCAACATTTTCCTCTGTCCCCTACTCAAAAGCTCAGTAGCTCCTTAAGTCTTGCACAACAAGCCTTGATTCTTCTGTGGGAATTTCAAACTCAATGTATTTTATCTCCAACCTTGTTTGTTACTATTCCCCAAATGGATTTCTTTCCTGTCATGCTTATTTCTATTCTGTGATTTTCTTCATTATTTCCCCTTCTTTAGCCTCCAGAATTTTCTCTCCTTCATGCTACAGGGTTATACTATGGAGACAGAAAGTCCTAGACTTAAATCATAGCTCCATTACCTTTTAGCTCAATGTTTTTGGGAGTAGGTTTCTTCATCAATCTGGTCTCAATTTTATCCATTGAATGGACATAAAAATACATCATCATCACAGAATTAAACAAAATATGTGAAAAACCTACCCATACTGCTTAGGTCAAGGTATATACTTAATAAATGAGGTCCCTTCTCACCTACCAATTTCCCAAATCTGACTCAAGTTCTATTCAAAATCTCACCTCCATCACAAAACCACCAAACATTTCCACCTTCATTTATTCCTTCTCTAAACACCAACAGTACATTATATAGCACTTAATTTAGCACTTAATCATACGTTGTGTTGTACTGCTTCCTATTTTACCTCTTAATATATCTCTATGTCAATGGTAAGTTCTTTAATGATAGAGGACAACTTCTATCACACAGGAGTTACTCAATCAATACTTTATGATTAAATAATTGGCTAATTATGGCACTAATAACCGAGAGAGATGTCCAAATGGTGATTCCCATTTGTACTTTTTCTTTCTTACTCCTTTACCTCTTCACTTTCCCTGCTACTTGCCTTAGGTAGGTCTCCCCTGATCTGGTTTCTCCCTTGCCTGTGCCAGACCTGCCAGTAGTGATTGTGGGAACGAGCTCAAGGGGTAGCACTCAGGATTAAAGTAGTACCCCCTGCCCAGACCCACTGCCTGCCCTCCAGCCTTACCTGTGAAAAGTTCAGGGGCCATATGGATTGGTGTCCCCACAATGCTGCCTGACATCATGGCCTCTGGCTTGCAGAATCCTAAGTCAGTGATCTTGGCACGGTTCTGCTTATCCAGCTGCCAACAAAGCAGGGCAAGAGTCACCTTGTTTCTGATCCTGCACACAGCACTGCTGCGTACCTAAGCTCAAAGGTAGGTACCTCAAAGTAGTGTCACTGGATAGGATTATGCTCTGAAAATGAGTTGTCAGGTGATTTCATCCTTGTACAAACACCAGACTGTGCTTACACCAACCCAGATGGTATACCTGCTACACACCTAGTATGGTCTTTTGCTACTAGGCTACAAACCTGTACAGCATATTACTATACTGAATACCATAGGCAACTGTAACACAATGGTATTTGTGTATCTAAACATACTTAAACATAGAAAAGGTACAGTAAGAATACGGTATAAAAGATAAAAAATGGTATACCTGTAGAGGGCATTTACAATGAATGGAGCTCGCAGAAGTGGAAGTTGCTCTGGGTGAGTCAGTGAGTGAGTGGTGAGTGAATGTGAAGGCCTAGGACGTTACTGTACACCACTGTAGGCTTTATAAACACTGTATATTTAGGCTACACTAAATTTATTTTTAAAAGCTTTTCTTCAATAATAAATCAACCTCTACTTACTGTAGTTTTACTTTATAAACTTTTTAATTTTTTGAGCTTTTTGTTTGACTCTTTTGTAATAAACACTTAGCTTACAACACACATTGTATAGCTGTACAAAAATAGTGGCTTTTTGTTGTTGTTGTTGTTTTTTTAAAGAGACAGGGTTGTGCTCTGTCGTCCAGGCTGGAGTGCAGTGGCACAATCATAGCTCAAGGCAGCCTTGAACTTCTAGGCTCTTCCCACCTCGGCTTCCTGACCAGCTAAGACTATAGTCGTATGCCACCATGTCTGGCTAATTTTTTGATTTTTAGTAGAGATTGGGGTCTTTCTCTGTTGTCCAGGCTGGTTATAGGCTTTTTTTTTTTTTTAACTTTTAAAACTTTTTTGTTAAGAACTAAAACACAGACATATTAGCCTAGGCCTGCATGGGGTCAGGATCATCTATATCACTGTCTTCCACCTCCACATTCTGTCCCACTGGAAGGTCTTCAGGGACAATAACACACATGGAGCTATGACAGCAACACCTTCTTCTGGAATTTGTCCTAAGGTCCTGCCCAAGGCTGTCCTTACTGGTTTATATATTTACTATATTATACTTTTTATTGTTAGAGTATCTAAAAGGTATGAAAAGATAAAAAGTATAGTACAGTAAATATATAAACCAGTAAGAGCTGCTTATTATCAAATATTATATACTGTACATAATTGTGCTATACTTTTGTATCAGTAGGTTTACACGAGCATCACATGTGTATTGCACTGTGCTGCAACATTACAACAGCTATGATGTCACTAGACAATAGGAATTTTTTAGTCCATTATAATCTTTTTTGTTTGTTTTTGTTTTTTGAGAAGGAGTTTCGCTCTTGTTGCCCAGGCTGGAGTGCAATGGCATGATCTCGGCTCACCGCAACCTCTGCCTCCCGGGTTCAAGCGATTCTCCTGCCTCAGCCTCCCGAGCAGCTGGGATTACAGGCATACGCCACCACACCCAGCTAATTTTGTATTTTTAGTATAGACAGGGTTTCTCCACATTGGTCAGGTTGGTCTCGAACTCCCAACCTCAGGTGATCAGCCTGCCTCGGCCTCCCAAAGTGCTGGGATTACAGGCGTAAGCCACCGCGCCTGGCCAGTCCATTATAATCTTATCAGACTACATCGTATATGTGGTCTCACTGACCAAACTGTCATTATGCAGTGCATGACTGTACTTCATAAATCCTGCCGCCAACCTTCCTGTCTCCAGGTTCATTTCCGTTACAGGTTGAGTATCCCTTATCTGAAAGGCTTGGAACCAGAAGTGTTTTGAATTTCATTTTTTTTTTTCAGATTTTGGAATGTATCTATTATATTTGCTGATTCAGCACCTCTAATTAAAAATCCAAAATGCTCCAGTGAGCATTCCCTTTGAGGGTCATGTCAGTGCTCAGAAACTTTTGGATTTTGGAGCATTTTGGATTTGTAATTTTTGGATTAGGAATACTCAACCGGTACTGTCTTCTTCCCCATACTATGAGCAGCATGAGGGCAGGGATTGCTGTTTTCATCTTTGCATCCCCAGTGCTTAGCACAATGCTTAGCCTGGTACATATGAAGATCCTAAAAAACCCTGGAAGAATGAGGAAGTACAGGTCCATGGAAGGACACCAGGGAAACACTTCAGTGCCTGACTCTCCTCCTGACCCCAGGGCAGAAAGTTGAGGTCCTCCGGTCAGCTAAGGAGAGTTGCCTAAAGTCCCTGTAGTTTCCTTTCCTAAAGGTCGAAGAGAATAAGTCTGTCTAATTTGGCTATTGATCAGCCTTTTAGGTTTCAGCTGTCAATTTTAGGGAGATCGTTCCCTTCCCCTAAATTGCTGTCATCTTTATAAATCATTTAAGTATTGCCAGAAACAACTTAATGATATGCCAGTACACTTTCAAGAGGAGTAGGTCGAAAGATTCTTTACAATTCAAATTACAGGACTGGAGGGTTCATGACCATCTCACCATTTAAGGTACACTTACCCATCTCAGCCTTCATCCTACATCTCTGATCAAACCTTAAGCAATACAAGGCTCAGACTCCTCAAAGGCAGAAAGACTATTCTAGATTAAAGGAGACTAAAGAAACATGACAACAAAATATACTATATATTTCCTGGATTGGATCCTGTATCAAACAAACAAACATACCATATTTAGGGCAACTGAACATATTTGGGACAACTGAAAAATGTTAATATAGATTACATATTAAATAATAGTATTGTATCAATGTTAAATTTCTTGGGTATGATAATGACACTTTGATTATGTAGAACAATGTCCTTTTTCTTAGGAGATAACTTAGGAATAAAATGTTTTCTGTAACTTATTTTTGTGTGTGTGTGTGTGGCAGGGTCTCACTCTGTCACCAGGTTCCAGCCTGGTGCAGTGGTGTGATCTCGGCTTACTGCAACCTCTGCCTCCGGGATTCAAGTGATTCTCCTGCCTCAGCCTCCTAAGTAGCTGGGACTACAGGCATGCACACGCCTGGCTAACTTTTTTTTTTTTTTTTTTTTTTGTATTTTTGGTAGAGACAGGGTTTTACCATGTTGGCCAGGCTGGTCTCGAACTCCTGACCTCAGGTGATTCACCCACCTTGGCCTCCCAAAGTGCTCGGATTACAGGCATAAGCCACTGTGCCTGGCCTTGTAACTTAATTTCATATAGCTCAGTAAAAAAGTATGCACACGTGTGTGTGTGTGTGTGTGTGTGTGTGTGTGTGTGTGTGTGTGTGTGTGTGTGCATGTATAGAGAGAAAGAGAGAGCGTACATTTTGGAGAAAAGAATATGAATTTGGGTGAAGGGTATATGGGTCTTCATTGTACCACTCTTTCATAAGTTTAACATTTTTCAAAACAGTGTAGGGGGAAAAAACCTTACACAATATCAGCTAAGTCTATGATGAAACTCCTCCCTAAGCTTTAAGTCTCACACACCATCTTTCACCATGCTGTTAACTCTACTACTTTCTGATATGATTTGTCCCCATCCAAATTTCATCTTGAATTGTAACTCCCATAATCCCCACATGTCGTGGGAGGGACCTGATGGGAGGTAAGGGGCTTTTCCCCCTTTTGATCGGCACTTCTCCTTGCTGCTACCATGTGAAGAAGGACATGTTTGCTTCTTCCCCTTCCACTATGATGGTAAGTGGAAGGGGCCTCTCCAGCCTTGTGGAACTGTGAGTCAATTAACCATTTTTCCTGTAAAAGGTACCCAGTCTCAGGTATGTCTTTACTAGCAGTGTGAGAATGGACTAATACAGTAAATTGTACCAAGAGTGGGCTGCTGCTGTAAGGATACATGAAATTGTGGAAGCGACTTTGGAACTGAGTAACAGACAGAGGCTGGAACAGTTTGGAGGGCTCAGAAGAAGACAGGAAAATGTGGGAAAGTTTGGAAATTCCTAGAGACTTGTTGAATGGCTTTGACCGAAATGCTGATAGTGATATGGACAATGATGTCCAGGCTAAGGTGGTCTCAGATGGAAATGAGGAACTTGTTGGGAACTGGAATAAAGGTCACTATTGCTATGCAAGGAGACTGGAGGCATTTTGCCCCTGCCCTAGAGATCCGTGGAACTTGAGAGAGATGACTCAGGGTATCTGGTGGGAGAAATTTATTTATTTATTTATTTATTTATTTATTTATTTATTTAGAGACAGAGTCTCACTTTGTCACCCAGGCTGGAGTGCAGTGGCGCAATCTCAGCTCACTGCAACCTCTGCCTCCCAGGTTCAAGCAATTCTCCTGCCTCAGCCTCCCAAGTAGCTGGGACTACAGGTGTGTACCACCACACCCAGCTAATTTTTTATTTTTAGTAGAGACAGGGTTTCACCATGTTGGCCAGGCTGGCCTCAAACTCCTGACTTTAGGTGATCCACCCACCTTGGCCTCCCAAAGTGCTGGGATTACAGGTGTGAGCCACCATACCCACCCCGGAAGAAATTTCTAAGCAGCAAAGTGTTGAAGAGGAGGCAGAGCATAATAGTTTGAAAAATTTGCAGCCTGACAATGTGATAGAAAAGAAAACCTATTTTCTCGCTGGGTGCAGTGCCTCATGCCTAAAATCCCAGCACTTTGGGAGGCCGAGGTGGGTGGATCACTTGAGGTCAGGAGTTGGAGACCAGCCTGGCCAACATGGCAAAACCCTGTCTCTACTAAAAATACAGAAATTAGCCTGGCTGCCTGTAATCCCAGCTACTTGGGAGGCTGAGGCAGGAGAATCGCTTGAACCCGGGAGGTGGAGGTTACAGTGAGTTGAGATTGTGCCACTGCACTCCAGCCTGGGCAACAGAGCGAGACTCCATCTCAAAAAAATTAAAAAAAAAAAGAAAG
Organism: Gorilla gorilla gorilla; assembly: GCF_029281585.2. Lineage (NCBI taxonomy): Eukaryota > Metazoa > Chordata > Mammalia > Primates > Hominidae > Gorilla > Gorilla gorilla. The sequence goes on along the minus strand of NC_073224.2, from coordinate 51,597,511 downwards.
GAAAAAAAAAAGAAAACCTATTTTCTGGGGAGAAATTCAAGCCTGCTGCAGAAATTTTCGTGAGTAATGAGGAGCTGAATATTAACCAGCAAGACAATGGTAAAATTTCTCCAGGGCATGTCAGAGACCTTAACAGCAGCCCCTCCTATGACAGGCCTGGAGGTCTAGGAGGGAAAAATGGTTCTGTGGGCTGGGCCCAGGGACCCCCTGCTCTATGCAGCCTTCGAACATGGTGCCCTGCATCCCAGCTGCTTCAGTTCCAGCTGTGGCTAAAAGGGGCCACCACATAGCTCAGGCCATTGCTTCAGAGGGTGCAAGCCCCAAATCTTGGCAGCTTACATGTGGTGTTGGGCCTGCAGGTGCATAGAAATCAAGAATTGCGGTTTGGGAACCTCTGCCTAGATTTCAGAGGATGTATGGAAATGCCTGGATATCCAGGCAGAAGTTTGCTGCAGGGGTGGAGCCCCATGGAGAACCTCTGCTAGGGCAGTGCAGAAGGGATATGTGGGGTTGGAGCCCCCACAGAAAGTCCCCACTGGGACACTGCCTAGTGGAGCTGTGAGAAGAAGGCCACTGTCTTCCAGAACCCAGAATGGTAGATCCACACACAACTTGCACCGTGTGCCTAGAAAAGCCACAGACACTCAACACCAGCCCATGAAAGCAGCCAGGAGGTAGGCTGTATCCTGCAAAGCCACAGGTGTGAAGATGCCCAATGCCATGGGAGACCACCTCTTGCATGAGTGTGCCCTGGATGTAAGACATGGAGTCAAAGAAGATGATTTTGGAACTGCAGGGTTTAATGACTGCCCTATTGGATTTCAGACTTGCATGGGCCCTGTAGCACCTTTGTTTTGGCCAATTTCTCTCATTTGGAATGGGTGTATTTACCCAATGCCTGTACCCTCATAGTATGTAGAAAGTAACTAACTTGCTTTTGATTTTACAGGCTCACAGGCAGAAGGGACTTGCCTTGTCTCAGATAAAACTTTGGACTTGGACTTTTGGATTAATGCTAGAATGAGTTAAGACTTTGGGGAACTGTTGGGAAGGCATGATTGTGTTTTGAAATGTGAGGACATGAGATCTGGGAGGGGCCAGGGGCAGAATGATATGGTTTGGCTGTGTCCCCACCCAAATCTCATCTTGAATTGTAGTTCCCATAATCCACATGTGTTGTGGGAGGGACCCAGTGAGAGGTAATTTAATCATGGGGACAGTCACCCTCATGCTTTTCTCATGACAGTGAGTTCTAACGAGATCTGATGGTTTTGTAAGGGGCTTTACCCCCTTTTGTTCAGTACTTCTCCTTGCTGCTGCCATGTGAAGAAGAATGTGTTTATTTCCCCTTCCACCATAACTATAAGTTTCCTGAGGCCTCTCCAACCCTGTGGAACTGCGAGTCAATTAAACCTCTTTCCTTTATAAATTACCCAGTCTTAGGTATGTCTTTACTAGCAGCATGAGAATGGACTAATACACTTTCTGTGAGGACTTTTCTTAGGATCTAACTTACATTTACATGTACCCTCCAAAATCACTCAGCCACAGAAGTAGGGTATAATCTTGGGGAAACAGCTTTTACTTACCAGCACATTTTTCAGTTTGATATCACGATGGACAAGTCCCTGGCTGTGCAGGAAGCGGACTCCCTCCACCACATCTAGTGCTATCTGCAAACGTGTCTCCAGGGTCAGCCCAGCCTTGGGGAGACAAAAGAGCTTACTTGTCATGATAAGGCAACTCCTCAATTCAACTGACTATACTAGGGCACATGAGGACATAAAAGTGATTTTTAAAAAGGGGAAGAGCCGGGCACAGTGGCTCATGCCTGTAACCCCAGCACTTAGGGAGACCAAGGTCAAGAATTTCAAGACCAGCCTGGCAAACATGGTGAAATCCTGTCTCTACTAAAAATGCAAAAAAGAATTAGCTGGATGTGGTGGCAGGTGCCTGTAATCCCAGCTACTTGGGAGGCTGAGGCAGGAGAATCACTTGAACCCAGGAGGCAGAGCTTGCAGGGAGTTGAGATGGTGCCACTGCACTTCAGCCTGGGTGACAGAGCAAGACTCTGTCTCAAAAAAAAAAAAAAAAAAGGTGGGGGGAGAAAAAGCAGTTAGGAGAGGGAAGTAGAGGAAAAGCAAGGAAGAGCAAGTTGTAAAGGAGACAAAGCCAGATAAAATCCCTTGCAGGCTGCAGTTAAGCCAAACAGATAACTTCAAATGTGACTAGCAGATAGAACAAAACAACTAAGGCATGAGCTCATTTCTAACACTTGAACAAATTCTGGAACTGCCCTTGAGGCTCAAAGTGACTATTTCTAGGTCCCTCAGGAAGATTTACTTCCATTGCTTTACAGGCCTGGTTAGCCCAGGTTTGGTTTTATGGATTCAAATACCAAAGTCACTCATATTACTTCAATTCAGGGTCTCCTGAATACCGGAAAATGTCACATCACTCATGCAAAAGCTCAAAGGACATTCTCTAGCTCACTTGTGGAAATGCATCAGACAATGCTTAACTCCTCTGAAATGAAGAGGGAAAGCTGCTTGGAGAGTCATTTTCTTCATCATATTGATTCCTCATGACTCTGGGAAGCATTTCTAAGGTTTCCTCTGCCCTACTTCTGGAAGCCTCCATATAAACTGGTCCAAGAGGAATCTGTGAGAAGGGATCTACTCGGAGACTCTGAGGTCAGCTTTTCTCTCCTTCTACTCAGCTCCTACATAGGGAACAGACAAAAGAAACCTCTCTAATTCCCTCTTGGTGGTTTAGATAAGGGAAACTCAACATCCAACTGAGGGTTTCACCTTCACTCAAATAAAATCCTTTAGTAGCTTCTCACAGTCTATAACAGAATTCGAATTCTATGGAAATTCTTAACATTTTGGGTCTTATATAATTTGTTCCCAACATCTCTTTGCACATTATGTCTCCTGATTCCCAAAATGAACCAGCTGCTCCAATGTGCCCAGTGTCCTTACCGGCCTTCGAATGCTCTAGGCATTAAGCTGTTCCTTCCCCCTGCTATGGCCTCTTCCTTCCATTGCCTAAATTCTACCCATCATGGTATATTTGTCAAACTCAAATGCCACATCTTCCTGAAATGGTTGCTGACTACAATTCTCTTAATAGTGCCTGTCAATTATACCTTCTGATATCCTCTAATGGTGCTTAATGCTGGACCTTGTACAAAGCAGTCACTAATAAATATCTGTTGACTAAACAACAAAAACTAGCTTTATTCTCTTACAGCAAAAATGAGAAAGAAGAGCAGAGTTACAGGAAGCTATACTGCTCTTCTAAGGAGTTTAGATTTTTACTACCACCACAGGGGTCTCAGTGGTGATGACAGTATTCTGGGCATATAATGGGGTGAAAATAGGTTCTGAGAAATCTTTAAAATTTTTTTTATTTTTATTTTTAGAGATAGGGTCTTGCTCTGTCACCCAGGCGAGGGTGCAGTGGCATGATCATAGCTCATTGCAGTCTCAACCTCCTAAGCGCAAGAGATCCTCCCAGCTCAGCACACTCGAGTAGCTGGGACTACAGGTATGAGCCACCACACTTGGCTAACTTTTAATTTTTTATAGAGACGAAGTCTCCCTCTATTGCCCTGACTCGTCTCAAACTCCTGGACTCAAGTGATCCTCCCACCTTGGCCTCCCCACGTGCTGGGATTACAGGGGTGAGCCACCATGCCCAGCTGAGAAATCTTTAAGGGTTTTTGGAAATAAGTGAAATAAACCCCAATTACTCCAACAATCTCTGATGAAAGCTAAAAGCTCTTAATAAACAGGAGAGGATGAGAGGCCAGAAAGGAACACGTGGATTTGGCTGCCAGCTGGATCTTGCTCTCCTTACCTTCAGCCCTGTGTAGAGATCCCGGTGTAGCCGCTCCATAATGAGGAGCACAGCAATGCTGGAGCCACCACCATAGTTGTAGTCAATGACTGAACCATGGAGATCCACCAATCGCTCATGCTTCGGCAGAGACCTGGAGGGAAGGAGAGAGATCTGGGCTACAAGGCTTGGGCTCTAATCCTGCATGCCATGCCAGAATGTATGAGACAATAATTTCCAGACCATGCTTAGGACAGGTCCAGAGGTAATGGCCCTCAGTGCAGACAGAGCCCTCAGTACAGACAGAGCATGGCCTCTTCAACAAGGATGAAGAATCCTGGATTCTAAAAACTGATAAGGCTTAAGGACTAAAGAAGAAAGTTAAATGGAATGATGAGTCTGAGAAATTAGGATGGTGGGGAAAGAGCAAGCAAAGACAGTAAAGGCCTGAAAGGGAGCACATGTCTGTTAGACACAGAAAACTAAATATAGAGAGGCCATGCTGTAGCTCTTGGTACAAAATCTAAACCAGGCTTCTAGATTCTTCTCTGGATCTTTCTCATAGAGATGAATGAGACCAGGACCCACCTCATATAGTGAAATTCCAAAGCCAGATCATTCCAGTGCTTCTCATCTGGAGGGACAACTGATTTGAGGGCACAAGGGAAGTGTCCTCCCCAGTTGTCACACAGGTATACCACACCATACTGGCCCCGGCCCAGTTCCTGTCCCAGTTTAGGTTTACCTATAAGGTACAGAGACAGAGATAAGGCAGGAGGAATGGGAACTTCGTGGGCAATCTCTGTAAGATTCTTTTTTTTTTTTTTTTTGAGACAGAGTCTTGTTCTGTCACCCAGGCAGGAGTGCAGTGGCATGATCTCTGCTCACTGCAACCTCTGCCTCCTGGGTTCAAGCGATTATTCTGCCTCAGGCTCCCAAGTAGTTAGGATTACAGGCATGCGCCACCACGCACAGCTAATTTTTACAGTTTTAGTAGAGACGGGGTTTTGCCACATTGCCCAGGGTGGTCCTGAACTCCTGGGCTCAAGTGATCCACCCACCGTGGCCTCCCAAAGTACTGGGATTACAGGCATAAGCCACCATGCTGGCCCTGTAACATTCTTCATTGTGAACCTGCCTTTAGGGTCAGGAAGCTGTAATCAAGCCCAGGGATAAAATTCTAGTGTCATTCTAACCCAATAGAAAGTAATCTAACTGGTTTAATTCAAATAAACTGTGGTTATGTGGTTTTTTGCTTTTTGTTTTTTGTTTTTTTTTTGGAGACAGAGTCTTGCTCTGTCACCCAGGCTGCAGTGCAGTGGTATGATCTTGGCTCACTGCAACCTCTACCTCCTGGGTTCAAGTGAATCTTCTGCCTGAGCCTCCTGAGGACCTGGGGTTGCAAAGTGCCACCACACCCAGCTAATTTTTTTAGTAGAGATGGGGTCTTGCCATATCGCCTAGGCTGGTCTTGAACTTCTGAGCTCAGGCAATCCACCCACCTCAGCCTCCCAAAGTACTAAGATTACAGGTGTGAGCCACCACACCTGGCCTGGTCATGTTATTTGAACTATATAAATAGCAGGAAGAGACTTTAGGAATTCAAAAACATCAGTAAGGGTTTAGGCAGCTTTGCAAAGAAGCGGCTTTAGACACTAGGATTCTCTGAGGCTGGACATAAGAATGTCAGGTATCCTGAACCATCCTCCAGTTTATCTAGAAGAAAACCAGACTCACGATGAAGCAAGACATCCTGTAAAGAACGGCTTTCCAGAGAAAGGCGGGCCAGGCGGGGAGCATGATCTTTCCGAACCCTCAGCCATAGATCTTCCGTTTTCTCTAACCGGCCTGAGTGGCCAGCTTCCAGCTGGGAGAGAAACAGAAAAAGTACATATGACTTAAGTCCCTAGCTTCAGCTTCCTCACCTGTTATACAGGGATAATAATATCTACTTCATATAGATAATTGTGAGAATTAAACAAGATACATGTAACATGTTTAGCACAGAGACTGGCACAGAGTAGACTCTCAATAAATAATAACTTTTGCTCCTGGATGCATACTCACATCTATCCACTCTCTGCCTGGACACACCCACTCCCTGCCAGTGGACAATCAGATGTCAAACAATTATGAAATAATATAGAAGTTGGAAAGTCATGTCCTTCTGTCATTTGTTCCTAAAATACTATATAAACATATAAAATTCCTACTCCTATTATCTTTCCTCACTCAGTGAAATGGGCAGGAATTAACTGAGCTCACTCCATTCTCCCGAGAGTTAGGAAAATATCCACATGAAAAATTTATTGAAAAAACTTCCTATAACAATCTAGAAAGAAAATATACTGATGATTTTAATATACATATGTGTGTGTGTGTATATATATGTGTATATATGTGTATACACACACACACACAGACACACACACACATATATATATATGAAGAGCAGAGAGCAAAATATTCCCATCTGGATGAGGCTCTTCTCTGCTTGATCCAGCTGTATCTCCTTTCCTACATACCAACCTGCCGCAAGGAGGCTGCAAAAGCCTCGTGGGAACTATTGAGCCGAGTCCGGAATTGGCTGCAAATGCTCTTAGCCAATTTGGAGGCGCTGAGGCTCTCAATGGCTTCCTGGGCCACCTTCCTCTTCCATTCCAGAGTGATGGCAGGTGGGCTCACCCATGTGATGCGCTGGATGATCTACCAGGATGAAGACAGCGAGATCACCGAGGAATGAGAGACAAGAACCACTACAAAGATCCAGTGTCCTTCCTTTTCTGGGTTACCCATTCATTAAGAGCAGGCTCATAAGATGGGAGCCATATGAAGTCCAAAGTTCCTTTCCAATTCCATCTACCACAAAATCAGGTCCTAGCCCAGAGAAAAGCATCAAAGAACACCAGGCCTAGTCTACATGCTCACAAACCCTCAATATATTATATTCAGTGCCAGGGAGTGCCTGATAATCTTTCTGAAGTCAGTAAATAACTCTACATAAGAGCCAGATCAAATTCCAGAACAGAAACCACATTCACAGCCTCTGGCAACAACAAAGCCTAGTTCTGAGAAAAGATTTAGGCTGGGAAAAAGAAATATGAAGAAGCTAGTGTGGTAGAGTCTTATGGCTCCATGAAATATCATTTATCTTTTTTTTCTATTTTTCCATTGTCCACAAAGAGCACCCAACATAAAAATCATTTAAACCCAAAACTTCTGAGAGTTCAAGGGAACAATGTTAATAATTATTTAAGAACAGGCATAAACCAGAATTCTCCCAGGCAGGCAAACCAGAATAAATGGTCACCCTGCCTTAATAGAAGATCCTAGATATCTGTTTCCTACTGGGGTCACTATGATTCATTTGAGCCAACTAGGGGCTTTGAAATCTTTCTCTAAGTAATAATCCCTACCTGTTTGATTTGCTCCCACAGCATCCTTGTAACTGATGACCCTGAGTGAAACGTGACTTCAACATGATAGGCAGCATTTAAGATCTGAAAGAGACAACGCCAAAGAAAACATGCCCTCAGTAGTGTGGCTATTTCAAAAATGCAATAAATGATACTTATTTCAAGAACACAGTCCAGACTCAGGGTTTCCCAACTTACCCCTCAATATATACGCAGAGTCAACTTAAGCTGATTATTTATTCTGTGACTATCTAGCCCCTTCTACCTCATCTTTATATTCATCAACTTATTTTTTTATTTATTTTTTATTTTTTAGACAGAGTTTCGCTCTTGTCCCCCAGGCTGAAGTGCAATGGCGTGATCTTGGCTCACCGAAACCTCTGCCTCCCAGGTTCAAGCGATTCTCCTGCCTCAGCCTCCCAAGTAGCTGGGATTACAGGCATGCGCCACCACGCCCGGCTAATTTTGTATTTTTAATAGAGATGGGATTTCTCCATGTTGGTCAGGCTGGTCTCCAACTCCCAACCTCAGGTTATCCACCCACCTCAGCCTCCCAAAGTGCTGGGATTACAGGCGTGAGCCACTGTGCCTGGCCTATATTCATCAACTTAACTGCAGTTTTACAGCTCACCAACATCTCCCACAGGCAGTGGTCATGTGACAGGAAAACAAAATAAAATTCAAACAAGATAAATAAAATTCAAACAAGATTCGCAAGAAGCTGAAAGGGAAATTCTTGCCTAATTTGAAGTGTGGACTTGTGCAGATTTTTCATGTGCTATCTATGACACGATGTCTTAAAAATCATTCTTTGTCTACCTGTTTGAGATAATTACTGGTGATGTGAACTGAGACATCCTGAGACTTCTCCAGGCTCTGCAGACATCGTTCCAGGGTTCCGACGAAGCTCTCCCTCAGGTAATCCACTGAGCTGATCAGCTTATTAGCCACTGCCTGATTAAGTCGGGAGATGATGAGTTCCTGGATCTGTCGGATGCAGCATTTGATCTCTCTGGTGCCCACTGGTTCTCCATTCTCAGGGACAATGACGTCTATGGAGGCAGAGAAATAAGCTGAATAGTTGTGAGGAAGAAGGGGCAGACACACTAAATAAAGTCATCTCCCAAATCAGAACCATGGAACTACCGTGATAATGATGGCTGCAAAAAGACATGATTCGTTGATGATGTCTAACTCTCACAATGATCAGGGGTCACATAACCCTCAACTACTAAAGGCAGCTAAGATCCTGAGAAGAAGCAATTAAGTCCAGGTGCAGTGATTCATGCCTGTAATTCCAGCACTTTGGGAGGCTGAGGCAGGAGGATTGCTTGAGCCCAGGAGTTCAAGATGAGCTTGGGTAACAGTGAGACCTCATTTCTACAAAAAGTAAAAAGATGAGGCAGGCGGGAGGATGGCTTGAACCTAGGAAGTAGAGGCTACAATGAGCTGTGATTGTGCCACTGCACTCCTGCCTGGGTGATGGGAGTGAGACCCCATCTCAAAAAAAAAAAAAAAAAAAAAAAGCAATAAGTCTAGAATGAGACTGTTGATTTTGTTAGCTTTTTTTTTTTTTTTTTTTTGAGACGGAGTCTCGCTCTGTCACCCAGGCTGGAGTGGAGTGGCGCAATCTCGGCTCACTGCAAGCTCCGCCTCCCGGGTTCAAGCCATTCTCCTGCCTCAGCCTCCCGAGTAGCTGCGACTACAGGCACCCGCCACCACGCCTGGCTAATTTTTTGTATTTTTAGTAGAGATGGGGTTTCACCATGTTGGCCAGGATGGTCTCGATCTCCTGACCTCGTGATCTGCCCACCTCGGCCTCCCAAAGTGCTGGGATTACAGGTGTCAGCCACCGTGCCCGGCAATTTTGTTAGCTTTTATGTCACATTTATAGGAGGGGAGGAACAACATTTATGAAGTGCAAACTATTTGAAAGGCACTAAAATAAGGATTTTACACATGTAATCTAATTTCATCTTCACAATAACTTTGTTAGATGGGTATTATAGATCAGGCAACAGCCTCAAAGAGAGAACAAAGTAGACATGGGAAGGGAATAGTACAGTTAGGAAGTAATACAGCCAGCTTTTGAACCCAGTGCTCATTATTCCAAATCCTATGATCTTTGCCAAATTTCACACTCCCTAGCATATTAATGAGAAAAACCCAAGAGTCAGGAATTTTATTCTATGTTTTGTTTTGTTTTGTTTTTTTTTTGAGACTGAGTTTAGCTCTATCGCCTAGGCTGGAGTGCAGTGGCACGATCTCGGCTCACTGCAACCTCCGCCTTCTGGGTTCAAGTGATCTTGTGCCTCAGCCTCCCAAGTACCTAGGATTACAGGCACCCACCACCACGCCAGACTAATTTTTGTATTTAGTAGAGATGGGGTTTCACCATGTTGGCCAGGCTGGTCTTGAACTCCTGACCTCAGGTGATCCGCTCACCTTGGCCTCCCAAAGTGCTGAGATTACAGGCATGAGCCATTGCCGCCGGCCAGGAATTTTATTCTAATCAATTACTAGATAAATAAAAAGTAAAACTCAATTGTCCCCACCATGCTACACTATCTCTTAGGATTAGAACATCTATTAATATTGTAAATCAGAGGACAGAAGAATTGGAGAGAAGTCAAACTACTTGCAAAAAGATGTGCTCCTGAAAAGGCACTCTCATGTCTACTGGTGGAAACTTAAATGGGTGCCACTTCTTCAGAGGAAATTTGGCAATATCTATTAAAATGTTCAACCAACCAAGAAAAATCTACATACCCTTTGATCTAACTATTTTGCTTCTAGGAATTCTTTTTCTTGAGATATACCCTTACAAGTCCCAAGGTGTATATGTACAATGATGATTAATGCAGTACATTTTGTATTAGCAAAAGAGAAAATAAACAAATAAGCCTGGCCAACATGGTGAAACCCTGTCTCTACTAAAAATACAAAAATTAGCCAGGTGTGGTGGTGCACACCTTTAGACCCAGCTACTAGGGAGGCTGAGGTGGGAGGATTCCTTGAATCCAGGAGGCGGAGGTTGTAGTGAGACTAGACCAGGCCTCTGCACTCCAGCCTGGGCGACAGAACAAGATCCTGTCTCAAAAAAAAAATAAATAAATAAAAATAAAAAACAAAAACAAACAGTTTAAATGTCCACCAATGAGAGAATAGTTCAATAAATTCAGGCATATCCATTAGAAGAAGACAAATTTGTATGAATATTTATGGAATGCCCTCTAAGATACATATTAAATGAAAAAGACAAGCGCAGAAGAACATACGGAGAAGAACTGGGTGGCTGGGGGATGGTGTCTTTATAACTCTGAGTTAAGTACTATACATACAGGTTTTATCTTAAAAATAAATTTTATAAAGTGTGAATATCATGATACCTAGCACATATGCATTGTCTTTATTTAAAAACAAACAGTAATAGTAATCTGGCTCAACGCTGGGCACGATGGCTCATACCTGTAATCCTAGCACTTTGTGGGGGCTGAAGCGGGAGGATCGCTACAGGCCTGGGCAACACAGCAAGACCTCATCTTTACAAAAAAAAATCTGGCTCCATAGATAGAATATGTGCTAGCTTGCTTCTAAATCTTCTTATTGTTTCAAGGATACTCAGAAAGCACTTAGAACAAGGTAAGAACAATCGAATACTTTACTGTCTGCCCAACCTAGCTGTCCTGACCTCCATTCTGTGTAATATGATGCCGGCAGTGATGCTCTGGTGTCTTTAATCAAATATTGAGAAGACTTCCTAAGATTTCCACTGCAAGTAACACTTCTCAACAACTCCTCTCGCAGTGGGGAATTAACCAAAGAGGTATCTCTGTTCATCTTTAGAATGACTATAAGAAATCAGGCAACCTATGCTTGCTAAAGTCAACCATACTTCCTTTGTATTTATAAGTGTAACTTAAACTAGATACCATCATTCACACACTCATTGATTCTCCAAAGACGTACTGTATACAAGAGTCTGTGTTATTTGCTGCAAGGAATATGATGATGAATAAGACCCAGATCCTACCCTCTTTCAACTCTAGGATTTTAGGAAGTAGTCTGCAGTATATAAATAACTATAATGAAAGATAGAAAGTGAAATATGCCAGAAATAAGTTACAGATGGAATGCTATGGGATTTCAAATGACTGCAATTGTTATTAGCTAAGAAAATTAAAGCAGGGCTAGGTGTGGTGGCTCATGCCTATAATCCCAGCACTTTTTAGGAGGCCGAGGTGGGAGGATTGCTTGAGACCAGGAGTTCAAGACCAGCTTGGCCAACATGGTGAAACCGCTGTCTCTAAAAAAAAATACAAAAAGTCAGCTGGTGTGGTGGCATGTGCCTGTAGTCCCAGGTGTGCAGGGGGCTGAGGCAGGAGGATTGCTTGAGCCCAGGAGATTGGGGCTGCAGTGAGCCATGACTGCACTACTGCACTCCATCTGGATGGCAGAGCAAGAACCTGTCCCAAAAATTAAAAAAAAGAAGGAGAAAATTAAAGAAGACTTCATGAAAAATGGCATTTGGGAGACAGGCCCTGATGGGTAGGTAGGATTTGGAAGTTCACAGACAAATCAAAGACATTCCAGGTTTAAGGCAGGGTGTTAGCAAAGAAAAAGTAAAGGGAGCGTATGGAGGACAGAAAGAAGTTAAGACCAACTGACACAGAAAATACAGGAAAGTGCATAGTGAGGAAATAAGACCAGAAAAGTTGGTAAGGGCTAGGCTTTGGGAGGTCTTTAATACTAGGTGTAGGAGTTAAACTTAGTCTGTAGAAGTAGGGAGCCAGTAAAGGTGAACTGGAGAAAGAAGTCAGGGAGATCAGTTAGATAACAATAGTTCAGTTAGACTTAAGACAGAATAGAAAAGCACAGATAGGTATCGAATATGTAAGAAGATTAATCAAGGCCAGGTGTGGTGGCTCACGCCACCCAGCACTTCGGGAGGCCGAGGCGGGTAGATTACAAGGTCAAGAACATCCTGGCCAACATGATGAAACCCTGTCTCTACTAAAATAGAAAAAAAAATTTAGCCGGGAACGGTGGCGCATGCCTGTAATCCCAGTTACTCGGGAGGCTGAGGCAGGGGAATTGCTTGAACCCAGGAGGCGGAGGTTGCAGTGAGCCGAGATCACGCCACTGCACTCCAGCCTGGGCGACAGAGCGAGACTTCATCTCAAAAAAAAAAAAAGATTAATCAGTACTTGGCAACTGATTAGCCAAGGGAAGACAATTCAAGACCATGCTGAGGTTTTGAAGGTGGGTACCAGGAAGAAGGTGGCACCAGTAACTGGAAACAGATTAAGAAGCAGTAAAGGATGGAAATTAAGAATATGGGCTCAGGAATCAGACTGTCTGGATTCAAATCCTGCCTCTAATATTTACTAGCTGTGTGACCCTGGGCAAATTACTTAATCTTTCTAAGCCTTAGTCCCTCATCTAGAAAAAGGAAATAAGCAGAATCTACCTAGGGAGGTTATTTTTCAAAAATACTGATGCTGGGTCCCATGTCAGAAATTGTGAATAAGTCTCCAGTCATCTTTAGTGGTCTTGAGCATCTGTATTTTCAGAAAGCCTCCCAAGGGATTAGGATACTCACAACTGAGACTCTAAAGGGTAACTTGCAAACCATGTCATTTTACTCTTGCATGGAGGTTTATACAGAAGTCAGTATACAAAATCAGCAGCATCTCAGACACCCAAAGACCTGACCAATCACTTTCACTCAATTTTGTTAGTAGCCATTTGTGAAGAATAGGACTGTCAAAAGGCTAAAAACACAACTTTGGGAAATCCTCCTGATGTGGGCTTCAGAAGCAGCCTGAAAGGAAATTAGACAATGAGACAAAAAGAACCAATAAAGAGGCATGCGCCATACTGCAGGAGCAAAGGTTAAAGCACAATTTACTAACATTCTCCAAGCAGCTCTTCTCCAGCTCCATTAGGGGTTGAAGGGGTACAGGCAGAAAGTGGAGATTATGGAGCTATTAGGATGAATTTACCAAAAGTTGAGCTAATGTTCTTGGGAAGGAATGAGGGTGGAATCTTCCACAATGATCTCTGAGAGCAAGAGAGGCCACCTTGGCTAAATAGTGGGCTCCTGCTGGTAACAGTGGGGTGGATGAAGTTACCCTGAGATTCCTTTAACCTTAGGAATTAACGTTCTTAATTTCCGGCTAGAAAATGGTTAGAGACTCCTCCCGTGCCAGCACCCCAACAAGCTCTCTGGGACCTACCTTTAAACTCCATGTTAGTAGCATCATCCAGAAGTTCCTCCTTCATGGTATTAAGTGTCTCAACAATCATATCCTTCATTTCCTCCTGCTTTCGGTTGGCAATATTCATCAATGATTCATACAACTCATTCTCCTTTTTTCGAGTATATTCCAGACGTTTGGGAGTGATCTGCAGGTCCCGCTGCATGTCAAATGCCTGGTTAATAAAGATGTCAAGGCAGTGGCAGTGCACCAGGTTCAGGGCCTTGGCTGCATCCACCAGGCGAGTCTGTAACACCTGGTGAGAAAATGTGCTCAAGTGTCTCAGCTTTTCACTCTGTTCCACCAACATGCTCTGAGCTTTAGTATCCTGGCCAGGAGCCCCACAGTTCCAGTGACTGCTGCTCAGATAGCCCAGGTCAATTAGCTGGCGATAAAGCGGTGATCTTTCGCTCTCCATTCTCCTACTTGAGGAGTCTATTATCTCCGAGCCCAGTTTCGGCACTTTGAAAAAGAATACAGGAAAGGAGAAATACTTTCGGATTTCCTGAAGCTCTTGCTCATCCCTCTCAGAGAGTTCATCTTTGTGGAGTGCATAGGTTATCACAGGCAAGAAATCATTCACCAAGTCACCCAGAACATCCACTGTGGGCCGGAGGCCTTGGCATGGTGCTACCACAACGTCCACTTCCTGGAAGGGGAAGGGGGTCATACATCAGCGCCTCAGGGTCAGAACCAATCCCTGTCTCCCCAAAGTCCCACACTGAGACCAAAATCCTGATCTACAATGGAACAATTGGACTTCGGTACCCCAGCCATTGATCCACCTCCTTCCTCGGTTACCAACACTCCCTGGTACAGCCTACGGAGGCAGGCACTCATCTAGAGAGAGTGAAAAAACAAAGAAGTAGAAAGGATGGCAACCCCTTTAGCCATCAGATTAAAAAAAAATTTTGGTCTCTGCCTTCCTTTATTGCTTAGACATTCCCACTGATTCCCTCTGATAAAGAATTAAGACAAATAATGGAAGAAAAGGGAATTGTAATGGAAATTATCAGACTGGGAGTGAGTCGACCTGGGGCACTCCTCCCCCTCTTGCTCTCCTCTGACACCCCCATCCCTGCCATTCTGACCTGGCTAACTCCTAAGCATCCTTTAAGTTCCAATGTATATGTTATGACATATCCTTATAGAGCCTTTCCTATCACACAGTCCCAACCAAGCACACTTTACTTCCCTCTTCTTAAGGTTCAACATATTTATAATCCACTTCTTTAAAATCTTTCTTTCCCCCATGGGTCTGTAAACTCTTTGAGGGCAGGGACTGTGTCTATTTTGCTTACTATTGTAGCGCCAGTGCCTAGCATGTGGTAAGTCCTAAATACTGTTGAATTAATCAATTAAGCAGGAAACGAAAAGCCAGGTTCACCAAACATTATTACTGTCCTGTTCTGAGTCTGTAGATATCCCAAAGTCTTAGCAACCTAAGTCTAAGAAATACCTTTAGGAATATGATCGATCACTTGGTATGGCAGAGACCAAGGTTTGCCTATCCAATATCTAGTCTCCATGTTATAAGGGAAGGCAATGTCCTTTACAGATACGGGTATCCAATAAGTGGGTGGGGTTTCCAGGAAAGCCCTTTAGGGTACAGGGGGTGGATTCTACCAGGAAATATGTCCTTTGGCCTTGTCCTTCTTCCTGCTTGGAGCACAGATGTGACAGCTAGAACAGCAGCGATCACTCAGCAGCCCTAAGGCAAACCTGATGGTGGAAGCCAGCACTAAAGATGATGACACCAAAAGAAAGAGGGAGCTTAGGTCTCTAGTGATCACAGAACTGCCACGCCAGCTCTCAGTTACCTAGCTTCAGACTTCTTTCATGTAAGGTAAAAAAAAAAAAAAAAAAAACCCAAAAACTCTATCTTTAAGTTCCTGAGTTTTGGTTTGTTTGTTTGTTTGTTTGATGATCTGTTACAATTGAACCTAATCCTAACTGAAATACCCAAGTTTGCTAAAGTGAGTTTCGAGAATGATCTTTAAGCTTGGCGCAGTGGCTCACGCCTGTAATCCCAGCCCTTGGGAGTCCAAGGCAGGAGGATCACTTGAGGTCAGGAGTTTGAGATCAGCCTGGCCAAGATGGCAAAACCCCATCTGTACTAAAAATACAAAAATTATCCGGGTGTGGTGGTGGGCGCCTGTAGCCCCAGCTACTCCAGAGACTGAGGCAGGAGAACGGCTTGAACCCAGGAGGCGGAGGTTGCAGTGAGCTGAGATCGCCCCACTGCACTCCAGCTTGGGCGGCAAAGCAAGACTCTGTCTCAATTAAAAAAAAAAAAAAAAAAAGATCTTTGAGGTTTGAGGTTTGAGGTTTAGAAACAAACCTTCCACAGGTCCTTTGCCTAGTCTGCACTTTCCACTTTGTGTTCTACTTCTTTCCTGTGAAGGTTCCAAACACACAAGAGCATATGTCCATCTACTGCATTTCCATCCATTGCACAGGTTGTTCCTCTGTGTCTCTGACATTGTCTACTTTGCCTGGCATTCCAGGTGTAAACGGTTAACTAGGGACTCACACATATTAATATATTACCATTGTAGGTACACAGACTCCTGATGTCTTCAAGGTTCTGCAAACTCAGAATCAATCCTCCACAGAATTCTAGCATATTTTAGAGTTATAAAAGAACTCAACACAAATATGCTCAAGTTTGTGTCCTTAACAGTTATCAGATGTTGAATATTTACTTTGTCTGAAGTCTAAAAGATACACAATTTTGTTTCTTTCAGATGATTATGCTGTTTTTATTTCTTACCCTATTTGAGCAGCAGGTTTATTGATTGACTGATTGATTGAGATGCAGTCTCACTCTGTCACCCATGCTGGAGTGCAATGGCACGAGCTCGGCTCACTGCAACCTCTGCATCCTGGGTTCAAGTGAATTCTCCTGCCTCAGCCTCCGGAGTAGCTGGGATTACAGGCACGCACCACCACGCCCGGCTAATTTTTGTATTTTTAGTAGAGATGGGGTTTCACCACGTTGGCCGGGCTGGTCTTGAACTGCTGACCTCAAGTGATCCACCTGCCTCAGACTCCCAAAGTACTGGGATTACAGGTGTGAGCC
Organism: Gorilla gorilla gorilla; assembly: GCF_029281585.2. Classification (NCBI taxonomy): domain Eukaryota; kingdom Metazoa; phylum Chordata; class Mammalia; order Primates; family Hominidae; genus Gorilla; species Gorilla gorilla. Next base: position 51,580,910 of record NC_073224.2, on the reverse strand, counting down.
ACCACACCCAGCATGAGCAGTAGGTATTTTTGATAAAAGTTTTTCTGTTTGTTTGTGGTTTTTTTTTTTTTTTTGAGACAAGGTCTTGTGCTGTTGCCCAGCCTGGAGTGCAGTGGTGCAATTAAGGTTCACTGTAGTCTCAACCTCCCAGGCTCAAGTGGTCCTCCCACCTCAGCCACCCAAGTAGCTGATACTACAGGTGTGAGCCACTATGCCCACCTAATTTTCATTCTTTTTTGGGTTTTTTTTTTTGGTAAAGATGGGGTTTTGCCATGTTGCCCAGGTTGGACTTGAACTCCTGAGCTCAAGCGATCTGTGCCCAGCCTTGTTTGAGTTTTTAAAATCTTTTTTATTTCCAACAAAGCACAAATATCTCTCTTTTCTCACAAAGAACTATGCTATATTCTCAGATAGGTCACATAACTTTAATTTGCCTGGCTACTTTGAACTCCCTAAAGCTCAAAGTGCTTTTAGCATCTCACCATTTGTCATTTTAGCAAACACTACATAAGTCAATCCACCCTTTATCCAACCCCAAGCCAAGAAGAAATTTGCTGTTTCATCTGTGTCTCAAGTTGCATGGAATGTTTTCTGGTTGGAAGACTAGTCTGATGCTCATCTTGCTATTCAAAACAAACCCCCTTTCACTACCCTGAGTCACACATGCTACAATATGAATCATTTCAGTCAGGCATATTCAAAAAGTTGGTAAGTAACAAATTTTAAGGTTTAAAATAGAACATACAACTGCATAAATGACAACATTATAATCACATATAACAATGAGATAAAGACTAAAAGGAAAGGAAAACAGTTACATTAGGCTGGGTGTGGTGGCTCACACTTGTAATCCCAGCACTTTGGGAGGCTGGGGTGGGCAGATCGTTTGAGGTCAGGAGTTCAAGACCAGACTGGCCAATATGGGGAGACCCCGTCTCTACTGAAAATACAAAAATTAGCCGGACATGCTGGTGCACACCTATAATTCCAGCTACTCAGGAGGCTGAGGCAGGAGAATTGCTTGAACCGAGGAGACGGAGGCTGCAGTGAACTGAGATCACACCATGCACTCCAACCTGGGTGACAGAATAAGACTGTCTCAAAAAAAAAAAAAAAAAGAAAAGAAAAGAAAAGAAAAGAAAACAGTTACATTAAAGTAAAGAATTATAGGTGGAAATATTTTTTATACTACAAAGCTGCCCTAAAGACATATTTTTTAAAAGATATAAATCAACCAATCAAATTTATGAAAGGAAAGCCTAAATATTCAAAACCAAAGTATTGTTTAGAAATTTCAGGAAGAATTTTGTTTGTTTTTTCTGATGGATTATCTTAAAATTCTAGAATAAATTTTCAGGTTTTCCTTAAAGGACTATTTTGTGTGCACAACAGAAACATCAGCCAAAGCTGCCAAGTCCATTTGTAAGACCAATACGGTTTTTTTTGGGGGGGGGGGATGGAGTTTCGCTCTTGTCACCCAGGCTGGAGCGCAGTGGTGCGATCTTGGCTCACTGCAACCTCTGCCTCCTGGGTTCAAGTGATTCTCCTGCCTCAGCTTCCTGAGTAGCTGGGATTACAAGGCATGTGCCACCATGCCCAGCTAATTTTTGTATTTTTTGGTAGAGATGGGTTTTGCCATGTTAGCAAGGCTGGTCTTGAACTCCTAACCTCAGGTGATCTGCCTGCCCCAGCCTCCCAAAGTGCTGGGATTATAGGCGTGAGCCACCATGCCTGGCCCAATACTGTTTTTAAGAGACCAGTTGACTTTATTTGCTCATAGGTGTAAATTCATTATTAAAGAAATGAATTTTGGAAGTCAGGCACAGTGGCTCATGCCTGTAATCCCAGCACTCTGGGAAGTTGAGGTGGGCAGATTGCTTGAGGCCAGGAGTTCGGGAGCAGCCTGGCCAACATGGCCAAAACCAGTCTCTATTAAAAATACAAAAATTAGGCTGGGCACGGTGGCTCACAGCTGTAATCCCAGCACTTTGGGAGGCTGAGGCAGGTGGATCACGAAGTCAGGAGTTCAAGATCAGCTTGGCCAATATGGTGAAACCTCGTCTCTACTAAAAATACAAAAATTAGCCAGGTGTGGTGGCACAAGCCTGTAGTCCCAGCTACTCAGGAGGCTGAGGCAGAAGAATCACTTGAACCCAGAAGGAGGAGGTTGCAGTGAGCCGAGATCATGCCATTGTACTCCAGAATGGGCGACAGAGTGAGACTACGTCTCAAAAAAAAAAAAAAAAAAAAAATTAGCTGGGCATGGTGGCATATGCCTGTAGTCTCAGCTACTTGGGAGGCTGAGGAATGAGAATCACTTGAACCTGGGAGGTGGAGGTTGCAGTGAGCTGAGATCACACCACTGCACTCTAGCCTGGGCAACAGAGTGAGATACTGTCCAAAAAAAAAAAATAAATTAATTAATTAATTTAAAAAAAGGGATTTCAGGCTTTATTTTTAATTTTTTTTTTTTTTTTTTTTTGAGACGGAGTTTCACTCTTGTTGCCCAGGCTGGAGTGCAATGGCACAATCTTGGCTCACTGCAACCTCCACCTCCCAGGTTCAAGCAATTCTCCTGCCTCAGCCTCTCGAGTAGCTGGGATTACAGGCATGCGCCACCACGCCGGGCTAATTTTGTTTTTTTAGTAGAGATGGGGTTTCTCCATGTTGGTCAGGCTGGTCTCAAACTCCCAACCTCAGGTGATCCACTCACCTTGGTCTCCCAAAGTGCGGGGATTACAGGCACCAGCCACCGTGCCCTGCCATGGATTTTGGGCTTTCTAATGGTAGAGTATGTCCTGATATATTGGCACCCACAAAGAAGCTGCCCTTTTTTTTTTTTTTTTTTTTTTTTTTGAGACGGAGTCTCGCTCTGTTGCCCAGGCTGGAGTGCAGTGGCGCGATCTTGGCTCATGCAAGCTCCGCCTCCCAGGTTCACGCCATTCTCCTGCCTCAGCCTCCCATGTTGCTGGGACTACAGGTGCACGCCCGGCAATTTTTTTGTATTTTTAGTGGAGTCAGGGTTTCACCATGTTATCCAGGATGGTCTCGATCTCCTGACCTCGTGATCCGCCTGCCTCAGCCTCCCAAAGTGCTGGGATTACAGGCGTGAGCCACCGTGCCCGGCCAGAAGCTGCCTATTCCTAAATATACCCTGTACTAAACAAAAATGGATAGAAAACAGGTATCATGCTCTGTCTTCTCCCTTCCCCAGTTGACCAACATGTGCAGTTGGTCTCACTGCTCTGAGTATCATGATTGTCAGAAGATAGGCAAAGAGCTGCTGGCAGAGACCCTGGCAGCAGTACGAATTAGGCTGGAATGTGATATGCGATTCTGCAATACTCAGTGAAGGGATGACTCATGCTTGACGGTTATAAACAAAAAAGGACGCCAACACTGTTTCCTGGAGACAGGGAGTGAAAAAATAAAAATTAATATAAAGAGGATGAGCCGGAGCTGTTATGGGCCTTAGTATGGCCACCTGAGAGGGAAGTCTGACCTCAGACTGTTTCATGGATGGCTATATACCTTCTTAGCACCTAGAACAGTGCCTGGCACTTAGTAAGCATCCAATAAATAAACATGGAATGAATTAATGAAGAAATGATGCTCAAAGCCACTTTCAATCAGCATATGTAAAATCTTCTATCTTTCAACTCCCATCCCACACATTTTATCCCACACATTTATCTGAAATTGCATTTGCCTCTACTCCAAGAATAAAGCAATGAGTAAGCATTTTGCTCCTAACTCAATCAAGTAAAAAGAATCTCAAGGAATCATGACAGTAACCCATAATTCCTATATTGAGTCACAGTGAATTCCTAAAGAGATTTCTCTTGTAGAATGCATTCTGCATAAATCTGTGGAGTTTACAGAAGTTGATCTGTTACCACCCATTTTCTTGGCATGATTAAGAAATGCAATAGAGGCCGGGTGCAGTGATTCACGCCTGTAATCCCAGCATTTAGGGAGGCCGAGACAGGCGAATCACCTGAGGTTGGGAGTTCAAGACCAGCCTGATCAACATGGAGAAACCCCATCTCTGCTGAAAACACAAAATTAGCCGGGGTGGTGGCGTATGCCTGTAATCCCAGCTACTCGGGAGGCTGAGGCAGGAGAATTGCTTGAACCCAGGAGGCGGAGGTTGCGGTGAGCCGAGATCATGCTATAGCACTCCAGCCTGGGCAACAAGAGTGAAACTCCATCTTAAAAAAAAAAAAAAAAAAAAGAAATGCAATAGAAAGGAGCTTGCTACTCTACAAACACCAGAATATACTTCTTTGGTTTTGTTTTGGGTATAAAGTGTAAAATGACACTATTTTATTTATTTTTAAATTTTTTGTAGAGACAAAGTCTCACTAAGTTGCCCAGGCTGGTCTTAAAACTCCTGAGCTCAAGCGATCCTCCTGCCTCAGCCTCCCAAAGTGCTAGGATTATAGGTATGTGCCACTGTGCCCAGCCAGTGACGCTATTTTAAATGCCAAGAAGTAATCACTCAATCACTGACGAAGGCTGACCCCTTCCTAAGAATACTGACTCTTATAGGTGAAGAATCCTTACTCTGTAGCTCATGGCACATTACTAAAACTCTATTATAACAAAGGATGATTATACTAACTGATAATTCAAACAGAAAACAGTGGCCTGGCACAGTGTCTCACGCCTGTAATCCCGGCACTTTGGAAGGCTGAGGCTGGAAGATCCCCTTGAGCCCAGGAGTTCGAGACCAGCCTGGGCAATATGGCGAGACTCCATCTCTACAAAAAATAAAACAAATTAGCCGGGTATGGTGACATCCACCTATAGTCCCAGCTACTCAGGAGGCTGAGGCAGGAAGATCCCTTGAGCCTAGGTTACAGTGAGCCGTGATCACGTCACTGCACTCTAGCCTGAACAACAGAGTGAGACCCTATTTCTAAAATATAAACAAACATACAAACAAAAGCCAGAAAACAGTTATGTACGCAGGCTAAAGTTGGTAGGTAGCAGATGTCTTTGCTTTCTCCAGAGTTCTGAAGCCTCAGGTTCACACACAACTATATATTAGTAATTGTCCTGCCCTTGGACAGCCTTGACCTCTATCCTTGTCCCCATATTCTAGCTACTTTACTTCCAATTCTCCTCTCGTGACATTCTCATGGGGCATTTGAAAGGTTTCTCCTGTTTGTTTTCACACAGGGCTGATTCTTTTTCATTTCTAAATAGTTCCCTGAACCATCACTCTTAAATATTAATTACATATTAAGTAAAATACCTCCCTATTTTTGTTATTGTATAGAAAATACCTTGACTTGGCTGGGTGTGGTGGCTCACGCCTGTAATCCCAGCACTTTGGGAGGCCAAGGCAGGTGAATCACTTAAGGTCAGGAGTTTGAGACCAGCCTGGCCAACATACTGAAACCTTATCTCTACTAAAAATACAAAAATTAGCCAGGCATGGTGGCAGGCACCTGTAATCCCAGTTACTCAGGAGGCTGAGGCAGGAGAATCGCTTGAACCCAGGAGGCGGAGGTTGCAGTGAGCCAAGATCGTGCCACTGCACTCCAGCCTGGGCGACAGAGCGAGATTTCATCTCAAAAAAAAAAAAAAAAGAAAAAGAAAATACCTTGACTCTTGTTGGTACATATACTTTCCAAGGGGGAGCTGCAACCAAACAGGCTATAACATGTTTCTAGGTTATAACATGCCTCAAAGAAACTGGGATCAATGTGAAGGCAAACCAGAGTTTTATCCCAGTAGTCAACATTGAATGGATACGAGCTCATCTCCCTACCTAGTAAAAGCATCAGTGTGTAACTCAGGCCAGATATAAGACTTAGAAAAAACAGAATCACAGTCATAGCCCTCAGTAGCCATAGAAAGCATGAGACCATCATGCTAAAAGTAGAAGAATATTTATAATCCCAAACACCCCAAAGCAAAGGCTTTAGCTCTGATTCTCAACTCATAAGCATGAAGACTTTAAGGATCTCAACTCTCTTCTCTCTATCTCAAATGACAACGGATTAGGTAACCGACAAGTTGGTAAGAATATATTGAATGGTCTCTATGCATTCTACCTAATGGACAGTCAAACACCCAGGTATCTACTGATGCAGATAACAGTAGAAATCTGAATTTTATTCTCTTGCCACTTACTAGATTGAGAGAGAGAGACAAAATATTTTGTCTAGAATGGAGAAGAGGGAAACAGAAAGGAGGGAAAACTTTACCTTTCAACTTTTATATACTTCTGTATTATTAACCTTTTATAACAGCTTTCTCCTTTCATTTTATTACAAAAATAAGCCATAATGAATTATGAAGAACGTTCTCTCTAATAAGAGTAGAAGAATAACTATAAGTAAGTTGGAACAAGGAGCCTTAAGTTTTGGGAGGAGTTCCAATGTGGATGATTGTCAGGGAAAGGATGGGTGACTGAGAGAGCAGGAAATCTTCTCAAGGACACTGATTTATTCAAAGGGAGGAGGAAATGGGCTTACTATGTGCCAGACACTGTGGTAGGTGCTTTCAACACATTCTCTCACTTTAGCCTCATACCAATTCTAAAAGATAGGAATTACAGGCCGGGCACACTGACTCATGTTTGTAATCCCAGCACTTTGGGAGGCTGACGCAGGCAGACTGCTTCAGCCTAGAAGACCAGCCTGGGCAACATGGCAAAACCCCATTTCTACAAAAAAATACAAAAATTAGCCAGGCATAGTAGCATGCACCTGTAGTCCCAGGCACTCAGGGGCTGAGGTGAGAGGATCACTTGAACCTGGGAGGTTGAGGCTGCAGTGAGCCAAGATCTTGCTACTGCACTCCAGCCTGGGCGACAAAGTGAGACACTGTCTCAAAAAAAAAAAAAAAAAAAAAAAAGACAGGAATTATAGCTCCATCTTACAAATGAGAGAACAAAGTGACACAGCTAAGTGACAAAACCAGGATATAAATCCAGGTCCATGTAGCTACAAAGACAATGTTTAAACAGTCATTGAAGGCCCACTGTGTGTCAAGCACTGTCTGATTTGGTGTTTGGGAAGTTATGAAAGTAGAATAAAAGATAGACTAGATGCGGCCGGGCGTGGTGGCTCATGCCTGTACTCCCAGCACTTTGGGAGGCTGACGTGGGTGGATCTTGAGGTCAGGAGATCACGAGCATCCTGGCTAACGCGGTGAAATCCCGTCTCTACTAAAAATACAAAAAAATTAGCTGGGCGTGGTGGTGGGCACCTGTAGTCCCAGCTATTTGGGAGGCTGAGGCAGGAGAATGGTGTGAACCCGGGAGGCAGAGCTTGCAGTGAGCCGAGATCGCGCCACTGCACTCCAGCATGGGCGACAGAGTGAGAGTCCGTCTCAAAAAAAAAAAAAGATAGACTAGATGCTTTCAGGGGTCCTAACAATTCTAGCTAGGGTTCTGTATTAAGAAGTATATGCTGGTTACAAAGTAAAGGCTTTGTTATCAAACAAGATAATATCCTCTATGGATTGGCTGAGACATCACAATAGCAGTCAAAAAGAAAATATTGTTAATAGTCCTAACAACAGTTTCTGCCCATTGACAATACTTTTCAACCTCTGAGTCTCTGAATTAGGGAAGATTCCCTACCCCATCCATCCTCTACTCAGAAGGAAACAAATATGTGAGATAGTAAAAACAGAAAGGAAGCCATTTGGTGCAGGAAAGAGGTAGAATCCTAGCAAAGGCAGAAGACAAAAGAAGATTAAGACTGTGACTGCTGTCAGATTTTTGCCTCAAGAGCTAACCCTGGAAGGCCAGAGATGAATCACTGACGGTGAATTGAGAAAATACAGCCTCAGCTTCAGGATGTTATTTTGTTTTGTTTTTTTTTACTTTAAGTTCTGGGATACATGTGTAGAACATGCAGGTTTGTTACATAGGTATGGTTTGCTGCACCTATCAACCCGTCATCTAGGTTTCAAGCTCCACCTGAATTAGGTATTTGTCCTAATACTCTCCCTCCCCTTTCCCCCCAGCCCCCGACAGGCCCCCATGTGTGATGCTCCCCTCCTTGTGTCCATGTGTTCTCATTGTTCAACTCCCACTTATGAGTGAGAACATGCAGTGTTTGGTTTTCTGTTCCTGTGTTAGTTTGCTAAGAATGATGGCTTCCAGCTCCATCCATGTCCCTGCAAAGGACATGAACTCATTCTTTTTTATGGCCACACAGGATGTTTTTATTTATTTAGGTATTTTTTGAGACAGAGACCCAGGCTGGAATGCAATGGCGCGGTCTCAGCTTACCGCAACCTCCACTTCCCAGGCTCAAGGGGTCTTCCCGCCTCAGCCTCCCGAGTAGCTGGGACTACAGGCATGTGCTACCACACCCAGCTAATTTTTGTATTTTTTGTAGAAAGAGGGTTTTGCCTTGTTGCCCAGGCTGGTCTCAAACTCCTGAACTCAAGCGCTCTTCCTGCCTCGGCCTCCCAAAGTGCTGGCATTACAGGCGTGAGCCACTGTGCCCAGCCAGGCTGTTCTTTTAAGAGATATCAAGGTTACTATAGTGAGCATAGGGATTAAAAAAAATTATTGCCTCTGAATCACACATATCCTTCATAGGTATATTAGCCTATAACAGGAACTCCCAGGTTTTTTGGTAAAGAGCAATGTATGCAGGATGGTTAGATTTTACTATGTATGCTAGTGCATGCTAGGGTAAAGGTGAGAGAGATATTAAAAACAAAATAGGATTACTGCCATAAAGAATTTATAATTTAGCATTTGCCTGAACTTTCCACATCCTTTTTAAATATATCACTTCAGTTTCCTTTTTTTGCCACATAAAATAAGAGTTTTTAAAATTTTAATTATACCTCTAGAATATCATTTCTTGTTTCTCTGTCCTGTACATATAAATGATCCTTGTTTCTTTTCCCTTGGAGTTGACCATTTTTTGGCCCAATTCCATAGACTCCCTCCTCCAACAGTATCTTCGTGCCCTGAGGATCTCACTCAGCAGTCTTTCCTACCTTTTACCTATCAACTTTTATCTTTTAACCTAGATATACTCAAGAGACAATATGGTATCTAACTAAAGGTAAGTAATATATAACAAATGTTGGGTTTGTTTTTTTTGAGACAGAGTTTCACTCTTGTTGCCCAGGCTGGAGTGCAGTGGCATGATCTCGGCTCACTGCAACTTCTGCCTCCCTGGTTCAAGTGATTCTCCTGCCTCAGCCTCCTGAGTAGCTGGGATTACAGGTGCCTGCCACCATGCCCAGCTAATTTTTGTATTTTTAATAGTGACAGGGTTTTACCATGTTGGCCAGGCTGGTCTCAAACTTCTGACCTCAGGCGATCCGCCCACCTCAGCCTCCCAAAGTGCTGGGACCACAGATGTGAGCCACAGATGTTGGGGTGTGTGTGTGTGTGTGTGTGTGTGTGTGTGTGTGTGTGTGTGTGTGTGTGTGTGTGTGTGTGTGTGTGTGTGGCGGGGCGGGCGTGTGGTTTTTTTTGAGATAGGGTCTCACTCTGTCACCCAAGATGCAATGCAGCCTCGACCTCCTGGGCTCAAGTGATCCTCCTGCCTCTGCCTCCTATGTAGCTTGGACCACAGGTGTACACCTCCACACCTGGCTAATTTTTTGTAGAGACGAGGTCTCACTTTGTTGCCCAGTCTGGTCTTAAAATGCCAATAACTAGACAAGAATTGAGAGAAGCCAGTTTTCTAGCAACAAACAGTGTTTAGTAAATTTGGGGTTAAAATTTTATGTAAACTTGTCATTTTAAGATCCTTTATAATGCTTATGAGTTGTAAAAGCATTAATTACTGAAAATTTTAAAATACCAATATCTGTTTATTAAAAACAGGTTAGCAAAACAGACAAACAAACAAACAAAAACAATTAGTGGCCAGGCGTGGTGGCTCATCCCTGTAATCCCAGCACTTTGGGAGGCCGAGGCAGGCGGATTGCTTGAGCTCAAGTGTTCGGGACCAGCCTGGTCAACATGGTGAAACCCTGTCTCTACAAAAAACACAAAAATTAGTCAGGCATGTTGATGCACGCCTGTAGTCCCAGCTACTTGGGAGGAGGCAGGAGAATCACTTGAGCCAGAGGTTGCAGTGAGCCAAGGTCGTACCACTGTACTCCCAGCCTGGACAACAGAGTGAGACCCTGTCTCAAAAATTAAAAAGCCAAAACAAAACAAAACAAAGAAACAGATTAGCTATTAGTTGAGGACTATAAAGATAAAACTTTACTACTCCCATTGGTTAGAGTTAAAAACGGTAAAAAAAAAAAAAAAAAAAAAAAAAAAAAGGCCAGGCGCTGTGGCTCACACCTGTAATCCCAGCACTTTGGGAGGCCGAGGTGGGCGGATCACCTGAGGTCAGGAGTTCGAGACCAGCCTGGCCAACATGGCGAAACCCCATCTCTACCAAAAGTACAAAAATTAGCCAGGCATGGTGGCAGGCACCTGTGATCCCAGCTACTCGGGAGGCTGAGGCAGGAGAATCGCTTGAACCTGGGAGGCAGAGGTTGCAGTGAGCCGAGATCGCGCCATTGCATTCCAGCCCGGGTGACAAGAGTAAGACTCCATCTCAAAAAAAAAAAAAGTTCCCCGAAGTAAACCCCACCAGATAACACCATGAGCCAAAAACCAGGTCAGTATGTGGAAGCCCAAAGGGCCAAAAGCACCTGGTGGGGATAAACAGGCTACTGATCAGAGCAGATCAACTGAAGCTATGTAACTGCCACAGTAAATGAAACGCCACCTCCAGGCTGCAGGAATCCCATCTTAGGCTGAGCAAGTTTAATCACTTCTGCTGCTGCTTCTTCCTTTTCTTATAGGTGTTCACAGGAAAAAAAAAAACAAAAAACACACACACACAGAGATATATCAGATTGAGCAACTCTAAGGCAGACAACTGTTCCATCAGATTTGTAAGAAGAAAGAAAAAGAAAAGGAGGTGTCAGATATACATGCTTGAAGGAAAGGCATGAGGGTGGGGAAGGGGGAGTACTTTTGTATACAAAGACACAACTAGTGAATATGGTGAATGGTGAAATGTGCTGCCAATTGGAAAGTGACTATATTTGAACACTAAATGAGGTTTCAGATACTAATGGCTTGATGGTGTTCCTCTATTGTTGAATTATGAACTGAGAATCTCAGGGGATCCAGAATTAAAAAGATGGAATACCAAGCAGTGTGGGTCCATGTGAGTTGGCCTATTCTGGAACAAACTGAAAATGGCTAATTTATGAGGACTTTAAAATAACGTATTAGAAGAATGACCATTGTATAAGAGGGCAGGGGAAATTCTGCTTTGATAATTTGACAGTTCAAAATGAACATTGCATTTCCCCTAATTCAATCTTGATTTCCTTTAGCTAAATGTTTCCTTTCTTTACTACCCTCTTCACAAATCAGATGGAAGGGCTGTTTAGAGCTAACTCACTGGTCCTAAAAATAACTGGAGCTAAACAAAAAGCTCATTCTTGCTGGCATGAACAGTCTTCCAGGTAGCTGCTGTACAATGCCCCCAGCAGTAAGCTGAGCATTGCTGATGTATCTAACAGAGACAGGAGCCGGGCTGCAGTGAGAGGGCAGTGCTTGGATTCCACAAAGGTTGCAAGGCCCTCTGAGACTCAACATCAAAGGGTTCTAAACTTAGAACTACAGGGATCTGGTATGAGGCCTACATCAAAACCACTGGAGAATAAAGCAGATCTTGAGAAACACTGGCCAAGGAAGCCTCACAAACCACATGAAACAACATGAGAGGCTAGAGAATTCCTCAAGAAAAGAGAAGAGAGAATATATTTTTTAACTATGCTGAGAGAAAGCTGATTTGGTAACTCAACATCCCATCCAAGTAGTCTCCTCAGTTGTTCCCTGTCTGCATGCTTAGCACACACCAGGAGTAGGCCCTGGGAGCTCTCAGTGGGAAGACACATGCTCAGATACGCGCTTGGGGGGATGGCTCATACTTTCCTTTCTGTGACTTTCTTATATCACCTCAATTTATGGAACAAAAGTAAATGAGCATTAGAAATTAAAAAAAAAAAATTTAGGGCCAGGCATAGTGGCTCATGCCTGTAATCCCAGCACTTTGGGAGGGTGAGGGGGGCGGATCACTTGAGGTCAGTAGTTCCAGACCAGCTGGCCAACATAGTGAAACTCCATCTCTACTAAAAATATAAAAATTAGTCGAGTGTGGTGGCAGGCACCTATAATCCCAGCTACTTGGGAGGCTAAGGAAAGAGAATCGCTTGAACCCGGGAGGCAGAGGCTGCAGTGAGTCAAAATCACTCCACTGCACTCCAGCCTAGGCAACAGAGTGAGACTCCATCCCAAAAACACAAACAAACAAAAAAACCCACAAAGTAATGAAGAGAAAGATCTTTAAAAAAATTTTTTTGAGACAGGGTCTCATTCTATTGCCCAAGTGTTGTACAGTGCTACGATCACAGCTGACCACTGCCTCCACTGGTTGAAGGATCACTTGATCCCCCAACCCCAGCCTTTCAAGTGGCTCAGACCACAGGTGTGTACACAGCATCTCACTAGGTTGCCCAGGCTGCTGTTGAACGTTTGGGCTCAAGCTATCCTCCTCCCTCAGTCTCCCAAAGTGTTGGGATTACAGGCATAAGTCACTGTGCTCAGACAAGCATTAGAAATTTAAACCAATAAAATGAAGGGGCCGGGTATGGTGGCTCATGCCTGTAATCCCAGCACTTTGCAAGGTTGAGAGGCGGGAGGATCACTTATGGTCAGGAGTTTGAGACCAGCCTGGCCAGCATGGCGAAACCCCATCTCTACTAAAAATACAAAAATTAGCTGGGCGTGGTGGCACACACCTGTAATCCCAGCTACTTGGGAGGCTGAGGCAGTAGAATTGCTTGAATCTGGAAGGCGGAGGTTGCAGTGAGCCAAGACTGCGCTACTGTACTCCAGCCTGGGCCACAGAGCAAGACTCTCTCTCAAAAATAAAAAAGTAAAAAATAATAATAGTAATTTAAAAAAATAAAATGAAGGGACTAAGAGAAAAAAGTCAAATGATTTGCCTCTCCTGCAGATGGCTTTGTCACATTCCAGGATTGTTATTAAAGGCAAGAATGGGGAAAATCACCACCTGACTCACAGCAGTCATTTCTGCTATTTAACAGTATTATTATTATTTTTTTTAGAGACAGGGTCTCACTATGTTGCCCAGGCTGGATACAACTTCTTAGGTTCAAGCAATCCTCATGCCTCAGTCTCCCCAGTAGCTGGGACTACAAGTGTGTGCCACTGAGCCCAACAGTGTTTTTTAAGCTACAGGTTATAATCTATCAGGTCATAGCATCAACTTAGTGGGTTGCTACTAACATTTTCAAAAAATGAAGTCGAAGAGAGAAGAAATTATCAGTATGTATTGCAGAAAGCAAAAGTAATATTTCATGAAACTTATATTTCAAATGTATATGTGTATATATGTACTGGGTCCTGAAAGAAAATGTATGTCTTACAGTGAATTAAAATATAAAAAAGTAGCCAGGCGTGGTGGCTCACGCCTGTAATCCCAGCACTTTGGGAGGTCGAGGTGGGTGGATCACTGAGGTAAGGAGTTCTAGGCCACCCTGGCAAACATGGTGAAACCCTGTCTCTACTAAAATTACAAAAATTAGCCAGGTGTGGTGGTGGGTGCCTGTAGTCCCAGCTACTCTGTAGGCTCAGGCAGGAGAACCACTTGAACCCAGGAAGCGGAGAATGCAGTGAACTGAGATTGCACCACTGCACTCCTGCCTGGGCAACAGAGAGAGACTCCATCTCAAAAAAGAAAAAAAGAAAAGAAAAAAAATATATATATAAGTTTGAAAACCATTGAGCTATTGGAAGCTTGAAGGAACTAGACCAAGACTGTATACTACAGAGAGACTGTGAATGGATGGATGAAATACTTGTGAATTGTCAAGAAGTTCATGGGTCAACTGAACATGCCACAGTTAATATACAAAGATTACTGCCAGAGTTACTATCAGAGCCATTCAAAAACCCTCACATTATCCTGGAGCTAGGAAATGTGAACTCTCAGTTTGAAAACACAGGAAACCACCACTGAAACTGAGCTGAGAGAGAATGGGGGCTTGTTACATAGCCCCCTGTGGCATTTATCAAGATGAAAGAAATATGGACTGTGGAAGGAAATGAGATGACAATTTTTACTTCTAGAGTGTCACAGGCCATGGCCACAACCAAAGGACTCATTCATTGACTGAGAAACTAAGCTTCTTAGAAGTGGGGTAGATGAAGTGGTTATAAGAAAGAAGGAAAGAAGAAACCACTCTTTCAGGTCCTGCCAAACCAGCCCATCCTTCCTGGCACAGTTAACCAAGAGTAAAACTCTGAGTATGGCTGAATTATTTTATCCCTACCCACTCCTGACCCTGCCATAGTCACATCCCCATTTGGTCTAATTAAATAGCCTGGTCCTAACTATCCAGTAGGAAAGGAAACGCAGACCAAGACAGAAGTATTTCCTAAGTGATAATGTATAAAGTCTTAGACAATATGATATCTTACGAGATGGCACAGATCTGTGCTCTCTTTGGGAGTTTATGAGAGAAACTAAGATACTCTTCAAATAACAGGATCTCCGCGTCTCCTTACATTGAGCCAGACCTGTCCTCACGTTCCCATGCTCCTTATAAAGTAGGAGAAATGATCTATCCTCTGTACTACTTAGTAAATTAATGGTTAGATCTAAGGAAGAACCCACAAAATTCTTCACTTGGTCTCAATTCCAATAAGAACAATACTCATCCATCATCTATCATTCCTTTTAGAAAGAGGTAACTAGAGACAATTCAAGCAATATCTTCCTGTTAAGAAATGAGAAAGGATTTCTAACTTTGATTACAATTATTCTGTAAAAGCATGCTAAGATACAAGTATCACATATTCCTTTCATTTCAGAAACAGAGATAAGGAAGTGAGGAGACAAGCAAACTACTCAGGGCCTTGCAGCATGGTAAGGAGAGGCAGGAATGGGTATTGCTACAGCCTTGTTTGTTTTTCAACTTCCCAGATTATGTTCCTCTGACTCCACTAGCCACTGCTGCTCAGAGTTCAGACTATATATCATCGAATTACTTTTTTAGAAAGTCAAAATAAAAGGAAAGCTGGTATATATGTATACAATTGGTATAGAAGTATGAGATTGGTACCTGTAAGAGAGCATGGTGCATCGTTACCTCCAGTTCTGCTAAAACATGAGCAGCATCCTCATTGTTCTCTTGGACCTCCAGATCCTCCTCAGGGATGGTCTCCCAGTTGCCCTGATGAGCAACCAGCGTGTGCACTAGTTCATACTGTCCAGGGAGCGCCAGGCTGACCCGAGTCTGAGTCCCATAGGTGAAGCGGAGGCGCCGAAGCTTACAGCTCTCCTCACTGCCCAGCTTGGTGGTGGGAAGCACCTGCACCCCCAACAGCAGATTCAACAGCTGGCACTTGACGTTACAATCCTGGCCGAGGATCAGTATGCAAGGGAGGCAGTCCACAATCTGCTGGAGGTACTTCTCTTCCTTAGGTGGGAAGGAAATGCAGCTCAGTTGGCCTGCTTGGGGAAGGGGAGAGTGGAGGAAGAGAAAGGAGTAGAGAGAGAGGAGTGAGGAAGGGGAGAGAGAGAGACTCACACAGAAATCCCATGAGGATGACAAGGTCCTAGAGGAGAAATTTCTAGGAACCTTGGTTGAAGGACATATCAGGGAAAAAACCCCAGTGAGAAAAGGCTCTTCACATATCAAACAGAATTCCTTTCCCTAGCTCACCCCCTAGGAACAAACTGTTATTTCTACCCAGAAATGTGGGAGTGACCTGATCTTCCCACCCCGCTCCTTTTTCATTCAGTGGAGGGACAGCCTAAAGAGTTTATAAGGACTCCATCACAAACACCAAGATTATTAAAATAACAAAGCCAGAAAAAAACTACACTAGTTGGGATGTGAGCCCAAGGAGAAACATAACTGAATGTGTCAAAATTAAACCCTTCCTTCTGACAGAAGACCTAATACTTGAACACAGATTACAGTCATGTGTTGCTTAACAACAGGCATACATTCTGAGAAATGCATCATCAGGCAATTTTGCCATTGTGTACTTACACAAACTTAGGTGGTATGGGTATAGCCTACTACACACCTAGGCTATAGGGTGTAGCCTATTGCTCCTAGGCTACAAACTTGTACAGCATGTTGCTGTACTGAATACTATAGACAGCTGTAACACAGTGGTAAGTATTTGTGTATCTAAACATATCTAAACATAGAAAACGTATGCTAAAAATACTGTACCTTTGTTGACCAAGATGCCATCATGCAGCAAGTAATATAGCACTATGGAGCCCTTTTAAATTATCTACCATATGTGGTTTTAGCTTATGTTCTTCATTGTGACATATTTTACTACTAAATGTATGAGCTATAAATGTATAAAATGTATAAATGTATAAAATGAAATGTTATTCAAGTTTGCATAAGCTCTAGAATCTTTTCCAGTTCATCTCTCTGATAGCTGGTGACAACGTCCCAGCTGCCAAGTCATCTGCTTCCTTAAAACACTGGGTGCTCAATTAACATCAATACCTCCTAATCAAATCACATTCCTGCTGTTTATGGGAGACAAGACCCTAAATAGGACAAAGGGAAAGAACTGCCTATTAGGATAAAATCCAGGCAAATCTAGAAAGAGATGTGATTTATTTCAAAAACATTCTCCTTGATGGACATCCCAATTACCCTGATTTGACCATTACCACATTGTTACCCACATATCGAAATACCACATGTATCCTATAAATATGTACAATTACTATGTGTCAATTAAAAAAATCTGTTTTTCACCACCCTTATGTTTTGTACAAAAAATAATAAAAAATAAAAATCTAAAAAAAAAAAACAAAAAAAAAACTTCTCCTTTCAAGGCAACTACTACTAAACTAAATGGATAACTTCCCCAAACACATTCAAATAATGTTCAAGACAGAACAAGCTTCCTAAAGAATGAGAATCTGTGTTTGAGAAAAATAACCCAAAATTAGTTCACTGAAACTCTCAGCCTGAACTATATCACCTCCTTATTCCTTCAGTATCAGTGTCTGCCTATCTCTAAGATTCAGGCAATTCCTGCATTTGTTCAGAAAAGCACAGACACAGTTCTTAGGCTGCAAAAGGGCCAATCCTTGAGCCAAACACATCCATCATAACTGAAATTTTGGGTGGCACTAACTGTAACAGTATTTGCTTTAGTCACTTAACCATAAGCTGCATTAAATTATTTGTAGGCCATTTATTTTGTTTGTTTCCAGAATTGGAAGCAAAAGAGGCCTGAATCAATTAAGAGGTGGTTCTACTTCAGAGTGAACCTACCTAGCTATGATTGCAAATCCCCAAGCATCCTTCTCTTCCACTAACAGTAACACCAAAAGGGTTAAAGAGGTCTGTGTTCACGCAGATCCCTCTATGCATTTCATTAGGGCCCTTCTTTTCATGTCTGTCTATAAGGATATCAGCCTGGCCCGCACATATACATCAGCAACAGCAGACACTGAAACAAGCAAATCTACTCTCCTGGGAAAGAGATGAGTGCCTTTCAAAAACCAACAGAGTTAACTAAGTATATAATTCTGTGCAAGGGTATTTACTAAATACAAGAGTGTAACACCAGACCACTAGTCTACTCTTTTGATCTACAACCTAAAAGCAAGAGGACACAGCCAATTGCTTGTGTGGCCACTTAACAAGTAGCAACAGGCCAGTCCTGAGTCCCTTCATACCTTATTCTCAACTGCAGAACACCTACCATGCTTTATTCTAATTATCTGTTTATAATCATCTAAAGCAGGAAGAACCATCCTATTTCATCCTCAACACCCAACACAATGCCTGACACTTACCAAGGGCTTAACGTCATAGATTTGTTTGTTTTGTCTGAGAATCCATTTAGTGGGGACAGCTACCTATAGAAAGCTGTAAGCAAACCCACTGAGTACTTTGAAAAGTCCAGTATCATGATGAATAGTTTAAGAGCAACCATCACTCCTAAAAACCTCCTTCATGTGGATAAAAGAATAGGACCCTTCGGCCAGGTGCAGTGGCTCACACCTGTAATCCCAGCAGTTTGAGAGGCGGAGGTGGGCAGATCACCTGAGGTCAGGAGTTCGAAACCAGCCTGGCCAACATGGCGAAACCCTGATTGTATTAAAAATACAAAAAATCAGCCGGGCATGGTGGTAATCCCAGCTACTCGGGAGACTGAGGCAGGAGAATCGCTTGAACCCAGGAAGCGGAGGTTGCAGTGAGCCAAGATCACACCATTGCACTCCAGCCTGGGCAACAGAGCGAGACTCCATCTCAAAAAAAAAAAAAAAAAACCAAGAGTAGGACCCTTCCATTCATCTTGTGGAATTTAACTACCATAGTCTCAGCTCGAGCAGTGAGAAGTCCAGCTAGACTGTCTTCACCTCATCTACACCTCCTAGCTTTCTTCTATTCCCTGTCCTCCCCAGATTTTCACATAAGTGTCTACATGTGAATGCATACTGACAACCTTTAAATTCCTATAATAAAAATGATTTCATCACAAAAAGACCAGCAAACCTAAATAACCTTTGTTACTGCTACTACCAGGAGAGTGGATAATAGAGAAGAAAACCAACTAAATCACTTTTCAGGACGAGAGGGAGAGAGCCTCTGCACCTCTGAAACAAAGTGTCAACTACAGGACAGCCAATGAAACAGGCTGCATCAGCCAAAACCAGAGCAGACACACCCCATTATTCATCTGACCCAAATGAACACTTCCCCCCTCCATCTTTCCTACAAAAAGTCACCACAAATAAACTTGCTACTGTCAAAACGACCAAAGACCAGCGCAGTAGGAAAGGGTGCTGAAGTTGATCCCAGTACACTGTTAGAAGTCCATGGCAAACATCACCGTCTTTGTTTTCCAACATGTCACTATCCAAGCTCTTTGCTTCTCCCACTAAATCTTTAGCTTTTTCATCCATTTGACATCTCTACCAGATTTGAACAAGGGCATGGAGAGAAATGAAGTTGAAAGCAGATGGTTTTACTCCTGGATTCTTGCACACTGCTCAGTGATGTGGTGGAATGCAATATGGAAGCGGGAACAGCACGAGAATGAAGGCAGGCTTTGCCACTCTGACTAGCTCTGTGACCTTGGCAATCCACTAGATCTTTCTGAGCCTTGAAATGCTCGTCGGTAAATGGAGGGGGGTGGAGTTGGATTAGATAATCTTTAACATGCTTTCCAGTTCTAAAATGCCAGGTTTTAACTGCTGAAAGACCAATGATGTGAGGGGGATGGGTGGTTGGTGTGGTGGTTTTTATTTTATTTTAAATTATATGTGAATTTAATTACGCAAGCACCCCTTGGACCACTATAACTGCAGAACAAAAAGTAGACTGAACTAGCCAGGGGCTCTGAGGACCTACAGTGCAGTCTTAGCAGTTCTCTAAAGAAGAGATTAAAAGCTGTAGACTGACAGTAGGAGGGAGGAAGAAAACCTGTTTCAGAGCTGGAGCAGCTGCCTCACTGACAGTTAAAGGACTTCAAGTTAATCGAGTTTTCTTTTGTAATTAATACAACAGCATCTGCATATGGGCTGCCAGAAGGTAACAGCATGGCTTCTCAGCTGGCTAACATTAACCCTGCCAACTCTGGCTGGAGGAAAAATCATATCAAATTGTCTTAAGTGCAAATCAAGGCTTTTGTTGTTGTTGTTGTTCTTGGTGGTTGTTCTTAAATACAGATTTTGATTTTTGTTTACTTCTAAACAAAAGTTTCAAGCTAGATGGAAGAGAAGAACAACTAAAGCAGCAACCTATTTTGGTTTTTGTTTTACATAACATTTATTGAGCCCTTTCTATGTATTGATCACTTTATTTGCTTCATTTCATTTAATGCTCACAATTCTACAAGACAAGGACTATTATTAACTCCATTTAAAAATGAAGAAATGGACCAGGCATGGTGGCTCACGCCTGTAATCCCAGCACTTTGGGAGGCCGACATGGATGGATGGATGGAGCTCAGAAGTGCGAGACTAGCCTGGGCAACAAAGGGAGCAACCCCACCGTGCCTTTGTTTCTACTAAAAATTTAAAAAAATCAGCTAGGCATGGTGGTGTGCTACTCAGGAGGCTGAGGTGTGAAGACTGCTTGACCCTGGGGAGATCGAGGCTGCAGTGATCTGTGATCACGCTACTGTGAGACTCTCCTGGGTGAGTCACCTGCCTCAAAAAATAATAATAATAAAGATGAGGAAATGGATGCTCAAAAAACCAAACCAGGCTGGGCGCAGTGGTTCATGCCTGTAATCTCAGCACTTTGGGAGGCCAAGGCGGGTGGATCACCTGAGGTCAGGAGTTCGAGACCAGCCTAGCCAATATGGTGAGACCCCATCTCTACTAAAAATATAAAAACTAGCCAAGCATGGTGGCCGACGCCTGTAATCCCAGCTATTCGGGAGGCTGAGGCAGGAGAATTGCTTGAACCCGGGAGGCAGAGGTTGTAGTGAGCCGAGATAACACCATTGCACTCCAGTCTGAGTGACAAGAGCGAAACTCCATCTCAAAAAGAAAAAACAAGAAACAGCTCAGGTTTCTCCATTTCTCTCAGCAGCGAACTGCAGAGCTCTGGGGGCCAGTAGACAATGACCCCTATGCCACATTGTTTTCCAGTCTGGGGTCAAAAGCAATTTAGTAACTGTAGGACCTCAATATAAAGCAGACTGATACAATCCCTATGAAAGTTGCCCCAAACCATGAGGAATAAAGCATATGGAGAAAACCGCAGCATTACCACTGGCTGGTACACACTTTCAAAAAATGTTATTCTACCTGAGATCTCTAAAGTCTCTTTGCTAAAAGAAACAGTAGGCTCTTTTCAGAGAAATTCTTAGTGCTCTGCTCAACAGTCAGTGTGTATTACTGTTTGGCTGACTACTCTGAAAAGAGAAGATAGGAGGGAGGAAATACTCGTGACCTGTTTCTGTTGCTAGTGACTCTTTAGGATAGATACTTTATTTAAATTGTTTTTGGGGTAATGGCAATCGATTTGTAGCAACACACTCTCCCCTTCTTGCCTATTTTCCATCCCATCAGGCTCAGAAAACAATACCCCAAAGTATGGTGCTTTGGCATGCTGAGCACTTTGAACTAAAGGAGATTGGAAGGCTTCAGAAGCAAGGTTGCTCTCTGACCTTCTCCTGGCCTCCTGTCTGCCTCCCCTTTTTCTCCCCTTAAGCTACTCACAGAAACCAGAATTCCTCTTCCTCAAGACCATAGAAACTAGAAACCCTGGCCGGGCACAGTGGCTCACGCCTGTAATCCCAACACTTTGGGAGGCCCAGGTGGGTGGATCACTTGAGGTCAGGAGTTCGAGACCAGCCTGGCCAACATGGTAAAACCCCACCTCTACTAAAAATACAAAAATTAGCCAGGCGTGGTAGCATGTGCCTATAGTCCCAACTAGTTGGGAGGCTAAGGCAGGAGAATCGCTTGAACCTGGGAGGTAGGGGCTGCAGTGAGCCAAGATAGTGCCACTGCACTCCAGCCTGGGCAACAGAGTGAGACTCCGTCTCAAAAAAACAAAAAAAAGGAACTAACTAGCAATCCTCTTCTCTGAAGCAAGCCATAAAACTAGAAAGGTTGCTCTCTTGTCCTCTGAAGACCCTCATTCCAGAGAGGACCTGCCACATCCCACACCCTGGGGGAAGGAATGCACATAAAGAGCCCAAGAATAACCTGAGCAGACCAGCCTTGCTGGGTTTCTCAGTCTATTACCATTAGATCATGTCCTACTGTCCAATCACTTTCTACAAAGCAGTCAATTCTTCATCAAACCTAAGCATAAAAACAGTTTTCCCTGGGTCTTTGTGACTTCATTTCTAAAGGCTCCCGTGTCACATAAATTTGTTATGCTTTTCTCTTGTTAAACTGTCTTTTGTTAGAGAAGTGTTGGCCATGACCCTCAAGATGAGTGAGGAAATCTACCACACCTTTCAGCCACTACCAATCAATAATACATACTCGTGAAAGGTAACTGAAGGCTCTTAAGGTACAGTCTATGTCCAAGGTAGGGAAGGCACTACAAAAGTTGGTGAAATAGAAAATGCTTTTGCTTTATTATACTCCTGCAGCTCATAAAGTTAACATGGACTTCAAAGTTAATTCAGGTCTCAACAGAGTTATTACTGCAATACTTGTTCCTGGTACCCAAGGATTTCCCTCCTTCAGTAGTTTTAAAAATCTCACTTTTTTTTTTTTTAAATAGAAATGGGGTCTCACTATGTTGCCCAGGCTGGTCTCAAACTCCTGGGTTCAAGCGACCCTCCCACCTCAGCCTCCCAAAGTGCTAGGATTATAGGCATGAGCCACCGTGCCTGGCCTGAAAAAAAAGACAGAGACAGAGCTCAAAAAAAGAAAACTCCAGCTCTGTCACCCAGGCTGGAGTGCAGTGGCGTGATCTTGGGTCATAGCAACCTCCACCTCCCTGGTTCAAGCAATTCCTGTGCCTCAGCCTCCCAAGTAGCTGGGACTACAGGCGTGTGCCAAAACTCCAGCTCTGTCGCCCAGGCTGGAGTGTAGTGGCATGATCTCGGGTCAGGGCAACCTCTACCTCCCAGGTTCAAGTGATTCTCGTGCCTCAGCCTCCCGAGTAGCAGGGACTACAGGCAAGTCCCACTCATTTTTTTTTTTTTTTTTTTTTGTATAGACAGGATTTCACCACGTTGGCCAGGCTGATCTCAAACTCCTGACCTCAGGTGATCCACCTGCCTCAGCCTCCCAAAGTGCTGAGATTACAGGTGTGAGCCACCATGCCTGGCCAAAAATATCACTTCTAACATTGAATTTTCCATGCTTTTATGGGAAGTCAACTTAAGTCCCCTCTGAAAGTGAATGAAAAACAAAGGATTTTTATAGTTAACTGAGGCAACCAGTGACACAAAGATGCATTTCCACAAATAGGTAGTGATGTTTTATTTCTTACTATCTATACCAAAAGTAGAGAAAAGAACAAATCCCAAATTGAGAAAGCAATCTTATATAGTCTTTCTACTACAGTCAATTCTACCACAAGCTTCAAAGCACTAAGCTACAAAAATTCCAGGGACTGAGACAGAAAAAATTCAGTCTAGAAATATTTATTTATCCTTCCTAAACAAGCTCTCTGACCTTCAGCTAAATTTTAAAGACTGACACAGAAGGCACCCTCATTTAAGGAAAACAGATGCTTAGGTAGTCTGGCTTTCAGAATCTTCAGGACCAAGTAGTACACGCTATTTCTTTGGAAGGGGATGGTTATTGAAGATTAGAGACTGAAATGCACTCTAGTAGGCAAAGCTCTTGCTGGAATCGGAAAAGTCAAGTTGGCAGAAGTCTCTCTAAAGTTATTCTATGTCAGGACCACGTTAAGATCTCTCACAGCTTTTAAGAAGCAGATAGTATTAGCACCGGGGGAGAGGACACCGCCTCCCTAGGGGCTGATACTCCCTGGGAGCCATGTGAAATGGGAACGCACTCAGCAGCATGCTGAACAAGCTCCTTCCTGGGTGAAACTGCTCCTGAGACTGGTCACACTACCGAGGGAACAGAATCACAGCTAGCAGTTGAGGCTTTAACGTATGGGACGCAGAGATGGAAGTAGTTCCTTGAAGGAAGCCAACCCCACGCTTTACAGAGGGCTTAGCTTCTGGCATTTGGAACGCAGTGTATAACAGTTTATAAGCATTACCAATGATCCAAAGGTGGGAATATGTCAAAAGGACACAGGAACCAGCTTGAAGGGAAACTCACTCACCAAAGTGGGGACAATTTATGCATAGAAAGTGATAGGAAGATATTACAATCCATTGAAAAAATTCACAAGTCTACACTGATTAAATAAACAAGAGAAAAGGAAAGCTCTTCTTTACAGTAGACTACAACTAATACATATAGAAGGAATGATGGATATAAAAATCACCATTGGGCTGCACACGGTCACTCATGCCTGTAGTCCTAGCACTTTGAGAGGCTGATGCAGGAGGATCGCTTGAGCCTAGAAGTTCAAAACCAACCTGGGCAACATAGTGAGACTCCATCTCTACAAAAAATTTAAAAATTAGCTAGGCACGGTGGCATGTGCCTGTAGTCCCAGATATTAGGGAGGCTGAGGCAGGATTTCTTGAGCCCAGGAGATTAAGGCTGCAGTGAGCTATGATCACACCACTGCGCTCCATCCAGCCTGGGTAACAGAGCAAGACCTTGCCTGTAAAAAGAAAACAACAACAAAACCCATCACTGAGACAGGTGGGAGTTGTCAGGGAATGCTAGGTCTACTGGAAGGAGGTTTTTTGAGAAACAGGGTATCAGTGAAATACAAGAACACCTCTCCACAAACTAATCAATTGCAAAGGAAAAAAATGGTGAATTCACAAACTAATCAATTGCAAAGCAAAAAATGGTGAATTTTTTTTTTTTTTTTTCTTTTTGAGATGGAGTTTCGTTCTTGTTGCCCAAGCTGGAGTGCAATGGCATGATCTCGGCTCACTGCAGCCTTCTGGGTTCGAGCAATTCTCCTGCCTCAGCCTCCCAAGTAGCAGGGATTACAAGCATGCACCACCATGCCTGGCTAATTTTTTTTTTTGTATTTTTAGTAGAGATGGGGTTTCACCATAGTGGCCAGGCTGGTCTTGAACTCCTGATTTCAGGTGATCCACCCGCCATGGCCTCCCAAAGTGCTGGGATTACAGGCATGAGCCACTGCGCCTGGCCCTAAAACTGGTGAATTTAAGGTGGAGAAAACATCTCCAGGGATGGGTTGACGTCATATACCCTGTGATGAAAGGAAAAAAAAAAAAAAAAAAAAGGAGACATTGTTGGGACAGTTGGCAAAACCTGAACAGGGTCTGTGGACTGGATGGTAGTACTGAACCCATGTTAATTTCTTGATTTGGCGAGCTGTATGGTGATCATAGAAGCACATCCTTGTTTGGGAGGGATGCATACTGGAGTGTTTAGAGGAGATGAGAAAACCTAACTGCACTCAGCTCTCAAAAGGTTCAGAAAAAGACTACATCTAATATAGATCAGGAAGGAGAGAGACTGGGTGATGGAACAAATCCATGAAAATGTTAACAACTAGAAAATTTGCATGAAGCAGATATTGGAACTCTTTTATTGTTCTCGCAACACTTACGTATGTTTGAAATTATTTCAAAATAATTTTTTTAGGATCCAAATATATACCTAGCAAAGCGTATCCAGCTCTTGATCTCAGAGGAAAGAGATCAAGAGATAGGATTTTACTTGACAAGAAAAACCAGCCGGAAAAAAAAAAATACATCAAATACAGCAATAACAGGATTTGAACAACAACAGTTTCTTCACTGTCTCCACTTTTGCCCTGCACATTACCTTCCATCCCATCAGTCTTCCTGTGATGTTTACTATTGCTTGTTCAGAGTCTGGGGAGTTCAAGGCACTGATCTAAGCAAGTAGTTTAGGATCAGACTTAGAATCCAAATCCACAAGTCTAAGCAGTATAGACCAACATGATGCTCCAGTATAGAACAGTCTGATGAAAGTTACCTGTAACCATCAGGTTCATTAAATAAGAAACCACCAAGGCCGGGCGTGATGGCTCATGCCTGTAATCCCAGCACTTTGGGAGGCTGAGGCGGGCGGATCACCTGAGGTCGGGAGTTTGAGACCAGCCTGACCATCATGGAGAAACCCCGTCTCTATTAAAAATACAGAATTAGCTGGGCATGGTGGCACATGCCTGTAATCCCAGCTACTCAGTAGGCTGAGGCAGAAGAATCGCTTGAACCCGGGAGGTGGAGGCTGCGGTGAGCCAAGATCACGCCATTGTACTCCAGCCTGGGCAACAAGAGTGAAACTCCGTCTCAAAAAAAAAGAAAGAAAGAAAGAAAGAAACCAACAGAGGAAGCTTGACTTTGATTTTGCACTGCCTGTAGTGGCCCCTTATGTTTATTAGTGGTAGAGACTATATTGCCATTATACACTAACTACTTTTATCCTATACCAACAAACCACTTTTCCAAGTTAAAGCAGCAAAACTTTTCCAATTCTCTCCATGGGACAGAACCAGAAGAGCATGTCAGTTGTTCAATCAGGAGAAAGTGAAAGAGGTTTCCTCAGTGGGGTTCTTATATACTAAAAAATAAGAATGACTTTTCTTCTACTAGCTATATTTCCCCACATTCCTCCTTGCACCTAGATATCGCCATAATATTAAACGCTAAGGCTAGAGTATATCATATGGAATATTCCTAAAACGTAAACTCCATACTGGTTCATTCTCACTGTCCCTCTCATTTGAATAGAAAGAGCTTTTATTTAAAATAGTCTTGTAACCTAGCTGCATTTGTGATAGGGCCTTAGTCTTTGCTCTGGCAAGTTTGACTTGATTTAAAAAAAAAAAAAAAAAAGTGAGAAATTCTCTCCCCATTAAATAGACTAGAAAATATTAAAAAAAGATCTAAACTGAAATTTGTCTGGCATAAATAAGGCACTAAAGCTTTTTTTTTTTTTTTTTTTTTTGAGATGGAGCCTCGCTCTGTCGCCAGGCTGGAGTGTGGTGGCGCGATCTCGACTCATTTCAATCTCTGCCTCCCGGGTTCAGGCGATTCTTCTGCCTCAGCCTCCCAGGCACTAAAGCTCTTAATCTGATGAAACTAAAGTTAGATACTTTGAGGATGAAAGTACTTTTTTAAAATAAGTGGAATTTTTTTAAAAAATCAAAGGCGTTTATAAATATATAACCTAGACATAATTATTTGGGACAATTCTGATGTATCATTAGTTAGACAAGTGAAAAGCAAAACAATCCTCAAGTCCTACTCCCATCATCCTGCCCAGAGCACACCACCTCAGGGAATGGAAGCATGTTATAATAAAGCCCAACTCCAAAGAAAGCGGTGGTCAAAAGGTTCCCACAGCCACGTGGCACACAGCTGGGGAATACATCCAAACTGCTCACACTGCCTAGAGAAGAAAATAGAAAAACACACTGCCTGTGACGGGCACTTCAACCAGAACCCGCAGGGGATACTGATGAGTCTCCATGCTCTGACCAACTTTCCCTCCAAGAGTTTTGGTTTGGACTTTGGAGGAACATTACGCATAAGGGAACTTTCTCAGAGAGTCTCATTTATAGCTCAAAGCAAGGAGACACACATCTTAAGCATTTCTACATCTGTTCTCCTCTGGTCATGTAAGTGTCAAGTTCCAGGTTCCACAGGATCACCAAACTCCCTGTGTGGCAAAGAACTGAATCAACCTCCAAGCCTGGGAATGGCCTATACTGAGACTGGACGTCCTCCCACGGCACTCCAGTCGGAGCTCTGCGAGGTAAAATAGAAAAACTGCACCCCCACATGGACTCGCCCTCTGTAGTCTTGTTATGAATGACACTACTCAGATTCCCTGCACCATGCAGGAAGCAAACCCCGTCATCCCTAGAGGCTATTTTCCTGTAAGAAGGAGCAAATTAACCTTAGGTTTTACAACCATAACCAAAAAAACCACATCCACCCATAGCTCGTACTTTTCCTACCGGCTTCTCTGTAACTTCTAAGAAAGACAGAAATGAAAGCTCTAACAGTAATCTTCATAAATGCATTCTGCATTTGAACCACAAAAACGAGATGATATAATTTTTCCATCAAAGAGAAAATAGGCTGATTTTTCTCTACTGTCAGAAACTGGGCAGAACATTTCAACTCTTATTCTTTTTTTTAATGAGACAGAGTCTCGCTCTGTCACCTTGGCTGGAGTGCAGTGGTGCAATCTCGGCTGGTTGCAAACTTCGCCTCCTGGGTTCAAGAGATCCTCCTGCCTCGCCCTCCCAAGTAGCTGGGATTACAGGCGCCTACCACCGCGCCCAGATAATTTTTTGTATTTTTAGTAGGGACAGGATTTCACCATGTTGGCCAGGCTAGTCTTGAACTCCTAACCTCAGGTGATCCACCTACCTTGGCCTCCCAAAGTGCTGGGATTATAGGCATGAGCTACCACACCTAGCCAATTTTTTGTATTTTTAATCGAGATGGGGTTTCGCCATGTTGGCCTGGTTGGTCTTGAACTCCTCACCTCAGGTGATCTGCCCACTTCGGCCTCCCAAAGTGCTGGGATTACAGGTGTGAGCCACTGCGTCCGGCCTCAACTCCTATTCTTATCAATGCCATTTAATCTTACAATTTTCCATATGCCCTACACTCCTACCCACTCAAAGACAACTAATGATTAAGTAGGTAACCAATTTGTAGAAAATCCTCTGGGAGAGACATGATGAAACACTAATCCTTTTTTCCTTCATAACATCAATTTGGAATTAATAATCTCAGTTAGTTGGACAGAGTGGTTCATCAATGGGTGTTCTGTGCCTAGTACAGAGTCAGGCATTAAATAAAGATTTGCTGAGTGAATGAATATTAAGAATTTACTTCCCATATCATGGTGAAGCTCAGGTCTACTGGTATTGCATGCAAGTCATTCTTTGGAACATGAAAATAATTCTTTGGGATACTGGCACAGAATGCAACTGCACCTACTACTTGATAGCACAACAGGGTGACTATAGTCAATAATAATTTAATTTTTTTTTTTTTTTGAGACAGAGTTTCACTCTTGTTGCCCAGGCTGGAGTGCAATGGTGCAATCTTGGCTCACTGCAACCTCCACCTCCCAGGTTCAGGCGATTTTCCTGCCTCAGCCTCCTGAGTAGCTGGGATTACAGGCACGTGCCACCATACCCCGCTAGTTTTGTATTTTCAGTAGAGATGGGGTTTCGCTATGTTGGTCAGGCTGTTCTCGAACTCCTGACCTCATGTTATCTACCCACCTTGGCCTCCCAAAGTGCTGGGATTACAGGCATGAGCCACCATGACGGCCCAATTGTATATTTTTAAATAACTTAAGGAAAGTAATTAGATTGTTTGTAACTTAAAGGATAAATGTTTAAGGGGATGGGTACCCCATTCTCCATGATGTGTTTATTTCACATTGCATGCCTGTATCAAAACATCTCAGGTATCCCATAAATATATAAACCTACTATGTACACACAAAATTAAAAACAAAATTTTTTTAATGAAAAAAAAAAAAAAGAATGCAACTGCAGCCTAACTAGTCACCTATGAAATGCATATCATTGTTCTTTTTTAGGGGCCCAGAGAGTAAAATGTGTGTGAATTTACAAAAATCCTTATGTTCTATGGGGCCAAAAAAACGCCCTTCCAAGGAAGGAATTAAATTGCATTTAATTTCAAAACATCATTCCAATATCCACCAGCTGTGGAAATAATTTAACAGATATTTATTTGCCCATTATGTACAAAGCACTATGGTAGTAGGCACTACAGGGGGTACAAAATGAGTAAAACATACTCTTTACCCTTAGGGGTACACAATCTTGTCAGCAGGCTAAGACAAACATACTCACAGCTATCATACAAAAGAAAAGGCTGGGCGCGGTGGTTCACACCGGTAATGCCAGCACTTTGGGAAGCCAAGACGGGAGGATCACCTGAGGTCAGGAATTCGAGACCAGCCTGACCAACATGGTGAAACCCTGTCTCTACCAAAAATACAAAATCAGCCGGTCGTGGTGGTGCATGCCTGTGATCCCAGCTACTCAGGAAGGCTGAGGCAGGAGAATTGCTTGAACTTGGGAGGCAGAGGTTGCAGTGAGCCAAGATTGAGCCACTGCACTCCAGCCTGGGCATCAGGAAAGGAAATGTGGGAAACTCGGGAAGGGGAGGGGGGAAAGGGAGAAGGGGAAGGGAGAGGGGGAAGGGACGGGAAGGGGAAGGGGAAGGGGAAGGGGCTTCTTCCCCTACGTGGCCTGAGATAATCTGTGAAAATGGTTCGCTATTCACTTGACCCAGAGAACCCCACAAAATCATGCAAATCAAGAGGTTCAAATCTTCGTGTTCACTTTAAGAATACTCATAACACTTCTCAGGCCATCAAGGGTATGCATATACGAAAAGCCACGAAGTATCTGAAAGCTACCACTTTACAGAAACAGCGTGTACCATTCCAACATTACAATGGTTGCGTTGGTTGGTGTGCCCAGGCCAAGCAGTGGGGCTGGACAAGGTCAGTGGCCCAAAAAGCTTGCTGAATTTTTGCTGCACATGCTTAAAAATGCAGAGAGTAATGCTGAACATAAGGGTTTAGATGTAGATTCTCTGGTCGTTGGGCATATCAAAGTGAACAAAGCACCTAAGATGCGCCGCTGGACCTACAGAGCTCACAGTCGGATTAACCCATACGTGAGCGCTCTCTGCCACATTGAGATGATCCTTACTGAAAAGGAACAGATTGTTCCTAAACCAGAAGAGGAGGTTGCCCAGAAGAAAAAGTTATCCCAGAAGAAACTGAAGAAACAAAAACTTATGACACAGGAGTAAATACAGCATTAAAGTAAATACCATTAAATATTTTTTTAAAAAAAGGAAAGCAAAGAAAGTAAATAAACGCATAATCTGTATGAGCAGAGCCTATATTAACTGAGTAACAGGTATAAGGTAAAATTCATATTCCCCTTTATTTCTGTAACTTTTTTTTAGGTTTTATTCTGAAAGGATTGTTTTTGAGAAGTGCATTTATTGGAGAAAGATTCCCTGTTCTCTTAACCTAGTAAAACAGAGAACAGAAGCATGGAGAAAGAAAAGGAGAAAGTAGACAGAGCAAAACAAAATATAAAAACCAGATTGGATTTTTATTTAAATCCATGCCTTCTGTAAAAACTACTTGCAAGGCTGAAGAACTAACCATACTGAAATCAGTAATGACTTTTAAGACTAAACATATTGCAAATTATAATAAGCTTAAAGGCAATAATATTTTCTCTTTTAAAAGCAGGCAGGCTGGGCATGGGAGCTCACGCCTGTAATCCCAGCACTTTGGGAGGCCAAGGTGGCCAGATCACTTGAGGCCAGGAGTTCAACATCAGCATGGCCAAAACAGTGAAACCCCGTCTCTACCAAAAAAAAAAAAATAGCCAGGTGTGGTTCGCGCGTGCCTGCAGTCCCAGCTACTTGGGAGGCTGAGGTAGGAGAATCACTTTTATCCAGGAGGCAGAGGTTGCAGTGAGCCAAGATCCAGCCTGGGCAACAAGAGTGAGACTGTCTCAAAAAATAAAATAAGAAAAGGAGAGGGTAGGGGAGGGGTAGGGTAGGGAAGGGGAGGGGAAGGGTAGGGTAGGGAAGGGGAGGGGAGGGGAGGGGTAGGGTAGGGAAGGGGAGGGGAGGGGAGGGAAGGGGAGAGGAGGGGAGGGGAGGGGAGGCGAGGGGAGAGGGCAGAATTTCCCAATCTTTTTTAATAGCAAGCTGACCAGCTGGGCAAGGTGGCTCATGCCTGTAATCTCAGCGCTTTGGGAGGCCGAGGCAGGCGGATCACCTGAGGTCAGGAGTTCCAGACCAGTCTGACCAATATGGTGAAACCCTGACTCTACTAAAAATACAAAAATTACCTGGGCATGGTGGTGTGTGCCTGTAGCCCCAGATACTTGGGAGGTTGAGACAGGAGAAATGCTTGAACCGGGAGGCAGAGGTTGCAGTGAGCTAAGATCGTGCCACTGCACTCCAGCCCAGGCAACAGAGCAAGACTCTGTCTCAAAACAACAACAACAAAAACAGCAGGCAGACCTGTACCATGGGAAACAGATTACCCCCGGAAAGGAAGATTCGGAAGGAGAAAGGCCAGAAAGGGAAAGGGTGCAAAGAGCCACTGTGGTTAGGGAGGCCATTTCCTCCCAGGGAGCAGGAGATAGCAAGATCAGCAACAAGGGGCCTGATGCCCTAAATGTCAGGGAGTGGAAACTAGAATAAGAGCCTGAGTAGGTAGTGCCACATTATACTCATTCAATCAGATAGTCTCCCACTCAGTAAATGACAGTTCCATACAAGCTGTGGAGCCTGGGTGATGACTCATTTGTAACAGAGTCTCTTTACTGCCAGGGTGTATTTTGTATTCCCATGGCCAGGTCAGAAAAGAACAAAGGAAGAGCCGCAGAAGCAGAATTGGACTGGGAGCCTAGAGACTCGGGCCTAAATCTGCCTCTAGCTCAAAACTGTTCTGTTCCACATTCCATCTTTCTGTTCCTCTCATTCTTCTGCCAACCCCATGTTCCAACTTTCTAAATCAATGCTCACCATACACACACACACACACACACACACACACACACCACTCAAACAGCCATATATATTTAGCATTAATTATATGCCTGTGCTTTAAGGTATATTATCTCCAAATGTCACAACTTTGTAAGGCAGGTATTATCACTCCCATTTTATTTATTTATTGAGATATAATTCACCCCTTTTAAGTGTACAATTCAGTGGCTTTTAGAATGTTCACAAAGTTGTACAAGTATCATCACTATTTAATTCCAGAGCACTCTCATCTCCTCCCAGAAAAATCCCATACCCATTAGCAGTCACCCCTTATTTGCTCATTTTCTTCTTCCCACATCTCCTAGCAACCACTAATCTACTTTCTATCTCTATGAATTTGCCTATATTGGATATTTCATATCAATGGAATCATACAATATGTGGCATTGTGTATTATTACTCCCATTATATATATGAAGAACCCAAGATTCAAATAGGTTAAGTAACTTGCCCCAAGTCACACAGTTAAAAAGAGAATGCACTAGAATAGGACCCCAGGTTTCATTCAAATGCTATGCTTGCTTTTGGCCACTGAATGCTGCCTCCATGAGGGAAGAAAATTAAGAAAGAAAGACCAAGTTTTGGATATACTTGGAAAAATGGGATTTTGTTAATCTAAGGTATTACCTTAGAATAGATTATCTTTTATTAAAAGTAATAAGAACCAAAACTATAGCACTATCTTTACTGAACTTACGTTGAAACGCACTGACAACTCTTCTAAACAGATGATAGCAAACTACCACAGAGTACACCCATCCCAGTCTCAGCACTGCTGTCACTGTGTTCCACCCCACAATCCCAGCTTCTCCCCACCCCTAAGCCCCATAAAGATGACAGCTCTATAAAATGAAGCTCTAAAGAATCTCCTCTTTCCCAACTTTTCATCCCTTCCCCAAATGTCACTCTGCCACTTAAACTTTCTTATCATACAAATTTCTAAGATGACCAAGGAAAATGCCTATTTATTTTATTTTATTTTATTTTATTTTGAGACATAGTCTCACTCTATCACTCAAGCTGGAGTGCACTGGCATGATCTCAGCTCACTGCAATCTCTGCCTCCTGGGTTCCAGCGATTCTCCTGCCTCAGCCTCCTGAGCAGCTGGGATTATAGGCCCGCACCGCCATGCCCAGCTAATTTTTTGTATTTTAGTGGAGACGATGTTTCACCATGCTGGCCAGGCAAGTCTTGAGCTCCTGACCTCAGGTGATCCACCTGCCTCAGCCTCCCAAAGTGCTGGAATTACATGAGTGAGCCACTGCGCCCAGCCGAAAATGCCTATTTTAAATAAGTACACTAGTGCTTTTCCCCTTCTTTTAAATGCTGGCACATTTAAAAGGTGTGACAAAAAGAAGGTGAAGAATGTTGGAGAAACATAGCTGTAAGCTCACCAAAGGCAAAGAGCTATAAAAAAAACCTGAGAATTATAACTCATATAAAATGCTTATAACCTCCCTTAGCATTCTGCTTTTTTATGTACATGTTTTATGTGTTGCACACGTATATGGTTTAGATTAGATTATACCTTTCCAGAGGACCAAGTTCAGGTCTTCTTAGACCTTTTTAATCCATCATCCAACATAAATGATTATTGATGATAATTATAATTATTTTTTCTTTCTTAAAAGTATAGAACGGAAAGACTGATCTTCACTGGCCTAAGGCCAAGGCCAATGTCTTTATTTGACTCTTTATCCCCCATACACAGCACATTGCTCAGTACATACCAGGCACTCAGGTATTTATTGAATAAGAGCTAATACTTACATAGCACCTTAGCAGGCACTGGTTTTTTTTGGTTTTTTTTGTTTTTTTTTTTTTAGTTTTTTTTTTGAGACGGAGTCTCGCTCTGTCGCCCAGGCTAGAGTGCAATGGTGCAATCTCGGCTCACCAAAACCTCCGCCTCCCGGGTTCAAGCGATTCTCCTGCCTCAGCCTCCTGAGTAGCTGGGATTACAGGCATGCACCACCATGCCCGGCTAATTTTATATTTTTAGTAGACATGGGGTTTCTCCATGTTGGTCAGGCTGGTCTCAACCTCTTGACCTCAGGTGATCCACCCGCCTCAGCCTGCCAAAGTGTTGGGATTACAGGCGTGAGCCACCGCACCTGGCCTGTTCTTTTTTTTTTTTTTTTTTAAAGACAGAGTCTTGCTTTGTCGCCCAGGCTGGAGCACAGTGGGGCAATCTCGACTCACTGCAACCTCCGCCTCCCAGATTCAAGCGATTCTCCTGCCTCAGCCTCCTGAGTAGCTGGCATACAGGCACCTGCCACCCTGCCCGGCTAATTTTTGTATTTTTAGTAGAGATAGGGTCAGGCTGGTCTCAAACTCCTGACCTCAAGTGATCCGCCCTCCCTGGCCTCCCAAAGTGCTGGGATTACAGGCATGAGCCACCGCTCCCGGCCCAGGTCCTGTTCTAAACATGCACATAGATTCACTCCCAAGAACTCTAGAGATCAGTACTGTTATAATCCCTATTTCCAGATGAGGAAATAAAGGCACAGCACAGTTGTGATTTGCCCAAGATCATTTGGTTAGTAAGAGGTGAAACCAGGATTCAAAGAAGGCACCACAGACCACAGAACTCCAACAACACATATTTAAGTCACTCCAATATCTTTTTTTTTTTTTTTTTTTTGAGACAGAGTCTTGCTGCGACACCCAGGCTGGAGTGCAATGGCTCGATCTCGACTCACTGCAACCTCCGCCTCCTGGGTTCAAGCGATTCTCCTGCCTCAGCCTCCCGAGTAGCTGGGGTTACAGGCACGCGCCATCATGCCTGGCTATTTTTTGTACTTTTAGTAGAGATGGGGTTTCACCACGTTGGCCAGGCTGGTCTCGAACTCCTGACCTTGAGTGATCCACCTGCCTCGGCCTCCCAAAGTGCTGGAATTACAGGCGTGAGCCACCGCACCCGGCCCACTCCAATTTCTTAAAATTGAGAGGCTTATGACAAATTGCAACAGCTAGGAACTTTACTGGATCATAAAACAAGAAAAATACTTTCCCATGCCGGGCACAGTGGCTCATGCCTGTAATCCCAGCACTTTGGGAGGCCAAGGCAGGCAGATCGCTTGAGGTCAGGAGTTTGAGACCAGCCTGGCCAACATGGTAAAACCCTATCTCTACTAAAAATACAAAAACAAAATTAGCTGAGCCTGGTGGCAGGCGCCTATAGTCCCAGCTACTCAGGACGCTGAAGCAGGAGAATCACGTGAACATGGGAGGTGAAGGTTGCAGTGAGCCAAGATCACGCCACTGCACTCCAGCCTGGGCAACACAGAGAGACTCTGTCTCAAAAAAAAAAAAAGAAAAAAAATACTTTTCCCTCTGCTACTCTTAATACTCCACCCTGCCTTTCCTCAGAAGTGCTCAAAGCCTTTATTTATTTATTTATTTATTTATTTTATTTATTTATTTTTTGAGACAGAGTTTTGCTCTTCTTGCCCAGGCTGGAGTGCAATGGCGTGATTTCGGCTCACCACAACCTCCACCTCCCACATTCAAGTGATTCTCCTGCCTCAGCCTTCCCCAGCAGCTGGGATTACAGGCATGTGCCACCATGCCCAGCTAATTTTTTTGGATTTTTAATAGAGACGGGGTTTCTCCATGTTGGTCAGGCTGGTCTCCAACTCCCAACCTCAGGTGATCCACCCACCTCAGCCTCCCAAAGTGCTGGGATTACAGGTGTGAGCCACCGCACCCAGCCTTACTTTTTAAATTCTAAAATATCATGTACATTACATATTCTCTACACTGACCCCAGTGAATTCAGAACTATAAAATGTTAGAGGCAAATATTATTTTGGGGTCCTTTACTCTTTTGTGGGTGAAAGTGAGACAATAAAAATTTTTGGTATCATATGGCATTACAAATGGTATATAGACATGAAAATTGTTTTACTATTGTTACCATACTTATACTCCAATCATTTCAAATTTAGAGTTAATCCCTGGTCTTCTTTCAGTTGCTCAAATACCATACTACATCAGCCTAGAGGCACAGTTCCACTCTGAAATGATGCTTAAAACCTACAGGTTTGTTAGGGTAAGAATTGAGTGTTCCTTCAACACCCAAGTTCCTATTAATCAGAGACTAACATTCATAAAAGAAAGTTGAGGGCTGGGTGTGGTGGCTGATTACTGTAATTCCAGCACTTTGGGAGGTTGAGGTGGAAGGATCGTTTGAGGCCATGAATTTGAGACCAGCCTGGGCAACAAAGTGAGACCCCATCTTTACAAAAAATTTAAAAAAGAAAGTTGAGACAGTCTCTGAATAACTTGACCTTACAAAGATGGCCTGTAAATGGGGAGAACAAGAGCTAGTTGTCTTTTTAGGAGTGATTTCTACTTTCTGACATGACCACCTAAACAGCTAGGAAAATGCATCCCTCAAATATACATATTAAGTGTCCCTTCACTAACTTTCCTTGGTGCATTTTTACCCCCAAACTCTCCACGCTGAAAGGAAGAAAAGCATTTTATGGAACAAAACCAAATTGCTCCCACTCCTGCCATCTGCACCCTCCCAGGTTTTTATCTGGGATGGACAGACTCCCGATGGTGAAGAGAGTTAAATACGCAAAGATCAGTTCATGATGCAGTCAACTGGAAAAGCCAATGAAGCGAAATGCAAAGGTATATTTGTATGTCTTACGTTGTTTTTTAAAGAATAAAAACAAGAGCCAACCAAAGTGCCTTGAAAACCTCCATCTCTCTGAGGTTAATCAATTCTCTTTGTTTTAGAAGCAAGTTTAAAATAAATAGTTGTTTTAAAATAAAAACAGCAATAAAGGGCTTTTTAAGATAAGCTGTGAGAGAAACTTCCGAGCAGGAGACACCTCTGGAAAGCACTGTTATGGGAGCAGGTGAAAGTACACATTCTGGGGATCGTCTCAGAAAACATTAGCCCTTCCCATCAGCTGTTTTCTGGTAGCCTCACAGATACTAGTTCTCTCTACAAGTCCATTCCAGGACAGTATATTTCTGGACGTAAGATGTCAAAGACACAACTTCAGAAAAACTAGTCATCCCCCTCCTTTTATGTTACAAGGTAAAATAAGCCTTTTTAAACTCCCATCCAAACCAAGTAAATGGAACGGTATCATTTAGGACCCTGTCATGATCTTAGTATCTTATTTTTGTCACCATTTCTGGATTCCCAGTTGGATGTAGGATATTAAGCGCAAAACTTTGGGAATATAAGACCTAACACGCAAAGTCAGAACAATTCATCCAGTTCTAAGCCTTGTGTTCAAATTTGCTATGAGCATCTAAATTCATGGTTCTGAAAGTATTTTAACAGACCACCTGCATCACATTCCCCAGTGTCTTTTATTATTACTATTATTATTATTATTATTATTGAGACAGAGTCTTGCTCTGTCGCACAGGGTGGAGTGCAGTGGCACAATCTCTGCTCACTGCAACCTCCGCCGCCTGGTTTCCAGCGATTCTCCTGCCTCAGCCTCCCCAGTGGCTGAGATTACAGGCCTCAACCACCACACCTGGCTAGTTTCTTATATTTTTGGTAGAGACGGGGTTTCACCATGTTGGCCAGGCTGGTCCTGAATTTCTGACCTCAAGTGATCCGCCCCGCCTCTGCCTCCCAAAGTGCTGGGATTACAGACGCGAGCCACCGCGCCCGGCCTCTTCAGGGTCTTTTCATGTTAAATTAGATTCTTAGGACCCACTTCACACACCTATTCAATAGGAATTTATGAGTTAGAGCATGAGACATGGCATTTTTAATACGCCCCTGGGGTGAGTTTAATACACACTTTAGTTTGAGAATTACTAAATGAAACCCACAGACTTCTTTGCTGTTTTGTCCCCAAGATATCTATCTACGTGGAATGTCAGTCCCTTCTCCCTTCCAATCTAAAGTTATTTCCTAATTAGACGCAGTAGTTAACAAATCCTCCAGTTCCCCACCAACAGCAGTTTAAAAGGAAGCAAGACGTTAGGAAAGATTAAAGACTGCACGATTTTAAGTGTTTGGGGGCCTCTGGCACATCCTAGAAAGAATCAGGCAAGAAAGAACAAGAGTAGCTAGTTCTCCATTGGCTCAGGACCAAAATGATCCCTTCCCTCTCTTCTTCATAAGCATGAGCAACATCTCTGGCAATTCCGTGGCACCCATCAGACATGATTTCCTCTGGCGACCCCCAACCCTATTTAGAGAATGTCCCCTCTTCACGGAGCTGCCTCATGATTGGTGTGAACACATTTCACATACATCATCAAACCCACACACCCGACTACAGTCCCATGGCCTCCTCGGACTCCCGGGACTCGCTGCCGCCTCTGCTCCATCTCTAAACTGGGGCTCTGACCCACAACTGCGCACCCGCCCGCCCCCAACTCAGAGCAACTTTCCCCACTCCTCGGATTAACTGCTACCCTCTCCGAACGCCAGCCCGCCCCAGGTCCGTCAGCGCACACCCCGGTCCCCGGGGTCCTGCTCCGGGAACTCCGGCCCTCGGTTGCCCCTGGCTCCCGGTCCCCCAGCCGGGCCCTCAGCGGGCCCCTTCCTCCCCTCCTCAGAAGGATGCCCTCCCAAGGTATCCCAGATCCGGCCGGCCCAGGCCCGGGGACCCGGCCACACGACACGACTGCCCCTTTCCGCCTGCCCGAGAAGACTCGGGCTTGTTTTGCAGGGCAGGGGTGCGGTCCGTCCTCCGATTTGCCTCTCCTGCCCTCTCTCCCTCCGGGCTGCCCTCCTTACCCGCCTGCAGCCCGGTTTCGGCGACATCGCCTGCAGGGCCGCGCTCGGCCCCGCCGCCGCCCGTGAGGGAGGAGAGACAAGTGTGGTTGTGGGAGCACTTGATGTCGCGGAAGAACTTCTGGGTCTCGCGCAGGTTCTGTCGCAGCCGTCCCAGGTAGCGGCGGTAGCGGCCGAAGCCCCGGCACAGCTCGCGGATCATTCCGCCGCCGCCGGGGCCGGGACCCGAGACGGGCTCGCTGCCCCATGGCACCCCGTCGCCCTCCATCGCCTCTGCCCGCTGTGTCTTTGCGGCTCGGTCCCCGGCCGCTGGCCCGGCCTCCCTCCTCCCCGCCCCCCAGTGCCGAAGGGAGGAGGAATCCGCCTCCTGACGCCCCCGCCTGCAGTCAGCCTGGCTCCCAACCTCGGTCACTGCCGTTGCAAACAAACCAAACCGCAGTGCGCCGCTATCGGAACCTTTCTCTCCACTATCCAGAAGCGTGAGGGAAGGATCGCTGGAGGACACCCTCGCCGCGGGGTCTCCTGGGACTTGCAGTCCGGGCTGGGACCAAACGCCAAAACCTCAAGGCTGGAGAAGGGAAGGCTGTGGATGGGACTGATCCCTTTTGGAGAAAACCCTCACTCATTCTTGTGTTTTTGCGCTCTCTTCATTTTAAAAAGTGTTCCCAATCCCTCTATGAGCGTCCCTGAGGAGAGGGAGGAGCTGCAGAACCTGAGTGCCAGCAGAAGTGGGGGGGCCTTACCGAAATCGTAGCGAAAGATGTTAATAGTAGAGAAAAGGAAGGAAACAAGACTGAAGACAGTCATATCTCCATGGCTACCCTAAGTGGCTCTCTAGTGTTTCGGATACAGTAGATACTGGGGAATCGGCTGAAAGTACCCTGGAAATCGGCTGAAAGTACCCTGGAAATAGGGAAATCTCTTATGTTTGCATTTCGTTTCCCTTTTCCAGCTTTCCTTCTCCAGACTTGGAAAGGAAGGGTGTGAAAGGATCAACAAGAGCTGTAAGCTGAACTTCAGTGGGTTCCTGAAGTAGGGAGACCGGACTGGGTAAGGGGAAGTTGAGGTTTGTAGCCTTCCAAACTATTTCTGATTATCTTAACTTGGCTTCTGCTAATATGGAGGACTTCCATTGACACACACAGTCACAGACTCCTGGACACAATTACAAAGGGGGCAAAACTTGACGTCACCTCTTTTGTGCTTCCTGAATTATCTCTCCCCTCTTCACCAGGCACAGAGCCCATCTGTATCTTTCTTGCTATAGAAAGACACCGTCTTTTACCTAGGCCAGACCTCTTCTCTGATAGGCTACATGATGTAGTTCCTTGACTGAAATTAAGAGGAGATTTGAGTTTGGATCTGGACTCTCCCTATACCTTGCATTGTGATCTCGGGCAAGACCCCGTTTCATCTTCTATAAAGTAAGGGTT
Organism: Gorilla gorilla gorilla; assembly: GCF_029281585.2. NCBI lineage: Eukaryota > Metazoa > Chordata > Mammalia > Primates > Hominidae > Gorilla > Gorilla gorilla. The sequence continues at coordinate 51,540,537 of NC_073224.2, read as the reverse complement.
TAGAATGGCAGATCTTTAAGCCCTTTTGGTTTTAAATTTTTGTGAGTCCTGCTTCAGAAATTTTACTTCTCCTAACCTCTCATCGCAGAACACCCAGGTGTTCTTAGCCAAATGATGTCGTGATATTTGGATTAATTGTTGTAAGATGTGAAGGCCTTACCTTTCCAGGGGCATTAGCATTTTATAAAAAGGGGTCACTAATTCAAATGAATCTGTATTTGATAAATGTCTGTGAGGGCTGACTGCAAGGAGGGAGCCTCATGCTCCTTCCCATTTACCCACTCCCCCTTCTGCCTTTTACTTGGTCACGTATTTTCCATCAGCCATTCTTGTTTTGCAAGATTATATTCCCCATGCAATCCCCAAAGGTTCAGTAAAATAGAAATGAAAATTAAAAATGGGAATTTTAATACAAAGTAGATACTATTTTTAAAATAGAAGAGCTGTAAGAAAGCAATGTATAATGATTTGCCACACACACGAATTTCTAGCACAGGAAATCAGATAAGAGCACTCAAGCTGGAGTTATCCAGAAAAGGAATCTATCTTGAAGAAGAGGCAAAATTTAGATAGGTGGAGGTAATCAGAGAGGGCATTATTTCAGGTAAATATCACAAAGCCCACCCTTTTAAAAACTATTCCTTAGTACTTTGCATTTATTTTCAAAATAAGTAATACACGAATGTGGTATAAAATTCAAATGGTGCAAAGGATATATAAGGAAAAACTAAGTCTTCCTTAGTTTTTCTGTTCACCTCCCAGTCACCTAGTTCCCCTCCCAGGAGGCAACCACTGTTGTAGATATAAATCATGTATAAATAGATCCTATGTATGTATTTATATATGTATGTGTATGCATGTATTTTAAATACAAATGATAGCATACATAATACATATTTGATTATGGCCTTGCAGACTTCTGCACCAAAACATAAAGGTCTGTTTCATTCTTTTTAACTGTGTAACATACTACCACATGGATTGGCATGTTTTATTTAACAAGTCCTCTATTGGCGGACCTTTAGGTTTTTTGCAGTCTTTTGATATTACAAACAATACTGCAAGAACTAATCTATGTACATCATTTTGAATATGTGTAAGTATATCTCATACCTATTTTTGATCTGTTGAGAAAAGCAATAATTTTTTGCTATTTAAAATCTTAAAAAATGCAAGTGACAATGAGCCCTTCGTAAATCATAATAACTTACCAATTAAAATACATATTTTCTTCAAATGTCTAATTCAAAGGACAAATGGAGAAATAAAGTTTTGAACGGTAAGAAGAGAGGGTTTAAGTTGGTATAGAAAAGTATTTCCTGGCCGGGCACAGTGGCTCACACCTGTAAACCCAGCACTTTGGGAGGCCAAGGTGGGCGGATCATGAGGTCAAGAGTTCGAGACCATCCTGGCCAACATAATGAAATCCCATCTCTACTAAAAATACAAAAATTAGCTGGACGTGGTGACGCATGCCTGTTGTCCCAGCTACTCAGGAGGCTGAGGCAGGAGAATCGCTCGGGCTTGGGAGGCGGAGGTTGCAGTAAGCTGAGATTGCACCACTGTACTCCAGCCTGGTGACAGAGCGAGACTCTGTCTCAAAAAAAACAAAAAACAAACAAAAGAAAAGTATTTCCTGGCCACGTGCAGTGGCTCATGCCTGTAATCCCAGCACTTTGGGAGGCTGAGGCGGGTGGATCATCTGAGGTCAGGAGTCCGAGACCAGCCTGGCCAACAGGGCAAAACCCTGTCTCTACTAAAAATACAAAAATTAGCTGGATGTGGTGGCATGCACCTGTAGTCCTAGCTACTAGGGAGGCTGAGGCAGGAGAATTGCTTGAACCCAGGAGGTGGAGGTTGCAGTGAGCCGAGATCATGACACTGCACTCCAACCTGGGCAACAGAGTCAGACTCTGTCTCAAAAAGAAAGAAAAGTATTTCCTGAAAGTGTCGAGAGTTAAACAATTAATGAAGATGAACACACAGATCTACTTTTGTTCCCTCCTAGAACACCATTAAAATGACAGTAATGGGATTTTTTAAGGCACAAAGCCAGGATAATGAGAGGAGTTGGTAGCAAAAAAGAAAGTGGAAGATGAAAAGCAAATGGGCAAGTTTTAACTAAGAAACCTGAATCCTAAACCCAAAGTAATAAAGTTGAGATCCAACCTGATATATATTGAAGAATCCCCTAAGTCTTAGAAACTGGTGACAATAGGTCCCCCCACTGCCTATTGTGGAAGTATAGTTGTTTAAGAGCAGTTAAATCCTGAGGTCACTTCCTCATCTTCAACTTCCACCCCACCCTCCGAAAAACAAGACTGAAGTATTTATTCTCCAGAGAGGGTTAAATAGCTCTCTGCATAAACAGGGAGATAAGTGAATGTATGGATATTGGATACCCTCTTCATTCAATTCCTAGATCTTTGGCTACCAGCTGTTTACCCTCCAAAGATAAAACTTGAAGTGTCATCATGAAGGAATATGAGCAGCCCAAGAGGAAAGACCCAAGTTACTGACATCAGAACTGAGATTTTTGTCTGGCTGTTTGTTTCACTGCTGTATCTCCAGCACCTAGAATAGTGCCTGTCACTTAGTAGGTACTCGTTTGATATTTGTTGAGTGACTGAGTGTTCACTGTAGATTGACTGATTGATTAAGTAGAGACAGGGTTTTGGGGTTTGCCATGTTGTCCAGACTGATCTCAAACTCCTGGACTCAAGTGATACACATCTGCCTTGGCTTCCCAAAATACTGGGATTACAGGCGTGAGCCATCATGCCCAGCCAACATTTTTTAACATTCAGGAAATCACAAAAGAGAAAGTAAAAACCACTCATACTTTTACTATCCAGAAAAAAACAGTAGGTTATGTTGGTATCCATTAATGTTGTCATTGGAGGAAACGGGATAGGTGAGAAATATTCTTTCTAACTTTACTTTTCTATTACAAGTTCCTCTCGGTTTGATGATTTCTGGAGAGATTCTGAAGCCTTGATCTTCCTGTTCATGTAGGTGGAAATCATTTTTTTAGAACACCATAAAACATTAACACTTAATTCTTCCATATGAATTAAGAACAGTTTACTAAGAGAAAGTATGACTATTTTCTGTTATGCAACATAAAATCAGAATCACAAATCCAAGAATTTTAAAAATCTACAAATTGAAGGAAAAAATAAAACAAAGAATTACATATTATTGAGTTTTATTATATTATATTGAAAAATTATATTGAGAAATATAAGTATTTCTTTGCTACTTGTTTGCTCATTATCATCTTCTAAAGTTACCAGCAGGTAGGTAATATTTAGCTCCAAAAAAAGAGAGGACAAATTATGGAAGAAAATATGAAAAATACAACCCATTAACCCAATTTTTTTCTATGAATTGGGAAAAGTCACCATTATCGAATTTAACAACCAAACATACTTTCTTGAATCTCAATACTGATTCCCAAGGGAACATGTTGAGAATCCCTGGTTCTAGACAATCTTGCCCTCTTCCCTGCCTATAGTGTATAATGCTGGCAGTGTTGCAGAACAGTGCTTCTGAAACTTCAGTGTGCTCATGAATCATGTGGAGATCTTGTTAAAATGCACTTCTGATTTAGTAAATCTAGGGTGGTGCTTGGGATTTTGCATTTATTTTATTATTATTATTAATTTTGTTTTTTTGAGATGGAGTTTTGCTCTTGTTGCCCAGGCTGGAGTGCAGTGGCACGATCTCAGCTCACTGCAACCTCCGCCTCCTGGGTTCAAGCAATTCTCCTGCCTCAGCCTCCTGAGTAGCTGGGATTACAGACGCACGCCACCACGCCCAGCTAATTTTTTGTATTTTTAGTAGAGATGGGGTTTCATCATGTTGGCCAGGCTGGTCTCAAACTCCTGACCTCAGGTGATCCACCCACCTCGGCCTCCCAAAGTGCAGGGATTACAAGCATGAGCCACTGCGCCCAGCCTATCTTATTTTATTCTATTTATTTTATTTATTTATTTATTTGCGAAGCAGAGTCTTGCCCTCTGTCACCTAGGCTGGAGTGGAATGGCACGATCTCGGCTCACAGCAACCTCTACCTCTCAGGCTGGAGGTAAGTGAAAGTGCTTTGAAATGGAAATCGGCCAGGTGTAGTAACTCAGGCCTGTAAATCCCGGCACTTTGGGAGCCCAAGGCAGGAGGATTGCTTGACCCCAGGAGTTGGAGACCAACCTGGGCAACATGGTGAAACTCCATCTCTACAAAAAACTTAAAAATTAGCCAGGTGTGGTGGCACACGCCTGTAGTCCCAGCCACTTGGAAGGCTGAGGTGGGAGGATCACCTGAGCCTGGGGAGGTTGAGGCTGCAGTGAGCCATGATCATGCTGCTGCATTGCAGCCTGGGCAAGAGAGTGAGACCAAGTCTCAAAAAAAAAAAAAAAAAAAAAAAAAAAAAGAAATCCTGTAAAAACGTAGGGAAAAGCAAGGGAATCAGAGAGAATCTAACCCGAGTTTCCAGTCCTGGCCGTGCTGCTTACTTATTTCATGATCGTAAGCAAATTACTTAGAGCCTCATTCACTTCATCTGTAGAGGAGAACTAATACCCACCTCACAGGGTTGTGAAGATTAAATGACATAATGTTTAAAGCAGTTAGCACCTTACTTTGCACACAGACATGCTTAGGAAATGTTTTCTGTCTGTAGTAACTATTCACATTCAGGATTATGTATTTTTACAAGGAGGATAGCATTTCCAAGAATATTTTATGAGATTCTCTACATGAAGGTTTATTAACTTGAAGATTAAAACTCTATAAAATTGAACTGCTAAATGCTATTTAATTATACATCAAATATCATTCCAATGCTGAATATTTCATCAGTGCCATGCCTGGCTGTTAGGATGTAGAGCATTGGAGGGAAACAATCAAAGGGAATTTGGTATAACTCTAAACAGAGATCATCTTTGTTTCACTGCCAAGTAGAAGAACAAGGTTTTCCAGAAATGTTTTAGAGTAACTGATCCAAAGCTTTCCAGAAGCCCTGAACATAGTTTTGTCACAAATCATTTTTCATCAGTAAGATAGTAGATCGGCATTGCTTTTCTTTTTCTTTTCTTTTTTGAGACGGAATTTCGCTCTTGTCACCCAGGCTGGAGTGCAATGGCCCAATCTTGGCTCACTACAACCTCCGCTTCCTGGGTTGAAGGGATTCTCCTGCCTCAGCCTCCCAAGTAGCTGGGATTACAAGCACCCACCACCACACCTGGCTAATTTTTTGTTTGTTTTGAGATGGAATTTCGCTCTTGTTACCCAGGCTGGAGTGCAATGGGGCAATCTCGGCTCACTGCAACCTCCGCCCAGGTTCAAGTGATTCTCCTGCCTCAGCCTCCCGAGTAGCTGGGATTACAGGAATGCACCACCATGCTCAGCTAATTTTGTATTTTTAGTAGAGACAGGGTTTCTCCATGTTGGTCAGGCTGGTCTCGAACTCTTGACCTCGGGTGATCCACCCGCCTCAGCCTCCCAAAGTGCTGGGATTACAGGCATGAGCCACCGGGCCCGTCCCCATTATTGCTTTTCTAAGTCTAAATGGCTGTGATCCTTTCTCCACTATGTTATCTGACAGTTCAGTGGAACCCATATTTGGTTTCTTTCCCTACCTACCTGGAATAACACCTTATAATTGGTTATATTATTATCTCTGGGCTGATCCTAGGTGGATAAAGATAGATAGATTAACACCTACCGGTACCCTTTTCTATGTCAATGTCATTCATTTATTTATTTATTTATTTTTGTCTCTCTCTCTCTCTCTCTCTCTCTCTCTCTCTCTCTCTCTCGTCGCCCAGGCTGGAGATGAAGTGGCACAATCTCAGCTCACTGCAGCCTCAACTACACAGGGTCAAGCGGTTCTACCACCTAAGCCTCTTGAGTAGCTGGGACCACCATGCCCGGCTAATTTTTTTTTCATACAGTCTCACTATGCTGCCCAGGCTTGTCAACATTATTTTGATAGAGGTTTTCTAGAAGATTCTGAAGCCCAATTTCTGAAACATATTCCATCCAGCTTAGTCTGTATCTATCCACATATGCCAAGCCCAATGCCTGAAACAAAGAGTATACTCAATATATATTATCTGAAAGATAATTATTTCATTCCCCTGCCTGCGCCCTTTCTCATAAATCCAGCCACCTCTCCAGGGACGTGGTTTGATGGAAGTGACGGTTAGGATTCTGAAGCAAATGTGGAAGGCATTCTGCTCAAGAGAACATTCTCTATTCCCAAATTTCAGAGGAAAGAGGGACCTCCACCGATCGAGCTTCACGTGAGCCTCCAAGTGCTTGGAAGAAAGTTCCTGGCACCTGGTTGAGCCACCATCACATATCTCTGTGTTGACAGGGTCCTACCATTTTCCTAGAGCTGATTTCAGAAGCACCAGTCTAGGCACTTTCTCAAAACAGGGCTCAGGGATCCATTTAGGCAAGTTTCCAGTTTACATGCATACATTTCTTGCACAGGGAATATGACAAATTTTAAGGATGTGGAGGAATAAAGAGTAAAAAACAGTATTTAAAACATCATAAAAATAAATCAATTTTACATAACATTTTAACAGTCTCACATTCTAGCATAAAATTTAGGATTATTTCTTAGCACTGCCTCCCATATTTATCCATGACTTACCCAAAATGTATCAATATAGTTTATATCATATTTCTTTTTTTTTTTTTTGAGATGGAGTCTCGCTCTGTCGTCCAGGCTGGAGTGCAGTGGCGCAGTCTCGGCTCACTACAAGCTCTGTCTCCCAGGTTCATGCCATTCTCCTGCCTCAGCCTCCTGAGTAGCTGGAACCACAGGCGCCCACCACCACGCCCAGCTAATTTTTTTTTTGTATTTTTAGTAGAGACGGGGTTTCACGATGTTAACCAGGATGGTCTCAATCTCCTGACCTCGTGATCTGCTCGCCTCGGCCTCCTAAAGTGCTGGGATTACAAGTGTGAGCCACCACGCCCGGCCCAACATATTTAATTCTTACAACAACCCCAGATAGTTTTATCCTTATTTTACAGATGAGGAAATTGAGACTAAGGCTAAGTGATTTTTCTAAGTCCATATAGCTAATAACACAGATTTGTTTGACTCCAAAGCCCTAATTCTTCTAGCTCTACACAATTTTGCATTCTAATGCTTTCATTTTAAATTAAAGGCGGCTTTTAATATTTCTATATATTCATCATATTATCCCTTTTAATAGCAGCACAATGTTCCGTTCCATTATATTGTTGTGCCTTGTTCCTCATCCATTCCCTATTCTTGAGACATTTCGGTAGTTTCAGGTTTTTCATTATTATTATTATTTTTGAGATGGAGTCTCACTCTGTTGCCCAGCCTGGAGTGCAAATGGTGTGATCTCAGCTCACTGCAACCTCCACCTCCTGGGTTCAAGCAGTTCTCGTGCCTCACTCTCCTGAATAGCTGGGACTACCAGTGCCCGCCACCATGCCCAGCTAATTTTTGTATTTTTTATAGAGACAGGGTTTCATCATGTTGGCCAGGCTGATCTTGAACTCCTGACCTCAGGTGATCTGCCTGCCTCGGCCTTCCAAAGTGTTAGGATTACAGGTGTGAGCCACTGCGCTCCGCCAGGTTTTTCATTATTATAAACAATGCTGCAATAAACTTTTTTTGTCGTTGTTCATGTAGCTTGTTTTCTTCTTTTGAATTATTTCCTTGGAGATCAATTCCTAGGAGGGTATTACTGAGTAAAAGAGTATAAACCTCTACACAGCTGTAGCTCTATGGTACTAAACTGCCATCTGATAGAACTGCACTGTGTCACTGCCTGTTGAAACAGAGTAATATCTTCTTTCACCAGCACCCTGTGAGAGATATAAGACAAGCCTGGGTGGTCTCATTAATGAAAACGCCTTTTGTCCCTATGTCTGCTTGGGTATGTCCCGGAGCCATATAAGCTGCCTGAAAATGGTTTATGACATAAGGATACATAGTCCAGAATAGTATCTCACATGGATGATGTGATTCCCCTTCTCACGAGAGACTTCCTTAAGTGGTCTTTTTGAAGTCACAAGATCAGCAGAAGGTTTTTCAAACAACTGACATTTTCCTCTTAATTCAGAGCAACTCTCCATTCCCATGTTGGAAAAAAGTGTGGTGCCCGTTAGAACTGAAGCCTAGACTTCAGTTAGAATGGCTCATTGTTTACCATTCCAATCTCAGTGTAAAAGGGTTGGGACATTTAGGTAGTTTCAGGTTTTTCATTATTATTATTATTATTGAGATGGAGTTTCACTCTGTTGCCCAGGCTGGAGTGCAAATGGCATGATCTTGGCTCACTGCAACCTCCACCTCCAGGGTTCAGGCGATTCTCCCGCCTCGGTGGGTCCTTCCAGGACACCAAGGAAAGGAAGTCCTGACAGAGCTGAAAAGGTTTGAGGAACTGTGAGGAAGAAGCGAAAGTAAGGAAAAGTCATACTAAAATAAGAAAGCTCTATTCCAACTGATGGAAGGTGATATTGAGATTATATATTAATATGGCTCTGTCTTAGTTATCTTACATGGCAAGAATATCACTTGAGGCTGTTGAAAGTTTTAGATCTAAATTAGATGGCACATTCTTAGGAACTCAAATGATAGTTGTTATTATTAGTCTATAATTAGACTATACATAGTCTAGGTTAACAGTACAGTAGGCATTATAGAAAAAGTATGGACATTGAAAGGAAGCAGAAGTGGTTTGGCCATCTCTTTCTAGCCAGGTTACCTAAGGCAAGTTTTATATCTTCTTTGAGCCTCAGTTTCATTATCTGTAAAATGATACTTAACCTACAAAGTTTTTTATTTTTGGCCAGGTGCAGTGGCTCATGCCTGCAATCCCAGCACTTTGGGAGGCCAAGGCAGGCGGATCACGAGGTCAGGAGATCGAGACCATCCTGGCTAACACGGTGAAACCCCGTCTCTACTAAAAATACAAAAAAACTTAGCCGGGCGTGGTGGCAGGCACCTGTAGTCCCAGCTACTCAGGAGGCTGAGGCAGGAGAATCGCTTGAACCCGGGAGGCAAAGATTGCAGTGAGCCGAGATCGCGCCACCGCACTCCAGCCTGGCCACAGAGCGAGACTCTTACTCAAAAAAAAAAAACCAAGAAACTTTTTTTTTTTTTTTGAGACAGAGTCTCGCTCTGTTGCCCAGGCTGGAGTGTGGTGGCACGATCTCGGCTCACTACAAGCTCTGCCTCCCGGGTTCAAGCGATTCTCCTGCCTCAGCCTCCCGAGTAGCTGGGATTACAGGCGCACGCCACCACACCCGGCTAATTTTTGTATTTTTAGTAGAGACGGGGTTTCACCATGTTGGCCAGGATGGTCTCGATCTCTTGACCTCGTGATCTGCCCGCCTCGGCCTCCCAAAGTGCTGGGATTACAGGTGTGAGCCACCGTGCCTGGCCACAAAGTTTGTTTTATGGACTAAATGGGAAGGTGTGTTATGCATATAGTAAGTGCTCAACTAATTAATAAATCTATCAACAAATGTAATCAAGCAAGTCTTCCCCTACATCAGTGGTTCTCAAACTTCAATGTACATATCACTTAGGAAACTTGTCTAAAAAGCAGAGTTTCAGGCTCCACCCCCAGAAATTCAGTTTCTATCAGGTTGGAATGGGACCTGGGAATCTGCATATATAACTAAATTTCAAGGTGATTATGTTGCTGGTAGTCCATGAACCATACTTTCAGAAACACTACCCTACAGTCTCAGAGAACAAAGAGAAGAAAAATAATTCCGTTTTAATATGCCATACAACTCTATAGCATGCAGATATAAAATTAAGGAGATCCAAATATTGAATGTTCTATTTTCAAGATGATATTTAGTTCTTCCTTACTTAAAAGAATTAGAATCATCCTAAAGCAATATTTTATCCTTTTAATATTCATGATATGGATGAATGTGTGAAAACATCTCTTTTTGGAGTCATCTTGATCCCTCACAGAGATCTCTCTCTCCTCCAGACCGTGGTACTTAATTAGCTCCCCTTGGAGTGTTGGCAGGCATTACCATTTCAATCTTGTGTTGTTAATTGACATTTCATCTGTATCTCACTTCCCCAACTGGACTTTAAGGCAGGGACGAATGTCTTTTATTGTTCTATATCCTCCACAAGCATATTGTAAAGCCTTTGTACATGATATGTGTTTCATAAATATATGTGAACGAATGTAGAGATATTGAATTGCAGACTAATATTAATTAGAGTATTACTTACTATAAAGTGACTCAAAATTATAGTTGTGGAAAGGTGAGCTATTAGGCTTTTAAGCTTAGAGTAGGGGTGTCCAGTCTTTTGGCTTCCCTGGGCTACACTTGAAGAAGAAGAATTGTCTTGGGCCACACATAAAATACACTAACGATAGCTGATAAGCTTAAAAAAAAAAAGGAAAAATGTAATAGAGAAACATGTAATAATGTTCAAAATGCTTCTGAGTACCTGATGGTTTTTTGTTTTGTTTTGTTTTTGTTTTTGAGACAGAGTTTTGCTCTTGTTGCCCAGGCTGGAGCCAGGCCACATGATGTTTTAAGAAACATGGAGCCAGGCCACATGATGTTTTAAGAAAGTTTACAGGCCCAGAGCGGTGGCTCACGCCTGTAATCCCAGCACTTTGGGAGGCCAAGGCAGGCAGATCACCTGAGGTCGGGAGTTTGAGACCAGCCTGATCAACATGGAGAAACCTGGTCTCTACTAAAAATACAAAATTAGCCAGGCGTGGTGGCGTGTGCCTGTAATCCCAGCTACTTGGGAGGCTGAGACAGCAGAATCGCTTGAACCCGGGAGGCGGAGGTTGCGGTGAGCCGAGATTGCACCGTTGCACTCCAGCCTGGGCAACAAGAGCAAAACTCTGTCTCAAAAAAAAAAAAAAAAAGAAAGAAAGAAAGAAAGAAGGTTTACAAATTTGTGTTGGGCCTCATTCAAAGCCGTCCTGGGCTGCATGTGGCCTGTGGGCTGGGGGTTGAACATGCTTGCTTTAGAGTCAGACGGAGCTGAGCACAGATCTTGGACCTATTTTTAAGTGCCGTAACTTCTCTAAGCCTATTTCTCATTTGTAGAGTGGTAATAACACACCTTGTAGGGTTGTTTCAGGAGAGTGTTCACAAGGTTCCTAGCAAAATGTCAAACACCTGTGGATCTCTTTAAATGGTGGACTTTTACTATTATATCTAAAAGTACCACATATGATTATAGATAGAACTGCCCACAGATATTTATTTTCAGATGTAAAATAATAAACAACCGATTCTCTCTGAGCAAAGCTGATATTTTCTCTTTCTTTTTAAGGTCTAGAATTTTCAGCTTTAAGTAACAGATTGTCCAGAGGTTTGTATGGATTCCCTATAGAGATGGGAAAGGGCACAAAGCAGCCATTTTACCAGTCCCAGGCTTTCACACATAGTAGTACAATCAGGGTTTAAGTTTATGCTTCACAGTCCTCCTCTGTTCATGGCCATGATTATCATTTTTTCTCCCATTACAGAGGATAAACCAGAATAAAGAATATGCATCCTACCTGAAATGAGAAGCAGGAACTTCTGGCTTTTTCATATTACAGATAGGAGATTCACCCACCCCAGGAATGAAACAGACATTGGAATCTCCTGTGTAAGTCTTAGGGATGCTGTGAGAAAAATGATCACAAAGTTAGTAATCTGGGTTTGCTTACTCCTTTAAAACATTGCCAGTTTGGGCCAGGCGCCGTGGCTCACACCTGTAATCCCAGCACTTTGGGAGGCCGAGGTGGGCGGATCACCTGAGATCAGGCATTCAAGACCACCCTGGCCAACATGGAAAAACATTTTTAGTCTCTACTAAAAATTAGTCCGCAAAAAATTAGTCAGGCTTGGTGGCAGATGCCTGTAATCCCAGCTACTCGGGAGGCTGAGGCAGGAGAATTGCTTGAACCCAGGAGGCAGAGGTTGCAGTGAGCCGAGATCACGCCACTGCTCTCCAGCCTGGGCGACAGAGCGAGACTCCATTTCAAAAAAAAAAAAAAAAAATTGCCAGTTTGGTATCAGAGATTCTGTGTTTTGAATGAAATAATGTATACAATTTCTGCATAAATATAGTAATGGCAGCTTTATTTCTAAAGGCAAAAAATAGAGAAAATTATGTCAAAGAATAAAGTGGATAGTATGTTAAACCATGATATCTTCAGTTGACAGAACATTAAGTAGTCATTTAAAATGTTTACTTAAACATATGGAATATGGCTAATAATATATGGAATAATATGGGAAAAGGTAATAATGTTGAAAATGCTGCTGAGTACATTTCAGGTAAAAAATAGGATAAAATTTAGTTTAGGCTAATAAGAGCTTTCTCCAATCAGGAGTGATATAGAGCCTTCCTGGTCCTCTCTTCCTTTTACAATAGCCAATAAAAAGCCTGTACTTAGGTGGTGGGATTGTGACAACATCAGCAATCCAGACAATCTTCCTAAGGATTATTTGCATAGTTTACTCTTCCTAATCCAACAGAACTCAATTTCTTTTAAGGAGTGCATTGCGTGGAAGTGGTCGTCTCCAACAAAAAGGGAAGAGAATTACATTAACAAAGGAGTATGTGCAATGATATTGGTATCAAAATTCAGTGACCAAAATTATTATATCTAGTCCCTCTAGAGAGTACTTTTACCTTTGAATCACTCTACTCAGTATGTTAAATCTTAAAATAGCGCACTGACAACCACTTATCCATTTGATGTTTAAATGTTTTTTTAAGTATTGCTAAGGAATAGGACATAGAATTGCCTTGGATAATCTGCAAGCTTCTTACTATTGGCAAAAAGAGAAGGCTTTTATTTTTCAGACCTAATTGCTTTTACAAAAAGAAAGAAAACAAAACAAAACCCTACTCTACACTTTGTTGATCTTGGCACCTTATCCTCTATAATGAAAGCTTCAACCATTTATCAAACTAAATGAACTGGGTGTTGACAAGAGAGCAGGATTCCATAATTCTGCCCTTTATACTCCTTGTGTGTATACTTATTGGTTTAGCAAATTTGATACCACCAGAGTGCTCCCTTTCATTAGTTTAACTGGGATTTCTGTTCACAAAAAGCATTCAGCTTATTGGGATAATTCTCTTTCTCATATGGTATATGGGGGGCTTGGACAAGTTAATTATTTTTGTTTCACTTAGTTTTACTGCACATATACCATGTGTCAAGCATTTTCACATGCATTATCTACCTTCATCCTCACAATAACCAGTGAAGATAGATAGTATTAGCCCTGGTTTATAGATGAGAAAACCGAGGGTGAAAGAGGTTAAGCTCACAAGAAGTAACCGAACTAGAATGCTTACATGAATTTTCTGACACCAAGACCAATGTTCTTCCCACTAAATCATGTTATTTCCTTGTAATTAACTAGGTGTGCCAAAACAGAATGGAAATGCTACTCCTACATAGAAAATATAATCACTTGCATTGTGTATCTGCAAACTTTTGTCTAATCTTGAATATCAAAACATAATTTGTGCCTATATTTTCCCAAAGAAACGCAGAATGATAGAATAATCTAATGCTGTAAACAAAATTTCAACCAACCAAAGTACTTTCAAGTTCTGATTTTCTTAGGTGCTCAAGAATTTGCTGCGGCTAATGAAAATTTGCCATTGGCTTCAAACTGGTGGTTATAGGTCACTCAGGTCTCTACACAGACTTCTCAGCCAAACTTCTTTGGCAAGTAGCACACTTATTCCATAATATGACACTCAGTGAAAGTCAGAAACTGGTGGGACACATTTGAACTCCTGAAGATAGAAGCATTGGAGTGAAATGTGCAACACTTCTGAAACTGGATGACATCTGTGGTTATAGCTATGGCCCTCATTCTTTGCTAGGTAATGTCCAAGTGCTTTACATATATTACCCAACACCCTGTATGGTAGGTACTGTCATTATCCCTACTTCCAAATAACTCGGAAACTGGAGCATGAAGAGGTTAGATAACGTGTCCCCACTCACATGGTCAGTGAAGAGCAGAGCTAGGATTTGTCCCCTATCTGGCCATAGAGCCTGAGCTCTTAACCATTATGCTATGATGCCTCTCCAAAATGGAATGTAAAGTATTAGCTGATTTTATGAAACACACCACAGACTTTTTTGCTGACCTGAATCACACCTTGCAAATATGACCACAAGTAGAAAATGTGGCTGTCATGCTGTATGTATATGATAATATAAAAATCAAACTTAAGACCAACTTTTATCTAGTATAGAAATGAGGCATAATTCAAAATTATAATGCTCTCTGCTTCCTTAAACGAAACCAAATCCCTTCCTTAAACCAAATCCCTTCACTTTCCTTCGGCTTCGAGTCAGGTCATGAACATGTGTCAATGCATGCTCACCATTTGCTGGCCACCGCGTTCCCCTCAAGACTTGCTCAGGGTCTTTGGGGCCGCTGCACTTATCTGGGCCAAGTCAGGCAGGGAGCAGTATATTCCTCTGCTTGAAACCTTGCACCATGGGAACCTGCCCCCACCGGTTCTGTCTAGTCCTGCCCACGGTCTACACTGGCATCCTGCCATCCCCTCACCATTGAAAATGCTAAATAAAGGCTTATAGCTTTGTGTTTCCACATTGTGCTCGATTCTTTGTGGTAGATGTGGGGGGTGGTTCCACATTCCCAGCCCATCCTAAATTCCTATCTTCTAAAAGTGGAGCTGCCTAGTTTAGAAAGTAGCTGCTTGGCTGAAGTAAATTCTTAACAAATTAGTCTCTTCTAGGATACACATTAAAATGAGTGGTTGGAATGGGAAGAAGACAGAACAGAAAGTCAAGAAACACCGACTAGTGAGACTGAAGTGAGGCTACAATGGCATGATGGGTGCGAAAGAGATTGGTAAACTGTAAAATGCTTTAGAGACCGTGTGGCCCCTTCACTGTCTAGGCCAGTGGTTCTCAAAGGGTAGTGTGTGTCAGAATTACCTGGAGGGCTTGTCAAAACACAGATTTCTTGGCTCACTACTTCTGATTCTGTAGGTCTGGCTGGTGGCCAAGAATTTGCATTTCTATCAAGTTCCCGGGTGATGCTGAAGCTGCTAGTCCAAGGATCACAATTTGTGAACCACTGGTTGCTGGACGAGTAAAATCCATTGTGTCCACAGGAGGCATACAATAGACACTCAGATGGGGTTGTTATTATTACTACTCTCCATATCTTGGTAACCCCAACGTTTGCTCTCTTCTGCTTCCAGATTACTCAGCACAGTTTGGCTGAGATTTATGCAAAGAGAGATAGCATTCCTTTTCCACACATCTATATGTAGCAACCTCCTGCCATTAATACCCTTTCTTATTTAAAAGCTGCTTCACAGCTTGTAAGGAACTCTCACATACGTTATTGTGTTTTTATATGAAATTCTTCCCAATTTCTGAGCATAAATTATGCCAAGTAAAGTCTCATTAAGAAATAATGCACTTAAAGCGGGGGACGGGGCGATGAGGAGAGAACGCCCCCTCCCCTTGGCATTTGCAGCTCTGAATGTAGGCATAGATTTAACTCAGACCAAGTATCCTAGAGGGGATAGGTGTCTCCCTTATGGCTAGAAGGTGCAAAGTTAGAGCCCCAAAAAGCAGTGATAATAAACATCCTTCTTGTGCTCCTTCTCGCCAAATAAAGCGAATGGGTGGAGGAAATCCTGGGCGAGCCCTCCTCGGCAGGGTCCCTCAAGCTGGAGCCGAAACTGCGACTCCCACGCCCGTCGCCCCCGCCCCTGAACTGCAGCCCGCTCTCTGCAATGCAAAAACGCAGCATCGTCCTCCAGCCCTCTCCTGGGGGATCGCACGGTGCAACCAACCCCAAAAACGAAGCTGCGCGACGCCCCCTCAGCCCCGCGGGCTTCCCATTGGCCGGTTGCCGCTGTCACTCCCTCCTAGCCTCGCCTTCCCGCTCCCGGGCGGAGGCAGCCGGGCGGGGTAGGTTGCGCGCTCGCCGCGGGCTCGGGCCGCGGTCGCGGCTTTGCAGCAGGCTGCGCGTCAGGCGGGGAGCGGGGCGCGCGGGCCGGGGAGGGGGCCGGGCGCGCTGCGAGCTCCGCGGCCGGACCATGCGGGGCAGGGGCCGGTTGCAGGGCCGGGGGCTGCAGCCGGCGCCGATGGCGGCCGACTAGGACCTGCCCGGCCGGCTGCCCCGCGCCCCGCCTCGCCCCGCAGCCCGGCCGGCCGGGAGGGATGCGCTGTGCCGCCCAGCTCCTCTCCGTCCTGCCCATGCCCTGAAGCAGAAAGTTTGGGGGCAGGGGGTTGTCTCCCTTCTCCCTCCTGCAATGACTGCCCAAGGACTCTTGCTGCCCAGCCTCGACTGTGACCTGTCTTCGCTCCCCAGGTCGAAATGAACTATTCCAAGCTATAACCAAGGCTCCCCCTTCTCGCCCCTCCCTCACCCGCCTTTAAGAATTTTTTTTTTTTAATTCAAGAAATTGTGGTCTGCCATCTCCCTTCCTTGTTAATAATTTAGACCCCAGGCCTCATATGAATATAAGAGGGGGTGCGGTCTTCCCCAAGACGGCGCGCTGGAAGGACAGATTCCCCTTGCCGACCCACATACACCATGAAGAGGTGCAGATCGGACGAGCTGCAGCAACAACAGGGCGAGGAGGATGGAGCTGGGCTGGAAGATGCCGCTTCCCACCTGCCGGGCGCGGACCTCCGGCCTGGGGAGACCACGGGTGCTAACTCTGCTGGCGGGCCAACTTCAGACGCCGGCGCTGCCGCGGCGCCCAACCCAGGTCCCCGAAGCAAGCCTCCTGATTTAAAGGTGAGGGCAGACCATCCCCCCGGCAAGCCCAGCCCGCGACTTAGCTGTCGCCACCCCACGTAGAAGTGCTTTAACAGGATAAAAGTGAGGGGGGAAGCCAGGCAAAGGTCAGAGAGGATGAGCGGATGCTTTGCTGGCACCCCAGGGGGGACGTCAGGTACCATTTATGCCTCTGTCTTTCAGCTCCGTGTCAGGTCTCTGTGTTTGTTCCCCATTATTCAGCAAGCGTTTTAGTGACTCACCCATCCTAGATTGTTTGAATAATGTGTGAAGTGTTATTCGCAGACAAAGGGCTGGAGAAATCCAAGATGCTAACCAAAAAGTGGACAGCAGGTGACCATTAGTTTTCCTTGCTGAGTAAGTCTCTACCCATTGGGATCTTTGTGTGTGTGTGTGTGTGTGTGTGTGTGTGTGTGTGTGTGTGTATGTGTGTGAGACGGAGTCTCTTTCTGTCGCCCAGGCTGGAGTGCAGTGGCGCGATCTCGGCTCACTGCAACCTCCGCCTCCTGGGTTCAAGCGATTCTCCTGTCTCAGCCTCCAGAGTAGCTGGATTACAGGCACCCGCCACCACGCCCGGGTAATTTTTGTATTTTTAGTAGAGACGGGATTTCGCCATGTTGGCCAGGCTGGTCTTGAACTGACCTCAGGTGATCTACCCGCCTCGGCCTTCCTAAGTGTTGGGATTACAGGCGTGAGCCACCGTGCCGGGCCCCATTGGGATCTTTGAGCGCTTTCCTGGATGAAGCTCAGTTTGCCGATCTGTGAAGGGGCGGGGGGGGGGGGGGGGGGGTGGCGGGGGCGGGGGGGAAGGTGGATTTCCTGCCGTTAGGTGGAGCCAGAGGTTAAGATAGTGCTTGGAGATCTCTGCCTGCCTGCTGAACCAACCCCCAGGGTGGAGAACTGACAGGTGGTGGAGCAGTGCTTGGGCTGGTTTGGGGCCTCAGTTCAAGTTGCATACATGCTGAGCCAGCAGCTAGAACCAGAAGCCGAAAGAACTGTTCACATGGAGCTGTTTATTTTCCGGCCTGAGGTTGCCGAGACAATTGGCGAGCTGTCTTGAATATATCTCTATCAATTAAAACAGCAGCTGAGATAAATAATGCACCTTTGCCGGAACTGCCACAGGGACTGCAGGCTCAGGCTTCTCAAGCCAGCTCACCGTCCAGCTGAGCGAGATGTCAGCCCAAGGAAGGAACTTAGATGCCTTGGAGATTGATGCCTCACAGTTATTTTCTCCAGAGAAGGTGCACGGTCTGGGCTAGGGAAACGGAAAGGACTCTGTTGCATTTAATAAAGCCTGTATCCTATGGCAGCAGCCACTAAGGAGCTCACCAGAATAAGCCAATGCCATTCCTCATTTGGCCTGAGCAGCTCAGAGTCAGGAAGTCAGAGCGCAGGTGAGTGTGTGTGCTCTTACCTGTGTATGTTACCTGTCTGTGTGCCTTGGGGAGGAGTGAAAAGGGGGACGACTAGGTTATTGTTGTGTGTGTTTTTTAAACTTTGCAGTAATTATTCAAATCTGAACTCTGGTTCTGCCGCCGTCCTTTTCAGAGCTTCGTGGCTAGACTTATGTCTAGAGGATCTCTGTGGGATAGGCTCTCTCTGCACAAGAAGCTTGAGCTTTTGCCAGGCCCAGGGAGTCCTTGGTGTTTATCTCTGCTGTCACCCCCGAGTCCATCCCATGTGGTCAGGAGGTGTAGTTCCTGTTTTAAGTGAGATGGTGAGGGGGAAGGGGTCCCTTGAATGCTGTTGTGGGGAGGAGGCTAGCCTTCTGCTGCAGACTTCAGCCTCATTCTGAGCCGGTCCAGATGAGTCTGGCCAGCAAACCCTGAATCTTCGACCAATGAGACCCTCAGCTGAGTCTGTGAGAGGCAGCTTTGGAAATTCCCCACTCTCCAACTCAGGACAGCAGTGGAAACTGCTTTCTCCATTTATTCCCCCAGTTGCCTTCATGAGGAAGATGGGTTGGTCATGGCATGGGGGCTGCAGTGTATCTGTAGAGGGACGCCTTAAGGGATGCCACGTTTCCACTCTCCTGTATTATCTTTTTTTTCGGCAGTGCCCTCATTCTGGTCAGGGGCAGATGTAGTAACAACTTTACACTTGATATTAACTGCCGAACTGCCCTCAACCAGAATTGAAATCAGGTGTAAGAAAAGGAGGTTTCCCCTTACCCCGCCCCCCCATCCACCCCATCCCCCCATCCCCCCCCCCGCCCCCAGAGAAAACATACCATTGAACCCAGCAATGTGGACCCAGTAAGGAGCAGAAGACCCAGCTGCAGCCTGCTTGTGGGAGCATGGGGAAACAAGCAGGGCTTTTCCTGTTTATCTCTGTCTGCTTCATCACAACATGTTTACTACTGGGTGCAAGGGACTTCCAACCAGATGTGACTTGGGGACTTTCACAGTTTGATTTGCTGTGTGGTCTTGGGCAAATCACTCAACTTTTCCGAGCCTTTTTCTGGTGAAAGGGACTAGGAATATCGGAGTGTGTCCAAACTTATTTATTTATTTATTTTGAGACAGAGTCTTGCTCTGTCACTCAGGCTAGAGTGCAGTAGCATGACCACGACTCACTGCAGTCTCAAACTCCCAGGCTCAAGTGACTCCCCAACCTCAGCCTCCCAAGTAGCTGGTACTACAGGCACACGTCACCATGCCTGGTTAATTTTTAAATTTTTTGTAGAGACAGGGTCTTGCTATATTGCCTAGGCTGGTCTTGAACTCCTGGACTCAAGCAAAACTCCCACCTCATCCTCCCAAAAAGCTGGGATTATAGGTGTGAGCCACCATGCCCAGCCCCTCCAAACTTGCTTTCCAGTGCTGGAAAAGTTGTTTTCCAATGCTGGCACAGTTTTCCAATGATAGGAAAATTCCATTATTGACTCTGGAACTGGGTAGAAGTTGACTTGTTTTAGATTTGATGGTGGTACCACAGAAGGGTGTTTAATTTTTAATGCTCCCCTACCTCATACCTGTGTTTGGTCAAGGCAGATAAGCAGTTCTGGTTTGCTTTTGTTTTCATTTTAAACTTTGGAGATGAGAACTTTTGGTATCTTAGTTCCATTTCTGTTTTCTCATGACAACTCCAGGCACTGTGATGAATTAAGTGCATTGGAAGAAATCATCTTGAGAAAGGGGCAAAAATAATAATAATAATAAAGGACTCTGTGTAAAGCACCTCCGTAGAGGTTGGGGCGGTATTGGAAGAGGAGAGAATTTTTATCTTTGCCAAAGAAATCTGAATGGTGTTTAGTGACAGTTAGTGGTTTCATGGGCTCCTATGGTCTCCCTCTGGTCCTTCAGCACTGTGGACCATCTTACTGTACACTGTAAATTTCTGCTACAGTGCCCTGGGATCTGTGATTATAGGGTGGGAAGGGCCAGTGAAAAGTAGTAGTTAAGCAGCAATTTTAAAACTGTAATTGAAAAATAACTTAAAAATGGACATTGCCTCACAGGAGGCTCATGCAGATACATTGAGGGCCTTCTCAACTGTTCCACACACCTGTGGGACCTTCGGGGAAGATCTCAGTAGACATCCCGCAACAGGAGCGCAACAATTCAGTCCCATTCTTCAGCCACTTGCAGCTTGGATTCCTGTTGAAACACTGGAGTTCATGTTTCGATTCATTTGTCCTTATTGCCCAGCCTTTTGCTGCTAACAGATTCCCTGCTTGTTGGGAGGAGATGCTGGGGTTGCTAAGCCACAGAGAGTGCTGGCTGACCAAAAGTACACCAGAATTCTACAGCAAGAAAACCCAGTTCCATTGCATATGGGAGGAGAGGTGGGGCTTAGGGGAATACTGCAGACAGGGAGCACGCATTCCTGCTAAGAATACAGCATACGGGCCGGGACCGGTGGGTGGCTCATGCCAGTAATCCCAGCACTTTGGTAGGCCGAGGTTGGTGGATCACTTGAGGCTAGGAGTTTGAGACCATCCTGGCCAACATGGTAAAATCCTGTCTCTACTAAAAATACAAAAATTAGCCAAGTGCAGTGGCACACACCTGTAGTCCTAGCTACTTGGGAGACTGAGGTGGGAGGATCGCCTGAGCCCAGGAGGTTGAAACTGCAGTGAGCCATGATCATGCCATTGCACTCCAGCCTGGGCTACAGAGCAAGACCCTATCTCAAAAAAAAAAAAAAACAAAAAAAAAACCACACACACACACACAAAACAACAACCAAAAAAAAAAAAACCAAAACACAACGTGTGCTAGATACTTCTGAGGCCCAGGATGAGTGGCCAAGCACAAGAGTGAGCTGGTTCTATCCTGATATGTGATGGAAGTCTGAAGGCATGGGAGGAAATTACCAACCTCCCCACCTCTCTCACAGTGGGAAGAATTGAGTCTTTCCTGAAAGGAGGTGTCTGGGGATGCTGGCCATGGGCTTTCCCCCTGGACTTCCCCTAAGGTTCTCTTTCCTCTCACAAAAGCCCCTTTAAGTAATTTCCCCGGAGATTTCTGAGCAGTATTAATATCTTTCCCTGAAGAAAAAGGGGGAGCTCCAAATTCCATCATTCCCCTCCTGGTTTGAAGCACTTTTGACTCAAGACTCATTTGGGTTCCAGTTCATGTTCCAGTCACACCATACACTGGTCTTCCTGCCTACTTAGTGAAGAGCAGGAAAGATAATTCAAAGCCAGATATCTGAGAGAAAGTCACAACTGAGTCCTGTGTGGTTCTCCCTGCTGGCTCTCCGCCTTTCCTGGTGGTCACAGGCAGCTTCCTCCCACTGTGAGTGGCGTGTGTTCCTTCAGCGCTCCTGCAGAGAGCCCTCTAGAGAAGGGTTCATGCAGTCAGCAGATACCACCTTCAGCAGGAAAGGTGCTGCTGAATTAAATTGTGAAATATGCTTATAAAAGTGCCTGAAAACATGTACGCAGTTTAAATAACAGAAGCAAAACAGACACCCCGTCTACCCAAGTCAAGGAAAAAAAAACTGACATTCCCGAGAAGCACCTGCTTGTTTTCTATTTGTTTATTTCTTATATATATATTTTTTCAAGGCTCAGTGTTTTGATAAAATTTATAGGTCTCAGTTTCTCCTTTTTTTTTTTAAAGGGTGGTCAAATGAAGCAGTGAGAGTGGAGAGTTTCTTCATTTTTTAAATGAAGGAGAAGACAAGCTACTTCATAAGAACGTAGGTGGAATGAAGATATGTACGTTCCCTGGGGCTCTCCAGGAGTGTTGTGATGGTTGCGATGGCTCTCTGAGGGCCTGCTGCATCTTGAGGCCCAGTAGATATGTTAAGGCTTGAAGATTCCTGCAATCTCAGGTGGGAGCCGGACGCCTGGGATAAGTTTTATCAGAGGAGGTAGAATTGAAGTATGCCTAAAATCAAGGACATGGGAGGCCAGGCGTGGTGGCTCACACCTGTAATCCTAGCACTTTGGGAGGCCGAGATGGGTGGATCATGAGGTCAGGAGATCAAGACCATCCTGGCTAACACAGTGAAACCCCATCTCTACCAAAAATACAAAAAAATTAGCCAGGCATGGTGGCGGGCGCCTGTAGTCCAAGCTACTCTGGAGGCTGAGGCAGGAGAATTGCTTGAACCTGGGAGGCGGAGGTTGCAGTGAGCCGAGATCGCACCACTGCACTCCAGCCTGGGCGACAGAGCGAGACTCTCTCAAAAATAAAACACAAAACAAACAAACAAAAAAGAAATGGGAAATTAGTTATTTGGCCTCACCTCCAGCTAATCTCCAGGTCAAATAGGATGAAATACTTGTAAGAAAACCATCATGGAAATACATAGAAGTTAAAGGGTACTTAGAGCATCATGCAGTGCAATCAGAAACTTATGGGGGTTAATCAGGAAAGTTGTTCTGCAAGAGGTGGGTTTAGAGCAAGATTTTTTTTTTTTGAGATGGAATCTCATTCTGTCTCAGGCTGGAGTGCAGTGGCACAATCTTGGCTCACTGCAGCTTCTGCCTCTTGGGTTCAAGCGATTCTCCTGTCTCAACCTCCCGAGTAGCTGGGACTATAGGCATGCACCACCACACCGGGCTAATTTTGTATTTTGAGTAGAGATGGGGTTTCATCATGTTTGCCAGGCTGGTCTGAAACTCCTGACCTCAGGTGATCCACTCTCCTCGGCCTCCCAAAGTGCTGGGATTATAAGCGTGAGCCACTGCGCACGGCCTAGAGCAAGATTTTAAAGAAGGGGTGGGACATTTATTACCAAACAAGAGAAGAGGGGCTTTCTAAATGGGGGAAGTGAGGTAGCAAGTGCTTTTTTAGGGTCTTTGCCCTGTTTGACTAGAATGATCAGCAACAATGGAGGGTAGTGCAAATGCTGAAGTTAACTGTTTTGTCCCGCTTGCACCTTATATGAAGCAGGCGGAGGGTTGGAAGGCCCAGGATTGCCTCCCCCCGACCCCCGCCAGCCTAGGTAATATTCAGAGCAGCCCTGTATGTGGGCTCTGGGGGAACTGGTGACCGATGGGAAAGCATGTGGCAAACGAAACTCCCTGTTCTCCTGCCACATATTGAGTTCTAGATTAATTCCCAGCTGCCCTAGTTGTTCTAGTGGGAACTGTCTGGCAGGCTCAGTATTTACAGAATGTGCTTCTTTTTGTGTATCTAATTATGTCTTCACTGCCAATCCCATTAACAAGAATCTCCTTCAGCAAGGAGTTGAAATATCTGATAGGACCTAAATTTTGGGCTGAAATTTTCAAAGTGTGGGGTTATCAGGAGCTGGGGAAAAGGGCTCAGGCAGCTTCTCAGTGGTGGTCTTAAAGGCCAACTCAAAACTCATTTCTGTTTTCATCTCTCCCTTAAGAAATGGCATCTGCCTTTGAAATCCCCATAGACTACTAGCATGCTACATTTTTGGAATGAGGCCATAGCTGGACAGGGTCCACCTTTGTCAGCCAAACACTTAAGTCTCTCTTCGTGTAAGAAGTTAGAACAAAGCTGTTGGGGGATAACAGGTATGTTTTGTGACTGTGCTAGAAAAACAGTTATTCGGCTGGGTGTGGTGGCTCACGCCTGTAATCCCAGCACTTTGGGAGGCCGAGGCAGGGGTGTCATGAGGTCAGGAGTTCGAGACCAGCCTGGCCAGCATGGTGAAACCCCGTCTCTACTAAAAATACAAAAAATTAGCCAGGCATGGTGGTGTGCCCCTATAGTCCCAGCTGCTCGGGAGGCTGAGGCAGGAGATTTGCTTGAACCCGGCAGGCAAAGGTTGCAGTGAACCGAGATCACGCCATTGCACTCCAGCCTAGGCGACAGAGCAGGACTCTGTCTCAAAAAAAAAAAAAAAAGAAAAAGAATAGTTATTTTTAAACCAAATGACTAAAGGCTTCCTTATTCCAGCCAGGTTAACTGAGTGATGTCCACCAGGGAAAACAAATCTGGCTGTAAGGACATGAGCCCCCTCCCAAGCCCTCCCTAAGCCATTTGTGAAGACATCACATACATTCTGGCTCCTTGGTCTGTGTTCATCTCCTTCCAAGCCAACTCAATCTTGGCGGTTACTAAGATAATAGAGTGAGAAGAGGGTTTAAACTGCAGCAGGAGAAATCTGAGTTAGACACAAGAAAAGGCTGTTGGAGCATTTGAAATTCTTTGTGAAAGGTTATGTCTTTGGAAAAGGTAGTCATCTAAGGATTAAAATCTCCTTTGTAAGATGGATTTGTAGAGACTTGGATAGTGGCTGCTCAGAAAATAAATGAACAAATAATTTACATAGCAGTCTTCCATGTTTGTGTTGAGGCCTCTGCCAGGTAATGTTAGGGACACAGAGATGTAGGCGCTATAGCTCCTGCTGTCCAGTCACTCATATTGTCATCAAGGGTTCCATCCATCAGCAGGTGAGAAGTTGGATAACAGTCAGACAGAGCACTAGAAGCGATGTCACAAGGCAGTAAATGATTAATTGCAAAATGAGTGGTGCAGATAATGAGCGCTTATGTGTTCAGAGCAGGGCGAGATCGCTGCAGACTGGTGTGATCAGAGAGGGCTTTATGGAGTGGCGAGGTGGTGAAGGATGGGTAGGATGCAAAGAGGCAGAGAGAGGGCACGCCATGCTGGGAACTTTAATAAAAGTCTTCTATGTTGGTGTGTGCTGAATCAGTTCTGCCTAAAGACATGGTGGATGAGCTGACCTTTTCCCACTTGCTTTGGCTCCAGGCTGAATTCTCTAAGCAATAAAGGAAAGAGGAATCAAAATAAAATTGAGAATGGGGGAATTATTTGCCCATGTGCCCATGAGTTGAGTTTTTTTTTTTTAATTTCATCTGTGAGGCTGGGGAATAAATAAATGATTCCAAAAATCTTTCATCACTGGGTTTCCAGCAGAAACTCCAAGTGGGCCTGAACAGTTGCAGCTGCCTACTGTACACCACTGTGATCATCAGCGCCAAACCTGGGGTAATGGTTCCTCTCCTGCTCCCGCTCAGGCTCCCCACCCAGAGCTTCTTAAGGGCAATTGGAGACTTCTTCAATCCACTTTGGATCCTAAGAGTAGAACTCTGTGGGTTTTTACAGTGATTAGTTCTCTAATGCTGGCCCTGTTTCCATAGAGACCCTATAAATAGAGGAACGTTGGCGACCTAGGCTGGCAAAGGCTAAGGGTGACCCAGTCACCCCACTGAACCCTCACAGCCAAACTGTTGGTAGGGCAGAAGGAGTTTCAAACCCAGGTAGGAGGAAGGGCTATGCAGTCAGCTGCCAGGTGGGATAATTAGCTATAGATTAGTATGACTTTAAGCTTTCCTGGGATTTGTTGAGAACACACGGACCTGTAAAAATTAGAAACCACTTTTGGTCATTTTTAACCAGATGGTGCCAATGACACTGTACCCCAAGGCATTTTAGTTTTGTATTCATGCAGCTGTGTTTGCAGATTTTGGAGCAAACTTCCCCTTTGGGGGACCCACACCCAGGGAGAAAGACGGATGAAGCCCAACTGTTCAGAAACCACAGCCTTCTCAGGAAGGATCTTTCAGAAGCCATCTAGTCCTCCCTTTCTTCCTGAAAGGACAATGCCACCCAAGGAGATGGGGCCCTTCCTGCCCTTTCAGATAGTTCCAGGGGAGGGACAGCCAACTCCCCTCACTTCCTTCCCCAGGGCACCTCACCCTGGGAGGCTCTCCTTTCTGACTACCTTATGGCCAGTTCTGGGGACGGCACTTCTTGCTTCGGTCTTACAGATCATGAAAGCCCTGTTTCTTTGCCACCTCTAACTCTGAAGCATCTCAGCTCTCTAATGCATGGCTTCATTTGGCCACCAAAATGGTTTCTGGCAGCCAGGGAAAAGCAAAAGTCAATGTGGAAAAGCAAGTGACATTTTAGGAGCTGGAACCTGTTAGTCAGAGCAGGTGGTGCTTTCTGCTGCGTTGGCGGCTAAGTTCCCTTAAGCTAGTCACCATGGTTTTCCTCACTTCTGAAACTTGTAGCTGGTTATGTGTATGTGCTGAGTTTTTTTTTTTTTTAAACACTTACTGTGTTATGTCAAAACTCCTTAACCATCTCCTCCCTGACACCCACATGCAGAAGCGGCCCAGCCCTTGCGTCACTTTGCTGTTCCCGCCTCGCACCTTATCAGTGAGGAAAAACCCGTTCATTTGGAGTAATCTCCTCTCTCTGCATATTGTTCTTTGACTTCCTTTTTGTTATTTCCCTCCTGCCTGCCACAGACTTTAATAGATTCCTCGGTCTGCTGGGGCAAAGGTCCTGGGGTCTCCTGGTCACTTTCCCTAGGTTTCCTTCAGCTGCAGGACAGCTCAGGGAGGTGGGAAGTAAAGACTTTATAGTTGAAGGTCTTGTCCTATAACATGGGATGGGCAGGTCACAACTGCAGTTCAGGGGACCTAACAACCCTTGACCCAGGCATTTTTGTTTTGCTCCTGCCTCTGATACTATTCTGGGACACATGCAAATACCCTATCTACTTTAAATCTTGAGTCTTGAAATCTTAAGTCTTGAAATCAGTGTATGGGCCCATGAAGGTAAATTCAATTAGAAGTCGGGGGTTTCTCTGTGTGGCTTGGATGAGCCACTTAGCTATGCTGTGCCTCCGTTTCTTCATCTGCAAAATAGAGACTGATGCTATGACATCTCACATTCCTAGCTCCTGAGATTAGGCTAGTGTCAGATTATAATGACAGTATAAATCGGAACGCACTTTGCAAAATGCTGTTGTATAAATTTTAAAAGTAAATTGACCAAGGATTTTAGGCTCCAAGGCAATATGGCAGACATCGGTGGCCACCGTAGCTCTCCCCAGCACCTCCACCGGCCTCCCGGGGATAGGGGAGAGGAAATGCCTCAGAACTCTAGGACCTCTGCTGAAGTGTTTAGAAGGGAAACTCTTTCTGCCTGAGTGGATCCTCAGTGTTGGAGAAGCCAGTTTAGGAATGGGGGGAGAAGAGGAAGGGACCTGGAATAGAACACTAGAAAGATAATTCGTATTATGGAATGTGACCATTTGGCAGAGGCAGCTGGGCAAATGCCAGAGCCAGCTGGCCCCATCACAGTGTCTGGAGGGAGGTCTCGCATCAGCTTGGGCCTGGGGAAGGGGGAGGTGTCCTGGCAGGTGCCTGGTCTGAAGGCTGCAGGATCTGGCCTGTTCCAAGTCCATGGCAGAGTTGACATCTTGGTTCTCCCCAGCACAGATTCAGGTGAGCCTTGTGACCCTGCCTCAAGCTGGCCCCCAGGAGATGGTAACTCCTGTGGGAAAAGCTGGCATTGTGTAACTTAACATCTCGAGGGCTGCCCCAGAATTCAGTTCTTGAGAAGGAATCATGGTAGCCTTAATTTCCTCTTCTCTAAATGGAGATGTTCCCGTTGTTGCTTTTGTTACTATTTAGGAGAATCAATGGGATAATGCAGAATACAAATCTCCTTTGAAACGAAAAACCGTTAGTTCGTGATGAGTTGTGATGATGTAATTTATCTGGTCTGTAAAAATGGGTGATGTAAGGGCCTCACCTACTTTAAGGATTCTGGGGATACTCAAATGAGGTGAAAAATGAAAATCCTAAAATTTTACACAAATACATAATAGTACAGTTATTTGTATCCCGCTGTAAGTGCAGCCAGCTGCACAAACTCAAGGCTGAGTTGTAAAGTAACCTAAGAGTGGGGTCAGCTCATTTAGAGGATGTCAGGTTGCTTTTTCTTGGTTTCTATATGGTCTAGATTTTCTGCTCTGTAAGTTTGTTTCTAGGGAAAAAAAAAAAGAAAATCCAGTCTGTGTAATTTTTTGGAACATTTTTTAAATGACTGAGGCAGGCTGGTAAGATGGTGGGTTGTTCCTCACAGGAAATCCTGCTATGGCTCATTGAGTCCCAAATGGCTGGGTCCTGAGTTTTCCTCTAAGGAGCTGCAGAATGTGAGGTGTCTCCTGGTCCTCCAAGTCTCACCCCTCCTTCCGACGGCTCCAAAGCTCTCATAGAGGGCTCAACCTGGCCGGATAAGCCGTCCCCTGACAGAAGCAGCTGTCTGGAATTATACCACAGTTGCTCGCCCTGGCAGGCCATCCAGCTGCCCCTCTGTGAGCAGTCTTGCCGGAAGAGCAGCTGGAGAATCTCAGCAACAGGGCTAAGAGGAAAGGCTGTGGCCTGGGCAGCACCGGGTTGCAGGGCCTCTATGCTTTGGGTCTAAGGGGAAAGACACTCATTTGGATAGCTTGTTCTGATGTGTATGCTAAAGAATTGGTCACATTACTATGTCACAAGGTTTGCTCATAGAAGTAAAGTTTATTTCATTGCCAACCATATCAGGAATGAAATTGGTTGCAAATAACAGAAAATCATACTAGAGTTGTGTAGACAAAGATGGGTTTATTTCATGCAACAAGAATCCCAGGATAGGTGTTCACAACTGGTTTGGTGGCTCCATAGACCTTCAAGTTCCCAGGCCTGTCCCTTGGGCTCCATCATCTGTGTGCAGACCCTCATCATCAACCATGTCACCTTGTGGTTGCAGAACAGCCACTGCATCTCCAGGCACTACGTTCCCATTCCGGATGGGAAGATTTGGGAAGGGCCAGTGCCTTTATCAGGAAAGCAAAAGTGCTCCCAGAAGCTCTCACCTTGCTTTTCGTTGGCCCAAACTGTGTCATGTGGCTACACCTAGCTGCAAGGGAGTCTGATGAAGCAGGAATTTTTAGCAAGGTGAGTTAAGTCCTTGCAGTTTGGTTGGTAAGAAAGAAAAATAGATATTGGGTAGGCAATTAGCAGTGTCTGCTACAACAGTATAACTTGATTGTACGACCCTGATTTTCCTGGGGGAATGTTGGAATTAGGCAACTTTGGAAATCGATGCTTGGCCTGAAAGAACTAGTACAGCTTGAAGGGTTGTCTAACTTGGAAGGAGGGAAGGACTGGGGGTGGGGATCAATCTAGAGGGATACAACCCCATGAGCCAAGTGCTACCTGTGTATGCCATTAAGCCCCAGACTGAAGCCCTGAGAGCATCATTCCTAGAAACTCTGAACCTTCATTTTGATTAGGAATGTCCCGTGGAAAACCGTGGGGGCACATTTCTTTCGGAATGAAAGGATGGGTCTGGGTTGCCACCTTTTCGCAAAGTGACCCTTTATGCACGACAGGCCATCCACAGAGATCTTCCAGGTTCAGATGGCTGCATTAGCTATGCCAGTCTACCAAGGACAGACCCTTCACCTTCACCCCCCTACTGACTAGGCAATCAAGAGCTTTCCACTCACCAGGATTCTTCATCTCTCCCCCTTAAGAAAATCCAGCAGCTGTCAGAGGGCTCCATGTTTGGCCACGGTCTGAAGCACCTGTTCCACAGCCGCCGTCGGTCTCGGGAAAGGGAGCACCAGACGTCTCAGGATTCCCAGCAGCAGCAGCAGCAGCAGGGTATGTCCGACCATGACTCCCCAGATGAGAAGGAGCGCTCTCCGGAGATGCACCGCGTCTCCTATGCCATGTCCCTGCACGATCTGCCCGCCCGGCCCACCGCCTTCAACCGTGTGCTGCAGCAGATCCGCTCCCGGCCCTCCATCAAGCGGGGCGCCAGCCTGCACAGCAGCAGTGGGGGCGGCAGCAGCGGGAGCAGCAGCCGGCGCACCAAGAGTAGCTCCCTGGAGCCCCAGCGTGGCAGCCCTCACCTGCTGCGCAAGGCCCCCCAGGACAGCAGCCTGGCCGCCATCCTGCACCAGCACCAGTGCCGTCCCCGCTCTTCCTCCACCACCGACACTGCTCTGCTGCTGGCCGACGGCAGCAACGTGTACCTCCTGGCTGAGGAGGCCGAAGGCATCGGGGACAAGGTGAGATGGGCCTTCTGGGGCAGGGGGAGACTCAGAGGCAAGGGCCATCCGCTGAGGGGCCTTGAGACCTGGGGAGCTGAGCCAGGGGCCCTCCCTGGCAGATACTGACACCCCACCGTCTGCAGAGTTATCTGCCTTGGTTAAAGGAGTCGGGTATGACTAGGCCAAAAACAAGAGATTCCCAGGATGGCTAATTTTTGTTTCCTTAGGGCTGTTTTTCAAAATTGTGTTTTGCTCATGCTGATATTAATGTTGACTTGTTTTCCTTAAATGGGCTATCAAGAGGCAATAGGTATAGTAGTTTAAAGCACAGACTGGAAGCAACTCCGGTTCTGCCACTTACTCAGTTAACCTCTTTGTGCTTGTTTCACCAATTGAAAATGAGGATAATAATAGTACAGTTGTAGGACTAAATGAGTTAATATATATAAAATACTTGGAATAGAGCCTGGCGTAGTATCATCTTTACTATTGGCACCAACCAAAGAAGATAGGGGATCCATGAAGGGTGATTTGGGAAGGAGAAAAGCTAGTTTGGCACTTCATGAATTTATATATTTGTTCTTTTATTCATGTAACAAGTATCTATTGAATTCTTATGTTGTGCTACAAGAATGAACAAGCCAGTGTTGCTGTCCTTGTGGAGCTCACTCTAGAGGGGGTACAAGTGGGTGAATGGACAGAGAGATGGGAGCTGCTATGGGAGCTTCAAGGGAGAGGGGACTTGAGGAGAGAGCGAGGAGCTGGCAAAGACCTGTTTGAGGAAACCGTTGAGCTGAATCTTGAATAATTTAGCCAGGGAAGAACTGGGAGAGGGGAAGGGGGAAGGGAGGGCATAGTATGTACAAAAGCACACAAGCTGGTGCTAGGGGCTACTGGGGGTTCATTATGGCCAGAGCATCTAGCACTTTTGGGGATTGACAGGTAGGCAGAGGCCACATCACAAAAGGCCTTGCCATGTTGATTCTGGGAGTAGTGTGAGGCTATCAAAGGGTGCTAGGCAGGAAACCAGCAGGACGAGGTTCCTCTAGGTCTCAATATAAAGAGTAGATTGGGGCCAGGCACGTGGCTCACACCTGTAATCCCAGAACTTTGGGAGGCCGAGGTGGGTGGATCACTTGAGGTCAGGAGTTCAAGATCACTCTGGCCTACATGGTGAAACCCCATCCCTACTAAAAGTACAAAAATTAGCCAGGCATGGTGGTGGGCGACTGTAATCCCAGCTCCTCAGGAGGCTGAGGCAGGAGAATTGCTTGAACCTGGGAGGCGGAGGTTGTAGTGAGCCAAGATCGAGCCACTGCACTCCAGCCTGGGAGACAGAGCGAGACTTCGTCTCAAAAAAAAAAAGAAAAAACCAACAAAAAAAATCAGTAGATTGGGAAGGGAGTCAAGGAGACTTTGGAGCTAGTGCAGTAGTCTAGGCTGCAGCAGTGGGGATGGAAAGAAGGCGCCAAGTGCAGAAAACATTTGGAAGTGAAAGTCAGAAGTAGTAGGTGAGAAGGTGAATAGGAGGCAAAGGAAAGGGAGGCGTAGAGGATGATTCTAAGGTTATGGGCTTAGTGGCTTTAGAAATGGGGGAATTCTCTAGCTGAAGAATCACAGGAGAAGGAGCATGTTTTGGGGGGAAGGTGATGAGTTCAGTTTTGGACCTGTTGAGTTGTGAGTGCCTTTGGGAGCTGTCCAGCTAGGGAGGACCAGCTGGTAATTGGGTCTGTGGGGTAGGGGCCTGGGCCAGGGCCAGTGCTCTGGGAGCTGGCGCTGAGGTTGAAATCATGGGTGTGGGTGTGATCTTCAAAGGAGGATGTGTCGAATGAGAAGGAGGCTGTGGACAGACCCAACTGACATGTAAGTGACAGGCCAAGCACCAGGAGCCTGAGAGAGAGCAGTCAGATGGATAAAAGTAAACTTGCAGCAAAGCAAAAGGAAAATGAGCTTGAAGGAGGAGGAAGTAATCCGAGTGAAATGCATAGAAGGGGCAGGTCACATCTGGGTTTGGAAATGTGCACAGGCAGTAGCAAGCAGTGGCTGTCATTGGGAACCATGGCCTGAAGCCAGTTTCTGTGGATTAAGGAGAGGGTGGAAGTGGAGGCAGGTGTGTAGCTTGGCTGGGAAGAAGGAGGGTATCAGGTGGAGGCAGTCTGGTTTTGCTGCTTTTTTTAAGTTGGGAAGCACCTGAGCCCACCTCCATGCTGGCTGGAGAGGTCCCTATTAGGGAGAGATCGAAGATAGCAGTGAGGAAGGGGAATTCTCACTGGGGTGAGGTCAGTGAGTAGGTGAAAGGGTGTGAGATCCAGAAGTCAGCATCGTCCTTGGTCGCAAAGAGTCACCTCTGGGAGGCAGAAATGAATTCTTACTTTGTTTTTATTTTCTATGGGGGAAGAAACCAAAGGTGCAAGTGTTTATTGAGAGCAGGAGGGGAGGTGGGAAGGGCTAGCTTGAGGAGGGCAGTAAAGCTTTGGCTTGGGGCAGAGCAAGGCTCTGAGCAGGAACTCACGGGTGACCTGTCTGGTGTTGTAGAGGCTGGTAATTTGTGCTGGCAGCACCCTAGTGGTTGCGATTTGTTTTCTCTCTAGTGGTCCTAGCCAGAGGGTAGGAACAGAGCTGAACGATTATCAGGCTAATCCAGGGTTGGGGGTTGCTGGGAGGGCATGTAAGGGTGACAAAGGAATTGGGGGTTTGTTTGGGTCAGAGAATGCTCAAAAGGTTGGACCTTGAAACCTTGGCTAGCAGAGAAGGAGGTGGGGATAGGAGAAGGCTGATGAATGTGGAGAAAAGGAGATGGGGGTACTGAGGGAGTGAGGGAGCAGGTACATTAAGAATAAAGAGGAGAGAGACAGGAGAGGGCATTGGAGTTTATGATTTGGGGGGTGGGATAGGGAAGACAAAGGTCAGAGTATACTCGTAGAGCATGACAGACAAGGAATGAATGGAAAGATAATTTGCAGTGGCAAGAGCTGAGAGGCTAGGTTGTGGGATGGGCTGTCCACATGACATGGAGATGCCCCCTTGGACAGTGGTCAGGAAGGAGGGCAGCAGGTCTCTTTGATGACTGGGGGGTGGGGGAGAAGAGTGCAATGGCAGGGACCTCGAAGGCCAGGCTGAAGCAACACTGAGTACAGTAGAATGCTGGTCCCATCTCCAGAGGGCACAAAATGAGGGAGGAAGAGGAAGAAAAAATCACTGCGATTAATGAGGGCTCCAGGGCAAGTGGAGCTGCAGTAAGAGCCTGCAGGGGCCCAAGTGCTTGACTATGGGCAGGAGGCAGCTTGTTTGTTGTGGAAGGAGGAGTCTGGAAGGTCCAGTGGGAGGGCGGATGAAAGAGAAGACAGTTCAAGTGGAAGTGAGAGGAGACAGGATGGAAGACCAAACAGTTCTACATTTGGGGGATGTGAGGCCCCGTGGATTTTCCAGCGTCAGAGTTCCAAGGGAAACTCAGATATAAAGTTGTTTTTACCTTAGATGATCACCAGAGCAGATCCATCTCCACGTACAGTTTTAAATTGTCCTCTCATCAACACAGACTGTTTCTCAAGTTCTTGTGCATGTTTACGTTTGAAAATGTTTGGATGTTCATTCATTCAACAAGCATTTGTGTGTATGCCATGTGCCTGGCACTGTATAGCAGCTCAGGTTTGGTTTTGCACTTTTCCAATGTAGAAAGTGCTTTTGTAGACATCATTTCATGAATTCATTAAAGCAATCCTGTGAGATAGCTAAGCCAGGTGAAGATATCCCCATTTTTTTTTTTTTTTTTGAGACAGAGTCTTACTTTGTCATCCATCTCGGCTCACTGCAACCTCCACCTCCTGGGTTCAAGTGATTCTCCTGCCTCAGCCTCCCGAATAGCTGGGATTACAGGCACTCACCACCTCGCCCGGCTAATTTTTGTATTTTTAGTAGAGATGGGGTTTCACCATGTTGGCCAGGCTGGTCTCAAACTCCTGACCTCAGGTGATCTGGCTTTCCTCAGCCTCCCTAAGTGCTGTGAACGGGGCGGGCACGAGCAGGGCATCTGGTTCAGAAGCTGTTGAACTACCCTGGAGGTGGGGCGGAGTAGCTGTATTCTGGATTGGTTTCAAAGATCAAGCCACAAAGGTTTCTGATGATTCTATATGGGCATGACAGAAAGAGAGAAGTCAAATGTGGTTCACAGATTTGCGGCCTGGCAGCCAGAAAGAAGAAATGGCCAATAACTGAGTCAAAGAAGATGGCAAATAGAATGAGTACCTGGCAAGGGGTGTGAGGTGGGGGTGGGGGGTGGGGGCAGAAATCAGAGCTAGGTTTGGGGTACCTTCAGTTTGAAGTGGCTATTAAACATCCACGTGGAAATGCCAAATAAGCAGTCAGCTGTACGAGTCTGGAGTTCTGGGGAGAGATCCAAGCTAGAGGCATAAATTTGGGAGTTGTCAGCATATAGATAGTATTTAAAATGATGGGACTGAACCATTTGCAAGCCTAGCCTCCACTGGGGAGAAGTCTGTTCTCAGAGTGAGGAGCTCTGCACGCGTTGGCTAAAAGGGTGGCGTGGCTTTGTGAAATTGAGAGCTGGAGGAGCCCAGCAGAATGAACCAGGTTGTTCAGCCCTTAATGAGCAGACACTCTGCGTGTAGAGGCAGCCAGGCCCACCTCTCATGGGTGAGTCAATGAATACATTTTAAAAATCAAATTAGAAAAATCCTGTCAAGCAGGAGTCTCTGGTATGCAGCTATTTTATGAGGAGGGAAAACGTGAACCTTGCTGTCTTTGGTTGCCTAGGGCTCCCATGAAGACCTCCTGAGCAGGGGGAAGACATTGGGGTGGGCCGTGGGCACTGTCGGAAGCTGGTGAAGGACTGTGGATGTTTGCAGGGGCCTGGGGGAAGTGGGGCAGGCTCATTAGCTGGGGAGCTTCTCTGTGGGGCTCTGCCATGTGGCTCACTGTGCCCAAGATATCCAGATGGGAGGGAGGAACTCTTTTTTTGCTGCTTATGGAAGACGAGACCCAGACACTTTGGGTGATCTGATGAGGGGACGGTTCCCTGGGTTCAGGGTGATCACGGGGGAAATGGTTGTTCTTGTGACTATTTTATATCCTTCTTTAGAACCCTCAGCTTTGTTAGGTGTATGGCCTGGTTGATCTTTATAACATACCTGTGAAGTTGGCAGAGCAGGTGTTATCTCCATTTTACAGATGAATAGACTAAGGCCTAGAGGAATCAAGAGACTGCTTGCCTATGGCACCCAGCTAGGTCTTGGCAGGGAGACAAGGGATCCTAGTCTGTACCCAAGACTCATCTGAGAGGTGACGTCACTGAACCCGGCTGGGGACCATTTTATGCAAAGTCTATGGAGAGCAGGTTTGCCTCAGCCCGAGCGGGATGATTTTATCTCTTGGTTGCCATTTCCCCTTCAGTTGCATAGATTTCCTGACCTGGAGCTGTCCTTCCAGGAATGGGCGCGGCCCTGGGGGTCCTGAGGAGAGAAAGGTTGCTTCCCTGTCACAGAGGAAAAAGGTCTTCCAGCCATCGGTAAACCCTGCTCTGTCAGCTGACTCCCCCAGACCCAGAGGCCCTGGGCTGGTGTGAGAAGCAGTAGTGGTTCTGCCCTGATCTCTGGGCATGAATAGGAGGTATTCTTCTCTCCCTAGTAAACACAGCCCCACATGCTCTCTGCAAGATCCCTGGCGGTTACTAGCATCTATTTTTAATTCATAAGCCTCCCCCACTCCCCACACCCCCTGCCATTGTTTAGAACTCACCAGCTGGCTTTCGGACCAGAGCAGCCCTGGCAGGGTTGAGTTACCAAAACACCCTGGAGGCAGCTAAAGTTCCTCAGCTGTCCTGGAGAGGCTCACCCCAGCCCCGCCCCAAGAAAGTAGGAGACCTCAAGCCCCAAAGGGAGCGGGGGACAGATAGGGGCTCACGGTCCAGGGAAACAGCTCAGCCTTGGTGATGGTAATTTGGCTGTTGGTTATTCCTGCTAGATCCACTTAGTTGTCTTTGAGGTTGTGCCTTCAATTACTTCCCTGTTTAAAAACAAAAACAAAAACAAAACATTGTTGGCTGGGCAAGGTGGCTCCTGCCTGTAATCCTAGCACTTTGGGAGGCTGATTTGGGTGGATCAGTTGAGCCTAGGAGTTTGAGACCAGCCTGGGCAACATGGTGAGACCCTGTCTCTACAAAAAGAATTTAAAAATTAGCCGGGTGTGGTAGCGTGCACCTGTAGTCCCAGCTGCTTGGGAGGCTGAGGTGGGAGGATCACTTGAGCCCACGAGGTTGAAGCTGCAGTCAGGCGTGATTGCACCACTGCACTCCAGCCTGGGTGACAGATTGAGACCCCATCTCCATTTTAAAAAAATCGTCATCTCAGCCTCGCCATTCTGCTTTCTAGTATGTATGCGACACAGAAAAGTAACTGCACTCTATGTCTTAGATTTGTAAAGTGGGGAAAAAATTGTTATCAATTGTGGGTGCAATTGGGCATTGGCAGGTGATTAGAGAATGCAGGTTTTCCATCCATGTGTTGCCTTAACCTCTGGGGGGCACAAGCCCCGGAGACTAGAGAGGGAACCACTGGTTATACGTCCAGTGGAGATGGCGTTGGGCCACCTGGCTCCTCAGAAAACAGATGAGGTCCCCACCCTCTTCTCCCTCTTCTTCTTTTTTTTTTTTAACAGCAGTTCCTGGAATACCTAGGGTCAGAGGGTTGTATTTCCCCTTCTCTCATCTCTCCCAGGCCTGGTTAGGCATCAATCCCTTCTCTCCTTGTTCAGAACCTCTCCCCAGCTGATCCCTGGGCTTGTGCATGGAGTGTCAGGAAGGGGACGCAGCACAGGAGTGCTGGATTTACAGCCAGCCAGCTCCTGACTGTGTCCTGCTCACCCCTTCCCCTTCTGCAGTGTGGCTGAGAAGCAGCACGGGGCAGAGCTGGGAGGGCTTCTGGACAGCTTCAGGAGACTCTGTGGAGGTGCTGGGGACAGGAGGACTCTTATGACAGGCCCCGCTTTGAGAGCAGGCAGGAAGGAAGAGAGGGCCAAGATCTCCCCAGTCGTGCTACGGGTGAAGTGAGGAGGTTGGAGAGATGACAACGTCCTGACTGGATGCTTCCCTGTGGCCTCATGGTGTTATCTCCAGGCTCCAGACAGGGAAACCAGTGGAGTTCAGCCCATCACCTAAGCGAGAGCAGACTCTGAATGCCCTGTGCTCTCTGTCCACTCCCACACCAGATTTATCCAACAAGATTTCTTCTCTGCCCCAGCATAAATAAGCACCCCTGTTTACTCTGAAGGATGGTGAGTGAAGGGCCCCCCCAACCCCTGGCTCTTGCCAAGAAGACAGATCTTGGCAGCTGCCCAAGGGCCTTGGTTTGTTTATGTCTGGGAGTCTGCTGGTTCAGAGGTGGGTGGGGCGGGCTCTGCTGAGAGAGGTTTCCAAACATGACTGCTCAGCCAGCCGGCCGTGGGGGCCCCTGGCATAACTGAACTTATAGGCCAGGTTGCATGGGAGGCTGAAGGGGCCCGGACGGGCCACTCTGCCTGTTCACACGAATGCATCCACCTTCTGAGCACACCACCACGCAGGTACATGCGCCAGCCTCTGCCGGCCTGCCCTTCCTCACACACAGGAGTGGTGGAGGGCAACTGCCTCCTCTGTTCCCCTCCTCCATCCCATCTCATCTCTTCTGCCCTTCTTTCTTCCTCTCTGCATGGAAAGGTCCCTTGGGCAGAGGGAGAGCCAGAGGCAGCCAGACCAGCAGCCTCAGAGGAGCCTTTCAAGGCCGTGCCTGTGCTGCCAGTGGCTCGCCAGGCCAGGGCAGGGCAGCTGTGTGATTTGCCATGAATTGCTGCTCCGTCTCAGTGACTCAAAGCCCCTATTACCCAGAGGCCTTGGGGTCCCAGCACAGCTGTATATCCTCTTGTGCCTGGAGATCCGAGAAGTTTCTTCCTTTAGTCTGATTTGAATTCCTCATGTTCAGGTGAAGCCCTTGCCTTGTAGGGGTCCTGTCTGATTAGGAGAGGGGCCCAAAGTGAGGACTCTGTTTCTGACCTAAAGCTCTGATACCAGAGATCATAAGCTGCAGCGTCCTCTTGACTTTTCAGACAGAATCAGCCAGCAGGTAACTGGCCTCCAGAATTAGCCTTTATGCATCTTTTCCCCACTAACACCCACTGACTTTCTTTCTAGATTGAAAATATCGGCCAGGCACGGTGGCTCGTGCCTGTAATCCCAGCACTTTGGGAGGCTGAGGTGGGCGTATCACCTGAGGTCAGGCATCCAAGACCACCCTGGCCAACATGAGGAAACCCCATCTCTACTAAAAATACAAAAACTAGCCGGGCGTGGTGGTGGGCGTCTGTAATCCCAGCTACTCGGGAGGCTGAGACAGGAGAATCGCTTGAACCTAGGAGGTGAAGATTGCAGTGAGCTGAGATCGCGCCATTACACTCCAGACTGGGCAACAAGAGGGAAACTCCATCTCAGAAAAAGAAAAAAAAGAAAATATCCAGTATTCTCCAGATTAGCTGTGGCGTCTGGGAGTACAGAAATCACCAGGATAGAGGGGGCAAAATTAGATAACTTCCAAGTTACCTAGCCAAGATGTGAGGTCATGCCTTGTTGACGCCTTTGTCCCTAAGCTCAGGCAAAACTTGGTGGGAGACAAGCTGTCTGTCTGCAGACACAGGTGGGAGAGGCCAGCCAGGTATCTGCCTGGGCTCTCCAAGCCTGCCCAAGGGGAAGGTGCGCTCAGGGTTCAGGTGTCAGACCCCTATGCCAGAGCTGGTAGCAGTCAGCAAGAGGAGCTGTCTGTCATCGGGTTCCAGACGGCAAGGAGCTGGCACTGATGATGTGGGCTGGATCATGGGAGTTGGCTCAGGTCTCCCCAGCTACCCAGCACATTCTTCCCTGGATCTGCTACATCCCTGAGATGAGAAACGTGACCCCAGTCCCCTCTGGGGTGCCAGATGAGGCAATGGAAATACAGTATCATTAACCTGATCCCTGCTTCTGCCTCTTCTTTTCATAGGCATATTTTGGGCTTTCTCTGTATACCCCACAGAGCAGAGGACTCTGAAATAGAAGTAAAACTGAATGACTGAATGTACACACCCCATTGCATTCCTTCTAGGCTCCTAGGGAATCAGAAGCTCCCCTGAGCTGCAGTAGGGAGTTGGGGGAAGTGAGTGTCATTTCTGGGGACAGCCTTTTCCTACCTCCCTTCTCTGTCCAGGGACAGGCTCTTGGACCCCTAGCCCATTTCCCAAATCTTCCAGAGGCCAACCTAGAGGCCTCCTGCCCGCTGGTGCTTTTGTCCTCTTTGGTCCCCCTCCAGGTCTGATTCTGGGAGTTCTCACTCTTCCTTTCCATTTCTTCTTCCTTACAGTTCTCCAGATACCCCACCACTGGGACCCTAGAGCTGAGCTAGTATCCATAGCTAGTGAATAATTCAGCAGGCTCAGCAAGAGCTAAATCAGACCCAAGGTGGTACTGTGACCAGGAGGCCTCCTTTGGGCAGCTGGAAAGGCGAATCCTGCCCTGGAAAGACAAGTGCTCTGTAACATTAACTTCATTGTATAAGGTTTCTTCATTGCCTGAGAAGGTAGCTTCAGATCCAAATATAATCTAGGCCCTGTGCCTGTCCACTGACTTCTCAGGGGCTCAATGGCTTATGGGCATGCCCCCCAAGAAGTGCCACTCATGTCCTTTTGAAAGCCTTCCTGGCATCAACAGTCAGCTGAACAGCATGCTACAGTTTGCAGAATGCGTTCACACACATTTCTCGTTTAGTCACATCAGCTCATGGTGTGCTCTGAGCCCTTGAGTCAGCAGGAGCACACCAGGATTCGGTGTTTCAATCCTCTGCTTTTAGAAAGGAATTATTCCAAATTATTCCTGGCAAAAAGGGTGGGGTAGAGGGTGCTCTGCTTGCTAAAAGTTGCCCAAAAAGGAGATGTGGCTTCCTCTCCGGGTCACTTTCTCTTGGGCCTGTTCCCAGTAAAACCTCCTCCAGGGAGAGTGACTATAAAGGCATGAAATCATCCGTCTTTCCTACCTGCCTGGTACAGATTTTGATTTGCCTAAAAGTGACCTATGTAAGTGGTTCTGTTCACTGCCCAACATCTGGGCTCATGTCTGTGCCCAAGAAGGACTACCTAAACAGGAGTGTCTATGGCATTAGATGGGCAGAGGACCAGCAGGAGAGATGGCATGCTCCCTCCCTGGAAGCAGCTGAAAGGTGCCCTGGTGTGTGCATGTGGGTGCTGCCCTGCAGCTTCCTCCACTCTGGCCTGATCTGTCTGCTTTCCCAGCTCACACAGCTGTGCCTATCCACGTATTCCTAGGAAGAATGCCCACCTGGGTTGCTGCCGTTCACGCTGAAGAATATTATCCTTCCTCTCGCATTTCCCTGGGGGTTAGCAGAGCTCTTTGGTCACATGTGTTTCTAAGAAGATGCACCTTCTGGCTGGATCTGAAAGTGAATACTTGGGGAGGGAACCTCTGAAAGATGACCACTTTCCAAACCTCCATTTCCAAGCAGGCTTGGTGAGCATAAAAGAAGCCGCCAGCCTTTCAAAGAGGAATCCTCACTGGGAGATTTTCACAGCACATTTGGGGCCTGAAATTTTTTTAAGGCCTCACCTTGTATTCTAAGCTACTAAATTTAGCTGCTTTTTAGCGTGGTTCTTTGCTCCTAAAGCCTATGACTTCTCCAGTTTCCCACCCTTCAAAATGTGTGGCTTGTGATTTTTTTTTTTTTAAGTGAAAGAAAAGTAGGCCAGGTGCAGTGGCTCATGCCTGTAATCTCAGTGATTTGGGAGGCCAAGGCAGGAGGATCACTGGAGGCCAGAAGTTCGAGGCCAGCCTGGGCAACATAGTGAGACCTTGTCTCTCTTAAAAAAAAAAAATAATAATAAAACTAGCTGAGTGTGGTGACATGCACCTGTAGTCCCAGCTACTTGGGAGGCTGAGGCAGAGGATCGTTTGAGCCCCCCAGAGTTTGAGGCTTCCGTGAACCATGATCACACCACTGCACTCCAGCTTAGGGGAAAGAACGAGACCCTGTCTCTACAAGAAAAAGCAAGAAAAATAAGATGATTTTAAAAGGGCAGTGGGGAGAGAACGGAAGAATAACAACAAGGCAAAGGAAGAGAAAATAAAAAAATAAGATTTAAAGAATACTAAAGAAAGAAGGGGCATGGCCTAAAAATTAAGGGAAGAGAAAGAAGGATATGGAAGAAAAAACTAAACTAAGGGGAACCCAGTAAAAGGGCTGAGACCTTCCAGACGTGCAGAGAGAAGAGCCTGTGCCCAGGACCTGGGCTTCCTTCCAGTCCACCCTTCTCAGATGACAAGAGCCCATCTGTCACCCCCGCCTCAGGCTTAACTTGGAAGGGTGGAAAGAGTGAAGCCAGAGACCCCCTGTCACAGCTCAGCTGCCCATCCTGTGAATTGATAGTGACCACTCTGTGTCACTGAGATGTGGCCTCCATCTCTGCCAGGCCAGAGAGGAGGCGCCCCAGGGGTGTCCAAGACTGACCAAGAAGTGCAAGTGATGTGGCCTACTCCACAGCTCCTTTTCTTTGCAAAAGAAGAGCTGCTTTGCAAGTGGGTCCTTTCAGAGCCCACTGCTTTAGTGCCCTTGGCAGCTTTTCCCAGGTGTGCCTGCCACTCTCGTTGCTCCTGATGGCAGCTACTTCTTTGGCTTTTTCTGTTTCAGACCAAGTCTTCCAGGTACTGTCTGGAATACTGTGGTTTGTGTATGCATGTGCACATACATCCATGGTGAGGGAGCTTCAGGACCAGTCACCTATTTCAATAAAACTTAGAAAGTGCCATGTGTTTGCACGAGGGCCCTGGGAGATAATGGTCCTATGTACCATTTGCAGCTAGGAGAAGTGAGACTCAGCTGCACAGAGTCTCCAAGGCTTGGCTCATTCACCCTCTCCTCCATCTCCTGATGCCACTGGTCTCACTCTCCAAGGCCGCCTCGTCCAAGCTGCTGCTTTGTAGTTGCTCCTGCCTCCTCACAGTTGTGAAGCGGCACGGACAGAACATGGAAGCCGCACAGCTAGCAAGTGGCAGGGTGAGGATTTTAGACCAGGTCTTCTGACTCCCAGGCACTCTGTGGGCCACTGAAAGGCTCATCCAGTGCCCAGCGAGCCCAGCTCTGGCACATCTTCCTGCCAGACACATTCACCTTAACCCCCTGTCTTTACACCGTCCTCCCATCACATTTGTGGAAACAGTCTCAGCACCTATAGTGACTTGACCAAGGTCACTTAGAAAGCATGGAAGTGAGTCTCACGCCCAGGGCTCTACAGGGCCTTTCCCACCATGCCACCATGCTTTGGGCTATCTGTTCCCCACCCCCACCACAGGAAGCTCTGCATCCTTGGCAGATTTGGGAACACGTCTCATGTATAAAGACAAGAGCAGGCTTAGAAAAGCATTGCTCTCCTGCTAGCTTGCCTGGCAGACATCTCCCTGGTTCTTGTTTGCTACTTTTCTCCTAGTGAACTATTGGTTCCCTCCTGAACCCCTGTTTTCCTGCTGTTCAGTTATTGTGCTGATGGGTAAGCCGCTCTTGGAGTGGAGCTATAACCTTCCATTAGGGAGCTGCCAGGTGCCTGTGCTGGGGGCAGCTCTCCCCAGTTCATTCTGGTGGTGCAGCATGGCCTTGCAGGAAACTCTTTCTGTTGCTTCTGAGCCCTCCTGATCCCGGGAAGCACAGAGAGACCTACCATGCAGAGTGAACCCCAGGGCTCTCAGCTCACTCGGCCCCTCCCCACCTGTCTCCTGCTGCCACTGCCTTCTCTTCCTTTTCCTCTGCTTAATAAGAAAAAGTTTAAAATCTTAGCTTGGGCTGGGCAT
This sequence comes from Gorilla gorilla gorilla, assembly GCF_029281585.2. Taxonomy (NCBI): domain Eukaryota; kingdom Metazoa; phylum Chordata; class Mammalia; order Primates; family Hominidae; genus Gorilla; species Gorilla gorilla. The sequence continues at coordinate 51,497,618 of NC_073224.2, read as the reverse complement.
GGTGGCTCACACCTATAATCCCAGCACTTTGGGAGGCCAAGGCAGGTGGATCGTTTGCGCCCAGGAGTTCAAGGTCAGCCTGAGCAACATGGTGAAACCCCATCTCTGCAAAAATTAGCTAGACGTGGTGCACACCAGTAGTCCTAGCTACTTAGGTGGTTGAGGTGGGAGGATTGCTTGAGCCTGGGAGGTCAAGGCTGTAGTGAGGTGTGATCGTGCCACTGCACTCCAGTCTGGGTGACAGAGCAAGATCCTGTCTCAAAAAAAAAAAAAAAATCCTAGCTTGGTGGGGCCTAGCCTGGAGCGGGCAGAGAAGGGGTATCTTGGCCGGGTGCAGTGGCTCATGCCTGTAATCCCAGGATTTTGGGAGGCTGAGGTGGGTGGATCACGAGGTCAAGAGATCGAGACCATCCTGGCCAACGTGGTGAAACCCCGTCTCTGTACTAAAAATACAAAAATTAGCTGGGCGTGGTGGTGCACGCCTGTAGTCCCAGCTACTCGGGAGACTGAAGCAGGAGAATTGGTTGAACCCAGGAGGTGGAGGTTGCAGTGAGCCAAGATCGCGTCAATGCATTCCAGCCTGGTGACAGGGCAAAACTCCATCTCAAAAAGTAAAAAAAGAAGGGGTATCTTGAGTATGAGAAGACCAAGCTGTCTTTGTTGCTACCTGAGACAGAACTGCAATGGCTGGACTGCCTTTCATGGCAGCTAAATGAGGTAGATCATTTCATTGTTTTACGATGTCAGTATTGAGGGAGGATCAGTCTTATGCTAGGCACAGTGAATGGTCCAGATGAACATAAGATCTGATCCCTGCCTTATCATTTAATAGGGGCATAAGACCTATTTACAAATAACCTTTATGCAAGAACAGTGCTTGGTGCCAAAATATAAAGTCAAGATCCAGTACCATAGGAGGGGGATCGTTTGCAGAAGTAGGGGAACTGCCAGAAGTGTTCCCTGGCCCTACAGGTCAGAGCTGGCCCCAGAAATTGGGACCTATGTAATATGCTTTGCCAGGCTTCTTCACAAACCCCAAGTCATCAGCCAACCACAAATGTTTGTATAGTTTCCGTGAGCCCAGGGTATGAGGACTCCTGATCTTAGTGATTTTGGCTGCAAGCCCTGGCACTGGCTCCCAGAGATAGCACTGGGCCCTTATCTCTTCACACCTTCTTGAATTTGGGACTACCCAATCAACGTGACGCATGTCGACCATCAGTATTTAAGCCTGGAGTCCCTCACCAGACTCAAGTGGGTGCAGAATCCATGTCTTTCTGAACGACAGTTCTGCTGTGAGAAGCTGCCATTAGAGAGATCCAGCAGGCCCCAGGACTCAGCTGGCCAGCCGGTGACACTGCTCACTGCTCATTGTCCTCAACTGTGGACCTCTGTCCCCCTCTGCTGGCCACTCACAGAATTTCCTGCTGGCACTGTCAAGATGAAGTCCAAGGAGGAAGAGACTGCTGTGAGTTTCCCATCTGTGCTTTATCTTGGGTGTTTTTGCCAGGGCAATGCTGGCAGAGACTGGGAAGCAGAAGCTAGTGCAGAAGTGGCCATTGGTGTCCAGGGCAGAGACTGGATTTCTGGGACAGGATCTCAGGGCAGAAGAATTCCCCTGGTGAGGCTGGCTGCTGTCAGCTTCCTCCAGGTGGTTATTGGAGTAGAGAAACTGCCTTGGAAGTGATGGTGCCTTAAGCCAACGGGCAGGGCAGCAGGGAGAGGAGGAAAGGACTCTGGCTGGAGCTGGCTGTGTTAGGATCTGCCAGGGAGCCCCCCTCCAGGCTCCAGTCTTTTTGGCTTTGGAGAGCTCTTCGCTATCCTGGAAGGCTGGCTGGGAGGCTCACTTCCATTCCGAATCCATGAGACTGCTCTGTTTGTGAGAGGAGCTTCTGATCATGGGAGGCATTTCTGTGAGATGGGAGGGGCGAGGTGGAGTGCCTGTCTTCTGGGTGGTTGAAGGATGCAGGTGCACATGTCATGTGTCCTCCAGCACATCCCTTTCAACCCCCTTTGCCCCCCACCCCCACCCCTCCTTATTGATGCCTGTCACACCTGGGCGTCCTTATGCACACAACTCACAGTGGAACAGCTGGACTTGGGGAGGGGCATCTCATCAGAGCTCGGTCCTCCCGCGCTCGGTGATCCTCCCTGTCTCCTGCCAGATGGGAAGGAGCAGCCCGTGAGCCCCAGGGGAGGGGGAAATCTCCCAGAGCAATCCGCCCCTAATCCCCAGGCTGTGCCGCAGTCTGGAGATGGCGGCTGCAGAGCCTGGGAACTCAGGCACACCTGCTCGCAGGCCCCGACTTCCTGCAGCAAGCCCAGTGCTGCCCAGGGTCTGTGACCCCGGGGGCCTGACACAGTCCGCAGACAGCTGGGGCCTCAGAGCCCCGGGCACCTCATCGCCAGCACGGCTTCGGGAAACAGTGCCCACACAGGTGAGGCGTCTGGTGGGTGGAAGGAGAGAATTTCACCGGGCGGGGTGGAGTTGGGGGATGGGAAAAGGCCTGTTCTGCAGTTAGTCAGGTGGGCTGTGCTTACACTCCAGTCTCTCAGGGAGCTCTCCTCCAGGTATAGAGAACTGTTTGTGGGTGGGAGAAGGGAGGAGACTTAGGCTGCCAAATGCTGGGAGAGCCCCTGGGGTTGGGTGTGGGCGCCCTGTGCAGGAGGGCAGGTGAACCCTGGCAGAGATGCCTCCAGAAGCTGTGGCTATGTGGCACTTCAGCTGGGGCCCAGGCACCTTATTAAGTGGAGGGGTGTTCCTGGTTGTGGTCGCTTGTGTCTGTGGAGAAACAGTGACAGGAATGGGGACTGTGAGGGTCCAGTGAGTGCTGACCCCAGGGAGACAGTGGGAGAGGCCATAAGGAGTAAAATGTTTGGGTACTGAGAGTTTTTAGGGAATTCAGAGGATGGACAATGGAGAAGACCTGAATATGAGAGGGGAGCTCGGGGCCCCAGCTGGGATCTGTGGGTGTGAGGAGACGAGGAGGGTGCAGGACATTTACTGGACAAAAGGGCTTTGCTCTCCACAGGGCAGACACTGAGGGGAGGATGTAGTTTTCATCAGAACTGAGGGGTGGCCCTAATGGAAGGGGCTAGAAGCCAAGGGTTAGATGAGAGGGATGTCTCCACCAGGACAAGAGAGTAGCCCTTAGGGTCAGGGCAGGAGGAAGAACTTGCTGGCCACAGGAGTTGGCAGGTGGAAGCTTCTACCTGGTGTCAGATGATGATAGGCAGCTGGCTCTGCACTGCCTGGAGATGAGTAGTTGCTGCTTGAAAGGATGAGTGAGTGACTTTCCTTGTCTCTCGGTAGTTTGCACCTGAAATCCCCTTGTAGTAGAGCGAGATGCCTTTTAAAGCTACTGAGGGCATGCTCTGCCCTTCGAATCCCCCATGTGGCAGCTGGGGCCTTGCTACAGGGGTTTTGTCACCCCGTTGTCCCCATGGTGAACTGACTCAGGTCCATACTGCCCCACATGTGTCCCGTTCAGTGTCTGAGCACGTGGTGCCTGCCCTCTTGAGAAAAGCCGCTTAGGCTCCCAGGCACCAATTAAACCGATAGGTAGGCTCTTTCTCCACCCCCACCCCTTTGCCCACCTGGGAGCACCCAGGTCAGCTGTGATGACACATCCAGAGCTGGAGTGAGCAGCTTCCTGTTACCCACATATCCTCACCAGGAAGGCAGAGAGCCACCAGCCCCACCGGGCTATTCCTGCTGAGTTGAAAAAATGGAATGGGGAAAGCCTCCGACTTCAGGACCAAGGGTTGGAATAATTTTTCCAGCCTGCTCTTGCTGGAATGTTGGGTTGGTACAAGAAATGTCAGGTTCCTTCTCTCCCAACTTTACCGTAAGGTCACATGACCTCTTCGGGTTGAAGGATTTTAGCTGGCTGTAGGCTTTCCTCTCCATCCTAGTCTGGTTGACCTCCCCTTCCATCTGAGAATGGGTAGAAAAAGAGAATCTGAGCGTTCTTTATCCCGAGAGGGCCACTGAAATCAGAGTCACGGGGCAGCAGTCAGCAGATTGAAGCATCTCTGCTGAGTCACCCAGGCCTGCCAGCCCCAGGGCCGCACTCGCCTGCTGGGCTCTGACCCACTGGGAGCCCAGACCTTGCTCCCAGGAGCGGTGTTCTGCACAGGCCTGGGCCTGCTTGTCTAGACCCATAGACAAGCCAGGGTTGACACCTGACTCCATTGTCAGGATGACTGGGCTGCCCTGCTTTCCTAAAGGGAAGCATAGGAACCCCCAAAGCTTTTTCTTTGTCTTTTTTTTTTTTCCATCTAAGAGTGACCTTATATTGTCTTTCCAACTCCTGAGCAGATGGCTAACATGAGAAGGCCCCTTCCTCCCTGTCAGCCTGCTGTGGGGACCCTAACAGGAGTTCTTTGCGAGTCTGGGAAGGGGCTGCCTGCCTCAGAGGGAGGAGGGTCAGAGGTACAGCTCTCTCGTGCAGCTGGGAGCACAGGTGTGGAGCACATGTTCCTTGCAAGTGGCAGCTGTTTCTGTGGTCTATCTTGAAAACTGCTTAATGCATTTACATTACTAAGAGAACCACGATTCACGTTTCCCAATTTACATAGCTAGTGCCCTTCCCCTCCCTCCACACAGCTTCACTTAAGCCTGGATACTTTCTGTTCCAACAGTGTCTACTGTGTGCCTCCCGGATATCGGAGATCCAGGCTGTTGGGCTAGTGTGTGAGAGGAAGCACCGGTGTCCCATGTCCAGGGCCGGGTTGACACGAGGACACTGAGTTCAGGCCCTGGGAGGAGGTGGGAACCCCAGGAAGTTCCACGGGAGCCAGGGCTGGGAAGCCCTGATCTGGCAGCTCCTTATAATCTGGCAGAGAGCCTAATCCAGCTTCATTTAGTGTTGTGAAAGGGGCCGGGGAGGTGAGTCCGGGGTGCCACCAAGGCCATGTGGAGGGGAGCCCCCAGGTGTGCGTGGGCTGAGGGTAGATCTCACTGGAGCAGGAAGAGGAATAGGGAAAGTTGGGTCTTGGACACTTGAGAGAACGTCCCAGCTCTGGCTTATCCAGACATTCGTCAGCACTTCTTGGCCCTCAGCCTTTGTGTAGAGCAAGATGTAAGGCCCTGGCTGGTAGGGTCCCTGAGCAGGGGGCATTCTGGTGTGGAGGGGGATCATGGAAGAAGTATGACTCTCCCTCCATGGTTCTCCTCTTAGAGCTTGCCCAGCCCATTCACAAGGATTAATCTGGAGTCAGGTAGCTGTGGAGTGGCCAGCCTATCTCAGGCAGGAGGGGGTGGGGTGAGGAGGTCATGGTGTGGGGGCCACAACTCCAGGTGTGGTGCTGGTGGCTGGGCATGGATAGGGAGCTGGGTGGCATGGGCCAAACAGGACTCTGTGATGGTCTGGAGAGAGGAGCAGTGGTTCCTTTGTAGCCCACCTGTGCCCTGCTTTGGGCTGGGGAACCTTGGGCATTTCTGCCTGCTGGTGACTGGGAGTTGAGTGATCTGGTCTTTTTAGTGAACCAGCTGCACGACAGGGGGATTAGGAGTGTGTTAGGAAGAGCTGCTGCTCTACTAAACCTGACATAGTGAGCTGAAGGACCCAGAGACCCTCCTGCATACCCACTCTGTAATGGACAATGGTGGGAGCTGCAGCCCAGGCCAGTGGAGGACCCTGGCCTTCCACACCCAATTGTTGAAACATCACCTCCATCTAGTTCCTAAACATTTTCAGCAACCCCAAGGAAACCCTGTACCCATTAAGCTGTTACTCCCCATTCCTCCCCCCACCCCCACCCCCACCCCAGCCCCCTGCTAGCCACTAATCAGCTTTCTGTCTCTGTGGATTTAACTGTTCTGGATATTTCATATAATGGAATCATTCATTATGTGGCCTTTCTTGTCTGGTTTGTTTCACTTAGCCTAACGTTATTGAGGTTCACCCATGTTGGAGCATTACCGACACTTTGTTTCTTTTATGGCCGAATAGTATTTCATTGCAAGAAATGTCACATTTTGTTGACCCATTCGTCAGTTAATGGACATCTGAGTTATGTCCACCTTTTGGCTATTGTGAATATTGCTGCTATGAGCATTTGTGTACAAATGAGTGTTGAATACTCATTTTCAATTCGTTTGGGAATTGAAAATATCTAGGAGTGGAATTGCTGGGTCATAAAGTAATTCTATGTTAACTTTTTGAGGAACTCCCAAACTGTTTTCCACATCAGCTGTGCTGTTTTATGTTTTAGGTATGTTGCACAAAGCTTCCAATTCCTGCACATGCTCACCAACACTTATTTCCTTTTTTTTTTTTTTTTTTTTGAAGCAGGGTCTCACTCTGTTGCCCAGGCTGGAGTGCAGTGGTGTGTGTGATCATAGCTCACTGCAGCCTCGAACTCCTGGGCTCAAGCCATCCCCCTGCCTCAGCTTCCTGAGTAGCTGGGACTACAGGCATGCACCACCACACCTGGCTGTTTTTTTGATTTTTTGTAGAGACAGGTCTTGCTGTGTTGCCCAGGCTGGTCTTAAACTCCTGGACTCAAGCAATTTTCCCATTTTGGCCTCCAAAAGTGCTGGGACCACAGGTGTGAGCCACTGTGTGCAGCCCACTTATTTCCTTTCTAAAAATTACTAGGGGCTGGGCTTGGTGACTCATGCCTGTGGCCCCAGCTACTTAGGAGGCTGAGGTGGGAGGATTGCTTAAGCCTGGGACGTCGAGACTACAGTGATCCACGATCATGCCATTGCACTCCAGCCTAGGCCATGGAGTGAGAACCCGTCTCAAAAAAAAAAAATTATTATAGTCATTCTAAGGGTGTGAAGTGTCTCTTAATTTGTTCGTATTTGTTTCTAAGCACCTGCTTTATGCCCTTTACTCAGTGTTTCATCTCATCATCCTGATAGCTCTCAGCTGGTAAGTGACAGAGCCAGGATCTAAATTAGTGCCCAACTCCAACTTTAAAGCCCTTTCCTTTACCTTCCGCAGACCCCGTATCCTGTCTCATGGCTGTTCTTTTTGGCAAGTCTTTCTCCTTTTCTCACCCTCTGTCCTGTTCCAGCACTCTGAACAGCTTTCTCATCTTTTTCTTCTTGTTCACTAATTTTCTTTCCTTTGTTAAAGCATAATCTTTCCTTTGTTAAAGCTGTCCCTGTCTACCAGCTCCTTGGCTCTGTTTACCTTGGTTGCCCTCTCTCCATCGAGTCCTGAAAGGTAGCTGTCACCCTGGGTATATGTGCTGGGGAAGGCAGGGCATGGAGAGCTCCCCACCTTCTTCAGACACGCCAGCTCCCTCCACGGGGAAGGAGCGCAAAGTGATGTTCTGTGATTGGAGACCCGACAGCAGATCCCAGGCATTGTAAACCTCTGTGAGGGGTAGGAAAAAGCCGGCGTCCTGCTGCAGGACTCCCAGGCTGGAATCTTGACCCTGGGGTAGAGAAGAGGGGCTAGCAAGAGGACCAGGATCCCAGCCCAAGGCCCCTCCACACACCAGGCCCAGGAGTGTCTCTTCTCTCATTCATGGGGATTTCCCAGCCAGCTCTGACTCTGCTTCTCAGAGTTGTAACTAGACAGCTCAGCCTCTCAGGGATCTGGAGGTCTTGGGTTTCCTCCAGGGACGGGGGCAGGGACTAAAGATCCTGGAGGGGAAGGATGGAGGGATGTCTGCTATTTCCTGTTAGCATGCAGGGTGTTTCCCTTGTTCTCCAAACTTTGAAATAACCTTTCCTGGGTTTGGTCAGCTTGTGTGTGAAGAAGGCAGATCCGAGTGAGATAAATGTGAGGTTTGCCCCAGAGGGAGGCTACCCCATTCTTGATTTGAGGAGTGTCTCAGTGCAGGCTGCGGCTCCAGGCAAACTCTGCCTACATCCCCGTGTCCTTCTTTGCATCCCTGATGGGTGGAGTTGGGGACTGCAGGATCTAAGGAGGAGGCTGGTGGTGGGGAGAAGCTCTTAGATGCTTTCCTGAGGTTGGGTTCCAGGCTACAAGCAGGAATGAGCTCAGTCTCAAGTAGGATCTCGTGGTGAGTCCGTAGTAAAAGTCTCTGGTTGGCAGGGGGAGTTATTGAAGGGAGTTAATTCAGATGGAAGTGGTTGCCGAGGTGTTCCAGCCTCGAAAGCAAAAACCACAAACAGGATCTTGGTATCTCCCACAGAGTGTTCCTTCAAGCACCCCCAACCGCCTCCCGCAACACACACAAACCTCTTCTCTCTCTTGTTCTGAGGTTTGCCCACATGCATGCAGGTACACACACACACCCCCCTAAGCACGAGAGGGGGCTGGGTGGGCAAGTGGAGTCTGCATGGAGACCAGTGAGATTAAGGGTTACCTCCAGTGAGGAAGGCTGGAGATGTCACCGTGATGTCTTCAGAGGTGATTTTAAATGCTATGGCCAATATTTGGACATTTCTAAGGATTTGCACGCCCTCAGATATGGAGAAGGCAGGACGGGGCTGGGGAGAACTCCTTTCTTTTTCCTTGCTCTCTTAGGGTGTAAAAACCCACAGTCTGGCCGAGTGCAGCTTGGCTCAGGCGTGTAATCCCAGCACTTTAGGAGGCCAAGGCAAGAGGATTGCTTAAGCCCAGGAGTTTGAGACCAGCCTGGGCAACATGGCAAAACCCTTTCTCTACAAAAAAATACACAAATTAGCCAGGTGTGGTGGCATGTACCTGTAGTCCCTGCTACTGGGGAGGCTGAGGTGGGAGGATTTGAGCCTGGGGAGGTCAAGGCTGCAGTGAACCATGATTACCTTACTGCACTCCAGCACTCCAGCACTCCAGCCTGGGCAACAGAGTGATTCTGACTCAACAAAAAACAAAAAAAGCCTGCAGTCTTAGCTATATGAAATTCCAATTTCATTGCTGTGGAGTGAGGCTGGGCTGTGGTTGATAACCACTGATTAGACTCTTGCTTCCTGAAAAGGTGGCAGAGGGCCAGCTCTCCCAGCCAAAGGTATCTTAAGCTGTGGATCTGTCAGAGCTACCCAGCCCTCCAAGGTGAGGTTAGGCCCTGAGTTTTGGAGCCAGACAGGATTTATATTCTAGGTTCTTTACTTACTAGTTGTGTAGTCCTGGGCAAGTCACATCTGTAGGCCTTGGTTTTCTCTCCTGTAAAATGGAAATAATAGTGCTACCCATCTTGTGAGGTTAATACTGGGATTAAATGAATTAATAGGTGTAAACACTTAGAGACAAGTCTGACGTATGTCAAGAAATGTTAGTGTTTGAAAGAGATTGGTTCCAAGACCCCCTGCAGATACCAAAGTTCCAGATTGCTGAAGTCTCATACAGTAAATAGTGTAGTATTTGCATAGAACCTACACACATCCTCCCTTTAAGTCATCTCTAGATTACGTACAATACCTAGTACAATGTAAATACTATGAAAATAGAAAATAGTGTGACACTGTTGTTTTGTTTTTTGTTTTTTGTTTTTGTTTTTGAGACAGAGTCTCTGTCACCCAGGCTGGAGTGCAGTGGTGCAGTCTTGGCTCACTGCAACTTCCGCCTCCCAGGTTCAAGTGATTCTTCTGCCTCAGCCTCCTGAGTAGCTGGAACAACCGGAACATGCCACCACACTCAGTTAATTTTGTTTTTTTTTTTGAGACGGAGTCTCGCTCTGTTGCTCAGGCTGCAGTGCAGTGGCGTGATCTCGGTTCACTGCAAGCTCCGCCTCCCAGGTTCGCGCCATTCTCCCGCCTCAGCGTCCCGAGTAGCTGGGACTACGGGTGCCCGCCACCACATCCCACACCCAGCTAATTTTTGTATTGTTAGTAGAGACAGGGTTTCACCATGTTGGCCAGGCTGGTCTCCAACTCCTAACCTCAGGTGATCCGCCTGCCTTGGCCTCCCAAAGTGCTGGGATTACAGGTGTGAGCCACTGCGCCTGACCCCTGTCTTTTAAAATTTGTATTATTATTATTTTAATCCATGGTTGGTTGAATCCATGGATGTGGAATTCTCAGATACAGAAGGCTAACTATAATTGTTATCCTTATCCTTTGTCCAAAACATTTAGAATTTGAGAAAAAGAGAAGAGCCCAGAGGCCATAGGGAAAATATGCCACCTTTCTGGAAGCCAGTGGAACTGAGTCCTCCACAGGGAAGAGAATAAAATGGGGATATGTTCTGTGACTGGAGACTGACCCGCTCAATCCAGGCATTGCAGACCTTCATGTCACCAAGGAGGTGTCCAGGCCTCTGTGGAGGGACGGAAGGAGCTGGTGTCCTGCTGCAGGACTGTTAGGCTCAAGTCTGGGTCCTAGGGTAGAGAAGAGGGGTGTGCGAGGGGGCCAGGGCTTCAGCCCAGGCCTCTGCACCCACCATCAGGCCCCAGCTGTTTTTCCCAGGAGTGTTTCTTCTCTTCTCATTAATGGGGATTTCACAGCCAGCTTCAACTCTGCTTTTCCATTTGTAAGCCAGAAAGATGCCAAATCAAGGGAGGAGAGAGCCAAGCTGCTAGGAAGGAGCCACGGCAGGTGGAGACTTTGCTATTTTACACTCCTGTATAGTCCTAAAACACTTTTGCTTTTCACAGCATTTCACATCCATTTCTTATTAGCTCCTCCCACTCTCCCCCTAAGTAGTTGGGACAGACTCTGTCCCTGTTACAAAGATGAGCAAATGGCAGTGATGCAGCCAGACTCAGAACCCATTTTCTTTTCTTTTTTTTTTTTTTTTGAGACGGAGTCTTGCTCTGTCGCCCAGGCTGGAGTGCAGTGGCATGATCTCGGCTCACTGCAACCTCTGCCTCCCAGTTCAAGAAATTCTCCTGCCTCAGCCTCCTGAGTAGCTGGGATTACAGGCGTCCGCCACCACGCCCAGCTAATTTTTGTATTTTTAGTAGAGACAGGGTTTCACCATGTTGGTTAGGCTGGTCTCGAACCCCTGACCTCATGATCCACCCGCCTCAGCCTCCCAAAGTGCTGGGATTACAGGCATGAGGCACCGCACCTGGCCCCAGAACCCATTTTCTAGATATTCTTTCTCCCAAGAAGACAGTGAAAGAGAGCTGGGCATCTGTGGAAAGGGCAGCAGCTTTATAAGAGAGACAGGTTCTGGGCTGGGCGTGGTGGCTCAAGCCTGTAATCCCAGCACTTTGGGAGGCCGAGGCGGGCGGATCATGAGGTCAGGAGATCGCCACCATCCTGGCTAACACGGTGAAACCCCGTCTCTACTAAAAATACAAAAAATTAGCCTGGTGTGGTGGCGGGTGCCTGTAGTCCCAGCTACTCGGGAGGCTGAGGCAGGAGAATGGTGTGAACCCCGGAGGCGGAGCTTGCAGTGAGCCGAGATTGTGCCACTGCACTGCAGCCTGGGCGACAGAGCGAGACTCTGTCTCAAAAAAAAAAAAAAAAAAAGTTCTGTAACATCAAAGGCCATGTGTTGCCTATAAAACATAATTTTGGGCCGGGCGCGGTGACTCATGCCTGTAATCCCAGCACTTTGGGAGGCTGAGGCGGGTGGATCCCCTGAGATCAGGAGTTGAAGAGCAGCCTGGCCAACATGGTGAAACCCCATTTCTACTAAAAATACAAAAAAATTAGCCGGGCGTGGCGGCTCATGCCTGTAATCCCAGCTACTCAGGAAGCTGAGGCAGGAGAATCACTTGAACCCAGGAGGCATAGGTTGCAGTGAGCTGAGATGGCCCCACTGCATTCCAGCCTGGGCGACAGAGTGAGACCCCGTCTCCAAAAAAAAAACAAAAAACAAACCAAAAAAAAAAAAACCCTTAATTTTGTGTAGTTCTAGCAATACGGAGTAAATTTGTTGGTATAATCTCTGAAATAAATTTAGGCCAGCTTGATTGCAGGCATTTTTTCTCCCAGGGGAAAAAAGGGATTACGCTGCCTAGATTCAGACTCAGCGTTTAATGAGCACCTTCTGTATGCTTCGCATTATGCCAGCTTGCCAGACGTCATCTTGTATAGCTCTCACAAAAGACCTGAGAGTAGCTGTAATTACCCCCTTTTTGTCGGCGAGGACACTGAAGGTCAGGAAAATGGAGAGATGGGCTTTTTGCTGTCACTGCAGGGAACAAGGCAGGAAGAAGCAGCCTAATTGCAGGTTAGGGTTTTAAGTCAGGCTACTGGGACAGTTAAGACCTTGGAGCAGATCACTTAAGGGAGACTGTGGGTATGAAAGGTCAGAAATTCTGAGAAGCAGAGTCCTGAAGGTATGAGCACCTGCTGGGAGGTCAAGGGGGGATGAGGGGAGACCCAAAGCAAACATAAGAGGGAAGTCCTGACTTCAGGAGTGATTAGGGATGGGGTTGTGGTTGTCCACAGCATCCCCAGGGGGAAGTGTAACCTGGAAAAGCCCCAGTGGAAGCCCACAGAGGAGCCGCCCTCCCCTGGCTCCTGAGTTTGGCAGGGCTATTATTTTCAATCGTGTTTTCCAATAACTTTGCACCTTGGCAGAATCAAGCCAAGTGACTTATGCCTGTAATTGGCAGGGACCGTTTCCAGTTCTGGTGCATGTGACTGGGCCACTTTCTTTGTGTTTAACCCCTTCCCCCACATATATCTGACCACACCCCTGCCCCCTCCCATACATACTAAGGGCAAATGATCTGACCCAGCCTTGCTTGGGGTGTGCTGTGTGTAAAAATACATGGGGTTGAGCCATTTCCTGCTGCTTCCGTTGTTGTATGGCGATAAGACACTGGGGACTCAGCTGTGGACAGAAAGATCCTCCAACCGGCTGAGAGGAACCAGGCACCAGGGGAGCAGGTCTCAGGCCTCCCCGCTCTCAGCCCACCTTACATTTCCCATCTTTCCTATCTCCTGTGACCTTTTCCTTCTTTCTCTCCCTCCCCCTCATCCTTTCTTAGTCTCTCTTCTCCTTTCCTTGTCTCTCTGACTTTGGTGCCACCCTGATGCACTCGGGAAGCCTGCCCGCCTGGTGGGGAGTGAAGGGGGCTGTCATTTCCTTCCTACGCATTCACCCTCTGCAAAGCTGGGCGGCTAGTAGCCTCAGGCCCCCAAACTGGTCCCTGCTTCCCTTGGCCTTTGAGTTACTTCTGGGGCTTTAGTCCTCGGGGACCTGGCCAGCAGGGTGGGGGTGGGGCATGCTCCTCTCCCAATTCTCGGATACAAGGAAGGACTGGGGGCTCCCACCATTATGAAGCGGAAAAGGTTACCAATGACTCTGGAGAGCCGTAAGGTAATGGAGGGCCTGGGAGAGGTGTCAGCAGAGGCAGGGTGGCCCGCCGAGCTGCGTTGTTAGTGAACATGGGGTGGCGAGGGAAGGCAGGCAGGGCACAAAGTGTAGGCTTTGGTCAGCCCTGAGGGAGAGGCCTGCTCAAGGCAGGAGCCTTATGAAGTGGTTGAGTCCAGAGAGAAAATTTGTCTCATTCCTCAGAAATCCAACCCCATGACTCCAGTGAGGCCTCAGACCTGCCTGGTCCATGTGCTGGAGCTTTAAGAGTCCTGGGCTGGGGCCAGGCGCAGTGGCTCACACCTGTAATCCCAGCACTTTGGGAGGCCAAAGCAGGCAGATCACTTGAGGTCAGGAGTTCGAGACCAGCCTGGCCAACACGGTGAAACCCCATCTCTACTGAAAATACAAAAATTAGCCAGGCATGGTGGTGGGTGCCTGTAATACCGGCTTCTCGGGAGGCAGAGGCAGGAGAATCCCTTGAACCAGGGAGGTGGAAGGTGCAGTGAGCTGAGATCACGCTACTGCAGTCCAGCCTGGGCAACAGAGCGAGACTGTGTCTCAAATAGATAAACAAACAAATAAAGAGTTCTGGGCTGGAGGTTCTGTCCCTTCCTGGCCATGTGTCCCTGAATAACTTGTTTGACCTTTCTGGGCCAAAAGAGGAGCAGCTCTGCCTAGACTGCATTTTGGGGATGCTGTGGGGACGGGGTAGAGAGCAGATGTGAGAGCCCTGTGTAAGTGGCTGTCAGGGATACTGTTCTTGTGGTGGTTGTCTTCTTTTGGACTCCTGCATCCATTTTCTAGATAGAAAAACCAAGCCCAGAGGCATCCAGGGTCACTCCTATGGTCTCAGGGTTTACCCATGCTTCCTCTGCCTGCCTCTTTCCCCAGGTCGATAAGGGAGACCTGGTGGCCCTGAGCCTCCCCGCCGGCCATGGTGACACTGACGGCCCCATCAGCCTGGACGTGCCCGATGGGGCACCGGACCCCCAGCGGACCAAGGCCGCCATTGACCACCTGCACCAGAAGATCCTGAAGATCACCGAGCAGATCAAGATCGAGCAGGAGGCTCGCGACGACAACGTGGCAGAGTACCTGAAACTGGCCAACAACGCGGACAAGCAGCAGGTGTCACGCATCAAGCAAGTGTTCGAGAAGAAGAACCAGAAGTCAGCCCAGACCATCGCCCAGCTGCACAAGAAGCTGGAGCACTACCGCCGGCGCCTGAAGGAGATTGAGCAGAACGGGCCCTCGCGGCAGCCCAAGGACGTGCTGCGGGACATGCAGCAGGGGCTGAAGGACGTGGGCGCCAACGTGCGCGCAGGCATCAGCGGCTTTGGGGGCGGCGTGGTGGAGGGCGTCAAGGGCAGCCTCTCTGGCCTCTCACAGGCCACCCACACCGCCGTGGTGTCCAAGCCCCGGGAGTTTGCCAGCCTCATCCGCAACAAGTTTGGCAGTGCTGACAACATCGCCCACCTGAAGGACCCTCTGGAAGATGGGCCCCCTGAGGAGGCAGCCCGGGCACTGAGCGGCAGTGCCACACTCGTCTCCAGCCCCAAGTATGGCAGCGATGATGAGTGCTCCAGCGCCAGCGCCAGCTCAGCCGGGGCAGGCAGCAACTCTGGGGCTGGGCCTGGTGGGGCGCTGGGGAGCCCTAAGTCCAATGCACTGTATGGTGCTCCTGGAAACCTGGATGCTCTGCTGGAAGAGCTACGGGAGATCAAGGAGGGACAGTCTCACCTGGAGGACTCCATGGAAGACCTGAAGACTCAGCTGCAGAGGGACTACACCTACATGACCCAGTGCCTGCAGGAGGAGCGCTACAGGTAGGTGCCTGCCCACCCCCTCCTGCAGCCCAGCTGGACGTGGGATGAGGCAAGGAGCACTGGTTTTCAGACCCAGGGTGTGGAGGCAGTCAGAGGAGCATCCTCAGCGTCCTGGCTGCTGGAAGGAGCCAGCACGAGGCCCTAAGGAGCCTTCTTTCTTTTTTCCTTCTGTATTTTTTGGAGGCGGAGTGTCTCTCTGTCGCCCAGGCTGGAGTGGAGTGGCACGATCTCAGCTCACTGTAACCTCTGCCTCCTGGGTTCAAGCGATTCTCCTGCCTTGGCCTCCTGAGTAGCTGGGATTACAGGCATGCACCACTACACCCCGCTAATTTTTTGTATTTTTAGTAGTGACAGCGTTTCACCATGTTGGCCAGGCTGGTCTCGATCTCCTGACCTCAATTCAGGGATGACATTAATCCCTTCTTCATAGGGTCATAAAGATACAATGAGTCCAGACCTGTAAAGTCAAAGCATGTGAATGGATGTATAGCTTCCAAAACATGAACCTCCAGTCGGAGCTCCTGGGGCCAGCCTGGAACAGAGCTGACATCTCTCGGCCTCTCCTTCTGTGTCTCCCTCCGGTCCTGTGCTGCCCTTTTCTGCCCTTTGCTCTGTGCCTCTGCAGCACTTGCCACTCGCTCCCTGGGCTTGTGGGGGGATCTTTTCCTTAGCTAGCACTTTCTCTTTTTCTTCTCCATATATATGAAGAAGGCTTGGAAAATTGAAGGGGAGCCCCACCTAAAAACTAACCACTCCTCACATAATAGTCATCTTACGCTATTTTGTGCCTTCAGAGCCGGGATTGTGTCCTCTACACCCATGTGTCCCTGGTACCCAGAGAGCATCTGAGCCTAGGGCTTAAGAGCCCAGATTGAAGTCAGCCAATCCTTAACTCCTCCATTCATGAGCTGTGTGATCCTAGGCAGGCTCCTCAGCCTCCACGCCTCAGTCTTCTCCTCTGTAAAATGGAGATGACACTGGCACCTATCTCATGGGATTGTGGGGAGGATCCTATGAGGTCATGTAGGTAAAATGCTTAGCACAGTGCCTACACCTAAGAAGTGCTGTGTAAATAGTAGCTTCTATTGTTGTTGCTGTTAAAATTAGAACAGAGCAGAGCTGGACACGTGGGGTGGGCTGAGTCATTGTTTATTGAGAGAATGAATGAATCAACTGTGGGAGAGAATGGAAGCTCGGGGAGCCAGGACTGGTGTCACTCTCTCTCCCTCCGCCAGGTATGAGCGGCTGGAGGAGCAGCTCAACGACCTGACTGAGCTTCATCAGAACGAGATGACGAACCTGAAGCAGGAGCTGGCCAGCATGGAGGAGAAGGTGGCCTACCAGTCCTATGAGAGGGCACGGGACATCCAGGTATGGCCAGGGCAACCTTGGGAGGCCCCAGATGTGCTGGTAGAGCTGGCAGCAGCCAGAAGGTTAGGGTTCTTGTCACGTGGGGCATGATAGACACAGGCTGGCCTGTTGGCCGGGGCAGATAGGCACATGGATGAAGAGGGCAGCATAGCGGGAGCGGAGTGGAGATTAGCAAGACAGGCCTGAGGCTGACAGCGTGCACTGTGCAGAGGCAAGCCCACAGGGCAAAGGCCACCATGCCCCCCACCTCTTTGATGGCAGCTTCGCAAATGAGTAATTGGAGTTTCCAGGCTCCAGCCTGCCTCAAGAGGGAGCCAGCTGGGATTGGGCCAGCTCTTTTCCTTCCCTAGTAATCAAGACTCTCATTTCCTAGTATCCTCCCCAAAGAGTCATCCTTAAAGGTCTCTGACCCCAGTTGCAGCTGGTCAACCTCCACTCCTCCTGGCCTTTGGAGAGGAGACTTCGTTATAGGCACCTTCTCAGCGGGGTAGGTAGGTTTTCAGCCTAGGGGTCCTGCCCATCCTGAGCGCGCACATGCCAGCCCCTCTGCCCCCGCAGGAGGCCGTGGAGTCCTGCCTGACCCGGGTCACCAAGCTGGAGCTGCAGCAGCAACAGCAGCAGGTGGTACAGCTGGAGGGCGTGGAGAATGCCAACGCGCGGGCGCTGCTGGGCAAGTTCATCAACGTGATCCTGGCGCTCATGGCCGTGCTGCTGGTGTTCGTGTCCACCATCGCCAACTTCATCACGCCCCTCATGAAGACACGCCTGCGCATCACCAGCACCGCCCTCCTGGTCCTCGTCCTGTTCCTCCTCTGGAAGCACTGGGACTCCCTCACCTACCTCCTGGAGCACGTGTTGCTGCCCAGCTGAGTGGCCAGCCACACCAACCCCGTGCTCTCTGGCCCCCAACTGGCCACACTTCTCCAGGAGGGACCCTTGGACTTCTTTGTGTGTCCAGTTTGGCCTCCTGCCCAAACTGTCCATTCCAGCAGCTCCTGCCCCCTTCTCTGTACTTGCTTCTGTCTGACACCTTCTCCCTGTTGGCCTGAAGGGAGCTTAGAATGCAGCCCTACCTGGAGATAGTGCGGGCACCTGTGGCCAAGTGGAGCAGAGGTGGACATGGGGTTGGATTGTTTTGATTATTTATAGTTACACAAGGACTTCTCCCAGCTGACCCTCAGGATGCCCCAAGTCAGGAAGACCATTAAGAATAGGAGGAGAGGGCTCTGCCTCAACTTTCCTAGGAAAGAGCCCACCTCGGAGATAGCTACGGTTTCCTCTGGTGGAGATGGTGAGGATGAAGGCTGGAGAGTGAGGGAGGAGGCTCTGCTGGCCGCAGAGAACACAGGGATGGGAGGGTCCCTAGCCTTCGGGCACCTCCAGGGCCAGAGAGCAGGCTCAGAGCAGCTAGTGTGGAGCTCAGCACCCCCACCCCACCCCTCCTCCCTGTAGAGCTGATTTGAGGCCTCCTTCTGGGGCTGGGCTCTGCAGGCCAGGTGGGTGTGGCCTGTGTTTTCCCTTCTGTTCTTTCTGCCTGTACTGGATCTGTTATTTTCAGGGAAACAGGCCCCAGGGCCCCCCTGAGCCTCACCCTAAGCCCTTAGGCCTCTGGGAGTGCTGTTGGGTTCTATTTATTTATTTATTTGTTCCTTTGTTCCCTACCAGTGCCCCCAGTGTCTTCCCTGCTGAGCACCAGGAGAGGTCCTGCCCCATCCTCTCTCTGAAGCCAGGGCCCTTCCATTCCATTTAGCCTTTGGATCATCCTGGCTGGGAGAAGTGGGACCGAGCCACCCAGCCCCACTATCCCCAAGCAGCCCTACAGCCGGGATGGGAGGCACGTGGCCTCTCTTTTATCCGTCTATTTATTTTGTAAGTGTGTATTCGTGTGGAGGAGGTTGTTGCTTTATTTTTTTAAGGCTCTGGAGTGTTGTGTATGGTTTCTTTTCACATCCCAGCCTCCCATGGGCACTTCCAAGAAGAGAGGGGATTTCTTGGAAAAGGAGAGAGGAATCCCCTAGAGCAGGGAAAGCAGTGCCTGCCAGCTGTTGTGCACCTTCCTGAGAAATAAATATCCTCTAAATTTTCAAACCATCCTGTCTGGTGTTGGTTGATTAGGTTGTGTCTGTGGGAACCACCACGTCTCTCCCCACACCCAAGCATTCTGGGTAACACAGGCTAGGCCTCTCCTGTTGACCTGAGGCCCTCTTCCTCCAGAATCCAACAAGGAACAAGGCATGGCCTAAGCGGTATGATAGGAGGGATGATATCCACCCCATCCAGGCCTCTTAGAGTCCAGGCGAAGGCAATTAGGAGAGAGATTTCCACAGCTCGGAGCAGGTGAGCCACCAGCGGCCTGAATGGCAGCAGCCATGCCCAAGTGAGGCCACGAGAGGGCAGCAGAGTCCTTACGCTAACACTTTCTCCCGGTGCAGCCCCAAAGAAGGCAGCTGCTGGAGTTAGCTTGGTTTTCTCAGAGCCGTCAGCCAGAGCACAGAGCACAGAGCACCTGCTCTCCAGGCGCTGGAGCGTGGGCTTGAGTGTAGTGACCAGGCCCTCTGTGGCTGCAGCACCCACTCCCGGCAGTTCACACAGATGGGCACCCTAGATGGCACTGCACTCCCAGCAGTAACCCTGTGGGGGTTTAGGAGAGGCCACCTGAATCTCCCTGCTGGGATGAAAAGATGCTGACTTCCAGCATCTGGAGCAGGAGGGATGGTGGGAAATGCACCCACCCCAGAGACCTGGGTCCTGGCCCATAGTGAGTAGATGGCAGCCAACTCACATCTCTCTGCACCTCAGTCTCCACATCAGCGGTAGAGGATGTGCAGCAGCACTTCGAAGGGCTCGGACATTCTGCAGTTCTGTGGGTCTGACAAATCAAAAGTTGCCGCTGTACTTGTGGCCTCAGGCTTGAGGAGACAACAAGAGTCAGGGACAGTGCTGTCACCAGATTGGAGAGAAGGCTGTGCTGGTGCCACGGGGGGTGGCATTGGTGGCTCATCCTCACCCTCTGTACAATGTAAGAGTTTCACTAGGTGACCTTGCCGGGGCCTTCCAACAGTGTCATTCCTGGACCCTGCACTCACCTCCCTTGGGGGCCACAGGTGTCCTAGAGCCCACATTCCTGGGCCCCAGGTGGGGGGTGGCTGCCCCAGGCTGCAGACATTTCCCACATTCCTCCCCAAGGTCAGGTGCCTTCCCTGAATTAAATGTCACTGCCAACCACAGCCCACACTGAAAGGGAGGAGGAAAAAGGGAGGGAGGGTGGCGGCCATGCTCAGCTGATCCTGAGACTGACAGCGAACAGAGGAGGTGGGGGAAGACCAGCCCCAGCTACACAGGGTCATCTGCAAAAAGGACAGAACACCAGCCTGTGTTTGCCTTATCATGACAACGTGTCTAATAAAGCCCTGCCTGTCTGGGACTCTGATGGTCACTGATGCTTCCTTGTTTGTGTTTGAGCCTTCTCACCCTTTAGAAAAAAGGGGGTGCGGCCCAGCATGATGGCTTAACGCCTGTAATCCCAGCACTTTGGGAGGCCAAGGTGGGTGGATCACCGGAGGTCAGGAGTTCGAGACCAGCCTGACCAACATGGTGAAACCCCATCTCTACTTAAAATACAAAATTAGCCGGGCGTGGTGGCACATGCCTATAATCCCAGCTACTTGGGATGCTGAGGCAGGAGAATCACTTGAACCTGGGAGGCGGAGGTTGCAGTGAGCCAAGATTGTGCCATTGCACTCCAGCCTGGGCAACAAGAGTGAAACTCTGTCTCAAATAAAAAAAAAAAAGAAGGAAAAAAGGGAGTGCATTGCCCCCACTTCAACCTGAACTCCTCTGCTGGGGACCATTCTCCTTCAGAATGCAGGGCCAACAGGCAGGTCCTTCCCAGAGCATCTGTCATGCAGGTCCTAGCCCCTCACCTGAGGGTCCAGAGGTCTCAGCCAGGCTGGTATGCTCCCCTCAGCCTGGGTCCACTACAGAGGGAGTAGCTAAGAATTCATGTTGAAGTTGGCACGTTACTGCTTCAGCAGCACTGAGCAGGCAGGTGGCATGTTTACCATGCCTGTGCAGAGCTGGCACTCCCTGCCAACCTCATCAAAACTGTACGGCTACAACAGGTGCAGCCCTGGCAAACAGCAAAGCAGGCAGACAGCACAGGCCAGCAGGAGGTGACTTAACCCCTGCCAGCACAGGTTACTGTGGAGTGGTTCTGAGCTATGGAGGGAGGGAAGGGAGGAGGAAAGACTTGGGGCCACAGGGTGGGAGAGGAGGGGAGCTGCAGCCTGGGCACCTGGAGGGATCTTCATGGCAGGCTCAATTTCCCTTTCAAAGCCAGGGCCCTTAAGTCAAGTCTGGATCCCAATATTAAGGAGCCAGCAGACCTAGGCTCAAACCCCAGTGCTGCTACTTACCTTGGACAGGGTTCCAGCTGCTCTCAGCCCAATCTCCTCATCTTCCAGGAGGAATGGAGATGACATGGCACTGGCTCACAGGCTTGGGTGCAGGAGACTTGACATTCTGCAGGTCAAGACTTAAGCACAAGGCCTAGAATGTGATGGATTAACCCGAGACTAGACTTATTACTGCTCCTCATTCCTGAGCCTGTGAGATATTAAGGTGCAGAAGAACTCTTTAGGGAAGTCTAAGGCCGACCCCACAGGAACATACAAGGCCAAGGGTGGCTAAGTGAGCCTCAGCCTCTGATCCTGGAAAGCCTAATAGAGGTCCTTAGGGTTCCTCTTCCCTGGGAACCCAGAGCCTGCTTATTCCCAGCAGCCTCTCCCCTCGGTCTGGTAGACAAAGCTGGTCCAGTCCCAAGAGGCCAAGCCCCAGCTTGAGAGAGGACTGGATTCGGCCTATTTGACCCAAGATGGCTGCCAACACCCCAACTGCACAAGTGTATCAGTCTGTGGGTCCCTCCCGCCTCCAGCCCATGGTCCTGGGTGTGGGGTCTAGGAAGGAGAGCAGGAATCAAGACGCCTGCTTTTGAGTTGAGACTGTGGAGGTTGTGGGCCTCAGTTTCCCCAGCTGAAACATGGGGATAATCATATCCATGCTGCCCAACTGTTAGGACACCGGTGAGGCTCGTAGGTGTCAGCTATGAGTGCCTGCCCCATGACACCCCAGGATCTCACTCTAGGGGAATGACCTGTTAGAATGCTGCCAGCCATCTGGGGCCCCCAGGGAGGGCTTTGATCTGCCCAGGGACAGGGCTGGGCAGGGCTTGGGAAAGCAGCCAGCAGTGACCCATGGGCCTGATGGCTTGCAGCCAAACTCCAGATGCAGATGGAAGGAGGAAGCTTGGTCCCCACTAGGCTGCGGGGAGGCATGTGGGGAAGGAGGGGAGGCTGAGACTTGTCCCAGCACATTTGGGCCTGCTGGCAGGTCCTGAGTCACTCAGCCAGAAGAGCAGTCGGGGTGGTGACAGTAGCGATGCCCGCCAGACACAGGGCCTCCCAGGAGAGCACTCCCACCTTGGTCCCCCCATACCCCAAAGCTCGACTGTCCGGATGACGCATCCTGGGCCCAGCGGTGCCATCTCAGCCATGCGCCTGCCTCCAGGCAGCCATCCACGAAGCTGGCTCTGATTCCAAAAGCCCCAGAGGTGATTCTGAGAGGTCTGGGTGCCCAGTCTCGGCACCCTGCCAGCCTCAGCCGAAGGTTCTCTTGTTGCCCTTACTTTGTTTTTTTGTTTTGTTTTGTTTTTAAGTGAAACAAATTATTTCAGTTTAATTTTCTCAGCATGTATCTGGCATTAAGTAGTTGTTATAATTTTTTTTCCATAGGTTATTGGGGAACAGGTGGTGTTTGGTTACATGAGTAAGTTCTTTAGTGAGATTTTGGTGCACCCATCACCCAAGCAGTGTACACTGTACCCTATTTGTAGTCTTTTGTCCCTCTCTTGTTGCCTTACTTTGATTATTCTTTTTTTTTTTTTTTTTTTTTTTTTTTGAGACAAAGTCTTGCTCTGTCGCCCAAGCTGGAGGGCAGTGGCACGATCTTGGCTCACTGCAACCTCCACCTCCTGGGTTCAAGCTATTCTCCTGCCTCAGCCTCCTGAGCAGCAGGGACTACAGGTGTGTGCCACCATGCCCAGCTAATTTGTTTTTTGTTTGTTTGTTTTGTTTTTTTGAGACGGAGTTTTGCTCTTGTTGCCCAAGCTGGAGTGAAATGGAATGATCTCGGCTCACCGCAACCTCCGCCTCCCAGGTTCAAGTGATTCTCCTGCCTCAGCCTCCCAAGTAGTTGGGATTACAGGCATGCGCCACCATGCCTGTAATACTAATTTGGTATTTTTAGTAGAAATGGGGTTTCTCCATGTTGGTCAGGTTGGTCTCGAACTCCCAACCTCAGGTGATCTGCCCACCTCAGCCTCCCAAAGTGCTGGGATTACAGGTGTGAGCCACTGCACCCAGCCTCATTTTTGTATTTTTAGTAGAGACTGGGTTTTACCATATTGTCCAGGCTGGTCTCGAACTCTTGACTTCAGGTGATCCACCTGCCTCAGCCTCCCAAAGTGCTGGGATTACAGGCATGAGCCACTGCGCCCAGCCACTTTGGTTATTCTTGCTGTGATCTCAGCTCCCTGAAGATAAGTCTCAAGTAAACACTTTAGAAAGATCTGAGTGTCTCTCTGGCTGGTCTGGGGCTCTGTTCTTTGCTCTCCTGTAGGAAGAGTGAGTCCTCTCTGTACCACCCTAGGTAACAGACCATCCACTCCTACCTGGTGCTGTCTCCAGCTATTACTTAACTGGGGTCCCTCTGTCCTTTTTCTAGTTGGGGTCAGCCCCAGTCACCCATACTGAGGGTGGAGATGGAGAAGAGAGGATTTCCCATGAAACTGATCATTAAATGAACTCATGCAAGAGACAAGTCACCAACACAGACCTGATGTCTCTCTGACCGGCATCCTCCTCTCGAGCTTCTCAGCCAAGTGTGGCCTGGCCAGGCCAAGCGTGGGAAGACCTGAGAGTTGGGATTCCGGCTTCTGAGAAGGAAAAGGCCAAGGAGGGGTTCCCTTCCTTCTTCTTCATTTTCTCCTCTGTTGGTCTTGAAGCTCTTATCATGGTTTGGCAGCCATGGAGTCCAGGTTTGTGACCCCCAAACCACCCAGCTTTAGGTTCAATTAAATTCAAGAAACATGGTTTTGAGCTCCGGCTCTGTGACAGGCACTGGAGACACAGAGGAGCAAGACATGGTCTCTGCTGTCATGGAGCTCACGAGCTAGTGGGGACAGACACACACAAACACACACACGCACACGCACACACACACCATCAATACAAGGGCAGGCAGAGATCAATGCTGCCATAGGGCCTGGCAGGGACAGGAAGGTTTTTACAAGATGTAGAGCTTCCTTCTGATGGGGGCTAGGGGAGGTTTCTCCAAGCATTGGAGGAAGCATAAGAAGCAAAAAGGGACCGTGTTCTATAGCATGATGGCTTTGGTCATGTCCTGGGGTTGGAGTGGGAGACAGGGTATCCATGGCATGAGTAGCTATGCAGTTATTTCAGGCATTAGCACTGCCTGGCCCACAACCCAGAGGGCAAGATACCTGAGGAAGGGGCTTCTAAGTCTGTGGCAGTGAGAAGGAGAATGAGGATGGCTTTCAGAGTGGGAAGGAAACTCCACCCCAGAACTCTGGGGCTTGGGGGCTTCAAAGGGGTTGTCTATGCTTGAAAGCCAAAGGTGGCTGGGCACGGTGTCTTGTGCCTGTAATCCCAGTACTTTGGAAGGCCAAGGCAGGTGGATCTTGAGGTCAGGAGTTCAAGACCAGCCTGGCCAACATAGTGAAACCCTGTCTCTACTAAAAATACTAAAATTAGCCGGGCGTGGTGGCGCGTGCCTGTAGTCCCAGCCACTCGGGAGGCTGAGGCAGGAGAATTGCTTGAACCCAGGAGGCAGAGGTTACAGTCAGCCAAGATTGCACCACTGCACTTCAGCCTGGGCAGCAGAGTGACTCTGTCAAAAAAAAAAAAACAAGGAAAAAAAAAGCCAAAGGGAAGGGAAACACAAAACCACAACAACCACACAGGTGCCCCTGGCGTGGGGACAACCCATTGAAAGCCAAAGGGAAGCCAGAGGGAAGCTTTCAGAAAGAAGGGAAAAAAAAAGCATTCCCTTGAGGAAGAGCTGGAGCCATCTGGCATTCTGGGGATTTGGAGATTGATGCTCAGATGTGCTGTGTGGCACTGAGCAGGTAACATCACCTCTCCAGTCCTTGTGTCCCCATATCTACACAAATAAAGAACTTAGGATGGGGAGACTGACATGGCTAATGAGTGACCAAGCCCTGGGGGCTGTGGGAATACCTAAGATGGTGTCTGTGTGCAAAGCCAACTCAAGGGCAGGTTCCCAACGTGGTAGAGGGGAGGCTTATGGAGTCAGGGTGATGGAGAGTAAAGACAGGTGTGGGGCCGAGCGCAGTGGCTCACGCCTGTAATCCCAACACTTTGGGAGGCCAAGGCGGGTGGATCACCTGAGGTCAGGAGTTCAAGACCAGCCTGGCCAACATGGCGAAACCCCATCTCTACTAAAAATGCAAAAATTAGCTAGGCGTGGTGGCGCGTGCCTTTAGTCTCAGCTACTCCGGAGGCTGAGGCAGGAGAATCACATGAACCCGGGAGCCGGAGGTTGCAGTGAGCAAAGAAAAGACAGATCTGGGACCTGTGTTCTGACCACCAGAGGGGTCCTCAGTGCTGGATGGTCAGGCCAGTGAGGAGCTCCAGGTGAGGACAGGAGCAAGATTTGGGCTCCACTGGGCTTCCCTGGCCTCTCTGTCACCCTCCCCCAGGGGTGAGGCTAAAGATGAAAGCGATACCAGGGCTACCCTCTCTGCTTGTCAGCTGTAAGATTAAAAAGGAGGTGGCTTCCACGCAAAGCAACTGTCATCGACTCTGGTATGATTCGAGGGTGTGGGAAGGCCCCACCCTGGCCCAAAGTCATGGCAATATGAACCCTTTTTCTGTTCAGGCCCTTATAGCTCACAAATGCTTCTTGTGTGCTGGACTGAATCATTGTATCCTCACAGCAACCTGGAGAATGGCCAGAGAGGTGTCACTGGACTCTATTTTACAGATGAGCAAGCTGAGGCTCAGAAGGATGAAGGGAACTCACTCATGGACACACAGCTAGTGAACGGCAGACCCAGGATGAACCCAGGCTGGACAACAATGCTCCTGCCTGTAACTGAAGCGTGACAAGCCATATTCAGGTTAGGCGTTACTTCTTCATGTAACATGCAGGTGTGGCTGGGTGCGGTGGCTCACGTCTGTAGTCCCACCACAGGAGGCCGAGGCAGGAAGATCAACTGAGGTCAGGAGTTTGAGACCAGCCTGGGCTACATAGGGAGACCCTGTTTCTACCAAAAAATTAAAAAGTTAGCTGGACATGGTGGCTCACGCTTGTAGTCCCAGCTACTGGGTAGTCTGAGGTGGGAGACTTGCTTGAGCGTGGGAGGTGGAAGTCGAGGCTGCAGGCACTACATTCCAAACTGGGTGACAGAGCAAGACCATGTCTCAAAAAAAAGAAAACCAAAGAAATGGGCCCAGCATGGTGGCTCATGCCTGTAATCCCAGCACCTTGGGAGGCCAGGGTGAGTGGATTGCTTCAGCCCAGGAGTTTGAGACCAGCTTGGGCAACATGGCGAAACCCTGTCTCTACAAAAAATATAAAAGATTAGCAGAGGAGGGTGGCGCATGATTGTAGTCCCACATACTTGGGAGGCAGAGGTGGTGGATCACTTGAGCCTGGGAGGCAGAAGTTGCAGTGAGCCAAGATCATGCCACTGCACTCCAGCCTAGGTGACAGAGGGAGGTTCTGTCTCAAAACAAACAAACAAACAAACAACAACAAAAATGTAGGTGCCCCTCTATTCACAATAGCAAAGACTTGGAACCAACCCACATGTCCATCAGTGATAGACTGAATTAAGAAAATGTGGCACATATACACCATGGACTACTATGCAGCCATAAAAAAGGATGAATTCATGTCCTTTGTAGGGACATGGATGAAGCTGGAAACCATCATTCTCAGCAAACTATCGCAAGGACAAAAGAAACCAAACTCCTCACTCATAGGTGGGAACTGAACAATGAGAACACTTGGACACAGGGTGGGGAACATCACACACCAGGGCCTGTCATGGGGTTGGGGGAGGGGGGAGGGATAGCATTAGGAGATATACCTAATGTAAATGACGAGTTAATGGGTTCAGCACACCAACATGGCACATGTATACATATGTAACAAACCTGCACATTGTGCATATGTACCCTAGAACTTAAAGTATAATAATAAAAAAAAATGTAGGTGCCCCTGGTGTGGGTGACAACCCAATGAACACTCTCCTGCTTTTCAGGAGAAAGGGAAGGTTGGAGTTTGGGAAGTTGAGGGAAAAAATCACTTTCAAAGAGGCAGAAAGCAAGACAAACTGTCTCCAAATTCTGTTGACTTTGTATTTTTTCTCAAGTCTGGGTCCTTGAGCCATGGAGCTTAACTCTAACCCCAAAAGCGAAAAGCCAGGGAGAGGTTGCAAAGGAACTGTTCATGCTTCTGTTCTTCAAACCTGTAGAAACATTGGCTTGGGCTGGGCATGGTGGCTCATGCCTGTAATCCCAGCACTTTAAGAGGCCGAGGTGGGTGGATCACTGTAGGTCAGGAGTTCAAGACCAGCCTGGCCAACTGGTGAAACCCCATCTCTACTAAAAATACAAAAATTAGCCAGGCGTGGCGGTGCTGGCCTGTAATCCCAGCTACGTGGGGGGCTGAGGCAGGAGAATCACTTGAATCCGGGAGGTGGAGGTTGCAGTGAATTGAGGTTGCGCCACTGCACCCCAGCCTGGGTGACAGAGTAAGACTCCATCTCAAAAAAAGAAAAAAAAGAAAGAAAGAAAGAAACATCAGGGCCAGGCCTAATGGCTCACACCTGTAATCCCAGCACTTTGGGAGACCAAGGCGGGTGGGTCACCTGAGGTTAGGAGTTCCAGACCAGCCTGGCCAACATGGTGAAACCTCGTCTCTACTAAAAATACAAAATTTAACCAGGTGTGGTGGCACGCACCTGAAGTCCCAGCTACTCAGAAGGCTGAGGCAGGAGAATCACTTGAACCCGGGAGGCGGAGGCTGCAGTGAGCCAAGATTGGGACACTGCACTCCAGCTTGGGCAACACAGCGAGACTGTTTCAAAAAATAAAAAAAGAAACATTTGCTTCATGTAGGAGCTGGGGTATCCAGAGGTGAGCTCGACAGACTCTTTCTGTGTGAACATCTTGAAATCTATCGGGAAAGACAGAGATAAAAATAGGTCAGTGACAACAGAGCTTGGTAAGTGCCAAAATAAAGTCAGGATCTGAGGAAGAGTACAGAGCAACAAACTGCCAGAGGCGAGCTGGATCAGCAGGCAGAGCTCTCTCGGCTCCATGACACACCCATCATCACACACTTCACCCATCCCAGCACCTCGTTAGCCTTCCAGCCAGAAAGTCCTTTTTTGGTGGGGGATAAGGTCTCACTGCAGTGCAGTGGCACGATCTCAGCTTACTGCAGGCTTGAGCTCCTGGGCTCAAGCGATCCTCCCACCTCAGCCTCCCGAGTAGCTGGTGGGACCACACCCACTACTGCACCCGGCTAATTGTTTTTTTATTGTAGAGATGAAGTCTCACTACGTTGTAGAGATGAAGTTCACTATGTTGCCCAGGCTGGTCTTGAACTCCTGGGCTCAAGCAATCTTCCCACCTCGGCCTCCCAAAGCAGAAAGTCCTTTCTGTTACCTCGTTTAAGTGTCCCTTGTCCAGCAGTGCCCAGTACACCTGACCATGGCCAAGGACCTCACCCTATGATCTCAGCAACTAGAAGACAAAGGGCTGTTAGGCTGGATGCGGTGGCTCACGCCTGTAATCCCAGCACTTTGGGAAGCCAAGGTGGGTGGATCATGAGGTCAGGAGATCAAGACCATCCTGGCCAACATAGTGAAACCCCGTCGCTACTAAAAATACAAAAATTAGCCAGGCGTGATGGCGTGCACCTGTAATCCCAGCTACTCAGGAGGCTAAGACAGGAGAACTGCTTGAACCTGGGAGGCGGAGGTTGCAGTGAGTCGAGATCACGCAACTGCACTCCAGCCTGGGTGACAAAGCGGGACTCTGTTTCCAAAAAAAAAAAAAAAGAAGAAAGAAGGAAGGAAGGGAAAGAAAGAAAGAAAGAGAGAGAGAGAGAAAGAAAGAAAGAAAAAGAAAGAAAGAAGGAAAGAAAGAGGCGACTGTGGAAAAGGATGATTAGGGACGCTAAGGAAGGTAAGAGGTATTTTATCCTTTTGTGCAAATTTGCCTCAGCCTCAACTCCTCATCTGTGGTGACAAAAACGTTTCTTTCCCCCCGGGGACAGGGAGAAAAGGGAAGAGGTCAGAGTGTGTCTTTTGCATCAGCTGTTTTTCAAGTGAGAGTAACCCTTATGCTGAAATGGCATATTTTGGTGTGGCATATTCTGTCCCTCTTCAAAGATACATGAGACGACATATGCAAAGCATTTTGCATTGTAAGATGCTTATTACTGTCACTTCACAGATGGGAAATGAGATCTAGGCACCTCTCAGGGTCCGGCCAGCAGAAGGTTGAGGAATGCGGGCTCTAACCTACATCTGTCGACTCCAAAGCCACACAGCCGCCCACACAAGGTAGCTCTTTTCCTCACCTCACCCCCTGAGCTCTGGAACACCTTTGTTCTGCCCAAACGACAATGAAGCAGCAACGGAGGCAGCGGCAGGGGAACTGTAAGGTGGCCCCAAACTCAGACTGTCCCCAAGTTGGAGGCCTGCTAGGGCCTGGGAGCACAGCAGTCCCCCACCAGGGAGTCTTCCCTTCCCCACCTGCCCACTGCAGACTGGGCACCCCTGCTGCATGTGTCTGACCTCTGTGAACCTCAGTTTACCCAACATACAATAACCCTGACAGTCTGTCATTCTGTGCTTCTGTGACGTCAGCCTTAGGAGTTATCAGGGACCCAAACTTGGGCTTCACAGGGGGCAGGATGGAGGCCCTGCCACTCGGACCAGACCAGGTTGTGGTGAGGGGCAAGGGTGGTGCCTCCAGGCACCAACCCAGAGTGACCTCACTCTCTGCAGGCTCCCCTGGGGCCCTGAGGGAGGGTGGGGTGCTGGACAGGCCTGCTAGATGGGAGCAGGTTTGGAAGGAGGTTTAGGAAGGGTGCGGTGGGGAGGGTGTGCCGCTCAGGTTCAGTGTGATCACTAGAGAGGGGCACGCCTGCCTGCATCGTCTGCCATGCCAGACAGGGCAGGACAGCTTCTCCCCCAGCCTGGGCCTTTAGGATCCACTGTGTGACCATCCTGAGCCCCTTAGCAAGGTGTGAGCGGGGTTGGACACCCTCCCCTCAACATCCATCTAATGCCAGCCACCAGCCCTGCCTTGCTGCATGATGGGCAATCAGGGTAAGGGAGCCAAACCCCAGCTGCTCTCAGAGCTGTGAGGACAAGAGTGGAAAACCTGCCCTCACAGGCCCAGCTGGCCAGAAGGGTTGTTTCTTTCAGTCGCCCTCCCCCAGAGGGAGCAGGAGCAGACAATGGCCACCATGACTCACCAGTGAGCCATCTTCCCCTCCCCACCCCTCCAGCCTGGCCCAAGACAGCTTAGCTTGTCCTCCAAGGGAGCTGCAGCCCAGCCTCCCAGGGCCGCCAGCTTCCTCTCTCTTCACCCAACCTGGTTCCCCCCCTGCTTGTGCAACACCACATCAGAGGGTTGTGAAGTGGAGAGGGAGGAGTTTGACAGCTGCAGACCCAGGCAGACAGAGCAGACTCCTTTGTGAAGGAGATAGAGGCTGCAGGGGCCCAAGTCCAGCCTGTACTCCCCTGCCCTGACCCACAAGGCATCACCCAGTCTCCCCAAACCCTAGGGAAGTGGTCATTGTCATTTATTTGTTCCTTTCTTAGATAGAGCTTGGATCCTGTCTGCAATTTATTCCTTCCTGCAAAACCAAGTATGTGAGGCAGAGGAAAGTCCTATTCCATTCCAGGAGGGACAGGGCTCCCTGTTGGAAAGTATTTCCTTTTGCTAAGTTTCTATCTGCCTCCAGGGTAGACTCCACTAGGCAGTATTTCAAGAAGTTAATGCACTTCCAATCCCCATCTAACCTATATTCTTTGCCGCAAGCCAAATACCCTTAGTTCTTTCAGTCATTTCTCCTAAGACATGGATTTAAGACCTTTTGACAGCTTGGCCTGTATCCTCTGGAAACATTTCCATTTACCCAAGTTCTTCTTAAAACATGATGTCTTTGTCCAGGTGCAGTGGCTCATGCCTGTAATCTCAAAGTGGAGGCTGAGGGAGGAGCATCAGTTGGGTCCAGGAGTTTGAGATCAGCCTGGGCAAGATGACAAGACCCCATCTCTACTTAAAAAAAAAAAAAAATTACTGATTCTCACCAAAAAAAAAAAAATAGCCAGGCATGAAGACATGGGCCACCTACTTGGGAGGCTGAGGTGGGAAGATCGCTTGAGCCTGGGAGATCAAGGCTTCAGTGAGCTGTGATCACCCCACTGTACTCTAGCCTATGCGACAGAGTGAGACTCCATCTCTACAAAAACGAAACTAACCAACCAAAAAAAAAAAAAAACACCACAAAAAGCATGTTGTTTTGAACAGAGCGCAGTGCTCCAGCTAAGGTCAGGCCAGCACAGAGGGTGCTAATGAAATTCACCTCGCAGGCTCTGGCACTGTGGTTCTCATGAGCTTGCCGGCCTGCACTTGGTATTTTCAGACCCACATAGGCATGTCCTTGTTGAGCAGGTCACTTCGGTTCATGAATACAGCCACCAAGGATTTGAGGCCCCTCTGCCTGCCCCCCATGGAGGGAGCCCCAGGGCTCAGATGGTGGCCCTTGAGGGTCTGATGAAAACTCTGCATCTTCTTCCAAGAAAAACGCATCTACTCAAAAATTCTCTATATGACACCAGGACTCCCTGCAGACCATCCTCAGACCCCAGGTTAGGAATCTCCATCTGGAAGCTGATACTCAAAAATAAATTCTGAGGCAGCCTCCCTATTCAAACTGTGGGGCTCAGGGCAAATTCAAAGTAATAAAGTAATAACCTCTCACACGAGTGCTGTGCTCGACAACTCACAATGCACGTTCACGTACATTGCTGGGATAGACCCTAGGGTCTGGATTATAATCGAATAAAGGAGGTCAAGTCCCAGAGAGGTCCAGTGACTTGCTCAAGGTCACACAGCCAATCTGGGCAAAGTCACTCCAGACTCTCTTACCTTCATGGGGCCTCACAGAAGCCCAACACAATTTGCCTACCAGTGGGGAAGATGCAATGGAGAACAGGTTGCATTTGGCCCCTGGGGAAACTGGTCCTGGCTGTGTTCAGCCGGCTCCTGCCGCTGCTCCACAGAGGCACACCCAGCTTGGCCTCTGTGGTGAGCTGTGGTGAGCTGCGGTTTGAGCAGCCTCCCTCCTAACGAAGGCAGAGAGAAGGCCAGGTTGTCAGGCTGTGTCTTGTGAGAAGGAGGGAACCAGAGGAGGGGCAACGGCAGAAACCAGACCTGAAGCCTGAACCCCAGGAACCCGGGGGACAAAGACTCCCTGGCCACCAGTTGTCCCAAGACTGCAGACACCTCACTGGCCAGGAGCATACAAGCAGGAGTATAAAATGTGGCCAGAGGGGCATAGGAGTCAGGATACAGAGCCATGTTCTATGTGTATGATGTTCACATACAGGAGCCAGACTTGACCATGGGAGACCAGTTTTTAAGTTTCCAAGGAATTCTTGCTCCCTAAACATGTACTTGACCCAGAAAACTCTTCAGCCTGCAAGCCCCAACTCCCTCCACGAAGAATCTGTCCAGTGTCTGATGACTAAGGGCCCTGGATTCAGATCCAGCTTAGGCACCGCCTGGTCATTATCTGACTTCTCTAAAGACTGTGCCTCTAGTAGGCTGGAGCCCTGGACTCAACTCAATATTTCACCCCTGCCCCTGGCAATAGGGGGTCAATGGACATTTGTTCAATAAGCTCTAGACACCAGAAAGGGTGAACTGTCTCTTGGCTTCAGTTGTTCTGTGACTTCAGGCTAAATCCAAAACCTCTGCGGTCAAAGAAGGCCATTGCCACCCCTCCCCACCCTGTTTCCTCTTAGGTGGAAGGCAATTGTGGCCCTTAGAAACCCTCTGAAGAAGCATCTAACAGCTTTTCTCAGGCCGAAGTGGGAGAGGGTGAAGGTTTAGGAAAGAAAACGGTCATTCTTATGTCTTTCCCCAAACCAGATTATTTCCCTTTGTTCCAAACAGTTGGCAAAGATGTCTGGGCAGAGAAAGGGTCCTGACTTGATGCACTGCTCTGCAGGCAGCTGGGTGACTCCGGCCTCTGTTGGTTTGCAGCCTGGGCCAGGGCTGGGGAGTTGCTGAGGGGTGGGCTCAGGCTCACAGTAGGTAGGCTGCTGCTTGGGCTTTCAACTATTACCTCTGATCACAATGAATTCATGAATTTATATTAGTTTGATGCATATCTCTTCCACTGGACTTCCAACCTCTGGAGCGCAGGAACCACACTGTATTTAATTCTGGAACCTCAGGGCCTGGCACAATGTCAAGCACACAGTAAGTGCTCAGTAAGCGCTAGAGACAAAAACGCACTGCAGCCTCCCTGCCAGCCTGATTTCTGGAGCATCCCTGACTCTCTTAATGGAAAGAGCTTCTCAGAGCTTCCCAAGCTGACTAGAGGAGGGACTGTCATGGTCATGGGCCCTGCTTCCCTCTTATAGTTCTCTTAGCTGGAAGGCAGGATCCTTCTCCTCTGAGCTGTTTCTGAGGCCACTTATTTGTTTATTTCCAAACCCAAAAATGCTTCTTAGGTTTTGCTGCCACCTGACTTGAAGCTCTGACCACCCCAGCACTACTTCTGCTCTGCCCCATCCAGACCTCAAGTGAGATTCATTCCCCCAGCCTCAGACAAACCACACCCCTATCACAACCATAACTATTCTTAGCGGAGCAGGAAGGGGGGTGCTGCCGAATGACCTCACTGCCTATAGAGACTTCAGTCCCCTGCCTCCACCCGCCCTTCACTCACCCGGTGTCACTTCCCCCTTTTAATAACAACAACACTGACACCAAGTTTCACTTCCACCACTTCCTGTGGGTTTTGTTCATCCTCAGCTGCTGAGGTTTCTAGAGGGTGGGTGAGTCTCTGGCCCAGCTGCAGGAAGGTCCCTCTGACTATAAACTCTACCCCTAAGCATTTAGAGGCTTGCCCTTCAGGTCCTCAGACACATTCGCCTTTCTTTTTTTTTTGCTTTTTTTTTTTTGTTGTTGTTTTTTTTTTTTTTTTTTTTTTTTTTGAGATAGAGTCTCACTCTGCCGCCCAGGCTGGAGTGCAGTGCAGTGGCACGATCTTGGCTCGCTGCAACCTCTGCCTCCCAGCTTCAAGTGATTCTCCTGTCTCAGCTTCCTGAGTAGCTGGGATTACAGGCGTGTGCCACCATACCTGGCTAATTTTTGTATTTTTAGTAGAGGCAGTGTTTCTCCATGTTGGCCAGGCTGGTCTTGAACTCCTGACCTCGGCCTCCCAAAGTACTGGGATCATAGGTGTGAGCCACCGCACCTGGCCACAGTCTCCTTTTTTTTTTTTTTTTTTTTCCAGACAGAGTTTTGCTCTTGTTGCCCATGCTGGAGTGCAATGGTGTGATCTCAGCTCACCGCAACCTCCGCCCTCTGGGTTCAAGCGATTCTCCTGCCTCAGCCTCCCAAGTAGCTGGGATTACAGGCATACACCACGACGCCCGGCTAATTTTGTATTTTTAGTAGAGACGGGGTTTCTCCATGTTGGTCAGGCTGGTCTTGAACTCCTGACCTCAGGTGATCCGCCTGCCTTGGCCTCCCGAAGTACTGGGATTACAGGCATGAGCCACCACACCTGGCCCACATTCTCCTTTTTTAAAGCTGTCCAGAATAGGGGATTCTCCATCCTTCCCTGGGTCAGAATCCCAATATCTGATCCAAGTTCATCCTGTTGTCTAACCCAAATCTCTCCTGCTATTAGGGTTGCCATATTTTGCAAGTAAAAATACAGAACACAGAACACCCATTTAAATTTGAATTTCAGATAAACAATGAATAGAAGGCCAGGGGCAGTGGCTTATGCCTGTAATCCCAGCATTTTGGGAGGCTGAGGTGGGCGGATCATGAGGTCAGGAGTTCGAGACCAGCCTGATCAACATGGTGAAACCCTATCTCTACTAAAAATACAAAAATTAGCCGCGCGTGGTGGTGTGCGCCTGTAATCCCAGCTACTCAGTAGGCTGAGGCAGGAGAATTGCTTGAACCCAGGAGACGGAGGTTGCAGTGAGCCGAGACTGCATCACTGTACTCCAGCCTGGGCAAAAGAGCAAGACTCTGTCTCAAAAAAAACAAAAAAACAAAAAAACAAAAAAACAACAAAAAAAAATGAATAACTTTTTAGTTAAGCATGTCCTGTGTAATATTATACTAAAAAAATTCATTGTTTATCGGAAATTCAAATGTAACTGGACATCCTTTATTTTATCTGGCAACCCCCTGCCTGCTGTATTCCTTCTCTTTTTGTTTGGAGACAGTCTTACTGTGTCACCCAGGCTAGAGAGCAGTGGTGCGATCTCAACTCACTGCAGCCTCAACCTCCTAGGCTCAAGGGATCCTCCCACCTCAGCCTCCCAGATAGCTGGGATTACAGGCACATACCACCATGCTCAGCTAATTTTTGCATTTTTAGTAGAGATGGGGTTTCGCCATATAGCCCAGGGTGGTCTTGAACTCCTGGCCTCAAGTGATCCACCCGCCTCATCCTCCCAGAGTGCTGGGATTACAGGCGTGAGTCGCTGCACCCAACCTTGTATTCCTTCGCATGAAAGCAGCAGTTCTCAACCATTTTGATCTCAGGATCTCTTTACACTGTTAGAAATTATTGAGGACACCCAAAGAAGCTTTGTTGATGTGGGTGAATGATAGCTACTGATATTTACCATATTAGAAAGGAAAACAGACATTATAAAAGTAGTAATTAAGGCCAGGCGCAGTGGTTCAAACCTGTAATCCCAGCACTTTGGGAGGCCGAGGCAGGTGGATCACTTGAGGTTGGGAGTTCCAGACCAGCCTGGCCAACATGGAGAAACCCCCGTCTCTACTAAAAATACAAAAATTACCCAGGCATGGTGGCAGGCTCCTGTAATCCCAGCTACTTGGGAGGCTGAGGCAGGAGAATCGCTTGAAGCTGGGAGATGGAGGTTGCGGTGAGCCAAGATCTCACCATGGCACTCCAGGCTGGGCAACAAGAGCAAAACTCCATCTCAAAAAAAAAAAAGAAGAATACAAAAATTAGCCAGGCACGGTGGCACATGCCTGTAATCCCAGCTACTCAGGAGGCTGAGGCAGGAGAATCACTTGAACCTGGGAGGCGGAGGTTGCAGTGAGCCGAGATCATGACACTGCACTCCAGCCTGGGTGACAGAGTAAGTCTCAAAAAAAGAAAAAAAAAAAGCAGTAATTAAGATAACAGTAATATCTCATTATGTACATATGTACAAAAAATAATTTTTCAAAACAAAGAAAATTATTGAGGAGAGTGGCATTGTTCTACATTATTTTACAAATATTTTTTGATTTTTCAATTTTAAATTATGTTAAAAAACATAACATAAAATTACCATCTTAACCATTTTTTTTTTTTTTTTTTTTTTTTTGAGACTGAGTCTCACTCTGTCGCCCAGGCTGGAGTGAAGTGATGCGATCTCGGCTCACTGCAAGCTCTGCCTCCTGGGTTCAAGCGATTCTCCTGCCTCAACCTCTCGAGTAGCTGGGACTATAGGTGCCCACCACCATGAGCGGCTAATTTTTTGTATTTTTAGTAGAGACAGGGTTTCACCGTGTTAGCCAGGATGGTCTTGATCTGCTGATCTCGTGATCCACCTGCCTCAGCCTCCCAGAGTGCTGGGATTACAGGCGTGAGCCACCGCGCCCAGCCCATCTTAACCATTTTTAAGCATATAGTTCAATAGTGTTAAATATATTCATCAATTGAGACCAGAAGGTCAAATTTGCAGTGAACCATGATTGCACCACTGCACTCCAGCCTGGGCGACAGAGTGAAACTCTGCCTCAAAAAAATAAATAAATATATTCACATAATTGTGCAGAGGTAGATTCTTATACCTCCAACTGCTGCATTCGGTATGTTGTAATATCACACACCGTGAATCTCTGGAAAACTCCATTGTACACTCATGAGAGAATGAGAGTGAAAAAGGCAAATGATGTTTCCTTATTATTAGTAAAACAGTTCTAGGCCTATAATCCAGCACTTTGGGAGGCCAGGTTGGGTGGATCACTTGAGTCCAGGAGTTTGAGACCAGCCTCGAGGGCAACATAGTAAGGCCCTGTCTCTACAAAAAGTACAAAAAATTGGCCAGGGGTGGTGGCACGTGCCTGTGGTCTCACCTGAGCCCAGGAAGTCAAGGCTGCAGTGAGCCATGATCACACCACGGCACTCCAGCCTGGGTGACAGAGCGAGACCCTGTCTCATAACACCACCACCACCACCAACAAACCCCACTTCTGACTGTGTGTACCTTCTGAAAAGATTTGGGGAGCCCCCAGGGGTTCCCCCAGGGGTTCCTGGACCACGCTTGGAGAACCAGTGCTCTAGCACAATGCCAGAGACTTCAGTGGTGATCGGTATCTACTCCTTTGCCCCGCAAGTTAATTTGGGATGGGGGATGATGTGACACCACACACATAATTTAATGCAATTCCAAACTGGTTCTTTTTTCTGAGATGAGTGGTGCGGATGTGGGGAATCTTGGGGCTAGAGAGACTGCCCCAAAAGGCCTGGGTATGGGACTCAGTTGTGAGGTGGACCAAGCTGACTTAGCTGTGAAGGACAGACCTGCAGTTCTGTGTTCCCGGAGCCCTAAAGAGGCATCTAAAGAAAGTCAACCTGCTAGGCTGAGAGACAGAATGGGTGAGCCTGGTGGGAGGCCAGGGTCAAGGAGCCAGCCGTGTGCTGCCCACCCCACCCCCAACCATGACTGGCGAGGGAGGGAGTTGACCAACTCCACCCCTCACCCCTACCTGGCATCTGTCTGCCTATTCTTTTTCCCCCCCCCCTTTTTGTGGAGAATGGGGTCTTGAGATATTGACCAGGCAGGTTTTGAACTCCTGGGCTCAAGCTATCCTTCCGCCTCTGCCTCCCTAAGTGCTGGGATTACAGGTGTGAGCCACTACGCCCGGTCTGTCTGCCCATTCTGACCCTCGTGGGCATTTCCAGCAAGGGCTGGGACAGCAAGGCTAACATTGCTTATGAGGAATGACTTGGGCTCTCAAATATCTGCTCTACTAACTCTGCCCCTGGGCCCAGGCGCGCAGAGCCCCACAGCTGGGGGGCTTATTCCTTGACTGACCAATCCAGTGACGCAAGAGTGGGGACCGAAAACAGCCAGTTTTCAGTCTAGCCACGTCAACACAAGCAGTCCCATGACAACCAGCTCCAGTGGAACTGGGGCGTCTTACTACACACACCCTTGGCACACTCACCTCTGTGCTGTTTTTTTTTTTTTTTTTTTGAGATGGAGTTTTTGCTCATGTTGCCTAGGGTGGAGTGCAATTGTGTGATCTCGGCTCACCTCAACCTCTGCCTCCCGGGTTCAAGCAATTCTCCTGCCTCAGCCTCTCGAGTAGCTGGGATTACAGGCATGTGCCTGACTAATTTTGTATTTTTAGTAGAGATGGGGTTTCTCCGTGTTGGTCAGGCTGGTCTCGAACTCTCGACCTCAGGTGATCCGCCCGCCTCGGCCTCACAAAGTGCTAGGATTATAGGCGTGAGCCACGGTGCCCAGCCACCTCTGTGCTGTTAACATCCATCCTGTAGGTGTTAGTTTATGGCCCCAACTTTATTATAAGTAAATTCCTTGAAGGAGGGGACGTGCCTCAATTGCTTCTGTATTTTCCATGTCACCTAGAACAATAGTAAGGTCTTAATAAATGTTGATGTGTTTATTAGGGAATGGGTTTTCACTTGATTTAACTATCAAGTTCCCCTTTATAAGGGGCTGGGGCCAGGAAAGCAGGTGGAGGCCCTTTATTAAACATTTATTGAGTACCTGTTCTCACTCCTTAGGTTTTCTCCGGTGATGTATTGCTTACAAAGCATGTTCATGTGTTGTCTCATTTAATCCTTGCCGTAATGTGATGGGTGTGAGCTGACTGTGAAAGTGACTCTCTAAGTCATTGCAATGCACTCTGTGGGAAGAATGTGCTAGCCCAGCAAGGCTGTCTTTGTGATGTCCAATGTGTGCGTGCGGGGGGAGGCACTCCCAAAAGCTGCGCTGGGGCAGGGTGTCCTGAACGGGGTTACCAGATGTATCTTGACAAAGAGGTTGGCACCACCATGAAGACCAATTCAACCAGC
This sequence comes from Gorilla gorilla gorilla, assembly GCF_029281585.2. Taxonomy (NCBI): domain Eukaryota; kingdom Metazoa; phylum Chordata; class Mammalia; order Primates; family Hominidae; genus Gorilla; species Gorilla gorilla. The sequence continues at coordinate 51,458,836 of NC_073224.2, read as the reverse complement.
TCTCCTAGCCCAGCTTCCATGCTCTTCAAGGAAACTTCCCACTGAACTTCGGAATACCCTTGTGTGAAATTGCCACAGGCAGTGAATGTGCTCATCAGCAAACCCAAGTGTCTGGTTGGTTTGACAGGGGTTTTGTTATTCATTAGAAATGAATGAATTGGCATGTTGGCTGAATCCATTCCTCTCCTAGAGCTCAGTGAGTCTGCTCCTGAGCCTCCTAGCCTGTTGATAAGCAAGGTTTCTGAGCAGCAAAGTGAGGCTCTGAATGGCAAACAGGTCTTCAGGTGAGCCCGGCCACCATGTGAGGCCCTGTTGGCAGGCCAGGCTCTCCCCAGGCCCCACCTGGCCTCACCAATGGCTCTTGGATTCACAGAGGACTGCACATTGGACTGGGAGACAGGGCAAGCCAGGGGTCCCTTAGCAGAGAAGGGATCCCTGCCAGTAACTAGCCTGCTGTGAGTATGAAGTTGCCACTTACCAAGGACCCTCCTGATGGACACAACAAAGGCGATGGGTGATTGCTGCCAGGGCTCATAAAGAGGTGATTCAGAATCTAGCTGGGGGAACTTTGAAAGGTCATTGCACCTTGACCCTAGCTTCCAGGCGGGACATGTGGTGAGTTCTGCTGCAATAGCTGGGTGCCCTCACAGGCCAGAGCTCAGGTTAATGCAGCTCGGAGCTCAAATTCTGATCACAGGAAGAGAATGGTGAGGAGGATGGAGGCAGGGGTGCTGGCTGGGCCCAGAACACCAAAGGCAGAGCTGAACACTTCCACTGGGAAGTGGGGGTTTTGGCCTCTTGGGCTGGGAAATTCCTGGCCGGCACTGTCTGTTTATCAGGGAAGCTGAGTCAGACTGAAACCTATCTCCTAAAAAGCTCTGCTATTTCTAGGATTCCATCCGGTCAAAGCCAGCCTCCTCTTCCCTGGGGAATTCCTTTGAGGGTGGAGAGATAGAGGGGACAGACTGGCCTTTTCCTAGACATGGAAACCTGAAATCTGAGTTTTTGCCCATTTATGGACCTGAAATCCCCTCCCCCACCTAGGATGACTCATCCCCCAGCTTGACCCAACTGCCCCTAGAGAGGGGAAAGGGTGAAACTGAGACGGTGGGATTAGCTCAGGGAGGGGGTTGGAGGCTGGAAAGAGAAAGGAAAAGACAACTGAAAAGGATGGGGAATTCCTTTGCAAAGAGATGGTGAGGAGAGGATTTCAGAGCCAAAAAGAGGCAGAATGAGAAAGAGAGAAAGATTTTCATCCCAGAGGGAAGCTGCATGCCTGGCAGAGTAAAAATCTTCCAGGTTAAGGTAGGTTCAGGCCCTCACCTTGAGTAAATTCTGGAACTTTAGTGTGATCAGAGCCACTTGCCGTGCTTGTGAAAACGCAGAGATTCCCGTGCCCTCCCTGGGCTGTGCTCCGCTTCCAGGCTCCTTCAGGGATCTGAAGTAGGAAGTTCTGAAACACAGAAGGAGGATTGACTGGGAATCCTTCTCCCACCCTGGGGCCTCTGCTGTATAAAGCGACTCACAACCCCTCTGCAGGTGCCAATGTCAGAGGCAGAGCCCTGGTCCAAGGGTGACGTTTCTAACATTCTTATAAAAATCTGTGAAAGATTTTGGCCAGGCCCAGTGGCTCAAGCCTGTGATCCCAGCACTTTAGGAGGCTGAGGCAGGTGGATCTCTTGAGGTGAGGAGTTCGAGACCAGCCTGGCCAACATGGCAAAACCCGTCTCTACTAAAAATACAAAAAAATTAGCTGGGTGTGGTGGCATGCACCTGTAGTCCCAGCTACTGGAGGAGCAGGGGGGCGCTGAGGTGGGAGGATCGCTTGCGCTCAGGAGGTCGAGGCTGCAGTAAGCTGAGATTGCACCATTGTACTCCAGCCTGGGCCACAGAGTGAGATCCTGTGTCAAAAAAAAAAAAAAAAAAAAAAAAAAAAAAGACTTTTTATCGGGTGGAGAAAGCCAGTCCCCACCAGGCCAAATATGCCTCCTCATGGCAGCACTGCCCACCTCCCCACATAATCATATCAGAGAAGCTTTGGAAAGAACTGCTTTCCTAGTCAATACAATCCTAGAATCTTTACAGCCAGAAGGGACTTCTTCAGGTATCATCTGGCGGGATTTTTCACCTGAAGCAGAAATTCCTTCTAGCAACAACCCCCACATCTCTATCTCCAACCCAAATCTCTCAAACTCCAGGCTCCTCATACCACTTATCTTTGCCTGGAGGCCTAAGTGCCTCTGACTTCACCTCACACCTCCTCCATCTGCAAGTCTTCCCCGACCCAGCTAATGGACACTCCACCCTCCAAGTTTCTCAGGCCAAAGACCATGGAGTGATTCTTGGTTTCTCTCTTTCTTTCATACCCTACATCTAATCCATCAGGAAAGCCTGTTGGCTCTAGCTTCAGAATATGTCAGAAATCTGACAACTTGTCATTTCTTTACTACTGACTCCAGTCCAAGCCCCATTACCTCTTTCCAGAATTGGACAACATCGACCCTCCCATGGCTAGTCTCAACAAGCAGAAGAACTTTTTTTAATTCTATCTCAAAAAAAATAAATGTCATTCCTTTGCTCAGAACTTCTTGGTGGTTGGAAATTTCATTCTGAATAAAAGCCACAGCCCATATAATGGTTCACAAGGCCCTGTGTAATCTACCTTCCCCACCCTTGTTACCTCTCCTGACACGTCTTCTGCTACTCTCTCATGCACTCTGCTCCAGCATCAATGGCTGTTCTAGAACTTGCAACCTGCTCTTGCCTTGAGGTCTTTGCAATGGTTGTTCCCTCCACCCTGAACACTGTTCCCCCAGATAGCCACATAGCTAGCTCCACCCCCACCCCCTGCCACCAGGTCTTTATTCAAATGCCACCTTCTCAGGAAGGCCTTCTCTGATCACCCTTATTTAAAATTTCAATCCTGTCTCCTCTCCATCCCCGTACCCCATCCTAATTATTAGTATTTTCCTAATTCTTATCATGACTATTTATTTATTTATTTATTTATTGAGATGGAGTCTTGCTCTATCACTCAGGCTGGAGTGCAGTGGCACTATCTTGGCTCACTGCAACCTCTGCCTCCCGGGTTCAAGCTATTCTCCTGCCTCGGCCTCCTGAGTAGCTGGGATTACGGGCACCTGCCACCATGCCCAGCTAATATTTGTATTTTTAGTAGAGACAGGGTGTCACCATGTTGGCCAGGCTGGTCTCGAACTCCTGACCTCAGGTGATCCTGCCTTTCTCTGCCTCCCAAAGTGCTGGGATTACAGGCATGAGCCACCATGCCAGGTCTATTTATTTATTTACTTATGAGACAGCGTCTCACTCTGTTGCCCAGACTGGAATACGGTGGTGCAATCTCTGCTCACTGCAACCTCTGCCTCCCGGGCTCAAGCAATCTTCCCACCTCCACCTCCCAAGTAGCTGGTACTACAGGTGTGTGCTACCATTCCTGACTAATTTTTCTTCTTTCTTTCTTTTTAGAGATAGGTTCTCACTCTGTTGCCCAGGCTGGAGTACAGTGGTACAATCTTGGCTTACTGCAGCCTTGACCTCCCAGGCTCAAGCAATCTTCCCACCTCATCCTCCCGAGTAGCTGAGACTACAGATGTGAACCACCACACCTGTCTAACTTTTGCATTTTTTTGTAGAGACAGGGTTTGGCCATGTTGCCCAGGCTGGTCTGGAACTCCTGGACTCGAGTGACCTGCCTGCCTTGACCTCCCAGAGTGCTGGGACTATAGGCTTGAGCCACTGTGCCTGGCCATGGCCTTTTAATATACTGTATCATTTACTTATTTACTATACTTGTCTTTCTCCACTAGAATGGATGCCCCATAAGACAAAAATCTCAGTTTTGTTCACAGATGTATCTCCAGAGCCTGGAACAGTATACACTGTTGGCACCCAGTAAATACTGAATGAATGACTGAATGACTGAATGAACATCATACTTTTTTTTTTTTTTTTTTTTTTTGAAACAGAGTCTTACTCTGTCCCCATGGCTGGAGTGCAGTGGCGTGATCTTGGCTCACTGCAATCTCCACATCCTGGTTTCAAGTGACTCTCTTGCCTCAGCCTCCTGCATAGCTGGGATTACGGGCACGCGCCACCACACCTGGCTAATTTTTGTAATTTTAGTAGAGACTGGGTTTCATCATGTTGGCCAGGCTGGTCTCGAACACCTGACCTCAAGTGACCCACCTGCCTCAGCCTCCCAAAGTGCTGAGATTACAGGCATAAGTCACTGTGCCCGGCCTGCATGAATGTCCTATGTAGGCGGTCGCCTTATCAAGCTGAATCTAGTGTCTCAGTAGCCCCCACTCACTGGTCCTGGTCCTGGTCCTGGTCGTGCTCTCTGAGCCATGGCCTGTACATCTATTCTCTTTTCCAGAAGATCAACCGTGTCATCTATTATGTGATTCCCACCCACTCCCCTTCCCCTACTTTAAAAGGGCCCAGACTCTTCAGCTAAGACCCAGGACTCTTCCTTTGTCCTGGGTCCATCCTTGTCCTCAAGACATGTGTGGGCTATCAGTCAGCGGGCTTCAGATCCTGACTCGCAGAGTTGAAGTCCGCCTCTAGAAGCTCTACTGGAGTGTGGGCATTGTGCTTTGCAGAGGACTGTTGCTTCCCAACAGTGCTCTGGATCACTGTCTCCCCTCTCACTTTATCTGCCCAAGGAGGGCCCAAGGCAGCTGATGGGATGGGGCAGGGGGAGAGGTGAAGGGGTCATCTTGATGGTGGGTCCTAACATGCTGCTGCAGTTTCCCTCCCTCTACACAGAGGACTGCCTGGACTTGCCCCGGGAAAGGGCTGAGGATGGGGAGAGGATTCCTACCAGGATTACATGGTCCTGGTTGCAGAAGGCCCTTTGCTGTCTCTCAAAGCTGCTTCCCCACCTCCCCCAACCCTCGTCACCGTCTGGGTTCTTCACATTCCGGAAGCACTGATGTGGCACTAAATATTCCTGCAGCTTCAGCCTTCTCCCTTGGGGGCCCACGTCATCGCTGTGAGCCTGGTTTCTGGAATGTTTTTGATATGAAGCATCCAGGCAGGTGAGGGGAAGGGCTGTGCAGGGTGGGATCCACAGTCCCTCATCTAGGTCTCTTTGGAACCAAGAAAATAGATATTCTCTTCCAGCTCAGATTTTCTTTCCCCAGAAGGCTTCCCCCACATCCACCCGCTCACCTTGCCCACCCTTCCCTCCACCTGGCTTAGAAGAGGTTACATAAGCAGATGCAGGAGGACACAGATGTTAGGACCGAATGGTTATGTTAGGACACAGATGTTAGGACTCTCCTTTCCTGAAAGTCCACCTCCCCCAGCCCCTGCTGAGATAGCACTGATGGAAAGGGCTGTGTCCTCTCCCTCCCTCCCCATTCCACACCCTGCGCGTCCCTTAGGTACAGGCTCTCCCTCCACTGTGTCCTCCTCTACTCCATCCCCTCCAATTCTAGTCCTGTCCCTCACCCTTCAGCTTCTCGCCAGGTGCAGTGGCTCATGCCTGTAATCCCAGCACTTTGGGAGGCAGAGGCAGGCGGATCATGAGGTCAGGATATCGAGACCATCCTGGCTAACATGGTGAAACCCCGTTTCTACTAAAAATACAAAAAATTAGCCGGGCGTGGTGGTGGGCGCCTGTAGTCCCACCTACTTGGGAGGCTGAGGCAGGAGAACGGCGTGAGCCCGGGAGGCGGAGGTTGCAGTGAGCCAAGATCACACCACTGCACTCCAGCCTGGGTGACAGAGCGAGACTCTGTCCCAAAAAAACAAACAAACAAAAAAACACCCTTCTGCTTCTCCCACTCACTCTCTCTCTCTCTCTTTTTTTTTTTTTTTTTTTGAGACTGAGTCTTGCTGTCACCCAGGCTGGAGTGCAGTGGCGCTATCTAGGCTCACTGCAACCTCTGCCTCCCGGGTTCAAGCAATTCTCCTGCCTCAGGCTCCCAAGCAGCTGGGACTACAAACATGCTCCACCATGCCTGGCTAATTTTTTTTGTATTTTTAGTAGAGATGAGGTTTCACCATGTTGGCCAGACTGGTCTCGAACTCCTGACCTCAGGTGATCCACCCACCTTGGCCTCCCAAAGTGCTGGGATTACAGGCATGAGCCACCATGCCTGGCCTCACTCTCTTCTTTCTTAGCTTTCTCTTGGGGCTTGTGGAGACTAGGAAAGGGCACTTGGGAAATTGGCATATTCCTTGTGCCTGCAAAAGAACCTGGCATATAATGGATGCTCATATAATAAATATTTATAAATAAACCTGGCATATAAATTTATAGTTCCTTCACTTACATTCTTTTATCCAATTCTCCAAACACCATGCCGTTCAAGTGAGTCTGTGGGATGCCAAACCTGGGTTTGAGGTCTGATTTCCCCATTTGCTATCAAGTTCCTTTTTTTTGAGACAGAGTCTTGTTCTGTCGCCCAGGCTGGAGTGCAGTGGCACAATCTCGGCTCACTGCAACTATCGCCTCCCAGGTTCAAGGGATTTTCCTGCCTCAGCCTCCCGAGTAGCTGGGCCTAGAGGAGTGCGCCACCATGACCGGCTAATTTTTTGTATTTTTAGTAAAGTCAGGATTTCACCATGTTGGCCAGGCTGGTCTCGAGCTCCTGACAAGTGATGCTTCTGCCTCAACCTCCCAAAGTGCTGGGATTACAGATGTGAGCCACTGCACCTGGCCTACTTAATGTTTTTGAGTCTCCATTTCTTTTATAAAACGAGAATGATAAAAATAGTACTGAACTAACACGACTATCGTGAGCATTACATGAGGTAACACACCTAAAGGGCTTGACCCATAAGCACTTAGTGAATGGTAGCCCCTATTATTATCTCCGAAGATGCAATTCTTTCCATCATCCAAACTCCCTTTCTTTTTTTTTTTTTTTTTTGAGACCAGGCTGGAGTGCAGTGGTGCGATCTCTGCTCACTGCAAGCTCCGCCTCCTGGGTTCACGCCATTCTCCTGCCTCAGCCTCCCGAGTAGCTGGGACTACAGGTGCCCGCCACCGTGCCCGGCTAATTTTTTATATTTTTAGTAAAGACGGGGTTTCACCGTGTTAGCCGTGATGGTCTCGATCTCCTGACCTTGTGATCCGCCCACCTCTGCCTCCCAAAGTTCTGGGATTACAGGCATGAGCCACCGCGCCGTCCCCAAACTCCCTTTCAACATGATCTGAACCAATAACAATTTCTCACTGAATTGCAGTGAGTTACAGACCCCCAGTCTGTAACCTCCTTGAGGCTAAGATCTCTGTTTTTTTGTTTATTTGTTTTTTTTTTTTTTGCACCAGGGATACAGCAATTACCTCTGTCTTCTACTAAGCTTAGCACACAAAAGGGCTTGATTCATGAGAGGAATGAATAAAGGACCACTGCTAACCCCACAGCTGAACTCTAAGCTTCTGGAGATAAACCCACCCCCTGGATTTTTTCCATGTTTACCCAGAGTCTAGCCCAGAGTTCCAGCACTGAGTAGGACCTCAGAGACTTAAGACCTAAGTACTCCAGTGTTGCCTAAGCAGTGTCTTGTTTGCTCTCTCATCTTGACCTCATAGTTGCCTTGCCCTCCCCATCTCCTTTGCAGACTCGTGACTTTGCCAGCTCAGCTCTCCAGGTGTGGGAGGGGAGGTCCAACGCGCTCCACTGGGCAGGCACTGACAGCCGGCAGGACAGGTGTGTTGTGGGGCCAGAGCCAGAGCTGGGGACGTTTGGAGGCCTCCTGTGACTATCAGAGTGGGTCGGGGTGGGGGAGGGAGGCTGCCTGAAGCCAGAGCCAGCCGGCTGCTGGCCGGCACTTTGTCCTCATCCTCCCTTTCATCCCCAGCCCTCGGAGCCTGGGAGTTTCTCAATGGAGCAGGCGTGCGGGGAATGCTCTGCAGGGGGCTGAGGGAGGTGGCCTATGGTGGGGGTGGACATTCCAGGCATTCTTTGCTTTCTCTAGGAGTCAGGCAGTGAGGACGGAGGGGGGGAAAGCTGCCCAGCACCAGGGTAAAGGGGATTTCTTAGGAGGGAGAGAATAAAGGCTGTGGGGGTGTCTTTATGCAGCGGGAGCAGGGCTCAAGCAGACAGGAGCAGGGGTGGGAGGAGAAGGAGGCAGGTGGTGGGGGCAGGGTGGGATACTCTGCCAAATCCTCTTCTACTTTAGTGCCAAAGGCCGGAAGAGCAACTGGGACCCTGGGCCCAGGGCCTTCCCACCTGTGTGCTTAATAGGGTCAGGCCAGAGCTACTGAGCTCACGTTTGTTTTGATTCGGCAGTTTTTCTATTTCCCATCCCTGGCAGCCTAGGGGAACGAGTATTAGGAGAAGGCTCAAAAACCTGCTCAGCACCATCCCTCCCCACCTCAATCACCGAAGAGAACAGCAGGGCCTGCTTCCAATCACCTTTCTGGTTTTAATGGTACTTTTTGGCCACGGAGGTCCATTAGGTAGAGACCATTAGGTAAAGAGACTCAAGAGTGTGGAGTGGAGTGTGGGGGGTTGCGGGAGGAGGTGGAAATAGTTGCAAAAATATCTCTCTGTACACAAAACTTAGATGTCATAGTGGACTTTCCCAGAACATAGCATTCACATTATTGAAAACAGCAAGATTCACTTTTCCTAAAACACAAAGCCAAGAACATAAAAATAAATATGGACATTCTAGAGTCCTGAAGGCCTAGAGAACACATCCATAGTCTGGACTTTAGAGCAGCTTAGAGGCAGAAGTTCTGAGTCACTGAGGTCCAAGGTGGAGTCCAGAGGAGGCCGGGCCCCTTGAGATGAAGTCCACACAGCAGGCGGAGGCTTTTCAAGTCTTTCAGATTCACAGCAGCAACTTCAGGAGGCTCAGGCCAGGTTTGGAGGATGGAAAAGGGAAGAGAACAATGGAAGAAACAGAGATTGTGTTCTCTTACTTCTAGGCTAAATAAGGAAGGGTTAGGTGGGGAGCAGTGGCTCACGCCTGTAATCCCAGCACTTCGGGAGGCCGAGGCGGGTGGATCACCTGAGGTCGGGAGTTTGAGACCAGCCTGACCAACATGGAGAAACCCTGTCTCTACTAAAAATACAAAATTAGCTGGGCATGGTGGCAGGCGCCTGTAATCCCAGCTACCAAGGAGGCTGAGGCAGGAGAATCACTTGAACCCGGGAGGCGGAGGTTGAGGTGAGCTGAGGTCGCGCCATTGCACTCCAGCCTGGGCAACAAGAGCGAAACTCCGTCTCAAAAAAATAAATAAATAAATAAAAATAAAAATAAAAATAACGAAGGGTTACTCCAGACCATTCCCAGGATGCCTCACGCACATTAGGGGTGCCACCATCCAGTTCTGGTGGTTGGTAGGAACGGGAATGTGTGTGTAAAGAGGTCTGGCCCCACTTGGGCAGGGAATGAGTAGAGAAGGAGCTGTCCTTAGAAGGCACCATGTGTACAGAGTATTCATGGGATGCAGGAGATGGGCCCTGGGAGAGTTCTCTTTCCAGGTCTCTGTGGCCCCTCCATGTACACAAGAAACAGGCAATGTGGACTCTGTCGCGGGCATTCCCGTTCCCCTCTCTATATTATCCTCTTCGTTCAGTAGGGCTGAAGACAGACACTGAACCCTTGATGCATTTCATTTGCCTACTTCCCATATCCAGCCCTGCCCAGGGCTCCACTGCAAACCGTCTCAGCCTTCTGAGCTGGGATGCAGGTCCTGGGAGGTGGGGGAGAAGGCATCTTCCCTCGGGGTGCAACCAGCTGCATCTGAGAGCCTGACCGGGCTGGGGCAATGCCTACCCCACTCAGGTGAGCTTTGAGCAGACCCTCAGTGCCTGCCGGTAGGTCGCTGTCACCTCCTGGCAGTCTGTCAGGGAAAAGCAGCTGTCCCCCAAAGGATCCTGCCGCCAGCGCCTCAGGCAGCTTCCAGGGCCCTCTGAGGGGGGCTCCTCAAGCCCCATGAGGTTGTCCACAGACACACAGCCCCGCAGTGGGGGCTCTGGGAGCCGTTCAGGCAAGTCCAGCTGGTCAAAGGACTCAGAGGACAGGATGCTGTCCTCGCTCACAGCCCCTGAGGGTCGGCTGGCCCGGGCCAGGGGGCGAGGTGGGGCGAGTTCATCCAAGGAGCCGAAGGTGGTGGGGGCCGCGAGCTCCAAGGCTGTCTGGGAGAACTTGCCATTGAGTTTGAGGATGCCTTTGCGATGGAGGAGCAGCCCTGAAGCTTGCGGAGGCTTCTGCTCCTTGGGATCCCCACTCACAAACACGTCGCCTGCGTCCAAGAGCTCCCCAGATTCACTAGGCTCGGGAGAGGAGTAGTAGCCAGACTCGCGCTGTCGGGGCTTCTTGAGAATGCCCTTCTTGGGGAGCAGGGGGGCAGCCTGCCCTGGGCTCGCAGGGATTGGGCTGAACTCCAGAGGGTCCTCCTGTGCCCCCTCTGCAGAGGCTGACACCTTCTTCTTGAGAATGCCCTTTGGCAGCTTGAGGTTGCTCTTGCCAGGGCGATGGGCAGTGTCATCAGCCGTGTCACTGTGGAGAGACTGGGCCATGTCATTCTCCTTGCGGGACTTCTTGAGCGAATGCTGGCGCTCCAGGCCAGGGGTGGTGCTTCCCCCACCAGGTGCATGCTGCTTGAAGAAGCTGCACACCTTGGCCCCATTCTCCAGGAGGGGGCGGGAGGAACGCCGGAGCCAGTCAGCCATGGAGGCGCGGGCAGAGTCACTGCCAGGGTGCCCACCCTCATGAGGAGCCTCCTGCTCTCCCACTCGGGTGGTGTAGCCCCAGTTCACCCACCAGTGACTGGCCACATCCTCCAGGGTGGCCCGGCGGGTGGGGTTCACCATCAACAGCCACCGGATCAGGCCACAGGCATCTGGAAGACAAAAGGCAGGTGCTTCAGTTTGGCAGCTCCCAGAATAGGCACTCCCTGTCCCCTGTCCCCAGCTCATCCCCTTTTGAGCTATGACACTGCATACTCCTGGGTCGGATGCGTCCCTTCCAACCTAGGGCTCTATACATGCCTTGGCCCAGGACAGCTCCCCAGTCCAGAGTTCCTGGACTGACTCCTCCAGCTGCCTCTCTGTCCTCTGACCCCTCAGGACTGTGACCCCTTCATAAGCCCTTTTGTGTATGTTGGTGTCTATCCTCTCTCTCTCCACTGAAATTCAACCCTCTGAGGGTAGAGACTGTGTTCAGGGTAAACTGGGTCTCTCACACCCTTCTTCCTGCCTTCTGAGTCATAGTGAAGGACAAAAAGATTTCTGAGGATGAGAACAAAAGCAATAGGAAATGAGACAACTGTAGCAAAGAAGATCTAAGTGAGACCTTAGGAACCACTTCCCAAATATAATCAAGCATGCCCCTGTGGGAAAGAAAGAGCTATCCCCTCCTTCCCCAGAGGTCTCGACATTGGACATACGGTGGAGGGTACCCTAACCCACCATGGGCCATGATGGACTGTTCCCTTTTGACTTTAGTGCCACTGTGTAGTTTCTGCCTTAGGAATGAGTGAAGGACACCCCAGGCCTGGATAAGAACGCCCACACCTCTTACTCACCAGAGGGTTTAGGTGGCTCCCGGTAGGCCCCGTTGCTGATCTGTTTCACTAGGATCTTATGGTCATGCCCGTCAAAGGGCATGGTGCCATGCACCAGGATGTAGAGGAGAACACCCAGGGACCAGCTGTCCACCTGAGAGAGATGGGGGAGGTCAGCAGGGATGCCCATACCAGACGGGAAAATGTTACATGCTGGAGAACTCAGAGGCCAGCACACCTGAGGACGACCCACCTCTCCTACCCAGGGGCCAAGACGGGGATGCTGCAGAAGGGGTCTGAGATGTTGTCAATCGCATTCTCTGCGAGGGACAGCCACAAGCACAAGAGCTATAGCCAGGTCATCTCTTCTGGGCTGGGGAAGGGGTGGTTGTGACAGATATCATCTCTACATCACTCTCAGGAGGCTGGACTGGGTGCGGGGAAAGGTAACAGGAACGAGGAATGTGAGGGAGGCAAAGAACCAACCTAGGAGTCAGGAGACCTAAGTTCTAGTTCTAGGGGTTTTTTTGGTTTTTGTTTGTTTGTTTGTTTGAGATGGAGTCTTGCTCTGTTGCCCAGACTGGAGTGCAGTGGCATGATCCTGGCTCACTGCAACCTCTGCCTCCCAGGTTCAAGTGATTCTCCTGCCTCAGCCTCCCAAGTAACTGGGATTACAGGTGTGTGCCACAAAGCCCCATTAATTTTGTATTTTTTTTTTTTTTAGTAAAGATAGGGTTTCACCACATTGGCCAGGCTAGTCTCGAACTCCTGACCTCAAGTGATCCACCCACCTCGGCCTCCCAAAATGCTGGGATTATAGGTGTGAGCCACTGTGCCCGGCCTAGTTCTAGTTTTGCCATTCCTGGCTAGACATCTGGCAAGTTACTACTTTTTGGGAGGCTTGAGTTTTGTGCTCTGAAAATGTGAATAACGAGAAAACTAGCCCGTCAATCTCCCAGGATCTAAAGTCATAGTAAACATCTGAGGCAGGCTGGCAGGGGAGGGTGGCCACTTACCTCTGGGCCTGTGTAGGGCTTCCCATTGACAATCTCTGGCGAGGCATAGAGGGGGCTCCCACAGAATGTCTGCAGGAACTTGCCTTGATGGTAGAGGTTGGAGAGGCCGAAGTCAGCAATCTGCAGGATTGAGTCAAACACGGGCACAGGTCATGTCAAGGCCTGGGTTTTTCTGTAGCTCTTGGCCCGCCCTTCTCCAGACCCTGGGGAAACCCAGGCTCCAATAGAAGGAAAGGGTCCCCATGACCCCTACCCCACACTGAGCACTGTCAGCATAGCTCAGGCCCTGGAAGAACGAACCCTGAGGAGCTGTGTCAATAAGGAGCATCTAGGCAGAGCTTTGCGGGGGCTCCAGGATCCTCACTGCTCCCCAGACCACTTTGCTCACATGGCATTCCACTACAGAGATGCTCTCTCATGCCCATATCCCTTGGAAAGTCTCCCATCTCCTTCTAGAAGCCTAGAGTTTCCAATGCCTACCTGGAGCCCCTGCTCATTAGATCTGCCTTCCAGACAGAGTGTACAATCCCATGCTGACCTCCTTGCCCCCACCTCTCCTGCAGCTGCTAGCCCAGGTGAGACCCTGCATGAGGCTCTAACGATGTTTAGTGATGGAAAGGAGGGTCAGCCAGATGGAGGGGGAAAGCCAGCACCTCATGATAATGGCATGGCCCTCAGGAACAAGCAAGCCCTATAACCAATGAACCACATAAGACTTGAGCTGCCCTTCCTAGCAAAGGGCTCATTCCTGTGTGCACACCAGGGCAAGAACTTGGTGGCAGGAACCTGGGGTCAGCCCAATATAGCTAAGAAGCAATAATGAGGGCAGAACAAACATCAGGGCTGTGGTTACAGCCCAAGACTCCCTGAACCATCTGATATTGAGGGCTTGAGAACCCAACCCCATCGTCTTGTTGCCCGGAGAGACCCTTTCCCACCTATCCTCAGTTAGAGGCTGAGGCCATGCCCTGGTGCTCCCCACCTCTTCACCCCATCAGAGGGTTATGTGTGTTCAGGGTGGGGAGGGGCTGTTTATGAAACTCTGGCTCCTTTGTTTATGGTTTTATTGGCCTCTTATCAAGCAGTTACCAGTTGAAGCCCATAATGAAGCACATGATTGGTGCAGATAGGAAAGTTCATGCCTGTCCATGTTTGTGCCTGATTATGCGGGTTTACTGGCTCTGGCTTCCCTCCCTTCTGCTCAGCATCAAAGAAAGCCCCACCTGCTCCGGGAATTGGCTGGTAAGAGGGAATGAACTCAGTACCAGGGCACCTCAGGGTACAGGTCAAAAGCCACTGGAAGAGACTATGTCCTGGGTTCAGGAAGATTCTGAAGAGGGTCAGAGTGCAGCGTCACCTTCCCAGGTGCCTGCAGGGGCCAGCCTCCCTGTGCCATGTCCTTCCTCCAGCCCTGAGATCTCAGTTTATCCCATCAACATGAACTTCTCCATGCCTAAATTTAACTCCTTAAGCATGGAAATCTAGCAGCTGCAGAAAGCAGGAAGCTGGAGCTGGAGTCCTTCATCTGTGGGAAGTTTCCAAAGGGCTATCTAATTGTAGCAGATTAAAGCATGCATGTGTGTGTGTATGCAAGTGTGTACATACATGAGAAGAACTCAGGCCGGGCCTGTCCCAAGGTTGTAGCAAACCTGACCTTAGATCTAGACTGCTGTCAGCCTTATGACATCAAAGGAGCACTCATCTGGGAATCAGAAGATCTTGGTTCTAGTCCAGGCTCAGCCACGCGCTAGTTGTGTGATCTTGTGCAAAGCACCCCTCAGCTGAGGCTCCAGCTCTCCATCCACACAATGAGGTGTTGGAATGGATGATGGCTGAGGTCCCTACCAGTACCAATGAAGGTCAGCCTTGCTCAGCTCCTTCAGGAATCCACCAAGAGCTTAGAGCTACTTGGCTGGGGACAGTGCAGAAAAGCTGGGGTGGGCAAGGAAGCTTCTAGAAATAAGAAGTGGGACTCACCTTGATATTCCCATTGGCATCCAAGAGGATGTTCTCCAGCTTGAGATCTCGGTGGACAACTCTGTTCTGAAAGAAGGAGGGGGCAGTCAGGGGAAGGTCACCAGGGAAGGGAAGATGATGAGGGGCCCAGTCTGGAGACTGAGGTAAACACAAAGGGAGCCAAGTGGGCTTGAGCACAGGTAGGCTGGGAATGCCTATCTTTATTGGTATGTGCTGCAAGAAATCACAGGCCCTTCTATCCCCGGGGAAGGGACTCAAAGTCAGAGACACCGACATTTCCCTGAGAGTCCAGAATCTAGTTTTGCCTCTGTTTCTGTGTGATCCTGGACAAGTCATGGAAACTCTCTGGTCCAAAACAGCCCTAGAGCCCTGGGGACCACCCACTGAGAATATGGCTGGAGCAGGTAGGTGCTCACCTGATGGCAATAGTGCACGGCAGAGACGATCTGCCGGAAGAAATGCCTAGCTTCGCGCTCACTGAGCTGCTGCCGCTCGCTGATGTAGTCATAAAGGTCGCCCCGGCTGGCATACTCCATGACGATCACGATCTTGCTGCTGTTCTCAAACACTGGGCAGAGCAAGGCAAGGAACGTCAGGCCCTCCCAGAGTGCACTGCTCTCCACTGGGGGTGACTCACTCCTCCCCGATCCCAGGCCCCAAACCAGACAGGACCCCCCTCCAGGAATATCTGCTAATGGGGCTATACGGTGGCAAATAAGGGCAGAAGAAGGGCCTTGGAAGTTCTCAGCATCTTCCAGGAGCCATGAGTTAAGGCCAAAGACACTGGCTCATCCTCTGCCTCCTTGGAAGTTCAGGCTTTTGGGAATTCTGAAAATGACCCTGCCCTTTCAGGAAGGCAGAGACGTCACTAGATGGGAATGAAAGGCCAGGCTCCTTGGTTCAAGAACCAGGTAGTTTTTCACCTTGTGGCCTTGGGCAAATCTCTTCTAGATACATGAGTAAAAATGCAGGTTTGCTGGGTGATCTTGGACAAGTCATTAAACCACTGTGCCTCAGTTTCCTCATTTGAAAAGCAGGATAATAAGGCAACCTCACAGGGCTGGGGTGAGAAATATAAAAAGTCAGCAGCAGTTCCAGGGCTGGCTGAGCAAGCTGGTATAGGTCTGACATATAAACAAGCACTCGATAAATGGTACCTACAGTTATTTATTTATTTATTGAGACAGAGTCTCGCTCTGTCACCTAGGCTGGAGTGCAGTGGCGTGGTCTCGGCTCACTGCAACCTCCACCTCCCAGGTTCAAGCGATTCTCCTGCCTCACCCTCTTGAGTAGCAGGGATTAAAGGTGCGCGCCACCATACCAGGCTAATTTTTGTATTTTTTAGTAGAGGCGGGGTTTCACCATGTTGGCCAGGCTGGTCTTGAACTCCTGACCATGTGATCAGCCCGCCTCAGCCTCCCAAAGTGCTGGGATTACAGGCGTGAGCCACCGCGCCTGGCCACAGTTATGTTTATAATCAGTGCCCTCATGCATACATTTGAAAAATAAGGCCAATAATAATGTCTGTCTTGAGGATCAGAAGAGGGAATAAAAGTATATTAAAGTGGATCATGAACTATAAAGCACCAGGGAGAGCTGAGATATCCATCACCATCTCTGACTTCCATCCAGAGGATCCAGGGCAGGGCCTCGTGCATAAGGCCTTGTACGCAGAAGCAATCAATACATATTTGGTAATTAATTGACTGGCTGGGTTCCTGGCAGCCACCTCATCCCAGCTGGCTCATCTCTCTGGGTAGGAGTGGCCCTCTTGCCACTTGAAGACTAGGTAGGGAGTGGCTGGTTCACCAAACTGGCCCTTCTGCCTGGTGTGTGTTAGAACATGTATGTCCCTGACATTGCATCTTTGTGTCAAACGGGTCCTATGAGTTTGGCTTGCTTGGCCTACCCCAGAGCTAATGCTGTCTAGGCTCTGAGAAGGAGTGAAGTGAAGAGCCTTCTCCCTAGAGGAGTCCCGGCTTCCAGGGAATTGGATACATGGCCAGGAGGACTGTCCTTTTTTCCAGGGGGACAGGAATAAATGGCCCTTATCTGTGGAGGCCCAGCCTCCTGGGGATGCCTGGCTGAGACTCCACCCCTATGGCTCTCATCATCTCTGCAAGGGTGCATGCAACCTTTGTGCCATAAAATCGGGAGTCAAAAGCCAGCCCGGGCACATTTTGGAGAACAGCTAGGTTAGAGGTCATTTCCCAGGACAGGCACACCCACTACCTCACATCCCTTGAAGCCAGTAGCAGGAAGGGGATGAATTTGGGGTAGCCCCTCCAGACACACAGTAACTATGATGTTCTTATGTCTGTTGAATCTGAAGGTGCCAGAGAAGCCATACCCTGAGCTGCAGTGCTCAGTTCCCAGATCCAGTTGGAGATATGAGTGTAAGGCAGAATTCACACACACATGCACACGCACACACATGCAGACACACACACACCAATCACCACACTCAGCCTAGCTGGAGATATGGGTGTAAGGCAGAATTCATATACACACACACACATATATATACACACACACACCCCAATCACCACACTCAGCCTGGCTTAACCAATACTTTGTTATCTCCCCACTCTTTCCTGAGGGAAGCACACAGAGATAAAATTAGCCTTCTCAGCCACTTGCCTGGCTCTTCATGGGACAGGCTGAAGCCACAGGGCTATGTCTTAAGGCTCTACCCTTAAGGCTCTACCCTTAATCTTTCTATGAACACAACCCAAGAGCAGAGACTGCTCTATTTTTTTCCCCACCAGGAATATAGAGACAAAGGGCAGAGCTACAGTCTCCCTTTCTTCCCTCCTGTTGCTATCCCTCGCTTCTCATCTAACTGATATTATGTAAAGGCTCAACGCAGACAGGTGTGTGTAAGAGAGGGCTCCCCATCTTTCCTTCATCACCCTCTCTTGCTCACTTTGTTGTCTGGGTCATGGGGAGGAGGGCAGCTGGAGTGGTGAAATCAGCACTGATGTCAGAGAAGAGGAGGCCAAGAAAGACAAGGAGAGGTAGGAGCTAGCCCTGTGGCAGGAATGATTCAGAGCCCAGGTCAGACTCTAGGAGGTCTGGCTCTTGGGACGCATGAAGAATAGCACCCACTCACCTGAGACAGGTGCAGGTCTACGTATGTTTCAGCCTCCCCCAGACTGCTAAGGAGCTCACTGGGTTGGGAAGGTAGTGTTCAAGTAGGGAAAACCGAATTATAACAACAAAAAAACCTGCAATTCCTTGAGTACCTCCCATGAGTGGAGCGTTCAATGACATAAACAGTTTGATCTTTGCAACCACACTGTGATGTAGATGGGATTACTCCATTTTATAAATGAGGAACTGAGACCCAGAGACTAAATTCAATGAGTTGTGCAAAGTCATACAGCTGAGTTTCAAATCCAGCTCCTGCCCTTCTCTAGAGCCTATATTTTTTTTACTTCTTTATGTTATTTCTTCTGACACATGTACACACGCATGTGAACACACACATGCACACACATAGACCCCCAAGTTCCAGCTTTAAGTGCCCACTGTACCTTCATGGATGGCAATGATGTGAGGGTGGTTGAGTGATGACATGATCTCAATCTCCCTCCGTATGTGCATCAGATCTTGCTCATCTTTGATTTTGTCCTTCCGGATTGACTTGATGGCCACCTGGGAAGAGAAGGCATGAGAGTGAGGAGAAAGGTTTGGCAGAGGACACTCTGGGGGCCCTGGTCCTGGTGGTTTGCCTGTAGCTGCTATAAAGGCCACAGAGTACACCCATAGAAGCCACTCCATCCTTCACCAGTGTAGGTGGCAGAGAGGCTGGAGAGCACTTTCTCTAGAAAAAGATCTCACCTGAGCTGAGTGCACATGGTCCATGCAGCAGGAAGGAATATGGACCAGTCACGTCCTTATTCATAGTCTACAGATACACAAGGAAGGTAAAAACCTGCATTTGCAAGGCTGATGCTTTATGACTTATAAAGCAAATGTGCCAATCTGCACCATGAGGACAAGGACCAGCCAGTTTTGCTCACCACTGAATTCTTGATGCTGAGCACAGTAGGCACAGAATAACTCCTTGTTGCATTAGTAAATGAACTGGCCCTCACAACAACCTTGGGAGGTGGGCACAAAAAGCATCATCAATACCCTTTACAGGTGAAGAAACTGGGACCCAGAGAGGTTAGATGATGTGCTCAGTCATACGGTCACTAACTGGTGCAAGTGGATTCGACTACTGGCCATCTGATTCTGAGTTTGGTACTTTTTCTGCTCCAGTTCTGTAACTTGCTATAAGCAATCAGTCCCTAGCCACAAAGTGGAAACAACCCAAATGTCCATCAAGAAAAGTAGGGATAGGTCTGGGTGCGGTAGCTCAAGCCTGTAATCCAAGCACTTTAGGAAGCCAAGTCAGGAGGATCACCTTGAGGCCAGGAGTTCGCAACCAGCCTGAGCAACATGGTGAAACCCTGTCTGTACAAAAAAGTCAAAATCTAGCCAGGTGTGGTGGCACATGCCTGTAGTCCCAGCTATAGGCGCATGCTGAGGTGGGAGGATTGCTTGAGCCCAGTAGGCAGAGGTTGCAGTGAGCCATGATTGCACCACTGGACTCCAGCCTGGGCAACAGAGTGAGACCCTGTCTACAAAAAAATAAAAAAAGAAATGTAGGAATAAATTACATGTGGTACGTCCATAGGATGGAATAGAATATTATTCAACCATAAAAAGGAATGAAATTCTGACACATGCTTATAACATGGATGATCCTTGAAAACATTATGCTAAGTGAAATAAGCCAGTCACGCAAGGATCAATATTGTATGATCCCACTTAAATGAGGTACCTGGAATAGGCAAATTCATAGGGACAGAAAGTATTAACAGAACGGTGGTTACCAGGGACTGGGGGAGGGGAAATGGGGAGGAGTTGTTTAATGTGCATAGTGTTTCGGTTTTGTAAGATGAAAAGAATTCTGGAGATTGGTTTACAACAACGTTAAATTTAACACTACTGGTACACTTAAAATGGTAACTTTTATATTATGTATGTTTTACCATGTTTTTAAAAATTAGTCCCAAAATTATGAAGAAAAAAAAAAAAAAGCCTCCAAACACCAGTCTATTCAGTCCAGATGAGAAACATTCCTCCCCTGACAACAAACAACTCAACAGTTGCTTGCTATCTCAGGGCTTGCTATCTTAGCCCAGCAAGACGAAACACACCACATGAGGACGAAGCCCTCCAGGCAGTATGTGTGGTGGGCTCAGGAAAGGTGGAGAGAGGCGGGAAGAAATGGAAAGAGGGCTGCCGAGGTGCAGCTAGCAAAGTCTGAGCCACCGAGGGTCTCGGTCCCTCTCTGCTCCACCCTCCTCAGCAGCAGCTCTTGGACAAAATCCCAGAAAATACCAGGGAGCAGGGCCTGAGGCGCGGAGCTGGGGAGAGACACTGCCTAGGGAGTCTGTCACTGTCCCCCTGGGCGAGTCCCCACCCCTTCTCAGAGCCTCGGGTTTTTTTTTTCTGTGAAACAAACAGGTTGAACTAAGAGATCTGAGGGGCTTTCCTGCTCTGAGTCTATGAAATTAGCCGTACAGATGCCACGGGGCCCTCAGAGGCTGCAGGGCTAGGCGGGAGCTGGGTGGGGGTGGGGTGTCACAGGGCCGGCCAGTTCCTGGCAAGTGCTGCCCAAGGACGCAAATGGTAAATACGAGACTTCCTCTTATGGGGGATAGGCAAGTTGTGAGAAATCTGAAGACCTAGACTGTGGTAAACAGCTCCTCGTTCAATTTCCCAGGAGGGTTTGCGTCCCCTCAAGATTCAAAGGGAGAGAGAAAAAAGGAAACCCCTGCTCGAGGGGAG
The DNA here is from genome assembly GCF_029281585.2 of Gorilla gorilla gorilla. Classification (NCBI taxonomy): domain Eukaryota; kingdom Metazoa; phylum Chordata; class Mammalia; order Primates; family Hominidae; genus Gorilla; species Gorilla gorilla. The sequence goes on along the minus strand of NC_073224.2, from coordinate 51,438,499 downwards.
GAGCCTCTAATCCACCCTTTCACAGGGCTCTGGAGGCAGACAATGGTTTCTGGCTTGCAGGGGCAGCAGGCCCTGCCGGCCTGTGTTCTCCATCAGACAAGAATGCGGAACAGCCCTAATCCCGTAAGAGGAGCTGCTCACAATGCCCTGGCCCGGTCACCCCGGCAACGGGCCAGGGATGGCATGCCCTCCACCCCACTCCTCCCCCAGAGCTTCATCTTTGAAAGAGGGGAGGCCCTGCTCTCGGGCCCTCCCTGAGCAGGGCAGGGAGGACAATGGCAGGCAGGAGGGATGGTCACCATGGAGCCTCCTCCCCAAGATGCTGGAGAGGCCCATGCTGCAGCTGCAGGGGATGCGATGGGGCTATCCCCCTTCTGCTCCAAACCATCCATCTCTCCCTAGTGAGCTAAGCAAAAAACAAAAACAAAAACAAAAACCTGGGCTTGGAACTGGGCAGGGGGCCAGGAGTAGATGTGGAGAGGGCCTGAATCCTCCTTTAACTAGGAGGTACCTCTCTCTCCTGGATTCAACTTGGAGTATCATTCCCACACACCTCTCGCCTCCATACCCTTTTTCCTCTCCCTGAAGGGGAGATTTTATGGACAAGTTATTTTCTCTCTAAAATTCTTTGTTTAAAATAAAACAATGGATAAAGTTCTATGAGCTCTTCAGAGATAAAGGTCCATAAAGAGCAAAACGATCAATCATATATAAACACGAATCCCATATCTAGATAATCAAAACTATTTCAGAACTTAAGATGTAGGCATAGGCACATCTTGGATGTACAGTTGTGTACTCGCAGATACAATAGTGAAATAAATCATCATAGGCTTAGGGGGCAGAACTCTAAAGATGACAAGGCCTAAAATAAATGAGGTTCCAAAAAAAGGGAGAAAGGGGTGTTAGAGGGGCTGGGAGGAGTCTCTGCATGGGGGCGAGTGCACAAGTTGAACCCCAAGATCCATCTCTTTCAACTCCAGAAGCCCATGATTCTACATCAGAATTGTTAATCCTCATTGAACAGTTCCAGCCTCCTGCAAGTTTGTGCTCTGGCATCAGGGGGTAGGTTAGGGATCCAGCAGGTATCCATATTAGGTCCCAGGAGATCACAGTACGGCTGGCACTTTCCAGGAAGCAAACAAGTTATGTCATCAGGCCTCCATCAGTCTCCAAGCAGGTGGCAGACAAAAAGAGCCATGCATCACCACCCTGGTGGGGCTAGACCACTGCTCCCGAGCCCATCCTGGCCCCACAGGAGAGGGCTCTAGCTATCTGCTGGCTAGCCTGTCAAAGTAAATTAGAGCAACAGCTCAGGCCTAGACAGAGCTCAGCATACAGAAAGTGTTCAACAATTGTTTACTGGTGAACATAAATCGCAAATATTTACTAGTTAAGTCACTGGGCTGATGACCTTTGACTGAGATGGGAGCAGTGCTCAGATAAGATTTTCTCCTCTTCTTCCTAGACATGGGTGAAGTCCACCTCGGTTATAAGGACTAATTTTTAGGGACCTTTGTTTTCATCTGCAAGATAGCCAGGCAACTATTCTCTAGAATAAAAATATGTTGATTAGGCTGGGCGCAGTGGCTCATGCCTATAATCTCAACACTTTGGGAGACTGAGGCGGGCAAATCACTCGAGGCCGGAAGTTCAAGACCAACCTGGCCAACGTGGTGAAACCCCATCTCTACTAAAAATACAAAAATTAGCTGGGCCTGGTGATGCATTACTGTAATCTCAGCTACTCCGTGGCTGAGGCACGAGAATTGCTTGAACCCGGGAGGGCAGAAGTTGCAGTGAGCTGAGATTGCACCACTGCACTCCAGCCTGGGTGACAGAGCGAGCCTCTGTCTTAAAAAAAAATAAAAAATAAAAATAAAATGACTAAAACCAAGGAAGAGGGTAACAATTGCTGAAACAATCACCCAGAGGCAGGAAGGCCACATGCCTGAGACAGTCCTGGTCTAATTACTAATATTGCCCCTTTTACTCTCCAAAGTATCCAAGTTTAGATAATACAATATATGGCCACCCTACTCAGAAGGGGAAAGAAAACCAGATTCAATGATAATAACATAAACTTGAACATCTGATTAGTGGAGATGGCATCAAGAGCCCAGGAGTCGAATCCTTATTTGCCCCTATAGAGCTATGCAACTCAACATAAGTCACTTGACCAGATAAGTCTGGTTAACTCATCTGGCTGGTTTTCATGTCCTCATCTGAAAAACGAAAGGATATTTATTCTCCAGTCATCTGCTGAGTGCCTACTATGTGCCTGGCTGGCACTGTGCTAGGTGTTAGGGATTCAGATAAAAAGTGGACAGTCCCACAGTCCAGTGGGAGGACTGACAATTAATTAAACTCCATTCTATTGTGATAAACGTGGCAGTTGATGTCCCTGCCTGCAGAGAGGCTCCAAGAGCACTGGAGAGAACTTCCTTTGCCCATAGGAGGAGCAGGGAAACCACCTCTGGGAGAAAAACTGCTTTCGATTTTGAAGGATGAGTGAGGTTTGCTAAGCCAAGGGAGGTGGGCTAGGGAGGAGCAACAAGGGCATTCCAGGCAGAAAGAAAAGTTTGAGCAAAGGCCAAAAAGAAAGAGCCATTCACGAATTTGCACATCAGGATCTCTATGCACCCTTCCAAACTCTAGAATTCTATGCTGAACTTCTTCAGAAATGGGCCACCTGCTACTATGCCAGGAAGGTGCTAGCCAAGTATTATTATAAGCAGCCCCATACTATGGCCACGGTAGCCTGCTTGAGCATAATTTCTGATTCTGTCCCAGTGGTTTTCTTGCCCCTGCAGTCCTAAACATTGGAAAAGGCAGCAGGGTTAATTCCTCATTCTATTTTGCAAACAGCACACACTGAGGTCCAGAAAGGCACACTGACTTTTCCAAGGTTCCACAACACATCAAGACACAATCAGGATTGAAGATGGAAAGATGGTGCCTGGAGAAGCTTCCATCTCAGCCATAGAGATTTCCCTGCCTGCCTCCCATCCCTGGAGAAGGGAATGCCCCATATCTTACCCTAGGCCAGGCTGTGTAGTATCACCAGCCACCCCATCCCACTTACAGATATACAAATATGCCCACTCCTCTGCCAGCACCCTGGAGAGGTAGGTGCTGTGGCTCAATTGGTAAACACTGCCTCCCTCCCAGGGACTCAGATCAGGAACGATCTGGATTCAGGAGAGGATGGTAGAAAGGTCTTAGAAAAAGAAGATCCAGAGATGCTGGTTCCAGGTGGAGGGAGAGAAGGTGCAAGCTGGGCATCTCTGGTCATAGTTATCACCCAGAGCTGGAGCCAAGATCCTTGATTTCTCTCTGGACTTTTGTGGAGCAGCTGCTGTCTGGGAGGCAGGGCAAGGAGCTAGGGGATGACCCATTTAGATAACAGAGGAGAGGTTGGGCTGGGCTGGCCTAGGCTGGGCAGAGTGGGGGTGGGCCTAGGGGTGGCTCGCCATCCCACCACACCAGCCAGAGAGCTAGGCAGGGATCAGGAATGGGCTCCGAGGGGAGCCTGAGCCACCTCCCTATACTGTGCTGCCCCTCCTTGCCATCCTCCAGCCTCCTCTACCGGGTTGCTGGGCAAGGAGCTTCCCTGCCCAGCCTTCTTGTGTGGTTTGGCTGGGGCTCAAGGACAAGAGTGGCCTGCAGCCTCCCTCCCTGCTGCTTAGCAGGCAGGTGCAGAGGGAGCTGGGAGGGCAGTGTCCCGCCAAGCAAGCCCTTGGCAGCCAGCCAGGCAGGAGTCCTTCTCTGGAGCTGGGGCCGAAGGAGAGACGAGGACTTTGAACAAAGCAGCAACCAAAGTGGTTTGGCTTAGGGAAGCCAAGCACAATCCATGCTCTTTCTCAGGGTAGGACAGACCTCCAGGATGCAGGGATTCCCCAGCAAAGGGAAGGGCAGGACTTCATCAAAGCCAGCCTTGCTGGGATAATAATACTGTGTGTGTCAGATACTGTGCTAAGCACTTTACATATGCTATCTTACTTAATCCTAAGAGAATCCCACGAGGTAGGAATAATTATCACCCCTACTTTACAGATAAGGAAACTGAGGTACAGAGAGGTTGCACAGCTGGTAAGCAATGGAGCCACGATTTGAATGCTTGCAACCTTGACTGTCAGCTAGGCAGCATCCCCAACAAGGTTTGAAACCCAGGAATACAGTGTAGTTCACCCACCTGAATCCTTCAACACAGTCACTGTATGTGAGGGTGGGGGTTGGTTCCCAGTGACTCTTCCCACCTGAAGCACTGCCTGGAGTGCTGGGAAAGGCAGCGGGAGCTAACTGTTGGAATAACAAAGCACACTGAGGCAAGCCTGGGCTCATCTCAAGGCCAACTCCCAGTCTAGGACTCAGTACTTGGTCATCCAGGAGCCCATATTGCAGGCATGCCACTCACCAGCTACAGGATAAGTCACTTCCCCTCTCCGGGCCTCAGCTACTCTATCTGTCAATGAAGGACTCGGACCACCTCAGTCATTTCCAAACATTTTGAAATCCTGCACTGCACTCCAATACATAAAAAAGACAGAAGCACTCTTGCTCCAGAGCACCACACACTTGGACTCACGCCCCTCATGGTTCCCCTTGGAGGTAAGACTTCCATGCAGATCATCCAAAGGCTTTGGTGGACTCCACCATTTCAGAGACCCCAGCATGTGTTTTTCTCTTTAGGGGAAGGGGTGGCCAGGGGAGCTGGGTGAGTCCCAGGAGGAAATGTCATTTGGATACCAGGAATGTACTGAAGAGCCAGAGCAAATATTTGTTTTTCCTTTGATGTCCTCCTAGAGCAGCCATTAGTTCCGCCCACCTGCCCTTCCCTCAGCCAATCCCATCTGGCCCTGATAATCCCATCTAGGCAGGTTGGGAGCGGGAAGTGTGCTAGAAAGGTGGAGAGAAAATTGGGATGGAAGTCACCCAGCTGGCTTTCCTCTGAATCTAGCTCCCACCAACAATCTCAATTCATTCTGGGGGAGGTCTTGGGCAAGCTCCCACACCCCTCTCCCGCACTGAAGTATCTTGAGGCACTAGGTCTCTCTCGATTCACGAAGGACAGTCAAGAGGCAGGGGTGGGGTGGGGTGGGGAAGAGGCAATGCTCCAGAATTGAGAAACCATTAGCACAGCGGGCAGCTGCTCTCCAAGAAGGAAGGAGACCCTGAGCAAGTTCCCAGCTGCAGAACTGGGTGGTCTATGGATCAGGGAGGTTAACAGCAGGTCCCATGCCTACTGATCTTGGCTTCCTAAGTAGAGCAAGAGGCATGAGGCCAGGGAGTATCTTCTGATGTAATAAGAGCTGGAATCCCTGCCTAAATCCACTGAAGTTTGAAAGCTGAAAGCTAGTTTATCTAATTCTGGAATCAAATGAGATCTCTCTCTTACTCTCTCTCTCTCACGCACGTCCACACACACACCCCACAGTGACCTGGGTCAAGAGCCTAATGGGATCTCTGAACTTCAATTTCAGTTTCTCAGTCTCTGGGCCACCCCAGTCCCCATGACCCAGTGTCCCCACCCCCAAGAGGCACGAAGCACAAGCCACCAGCAGCTATTTTCCAGCTAAGCCCCTGACAAAGCCTGGGTCCAACAGCCTCAAGCCTGGAGCCTCACCGGGCCCTCACACTTTGTAGAAAGAGAAAGAAAAGGCAAGCCAGGAAGTACATGATTGCCCAATAGCTGTAACCTGGCAGCAGGCAACTGGGGACTCTGCCAGGCGATAGCAGGAAAAACATACTCGGTTCTATTGATGGGGCCATAATCTACCCCTTTCTCCAACATCCACTCTCCTTCACCAATGAAATGACTTCTTGAATTTCAAACCAGCTACTGGCTGCAAAAGCAAACACAATCTGGGGAAGTAACTGCTGATGTAGCCAATAGGGCAAACCATACACACACACACACACACACACACACACACACTCACAACCAGCACCCAACTGGATTTGGCAAAACATAATAATGCCTAAACCACCTGCTCTAAAAGGCTTGTTAAAATATACATTATATGGCCCTATCCTAGACCTTCAGAATAAATTACTCTGGGTGTGGAACCAGAGAATGTAAGTATTTTAAACAAACATCCCAGGTGATCCTTACGTACTTTAAACTCAAGTTTGAGAACCAGTTAACCACTGCTAACTAACTTTTGACAAATTTGCCATCCTTTCTGGGCTGCCCTCTCCAGAAATTCTCACTGCAAGTTCTTTTTTGTTTGTTTGTTTCGTTTTGTTTTGTTTTTGAGACGGAGTCTCGCTCTGTTGCCCAGGCTGGAGTGCAGTGGCACGATCTCGGCTCACTGCAAGCTCCGCCTCCCGGGTTCAGGCCATTCTCCTGCCTCAGCCTCCCGAGTAGCTGGGACTACAGGCGTCCGCCACCACGCCCGGCTAATTTTTTGTATTTTTAGTAGAGACGGGGTTTCACTGTGTTAGCCAGGATGGTCTCGATCTCCTGACCTCACGATCTGCCTGCCTCGGCCTCCCACAGTGCTGGGATTACAGGAGTGAGCCACCGCGCCCGGCTATCTCACTGCAAGTTCTATGTGTTAGGAGCAATATAAGTTCATATTTCGATCTTATTCAATCCTCACAGCAGCTTGTGAGGCAGGCTGTGTTTTCTACAGTTCTGCAAAAGGGGAAACAAAGTACAGACATGAAGGAAATTGCCCAAGGTCACACAGACTGCTAGACTCCTACACTCGCACCAAAGTAACAGGGCATGTTCTTGAAAAGGCCCCCAAACCGAAAGGTGTCTCTGGTACAGTGGACCTGGTTTCACATTTTCCAGAATCAAAAACCCATCATAATGAAATTTCAACTAAATTTTAGAGCTGGAAAGGACCTAAATGTCAAAACCCACCCCCTGTGCCAGAGCTCCAGTGTGCTGGGTTGCCAGATTCTTGGATTTGGGGAAATCCAAACCTCATCCATTCATTCAACCACACACATATTTACCAAATACCTATTAAGATGGGGTGCCTTCTACTTCCTCTTTCCATTGCACTCTATTGAACAGTCTGTTCCCAGCAAAACTCAACTTAAGTCCCATCCATCTTATCCCAGGACACGACACGATTCGTTTTTCCGCGCCAACTATCCATAGCCTCCCTTTTATTTGGCAATCATCACAGCAGTACGGTGTTGCTGGCTGGGGTTCGCAAGTTTGCGACCACTGTCCCTGCAATCACGGACTGACACATCTGCCAGGGACACCCCGCAGTAGCCCCGCAAGCTCAGCGCGGTAAAGACCACGCTGGCCTCTCCGCCGAGCAACGAGCGAGCCGCCGCCCGCCCTCCTCCGCTCCCTGCCAGTGGCCAAGCCGGAGCCCGCCCCGCGCCGCGAGAGGGAGCCGCACTCACCAGGCGCCCCGAGCTCTCCCGCGCCTTCTTCACCTTCCCGTAGGTGCCTTTGCCCAGGGTCTCCAGGAACTCGTAGCGGTGCCGCAGGTTGTGCTTGTGGTGGTGCCGCTTCACAGCCTGCTTCTTCATTAGGGGCTTGGGCGACTTGATCAGCCCTTCCGCCAGCGGCCGGGCTAGCTCTGCGGCCGAGGGAGTCGGGCCGGAGCGCCGCGCGAAAACCAGCGACTCCATGGCGAGCAGGAGGTGAGCAAGGGCGGCAGGGGAATCAATAGGCTGTGCGGGGAGGGCTGAAGCGCGGGGCACAGGTCCCGCACCAGGACTGGGAGCCACAGCAGTACCAGAGCGCGCAGTAAAGCACAGCATTCCAAGTTGTTATAAACGCCCTGAGCCCGAGGCCCTGGACACGCCCCCCGGCGCCCATTGGCCTGCTCGACGGCGGCGCGTGACCATGGCCGTCCACATTGGCTCTCCGGGGCTCCAGGCCCCGCTTCCTCCCCCTCGGCGTGGCCGGGAAAGGTGTCAATGGAACCCGCCCACCAGGAATGGGGACTAGGGGATTCCAGCGAAGGCCGCCTGAGGCCCAGAAGCTTACTCTGAGGGCCCTTGGAGCTGCACTTGCCTCTGAGTGGCGCTTGGTCCTGGTTAATGCCCTGTTGTTTTATTGTACTCTGTTCTCAGTTGGCAAGGGGCGATCTGAGGGCACTAAAGGTCACCAAAGTATTTCTTCATCCTGAGTAATTTGCTTGTCCCAAGCCAAAATCTATAATTGCTTGACCACTTCATTGAGTCCATAAAGGAGAAAGGGAGCTGGGATGGGACAGAGGCAGAATCCAGCCTAGTGGGAGGGTTAGTGCAGAGCTGTCCTATGGTTCGAGTTCACTTGTCTTCAGTTAGATCAACCTTACTTGGATATTGGAATCCAATGGCCCTGGAAACTTCTTCCTTCTTCCTCAAAGAGGGCTTCTTAGGCGAATCGCTTGAGGTCCAGGAGTTCAAGACCAACCTGGCCAACATGACGAAATCCCATCTCCACTAAAGATACAAAATTAGCCGGGCGTGGTGGTGCGCGCCTGTAATCCCAGCTACTCCGGAGGCTGAGGCAGAAGAATCGCTTGAACCCAGGAGGCAGAGGTTGCAGTGAACCAAGATGGCGCCACTGCACTCCAGCCTGGGCAACAAAGTGAGGCTCCGTTTCAAAAAAAAGAGGGCTTCTAAGGTTGAGTAGATTCCCTCAACCACTTAGTGGAATTTATTTATGATATGTCGGCTGGAGGTGGAGAGAACCCAAAGGGATACATATTTATTTAACATTTTTACATGCCGACTATCTAACCTGTGTCCCTAAGTCTGAAAATGGTTGCTCCACCCAAGGTTTTCTTGTGATTTTGGTGCCAGGAGCAGTGGTGGTAGGTTATGAGGTTTGACTTGAGACGGAGTCTCCCTCTGTCGCCCAGGCTGGAGTGCAGTGGTGTGATCTGGGCTCACTGCAAGCTCCGCCTCCCGGGTTCACGCCATTCTCCTGCCTCAGCCTCTCCGAGTATCTGGGACTACAGGCGCCCCGCCAGCACGCCCGGCCAATTTTTTGTATTTTTAGTAGAGACGGGGTTTCACCATGGTCTCGATCTCCTGACCTCGTGATCCGCCCACCTCTGCCTCCCAAAGTACTGGATTACAAGTGTGAGCCACCGCGCCCAGCTTGACTTAGTTTTTGAGGCCTGGAGTTGCTAGGTCCAGAATCTCCACTCTGAGTGCTCATTTACAGTGAAATGAGAATGGCCATAGGTTTTCCTTCTTGCTTCAAATGGCAGAAAGGGAACATTTCCCCTTTGGCCATCTTGATAACCTAATCCTGTGAAATGAGTATTATTCTGTCCAAAGCCACACAACTGGTAACAAAGTGGCGGGATTTAGACCCTGGTCCTGAGGAAGAGAATAGAGGACAATAGACCTGGATCCTCTTCCCTGAGGGAAACCCCTTCTGCCAGCCAGTTTAGGGCCCTGGATGGATTCTAGCTATGCTGGAGAGCCAGCCTTCCCCTCGGGCCTTCAGGAGGGTGGTGCCTCCCCTGTGTATCCAGGGCATGCTGAGGATGGAGAAGGACCCACCCCCAGTGGCTGCCCACTTTTCTACTTCCACTGATCCTTTGATTATTTTTCTAGTGTGAGTTACAGATGTCTCCATCCCTCCATGGAGCTCTTTGTCTCCTTTGTGACTGGAGAGGATCCATCTTACACCGGAAACCAATGTATCTCTCCCAAATTTGGAGGGCCACAGGAGGTGGCGGCTGGTTTGGCATTCTTCCCTCCACCAGCCTCCCCTTTTGCTGTGGGTTTTCTGTGCAAATAGGATGAGGCCCAGAGATAGTTGCCTTGACTTGCTATCTCCTTTCCCCTCTGAAATCTGCTTCTATTCCTGGAGGCTCATCCAGATGATTAGGATTCTCAAAAGGAAGTATGGATAATATAAGAGCAAGCACAGAGCCGAGTGTTGGGGGACCTGAGTTTGAGTCCTGACTCTGACACTAACCAGTTCTGTGGCCTTCTACTAATTACTTCATTCTACAAATACTGGTGCCCACTAGGTGCTAAGCCTGGGGACACAATCATGACAAGATTCCTGCCTTTGGAATGTTCTCAGTCTAGTGAGAAATAAACAAGTAAATCCTGTACAGAGGGAGAAGGGTCCATGATGGAAGAAGAACAGATTGCCTTTTCTTTTTTTTTGAGACGGAGTTTTGCTTTTGTTGCCCAGGCTGGAGTGCTATGGTGTGATCTCGGCTCACCACAACCTCCGCCTCCCGGGTTCAAGCGATTCTTCTGCCTCAGCCTCCTGAGTAGCTGGGATTACAGGCATGTGCCACCACGCCCGGCTAATTTTGTATTTTTAGTAGAGACAGAGTTTCTCCATGTTGGTCAGGCTGGTCTCAAACTCCTGACCTCAGGTGATCTGCCCGCCTTGGCCTCTCAAAGTGTTGGGATTACAGGTGTAAACCACTGCACCCGGCTCAGATTTTCTTTAAGATATGTATCCCAGGTGGGAGGAGGCTGGTCGGGGGCAGGTTCCTAAAGCCAGGGCTTTTTAAGTTGAGACCTGAAGGACAAGTGGCAATTGGCCAGCTGAATCAACATTTCTTCATAAGATGAAAGAATTATACAGATGAGCTTAACACTTCTTTTAAGGCTTAATCTAGCTACACTCCTGTAATTTTTTCCAGGTATCCCCAACACCCAGTGTGCTGCGAGGCACCTAAAAGTGGCTCCATAGATGCTTATGAACTGAAGGAATGGATGTGCGATGGAATCCAAAGATGAAACTAAAAGCACCTACATGTGATTGGACCCACTCCATTACCAGCTATCCGGCCATGGTCGGGGGGAATCATCTGCAACTTCTTGGACCTTCTCACCCCTGCTCCAGCTTCCTTTGACTACAATCTGAATTCCCATCTAGGTGAGGAGCCATGGGTGACCAAAGATCACAGCAGGTAGGCAAGGAAGACACAGAGCCAGAACAGCATGTGACTCGGAAATGATCTAAGCTGCTGAAACTCAGATCTCAAATTCCTTAAAGGAGGTCTAGTTGGTGGGAAAGCGAGAGTGCCTGACAGGGAATCCGTGTTGGTCAGGGACTCTGCCATCAGCAGTCTTGGGGAATTCCTGGGTCATGTGGTCGGATGTGTGGATGTGCTGAGATATCTGGGCTGAGCTAAGCTACTCTCAATCCTGCCTGCCCCACTATTGACTCCTGGAAGGGAGATGCCTACCCCCCAGCCCCAAGTCCCATGGCTGATCCATGTCTGAGGGGGTTATGGGGGAAAGCTGTTTATTGGATCTACTATGTGCTGTGCTGGGAAAACAAGTGGGAACAAATGTCTGTCCTTGTCCTTACACACTTCACAATCTGTGTGTGCGTCTGTAGGGGAGTGGGGGTGGGTCCAGACTGGTAAAAGGGGATTTGAAAGCAGCTCAGAGTGTGGACTGCTGTGATGTGTCCTGGTGGGAGCAGGCTGCAGGTAGGAGCAGAGGTGAGAGGCACCAAGGCCATGCTATGGGGGTCAGGTGAGGGTTGGGAGCAGGTAAGGCAGATCTCAGATACCTCTAAGATGAGTCTTGAGCCCTGAGGATGAATTACAGCCTGTAGTATTCCCTACCTCCCCTCCAAGAAAGGGATGCAAATCCTGTTAGTCGCTGGCAAATTGGGAAGCCTAGCTCAAAGCTGCCCTCTTCTGACCAAACTAAGCCTAGCATGTTTTATGGGATGCCCAAAGCTGTGACCACAAGCAGAAGTCGGCTTAGGCAATTTGTTCCTCCAGTAAACCATTCATTTGTTCATTCATTCATTCATTCATTCATTCATTCATTCAACAAATATGGACTGAGTAATTGCAATAACAGCTATAATAATATCTAACATTTATTAAGCCAGCCCTGGTTCTAAATTCTAAATTCTAGTATATCTTGCCGGAAGTTTGGAGAATTTGTGCCGCAAACACTGAAAACAGCCCTCAAACTCTCAATTACCCTGAGAAACCGAATGTTATTCACAGACCAGGCCTGGGAGGGGATGTGACTGAAGGAGAAGCTAGCTCTTCTCCCCAAGCCAAAGAGCTTGCCCTGTCTCCATCCTGGAATGGGAGGGAGGGCACACACAGAGAGACAGGACGCAGGCGTGCCGGGGTCCAGCTCCACTTCCACCACCAACCCACACCATGCCGTGGCCAAGGACTTTCTCTTTTAGGGGTGGTTCCTTATCTGTAAAAGCAGATTTGGTTAAACCAACTCTCAGTTTTGTTTCAAATCTGCTTTAACTTCTCTGCAATATCTAAGCAGGGACAAATTAGAAACCTCAAGGGCTGGGCGCGATGGCTCACGCCTGTAATCTCAGCACTTTGGGAGGCCGAGGCAGGCAGATCACGAGGTCAGGAGATCGAGACCATCCTGGCTAACAGGGTGAAACCCTGTCTCTACTAAAAATACAAAAAATTAGCCGGGCATGGTGGTGGGCGCCTGTAGTCCCAGTTACTCAGGAGGCTGAGGCAGGAGAATGGCATGAACCCGGGAGGCGGAGCTTGCAGTGAGCAGAGATCGCACCACCGCACTCCAGCCTGGGCAACAGAGCAGGACTCCGTCCCAAAAAAAAAAAAAAAAATTAGAAATCTCAGCCACTCGCTTTCTTTTGCCACCTGGTAACTGATTCCTTCAGTACTGGACATTTAGGAGCCCCATTCCATCTCGCATCCCCGGCTGGCATAAGGTTTTTGGCTCAACAGTCTGGCAACCTGGGCTTCAGGCTCTGCTCTGCCACTAACTGACTGTGACTATAACTCATGTCTCCACCACTTCATGTATAAATGAGAATTATTCTTTTATGCAGCTAACATACTGTGTGTCAGCCACTGTTCCTTAGATTTCCTGTATTCATGAATTCAATCCTTTCTACAACTCTATGAAGTAGATACTAGCCTATGATATCCCCATTGCATGTGAGGAAAGTAAGACACAGAGCAATTAAGGGCCTATGCAGGGTCACAGAGCTGTCAAGTGGTGAAGCCAGGTTGCCTGGGGTCCAACCTGGCTCCAGAAACAGCACTCTTAGCCCTCATACTTTGGCTTAGAGAGGATTCCTGACTTGCCTAGAGTTTCAAGTAGACTAAGCTGCTCTGCGTCATACTTTCCTCATCTGAAATGACTACCTCCTGGGCTTGCTGTGGGATGAAATCAGAAGTGAGGTCGTCAGACTGATGGTTTCCTATCCGTCTGCCTGGGGCTTGGCTGGGCTCTGGTCCTCCCAAGTCCCCTCCACCAATTTTGGCAGAGACCCAAGAGTGTGTGTGCCCGCCTAGTGTGTGTGTGACAGCAAGGGGTTATCAGAGTTCCCTGAACTCCAGCTGATCTGATTTGGGACAGAAGACAGTTAAGATAAGCTCAGAGCTAGGAAGTGGTCATTGAAACAGCCCAAGGCTGGACCTTTGTGTTAAGGGAGGGAGGAAGGAGCTGATCTGAGAGAGAAAAGAAAGGACCTCTTAACAACTCTTAGTGCTAGATTTGAACACCTGAAGGAAGTTGTTCTGAGAGTTGGGAGGTGGAGGGGTGGATATATGTGTAGATTTGCAGTCTAGAGGGACTGGGCGCAGTGGCTCACGCCTGTAATCCCAGCACTTTGGGAGGCCGAGCTGGGCGGATAACCTGAGGTCAGGAGTTCGAGACCAGCCTGGCCAACATGGTGAAACCCTGTCTCTACTAAAAAAACAAAAATTAGCCAGGCACCTGTAATCCCAGCTACTTGGGAGGCTGAGGCAGGAGAATCACTTGAACCTGGGAGGCGGAGGTTGCAGTGAGCCGAGACCCTGCCATTGCACTCCAGCCTGGGCAACAAGAGTGAAACTCCGTCTCAGTAAATAAATAAATAAATAAATAAATAAAGTCTAGAACTTCCAGTCAGTGTTTTAGAAAGGGTCTCCTTACCCCACTGTTAGTAGCGAAACCAGATATTTTTCTCTTTTTCTGCCCTTCACTCCTGTGTCCTTTTCCCAGTCACAGAGGATCTGTCACTTCCATTGCTGTGGAGTTGGGAAGTGTGGGTGCTAGGGAGTGGAGAGGGGGAAGCTATGCCGGCGACTGGGGAAAATTATCATGGGATTCCTCCGTGGGTCTTCAAGTACTTTCTACTAACTCACTCTATTACGTTGTAGTCACCTGAGACCCTTTTTGAGTAAAGGATGAGTAAAGAAAAATAACCCCCCATCTTTACAGGTGTCCACCCTTTCACACTCACTATTTTATTGATTCTTCACTGACCCTTTGAAGTTGGGGCTTCTGGTTAGATGTTGGGGTACAGGGGCTGTTGATATAGGTGTGGCAGGAGGTATAATGAGCCTGGGAATGGAAGTCAGGAGATGAGGTGCTACACCCAACTCTGCTGCTTGCTGGCCACATGACCTGGGACAGGTGACTCGATCTCCCAGCCCTCAGTTCCTAATTGTTCAAAAAAGACCCCAAACTTGGAGATACTTTGTAAGCTGTTAAAGGCTCCCCAGCAGGTGGGGGTTTATGGCAGTGGATACTAGGCCACTTCACACTCCATTTAAATGCTGCTCCCTGTGAAGGGGCTGAGGGTCTTCCTCCTGGCCCTGCCTCCACTTGGAATGACCAGGCAGGGCAGGGCATGGGAAGTGTGCCCAGGAGGGAGGTGGGAGAAAGGTCTGCCCATTGCCACCCCCCTGTCCCGTGCCTGGCTCCCACTGGCAACCTGAGCCCTTGGCCTCCCAAGCCGATCCTGGAATGTAAACCCCAAGCAAAGCACATTCTTTAGCCGGTTCACCAGCTCCTGGCCCTTGGTAAGGAAAGGCAGGAGCCAGCATTTCTCTTGGCCCCAAATAACAGTAGCACAATCTGGTACTGAGGGGCTATTACTACAAGGCTGGGTTAATCAGCTGGTTCTCACCCACAGCTCATAAAAAGCTCAGGTCTGACCTAGCACCCCTGTGAGCGCCCATAGTCAAGGGGAGAGGGAACTCAATCCCTAAGCGGGGGGAGTTGAAATATTGCTTATTTCCTGAATCTGGTTCCTTGTGTCAGTTGCAGGACGCAGAGGAACTCAGAGGGAAAGGGAGCACCCTAAAGATTCCCTCAACGCTGGTGCTGCCTCTGGACTCTTTGATTTCTAGCTTTTATTCAACTCAGTTGTGTGCTACATATTTAGATATCGCATGCCAGGCACTCTGTGTGATGCCCTGGGCCTATAAGAATTAATAATATCATTACAGTCCTGAGAAGTACCTTAAAAGTTTTGTGTGCATGGGGATGAGGTGGGGTGAGGAGACAGTGGATTTGCCAGGTACACCATTGAGGGGGCATTCCGGGTGGAGGGGACAGGCTGCTCAGGATAGGGAGTCAAGGAGCAGCTGGATGCATTCAGGGAGCACGGGGCAGAGGTAAGAAGGGGAGGTGGGAAGGGTGGGACTTCATGAAGATCCTTAGAGGGAGGCTGCTTACGCTCCGCAAGGATATGGTCGGATCTGTAGACAAGAAGAACAGAAGGAGTCTAGCAGCCATGTGGAGGGTGTCTGGTGGGGAGCCTGAAGGTAGGGGAAGTGAAGTTGGGAGGCTACTGAAACTGTCCTCGCAAGGGATGGTGACGGTCTGGACTAAGCTAGTGGCTGTGTGAGGGAGAGGAGAGTGAAGATAAGGAGGTCACCTGCCACCCAGGGTTGAGCTGGCTGCCCCGAGGCACCAGGAGCGAAGGTCTGGGGTGGAGTAAGATGAATTTGGAAGGGAAGCTCCAGTCCAGTCTCCTTCTACAGATGGAACAGGGGAGCCTGGGAAAGGGATTTGTAAATTACTGTTCCCTTACAAATGTTTGGTGTTGAGACTGTGAATTGCTAGGCTGTGATTAGGATCAAGGCCCATTTTCTGTTGAATGGCAGGCAGAGTGCCCCGAGGTCCTGTGTCGTCCTTCAGGTAAGGAGGGCAGGGTGGGCCACCGTGAGATGGTGCATGGGGCCATGGAGGTTCCCAGCCCTGCTTGCACAGCCATGTGCTCCCTTCCAAGGCTAAGCAGGGGAGGAGCCCCGACAGCCCAGTGAGAAGCCAAGCAGAGCAGAAGGCCAGCAGCTGGCACCCTGGAGCTCCTTCCTGTCCCACTGTCCATGCTGCAGGTACGCTGAAGGGAGGAGGATAGATTTCTCCCCAACCACCTGGAAACCCATCAACTCTGAAATGTCACTTCAGGCACCAAGTGTTCAGATGAGTCTCTGGCCTCCAGCTCTCATCCCATGGACCCTCCTAGTCATCTGTTTCCTTTTTGGAGGGGGGCAGTGGCTGAGGGATCATGCATGAAAAAAAGAAACTGTCTCAAGAGCCAGGAGAGTCCAGTCTGGCTAAATTAGGAACTGGGACTTCCCCTCACTAGGATCTTTCCCAGTTCTTCCCCTCAGGGAGCCATCCAGTCATTTACTTGACACAGGTTTATCAAGTGCTGGTTCTGTGCCAGGCACAGGAGGTGCTAAGCATGTGAGGGTAAGTGAGGAAGACCGGGTTCCCTGCTTCGTGGAGCTCAGGAGCTCTTGTGGAAGTCACAGGACTTCTTGAGTCTCCATTTCCTCACCTGTAAAACACCTCACCATCTTTAGAAGGGTGCAAAAGATTCCCCTAGCCATGATGGCAAACTGCAGCTTGGGGTTCCAGAGGGAGGGGTGAGGTCTGGGTAACGTTGCAGCCACTCACCCCCAAATTAAAGGACTCCGAGCCTGGATGCCTGCCCAGAATGTGAGTCTGGGAATGTGAGTGTGTGAGTGTAAGAGCAAAAATATGTGCATGAACATGTGTGTAGAAGCGCATATGGGTGTGTGTGCGAACGTGTAAGAGTGTAAGGTGTGTTATTTGAGGCGTACAAATGAGGATAAGTGTGTAAGGCATGTGTGGATTTGAGGGGCAAGAGTACAAGGAGAGTGTGAAGCATGAATGTGAGGTGTGCGTGTGAGCATGAATCATCCTGTGAATGTAAATATGTGAGTGTTTCCGTAAGGTGAGTGTGTAAGAGTGGGCAGTTTGTGGTATAAGCATGTATGAGTGTATTTGTGGGATGTGTGAGAGCGTGTGTGTGAGCATGAGTGAATGTGCAAGCATGAGAGTAAGAAAGAAGGGGGAGAGTGGAGAGTGTGTGTGTGTGTGTGTGTGTGTGTGTGTGTGTGTGTGTGTGTGTGTTGGGGCAGGCAGGTCCAGGGTGTGCTGGCTGGAGTTGCAGGAAGCTCATCTGGTATGAAATAGCAGCTGCACAGGATCTGCAAAGAGCTCACTCTTGGAAAGAAGTTCACTTTGCCCTCTGTGCTGCGATGGTGGGTTCTTGGTGCTCTGCTTTGTGGAGGGGACAGGCTGTTCAGGACAGGGAGTCGAGGAGCAGCTGGATGTATTCAGGGAGCACTGGGCAGAGGTAAGAAGGGGAGGTGGGAAGGGTGGGACTTCACGAAGATCCTTAGAGGGAGGCTGCTTACGCTCCACAAGGATATGGTCGGGTCTGTAGACAGGGCCTCTGGGGGTTCTTTGAGCCAAGTACCTGCCTGGGGAGCTCAAAATGAATGGAGTATTTGGGAAACAGCCCATAATTAAACCATTAAAATAAAAAGGATCATACCATGAGGGAGCACGCAAACTCTAAAGACATTTTGCAGCTAACTGGCCCTTCCCCTTCCCCCAGGGATTATCTCTCCCTCCTCTGTCACCACTTGCCCTGTGGGTAGAGAGGGGTGAGGTCTGAGGAACAGCCAGAACAGCTCCATCACACTTAGGCTGACTTGTCCCAAACCCTTCCTCCTGAGGCATTAACCCCCCAACTCAAGGTTTGCACAGACTCCAACGTGCCTTCTGAAGTCTTTTCACACCACTCCCCCAAAGGCCCCTTTGCTCAGTGTGCTTGGCACCTCAAGTCTCCCTTCCCTACAGGCCCAGTTATAACAGTGGGCTCCTGTAGGGAGCCTTCCCAGAGGCGCTCAGTCCCTGGGGGGTTCTGGCTCTTCCCATCTTGCTCACCCATCCATTACATTGAGTTTTGAGTTGAATTACACCCCCAAAAAGATATATTGAAGTTTTAACCCCTGGTACCTGTGAATGTGACTTTATTTGGAAACAGGGTCTTTGCAGACATAGTCGAGTTCAAATGAGGTCATACTGGATTAGGACAGGCCTTAATCCAATGACTGGTGTCCTTATAAGGTCACGTGAAGATGGAGGCAGAGATTGGAGTTGTGCCTCCATAAGCCAAGCAACACCAAAGATTACCAGCAAATACCAGGAGCTAGGAGGAAGCGCGGAAGAATCCTGCCCTCCCCACCCCCATCCCAAGAGCCTTCCAAGACAGCACAGCCCTTCTGACACCTTGGCTTCAGACTTCTAGCCGCCAGAATTGTGCCACAATCCGTTTCTGTTTTAAGTCACCTACTTGTGGTATTTTTGTTAGAGCAGGCCTAGGGAACTAATACATATGGTCATTTTGATCCGCCCAGCTTGCCTGGGTCCTTCTGTGTGCCCTCCTCGTCAGCTCTCGCCTGGCTCCTGCCTTGTGTTGTACTTCTGCAGGTGTTTTATCCTGACATGAAGCTCCTGCCCTCACTCATGTTTGATCTCACTCAGACTACAACTTGAGCTCTCTCTCAAGCTGAAGGCCTTTGGCTCAAAGCTTTGGGCATGTTCTGTAGGTCACATGGTGGCATGGATGGATACACTGACCTCCCTTGCTATTCCCCTTACCGTAGAGCTTAGAGACAGCAGCAGGTGACGGGGGAGGGACGCTGTACACTGAGCTGGGTTAGATTTTCATTCCTATCACTTATTAGCTGTGCCACCTAGGTTAGTCACAGGATTCCCAGTTCTCAGTTTCTTCTTCTGTAAAATGGGGATTGGAAAAGGCTAACTGTACCCTACCTCCCATGCAGGAGCTTTGCAGCTCATAAAGTCCAGTGCAAATGCAAGAGATTAGTAGAAAACAATCCTGGGGAAAGAGAAGTGATGGAGGGCGTGGACTGGTCCACTCTCCTGCAGTTCTGGAGTCTCCTGGCCCTCTCTGATTGCCCAGTAGATGGGCCTTCCGCAAGAGAAGGCCTAAAAAGCTTGGTCTGCGCATTGTCCCAGGATTCCAACCCCAGCTGGGGTTCCTTCTGATTTTTTTTTTTTTTTTTTTGAATGGAGTTTCAATCTTGTCACCCAGGCTGGAGTGCAGGGGCACAATCTCAGCTCACTGCAACCTCTGCTTCCCAGGTTCAAGCGATTCTCCTGCCTCAGCCTCCCGAGTAGCTGGGACTACAGGTGCCTGCTACCATGCCCGGCTAATTTTTTTTTTGTATTTTTATAAGAGACAAGATTTCACCAGATGAGGTTGGCCAGGCTGGTCTCGAACTCCTGACCTCAGGTGATCCACCTGCCTCAGCCTCCCAAAGTGCTGGGATTACAGGCATGAGCCACCATGCTCGGCTGTTCCTTCTGATCTTAGATGATGTCTTAGTGATTTCACTTACTTTCTATTCCTTAGAAAAAGAACTCAGAATATCCCATGCTAGGGATGTACAAGTCTACATCCCTACAGAGGTACAATCCTGGTCACACTGCTCTTACCCTTAAAACCCTTAATTTATCCTAACTTCCCACATGCATAAACTCCAGACTCCTTAACAAGGCATATAGTAAGGGCTTTCTTGGTCTGCCTGCCTGCATTTCGAGGCCCATCTTCCCACATCCTCCCCCTACATTCTCCACTACATGTTTTCCCCCAAATAAGCCAAACCCTTTCCCTCAGTGGGCTTGAGAACACCTCTACCTCTCCTTCAACAACAATGAAATAATAATGCAGCTACTCACTGAACACACATACATCACTTTACATATAGCAGGTAGCTCTTAGCCTCATAAGTGAGGCCTTATTTTGCACATTTTACAAATAAGAAAACTGGGACTCAGAGAGGTTAAGTAATGTACCCAAGATCAATTAGTACATGACAATCATGATTTGAACCCATCTTTCTTGCTGCAAAGCCTGTGATCATCCTCCTCTGCCTGGCTGGTCTCCCTCTTCTTTCTTTTTTCTCTTTCTTTCTTTCTTTCTTCCTTCTTCTTCTTTTTTTTTTTTTTTTTGAGACAGAGTTTCTCTCTTGTTGCCCAGGCTGGAGTGCAATGGCACAATCTCAGCTCACTGCAATCTCCACCTCCCGGGTTTAAGTGATTCTCCTGCCTCAGCCTCCCGAGTAGCTGAGATTACAGGCATGCACCACCATGCCTGGCTAATTTTGTATTTTTAGTAGAGACAGGATTTCTCCATGTTGGTCAGGCTGGTCTCGAACTCCCGACCTCAGGTGATCCGCCCGCCTCGGCCTCCCAAAGTGCTGGGATTACAGTCATGAGCCCCTGCACCTGGCTTCCCTCTTCTTTCAAAGTGCAGTTTGAGATTTATTTCCTGGAAACCTGCACTGAACTCTTCATCTCAGCTCTCTGCAACCACCCTGAGTGGGGTGCCTCTGAGTTGCACTAGCAAAGGCTGACACTGATCAAACAGTAATGGCAGCCATGGTCCCCTGTCTTCCTCCCAAGATGTAACTGCTATAGGGCAGGAATCTAGCACCATGCCAGGCACAGAATAGGTGTTAAATGTTAAATAATGGAATGAAAAAGTTAGAAGCGAACTTTCCGGGGAGTGTACATTTAGGAATAATCTATGCCCATTTCACATTAGGAAACCCTTCTCACCCATTCCTTGTGAATACTCACACTCATTCCTTAGGAAACAATCTCAATCCTCCTAGATTTTGAGACATTTTGAACTTCCTACATAGTATAGCGCAGTTGATTTTCTTTCCTTTCCTGGTGCTATTTCACGTGAGGCAATGCAGTGCTGTGGTCACAAATTTTGGGATCAGACCCGGTTCAGTCACTTATGAGTTTGTGACCCTGGAGCCCCAGTTTTCTCATCTGCAAGATGGGAGGATACTACCTACCTCATGGAGTTGATCTGAGGGTTGAAAGAAGTACCTTACCACCTGTGAGACAGCATTATGATTGCTGTTGTGTAGGTTGGGAAATGAAGACAGGAAAGGTGAGGAGCCTTCCCACAGTGGAAAGGGGATGGGAAAGCCTATGGGGGTGGGGGAGTGAGACCTGGGCCAGGCCATCTTACCCCAGATCCTGTGCTGCCTCTGCAGCACCATGAGGTACAGGACCACATGGCTTAACAGACATTCAGTATTTCCCTCATTCCTCAGTGAGGCACCCCTAAAGTCTTTCCAGAATGGACTTCCAAGGGGTGAGTTCTCAGCAGATACCAGCTCCAGCCCGGAGTTGCCGTCACAGGTTCCAGCGGCTAATTCAACCTTTTAGAGCTCTCTGTACTCCCAAGGTTCCGTCTGACCATTCAAAAATGCCTCATTGTCTGGGAATGGTGGCTGAGGCTTGTAATCTAGCACTTTGGGAGTCTGAGGCAGGAGGATCGCTTGAGTCTAGGGCCAGTTACTTGGGAGGCTGGGGTGGGAGGATTGCTTGAGCCCAGGCGGAGAGTGCAGCGAACCCTGATCGCACCACTGCACTCCAGCCTGGGCAACAGAGCAAGATCCTGTCTCAAAAAAAAAGCTCAGCCCTATCCATGCATATGGAACCACTTTGTGTGCTTGGAAATGCCCCCTCCCATAAGGCTTGGGTTTCTCTTGCAAGGGGTGGAGGCACTCCTGTTGCTAAACACCTTTCTTGGGTAGGGGATTGAGGAGACAGGATGCCTTTGGAAGAGCATCCCCTAATGCACAGTTCCATCATCCCTTATAGCATCTGCAGCTCCTGTTTCTATCTGTTACTTCAGGGGCTGAACTCAAATATAGGGATCCAGAAGCAGCAGGGGAGGCCTCTCTGCAGTCTCCTCACTAGGGGGCAGCAGCGGCTATGGGAGGCCTCCCAGCCCTGGGAGGGGGAAGGGAAATGCTGGGCCAGCAGGTGGCAGTGCCCTTCTTGGACCCAAGTAAGGAAAAAGTCCAAGTACCCAGAGAAAGGGAGGGGAAAAAAATCCGTATCCTGTAAAGACCCAGGTTCCACTTGTCCTTGAAGATCCCGCTGAAGGTGTCACACTCCCTCCCTCCAGGAGGCTCCCTGGACCCCTCAGATCCAGATAGGTGATCCTCCTCCGTTCCTGCCTCCTGGAGAAAGAATTACACTATCATCTGATGAGCGATACCTGACTCCTCCAGAACCCTTCAGGGCAGGCATTTTATTCATCATTTATTTTAAAAATAACTGGGAGTCAGAAACAGATGCTAAGAGGAGGCACATTCTTCAAGTTTTCTAAAAGAACCCTTTCTACTTTGGATAGGACAAAAATGAGCTTTGGCTGAATGAACTGAGACTAGACATAAGAAGGACTGAGCTGCTGATGAGTTATGAATGGAAGACTAACATGCAGTCTCAAGGCAGGAGAAGAAGAATATGTGCTGTTTTCCTGGGAGTGGGGCAACTGGTGGTGGCTGTGAGAAGGCAGAGCTCTTCAGAGGGGACAGCCAAGAACAGGTAGTCACTGAGGGCCCTATTTAGCCTGAGAATGCAGGAGAGATTGTTTTATGGGGTCCTCCCTGCCCCTCAAGACACCCTTCCACCCCATCCCCACACCAGGGTGCTAGAGAAGATAGGAATATAGATTTTAATCATTGTGCTGCTGCTATTAACCAGAGTGCAATTAATCCATCTTTTGTGGATTTTGATGCCACAGTGTAAATGAGAGGGTTTCACACAGAAACACTCTGGGGGCCTTCGGTGACAAAAGGGCTAGGCCTCTGGTGGGGAGGGGGTGGCAAAAGGTGAAGTGGAATTAGGAGAGATGTGGGGAGCAGACCCAGGGCTGGGAGACTGCTCCTTCCCCATCACACATGCCCACCAAGGACCCCAAGAGGAAGGGATTCTTCCTGCCATGGCCTGGGCTGTCCAAGTGAGCCTGACTTCCCTTCCAAGGCAGCTGCCTCTAGCTTCATGTCCAATTCTCGCTGAGTAGATGAGGTCCAGGGTAGGCCCACAGTTGACCACCAAATGGTGAAGAGATATAAGCCAAGGGAGAAGAAAGTGGTTTGGAACCCCCAATCATTCTCCATTTTTCATCCTAAGCTACCTTAAAACTAGTTCAGAGCTGGGGAAAGACAGCAACAGCAGTCTATCCTCTCGGTCAGAACTGCTCTACCTGCCTCCTGGAGATGGGGGTGGGGGGAGGTGGGACTCACAGGAGGGAGAGGTAGGAAATATTCCTGTGCCTTTCTTTGCCTGTGCAGTAAGTGAAGACTCTCTTCAGAGTCAGCTCTGCAGCTGGTGGAGTCATCTGTGCCTCTTACAGTTTTCTGAGATTGGTAGGATTTGGAGCTATAGAGAGGTAAACTTAGAGCCCCAAGGCCAGACTCCACTGGTTGCTAACAGGAGCTGACATTCTCGGAAGTAGCCCCGACTGCTTGGACAAGATCATTCCTCATGTTAAGAGTGAAGCGATATGGTCCAGGGCAAAGGTACTGAGCCCAGAGACAGCTAGGAGTCAGAGACACACAGGGCCTCCACTGCATCACTCAGACCCTGGTTGACACCTCCCACGGCGAGGAGGCAGTTCTTGATGACTATGCTGGAGCAGGCACAGCGGGGTGTGGGCATGGCAGGGAGGATCTCCCATTTGTTCTTCCCTGGGTGGAATGCTTCCGCCGTCTCCAGGACAGTGGGTTGATTCCCTGAAAGTGTCAAGGGAATCAGACCTTACAAAGGAGTCCAACCACCAATCCATGCCCCACGGTCACCCCACCTCCCTCCCTTGGGCACCCACAAGCAGAAGCCAAGCAAGGTCAACTTCCTTGGCTACAGGATTACTCCCTTTACTAAGCCAGTGGCTTTTGTCAAGCAGCCACTTTGTCCCTCCTACCGTCTTCCTGTCTCTTTAAGAGTAAGCTTTCTTTCCCTACCCGTTGCTTTTTACCAGAGCTTTCTAGCACACTACTGCCTCACTGCTGCCCTTTCCTAAAAAAGCTACTGACATGGTCTAGTTGACACGGTTCCTTCATGCCTGAGTAAAGTGGGAGTTTGTTCACACTAAGTAGACTTGGGGTACCTGGAAGCCCTACTGCCTGGATCTCTCTTCCTTGATGATGGGGGACTTCTCGCTTTAGAGTCCCTCCTTCAAAATACTAGTAATCTCTGGCAGAGTTAATACATCAAACCCAAGATTCATCTGTTGAACTTATTTAATCAGATTGCTTTCCTGTTCCACGATTGGGCTGGAACAGGATAAGAGATTGGTCAGAGGAGGACCAAGGCTAATCCCCTCCACAGTTTGTCTCCAGTCATTCCCGTTTAGGGATCTGTGCTCAGTAAGCCTGTGCTGCACGGCTACGGGTGTCCTTTATTCTCTCTGCGTCACAGTTTCCCTGTGTAGGAGGACAGAAAGGCCACACCTGGGGCCCACAGTGGATAGGTAATATCTAGGCTGGAAGAAAGGGAGTGCTTTGAATTTTTTGGAGTAAAGTGGTAGGCAGGTGGTCTGCAGGGAGTCAGTACCCTTTCCTGCATATGCAAAGTGCCAAGGATCCACTGAGCACCAGAACCACAATAAATTCCAGCCTGAAAGCGCCATCCTTACCAAGTCCCCCAGCCACTATGACCCGTCCACTCAGAGAGCCAGCCACAAAATCTGCCCGCCGCTTCTTGAGGAAGAACGATCGTTCCATCTTCAGCCATCCCCCTATAGGCCATGGATAATGGTGGGTTATATAGACAGAATAAGATACAGACCACTCCCACCAAATACAGATTGTGGCCCAAATAGCTTTCACCCTGGGCAGTGTCTTCACTCTATTTATCCTTTATGCTTGGGGAGTACACAGTTCCTCCTGCTGTTTCAAATTCTCTGTGGCTTCCGCCTCTCCCATGCTTGCTGCTCTGTAAGGCATCATCATCCCCTACAATGAATCACCTTGACTTCTGGTTAGGAGGCTAATAGAGGCAGTGAGGGAGGAGTCAGGATCCTTCTGTTTCTCCATCAGTAAAAAGTAAGAAAAATCCCTCTCTGACCTGGTCCTGTGTGAATATTGTAAGAAAAGACAATATAGGTAGAAAAGGGGCTTTGATAAAAACCAACCAAGCAAAAAGGGGACCTATACCAATGAAGGAATTTGATTCCAAGAGTAGCCCTGAGTGGAGAGGGGTGCTGAGACTTCTGAGAAGCTTGCCCAGCTGGGTAAACGGCCCTGGAAGATGGCTGGAATAGGGGTAAGGGATGGGGAGCCAGCCAGAAGGGCAGTAGGCAGCCAGAGCTTCCTGGGGAAGGTGACCAGCTCACCCTGTTCCATGTCGAACACGTCCATCGTCCGCAGGAACTTGGGCTGCCGGTAGAGGCGACCTTGCCGCAGGCCTCCCAGGCTGTACAAGTGGTTGTCCAGGGTCACAAAGCTGGAGAAGGCCCGCTTATAGGGAATGTTGGGAAACTTGGTCCAGGAGCGAGTCTCGATGTCAAAGACCTCGAAAGCGTTGACCGCATACTTGGACTGTCGTCCCCCTGGGGGCCAGAGCAGGATAGAGGTTGGGCAGAAGGGTTGTCCCTGAGGACAGCGACAGTGAAAAGGGTTTCCCCTTTTGACAGTTACTCATTCATACAGGAAGCTCCTGGTGGGCTGGGCAGTGTGATTATCCCCAGTGCCGAGGAAATGCTCAGCACACAGGCACTGCCTCCCATGGGAACTGAGCCAAGGGAAGGAAGGAGGGTAGGTATAGAACAGTAACCTGTCCTTACCCAGCACGTAGATCTTGGAGCCTCGGAGGAAGGAGGTAGCAGCATATCTCGGGGTGGGCATGGGTGCTAGGGACACCCACATGTCCTTGAGCATGTCATAGTGTTGGAGGTGGTTGTGTGGACGTAGGTCCAGGCCCATCCCGCCTGCCGCATATACTCGGTAATCTAAGAAGAAAGGCCATACATGCCCCTGGCTTAGCTCACAGGTACAGCAAGACAGGCCCACCAGCATCTATTGCCTCCCATGGCCAGGCCAAGCTTTCAACCACTGCTCAGCCAGAGTGAGTCATATCTGTATCAGTGTGGTTGATAGCACCATTCAAAGAAGTTCCTGCTATAGCTAAGCCTGAGAGTCTGTTTCTTTTTTTTATTTTTATTATTATTATTTTTTTAGATACGGTCTCATTCTGTCATCCAGGCTGGAGTGTGGCATAATCACGGTTCACTGCAACCTTGACCTCCTGGGCTCAAGAGATCTTCCCATCTCAGCCTCCCAAGTAGCTGGGACTACAGGTCCATGCCACCACACCTGACTAATTTTTGTATTTTTTGTAGAGACAGGGTTTTGTCATGTTGCCCAGGCTGGTCTCGAACTCCGGGGCTCAAGCAATCCTCTTGCCTCGACCTTCCAAAGTGCTGGGATTGCAGGTGTGAGCGACTGTGCCCAGCTGCCTGGGTCTTTTGAAGCCATGGTACGACTACACGCCCTAGTCTTCCTTAGTGTCCAGCCCTTTGGCTAAGCCTGAAACACTGCGTGAAGTTTAGGCCTGGAAAACCCTTTGCAGGTCTTATCCCCTTCACTGTCCTCCCTGGGCAGCCAGAGGGGAAGCCAAAGAGGAGAGGTATTCTTTTTTTTTTGAGACAGAGTCTCGTTTTGTTGCCCAGGCTGGAGTGCAATGGTGTGATCTCAGCTCACTGCAACCTCTGCCTCTCGGGTTCAAGCGATTCTCCTGCCTCAGCCTCCAGAGTAGCTGGGATTACAGATGCCTGCCACCACACCTGGTATTTTTAGTAGAGACGGGGTTTCACCATGTTGGCCAGGCTGGTCTCGAACTCCTGACCTCAGGTGATCCACCCGCCTTGGCCTCCCAAAGTGTTGAGAATACAGGCATGAGCCACCACGCCTGGCTTCAGTGAGTAGAGATATTCTTCTGATGCCCTTTCCCCAGGCATTCACAAACTGGAATTTTTAGATATGGCAGGGGCCTTTAGAAATAAGATGAGTCATGCTGTCACTGGCCTATGGGACACTGGACTGCTGCTGGTTCTGTGTCTGCCAGCCCCATTGGGGAATGCCATCTTCCTTCACAAATTGGGAAACTTGTGGGATCCAGGAGTCACTTCAACTAAATGAGATAGGGCTAGGGGTGAATGAGGGTGAAGCTTTGGAGAGAGTACTGGTCCCTTTAAGAAACCCTACCCAGGAAGTGAGCTGGGATACTTTGAGAAGTGAGTCTCCTCTCATTCTCTACTACTCTTGACTGTAGGTGGCCTTTCAAAGGACTTCAGTACACCAGAGAGGATGGGCAAGGCATCTGTGTTTCCCTGGGTCCCACCCCAGGACCTCCCAGGCCTCTCTTTCTCAGGGAGCCACCCCTGCCCGGGATTCTGTCTGCCAGCAGCCAGTCCTCAATGCTTCTGGCTCCAGGAGGCCTTTATTCTTAAGGTGATTGCAGGGATGAGTACTATTTCCTCCTACTTTCCAATCTTATTGGAAAAAAAAAAAATGCCAACCCTAGCCTGAGGCTGGAAGACGGTGCCTGCTAATGAGGAATTCACCTTGCACAAGCTCCACCCCTCCCATCCTGTGTTACTTGAAACTCCTCCTCCTGGGAATCCTCCCATCCACTCCTCACTACTGTTTTTGTGCCCAATTCTTACTCATCCTTTCAGACCCATCTGGGCGTCCCTGAACTACAAGCCTGGGTCGACAGCACCGGCTCAGTGCCTTCTGTTACCCTATTCCATCACCCTAATTGCCACCTGTTACTGAATAATCTTTGTTTCTTTTTTTTTTTTTTTTTTTGATACAGAGTCTTGCTTTGTCGCCCAGGCTGGAGTGCAGTGGCGCGATCTCGGCTCACTGCAAGCTCCGCCTCCCAGGTTCACGCCATTCTCCTGCCTCAGCCTCCCGAGTAGCTGGGACTACAGGCGCCCACCACCGCGCCAGGCTAATTTTTTATATTTTTAGTAGAGATGGGTTTCACCGTGTTAGCCGGGATGGTCTTGATCTCCTGACCTCGTGATCTGCCCGCCTCGGCCTCCCAAAATGCTGGGATTACAGGCGTGAGCCACCGCGCCCGGCCAATCTTTGTTTCTTTCAATAGACTGTAGGCCCTTGAGAATTTGTTAAATCTACAGCCCCAGCATCTGGCACAATGCCTGGCACACAGGCATGTAAATGCTTATTAAACTAACTGCTGAACCCATTCAGTGCCATAGTAAGAGCACAGACTCAATCATCACTATCTGTGTCACCTTGGGCCAGTGGTTTAACTAACTCTTTGGGCCTTACACTGCTTCTCTCTAAAATCAGAGTAATACTAGCACTTACCTGTATACAAAGCACAAATGGTAAGGATTCAATGAATGTTAGTTCTTAATCTTTCAAGACCATTTATTGAGGGCTGGGATGAAGATGTGCTCTTTCCCTCCCTTGCTCTCCGTGGGCCTCCAGGCCTTCCATCCTTCTTACTGGGAGGTCACAGAAGCCCCACTGGCCATGCTGCCCTGGGGGATTCTGCACTAGAGTTTCTCTCTAGTTACTTTCATTGGTCAGATCCAGGCTCCTGAAGGCAGGGAACAGATCTTCCACCTCTTTCCTTCCCTCCTGGAGCCTGGCACTGTGCTGGGGACAGAGCAGGTGCTCAAGAAATACTGGTTCCCAATCTATAGTAGACTTGACATGCAGCTAGTATGGTTTAGCAGAAGAGGGAAGGAGGAAGAGGAGACGGAGGGAAGGTTGCACCCCACTGCAAGCCTGTGCTGCTCAGGTGTGTCTGAACTTGGTGTCTCCTAATTCCCATCGAACCATCTCCCACAAAACCCTTTGTGTTTTAGCAAAAGAGCTTTCGGAGCTCTAGGTTCTGGGCTGTACTAGGCGTGAAAAGAATGAAATGGGGGCTTTGAGAAAGGAAAATGAGAATCACAAAACCATGTAGTGAGGACATGCATGCCCTGAGGACTTAGTGAAACGCGGCAAGACGTGAACCCTCAGGAACATTCTGGTCTCCACTGAGCGTCTCTGAGATTGGGAGGCAGAGGGGCAGGTTGAAGGTGGAAGAGGCCCCTGGAATCAGGTCCCAAAGCCCTCTCAGTGGGGCCTGGTGACGCTACAAGGATGGAGTGAGCATTGTCAGGACCCCAAATAGGTGTCTGGGGGTGGTGGCACCTGCAAGGCAGGTTTCAGGGGCTGGGGTGTGGCGGCGGGAGGGGCAGGCATTCTGCTGAACGCATGGGGTCTGCAGAAATATGGCACTAAACTCCACAGCCCACAGCAAATGCGTGTTGGTTTCCATCTGTTTCCCTCCTGGCCCCCCACTTCCTTCTCACTGGCCGCCCTCAGCCCTGGCCCCACTTGCCTTTGGCCGTGACAGAAATGCCCATGGCGGCCTCACGCAGCATGCTCCTCTTCTTCCACTTGCCCTCATCGATGTTGTACATCTCCACGACCTTCAGGGGCAGCTGATTGGTGCCCACGCCCCCAATCACCATGATCCGCTTCCCCAGGGCGGTGACGGCCACCCCCGCCCGGGCTGTGGGCAGCCGGGGCAAGGCGGTCCACTGGTCGGCCTCGGGGGAGTAGACATCGAAGCAGTCCATGGGGACGCCGTTGTCGTCACATCCCCCGATGGCATAGACCTGGCCCCCGGTCTCCAGCAGGGAGCAGTAGACCCGGCGGCTGGGCAGTGGCGCCAGGCGCTTCCACTGGAAGTCTTTGACGTTAGGCACCTCCATGGCAGCCTTGGGGAGCGCCCGGGCGCCGGGAGAGGTGCGAGCGCGGGGGTCCACCGGCTACTTGGCGCCGGCTCCCACGGCCCCTATCGCCACCTCCATCTGGCTCCCGAGCGCCGGACCCAGCCAGACGCCGGCCAGTGCTTCACCGTGCCCCGAGTCTCAGCGGTCCGGCGGCGTCCACGCCTGGCCCTGCGGGGGGAACGCGGCGAATCAAGGGCAGCTGGGGCCACGCGCCCTCCGGCGGGCAGCAGATGGGCTCCGCAGCACCTGGTCAACTTCACCGGGAAGACGCGGCGGCGGAGGGCGCCCCCCGGGGGCAGCACCACACCCTGCACTGCTTGGTCCCCGCCCCCTCCCCACCCGCTGCTCGGACACTGCCGAAGCAAGCCGCAGGCCGGGGCTTTCAGGGGTTCGGGGTGCCGGGCAGTCCCCGGGCGGAGGAAGGAGTTAGCGTCTCTCGGCGTCGACGCCTCTCTTTCCCCGCGCCCCCTCCCCGCAGTCTCGGCGCCCCCGCCCCCGCATCACTTACGCTGCCAGGCCCGGGGAGCGCGGCGGCGAGGCGCAGACGACGCATCACTGGGGAGCCCGGAGCCCCCGCCCCGCTGCACGGGAGCCGGGGAGAGGGCGCTCTGTCCTTCCCCAGTCCGCGCGCCGCTGTCACACATGCAGATGAGGAGATGAAGTGAACAGCAGGAAGGAGAAGCGGAGCCGCAGCCGGGGAGGAGGCCGGCGAGCCTGCTCCGCTCCGTCCCCATCCGCAGCCACCACACCTGTGCAGGAATCCGTGTGCGTCCCGGGACACAGCGTGTTGTGACCTCTTTACAGAAGCCCCGCCGCGGAAGCGCTCACCTTGTCTACAGGGGGTCAAGGAAAGCAGGGCACTAGAACCAAGCACCCAGATGACTGGCACAGACTCCCTCCGGTGTGGGGGCGGGCTTTTGTGTTTGTTTTGGATGAAGAGGCGGAGAGTCCAATTACCCAGTTTATCTACAGTACACAGACTCAGTTCGTGACCTGCTAAGTCAATAGCCAGCTTTGCTGGGGGGAGGTATTATCATATAGTTTAACCTCATGAAAACAACTTATGTGGGTGTGATGCACGCAGACCTGACACAGGTACTTTCAAATATAACATATACACCCACTTGCACATGGAAGCATAACTTACACATCACCCTGCCCGCCCCTCCCCCGAAATAGACACATCCACAGAGACACTGACCAATGATGCACAGACAGACATGTGGACACAGCCAGAGACACCAGCATAGACAAACACACACGGGAAGTTTTTCCATCTGCCACACACATGCACAACCCACCACCGCCACCATCACCCTTCACAAGCTTCAGGAAGGGGAAACCTGATGATCAAATCTCCGTCCTCGGCACCAACTCGCAGGGCTTGACAAACAATCCTTGCAAGCCACTCTCTAATACCGTTTATAGGACAGTAGTCCCCAGTAACAAAGGTGCCCATGAGGCCAGAGAACCAACCACCTGGTCTGGTGGACTGCAAGGCCGATGGGATCTTCCTCCTACCTGGTTCTTTCAAATGTAGCCAAGTCTTGAAACACCCAGGCTTGGGAGGCTGGAAGACCTGGGTTTGAATCTTGCCTCTGAAAATTATTTAACTACTCTGAACCTCAGTTTCTTATACAGATAGATAGATCTATGTCTATATATTTTTAAACTAGAGTTTTAATTTTGAGAAAATTTTAGATTCACATGCAGCTGTAAGAAAAAATACCCTTTACCCAGTTTCTCCCAATGGCAACATCTTACAAAACTATAGCACAGTATATATCACAACCAGGGTTTTGAAATTGATCGGTCAAGATACAGTATAGTTCTGGCCGGGTGCGGTGGCTTATACCTGTAATCCAGGCACTTTGGGAGTCCCAAGCAGGCAGATCACTTGAGGTCAGGAGTTCCAGACCAGCCTGGCCAACATGGTGAAGCCCCATCTCTACTAAGAATACAAAAAAATTAGCCAGGCATGATGGCATGCACCTGTAGTCCCAAATACTCGGGAGGCTGAGGCAGGAGGTTCACCTGAGCCTGGGAGGCGGAGATTGCAGTGACCTGAGATTGCAGTGAGCTGAGATTGCGCCACTGCACTCCAGCCTGGGTGACAGAGCAAGACTCTGTCTCAAAAACAAAACAAAACAGAACAAACCTTCCACCCCCAAAAGTATAAAATCGAGGCCAGATTTGGTGGCTCATGCCTGTAACCCCAGCACTTTGGATGGCCGAGGTACGTGGATCACCTGAGGTCAGGAATTCGAGACCAGCCTGGCCAACATGGTGAAATCTCATCACTACTAAAAATGCAAAATTAGCTGGGTGCCGTGATGCATGCCTGTAATCCCAACTACTCAGAAGGCAGAGGCAGGAGAATCACTTGAACGCGGGAAGCGGAGGTTTCAGCAAGCCGAGATTGCACCATTGCACTCCATCCAACGGGCCCATCTTACTACTTTGAGTTCTTGGCTTAAAAATTCCACTGTTTTTTAGTTCGAATTCTCTGTACTTACAAAGTAAGCACCTCTAGAACCTTCACAGAGGAAGTCTGTGTCTGTTTTCCCTATTTAATCAGAACTCATAAATTCCAAAAGCATGGGGTGTGAATTCATGAAATTTCACAGAAACACCAAACATTTCCCTTTCTTCCTAGGAGTCTCTATCTGCCTGGAGAAATAGGGAACGCACCTTTACCTCAGCTTGAACTGTCTTCACAAAATCAGAACAGGTGATCGGGAAGATTTAAAGCCATAGACCTTCCTTAAAAGCGCTTGTAGGAGTCCATCCTCAGCTTCTCTTGCCCACTGAGCCTTCTACCAAAGCAGTGAGGCCAGGCCTCTTAAATGAGCCCTCACCACCGCAGCTGGGGCAGCTTAATAAGCAGATAGACAGAGCTCCACTCTGTATGTTTTATTTGTGTCACTTGTTGAGATCATCTAAGCCCTTGCACGTCCATTTTCTTGTAATCTTAAAACAGCCCTGGGAGGGGTTGCAGGGGTAGGTATCAGTATCCACTTTTTGCAGATGAGGAATCTGAGCCTTAATGAGATGAAGTGACTTACTTAGGACCATGCAGGCCGTTCAGGGTGGGTCCAAGGTATGAATTCCAAATCCAGTGCTCCTTCACTTTATCACAATTAAATCACAAATGAAAGAATTGTGCCTTATGAAGGAAACCAAGTGGGTCCACCCTCCACCTGGCTTCTGGTCTTTATTCCACTGCAGTGAAGAAAGAAGCCCAGGCCACCAAGGAGATTCCAGCGGCTGCCCATACTGTTTGTGCCAGGCAGTGCAGGTAAGGAAGTGCTGGAATCCAGCCCCAGAATAGGCCCCCATTCTAAACTAAGGCTCATATCCTACAGGCACCATCTTCTATGCAGACCGTGAGATCTAGGGACTCAGACCCTTGGAAAAGTACTAAGAACAGGATGTCTTCCAGACCATGACCTAATTGCTTGTTCTGGAAGTCCTGGCTTCTCTCCATCTCCCCCATCTCTCTTCCTCTCCGCCAGGTAACATCCTTTAGCGCTTACACTGAGTGCACATCGAGGAAGCTTGTAACCTAGCAACTGCCACTTAAGATTCCCTGAGTCACCTGTGGTTTCCATTGCCTGGGTTGAGTGCACCAAGATGGGGCCTTAAGGAGTGCTAATCGGAGGGAGAGTGTCCAGTGACTCCTTTGGTCCCTCCCTACCCTATTCTAGTGTGTAACCATTTTCCTGGTCAGAAAGTTCTTCCTCATGTCAAATCTAAATCCTTCTTGCTCTAAAATCTTGCGTAACATTGAGCCGGTGTTTCTCTTTTGTCTTAAAAAGCATTTGAGTTTTTAGGCTGGATGAGGTGGCTTGTGCCTGTCATCCCAGCACTTTGGGAGGCCAAGGCAGGTGATTACATGAGTCCAGGAGTTCGAGACTAGCCTCAAAAACATAGTGAGACCCTGTCTCTGCAAAAAATAAACAAAAATTATCTGAGCTTCGTGGCACATAATCCTAGCTACTAGGGAGGCTGAGGTGGGAGGATCACTTGAGCCCATGGGGTAGAGGCTTCAGTGAACCAAGATCGTGCCACTGCACTCCAGCCCAGGTGACACAGCAAGACCCTATCTCTCTAAAAAAAAAAGTGTTTGATTTTTCCCCTTGATTACAAGGTAGGAGTGGGAGGTTGGGGAATTAGGGGAGGGAAAAGTCATAAAAGCCTCTAAAGATTATACCTTTGGTGCTGTGGAGTCTTTATTATAGATATTGGTGCATCAATCAAACTTGAGGATGCTCAGCCCCAGAAAAAAGTCACTCAGTACGTTTTGGGTTTTGTTTCTTTTTAAAAAGATGGGGTCTTGCTATATTGCCCAAGCTGGATTTGAACTCCTGAGGTCAAGTCATCTTCTTGCCTCAGCCTCCTGAGTAGCAGGGATTACAGGCATGCACCACCTTGACAGGCTCAGTAAGTCTTGGATTTCTTAAGGTCTAATTTACATACAATGAAATGCACAGTTTTACTCAGTCTCTATTGTCTGGTAGGCATTCAGCAGGATCCTGCCTTCACTAAACTGCGGTACCTTAGGGGGAAGTTGGGGGTGTTGTGGGGAACAGTTTCTTCCCAATAAACCAGGCAGATTCTCAGTGTGGCAGGCCATGGATGGAGTAACTGTGGGAAGGGTTTCAACGTCTGGTGGAATTCCAAGTGTAGGGAACATTTCGGGGGGATAGGAGGGAAGAGGAGTTGTTTAGTGATTAGCTGCTCCTTATCCCTCCCCAGAAATACTCTTTACTGGAGTGCCCTCTGCAGGGTACCACGCTGGCTGGAGGCACACACCAGGAACTCCCCGAGGCCAGGATCACCTTCTTTATGCAGTTTTCTTTCTGCAGCACCCCACAGACCATGTGGTCAGCATCAGACAGGCTGCATCTGAATCCTGGTGCAGCCACCTCCTAGCTGTGTGACTATGCACAAGTCACTTATGTCCTTGAATCTGAGTGTCCTCATCTGTGAAAAAGGGAATAAGCAAATCTACTTTCTAGAGTTGTAGGAGGAAGGAGATGCCAGGCATAGTTCCTGGGCACGTGGTAAGTACCTCATAAAGACTAGTTTCTTTCTTCCCCTTGTGATGGCAAGTTTCTGTACCTCTGACTTTCAGGCCAGTGTGCCCCCCAAGAGCAGGTGCCAGTTTCACAAGATAGGCAGCCTTACCAGGGCCCATACCCTCCTGTAGCCAATCACTTCTGGGCCTGTGTCTTAGACAGGATATCTTTTCTCCTAGCTAGCTGAAATCTCATCTGCTGCAACCTAAATTGCATTCTAATCTGGAGAACAGCTGTGCCCTTCCTTTAGCTAATCACCTTCTCATTCCTAACCAGAAGCATGGTCTTTATTCAGGGAGTGGGGAGTGAGGCTGACTCATCCAATTAGGACTGAGGCTGCCAGCAGACCAAGGAAAGGGTAGTTCCTCCCCCAGCATAGAGAAGCCTCATTAGGGCCTCCTCCCCACCAGTCCCAACATCAGCCCAGAGGAAGGATTTATAACTCACGTGGACTTGATGGGAGATGGTATGACACAGTTGCCAGCAGTCAGAACCAGGATCTATATGTGATCACGTGGCACTGCTGCCTTGCAGGTGGAGGGCTGGAGTCCCGCAGAATGGCCTCAGCTATTCAGGTTCCCTTCCTGACCACGCAGCCTTGATTGGACAGTTGAATCAGCCACATTCCTTCAGCTATCCTCCCTGCTCCCTCCCGCTCCAGTGCATAGCTGGTGCCTGGAACATAGAGGGCCTTAGTGGGTATCCATTAACGAATGCATCTGTTCATCTGTAAGCAACTTCCTGCCTACTTAGGTAAAACTGGGACATTGGAAAGTGGACCGCAGATATGGGATGATGGGTAAAGGGAGGGAGTCATCTTCGTTTTCAGACTCAGGAGTTGCACAATGTAGAGAAGGAAGGGTTGGGAAGCCACACGCTCCTCTGCTGTTTAGTGCGTGCGGGAAGGTATGCTTCTCAAAGACCTCAGCTACTTCCCTCTGCTTACTGAGGAAATCGTAAGAGGAAATGGGGCTTACAATAAAGCCTGAGGATTTGAGTTATAAACAAGGAAGAATTTCTTGACCAGCAATGTCAGAAACTTGAAACACCAGCATGAGGTGAGGTGAGAGGCCGTGGAGCTACCTCCTGTATTGCTGCCCGGGGCATACTAGAAAAACACAGGACAGTCAGAAGACCTCTGCTACGTCTTGTTACGATGAAGGCTATGACCTCCAGCCTACGTTTTGTTGTAACCGGGCTGTGCAACTATGGGCAAGTCATATCCATTCCGGTGCCTGTCAAATTAGAAGGAAGGAAGGTGAAGAAGAGAGCAGCTGGGGTCCCTCCCAGCTGGAGTATTCTGTACTCCTGGGGTGCTATACAGGCGGGGAGCCCTAGAGAAAGAAGCATTTAGCCATAGTGACAAAGCAGCAGATTCTAGAATGAACACCCTCACATTCTGCCAGGTGATACAATCGCAGAGGTCTGGCCCCACCAGCTCTCACAAGCGCTGCCAGCTACCCCAGGTCCAGTCACCAGTGAGGACTTTATCAGGGCTTCCCCTGGCTACCCTCTCTTGCTACCACCACCCTCCTTTCTCTCCAATCAGCCCAGGACAAGGGGGTGCCTTGTGACAGCTGCAGCTGTGGCGAATGGGCTGGCTCCCTATAGACCTTGGGCACCCACCTGCTTCCTGTTGGGTTCTGACCTTTCTGGGGTGCCTGCTGCCAGGAGAGTATGCAAGGGTGGCAGAGGATGCAAGGGCTCAGGTCATCCCGACATGGCTCTTTCTCTAAAAGTGAAAATGTGCCCATTTGTCCCAGGTCACCAGGCTGGGGCCCTTAGGGGGCCTAATCTTCACCCCTTCTCATGTAGAGGACAGCAGAGCCTTTATGGGGGCAGCTCTGCAGAGGAGAAAAGGCTATAGGCTGGGGAAGGCTGCAGCAGACCACTCAGACACGGCTCTTTAAATGCCCATTAGTAAGTTAATATTGCCCCTTCCAAAGTCAGCAGCATCCTCCATTCTTCTTAATTAAAAAGAGCTCCACGTCCTGGCAGAGCTGAGACAGGGCTCTGAATGATTTACACACCAGCCCTGCTGCTTCCAGCTGGGAAATCAGCAAGGAAGATTGATTGGCAGCTGGGCCAGCCTGCCTATCATGATGGCGTGCGTGCCTGTGTGTGCATGTGTGTGTGTGCGCATGCATGTGTGTGTGCATGTGTGTGTGTGTGCTGAGGCACTGGGAGCTGGCTCTCCTGCTGGCAGGCTCTAAATGAGCAGGGCCACAGACCCACAGTCCAGCCCCATGGGGCTCTGCAGGCCTAGAGGTAGAGGGCCTGCTAGAAACAGAAGGCTAAACAAAAGGCTGGCCTGCTCACCCTCACCGGAGTCCCTCTTCCTAGGAAAACTGCCTTATTTGGAAGACAAAAGCTCATTTGTTGTCTCATCCCCACTCAGGAAAGAAGGGGCCACTCCCCGAAGATTCCTCTTGTTTCCACATAGAGATTCCTCACCTGGTACATAGCATATATTGGGCTTTTATTTGATCATCACTGCTCACTTTAAGAGGAGGCTTTCGATCTGTGAGCCCGCGGAGTATACACCATAAGCAAAGCTCACCCTCCCGAGTTGAAAAAATTTATGGACAAGAAGTTATCATTGAAATTAAATGGTGGCAGACATGTCCAAGGAATATTGCGGGGATTTGATCCCTTTATGAACCTTGTGATATATGAATGTGTGGAGATGGCGACTAGTGGACAACAGAACAATATTGGAATGGTGGTAATATGAGGAAATAGTATCATCATGTTAGAAGCCTTGGAATGAGTATAAATAATGGCTGGTCAGCAGAGAAACCCATGTCCTCTCTCCATAGGTCCTGTTTTACTATGATGTAAAAATTAGGTCATGTACATTTTCATATTAGACTTTTTGTTAAATAAACTTTTGTAATAGTCAAAAAAAAAAAAAAAAAAGAGGAGGCTTTCTCGGCCGGGCGCGGTGGCTCACGCCTGTAATCCTATCACTTTGGGAGGCTGAGGCGGGCGGATCACCTGAGGTCGGGAGTTTGAGACCAGCCTGATCAACATGGAGAAACCCCGTCTCTACTAAAAATACAAAAATTAGCCAGGGAAGGTGGCGCATGCCTGTAATCCCAGCTACTTGGGAGGCTGAGGCAGGAGAACCGCTTGAACCTGGGAGGTGGAGGTTGTGGTGAGCCGAGATGGTGCCATTGCACTCCAGCCTGGGCAACAAGGGCGAAACTCCGTCTCAAAAAAAAAAAAAAAGGAGGTTTTCTCATGGCCTGCCTCTCCTTCCTTGCCTCCCTCCTAACTCCAAATTACGTCTGACCCTGACATCCAGTGGGATCCAAGGCTGTGGGCCCTTTATGGGGCTGGGAAGAGGATGATGAGGTTCACAGTTTAGGCTGTTTAGGCTGGCATGACACTCAGCCCGGGCCCTCCAGAGAGCCGGGAAGTGACAGCAGTCACCCTGAAAGGTCCCAGGCCTCTTTGCTTCTCCCAGCAGGCCTTGGGGCAGCCTTGTTGTCCATCCCATGCCTCTATTCACTTCTAAGAGCCCACCAGCCTCCCTGGGTGCCAGAGAGGGAGGTCCTGCTCACTCTCCAGATGGAAGGAGGTGCCAGGTCACTGGGGCAGGACCTGTACAGAGGTAGGGAGTGGCTTTTGCTCTCTCCTCACCTCTCCCCTTCTCCTCTGGCACTTTACATTACACACACACACACACACACACACACACACACATACACACACCCCTTGTCCCCAGAGAAAGGACCAGACAGAGGCACACTGGAAAGGAGGGGGTGGGGACTGGAGCCCAGGCATCATCCAGTGCTTTGCTTTCACCCCCGCTCCCTAGGGAGACGGCAATCTGCTGCAGCAGCAAGGTTGCCATCTGGCATGCTGACCTGTGCTCTCTGTGCTGGAGACAGGAGAGGGCGGGGATGCGTGATGAGCTGGCTGCGAGTGCGTTGTGTGTATGTGTGTCTAAGAAGCCATGAGAGTCTGGAAAGGTGAGAACCAGGCCAAGCTTTGGGTGAATCAAGGGATCTGCCTGTCCTCATCACTCAGCACTCCCGGGGCAGGTGGGTGTGTACCTGAGGATCTCTAAGGAGCCCCAGGAAGCCTGCATTTCTCTCCCAGTGAAGGAGGGAGCGGCAGGGCCTTGGCCCTTGAGCATCCTCCTGTAGCCTGTCACCAGGAGAATGTGGCTGCCTGCTTAGCACGCAGGAGCTGCCAGTCCATCCCTGCACATCACTAGGCAAGAAACAGAGTGACACTTTTATTTACACCCAGACCTAACAGCTTCCCCCCACAAGGAACCACCACTAGGGATCCAGTGTGCCCTTTGTTCCTGTCTAGTCCTGGCCCAGAAAGGACTATTTTCTTCCTTGGATGCCATCTCCCTGCTTTGGTCCCAGTCTTGGAAATTATATTCTGAGAGATTCCTTGATAAAAATCCTCCCTAAATCACAGGTTGTACCTCAGTGCAGGGGTCAGCAAGCTATGCCTGAGGGCCAACCCTGGCCTGCTGCCTGTTTCTGTATGGCCTGAAATCTAAGAACAATTTTTACATTTTTAAATGATTGGGGAAAAAAAATCAAAAGAAAAATATTTTGGGATACATGAAAGTGATATGAAATTCACATTTCAGCATCTATAAATAAAGTTATATTGGAACACAGCCACACTCACTCATTTACGTGTTGTCTATGGCGGCTTTCCCACTACAACAGCAGAATGGAGTAGTTGCAACAGAGAGCGCATGGCCCGCAAAGCATAAAATGTTTACTATCTGCCCTTTACAGAAAATGCTTGTGCCCTCCCCTGCACCTTAGGCTGTTTTAAGGGAACAAGGGGAATGCCACCTTATTCTTTTTGTTTTTTGTTTTCTTGTTTATGTGATACAAGGTCTCACTCTGTCACCCAGGCTGGAGTGCAGTGGCACCATCGTGGCTCACTGCAGCCTCCCGGGCCCAATCAAGCCTCCCGCCTCAGCCTCCTGAGTAGCTGGGACTATAGACATGCACCACTCCCAGCTTGCCACCTTATTCCTGACAAAGTGCTTCACACCACCGTGGCAATGTTAAGTCGACACGGCAATATCTAGTGGCAATAAAAGGAAACGAACATTTTGAGGGCCCTTGTTGCATACCAGGGACATTTACTCTGTTTATCACATAATCTCTACAACAACCTTGAGAGAAACAAGCACTGAGAGGTCTATTTACATAAGGAAGGAATGGGAGAGATTAGGAAACTCACCAAAGCTATTAGAGTTAGGCAGAACAGGATGCTGGATTCAAACTCAGATCTGCCTAACCCCCCAGCCCATATCCTCTCCAGGCCACCATGATTCTAAGATGACCACCGGCAGCCCAGCGAGGGCCCACTCAAATGGCTGCTGGTTTGGGCTACCCCCATGAACAGGCAGGGCAATTGGGACTTAGGCTTTAGGGACCCAGGCCCCACCTCAGCTCGCTCCACCTCAGAGCCTGGTCCTGAGCGTGGGCCACAGACAAGCCAACAATAGTGACAGCTCCACATCAGCACCATCTCCCTTTTCTTGCCTCTTTCCTCAACCTTTGCTATCTATTTTCATCACCTTTTAGCTTTCTTTGGAAAGATTAAATTTGCATTTAAATAGAAAACCTCTTGAATGACTCTGATGTAACTTTAGGTACTAATTACAAATTCATTCCTCTTTAAATATTAAGGCACTTCAGTTCATCTCAGGGGTGATGGACAGCAGCAATGCTTGGTATTGATGTGTAATGAATATTGAGCTGTTTATTGCAAAGCGCTTACAATCCCTCACCAGCAGAGGGCAGACAGGAGATGTTCTCAAGACCTATATGGGAGATGTCTTGGGAGCCTAAAATCTGCTAAAAATAAATATCTGTAAGCAATAATCCTTGAGAGAAATTGGAAGATGGCCAGTGGGATGGAAGCTGCTGGGGGTAGGGTGGGAGCACCCAGAAGTCCTCGGGTCGCCAGTTTCCTCAGTTGCTTATAAGTGTCTCAAGGCAGGTGCATTCATCACTCTTTCCCATCACCAAAACTAATGCCTGGCATTCAATGGGGACCCAAGGAATATTTGCTGAATGAATGAGGGAATGAATGAATGAATGGATGAATAAGGCAATTAATCATGATGGGCGAGATCATTCATTCAACTACTATAATGAGTCAGGCATTGCACTTGATAATTTACGAAAGTCTCTTTGTTAAATGATTGATTCCTTTGGATTTTTCCCAGGGTCATGCAGATGACACAAAAATTCTCCTTTCTCCTGAAGAATTGCACTTGGTATTTTACCTACTGATTTCATAGGTGACAAAACAAACTCAGAGAGGTGAAGCAATTAGCCTCAGAGCACCCAGTTCAATCTGAAGCTCAGCCAGGACCCAAACGCTGGTCTCAGGCTCTGAGCCTGGCTCTCTATAAAGTGTATCACTCCCCCTCATCCTGGTGCTAGGCTGGTTATTCCAGTGTTCACAGTGTCACACCCTAATCTTGGCCCTTGTCCTCAAGATGCTGGGAGCCCAAAGTCCAGTCCAGCCTCTCAGCCAGGCTTAATGCCTGGGCTCCAGCCAAACCACTCTATTGCCTGATGCTCAATAGGCCTTTCATTTCCTGCCTCCATACTTGGCTTTGTGCTTTCTGCTTCATATGCTCCTTCCGGCTTGTTGACATTCTATTCATCCTTCAGGGCTTGGCCTGAATGCCGCCTCCTCCACACCTTGCATGATCACTGCAGGCAAGAGTCATTTTTCCCGTTTCTATAGAACTTTGTCTATAACTGTGTTAGCATGATGATAACCACCACTCATTATTCTCAACACCACACTACATTCTTTACATATTTTGTATAATTTGAACCTCATAAAAAGTCAATAATAATAACAATAATAATAATCGTTAACAAGTATATGGTGCTCAATATGCGTCATGAACTGATCAGAGTTTGATGTGTGTGTGAGTTGTGTGTGTGTATAATTTAGCCTTTAAAGTAGGTACTATTATTATTGTCATTGTACAAAGGTGGAAACTGAGACTTAGAGGGTTTAAATGACTTGCCCAAGGTCACACAGCCAGAACAGGGATGTGACATCTAGCTTGCCTGGCCCCGGAATCCCCATACCTGTCTATGTAGATATTCTTTCTTACCAGATGGTAAGCATCGGAAGGCAGGAACCATGTTATGTGCCATTGCTGTCAAAGCACTTTCCCTTCGGAGCCAAGCACAGCAATGTGTATGTACATAGTAGGTAGTCCATAAGTTTTAAAAATCTTAATTTTAGACCCAGGGGGCATGTGCGCAGGTTTGTCACAAGGGTGTATTTCGTGATGCTGTGGTTTGGGTTTCTATTGATCCCGTCACCTGTATAGTGAACATAGTAACCTAATAGGAAGTTTTTCAGCCCTTGTCCCCCTCCCTCCCTCCTTTTTGAGTCCCCAGTGTCTATTGTTCCCATCTTGATGTCCATCTGCATCCGGGGTTTACCTCCCACGTTTGTAAGTGAGAATATGCAATATTTGGTTTTCTGTTTGATATTCCACAAAGTTGAGCTGAATTCAGATCAGAAGCCAGAAGTTCTGGAGGTTGGCTGTATGTTGGTCAGTCTGTGCCCTGGACAGCAGCCTTTGGAGTTAATTAGCTGGGTTAAAACCAGATAGGAAGGAACCTTTAACTTCAAAGCTAGAGAGGCCCAGCTGAGGAGAAAAGGCCCTTGGAGACCCTTGCCCCTCCTGACCCCCATGCCAGCCTGTCTGACCTGGGCAGCCCTCCTCTCACAGACACCACTGCCTGTCTCCCCACCAGCAGGCACTCAGAATGCCAAGGCATCACTCTGCATAGATGGATTGAAATAAAACTTACCTGACTAGAGGGAAAAGGAGGACACCCGGCGATCATCTGCAAAAGACAAAGAAGGGGAGGGGCCGGGAGAGGGTCGAGCAGGTGTTGGCTCTGAGGCTTGTCCTAGGAGCTGGCTGGGAATAGAGTCGGCAAGGTCCCCAGGGTCCCCAGGGCTTCCTCCATAATTGATGAGTCCACTGCTGCTGCCTCTGGCTGATCGACTGGGATGCAGCCAGGCCCCTATGCACAGGGCATGGGGCCAGCCCCGCCCTGAATGCACAGAAACTTGGGGTCCCTGAGTTCCAGGAGGCGTGACCCCCCTACTGAGAGGGCCTCAGCCAGCTCGTCAGAGCCCCAGTGTCTCCGCGCCTCTCCCTCCACCCAGTCTCAGCTGCAAAGGCCCGCTCTGCGAGGAGAGCGGGTGAGGGGGCGGACACGCTCACACACACAGACAATAACTGCCATGGAAACTAACCAACAAAAAGAAGATTTAGGGAGCCGGACTCCTCTGCCAGATGGGAGAGAATGGAGGGAAGAGAGAAAGGGGCTGTCCTTTGCAACGCTGCCAGTTATGCAAAGGGCAAATGTGCACCTCAGCCCTAATCCAACAATTGCAGATTTTTCCCTCCTCAGGGGTGGGGCTGTGGGTAAAAGGCAGAGAAGTGGGTTGACCTTTTTATATGAAGGTCCCAAACAGCCACCCCATACCTTTGCCTTTGCATGCACAGAGGAGGCATCAGTGTGGTCCAGCGTGGGTGCGAGATTCCCGAGGAAATGCTCAGCACCGCTGGCAAAGCGAAACTCGTTCCACAAAGCAACGTGTTTTACCACGTCAAGCTGAACCTCAGGGGAATTTGATCACTTTACTTGGGCAGATGGCTTGAAGGACTTTCTTAGATGAAAAGCCCACTGTTTAATGGGTAGCAAAACAAGGCTTTTCTTCAAGCCCAACCTTTCTATCCATGATGTTAAAGCTGACTGCCCATAGTTTAAAGAAAGCCGGGGATGGAGTGGGTGCTAGCATCGATATGGCTTTCCTTCCGATGGCCTTTAGTTTTGTTTGGGGAGATTTTTCTCTCTGAGATAAAAGAAAATCTAATGAGGGAACTTAAAAAAAATTCTCTGAAGGTACTGTAAGGGAAATAAGGTAATCTGAGCACCAGAAATCCTGCTCTAACTCTTTAGCTGTGTGACTTTGGGCAAGTTTCCTCCTCTGTAAAATGGGGCCAATGGGGTTGTAGAGAGGATTAAATGAGGTAATATGTGTAACGTGCTTAGAACAGTACCTGGCTTATAGTATTTGCCATTATTATGGCTATTGTTGTTCATCTTTCTGATCCTCCCTTTCCTCAGCTATAAAATTGAGCCAGTGACACCAATCTCTCATGGATTAAGTGTGAGGATGAATCATGCCGTTATAACTGATGGAGTGGTGGTTATAAGGGCGTATACATTTGTCAAAAACCATCAAACTGTGGGTTTTATTGTGTGTAATTTATACCTCACTTTTTAAAAATATAGGTTTATATCACCAGGTAAAGCAGCCATGAGTGTCTAGAACATAGAAAATATTTATTCCCTTCTTCCTCCCTAGCCATCTTTCCAGGAAGAGAGGAAAGAGAAAGTGAATGTTAGAAGTAAGAAGTAAAATAGAGAATTGCTGGGTGCAGTAGCTCATGCCCATAATCCCAGCACTTTGGGAGGCCAAGGTGGGAGGATCACTTGAGACTAGTCTGGGCAACATGGCAAAACCCCACCTCTACAGGAAATACAAAAATTAGCCGGGTATGGTGGTGTTTACCTGTGGTCCCAGCTAGTTGGGAGGCTGAGGTGGGAGGATCATTTGAGCCTGAGGAAGTCGAGGCTGCAGTGAACCGAGATCATGCCACTGCATGCCAGCCTGGGTGACAGAGTAAGACCCTGTCTCAAAAAAAAAAAAAAAAAGTAAAAAGGAGCATTGCATAAGAAAGAGGCCATATTGATTTTGTAGGTAATGGGCCATCTATTGAGACTCAGTTATTCTGGCTATTTCCTGAGTCTTGAATATCAATCTGTCACCTGCAAAGGCAACACCTGGGTAACTGAGTTGTCTTTCTTAACCCTCTCCTAATTTCATATCCTAGTATAAGAAAGTGAACTGCACTGCAGGGTGCTTCCTACAATCTGTTCTGGAAGCCTTTTCATCACTATTATTTCTCCACCACAACTATCCCTTTGTCTCTCAGACGCCCTGCTGGGCTGCACTTTGGTTCCTGAAC
The DNA here is from genome assembly GCF_029281585.2 of Gorilla gorilla gorilla. Lineage (NCBI taxonomy): Eukaryota > Metazoa > Chordata > Mammalia > Primates > Hominidae > Gorilla > Gorilla gorilla. Next base: position 51,393,714 of record NC_073224.2, on the reverse strand, counting down.
AAGGTGGCCTGGGGACCATTGGCTGCAGGGTGTCACACCCAATGAAGTGTTAGCCAGGGCAGACAGCTGTCCATCAGAACAGCCCACGATGAACTGAGTTAGACATACCTGGAAGAGACTGCTTACAACCTAATTAAAGAGGAATTGTGTGTGTATGTGTTTGTGTGTGTATGTGTGTGTGTGTGTGTGAAGGGACTGGGAGGATGGAGAATAGTATGTAATTAAGAATCAAGTAAAAGTAATCCCTGGAGATAGACTACAGACCTCAAGCTGACAGCTTGCCTGAACCATAACTGCTTGGGTGATAGTGGAGATTGGAGTCATGCTGCCAAGTGGTCCCAAACCAAAGGGAAGCTTGCTGTTTGTCTCTGTTTGTTCTATGGGGGTGAAGTCTATAAATAAATAAATAAATAAATAAGATAATTCACATCCGAGAACAATTTAAACTCAATTTGTAAATATCCATTCTGAGCAAATATGGATGGGCGATGGCTCTTCTATTTTGTTTGGGATTACAAGACTGAAAAAGAGGCAAATGTGGCCGGGCGCGGTGGCTCAAGCCTGTAATCCCAGCACTTTGGGAGGCCGAGGCGGGCAGATCACGAGGTCAGGAGATCGAGACCATCCTGGCTAACACAGTGAAACTCCGTCTCTACTAAAGATACAAAAAAAAAGTTAGCCGGGCATGGTGGCGGGTGCCTGTAGTCCCAGCTGCTTGGGAGTCTGAGGCAGGAGAATGGCGTGAGCCCGGGAGGCAGAGCTTGCAGTGAGCCCAGATCGCGCCACTGCACTCCAGCCTGGGCAACAGAGTGAGACTCCATCTCAAAAAAAAAAGAAAGAAAGAAAGAAAAAGAGGCAAATGCAAAGATGGTGATGAAGAGGCTTCAAAGATGAAATCCTTTCAGGATCATGGCTCTCATCCCTCCAGAAATGTTTATATCTAGGGACAGGGAAGAAAGGAGGATGAGTTCAGATTGTGATAACTAAGATAATCACTAAGATGACTGTAGCCCTACATTACAGTTCTGAATGTCAAACCCTGGAGATGAAGAGGTCTAACATTTAGCCCAGAACCTTTCCAGTGATGAAAACAAACAACGACTCTTTTGGCATTGGTCTGATATTCAGTGACAGAATAAAGTTTGTTCCAGCCGAAATTAGCAGGCTAGGGTCCAGGTTAAAATGCAAACAAAGAAAGCAGCCCAGAGGCAGCTGGGATTCTGGGACACAGATAAGTCACAAAGCTGGGTTTATCTGCAGGGTTCAGGATTGATCAGCTCAGCGTATATTTCCAAGGCTCTTCTCTACTCAGCCACCCCTCCCCGCTCAAAAAACAAGAGGCCCACACCAAAATATAAAAAGGTGCTGGATCTAAAATCCTGCCTAATTTAAGCTCTGCTCACAAAGGAGGCCAGAGAGCAGAGGGAGGGGTGGAAATCAAATAAGTAAATGTCAGCCCTGCAGTTGGGTAGAAGCCATTAGCCAGGCAGAGCATCCAATTAGAAGCCATTGAATTAGAGCAGTGAAAGAAGGGCCTCACGTCAGAGGGCACTGCGGGGAGGGCCGGCACAAGTGGGCAGGAAGGAACGCGGGGTGGCGATCAATGGAGGATTACCGGAAGATGTGCAAATGGCAGGAACAGATGCCTTCCAAATGACAGGGCACCCGGTCCAGATACTCTACATAAAATGCCCACATGGTTCCTTTGTCCTCCCCCAAATCCTGTCTGAGGGAGTCCAGCCATCTCATGGGCTATTTTGGAAAACACTGCTCCCTTTTGCCTCAACCCAGAGATAAAATGGGCAGCTCTCAGCCACTCTCGGATTAATCTGAACAGACAAAGAAGGGGAGCAAATCCCTTGGCAAATGGTGCCTGGGAGATTTCATTTTTCCGCTTTGCAGTACAAACCTACTCAAACAGATACTAAAATACAAAGCGAAGTTTGTTCACAGGGAGATGTTTTTATTTAAAACTATAATATTATTTTATTTTGTAATCAGTAATTGTCAATGCTCAATCTTTTTTTTTTTTAACACATTCTTATTTCCTTGTTCAGAGAAGAAAAAGATTCACATTTCCTTCCTTTCTCCTAAATTAGAAGATTTCAGATCCAGTCTCTTAGAAGCCATGTAATTTGCCTGTGATGCCCATGTCCCACTGATCCTAGAACTTTAGGGAGAAAAGTCCACTGTGAAAATAAAAATAGAAAGTAGTTCTGATTTAGGACAATCGAGTCTTACATATTCATTTAACAACCAGCTAATGGCACCTCCTGCATACGCAGCATGAGCTGGCAGAGCACATTGGTCTGGTGCTCAGGAAGCTTCCAGGCTCAGGCAGGGTTAAGACACAAGGCTCGCCTCTGCAGAGCGGAAGGAAGCATGTGTTACGGGACACACGATGGGTCTGCTCTTTGTGCTTTGGGAGTGGAGAGGAAGAAGTAATCATAACTATCAGAGGATGCCAGAGAAGACCTTGTGGGAGAGAGGGTCTTTGAGCGGGGCCTTTGAAGAGGTGTCAGATGTGGGCCAAAATGAGTCGGGGGCATTCCAAGCAGATACAGTGCATCGATGTTGCAGACTGGAATGTGGTTGAGACTAACTGTAGGGCTACCAGATACAACACAGGATGCCCAGTTAAATCTGAATATTTAGGATATCCCAAAAAATGATTTGTTGTTTAAAATTCAGATTTAAGTGAGTATCTTTTACCCACTATCTATTTTTTACCCCCTGTCTATTATTCCTAGAAATTTCTCTTTGTTTTTGGTAGAGTTGGGATCTCACTTTGTTGCCCAGGCTGGTCTTGAACTCCTGGACTCGATTGAACCTCCCACCTCAGCCTTCCAAAGTGCTGGGATTACAAGCATGAGCCACCACGCCCGGCCCAACATTTTTATTTCCTGAATCTGGCAACCTCATGACAAGAGCAAATGACCACTCTCATACTTGGAGTTTCCTGCAGCCTGCCCAACTCCAAAGTTGCCTTGTGAGTTCTGAAAGGAACTGGGAATGGCAGCCCTTGCTTGGATGTCATGTTAGAGGACTAGGCACAGTGGTTGACTCCTGTAATCCCAGCTACTTGGGAGACTGAGGCAGGAAAATGCTTGAAGCCAGGAGTTTTAGACAAGCCTGGGCACCATAGTGAGACACCTGCGACACCTCCCACCCCCAATCTCTATCCAAAAAAATTAGCCAGGGACAGTTAAATGTGCGTGTAGTCCTAGCTGCTCAGGAGGCTGAGGCAAGAGGATCACTTGAGCCTAGGAGTTCAAGGCTGCAGTGAGATATGATCACACATCATTGCATTCTAACCTGGGAGATAGAGTGAGACCACGTCTCTTAAAAAAAAAAAAAAAAAAAGAGCGGAGCCTCTCAGAAGGCAGTAGAGAGACCTTGAAAGTTTTTGAGCCAAGAAGTGAAGTGATCAGAGCAGTGTTTGGAATATTAATCTGGCAGCAGCATAAACAGTGTTTAGTCCAGGAGAAGAGTTTCATGATAAGGAGATCACACAGTCTTCCTTTGTGATTATTTGTGGGGCACCTACTATGTGCCAGACACAATGCTAAACACCAGGGGCATGATGGTGAAAAAGAAATGAATAGTTCCTGTCTTAGTGAAGCTTATGAATAAATTAACAAGCAATTGATTTCAATAAAGGGAGGTGCATTTCATCAGAGAAGAACTTGGCCTACTTAGAAGATTATCAAAATAGCCTACTGGTGAGAAGATGAGGACCTAAATTAGGGTCATGGAAATGGGAATGTAAGATGTTTTTGCAAAGCGAGATTTTAGAATATATTCAGGACATGATCAAGTGATTTGACTCTTAATTACAAGCATAGTTGGAGCAGGAGAAAAACAGATCATTAAAATCCAGAGATAACCCCAAATTCCAATTACTCAGGCGTTTCATGCTTCTCTCTCATCCATGGGTTATGACTGTATTTGTGTCTGTATGCACACACAAAACAGTAAAGCATAGTGGTTTCGAGAAAGAGCTTCAAAGACCTAAATATAAGAGCTAAAACTATACAACTCTCAGGAGAAAACATAAGCATAAATCTTAATGACCCTGGAGTAGGCAATGGTTTCTTAGATATGACAGGAAAGCACAAGCAACAAAAGGAAAAAATACATACATTGTAGCATGTATTAGTACTTTCTTTTTTGCCTAACAATATTTCATTGTATAAATAGTCCATGTTTTATTTATCTATTCATCAGTTGACAGGATTTCTTTTAGGGCTGAAAAAATGTTCTAAAATTGATTGTGGTGAGGGTTGCACAAATCCATTTGGCAAAAGCCATTGAATTGCACATTTTAAATGGCTGAATTGTGTGGTGTGTGAATTATTTCTCGACAAAGCTGTTTTTCTTTTTAAAGAGCAAAGCCTTGAGCATCAGATAGATATGGGTTCATATCCTAGTTCTCTGCTTGACCCTGAATAAATCAACTTTCTGAGTCTCAGTTTCTTCATCTGTAAAATCGGATTATTATAGTACCTATTTCACAGGACTGTTGAGAGGATTAAATGAAATAATGTGTGTAAAATACTTAGCACAATTCCAGGCATATAAGCTTTATTATTTTTTTTTATGTTGCCTAGGCTGGTCTCAATCTCCTGGGCTCCAGTGATCCTCCCGCCTTAGCCTCCCAAAGTGCTGAGATTACAGGCATGAGCCAGCGCACCCAGCCTATAATAAGCTTTTAATTAATGTGACTTATACTAGTAAGGTTGGATGATTAGCAACTTTAGTGTGTGACCACAGACCATCCTTAATTCTAGCACCTTAAGTTATACAAGGGTATTCCCTGAAAACTTCATGGGACTAGGTATACATTTAGGGAAGTAACAGCTGTGCAATCCCACATATCATTTCAAAGCCAAAAAATAGAGTTCTCAGTTGTCAAAACACAATCCTCAGAATTAAAAACCAAAACTAGACGACACTCAGAGTTAAACCAATTCTGGCTTTGATAGCCAAACTCAGTAGGGGGTATTTATATTAACTTCACAACCTTTGAGTGGAATTCTATGAAGATATCTTAGGTAGATACATGATTGACTAAAAGATGGTATAACCAGGAACAGAGCAGTAAGAAAAAGTTCTGTCATAATTTTCATAGCTTCCACATATGTTTATTTTCCATCATCTAAATGTGAACTGTAAAAATTAAATGCTTGTATTTACACATACAAGTTATACTGTGAAAGCACAGCTGCCTGTGTACATATGAAAAGATTTGTAAACTAGTTTGATTGGAAAACAATGTAAAAAAAATCTTAAGTAGCAACTTTCACAGTTTAAATTTCTTTTATTAATCCTCTTGTCCAACTTAAATGAGGAAAGGCTTACAAGTAAAGAGAAGATAAACAACCAAAGGAGCCTGAATCTAGATAAGAAAGTACCACCTGCATTAATAATAACTACTGAGGTAATAACTGCATATTATTATTATTATTATCATTTTTGAGACAGAGTTTTGCTCTTGTTGCCCAGGCTGGAGTGCAATGGCGCAATCTCGGCTCACTGCAACCTCTGCCTCCTGGGTTCAAGCGATTCTCCTGCCTCAGCCTCCCAAGTAGCTGGGATTACAAGTGTGCACCACCACACCAGGTTAATTTTGTATTTTTAATAGAGACACAGTTTCACTATGTTGGCCAGGCTGGTCTTGAACTCCTGACCTCAAGTGATCTACTCACCTCAGCCTCCCAAAGTGTTTGGCCGGGCGCGGTGGCTCACGCCTGTAATCCCAGCACTTTGGGAGGCCGAGGCGGGCGGATCACGAGGTCAGGAGATCGAGACCATCCTGGCTAACATGGTGAAACCCCGTCTCTACTAAAAATACAAAAAATTAACCGGGCGTAGTGGCGGGCGCCTGTAGTCCCAGCTACTCGGGAGGCTGAGGCAGGAGAATGGCGTGAACCCGGGAGGCGGAGCTTGCAGTGAGCTGAGATTGCGCCACTGCACTCCAGCCTGGGCGACAGAGCCAGACTCCATCTCAAAAAAAAAAAAAAAAAAAAAAAAAGTGCTGGGATTACAGACTTGAACCACTGCACTCGGCCCATATTATTATTATTATTTGACTAGTCCCCTTTTTTTTTTTTGAGACGGAGACTCACTCTGTTGCCAAGGCCAGGCTGGAGTGCAATGGTGTGATCTCGGCTCACTGCAACCTCTGCTTCCTGGATTCAAGGGATTGTCCTGCCTCAGCCTCCTGAGTAGCTGGGATTACAGGCATGAGCCACTATACCTGGCTAATTTTTGTATTTTTAGTACAGACAGGGTTTCACCACGTTGGTCATGCTGGTTTCGAACTCCTGACCTCAAGTAATCCACCCACCTTAGCCTCCCAAAGTGCTGGGATTAGAGGCATGAGCCACCATGTCTGGCCTATTTGACTAGTTACTACAAGATGTTTTCTATATATTATTTACTGCCCAAAACTTATGCAAGTGATATATATATATATATATATATGTATTTTTTTTTTTTTTTGAGATGGAGTCTCACTCTGTCACCCAGGCTGGATTGCAGTGGCATGATCTCAGCTCACTGTAACCTCTGCCTCCTGAGCTCAAGCAATTCTCTGCCTCAGCCTCCCGAGTAGCTGGGATTACAGGCACCCGCCACCATGCCCTGCTAATTTTTGTATTTTTAGTAGAGACTGGGGTTTCACCATCTTGGCCAGGCTGGTCTTGAACTCCTGACCTCATGATCCACCCACCTTGGCGTCCCAAAGTGCTGAGATTACAGGCATGAGCCACCGTGCCCGGCCGCAAGGGATATATTTTAATCCCCATTTTATTTATTTAATTTTTGAGATGGAGTCTCACTCTGTTGCCCAGGCTGAAGTGCAGTGGCATGATCTCCGTTCATGCAGGCTTGACCTCCTGAGCTCAAGTGATCCTCCTGCCTCAGCCTCCCCAGTAGCTGGGACTACAGGCATGCACCATCATGCCCAGCTAGTTAAAAAAATTTTTTTTTTGAGATAGGGTCTTACTATGTTGCCCAGGCTGACCTCGAACTCTTGGCTCAAGTCATCCTCCTGCCTTGGCCTCCCAAAATGTTGGGATTACAGGTGTGAGCCATGCCTGGTCCCCCCCATTTTATATAGATAAGAAAGTGGAAGCATAGAGGTAGTTTTCCAAAATCATAGAAGTATTAAGTGGCAGCACCAGACCCTGAGACCCCTGAGTCTGATTCCATATAGAAGCTTCTCCTTTTACTACACTACCAGGCCCCAGTAATTCTTGGCCTGATTTGCCAATGAGGAAGAATCTTAAAGTCATACTCTCACCTTTTGTGTGAGCAAAACTCATTTGAAAATGTTTAACCTTGTCTAAAGTGGTCTTCGTGAAGGCACACTGATGCCTGTGTCTCTCTCTCAGAGATGCTGATGTAATTGGTCAGGGCTGCAGCCTGGGCATCGGAGAGCATTAAAGGGTCCCCAGAAGATTCCGATGGGCAGCCAGATTGAGAACCATTCACTTAGGGGAATCTGTGCAGTAATGATTCCAAGCCTTTAGCCCAAACCTGCATCGTGAAGGACTCCGAGGAGGTGCCCTGATTCCACTTAGCTTTGGCCAGATCAGATTCACCAGTGAGATGCTGGGCCTTTAAGATAAAGAAGGAAAATGTTCCCTTACCAGGCCTAAGGCATCCTAGCTGACTCTCCTGTTGTAGGCTCCTGTTAGATAAGAAACCCAAACCCCGGGCTCCAAGCCAGCAATCCCAGGGTCAGGCGATTGTTTAACCAGTTTAATTGTTGTGTGAACAAAATGTACCACTGCAGCAGTTTCTGGAATTTGATCTCAGAGGGACCGGCTCTCCTCTCACCTCTGCCTGGTGGCCTGAACAGTAAAGACAGCTGATTAAGCATCCTAGTGCTCTTTCCTCTGGCTCCTGTCTGGTCCTCCAAGAGCAAGGGATGGCTAACCTCCAAAACAGGCTGGGAGAATTGGTGTCACTTCAGGAAATAGACAAGAAAGACATCAAAGGAGAATGACGGGAGTATGATTAGGAGCTGCAGGAGACAAACACCCACGTGGCTTTTCCTCTGGGGTTCTCTATTGTTTGCAAAAACCACAATATTAAGACACTCTGCCCATTGTGGGGATCATGGAAAAGAAAAGAATTTTAATATTCTGAGTTTTAGTCTTCATGTTAACATAAATCAAAATATAAAATCCATTCTCCCTTTTTCCTTTCAGTATCCACGTATTTTGTTGTTGTTGTTGTTGTTTTGCAATGGAGTCTCATTCTGTCACACAGGCTAGAGTGCAGTGGTGCAATCTCAGCTCACTGCAACCTCTGCCTCCCACATTCAAGTTCTTCTCGTGTCTCAGACTCCCAAGTAGCTGGGACTACAGGCACAAGCCACCATGCCCAGCTAATTTTTTGTATTTTTAGTAGAGATGGGGTTTTACCATGTTGGCCAGGCTGGTCTTGAACTCCTGACCTCAGGTGATCCACCGGCCTCAGCCTCCCAAAGTGCTGGGATTACACGCATGAGCCACCAGACCTAGCCCCACATATGTATTAATACCTATTTTTAATCTCAAAATAACTGACCCAGAAGCCTCAACCATCCAAAACTAAAATTTATGAACTTTGACTCATGCAGCAAACATTTAGGCCCTCATTTTGAGTCTCTCACATTTCTTTCTGTTTTTTTGCGGCGGGGGCGAGGGGCAGGGTCTCGCTCTGTCACCTTGGCTGGAGTTCAGTGGCATGTGAATAGCTGGGTCTACCGGCGTAAGCCACCATGACCGGCTAATTCTTTTATTTCCTTTGTTGGTAGAGATAGGGTCTCACCTCACCATGTTGCCCAGGCTGGTCTCAAACTCCTGGGCTCATGCAATCCTCTGGCATCTGCCTCTCAAAGTGCTGGGATTACAGGTGTGAGCCACTGCACCCGGCCTATTTCATTTTAATTCTTATTAAAATTATATTTTTAAATGTATCCCAAATATCCTTTATTGATCTCTATTATCTGCCGGCCCTGGGCTGGGCATTAAAGAGACTGATAGATAATTAAGACATCGTCCTCATGCCCTAAGAGCTCACAATCTAGTTGAAAGCTACACATCTGCAATTTACCACATGACAAGTCAGACTAGGCCAAGAGACAATAATGACAATAAAAACCCAATCGATTCTCCTAAGTCTGGTTAGAGGATTTCTCCAGCCAATAGCAGATTAGAGTCAGAAAATTCACATGCAGGGAAAAACTGTTTGAGATGGCTGACAGCCTGGAAGCAGGGGAAGAAACAAACAAAACCAACAACTCAGAAACACAACAGCCTGGCACTGGCTAGTGTAGAGGCAAGTGTCTTACAGGTCTCTGTAGTCCCCTGAAGACATCCCTATTTTAATATGGTTGTAAAATAACATCTGTAATAATTACAGCAAGAGTTATTGCTAGGTGCTGTACTAAGTGCTTCAGGATAGACTATATCCTTTAGTCCTCACAACCACCCTATGAGATTGATGTCGCTCCTCCACTCCAGATGAAAGACCTGTAGCTCAGCCAGGGCCCTCAGTTGCTAGGTGTGGGGTCAGAATTCAAACCCAGGTCTATCTCCCTTTCCACTCCATCCCTGAAATGATGCTTATGGTTATAACTTCAAAAACATGTAAGAGTTGGCAAGGACTGGGCAAGGTGATTCATGCCTGTAATTCCAATACTTGGAGTCCAAGGAGGGAGGATTACTTGAAGCCAGGGGTTTATGACCAGCCTGGGCAACATAGGGAGAACCCAGCTCTACAAAAAATTTAAAATTAGCTGGGTGTGTTGGTGCATGTCTGTAGTCCTAGCTACTCCAGGAAGCTGAGGTGGGTGGATTGCTTGAGTCTGGGAGGTCGAGGCTGCAGTGAGCCATGATCGTGCCACTGCACTCCAGCCTGAGTGACAGAGCGAGAACTTGTCTCAAAAAAAAAAAAAAAATAGAGTTGGTAGGAATATCATCTAATTCAATGTCCTCAAAGAAAGGTATAAATTTCAGGAAGATTTCCACCAAATATTGCCCCCATAACACTGTCATGTGTAGGGTTTTGTAGAAGCAGAGCCTCAGACAGGGATCCAGGCATATGATTTATTGCAGTAGTCTCTCCGGAAAGACCTACAAGGGTCTGAAAGCTCATAAGGGGAAGCAGCCAAACAGACCTGTGGTCCCAGGTAAAGTCTAGCCCTGGCCTGATTCACAGTGGATGGGTAGGGTCTTCTGGAGCATAAATAATATTGCAGAATTATCCTCTCTCCACCTTAATGCTTATTTATTTATTTATTTATTTATTTATTGGAGATGGAGTCTCGCTCTGTTGTCCAGCCTGGAGTGCAATGGTGCGATCTTTGCTCACTGCAACCTCGGCCTCCCGGGCTCAAGTGATTTTCCTGCCTCAGCCACCAGAGTAGCTGGGATTACAGGCATCTGCCACCATGCCCAGCTAATTCTTGTAGTTTTGGTAGAGATGGGGTTTCACCATGTTGGCCAGGCTGATCTTGAACTCCTGACTTTAGATAATCCACCTGCCTTGGCCTCCCAAAGTGCTGGGATTACAGACATGAGCCACTGCGCCCGGCCAATGCTCCCCCTTTTAAAAATCAGGGTCTCACTCTGTCACCCAGGCTGGAGGGCAGTGGCACAATCTTGGCTTACTGCAGCCTCAACTTCCCGGGCTCAAGCAATCCTCCCATCTCAGCCTCTCGAGGAGCTGGGACTACAGGTGTGCACCATGACGCCTGGCTGATTTTGTTTATTTTTTGTAGAGATGAGGTCTCCCTGGGTTGCCCAGGCTAGTCTCGAAGTCCTGGCCTCAAGAGATCCTCCTGCCTTGGCCTGTGAAACTGCTGAGATTATAGGCATAAGCTACTGTGCCCAGGCCACATCAGTCCATCCTTTGGCTGTGGGCTGCCAAAGGGTATAAGGGAGTGGGTGGGTATAAGGGAGTAGGAGAGGCAGCACCCATCATCTGAGGACAACTCTCAGGAGGAGAGGGGCACTCATGAGCCATTAGCAGCCAACCCCCATGCTGCAGAGGTGGGTGTGCTGAGCCAGGGAAGAGGATCTGGGTAGAGCACCAAAACTGCATCCATCCAAACACTCAGGACAGGTTACAATCATCTGTTTATGGCTCTGCTTCCCCCACTATTTGGTGAGCTTCTTGAGGGAGGGGAGAGTGTCTTACTTGTTATATCCCAGCTCCTAGCACAGTGCGCAGCACATAGTAGGCTCTCTATACTTGCCAGCAGAATGATAAACAGGAGAAAAATTGTCATGGCTCTCAAACAGGTAAACCGTAGTTGTCTGGGGAAAAGTGCTGATCGAAAGAGGCATTGCTGGGCATAGGGCCACACTGAACCACATGGGTGGTTGGGCAGAAAGACTCACTGAATACAGAGCCTACAGCCTTCCCATAGCCAGCAGAGCAGAATTTCCTGAGGATGCAGATCTGTTTATCTAAGCAGTACTTCTGCTTCCCCACTTAGGGAGAGCATAGCACATCCAAAAGAACCTTTTGATGGCTTCTTACAAGCAAGAGACATCTGCGCTGTCACTGAGAATTAATTGTAGAAAGTCTAGCCTAAGGAAATGCTCAAGTTTCTCCTTTTTGCTACCAGATTTGGTATAAGCAGGCATCGAACTGGCAGATGATTAGTGATATGTTCCCCACACTTCTCCAAATGGCCTACTTTTGCAAACAACGTCCCACCTTTAAATGAAGCTGCTAGCAAATGTGGAATGCTGCCTATGTTATTTTGCCAAGTTGCAGTATCAGGCTTATAAGTGAAATACAGTACAGGCGACCTCTAGAATCTGCATGGCTGCTACTACTCCCATAAAGTATAAAACCCTTGTACTCTAGAAGCTTACATATTGGGATGTATTTTCCACACTTGTCAAAAATCAAGAAAGATGCATGATATCATCTGACTTCTTTTTTTTTTTTTTTTTTTTTTTTTGATACAGGGTCTTGCTCTTTCACCCAGGCTGGAGTGCAGTGGCACAATCTCAGCTCACTGCAACCTCTGCCTCCCGGGTTCAAGCAATTCTTCTGTCTCAGCCTCCCAATTAGCTGGGATTACAGGCATGTGCCACCACACCTGGCTAATTTTTGTGTTTTTTTGGTAGAGATGGAGTTTCACCATGTTGGCTAGGCTGATCTCAAACTCCTGACCTCAAGTGATCCGCCTACCTCTGCCTTCCAAAGTGCTGAGATTACAGGCCTGCACCCGGCCTCATCTGACTTCTGAATATGGTAGTGAGTGTGGACATCAGATGTAGTAAGGAAGCTGGTTTTACACCAGAAATTAAGAGAGCAAAGGCAAAGAGTGTGATGGGAGAGGAGGTGAGAACTATTTCACTAGGTCTCCATTGAGAAAACTAAGAAAATAATGATAAGAATTAGTAGAATTCTTGAGGTAAAAGTGAGTTTGGGGCTAGAAAATGCACATGTGTACCCCAGATCTCTGATAGGCTCTGCTAGAATGATGGCAGTGCTGATGCCATTGCACCTGTCTATAGGTGGGTGTACCCTGCCTATGCTGGCGTATTCTGGCTGGGCTCCCATAGGCACACAATGTAGAAGGTCAATGGACTTATCCAGATAGTTTGTCTTGGCCAGAACCTGTTATTAAGGGAGATGTGTGGGGGTGGGAATGCTGGCAGACGAAGAAGAAAAAAAAGTAGATGCTACAGACTGGTTACCTACAGAGAGATAGAAAACAGAATCTCACCTGCAGATGTATTTTGTTTGCCCACAGTTTGTTGCTTTTTAAAATTTTGAATTAGATGCCAATTTAAATAATTAAGACATTTCACATAAATATCCAGAATATTCCCTTCCTCTTGAAAAGTCTAATCACATTCCTGCATGGATGGTTTGGCTGGGCTGGGAGCTGCTACCTCCTCTGTACGCTAGGCAAGACCGTGGGCTCACTCATACAAATGACCTGACCCCCATGGGTGCTTGAATTTGAGACTCCTGATAATTTGAGTGAATGTTGTGAGTAGTTGCTTAGTTTATTTTATAATATATATTGTGAAAGGCCAGGCACGGTGGCTCACGCCTATAATCCCAGCACTTTGGGAGGCTGAGGCAGGCGGATCACCTGAGGTCGGGAGTTTGAGACCAGCCTGGCCAACATGGAGAAACCCCATCTCTATTAAAAATACAAAATTAGCCGGGCATGGTGGTGCATGCCTGTAATCCCAGCTACTCAGGAGGCTGAGGCAGGAGAATCACTTGAACCTGGGAAGCGGAGGTTGCGGTGAGCCGAGATCACACCATTGCACTCCAGCCTGGGCAACAAGAGGGAAACTCCGTCTCAAAAAAATAGTGGCAAAATATACATAACAAAATTTACCATTGTAACCATTTTTAAGGGTACAGTTCAGTGACACTAAGCACATCCATGCTGCTGTGCAGCCATCACCACCATCCATCTTAGAACTTTTTTCATTCTCCAAAATGGATATTCCGTACCCATTAAACAGTAACTCCCCATTCCCCACAGTCTCCAGCTCCGGCAACACCATTCTGCTTTCTATCTCTGTGAATCCGACTACTCCAGGTAGCTCATGTAAATGAAATCATACAGTATTTGTCCTTTTCTGACTGACTTATTTCACTTAACGTAATGTCTTTAAGCTTCCCCATTGCATAGTTTCTGGCTCAGATCATTCTAGTGCTCATTTTACAGATGAGGAAGCTGAGGCCCCACGGGAGCCTGCCAGGGCAGAGGTAGAATTGGATCCTGGATCTTCTGCTTAGGACGCTCTCCCTAACGTTGCCCCGTTGAGGTAAACTGAGGAATGGAGAGACAGATATGGCAGAACAGGAGGATATTTATTTTAAGATATGCACCGGCTCAGTGGATTCACATCCAAAAAGCTGAGCATTGAACAAAGACAGAGCGGGGTTTTTATAAGCGGGCTTACAAAAGCAAAACAAAGGCAGTTAACCATATAGTGCATAACTTGTGGCCTTGCATAGCTGGTGGCCTTGTAGCTGAGTCAAAAGAAAAACAAGAACTAGCTAAATACAGACATTTGTAAAACACAGTTATGCTTAAGAAGCCAGGGAAAGGAGTAACAGTAAAGGAATTTGTCTTTCTTTTTTTTCCTTTCAACCTTGCTCTGGAGGAAGGAGTGGGTGTCTGGAGCCCATTCCTTTGGCCTTGGCTTTTCGGACAGCGTTATCTTATAACTGTCCTTGAAGTGAGCTGCTAAGCAGAGGAAAACTTGCTTCTTTTCTTTTTAACCCTTGCCTTGCCTGTTACTTTTCTCGGAGTGAATTAATGCATATTTATTTTTAAATTTCTGCCTCAGCCCTTCTTAGACCAGATCTCACCTTTCTTTTCTAGTAATGCAAGTGAGAGCAACGTGTTCTTCACAGCAGCAAAGCCATCCCTGTTCATACAGGTTGTGGAGTTACCCTTCTCTCTGTCTGCCAATTTGAAGGGTTGCCCAACATTAATCTGGGAAGGGAAAAAGAGCTGCCTCCTAATCAGAACAGCAATGAACATTAATAATCCATTCTCCTTCAAGGGACAAATTTAAAAAAACCCAGTAGCAATAAACTAAAAAAAAAAAAAAAAAAAAAAAGACAAACTCATCCTTTCCCCTCCACATATTTTTAGCTAACTCTTGAACCCAAGGAGGATTTTACCAATGGCTCTCCAGGAATTAGAGTTGTCACACCAGTCTCCTGTTGCCAGGAAATGAGGAGAGCTGTCCTCATCCACATCTGCAGTACCTAGAATAGCCCCCTCCGGCTCTCCAGAGATTGATTCATTAGGCAGGGTTGTGTTTAGGTGACGCCCACACACGAGAACATTCATAGCAGCCATCATTTCTCAGTGAATGCGGTCCTGTAAATGCTGGCGATCTTGTAGCAGTGCTGATTAGCGAGTTGCTGCAACACCTCCGCATATTTTTTTCCTGCTCCTCACTCACCTGCTTTGTCAAAATGAACAAGAAGGAAGCATGATTGGGCTGTGCACCGAGGCGGCAAGGAAGCCCTGGATGACCCTCTTAACAGGTTCATTTCTTCTTGAGCAAGATTGTTAAAAGTTAGCATTGCTTAACACAGGCTAATTGGCTTCCCTTTCATTTTCTTCCATCCAAGTTTCTATCGGGAATCTTCCTCAGAATAAAATGCCAAGTTGGTTAGGCACTTTCTTATTTTAGTCTTGAGATTACGTTCTTGCTTCAGGAAAGAGTCAAGTTTAATTTTACTTCCAAATCAGCCCCTTCTTGTTACTCTAATCAACAAGACTTTTCTTGGCTGGGAGGTAGGGGTAGGGGAGGAAAGGAAGGGAGGAAAAAAAGCAAGAAAAACAACCTCCTAAATATCAACAATCATTTTTCTTGCATGTAAGATTATCAACTACTATAGATATAAACATTGTGGTCTGGCACTTCTTTATTTATGACTGTGGCAATGAAAATAACTTGGTACTTAACCAATTATTTTTAAGAGGTGGTAGCACAGTGTTTCTTTGAATGTCGAAGAACAGAAATAGAACCTTTAAGAATTTCTTCCATCTGTCACCCTGAATATTGACTGGGTAGAGATTTAAACAGCATGCATGCAATAGAATTGGCCTCATCGCCCCATCTGTAGAACACAAGCCTGTGAAATCCAGTGTGTCTGTGTGACATGCAATTAGCTCAATCCTGTTTCTCCAGCCAGGGCTCCACTTCATTGTTTGGCCATGGGATGGAGAACACCTTTGCTGGGTGGCAGGATTGACCCTGCTGTAAATAGCGACATTTATAGGAATGAGGACTTTGGATGCCGTGGGAATGACAGTGTGTTAGAAAGCTAAACACTGCATAATGAGGTTGATTGGGAATGCCTTTCAACAGCAGTTTGCTCATTTTAGGGACTTCTCATCACAGGGATAAACAGGAGGCAAAATCTGGGGTATTGGTTTTGTGGTTTCAAATGTCTATTTGAGTTGGAAACTGCTCAAAATGGAAATGGGCTCTTTCTGGAGGTAGCACAGACATCACTTCGAGAGGAGATCCAGAGATGATTAAGATACAGTCCTCGACACAAGGAGCTCCAAGATTTGTAGGGGAGGCAGACGAGTCATTGAAATTGAAAAAATAAAACACCTCGCTGGCAAGGAGTTTGCTCTTGACAAGAAGAAATCAGTCTCTAGACTAATTCTCTTCCTATTGCTGAGACTAGAGCCCTGCCTTGGAATTTGATTTGGCCCAAGGTCAAGAAAATCTCAAGATCATGGGTCCTTGTATAGCTGGGATAGGGGTGGGTCAATGACTCTGCTGTTGGAGAAGGCACTGAGGTAAGGCCAGTTCTTTACGTACCAGGTCCCCAGCTGTGCTCTAGAAACTGCAGAAACAGAACGAAGCATAAGATTTGAAAACAAACAAATACACTCTGCACGTTGGAAGCAGGAGAAATCTTGGCATAGTATGCTGTTGTGGAGTGAGGGAGATTTTTCTCTTTCTTTATATAGATTCAGGCAGGATTGTGTCTGAGACCAGCACTACGTCTGAATCATTGTGAGCTGCTGGGAGGGAGGTATAACTGTGCCCTGTATGCGGGTCTCAGGGTGGAGAATCACTCTGAAGGATTAAAGGTGGGGCCCTCGGAAAACGATGAATCCTGAAGCAGAAAGCAAAGCTAGCCACTTCAACGCACTTTTAATGGGGTTAGCACTTTTCATTTTCCTAGGATTCTGGGAATGATTCATTTAGCATTTGGTGTTAAGGTTCTTCCCTCCCCACATTTCAATTTCATATACATTTTCCCTTCCATCTAAAATGTCAGAAAAGCCTGTTACACAGCCTGTGTCACTGTATTGTGGAGAATGTAGGGACAGGGCAGCAGTGGGAGAATTGGCCTGGCCTGCATCAGCTCTCTGCGGAGGTCAGCTTGATGGCAGTGATCCTGGGATGTCAGTCAGCCTCCACTCCCTGGACCTATTTTCCCCAAATTACCAGGGAAAGGTGAGCCTTAAAAAGAAGATCATGAACTGGGTGCAGTGGCTCACACCTGTAATCCCAGCACTTTGGAAGGCCGAGGCAGGTGGATCACCTGAGGTCAAGAGTTCAAGACCAGCCAGGGCAACATGGAGAAACCATATCTCTACTAAAAATACAAAAATCAGCTGGGTGCAGCGGTGCGTTCCTGTAATCCCAGCTACCTGGGAGGCTGAGGCAGGAGAATCACTTGAACCCGGGAGGCGGAGGTTGCAGTGAGCTGAGATCGTGCCACTGCACTCCAGCCTGGGTGACAGAGTGAGACTCTGTTTCAAAAAAAAAAAAAAAAAAAGAATCATAAGACGCTTGGGTCACATCACAAATACTCAAAAAACAGGGCAAGTGCATTCTTAGAGTTTTCTAAGCAGAGAGGTTTTAACTGTTCCTCTTCACCCCCGATTCCCCTGTCCTATCTATTTGCACTGGGCAATTGCAGCCACAATTCTGTTCTCCCTGGGAGCCCCACAAAGCTATCTCAGCCACCAGCCAGCACCTCACTATTCCTTCTCTGCTGCTTTTGCTCCAGTAGCATTGCCCCATTCACTGCCCGTATCAAAGGCACCCACATTGGGCTGCCCACATCTGTTGCTGCCAATACACTGCAAACTGACCTGCCTCTCCCCTGTCCCAAGTCCCTCAAGGGATTCAGCACACAGCTCCTTGGTTTGGCCCCTCCTTAGAAGCCTGTCTCTCCAGCTCTCAGGCAGGGGGCTGTGGCAACTGACACGGAAGACATTCAGGGAGGCAGACACTGTTAGTCCTTAGAAGAGTTACTTTTCTTATGCATTGGCTTCCATTAAAGTTCAAACTTTAACATGGACCATATTTTCCTTCCTATGGTCCCAAGACCCTCCATGATCTGAATCCCACCTTCTTTTCCAGCCGCATCTCTCCCCACCCGCTTCACTCTCTTGTGGCTTCCTAAACCTGCCATGCAGTCTCTCACACACTAGTCTTTGTAAATACTGCTCCCTCGCCTGGCAGACTTTTCCTTTAGCCTCGCCCACTTTTCCCTTATTTGGACTGAGTCCTACTCATCCTTCTGGCTTCAGCTGTGATACCACTTTTTCTAGGAAGCTACCCCTGTCTATTCCCAATATAGGAGAAGGTTGCTCTTTTGTGCTTCCAGGGTACCCTATGCCACCATCAAAAGGATGTCACTTAACACCGTACTATCTGTTGACTTTTCCATCTCTCCTGTCAGACCATGTGTTCCTTAAGAGCAGGAACTATATCCTATACTGATTTAAAAAAATTTTTTTTTAGAGACAGGGTCTTGCTCTGTCACCCAGGGGGAGTGCAGTGGCGCAATAATAGCTCACTGCAGCCTCCTTGAAATCCTGGGCCCAAGTGATCCTCTGGGCTCAGCCTCCTGAGTAGCTAATTTTTCTTTTTTTCTTCTTCTTTTTTTTTTTTCGTAGAGACAGTCTTGCTTTGTTGCTTAGGTTGGTCTTCAACTCCCAGCCTCAAGTGATCCTCCCACCTCTGCCTACCAAAGTGCTAGGATTACAGATGTGAGTCACTATGCCTGGCTGGTTTTATTTGTCATTTTATTGCAAGGGAACAAGAGGTGCTAATCGACTGTTGAATAGATGGTGACACATTGCCTGGGACCAAACTTGTATGCCTTGAGTCTCTTCTTTTAAGACAAGTTTTTCTCCAAGAGGGAACACGTCCCCACTGCACTTAGGTTCCTGATAGACTTAACTCATTGGTCCTCTGGCCTGAGTTTTAGAGACTCCTCCTATATATGGATCTATTAGAGATAGGAAAAAAACAAAAGTGTTTTTTCATTTATTTGTTTCTTTTTGGGTTTTTTTGTTGTTGTTGTTTTGTTTTTTTGAGACAGGGTCTCCTTTGTCACCAAGGCTGGAGTGTAGTATCGAAACCATGGCTCACTATATCCTCGACCTCCAGGGTTCAACGATCCTCCCACCTCAGTCACCCAAGTAGCTGAGGCTACAGGCATGCACCACCACACATGGATAATTTTTGTATTTTTTGTAGAGACAGGGTTTTGCTATGTTGCTTAGGCTGGTCTCAAACTCCTCAGCTCAAGCGATCTGCCCGCCTCAGCCTCCCAAAGTGTTAGGATTATAGGTGTAAGCCACCATGCCCGGCCAACCAAAGTGTTTTTTCCTACTCCCACCCACCACAACAGTTCTGACACCAGATGTGTGGGGTTTTTCCCCACACACCAAGCAATTCTGACACCAAATTCTCCATCAGACACCAACTGGATGCCCTATAATTTAATTCAATTCCAACACTGTCTGCCTAGGCACAGCATCAGATCCCACAGGTTCGGGGCTCAGTCTCAGAAGACTGCCCCCCACTTCCAATGCCAGTTAAGAACCCTACATTGTGACCTGTGCTTCTGAACAACTGACTATAAATCAAGGTTCCTAGGACCCTCTCCTTGGGTTAGATTAATTTCCCAGGGTGGTTCACAAAACTAAGGGAAACACTTCCCTTACATGTATTGGTTTAATAATAAAGGGTGCAGATGAGCATTCAGATGGAAGAGATGCACAGGGTGAAGCATGTGGGAAGGGGCACGGAGCTCCGCGCTGTTTCTAGCACTCCACCCTCCAGGCATCTCCACAGGTTCAGCTACCCAGAACCTGCTTCTGAACCCAGTCCTTCTGGGTTTTTATAGCGGCTTCGTTATGGAGGCAAGATTGATTAAATCACTGGCCATTGATGATTGACTTAACCTTCAGTTCATCTCCCTTTCCTGGAGTTTGGGGGGATGGGACTGAAAGTTCTAACCCTAGAATCCTGCCTTGATCTTTCTGGTGACCTGTCCCCATCCTGAAGCTATCTAGTGGCCCCCAGCCACCAGTCATCTCAAATAGCATTAAAAAAGACACTTACCACTCAGGAGATTCCAACAGTTTTAGGAACTCTGTGCCAGGAACCAGGGGCAGAGACAAAATATAAATTTTTTATTATATCACTATATCACAGCATCTGATAGGGATGGGCCACCACAATGCTTCCCAAACTTTAATTTGGGTAGGAATCACCTGGGATCCTGTTGAAATGCAGATTCTGGCTCAGTAGTTGGGACGGAGCCTGAGATGCTGATACTGCTGGTTGGGAACTCACACCTTGAATGGTCAGACACAAAAGTAATTGTCTTGTGCAGTCTCTTCAAACTGATTCCAGAATTCTAACATAAAAGAACTGGGAAAAGTTGAAAATAATGGAGGAAACTTTCTAGGAGTTTTATTTTTTATCATGTTTGGTTTTATTAAGAACTGAAGTTTTGGTGGAGCGCAGTGGCTCACGCCTGTAAACCCAGCACTTTGGGAGGATCACATGAGCCCAAGAGTTCGGAACCAGCCTGGGCAACATGGTGAAACCCCATCTCTATAAAAAATACAAAAAAAATTAGCCAGGTGTGGTGGTGCGGGCCTGTAGTCCCAGCTACTCAGAAGGCTGAGGTGGGAGGTTCACTTGAGCCCGGGAGGTGGAAGTTGCGGTGATCCACCACACTCCAGCCTGGGTAATAGAGTGAGACCCTGTCTCAAAACAAACAAACCAAACAACACAACAGAAGTTTTCTTTTTTAAGTGCATGTGGCCACCACTGTAGGTTGGCTCTGCTTACTCCTATGACCAATCCTCTTCTCCCTCTTCTAACACAGAGGCTGCCAAGGCTCCAGTGCCCACTTTCTCAGCCTCCCTTGCTGCTCAGGATGAAATATGTAGAGCTGGAGAAGAGACATGGTTAGTCCTTACGTCCTGCCTTAAATGATGATGTGATGGCCATTATCTGGATCCTTCATGGAATTTCAGCAGTTCCAACGTGTCAGGCCAGTGTCTGGGATTCTCTCAGCCTTTCGCTTTTTCCCCTGGGAGTCGGACAGCTGCTGCAGCTCAGTCAGACCAAACCTCTCTGAATACCACCAAGAATCGGGTCAGTTTCACATCTCCTTGATCATAATTTTTTCTGCAGTTGGTTTGTTTGAATCAGAATTATATTACATTTTTGGTCATTTTAAACAACATTGGACATCTTAAACTCTAGACTTTTTTTTTTTTTTGAGATGGAGTTTCAAAAAACTCAGGCTGTAGTGCAATGGCATGATCTTGGCTCACTGCAACCTCCGCCTCTCGGGTTCAAGTGATTCTCCTGCCTCAGCCTCCCGAGTAGCTGGGATTACAGGCATGTGCCACCACACCTGGCTAATTTTGTATTTTTAGTAGAGACACGGTTTGTCCATGTTGGTCAGGCTGGTCTTGAACTTCCAACCTCAGGTGATCCTCCCACCTAGGCCTCCCAAAGTGCTGGAATTACAGGGTTGAGCCACAGCGCCTGGCCCTAGACTTCTTTTTATGAGATAAAAATAAATATCTGTTTAAGCCAGTCTTACTAGAGTTTTATGATCCTTGCATTCAAACTGTAATACAGTATGCAGTTTTTCAAAAATTTCTTCTTCTTTTTTTGTTTTATAGGCAGGATCTTGCTATGTTGTCCAGGCTGGTCTCAAACCCCTGGCCTCAAGCAATCCTCCCACCTCAGCCTCCCAAAGTGCTGGGATTACAAGCATGAGCCACCACATCCAGACAGAATGCAATTTTTAAAAATTAATATTTATATTCTCTCATTAGCAAACTGATACACACTGCTTATGGAAATCTTGAAAAATATTTAAAAAGTAGAAATAGGGGGAAAAATTAGAGCTCCAGTCACCGAAGTACTCTTAACATTTTGACGTATTTTCTTCCAGTGTTGTGCAGTTGTGATAATATGGTACAACAAATTTGTGTCCTTTTTTGTTTACCATTAAAATGAGCACCTTAAGAATTTCTTTTTGGAATGATGAAAATATTCTAAAATTTATTGCAGGAATGATTGCATAACCCTATGAATATACTAAAAATCATTGAACTGTAACTCTCAGTAGGTGAATTATATGGCATATAAATTATTTATCTCTCTCTCGACATATACATATTTTAAGAGACAGGGCCCAGGCTGGAGTGAAGTAGTGTGATCACAACTCACTGCAGCCTTGAACTCCTGGACTCAAGCAATTCCCCTATCTCAGCCTTCCACAATAAAGCTATTTTTTAAAAAAATTTTTAAATAAGCATTTTCAGGCTGGGCATGGTGGCTCATGCCTGTAATCCCAGCACTTTGGGAGGCCGAGGCAGGTGGATCATGAGCCTGGGCTGTTGCCCAGGCTGGAGTGCAGTGGCACGATCTCTGCTTACTGCAACCTCTGCCTCCTGGGTTCAAGTGATTCTCCTGACTCAGCCTCCCGAGTAGCTGGGACTACAGGCATGCGCCACCACACCCGGCTAATTTTTTGTATTTTTGTAGAGACAGGGTTTTGCCATGTTGGCCAGGCTGGTCTTGAACTCCCGACCTCAACTGATCCACCCACTTCGGCCTCCCAAAGTGCTGGGATTACAGGCGTGAGCCACCATGCCCAGCCTTTGGTGCTTTTTTGTACCTAGAATTAGCTCCTCCCATATTGTGCCAAAGTGTAACATTGCTTAAGCATTTATTGAGTGCTTGCTACAAGTCAGGTGTGGACCACACTAAGTCCACTACTCACATTATTTCCTCAAATTCTTCATCACCCTAAGAGGCCTATTCTACCCCTATTTTTGAAAGCTGAAATTGAAACTCCAGGAGGACAACTAACTCACCCAAGGTCACAGGGCCGATAAAGAGAGGAGCCGGGTGCCTACACAGCTCTGCCTGGTCCCTGAGGCCATGGTTATTACATTCCTTTGTCAGATGGTAATTTTTTAGAACCCTGCTAAGTTTCAAAGGCAAAAATGCTATCCTGTTCTAAATTGTTTTCATGGTGTTGGACATTTCTTTGTGTTTACTAAACTAGACACATTCTTCTGCTGTAAATTAGCTGTTTCCCAGAATTGGCTATACAATTGGAGGAGTGAATAAAATGCGACCTATGGCTTGTCACCATACTTAGAAAAACGCCAGACAGTTTCCTTGTTTGACGCCTGCTCAAATATGGAAGCACCTTTAATGAGAGTTGACATGACTTGGGGGATTTCCTAACCATCATGCTCTTAACACAGGTGCCTCGTTCTCCCATTGGTTCCTTCCACCTGGCTGAGCCCAGATACCGATCTGTGAGAGCAGCACAGTGCAAGGGAAGGCTCCCTGCAAGGGAGGGCTGCAGGCTAGGCTGGCCCTTCAGGGTAGTGTTTTGGTCTTTCCTGAAGCAGGAGGCCTCGCTTGGAGCATTGCTTTGCTCCTAAATTACTTAACCAAACAGCGACTTATTTTCCACAGTCAGGTAGACAAACACCACAATGATGAAAATACCAAACACAGCAAGCTTCAAGCCCACTGGGAAACCTTCTTCTCTCCAGCTCTCGATAGTCTGGTCTTCTGCGCAGTAGTCTCTCTCTTTGGTGATAGTCCCATATGTGATTCTGGTGCTTGGTGCTCTTGCAGCCCACCTGTGAAAACATCAGTGCCTCTTAGGATTGTGGACAGCTGTGGTGCACCTGAGTACCCCCTTAAAGTGTGTGGGTCTTGAAGCCCAAGGGTGCAGTCATGGTGGGGCTTTAGAGGTAGCCTCTCCTTACTAAAAACCTAGGCTAATTTCTTTTTTTTTCTTTTAAGACAGGATCTTGTTCTGTTGTCCAGGCTGGAGTGCAGTGGTACAATCACAGCTCACTGCAGCCTCAACCTCTTGGGCTCAAGACATCCTCCCACGTCCGCCTCTCGAGTAGCTCGGACCACAGGTACATGCCACCACCCCCAGCTAATTAAAAAAAAATTTTTGTAGGCCAGGTGTGGTGGTTCACACCTGTAATTCCAGCACTTTGGGAGGCCAAGGCAGGCAGACTGCTTGAGCCCAGGAGTTCGAAACGCTGGCTCTACAAAAACTATAAAAATTAGCTGGGCATGGAGGCTAAGACGGGAGAATCAGTTGAGCCGAGGAGTTGGAGGCTGCAGTGTTCTATGATTGTGCCACTGCACCCCAGCCTGGGTGGCAGAATGAGACCCTGTCTCCAAAAAAATTAAAAAATAAATTTTTTTGTAGAGACGAGGTCTCACCTTGTTGCCCAGGCTGGTCTCAAACTCCTGGGCTCAAGGGATCCTCCCACCTCAGCCTCCCAAAGTGCTGGGATTACAGGCGTGAGCCACTGTGCCCAGTCTCTAATTTCAACAAGTGATATTAACAGCGTATTGGGGGATATGAGGTCTCTCAAATCCCACAAAACATTTCTTCATTGTTTCCACCCACTTGTGTATCACTTCTCAATGCCGGCATAAAGCCTGACTTGGCACAGGCCTTGCAGATCCCCAAGTCCTTGCTGGGAAATTGTATAAGTGGATGGGAAGCCTCAGTACTCAGGCCCCCTCCTTCCTCCCTTCTCAAGTACAAACACCACCTTTCAGGGTGGAGAGGAAAAGC
The DNA here is from genome assembly GCF_029281585.2 of Gorilla gorilla gorilla. Classification (NCBI taxonomy): domain Eukaryota; kingdom Metazoa; phylum Chordata; class Mammalia; order Primates; family Hominidae; genus Gorilla; species Gorilla gorilla. The sequence continues at coordinate 51,369,273 of NC_073224.2, read as the reverse complement.
GCCTTTGCAATCTGCTTATTTTGCACTTAAAAAGGCAAGAGTACTTTCTGAAATTTTTTTGCGAGAGCCTTATGTTTCCACTAGTCTAATTCTGCAAAACCTGCTTAAGTTTATTCAGAAGTTAGGAAACTCTCCAGAAAGCTTTACTTTCTGACTAATACAATTGCCTGTCTTGAGCTTTTATTTGAACTACCTACTCTTTTTATTCGTTTTTAAAAATTGATACATAATAGATTTACATATTTGGGGGTATATGTAATTTTATATTACATACATATTTTTTTGAGACAGGGTCTCACTCTGTTGCCGAGGCTGGAATGCAGTGGCGCGATCATAGCTCACTGCATTGCAGCCTTGAACTCCTGGGCTCAACTAATCCTTCTGCGTCAGCCTCCCAGGTTAACTGGGCCTGTAGGCACATACCACCATGCCTGGCTAATTTTTAAATTTTTCTGTAGAGACAGGATCTCACTATTTTGCTTAAGCTGATCTCAAACTCCTGGCCTCAAGTGATCCTCCTACCTCAGCCTCCCAAAATGCTGGGATGACAGGCATGAGCCACTGTGCCCGGCCAACATGTGCTATTCTGATACCTTCATATAATGTGTAAAGATCAAATCAGGGTAATTGGGATATCCACCACCTTAAATATTTATCTTCTCTTTATGCTAGGAATGTTTAAATTATTCTCTTCTAGCTATTTTGAAGTGTTCAATAGGTTATTGTTAACTAAAGCCATTCTTCTGACCTATTGAACCCTAGGTCTTATTTATCCTATTTAACTGTGTATTCATATCCTTTTTTTTTTTTTTTCTTTTTTTTTTTTTGAGGCAGAGTCTCGCTCTGTCGCCCAGGCTGGAGTGCAGTGGCATGATCTCGGCTCACAGCAAGCTCCGCCTCCCTGGTTCAAGCAATTCCCCTGCCTCAGCCTCCCGAGTAGCTGGGATTACAGGCGCATGCCACCACGTCTGGCTAATTTTTTTGTGTTTTTAGTAGAGATGGGGTTTCACCATGTTGGCCAGACTGGTCTCGAACTCCTGACCTCAGGCAATCCATCTGCCTCGGCCTCCCAAAGTGCTGGGATTACAGGCAAGAGCCACCGCACCCGGCCTTATATCCTTTAAATTTTTTTTTTTTTTGCCTCTTGCCCACCTTCCAAGGCACAAATAGAAAGAAATGTTTCCAAATGGCTACACATCAGGAGACTTGGGCTGTGATCTCAGTCCACTGTGACTTTTGCCCTGTCCTCCCAATTCTCCCGGGCCTATTTCCTTATCTCTAAATATGAACAATGAACTAGTAACTTTGGCTTTGAAATTGTTGGATATTACAAATCTTTCTCCTTTCTCAACAGATTCTTTTCAGGCTAAACCCTTCACAGAAATCTGAATAATTAGTTTTTTCCAGAGCTACAGAATACAATAATATCAATTTCCACATATGCTAAAAAACATCATTACCTTCTTCCCTTGGAAGGCTTATAATCCAAGCAATAGGTATCTACAGCTTTGGGTTTAGTGGTGGAAGCCTCAGGCCACTGATAAATAGAAAGAAAATGTCAAGAGGAATTTGTTTCCAATGTCTTATACAAATAACCTTGGTTTTTATTCTAGAAAAAGTCACATAATGTGCCAAAAGTTTTTGGCACATTAGGTAGTTTGGTACTTTAAAATACAAACTTGTTTGTCTTTATTCAAGAATTAGCAAAAACATCCAAGTTCCATGGAGTAATATTTTACTTCAGTGACTCGCATGAGAACAATATACATACAAGGGACTAGGGCCACGTGATGAGAACAGCACTCTGTTCTTAAATATCAGCTCTATTTTGCTTCTTTATTTGTACTTTATTGCTTGGAGCTCTTTTTTATAAGCATGCATCATTTTCTACAAAGAATAAAGTAATTTTAACAAAGCAAGTTGACTATGAACAAGGACTAGAAAATAATTTAGGAAAATGAAATGTTGCTTTGTAAGAGAAGTAGGAGCAATTGTAGGGGACTCCCAGGAATGTGAAGATGGGATGTCAGATGATGTTGCTAATTCTATTGATCAAGCTCTAAGCCCCATTTACCCATTAACTCACTGAGGCCTTCCAGTGAGCACCACCTGCGAGGGAGCACTCCACCCCTATCTAGTAAGCACTATTCTGTTTTGGAAATGAGTCTGAGACACAGAAAGGTTAAGTAACTTGCTAGAGGCTACACAGTATTATCAGTGGAGAACTATGTGCTTGGACTGCTACACTAGACTTCTCTCTACCCTTCAGTTTCTAAAAGTAATTTCCCCCATAGGAAATCTTGATTACTCTCATCCACTCAGATCACTCTTCTATGCTATATTTCTTCAGCCCTAATATACACATTTTGTACTGTAGTGTTTTGTTTGTTTGTTTTTGGAGACAGAGTCACCCAGGCTGGAGTGTAGTGGCACGATCTTGGCTAACTGTAACCTCTGCCTCCTGGGTTCAAGCAATTCTCCTGCCTCAGCCTTCTAAGTAGCTGAGATTACAGGCACGCTTCACCGCGCCTGGCTAATTTTTGTATAATATTTTTAGCAGAGACGGGGTTTTGTCATGTTGGATAGGCTGGTCTCGAACACCTGGCCTCAAGCAATCCACCCGCCTCAGCCTCCCAAAGTGCTGGGATTACAGGTGTGAGCCACTGTGCCCAGCCCTTATGTTTTATTTATTCATTTAACAATTATTTGTTGCGTGCTGCTGAGTGCCAGGCCTGACGCCGGCTGTGAAGATTTCAGAAGGGCTTGCCAAACCGTCCCTGTACAAAACAGCTCACTATCAAGCATGGTTATTTTGTAAGTGTTCTGCACTGGCTTCCTTCTTCCCTAATCAGACCATCTGTTGGATCTCATGGAGCTGTCTCCTATTTCTCTGTAATCAAGCCACAATATCTAACATTTGGGGCCACCGGTAACTTGCCGTCTACTCCCACGCTGGAAGCCCAGGACCCTTGAACATAAGAGGCGCCTTCTGACACCTGCGATGCTGTCAGAGCCTGCAGGCTGCAGACAGTGAGTCAGGAACTGGAGAATTCCCAGGAGTGGTATAAGGAGCTGGGACTCGCGTCAGACAGGGAAAGGACTGACAGAGACCAGGACAGAACAAGAAGCACAAGGAAAGTCAAGAGGAGAGTAATGACCGCAATCCCAAGGTAGACTGGACTGGAGTGTCTGGAGGGTCCGACAGGAGAGGGGCATTTGTGTTCATCACAGAGCTACTAGGAGAAAGGAGAGCCTGGGTCTTAGCAAGGATGTGGTCAGGACACAACAATAGAGTGGACCCCTCCAGTGAGTGTGGACTATGACTTATGGCAGGCCCAAGGGTCCCAGCGCAGGGTGGGGTGGGGAGGGCATGGCTTGCTGTAGCATCACGCACTGCTAGTCACCATCTACCCAGTACAGGTCACCAATGATGGAACAGCTACAGCCTCCTCCCCTTCCCCTGTACTCCCTGTGGCCCCTTCTTTTTTTTTTTGAGATGGAGTCTCGCTCTGTCACCCAGGCTGGAGTGCAGTGGCGCGATCTCGGCTTACTGCAAGCTGCGCCTCCCAGGTTCACGCCATTCTCCTGCCTCAGCCTCTCGAGTAGCTGGGACTACAGGCACCTGCCACGATGCCTGGCTAATTTTTTATATTTTTTAGTAGAGGTGGGGTTTCACTGTGTTAGCCAGGATGGTCTCGATCTCCTGACCTTGTGATCCGCCCACCTCAGCCTCCCAAAGTGTTGGGATTACAGGCCTGAGCCACCGCGCCCAGCCCCTGTGTCCCCCTTCTTAAACATGTTCTCAACAGTGGTTTAGCGATACCCAAGCAAGGCCTTTGCATATGTGGGAAGTTGTGCACCATGCAAGAGTGCCACATGCAAACAGCACCTTTCCCCGTGTAGACACTGTAGATTTACATACCCTTACCACATACCCTTCCAGGAACAGGGAAGCAAAGGCTCTTGAGGAAGAGATTTCCCACAAAGGTGCTATGTGGGTTAGTGTTGGCATGCTCACCAAGAGATATTTCAAGCTATTTCCAAGGGTATTGGAAAAATCATTTATTAGCAAATTCTTTTTTTACTTATGGAAAATTTTAAGCATATACAAAAATAGACAACAGTATCATGAACCTCTACATATCCATCACATGCAACTTCTTTTTAATTCGCTTAAATTTAAAAATAGATACGTGAAATAAAGCATTTGGGGCAGAAGTTCATTGCAAAATCAAATGATAGAATTTCACAGCTCCTAGGCAATCAAATACTCCCCTTGTGCCATAAGGAGATTTAGGCCTTTTATTTCCTTTTCTTTTACAATTTGTTTTCTTTGCTATTATTCATATGTAGAGTTCTCCCGCAGTATGTAGAAGGTGGACATTGTCATTTTCAAAAATGGAGTAATTATGGCCTATCTACCTGACTGTGCAGCTATCAATAATAATTATTATTATAAAGACCATATAACAGGGAAAAGTGTTATTGATTAGTGTTAATAAACAGGGTATAAATTGTACATAAACAGTGATGTCTACTGTGTAAACATATACTAGATATGCATGTAAACAAAAACTAGAGGTAAATTGAAAAAATAAAATCAGTTTTTGCATCAAGTGGTGTGTTTGCAGTTGATTTATATTTCATCTTTTAAAAAATTCCATTAATGCTGTTATAATATGATTTTCACTATAAACAACATTTACAGTGGAGCTAAAAAATATTGGTGTTTATTAAAGCAGTGGCTCAGTGAGGGTAAATGGCACCCAGGAGACACATAATATCTTTGCTCTCTTCTCCTTAGGCCCAGAGCTAGAATCTGCAAAGATGGCTGTTTTAGCAAAGCATTTGGAGCCCAGAGCTGGGGAATATGTGGCCCCCTCTGCTTTTCCACCCTCTTTGCTATACCTCAGCATTCAAGTCCGAAAATTCCACCACACTCCCAAGGCCTGAAGCATATTACTGGCCACAGCTGTAGTTAGTTATAAAAGTAGTAAGTCAGAGATATGCCAATACAACAAACTGTGACTGTCTCACTACAACACTAGCTAACACGTATATGGCATTCCCTGTGCACCAGGCACCATTCTAAGCATTTTACATCAGTAAACTAATTTCATTCTCAAAACCACCCTATGTGAAAGGTGCTTTTATTGTGCCCATTTTACAGATGAGAACCCTGAGGTATAGAGCATTTAAGTAGCTTGCCTGTGCTCACACAGCTGGTGAGGTAATAGAGCTAAGAGCCCCACAGTCCCTGCCCATAATCACCACATGGTACTGCAGCATGATAGTGGAGGGAATTAGAAATACCATGTTCTGAACATCTATTATCTTGGGCATTTAACATACTTCAATTCACTTAATTTTTTTTTTTTTTTTTTTTTTTTTTTTTTTGTGACAGAGTCTTGCTCTGTTGCCAGGATGGCGTGCAGTGGCGTGATCTTGGCTCACTGCAATCGCCGCCTCCCAGGTTCAAGTGATTCTTCTGCCTCAGCCTCCTGAGTAGCTGGGATTACAGGCGCGAGCCACAACACCCAGATAATTCTTTTGTATTTTTAGTAGAGACGGGGTTTCACCAGGATGGCCTTGATCTCCTGACCTTTTGATCCACCTGCCTCGGCCTCCCAAAGTGCAGGGATTACAAGTGTGAGCCACCATGCCTGGCCAATTCACTTAATCTTTCTAATAACTCTAGGAGATAATTATTACAGTCACCATTTTACAGAGGAGGAAGTAGAGGCTTAGGGAGCTGAATTATTTGCCCTAGACAACACAATTCATAAAAGGCATAGCTATAATTTAAACCCAGATATTCTGGCTCCAATGCTGTAAAAATACATTTCTATTATTATAGAAGAACTCATCATTGAAAATATGTCAAAACATGGTTTTAAAAACTTTTCATTAATTAATAAATTATCAAAATCATTAATTTCCTATGGAAGTAACATTTTTAGCCAGTAGTTCCATTCTTAATTATCTCGGATGAATTGACATTTTCATAAGGGTGTTTTTTTCCAGGTGGACTATTTTGTGCTAATTCTGGCCTACTTAGGTATATCATAGTCAGTCTGAAATAATATTGCGTATGATATTTTATGTCATACTGTATCACATTATAGTTAACTACAAAACACTGGGCTAACATCCAGAGCCAGAAAGAACAATAATCATTTTGTATTCTCATTAAAGTCATCAAAAAGTACATTTGCTTTTTTTTTTTTTTGTGATAGAGTCTTGCTCTGTCACCCAGGCTGGAGTGCAGTGCCACAATCTCGGCTCACTGCAACCTCCGCCACCCGGGTTCAAGCAATTCTCCTGCCTCAGCCTCCCGAGTAGCCGAGACTACAAGTGCATGCCACCATGCCTGGCTAATTTTTGTATTTTTAGTAGAAATGGGGAGTCACTATGTTGGCCAGGCTGGTCTTGAACTCCTGACCTTAAGTGATCCACCCACCTCAGACTCCCAAAGTGCTGGGATTACAGGCGTGAGCCACCTTGACTAGAGCCATCACTAACTGTCCATAAAGAAATACAAGGTTGTTTGCATTTCCACAAGACATATATTTACCGTGTAGGCTTGAAGCTGGCCAAAATTTCACAGGATGACACCTACAATTAAAGGTAGTCAAGAAAAGGGTGCTGAGAGCCCAGTTTCCCACCCTTTCTTTCTCTTATTCTCCCAAGACTCCTTACCGCTGGACTTGGAGAAGTCAGAAGGCAGGGATGTCCCTGAAGCTTAGGGATGGCATTCTCTCCAAACTGAAACATAATACATTCTCCAATTGCTCTAATTCAATAATGCAATTACTTCTTAAAGGCCTGTATGTAGAATTGGACACTTTTACAAATGACATAGCAAACTGGAAGTTATGACCTGATTACAGGCAGAAAAAAAGAAAAACTTCCTTTTGATTTACGGACCTTTAAAACTGAGTTAACTCCAAATCCCTTTATTGACTAAAAATTATTAAGTTGGTAAAAGATCTATAATCATAGCAGACTTTTACTTCATTGTTTTTGCCTGAATCCTGGTATGATAAAGCTTTTATTTAAAACGTTGTATTCTCTTAACCCAAGTAATGATTTTGAATTAACTAAAAGGCTTTAAAAATTATCTGCACCACATTAACCAAAGCAAGGTTAAAAACCTTATGATCATCTCCATTCCTGGTTTTTAAAAAATCTTCTAGCAACCAGGGGAGGTGGCTCATGCCTGTAATCCCAGCACTTTGGGAGGACGAGTCAGGTGGATCACTTGAGGCCAGGAGTTCGAGACCAGCCTGGCCAACATGGTGAAACTCCACCTCTACTAAAGATACAAAAATTAGCTGGGCATGGTGGTGTGCACCTGTAATCTCAGCTACTTGGGAGGCTGGGGCAGGAGAATCACTTGAACCCGGGAGGTGGAGGTTGCAGTGAGCTGAGATTACGCCACTGCACTCCAGCCTGGGCGACAGAGCTACACTCTCTCTCTAAAAAAAAAAAAAAAAAAAAAAAAAACTTTTAGTAAACCAGGAATAGGAACTTCCTTAACTTGATAAAAGACATGTTCGAAAACCTACACCATAAGTCATACTCAAAGGTAAAATATTAGAAGTATTTCCTTTAAAATCAGGACCAAGGAAAGAATGTCCACTGTCATCGCTCTCCTTCACTAGTGTAATAAAAAGTCTTAGCCAGCACAGTAAAACAAAAAGAAATTAAAGCTATACAAACCAGGCTACAAAATAATCTGCAGAAAAAGTATTATAATTGCAAAGAGTTTATTGTTGTAAAATCAATATACAGAAGTCAACTTCATTTCTATACACCAGTAACAATTTAAAATATGCTTTAAAAGAGGTCCTATTCCCAATGGAGCAAAAATTAAAAGCCTACCTACTAATAAAGCTAACAAAAGATGAGCATATCCTTTACTAAGAAAATTATAGAATCTTACTGAAGGACATTAAAGGAAATTTCAATAAATGTAAAGAAATTTAAATTCCCATTTAAATACACAGGAACACAACGATGGAAACAATAAGCAGGGGATTCCGAAAGGGGGAGCGAGGAAGGCAAGGGCTGAACACACATGTTTATGTTTACTACCTGGGCGATGCGATCATTAGAAGCCCAATTCTCAGCACCGCACAATATACCTGTGTAATACCTGTGTAACAAACCTGCGCAAGCACCCCCTGAATCTAAAATTTTAAAGTAAATAAATAATCCATTAAAAATACCGATGTATATATGGAAACTTGATATATGACAAGAACAAACATTGCAGCTCAGAAGAAAAAAAAATGGACCGTTGGAAAACAGTATTGGGAACAAATTGGGGTAGATGTACTTCTCTCAATTTATTCTGCTAAGTACAGCCAAGCCCCTTGGACATTATACCTAAAACAAGCCTATGAAGACTCTGGAAGATATAGAGAGAAGGTCTAGGCCAGGGAGCTTGAGACTCAGGGAAGACAAGGTGGTGAGTTCCCAGGGGTTTTTTTTTTTTACTTTATATATCCTGGACTGGGAGCTGGAGGAGCTGACAACCTGGAAACACCAAGGGATGCAGGTGAAAAAAAGCTCCCGGAAAAGCCAAAAGACAAGGAAAAGGGCAGCCTAGTAAGACAAAAAACTTTTTGACGTTAACTGCCCTGTGGCAGCCAAACAGCCCATCTCCACCCCTACTAACCAAGATGCATGAGAAGCCTGGACTTTCACCCCCATGTGGCAAACCCTCCTGCTCCCCGCCTGGGTGGTGTCAATGGAGCGCACATGGGAGCCCTCCCAGCAGCCCAGCAGTAAGGAGGCATCCCCCGCCTCCACGCACACCCCAAGGTGTCCCCAGTGGGAGCCTGGACTTTTACCTCCACCTGGCAGCAAAGAGGCAGTGCCCCTCTTTTCCCACCAGCTTAGAGTCAGAGAAGGTCTGCTAAAACAAGATTTAAAAGCCACCCAGAAGGCCGGGTGTGGTGGCTCATGCCTGTAATCCCAGCACTTTGGGAGGCCAAGGCAGGTGGATCACTTGAGGTTAGGAGTTCAAGACCAACCTGGCCAACATGGTGAAACCTCGTCTCTACTGAAAAAAAAAAAAAAAAAAAAAAAGCCGGGCATAGTGGCGGGCACCTGTAATCCCAGCTACTCAGGAGGCTGAGGCAGGAGGATTGCTTGAACCCGGGAGGCGGAGGTTGAAATGAGCCAAGATCACACCACTGCATTCCAGCCTGGGCGACAGCGAGAGACTCCGTCTCAAGAAAAACAAAAAACAAAAACCATCCAGGGTCTCATGAGGGGAGACCATAATAGACACTGACATCAAGATGACACAAATGTTGGAATTATCTTACCAAGATTTTAAAGCAGCTGTCGTAAGTTTCAATGAACAATGTGAACATGTTTGAAACAAATGAAAAAATATAAACTCTTTGCAGAGAAGTAGAATATATAAAGAAGAACCAAGTGTAAATTTTGGAACTGACAGCCTGCGCAGCAAAGCGATATCCCATCTCTAAAAATAAAAGATAAAAAAAATTAGCCAGGCATGATGGTGTGTGCCTGTAGTCCCAGCTACTCGGGAGGCTGAGGCAGGAGGATCGTTTGGGCCCAGGAGTTTGAGGTTACAGTGAACCGTGATTGTGCCACTGTACTCCAGCCTGGGTGACAGTGAAATCCTGCCTTAAAAAAAAACAAATTAGAACTGAAAAAAATACAACCAAAATATGGACTCAATGGCAGAATAGAGAAGACAGAGAAAAGAATCAATGAATTTGAAGATAGAACAATATAAATCACCCAAGCTGAATGACAGAGAGAAAATAGAAAAAAATAAACAGTGTCTCAGGGTCTCATGAGACTGTAATGAAAGACCTAACATTTGTGTCATCAGAGTCCCTAAAGGAGAGAAGAATGAAGTGGGCCTAAAAAAATTTTTGAAGAAATAATGGCTGAAAATGTCCCAAATTTGGCAAAAAACATAAATCTACAGATCAAGAAGCTGCATGAACCCAAATCAGATAAACCTAAAGAAATCCATGCCAAGACACATCATAATCAAACTTCTGAAAACTTTTGTGCAATAAAGGACATTATCAAGAAAGTAGCCGGGCGTGGTGGTACATGCTAATAGTCCCAGCTATTCAGGAGGCTGAGGCAGGTGGACTGCTTGAGCCCAGGAGTTTGAAACTACCCTGGGCAACATAGTTAAAAAGACAATGTATAGACTGGAAAAAAAACTTGCACATTATATATCTGGGGTCTATTATCTAGAATATATAAAGAATTCTTACAACTCAAAAAGAAAAAGAAAACCCAGTCTAAAGATGGGCAAAGGACTTAAACAGACATTTCTTCAAAGAAGATATAGAAGTGGCCAATAAGCACATAAGATTCCTTATAATAAGATAATGACCTATCTTGATATAATGATGTCATAAGATAGTGACATCATTAGTCATTAGGGAAATGCAAATAAAAACTACAATGAGATACCACTTTATACCCAGTAGAATGGCTATTAAAAAGAAAAAAAAGGCCGGGCACGGTGGCTCACACCTGTAATCCCAGCACTTTGGGAGGCCGAGGTGGATGGATCACTTCAGGTTAGGAGTTTGAGACCAGCCTGGCCAACATGGTGAAACACCATCTGTACTAAAAATACAAAAATTAGCCAGGCATGGTGGCAGGCACCTGTAATCCCAGCTGCTTGCAGGGCTGAGGCAGGAGAATCCCTTGAACCCAAGAGGCAGAGGTTGCAGTGAGCCGAGATCGTGCCACTGCACTCCAGACTGGGTGACAGAGAGAGACTCTGTCTTAAAAAAAAAAAAAAAAAAAAAGGAAAATAGCAAGTGTTAGCAAGGATGTGTAGAAACTGCAACCCTCATACATTGTTAGTGGTAACGTAAAATGGCCCAGCCACTGCGGAACACAGTTTGGTACTTTCTCCGAAAGTCAGACATAGAATTATTATATGACCCAGCAATTCCACTCCTAGGTACCTAGCCAAAAAAAAATGGAAATCAGGTACTCAAATACTTGAACATGAATGTTCATAGTGGCACTGTTCACAACAGCCAAAAGGTAGAAACAACCCAAATGTCCATCAATGGATGAATGAATAAACAAATTGTGGTATATACATATAATGGAATATAATTCAGCCATAAAAAGGAATGAAGTGTGACGCAAATACATGGACAACATAGATGAACCTCAGAAACCTTATATGAAGCGAAAGAAGTGAAACACAAAACATCACACATTGAATGATTCCATTTATGTGAAATCTCCAGAAGTAAATCCATTAAAACAGCAGATTAATAGCTGCTGCAGGGGTGGGGTGGGGTGGGGTGGGGGGTGGAGCGACTGGGGGTAACTACTTAATGGGTATTGGTTTTATTTTAGGGTGACAAAAATGTTTTGGAACTAAAATAGAGGTGGTGGTTTCACAGCATTTTGAATGTACTAGATGCCACTGGATTGTGAACTGTATTATTTGTTTATTTGTTTATTTATTTATTTTATTTATTTATTTTTTGAGATGGAGTTTCCCTCTTGTCTCCCAGGCTGGAGTGCAATGGCACAATCTCGGCTCACCACAACCTCCACCTCCCGAGTTCAAGCAATTCTCATGCCTCAGCCTCCCAAGTAGCTGGGATTACAGGTGCCCACCACCACACCCAGCTAATTTTTGTATTTTTAGTAGAGATGAAGTTTCGCCATGTTGGCCGGGCTGGACTCGAACTTCTGACCTCAGGTGATCCACCCGCCTTGGCCTCCCAAAGTGCTGGGATTACAGGCATGAGCCACCAAGTCTGGCCTATTGATTTATTTATTTTATTTTGAGACCCAGTCTCGCTCATGCCTGTAATCCCAGCACTTTGGGAGGCCGAGACAGGCAGATCACGAGGTCAGGAGGTCACGAGACCAACCTGACCAACGTGGCGAAACCCTGTCTCTACTAAAAATACAAAAATTAGCTGGGTGTGGTGACGTGCACCTGTAATCCCAGCTACTCTGGAGGCTGAGACAGGAGAATCGCTTGAACCAGGGAGGCGGAGGTTGCAGTGAGTCGAGATCGCCCTACTGCACTACAGCCTGGGTGACACAGTGAGACTCCTTCTCAAAAAAAAAAAAAAAAATTAATTTTATATCGTGTAAATGTCATCTCAATTTTTAAAAATCTTGATTCTTGTCATTGTACTGTGATTATATAAGTGATATTATGTCTTTATTCTAAGGAAATACATACTGAAATTTTGGGCAGAGGTCAAAAAAACATGATGTCTGCAGTTTGATCTGAAATAGGGCAAGGAAAAAAGATAGATAAAATTGTAAAACACCGATGGAAAAATCTTAACCACTGGTAAATTTGGGTATGGTTAGATTCAATATGACCATGTAAGAATTCTTTGTTGGCAACTTTCTGTAAGTTTGAAATTATTTCAAAATAGGCCGGCCATGGTGGCTCATGCCTGTAATCCCAGCACTTTGGGAGGCTGAGGTGGGCAGATCATCTGAGGTTGGGAGTTTGAGACCAGCCTGACCAACATGGAGAAACCCTGTCTCTACTAAAAATACAAAATTAGCTAGGTTTGGTGGCGCATGCCTGTAATCCCAGCTACTCAGGAGGCTGAGCCAGGAGAATTGCTTGAACCTGGGAGATGGAGGTTGGGGTGAGCCGAGATCATGCCATTGCAATGTAGCCTGGGCAACAAGAGCGAAATTGTCTCAAAAAAAAAAAAAGAAAAAAAAGAGAAAGAAATTACTTCAAAATAAAAACTACAAATATTAGCACATCTAATTTTTAAAAGGCACCAAGAAGAGAGTAAAAAGACAAGCCAAAACTACTGGAAGATACGTGCTACACATATAGCTAACAAAAGATTGGTAACCACAGTATATAACGAGCTTCTATAAATTAAAAAGAAGAAGGTAAACAACCTAATAAAAAATGGGCAAAAGACATGAATAGGCATTTCACAGATGAGAAAACACAAATGACCAATAAATGTGAAAAGATGCCCAAACTTATTAATAATAAAATACATAAAAATTGCAATAATAAAATACCATCTTACACCCACCACACTGACAAAAATAAATCTAGCAACACTAAATTCTGAAGAAGATTTAGAACAATGGAGCATTTGTTTTTTTTTTAAGACAGGATCTTGCTCTGTCGCCCAGGCTAGAATGCAGTGGCAGGATCAAAGCTCATTGTAGCCTTGAACTCCCAGGCTCAAGACATCCTCCTGCCTCAGTCTCCTGATAAGCAAGGATTGCAGCTGGGCACCACTATGCTCAGCTGATTGTTTTCTTAAATTTTATTTTTAGAGACAGGGTCTTGCTATGTTACCCAGGCTGGTCTTGAACTTCTTATTTGAACTCCTTCCGCCTTGGACTCTCAAAGTGCTGGGATAATAGGCATTAGCTACCATGCCCAGCCCCTGGAGTTCTTAATATATTACTGGGGGAAGCAAAAAATGGTGCAACCATGTTGTAGAGCAATTTAATATAATCTCTTAAGTTGAACATGTGTAGACCCCTTCCATTCAGCAGTCCCACTTGTAGGTACATTCACGCAATCAGAAAAAAAATTCTTACACATATACACACTGGGTCCTGTACCACAAAGTTTGTAACAGCATTGTTTGTGTTAGAAAAATTTGAAAATGATCCAAATGTCCAACAAATAGGGAATGAATAAAAATACTTCTCCAATAATTCTATATAGCAGTGAAAATAAATGAACTAAAGCTACCAATAATGACCATGTAAGCTCACAGCATGATGCTGCATGGTAAGGGAAGCTGCAGAAGAAAACCTGCAGTATAATATCATTTAAATAAAATACAAAATCATGAAAAACTGAATTAAAGTTTGTGAATGCTATAAAGAAAAGGGAAAGAAGGATAAGTAGAAAATTCAGGTTAGTGGTTGCCATGGGGGAAAAGGAAGATGTCCCAAGAGGGATACACTGGGGGCTTCAGCTGATTCAGCAATGATTTATTTTTCAATCTTTTGGGTGGGAATCCAACTTCTCATTACGTAATTCTTTATTCCTTTTCATACGCATAATGTATTTTATTTTAAAAGATTTTCAGACACAGTTTTTTCCTCCCCACTTGGGCAAATTCCAGCTACCAATCTGCGTATGTCAGCCCATTTCTAACTGTGCTGATTTCTGTGCCATGGTTTTAGTTTGTGATTGGAAGGTTCACCAAGAAGTGCCTCCCATGGACTCTCACTACGTAGCAATCATCAGAAAGACGAGCCTTTGCTTCCGCGGGAAAACAGATGTCCCGAGTCCTTCTGTAATACCATGGAAAGGACACTGAGGGGAGCTATTTCATCACTCAGGTGCCTGGTCTTTTTTTCCTCCCCTGTGGCCTTTTGATATAATGGAGAGGGCAACAGAATGGAAATTAGGACACTAGATTTCTATTTCCAATTTTCCTCTAATCCTCTATGTGGTCTTGGGCAAGTCATATTCCCTTTCTGCCTGTGTCCTCATCTGTGAGATAAATCACATAGCCTCCTCCAAGAAGGCTGGGCAACACAGCAAGATCTCATCTCCACAAAAAATGTAAAAATTAGCAGGGTGTGGTGGCACACACCTGTAGTCTTAGCTGCTCAGAAGTCTTAGCCCAGGAGGTCGAGGCTATGGAGAGCTATGATCACACCACTGCACTTCAATCTGGGAGATAGAGCGAGACCCTGTCTCAAGAAAAAAAATTATCTATAATAAATCATTCCTGGACTCATGAATTGTAATGAATAATGCCTAGTGCTTACGAAGCCCTGACAAGTCTCAAGAGATTAAAAATAACTCAGGGGTGCTCATATGGGAGGTACAACAGGAAACTCCTCTTCCTAAAATGAAGACATAGATCCCTACTCACAAAGCAAAGTATAATTTAGCTAAAGCCAGTATTGGTGTATTCTTAGATGAAAAAGAAAAGAAAGCTGAGTTTTCTAAACAAATCCATATTTTTTTCTACAGGAGAACACCACTGCTCATAACTCAGTTTTATGAAAATAAGTAAGTTTACCCTTATTATCATCTTGGAATCATTATAATCAGTGTTTGGTTCCACTATTTCCTCCTGCTGCTCTTGAATTTCAAAAACTGGGTTCTATTACACAGAAAAGAAATCAACATTTCATCAATAAGATCAAGATATATTGATCATATCTACCAGGAGGTCAATATTTTTACAGGAAGAATGTTAAATTACATTCCTTGTAAAGATGGCATTTAGCAGCCCCCTTAGCACACGTCAAAGGTAAGAAGAAAGGGCTTATTAAGTAGTTAAGAGACTATGTAATTTTCTCTTCACTTTGACCCAACTTGAATATACAACTACTATTGGGAATAAAGAAGTTTTTCAATTAATTAAAAAACTATTAGAGAGATGTTTAACATCAGGTCTTCTAAAACCTGTATATACAACTTGAATCACACACTACTTAATGGTAGTCCTTTAATATATATTCCCGTGATACACTAGGCCTGCTGGTGGCAGCCTTTGGGGTGGGCCCTGCACATGCTATTGTAGGCTTACAAGGTATCTCCTAAGCAACAATAGAAATTGAGGCATAGAGAGTTAAAATCCCATTAAAGTTTTGGCAGAAAGACATTGAAATACACTTAAAATTTGGAAGCAAAAATGAGACATGAAGTTTTCCTTCCCTTCCTTATCGTCCCCTGGGGTGTCAGTATGCTCTGCACACTAAGAAAAGAGGCAGAAGGGACATGGACACAGAAGTGTTGGCATGCCTGGAGGCCAAGAAATGGAGTGGTGAGGTTGTGGAGGGTTTCTGCCTGCCTGGTAGTAGAAGAATTAGAGCAGTGGGAGGGGTAGGGGGACCAGCATGGACACATTAGTGTGCCCTGGGGCAAGGAAGAGGGACAGTGAGGGGAAGGAAGAGGGCTCCCTTGTAGTAGGGGCTGCAAGGAGGTGTTGGTATGTTCCGTAGTCACGGACGTAGTTACGGGTGATACGGAGAAGAAAGTGGTTATTGTGATTGGGTGATTAGTTACACTGAGAAAATTAGAAAATTGAGGCTGAGTGTGGTGACTCACACCTGTAATCCCAGCACTTTGGGAGGCCAAGGCGGGTGGATCACCTGAGGTCAGGAGTTCAAGACCAGCCTGGCCAACATGGTGAAACCCCATCTCTACTAAAAATACAAAAATTAGCCGAGTGTGGTGGCGCACGCCTGTAGTTCCAGCTACTTGGGAGGTTGAGGCAGGAGAATTGCTTGAATCCAGGAGGTGGAGATTGCAGTGAGCTGAGATCACACCACTGCACTCCAGCCTGGGCAATAGAGCGAGACTCCGTCTAAAAAAAAAAAGAATTAGAAAGCTAAGTGAAAATGTACATACAGTGAGGCTAATGGAATCTATAATCAGAGGATAATGGAATAACTGTCAGAGAAGTGATTTTATAAAAGTGAATGATTAGAAAGAACATTGGATTGTTAGATTGCAATTGGAGATAAATAGAAACTCACAGTTTTTAATTTACATAAAAATAGAGATGTATGTGTGTATATGTACACAGATACATACATTTATTTTCTAGCTCTGTCCACTGAAAAGGGCCTAGAAGCAATAAGACCCAGTAGAAAGGTGCTCACTGAAGGCCTAGATCTTGGTTTCCAAACACCATCTTGTGAAAGGAATCAAGGCTCCTGGGGCAGGAAAAGTATAAGATGAGTCTGAAACATCTTTTGTGCCAGAAACCAAGGAAGTGCTCAAATAATGATGAGGACATGTCAAAGGACACAGTATCTATCTTGAAGGGGCTCCCACTAGCCAAATCTGGGAAAATTTGAGTATGAAAATAGTGATGTCAGTGGATACAACCCATTGGATGAAAAGAAATCAATAAATTCATACTTACATGAATGAATGAGTGAGTGAGTGAGTTATTGAATGAATAGGGAGAAAGGAAAATGCTTCTTACAGTAGAATGCCAACTAATAAATGTAGAAGGACTGATAGAAATAGAAAATCTCAATAGGCCATCACCACAGTGGAAGCTGATTCAGGCAGAGTGTTCTACAGATGCTAAGGCTAACGAGTGAGGGTCTGTGAGGAACAATATGTTGGTGTCATTTCAGAATATCTCCCCACAGAATGCTGTTCAATTACAAAGGGAAAAATAATGTTTTGGGGTTTTTGTTTTGTTTTGTTTTGACACAGGGTCACTTTGTCAACCCAGACTGGAGTGCAAAGGTGCAATCTCACTGCAGCCTCAATCTCCCAGGCTCAAACCATCCTCCCACTTCAGTCTCCCAGGTAGCTGAGACTACAGGCACGTGCCACCATGCCCAGCTAATTTTTATGTTTTTTTTGTAGAGAAGAGGTCTCACTATGTTGCCCACTATTGAACTCCTGAGCTCAAGCAATCCACCTGCCTTGGCCTCCCAAAGTGTTGGGATTACAAGCGTGAGCCACTATGCCTGGCCAAGAAGCCTGACAAACATCAACTTTTCCAGGTAATTAAGGTTAACATTACTAGCAGTGGGACACAGTGACATTGTTTGTCCCATGGGGATGTAATGAGAAGAGCACAGCGCCATTTCCAAAGAATTCCTGCCGAGAACGCATGGCCTCTAATACTAATCAAAAGGAAAAATCAGACAAATCCAATTTGAGGTTCACCCTTGTGATGTTGTGACACAATAAGAAATATACACTTGGTCTTCTGTTCCCTCTCCTGGCACAGAGCTCCTGAAGCCCTTGTAATTTCCTGAGTAATAGGTGTGATAGAAGCATCTTTTATTATAGTATTTTTGTCTTTTTTTTCCTTTTTTTATTATTATTATACTTTAAGTTTTAGGGTACATGTGCACAATGTGCAGGTTAGTTACATATGTATACATGTGCCATGCTGGTGTGCTGCACCCATTAACTCGTCATTTAGCACTAGGTATATCTCCTAATGCTATCTCTCCCCCCTCCCCCCACCCCACAACAGTCACCAGAGTGTGATGTTCCCCTTCCTGTGTCCATGTGTTCTCATTGTTCAATTCCCATCTATGAGTGAGAACATGTGGTGTTTGGTTTTTTGTCCTTGTGATAGTTTACTGAGAATGATGATTTCCAATTTCATCCATGTCCCTACAAAGGACATGAACTCATCATTTTTTATGGCTGCATAGTATTCCATGGTATATATGTGCCACATTTTCTTAATCCAGTCTATCATTGTTGGACATTTGGGTTGGTTCCAAGTCTTTGCTATTGTGAATAATGCCGCAATAAACATACGTGTGCATGTGTCTTTATAGCAGCATGATTTATAGTCCTTTGGGTATATACCCAGTAATGGGATGGCTGGGTCAAATGGTATTTCTAGTCCTAGATCCCCGAGGAATCGCCACACTGACTTCCACAATGGTTGAACTAGTTTACAGTCCCACCAAGAGTGTAAAAGTGTTCCTATTTCTCCACATCCTCTCCAGCACCTGTTGTTTTCTGACTTTTTAATGATTGCCATTCTAACTGGTGTGAGATGGTATCTCATTGTGGTTTTGATTTGCATTTCTCTGATGGCCAGTGATGATGAGCATTTTCTCATGTGTCTTTTGGCTGCATAAATGTCGTCTTTTGAGAAGTGTCTGTTCATATCCTTTGCCCACTTTTTGATGGGGTTGTTTGTTTTTTTCTTGTAAATTTGTTTGAGTTCATTGTAGATTCTGGATATTAGCCCTTTGTCAGATGAGTAGGTTGCAAAAATTTTCTCCCATTTTGTAGGTTGACTGTTCACTCTTTTGCTGTGGTAGTTTCTTTTGCTGTGCAGAAGCTCTTTAGTTTAATTAGATCCCATTTGTCAATTTTGGCTTTTGTTGCCATTGCTTTTGGTGTTTTAGACATGAAGTCCTTGCCCATGCCTGTGTTCTGAATGGTAATGCCTAGGTTTTCTTCTAGGGTTTTTATGGTTTTAGGTCTAACGTTTAAGTCTTTAATCCATCTTGAATTAATTTTTGTGTAATGTGTAAGGAAGGGATCCAGTTTCAGCTTTCTACATATGGCTAGCCGGCTTTCCCAGCACCATTTATTAAATGGGGAATCCTTTCCCCATTGCTTGTTTTTCTCAGGTTTGTCAAAGATCAGATAGTTGTAGATATGCGGCATTATTTCTGAGGGCTCTGTTCTGTTCCATTGATCTATATCTCTGTTTTGGTACCAGTATCATGCTGTTTTGGTTACTGTAGCCTTGTAGTATAGTTTGAAGTCAGGTAGCGTGATGCCTCCAGCTTTGTTCTTTTGGCTTAGGATTGACTTGGTGATGCAGGCTCTTTTTTGGTTCCACATGAACTTTAAAGTAGTTTTTTCCAATTCTGTGAAGAAAGTCATTGGTAGCTTGATGGGGATGGCATTGAATCTATAAATTACCTTGGGCAGTATGGCCATTTTCACGATATTGATTCTTCCTACCCATGAGCATGGAATGTTCTTCCATTTGTTTGTATCCTCTTTTATTTCATTGAGCAGTGGTTTGTTGTTCTCCTTGAAGAGGTCCTTCACATCCCTTGTAAGTTGGATTCCTAGGTATTTTATTCTCTTTGAAGCAATTGTGAATGGGAGTTCATTCATGATTTGGCTCTCTGTCTGTTATTGGTGTATAAGAATGCTTGTGATTTTTGTATATTGATTTTGTGTCCTGAGACTTTGCTGAAGTTGCTTATCAGCTTAAGGAGATTTTTGGGCTGAGACAATGGGGTGTTCTAGGTATACAATCATGTCATCTGCAAACAGGGACAATTTGACTTCCTCTTTTTCTAATTGAATACCCTTTATTTCCTTCTCCTGTCTAATTGCCCTGGCCAGAACTTCCAACACTATGTTGAATAGGAGTGGTGAGAGAGGGCATCCCTGTCTTGTGCCAGTTTTCAAAGGGAATGCTTCCAGTTTTTGCCCATTCAGTATGATATTGGCTGTGGGTTTGTCATAGATAGCTCTTATTATTTTGAGATACGTCCCATCAATACCTAATTTATTGAGAGTTTTTAGCATGAAGCATTGTTGAATTTTGTCAAAGGCCTTTTCTGCATCTATTGAGATAATCATGTGGTTTTTGTCTTTGGTTCTGTTTATATGCTGGATTACATTTATTGATTTGTGTATATTGAACCAGCCTTGCAACCCAGGGATGAAGCCCACTTGATCATGGTGGATAAGCTTTTTGATGTGCTGCTGGATTCGGTTTGCCAATATTTTATTGAGGATTTTTGCATCAATGTTCATCAAGGATATTGGTCTAAAATTCTCTTTTTTGGTTGTGTCTCTGCCCGGCTTTGGTATCAGGATGGTGCTGGCCTCATAAAATGAGTTAGGGAGGATTCCCTCTTTTTCTATTGATTGGAATAGTTTCAGAAGGAATGGTACCAGTTCCTCCTTGTACCTCTGGTAGAATTCGGCTGTGAATCCATCTGGTCCTGGACTCTTTTTGGTTGGTAAGCTATTGATTATTGCCACAATTTCAGAGCCTGTTATTGGTCCATTCAGAGATTCAACTTCTTCCTGGTTTAGTCTTGGGAGAGTGTATGTGTTGAGGAATTTATCCATTTCTTCTAGATTTTCTAGTTTATTTGCGTAGAGGTGTTTGTAGTATTCTGTGATGGTAGTTTGTATTTCTGGGGATTGGTGGTGATATCCCCTTTATCATTTTTTATTGCGTCTATTTGATTCTTCTCTCTTTTTTTCTTTATTAGTCTTGCTAGTGGTCTATCAATTTTGTTGATCCTTTCAAAGAACCAGCTCCTGGATTCATTAATTTTTTGAAAGGCTTTTTTTGTCTCTATTTCCTTCAGTTCTGCTCTGATTTTAGTTATTTATTGCCTTCTGCTAGCTTTTGAATGTGTTTGCTCTTGCTTTTTGAGTTCTTTTAATTGTGATGTTAGGGTGTCAATTTTGGATCTTTCCTGCTTTCTCTTGTGGGCATTTAGTGCTATAAATTTCCCTCTACACACTGCTTTGAATGCATCCCAGAGATTCTGGTATGTTGTGTCTTTGTTCTCGTTGGTTTCAAAGAACATCTTTATTTCTGCCTTCATTTCGTTATGTACCCAGTAGTCATTCAGGGGCAGGTTGTTCAGTTTCCATGTAGTTGAGTGGTTTTGAGTGGGTTTCTTAATCCTGAGTTCTAGTTTGATTGCACTGTGGTCTGAGAGACAGTTTGTTATAATTTCTGTTCTTTTACATTTGCTGAGGAGAGCTTTACTTCCAAGTGTGTGGTCAGTTTTGGAATAGGTGTGGTGTGGTGCTGAAAAAAATGTATATTCTGTTGATGTGGGGTGGAGAGTTCTGTAGATGTCTATTAGGTCTGCTTGGTGCAGAGCTGAGTTCAATTCCTGGGTATCCTTGTTAACTTTCTGTCTCGTTGATCTGTCTAATGTTGACAGTGGGGTGTTAAAGTCTCCCATTATTATTGTGTGGGAGTCTAAGTCTCTTTGTAGGTCACTCAGGACTTGCTTTATGAATCTGGGTGCTCCTGTATTGGGTGCATATATATTTAGGATAGTTAGCTCTTCTTGTTGAATTGATCCCTTTACCATTATGTAATGGCCTTCTTTGTCTCTTTTGATCTTTGTTGGTTTAAAGTCTGTTTTTCAGATACTAGGATTGCAACCCCTGCCTTTTTTTGTTTTCCATTTGCTTGGTAGATCTTCCTCTATCTTTTTATTTTGAGCCTATGTGTGTCTCTGCACGTGAGATGGGTTTCCTGAACACAGCACACTGATGGGTCTTGACTCTTTATCCTATTTGCCAGTCTGTGTCTTTTAATTGGAGCATTTAGTCCATTTACATTTAAAGTTAATATTGTTATGTGTGAATTTGATCCTGTCATTATGATGTTAGCTGGCTATTTTGCTCGTTAGTTGATGCAGTTTCTTCCTAGTCTCGATGGTCTTTACATTTTGGCATGATTTTGCAGTGGCTGGTACTGGTTGTGCCTTTCCATGTTTAGTGCTTCCTTCAGGAGCTCTTTTAGGGCAGGCCTGGTGGTGACAAAATCTCTCAGCATTTGCTTGTCAGTAAAGTATTTTATTTCTCCTTCACTTATGAAGCTTAGTTTGGCTGGATATGAAATTCTGGGTTGAAAATTCTTTTCTTTAAGAATGTTGAATATTGGCCCCCACTCTTTTCTGGCTTGTAAGAGTTTCTGCCAAGAGATCCGCTGTTAGTCTGATGGGCTTCCCTTTGTGGGTAACCCGACTTTTCTCTCTGGCTGCCCTTAACATTTTTTCCTTCATTTCAACTTTGGCGAATCTGACAATTATGTGTCTTGGAGTTGCTCTTCTCGAGGAGTATCTTTGTGGCATTCTCTGTATTTCCTGAATCTGAATGTTGGCCTGCCTTGCTAGATTGGGGAAGTTCTCCTGGAAAATATCCTGCAGAGTGTTTTCCAACTTGGTTCCATTCTCCCCGTCACTTTCAGGTACACCAATCAGACGCAGATTTGGTCTTTTCACATAGTCCCATATTTCTTGGAGGCTTTGTTCGTTTCTTTTTATTCCTTTTTCTCTAAACTTCCCTTCTCGCTTCATTTCATTCATTCACCTTCCATCACTTATACCCTTTCTTCCAGTTGATCGCATCGGCTCCTGAGGCTTCTGCATTCTTCACGTAGTTCTCGAGCCTTGGCTTTCAGCTCCATCAGCTCCTTTAAGCACTTCTCTGTATTGGTTATTCTAGTTATACATTCATCTAAATTTTTTTCAAAGTTTTCAACTTCTTTGCCTTTGGTTTGAATGTCCTCCTGTAGCTCGGAGTAGTTTGATCGTCTGAAGCCTTCTTCTCTCAACCTGTCAAAGTCATTCTCCATCCGGCTTTGTTCCGTTGCTGGTGAGGAACTGCATTCCTTTGGAGGAGGAGAGGCGCTCTGCTTTTTAGAGTTTCCAGTTTTTCTGCTCTGTTTTTTCCCCATCTTTGTGGTTTTATCTACTTTTGGTCTTTGATGATGGTGATGTACAGATGGGTTTTTGGTGTGGATGTCCTTTCTGTTTGTTAGTTTTCCTTCTAACAGATAGGACCCTCAGCTGCAGGTCTGTTGGAGTTTGCTAGAGGTCCACTCCAGACCCCGTTTGCCTGGGTATCAGCAGCGGTGTCTGCAGAACCGTGGATTTTCGTGATCCGTGAATGCTGCTGTCTGATCGTTCCTCTGGAAGTTTTGTCTCAGAGGAGTACCGGGCTGTGTGAGGTGTCAGTCTGCCCCTACTGGGGGGTGCCTCCTAGTTAGGCTGCTCGGGGGTCAGGGGTCAGGGACCCACTTGAGGAGGCAGTCTGCCCGTTCTCAGATCTCCAGCTGCTTGCTGGGAGAACCACTGCTCTCCTCAAAGTTGTCAGACAGGGACATTTAAGTCTGCAAAGGTTACTGCTGTCTTTTTGTTTGTCTGTGTCCTGCCCCCAGAGGTGGAGGCTACAGAGGCAGGCAGGCCTCCTTGAGCTGTGGTGGGCTCCACCCAGTTTGAGCTTTCCGGCTGCTTTGTTTACCTAAGCGAGCCTGGGCAATGGCGGGCACCCCTCCCCCAGCCTCACTGCCGCCTTGCAGTTTGATCTCAGACTGCTGTGCTAGCAATCAGCGAGACTCTGTGGGCGTAGGACCCTCCCAGCCATGTGTGGGATATAATCTCCTGGTGCGCTATTTCCTAAGCCCATCGGAAAAGCGCAGTATTCGAGTGGGAGTGGCCCGATTTTCCAGGTGCCGTCTGTCACCCCTTTCCTTGACCAGGAAAGGGAACTCCCTGACCCCTTGTGCTTCCCGAGTGAGGCAATGCCTCGCCCTGCTTCGGCTCGCACACCGTGCGCTGCACCCACTGTCCTGAGCCCACTGTCTGGCACTCCCCAGTGAGATGAACCTGGTACCTCAGATGGAAATGCCGAAATCACAGCATCTTCTGCGTCGCTCATGCTGGGAGCTGTAGATGGGAGCTGTTCCTATTTGGCCATCTTGGCTCCTCCCCCCAATATTTTTGTCTGATTCCTAGGTTCCTGACACAAGAACTTCTAAGGACCCTTGGAATCTCTGGAGCTACAAGAGTTATCTTTTTGTATGCTAATGAGTTGACTGGTGCCCAAAGACCCTTAGATAGCTTCAAAATGGGGTCTGGTCGTCAGAAAGGCCAACCATGTGATAAGAAGATTTGAACTTGGGACTGGGCACGGTGGCTTAGACCTGTAATCCCAGCACTTTGAGAGCCTGAGGCGGGTGGATCACCAGGTCAGGAGTTCAAGACCAGCCTAGCCAACATGATGAAACCCTGTTTCTACTAAAAATATAAAAATTAGCCGGGTGTGGCGGCACGTGCCTATAATCCCAGCTACTTGGGAGGCTGAGGCAGGAGAACTGGTTGAACCTGGGAGGGGGAGGTTGCAGTAAGCTGAAATCGCACCACTGCACTCCAGCGTGGGAGACTGGAGTCCATCTCAAAAAAGACTCCATCTCAAAAAAAAAAAAAAAGATTTGAACTTGGAGCCACACCCCCTGACCTCCAGGTAGAGGAGGGGAGCTGAAGGTTGAATTAATCACTGATAGCCAATGATTTAGTCAATCATGCGTAAGTAACAGAACCTCCATAAAACTCCTAAAAGACAGAGTTTAGAGAGTTTCTGAGTTGGTGAACGCATTAAGGTACTTAGAGGGCAGCGCGCCCAGAGAAAGCATGGAAACTCTGCGTCTCTTGCCCTAGACCTTGCCCCCTGCATCTCTCCCATTGGCTGTTTCTGAGCTGTATCCTTTAAAATACACTGGTAAGGAAAGAGCACTCCTGAGTTCTGCAAGCTGTTCTAGCAAGTTAGCAAATCCAAGGTGTTGTGGGAACCCTTGATTTTTAGTGAGTCAATTAGAAGTATGGGAGACCCAGGACTTGAGATTGGCATTTTAAGTGGGGGGCTGGACTGAGCCCCTTAACCTGTGGGATCTGACGCTAACTCCAGGTCTATAGTGTCAGAATTCTACTGAATTGTTGGACATCTGGCTGGTGTCTGGAGAGTTGGAGAACTGGTTGGCATGAGGAAAAAAACCCACACATTTGGCATCAAAAGTGTTCTGTGGGTAGAGATAGTTCCTAGTAACCCTACAGAATGAATGGCCTGTACTCTTGAAAACTGTCAAGGGCAGGAATGACAGGGAAAGACTGAGGCACCGTGGCTCCAGATCGAAGGAGAAGGAAGAGATGACAACTAAAGAGAGCGTGTGTTCCTGGAGTGGTTGTGGATGAGAAAGCAAAAAGACATCGTTGGGACAGTTGGTGAAACTTGCGTGGGGTCTGAGTACTGGTTGGAAGCAATGAATCAGCGTGGATTTCCTTATCTGGAGGGTCATATGGTGGTTATGTAGGAGAGTGTCCTTTGGTAGGCAGAGTACTTACTGGGGAGCCCAGGGGCTTCATGTCTGCAATTTGCTCTCAAATCATTCAGAAAGAGACAATGGTAGGGTACCCACACACACACACACACACACACTCCTCAAATGTGGTACCAGGTACCAACTGAGGAACTGGAGTGGAAGGAATGTGGGAGGTGTTTGTACTATCCTTGCAACTTTCTGTAAGTTTGAAAATATTTCGAGAGGTGTGGAAAAAGATTTAAGAACTTTTTCTTTTTTTCTTTCTTTTTTTTTTTTTTTTGAGACAGGATCTCACTCTGTCACCCAAGCTGGAGTGCATTGGCGCCATCACGGCTCACTGCAGCCTCGACCTGGGCTCAAGCCATCCTTTCACCTTGGCCTCCCAAGTAGCTGGGACCACAGGTGCACACCACCATGCCCAGCTAATTTTTTTGCAATTATTGTAGAGATGGGTTTTGTCATGTTGCCCAGGCTAGTCTCGAACTCCTGGGCTCAAGTGAGCCTCCCTCCTTGACCTCCCAAAGCGCTGAGATTAAAGAAGCGAGCCATCAAGCTCAGCTAAATTTAAGTATAAGATTAAGAAGGAGTCCCAAATACTGGGAGGGCACATGTGACTTGAACAAACAACAACAACAAAAAACAAGGCCTCTGTGACCCAGGCAGGAGTGCAAGTGGCATGATCTGAGATCCTGGGCTCAGGTGATCCTCACACCTCAGCCTCTCAAGTAGCTGAGACCACAGGTGTGCGCCACCACACCGGGCTAATTTTTTGTGTTTTTAGTAGAGACAGGGTTTCACCGTGTTGCCCAGGCTGATCTTGAACTCCTGGGCTCAAGCAATCCACCCACCTCAGCCTCTCAAAGTGCTGGGATTACAGGCATAAGCCACCAAGCCTGGCCGGCATATGATTGTTTTTTAAAGTTCAGTCTGCCTCATTCAACACGCAGGGCTTACAGAAAGTAATCTTTAATTGTATCTGTATATTTACTTCTATAAATATATCTGTAGGCTCTTGATAAATCACATTCTGCAGCACTTAAAAGTTCAATACTAAACATTCATTTTCCATTATGTTATTTTTCACTAAGTATGTTGTTTTGTACTACAGGTAATTAAATAACATGCTTTTCATGTAACAATAATGTTAATGATAATAATAGCTCTTATTTGTACTTGCCTCTTATTACATATACATATACTACCCTGCTTTGCATATTTTAACTCAATCTTCACAACACTCTGTGAGGTTGATACTGTTCTTAACCTTATTTATAGATGAGGAAACTAAGACATAGAGAGGTTGAGTGTCTTGTCCAAGTTAGTAGTAGAGCTGAGATTTGAACCCAGGCAGTCTGGCTCTACAGTCTTTTTTTTTTTTTTAAGAGAAGGCCTCACTCTGTTGCCCAGGCTGGAGTACAGTGGCATGAACTTGGCTCACTGCAGCCTCAACCTCCTAAGCTCAAGCAATCCTCCTGCCTCAGCCTCCTGAGTAGCTTGGGACCACAAGCGTGCGTGCCACTATGCCCAGTTAATTAATTAATTTTTTTTTTTGAGACAGAGTTTTGCGCTTGTTGCCCAGGCTGGAGGGCAATGGCGCTATCACAGCTCACTGCAACCTCCACCTCCCGGGTTCAAGTGATTCTCCTGCCTCAGCCTCTGGAGTATCTGGGATTACAGGCATGCACCACCACTCCCAGCTAATTTTTTTCTATTTTTAGTAGAGATGGAGTTTCACCATATTGGCCATGGTTGGTCTCGAACTCCTGACCTCAGGTGATCTGCCCACCTCGGCCTCCCAAAGTGCTGGGATTACAGGCGTGAGCCACCGTGCCCAGCCCCCAGTTCATTTATTTTTATTTTTCTTGTAGAGATGGGTTCTTGTCATGTTGCCCAAACTGGTCTTGCACTCCAGGGCTCAAGTGATCCTCCTGCCTCAGCCTCCCAAAGTGCCAATATTACAAGCATGAGCCACCACACCTGGCAGAATCCATATTTTTTATACGCATATTCTTTGTTTCCAGAGCTCATTTTCAAGTTTCTTCATGATAGGATCTATGCCTTTTTCTGCACTTATATTCTTCCTCAAGAAAATCTAGCACAATGTCCTGTATTCAATAAATAGTTGTTGACTCACAGGCTGAGATCCAGGGGTGGAAACTCTGTTGCAACCATTAACTGAATGGTCATCCATTCACAATGATCTAAGCATCATCTTTCAAGAGACTACATCAAGGTACATCTAAGAGACAACGTATATGGTACAGAATAGGAAGTCAGAAAGAGAAAGATCATCAACATCAGTAGAGGAAAGCTCCTTTCAGTTCAGCCAACAGGGACTGAGTAAGTCCCTGCCCCACCCCCAAATGCCTGGCATGGAATTCAATGCAGAGGAGTCAAATTATGGGTTTTCACCTTCAACATTTTACAGCCTGCGGCAAAAACTCCTGGGCAGGGGTGGGGTGGAGACTGAATGAAAAAGTAGCGGGGCATGGTGCCCCGTGCCTGTAGTCCCAGCTACTTGGGAGGCTGAGGCCAGAGGTTAACTTGAGCTCAGGAGGTCAAGGCTGCAGTGAATTATGATGACGCCACTGCACTCCAGCCTGGGCAGCAGAATGAGTCTCCGTGAGAAAGGAAAGAAAGAAAAGAAAAGAAAAGAAAGCAAAGGAAGGAAGGAAGGACAGGAAAGAAAAGAGAAAGAAAGGAAAGGAAAGGAAGAAATAGAGAAAGAAAGAAGGAAAGAAAGAAAGGAAGGAAGGAAAAGAAAAGAAGGAGGGAGGGAGAGAGGAAGGAAGGAAGGAAGAGAAAGAAGGAAGGAAGGAAGGGAGAGAGGGAAAGACAGGAATGAAGGAAAAAGAAGAAAGAAAAAAGAGAAAGGAAGGAAGGAGGGAGGGAGGGAAAGAAAGGAAGGAAGGAAAAAGAAAGAAGAGAGAGAGAAAGAAGGAAAGGAAGGAAGGAAGGAAGAAAGAAAGACAGAAAGAGAGGAAGGAAGGAAGGAAAGAAAAAGAAAGAAAGAAAGAAAGAAAGAAAGAAAGAAAGAAAGAAAGAAAGAAAGGAGGGAGGGAGGGAGGGAGGGAAAGGAAGGAAGGAAGGAAAAAGAAGAAAGAAAGAGAGGGCCAGGCGCAGTGGCTCACGCCAGTTATCCCAGCTCTTTGGGAGGCCGAGGCGGGCAGATCACGAGGTCAGGAGATCAAGACCACGATGAAACCCCGTCTCTACTAAAAATACAAAAATTTAGCCGGGCGTGGTGGCGGGCGCATGTAGTCCCAGCTACTCGGAGAGGCAGAGGCAGGAGAATGGCGTGAACCCGGGAGGCGGAGCTTGCAGTGAGCCAAGATTGTGCCACTGCACTCCAGCCTAGGCCACAGAGTGAGACTCCGTCTCAAAAAAAAAAAGAAAGAAAGAGAGAGGAAAGGAAGGAAGGAAGGTAGGAAGGAAAGAAGGAAAGAAGGAAGGAAGGAAAAGAGAAAGAAAGAAAGGAAAGAAAGAAAGAAAAGAAAGAAAGAAAAGAAAAGAAAAGAAAAGAAAAGAAAAGAAAAGAAAAGAAAAGAAAAGAAAAGAAAAGAAAAGAAAGACTGATTCTTGGGCCCAGACCCACAGACTGTGCAGGATGGGTGGGAAGATGAGAAGAGAGCATGCAGGCTGGCAGAACAGAGTAAACTGAGATTCTGGCAGGGATGAGCATGTTGTGCCTGGGAGAGGGTAAAGAAACACCCAGGTGGCCCAGGAGGGCTCAGAAGTACACACCTCCCAGGGCCAGCTGCCCTCTGGTTGTTGGATGCAGCAGCCCTCTGAAGATGGGACACAGATATAAACACTTCCAACCTTGGAACCGCTCCCAAACCCAGGACCATTTGACCCGATTTGCCCAAGATAGTCCCAGTTTACTCCTATTGTTCCAGCATCCCTTCAGGTTAGTGTCCTTTTTCAAAAGCATACTGGTCAGGATGATAAATTATACGGCCACCTTACTCAAAGCCCACTTTATGTAGCTTGACATTGTAGATTACTCTGCCTCCCTACCAATCAACCCCAAATCCCATTTTCCCGTTTGGTAGAAGGGCACTTAGAGACTGAGTTACACATACTGACTTAATGTCCCACTCCGTTATTGGTAACATAAGCTGTGTCTAGTGTCTTTCTGATGGAAAAAGTCCCCAATTAAAAAAAAAAAATTTGACCTGGCTTAATGAGTGGTTTTAACAACCGAATCCAATGGGCTGCATATGTGATTTGATAAAGCAGACACATACAGTGTAAAAAAGAGTCCAGAAACTGCATATTCCATATCTCTAAGTGGCTTGCATTCCACTAGAAACCAACTAAAAATGAGAGGAAAATGTGGTATTTCAAAGAAATGCAAATACTACCTATCTAGGCACTCAGAAGACTGTTAGGTACAAACAAATGCTCTTAAGTAATTAAGGTCTACAGTGTTAGACAAGTGTCTCAATAAACACACCTTCTACCACCTTTTACATGGAAATGTGAATGCTTATTTACATTTACTTTCAGATTTAAGGATGAACAGATGTCTTGAGGCCCTTCTGAGAATGAAAATGGCTTATATAAATCCTTCAAATCAAAACATTTTATGCCATCGCAAACTTCCTATTTAATTCTATTGCCAATTCAAAATATCGATGTGGTTTTATTTCAGGTTTATGTAAAGTGGAGACCGAAGGCCACTGGTCCTACCTGATGCATTTGCAATACTCAGGTTGCTTTTTCTGCTGTAGCATCTTTGCAGGAACTATATTAAAGGGTTTTCTGCAGAACTGAGGTTTACCGAATGGAAAGGATTCCTTTAATGAGCTATTTGGAAGTTAAAATATACTTTTAGAAATTTTGGTATGATATCAGAATTACTTCATCAAATTTGAACTATGTTTAAACGGGAAGCTGAAGCTAGAGCATACATGGCAATGTTTACTTGAAGATTTCTTTTCATTTGTTTAAACTTAGCAACTAGTTTAAATACCAGACCATATTTGCAAACTAACCTTTTTGCCATTGGAGCTGTTCGGTAGATTTGGTGAGGTGAGCTTTCAACTCCTACTATGTGCAAGACCCTGTGATAGCTACTAAATGAGGATAAAATATCATTTAATTTTTTATTTTAATTTTTATTATTTTTTTGAGACAGGGTTTCACTCTGTCACCCAGGCTAGAGTGCAGTGGTGTCATCATGGCTTACTGCAGCCTCGACATCCCAAGCCTCAAGAGATTCTCCTACCTCAGCCTCCTGAGTAGCTGGGACCACAGGTGCGCATCACCATGTACAGTTAATTTTTACAATTTTTGTAGAGACAAGGTGTCACCATCTTTCCCAGGCTGGTCTCAAACTCCTGGGCTCAAGCCAGCCTCCTACCTCAGCCTCCTGAATAGCTGGGATGACATGTGCGTGTCACCATGCCCAACTATTTTTTTTTTTTTTTTGGAGATACGAGGTGTTGCTATGTTGCCCAGGATAAAATGCCATTTTTTTTTTTTTTTTGAGAGTCTCCTCTCACTCTGTCACCCAAGCTGGAGTGTAGCTGCACAATCTCGGCTCATTGCAACCTCTGCCTCCCGAGTTCAAGTGATTCTTGTGCCTTAGCCTCCTGAGTAGCTGGGACAACAGACACATGCCACCATGCCCAGATAATTTTTTGTATTTTTAGTAGAGACAGGGTTTCGCCATGTTGGCCAGACTGGTCTCGAACTCCTGGCCTCAAGTGATCCACCCATCTTAATGCCATTTTAAAAGGACTCACAGAAGTGGCCATTGAGATATTCCTTAAAAGATCACAGGGTTTTAACAGGAAGAAAAATGTGGTAGGGGGTGAGAAGAGTGAAAAGAATTTCAGGCATAAAGAACAGTTGAAGTAATGGTTCATGGGAAGACAGTCTGAGAGGTGCAGAAACAAGGTAAGAATTTGTTGGGTTGGATGATGAGGGAGATGAGGTTACAGGAGATACTGGAGTTGACTCATGGTGTATAGCAAGTTTGCATCTTGTTTTGAAAGTCTCTGGGCAAGTCAGTAACATGATTAAATCTCTGCTTGTAGATCTGAACTGGAATTGGGAAAAGTTAGAGGCAAACACAGGAGGATTTTGCAATTGTTCAAATAAAATAATAATATGGAGGCCGGGCGAGGTGGCTGATGCCTGTAATCCCAGTGCTTTGAGAGGCCAAGGCAAGAGGATCACTCGAGGCCAGGAGTTCGAGACCAGCCTGGGTGACAGCGTGAGACCCCTGTCTCTACAAAAAAAAAAAAAAGTTTTTTTGAGATGGGGTCTCATGCTATTGCCCAGGCTGGAGTGTAGTGGTGTGATCATGGCTCACTGCAGCCTCAACCTCCCAGGCTCAAGCAGTCCTCCCACCTCAGCCCCCCAAGTAGCTGGGATCACAGGTGTGCACCACCACACCCAGCCAGTTTTTTTATTTTGTAGAGACATGGTCTCCCTAGGTTGCCCAGGCTGAGTCTTGAACTCTTGAGCTCAGGCAATCCTTCCACCTTGGCCTCCCAAATTGCTGGGATTAGAGGAGTAAGCCACCATGCCCGGCCAGAATTGTTTTTCAGTTACCCAGGTGTGGTGGAGTGTACCTGTAGTCCTAGCTACTTGGGAGGCTGAGGGAGGAGTATTGCTTGAGCCCAGGAGTTTGAGATTACAGTGAGCTATCACGGTGCCACTGCACTCCAGCCTGGGTAACAGAATGAGACCCTGTCTCTAAAATAAATAAATAAGTAATGTGGGTGCAAGCTAGGATAGCAGCAGGGGGAAGAGACAGAAGGGATGGATTTTTTAAAATCGTTCAGATCCCTAAGACTTGGCAGCTCTTTGTATGTGAAGAGCTGCAGGGAGGGGGCAGTCCAGTAACTCCAAGGCTTTGAGCCTGGACAGTGGGGAGGTTGTGGAACCATCAGGATAAACCCAGGCCACAAATGCAGGTTTAGGGTGGGCTGAAATATGCATGGTCATTCCTGGACACCTGAGCCTGAGGTACAGGGGGATAACCATGGGGAGAAGCGTGAACACGTCTGCGTAACCCACAAAATGTTCATGAAGTTAGGTAACCATTTGTCAAATGAATGCAGGAAGAAGCGAGGAAGGAAGGGAAAGAGAAGGAAAAGGGAGGCACTTCCCAGTAGGCAGTTGGATATGCAGACCTGTGCCTCAGGAGAGAAGCGTGTGTGGGGACGCCGCGAAGAGGGGGTGAGTGAATGACACTGAGCAGAGGCTGAAGGAGGAGGTCTCAGGCACAGGCACATCAGGGGCCAAGAGGAAGACAAAAAGTCAGAATAGAAACAAAGATACAGAACCAAGAACCAAGGAGTGGCAGAATTCTGAAATCTAAGAAGGCAGGCATCTCCAAATAAAAATGGTCAGAGGTCAAAAGACAGAAAAAGTCACTAGAGTTGGCACCTTGGAGTTCATTATTAAGCACTAGTTATGGGCTGTGTTTGATGCTCAGAGATTTACCTGCCTTTCACTTCGCATCCACCCTGTGAGGTAGGCACTGCTGTTAAACTGTGCTAGGAGGCTTAGATCCGTTCACTCACTTCCCCAAAATCATGCTTCCAGGAAGCTGAGGGCAGAAATCCTAAGCCAGTTAGGCCTCACCCCAAAACCTGTAACCCTCACACACTTGGCCGTATGCTTCAATACGGTGCTGGGAGTAGAAGCCAGATGTTAGGGGCTAGAAAAGCGAACGGGATGGAAACTCACATTTATTCTATGTTCACTGTGGGCCCAGAACCAAGCTAAGTGCTATATGTGAATGTAGACAACAGACAGTGAAAATGGGGAGGGGGCGTGACAGCTGGGGAAAGCAGAGTGGTGGCTTTTTTAAGAAGGGGCAGGAGGGACCCTGTCATTCTGGGTCCTCTGCTAGATCATGGAAATTTTTTCATCATACAGAAATCTGCATTAAAATGATCCTCTTTAAACTAGGATTTTACCACTATAACAGAATGTAGTGACTTGCTATCCCCTTTCTTAATACAGATGAACAGAGCTACTCCCTGTTTTTAATATATGGGTATAAGTATTCAGGCATTAGAATGGTACATACTTTTTTGAGTTTCTTGCTTTTTTCTGTTGAGAGTATGATATTTCCTTGCAAAATGATATTAAGCTCTGGATCATGGGAAACAAAAGGAAAATAGGCCATGAGAACATTTGAGCTAGCAAAGGGAATAAACATCAATCATCAGGGTGAATTCTCTCAATTAGAGGACATTTTTGCAAGGGGATGAAAATTCACGTGGCTCTTCTGACGGAAAAGAACATTTCTCCTGAGCTGCAGCAGCCTTCGTGAAACAGACTTAGGCCTTCCTCTGGGAATAAGGCCTGTCATATTTGCATGCCTCCAAGAGAAATACACAAGCCGGCTGCCCATCTGGGCAGCCGTTTGCAGTCTAGTCATTGTCCCTTTGAACCAGCTGTAAGCCCCGTGCATCCCTGAATGCCAAGATAGGAAGGGAGGATTTTCTCCTTCTGGATCCAAAAAGGCACCCAGGGAAGGCAAGGCCAGACCTGTGCTAAAAGCCTTTAAAATTGGGGGAACTGCTAGGGACGGAAAAGGATGTTGTTGATTAGCCTGCAAAGAAGCATTTTGATAAACCTAGAGGAATGGTGGAGTTGCACATCCATTTTAAATGAGCTCTCCAAGTCAAAAATATTTGGAAAGTTTGAAAGCAGTTAGATAATTAAAACTGTGTCTCCCCACTGACAAGACAGTCAGTTAGTGAAAATGAGAAAAATCAAACCCACTGATTGTTTGGATGACCTCATACTCAGCCTCAGGTCTAGGACTCCCTGCACCTCCACCTCCACTACAAGCCCATTCCAGGACTAGGTGTTTCCATGAAAGGAGAAGGCTAAGTCCACAGGATACCCCCGTCCAGTTCATTACAACTCCTCCAATCTAATGGTACCAGTGGCTATGAGACTTTTCCAATGAGCCAATTCAAATGTATGGTTCAAACCTAACTTGGAGAACCAGGTTTGCTACTTGTGGCAACCACAGAATTGCATTACAAGGGTAGGACTGAATCAACGCTTCCACCTCGACCTGATGGCCCGTAGTTGGCTTAGATCAGGTAGGCACTATCTAAAGCAGTGGCAAACCTTATAAACAGAAGGACCAATTTTCTCCTAGCCCTAGCATCAACGCACTTCTGTAGAGGGCTACATGCTGGGACCCAGGACGGCGGGGACTGAGACCACAACAGCTTGGTTTTGTAGCTTTAACCCGAAGTCCTGGGAAGTCGTGAACAGTTCTGAAATCTTCAACCTGGCACTGCTTTTCACCAGAGTGTTGGTTTGGTCTCTTGAGCCCCTCCCCAGGGCAGGAAACAGAAGCGGGCTTGGATCTGGGACAGGACTCTGAACACAATCTACAACCAGGAGAGGCCTGGGGTAGCCACTTTCCCTGAGGCACCCCCGTGCTAACTGCCTGCTCAAGGGCCAGTGAAGTTTATCCCTAAACCTTGCCATCCTTTTCAAGTGAGGCCAGCGGTGCAAAACCCCTGGGGAAAGCTTTCAGTATCTGTGCCGCCTCCAATGTCGGGATTACAGGATTTTTCAGAGGGCCCCAGGCACTTGCATGGTTTATCCAGTTTTTAATTTGAACTATATGATATTGTCCTTTTTTTTGTAGATCAGACATGGTAAAAAAAAAAAAAATGTAATGTGGTCACAAGCTCACAATAGAAATTATGAGAAAAATGTAGGGTATGGAGTGGAAAGAGCAAAGTTTGGAGAGCCAGACTGGGTCCAAATCTCAGTTCTCTCACTTTCTTTCATCCAACAAACATACACCAAGTTCTGCTATGTGCCTGGAACTGTTCCAGGAGCTGGACACAGGGTGGTGACAAAGACAGATGGGTCCTGCTCTGCATGGCCTGTGCTAACGTATGCTTATCTTCTGGGGCTGCTTCCGAGCTCAATGATGCTGGGCCAGTCACTTGGCCTCTCTGAGCTTCTACTAAGTGCTGTGAGAGTTAAATGGGATGATGAGCATTCGGCCCAGGTTGCACTGGTGGCCTTCAATAAATGGTAGTTCTGTCATTCTACTGTGGCTCATAGAGAACTCATGATAAATATTTGTTGAATGGAAATGCCTTGGAATGTATTGTGGGAATCCCCAAGCCCTTCCCCTAAGATCCCTGAAGCTAGAAACCACTGCAGGAGAATGGTGTACCCAGAGCAGGGGTCACTGTCAGCAAAGCCCAGAGATCCTGGAGACCCCTGTTCCCTACACATTCTGTGACCTGAAAGAGACCAGCTGCTGTCAGTTGTCATATAAATCAGGAGGGCAGTCAGCATAGGAGGGGTTTCAGGGAGGTATAATCTGGTTCATCTTTTTTTTTTTTCTTTTAGACGGAGTCTCGCTCTGTCCACTGGGCTGGAGTACAGTGGTGCAATCTTGGCTCACTGCAACCTCCGCCTCCCTGGTTCAGGCAATTCTCCTGCCTCAGCCTCCCAAGTAGCTGGGATTACAGGTGCGTGCCATCACGCCCAACTAATTTTTGTATTTTTAGTAGAGACGAGGTTTCACCATGTTGGCCAGGCTGGTCTCGAATTCCTGGCCTCAGGTGCTCCACCGGCCTCGGCCTCCCAAAGTGCTGGGATTACATGTAGGTGGGAGCCATCAGTGTGGCTCATCTTTCTTAATAGGCATAAAATCATTTAATCCCCCCAAAATAATGGTCAGATTTATCAACTGAGGCAAAGCAGAGGTTGAGACCTCAACGGAGGCCCAGAATTTACCTGTAGGAATTTCTGATTGTAAGGCATCACCACACATTTGGCTCTAGTTAGTAAAAGGACATGCACGTTGAGCAGTCATTCCCCCAACTTTCCACCAAGTTAAGTCACTGGCGTGAATACAGATGTGAAGTTAACAGATTCTTTTTACAGCCCAGGGGCCTATTTTCCAGGCTTTCTGTGCAAAGAGGCCCCACGGCTATTTCACAGGTCAGGCTGCACACCATTTAAAGCTGCATAAATAATGCTGGACAAGGTATTAATAAGTGCAAAGTTGCTATCTAGCAGTACAGCTTATGGTGGTACCTTCGCTGTCATCACCGTCCTGAGCTCCGTCCAGCTCTCTGGGTCCATTCATCACAGGTGGTGCACAGGGAGGTGAGACCAACAATTGTACTAACTTTTTTTCATACAACTTTCTGGTGGAAGCTGAGGAAGAATTTGGAGAACAAATTAAATTGTTCTGTTTTTTTGTATATGAGCCTACTAGGTTCAAGGTATTTCATAACTCAGAATTTTATTCTTAACCCTTACATTATTGGTTAATTATGGCTTTTATTTGAGACAGGGTCTCACTGTGTCTCCCAAGCTGGGTGCAGTAGCTTGATCTCAGCTCACTGAAGCCTCTGCCTCCCAGATTCAAGCGATTCTCCGGCCTCAGCCCCTCCAGCAGCTGGGACCACAGGTTCGCCACCACACTCGGCTAATTTTTGTGTTTACTTTAGTAGAGACGAGGTTTCGCCATGTTGGCCAGGCTGATCTTGAATTCCTAACCTCAAGTGATCCACCCGCCTCGGCCTCCCAAATTGCTGGGATTACAGACATGAGCCACTGCGCCCTGCCCAATTATGGCTTTTTAAATGAGGTAGACTCATAGCTATTCAACTCTCTCCTTCCTTTCCACACACTTAGGTGATACCTGTATGGATTAACCACAGAGTCAGGCATTGGACACATCTGAGAACACAGACAAGGCTGTGCATCCTATCTATGGGGAATACAGATAATAAATAAATAGTTAACAGGGTCCACATACTAAAAACAAAACAAAAAAATTGAACAACATAATAAAGAGTAACTGGTTTTTCACTGATGAAAAACACCCAATCCATGGGCTGGGTGTGGTGACTCACGCCTGTAATTCCAGCACTTTGGGAGGCCAAGGCAGGTGGAGTACTTGAGGTCAGAAGTTCGAGACAAGCCTGGCCAACATGGTGAAACCCCGTCTCTACAAAATACAAAATCATTACTGGGGCATGGTGGTGTGCACCTGTAATCCCAGCTGCTTGGGAGGCTAAGGCAGGAGAATCGCTTGAATCTGGGAGGCAGAGGTTGCAGTAAGACAAACACCCAATCCTAATCTGTAAATAGGATTTGGGTATATTTACCGCCTCTTCCCTTTTTGTGGTTTTCTGTTTTCTCTATGTTCCTATTTCTATTTTAATGGCTTTACTGCATATGTTCCTTCTATTGTAAGTTATTTATAAACCATAAATGACAAGTCTGTAATATTTGCTGCATACTGTACATACGTAGTATTGGGCCAGGTGAAAATCCAAGCTTCTCAAGTTGGTTCTGCAATTTACAGTCACTCAGACACTTCACATCCACCATGGTGATAGAAGTTTGGCCTCTTTTCTGATGGTAGAATCCTTGAAATAACAAAACATTAAATTCATTAAGACAGCCTTACCAATAAGTACTAAAATGTTACCAATCCACATAAGTGTTTATAATCCTATCTCCCCAACCTCCTAGGTGCACAGGCAATAAAGCAAAAATCAACACTTTCTAGTTCTGCCATAAATCCCTGCTGGGATTAGTTGCCTCCAGTGTAAAACTCTGGATGGGTGTCATTTTCCCCAGTGTCTTTAGGGCTCAATTAGTTACAACTGTTCTGTTCAATGAATATGAGAAAAATCTTCTGGACAAAATAAACAGATATTTCCATTACTGCTCAGGAACTCTGAGCAAAACTCAAGCTCTGAGAAGATAAGAAGTTAATTAAATATGAAAGAGCTGAGAGGTTTTTTTTTTTTTTTTAGTGAGTTAAATAAAAGTTATTTATCCCTGCCCTCCTTTTGATGACAGGACAGAGAGTACAGAGCATTCAGTTATTGCAAACAGTAGCAGCTTTCACACTTGTAATTTAACTCTGAACGTAACAAGATGGTAGTTTTTAATTAACCACCAACAGACTTAGTAATTGCTGAATTGGCATTTGAAAAAAAGTCAGCTATTCATTCTCTGGCACACAAATTGATTCATATAGATTTATGCAAATCTTGATATGGCTTTCCAAATCTGCACAACCTCAAATTCAATCAGTTTTATCCAGTTGATCCCTCGATCTCCCAAAGTTGACCCTTCTACCTACGTAACAAAATCCGCAAAAAGACAGACCCATTTGTCAAACCTTTTAAAGGAGATTTTTAAATTTTGGAGTTTATTGTACCACATTTCTATCATGTTTCAAGGCTTTTTAATACTGCAGTGGAAACAACAGCCAGATAATTATTCAGCATAGGAGGATCTAGACCAATTTTAAATAATGACTTTGCTTTTGTTGGTGATCAGTCAATGTCCAATTAGGAAGAACACTGTATACAAGCTAGAAAAAGTCATGAATTGTTATATATAATAGGGTTGTTCTGGAATACCTAGTTTGACAGTTCTCTACTTTAAAGCCATGCTTTAAAGAGAGTTACATTCTAGTACACATAGTAGGTACCTAGTAAATGTTAGTTTCCTCCTTTTCTATGTGTTTGGGAAACTGACTTAACACTTTGAGGCCAGTGGGAAAAAAACTAATGCTAGGAAGAAAAAGGACAATGCATCTCAGCACCTCAGATTTTTTTTCTTTCTTTTTTACTGGAAGCTTGCTTCGGCAGATCCTATGACATTCGTTCCTGAGAACAGCTGTCTGTTGTTTCACCAGCTTCCCAAAAATAACCTCCAATAGAGCCCTCATCAATTTCAAGTGACACTAGACAATTGCCTAGAGGGAACACACATATGGAAGAAAAATATTCAAATGGAATCCAACTGGATGATTAATTCACTTACCCCTTCACATGGTTATCTAAAGTCTATGCAATCGAGTTGGTTACTAAAGCTGGGTGAGTTTCACCCTGAGGTTTCCACTAGCAACCAGTCCCTTTCTGCCTGTTAGATATTATGGTAATCATAATACTGACAGTGTGACATCAGTAACCCCCATAGCAACAGATTGATGTGCAAATCAGATGATTAATTTAACCAAAGTTCAAACAAAAGGAGGTACTGGTTGACTTCATAGGCACACTGCCATGATACAACGTCAAGAGATGCAGAGAAGTTATCATTATGCACAGCAAGTAAGGAGCTGCTACCAAACCAAATGGTGTCAAGAAACGAGGAAGAGAAAGGAGAAATCAAACAAACCCAACTGTCTAGACCACCCATCAAAAGGCCCATACTAGTAGTTGGGCAATTTGACCATCTACTCCAGGGAAAATAGGAAAGCGGAAGAAACCTATATTAATTTGTTAAGGATTATTCAATTAAGAAAATAAGAAATCAGGATGGAGGGCAGATAAATAATAATACATTGCAGAAGTTTGATGGATTTGGCCTTTTCAAAGCATGTTCGTATCGTCTCACTTCATCCTCTGGATACTCTTATAAGCCAGCTGAAACAGATATTATCATCTACATCGCAAAAGCCTACTTCTTGTTGTTGTCTTATTTTGTTTAAGGAAAGATCGGTGAGACTATTAGCCTGCATCTTTCAAGAAAGACTGCTTAGATTTTAAAGACGTGTGCAAGACAAAATGTAACTGTGAGAAAACGCAATGCCTTCATTAAATTGCAGGATAGAGGGAATGATCTGAAAGGGGTGAAGAGGACAGTGGAGACAGCCTGCTTAGAGTCAAATCCCAGTTCTGTCATTTACCAGCTGGGTGACATCACATCAGGTAAGTTACTAACTTCACTGTGTCTCCTCTTCTTTGTCCATAATGGGGGATAATAAAAATGGTACCTGTATCAAAGGGCTATGTTATTCAATGAGTTACAATACACATAAAGTGCTTGGCACATAGAAAGCATTATATAAATGTTTTCCATTATTCTACTCATGAGCCCTAGCCCCAGAGAGTTTCCACATCCAGTACCTTCCTCAGGAGGCTTCATCTCATTTACACTTGCCCGTGGGAGTCTATAGTTTCAGTCCTTTCCAGATTCTGGGAAAGAGCTGAACGTCTTTGGGTGGGTGGTTATGAAGGCTCATTGAGTCTCCCAGGCTGTGGCTCCAAGGGCTATGGCTCCACAGTTTCTGAATAGAGCATCAGTTTTCAAACAAACATGTAATGCAAACATTTACCAACATCCAAACATTGCATTCACCAAACAAAGACTTTGAAAATTGACACATTTGTTTCCATCAAAGCAAATAAATGATAGGCTTGGGTTATTAGGAGGCACAAGCATTTTGTTTACATTTCCCAGAATTGCTTTCAACAAAAAAGCAGCCAGCAGGTGGAACTGCTTCCATTTAAACAGTTAGACTATTGGGATGAAACAGACATTTCTAAAATATTTTCTTGGTTAAATCTCTGGGGTTTGAAACAAGCTAGGTAGAGAAGGATTAAATCAGATGATTTCAATCAACATCTATGGGTTGTGCCCTATATTATGTGCAAACTATTCTGCTTGAAATTATTCTCTTGAAAATCCACCAGCATAGTTCTGATTCTATTGTCAGCATTATTCCATTTATGAATTCCTGTACTCTGTGCTATCCTGAAATATTTGGTTTCATTGTTTGCAGCACACCATCTCCCTCAGTTTTATCTGTGCAGTCCTGAGCATTAGCTTGTTTTTTATTTTTCATTCTCCCCATGGCTGCAAAGATATTTTATTCCATTTCTTGAGGGAAGCGAGTTTTAATTGCCAATTGAGTAGGTATTCAACATGATAAGGTATCTAAACCCTGAGAGCTTCCTCCTTTCATTAAAATGTAGATCCAATTTCTCTTCCCTTAATGCCACATGCTGTTATTAAACTGAAATAACGGAAATAGTAAAAGCCAGATGTCACTTCAGTCTCAGGTTTGACGTGGGGCACAATTTCCTCTCCTCAAATTTAATCTTCGAGTTATTTACTAACCCCATTCTTTGGAAGAATGCACAATTTAAATGTAAATGCAATTTACATAGGGGAGAAGATAGTAGATTTGCAGTTTCAATTGCCAATAACCATTTGCAAAAGGAGAAATCAACTAAAGCAAAGATCAGCAGTTGTCAGTCTAAAGCCCGCATCACTCATCATTCTCAGATAACTTCTGAAGCCACCTGCCTCTGAGTCTCCACTATGCAGGCAAAAGGAAGTGGAAAGCGGAGGCATTTCCCCAGATATTTCAGGCCGAATTTACTACTGACCGGAGGGAAAAGGGAGAAGTTTGGGTTTCAGTGAGCTGATCTGGTTGGCATCATTGTTGAAATCATTAGCTGATCAATTTCTTTCAAAAATTATTTAGTGATCATCTCCTGTGGGATAGGGGTTATGCTTGGCCTAAATCAAGGAGAGGTAGAGGAGACTACAAAGATGCAAAAGCTATAGCCCCTCTTTCAAGGAGCTGTCTCCTTAAAGAGAAAAGGAAACAAATAGCTACAAAAAATAAGATAAAGAGTTAAAAGAATGCTGCAGGAGCCCAGAATCTGAACCGTAAGCATCCAAAGGTACATTGAAGCTGAGACTTCGAGGATGAGCAATAGTTTGCCCTATAAACAAGGGGCTGGGGACAGACATTCTAGGGTGTGGTGAGCAAGATGAGAAATAAGTCAGGATGAATAGGTGGATCCCTCCAATTTGTGAAGGATCTGGTGTGTCACACTAAGGGCTCTGCCTTCACCTCTGGGCACACGTAGAGGTTTATAAATAGCTCATGGTATAATTACATCTAGTTTGATATCGAGTGGAGGATGAATTGGTAAGGAACAGTCTGGAGGCTACAGGACTCCTTGGAGGTTATTACAACACTCTAGAAAAGAGATGATTCCATTTGGGGGAGGACTAGAGAGGAAGATACATGATTCATGAATGATTTAGAAGGCAGAATAGCCACAACAGGATGGCTGATTATGTGTTTCCTCCTCACTTCACTTGCACAGGCACCATCTCAGTACAAATCTTTTGTCTCAGCCATGAGCCTGCTTACATAAGGAACCATATGGAGTTTGGTCTACACAGCACTGACACTTTAAAAATTATTCTGCACTTGTCTAGTCAACCCTTGATTATCTACACTACTTGAAGCCAGCAGCAATGCAGATAATCCATAACCCTCTTCTATTTGGCTTCGGAATTAATTACACCTTTTAGAGCAAATTTGCTTTCCTAATTAATCTTTCCTAGGCTAATATTAAAATTAACTAATATTCTCTGAGCCCATGCCAGCTGGGCAGGGGAAGTGGGGAGGTGGGGAGGGGGAGGACAGGGAAGCAGCTCAGGCTTAAGCTGAGCAGCAGGAGGATGCCAACACCACATTAAAATTCACCACGGATCATCCGCAGAGCTCGTGAGCCAGGTCTAGCTCGTTGAGAGGTGGCTGTATAATTAAAGACTCAAACCCCTTGGGAGTTCAGTTACTGAGCACCTACTACGTACCAGGCACCCTGCTAAGGCTGCAGATGAGGAAATGAGTGAGCCCAGTAGACTCCACTCTCAAGGAATAGCTGGTGTAGTGGGGGAAATGGAAGAGTAAACAGAGCCTTTACTCAAATACAGTGAAGGTTCTGGCAGAAGCATCTTCCCTTCAAAAGCATGAGGCATGAACAAGGTTGACAGAGGGAAAAAAACAACAAATGTGTATAACAAAGGGGAAAATGCTGCCTAATTGCCATTCTAAAACATAATAGCAAATATGCTTTTAATAAAATGAGTGCATATAATTTCTCCTTTCAATAATCCAAATTAGTAAATTCTTTTTATATGGAGTAAGATGTGATTTTTCCTAGCAATTTTTGAAACTATGATACTCCAGTCCCAAGGTTTCCTCTGCAGTGCCTGGAGCTGCCATGGAGGGGTGGGGGACACAGAGCAGCTCCACTCCAGGGGAGCCAGAACAACTCCACCCTCACCTGCTTTACACACTGGACTCATATGAAGAGTACACTTAAAGGAACACTTTCCTTGCTATACAAAGTTAGGAAGATATCCATCTACCCTATTTTCTGAGCTGCTGCTTAAAACCTAAACGGTCCTAACCTCCCGTCCTGTCATGAAGGCAAATCTGACCTTTGATGCTGGTAAACATGAGCTGGGGGCTCCTTTCCTGGTATCCTATGAGTCCTGCATACAGAGTTTTATGATACAAAAACCGCATGCAAGAAATTATGGCCAACCCACAGGGATAGATAAACATGTAAGATGTAGTTCTTCAAACGGATTACATTCTAAATGGAGAAACCAACCAGAAACACGCATGAGCAAAGGTAAGAAGTGAAAGTTCATAATCAAATACCAATAGAGTGGTAGCCATAAATGCCAAAGAAGGTCAGAAACAGAGAAAAATCTCCCCTGGTCGGGGGTGGTGTTGTTCAGGGAAAGCTTCCTGGAGGAGGTGGAACTCAGAGTGGGAAGAACAGGTAAGGTCTGGATTGGCAGGAAGCAGAAGGATGGGCATTGTAGGCAAAGGCATATCATGAACAAGGCTTGGGGGTAGAAGTGGGGATGAGACCAGGCTGGCTTCAGCAAAGGATGTGCTTTAGCTAAGCGGATGGATACGGTTGAACTAGCTTGCAGAGAGCTCCAGGATTTCCCTGAGGGTGTTTAGGCCCCCAGGTCCCTTCAGGTTCCAGGATCCTTCCGGTCTGGGGCCCTCTGAAGCTGATGATGGGTTGCCACCCTGGAGGCCTCTGAAGAAGGGTGTTCAGG
The DNA here is from genome assembly GCF_029281585.2 of Gorilla gorilla gorilla. Classification (NCBI taxonomy): domain Eukaryota; kingdom Metazoa; phylum Chordata; class Mammalia; order Primates; family Hominidae; genus Gorilla; species Gorilla gorilla. The sequence continues at coordinate 51,325,246 of NC_073224.2, read as the reverse complement.
GCTGTCAGGAAGAGTAATCTAGCAAGGCAGGGCAGGATGGGAGAAAGAAGGCAGGGAGAGAGACCAAGTGTGTCCCTCACCCCAGTCACTCTGTGAAATGATAATGAACAGTAGTGGAGGAGATGCCGGGAGGCTTTCGATTACCAGAGTCACCAACCAGGAGCTCAGGAAGCCCCAGGGAATCTTAAGAGGCAATTTCAGAGTGGTTAGGAGAACAGGCTCCGGGGTCATACTGCCTCTGGTTGTATCCTGGATTTTTGTATCACTGCCTCCATTTGTGTCACTTACTAGCTGGGCCCTGGCTTTCACATCTGTGAAATGGAAATGTAGTCATAACAGTACATTCCTTCCAGAATTTTTAAGGACTGAGTTAACACATCTCAGGAGCTAAAAACACTGTTTTCTTTAAGTGCTCACAGTAAGCGCTCACAAGTGTGAACTGTGAGTAAGGCTCCAGTATGACAACATGGCTCTGGGGTCCTGCACTGGGATTCTTGCTGATGAGGGGACATCACTCATGACTGGGGCATCTCCCCATCTCATTTGATATCATAGCTCACCCCTTTACCTGGAAACTCAGGGAAACTGAAAGTAGCTTCTCATAATAAAGGCCAGTTGGAATCTGCTTTTTCTCAAAAGAACATTTGAGAGAGAGAGAGAGAGAGACAGAGAGAGAGAGACAGAAAGAGCGCACACTCAAGGGAATGGGTTTTCACCGCAGTACACGTGGTAAGGAGCAATGTCATGAAATAGGAGACCACACAAACCAAGATGGCGAGGACATTGTGGGACATCCATTTCTGTCCTTAGAATCCAGGAGTGTTGAATTCCCATGGCTTAAAGGAGACTCTGTACCAGCAGGGATCTGAAGACAGTCACAGAAAGATAATAAAAGTGGAAGAAAAAGAAGACAGAAAAAGTAGTAGCATGAAATGGAGAAGGAATGAGGCTGAGATGGAAACTCTCATGGCTGATACACAGTCTGTACGTGCAGGAGGATCTCCAAATTGACCTGGCCTTCTAGCAGCCATACAGAAAAACTCTAGTCAATTCCATACTCGTGAAATGGAAACAAACAACTGTTCCAGAGCATTATAACGGTTCCTGGTACTAAGGAGAAGTGTGGGTGTTTCCTGAGGATCCCGAGTGTGGAAGGCAATTGGGTGACTGGCAATGGGTGAGGCTGGAAGACTGGCAGAGGGCCAGACAGCCAAGGGCCTAGGAAGCAGGATAAGGAGCTCTTAGGCTTTATCCTAAGACAGTGGGAGCCACTGAAGATTTTATGGTGGTTTTTTGTTTCCATAATTTTAAAACATTTAAAATAAACAGAAGTCAATTACAAGCAAGTAAAGTCAAAGCATAACGAAACCCACATACACCCCTCACCCTGCTTCAACAGTTGTCAACATTTTGCCAATCCTGTTACCAAAAAGCTTGGAGTAGGGGAGTGATGCCACGACAGTTATCTTTGAGAAAGAGCCGTTGAGGTGCTACGGAGGGGATGAGAGGAAGGGTGCAGGACTGGGTACAGGGATATCGTTAGGTTGCAGCAAACCATTCCTTCATTCATTCAACAAATATTTCCTGAACCCTACCACATGCTTTGCACTAATTTTGATGCTATGAATACAAGGTTAAATAAAGCAAACGAGATTCCTGCCCTCCTGAAGCGTATTGTCCTAGGAGGGAAAAGCAGACACACAAGCAAGTGGAGTGAACAAGAACCTTTCAGAATGTGATAATGAGACAGACTGATGTGACAGGGAAAGGCTTGGGAGGAAAGTGCTCTGATTTAGACTGGATAGTCAGGGAGGACCATGTGTGTGTTCCTGGAATGGCAAGAAAAGTCAGGGAGGCTGGCGACGCAAGAGAGAGAGGGTGGTAGACTGGAGAGCAAAGTGAGAAAAGATGCTGGCTTGGACTAAGTAACTAGGTGGGGATGAAAAGAAATAGATTTGAGGGAGATTTAGAAGGGAGAGTCAATAGGATTTGAGAATTTGGTGACCTATCAAAGGTGGGGTGGAGAGTGGAGAGAGTCAGGAATGAGTCAGATTTCTGGCTTGAATATCTCAGTAAACAGAGGTGCCCTTCTCTGAGACAGGGAAGAGAGGTCATGGGAAAAGTCCAGATCTCCACATGGCTCCCTCACAGCCTTTCAAAGTGAGGGCTTGGCAATGGGAAGCCACTTCCACCGCCAGCCCCAGTCAAGTAACCAGCTATCCATGCAGCTTCTGGATCAGACAGTTGCCTCAGGCAATTGCAAGTGATCATCACCACCATCCCTTACCCTCCACAGGTGGCCCCAACCCACCTCCATCTCCAATGACCTAGAGAGTATGGAAGGACACTTCTGGTCCAGTTTAATTTGCTTGGGCAGTGGAGGAGATGAAGGAGATGCTGCAACTATTTTAACACAGCCTTGTGGGGAGGGTGGGTATGTTGAACTGAACCAGAGGAATATGATATCCACGCTGGTGGTGTGTTTCAAAGGCTGATCTTATCATGATGGTAGGGGTCCTCTGAAGCCCTGTCAATGTCTCAGGACATTTTATGGCTTGGCTCATTTCAATGTCGCATTGTGTCAGGCAGATATGAGGGCTGAGATTTGAAAGGATCAGGATTTTGCTGGGAGGCCATATGCAGGTCTGGGCTAGAGAGAAATCTGGAATTAGAACATCCATTATGCCCTCACACTGTGACTTTTGCATGGGGGACAGATTTATTAGAAGAGGCATAAAAGATGGCCTGTGGAGATAGCCGGGGTTGGGGGAGGAAGAGACCCCCAAATGCAATCTAAGCCGGAGATCACAGTGGCTAGCACAGGTCTCTGTTTCTGGAAATGACTCCTCTACTCTCCTTAGCATGCTTTTTAGCTATTATCTGTCCTTGCCGCACCTTGCCCGAGAAGGGCATTTTTCTCGGCTATTTTGATGTTGGGGGGTGGGGGGAGCAGGGACAGGCATTTGGGGTCATTGTCTGGGAATGAATCCTGGACAGCAGGAGGCTGCTGCTCTCACTCCTCATCCCCATCATCTGTCACCCAGCGAGGGCAGCCAGCAGCCAGGCCGCGGACTGCCTAATGAAGACAGAGAGGTGGTTCCGGCTGTGCACAGGTGTCGCTTCCCCATTAACAGAGGTGACATTCCGAAACACTACTCATTACAGAGCAGACATTGGACAGGGCTGGGACACATATTAATGGCAGCAGGGCCAGCCAGCGTCTGTCTCAAATCCCACTGCCCCTGAGAGAGCAATCGAGAGAGCGAGAAAGAAGCATCCTGAGTGTCAAACCAGCAGGCTCCTCACTTTGCAGAGAAAAATGAATTCTTGCCACATAGAAGGCCAAGTCATTCTCTCTGCTGCTTGCACACCCAAGGGTCCTCGGCTTCAGGCCCGCCCAAGCGCTGACCAGTTCCCGTAGAAGCCCCCAGCTCCTTCCCTCTTAGGAAGGGCTGTGTTGCAGACGGCTGGGCGGAGGGGCATCCTCAAATCAGACCTGGATCTGAATGGAGCCCATGAAGTCTTGTTTTAGAGATGGGCATGGATCCCAGTTGTAACTAGGAAGTATAGAGGGAGGCTATGGAGAATTTCCAGACGTTGTCAGGGACGGGGTGGGAGAGTAGGGTAGGGGTGGACAACCAAAGTCATCCAGAGGAGGTAAGAACAAGACAGATCTTCCTCCTGGAATGGGATGCGTGGTTCCCATGAGACAGGAGAAAGCCGCCCATCACCGTGGAGAACCAGGAATGGCAGACCACGCGGACGCCAACAGTTTACGCAGCTCCCCCGCTAGGTGCAAAGTGGCCAAAGGAAGAGCCGGTCTTCCACACGCACACCTCCGCGCCCACACTGCCCCAGGAGCTTCCCACTCAGCCGGGGGACCCCCAAGCAGCCGGCGAGGCACACTGCGCACGCGCACTCAGGCCGCGGCTCCAGCCGCCCTCCCTCCGCAGTGGGGCGCCCCGCCCCCGCGCCGCTCAGTTTTAAACCCGCAGCAGACGGAACTCGACTTAAAAATAACTATTTTGACAGTTCAGATGTAAATATGTGAGTGACGCGTGGGGCTGTTTTTCCTTCACACTTCCCCTCACCCCTCGCTCCCTACCCCAGCTCAATTCGGCTGAGGCTGAGATGATGGGAGAGCGCCGTCTGCAGGATGCTCCCTAAAGTGCAGCAGGAGGAAGAGACTTGTCCTAGAGCGCCCAGCGAGCTTGGGGGTGGGGCGGAGGACCCCAGCTCACTTTCACTGCACAGGTCACACGCCTTTTGGGGATAAGCAGATTTACACACTATTTCTTGTCTATTACCTGAAAAAGGAGACGTTAGCCAACACACAAGTGAACTAATCATTCCTGACCTCTCCGTACCCTGTTTTCAGTTCAATTTGACCTGTGCATATTGACTGAATGTCTACTTCGTACCCAACACCGTGCTAGATGCAGTGGAACATGTGACACGTGCAACATGCACACTTGCGATTCCTAATTTTTTCAACGAACCTTCCAGTTAACTCATATTGAACACCTGCTTTGTGCCAGGCTGGGAGCTAGGTAAGCACTCGAGCACAGGCTATCTGACTTGACCCCTGCAAAAACTTGTGGATATTATTATCTGCATTTTCCATATGAAAAACAGAAGTCTAGGGAGATTGAGTGACTTCTCTAGGCCGCCACAGATAGTAAAGACAACAAGTCTTGTGCTCTTCCCTCCATAGCCAATTGAGTGGAAGGGTGGTGGAGGCAGAGTTCCACCCACTTTATAAGTAGGGGAAACTGAGGTCCAGACAAAGTCGCATGTCTGTCTGGTCACCAATACACATTTTAGCTGGGGCAAAGCCAGGAGAACAACACAGAAGCTTTTTTCTTTCTTTTTTTTGAGACTGAGTCTTGCTCTGTTGCCAGGCTGGAGTGCAGTGGTGCGATCTTGGCTCACTGCAACCTCCGCCTCCCGGGTTCAAGAGATTCTCCTGCCTCAGCCTCCAGAGTAGCTGGGACTACAGGTGCGTGCCACCACACCCAGCTAATTTTTGTATTTTTAATAGAGACGGGGTTTCACCATGTTGGTCAAGATGGTCTTGATCTCCTGACCTCATGGTCCACCCACCTCGACCTCCCAAAGTGCTGGGATTACAGGTGTAAGCCACCGCACCCGCCCAACACAGAAGCTTTAGGATTACCAGCCTGCAGTCCCTTCCCAATCTTCTGGCCCCAGACAATGTGGTGGGGTGTGACAGATAACCACGTGATATCTTTGAGGTTCTCACTGTCTCTTTGGAAGAAGGGTAGGGAAAAGGTAGCAGGAGAAGAGTTTGAGAAAGGAAGAGGAAGGGAAAAGGAGGGAGGAGGGCTGAAGAGTGGACAAGCATAAGTGTGTGTAGACATGCATGGCCTGGCCAGGTAGTGCAATGAGATAGGGAAGTTCAGAGAGCCCCCAGCCACTCCTCCTTTGTGTGCTCCCGGTCTCCCACCGGGTGGGGCCTCTCCCTCCTTGGCCCAGTGTGCACTGCTCCCAGGCTCTTTCCCCTCATCCTAACAAAACCTGCTCCAAGAGGGAATCTGAGGTAATCACTGATGCTGTGGGACAAGTGCCTGAAAACTGCCCAGTGGTTGCTTCCTTTCTGGATTACAAACCCCAAGAGATCAAAACCTGAAGTCAAAGAGAGGAAGCACTCATGAAATTTCAGATGTCAGACTTTGGAGAGGAGAGGAATTTGGGAACAATAAGGCTTACCTGTGACAGAAGAGGCTTCCTATCATACCTGCCAGCAGGGTCATTGCTAGCTCTGTCCGTGCGTACATACAGCCATGGGCAGAAGTCTGTAGACGCTGGCAAAGAAGAGAGGAGGGTCCCTGGGAAATCCCACCTCAGCCAGGCACAGTGGCTCTTGCCTGTTATCCCAGCACTTTGGAAGGCCAAGGCAGGAGGATAGCTTCAGCTCAGGAGTTCAAGACCAGCCTGGGCAACATAGTAAGACCCTGCCTCTACAAAAAACTACAAATAACTAGCTGGGCATGGTGGTACGTGCTTGTAGTCCCAGCTACTCAGGAAGCTGAGGTGAGAAGACCACTTGAGCCTGGGAGGTTGAGGCTGCAGTGAGCCATGATTGTGCCACTGCACTCCAGCCTGGGCAACAGAGCAAGACCCTGCCTCTAAAAATAAAAAATATAAAAATTCCACTTCTTCTGTGATGCCTTCCCTGATTCTTCCCTACTCTACAGTTGTGTTCTCTCAGGCCTCTGAAGCCCTGGAGCACTTTGCTTGTACTTTAGCTGAGGCATTTTTGAGCCTTGCCACATTGTTTTCTAAATTATTATTAAATTGGCCAGGCATGGTGGCTCACACCTGTAATCCCAGCACTTTGGGAGGCACTTTGGGATCACAAGGTCAGGTGTTCGAGACCAGCCTGACCAACATGGTGAAACCCCGTCTCTACTAAAAATACAAAAATTAGTCAGGCGTGGTGGTGGGTGCCTGTAATCCCAGCTACTTGGGAGGCTGAGGCAGGAGAATCGCTTGAGCCCAACAGGCAGAGGTTGTAGTGAGCCGAGGTTGCGCCACTGCACTCCAGCTTGGGCAACAGAGCGAGACTCTGTCTTGGGAAAAAAGAAAAATAATATTAAATTGTGAGTTTCTCGAGGGCTGGAGCAATGTCTGGCTTTCCTACATTTCTCCTGCAGCCCCTCCCACAGGGCTTTGCATAGGGCCGGGACTCAATATTGATAGAACAGATTCAGTCAACAGCAGTGCACAGCATACATTTCCCCATGCAAGAGGGTGAAGGCTGGGCTGCAGACAGCAGAGGGACTGGGGCAGGCATCTTGGCGGACTCCTGAAGATGGAAAGGCTTGGGGTCATATCTGCCCCAGACCACTTAACAAACACTTAGAGAGCGCTTTGTGCTAGGCATCATGGTGGCTGAGCCTGCAGAAGAGGCAGCCAGCCCTCTCAGGAGCAGTCAATCCACCGCTCTAAACAACAGCTGCCTGTGTGATACTTGAGTCTCGTCTTGGCCCAAATCACTTCTTGCCTTACAAGAGACTGGCTTTGGGGTTAGACTTGATGGCCTGATCTCTCCGCCCTCTCTCAGGGCGTCCTGCTTCAGAGATCATTGGAATCTCTGTTCCCCCATCCAAGTGGAGTTATGACATAATAATTCTTTTTCAAACAGCTTTATGGATATATAATCACATACATGATATAATAATTCTTGTTCTTAATGTTATGCCATCTTATAGCATCTTTCTCTCTTTTTTAAGTCTGAAAATTCCCGTGTGTTCTGTGAATACAGTCTTAGGTTCTGAGAAGCCCAACTAAGGATTCTTATCTTTCTTTTTTTTTCTCTCTCTTTTGAGACAGGGTCTTGCTCTGTTGCCCAGGCTGGAATGCAGTGGCATGATCTCTTCCCAGGCTCAAGGGATCCTCCCACCTCAGCCTCCCAAGTAGCTGGCACTACAGGTGAATGCTACCATGCCTGGCTAATTAAAAAAAAAAAAAAAAATATATATATATATATATATATATATATATATATATATATTTATATATTTAGTAGAGACGAAGTCTGGCTATGTTGCCCAGGCTGGTCTTAACTCCTGAGCTCAAGTGATCCCCCTACCTTGGCCTCACAGGCATGAACCACTGCGCCTGGCTCTTTCTCTTTCTTAAAAGCACCTTTAAGACTATGTGATCACATTGTAGTCCTAAACCACCTTCCCTGTTCCCCACACCCACCCACTCTAGCTGGCTTTATCCCACCATTATTTCTGAGATGGTAAGAGGCATGAGGCCTGGCTTCCTTCAGTTTAGAGATAGCACAAGGGAGGCTCACGGAGTTCCAGGAGACCGGGGTGTCTCCCAAAGCCTCCTTCTTGGCCCCAACACCTCACTTTATGTCCATACTCCTGACTCTTCCCCCCAGTCTCCATTCTCCCTCCTCTCAGCAGATTTGATGGAAACAAATGTTTAGCTTCTGCTGCTGCAGTGTATTACAGTGCAAAATAAACACGGATGCCCCTTCTACCCTGACAACATAATCCATTTACTGCAAAGGGATATAATAAAGTCTGTTTATTACAGCAATTAACAGAGCAGCGTTTGCCGGCATGCTTTTCAGTGGCAACCAGAAAAGTGCTTACTCCAGGTGCATAGATTCGGGAAACCATGCAACTTGAGCCAAAATGAAACCAATTAGAGGCTTAGTAAATGGGTTCCAGCCACCCCAGGAAACTTAACCATCCACGAGTCAGTTCAGCCCAGGTAGAACCTCAGTGCAGGAGTTTAGCATGATATAGATTGCTACTTTACAGAATTAATCCAGACCTGTCGCCAGGGTTGTGATCTTGAGGATGTGAAATGGATCCGCCCAACACAGCCACCCAGGTGCTGGGTTCAAATCTCGATAAACTACATAGGGGTATATAGGTGGGGAACGTTAGCACCATTGACTCTCAGGGGTCTCTTGCCACTGCCATGGAGGTGGGGACATAAGGAGAGGACTAGAAGCTGGGCCAGAGGGAACAGACAGAGAAAGAACAGAAATCGTTTCATTAGACCCTGTCTTCAAGAGCCTGGATTGAAATGTGGCCGTCTTGAGTAGGGGTGAGGAGGAATCTACTTTTCAGCCTGGAGAATATATGCTATTTTGCTTTAGGCAGAAAGACTGGACAAAGACATGAAGCCATTTGTTCCGGTTCTTTGGTGGAGGGACAGAAGAAAGGGAAGTACTGGTTTCAATTCCCCAGTGAATCTGATTGCTAATTAACCAAATTTAATTATCTATCCCCTTTTAGGAGGGCAGGGGTTGGCTTATACCACCAACAGGACATTCTTCAGAATGAAGTTTAATTTTCCCAAGAAGGGAAGTGGCTGCAGTGTCATACCTGTGTAGGAAAAAATCCATCATGATTGGCAGCTCTTTTCTCTCTGGAGCAGTCTCTCAGGGAGACCATGCAGAGTTTTGATCTAGAAAACATAAACCTGGGTGCCTGAGCCAGGTAGAAAACCAAAGGCTCAAAAGGGCAGAGACAAACCCCTGTTAAACAGTTCCCCCTGGCTGAGGGGTGACCTTAGGGGTTCCCCTTTTCTCCATCACTTTTTCCCATCCTCAGGCCTCTGGGAGAAGATGCTGTGTTAAAGGATGAGGGCAGAAACCAGCCTGGCCTCTCTGGAACAGAGAAAGTTAGAGCTTTGAGCATCATGAACAACGGGATAAAAATAGCAGTGTTGCCATGGCAACAGAGGCTGGGAGAGTCCTGAGGATCTGTCTGGGTCCTGCCATCTCCCCCTCGTGCCTTCCTCCCGCCCCTCAGATGGAACACGGGAATGAGCTGAAGGAGGAGAGACGGCTGCCCCAGAAGGGAAAGAGACAGACCAGCAGCCCACGAGGAAAACCCTTGAACTCCAGACTTGGGGGGTGGTTTCTGTCAGCTCCTGAGCTGCCCAGGTCTGGGAGCTCTTGGCTTTGGCAATTTCTTCCTCAGTATGACGACTTCCTCCAGGGATGCCCTGGGCAGCTACCGCTCACCCTCCTGGTGGATGGTTCTGACCTCCTGGGCTCCTCCGCGAAGAGTCAAGGTTCCTGTTTCTTCTTCATGATCTATAGTTCCTATCCCATGGAAATTTAGAGAAGCGAACCCAGGCAGACTAGCCACAATAACCCTGGCACAGTGGGCACTGACCACTCCAGGGATGGCCTGGGGGTCCAGAGGATTCACCCCAAGCCAGACACCCTTGTCAGCAATATGGACTTGGGGGGCTGTGTTTGTGTTGGGAGCCGGGTGATGATGGTGACAGCTCTCTCTTGCTCTTGCTTTTGGGTCAGAGAGATAGAACGTTCATTCCTTGGGAACAGATTCTGTTTCTTGGTTCTTGTGGTACTGTCAGCTTGATCACCTGCTGGACATAGCAGCCACCTTCAGGAGGAACACCAGACTTCCTGGACCAGCCTGCAAGGAGCCCACTGAACTCAGCAGCCCAGAGATTTTCTTCTCTGGTGAAAGCCCACCTTTGCAGTTGTGAACCAAGTATCTGTCTCCAAAAGTTCCAGCCACATCTGGGCACATCTGATAAGTGTGCCCTTTATAATGCGTGCCTTCCTGTGAGGTAGGGAGGAAATGGGACTCATCGCCACCTGTTATGGAGGAGGCTGGGAGAGAGGAGGCAATTTGCCAAGGTCAGGAGTCAGTCATGGCAGAACACTGGGGGGCTGTGGCTCTCCATCCAGAAACAATCACCAGCACATTCCACCACCAGCACATCTCCAGCCACTGGGCAAAATGCATATTCAGTCTGTAGACAGGACAAACTCCAGCCTGAGGCACTTCCCCTTGCAGAAGGCAAGGAATGAGGTGGGGTGGTTTGATCAGCATGGAGATGGGCACATGAGGAGCTGTGCAAAGGGAAGCCCATGGGTTACATAACTGGAGCAGAGCGCCAGTCCTTGAGATCTCTTCTAGAATCACTTGAGCATCTATCTGCAGGTGGTTGTGGTGGTGGTGGTGGTGATGCTGTGTGTATGTGACAGAGAGAAAGTGAGAACGTACATAAGAGTGGCGCCTGTGATGGCCTAGACAGGACCTGGAGTCAGAGTCTAGGCCAACTGACTTACTCCCCTTGGGCCTGGCTGTAGGAGGGAAGAGAGGCAGAACTGCAAGGAGTCCTGGGCCCTGGCTAGGGGAAGATTCTAGCAGAAGCTCTGGGTGACTTGCCTTTCCCTCTCACTCCCCCTCTCACTTCTCAGAGCCACCATACCACTTCCATCCACCCTCCAGATATGTCTGTTGTCTGCACAGAATGCATCTGTGAGGGCAGAGGAAACCTGCGACCCTCTGGTTCCACAACCCTATGCCCCACTGAGGCTCAACTTCCCAGACTCACAGAGCCCTGGACTCCAAAGGAGACTTAAGAGGAAATTCATGTAATCCCCTATTTATAGTTGAGGAACCTGAGTCTCAGAAATAAGACATGACTAGTCTAAGGTCATATAGGTCATTAGTTTCCAAGCAGGGCTAGAAGCCAGGAGACCTGGCTCCCAGCTCAGTGCTCCTTGCATCCCACTCTAACACTTCATGTGTATTTCAGTTAGTTAATTATTGCTCTTTTTTTTTCTAAAAATAACAATCTCCCTATATATTTCTATGAACCCATATGCTACATGCAAAAAGCCCTTCCCTGGGAGCAGAGAAGAAAATGACATTCTGATAAAAAGGTTTCAACCTGAGACAAGAAGCCCCTTGGGTCCTGTGGGCCAGGGTCCTAGGCAACACTCAAGTCACAAGGACCCCAAGCACCCTTCACACTTCTTGATCTTCCATTCAGCAGCCTGAAGCCCAAGAGGGAAAATGGCCATGGGAAGTCCTCGCTTTACAGATGGGGAAAACTAGCCCCCTCACCCATCTGCAAGGAGGAATCAGTGCCACGCAGCAAGAACAAGAGGCCTGATCTCCTCCACAGAATCATCTACCCATGTGCCCCTCCCTCACCCCAAGAGCTCAGGGCCCCCACCTCAAGGTGGAGTCTCTGGGAGAGAACTATGGAGAGAGGATGGGAAGGCAGGGCAGCCAGGCCCATCCTAGAAGGAGCAGAAGCCTGGCCCGAAGTCAGAGGCCCAGGGCACAGGGTCTGCGAATGCTGGGGCTGCTTTGGCCTTTTCCTATTCCCTGGGCTCATCCAAGGGCCTAGAGGAGGGCACAGGTGTCCAGACTGCTTCCTGAGATGCTAAAAGGAGCAAAGTCCCCATTTCCCTGAGAAGGAAACTGAGGGACAATAGAATGTGGGGTTGGGGTGTGCCTGGCTAGAAGCTGCTACCTCCTGCTCAGACAATTCCAGCTGCAGTGCTGGCCCCAACCTCAGCCCTGGGTGAAGAAGAGGCTGCTGGCTTGGAGGCAGAGGACAACTGGACCTCCACTCAGAACACGTTGACCTTGGGACCCCACCCATGTTCCCAAAGCCAGGGCTCAAGATATCTAGTATCCCTCTGGAGCCAAGGGAGTTCTCCCGGGGAGGAAGCTCTCTGGATGGGCTCACTGCCAAACCCCTGCAGCTGCAATCCCTGCCAAGGTCTGAGAGGCGCACAAGGGGAAAGCTCTCCTTGGCCACCCGCTCCCCAGGACGTACTTTCTCCACTTTCCTAACCTTTCCTCCTGGTGAGCCTGTGTGGTCAGGACATAACACCCAATATCTCTGTGTCTCCGGGGATACAATTTCATCCTCTGCCACAGAAGTGACTTTTCTAGGATTGCAGCCTCACAGGTGACCGCTAGGGACACACATGCCCTCCAGGAGGCTCTCTGGCCTCTGTATCAAGGTAACTTTTTCTGCCCATCTCTTTGCCTCACCCAAGGCCTCTACTATCCAAGAGGACAAAGAACCAGGGAGTTTTTCTTCTGTCCTTTGTGACCCCACTGGCCTTTATTGCTGAATCTTGCTGTTCCCTTGAGGGAAGGACTTCTGTTTATAATTCTTTGGATATAAAAGGAAATAACAGATTGTAGAAGGTGGGGGCTAGGAGGTAGGGGCAAAGGAAGGGGTTGGAGGATGGGAGGAGGAACTCAAGCTGTGCTCAAGCCTCATAAAGACAACCTGAATCCCACCCAATCTGCCCAAAGCCCAGGAAAGGCCCCTGAGTGTGGGCATGAGCTGGGCAGGCAGAGGCTGCCAGCATAGAATGTGCCCTTGCTTCTCCCAGGTTTTGGGCGAACCAGCCGAGGAAGACTTTTGCCCTCCCTAGTTGCCCAGAGAGGCCCACATTCCAAGGAAAGGGGAGCCCAGACTCTCCTATCTTGGGGCCTTGCCCTCTCTACCCAGGTCACCTGTTTACCTGTCAGAAGGGCTATTCTGTCCCTGGGGAGCTAGAGGGGGTCTGACTTTGCTCCTTGGCTGAGCTGCTCCCTGATGAGGGAGAACAGGCTTACAGAATCTGCCTGAAGCATCTCTGCTGCTGGCATTCCTCTCTGCATGTCTTCTAGCCCCGGAGAACTCCAGGATCAAAGACAAAAGGCTAAGTTATACCAAAATGAAGGGAGAGAGGAAGGAAGGAAGAAGGAAAGAGGGAAGGAAATGCTTTTTTCTTTTGCTTCCTACCTCCTGGAAATGGGCTGGGGGTAAGGGCAGAGGCTGAATCTGGAAGGTTGGCGGGGGTGGGGAATGAGGGAAAAAGTCGAGGAAGGTCCTAGAGGTCCCCCTACCCTAAGAGTTTCCACTGAAGGCACCACATACGAACGCAGTCCCCTCTATGGCTTCTGAGGAGAGAAGAAAAAGGCAGGGGAGACAGGAGAATCGAGGGAGGGCACGGCTCAGTCCAGAAAAGGGGTCCCTCAGTCTGGCCATAGCAAGACAGTCCCTGAGGAGGGGAGTCAGGGCCTGGGGAACAGGCCTCCCCACATCTGTGACGCTGGCAAGGAGGCACAGGCATCATGAACATGGGTGGGTCAGGGCCAGGGCTGGAGGAAACACTGCTTTCTGGAGAGCAAGAACAGAGGGAGCCACAGAGCCACTGGCCACCTCTGCCTTCCTCCTCACTGGGCTGGCCACCTCAGGCCTGGCCCCACCTGGCCCAGGAGGATGCTGGCAGGGGGCTGGAAAAGGACTCTTGCCCCAGGTCCTGGAATCCCAGGAGAGTCTCACAATTCCGCCCTGGAGGCCTTCTCCAGGGTCAGGGCTGCTGGAAGTTCTCTGCTAGAGCAGCCAGTTTCCCATTTAGCAACAGCTCTCCTAGCCCAAGGCGGCACATGCCTCATGCGGTTACCCTGAGAAGAGTCCCCCGAAGCTCTCAGGGCAGGAAAGAAGTTTCACTCCTTGGCCTCCCTGGGGCTTCTCAGTCTCTGGAAGGCATGCGGCAGGTCCTGGGGTTCCCCCTTGTGTGGCTGGGGCCTCTCTCCAAGGAGGTCTGAGAATTGGAAGCTAATGGGTGTGGGCATGAGGAGGATGAGAGGCACACAGGAGGTGATGCCCACGGGTGAGAGTCAGGCTGAGAAGAGCACTGGCTAAATCAAGACTTAAGATATACACACGGCTTCCTGCTCCAAGCCCCAGCCAGAAGCAGGCACCATCAGGCCTGGGACCTGCTGGGGGCTTGATGGAGGGGCCCTGGTTCTGATCACACCGCCGTCTCCCGCTCTCTGTGAACTTCCTCCTTCTTCCTCTTCATTTTGCAGAAGCCGTGGAGACCACAGAAGCAGGCGAAAGTGAACTGGGGCATGCCCTACGCCAGGCTGGGAGAACACTCACCAGAGATCTGCAGGGAAAGGCAAGGGAGGGAGAGGGGGCAGGAGAAAGGTAGGAAGAGAGAAGCAAGCTGGGGTTAATGCTCCCAGAACCCTCTGGGTCTGGCCCAGTCATTGCCACTCCCTGAGGCAGCCCGCTAGGTCTCTCACACCGGCTGGGGGAGGAGTCAAGCCTCCAAACAACAGCTCTTTGAAACCTCAGTGCTTCCTGATCTGTGTGGAGCTGATGTCATTCCTCACACTGGAGACTGGGTGAGTCCAAGGGAGGAAAGAGAATGCCCAGCTGCTGCCTCCTTTTTTCCCCTCCCACCCGCTCTGCCCCACCTCATCACCATACACCTGTGGTTGGGGAACAGGAAGCAAGCTGGCTTAAAATAGCCTCTGGCTTGTGCCACCTTACACCAGGTTCTAGCTGGGGGCTTCCACTCGCTTCTGCAGGTTGCACACACGACAGGCCCTCCTCCATCCAAATGCGGACCCCTTCATCCAGTGTAGCTTTACTTTGACACCTGGGACCGAGTCAGATTCCTCCCTTCCTTAACAACCCCAAGTTGTCTGACACCCTAGGAAAGCCTATAGGGAGCAATTATACCCTTCCTTTGACTGCTCAGGGCAATGCAAATCCCATCCTCACCATGCAGAGAAGAGACAGCAAAGAGGGTTCTTTTAGCCAACAGGCTCTTTTATTTAGCACCTATGCTGGGCAAAGGGTTGAGAGGTAGATACAAAAGGGTAAAGACATGGTTTCTTCCCTGGCACATAAGTCTGAGGTAGAGGCTGAGGCTGGATCTGCGCCAGCTGGACACGCTGTCCCCCACCTCTGGCTGACCCGGCCCTCAGCAGGAGCCAGGGGCCGCTCTGGTATCTGTTGCAGTCTGGCTGGGGAAGAGAGGGAGCTTCAGGAGCTCAGCTTCAGTCTGCAAGAGTATCCCTTTCTCCAAAGGCTCATTTAGGTTTCCCTAGCCTTAGCCACCTGCAGATTTTTCCAGTTCACCTCTCTGCCCTTCCTCTGCCCCTGGGCCTATGGAAAGGGAGCAGAAGTGCATTCAAGCCACTCAAGCGAAGAAGCTGAGAACAAAGGAAGGAAAGCGCCCTGCGTGGAGGTCAGGTCGGGGTCTGGTCTGAATCACTCCTCTCTCCAGGAAGAACATGGGGGCAAGCAGGTGAGTGAAGCCCAAGTGCTGCGGGGAAGGAGGGAGGCACAGGGCTATGCTGGAGGGGTTTGGAATAGGGAAGCATGAGGTGTCTCCCTTCTCCAGCCCCTCAAGCAATAGAGATTGCATAGGATGTCCTGGGCTACCCTAGCAAGGCACATGTGCAAAGTGGTTTCACTGCCTTTGAGGAATGTGGCATGGCCCAGGTGGTGGCTTTCTGGACAGTTCCACTGGTCTGGACAACCTTGCCCTTTTGGAAAAACTTCCTTCGTGTTTCTCCAGACAGAGCCGAGGCCCACACCAAGCACAGTGCCCGGTGGATCCAAGTCCTGTCAAGATTCTCCCCTCCCTCAGCCTCTCAGCATCCCGGTAATACAGCTAATAGCTGTAATTAATAGGTGCAATGCATTTCCACTGGCCAGCTGGATGGGCAGGAGGCCCAGCTTGAGTCAGCATGGGTAGGTAGGCTGGTTATTTAATAACCCGATTTCCAGCATCATTTACACACCCACTCTGGTGGAGTATATATAGTTAGCAGAGAGCAACCTCCAGGATATATATAGAGCCAAGACACAACTACTATATTTCTAGATCTATCCCCTGCAGCTATCTCTGGATCCCTCCTGTGACAAACCTAGAGAGAGACAGGGATCCAATCTGGGACTTAGGTGGCCTGGGTTCTATTCCTGGCTCTGATGCTAACATGCTGTGTCATCCTAAGCAAGTGGCTACATCTCTCTGGGCCTTCATTACCTCATTTCAGTGTACCAGGAGATTAGGCAAGGTTTAACACCAAGACCCCAAACCTAAGGGGCTGGAATCCTAACTTGATCAGGAAGGAGGGAGGGAGGGCAGGTGGATTCCCGTGTAATCAGTTATTGTCACACATGCACTTCTCTTGCTGGGGATATAAGTCAAGGGTATGATCAACAAAGCAGTCCCATGATTATTGAAAAATACATGGGGAGAAATTGACAGGCACAACAAGGCTAATCTGGGAAGGAACTCCCAACTAAAACAAGCCAGGCAGGTAGCAGCCCCACAAACAGGTCAAGGTGCAGCTCAGGGTCTCTGGCCCCAGAGTGCATCGATCCCCTTCCCTTTTCACCCCACTTCCTTTTCAATGACTGTTCTTTCTTAAAAACAGCAAAATATACCCCCTTAAATGACCCGTTCCTCCCCAGGGTCCTTTGGGGAATTTAAGAAAATCCTGGCTTTTTTTGCTCAGCTTGTCACTGTAGGGAAGGATGGGGAGTGAGGTCACAGGAACCAGAACCTACACATCAGAGAGCTAATGAAGCTGGCCAGGAGCTGGGCTAGGGGCTGTAGCTTGGCTCCCGAGAGGTGTTCGAGGGCTGGCTGCCTCAGTGGGATTCCTGGGTCCTTGTATCTAAGAGTAGAAAGTATCATAAACAGGGCCTGGTTATTCTGCTCAGATCTTTGCTCTGAAGTGCTCTGGTTATCCTTCCTCTTCTCTAACAGGGTCTCTAAAAGGGTCCTCACTGTAAGGTGCACAACTCCATGCCCCGGAGGCTGCCTGGGCTCTGTCTGCAGCATGCAGATTGCCGGGCCAGCCCCTGAAGTGGGGGGACATGGGGCAGAGAATTCCAACCCATTTCAGTATCCCTGCCCGCTGTGAACCCCACTCCTCCCTCAGAGTCCCCAGCAGCAGGTACCTGGGGAGTCCCTCTGCCAGGCTGTGGTCTCTGCTCCTCTCTGCTTTGCTCGAGCAGGAGTCCTGTCGACTCTCTTCCCTGACTTTACCCCTTCACCCTTGGCAGAGGGCTCCAGTACCAGCTGCAGGCTCCCTGAAGTCAGGTCCCCTTGCTGCGTCTATTTGAGGGGGAGGAGTCTGGACTAGCACCTGGGTCCACTCCCCACTCATCAGAGCTCATCATGGGAACTCCCCTCCCATCCTCCCCCTCCTTTTCCATGCCCATAGTCCAGGAGGGACTAAGGAATGGAAAAACAGCCCCCAGAAAAACAGAAGCCCAGAATAGGATGGAGAGGCAGGGTGGACACTGGACAAACCTCCTGCTACCACACAGTTGGCTGCATCTGACTGCAAGCTGTTGGCCCTGGCTTCTTCCCCATCCTCCTCTCTGGCTTTTTCCCAGCTCAGATCCAAGATGGTTTACGGTCTGGGGGCACAGACGATGCTCTGCCCAGCCAGCTTTGTGGAAGCCAAGCAGAAGAGATGCCAATCCATAGAGCATCCGTCCTCCCCCACCACTAGGAGGTTCCTCAGCCTCCCTACTGATCCTTTCCCTTGGCCTGACCCCCACATCTCTCTGTGCCAGATACTCTCCTGGGGTCCTCCAAACCTTGCACCTCTGGCAAAAATGGGGCAGTGAGTCAGAGACAGCATGAACATGTGGAAGAACCAAGAGAAAGAGGAGACTCAGAGCAGGCCAGAAAGTAAGATAAAGAGAAATCCAGGGCCCCAGGCTTGCAGACCACAAACTCCTAGGTGTCTCGAATTTTGGCAATGTCCTTCATCAAAGTGGGCGGCAGCGGGGGTGGAAGGCTAGGAAGCTATTTAAAAGTGTTGGGGCATGCCAGCAATTCTCTGATAAACAAGAAGAGGGATATTGCGCCCCCCACGACCCATCCCTTCATCTCCCAAGGCAGAGAGCAGAGGCACTCTCAGCAAGGCAACCCCCACCTTAACTCCCCGCCACCCCCCACCCCAGGTAAAGGGCAAAAGAGAAGTGACCCAGTAAGGAGGGTGTGCCCTCGACGCCTCTAGAACAAAGCTGAGCCCTCCACCCCCTCCCCGGCTCCCTTAGCACCGCGCCTCAGTAATTAAAATATGAATTCACCTTCCCTCCCTGAGCCATTCATCACTGCGAAGGGAAGCAGCTGCGGCTTAGGAGACCGGATTTGGGGGATTAGCTCGGGCGGTGGAGCAGACACACCAGGAGAAAGAATTAAAAAGGAAGGGGGTGAATTGGGTTTTCTCTCCCCACCTCCTCCCTCTCCCTCTCCCTCTGGCCGCCACGGAGCCTCCTTCCCCACCCCTTCCCCCAAAGCCTAGCCTCTGCAGGTTTCTGGGAACTGTAGTCTACAAGACCGTGTTGATAAACAGGCAGGCCAGGGGTGGGTGGTGGCACAAACTACAGATCCCAGGACTTCTTCCCAGAGTTGGCACCAGCAAAACTGGGCACAGACCTCCAGTCTGGGAGAAGCCCACATTCTCCTTGGAGGTTAACTCCTTCTTGGCCTGCTTGAGCCTGAGCTCTAGCCTCTGGCTCACCGAGCTCTCTGGAATCACAGGCCAAGGCCTCTGCCTCCAATGGCCTTCAGAGACCACAGACCCTAGCTTGCCAGGCCAGCCACCCTTGTATCTTGCTTGCCCACCTATGGAGAAAGATCCCTCCACTTTTCCAGACTGCAAGGGCAGCCAAGCATTCTCAGTGGTTCTGAGATTCTTGGGAGCTGGAGAGGTCAGAGCAGCAATAGTCCTGAAATGTCTTTGTGGCCTGCACTCAGTGTTTTCCAGCCTGGCTTGGCAGAGGCTGGCCCACCCTAAGAGTGGCCAACATGACAGGCAGCAGCAGCTGGGAACCTGGTGAACCGGACTGTCAGCGCCAGAATGAACCCCAAAGGTCAAACTTTAGTGTCAAACTTTTGAAAGATGGGGAGAGAGACTTTTTTTTCCCCAATAGTCTTTATATTTAGGAAGGAGTAGGGCTTAGTAGTCAAACTCTATTTCCACCAAAAATGGAACAAATACAATAAAAGTCATCTGAATTCAGTGTTGTTAAACATGGGCCCACTCTCGCAAGGGAGGCCTTATGCTGGGTATATCTGAGGACTGTAAAAAAGACTTAGATTGCTGGGAATAAAGTTTCAGCCGTCTGCAGGCAGGGGACAAGACACACACAGCCCTCTGATCTGTGAATCCTCCAGGGAGAAGGGACATGAGGGCAACTTGCTTATTCAATGCAGTTGAACAATCATGTGAAATATACAATTGCATATCTTCTCCAGGCCTGTCCCATTGGCAGTAGCCAAGAGACAAAGAATAGAATGGAGATCCACCTTTGTAACCCCCAGAAGCAATCCAGGCCCAGCCCCAGCAAAGCGAGGACTGTCTCCGGTGAGTTGCTGAGCTGTGGGCTTGCTCTATGTCCCTGCTGGTGGCAACTTACCTCTTTTACCCCATCCATCTTTTCTCCCAGTTCGTACTTCATTCAACAAACATTTACTCAGCCATCCCTACAAAGTCCCTTGCCTTGCTAGAGCTTTACAGAGGTATAATCTCTGGAATGGCTCATCTGTACCCTTCCTCCCAGGCCGAGCCCAGTGCTGGGGACTACCCGGGCAAACTGAACAACAGGATTCCCGGGAGGGGCCCAGTTGCAGGGGGGAGGAAAGTGACAAGGTTAGAGCCTGGACTTCCAGTTAGGAGATCAGGAGTTAACGGAAGCAAATCAGGTGCCTGGACAGCCTCAGAGCAGGGTAGGGAATAGGATAGGCTCACTGTGGGCCCAGGGCAGCTGGACAATGAGGGAAGTGGAGGAAGGTGCCAGCCGTCTCTGAACTCTGGGTGAGAGAACCCAGAGGGCAAGTAAGAAACCCTGGCCAATTCTCATGCCTTGTTCCTTTCACCATCTAAGCTGGGGCAGGAGGGGAAGTAGCCTGGATCAGCCCCAGCAAAAACCCAGCTGGCTTGGGATTTCTCTTTGCTTCTCCTATTGTTCTGATCCCCCCGCTCCCCCCGACCTCCTGTGGGAAAAGGAAAACCAGTGATGGACAAAGGGTGATTGGAGTTGGGCCACGGGGCCAATTTGTGGACGTGCATCCAATAGAGATCTCGTGAGAACAACCTCCCGTCTGGGTACAGCACTCCCTGGTTTTCAGAGTACTTTCCCATGCACTGGTGTTGGCTCTCCCAATGTGCAGCATGATGTGCTAAGAGCATGGGTTTTGGCACCAGAACATGTGGGTTCACGTCCCAGTTGTGCTCCTTCCTATCCATATGAACGTGGGCCAATTTCTTAGCTCCCTGTGCCTCAGAATTCCCATTAAGTAAAATAGGCTAACAGTAGATAGGACTGTCTTGAGGATGAAATGGGTTAGTGCAGGCAAGGCGGTTAGAATCATGGGGTACATAGTAGGTACCCAGTAAATGTTGGTTGGTGAAATTAAGGGCTCTGAGATATTATAAGAAACTTGCCTTCTGATTGTCAATACCAAATCTAGTGCTTTCTGTGATTCTTCAGTGGTCTGTCTTAGACAGACCGGGGACTGGAACAGGGGGTAGAAGGTGGGGTACGAGGATGCTTCCTCTTCCACCACAGCCACCTGTTGGAATCTTCCAGGATGGGAGGGCTAAAATCAGGCCGATTTAAAAGCGGGCAGGGGAAGGAATGTGGGAGTGGCGACAGGCATAGGGAGGAGCCAGGCAAGCTGAGTGACAAGCAGGACGGGGGCAGGGAGGGCTGGTGCCCTTCACACACCGCAGGAGGGGGCAGCTCCTGGAGATGGTAGCACACCAGGAGCCAGGGACCCTGGAGTCCAGCCTGTCACCCGGGGGAGCGCCTGCCTTCCTAGTTTCACTCTGCAGACACCTCCTCTTCCCTCGTGGCCGGCATGGAGTGTTCCCATTTCAGCCTCAGAAAGAGCCCAGAGGTCTCCTTACACAGAAAAAAGGCTGCGGATTCCAAGCTGACCTCAGAGAAAGGAGTGAAGGAGTGAGGTTTTCCTGGAGGCACTGAGCAAAGGCCCAAGTCTTCATGGCCTGAGGCCCTTGACTTCAGCCCCCAAATCTCTGGCCATAAGCCAGGCCTCAGTAATTTGGCAAGGGGGAAAGAACCAACTCAGAAAGCTCAGCACACCCTGAAGGTCTCCTTCCTTCCTCAGAGGGAATCTCCCTCTGGAATCACCGGCCCAGTCTCTTCATTCCAGAGTGAGGAAACAGGGCCAGAAGGGAAGTGACTGGGCCAAGGTCACACGGCTTAGCCCCGATCCCAGGTTACCAGATCCCGTGATGCCCCACCCCCAAGCAAAGCCTCCTTCTGGTGCCCCTTGGTGGCTGGCTCCGAACCTGGTCCCACGGGAGGTACAGCTGCGCAGGAGAAGGAGCTCGCCCCTCACTGTAGCCCATGGCTTTTAGCCCTACATGAGTTTGGGACAGCAATCACATAGGAATGAAAAGCCATAGGCCACAGCAGAGTGGAGGGGTCCAGCGGCAGGAATCTCATAGGGAAGCGAGAAGCTGGGGCACCCGAGAAGCCCTCACTCCCCTTCTCAGCACCCCTGACCCCAGACCCACCCACACTGCCTCCCTCCAGGACTGGGCCCCCCAGGTTAAATTCTCTCACCATCTTCCACCACCTGCACTAAAGCCATCCCAGTAATGAGTTTCCAGTTCTTGCCCTACAAAGGCCTCACACAATGGTCCTCACTCCAGGGTATGAGGAGGGGTGGCTTCCTGGCCATAAAGGACCTCCTCAAATTCCCTTAATTAGCTTCCAGCCCCCTGCCCAGGGTCCTTAACTACCCCTTCCCTAGAGAATAAGGCCGGATCTTTTCAAGGCTGCTGCTGCCAGTACCCAGGATGGGGGGCCCCAGGTTAGGCTCCCTCTTTACAAAGCTTAACTCTTTCTAGTCCAGCCACTGGAAGCACAGAGGGCAAAGGAGGGTCTGGGTAAAGGAGGGCAGCGATGAGGACCTACCCTTTGTTTAGAGGGGTAAATAGGTTTCTTGAGTGCCCCCAGGGGTGGGGGCTGGGCCAACCTACCCAGACCAGTCTGGGTGGTTACCGACAACACCCATTCTTGCATAGTTTAGAGGAGAGTGAGATCTCCATCTCCAGACCTGGTTGGAGTCAGAAAGAGGGCTTCAGCTGAAACCTCCCCAAGCTGAGGGCAGCTCATTCTGGAGCCGTCCCTGACAAGGCTGTGGGAGGGGTGCGCAGTGCCCTGCAGCTCTCATTGGCAGGACATGGGGGTTAGCACAGACATCTCTAGGACTGGATTGAAGAGCTGAGTTGAGGGGAACCAAGGTCTCAGGGCCCTGGAAAAGGTGTGTTCTAATCACAAGTACTAGTTCCCCACCCCCTCCCGTGACGGGTCAGCTGCAGGCATCAGCTTCAGAGAAGTGGGCTTCTAGGGCTCCTGCTAGCCCAGGCTCAGGAAAGCCCCAGGGGCCTCAGACCTCTCCCAGGGGCCCCCAAGAAGACGGTAAGAGGTCCCAGGCCCAGATCAGGCCCTGCCTCTGCCAGGGAGTAGCTGCCTCTCCCACCCCAACTGTACCCTCAGCCCCAGGGCAACACTTGCTGGCTCCCTGCACAACCCTGGTAGAAGCAACCTGTTTTCACTGGACAGGAATCCTGCATTCCCCAACAACAGCACAGCACAGCACAGCACACAGCACAGCACACAGCACACAGCACAGCACAGCACGCCCCTCCACACACTCCAGACATGCCCAACCTTCAGGACCAAACAACCAGGCATCCTGCAGCCTCCCACCTGAACTTTGGGCCATCTGCCCCAGCCCCAACCCCCTCTGGTTCTCCTTTCCTTCCTCTCTCATGGGGCCCCAGAACCCCAGACCCAGGCCCTGCATAAAGCCATGGACTCTAGGCAGAATGCCCTCAGCTCCCTCCCAAGGGATGCTGGGCCAGGGGCTGGGGGTCCGAGGGGCTGCTCACCTGGCGGACTCAACAAGGCCCCCTTTCCCTCGCAGTCCGCCTCACAATTCCCCGCAGAGCCACTTCCTGCCTTCCAGGCAGCCACTCACTCCTCCACTCACCCCGAGAAGCTCCACGCCCCAGCGAGGGCAGGCCTCCTCCCTCCCCCTGCCCGCCCACCACCGGCCAGGGCTGAGCTGTACCCAACTCAACTTGACTCACTTGTGACCGGCCCCTCCCCCAGCCCTGAGGACGGTGGGGGTGGAGGTGGGGGCGGGCTGGGCAGGCGGGGCAGTCAGGTATTCCTTCAACCCTGACTTGGGCCTGAGTAACAAAGGTCTCATTGAGCCTCTGGCTGTCTGGTCGGTGAAGCACAAACCTCTTGTATCTACTGGCTTTTGATCTCACTCCCTCTGAACCAGCCATGTATTACTCACGTCCCCCTGCCGGGCTATTGGTGCAGAGGGGCTGTTTGGTCCCTCCCTCCCTCCCCATCTCCTTTCTCTCCTTCCTTCCCCTGCCGCTCCCCTCCAGCTTTTTTATAGTTTAATTTTTGGCAGGAGACCTGAGACGGCTCCCTGCAGGCCCCCCTCTCCTGCCTGGCCCCCCTCCTCTTCTCCGCAGCCCTGGTTCCTCTCCTCACCCATACCCCTATTCTGCTCCCACCACTCCCCTGCCCGGGGAGGACAAGGTCAGCACTTGTCTGTCCTTCCATTTCCTTTCTCAGACCTGCTCGAGCCTGGCCCCCTCCACCCACCCTCACCCAGTCCTGCGCTCGGATTCCCAGCCATAGCCTGCCAATCCCAGCTGCCTATCCCTGGGCACATGAAGGGCTCAGCCCCTGGCCTGCCTACCAATCCCAGCCCACCTGACAAGCCCCAAGTAAGCTGTGGAAGTAGGGCATCTCTCTCTAAGGTGTGTCTGGGCCAGAGGGACTGGGCTGGGGATGGAGGTGGGGACAGCCATCATGTCTCAGGCCGGACTGAACCTCACTTGGAATATGGAGAAAGAGGAAACAGGTCAAGCCTCACCTCCTTTCCCGAGGAAAACCCTGCTTCCTCCAATCCCGAGAACCTGGGCAGTGAAAGGCCACTGCTGGGCGAGAACCTCGAGGACTCCCTCTCCTCAAGATGGGGCCATGCCCACGATTCCTGTCTCCTCTGTGGCCACCACAACCTTTCTGCAGCTTGCTGGTGGTGAGAACTGGGGCCCAGCAGCCCAAGGGATATCCACTGTGTATAAGGGCCACCTCACAGGGCCACTGGAACATTTTCTCTTTAGCTTCCCCTGCCTCTGTCCCCCAGGATCCCTTTCCTCCCTTTCCTCCTTGGCCACTCCAGGGAGAGAGGCAGTCACCTTTGAGGTCTGAGCTCTCCCCAGAAATGCCAACAGATGCTAAGAATTCCCATGGTGGCCAATTCTAGAGCCTTGCCCATCCCCCACACCTACCACCAGTGGCCTCCTCTCCACTTCAGGAGTTTCCACCCCTCCCTGGCCCTCAGGTACTCCCATTCAGCCGGATTTGGGAAACTTCTGCCCCAACAGAGGCCCCATTCTTCCTGCCGCAGGCTCCCATTGTCCCTCATGACTCCACACATTCTTGGGCCTCTAATGAGAAGTGGAGACAGCCACCCGCCCAGCTTGCCTGCCCTTGCTGCCAGCACAGCCTGGGCCCTGCCGCCTGTGGCAGGAGTTGGGGGAAGTGGTCAGGGGGGTAACCAAGAGGGAATAAAAGGAGGTGGGAGACAAAACAGGAGTGAGGGGGAGATGGAACTGAGAGACACAGAATGGAGACACTGAGAGAAATTGTGAAGAAGAGGACAGAGGTGATAGCAGATGGAAATGCAGAAGAAACTCAATGGGAGAAAAAAGGCGAGAAGGGGAAAAGAAACTTTTTTTTTTTTAGTGAAAACTGTGTCATGCATCTAGGTCCCCCTTAATGATCATCTTTCAGTAACACAAATATTTATTATTATTATTCCCATTTGGTAGATGAGAAAACTGAGGTTGATGGAGGCTACAACTTGCCTGGATGGGCATTTTTTGCTCTTAGAGGAGAGGGTAGGAGAAGCCTGAGAGAGAGAAAGCAGAGAGCCAGAAAAGAAGAATGCTGACAAAGAGAAACTGGAAGCAGAGGTGGAGCACAGGCAGAACCGGAGGCAGCAGGGAGAGATGAGGGGGCCTGGGGGAAGAGGCGGAAGGAGGGCTGGGGAGAAGAGACCTCAGGTGTCCCTGGCCTGATTGGCTGGTGGGTGTGCCCTCCCCTCCTCTGTAGTAACAAGTCCCTTAATCTTAGTGCAAGCTGCAGAAGCCAGGTCCAGCATGAAAACTAAAGCCTGTTTCACTGGGGAGCAGGCTGCAGCAACTCCCTTTTTAGGGAGCCCCCAGTCCCACCATTTCCTTCAAGGGCACACAGTCACCACCCTGGACCTCAGCCCACATCAGGGCACTGGTTGGAGATGGCTCTGGTTGAGGCTAAGCCAGGAGGAGAACTCCTTTGCCAGAAAAGTGAACCATTACCCCTCCGCAGCAGAGAAAGTCACAGAGGGAAGGGCCAGGGGGGCAAACTGGGCTCAGTCCAAGAAAGGAAAGAAGTAGGACTGTTCCAACAGGAGCCAGTGGGCTCCCTGTCACCAGAGATCATCAAACACAGGGTGCACAGCCACTTCTCAGACCCACTGCCTGGCACACAGTAGCTGCTCAATAAATGGTAAGCTAATGTAGAAGGGATCCTTGCATCTGGAATTAAGTTAGACAGATAAATCCTACGGTCCCAACAACTCCAAAATTTCATGAGTCTACGTTGGAGCTGACTCGTCCTCTCAGAGCCTTTCATAGACTTATGTACCCTTTGCAGGGACTTAGAGCTCAGCAGACCTGCCTTTGCCCATGGTGGAAGGGAACCAGGACATTAGGAAGATACTAAATAAAAGCCACTTGCTTTTACCACCCCACATATACTCCAATCCAAAAAGACTAAATCAGAAGCATTTCACATTATTCTATGGATGTTGGCTGAATGGTATAGGTATACATTCAATGAACGAATGAATGGCTGATAAAGCTTGGAAACAAGAGCAAGAGATCTAAGCTCTCCTGTATTTCAGGCTTGGTGTGTGCTTGGAGCTCCCTTATGCCTGTCCCCTCAGGGAAGAGAGTCCCTGGGCTGGAACAGGTTATGGGGTGTGAGTGGGCAGCAAAGCCTGGAAATCTAATTCCACTCACACGGGGGTGGGAAGGCACTGCTGAAACTTCAGAGAGCCTCAGGGGATCTGATTCTGCTATCTGCCCCAAACAAGCCTGCAGATTCGGAGTTGTGGTTGAGACGGATCTGTGGGTGCAGTCCCTGGCCCAGAACCAACGCACGAGAAGGCTAGTTTCATGAAGATGGACCCAGCAGGCTCCCACATACATTGTCCTCCAGACCTGCACTAGACCAGCAGTGTGCTTGCTACGGAAAAAGGCCACTAGGTAGCCTTTCCCCATGACTCCGGTCCCCTCTGCTTCGAGGTCCCATCTCTACTCCAAAGGATGGACAGCTCAGGTTCCCTCTCATTTAACAGCTTGGGAGCCCCCAGCCCCCTGAGGTAAAGTGGGGTGGGCACTGCTCCACTGAGCAGGAAAGCACAATTTTTCCCGCAAGGGCTTTCTCTAGTTGTTCCAGGAGCCTCAGTTCTGAGCCTTCCCAGGCAAACAGAGGGAGGTCCTAGCCTGGCAGCCCTGGGTTCTTAGGGAAGGGAGAGACGGGAGACCTGGCAATAGTCCCAGGCAATGAAGATAGCAAGAGACCCAGGGGCAGGAGAGCAAACACGGGCAGAAGCTGGGGGAGTCTCTGCAGCCTGGGTACCCCCAGCCTCTGCATCTGATCTCCAATAAGCTCCAAGGTTGGGCTGTGGGAGGGAGGACACAGGGAGGTTCTTGTGTTACAAGAATCTAGCCTCCCCAAGTCCAGGACCCAGGCCACAGTTTTGCCTCTCAGCCAATAAAGCTGTTAAAGAAAAATATAAGAATGGGTCATTGGCAAACCCACATGCATTTCAACCTGAGCAATTTATGAATATCGAAATGTCTCAGTGTCTGCCCAAGCACTATTCCTGCCCCCACCCCTTTTCTTCCATGCCCCTCCTCAACCCCCATGGGGTGATGGTGCTCCAGCCCAAAGAACTATGGAACTGGGCTCTCCCAAGCCCCTGTGGAGTACCTCTTGGAGGAGGAGGCAGACAGAGATGAAGGGTGGGGAGAATGGCTTCAGGGACACCACTCATTTATCAAATATGCACCAAGCACAGACAGTGGGATGGGCACCGTGCTAGGCACCAGGAGACAGCACTCAGGGAGGCCCAGCAGGCAGTCCAGTGGGAAGACAGGCCCATATGCATATGACTGCAATTCAGAGCAGTCACGTCAGCAGGACTGTGGTCTCCCCCGCCACCCAGTCTTCATGTCACCTCTTCCAGGGTTACACTGAACTTGATCCTCCCTAGTTGAGGGTCTCTCCTTCCTCTTCATGCCTTTAGGATGGTAGTCCCCAGCTCTGAGACTCCTGGATGTTCTCTTTATGTGTGTGGGGTGCGTGGGATGGGGGTGGGGGGTGGTGGTGTATGGGCAATGGGAGGGGCCCTGAGTCTCAGAGAGTGCCCAATACTACTTGGAGGAAGTGTTATCTGGTGTAAGTGTGTGTGTGTGTGTGTGTGTGTGTGTGTGTGAGAGAGAGATCCTCTTTTCCTGCCTCTGTAGCAGCCCCAGTGGGGCAATGGAAAGCCAGCACTGAATGACTCAGAGATAGAAGTTGTTTGCAGCCCCAGGCCTCCGTTGTGTCCTCCTGGAGGGCATAAGCCACCAAAATTACCCCTGAAGGGGGTTTCTTAGAGGACAATCCCTTTCCCCTCAATTCAGAGCTCTTTGACCAGGGGTTCCCATCCCAGCCTCAAAAGAGCTGACTTTTCCTCCAAAGTTAGCCCTTCTTAAGGCTCAAGTTGAGAAAAGTTGTTCACTGGCAGATTAAGGTATGTAAAAAAAAAAAAAAAAATCATCAGGAAAGATTAAATCAGACCAAAAGAAGAATTTGTTAATGAGGGTTGAGGAAAGGAAGGCAGTATACAAGCACTTCCAAACGGAGGCTGTGGAATGTTGGTCGGAAGGGAGGGCTCTCCCTTGGGCCCCCAGACGTCCTCTCCTGACCAGCTCAGCACTGGCAGGGCTGGCCAGCTCTTGTTTCCTGGGGGCACCCTGTTATGGACCCTTTCTCAGGAAAGGGAGCAGCTATCCTCATCTAGCTGCCTTCCTGGGCCCCTACCCGGCCAGAGCTCCTCCTCCAGGTGGGCTCCTAGCTCCGGCCTTTCTTAGGCATGCAAGGGCCCCAGGGATGGGGAGGCAGTGGGAGGCAGGCTTATGGCCAAGAGGTCTGGCCAGACCTAGACCCCACAGACACAATGGCTAGGAAGGACTCTGATGTGTGTGGGGAGTCGCTGGTGTCTCCTCTAAGCCTGGGACCATGTTTGCCTCCACATATACTGGAGTTGGTGGTTTTGTCCACGGACATGGCTTCTTCCAGGCCCCAAACTGGGGTCTCCTGGGGCCCTCTGTTCCAAGGGTACCAGACAAACATATGCACAGGTGTCACAAACCCCTGATCCCTAACCCCTTTACAGCCCCTTCCTCATACCACTCCATACCATGGGGTATAAAGGAAACGGAGGAGGCACTCCAAGCGGGTTTCACTCAGCGGGGACAGGAGGATCGGCTACCTCCGGAGCCAAGGCTCCCTCTCACACTCTCCCCAATCCCACCAGCGGCAAAATCCTTTAAAAGGAACAAAGGCAATGGGGGCGGGGAGGGGGCTTCCTCTTTGGTCGACCTAGGGCGGCGGTTGACGCAGCCCGCCGCCGGTCAGCTTTCAGGTGAGTGCCTGAACCCGCATCCCGCCCATGCCTTAGGGACCCCTCTTCGCCCAGCCAAGCCTGGGGCGGGGAGGAAAGTCCCCCTCAGCCGCACTCGGGCCCCCAACCCGGCCAAGGGGTCGCCAACTCGCGGCACTTTCTGCCTATTTGTTTTCGCTCAGTACTCACAGTTTAGATGCTAAGCCGGCTCCTCTTGCACTCACTTCCTTTGTGTCTCTCTCTCTCTTTCTCTCTCTCTCCCCCTCACCAATCTCTTTCTTCCCTCCTTGTCCGATTCTCTGCTGTAGCTTCCAGTGGAGAAAAATAATTATTCTTCAATGGGTTCGCACGGGGCGCACGCACACACGCGCGTGCACACACACCCCGCCGAGGTACCCAATCAATGCACAAATCTTCGGGGTCCCTTTAACCTCTGCGGATGACTCCGGGAGTTAATTATGAAGCCTATTTCGGCGCGGCATAAATATGCATTAAGGTAGGAAATAACCGATACGCTGAACTTCTGGGAATTGGCATTTAGACGGACTCCGTCTCGCCGCCCCCCACTCCCTCCATGGCCCCACGAGCCACCTCCACAGCCTCGCGCCTTCCCGGGTCGCAACGCCTATCACAAGCTTCTACCCGGGTTTCAAAGGGGCCCCTGTGGCGGCGTGGGCGCCGCGCCGGTGCCGGGAGACCCCCTCGTGCGCCCTCTGCGGTCGGGGCAGACCCTCAGCCGGAGCTTCTTCCTCCCCCACCCCTGCAGGCCGGGCCCAAGCTGCGACACCCCCAGCACGGGCTCAGCCTGTGAACAAACTCCGAGCTCAGTACTCGGAGGAACTGGCGAGAGCGGGACGGCTACCTGCCCGCACGCCCGAGTTCCGGGCACAGCTAGAAAGACCGGGACGCGATTCAACTCCCAATCCGGTGAAGCCGCCTAGCGCCTTCGGGTCCTGCCGCCCCCGGCCAGTCCCGACCCGCACACATATGCAGGCATTTGCACACACGCGCGCACACACATGCGCGCACATGCACACACACATATGCACACCCTCGCGCACACAGACACTCCCGCGCGCGCTCACGCCCGCACACACTCAGGGTTATAACAAAGGAAGAGGGGCCAGCGCTGCCTTACTTTTGTCTCTCTTCTCTCTTTTGCAGCCCCCCAGCCCCGGGGCCGGCGTGCCCGGCCCACCCCGCCCTCCGCGCCCCCCCGACGGCCGCGGTCGGCCGGCATTCCGGAGCAGCGCGTCGGAGCTGCAACTTCGCGCCTAAGCGCCCGCACCTCGCAGCCCGGCGGGCGGGAGACAAAAGCTGCGGCGCCGCCGCCGGAGGCCGCGCGGCCAAGGTGTGTTCGCTAATTGTCAGGAAATGTGTGTGTGTGCGGCCGGGAGCCCGCAGGGGCGGGGGAGGGGACGGAGGAAGAGGAGACCCACCCCTCCTACCCCCGCCACTCGCCAGCGCCGGGTACCCGAACCGGGATTAGAGAATAAATTATCTGCTCTCTTCTCATTGGGCTGTGGCTGAGGACGCCGTCGGCGGCGCCGGGCTGGGAGCTCTCCCGGCTCTTTGCATTCACCGCACAGCTCCGGTTCGCCTCGCTTCGTGGAGGCCGAGAGCCCGGGGCCTCGGCTCCAGACACCAGGGGACACCAGCCGGCTGGCCGCGCCGCCCCGCCCCTCCCCTCCCCCGCCACCCGGCTTGGCCTCAGCCCCCTCCCCTCCCAATTCTGGCTTGGGTCTTGGGGACGAAGATACTAGGGAAAAAGGCCTAGAGGCCGAAGATCCCAGTATCTTTCCTCCTCTCCCGCCACGCCCCCTTCCCAAGGAGGCGGAAGTGGGGGGGGGGGGCAGCAGGGGTTGGTCACCTGAGCCCAACCCGCTTCAGTCAGAGAGGGCTTTTAGAGCCCTCGAGAGGATCCCTTCAGTGACCACGGCCCATGTCCTGCCCCACACACAATGACAAAGAAGAGATGGCACTAAGGATCTTTGCTTTTCTCCTCTCTCCAGCCCCCTCAACTGCAGTCCAATATTGTTACTAATTTCTTTCCTTTGGCCCACCTTGGCAGACAGCTCATTAACTGCCTGGAAGGAAATGCCCTCTGGTTCAAAGCAGCTTCCTGCCAAGAATTCATTCATTTAGCAAGAAATATGCAGGATTCCCCCCCGCCACCGCCCCCCACCACCCGTGCCATGACACGGGCTGGGTGCCAGGAATGCAAAAGAAGAAGATCCAGATGAGACAATCATGTTTTAAAAAAGCAACAAATACTGGAGTCAGAGGTGTTATCCCAGTGTGAGAGGTGCTAAACCAAGGTACAGGCAAAGTTTGAACCCAAAAGGCAGGATTGAGTAACTTCAGCCGTTCATTCAATAATAATGTAGCATGTCTTCCATGCCAGGCTCTGTGCTAGGCATTGGGGGTATACACAGGTGAACCAGTGCGTGTGGTGCCCAGTCCTCTGGAGTGCACAGTCTGGTGGACAAGATGGACACTGACTAGTGCCATGAGCTAATCAGGAGACATCTGGGGAGTGTGAGTAATGGGGACTCTTACTCTTCACTGGGGAGCCCAGAAAGGCTTCTCTGAGGAATGAGATCTAAAGGATGAAAGATAGCTGGGTGAAGATGGGATGGTGAGGGGCAAGGGAAGAGTTCTGGTCAGAAGAAACCTGTAGAGAGGCCCTTGAGCTGCTAGTAACTGGCTCATGAGAAAGCAGTGAATCGTCCAGCTTGCAGAGAGGGAGCACACAACAGAGCGAGGTGAGCCTAGGAAGGACCTGCAGGAGCTAGAGAGCTGCCCAGAGTAGTATTTGCAGGTGTGATCCAGGCAGATTTCTCCAGGTTCCAAAGACTAATGTTTTGAAAGAGGCTTACCTGTGTGTTGCTCTTTCTGAGCCCAACCCCACACTGTAGCCCCCTTTAACTTCTAGTGTCTGATGGTTGCAATTGGCCCAACTTTGTCCCTGCTGAAGACATCCCCAAAATAAAGAACATAGATGATGACATCCCTGTTTCAATCTGTCACTCCCCAGCGGCCTGCACCACTCTGTTTACCTCCTCATTTAGTGACCATTGGCCTTCACCTGGGGGGAGCTATCAATAGCACTGGCTAGACTCCTTTCCATGTTCTGGGATTGTATGCTTTCCTATACATTTACTATCCCTAGATTCTCACAAGAGCCCTGAGAGTTAAGTTTATCTCCACCGGACAGATAGGGAAACAGAGTCAGAAAGAGGCAGTGGCTTGCTTAGTACCATGTACAAATTCATTGGCCAGCAGAATTGTTTGGCTCCATGCCTTTTCTCTACTATACTTCAGGTATTTGCTAGCCTCCCAGCTTATCCACGAGCCCATGATGGTAGAGACTAAGTAATCCCCTGCCTCTACCAGAGCCTTCAGCACCTAGGACAGGGCCCTGCACACCCAGGCTCTGGAGCCAAACCTGCTGATGTGAGAGGCTGTGGTAGAAGGGAAGGAAATGATTAAATGGTAGATCTGGGAACATGTTATAGCAGAAACTGTTTGGGCTTTGGACTTAACATGCACTTCGATGGGAATTGCCAATGTTACCAACATTCTCTGAGCCATGGTTCCCTCATCTGCCAAATCTCAGATGGATTTAAGATATCCATCTGAGAAGGCTGTTGTGAAGATTAAATGAAATTGTATATGTGTCGAATGTCTATGGAAAAATACACAAGACATTGATTGCTAATGATAGGTACTTCTGGAAGGGGACCTGAGTGGATGGGGCACCTGCTTTCATTGTTCCCCCTCTAGCAGTTGTGATGTTGTACCATGTGCATGTATTACCTGTCCAAAACAAATAGTGAAATACTTTAATAATATGTAAAACAACATAAAAACAATACTAAAATAGGCACTCCGTGCACTTTTGTTGAACTGAATGGAGTTTTGTGGTTTGAAGCACCGAGATATATTATCGAGGAAAATCAGAGTCTCCTTCAGAAAGTGATGCTGGCCTGAAGGTTTGCACAGTGCCGTGTCTTCAGGCAGGGGTGAAGATGGCTAACCAGGTGAGATGTTTTCCAGCCCAGAAATTCTACAGTTCAAACCCTCGTTCACAGAGGTAAATAGCATCCCAGCAGGCTCACTTTCTATTGAGAGATCCAAATCCCTGCAGGTAATAGGAGATGTGTGGGGACAAAGCAGGAGTCATGGGGAGGAAAGGCTGTGGGTCTGGGCAGCCCCTCGGCGGCCCCATTCTGTCCAGAGAGGATAAGACAGAGAGAGACTCCTGATCTGCTGACCTGGTGCTGCTCTTTTCTGGCTTAGTGAGCTAGCTCCCTGCCCAACCACCCTGTGGCCCCAAAGAAAGCTGAGAGCAGCAGGTGCAGAGCCTAAGGAGGGGAGTGGGCTTTCTCCTGTTACCCTCCAGGGATTGAGGTCCTGGGACAGTGCAGGGCAGCCATTCATCAGCCAGCACAAAGAGACACTCTCTCAGCCACACAGAGACCAGGTCGGGTCACCTCAGACACTGGGGCATAACATCAGTGGGAACTTTAGAGGTGTCTTAAAAAAAACCCTTTGGACTTTCACATCTAGTGGTATTGGTGGAAGGGTTGGGACAGGAAGGAAGCATTCTGTGGGAGATCCTGGGGAGGAAAAGGCAAAGATAGGCCCCAGCTTCAGTGAAATGGAGGA
Organism: Gorilla gorilla gorilla; assembly: GCF_029281585.2. Classification (NCBI taxonomy): domain Eukaryota; kingdom Metazoa; phylum Chordata; class Mammalia; order Primates; family Hominidae; genus Gorilla; species Gorilla gorilla. The sequence goes on along the minus strand of NC_073224.2, from coordinate 51,291,678 downwards.
GGGCAGGTGGAATCAGAAAGGCTAGAAAAATAGGAGTTGGACGGGCGCGGTGGCTCATGCCTGTAATCCCAGCACTTTGGGAGGCCAAGATGGGCAGATGACTTAAGGTCAGGAGTTCGAGACCAGCCTGGTCAATATGGCGAAACCCCGTCTCTACTCAAAATAAAAGGAGTTAAAAGAAATAGAAATAGCCGGGCGTGGTGGCCCACAGCTGTAATCCCAGCACTTTGGGAGGCTGAGGCAGGCAGATCACCTGAGGTCAGGAGTTCAAGAGTAGCCTGGTGAAACCCCAGTTCTACTAAAAATACAAAACTTAGCTGGGTGTGGTGGTGTGCACCTGTAATTCCAGCTACTTGGGAGGCTGAGGCAGGGCAATCACTTGAACCCGGGAGATGGAGGTTGCAGTGAACCAAGATCGCACCACTGCACTCCAGCCTGGGCGACCAAGCGAGACTCCGTCTCAAAAAAAAAAGAAAAAAAGAAAAAAAAAAGAAATAGAAATAGAAATAATTTATTCTGGAGAAGGAGCAACTAAGAAGGAATAGGAAGGGAAGGCAAAGGCCCAGGACTGGGTGGCCATATTTTCATCTAAAGAAAAAATGTGGCTGTGCCTTTTTCTGCTCTGAGCTTCCAGAGGAGGGAGGCTCTCTGTTTCCCTTCTGAGGCAGAGGGTGCAGTGTTTTAGTCTGGGGCAGGGATATCTTGCAGCTCCAATCTGGACAGGTCACCTTACTGACCCCTACCTTTGCCTCCTGTCCCCCTTCTCCTAATTAACACGAAACACACTGTAGCCCAGTCCCTGGTCAGTCTTGAAAACAGAGATAACTCATCAGAAGGGACAAAATGCAGATGCTTTCCTTGCTAAGCAATCAGAAGTACTTAGAAATTACCGTCACTCACAGCATCCTGAGTCTGTTGTGTGTAGCACAGTGGGCTAGAGCCTATTCCTGTTACAGTCACCAGAGCATCAGCTCTGTGATCCAGATAGAAAGCCACAGTTTTCATCAATGAATATGTCATGTGCCTAGCACAGCACCGGACACTTCATGGATACAAGGATTCATTTCAGTCATCCTTTTCTTCAGGAGAGTCCTCATTGCCACCTAAGAGTCTGGACTGTGTGTAGCTTTAACTGACTGTCCACTTTCCTGGATGACAGTATCAGGCATGGCAATACCATCCCTCAACCCATACTTCACTGATATAATAAATACAAATGGATGCAAACAGGTGAGAATTACTTCATGGTCCCATCACAATCCACCAACCCATCTACACAATCTCTACTCATATTCTCTGCCTTCCCTGCAGCTGTAATAGATGAAAAGTCTCCATTCCTACTTAGGGCCAACTCCTGCATTTTTGCACTGGATCCCATCCACCCTCACTTCTGTGTCTTTGCTCCTTGAAATTATACCCTGTCTTTCCTGAATCATCAGTTTCTCTTTCAACCCTAGATCATCCCCACATACAGAAAAACATGCCTTAATGTTGCCTACCTTAAAAAAAACCAGCCAGGCGCGGTGGCTTAAGCCCGTAATCTGAGCACTTTGGGAGGCCGAGGTGGACAGATCACGAGGTCAGGAGTTGGAGACCAGCCTGGCCAACATGGTGAAACCCCATCTCTACTAAAAATACAGAAAAATTAGCTGGGCATGTTGGTGTGCACCTGTAATCCCAGCTACTTAGGAGGCTGAGGCAGGAGAATCGCTTGGACCCAGGAGGCGGAGGTTGCAGTGAGCCGAGATCATGCCACTACACTCCAGCCTGGGCGACAGAGTGAGACTCCATCTCATAAAAAATAAAATAAAATAAAAAAACCTTTCCTGGCTCCCACACCTTTTTCTAGGTAATAGCCCTTTTCTTTATCATTTTACAGCAAAACTCAAGATAGTTCTCTGTAATTACTCTACACTTTCTTACCTTTATTCACTCCTCAGCTCACTCCAGTTTGACTTCTGTCTTCACCACCCTGCTGACACTTCTCTTGTCAAAATCATCGACAGTCTCCATCTTGCAAAATCCAAAGGCTGAAGCCAGTTCAATTTCACCCATCATCATAAGTGTATGACATAATTGACTGCTCTCTCCTCCTTCCAACTCTTCCCTTGAGGCACTTCCTGGTACCCCTGCCTCACTGGCCATTCCTCTGTCTCTCCCTGGGCTCTTTTCTCCTCTCAATTCTCCCAAACCCACTCTCTAGGCAATTTTATTCCTTTGGCTTTAGAAACCAAGCTCTCTCCTAAGCTGCAGGCTTGCATATCCAAATGCTCATTTGACCTCTTCACTCAGCTGTTGTATTAGCTTCCTAGAGCTGCTTTAACAAAGTACTGCAAATTATGTGGCTTAAAATGGCAGAAATGTGTTGTCTTAAAGTTCTGGAGGCTAGAAGTTCAAAATGAAGGTGTTGGCAGGGCCAGGCTGACCCCTCTAGGGGAGGATCCTTCCTTGCCTTTTCTAGCCCCAGGCGTTCCTAGGCTTGTAGCAGCATCACTCCAGTCTCTGCCATCTTCATCACTGTGAGACCATCTTCTCTCTGTGTCTATGTCTTCATATGCTGTTCTTCTCTGTGTGTTTTTGCTGAACTTGATCTCTCTCTCTTTTTTTTTTTTCTTTTTTTTGAGACAAAGTTTCACTCTTGTTACTCAGGCTGGAATGCAATGGCGCGATCTCAGCTCACTGCAACCTCTGCCTCCCAGGTTTAAGCAGTTCTCCTGCCTCAGCCTCCCAAGTAGCTGGGATTACAGGCATGAGCCACTGTGCCCGACCAATTGATCTCTGTCTCTCTCTTTTTTTTTTAGACAGAGTTTCGCTCTTGTTGCCCAGGCTGGAGTGCAATGGCTCCATCTCAGCTCACTGCAACCTCTGCCTCCTCGGTTCAAGTGATTCTCCTGTCTCAGCCCCCTGAGTAGCTGGGATTACAGGTACCCACCACTACCCCCAGCTAATTTTTTGGTATTTTTAGTAGAGACGGGGTTTCTCCATGTTGGCCAGGCTGGTCTCAAACTCCTGACCTCAGGTGATCTGCCCCCCTCGGCCTCCCAAAGTGCTGGGATTACAGGCATGAGCCACCGTGCCGGGCCGATCTCTTTTTATAAAGATGATAGTTATATTGGATTAGAGCCACCCTCATGACCTTATCTTATTACATGTGCAAAGACCCTATTTCCAAATAAGATCACATAGACAGGTATTGGGAATTAGGACTTTTTTGGGGGAGACACAAGTCAACCCATAACAGATGTCTACCAGGAACTTTGAATTTAACATGTCCATGATGGAATTCTTGATTTCCATACCTTTTGCTCCCAATCGCTCCTCCTTCAGTAATAGGACCATCAGCGCTGTCCGAAAACGTAGAGAACATCCTTGATTCCTCTCTTTTTCTCGCCCTCCCACAGCTAATCTATCAGCCAGACCCATTGCTCAAATCCAACCACTTCTGTCTGTCTCCCTGGCTGCCCCTTGAGTCTAGTGTTCTTGCCCCTCTCCTGGCTGACTGCGCCAGCTTCCTCCCTGGCCTCCTGCTTCCACTCATTCTTCCCACTACAGTCTACTTTCCATCTAAAAGCCAGAGTGAGTGTTTTAAAGCACAAATCAGATCACATCCCTCCCACTGCTTAAAACCTTCCAAAGACTTCTTACTGGAATTAGAATAAAATCCAAGCTTCTTAACTTGGCTTATGAGGTTTTACACGGTCTGACCCTTCTTCTCTCGTTTACTACAACTCTCCCCCACACTCACCTCCTCTCCAGCTGCACAAGCCTTCCTTCTGGCTTCCCTGAACATTCCAAGATTGTTCTCGCTGAGGGCCTCACACTTGTTGTTCCTTCTGCCTGGAACACCCTTCCATCATCTTGGCATGAATAACTTTGTCTCATCATTCCAGGTGTATCTCAAATGTTACCTCCTGAGAGAAGCTCCCTATTGCAACAGGCACTCTCTATCCCCTTACTCTATCTTACTTTATTCATAGTTTTATTTCTAACTGAGAATGTTTTATTTATTGGCTTCTGTGTTACTATCCAACTCTCCTATTAGAATGTAAGGGGCCCCAATACCTACAGCAGATTCAGTACATAGTAGGGCCTCCATATTATTATTTTTTATTATTATTATTTTGAGATGGAGTCTCACTCTGTTGCCAGGCTGGGGTGCAGTGGTGCAATCTCGGCTCACTGCAACCTCCACCTCCTGGGTTCAAGTGATTCTCCTGCTTCAGCCTCCCGAGTAGCTGGGACTACAGGCATGCGCCACCACGCCCAGCTAATTTTTGTATTTTTAGTAGAGACAGGGTTTCGCCATGTTGGCCAGGATGGTCTCAATCTCTTGACCTCGTGATCTGCCTGCCTCAGCCTCCCAAAGTGCTGGGATTATAGGCAAGAGCCACCGCGCCTGGCCTGGGACTCCATATTATTTATTAAATAACATAAATTTACTACTACATGCCAGGCACTGTACTAGGTATTGCTTTTGCAATAAGCAAATGGTAAAATATGTTTTTGTTTGTTTGCTTGTTTGTTTTTTTTTTTTTTTGAGACTGAGTCTTGCTCTATCATCCAGGCTGGAGTGCAGTGGTGCAATCTCTGCTCACTGCAACCTCCACCTCCTGGGTTCAAGCAATTCTGCTGCCTCAGCCTCTTGAGTAGCTGGGAATACAGGCGCCCGCCCCAAGCCTGGCTAATTTTTGTAGTTTTAGTAGAGACGGGGTTTCACCATGTTGACCAGGCTGGTCTTGAACTCCAGACCATGTGATGCGCCCACCTTGGCCTCCCAAAGTGCTGGGATTACAGGCATGAGCCACTGTGGCAGGCGGTAAAATATGTTTCTTCTTTATGAACAAGACAGTGACCCTTCCCCTGGGGAGCATGTCCCAGAGAAAACCAGGTGCTGAACAACTTGTTAGCAACATTATCTCTGAGGATGGGTAAGTTCTCTGTCTTGGGGCCACAGAAGTTTCTCCAAACCTACACCACTCCTGACCCTTCCCTGCCTCCCCATCTCAGTAGATGATCTTGCTTTCTACTTCGCAGAGAAAACTGAGGTCTGGACCAGGAACTGTTGCCCCAGCCTGTTTCCTTCCCTTTCCTCCTTTCTGCCTGCCCTTCTGGAAAGAGTGTAGGCTTTGCATTCAAGCAAACACAGGTGCTAACTGTGGGTTTGTGAGTTACCTTGGGCAAATTACTTAACCTCTGAGTCTCAGTTTCCTCATCTGTAAAATGGTCATGATAACACCTACCTCATTAGGTTGTCCTGAAGATTAAATGAAACATCCTATATCAACATGCCTGTCTTTTCATAGTTGCTCAGTAAATGGTCCATTCCTTTCTCTGCCCCTCTCTCCCCAAGCCACCTGATGAGATAAGTGCTATCCTTCCTGTTTTACAGATGAGGAAACTGAAGGCAAGTCTACTGATGTTCAAGTCTGTCAGTTAACTTACCCAAAGTCACATGTTGCTAAGTGGCAGGCCCTGAGTTAATTCCATATCTCAGACTCCAGCCCCAGGGGATCGCGCTGCTACTGCAAAAAGCAAATGCGAAGACAATCAGTTGGCATTTTAATAATGCCGAATTAATTCAATTTAAAGATTGTTCCTCAGTCTGACATTTTGTCCATTCTCTCTCTCTCTCTCCCCACCACCCTTAGTGTTGTTAGAATGTCCTTTATCTCTCTTTCTCTTTTTTTTTTTTTTTTTTTGAGATAGGGTCTCACTCTGTCACTCAGGCTGGAGTGCAGTGGCACGATCTTGGCTCACTGCAGCCTTGGGCTCAGGTGATTCACCCACCTCAGCCTCCTGAATAGCTGGGTCTACAGGCATGTGCCACCATGCCCAGCTAATTATTTGCATTTTTAGTAGAGATGGGGTTTTGCCATGTTGCCCAGGCTGGTCTTGAACCCCTGGCCTCAAGTGATCTGCCTGCCTTGGCCTCCCAAAGTGCTGGGATTACATGTGTGAGCCACTGTACCCAGCCTAGAATGTCCTTTATCTTAAGAAATGATTATTGTATTTTTTCCTTACTTGGAAAGAAAGCTAGCTATACAACATCCACCCCCTGCATTACAAAACTGCCTTAAACAGCCTAGGTAGGCTGCCCCTCCTTATCTCTGGCAAAGGGCTGGCCCCAGAATGTCTGTATTAGAGGAGCTAAAGTTGGTGCTTTGGTTGGGAAGAGGAAGTCGAGGAATTGTCTAAAAGCTAGTTACATAACTATTAACCTTTTTTTGAAGGAATTAATGGAGAATTCAGAGAAATCAGAGCTTCTACCCCACCACCCTCTGTCATTGCACTGCCCTGGCACATGGGCACAACGTCTTCTGAGAAGGGACACAAACTGCTCAGACATGCGGCATCCTCCCTGTAGTCCTCCTTTCCTGGCCAGTTGGAGAACGATCTCTGCCTTTCACTTCTGAACAGCTTCCAGCATGCCCCATAGGGAACATTTTGGATTTGAATGAAGAGCATAAAAATGTGGTCAGCATATTGGCCTTGGTATTTGATTTTCTTTTTTCCATGCAACCGGCCCCAGGAGGTGACTGACAAGTTGGGCCAAGTGCACTGAAAGCCCTGTCTCGGCTGGCCCATAACTCCTGAGCTACACAGACCCCTAAGGACCCCGTGAGCCAGCAGAGAGCCATAAATCCAGCAAGCTGGAGGCTGGGAGCTCACTGATTGCACTGGGGAAAAGCAGCCTGATCTGATTGCTATGTGTGCTGGAGAGAGAAAAGGTGGTAACTGGAGTGCTGGAAATACAACGACTTTGGAACAAAATGAAGCAACAGAGGAATGGCAGGAGGGACTGTGGTTTTCTCATCTGTACAACAAAGGGGCTGGATTGGACTGCATCTGAAGCCCTTTCATCACAGAAATTCTGTGTTTCTCTTTGTAACTAAGGTCAAACAGATGTGGGAGGGTGTCGGGATGGGAAAGCAAGATCGGGGGACCCAGAGAAGCCGGAAGAAGCAACGAGGAGGCCAACATATTTACTGCCCAATTACTATCACATTTTTTGGTGTGTGTGTGAGACAGGGTCTCACTCTGCCTCCCAGACTGGAGTGAAGTGGTGCGATCTCGGCTCACTGCAAACTCCGCCTCCCAGGTTCAAGTGATGCTCATACCTCAGTCTCCTGAGTAGCTGGGATTACAGGCACATGCCACCACACCTGGCTATTTTTTTATTTTTAGTAGAGATGGGGTTTCACCATGTTGGCCAGGCTGGTCTCGAACTCCTGGCCTTAAGCCACTCACCTGCTCAGCCTCCCAAAGCGCTGGGATTACAGGTGTGAGCCACTGCACCCGGCCAACTATCACATTTAATTCTCAGAATAACAAGTGAGATAGATATAGTTATCCCCATTTTACAGAGAAGAACACTGAAGTACAGAGGCTACATTAATATCTCCAGGTCACAAGGCTCCGTGCTCAGGCTGGGATTCCAACCCAGGCAGTCTGACCCAGAGCCTGCACGCTTGGTCATGAAGCCTTCTTGCCTGAGTATGCAATGTGACCAGGAAAACCCTGGAGGAAACATGTACACAACTTGTGTTTCCTTACTTTTAAGGGTAAGAGTGGAAAACAGATAGTCCCCATGGAGTAGATTGTCCAAAATACACATCTGTCTTCTGGGAAAGAGGAGTGTGTGTGTGTGTGTGTGTGTATGTGTGTGTGTGTCCATAGGGGATGTAACAGACAGAACCAAGAAGCATGTAGGTGAAAATATTTAATAGGGATGAATGTAAATTCCTGTACCTGGGCACAGAATCCCCATTATATAAAAATAGAATAGAGAGTTAGGATCAGAAAGCATCAATTTAGGGGCTTCACCTGACAGTAAGCTCAGGTTGAACACCAATGTGGTGAGGCTTCCAGAAAAGCCCACCACAGGGCTGCATCAGCAGAAGGGAAGTGTCCCACACCAGGACAGAACCCTTAGAGCATTCACGCTAGGTTGAGTTCCAGGCCCCTTGCTATAAGAGGGACAGAGCCAGGCCGGAGAGGATAAAGAGGAGAGCAACAGGGATAGAGATGGACATCTGAGGAAGAGGTAAAACACCAGTTGAAAGAACCAGGCCAGACATGGTGGCTCATGCCTGTAATCCCAGCACTCTGGGAGGCCGAGGCAGGTGGATCACCTGAGGTCAGGAGTTTGAGACCAGCCTGGCTAACATGGTGAAATCCCGTCTCTACTGAAAATACAAAAATTAGTCGAGTGCAGTGGTGGGCACCTGTAATCCCAGCTACTTGGAAGGCTGAGGCAGGAGAATTGCTTGAACCCAGGAGACAGAGGTTGCAGTGAGCCAAGATTGTGCCACTGCACTCCAGCGTGGGCAACGGAGAGACTCTGTCATAAAAAAAAAGAAAAGAAAAAGAAAGAACCAGGTGACATTGTGCAAGTTACACCATACATCACAACGTCAGTTTTCCTATCTGCAAAAGGGGTTTATTAGTAGGGTCGGCATAGAGATTAAATGAGGTAATGCATGTAAAGTGCTTAGCTGGGGGCCGGACATAATAAACGTTAGCTGCACCAGCCGTTATTAAACCCTGAGCATGCTCACCTCAGACAAGGGGTGCATCAGGGACCTGGCTGGAGGATCAAGCACAGGGATCTCCATGGCATCGGTCCAGAGTCACAGCTCTGCATGGTAGCTTAGTGAAGCCAAAGGCCCCACAAGTTGTTCCTCATCCTCCGACATGAGTCCTATTAAACCTCAGCAGCCCATTCTTCTTGGTGGTAGTGAGTTCTCTTAGTGATCAAAGCACAAAGGTGTCTGGCTAGCACTGTTCCCTCCTTTTGGGCAGGCTAGTTGGGTGGGCAGGGAGTGCAGGGGCCATGGGACCAGCAGGGCCCCCAGTGACTGCCAAGGTCCAAGGCACCTCCTGCTGGCTCATTCAGCCCCCTCCCGTCCTGGTCCTTCCCCTTCCCCAGCCCACAGCCCCATCTTGTCCTCCTCCACCCTCCTTGCTCTCTTGCTGGCAGCAGGGACAGCAATGCTAGTCTCCCCTTGGACGCTTTTCCTGAACATTGGCTGAGCATCAGTTTCCTACACTGGCAGAAGCGAGACACACAGTAGGCTTTCAAGGACAGAGAGGAGGAGGACTGAATGCTTAGAAGACAGCAAAGTACATCACAGGCTGTTGGGTTGGAAAGCACCTGCAGGATCACCTAGTTTAATCCTTAGACTTGGTGGTTTTCTGACTGTACTGAGCATAGAATTATTTGCGGTAGATTGTTTAAATGCAGATTCCCGGGCCCTACGTACTGCAATACAGTCTCTTGGGTGGATTCCCAGGAATTTCATTTGTAACCAGCTCCAGCAGGTGATAGCCCATGCAGGTGGTCTGGGTGGACATTTTGAGGAACACTGCCCTTATTCCTGACTCCTCTCCATATTTCTACTACATTCCTGCCACATAGCCATGAGAAAACTCACAGAAAAGAGTTCACAGAACGCCTCTGCTCTCAACTCATTCACAGTCTAGCTGGAGACAGAGGACAGCCACAGGAGCAGTTAGTGCTCAGGTCTTGACCGAGGGCCTGCCATGGGAGTTCAGAGGCAGGCTGGCCCAACTCAAGGCTCCGGGAGGAGACAAGGTTTGAGCAGGGCCAGGACAACCGGATATGGTTTTCTTCCCTAGTCAGCTAAGATCTGTTCTTAGTGGAGGTGATCAATTAGCCAAGCTCATGAATTCTGCATGTCTGACTGACTTTCATCCACCTCCCTCTCCTCCCTTCAGATGGAGCCCTCTGCTCTCTGGGATGTAATTACGATATCTGGCCTGTTTTAATGAAGGCAAAAATATTCAGTATTTGTATGCGACTTCTCCCATGTTGGAGAGGGTGGGAGGGGGCAGGGCAGGGAGGCAGAGCTTTGGGAGAATGAGAGACTAATAACCGCACCTTTGCACTACCATCTAGCGTCTCAGTTCACAAAGTCCATTCACATGGATTTTCTCATGGAATCTATGGCCCTACCATGGCGGCCAAGTGTTTTAGAACCATTTGTGCCAGCAAGGTGTGTCTGCATGGTGTTTTAAATGATGTTGACATTATGTCAGCTCAAGTAAATCAATATTTCCATGTCAACCAACTCATTTAGCTGAGAGTTCACATACCAGGATATCAGTTAACTTACATCAAAAATGTTTCATTAGGAAGTCAGTTTTTATTTCTCGTATTGTTCATGGTGATGTTCACTGACCTATTCCTAGCATGTTACACTAACCTTGAACTGCTGATTGGAATAAGCACAATTATTTTACAAACCACTAGAAAAATAAAGAGTTTTATTAGTTACTATACAACCATTGGTTGTAAACTATGTGCCAATTTCAAAGATACTAAAATTTGAAAAATAATGCATGTTTAAATCTGTAAAATGGGCCAGGCACACTGGCTCATGCCTGTAATCCCAGCACTTTGGGAGGTCGAGGCAAGCAGATCACTTCAGGTCAGGAGTTCAAGACCAGAATGGCCAACATGGAGAATCCCCGCCTCTGCTAAAAATACAAAAATTAGCCAGGTGTGGTAGCAGTGCCTGTAATCCCAGCTACTCGGGAGGCTGAGGCAGGAGAATCACTTGAACCTGGGAGGTGGAGGTTGCAGTGAGCCAAGATCACACCACTGTACTCCAGGTTGGGCGACAGAGCAAGACTCTATCTAAAAAAGAATAAGTAAATAAAAATAAATAAATAAATCAGGAAAATGGTCTAGGTGACAATGAACACAACAATAAACATTATTAGTCCACCTGACTTTGGCACATGGATTTTTTTTTTTTTTTGAGACGGAGTCTCTGTCGCCCAGGCTGGAGTGCAGTGGTGCGATCTCGAATCACTGCAAGTTCTGCCTTCCGGGTTCACGCCATTCTCCTGCCTCAGCCTCCCGAGTAGCTGGGACTACAGGCACCCACCACCATGCCTGGCTAATTTTTTGTATTTTTAGTAGAGATGGGGTTTCACCATGTTAGCCAGGATGGTCTTGATCTCCTGACCTTGTGATCCGCCCACCTCGGCCTCCCAAAGTGCTGGGATTACAGGTGTGAGCCACCACACCCAGCTGGCACATGAATTTTTTTACTCAACATTGATCCCAAATTCAATAGCAAATGGGAGAGGTACAGAAGGAGAGAGGTGAGAGGCAGTTTCCAACTTATCAAGCTAGAAGATCATAGACCATTTTTCTTATGCTCTAAAAGAGCATAGAGACTTAAAGTTTTACAGTTCCATTTCATAGGTGAAATTATCAGTGCTCCAAGACATACATGGCTGCTCAAGGCCACACAGGTAGGAGTGGCGTGGAACTCAACACTAGGGTTTCTGCTTCAAAATTCAGTGACCTAAACAACTCAAATTCCATCAACTGATGGGTGAATGGATAAACAAAATATGGTATAACCACATGGTAGAATATTATTCAGCCAGAAAAAGGAGTGAAATACTGATACATGCTACAACATGGCGAACCTTGAAAACATTCTGCTAAGTGTAAGAAGTCAGACACAAAAAGCACATGTTTATTTATATGAAATATCTAGAATAGGCAAGTCCACCGACAAGAAAACAGCTGAGTGGTTGCCAGGGGCTGAGAGGAGGGGCAATAGGACTGACTGCTCATGGGAATGGGGTTTCCTTTTGGGGATGAAATGTGCTGGAACTAGATGGTGGTGATGACACACATCCAATGTACTAAGTATCACTAGTGGCCGGGCGCGGTGGCTCAAGCCTGTAATCCCAGCACTTTGGGAGGCTAAGGTGGGCGGATCACGAGATCAGGAGTTCAAGACCAGCCTGGCTGATATGGTGAAACCCAGTCTCTACTAAAAATACAAAAATTAGCCAGAAGTGGTGCACGCCTGTAATTCCAGCTACTCGGGAAGCTGAGACAGGAGAATTGCTTGAACCTGGGAGGTGGAGGTTGCAGTGAACCGAGATCACACCACTGGACTCTAGACTGGGCGACAGAGCGAGACTCCGTCTCAAAAAAATAAATAAACAAAAAATAAATGTCACTAGTGGTAAATTTTATGTTCTGTGTATTTTACTACGATTGAAAGGAAGGAAGGAAGGAAAGAGGGAGGGAGGGAAGGAAGGAAGGAGAAAGCAAGAAAGAGGGAAGGAAGGAAGGAGAAAGCAAGAAAGAGGGAAGGAAGGAAGGAGAAAGCAAGAAAGAGGAAGGAAGGAAGGAAGGCAGGAAGGAAGGAAGAAAAGAAGGAAGGAAGAAGGAAGGAAGGAAGGCAGGAAGGAAGGAAGAAAAGAAGGAAGGAAGAAGGAAGGAAGGAAGGCAGGAAGGAAGGCAGGCAGGAAGGAAGGAAGGAAGTCAGGGAAAATCGAATATTCCATGTTCCCTCCTCCCTGGTACTGTGCAGCCCTGGTCTGCAGGCTGGCACAGCAAGTGCCCACCATGCAGGGGGCACTGAATAAATTGTTGATAGAATCAGGGGTCGCTGCTGTTTTAGAGAATTGTAGGAAATCCCCAGAGAAAAGACAGCGCATTGCTCTGGAGGTCACAGTCAGGAGGCTGGGGGTGGAGGTGGGCAGAGAGAAAAAGAAGTGACAAAAGAGAGCTGTGGAAGGACAGGCAAATGGGAGAAACAGGGAAAAAGAAAAGAAAGAAGAGAGAAAAGTGGGGAAGGGGAAAGGGTCTTCTCTCCAGAGAAAGCAGGGCAGGAAGGAGAGAAGAGCGTGGGCTGAGGTGAGTGGAGGAAGGAGGGGCAGCGGGGAGAAGCTGGGGCAGCTGGAGAGCTAAGGTGCCAGAGGAGAGGGCACAGCAGGCACTTGGCAAGCCCACTCCCCACCCTCCACCCGGGTTGTGCCCCTCCTCCTCCCACAGGAAGATGAGCAGAGCTGGCCTGAGATCATCTGTCTTCATTACACCGTCCCCACCAGCCCTGTCACTTCTTGCCAGAAAACTCATCAATATTCCCCTGAGACTTGCCAGCCCCAGCCCCTTTCCTCCCCTGCCCCCACCCCAGCCCCCCACCATCCTCCAAGGCCATGTGCCTGGACCATCTGATGAGCACACCCGAGTCCTCCGCTCCAGGGTCCCTGCTCTTCTCTCTCTCCTCGGTAGATCCAACCAGGGCCCTCCCTCCTGGCCGCAGGGTCCGTGCTAGGGAGGAAATGGACGCATTCCCTGGAGCTGGGGAGAAGCCTTCCTGGAAGCCAGCCAGGCTGAGAGGGGCTATCTTAGTGTGTCAGCCCCATGGGGAAGACATCCTTGACCCCTGTGTTTGAAATTTCTAAGCACCCCCCAGCACTTGGTATCCCTTGCATGTACTTCATTTTTCTCTAGTCTAAACCCTTGACCGTTGTCTAGTATGGGCTCTGTATGTATAACCTATAGTGCATATTTATGTTGTTTATTCATCTCCTCCTTGTAGAACACTCTGGGAGGGCAGGGCTTATGTCAGATGCGTTCACTGCTGCATACCCACGCCTAGGACAGTGCTGGGAACATAAGTGGAATGAATGAGTGTTGCAGTGTTGGGTTTGGACGCCCAGCAGCAAAGTGTTGGCTAACAGCCTCACTAAAGATTGGGATAGGGAAGTTTCAGTACTGAAATCCAATGGCTTCAATACCAAGAAACAAAAGCAGAAACCAGATTTAAAAATTCCTCTGATTCTCACCCATCCAGTGGCCTCTGTTACCTTTAGAATAAAACTCAAACTATTTCTCAACCTGGCCCAACTTGATGAGGCCCCTGGCTGCATTTTTCATCTCATTTCCTAAGCTCTGCCTCATTCACTCTGCAGAAGCCACTGTGGACCTTTTGCAGCTGCTCCAACCCTTGTCCCAACCTACCAAGGTTATTCCTCACTCAGTGTTTTAGCACCACAGCCCAGACTTTAATACAGGCAGGTGAGCCCGGAGAGCTCAGTGGGTAGAGCATCAGACTTTTAATCTGAGGGTCCAGGGTTCAAGTCCTTGTTCAGGCGTCCTATTTTGGCTGGGCACGGTGGCTCACTCCTGTAATCCCAGCACTTTGGGAGGCTGAGACGGGAGGATCACAAGGTCAGGAGTTCGAGACCAGCCTGGTAAGTATGGTGCAATCCTGTCTCTACTAAAAAGTGCAAAAATTAGCCGGGCATGGTGGCGTGTGCTTGTAATCCCAGCTACTTGGGAGGCTGAGGCAGGAGAATTGCTGGCAGGGGGAAGTTGCAGTGAGCCAACATCGTGCCACTGCACTCCAGCCTGGGCGACAGAGTGAGACTCTTGTCTCAAAAAAAAAAAAAAAGAAAAAAATACAGGCAGGCAACTGGCTTCAGACAGCCTGTCCTTCACTCTATTTAGGTCTCAGCTAGAATCTCACCTCCTCAGAAATGCCTGCCCTGACCACCTAAGCTAACACAGCATCCCCCATCCCTCTCCAACCCCTGACCTGCTTTTTCCCTTCTGGTGCTACGTGACTGTGTAGTACATATGTTTGTTTATGGCTCTTTCATTAGAGTGTAAGCTCCATGAGGGCAGGAACTTTGGTTCACCCCAGGTAGTAGGTGCTGTTGGTACTCTGTTCACCTCCTTTGCTCTAACTACAGAGCAGTGCTTAACCATCCACCAGCATCTGCCTTTCTTTGCCAGATGGCTTTCTCCTGCGGTACCTGCTTTGCTTGCCTTGTGATATGGCTTGGCTCTGTGTTCCTACTCAGATCTCACCTTGACTTGTAATAATCCCCATGTGTCAAGGGCGGGACCAGGTGGAGATAATCGAATCATGGAGGTGGTTCCCCCATACTGTTTTCATGATAGTGAGTTCTCACCAGAGATCTGATGGTTTTATAAGGGGTGGAATTCCCCCTTTGGTCAGCTCTCATTCTTCTCCTCCCTGCTGCCATGTGAAGAAGGACATGTTTGTTTCCCCTTCTGCCATGATTGCAAGTTTCCTGAGGTCTCCCCAGCCCTGCAGAACTGTGAGTCAATTAAATCTCTTTCCTTTTTAATTACCCAGTCTCAGGCAGTTCTTTATAGCAGTGTGAAAATGGACTAATACACCTTGCATCCAGCAAAAGGTAATTCTCAGGAAACTAACACACACCCCAGAAAGCCTCAACCAATGGCAGTTAATAGATCTCAGGTAGCAAGTATTATTACTAGCATATTTAGTGAACCTGAGGTATTTTGAGTATAAACAAGTGTTATAAGTAGAGGAAGGGATACTACTAGTGTGTAAAATAAGAAGTATGAGCTTGGATTGAGGTGTTCTGGTTGGTTGCCTCAGTGGGTGATGATGATTAGGGTAGAAACTAATCGTTGTTGGGAGCTAGTGTATAACATACCTCTACCCCTTTGTTTCCCAGGTAAAATGATTCTGTGGTGCCCGTTCTAACCTGGCTCCCAGAGTTACTCAGTGGCCTTGAGCTTTGATGACTCCCAGGGGTAATTTGCCTGATAATGATCCTTTATTGGCTGCCTTCCCTTCCCAGTTTTCCTTCCCTATTCCACTCCTGGTATATCCTGGGATCACTTCCTAAATAAAATTCTACAGTTAAAACTTTATTTCAAATTGGAATGCTTCATATGTTGCTGGTGGGAATGTAAAATGGCGCAGCTGCTTTGGAGGACAGTTTGGCAGGTTCCCAAAATGTTAAATATGGAGCTACCATATGACCCAACATTTCCACTAGGTATCTATACCTGAAAGAATTGAAACATATGTCCACACAAAAACTTGTATATAAATATTTATAGCAGCATAATCCATAATAGCAAGAAAGTGGAAACCACCCAAATGTCCATGAAATGGTGAATGAATAAGCTAAATGTGGTACATCCATACAATGGAATAGTATTCAGCCATAGAAAGGAATGAAGTACTAATACGTGCTACAACATGGATGAACTTTGAAAACATCATGCTAGATGAATGAAGCTAGTCACAAAGGGCCACATATTGTATGATTCCATTGATATGAAAGTCCAGAATAGGGAAATCTATAGAGACAAAAAGTATATCTGTGATTGCTAGGGGTCAGGGGAAGAGGAGAATGGGAATAACTGCTAATGTGTATGAGGTTTCTTTATAGGGTGATGAAAGTGTTCTAAAATTGTGATGGCTGCACAACTCTTAATATACTAAAAATCACCACATTATATACTTTGAAGGGGTAAATTATATGGTATGTGAGTTATATCTCAATAAAGCTTTTTAATTTTTTTAAAGCCCTTGTCTCAAGGTTCACTTCTTGGGAAACCTCAACTAGGATTCCCTAGAACCTAGAATTGTGCCTAGCACACAGTAAGTGTTTAATTAGTGTGGAAATACATGTTGAATGACTGAATATTGAACAACAGCAAACTCAGGTTTAATATGTCACATACACACAACTGCTAATAGAACCATACCTCCATTCCCACAAGCCAGGCCTTGACCACCACCTCATTCCCTATGGGAAACATTAAGTCCGGCAGGCATGTCTGTTTGGAATTGTTAGCTTGTGAAAGGAGCAGAGTGGTGTGTATGTGTGTTAGTGAGATGCTGAGGGAGGGAAAGGGATGTGTGTGGTGTGTATGGGGTTGGGTGTGTGTGTGTGTGATGTGTGTGTAGTATGTGTGGTGTGAATGCTGTGTGTGTATATATGTGTAGTGTGTGTATATGTGTGCTGTGTGGTGTGTATGTGTATGTGTACTGTGTGTGTATGTAGTATGTATGGTATATATATGGTGTGTGCTGTACATATGCATGTGTGTGTGTATATGTGTGTGGTGTATGTGTGGTGTGTGTGTGTATACGTGTAGCGTGTTTATATGTGTGTGGTATGGGGTTCCTGCAGCAGGTCACTGTCACTCTGCAGGGTGTCCCCACCCGCAGGGATTTGGCCGACATCCTCAGCTGTCCATTGGTTGGCCAGTTCCATCTTTTGGGGTTCAAAGGCTGAGAAGAGAAAATGGAGCCCGACCCTGAGCAGGTTTAGAGCAGAGGACACCCCTCACCCATGATCCAACATGCCAGACCCTTTCTCATCTGTTAGCAAGAAAGCCAGTCCTTGAGGGACTTACAACACTCTCATCACCATTAGAATGGGCTTCCCAACATCTATGACTCAGCATCCCCCTCAACTGAGTGAGACTGTCAGATCCCTGCCCCCATCCCCCACCCCTACCTGCTATGCCCTAGCTGAGCTCCAAGGGTGAAGACCCCGTGGCCCCATGTGTGCCCTGCGAAGCTGTATGTGGGGTGAGCAGCGCACTGGTGAGCAGGGTGTGAGCCCTGGGACTGTCACAGTCCCGTAAGGTTCAGAGCAGGCTCCTTCCCACCTTGGCCCCGGTCTCCTGGGAGTGTGGTGAGGCACAGGGCTGGCTGTCTGCTGACATTCCGAGTCCTTCCAGCAGGGTACATCCTCTGCCCTTCCCCCTGAGGGGGTAACCATCAGGACTGCCCCTCCTTCCTCAAACCCTGGCAGTTCCAGGGGTGCCCTCTGTCCCAGGCCTGGCCTGGCCAGCTGCCCCCTCCATTCTGCAGGGCCGTGTGGATTCCCTCTAGCTGTCCCTGGTCCAGGCGCTCAGTGGCAGAACTGTAAATCTTCTAGGCTGGCTCCAGACTCTACCTGCCTGGGCACCTGCTTCGGAGGACGGGCCTGCCTTTCCCGCCCCCGGCCCGCCACTGCGCCTTGGGATCTGCAAGCAGGAAAAGCAGCACCAAGCGTCCCCTGACTGGGCCTCCCTTGGCCCTGGCCCGCTTCCCTCAGACCCCTCCCCAGGCAGCGTGCCCCTGCCCACCTGTGGGCAGCACTGGCTGTTGGCCCCAGCCCATCTTAGTGCTCATTCTGACGGTTAAGTCAGACGTCACTCCACAAATATTTTTGGCCTCCTTGCTCTGAGCCAGGCACTGTGCCAGGCCCTGGGGATACCAAGATGAATGAGGAAGATAGAGGGTACTGCCCACAAGGACTCAGGAGAGCAGAGCAAGTAACACAGAATGCAATGTAGTAAAAGCAAGGGCATTGTTCATAAAACAGAGCTAATCACACGCAGGCACTGCTGTAAACACTTTATGTACATTAGGTCATGTAGTCGCACAGCTCCATGGTGGAGGTCTCATTACAAATACAGAAGCTGAGGCTCAGAGAGGTGAGGACATTTGTCCAGGGCCACCCAGCTACTACAGGGTTGAGGTAGGATTCAAACCCAGGCTGTCCAGCTGTCCAGCTCGAGCCTAGCTTTTATTTATTTATCTGTTTATTTATTTGAGACTGAGTCTCACTCTATCACCCAGGCTGGAGTGCAGTGGTGCTATCTTGGCTCACTGCAACCTCCACCTCCTGGGTTCAAGTGATTCTCGTGCCTTAGCCTCCAGAGTAGCTGGGATTACAGGCATGCACCACCACACCCGGCTGATTATTGTATTTTTCAGTAGAGGCGGGGTTTCTCCATGTTGGCCAGGCTGGTCTCAAACTCCTGACCTCAATTGATCTGCCTGTCAAGGCTAGCTTTTAAACAATGTTAGATTGCTTCCAGATGAACCCAGGAGGAAGAAGCATAGAGGGCATCTCTGAGCTGCCTGGAGAGGTAGTGAGGGATCACCAGGCAGCTGGCTTTCTCTTCCCAGAGGCATTGAACTGATTTAAATATGGCTCTAAACACAGTGAGCTGGCAGGGGCCTTGGGGCCTCACGATATTAAGCCCTTAATGGTGCGAAGCCCTTCCAGGAACTAAAGGGCAGCAATGTTGGCCCTTGGCATGGGAGGGCAGGGAGGGAGGAGGGCCATGGTGCCAAGAATCTGTAACCACAAGACACTGTGCCTCAAAAAAAAAAATTTTTTTTTGAGACAGGGTCTTGCTCTGTTGCCCAGGCTGGAGTGCAGTGCTACAGTCTTGGCCCACTGCAGCCTCAAACTCCTGGGCTTAAGCCCTCCTTCCACCTCAGCCTCCAGAGTAGCTGGGACTACAAGTGTGTGCCACCATGCCAGGCTAATTTTTTAATTTTTTGCAGAAGTGGGGTCTTGCTATGTTGCCCAGGCTGGTCTCGAACTCTGGGTTCAAGCAATCCTCCCACCTTACCCTCCCAAAGTGCTGGGATGACAGAAGTGAGCTACTCCTGGCTAAGACACCCTGTCTTTGGTGCCAATATCACCACATGAGCAGAGGGCAGTCCTGGGGGTCCCATTGAGGCCTCTCCACCATTTATTTTATTCATTCCATTATAGTCCATACTTTGTTGATCACCACACTTATTTCATTGCCTGTCTATCTCCTAAGTCTCCAAGTTCCCCAGGAGCAGGGGCTGTGTGTGTATTAACCAAGGTCGTGTCCCCTGCAACTAGTACCATGCTTGGCATAGAAGATAATGACTTAATGAAGTTGCCGAATGAATGGATGGATGGGTGAAGAATGGGTGAGTGGATGAACATGAGCCTTCCAATCACCCTGGGAAGTGGAGTAGGCATTATTATCCCCATGTCATGGGCCCTGGGAAGGGGCATGGCAGAGCTAAGGGACCAGATCCCTGTTCTGACTCCAGCCCAGACAACATTGTTGGGTCACTCTGGGGGCAGGTCCCTAGGGTCATAGGAACCAGTAAAGGCCCAAACAAAGTTGGCTGTGGAGACCTCTCACTATGACAGCTCCCACTTTCCTTCTCTTTCGCTCCTTCCCTCTGCTGGGCCCCCCAGAAGGCAGTAGTCCCTTTCCCTGGCTTGGCCCATCACTGTGTGCTTGATGCCCATAGCAGTGGAGCAGACACATGGCCTGGTGGACAAAAATGTGGGGTTGTTTCTTGTTTTTTTTTTGAGACAGAGTTTCGCTCTGTTGCCCAGGCTGGAGTGCAGTGGTGTGGTCTTGGCTCACTGCAACCTCTGCCTCCCAGGTTCAAGGGATTCTCCTGCCTCAGCCTCCCGAGTAGCTGGGATTACAGGTGCATGCCATCACACCTGGCTAATTTTTTGTATTTTTAGTAGAGACAAGGTGTCACCATGTTGGCCAGGCTAGTCTTGTACTCCTGACCTCGTGATCCACCTGCCTCAGCCTCCCAAAGTGCTGGGATTACAGGCATGAGGCACTGCGCCCAGCTTTGTTTTTTGTTTTGAGACAAGTTCTCACTCTGTCATCCAGGTTGGAGTGCAGTGGCACAATCTTGGCTCACTGCAGCCTCGACCTCCTGGGCTCAAGTGATCCTCTCACCTCAGCCTCTGGCATAGCCAGGACTATTTTTGTAGAGATGGGATCTTGCTATGTTGTCCAGGCTGGTCTGGAGCTCCTGGGCTCAAGAAATCAATCCTCCCACCTCAACCTCCCAAAGTGCTGGGAGTAGAGGCATGAGCCATCACACCTGGGCAGGGCATGAATGTTAACATGTATCCCCAGGACCATGGTGATGGGGAGGGGGATGGGGTGGTGGGGGGTGAGGGGTGGGGTGAAGCTTCATTCATAAGCACCCTCACTCCTCACTACAAACTCTCAGAGAGTTCTGAGAACTCTCCAGGAACAATGTTGCAACCATTCGTTCCACACATATTTATCAAGGGCCTCCTGTGTACCACGCAGGATTTAGGCACCAGGAACCCAGATCCGTCCTCAAGGACCTCTAGGGCAGCAGGGGAGACAGAGAAGAAAGCAGGCAGCCACATGCTAGGGAGAGCCAAGCCACGGGGGCGACCAGTGGCTCTTGGGGGTGGACTGAAGACTGCAGGATGAAGTTATCCCTTTGAGGGGCCCGGACACTGAGCTGAGAAATTGCACAATTGCTAGAGAGAGAATTACAAGAAAAGCTGAGCTGTGGATGCAAACGTGTGAGACAGAGAGAGGCAGGAGAAGAAGCCAGGCTGGCAGGGGTAGGGGGGTAATAATTCCAGTTCTAACTGCTTCTACACAGAAAAACTCATTCAATCCTCGCAACAAGTCTATCAGGCAGGTACTCTTAAAATACCAATTTCATAGGTGAGAAAACCATGGCACAGAGAGGTTCAGTGACTTGCCTCGGACACACAGCTAGAAAGTAACAGTAGGTTTTTTTTTTTTTTTTTTGAGACAGAGTCTTGCTCTGTCACCCAGGCTGGAGTGCAGTGGTGTGATCTCAGCTCTTGCAACTTCCACTTCCCAGGTTCAAGCTATTCTCCTGTCTCAGCCTCCAGAGTAGCTAGGATTACAGGCATGCACCACCACACTGGGCTAATTTTTTGTATTTTTAGTAGAGGTGGAGTTTTACCAAGTTGGCCAGGCTGATCTCGAACTCCTGACCTCAAGTGATCTGCCCGCCTCGGCCTCCCAAAATGCAGGGATTACAGGTGTGAGCCACCGCGCCCAGCCACAGATAGGATTTGAACCCAGGAAATCCGGCTCCAGCATCTGTGCTTCTAACCACCGTACTGCACGGCTGTGGCAGGCAGGAGTCAAACCATAGACATCCTTTTGGTCATACTAAGGAGCCTAAAATGCTCTCCCTGGGGATGGGGAGACCCTGGAAGTTTGAACGGGAAAGAGGGATGAGGCTGGAGGCCGCATGGAGGATGGGTTTCAGGGGTGAGGCGCGAGGGCAGCCAGGAGGCTGTTGCTGCAGCCAGGTGAGAAGAGATCCAAGGCAGCGGTGGGAGAGGACAGGATGAATTTGAGAAAAACCAAGAAGGTAAACTTGGCAAAATGTGTGACTGGCAGGAAATGAAAGCTTGTGAAGAGGGAGGTGTGAAGAGGGGCTTTCCGATCTCTGGCTGGGCGCTTGGGGGAGGGTGCGCCACCGGCCAGGCCACCGAACACAGGGGAAAGGCTGTCGGAGTGACGCTGAGTTGAGGTTGGGGTGTGTTGTCTTGGAAGTATTTGCGGGACGCCCAGCTGGAGGTGCACAGCAGTCAGTAGAACCCCACAGCCCTGCTGCTACACCAGACCCATCTTCTCCCCACCCACCCTGCCCCCTCCCCCAGCCCCATCTTCCTCACCCCCCTCCTGCCTCCACCCTAGAGCCGCCAGATTCCTGGAAAGCCCCAGTGCTTCCTCTGGGTTCCCAAGGCCTTGCACCTGTGGGGCACCAGGGCCTCCTCCCTGAAGCAACAGTTCGCCTCCCGTGGAGTGGGCATCGCAGATCCGCTCCCATTTCCTGCCTGCCCTTAATGTCCTCAGATGCTGGGATGGGAGTTTTCTAGTCTGTTTTCCCCTGGCAGCAGTGGGGACTTGATCTCTCTCCACGTCGTGTGGCCACAGCCTGTGACTCCATCCCCGTTAAGTGAACCAACACCGAATTGAGGAAGATCCCGTGCCGATCTGCACACTGATCTGTTGCAAGTCTGCTCATCAGGGTTCCTAGAGGGCAGCCACCTGGGCTGTGGCAGGGAAAGAACTGGGTGTCTAGGGGAATCAGGAAGGGGGATTTGTGGCAGACAGAGCTTGGGATGGGATGGGACCCAGGGTGCCTGGGAGAGACCTCTCACCAGAGGTCAGGAATCTAGATGCTAACCCTGGCCCTGCTACTGTGCTGCTGTGTGACCTTGGGCATGTTACCCAACTGCATGCATCTCCTCTGTCATATTCAGGCTGAACAGCATAGCCTGGCAGCCGGACACGTGGGCTGTCGACCTCCCTGTCTCACCTTCCTGCAGGGCGGCCTCTCTGCCATCAGAAGAGGGGAAGCCCACAGAGCCACAGTGAGCAGTGCTGGAGGGGTGGGCGCTTGGCAGAACCAGCAAGGTGTTTTAGCAGCAACAGGACAATAGAGCGGCTTAGCACTGGGAGCTTATTCTGCTTATTTTCCCATCTGTGTGTCGGGACATGCCAGGGCTGGGTGTCTACATTTCGGTAAGCCTCTTGCTACAATAGCATTCTCAGCAGCTTCAGTCACTTAGACCACAGCGGTAATCCGCTCAGGAAGAGCCCAGCCCTCGCTGCAGCAGCCCGGGGGGCCGTATTTGGGGCAGGACGCCCGTCTGCCTCTGCAGCCACTCCTATTGCCTGCCTGCCTCTCTTTCCTTGTCCAGTGTGTCACCTTCAGATGCCCTACAGGCCCCCCAACAAGGGTGGGTCAGTGGGAGCACTGATGGGTCCCTCCCAGCTGAAGGGAATTAGGTTAGACACGAGGAAGAACTGTCCCAGTGCTGGGGTGGCAAGTAAAGAGGAAGGTGGTTTCTTTTTCCCTAAACAGTTTTAAAAATATTAGCTATTCTTCTACCTGAGGTACAGTCAGGTGAGTTTGGCCTGGGGGCAGGGAGATGGCCACTGAGCCCCTGGAAAGGAGTTGAGTGAGGCTGGGCTTGGTGGAGGGAGGGCTACAGCAAAGACATGGGTGAGGAGGAGCTCTGGAAATAGCTCCCCCAAGGGGAAACAGCTCCCTTTCCCCCTTGAGGTAACTGATCAGACTGGGAGTTCTGAGTCCTGGCTGTAGGGGCTGCCAGATTCTACAAGCCTCTCTGACCCCCAGGTTCCTTTTCTGTCACACAGTTTTTGAGTAACTATAAAACATCTCTGGGCTGGGTGCGGTGGCTCACGCTTGTAATCCTAGCACTTTGGGAGGCTGAGGCAGGAGGATCGCTTGAACCCAGGAGTTTGAGACCAGCCTGGGCAACATAGCAAGACCCCATCTCTACAAAAATTAAAAAAAAATTAGTCAGGCATGGTGGTACATGTCTGTAGTCCCAGCTATTTGGGAGGCTGAGGTGGGAGGATCGCTTGAGCCCGGGATGTCGAGGCTACAGTGAGCCGCGATCAAACCACTACACTCCAGCCTGGGCAACAGAGCAAGACCCTGTTCTCCCTCACTGCTCCCCCTCAGAACCGCTCCCCCTCAGAAAAGTCTCTGATCTGACACTCTCAGCATTTGATACTATTCACCCCTTCTTCCATTTTGAAATGTTCTTCCTTAATTATTGAAAGGAATATTCTTCAGGCTCTCTTGCATCTTCCATAGGAATTAGGAATCTTCTATTTGCAGGAAACTGAAAACCTCTCTACCTAACAGGCTAAAAAATACAGGACATCTATTCATTCACAAATGGTTCCAGCAAGGACTGATGGAGCAACTCAGGGATGTCACATAGGGCTAGTTCTTTCTTTCTGCCTCTCTGTCTTCCTCAGCCTCATACTCCCTCCCAGGCTGCTGCTCTTGGTGCCACCTGCCTCTTCCTTCACACAGTGATAGAAAGAGCTTCTTGTCCCAGGATGTCATTCAAAAGCCCTGTAAGTCTCTGGTTGGCAAGACTTAGGAGACATGTCCCCCTCGAATCAATCATGATACCATGTGCTCCACTCCACAGCCAGAGATCCCTTCTGTCCCCAGAGTTGCCAGGATCTTCCAAATGAAAATAGGAGCTGCTGAGGTGGGGAAGGGGACTGGCCACTGGGGAGACCTCAACACATACCCTTGCCCTGACCCCTCCCACCTCTAGTTCTCTTCCTGCTGGCCTCAGCCTCCCTCTCCACACTGGCTCCCCCAGCATCCAGAGTCCCTCCCCGGCTGCAAGACCATGCCCCTGTGGCTGACTCCCTCCTCATCCACACTGAAGCCCTGACTGTCTTCCAACATCCTGTCCTGTATCTTGATCTGTTCACGAAGCATTTCTATCTGATGTCCTCAAATTCACCCTCATATAAAAAGAACTAATGATCCTTTCCCTGAGATCACACGCCCGTCCCCCGACACACACACACACACACACACACACACACACACACACACACACACACACACACACATTGCTTGACTCTCCAGTTATTCCCATGTTGGGCTGGTCCTTCTCCTTTACCCCCAACATCACATCCTGCAGGACACCCTGGCAGTTTTCCGTTGCGTCTACAGTTAGTTACCTTAAGCCTGGGCCACAGAAACATACTCCCCTAGTCTACAAAAATTAAAAGAAAAATTAGTCTACTCTTCAGTCCCAGACATGCTCCCAGTCTCCTCCTCACTTGGATGTCAGCCTTCCTGAAATGCCACTGCTTCCTGTCCCCCCTCCCTCAAACACCTTCAATGACTCCCCGTCTCTCACATGACCAAATTGACCTCCCTTCGCCTGGCATTTGAAGCTCTCTGAGAACCAGCCTCCTCTAACTTGATGGCTTCGCTCTGCCGTCTGGTACAGATGTCTGTCTGGTTCACCATATACCTGGAAAGACCCTGAGCGTTCCTGCCTCCTCACTCCCCTGTAGCTTCCCAAAGGTCCCCATGCTCCTGGCAGCCTTCCTTGACCACCACAGCCCCACAATCTCTCTGTCACTGTCTGGGTCAGTTGCCTGGCCCTCAGAGTCACTGCCCAGCCTCCCATTTTTGTGTGTGTAGAACTGTCTGCCTTTGTATTCCCAACTGCATCCAAAGCCCCTTGAGATAAGAGTCGCTGTCCTCAAATGCCCTGGGGGAGCCTGTTCTTGGTAGAAATGAGCTCCTGTGCATGGAAGCACCTTGCACCATTCTGAGTTCTGAGAGGGCAGAAAGGGTGGTTTGGTGTTTTACCAGGGAGGAGGTCAAGAGCAGGACCATTGAAAGAAACTGCAGACATTAGAGCCTCCTCAGGGAGGGTGCGGTTGTTAAGGGCAGCCTGCTTACAGGAGAGAGCCACAACCTGGCATCAGAAGACACCAGCTACGACCAGGCATGGTGGCTCATGCCTGTAACCCCACCACTTTGGGAGGCTGAGGCGGGCGGATCACCTGAGGTCTGGAGTTCCAGACCAACCTGACCAACATGGAGGAACCCAATCGCAACTAAAAATATAAAATTAGCCGTGTGTGGTGGCGCATGCCTGTAATCCCAGCTACTCGGGAGGCTGAGGCAAGAGAATCACTTGAACCCAGGAGGCGGAGGTTGCAGTGAGCTGAGATCAGGCCATTGCACTCCAGCCTGGGCAACAAAAGTGAAACTCCGTCTCAAAAAAAAAAAAAGGAAGAAGAAGAAGGAGGAGGAGGAGGAGGAGAAGGAGAAGGAGGAGGAGGAGGAGGAGGAGAAGGAGGAGGAGGAGAAGGAGAAGAAGGAGGAGGAGGAGGAGGAGGAGAAGGAGAGGGAGAAGAAGGAGAAGAAGGAGAAGAAGGAGGAGGAGGAGGAGAAGGAGAAGGAGAGGGAGAAGAAGGAGAAGAAGGAGGAGGAGGAGGAGGAGGAGAAGAAGACACCAGCTACGATCCCAGCCACCCTGCTCACCAGCCGTGGGATCTTGGAGAAGTCACTTAGCCTCTCTGAGCTTTGGTTTCCTCACCTAGATGAAGGGGTATCATGTTACCTGCTCTGCCTGCATCCCTGGGCTGTTGGAGGAGCACATAAGGCAATGTGCATGGAAGGGCTTTGCAAAACTCTGCAAATAGACTGGCCAAGGAGTGTTTATCCAGTGGCCTGGCCTCAGTCTGGCCTGCCAGTGGGAGAGGCGAAAGGGCAAGAAGGAAGCCTGGCCCGCCCCCAGCGGGAGGCTCTGCGCCCGTCTGGCCCTCAGCAGGCCATGGGGAGAACAGAAGCTGATCAAAGGCCAGGGTTGTAAACAGCAGGGGAGGGCACCTCTCCCCAGGAAGGGGGACCTGCGGACCGGCTCCAGCTGACACCCTCCTGGCCGCCAGCAGGGACTTCCTGCCCTCTAGTGGACATAGTTAGGAGGTGCACCCACTTCTGAAACCTGCGGGCTTCAGAAGCTGGCTGCGGGCTGCCTGGCCTAACAGCACCGAGATCTACAGATTGCAGAATGCCATCTGGCACCAACAACTGTGGCATGAACTTTGTTATCTTTTGGAATTCTCAACAACCTTTCAAGGTTTGCATTATTATTCTCATCTTACAGAGGTGGATCCTAAGGCTTAGAGGGTATGGAATCACTCAAAGCCATAATGTTGGGGCTGGGCTTCCTCTCCACACCAGAGTGTGTGGAGGGGGGGTCTGAGTCCCTCTAGGCCAGGTCTCATGGAGCCGGGGGGGCGGAGGATGTGGGCTCATTGTCAAGAAAGCCAGGCACGGTGGCTGATGCCTATAATCCCAGCACTTTGAGAGGAGAGGCCAAGGCAGGAGGATCGCTTATGCCCAGGAGTTCGAGACCAGCCTGGGCAACATAGTGAGACCCCATCTCAAAATTAAAAAAAAAGAGAAAAAAGAAAGAAAGAAAAGAAAATCAGGACAGCTGGTGTTCTTACAAAGGCCTCCTGAAAACCCACCCCCTTCCCCTCTGTCTCTGTCTGCAGCTTGAACTTCCCTTCCAACATGGGGGCCGAACCTGTGGCCCGTGACCCTTATCCTCTGAGGTAGGGTTGGCAAGCTTTTCTGTAAAGGGTGGGATAATAAACATTTTAAGCTTTGTGGGACCTGTGGTTTCTGTTGCAGCTACTCAACTCTGCCGTTGTAGCAGGAAGCAGTCATAGACAATGCATAAGTGAATGAGCACGGCAGCGTTCCAATAAAACTTTATTTATAGATACTAGAATTCCAGTTTTTATATAATTGTCATGTGTCATGAAAGATTGTTTTTCTTTATGGATTTTTTTTTCAGCCGTGTAAGAAAGTAAAAACCATTCTTAGCTTTCAGGCGGTCCAAAAACAGAGGCAGGCCGTGATTTCCTGATCCCTGCCCTAAGATGCAGGAGTCCATCTCTGAAGTATTGATACTTCAGCTCCTCTCGTGTGACTGTTTCAAGTCCCTTTCCCTTGTTCCATTTCTTCTTCCAGTGCCCTCTGTGATGCCAGAACCCAAGGTCCTGCCCTCAACTCTCTGTCCTCCCTTCCAGGGGAATTTTCATTCCATTGTCACAGTCGGCCGCAGGAAGTGCCAGCACATGCCCCTTTGCCCTCACTCCTCAGCCACAAAGCCTTTTCCGACCACCGACAGCTCACCCATCCTTCAGCTTGCCTCACACGTCACCTCAACATCTGTGTGTTTTAAGAGCCATTTGCTCTTAAAACAGTGGCTCACACCTGTAACCCCAACACTTTGGGAGGCCAAGGCAGGTGGATCACCTGAGGTCAGGAGTTCAAGACCAGCCTGGCCAACATGGCGAAACCCCATCTCTACTAAAAATACAAAAAAAATTAGCCAGGCCTGGTGGTGGACGCCTGTAACGCCAGCTACTTGGGAGGCTGAGGCATGAGAATCGCTTGAACCTGGGAGGCGGAGGTTGCAGTGAGCCAGGGTTGTGCCATTGCACTCCAGCCTGGGTAACAGAGTGAGACTCTGTCTCAGAAAAAAAAAAGAAAAAAGAAAAAAAGAGCTATTTGCCTTCTGCAAACCCTCAGAACAGACATGGCACGCTACAGAAAGCAGACTTGTTTTGCCACCACTCTAACTTGGATCTAAATCTTGACTCTCCCACCAGCCAGCATGTGATCTTTATCCTTTCCCTCTCTGGGCACTCATTGTGTCCATGTTTCATGCTACTGTTGGAGAAGCAGTGTGGTGCTGTGATGTGAGCACTGAGTAAGTATCCAGGTGCCCCGGGGTCTGGTTCCAGCTCTGCGTTTTGTAGCCCTGTGACTTGAGGGAAGTTACAGGTGCTGGAGGGTTCGAGCCATTTGCATTTGCATCAGGATAGATCTGGATCTCTAAAGAGATCAACATTTGGGGCCTGGCACAGTGGCTCATGCCTGTAAACCCAGCACGCTGGGAGGCCGAGGCAGGTGGATCCATTGAGGTCAGGAGTTTGAGACTAGCCTGGCCAACATGGTGAAACCCTGTATCTACTAAAAAATACAAAAATTAGCCAGGCGTGGTGGCACGCACCTGTAACCCCAGCTACTTGGGAGGCTGAGGCACAAGAATCACTTGAACCCGGGAGGTGGAGGTTGCAGTGAGCCGAGATCGCACCACTGCACTCCAACCTGGGCAACAGAGCGAGACTCTTAAAAACAGAGAGAGATAAACATTTGGGAATCAACAGAGTATAGATCAGGGTTATCCAATCTTTTTGCTTCCCTGGGCTACATTGGAAGAAGAACTGTCTGGGGCTACATATAAAATATATTAACAATAGCTGATGAGGTTTTAAAAATCTCATAATGTTTTAAGAAAGCCTATGAATTTATATTAGGCCACATTCAAAGCCATCCTGGGCCACATGCAGCCCATGGGTAGCAGACTGGATTAGCTTGCTATAGGTGGTCACGTAGCTGTGGCGAGGATGTCATCATCCAGAGAGAAGTTGAGTACCAGGGACAGAGTCCTGAAATACGCACACAGGGTCAGTCTTAACCTTTGGTGGCCAGGAGGTGGCAGTATATGCCACTAAGGGGTGTTCTGAGGGGCAGGAAAGGGGCACTCAGGAGAGAGAAGCAGATCTCCCAAACTTCAGATTTACTTCCTAGTTGGGCAGTGGTGCCTGGCACCTAGGTGGTGTGGGGAGTGAGGAATGAGGCAGATGGAGATGAATCAGACGGAAGTAGAACTATGTGTAGCTTTCAACTAAAAACTCACTGGAGGCTAGGCTCTGCGGCTCACACCTGTAATCCCAGCAATTTGGGAGGCTGAGATGGGCAGACTGCCTGAGTCCAGGTGTTCAAGACCTGCCTGAGCAACATGGTGAGACCATGTCTCTACAAAATTTTTTTTAAAATTAGCCAGGTGTGGTGGTGTGCACCTGTGGTCCCAGCTACTTGGGACTTGGGAGGCTGAGGCAGGAGGATCACTTGAGCCCAGGAGGGTGAGGTTGCAGTGAGCCATGTTCATACCACTGCACTCCAGCCTGGGCAGCAGAACAAGATCTCCTGTCTCCAAACAAAAGCAAAAACAAAAACCTCACTGGATGGGGATCAAGATGTTACATTGCGAGAAGCACTTAACTAGGAGCCCAAAGGGTAGGGTATCTAGGTTCAAATCCCAGTTCTACTGTTTACTAGCTGTGTAGGCTTGGGCAATCTATCTAACCTGTCTGTGTTTCCATTTCTTTGACTATAAAATAGGGGTAATGATAGTATCTATCTCCAAGGGTTGTGTGAATATTAGATTAGTTGATATAAGAAAAGTTTTTAGAACAGCACTTGGCACATATAATGTGCTTATAAATACTAGCTACTAATATTATTATCTTTAAAATCATCCCTGAATGGGAAACCCTCCAAGTCCCTCTTTCCTATGAAGAGGGCCCAAAATCTAAGTCTGGGACTCAGAAAGGTACCAGTCACGTAAGATCAGCTGTTGGGAGAAGGGTCCTGGCAGACACATACCACACCATGCCATTCCAGGAACCTCAGACTTCAGAGGCCATGCCAATGGAAGGGTAGGGTCAGAGCCACATACCTCCTTACCTTGATGTTCTTTTTACCTGACTAGGGTTTAACACCTCCCTTTCTCCAGTGTCCAGGAGGAACTGGATCTAGAATAAATCTAAATGTGTGTGTGTGTGTGTGTGTGTGTGTGTGTGTGTGTGTGTGTGTGTGTGTGTGTGTGGTGCAGGTGGACAGGGGTGAAGTCTCTCTTCTTCCCTCACCCCTCCAGTTTGTCCCTGATCCTGAAGTCAAATGGTGAAGTGGAAAGACCCCTGGGCTGGGCATTAGGTTACCCATGTTCCAGTCCTGGCTCTGTGACTTTGGGCAATTTACTTTCCCTCTCTGACCTCAGTTTCTCAAAGTTCCCTTCTAGCTGAGCTATTTCATAATCTTTGAGTCAGCCTATGATTCTCCTCCCCAAGTCCCGCAGCTGCACCTCAGCCTCCTCTTCCACTGTCCTCTCCCTCATCACCACCCCCCAACTCCAGTGTCCTTGCAAAAGGCTGCTAGATCTAGAAATGGCTTAAATCATCTTTCGAGAGACAGAGAGAGAAAGAAAGAGAAGACAGACAGCCTCCCGATTTTCATTTCCCTATAGCGATGCTTCTCAGGGGTCAGTGGATGGGTCAAAACTGCCAATTTAGCAAACACCTGGGCCCCTGGGAATAGGAGTCTGAGAACAGGTAAGGGGCAGGCACTGCGGAGGTCAGATGTTTCCACGCAGGCTGTAGTGGAGGGAGGTGGTGGGCTGAGCTCCAGCTCCTGGAACACCTCCCAAGGTGATCATTTCCTGACCTTGCTGCTTAGAGCTCTGTGTCTGCCCCGGCCTACAGCCCTCATCCTAGTGGGCGGGGAGGGGCCACAGCACACTGCTGGGCCCCGGTGGAAGATGTGAGTCCCTGGGAGCTGGGGCCTCCAACCTTGTGAGGCATTTAATATCTTGCTGTTGGGCTGTTGGCATCAGGGAGACCACCCTTCATTGCCAGAAACCAGGGCTCAAGATTCTCCCTCAGAAGTCCCTCTCCTCAGAGCAAGCAGGGGTATGATCTGCTTTCATGTCCCTGGAGGTGCTGGGGGCCAAAGGAGAGTTGCGGTTCTGTCTGGCTCACTCTGATTTCTTATAAGCAACAGCTAGATGCACGGAGGATAAGCAGAGAAGCATTTCCTGGGCAGACAAAATCACGAAATGATGAAATGGTGGCTGTTTCATAGTGTGGGTCACAGGTAGTCCTTTCTGGATTCAAGGAACTAAACCCACACCAATAACCCAGATGGGCTAGATAATTTGCAGGATCTGATGCAAAATGAAAATGCAAGGCTCCTTGTTGAAAAAGTATTAAGAATTTAAACAAGAGAACAATAAAGCATTAAAACAAGCAGGAGGCCCTCTGAGTGTGGGGCCCTTCTGAGCACAGGACCTGATAGACGGCATGATGCGTGCCCATGGAAGCCAGCCCTGCAGAGAACTATCATTTCTTAAGCACCTACTCTGTGCCAAGTTTTTTATTTAATTAAATTAATTAATGAATTTATTTTTTGAGACAGAATCTCACTCCATCACCCAGGCTGGAGTTCAGTGGCACAATCACGGCTCACTGCAGACTTGACCTCGGGGGTTCAAGTGATCCTCCCACCTCAGCCTCCCATGTAGCTGGGACTACAGACACGTGCCATCATGCCTGGCTAATTTTTAAATTTTTTGTAGGGACAGAGTCTCACCATGTTGCCCAGACTGGTCCTGAATTCCTGGGCTCAAGTGATCCTCCCCATTCAGCTTCCCAAATTGCTGGGATTACAGGCGTGAGCCACCACATGTGGTCCGTGCCAGATGTTTTATACGCATTATCTCATTTAATTATGAAACAACCTTAGACAAAGGCGTGACGAGGTTCTCTTTGTGGATGGCTTGCCCAAGGTCACATCTGCTCATGAGTAGCATCGGAATCCAGAGTCTTCCGAGGTCAGAGCCTATGTCCTCTCTTGAGTGGCGCTGCCTCTGATTCAGAGTCTTTGGGGGCTGCCAGGAAGCAGGCATGCACCAGAGGATGGGCACACTGAGGTGTGGCAGAGACACCCTCCCAAGTTTGACTTGCCCCGTGCTGGGCTGCTGGCATCCCTCCCTGGGTCTGGAATCTCCCTAGGTCTGGAGCTGTTACAAAAGGCACACATGCTTGGGACTCAGACCTGGATGCTCTGCCTCACCCTGAGTGACTAGGAAAGCCACATAACCTCTGTGAGCCTCAGTTTGCTCATCTGTAAAATTGGCTAACAACAGTGACTTCGTGTTGTCCTGAAGATTCACTGTAGTCTGGTATATAAGGTGCCTGACACACAGTAGGTGCATAGCAAAGCCCGTTCTCCTCAGGACAGCACACCACTGCCCCCTCCCTGCCTCCACCCTCTCTCCTCAGCAAGCCCCACCCCACCTGGGCCTGCTGCTTTTGAAGCATCCCAAATTCACTGTCCCTAGGGCTTCTCCCCGAGGCCGCACTGGTAAGGGAGAGCTCCTGGCTGCCTTTCCCTGAAATCACACTTTGAGTTCCAAGATTCATTGTAATCACACCAGGGAGGATTCGATTACAATGCCAAGGGTGGGGAAATCACCAACTTTCTGGATTCACCAGATTTCTGGAGTGGCCGTGGCCTGACTCCTTTCTGAGGCGGCAGCCCCGGCCCTGGTACTCATGGACCACCTGCTTCCATTCCTCACTGAGGGTCTCACTCCAGTCTCCGGTCTTTTCTCTTCCCCATCCCCTTTCAGGGAAACCTGCAGGCATCCTGCAGACTGCCCCTTCTTGCAGGACAGCCTCCTTTCCCTGCAAGCCCCCCACTGGGGAGGCTCCTTGTCCTCTCAAGCTGGTGGTCTGGGTTTCTCACCTCCCGGCTGAGGTTCCTCATCTACTTGGCTTCACCCCTCTCAGGGACAGTTCCCTGGGGACAAAGCTCCCTTCCAGTCCCCTCCCCAGCCCATGTCAGGAAGAGGAGGCAGATGGTTAGGTGGGGAATACCTAAAGTCTGAGAAAGCCTCTGGCACCAGAGAAAATAGCAAACCCTCCCCTCCCTTCCCCCAGACCCAGCCAACTGCAGCTCCAGGCTGCCTGGAGTGACACCTGCCCCTTTGCCCTCTTTCCAGGAGTAAATATTGGATCAGGTTCAGTCACCAGCTGTTCAACTAAGAGCAAAGTCAGTTGTGGGATCATGAATGGCTGGGATCCTAGGGAAGACATGCTGAGAAATATCAGTGCCCCAGGGGACCCACGGGAGAGCTCCTGGAGCAAATAGTAGGCCTGGGGAAGTACAGATTCCAGCTGACAAATTCCCTTTGTTTCCCTGGCTACACCAGGTACTGCCAGATACCAACCTGCAGAGCTAGGCTGGCCCCTGGAGGAGCTGGCCCCCTGGAGTATGTCTTTCTTGCCAGGACATTTGGCATAATGGTCTGATTTGGAGGCAGCTTGATATATTCAGGTATTGTACCAGGTAAACTTGCCAGGTACCACTGCCTGGCCACTCAGATAGTGGCACCTGGTAGTAACTGACACACTCAGGTGCATTTTGGTTGGATATACCTGTCCATGTGGGTGTGGGCCCCTGAGTCTCGCTGATCATTCAGGGGTGTCTGAGCTGAACTGGCCCGATATCTGCCCCATCACTCAGCTTGCATTCCCGGAAGGCCCTGGTAACTCGAACCATTCTGGTCCCGGGGCTCAGCCGAGAGGAAAAGGAAGTGTGAGTCTAAACCCCAGCCTCTTCCTCACTGGTCCCGATGTGGTTCCCACCTTGCGCCTGTCCAGACTGTTCCCAGGTCCTGACCCCTCCCTGTTCTGCCAGGCCCCACTCCTATCCCTGGGGCCACACCTGGCTGCTCTGTGGGTCCCAGCCCCTCCCAGGCTTCAGGGAAAGGGGAAGCTGGTCTGGGAGGAAATTAGGGAAATTAGCTGCAACTCCAGGAAACAACATCCCCAGGACTGGGCTAAGAACTCCGTGCTGGGCCCGCAGGCCAGGGAACCTGGTGCCTCCAGGCTGAGGTGGGGGCATGACAGCTGTCTCTCCTCAGTCTTGGGCACAGGTCCCAAGCCTGGCCAAGGGCTGCTTCTCAAACTGAGCTTCTGAGTGAGGAGTGAGAGGAGCACAGCCTGCCCAGGCATTTCTCTGGGCTGTGCTAACCTCAGAGGACAACACTGTGAGTCACCACCACAAGTCTGTCCTCACCCCTGCCCCTAGGATGGAGGGAGGCAAAGAGTGAGCGGGGGAGGCAAGGTCTGGGGCCAAAAATCACAGTGTTGGCCTGGGGCCAATTGGAGCCAGAAGAACCACCAGGGGAGAAGGGCAGGGGCTGGGGGAATTTCTGTGCATTTTTCTGATGCTGTCAGCAGAGTTAGTTCCCTGGGCTCTAGCTGAATGCTGGCACCAATGCAGTGGCTCAGTTTTAACATAAAATGCCATGCAAATGTCTGCCAAATAGCATCCACATCTTCTACCCATGCCCTGGTTTCAGAGGCTCTGGCCTCTGGGTCCCCTGTCTCTGTCTCCAGTAAACTCGCCTGCTTGCACGATTTTCTCTCAGGCTCTGTCCTTCCCTATCAAGATCCAGCGGCTGGAGCTGGAGCCTGGTGTCATCCTGGCCCAAGCTGCCCAGGCGGGACGACCAGAGAACTCAGAGGTGGGGATGCAGGTGGGGATGCTCCCCTCCCCAGGCGCCAGGCAGCTGCCCTCTCTCCCCTGCTTCTGCTCCCATCCTGGCTGTCCCTGGGCAGCAGCAGTTGGGTGGGATTCAGAAGCCTGGAGCATCTTCTCCATCCTCCCTGGTGGTCACAGTTGGCAGGAAACAAGTGGGCAAGCAGGGCAGGCTAATCATTTGTCACCGCTTCATGGGGACATCTTTTAAGTATTTGTTCAAAATAGGTTTAGAAGAGATGCCAAGGGCTTTGTGAGGTGGGCAGAGAAGAACTGCGGGGGCCAGCCTTGGTCCCTCTCCCCTCCCCAATCTGGTCTGTGTTCCTCACCCAGCAAGCAAGAGCCCTGCTGTGCAGCCAGTCCCACCAGCTTGTCATTAGAGAAGTCACCACAGCGAGGGGCTCACTTACAGCTTACACACTTGTCAAACAATTTCTTTTTTCCTTTCCTTTTCTTTTTTTAGAGACGGGGTCTTATTCTGCCACCCGGACTGGAGTGCAGTGGTGCGATCACAGCTTTCTGTACCCTTGACCTCCTGGGCTCAGGTAATCTTCCCACCTCAGCCTCCCCAGCAGCTGGGACCACATGAACATGCCACCATGCCTGGCTAATTTTTTTTTTCTTTTGAGTCAGGGTCTCGCTCTGTCACCCAGGCTGGAGTGCAGCGGTGTGATCTCAGCTCACTGCAACCTCGGCATCCCGGATTCAAGCAATTCTCCTGCCTCAGCCTCCCAAGTAGCTGGGATTATTGGCTTGTGCCACCAAGTTTTGTATTTTTAGTATAGATGGGGTTCTGCCACGTTGGCCAGGCTGGTCTCGAACTCCTGGCCTCAAGCGATCTGCCCGCCTCAGCCTCCCAAAAGCTGGGATTACAGGTGTGAGCCACTATACCGGCCTAATTTTTTTTTAACTTTTGGTAGAAACAGGGGTGGGGGGGCTGGCAGGGAGGCAGTGGGGGAGGGACACTATGTCTCACTATGTTGCCCAGGCTGATCACAAACTCCTGGACTCAAGCAATCCTCCTGCCTCAGTCTCCCAAAGTGCTGGGATTAGAGGCACGAGCCACTGCACCCGGCCCCAAACAATTTCTCCAACCACACATCTTGATACTTTCCAAGGGCATTCTGTGCACCTGCCAGCTGGCCACCCCTTAACCCAGTTCTGGCTACGAGGCCCTTTGGGGTCCACCTTGTCTAGCAACCTGACAGTGCCCCAGCATGCATCTCATCAGCCCTTGTCTGGCTCCAAACCAATGGAGTCTATGTGGGTGTGCTCAGATGTGGGCAGTGGAGTGAGTAGATGTCCTCAGACAATCCCCCGCTTTCTAGGACCTCATTTCCTAAAGTTGAAACTCAGAATCTCCTGCAGAAGCCAACGTGGCCCATTTTCTCTCTTGGTCTCAGGCGTTCAGGTAGGAAGAAGGTGGGACTCCCTCCTCTCATTCCGTGCCCTTTCACTTCCTGTCCCAAATCCCCTCCCAAGGTCATGGGAGAGCCCTGGGCTGACTGCTCACAGCTCACTCCTAGAAGCAAGGCCTCACCTTGGCTCTGTCCCTCCCCCACTGCCTCTCTGTCCCCCACAGGAGGGGCGGTGGGTGCCTCCACGAGGTTGGGATTTTGTGTTTAATTATGGAGCAGGAACTTGGCAATGAGGCGGCTCCCAGCAGGGTGTGCAGTGTCTCTCGGCACCCTGGCTAATGAGATAGTGTGGAGCCAGCTGACAGAGGCAGGCTGTGTAATTTACGAGTGCCTAATTGCTGTGGAGGCTATTGCTTTTAATGTGATCAAGAGCAAAGGCCTTCTTTTCTTTTCTTTTTCTTTTAAAATCCATTCCCCTGGGGGAAGTGGAGTTCTGGTTTCTCTCCTAACATGTGTTTTAACCTGGACACGCTATTCGGTGGCACTGGGGACGGTCCATTCAAATGGTCTTTCCTCCTGAGTGGCTGTTTAGAGCAAGGTCCTGAGCTACTTGGGGGTTGGGAGATGCAGAGGGGAAGTTCAAGGTGCCTCAAGTGCACCTCAGACTAACTCCCCTTAGCACTGTCCCAGTGGGACGCCACGTTCAGCACGCAGGTTGCTCACTCACTGGACCAGTGGCTCTTGGAACCTTTTGAGAATTTCACAAAAGTTCCTTTCTCTCAAAAAGAACAATAGCTAGTGTTAATTGTCCTCTTAGTATGTTCCAAGATCTATGTTAAATTTATATACCTATCCCATCTAACCCTCATCATGGCCCTATGAGAAGGGTGCTATATTACCCCCATTTTACAGATGAGGAAATAGAGGTACAGAGTGCCAAATAATTTGCTCATATCACATATATAGGACTTGAATATCGCAGATTGATTCCACTTGAACATGTTAATTTGTAGAGATTCTCTCTCTCTCTCTCTCTCTCTCTCTCTCTCTCTCTCTCTCTCTCTCTCCTTCTCTCTCCACAGGGTCTTGCTTTGTCCCCCAGGCTGGAGTGCAGAGGTACGATCTCAGCTCACTGCAACCTCTGCCTCCCAGCTTCAAGTGATTCTCCCAACTCAGCCTCCTGAGTACCTGGGACTACAGGCATGCACCACTATGCTGGGCTAATTTTTGCATTTTTTTGTAGAGATAAGGTGTCACCATGTTGGCCAGGCTGGTCTCGAACTCCTGATCTCAAGCAATCCACCTGCCTCTGCCTCCCAAAGTGCTGGTATTACAGGCATAAGCCACTGCACCCAGCCAGCTGAGATTCTCTCTTTAGAAACATACAGTCTCTGCTTCTTTATCTCACATAACACACACATACACACTCACAATTTTAGCATATAATGTTATGGGTTTTCAGACTCACTAAAGCCCTGCAAGGACCCTCTTCTGCTGCTCAGGGATATAAAACTCCCCATTTCGGAGGCTGGAATCCAGACTGTGAGGTGCCTGAGGGCAGGAAGTATGGCAGTCACCACAACTACTGAATTCAAACACCACTTAATTAGTGTTTACTGAAGGAAGGAAAGGGGAAAGAGAGGGAAAGAAGGGAGGCAGTGAGGATGGGCATGATCCCTGTCTTCAAGAAGTTCAGAGGTCTGGCGGCAAGGTGCTCATGCCTGTAATCCTAGCACTTTGGGAGGCCAAGGCAGGTGGATCACCTGAGGTCAGAAGTTCAAGACAAGCTTGGGCAACATGGTGAAACCCCATCTCTACTAAAAATACAAAAATTAGCTGGGTGTGGTGGTGGGCGCCTATAATCCCAGCTACTTGGGAGGCCAAGACACAAGAATTGCTTGAACCCAGGAGGCAGAGGTTGCAGCGAGCTGAGATCACGCCACTGCACTCCAGCCTGAGCAGCAGAGCGAGACTCGGTCTCAAAAAAAAAGTTCAGAATCGAATTAGTCAGACAATCTATTAATATGCAAAGACAAATGAGACTTGTAAATAACAGTTCAAAAGAAGAGAAGAGCCATCCCTAGTCCAAGCAGGATCCATTGCACCAACTGGATAAAACCCCTGAATACTTACCACAGGAAGTCAGACAACGGAGAACCGCTGGTCCAGCGGGGATTGGGATGGTGCGGGACTAGTTGGGCGACCCAGGTGGTGGGCTTGGAGCCTTTCAAGAAGAATTCATTAAGGGTGTACACAGTGTTCCTGACGGCAGCTGTGTTTGCTTTCTCTCCAGGGAGGGGGTTGGCGGTGGGCAGGAGAGAAGGGCCAGGAGACCGGCACGGTCCTTAGCTCCTGCCTCATTTCAGCTCAGCCAAACAGCTCAGCAGCCACCAATTCTCCCAGTCTCCCTCTCCCGCCTTCCATTCATCCCTCAGCCCACCATTCAGGCCTCTGCCCTACTCCCATCTCCAGAATTGCCCTTGTTAAAGTCACCAATCTAGGGCTACCAACCATCTCTGTCTGCCCAGGACTTTCAATGCTAGAACTGGGAGAATCCCAGGCAAACTGGGCCTATGGCCACCCTACCAATGGCTTCCTAGTTGCCAAATTCAATGATGTTTTTCAGTCTTGCTCTGTGGGCACCTCCTGGCTTCCCTTTCCTTTCCAACACCTCTCTTCCCCTTGCTCCTGTCCTAACTTCTGGTCTGCTTATTCTCTTCTTCCTTCATCAGCTTTGCTTCCTCTGCCAATTCAGTTCTGCCGTGTCGGTTCTCTAGACCAGTGGCGCCTAACCTTTTTGGCACCAGGGACCAGTTTCATGGAAAACAGTTTTTTTCACCGACCGGGCAGGGAGATGGTTTCAGGATGATTAAAGCGCATTACATTTAGTGTGCACTCTATTTCTATTATTATTACCTTGTAATATACAATGAAATAATTATACAACTCACCATCATGTAGAATCAATGGGAGCCCTGACCTTGTTTTCCCGTAACTAGATGGTCCCATCTGGGGGTGATGGGAGACAATGACAGATCATCAGGCATTAGATTCTCATAAGGAGCATGCAACGTAGATCCCTCACATGTGCAGTTCACAACAGGCTTTGTGCTCCTATGAGAATCTAATGCTGCCACTGATATGATAGAAGGCAGAGCTCAGATGGGAATGTGAGTGACTGGGAGCGGCTGTAAATACAGATGAAGCTTTGCTTGCTTGCCTGCTGCTCACCTCCTGCTGTGTGGCCCAGTTCCTAACAGGCAGCCAGGAGTTGGGGACCCCTGTCCTAGACCCTGCTGAGCACCTGATATATACTAGTCCTGGGCATACAAAGGCTAAAGATGTAGTCTCTGGCCACAGGAAGCTCTCAGTCCAGTAAAGGAGGAAGACATGGAGCCCCCACGCACTGGGAGGCACACAGTGAGAGAAGTATGTTGAACAGACATGCTTCCGACTGGGGAGTGATCAAGCCTGTGTAGACAACATTGAGCCTG
Organism: Gorilla gorilla gorilla; assembly: GCF_029281585.2. Taxonomy (NCBI): domain Eukaryota; kingdom Metazoa; phylum Chordata; class Mammalia; order Primates; family Hominidae; genus Gorilla; species Gorilla gorilla. The sequence continues at coordinate 51,252,078 of NC_073224.2, read as the reverse complement.
TGTGTGTCAAGGAGGCAGTGACTCTTGAGCTGGATTTTGAAGAATGAATAGGAGTTTACTACGTAAGTGGTGAAGGAGGGAACCTCTCCTATAGGTGGGAACATGTGCCAAGGCGTGAAGCAGTGAAACACAGTGGTGTGTACAAGAGAAGTACTCATAGTTTGATGTGGCTGGACACAACAAGAGAGGGAGAAAATCAGGATGAGCTGACGAGGGAGGCAGGGGATCCATATGCCATAAGGGAGTCTGTGAATGAGCACAAGGAGGCCCATAGCTCATGAAAATGAACAGAAAATGCTGTGCATATGTGTTTTGATTCCTCAGATTTCATCAGATTCTGAAAGAGGGGTTGGGGACTCAAAGGCCCCCTGTTGAGGAGCTACTGGAAGCAACTGGGCAGAGGAGGAGCCACTGGCAGATTGGCCAATGGCTAAGGTTAAGGCCTCTCTGGCATCTGTCTGAAGGAGGGGTGTGGGGCCCGGAAGCTAAAGGCCAGTGGGCCAGTGGGGCCTGCGGGTTCAAACCTCGGCCTTCTTCCTTGGCCCTGAGCAAAGTCTTTCCCGGTCAGCCACCTCCAGAACACTTGTCTCCAGGCCCATCCAACAGGCCTCCGGAGCATTTCTAAAAGTCTTCACCAAGATGTTCAACTGGCTCCTCAAGGGCTACCTGGCTACGGCTGAAATCAGCACCTGTGCTTGGCCCATGGCAGATATTGAGTAACTACTTTCAAACTGAACTGAGATCCAACTGTCCAATGAACTCACGAGCTGGGTTTTAGGGTTTGGTTTTAGGTCTTCCTGGAGATCAATCAACTCTCTTGGTCCAAAAGTCTCAAAATTCTTAAGGTTTCCTGAAAAGAAAATCTACGGCTCTTATCCCTATCTATTAGTTGAGAAATAATTTCATTACATTTCACTGTAACCCAAGTAGGAGTCTTTGACCCCATTCTCTAGGTGAGCAAACAGAGACCCAGGGGTAAAGAATGGGCTTAGAAAGCCCAGGTAAACCAGCTGTCTCTCCTCTCCCACCCTGCGTAGGGGTCCTCTCAGTGGCCCACCCCAGCCAGTGTGGCCTGCAGCCTCACCCCAAAGACTCTTCCAGTCTTGTTCCTAAGGACCACTTTCCCATTTACACCAGCTTTGTGTGGTGATTCTGTTGTCATGGCAATGCATCAACCTGAAGGGTGTGGGGTGTGTGTGTGTGTGTGTGTGTGTGTGTGTGTGTGTAAGTTTGGAAGGCACCACTGGATGTAGTGGTGGGGTTCTAATTGGTTTGATAGTTGCTAGGGTCAACTGGTCTGTGATTGGCTGACTCTATTTATGGGTCCACCCTGTCCTAGAACCCTCCGGGGATGCAGCTGTTGCCTCATCTGAAGTCTAGAATGGTGTGTGTGTGTGCGTGCATGTGCATGCACATGTGTAAACACATGCATGAATGCACACATGCCTGTACTTTCACCACAAATAGCAAAGGGAGGATATGACACTTGGTGCAGTGATAAAGCAGAAAGTCCCAGGCTCTCTGCTGGAATCACACTGCTACAGGTAAATGATATTTTTCTCCTAATCATCCCCACTTCTCATAAATCACTGGAAAACAATGGCCTAGGTTTAGCCAGAGGAGGAGTAAGAGTTGGCTCAGTCTAGCCAAGTCCTGCTGTCCCAATGACTCACAGACCTCTAACTAGCTAGGCCATAATGGGTCAGTCCATCTTCAGGTCTCTGCTGCCAATCTCCCTCCTGCCTGCCAAGGGCAGGCTGTTGAGGTGAGTTTCTCTGTTCTCACTTAGCTTCTCATTTTTCATGTCTTTACTTGATTCCTGGAACCCTAAAAAGGGCCCTTTGGACAAACACTAATGATCTCATACACATGCAGGTCGTTCTACAGTGTGCAAAGCACTTTCACAGTCACCTTTGCATTTAGTTCTCACATCCTGAAAGGCAGGTATTCACACTATTCCCCTTTTGCTATAGAGGAAAACAGAGGCCCAGAGAAACAAAGTGATTTCTGCACCTTAGGGGCGGAGTCAAGTCTCCGGCCTCCCAAATGTCCCTGCAGTGCTTTCAGAGACTGTGCCTGCTCGGATATAGGGCCAGAGGGAAAGGGAGCCCCTGACAATGTGCAGAAAAGATTCTCTGTTGGCTGAACTCTCCCTGTCTGGATGCTGTGCCTCCCAGGGGAAAGTGGGGCGGGCTTGAACTTTGGTTTTTCAGATGCTATTCAAATGCACTGCCCACACAGTCTGCGAGGGAGAGCTGTTTCCAGCTTCCCTGCTCAGCCCTCAGGCACCCAGGGACGCCTGTCCTATCTGCAGAGCAGTGGCATGTCACTGGCAGCGAGGAGGAGACAGGAGCAGAGTGGGCAGTGGGCTGAGCTGCTGCTGGGGCCACCATTGTCATGCTGCTCAGGCCTGCCAGCATTACACTGCTACATGGCTAGGGTGACCAGGGCCTCCCGGGGATGCCACAGATCCATTAGACTAGCAGAGAGGAAGGGGGCTGCAGGGCCCACAGGGGATGGGCCCCAGGGGCTGGGGTGCCAGGGAAACCCCCAGCTGAGGGTCTGTTGTCTGTCCCTCTGCAAGGAGGGAGTTAATGGGCTGCAGAAAAGAGAAACAGCATTGATTGGGTGCCAAGTTTACATCTTATTGAAACCTCACAACAGCTCCATGAGAGAGGGACTATTACCATCTCCATGTTATGGACAGGAAAGGAAGTCAGATATGTCAGTAACTGCCCAAGGTCACACAGTTTACGTGGCTTTAAGGCTCAAAGTATTGCTTGGTAAGGCAGCAGGGAAGGAGCCCCTCCTTAGTGGAAGTCCTAGGTAGTGCTGCTTCTACTGTGTTTGGCTTATTGCAAGATGCACAGAAAGAAAGTTGGCATCGGAGGGCAGGGGACACCAAGGGGTTCAGAGGGAATTTTTGAAATGGTACAGATGAGAAGCAGAAAAATTAGGCTGACCCAAAGAGCACACATACACAGGCCACTGATGTGTATGACTGCATATCATGGACTCCCTATCCAGCTAGTAAGCCCTGCCCAGGGTCACTCTTATCTGGTTCCCCCCTCCCACCTCCCATCTGCACTTGCCCTTTCCTGGGGTGGCCAAAGCTTGATGTGCCATTCTCTGGGCTCCATATAGATGCCCACCTGCAGTTCATCCTCTTCCTTCAACCCTGAGAAGCAAGACGATGCTTCAAAACTGAAGCTTTCAGAGATTCTGAAGCAATCCCATGTGGTGGTGGTGGGGCAGGGGGTGATGTGACAGGCTCCGAGCAGGTGGCTGGCCCTACATCATTTCAGCTGTCATCTCTCCTCTGTGGAGCTGTCCCAAATTCTCTTGGGCAGAGTTAAGGGCTTCTTCCTCTGCTCAGCCCATATTGCCTTGGTGGGTGACTGCCTCTGCATATCCTTCTCCACCTGAACAGTGAACTACATGAGAATAGGAACTCAGACTTAAAATCATCTATCCAATGCAAGGATCCAGTATAGTCCTTGTCACATAGCAGATGTTCAATAAATGTTTGCTGAATGCATGAATGATGGTAATTATATTTACTATCTATTGAGTTCTCCATTATGAGCCAAGTCCTATGCCAGGCCCTTAGCATACATTACCCTAATATGTACAACAACCATACAAGATTGATTTTAGCAACTTTGTTCTACAGATGGCCTCAGAAAGGTTAGTTCACTTGCCCAAGTTCACAGAGCAATCTAAGGAGGTGCTGGGAATCAAGGCTCACTTAAGAAGCTCCAAGGTCCCACTCAGCCTATCACATCAGTGCTTCCAATCTTGACACTCTTGGCTCCCTTATCTTCTAGAATCCAATAGTCACAAGGCTCCATGACCCTGTCTCCTACCTATCTCTCAAATCAGTTCCCTCCTCTCCTCCCTGCTGCCACTGTGTGGTCTAAGCTCATTCTCATTTTCCACTAGGATCAGCCTCCACGTTGGGGGTCTTCAGGACCCAGCACCTGCCTGCCTCTACAGTGTCACCTCCACCCCAGACTTTAAGTTCTGACCTCATGGAACTGTGGGTCCATATTCTGTCACCCCTGCACTCTGCACAAGGGATTACCCCTCCTGGAAAAAACAGGGAAAACCCTTCCTCCTCTCTCTTGTCCCCTCATCCTGTAACCCTCACCTCAAGCAGAACAGCTCCTCCCAGCCATCTGTAACACTAAGCCCCCTCCTATAGCATCCTAACTGTTTGCTTCCCTGCCCCATTACACCATAAGCTTCTTGAAGGCAGGGACTGGGTTATATTCATCTTATGTGCCCAGAGCCCTGGCTATCATTTGGCACATAAGAGATGTTGAGAAAGTGTTTGTGGAGACCTCTTGACTTCACCCCCCTAGTTCCTTGAAATTCTACCCTTTGGCCCCACTCTCTCTAATCCACCAGCAAACAGTTCCTTAGCCATAGTCCTTCTCCCTTTCCCTCCCTGCCCCTTCCAAACCTCTTTATGGCCTCCTGCTCCCCAGGCTTCTCACCATCCACTGGACTACAGAGCCAGGCAGGTTGCTGCACACCTAAAGGCTCTGGATCCATGCAGCCCGACAACACTTCGCAGTTTCATTTTTAGGAAGTGCTGTGCCCAGGAAATCTGCATGCCTTGGCAGAGAAAGCGAGGTAAAAAAAAAAAAGAGTTGGGAGGCCCTCTGTGAGATGTCAATTACCCACAGGTCACTTTCATGCATGGGCCCAGTGTCTTCCTTAATTCTCCTGTCTCCAGCTGACAGTGGGACCTCAGGCCCATGTCTTCCAGAAGGAAACTGTTCTATTCTCAACAACTCACAGTCCCCAGGGAAAGGGTTCAGGTAGAAGCACATGTACACTGTGGAGCACCCCCTCCTAAGGAGACTTTCCCTTTGGGAGACCCCAGACTGCAGCAGCCAAGCCCTCTGGTAGGGCAGGGGACACAGACTGCCTTGATGAGGTGCCATAGATCCAAGGCACACCTCCTCTCCTCACAGCCCTCAGGAGGAAGCAGAGATGAGAGGGGCCTGGCGGTGGGGCACTGTGCCCTTCACCCCCATCCCCAGATTTTTGTTTTGTTTTTTTTTTGATCCTTGAAGTCAGATGATGTGGGTGCAATGGCCATTGGCCTGACTTCTAATCATGGCTCGCCATTAACTCTTGCGGCACTTTGGGCCAGTTCAATTGCTTTGCTGGGCCTCAGTTTCCCCTTCTGTAAAATGAGAGTGCCACTAGCTGAACTAGCCATTCTGTAACCCAAGAAGGATGATTCTCAAATATCCTGTGGAGTTTAATTCCAAAAGGACACGTTGAATTATCCTTCGGGGAGGGAAATGTGAATGATGGCTGGTAACAAGGGCTTCATTCAGGTCCTGGAGAGGTGGGAACTTTGTCGGGAAAGGTAAGTGACAAGTCCCACTGGATAGGGTAGAAGGGGAGCCCGAGGGCTACTATTGTCAAGAAAATGACCACCAAAATCTGTCCATGCACATTCGTTCCTAGGGCGCCAGGTCAGGGAGGTACCTAAGAGAGGTAGGAACACCGCTTTTAGAGATAGGCAGGCACTCTCAGTGTACCCCTGGCGCCTTGGTGTCCTGGGGTGATCCAGTCCAGAAGGCCTCATCCCCTAGCCAAGGCTCTCAGGGCCGGTTTTAGAAACGAAACAGGAAGAGGCACTTGGACCCTGGTTCCCAGAGTGGGAGAAAGGGGTGGGCACCCGGGCAGAGGGAGCCCTGGGGATTGGTAGCGGCTGTGGGCAGGGCGGGAGGGCCGGGGGCGGAGTCAACTTGTACATGTGAAAAACTCTGGCGGGGGCCGGGCATTTTCCTTCCTCCTCCTCCTCCTCCTCCCTCCTCTTCCCCACCTTCCTCCACTCCCTCCCTTCCCCTCCCCTTCTACCTCCTCCTCGGCCAGCTCAGGTTGCAGCTTCTCTGGGGAACTGCTCACCTTTCCGGAGCAGGGGAAGCTGCCCCGTGCCCGGGAGGGAGCGGGCGCACCGCGGCCCCCAGGACACGCGCTGTGAGTCCCGCGGGCGGTGCGCCGGGGAGGAAGGGGGAGGTCGGAGGAGGGGGCACCGCGGCGCCGGGTATAAGGAGCAGAGGTAAGCGGAACGGCTCTTAAAGGCGCAGTTTTGCTTTTGCCCTGGGGCGAGAGGTTGGAGGGAAATACCGGAGCGGCGAGGGGAGAGCAGAGATCACGAGGCGTGATCTGTGTGATACTGTGTTGTGTGTTGAGGGGTGGGGGGTGCCCTCGAAAGGCCACTCGTAAGTTCCAGGTGCTTGAGAGGGAGGGTTATTTTGCAATCTCAGACCCCGCGTCCCCTCAGGGAGTCTCCATCTGGGATCACTTTGGCCCCTGGGCTCCCGTCTGAACCCTACAAAGCAAAGTTTTCCACCCAGTCCCGAACCAGGCGCTTTCTAAGCTCCCTTCATTCTGGGAAGGGCAAGGGTCAGGAGTCTCCAGGGACCAAAGGACCCGAGAGTGTGGGGCCACATCGCTGCCTTGAAGGGCTTCCTGGGCTCTGGTGAACTTTCCAGAGCGGCAGGCAGGGGGTGGGAGGCCGGAGCCCTGGGAAGAACGTGGAAGGACACGTGAAGCCCTGCAGGTCCCAGTTCTGGGGGAGGCAGGGGTCTGGGGAATGCTGCTGCTTCTCTCTTTCCACCCCGGAAGACCAAAGGGGCAGTGCCCCCCTCCACCCCTCATCAGCAGGCGACAGAGGGTTAATGCAGCAGAGGGAAAGGAGGCTGGGTGGGGCGGGGGGGAGTGGGCGGTGACCTGTTGGGCTAAGGAGATGTGCCTTGAGGATTCTGCTGTAGTTGAGGGACACCATCAGGAATCTGAAATTCAAAATCGGGTCTGGACTGGAGGCCTCTGCTTTCGCCCTGTGGGGGGCGGGGATTCCCTGAAGGTGTCTGCAGACCTTTTGCTGGGTGGGAGTTGGGCTGCAGAAACAGTGAGGGGTTTTCTGTGCTGCAGGGTCAGCACCCTTCTAGGCACCAGCCCTGCCTCTCTTCATTCTCTCTGGGCACCTCCCGGCAGTCGGGGTGGGAGGATCGACACTGTGGGAGTGAGAGGCCCTGGAACCTCTTCTGCGCTATCTGCTACTGTCTCCCCTTCTTCCCCACCCCTAGCCCAGCCCTCGGCAGTTCCCCAGCTGTGGCCTGGGCCCTGTGACTCACTAACACCACCGGCTTGCCCCTCCTGTGTCAGCACCCAGTGAGCTTCGGCATGTTCGCGTGGCATTCCCCACCCGGGCATGGGCATGCAGCACATTCCTGGACACGGGCCTGAGAGGATGCCTGGAGCGCCTGGTGGACTGGCACGTCCTCAGATATCCCCTGCCTTTAGCCTGGCCTTGGGAGGGGCCTGGGAAAATGGTGCTGAGGGTGCTGAGGGTCGGTGGAGTACAGGGCGACACTGGCTCCAGGTCCGGGTTTGCATCCTGAAGGCGTTCCAGAGAGAGGGTCACCTTGCCACAGCAAAGCTGCTATCTCGGGTTACCCTTTCCCAGCCACCTCTTGTGCAGCTGAGGAGGCTGTGGGGCTGACCCCTCCCCCACCCTTAATCTGGGGTGTACCTGACCATTGGGTTCCCAGGACTCTCCCCATACCCTGCCAGGAGAATGGAAGAAGCTCTCCACGTGTGCCAGAAGTTCTTCCCAAACTTATCGGGGGTGCCAGAGGCAGAGTAGACAAGCCTTAGTGGCCACCGTTTGTTGAATATCTACTGTGTGCCAAGCAGTGCGTCACGACTTTATGAAGTAGGTATTGTTATCATCCCCATTTTACAGGTGAAGAAACTGAGTCTCTGAGAGACCAACTTTTCCAAGGTCACACAGAGGTGGGATCCAGCCCACTTCCGTCTGACCCCAAGCCCCTGCTGTCAACCCCTTCCCCATTGTGGGGAGGTTCCGGCCCACTCTGGAGTTCTCTGGTCTGCGTCAGTCCTCAGGAGAAGGAAGAATGGGGGTGGTGCTCCAAATATTGAGGCTCCCATCTGTCTGTCCTGCACTAGGCAGAGCCAGGCTTCTCCATGGGGCACAGAAGAGAGGGCACCAGATCCGAGGAGCAAATAGGTTCTTGGTCTGAGATCTCGTGGGATCAGGTTGCCAGCCGTGCAAACCCCCACTCAGGTCTAGAGGACATGGAGCTGCCTTTCAGGGTGCATTTGCTTCCTCTACAGACTCGGACTCTGTCCTCTGCCTACTTGGGCCGTCCTGCACTCAGGGGAATGCGTCCTACACTGTGGGGCAGAGCCCAGCTTGACTCTTCCCGGTTCCTACCCTAACCAAGTCTCTACTTTCTGGGATCACCCTGTTGGGACTTTTGTCCAGCATCTCCATCTACCTGTCCTCTGATTCCTTCTGTTCTTCTCTAACTGAGCTTGAGACCTAAAGGGGAGGGCAAACTTCTGGCCTTGGTAGAATCCAGCTCCAGCATATAGTAGCTATGTGACCTTCCCCTCACTAGCACACTCGTGAACTTCTCCCAGCATCCGTTCCCTCATCTGTAAAATGAGGATCATAATAGAGGGCTGTTATAAGATTTAGGCCAGATGCGGTGGCTCACGCCTGTAATCCCAGCACTTTGGGAGGCCGAGGTGGACGGATCACGAGGTCAGGAGATCGAGACCATCCTGGCTAACATGGTGAAACCCCGTCAAAAAAAAAAATGCACAAAATTAGCCGGGCGTGGTGGCGGGTGCCTGTAGCTACTCGGGAGGCTGAGGCAGGAGAATGGCGTGAACCCGGGAGGCGGAGGTTGTAGTGAGCCGAGATTGCGCCGCTGCACTCCAGCCTGGGCGACAGAGCGAGACTCCGTCTCAAAAAAAAAAAAAGAAATAATGCACAGTGCCTGGCATGTAGCAGAGACTAAATAACTGGTAGCTATAGTGGTTGGTGATGCTTGTTTGGAAAGGGAATTTCCTGGTGATTGCACCAGGGCTGGTCTAGAGACCAAGGTAGATTTTCCCAGCCCCATCAGGCCAAGCCCTTAGTTAGACAGAATCTTTACTGCTCTTCCAGGTTAGGGAGGAGGGCTCTGTGTAAGAGAATGGTGGTGGTGGTAGCGGAATGGGTTGGATGGAAATCTTCCAGGAGGGGCCAGGAATCTGTGCTGTGGGGGCCCTACCTTCTAGCAGTTATGAATGAGGCAGGCACTGGGAGCTGGAGAGGCAGCAGCCTCCTGCTCTGAGGGGCCTCTGGCAGTGCCTTCTTTCCCTGAGGTAGGAGGACCCTCCCCTGATAATTAATTGCAGTCCCTGTTCTGCTCTGTTGTTCAGGGTGAGTGGCTGGCCTGGTTCCAGGCCCACCTGATTAGCCCACCTTTGGCAATAAGTCACATTTCTCTTCCTCGGCTCTGTATCCCACCATAACCCCTTACGTCCCCTTCCCTGGACTTTTCACCTTTGCCCTCCAGGCATTCCCTGCTGAGTGGGCACTTTCCCACATCCAGGGGGTGGGAGCAGACCAAGGTTAATCTTGTCCTGGCTCCCACAGCTGCTTACACACACACACCTGCATGCACATGCACACACAGGCTGGGCTCACAACAGCTCAGGCCAAGGGTCTGGGATCCAGGATCACTACAGAGCTGGTAGCTGGGCCTGGCTGGAGCTGGCCAGTGGTTCAGCAGCAAGTCTGGAAGAGGAAAAGCCGTGGGCGCAGCTCCGCCAGACCTCCTGTCTGAAAGAGCCCATCTGCTCCTAGAATCTCCACAGCTACATCTGCAGAGGAGGAGGGGTAGTGAGGCAAGTGTGAGGTTTGGTTTTAAACTGAAAAGGGAGGTGGGCGGATTGCTTGAGCCCAGGAGGTCGAAACCAGACTGGGCAACATGGCAAGACCCCATCTCTAAAAAAATACAAAAATTAGCCAGGTGTGGTGGCACGCGCCTGTAGTCCCAGCTACTCGGGAGGCTGAGAGGGGAGGATCGCTTGAGCCTAGGAGGTTGAGGCTGCAGTGATCCATGATTGCATCACTGCACTCCAGCCTGGGCAACAGAACGAGAACTTGTCAAAAAAAAGATTGAAAAGGGTCTTAGGCCGGGTGTGGTGGCTCATGCCTGTAATCCCAGCACTTTGGAAGGCCAAGGCGGGTGGATCACTTGAGGCCAGGAGTTTGAGACCAGCCTGGCCAACATGATGAAACCCTGTTTCTCCTAAAAATACAAAAATTAGCTAGGCATGGTGGTGTGTGCCTGTAATCCCAGCTACTAGGGAGGCTGAGGTAGGAGGATCGCTTGAACCCAGGAGGTGGAGGTTGCAGTGAACCGAGGTCGCACCACTGCACTCCAGCCTGGGCGAAAAACAAAACAAAACAAAACAAAAAACGGGTCTTGAAGCAAAGCTCCCTGACAGCATGAGTAACCCTGAAGAGACTGGACACCTTGCTCTGGGAGACATGGGCCAGAACTTTTGAAAGGACTATGATGAGATCCTCTTTCCTGGAACTCCTGATAATGGTCCCACCCTCTGAGCCTCCCTACCCCCACCATTAAATAAAAGTCTTCCCTAGAAATGGTGGAGTCGGGATAGACAAGATGACCCAATAATGTCTGGCTGGTGCACTCATCATTATTTATATGTTGAGTGTATGTCTCCTGTCCACCATGGGTGGAGGCAGTTTATGGACTTTGGGGTCAGTTCAGATTCTGCCTCTTCCACTCAGTAACTGGTTGCCTTAGGTTAAGTAATTTGCTCACCCAGGTTTCAGTTTCCTCATTTATAAAATAGGAGGATAATACTATTATCTCATGTGATTGCGAGGACTCCAGTGAGATAATGTCCACCTAGTAGCTCTTTGCTTTACCTGATGTCATTATCAAGGGGTGGTGGCAGAGTTAATGGGCTACATTTGGTAGTTCTCAGTGCCTTTGGCCCCACTTGATATTTTTTTCTGAAATCAGCGTCCCTACAAACATCAGGGCTCAGCCCCCAAATTGGGAAGAGAACTCTATTCTTAAAATGTTTCTGGCCAGGCACGGAGGCTCACACCTGTAATCCCAGAACTTTGGGACGCCGAGGTAGGTGGATCACCTGAGGTCAGGAGTTCAAGACCAGCCTGGCCAACATGGTGAAACCCCATCTCTACTAAAGATACAAAAATTAGCCAGGCATGGTGGCAGGCACCTGTAATCCTAGCTACTCCAGAGGCTGAGGCACGAGAATCGCTTGAACAAGGGAGGCAGAGGTTGCAGTGAGCCAAGATTGTACCACTGCACTCCAGACTGGGTGACAGAGCAAGACTTTGTCTCAAAAAAAAAAAAAAAATTTCTACCCTCCCTCACTCTGAACACTGTTCCCCATCTTATCATTATCGAGGGAAATTCAGAGCTCCAGAATGATTACTGCCCTCACACCTTGCTTCCCTAAAGAAGCCTGCCCTTTTCTGCCTGGGGAGTCTCCTCAGGAACCAGACCTTCTTCTCTTCTCTGGCCCCAGCCACCCAGCACCCCGGGCTGCGGGGTGACCAGCCCAGGAGGTGACAGGGCTGTCCTTCCCACATCCTGGCAGGACCCACTGCCTGGAAGCAGGTGGGCAGTAGGTGTTATGCTAGAGGGCATCACTCTTGACAAAGCAGCACTGGCTCCCAACTCTGCCTGCAACATGGGATGAGCCCAGGAAAGGGGTCACAGAGCGCCTCCCTGATCCTGCCGTGGAGCCCAGCTGGCAGGATCCCCTGCTGTGGCTGGGCTGGGTGCCATGTTCTGTGTGGGTGCCAAACCTGGCATGGCTCCTTCCCAAGGAAGGTGGCCCTTGGGGAGGCTGTGACTTTCTTGGTTGTGGTGACCAATAAAGGGAGTGCCGTCTCTACGCAGACCCATGCAGTCCCTTCCAACCCTGCACAAAGTCAGAAGCCCACAGTGTGGTCCCAGCTCTGCCCTGTCACCCTCAGTGGCCTCGGGCAGATCGCTCACCTTTCTGAGTCTTGCCTTCTTTGCCTGAAACATGAGGGTGCACACCAGGGGATTTCCAAAGCCCCTTCCGAGGCTGCTGGTCTGAGGCTCCGACTTTTGCCAGTCCTGCTAACAAGGCGAGCTGTGTGCTGGGATCCCAAGAGGGGCTCAGCCTCCTGTTCCTCCAAACGGTAGAGCCAGGGGCTTGCCCCAGCTGATGGCTGGGTACCTGGTCCCTGCCATGCTGAGATGGGCAAGGAAATCCTGGAATGCCTCAGCCCTGTCAATTAGGAGGAGAACAAGTACCTCGCAAAGAAATGGATGCTGGATTCAAACACTACACAGGCACTGGATGCTCAAGGCCAGGGGTTGGCAAACCGTGGCTCTTGGCCAAGTCCCGACTGTTTTTGTATGGCCCATGAGCTGAGAATGATTTTTACATTTTTAAGCGGTCGGTAAAAAGTCAAAAGAAGAAAATAAAGTTTTGTGACCCTTCAAAATTGTATAAAATTCAAATGTTAGTGTTCATAGTAAAGTTTTACTGGTGCGAGGCCAAACTCATTCATTTACATCTTGCCTGTGGGTGCTTTTGTGCTGCAAAGGCAGAGTTGCAGAGTTGCAACAGAGACGATGGCCCGCAAAGCCTAAAATAGTGGCTGTCTGGCCTCTCACAGAAAAGGTTTGCTGACCCCTGCTCAAGATAATCATAGTTCTCTCCAGGCCTTGCACTAAACTGCTCCAGGATCTCAATCTAAAAGTACTTTCTTTTCATTTAAAAAGAAGCGTTGCTATTTTCTTCTTATGTAAGCAATAAATGTTCATTATGGAAATATTAGAAGATGCAGATAAGCAAAAAGAAGGCATTAAAATCACCCGTAATTCTACCACCCAGGAATAACTACTGCTGGTGTTTTGACTTACCACCTTCTGGGTTATCTAACAGTGTGCTGTGTTTATATGTGCATGCCTGTGACACATGTGTATATCCTGCATACGTACAGCTTTTACAAACTGTACACATCTGTCCTCTTCACTTAAAAACACATCTCGGCCAGGTGCGGTGGCTCACACCTATAATCCTAGCACTTTGGGAGGCCGAGGCGGGCGGATTACCTGAGTTCAGGAGTTCGAGACTAGCCTGGGTAACATGGTGAAACCCCATCTCTACTAAAATACAAAAAATTATCTGGGTGTGGTGTCGTGCGCTTGTAGTCCCAGCTACTTGGGAGGCTGAGGCAGGAGAATTGCTTGAACCCGGGAGGCAGAAGTTGCACTGAGCCAAGATCACGCCACTGCACTCCAGCCTGGGTGACTCCGTCTCCAAAAGAAAACACACACACACACACCTCAAACTGAACCCTTGGGGGACACACAGGCAGGGTGCCCAGAAGGCAGCTGCACCCAAGCATCTGGAGCTGAGGGGCTTGGTGGGGCCAGGGCTACAGATCTGGAGTCATCAGCACGCGGGTGGTGGTTTCCACTTCGGGAGGGGATGAGGTCACCCAGGAAGCATGCCCAGAGAGGAAGAGCAAAGGGCCAAAGAGAGAATTGTGGGAGTGTTGACATTCAAGGGACAGGTAGAGGAAGTAAGTCCACCAGACCCGGGAGGAAGGAAGAAGCAGGAGGAGACCCAGGCAGCCAAAGGGAGTGGAATCCGAGGCCCAGGGCCCAGGACAGTGCCTGGCGCTGAGCAGGTGCTGGTGAAATGAGTGAGTGACTTTGAAGAGGCTGAACCCTGGTGAGTGAGTGACACTGATAAAAGACATTTAGAGAACAGTTGAACAACTATGAGATGTTCAGAGGCCTGGGGGAGGCCGTGCAGGCCAAGGAGGCCTCCTGGGCCCAGCCTGGTGGGAGGGAGGCCATGCGGAGTGTGAGGAGGGAGAGGCGGGGCAATCCAAGTGACCAGAAGCTGGGAGCTGGTCAGAGGAGCCCAGTGGAGTTCTTGGCGGTGACATGAAGCTGCTTTTTTTAAGCTAGTCTCTCAGATTGGAATGAGGAAAGTTGGAGACGACCAGCCAGGGGTTCTTGTCAGAATGTGGGCACTGGGCGGCGTGGGCCAGCTGGTGGGGGTAGAGTATAAATAGGAATATGGTTTAGAGATGCTGGGAAATCCTCCCCATTCCCTCCCTCCTCATGAGACTGAGAGGTCCCCAGGGATGCCAGGCTCAAAGGCCCCTGCAGTTCTGTTGCCAAAGTTGGGCATGGAGAGAAACCCAGAGACAGGACTGAAGGTCCCATGACAGGCCAGCAGGAGAGCTGGACACGGGATATCTGGCTGAGAGAGGGCTATTGGATGGGTAAACTCAACACTCTTCTTTTCTTCTCCAATTTATTGTATAAAAGATGATAGGCGCCAGTTTCTGTGCCAGAGCAAGTGGAGAGGAAACAAGCTGTTTCCTCTGGTATTTAAGGAAGACCTAAGGAAAGGTTCCAGACTTTGGGATCTCAAAAACACAGGACAGTTGGGGAAGGACCTTCCTTGAGTGTCTTTAAAGAGGGCTGATAAAAGGAGCAGAGAGGGCTTCTCTGGCTGGGAGAGTAAGGCGGGCTTTCTCTGGAGGCAGGAGGATGGGGGAGATGGAGGCCAGGCCTATCCTGGCCCTTGCCCCTTGCTCTGGTCTCTGATCTGGGATGTTCTGTATGCCCAGGACCAGAACTGACAGAAGGGCTCCTTGTCCCATCGTATCACTTGGACATCCTGAGCCTCCTCAGAGAGTGCAGACCAGCTTTAGCTGGGCCCCCAAAAAAGGTCAAAAGGAAAATACCAGAAGATGCAATATGTACCTCTATTCCTTAAGCCTCAGGAAGCCAGAGAGCAGCAGGGTGGACATCAGTAGGACTGAAGTGGAGCCACACAGAGGGGCTAGATGGGAGGTCGTGTGGGGTCAGAAAGGGTCATCTGTAGGGGTCAAGGCCAACATCTGAGCCTGAGTAGTGCACCTGCCCTACAAGGCTCTGAGAATCTTCCCTGAGTGATAGAGCCAGGAAGAGGGCCACAGGCCCCTCCAAACCCCTTCCCCACAGCCCTGGAGGCCCTAGCTCAATGCATGTTGCAGGAGGAACTTCTCATTCGGGTTCTTCTCATTCCAGTCCACCCCTCACTGTAGGATGGTGCCTCCAGCCCAAAAACCTCCACAGACCTCACTGGGGGAGTAATTGCTGGGCAGGACACTGCCCCCACTGCCTCAGCCCGTCTCCCACTGCTGTTGGGCCACATGCTGGCTAGAGGAAGAGGGTCAGGTTTCAGCTGAGGCCTCGAGTCCAGCTTTCATATATCATTTGCTGGTCATTTGAAGGCTCACTTTGTCTTAGGCCTTGGGTCAGGCTCTGGGGGTGCAATGACGAGTCACGCCACAGTGCTTGCCCTTAAAAAGCCCACAGGCAAACTAGGGAAATGACAAGTAAACAGTTACAGGACAGGGAGCCAAGTGCCCTGCCTTGGGATGTCAGAAAGCTGTGGGAGCACAGAAGAGGGACCATCACCTGGCTGGGGACAGTGGAGTTTCGGGCTAGAGGAGATGCAGAGGTCCCCATGGCAGGATGAGTAGCACGTTGTTGGTTTCTCCCTAGTCCCCCGTCCATCTGCTTGGGTACCAATCCCTGTATTCCTGTTCCCTCTGAAAGCCAAGAAAACTGAGGAGGAAGCATGCCCCGGGGAGTCTGGGGCTGGGTGATTGGACAGTCTAGGCTTACTCTAGTGTGCCCAGAAAGAGGACAGGGCCAGGCCCACCCCAATCATGCTCAAGTCTAACTAGGACAGGAGATGGCCTAATGAGAAGATACACCTAGAAACAGGTCCCTGGCCTGCCTGAAAGTGGAAGGAAAGGCACCAACATTTATTGCACGTGGCAGTGTGTCCTGGATCTTAAAGGTAACTAAGATACAGTCTTTGTCCTTGAGGGATCTAATGTTTCCATATCTGTAGAGGAAAGAGGCTTAAACAAGTCATCATGAAGCAGTGGCTCGATGGCCTCATTCAGTCACTTGTTCATTCGTTCCACAAATGCTGAGTACCTGGTGGGCTCCTTACTCTGTGTAAGGCACCAGGGAAACAAAAATGTTAAGGCCCCATTCTTGTCCTGAAGGATCTCACAGTCTAGTTATGAGTGTGTGCTGGCTGCTCTGGAAGGGACAAGGAGGAAGCATCTCATTCTACCTAGAGGAAGGAGGTGTGGTCATGCACAGTCTCCCAGGGGAAGTGACCCATGAGTTGAGTTTGGGAGTGGTTTTACCGAGGGAAAAATTGAGGAAGGGCATCCCAGGCCAAATGATTGCAAAGCTGTGGGGTGTGAGTGGAGTTTGCTCTGGGAATGCCAGGTACATTTGATAAAACCAGACCTTCTGGGGAGGGGTGAGAGCTGAGGCTCAAGAAGACAGGGATCCAAAAGCCTGGTCTGCCAGGCCCTGGAATTTGGACTTTTTCCTGAAGGCAGTGTTAGCTTTGAAGGATTTTTTTTTTTTTTTTTTTTTTGAGATGGAGTCTCACTGCAACACCCAGGCTGGAGTGCAGTGGCGCCATTTCGGCTTACCACAAACTCTGCCTCCTGGGTTCAAGCGATACTCCTGCCTCAGCCTCCCAAGTAGCTGGGATTACAGGCGTGTGCCACCATGCCCAGCTGATTTTTGTATTTTTAGTAGAGACAGGGTTTCACCATATTGGCCAGTCTGGTCTTGAACTCCCGACCTCAGGTGATCCACCCACCTTGACCTCCCAAAGTGCTGGGATTACAGACATGAGCCACCGCGCCTAGCCACTTTGAAAGATTTTAAATGGGCAAGCGACATCATCAGAAAGCAGCTGAGAAAGTTAAGTGTAGGACGCTGATGGCAGTTGGATTGGAGGCCAAGTATTATTCTCAATTAGCAGCAAGGAAACTGAGGCATGGGGTGTTTTCTCAGGTCACAGCTACTAAGTGGGGTTTCTTCCATGACACCAAACTGCAGAGAATTTTGGAGAGCAAGGCTAGACACCGTGTGTTCCTCACTGTAGGACATTTCTGGTTGGAGTGAGACTCTAGGAGACAATGGCGTATTTGTCTGGAGCAAGGGCAACCCTGATCCCCACTTTGCCTCCTGAGCAGACATCCAACAGGTTTGCCCAAATTGCTCCCGGAAGGCCTTCCCCGCCTACTTCCTGCATTCCAAACAGAGGCTGTGGGAATCCTCTTGGAGCTCCGGGACTGTCCAGAGCATCTGTTTGTTGGCAGGGTGACTGCAGGCCTGGCTATCCTCATTTCTGGCCACTCTGAAGGTTTCAGGCCTGCAGCCTCTCTCATCCAGGCTGGGGCAGGGCAAGGTTGTGAGGAGGCCCCAAGGCTTCTGCTGCTGACGCCGCCACAGCTCCAGACAGCTAAGGGGTGACTGGCTTCCCCTGAGGTTTGTCCCAGGCTCCTGGAAACTAAGGCCTCCAGCTGTGCAGAACAGGGTCAGCTGGAGGATGAAGGAAGAGATGGTATCTGCAGACTCCCAGCAGTCACAGTTCTCCCTGGGAGGAGGGAGTGTCTCTGAGGTCCTAGCTCATGACGTCTGCAAACTTGGTCAGCCATGGCCTCTAGTTCTTTGAAATTCACCCAAGGGCCAAAGTGGCTGAGTGACCGAGGCAGGGGCAGGGACTGGGAGATACGGTATCATAGGGATCCTGGCTGGTGGTCAGCCTTCGTGACTGAAGGGCAGACCCTCTGGGCTTCAGAAAGTGGGCAGCCACAAGTTACATCCCCCAACCCCTGCCCCTGGGCCCACAGAGACCAAGATTGAAAAGAAAAGCAAACAAAACAAAAAGAGGGACTTGGGGATGCATCTAACATGTGCCTGGAACACAGCAGGTGCTCCACATGTGCCTGTAAAGCAGACACATGCCTGCTGTATGCCACCAGCACCAGGCATAGAGACCAACGTGCTCCAGGTGAGGGAGACAGGTGAAAAGTCACGCCCCATTGAAGGAGGGGCACCTGGTGGTCCTGGGGGCGGGGTGGGGTGAGTTCCAGGAAGCTCCTGAAGGCCCCAGAGACTTGTACAGCATGCAGGGGCAATGAAGAGGGGCAAAGCCAGAGACGAAGGGGCCCCAGATCTGGAAGGGCCTTTGGGTGCAGGCTGGGGAATCGGGGCTTTGTTTAAGAGGAAGGCAAAGAGGCTTCTTGAAGGGGTTTGCTGAGAGAAGACTCCAGTCCTGGCCCCAGGAGCTTGAGAAGTGAAGCTGACTTTCCCGCCCTCCAGTCTGCAGCATCTCAGATTCCTGGGATGCTCTGTCAACCTCCTTCTCCACCTCCATGGTCTCCAGGTCAAGGTCTCTCAGGGGTCCAGCCCCAAGGCAGGTATTAGGTCTGTGGCCTGGCACAGGTTGTCCCAGCAGTCAGTGGGCTGAGAATCTGCCTTGTCTGGACACTGGGGCCCTGGGGCTGGCCTGGCCTGCTCTGTGGAGCTTTCTTTCCTCCTAAGATAGAAGATGGGGCTTGTCTGCCAGTAACCGGGGTTCCCTGCCTTGCACGGGCCCCACCTGCGTGGCCCTGCAGTTGTCTAAGTAGGGGGGACCCTGCCTCCCTGGCCCTTCTCCCCCTCACATCTGCCAAGAGATGATCCTGCTCCCTGTCTCCTGGCCCTCTTCCATCCCGGGATCCAAAAGCACCTTGCGATAAGGAAGTCTGCAGGGATGTTTGATGAAGTTTATATGAGGACTCTTTTTGTCTGGGCAGTAGCTTGAGAGAGGAGAGCCAAGCTTTGCTGGACATCTTCCCTGTGCCAGTGGTGTGTTGTGTTGGCTCACCCAGCATGTTCGCTCAGATACCACTGTACATTGAAAATGTCACCTGCCCAACATCCAACTCCTGGTCTTCCCACTGAAACCACTACTCCCAGAATGCCTTGTCTCCTCCAGTGACTGTTCTATCCCTCCACTCCGGCTGCTTGGCCAAAACCCTGCTGCAGAGTCATGCTTGACTCTTTTCTCACCCACAACATACAAGCCATCTGCCGAGCTCTTTGCCTCCACCTTCAAAATATAGCCCAAATCCAGCCACTTCTCAGCACCTCCACTGCCCCCCGCTGGTCCCAGCCACCATTGAGCTCTCTCCCCTGGGCCTCAGCAGCAGCCTCCTGCCCGGGCTCCCTGCTCTACCCTTGCTCCCCTTGTCTGTTCTCAACACAGCAGCGTGTTAAAGCCTCAGTGCGATCATGTCACTCATCCGTTCAAACCCTCCTTACCCCTCGAGGCCCAACACAGCTGCTCCGCACTCCCATCCAGCATCTTCTCCAGCCACATCATCGTCCTGCAGTGAACCAGACTCATTTCTGCCTCAGGACCTTTGCCCCTGCTGTTCCCTTGTTGACCTGCTTCTCCCAGACCCTGCATGACTGACCCCCTCACCTTACACCTACTCTGGATTTCTCCTGAGATGTCACCTGCTTCTTGGGGAGGCCTTCTTGACCACCCTACTTAAACTTGCAACTGCACTTCCCACACCTTCCCTCTTTCCTGCATGAATTCCCATCATTGCACTTGTCACCATCCATCATACTGTGTGTTCATTCTGTTTATTGTCCGCACACCCCTACCCCTGTTAGAAGGTATTAGGAAAGGAATTAATGTCTGTTTCATTCATCTGTGGATTCTCAGGGTCTACAACAGTGCCTGGCATGCAGCAGGTGTTCAATAATTGTTAAATGAATGAATGGAGCCAGGGGTGAGAGGGGTTTTATCACGTCATTGCGATTCCATAGCCTGCTAGTGGTAGCACCAAAGTTTGAAACTGAGTTTGTTTGGCATGCAGTTCAGAGTAGGAGAAAACAGTCGAGCCTAGGCCACAGGGAAGGGGCAAGGGCGGGGAGGGCTCCAGGTAGGAGAAGAAAGGAGCAATATGGTCACATTTGTGCACTTGGCAACAACCAGGAAACTGCTGCGTGATTCTGAGCAAGCCATTTCCCCTCTTGGATGTTCAGCATCTTCACTGGGCAAGGGATGGGGATGGAGGCTGTGTGAGCGTCTTCCCCTGCTAACATTCTGGGAGGCCAGCCCTGCTCACTGGGGGCACAGTGGCCTCTGGCAAGTGCTGGCTTTCTTCCCAGCCTGGCTCCTCCTTCCTCCTTCTGTGCCACCCATGGCTCTGGCACCAGCAGGAGGTTCTGGGCCGGCTGCTGTGTCCCTGGGAAGAAGCAACTGGAGCTGGCTGAGAGCTTTATGACTTACCTGGGCAGGGAGGTGGGAGGGGAGGCTGGCTGGGGTCTGCCTGCCCACCCTGCAACTCCTCAGTGGGACTCTGCTCCTTCAACTTCCTCCACCCCCCACTGCCGGGCCAGCATCCCTGGACACCCATCACCCTCTTCCCCTGGCACCAGTTGCACGGGGACAGCCCCAGATGGCTCCTTGGTCTGGGGACAAAGGCTGTGCTGTGCCTGGCCCTGGGCTGGCCTCAGGCTGGTCATACTGAGCCCTTCTGTCCCCACTTGGGGGTGAGGGGTAGATAGCACTAAGGTGACAGGCCTTTTTCCTGTCTCCCTTCCCCCTCGACCCCCAAATCTGAGGAGCTGACTCTCCCAAGGGAAAAATGACAGAGGCATCTTGTGTCTTGACCTAGGGAACAACAGACTATTCACTGCCCAGTCTGCCCTGTCACACCCAAGACCCTGCTGGGTTCAATGCCCTGATTGTCCCCAGCAGAGAGAGACATCCACTCTGCTGTGGTCACCACCCCCACCGCCTGCTCCCCTGTCACCATCAGGAAGTCCATCCTACATCTGACCTCCATCCTTCCATCAGGAAGTCCATCCTACATCTGACCTCCATCCTTCCATCAGGAAATCCATCCTACATCTGACCTCCATCCCTCCTGCTGCTGTGACAGCCACTTCCTCTCAGGCTCCTCTCCTGCGGGTGGAGAACAGCTGGTCCCCATCGCCTGCACTGCTTGGCCCCACATTCCCGCTCCAGTCAGCTGCCTCTGGCCTCACCCTTCCTCCAGCTCCCAGCCCCACTGTCCTCCCCACCCCAGGCACAGGCTGGTGGCTCCTTGCTCCTCACTGAACCTTGGGGAGAGCAGGTGTGACTCAGGGCTGAATCTCTTTTGTCTTGCAGAAATGGGGGGCCTCGTTCCCGGAGGCTTTTAATGAGCTCCCCTCCCCTCACCCTACAAGCAAGAGCAAGGGTGTGAGATTTATGGTTGCTACTTGTAGATTCCTGAGCCGCAAATCCAACATGACATCCCATAAATCCCAGACTGCAGGATGGTTTTATGGGGAAGCCCTGTTTTTAGAAAGGGGTGTGGCTGGTCTCCATCCTGGCAGAGCTCAGACCTCAGGGAGCCAAGTGCCTGCCTCTCCCCACCCCCAGAGAACAACCATGACAAAGCACGGGGATATTGGGGACATCAGTTGGTGTGGTGCAGATGCACTGGCTTCCAGGACAGAGAGACTTCCTCTCCTGTGGGGGGCCTCCTGCTTCCCTCCCCTGCTCTGAGGATCCCCCATCTCAGCACAGGAGGGTGGCCTGGAAGCCTGGGCAGATAATTGTCCATGACCTGGACCTTAGATGTTTTCCTGGTCACCACTCCAGGTGTACACCATTGGATATGTTTTTTCAAATGCATTTTCCCAGGCACCATTCTCAGAACCTCAGTTCCAGAATCTCAGGGTAAGACCTAGGAATCTGAATTTTTTTTACAATGCTCCCTGGTGATTCTGATGTTCAGCTATCTTTGAAAATAATTGGCTGAGTGCTGTGGCTCATGCCTGTAATCCCAGCACTTTGGGAGGCCGAGGAGGGGCAGATCACTTGAGGTCAGGAGTTCGAGACCAGCCTGGCCAACATGGCGAAATCCTGTCTCTACTGAAAACACAAAAATTAGCCGGGTGTGGTGGCGCAGGCCTGTAATCCCAGCTACTCAGGAGGCTGAGGCATGAGAATCGCTTGAGCCCGGAAGGTGGAGGTTGCAGTGAGCCAAGATCACGCCACTGCACTCCAGCTTGGGTGATAGAGCACGACTCTATCTCAAAAAAAAAAAAAAGAGAAAAGGAAAAAAGAAAATAATTGATCTTTACAAGGAGCCATCTCCACTCTCCTATCTTGCTCGGAAATGGGAGTCACCAGGTAGGTGTGTCTGGGTCCTCTTGTCACTGGGACCCATACCCCCTGCCACCATCATGAAGCCTCCAGATTAGATCTCTGTGGCCTGAATGCTATACACAAGTGTGAGGCATGGTGGCTGCCCTCTGGAAGCTTCCTGTCTGCAAGAGTCCTGCAGACAGCAGGCCTGAGACATTGCACAGAGCCACAGAGGAGCGGCTGAAGATGACTGACAGGAAGGAGTTTAGGGATGGGGAGTCAGAAAAGTCCAAGGCTGGTGGGCTCTGCCAAGGAAGCCAGAGGAAGCGCTTTCAGCTACCTTCTCATCAAAGGAGGCATCACCAGCCCCTGAGTTTCTTGAGAATGGGGACCACCCTTTACTTGCCTCTGAAACCCTCATGCCTGGCACAATGCTGGCACGTAGTAGGTGCTCAGTTTTTTGGTTTGTTTGTTTGTTTGTTTTTTAAGACAGAGTCTTGCTCTGTCGCCCAGGCTGGAGTGCAGTGGCGCAATCTCCACTCACTGCAACCTCCGCCTCCCGGGTTCAAGCAATCCTCCTGCTTCAGCCTCCCAAGTAACTGGGATCACAGGCGCACACCACCATGCCCAGCTAATTTTTTTGTATTTTTAGTAGAGACAGGGTTTCGCCATGTTGGCCAGGCTGGTCTCAAACTCCTGACCTCAAGTGATTCACCTGCCTCAGCCTCCCAAAGTGCTGGGATTACAGGCATGAGCCACCATGCCCGGCCAGTTCGTTTGTTGAGTGGAACTGAGTGAGACTTCAGGGCCCACTGACAGTGATGGGCCTGCCTAGCACTGCAGACCCGAGGCCTCCACTCTGAAAGGCGCCAGCCCGCTAAAGGAATGAAGGAGAGCCTGTTCATACTCAGCCATGAGGATCAGGGCAGCTGGAGGGCCACAACTGAGCTGTGTTTGGGGGCAGCCAGGAGCATGCGCTGCCAGACAGAGGACCCTTTCCAGGCTGGCTGAGGACAGAAGGATGTGATCATTAAGCAAAGCCAACATGTTACTGACCCATAATCCCTTAAACCAGGAGGATTCGGGAAGGGCCTGGTCGCCTTGGCAACTAGGTGCTGGCCAGTGGCAGGGCTGAGAGCATCCTCCAGGAGTGGGCTGTGCCTGGTGCTGGTGCATGGGTAACAGCTGGGAGCGGGTGCAGGGCGGCCCATCACAGGGCTCACCCCCTGGTGCCTTCTTGCCAGCATGGATGGAAGCCCTTGTGAGGCCTCAAGGGCAGTGTGTGCAGAGCAGGATGAGAGGGGGGCTGCACTGAGTGTGTAGGAAACCGTGAAGGGAAGTGGAGGGGAGGTGAGACAGCACTGCTCTGGGTTTTCAGGGCAGGAGGGAGAAGGGAGGGTCTGCAGGAAGAAGCAGTTGCATGGGTCTCATTGAGTGGCCAGCAGGGCATCCTCTAATTCAGAGGGCATGAGGAGCTGGGTAGCCTGAAGAAGAAAGCTTTCATGGTTGGGGACAGGACCGTGGGGGTGGGCAGAGCAGCTTACCCCGCTCCTCCATGGTGTTCTCGGTAGGGGATACCTGCCTGCTTGGAGGGCTCTGGCATAGGAAGAGGCCAGCAGGGATCAAGCCTCATCTTTCCTAGGGCTCAACTCTATTAATGGCAAGCCTCTGTGTTTCCCCTGAGACCTTCCACTGCTCCTGACCTCCTGTATTTCAGCTGGAGAGGAGCCAGCTCTGATGCACTCTTCCCTTCCTCCTCCTTTTCCCCTCTTGCCTCCTGGGGCATGCCAGAGCAGAGACCTTCAGGTGTCAGTATCAGAGGTGAAATGAGGTTTGGACCCAATCATGTCCCAAGGGTGTTGGCCAAGCTGACATTGAGTTTACGGGCCTTGGTCAGTAAGATTTATTGGCTGTTGACACATTCAAGCCCTTGGACACAAGTTGGTAAATTTCTGCTGGTCCAAGGACTGCCTGGTTCTGGCACCCTCCCTGCCACCCCAGCCCTTCCCCCAAAACTCTCTAGACCTCCAGCAGCTAAAGAGCTTAGGTCTGGGGGGCCTTCAGGATCCTCTTTGCACATCGTGCCTGCTATTATGACCAATACTTTGCTGGACTAGGTGGTCCATAGAGAACTGCACAGGGTGTGGCGGGGCGGGCGGTGGGCAGTGGAGGCAGTGCTGAGAGTCACTGGGAGGAAGAAGGTGACTGGGAAGAAGAGGGTGAACACCCACCCTCAGAGGGGTCAAACTTTGCAGAAGACACAACCCTGGCTCCCAGTGATGGTGGCATACAGGGCGACAGAGCTTGATGAGAAAGCTGAATTCCCAGTGGGTGGAGACCTGGACTGGTTGCCTTGTTCTTTTCAACTGCTCCTCTCACACTTCCCATCTCAGGACCCGGCTGCCCAGTCCCTCATGATCATGAACAAGATGAAGAACTTTAAGCGCCGTTTCTCCCTGTCAGTGCCCCGCACTGAGACCATTGAAGAATCCTTGGCTGAATTCACAGAGCAATTCAACCAGCTTCACAACCGGCGGAATGAGGGTGAGAGGTCTGGGCCCACCCAGCACCTCTCCCACCTACCAGACACTCCCCAGTCACCTTCCCCTCCCCGCCCACCCCTTCCCCACTGGCCTTAGGGGAGGAGCACAGCACTGGGGGAGGGGAGCTACCCTTCTCTCCCTCAGGGCAGAGAGGCAGGGAGGGGAGCTGACGCCTGTCCCTCTTAGACTTGCAGCTCGGTCCTCTTGGCAGAGAACCCCCGCAGGAGTGCAGCACCTTCTCCCCAACAGACAGCGGGGAGGAGCCGGGGCAGCTGTCCCCTGGCGTGCAGTTCCAGCGGCGGCAGAACCAGCGCCGCTTCTCCATGGAGGTGAGGGCCTCTGGAGCTCTGCCCCGGCAGGTGGCAGGATGCACGCACAAGGGTGTGCACAGGAGGGCAGCTGCCTTACAGCCAGACTTTGTGAGTTCAAATTCCACCTCTGCCATTCATTAGCTCTGTGACTTTGAGCAAGTTACTCAACCTCTGTGCACCATGGTCTCCTTGTCTTTAAAATGGTCTCCATGGATTAAATGGGTTTATCTACGCCAAGTGCTTAGAACATTCCTGAATTTAGCAAGGGCTAGACAATTTGACTATTTGCTCCACACACATATGCCCAAGTATATGAAAAAATACACTTACAGAATCGGTGCCTGTAAAGGCATGAGATTGACGTTGCACAGATGGTGATACTGTGGCCCAGAGAGGCAGAGAGTGACCTGGCTGTGCTAAGGTCACACAGCAGCCCCAGGTGTTCACGTGTATGTCTTGAGCACACACTGGGAGCAGCTGTGAGCCTGGGGTCACAGCCTGTGATTGGGCTCTGAATGGTTGTTCTGCAGGGAACGCTAGGTCCAGAGTGAAAGTCTGGAGCCCCACAGCCCTAACTACCCTGAAGCCAACAGTGGTGTCCCCATCTCATCCCTGTCACCACAGGACGTCAGCAAGAGGCTCTCTCTGCCCATGGATATCCGCCTGCCCCAGGAATTCCTACAGAAGCTACAGATGGAGAGCCCAGATCTGCCCAAGCCGCTCAGCCGCATGTCCCGCCGGGCCTCCCTGGTGAGTCCCAAGAGGGTCAGAGGACACAAGGTGGGGTGATATGCCCTCCCCAGCATGGGCATATCAGTCCCAGCTGAGGCCTAGATGGGATTTCGAGGAAGATTCCTGGGCCTCTGGTGCCACCTGCTGGCTTGAGTGCATTCAACTAGATCGTCCTCCTGCATCAATATCCATTTCCTAGATGGGTCTCACTTGGGCTGGAATGGGATTCTAAGCCCACACTGGGTCCCACGGTCTCCACATGGTTAAGATCAATAGGCCAGCTGGCATGTGCCTTCCAGTCCTAACTGCCTATCAGAGCTGTTTGGGACATCTTACAAAACACAGACTCTACCTCCAGACACCTATAGAATCAGCCTCTCTGGCTAGAGGGTCCAGGAATCCGTCTTGTTAAGGGTTGGATACACCTGAGCTAGAAGTGCGCTGATGAGAGACACAGTCAGAGAGGTGGATTCTGAACTGGACACTCAAGGTACAATGGGAAAAAAGGCAGCACTCACTCTGGAGGAGCTCGTGGTCTCAGTCGGAGACACAGGTAGTCAAGATGTGCAACAATCCCAGGTGCCACAGCTCTGGGCTCTATACTCTTGACTGTCCTGGGAGGAAGAAACTCACACTTTCACGAGCTCTGTCCTTTATCACAGGGATAAAGGGAAAAGGAGCCCCTTGCACCATGGAGTCTCATCCCTTCCCTCCCAGAGGCTGGAGTTGGGGGAGGCGTCATGTCTGTGGAGCTGCTAAGGGCTTCAAGCTCACGGCATTCTATGTCTCTCCCTCTCAGTCAGACATTGGCTTTGGGAAACTGGAAACATACGTGAAACTGGACAAACTGGGAGAGGTAAGACGCTGGGTTTGGTCTTCTCCGAATAGCCAGGCAGGATGGCTTGGAGAAGGGGCAGACCTCCCTAGTCGGCCCTCTCTGGTCAGCCCTCTCTGGTTGGCCCTCTCCTGGCCCCTGCCCCATAGAGGTGCACAGTCTTGGCCGTGCACTCTGGCCCAGCCTTTGGCAGGGATTGAAGTGAGCTCAGATCCTGAAGGAGGGCGTGAGGATAGAGTAGCCATGGCCCTGGGCAGAATCCAGTCTTTTTTTTTTCTGCAAGTCCTTCTTGCCTGGGTTCAAAACCTAGCTCCACCATTTACTAGCTCTGTGACCTTTGGTGAGTTACATGACCTCTCTGTGTGCCTCAGTTTCTTCCTCTGTCCAATGAGACAGGAATTGTCCTATCACATAGGGTTATTGTGAGGATTGGGCAGGTTAGTGTAATCAGCTTATGTACGGCACACAGACAATGCCTGGCACATAGGAAGTGCTGTGTCACTTAGCTATTTCTGTTGTCACTGTGCAGAGGCCTGGGGTGGGTGAAGGTTTATAGAGAGAGGGAACACACAGCCCTTTCCCTCCAGGAGCCCAAAGAGGTGACCTCTGTGTAAACATCAGCATCGTATAAGGAAGAAAAAACCTGGTGTTATCATAGAGGGGCACGCAGCGTGCTGGGGCTAAGAGGAAGGACGGATTCACTCCAACTGGGGAGTCATTAGGGACGCTTCCTGGAGGAAGTAGGCTTTGGAGGAAACAGCATGTCAGTAAAGGGAGGAAGGGCACTCAGGCCCCAGTCGTAGCCCAGGAAGAGGCACAAATGGGGAGGCACTGGACAGAGGCCAGCAGCACCTGAATGTGCCTGGGGCCGCTGCGGCCCTCCATCCCAGGGCACCTATGCCACAGTCTTCAAAGGGCGCAGCAAACTGACGGAGAACCTCGTGGCCCTGAAAGAGATCCGGCTGGAGCACGAGGAGGGAGCGCCCTGCACTGCCATCCGAGAGGGTACAGCATCCTAGGCTCCCACGCTCCCCTGGGGGCTTCAGGAGGAGGGGTTCACCAGCCTGTGCCCTTGTGGGAGCTGGGGGTGGAGGATCATTGCTGGAATGGGACTCCTGGCACTGACCCCAAGAAAAGAGGGTATGGGGACACATGGGGTCCTAGGGACCCAGGTGGACCTGTCTCCTCACAGTGTCTCTGCTGAAGAACCTGAAGCACGCCAATATTGTGACCCTGCATGACCTCATCCACACAGATCGGTCCCTCACCCTGGTGTTTGAGTACCTGGTGAGAGTCCGGCTGGGGCTGGCCGCCTCTCCCTCTTGTGGTGGAAACGGGGTGTGGGTAGGGGAGTGGGAAGCTGAGAGAGTGGGAGTAGTGGGATCAGGGCGACCCAGGCCTTGTTCTGGAATCAGATTTTCAGATGCTCCCGTGCAGGAGTGGGCCACGAGCTCAGGCTTACGGGTGGCTCGAGCCAGGGTCCCACTAGTGGGCGTGGGCCCTTCCCAAGGAGGGGCTTCCTCTCCTCAGCCTGTGTCTGGGCTTCTGGCCAGGGGTCAGTGTGGGGCAGGACTGAGCCACACTCTGTGTTCCAGGACAGTGACCTGAAGCAGTATCTGGACCACTGTGGGAACCTCATGAGCATGCACAACGTCAAGGTGAGGCCTCGGGGGCAGGGTCCCCCCCATCTTGGCAGCCACCTGTCCAGAAGCCCAGTGTGGGGACCCACTCTCACCACCAGGGATCCGGCTGCTGAGGTGGCTCAGACCTTCCCACGCAGGAAAGAGGGAGAGGGCAATGCCATCAACGAGTCCAGGAACTGGGTTGAGCGCTTTACCCCAAGAACAGACACACATTGTCTGCCACTGTCTAGCTGTTGGTATAAAACCCACTCTCAACTCTGAACATCAGTTTCCCAGTCTGTCAAATGGGAGTGTGAGCTACCTGCCAAAATGCAGGGAGGCTTCTGGGGAAGCTCGGGGTTATGAATGACCTCTCCTGGTGTTTGTTAAAGAATCAAGGCTGGGCATGGTGGCCCACGCCTGTAATCACAGCACTGGGAGGCCAAGGCAGGAAGATGGCTTGAGCCCAGGAGTTTGAGACCAGCCTGGGCAACATGGCAAGACCTCATCTCTACTAAAAATTGAAAAATTAGCCGGGCACAGTAGCGTGCACCCAGAGTCCCAGCTGCTTGAGAGGCTGAGGCAGGAGGGCCACTTGAGCCTGGGAGGTTGAGGCCGCAGTGAGCCATGATCACACCACTGCACTCCAGCCTGGGTGACAGAGTAAAACCCTGTCTCTAAAAGAAAAAAAAAAAAAAAGGGATCAAGCACATATGTCTCCACATAGGCAGGCATCCTGACCCCCGTGCTCCTGACTGAGACTTCTCTGGCCTCCCCCACACTCACTTTGTCCTCTGCACCCCTGGTGTCCTCCCCTCTGGATGGGATTCCCTGGTGTGGGTGGGGTCCAGGATGGGGGCTGCAGGGTGTGCAGAAGAATGAGGGGCTTGTGCTGACCTCACTGCCAAGCCCCTGCCCCCATCCTGGTCCCAGCCTTGGAGTAGAGGCTCAGGGCCACCTTCCACCCCACATTTCTCTTCCTCCTCCCCCAGATTTTCATGTTCCAGCTGCTCCGGGGCCTCGCCTACTGTCACCACCGCAAGATCCTGCACCGGGACCTGAAGCCCCAGAACCTGCTCATCAACGAGAGGGGGGAGCTGAAGCTGGCCGACTTTGGTGAGGCTGGGGCTAGGGTGGGGGTCTGACACTACTGGGTTGCCTCAGGGTGTGGGTGCAGTGGAGGAGGGCATAGCAGTCAACCCCACAGCACCTATGGACAGAGGTCCAGTGACATGTCTGCCCCCAGGACTGGCCAGGGCCAAGTCAGTGCCCACAAAGACTTACTCCAATGAGGTGGTGACCCTGTGGTACAGGCCCCCCGATGTGCTGCTGGGATCCACAGAGTACTCCACCCCAATTGATATGTGGTGAGTGAGCACTGTGGGGACCGAGGAGGGGAGGACAGGCCTGGCCACACCTCCAGACTCTCCTTTGCTGCCCCAAGGGCCTTGGGGAAGAACTGCCTAACTTCCTTTGCCTAAAAGCCTTGTGACATCCTGCTGAAATGGATGTTAAAAAATTAAGTCTGAAATATAATAGGTTAGGGTTTCCCTGGCTTAAATAGACCCCCCACGCCTGTGCATTTGAAATCCTCCCCCAGAGGCCTGTGGGGGGTTACCAGAGACCCAGAGGGTCCAGGAGGGCCCCTATAGTAAATACGATGAATCTTCCCCAAGCATCAGTCCCAGTGAAAATTTTGAGAGAAGTACTATTTTTATGTTAAAATGAACAAGCGTATGATTTGGTGTAAAATGAAAAATCAGCCCAGATTGCAAGCCAAGCCGCCAGGGGTGATGAATGGCTGCTGTGACTCCGCCCCAAGGTTCCCCGGGAGAATGGATTTATGTACTTCTCTCTTCCAGTGGGGCACACAGTGGAGAGAGTTTGAGACAACACTGCTGAGAGAATTGCCACATGGGCGCTGGCTGCACAGACCCAAACCTCACAGAGTGAAAGGGGAGAGGTCGCAGCTTTCCCGAGCCCAGGGAAGCCCCCCAGAGAGGGGCTGTAGTGGGGGCTGGGCAGTTCTAGGAGCCTCCACTGCCCTGGGCCACCCCTCCGCCGCCAGAGCCACGACCCCTGCAGCCGCCTGTGGCAGGTCGTCATTGGTGCCCTGGTGGAGCAGCCCTAGGAAGGGCGGCCGCCCCTGCCTGATGCCGACCCTACCCCTTGCTCCCCGCAGGGGCGTGGGCTGCATCCACTACGAGATGGCCACAGGGAGGCCCCTCTTCCCGGGCTCCACAGTCAAGGAGGAGCTGCACCTCATCTTTCGCCTCCTCGGTCAGTCTCCCGCTGCTCCGTCCCTCTCACCACCAGGGGGCGCCGGAACTCCTCCAGCCCAGGCGCGGAGTGGGACGGGGAGGAGCGGCTCGGCAGCTTCTCTCCGGGGCGGGGACCCCCTGTGGCCTCGGCCATCTTTGCTCCCACCTCCTACATTGCATCCCTTTCAAGTCGGCCTTGGCCCTGGGCCTCACGCAGGCCCTCCCCACCCTCTCTCGTCTCCCCAGGGACCCCCACAGAAGAGACGTGGCCCGGCGTGACCGCCTTCTCTGAGTTCCGCACCTACAGCTTCCCCTGCTACCTCCCGCAGCCGCTCATCAACCACGCGCCCAGGTAGCCCCTGCGCCCGCCGCCCCTCCTGCTGCGGCCCTGGCTCTCCCATCCCCAATCAGGCACAGCCTGTGTCCGCGCCTTCTCCTTGCAGGTTGGATACGGATGGCATCCACCTCCTGAGCAGCCTGCTGCTGGTGAGTGTCCTCCCGGCGGGGCCCAGGGAGAGGCAGCCAAAGAGCCAAGTCCCTGTGCCCCATGCCGGGCCTACGCCCCAACTTCTGTGGCTCGTGTGCTTATACGTCTTTGAAACATCTCCCCTGTACTCTCCACCCCCAAGGCCAAGGGGAGCGCTGGCCTCCATACACATCCTCTGGAGTCTGTGCACTGCGAGCCCAAACCCGTTACTTAGCTGTGTAGCTCTGGGCAAGTTACAGAGCTCCTCCATGCCTCAGTTTCCTCAGCTGCAAAGTGGGATTAATGCCTATTTTATAAGATGGCCGTGAGGATACATTGAGATGACGGGACACACTTAGTGTGGTGCCTGTCTTGTAAGGCACACGGTGAAGGGTTGTTATCGGCACTACGCTTCCCGTTACGGATGTTCTCCATCTGATCATGGTTGGTTTGCATCTGTATTTCTATCCCAAGAGAAGGTCACTCTCCTGAAGTTTCATTTCTGGTTTTTCCTGGTGGCTGGAGACCGAGGAGCCTTCCCCTGAGTCTTGAGATGGCCTGAGGTTGGGTTTGTGGTAGGGGCTGGAGGCTGACCTGGGGCTTCTCCTGTTAGCCTCAAGCCCCACCCATCTTGGTGCTCTAACCAGCACTGGAGTCCTGCTGCCCAGAGGGTTTGCAGCCCCCCAGCCGGGCCCAATAGCCCCACCCTGTGCCTTTCAGTATGAATCCAAGAGTCGCACGTCAGCAGAGGCTGCCCTGAGTCACCCCTACTTCCGGTCTCTGGGAGAGCGTGTGCACCAGCTTGAAGACAGTGAGTACTGGGGGTTCGGGAGCAGGGCCACCCAGAACCAAGGAAAGGGGTTGGTGAGTGTGGGCAGAAGAACCAGAACAAAGAGGCCAGAGGCCCCAGGCCCAGCAGAGCAGCCCCGGGCACCTTGCCTTCCCTGCTGGGGTTCTCATTCCAAATTGAGGGGGCAAACAGTGGAAATGAGACACTGCCTCGAGGGCTCAGTTGGTCCTTCTGGGCCAGTCCTCACTGGAGGCCACCTCCACGCAGCCCTCTCCAGACTATGCACTTCTCTCCCCCAGCTGCCTCCATCTTCTCCCTGAAGGAGATCCAGCTCCAGAAGGACCCAGGCTACCGAGGCTTGGCCTTCCAGCAGCCAGGTAGGGGCCTGTGCTCTCCTGGACCCCTCCCCTTGTTAGTGGAAGCCAGAGCAGGCGACCCCTCCCCAGTGGGGACTCCCATGGTCCCCCCACCACTGGCTTCCCTTTGGACTCTTTGGGGAGCAGAGAAGGGGTTGGTTTCTCCTGCCTAGACTTCCTCGTCCAGCTCTTCCCTCCTCAACCCTCCACCCCAGACAGGACAGTGCATTTGACAGTAGCCCTGGCAAAGAGGCATGCTGTCTCTGGTGCATTCTCTCTGCAAACCCTGAGCTCTCTAATCAGATTCCATCCTGGGAGAACGGTACTTTGTTCCTAGAACAGTCAATGGCCTTGGACATTGACAGATGCTTTCCATGCATCGTCTTCTTTAATCTTAAAATACCCCTTGAAGTTAGTACTATTAATATTCCCCATTTCATAGTCAATGAAACTGAGGCTCTGGGAGGTTAAGTCACAAGTTCATGCAGCTAGTAAGTAGTAGAGATGGGATTTGACACCAGGTCAGACAGGCTCCTGTTTGCATGCCCTTGCTTGCTCTGTCAGAGCAGCTCTGGGGGACAGCGACTGTCCCTGCTGACCTGGGGTACCCCTCAGCCCAGCCTCCTCCCTGCAGCCCCACCTCTTCTCCATTCTCCAGGACGAGGGAAGAATAGGCGGCAGAGCATCTTCTGAGCCACGCCCACCTTGCTGTGGCCAAGGGACAAGAGATCACATGGAGCACAAATTCGGTTAGGATGGAGCCTGTGTGGCCCTCGGAGGACTGAAGAACAAGGGCTGACAGCCAGCCTGGAAGACCGCTTGGCAGCCCTTCTGGCCACAGCTGTTTCTTCTTTGTGCTTCTCGTGTGCCTCCCCAGTAGCCCTCACCTGCATACCAACTCCTCCATTCCCCACGTTGGGGCTGGCATGAGCTGCTTCCCTGAGAGGACGTGAGAGGGGGGGCGGTTCTCGTACCCTCTCCCACCCTGGTGTTTGGGCACCTGTGTGGGATGCACATGGATGACAGAATCAAGGCAGCGCCAGGATGGGCACTCTGCCCTGGATACAGGCTCTACCCTCCTCCCCCAGGGCCTGCCTAGTGCCAGTTTGGTAGTCCCCCTTTCTGGCCCCTTGGAGCCCACACACGTTTCATCTTTTTCCCCTCTGAGAGCAAGAAGAGACATGGCATGTTCTCTGGGACCCTGGAATCCTAGGTACCCACATGTGTGCCAAAGCCTACCCCACCTGGCAGGTGTCCCACAGCAACAGAAGGAATAGTAGTCCCCACTCTTTCCATCAGCCCTACCCTACCCTCATTCCCTGACACCCTCTGGCTTGAACCATGGCTGAGCAGTGCCGGCATATGCTTCGCCAGCATGCTTGGATGCCCAGCTGTGTCCAGAGGTGGCCTGGGACCGCCAGTTGCACTCCTGCCACCTCAGCCAGCCCCTGCCCAGCTCATCAGTCTGAATGGAGTTGCCTTAAATTGGCAGGTGGTACCGTACTCACTGCCCTTGGAGCTGTGACCGGCTCCTGCCTGTCCACCCCCTCCCGAGGTGGCTCCTGCTTACCTTATCATCCCGGGGCTCTGATTAGCCAGGCCTGGTCAGGGTCCTGGGGACAGCACCCAGATATGCAGAGTCACCCTGACACTGGTGCCGGGCTGACCTCAGCTCCCGAAGGCTCTCACAGCCTCCCCATCCTTCCTTCCCAGCCCTTGTGGCTCTGTCCACCTGATCCCAATATCAGCCTCCCCCAGCCCCTGCCACCCCAGAGGGCGGCCACGACAGGGAGAGGTGTAGATGCCACCATCTGAGGGAGAGGAACGTGGAACAGGAGCAGGCTCTGATGCTGAGAGGCTTGCCTCCGGGGGCTGGAAGCCTGGGTGGCCAGGGCCCCTGAAGAAGGCTCCCCTCTGTATCCCCCAGGTCTCCTCAACACTGGGCTGATCCTGAATGGCACAGGCCAAGGGGAGGCCAGCCTCGCCTTTCTACCCAGGCCCCCTGCCCTGCCCACCTCACCTCAGGCCCCCACCCTCCACTCCTCCCCACGGTACTGTGAACGTCGTGTGACTCAGTGCAGAGACAGATAATATATTTAATTCATGTACAGAAAGGAGCGAGCAGTCTCGTACAGAAAAGCTGACTTTGATAGATTGATGCCAAAGATGGAGAACCGAAGGCCCCTCTCCAGGCCTAATGAGTGTAGGTGGGGCGTGCTTGTATGTATGTGTGTGTGTGTATATATATATATATATAGTGAGGAGAGAGTTTGATTTGTGTGTATCTCTGACCTCCCCCACACCCCAGGCTGTGGGACGAGTGCCTAGCATTCACCTTGCTATATCCTGGGTGCTGCTGCATTCAGAGCCAGAAGTTGGCTCTTGCTGAGGAGCATCAGTGGTTGCTGTGGGTGGGCAGAGGAGTCCCAGGCCTGGGAGTCTGACCTGTGGCCTGGCATTGGCCCAAGTTGGTGCCTGTGGGGTGGGGCCGGCCAGGAGAGCAAAGAGGGACCCCTGGGCGGGGGTCTGGGGTCTGGCCGTGCAGCTAATGCCTGTGTTCCTGATGCCAAATGGCCCCCTGGCTTCTGGGGAGGGAGGTAGGCAAGATCAAGATGAGGTTGACATGGGAGATGGCCAAGGCCAGGACAGCAGGACGAGGGTGTGGGCCTCACTGTAATTCAGGCTCTGCAAGAATTGCCGCAGACCTCAAATACACCTCCTGCTGCTGCCTAGACTGCCTCCCCACCTTTGATCTGGACACAACCCACCCCCGCAACACATCATACACAGCTCCCAAAGTGCTCAGAGTCCTGCTGTTGTCCAATTCGGTGTCCAGGTTTGTTCTTCCCGAGACCACTCTGAGAATGCCAGGCCCGAAACCCTGCCTCCTGACCTGTCCTCATGCCTGGCCTTAAGCACTTTGCAGTTTGCCGGCATGGTTTGCAGTTACTTAAGAGGGTGGCTGCTTTCCAGAGGAGGAAGCTGATGCTGAGGTTGATGATGTCTCCCAAGGCTCTGGAAGTAAGGGGCGGGCCAGGGCTCCATTCTCAGCTCAGCACCAGTTCTACCGAAGGAGACCTCCTCACTTTGCTTGTAGGCAGCCAGACACCAAAGTAGGGTCGTAACTCAGACAATTAGTGCTTGAGGGGAGGAGAAGGGCCGGGAAATGCATTGGTGGGAATTGGAAACCAGACATTTATTAAGTTCCCTGCTGGGTGCTGGGCAGCCCTGTGCCCAGGCATTGTCTCACTGAATCCTCATAGAAACCCCCCTTTCTCCCCACTTTGCAGATGAGGACAGGAGCCTCCCAGGGGTAGCCTGGGGTCACATACCAAATTAGAATCCCAGGTGTCTGCCCCCCAGCCCTGTGGTCTTTAAGGAGTGGGAGGCGTGGGGAGGGTGAAGTGGAGACAGTGCAGAGGCCCTGGAGGGAGGAAAACACACAAGGAAGGATATGGGCAGATGCTGCCTTGAGGAGCACTTTGCAAGGCAACTCTTGTGGCAGGCAGAGGTGGCCTGGAGTCGCTGGGGGCAGCCGTTCTTGCTGCTGCAGCTGTGGCCCTGCTGAGGAGGCACACACCTAGGGGCTTCTGACATCAGGCATGCTGAGCTTCTGCCCTAGAAAGCTGCCAGGGCTGGGAGTGCCGGCCAGCCTGGGGGTGTGGAACTCAGCTGGACAGGCCTACACCAGGCCTTGGATATGATTGGTGCTCAAAAAGTGATGGCTCCGGAGAAGGAAGCTGGGTTCGGGTGTGAAGAGGGGCTGAGTGATTTTGGCCATGAGCTGCCACTGGGCTCCCAGGGACCAGGCTGAGCTACAACCCAACCCAGTGTCCTGGAGCCCTCGGTTTCCTGGGCACCCCTGCAATCATTTCCTTATTCCAGTGACTCAAAAACAGGAGCCTGCCCCATTCTGCTGGAATCCCCGGCCCAAAGCAGCCTTTTACAAGTCATTACCCCTCTGGCCTCACTTGTCATCTGCCTGCTTCTGGGACAGGTCAGGAATATCCAGGGTGCAGATGCCGTCCCCTCCAGCATGGCCACTTGGCAGGGGCATTTGAGGCATGTAGCAGCCCTGCAGCTTCAGACAAAATGTCCTATTTGCTGAACTCTACAGGGTGGGGGTGATATCAGCTCCTCTGCTTGGCACTGCCCACATCATCTTGCACCCCGGTGGGACCTGGAGCTCGCTCTCCCCTGCCCCACCCTCCTGTGGGCTCCCATTCACCCTGCCCCTACTCTCTGGGTCCAGTGGTCAGGGCTGATGTCTAATAGGCCACCACTCCTCTACCCTGCTAGGCCCCCTGGGTCAGCCAAGTGTCAGACACTGTTGCAGGCCTGCTCCTTTCCTCCCTCCTTGAAGCATCCCAGCCTCCTTTGGGCCATCTCCCCACCTCTATCACTGCTCAGACCCTTGCTTTTGGCCATGACACTCTACAGCACCCCAGTGAGCCCCTCTATCTCCAGAGCAAATCATCAGCACCATGAATTAGCCACAGCCTCCTCCATGCCTGGCCCTGTGCTAGATGCCAGGACACCAAGATGCATGACATTCCACCCCCACCTTCCAGAAGCTCAGACCTGCTGGCAGAGATGGCCTTGATTACAACAGGTTTTCTCAAGAACCCACTGTGCACCCGGTGCTGTGCTAGGCACTGAGGATACAGCTGTGAACAAGATGGCCAAGCCCTACTCTCATAGAGCTTATGTTCCAGTGGGGAGTATAAGACGTTATCCAAATCAACAGGCATATCAAGGGGTCATAAGTGTGATGAGACAAAATAAGGCAGGGGCAGGTTTGAGGGGGAAGAATGTGATGGCATAGGGAGGGGAACTGCCTGGTCAGGGAGGGACCTCTCCATCAAAAATGAACTATGGGCTGGGCATGGTGGCTCACACCTGTAATTCCGGCACTTTGGGATGCCAAGGCAGGCAGATCGGTTGAGCCCAAGGGTTTGAGATCAGCCTGGGCAACATAGCGAGACCCCTATTTAAAAAAAAATTAGCTGGGCGTGACAGCTCATGCCTGTAGTCTCAGCTACTCAGGAGGCTGAGGTAGGAGGATCACTTGAACCCAGGTCGAGCCGCAGTGAGCAGTGATCGTGCCACTACCATCCAGCCTGGGCAATGGAGTGAGACCCTGTACCAAAAAAAAAAAAAAAAAGTGAGCTATGTTGTGTAAGGGGGCCAGGTGGACAGCCAGGGACAGAGTATTCCAACAAAGGCCCTGAGGTGAACGTGCTTGAGAATGAGTGAGAGGCGGCCGGGCGCGGTGGCTCACGCCTGTAATCCCAGCACTTTGGGAGGCCGAGGCGGGTGGATCACGAGGTCAGGAGATCGAGACCATCCTGGCTAACACGGTGAAACCCCGTCTCTACTAAAAATACTAAAAATTAGCCGGGCGTGGTGGCGGGCGCCTGTAGTCCCAGCTACTCGGGAGGCTGAGGCAGGAGAATGGCGTGAACCCAGGAGGCGGAGCTTGCAGTGAGCCGAGATCGCGCCACTGCACTCCAGCCTGGGCGACAGAGCGAGACTCCGTCTCAAAAAAAAAAAAAAAAAAAAAAAAGAGAATGAGTGAGAGGCAGTGAGGCCAGGGCACAGTGAGCCAGGCAGCATGGCAGGAGGGATGTATCATGTGGGGCAGTGGCTCTGCCCATTAGATCCACCTGGGAAGTGCTTAAGATCCACTGCCATCCAGCCCCAGCTCAGATTGATTCAGATGACCCTAACATGTAGCCAGGGTTGAGAACCGCTCACTCGTGCGGGGTCTTGCGGGCTGTGGTAGGGGTTCTGGATTTTATTCTGAGATAGGAAGCCACTGGCCTCTGTTTTTAAAGGCTCAGAGGGTCAAATAGATGTCAGCCCCTATAAGGAGGGTGATGGGGCAGGGAGAGGAAGGATCCCCCAGGTGGTGGTAGAGCAGCAGCAGGTGTGGTGGGAAGGGAGAAGGGAAGCACCTGCTCTCCTGTGTTGCTGCGAGAGGGACTGTCATCCTAATCCCAGGGAGGGCCACAGAGGCTCTAGGCTTAGGTGACCTGCATGGCCACACAGGGAGTAAGGTGGACTGTCAATTCCAACCCAGGTCAGCCTACCTGAGCAGCTGCCTCCGGGCAGGTGTGGGCACTGGCATGGACACTCCACCTCACTTGTTTGCATGGAGGATGGGCATCTGGTTTCCAGGGACTGGGAAATCCTTGCCTTCTGGTCACCTAAAAGCATTGTCTGACAGGCAGCCAGTTGACACCTGGGAGTTGGGCAAAAGTCACTATCCCCCACCCCACCAAGTGTCCCCTGAGTGATGACTCAGCCCCTCTTCCGGACCCTCAGAACCTCCCACCATCTGCCAACTAAAAGCATCATTGGGCACCAGGGCCCTGCTCCCGCCCTAGCTGTGGAGGCCCGGTGGCTGGCATCATTGCTGATGGTCAGTGCCCAGACTCCAGGGAGTGTGTGCCAATTCTCCTAGACAGGACGGGTGGGGCCAAGGGCAGCTCTGATGAGATTGCAGGTGCCACGTGGCCACTCCCACTTCCTCCCTTGTTTTCTCCTCTTCCTTCTTCCTGCTTCTTTTTACTTCTCTCAGTGCCCCTTGGGGACACTAGGTATTACTCAGTGGGCGGCCCTGAGTAATACTGAAACCCAGAGATCAATAATCTGACCCAGCCTCTTGTCTAAGGAAGGAGATTTTGCAGCCTCTCCCTTGAATCAACCCAAGCCTCCAGTCCCTGAGATGTGTTCTCAATGCCAAGCATCAACCCTTGCTCCTGCATCCCTGGGCCCTTCCTGGTGATGTGACGCAAACATGGAGAGCTGAAGCATGGACAGGGCGTGGCAGGGAGGATCCCCGCTGCCCTCCTGCATGTGGTCAGCACTCCTGCTTGCCCCTTTCTGGGCTAGAAACTTCTAGCCCAGTTCCTCATCTTCCTGTCTCCTCCAGAGCTCCTCCCTCCCTAATTTACTCATTATCCATCAGATGGTTCCAGACTCTGTGCCAGGCTCTGTTTTCAGTACCCAGGATACAAACTTGACCCTGACTTAGACCCCACTCCCAGGAGCTCAGCGTCTCAGAGGCGGCTAGGATAATCTTTTCTTCCTCTCAGCTTCTTAAGGTCTCAGCTACTTGGGGGAAAGACAGTTGTCCATTAGTCATTCTATTAAAATTTCCTAAGGTTTTTTTTTTTTTCAAGAACAATAAAATGTTTTAATGTCCTCATGTTTTCCCTGGAGGAGAGATTGGCTAAGTCCTAGGTTCCTGGGAAGAAGGAATCTTGAACAACCAGGGAAATAACACACAGGCTCCAAAATCAGACTTGGATTCAAATCCCAGCTCTACGGCTTGCAAGCTGTGTCACCTTGGGAATGTTCCTTAACTGCTCTGTGCCTCAGTTTCCCTCTCTGTAAAACGGAGATAGTGATAACACCTATTTCACAAGGTTGTGAGGATTTAAGAATGAATATTCAGGCTGGGCGCAGTGTCTCATGCCTGTAATCCCAGCCCTTTTGGAGGCCAAGATGGGTGAATCACTTGAGGCCAGGAGTTCGAGACCAGCCTGGCCAACATGGTGAAGCCCCGTCTCTATTAAAAATACAAAAATTAGCTGGGCGTGGTGGTGGACCCCTGTAATCCCAGCTACTTGGGAGGCTGAGACAGGAGAATTGTTTGAACCCAGGAGGTGGAGGATGCAGTGAGCTGAGATCGTGCCACTGCACTCCAACCTGGGTGACAGAGTGAGACCCTGTCTCAAAAAAAAAAAAAAAAGACAAAAAGAGAATGAATATTCAGGAGGGGCCTGACCCAGAGTGCTAGGTGAGTGAGCTTCACATCCTCACTCTGCACACTCCCACCCACTTCTCCACAAGCAGGAATTCCAGCTTCCTCCCTCCTGGAAGTAAAGTGGAAGATCATATGCTTTTATTTCTTGCATTCTTCACTCTTGATAAGATCTCAATCAGCAAGAATGTATTAAGAACATCCTACTTAAAAGATTTTGCAAGACTTTTAAAATGACCTCAGCCCAGAGTTTTTTCTCCACGGGAGCTTTAAACGTAGCTGGGGAAGTAAACATGGAAAGAGAATTTATGATAAAAGGCACTGGGTCACGTGTCACTCAAAGTGGATCCGCTGCCTCTTGAGGTAGTAGCACTTTGTCCCCCAGACTGGGAAACCACTTGGGAATTCCAGGGGCATCACTGCCTCCGGTACGTCTTGCCAGGTTCCTGAGGAGCCAGCAGCCAGATCTGCACCTGGCCTGACCCTATTCCTTGGATCTTTCTTTTTTGCTGTGCGGAGTAGCAAGGTGTAACTGGCAGATGAGACACCTTCCTCAGAGAAGCCAGAGGAATGTGGCAAAGCATGATCCTGGGCTTGCAAACACCCTTCTCCTTGGATTCCAGGATGCCAGGGGTATCCTCTCAGGCCTGTCACTGGCTTTGAGGCCAGACTTGGCTTTTCAGGACCTGAGACTGATTCTGGGGTGTGGGAATGAACTAATCTGGGATTTTTTTTTCTTTTTTTTGAGACAGTCTCACTCTGTTGCCTAGGCTGGAGTGCAGTGGCATGATCTTGGCTCACTACAACCTCTGCCTTCTGGGTTCAAGCGATTCTCATGCTTCAGCCTCCCAAGTAGCTGGGATTACAGGCATGTGCCACCATGCCCAGTTAATTTTTGTATTTTTAGTGGAGATGGGGTTTCGCCCTGTTGACCAGGTTGGTCTTGAACTCCTGGCCTCAAGTGATCCACCTGCCTCGGCCTCCCAAAGTGCTGGGATTACAGTCATGAGCCACCATGCCCAGCCCACAATCTGAGATTCTTAAAGCTCGAGTTGATGAGAGTAGGAGGGCCACCTCAGGGAACAGGAGATGGGGTCAGAGGTTAGGGCTCAGTACTGTTTCCTGCCTTGGGCAGATGCCTTGAGTGGGTACCTTCAGCCACCTGTGATTCCACACCTCCAGCCAGTGTTCCACTTGGTAATGGAATTTACTGCCTGGCTTCTCTGTAGAAGATGAGTGGGGGTGGGGCGAGGTTGAGATTTACAAGCAATAGAGGCAGTGCTGTGCCAGGCTGCCTCAGCCTAAGTCCTGGCACCACCACATCCTAGTTGTATGAACTTAGCCACATCGCGTGGCTTCTCTCTGCCTCAGTTTCCCCACCTACAAAATGGGGTGATCATAGGATGAGTGTGGATTAAATGAATTAGTACATGAAAAGCACGCAGAGCCCATGCACGGTGGCTCACGCCTGTAATCCCAGCACTTTGGGAGGCCGAGGCGAGCAGATCACAAGGTCAGGAATTCGAGACCAGCCTGGCCAACATAGAGAAACCCCGTCTCTACTAAAAATACAAAAATTAGCCAGGCATGGTGATGCACGCCTGTAATCCCAGCTACCCAGGAGGCTGAGGCAGGAGAATCGCTTGAACTGGGAGGCGGAGGTTGTGGTGAGCCAAGATTGCGCCACGGCACCCCAGCTTAGGCAACAGAGCAAGACTCCGTCTCAAAAAAAAAAAAAAAAAAAAGAAGAAGAAGAAGAGGAAGAGGAAGAAGAGGAAGAGGAGGAAGAAGAAGAAGAAGAAGAAGAAGAGCACGCAGAATTTACTGGTCATGTAGAAAGCATTACACAGTGTAAGCTGTTGTTATGTCATCTTTCCCTGAGGGTAGAAGCAGGCATCACCCACCTTCTCTGTTTCACTGTGAGGGCTGTGACCAGGAGCCAAAGGCTTCTTACTAAAAGGAGGAATGGTTCCATGGGGCACACAAGTGAATAAAACCCTTTCTGTCTATGGAGAACTACCTGTCCTCCCAAAATGCCATTAGAGTTTGGGAATTCTGGTGTCACTTACTCTAACAGATACCGATGTTAGGCAAAAGGCTATGAACTTAACAAACATTACCTAAATTTTAAAACTTTTTAAAAGTTAAGAGACAAATCTTTTGGGGGCCAGGCACGGTGGCTCACGCCTGTAATCCCAGCACTTTGAGAGGCCGAGGCAGGTGGATCACCTGAGGTCAGGAGTTCAAGACCAGTCTGGCCAACATGGTAAAATCCCGTTTCTATTAAAAATACAAAAATTAGCCGGGCATGGTGGCATGCACCTGTAATCCCAGCTACTCAGGAGGCTGAGGCACAAGAATTGCTTGAACCCGGGAAGCGGAGGTTGCAGTGAGCTGAGATGGTGCCACTGCCCTCTAGCCTGGGCAACAGAGTGAGAGTGTCTCAAAAAACAAAGAAAAAAAACTCCCTGGGTCCAGGTCTGGTACTCAACACCTGTAATCCCAGTGCTTCGGGAGGCTAAAGCGGGAGGATTACTTGAGGCAAGGAGTTCGAGACCAGGCTGGGCAATATAGCAAGACCTTGTTTCTACAAATATTTAAAAAGTAGCCAGGCATGGGGGTGCATGCCTGTAGTCCCAGCTACTCTGGAAGCTGAGGCAGGAAGAGCGCTTGAGCCTAGGAGTTTGGGCTGCAGTTAGCTCTAATTGCACCACTGCACTCAAGCCTGGGCGACAGGGCAAGACCTTGTCTCAAAAAAAAAAAAAAAAAAAAAAAAAAAAAAAAAGTCTCCTTGGCTTAGACCACTCTGTGAAACACTAGAGATTCAGAAATAAATAAACAGTGTTCTATCCTCAAGGAATTCACAGCCTGGTAAAGGAGAGAGATATCGGCTGCAGAAATGTGGTAGGGATTATCCCAGAGATTGTAAACAGCTGCCCAGATGACTTGCTTCTTCCACCTCCCTCCACTCCCCTTCCTCAGCCCCTGCAGTACCTACCTGGTTTGCAAGCCTTGTAAACTGAGTTGGGCCTCACTGCTAGGCTCATAGCTGTGAATGAAAATATGAATGAATGCAAACATGAAATGTGTGCTGCATTAGGAACTTGCTGGAACCCACTCTTGCCTGGCCAGCTCTCTCCCTTCCCTTCCACGCAGCAGCAGGCACCTCTGGCTACCCCTGCTGCCTTGAGCTTAGACTTTAGACTCGAGTCCCCATTTATAGTCATGGGGTACAGCCAATCTTGTTTCTAAGGTGTTTCCAAACTCTACTCCCCAACCTCCACTCCTAGGTGTTCCTGGGCTGCAGAGGGGCTCCAGAGAGGCTTCAGGACATTCCACTGATTGTCCCACTGTCACCACTAAGGGTTGAGCCTCCTCGCTAGCAAGGTGCCTAAGCCCCTTGTACCCTGGCTCCGACTTCTTTGCATACTCTGCAATCTTGCTACTAGACCAAGGACCCATATTCCCCAAGGGCACCTCCTACCTTAAGCCCTTGTGCCTGAATCTGTCCACGTTCCCTCTGTTTGGACTTCCTTCCTTCCTTCCAGCTCCCTGCAGCACCAGTTCCAGTTCAGTCACTGTGCCTTGGGCAAACTCCCTCACCTGGCTGAGACCTTGGTGCTTTTGTCCCTACAATGAAGGTGGGTCCTGGATGCCCTCAGAGTCTCACTCTTGCTCCTGGATGTTACATAAACCTGTCTGCTGTCACTTTCGTGTTTTATAATCCCCCCTCTTCTTCTTTCAAACATGCCTCAAACTCCCTTCCTCCAGGAAGCCTTCCTTAATCAGCCCCGTGAATGCTCCCATATGTGCTCAGTTCTGGTGGTAGCAAGTGGGCCTATGCCAGTGCTGGTGCCAAGGGGTCCACAGGGGCCTTAGCTCCCTCATAACCTCCATTGCCTGAAAGGCCACCCAAATACCTATAACCTAAGTGAAAAACAGAGCTTAGCATAGAAACAGTGACCACTTCTCAGTAAATCCCCCAAGCATTCTCCCAATGCCCAACCAGACCTACCCCAAGCCAGACAGTCTAGAAATTCTAGTGGTCTATAGTCTACCCTCTTTATTTTTTTGGAGACGGAGTCTCGCTCTGTCACCCAGGCTGGAGTGCGGTGGCGTTATCTTGGCTCACTGCAACCTGC
This sequence comes from Gorilla gorilla gorilla, assembly GCF_029281585.2. Classification (NCBI taxonomy): domain Eukaryota; kingdom Metazoa; phylum Chordata; class Mammalia; order Primates; family Hominidae; genus Gorilla; species Gorilla gorilla. Next base: position 51,208,340 of record NC_073224.2, on the reverse strand, counting down.
ACCTCCTGGATTGAAGCAATTCTTCTGCCTCAGCCTCCCAAGTAGCTGGGACTTACAGGCACATGCCACCATGCTCGGCTAATTTTTTGTATTTTAGTAGAGACGGGCTTTCATCATGTTGCCCAGGCTGGTCTTGAACTCCTTAGCTCAGGCAATCCGCCCACCTTGGCGTGCTGCTCTCAGCACACACAATGGGCATGGGAGAACAATGACGAGGAGAAAAACATCCCGCCCGCGCGTCCATGGGCTCACATCCTCCTTTCCCAAAGTGAAAGGATTACAGGCATGAGCCACCGTGCCCAGCTTAGTCTACACTCTTGTATCTAGGTTTTCAGTGTCTAAGTCTCTTTCTTGGGTTTAAGTTGTAAGCTGCCTGGGATGAAAAGCGCCATGCCTTCTAATTCCTGGCTGTGACCTCCCCCAGTGGCTTTGTCAGAGTAATGACACCACTTGGTGACCAAGTATTTTTTTAAATAATTATTTGGGTTTTTGTTTGTTTGTTTTTATTTATTTTTTGAGATGGAGTTTCACTCTTGTTGCCTAGGCTGGAATGCAATGGCACAATCTCGGCTCACTGTAACCTCCGCCTCCCAGGTTCAAGCAATTCTCCTGCCTCAGCCTCCCAAGTAGCTGGGATTACAGGTGCATGTCACCATGCCTGACTAATTTTGCATTTTTAGTAGAAACGGGGTTTCACCATGTTGGTCAGCCTGGCCTCGAACTCCTGACCTCAAGTAATCCACCTGCCTCAACCTCCCAAAATGCTGCGATTACAGGCATGAGCCACCGCGCCTGGCTAATGTTTTTAATAATTATGAAAATGCTTTCACGCCCAGTAGCCCTTGTTGCCTCACCTTCTGTGAGGGAGACAGAGCATGCACGATTTCCCCATTTCAGTGGATGGGGAAACTGAGGCTTTGGGATTTTGAACTCCTTGCACATGGGAGGTTAAGTGGCAACACTTGGCCTCCTACCAGGCACACCCCTGCCCCAACGCTGTGCACCGTAGGTCAGTAACTCTGAACTGCTTTGTTTGCCAGCTCAGGTTTTAATCCGTTTCAGCATCGGGCCGTGAGCAGTGGCCGCGGGGCTGGCAGGAGAGCCAGAATAAGCAGATTTGGCTTCTAATCTGACTCACCCAACTGGTTCAGAATGCAGCCAAACGGGGGAAATTTGGGTGAGCTCCTCCTCTTCCCCTCCCTCACTTGCTCTCGCAGTTGTCCTCTAGCACCTCTCTCTACTCCTCCCTCCCCGTCCCCCCGCCCCACTCCCCCAGCTCTGGGAGCGCATGCGGGGGCGGGGTCCTAGGAGGATGTGAGCCCATGGACACGCGGGCGGGATGTTTTTCTCCTCGTCATTGTTCTCCCATGCCCATTGTGTGCGCTGAGAGCAGCACGTCACGAAGTCGCCTGGCAGGCTCTCAGCAGAGCTGGGGAATGTTTCCGGAGTGGACTAATCCATTATGAATGGCCGAAGCTTTTTAAAAGCTCTGGCATTTCTTTGCATGGCCAGACTGGGAGAGCCAAAGAGAAGGAAGGATTTGGAAACTCCTGGCTTTGAGGCTACAGGTCCCAGGGACCTTGGCAGACCCGTGGTTTGCCAAGAGGGCCTTTCAGACTGGGCCTGCCACCCAGTGAGGGATCTAGGAATGTCACGTGGTGGGGAAATGGCAGGTGGGGCAGTGGATGGAGGGCTCAGCTGGAGGTGTAGAGGGAGTCAAAATTCTATTATATTTTGTTTACAACACCTGACCCCAGCTTGGGATTTGGGATGGCTCACACCTGAGTATGAGAAAGGACCTAGTCACCTTTGAAAGCTTCACTGAGCTCCCCCCAGAGGAAATGGAAAGTCAGAATTGTTTTGAAGTGGGTCAGTGTTTGCCAGTGGGTGAGTAATGCTCAGTGCTCCCAGCTCTTTCCTCCCAGAGAAAGCATTCCTCTATGCATCCCTCTCTTTACCACTAGGCTGGGGGTGCCATCTCTCCGAGGTGCCCAGTGCTTTGCGTACATTTCTTCATTGTTTGATTGGTCTTGTGAGAATCAACTCACAGCAAGACCAATAAGCTCGTGTAGTAACCTATTTCTTTAGATGAGGAAACTGAGTTTCACAGAGGCTGAGATTGCTCCAGACCACGCAGCTACTTTGTGGCAGAGCTGGGACTGGAACCCAGGTCTGTGACACTCCAAAGTCCATGTTCTGCGACAGAATTTCTCAAGCATTCAGGTGCATAAGTGATGGCTGGGGTGCCAGCTGAGAGTGCAGATTTCTGGGCGCTGTCCCCTCTTCCTCATCCTAATTCAACAAATCAGAGTTGGGGCAGGAATCTGCATTTTTGACAAATAACAGGTGATTCGGAAGCAGTTGGGGCAAGGTTGAGAAACACTGCCTTGGGGCTCTGTTGTTGTTGTTGTTTGAGACAGAGTCTTGCTCTGTCGCCCAGGCTGGAGTGCAGTGGCGCGATCTTGGCCCATTGCAACCTCCACCTCCCAGGTTCAAGCAATTCTCCTGCCCCAGCCTCCCAGTTAGCTGGGATTCAGGCGTGTGCTACCATGCCTGGCTAATTTTTTTTTTATTCTCCAATTTAAAACTTTTAATTAAAAAGTAAACTTCAATGTCAAAAATGCAAACTTAGGGAGGGCAGAAGTATTACCCACAAGGCTGTCACTTCACACTTGGAGGGTTGCACAGCGGCCAGGCAGAGGCGCTCCTCACATCCCAGATGGTGGGCGGCGGCCGGGCAGAGGCGCTCCTCCCTTCCCAGACAGGGTGGCGGCCAGAAAGAGGCGCTCCTCACTTCCCAGACAGGGCGGTGGCCAGAGAGAGGTGCTCCTCACTTGACACCTGGCTAATTTTTGTATTTTTAGTAGAGATGGGGTTTCACCATGTTGAGCAGGCTGGTCTTGAACTCCTGACCTCAGGTGATCCTGCTGCCTCAGCTTCCAAAGTGCTAAGATTACAGGCGTGAGCCACCATGCCCGCCCAGGGCTCTGTTTTATGACGTCAGCCAAAAGAGCAGCAACCTGGTCTGAAAACAGGCGCAGGCTAGGGCCCTGCTGAGCCCTCAAGGGGCGGCCCTCTCCCCTCACTCCGCCTTCACCTATAGAGTGAAACCCAGGAGAAGTAGCCCCATCTCTCAGAAGGCAAAGGACCCATCTTCTGCCTAGAAAATCTCCCATTGCACTTTATAACATTTTCAACCCCCAAAGAGAAACCTGAACCACACCGGAACATTTAGTCATCCCTCAGAGGTTTATGGGCCCCTTGCCATGAGTAGGGGTTGGGACAGATACCGCTCAGATGGGTGTAAAGCAGGTTTCTCAGAGATGGGTGCATCAGGACCCTCCTGCTTCACAATTATCTGAGGGTCTGCTAAGAATGCAGAGTCCTGGGCCCTACCCCAGACCCCCAAAGTCAGAATCCATGGAGGATGAACTCTGGGAATCTGCATTTTAAATACTCTTCTCAAGCAATTCTGTAGCAAGTAGATGTTTGAGAAGTGGTTTCCTGAGAGTCTGGGAAGGAAAGGAACTGGAAACGCTGTAGCTTTGGGTCCTGCGGGTTAAAGACCACAGTAAGACACCCAAACTACATTTGTCAGCCGGGAATCCCTGGGGTGCAGCTGTGGATTTGTGAAAGGAGAGCTGCACATGGCACGTGGAGGTCTGGGTTTGAATCCTGGCTTGGCTACTCTGTGATTCTGGACCAGTGACTTAATCTCACGGAGCTCAATTCCTCACATGCCAAATGAGATACTCTAGTCCACCTCCCAGCATCACCATGAGGACCTAGTGAGCATGCCGCAGCTCCAAATGAACAGCGCGGGCTTGTGCTGGAAGGAGCTCATTCTGCATGATGTGGCTCTAGGCAATGCCATCAATGGGCTCCTAGTAGCCTCAAGCTGGAGCAGACCCACTTCACTCTGCTGGGGAGCCAAGGGCTGGGGTGGGGTGGCTGGTTAGAGTTCAAAATCAGATTCTGGACTCATGGGGTGGCCCAGGGTACCCAAAGAGGGTCAGGGGTCAAGCTGTGCCTCACAAGACCCTGAAGAGGACAGTATAACCCTAGCAGGATAGCCTCGTGGTTAAGGGCATAGGCTCTAGAGCCAGAGGGCTCAAATCCTGGCTAGTGTACTTGCTAGCTGAGCGACCTTGGGCCACTTACTTCACCTCTCTGTGCCTCAGTTTTCTTATGTGTAATATGGAGATATAAAAAGCATACCCACTTCCCTGACACAGGGGAAAAGTCCTCAAAATATGTCACACATATTAAGTACTAGGTAAATATTAGCCATTATTGACTATTAATGGAAGGATTTTATGCATGGGGAGTCTTTTAATAGTTGACTTCATAGTTGTCTGTGTCTGTGCAGGGCTGTGTGCCCTCCACATCCAAGTTTCTCCCTGGCTGCCCTAATCTGGAGATGATGCTGAAAATGGAGCCAGATGTCCAAGTCTTCCCGCTGGGATTTATCCTCTTAGTAAATCTGCTAGCGTATAAGGATAAGGATGAAAGCAACGGCAGCCAGATTAGGAAGCATCTCTATTAGTATCTCTTAAACCAAGGCTGCTTAAGAGAAAGCATAGATGGACATAATAGGAATTTGACACCTGCTCTCTCCTTTTTTTTTTTTTTTTTTTTTTTGAGGCAGAGCCTCACTCTGTTGCCCAGGCTGGAGTGCAGTGGCGCAATCCTGGCTCACTGCAACCTTGACATCCCGGGCTCAAGCCATCCTCCCACCCCAGCCTCCTGAGTAGTTACAACTACAGGTGTGCCCCAGCATGCCTGGCTAATTACTTTATTACTTGTAGAGACGGGATCTCGATATGTTGCTCGGGCTACTCTCTAACTCCTGAGCTCAAGGAATCCTCCTGCCTCGGCCTCCCACAGTGCTGGGATTACAGGTGTGAGCCACTGCACACGGCCTGCTCTTCTCTTCCACTTCCTTTAGGTTCAGCGAGGCATGGTGGCTCACGCCTATAATCCCAGCACTTTGGGAGGCCAAGACAGGTGGATCACTTGAGGGTCAGTTCAAGGCCAGCCTGGCCAACATGGTGAAACCCCGTCTCTACTAAAAGTACAAAAATTAGCCGAGCGTGGTGGTGCACATCTGTAATCCCAGATACTCAGGAGGCTGAGGCATGAGAATCGCTTGAACCCAGGAGGTGGAGGTTGTAGTGAGCCAAGATCGTGCCACTGCACTTCAGCCTGGGTGACACAGCAAGACTCCATCTCAAAAAAAAAAAAAAAGAGAGAGAGACCAGCCAGGCGCAGTGGCTCACGCCTGTAATCCCAGCACTTTGGGAGGCCAAGGCGGGCAGATCACCTGAGGTCAGAAGTTCAAGACCATCCTGGCCAACGTGGTGAAACCCTGTCTCTACTAAAAATACAAAAATTAGCTGGGCGTGGTGGCGCGTGCCTGTAATCCCAACTATTCGGGAGGCTGCGGCAGGAGAATCCCTTGAACCAGGGAGTCAGAAGTTGCTGTGAGCCGAGATGGCGCCACTGCACTGCAGCCTGGCGACAGAGCAAGACTCTGTCTCAAAAAACAAACAAACAAACAAACAAAAAACATTTCCTTTAGGTTCAACTTCCATGTGGACTGGGGGGCAGGGATTGGATAAGAGATGGGTGCAGGCAGTCTGTGAATTAAGGGATCTTTGCACGCTGAGAAACTGGGAAGGAATGGGATTCTCTGCCAGCTATGCTCTTCTCCATGAATCTGCTAAAAGGCAAGGAACCATCTCAAATCCTCTGAGAGGAAAGGAGATAGATTGGGGTTGGGCCCTGCTTCAGTCACTCCCCTGTTCCTGTCTCCTCCCCTCCTGCCCAATTTTCTTTTGGACAGATGCAGGCAAGAAGACTTGGAAGGTTCCCAGGAGGGAGTGGAAGTGTCAGGACAAATGTGTTACTTGGGCTCCCAGGCCCATTTTCTCCAAGATTCCTGACGGGATGTGAGAAAAAGCCCTCCTCTTGCCCCTCTCCTGAGGCCAACCAGCCGTCCCGAGAGCCCCTGTTCCTCCAGCTAGACCTATGGGGGTTGGTCGGTAACCATCCTTGGTTTGGAAGATGCAGCTCTGTCTGAAGGATGCTGCTAAGTCGAGGGCCCCCCCAGTGGGGAACAAGCACTGCAGCATGTCTGGCAGAACACCCCGGAAAGAGTGATGCCCAGAAAGGAGACACCGCCATGAAGAGAGGACTGTGGCCAACTCGGACTCTTGTAACCCAGCCGTCTCACAGAAGGTGGAGGAAGCAACAAGGGCTTGTGGTCATTCAGCTGCATTTGCCAGCACACGGCACGCCCCCTGAGTCAAGGCGGGGGCCATCCCAGGTGGCAAAGGGACAAGAAGACAAGGTCCACACCCACCAGGAATCCAGGCCAGTGGGAAACAGTTGGCTACATGGGCACAAAGGAAGAGCCGCTGATTCTATCTGGAAGGGGGTGACACACAAGCTGCACAGTGGAAGCTGGGTCGCATTTCTGCAGGACAGGGGAGAACAACCAAGGGGCCATGTTCAGAAACCACCGATCCTGCTGTGCTGGGGGAGGTTGGGAAATGATAGGGGAGGAGGATGGAAATTCATTGAAGACACTGAGCTTGGTCCTGTGCACCATGTGGGGGAGGGCAGCATCCATTATTTTTTTTGCTGATTATTAGAATTGATAGGCTTATCATTAAAAAAAATTGAGGGAGAAACAGAAATAGGATAAAGATTAAAATCACTCATATGCCAACTACCTATAAACAACCACTGCTAGTTAATATTTTAATGCTTTTGTAAACCAAGAATTTTGTGAGGCAGGTGTCAATTAATTTAGAGGTTTATTTTTCCAAGGTTAAGGATGCACATCCAGAAGACAGGTCTGTGCCTGTCTCCAAGGATGATTTTGAGAGCTTCAATATTTAAAGAAGAAAGGGTGGATATTGATGAAAGGAAGAAATTTTTAAAAGGCATGGGTAGATAAGAGGCAAATGGTTGCATTCTTTTGAGTCTTTGATCAGCCCTTCACATGTGAGAGGTGGGCAGAGGACTAGTCACCTATGCATTCATCTAGCTCAGTGAATCTGCATTTTTACATAAGATAAAATAAACATAGGGGCCAGCATGGTGGCTCAAGCCTGTAATCCTAGCACTTTGGGAGGCCAAGGCTGGTGGATCACTTGAGCTTAGGAGTTCGAGACCAGCCTGGGCAACATGGCAAAACCTAATTTCTACAAAATATACAACAATTAGCTGGGCATAATGGCACATGCATGTGGTCCCAGCTACTTGGGAGGCTGAGGTGGGAGGATCACCTGAGCCCAGGGAGGTAGAAGCTGCAGTGAGCTGTGATCACGCCACCATGCCCTCTCTATAATCTTTTGCTTTATTTATAAACAGTGCTGCAATAAATAACTTGGTACATACGTCATGTTTTACATGTACAACTCTGTATGCAGGATAACTTCCTGGAAGTGAAATTGCAGGTCAAAGGGCAGGTGCAGTTATCATTTTGGTGGATATCACCAAATAGCTCTCCATAGAAGTGATGTTAATTGCTTTAAAATGTCCTTCTTTTGCTGTAAATGAGGGACATAATAAAGTCTGAATTTAGAGCTGGTAAGGCTGGATTAGGGGAGGGTTGGCAGGGACCAGCTAGGAGGCTGCTACAGTCGTACAGGAGAAACCGCCTGGAACTGAACTACAGGCCAGAACCACTGGACTAAGGCAGTAGAAGAAGCTGGAGCCCTGAATTCAAGGAACATGCCAGACTTAGAACTGACAGGACACAGACATAATTGGCATTTGGAGGTGAGGAAGCAAAGGTCTCTGACAGGGACGAGTGGGAAGCTGCATCTGAAGTCAGAAACAAAAGCAGCCCAACAAGCTGGGCGTGGTGGCGCTCACCTGTAATCCCAGCACTTTGGGTGGCTAAGGCAGGAGGATCGCTTGGGCCCAGGAGTTCAAGACCAGCCTGGGCAAAAAAGGCGACACTCCGTCTCTATAAAAAATACAAAATTTAGCCAGGTGTGGTGGTGCGGTGCCTGTGGTTCCAGCCACACAGGAGACTGAGGCTGGAGGATCACCTCAGCCAGGGAGGTCGAGGGTGTAGTAAGCAGTGGTCACGCCACTGCACCCCAGCCCAGGCAACAAAGCAAAACACTATCTCAAAAAAAAAAAAAAAAAGAGCCCAACAGAGAAGGAAGGAGCCTCTCAGATTTCAGGAGCCTCTGTTTCACAGAGGGAGAGATATTAATTATGATGATGAAGCTCTCAATTTGTTTCATTCTCCTATGTTAGGAGAATGACCATTCTGAAAAAGATAAAACACACACATTAAGAGGGAATTGAAAATTTCCATTCATGGGCCGGGCACAGTGGCTCATGCCTGCAATCCCAGCACTTTGGGAGGCCAAGGCAGATAGATCACTTGAGGTCAGCGGTTCGAGACCAGCCTGGCCAACATGGCGAAACACCATCTCTACAAAAAAAATACAAAAAATTAGCCAGGTGTGGTGGTGCATGCCTGTAATCCCAGCTACTTGAGAGGCTGAGGCAGGAGAATTGCTTGAACCCAGGAGGCAGAGGTTGCAATGAGCCAAGATCGCACCACTGCATTCCAGCCTGGCCAACAGAGTGAGACTGTCCAAAAAAAAGAAGGAAGGAAGGAAGGAAAGAAAGAAGAAAAGAAAGAAAGAAAAAGAAAGAAAGAGAAAGAAAGAAAGAAAAGAGAAATGAAATCTGCCAGCTGACCAGGATGGCTCACTCTTAAATATGATAAGACAAAGATCGTCAGACATTTGAAAAATGACCTTAGCATGAAAAAGAGACAAGGATAAATGGTGGTGGTGGTCAGGGCAGAGCTCCATAAGAAAGAGAAGTAATTTAGGAAACAGAAGACAAAAGAACATTTTAAATATTTCAGGCATTGTCAGATAGATTGGAGAGGTGTTACATCCCTAAACAAGGACAGGATGCCATGAAAAGGAGTAATCAGAGAATAAGTGTGAACTACTGGAAATTAAAGATAGGATCACAGAAATAAAAAAGTCATTAGAAGGTGTTGGAAGGTAAGAGAATTAGTTTTATATCTAAATGATAGTATATCTAGATCCTAAAAATTTCCTTAGAGGTAAAAAAAGAAAAAAAGAAAGGTTACCTAAAAATTTCCTTAGAGGTAACAAAAGAAAGAAAAAAGAAAGAGTATCTCTAAAAATATAGGCATCAGACACTGGGTGTGGCAGCTCACGCCTTTAATCCCAGCACTTTGGGAGGCCAAGGCGGGTGTATCACCTGAGGTCAGGAGTTTGAGACCAGCCTGACCAACATGGAGAAACCCTGTCTCTATTAAAAATACAAAATTAGCCATGCATGGTGGCACATGCCTGTAGTCCCGGCTACTCAGGAGGCTGAGGCAGAAGAATTGCTTGAACCTGGGAGGCAGACATTGCGGTGAATTGAGATCTCACCATTGCACTCCAGCCTGGGCAACAAGAGCAAAACTCCAACTCAAAAAAAAATAAAATATATATATTTATATGTATATGTATATATTTATATGTGTATATATATTTGCATATATATTTGCATATATATGTATATATTTGTATATATATTTGCATATATATTTGTATATATATTTGCATATATATTTGTATATATATACACATACACATATATATATGCATCAGACTGGTCTCAAAGTTCTCACCAGCAAAGGCTAGAACTATGCCTTCAATATTCAATGACCAAAGCAATTTTCAATCAAGAATTCTATATCTGTCCAAATTGCCATTCAAGTGTGAGGGTGGAGCAATGATACTTTCAGACATGAGGGACTCAGAAAACCTACATACCACACACTCCTTGAGAAATTAAAGATGTGGTGCAGCAAAATGAGAGCATAAACAAGGAAGAAACGAGCAGAAGAAAGGAAGAGAAGGAGGGAGGGAGAGAGGGCTGCCAGGCCTAGGGCATCAGTGAAAGGAAGAAGCCCCAGGCCAACACCTATGTGGCGGAAGGGCAGAGGGCTCTGTGTAACAGGTCCTGAGAAATAAGGCACCTCTACTCATTTGCTGGAAAGGCGAGAGCAGACTTGAGGAAATGACAAGGGTATTATTAAAGAATAAGCCTGGCATGGTGGTACATGTCTGTAATCCCAGCTACTTAGAAAGATGGCTTGAGTCCAGCCTGGGTGACACGGTGAGACCCTGTCTAAGAAAGAGAGAGACAGAGAGAGAGAAAAAAGAGAAGGGAAACGAGAAGAAAGAAGAAAGGCAATTCGAAACTCTTATGAAAAACTAGAAGAAATAAAAGAAGAAAATTCATCATAGGACATTGTGTGGCTCTGTAATAAACAATATTTACATTGTCACAAAATGTAAACACTATTTATTGGATTTAAACATTTAGAAACCTATAAGCAAAGCACAGAAGATTAGAACATAATCTAATGAGAAAATTGGAACATAAATGTTGTCAACATTCAACATTTAAAGTAAATGTGCCAGGCGCGGTGGCTCATTCCTGTAATCCCAGCACTTTGGGAGGCCTAGGTGGGTGGATCGCTTGAGGTTAGGAGTTTGAGACCAGCTTGGCCAACATGGCCAAACCCTATCTCTACTAAAAATACAAAAATTACCTGGGTGTGATCATGCATTCTTGTAATCTCAGCTAGTTGGGAGACTAAGGCAGAAGGATCACTTGAACCTAGGAGGCGGAGGTTGTCGTGAGCCAAGACCATGCCATAGCACTCCAGCCTGGGTGACAGAGCAAGACTCTGTCTCAAAAAAAAAAAAAAAAAGTAAATGTTCAGAAGACAGAAGTTGGGGAGGGCAGCCTAAAGGGAAAGGTAGGAGTGATGATATCTTTATCCTATAAACAGTGAGTCAAAACTACTATCAACAGCTAGTGGGATGAAAAATAAAGATGTAGTCACTTAAAGCAACAGAGGTAATTGACAGATTTATTTTTATTTTATTTAGAGGAATTAAATAAGAACAGTTATATAACTGTACTGACAGTAGGGTGGGGGGAGGGTTGTTTGTATTAGATATGTAAACTAAATCCTCATTTTTGATAAATTATTATCATTGTTTTGTGTGTGTGAGATAGGGTCTGGCTTTGTCACCCAGGCTGCAACTTCCGCCTCCCGGGTCCAAGCAATTCTCCTGTCTCAGCCTCCCAAGTAGCTGGGATTACAGGCACGTGCCATCACACCCAGCTAATTTTTTGTATTTTAGTACAGACAGGGTTTCACCATGTTCCTCTGTCTGGTCTTGAACTCCTGAGCTCAAGCAATCCGCCTGTCTCACCCTCCCAAAGTGCTAGGATTACAGGCGTAAGCCACCGTGCCCCACCTCATTTTTGATAGTTATAAATTAATAGAGGATGTTTAAGCTTGAAAAGCCAAGGAACACTGGCATTAGCATATTATTTAGAGATATGGAAGTTACTCCCAGAATAAAGAGCTAAAAGAGTTAGAAGCAGTTGCCTCTGGGGAGCAAGACTAGAGGTGGGAGGGATGAGGTAGGGGACTGTAAGCTCTTCTGTTCTAGTTTATTTTTAACCATGTGCATGAATTACTTTGATACAAAACATTTTAAGTGTGTCACAAGACAGATGAGAAGGTGGAGGGCAGACCTTTTGTGGCCATAGATGAGTTCTGGGGGCCCGATTCAGGTAAGACACTAGAGTCATGAAATCCCTTGCAGGTAGGACTGAAAAACAACCTAGATACTTGAGGACAGTGGAGATGGGAAAATGTTCCGATTTTTACAAGGAGACAGAAGGTATTTCTGGAAATTATAGACCAAACGGCTCAATATAGAATCCTGGCAACATTCTAGCACAGATTATTAAACAGATGGCTTGGGAGTGCTTTGTGACTTTTTATTTATTTATTTATATGCCACCTCATTCCAAAAAGAGGAATCTGTAGTGGCTTACAGAGATACATACTATACTATAAGATAAAAACATTTCTTTAAATGAGGAAAGGGTCTCAAAAAGTTAAACACAGAGTTACTATCTGACACAGCAAACCACCCTTCTAGTATGTACCCAAGAGAACTAAAACATATTCACATAAAAACTTGTGCATGAATATTCTCAGCAGTATAATTCATAATAGCCAAAAAGTAGAAACCCAAACGTCCAACAGCTGATGAATGTATAAACAAAATGTGGTATGTCCATACAATAGAATACTATTCAGCCATAAAAAAGGAATAAAGTACCGATACCATGGATGAACCTTGAAAACATTATGCTAAGTACAGGAAACCAGACACAGAAAGCCACATATTGTATGACTCCATTTATATGAAATATCTAGAACAGACAAATCCGTAAAGACAGAAAGTAAGTCGAGGGGAAGAGAGAATGAGAAGTGACTGCTAATGGGTGTGGAGTTTATTTTTGGGGTGATGGAAATGGTCTGGAATTAGTAATGATGGTCACACAATCTTGTAAATACACTAAAAACCACTGGATTGTACACTTTAAAAGGGCAAATATTATGATATGTGAATTATCTCAATTAAAAAGCTTTATTATAGAAAAAGTTAAGGAAAGGAGGGTGTATCCATACATTCTCACACTGATATAAAGACATACTTGAGACTGGGTAATTTATAAAGAAAAGAGGTTTAATTGACTCATAGTTCTGTGGGCTATACAGGCTTCTGCTTCTGGAGAGGCCTCAGAAAACTTACAATCATGGCGGAAGGCAAAGAGGAAGCAGGCACATCTTCACATGGCCAGCAGGAACAAGAGAGCAAAGGAGGAGGTGCTACACACTTTCAAACGACCAGATCTCATAAAAACTCATTATTGAGAGAACAGCAAGGGGGATGTCTGCCCCCATGATCCAATCACCTCCCACCAGGCCCCTCCTCCAACATTGAGAATTATAATTTGACATGAGATTTGGGTAGGGACACAGACCTAAACCATATCAGAGGGTGAAGAGAAAAAGACAAAAAATAATGCAGAACCAAGTCAATATGTAACACACACACCACAAAATTCTTTGTAGGTGATAAAGGCTTTGATCTTGAGCTTTGCAGCAGCTACTACAAACCTGGAAAATAGTGTTAATTAAATGATTCCTGGAATCCGTAAGACAAACATGAACTGGTTGCTCAGGAGGATCATGGCCTTTTTTTGGTGCTGATGCCCAATAGGCATCTCTCTGGTGTGTCTTCATAAAGAGGATCCATTGACAACAACATCTCCCCATATCTCCGGTGACAAGAGTCACACAGTTATATCCTAGGTTCAGTCAAATTGGACACAAAGCCCAAGTATAATTCAATAAAGGCACTTTAGTGCAGGGCCTAAATGGTACAGGATATGCAGGCAGTTCTTCAGTGGTAAAATGTGGATTTTCTGGAGCAGTGGTTTCCAACCCTAGCTGCACATTAGGAAGTCCTGGGAACTTTTGCAAAATACCAACACAGGACTCCACCAACCAGAGATTCTGATTTTTTCTATGTTTCCAGGGGATTTTAATATATAGCCAAATCTGAGAACTGATGAGATCGATAAATTGTACATTTTTCATGAAATCCTCTATAAATACTATTTCTTGCCTCAGAGTTTCATCAACTCAAGGTTATAATACTTAAACACATTTTTGTGTAGCTAATATTTTCTGAATGCCAGCTATGTACTAGGCAGGTGCTGTGCTCTCAGATATAAGGATAATTGTGTGACCCAATCTCTATCTTCAAGGAGCTGATCCAGTATTGATTCGGGTTACAGACACCTCAGCTGCTTGTCACAAACGATGGTGGTGAGGGGATGCAGAGAACACAAGGCAGGCACTCGGGGCAGCTCTGGGTGGGTGGAGCACTCCCAGCAGAATGAACAACTTAGCTGAGTCCCAAAGGAAAGATTAATTAGGAAAAAGTGGAGTGGGAGAGTGGTACATTGTGGTCAATATTTTTCTCAATAACTTGGATGACTATTAGTAACCATTCTATTTGAATGTGAGGTGCCATGCTTACTCAAGAACAGCTGGAGGAATAGCCCCTTGCTACATGACTGAATGGGGGACCAAAGTGCACTGGTGGGCAAGAGGAACTCAAACCAAGATTAATTGACACTCCAGATCAGGGGAAGGCAACTAAGAAGCGTGAGCAGTGCTGCCCTGAGTGTTCTACCAGAGGCTTCGCATGTGTTATCATGTAATCCTACATCGACATTTTACAGTTGAAGAAAATCAGCCTTATAATGTCAAGGTAGCTGCCTTGAGTTGGCACAGCCAAGTGTGTAGCCAGAACTCAAGTCTAAGCCTGTCTCACTCCAAGGTCCAGGTTCTTTCTGTTATTCCACATGTATCAAGTCCTGTATCAATTCTTTAGATTCAAAGAATCAGCTGCTCATAGACAAGATAGGCAGGCTTGGTTCAGCTGCATTTTCTGTGGGGGAAAATGTTAACAGCTATCAGCTTATGCACTAGTCTTAGATGTGTGTATTGGAGTTGAATGTGAGAGGCAGACATTCTCATGGGAAGGATCCAGACTTTGGAGTCAGGCAACGCAGGCTCAAAACTCAGCTTTGCTACTTATGCTGTGTGACCTTAGGCAAGTTACTCTGCCTTCCTGAGCCTCAGTTTTCTTATCCCATAAAATAGGGATAATAATGTCTACCTCACAGAACCATTGTGAAGATTAAAGTTAATGTATATGCGTGGAACATTTTCCAAGATAGAGCATATGTTAGGCCACAAAATAAATCCCAACAAATATTAAAAAATCAGGCTGGCTAGGTTGGGCATGGTGGTTCACACCTGTAATTCCAGCACTTTGGGAGGCCAGGGCATGTGGATCACTTGAGGTCTGGAGTTCAGACCAGCCTGGCCAACATGGTGAAACCCCATCTGTACTAAAAATACAAAAATTAGCTGGACGTGATGGTGCACGTATGTAATCCCAGGTACTCAGGAGGCTGAGGCAGGAGAATTGCTTGAACCCGGGAGGCAGAGGTTGCAGTGAGCCAAGATCGTTCCACTGCACTCTAGCCTGGGCAACAGAGAGAGACTCCATCTAAAAAAAAAAAAAAAAAAAAAATTAGGTCGGCTATGGTGGCTCATGTCTGTAATCTCAACACTTCGGGGGGCAGGAGGATTGCCTAAGCCCAGGAGCTCGAGACCAGCCTGGGCAACACAGAGTGAGACCCCATCTCTATGAAAAAAAAAAAATAGAAACCTTACCTAGTATTTTCTCAAACTACAATGGAGTAAAACTAGAAATTAATAACAAAAGGACCCCTGGAAACTATACAAATACATGGAAATTAAATAATACATACCTGAACAACCACTGGGTCAATGAAGAAATTAAAAAGGAAATAAAAAAAGTCTTGAAACATGAAAATGGAAACACAACATACCAATACCCACAGGATTCAGTAAAAGCAATACTAGGAGAGATGTTTATAGCAATAAATACTTATATCTAAAAAGTAGAAAGATTTCAAATAAACAACTCCATGATGCTCCTCATGGAACCAGAAAAGCAAAAACAAATTGAACCCAAAATTAGTAGCAGCAAAGAAAGAATAAAGATCGGGGCAGAACTAAACAAAATAGAGACTAAAAATAGTACCAAAAGATGAAAAAAATGAAAACTTGTTTTTTCTAAAGATAAACAAAATTGACAAATCATCAGCTAGACTAAGAAAAAGAGAACACCCAAATAAATAAAATCAGAAGCTAGGCACGGTGGCACATACCTAGAGTTCCAGCAACTTTGTAGGCTGAGACAGGAAAATCGCTTGAGGCCAGGAGTTCAAGGCTACAGTGTGTGATGATCGTGCCTGTGAATAGCCACTGCACTCCAGCCTGGGCAACAAAACGAGCCTCCATCTCTTAACAAAAAAAATCAGAAATGAAAAGGGAGACATAATTGACACCACAGAAATATAAAGAATCATTAGAAACTATTATGAACATCTATATGCCAACAAATTGGAAAACCTAGAGGAAATAGATAAGTTCCTGAATATATATAACTTACCAAGATTGAGCCAAAAAGAAAACCTGAAGAGACCAGTAATAGGTAATAAGATTGCACCCATCATGCCACTGCATTCAAGCCTGGGTTACAGAGCCAGACCCTGTCAAAAGAGGAGAGGAGAGGAGAGGAGATGAGAGAGGGGAAGAGGGGAGGGGAGAGGAGGGGAGGGGAGTCTAACACCAATTCTTCTCAAATTATTCCAAAATAATTAAAGAGGAAGAAATTCTTCCAAACTCATTCTATGAGGACAGCATTTGATACCTGATATCAAAAACCAGACAAGGACAAAACAGAAAAAGACAACTACAGGCCAATATTTCTGATGAACATAGATGCAAAAATCCTCAACAAAATATTAGCAAACAGAATCCAACAACACATCATAAAGGTAATAATACACCATGTTCATGTGAGATTTATTCCAGGAATGCAAGAATGGTTCAACATTTGCAATTCAATAAACATGATACGTCACTTCAACAGAATAAAGGGCAAAAACCATATGATCATCTCAATAGGTGCAGAAACAGGATTTAATAAAACTACATATTTTCATGATAAAAACTCTCAACAAATTAGGTTTAGAAGAAACATACCTCAGTACAATAAAGGCCATATATGACAAACCCACAGCTCACATCATACTGAATGAAGAAAAGCTGACACCATTTCCTCTAAGAACTAGAACAAAATAAAGATGCCTACCCTCATCACTCTTATTCAACTAGTACCGGAAGTCCTAACCAGAGCATTTAGGCAAGAGAAAGGAACAAAGGGTATCCAAATTGAAAAACAGGAGTCAAATTGTCCCTTTGCAGACAACAGGATTTTACGTATAGAAAAATCTAAAAGATTACACACACACACACACACACACACACACACACACACACACACACAAACCTCTTGGAACTGATAGACAAATTGAGTAAAGTTGCAGATACAAAATCAACATACAAAAATCAGTAGCATTTCTATATGCCAATAATGAACTAGCTGAAAAAGAAATCAAGAAAGCAATCTCACTTATAGTAGCTACAATAAAATAAAATACCTAGAAATAAATTTAACCAAGGAGGTGAAAGATCTCTACAATGAAAACTATAAAACACTACTGGAAGAAATTAGAGACACAAAAAAATGAAGACATCTTATGCTCATGGATTAGAAGAATTAATATTGTAAAATGAACATACTACCCAAAGCAATCTACAAACCCAATACAATCTGTATCAAAATACCAATGACATTCTTAACTGAAATAGAAAAACAATCCTAAAATTCATGTGGAACCACAAAAGACCCTGAATAGCCAAAGCAATCCTGAGCAAAAAAAAAAAGAAAAAAGCTGGAGGCATCACGCTGACTTCAAAATATGCTACAGAGCTATAGTAACCAAAACAGCATGGTATTGGTATAAAAATAGACACATAGACCAATGGAACAGAATAGAAAACCCAGAAATAAATCCATGTATTTTCAGCCAACTGATTTTCAACAAAGTTGTCAAAAACATACCCTGGGAAAGGATAGTCTCTTAAATAAATGGTGCTGGGAAAATTAGATATTCATATGCAGAATAATGAAATTAGACCCTCATCTTGCACCATGTATAAAAGTCAACTCAATGGATTACAGACTCAAACATAAGACCTAAAACTACTAGAAGGAAACATAGGGGAAATGCTTCAGGACATTGGTTCAGGCAATGATTTTATCCATAATATTTCAAAAGCACAGGGAACAAAGACAAAAATAGACAAATGGGACTATATAAAATGAAAAAGCTTCTGCACAGTGAAAGAAACAATCAACAGAGTGAAGAGACAACCTGTAAAAAGGGGGGAAACATTTGCAAAGTATTCACCAACAAGGGACTAATATCCAGAATATATAAGAAACTCAAACAACTGGACAGCAAAAAAAAAAAAAAAAAAAAAATTAAAAAGTGGGCAAAGGATAAAAAACAACAGACATTTCTCAGAAGGATACATACAAATGGCCAAACAAATATAGAGAAAAATGCTCAGCATCACTAATCATCAAGGAAATGTAAATCAAAACTGCAATAAGATATAATCTCACCCCAACTAGAATGGCTGTCATTAAAATGATAAAAAAAAAATGCTGGTAAGGATGCAGAAAAAAGGGAACACTTACACACTATGGGTGAGAATGCAAATTAGTAAAACTATTATAGAAAACAGTATGAAGGTTCCTTAAAAAACTAAAAATAGATCTAGCTACCATACAATCCAGCAGTCTCACTACTGAGTATTTATACAAAGAAAAGAAAATTAGTACATCAAAGAGTCATCTGAATCCTCATGTTTATTGAAGCTCTATTCACAATAGCCAAGATATGGATTCAACCTAAATGGACATCAACAGATGAATGGATAAAGAAAATGTGGTTTATATACACAATGGAATACTATTCGGACATGAAAAATAATGAAATTCTGCCATTCACAGAAACATGATGAACCTGGAAGGCATTCTATTAAGTGAAATAAGTTCAGGCACACAAATATTAATGTAGCATGATTACATTCATATGTGGGAGCTTGAAAAAACTGAGCTCATAGAAGTAGAGATAGGATTGTGGTTATTAGAGATTTATAAGGGTGGGGGGACAAGGAGGATAGGGTGAGGATGCTTAATAGATACAAAGTTACAGCTCAATGGGAGGAATAGGTTCTAGTGTTCTATAGCACTGCAGGGTGAACATGGCTTACAATAATTTAGTGTATATCTTTGAATAGTTAGAAGAGAGGATTTTGAATGTTCACAACACAAAAAAATGATAAATATTTGAGGTGATAGATATGCTAATTGCTCTGATTTGATCATTACATACATTATACCTGTATCACAACATCACTCCCTGTCCTCAGACTGTGCAGATAAAAAAAAAACTCTGTGCCCCATAAGTATGTACAATTATTCTGTGTCAACCAAAGATAAAAGGAAAAAATAATGTATGTGCAGACAAGGAAAAGGTATTTACAATACATGTAACTGACAAAGAACTCATATCCAGCATATATCAAGAACTCCTAAATAAATTTCAGAGATAGACAACCCAATTTTAAAAGTAAGCTGAAGACTCAAAGCAGTATTTCAAAAAAGAGGATGTGCAAATTGCCAATAAGCATATGATGAGATACTGAACCTTATTTGTCATGAGGGAAATGCAGATGAAAACCTTTGAGATACTAGTACCCCTACAGGGGAGGGGAGGGGAGGGGAGGACTGACAATGCCAAATGTTGACAAGGATGAGGAACTAAAACTCTAGTAGGAGTGTACACCAGACCAACAACTTTGAAAAACTGTCTTGCAGCATCTGCTAAAACCAAACCTATCTGTGACATAGCAATTTCACTTCTGGATGTAAATTGAATAGAATGGGAGCTTCTGTCCACCAAAAAATAAGCATACAAATGTTTAGAGTAGCTTTATTGTAGCTGCAAACTGAAAACAATCTGAATGTCCATCAATAGTAGATGAGAAAAATATATTGTGGTATATCCATGTAATGGAATACTACATAGCAATGAAAATAATGAACTGCTGCTCTCACATACATAATGTGGAGCAAGTACACTACTGTTTCTGGCATGGGTGCTGGAAATGTTCTATATCTTGATGTGGATGGTGGTCACATAGATGTGTACACGTATAAAAATCATCAAGCTATTTAAGACTCGTGCACTTTAATATATGTAAGTTTAACCTCAATCAAAACAGTAAACTAAAAAATACTATATGTTATGTGCTTGGCACGGAGTGGGCACTGAATAAATAGTTGTCAGAATTTCTAGAGAAGAGGAGGCAGCAAGCCCATTGCACTGTGCACTGCTCAGACCACCGGGAGCCCTGGGTGCAGTGCTGGGAGCCACCCTTTTTGAGAGGGTCGCTGACCATGACAGCATGACATGATGGTGTGATAAGAATAGCAAGGGAGTACTTGGTAAATGAGAGATGGCTGAAGGAAGCAGAGACGATGATGTCAGGAATAAGACTTCGAAAGAACATAGAGTGTATTCCAATAGTGAATGGCTCTCTGTAGAATGGGAATTAGACTTTTGCTTTGTGGCTCTAAAGTAGTGATTCTCAAACTGTAGCTGCATCTCAATCCCCTGGAGGGCTTGTTAAAACACAGATTATTGCTGGGCACGGTGGCTCACGCCTGTAATCCCAGCACTTTGGGAGGCCAAGGAGGGTGGATCACTTGAAGTCAGGAGTTCGAGACCAGCCTGGCCAACATGGCGAAAACCCATCTCTACTAAAAACGGAAAAGTTAGCCAGGCGTGGTGGCACGCGCTTGTAATGCCAGCTACGCAGGAGGCTGAGGAAGGAGAATCGCTTGAACCCAGGAGGCGGAGGCTGCAGTGAGCCAAGATCACACCACTGCACTCCAGCCTAGGCGACAGAGCTAGACTCTGTCTCAAACAAAAACAAAAACAAAACAGGTTACTGAGCCTCACCCCTTGAGTTTCTAATTCAGCTAGTCTTGGGTAAGACCAAGAGTCTGAATTTCTAACAAGTTCCTCAGACATGATGCTGCTGGTGGTCCAGGGACACGCTTTGCCAGCCACTGTTCTAGTGCACAAAATGAGGATGGCAGTTTGTGTTGTTGTTAATAATAATAACCAGGAGAATTTATTGGGAACCTGGTGTACCAGCTCCTGTTACATACTGTCTGCATTTTCTCAAAGTAAGGGAGTTCTTATTCACCCCATTTAAAAAACGAGGAAACCGAGGGTCAGTTTCTCACTGATTTCACAGCCTGGGCTAGATCCTCTGATTCCTGAGCCTAGCTAGGCGTGCTCAAGCTGAGGCCAGGTGGCTACCTGCAGGGATGCTGGATGCTGTAAGTGGAATCCCATTTCTGAGTGGGAGGTTGCACTAAATTCTTTCTTTCTTTCTTTCTTTCTTTCTTTCTTTCTTTCTTTCTTTCTTTCTTTCCTTTCTTTCTTTCTTTTTCTTTTCTTTCTTTCTTTCTTTTTTTTTTTTTTTTTTTTTTGAGACGGAGTTTTACTCTTGTTGTCCAGGCTGGATTGCAATGGCACAATCTTGGCTCCCTGCAACCTCTGCCTCCTGGGTTCAAGTGATTCTCCTGCCTCAGACTCCCGAGTAGCTGGGATTACAGGCGCACGCCACCACGCCTAGCTAATTTTGTATTTTTAGTAGAGACGGGGTTTCTCCATGTTGGTCAGGCTGGTCTTGAACTCCTGACCTCAGGTGATCTGCACTCCTCAGCCTCCCAAAGTGCTGGGATTACAGGCGTGAGCCACCATGCCCGGCTGGTTGCACTAATTTCAGAGAGTCCTTCCAACTGTCCGTTAAACTAGTTTCAACTAGCACTTTCAAGCACTAGCACCTAGTAAGCACCAACTAAATGCCAGATGCTAGGCAACACCTCTCCAGGGTGTTTATGGCAACTGGTCTAACTCTAAGATGCTTCCGGGTCATCTCACCTCCTCCTGTCCCTCCCTTTCTTGGCACTTGTGTGACCACTCCCCTTACCCTCCAGGCAGGCTAGCACTAAGTAGCTCAACCGGATATTTGGTAAAGGAGGCTCTTTGTACACACACCCGCCTCTGCTGTATTTGCATTCATGTGCCTTAGGATGGCTGGGCCATCCAGGTATAGTCCTTGGCACCAAACTATCTGCCATCCGCCCCATGCCAACCTCAGACAGAGCCTTCCAATCCACCCCCACACTCTGGCCAGCAGAACAACCATACAGGGAGTGACAAGACAAAATCTGGAGATGGGGGAGGGGTGGCTTCATGACCCAGAATGGCCAGAGGAACTGCAGGATGTGCTTAATGACCTTGAGCTGGAGACTTCACTCTACTGCTCCTGCCTGGCCTCTGCAGAATCTGGAAGCAGAGACCAGAAGGCCCTGGGGACAGAGGGCAGCCCCAGGTCACTAAGAGGATCCTGCTAAGCATGAAATCAAGCCCAAGTCCCAGTGACTCCCCACTAGGCTGGTGAGAATCAGGCCTCTTCTCTTTATATCTTGTTTAAATATTTAAGGTTTTCAGTTCTAACAGAAACAGTAACAAAAACAAAATACACAACATGGGTTTATACACTAAGGAATTTCTGCAGCTGTAATGCATGTAAAAGGATAGTGGTAAGGGTATCTAACTCTTATTTCATTGTTTGTTTACTTTCTTCTGTGTGTTTCCATGACATAGATTACCTATAGATGGTCCAAGATCTGCAGGTGATTTATTGCTTCTCAACTTACAGGTATAAAGCATAGGAGTTCAGCTGAGTGCAGTGGCTCACGCCTGTAATCCCAGCACTGTAGGAGGCTGAGATGGGCAGATCACCATGGGCCAACATGGTGAAACCCTGTCTGTACTAAAAATACAAAAAGTAGCCAGGTGTGGTGGTGTGCACCTGTAATCCCAGCTGCTTGGAAGGCTGAGGCAAGAGAATCACTTTAAACTGGGAGGCAGAGGTTGCAGTGAGCTGAGATTGCGCCATTGCACTCCAGCCTGGGTGACAGAGCTACATTCCATCTCAAATAATAATAATAATAATAATAATAATAAATGAATAAATAAAAGGCCGGGTGCGGTGGCTCACGCCTGTAATCCCAGCACTTTGGGAGGTCGAGGTGGGCAGATCATGAGGTCAGGAGATCGAGACCATCCTGGCTAACATAGTGAAACCCCGTCTCTACTAAAAATACAAAAAAAATTAGCCGAGCGTGGTGGTGGGTGCCTGTAGTCCCAGCTACTCGGCAGGCTGAGGCAAGAGAATGACGTGAACCCGGGAGGCGGAGCTTGCAGTGAGCCAAGATGATGCCACTGCACTCCAGCCTGGGCAAGAGAGCAAGACTCCGTCTCAAAAAAAAAAAAAAAAAAGCACAAGAGTTCAGTGTAGTATAAACACCTCTCACCAAGGAGTCAGAAATCCAGGCACCCAGTGATGAACCAATCCTGTGGTCCTTGCCTTGGAAGGGCGGCACTAAACAGAGAATCAGCACTAGGATAGTTTGGGAGCCCCAAGGAGGGAGCCTAGGAAGGTCAGAAAAAGGCTTCTGGAGAGCCAACCCTTGAGGCAATTAATAGATTTCAGGCTCCAAGAGCTTGAGAACCCTTTGCTCCCACAGATCCTTTATTCCAATTAATGTAACCTTTCCATATTTGGGAGTCTCAGATCACTTTCCTTGGCTTGTGAGGGTGGGGGATAATTCCCTTCTAATTTATAAGGGGGGAAATCAGAGAGTAGTTAAAGAAGGATCCAAGGTTTTGCCCTTCTAATTTAAGAATAACCACAAGGTGCCCAACTAAGAACAGGCATGTGAATACACAGCACAAAGGAAAGACTGGATAGCGTCTGCCCTTGGGGAACTTGTAAGTGGGAGATAAGACATGTAAATGTAAAGCCAAAAGTAATTGTATAATTTTTGTGCAAACAATTCACCTCACCAGCTATTTATCCAGGACTTGCTATCTGCAAGGCATTTTTTTATGTGAGGCACATGAGAAGGGGTGGAGTTAGAACACAGGTAAATATACTCCCAGCCCTTAGGAACTCATGATTTAACTGGCTCCTGTAAGGGGCTGGAGGAACAGTCTGTGGAATGTAATACCTGGCCTTGTGAAGATGGGGTAGCAGTACAGGAGTGGATGAGAGTCTTGCTGGAAATGAGAATTTAATAGAATTAATTCATCTGGGAAAGATGCCTAGAGGAGGTGGACAGTGTGTGATGCTGGAAAATAGAAGAGACAGAGAAAGGGATGAAGAAAGCAAAAATAAGCAAAACGTTTTCACATATAGACTTGGCTTTCAGACCCCACTCAAAAGTCACCTCTTCCATGAAGCCTTCCCAGGCAGAATTAGACACTTAGCTCTCCAGGCCCTCAAACCACCCCATTACAGAACGTACCTCACTGCCGTACAGCTGGCCCCCTGTCTCTGTGGGTTCTGCATCTGTAAATTCAACCAACTGCAAATTGAAAATATTTGGGAAAAAAATTCATCTGTACTGAACATGTACAGACTTTTTTCTTGTCATTATTCCCTAAACAATACAGTATAACAACTATTTACATAGCATTTACAGTGTATTAGGTATTATAAGTAATCCAGAGATGATTTAAAGTATACAGGCCTATGGATGTAGGTTATATGCAAATACTATGCCATTTTATATCAGGGACTTGAGCATCTTCAGATATTGGTATCTATCATTTCTCAGCCTTTTGGCAAGACCAAGTGTAGTATCTGTTCTTATCAGATATTGGTATCTGCAGGCACTCCTGGAACAAATCCCCCCACGGGATATGGGATATGGAGAGACAACTGTACTTGTTTCCATATCTGCTTATCTCAACCAGAGGACCTTGTACAGTACCAGAACCCAATAGGTCTTTGACTATGAAGAGGCTGAGTACTGTATTCACGGTGGAATGCCTCCCTTTATTTTTACTTACTTTTTATTTTTACTTTTTACCATTTTAATCAAGTATAACTTACACACAAAAATGCACAGATCTTAAATCTACAGACCAATAAGTTTTTACATATATTTACACCTGTGTAACTACCACCTAGATCAAGCTTCAGAATGCTTCCAGCATCCCAGGCACTGGGGGCTACCTCATTGTGGCAGGGTCATTTGTTACTGTGGCTAGAGGAGCTGAGCCAGCAAGGTGCTGTAGTTGGGGAACGCTGTTTAGGGAAATTATGGAAGGATTTCAGGTGTTTGGGCTAGAGAAGCAAAATCATTAGGGCAAGGTCATTTTGGGTGTGAAGGACTTACATGACAGAGCAATTAGATTTGTTCTGTGTGGGGCCGTGGGGAGCAGTTACAGGGCGAAGCATTTCAATTTTGCCTAGACCATTTCTACAACCAGAGCTCATCCACACTGCAAGCAGAGCCCCTGGGAATACGCAAGGTCCCCAGCACTAGAGGTGTCAGTCAAGAACAGGACTGGCAAGCATTCAAAGGCAGTTATGGGGAGGGGATAGGGGACTCAATTGGAGGCTATTCCTTCCAAGTCTGAGCTTCTGTGTTTCCTGGAGTTCTGTGATAGTGGCAGAGAAGACTCAGTCAAAAACTTGTGGTTATGATTTGTTTGGTGTTTTTTTTCCCCCCCCCCAGAGGGTAGCTTTTCAGTTTATTACAATTACTGTGCAGGCCCCCCATCATCACTATCGAATAAGTACTTGTCATTACCCACAGAGTGATGAGCCAGAGGGACCCTGGGACTCCCCCTTCTCTGGGGCTCACTGTCCAAGAAGGGATAGGGCAGATGCAGGGGTGTGGCTATGAGATGGGACCAGTACCTGCAAGAGAAATTGGTTGCCCCATCTCATGCCAAGTTGTCTTGGGGACACCCGCCCACATACCTCCTCAGTCTTTTCAGCCCTGGTCCCCCTGGTGGGCCAGTGGACATGATGTCATGGCTCCTGTCATTACTAGAACACCTGGGCAGAGGGGACACCGCAGGGCCTTACTGTTCTGCCTCCAGGGGCCAGATCCTGGCTCCCTTAGGAGCGGGAACACACAGAACCCACCAGCCAGCCCGAGGCCACCTAATGAAGGGACAGCCTAGGTCAGCTGCAGGCTCCTCGAAGGACACCCAGTCTAGAGAATAATCAATCCCTACTCACTGCCAGGGATTTATCCATGGAAGAAAGAATTTTCCCCAGAACTCTTTTTAAATTTTTTTTTTCTAGGAGATTATTTCAGAATTCCTCCCGGGGTTCCTCCAGGATGCGGCCCTTCCCTCTCTGCCCTCCTCCAACTAGTTAGAAGGAGAGAGAGAGAGTCAGCATAGACCAGCGTCATCCTCCTCCTTCCCGCACCTGGCCAGGTGGGGAGAAGGGCCTCATCTCAGGCCCTTCCAGGGAGCTTAGTGTGAGGAAGATGTTGAGTTTCTAGGGTTCTCCTTCTAAAGGGCAATGTGATTAACCTCTTGGGGTTCTAATGAAAGCCATGCACGAATACTCTCCCAAGGAGAAACATATGTACAACAAGATTTTGCCTTCTGTTCTGGGGGAAAGGGGGGTGCCGTTAGACCCTCGAGGTCCATCTGTGAAGCGCCTAGGTTTAAAGGGGTCCGGGTTTCGTCCACTGCCACAGCCCGGGTGCGGGGAGAGGGCCCCTAGCCTTATCCGGAGATATAGGATGTCTCGGGCTCTCCATCTGCCGGGCTCTAAAATGGGCGCTCGGGCCCCGCGGTCCCTGGGGGCTGCATCCGGAGGCTGGTGGGACTGGTCGAGGGAGAGCGGGCGGGGGGCAGCTCGGCTCCCGGTTGGTCTCCGCAGCCGGGGGAGGGCGAGCATGTGCGCTCGGGTAGGAGGGGGAGGCCGGCGCCTGGCACCGCACGGGGAAGGCGCGGGAGCGGACGCACTGCCCACCCGCCGCAGAGGCGCCCCCGCCACCGCCCGGGCCCGAGGGCGGGGCCCCTCGCTGGGGCGGCCCCTCCCCGCCCCTCCCTCCCCGCCGCGGGCCTCCCCAGCCCGGCCGGCCCTCCCGCGGGCGGCACTCGGGCACCGGGCTCGCCGGGACCAGATCCGCGAGCCCGCCAGCCTGCACCATGGGCTGCGACGGCCGCGTGTCGGGGCTGCTCCGCCGCAACCTGCAGCCCACGCTCACCTACTGGAGCGTCTTCTTCAGCTTCGGCCTGTGCATCGCCTTCCTGGGGCCCACGCTGCTGGACCTGCGCTGCCAGACGCACAGCTCGCTGCCCCAGATCTCCTGGGTCTTCTTCTCGCAGCAGCTCTGCCTCCTGCTGGGCAGCGCCCTCGGGGGCGTCTTCAAAAGGACGTGAGTGCCGCGCCCGTGCGCCCCCGCCCCGCGGCCCCCGGCACCCACCCTCGCCGGGCCGACCCTTCCCTCCCGCCCCGCGACCCGGCCTCTCCCCAGGCCCCGTGGGGCTGCCCGTCGCCCCCGCCTCCCGGCCGCGACCACCCCTCCCAGCTCCGTCTTGGCCGAAGAGCTGCCTCCCTCCCTCCTCCGCAGCTCTCCCTGGAAAACTCTCTCCAGAGACTGAAGGTGACTTCTGGCTTATTTATTTGTCATCACTCATCCCTGTGAGAGGATAAAACCAGTTCCCACCTGCTTCCCCCACCCACCGCCCCGTGGGGAGAAGAGTGATAGAGTTTGCAGAGGTGGCGAGGGTGCCCCTCTTACACAGCTCCTCCGGGGTTTGTCAGTAGCCCCGGCTGCCGGGGGCGGGATTGGCAGTGAGGTGGAAGGACCGTGGGAGGGCCAGCTCTGTGGCGGTGCAGGGTGCTGGAGGTGGCCTGCGGCTTGACTGATTCCCAGGGCCAGGCTCCA
This sequence comes from Gorilla gorilla gorilla, assembly GCF_029281585.2. Taxonomy (NCBI): domain Eukaryota; kingdom Metazoa; phylum Chordata; class Mammalia; order Primates; family Hominidae; genus Gorilla; species Gorilla gorilla. Next base: position 51,181,014 of record NC_073224.2, on the reverse strand, counting down.
CTGTAGGCAGCTCCACATCGGCTAACACAGGCTGTCCCTTCCCCCGGGTAGCCACGGGGTTTAGTGGGTTCTGTGTAGCCCTCCTCCTGAGGCAGCCAGAACATGGTTCCTGCATTGGCCCCCGAGACACACAGGACCTCACCGTTAAGGCCAGGTTGGGAGGGGCAGGGCACTTTACCCATAGCTTGGTAAGGTGACTCTCCAGCCCTGGTGCCAAGGTTCCCCTCCACTCCCCACCCACCCCATCCTACTCCTGCTCGGCCTCTGCCCCACGACAGGGCTCTGGACTCTCCCTGGCACCACCCCCAGAAATCCCCCTTTGACACCATTGCAGAGCCTTATTCTCTCGGCTTAAATTGGACAGGGCCACCTCCGGGCTCCCTTGTGGAAAGACAGCCAGATTCACTTTCCCAGTGCAGCATGGAAAACAGAGACCCATAATAGAATAGGGAATAGATGACTTGCAAGCCAGAGACTGCTGCTTGATTTCCCCAGTCCCAGCTCCTGGCTGAGTGGTTTCCTAGATCCCATGGACTCAGTCGAGCAAGCAGCCGGCCTGGAGACAAAACCGCAGTTGGGCTATCCCAGAGAAACCTCTGGAGGGGCCGTTCTGGGCTGTGGTCATGCCCTTTGGCTTAACGCCTACAGGTGTTCGTGAGGGCAGGTGTTTCCGTCCACCTTGCTTCCAGAGCTGGTGGAAGGAGCACAGGTGTCAGTACAGATGGACCCCACTTTAAGCCTTAAAAACATGACCAATTTTGGAAGTGATTATCTCCATTTTCCCCAAATCTTCTTGTAAACCAAATTATTCTCTTCTTAAAAAGCAAGTCTCCTTGTGTACACCAGTGTTTTGTGGGTGTGGTACGGGATTGGAATATACAGAAGATTCAGAAAATCTTAAGAACAAGCTCAAGATTCATTCTGCCTAGAGGTTTAATTAGAAACTAAGATAAAGTATCTGTGGCTAGCAGAGGTTTTTTGGTTTTAAGTACTTTGACTTACAAAAGCGCCTTTACCTGGAACTTTTAAAGAAAATATGTAGTGCAAAGAACACGGAGGGGAAGGAGGATAATTTGAAATGACAGGTTGGCAGGGCAGGTTTGTGAAGCCAGCAGAGATGCACACCCACCCAGCTGGGCCATCTCTTCCTGGGTAGTTTTGTATCTTCCTCAGCACTGCTTACCCAACAGGGGGCTCTGAACAGGCAGCAGAGAGAACCCTGCAGCAGGAACTGGCTCACAGAAGAGAAAAAAAATCATGGTAACAATGATAACTAACTTTATTCTGCACTTACTGTGTGCCAGGCACTATTCATAGTACTTCACATGTATCAGCCCATTTAATCTTCACAACCACCTTGCGAAGTAGTACTGTTATCTCCATTTTATGCATAAGGAAGTGGAGGCACAGAGAGGTTAAGAAACTTGGCCCACATCACATGGTTGTTAAGAAGAGGCCTAGCCAGAATTTGAACCCAGGCGTTGTCTCTAAGACAGATACTTAGGCAATCCCTCTTGCTTTGTGAGTCATCAGTGTAAACTCTGCAGATCAGGCACAGGTTTGGGATGAGTAGCCCTAAGGATGCTCATGGGCTGGGTATTCCTGAGCTCTGACAACTTCTGGGAATGTAATGGTGGCCCTCTGGGGCTTCCTGCTGGGATCTTTGGGGGGTGGGGTAGATCCTATCAGTGGTTGAGGTTTAAATTCTGAACCTCAGTCCTCCCACCCCCAAGACAAAATGCCATGAAGAACTCTTTCCTTTGGTTAAGAGCAAAGCAGATATACAGTGGAAACAGAGGGATGTCCAGGGGTGGCCTTGAGTGTAGGCGACAGTCTCCCACCACCTTGCTGACTCTGGGCAGCTCTCATCACAGTCTCCCATCCCCCCAGCCAGAAGCTCCACCAGCCCTGCAACAAAGCTTTAAAGCTGGATTCTGTGGGACCATGTCTCAGTTAAAATGCAATACCCCTGCAAGCAAGTGCTTTGCAGCTTAAGTGATTACCAGCTAACACTCTCACTTGGTTTATACTTGTGAGTGGGGGATTGCTTTAACAAATCTGTGAGAGCCAGCTGTTGCGGGGGAGTGGGGGAAAGTTTAGGATGACACATGGGAGAGGAGAGTTGGGGGCAGTGTCTTTCTCGTGGGTTCCCACTCAGGTCCTGCCTACTGCTGGGCCCAGACTGAGGGCACAGGCAGAATGGGGCTTGTGGATGCCTCCATAGGGATGTACTTTGGGAGGACTACGTGTGGAAGGTGGAGAGCCTTGGCTATTGGAGTGAGTGCAGGGGAAGACTTGAGCTCAGGGCAGCACCAGCTTGCTCACTCTCTCAGAGAAAAACAAAAAGCCACCTGGTTGGCAAGGGTGTGTAGGTGTGTGCTTTGTCAGGCAGGAAAGGGGAAGGGGTATTTAGATTAAAGGTTAGGATTTTTCCTGGTTTCTTGGGGACCTGTCTAACCGCCCTAGGCAATTGGGAGACCCCTTTATCTCCAAGGCGTCAGCATAGGTAAACAACTTTCAGAGCTTCCCCAGGCTTCTCCCAGCCTCACCTTGGCCTCTCCCCTGCCCATGCTTTCTTAACAGAGGGTTTGTCAGAGGATCTGTTGAGTTCTTCCTCTCTTTGCCCTATTCACTTTCTCTTTTTCTTCCTTTTTTCCCCCTCAAATTCCTCCTAATCTGCAAGTCCTACCCTGCCCCAGACCTAGCTATGACTCCCTCCTGGCCATTGCACCAAACCCTGTCTTCCATACACCAGTTGCCCAGGCCACCCCTAGATATGCTGGCCCCCTCCAGTCCCTGGAACACAGGACAAACCAGCTTCTCCCCTTGAGCTGGGCTGTGGTTGGTCTCCCATCCAGAAAGCCTCTGCCTCTCCCTCCAGCACCTTGTCTACCAGTCAGCATGCAACAAACCTGTGCCAAAAGCCTACTGAGCGTCCAGTACCAGACATTGTCCTTGTTTTAAAAATCAGTCTCAACATGGGGCTATCATAGGGTCCCAACTCCCAGGTATGATCCCCAAAGAACTGAAAATGTATGTCCACACACTAAACCTGTACGTGGATGTTCATAGCAGCATTATTCATCCCAGTCAAAAAGTAGAAACAAACCAAATGTCCATCAGCGGATGGATGGACAAACAAAAACGTGGTTTATCCAGCCAGGTGTGGTGGTGGATGCCTTGTTGTTCCAGCTACCTGAGAGGCTGAGGTGGGACGCTCGCTTGAGCCCAGGAGTTCAAAGACAACCTGGGCAGCATGGTGAGACTCCAGTGTCAAAACAAAACAAAAATGTGGTATATTGGCTGGGCATGTTGGCTCACTCCTATGATCCCAGCACTTTGGGAGGCTGAGGCGGGCAGATCACCTGAGGTCAGGAGTCCAAGACCAGCCTGGCCAACATGGTGAAACCCCGTCTCTACTAAAAAAAACAAAAAAAAATTAGCTAGGCATAGTGGTACGTGCCTGTAATCCCAGCTACTCGGGAGGCTGAGGCAGGAGAATCGCTTGAACCAGGAGGCGGAGGTTGCAGTTAGCCGAGATTGTGCCATTGCACTCCAGCTTGGGTGACAAGAGCGAAACTCTGTCTCAAAAAAAGAAAAAAAAAAAGTGGTATATCCATGCAATGGAATATCACTTAGCCATAAAAAGGAATGAGATACTGACACATGCTATACCATGGATGATCTGGAAAACATTATGCTAAGTGAAAGAAGACAGACACAAGAGATCACATATTATATCATTTTATTTATGTAAAAGTTCAGAATAAGGAAATCTGCAGATACAGAAACTAAATTAGTAGTTGCCTAAGGCTAAGGGTAAGGTGTGGAGATGAATGGGGAGTGACTACTAATTAATATAAGATTTCTTTTTTATTTTTATTTTTTGAGACATAGTCTTGTTCTTTTGCCCAAGCTGAAGTGAGGTGGTGCGATCTCGTCTCACTGCAAATCCTGCCTCCCGGGTTCAAGCAATTCTCATGCCTCAGGCCTCCCTAGAAGCTGAGATTACAGGCATGCGCTGCCACACCCAGCTAATTTTTGTATTTTTAGTGGAGACAGGTTTCACCGTGTTGGCCAGGCTGCCCTCGAACTCCTGACCTCAAGCAGTCCGCCTACCTTGGCCTCCCAAAGTGCTGGGATTACAGGTGTGAGCCACTGCGCCTGGCCTGGATATAAGATTTCTTTCTGGGGTGACAGAAATGCTCTAAAGGTAGATTGTAGTGATGGTTTTACAACTCCAAATATTCTAAAAACCATTGAATTGTACGCTTAAATATGTGAATTTTATAGTATGTAATTTATATATCAATTTTTTTTAAGTTAAAAAACCTCAAAGCCAGGTTCGGTGGCTCACACCTGTAATTCCAGCACTTTGGGAGGCCAAGGTGGGAGGACCACTTGAGGGCAGGAGTTCAAGACCAGCCTGGGCAACAAAGTGAGACCTTGTCTCAAAAAAAATTTTAAATTAGCTGGGCATGGTGGTGCACACCTATAGTCCCAGCTACTCAGGAGGCAGAAGTGGGAGGGTCACTTGAGCCTGGAGGTTGAGGCTGTCGTGAGCCATGATTGCATCACTGCACTCCCACCTGAGCAACAGAGCAAGACCCTATCTCAAAAACCGAAACAAAAATCTCAAAACTTATACCACCCATTAATTCACTCATTCAACAAATACCTCTTGAGCCGGATCCTGTTTTAAGGGTGACTACAACAGACAAAGTAAAAGTCACTGCACTCTTGGAGCCCACACTCTGGAGAATTTTACATTGTGAAATGAAGGAAATCAAGCATGGTAGCATGGAGAGTGGCACATTTTGGGGGCTACTTAGCTAGGTGATCAAGGAAGCCCTTTCTGGGGAGATGATATTAAAGCTGACTCTTGCGTGACAGGAGAGAGCCAGGCATGCAAAGAATTGAGGGAGAGGTGTTCCAAGTGAACACACTGCAAGTTCAAGCTCAACCAACATCTAAGGAGCACGCCCTGTGTGCCTAGCACCATGGTGGGCCCCAGGGGATGCCATCATGCACAAGTTGCAGCTCCCAACCTCGGAGTCTAACAGGGTGGTCCTGCCGTAGCTTGGAATCTCCCCAAAGACCAGTTTGTCTGCCCCTCCCTTTGGATCTCTCCAGCTTTAACATGGGGCCCTTAACAACTGAGGTGTCAGTGTGAAGGCTGGGGTGACCAAGTTAGAGGGGGGCCTTTTTACCCCTGGCCTTGCCCTCAGTCTCAGCTGCCCCTTCCCCATCAGCCTGGCCTGAGATAGAGTCATCAGCCTGCCCTCGCTCCCAGGGGGTCCCTTGTCTCCTGGTTTCTTGTCCCAGGTCCCCAAACCATCTCCTTCTGGGCTGCTGCCCCTTTTGGGGTGGATAGGGGCTAGGGACACTTCCATCTGTGACTCTTCCACAGTTCTGCTCTCTGCCCTTCTCCCCTGGTCCTTCGAGGAAGGAGATTTTCCAGGCTGGGAGGGGAGAGGTGGGAGGAAGATGTCCTAAGCATCCCTGCTGGGCAGAGGGATCACCTGGGACAAACATGTGAAGAGAATGTCAATGCCATCAGGCCCTACCCAGGGTGGCATGGGGGCTGGGCTTCAGCAGCATTCTTCCCCACCCCTGGGGTGGCAGGCAGGAAGGGGCTGCCTGGCATCTTACTGCTCAGGCCCTTCCCCTGTTTCAGAGCCAACTATTCCCTCCTCTTTTCACAGAACCAGGAAGGCAAGAACAGGTGCCCAAGGCAAAGCCAGGTCAAAGTGATCATGTATGCCCTGTGGGTAACGCAGAGCATGGGGCTGAAGGGGGCAGCAGCAGCTCAAGGTCACCCAGCAACAGGGGCTGGGCAGGCAGCTCCAGCAGAGCCACAGCTCACCTGGAGGAGAACTCAGGCTCCATCCTCTTCCCTTTCCCACTTAGACCTTCTGTGTGGAGCCATTAATAAGTAACTTGGTCATTTCTGAGACTTCCTGAAGTAGGTTTTCCAGACTGTCCAGGCTATATCTTGGGTCTCTCTGGGCCTTGGGGAAAGTGAGGCTCTTTCTCTAATTGGCCTGAATTAACCTGTGAGCCCAGGACCAGGGGAGGGAAGACCAATGCCACTCTGCCACTCTGCTGGCTTTGCCTGGGTTGGGAGCCAAGACTTTAGATCCTGGCTCAGTTCTACTCCTCTCTTTTCCCCTATCTGGGCCTCAGTTTCCCGATCTGTAAAATGAGGGACAGGACTCATGTCATTGCTGCCACCTTAGCTGGGACGCTGCCCAGGGTGGAGAGTGAGTGGGGCGGGGGACAAGAGGTAGGAGCAGGGGTACCTCCCTCCAACAGTTCCTGGGCCAGCCTCCCAGGGTCACCCCAAAGGGCATTGCAGCAGGAATAGGGGCAGGCCTGGGAGGGTAGAATCTGGGAGCTGGCACTGGTCTCTGTACCCTGTCAGCTCAGTGCAGTTCTCTGGACCCAACATTGCTCTTTGGGGAAGCCAGGGCCAGCAGGGAGGCAGTGAGCACCTGGGAGGGGTGGCAAGTGGCCAGGGGAAATTCCCAGAGAGTGAGCAAAGGAGGATGAAATGTCACATCACATGGACTCCTCGTGGCAGCCCCAACCTCATGCAGAGCTTGTTATCCCCATTTTACAGCAGAGGAAACTGAGGCTCAGAGGGGCTAAGCATAAGTGGCTTGCCCAAGCCACATCTCTGGGAAGTGGCCGAGGTGGGCCTAGAACCCAGTATTCTGATTCCAGATCGCACTCCATCCTGGATGCCGAAACTGTTTTGACATGGTTATTCCATAATTTTTAATTATCCACATTCCTAGAAGGGGCTATTGACCAAGCCATTTAAAACAGGCAATAAATGTATTTCAGTCTGGCTCTGGGATGTGTCTGGGACTTCCTTTTCCTTGGCAACAGCATATCATTCTAAAGAAATTTGTTCAGGCCGATGTTTGGAATGCCCAGGCACAGCCCTATGGAAGCAACTGGGGAGGGTGGGCAGCCTGGGATCTACAGACAAGATTTCCTGTGATACAGATGTCCCCATTTATTGGGAACAGGTCTCCATTGCCCTAACCTCCAGGCCTATCAAACTAAAATCACGGTCCAGGGAGATGCAGGGAGGGGATTTCCCAGGCGTGGTTTTCTCCAACCTCCCTTTTCCCTCTTTTCTCTCTTTATCCCTCCCTCCTGCCTGTGGCTGAGCCTGGGACAAACCATACCTCCAGTGGGCACCTAGTGTCCTTCTCAAGAATGACAGGTGAAAGGAGACAAACAGCAGTGAATAGGACAGAGATGAGACCTGGACAGGGCTTCCTGACCCCTTCCAGCCCTTACTGACCCCTTCTCTTTTTCCCAATCCCCACTGTACAGCGGGCACCTTCCTGGCAACCCGTCCCTACATGATTCTTTCTCTGCCTCTATCTCTGTCTCCCCTATCAGATAAACTAGCAAAACTCCCACATCGGCCTCCCAGCAGTGCCCAGTCCCTTCTACCAGGCCACCCCGTGTGGGCTGGCAAGACAAGCGTTCCCCAAGCACTGCGCCGGTCACTAGCCACGTCCAGGAACCTGGGTTGAGCGTCTCTGCAGAGCCGAACGTGGGGCCAGGCATGGCTTCCACAATGAACAGGCAGAGGCAGATGCCTGGGGAAGCTGGTGGTGGAGCCAGCAGTGATGCTCGCGAGCATGTGGATCTCTGCTAACCCCCGCAGAGGGGTGGTAGAGGCGCACGTTCTAGAGACTGCAGCTACTCTCCAGTGCTTCCTAGCCCTGCCATTCAACGCTCTGCAGAATCTGGCCTCCTATTCTCGGCTGGCACTCCCTTCTCCAGCCTGGCTGGGTCCGTGGCTCCTTCCTCTCCCCTCCTGCATTTGCACCTTCTGAGTGAAGCCATTAGCGAGTAACTCAGTCACATACCCATACACATGCACCCACATGTGCACGCACACACACTCCTCCCTGGAAAAGCAGCATAGCAGAGGGACTATCAAGCCAGAAGACCTTGGTTAGAGTTCAGGCTCTGTCTGCTGCTATCTTAGCTTTTCTCAGCCCGAGTTTACTCACTGGTCAAATGGGCACAACGACAAAGCCTGCTTCATAGCCTTGTCATATGAACCAAGTGACAAACGTTAGCAGTTGTCAGCAGACCGTAGTACTCACTATCATCCTGGTTTCCTTTCTCATACCTCTGCGCAGCCCCTGCCCATGTCAGTTTACTGATCCCAGGTCCCGTTCCCCTCAGGACTTTGCTGCAGGATGGATGACTTCACTTTCCTGCAGGACTGAAAGGCAATAATGATAATGAGCTAGTTCTTCGAGAGTTTTTGCACTTGCCTTGGGGCATCCCTGCTTATGCAAAGTGGTGAGTGAGGTGGTAGAAATGTCATGTCCTGGTACCTGTGTCAGTAGGGGGACCTCTGAGAGTGCAGACAGGGGACTCTCTGGCTATCCCTGAAGTCAGGCCACCTAGGAGGCTGCCTAGTCTGTCTTGTCCAGGGAAAGGGAGGGGAAAGAGAGAGAACTATGATGAGCAGCCTGCTGTTTTATCAGCCCACGGTGTGTGTTAGCATTGCCTCCCCATGACGCACTCTCCCTCCATCTCCTAACAGCTGGCCTTGAGGTTGGTCCCCCTCTCCTCCCCCACGAGTTCTGAGCTGGGAACATGCTGGGGTCATGACTGTCATGATCGGTAATCTCCCCAGCAGATCAGCCTGGAAACAAAAAAGGAGAAAATAACGAACTGCTCTATCAGCAGAGCCGTTCTGGTAGAGGATTTAATCAAAGATCGGGCAAGATGAGATGGCTGAGGGCCAAGGCCAAGGGCCAAGGCCAAGAGCCAAGGGGGTCGGGGCAGAAGCTCTGGGAAGACAGCCTGAGTGATCACTGGGGCCCTCCTCTTTTTTTTTCAGTGTGAAAATCAGAGAGGCCTTTCCGCCTCCCCTCTCTCAGCTCCCACCTTTCCAGGTCCAGCAGCCACACTGGAGGCTGATGGGGTGGGGGGCTCTCTCCCTTTTCATAATCTGAGAAAGTTCCTCTACAACCTCCAGAATCTTCCTGCTGCCCAATCTCTCCTCTCTGACATTAGACTTTCAGACTGGTCTCAGAAAATATAAGTCTTTATCCTTTCTCTGAGAGTCTGGTTATTGGGCAGAGTGTCCCAAAAAAGACCTTGACAGAGCCTTAGACACTCCATCCAATCATTCATTCATTCACTGATAGGGTAGCAGGCCCTCCCCCTGCCTGCTGTGGGCTTTTCTATTATCTGAAAAAGGGGAAGATCAACACGGTCACCTTTCAGTGTGTATGGCCACAGCCCCTCCTTTCCCCACTTCTGCACATTTGCCAGGCACAGAGCCTGCGACCTCTGCCTGCTACAGGGGTCATCAAATCACCTGAATACCTGGGCTGTGGGCGCTGATGTGGGCGGCTCAGGCCGGGTGCCTGTGAAGCGATGGCGTCCTCACCATTCCTGTGTGGGGAGGGCACAGGGCAGCCAGTGCCAATTCCTGGGCAAGAAGAAATGCCCAGCTCTGAGACTTCTGGGCTCAGGTTCCATCCGGGTGGGTCCCACCTGCGGTTGCATGCCTATGACACATGCCTCTTGAGATGCTCAAAACAGGTTCCCTGAAAAAGGTGGGAAATATTTTTGCATTTAATTGCTTTTAAGTAAACAATTTAGGGTTTAAGGAAATAACATGCAATTGTTTGTAAGTAGAATACTAGTGGCTAGGCTTTGTGAAGTGTCCTGCAGCCACCTTGTGAGGTAGATTGTTATCTGAGCAGACTTTGACAACTTGCCCACAGCTGATAAGTGAGCAGCTTCTTCCTCAGCTCTCTTCCTTTTCTACCAGAGGGGGAGAAATGTCTTGGCTGCCCAGACCACCCAGTGAATGGAGGAGAAGGGGGAGGGGATGCTTCCAGCCCCATCCCCTGACATCACCCTTCTCTCCTACAGCCTGGCCCAGTCACTATGGGCCCTGTTCACCTCCTCTCTGGCCATCTCCCTGGTGTTTGCCGTCATCCCCTTCTGCCGCGACGTGAAGGTGCTGGCCTCAGTCATGGCGCTGGCGGGCTTGGCCATGGGCTGCATCGACACCGTGGCCAACATGCAGCTGGTAAGGATGTACCAGAAGGACTCGGCCGTCTTCCTCCAGGTAAGCCCGGCCAGCAGGCACAGGGCTGGGAGCTGGGGAGGGCATGGGAGCTCCCTAGGCCCCCTCAGTCTCTCCCAGCCTCCTCCCCCAGGGGCCCACTTACCAGCTGGGTTAGTAAGTTCTGGACTCGGTTTTCCCATCTGTAAAGCAGAGCAGTGATCCCTGCCCTCACTGCAGGGTGTCCCAGGAGCCTAAGCGCTTGGGAAAGAAAGCTCTTTGCGAACTGGAAAGGGGGTGTGACTCAGGGCTTGCCTCCCCTCTCCTTCCCCTCCTTCCCTCTCTCTCCTTTCTTCTTCTTTCTCCCCCCGGGATTCAGCCAGCCCTTCCCTTTTTGTGCCCCCTTCCCTTTAGGGTGTTAGCTGGTGGATGCTAACATGGTGATCAGTCCCAGCTGAGGATTAACAGAGATGGGGAGGGAATTGGGCACTGTCACCCGAGTCATCCCAGGCCGGCAGGGTGGTTGAGAGAGGTGTGTCACTCCTCACCTCCCCTCACCTCTCCTGCTTCCTGCACCCATGGCTCCCCATTCCAGGGCTGGGCAGCAGCCCCTAGATGGGGCAGAGGGTGGGGTTGGGGGAGGGGGCTCAGTGTGGGTCCTCTGGACTGGAGGCCAGGCCACCGCTTCCCCGGGCTGAAGACTGACCCCCACCCCCACCCGCCACCTCTCCTCTGTCCCCAGGTGCTCCATTTCTTCGTGGGCTTTGGTGCTCTGCTGAGCCCCCTTATTGCTGACCCTTTCCTGTCTGAGGCCAACTGCTTGCCTGCCAATAGCACAGCCAACACCACCTCCCGAGGCCACCTGTTCCACGTCTCCAGGGTGCTGGGCCAGCACCACGTAGATGCCAAGCCTTGGTCCAACCAGACGTTCCCAGGGCTGACTCCAAAGGATGGGGCAGGGACCCGAGTGTCCTATGCCTTCTGGATCATGGCCCTCATCAATGTGAGTGTCCCTGGGGCGGGCCAGGTAGGGAGCTAGTGGACAGTCCACACATCCCAGTCCACCCCACACCCAGTGCAGATTCTTCAGATGCTAAGAAACATGCTGGGGCTGAGGTGTGCATCCTAGAGGCAGGAGGATGGGAGGACAAACCCTCCCCGGGATCCCCTGCACTACTCCACCATCCTTCAGCGACCTGTGATTGCAGTTCTCAAGGAGGGTAAAACAATGAGCTGAGCGCAGTGAAAATCAGGGTCAACTTTCGAATTATCTGAGGTTCTGTGGGAAACTAGTTTTTTCCTCCAAGGCCAGATGAAGTGGACCCTGGACAGACCCCGGCAGGAAGTGGAAGGTTTTTCTCTGGGTCCCTTCATCAGTGGTGGGATTCTCCTGTGCCCTGCTGTCAGGGGCTCCTGTGGAGGCTAGGAGACAGACAAGATGACCTCTGAAGGGCCCTGCCTGCCAAGGCAGCCTATGGTGGGAACAGCAAGAGACCACTTCACCCCGTGACTGCGTCAGATACCGAGGCCCGCTTTGTACACCCCTGCCAAGTCAGCACTGACTCTGGCCTCCAGCTGGAAACCTCCTCTGGTGCTCTGCAAACCCAAGTTGGGATCTCTCACGTTAGCCCAGACTGGAGCCAGAGTGTCAGGTGGGGAGACCCCCACCCCCATCCACCTGGCTTGGGGAGGACTGTTGGGAACACCAGAGCATCCCTGGCTCCTGGGCTGGGGGTGGGGAGCATTACAGTGGCCACTGTCTTGGCTGTGGGATGGAGGCACCATGCTGCTTGTCATGGTGGCTTAGAGCCTCTCTTTGCAGTGGGTGGACTTATCAGCTCTCCTGGGGCAGGTGGACTGGACTCAGGCACTAGAGCAGCTGCCCAGCTGCTGCTGAGCCTCAGAATATGCCACACACATAGCACTGAAAGGAGCCTTTGAGACCACCATTCCAGTGAGCAGCAGGGCAAGGGTGGGGGTGTCATGCCATCACCGGCTCAAAGCCCTGACAAGGGACTGATAGGAGGCTGAGCCCGGCTGGAAGCCCTGACCCTCAGCATAGACCATCTACCTGCTGCCCCCTCATCACCAGTCCTTTTCCTTCCTTTCCTTTTGTAGATTTCCTTTCCCTGGCCCGAATCTCCTCTGGGGGCTCTCATAAACGCACCCTCTCCATCTGCTCCTTCCCTTTTCAGCCCATGCTCATCCATTGTTTTGGAAAGAATGCGGCTTTGGGCCTGTTCCTTCCAGGAGAGACCTGCGAAGGAAAGGAGCAGTGTCAGTAGAACCTCTAGGCTGAGACTCCCAGACCAGGAAGCCGGAAGGTCCGGCTTAAGCCCGAGGTTTGTTCTCTCTTGCCCCGTGAAGTACAGACTGGAGGGACTTTGTTTGCTGCAGGATTTCCGGACTTTTTCTATTGGTTTGTGTCTGAAAATAAACAGTCCAGCACAGAGGAAGATGGGGCTGTGCATGTACTCATGTAGGTGCACACGCACACACACATGTGCACCCCACCTGCCCTTCTCTGACTTTTAAGGTGGGGCTGCCTTCCCTGAATGGAATTCTTATAAAATTGGGTGTGTTCCTGCCAGCAATGCTAGCCAATCCTCTGTGAAGCCCTTCCCAGCACCCACCTCCCTGGAAAGCCCCACCTGAGCGATCATGCCTCTTGTACAGCTGTTTCCCCTTGGCCTTCACTCAGGCACTCTGCCACTACAGGCCTCTGTGGGTGGGTTTCCTGTTTCCCCCCTCACACTGGAGGGAGGGCTGTGTCTCCCTCATTAGGGCTCAGCAGGGGCTGTTCTCTTCCCACTCAGGCCTGACTGCCAGGGGCCATGTCTGACCTTGACTTCTTTTTGAGTGTGCAGAAAGGCTCCCAAGGTCACCACAGGGAGGTGCCAACACAGGGGTGGTTTTTGTCTTTCACTCCTGTTAGGTGACTTGAGGAAATACTGGTGAGAGCCAGCCTGCCTCCAGGGGCAGGGAAGGGCTCCCCCAGAACAACACCAGGCAGGGGCTGGCAGTCTGCCAGCCTTCCATCTCTATCCTATGCCTCTCCCGTGGGCCAGGAAGAGCCCAATAGCTGGGCGCTCTCACCAGCCTCTGGGAGACATCTGCAGCTCCCTGGGCTTCCTGTCTTTCCTAAGTGAAAGGAACTGGGCTGAAGTTGCAGCAGGAAGGACAATAGTTAGACTTGATGCGGTACTTCCTGGCAACCAGGGTGGTGAGACACAAGCAGGGGCCCCTGAGGGAGGTGGTGGAGGCTTCCCCAGGCAACCTCAGAAGCAGGAGCCATTTCCCACTGCTCTGAAGGAGTTCCGATTTAGCATAAATAGCAGCAAACTGAACATTGGGCTTATGTGTACAGGCTGTTAGTAAACATGCATTTTTCAATCAAAAGGAGATCATGTTTTTGTTTTCAAGCCCCTGAGAAGAGCCTCTGTGCCCTGCTAGGATCAATATCACCAAGGCAGCTCCTTAGGTAGAGACAGCACTGGAAGGATCAGGATGCCAGGCTCCATTCTGGCTTTGCCCCGAGTCCACTGTGTGACCAGGGCAGTCTCTCAGTCTCTAGTTTACCCCTCAGATCTCTTCCAGTTCTAACAGGTTACGACTAAGTGATAACATCCCCCAGCATGTTTTGTAGAGATGTGATGCCCAAAAGCAAAGCTGCTTTGTAAAGCATCACGCAACCCACCAGCATGAAGGAGTGTGAGGTGTGACACTCCAGCAAGCTTACTCCCAGCACCTCTCCTGGGCCAGCAGAGAGTTTGAGTCTAAGCTTTGCATGTGACAAATATCTGTCTTTTCAGGGACGCGAGTATGGTGATCAGGCAGCAATTACAGCAGGCCTCCCCACTCCTACCTTGGTCAAGGCACCTGGCTTCTTAGGTTGGGATGGCTCAGCTTTTAGCTGTGCACCCTTAGAAAAGAGCTGTCTTCTCCCAGGACTATGCACATGCAGTGTGTGCAGAGGCCAGGCGTGGGAAGGGGGAGCTTCAGGGCAGGGCTCTCCTGACCCTCTGCCTGCTCCCCAGCTTCCAGTGCCCATGGCTGTGCTGATGCTGCTGTCCAAGGAGCGGCTGCTGACCTGCTGTCCCCAGAGGAGGCCCCTGCTTCTGTCTGCTGATGAGCTTGCCTTGGAGACACAGCCTCCTGAGAAGGAAGATGCCTCCTCACTGCCCCCAAAGTTTCAGTCACACCTAGGTAGGAGCTCTAATGAATCTGCATCCTCACAGCCCATGTTGAGGCTTCCTTGGTAACCCCTCTCCCAGAGAGAGTGAACCTAGATCACAGGTGATTTTTTTTTATTTTATTTTATTTTTTTTTTTTGAGACAGAGTTTCACTCTCATCGCCCAGGCTGGAGTGCAGTGGTGCGATCTCGGCTCATTGCAACCTCCGCCTCCCAGGTTCAAGCGATTCTCCTGCCTCAGCCTCCCAAGTTGCGGGGATTACAGTCACATGCCACTACACCTGGCTAATTTTTGTATTTTTAAAGTAGAGAAGGGGTTTCGCCACGTTGGCCAGGCTGGTCTCAAACTCCTGATCTCAGGTGATCCATCTGCCTCGGCCTCCCAAACTGCTGGGATTATAGGCGTAAGCCACCATGCCCGGCCACAGGTGATAGTCCTTTTTTTTTTTTTTTTTTTTTAAAAAAAAAAGAAAACCTTGGCCCTGATGGTGCAACCTGACCAAGAGAATGAGGAAGGCAGACTTCTGACTTCACCCTCCGTTCTGCTCAGCCTTGCCTTTTGTTACCTCGGGCAAGTCACCTGACCTCTCTTGAGCCTTGGCTCCACCAAGACTGGGAGATGTACAGGGGTTATTCCTAACAGAAAGGTCGTGAAAGTAGAGGCAGTAAGTGGGCCCCATCCTGCAGGGCTCTTCTGACTGCCAGCCACGGCCCTGGGACATGCAGAGGGCGGGAGCAGAAGCTGAGACTCACCCCTGTTCTTCCTGTGCCTCCTGCAGGCCATGAGGACCTGTTCAGCTGCTGCCAAAGGAAGAACCTCAGAGGAGCCCCTTATTCCTTCTTTGCCATCCACATCACGGCCGCCCTGGTCCTGTTCATGACGGATGGGTTGACGGTGAGCCTGCCTCAGAGGGCGCCCCCTACTGGGGGACCCTTCACCCCCAGACTCTAGTCTGGGAAAGGCAAGAGAAAGAGAGGAGCATGAAGGTTTCCTGGAGACCTCTCCTGGAGTATAGTTGATTCAAAAATTTAATCTAAAGTCCTAGGGTGACTCTCCAGAATCAGTCACAGCACGTTGGTACTATGGGCTTCTGTCTTGGCCAATTGTTTTTTATTTTTGTTTTATTTTTGTTAATGCTATAGGTAGGGGCCTAACTGGTCTGTTGTCAAGGACAGGCTACCTGCATTTTTTAAAGGGGTGGTGCCCTATTCCCCAATTAGAGGTCATGCTATATAAACAGGGCACTTTGCTTCCTGGAATACATTACAAACCTGGGTGTCTCGAGCCAGTGTTGTAAACAAGCTTCAGGTGGAATTTAGGCCCAGCTGTTCATGCCACTAGTGACCTCTGTTACATTAGTTAGCACCTTTTTCCAGAAACTTCTTAGGATTATATTAGGGCAGTCGTGAATGGCTGATCAACTGATTGCCATATGATGACCTCTCCAGAGAAAAAGCCCTAAAAACTTAGATGACCTGGTGGAAAGTACTCGTGACAGTACTGGTTGACTTCCAGCACTAGGTGTGACCTCGGGCAAGTCACTTCCGTCTGCTTTCTCATCTGTAAAACCAGATGCTTGCACACACCTTTTTTTTTTTTTAAGTCGTGTTCTGCTCTGGTTGAAGTGGGGAGCAGTGCCTGTCTGCCCAGGCCCTGCGGGCACTCCCATAGAGATCCAGAGCCACCTCTCTGGAACCCCTAGGTCTCCACGGTGCAGTCTGTAAGCTAAGGCACCCCAGGTTCTGTCCTCAGCTTGAGCCAAGTGTGTTGTGTGGCCTTGATTCCAAGCCCAGCCCTGGCTGAGCCTCTGGGAGTGGGAACAGGCAGTCCTCCCTCTGCCCTCCCCACACCTGCCCAGCCTGGGCTCCCTTTGTGAGGGTCGTTGTCTGGCTGGGCTGCAGGTGTGCTCAGCAGCACCCGGTCTCTCCACAGGGTGCCTATTCCGCCTTCGTGTACAGCTATGCTGTGGAGAAGCCCCTGTCTGTGGGACACAAGGTGGCCGGCTACCTCCCCAGCCTCTTCTGGGGCTTCATCACACTGGGCCGGCTCCTCTCCATTCCCATATCCTCAAGAATGAAGCCGGCCACCATGGTTTTCATCAACGTGGTAAGCAGCTGAATAGCCTCCTCTCTCTTCTGAGAGACCCAGGAGAAGCCTTCTCCTCCTGGCCCTACCCCAGGACGTTTGCCCAGGCCTACATTCTGCCAGCAGGATGGGAACTCAGGAGTAGAGGGAAGAGAGGAGAGAGAGGATGACGAGGAAGGGGTGGGAGCCTGGGAGGTGGAGCCTACCTGGGTGACCATGAAAAGTCCCTTCCCCTCTCTGGGCCGCTGATCTTATACCCTTAAAACATAAAACGAAAGGTCTGTAGGAGGTGCTGGCTGCAGTGTGTGGAGCCCATCCCAGCCAACAACCGGCCATGAGCGTGAGGAAAGCCAGTGCTGGCCCTGGTCCTCCTGTGTTTACCTTGGTGCCCAGCTGCTCAGAGCCCTCCAGTCAGTGGAAAGCTGTGGAGGCCAGGGATCCCGCAACCGTCGGAATCACTGCCTCTGGGCTGGGGCCTGGGGATTTGCATTTTGTAGCTCTCCTAGGTGATTCTTTTTTTTTTTTTTTTTGAGATAGGGTCTCCCTTTGTCACCCAGGATGGAGCACAGTGGTGTAATCTCAGCTCACTGCAACCTCTGTCTCCCAGGTTCAAGTGATTCTCCTGCCTCAGCCTCCCAAGTAACTGGGATTACAGGTGCCTACCACCATGCCTGGCTAATTTTTGTGTTTTTAATGGTGATGGGGTTTCACCACGTTGGCCAGGCTGGTCTTGAACTCCTGACCTCTTAATGATCCACCCGCCTCGGCCTCCCAAAGTGCTGGGATTACAGGAGTAAGCCAGTCTGCCTAGCCCTAGGTGATTCTTAAGTAGGCAGGACATGGAGGATGACCTTCAAGGAACTGATCTGCCTAGGAGGCAGGAGGTCTGGGCCTGAGCAGTGGGTTAGGACCTTTGCCTTGGTGTCCATCCACGTCACCATCCATGACACAGGGGTCCACATTACAGACTTCTGCCAAATTGTCTAGTCCAACCTCCCATCAGGCTTGAGCCACCTCTATCTATAACATCCCTTCCAAGGGGTTCACTGTCTGCTTAAACACCTCTAGTAACTGCAACTCACTACCTTTCCAAGTAGCCCAATGAGGGTACTAAGTCCAGGTAAGAAAGCATTTCCTTGGTTGAATTTCTAGCAGAGAGGGGGTTTGGACATAAGGTTGCAGTTTCAGAGACAAAGATCATGATCCCCAAGAAAGGCCTTTGGATTTGACCTTGTGCCAGTTGACCCTCAAGAAAGAAATTTCAGTTCAATGTAGATGGGAGGTAGGTGATAAACCCAAACTCAAGAGGTTGAGGGTGAGAGGGAGATGAGCAGTGGAGGAATTTGCATTTCTCTTTGTAAATATTTTTGAGTTGAAGGGAGTTGTGTTCTGCAGGACTCGGGGTGGTATGGGCCTGCTTATAGTAGAGGATAAAGGGAGGACACCTATTAGGAGGAGGAGTCTGTGAAAATACCATTGTGAGAGAGTAACCGAGTGAGGAAGGCCCTGACAGAGGGGAGGTGGGATGGAGAGCGGGAGTGGAGGAAGCTCTAAGCTCAGCAAGGAGGAAGGCCCCTGTCCACGGAGTTGGGGCAAAACGATGTCAAAGGGGAAAGGTTCCAGAAGAGGAAGGGCACAGACATGGGGCCAGCCCTGGCTTCCCTGTCTAGGTCAGACACAAGTCCAATTGCTAAGACAGAGGAGAGTGGGTGGAAATCTGGGTTTGGGAAAATAAAGGTCTGAAGCATCCACATATGTTAGGCATTGCCCATAGACACTCACCTGGAGTGCTGGGTTTTAAAAAGGAAAATCAGGTTCCTGGGCCCAACCCAGACTGAGTGAATCCAAATGTCCAGGAGGAGGCATAGCAATCTATATATTAAACAAATACCCCAGGGGAATTACATCATCCAGCAAGCTCAGGAAAACACTGTCCTAGAACAAGTGACTCCCAAATGCATTAGATTCACTGGAGCTGCTTTTTGAAAATAGGATCATGAAAAGGCCAGGCGCGGTGGCTCACACCTGTAATCCCAGAACTTTGGGAGGCCGAGGCGGGTGGATCACGAGGTCAGGAGTTCGAGACCAGCCTGACCAACATGGTGATACCCCATCTCTACTAAAAATACAAAAATTAGCCGGGCGTGGTGGCGCCTGCCTGTAATCCCAGCTACTCAGGAGGCTGAGGCAGGAGAATCGCTTGAACCTAGCAGGCAGAGGTTGCAGTGAGCTGAAATGGTGCCACTGCCCTCCAGCCTGAGAGACAGAGCAAGACTTCATCTCAAAAAAAAAAAAAAAAAAGAGAGAGAAAATAGGATCATGGACCCCTACCCCAGAGATTCTAATTTAGGAGGTGTGGAGAAGAGCCTGGGCCTCTGGGTTGTTTTGGAAGCTTTCCAGCTGCTTTTGTGGGCACCCTGTTTGGGAACTGCAGCTGAGTGGCCCTGAGCAAGCCTCTCCTGTGTAGATGTGAAGTGCCTGTGTCATATTCACTGTGACTACTTCCGAGTATTCCTCTCTAGGTTAAATTAATGGCCACCCTGTTCTCAGCATTTTCCTGGAGCTCAACAGCTACTTCCTGACTTAGTATGTTTGTGCTATGTGCAAAGCCCTGCTGCAAACTGTAGGCCGCCAAGTTCTGGAAGACAAGGTTCTTGCTTCCAGGGAGCTTACGGCCGGCCAGAGGAGGGCAGTGTGCCCCAGCACAGATGGAGGGTGAGGGGGTGTAGGCAGTGGGGATGCAGGCTCAGTACCAGACTGAGTCACTGGCTGAGGCAGGGGCCACACTGCGTGGGAAAAGAGTTGGTGGAGCTGATAGTTCGTCCTGGTTAGTCTTCTATCACCAAGGCTAAAATAAGACTTGGGTGTCTTTCAAACTTCCCCAAATCTAGGGATTTTCAGGGTGACAGTCTTTGAGGCATGGCTGGAAATGCATGTGGTTTGTACACGGGGTAGCCAGGTGGAAGAAGAGGAGCAGGAGTGGCGGCTTCCAAACCCCGGCATCTGTCCCAGGCTCCTAAGTTGAACACTGAATATTAAGAAGATGCCAGCCCCTGAAGGCAGGAGGTGAGCAGGCCTGGCTGAAGTTCAAAGGCCCGTGTTCAAAGGCCTGGGTTAGGGGGTAGGAGGCTAACTTGGGGGGAGCACGGTAGGCAGGGTGGGGGATCGGGAGCAGAAAAAGATGAGGATGGGGAAGTAAACAGGGGCTACATCCTCAGGGTTTTGTAAGCTGGGCTTTGAATTTTATTCTAAGTGGGCAGGAAGCCAATAGGTTTTAGCAGGTCTGCGTTGCATTTTCTTTTTTCTTTTTATTTTTTTGCATCTCACAGATACATTTATTCATGTTATGAAGTAAACGGCACTTATACAGGTGCCTCGTGATGTTTCACATTTCCATCTAACATAGCTTGCATTGCATTTTTAAAATTTATTATTGTTTTTTTTTTTTGAGAGACAGGGTCTCACTATGTTGCCCAGGCTGGTCTTGAACTCCTGGGCCCAAGCGATCCTTCCTGCCTCAGCCTACCAAAGTGGTAGAACTAGACAGGAGCCACCATCTCCAGCCACTTGCACTGCATTTTAAAAGTGCACTCCAGTGTGGAAGAACAGACTGTAGCTGGCAAGAGTCAAACACGGACTGTCTGTTATTGTAGTCCAGGCGCAAGAGGGAGGCGGCTGGGATGGGGTGGTCTGGATGGATCTGGAGCAGTACAAGGATCGAACATGTTTTTTGAGATGGTGTGGACAGGACTTGTTGCTGACCCAGGTGTGGGAGGTAAGGAAAGGAGGAATCAAGGACCTTAGACACAGGACTTGAGCAACTGCGTGACTGGGATGCCCTCACTTGATGTGAGCAGGAGTAGGATTGGCAGGGGAAATTAAAAGTCTAGTTTGGGCTACATGGTTAGTCATCCAGGGACTGACTATATCCAAGGGGCAGCTTTAGGTGCAAGTCCGGGGTCCTGGACACAGCTCATGCCTAGAGGGATAGATACAAGCATGCCTGCTGTAGAGGCAGGTGAAACGTGGAGCAGGGCACTGCGGACACGGAAGAGCCAGAATAGAATCCTGGGCCACCCCAACGTTGAGAGAGTGAACAGAGGGGAAAGCAAGAACAAATGGATCTCAGGGACTATGTTCTGTGCCAAAGAAAGACATGACCTTTGGAACCATAGTTATGCTATGACTTTCATATTTTTACTGCATGAAAGAAGTCTTTTGTCTTTCCATTTCCATTGTGAAGGGAATGTGTTTCTCTCCTTCAGCCACTGTTTTGTGGCTGATCCCTCCCCAGGGGAGGAAGTCTGTCTGGGTAAGGCCTCTGAGCCTCGAGAACACCTTCCACCTAACAGATCCTGTGGCAGAGACGGAAGGGCTGCTAGAGGAGCGTAAAGGCCTCAAGGATTAGGAGCACCGGCTTTGATTTTCCAGTTGGAGCAACTCTCCCAGGATCGGCTCCCAACTCTGAAAGTCTTTCCTTTCTGCATGCCCAAAAGTGGAGGGGTTGGGAGCTGGATGAGATTTCTTGCCTAGCTCTATAGTCTGTACTTACTTTTTAAAGAAACAGATGTCTTCATCCAGGAGATTTTTACCTCAAAGCCATAGGCTGCTATAGAAGATCCTTATCTCCTGAGACGTCTAAGAAAAGCCCACAGAGAAACACTAGGACTCATATTTGTCTGAAGCACCACAGTTTACAGAGCCCCTTCATCTGTATTATTTCACCACCACTCTTTAGTGTGGCTTTTGTAACTATTCCTATTTTGCAGATTAGGAAGTTAAGAATCAGAGCAATCAACTACTTCCGGGTTCCACAGCTGGTAAAAAACACATCCGGACTTCCAGCTGGGTCTTCTGACCCCAAATCTTGTGCTGCCTGGGTTTATTCCCAGATACATCTTGCATAGAAGTGACTCAATGCAGACATAAAAACGTGTTTAAAGAACTTAGAAATATGGTTATATTAACAAAAACATGCCTGTGTGACAGAGACCTTTACTGAACTAGAAAGATTTGGCTGGGCGTGGGGGCTCATGCCTGTAATCCCAACACTTTGGGAAGCTGAGGCAGATGGATTGCTTGAGCCCAGAAGTTCAAGACCAGCCTGGGCAACATGGCGAACCCTTTCTCGACTAAAAATACAGAAAATTAGCAGGCGTGGTGGCACATGCCTGAGGTCCCAGCTACTCAGGAGGCTGAGGTGGGAGGTACGCTTGAGCCCTGTAGGTCGAGGCTGCAGTGAGCTGAGATTGCACCACTGCACTCCAACTTGGGCAACAGAGTGAGACCTTGTCTCTCAAAAAAAAAAAAAAAAAAAAAAGGAAAGAAAAGAAAGATTTCTGGGTCTCCAACCATAGGTTAGCATCTGCCCATGGGAATCTGAGCCAAATCTGAGGGTGCCAAGCTGACTGCCACAGCCACTGACCCTCTCCCTGGGTGGCTGGCTAGGATTCCCAGAGGATAGGACCCTGCTGCCACCACCCCTCTTCCCCTGCTATCTGATGCCTTCCTGTCTGTGCACTCTTGGCTTTCAGGAGAAGAGAAGCAGCTTCTCACAAAGAAACAGAGACTCTCCTACCCCCAGGGCTGGCAGGGCAGCGAGAGCTGATGAAATTGGCTTGGGTGGAGTTCCCGCGGTTACAGATAAGACCTTGGGGACAGGTAGTCCTCAGTCCCCAAATTACGCAGCGTGTACCGTAGCTGTTAGGGGAGATGTCTAGGTGGGAAGATATCTAGGCGGGGGTCTCCTTTCCACGCTTCCTTCCGGATGTCAGAACGGTCCCCGGAACACTGCGGTTCCCGCCTGGTCCACGGGGTGGCGCGCGGGTCACACAGCTGGGCTCCTTGGGCTAGAGAGGAAATGCCAAGCCAGGAGACGCCGACTCCTGGCAGTTCCTCACCACTGATGCTCAGCTTTTCGCAATTCCTAACCGCCTCCACCTCTGCCGCGACAGGTTGGCGTGGTGGTGACGTTCCTGGTGCTGCTTATTTTCTCCTACAACGTCGTCTTCCTGTTCGTGGGGACGGCAAGCCTGGGCCTGTTTCTCAGCAGCACCTTCCCCAGCATGCTGGCCTACACCGAGGACTCGCTGCAGTACAAAGGTGAGGGCCGGGCCCGAGCCAGGAGGCGCGCTCTATCTAGCTGGGCGCCGCCGCCTCGCTCTGCCCTGTCTCTCTGTGCTCTTCTTTTTTTTTTTTTTTTTTAATTTTATTATTATCATACTTTAAGTTTTAGGGTACATGTGCACAACGTGCAGGTTTGTTACATATGTATATATGTGCCATGTTGGTGTGCTGCACCCATTAACTCGTCATTTAGCATTAGGTATATCTCCTAATGCTATCCCTCCCCCGCCCCTCCACCCCTCAACTGTTCCCGGTGTGTGATGTTCCCCTGTGCTCTTCTAGGCCAGCACCATCTCCCAGCGAGAATGCTGCCCTAGCTCCCTGGAGAAATGAACACCCCCCTCCTGACTTTGGCGGGAGCAGGCCCACAGCCGGGGTGGTTCTGACCCGCTGGGCTCCCTCCATTCAGAATGATCCCCGTAATGATGGGATTGCAGGCCACAGAGAAGCAGTTAAGCTTCTTTTTTCCATCCGCTTTGTCCCCATCGTAACGTCTGCTGACCTGCAGCTGACATTTTGTGCGATATGCATGTGCTGGAAATGCCAAGTTCAAAGAAAAGCAAAGATGCACAGGAGAAGTTATGGCATAGGAAAGGCATTTTGTAAGCTAATTTTCAGTAACAGTACGTGCCTGCCTTGTGGCTGTGGTGGATGTTGTTAGAAACGTGGAGGATTAGAACACTGATCTGGTTTCAGGAGTCACACAGCCTCTTTGATGTCAGAAATCTCTAATTCTCTCGACTAATCTCCCTCCCCTTTCCCTAGCCTCCCAAGTGCCTATAGCAAAGATCTCTTTTTTAATGAGTTAATTAAAAATAATTATGTTTTGAACATCAACAGAGACGCACTAGAGGCTGGAAAACCAGCATTAAGATAAGCGATTTCTGGCCGCGCGGGGTGGCTCACGCCTGTAATCCCAGCACTTTGGGAGGCCAAGGCAGGCGGATCACGAGGTCAGGAAATCGAGACCATCCTAGCTAACACGGTGAAACCCCGTCTCTACTAAAAATACAAAAAAATTAGCCGGGCGTGGTGGCAGGCACCTGTAGTCCCAGCTACTCGGGAGGCTGAGGCAGGAGAATGGCGTGAACCCGGGAGGCGGAGCTTGCAGTGAGCCGAAATCCCGCCACTGCACTCCAGCCTGGGCGACAGAGCAAGACTCTGTCTCAAAAAAAAAAAAAAAAAAAAAAAAAAAAAAAAAAAAGATGAGCGATTTCTTTAGAGAGGAGTGGGGGAAGTTGGTGTACAGGGAGAGTCAGGGCAGTTAGAGCTGCACCCAGCAGTTATCCACAGCCTGGATCCTTGAAATCGAAGGATAAGCCCCAGACAATTTTAGCACATAACATCACCATCAGTCGTTAGGAATAAAATCTTTTCTACAATAAACCTGCACACTTTTTGTTTTGTTTTCAAAATGGAATTTTTTTTATTATATAAGTTGTATGTGCTCACTGCAAAAACCTCAAACAATAGAAGCACAGTTTAAAGCAGTAAGTGAAAGTAGCTGAAAATAACCCTCTTAGCAGTTCATTTCCTCCCAGATCCCTTCTGAGCTTGTGAGACCATTCTCTGCGCTGTTTAATATTTGCAGTTTAGAAGACAATTCCTGTGAGAGAATGAATTAGAGAATCAAGTGTATCGGAGTTTCTTTGGCTTCTGGCTCCTCTGAGTGGGGGCACTACACATCATCTGAGAAACACCCCCAAATCAGGGCACACTTGGTATAAATTCCATTGAATCATGACTCTGAAGAGATCCTGGCCATGGTGAAAACTGAGGGCAGAAAATGCATCAGCCAGTCATCATCCAGGCAGCCCATCACTCACCCATCTTTCTGCTACTCAGGACATCATGCTGGGCCCCACGGGACATGGCCAAGGAAACACAGTCTCTCCCTGCAGCTTGTCCTAACAACAGGACAGCCACGCACCCAGCTCCCATGGGCGAGGGCCCAGGAGCCCTCAGACGCCTCCCTCACACATCAGTTTCCAAGCCTCAAGGGAATAAATGAAGTAATGAAATAAGGTAGCTATCACATGTCACACAGTACAACTCAAGAGTTTTAAGTGATCAACAAATGTTAGAGTTTAATAATGATAAGTGAGGCCAGGTGCAGTGGCTCACGCCTGTAATCCCAGCACTTTGGGAGGCTGAGGCGGGTGGATCACTTGAAGTCAGGAATTTGGGACCAGCCTGGCCAACACAGTGAAACCCCGGCTCTACTAAAAGTACAAAAATTAGCTAGGCGTGGTGGCGGGCACCTGTAATCCCAGCTACTTGGGAGGCTGAGGCAGGAGAATTGCTTGAACCCAGGAGGCGGAGGTTGCAGCGAGCTGAGATTGCACTCCAGCCTGGGTGACAGAGCAAGACTCTGTCTCAAAAAAAAAAAAAAGTGATATTGATTGATTCTGCCTGCAAATGATCACTCAAATCCATCATCTTCATTTCTTACTGTCCCTGCCTAATTTAAGGTCTTTATCTTCATTGACCTGCTTGGACTAGTTAATGGTACCCAGGTTTTTCCAAGTTCTAATCACCTCCATCCCTTCTTTGATAGGTCTTGGCTTGTCTCCTTGTCCTCAGTCTTGCCTCCATCTAACCCAGCTGGCTGAACATTAAAATCACCTGGAGTTCTGGTACCAAAACCCAGTGACTGGGCCTTACCTCTGAGTCTGATGCAACTGGTCCGGAGCTGCTGGGTGATTCTAATGTGCAGCTAGAGGTGAGGACCGTGTACTAAGCCACCCTCCACATGGTAAAACAGGGCTGTGCTTACTTCAGCAGCACATGTACTAAAATTGGACCAACACAGAGATGATGAGCATGGCCCCCGTCCAAGGATGACATGCAAATGTGTGAAGTGTTCCCCCCAAAAAAACCAGAAAACAGAGCTGATCACAACCTCCAGATCTACCTATGGAGCATCTTTCTCTCCAGACTTCTCTCTCCCTGCTTCCCCTCCAAACCTGCATCCTAGCCACGAATTACATGCTATTCCCTGATGGCACAAAAACTGTTCTGTACCTCCCTACTTTGGCACGTGGTGAACCCTCTGCCTGGAACGTCCTCCCTGCTCCATCTCGCCCCTTTATCTTCCTGCTCTTCCTTCCAGACCCAACTCCAGGAAGCGTGCCTCTTCAGGAAGCTCCTCTGATTCCCACTGGAAAGGTGTGCCTCCCCTTTGGGCCCTTTGACGTTGCCCCTGTCTCTCATGTTTGACCCATCTCAAGACTTTTGTACCTATGTTATCTGCTTCTTCTCCTAGACAACATGACCCTCCCAAGGGACAAGGGTAAGAGCATGGGCTGTGCAGGCAATAGCACACCTGGCAGTCCTGCCTCCAGAGTTACTGGCTTTATGACCTTGTGCAGTTTCACTTCCTTCCCCTCTCTGAGCCTCAATTTTCTCATCTGTAAAATGGGGATGCAAATACCTGCCTTTTAGGATTGTTTTGTGCATCAGAAAAAATGTAAAGCTTTTGACTTAGCATCAAAGCTGACTCACAGGCACTCAATGTCTTGTTAACTCTTAGTATTCACCTGAGCATCCTCAGTGGTTAGCATAGAACCCAGTGGTCCTCAGTTTTTTAAACAAATGACTGGAACAGACAGATGGGTGCTGCTGGAATTCAGGGAAGGGAGTGAGGGGGCAGTGTTGATTTAAATAAAAGTAGCTTCATAGAGGGGATGGGATGTGAGCTGGACCAGAATCTAGAAAAGCAGAGAGGAAAATGGAAAGGCCTTCCTGGGTAGGGTGGGGCGGTGAACAGAATGAGAGCAAAGGCACAGAGACAAGTCTGAACATAAGCGAGACTGAACGAGCTAGAAGGAATGTGAAGTCCAGAGTAGACAATGATGACAACCATTTTATTTAAAAAAATAGTGTCTACTATGTGTTAGCTGCTGTGCTACTAACAGGCACTGGTTTTTGCCAGTGATCTATACGACAAGGCATGGCCATCCTCTCCTGGGCTTCCAGCCTAGTGGGGAGGGCTAGCTGGTCAATAGACAGTGTGGTGAGAGCAGGTGCAGGGTGATATCACAGCACAGAGAAGCAACCCATCCAGGCATGGGGACCAGAGAGGAACATTACTGATGGAAGTCTAAACTAGGACCTAAAAGATCAATGGGAACCAGCTGGCCAACATGGTGGAACCCCATCTCTACTAAAAATACAAAAATTAGCCAGGTGTGGTGGTGCATGCCTATAATCCCAGCTTCTTGGGAGGCTGAGGCACTGTACTCCAGCCTGGGTGACAGAACAAGACTCTGTCTCAAAAAAAAAAAAAAAAAAGATGAATGATAGTTTACCAAAAAAGAGGAGGATGATGAATGTTCAGTGGGGAGTGAAGATGTGTGCTGAGGCCTGGAGGTGAGAGTTATGGAGGGTGGAGGGGGAGAGAGAAGCCTGAGCCGTTAGCAGGGGCAGAGTCTAACGGGGCCTGCAAACCACTTGAAAGTCCTTGGCCTTCATCCTGAAGGCAGTGCTGAGGGGCTTGCGCAGAGAGTTGGGCTGGTTTTGAGTTTACTGTGTGCCAGTCCTATGCCAGGCTCTTGGCATGTCTTACATCAGAGTTACCCACACGGTAAGTCTGTGAAGGATGTGTGATGCTCATCTTACAGAGAAGGAAACCAAGGCCTAGAGAAGTTAGAGAACTTGTCTAAGGTCACATGGCCAGTAGGTGACAACCTGGGCTTGGAACCCAAGTCTGACTCTGAAGCTTGGGCTCTGAAGGTCTGCACCACACTGCCAGACTCATCAGGGCGTGTGGCTGGTCAGTGCAATGCCAGGACAGCGAAGACACTATTCTGCCTGCACCAGAGGGCTAGCCTCAGGATATCAGGAAATCTTTCTGGAAAGGTAGGTAGCAGTCAGAATGGGAATGGCGCTGAATGCCAGGGCTAAGCAAGATGGGATTTACCCTGAGATACTGATGAGCAATGAAAGGTTTCAGAACAAGGAAAGGACAAAATGACAGTAAGACCTAGGCATTCCCAAAGCAAAGTTACAGGCTCATGTCTGAGAAATCCAAAGTAGTCCTTTCTGCCAGGCCATCTTCCAGAGGTTTCCCAGAAGCAACCTAGGTTTTTTGTTTTTGGTTTTTTGGTTTTTTTTTTTTTTTCGTTTTTTGACAGGGTCTCACTCTGTCACCCAGGCTGGAGTGCAGTGGTGCGATCATGGCTCACTGCAGCCTCCAATTCATGGGCTCGAGGGATCCTCCTACCTTAGCCTCCCAAGTAGCTGGGACTACAGGTGCACACCACCATGCCCAGTTAATTTTTTTAAATTTTACTTTTTGTAGAGACCAAGTCTTGTGATATTGCCCAGACTGGTCTTGAACTCCTGGCCTCAAGAGATCCTCCCACTTCTGACTCCTAAAGTACTGGGATGTGCCTTCCGAAATGCATATGCCACCGTGCCTGGCCAGCAACCTGGATTGTAATGCTGACTTCTGTCTCCTTAACTTGCTTTTACCAAACCAAACCTTCTCTTTTTGTTAGGCTGTGCAACCACAGTGCTGGTGACAGGGGCAGGAGTTGGCGAGATGGTGCTGCAGATGCTGGTTGGTTCGGTATGTGGGGACCTGTAAGGGAGAGGGGAGCATTTGGGGAGCACTCCTCTGACAGGTGAGAAGATGCAGATAGCCACCTTCTGAACTCAAACTGTCCCTTTCCTGAGTCTCCAGCAAAGCCAGCAGGCCCCCCTGTGCCGTTGTTACCTGTTTCCGTTTCCAAGCCAGCCTTGAGAGCTAAGCCTCCATATGTGGGATCTGGAAGATGTGAACGGATGCATGGAAAAGTCCAAAGCAAACACAAGCCATGTCTGGGAGCAGGGCCAGAGGGGGCCCGTGGGAATGCTGTTTAGCTCTCAGAGCCTGAGATGGGTTGGAACTGCAGTCAGAGTTCTTTTTCCATCCCTTCGGAACCCACCACTCCCTACCCCACCTCTCACAGCCTCTGGCCACCCTGCAGAGGGCCCAGCTTCCTGCTCAACTCCTGCCCTGACCAAGAGGGCCAACTCTTCCAGTTCTATTCAAATCTACCCATGTTTCATTTATTCACCAGGAAAAAAAAAATAAAACCTAACATCTACTTTTTATTGAATACTATAATGTAGATATTATTCCCCTTTTTACATCAGAGGATACGGAAACTCAGATGAATTTAGCAACTTGCCCTAGGTCAGTCACACTTCTAGAAACTGACAGAGAGGACCTCACATCTAGATCTTTCAGCCTCCAAAATCTCCCTCATTGTGACTCCATTCTCCTTTCCTCCTCTTTTGCCCTGCTGGAGGGAGGGGAAGAGCTGCATCTCACCATACCCTCCTCATTGAAATGATGTGACATCTGGGACTTGCTTTAGTGTAACCTAGTGCAGAAAAGAAGTGCAAGGCCACCAATGAAACCGGTGCTGACTTCTAAAGTTGAGTGATGGGTTGGTTCATTGGAGCTCCATATACTACTTTAACATGTTTTAAATTCTCATAATAAAAGATTAAAACAATATATCCTCTGCAAAGTTCTGGTTAGGGCTTATGGGTATAGAAACACCTAGTATGACTGGAGCTTCAGTGATGATAGAGATTGTCAGAAGGTTCCAGAACACAGAGCTGCAAGGGACTGCAGGGGGGTCACCAGGTCCAGTCCCTGCCTTAGAGCAGGACTTCGGCCTTCTCCAGACACATCAACTTGAAACAAGGCCAAGGCCTCCCTCCTCCCTGTGATTCCATCTCTTGGTGTGACGGGCCTCAACTTAGCTGAAAAACCAGCCAAGGATGGAGAAGGCTGCTTCCTCCGATACACCTTCCACGTGAAGTTTTAATTGTCTGTCTCTCTGTGTTTTCCCCTTTGGCAGATATTCCAGGCTCAGGGCAGCTATAGTTTCCTGGTCTGTGGCGTGATCTTTGGTTGTCTGGCTTTTACCTTCTATATCTTGCTCCTGTTTTTCCACAGGATGCACCCTGGACTCCCATCAGGTAAGGAAAGAATCTGTTTCTACACAAGAGGAGGAAAACAGAGCCGGGGTCGGGGAGCGGGGGAGCAGGAGATGCTATGGATCTTAACGTGCCAGAAACGCTGCTCTGTTCCAAGTAAAATGCAAGGAAATGTTTATTTTTCTACAGCTTCCTTTTCCTCTCTTCCTGCTTTCCATACGATTGTCTGCTGGACTCTTAAGATAGGCGAGAGCTGGGTCGGCTGACTCATGGTTTCTCCATTAGCAGAGGGGTATGGATTGTGAACTTGGCTTCCTGCATCCCACCATGTCATGGGACCATGAGCCAAGAATCTCTTTCCAGCCTGTTCAGGGAACTGAAAGGCAGAGCCCGACTCCTTGGCTGGAACTCAGCCCAACGGCCTAATTGGCCATCTCTTTGCAGTTCAGGATTTTGATTCTAGTCCAAATCTTTTTTTCAAAAAGAAGTCCTTCAGGCCAAGTAGCAAAGAAAGTCTCCTTCAGGGCACAGACACCTCCTAAGAATAGTCTCCCTTCTAGAGACCCCAGGCAGGGGGAGTCCCAAAGCAATTTTCATAACCCTGAGCCCTTACCTGCCCTTTTGCCCACTGCTTTCAAAGTGCCCAGGGACTGCATCGGCTGTGTGCAAAGCCAGTTCTTAAGAGAAGGTGCCCAGGCAGAGACTTTGTCCTCTCTATAAAAAGCAAAATCATCACAAAAAGACTAAAGGAACAGGCATTCACCATCCGCTCTCAGTGGGTGAACATATTTACGCTCTAAACGCTCAGTACAAAGGCCCAGAAGGAAAGGCGGCCCCCAAAACAGCACTAACTATAGCCTCACTTCTGAGACAGCAGTACTGGTTGCACAGAGAGGAGTTTCATTTAAGACCTACATTCAATTAATATTTGCTGAATATTAAATGAATAACACTTAATGGGCTCCTTATTCATGGGAGACAGACACATTCCCCAAGCCCTAGACAGCAGTCTCAGGAAACTGCCTCCACCAACTGTTCGCCAGAACTAGGGGGTCTGACTTTTCACTTTGCTCCCTCTAGAGCCACAGAATGGCAGAGAAACAAACAGCCTGGGTAAGCTCTCAGAATGAATCATTGCTGCAACTCATCAGAGCTGCTGAAACATGCTACCTGTTTGTTTTGTTTTTCTTTTGTAGTTCCTACCCAAGACAGATCAATTGGAATGGAAAACTCTGAATGCTACCAGAGGTAAAACTGGGTGAAGGAGGCAAGAGAAGACTTTCAGCCTCTTGATCACCAGCACGACCATACTGTTTCAGAAAGCTGGGTGGTGGTGGAGGCGCTCTCTCAATGGCTATTCAAGTCTTCTCCACTAAAACTTGGTTGGGTAGAGGAAATTAAATTGAGTCCTGGTACCTGGTCAAAATCATTAGAAGTTTACCTGGCTTCTCAAGTTATCTTCTTCCCTGGTTCAGACTGTTGGTAAGAGCTGTCCAGATACCCAGATGGGAAGGAAGGAGACAGCTGCGTGCTTCACTCCATTTGTCACCTCATGCATGGACCATACTCTGGGTTTGAGATCATTCTTCATTGAAGTTTGTAAAAATAAGTTGAAATTGTAAAGCTCCATGATCATTGCTATATGTAGATATATTTCAATTTAAGCAAAACAAGCTGCAAGTTATTCCCTGGCATGCTCAAAGGATTTTTGTGCTTTTCACTTAATAGTCCAAAGTCCCTTAAATTCCTGCTGCAGACATCAATAGCTTATCTATATTCTCAAACACCAAAAGGAAAAGTTGAATCTTGCTCTCTTTGGTATACTAATGTAGTGGTATGCTAAGCTAGCTCATACCAACTTAGAAAAACTGATTGTAAAATTTTCATTTTGACAGCTGGTTATTAAATGCAGCCATTATTAAAAATCAAATCATGCAAACTTATAATTAAATCAATTACATTTAAAACAAAGGTAATAAATATTCAAAGCATATCACTTCCTAATTTGATCTTGATGCTCTTGAGGTAATTTATGTCCATGGTACCTGTGTGGTGGAATTACTATATATGATGGTGTGCTACTGTGCACCTTGTCTCAACTCCACTCTTCGTGATAGCATGTTGGTAGCTTGAAATCAGCCAGGTGGGAGTATTACCATGGACACTGGCAAAAGCTACAGATCCCGGAGAGCCAGTGGTTAAACATTTACCAGCATACCACTGCTAGTAATCAAGGCTAACTGGTCCAGAAATCGCCCGGGAGAATGAAATGGATGTTCCATTTTTTTCTACTGACATTGACTAGCATATAAAAGGTATAGAAACAGCACTAAGACTTTCTGAAAATACCCAATGAAAATTTTACATCTTTTTTTGTTTTTGTTTTTGAGACACAGTCTCACTCTGTTGCCAGGCTGGAATGCGGTGGCGTGATCTCGGCTCACTGCAACCTCCGCCTTCCAGTTTCAAGCGATTCTCCTGCCTCAGCCTCCCGAGTAGCTGGGACTACAGGCGCATGCCATCACGCACAGCTAATTTTTTGTATTTTTAGTAGAGACGGGATTTCACCGTGTTAGCCAGGATGGTCTCGATCTCCTGACCTCATGATCTGCCCGCCTCGGCCTCCCAAAGTGCTGGGATTACAGGCGTGAGCCACTGCACCCAGCCAAAAATTTTACATCTTTTACAGAGGGAAAAAAACTCTTTATACCATGGCAAGGCCTTTTCTTTCACAAAAAGCTGGGCCTACTGAACAATTCAAGCTGTGCAGTAGTAGACTGAAAGCAGGATTTGTTGAGGAGTTACAGCTCCTGTCCAGAGCAAATCCTGTAGTGATACAAGGAGAATGTAAACTTGCCAGCTTAGACAGGGATCAGTCCTGAGACTGCTGGCAGTAGCAAATGGCTATTAGAGTAACTGTATAATGGTTTTGCCTGCACTTTCTCTATGTATATAAAAATATACATGTATAAATATAAAAATTAAGTGATCATGGTTCTTGGTAACCTGTCCCAAGTGCTGTGATTCACACGCCTGACACTAAAAGGTTCTTCCTGGTCCAGTCAGCCAGCTGTGACCAGCAGCAGCACAGCTGAGTGCTGAGAATCTGGCTGGAAAGAGAAACGTGGCTCAAGTGCTGGCTCACCTTCTAGCTGTGTGGCCCTGGGCAGGTTACTGAGGCTCTTCCAACCTCACCTTTCACATGTAAAATGGCATTTCTAAAAGTACCTACCCTACCTCAAAGGAATTCTGAAAAAATTAAGTGAATTTGTATAAAGCACTCACAATATGCCTGACACAGAAACTGCTTAATAAATGTTAGTAATTTTTAAAACCTCATAAGCAGCTTAGAAATTATTCATGTTTGGTACATATTTATTGCAAGTCAAGCAGACCCAACTTTTTTGAAAGCTGGTGGTCTAGGAGTATAGTTTTAATTATGTTTGTAAATACTCAAAAGTATTAGATGCCAGTCTAATTTAAATGCAGTCTGACTGTAGCGAGTAACTGACCTGGGCAATGAAAAAGCAGTTGTATTTTTCTTGTGGTTTTTCAAGAAAATATCCTTTTTATACAGATTTAGAAAGAAGAATCAATGGCTATATCAAAGTTGATTGTGACTAATTTGTTAATACAGAAAACAACATTAACACAAATCTAAGAGTACCTTTCCTAAAATAAAATATTTAAACTTATTAAGTGTGTTATCCATTATGAAGAACAATTGATCCTCTTGTATACACTCAGAAACAAATGGTCTGATGTTCCCCAGAGGCAGGTCTCTCTCATACTATAAGTTAATATGGCTTATATTTTAGAAGAAAGAAAACTGTCTCACAAGGGAAACTCTGAATTTTTTTTAAAAAAGAAAAATAAATAAATAAATAAATAACCTCTCATAGCAGGGCTAAGTGCCATTATTCCCTATTACATAAAATCAGAATAAGGAAAAGGCAGGTCGATTCTTACACCACACGCTTCTCAGTTACACAAGTAGGACTTTCTTCCTCATCTTCCTTTCAGGAATTTGGACATTTCAGAATCCTGTGGAATCACCCTGTTCCCAGATTTTCCTCTGCTACTTGTATATGGAAATCTAACCCATCAGGCACATCGGATTCACTAAAAGAAGACACAGTGACATAGAGTTCTTTTAGAGTGAATTTCATTTATTCAGTCAAAAAGGATTTGTTAAGCACCTGCTATGTTCAAGGCACTAATCTAGGTACAGACATACAGTGATGACTGAGACAGAAGTCCCTACCTCACAAGGATTATACCGCAGGTGAAGACATACAGACAGCAAACAAATACTACACGTAACATGCCACAGGGTGAGGGGTAATGTAGCACCATAAAGAAACATACAGGGAGTATGGAATGGGAACAGGGAAATGTCAAGAGATGCTCTAGGGCCAGGCACAGTGGCTCACACCTGTAATCCCAACACTTTGGGAGGCTGAGGCAGGCGGATCACCTGAGATCAGGAGTTCAAGACCAGCCTGGCCAACATGGCAAAATCCTGTCTACTAAAAATACAAAATTTAGCTGAGCGTGGTGGTGCACACCTGTAATCTGTAATCCCAGCTACTGGGGAGGCTGAGGTGGGAGAATTGCTTGAACCTGGGAGGTGGAGGTTACAGTAAGCTGAGATCGTGCCGCTGCACTCCAGCCTGGGTGACAGGGTGAGGCTCTGTCTCAAAAAAAAAAAAAAAAAAGAAGATGCTCTGGAAGGCCTTTCTAAGGAGGTCCTATTTGTGTAGAAAACTAAATGATACGTGGGACCAAGCTATCCAAGTATGTGAAAACATCCCATCAGGCAGGGGGCACAGCAAGTACAAGAGCCTTAGGCTGGAATATGCTTGTGGTATTGGAGGAACAGCAAGTAGGCTGGTGTGGCTCAACTGCAGTGAGGAAGAGTCACCCGGAACAAGTGGGAGTGGTTGCTAGAGGCCAGATCATACAAGCCATGGTATGTGTAGAGGTTTTTTTGAGTGATGTAAGATGACTGGGAGAGTTGTGAGCAGGCAAGCGACACGATCTGATTTACATATCTAAAGTATCACTGGTTACTATGGAAAAGAGACTATGGGGCAAGCATGGAATTGGGAAGACCACCTGGGTACCACTGCAATAGACTGAAGAAATAATGGTGGCTTGGAAATGTAGATAGCAACGGAAGTGGTGAAAGTGATTGGATTCAAGCAATATTTTGAAGGTGAAACTGACAATTTGCTGATGGATTGGGTGTAGGGTGAGAAAGATAAGAATCAAGGATGGGCCGGGAACGGTGGCTCACGCCTGTAATCCCAGCACTTTGGGAGGCCAAGGCAGATGGATCACCTGAGGTCAGGAGTTCGAGACCAGACTGGCTAACATGGCAAAACCCTGTCTCTACTAAAAATACAAAAATTAGCTGAGTGTGGTGGCAGGTGCCTGTAATCCCAACTACTCGGGAGGCTGAGGCAGGAGAATTGGTTGAACCTGGGAGGCAGAGGTTGCAGTGAAGCGAGATCACGCCACTGCACACCAGCCTGGGTGACAAGAGTGAAACTCCGTCTCAAAAAAACAAACAAACAAAAAAGAATCAACGATGGCCTGAAGGAATCTGACCTAAGTAACTGGGTACATGATGAAGCCATTTAACTCTGGAAGGCCATGGGGAGACATTCTGAGTTCTATTTTGGACATGATCATCTTATGATGCAATCTTGGATGTCAAGAAGGCTGTTAGATATAGAAGTCTAGAGTTTAAAAGAGAAGTCAAGGCTAAAGATACAAATTTTGTGGTCACATAAAGTATTTAAAGTCATGGGACTAAAATGACACAAGCTAGGGAGTGAATGTAGAGATGGACAGATTGAGCCCTGGGATTCTTCAACATCTAGAGTTTTAGAAAAAGAACAAGTCCCAGCAGAGCACATGAGAAAAGCCAGAGAAATAGGAAGTTCAGGAGAAAATGTGGTTTCCTGGAGGGCACATGAAGTGCATCTCAAGAAGGAGTTAAGTAATCAGTGCTGCCAAGAGGTCCAATGAACACCGAATGTCAACCACCAGATGTGGCAACATGTAAGGCAATATGACCTTGACCAAAGAAGATAGTTTTGGTTAATTATGGTGACATATTCAAAACATATGGTGGTGGCTCATGCCTGTAATCTCAGTGCTTTGGGAAGCCAAGGTGGGAGGATCATTTGAGCCCTGAAGTTTGAGGCTGCAGTGAGCCATGACTGTGCCACTGCACTTCAGCCTGGGTGACAGCAAGGTTGACCCCAAAACAAAACAAAAAACATGGGAGCCATCCAATGGACTCCTTAACACCAATGCTTGTCAGCTGACTGGCACAGCTGTTTGAGTTTGCGCTTTTTTTTTTTTTTTGAGACGGAGTTTCACTCTCATTGCCCAGGCTGGAGTGCAATGGCGCGATCTTGGCTCACTGCAACCTCCGCCTCCCGGGTTCAAGCGATTCTCCTGTTTCAGCCTCCCTAGTAGCTGGGATTACAGGCACGCACCACCAC
The DNA here is from genome assembly GCF_029281585.2 of Gorilla gorilla gorilla. Taxonomy (NCBI): domain Eukaryota; kingdom Metazoa; phylum Chordata; class Mammalia; order Primates; family Hominidae; genus Gorilla; species Gorilla gorilla. Next base: position 51,145,086 of record NC_073224.2, on the reverse strand, counting down.
ACCCAGCTAATTTTGTATTTTTAGTAGAGACAGGGTTTCACCTGTTGGTCAGGCTAGTCTCTAACTCCTGACCTCCGGTGATCTACCTGCCTCAGCCTCCCAAAGTGCTGGGATTACAGGCGTGAGCCACTGCGCCCGGCCCACTCCTGTTTCATTTAATAAAATGAAGTCACTTTCATAGACTCCCTGCAGTTACAGGGGGTCGGTCGTCCAGTTAGTACAGTGTTTTGTAGCAACAATCAATGTGAAATCATCTAACTGTTAATTATTATCTCCTACCTGATAATGCCAACCCTGGAAAATTACCCAATATTAGGGTATTAGTTTGTCATTAAATGCACCTATAAAACACAGAAAGTGCTTGCAAAACAGGTAGGCTTCTCAAAATAAGTGTCAACAGTCAGAAAGGTTAGAAAACGGTGGTGACTTAAACAGGCTTTTTTTTGTTTGAGATGGAGTCTCGCTCTATCGCCCAGGCTGGAGTGCAGTGCCATGATCTCACCTCACTGCAAGCTCCACCTCCTGGGTTCACGCCATTCTCCTGCCTCAGCCTCCCAAGTAGCTGGGACTCCAGGCGCCCGCCACCACGCCCGGCTAATTTTTTGTATTATTTTTTAGTAGAGACGGGGTTTCACCGTGTTAGGATGGTCTCGATCTCCTGATCTCGTGATCCACCTGCCTTGGCCTCCCAAAGTGCTGGGATTACAGGCATAAGCCACCACGCCCAGCCTAAACAGGCTTTTTAACTGAAGGACTTGGCACTTTTCATATTCTGAAATTCCTTTTGAATTTCCGTGAAGAACCCATTTCCTAAACTGATTTTACCTCGTGGGACTACCGTCGTCGCAGTTGATACTCTGAGAGCAGTGTGTTAGCAGCATGCAGTAGTCCTCGCTGTGCTCCACATGCTGACTGACCCACCAACCAAAGTGACATTTCACCCATTTCACCAGGGTAGTGAACTGCCCCCTTTGTCCCAGAACAATCTGTCACTCTATCCTCCTGTGATTTTCATTAAGAGATACGAAACAGCTCTCTGCTGTCATTTTGCCACCTATAAACCCCACTTTTGGGCTGGGTGCGGTGGCTCATGCCTGTAATCCCAGCACTTTGCGAGGCCAAAGCGGGCGGACCACCTGAGGTCAGGAGTTCCAGACCAGCCTGACCAACACGGAGAAACCCCGTCTCTACTAAAAATACAAAATTAGCCGGGTGTGGTGGCGCATGCCTGTAATCCCAGCTACTGGGGAGGCTGAGGCAGGAGAATCGCTTCAACCCAGGAGGCAGAGGTCGCAGTGAGCCGAGATCGCACCATTGCACTCCAGCCTGGGCAACAAGAGCAAAACTCTGTCTCAAAACAAAACAACCCACTTTCCCTTACGTATATTATTTTGACCCAATTCTAAAAAAGCCTAATTTCATTTGCTAAGTGAAGTCTAAATTGCATTTTCCAAGGGCTAGATAAAAGCCTCTAATTTGTTTTTCTTTTTTTTTTGAGATAGGATCTTGCTCTGTCACCCATGATCACACCAGTGCAGTGGTGTGATCTCAGCTCACTGCAACCTCTGCTTCCCGGATTCAAGCGATTCTTCTGCTTCAGCCTCCCGAGTAGCTGGGACTACGGGCACACCCCACCACGTCCAGCTAATTTTGGGAGGATTTTTAGTAGAAACAGGGTTTCACCATGTTGGCCAGGCTGGTCTCAAACTCCTGACCTCAGGTGATCCACCTGCCTTGGCTTCCCAAAGTGCTGGCATTACAGGTGTGAGCCACTGCACCCAGCTGATTAAATTTTTAAAAACCCTTTATTTTTCAAGTAAAACAAAAAGAGATTTCACATGGTGAATATTTTTTCTAGCCACTCAGTTCTCTCTCAATTCCTTTTATGTCAACAATCATTTTACAATCTCCCCTGTTCACCACCTATCTGAATCCAGACTTTAAATATTTTAATGTAGATACATATCAAATTGTTGAAGGCCAGATTTTAATGATAGCCATTGGGAAAACACTCTTTCCTGACCCACAGTTAGCATGGATGAAAATGTAATACAGAGACTGTAAAGAGACCACCTCAATGAATGTGAGAGAAGGGAATAAATAATCAATTCAGAAAATCGTTTTGTTAAAAATATTTATTTAAAAAAATACAATTGCTGTCCATATCTAGTTGCACATATATCTATTAACATATATGTATACTTTTAGACTTGTAGTAAATTTGCTACAGTGCTTTTGTAAAGCCAGCCTGCATTATACAAAGCAAATTCCTCTGTCAGTTCTTACATAAAATAGATTTTTAAAAATGTATATCTTTCCTAAAAGATGCATATCACCATTATAGAATTTAACAAAATTTTTGCATAAAACCTGGGAAGTGATAGAAAAAATGATCACCTGATTGGTCAGAGCAACCCCTTACTATGTCTGGAGATGCACTGAGTATCAACTACACATTTTTTTTTTCAAGCAGCATATTATTATAAAGCCCTCAAAGTGCTTTTGCATCCTTTCGCTCACCTCTCTACACTCTCTATAAAGTTTCTCTGCCGTATACAGATAGAATTCAAGACTCTAGCTACAATCATCCTAATCAATCTTAGAGCAATATCCCTTTGTTTCCCAACAGGTAAGTCAGACTGCTTAGCTAGGTGATGTGGCAGCTTCCCTCCAGCTGTTTCATCAACTAACATGAATTTTAATAAATGTTAGCAGTGACCATTTTAATTGCTTTTTTAGGAAAAAGAAAAAAAAAAGGTGCTTTTAATACTTTGAAGGTGCTTTTTAGGTCTCCCTAATGTAAATTATGCTGAAATCAACTAAGACGAGCTATTATTAACACTTTAACAGTTATCCATTCCTCTGGGTAGGTGTGCACTTACATTATATGTAAGTATCTCTACAAAGTGTTAGATACTGGATATGAGATACAGATTTCAATAAAACAAGGGAAAAAATAAGCAATGAAGTAACTGTCTTCTCAGTTGAGCTGACAGGTTTGAAGAAAGCACTCTTGACATGTTCTTACTACCACATATCCCAAACTAAGACATACACATAAAATAACACATCTCTCCTGTGTTAACACTGATGGAGACGCACTGCAATAGTCCCATGGCAGACATATGCTTTTCTTCTGAATTACAGATTGGCTTAATGAAAATTAAGAGTTTATTATTAAGCATCTTTTAATTTTTAAGTGCTGTTCATACTTGATGGTTCAGAAACTGCCACTGCCACTGTGGTTAAATCACTTGGTGTATGGAATTTAAAATAATCTAACCTAGAGTTATTTCCCATTAATCAAACTCATCCCTAATTGTCTCTTAGGAAGGTCTTCTTTAAAGAAGATCGAGTAGGGCTCATGAAAAATTATTGGTTTGTTCTTCAAAATGCAAAGTTACATACCCTTATTTTTTAGCCAATTTGATTACTTGGTAAAGCAAGGGCATAATTTTAAGAAACTAATTTTAATCAAAAATTTTTACTTGCCTCAAACTAAAGCTAACCAGTAGCAAAATGACTGGACTGAATTTCATATTTAATCTTCCCTGCCCACAAAGATAAATGAAACTGCTCAAAGGCAAAAATAAAGAAATATAATTGTGATTAGAAAAGATCCAGGGCCAAAACAAATAAATAGGCCTCAAGGAATAAAAAATTAATTGTATTCATTTCTTTTCTATCTTTACATATACGCATCTGTCAATTTCACTAATACCGAACAGGGAAGTTCATAAAAATGCTACTCTACCACTTAAACAATAAATGTAAGCAATGAATGTACATACAAAGGCCACTGGTTAATACTGCCCCAAGTAAAAAAACAATGAAATGTCAGGATTGTGTCCCCTACACAACAGACAATAAGCAACAATGACCAAACAGAAAAGAAACTTAAAATTGGATACTTTATAAATTTAAGTGTAATCTATCAATTGCAAATTATTTTTAAAAATCATAAATTTCTACAAAGCACAATATTAAAAGCTTGCAAATTATTTTAAAATATCCTAGCCAAAAGGGCATACCTTACAGAGCCTAGAAGAATGGCTCATTAGGTAACCCATTTATCCCTTCTACAAACACCCTATAAATTCCAGAAAACATAAACAAGAAATAAACCTTACTTCCCTGACCCTCAATATCCTTAAGTTGAAATTAAACAAACAAAATAATCATTAAGTGCTTCCAGTTATTAAAAATGAAACAGTGCTAATATTGGTGCCCAAGAAAGTGCCAAGTGATTAACACCAATATATGGCATTCCCACCCCTGAACTTTAGGCATTCTTGAATGATTCCATTGGCTAGAACTCTGGGCCAGCCACAGGAAACCCCCACCTCCTCCCCGACCCCATCCAGAAGATCCCAGGCCTATGTGAGCATGACTCACAATCCTTGGAAGGGAAAACAACCAGAAAGAGCCTTTATGAGATGGGAAACAAGGCAAAGTTGAGAAGATCATTCAGCCCAAGACACTCCACTCTGAGGTTTTGGCTAATACTAATGACATACAGTTTAAAAGGACAAATTAGGCCACAATGCCAGCATTCCTCCATTACTGTATTCAATCCATGGTCGAATCTCTGTACTTTAGAAATACTGCTTCCAGTATAAACCTCCTCTTTGAGAAACTTACAAACTAATAAAGATTTTACACAAAAGCAAACATAAATGTAGAAATTTTAAGAAAGGACATCCTTATTTGCTCAATAATACATGAACCTAAGAGAACAGTTTACTATGACTTTGTTTAGAGTATGTCACATGTAAGCAGTGTATTTCTAAAATGTTGGTGAGCAATTCATCTTTAAGGCCTACTGAAATGTACAAAGCATTAATCTTTTAAAAAGTGGCAACTGCAAAGTGCAGCAAATTTTTTTAAGTTTTAGTATAAAATAGACTAGGAGCCATCAATGTATGTTCCCTATGAAAACAGATTTACATGCACACACACACACATTCAGTGAATACATCAGTATATATGCATACACATACATTTACTAGGACAATAAATCAGAATGACTTGGAAAAAGAAATGGTCTAGTCTCCCAATTAAATATTTCAAAGTAAAGTTTTCAACCTCATAAAACTTCCTGATGTGGACTATACTCAAATGATTAGCACTCAAGAGATTAACTATGATTGTATCCCTCATGAATTTTCTTGTTAAAAGTTTCCTTTAAAATTATGTCAACAACAGCATGAATTTCCTGTTTTCTGTAGAAAGCTTAGAGCCAGTATTTCCCCTCTCATAAAAACCACTCTGGATTTTCATATTTCACAATAAGTAAGTGTGGATGGCAGCACCTTAGAAATTGCTATTTTCTGGCAGGCTATCAATCTATCACAATTTTTTTCAGAGAAGTGACTTGAAGAAACTGACAGCTTCAAATGAAACCATTATACTACCACTAACGATTCACCTTTCAGATTTGCTCGGCTTACAGGTCAAAACATGACTCGTATAGTAACAGGTTCCACCAAGTACAAGAAATAAAATCAAACCACCTTCTTTTCTTAATACACGACCAACCACAAGAATTCTAGATCCTAAGATTAAAACTTCAACTTCAGTAAGCAGAGTTCTGATGACATAAGAGGAATAACAGGGCACTTTGTTTCAGGCAATGCCAGCAACATTAAAACAATAACAAAACATTTGTTGATCCCAAACCAAGAATATAATTCTATTTTCCACAGAACCCAGTCTCTGGTTAGAGTACCTGCTGAAGAAAGACAATTATGGCTGACCTCCACACTTCACTTACACTACTATGGACTGAACAATTAACTTCTCAATACTATTTTAGAAATAATATATTCTATCATAGCTTCAGATGACACACTACATCATGAGTAGTATTTTAACTTTCCTATTGGTTTGGTAATTCATTTAGAGCCCCAGATTTCTGCACAGAGACCTGCATTGGTCTCCAAACTTGTTTTCATACCTAAGAATGGCACCTAAGCATGATTCTAGACTCCTGGCACGGGTAAATAAAACATATACAGTCAATGAGGTTAAAAACAGAACAGACCTATAAAGAAAAGTATTCCTTTAGTTGCTGAAATATCAGATTTTAAAAATCAAAAACTTATTAATGCAGCAAGAAAATGTAACTTGTTATATATTTTAACATAAAGCAACTTGAAATAATTCTAAATTTGTTGGTAAAATATAACATAAGTCCCAAAGAAGTCTGTGAGCAGACTAGTAAAATAAAAATAGAGTCATACCTAACATGAAGATAAGAGACAACAGGCTGACGAAAGTAATAGGAATAAAGCTGTGGAAAACATGTGGTAATGGATTATTATTTGGGAATTTATCAAAAAGAATTAATGTGAAATTTCAAAAGTTGACAATAAGCTCTCCTGAAAAACTCCAAATCTCTAGGATTTCTCCATATATCATAAGAGGAGCATCATATATGTTTGGAGATTAGAATGAGAATATCCTGAGTCAGCAGTCTTTAGGAAAAGCGTGTGCTTCTGGAGGGTGCACAAGACAACCAACTGGGGTGTGGGAAGAAAATACTATAACTGCTACTCAAGAATTACTTTCTATGCCATCCTTCATTTCAATTTTTGTGTATTTTTTTATAACACACATATTACGTTGGTATAGCGGTATATAATTTAACATATACCCATATGAATTTTTAATAGGGAAAGTTTTTATGTTCAATAACTCTTACTGATCAATTTGTGTGTTCAAAAAGGCTGGACACTCCTTTTCTGAACCACTGCTTCAGAGGTATTGAGAAGTGGTACTGAGTGGCTCTAAATGTGCTTACATTCACCAAAAACATAAAGGGACACCTTTAAGAACTTAAGAATCATAGTAGAAAGTCAGATCAGGATGAAACAATGTTGTCAGACTGGACGTCACACAATGCAGGGGTGAATGGAACTGAAGTGATACTATCAACAGCCTGGATTTACAGCTCCAGAATTCCAAACCTCTGATTTACTTAAGTCAGTCTTGACTTTTAAAATCTGTAATATAGTATGTAAATCTTCAAGGAATTTTCCAGTTAAAAAAAATCCAGTAGCCTAATAGAGGCTCATAGGTTTACTGTCCCTATCAAAATTTCAACTGTCAAAATGTGGGAAAAAATTAAACTCATATTTTAACTCTAAGAAGCTTACGGTTGACCTCTTAAGGGCCTCTAATTCTTTTTTTTTTCCTGACCATAGTCCTCAAAATCCAGATTGTTTGTGCATACATTTAAAAAAAAAAATCAATGGAAATTTCCACCTTTGTTCGAACACATAAAGTATGCCATGAGCAATATAACATCACAAACATACTGTGACAAACCATTAATAAAGAAGGATTACTAAGCCAGGTGTGGTGGTGCATGCCTGTAGCCCAGCTATGCAGGAGGCTGAGGCAGGAGGATCACTTGAGCCCGGGAGTTTGAGTCCACCCTGGGTAACACACCAAGACTCCATCTCTAAAAAATTAAATTAAAGGATTACTGAAGATCTCATTTCTAAAAAAAGAAAAATAAAAAGATCACTGAAGTCAGACATGATATTTTAATTTTGTATTTTGAAAAGTCAGTATATAAACAAGAAAAAATTATTTTAGAAATTATGTGAAAATCCACTCTTGGGTGGAGTAAATGCAATGGTTTGCCAGCACCGGCTCTGAGCCAACTGTGCACATCCTTTCTGAACTCTAAGGTGGTAGCTTGAAATCAGCCACAGGAGGAGTAACTAATTTATATCAAAGAATTTGATATAAAATTCTAATTTATATTAGAATTTTGTTTATAATTTATATTTGCAGCAAATGCTACAAATTCAGCACTCCCCCCCACCCCCACCCCAGAGATCCTGGTTGTTAAACATTTTCTAGCACACGACCGAGTGGATAGCGACCAGAGCAGAAGGAAAGCTAAGGTATTAGAGAAGATGTCTCAAAACCCCATTCAATCTGCTCCCCTTCCGTAACTTAGGCTACTGCTGCCCAACAGCATTCATCCTAGCAAAGTGACTAGGGATGGATACGAGCTACAGCTACCAATTACAAGTCTCTCCAGTGAAAACTGATCTGAAGTGGTACATCACCTTTCACACTAAGAATTCTGCATATATTCAACAGAATATGAAGCTGAGACTTTTCCAGGAAGGAGGTAGTCTATAAACAGAACTGTCTGCCTCATGCACCTGCAGTAAGGTTGTAAACTTTGACTTAAAAAAGGATACGCACACACACACTTCTCCAAATTAGTTGATCTCAAAGAGATAGCAGATCACCAATCTGTGACAGCCTCACACCTCTGAGAGGCTATAGATTTATGCAAAAAGGACTCACTAAAATGGTTTACTAGGAAGTTGCTTCAACTGAGTTTCAATGGTGCCCTTGGTTCCAAGGTACCTCTGTGCTGAGACAGTTAATTATTAAAAATACTGTCTGTGAAAACAAATCAATGGCTTTTCTCCTTTAATTCAAAAAGATAAAATACCTTTGTGCTTTCAAAATTTAACACATCTAGTTAAATCAACCATCTATATCTACTTATTTAATGTACAAAATGTTAACCTAATTAAAACTATTTCAAAGTGCTGCTGAGAGGTCCAATTTCAAACAGGCATGCAAGCTAAATAATTTAATACGGAAAAAAGTCCAATATGTCTGTTCCCCATCACTATTAAACAATACCTTTCAACACTACTATTGCACATCTCAGGAACAGAACCTTCAACTGATAACCACAAATGAACCAGTAACAAGTCTCCGACACTACAGATATAAAGGCAGCTCACTGAATATGTTCCCTCTACTACTACTAAGTTAGCTAGCATAGATGTCTTCTTATACAAGAGCTTCTCTACACTGTATATAAGCACATTTAAAGTAAATACCATGCATCTGAAGATGCTAGTTTGTAACAGTGTCAGTCTGAGCCTTCAAGTTCTTACTTCTTCATTTAGTTCATGTGATTCTACAGGATTAGAAGACGAGTTTAACCGGTGGGAGAGATTGGTGGGGGAGGGTGGTAGTGGTGGTGAATGGTGACAACATATAATTTAATCCTGGACTTTAATTTTCAAAAGACTCCACTGTGATACTGATATCAATTCAGTTTGGGGAACCAACAAATCTGTACCTGGCATTGATTACCATATAGTAATATTTTAAAAATTTGGTAATGTAGAGAAGAAGGCCTACATTTTTTACTACTAATATGAACAATCCAATCCCTATGTATAAGCATTCCCAAATGAACTCTGCTCTTCCCCATTTAAAAAAAAAAAAAGTTGAAAGAAATAAGCACATAAGCGGTGGCTCATGCCTGCGCCTTTGGGAGGCTGAGGTGGGCGGATCACAAGGTCAAGAGATCAAGACCATCCTGGCCAACATGGTGAAACCCCGTCTCTACTAAAAATACAAAAATTAGCCAGGCGTGGTGGCGCATGCCTGTAGTCCCAGCTACTCAGGAGGCTGAGGCAGGAGAATTGCTTGAACCCAGGAGGCGGAGGTTACAGTGAGCTGAGATCGCGCCACTGCACTCCACCCTGGGTGACAGAGCAAGACTCTGTCTCAAAAAAAAAAAAAAAAAAAAAAAAAAAGGAAATAAGCACATCTTCGCTCCTGACTGGGGAGGCTTCACTTTGAATTCTACCTTCCTAACTGCATCTTTAAAACTATCATAACCTCTAACAACCTTAAACATAAAGGAAAGGTGATAAATGTATAGTAGAAAATGAGGTAAAATGAACAGGAAAAAGACAGGTCCTTCACTTGGTTATCTTCTAATTGAGAAAACCACTACATGTTGTTTCAAGTTATTTGATCGAATCTTTTACTCAGAGATGTTTCAAATATTCAAAATCCAAGTTCATCCTCCTAAAAGTGATCATTTCCCATGCTGTATTCCATGGGCATATAATCATACCACCCAGAGGGCAAATAGCATTTCTGTGCTAGATGTGAGGTCCCATATTCTTACTAGGTGTTCCAAAAACTGTCTTAAACCCCAGGTCTAAAAATCTTTCTATAGTGAAATAGACTAGCTCCATGCTCTGTTGACAGGTTCAGACAGGATCATACATATGGCTAAGAGATCCACCCTGAATAAAGGTAAACAAGATGCCTTTTCATGGAGTTGCTTACACGTTATAGTTCACACAAAACAATCTCCCCAGTATGACTGCTCCAATCTTACTTTGTATGAATAGGAATGATTCTTCTTCTTCCACTGCTTAGGAACAGCTCACTTTAAGCCATTCAACAGAGCACACTTAGTCCTAAAGATGCCAATTCATTTCACAAATATTTCTTTAAATAATAGATTCTAAGCATAATTTTTCCTGGCCAAAGGGTCCCAATAGCCAGAAGGAGTAACTTTGTTCTTAATTGCTTTTGCAAAGCACAGCCACTAAAGCCCACCAAAAACTTCTTCAGCACAAAGCTCAAAATATTTTGAAAGGAGAAAAGAAAAGGAAGGAAGGAAAGAAAGACAAAGAAAAGGAAAAGACAGAGGGAGGTGGAGTTTAGACTCCAATTAAGGCATTTTTATACATATAGTCCAACTTGAGTCCTATTCAAAGAGAATCCTAAAAAGATGTTTTCAATGGGGAATGGCAAAAATCACAATAGTCTATTATCAGCATTGTAGAACTATCAATTGCTCACTTCAAATGCAATCACGTTGAATGTCTGTTTCTTTGTTCCTCGGTTCTCTCATTCCACAAGTGCATAGGTTATGTCTTCTGTAGGTCTGGGGAAAATGGGCCAGGGGTGGAAGGTCCATCCAGCCCAGACAGAGTGAATGGCCCATGACTGTTCAGTACAGAAGGAAACTGAGAAAGAAAACAAAACATGTTATCATCCTATTACTCAACCCCAACTTTTACTTTCTATCCTACTCTATTACCTGAGGCAAAACACAACAGCCTTCTGTAATGGCTCACAGGACAAAGGCAGTGGCTGTTTATCATAAAAGAATATGATGTCATAACAAAAACTAGAAACAAAAATCTTTTGTCCTAACATATTAAATATTAACATTCTCCAAGTTACCTCAATGGAGTAGAAACAAAGAACAACCTGTACCTTCCTTCATATCCTAAGGTACACAGGTTTACAATTAACCTCAAATGAAGGTTTTAGAAAGTTCAAGTAAATGACAATATGCACTACAGAGTGTAATTCAATTACGGAGCAAATCATAAACCCTCAAAAAGAGATCCAGAAAGGTATAAATAGAGGGCACTCATCCTAGAAAAGGATTCCCCATCAAGTATTCTAAGGCCAGCTCTACAGGGAGATTCCAGGCTGAAGCTACAGGAGCACTATGACTTTGCTTAAAGTCTCAGCTGACTCTATAACTCAATTATCTGCTCATGAGTGGCAATGAAAAAAAAAATGAAAAATTCTCAACTTTTTTTTCTATTCAATAACTTTAAATGTTGGCAAAAAAAAAAAAAAGCAGAGAGATTTTTAATTTTCTTCTTTTTCCCTACCATTTCATTTCTAAAAGAATGAGAAGTTAAATTACAAAATATAAGAAAATCAGAGATAGTCAACCATGAATAAGTAAATGAATTGACTCCAAGAAAGTCTTTAAGTTATAACATCTAAGTGTTTTGGGCAAAATAATGGCTAAACCCATTAGGAATGGCAAGAACTTTCCTAACGTCTTGGTGAAGAGATAATATTCATTTTTTAAAAAATGTACATATAAAATGTTGATAAATTATCAATTCTGACTGAGGGAGAAATGGGACTGTTTGATATACCATTTTCAAGACCTTTCTCTATTAAAAAAAAAAAATGCTTGGGCCGCGTGCAGTGGCTCAAGCCTGTAATCCCAGCACTTCGGGAGGCTGAGGCGGGCGGATCACCTGAGGTCAGGAGTTTGAGACCAGCCTGATCAACACGAAGAAACCTCGTCTCTACTAAAAATACAAAATTAGCCTAGCATGGTGGCACATGCCTATAATCCTGGCTACTCGGGAGGCTGAGGCAGGAGAACCGCTTGAACCCAGGAGGCAGAGGTTGCAGTGAGCTGAGATCGTGCCATTGCATTCTGGCCTAGACAACAAGAGCAAAACTCCGCCTCAAAAAAAAATTTTTTTTAATCCTTAATTAAAAGAGGGAACCTATGTGCAGAGATCCCCCATATATATGTGTGTGTGTGTGTATGTGTGTGTGTGTGAGAGAGAGCAAGAGAGAGAGAGAGAATGTGTGTGTGTGTGGATTTTGTTTTTTTGAGACAAGGTCTCACTGTGTCACCCAGGCCGGAGTGCAGCGGTGCCATTATAGCTCACTGCAGCCTTGATCTACTGGGCTCAAGCGGTCCTCCCACCTCAGCCTCCCAAGTAGCTCTAGGGGCCACAGGCACGTGCTACCATGCCTAACTTAATTTTTTTATTTCTAGTACAGACAAGGTCTCCTTAGGTTGTCCAGGCTGGTCTCAAACTCCTGAGCTCAAGCAATCTTCCTGCCTCGGCCTACCAAAGCGCTGGGATTACAGGCATGAGACACACACTGCCTGGCCCATTTTTTTTTTTTTTAATAGAGAATTTCTAGTGACAAAAACTTGGGGTAGGCTCTAAATCTCCTACAGTACTGAACAATTCTTGGTCTAACTCAAATGTATGTAATAGTAAATAATGAAAATGAAACTTTGCTATATTTATCCAAGCTGTTTGCCAGCTAGAAAATTAACATTTGGAAATTCAAAAATAAATCTAAAGAATATTCATTGGGCAGGGCACAATGGCTCATGCCTGTAATCCCAACACTTTGGGAGGCCAAGGTGGGCGGATCACCTGAGGTCAGGAGTTGGAGACCAGTCTGGACAACATGGTCAAACCCTGTCTCACTTAAAACACAAAAATTAGCCAGGCGTGGTGTTGCACACCTGTAATCTTAGCTACTCCGGAGGCTGAGGCAGGAGAATCACTTGAACCTGGAAGGTGCAGGTTGCAGTGAGCTGAGATTATGCCACTGCACTCCAGCCTGGGTGACATGGTGAGGACTCCATATCAAAAAAATAAAAAAAGAATATTCATTAAATAGAACTTTTATAATGATTAAACTGAATAGTGGGACCCTGCCTTTTTGCCTCTTTCTTCATTTAACATGCTCCAACTACAGAAGACAGATATTTATAAAATTACCTGGAAAAGTGTGTTAGCACCTTGCAGTCTGGCTGGACTTAGGGGAGCAACAGGACTGAGAGTACTCCAGAAGTGGATACTGGAGAGCAAGGGGCTTGGAGTCAGTATGATGGGTGTCTGCAATACACAAAGCAAAAATATTCACTGAATGACTTACCAGGATGTTTTATCCTTGAAACAGCACACAAATAACCCAAACCTAAATATTGCCCTATCCTCCACTCCAAATATCTCCAAGTCTAAAATATTATCATGACAAAACTCAAAAATCATTTTTACAAACTAAGAAAGATAAAGGTGATAATAACTACTTAAAATTTTTTAAATTTTTATTTCAATAGTTTTTGGGGGTACAAGTGGTTTTTGGTTACATGGATGAGTTCTTTGGTGGTAAATTCTGAGATTCTGGTGCTCAACCTCTTTTTAAGCCAACATTTATAAAGTCTTTTCCAAATAGAAAAACCAACCTGAATTCAGGTACAGAGGAATAATGGGTAACCAAGACACCAGCATGTTTGTTTTTTTTTAATAATGAGGTCTGTGAAAAATCTATTAAAATGTTCTATGAGATGAGCAAGTTAATAAATAGCTAAAGTAACTGTACCAACTTGTTACTCAACATCACACCAGTCATTTTTCTTACGGTTCTCAGGACCTACTGTTTTCTAACTTGAGATTATCACTGTTTGTTTTATAAGACACCAACGAGTTTTATAAGACCGAGAGAGAGCGAGAGAGCGTGTGTACTTCCTTTAGGAGGAAATAGAAAAATCAAAATATTTATTTACTTGTAGAACAATGAATTTTTTAAGAAAATACTCCAAACTTTCTATCTTAGCAATCCTAATTAAGATGAGAAATGGGGTAACTTTCACATGACAATCACACATAACCTTTCTAAGACAAACCTAAGTAACAGAAAGCAAACTTGAGTGTATAAATTCTGGATTTGCTTAAAAGGGCAAATAAATGAAAGCAATGGTGACACCATAAAGAGCGAGCAAGCTACCTGTGAAAAAAATGCTGGTGTAAGAGAAGCTGTAGGGAGAGATGGGCTCAGTATTCCCAGTGGGCTTGGATCACTGCTCGTGATCACAAGGGTGGGTGCCAGTTCTAACCCTTTGGGTTTCTTGGATCTTGATGAATTATTTACTTTGTCCTTTTCTGGCAAGACTGAATCCTGGTCTTTAGGCTCCAGTGACAAGTTCTCTGGAAGTTCCATTGGCTGAGAAGCCACTGAATCAATGTCTGTGTCGATGTCTGGGTGAGAACTCAGTGGTGGTGAAGGTGTTCTGGGAGGTTCCTCCAAAGGGGGTATGGACGAAACGGGTGGTGTGGTGGCAAAAGCAGTCATTACGTTAGAGGCAGAGGTTGGGGCTTCCAGGGAAGGCAGTTTTGGGGAAACCAATGTCTCCAAAGCTTGGATAGTTTCTTCTGAAGATGGAGAAATACTTGGGCCAGTTGAAATGGTGGCAGCAACAGGTTCAACCGGTGGCTTTTTGGAAGGTGTCGTGACAAATTTGATGACAGATGGTGTGAGCTCCTGAGGAGATTTTTTCTCTGCCAGTTTCTCGGCTGGATTCTCAGTCTTTATCAATTTGAAAAGCTTTACATTGGAGGAGTTCAAAGAGTTGAGAGTAAATGAAGAATATAAGCCAGAGTGTATGTAGTCATTGCGGCTAGAGGTCTTGGCACCAGGCTGAGGTGGTTTATCTTTCCCTCCATTCTCCACATCTTTGGAACTGCTGCTGACTTCACTGAAGTTTAAACTTTCACAGTCACCCTCAATCCTGCCCACTGTCATTGGATCCATGTTCAAAATCTCTGGATAAGAGACAAACTTGTACACAAACTTCTGACCATTCACTTTTTTGATGATATTCTGTAGGTTAAAAAAAAAAAAAAGCATTTTTATCCTTTCTTATAAACTTATATCCCATAGTTCACGAAAAAGCTGGCATCGGCCAGGCACAGTGGCTCATGCCTGTAATCCCAGCACTTTGGAAGGCCAAGGAGGGCGGATCACGAGGTCAGGAGATTGAGACCAGCCTGGCCAACATGGTGAAACCCCGTCTCCACTAAAACAGAAAAAATTTGCAGGGCATGGTGGCGTGCGCCTGTAGTCCCAGCTACTCAGGAGGCTGAGGCAGGTGAATCCCTTGAACCTGGGAGGCGGACGTTGCAGTGAGCCAAGATCACACCACTGCACTCCAGCCTGGTGACAGAGCAAGAGTCTGCCTTAAAAAAAAAAAAAAAAAAAAAAAAAAAAAAAAAAAAAAAGAAAAAGCTGGTAATGAGGTTCTCCATTTTAGAAGTAGACATCACTTACTTAAAACTTTCAAAATTACCTAAATTCATCTAGTCATACCAAACACAGTCCCTATTATTATGGAGAAGTTAAGGCAAGAACATTTAAATGTCTTATTAACAACTGAACTAATATGTTACATAGAAACTGAAGGATTTTAATTGCTTACCACTCTCAACCAAATATCTGCGCAGGTTTGAACTCCCTGAACTGCAATCTCAAACAATTCCAAAGGTATAAGCCATACACATCCTGAGTAAGCAAAAAGGAATTTATTTATTTTTTTCAGATGGAGTCTCACTCTGTCACCCAGGCTGGAGTGCAGTGGTGCGATCTCAGCTCACTGCAACCTCTGCCTCCTGGGTTCAAGCAATTCTCCTGCCTCAGCTTCCCAAGTAGGTGGGATTATAGGCACAGATCACCATGCCCAGCTAATTTTGTATTTTTAGTAGAGATGGGGTTTTGCCATGTTGGCCAGGCTGGTCTTGAACTCCTGACCTCAACTGATCCACCTACCCTGGCCTCCCAAAGTGTTGGGATTACAGGCGTGAGCCACCGCGCCCGGCCGTGAAAAAGGAATTTAGAACATAGTATCTGTTAAGGTTCTTACTTCCTTCAGAAATTCCAGTTTATCTCCAGACAGGAAAGCTGGTAAGATCAACCACTTAATGGTGAAAGAGCCCTGCACAGTGGCTCACGCCTGTAATCCCAGCACTCTGGGAGGCCAAGGCAGGTGGATTGCCTGAGGTCAGGAGTTCAAGACCAGCCTCCCGTAGAGATGGTGAAACCCCATCTCTACCAAAAATACAAAAATTAGCCAGGTGTGGTGGTGCATATCTGTAGTCCCAGCTACTCGGGAGGCTGAGGCAGGTGAATCACTCGAACCTGGGAGGCAGAAGTTGCAGTGAGCTGAGATTACGCCACTGTGCTCCAGCCTGGGCAACAGAGCAAGACTCCGTCTCAAAAAAAAAAAAAGGTGAAAGAAATTAAGATCTCAGCAATTTTAACTAAAAAACCAACTCTGTGTATAAACAGCTACTACTTAAGGTACAAGGTTTTAATTTGTGTTCCCTGGGTTAAACTAAACTAAAACTAAAAATTAAGATATAAAACATATATATGTAGATATATATGTGTGTGTATATGTACATATATGACTTTTCCCCCCAACAAGACAGGGTTCTCACGGAGTGCAGTGGTGTGTGATCATGGCTCACTGCAGCCTCAACCACTTGAGCTTAAGTGATCCTCCTGCCTCAGCCTCCTGGGCACTGGGACTACAGGTGTACACCACCACGCCAGACTGTTTTTTGTAGAGACGGGGTCTCCCTGTGTTGCCCAGTCTGGTCTCAAATTTCTGGGCTCAAGTGATCCTCCTGCTGCAGCCTCCCAAAGTGCTGGCATTACAGGCATGAGCCACTACTCCAGGCTTCACAATTTTTAAAGTAAATTATGACACACATGAGAATATTTACTTATCCTCAAGAATCTCAAATTGCCTTTGTCATATTCCAATTCTGTACATATTTTTTCTTTTAAAGACAATCTGGGGCAGCTGGCTGTGATGGCTCACGCCTGTAATCCCAGCACTTTGGGAGGCCAAGGCAGGTGGATCACCTCAAGTCAGGAGTTCAAGACCAACTTGGCCAACATGGTGAAACCCCACCTCTACTAAAAAAATAAACAAATAAATAATAAAAAATTAGCTGGGCGTGGTGGTGGCCACCTGTAATCCCAGCTACTTGGGAGGCTGAGACAGGAGAACAGCTTGAACCCTGGAGGCAGAGGTTGCAGTAAGTCAAGATCGCACCATTGCACTCCAGCCTGGGCGACAGAGTAAGACTCCGTCTCAAAAAAAAAAGAAGAAGAAGAAGAAGATTTGGTAGAGATTCAGCCGGAACATTTATACCTTGTATCCTAATTCCAAACTGCTGAAGCTACAAAATACACTGGATTAAAATAAACTAGGAAATTGGTATCTATAACCTCAACAGAAAACAAGGAATCTTTTTTTTTTTTTTTTGAGACGGAGTCTCACTGTCACCCAGGCTGGAGTGCAATGGCACAATCTTGGCTCACTACAACCTCCGCCTCCCGGGTTCAAACGATTCTCCTGCCTCAGCCTCCGGAGTAGCTGGGATTACAGGCGCCCACCACCACGCCCAGCTAACTTATTTTTTGTATTTTTGGTACAGACAGGGTTTCACCACATCGGTCAGGCTGGTCTTGAACTCCTGACCTCAGGTGATCCACCCTCCTTGGCCTCCCAAAGTGCTGGGATTACAGGCGTGAGCCACTGTGCCCAGCCAAGAACGAATCGTTCTTGTCTGGAGGTTCTCTGTATAGTATAAGATCAGCATGTGTACTACCTTTACATAATAGTATCTGAGGGCTCGGCTGAGTTTGTCATAATTCATGTTAGGCTTGTTCTTGCGAATCCCCCAGAGACGAGCCACCTCTTCTGCCTGCAAAAGCTTAAACTGCCCATCATTAGAGGTCCAACAGATCATGTGCTTGTTCTGAGGCTTCTGCAGGAGCTGAAGAAGGAACTGCCACAGGGTGATAGCACTGTCCATAGCAATGAGCTGAAAGAATATAGATAAGATATGTGATAATATTAACAGCCAACACCTATTTAACACTGTATGTCAAGCACTGTTTTAAGTGCTCTAAATGTATTAATTCATTCCCACATTTCTATAAGGTAGATACTACTGCATCCTCATTTTACGTAAAAAACTGATTCATAAGAGGGTTAAGGAACTTGTACAACATCACACAAGTAAACGGTGAAGCTAAGATCTAAGCCCAGGCAATCTGGACCCAGAAACCAAACTCTTAAGGATGCCACGCTGCTTAAGAAATGTCTTAAGCAACAAGCAACTTGCAAGGAGGATAAAGCTAGTTCCCTAAATTATAGGAAAAAACAATGATTGTCAATCACTAGTGACTGTCAATCACTGTTGTTAAATTTGAATCCTAAAATCTCATTGCTGTATTCTCTCAGGAGACCACCATTCCAGCATCTGTCTAAATCAACCCGGTTTGGTTATCTGCCTGTGAGTGTATGTGTTTGTGTCTATCTCAGGGTGGCCCAGGGACTGAGGTGTAGGGAATAATCTACTTTTGCTCCAACTGGTTTCCATCACCATAAATGTCATTTACATACAAATTGGCAGCATTTTGCATTCAGCAGTGTTCTCTTAACTTTTCTGTCACTGTTCCGTCCACAGGGATTCCATCTGCAAAGATTTTCCTTTGATTAGCAATCTTTATGTGATTATCAAGGCATGGATTGAAGAAAAATATTTTAATATCTTAAGTTTCAGGATCTCCCTGTTTAGGCCAGAGTTTCTCAATTTTGGCATTATTGGTTTTGGGGGCCAGATAATTCTTTGTTGTGGGAAGCTGTCCTGTACACTGCAGTTTGTCTAACAGCATACCCGGCCTCTACCCACTAGATGCCAGTAGCACCGCCTGCCCCACTGAGACCATCAAAAATATCTCTAGACATTGCCAAATATTCCCCCAGGGGTCAAAGTCATCCCGGTAGATAACCATTGGTTTAGGCAAAGGAGCAGCAAGGAATGCTCTCTCATAAAGGTATTTTCCTCATAGAATTTCAAAACACCTTTCTATTAGGAAGAATTCTTTAGGGCAGAAACTCTGGCCAAATCCGTATAAGTGTGTCCTAAGAATCTTATGATTGAATACTTCACACACACACAAAAAACAAAAACAAAAAACCTTCCTTTCTCTAGTAATGAGATCTCAATGGGTTAGAATAGAGTTTGAAAACAAATTATATCAATACCATTAAAACACTACAAGAACAGATCAAAACTGGACTACAACAAAATTTAAAACTGTTATGCTGCAAATAATGCCATCAAGTGAGAAGACAATCCCCCAAATGGGAGAATATTTTCAAACCATGTATCACAAAGGGAGCCTGCATCCAAAATATATAAAAAAACGCCTACGACTGAAAAAAAAAAAAAAAAAAAAGCAAAGAATTTGAAAAGACATCATAGCAAAGAAGATATACAAATAGCCAATAAACACGAAAAAATGCTCTGCATTGGCTGAATCTGCCTACTTGTCGCCACTATCACTGCCACCCACCTCCCGGCTCCCCCAGGTTCCCTCAGCCCAGCCTAGTTCAGCCTGGTTCCCAACAGGATGAAGTTCGTGTACAAAGAAGAGCATCCGTTCAAGAAACGCACAGCTCCGAGAGCAAGAAGACTGGAAAGAAATACCCGGACCGGGTGCCGGTGATAGTAGAAAAGGCTCCCAAAGCTCGGATAGGAGACCTGGACCAAAAGAAATACCTGGTGCCTTCTGATCTCACAGCTGGCCAGTTCTGCTGCTTTTTTTTTTTTTTGAGATGGAGTCCCACTCTGTCACCCAGGCTGGAGTGCAGTGGCGCAATCTCGGCTCACTGCAACCTCCGCCTCCTGGGTTCAAGCGATTCTCCTGTCTCAGCCTCCCGAGTAGCTGGGATTATAGGTGCATGCCACCATGCCCAGCTAATTTTTGTATTTTTAGTAGAGGTGGGGTTTCACCATGTTGGTCAGGCTGGTCTTGAACTCCTGACCTCATGATCCGCCTGCCTTGGCCTCCCAAAGTGCTGGGATTACAGGCATAAGCCACCGCGCCCGGCCCAGTTCTACTTCTTGATCTGGAAGCGAATTCATCTCCGAGCTGAGGATGCCTTGTTTTTCTTGTCAACAATGTCATTCTGCCCACCAGTGCCACAATGGGTCAGCTCTACCAGGAACACCATGAAGACTTCTTTCTCTACGTTGCCTACAGTGACTAAAGTGTCTACAGTCTGTGATGCTGCTACCCCTGAGCTGGAAGGGGGGTCTCATTCTACAGAGAGGTGGCCTCCCTTTCTTGACCTCCTCCTCCAAGCTCAAACACCACCTCCCTTATTCAGGACCGGCACTTCTTAATGTTTGAGGCTTTCTTTCCAGCCTCTCTTAGGAGGGGTAATGGTGGAGTTGGCATCTCGTACCTCTCCTTTCTCCTTTCTTCCCCTTTCTCTGACCGCCTTTCCCATTCTGCTTTAGACTTCTTGATTGTCAGTCTCTGTCACATCCAGTGATTGTTTCAGTTTCTGTTCCCTTTCTGACTGCCCAAGGGGCTCAGAACCCCAGCAATCCCTTCCTTTTACTACCTTCTTTTTGGGGGGTAGTTGGAAGGGACTGAAATTGCAAGGGGAAGGTAGGAGGCACATCAATAAAGAAGAAACCACCAAAAAAAAATGCTCTACATAATTAGTTATTAGGGAACTAAAAATCAAAACCACCTGAGAAACCACTTCATGCCTACTTGGAAGGCTATAATCAAGACAGACAGACAATAACAATTATTAGCAAGGATGCAGAGAAATTGAAGCCCTTGTACATTGCTGGTGGGAATGTAAAATGGTGTAGCCACTTTGGACAAGTTTAACACATGACTCAACAATTCTACTCCTAGGTATATACCCAAAAGAAATGAAAACATACGTCCATACAAAAACTTACACAGGACTGTTCATAGCAGAATTATTCATAACATCTAAAAAGTAGAAACAAACTAAATGTCCGTCAACTGATGAATGGATAAATAATATGTGGCACATTCATAATGGGGTATCATCCAGCCACAGAAAGGAATGAGGTACACACACACACAAGGACAAACCTTGAAAACATTATGCAAGTGACTAATAGAAGCCAGTCCACAAAAGACCACATATTGTATGTTTCCACTTATATGAAATGTCCAGAATAGGAAAATCCATAGACACAGAAAATAGATTAGTAATTATTTAGGACTGGGGGCTAAAATGCGGGGAAGAGAAGTGGGGAATGATAGAAAATGGGTACAGGGTTTCTTTTGGTGGTGATGAAAATATTATAAACTTAGGCAGGGCGCGGTGTCTCACGCCTGTAATCCCAGCACTTTGGGAGGCCGAGGTGGGCGGATCACAAGGTCAGAAGATCGAGACCATCCTGGCTAACACAGTGAAACCCCGTCTCCACTAAAAATACAAAAAATTAGCTGGGCGTGGTGGTGGGCACCTGTAGTCCCAGCTACTCAGGAGGCTGAGGGAGGAGAATGGCGTGAACCTGGGAGGCAGAGTTTGCAGTGAGCTGAGATTGCGCCACTGCACTCCAGCCTGGGTGACAGAGCGAGACTCCGCCTCAAAAAAAAAAAAAAAAAGAAAAGAAAATATTATAAACTTAGATTGTGTTCATGCTTGCACAAAACCCACAGCATATTACACCTAAGGAGGTGAATTTTATGGTATGTGAATTATATCTCAATAAAGATTTTTAAAACAAACAAACATTATAAAAGTTAGGTCTGGGAAGACTAATTCTAACAACATTTAACTCACAGAAGATGGGATCCTTAAGGGTCAACTATACCTACTTCCAAAAAGGGCAGAGATAAGAAACTGTAGTGGAAAATAGTTGGGTTTCTATAACTTTTCTGAAACACTCAAAATGTCCTCCAGTAATCCTCACGATTATCACTTTGAAGCTGGTTGTACAGAGACAGTCATCTAAAAGTAACGATGGGAAAATAATAAAGGATAGAAAGGGAGAGATGCTGCCCACAGTCAGAATTCATGGAAAAGCTGAGGCCATGAGTCCCAAGTCTCTTTCATCACAGTCATGTACTCTGTCCATTAGGGAAACCACTTTCCAAATAAATAAAAGCACTCATATCACTAATTCATTGTAAAAAAGCATTACATATTAGATACCGATAATAATCCACAAATATGAAGTGCTACCTTAATGCCAAATAACCATGCCCGCTAGAAATCGGTTCCCCATAGCCTCACTTAAGCGGGGCTAAAATAGCGGTTTTATACTACAGCCATTAAGTATGGTGGAAGCAGGCAGGGATTCCCTGTTATGTCTCTTGAGTTTACCTGACAGGCCTTTCTTCTGATGATGCCTAATGATGGCAAGTTACCGTTCTACTACAGCTTTCCCACTTAAACAATTATTTCTAATCTAATCCTGTTAAAACTACTCTCTAGTAAATGTTATCTTAAGCCAAGAACTCAATTTCCACATTTCCAGACATCACCTTCATATAAGACTGCTTACAGGGGTGGAGTATGAATCCATTTGTGAGATGATGAAGGCAAGAGTCTTCTAGATGATGAATGGGAGTCTCTAGCCTACACAGATGTGGTGCCTATTATTCCATTTGTTTTTGAAAAAATTCCAACACCCGGATCCTAGAGTCTTAATACCTATTATGTAGATAACATTTCAGCCCTACAAGTTTAAAGCCTCAGCTATACATCTAAAGACAAAAACAACAAATTAACGTCTCCATAATGAGCACCCAAGGAGATTCCCCAAAATAGCAGGTGTTCCCCAGATGGTACAGGTTTAACTTGCACCTTCCCTGTTGGTTATCAGTGGAGCAGCATGTATTTAGTCAAACACTGGTGAGCTGTTGGCTGCTTTAAGGTAGAACCGAGCTGTTGTGGAAAATGCTGATGCTTATTTAGCATCTGCAGTGTGTCTACGATAGAAGGTTGTGGAGAGTAAAAAAAAAAAAAAAAAATGGCTTTGGCCGGGTGCAGTGGCTCAGGCCTAAAATCCCAACACTTTGGGAGGCCGAGGCAAGTAGATCACGAGGTCAGGAGATGGAGACCATCCTGGCTAACAAGGTGAAACCCCGTGTCTATCAAAAATACAAACAATTAGCCAGGCGTGGTGGCGGGTGCCTGTAGTCCCAGCTACTCGGCAGGCTGAGGCAGAATGGCGTGAACCCGGGAGGCGGAGCTTGCAGTGAGTCGAGATCGTGCCACTGCACTCCAGCCTGGGCAACAGAGCAAGACTACGTCTCAAAAAAAAAAAAAAAAAAAAAAGAAAAAATGGGCTTTGAGGTTTTAGACTGAAGTATTAGAAATGAATTTTGAGAAAAAGACATAAAGTGGACATTTTCACTGGGTACTTTAAAGGAATATTTTATTAATTCAATTATGATATCGTTATTCTTTTGATTGAAAAGCAGCCAACGTCTTCTTATATAGTTAAGTCAAAACTCTTCATTTTAGTTTCAAAAAGTGTGGTATTAACAATGATCTTCAATGATTTCATCAGATATAAAGAGAGCTGGCCGGGCACAGTGGCATACGCCTATCATCCCAGCACTTTGGGAGGCCAAATCGCTTGAGGTCAGGGGTTCTAGACCAGCCTGGCCAACATGGTGAAACCCCGTTTCTATTAAAAATACAAAAATTACCTGGGCGTGGTGGTGGGCACCTGTAATCCCAGCTACTAGGGAGGCTGAGGCAGAAGAATCATTTGAACCCAGGAGGCGGAGGTCACAGTGAGCTGAAATCACACCACTGCACTCCAGCCTGGGCGACAGAGCAAGACCCTGTCTCAAAAAATAAATACATAAAATAAAAGCTAAAGAAAAAAATCCCCTAAGACAGTTATTAAAAATTATGTGGTTGCTTCATGCCTGTAATCCCAGCACTTTGGGAGGCCAAGGGGGGAGCTTGAGCTCAGGAGTCCACGACTGGCCTAGGCAACATGTTGAAACCCTGTCTTTACCAAAAATACAAAAAATTAGCCGGGTATGGTAGTGCGTGACTACTCGGGAGGCTGAGGTGGGAGAATGGCCGGGAGATGGAGGTTGCAGTGAGCAGAGACCACATCACTGCACTCCAGCCTGGGCAACACAGTGAGACCTTGTCTCAAACAAAAACAAAAACACAACAAAACAAAACAAAACCTTTTATTCTTGTTACCTATCAAAAAAAAAAAAAGAGGCTAATTACTTGATTTTCCTTCTTACAGGAATCCCGAGTTTTCCACGATTGCAATTTTTAAAGTTTAAAGTTATAACAATGGAAGAAAACACTTAACTGGTCCAAATGAAGGTATTTGATTTTTGAGGGGGTAAAGGCTGAAAACATAATTGATTCTGTTTTAACACTTCAAAGATAGACCAATCCCTGTCCTAAATTGAAAGGGAGCATGTTGAAGTAATGTATTAAGGAAAGGAAGTCTCTATTAAATAAAACCTTTTCCACCCTAAACATGTTTATAATACACACAGTCCAGTTGCTGTGGTGACCCATAGCCCAACTATTTTTCAGAGACAGTAGCTAAGACCCAAAAAAACACAAAGTCTCCAAATTTTCTTCAGCCTGCTACTTAAAACAAAACCAAGTTATGAATGTATCAAGCCTAGTTTCGAATCAAAATACTCACTGTTGTCAAAAAGTAACCAAAAGTAACCTGACGTTTTTAACTACACAGGCTCCTAAAAAATACTCTCTTTGTATAGGATCCTGCACAGTTCTTACAATATTCTTACAATAAAACTTAAAGACACTACTTCACTAGGAATGAACAGATTCCACTTACGCAGTTTTAATGTTTAAGTAAAATCAAAGAGAAGAGTGTTCCTGAAGGGAAAATATTGAATCATACTACATTTTAATGAAAACACCGCTGCCAAGCCTAAATATTGAAGCACCAAGTTTTCCAAGCCAGGGGGTGTAGGGGGTGGGAAAAGAGGACAGAGGATCTGATCTATCAACCAGAGATGGGCAAACCATTCTGATGAGGCATAAAACTCCAGAATCTTTATTTAAATTCCCCAAATTTCAAATAGCAATAGCTGGAGAAAAAGTGAAGTGTGTACTTTTGACTACTTAAGTCAACAACATCCCTATTTCCTTCCAAGGCCAGTTACTATCCCGCCCCGAAAGATGTTTCCAATTGATCTTCCCAGGAATGAAGTTACCAGCCTCGATGCAGCTGTGCACAAGGCGGAACGTAAAGAGGGGCGGGGGGCCGCTGGAGCGAAGTAGAAAAAGAAATGAAACTCGACACCGGATGACTGGCGAGCTAGGGGAGAGGAAGAAACGCGGACGGCCGCTGTGCCCTACAGGAGATCAAAGTCTGGGGGAAGAGGTGCAACCTCACCGGGCCTTGGTAAGCACTGAATTACTGTACTTTCATTTTCCAACTTCCTGTCACTACAGAAAGTCAGAATTGCTCCCCTCCTCCCCATCCACGCCGAAAAAATCGCCGCCACCTTTCGCCCACGAGACTTCGGGGGACCAAGTAAGAGGCGACGAGAGCTCAGCGGTGCTCTGCGGCGTCCACCTGTGCGCCGCGGCGCCCGGCGGGCCGGGGGCGGACCCAAAGGGAGCGCGCGCCCGGCCCCCGCCCCCACTTCCTGTTGTGCCGCGCGCCCCTCGGCCCCCGCCCCCGCTCGCGGCCGGTGGGGCTGTGGCCGCGAGATCCCGAGGGGGCGCGCGGGGCTGGCCGCTCACCGACGCCGCGCGCGGGGCTCCCCCTCGGTCTCCGCCTCGAACACGATGCGCCTCTCCGCCCTCAGCCTCCTCGTCACGCTGGAAACTCGAGGACGGCGCGGCAGCCGCTGCGACCCCCGCGGCGGAGCCGTAGAAGGCGGCGGCGGCCGAGCCGAGCCCGCCGGGTGCCCGCAGCCGCCCGCATCTCCCGCCGCCGCGGCTCCTCGCGCCCCGCCCTCCCCGCCCCCGTACGCGGCAGCGGCGGCGCGGGTCTTGGGGCCGCTACACGCCGGGCGCGCGCGTTCGGGGCGTTCCTTGCAGCCGCGGGGCCTGCCAGGCGCTCCGCGGCCGCCGCCACTCTCAAACCCCCCCGACTGCTCCTGGGTCCCTCCCAGACGCCGTAGTCGCTACACGTCACTTCCGGGGGGAGGGGCCGCGACCCTAAGGGGCGTTGTGAGCCGCGTCTGCCCGCAAACCCCGGTTTCGTGTGGCCGGGGGATGCAGCTAGGGCGCCTCCTGGAGTCGTCTCGCCGCTCTCCGTCGCGTTCGGTGCAGTTGCTTCCAGGTGCTTGAGGCGCCCGTCCGGAACCCGCCAGGACCCAAGCTGCCGCCTGGGCCGGGACCTCGGACTCCTCAAAGGCGTGCCACGTTCTCCTCGGTTGGAGGGAAGAGATGGCGCTTGCAGAGCAACCTGCTGGGGACCACTTCTGTTGGTGCTAAGCTTTGGCGAGAGGCTCCTCCCTCCTGTGTCCCTCGTCCTCCTTACCACTCGCTGTTAGAAGTTGGGGCCGTCACAGCTTTCTCATCGAAGTGTCAGATCCCAGGACACTACAAACGCTTGATAAATACTAAATTAACACTGTGGCTTTCTAGCCTGGGGACTGACGAATGGAAGCGCTGGAGTCGTGGGAAAAGCTTGCCCTGGCGATGGAGGCAGCGACCAGAAATCCATTCGTGGCTCTACCCCTCACTAACTCACCAATTTTAAGCAACCTTAACCTCTCTAAAACAGTCATCATTTATAAGGTGGAGAGAACCCAATATCTTAGAGTTGTAATGATTAAAGAAAACAAGGTGCATGAAACACCTAGCAAGAGTTTCAAGCTTAGAGGTTCTCATTAAGTAAAATTCTTAAGGAATCAGGTCACACTTGATACAAGAAGCTACTTGAGCAGTTTAGCACCAGAAGGAATGTAAAGTCATAAATTAGGACAGCTGAACAAAACCTCCAAGAAATAGATTACATGTTTGTTTAACAAGAAACCAAGACAGGTCAGTGTCTGAGTTACTGGTTATTCGAGGCCGTTTACTAGCTGTGTGACCTGTAGTGAATTGCTTAACCTTTCTGGACCTCAGTTTCCTCATGTAAAATGACGATAATGAGCAGCATTGCTGAGAGGATTAAATGAAATATAGAGCATAATGTACTTAGTGCATTACCTAGCACATAGTAGATACCCAGTAAATAGTGGTGTCATTTATTTTTGCCCCCACAATTGAATGTATAGTTAATTGAACTCACTGAGTGAAATGTGATTCTGTCATCCTTTTGTAGGCTTTTGGAAGAGAATCATCACTTCCTTGATTTCCAGCCTCCTCTTCCATAATACAGAGTAATTATAATCCACAAAGATAGCTATTCCTGTAAAAACAACTCTACCAAAAGATGTTACCTTTCCAAAATTAGTTTTACCAAAGCATGCAAACATATTAAGACATATGTTTTATAAGGAACGTGCAGTATCTGAAAAGCACTAGCAGTCTTGGCCCCTAACATAAAATTTTCCTTGCAACAAGTTCCATCTTGGAAACCAAGAAAAAAAAAAGTATTAAGGTAGGCTGTTTAGGATACACCTATTGGAAACATTTGTTTATAGAAAGATTTCATTTTAAAGCCCCCTACCAAGAACAGTTAAGGGTTGTGGAGATCTGCACACTACGCTGCTCTGTTCAAACTGGCAGTAAACATCTGATTCGGCCTTAGGGCCAGTAGTTGTGTCATATCCCTTTTAGACTGAGCTTACGGCATTGTCAATTGCAGTGTATTTTTGGAAAACAGCCTGCTTTGGGAGTTCTTAAATTAGTCATAGCAAATCTGTCTGCTTTTAAATTGACTTTTTTTTAAGGCGGTACATATTGACAGAAGAGAAAGGAAGAAAAGTGGATTTCTAATTAGAGAACTTGAGGGGAAAAGTTAATTAACGTGCCTGGTTTTCCCACTCAAGATTCTATAAATACGCAATCTCTCTCCATGGTTCCTCACACAACAGATGGTTCTGTTTGTGCAAACTCCATGGTAGTTACGTTGGTCAACCAAAAAGAGTCAACCAAAAAGACTGCTTTTTCGTTATCTTGTTTGGTCACTTTCCCACCAGATAGATGGATTCCTGATCTTAGCCTTAGTTACTCAGAGCCATCCCAAAGAAAATTTGTAGATTTTATTAAAATGTTTATTTATTTTTTTGAGACAGAGTTTCGCTCTTCTTGCCCAGGCTGGAGTGCAATGGCGCAATCTCGGCTCACTGCAACCTCCACCTCCTGGGTTCAAGCGAGCCTCCTTCCTCAGCCTCCCAAGTAGGTGGGATTACAGGCATGCGCCACCATGCCCGGCTAAATTTTTTTGTATTTTTAGTAGAAATGGAGTTTCTCCGTGTTGGTCAGGCTGGTCTCGAACTCCTGACCTCAGGTGATCCGCCCACCTTGGCCTCCCAAAGTGCTGGGATTACAGGCGTGACCCATCACGCCTGGCTTAAAATGTTTAAATATGTATTTTCTACCTGGCCTGCCCTAGATTTTGTGGTTTGTTTTTTTTTTTTTTGAGACAGAATCTCACACAGTCACCCACGCTAGAGTACAGTGGCACAATCTCGGCTCACTGCAACCTCCGCTTCCCGGGTTCAAGCGATTCTTCTGCCTCAGCCTCCTGAGTAGCTGGGACTATAGATGTGCACCACCACGCCCAGCTAATTTTGGTATTTTTAGTAGAGACGGGGTTTCACCGTGTTGGCCAGGCTGGTCTCAAACTCCTAACCTCGTGATCCGCCTGCCTTGGCCTCCCAAAGTGTTGGGATTACAGATGTGAGCCACCGGGCCCAGCCTAGATTTTTTTTCTTAATCACTGCAGTTAACTCAGCTCTGCAACCCCTTGCCCCTAATTTAATTACATTTCCTATCCCAATAACACCTAGTTATGATCATTACTTCTCAAGGCAACTTCCTCTTCCCTCTCTTTATTTCACTGCTTCATCATTACTCCCAGTCACTATCCCTTTTTCCTAAAGAAGCGTTTCACGGATTTTGACTGACTAAGCAAGCATGGAGCCATCCAGTTGCCTGTTAGTCTTTCAAGCAATATCTTGTAGCACGTGACATTAAGAAGAGATGTCTTTTAAGTCAAAGACAGCACCCACAACCCCAGGTGGGGACAAGTGTGGAGCAAATTGCAACATGACTGAGAAGAAAGAATAAAAATCTGGGATATCTGGGTTCTAGCCTTTGGGTCTCCCTAAACTCAAAACTTGAACCTCCTGAGAAAATCCTTACGACTTACCCTTTCTGGGTTTCACGTTCAACATCTTTAGAAATAAAAGAGACATACCTTTCACTTCATGTCTGTAATGGATAGACTAAAAGAAAAAGGCAGTGGGCCGGTTGCGGTGGCTCACACCTGTAATCCCAGCACTTTGGGGGGCCGAGGCAGGTAGATCACCTGAGGTCAGGAGTTCAAGACCAGCCTGGCCAACATGGTGAAACCCCATCTCTGTTAAAATACCAAAAAAATTAGCCAGGTGTGGTGGCAGGCACCTGTAATCCCAGCTACTCAGGAGGCTGAGGCAGGAGAATGGCTTGAACCCGGGAGGTGAGGGTTTCAGTGAGCTGATACCGTGCCACTGCACTCCAGCCTGGGTGACAGGAGCGAAACTGCGTCTCAAAAAAAAAAAAAAAAAAAAAAGCGGTTGATCAAATGATGCTTTGAACTCTTGGTAAATAGCGCTATTGCTGTTATATTTGTGTGGACTGAGATCTTAGATAGAGGTAAAGTTATCTTTGAAAAGAAAACTCTGGCTAGCTGTATATTGAATCTGGCAGCACTGGCAACCCCTACTACCTGTTAAGGTCCTAAACTTTACCAAATATAACCAGTAAACGTTTCATTCCCAATAATAAGGCTTTTAATCAGAGGGTATTAAGGGCCCGGAGAAAACCCAATCTGAAGGTCATTGAACAAGGTACTTGTGGCCTCTAGACTGTGAAGTAAACTCATGGCAACGTCTTTCAGGACTAGCTGTAATCTCCACACAATACATTGTTTTTTCAGAGAGGACATGACGAGACATGAGTTACTGCAATTACTGCCTGAGGCATAGCAACTGTCTAATATGTTTGATGACCTGTCACAAACACAGGTCAGAAAATAGCTTCATATAATTTTCATTCTTGATCTCTACACCCAGTCTACTTATTTTCTTTTAATATTTTTAACCTCAAGTAATTTTATTGGTCTTTGATAAATGTATAATTTCTAGACTTATAAAAATTGATATGGAATATGTAATAGAGAAAGAAGAGAGAATATATCAATTTTTTTTTGGGACAAAATCTCACTCTGTCACCCAGGCTGGAGTGCAGTGATGGGATCTCGACTCACTGCAACCTCTGCCTGCCGGGTTCAAGCGATTCTCCTGCCTCAGGCACCTGAGTAGCTGGGATTACAGGTGTGTGCCACCATGCCTTGCTTAATCTTTGTGTATTTAGTAGAGACGGGGTTTCGCCATGTTGGCCAGGCTGGTCTCGAACTCCTGACCTCAGGTGATCCGCGCACCTTGACCTCCCAAAGTGTTGGGATTACAGGCGTGAGCCACCTTTGGAAAAGGTGTTCCTTAATTGATAAAAGCTCATGAAATCTGCCTTTTGTATACTTGTTTAAGATTCTGGTGTTTGGACCAGCTCCTTGCAGAATACATATTGCTCTGAATTTTAAGCCAAAATAATTTTTCCTCTCTGGTGTATTTTATAATCACTGTCTGGGAAAAAAAAATCTTCTTCAATTAAAGTTAATTAAGGAACCACCAATATATGATACTATGCTGTTATTACAGAAGAAACTCAAAGAGCATTTGCTCTTCTAGGAATTCCGAGTCTTGAATTGGCAACACTGACACCCTCAGCGACCATCATTGCTGTCCACGACTTCCAGCATTTTCAGAATTCTTTTGCTATCCCGTTGACATGAACAAAGAATTCAGCTAAGGATTCAGAAATGATGGGAGAGGCAGTCAGGCTGACAAACGAAGATAGAAGTGCAGCTCTGAGCAGGGTTTTGTGTTGCTGTGAGGGAAGTAAAGTGAGGGTTTGGAGAGAGTAAAATTACCACCTCCCACTGCATTAAAGAACATTTCCTGGAAAGGGTGGAGTTTGAAAGACTTGGTGCTAATTCAAAAAGGTGGAATGCCATCTTTTTTTTTTTTTTCCTTGCTTTATATATCCAGCAGCAAAACAAAATTGTTCTGCTGTGCTAGAAAATTTGGCTTGTGAGTCGTGTACACAACTCAGGAGTGTGACACAGCTACCAGCTTTCCTCCTAACTCTCAAGGGAAGAAAATTCAAGTTCTGTCTAGGCTCACTCTGTAAAGTGGGAAACTTGCTGGTTTTGTAGGCTTTTTTTTTTCCCTTCTTTCCCTCTCTCAGCTTCTCCCTGCTTCTCAGAAGATGGAGTTGTGATGCCTGCAACTTACCAAATTTATCTATGAATCAGATTCCAATGGGAGACCCCTAAAGCAGAGGGAGAATAAGGAGTTCTCCCCATGATGGAAAATATCCAAAGACAAGGTTTCATGGAGCAAAGAATTCTGGCTAGATTTGGTTTGTAAGTGGATCCCTCCCCACTGTGTGTACACTTTATCTTTGTCTCTTTGCTTCTTCCCCACCCCCTTTCCTAGCTCTCTCTCTGTCTCTCTCTTGTTCTCTGACCCTTTTTTCTTCCTATGCATACTTTTTTCTTTCCCTTTTTAATCTCTGTATCTTAATCCTACCAATGGCCCTCTGAGAATTTATTAGCCATGATAGGGATTCTTAGGGCTGAGATTTCTTATCAAAAATATTTTTAAAGCATTAACCGTGTGCTGAGCTCTGTGCTGGATACTTTAGGAGATTCAAAAATAAGACCAGTCTCTTCTCTTCAGAAGTTTCCAGTAGATAAAGGGGTAAAATCACTATAATATAGGAAAGAGTATTTAGTGGAGGTAAAAACTACGAATGTTGAGAGTAGGGAGGAGAAGATCAGGAGAATCTTCGTGTTCCCACCAGAGAACAAACCTGACCACTCCAGGGTATGGTATTCGGGCATTTGGCCTGAAATGTCTTCTTCTTTACTCTCTCCCATCTGACTGTCTCCTACTTTAGGGCTCAGCTTAGATGTCCCCGATTCCAGGAAGTCCCCTAACACCCTAAACTGGGTTTGGGACTTTCCAGTGTCTCCCATCATGTCCAGTACTGGTCCTTCTTGCAGCACTCTCCACACTGACTTGAAGTTTCTTACTTGTCTCTTCAAGTGTTGGAAATGAGTTCTGGAGAAGAGAGCCCAGGTTGTTTACCTTTGCAGCACAGCTGCAGAATAATCCCTGCCCCAGGAGTGGCTCAGTAAAGGTTTATTGAAGAGATCATCCAGGAAAAGGGAATGGCATGGCAGAGCTCAGAGGCACAAACTGCCTGGCATAGAGATTTGCAGCGTGGCTTGCACTGGAGTCCGTTTTCTCTGCCTCTCCACGGCCTTTGCTTCACCCACTATTGCCTCTCTTACGTTTGGCCTCTCACCTCCCTCTCCTTCTGCTAGTAAACATGCTCAAGTCCCACCCATTTAGAAAACTTCCCGCTTCAAGTATTAGCCTTTCCTTCTCTTTAGTATCAAACTTCAAAAAATAATGGTTTCTATCTCCTGCCTACCCATCCTCACCTTCTGCTTACTCTTCAGCCCGCTGAATCTGTCTGCTGTCTCCACCACTGACTTTTCCGTAGTAAAGGCTACAGCTATCCTGATTGCCAAATCTCACGTTCCCTTTTCAGGAACTGTCCCGTTCGCCATCTTCGGCTGTTGCTCAAGACCAGTTTAGATGTTGCCTCCTTAGGTACACATCCCTGACCTCCAGAGCAGACTTAGCTGTCCCTTCCTGGCACCTTCTCGGAAACACTGTCTTCTCTTGGCCTCCGTGATTCTTCTATCTCCCTGACCAGTTTTTGTCTCTCTTTTGGGACTTCTCTTCTACCAGCTCTGAAAGAAGGTTCTGTCCTTGCTTCAGGTTTCTATCTTCGGCCTGTTGTCCTTCAACACACTCCCCATAAGGGACCCCATTCTCTCCAAGCCTTCATTCATCACCCAGATGCTAATGAGCCCTAACCTTTATCCTGACTTCTGTGAACTCTGGATCCGTTTCCAGTGTCCTACAGGATTTCTCCACCTGAATGTCCTCATGACACTTCCATCTCAGAATATACAACTTGAACTCATTACCTATACCTGCCACACCAAACCCTTTCCCAGTTTCAGTTGATCCCCTTTCCCAGTTTCAGTTGAAAGCGTTACCCAGACACCTCAGTCATCCTCAACAATTCCTTCTGCCTCACCCTCCACAGACAATTGGTCACCATGGCCTGATGCATGTACCTCTAGAATATCTCACATTAATCTGTTCCTCATGCCTGTCCCCAAGGCTCTCATCATCATCTCTCTCTCTCTTTTTTTTTTTTTTTTTTTTTTTTTTGAGACAGAGTCTTGCTTTTTTTGCCCAGGCTGGAGTGCAGTGGTGCTATCCTGGCTCACTGCAACCTCCGCCTCCCAGGTTCAAGTGAGTCTCATGCCTCAGCCTCCAAGTAGCTGGGATTACAGGTGTGTGCCACCACTCCCAGCTAATTTTTGCTTTTTTTTTTTTTGGTAGAGACAGGGTTTCACCATGTTGGCCAGGCTGGTCTTGAACTCCTGGCCTCAAGCAATTTACCCACCTTAGCTTCCCAAAGTGTTGGGATTACAGGTGTGAGCCACCGTGCCCAGCCTGTCATCATCTCTTGCTAGGACTATTGCAGTAGACTTCTAACTTGTCTCCCAATAACAAGGCAATCCAGCCCATCCTCCACAGTGCCACATGGAAAATTTCTGAAGTAGACATTTGATTGTGTCACTCTGCTGTTTTAAGAGTAGCCAGTGATTGATTTCTCTGCTGCTTCCAGGATCAAGTTCAAACTGTAACCTGAAAGACCTGTAAGCAGCAAAGTTTAAAGGCCATATCACCTTCCACTGTTCCCTACTTTCACCTTTCACTGTCTAGCTCTTTTTAAGCCTAATCCCCTCCTTCATAAACTATATCCCCTGCAAACACATAAAGCATTTTCAGGACTCCAGCCTTTTGTTTATATAGTGCTCTCAGCCTGGATTGTCTCCTCTATCCGATGAGACTCTGAAAAACTAAATGCTGTGTCAGTCATCTCTGTATATCCAGTGGGTCCTTGCCCAATGCCTGGCATAAAATAGGGACTTAGTAAATTTTGAATGATTAATTCCCACTTCAAGGAAGACTCAGCTCTCAAATGTTATTTCTTCCCTGCTTCCCCTGACCACCTCCCACCTCTACCCCATTAGATGTGATTGTTCCTCCTGTGTGAATGTTCCTATTTATTTAACAAATATTTTGTGAGTTCCTGCCATACACCAGGCACTGTGCTAAGAAAGAGGAATATAAGATGCTTTCAGGGCCAGGCACAATGGCTCATGCTGGTAATCCCAACACTTTGGGAGGCCGAGGTGGGCAGATCAGTTGAGCCCAGGAGTTTGAGACCAGCCTGGGCACCATGGGAAAACCCCATTTCTATTAAATACAAAACTTAGCTGGGCATGGTGGCACATGACTGTAGTCCCACCTACTTGAGAGGCTGAGGTAAGAGGATCACCTGAGCTCAGGAGGTGGAGGCTGCAGTGAGCTATGATAGTACCACTGCACTCCAGCCTGGGTGACAGAGCGAGACCCTGACTCAAAAAAAAAAAAAGAAAAGAAGAAAAACAAGACATTTTCAGTTAAGGGTAATAGACTGATAAGTAATCAATTATAGCACTGTATGAATTTGACTTCTCTAGGAAACTCATATAAGTGGAATCATTAGTATTTGTCTTTTTGTGACTGGTTTATTTCACTTGGCATAAATGTCCTCAAGGTCCATCCAAGTTATAACAGGTGTCAGAATTTCCTGATTAATACTAAAGACTCACTTTTATAGCATACCTGTTTGTTTTGCCTAATTTTTTTTTTTTTAACAGAGTCTCACTCTGTCACCCCAGCTGGTGTGCAGTGGCACGATCTCAGCTCACTGCAACCTCTGCCTCCTGGGCTCAAGCAATTCTTCTACCTCAGCCTCCCAAGTCGCTGGGATTACAGGTGCCCACCACCGCGCCTGGCTAATTTTTGTATTTTCAGTGGAGACGGGGTTTCGCCATGTTGGCCAAGCTGGTCTTGAACTCCTCACCTCAGGTGATCCACCTGCCTCAGCCTCCCAAAGTGCTAGGATTACAGGCATGAGCCACTGCACCCAGCCTGTTCTGCCTAATTTTTTTTAAACCATGCATTAATGATGAAATAGTCACCGCTTTCATGACAGCTTTCCTTGCTCTCCAAACTGTGTATTATTACCATCTCTTCTGTATTCTAGCAGAGGAGGAAGAGAGGTGTATATGCCTCTTTATAGCCTGTGGAACATTCTGTTTTGTATTACAGCCATGTGTGTACTTGGGATGGGGACCTTAGTATCTCTTGTTGAACAGAGTGCTTTATACACAACAGACCAACACGTTTGGTTGGATGAATGGTCATATTCAACCTCTTCAGATGCCACTATTCATGGCAATTGACCATTGTCCACAGCCTCATATCAGAGAATCTCAAGGTTAAAAGGTGCTTAAAAATAATGTAGCCCAAGCATCCCTTAATGCTTCAATCTCCTTCACAACCCTGCACCAAACACTTATCCAGCCCATGTTCCAAAACCTCCAAGGCAGAACCCTTCACCCTTTGCCTACCAAAACCTGTATTCCTGTAACCTCTCCTGGCCCCATTCTGATCTCTGGAGAACATAGAACAACTCCATCCCTTCCTCCTCAGAGCAGCCTTTTCAATAGCTGAAGACTGCTCTCAAGTCTCCTGAGGAATCTCTTTGCCAAGCTAAATATATCTCCATCCTCTAGTGAGAGGATTTCAAGAACCTTTACTATCTTGCCCATTGCCCTTGCTCTAAATAGGAGGTAAAATGACAATAATGGCCATATTGGGCACAGCGTGGTTTTCTGTTGCAAGCTATCGACCCCAGATTGAACAGTCATAAGCTTTATATAAGCAAAAAGAAAAAAAGTTTTACATCAGGTTTGAAAATAAGCTGCCAGTTGCCTCACTGCTCCAAACACCCTGCTGCCCACTTTGCCACCAGCTAGCAGGTGAGATTAGTGGATTGTGCAGTGGGAAGAGCCTTCCTCATTGGGCCTGTTTCCTTTTCTGTAAACTGAGGGAGTGGTTTGATCCCCACTTCCACAACACAACCAGGAAAGGGGTGGCATGCCTAAAAATGTCATTGTAAAGAAGATGCGATGCAGTGCTACTGCTAGAAGCCTACTTGCAGAAATTTTCTACCAGCTCACTGAAATTAAGCATTGGGCCAGCTCCAGCCATTCATCCCTCTGGATGTGTACTGTTGAATTAGTTTCCCAGTGTAACATAGACTGCAGTGGTCTGGGCCAGCTCTCAACAGAGTAACAAGGAGGCAAGGTCTTTGGGCCTGCCCTGTCCCTCCTGTACCCCGTCTCTCATTGTCCTGAATGCTCACTTCCAAGAACCAAACTATGCTCACTGTGGATAGTTTGCTTCTGTGCATCTTTGAAACTCATTGATCAGGGATCTCCGAGAGGATAGGGACTGTATCTGTCTATTCACCCTGTGCCCCTGCCTTCCCCCATTGCACCTTGCTCTTCAGAAAAAAAAAAAAATTCATCCAACTGTTTATATTTTCATGTGAATTTATGTCAGTGCATTATTTTCCCATTTGAAGTCTTATTTCTAATTATGGTCTCCAATTAAGGGGATTCCATCCTCAGCTAACAGGTAAGATTAGTGGATTGTGCAATGGGAAGAACCTTCCTCATTGGGCCTCAGTTTCCTCATCTGTAAATTGAGGGAGTGCTTTGATCCCCAGCTCTGGTATCTAAGGATTGATGATTTATTTGGTGTTAGTAAATAAACCTAGGGGCCCTCTGTGCACTCCCAAACCCCTGGGCCCCCATCAAAACACTGTCACCTTGTATTAGGGTCTCCAGATAAATAGAACCAATAGGGTTTGTGTGTGTGTGTGTGGTGTGTGTGTGTGTGTAAAGAGATTTATTACAAAGAATTGGCTCACGCTTATTGAAGGCTGACAAGTCCCAAGTCCCAAGTCCCAAGTCGCAAGATCTGCAGGGTAAGTCAGCAAGCTAGAGACCCAGGAGAGCCTGTGGTACAGTTCCGGTCCAAAGGCCAGCAGTTACAGACCCAGGAAGAGCCAATATTTTAAGTCCACAGGCAGGAAAAAGTCAATATCCCAGTTTAAATGCAGCCAGGCAAGAGGAATTCTGTCTTACTCAGAGCAAGGATCTGTTTTGTTCTGTTCAGGCCTTTACTGATTGGATGAGGCCCACCCACATTATGGAAGACAAACTGCTTTACTCAGTCTACCGATTTAAATGTTCATCCCATCCAAAAACATCCAGAATAATGTTTGACCAAATATCTAAACATCCTGTGGCCCAGTCAAATTGACACATAAAATTCATCATCATACCCTTAGAGGTAGGTAACAGCCACTCAAAAGGCCTGGCCCTGTCGTGAACAAGAGAGGTATCAGACAGGCAAGTTCTTTGAACTCCTGGATATAACGGCAAGGCCCATCCTTGGTCTCCGACTCTATCTCTTCCCCTAACACCCCTGCCCACAATTCCTACAATTTCTTTCCACTGCCATTCACATCTTTTTTTTTAAGATGGAGTTTCACTCTTGTCGCCCAGGCTGGAGTGCAATGGTGCGGTCTCGGCTTACTGCAACCTCCACCTCCCAAGTTCAAGTGATTCTCTTGCCTCAGTTTCCTGAGTAGCTGGGATAACAGGCACCTGCCACCGCACCCAGCTAATTTTTGTATTTTGAGTAGAGACGGGGTTTCACCATTGTTGGCCAGGCTGGTGTCGAACTCCTGACCTCAGGTGATCCGCCTGCCTCGGCCTCCCAAAGTACTAGGATTACAGGCGTGAGCCACTGCGCCCAGCTATTTTTTTTTTTTTTTTTTTTTTTTTTTACATTAAGAAAATTTTAAGCCAAGCGCGGTGGCTCACGCCTATAATCCCAGCACTTTGGGAGGCCAAGGCAGGCAGATCAGTTCAGGTCAAGAGTTCGAGACAAGCCTGAACAACTTGGTGAAACCCCGTCTCTACTAAAAATACAAAAATTAGCTGGGCATGGTGGTGCATGCCTGTAATTCCAGCTATTCGGGAGGCTGAGGCCGGAGAATGGCTTGAACCCAGGAGGCAGAGATTG
Organism: Gorilla gorilla gorilla; assembly: GCF_029281585.2. NCBI lineage: Eukaryota > Metazoa > Chordata > Mammalia > Primates > Hominidae > Gorilla > Gorilla gorilla. Next base: position 51,106,740 of record NC_073224.2, on the reverse strand, counting down.
CAGTGAGCCCAGATCACACCACTGCATTCCAGCCTGGGTGACAGAGTGAAAACTCTGTCTCAAAAAAATAAAAGAAGAAAAAGAAAATTTAAAAGGATTTTTAGGAAAATATCACTTATAAAATTACTAGATATTCATAAATTAAATAAAATTATTCTTTTTATAGCACACTGAAACAAAAGCCACAAGCTCATCTAAAAAACTGTGAAACCACTCATCATTCATAGAGTATTACTAAACTGAATCTAAAGGTCAAAAAAAAGTACTGCAGTAAACCACATGATACGCAAAAGTAAAACACAACTTTTATCTTAGGCCCAGCCACCTGATATTAGAAGCTGGAGCGTTAAGCTGAGGTTGTCCACTTGCTCAAAAGAAATACAGTTTTCATTTGCCCATTCATTTTGTTTGCCCAATAATTCATTTAAACAAACAAGCAAATGTAATGAGCACTTACTATGTGTAAACACAGAGCTAGAGTGGGGGCAACACAACAATGAATAAGATGCGGCTTTTTCCTGGAAGATCTTGGTGGAGGACCAGATTGCAAATTCTTGCCTGGGCTTCAGAAATCAATTTAGTATCATGGCTGGGCGTAGTGGCTCACACCTGTAATCCTAGCACTTCGGGAGGCCGAGGTGGGCAGATCACCTGAGGTCAGAAGTTTGAGACCAGTCTGGCAAACATGGTGAAACCCCATCTCTACTAAAAAAAATACAAAAATTAGCCGGGCGTGGTGGCACCTGCCTATAATCCCAGGTACTGGGGAGGCTGAGGCAGGAGAAATGCTTCAACCTGGGGTGGGGAGCTGAGGTTGCTGTGAGCTGAGATAGAGTCACTTCACTCCAGCCTGGGCGAAAGAGCAAGACTCTGTCTTTAAAAAAAAAAAAAAAAGCATCGTTTCTCCTAGGAAGCCCTCTCTGATCCCCCGGGGCTCCTCTGAGACTGGGCCCCTCCAGGCACACCCCCATCACAGCACTGTGACACATTCTATAATTGCTTCTGCATATCTCCAGCCCCCTCACTGCTTGGGGACATCCAAGAGGACAAAGACTGCATCTGTCTCTTCACCGTGTCGCAGCCCCAGGACGTGGTAGTTGCTTAATAAATGTGGAAAGACTTAGCAGATGATGAAGTCAAACAAATTTCTGCCCAGTGAACATGAGGACCACAGTAGCAGTATGCTATAAGGAGACTGAGGCAGGAGTGATTAACTTCAGAGGCCATAGAAAGAAATGTTTAAGCTGAGTGTTGGAGAATAAATACAAATTCAGTAGGCAGAGAGCTCTCCATGAAGAGAATGCAGCCAACAGCAAAGGCACTGAGGCTCAAAAGAGCAAAGTTTGCTTGAATGGAGGGAAGCAGGTCATCATGGCTGAAGCAGGATTTGAGGGGCTGGGAGAGCTGGGACGGTGGGCAAAGGGGATAAAGAGGTGTACAAAGCCACACGTGAAGGGGCTTGTTTGTCGCATGCAGAAACGTGAGTCTCCTGAGGGTCCTCCGCCAGCCCAAGCATGATGTAGTCAGCTCAGTGCTCCGGCCAGATAACCCAGGCTGTAGTACAGGCATGGACCCAGCAGACGGACAGGCGGGACTGGAGAAAGGAAGAGGGATGGGTTCATGTGTGAGTCCAGAAAGAGATGCTAAGGGCCCAACCATGACAGTAGCAGTGAGGATGGCAATGAGAAAATCAATGTGAGGGATATGTAGGAGATAAAATCAATATGACTTAGTGGGGGTTTTTTTATGACTAATGCGTGAAGGCTAGGAAAATATATGTACAATCAATTGAAATGCTCACATCATTCAAGAGTTCATTATGTCAAAAACATTCTGCAGCTGTTTCATACAAGGAAATCTTTTTTTTTTTTTTTGAGTTGGAGTCTTGCTCTGTCACCCAGGCTGAAGGGCAGTGGTGCCATCATAGCTCACTACAACCTCTGCCTTCCAGGTTCAAGCCATTCTCCTGCTTCAGCCTCCTGAGTAGCTGGGATTATAGGTGCCCGCCACCACCCCAGCTAATTTTTTTTTTTTTTGTATTTTTTGTAGAGACAGGGTTTCACCATGTTGGCTAGGCTGGTCTTGCACTCCTGACCCCAGGTGATCCACCTGCCTCAGCCTCCCAAAGTGCTGGGATTACAGGCGTGAGCCACTGTGCCCAGCCAGGAAATCATTTTTATCCCTATTTTAAAAACAACCTTCTAGTGGTCATTTCTCTCCACTTCCCCCAACTTTGTACCTCAGTACCTATTGGCAGTTATCAAACAGTCTTGTGCTGTTAGAAATAACTTTCCTGGCCAGGCTCGGTGGCTCATGCCTGTAATCCCAAAACCCTGGCAGGCCGAGGCCACAGGATGACTTGAGGCCAGGAGTTTGAGACCAGCCTGGGCAACATAGTGAGACCACATCTCTAATAAATAAAAAAAGAATAATCATAAAATAAAAATTACAAAAAAAAAGGACTTTTCACTTGAACATGTCTTATTTTCCTACAGGGAAAACTGAGAACTCAAAGAGAGCAATGACAGCGTTTTAGACATCTTCATACCCACCCCATAGTTGTACGTACCATGGTGCCTTACACCTACCAGATATCCAGTAAGCAGCAATGGCTGGTTGACTGGTTGGTTGGTGTGTATCAGAAGGTGATGAGACGGGTCAAAAGTCCTCCACTTAAAAAAAAAAACCTTTTTATTTTGGAATATTAGAGTTACAGGACAGCTGCAAAGATAATGCAAAGGTTTCCTATACAGCCTCACCTCCACCTTTGAAAATTGGTGATGGTTGAAGAAAAATAACCCTGAACCAGTGTGCCCTTGGGCAGGTCACACCACCTTAGCAGGCCCCAGTTTTATCACTGAAAGCAAGATAACAGGGTTTGCCTCACTGTCTTAGTCAGCTTGAACTGCTATAACAAAATACCATAGCTGGGCATGGTGGCTCACGCCTGTAATCCCAGCACTTCGGGAGGCCAAGGCGGGCGGATCACGAGGTCAGGAGATCGAGACCATCCTGGCTAACACAGTGAAACCCCGTCACTACTAAAAAAAATACACAAAAAAAATTAGCCGGGCATGGTGGCGGGCACCTGTAGTCCCAGCTATTCAGGAAGCTGAGGCAGAAGAATGGTGTGAACCCAGTAGGCGGAGCTTGCAGTGAGCTGAGATAGCACCACTGCACTCCAGCCTGGGCAATAGAGCGAGATTCTGTCTAAAAAAAAAAAAAAAAAAAAAAAAAAATTCCGTAGACTAGGTGGCTTATAAACAATGGGTATTTATTCCTCACAGTCCTGGGGCCTGGGAAGTCCAAGGTCAAGGCTGTGGCAGATTGAGTGTCTGCTGAGGGCCTGCTTCCTGGCTCATAGAGGCCATCTTCTCACTGTGTCCTCACATGGCAGAAGGGGCAAGAGAACTCTTTTAAAAGGGCACCAATCCTATTGATGAGGGCTTCCACCCTCATGACCTAATTGCCTCCCAAAGGCTCCACCTCCAATGCCATCACACTGGGGTTAGGTTTCAGCATAATCTGGGGAGGAGCACAGTCTGTAGCAGCCGCCTCCACACTCTCCACCCATCACGGTAATAAAATCACTGAGAAGAGGTCAGCCAGTGCCGTGTTCTCTGGGTCTAGAGCCTCTCCAGGATCAGGTCCCTCAGCAGGCAGGCAGCTGCTCCCTGTCTGCCTCCTCGGTGCCAAATCTAGGCTGCCAGTGTGTCTTTCATTGCCATAGCCCCAGAACTAACATGAGGCTCAGCATACAGGAAGGTAGACAGATACTACTTGATGGAAAGAAGGAGAGTGCATTAACTAGGGACTGTCAAACGCCGAACAGTCAATTGGGGGAGGGGGTACAGAGTGAGGTCCTGGAATTCTAGAGTTGGGTCTGTAATCCCAGCACTTTGGGAGGCTGAGGCGGGCAGATCATGAGGTCAGGAGATCGAGACCATCCTGGCTAACACAGTGAAACCCCGTCTCTACTAAAAATACAAAAAATTAGCCAGGCGTGGTGGCAGGCTCCTGTAGTCCCAGCTACTCCGGAGGCAGGAGAATGGTGTGAACCCAGGAGGCGGAGCTTGCAGTGAGCCGAGATCGCACCACTGCACTCCAGCCTGGGCGACAGAGGGAGACTCCGTCTCAAAAAAATAAAATAAAATAAAATAAAATAAATAAAATAAAAAGATCTGTTAACAACCTCACTTGTTCACACAGTAGGAGAGTAACTTGTCCAAGGTCAAATGCTAGTAGGGGGCAGAATGGGGCCAAGTGCTTCTGTCACAGGGCAAGCTGCCCCTAATGTGCATGGAGATCTAGTAACAGTATTGGGTGCCAGAAAGTCCCAGCTCTAAACAGCCCTTCTGCCAAGTGTGATAAAACCGTCAGGCTGCTGTAATCAGATCTGAGCCTGGAAACCAAGGGCTTTTTCCCCAGCAGCACCACGAGTAACCTGAGATCCAAGCTCCCTGGGAGATATTCCCCACCCCTACGCTGGCTGCCCACTGCCCCATCTCTCTGTAACTGGCTCTGCAGGGAGGGATACCCCAGGCCAGAAGGGAAAACCCACGAAATGTGTGAAGGATGGGGCATTGCCCATCCAGTACCCCTCCTGCCCCCTTCTCTCCAGTTCCCAGCCTCAAATGCAGGCCAGAACCCAGGGCTCCACCCACCTCTGGGAGATGGGCAGAACCCAGCATGATGGGGCAGTGAGGGCTGTTCCCTCCTGCTCTCCCATCAGGAGTAATCATGGACCTCCCTCCTCTAAACTCTATTTGTGGCTCATGTTCTGCGTTTTCTGCTTGCATCCTCCCTGACACGTCTATGCATGGTTGACTCACACCTGCTTTTTCTTTTCCACCTAAATTAAGTGGTCCTTAAGGGCAAGGGCCAGATTGCACTTGTCTTAGACCCCAGGTGGAGAGACCTCAGTAAACATGACATTTCTGAGGCTACTTGCAGTTTCCCACTTGCTTTCTAGAGTCTCCCTTCTTCCTGATTCTCTCCTCACTTCTGTTCTTCTTAGCAAGTTGATGTTTCTATGAGGAATGTGATTTAAAATCAAGAAACTACCAATACAAGGCCCCAATTGCCTGTGAGCTGGTTTAGTGGTCCCAGATATTTATTTATTTTTTTGAGACGAAGTTTTGCTCTGTCATCCAGGCTGGAGTACAGTGGCATGATCCTGGCTCACTGCAACCCCCACCTCCTGGGTTGTGATTCTCCTGCCTCAGCCTCCCGAGCGGCTGGGACCACAGGTGCACACCACCAAGCCCAGCTAATTTTTTGTATTATTTTGTACAATACAAAAATGGCGAAGACAGGGTTTCGCCATGTTGCCCAGGCTGGTCTCAAACTCCTGAGCTCAAGCAATCTGCCCACCTTGGCCTCCGAAAGTGCCAGGATTACAGGTGTGAACCACCGTGCTTGGCTTTGGTCCCAGTTGTTTAAAATGTGTGCTAGAAACGCTCCTCTGTGCCCCTGAGCTTCCTGTTCCTTAAGAACTTCCAGGCTCCTTTTGTGTGCCCTGTTGAGTGTCAGGACTGAAACCGTTCACACATGTGAGGAGGACAGCTCCTGTTCCCAGGGAGAAAGGATGAATGCACCTGTGAGCCAGATTCTAGGTGTTGGTACCACAGACAGGCTGACCCTGATGATTGACTGGTGGTTCTTTTTACTTCTCACATCATCCTTAACACCCACGTGCACACCAAAAGCCTCTGGGCCAGGCCTTTAACTCTGTTTCAATGTGGGAGAGATTAGAGAAGATGCACGTGTATACAAGATAAACAGTTCTGAACTTGCATTGGAAATGTCAATATAAACTCACAATGCAGTTACATTTTTTAGCCTTGCACTGTGGCTGGAGCCTATAATCCCAGCACTTTGGGAGGCCAAAGTAGGAGGATCACTTAAGCCCAGGATTTGGAGACCAGCCTGGGCAATATAGTGAAAGACCCCATCTCTATTTAAAAAAAAAAAAAAAAAGAAAACAAAAAACATTTCCTGGGCACATGTTCTCAGGGCCTCCTGAGCCTGTGTCACAGGACATGATCCTTACATACAAAATCACACATTTCCTAGCTTTGTCAACGGAAAAAGCCTAAAACCAATGACCAACTCAGTAACAACAAACACTTCTGATGGCCATGGTATTTATGGTCTCTAAATCCCATTTCCACAAGAAGCAACCAAAGACCCTTAGAAGAAATAGCTCATTCCAGGTCTGTGGCAGTAAAAATACAAGCTAATCCTGCACATCCAGTCATGCCAGAAAGCAAAGAGGCTTTGAAAGATCACTTAGTCAAGACTGCAGTGAGCCATGAACGCACCACTGCACTCCAGTCTGGGCAACAGAACAAGACTGACTTCAAAACACAACAAAACAAAGACCATTTAGGATTGTGTCAAAGGACTCAGAAATCAACTTGAAGAGGCTCCCACTGGCCAAAGATGGGGACAATTTGAACATGAATAAGGATAACAACTGCAAAGGATTTAAACACAACAAATATGTTTAAATCCATGAAAACATCATGAAACTAAGGAAGAAACCTCTGCCATCATCAGGGGATGCTAGGGAATCAATTCATTATTTTGAAAACTGGTGCGTGGCTGGGCGCAGTGGCTCACACCTGCAATCCCAGCATTTTGGGAGGCCAAAGCAGGTGGGTCACCTCAGGTCAGGTGTTCGAGACCAGCTTGGCCGACATGGTGAAACCTCGTCTCTACTAAAAATGCAAAAATTGGCTGGGTGTAGTGGTAGGTGCCTGTAATCCCAGCTACTTCGGATGCTGAGGCAGTACAATTGCTTGAACCTGGGAAGCGGAGGTTGCAGTGAACCGAGATAGCACCACTGCACTCCAGCCTGGGCGACAGAGCAAGACTCCGTCTCAAAAAAAAAAAAAAAAAAAAGAAAAAGAAAAAGAAAACTGGTGTGTACAAGGAAGGAGGTATGCACTTGTTGAAGGAACGATAGAATATCCTATGATACATAGATAGAAAGGATAGACTATCCTATGATAGATAGAAATGATACAATATCATATGATAGAAATGATAGAATATCCTATGATAGATAGAAATGATACAATATCATGATAGAAATGATAGAATATCCCATGATAGATAGAAATGATAGAATATCCGATGATAGAAATGATAGAATATCCTATGATAGAAATGATAGAATATCCCATGATAGACAGAAATGATAGAATATCCTATGATAGATAGAAATGATAGAATATCCTATGATAGAAATGATAGAATATCCCATGATAGATAGAAATGATAGAATATCCGATGATAGAAATGATAGAATATCCTATGATAGATAGAAATGATAGAATATCCTATGATAGATAGACATGATAGAATATCCCATAATAGACAGAAATGTTAGAATATCCCATGATAGACAGAAATGATAGGATATCCTATGGTAGATAGAAATGATAGAATATCCCATGATAGATAGAAATGATAGAATATCCTATGATAGAAATGATAGAATATCCTATGATAGATAGAAATGATAGAATATCTTATGATAGGTAGAAATGATAGAATGTCCTATGATAGATAGAAATGATAGAATATCCTATGATAGATAGATATACATGATATAATATCATTTTACAACCCCTGTGAAATAATGGATCTAAGTAAAGCTATCAATGACTGCAAACACCGAAAACAGAAGACAACCACTGGCCTGGGCTACTTTGTGAGACCCCGTCTCTACAAAAAAATACAAAAATTAGCCAAGCAGACTGGGTGCGGTGGCTCAGGCCTGTAATCCCAGCACTCTGGGAGGCCGAGGTGGGCAGACCACCTGAGGTCAGGAGTTCAAGATCAGCCTCACCAACATGGTGAAACCCCATCTCTATCAAAAATACAAAAATTAGCTGGGCATGGTGGCGAGCGTTTGAACCTGGGAGGTGGAGGTTGCAGTGAGCCTAGATCACGCCATGGCACTCCAGCATGGGTGACAAGAGCGAAACTTCGTCTAAAAAAAAAATTAGCCAAGAGTGGTGGTGCACACCTGCAGTCCCACCTGCTCAGAAGGCTGAGATGGGAGGATCACCTGGCCCCAGGAGGTCGTGGCTGCAGTGAGCCACCACTCCAGCCTGGGTGACAGAGTGAGACCCTGTCTCAATAAAAGAAAAAAAAAAAGCCCAACAGTATATGCTCCCTTATATGGAAGTACAAATCTATTAAGTATTCTTGCAAAAACAAACAAACCAAATCTGTTGTCTCTGACTTTAATTACCAGTTTACAGAAAATACAGGGGCAGTAAAAAAAATTTACCATGGGAATACAGATGGTCTAACAGAAACTCCGTTTAACAAATAAAGAAAAAATAATCGAGGACATACCTTTGGATCAAAAGATTACAAGAGAAATGGGCACGGTGGCTGAAGCCTGTAATCCCAGCAATTTGGGAGGCCAAGGCAGGTGGATCATATGAGGCCAGGAGTTCGAGACCAGCCTGTCCACAACGTGGTGAAACCCCGTCTCTACTAAAAATACAAAAAAATTAGCCGGGCGTGCTGGCAGGCACCTGTAATCCCAGCTACTTGGAAGGCTGAAGCAGGAGAATCGCTTGAACCCAGGAGACGGAGGTTGCAGTGACTGAGATCGAGTCACTGCACTCCAGCCTGGGTGACAGAGTGAGACTCCTTCTCAAAACAAACAAAAAAAGATTACAAGAGGATTTAATAACAAGATTACAAGAGGATTTAAGAGACATATCAGCCCATTGCAATGTATGGAATTTATTTAGATTCCAATTTGAAAAAAACTATACCCCCAAACATTTATGAGGCCGGGAAATGTAAACAGTGACTGGATATTTGCTTATCTTAAAGAATTACTATTCTTAGGTATCATCATGGTAGTGTGACTACTTAAAAAAAAAAAAGTCCTGGCCGGGCTTGGTGGCTCACGCATGTAATCCCCCAGCACTTTGGGAGGCCGAGATGGGCAGATCACCTGAGGTTAGGGATTCCAGACCAGCCTGGCCAACATGGTGAAACCCCATCTCTACAAAAAATACAAAAATTAGCCAGGCATGGTGGCTCATGTCTGTAATCCCAGCTACTTGGGAGGCTGAGACAGGAGAATCACTTGAACTCAGGAGGCAGAGGTTGCAGTGAGCAGAGATCGCGCCATTGCACTCCAGCTTGGGCGACAAGAGTGAAACTATGTCTCAAAAAAAAAAAAGAAAAAAAAAGTCCTTATCTTTTAGAGATATATTCTGAAATATTTCCTAATGAAATATGATATCTGAAATTTGCTTCAATGTTATGTAAGAGGAATGTACAGAAGTATTGACGAAACAATGTTGACCATGAGCTGGTAATTGCTGAAGATGAATGATGAGTACATTGGCATTGTTTATACTCTTCTCTCTGCTTTTGTAGGTATTTAACATCTCCATGATAAAAAGTTTAAAACAGGCCGGGCGCGATGGCTCACGCCTGTAATCCCAGCACTTTGGGAGGCCGAGGCAGGCAGATCACTTGAGGTGGGGAGTTTGAGACCAGCCTGGCCAACATGGCAAAACCCTGTCTCTACTAAAACTACAAAAAAAAAAAAAAAATTAGCCAGGCATGGTGGCATGTGCCTGTAGTCCCAGCTACTCAGGAGGCTGAGGTGGGAGAATCACTTGAACCTGGGAGGTGGAGGTTGCAGTGAGCTGAGATGGTGCCACTGCACTCCGGCAGTCTGGGCAACAGAGTGAGACTCCATCTCAAAAAAAAAAAAAGTTTAAAACAGCATTTTGAATATATGTCCCTAACTGGATATATCCCAAGGACTAAAACAACCACAAAGAAATCTTAAATTTCATTTAGTAATGTTATTGTCAGCAATATATTACTATTGTCACTTTGGAAACTTATATAGACTGAATGATAAAGCATGTAAGTAATTATGTTAATATGACTAGGAACCCAAAATTTCAGCTCACTGCAACCTCCGCCTCCCGGGTTCAAGCGATTCTCCTGCCTCAGGCCCCCGAGTAGCTGGGACTACAAGTGCACGCCACCACGCCCAGCTAATTTTTGTATTTTTAGTAGAGACGGGGTTTCTCCATGTTGGCCAGGATGGTCTTGATCTCGTGATCTGCCTGCCTTGGCCTCCCAAAGTGCTGGGATTACAGGCGTGAGCCACAGCGCCCGGCCCCTGCAAAATATATATATTTTTGAGATGGAGTTTTGCTCTTGTCACCCAGGCTGGAGTCCAATGACACGATCTCAGCTCACTGCAACCTCCACCTTCCGGGTTCAAGTGATTCTCCTGCCTCAGCCTCCCAAGTAGCTGGGATTACAGGCATGAGCCACCATGCCCAGCCACCCTGCAATATTTAATTTGACTTGGAACATCAGTATTAACTCACTTTTTGTTGTTTCTGAAAGATAAACATCTCCTAGCTATGCCCACTGAAAAGACCTAAAAAAAAAAAAAAAAAAAAAAATGGCCAACGTAGTAGCAACCCTGTACTCAGATTGTGGTCCCTGACATGTACCAGCGATTGAGAAATGGCCAAGTCCATGTCTGGGGCAGGAAATGGACAAGATGAACTTGAGCTATCTTGTGCCTAAAATCAAGGAAACATCAAAGGCTACTGGAGTGGTCAAAAGAACACAGGAAACATCCGGAAGGAGGTCCCAGATGGACAGCTTGAGCCTCAACAATACCAACTGCAATGGATTGAAACACAAATGCATGAAATCCACAAGTTTGTAATGATAATTAATTTAAAACAATAACCTCACTGATCACCTTTGGTAGCTGTTAGAGCATCATCTGATTACTCCAAAAATTGGTAAGTGATGGGATAGTATCAAGCATTTATCATAGTTTTCCCATACAAACCATATTTTAGCATAATCAAATAATGAATGAGGAAAACATTTTCTTTATGGAAGACTCATATCGAATAAGTAATTAAGGAGTGATAGAAATAAAAATCATAAATTTGCAATATCTAATGCAATAGAATCTAGGCAATGATCATCAATGGTTTAGGAGAAGGGTTAATGAGACACTTTATAATGGCCAACATGGGCAACATCTCTACAAAGATAAAAACTAGCTGGTGTGGTGGTACACAGCGTAGTCCTAGCTACTTGGGAGGCTGAGGCAAGAGTATTGTTTGAGCTCAGGAGGTGGAGGCTGTAGTGAACTATGATTGCACCACTGCACTCAGCCGGGGTGACAGAGTGAGACCCTGTCTCCAAAAAAACCCACAAACTGTATAATGGATGGGTCAGTCTGACATCACCTGAACCCACTGAAAGTGGAACAGCGAGGCATGATGTGCCACATGAGATGATGCCATCTCCACAGCTCCGCTTATGAAATAGTCCTGTCAAAAAATAAATAAAAATCTGGCTGGGCACGGTGGCTCACACCTGTAATCCCAGCACTTGGGGAGCCCAAAGCAGGTGATCACCTGAGGTCAGGAATTCCAGACCAGCCTGGCTAACATGGTTAACCCCGTCTGTACCAAAAAATACAAAAAATTATCTGGGCATAGTGGTGCGTGCCTGTAATCCCAGCTACTTGGGAGGATGAGGCACAAGAATTTGCTTGAACCTGGGAGGTGGAGGTTACAGTGAGCTGACATCATGCCACTGCACTCCAGCCTGGGCAACAGAGCGAGACTCCGTCTCAAAAATAAATAAATAAATAAATAAATAAATCTATCTAAATTTATTCAAGCCTCCTAGCTCTTATTAGCTTACAGGGGAAAAAAAAAAAGAGGACAAAGAGGAGTATCTTTTTATTTTTTGTGGAGATGGGGTTTCACCACATTGCCCAGGCTGGTCTCAAACTCTTGGGCTTGAGTGATCTGCCTGGTTCAGCCTCCCATAGTGCTGGGACCACAGACGTGAGGCATCTGTGCCTGGCTCAAGAGGAGCATCTTAAACACCACTCTGAGGATACGGTCAGCCAAATATAGAATGGGGGCAATTCTGTAGGAAAAATTATTGTTCATCAATAAGTAGCACTGAAAGAATAGAGGAGCCGTTAGAGATTAAGAGAAACCTGAGACACACAGCAACTAAATACAATTTGTTTATCTCAGTTGATTCCTGATTCAAACCAACCAAAGAATTTTTGAGGCAACTGGAGAAAACTGTCCATGGACTGGATAACTGATAAGGAATTATTGTATACTTTGTGGGATATCATGGTATTGTGATCAAGTTGTTAAAAATTTAGTCCTATTTCTTAGAGACACATACAGAAGTATATACAGGTGAAACTAAATTGTCTGGCACGAGCTTTAAAACTACCCTAGGGGATGGGGGAAAGGGAAAGAAGATGAAACAAAGCAGCAGAATGTTAATAACTGTTGCAGCTTGGTTCTTTATATCTGGCTCCCTACTTGTGTATATTTGAAATTTGCCATAACAAAAAAGTTAAACGTAGAACATTTTTAAAAAATAGGTAAAACAAGCCCTTGCACAGGTTATTAACGGAACTGAACTCTTGGGAATTTAAGGAACTGGAAGGCCAGTCGAGGTTGGAGGCATCGGGATGATGGCAGGGCAAGGAAGACTCTGAGTTTGACCTGGACCTGGCACGAGGGTGGAGGAGAGGGGAAGGGGCATGAACCAAGGCACAGTGGGGTCAAAAGCCTCATCGTGCACATGCCAAGTACATTCCCTATTCCCACGCTGTGGGTAATGGGTGCTTGTTCCATCTCCTGGCCACACTATGGGTTTTTTTTTTTTTTCATTTTTTGAGATGGAGTTTCACTCTTGTCACCCAGGATGGAGTGCAATGGCACGATCTCGGCTCACTGCAACCTCCACCTCCTGGATTCAAGTGATTCTCCTGCCTCAGCCTCCCGAGTAGCTGGGATTACAGGCATGCACCACCACACCTGGCTAATTTTTTATATTTTTAGTAGAGACAGGGTTTCATCATGTTGGCCAGGCTGGTCTCGGAACTCCTGACCTCAAGTGATCCACCTGCCTCAGCCTCCCAAAGTGCTGGGATTACAGGCGTGAGTCATCATGCCCATCCCTACTCAGGGGTCTTTTAGAAGGAAAATGCCACCATTGCCCCACACTTCAGACTCTTTCTGACCCCCTCTCCCCAACTCCCAAACCCCCCAGTCCAAGGTGCAGCACAACCCCACCCAACTGGCAATTGACACAAAGAGTGCTGGTCTATGCCTCCACCTGCTGGTGGCCACTGGGAAGTGAAGCTGTCAAAAGCCAAAGGGCTCCCTGAACTGAGAGTTAAGAATGTTGTAGAAAGATCAGGTCTTTCCCCCTCATAAAAGAAACACATGCCAATAAACATATAAGAAAGCCTTTAATTTTGTCACCATAAACATTATACTCTGATTGCTCACTTACAGTATAAAATATTCACCCCGCTAAATAAATAAGACGACATTATTGCAAACGGCACTTAAACCCCCCTGAGAGATAAGACCTCCCTTAGCTCAGGCAGGGGGTGCTCCTGAGTTTCTGTGTGAGATTCCCCAAGCACAGATATACTCTGGGGGCTGAGATGGACAAAGGCTTGGGAAACCGCACTTTGTGCTTCTGGTCCTGCAGTAGCTCCAAACAGGGCTGTGGAGCCGGTGGGGAAAGTTGGGGGTAGGGGAAATTTTGGGCAGTGCCTTCATCAGCCCAGTCCTAGAGAGAGTAGAGGGGAGTGGAAGTGGGGGGAACCAGGCTGGGCCAAGAGAAGAGGGGTGGTTAGGGAAGCCGTTGAGACCTGAAGCCCCACCCTCCACCTTCCTTCAACACCCTAACCTTGGGTAACAGCATTTGGAATTATCATTTGGGATGAGTAGAATTTCCAAGGTCCTGGGTTAGGCATTTTGGGGGGCCAGACCCCAGGAGAAGAAGATTCTGGCAATGATCAGCCCAATGACCAGCTATCTCAGGGGACCTGATTGTTGGGGATCCCCCACCCTACCCAAATATTAGACACCAACACAGAAAAGCTAGCAATGGATTCCCTTCTACTTTGTTAAATAAATAAGTTAAATATTTAAATGCCTGTGTCCCTGTGATGGCAACAGAAGGACCAACAGGCCACATCCTGATAAAAGGTAAGAGGGGGGTGGATCAGCAAAAAGACAGTGCTGTGGGCTGAGGGGACCTGGTTCTTGTGTGTTGCCCCTCAGGACTCTTCTCCTACAAATAACTTTCATATGTTCAAATCCCATGGAGGAGTGTTTCATCCTAGAAACTCCCATGCAAGAGCTACATTAAACGAAGCTGCAGGTTAAGGGGCTTAGAGGTGGGAAACCAGGTGACTGAGTTTATTCAGCTCCCAAAAACCCTTCTCTAGGTGTGTCTCAACTAGGAGGCTAGCTGTTAACCCTGAGCCTGGGTAATCCACCTGCAGAGTCCCCGCATTCCAGTGCATGGAGCCCTCCTGGCCTCTCTGTATAAGTCCAGACTGAAACCCCCTTGGAAGGCCTCCGGTCAGGCAGCCCTAGAGACTGGGGAGAGAGGAGAGGGACGCCCCAGCCCCCAGCTGTGCAGCTACGCACCTCAGCAGCACAGGGTGGCAGCAGAGAGCCACATTACTTTGGCAGCAACAGAAACTGGCGGCCAGCCAGGCAGCCCCAATGGGGCTAACAGGAGGGGGGAGCTGGGACCCACTGAGGCAGGCCCTCCACCCCAATGTGCTGGAAGTTTTCTACACTGAGTATTTGGCCAAGTCGCTCTTGTCAAATACTACCTGTGTAGCAAAGTAAATGGCGACCAGACCCAGGCCTGCGGCAGACACCATATAGGCAGTGACAGACTGGCTGAGCTGGACGATGGAGCCCATAAACAGGGACGGGGCCACCTGGGACAGCAGGAAGGCACTATCCAGGATGGCGAGGTCCAGGCAGATGCCCCGGCCCGGAACCACCCTGGCCTCGGTGGGCTCACCCACCACCACACGTACGGAGACATCACAGGCAGAGGCCCCGCAGAGTGCGGGTGGAGGTGGGAGCAGGTCACTGCCTCCAGCACCCACGTGTCCATTAGGGAAGGGAGCTCCAGGCTTAGGGCTTGGCAGGAAGCTGGTCATCAGGCTGTCCTCACTGCTAGCACCTCCAGTGTCCCCTCGGTATTTGGGCAGGAACACCTAAGGCAGAGGGGTGAAGAAAAGGGAAAGAGGACAGGTGTGTACCCAGCACTGGCACCACCCCAGCTGTGAGAACAGACCCTTGCCTCCATCCCAGGAGCAATGGGACTTCATGAGAATCAGGAACAGGAGAGAAGATGGAGACCCTACTTGGTCCAGGGCTAACCAGGACCCTTCCTCAGGAGTGGGAGAAGGGTAACGGGGTGGGGCGGGGACAAATGTGAACCCAGAAGTCTAGGTCTCCTCTAGCCTCTTAGAACAGGTAAGAGGCAGACAAACTCAATATCACAGATCAGAGAGAACAGAGCTCCAAGGTAAGGAAAAGACACAGGGGGAATGAAGACGGTGGTAAGAGATGCACAGAACTGAGGAACAAAAGCCAAGGCAGGGCCCCTGATGGCCCAAACCCCA
The DNA here is from genome assembly GCF_029281585.2 of Gorilla gorilla gorilla. Classification (NCBI taxonomy): domain Eukaryota; kingdom Metazoa; phylum Chordata; class Mammalia; order Primates; family Hominidae; genus Gorilla; species Gorilla gorilla. Next base: position 51,091,211 of record NC_073224.2, on the reverse strand, counting down.
CGCAGGCTCTCCTAACCTTCCTTCCTGCCTGCCCTCCACTCCGACATCTGGAAATCCTCATTGCCCGGTGCAGAGAAGCTCTGCCTCTCTGGGGTCCCAGATGCCACTAGGGTAGCTGCCCTGCCATGAGCTCCCTTGTCCCCAGCCTTGGGGCAGGGAGAATCCAGTAGACCCCAAGCAGGAGGAATGCCCCTCTTCCCACCTCCCCCCAGCCCCAGCTGTGCTAATGTTGAAGGCTTCTCACTTCCTTCCTGCTGTCTGACTTAGATCAGAGTGACTGGTCGACCACCATCCCCCCAACCCCTGCCCTTGATGGCCCAGAGCCTCCTATTTAAGGACAAGGCCAGGTCTTATCCAACATTGTCCCCATGCCATAAGAGTTGAGTTGGCTGCATTTGCGAGGTGGGAGCCATGGGAGAGCTCAAACCTGACACCAGGGAAGCCCACGGCTCACCATGCAGCTCAACAAGTGGGCAAAGGAACAGGCAGACAGCGTGCAGTGCCAAGTCTGCCATCAGCTGCTGTTAGGAAGGGGCCTCTGAGGACTTCTCCTCCCTGCCTGCCACCCCAGGAATGTCCGCTGAGCTTGGAGTCTGGAGTGGTCCGAGGACAGACATGCTCCTCCATCTGGAGAAGATGGCTAGCCCCAGAACGTTCCCTGGCACGACAGCACACACTCAGGCCTGGCCGCTGATGCCAGCCCCCTGCCCCCAGCCCAGGCAAGCAGAAGAGTGAAGGCTGAAGAAGGTTATCAGTGGGCTAACAGGGGTCTCAGGGACCAGGCTCTCCCAACCAAAACCTTAGCCCCTCCCTCCATACCTCTCATCCCTGCAGCTACCTACTCAGTTAACCAGCCTCTCAGCTACGAACTTACCTACTCCTCTCCTCAAGTGCTACGAGACGCAGGGGCAGGTCTTCCCTATAGTCTGAGAGCTCTATGAGAGCAGTCCTGCATCTCCTCCTCCCTTGGGACACCCCAACTTCATGCCCCTCAAGGCAGAGTCCAGCACCCAGGTTTGTAGCTCAGTGAGGTCAGTGGAGGGGACAAGGATGACCACACTGCCTGGGTTAGGTGGCTTCCCAAGGAAAGGGGCCCCTGGAGGGGCTGGTTAGTGTAGGGCCAACCAAGGAGGAGGTCCCCACAACTTACACAGTGCCCAAGTGAGTGGGTCAGGCGTCAAGCTCAGATATCTGCCACAGGGGAAGGGGAAGGAGGAAGGGAAGGAGGCAAAGGAGGGACGCAGGAAAAGAAAAGGGAATTAGACAGAAAAGAAAAATAAGCCAGAAAGAAAGGGGGTAGGAAGGAGCCTGCCCCATCTCAGAGACCAGAGTAGGATACAGGCTAAGTCAGGTTGCTGCTCCCTGAAGAAAGGTGTTGCTAAGGCCGGACCATTCCCACTCCCATCTGCTGAGGCTGAATGGCCCAGGGGTCATCTGATTCAGCGCCCTGCCTCTTCATAGAACAACCAGCCTAGAAGCCTAGGGCTCCTGCTGGCCTGACCCTTTGGGATTCCCACCAACGTATTTTGCATTTCCTGCAATCATCCATTCAAGTGCTACACAGTCCTGACCCCAGGAAGTCATTCCCAGAATCTAATCTACACTCTTCTGCAGCCCAAGCCTCTGGCCCTGGGGCTAGGATAAGCTTCTTCTCTGATTCAAAGAAGCATTCTCCAAAGTTGCTTGCCAGATACCAGGTTCTGAGCTAGTTGGCCTCCCAAAAACCCAGACCACCCCTCCCACCCTGACTCCACCCACGGGCCAATGAGTACCTGCTTCTCCCGGTGGTAGAGGGAGGCCAGTGTGTAGGGCAGGATCTGCAGAGCTGAGAAGGTGAACCCGGTGAGGGCGGCTGAAGCTGTCACCACGGCCACACTGTGGGACAGGCATGTGGCACCGGCAGCCACAGGGAAAGCTGCCACACTGGCCAAATAGACTGCTCGAGTGCCGAATCGCTGCACCAGCCGGTCCATGACCAGAGAGAAGACCAGGGAGATGGCGCACTGCAGGAACAGCCCCAGGCTGCCCATCCGAACGCCTGCAGAGGGAGAGAGGCCATCAGACAGGGCCTGGGAGGGAAGGGTAGGAGCAGTCTCGGGGAGATGAGAAGGCGGGACCACAGGTACCTGCTGCACGAGACCGGCTGTGGACCAGCCCTGCTCCCCAGCACCCTTCCCCTTTCTACCTGTAGCAATGGGAGTCTAGGTTCTTCCACTGACCCTCAGAGAATGTGGGCAAAGCCCCTTGCTGAAGGCAGAGGAAGGTGGTCTGAAGGTTTCCTGGGAGTCTCAGCTGTGGGGACAGGCGGGTGAGAGGGAACACAAAGACAGCTGGCCATAGGCTTCAAGACGCTTCTAGGACGCCTGAGCTGGAAGGCGCTGGTGAGATTATTTGGAAAGTCGTTGGGGGGAGCAGAGGGCACACTGCAGCTGGAACCAGGCAGATCTGAAATCCAGCCTTGACTCCTCCACTCCCTCTAGACTTTGAATAAGCTCCGCCTTTCCTTCTGTCAAACTGGGGCAATGACTCTGATCAGACTCCTAGCGCAGCCAGAGGCCTTCCTGAAACTGCAAGCAGAGATGTTCCACACCCATGAGAAGCCGTGTATGCAGATGGGGTCCATCCCCACTTTCCTGACAGAGAAGTCGGGGCCAGGATGGAGAGGCACCAGCCCAGACACAGCCCCGAGTGTCATCTCTGGTGGGCGGCTCCCACACCAGCCTCTGCTGGCTGCCAAGGCCTTACCTTCATCATAGTGTCTCCGGGCCTCGGTGCCCGGCTCAGCTCTGGGCACGCCCTGGTACAGCCCCTCGCCCACGAAATCCGTGTAAAACAGCGTGAAGGTCATGAGTGCCATCCAGCTGCACAGCTCAGCCATGAAGAGCCGGCGCAGGGTGCGGGGCATGCGGCAGCACAGCTGGTGCAGCCGGGGAAGCAGGGCGCCCAGGTTCCGGAAAGCCAAGCGGGCCCGGCATGGACAGCAGTGGGGCGGCAAGGAGGGGGCCGACAGCCCTTCTGCTGGCTCGGTGGGGCCCAGCGCTGCCTCCTCAGCCACCAGCAGTGTGGCTGCTACGCAGGTGAGGAAGATGAGGGTGAGCAGGCCAAAGAGGCACTCCTCCTGGGTGCCCAGGTAGGGGGCCAGGGCACTGGTGTCCCAGTCAATGGCAGGCAGGAGGTAGCCCAGGCAGCCCCCAAGACTGATCATGAAGGCATAGACAGAGTAGGCCTGGCGACAGTGGTCCGGGTCCCGGAAGAGGTCAGAGAGCAGGGCCTCCAGTGGAGTGAAGCACACCTGGCCACAGAAGTCCAGCAGCCCCACGCCCAGGATGAGCAGTGCCAGCTCCAGGGGCCTGGGATCCGGGCACAGCAGCCCTGCTAGCCAGCCAGCCCTTGGGATGAGAAAGAGGCTCAGCAGGATGCCCAAGGACAGCGCCCAGATGAAGGGCCGGCGGCGGCCATAGCGTCCACGCCAGTGGTCACTGGCTGAGCCTAGGAGCGGGACACAGACCAGGCCCAGCACTGGACCAATGCCTGCAAGAAGGGAAGTAGTATGAGTCAATGGCTGGGACAAGTAAAGGGCAAGGGGAAGGGGAACCAAGCTCCATGAGAAGGATGGAAATAACATTCCGTACTCGACACTGTGCTACGTCTTCACGGGGATGCTGTAATTTACTCCTCGTAACACAGGCATTACAGATGCCCCCATTTTCAGATGGACAAACTGAGGCATGGAGCAACTAAGAAGTGATACTTATTCAAAGGTGCAGACCTAGGGAGGGTAAGAGGCAGCGTTTCAACAAGCAGTGTGACTCCAGAGCCTGCAATCCTCACAGGGGCCCCTCTTCCTGGGGGTGAGGGGTTGTCACACAGTGGTTACTACTTGCCTTCTGTGGCTTTTGTAGAATTTATCTGCAGAGTCAGGAGTCCGCCCCTTGTCCTAGGGGTAGGAGCAAGCCCCGGCTGAGAGACCTTGATGGAGTCCCAGCTTTACTGTTCAGCTGCTATTTGGCTTTGGCTAAGACTTACCTAACCTCTTAAAAGCCTCTGCTTCCTTCTCTGTAAAATGGATCACCTCAAATGGTGGTTGTAAGCATTAAATGAGATAATCGCTATAAATTATAAAAGGGCTAGCCAAAGGTTAGGAGCATTTCTCCAGCGTCTCCTATGAGCCAGGCTCTGTGCAGGACCAGGGATCCAGAGGTGACTGGGGTATGTCCTTGGTATTCTCTTCTTTCTCTTGGTGTGCCCCCTCAGCCCAGGGTCACCCTCCTGCCCAGCAATGCCTTCCCAGCAGACCACCTCTCCCTCCAAGCAGCTCCCAGGGCAGAGGTACTCCTGTCCCACATCCCAGGTGGCACGTATCTGGAACAGGAAGGAAGGAGGATGTAGTGACTCACCCAGCACCATGGTCATGAACTTCTCCTCTACCCCCACTTCCAGCAGCAGAGGCGGCACATAGGTGATGCCTGCGGCCAAACACACCTCCAGGCCAAAGGTTAGCAGGTTGACCAGCAAGAGCTGGGCTTTCCGGTGCCGCAGCAGGCGGCTCACCCACAGCCTCTGGACCATAGTGGGCCAGGCGGGTAGGGCTCAGGGGGCCGTTCAGGCACTCCAGAACTGCTTCGTCTCGGCTCTGCTCCAGAAGCTGCGGCCTCTCCTCCTTGCTGCCGCCAACTGCCTAGGAATCAGCCAGGCGCCCATTTCCGCCAGCCCTTTGGTGCCGGTCCAGCTTCTCAGCCCATGCTCAACACCTGCTGCTGTGGGGCACCTCAGTGGGGACACGTCTCATCACTCAGATCCTAGAAGGGCGGGGCAATCACAAGCACACGGGGTGTTAAGTCCTGGGAGCCAGGTCTCCACGATTTGCTCTAAATTGTCTGGATCCTGATCATTCACAGGCTGGCGACTGGCCCTGTCACCGAGGTGCCACCCCCTTCTGCCCAGTCAGGAAATGCATGTTAATATTAGCCTAAGGCTGACATAATTAATAAGGTAAATATGATTTTTTAAACCTCAGCACACTCCAGAGCCAAACAGATGTTGGTTATTCTCTGTTTTGAAAAATCTACAATTTCCCTTCCCTGTTAGTATTGGGGAGCGGGAGGGAGCAATCAAACCAACTGAATTTTTAGTTGCCCAGCTATCAAGGTGCCCCTGGAGACCCTCTGCCAGGCCTGGTTTGTTTGCTTTTGTCTTTCTACTCCCCAAACCTGGGGTGTTCAATTCCCCTTTGTTAAGAGTAACACTTCCTATTCTGCATTGCTTGGCCATGAGCCACATTGCACCACAACCCCTAATCCCAAAGACCAGGATGAAGGGGAAAGGGAGGAGAGGCTGTTTTGTTGGGTTGGGTTTTAACTTAGAGAAGGCTCCCTGGGGTGAGCCTAGGCCTGAAAATCTCTCCCTTGAGTTTCTCCCTGAGTTCAATGTTCAAGGGGAAGAAACAATCCCTCAGGTGGCCGTCCAACTGTCATGGGAGAGTGGAGCCGTCCCCAGGTTCTAGCTCACAGGGGCATGAAACCACACCACCTGGCAACACCTGTAATGATACCAGTGACTCCCCCAAGCTGACAGGATGCCCAGCCACTTCCAGGGCAGCCTTTCTGTGCTCTTAAATGGCAGAGAAAGGAATTTTTCTGTGCTCTTTTTAATTTTCAGCAGAGAAGTCCCACACCCCCTTCCTGCTAGCCCTGCCTCCTGTGCAGAAAGAACCATCCTGTACCTCCCCCGCCAAGCAAGCGGTCTCCAAGTCTTGCTTCCCGACAATACACCCATTGCAGTATCTAAGCCTCTGCTTAGAAGTGACTATGAAAAGCTGGGTGTTGTGGCGCACGCCTGGAATCCCAGCACTTTGGGAGGCCAAGGCAGGCAGATCACTTGAGGTCAGGAGTTCAAGACCAGCCTGGCCAACATGGTGAAACCCCGTCTCTGCTAAAAATACAAAAATTAGCCAGGCATGATGGCAGCTGCCTCCACCACCCCCAGCCCCTACTCATGCCCTCTGCCAATCTCAGCACCTCATTATAAAAGGCACTTCAACTTCTCTTATCTTTTCATACAATACTAAACCCCATGGGGCCTTGCATATTACAAAGCGTGTTGTGGGTGCTCTGAGCTGTGCCACAGAGAAATCAGCCAGGACTGAGTGTGGTGGCTCATGCCTATAATCCCAGAACTTCAAGAGGCCAAGGCAGGAGGATCACTTGAGCCCGGGAGTTTGAGACCAGCCTGGGCAACACAGCGAGACCCCCTCTCTACAAAAAATTTAAAAATTATCCAGGCGTGGTAGTATGCACCTGTGGTCCCAGCTACTTAAGAGGCTGAGATGGGAGGATTGCTTGAGCCTGGGAGGTCAAGGGTGCAGCGCGCAGTGATTGGACCACTGCCTCCAGTCTGGGTGACAGAGGCAGACACTGCCTAAAAAAACATCAGATGGCTATCAGTCCTGGGTAAGGTCTGTTCACTCCACCACCACCTTCAGGGGCTTTGCAGCTGGCAGATCATGAAGGAAGGGAATTGAGATAAGGCTGGGCAACCAGCAGCCTCCTCCACTAAATCCTGCTCAGACTCACCCTTTGGGATGGGGCACACGGCCTCCTACGGAGGTGGCATGAGAAGGTGTGTAAAATACTGACCCATACTGTCTCCAAAAGGAAGGTGGAAGGCCAGACCTCAGTCTTAGCTGTCATAGGTTCAACTTGAGCATCTCATTGCTGCATTTCCACAGTGCCCCCAAGAAGGAAAGCAGGAGACAGCACAGAGACCAAGAGGCAGTGCTATCCAGCCTAAAGGAAGGGGTTCTGCGGCCAAAGGCTTCCAGCCCATTCCACTCCCCACCCTTGTTCTGGGAGGGCCCTGAATGCTAACCTGCTCTGGGTTTTCAGGAGACCAGGTCCTCCCTGAGCAAACAGAGACTTTGTTAGACCCAGCCTCGCCTATAACCTGCACCCATTCTCTAAGTCCTGGCTGCTCCCTATTGTTTAAAATAAATTGCAGGCCAGGCACAGTGGCTCACATCTGTAATCTCAGCACTTTGGGAGGCTGGAGTGGGATGATGGCTTGAGGGCAGGAGCTTAAGAACAGCCTGGGCAACATAGCAAGACCCTGTTTCTACAAAAATAAAAATAAAATAGGCCAGGTACAGTGGCTCATGCCTGTAATCCCAGCACTTTGGGAGGCCAAAGCAGGCAAATTACCTGAGGTCAGGAGGTTCGAGACCAGCCCGGCCAACGTGGTGAAACCCCATCTCTACTAAAAATACAAAAATTAGCTGGGCATGGTGGCGTGCGCCTACAATCCCAGCTACTCGGGAGGCTGAAGGAGGAGAATTGCTTGAACCTGGGAGGCGGAGGTTGCAGTGAGCCGAGATTGCGCCACTGCACTCCAGCCCCATGACAGTGCGAAACTCCATCTCAAATAAAAATAAATACATAAAATAAAAAATAAAAAAATAAAAAAATAAAAATTAGCTGGGCATGGTGGCATGCACCTATAATCCCAGCTACTCAGGAGGCTGAGGTGGGAGGATCTCCTGAGCCCAGGAGTTCGAGGCTGCAAGTGAGCTATGATTGTGCCAGTGTTCTCCAGCCTGGGCAACAGAGTGAGACCTGGTCTCTAAAAAATAAAAAAATAAAAATAAACCACAGCTGTCCAGCAACCATTAATCACCCCACCTGCTTTGCCCCTCCCTTAATCCAGTTCCCAGGCCCCCCAGGAATTAGCAGGATCCTTCTTAGCCCACATGGGAAAAAGACAAAAAGAAAGAGGTAAAGAGAAGAGTGCCCCCCACCATCCTCCTACAGCCCAGATAGCTCATTAGTAGCCTCCCCCTTCCTGGGGTGCCTTTCTCCAACGCCCCCCATCCCCACCCAGAGATTCTTTACCTGGTAACTTGGGGTTGGGCCAGGTGGGGAAAGGATTTGACTAGGAAGGGTGCAGGCTTCAAGCACCCCTGTATTCTTTGGTTGCAGAGTCTGTCCTCCCCCGTTTGAGTTCTACTCTGCCCAGCGGGTCCAGAGTCCTCTTGATACCCCCAGACTTTACTCTTCCCAGCCCGGAATTGCCTGAGAAGTTCCAAGTCCATAAGCACACACTACCCTCCAAAGCCCCCTTTTCTTATCCTTGCATGCTTTCCAGTACCCCAGTCCCTGTCATTTCATCCCTCCTCCAGGGTCTTCGGGCTAAGGAGACCACAGAGGACTCCTGAGCACTAAGTCCAGCTGCTCGCCATCCCCTCTCCAGGGCCGCCTTCCCTGGAGCACAAACGGAGGAGCCCAGCCTTTCTCAGTTCTCAGGCTCAGGGAGGTCAGAGAACAAGAAGTCTTTCAGTACCACTTTCCTGGCCACCACTCCCATCAGCAGCCTCAGGGCAAGCTTCTTGCCAAAGCTTGCAAGTGACAGATCAGTGTTGGAACCCCGCCTCCTGCCCCAAGTCTGCGGAACTCCCCCGTCCTCCTGGGGACAGGGTCCAATTCTCCCTTACACCCTCCAGTCTTGGAGATGCTTCTAAAATCCTCCTGCCCTACTACTCCTGGAACACTTTGGCAAAGACAAGATCAACCAGAAGAGCCAGCCTCAGAGCGTTCACCTGGCAAGGAGTGGGCAGGAAGAGGAAGGAAGTGGAGGGGCTGACCTCTCAGAAACGCAAGGAACAGGCAGCCTTCTAGGACAAGTCCCTCTCAAGTTCCAAACATCTCCCCTCCTCTCTGGGCCCAGCAATGGCAAGACAGCAAGAAAGCTGGAGGAAACCTAAGGCCTCTGGGAACCTTTCTGGAGCTCTGCCCCAGGTCATCCTTCCTCATCCTTGGGGGAAAAGAATCAAAACCCAGAGAGACCAAGGGCCCTGGGCAAGGTCAGTGAACCTGGATCCCCGCTGCACCCCTCCAGGTACTGGGAGATACATGCCCCTATGCATCCCAATATGTGACACCCCCAGGGCTGGCTCCCACCCCAGCAAGAAAAGGGGCTGGGAAATGTTTACCTAATGAATGAATGGCTAAGAGCAAGGGGTGGCAGTAGAAGCAAGGGTGAGGGCTTAAGTCCTCCTCCTCCCACGTTCTCCCCACACACCGAGGACTTTGCAGGCCCAACTCCAGACGGAGCAGCTCCTATGGGCTCAAAGGTGGTGAGTGGCTCAGATAAACCCTCCTGGACTGGAAAGCCCCCACTTCAGACCAGACCCCAAAAAGGGAGTTTTGGGGGAAATGAAACTGAGCAACAGGAACAAACTTGGCCTGAACTTTGTCCAAAATACAGAAGACAGAGTGGCAGAGAAGGAGGAAAGCCCACTCCCTTGTAGTCGCCCCAGACCCGAGCCCACTCCCTTGTAGCTCCCTAAGGGAAGGGAGGGTCAGAGGGGGATGTATAAAGAGGTCTTTGAGGGCTTTCAAAGGGGCTCCTGCCACCCCGCATGGCTGAGGTGGAGCTGGGGGAGCAGATTCCCTCTACTGACAGACAGAGGCCCGTGGAAGCCCAGGCTGGGGGCAGCCCCCACCTCGGGCCTGTGTCATGCAGCAATTCTAAGGCCTCTTTATGCAGGCCAGCGTCAAACCCCACCCAGGCACATCAAACAGCTGTAGCCCCCACCCTGACCCTGCAGGCTCAGCGACCCTGCGTGTTCCCTGCACACTCACAAAGACGCTCTGCTTTCTCCCAGGCTCCTCAGAAGCGGCTCCTCTCCCCTTCACAGCTACCCCGCAGCCCTCCCCACAGAAGGGGAAATCGGGGGCTGGTGAGGCACGAGGAATAATGACTCAGCTGAGGAAAGCGGGTGGGGTCACCCTGGGCCAACCTCCCGGACACACACCCCACCAAGGCTGCCCTGCCCCAGGTCAGTGAGATGGCAGAGAAGGGGCGACCCCAGCACCTTGCTCCAAACTGAGCTCTCCAGGGTCCTCTAGGTTGGGGGCAGGGAGTGGACCTCTCAGGTCTGGGGGTTCCCCAGCCCTCCTCCCCATTACCCACCCCCTCCTCGCCCCAGTCCCATGGGATCAATGCTGTCACCTTACCTAATGAAACCTGGCACACTGCACTCCCCACGAGCCCCACCCTCACGGCAGCTCCACGGGAGCCTTGGGGACACCCCAGAAAGAGCCTGCACTAGCCAGGAGACCTGGAAATGAGCATTCTTGTGAGACAATGAGCTCCCCATCATGACAGATCCCCTTTGTGAGGGGTGCCGTGTGCTTGGGCTGCTGGGGAGATGGTGGGAGGGACACGGCATTAGACAACCACGGCTTTGGTGACTCCCAACCCACTCAGTCTTTGATTCTCTGGGGCCAAATATTTCCAAAGCAGTGAGGGTCTCTGCTTTCCCCAGTCTTGCCCTAGAAAAAAACAGTGATTTGCAGAAAAAGCGGAGGCCCACGACTTCACAGGGCTCCCAGGGGAACCTGAGGACCCCACTCAGAATGAAGCCCCCCCACCTCAGGGACTCCTAAGAAAGAATAAGGGCCGGCAGTGGGACGGGGGACCCCAGCCCCATCCCGGACTTGCTCCCTGGTGCCTGCCTCCCCCAGGGCCTGGAGGCCAGGGATTTAGAGTTCGCCCTGCTGAGCTGCCTTTTCTTCACCGTTACTGGAAGCCTTCTGCTTAGCAGCTTGTCAGAGAGGGTGAGGGGGCTGCAGGCCGGGACACAAAGGGGGATTAGGGAGAAACCTCTCGGCCTGCAGAGTAATCCATCAAACTCTCTCCGGCTGCCAGCGCCGGCCCCTTCCCACTCAATTCCCCTTCCAGCTGCTGCTGGCCCCCACCCCCTCCGGCTCCTGAGCCCGTCACTTCGGGTAGCAAAGAGAATCCCAGGCCCTAGGGGGGCAGAGGGGGCACACCACAGACACTGGGAAAAGGGCAATGGCTCCCTCCCCCCACTCACCCCCAATGTGTGAAAACCCAACAGGTGGCTGTGGCGCGGTGGAGAGTGGCTTTTGTTGCCCTGTCTGAAACTCCAGTCCAGCTTTGGAAAGGAAACAAATGCCAGAGGAGATTGGGGGAAGGGGAGGGGAAAGGACAGAGGGGCAGTCCCTGGAGCCAGCACTGCCCTCCCCTCCCCTCTCCTACCCAGTGACAGGGATTCTGGGGCTGGCCTGACCCTCACCTTGGCCAGAGTCAGTCCTGGACAGCCTAAGCTAGGGCTGAAGCATGGGGACTCTCCCAAGGGTCACCTGGCAATCCCATGGTGACAGTCAATACAGACACACATTCTGACTCCAGGCACCTGGGCCTCCCAATCACACTTCGTTTCTGAGAACAGCTGCAACCCAAGGTCACACTGGGCATGCCCTCCAAACCAGGACCAGCAGTGCTCTTCAACCTGGAGCTCTCTTCCACCTGAGGGACCACAACCCTCTGAATCCTGACGTCCCCAAACCCTGGCAGACTCTGCAGGCTGACCTGGGTTTGGGTGTCTGCCTGACCTGGGTTTGCATGCCAGCTCCACCACTTATTATAATTGCATGAGCCTGTAACTTGACCTTCCCATGCCTCAGTTTCCTCATCCACAATGAACAACAGCAAGCCGGGCACGGTGGCTCATGCCTGTAATCCCAGCACTTTGGGAGGCCGAGGCGGGTGGATTACCTGAGGTCAAGAAGTTTGACACCAGCCTGGCCAAAATGGTGAAACCCTGTCTCTACTAAAAATACAAAAATTAGCCAGGCCCAGACATAGCGGCACATACCTGTAATCCCAGCTACTCGGGAGGCTGAGGCATGAGAATTGCTTGAAACCGGGAGGTCAAGGTTGCAGTGAACCGAGATCGTGCCATACTGCACTCCACCCTGGGCAACAGGGTGACTCTGTCTCAAACAAACAAACAAACAAAAAACCACAAACACACACACAAAACAGAAAAGAAAACGCACAATAGCAGCCAACATTGAGGTTATAATACATACTAGGCACTCTGCCGTGCGTCTTGGTCTTCCAACCATCCGATGAGGTGGGTACAATTAGTATACCCATTTTACAGGCACAGAAACTTAGATTAATACCACCAACTTCATAGATGTGGAGTGTGTTTGAGATACAGGATATGAAAGTTCCTGGCGGCCACTTCTTTGGTCGCCTCCTCAGTGGAGGAAGGGCTTTCTCATTCCCAAACAGGAGCGGCTGTGGTTAGGGGAGACCAACTACACTTTCTTCTCGGTTTCCATTCCCCCCCTCACCCACGTGCCTCCCCCACCGCACCAGCGCCTCTTTCAGCCCCTAGCAGCAAGAGGAATGCCAAGAATGCAACTGCCTCCCCAGGTGCTGGCCCCAACAGGTGAGGAGAGGTCACTGCAGCAGACCTGCCTGCTGGAGGAAGGCTGAGAAGGGAGGTAGAAGGTGGGACAAAGATCCCGCAGTTATGAGACAGCATGATTTCCATCCACAGGGAAAATGAACACAGTGGCTGACCCCTACTAACTGCCTCAGAGGCGTCTAGCGTGTGCCAGGTACTTTATATATTGTACCTTCTCTCTAATAACTCATACAATTCATACGCTCCAAATCCAAGGTAGGTGTTTAATATTCATATTCGAGACGAACAGCTCAGTCTCAGAACGTAACATGCCCAAGGTTGCACAAATAAACAGTGGTTGAGCAGAAAATTCGAACCATTTGAAAATGCTGGAAGGTGCTCTGAACTGGGAGCCAGGAGAGAGCAGTCCTGTTTCAGCCACTTTTTTTAAGAGCTGTGTACCCTAGACAGGCCATCTCACCTCTCTGGGACTCAGTTTCTACACCTGTAAAATGAGAGCTAATCTGGATAATGCCGAAGGTTCTTTACATCTGTGCAGCCAGGTGATCTCACATGCACCCCCTACCCCCGGCAGTTGCTTCTTCACGGGCAGGTACCCCCTAAGGGCTCACTGACGAGGCTACATGACATTCAGGAAGGGATTCATGTTCACCCTTGTGAAATAGGAATATAAAATCCCTACTTTGTATTTGGACTTTCATGGCCTCCTACCAATGAGTCAAGGGGAATGAGGTGGAGAAGGACGCCCCAGCCGCACTTACCCCATCCTTCACCTGCCCACACACTCTCAGGTACCAACACAGTGCCAAGGGTCAGCGGTCACCTGAAACTAAGTCGAGTAACCAGGACATCTGGGGGTAGAACTGCCCTCTTCCCTAGTCCTTCCCAGAGTTGGACTCTGTTCCTGGCAGAAATTAGTAACTGAATTCTCTTCTTGGGCCACAATAAATGCTTCCCTACAAGGCGGGGCAGCAGTACCAAGAAATTCCTTGGCCCAAGGTAGGGGAATATGAACATGGAGGGGGAAGAGGGAGCTTGGCACAGTGTCCAGGCCACTCGGAAGTTCCTTCCCCCCATCCTGCCTTTTCGTACAGCCCCTGAAAAGAGAAGCCTAAATGGCTTTCCTCCTACTGAACTTGAACTCTGCCAGTCAGCCAGGCTAGACAGCTCTCCCTGTCCATGTACAGCCAATCCTAGTCTTCCCTTTAGCCTGGCCTCCCTTAGGAGGTGAGGTATACAGGAAAGAGGCCAGGAGACTAAAGATCTATGCAAACCTACAGATGGGCAGCGCCCTGGACCAAGAGTCAGACCACGGTGCTGGTTCCAACTCTGCCATGTCCCACACCTCTAGGGTTTCAAACTCAGTGGCCTATAAGGCTTTAGTAGATCTGAGTCCTAGAGTCTGTGATCAGTCCCATTTATAAACAGAGGGCTCCAAGTCACACTCAGTACTCTGCAAATGTGTTCTCAAAAACAGTCACTCAGTGGTGAGCAAGGAAAGGGTAGGCTCCCAAAGAAACTCACTTTCTGATTTAAAGATCCCAAGCTTGCTGACCCTTGGAAGTATACCTCAGTGCATGCAACCTAACCTCCCCTAAGAGAATGTCAGACAGCACTGAAACCCACCCACCCACACCCAACACCACAGAGCCTCAATTGTGTATAAGCCTGCTGTGAAGATGCTGGGGACACAGAAACAACTGATCGCAGCTCCCTTTGGCAAAAGGGATAAAATGCAATCGGTGTGCAATGAGGTGGCACAGTGGCACAAGTGTGAAGATACAAATCCACGTGAGGGGGTGGGACCCAATGTGGGGGGCACATGCAGTTCTTCCAGAGCTTCCTAGAGGGAATGGCCATGTTGCTTAGCCTTGAAGGATAAGCAGGTAGCTACCACGCAATACAGGGGTGGGGGTGGGGGAGATCCCTTTTTCCTCCCTATCATAAAGGTCAGAACTGACACTTCTATAACGAAAGATATGGTAACAAGAGAAAAGCACAACAGGCTGGGCACAGTGGCTCACGCCTGTAATCCCAGCACTTTGGGAGGCCGAGGGAGGCATATGACTTGAGGTCAGGAGTTTGAGACCAGCCTGGGCAACATGGTAAAACCTCATCTCTACTAAAAATACAAAAATTAGCTGGGTGTGGTGGCACGTGCCTGTAATCCCAGCTACTCAGGAGGTTGAGGCAGGTGAATCACTTGAACCTGGGAGGCAGAGGTTGCAGTGAGCTGAGATTGCGTGACTGCACTCCAGCCTGGGCAACAGAGCGAGATGCCATCTCAAAATTGATGCTGTTTCAAAAAAAAAAAAAAAAGAGAAAAGCATACAAATTTATTTGATCATAGTTTTATATGACACAAGAGCCCTTAGAAATGAAAACCCAAAGATCCAGGGTGAAGTATCTTTTCTTTTTTCTTTTTGAGACTAGCTCTCATTCTGTTGCCCAGGCTGGTGTGCAGTGCACGATCTCAGCTCACTGCAACCTCTGCCTCCCGGATTCAAGCAATTGTCCTGCCTCCACCTCCCAAGTAGCTGGGATTACAGCCGTGTGTCACCACGCCAGGCTAATTTTTGTATTTTTAGTAGAGGTGGGGTTTCACTGTGTTGGCCAGGCTGGTCTCGAACACCTGACCTCAGCTGATCCACCCAAATCGGCCTCCCAAAGTGCTGGGATTACAGGCGTGAGCCACTGCGCCCAGCCTAAGTATCCATTTTTATGCTTAGGTTTGAGGAAGCACACACAGGATGCAGAAATGTGACCAGACAAAAATGGTATGAGCTAATGCTAATAGACTGAGTGGTGAAGCCCAGCAAGGCCTGTCCAGATTCTTCTCGGCCTCCCCATTGCCAGATTTCTTCCTCCCAGGAATGGGGTAGGACCCCTCTGCAATGAGGGCCTTATGACCTACTATCAAACAAGGCAGGTCAGATCATTTCTTGATCACCAGTTCTTACCTAGAAAGCCAGGAGAAAGAGTAATATTTTTAGGTTGTATGGCTGGCTTTGGGGAGAAGGGTTCTAGTTTCTATGACCTGCCCTGGAAAAGAGGGATTCGCTTTGGCCTGCCTCAGAAGAGAATAAGGGGTAAGAGACAGGAGATCAGACAGAAACTTTGCCTCTGAGGCCTTCACTTTGGGGTATTGTTTTCTGAGCCCCAACAGCAGAAAAGGGTGTATGTCTGTAAAACAAGGCCCTTGGAGCCTGGGACTTCTAATCACTCCCACCCCTCCTTTTGGTCTCTCCCCAGTGAGGTGTGCTGGAAACAATACCGGACTCAAAATCATGAGACTGGGTTTTGATCTCAGATCTGGGCTGGCTATCTGCGTGTCCCTAGATGATTCAGCATACCTCCGTGGGCACCCAAATAAGGGAATTCATCAGCACTAGGCTTGTTTTTGCTTCCAACGTGGTCACCGTGCTCCAGTTACTTCCCCTTCCTGGACTGCCTCTCCCCTCCACCTGAGCCCTGCCCAGCTCCAATCTCACACCTCCTCCACAGTCCCCTGGAAACCAAGCCGTCAAGTATCCCCTCTCCCTGCTAAATCTCAACTGCTCTAACCAGGCAGCCCCCAGGGTTGGAGGCTGCCCACGGTCCTCAGGGTCTTGGATTTGCAGTCCTTCCCCCCACTGCCATCCTCCCCACTAGTGCTTCAGCTCCTGGAAAGCAGGAAGCACAGGCCCTGAGAAGAGTAGGGACCCAATAGAAAGCCTATGGGTAAGGCTGAATCAGGATTCCCATTGGATGTGATTTTACCAGTGTGCCTGGGATCCAGGCAGGGCCACATTCAAGCTACCTGGGTGCTCCGCTCACTAAGGACAGGAGCCAGGAGTGGGAATCTAAATTGCCACATCCCTAGGGATGGGCCAGGCACTCCTAGCTTGAACACTATTTGCCAACTCAAAGTACACTTGAGATTAGCGAGGCCGGGGGCAGGGGGGCACACAGCGACCACAGGGGAAAGACAAGAACTGCTGTTGTGGGCTGGCTGCTCCTGAGGGTATCCCCTCTGGCTGGGCATCCTGCTATCCTGGATATGGTGACTGGGGGACTGTGGACTACAGCGCCAGGAAGTGGCCTCCAAACCCCTTCTTGCTGGCTGGTCCCCACTCCCCAGAAAGTGATCTCCAGAGGTAACAAAGAAGGGGAAAGGAACAAACATCTATGGAACACCTG
Source organism: Gorilla gorilla gorilla (assembly GCF_029281585.2). Lineage (NCBI taxonomy): Eukaryota > Metazoa > Chordata > Mammalia > Primates > Hominidae > Gorilla > Gorilla gorilla. The sequence continues at coordinate 51,074,794 of NC_073224.2, read as the reverse complement.
GCGTGTGCAGGTGCTTGGCTGAATATGCACATCACGTTTAATCCTCACCATAACCATGCAAGGTGAATCTTATCTCCATTTTACAGGCAATGAAGTCAAGGCCAACAGGGGAAGCAGGCCCATGTCCAACATCAGAAGCAAGAGATTCCACAAGTCAGTCAGGGCTGGTGGCAAAACTGTGGATTTCTTCCCGTGGAGGGGAAAACACAGACCATGTAGTAGAAAAAAGGATTCAACAGGAAGTTCTGGCCAGGGATCAGGAGCATCCCGTGATGGCTCTGTCACCAGCTGCCCCCCTCCCCAGCCCAAGCAGGGACACTTAATACACTGGACAAAGCTCAACACTCCAGCTCTATTGCTGGGAGTCGAGTGGCATCAGTGTTCAAGACACTGGGCCTGGTACCAGCTGGTCCAGTCTCCACCCCTGCTGCCCAGCAAACAGGGCCACTAACTGTTCAAAGAAAGCTAGGCTGGGTTTTTTTCTGGACACCAAAGAACAGTGCAAAAGATCCTAAGGGTTGGGGAGGGAGGACAGAGCAGAATCCCAACTTCAGGGCACCCTCCCTATACAGTTTTCCTAAAAATAACAACAAATAACTGTTTGCATAGAAGGCTCTTAACTTCTCAGGATATACATTCATGTTCATGGTACCCTTTTCCAGCCTGAGGGGTACACTCTGGGAAGGTAGGCTAGGCAGGGGTTTCTGCACTAACTAAATAGAAGTCACACAGTAGCAGAGTAGTAGAGGAGAGACATGGACATCCAATCCTGCTGTGATCTTTGCACAGGACCACAAGTTCAACTGCAGATGCGTCCTTCGTAGCTTACATATAGTTATCTATGGGCCGATTCCCTTGCTAAGAAACTCTGGTTTCTAAGTGTAAACCACAATGATTGGCTCCATTGTCACCAAATAACAGCAGCTGACATTTATCAAGCTCTTTTTACAAGCAGCTGCTGTGCTCAGAGCTTTACCTACATCAGCTTATTTAATCCTGGAAATACTGTGAGGTAGGTACTATTATCCTCATTTTACAGAGGAGGAAGTTGAAACAGTTTAAATAACTTGTGCAAGAGGAAATCAGATTAAAATCATTTTGCCAAAGCTCAGTCTCTCAACGGACTCCCCAAAGTCCAGGAGACCTTGCTACCAAAGAAATAAGGTCTAGAGCAGATGTTTGTTTTCTGTTTTTTAAGAGCAAGGCCCAAGAGGAGAGTCCCAGGCTAGGCACTGCTGTCCATTCAGTCCCAAATGATCGATACAATATATAGTTGGTACTAACATTTATTGAGCACTTATGTGTCAGACACACAGTTTAGTATTCTATATACAATATTTAATAAAGCTATAATTTTTAGACTATATCACGTAATTATATGTTTATAAATTTTATGTCTGTTATAATCTACTTAACAAAGCTATACAGTAAGTATTATCATTCCCATTTTGCAGCCAGGGATACTGAGGCTTGGACGAGGTTATGTAATTTGCCAAGCTGGTGGAGCTCACCTAGTGAAGCAGCCAATATAGAAACTGTCTTTCTGGCCGGGTGCGGTGGCTCACACCTGTAATCCCAGCACTTTGGGAGGCTGAGGTGGGCGGATCACCTGAGGTCAGGAGTTCAAGACAAGCCTGGCCAACATGGTAAAACCCTGTATCTACTAAAAATACAAAAATTAGCCAGGCATGGTGGTGGGTGCCTGTAATCCCAGCTACTTGGGAGGCTGAGGGAGGAGAATCACTTGAACCCAGGAGGCGGAGGCTGCAGTGAGCTGAGATCGTGACATTGCACTCCAGCCTGGGCAACAAGAGTGAAACTTCGTCTAAAAAAAGAAACTATCTTTCTGACAGTCTGGGTTTTTATCCATGTTGACTTATCAGGCTGTGACGTCCAGATGATAGCACTTAAAGTCTTCAAGTTAACTTTACTTTGAATCTTCAGACCAGCCCTGCCCAGTCTGAGAGCTCCAGTTTGGGTAAGGGGAGAGCTGGAGGGAGGCCTCCACTACCCCTCCACCACCCAGTGGCCTGGAAGGGGCTCAGGAGACCACCAGGGATCACTGTCTACTCCTCCTCCTCCAACGTTATTCAGGGAGCCAGGAGGGATGGGGAAGTTCACCACACACTCCATGAATACATAGGAAAACTCCCCCAACACACACCCACTAAATTGGGGCCTGTCTGTCCACAGCTGTACATTCATCCACAGCTGTATTTTTATCTTCAAACTCATTCTGCTGACTCAAGCTGCATTTTCTGAGCACTTTCAGAACAACAGAGTCCTGGCTCCACGACAGGCCTGGTGGGAGGAGATAAGGGAGGAATGAGGGAATGGGACTGATCCAACAGAATGGCCTGCGACCTCAAATTGCGTCCCACTTATCCCCTACAATATGCTGCTCTATGGGTTTCCTCAGGCTTCCCGTCTAGCCTGGGCCTCCTGGGCCCTCCCACTCCCACCCCAATAGGCCAGCCTGTTTCCCAGGCCTCGGGCAGGTGAGTCTACACCAAGGCCGTCTCTGCTCTGAAAGGAGATCTACTAAGTGCCTCAGGAAAGGTAGTCCGAAGCCCCTAGGACCTCAACCCCACCCCTGAGCAAAGGTTCCAGGACCCCAGCAAGGGTCACTGCGGGCCCTGGTCAACTGGCAATGCCCGGCTGCAGACTCCAGGGCAGCAAGACAGCAGCTGGGCTATTCTTAGTCCCTGCTCCACCGGGACCGGGTCTGTGTAACAGCTGAAGGGCGAGTCCTCACCAGGTACCCATCATGCCAAACCCCTCCCTACCCCCAACTCTAGCCCCTTGGAAAAAGAGGAAGCATAGGGAACACGCCCTGGGGTGGGGAAAAGCTGAGCAGGTCCAGAGTGTCTGTCAGGAAGATGGAGGCTGATTCAGAGGTCAAGGGCAAGAGCAACTCACAGGACTGCAGTGCCTGGGGGGAGCGGAAGACTACAGGAAGGCCTGACCCGCACTAGGGAGAAAGCATGCAGGTCCCTGGGGCTTTTCCAGCAAGCCTGCCTAGGCCCAGAGCTCTGAGAAGCTGCACGGGATGCCCAGGTACCACCACATCACACCTGTTTGCCGTTTGCAGAACTCTGTCCTTCCCCACCTGAGACCTGGGAGGCGAGGAGAAAACAGCGGCCTTTCTCTCCCCAGAGGGGGAAACTGAGGCTGAAAAGGGGACACAGTAACACACACACACGGTCCAGTCCCAACTCTGTACCCAGAGCTCGCCCCAGTTCTAAGTCCAAGAGCGCTCAGTCCCCTTTCCCTCTCTTAATAACTCACTCTTCCTCAAGAAAGCCGGCCCGGGCCTGAGCACCCCGCGGTGCCGCGGCCGTCGGCCCCCGTCCCGGCTCCCACAAGTCCCGGACTGTGCGCGCCGCAGTGACTCATCCTGCCCCTTTCCGGTGAAGCCCAGACAAGAGAAGAAAATAAACGCAACTTTCCAAAGAAAAGTCTGACGCGGGAGGCTGCAACAGGAGCCAGCGGTCGGTCCGCCAGCCGTCGGCCCGGCCCGGCCCGGGGCTCCGGGGAGGGGCTGCTCCCCGCCCACACCGCCGCCCCGCCTGGGACAGCGCGGGCACCTCCTGCCTGCCCGCCCTCCGCGGAAGAAAGCACAGCTCAGCGGGGACCCGTGCAGGCGCCGGGCACTCGGCACCCGCCCCGGCAGAGCGTGTGGGACGCGCCCTCCTCTGGGATTCGCGCGGGGCTCGGCGCGCAGCGCCCCGGACGGCCACGGCGCGGCCCCATCCCGCGGGGCGCAAAACACGCGACACCGCGGAGCTCGGCCGTGCACTGCTGCTCCCTTTCCCGCGCCGGGACCCTCACCCCTGGGAGAGGAGGGGGCGCCCTCCTACCTGGCCGAGGCGCGCGGCTGTCACCCGGAGCCAGCGCGTGCAGGCTGGTTCCCGCCCCCCTCTTCCTTGCCCCCCACGCGCGCCAGCCGGCGGCTTTTAAATCTCCAGGTTACTCCGCGGGGGGAGAGAGCATGCGCGCTGGGACTGCCAGGAGGGGGGCGGGGCGAGGCGGGACGGAGGTGGGGGGTGCTGCGAGGGGGGATAGAGGGGTGGGGCTGGTACCCAGGGGAAGAAAGCGGGAGGTCTCGAAGCTGGCTTTGTAGCCGCGCCGCGACGGGCAGCCCCCGCGTGGCTCCCAGACTGCCCTATCATTACCTAGGGCAGGGCACCGCCCCCTCTGTCGCTCGCCACCAAACATTTAGGTGAAAGCTACCCGGCTTCGCGGGGCACCTCCCCTCCCCTCCTCGGAGCCAGTCTGCTGCGACCATTACCCAGGCGTGCCATTCTGGCCACCCGATCTCCAGGCAGAGCTGCTCCCTACCTGTCCAGTACCATCCCTTCAAAGGAGATGTCACATTCTCTCCGAATTACCCTTCTGCTCTTTGCTATTCTCCGACGCAGACAGAGCTAACTCAATCCCTCTTTCTGCGCTGAAAACCAAATTCCAATTTTTTTTCTCCTTAAGAGTGTGTACAGGGAAGGATGGATGATAAATTGCCAATGAAATGTTCTCTTTGTCAGCTGTTGAGCAAGGTCCTAACAGATACCTGTTCCAGAATGTCTTTGATGGGGTCCCAGGCTGGCCCTGGGGGTGGGGGTTGGGGGGCAGTTTTGTCTTTTTTTCCTCCATGGAGTTTTAGTGGGTGGAGAGAAATCCAATTTAGTTGGATTGTTGACTTGAATACTACAAAGTCCCAGGAAGATGCCTTTGAAGGGGAAGACCTGGTTGGCCTTAGCCAACCAGGCACTGGGGCACTGGGTTCCAATGCTGGCCCTGTGTCAACAGCCGTATAACGTGGTCCAAGTCCCTTCCATGTTCTGGGCCTCTGTAAGAGGGGGTTAGCCAAATGATTTCTAAGGGCACCTTCCAGCTGAGAGGTAGAAGGAGGCAGAGAAGAAAGGGAGATAGAGAAGGGAGAGGAAATAGTGGCGCCCTGGTGGTAGTGGGGAACAGAGAGCAGCTGCCAGAGAGAGTTGAGAAGAGAAAAATCAAGAATCTACCTTCTGAGTCACTAAACAAGTTTAACTTGAAAACTGTCTCAGCGTTGCCTCCCTGGAGCAGACACACCTCTACCTGGGGACCCTCCTGGCGATGGCTTTCCAAAGTCTTTGGCATACCCTCTTGTGGCCAGCAGAGAGACTAGGGTGGAGTCCAGGGTCTCTGAGCTGGTGTCCCCTCTCCTCCAGGAAAGAGATCAGGAGTCAGGGGAAATTTCAGGTCAGCTGGAAAATTACAGAGCCAGGAGAGAGTGGACGGTGGTATTTTGCAGGCTTGGGAAAGAACACTGGGAACATGAGAGAGTTGTCGCACCACAGACAAGTAAGAGCCCCCCTCTTCCTCCTGCCTCCCACCACTTCTTTCCAGGGGCCCTTGTGCTTTATGCCTTATGACAGGGGGATGAGGAAGGAGAGCTCAGGGGAGTGAGCACACAGCCTGGATCCCATGGTGATCCTAGGCCCTACCCAATCACCCCTTCCCAACTAAACCAGGTGGATGCACTGGCCAGGCCCCACCCAATACAGGGTACAGTAGGGCTCTCTGCTCTGAAAATCCCCCTCTTTCTGCTGATGTAGCCTCATGTTATAATAATAATAGTTGGCCAGGCGCAGTGGCTCACGCCTGTAATCCCAGCACTTTGGGAGGCGGAGGCGGGCGGATCACGAGGTCAGGAGATCGAGACCATCCTGGCTAACACGATGAAACCCCGCCTCTACTAAAAATACAAAAAATTAGCCAGGTGTGGTAGCAGGCGCCTGTAGTCCCAGCTACTTGGGAGACTGAGGCAGGAGAATGGCGTGAACCCGGGAGGCAGAGTTTGCAGTGAGCTGAGATCGGGCCACTGCACCTCAGCCTGGGCGACAGAGCGAGACTCCATCTCAAAAATAATAATAATAATAATAATAATAGTTAACCATTACTAATTGTGCCAGGCACTGTTTCTAAATACTTTGTGTGTATTAACTCATTGAATCCTTAGCACAACCCAAGAGATTGGTACCATTTTCAGACAAAACGGAGGCAATTGGCCAGGTGCAGTGGCTCACGCCTGTAATCCCAGCACTTTGGGAGGCCAAGGTGGGCAGATCACGAGGTCAGGAGTTTGAGACCAGCCTGGCCAACATGGTGAAACCCTGTCTCTACTAAAAATACAAAAATTAGCTGGTTATGGTGGTGCGCACCTGTAATCCCAGCTACCAGGGAGGCTGAGGCAGGAGAATGGCTTGAACCTAGGAGGCGGAGGTTGCAGTGAGCTGAGATCATGCCACTGCACTCCAGCCTGGGTGACAGAGCAAGACACCGTCAAAAAAAAAAAAAAAAAACATAACGGAGGCAATTCCTCAGGCCAGTTACTTCCCCCACAGCCCCTGATTACACAGAAAAAACAGTCTCTGGGCCCCAGAAACAAGGCAGAGGCAGCAATCCCTCAGCAAGCCTGGCCAGTGACTTCAGAGCCTCAGAGAAAACCCGTACTACCCTCTAGGATGCTGTGGCATTCTGGGCAAATAACAACTTCTCTGGGCCTCACTTCTCCATGAGGTCAGCTGTAGGAAAACCACCATTGCCCTTTCCCTTCCTCTCTCTTCCCTCCCCCACCACACACACACACACACACACACACACACACACACACACACACACACACACACTACTCCCCAGCCACTTCCCATTTATAGGAAATGGGGGATGACGTGAGGAGCAAGGCCATCCTTGGGGAACTGCTAATAGTCTAGCTGGATATTGGAGAAACCAAAGATGCTGGCAAAATGCATTAGCAGTCTCTGCCCCACCCCCACACACAGCCCCTCCTCATTGTCCTTGGGCTAAGAGCAAGCATCCTTCTCATTCCACAGAGACCAGATACCCAGCTGCATCTGGTTGGCCTCATGGAAGCCTGAGAAGTCATGAAGGACCTGGAGCTCCCTTGCTGTTCCCATCTCTTGCCATCTCCATTATCCAGGGCCGGTGGTCCACTTTGAGATGTCTGTGCTGTCTGCCTCAGGATGAGGGTGAGCAGTCTCTTCAGGCATAAGGGCCAGCAGCAGGGCCAAATCCTGGCTGTGGACTTGGAAGGAGGGATGAGCCCCCTGAACACAGCAATTCCATTTCTGGAATTTCTCTGGTGGCAAAATAATCAGAGATGTGTATATCAGAAGTATGTAAGAGTTTTTCATTTCATCATTCTTTATAATAGTGAAAAATTAGAAACAATTTAAATGTAGAATAAGCCATTGGCTAAGCAACTTATGGCAAATCCACTCAATAGAACACTATACTGCCATTAAAAATGATGGCATAGAATAATTTTAATAAGCTAGGCATGGTGGCTCACATCTGTAATCCCAGCACTTTGGGAGGTGGAGGTGGGTGGATCATTTGAGGTCAGGAGTTCGAGACCAGTCTGATCAACATGGCGAAACCCCACCTCTACTAAAAATACAAAAATTAGCCAGGCGTGGTGGCGGGAGCCTGTAATCCTAGCTACTTGGGAGGCTGAGGCAGGAGAATCGCTTGAACCTGGGAATCGGAAGTTGAAGTGAGCAAAGATAGTGCCACTGCACTCCAGCCTGCACTCAATTTTTCTTGAGATGGAGAGCGAGACTCCATCTCAAGAAAAATAATAATAATTTTTTTTTTTGAGACGTAGTCTCGCTCTGTCGCCCAGGCTGGAATGCAGTGGCACAATCTCGGCTCACTGCAAGCTCCGCCTCCGGGGTTCACGCCATTCTCCTGCCTCAGCCTCCTGAGTAGCTGGGACTACAGGCACCAACCACCACGCCCAGCTAACCCTTTTTTTTTTTTTTTTTGTATTTTTAGTAGCGATGGGGTTTCACCTGTTAGCCGGGATGGTCTTGATCTCCTGACCTCATGATCCACCCGCCTCAGCCTCCCAAAGTGCTGGGATTATCGGCATGAGCCACGACGCCCGGCTCGGATACTGGTTTTTTATGAGTGGAAGAATGACTTTAATTTTGAGGGGGTGCTAAGAGAACTTTTTCGAGTCTTTAAGTCTTCTATCTGCATCAAAAATTGCTTTTGTAAATAGAAAAGAATCAATAAAAATATTTTTAAAGGGCAGGAATAAAATAACATGAAGGAAGGAGAAAGAAAGAGGAATGAGAGATCACCATGGCAGGTGTTCCCCTGTGTAGACTGCCACACTCCACTTCCATCCAAATGACTGGAGTCACGGAGAGATCAGGAACCTGAACAGGAGAACCAGCCCCAGGAGCCTCCTTAACTGAAATGCTTAGGAAGGTCTGGTGAAAAGAAGTAAGATGGAACAGAGTTTGGAAAGGGTGAAGAAAGAACCTGCACCCAGCTCTCTGAGTTTGGGATACTCTGTGAGGACAGGACTTTTTAAATTTTATTTTATTTTATTTTTTTATTTTTGAGACAGAGTCTTGCACTGTTGCCCAGGCTGGAGTGCAGTGGCACGATCTCGGCTCACTGCAAGCTCCGCCTCCCGGGTTCACGCCATTCTCCTGTCTCAGCCTCCGGAGTAGCTGGGACCACAGGTGCCCGCCACCACGCCTGGCTACTTTTTTGTGTTTTTAGTAGAGACAGGGTTTCACCGTGTTAGCCAGGATGGTCTTGATCTCCTGACCTCGTGATCTGCCCGCCTCGGCCTCCCAAAGTGCTGGGATTACAGGCGTGAACCACCGCGCCTGGCCTTTGTTTTTTTTTTTTCTTTTTAAAGAGATGGGGTCTCCCTATGTTACTCAGGCTGGCCTCAAACTCCTGGACTCAAGGAATCTTCCCACCTCTGCCCCTCAAAGTGCTGGGATTTCAGGCATGAGCCACTGTGCCTGACCAGAGGAAGAAATTAAAACCGCTGAAAGGAGAATTGGACAGCTGCTTCTTCCCTCTCAAATCCCAAGCTTAGGAATGACTGTGACCTCTAGTTCTGGAGGTCACCCATGCCCCACCTTGACTGTCATCACAAGATGGCAGAGCCTTGGAGTTGCTGACAAATGAGCCCCTCACTACACAGCTGGTGACCTCAGGTTTGAGTGTTGCCCCTGCAGGGAAGATTTTGAAACAACAAACATGGCCTTCAAGGGCACTTTCTTCAGGAAATATCCCCCTGACAAATGAACATCAGAAACACTTCTGTAAAGGGATCTTTCCTCCCAATTTGAACCTCCTCCTGAGTCTTCCCCTTCCCCACCCAGACCTACGGGAAGTCAGAGAAGAGACCAGAAGTGCCTCCAAAGCAGAAAGATTTAGCTGAGCAGAAAGCAGAGGTGGTGAAATGCTGAACCCATTCCTGCCATGGAAATGTGTTGGCTCTTCTGCAGGCAAAGTCCACGCTGAAAAGAAATGGCTTCGGAGGGCAAACCTCCATCCGAGGAGACAGTTCGGGAGCCAGATCAGAGCTCAAGTTAGGGAAGAAGAGGTCTAAGGGAGTTTCCCTGAGGGGCAAGTCCCAAGTGGCTTTAAGCAGAGATTAAGCATGATGGGGACATGGTGAGACTTTCAGGCACCAGGTAAGAGGTGAGGCCGAATGAACACAATGGTCCTTTTCAGTTCTGAAATCCAATGAAACCCATCACAATCGCCTCTCAAAGACCCAAGTAGCTGGGTCTCTTAGCCTCCCATGTTTTAGAGGCAGCAGCAAAATGCCATGATGGTTCATATTTTAGAAACAGAAATTACAGGACAGATTGGGATTGGGGTTAGGCTGCTTGGTGGAGCTCAGTCAAGGCTGAGAGGCAGAGGCATAAAAGGTAATGCTATCTCCTTCCCCGTGAGGGTTTCAGGATAGAACCAGACAACCTCCCAATAAATCTCTAAATAGCAAAGACACCAAGGTAACTGGACTGGCTTCTGAAAAGCCTGGAGCGAGGAGGTGATTATGTCACTGTGAATACCAGGGATTCTACTCCCAAGCTCAGATGCCTGAGGTGCTAACTACAGGGTGGAGTTTGAGACTGGGGAGGGACAGCCAGAGGCGACACAGCTCTGCCAGCTCCACATGCCCCGTGGAGATCTTTCCCCAGCTAAAATCACTGAGGGGCTGTGTGCTACAGTGGAGAAATGTGGGCTCTGGAACCAGACAGACCCAATGCCATTTACCATGCATGCAGTCATTCATTTCTCATTCGATGACCATTTAACGAAATAACAGTTACAAGTCAGGCTCAGTGCTAGGATCGATCTAGTAACCTTATGCCTGTGAGTAAGTCATTTAACTTCTGAGCCTCTTTTTTTTTTTTTTTTTTTTTTTTTAATGCAGAAAGCTTTTTCTTCTTCTTGTTTGAAACAGGGTCTTGCTCTGTTGCAATGCTGGAGTGCAATGGTGCAATCACAGCTCACTGCAGTCTCTACCTCAAGTGATTCTCCTGCCTCAGGCTCCCAAGTAGCTGGGACCACAAGTGTGTGCCACTATGCCTGACTAATTTTTTAAATTTTTTTGTGGAGACAAAGACTCACTGTGTCTCCCAGGCTGTCTTGAACTCCTCACCTTAAGCGATCCTCTTCAGCTTCCCAAAGTGCTAGGATTACAGGCATGGGAGCCACCTTGCTTGGTCACAATGAATGTTTGCTCATTCTTCTGTCTGTATAGAATCCTAAATGTGATGCTGTGTGGCAATGGGGAAGATCATACAAGATACAATTTCTGTCCTTGTGGAGATGACAGTCTACTCTGGAAAACAGAAAGTTGTACACAAACGTGACCCAGCAACATGGCAGCAAATGCAAAAATCTCAAGGCTGCAAACCAACTCCAGAGGGCAAAAATGATCCGAGTTCAGAGGGATAAATCCAAGGAAGCAGGGTGGAGTGGGGGAAGTTCTGAGCTGAGTTTTTGAGGCCAGTTGGCTGGTGATGGTGGAAGATAATTACTTATTTCTGTGCTATACTTAAGGGCTTTACTAAGCTCTTTAATAAACATCGTCAGGTTTGATTCTCACAAGTACCTCTAAGGTAGGCAGGTGCCACCTCCTTTTACAGATGGGGAAACTGAGGTCAAGTGACTTGCCTAAGATGGCATCTCTGAAGAATGAGAGCCTGAGGCCGCATCAGCTGGGTGTGCTCTGAGAGCCCTGAGTTCTCTGTCAGGCAGCAGAGGAGAAGGCTCCGCTGTCACTAAATTAGTTCTGCACCTCAGCAGTGTGTTACGGCAGCAGCAGCAGGCTCAGACAGAGCCCAGATCAGGAGGCTGAGGAGCTCAAAAGGGATTTGGTTGCTGGCTGTGACTCCACAGTCTTCAGAGTGGGGAAAATAAAAGGGTCAAACAAGGGGCAGGAGGGCGCAAGTGGAGAGGCCGAGAGGTCTCATTCCCATTCTCCCCTGTAGGGCTGACTCTCTGACTTCAAGATAGGAATAAAAGGAGGAGGAGTCTGCTACACCCACCATTAAGTGCGCTCACAGTATTTACTCAACCAGTGACAAGGAGGGCCAAACAAGAGGAAAAATCCTAGAACTGCAGCAAGACAGATGGGAATCACACTAGAGGAGGGACTTCCCAGGGCATCTGAGGTAAGGTGTAAAATCTCTGCCTTCTCCTCCCTAAATGTCCCCACAACTGAGTCCAGTGCAATACAGCCTGAAGATGATAGATGGGTGAGATGGCATATGGAGGCCCCATTGCAGGCCTCTGATGATGGGGGTCCTCCTGGCTGAGTAGCTTTTCCCATTCTGGAAGGGATGTCCTGAATGTGCTAGGAGTTGTGAGAGATGGCTGGGATTCCAGTAACTTTTGGCAGGATTTACTACTGTATCTGGATCTTTGGGATTGAGAGAGGAGCAAGAAGCTGATACTGCCTACTTCAAGTGGCTATAAAGCCATTCTCACGGTCCTGATGCAATGCTCAAGATAAAAAGCAAGTGAGTAATTAATAACTAGGTTGTGAACTAACCTCTTGCTCCAAGGCATAGTACCATTTTGCACAATCCATCCCCAGGCCTGCGGGAAGGAGAGACACTGGCCTGAGTCCAGGTGTCTGAGCAGGAACACCAGCCCCAGACTCCAAATGAAGCTCCAGAGGAACAGAAGGAGTTGGTGGGAAGGGCCCCTCTGCTGGGCTTCAGGGCCAGGAAAGGGAGAAGGAACAAACACAAGTAGTGGCAGAGCACCATCCAGCCATGTTGGCCAAATGATGCCTCCTTTGTTCAGTAAGAAGTGAAGAGAGAATGCTAGAACCTCAGCCAGGCGTGGTGGTTCACGCCTGTATCCCAGCACTTTGGGAAGCCAGGCGGGAGGATCACTTGAGGTCAGGAGTTAGAGACCAGCCAGGCCAACATGGTGAAACCCCATCTCTACTATTAATAAAAATACAAAAATTAGCCAGGCATGGTGGCACGTGTCTATAATCCCAGCTACTGGGGAGGCTGAGGCAGGAGAATTGCTTGAACCCAGGAGGCGGAGGTTGCAGTGAGCTAAGATTGCGCCATTGCACTCCAGCCTGGGTGATAGAGTGAGACTCTCTCTCAGAAAAAAAAAAAAAAAGAATGCTGGAACATCCATTTGTTCCCTGGCTGTCCAGAGCTGTTGGTGCAGCAGATGAAACAGCACTTGCAAGCAGTCACACCAAGGTGTGCTTATCATGTGTACTGAGCCTAGAGGCCTGCAGAAGTCACCTGGTCTGCATTTGGAGCAAAGAGCGCCCTCCCTCTACCTCCCTTCTTCACAATACCCCGCCCCCTGCGACACTCCTCTTCCCATTTGTATATCCTTTTTTGTTTTTTGTTTTTTTGAGACGGAGTGTCACTCTGTCGCCCAGGCTGGAGTGCAGTGGCGCGATCTCGGCTCACTGCAACCTCTGCCTCCCAGGTTCAAGCGATTCTTCTGCCTCAGCCTCCTGAGTAGTTGGGTCTACAGGTACACACCACCACGCCCAGCTAATTTTTGTATTTTTGGTACAGACAGGGTTTCACCATGTTGGCCAGGCTGGTCTCAAACTCCTGATCTCGTGATCCACCCACCTCGGCCTCCCAAAGTGCTGGGATTACAGGCATGAGCCACCGTGCCCGGCCTCCATTTATATATTCTTTCCCACGTTTTTTTTCTTCTTCTTTCCCATTCCCAGTTACTCTTTATTGTTTAACGCCCTCTTTTCCTAGACTTTTTTCTTTTCTCCTTTAATTAATTAGTTAATTAATAAATGAATTAATTTCAGTCTCTCCCAGGGCTTCCATGTACAGTTGTACATGTGATTCACTTCCCAAGCACAAATAGGCATGCCTCATGGTTGCATCTACCTTGTTCTAAGCTGCATAAAAGCACTATATGGACCAGCAGTAGCCCTGGCACTTTCTGTGGGCCAGGTACTGTGCCAGGCACATAGAAATACTTCCTGTCTCTCACTTCCTGTATTCCAGTGGACTCTTCTCCTCCTATCTCCATTTTACTCTTATGCCTACCCCCAGAATAGGTTTTCTGGAAACTTGGTGGAGTGCAAAGATCACAGACTCTGGAGTCAGACAGATTTGGGCTTGCTGGTCAACTCTGCCCTTACTAGCCTTAAACTTTGGGCAAATTGCTGAACTTCTCTGAGCCTAGGTTGCTTCCTCTGTAAAATGGATATTACAGTGTCCATATCACGGGCTGTGAGAGGATCAGAGAATGCTTGGTTTAGTGTTGGACATAAAGCACTAAATCATCATTTTCCCCCAGCCCCCCAGTCCCTCCACACCTTTCCCCCTCTGTCCCCCAGCCCCTGGCTAAGGCCTGCTGCCTGTTTCTGTCCCCATTATCCCACCAGTCTGTGTCCGCTTCCCCATTTCCCATTCCATGAAAATAGCCGTCCCTTGCATGGAAATGGAGCCATTTTCAAAGCACTTCCATAAGCGCCTCACATTTGCTCCTCGGCACTGAGAGTGGACAGGAAGGGAATCAATTCTGCAATTTATGGGGGGAGGTTCAAGCAGTGGAGATTAAGTGACTTCCAAGAGCTCCATGGCTACCGAGTGGCAGGCCTGGACTAGAGCTTGGGGCCCACTCCCCTTCACACCGAGCTCCCCTTCCAAGGATAAAAGAGAAGAAAGGGAGTGGCACCTGAAGTCCACCACATTCAGAACCTCACCTCCACCCTTCCTGCCTTGAGCAGCTGAGCAGCAGAGGAGGGCCAAGACCCTGGAGAAGCTGCAGCACCAGAGTGGGTGGGCAGCAGACCGCTATCACGGTCCAACTGCCAGGGTCGAACAGGAAGGCTGCGCCCTGTCAGAGATGCTGAGATCAGACCACAAGCATGATAGCATCTCCAAGGCCTCCTAGCTGTTGGAAGGGCCTTCCTCTTCTCACTCACTTCTCCTAGATTGGATACAACACCTTGGTGATAGAAGCCTCATCCTTATGGCTGGGCACAGTGTCTCACGCCTGTAATTCCAACACTGTGAGGCCAGAAGTTCGAGATCAGCCTGGGCAATAACATAGCAAGACCCCAGCTCTATAAATATATTTTTTTAATTAGCCAGGCATGATGTCATGCCTATAATCTCAACTGCTTGGGAGGCTGAAGTGGGAGGATCACTTGAGCCCAGGAGGTAGAGGCTGCAGTGATCTATGATTGTGCCACTGCACTCCAGCCTGGGTGACTATGCTTAGGTGTGTGCACATAGATCGTAGCTTGTTCACATGAATATTCCTTCCTGGGCTTTATAGTTTTAAAAGTGGTTTCATATGCAGCATGTCATTTTGTCCTCACAATGACCTTGGGAGACAGGTATTATTATATGAGGGAAATGTAAACTTAGAGAAGTAGTGGCTCGCCCACGAAGCCACTCAGTGTTGGAACACATCCTCAACTTCTAATTCTCCATCCAGATCTACTCCTAAGGAAGGTGACCCAAGGGGGAAGAGGCTGCTGGATGCTTGGAACTGGGGATGCTGAGAAAGGACAATGTTCTACCTTTGTTACCTGAGAAGTCTGGTAAAACAGGACTTTTCTTCCCTGCAGGGAGCAGGGCAGTGGTGGGGGCTCGGCCCAGCCCTCCAGACTTCCCAGAGATGGTGGAGGAAGGACAAGGGGAAAGAAGGAAGCATTCAAGTGGTGGGCTGGCTGCACGGCCACACTCCTGCACTGCACTGTGCCCTAGCCCCCGCACTTAGGAAGGCAGCCGGTGTTTCCTCCTACTTTCAACTTCCTGTTCATCCCCAGTACCCTGGCCTTTGCAAGGACAGAGCCTTTGAGTTTGCATTTAAATTCCTGTCCCTTCTCTGCACAGCCCTGTGAATTTGCACACATACCCCCACCCCCAAGGCCACACAGCAGCCTTCTTCAATGTCGTTGGCTCCATCAGCCCTGGTGTCTCTGCCACACGAAGGGGGAGCCTCCCACGGTGATTATAAGCTCCCTAGAGAGAGAGACCTGTCATTAGGAGCAGACTTTCCACCTCCCTGAAGTGGCTGGCTCTCCTGCTTTTCCTAAGAATAATCTACCAGGGCTCTCGCAGACTGCCCGCCTACATGGGGCCTGCAGTGCGGATGTGTAACAGCCTCTGGGAGGAGAGAGGGTTCCCAGGGCTCCCACTTAGGGTGGGTTGCCTCTGTCTTGGAGAGCTGATGTCTGGAAGTCCAGCTACTTTAACCATGCCACCCTCCCTACCTTCTGGAGAAAACTAAGCCCAGGAAAAAGGGAGGTCAGAGGAGCTGCCACAGGGCAAGTGGCTCCTGGGGGGGCTTCCCCCTGTGGGGGGCTTCCCTCTGGGGGCTCCTTCCCTAAAATGCTTAGGAGGTGGACAGCTCCCTCAAGCTCTCTCTGGGCTCCAGCAGGCTGGCAGTGCCTCTGCAGCCAGAGGTAAAACAGAACCTTCTGAAGCATGCAGCAGAGAGCCCTGAAAGAGAAACAGTCCCCTGAGGTTGGCCTGTCCTCTCCTTGCCACCATGCAGTCTCTTAGACAAGCTCCTTATTAGAATCCGTAAAGAGTCAGATGGGAAATATTGCAGGGGCAATATGGTCTCCATCGCAACTACTCACCTCTGTGCTTGTAGCACAGAGCAGCCACAGATAATACAGAAATGAATGGGTGTTGCTGTGTTCTAATGAAACTTTATTTATGCACACTGAAATTTAAATTCATACAATTTTCATGTGTCATGAAATATTCTTCTTCTTCTGATTTTTTTCAACCACTTAAAAATGTAAAACCATTCATCGCTCAGGGACCATACAAAACCCAGCAGTGTGGCTGGGCGTGGTGGCTCACGCCTATAATCCCAGCGCTTTGGGAGACCGAGGCGGGTGGATCATGAGGTCAGGAGATCGAGACCATCCTGGCCAACATGGTGAAACCTCATCTGTAATAAAAATACAAAAATTAGCTGGGCGTGGTGGCATGCGCCTGTAGTACCAGCTACTCAGGAGGCTGAGGCAGGAGAATTGCTAGAACCCAGGAGGCAGAGGTCACAGTGAGCCAAGATCACGCCACTGCACTCCAGCAAGACTCTGCCTAAAAAAACCAACCAACCAAACAAACAAAAAACAAAAATAGAAAACAAAACAAAACAAAACCTGGCAGTGGCCTGGATTTGGTCCGTGGATGGTGGCATTCTGTTTATCCCTCCATCAGGGTTGCCTCGTATTGCAGCCTCCTTAAATGAAGAGCATGATACAGTTGATTAAAGGAATGGAGGCAAGATTATTGTGTAACGGCACCCAGACTCTGTTTTACTATCTCTGGATAACCACGTGGATTATTTTTAATCCATATCTATTTTGCACTTTCATGTAATTCTCTCCTCCTCACCACAATCTTAGAAGCTAAGCGATAGCATTTCTGTTTTACAGATGGGGAAAATTAAATTCAAAGAAGTAAAGTAACTTGTCTGGGATTACACAGCTAATATATGGCAAACCTAGGATGCAAACCTAAACTTGTTTGGTTTATTTTGTTCCTATACTTGGTTTTCTAGTCTCCCAGGCCAGTGTTCTGCCCACAAATGGGCCTTCTCCAATCTCACTGCAATATCAGAGGGATTCATTTATCACCCAGTGAAATATTTGGCTGGGTGCAGTGGCTCACGCCTGTAATCCCAGCACTTTGGGAGGCTGAGGCGGGCAGATCACGAGGTCAGGAGTTCAAGGCCAGCCTGACCAACATGGAGAAACCCCGCCTCTACTAAAATACCAAAAAAAAAAAAAAAAAAATAGCTGGGCATGGTGGCGTGCGCCTGTAATCCCAGCTACTCGGGAAGCTGAGGCAGAAGAGTTGCTTGAATCCCGGAGGCAGAGGTTGCAGTGAGCTGAGATTGCACCACTGCACTCCAGCCTGGGCGACAGAGTGAGACTGCGTCTCAAAAAAAAAGAAAGAAAGCCAGAGTACGAGAGGCATAAATGGGGTGAGATAAGTGGGCAGAAACCAGACCATATGTATTTCATTCTCACGCAACAGGAAGACATTAGAAGGAGTCAAGCAGAGGAGTGACATGATGTAATTGACTTAAAAAAAATTTTTTTTGAGACAGTGGCTTCCTCTGTTGTCCAGGCTGGAGTGCAGTGGCGCCATCATGGCTCACTGTAGCCTCAACCTCCCTGGCTCAAGTGAATCTCCTGCCTTAGCCTCCCTAAGTGCTGGGACTTATAGGTGGGAGCCACTGCACCTGGCCATAATGTACATTTTTATTTTTATTATTTATTTATTTTTTTTTTAGACAGAGTCTCTCTCTGCTAAAGTGCAGTGGGGTGCAGTGCAGTGCTGGAGTGCAGTGGCGTGATCTTGGCTCACTGCAACCTCCGCCTCCCAGATTCAAGCAATTCTCCTCAACCTCCCGAGTAGCTGGGACTACAGGCACATGCCAACATGCCCGGCTAATCTTTTGTATTTTTAGTAGAGACAGGGTTTCACCATGCTGGCCAGGCTGGTCTCAAACTTCTGAACTTGTGACCTGCCTGCCTCGGCCTCCCAAAGTGCTGGGATTACAGGCATGAGCCACCACGCCCGGTCTACCCATAATGTACTTTTTTTTTTTTTTGAGAGGGAATCTCGCTTTGTTGCCCATGCTGGAGTGCAGTGGCATGATCTAGGCTCACTGCAACCTCTGCCTCTTGGGTTCAAGAGATTATCCTGCCTCAGCCTCCTGAGCAGCTGGGATTATAGGCATGCGCCACCATACCCAGCTAATTTTTTTTGTTGTTGTATTTTTAGTAGAGACAGGGTTTTGTCCTGTTGGCCAGGCTGGTCTCGAACTCCTGACCTCAGGGGATCCTCCCACCTTGGCCTCCCAAAGTGCAAGGATTACAGGCGTGAGCCACCATGCCCAGCCCCATAATGTACATTTTTAAAGGTCATTTTGGGAGGTATAAATTTGGCTCCAGTTAGGACCTGAGAGGTGCCAGAGGCAGGAAGAGTAGATGAGAGCAGGAAACAGAGACTCGAGAGCCTATGAGCGCGACTTTTTTTTTTTTTTTTTTTTTTTTGAGACAGGGTCTTGCTCTGTCACCCAGGCTGGAGTGCAGTGGCACAATCATAACTCACTGCAGCCTTGAACTCCCAGGCTCAAGTGATCCTCCTGCCTCAGGAGGGATCAATAAAACCAGTGAAAATAGTAATGATTGGCACAAAGAAGTTTGGAATAGAACAGAAAATGTGCTGTGACCACTAGAGTGGTGGGGAGGGCCTTGAATGAGGTGGAAGGGCTCTTTTAGACTGGCCACATCCAAAGCAAACTCTGTCTCTATCCTCCTCCTTCTATCTCCCCTACCCCATGCCCACTCTGGAGGAGGCAAGACCGGAGGCCCAAAGGGCAATGGGAGAGAGAACTGGCAGACCACGCATCCAGGAGCGCAGTGGCCTATTGCCCCTGGTCACCACCACCACTGGCTTCAAAGGCCAGGGGCTCTTCCCAGCCACATCTCTGGCTCCAGGGGGAAGCAGGAGGAAGTCAGGAGCTGGGAGGTGCCAGAGGCAGGAAGAGTAGATGACAGCAGAAAACAGAGACTCAAGAGCTTATGATCCCCTTCTCTTCCAAAAGACACAAAGGGAGGTAACCCATGTTCAAAAGAAACAAGAGTGGGAACAAGGAAAGGAGGGTTCTATTTCCCCAAATTCCAGTGGCCTAGGGCTGGGGAACAGTCCCATGATGGGATCAAAAGGTCAAGTGTCTTCGTGAGATCAAAGGTAGCCCTGGGAGGAGGGCTGTGCAGGGCCAGGCACTTTCTGGAAGGCGTTGGAGGGACCAAGGACTTTGGCTGCTTGGGGTTTGGAATCTGAAGAGGGGGTGGTTTGGTGGATGGTTTGCATTTGCTGGGCTGGAGGAGAGGGGCAGGCGAGCATCTTGTCCAACACACCCTAGTAGCTGCTCCAAAGAGGGATGCACACTGTCTGTGTCAGGCCTTTAATAAAGTAAGGAGAAGCTCACCTTGAAAGCAGAAAAAACAGAGTGTGGGGTACCCAGCCAAGCAGTAACTGAACTAGTGACCCCTTGGGCCAAACCCTATTTGTGAATTCCTGCTCTGCTTTGAGGCAGTCCCTATGCTCCAAAGAGGGGGCCTGCATCTAATTCAGTCCACTTCTGAGTCCAGTCTCCCTACCTGAGTTCAGTCTGTCCTCTGTCTTACTCGTATGCCCCCTACAAGCTTTCTTTAAACCAAACTCCTTTTCAGAGGTCTTTCCTGACTAGCCGGCCCCAAAATCTTTTTCTTTTTTTCTTTTTTTTTTGAGATGGAGTCTTGCTCTGTCGCCCAGGCAGGAGTGCAGTGGCACAATCTTGGCTCACTGCAACCTCCGCCCCCCAGGTTCAAGCGATTCTCCTGCCTCAGCCTCCCTAGTAGCTGGGACTACAGGCGCAAGCCACCATGCCTGGCTAATTTTTGTATTTTTAGTAGAGACAGGGTTTCACCACATTGGCCAGGCTGGTCTCGAACTCCTAACCTCAGGTGATCCGCCTGCCTCAGCCTCCCAAAGTGCTAGGATTACAGGTGTGAGCTACCAAGCCCGACTTTTTTTTTTTTTTTTTTTTTTTTTTTTTTTTTTTTTGAGACAGGGTCTTGCTCTGTCACCCAGGCTGGAGTGCTGTGGCACAATCATAACTCACTGTAGCCTTGAACTCCCAGGCTCAAGTGATCCTCCTGCCTCAGCCTCCTAAATTGCTGGGACTGCAGACATGAGTCACTGCACCCCTAATATCTATTACTTCTTTACTTCCCATTAGGGTGGGGAGGCAGAAAGGAAACTAATATTTATTCAGGGACTACTGTGAGTCAAGAACTTTATGTATCCTATTTTACTCATTGCTCAGGACTCTTATGAGAAAGATACTATTATATCTTCATTTTACAGATTAGAAAATGTAGTCTCAGAGAGATTAAGTAACTTGCGCAGAACACACAGCTAAAAAGTGGTGGAGGCGGGGTTTGAATAAGGTGTTCCCAAAGCCCCTGCTGTCATCACTGTTAGAGCTGCTTCAGGATTCCTGTAACCTGCATGTATATCATTTCACACACTGTCCCATGCCATGTCCACTGTCACTCTCACCCATATATTACCATTTGTTCACTATATGTAATTTTGGCCTCCTGTAGTCCCAACTGCTTAATACTAATGATGACCATGCATCCTTTGATCAATCCTTTCATCAGACTGAGCCTTGATTTTTGGCTCATTGTTCATGGAAATGACCACCCCCAACCGTCATTCTTGCTTTCTTCCCTACTCCCACCTGGACTGCAGTGCTAGAGCAGATTGTCCTGAGTCATTTCCAAGGAACGCTGACTGAGGATCTGATGTGTGCCCGGCACGATACTGGCACTGGATAGACAAGCACCTAAAAACTTGATGTTCATATAAAAATGAACTGTCACATAAATGTCCATAGCAGCCTTATTTGTATAGCTCCAAATGGAAAACAACCCAAATGTCCTTCGACAGGTGAATGTTCAAACAAACTCTGGTACTAACATACCACAGATTACTACTCAGCAATAAAAAGGAATGAACTATATCTTTTTTTTTTTGGGGGGGACAGAGTCTTGCTCTGTCACCTAGGCTGGAGTGCAGTGGCGTGATCTCGGCTCACTGCAACCTCTGCCTTCTGGTTTTAAGCAATTATCCTGCCTCAGCCTCCCGAGTGGCTGGGACTACAGGCACACACCACCACGCCCAGCTAATTTTTGTATATTTTGTAGAGATGAGGTTTTGCCATGTTGCCCAGCCTGGTCTTGAACCCCTGAACTCAAGCAATTTGCCCACCTGGCCTCCGAAAGTGCTGGGATTACATGTGTGAACCACCGTGCCCAGCCAGGAATGAACTATTGATTTATGCCATGACTTGGATGAATCTGTAAGGAATTATGCCAAGAGAAAAGCCAATCCCTAAAAGTCACATGCCATATGATTCCCTTTATATAAGGTTTTTGAAAGAAAATTTAGAAATGGAGGGCAGAATAGTAGTTGCCAGGAATCAGGTACAGAAAGGGGAATGGGAAGGGAGGAAGTGTGGTTTTAAGACGGCAACATGAGGGACCTCTTCATGTTATAACTGTTCAGAATCTGGATTGAGGTGGTGGATACTCACATGTGGGTGATGAAATTGTATAAAACTCAACACACACACACATACAGGTACAAATAAAACAGGATATCTGAATAAGGTTGTTGGATTGTATCAGTGTCAATATCCTGGTTGTGATATTTTACTGTAGTTTTGCAAAATGTCATCAATGGGGGAAACTGGGCAAGTATACAAAGGATCTCTCTGTATTGTTTCTTATAACTGCATGCGAATCTACAATGATCTTAATAAAAAGTTTAATTCAAAAAAAGACTTGAGGCCAGTGCAGTGGCTCAGGCCTGTAATCCCAGCACTTTGGGAGGCCAAGGTGGGCAGATCACTTAAAGTCAAGAGTTTGAGATCAGCCTGGCCAACGTGGTGAAACCCTGTCTTTACTAAAAATAAAAAAATTAGCCTGGCCTGGTGGTGCACACTTGTAATCCCAGCTACTCAGGAGGCTGAGGCAGAATTGCTTGAACATGGGAGGCAGAGGTGGCATGATCCCTCAGTGAGCTGAGATCACGCCACTGCACTCCAGCCTGGGCGACAGAGCAAGGCTCCATCTCAAAAACAAAACAAAACAAAATAAAACAAACAAACAAAAAAAACAAACACAAAAGACTTGAAAGGTCTCCTGCCCTCAAAGGGCTTGTACTCTCAACTGTGTTCCTGGTTTCTTTCTTCTGCCTGTTTCTCTTATCTGGCTGAATGCCATCAATGCACAACAAATGACTGTCCTGATTTTCTTCTGGGAAGACATTGCTAAATGATTGGTGAAGGACCATATATTCAGGTTACTCCTCTTCCCGATTTCCCCAATCCCAGTCTCTTCAGCTTTGGCATTTTATTTTTTTAAAGGAGAATTGGGAGGTGGGAAGCTCTTAGAACCTTCAGGATAACCCTGTTTCTTGTTTGTGTTTGACCTGTTCATGTGTATGATAGAGAAATAGAGAGGCAGAGTATGAAATTTTTGTGTTTTTTGGAGGGTGGGTGGCTGAAAGAGAAGAGGCCAGAGATTTTCTCTTGTGTAATCCCACATTGCCAGGCTCCCAGCTGACCAGCTTCCATCTCACTGTAGGTGTTGAAGAGACCATGGAACCACTGTGGGTCTCTCTCTCTCTCTCTCCTTTCCAGTAGTGGAAAGAGGAAAGGTGCCCAGAACCCTCACATCCTGGAATCTGCTCCATGAGTAACCTCTCTAGGGAAACAGCAGCCCAGCTGTTTCCTGGACCGGTAACTTCTCTCCCCAGCCCCCCTCACCTATAGGCCCCAACTGACTGTTTTCTGAAACCACCTCCCAGAGACTGTGCTGACTGAGGGAGGCCCTGGAGGGAGAGGAAGATCTTGCAGCCTTGTCCTGGGACTTCAGCCAATCTCCCCTGCCTCCCCCACTGTGTCCCTGCCCCCAACCCCAGCCAAGCTTAGAGCAGCCGGCTCTGTCCCCAGCAGCTGTACACAGCAGGGGTGGGGGACAGTCACACTCCCTCACTCCTAGGCTGCAGCTGAGGGGCTGTGAATAAAAAACTTGGCTTCCTCAGGGGTCTGGTTGACATCCAGCCTGTATCCACCACCTAATCCCATCCTTCGCTTGGGTTTTCTCAACGTATCCATGTCCTGGCCATGCCCAGTGGCAGGTCTGGAGGCTCCTGCTGGCAGAAGGAAATGGTTCCTGTCTCCAGGTGGGGCCGGGCACCCCTCAAGAGGGTTGGGAAGGCAAGAAGTAGGAGCAGCTGCTTCCTTTCTTGTCCTTCCCAGATACCCATGACGAGGGGGCACCAGGGACTTGGGTTTCCCAGCTTAGCTGAGAAACTATTTCCTTTCATTAAAGAGGCATGTAATTAGCCAGGGGAAATGGGAGGACCCTGGAGAGTGAACACATCGTTTGGTGCATTGACAAGAGAGGGGCTCCAGAGTGATGAGAAGCCCCTGTTCCAGCCCCCCACCCTCCCAAACACACAAAAATTCCACACTCTGCCTCTCTATTTCTCTATCATACACATGAACAGGCCAAACACAAACAAGAAACACTAGGTGTGCCCTAGGGTACATAGAATTCCCTGAAAATCTTGCTGCATTAGGAGCACTGTGCGGCAGGAGGCAGGCAGATGCAAGCCCAGCCCCAGCTGTAAGTCCTAGTTGTGCGTTCCTAGGTGCTGTGCCTCCTCGTGATCCTTTTCTTCCTGCTTCTAGTCCAGGTCTGGGTTGCCAGATGGACTGCAGTGGTCAAGGTGAAAAAGCAGAGGTTTCCTGGGGCTCCCTAAGCTAGGCAGGGCAAGTGGGGCCAAGGGTTGGGCTTCTTCTCTTGAAGCCAGCTTTGTCCCTCGCTCTTTGATAAGACCTATAGAATGAAAAACTCAAGACCAAATCACTAGAAAAATAATTGTAGGAAACATTTAGATCAGTGTTGTCAATTGAGGCGATTTTATTCCCCAGTGGACATGTGGCAGTGTCTGAACACTTTTCTTTTTATTTTTTTAATAACAACTAGAAGGCTGGGCGTGGTGGCTCACGGCTGTAATCCCAGCACTTTGGGAGGCTGAGGTGGGCAGATCACAAGGTCAGGAGTTCGAGACCAGCCTGGCCAACATGGTGAAACCCATCTCTATTAAAATTACAAAAATTAGCAGGGCGTGCTGGCGCACACCTGTAATCTCAGCTACCTGGGAGGCTGAGGAAGCAGAATTGCTTGAAACCGGGAGGTGGAGGTTTCAGTGAGCCGAGATCCTGCCACTGCACTCCAGCCTGGGAAAAAGAGTGAAACTCTATCTCAAAAAAACAAAACAAAACAAAACAAAACAAAATGACTAGGGAAGAGAGTGCTATTGGCTTCTGATAGGTAGAGGCTAGGGTTGCTGGTAAACATCCTACAATGCACAGGACAGCTCCCCAAAACAAAGAATTATCTGTCAATTCGTGCTAAGGTTACAAAATCCTGATTTCGGTTGGGGTGGTGGCTCACTCTATTGCACTCCAGCCTCGGTGACAAGAGTGAAATTCAGTCTCAAAAAAAAAAAAAAAAGAAATCCTGATTTAGATAAACCAACATTTGTCTGACTCCTTATGATAAAAATTTCTCCTTCCTCCCCATCCTACAGGAAAAAAAAAAAAAAACCCACAAAACTGTCCACTTAACAATATATTACTTCCTGATCACTTTGGGTCAATTTTTCTTCTCTCAAGAAAAAAAAAAAAATGAAAGCAAAGCTCCCCACTAACAAAAAATTTGTCCTCCACCTAGCTGTCAGATCAGCTTGCATCCCCTTCCACAGTGGCACATTAAAAAAAAAAAAAAAAAAAAAGGAGAAACACAGCCAAATAATAAAACAATATCTTCTGTAAGTAAAGAGTACAGCCCTGTTTACCTGGTCGCCACTGTTTATTCTGAAAGCCTACACTAAGCAAATACTGAGCCTGACAGCTAGGCTGGAGGGGAGGGGTCTCTAGGCCACAAAGGTGCAAAGCCCTCTTTCAGATCAGTCTCCACCATTTCCCTTCAGGATGGTGGGTGCAGGACAACCCCTAGCCATGAGCAACTTGAGTTCCTAGAGGGAGGTGGTCCTTTTCTTCATGCTTCATGCTTCTTGTTCACTTTCTATTCACCATCAGCTCTTCCCTACCTCCCCGCAAGACTGAGAGCCTGTAGTTCTACAAGGCTGACAATCAGAGTCTATCCACCTATGTGTGGATGTGGATGTGAATTCCAGGCCTCCCCACCACACTCTGACTCTGCTAAGCCCCTGTAGGGAGGCGGAGGCGAGCCAAAAGCTGACTGGTGGGAAATACCCAGTGTGGCCTGTCTTCCTCTCCAAGGCTCAAATAAACTCAAGTCATCTGCACCAAGGGAGCAAGGGAAAAGGAACACAGAGGGCTGTGTGGGGTTATTCTGCATCTCACCTGCCCACCACCTGCCCTTCCCTCCTTTTTAGGAATCCACTGCAGCATTAGAGAGAGAGGCCTAAGAGGGAGCTCACCGTACTCCCAACCCATCCCTCTGCCCAGCTCTTATTATTATGGTCCCATTTCCTAGGGTAGAGCTTCCACATTCAGTGTCTCACAAGGGGTACTAGTTACCTATCATTTCCATCATGCCCTCCACCCACCACCTAACCAGGGAGATCTGACCAGCCAAGAGAATGTTGTGAGGCCGACCTGGTCGTTGCCCTTCTGAATGTTAGGGCATTCCAACAGAGACCTCTGCCTGGCTCCATCCACAAGTATCAGAATGTCATAAGAAGTATGTTGTTTGCCAGATAGTTCACAGAACAAGTATAAGTAAACAGATAGCGTCTGAAGCAAGGCACCCAGGGGGGCACAGAGGGACGCAGGAGCGCTGAGACATGGTGGATGGTAGGATTCCAACCCGCCCTCCTTTCCCCTTATTTACCCAGTTTGCGCCATCATCCCACCCTCCAGAGAAAATACGGAGACAGGGAACGTCCCTGGCAGCAAGAATGAAAGGTACGGTGGCTCAGCAAACAAGGCTGCTCCTTGTTTCTGCTACTGATGTCCTATTAACTTCTTATCTTCCAGGGTGAAGATATTACTGCAAGGCCTTTTGCCAGGCAGTTTCATGTATGATCCTTACTACAACCCTGAGAAGTAGATGTTACTGACCTGGTTAACAGTCTCAGAAACTGAGACTCAGAGAGATTGTGTTCCCAAAGACTCAGCTGGTTAGCAGAGAGCCAGAACTCAGACCTAGGTCCCTGACTTTCTGTCTAGAGTTTTTCCCACTCTGTCTCTCTTTTCATCTATTTTTGGTCAATTCACTGCTCCCTGATGCTTCTGCTGGAGGCTCTATATTCTGGGAAACAAGCGAAGGCAAGCAAAATGCAGCCAATCAGTGCTGACCTTAGTCAATAAAAAGGTTGCAGACAGTTGTGGTTGTCAGGCTTTGTTGCTTAACCATCTCTAGACCTCTGTTTCTTCCTCTGTAGATTGGGGACAGTAATATTACCTGTATCTCATGGGACTGTGGTGAGGATTCAATGATAAAAGGCAGGATAACTGCTCAAGAGGATGCCTTGAACATAGTAAGCCCTCAATAAAGGGGAGCTGCGGTTACTACTAAGACAGTGTTGGAGAAAGTACAAGAGCCACAGTTTTTCCAGGGTAAGAGGTAGATTATTAAAGGCTGATACTGTATATGTTCTCTTAGCTCCTCTCTTGAACATAAACATCTGTGGTTTGTCAAAGACATTTTCAGGATCCGGTTTTCTTTTCAGAAAGAGGAAGGAAAAAAAACCCAAGGCCTGAATCTATAGGAAGTCCAAATGCACCCAGGATTCTTAAGTCACAAGATAAAAAGTGGAGATGCTTGAAGAGGCATCTGATAGTGGAATTCATGGAAGAGGAAAAGGTCAGTTCCATCTCTAGTGACTCCATCAGAGGGATGAAACATCCAAGAATGAAGAAAATTATTTCCAGGAATGGCAAATGAGGACGGAACCATAGGATTTAGTTATTGTTGTTAAACCAAACCCAGTGCAATAATTGGTCTGTCTCAATAACATCACTCTGGCCAAGTTGCCGTTTCCAAGAAGGAAAGAATAAGAATTTAGTCCAGCTGATCCTTCGGCATGATTTAAACCAGCAGTGGTTGTCAAACCTTAGTGTGCCTCAGAATCAACTGGAGGGCTTGTTAAATCCAAACTGCGAAGTCTCATCCCGAGTTTCTGATTTAATGGATTGGGGGTGGGACCCGAGTTTGCATTTTGAACAAGCTACCAGCTGATGCTGAGACTGCTGGTCCATCCGGGGACCACATTTCGAGAACCACTGATTTAAAGCACTTTTCTATGGGCAAAGAATATCAAATTGCATAATTCTTTTTTATTTTTATTTTTGAGACGTAGTCTGGCTCTGTCGCCCAGGCTGGAGTGCAGTGGTGCGATCTCGGCTCACTGCAAGCTCCGCCTCCCGGGTTCACGCCATTCTCCCGCCTCAGCCTCGCGAGTAGCTGGGACTACAGGCACCCGCCACCACGCCCAGCGAATTTTTTTGTATTTTTAGTAGAGACGGGGTTTCACCGTGTTAGCCAGGATGGTCTCGATCTCCTGACCTCATGATCCGCCCACCTCGGCCTCCCAAAGTGTTGGGATTACAGGCGTGAGCCACCGCCCCAGCCTCAAATTGTAGAATTCTTAATACCTTGCTTCTCAATATGTATAACAGTTGCATTTACTTATTAGCCTCTCTCCTCTCTTCAGTCACATTGATTAGAAAATGAATACGTGTTTCTCAATTAAGAATCTTATGGTAAGGCCGGGCGTGGTTCCTCACGCCAGTAATCCCAGCACTTTGGGAGGCCGAGGCGGGTGGATCACGAGGTCAGGAGATTGAGACCATCCTGTCTAACACGGTGAAACCCCGTATCTACCAAAAATACAAAAAATTAGCTGGGCGTGGTGGCAGGCGCCTGTAGTCCCAGCTAGTCGGGAGGCTGAGGCAGGAGAATGGCGTGAACCCGGGAAGCGGAGCTTGCAGTGAGTCGAGATCGCACCACTGCACTCCATTCCTGGGAGACAGAGTGAGACTCTGTCTCAAAAAAATAAATAAATAAATAAAATAAAATGTTATCGTAAAACAGGAAAAATCAAGAGCAAAAAACCCAAAACAAAGAAACTTCCTGTGCAAGTCTGACTGACATAACAAGAACTTGGCTTGTCAAGTAGGTAGACACAGGGGGCTCCAGAAGCAGAGGTGCTTATTTCTCACTCTACTCCTTCACCATTGAACACCTTCAGACTGAGAATTGGCCTTGCCTATGTTTATCTCCAACTAAGTTAGCATTCTGACTCCACAAGAATGTTGTGAAAGCGAAGCCTGGGGAAAGAATGCTATCCTAGTTTTCAGCTAAGTTTTCTTAATATCATACTCTTCAGAGGGAACAAAATCCAGTTCTCACGACCTTAAATGCTGACACTTGTCCAAAAGGCCTAATGAGGGAGAAGCATGCGTCATGCACATTAACAGAACTCAGTGATAGAAATTGGGTTGAGACAAGTGAAAATTTTACCAAAGCCAAATGACTAGTTCTATCTCCTTCAGCAAGATAACATGACAAGAGGAACTTCAGACTTCTGAGAGTTATCTTATCAATCCAAGAAGCACAAATGATGATCTTAGCAATCTAGAGGAAGAGGGTATTACAAGATAACAGGCTCCTGACCAAAATTTCAGTATTTATACAGTCTGTTACTCAACTTACATAAATCAAACTTTTAAAAAGGGCCTCTTCACTATGTTGAAATTGGGTCTTTCTTCCCCAAAGATTGAAGAGAATTTGCGGGGGATGAGGGCGGTGTCTATCTTATAGCTTGTCCCTGGGGTTCAATTGCCAAAATGTTATCAGTCTATATAAGGGTCTCATGATAGGGGCCACCCACAAAAAGCATTCTAGTGAGACTTCAGTATTGTGAGAACACGGGATGTCACATTTCATCAGTAAAACAGCCCAGCTGAGCCCCAGGATTCTGTCCCCAATCATGGCTCCAGTAAGTTTTGTGGCTTCCTTTCTGGTATTGAACTTGAAAGATCAAGGACACAAAAATAGGATGATTTCATAGACTGAAAATATGCTATTGACAAGTATTTGTAATTAGGTTTCCAGTCCAAAATGAATGTTCTCTCACTTGTAATATATATCCCATAACTAGAAATACAGTTTGAAACCATTGGATAAAATTCTTTTTTTCCTAGGAGAAGCTAAAGAAGCATTCAAGATCCAATCAATAATTCTGTGTACGTACACTGGGAAAAAGCAAAACAAAACAAAATTTTTACTAGTGCAGGTGACTTGGAAGTTACTGTCACTCTTCCCTCCCCTCTAAAACCATCCTATACTGTGAGCTGGTTAAAGTTTACCTTTCTGCAAGAGTTAGTGTTCTTACTAATAAATAACTCATTTATACTTCAGAGACAAAGCTAAAAGGATTTCAGTTCTGCAGGAATGAGGTTTTCAGCCCCCATAAACCTTGCCTGGAGGTACATCGCTGCTTTTGTTTGAGGCTAGTTGGTCTACAGTGCCAACAGCAACATATGTGCATAGACAGCCTGTGTTCCAGGCATTAAGTACCCATGGCCTCACTTATTCTCATAATGTCCTTTTGTTTTTTTTTGTTTTTTTTAGACGGACTCTCGCTTTGTCACCCAGGCTGGAGTGCAATGGCGCAATCTTGGCTCACTGCAACTTCCATCTCCCGGGTTCAAGCAATTCTCATGCCTCAGCCTCCCAAGTAGTTGGGATTACAGGCGCCTGCCACCACACATAGCTAATTTTTGTATTTTTAGTAGAGACAGGTTTCACCATGTTGGCCAGGCTGGTCTCGAACTCCTGATCTCAGGCGATCCGCCTGCCTTTGTCTCCCAAAGTGGTGGGATTACAGGCATGAGCCACAGTGCCCGGCCCCATAATGTCCCTTTGAAGCAGAGGAGAATCAGTCCCTTATAATCCTCATTATATAAAAAGAAGAAACGAGCATAGAGTGGGAGGTAGGCGGATAAGCTGACTTGCCCAAGATCACCCTGTCGATTGATCTGACTTCATCTGCAACCAGCCACATAGCTTCTCCAAAGCAGGTCGCCAGACAAGGAAAAGTGATTGGGGGTTCAAATAAAACAAATGACTATTCATGCTATAGTTAGCACAATGTGCTGTTCTGAACTCTGCTGTGGAACACCTGTTGCACTTTTTATACTATTCACATACATTACATGGAATACTCCAGTTTTCAACATTGTGTGCTTCAGTCCCTTAAACCATAGAAGTATCCAGACATGCCAATATCATGAGAACCAAACTATACCTTAAACTGTTTTTCCTGTTGAGGAATATGAAAGAACTCTTCATTGTAGCACAGATCCCAATTTTTGGTGGAATATAGTCACCACAATTTTCATTGTCAATAAATATTGCTGGCTAATTCAGAGGTGACCTGTGGAAGCAACATGTGCTCTAAGAACTCCTGTTTCCACTGTCTGGTATTATTAGTGTGTCCTTACTTAGACTTAGCTCTCCCAGAGAGAGAGCCATCTGCTTCTCTCATTGCACAGTGACTGTGCAATGGTGTTGACTTCTAGAGAAGAGTAGCCCAAGAGCTAAATATTAGAGGTCTTACTGCTTCCCTTAAGTGCATGGCAAGAGAAAGAAGGAAAGCAAGGTGAGAAAAGCACTGACTTGCTTTGCCAATGGCCCAGGACTGGTGATTTTATAAGGTTTAGCACAAAAACCACTCTTTTGAACTAGATACTGTGTATATCCTGTGTACTTCAAGTCACACCAGCTTTCCCTACAATAGAGCTTAGGAATGCTATTTATCTTGTACTCAGGCCAACTGTGTGGCTCTCTACCGAACAGCTGGTTCCCCATCCACCTCTAGGGCTATCTAGTTGATGTATAAACAATATTTTTGCCTCAAAAACACTAACCCCATGGAAACTAACTGTTCATCCACACACACACACACACACACACACACAAGAAGGAAAAGAAAGATGGGGTTAATTAGGTCAGAAGCAGGAGGAAAAGACAAAACGGGGAGTTTGGGGTTTGTAACTGAGATGTGGCATGCATTAGATTTGAAGTCAGGTTACTGAAGCCCCAGATTATGTTCCAAGGTCTAAACAGAATGTCCATTGAGTCTTTGATTCCTAAAGACATTTAGTGCCTTATAAAAGAGCTTAGCTATATCATTATTCCTGATTACCTTAGAAGTAAAATGATATTTTTAAAGTGTTTAGTATTTGTATTCCTCTAGGCTGAATTAGTGAACCACAAGAGACCCAATTTAT
Source organism: Gorilla gorilla gorilla (assembly GCF_029281585.2). NCBI lineage: Eukaryota > Metazoa > Chordata > Mammalia > Primates > Hominidae > Gorilla > Gorilla gorilla. The sequence goes on along the minus strand of NC_073224.2, from coordinate 51,043,549 downwards.
AGCCACAAAATGAGGATCCAGTGTGGGTCACTGTCTACACATTTCTTGGTAAACACCAGTGTTTCACAATCTATTTTTCGTTATTTCTTTTTATCTTTTAAGAGACAGTGTCTCATTCTGTCACCCAGGCTGGAGTGCAGTGGTGCGATCATAGCTCACTGCAGCCTTGAACTCCTGGGCTCAGGTGGTTCTTCCTCCTAAGCCTCCCCAGTAGCTGGGATTACAGGTGCATGCCACTATACACAGCTAACTTGTTTATTTTGTTTTTGTAGAGACAGGATCTCACTGTTTTCCAGGCTGGTATGAACTCCTGGCCTCAAGCAATTCTCCTGCCTCAGCTTCTGAAAATGTTGAGATTACAGGTGTGAGCCACTGCACCTTATTTTTTGTTAATTATATTACTACACACGTTCAGTTCTTTATGGATGAGACACTTCTTACCAGATAACCAATCAGCTAGGGTTACCAAATTGGTAGTTATCATATCCTAAAATTTAGGCTATCATTTTTCTTGGATCAATGACTTTCTATCTCCTTCAGAGCCTTACTTTACCCATCTACCCTAATCTCTTATAATCAGGAGAGCCCTGACTACATATAGACTGTGTATTTGTGTTTCTTCCCAAGATGGAAAAAGTATAACTATTACACACATTGCATTGTACATCAGCCAAGGAGGTGGTCTTACACATTCTAATAAAAGGGTTTGTGTATTCAACTTAATAGCTAAAACATTACCAATAATAATATATATGTGTACTCTTCCTTGATCAACCTGTTCCTTAAAGTCAGATTTTTAAACAAATCCCTTCTGGGTGCCAGCTTACTGCTAAATCAAGGCAAACAATTATTTCCAACATTTTGTTATCATAGTTTAAAGTAATTATTTGCTTTATTAGGATGGGAACTCTGGCTGTACCCTCTCACTCCCTGACCCCAGAATTAACACAGCATTTATTTCACAATATTTGTGCAGGGTTTACTATTGAACCAGGGGGCACACCCATGAATAATACTGATTTCTCTTGGTGGTGACCCAGCCAAAGCATGTCAAAATGAGTACCTATCTATTCTATTAAGATAATGGAGGAAAAGAGAAGCATGTCATCAAGATAAAGGAACACAAACATCACCTTGAAAACAAATCTAAGTATCTGTTGTGTGTGAACACATATCAGTGCTGCTTGTACAAGAAACAAGGCTTTTGAGCTGGAAGGCAATTTCAAAGACAACACCTGTTTCAAAATAGGGCAAAGAGTTCACAGCTGCATTTTGAAATTTCAGTCTGCACTTTTATTTCGGGATGTTATCCACATAGGCTTAGGAGATATAAAGAGGGAACAACACAAGAGGACAGATGTGCATGAATCAAGAAATTCTATTTCCTATTTAAAATTCAGAAAAGATTGCTGCTACATACATTAGGATGTTAACTGGGTACACTGATCACAGGGCTTCGATAACCCAAGTAAGTGGCAAGGTGTTGATACACTTGCAGAATATCAACTGAGCCTAGCCGACAGTATCTAAAAATGTCCTGAGCCTAGTCTGATAGTATCTAAAAATGAGATGGGGAGAGCAAGCATTCCACTGTCTATGGAGGACAAACACTGCCCTCTACTGGCAGACTGTAACTGCTATATAGTCAACATGAACATTTTCCTCAACAGTCACTATCATGAGACATAATCAGAAAATAAAAGCTTTTAAATAATTTGAGGCTTTGTGTCTAGGGGTCACCAGGATTTTCAAGCAAACCGAAGTATTCAATGAGAAATCTCCTTACTCATTGAAGTTTCCGACTTTCCCCATTAAATCTTTGATGTAACTCATTGGACTGGTTCAAGTATCACTGTTACTGGGAGATGTGAGAGAACAGCAAAATGCTCAAAAGCTCAATACCAGGAAGAAGGCTTAAAGGGACCCATGTATACCAAAGGGAGCTGGCTTTAGAACGAACAACTGTGATAACTTAAAGCACACAGCACTGATTCAAACCCTTGTTGTACTACATACTAGCTACATCAGGTACCACATAAAACCTCATCTTACCTGAACCAGGTTATTCTTTACAATATTGGAAGAACAAACACTTGCCGATCTCACAGTTGTTGGAAAAATTAAATGAGGTAATATGTGTTGCACAACTACAGTGTAGTACTGTATACCGATGTTCATGGATAGGAGTCTAGGTAGCTCCAAGTGTGTTTTAACCTCTCTTCATCTGTTTATCCACTTGTTGGTTTTTGAAATCCTTTAAATCAGACTGCATTTCTTCAGCACTGTCCTGAAACATAAAATTGTCTATGTTATCCATAAAATACTTAAGGATTATGAGGAAAAGTAGATGGTTAATGCTCATCCAAATTCAACTTTAACCTGAGACAACTCATCACATTAAGAAATAAATGTATGTGGGCAGTGTGCCTGCACCTGTAATCTGAGCTACTGGGGAAGCTGAAGCAGGAGGATCCCTTGAGTCCAGGAATTTGAGACCAGCCCAGGCAACATAGCAAGACTCTCATATCTCCGAAAAAGAGAAAAATGGCCGGGAGGGGTGGCTCACGCCTATAATCCTAGAACTTTGGGAGGCCGAGGTGGGCAGATCACTTGAGATCAGGAGTTCAAGACCAGCCTGGCCAACATAGTGAAACCCCGTCTGTACTAAAAATGCAAAAATTAGCCAGGTGTGGTGGTGTATGCCTGTAATCCCAGCTACTTGGGAGGCTGAGGCAGGAGAATCACTTGAACCCGGGAGGTGAGGTTGCAGTGAGCTGAGATCATGTCATTGCACTCCAGCCTGGGCGACAAGAGCAAGATTCCGTCTCAAAAAGAAAAAAAAATTTAAAAAGTTAGCTAGTCACTGACTAGCTTTGTGATAACAGGATGCACAAAGCATTTAATTTCAAAGCCAAATTTGCATTTCAATTATAGTATTTGGCTGACAAGGCAAGTATGTAAACAAGAGGAAAAGTTAAAAAGAAAAAAGCCCTAATAGCTACAATATCAGCCCAGTTCTAAAGAGGGATCTTGTACCACATTCTCCACCTAAGAAGTAATCTTTAATTCAAAATTCAGTGTAGTTCTTATGGGTATTTGGAATTGAATGCAAGTGTGTTTTGTGAGTATAAACATTATCTTTTATTATATATGATTGTTAAACTTTGCTTTCCACAACACTTCATAACCTTGGATGTAAACATGAGAAAAAATGCTAATTAAGAATCCTTATGCACCCAGTCCAGTGCTCCCTTAATTAATCAAACTGGTAAGTCTACTGCTTCTTGATTCCATCCTGAGGTATTAACTTTTGAACCAAGACATGCTTATCTTTTACCAACAACAGGGATGGTCACTGTTAAAGTTTCTAAATAATTTATTAGGGAAATAAGTTCCCCCAAAGTCAGGCTGAACTGGGAGCTGATTAACAAAGCTGTGTAAGTTAGTGTGTTTGCTTTAAAGTATTACAAGAAGTACACAGAGCACACATCTGGGTTATAAAAGCCCTTTTATAAAGCCATTTTTAAACAAAACAAAAAAAAAAGTTTACAAAAGAAAAAAAGATACAGAAAAAGAATAACTTGCTTCATATGTCCCAAAAAGAGAAAAAAATAAAGGGGACAATGCCAACATGCTCAACAATAAAGGGTTCTTTTTCTTATTTTTTTAATACAAAATACAAGCAAAGGATACACATACTTAAAACAGAGCTCAGGAGCAGACACGCAGTCCTGGAAACCCTTCAATAAAAGCAAAGCAGGAGTTTGTTTTTTCTTTGTCTATGCAGATACATACAGAGACTGGGATATGTAAAAATTAAGTATCACAAAAGACCATCACACGATTCTACCAATGCATGTTGCATCTATAATTCACGAACATGGTCAACAAAATCATGTTCACTTCAACCCCATTTCATTTAAATTAAAGAAAAAAACCTTTTAAATAAAGTGGTTACATTCAAACTTTAACTTCCTTAGTACCATGCTGCAGATTTCAGCACTGTTAAGGTATTGCAAGAATGCCCAACCCTCTGGTGTCTGATCATGTATCTAGCAACATTGCAGTATGAAGAAAAGAGATGCCCCGGTCTCAGCCCATGGACTAGTTAATACAGTGAAGCAGGTTCCTGTCTTTTACCCTTCCTGCTCAGAACATAAAAGATTAAGGACTAAAATCAAGGAAGACTGGGAGTTTTAGAGCTGGCAAAATGAAGTCTAAAAGATAAATCAAGGCAAACAATTACTGAGAACTTGGCTGTTGCTTAACCTGGCAAGTCTAAAAGCCTTTCTTTAACCTTGTAGGAATTAGATGCATAAGGTTTGCTGCAACATGTTCATGGTAAACAAACTAAGTAGAGCTCTTATTTACAAATCTTGTAACAAATACTTCTGGAGGAAAAAGGGAAAAGAATTCACTAAGTTCCAGAAGACAAAGCTTTAATTGCCAGACGTATACAAACACACACTCACACATACACACCCACACAATACTTCAGGGGTTTTTATACATGTTATTTTAGGGCATAAGCTGAGTACTATACCCCCACACCCCATCAAAAAAGGAACAACAAAAAAAATCCCAATTTTACCCTCCCCCAATAATCTAGAAAACCCTCCCTTCACCCCTGATGTACAAAGTGTATGCACAACGGTGGCATTCTACTGGCCACACAAAGCATGCTCAAACAGATGTCACCAGTTCAGTCACTCCATTGGCATGGCAACAGGCAGGTTTACGGGATGTTTCCCAATAGTGGTTATTACACAGTCAGCACCACTGTGAATTTTGTGAATTTGAAAAAAAAAAAAGTGTAATTTACGGATTCAGGATTCAAAAAGAATCATTTTGTATCGAATTTACCCCAGACAAAGGGAAAACTGGTTGCGACTGAAACTTGGCTATAGATAGCTTGATGTCCCAATATTCAAACAATAAGCCAACTCTCCATTTTCAAGTAAATCCAGCTTCATCCACAGAGAAAGACAATTTTCTAACCTCAAGAGCAACCAGCTTGTTACATTTTCCCTATCCTGTGGCAGGAAATGCGTATTACTTCTGTTCTGTTTAAGTATCTCAGTCTAAATGCCATGAAGACCAGAGCCCAGTTTTCTTCCTTTTCAAATTCTTAAGGTGAAAGTTTTTTCTTTTCAGTGCAGCTACCAATGATGCAGGCAAAGAACTGTTCAAGCCAGCACTCATTCTTCAAAGCTGCAACAGTGGCCACCATGATCTTTTATAAAGCTTTCCCCGTTGCTCCTGATATTTATTTCTGCTTTTGCCTAACGCTCTCAAAGCATCTCGTAAACTGAAGTTTAAAGAAAAGCACGATTCCCATCCCCAACCAGTACTTGAAAATCCACTTATCTGAATGTTCACAGATAAAAAAGCCATTAAAAAAAAAAAAAGTCAAGTTTAGTCTAGCTGACCATATTCGCAAGTGTTAAAAACTTTACTGGAGTATAACCTCAAATTTCACTCTTGATTTGTTATCTGTAAGAAAATGCTATTTGAGCCAGTACCAAATTAAGTATTAAACTGAGGATTGAACTGGGGCAAACAGGTTATTGTGAAAACAGTCAATATGTAAGCTCCTTCAAGGGAAATCAACACTGTTCCTCAAGATTAGAAGATGTCCACACTCTTTGCATTACCTCCCTAAAGGAGGAAACACCCATTAATTTTCCCTTATGGAATCAATATGGAGTGGAAATATGAAATGAGGAGATGTTTTAGAAAGCAGGACAAATCTACCTACCATTACTGGAATTAAAATGTATCCTCTGGGCCCACTCCATTGATTCCGATCTGAGGTGAGGAGGACTAAAAGCAGCAGCAGGTTACAGAAAGATTGAATAAGATGAAAGTATGCTACGTATGTCTAGCTGGGGAAGGAGGGATCTGGAAAAAAAATCTTAAGAACTAGAATGTAGTGTCAGTCAGCATAGCTGCCGAAATCTACGTTGTAGAGGTAAACCTAGCAGAGCTAATACAAACAAGCACCTTCAAAGTTAACGTCCCACTTCCTGAGCACTGCAAAATACGACAGTGAATGCTATTGCCATTTCACCATAGGCACACTAGAGAAAAAGAGGAAGGTTAGTCAAGGATGGTGCCAATGGCCAGTCAGTATCGGCTTACAGCTTGTAATGCGTCCTGACATCACTATCAAGCCTGACTATTGAGCACCTGTATCCAGTTGAGTCACCACCACTGTCCTCCTATTTGCATGCATGATTTGAGGGGAAGACTAGAGTGTTTTAAATCATCAATAAAAAGTGGAGAAAACAAAGGTTATTCAGAGCCTGTCTCACTTGGGGACACAGATCCTTCTGTCCAGTCTATCAGAAATATAGAATACATTTTTCAATCTAATGAATTAATTTTAAAAGGGACTCTAAACAAGAAGCCCAATCAAATGCACACAAGTAATCTAGAAGACATGATTACCTCTAAAATATGTGCGTATATCACAGAGATGTTAGTGCAGATTAATATATTAAAGAGACTGTTAAACAACTGAGGCTGAAGTTTTAAAAGAGCCCTCCCCCTAAATCTTCACGAAACATAACCTAAGAAAAGCCCAAATGTTACTAGGAATGTAAGACTTAAAATTATAAACTCCTAAAAAATAGAAGTGCATGGTGGAAACACTGATAGGTCTTTTACTATATGAACACAAACTTCTTTGTTAAAAATGGATACCTGAACAAACCCATTTAGGCAAAAAGATTTATCTTTAACACTCTCATTACAAAGTTCACACCTCTGAATTTAACCGTCATGAAAGAGAATGATCCAACTGCTATTTATGTTCAAGTCCTGTATTTTTGGCCATGTAACTGAAAACTCCTTATTCATTCTTTAACACACAGTGCAATAGTGAAATGACTCTGCCACTGTGTGTTTTTTTAAAAAAAAATCAGAGTAAGCATGTTCCTAGTAAACCACAAAGTAGGATATTGAGGAAGCAAATCTAGATTAAAAGGCAGGAAAAAAAGGCAGAAGTTTAAATTTCACTTTTTTCAATTTATTAGCATACCAGGACCCTTTAAACCTTGTTCCCATTAGCGCCTGGTATCAGATGTGAAGGATCAAACCTATGGATCTATCTCCTGACTGCTTTTATAAGGCGTGTAAAAGTCGGTTTTCAACTGCACACAGGCCTCCTAAAATGCCTTGTTTCTCTAGTCCCTCCTGCTTTAAGCAGCATGAGCAGTAAAGCAGGGGTTGGACCAAATAAAAAGACAAGAGCTAACTGAATTGTATGGGAGCAGCATTTAACATATTCCTAGTCAAGGACAGGATGGGAAGTAAGTGAAGACTAGGGCCAGGAAAATAGTGTCCTATAGCAGAGGTGGTCGGCACTTGGGGTAGGGTGTGCAGTGGTGCCCTACGAAGCAGCAGGATCACAGGGATGTACTTCTTATCACATTTCTATGAAGAAATGGGAAGATCGGGATATGAAAAAGAAAATGTTCTATCCCCAAATAAAAGCAGAGCATGGTTAATGGGACCTAAATGCACATTTATAGCATAAAAGAATGTCAATTCTATTTCATAAAGGAAAAATCTCAACTCTTTGTGACTGAGTTTCACATTAACTGGAACTTTATTTGCTTAAAACCTAAACATTGTCAGTTTGAAAAGAAATCCACTGTGACGTGTAGACTGATCTTGTTGATTAAATTCTAGGGGTTTTTTTTTTTTTTGGATTCTTGGTAAAATTTTATCCAAAAAACAGGATACATACATATTTAGAGAAGGAAATATGAAATCAAGAGTTTTGGCAGCCCCTGCTTTTTTTTTTTTAGCTCCCTAAAGACTGTAGCAAGATAAAAGGATCACTGGCTCCGAGTCTCTTTGAGATAACAAGTGATGAAATAAAAAAGAAAGCCCATACCCTCAAATAAGGTCAGGTAACCCCATTGCCCACCCTCCCTACAAGGTAAAAAATGAGTACTTTTAGTAACAGTTCAGAATTCATCTTTATCTCCTACCTGCCTCATCAGTGGAAGTTTAAAGTCATGATTTTTTTTAGACATTGATACTTGTGTCTATAGACAAATAAACTCATATTAGATGACAATTGATTTTTTAAAAGTCCAGGTAGAGAAAGGAGCAATCATTTTGAACTAAAATCTTTCTATGTTTTTTGATTACTATTCAACTTGCTATTTTTTAGCAAAAAGCGAAGTTTCAATAGTGTTCATCTCAAATCTTATTGCTTTACAACTGTGGTACACCTTTCATTAAAAATAAAAAGATGAAGCAGTCAATCCAGTGATTAATTTGACATGGCTTTCATTGGGAAAGGGGAGGGCTGGCAAAGAGACCAATAGACAAAAAGGTAACTTAAACACTTAAACATACAATGGTTTGCTTTAAAAAAAAAAAAAAAAAAAAAGAGAGAGAGAGAGAGAGAGAAATGTTACTTTCAACAAATGGAAAAAAGCACTGAAAGCCCATGAGTCAAGCCATAGCCAAAACCATGTTCTATCTTAAGTAGGTTCTTTTTTTTCCTCCCTCTTTTTTCTTTTTTTTTCTTTTTTTTTTAATAAAATCTCTCCCCAGACCATCATCACTTTTAATCCTCCCCAGAAGGGGCTTCATCTTCAGACCCTTCATCCCCAGATTTCTCGGGTGGGGGGCTTGTAGATGTTTTCTTTTCTGGTGGGCTTTCCGGTTCCTCATCTTCTTCTTTGGGAGAAGGAGTCTTTTCCTTTGATGCCTTTGAAGCTGTGGGGCGACCCACTTTCCCTTTGCCTTTCACTGGACTTGGCGTCACTGAAAATACAAAAATAATTTGGGGAAGGGAAGAGAAAAAAATGTCTTTAATAAAAGTCAGCTACAAAATACAACAATCTATAAGAATAAAATCTATAAAGACAATATGCAACTTACTAAAAACCAAGGTGGGCACAAGGGAGCACATATATCCCTAGGTAAATCTATCTCAGTTTCTAAACTGGTCATAAGTTACTACACTATGCTGCAGTATTTCCCATCAGTTTTTACCAACACTCTATGATGTTAGCAGTAATACCTGTAATGAAGAAGCACCATGCTATAGAATATGCACAACATCCTTAATTGCTTGGTAAACTAACAGTTGTTTATGATAAAAGTTGTTTATAAAAAGCAGGTCAAAAAGACGGAAGGAAAAGAATTAATCTGATCAGACACTAAAGCCATCAAATAACATTTGATAGTTCCATCATTCCTAACAGTAGGAAGTGATAAACAGAAGTTTAACAATGACTAGTTCTACCTAACAGAATAAAACCACCTACGCAAAAAGCAAATTGATTTCTGATTTAGTTAACAAACTAGCTCCAACGAGGAGAAACCATTAGGGCTCAGAAAAAAATCAACTCATGTCATCAAGTGTGGTTTTATTCTGATAGCACAGAGGATGGGGTAGAGTTCAGAACGTGGAACTTAAACGTATTACTCTAGGTTTGTGCATTTTCACAATTAAGTCTTTGCTGGCTGCTGAGACTGTGATACCAGTGAGGAAAAAAGAGCAGTAACAGCTATGATGATACAGTGTTTCTACCACTGTGTCTGAAACAAATAGATCATTCTGAAATCTTGCTCAAGTACTGGCAGTAGTTGAAGAACATGGCTAAGCCCACTAGACTCTTAAACAGGCTAGTGTCTTTATTAATAAGAGATACTTCCAGTTGCAGAATACAAGACCCTTTTAGATTTCTTGTATTCCTGCTAAACATCAGGCCAATGCCAAATCCTAATGAGGAATTTCTTCTGTATTGAAAATAATGGTTCTCAAAATCTTTAAAGCAGTAAATTTAATTTCACTTCTGCAGAAATTACCTGTAGCCTTTAGTCTGGGTTTGGGCATTTTCTTTTCTTTTCTTTCAGGTTTGGACTTCTTAACCATCTTTTTGTTTTTCTTTTTCGAACTGCCATAGTCACTATCGTCATCATCTTCCATTAGGAAATCTTCATCACTGCCGGAATCTTCTGAGAAGAAAGAAGAATTTCAACATCTAACTTAATGTACACATCCTTCCAAGTAAAAAAGGAAGAGAGTGCTAAGAATGACTAGAGGATGGGATTTGGGAGTCAAACACCCTTGGATTCTATTTGGAGCTGTACTACCAATTTGACTGGAGTCATCACCGGCCTCATTTGTCAAATGGATTTTGCATGCACCTTACATGAGAGAGTTACATGAGTGATGTGTTTGAAAAGTAGATTGAAAACAGGAAGGGTAAGAGTTAATCTGAATAAAAACTGAAACTATCAAATAACTTTTGGTAGTTCCATCACTTCCAAGTAGTACTGGTTGAGACCAGGGAAACAAAACTGAACTGACAGGGCCTTTTTGGTCCAATTATGAATAAGTGAAACAAGAAAACCAAACACAAAACAAAAATACACAGAATTAACTAATCTGAATAACCTGTGAAACACCTAAATTTTATTATTAACATGTTTTTTTTCTGTGAAAAGAGGTCTACAACCTCCTCCACCAGGGCAAAATACAAATCTCAATCACAATGCCTAATGTGACTGTTACTTAAGCAAATTGTTCATTCAGTGTTTGAACACAGACATCATTAAATAAAGGGTGCAACCATTACAAATGGTGGGCAATCGTGAGAATCTCTGAACCTTTAAAAATAATAACAGGAACCAATACAGTCATCTCTTTTAACAGGGAGTATCTACCCAATTTAAGGGACTGGTTGTAACATTTAGCATCCTAGAAAATGCCAAAGTAACCAAGGTCACAAACTACAATTATGACCAAACAACCAAAGTACACAAAACAACTTCACATACTCTCCTGGAACGGTGCCTCATCCTCCTCTTCTTGTTCTTCCTCACTGCCCACATCTTCCATGAGCATCTCTCTCTGTTTAGAAGCTGCTTTAGACGCCGCCTGCCGTTGTTGGCGCACATTTTTATGATCTTCTTTTTCATCTTCACTATCCTCTGCAATATCAGAATTACCATGATATAATGATTAAAGAATTTTATATTTGACAAGATAGTGCAAAAGATTAATAATTGACTGAAAACATAACTGACTGAAAAGGCCAACATAGTGGCCAATATAGGATATAATCTGCAGCTTTATTTCATTGTAAAAGGGCAAATTCTATCCTTCAACATTTCTGCAAAATGATGGAATCAACTCAAATGCCCATCAATGATAGACTGGATAAAGAAAATGTGGTACATACACACCATGGAATACTATGCAGCCATAAAAAGGGAAGGAGATCATGTTCTTTGCAGGGACATGGATGGAGCTGGAGGCCATTATCCTCAGCAAACTAATGCAGGCACAAAGACCAAACACTGCATGTTCTTGCTTATAAGTGGGAGCTGAACAACGAGAACACATGGACACAGGGAGGGGAACAACACACACTGGGGCCTGTGGCGAGGGAGGCGGCAGGGTGGGGGGATGGAGAGGGAGAGCATTAAAAAATAGCTAATGCATGCTGGGCTTAATACCTAGGTGATGGGTTGATGGGTGCAGCAAATCACCATGGCACACATTTACGTATGTAACAAACCTGCACATCCTGCACATGTATCCCACAACATAAAAAAAAAAAAAAATTCTACAAAATGTATAAAGGGGACCTAAATTCACAAAGAATGAACTTGGACAAGACTATTTACATATAAAGTAACAAGCGCATGTAATTTTAAGCAGTAGCCAAGCTGAATTAAAGCGTGAATACATGACTCCTATACTTTAAAGTTACATCATTGCTTTGCTCTAAAATTCTCAATTACATTCAAATCTATGTTCACTGTTTTTGAAAGCTAAAGTTAGAAAAATATCTTAACATAGTATGAGAGAGAAAGAATGTCTTCCAATAATCTTTATTCTAAGACATAAAACACGAAAACCCTAAAATAATGTCAAACTATTACCCTTTACAATGAATGGCTTGTGACCATTTCAATTTAGAGGGGATTGTGGAAAACCTTTTTTTTTTTTTTGAGATGGAGTTTTGCTCTTGTTGCCCAGGCTGGAGTGCAATAGCACAATCTCGCCTCACTGCAACCTCACCTCCCAGGTTCAAGCGATTCTCCTGCCTCAGCCTCCTGAGTAGCTGGGATTACAAGTGCGCGCCACCACTCCTGGCTAATTTTGTATTTTTAGTAGAGACAGGGTTTCACCATGTTGGTCAGGCTGGTCTCGAACTCCCGACCTCAGGTGATCCACCCTCCTTGGCCTCCCAAAGTGCTGGGATTACAGGCGTGAGCCACTGCGCCCAGCTGGAAAATCTTTAAAATACATATTTAGATTAATTAGTGAAAGACATCTGGAGAAGCCTATAAAAAATTTACTTTCACATATTCTTAGAGTCTATTAATGAAAACAAATTTTTTTTTTTTTTAATTTGGAGTCTCACTCTGTCGCCCAGATTGGAGTGCAGTGGCGCAATCTTGGCTCACTGCAGCCTGTGCCTCCTGGGTTCAAGCTATTCTCCTGTCTCATCCTCCTGAGTAGCTAGGACTTCACGCACATGCAGCCATGCCTGGCTAATTTCTTGTTGTTGTTGTTGTTTGCTTGTTTGTTTTTTGAGATGGAGTTTTGCTCTTCTTGCTTAGGCTAGAGTACAACAGTGGGATCTCAGCTCACTGCAACCTCTGCCTCCCAGGTTCAAGTGATTCTCCTGCCTCAGCCTCCCGAGTAGCTGGGATTACAGGCACCCGCCACCACACCTGGCTAATTTTTTTATTTTTAGTAGAGAAGGAGTTTTGCCATGTTGGCCAGGCTGGTCTCGAACTCCTGACCTCAGGTGATCCACCTGCCTTGGCCTCCCAAAGTGCTGGGATTACAGGCATGAGCCACTGGGCTCAGCCAAATTTTTGTATTTTTGATAGAGACAGGGTTTTGCCATGTTGGCCAGGCTGGTCTTGAACCCTTGACCTCAGGTGATCCACCCACCTTGGCCTCCCAAAGTGCTGGGATGGCGGGCGGGAGCCACCATGCTCAGCCTAAAAAAAATATTTTTAACACACAGTTGTGTTTGTGAATAAATTTGGTTAAAGGGTAGGCTGCCAGCCTACTGCCTCTAGACTAAACCATATTTGCCTTAGTCTCTACCTACAGCCATTTTCTGAAAACACTTCTAGTCCTATGAGCCTTGCCATAGTCAGTGTTCAAGTCATCTCTTTCACTTTTAAAAATCTCATCTAGAGACAAACAGAATAAAGCTGACATGGCAGACCCAAAACTAAACCCACTTGGTAGAAGCTTAGCTTAATACTAGTACAGAGTTATTTATCTAGAAGTGCTCAATAAACTAGCAAGTGTAAGAGATTCAAACTAGGATTTACAAGGCAAATGACTGAAAGCATATACTCTATTATCACAGGATCACCAGATAGTGCAAAAGATTAATACAGTTTCTTTTCAACTTAGGTAGCCAGATAGTATACTTGAATAGGAGGGAAAGCAAAACAGCTAAGCAGAGTGAATTTAGCAGAACTTTGTCTCTCCCCTTTGTATTAGCTAAACAGCAGTCTCATTTAAAGGGAGATCCAGGGAGACAACAGTAAGGGAATGCAGGTCAAAACTAAAGTGGCTGGAAGTAATATGGATTAAAAATCTCAATTCTTAGAAGATTAAATTTAAAAATAAATACCAACAACAAGTAGAATCATCAGGACTGAACATTTTATTTGGCCATGGAGACTCCCCATTAATTCATATTAATTGTTTAAGTTAAAATTTTTACAAAAAAAACTTTCTCTATGGCTACTGTTTCAAAAGCCTATGTCTCCACTAAAAAGAGTGGGAATGAAACTTTCATTTGCTTTTCCACCCAGAGTCCACCACTCCCCCTTTTTATGCCCCTATTTTACCAAGTTTTATATTTATATATTATTCTATTTAGTTTGATGTCTTTTGTTTATGTAAATGATTTCCAATATTGACTGTGCATAAGAATAATGTATAGATACTTAAAAAAAACCAAGCCCCAACATCCCACTTAGATCTATTTAATCAGAAATTTTGGGACAGGACCCAGAATATGCATTTTAAAAAAGATTCATAGATGACTGTAATAAGCCACCAGGACTGAGAATCATTAGGAGGTCTTTGAAGATGGAAACGTCTTTGTAATCCCAGATTTGCAACAGTGCCTGGCATAGAAATCACTTATTAAAACATCTAATAAAATAATATATAAATATAATTATACCTCTTACATTTAAAATAGTTTACTACCTGCTGAGTGAGAATCATCCTTCTTGGTCTTCACATCTTTGTCTTCTGAGTCCTCACTATAAAGGGAGGCAAAAAAGCAAATGCATAAAAGTCTTAGCTCAAAATCTAAGTGAACATAGATCTCTGATTTCTGACTTGAGAAGAAGTGAAAAATACCTCTTCTATATAAAATCTTCAAACAAATGCCAAGGAGTACTTTATTTCCTTATTTACAGGGATGCTGGTGAATAAGCACAATTTTATTTACGTTACAAAACACTGCTTCCAAAGACTCAAAGGAAAAAAAGCTGTCTCAACACAGGCTGGAATTTTTTTTACCTATGGATAAAGCTTGGTTCACGAGAATATTTAATAAGAAAAATATTCTCGAACAGAGGCAGAGTATAAAAATACTAAAAATACATAGTGTTGATGGCAAATAAAGATCACTAAATATACACAAGAAAAACTGCTAAAATATCTAAAATTATTAAAAGGAACTGTAGTCCGGGCGTGGTGGCTCACGCCTGTAATCTCAGCAGTTTGGGTGGCTGAGGTAGGCAGATCGCTGGAGGCCAGGAGTTCAAGACCAGCCTGGCTAACATGGTGAAACCCTGTCTCTACTAAAAATACAAATATTAGCCAGGCGTGGTGGTGCATGGTTGTAATCTCAGCTACTCGGGAGGCTGAGAGAGGAGAATCACTTGAACCCAGGAGGCAGAGGTTGCAGTGAGCTAAGATTGCACCGCTGCACTCCAGCTTGGGTGACAGAGCAAGACTCCATCCCCCACCCCCGCAAAAAAAAAGGAATTGTAGTTCAGTTATCTTACCTAACTTATAATATGCCTAAAAATTTACCTAGAACAAAATGGAAAATAAATTGATTGAATTATCCCCTATTAATATTTCCTTCCAATATTTCTTTGCATCAGAAACATCAACATATAGTCCTGCCTGGTGGTACCATGAAGAAAATAAAATGAGCTCAAAATCACTCCACAAAGTAAAATAAGAAGTTAAGGAGCTTCAAAGTTCAATGGAAAGTTTTTAAAAACAATTTTTAGTTACAACCAAACACATTATGTCTTCATAAGTCTTAACTCCAGAATCTGGATTCTAGTATCCTATCTCTCTTTGTTAATTTCCATATTTTTAAAAATAGAGATGGGGTTTCACCATGTTGCCCAGGCTGGTGACGAACTCCTGAGCTCAAGTGATCCACCTGTCCTGGCATCCCAAAGTGCTGGGATTACAAGCGTGAGCCACCATACCCAGCACCTAGTAGTCTGTTTGTCATTAGTTAGTTGTATGATCTTAGGCAAATCACTTGGTATTCTTCAATGCTACAATTTTATGATTCCATGAAAAATTCTGAAGAACAAAAACCAAAAACTCGCACATAACAACTGCCTTCAAAGCTTTCCTTTCTCAAATAGCAGGTCTTATAAATCACTTTTGGTATTCCCCATAATCTAGACCACACTCAAATGAGAAATTACTGAACCCATGATTCCTAAGCAAAGAGAATGACCAAACATATTCCTTTACTAAGCAACCTGAGTCCAAGACACTTTATAATTCTGAAACCTGTGACTGTTCTGTATAAATGTTTTTTATGCAAAATAAGCACCAAATTCATAATTCTAACACAATGATGAATTATATTATTTTTTCCAGCTCTTTTATCAAGTTTATAGACTACATTAATCTTTAAGCACCATTACAGCAAAGTTAAGTGAAGGCTGAACTTTGAAAACAGAAAAATCAACAGAGCACTGGTCTGAGAATAAATACACAAGGCATACAGATAGCAATAAAACCTGTATTTATTTCAATCCTTCCAGCACTCAGAATAATAAAATCAAATGACTGCAACAAGAAAAACTGTAAGCTAGATGTTAATTATGTCAATGAGACATTATAACATGCCACAAAGCAGGTCTTTCCTAGGAGAAATAAGATAATGAATATAATGAAAAATAGTTCTGAGTTGGGCTGCCATATAAAACTGTTTGGCCTGGCGCGGTGGCTCACGCCTGTAATTCCAACACTTTGGGAGGCCGAGGTGGGCTGATCACGAGGTCAGGAGTTCAAGACCAGCCTAGCCAACACTGTGAAACCCCGTCTCTACTAAAAATACAAAAATTAGCCAGGTGTGGTGGTGGGTGCCCGTAGTCCCAGCTACTTGGGAGGCTGAGGCGAGAGAATCACTTGAACCCAGAAGGCGGAGGTTGCAGTGAGCTGAGACCATACCATTGCACTCCAGCCTGGGTGACAAGAGTGAGACTGCCTCAAAAAACAAACAAACAAACAAACAAAAAACTGTTTTAGGCCAGGCATTGTGGCTCACACTGTAATCCCTGCACTTTGGGACGCTGAGATGGGAGGATCGCTTGAGCCCAGGAGTTTGAAACTAGCCTGGGCAACATGGCGAGAGCCCATCTCTATTAAAAACAAACAACAACAACTATGTTAGACATATACCAAGAAGCTCTAGAAGACTTGTTTCCCAACAGTATAATTCTGTATTATTTTTCCTTAAAAGCACACTTCTGAAATGCTCCAGCAAAAAAAGTATTAGAGGTTGTCAACATAAATAAAACTACTAGGTAAATACATGAATTTAATAATGATTTTGGTGCTCCAAGATTCTTAGAAGTAGTGAGAAATATTTCATTTATTTGAACTGCTCATTTGTAATAGTATTATTTGGAAGCGGTATAGAGCTCTAATGGTTAAACAATGTACTTTGGAGTCCAACAGACATGGTTTCATAACCTGTTTGTCCATTTGCTGGATAACTTTGGTTAAATCACAGAACCCCTCTAAGAAGTTAATATTTACCCAAATAGAGATGATGTAAGAATTAAATGATAGTGTACGTAAAACACATAATAGAGATTGTCACATAATAAACAGTAGCCATCATCATCACTATAATCACCATTATCACCAAGAAGGTCTTGTTACACCAAGTGTAACAAGTTCATGTTACATCAAGTGTGAGAGTGTGTATAACTATACTAACAAGGCAGAAATTACAATATCCTCATCTTGTTGTTGTTTTTTTTTCCCAAGACAGTCTTGGCTCTGTCACCTAGGCTGGAGTGTAGTGGTGCAATCATAGCTCACTGCAGCCTTGAACTCCTGGGCTCAAAGGATCCTCCTGCCTCGGACTCCTGAGTAGCTGGGACTACAGGCAAGTGCCACCATTCCCGGCCAATTTTTAAATTTTTGTGTAGAGATGTGGTCTCCTTATATTGCCCAGGCTGGTCTCAAACTCCCGGGCTCAAGCGATCCTCCTACGTAGGCCTCCCAAAGTCCTGGGATTACAAGCATGAACCACCATGTACTCCTAATATCCTGGTCTTATGAGGCAAAATTATAGTTAAAATAACAACTCATTTGTAAAACTAAGGGAAAAGAAACTCTCCAAAATGGTTAAATTATTTAAACAAAGGAGAATTGATTATGAGACAGCAAAATGCAGCAGGCTATACAACTTAAGATTCTACAAGCTTTAGTTATAATTGTGCCAGTGATTTGTGACTGAATGAGATATATCCCTTATTTTTTGTTATCACTACAATGAAAGTGTCAGTATTAACCTTACATAACAAATTATATACTCAAGCACAGCCTGAGATAATATGAAATATGCAAAATATTAAGTGGACAGTAAGTACTTTTCAAAAGTATACGAGATTCCAACAATTTAGAGATCAGAGACTGCTCTCATCTCAGAGTGGTGACAGTGGAAGCAGGAACAGAAAAACAATGCCTCTTACCTATCTTCCTGTGAATTCTTTCCAGATCGCCTCTTATTTTTAGCTTCTCGGGGAGATGATCGAATTTTCTTAGTGGGAGGGCCCGAATCTCTTCCATAATCTTCATCTAAACAGTGTTTTTCAAACTTAATTAACTATGATTTTTACATGTTAAAATCACCACTATATTTACTGACATAATTATCTCTCATGCTGTTTAAATGGTGAGAGGAGCAGGATTTCCCAAATAGTTTCTTTCATCTTTAAAAAACTAAATTATTTCCCAATGCAGTCCTATCACCTTCACTTCGTTTTTGCATATTACCCTCTAGTCCTTATGATATATATTTCATCTATCTACAGCTAAACCTCTCTCATCATTTTATACCCACCCCTTTTGATTTCAACATCTTCACACTTATTTGAAAATTATTGTAATATGGTTATATTACAAACATTTTAGGAAGTAAACACAATTACTATTACTAAGCAAATTACTTTTAAACTAAAGCATTAAATACAACATAATCTTGCACTTGAAGAAAATATCTCCAATTTCAAAAGCCCTATAAAACTAACGAAAATGACTCTACCTTAAAAGGAAATTATTTCCAAAACTGTTTACTGCACCATTTGCACACACACACGCACACACACACACACGATGGTGAGATGCTGGAAGTAGTCTGGAGCGTCAGCAATTATTAAGTGGTCAGAAACATTATAAATTCCATTATGGGATATTATATAACCATTGATAGGAATTTTTCAAATACCTTTTATTAACAAGATACTCAAAATAGAAATAATAATAGTATATCACACATTAACAGATTATTCTAAGTAAATATTAAATACAAACATTTGAAACAATTCCTGACATGTAGCAAGCATTTAATTAGTGCTACATATTATTTTTTTTCTCTTCTTTATATCTTTCAGTATTTTCTAAGTCTTCCCAAAGGGCACATATTATCTTTATAAAGAAAAGTTAGAATAAAAAGAAAGAAAAAAGAATAGTAAACACATCTGGAAAGTAATGAGATTAAGGACACAACTCTGAAAAAACCTCTTATGGCTAAGACTTAGCTACACAACACTCATTCCTTGATGAATTAGTTCACAAATATAAGTTGTTTCACAAAACAGACTCTCATCTTAGCTGCTTTATTATGTAAAAACATAATACAAGGCACAAGTTTTATTGTAGTAACAGCAGGAGATTTTTTTTCCCCTGCAAAGTGCTGGGATTATAGGCGTGAGCCACTGCGCCTGGCTGTAGTGGCTTTTTTTTTTTTGAGACAGGGTCTCTTTCTGTTGCCCAGGCTGGAGTGCAGTGGCGCCATCCCGGCTCACTGCAACCTCCGCCTCCCAAGTTCAAGCGATTCTCTTGCCTCAGCCTCCAGAGTAGCTGGGATTACAGGTGCATGCCACCACTCCCGGCTAATTTTTGTATTTTTAGCAGAGACGGGGTTTCACCATGTTGGCCAGGATGGTCTGGAACTCCTGACCTCAAGTGGTTCGCCCACCTTGGCCTCCCAAAGTGCTGGGATTACAGGCATGAGCCATGGCGCCCGGCTGACAGCAGGAGATATTTTAAGTAATGAACACTATATCAGAATTACTGGACATTTAAACTTTGGACTCCAAAACCAGGTAAGAAAAAAGCTGTTTAATGTTTATTATCAATGATTTACCAAGGAAAAGTTAAAATCCATGTAAGTTCAACTTTTGCTTTGGTTGACACAGATCATGACATGGTTTTGGTAAATGATCTAAAAATGAAAAAGTAAAACTTATTCCAAAAGCGTAATAAAACTATATAAGCTGGTAACCTCCACTGGTCAGTCCAACTTAAAATTTGTTGAAACCACAAAACTTACCTGCATCATCAGATTCCTGAAACTGTGAGTAATCAACAACCTTCCTATTTCTGTAGAAAGAAGAGACTCTAATTAAAATCATAAAACTGTAGGATTTTTCTAAGACATCAGAACACACATTTCTCTTTCATAAACAGAACTGAACTAGCACTTTGAAAATTATTTAATTGCTGGACGTGGTGGCTCACACCTGTAATCCCAGCACTTTGGGAGGCCAAGGCTGGTGGATCATCTGAGGTTGGGAGTTCGAGATCAGCCTAACCAACATAGAGAAACCTCGTCTCTACTAAAAACACAAAATTAGCCAAGCGTGGTGGTGCATGCCTGTAATCCCTGCTACTTGGGAAGCTGAGGTAGGAGAATCACTTGAACCCAGGGGTCAGAGGTTGTGGTGAGCCAAGATAGCTCCATTGCACTCCAGCCTGGGAACAAAAGTGAAACTCCATCTCAAAAAAAAAAAAGAAAAAAGAAAAAAGAAAAAAAAAGAAAATTATTTAATTAATTTTTTGAGACAGGGTGTCACTCTGTCACCTAGGCTGGAGAGCAGTGACACAATCATGGCTCACTGCAACCTTGACCTACTGGGCCCAAGTAATCCGCCTGCCTCAGCCTCCTGAGTAGCTGGGACTACAGACGCATGCTGGCTAATTTTTTTTTATTTTTTGTAGAGACAGGGTCTCCCGGTGTTGCCCAGGCTGGTCTCAAACTCCTGAGCTCAGGTAGTCATCCTGCCTCAGCCTCCCAAAGTGCTGGGATTACAGGCACGAGCCACTGCACCCAGCCAAAAATTATTTTTTAAAGGCCCCCACTTAAGCCTAAGTACTTAACATTCTGTTATAAGAAAGCATAGCATAAATCACAAGTATGTCAGGCTACAATTCTCATACTGCTCATCTCAGTGATAATTCAAATACCATTCTTTTCTCTCTCTCTTTTTTTTTTTTTTTGAGATGAAGTCTTGCCCTGTCGCCCAGGCTAGAGTGCAATGGCGAGATCTTGGCTCACTGCAACCTCTGCCTCCCGAGTTCAAGCGATTCTCCTGCTTCAGCCTCCTGAGTAGCTGAGATTACAGGCGTGTGCCACCACGCCTGGCTAATATTTGTATCTTTAGTAGAGACAGGGTTTCACCATGTTAGGCAGGCTGGTCTCCCCTGATCTCGTGATCCGCCCGTCTTGGCCTCCCAAAGTGCTGGGATTACAGGCGTGAGCCACCGCGCCCGGTCTCAAATACCATTCTTTTCTACAAAACAATCTCCCGTCTCTCAAAACAAATATACATAAAACAATAAAATGAGCCAAATCACCATGTACCTATATATTCATTATATACAAAGATGCCATATTTATAAGCTAACGTTGTAAATGATATTTTACTCTTACTGCTACACACACATATATGTATACTTGATAAACAAGGTTATTACTAAGCTTTTCAAGGCAAAAGCAATTTTTAGGTATAGTACAGTTACATTATAATGCACAAAAATTATGGTAATGTTAAGCTTTATACAGAAGGGGAAGGAAACAAATTAATTGGTCCAGTCAAAAGATGCTTTATTTAAAAAACTATGAAAGCCTCACAGATTTATGTACATCTATGTATTTGACTCTATTCTTTTGTTTCTAAACTTTTTTTTCCTTTTCCAATTTTACAGACCTGGTTTATCAGCAACATTTATAAAACTAGACCTCGGGAAAGAACTAGTTCTGGGGATATATGCACGGTCTTAATAAAGCAAATGGTTAGCCTGTCCTGACTATTACAAAATCAAAACAGTGAGAATATCTGCAGAATCTATTTGACTCTAAATGACTTTAAGTACTCCCTATCAAGTAACGTATCTTTAACATCTCAAACAAATCTTCATTTCTATTTTTGTACTCTGCATTCTAAATCTAAAAGTTTAATACTTCTTCTCTAGAGATATACATGTAAGCTTCCATGTTAGTACCCAAACAGCCTACCTGGCAAAAGAGCCTTAGATTAAAAAATGCACTGTTACTGTAGGCCTAAATCGATCAAGCGAACTTAAAAAATTAAGAGAAATAGGCCAGGCGCGGTGGCTTACGCCTGTAATTTCACCATTTTGGGAGGCCGAGGCGGGCAGATCATGAGGTCAGGAGATTGAGACCATCCTGGCCAACGTGGTGAAACCCCGTCTCCACTAAAAATACTAAAAAATTAGCTGGGTGTGGTGGCAGGCGCCTGTAGTCCCAGCTACTCGGGAGGCTGAGGCAGGAGAATGGCATGAACCCGGGAGGCGGAGCTCGCAGTGAGTGAGCCAACATCACGCCACTGCACTCCAGCCTGGGCGAAAGAGAGAGACTCCGTCTCAAAAAAAAAAAAAAAAAAAAATTAAGATAAATATACGTTACCACCCATACTTAAACCTGAGCAGAGGGATATTCTTGGCTGTATAGGTTAAGACACCATTGAAATTCAAAGACAGGATGGTCAGACTGCAAATACTGGTCCACCTTCTAGTATAGTATGGGGAGATGGTATGGATGGAGGTGAATTCTGGAAAAAAAAGGCTTGGGCTTATATGTAGAGGAATATATAGTTACATACTCAGCATTAGAAAGAGAAAAAACAAGGCTCTTAAGGAGTTCCACCTTCTGTTTTTCTTTAGTTTATCAAAACTATAAAATATACTCCAACTATATATTTTATTGTGAGAAACTGAGTTTATATTACCAAAGATACCATATCATTAGGAAAGCTAACTTTAAATATGACTATTAATTCCATGTACATGAGGGACCTAGAGTAGATGAATTCAGAGAGACAGAAAGTAGAGTGGTGGTTGCCAGAGGCTGGAAGAGTGGGGATGAGGAGCTGTTGTTTAGTGGGTTTAGTTTTAGTTTTGCAAGATTAAGAGTTCTTTACAACAATGTCAAGTACTTAACAATACTGAACTATACACTTAAAAATGGTTAACATGGGCCGGGCGCAGTGGCTCATGCCTGTAATCCCAGCACTTTGGGAGGCCAAGGTGGGCGGATCATGAGGTCAAAAGATCGAGACCATCCTGGCCAACATGGTGAAAACCCGTCTCTAGTAAAAATACAAAAATTAGCTGGGCGTGGTGGTGCGTGCCTGTAGTGCCAGCTACTTGGGAGACTGATGCAGGAGAATTGCTTGAACCTGGGAGACAGAGACTGCAGTGACCAGGGATCGCACCACTGCACTCCAACCTGGCAACAGAGCAAGACTCTGTCCCAAAAAAAAAAAAAGGTTAAGATGGTAAATTTTATGCTAAGCATATTTTATTACAATAAAAATATATTTTCTTTCTTAAAAATATGACTATGAAAAAAATCTAATTTTTTGGGCTAATATGGAAATGCCTGCCATGTTCTGGCAAAACAGTGATTTTTAATGACAAATGCCATGAAAAATAGTATGATGATCATAATGCAAACACGACCATTTTCTGTATTATTTAGGATAAAAAAAAATGGCTCATAGAACCAGGGGAAGAAAGGTATCTAGAAGAGGAACTCTTACATCTTATCCTCTAATAATTAAAATACAGGTTCTGAACTTGTAGGTATAATTCTAGCTTATCCCATGCTTGTGGGGTGGCAACTAACATATTATTACCCAGTTTCTGGGTACGACGTAGCAATGGATCTATCCTATGAAACTACATAAGGATGGACAACCAGAATGGTAAACGGTATATCATATGAAGAACAAATGAATAAATTGAGAATATTTAACTTGTAAAATGGGAAAACATGTTAGCTACTTTAGGGCTTTGATGTGAAAGGAGTAGTAGAGGTACAGCTTAGCTTTAGCAATCACATTAAGTGTAGGTTCAACATAAAGAGCTTTAACTGTCTGCTAACAATGGCTACTTCCTTACTCTATCACTAGAAACACTCAAGAAAGGTATTAGTATGGACTCTTTGTACTAGGAATCCTGGGTTCTGGTTCTAGAATGTCAAGAAAATCATGTAATTTCTCTGGGCCTTAGTTCTTCCTCTGTTGGAACTGATAACCTAAATTGCTTGACAGATCTAAAAGATATTCTATAAAATTAAATGTTTAAATAATAAATTAAATAATAAATAAAATATTTAATAAATAACATAAATGGCAGGCATTATATTAAAATATAATATAGAAAATGGTCATTGCAAATGATCATATTGCATTATGATCACAATACTGTTTTTCATGGCATTTGTCATTAAAAATTAACTGCCCTCCACGACAGAAGAAAACTTAATCTCCTCCTCCTTCCCTGTATATCTATCTGTATCTATCTAGACAGACCTACCTACCTATCTTCCATCTGTCCGTCCATCCATCCATCCATCCAACAATTGATACAGGGTCTTGTTCTGTCACCCAGGCTGGAGTGCAGTGGCACAGTCATAGCTCACTGCAGCCTCCAACTCCTGAGCTCAAGTGATCCTCCCACCTTAGCTTCTGGAACTACAGAAAGGCACACAGCCACCATGCCTGGCTAATTAAAAACAATATTTTTTTTGTAGAGACGGGGCCTTTCTATGTTTCCCATTCTGGTCTCAAACTCCTGGCCTCAAGCAATCCTCTCACCTTAATCTCCCAAAATGCTGGGATTACAGGTGTGAGCCAGCGGGCCTGGCCTGTAACTTGTTACTTTAAACCTAAGACACTAAAAAGGATACTTTTTATTTAGTACATTTTTTTCTATCCTACTTTTCAACAAACAGAACTACAGAAATGCCATGTAGACTATATTGGCATTATATAAACAATTAAATTTTAAAATTAAATTGAAAGACTATCCCTTCCATTGAAATACAAAATATTTTAACTTTCAATGATCTGAAAACAGCCAGAATTATCTCATATAATGCCATTTATCACAAATACCATAAAATCAGTGTAAAGCAAAATATGAATATATAGAAGCAATTCTGCCTTATTAAGGGCAACCAGTCAGAAACAAATATAGTCATCCAGAAATGCTAACGAGGGAAAAGATAAAATAACTTAAATAAATAAAAGATCTGTGATAACAAGGCCCATTCATGATGACTCATAATGACTCATAATAATTTGGTTCAGGCCGGGCTTGGTGGCTCACGCCTGTAATCCCAGCACTTTGGGAGGCCAAGGCGGGTGGATCACCTGAAGTCAGGAGTTCAAGACCAGCCTGGCCAACATGGTGAAACCCCATCTCTACTAAAAATACAAAAAATTAGCCAGGCGTGGTGGCGGTCGCCTGTAATCCCAGCTACTCGGGAGGCTGAGGCACAAGAATTGCTTGAACCCGGAAGGTGGAGGTTACAGTGGGCCAAGATTGTGCCACTGCACTCCAGCCTGGGTGATAGAGCAAGACTCCATCTCAAAAAAAAATAAAAAAGTTCATTTCCCAAACAATGTCCTGCCTCCTAAAGATGCTTATTCAAAATAATATAAATAACATACTATTTCCACCATTTAGAGGCTTGCTTTGTCTGGGGTTGAAATACATTTTTGATGAATTTGTTCCTAATGAGATGATAGGACAGAAATCCAGCATTTAAGAATTTCATTTAAGTCCCAGGGCATGAGAGGTTCTATTTCTAGGTGAAAACAAAGAAACATTCTAATTTCTTCAAAATACAATCATGTGCTGCATGACATTATGGTGAACTGCATACATGACAATGGTCTCACAAGATTATTATACCATATTTTTACTGTACTTTTTCTATGTTTAGATATATAAATACCTACCATTGTGTTACAATTGCCTACAGTATTCAGTACAGTAACATGCTATACATGTTTGTAGTCTAGGAGCAATAGGCTATACCATACAGCCTAGGTGTGCAGGAGACTATACCATCTGGTTTTGTGGAAATACATGCAAATCACCTAAAAATGCAGTTCTCAGAATGTATCCCTGGTGCTATGTGACACATGATAGTTAAATGCCAAAGCTAAACTAACTCTTCAATGTAAAATGAGTATCAATAACTAGAACTGGAGGACAGCATAAAATTTCAATATAGCAGAGAGGTTAAAAACACAGATTCTTGAATTTACGTCCTGACTCTTACTAGTTGTATATCCTCAAGCAAGTTACTTCCCCTGACTGAACTTCAGTCTCATCATCTGTAAAACAGGAATAACAATACCTGTTACAGGAATAACAAGAGTGTTGAGAACATTTCCGAACATTTGTGCAAGGTATATAAATATCAATAACAGCTATTATTACTTATAAGTATTAACTTGTTCCACCCAGAATACCACTGTAATTTTGAACACATAACTAACTCTTATTTGGATATGATGATTAAGTCACTTTGTTGAAAAATACGTAAGTCTTAAAAGTATTGGCTCTAGTATCATTCAGAAAGATTGTCTGTTTTCTTGTTCATTTCACTAAAATGTAATACCAAAATATCTTTTTTTTTTTTTGGAGACAGGGTCTGCTCTGTCATCCAGGTTGGAGTGCATGAAGTGCAGTGGTGTGACCATAGCTCACTATAGCCTCAAACTCCTGGACTCAAGCAATTCTCCCAACTCAGCCTCCTGGGGAGTTGAGATTACAAGTGTGTGTCACAACAACCAGTAAATTAAAAATTTTTTTTTGTAGAGACCAAGTCTTGCTGTTTCCCAGGCTGGTTTTGAACTCCTGGCCTCAAGTGATCCTCCCTTCTCGGCCTCTCAAAGTGCTAGGATTACAAGCATGAGCCACCACATCCAGCCCTCCCTATTTTTATTTCTGACTTTATGGCCAAGTTCAGGTTACCATTTAGATCAAAAATTTTTAAATCATTTTTTAAGTTTAAAGCATTCATAAAGCCTATCAAAGTCTGATGGTCGTGGGGGTGGGAGATATGGTGGTGCTGAGAGTATTATATGTAGTAGAGCTACTGGACCCTAGACAATCTAATTCAACCTTTAGCTTGTATCCTGTTAACAAATATCCCTAGAAGAGAATGACTGAGAACTTCTTATGATCTCCAAGGCAGCCTATGCTAAGAAAATTCCAGTAATTGCCAGGTGTGGTGGCTCACCCCTGTAATCCCAGCACTTTGAGAGGCCGAGGCAGTGGATCACCTGAGGTCAGGAGTTCAAGACCAGCCTGGCCAACATGGCGAAACTCCATCTCTACTAAAAAAAAAATATAAAAAATTAGCCCGGCGTGGTTGTAGGTGCCTGTAATCCCAGGTACTTGGGAGGCTGAGGCAGGAGAATAGCTTGAACCCGGGGGACGGAGTTTGCAGTGAGCCGAGATCACGCCACTGCACTCCAGCCTGGGTGACAGAGCAAAACTCCTTCTTAAAAAAAAAAAAAAATTCCAATAATTAAATAGTTCTTTACAAGGAGATGAATCTGCCTCTAGTGTCCACTCACTGGTTCTATCTAGTTCCACCTCCTGGGATTACCATGGTCTAAATCTAACCCCTCCTCTTCAGAGCATTCCTTAAATTTATATGACTATTCCCACTTTTTCTCTGAAGCTAAATACTAGGGCTCCTTTTTAACACTTCCTCATATTTCAAGTACTCACTTCATGCTCTAGCTGCTTTCCTCCATACCACCTTGGATTTAGTAAATACTAAAGCAGCACCCAGGATGAAACATAATATGGTTATAAAAAGATGGGGAATGGGGAGCAAATCAGGATTATGACCCTCCTCTTCCTATTCTACTCTATACTTCAATGCAATCCAAGATTTCAGTTCCCTTTTGGACTGTTCCATCATTCAGTGGACTATATATTGTAATTCCAATGACTAAAACCTCCTTTTCCATAATCTAAGACTGTTTGGTATCCTGATCCTGCCATTTCAGCGTATTATTTATCTTCCCCAACTTCTTAACATCTGCAAATTTAATCAGCACACCATCAGTGTCCTCATCTATATCATTAATTAGAAGATATGCCAAGAACAGAATCCTTTCAGGCAACAGTGGAAATAGTCTTCCAGGGTAACAATCTATTTATTTGTCAGCCCTCTCCGGGTAAGGCTCCTCAGGCAAAGTCCCTCACACTGAGCTATCATTCTGCCTGTATTTCTCCATCTTACAAGGACCTATGTGAAGCTGTCAAAATCCTTGTTGAAATAAAACCTCAGTATTTTCACAGAATTCTTTTGCTCTAATAAATTTTTAAAAAAGGAAATTAGTTCATTTAAATCAGTGACAGTTAAACTTTTTAGCAGTAAACACTTTTTGTTCAAATAAAATCTTCCCAGGAATCATAAAATTAAACACAGCTAATCAGAAGTATTTTAAAAGTATACATTTGTCTTATAGTATCGTATTTTAAAAATTATCTCATTACAGAATTGTCCAACCTGTGTTGTCAAAATAGGTTTTCTAAAGATTTACTGGTAATTATCAGTTGGATATTATCAGTATTACCACCCCAATAAACATTCAAAATGAATTTTAATGTGAAAAGCTTTGAAAGTTCCACATTAAAGAAAACTGCTAAACTTTACCTCCAAAATTATATTTATCTATTTTTATCTTTTATTTATTTTTTGAGACGGAGTCTCGCTTTGTTTCCCAGGCTGGAGTGCAGTGGTGTGATCTTGGCTCACTGCAACCTCCACCTCCCGGGTTCAAGCAATTCTCCTGCCTCAGCCTCCCCAGTAGCTGAGATTACAGGTACCCACCACCATGTCCGGCTACTTTTTTTGTATTTTTAGTAGAGACAGGGTTCCATCATGTTGGCCAGGCTGGTTTCAAACCGCTGACCTCAAGTGATCTGCCCGCCTTGGCCTCCCAAAGTGCTAGGATTACAGGCATGAGCCACCATGCCCAGCCTATTTATTTTTAAAAGACAGGTTTTTACTCTGTCACCCAGGCTGGACTGCAGTGGCTCACTGTAGCCTCCAGAGTACCCAGGACTAGAGGTGGACACTACCATGGCCAGCTAATTTTTTTTTTTTTTTTTTGTAGACAGGTTGCCTAGGCTGGTCTCCAACTCCCGGGCTCATGCAATCCTCCCACCATGCTGAGATTACAGGCGGGAACCACTACGCCTGGCCCAAAATTATACTTAAAAATTTGAGCCAGGCGTGCTCGCTTTGGCAGCACATATACTAAAATTTGAGCCAGGTGTGGTGGCCCACACCTGTAATCCCAGCACTGTGGGAGGCCGAGGTGGGCGGATGGCTTCAGCCCATAAATTCAAGATCAGCCTAGGCATCATGGAGAAATTCCATCTCTACAAAAATAAATAAATAAAAATAAATTAGCTGGGTGTGGTGGCATGCGCCTGTGAAGTCCCAGCCACTCAAGGGGCTAAGGTGGGAGAATAGCTTGAGCCTGGGAGGCGGAGGTTGCAGTGTGAGTCGAGATCACCACACTGCACTCTGGCCTGGGTGAGAGAGGGAGAACCTGTCTCAAATGAATAACTACATAAAATTTAAATCAAATGTTTAAGACACCTCCAAAAGCAAACATTATGAAGACTCCTGACCTATATGACATTTTTTGTGTGTGTGAATCCACGGCGACTTTTAGTAATAATTATAACAGCAGTTACTTCAGATATTTGATGTTCTAGTTACTTTGCCTAAATTCTCATTTAATTCTCACCCTAATGTCACAAGAGGAGCTAATTAACTGAGGAAACTATGCTCAAAAGGCCAAGTAACTTTATTGCAAGCCATTAAAGTGGTAAAAACCATTTTCCAACCCAAGTCCTTCCAATCCTATAATCCACACACGCCACTGTTGATGCAGCTTCTCAAACCTTCCTTTCCTAAGTCTTTACAAATCTAACTCTTCCAAAGAACTGATGCAATTAAAGTTGCTGCACACCAAGTACTGCTGCCTTCCCTTTAAAATTTGGAAGATTTACCTCTTTCCACTCTTCCTGCCTCAAAGATGATTAAGAAATCTCACATGCAAGGTTTTCTCAACATATAAAAATATTGAGGGCAGAATGCCTGAACACAACTCAAATTTTTTTTTTCTTTTTTTGAGACAGGGTCTCACTCTGCTGCCCAGGCTGGAATGCCATGGCACAATGACACCTAACAGCAATGTGGACCTCCTGGGCTCAAGCGATCTTCCCACCTCAGCCCCTACCCCAGTAGCTGGGACTACAGGCACTGGCTAATTTTTTTGTAAAGATGGGGTTTCAGCATATTGCCCAGGTTAGTCTCAAACTCCTGAGCTCAAGCAATCTTCTGCCTCAGCCTCTTAAGTAGCTGGGACTACAGTTGTGCAACACCATGTCTGGCTGATTTTGTTTATTTTTTGTAGAGATGAGGTCTCCCTATTGCTCAGGCTGGTCTCAAATTCCTTGACTCAAGCGATCTGCCCTCCTCGGCCTCCCAAAGTGTTGGGATTATAGGTGTGAGCCACGGTGTGGCCAACTCCAGGTAATTTCTTACAGTAGCTTCACTTATCTTGACCTTCAAGTTCCTTTTGCCTAAAATACATTGTTTTCACTGTATTTTACATCATCCTGCTATTTACTTTAGGTTTTTTTTTTTTTTGAGAGACAGTGTCTCCCTCTGTTGTCCAGGCTGGAGTACAGTGGCATGATGATGGCTCACTGCAACCTCTGCCTCCCAGGTTCCAGCGATTCTCCTGCCTCAGCCACCCCAGTAGCTGGGATTACAGTTGTGCACCACCACAGCTGGCTAATTTTTTTTTAAGTTTAGTAGAGAAGGGGTTTCACCATGTTGGCCAGGCTGCCCTCAAACTCCAGGACTCAAGCAATCCACCCACCTCGGCCTCCCAAAGTGCTGGGATTATAGGCGTAAACCACCACACCTGGCCCATCCTATTTACAATTTAAAATATCAAATTCCCTCTGGTTGTGGTAGCTCACGCCTGTAATCCCAGCACTCTGGGAGGCGGAGATGGCAGGATTGCTTGAGTCCCAGGAGTTCAAGACCAGCCTGAACCACACAGCAATAACCTGTCTCTTCTAAAAAAAATTAGCCAGGTGTGGTGGCACGCGCCTGTAGTCTCAGATACTTGGGAGACTGAGGTGGGAGGATCGCTTGAGCCCAGGAGGCTGATGTTGCAATGAGATCAGGCCACTGCACTCCAGCCTGAGCGACAGATTGAGACCCCATCTCAAAAAAATAAATAAAATAAATATAAAATTCACAACAAAGCCACAAGATATGAGAAAGCAAAAATAAAACCAAAATCCCCAATAGCATTAATAGAAAAAGAGCTCCTAATTTTTTCAAATCGGATGTTTCTAATTTCTGCAGAAAACGGAGGTGGGTAAAGGTGTTCTGAATGACTGAGCCAGACACATTTACTAGATCACAATCTCCTACTGTGTGTGTGTATATATATATATATATATATATATATATATATATATATATATACACACATATATATATATATATATAACCAATATATTACCAACTTGTTAATGGTTTAGCCCCATGAACAAGTATTAACTCTTATAAGGCACTCCTTATTCCCAGGACTCAAGTTACTTTATTTCACAACTTACCATGTTCAGTTTCACCATATAGGAAAATGTTTTCTTTTAAAGTCACACACGGCCGGGCGCGGTGGCTCACGCCTGTAGTCCTGCCTCGGGAGGCCGAGGCGGGCGGATCACTTGAGGTCAGGAGATCCAGACCATCCTGGCTAACACGGTGAAACCCCGTCTCTACTAAAAATACAAAAAATTAGCCAGGCGTGGTGGCGGGCCCCTGTAGTCCCAGCTACTCGGGAGGCTGAGGCAGGAGAATGGCTTGAACCCGGGAGGCGGAGCTTGCAGTGAGCCGAGATCGCGCCACTGCACTCCAGCCTGGGCGACAGAGCGAGACTGTCTCAAAAAAAAAAAAAAAAAAGAAAAAAGAAAAAGTCACATACAAATTTCAATGAGCATAAGATAAAGTATTTGATAAATAAAGTCAGCTAGGTTAGATTTTTCCCAGTGGAAGTTTAGTGTAAAACCTATGCAACTGGGGACAGAGAAACCTCCAATGTGTGAGACTGAAGGGGTCTCAGATGCGAAATTACTGAGTAGAGTCCCATGGTCTTGGAAACCTCGGTGGTGTCTTCCAAACTGTGTAACTCAATCGCTAGGGACAAACCTGTAGCCTGACAAATTTAGGTTTATTGACTGAATACAATGAAGGACAAGCACATCAGAGAAGTGTGAAGCAACTCATGTAACAGAAAAAATTACAGAATTTTGGAGAAGGGTAGAACTAAGATAAATGAAGCAGTATCTTGATAGACTATAAGCACAGAACTGTGTTAAAGGGATCAATATCAGGTCTGGACTGCAGAGTGGAACTAGGGAAAGAAGTTAGGGTAGATGCAGAATTTTGTGTTTAACAACCCCTTATCCAAAGCTCTGAAGTTGTAAATCAAAGCTAGTTCTCTGTGTCAAAATGACTTAGATCTTCCTGACAAAAGTGTGACGTCCATTTTTACTCACAGAATTCCAAACAGTAAAGTTTCTGATAGTCTCTGATTTTACAGAACCAAGTTTCTCTGTAAGAGAGCAGTAGTCACTCAAGGAAGAGGGGTTGTTAAGAATCTCTAGAGCTGCAGCAAGTCCTTGGAAGACAAGCAGCTGTATGTTATCCCAGTGTAGGAGATAGCAGCATGGACTTTTACTCTTTCATTGGAGCTAATATTTAGTTTCTTGAGTAGTTCATTTTCTAAGTCATTTTATTGTGACCTAGAACACTCCAACCAAAGGTAGCTGGAAAGGAAATCTCCCTGAAGATCGCCTTGCTTAGCACAGAACTGAACAGATACACAATTCAAATAGTAACACCTAAGAAGCACCTGAAAACTGCAATACCTAGTTGAAACACTTTTAAGCAGCCTGTGATCTCTTCATCTAAAGTGTTTCAAAGACCTATAATTAAGACCATTTAAATAGTAGTTATTTTAAAACATGGCAATATAACTGTATAACGATTAGTTTCACTTCCTAGAATCTAGACAGCAATAATTTTTTCCCAACGAAATAAAGGGGCGCCCAGTTTGACCGAAGTGGTCTTGTGCTAAAAAATAAAAGGTTTCGTCCTGGGGCCGGACGCGGTGGCTCACGCCTGTAATCCCAGCACTTTGGGAGGCCGAGGTGGGCGGATCACAAGGTCAGGGGATCGAGATCATCCTGGCCAACACGGTGAAACCCCGTCTCTACTAAAAATACTAAAAAATTAGCCGGGCGTGGTGGCAGGCGCCTGTAGTCCCAGCTACTCGGGAGGCTGAGGCAGGAGAATGGCGTGAACCCGGGAGGCGGAGCTTGCAGTGAGCCGAGATCGCACCACTGCACTCCAGCCTGGACGACAGAGCGAGACTCCGTCTCAAAAAATAAATAAATAAATATAAAGAAATAAATAAATAAAAGGTTTCCTCCTATTGTCCACAACATGTGAGTCTCCTAAGTGCAGTCTCCAGTCTCAACAATCCAAAAAGCTACTTCTGAATTTAGAGTAATATGGTCACATTCCTTTTACAGCTAGGAATTGTTTTAAAAATGCAAATTTAACACTTTTCAGCATGCTCAATACTTTTTAAGTTCAAAGTTTGTAAAGTAACCCATTTGGCTATGCAGACTGTAAATCATACAACTCTAGAGGGACAACGTTCACGTAGAATGCGTAGGCGCAGTATCCCAGAGTTACACAGTATAGTGACTGTTACATTTTTGGGAAAAAACAGGCCAAAAAAACCCCAAAAAGCAAAAACCTTTATTCGAAATTAGCTTTCTTTCTTAACTAACGGTGTTTTTTGGGCTGGAGGAAGCCAGTGAGAAAAAGTTTTGAAAATTGTAAAATGCTTTGTGACTGCAAGATACTATTACTCCAATGGAGTTCAACATCTCCACTATATAAACCCAGAAGAGGCTGAAATCCGTTTCCTGATACCCAGGGCTTCTTTTGTTGTGCCAGGATTCTCTCTCCCCAATAATTAATCACTAATCGACTTAAAACACTAAAAACTCAACCACTTAACCTATTTGTAACCTCAGTCAAGTTAATCATTTCCTTCTAATTTTAATGCATTAAGTTTTACAATAGGCGTTAAACCTTTTTCAAATGCAATGGTTTTTCCTTTAGTCTTTTAATATGTTGACTCACAGAAAGATTGTTTTGTTCTTGGGACAAACCCTACTTGATCACATATATTTTTAATACAGTTCTCACTTAACGTCACTGATAGGCTCTTGGAAAGTGGGGCCTTAAGCGAAATGTTGCAGTAGACCTTTCTCATCAACCTTGTAACACAACATTATTAAAAAACCTGCTTACGGTATATCATTTTGCTTAAAGTTAGAAGTTTCCAAGAGTCTACTGATGACAGTGAGTTAGTGTACTCATTGGTTTCAGTTAGCTAATTGTCTGTTTAGCATTTTTGCATCCATATTTTTATGTAAAATGAGCCCCTCATTCCCTTTTTGTCCTTTAGGTGGCTTTGGAATCACCTAGTCAAGGGGAAACGCCCTCATATTTTGAAATGTATAAACTTAAAACAATGCCACCTAACATTTTCTCGGCAAAGGCTCACACTAAATACTCCACTGGTTTTTCCTCCTGTCAGGTGTATCTCCCCTTAATCTCTCCACATTTTCTCCTCTTCCTCCCTAGAAAATTAGGCCTCCCCACAAAAGTTCTATTATGAACTGTAACTTGCTCCAAAGAAGACAAAATGTGCTAACACCGTGACAAAGTGTACCCTGTGACAATGTCACATTGAAAAGATCACGAACTGGCTTTGGATTGTTCACAGTAGGATTCAAATTCCTGCTTCATCTTTTAATAGTTAGGTGAACTGTGTAGTTACTTTTTTTATCCTAACCCCAGGCCTAACATATGAAATGAGGATAACATATGCCTTGAAGAGTTGTGCATGATTTTGAAATATGTGTAAAGTACCTGGTGGAATTATTTGGCATCTAAGAGTTGCTCAGTAATTGCTAATTCTACTAAGTGAGGAAGTGATTTTTTTTCAGCTCATGCTGTTAAATGTCCTCAATCCACCAACCCACAATTTAGAAATCCAAAAAGTTCTGAAAATTAAGTATTTTCATAACTTACATGGTGGCAAAATATGATGACCTAAATGTGAGGCCTTTCATATCTCAGTGTGAAAATTCCTAAGTTCACTAGAGTTTTTTTTTGAGATGGAGTTTCGCCCTTGTCGCCCAGGCTCCAGTGCAATGGCGCGGTCTCGGCTCACTGCAACCTCCGCCTCCTGGGTTCAAGCGATTCTCGTGCCTCAGCCTCCTAAGTAGCTGAGATTATAGGCATGCGCCACCACGCCTGGCTAATTTTGTATTTTCAGTAGAGACGGGGTTTCTCCATGTTGGTCAGGCTGGTCTTGAACTCCCGACCTTAGGTGATCTGCCCGCCTCAGCCTCCCAAAGTGCTGGGATTACAGGCATGAGCCACCGCGCCTGGCCCTCACGAGAGATATTAATGTGATTGTTTACAGGAGTACTACCCTAAACTAGTGATGGCACATTACTATACAGTACATGCATCCTGTTACCTTTTGGGAATTCCACATTTTTCAAAAATTTTAAACCACATATGGCCCCAATGGTTTCAAACTAGGAATGTGGACTTCTAATACACTCTCTGTAAAATCAAATACTGTATATACAAATAGTAAAAAGGACAATGACTAAGATTTATGCAGTCTAAATCCAGCCTTGATATTATCTCTACACTAACTCCTTGGGTTCAAAGTCATCACTGGTAAACTGAAGGAATGGGACTTAAGTTCTTTCTAGCTCATTTTTTTAATTTAGTACTTTTAACTATCTCTCTCAGCCTGGGCAACATGGTGAAACCCTGTCTACAAAAAATTAGCCAGGCGTGGTGGGCCACACCTATAGTCCCAGCTACCTGAAAGGCTGAGGTGGGAGGATCACCTGAGCCTGAAAGGTTGAGGATGCAGTGAGCCTGTGATCGCACCAGTGCACTCCCGCCTGGGTGACAGTGAGACCCTGTCTCCAAAAAAAAAAAAAAAAAAAGTATCTCTGAAAATTATTTTAAATATTGAGTTGAGCAAAAATGCTAAGTTAAACATTTTGGCTGTTTTTCCTAAAATGTTTTAAACAGAGAGCTAAAAATCAATGTATATGGAATGTAGTCACCATTGAGGAGATATTAAAAAAACCTGACCATCTTCACACTGAATACTAGGCAAGAAAGATTAGTACCATGGAAAAAAATGCTAGTTTTGTATTCAGATCTGAGCTCAAACCTTAGCTCTGCTATCATAGCTCTGTAACTGTAACATATTCTTTAAGCTTGTTTTGTCATGTTACATGGTGATAAAGAAAAATACTTGTTACAGGGTTGTAATAAGGATAAAACAAAGTGAAAACCTCTAGCACAGTTCCTGACTGCATTTTTTCTCAATGTTTGTTGAAAATGAAAACATTTTAAACGTTTAAAATGAACATTTTAAACACTGTAATTTTCAGGTAATTAATTACATGTATGTTGAGCAAAAGTGAATACTTTTCTTACAAAAGTAACTTTCCGGCCGGGCGCGGTAGCTCACGCCTGTAATCCCAGCACTTTGGGAGGCTGAGGCGGGTGGATCGCCTGAGGTCAGGAGTTCGAGACCAGCCTGGCCAAAATGGTGAAACCCTGTCTCTACTAAAAATACAAAAGTTAGCTGGGTGTGGTAGTGGGCACCTGTAATCCCAGCTACTCTGAGGCTGAGGCAGGAGAATTAATCACTTGAACCCCAGAGGTGGAGGTTGCAGTGAGCCGAGATTGCACCATTGCACTCCCGCCTGGGCAACAAGAGGGAAATCCCATCTCAAATAAATAAATAACTCCCCCATTATTCAGGCATTGTAAATTATGTATCTTTGATTGCATGTCTTTGAAGGAATTATGTCTTTTTAGAGGAAAGTGACAGGTAATTTAAAAAAGTATAGATCCAAGGTTAATAAACTCACTTCTCTCTCTCTGTCACACACACACACACACACACACTAGAGAATAAGAGAATGAGCCAGTCTCATCTACAACCATATTAAACTTGTGTCTTCATGTGCACATTTGGTAACAAATTTTGAACTACCTTGAATTTTCAAGTTTCTAGTTTTTCTCTTTAGCTGAGGACTTCTTGAAACCAATTGTTCTGGGGGAGAGAATATTTTTAGAATCCAGGCATGGCCCAAACAATTCTCTTTGAAAAGAAAGCAAACTGGAAACCTGGGAAAGCCGTTAATTCTCAACATTACTTATAAACATGACAAACAATAAAATAAATTCTATAACAACTTGTAAGAGCTTATGTTTTCACATCTAAATTTTCAATGGTAAGGTTCCTTACAATCTCAAGTGTTAAACAAAAGGTATCAAGCACACTTAGGTTACAAGGAGAAGCAAAAAGATTGGTTTGAGCAACCTGGATCACTTTCAATAAGGGAGGAGGATCTCTGGAGAGTGTAACAAAGCTGAATTTCAAGAAATCTGGTTTCTAGTTTGGGCAAGTCAGTAAACTGAGCTTTCTTTCTCACCTGTTACAAGTAATGGCATTTTCCTTCCTTCCTCACAAAGTTGACTCATGAAAGCACTTAAAAAAGTTAAAAATGTTACATACTATGTTCTTTAATCAGCACTAATAACATTAATATTGATCGGGCAGAAGGTACAGCGATCATGCGGGTGGGGACCAGAATTGGGAATTGGGAAATCTAGGTTCTCGGCCCAACATTTGCACCTGCTAGTTCGTGATGCAAGGCACCTCACTTATCCAGGTCCCCATTAAACTAGGTTTAATAAAGTGAGTTTGCCTAAACCTCTTCCTAGCTCCAAGGCTAATTTTAGGCTATTAATTTGAATCCAAGGCCTAAAATATTTGAGCTCTCATTTAACAGTCAGCCACTGCAAAGGGTAAAGACAGCAATCTTGTATGAACAAAGTTAAACATAACGTGCTAGACACAGGTCTATGCAAAACCATGCAGTAGCCAATAGGTCCACCATACCACCCTTCATTTGGAAATTGATGCTAAGGTGCCATAGGTACATTTCCAAATGCTCTTAAAATGTTTAGGTTCATATTAAAATAAAAATGGATATTTATGGTAAAATGAGAACCAGAAAAACTGCAAAATTATACACAGGCCTAAGGGCAGAAATACCCCAAAAGACGACACAGTGACAATATTTTCCAACTTGTACTTTTTTGTTTTTAAAACAAGGCCGATGATTCTGAAATCAGGTCAATGTCTATCACTTTTTTTGCCGATGTTAAATGCACTAAGGGAATATAGATTCTTCAATTATACTTTGAAACAACAGCATTTCCCTAAGTCAGGACTTTTTTATTGCAAAATTTAACAAACCACCAAACTCAAGTTTAATTATTTCTGCTTTATTATTGGTCATGAATAAAGACTTCTTTTAAAAAATAATTACAAAGAATTTATGACTAAAATATACTCGGTAACCAACTTGCTCTGAAATTAATAATTTGAAAATGGCAAAAAAAAAAAAAAAAAAAGCCCACAACATATTAACTTCACTCTTCAATTAGGGGCAATAAACAAGGTCAAAATTAGTTTAAACAACATACTGAGTAATAAAAAAGTTGTGCAGAAGTCCCAATGCCTCCAAAAAACTGATAGAATGTGCTTAATATATATATCCCCACATGGTAACATAAAAAATCCAAGTTTTCCAGTAAAAATGTTCTGTTCATGTTCCAACACCTAAATCTGGGAAAACAAATTCAGGCAGATGAGATAAGAACGTCACCACAATAAAATAAAGTCATCAAAACTTAGTGAACTAAAATTTAAAAGATAGAGGAATTATTTTTCCTAATTTGACCACACAGTAATTACTTCCAGAAGACAAAAGATCCAATCCAGGTAAAATAAATCTTTATTTTATTATTTTACCTGATCCTAAAGAAAATATTCTACGTGAGTTGATGGATACATCGGTCAAGTTTTATGCCAAAAAAATTACGCAAACTATACTCTGAAAGAGCTATCCAGACTCCTTGCCAAAAGGCCAGCATAACTTTCAGAGTAGAGATCGTGAGTTACCACAGATGCTGATTGAAACAGAGCTAACAGCAGCTCTTTCTCCTCATTCCCACCCCGTGTGTAGGAGTACGCAGTCCCATACCACCACCAGTTGGAGGATGATCTAGTCTGGAGACAGAACGGTGTAGAACAAAACCCTTGCCAGGGTCCCAAACCTCTCTTTAGAACTCTAATTAAAGATACTTCCGTTTCCCACACAACTTGGAATGAAGGGGAAGCAACGACTGTTAAAACATTTAAAAACTACGCCTTTATCTATTTATTTAGAAAACACACTATGCAAAGAAGCCAATTCCTTACATTAAAAATATTTATTTGCAACAGCTCTCCTTTTTAAGGCCTCAACAGATTGGACTAAACCACACCCCTCCATAAATGGCACATTCCATACAATAGCCTGGAGGATGGCATAGGACGATTCCACCGACAGCTGGGGGAATAGCAAACTTGTTGAAATTCCGAGAATGAAGTCTGATGGTTACCCGAACCTAGCCCTTTTATTACTAAAGTCACTCGGGGACAAGAGGGTTACAAAAATATCCCGAGACGCGTACGCGGGTGAGAGTGGAACGAGAACCACACGGGATTTGGGCCGTGCTGTTAACCCGCACCTCCCTGAGTACGGACATTTCCCCGAGGAAGGACATTTCTAGTCGGAGAGAAAGAGCGAACTTTGGGGTTAACTCTCTCAAAACTCTGAGGTGGGGAGAGAGGCAGCAGCCCATTATTTTCCAGGATCCAGTCCCGAACTCTCACTTTTGCCCGGGGGGGAAAAAAACGGGTCCCGCCCACGCTCGGCCCGATCCGGGAGGCGGGGCCTGCAGCGACCCCGAAGGACAGAGGCGGGGCCGGTTGGCAGTGCTGCCCCTCCCCCTTTGCCAGGAACACCCCCGTCCGCTAGAGAGAGGGCTCAGGGCCCCCACCCCCGCGCCAGTCGCGGGGGGAAGGGGCAATACGGGTGCCTCCGCCCCTCCTCGCTGAAGGTGGGGAGTGGAGCTCGAGTCCGCCTGCCTCCCCGCGCTGGCTCCAAGGGGACGGCCCCGAGGAGGTGGGGCCTCTTGGGGGCGCTGACTTCACACCCCTCCCCCTCCGGCCGCTGGCGGTTCAGGGACACCCCGCCCGCTCTAGTGCGGTGGGTGGGGGAGGCAGCTGAGCAGACCGGAGCCCTGCAGCGGCGCGGGGCGGGGAGGGGCGCGCGCACGGGCGCGCAGCCACCACCCCCGCGCGCCAGCAGGGCCCCCCACGCTCAAGGGTGCGCGCGGGCCCCGAAAGGGAGGAGGCCGCGCGTGGCACCGGGGATGGCGGACTCTAGCCTTCTGTCCCCCACTCTTTTCACCACTCGCCCCCAGCCCCCTCCAACCCGCTCCAGGCCTCAGACTCCGCACTGACCTGACAGGCCGCGACATGTTCGCTGTCGAAACAGGACCGAGTCGAGAAGCCAAAGACCAGGACCCCCCCCACCCCGCGCGCTCGGCGCCCCACCCCCCCCGAACTTCAGCCGATGGGACCGCTGCTGCCGAACCCCGAGCTGCTGGCTTCTCAAACTCCGCTGCTCTTTGGTTCAGGGCTCCTGGAACAGACGAGCCCCCCGCTCCCCCGTCTCTTCAAAATGGATGAATCAAACCAGCCGAAAATGCGCCAAAGCCGCCGTGCAACCAAACCCACTAGGGTTTGTGCGCTCCTCCCCAACACGCCTGCTCATTGGAGACTTGTGCCAGATGCGCCCAGATCATTAGTGCGTTTGAATCATCACGTCTTCCAGGCCCCGCCCTGCTCTCTGATAGGCTCCACCTTCACCGTGAGGTCCTGTTAGTCAAGATGCTCTGAGAGTGCACGGCCGCAAAACAAAAATGGTCGCTGCTTAGCCCGCCCCCTGGTTTCCACTCCAGAGTTGCAGATTCGTCTGGGGTCGTACCTTAGAAAGACTAGAAAAAAAGATTTATGTAGGGTTCAGCGTTGCTCAGTGTTAGTTTAATGGTGTTTCATCTCGTCTGCCTTGATCACCTTGAAAATCCTCTAATAGCAAAACCCGTGGGAGAGGCAGCAGATTCGTCACTGAGGGGCTGCTACAGAATTGGAGGGAAATTCCTTAGGTTCAAAAAATTTGA
The DNA here is from genome assembly GCF_029281585.2 of Gorilla gorilla gorilla. Taxonomy (NCBI): domain Eukaryota; kingdom Metazoa; phylum Chordata; class Mammalia; order Primates; family Hominidae; genus Gorilla; species Gorilla gorilla. Next base: position 51,002,588 of record NC_073224.2, on the reverse strand, counting down.
CCTTAAACCTACAAGCCCCTTACCCTGGCTTCGGCATTAACCCTCAAGGACCTAATCAGGCTGCTGGAGTAGAGAGGCAGGATCATAATCAAGGAATATCTTCACCCCCAATTTCCATTCTCCATTCTGGACCTTGAGATCCACTTCAGGGTCATTAAAGTCCCAGTCTGGTACATTACTATTTTAAGAAAAGAGTCAGGTGTACAATAACTAAGAGCATGAGCTCAGGGGCCACAAGGTATTTCAGGTGGAATCCCAGGTCCACTACTTAATAGTGGTATAACTTTCCTTCTCTGTGCCTCAGTTTTCTCATCTGTAAAATGGGAAACAAGGGTACCTAACTGCATAGGCTTATTAGTATTAAATGAGTTGATATATCTATCAAAAGCCTTTAGGATAGTCTCTGGCTCACAGTAAGTGCTACGTAAGTGTTAAATCCAAGTTTTAAAAGATGATTCCATCCCTGGGTAGAGATGGGTGGAGCTGGCTCAAGACCCTATGAATTCTATTGATTTACCCTTGCACTTCGAAGAGTCTTTGTTTTGTTTTTGAAAAACAAAACAAAAACTCTTCGAAGTCATATAACTGAAAGTAACGCACATCATTTCACTTAAATCCGTGAGCATTTGTTGGATGCCTAATACTCTCAAAGGCAGAGCTCAGGATTCCTATGTGAATGGCTAAGGCTGAGTCTGCTATCGAAAACAGACGTCAATCCCTGTCACAGTCAAAGCGATCACTTTTGTTTGGTGGCTGTGCGCTCTCAGAGCATCTTGACTAACAGGACCCCACGGTGAAGGTGGAGCCTATCAGAGAGTAGGGTGGGGCCTGGAAGACGTGATGATTCAAACGGACTAATGATCTGGGCGCATCTGGCAGAAGTCTCCAATGAGCAGTCAGTTAATAACCAATTGAAGATACACTTTCCAAACAACAACAAAAAACACCACATCTGCCTCCTGAAAGTCTCCCTTTGTAAAATCTGGCTTCCCAAAAAGAAGAGAATAGCACAGTCCACCAGTGAAGCATTAAACAAATTAATATCTTTTGTCTCTTCCATGTCATTCCACCCTCTGTCCCTCTTATTTTTATTTTTAATTTTTATTTTTTCGAGACGGAGTCTCACTCACTATGCTCCCCAAGCTGGATTGCAGTGGCACGATCTCTGCACACTGAAACTTCCACCACCCAGGTTCAAGCGATTCTCCTGCCTCAGCCTCCCAAGTAGCTGGGATTACAGGCATGCGCCACCATGCCCAGCTAATTTTGGTATTTTTTTGTGGAGACGGGGTTTCACCATGTTGGCCAGGCTGGTCTTGAACTCTTGACCTCAAGTGATCTGCCTGCCTTGGCCTCCCAAAGTGCTGGCATTACAGGAGTGAGCCACCGCACCCGTCCCCCGCAATTTTTTTAAATTGTGGTAAAAAAAAAAATACATAACATAAATGTACCACTTTAACTGTCTCTAAGTGTACAGTTAAGTGGCGTTAAGTACATTCACATTGTTATGCAACCATCACCACGATTCAACACCAGAACTTTCTCATTTTCCCAAACTGAAACTCTGTGCCCATTAAACACTAACTCCCCACTTTCCCCCTTCCCCACAGCCGCTGGCAACCACCATTTTACTTTCTGTCTGTATGAACCTGACTGCTCTAGGAATCTCATGTTAGTGTAATCATACAGTATTTGTCCTTTTGTGACTGGCTTATTTCACTTAGCATAATGGCATCCAGGTTTATCCATGTTGTAGCAAGTGTCAAAATTTCCTTTTTCTTAAAGGCCAAAGAATATTCCATTGTATGTATATACCACATTTTGTTTATCCACTCATCCATCAATGGACAGTTGGGTTGCTTCCACCTTATGGCTATTGTGAATGATGTTGCTGGGCAAGTGGGAGTACAAATATGTTTGAGTACCTGCTTTCCTTTCTGGATATATACCCAGAAATGGAATTGCTAGATCATACAGCTATTCTGTTTAATTTTTTGAAGAATTGCCATATGGATTCTCCATCAGCTGTATCATTTTACACTCCTACCAGCAATGCGCAAGTGTTCCAATTTCCCCATGTCCTTGCCAACAGTATGTTTTTTACAATAGCCATCCTGATGAGTGTCCATATACGGTTTTTTTTTTTGTTTTTTTTTTTTTTTGAGACGGAGTCTCGCTCTGTTGCCCAGGCTGGAGTGCAGTGGTGCGATCTCTGCTCACTGCAAACTCCACCTCCCGGGTTCACGCCATTCTCCTGCCTCAGCCTCCCAAGTAGCTGAGACTACAGGTGCCCGCCACCACGCCTGGCTAATTTTTGTATTTTTAGTAGAGACGGAGTTTCATTACGTTGGCCAGGCTGGTCTCAAACTCCTGACCTCAGGTGATCCACCCGCCTCGGCCTCCCAAAGTGCTGGGATTACAGGCATGAGCCACCACGCCCAACCTTTTTTTTTTTTTCTTTTTAGATAGAGTCTAGCCCTGTCACCTGGTCTGCAGTGGCACGATCTTGGCTCACTGCAGCCTCTACCTCCCGGGTTCAAGCAATTCTCCTGCCTTAGCCTCAGAGTAGCTGGGATTACAGGCATGCGCCACCACACCTGGCTTTTTGTATTTTTAGTAGAGACGTGGTTTCACTATGTTTGCCAGGCTGGTCTCGAACTCCTGACCTCAAGTGATCCACCCACCTCAGCCTCCCAAAGTGCTGGGATTACAGGCGTGAGCCACTGCGCCCGGCTCCATATATGTTTTGACTAAGTGTATTACCATCCCCACTATTGTCAGAATGCCAGGGCAGAAACTTGGGTGGCAGAGTGATCACCAAGTGGCTTTGGTGGAGGCTCTTTTATTAGGCCAAATTGTTATTATTTTAGTAAACATCATTAGTTGGTATTGTGAGATGGGGCAGAGGAATTCTTGTTACTCATTTATTAGGTAGTGAACAGAAATGACCATAGTCAACATTTGCAGGCAGGTGGAAAGTTCAGAATAGGTCTTCAGGGTGTTGGCCTGATAGTGTAGTGCAAGGCCAGTATACAAATGGCCACTGAGTGAAGACTCTCCTCCTTCCAAGTTCAGCCTCATATCCTACCTTTCTCTTCACTGCAGCTTCAGCTAACATCTTCCTTCCATTTGCTCATTTATTCACTTAGTATTTCAATCAACATCATCTCTCAGGGAAGAAATAACTTAAGCCTTGAACTTTGAGTTTACTTTTTAGTGGACAAGTACAGAACTATGGCCAGTAGTGCCAAAAGAACGTAGAATGCAGTCTCCAAGGTCAGTTCCCTCTAACCTGTACCCCAGTGATCTGCCCTGTGTACCTGTTTTAACCACAATCAGTTTGCTGGAAACTGAAGAAGGACACTGATCATAGGATAGGTCAGGTTTTAGAAGCACTATCTGATAACCCTGAAGGGACAATATGTGTAATAAAACTAGGAGAAACTATGAAAACAGAAAAGCCTCAGGAGACAGAAAAGGCAGAATTATTCCTTTTCCCTGGAAATGAAATCTCATGGCCTTTTAAACACAGTGCTTAATTTTCCCCTGTGATTTTTAGTTATGTTTTGAGAAGTACCATTTTCCTTCTCCTTCACATATGTTAGACAGTAAGAACTGGCAGTGCTGGGATGGTAAGACTGATGGGTTTTCCATACACCCAACAAAAACCCATTTCCATCAAGGGCTATACTATGGCAGCTGAGAGCTTCATAAAAATTTTTCAGCATTGTGTGCTGGGCACTTCCAGTTCTGTGAACTCATGAAAGTCAACCAACCAGGTCTAAAGACAGAGACTGCTTCCACTGAGCACAGGACCACAGAAGGGTACCACTCTTTGGAGATGCTGCCAGGAAGTTAAAGAAACCTCCGACTCTTTTTTTTTTTTTAATTTTTTATTTTTAAATCTTCTACCTCCAACCTGCTGGCTCTCTCTGTACTACCACTCTAGAAGACAGGATGGGATAGAAGAACTGTGTGTATTAGGTCTATCTCTCTACAGCCCCAGAGACTGAGTAGCCTGCTTGGAGATAGATCCGTGATTAGAGGAATTTTTCCCTTGTCTTCTTTTTCTCAAGTGTGTCTTTCTTTGCTCCAGATTCCCATCTTCCTCTCTACTTTGAATATTAAGAGCTAAGCTTAGGTGATTTTGTACTACTAAAACAATAAAGATGTACAACTCAATGTCCAGTTTAAATTGAAGAAAAATACAACAAGACTAACTTACTGTTTTGCTGGACACAAAATCCACAGAAAACTTGTCATTGTAACACTGAGGGAGAGACAGCTTTATCTATGTAAACCACTGACAAATATTGTGAGGTGAACACTGCTGAAAAGCGAGGCCCCAAGGTAGAACAAGAGCACTGAACTTGTAATCAAGATTATCTGTCTCTGAGCTCTGTAATTTACTACCTATGTCCTTTAGCAAATTTCAAACTCCCTGTGCCTCAGCTCCTTCATCTGTGAAATGGAGATAATTATACTGGTCCTTACCTACTTCACAAGGTTAGCATAATAACAAGAAAAAAACATGGGATCACTTGCGAAAGTAGTTTGTAGACTGTGAAGCACTATGAGCGGTAGAATGGGATCACATTCTCTTCACTAAAGGAAAACCCCAAATTCTGATAGCTGACTTATTCTTCCAACAGAATACAACCATCGCTGAATACTGGTAACAGTTAAAAAACCTGCTCAGCAGGGCGCGGTGGCTCATGCGTGTAATCCCAGCACCTTGGGAGACCAAGGTGGGCGGATCACGAGGTCAGGAGTTCGAGACCAGCCTGGCTAACATGGTGAAATCCCGTCTCTACTAAAAATACAAAAATTAGCTGGGTGTGGTGGTGCACACCTGTAATCCCAGCTACCAGGGAGGCTGAGGCAGGAGAATGACTTGAACCCAGGAGGTGGAGATTGCAGTGAGCCGAGATGGTGCTACTGCATTCCAGCCTGGATGTCAGAGCAAGACTCCATCTCAAAAAAACAAAACAAAACAAAACAAAACTGCTCACAGCTTCCAGATGAGGTAAAGAAAAGGTGCAGTAATGAGGAGTGATGACCATCAGCTTGCAGCACTGCGATGCACTTTCTGTTTCATATAGAGAGACAATGACATTCTCTACCTCCCAACTATTCCTAGGAGAATTAAGCTGCTCCAACCATGACCATATAGGCATGATTTCACCAACTAGTGCCAGCCTTTCTACCTCTGTATTGGTTCCAGCTCGGTATCCCTAACTGCCTAACAGGTATTTCCACTTGGATGTCCACAAGCTCAATTTATTTATGTCAAAAAAAATCATCTTTCCCACCCACATTATTTTCCTGACTCTATTCCTGTCCTCTGTATCATTTTCCCCTGTCAGTTTTATTGAGGCATAATTGACAAATAAAAATTGTATATATTTAAGTTGTACATTGTGATGTTTTGATACATTATGAAATGATTATCCAATCAAGCTAATTAACATGTCCATGGCCTCAGTTATCTTTTTTTGGTGTAGTGAGAATACTTAAGATCTACTCTCCAAGCAAATTTCAAGTATATAAAATATTAACTATAGTCACCATGCTGTACATTAGGTCTCCAAAACTTGTTCATCTTATAACTGCAAGTTTGTGCCCTTTGACCATCATCTCCTTATTTTTCCCATCCTCTGACCCCTGGTAGCCATCCTCTACTCTCTTTTTCTATGAGATCCACTTTTCTGAGATTCCACACACTGGATAAACGAGATCATGCAGTACTTGTCTTTCTATGCCTGGCTTATTTCACTTAGTATAATGTCTTCCAGGTTCATCCATGTTGTTGCAAATAGCAGAACTTCAAGAAGGCTGAATAATATTCTGTCGTGTGTATGTATGTATATAAACACACATATCACATTTTCTTTATCCATTCATCCACTGACAATCTGATTTCATATCGTGGCTATTGCAAATAATGCTGTGATGAACATGGGCATGCAGATACCTCTTTGAGATACCAATTTCATTTTCTTTGGATATATATCCAGAAGTGGGGCTGCTGGATCATATGGTAGTTCTATTTTTAAATTTTTTGAGGAACCTCTATACTGTTCTCCACAATGGCTGTACCAATTTATATTCCCACTAATGATGTATAAGGGTTCCCTTTTTTCCACCTCCTCACCAACACTTGTTATTGTTTGACTTTTTGAGAATAGCCATCCTACCAGGCGTGAGGTGGTATCTCATTGTGTTTTGTTTGGGTTTTTTTGTTTTTGTTTTTTGAGATGGAGTTTCGCTCTTGTCCCTCAGGGTGGGGTGCAATGGTGTGATCTTGGCTCACTGGTTCAAGAGAGTTTCCTGCCTCAGCCTCCCAAGTAGCTGAGATTACAGGTGCACACCACCACATCTGGCTAATTTTTGTATTTTTAGTAGAGACGGGGTTTTATTACGTTGGCCAGGCTAGTCTGAAACTCCTGACCTCAGGTGATCCACCCACCTTGGCTTCCCAAAGTGCTGGGATTACAGGCGTGAGCCACAGTGCCCGGCTCATTGTGGTTTTGATTTGCATTTCCCTGATGACTGTGATGTTGAGCACCTTTTCATATACCTGCTGGGTGTTTGTTGGGTGTTTGTATGTCTTCTTTGGAAAAATGTCTATTCAGGTCCTTTGTCCATTTTTTATTTGGGTTATTTGGGGTTTTTTTTTTTTTTTTTTTTTTTGCTATTGAGTTGTATGAGTTCCTTATATATTTTGGATATTAATGCCTTACTGAAAACATGGTTTAAAAATATTTTCTCCCATTCTGTAGGCTGCCTTTTCATTTTGTAGATTGTTTTCTTTGCTGTGCGTTATCACCTTCCTCTTAGCTATCTGTATTCAAATCTTGGTACTACTGACTCCGTCTTATGCCTCACTGTTAGTCTTCAAAGTGGAAACCTCTTGATTCCTTCTTCATTGCATTTGTCGAATTCATTTTTCACTTGCCATTTACATTGTCACCATTCATGCTTAAACTACTATAACAGTCTTTCTTCTTTCCTTTTTCTGTAATCTGTAGTAGATACAACAGGCAATACTACCTTCCTAAACCACAGTACTCATATCATTCTCATACTCAAATTTTCAATAAGTCCATACAGCTTCCACAATAAAGGCTAAACTGTGCTAGCATTTAAGCTACCATCAGACAGATTTCTCAAGCCCAAATCTAATATTACTCTATTTAAAATACCTCCACGGGCCAGGCACAATGGCTCACGCCTGTAATCCCAGCACTTTGGGAGGCCGAGGCGGGTGGATCACCTGAGTTCAGGAGTTCAAGATCAGCCTGGCCAACACAGTGAAACCTCGTCTCTACTAAAAATACAAAAAATTAGCCGGGCTTCTGGCGGCAGGTGCCTGTAATCCCAGCTACTGCAGAGGCTGAGGCAGAATTGCTTGAACCTGGGAGGCAGAAGTTGCAGTGAGCTGAGATCATGCGACTGCACTCCAACCTGAGTGACAGAGCGAGACTCTGTCTCAAAAAAAAAAAAAATAGATAGCTTGGCAACATAAATTATTAATATATCCATATAGTCCTATGCAACAATGAAAAGGAATGAGCTGGAACTGTATGTTCTTAGATGGGAACATAGCCAAGATACATTAAAAAGAAAAAAGCAAACTACAGAAAGCCAAGTATGAGCCTGTTTATTTTATTTATTTATTTTTTTAAGGTGAATGGTTCATAGCTAGTACCGTATATGTAGAGAAAAACCTGAAAGGATACTCAAACTCTTAATCAAGTTATCTTTCAGTGATGAAATTAGAGGAAAATTCTCTTATTTATTTGTTTGTTTGTTTGGAGATAGAGTCTTGCTTTGTTGCCCATGCTGGAGTGCAGTGGCACGATCTTGGCTCACTGCAACCTCTGCCTTCTGGGTTCAAGCAATTCTCTTGCCTCAGCCTCCTGAGTAGCTGGGACTACAGGCTTGTGCCACCACACCCAGCTAATTTTTGTATTTTTAGTAGAGATGGGGTTTCACTATGTTGGCCAGGATGGTCTTGATCTCTTGACCTTGTGATCCACCCACCTTGGCCTCCCAAAGTGCTGGGATTACAGGCATGAACCACCGCACCCGGCTTTTTATTTTTATTTTTTGAGACAGAGTCTTGCACTGTTGCCCAGGCTGGAGTGCAGTGGCATGATCTTGGCTCACTGCAATCTCCACCTCCTGGATTCGAGCAATTCTCTTGCCTCAGCCTCCTTAGTAGCTGGGATTACAGGCATGCACTACCACACCTGGCTAATTTTTGTATTTTTAGTAGAGATGGGGTTTTGCCATGTTGGCCAGCCTGGTCTTGAACTCCGGACCTCAAGTGAGCCACCCGCCTCGACCTCCTAAAGTTCTGGGATTACAGGTGTGAGTCACTATACCTGGTTCCTTTTTAAAAATGTCTATAATTTGAATTTTAAAAAACAGTGTTTATTCTTGGCCCTACTACCAACTAGCTGTGTGACCTTGGGCAAGTTCCTTAACCCTTCTACTACTCAGTTTTCCCATCTTTGGTAGGTACAATAATGACTCCCCCAAAATGTCCATGTCCTAATTCCTGGAATCTGTGAATACGTGAGCAGCGAGTAACATTGCTAATCAGCTGATCTTGAGGTGGGATAATTAACCTCGATTGTCCCAGTGGGCCCAAGGTAATCACAAGGGTCCTTAAACGTGGAAGAGGAACCAGGCATGGTGGCTCATGCCTGTAATCTTAGCACTTTGGGAGGTCGAGGCAGGTGGATTGCTTGAGGCCAGAAGTTCGACACCAGCCTGGCCAAATGGCAAAACCCTGTCTACTAAAAACACAAACATTAGCTGGGCGTGGTGACGCATGCCTGTAATCCCAGCTACTCAGGAGACTGAGGCATGAGAATCCCTTCAACCCAGGAGGCAGAGGTTGCAGTGAGCTGAAATAGTGCCACTGCACTCCAACCTGGGCGACAGAGCAAGGCTGTTTCCTGCATCACCCCTCCCGCCAAAAACAAAAAAAACAAAAAAAATGACAGTGGAAGAGTAACAGACAGACGTGGTGGCTCATGCCTGTAATCCCAGCATTTTGGGAGGCTGAGACAGGAGGATAGTTTGGGCCCAGGAGTTTGAGACCCACCTGGGCAACATAGCATCCTCTGCCTTGGTCCCCCTAAGTGCCTATCTCTATAAAAAATTAGGAAAAAAAAATTAGCCATGTGTGTTGGTGTGGGCCTGTGATCCTAGCTACTAAGGACACTGAGGTGGGAGGATTGCTTGAGCTTGGGAAGTCCAGGCTGCAGCGAGCTGTGGTCGTGCCACTGCATTCCATCCTGAGCAACAGACTAAGACCCTGTCTCAAAAACAAAATAAAACAAACAAACAAACAAGTGGAAGTGGGAGGCAGAAAAGGTCAGAGTGATGAGATATGGGAAAGGTTTCATCAGCTATAGCTGGCTTTTGAAGATGAAGAAAGGGAACCATGAGCCAAGGAATGTGGGCAGCCTCTAGAAGCCAGAAAAAGCAAGAAAAATGATTCTTCCATAAAATAGCTGCTAGAGAGGATTGCAGCCCTGCCAACACCAATTTTACCCGAGAGAGACCCATTTTGGACTTCTGACCTCTAGAGCTGTAAGATAATTAATTTGTGTTGTTTTAAGCCACTTATAAAAGAAGAAATGTTTATGTTTTTCAATAAGAAAAAAAAAGATTAAAAATGCCCTTTCAATAGTTCTCTACTACAGCATGAAATCCAGGCCAGATGTGGTGGCTCACACTTGTAATCTCAGTACTTTGGGAGGCCAAGGTTAGAGGATCACCTGAAGCCAGGAGTTCAAGGCTGCACTGAGCTATGACCACATTACTGCACCCTAGCCTGGGTAACAGAGCAAGTCCCTGATTCTTAAAAAAAAAAAAAAAAAAAAAAAAAAATGGAGCCTAAACACTTCAGCATGGCATACAGACTCTCATTAATTTGACCCAAACTCCAATCTCATTTTCTCACCTCTACCTTTGCTCTGATCTGTATGTTTTGTGTCCTTCCAAAATTCATTTCTGTTTTTTTTGAGGAAGGGTCTTGCTCTGTTGCCCAGGCTGGAGTGTAGTGGTGCAATCGTAGCGCACTGCAGCCTCAAACTCCTAGGCTCAAGCCATCCTCTGTCTTGGCCTCCCAAAGTGCTGGGATTACAGGTGTGAGCCACCACACCTGGCCCTGTTTTTGTATTTTTTTGTAGAGATAGGGTCTCACTTTGTTGCCCAGGCTGGTCTCAAACTCCTAGCTTCAGGCAATCCTCCCACCTCGGCCACCCAGGGTGCTGGGATTAGAAGTGTGAGTCATTATGCCCAGCCTAAAAATTCATATGTTAAAATCTATTTCCCAGCCAAGCATGGTGGCTCATGCATGTAATCCCCACACTTTGGGAGGCCGAGGTGGGTGGATCACTTGAGGTCAAGCGTTTGAGACTAGCCTAGCCAACATAGTGAAACCCTGTCTCTCCTAAAAATACAAAAATTAGCCAGGCATGGTGGTGCGTGCCTGTAATCCCAGCTACTCAGGAGGCTGAGGCAGGAGATTCGCTTGAACCTGGGAGACGGAGGTTGCAGTGAGCCAAGATTGCACCACTACACTCCAGCCTGGGCAATAAGAGTGAAACTCCATCTCAAAAAAAAAAAAAAAAAATCTATTTCCCAATGTATTGGTAGTAGGAGATGGGGCCTTTGGGAGGTGACTAGGTCATGAAGGTGGCAGTCTCCTGACTGGGATTACTGCCCTTATGAAAGACGGCACGGGGAACTTGTTTTGCCCCTTCTGCCATGTGAGGAAGCAGCAAGAAGGTGCCACTTATGAAGAGGAGGGCCCTCACCAGACACCAAATTTGCTGGCACCTTGATCTTGGACATCCAGCCTCCAGAATTGTGAGCAATACATTTCCGTTGTTAATAGATTACCCAAATCTAAGGCATTTTGTTACAGCAGCCTAAACAAAGAGAACGCTACAGTCCTCCTGCCAGCTCCAGCTATAATGAATATCCACTATTCTCCGAATTTCCTGTAATCTTCCATTTGGCAAGCTTTTACCCAGCTTGAGCACCCTCTCCTTTACAAGGCTTTCCTTGACCTCATCCTCGCCCTCCATCACTACAAGAAGTAAAGACTTGGCGCTCTCTGCACTGAGACACAATTCTTTTTACATGTCCACCTGCTTTCTGGACTGCCCTTCCTAGACAGGAATGTTCTTTTCCCCAGCCCTGCATCCTACATACCTAATGAAGTACCTGGCACATGGTAGGTATATCACTATTGCTTAAATTAATGACCTAAACAATCTGCCAATAATCTAAGCTTATTTCCCACGGCTCTAAACATAAACCCTGGGTTCTACTGGCTACTTCCCAAAACTGCATAAGAATTCCAAACTTCTTTTGCCCCAACCTGAAATTCTATCTCACCTCTTGATTTTTATCCATCTTTAATGCTACTTCAAAAACTCTTTCTTGACCTCCTTCTTCTTTGGACTTCAGTGGCATAGGCCTTTAAATCCCCTACAACTCCTCCTGTAATCATGGACACATAAAAGGTGTGTAATAAAAAATACTCTGTTTAGGCTAGGTGCAGTGGCTCATGTCTGTAATCCCAACATTTTGGGACGCTGAAGTGAGAGGATTGTTTGAGGCTAGGGGTTTGAGACCAGCATGGGCAACATAGCAAGCCCCTGTCACTACTAAAAAAAAAAAAAAAAAAAAAATTTTGTTTAAATATGAATACAATTATGTGAAAAAATATTTGCATAAAAGTTGATTGAAGGCAAATTTATGAAATGTAAATAGAGGTTTTGTTTGGGTTGCTGGGCCCTAGGAGGTTTGGATTTTCCTTTCTTCCGCCCCCTACCCCCCCTCCCCACCCAGATGGAGTTTCACTCTTGTTGCCCAGGCTGGAGTGCAATGGTGCAATCTGGCTCATTGCAACCTCCGCCTCCCAGGTTCAAGCAATTCTCCTGCCTCAGCCTCCTGAGTAGCTGGGATTACAGGCCTGTGCCACCATGCCTGGCTAATTTTGTATTTTTAGTAGAGATGGGGTTTCTCGACGTTGGTTGGGCTGGTCTCGAACTCCTGACCTCAGGTAATCCGCCCACCTTGGCCTCCCAAAGTGCTGGGATTACAGGCGTGAGCCACTGTACCCGGCCCATTTTATTTAACGAGTAGGTTTTTCATCTTTCATTATAAAAGTATTGGAAAATTTGTATACCCTTTAATACATTACTGTTTCCACCATATTGAAAACTTGTTAAATGGAAAAACTTCAAGGAGGCAGTGTAGTAGAGTAAAGGGCCCAGTTTCTGGAGCAACACCACTTAAGGTTAAAAAAAAAAAATCACAGTTTGCCACTTGCTAGCTGTTTCATCTTTGGGCAAAGTCTAAATTTTTTGTTCCTCAGTTTCCTCACATATTTATCTCATAGGGTCATTGTGAAAATAAAAATAATCCATGTGAAGTACTTAGGTGAGTACTTGGTTTATACCAAACACTCCGATTAACATTAGCTATTGGCCACAACACTTGAAGCTGGAATGGCTGTCAAAAATCTCTGCACTTGCAAACAAAAAGCTGATATTCAAAATTAAATGACAGTCACTGAGGTGACATATCTTAGTAAGTGGAACTTGTCAATTAAACAGCTTGGGATATGTCTGCACTGCATGCTATCCTAACTGCACCTAATTTGGCCCCAAATTTAATTACATGCATGTCTCTATTTCACACATGAGCATGTTCTCAAAAGATATCTAACACAAACCAAGAGTTTCAAAACCCAAAGGGCTCAGTTCTGTTTCTCTAAATGTCTGGGCTTATTTTCTAAAATAGGTTTTTCAGGCCAAATGTTTCCCAGAAACCTAAATGACAGAATGGAGACAGAGAATGAGAAGACTTGCAGTTATGCCTTGGCTGTATTACAAATTCAACCAGCTGCCTTTCAGTCAAATTTCAAGACATTTGTTCCCTGAAACACAGAATGGGAAGAATTGCTTACTTTCTTATTTCAAAGATAGTGTAAGAGGCATATACAACTCACAGATCTGAGGGACGAATTCTATACAAAATAAATCATAAAATATCTCTTTCCTCTTCCTATCTGCTTTTTTTATTCCCACTAACATATAGTTCTTAATCAGATGAACTTTAACTTGATTGCAAATTAAATTAGACTACAAAAAAAAAGGAATCAAAACAGTACCCATCATGATGTGATGGTTAATTTGATGTGTCAACTTGACTGGACCACAGGGCGCCCAAATACTTGGCCAAGACATTATTTTGGGTGTTTCTGTGAGGGAGTTTTGGATGAGATTAACATTTAAATTGGCAGACTGAGTAAAGCAGATTGTTCTTCCCAATGTAGGTGGGCCTCATCCAATCAGTTGAAGGCCTCAGTAGAACAAAATACTACCTTCCCCTAAGTAAAAGAGAATTCTTCTTCCTGACAGGCTTTAAACTGGAACATTGACTTTTCCAGCCCACTAGACAACAGCTCTGCAGATTTTTTTTTTTTTTTTTTTTTTTTTGAGACAGTGTCTCACTCTGTTACCCAGGCTGGAGTGCAGTGGCATGATTTTGGCTCACTGCAACCTCCGCCTCCCACGTTCAAGTGATTCTCCTGCCTCAGCCTGCTGAGTAGCTGGGACTACAGGTGCCCACCACCATGCCTGGCTAATTTTTGTATTTTCTAGTAGAGATGGGGTTTCATCATGTTGGCCAGGCTTATCTTGAACTCCCAACCTCAAAGGATCCGCTCGCCTCAGCCTCCCAAAGTGTTGGGACTACAGGCGTGAGCCACTGCACCCAGCCAAGCTCTGCAGATTTTGGATTTGCCAGCCTCCATAATTGTGTAAGCCAATTCCTTATAATAAACACACATACATTTATATATCTATATCTCCCTATATGTTTATTTCTATATATCTTTTACTTATAATATTTACCAATCTCTCTTATTGGTTCTGTTTCCCTGGAGAACTCTAATATAGAACAATAAATACCATTATACCAAAACTGCAGCTAAAACTTCAGAGAATTCAGGTCATGCTGGAAAACTAAAGGCAGGCAGGGTTTTTCTAACAACAAAGGTCATATATTCTGACTATATCCTGAAGTCTCTGGTATTTATGGCAGAATAAAAAAATATGTAGAAATATGGTGAAACCCTGTCTCTACAAAAAATACAAAAATCAGCTGGGCATGGGGGCATGAGCCTGTAGTCCCAGCTACTCATGAGGCCGAGGTGGGAAGGTTGGAGGATTGAGTCTAGGAGGTTGAAGCTGTAGCAAGCCGAGATCGCACCACTACACTCCAGCCTGCGTGACAGAGTGAGACCCTATCTCAAAAAAAAAAAAAAAAAAAAAGACATAATGCAAGGCTGGGTGTGCGGTGGCTCATGCCTCCTATAATCCCAGCACTGTGGGAGGTAGAGGCAGGCAGATCACCTGAGCTCAGGAGTTCAAGACCAGCCTGGGCAACATGGTGAAACCCTGTCTTTATAAAAATACAAAAATTGGCCAGGTGTGGTGGCATGCGTGTATAGTCCCAGCTACTCGAGGCTGAGGTGGGAGGATGGCTTGCATCCAGGAGGTCAAGGCTGCAGTAAGCTGAGATTGTGCCGCTGCAGTCCAGCTTCAGTGATAGAGTGAGACCCTGTCTCAAAACAAACAAACAAAACCCAACTCTCTCTCTCTATATATATCATATATATAATTATATGTAGAATTCTTTCCAGAATACCTCATTTTCTAGTGACTTCCTGCCTATTCTAACCTGCAGCTTTGGGGGTTATTTGGCTTTAACAGATGAGTCACTTACACAGCTGAGGAAATCTTCCTATACACAGTGAACCAAGAAGGGTGGAGGGGAGGGCTGGGTGCAGTGGCTCATGCCTGTAATCCCAGCACTTCGGGAGGCTGAGGCAGGTGGATCACGAGGTCAAAGATCGAGACCATCCTGTCCCACACGGTGAAACCACGTCTCTACTAAAAATACAAAAATTAGCTGCGTGTGGTGGCAGGCGCCTGTAGTCCCAGCGACTCGGCAGGCTGAGGCAGGAGAATCGGTTGAACGTGGGAGGCGGAGGTTGCAGTGAGCTGAGATCGCACCACTGTACTCCAGCCTGGTGACAGAGCGAGACTCCATCTCAAACAAACAAACAAACAAACAAACAAAAACAAGGGTGAAGGGGAAAAGTGCATTGAGTTTTGTTTCCTTGGGCAATCTGGTTACTAGATTTTACAGAATTCCATGGAAATTTTTACATCCTCTAACCATGGCCTTAGCCACTGCCTACAAAAGTATCAGGCAAGACAGGCCTCACGTTAGATGAGATAGTATCCTGAGGACTGAAGAGAGACCACCTACAGAAAAAGTTAAATCTGGAGATAACAGGAAACAGTGAGGGACCCTACCTGGAGAAAGTGAATTAGGGAAACATCTTGGGGTAATTCTGGCGCAATAGTAGTGATAAAGCAGCAGACCATTCTTTACTGCTAAAGGGCCTTCCCTGACCTACAATCTCCTCTGCTCCACTTATTTGGTCACTCAGCTAAGTGACCAAATTTCTTCTGTTCAAAGAAGAAAGTCAGGGCAGACACTACCCCACAGCTGTGTTCTCAGCCCTCCCTTAGGGTTTCTGAGAACACTCTGGGGGAACTATGTTTTCTTTTTGACCAAAAGCCACCTGAGTGGTTGGAGAGGCATCTTGTCTCAAATGTAGGACCTCCTCTAGGGAGGGGCTACGATATCTACGTTCCAAACAATTTTGGACGCTACCTCTTTTGAATGCACCAAAGAGGTAGCATCCGAATGATAAGACCTAATTATTTTTAGTAGCATCACATTTCCATTCATGTAAATATTTTATTTTTCCTAATCATAATTGCTTTTCTTTTATGGATAGGGGCACGAAGAGGAATTAGGTATATTTCAGTTCCTTCTTTAATTAGTTTCAGGCCTATAATGTTCACCAGTTGGGAGAGAATATCCAGAAGGGCTGGCTGGCCGGCCAGCCTCTAGCAGTGCTTGAAAAGGCAGGTAAATCCTGAGTCAGCAAATGGGAAAAGAAAGCACATTCAGTTTTTCAAAAAGGTCACATTTCCAAGTAGTATTTGGCATGTTACATCAAGTACTGAATTGGTACTAGGCAGATGGATCTAAGCAACTGGTATTAGTAAGTTAACAGGTAAACAGAATAATATTTACCTTCATTTTAAAAGAAGGTATTTAACCACATTTCTCACTTGTAAGTGGGAGGTAAACATTGGACACACACATAAAGATGGGAACAACAGACACTGGGGACTCCCAAAAGTGGGGAGAGAGGGAGTAAGTGTTGAAAAACTGCCTACTGGGTGCTATGTTCACTACCTGGGAGACAGGCTAAGCAGAAACCCAAGCTTTAGCATCACACAATATATCCATGTAACAAACTTGCACACGTACCCCTTGAATTGAAAATTTAGAAAAAGGTATTTAAAAAATAAAGTCTCCATTTCCGCAATCCTCTTGAGCTATCAGTATATAACAGCACTTTGACAAACTCACATTAAAGGCCAATAACTACCATGAATACAAGACTTAGTTCTCATTTATTTGTGATTTTGCAGGTGTTCAAACCAATGAATGAAAATCAATTATCTCTTCATATCAATGAAATTCACTATTTCACTATTATCTTCAGAATCATAGTGATCAAAACCCTACCTGAAAATGGTAATACAAAAGAGAACTATTAATACAAGGTTTCAGAAGACTGTGCAAGTTAAAATAATTGGCATTAAAACAACACACAACAAACCACCGAAGGTTTGGCCCCTTTTCTCTCTCTGATATGTGGCCTCTGATCTCTTTCTTAGGGCAGTGGTTTTCAACGTCTGTGTAGCAGAATCACCTGAAAAGCTAACAGAACATATAGAAACCCAGGATTTGTATTTGTATTTAAATGTAAATACAAAAGGTCTGGGTCTCTGTATCTTTACAAAGTTCTCCAGCAATGGTTTCCAAACCAGGCTGATCACAATCACCAGGGAAGCTTTGAAAACGACAACACATTCCTAGGCTTCATCCCTAGAAATTCTGATTCAGTAGGTTTGAGGTCGGGACCCAAAAATCTTTTTCTTTTTGTTTTTTTTTTTTTGAGATGGAGTTTCACTCTTGTTGCCCAGGCTGAAGCACAATGGCTGATCTCAGCTCACTGCAACCTCTAACTCCCAGGTTCAAGCGATTCTCCTGCCTCAGCCTCCCAAGTAGCTGGGATTACAGGCGCCCGCCACCACACCCAGCTAATTTTTCTTATTTTTAGTAGAGACGGGGTTTCAGTATGTTGGCCAGGTTGATCTTGAACTCCTGACCTCAGGCGATCCACCTGCCTCAGCCTCCCAAAGTGCTGGGATTACAGGTGTGAGCCACCACACCTGGCTCAGGACCCAAAAATCTTAAAACATTTAAAAAAAATTTTAACAAACTTCCCAGTTATTCCTGACCAGCCAGATTTGGGAACCACTGACTTAGGACACTTATTTAAGGTCTATCGAAGAACTTCAGGCCTCTGAGTTTAGTAAGAATATCGATAACTTTGGGTAGGTTATAAATCACCATCCTAGAGATAATTTACCAAATTAAATGGTCTAGTAGTGATTTGATATTAAAAGGCCCTGCCCAATTTAGTACTTAAATTACCTAATGATTTTCTGTCTATCTACTTTTCTCCCCCAGGCTAGGGCCTGCACATAATATGTTTCCTATGACTAAGTGCCTACGTGTTCACAAAGTTGCCCCAGTGGAGGTTGTTAACTTCTCTCTTTTCTTCTTCCATTCAGATTCCCAAAGCTGTGAGGAGCAGACCTATTTCGAAGCATCACAGCCAGCTGATGTCACTTGCAGTATTATGCATTAAGACATCAACCCAGAAACCTGCAAATGGGAGACACTAGGCAATCCTATCATGAGAATTAAGCTCTTTGTGGAAGAAAATGCTTTCATTGCATGAGATAGGTAGTTTAAAAATGACTATTCTTTTTTCTTTTTTTTTGAGACGGAGTCCTTCTCTGTCACCCAGGCTGAAGTGCAGTGGCATGATCTCGGTTCACTGCAAACTCTACCTCCCAGTCTCAAGCGATTCTCCCACCTCAGTCTCCAGAGTAGCTGGGATTACAGACACATGCCATCACGCCTAGCTAATTTTTGTACTTTTAGTAGAGACGGGGTTTTGCCATGCTGACCAGGTTGGTCTCGAATTCCTGGCCTCATGTGATCCGCCTGCCTTGGCCTCCCCAAGTGCTGGGATTACAGGCATGAGCCACCATGCCCGGCCAAAAAACTTGACTATTCTTGATGCCAAGACAAGAAAAACTTAATTATGACTTTAGAAGTTTCAAAAATACAGTGACTTCTGGGACACTTCTAGTAGCCAAAAATCCACAGATGCCCAGACCCCTCCTTCTGCATTCCAGAATCAGATGTTTACATTCCAAGACAGAATCTGAAACAACGGCCTACAAGAAATTTGGGAAATGACATTTGATCTCATTTTCCTCTCAATTGGAAGTCATGATATCAATGAATATCAAATGGAAAAATAAGCTCAGAAGTAGGTGAGAATTATGATCTCTAAAACGCAGGTGCTGATTTCTAATCCTTCTCACAAAATTCCGGATCACAAATTGAGGGCTGATGAGAAGATCTTACACCGAAGGCACTAACTGGCACTAACGTGAGCCACCAACATGTCAAAGGCTAATCCAGGAGATGCAGAAATGCACATGGGTTCCAGGTGTCTTTTCTAAGTGACAATGGGCCTCCTTACTGGACAGTAGTCAGGAGACAATTCAAATGTACTTAATAAAATTGTCAGGTGGGCAACCAAGAGACTTAAAAGACCTCCCAGAACTGGGATGGAAAATAAGCCAAACACTACTAGCAGCAGGACCAGCTGGAGGACTTGGTTTGTAGATTGATGTAGTCCCCTTGGGTGGACGAAGACATGATATCTTCTGTGGAATTTCTCATCATCTTTTCAATGAGGACTCTAAAAGACAAAAAATAAGCCTGAGAAGCTTATTTTGGAGGAAAAGCAGAAATGGCAGATGTAGTCTGACTTATCATCAGAGAGTATTTGGTAAAGCCAGAAGGTTTAAATGCCCCTTTGTCCCCAGTTATCTCAGGAAAGACAGTATCCCTGAACTTTAGGGGCTAGCATTCCAATGGCTCAGTCTGTCATTGTTGGCTCAGAAATAAGAAAAGAGTGTCCACAGGGCCACAGTGGAAGATGGATACATCTGCATGCCTATCAGCATGAGCTACTTACCTCATAGCCTCATTAATATTTTTGTTCTCCTTGACTGATGTTTCTGTCCAACCTGTGAAACCGTTCTCTTTACTGAACCGGTCAATCTGGTCCCGGCTCACTGCCCAAGGGGACAGATCACACTAGCAAAGAGAAAAAATAAAAGGCAGTATCATAAACTTCCTGCAACTAAGAAAGAATATGGCTCAGATACCGTGGATTTTAAACATATTTCCACCAATGGATAAGAACACCAGCATCGGAAATCTATAATCAACATTCTTCCCAAAGAAAGTCTCACCCTTGGCTGGGCGCAGTGGCTCATGCCTGTAATCCCAGCACTTTGGGAGGCTGAGGCAGGCAGATCATGAGGTCAGGAGAGCGAGACCATCCTGGCTAACACAATGAAACCCAGTCTCTACTAAAAATACAAAAAAATTAGCTGGGTGTGGTGGTGGGCATCTGTAGTCCCAGCTACTCGGGAGGCTGAGGCAGGAGAATGGCGTGAACCTGGGAGGCAGAGCTGGCAGTGAGCCGAGATCGCGCCACTGCACTCCAGCCTGGGCAACAGAGCGAGACTCCGTCTCAAAAAAAAAAAAAGAAAGAAAGTCTCACTCACCCTCAACATCCTTTGAAAGGAGGTAGAGATGATTTTGCCAACTTAAGAAGGGGAAATGGATGCCCAGAATCAGAGAGCATTTTACTTCCTTTCTAAGCACAGATAGAGGCTAGGGACCATTTTCTGAGATTGGCCACATACCTTGTTGGCCAAGAGCAGGCAGGGCACCGGCTCTCCATTGGGTAGTGTGAGCTTGCTGTCTAGGTCCTGTTTCCACCTCTGGCTGTTGCTGAAGGTAGTGGCATTGGTAACGTCAAACATAATAACACAGGCAGAGGCGTCCCGATAATACAATCGTGTCATAGAGGTGAAGCGCTCCTGCCCTGGGGAGAAAGGGGAGAGTTCTCAAGAAGGTGACCCAAGAGCCAGCCTCTGCATCCTCTCTAACACCTCAGCCTCTCCCCATTCCTTGTAGAAGATGGCAGTAAGCATATGTGTCAGATGGGGCCACTCACTTTCCCCTCTGACTCTTGGTTTTCTATCCCATAAAGGGATAATGAAGCCCAATTATTTCCAAGGCAGATTCCGCACCCAGATTGCTCCAGTCCAAATCCCTGCTCTGCTGCATACTATTTGACTTCGGGCAAATCAAGCTCTCAGTGCTTCAGATTTCTCATTTGTAAAGTGAAGACAAAAGCAGTTGCTTTTTTTTTTTTTTTTTGAAACAGTTTCCTGCACTCCTGTTGCCCAGGCTGGAGTGCAATGGTGCCATCTAGGCTCACTGCAACCTCCACCTCCCAGGTTCAAGCAATTCTCCAAAAGCAGTAGCTTTTATGATAGGGTTGATGTGAGGATTAATGAGTCAGTGAATTTAAAATACTTAGAAGAATGCTTGGCACATAGTAAGGATTCACTATTTTTACTGTATCTATTTTCTGGGGATCTTGTTTTTCACCAAGGTCAGCCTCAAACCTAGAAAAAGCACCCTCCCCTGCTGTGGGAGTGTCCACCTGTAGTCTGGACAATCCACCACCTTGCCAGCCCCTCCATCCACATAGAGACTGCACCACATCTATTCAGGGCAAAACATCTACAAAAGCTCTGCACCTATTCAGCTCATGTGTCCTCAGAGCAGCTCAATCATTCCAGCTTCAGAAAAACAATTCCTGGCTTTGCTGCCCCATTTTTTCCTCAGAGCTTTCTAGTTAAATCAAAATTTCTTCCCTTGTTCCTATCTAGCCCTTCCACTTTACCTGCAATATCCCACAGCTGAAGCCGCACTATCTCGTAGTCAGACCACTGGAGAACCTTCAGAGCAAAATCCACTGAAAATATATGTACATTATACTTAATAAAATTTCACTGTAAAAAATTAATAGGGATAAACTCAAATCAAATAGGCAGTGAAACCCTATGGACACACAACTCCAATCCCATATGTTTATCTTTAAGCCCTCAATTCACTGAGATGAGTCCACATGCGTGTATTTAGTGTGAGATGGATGATTCATACTCACTCTCCAAGGGGTTTCCAGCTTTTACTCTACTGTCAAGCTCATTTATTTGCTACTGTTTGTCTCCAAGACTGGGGGTGGGAGTAACTATGAAAACAATTCTCATTCTCAGGTTAAATAGTTTCTGGGAGATTTAGGGGGTTTTCTCAGGGAAGGGGTGATGGGGGAGAAGGGGGAAATGAGACAAGTGTGGTTGCTTTCGTGTCTTCCACATTCAATTTCACTGTTGGTTTCTAATCAAATTGTATTATGAAAAGAACACACCCTGGGGAACTCTACATCCACCATAAGGTTGCAGGTATTATCTTGGGCAAGAATGGAATAAATGGAAAAGGTCCCAGAGGAGTCCCAAGAAGAAGACACTGCGTGGATGTTGCTGAAGAGTCCTGCTGGAATCTACCACCAAGTCTGCAGGTGCTGAGACTCCTTAAGGCTGAGTAAGTATTCCATGGGGAAAGGCTTTTGGCTAAGGAGAGAAACAGAGTAATTTCTGAGGTTTGGAAATATTATCTTTCACATCTGTGACAGGAATCAAAGCTAAGGGAAATTTAGACTAAACACTGAAAAAAAATTAGCCAATTATATTCTTTGCTAAAGGAAAACTACAGCAATTGTTAAAAATTAACTATTAATAGCAGGCCACTTTTAACCCAAATCCGTGAAATAGGGACCCTTATATTATTTAGGAGTGGGAGGGCAGAGCGGTCAGAATAGAGTGTCTGAAACTTTGAACCTTTAATTTTGCCAGACTTAAATTTTTTGTTCCTTTGTTTTTGAGACAGGGTCTCACTCTGTTGCCCAGGCTACAGTGCAGTGAGTGGTGCGAACGGGGCTCACTGAAGCCTCGACCTCCCCAGTTCAAGCAATCCTCTAGTCTCAGTTTCCCGAGTAGCTGGGACCACGGCTACTTTTTTCTTTAATTTTTGTAAAGGTGGGGGTCTTGCCATGTTTCCCATGGCTGGTCTCGAACTCCTGGGCTCAAGCAATCCTCCCGCAGCCTCCTAAAGTGCTGGGATTGCAAGTATGAACCACCGTACTGGGCCCTACTGGGGGTTCTTAAGGAGAATGTTTTAATTGCAATGTAAATGTTTGTTAATTTCTTTTTAAACTTCCATATGAACAGGAGCACACATTTTCAATTTTTCCATTGGTACGAGTTCTCCCCCCCCCTTGAAACAAGTTCTTTTAACAGAGAGAAATAACATTTTAAGTTACTCTCCCCCATCACCAGCTCTTCCTAGCTAAATACCTTCTAATTAACAATAAGGCATTTCTGCCTCTGAAAAAATAGTTGAGTCCAAAGGCCACACCCAGGAAAGAAATGAATGAACTCGGGGTCCCCTTCCTCCCTACCTTCTCCAGTTTGAGGAAAAAAGTGGTGGGAAGATATAGGTCAGAGAAGTGGTATATTTCACATTCTTGGAAGAATTCCTTGGTTACCTTTATTTAAGCAATCAACGGACAACAACACAGCTCATCAGCCCTCATGGGCATCTGACTGCGTAGCCAAGGCGCTCGTTCGGGGATTTTGTGTCTTCCATCCCACCCACAGCCCCACAACAAAGCTAGAGTCCTTCAGACCAGTTCCGCTTCCTGCGTTCTCCCCCTGAAGCCAGGTTAAACACCTTGCGGTTCCTTCCTCAACACAGGGGCAGGACTACAGCCCCAGCCGGCACCTAACCAGGAGGCCCCACAGAGGATCTCAGCTGCTTCTGCTGATTGGAGAGATTTGCCGGACAGCTGAAAGGCTGGAGACTTAAGTTCACAGTACGCCTGCAATAAACAGCAATTGCTCATCCTCATCCTCCCTTCCCTATTTCTCATCTTCACACCTTTGCTCTTACCTTTCTCCTGGCAGTGGGCTCAGTTTGGGAAAACCTAACGGGAAACTCAAGAGAGGCGTGTAAACCAAACACCCGGCAATTACACCATCTAGGTTCCCAGACAGTACTTCCTGACCCGAAGAAGGACCCAACAACCGACAGCAAATCCCCACCCAACTTGGGTCCCCAGCTCGAGTCCGCGGTCGGGGCCTCCTCCTCCCCCTCCCCCCCCGAGACGTCTCACCTCCCACCGTGGACTTGTAGTGTTTGCTGAAGCTGTCCTGGGAATATCGCTGCACCAGCGACGTCTTGCCCACTGCGGCGTCCCCCACCACCAGCACTTTGAACAGGTGGTCGCGGCTGCCCATGGCTAGCGGGGTGTGCGTTTTAGGGAGGCGGGAAGCGGGGTGGCGGTGGGCGGGGGGTCGCTCGTTTTAACCCCTTTGGCTCCGGACCCTCTTCAAACTGAAGTGAGGCATTCCCACCCACCGCCTGTCTGGGCTGCTCTGACGAGAAAGCAAAAAAGGAAACTTTGCACTCAACCTATACGCGCTTCCTCCCCGGGCGGCCGCAACCTGGGTGGGGCGCAGGGCGCGAGCTCCGAGCCCCCAGCTGTTCGCACCTTCCCCACCCCCTCCTGGCCTGACTGCCGAGAAACGGGACCAGGCGCCGCGGAACCTCACCCACCCGGACTTCCCCCGAGCGGCTCCAAGTCAGTGACTGAAGACTGAATCCCAGTCAGCTCATTACACCACTGGGCCAGATGATGAGGACCCTCCCCTTGCAGCACAAACCAAATTGTGAGGAAGGAGCAGCCAGCACCTCGATTCCCTAGACGCCCTCCCGCGCGCCTCTCTCTCCCCTTCCTCCGCAAGCGTCACGTGCAGGGTTGCCTGGAGCACTACATTTCCCAGCTTTCCTCGCGGTAAAGAGAACCAGCCGAGTGCGGAGGCTCACCGCGAAGCCTCCTGGGAAATGTAGTGTATTCGTTATTTTGTTTTAAGCAAACCTACACCAAGTTTCAAGGCTTCAAACTCCTTCGACAGTTTGGAATCTTATTTTGAAACAATTCTAGGTCAGTAAAGATCCCTTAAGGGGAGATTTGTGCAACGTGATCTCACTGGCCTGAATCCATCCCCAGATAGTTTTCTCCTGTCTTTAAAGGTTTAACTGAGTTAAGATTGAAACTTATTTCATTAGTAAAAGCCCAAGCCTCATCCATCATGCTCCAAGTGAAGTCCATTTCCTATTCCTTCAAGTAGATAGACAAGCCCAGGACTTTGTGAAATGACTCATATTTTCTGTGTGAACTTGCCCAATACCAGGCAAGTTCAGGAAAACTTGACCCAAGAGACCATTCTTTGGAAAAAACCTATGCCAAAAATTACAGCATTTAATATCCAGCAATAACAATAAAGATAGACAGAAAACAAGAGACAGTTCTCCATTCATACTTCTACAATGCCTATTCTAGCCATACTACTCATGTATCACTTGAGCTAGAAGCTAATTGAAATACACTGGGACTCCTTCTCGATTTGTTGTGGCTGTTGTTAATAGATAATCGTAAAACTAGTGTTTGGCAAATAATTTTAATTTCTCAGCCTGTAACTTTACTGACCTACCTGTCACTTGGGTAGAAGTTGGCAGGACATGAGCTCAATGGAAAGCAAAGAGAGCTCCATTTTCTATACTTTTCTAGGAATAGAGGAAGAGAACCAGCGGGGCCATGGGAAAACAGCCCAGGACCAGACACTATGAAATCTAGGTCTCTTGATAGAGAGGCTATCACTTATGTTTTGTGGTGAAAGAACATCGGCATGGTTCACAATATATTTTGCCCAGAATGTTTGTTACCCAGGTACAGGAGGTTAGTTCAAGCTACTCATCTTTAAGGATCCAGTTTTCTCTGTTCTTATTCGTTTTGACATAGTTGACCACTCCTTGACATTTGTTTCCCTTATGCCTTCTATGACGCTGTTCTTTCTTTGTCATCCCCCTACTTCTCTGATGATTATCTTTTTCTTTCAGGTTTCTCTCCATCCCATTTCCCGCTAAGTATTTCCTAAGGCTCAATTCTTGGTCTCTGAGTCAATCATTCGATAAACTCTTTAGTGAATTGTCTTTGGTGTCAAAGATCTATCTTCACTTTATTTGTTCTTTATCTCTGATCAGTGATATTCTGCCAAGACCAGCTCTGCTGGGGAGACCCTAACCCAGTGGTGCTAGAGGAATTAAAGACACACACACAGAAATATAGAGGTGTGAAGTGGGAAATCAGGGGTCTCACAGCCTTTAGAGCTGAGAGCCCCGAACAGAGATTTACCCACATATTTATTAACAGCAAACCAGTCATTAGCATTGTTTCTATAGATATTAAATTAACTAAAAGTATCCCTTATGGGAAACGAAGGGATGGGCCGAATTAAAGGAATAGGTTGGGCTAGTTAACTGCAGCAGGAGCATGTCCTTAAGGCACAGATCACTCATGCTATTGTTTGTGGCTTAAGAATGCCTTTAAGCGGTTTTCCACCCTGGGTGGGCCAGGTGTTCCTTGCCCTCGTTCCTGTAAACTTACAACCTTCCAGCATGGACGTTAGGGCCATTATGAACATGTTACAGTGCTGCAGAGATTTTGTTTATGGCCAGTTTTGGGGCCAGTTTATGGCCAGATTTTGGAGGGCCTGCTCTCAACATGTCCCTCTTCTCTGATTTGCAAATTGATAAACACAAAGGCAGCTTTGTCATGGTGAGCTACTTCTCGCAGGAGTCAGGATCCACATCTGCAGACTATACAAAGACAAACAACACAGATTAAAAGCACAATCATCATTGAAATCACAGAGCTTCCAAGTGTTTTTATCCATTTTCACCTCCTTTAAGCACTCCAGTTCCTGGCATTAAGGTCAAGTGTGCCTGGGATGCTTTAAATATTTCTTCTTTTAATTTTAAATCCTTATGTTAAGCTCCTAGAGCAGGCCATATCATTTGAGGTTGAGGTGCCACTATACTGCCATGGTTCCAGATAATAGGAACTCTTGCTGTACTTCTTATTATATCTACCATCTGACCGTTTTGTTCAGACCAGCTGAACATAGTGTGGCTGTGGCACGCAGACTGAGAGGTGCAATTCAAGCTAAACATCCCCTTAGGGGACCAATTAATAATGATTCCATAGGAATCATTGTGCAGCATCTCTGCCTGTTCTGCAATGCAATCTTCCTAAACAAGTACTTTCATTTTTTCTAACTGGGTCCAATCCTGTTTACAAATAGGTTTTTGAGGGCGGTATGCCTCAATTATAGGAGCAGATTTATTATGGTAAATACTGAGATCAGAAAGCATGTGTAACTGTGTCATAAAGTGATTGCATCCAGGCATTATTGCCAGCCAAGATTGATAAATATACCCAATAAGTATAATTGTTCTTTGTGTCAGCCCTTAATGAAGGAATACTCACGGCACTGGTGATAACCGCTATCATAGCTACCATTAACACTTTATTTGTTCTTTATCTCTGATCAGTGATATTCAGCTGCCCAAAAAGTGCCCCCACTTGGATGTCCTGCCACATCCTTCCTCTTACTACGTTGCCACAAAAATAGCTCCTTTTCTCAGCTTCCCTATTTCTGTCACTGGTCTCATCATTTCTTGCCTCCATGTAGACTTCAGATTCTGAGCATTATTATTTCCTTTACACATGTCCCTTTATACCTATTTATTTATTTGTTTGTTTGTTTGTTTATTGAGGTGGAGTCTCACTCTGTTGTCCAGGCTGGAGTGCATTGGCATGATCTTGGCTCAGTGCAACCTCTGCTTGCTGGGCTCAAGTAACTCTTGTGCCTCAGCCTCCTGCGTAGCTGGGACTACAGGCGCATACCACCAAGCCTGGCTAATTTTTGTATTTTTTTGTAGAGACAGGGTTTTACCATGTTGGCCAGGCTGGTCTTGACCTCCTGACCTCAAGTGATCTACCCGCCTCAGCCTCCCAAAGTGCTGGGATTACAGGCGTGAGCCGCCGTACCTGGTCTATACCCTTTTAAAAAAAAATTCAGTTACCATGTCTGACTGATTGTTTCTTCAGTAAATGGTTTCTCCCACTCATCCTCTCTGCTTCATATTCAGTAATACTTTCCTTTTTTTTTTTCTCCAACTTTTATTTTAGGTTCAAGGGGTACATGTGCAGGTTTGTTACACGAGTAAACTGCAGGTTGCGTGAGTTTGGCGTACAGATAATTTTGTCACCCAGGTAATCAACAAGTAACACTTTCCTAGTTCAGACTTTCACCATCTCACACCTGGATTCCTGCAGTAACCTGTTTATTGGTCTCCCTGAATTTATTTTCTTTTTAACTCACCCTCTACAACTGGACAGGATGGTTTTCCTAAAACACCATTGTTTGTTCTTCCTTATCTACCAACTATCTTTCAAAAAAAAGGCCAACCTCCCTGAAGCTGGTGTCCAAAGCTTTCTATGCACCTGCCCCAGCCTACCTAACCAATTTTATCTCACCCGACTTCAAATGGGAGTTTCCTCCCTCCAACAAGGTGAGGTTCCTTATGCTCTTTTAAAGCCCAATGTCATTTTTGATTTTCTATTTTTGTCCAGGATGCATCACCTTTCAGAATACTCTTCAGGTTTCTTTCTACACATCTACATCTTACTTAAATATTATTAAGAAAATCAAAACGAAGAGAAACTATATTATTCACTAAGTGGGAGTGGATTGTCTTAAAGGTCACTGTAAGTTCTAAAATTTTAGTGTGCATAAGAATCACCTACCTGGGGTACTTGTTAAATACCAACATTTTGATTCTGTAGGGCTAGGGGATGACCCAGGTTAATCTGCATTTTTGACAAGTACTCATGTGATTGCTACACCAGATTCCACTTTGAGGAATGGTACTTTGAGAAATGGTGCTTCAAGTCCTGACTTAAATATCTACTTATTTATAAACATTTCCCTTATTATTGCAGCCTTTATTGGTCACCTGTAGCATTTATTTATTTATTTATTTATTTTAATTTTTTTTTTTTTTTGAGACAGTCTCGCTCTGTCACCCAGGCTGGAGTGCAGTGGTGCGATCTCGGCTCATTGCAAGCTCCGCCTCCCAGGTTCATGCCATTCTCCTGCCTCAGCCTCCCGAGTAGCTGGGACTACAGGCGCCCACCACCACGCCTGGCTAATTTTTTTTTTTGTATTTTTTAGTAGAGATGGGGTTTCACTGTGTTAGCCAGGATGGTCTTGATCTCCTGACCTTGTGATCCACCCGCCTCGGCCTCCCAAAGTGCTGGGATTACAGGCATGAGCCACCACGCCTGGCCTATCCTTTTTTTTTTTTTTTTTTTTTTTTTGAGAGGGAGTCTCTCTCTGGTCACCCAGGCTGGAGTGCAATGGTGCTATCTTGGTTCACTGCAACCTCCGCCTCCCGGGTTCAAGTGATTCTCCTGCCTCAACCTCCCAAGTAGCTGAGATTACAGGCACGTGCCACTACGCCTGGCTAAGTTCTATATTTTTAGTAGAGACAAGGTTTCACCGTACTGGCCAGGCTGGTCTCGAACTCCTGATCTTGTCATCCGCCTGCCTTGGCCTCCCAAAGTGCTAGGATTATAGGTGTGAGCCACTGTACCCGGCCTGTAGCATTTATGTTCTATTTGCACTTTGGTCACTTAACTATGTGACCGATTTGTAACTATTTAATTTATATAAGCAACCAGCGTGTCTCGAAGAAAACAGGAAGAAGTAAATTTTTCCTTCAAAATTTTGACTTTGCTCCTGATCATCTGTGAAAGGAACTACTCTTAGCTTCCAAAATCGGAAAGGTTGGGAGTTAAGATTTAAGAGGGAAGATTAGCAAATTTCTGGTACTCCCTGAAAGTCACAGTTCTCAAAGTAGAAATCATTTCTTTGATGGGGATGAGAAGTGTTTTTCTTTCTCTCTTCTCTTCTCTTTTTTTTCTTTTTTCTTTTCGTTTCTTTTCTCTTTTCTTTTCCTTCTTTTCTTTCTTTCTTCTCTTTCTTTCTCTCTCTCTTTTTCTTTCTTTCTTTCTCTCTCTCTCTCTTTTTCTTTCTTTCTTTCTCTCTTTCTTTTTTTGAGACACAGTCTCGCTTTGCTGCCCAGGCTGGAGTGCAGTGGCACAATTTCGGCTCACTGCAACCTCCATCTCCTGGGTTTAAGCGATTCTCCTGCCTCAGCCTCCCGAGTAGCTTGGATTACAGGTGGCTGCCACCACGCCCAGCTAATTTTTTTGTACTTTTAGTAGAGATGGGGTTTCACTATGTTGGCCAGGCTGGTCTTGAACTCCTGACCTCAAGTGATCCCCCTGCCTCAGCCTCCCAAAGTGCTGGGATTACAGGAATGAGCCACTGCGCCTGGCTGAAAGGTGTATTTCTTCAACACTAAATTGCATTTCTGATCTCAGTTTTTAAGACAGACGGATATAAATAAGAGAAAGAGAACACACATTCAAGGTGCCAAACAATTGATTTGCACATATAGTGGCCCTTGAACCACTCAGGGGTTCGGAGTGCCTACCTACCCTCCAGTCAAAAATTTGTGTGTCACTTTTGACTCCCCGAGAATTAACTACTAATAGCCTACTGTTGATTGGGAGTCTTACCAATAACATAAACAGCCAATTAACACATATTTTGTGTGTTATATGTATCATATACTATATTCTTACAATAAAGTAAGTTAGAGAAAATAAAATGTATTAAGAAAATCATGAGGAAGAGAAAATATGTTTACTATTCATTAAGTCGAAGTGGTTCATCATAAAGGTCTTCATTCTTGGCGTTTTCATGTTGAATAGACCAAGGAGGAGGGGAAGAAAGGGGAGGGTTTGGTCTTGCTGTCTCAGGGGTGGCAGAAGAGGAAGAAAAGCCCTGTGAAAGCGCATCTGTGCAGTTCCAACCCGTGTTGTTCAAGGGTCAACTGGTATATGTTTGGAACATATAGTTTGGAAGCTGGGGAAAGGGGTCAGCCTTGCTCTGTAACTATCACACTTCCTGTATGTGTCTGCCTTTCTCTTTTCTACTTTTTACTTTCCACTTTTTATTTTGAAAAATCTCAAACCCATAGAAAAGTTAACAGTACAATGCATACTAATATGTCCTTCATCGGAATTTACCAATTACTAACATTTTGCCATATCTGCTTTGTCTCTTTGTGTGTGTGTTGAACTGTTTGAAAGTAAGTAGCAGACACTTCAAGCTTAAATACTTCAACATGCAGCTCCTAATAATAAAATTATCCTACAAAGCCAAAATACCATTATCTTTTTTTTTTTTTTTTTTTTTTTTTTTTTAAGACAGAGTCTCATTCTGACATCCAGGCTGGAGTGCAGTGGCACCATCTTGGCTCACTGCAACCTCTGCCTTCTGAGTTTAAGTAATTCTTCTGCCTCAGTCTCCCAAGCAGCTGGGACTACAGGTGCACGCTACCACACCGAGCTATTTTTAATAGAGATGGGGTTTGCCATGTTGGCCAGGCTGGTCTCGAATTCCTGGCCTCAAGTGATTTGCCTGCCTCGGCCTCCCAAAGTGCTGGGATTACAGGAGTGAGCCACCTCGCCCAGCCCAAAATACCATTGTCACATCTACGAAAATTAACCTTAATCCAATAATATCATCTAACAAACAGTTTACATTTACATCTCTCTATAGCTCTCCAATATTTTTTTCTCATTTTCTCCTCACCTGTCATCCAGAATACAATGAAGTTTCATACATGGAATTTGGTTATTCTATTTCTTTAGTCTCTTTCAATCTTAGGAGCATGCTGTGTCCAATACAGGAGCCAGTAGCCATGTGTGGTTATTTACATTTAAATTATATAAAATCAGCTGGGCTTGGTGGCTCCTGCCTGCAATCTCAGCTACTCAGGGAGGCTGAGGCAGGAGGATGGCTTGAGGTCAGGAGTTCGAGACCAGCCTGGGCAACATAGCGAGATCCCATCTCTAAACAAATTTTTTAAAGTAATTAATTAAAATAAATAAATGTAAAGACCAGCTCATCTGTTGCCTAGCCACACTTCAAGTGCTTAGCAGCCATATTTGGCTAGCAGTTACTATATTGAACAGCACAGACATAAACTAGTTTCATCATCACAGAAAGGTCTGTTGGACAGTACTGTCTATAACAATCCCTTGCCCTTTTTTTTTGACTTTCTTTTTAGAGTCCATGCCAGTTGTCTTACAGAAAGTCTCATATCCTGGATTGTCTGTTTGTTTCCTCAAGATTTGATTTAAGAAACATTTTGGGCAAGAGCCCCACACAGAGGATGTGGTGTGCATCTTAGTATGTTGCTGATGTCAGGTAGCTATTAGTGACGTCCACACTATGAATTCAATGAACACTTGTTGAAGAAATGATCTGGTGCCAGGCAATCTCCTAAGGACTTGGGAGCTTGACTTCAAATAGGAGAGAGACAGCTTATATAATCTCCAGAGCTTCCAACATTGTCCTAGGAGCAGAGTGGAAAAATGCTTTGTAACATGAAGGGAAGACTGAAGTGACATAGCAAATGGCCCAGCAGCAGCACAGAGGGGAGGGACAGACCCAGAGAAGGGTGAGGTCAAGAGGCTACAGCTGTTCCTCAGCCCCAACCCCCAGACTCACTTCGATGATCATAACTTTTTGGCTATTGCTTTGGGGAGGGGCAGGCAGCTTGGTGAAATGCCTGTGACCCAGCTAAGCATTCAGCCGGAAGACTTCGCAGCAAGGTGCCCAAGGAAACCCTCAGGACAGAGAGGCTGGCAAGTTCAAAGGGCAGCCTGCCAGTCATTCCTCTGCTGGCCTGTGCCAAGGGTCTAGGCCAGATTTGGGCCTGGGAGTATCTAGGGAAAACATCAAACTATAGTTTTCACTGCCTTGGTTGTCACATTTGCCTCCTTCTGTGGCTACCCTCCTTCCACCCCAAATAAAGGCCAGGGAAAGAAGACAGGAAAAAAGTGAAAACTAAAGGGAAATTTTGCTTCAGAGAACTGGTTGTGTGGTTCCCAACTGTCCATATGGCACAGGAAAGTCTCATCTGTGAAACAAAATAAAGTTCCCTTCCAACACGGACATGACTGTTCTAATTTCCTATGTTATTTCAACTCTCTAGGAGGTGAGAAAAGCAGAAATTATTGCACCCATAGGCCATCCTTAGTTATCCACTGATAACCTGCCCCTCCTTGCCAAGAACTTGGAAGTAGCATTGTCCTCCCACCCCTCTCAAAGATAAACTGTGAAATCCACATGTAATGAGAGGTGCCCAGGCAGGAGGTGACATTGACCCAAGGTATAAACACACCTAAAGAAGGAATGCACTGATCCAAAGAAAGGTCTCAGAGGCAAAGAAAGGAGACTGAAAGAATTCTGGCTTCACTTCTTTGGGCTCTGTCTGGCAGAGGGACCAGAGTCTTACGAGAATATCTGGCCCTCTGTCAGGTATCCCTATTGTGCAGACTCATGCAGCCAAATATAACAAGGCCTGGCGCCTGCTGGACTTTTGAGTTTTAAAACTAACTTCTCTATTAGGATTCCTGACTTTCCAGGTACTTTCTGATCATCTGCCTTCCCTTGTGGCTTGCTTCCAGGAGTGAAGGTGCTGGTCAGGCTGACGTGTCCGTCCAGTCCACTGACCAGCTGGCGTCTGGTCTTATGCACAGGCCTCTGGGGGTGTGTGGGTCTGTCAGCCTCCTTGAGTGGGATGACATCTGAATGGGACCAGGTTTCTGAGCCTCTGAGGATGCAGCTGGACTCAGGGTCATAGCTGGCTTAGCTTAGCCATGTCATAGCCTTCGCCTAGTGGAAACCTAGCTGTGAAACAGGCTGGTCCTCCTCACTGCTCAGCATTGTCCAGCTTCAGCTGCACCCATGTCACAGATGGATAAAACCCAGCATTGGCTGGGCATGGTGGCTCACGCCTGTAATCCCAACACTTTGGGAGGCCGAGGCGGGTGGATCACCTGAAGTCGGGAGTTCGAGACCAGCCTGACCAACATGGAGAAACCCCGTCTCTACTAAAAATACAAAAAAATTAGCCAGGTGTGGTGGGGAATGCCTGTAATCCCAGCTACTCAGGAGGCCGAGGCAGGAGAATTGCTTGAACTTGGGAGGTGGAGGTTGCAGTAAGCCGAGATCGCACCATTGCACTCCAGCCTGGGCGACAGAGCAAGACTCCGTCTCAAAAAAAAAACAAAAAAAAAACCAAAAACGAAACAAAAAAAACCTCACAAAAAAACCCAGCATCGCTCCAGGGCTATCCATTCTTCATTCCCCAGTTCCTTCATATTATTACCACCGCTAATTCAACCCACATTTTATCATCATCATCATAAAAGCTTCTATTTATCGAATCTTCTGTGTGCCTAACAACCCCACAGAGAGGGCATTATTGTTCCATTTTGGGGACCAAAAGAGGCTAATTATGGCCACGAGCTGAGAGAGCTGGGATCCAAATCTATTACTATGTCTGTCTACCTCTAATTACAACTATTTTTAAAAATTAAGCTGGGTGTGGGGATGAGGGAGGCTTCCCAGAAGAGTACAGCATCCTCAGCATGTTTTCTGAGTTTCCTCGTTCCAAAGGTGGAAAACAGGACCCCTACTTACTGAAGTAAAAAAAAAAAAAAAAAAAAAAGAATCTGCCCTGATTGGCGAAGGCAGCCTGGCAGTTGTGTCTGGTTGGAGAAATAGGAGAAATTCTAGGTAAGCCCTGGGTCATCTCAGAGGATTCTGGCAGCCAGCTGTGACCCTGATACAGAAAAAAGATAACCTAGATGTTAAGCTAAGCGAGAGATATAGAATGTAGAAGCATGAGCAGAAGCATGAGTGGGCACATGATGGACTATTCTGGCTCCACAGGATGGGAGTTACGAGGGCGAGAGATCAGTGGCCTTGTTCTTGGCTTGGAAGTGGGTCCCTTAAGAGCACTTCCGGCCATGGTGACGTCTTTCCCCGCTACCTTCTTGAGCCTGTGTCGAAGGGTGGTTTGGTGTGTGGCCTGCCAATCAGGAGGCTGTAGTTAATATTCTGTCTTTGACACCTGGGGCAGGTCTTAAAGTTAACCTCTTAAAGCTTTAGTCTCTCTTTCCATGGACTTCGAATTCCTAAAAACCACATACTTTATTTCTGAGTCATTTGTGAAGTAGTTAACAATTTAGGTAATATGGTTGAAAGTTATGCGCATGACAGCCTGTGGCCGAGTAAAAGACAGAGAAACATGTGAGTGTCCCAAGAAGGCCGCAATTTGGGGCTCTTCTAATGCAATGTTCTCTATACAATTGTTCAACATTTTTTTCACTTAACATTTGAATATAATACAAAATATTTATGTTCAAAACAAGGACTGTATATCACATAAATATGACTGAATAGGACATAACTTTTTTTTTTTTTTTTTTTTTTTTTTTTTGAGATGGAGTCTCGCTCTGTCGCCCAGGCTGGAGTGCAGTGGCACGATCTCGGTTCGCTGCAAGCTCCGCCTCCCGGGTTCACGCCATTCTCCTGCCTCAGCCTCCTGAGTAGCTGGGACTACAGGCACCCACCACCACATCCGGCTAATTTTTTTTATTTTTTATTTTTAGTGGAGACGGGGTTTCAGTGTGTTAACCAGGATGGTCTTGATCTCCTGACCTCGTGATCCGCCCGCCTCAGCCTCCTGAGTAGCTGGGACTACAGGCACCCACCACCACATCTGGCTAATTTTTTTTATTTTTTATTTTTAGTGGAGACGGGGTTTCAGTGTGTTAACCAGGATGGTCTTGATCTCCTGACCTCGTGATCCGCCCGCCTCGGCCTCCCAAAGTGCTGGGAATACAGGCTTGAGCCACCGCGCCTGGCCAGGACAGAACATTTAAACTTATTTGGATGTGTTTTTCATTTAACTTAAAAAAATCACCAATGACTAGATAATATTAGTCATTCATACTTAACATAAATATGACTGTAAAGTCTTTGAAATTATTTTTAAACATTCTTTTTTGGTTGGCCAAGCTGTCTTCACTTTTCTGCAATTTCTTTTTTTTTCTTGAGTTATTAAGATTTTTGTTTTTTTGAAAAGACAGTCTCACCAAATTGCCCAGGCTAGACTTGAACTCCTGAGCTCAACTGATCCTCCTGCCTCAGCCTCCTGGGTAGCTGGGACTATAAGCTCGTACCACCATGCCTAGCTGTAGAGTTCTTTTTGTTTTGTTTCTAATCATTCAAGCCAGACATTTTCATGGGTGCCATATTAATATATTTCATATTTAGATAATGTAATAAAAATACAGTACAGTAAACAGCATTATACTATGCATTATTCGGTTTCTGAAGTTTAGCTAAAGGAGACAACTAAGTTCAGGAGACTGTCAGCTGACTGACCTCTGAATTGGTAGTGCTGCCTGTAATTATGTTATAAAAATACCATCAGAGATAGGCTGGCGCCTTGGAGGCATGACTTTAAATGTCCATTGGAAGATACTATTTCAGTAAACAATTAACATTTTGCAGTCATGTATAGTGTCTCATAAGCAAAACTGAGATAACAGGCACCCATTTTTCTGATCGTTTTAGCAATGTTTTATATTCCTTATAAAGAGGCACCATGGCCAGCCATTTCATCCGGCTCCAGGCATAGAAGGCAGGTACTGGGCTAAGAAACCTGGGTGTGAATGTATGACCTGGGGCAAGACATTTAACTTTTCTCTGAGCCTCAGTTTTTCTCTTGCAAAATGGCAATAATATCTATCTTATAGCGTTATTAGAGAAAACATTGATGTTACAAATGAGTCTATCACTTAAAAGTATATGTATAGTATACTATATAGTGGAACACTATATAAATAATAATTAACAAGCAATTATCCTCTTTCCATTAACCTTTACTAGCCTTATAAACATTGCTTTGAAGAGTTAGTACTGGAGCACAGGCTGTGATAAAAGGCAGATTTTTGAGACTGACAAATGTTCTGCACCCAGTATCTGCTCAATACTTTTGTGACATATCCCATGGGGGCATGTCCTGGGTGGGCAGTGGTTCCCGACACAGGCTTTGTAGTCAGAGATACCTCAGTGGGGCTGTGCTCTGACTCTGCCTTTCTGTATCTGCCATCTCAGAAAAACTGCTTTGTCACAAATACGTGCATCTCATAAGGTTGTGCTATCAACATCTGCGCTCCCAACTCCAGTCATACAGAGCTATTTGCGGTTCCCAAAAGCATCAGGCTTACTTCCTTGCTCAGCTCCTGGTTCCCTCTGCAGGACGGCTCTTTCTCTTATTTTCTGCTAGGCTAACTCCTATTCTTCTCAGCTTCCTCCAGGATGTCCCTGACTCCCAAGCCTTGATCAGGTGCACTTTTCATTGGCCCGCTCCCTTATCCACCGTGAATTTATCCCATGGCCAGCGTACTGACATGACCTAGTCACTGGCCTTCGTCCCTCCCACACTGTAGTATTGATTAGGATTTTGGGGTTTAGTGTATACCGGGCACGGAGCTTGGTGCTTTGTTTATTATCTCACTGAGGTCTCATAATGATCCTATGAAATAAGTATTAGTACTGATGAGGAAACTGAAGCTCAGAGAGGGTGAATGATTTGCCCAGGGTTATACAAATACAGGCAGAAGAGCTGGGATTTGAACCAAGGCCCATCTGACTCCAAACCTTTTGCAGTCAGTCTATTATAAGTTTCTAAGGGCTTAAAGGTGAACGGTGAAGACACACAGGAAATACTCAACAAATAAGAGCCGTCATTATTTTGACCCAGATTGTAAGCCTCGGTAGGGAGGGAATCTTAACCCATAAATGCTTGGACCCATAGCACAATCCCCCAACAGAGGCTGAGTTAACACATGGAGACCAGAGTACAACCTCCTCGAGAGCAAGGACCCTGCATCTAGCTTCTTGAGTGTGTCCCCGTGCACCAGTTTCTCAATAAATACCTGTTGTGTTTTCTTTTTCTTCTTTTTTTTTTTTGAGGCGGAGTTTTGCTCTTGTCACCCAGGCTGCAGTGCAATGGCATGATCTCAGCTCACTGCAACCTCCACCTCCTGGGTTCAAGTGATTCTCTTGCCTCAGCCTCCCAAGTAGCTGGGATTACAGGCGCCCGCCACCACGCCCAGCTAATTTTTGTGGAGACAGGGTTTCACCATGTTGGCCAAGATGGTCTCGAACTCCTGACCTCAGGTGATCCACCCCTCTCAGCCTCCCACAGTGCTGGGATTACAGGCATGAGCCACTGTGTCTGGCGATGCTGTATTTTCTATCACACAATCTCTGCATTTTAGAGATGTTTCTTTTTTTTTGAGATGGAGTCTCGTTCTGTTGCCAGGCTGGAGTGCAGTGGTGCGATCTTGGTTCACTGCAACCTCCGCCTCCTGGGCTCAAGTGGTTCTCCTGCCTCAGCCTCCTGAGTAGCTGGGACTACAGGCACCCCGCCACCACACCTGACTAATTTTTGTATTTTTAGTAGAGACGGGGTTTCATCATGTTGACCAGGATTGTCTCGATCTCTTGAGCTTGTGATCCGCCGCCTCGGCCTCCCAAAGTGCTGGGATTACAGGCGTGAGTCACCACAGCCAGCCGAGATGTTTCATTTCTTGTCACACTTTGGCCCCTTTCTACTCCTAATTGAGGAGAGGATAAGGCCTACAGAGGGGCCCAAGACAACAGTTGAAGCTGCTTTTTGATGAGACATACAGGAAACACCAACCATCTAAATAAACGTCCTCTTTATTTTACCAAATATAATTTATCAGTTAAGTTGACATTTGTCAATTCAGTTATAGTAACTATAAATAATTCTCTTAAGACACAGTTCTGTAACTTTTTAAGGATACGAGAGTAAACCAATATTGCTCCTTGCAGCCAGGCCAAAAGTACATGCAGTTGGTACAATCGGGGAAAAGAAATGAAACTTCCATGAAAGTCACCTTCATTTTCTTTCCCTCTCACCCTACAGTCCTCCTCTGCTCACACTCAGGGCCTGGGGCATGCCTATCTGTCTGCTTTTTAGGCAAAGGAGGTCACTCCAGAGTCTTCTGGGACTGCCTGGCCAAATTCCAGAGATGAGGAAGGGGCGAGTGACTGGGGTAGGGGTGGCTGGAGACCACAGGGACACAGCCTTAGGGGCAGAGGAGTTGGTTTTGATGCCTGTACGAGAAGAATCTGTGTGTAAGTATTTTTTGAGGTGGAGGAAAAGATGAAAAAAGCCCAGAGGGAGGAGGAAAAACAAGCCCAGGCTGGTGTTAATGAATTCTGTTGGACATAACTCCAACTAGAAAACTTCTAAAATTCCTTCCAATTCTACGGCTCTATGATTCCAGAAGGAGGCCTGGAGGTCTGGGTAGAAATGGAGGGAGAGAAAATATGGCCTCTGGAGGTCTAGGGCAGGTTCCTGGGATAAGGTGCAGTGTTGGTAGAAACAGGATCATTGCCTAAGCCTTCCCTTGGAGGTGGGCCCTTGAGGCTACAGATGGAAGGGTTTCTGTGGAAGCTTCTGAGAGAGAAGTTAGAAAAAGCCTACATCCAAATCCCCAGATCTGTACACGTGTGACTGCAGATGGAGGCTCCAGTTTTCTCCCAATTTTGTGCTAGGCAGAGAAAAGTAGAAACAACCAGATGATGTCTACCTTGCTAGTTCTAAATCCTCTTTTGGGTGCTTGGTAAGGAGAGGTGGAGGGAAGGGAATGTGAGGAAGGGTCGTTTAGGGAAATAAATACTGGTTGAGCAATGGGGCGGTGGCTCTAGCTGTGGTCAGCACTGCACAGAGTAGGGGTCTGGAAAGGAGAAAGAGGCAGAAGAATCTGGCTTGAAGTAGATGCAAATACTTACAACGAGGAAACTTTCTCTGCCAGATTCAAAGGGGCACATGGCCTTTGTAACCTGGAGAATGAGGTGAGGTTAGAGCTGTGTTTCCCTTACCACTGGCTTATCAGTGCCTGGCACAGTACCTAACACATAGTAGGCACTCAATAAATATTGCTCAAAGAATGTTTCAGACCATGCTTGTCTGCAGAAGAGCTCATCTTGCAGAGGCTGCATATTTGCTAAATGAACGAATAAATGATTGGTGAGTGTTTGTGGGTAGAAGCCAAGAAAGAGGAAAACTGACCTCTATGGCATGACAGAATGAGTAATTTTAGGAAGTGACAGGGTCCAAGGTGACCAAGTGATTATGTCCTCAGGAGAAATGGCAGCAATGAGACACCTGTGGTTGTCCTCAACCTCCAAACCATTCTCCACATACCCATGACCTGTCCCTAATCTCAAAACCCAACCTGGCAAGCTCTGGGGAAGGTAGTGCTTAGAGACAATTTGAGATGAAGGTTGAAGAGAGACAAAGAATCTGGGCCCAGGTAGACAAAGTCATCTGGGCCCAGGGAGAATGTGGATTTTGGGGAACCTATAGGTGGACATGGGTCAACAGGAAGAAGAGTGCACTGTTCCATTTTTTCATGGATATGACAATCAACTGGAAATGATCAGAGGGAGGGGTTGTTGATGTTGACCAGGCCATTGAACAAGAGGCATGTGCACAAATTGAAAAGTCAGTCCACCTTACTCTTTCTGCGAGTGGGAACGCTTAGGTCCAGAGGGCAAGAGAACAGAGCTGGGATCACAGAGGCCTAGAGCAGCTGTCTCCTGTCCAGAGCTTTGAAGTTGGTCCACTTCTACAAAAGTACGTCTGTGTTTGGGAGTGTTACTTATTCTTCTGTCCCTCTGTTCAACCAAAACCAAAAATAAAACAAAACAGATAAAAAGAAAACAAAACCAAAAATCCAGCAGAGCCCACTTACAAAGGGTTTCTCATTAGGGCCAAGACAGGTTGCTAAAGCCAAACCCCATGTCCCCAGATTCCAGACAAAACTCCCCTGCCCCAGTCCACATCACCTGGAGGCACCCACCATGAAACTGCACTTGGTGATTGTCTCAAAAACCTACTTGTACTGCTTATCTCAGGCCATCTGTGTTTCCCAAATTCTTGCTATACAAACTTGGCTCAATGTATAAAAATTCCCATTGAAAATAATGAGAATTTGGTATCAAAGTGAAGTCCTAGAAAGAGGTGGGAGTGTGGGGTGGAGGAGGGACAGGGGAACAAAAGAAAAATTTCAAATAGAAAGTGCAGAGGGATGGGGAAAATGTTGAGTGACCAAGCTAGTCCCCAACATCCGTGTCTCGGTCCCCTATGAGCCAGAGAACATGGAAGCTGAGTGCTAGGAGCCCAGTGCCAAGCAGGTCCCCCAGAGCAGTCAAGTATGGGATGGAGAAGTTGTCCGGGTCCAGGCCCCGGCCCCACATCCAGTGCACCATCCAGTCTGCGATGTACAGGAGAATCAGCACCTGGGGAGACAAAAGGGCCCAGCCTATAGCCATCCTCTCTCTCCAGGGGGAGCCAGAGGCCACATGATCAGACCCATTCAGTGCATCACAAGGCTTGGCTGGCCACAATCCTTACTTTTTAATCTTCCTCTTTCCACCCCAGCAACCTCTCTGTGTTTCTCCACCCCACAATTACCACTTTGAGCAGACAACAGACACAATGAGAGCTCTTTAGAAAGGAAGATGCTGCTACGACCCAGGGTCACCCACATCAGCATTATATTCTGCTCCCAAGTTTACCAAACAAGGAACTTCCTGACCTAAATCCTACTCGTTGCAGAAACTCAGCCCTCTTGCCTCTAACTCTGGGTCACCTCATTCTGGGGTCACTCCAATTCCTGCCATGTTGGCCTTTCCAGGAGCGTGGCAGGGGGCTGGCTGTTGGAGTCAGCTTTTCCTAAAGGGATGTCTTCTCTAGACAGAGTGGTATAAGGATAGTGTTTGAAGCTGCTGCTGGCGGTTGTCTTAAGTAACAGATGATCATCCCAAGCTGGCTTCCTCCTGACCCTTTTCATTCTGTTGTTGTGGCTTTTCATTCCATTTCTTTTCCATTGTTTGGGCTCAAAGAATGCAAGTTTATTTTAACATTAGTCCTAATAAAGTTGAATTGTAAATAAGTCACCTCAATATTAATATAAAGCAGACAATGCATACCAATTCAAAATACATTTGACATGATCTGTGGCTCTGATTTTATCTGTGTTCTTGCTTACTTTCTATTAATACAGATAATTAAGAATGACTCAGATCAGAATCTCGCTAGTGGGCCCAGGACCAGCAGCATCAACAACAGCTGGGTGCTTGTTAGAAATGCAAAATCTCTGGGCCTCTTGAGTCAGAGTCCGCATTTAACAAGATTTACACGTGCTTTTAAGTTGGCGATGCCCTTGATCTAGAATACCACAGTGGGGCAGGCCTGAATCTCCTAGAATCTGCACAGTGCCTGACATTTGGGCTCCCTAAATGACTGCATCTGCGTGAGAATGAAACGGATTCTGACGGTCAAGCTCCAATACAGTCAGTCATCTGGGAGGTTTTACCCTTGACTATACTTTGTAAATACTGTGGTATGAAAATTCTGCCGTAAGGGATCCAGATGCGGGAACCACAGCCCTTAAGGGATCCAGAAGCCAGAACTGATACCTATTTTTAGGCAATCTTGGTTGCTCTCCTGTCCTCTCTCTTTTTTTTTTTTAAATTTTAGGCTCTGCCTGAGAGAATCCTGCCCTCTCTCCAAGGAAGCCAGAGGTGACTCTTCACATTCTCCCTTGCTCTGCACACAGCTGTCTTGTGCTACCACGGCCTTGGCTCCCCTACCTTCCATAACTTCACACCCTTTCCAGCAGCTGCAGAAGGGTCCCAAATAAAGAGCATGGCCAGGAGGCCTTTGGGACATGTCCTAGGAAGGGAATGGTAGCAGCTGTCCTCACATTCCAGCTTCTTGAGCAGGCCCCAGGACACACAGCTGGGAGGAGGTGGCAAAGGGATCAATAAGAGCCTTTACAGGGGATCAAGTGTCATGCTCTGGCCCTCCACAGATCTAGAGAGGACAGCAGAGGCAAGAGTGTCTCCAGGGTATTCATCATGGGTGATGGCACTGAGGCTCATCCTTTCCAATTCAGGCCAAGGGATGAGCTGAAAACCTCCACCACAGACCCCTGGCATATCCACCCCCACCTTCCCACCACGTGCTGCACTGGAACCCACTAGCAACGGAATGTGGCAGCTTGGCTAACTGCTGCAGGGCAACAGCATATGGCTGATTCTCAGCCCCGCCCCTGCCAAGATGTCCGAACACAACCTTTCTAAAGCTGGGGGTGAGGGGGCTGGAGGGATAGGTGTTAATCAATACAGGACTGGCGAAATAAAATTATGGTCTGTGTATCACAGAATATGATGGAGCTGTAAGAAAATCAGGGTGTTGTTCTCTTTATGTATTGATATGGAATGATCTCAAAGATAAACTTAAATGAAAAATGCAGGGTGCAGACAGTGTGTACAGTATACCACATGTATGTAAAAAAGAGGAAGATAATAAGAAAAATATATGTTTACTTTTATAAATATAGAATAGGTTTGAAGGACACACAAGAAAGGGATAATACTGATGGTCTGTGAAGGAGAGAAACAGATGGCTGTGAAGAAGAGGACAGAAAAGAAGACTTTTCACTGAGGTTTCACTATGAACCTTAAAACATTTTTGAACTATGTGACTGTTCAAAAATCAAACCTATAAAAATTTAAAATGTAATAATAAGGGTGGACCTAGCTGTAAAGGGATAGCATAAGGGAGCCTTGTGGTGATGAAACAGTTTTCTGTATTTTGGTTATAGTGGTGGTCACACAAATCTCCACTTGTGA
Source organism: Gorilla gorilla gorilla (assembly GCF_029281585.2). Lineage (NCBI taxonomy): Eukaryota > Metazoa > Chordata > Mammalia > Primates > Hominidae > Gorilla > Gorilla gorilla. The sequence continues at coordinate 50,959,674 of NC_073224.2, read as the reverse complement.
TAAAAACTGCATAGAACGAACACACACACACACACACACACACACACACACACACACACACACACACACGAGTGCATGTAAAACTGGTGCAATCTGAATAAGCAGTGCGGATTGCATCAATGCTAATTTCCTGATTTTGATACTGTCCTAAAGTTATGCAAAATATTATTTTCCCATGGAGGGAAATTGGGTAATGGTATATGGGATTTCTGAACCTTTTTTTGAGAACTTCTTACAAATCTGTAATGATTTCAAAATAAAAAGCTTTTACAATGTAATAATACAAGAAGGGAGAAAGTGTCATGGTATTATGGAATGGCAAGGCTACACAGGATCCGACAGATTATCTAGTGCAGTGGTTTTGACAGTTTTTCAAGCTATGGGATGCTTTATGCAAATGAATTTCTTGAGAAAGCTCAACATACAAAACAGAGCCACGTGGAGCTCTGTGGCCAGATGGGGTTGGCATGCAAACCCCACAGGCTCAGCATCCTACAACCACCTGCATGAAAACTACCACCCCTGGTCCATTCCTCTCAATTTACAACTGTATCGCTGAGGATCAGGGTAGTAAAAGAACAGGGTCAAAGTCACACAGCATGTTGGTGACTCTACTGGAACTACCATCTGTTCTCCTGCACCCTTGTCTGGTGTTTATCAGCTGCCCCGACACAGAGAAAGAGGAGGTTGAGTGTCTAAGAGGCCAAGTCTGGCCTCCTCTCCCATCCCTGCAGGGCATCCTGGCTCCTTCCCACGCCCCTGCTCCTGCCACTTTGTACCTGGAGCAGTGCAGCTGTCATATAGAAGATGATGAAGATGAGTGTGAGGGTGGTGTGCCCGCCCTGCATACAGCTGATGGTGTAGAGGAACACCAGGTGTCCTGGGACCACGAGGAGGAAGAGGACCCGGGCTGAGCGAGAATTCACATCTGGAATTGGGGAAAAGAGGGTGTAAAGAGGAGGGGAGGAGAAGACCTGGCCCCAGAAGGCCTTTCAAAGTCAGGAGGGATGGCACCATACCCCAGGGCAACAGACAGATGAATGTCTCTACTTCTGCATCCTGTGGTCTCCAACCCCTAGGGTGCTCCAGGAAAAGACAGCCCTCCTGCCTGGGCTCTGCCCTTCAGAACAGCTGGCACAGCCCAGCAGAGAAGGAGAACCTGTGGATCTGGGCCCCAGCTGTCTCTTAAGTGAAGCTCACTGACAGTAGGCCCACTCCCCCCAGGGCTGGGAGGCTGGGAATCTGCCGTTACCAGGGCTGAAGAAGGTGGTACAAGGACTGGGACAGCGGCGAGGAGCTTGCTCAGAGTTCTCTCCGGGCATTCCATTCATGTGCAGGAAGGTGGAGATGCGGCTGGCCTGCACTGCCACCAGATTGCCCCCAACACCTGCAGAGACACATACGGGCTTAGACACAGACAGAGGTCAGGGGGAGGAGTGGGAACAAAATGATCTTCTCACTCTTTGTCTTCTATCTATAGAGGCACTGTCCTCTGTCTTAATTTAGGGTCTATGTGGGCATCACCCATTCACCAGTCCCCAAAAGAAGAGTAAGGCACTAAGAAGGAAGACAAAGACCCCTGCTTCCAGGGCATCTTCCAGCCTCCCCCATCCTCCCCTCTATGGAGATGCAGCAGTTCCATGTTCCCCTGGCAAAGCTGTGACAGTGCTGGAAAGGATACGTGCAGATCTGCAGACTCAGAGAGCCTGACTTCTCCACCAGTAGAGCATGGGCACCTGCCTTCCTACACAGCTGAGGGGATGAAGCCCTGCCTTGCCTCACCCCCTCTCCAATGCTCTGAGCAGACCCAGGCATCCTATGGTCATATGCTGATTCTGGTAACCAGTTTCAAGGATCAGGTTTGAGCTCCAAACTCTGGAATCTGGTATCTTCGCCAGGACCTGTGCTGATTTCTCTGTTGCCCTCACATCCCAACCTGCTCCCTGCTCTTCTCAGCCTTGCTCTGAGTTCTGGGGGACTGGTCTCCACGGACTGCATTACCCAGTCTCCTTTGCTGGCTGCTTCCACTGTGTTTGTTCAGTGGGAGGCAACAGCAGGCAACCAGAGGGCAGGTGGAGAGAGAGATCAGGTATTTCTTTCCCAATCCCTCCCTGCTTTTCAGCATTGGCTTCCCCATGTTGGGGGCAAAGACAGAGCTTTCACTGGACTCCTATAATGCTATTCCCTCGTTACTATGGTTTGAATATAGTTTGTCCCCATCAAAACTCATGTTGTGGCTTGGTCCCCAAATGTAGTGGTGGGAGGTGGTGCCTTTAAGAGTGAATAGGTTATTAAGATGGATTAATGTCTTTCTTGGGAAAGGTATAGTTCCCATGAGAGTGGGTTGTCATAAAGCGAGGTTTGCCTCTCTTGTTTTGCCCATTTTGCACATGCCCAGTTTTCCTTCTGTTTCTCCATTTGGATGTTTGGATGCAGCATGAGGCCCTCACTAGAAGCAGCTGCTCAATCTTGAACTTCCCAGCTTCCAGAACTGTGAGCTAAATAAACTTCTTTTCGTTATAAATGAGCCAGTTTCAAGTATTCTGTTCTAGCAACAGATAATGGACTAAGATACTCCCCTTGACCCTTTAGGAGTAGAGGCTTCCCATTGCTGCTAATCTCTGGGTGCCTCAACATCCCTTATCTGTCCTTTTACTCTGCTCCCACCTCTGTAAGCAGTCCCTTCATTAAGGTCTTGAACCATCTGAGCTAGATTTTCGTCTGCTGGAACCCTGACTGATACAGAAACCAACCCCTTAAGTCCTCTTCTCCTGTCCCTTTCCTTCCCCCAGCCCTGCCCTCTGATAGCTGATGCCCAGACCTCACCATTAATCACAGGCGTGAAGACAGCCATCCCAGCAAAGTTGGGGTCTGAGACAGTCTTGTCCAAGATGAGGCCTCCCACACTATAGAGACATAAAGACAAAATGACGCAAAGACCACTGAAGGGTTCTGCCTTAGTCTCTGGGATGAGAGGTCCAGGCCCACCTATCCTTGGAGATGAAGGGAAGCACCATGGCTCTCAGGAGTTCCTCACCATCCAGTCCTTGCCTCCCTTGACAGGATTAGGTGCTGCTCATAACATTCTGACTGGGCACAGTGACTCCAGAACAAGCTGGTGGTACTGGGTCAGGCAACCACCTCCTGTACCTGCCCTCTAAGTTGGCCGGAGGAGCAGCCTGCAGGACCATCTGCCTCTGAGGACCTCTGTTGTTCTGGCCACTCAGCATTTACTTCCCTTTCTGGTGATAGCACTGGGCTCCTCCACAGGGAACCACCTCTCTCAAGCTCAGTGACTATGGCTCAGGTGACAATGCCTCAATGATAGCTAGGCTCCAGGTCCATCCAATCAGAGGATTGCAGCCCCAAGGCCACGCTGACTGGTTTGGAGATAATCATGTCACCAGACGAGAAGCAGTGGAACTCTATTCTGGGACTTTGTGGAACTGTTGGGGGAAGAATCTCTCTTCCCACTGGAATTGGTAGGAGTAAGAAAAGCATAAACCTGGGCTGTAGGCCATGACAGAGAAGAGCAGAGCTGAGAGTCACAGAGTACTGGGGTCCTGATCTTACATATGTCCCTGAATTCAACTGTGCCTTTTTGGTTCTCCAGGCCAATACATTCTGCCTTGGAATGAAACCCAGTTCAGATGGTTTCTGTCATTTTCAACAGAAGGACATGCGACCGAAACACTAATGAACACATTTCTAGGGTCTGACCCCCACCCCCTCTCTCCAGGGTTTAAAAAGAAGTCTATGGCAGGGTTGGAGTGGGGTAGGAGCGGATACTCAGGGCCCCAGCCTACCTGCTGATGGCCATGGCAATGATAACAGGCTCCCAGCCCGAGTACAACACCTCCCTTGTGGCTGGACTTCGTCGGGCCAGCACCACCCAGACAGGCAGCAGGGCCACAAAGAAAGCACACACCAGTGGGTAGATGTATCGCCAGTGATCTGAGAGGGCAGAGGTCAGAAGGAGATAAGCACTGTGTTTCCCTACCCCAAGTTTCTCCCTGGCTCAGCCTGAAAATGTCCCAACAGATCAATAGCAAGACTACACTAAATGCCAGTAAACACATTACCCCATTTGATCTTCACTGGCAGCTCAGGAGGTAGATGGGACAAGCCTTTTCCATTTTATGGATGAGGAAACCAAGGGAGAGAGCTAGCCAGGCACTGAACCAATTAGGGACAGAGACCAGAGGACAGAGACTCTAGGTCTCTTGATTGGATCCCAGAAAACACCATCTCCCACCTGCTTCTTCATTTTGCAAGCAGATCCCAGCCTCTGGTTCCTTTCCTTTACCCTTTCCACCTCATCCCTCCAAGAGAAGTAAGAATCTGCAGGACCACACAGGAATATACTTCTGATACTTTTCCCCTGCCCCTGATGCCTGCTTGAATTTGAGATCAGTACTTAGCTTCAAATCTCTAAGATCAGGAATTATTACAACCTGTGTTCAAACCAAATAGTTTAAGAACACAGAAGAAACTCTTGCATATTTGCAAACTACTACCATCTCTCCCAACCCCACCCAGGACTCCACCCAAGCCACACTCTTGGTGGCTCACTCAGTTCCAGGTAGAGTCCCCAGCTGATGCCTGAGAGCAGCGCCAAGGTGATGAGGTCGCCCAGGCTGGCAGCAATGGGTGTGGCCACGTTGTCTGGGTTGATCCCAATCTTGCGAGAGCCAATGATGACTCCAATCATGATCATACCTGGTGAGGAAGTGGGAAGAGAGGCAGGCAGGGTGAGAAGAGATAAAGGAGTCTCAACAAACAAAAAGAGAGAGTGGAAGTGCCAGGTGCAGTGTTCTCTGGGGCAGCACTCCTTACTCCTCTATGCCCTCCCTTCCTTACCCAGTACCAGGGAGGCAATGAAGGCTGTGGCCACGCTGCTAGCACAGAGCAGGAAGGCGTGCGGAATACTGAAGTGGCCATCAGGGATCCAGCCAAAGACGACGGCTGCGATGGACGCCAGGAAGCCCACCACCGTGGCCTGCACCTAGGGACAGGAGTGGTAACTCAGAACGCCCTGAGAGCAGTGGGCTTCCTAAGCTGAGGTCATAAGCATCTGGGCAGACCTCTTCCTGGCTGGCAGTAGCCCCAGGAGGCAGGCTGGACTGCATGGTCCAGTCCTCCCAGGCTGGAAGGATGTCTTTATTTATTTAGGTTCACACCAGACACTAGTACTGGGCAGTGCACTCTGCAGGAGCCCAGAACATGTTACTGGCTGAATGAGTGTGCCTCTGGGGATGGGAGTGAGGTTCAACAGAGCCGGAGCCTTCCACCCAGAGTCAAGGCCTGGGCCTCAAGGGGGAAGGCTCCCAGTCTGAACCTGTGTGGTCTCATGGGGAGATGGGACAGCAGTGGCACAGGACATCTCAGCACTCCTGAGTCTGCTCATATTGCCAGGATCTGCTGGGACTCAAAGGCACCTGCACCACCAAAAAATGAGAACCAGAATGGGTGATGCTGGGCCCTCCTCATCTTGGGCGTTTTCCTGGGTAACCTAGTTACCTCCTAGAGCTACTCTGGGGGAAGCCAGCTCAGTGGGATACTGGAGATACACTCAGGAGCCTGCTGGGGCTGACCTAAGACTTTTGGAGATTCCTGACTAAGGGGAAGCTTAGCCCAACCTCTCTGGTCCCTGCCTTCTTACCTGGATGAGGGCCATGTTCCCAGTGATCATCCGCCAGAGCTCCTTGGGTGTGTCCATGTGTCCAATGTTGGCCTGGGAAAGGGAGGGCAAGGGGCTGGAGCTCCAGGCTGGAAAAGGCCTGAAGCTCCATCCATTAGGCTCCTGCCTAGATCATGAGGCAGTACATGTGGCCTAAGACTCTGAGAGCAGGACTTGACAGTCCCGGAAAGGTGAAGCAGGATCAGGGAAACTGAGGCGAGAGGGAAGGAGCTAAAGCTGAGCTCCTGCAGCTGGGTGTAGGGTGGGAAGGGGGTCCCCTAGGCAGTCGCCTCTCTTCCTCTCAGGACACCAGCTGAGCAGAGGCAAATTCTATCCTTTTCCCTGCTTATCTGGGCAGCCCATTCCTGCATGGGTCAGAACAACCCAGTCCCTGACTCTGAAGCCAGCCTGCTATCCCAGGGAAGGAAAGGTCAGCTGCTGGTGCAGGACTGAGGCTCCAAGAGTATTTGGGAAGGAGTCGGTGGCATGGGCCAGAAGTCGGGTATGGCAAGTCAGCGTCGGTTAAGTTGGATGCCACTTCTGTCTGTCACCTTCTCTAGACTCTTGACCCTGCAGGGAGATCCCTGGCCTCCTGAGTTTTATCATCTCCCACCTCCAGCCCAGGGCCCTGTATCTGTTCAGGCCCGGAATCGTCACGGCTCACAACTGCGGGAGGTAGGAATGACGAGCAGCTCCTCTCTGTCTGTTCCCTTAAAGAAGAGCAAGCTGCCATGGGTAAATGGAATGGGATGGCTAGGGGGCTGGGGGTGCTGGGAGGGCCTGGCTCTGCTCCCGCCCAGCTGCAAAGCAGGGCTGGAGATCAGAGGAGGCCCCCATCTGTGCGGGTGGAGGAACCAGCATGATGCCTGCCTGTCAAAGCTGCACAAACAGTCACGAGGTGGTTGAGAGGTAGGGGGTGGGGCAGGAGTCCAGGGGTGGCTGGGACATCCAGAAACCAAGCCTGGGAACCACTTTGGGCAGGGAGCCCCTGCCCAGGAGCAGGACACCCAGCCTGGGATCTCCCTACACCTTCCCAGCCAGGCCCTCCCTTCCCACCCCAGCCCCACACTCCAGGCCTGGGCAGTGGAGAAGGGCTCATAGCCCTCTCCCAGTCTCTGGCTCTGTGCTGCCCAGAGTCCTCTCTGTGCCCCACTCCTCCCAGCCAGGACACTCACTGCAGTGGAAAGCCTTGATGCCAGGGTCATTTCCAGGTTCCCTTTGAGCCCCAGCAGCGCAGGCACTAGGATGAAGACCTCTGTCACCTTCTGGAAGACTTCCCAGTGCTACGAGGTGAAAACAGAACCCAGGAATTTCAGTGCCCCAAAGGGCGGGCATTGAGGTTCAACAGGTAGTCTGAGATCAGGGGCTTGAGGAGGAAATAGAATCAGCAGGGAGTGAGCACGCCAGCCACCTTTCCTCCAAGAACCTTGGAACCAAACCAAGCCCATGATTCTTCAAACAACACAACCCCCCTTCCTGCCACCCAGAACCAGGGAGATGGAGAGGGTCTCTGCCGGTTGGGAGACTCTCAGTCTGGCCCTACCTTTTCTGTTTTCCTGGAGGTGGGTGGGGAAGGGTAATGGGGACCCACACAGCTGAGCTGCCCTGGGCTGCCTGACACCCCAGAAATCCTTTGCAATCCCCCCCTCAAATTGCAATCCCTGGCCCCTTTGCCTTCAGTCCAGTTTCTCTGTTGTCTCAGCTGTGAAGAGTTGGGCTCCACGGGGCTGGGGCCAAGGCTGAGGAGATTAGAGAGTTTGTTTGGTTTCTATCTCCAAGGGCTTTGGGCCTCAGCCACAGCAACTCTCCTTCTGAACAGGCTCTGAATTAAGACTGTGGCCCCTAAACCTCTGAATGCTGGCCTGCAAGAGGCTTTTTATTTCTCTGTGCGCTGCCTTACCCCACACACCTTCCTCAATCTCTCAGCTAGGAGAAGCAAGTGTACTCCTGTAGGAAGAGCCCTGGACCGGGAGTCAGGAGACCTGAGTTCTAGTCCCAAGACAATCAATCCTGGCTCTCCTACCAATGCCTTTGGTTAACATCTATTAAGGACTGATTGTGTGCTAGGCTAAGTGCTCTCCATGTATTTTCTGTTTTAATCATCTTAACAACCCAGTAAGGTAGGGGCTATTTTTATTCTCATTTTGTGAACGAGGAAACTGGGGTTCAGACAGTATTCCACTAGTTAGTGCTAAGAGGACTGCAGGAACCAGGACTGGCTATCTGAAAGCTACTTTACTTGCAATCGAAACTGAGGACTTGCAAAAAGGTTTAGGATTGTGTCTCCCTCCCTGGCCCTAACAGAGTAGGTGGTTTCTTTTATTTGTTTTAAGAATGGAAAGCCTCCAGGTTTGGAGAGGGAGGAGGAGGCAGGAGGCCAGGCGGATATATATGGGTTGGTCTGCGTATCATGGCTGGGAGGCCAAGCACTATGTTTGGCAAGGGCACTGGACCAAGAGCCTTGGGTCTCCTACAGGAGACAGCAGGGATGGCCCCCTGCTTATCTCCCCAGTACGCCTCCTCACGTAGACCGGCTGGACACCTTAGACAAGTTACAAGGGCCTCAAGCTCTTGAAAAATGTTCAATTCAGGGAGCAGATCAGATGGTCTTTCAAGGCAATTCCAACACCCACACTCTGTCGTTAAAGATGAGCAGTGGCCGAGCGCAGTGGCTCACGCCTATAATCCCAGCACTTTGGGAGGCCGAGGCGGGCAGATCACCTGAGGCCAGGAGTTTGAGACCAGCCTGACCAACATGGAGAAACCCCGTCTCTACTAAAAATACAAAAATTAGCTGGCTGTGGTGGCACATGCCTGTAATCCCAAGCTACTCGGGAGGCTGAGGCAGGAAAATCGCTTGAACCCAAGAGGTGGAGGTTGCAGTGAGCCAAGATTGCACCACTGCACTCCAGCCTGGGCAATAAGAGTGAAACTCCGTCTCAAAAATAAAATAAAATAAAATAAAATAAAATAAAATAAAATAAAATAAAATAAAATAAAATAAAATAAAATAAAATAAAATAAAATAAAATAAAATAAAATAAAATAAAATAAAATAAAATAAAATAAAATAAAATAAAATAAAATAAAATAAAATAAAATAAAATAGATAAAATAAAGTTGAGCAATACTGTAGATTAGTAAGAGATCACCTCACACTCATTAGGATGGTTACTATTTAAAAACCCAGAAAATAATCAGTGTTAGCAAGGATGTAGAGTTTGGGCTGGGCATAGTGGCTCATGCCTGTAATCCCAGCACTTTGGGAGGCCAAGGAAAGTGGATCACTTGAGGTCAGGAGTTGGAGACCAGCCTGGAAAACATGGTGAAACCCTGTTTCTACTAAAAACACAAAAATTAGCCGGGAATGGTGGCGCACACCTGTAATCCCAGCTACTGGGGAGGCTGAGGCAGAAGAATTGCTTGAACTTGGGAGGGGGAGGTTGCAGTGAGCCGAGACAGTGCCACTGCACTCCAGCCTGGGTGACAGAGCAAGACTCCGTCTCAAGAAAAAAAAAAAGCATGTGGAGATTGGAACCCTTGTGCACTCTTGGTGGGACTATAAAATGGTGCAGCTGCTATGAAAAACAGTATGGTGGTTCCTCAAAAAATTAAAAATAAAACTACCACATGATCCAGCAATCCCACTTCTGGATATTTATCCAAAAGAATAGAAAGCAAGGTCTTGAAGATATATTAGTATGCCCATGTTCATAGTAGCACTATATGTAATAACCAAGAAGTGGAAGCAACCCAAATGTCCATCAAGGAATGAATGGATAAACAAAATATGCAAAGTGTGGTACATACATACCATGGAATATTTCTCAGCCTTAAAAAGGAAAGAAATCCTGTCATATGCCACCACATGGATGAAGCTTGAGGACATTACTCTTGTCATAAAAAACACTGTATGATAAAACACTCAGATAAAAAACACTTATCTGAGGTATCCAAAGTAGTCAAATTCTTTTTTTTTTTTTTTTTTCTTGAGACACGGTCTCACTCTGTGACCCAGGCTGGAGTGCAGTGGTGCAATCATGGCTTCGGGCTCCAGCCATCCTCCCATCTCAGTCTCTCAGGTAGTTGGGACTAGAGGCATGCACCACCACACCTGGCTAATTTTTGTATTTTTTGTAGAGACAGGGGTTTCACTATATTGCCCAGGCTGGTCTCGAACTCCTGGGCTCAAAGGATCCTCTCGCCTCGACCTCCCAAAGTCTTGGGACTATAGGTATGAGGCACCGAGCCCAGCCTAAGTAGTCAAATTCATAGAGGCGGAAAGAAGAATGATGGAAGCAAGGGGCTGGGGGAGCAGGGAAAAGAGTGAGTGTTAATAGGTACAGAGCTTCAGCTGGGGAAGATGAGGAGTTCTGGAGATCTGTTGTACGATGAGGTGAATATACGTAGTACTATTGAACAGTACAGTTAAAAAAGGGTTAAGATGGTAAATTTTATGTTACGCATTTTTTACCACAATAACCAAAAAGATAAGCAAGGCTATCAGAGGGGGTGGGGCTAGGGCTTGAGCCCAGGAGAGGCTGGGCGCTGGGTGGCCCTATAAGGCAAGAACCTCTCTTTTCTTGTCGGAGCTCTCCCTGTGTGAATGGGGTGGGAGGCCTCACAGGATCCTGGGGAAGGACTCATTTCACTGGGACTGGAGCATACGCTTGCCTGAGCTTCTGGTCTGGCCAAGACCTGGGACTCTCCTTAGGGAAGCCCCACCGTAGGGACTATGGGGAAGAGACTGCCCCCCATCTCAACAACAGTTACTAGGCTTCCAGGCAGCCAAAGGATGAGCCAGCCCTCTCCAAACACTGAAGGGAGGTGAATCCCTTCCCACCCTAAGACTCCCCCCAGAGAGAAGGCAGCCCCAGTGAGCCCCACCTGCCCTGGAGCAACTTGGGGACTGTTACTCTTGGACACGGCTGGTACATACCACTGAGGCTCCAGCTCTCTGCAGTCTGGCCTTGCTCTGCTTCGCCTCCTGCTTCCTCCCAAACCAGCTCCAGAGAGGGGAAAAATCCCCCTCTTCTCCCCTCCCTTGTGGGCTTTCAAAGCTCCTCTCAGAGCACAGCCTCAGAGCTCATCTTCACCCCAAAACACCAGCTCCACCCTGCTTCCAAGCTGCCAGCTCCATGAAAATCTCACTTCTGCAGGTAGGTGTATGTAATGTACATGTACTCATAGAAAGAAAAAGCCCAGAAGAAGACTCCACATGTATGCAAGCAATGTTTTCTGAGCTGTTTGTAATGAATATTGCGTGCTTTTATTACTATTTAAGAAAAATGTATAAAGCTCAGCTAAGTTCCTCTGGTTGCCACCATAAGCACCCCAAATCTCTCTACCTCCCAGCACAATGCACCCTCTCCTTATAGCTACAGGAGGACCTACAAAGTATGGAGTTTTAGGAGCAGTGGGATAAGAGACAGACAGGCAAGGAGATGGAGCAGTCACAGTAACAGCCCCTATGCAAAAGTCTTCCCGACTCTTACAGAATATAGCCTGGAACCTCACACGACCTGACCCCAGGCCAGCAAAGCCCCGAGTTGGCACTTGGGTCAGAGAAGCCAATTCCTACACACATACTTTCTTCACCCACAAACCCTCTCAAAGCTGCAGCTCAGGCAGAAAGCCTCTGACACATGGGCATGCATAGGACTCTGGAAAGAGATGCTGGAGGCTGGAGATATGGAACCAGCCCAGGAATCAAGGTGGCCCTGAGGTTAGGAGTAGACAGGATGGGCAGGGGCAGACAGTGAGTAGCTCTTCTTCCTCCTTTGGCCAAATTCAGCCCAATCCTGTTCATCCAGGCTAGGAGTATCTGCCCCTGAAGTCACACCCGTCTGCCAAGCAGCCACCCACACCTTCCTGCTCTGATGGGGATGAAAAAGGGCACGTTCCAGGAAGTGCTGCCCTGCTTGGAGGTGAGCGGAGCATCTAGATTTTAACTGCTTCTCAGAAATGCAGCTCCTCATCTCTTTCCCTCTCTAACCTTGGTGTGAGGGGCTCATGGATCCCTGGTATTCTGCAGGTGAGGGAATAAACTGCCTCCCCCATAGCCAAAATGAATCCTGAGGCACAGCAATCACTTTAAGTCTCGATCCTCAGTGGTCCTGCCAGTACCTCTTCCTTGCCCTTCCAATGCGCCTCTTCCATCCTTCACCTACTCCAATCCAAGCTCATACACTGACCCCCACCTGCCTTCAAGGGTTCTGGCCTGAGCCACCTCAGGAGGGTAGCAGCGGGGAAGAAAGTCAGAGCCAGGAATCGAGACATTAAGAAGACTTAAATTCCCAGATACAAGCTTTAGGCTCCAGGCTGTGGGAGAATCTGGGCTCCTGTGGGAGAAGCTGGGCTGGAGCTGATCTTTTAGAGTAAGGACTGGGTCAGATGAGATTACAGTAACCCCAGGCTTCACCTGTCTGAGGCTTTTCCAAGAGGCATCCTCTAGGTGTCCAGGAAAGGGCTTTAGGGCAACACCTGGATATACGGTGCAGTACAAAGCAGGAGCAAAGCAAATGCATCCCTGACAGCAGGCAGGGGACAGAGATGGGAAAAGCAGAATGGGTGGTCAAGTGAAGCAGATAAGAGTGTCCTGCCCAGGGATGCTGCGGCCACAGGAGCAGGCCAGGCACAGGAGGAATACTTCCTTCCCACTCTACTTCCCCAAGGCCACGCTTGCCATGCACTTTCATCGTTGTAGACTTCTGTATACACAGCAGGATCTACTTTGTTCGAGATCCTTAGCAGGTGAGTAGTGAGTTAAAATAAGGACCTGTCTTAACCTAGCTGGGAATTAAAGTGCAGATGGGCACACTACTTCCTGTCACCCCATCCCTCACAAAGGCTGACAGATAAAGGGAGTGAGACATCCGGAGCAGCCTAGGACCAAACTGGGCAGATGGGCACAAGGCTCCTGCAGTGAGGAGGCTCCCATATCCCAACCCCCTTCAGAAGCCAACACCAGGCCCCAGCCTGCTTCCCTTCCAGATGCTGCAGGAACTTTCAGCCATGGTTGGGAAGTTAGAGCAGATGGAGGTCCATTTATCCTTTTCCTACTTTGGGCCAGCACCAGCCCCTTATTGCACTGCAGATGCTGCTGTGCACATTTACAGGAGGGCAGATAAGAGGAGGCAGAAATGACCCTTCTAGGAAGAGAGTGGGTTTTCTTTTTCTTTTAAATTAAAATTAAAATTCAACTTTTTATTTTTATTTTTTTGCATCGCGTTGGTGAAAAAGAAACCAAGTTTTCTACAGCAGCAAGGAAAGATGGGGGCCCTGGACCAAGCAGACATCTGAACCAGGCCCAACATGGACTCCTGCTCAGTTGCTCCAAGATGCTGGGGACACTCCATAGCCAGCTTCTCCAGATGGCCCCATGGTCTTGGGGCACTTTCAGATTCTCTTACTGAAGTCCATCTTAGCTTATGAAGGGGTAATATAGGTGTGAATCCTTAGAAACCATCCCACTCTTCCTGAATCTGAGATTGTCAGTCCCCTTTTTACTCCCGTGGATGTGGAATAACAATCTCCCTGTGGTCCCATGTCTCGGTCCCTCTGCACTCACCCCCTCCTGCCATCTCACTGTTGCCATCTGCAGGGCCTGCTCCAGCCTAGCTGTAACAGGAAGGCTGGGGGAGGAGGACATGGACAAACCTGCCATTGTCATCCACACCAAGTGGACCCTAGCTCTGAGGTGAGCTGAGGTGCCACACTGAGAGCAGCTCCAAAGGTTCCCTACCCAGGCCTCTCAATGTCTCCAGCTCATGGGCCTGGAGTGGGGATGGGGCAACACATCAGAAACTTTGGAATCTAAGTGTGTGGGATGGGTAGGGGTGTGGTGTGTATGCGGGGGTCCCTCCCTACCCCATCTAAGAACTTTTATTCTTGCTCACTTCAGAAGATAACGCTAATTAATCCAGATTCTAATCCACCCAGTTCTTCAAGGAAAGACAAAGAAAATAGGCTCCTCGTAGAGTCTTTTTTTTTTTTTTTTTTTTTGAGACAGCATTTGGCTCTGTTGCTGAGGCTGGAGTGCAGTGGTACAATCATAGCTCATTGCGACTTCAAACTCCTGGGCTCAAGTGATCACTCCTATCTCAGCCTCTCAAAGTGCTGGAATTATAAGAGAATGCCACCATGCCTATTTTTTTTTTTTGGTAGAGACAAGGTCTCACTTTGTTGCCCAGGCTGGTCTTGAACTCCTGGCTTCAAGCGATCCTCCTGCCTCAGCCTCCAAAAGTGCTGGGATTACAGGCATAAGCCACCATGCCCAGCCAGAGTTTTTTTTTTTTGAGTTGGAGTCTCGCTCTGTCACCCAGGCTGGAGAGCAGTGGCACGATCTTGGCTCACTGCAGCCTCCACTTCTCGGGCTCAAATGATTCTCTTGCCTCAGCTTCCAAGTAGCTGGGACTACAGGTGCCTGCCACCATGCCCAGCTAATTTTCTGTATTTTTAGTAGAGACGGGGTTTCACCGTGTTGGTCAGACTGGTCTCAAACTCCTGACCTCAGGTGATCCGCCCGTCTTGACCTCCCAAAGTGCTAGGATTACAGGCATGAGCCACTGAGCTCGGCCCCCTCTCCAAGTTTTTAACCAACTGGTGAACCATGGCCATGGCGAAGGCCACAAGGGTTAGTGGTGTGGGCTCTAGGGTCAGATGACCAGGGACAAGTTACCTAATCCCTCTAAGCTACAAGTTCCCTACCTACAAAATGGAGATGATTATGGATCCTACCTCATGGGCCTACCAAAGAGCCCCCCAAATGCTTCCCCACTACCATTATTATTATCTAGAAAATAAGACAACCCTCTTCAGTTCACCTCCGGACCCTGGCTCTGCAACCCTTTCTAGGTATCAAACCAGAATGCAACAACTTCAAGAATGAGAACTGAGGCCACAGGAAAGGAATAGAAGAGGTGGAGAAAAATGTTACCCTGGTCTCTTTCTCCTCCTCCTACTGTCCCAGTCCCGGCCCTAGGGGGAGGAGCAGCCACTAGCGGGAGGAACCCAAAGCTCCAGCCTGGCTTCCCAACCTCCATGTAGGAACAACCTTCAAGATAACAGTTTTGGGGAAAGGGGAGGCAGTGCAAGGCACTTTGGCATGACTTAAACAGCACTCTCATGAGCAACCAAAGGTGCAGGATTCCCCTGAAGGGCTCAAGTCAAAGTTCTCCATGTGCACACACTATCAAGAACCAACCCCCTTCAGTCTCCCAGGACACAGGCATGGTGAGACCTACCAGCAGGACTCTATATCACTATGGTCTGTAGGGTTGGCTTGGCACAGGGAAGGTGATGCTAAGCTTCGTGTCCTTCTGGGAGATATCACAGTCAGGGAACACTGGGGGTCCCAAAAAGCAAAGGCCAGATCTCCTCCTGCCTTGGTATTAATATTTCTCTGAGTACCTAGGACAGAGGCCAGCATTCAGCAGGAATTTGATACACATTGCTGAATTACTTAGGTAAACCCAGCACCTTCAAAAAGTTTGGTATGCCACACTGTGCCTAAAAAACTTTTATCTAAAAACAAAACTTTATCTCTTGGACCTGGAGGTTCTTCATAAGTCCTGACTCACAATAAATTAACACGGCACATCTCTGGCTCTTAGCTTCCATGTCCCACCGACTCTCATCCTTCATTCTACCCAATGTCCTCAAAAAGAACCCTCTTTGCCCAGGGCAGGTTCAGAATGACAGGTGAGGAGCAAAGAGGAGAGACAGTTCTGCCCAGGCCTAGTTACATTTTGTCCCCATTTACAGCAGATAATTAGCACATTTGGGTCTTGTTATAGCAAATCTCCAAATCATGCATCAGACAGCAAGTGCCCACCCCCACCCCTCAAGGGGATTATGCCAAGGTTACAGGAAGATAAGCAACACAAAATGCCTTCAAGAGCCTTCCTACTTAATTTGAGACCCTCTTGGCAGCTGAACAAATTCCTGCCCAGTAGGGGGATGGAGGAGAGGCTTGAAACTGAGCTTTCTACTATGGGTATCCTTGAAACCCCAAATGCAGGGGAGAAAAGGCATAAAGAGGAGACCCTTGTAAATGTCTCCCACTGAGCTGGGCTCGGCAGGACTGCTTGGGAGAGATGGCAAGCAACGACCCTGTTCCATCTCTCCTCTCCCAAGCCTGAGCTCGGGAGCCAATTCTGTTTCTATTTAGCAATACTGCCCTGATCTCCCCGGGGCTACTCGGTTTCCTTGAGGCTTCTGTAGAAAGGAACTAGACCAAGAAGAAACCGAGGACATGATCCAAAGGGAAACAGTATTCTAGGAAGCAGCAGCCACTTCTGACAGGGAGGTAGAGAGGAAGTTCCAAGTTTCCCAGCAGGCAAAGGTGGCCCTGGGCTCACAGTCAAGAGCTGCCCTACTCAGGTCCTACCTGCACGATGTCCAACACCATGCCGGCAGCCACGGTCCCAAAGCCTGCCAGGAGGAATGGAAACAGTACTTGCAGCCCAATGGAAAAGGAGGTCTCCTTGAGCGGGGAAGGTGGCGCAGGGCCACGGTCTGTGCTGACGTCGTCACTTTCGTTGCTCTGGCTCCCGTTCTCCAGCAGGGCGTCCTCCTCCCGAACCCCCTTGGCGTTGGCCCGAGACTCAATCACCACCTCTACCCCAGCCCCATCAGGCCCCAGGAACTCTGAGGTCCCAGCCAAGGGCTCTCTCCCCGGGCCATCTGAAGAGCAGGGAGAGGCAGAAGGGCCAGTCCCGTTCAGTTGGTGGACGTCCTTCGGCTCTGGCTTAGAGGACATGACAGGCAGGGAGGAGGGGAAGGGAGAACTTTCCTCTCTTCTTTTTGCTTTCTCTCTCCTTCTGTAACTTGGGAAAGAACTTAGTCTTGGGGTGAACCCAGGCTTGGGCGCCGCGGGACCTCTTCCCACGGCTCTCCACTCCTACCAGGCACTGCAAAAACTGATCCACCAACAGGCAGCCCCATCAAGCACTGAAGCCGCAAGCTGGGAAGAAACAAGAAATTCCTCACCAGACAGCCACTAGGGGTGCAGATGCCTGACTCCAACCCACCAGCTCTGTGCTTGAAGAAAAAGTATCTGTCCTCTTATCTTCTTTGGTTCTCAGCGGCAGGCTCCTCAGAGCAGGGGGCATCCAGAGTAGAAGAGCTCAACCAAATTCTGGGGTGCCCTCTGAAGTGGCCCCTCTTCCGTAAAAAGCAGCTTGAGTTCAAATCTTTCAGAACACAGTGCCAGCCTGGGGCTGCGGCTCTTTCCCGCTCCTTTGGCTGGGCTCTGTCAGCTTCCCACAGCTCCTCAGGCTCTGCTGGTCCCAGCGCAGCGTCTGCCGTCTTTCCCTTCTCTTCCAGAAACTTCCTCTCTTCCTGGGAAGAGCTAATACCTTTTCAAATCCCTGGTCCTTAAAGTCACGAGAATCAGTGTGGAACACCTTATGTGGGAAGGAGAAAGAAAAGAAAAAGAACATTACGCTATAGCAAAGGACAGCTCGTACTGGGAGAATTTCCCCCCAAGGCAGTTAGGAGTTCATCATATAGTTATAGAGTTTGCTATTTGCCTCCCTTTTTCCGCAAAAATTACTCAGTCCTGCACTGCTCCATCTGGAGGCTCAGCAGGAGCTATCCCCGCCATCCTCCCCACCAGCAACCCTCCTGGGGGATCACCACCGTGGTCACCAGCAACGAGATGTGACCAGCCTGGGATTGGGAAGATGCTGTGCAGGAGCCCTCTGCACTGTTTCCTCAGCAACTGGGGGTGGGTAGGTATGTCCTCAGCAAGACCCCTTCTTGAATGCCCATTAAGAACCCTGCATTATTTAAGTGGGGTTCAGTTACAAATTAAGTCACAAACTCCCTGCCACACAGCCACCCCTGTATAAAGTGACTGCTTATCATCACAAGACAGCAACAGAAAGACAGCCACACGGGGCAAAGAAATAGGGAGAAACTGATTGCTGAGTGAAGTCCCCCAGACCCCAGATCGTTCTAGCTTCTGAGAAAACAAAACAAAGCTAGGAGGACTCCCTGGGCAGTGGGGCAAGCCTGCCAGACCAAGGCCAAGAGCCAGAGGCCTACCCACTCCTGCCCTTGAGAGTCAACAGTGTTACAAAGAGCTCAGACAGCTGACTCGGATCCAGGCCTCTGTCTCTCCCCGTCTCCCCCTGCTCTTGGCCCTGTGAGCTTGTCAGATAGGACAAGGGAGTTATCTCAGTTAGAAGGGACAGAGCATAAAACGATTGCTTATTACCCACGCATTTCAGTTAATTAGGCTCCTCCTGTTCCCCAGGGTTACTGAGAGTTGGATATAGTGGAATTCTTAGAAACAAAAACAAAAAAACAAAAGTAGCAATAAAAAAAACCCAAAACAAAAACCAAAGCACCGTAAGCCAATATGCACTTGCTCCAAATGCATCTCTTTAGCTGTAATGGCTCCACTTCTCTGCCTAAAGGAATCCCCAGGCTTCCTAATTCCTCATGGACTCCCATCCTATTCCATTTCACCAGAAGAGCTCTTATTCGTAAAAAATAAATTTAAAGAGAGTTCCACCAGGTAAGAGGAACAGGTCCTTAAGTATTCCAAACACACACAATTAGTCAAGTTCAGTTTAGTAAAAAGGAGGTATCAAACCCCAGGAACTGGCCCAGGAGAACTGTTTCCTCTATCAATTCAGTCACCCACCAGGACTCCCTTTTCCAATCTCCTTAAACACAGTACTGTGGTTCTTTCAAACTCCCTCACCAGAGATCCAGGAGGAAACCTCTGAGTCCAGTGCCCCTATGCCAGAAAAGTTTCTGAGTCCGCTAAAAGCTGACACCCCCGCCTCCCTCCTGTGTTCCTGGCAGGCCACTGAACCTGAGAGGGGGCTCCCAGGAGGGGAAGCCAGTCCTCCCTCACCACTCCCCCTGTAAAGAGACTTCAGACAGGCCTAAGGCCCTGGGACGAAAGAAGCAAAAGTGAACCAGGACGCCCTATCCCCTCCTCCCAGGCGGGGACAAAAAAGACCCATTTTAGTATCCCCAACCCCGAGAAGGGAGAGAAAGTAACTGGGTGGCCTCCTCAGTCTCTCCACCACTCAGATTCAGCAAATGCGCTGCGCGCCAGGACTCCCGCCCTCCACCACCCCCTCCCCGCCCCAGGACCCCACAGGACTGACCTGCCCCTCGCTTGGGAGGAAGGGGGGCGCCTGGCGAGTGGCAGCGTGGCCCGTGGTCTCGGGGGGTGCAGGGCACCCCCTCTTCTCATCACTCCTCCTCGACAGTCCTCCTTGGCCCCCGGCGTGCCCCCCCACACCCCCAGCCAAGGCGAGCCTCCAGCCGCGACACCCGGCTCGCTACATTTCGCTTCTGCGTTACAGCGAGGCCGCCGCTCCGCTTCCACGCGGGGGAGGTGGCCGGGGAGGGCAGGATATATCGCTTCGGGCCCGGCGGGGGGGCACCCGGACGGGGTACCGGGGGGCCGAGCTCACGCGCCCCCAATCGCTTCTTGCCCGCGGACTTGGGCCCAACTGGTTGGCTGCCGGTGGCAAACGTGATCTGGGGCAGACTGGGTGGCACCCCCCCCCATCAAAAAATAGATTCTCGGATGGACAACAGTAGCAGCCAACCAGAGACTGGGGAGGGGGCGGGATCAACCTCGGCCCGGCCCCCTTCCTTCGCTTCGTGCCCAGGAGGCGGGGCGCCGGGGAAACGCAGTAGGAGGAGTGACGGGAACCGGGAGCCGGCACTACGCGCCTGGAGCGCGCGGGTCCCAGCGCCCATCGGCCCGGGGTCCGAGGGGCCCGCTGCCCGGGCTCACTGCGTGGTGCTACCGCCCCCGGGCCCGCTGCGCCGCGTCGGAGCCCCAGCAGACTTTGAGAGGCGTGTGCGACAGTGCGCGTCCTCTCCTGCCTCTGGATGTTTCCTTGGAGCCTCTGGCCTTCGGGAAGACCGGTAAACGTCCCTGTGGAGCCAGCCAGCCAGCCACCTCTGACCCCCGGGCTCAAGCAGCCAGCCGCGTGCTCCCTCCTCCCGCTTGGTACCCGGACAGAACAGTCCCTACCTTGCGCTTCTCCCGCCGGCTCGTCACTTTAGGCTCCCTCCAGATTCCGCGTTCCTTGAGCAAATGGCTCACCCCTGACGAATCCGGCCTTAAAAAAGTCCCGGCCTTGAAAGGGGTGGAGACTGGCGGGCGGGAGCGAAAGGAGGTCAGACCCATGGCTGGGGTCGCACACGCATCACCTGAGGTCGGAGAGGAGGGGAGCCTCACTTCCTCTGACCCACTGAGCCTGGTGGCAGCGTGCGGAGAGATGTCACCATCCCGGACTAAATGAAATCCAACTTTCCCTGACGCACCTTGTGGGATCAAAGAGGGGTGTTCCCATGCTCACCTTTCGCCACTTCCTCCCTGGGGTATCTCCACCTCTCCAACACAAGCTCAATGCCAGTTCTCTTTGGGATGTTTTTGTGCAGGGGGTGTGACCTCCCTCATAAAGGAACCCACGCTCCCAAGTTTTCCCCTTGTCAGTGGAACCTGTGACCAACGGTTCCTTCCTGTCCTTTTCCTCCCTGAAAGTAGCCCGGGGGCATTCGAACATGGCTCTAGACCCCTGAATAGGGTTTGGAACGGAGATGTGCCTGGGGAGAAGAGAACGCAGTGCTGTGTCTGAAGCTTTGGGCACGTGCACACAGGAGCACACACAGCAACCTGAGCAGGTCATTCCTTTTGATAAGGATGACAAATACACATACCAAACCCTGTTCCCCTCACCCACCCCAAACCAGTACCCCCAGGATGATTCCAGATCAGCTCTGGAGCATTTGCATCAAGGGCCTGCAGAGTCACAGGACCTATTAGAGCAAAATATCAGTGTCTCAGACCCCAGTTTTGGCCTCAAATACTGGGTTTTTCTGCCAGGAGAAGTAGCTGCTAGTCTAGGAAATGCTGGGACTTGTCCAGAAAGATGAGGTTTGTGAATACGGGGTGTGGGGTTGGGTGGGGAATTAAGGCTGATGTATCTGGAGGAACTTTGGTTGGGCTGGAGGCAACTTCTGCCCTGTTCTATTCAACAGTTCCCCCCCCTCCACTACCCCATTTAATCTGGCCACAGCTCAGCTACCTGTGTATAAAATCTTGATCTTTCTCCTATTTCCTTTCTACCTTCCATGTTTTTACTTACTTGAAAACTGTTCCCCTCTCCTGTGTGTATTTTTTTAATTGAAATATACCAGGCATTTAGGAAAGGAACACGAAACCTAAGTGTACAGGTCAACAAATGATGACACAGTGAACATCCCCATATGACCACCATCCAGATCTAGAACGAGATCATTATTGGCATCCCAGATACCCTCCTATCCGCTCCTGGTGACTATGCCACACTCCTTCTCAAAAGTAACGTTTATCTAACACTACAGGTTAGTTTTGCTTACTTCTGAACTTTATATACATGGAACCATTCAGTAGGTATTATTTTGTGTCTGGCTTCTCTCACTCAATACTATGTTTGTGAAACTCATCCAAAACATTGTGGTAGCAGTAGCTTATTTGTTTTCATTGCCGTACTGTGTGCCATTAAATAAATATACCACAATTTATCTGTTATTCTGTTGATGGACATTTTGGTTGTTCCTACTTTGGGGTTATTATGAATAAGGCTGCGATAATGTTTTTGTTCATGTCCTTTGGTACACTTATGTTCATATTTATACTAGATATATACCTAGGAATAGAATTACTGGGTCATAAAAGGATATGCATATTTTTAGCTTTAGCAAATGCGAATAAACAATTTTTCAAAGTGCTCATATTAATTTACACTCCTGCCAGCAGCGTCTTAGTGTTCCAGTTGCTCTATATTCTCATTAACACTTGATATTGTCAATCTAGAAAAATTAAAAAATTTAGCCATTCTGGTGGGTGTATAGTGGTATTGTAGTTTAAATTTGCTTTGTCCTGATAACCAATGAAGTTAACCACCTTTCCATGCATTTATTTGACCCTTGGATATCTGTTCAAGTATTATGTCCATTTTCTATTATTCTATTCCTTCTGTCTTACTACTTTTTTTTTTTTTGAGATGGTATCTCGCTCTGTTGCCCAGGCTGGAACCTCTTGGGTTCAAGTGATTCTCCTGCCTCAGTCTCCTGAGTAGCTGGGACTACAGGCACATGCCACCATGACAGGCTAATTTTTGTATTTTTGATAGAGACAGCGTTTCACCATGTTGGCCAGGCTGGTCTCTAACTCCTGACCTCAAGTGATCCGCCTGCCTTGGCCTCCCAAAGTGCTGGGATTATAGGTGTGAACCACTGAGCCCGGCCCTGTCTTACCACTTTGTAGGAGTTCTTTATGAATATCAGATATGAGTCCTTTGTTGGTTATAGGTATTGCAAATATTTCTATGAGTAAATAAATACAAAAGCCCTTGGTTTTGGTGTCTTCTGAAGTGTCAGGGCCACTGGAACAAGAATATAATCTCTATATCTATTTTGATCACTAGTGTAAACCCAGCTCCTGGCACATAGTAGGTACTAAATAAATATGTTGAATGAATGATGGATGAGGTGGTTAAGGCTGATGTAGGTACTTTGCTCTGTATTGTGCTGATCCCTAGAGTCAAACACCAAGAGGACCTGGGGGAAGCAGATTTCCTCTGGCTTAGCCAGCTGTGACCTTAGGAAGAGGAAGACATCCTGGCCCTTCTCTACTGAAAGAGCAGAAATAGCTACAGTCTGTGAAATGACGAGCACAGATGTAGGGAGCGGAGGTCACAGATGAAAAGACAGGAACTACCAGCAAGTAGCAGGCCAGCCAGATACTTCAGAAGGAGAGACTCAGTTGGGGGTATCAAAAAGATAGTGAGGGTCTCTGAGCATCACTGTGGACCTTTGTATGACAAGAACCTCCAAAGGTCATGTGGACTCTCTCTTGCCTCAAGACATGCCCAATCTTTGAGCTTGTTAGCCAAGAGAGCTCCTCCACACCTAGAAACACATTTCTTTCTCCAAAGGAGGTTCCCTGAAACTTTGGTTGGAGGGTCTTAGTCCTATCCCGCATTGGGCAACTCTTTTTTTAAAATCAGCTTTAACTTCCTCATGGCCTATAATGTCCATCCTGAATATGGAAGACCACCGAATCAGCCTCTTCTCCATGCACTGTTTTCATAGGCCTGTTGCATTCTACAGCGTTTTTCTTTTGCTGTGTTTCTCTCCAGCATCCTTGACCAGCTCTGGTCAAGAGTCTCACTGATTCCTGTTACTCTGGGAGACAGAAATTTCCCCTTGCACCACCCTAACAAACTCACAGCATCCCCTCCTCATGTCCTTCAGAACATAATGTGGCATTTAACTAGAAGCTAGTAGTAGCACCCCAAATTTTTATATAAACTGAGCTTGGGGACGCCATCTAGTTGGAGAGAGGCTGGGTGACTTGTCATGAAACATCATTTGTATAGCAAGCACAGTGTTTTCATTTAGAATATGAGCATGTGTTGGGTGTGGGAAAGAGTGTTGTGGCAAAAGGAATTGTTGATCACTCCACAGGCAGGGCTGTGGAGGAGCCTGTGTGGGAAGGTCCTCTGTGGGGCAGCATTCTTCAGTCTTGCTTGGCACTTGTCCTAATATGTGGTTAATTTAGCTTCTATCCTGAGGTTCTCTTAGCCCCATAGCTTTCCTTCTGGGCCAAGTACTGTCTACCAATGGCTTCTCCATAGACTACCTGAATACTCATCTTGAGACATCATAAAATTCCAGAGCCCCATAGATCCTGGACCCCCTAACCAGCATGGCTAGTTGTAAGACTAGCCTGACATGGCTGGAAACTTTTCTGTCTTTTGTTCTGTGGGGGAGGGTGCCCCCTCCCATTTTTCCCCTTGCTGTGACCCCTCCACTGCTCCCTCCCTCCCAGAGGTCAACTTCTTTCCTGCTGCCCAGAGCTGAGGTGATATCCCCTTCCGGCTTCATTCAGTTTTAGGAGGATGTAGTGATGGGGGTGGGATAGGGAAGTGTGGCCATCTGTGCTCAGCACTGTCATCATTCCCTTTGCTTCTCTATAACTGAGCTCCCTTTCCCCAAAGCCCCCTGGATACCCACCCTGGGGTTCCCTTAGGCAGGATGGTTCCAGGTATTTGGAGCTGCAGCTCTGAATTTACTGAGTATAGCTGGGAAGCCTTGACAGCAAACAAAATGGTCTGGTGAACTATAACTGGCGATAGAAAAGTAATCTTTGAGAGGCAGTGCTGCAGAGTGGAATATGCCACAGCATTGTAATCACATGGATTTGAATCCATGAATGGCTCAGCAATTCATTAGGTACATGACCTTGGGCCATGTCTATCAAATGGAGACATAATTCCCTTTCTGTAACATACGTTCCATGGTGAGTAGTTCTATGCAAACCTACCCCCAAAGTCTGAGAAAGCTCAGAGGCCAAAGAGGCTGACAAATCTGGTTTCTTGAAAGAAGCATTTAATAGGGACTTGCGAACAGAAGCCCTGTCTATATCCCGGACAGCAGTAAGACCGGGGCTTGAATACCTTATAAGGAAGGAATACCTATACCTTACAGGGAAGGAATGTGTAGGACAATTGCAGGGAAAGGCGAGAATGCTATGTGAAGCTCCCTAAGGGCAGGATTTATGGTCAGTTGTTTTAACCTAAGAGCAGGATTTATGATAAGTATATGGTCTTACCAAGGAATAGTAGATAAAATAGAAATCTTAGAGGCATTTCCGGAACTGG
The DNA here is from genome assembly GCF_029281585.2 of Gorilla gorilla gorilla. NCBI lineage: Eukaryota > Metazoa > Chordata > Mammalia > Primates > Hominidae > Gorilla > Gorilla gorilla. Next base: position 50,935,302 of record NC_073224.2, on the reverse strand, counting down.
AGTTAATCAGAAGTCAACATGGTGGATTAGCATCCAAGATGGGGTTGCATTAGCCTTCACAGATGATGAGAGGATTAGGATAATATAGCATTTGGAACATTCCCTGCACACAGTAGGACTGTTAAGATTTCACCAAAGAGAAACAGCCAATAAACAGGGATTAGGCATTTGGAACGGGCAGCTCAGGCTCTCTCTGGGCCTCACGTGAAATTTTAGACTTCCCAGAGTGTGAGGGCATGCCTACCTGGAAAGGGTTAATGATGGACAGTCTCTTACATAGATGCAGGTGGGAGCTAATAGGGGCAGCAACCCCACAGTGGGTCACAAGCCAAAGATGAGCAAACTTTATCTTGCAAGAGCCAGGATGCAAAAAGACTGTATCCTGCAAACCAGATTACCTAGTTTCAAACTGCCCTCTGTGTTTACTGCCTACTGCTCTAGGATTTTCCTCTAGACCAGGGTTTCCTAAACTGGCCTGGTCATAGGAATCACCTGTTGGGAACTTCTTTTAAAATATAGATTTCCAGGCCTCTTTCCTGGAAATTCTGTTTCCAAATGTCTGGTGCTGGGCCAGGAAACCTACCCTTTTAAATAAGTGCCCCAGGTGACTCCCATGATCCTACTGGGTTGGGAAACTGCCCCAGTCTGGTGGTTCTCAGTCCTGGCTGCATATTAGAATCTCCTGGGGAGCTTTAACAAAAATATACCTTTGTCACAGGAGGAAACACTGTGACAAAGGTATATTTTGTCACAGGAAGGCAAGGCTCAGGACGTCTTCAAAGACATGGAGGTGCTTTGATTGAATCTGACTGTGTGGGTTTATATGCAAACTCATTTAATCCTAATAATTACCCTAGGAGGTAGGCTGTTGCAATATATCAGGTGGAAAATGAGGTCAGTGGGTTGGAGAATGGTAAATAGATTAAAAAGTTATTTAGGTTAGTTGTTAGATAATTGCAAATCAAAACCACAATGGGATACCACTTCATATCCAGTAGGTTGGCCATAAAAAAAAAAAAGAAAATAACAGAAAATGACAAGTGTTGGTGAGAGTGTGGAGAAATTGGAACCTTGTCCATTTGCTGGTGAGAATATAATGTGGTGCAGCTGCTATAGGAAACAGTTTGATGTTTCTTCAGAAGGTTAAACACAGAATTACCATATCACTGAGCAATTTCATTCCTAAGTATATGCCTAAAAGAATTGGAAACGGGAAAGAATTATTCCAGTTAGAGAGAACAGAGTGAAATGGCAGGCAGGCAAGGGAGAATTTGGCATTTTCAAGGAACAGCAGGTTCTTCAACATGTGGTTGGATGCACATAGGGACGTGTAAAATGAAAGATGAAATGGTAGGCTTTGGTGATATGTTACAGAGCTGAAGGCTTCTTTGACATGAACGTATTGTTTTATGCTTGATCACAAAGTCCTTGAACACAGAGACTTTATATTTTAAAATTTATATTAGTTTTGAAATGCCTTATATTTTAAAATTTCTGTGATGTTTGCTGACACCTTGTAATTTACACATCTGGGCCTTCTTTCTCTGTCAGACCGTTAACATATGGAGTCTCATTCACTTGCATAGTGTCCATTTATGATGCTCTGTTCATGATGCCCAAATATCTTTGTCTTAGACTTCTCTTCTGAGCTCTGAACTTGGATGTCTCAGCACTTCCAACTTGTGATATCCAAAATGCGCTAGTTCTCTCCCAGATGTATATTTCTTATTCTGTCTTCTCCATCCCAGAAAAGAGGATTCCCCCTCCCATTTGTTTGTCAGCCATCTGGGAGTCATTCTTGACTCCTTCCTCTACTTCCCCGCCTCCTCACCCACCACCCATCAATCACCATTTGCCATCCATCGACTCTACCTCCTAAATAACTTTTTTTTTGGATTTATTTATTTTTTGAGGTAAAATTCACATAACATGAATTTAACCATTTTAAAATGTACTATTCATTGGTGTTTATTATATTGACAGTGTTGAACAACCATCACCTCTGTCTAGTTTTAAGACATTTTCATCACCCCAAAAAGAAATCCTGTATCCATTAGCAGTCAGTACCCACTCTCCCCTTCCCTCCCCTCCTCTCCCTGGTTAGTCAACCACTAGTCAGTTTTTGTCTCTATAGATTTCCCTGTTTTGGATATGTCATATACATGTAACCATGCAATATGTAACTTTCTGCAAATGGGTTTTTTTACTTAACTTAATTTTGTTGTTGTTGTTTTATTTTTTGCCCTTAAATATTCTTCTATCCAGATGTTTTCAAGGTTCAACCACATCGTAGCATAGATCAATACTTCATTCCTTTTTATGGATAAATAATATTCCATTGTATGGATAGAACACATTTTGTTTATCCATTCATCCATGGATGGACATTTGGGTTGTTTTCACCTTTTTTGATTGTGAATAGTCCTCTGTGAACATCCATATATAAGCTTCATTTGAATATCTTTTGTTTAATTTCTTTTGACCATATACCATTGCTGGGTGATATGGCAATTCTGTTTACTTTTTTTTTTTTTTGAGATGGAGTTTCACTTTTGTTGCCCAAGCTGGGGTGCAATGGCATGATCTTGGCTCACTGCAACCTCTGCCTCCTGGGCTCAAGTAATTCTCCTGCCTCAGCCTCCTGGGAGTAGCTGGGATTACAGGCACGGACCACCATGCCTGGCTAATTTTTTGTATTTTTAGTAGAGACAGGGTTTCACCATGTTAGCAAGGCTGGCCTCCAACTCCTGACCTCAGGTGATCTGCCCGCCTTGGCCTCCCAAAGTGCTGGGATTACAGGTGTGAGCCACTGTGCCTGGCCTTTTTTTTTTTTTTTTTAACCTAGGTTGAACTTGAACTCTTGAGCTCAAGCCATCCTCCTGCCTCAGCCTCTCAAGTAGCCAGGATGACAGGTACACACCACCGTGCCCAGCCTATGTTTAACTTTTTGAAGAAACACTAAACTGCTTTCGATAGCTGCTGCACCATTTTACATTCCCGCCAGCAAGGTCCAAGGGTTCCAGTTTCTCCACATCCTCACCAACATTTATTATTTTACATTTTGGATTATGGCCAACCTAGTGGATGTGAAGTTGTATCCCACTGTGATTTTGATTTGCATTTCCCAAATGACTAACCTAAGTAACCTTCTAATTTGCCTACTTCATAGGGTAATTATTAGGATTAAATGATTATATATATAATATATATATATATACACACACACATACACACACACACGTGACTTAGAACAGTGCCTGGCATATAATAAATAATGTATAAGTATTAAAAAGAAAGTAGAAAAAGGAACAAAAGAACAGAAGGAAAGAAGGACCTCTTAGCTATACTTTCTTTCTTACTGTCCTAAGTCAAAGCCCACAATTCCACTCCTAATTTACAAGGCCCCAACTGGACTTCTTTTCTTCTATTTTCTTTTTTTTTCTTTAGCCAGAGTTTCACTCTTGTTGCCCAGGCTGGAGTGCAATGGTGCAATCTCGGCCCATCGCAACCTCTGCCTCCCGGGTAAAAGCGATTCTCCTGCCTCAGCCTCCTGAGTAGCTGGGATTACAGGCAAGCACCACCACGCCCGGCTAATTTTGTATGTTTAGTAGAGATGGGGTTTTTCCATGTTGGTCAGGCTGGTCTTCAGCTCCCGACCTCAAGTGATCCTCTGCCTTGGCCTCCCAAAGTGCCAGGATTACAGGCATGAGCCACTGTGCCTGGCCAACTCCTTTCATTTCATGAAGGTTTCAGGCTCTCATTTGCCTTATAGTCTTTGTCTACTGTATTCCCTGTCTGGCACAATTCTCTCCCTTGTCCCCCAACTCTTTGCCTAGCTAACTCACTGTTTTTTTGTTTGTTTGTTTGTTTTGTTTTTAAATTTAAGAGTTTTTTTGAGGTATAATATGCAATAAACAGCACAGATTTAAGGTGTACAATTTGATGTTTTGACATATGTATACATCAGTAAAACATCACTACAATCAAGATAAAGAGTATATCCATGACCCCCTGTGTTTCTTCCTGCTTCTTTTAATCTTTCTCTCTCAACCCATGCGTTGGGCCACCTGCCGTCTGTCACTGCAGATGTTTTTCATTTCTAGAATTTCATATGAATGGAATCATGTAGTATATATCTTTTTTGTCTGATTTCTCTCATTCAGCATACTTATTCTGAGATTTATCCATGTTATGTGTATCAATAGGTTGTTCCTTTCTGCTGTTGAGTAGTGTTCCATCATATGGATGCACCTGTTTGTTTATTCATTCACCTGTTGATGGACATTTCAGTTGTTTCCAGTTTGGGGCTATTACAAATAAGGCTGCTATATGCAATGTGTGCAAGCCTTTTTAGGGGTATGCATTTTGATGTCTTTTTGTTTTTCAAGTTTTGTTTTAGACTCAGGGGTACCTGTGCAGGTTTGTTAACTGGGTATACTGTGTGATGCTGACGTTTGAGGTATGAATGATCTTGTTACCCAGGTACTGAGCATAGTACTCAACAGTTAGTTTTTCAACCTTGTTCCCCTTTCCTTGCTCCCCTCCAACAGTCCCCAGTGTCTATTGTTGCCATCTTTATGTCCATGACTACCCAAACTTATAAGTGAGCACATGTGCTATTTGGTTTTCTGTTCCTGCGTCAACTTGCTTAGGACAATGGCCTCTGGCTGCATCCATGTTGCTACAAAGGACACGATTTTGTTTTTTTTTTTATGGCTGCATAATATTACATGGTGTATATGTACATTTTCTTTATCCAAACCACCATTGATGGGCACCTAGGTTGATTCCATGTCTTTGCTATTGTGAATAGTGCTGTGATGAACATGTGAGTGCACGCGTCTTTTTGGCAGAATGATTTGTTTTCTTTTGGATGCATATCCAGTAGTGGGATTGCTGGGTCAAATGGTAGTTCTGTTTTAAGTTCTTTGAGAAATCTCCAAACTGCTTTCCACAGTGGCTGAACTAATTTACATTCCCACCAAGAATGTGTAAGTCTTCCTTTCTCTGCAGCCTCGTCAACATCTGTTGTTTTTTGACTTTTTAATAACTGCCATTCTGATTGGTGTGTGATGGTATCACACTGTGGTTTTGATTTGCATTTCTCTGATGATTAGTGATGTGGAGCATTTTTTTCATAAGTTTGTTGGCTGCTTGTATGTCTTCTTTTGGAGAGTGTCTGTTCATGTCTTTTGCACATTTTTTAATGGGGTTATTTGTTTTTTGCTTATTCAATTGTTTCAGTTCCTTATAGATTCTGAATATTAGACCTTTGTTGGATGCAAAGTTTGCAAATTTTTTTCCCATTCTGTGCTTTGCCTAGCTAACTCTTACTCAACCTTGAAGTCTCAGCTTCAGTCATGACTTCCTCACCAGAAGCTTTCCTGATTTTCCAGATCAGGCACCATGTGGTATATAATATAACACCTTATCTCTCAGACCCAGGCAAGAAAGCCCCCTGCCCCAAACTTAATGCCTTAGAAGGCATCATATAATATAACCACAAAGGAAATAAATCCATTAAAAACACAGAGATGCCTCTGTCCCTTGGGATTCTGTGCTCAGCACTGGCACAGAACAACCAGTAACACTGAACACACATTACTGAGTCTAATACAGTTCAGGCTCCATAGGTCACTTCTTTATATATCTTGTTCTGTCTCATTTATTTAAGTTGATAGATAAACACTGTATGCATTTATTGTGTACATGATGTTTTGAAATATGTATACATTAAAAATATGGAGTGCTTCACATATTTTTGTTATCCTTGTGCGATTGTGTTGTTTTAATTGGAAATTTGTATTGTTCCAATTTTAGTGTATGTGCTCCCTAAGCAAACACACTCTATGTCTTTAAAAAAAAAAAAGGTAACTGTGTCTGGATGCCCTGAAGGTTTGTGGGTTGTATCAGTGTGAACTTTGGAGGCCACTGTGGTTTTGGAGTATAGGCAGGAATTGAGCTGTCAAAGTGCTTAGCTAAGAGAAAAGAAAATTAACTTGTCAAATGCTTCCTCTTAGGTAGCATGGCTGTAGTGGATTCCTTTTTTCTGAGACAGAGTCTCCCTCTATTGCCCAGGCTGGGGTGCAGTGGTGCGATCTCAGCACACTGCACACTGCTTGAACCTCTGCCTCCCTGGTTCAAGCAATTCTCGTGCCTCAGCCTCCTGAGTAGCTGGAATTACAGGCGCATGCCACCACACCCAGCTAATTTTTGTATTTTTAGTAGAGATGGGGTTTCACCATGTTGGTCAGGCTGGTCTCAAATTCCTGACCTCAAGTGATTCACCCGCCTCAACCTCCCAAAGTGCTGGGATTACAAGCATGAGCCACTGCGCCCTGTCTGTAGTGGATTTTTTTTTTTTTTGAGACGGAGTCTTGCTCTGTCGCCCAGGCTGGAGTGCAGTGGTCATCTCGGCTCACTGCAACCTCCGCCTCCTGGGTTCAAGCGATTCTCCTGCCTCAGCCTCCCAAGTTGCTGGAATTACAGGCGCCTGCCACCAAGCCCAGCTAATTTTTGTATTTTTAGTAGACACAGGGTCTCGCCATGTTGGCGAGGCTGGTCTCAAACTCTGACCACAGGTGATCCACCTGCCTCAGCCTCCCAAAGTGCTGGGATTATAGGCGTGAGCCACCGCGCTCAGCTGTGTAGTGAATTCTTGCATGAAATATTATCTACCAGTAGTGCTGAGGGTCCATTTTCTTGCTCTGTTTTATGTTCCAGTTTCTGGTTCTGGAGGTACCCATGAATTAGTGTAGTGTTTGCAACATTGCACGTGGGCGCTAAGGAACATTTTGTAGTAATAAATAATTTATATTATCCTTAAATTTTTATATTTGTACCTCTAGATACAACATGTTAAACATGATACTGGTTCTTTTTATTGACATTAGATGGACACTGAATGCTAGAATTGCAAGTAGGTTTGTTTTTATAAAAATATTTCATTAGGCCAGGTGCAGTGGCTAACACCTGTAATCTCAGCACTTTGGGAGGCCCAAAGTGGGAGGGTCACTTGAGCCCAGGAGTTTAAGACCAGTCTTAGCAACACAGTGAGACCCTATCTCTACAAAAAAATAGAAAAAAAAATAGCCAGGTGTGGTGACGTGCACCTGTGGTCCTAGCTATTCAGGAGGCTGAAATGGGAGGATCTCTTAAGCCTGGGAAGTTGAGGCTGCAGTGAGTCATGATCTTGCCACTGCACTCCATCCTGGGTGACAGAGCAAGAACCCCTCTCAAGAAACAACAACAACAAAAACCAACCGTCTTTGATTAGATTCGAATTTTCAAAAAAAAAATTTAATGAAATGTTCAGCTCTCAAGTAGGAACTTTGTCTCCTATTATCTCCCTTGGATAAAAGGAATACTGGGTTTAGGATGGCCATGTTTTTAGCAACCCAGATTCACAATCAAGGGATTCCAGCCAAACTTTCTGTTCCCATTCTCTTTGCTTATGAATATTTTGTCTTCCTTCTCGCCTTAGGTAGTGAGGTGTAAAAAGCTTGAGCTAAGTCCTTGATAGGGGTGTAGGATGTACCTGTGATTATCTGTTGGAGCTCTTTCATTGGGGGATTTGGGAAATGGTCTAGATGGATGGGGACAGAGTGGCGGAAAGTCACCGATTTATTGCCTCATCCCATCCAGAGTCTTTTCTTTTGTTTTTTGAGATGATGGTCTCACTGCATCACTCAGGCTAGTCTCAAACTCCTGCCCTCAAGCGATCCTCCTGCCTCCACCTCCCAAAGTGCTGGGATTACAGGCGAGAGCTACTGCACCAAGCCCCAGCCAGTCTTGAGGCTGCTGTTGTTCCAACCAGGCTGGGGACTTTGAACTGCTCTCTTGAGAAGCCTTCAGGGACCACTGGGCTGTAATTCGTGCGTTCTCAGAGCCAGGATTTGTAGCAGTTCCCTCTCATGGGCTTCCTACCCCCTCTGGAGCTTTTTTTCTACAGCTGGAAGAGTGTAGTGAGACTAGAGGAGGAGAGGGTCTGCTGTTCACTCTTCTCCCAGTTACTCTATGATCATTAGAGACCTGGTTGTTCCCAAACTCAGAGAAAAGGGAAAAAAGCTGAACCCAGAAGCTGGGGGTGGGGCTGGAAAGAAATGCTGGCAGACAGCGGGAGAGGTGTGAATAGGGAGAGTCCAGCCAGAGGAATACAGATAGCTAGAGCTAAGAACCAAGTACAACAATAGAATAGCCTTTGTCCTTGACATCTCTCTGGGTCAGAATGAATGAGCCACACACCACAGGTTCTTGGGGCAGGCAGCACGGTGCAATTGAAGAAGTACTGGACTTGGGGATTTTTGACCTGCATTTCAATTCTGGGGCTGCCCCTTAAGAATGCTGTCAAATGGCTTCTCTGAGTCTCAGTTTCAGTACTTTTAGCACAGGCTTTGGATTCAGATAGACTCAGCTCCTGGCACCTGCATGACCTTGGACAAGTTACTTAACCTAAGAGACTCAGTTGCCTCATCTGTAAAATGAACAGTAACACCTTAGAGTTGTTGCGATGAGTAAATAAGATAATTGATGGGAAGTAGATTCTATTGGTACATAGGATTGTAGAATAACAGTGAGTTTGGAGCCAGGTGACATGGGCTTGAGCCAACTGCCTGCAGCTAGATGTGTAGCCTCTCTGAGAACCAATTCCTCCCCTGTAAGAAGGAGTAACAATGCCTCCTTCGCAGGGTTCTTGTGGGGCTCTGCTGAGATAAGATGTATGAAAGCACTCTGTACAGCTCTGTAGAAATGTGAAGGATTATTTTTGTTCTTCAGCTCGCCCTCTAACAAAGGCTGAATAAGTACTGAATTGGCCAAAAAAGGGAGGGCAAAGGAAGGAATGTGAATCTTAGGGGGAGTAGCAAAAAAGCTGGAATAATCCCCACACTGTGTTTCCAACACTTTTCATGAAGCCCGAGCTCCAAGGAACAGTACACATCCAGGGAGGGAGGTGAGAAACTGGGGACTTGAGGGGGAAGGGGGTTAGGAGGAGAGGGAAAAGGAGCCCATTGCTGTCAAAGCCCAGGAGGACATGGAAGGTCCTTGCCTGGTGAGGAGAAGAAAAGGGTGTCTCTCGAGTCCCAGCTCCTGCTGTGTCTTCCTCCGTGATCCAGACTCTCTTGTGATCCACAAAGCACAGCTTCCAGCTTTGAGCCAAGAAATGCTGCCTTCCAGTGCCCCCCACCTGGCAGCTACTGAGCAGATTCAAATATGCTCAGGGTTGGAGCCCAGAGAAAAAAGACAGGAATTCTGCTGTCCCCAGTGGAGGCTGGTTTGTCCTCCTCATACCCCACCAGACAGGGCAGAGCCCCTCAAGCCAGCCTCCCCCTCCTCCTCCACTTTCCCTTGATCTGCCTGAACCAGGACATGATGCCAGGGCCATGGACCTGCTGGTCCTGAGCTCCGAGAGCCCTTCCCTTGGGAGCTCAGCCCATCAGATGTGCCAGGGAAATGTTTCCACAGATTAGTGCCTCCTGTGGTGAGACAGTAGCAGCAGGTGTCAGGAACAGGGCAGGGAGGGAACAAAGCCCAGGGAGCCCTTGGGAGGAGCCCAAGGACAGAGGCTTTCTTTTCCAGTCTCTGGCCTCCAGAACCAGGAGGTTTGGGGTTCCTCCAAAGCCCCTGCCTCAGTTTCACCTCTCAGTGACCAGCTGGTGATGCACAGATCACTTTATTTGACTGATTATGGTGACAATTATGGTAGTATCACAGTTTGGGTAAGTCCAGGTCCAGAAGTAGAATAAATTGGAGAGTAAGGGGAGAGATGTAGGAGAGACAGGAGAGATGAAGAGACAGCTCATGAGTCCAAGAAGAGAGGGGAATAAAAGGGGAGAAGAAAGTTCTAGTAAGAAGAAATATATAAGCTCTGGAGAAAGCATCCCAGCAAGAGTGCCCTAAATTAAAGACTCCTATCAGGTAACAACTGGTTGAGATTTCTCAAATCTACATTTGTTAAGTCAAGCCTGGAAGGCGAAGCAGTGAAATAACCAGCATAAGACAGATAAGGGACAAGAGGGCAGCAAATGCCAGTGGATCAAGGGATGCAGATGTCGGGAGGAAGGGAGAAGCCAGATTTCTGCTGACTTTACCTTACCCCGGCCTTGTTCTTGGGAGAGTTTAAGAGTGAGCAAGACAGATGGGCAATGTTTTACAATGTGGTTTTGATCAAAAGTTTCATCAACACTAGCTTTCCCCCTTGGGTTAGTCCTGTCGCGGGGTCGGGCATGCCTAACCCAGCAGGCCCCTTGACCTCACAGTTTGTGTAGGTGAGAAACTGGCTCCTGGTCTGTGTCAGCATTCTGAATCAACTCAAAGATGAATTTCACTTGGGTCTCATAGGCTTGGACTGAGATTTTCTCGTTGACTCCATGGATGCTGAGGAAAGTAAGGTACATTTAGGGAAGGAGGGGAGGGCCAAGTGCCACAGCACAAGTGTTATCACAGAGCACTTTCCTTACTTCCCTCACCAACCCGGAAACTACTGGCCCTCCAGGGCTAGGAAAGAGAGGGGCAAGGGAGGGGCCATCTGAGATTTCAGATGCACATTGGTCGTTTCTCAGGGATCCATCTATGCTCATGACAAAGAACAGTGCGGAATAAACTCCTGGGGAGTCCAAAATAATCTCCTGCTCTGAAATCCATTCAATAATTTGTCCTCCGGGAGAATTATCTTTTTTCTTGAGATAGGTTCTCACTCTGTAGCCCAGGCTAGACTGCAGTGGTACAATCACAGCTCACTGCAGCCTGAACATTCTGGGTTTCAGTGATCCCCCCACCTCAGCTCCTGAGTTGCTGGGACCCCAGGTGTGTGGCTAATTTTTTTATTTTTTAATTTTTTTTTTGAAGAGATGGAGTCTCATTATGTTGCCCAGGCTGGTCTCAAAACTTCTGGGCTGAAGTGAGCCTCCTGCCTCAGCCTCCCAAAGTATTGGGATTATAGGTGTGAGTCACCACACTTGGCCAAGAACTATCTTTCCAATTGTCTTTCTCTTAGGACAGAATGCCTAGCTAGACTATCTCTAAGCCAGTCCCCTACTCTCCCACTTACTAGGGCTAAGAGAGGGTAGGGAAGGCAACTGCCCAGGGTGCCTACCCAGTTTTCTGTGGCACCTAGAAACTTTACTATCAGACCTCACATCCACCAACCTGCCTCCCCACAGTGAAACAAAACAGAGCAAAACAAAACAAACAACAACCAAACTACATATGTAATCTCAAAGATGAAAGGAAACAGAGTACCTACCCATCTCCCATTTAAAAAACAAAAACATGAAAGCTGTTCTTAAGCTCCTATTCAAATATTTTCACTCTGTCTACAGAGGATTTAGGATGGGGAAATCAAGTCTGGACGTGATAAGTAGCAGAGAGGTAAATGGAAATCATCCTCCCAAACCCCAGGATTGAAAATGTGCTGAAGAACCCACAAAAATAGTAATTCACACAGAGCAGTTAAAATTGGTGCTCACATCTTGGATTTCCATAGTGCTTTCTTCTGAGAAGTCAAAACACGCATCCGCCTTTGACCTCATATGTGTCTGCATTTCAGAAAATGCTGAGGAGTCTCCCCATTTTGTAAGTGGAGAAAACGGGGTCCAGAGGATAAGCCCTCTCCCAAAGAGAGGAGGAGCTGGGATTAGCACCCAAGGGTACCGATTCTACCAGGTTCTCCCCAATCACCCAATTATCTCCATCTTTGTAAAAGAGGGGCCAATTTCCATAAATTCTAGGGGGTGACAATGAGACTCTGGCAATAAGGACAGTAGATGGGTTAGGTTCTACAATGTCTCTGTTTCATTTTGCCAAATCCTGGCTTTCCCCCTGATTCTGTGGACTGCCAGGAGCATGGGGTAGGAAAAGGACACATCAAGTGTATTTCTTTTCTCCCACCTGCTGCTCAAACCTGTTCCACTCACCGTTTGAAGTCTTCAGGCTGTATGTAGATGGGGTAGAACCTGTAGATGCCAGTGGTGAGGTTTGTAAAGAATCGGCTGTCTGTGTTGCCAATAGAAGTAACTAGAGAGGGAAGATCAACAGGAAAGGGGCTTTACATGAGCAATCAAACCAGCGAAGTGGCTGGGGTGTGGCCTAGCTGGAAAATCAGGACTACTGGATCACTACAGAGCAATGCCTGGGCTCTCCTGAAAGCGTATAGCTATCCTTACAAAAAGCACCATTTCAGCCAGGAACATGGAATCTCCTTCCAAGGGCATTGGTGAGACATCCCTTGGATGGACCATTCAAGGGATGTCTCACCAATGCCCTTGGAAGTGTCCTCTCCCCATGACGACCAGGGAGGCCAATATCTTCATTTCATACCCAAGGCCATGGCCATTTGCTATTCCCCATGACGCCCAGGGTGGCCAGTATCTTCATTTCATACCCAAGGCCATGGCCGTTTGCTGTTCCCCATGACGCCCAGGGTGGCCAGTATCTTCATTTCATACCCAAGGCCATGGCCGTTTGCTGTTCCCCATGACGCCCAGGGTGGCCAGTATCTTCATTTCATACCCAAGGCCATGGCCGTTTGCTGTTCCCCATGACGCCCAGGGTGGCCAGTATCTTCATTTCATACCCAAGGCCATGGCCATTTGCTATTTAAGAAACCAGAATCTAGATAGCACTTTTTTATCACCTGACCTTTATTCTGTATCACTCTAGGTCAGAAATAAATACCCTCTGGGAGAACTTTACTACTATAAAATATAACCCTCTTGAATTGGAACAAAATTTCCTGTTATTCTCATCCTCTGAAGTCTTCCTAGAGTCAAACCTTAGGTCTGGAAAGTGCCAGGATACTCTCTTTCCAGTTTCCCACTCTCCTGAAGGTGGTAGCAGGTCACCTAGCAGAGGCTGGGACTTGTGCCCATAGGTGTGTTCTTTGGGAAAAGACACCCTGGAGGATCAATTCAAGTGTGTGTGGTGATTTGAGATGGTAATTTGTGTTTTGTTCCATCTTCCACTCCTGGTTTCAAATGGACATCCAGGCCCTTCAAGTTCCTTGCTTTGTGGTTGATTGCTGCCTATCTTTTTTCTGCAAAAGCCTGGCCCCATTGGTGGATTACAGTAAGTGCTCCAGAAGAAAGAGAATAGAGTAGGTAGCCTTTGAGGGCCAAGAGAGGAGAATCTGGGATTGTGAGGGCCGGGTTCCTGGATGTTTGGAGGAATCTCTGATTAAACCAAGAGAAAAGAAAACTAGACACAGGCCTTAATATTGAGCATTAATAATTGAGCAATATCATTATTATTGAGCAACGTCTCTCTCCTTTTTTTTTTTTTTGACAGAGTCTTGCTCTGTCACCCAGGCTGGACTGCAGTGGGGCTGTCTCGGCTCACTGCAACCTCTGCCTCCTGGGTTCAAGCGATTCTCCTGCCTCATCCTCCCGAGTAGCTGGGACTACAGGCGTGAGCTACCATGCCCAGCTAATTTTTGTATTTTTAGTAGAGATGAAGTTTCACCATATTGGTCAGGCTGGTCTTGAACTCCTGACCTCGTGATCCACCCACCTCTGCCTCCCAAAGTGCTGGGATTACAGGCGTGAGCCACCGTGCCCGGCTGAGCAATGTCTTAATATTAGAGCAATAACCATTGACCAGAGATTCTCAAACTATAGTTAGTCATCACCTTGTGTCAGAATCTCCTGGGGGTATTTGTGAAAAAGGCAAATTCCAGGGTCCCTTCCAGATTTGGTTAACCCAAATCTTTGTAGTGGGTCCAGGTAATCTGCATTTTAATAGTTCCCTGGGGAGACCTATTCCACTCTTAGATTGGAGAACCACTGTCTGCAAAGCACAGATTTGGATGGGGTGCTAGAAGGCTGCAGAAGGGGAACAGAGGGGTGCTGCTGGGATTGGTCTGGGCTGGGAAACATAAATTAGGTTAAGGCAAATGGTATGGGCTGGGAGGCTTTTCTGAGCTGAGGATTCTGAGCTCTGCTGCTGAGCTGTTATCCTAGAATGGATCAGAACCAGACTTTGGGAAGATCTTGGCCCCTTCTGTGGCTCCTAGAGAGGAGGGAGTAGTCTAAGCCAATTCTCCCCTCTATGCCAGAGTGGCTGGCCTAGGTTCAGCAAGGACCCAGGCTTGACTGACCTAATTTATTGTTTCTGTTCCTTTCCTGTTTGCGTTCTCACTTCCACTCTGAAGGGAAAATACAGTTCTAGTCTCATCAGGAGGGGAAGCAGCCAGCTGTTTACAGGCTGAACATCTAGGGTGGGGGTGGGGAAGTAGACATTGGATAGGAAACAGTTCCAGCCCCCTCCTCCCTCCAGCCACAGCTGATGAAGTCATTACCTGGGGCAGTAATATTGACTTCCGGGAAGACGGACTGTACGGTCTGGCAGAGCAGCTGGTAGCCCAAGGCCTTGTCATCAGAAGGGCTGACGGGGAGGGGGTCAAAGGCACTCAACACATGGAACTGGACTCTGTTATCAGCCACAATGTTCTTTGTGAGTTCTAGGACCTCCAGGGTAGAAACAAAGGGGGTTCGATTTCTTATTGATTTCTATACATGTACAATATGAGCTTAAATATCCTGATTTCTTTCCAGCAAGGCAGAGCCTGAGGGTTTACAGACAGGACTTATTTTTTTTTAAGCACTGGGACTTCAATTTCAGCTGACTGGCTATAGGTGATGTAAGAGCTGGGTCTTCCTGGAAAGCAACCTACAGCATGATAGATTTAGGTTAAATGTTTTGGGAGACTTGTCTTACAGTCATGAATCAGATCTTGAATTGGAACAAATTTACATGAGCAATCAAACCAACGAAGTGGCAAGGGGATGGCCTGGCTGGAAAATTGACTACTGGGTCACTACAGAGCAATGCCTGGGCTCTCTTGAAAGCCTATAGCTATTCTTACGAAAAGCACCATTTCAGCCAGGAACATGGAATCTCCTTCCAAGGGCATTGGTGAGATATCCCTTCGATGGAAAGTTGGATGGGAATTGGAAAATCAGGAAGTTATGTATCTTTCCCCTTGGGTGGTGAGCCACAGGCTGGATGAAAGTGTCGAAGACACAGCAGAATGTCAATCATCTCGAGGCTGGGGAATAGATGTGATGACCTGGCTTCAGCCTCGGAGAACCTCAGACAGGTAATAAAAGGGTCACACAGTTTTTTCCCCCCTCTGGGCATTCCTGCTTCCTGTTTGTAACCAGCTGCACTGGGGCCAGGAAGATGAGCTCAACACAGACAAAAAGTCAGAAGTTATGATACTTGTATTCAAGTTTTCTCTCTTTGCTTCGTTTCCTTGGGAAAGAACCTGAGGAAACTCCTAGAAAATTCTGTCTGAAATGACTAGAATGAATCCAGAAAAATTCCTGGCTGCAGTCAGGAAGTAGACCAGACCCTGAGGATTAGGTCACATAGAGCCACGTGGGAATGGACCAGGAGACTGGCTTAGAGGGACCCTTGCTCTCCAAAGCTCCAGCACTAGTCCCAACCCATTTGTTCAGTAGTTGCTTTAAAACTGCCTCTGCTCTAGAAAGGGGGGGTTGTCCCATAGCTGCAGATCACCTGAATGGGGGACATTATCTTAAGAGTACCTCTTTTTTTTTTTTTTTTTTTTTTGAGACAGAATCTCACTCTGTCGCCCAGGCTGGAGTGCAGTGGTGCGATCTCGGCTCACTGCAACCTCTGCCTCCCAGGTTCAAGCAATTCTCCTGCCTCAGCCTCCCGAGTAGCTGGGATTACAGGCATGTACCACCACGCCTGACTAATTTTTGTATTTTTAGTAGAGACTGGGTTTCGCCATGTTGGTCAGGCTGGTCTCAAACTCCTGACCTCAAGTGATCTGCCCGCCTTGGCCTCCCAAACTGTTGGGATTACAGGCGTGAGCCATCATGCCTGGCCAAGAGTACCTTTTTTTTTTTTTTTTTTGAGACAGAATCTCGCTATGTCGCCCAGGCTGGAGTGCAGTGGCACCATCTCGGCTCACTGCGATCTCTGCCTCCTGGATTCAAGCAATTCTCTTGCCTTAGCCTCCCAAGTAGCTGGGACTACAGGCATGCACCACCATGTGTGGCTAATTTTTGTATTTTTAGTAGAGACGGGGTTTTGCCATGTTGGCTAGGCTAGTCTTGAAACTCTTGACCTCAGGTGATCTGTCTGCCTTGCCCTCCCAAAGTGCTAGGATTACAGGCATGAGCCACCGTGCCCGGCCCCAAGAGTACCTCTTTTATGCCAGAAGAATGTTAGGAGTTGAGTCTGGAGAGGAAGTGAAGGTTCCCACTTCTGGCTTAGAAACCACCATTTGAATCAAAACAAATATCCTGCTATTGGATGGGCAAAGGGGTCATCAAAGTGTATTCTCACTTCTCAGAGCATATTTTCACTCTAGCACTTATAATACAAATATCCTAATACAAGAATTAATGCACGGTCTTGACATATTCTCAGCCCATTGGCAAGTTTGTGAAGTCAGCCTCCATGAGGTGGGTTGGGACTGTGCCCACTGCCCCAAATTCCTTAGAAGTCCCTCCAGAAATCGAAGAAGGCATGCAGAATGGATCCCTTCAGTAAGAGGCTGCAGGAGCTCAGGTTTCCCACTAGCTGCTGGGCTAGGCAGGGACTGTGTCTGACTCAAGGGCAGGGACTGTGTCTATCTCATTTCTGCATTTCCAGTAGCAAGCACATAAAAGTCATGCAATAAATCTTGGATACATAAAATTTAAAAGATGTGAACCAATAAAAATAAGAATAGGCATTGATTCATTAAATAACTTGCCACGGGTTATACAGTCAGTATTGTCAGGTCGGGTATCTGTCTGACTTTACAGGAATAATGCTTTACTGCTTCCTAAGTACGTACAGTTAGAGGTGGTGTGGAGTATAACCTGAGAGGAGGTGTTCATCTGAGATGGACTCCTTAGTGGTATGAATGTTTAGCCCAAGTTTCAAGGAAGGATATGAAACTGACAGAGACAAGGTAACAGATCGTCTGAACATGGAGAAGGGCAGGCACAAAAATTGAGATGTGACAACCAACTTTGTGCCTCAGTCACTCACAGTTGTATGACCTTGGACAAGCTTCTTAACCTCTCTGTGCCTCAGCCTGCCTATCTGTTAACATGTAGATGATGGTAGCACCTACCTCATAAGTGGTGGTGACCATTACTGGAGTTAATATGTGTAATGTGCTGAGGTCAGGAGATCGAGACCAACCTGGCTAACACAGTGAAACCCCGTCTCTACTAAAAATACAAAAAATTAGCTGGGCGTGGTGGCGGGTGCCTGGAGTCCCGGCTGCTCGGGAGGCTGAGGCAGGAGAATGGCATGAACCCGGGAGGCGGAGCTTGCAGTGAGCCAAGATCATGCCACTGCACTCCAGCCTGGGCGACAGAGCAAGACTCTGACTCAAAAAAAAAAAAAAAAAAAAAAAAGGTGTAATGTGCGTAGGGCAGTGCCTGGCACATGGTAAGCACTCAAAAAATGCTAGCTGTTATTTGCTTATTTAGAATAGAGGGACCACCTTGGGCAAGAATCGGAGGTACAAGAATGGAACTAGGAGGAGACACTTGTCAATGGTGAGAGACCTCAAAGGTGACTTTAGAGCACACGAATCTCTCATTTCTCTGATCTCCTGTTCTTTTTTTTTTGAGACGGAGTCTCGCTCTGTCACCCAGAATGGAGTGCAATGGTGTGATCTTGGCTCACTGCAACCTCTGCCTCCTGGGTTCGAGTGATTCTCCTGCCTCAGCCTCCTGAGTAGCTGGGATTACAGGTGCCCACCACCATGCCCGGCTAATTTTTGTATTTTTAGTGGAGACGGGGTTTCACCATGTTGGTCAGCCTGGTCTTGAACTCCTGACCTTGTGATCTGCCCAGCTTGGCCTCCCAAAGTGCTGGGATTACAGGCGTGAGCCACTGCACTGGGCCCAGATCTCCTGTAGTTCTTGCAGTGCATTCCCACAACCTTATGTTGTTCTCTGTTTTATGTGTAGAGATATTTTCCTCTAAGTGAACGGTACAGCTGTTGAAGGCAAGGACAATGGATACTTAAAAACAGGTAAGGTCTTTAGAGTTAGCAAGTCCAGCTTCTGTCCTGCTGTAAGGCTGCTCATCAGAAAACTCATGACAGGTTGTCATCCCATCTGCTGCAATATTTCCAGCGGCAGAAAGCTCGTCACTGCATGCTATATACCATTCCATTTTTGAGTAGTTCAGTTATAAATATCTTGCTTATAACTCAGATATGGTGTCCCGTAATATCTAATCCCTCTCCTTCTTTTTTGAGACAGTGTCTTGCTCTGTCACCCAGGCTGGAGTGCAGTGGTGTGATCATAGCTCACTGTAACTTCCAACTTCTGGGATCAAGAGATCCTCCTGCCTCAGCCTCCTGTGAGTAGCTGGGAGTATAGGAGTGTGCCTGCTTAATATTTATTTTTATTTGTAGAGATAGGGTCTCACTGTGTTGTCCAGGCTGGTCTTGAACTCCTGGCCTCAAGCAATCCTCTGGCCTCAGCCTCCCAAAGCACTGGGATTATAGGTATGAGCCACTATGCCTGGCCCTGCCTCTCCTTTTTTTGACAATGAATATACTCCACAGGATGTAATATAGTACTAGACGCATCATAAACACTCAGCAGAATCTTACCTGTCAAAATTAGAGGGCATCTGTACTGCTCCCCACTTTGTGCTCTTGCTGCTTGGATGCTATTGCCAGGTCTTTGCTCCTCCTCAGAAAGGGCTTCAGTGACCATTGCATTTAAAGGACCTCACTGCTGTACTTCTGCCCCACAATTACTCTGTGACACAGCATCCTATTACTTTCTTTATGGTATTTACCACTTAAAAAAAATTTGCTTGCTTACTGCTGTCTCTTCACTAGAACGTAAGCACCATTAGAATGGGAATCTTGTCTGTCTTGTTCACCATTCTCCCAAATGCTTAGAAGAATGTCTAGTCCACAGTAGCTACCAATAGACACTTGAATGAAAAAATGAAGGAAGAAAGGAAAGAATCTTCTCTACAACACTCTTATTGAGCCCTTTTAGTGGTGAGGAGCACAATCACTGTCCAAGATAGCACATTCCAAAACTCTCCCTCAAGTGGAGACTCCCTCAAACATCTCCCACTGGCCTTCTCTCTACTCCTTCAGGCCCATTCAGGACACACCTTCCTTTCCACATGGCAGCCTCTTGGATTTCTGAAGGTTCTGTTCCTCACAGATAGGTGCTGGAGACCTATCTACAACTGAAGTTGAATATGGAGCAAGAGAATTCTGGGGGCGGCCTGTGTTCCTGCTGGATCCAGCCCGAGGCTCTGTGCACAGGGAGTGCAGCAGGGAGTGTTCCTGACGCATGGAACTGGGGCTGGAGGGAGAGGAGTAACCAGGACAAATGCGCCCACAAGCTTTCTGAATATGGAGGCTTTCCATTCCTCACTGCGGCACGTGGGCAGGATGAACCTAGGGATTCCAGGGGTTTCATCAGAGAGACCGGAAGGAAGGTCACTGTGGCAAGGGAGTAGAGAGGAGGGAAGAGTGCCAGGACCTGGGGAGATGAAAGCCCCAGCTGGGTGGAAAACAGCCCTTGGAAAGGGCATGGAGTTGGAATGAGGCTGGAAAAAACTAGTGGAAAGAAGCTCAATGAGGGGAATTCAGTGATTTCCTGGCCCCATGAGACCCCAGGGAGAGGACAAAGGTTGGCACCTGATGAAAGGCAGGAGAACCCAGGGCTCACATTGGTCCTAACTACCCCCCACTCCCCCAACCTGCTCAATGCTGGGTGGCTCTGGGCAGGATGTCAACCTTCTCCCCGCTCTACAATGAGGAGTGTGCCTCTCTCCTTGCATGAGGACAATTAAAGTCCTCTCTGGGGAAGAACTTAGGAGAAAGGACCATAGAAGTCCAAGTGCCACTGACCCTTGATAATCTGTGCCACAGAACTGCCCCAAACCCTGGTATATTCTGGAATGTATTACTCATCTGATAGTCACTGGGTTGTCTTTTTGGATCTTTTTTTTTTTTTTTTTTTGAAGCATCGGGTTTACCTTTTGAATTCCTTTTAGCTCAGCCTGATGTTTAAATAAGCTGGCATTTACTGTGGATGTCAGACATTCTGTGTAACTTCTACTCACCCTTCAGTTTTCAGCTTAAACATTACTGCCTCAGGAAGCCCTGCCTGATTCCCAGATGGGGTCTGGTTCCTTGTTATATTCTCTAACAAGCACCAGGTTCCTCTTCATTATAGCACTCATCGTGGTTTGCAATTATACATTCATTTTTAAATTGATGTTTGTAGCAGACCATTGCAAGGCTCTGGCCTCAACTCTTTTCTCTCCTAGCTCTCTGCACCTTCTTCCCATGGGCTTTTATTGAATCTAGAGGTTCCCATGATGTTAATGACACTCCAGCCTATATCTCTAGTTCATATCTCTCTCTCCAGACCTGAGGTATTTATAATTGCCTATTTCATATGTTATAAGCTTCTCAAACTTCCAAATTATGATATTCTTGAACTTGTTTTAATTTCTGAATTCCCAATCTTAGTCAAAGGCATTAACTACTTGGTCAACTACCCAGGTTAAAAACCTTGGAGCCATCCTGCTTTTCTCTCGCTCCATACCCATATACATACCACATCCTATTGAACCCACCTCTCTCCCACCTCTGGTGGTTGCTCTCTTCTCCACCCCATGACCATGGCCTCAGTCCAGACCTTCACATGCACTACCTAAGATGCTGAAATAGCTCTCTGTCTCCTTCTCCTCCAGCACTCCCTCTGCAATGCTGCTAGCATGACCTCTCTAAAAGCAAATCTGAGTATTTGGTTGAAGACCTCTAAAAGTTCTCTCCTGTCATAGATTTCACAGATTAGGGCCCAAACTCCTCAGCATAGCATACAAGGCCTAGATCCCTAAACTACAACTTCATTTCCTATCAGTTTTCATCTCCTATTACTTGTCCCCAATTTATTCTATTCGTTAAGCCACAATGAATGTCTTACTTCTAGCCAAGTTCTGTTTTTCCTCTAAGGCCCGGTTCAACATTTTAGTAGTCAGAAAAGACTTTTTTGACCCTAAGAAGTAGCATGAATTTCTTTCTTTGCAGTGGTCCTATGGCAATTTGTTCACCTCTAATTTTTATAATCATAGTTTAGGGTTGTGGCTAAAAGCACAAACTCTGGAACTAGACTGCTAGATATATAATCTTGGGTATGCTGTTTGATTGCTCTGGTACTCTGTACCTCAATTTTCACCAGTTAAATGCAGATTTAGGGTGGGTGGTTGTGAGGATTAAAATGTATGGGTATACCTTAGAAAGGTGCCAAATATGGCTGGGCGTGGTGGCTCATGTCTGTAATCCCAACCCTTTGGAAGGCCGAGGCGGGTGGCTCACAAGGTCAGGAGATCAAGACCACTCTGGCTAACATGGTGAAACCCCGTCTCTACTAAAAATACAAAATACAAAAAATTACAAAAATACAAAATACAAAAAATACAAAATACTAAAAATACAAAAAATTAGCCAGGCATAGTGGCACGTGCCTATGGTCCCAGCTACTTGGGAGTCTGAGGCAGGAGAATCGCTTGAACCCGGGAGGCGGAGGTTGTAGTGAGCCAAGATCGCGCCACTGCACTCCAGCCTGGGCGACAGAGCAAGACTCTGACTCAAAAAAAAAAAAAAAAAAAAAAAAAGGAAGAAAGGTGCCAAATACATAGCAAGCCTACTACACTACTACATATATATAATGTTATATATAATGTTTGTTACTACAGGTATTGCTATCATTTATTCATACTCATCTTCCATTTCAGACCCCATGTTTACCCAAACCCAGGATCTCCAATCCTAATGAAGTATCTGGTGCATAGGTTGTCTTTGAAAAATGTTGGTTGAATAAATGGGACACTGGACCAGCCCTAGGACTGTAGTTAAACCCGGGCCCTGAGGGCCACATCTCCCTGATGCTGCATGAGTTGTTGTCTGGAACATATGGTACATACCTCTTGGACTGTCTGTCCAGGGTGAATCCGGAAGTTGACTGTGGCCTGGGCCACTGGGGGGATGACATTGAACTAGAGAGAGAAGCACAAAACCCTGGCTTGAGTCAACCTCAAATCTTCTACATCTGCCTGCCCAGGAAATGCTAATTTCCTCAGCTCAGGCAGAGTTGGCTGATTTGACTTAAGGACCCAAGGCTTAGCTTTTCTAGTCTGCCTCTTGTCTTCTCTGAACTAAGTGACATGTTATATTCAGAGCTGAAGGGGTGTCTCTGCTAAGCCAGACCTTCGTGCTTCTTGGTGCTGCAGGGGGTCACAGAGATGTTCAGAGCAAGGCTGCTTTCTCTCATCACCCAGATATCTCTGTTTTGGCCCCATGCTGTGCTATTAGAAGCCTTCTGTGTGCACTTTCTTTCCCAGCACACCCAGGACATTTCTGCAGCTGTTAACATTAGTGCTTACTCACGATGGGGCAGCCAGAGCCTCTGTTGACCCCCATCATGGCATAGCATGGGGCTCACATCAGGTTTGATCCTTGAGGGGGATGAGAAGAACACATACTCCTCACATATTCCTGGTCAGGCAGGAACAAAAGAGTGACAGAAAAGTAACCTTCAGAGTAAGAAAAGGACCCTAGTGCTGGCCAGTGCTCTGCCTATTCTCAACTATTCCCAGCCAGTGACTGAGCCAAGACAGAGGGATCTGGCTTGTTCTCTAGCGCTGTTAGTATGTTTCTGAGACCCTAAGACCTAACATACCCTTTGGGAGCTGGTTCCCTCTTATCCTTGAGGCTGCTGAGCAATTGTTCTAACCAATCAGATAAGCCAGTCAGGCAGTAATTGCCTCCCCATTCCCGACCTTCTAGCAGGGATTGGTGGTTTCCCAGGTCCAGTTGTAAAATCTGACTTTTTTGCCTGACCAGGAGGAATCCAGGACTAACTGGAGAAAAGAGTTAGGCTATGGAGGGATTGTTCCTTGGAGGCCGGGAGACTCCCCAAGTGCATATCTTTCTTTGAACTCGTATGGTGCAAAAAAGCACTAAGTGGTCAGGGACAGAACTGGGCTGTTGCAAATTAGCTGTTGCAACCTCTTTGTGCCTCTGTTTTCTCAACTGGGTATTGGGGCAATACTCATAGGACACTTAGAAGGCTCAGATGGAGTAACAAAGTATCCTGGGGAGATGAAAACACCATTCAAATGTCAGGACACAGTGCTATTATTCTGATGAACACTACAGCTGACACACTGGACAGTCCAGTAAGTTATGCCAGGAATTAATTCAGAGGCATCATTCACTTATATACCCGATTACTAGAGTGCTTCAAGGTCACATTGTACTCTAGGTGAATGGTGCCCCCTGAGGTTGTGCTGGTGGTACTGGCAGTTACAAGAATGGTCTAACTCCCTTCAAGATTTCAGAAAGGCCTATGTCTTTGCGTGGCTAGGCTTGGATCCAGCTGACACACACAGAAGGAAGGAAGAGCCAGTAGATAGATTCAAGGAAGGGAGGAGGGGAGGGAGGTAGGGAAAAGCTATATGGGGATGAACCAGGGATGTTACCTTGACCCCTGCTTTGAATATGGTGAGTGCCGTGGTGGTCCTGATTATTGCATTGGTTAAGGGATTTCTCTCCATAAACCTAAAACAAAAGGACCAAGGTCAGATGTTAGAAAGAACCAATGGGGTGAAGGAAAGGGCAGAAACATTACCCACTTTCCTGAACCTTGGGGATCTTTAAGACTGAGAGAGACATCTTAGAGATGTCTTAAATATACACACTTATAGATGCAGTATCTGGTGGCTGAGGGATGATAAGTCAGGCCCAGTTAAGCCAAGGAGAGGGGCCTGGGGGGTGGGTAGGTTTGAGGTGAGGGATGTGAAAAAAGGAAAGATAATACTTTACCTGCTTATAAGTGGTTCAAATAGCCATGGGTTGCTCAGGATTATATTGACAGGGAAGGGAAACTGGGAAAGAACAAGGTCAGCAGGATTTCAGAGGGGTCAGCACCACAGGGTCACCTCTAGTTTAGCCTGGGTCTCTGAGACCTGAGTCTCTCTCTACTTTAGAGCTGCCTCAGGGGCCCTTAGCAGTCAGGAGTGCTGCTAAATTCAGTTAGCTCAATCCCTGCTAGAGGATCAGGAATAGGGAGGCAATTACTGTCTGGCTGGGCTTATCTGGTTGGTTAGAACAATTGCTTGGCAACCTCAAGGATAAGTGGGAACCAGCTCCCAAAGGGTAGATTAGGTCTTAGGGTCTCAGAAACACACTAACAGCTGTAGAGAACAAGCCAGATCCCTGTGTCTTGGCTCAGCCACTGGCTGGGAATAGGTGAGAATAGGCAGAGCGCTGGACAGTACTAGGGTCCTTTTCTTACTCTAAAGGTTACTTTTCTGTCCCTCTTTTGTTCCTAGCTGACTAGGAGTATGTGATACTTCTTCCCATACCTCATTTGCCAGTTGCTGCAATACCGTCACCAATGTCCCGCTTCCAAATATGATAGGCATTGGTGTCTGCTCCAATCTGGAAGAGAAACAGAGTCCTCAAGACTTAGCAAACCTCAGCCAAAGATCAGTGGCTTGAAGAGGAGAAGAAGGGAGATAGGAGGAAGTTTCAACACTCCTGGCCAAAAGGTCTCCCATTCACCTCCCTCCCACCTCCACCAACTCAACATTCTGAAGATCTCAAAACACCCCCAGGGGCTTTCCCTGTCTACCAAGTCTGCATTAGGGTCCTTCTTTCCTCCCTCTGCTGTTCTCTAGAATCCTGTGTGTCCACTCTCATAGCCCATCCCATACTACAGCAGAATTGTCAGTCTCCTGACAATTTGAATGAATATAGCACTCCTTCCCACTTTGCTAAGAAAACCCAGCCAGGAGTAAGCTCTGCTGTTACAGATTCTGCTGTCCTCATTCATAGCCAGCAACTCTTATTTATTTTTGTCCTCCTGCCAGGACAGGTGGAGAATTTCGACAGCTCTACCAGTCATTGCCAATTTGTGATTCTAAATGTCTGGACTCTGGACTACTCTAGCTGCCTGACCTAGCTTCTGCCTGTAGGTCCTTGCTTTCCATATGGATATACTGATAGATCCTCTTCTGACTCCAGCCCTTGCAGGATACTGGTGGCTCTGTCTCTCCTGTGGCTCCCCCAACCCCCACCTTGGAAGGAATTCTCACTCCATTTGAGATGACCGCAGCCTGGTATCTGTGAGCCATGCTGAGATAACTCTTTATTTACACCTGTTGTATTAATCACCTGGATCTTTAGTCTGTCCTGGGCTTCCCCTTCTGTTCTTCCTCTAGTGTCAATTTTTTATAGCATAATTTCCCAGCCCAACTTTAGGGCAGGAAGCTTAGCCTCCTCAAATTTAAAGTGGGAAAGTGCCAGGGCTTCCATCTCAAGTCTGGCATGGGAGCAGGGCCAGGAGTTGCTTACCGGCTGACAGCAGCTGCAAGGATGCCAATGCTCGTCTCCTTTGGAGGAGCTGAAGAATGGCCTGAAGTCATGTTTACTTGCAGCATGAGGTTCATGGAACCCTTCTCTGAGACTGCAATCCTGTAGAAGAGGATCAGAAACCACTCTCTTGACTTCTTGCCTCTCTGAATTCTCCCATAGGCCCATAGGTCCATCTGTGCAATAGTCTAGTGGGCAAGGAGGTAGCTTCATGCTGCTTTAAAAATTTTATACTGGAGGAAGAATGGAAGGGGAAGCCTAGGAGAGGTTAAAGATTGGGGCGATTAATGTGAGAGGTGTAAACAAAGAGTTGTCTCAGCATGGCTCACAGATACCAGGCTGGAGTCATCTCAAATGGGGTGAGAATTCCCTCCAAGGTGTGGGGTGGGATGCTTTACTCACAAGGCGATGGGCTTTTTGAAGTTAGGAATGAAATCATCCAAGATGAAGCCCCCCTCGTCCACAATGAAGGCTAGCTGGACGCCCCTTGACTGTAGCAGGGCTGAGATCCTCTGAGCCCCTGTCCCTGACGACTGCAGACATGGAACATAGAGCTATAGTCCTTCTCAGCCAGAGACAGACCTCCAGACATAGCTAATGGGGACCCATTCAGCCTAGCTAGGGGCTCCAGAACCTTTCTACCTAGTCTCCTTCCTGGGAGCCAGGGCCCTAGAGAATCCTGCCTTACAGAATTCTGGAATGTCAGAGCTGGAAGGGCTCACCCTCCCTTATTTCACAAATGAAGAAACTGGAGCCAAAAGAGTGAAGTGACTTGCCCAGGGTCTAAGTAAGTAGCATCATTGGAAATAAAACGCAGTCGTCACTCTCCCTTTTCAGTTCTTTTTCCATCACACGTATGTTTCTCAGGGTATAGGTGATGGACCCCCTGCCTGCCTCAGATATTATGAAGGAGTTTGTTAAAAATTCAGATCTAGGGCACAGGGCCCAGGAATCTGAATTTTGGTCAAGGTCCTTAGATAGTCCTGGCATACAGACACACGGAGAAGTTGGCAAACTACCGTATCATGGAGACCTTGCTGCTGTGGGCAAACTGGACTAGGGTTAAGCACCCACTCCTCTACCCTCAACAGAGGACAGAGATAGGTATAAGGTGAGGAGGCTCTACCTCCTCATCATGGCCCAGAGAAATGAAGAAAGATCTTCGGGGGATGTACTTCCTGATCAGCAGGAGCTCCAAGGCCTGCAGTAATGCCTGGGGTTCAGAAGCACAATGGAAGAGGAAAAAGACGTTATTTAGGTGGGAGTACCAGGGTATCAGAGACATTGAGTTGCCTGTTATCAGGGCTGGTGGGATGAGGATGTGATAGATCCTCTTGAAAGAGAACAGATTCAAATGGTACAGGGGACCTGATGCGGAGAAACAGAACGTTTACCACCTGGAGAAGAGCATAAACATATCAGTGTCAGGACTGAAAGGGTCCCTGGGGACCATTCAATCCCATTTACAGCTGAGAAATCAAGGCCCAGAGAAGGGAAGTGACAAACTCATGGCTGGAACCCAGGTCTCCTGGAGCCAAGATTCTTTTTACCATTATCTCCCGCCTCCCAGGGTCAGCCAAGCACCCCCATCCTGAATTGATCTTTAGGGCCCCAAGGCAGAGGGAACATTGCATCTCAGACCATCACAGAGTTCTTGTCGTCCAGTGTGCCCCGACCATAGATGACACCATCACGCTCCAACCCAGAGAATGGGGGCACCTCCCAGCCTTCTTCAGGGGCAGGCACCACATCAAAGTGAGCCATCAGCAGGTAGGGCTGCAAGCTGGGGTCCGAGCCTTGGATAGTGAACAGGTGGCTATACTCTTCCACGACTTCATGCTGGATAAAGCTGGTGCTGACCACTGTAGGAAAGACTAGAAGCAAAAAGGGCAGGAAGAGAGAACCAGGGTTAACAGTTTCCTTAGGTTTTCCTACCATGTTGTGCTTCCTGTTCCTTTATTTATTTATTTTTTTAAACATGCATCCTCCTTTAGGAAGCCTTCTAGGACAAAGCTAGTCTGATTCCTGATCTACCTGGACAATCTTTGAAATTCGTCTTCCCCATATTTCAATGTGCTGTTACTATATAATAAATGCAAATCAAGAGCCACCATTAAGGCCAGGCGTGGGGGCTCACGCCTGTAATCCCAGCACTTTGGGAGGCCGAGGCAGGTGGATCACCTGAGGTCAGGAGTTCCAGATCGGCCTGGCCAACATGGCGAAACCCGTCTCTACTAAAAATACAAAAATCAGTCAGGTGTGGTGGCTCATGCCTGTAATCCCTGCTACTCAGGAGGCTGAGACAGGAGAATCGCTTGAACCTGGGAGGCAGAGTTTGCAGTGAGCTGAGGTTGTGCCATTGCACTCCAGCATGGGTGACAAGAGCAAAACTCCATCTCAAAAAAAAAAAAAAGACTCGGCCAGGCGTGGTGGCTCATGCCTGTAACCCAGCACTTTGGGAGGCCGAGGCGGGCAGATCACTTGAGGTCAGGTGTTCGAAACCAGCCTGGCCCACATGGTGAAACCCCATCTCTACTAAAAATACAAAAAACAGCCGGGCGTGGTGGCACGTGCTTGTAATCCCAGCAACTTGGGAGGCTGAGGCAGGAGAACTGCTTGAACTCAGGAGATGGAGGTTGCAGTGAGCCGAGATCAAACCACTGCACTCCAGCCTGGCTGACACAGCAAGACTCCAACTCAAAAAAAAAAGACTCACTATTAAGATGGTCAATATCTCAAGCTCAGGCTTGGTCAGACCTATAACATGCTATCACAAGTACATGTTAAAGGGCTATGCAGATGAGGGATGCATTAAATTTTGACCATAGGAGGCCTCATTAACCAAATTATATTAAATTATTATATTAAATTAGTAGGCCTCATTAACCAAATTATATTTAAATATTATATTAAAAAGTTCAGAGACATTTTTCTTTTTAAAAAGCCACACATCTAGTGTATGTGTTATGTGAACATAAAGATTATTCTGTTTAGCACAAGGTCGTACTTCTGCGTGCAGGTGTAGATGTTCCTAGGGTCAATTATTCAAGCGACCTTAGCTACATAGGAGAAATAAATTTTATCTCTCTCTGGGCTTTTTGGAAGAATTCACATATACTTCTGTGGATACCCGAAAACTGAAGAAGAATATGGTTTTATCTTGTCACTTAGCTTATCTAGTTTACTGTCACTATACATTTCTTTTCCTATGTTTGTCTCCTATTTAGTAAAGACTTCCAGCCTTTTCAGCCTGGCCTCAGCTTGGCTACTGGGCATTAATCCCTGAGCCACTCATTTTTGTTTTTTCCTTCCTTCCTTTCTTTTTTTTTTTTTTTTCAGAGACAAGGTCTTGCTCTCTCACTTATGCTCGAGCACAGTGGCACATTCATAGCTTACTGCAGCCTTGAATTCCTGGACTCCAGCAATCCTCCCACCTCAGCCTCCTGTAACTAGGACTGCAGGTGCTCGCCACCATGCATGGCTAATCCCAGAGCCATTTGTCCGAGGGTGTTAGAGAGGGGGCTGCTTGCTGCTCCTAGGCCACCTTCTCCCACCTCTGATAACTTTGGAGGGGTTGTTTTTAATTAGATTTAGGAAGGTAATCTCATCACTCTCCATGAGATTTTCGTAAGGGGAGGGAGGAGTTCCAAGAATCCTTTTTTCCTCTGACCCATCCTTCCTCAGCTCTGTACTCAATGGGTGGTAGGGATGAGGGAAAAAGATTGATGTTATAGCTCAAAGTTGTTGACTGCCTAGAGGCCTAGAAATGTGTTAGTAATGAATCTGGGGTAGGCCTGAGTATGTGGAGTGTATGTGTACTGGTGTGTGGGGGTGTATAAGGAGGTAGGGGTGGGAGGAGCATGGAACATAGTTCTGGGCAGTTGCACAAGTAGAAGGAAATCCTAGTTCTACTTTTTGATGATTTAACACTTATTGAATGACACATACGTAGGGCAAAGTTTGAGAGAGTTTATATTCTAACGCAATGGCTGGATGAACTCTCAATCTTTGCCCTACATATGGTGGCTTAGTTTTTCCAAGAGCAAATCTACAGTCTCTACTCTGCCCATGGGAATTAGATTGTCCTCTGATCAGTCACAAAATAAACGTCTTTATCACTTTGTAAAAGAACTGTGTCTCCATTGCTATTTCTACCACCCACCCCTTGCCCCTGATTTGCAGCTGACCTTTATGAATGTATTTTCCGAACTCAGCCAGGGCTGTAGTATTGGACTTCTCAGAGCTAAAAGTCACTGTTGGAATCTGGATGGCACCTGTCAGAGTCAAATAGAGATGAAAGATTGAAAATGAGTTAGTCATTGTTTTTTTCTACAGTCCTCTGTGCACAAAAAGTTCTTTTGCATTCATTATCATATTGCAGAGGGCAAAACACTAATGTGAGGTAGGCGCTATTGTTTCCTCTAATTCGAAGATGAGGGAAAATGCTTGGAGAGGTTAGGTGAGCTGTCTGAGCAACAGGCAGACTATAGATTTAAACCTATGTCTTCTGGGTTTGTTTAGGCTGATATGGTTCTTAAAGGCAAATACAGTCTAAGATTGGAGGGAAGTGGATTTTTGGACCCTGGTCTTGAAGGGAAGCCACTATAAATTGCTTCCTAAGGCCTCACTACCTCTGAAATCACCAATTGCTTTGATGAATCCAAGCTTCATCATTCTCAAGGCACCCACTGTCCTGGGTCCCTACATCAATGAGGCTTGTGTGTTTTTGTGTGTAAAGGCTTATTCCTCATGCAGAGTCTCACTAGTCTGTCAACCAAGACCAGCTTTTTGGGCATATAATGCCTGGGAAGGGGTGGATTTAGAAGCCCCCAAACAAACTCCTCAGTCCTAAAATAATCTCATCCTCCTTACTCAGTTGTCTCAGTTCCTGAACCTTCACTGGGCTCATCGCTTTGAGTCTTTAAGGCTTTACAGTTTTAAAGAGTTCCATGATCAAAGACAAAACCACTGGGAGGGAAAGTATGAATCATGAGAATATTGAATTAGACTGCTCTCCAAGAACACAGTGCAAACAAATTCACCTGAGGCAGGAAGGGTCTCTGAAAGACAAACTTCATCAGTTTTGCTAAGGATCAACCCTACAATAGCATAGCCCACCAGATAGATGGGGAAGCCGAGGTTCAGAAAGATTCAAGTGCCTACTCAAGGGCAGACCCAAGGATCTGATCTCAGGTGTTCTGTCCCCTGCTCAGAGTTCTAAGCTGTGTTGCTATGAGGTCCCTATTCTAGCTTATGTAGCTTTTGTTCTCTTCTGTGCAGACTGTGAGTGGCTGTCTAATGCCTTTTAGAGAATTATTTATGCTTTGGGAAAGCCCTGCTCTGCCTCCCAGGCTTGTCACTCTAGCATATGAACAATCTATATCCAACTATTGGGGTTAGCTTTTGGTCCCTGCATCTGCTTCTATATGTTTATGCAGGCAGTCTCTCTTAATCCATTACTTAATGAAAGGGAAAAGACTGGAGCTAAGCTGAATGGTAAAGAAGGATTTCATCCCATAGGATCTAGCACTCAACAGAAACTTTCCTGTTTCCTGGAAAATGCAGATTCAGAACAGGGATGAATTTTTGGTCTGGATTAGAGATCTAGAGGAGACATGTTCTTCAATTAGGATTGAGAATTAGGAACATCCCACACCCGGGGAACACTCCACTCCCTTTCTTTAGAGCCATCTGATCCCAGCGAGTCCGACAGGCACTAGATGCTGTCACCCACTGCCCACTCTTTGCTGTGGGGCCCTGGGGAAGATCATTTAGCTGACCTAAGCCTCAATTTCCTCCTTTGTAGATAAGACTAATATCATTTGTCTTATTTTACGACACCGCAGTAATTTATCAGGCATGCAAACTTTCAAAGGTTAAAATTGATGTACAAATGAAAGCTGGTGTAATAATCGAGGCAAGCAGGGGAAAGAATGGACGGTGGTCACGCCAAGAGGGGTGAAGTTGGAGCTTCCAGGTTAGGCAGGGCACACCAGAGTTCCAGGAGCCAGGTATGGGGGAAGTGTGGCGTCCCCAGACCGGGGCACGATGTGCTGGGAAGGGTGTTGGGGCCGGGCTGGGGTGCGTGTCGGGGCTCCAGCTGCAGTAGCGGATGCTTTGCGGCGGAAGCGGGGAGTCACGGGTTGACCTGGGGAGGGAGGGACCCACATCTGAGCATAGGTGGGCGAAGGGGACCCGGGTTCACCTTTCAGCGCCTCTTTCATCGCGACGCGTTCCTCTTTGCTGAACTGAGAAGGGATTCGCGACGCCCTTTGATGCTCCTCGCTCCTCAGGCCCATCGATATGGAGACGGTGGGGAAAACTAGGAGCAGCATAGCCACCAGGGCCAGCACGCAAACGCACCGCTGAGCCATGCTTCTCTCGAGCTCCTGCTGTCAGGCTACCGGGGTAGTTCTGACCTAAACGCCCAGACTAGCGTTTCTTGGCCCTAGCTCTGCTCTTATTCCGGCAAACAGCCTTAGCCACACCCCATATCCAGATCTGACCAATCATCGCTTCGCTAGGACAGCGGAACAACCAATTGACAGAATGACCCCGCCCAGGACCCTTAAGGCCTTTCGAGGGTTGTGGTTTTTCGTGCTGAGGCCAGCAGATCCTGCAGAGCAGAGGTGAGGTCGGGCTCCAGGCTAGAGTCATGTCTGGTCCGCACTTGATCTCTCACCCATAAATCCTTTCCTGTATGACAACAAATCAAATAAAGGAGGAAAAGCAAAATAAAATGCACAAAGCTTATCAGACCATACTCTGCTGCTCGTTTTTTCCGAAGCTTAGGACCTGACTACAATTCCCTAGATCTTGGGGCGGGGGAGCTCTCTAGGTTCCCAGCTTGATTTCATCTGAAATTGGAACAAATTGCTCTGTTTATAGATACTGCTTTGAAATACCAGCTCAGAGGGTTGGCTCCTGTTTAGAAATTTCCTTGAAAGTGCTTTTAATATTAATGTTAACACTACATTTTTGCAACTCTAGACAAGTACAGTAAGACTGAAGGATATTTAGAAAGATTACTATAAAATATTTAAGAGAATTTTGATGTATAAATAATTTCGATGTATTCCACAAGTGAAATTTTATGGTTATTCAGAGTAGAAGATTATTCTGGAAAAAAGAAAACCTGTCTTATGTCACAGAAATATAAAATTAGATTTATTGAAGCCAGAAGAAATCGTTCCTTTCAGATTTCTTGATGCAATTTTATCTGGCATCACTCTCAAATTTTAGAATTCTCAAGAAAAATTCAGTAAGTGCTATACAACCAGTAAGGCCATATTGCTACCTGTGACCAAAGCTACAGATTCACAGTCCTGGTGTTTACATTTCATTTAAGATTTGCTTTAAAAAAAACTTCAGCCATGTAGTTACTTTTCTTTTCTTTTCTTTTGTTTTTTTTTTCTCTCTCGGTGCCCAGGCTGGAGTGCAATGGGGCGATCTCGGCTCACTGCAACCTCCACCTCCCAGTTTCAAGCAATTCTCTGGCCTCAGCCTCCTGAGTAGCTGGGATTACAGGCATGCACCACCACGCCTGGCTAATTTTGTATTTTTAGTAGAGATGGGGTTTCTCCATGTTGGTCAGGCTGGTCTCGAACTCCCGACCTCAGGTGATCTGCCCACCTCGACCTCCCAAAGTGCTGGGATTACAGGCGTGAGCCACCACACCCTGCCTAGTTACTTTTTAATAGCAACTTTAAAACAGTATCATGAAATACTTCACATATTATAAAGATATAAAAAATAACATAATGAACATTTCTGGATTCACCACCTAGTTTAAGATTTAGAATGTTAAAAATAGAGTTGAAATTTAAACATGAACATTGACATAATTTTTAGTAAAAAGTAGCTTAATCTCTACCTAACTTTAAAATTTTTTTAAAAGAGACTTTTTATTTTATGTATTTATTATTTTTTAAAATTATTATTATTTTTGTAGAGATAGGGTTTCACTATTTTGTCCAGGCTGCTCTTGAACTCCTGGACTCAAGCAACCCTCCCATTTAAGCCTCCCAAAGTGCTAGTATTACAGGAACGAGCCACCACACCCAGCACAATTTTTATGATTGTAAAATTCATGTATATTTATGCCCTTGTGAAATATTTGGAACATTAAGAAAAGTATAAAGAAAAAAATCACATGCTATCCCAATATCCAGAGACGTTCACTCATAATATTTTGATGTTATCCAATCTTTTTTCTCTGCACACAAATACCCACAAATGAAGGATGTCCCTGTTTTAAAATGAAACAGATGCATATACTGCATCCAAAGTTCTATGTTCTGCTTTTTTTCCTTTAGCATTATGTCATAAACACTTCCTGGTCCTTAAATATTCTTTAAATTATCTTATCACATAATATTTGATAATTAAGAGTATGTACAACAAGTATGTAAAGTAAATAATAACATGAACACCCGTGATTTGGAGTTTAGACCTAACTGGTCAAACTGCATTTTTTCTCCTGTCACTGCTCCAATTCTTGCAATCTGTCTAATTCCCACACTGTTCCCAGATCTAGCCAATCATGGAAAATTATCAATAGCACTGAAGGTGCATGTGTTCTATTGCCTTTATTTTCCAACTCCCTGCCCAAGGTAATTGTATGACCATGTTGTGTGTTTTAAATAGTTCTACAACATATGTATGATATACATATATGTATAGTGTGTGTGTGTATATCTTATAAAAATGACATCATGTTGTGTGTAGTCTTCTGCAATTTTCTCTTTTTACCCAACACTGTTTGTGGGATTTATGCATGCTGTTATATCTTGCTACAGTCTATTGACATTACTGTACATGTCTCTGGGCCACAGGTAAAAGAGATTCTCTGGAATATATATCTAGGAGTGAAAATGCTGTGTTGTACTGTATGTTCTATTTTACAAGAGAAGGCTGAATTATTTTCCAAAGTGATTGGAACAATTTATACTAATCAGCAAGGTAGTGCATAGTATATAAGTTCCTGTTGCTTCACTTTCTCACTAGCTCTTGGCATTGGCATTTCCGATATCTTCATTTTGCCCATTTAGTGCCTGGAAAATATCTCCTTGTGGTATTATTTGGTACTCCCTAGTTTGTTAAAGAGTTTAAGCTTTATTTATTTATTTATTTATTTATTTATTTATCATAGGGTCTTGCTCTGTCACCCAGGCTGGAGTTCAGTGGCACAAGTATAGCTCACTGCAGCCTCCAACTCCTGAGCTCAAAGAATCCTCTTGCCTCAGCCTTCTGAGCAGCTAAGACTGCAAGTGCACACCAACACCTTCAGCTAATTTTTAGAAGTTTTTTTTATAGAGACAGTGTCTCTCTATGTTGCCCAGACTGGTCTTGAACTCCTGGCCTCAAATGATCCTCCTGCCTTGGTCTCCCAAAGTGCTGAGATGACAGGCTGAACCACCATGCCTGGCCTAAACATCTTTAAATATGCTTATTTGCCATTCATGTTTCTCTGCTAAAATGACTGTTCATATCTATTGCCCATTTTTGTTTAGAGCTGTCTTCTTATTGAATTTTAAGGGTTTCTATATATTGTGGAGTCTAAAATTTTGTCAGTTTTATTTAAATTATAAATATTTCTCTTCATTTGTGTCTTGTGTTTTTACTTTTTTAATGGCCTTTTGATGGGTTGAAGTCTTAATAATATAGTTGAATTTATTATTATATTCTTTTATAATTAGTGATGTTTTCTTTCTTAAAAAATCTTAACAAATCTAGTCCAAGGTCATAAATATATATATATATGAACTTTTAGTAAAAAATAGCTTAATCTCTACCAAACTTTAAAATTTTTTAAAAAGATACTTTTTATTTTATGTATTTATTATTTTTAAATTTATTATTATTTTTGTAGAGATAGGGTCTCACTATTTTGCCCAGGCTGCTCTTGAACTCCTGGACTCAAGCTTTTTCCCTTATCTTCGAATTAGGGGAAACAGTAGTGCCTACCTCACATTAGTGTTTTGCCCTCTGCAATACGATAATGAAGGCAAAAGAACTTCTTGTGCACAGAGGACTGTAGAAAAAAAAATGATTAATTCATTTTCAATCTTTCATCTCTGACCATTTGACTCTGACAGGTGCCATCCAGATTCCAACAGTGACTTTTAGCTCTGAGAAGTCCAATACTACAGCCCTGGCTGAGTTTGGAAAATACATTCATAAAGGTCAGCTGCAAATCAGAGGCAAGGGGTGGGTGGTAGAAATAGCAATGGAGACACAGTTCTTTTACAAAGTGATAAAGAAGTTTATTTTGTGACTTATCAGAGGACAATCTAATTCCCATGGGCAGAGTAGAGAATGTAGACTTGCTCTTGAAAAAACTAAGCCACCATATGTAGGGCAAAGATTGAGAGTTCATCCAGCCATTGCGTTAGAGTATAAACTCTCCCAATCTTTGCCCTACGTATGTGTCATTCAATAAATGTTAAATCATCAAAAAGTAGAACTAGGATTTCCTTCTACTTGTGCAACTGCCCAGAACTATGTTCCATGCTCCTCCCACCCCTACCTCCTTATACACCCCCACACACCGGTACACATACACTCCACATACTCAGGCCTACCCCAGATTCATTACTAACACATTTCTAGGCCTCTAGGCAGTCAACAACTTTGAGCTATAACATCAGTCTTTTTCCCTCGTCCCTACCACCCATTGAGTACAGAGCTGAGGAAGGATGGGTCAGAGGAAAAAAGGATTCTTGGAACTCCTCCCTCCCCTTATGAAAATCTCATGGAGAGTGATGAGATTACCTTCCTAAATCTAATTAAAAACAACCCCTCCAAAGTTGTCAGAGGTGGGAGAAGGTGGCCTAGGAGCAGCAAGCAGCCCCCTCTCTAACACCCTGGGACAAATGGCTCTGGGATTAGCCATGCATGGTGGCGAGCACCTGCAGTCCTAGTTACAGGAGGCTGAGGTGGGAGGATTGCTGGAGTCCAGGAATTCAAGGCTGCAGTAAGCTATGAATGTGCCACTGTGCTCGAGCATAAGTGAGAGAGCAAGACCTTGTCTCTGGAAAAAAAAAAAAAAAAAAAGAAAGGAAGGAAGGAAAAAACAAAAATGAGTGGCTCAGGGATTAATGCCCAGTAGCCAAGCTGAGGCCAGGCTGAAAAGGCTGGAAGTCTTTACTAAATAGGAGACAAACATAGGAAAAGAAATGTATAGTGACAGTAAACTAGATAAGCTAGGTGACAAGATAAAACCATATTCTTCTTCAGTTTTCGGGTATCCACAGAAGTATATGTGAATTCTTCCAAAAAGCCCAGAGAGAGATAAAATTTATTTCTCCTATGTAGCTAAGGTCGCTTGAATAATTGACCCTAGGAACATCTACACCTGCATGCAGAAGTACCTTGTGCTAAACAGAATAATCTTTATGTTCACACAACACATACACTAGATGTGTGGCTTTTTAAAAAGAAAAATGTCTCTGAACTTTTTAATATAATATTTAAATATAATTTGGTTAATGAGGCCCACTAATTTAACATAATAATTTAATATAATTTGGTTAATGAGGCCTCCTATGGTCAAAATTTAATGCATCCCTCATCTGCATAGCCCTTTAACACGTACTTGTGATAGCATGTTATAGGTGTGACCAAGCCTGAGCTTGAGATATTGACCATCTTAGTAGTGAGTCTTTTTTTTTTGAGATGGAGTTTTGCTCTTTTCACCCACGCTGGAGTGCAATGAACTTAAACTATACCCTAGAACAAATGGACTTAACGGATATTTACAGACTATTCTACCTAACAATTCAGAATATACATTTTTTTCATCAGCACATGGAACATTCTCCAAGATAGGCCATTTAATTGGCCACAAAACAAATCTCAATAAATTTAAGAAAATCAAAATTATATCAAGTACTCTCTCAGACTACAGTGGAATAAAATTGGAAATTAACTCTAAAAGGAACCCTCAAGACTATACAAATATGTGGAAACTAAATAATCTGCTCCTGAATGATCTTTGGATCAAAAATGAAATAAAAATGGAAATTAAAAAATTCTTTGAACTGAATGATAATAGTGACAGAACATGTTAAAACCTCTGGGATACAGCAAAAGTGGTGCTAAGAGGAAAGTTCATAGCATTAAATGCCTACATCAAAAAGTCTGAAAGAACACAAATAGACAACCTAAGATCACACCTCAAGGAACTAGAGAAACAAGAACAAACCAAACCCAAAACCAGCAGAAGAAAATAAATAACAAAAGTCAGAACAGAACTAAATGAAATTGAAACGAACAAACAAAAAACAATACAAAAGATAAATGAAAGAAAAAGATGGTTCTTTGAAAAGATAAACAAAATTGATAGACCATTAGTGAGATTAACCAAGAACAGAGAGAAGATCCAAATAAGCTCAATTAGAAATGAAACAGAAGATATTACAACTGATACCATAGAAATACAAAAGATCATTCAAGGCTACTATGAACACCTTTATGCACACAAACTAGAAAATCTAGAGGAGATGGATAAATTCCTGGGAATACACAACCCTACTAGATTAAATCAGGAAGAAATAGAAACTCTGAACAAACCAATAACAAGTAGCGAGATTGAAATGGTAATTAAAAAATTGCCAACAAAACAAAGCCCAGGATCAGATGGTCACACAGCTGAATTCTATCAGGCATTCAAAGAAGAATTGGTACCAATCTTACTGAAATTATTCCATAAGATAGAGAAAGAGGGAATCCTCCCTAAGTCATTCTATGAAGCCAGTATCACCCTAATAGCAAAACAAGAAAAGGACATAATAAAACAAGAAAACTACAGACCAATATCCCTGGTGAACATAGATGTGAAAATCCTCAACAAAATACTAGCTAACTGAACCCAACAGCATATCAAAAAGATAATACACCATGATCAAGTGGGTTTCATGCCAGGAATGCATGGATGGTTTAACATACACAAGTCAATGAATGTAACACATCACGTAAGCAGAATTAAGAACAGAAATTATATGATCATCTCAATGGATGCAGAAAAAGCATTTGCCAAAATCCAGCATCACTTTATGATGAAAGCCACCAGCAAAGTCAGCATAGAAGGGACATAACTCTAAGTAATAAAAGCCATCTATGACAAACACACAGCTGGCATTATAGTGAATGGGGAAAAGTTGAAAGCATTCCCTCTGAGAACTGGAACAAGAAAAGATTCTTACTTTCACCACTGCTACTCAATATTGTACTGGAAGTCCTAGCCAGAGAAATCAGACAAGAGAAAGAAATAAAGGACATCCAAATTGCAAAAGAGAAAGTCAAACTGTCACTATTCACTGATGTAATGACATGATATGATGACATAATTGTATACCTAGAAGACCCTAAAGACCCATCCAGAAAGCTCCTAGATGTGATAAATGAATTCAGTAAAGTTTCAGGATACAAAAACAATGTACACAAATCAGGAGTACTGCTATACAACACCAACAACCAAACTAATAATCAAATCAAGAACTCAACCCCTTTTACAACAGCTGCAACAAAATTAAATACTTAGGAATATACCTAACCAAGGAGGTGGAAGATCTCTACAAGGAAAACTACAAAAAACTGCTGAAAGAAATCATAGATGATACAAACAAATGGAAACATATCCTATGCTCACAAATGGGTAGAAACAATATTGTGAAAATGAGCATACCACCAAAAGCAATCTACAAATTCAATGCAATTCCCATCAAAATACCATCATCATTCTTCACAGAACTAAAACAAATATTAAAATTCATATGGAACCAAAAATGAGCCTTCATAGCCAAAGCAAGACTAAACAAAAAGAAGAAATCTGGAGGCATCACATTACCAGACTTCAAACTATACTACAATGTTGGTAGAAGAGCTGAGGCAGGACTAGCTTGTCTGTCATACTGTAAAAGAGTCTTGGAAGATGTCCGGGGTCCAGGGTCTAAAACCCTTCGTGGCCTTTGGAACACCAAGCTCTATGCCAAAGGGTGGAAGGCTGCCCTGACATGCCAAAATCTAAGCCCAGGGCATAAAACCCCTTGTGGCTTGTATGGAATCCGGGGCTCAGGGCATAAACCCCCTCGTAGCCTCTGGAATGTGCACAGACTTGTTGGTTCCTTGCTTCTTACTTGTAAACATGTCCTCCATTATCTCAAGCAGCAGAGCATATTCTATATGCATCAAAGAAAATGCTAAACCATCACAGCTACGCTTAATGCACCACTACCTTTCTACCCCCACGTCCTCATGCCCTCACCTCTTTACCCCCACATCTGCACGTCCTCACTATCTGCTTCTTTGTTTGGTCTCCAATAAATAGTGTGGGCTCCCAGAGCTCGGGGTCTTCGCAGCCTCCAATCTAGTGTTGGCCCTCTGACCCACTTTATGCACTTTTAACTTGTCTTTTCTCATTCCTTTCACCCCACCGGACTTTGTAGCCCTGACGGCCTGGTGTTGGGCCTGATCACCCCAAAATTTCAGGCACCCAACGTGGGGCTATGAAGACCATGGTAAAGAAATGCTAGAGTATATGGAAGTGAAGGACACATCATCAAAGGACACCCGAGGATGGCTGAAAGAAGCTTGGTGGGTAAGCTGGGCACTCTGAAGAACCAAGGTAACAATGGGACAAAATGAAAGTAAACATTCTGCTTATTTAAACTTTCTTTTTTTTTTTTTTTTTTTTGAGACGGAGTCTCGCTCTGTTGCCCAGGCTGGAGTGCAGTGGTGAAATCTCGGCTCACTGCAAGCTCCGCCTCCCGGGTTCATGCCATTCTCCTGCCTCAGCCTCCCAAGTAGCTGGGACTACAGGCGCCCGCCTCTGCGCCCGGCTAATTTTTTGTATTTTTAGTAGAGATGGGGTTTCACCGTGGTCTCGATCTCCTGACCTCGTGATCCGCCCACCTCGGCCTCCCAAAGTGCTGGGATTACAGGCGTGAGCCACCGCGCCCGGCCCTATTTAAACTTTCTAAGGCATTTATTATGGAGAGGGGGAGTGAAAGTACTCAGAATTTATTAACACTCTTTAGTACAGTGGAGCAGTTTTGCCTGTGGTTCCTAGAACAAGGGCCAATGGAGTTAGATGAATGGGAAAGAATTGGCAGAGATCTAAAAAAGGTGCATAAAGAAGGAGCCAAAATTCCAGTTTCTTTTTGGTCAGTGTGGGCATTGATAAAGGCAGGTCTTGAGCCATTTCAAACAAACGATGAGGCAGATTCAGATAAGGAAGAGGCAAACGAGTGTAAAAAATTAACTTCAGATTCTGAATGTGAGGAACAGCAACCAGAGGAAATTAAAGAAAGGGAAACTAAAACAGATATATTTTAGTAGCCCGTTGGTTCCACCTGCTGAATTAAGTGAATGGCCACTTCCTTCCTCTCCCCCTAATGGTCGAGAAAATGAATTAGCTGCAAAACTTACCGCTCTGGTAGCTGCAACATTAAAACCTAGAGGAATTGGTGATGCTATACAAAATTCTATTCAGAAGGTTAGAGCTGAAAGAGACCTAGATGCATGGCAATTTCCCATTACTATAATCCAGCAAGGAGGACAGAATATAACTAATTGGACCACAGGACAGAATATAACTAATTGGACCACGTTTCCTTTTAAGTTGTTAAAGGAATTCAAGCAAGCCATTAGTCAATATGGGCCAAATTCTCCTTTTGTACAAACTTTTCTAAAAAATGTGGCTCTTGATAATAGATTAATACCATATGACTGGGATACTTTAACAAAGTCTGTTCTCACTCCATCTCAGTACCTGCAGTTTAAAACCTGGTGGGCTGATGAAGCTCAAACTCAGGCAAGAGAAAACACACAAACACAGCCACCTGTGCCTGTTTCCTTTGAATGGTTAATGGAGTTGGGCCCTAATTGGGGATGATTAGACAATTAAGCAGTAATGGAGGATGTTGCCATCGGGATGTTCTGTCCGACAAGGACCTAAAGAACCATATACTGACTTTATTGCTCAGCTCCAAGAGGCTGTGCGTAAAGCTGTAACTGATAAAACAGCTCAAGACATGGTAATACAACTTCTTGCATATGATAATGCTAATGCAGAGTGTCAAGCTGCCATTAGACCTATGCAAGGGAAGCCTCATTTGGCTGAATATATTAAGGCTTGTGATGGCATTGCGGGTAATTTACATAAGGCTA
Organism: Gorilla gorilla gorilla; assembly: GCF_029281585.2. Classification (NCBI taxonomy): domain Eukaryota; kingdom Metazoa; phylum Chordata; class Mammalia; order Primates; family Hominidae; genus Gorilla; species Gorilla gorilla. The sequence continues at coordinate 50,893,736 of NC_073224.2, read as the reverse complement.
CTCTTTTAGCTCAAGCTATGGCTGGATTAAAGGTGGGAAAAAATATGCCCCATTTCTCAGGCTCTTGTTTTAACTGTGGGCAATTTGGACACACAAAAAAAGGAATGTAGAAAAGGAAATCAAAAGGCAAAAACTATTACTATCAATCAACAGAAAAGTTCCAGTGTATGCGCCTGGTGTAAGAAAGGCAATCACTGGGCAAATCAGTGTCATCCTAAATTTAGCAAAGATGGGCAACCTCTTTTGGGAAACGGGAAGAGGGGCCCACCTCGGGCCCCTCAACAAACTGAGGCATATCTGGCACAGCCAGTGCCCTTACAAAAGTACAACAATTGTATCCCACCACAGCAGGCAGTACTGCGTAGATCTTTGTAGCACAGTTCCCATTTCCTTACTTCCTGGGGAGCCACCAAAGAAGGTTCTCATGGGAGTTAGGGGCCCTTTACCCTCAGGAACAGTTGGTCTATTGCTTGGAAGGTATAGTTTAAATTTAAGAAGTGTCACTGTACATACAGGAATAATTGATTCTGATTATACCTGAGAGATTCAGTTAGTTATTAGTTCCTCAATTCCATGGTCTGCTTCCCCAGGGGAAAGAATTGCTCAGTTGTTACTGTTACCTTATACAAAGCTAGGAAGTAGTACAGTAAAAGGAACAGGAGGCTTTGGTAGTACTAACCCAGCAGGAAAAGCTATATATTGGGTTAATCAAGTGTCTGACAAAAGACCTATTTGTACAGTAACCATTCAAGGAAAAGATTTTGAGGGGCTAGTACATACTGGAGCTGATGTTTCTATTATTGGTTTAAATCAATGGCCCCAACACTGACCAAAACAAAAGGCATCCATTGGTATTGTTGGAGTAGGGGCTGCCTCAGAAGTTTTTCAAAGTTCTTTAATTTTGCCATGCCAGGGGCCAGATGGCCAAGAAGGGACAATTCAACCTATTATTACACCTATTCCTGTCAATCTATGGGGTAGAAACTTATTACAACAATGGGGTGCTGAAATATCTATTCCTATGGATCAGTATAGTAATAACAGTAACCAAATGATGAGAAAAATGGGATATCTCCCAGGGAAGGGACTGGGAAAAAATGAAAATGGCCAAACAGAACCTTTAGAACTAAAAGGGCAAACAGATACAACTGGATTAGGGTATCATTTTTAGGGGTGGCCATTGCTGAGCCTCCGGATCCCATTCCTCTTGTTTGGTTAACTGCCAAACTGGTTGGGGTGGAGCAATGGCCACTGAAACAGGAAAAACTGGAGGCTTTAAAAGAATTGATACAGGAACAATTGCAAAAGGGACACATAGAGCCTGCTCTCTCCCCTTGGAATTCTCCTGTGTTTGTTATTAAGAAAAAATCAGGGGAATGGAGAATGTTAATAGATTTGAGGACTGTCAATGCTGTAATTCAACCCATGGGTGCACTGCAACCAGGGCTGCCTTCTCCAACAATGATCCCAAAATACTGGCCTCTCATAGTGACAGATTTAAAAGATCACTTCTTTACCATTCCTTTAGCTGCCCAAGATTATGAAAAATTTGATTTTACTGTTCCTGCCATAAATAACAAGGAACCAGTGGACAGATACCGTTGGAAAGTACTGCCACAAGGCATGTTAAATAGCCCGACTATTTGTCAAACTTATGTTGGAAAAGCTATTAAGCCAGTTAGAGAACAATTTTAAAAATGTTATATCATACATTACATGGATAATATTTTATGTGCAGCTGAAACTAGAGAGGAGTTAATGCTATGTTACAAACAGTTAGAAAAGGCTGTGACTGCAGCAGGGTTAATCACAGCCCCCGATAAAATCCAAACTTCTACTCCCTTTCAATATTTAGGAATGAAAGTAGAATAAAGTACTATTAAGCCTCAAAAAGTTCAAATTAGAAGAGATAATTTAAAAACTCTAAATGATTTTCAAAAATTATTAGAAGACATTAATTGGATTCATCCCACTTTAGGCATTCCTACTTATGCTATGTCTCACCTCTTTACCTTACGAGGTGATCCTGATCTTAACAGCAAATGGTCCCTGTCCAAAGAGGCATTAGAAGAACTTCAATTAATTGAAGAAAAAATTCAATAGGCACAGGTGACTCTAATTAACCCTATGCAGCCATTACAGTTTTTAGTTTTTCCTACTAAACATTCACCAACAGGTGTTATTGTTCAACAGAATGATTTGGTTGAGTGGCTTTTTCTACCTCACAATACAACTAAAATGCTCACTCTGTACTTCAATTGCTGTACTAGTAGGACAAGCAAGGCTGCGCACAACGAAGTTAATGGGATATAATCCAAATCAAATTATAGTTCCATTAGACAAACAACAAATTCAGCAGGCTTATATTAATTCCCAGGAATGGCAAATTAATATGGCAGGTTTTACTGGTGTTCTTGATAATCATTATCCTAAATCCAAAATATTCCAATTTCATAAATTAACATCATGGATATTGCCTTCCATTACTCAAAAAACCCCTATTGAAAGGGCCATTACTGTTTTTACTGATGGATCTAGTAATGGAAAGGCCTCATTTGTGGGACCTCAACAACAAGTTTTTCAAACTGACTTTGCTTCTGCTCAAAGGGCTGAACTTATGGCTGTGATAACAGTGTTAAAAACTTTTAAATAGCCTGTAAACATTGTTTCTGATTCAGCCTATGTAGTGCAAGCCACACAAAATATTGAACGTGCCTTAATTCAAAATGTGACTAAAGACCAACTTAATGTTTTATTTCATTCTTTACAGCAAGCAGTACAACAAAGGCATTCCCCTTTCTATGCACTCATATGAGAGCACATACTAACTTCCCTGGCCCTTTAACTAAATTTAATCAAAAGGCGGATAATTATATGGGGAAGGATTTGCTTGTGTCTCTCCAGGTAACAATCAGGCACCTGTGTGGGTGCCCACCAAACATCTGAAGATCTATCATGAGCCACACCAGGAAGAGAGGACTCTGGGAAGAGCCAGAGCTCCTGATATGAGTGATGGTACAAATGAACATCTCAGAGACAAAGGAGAAGACCAATGGAGGTATACACTAATGATAGTTTTTGGATGCCTGGTTCTACTGATGATAGAAGCCCATCTCACCCCCAAGAGGAAGGAACAATTATGAACGTCTCATTGGGATTTAAGCATTTACCTATTTGCTTAGGAAAAGCTAATGGGTGTTCACCTCCCAGTCATCAATCTTGGCTGGCAATAGTGCCTGAACGTAACATCTCCATAGCACAATTACATATGCTTTCTGGTCTTAGTATTTATCACCATGATTATGCTTCTGTAACTGAAGTTTACCACCCTCAAAAACCTATCTGTAAAGAGGACTGGACATGGTCAGAAAAAATGAAGGCATTTGCTTGGGAAGATTGTGTCACATGGAAAGCAGAGGTGTTGCCTAATGATTCATATGAAGTCATTATTGATTGGTCCCCTAAAGGGGCATTTATGAGGCTCACCTCTCAATCTGTAAGTAATGGTCACCCTGCATCTAAACAAAATAATCAGATGGTGGACACTATAAGAACTACAGCAAGAGATCCTATTATTTGGGCATATGGTGGTATAGTGGTACCTCAGCCCCAAATGATATGACCTGCTTTAGGGGCAAAACATAAGGAATTATGGAAAATATTAACAGCACTAAAAAATGATAAAGATTTGGAAAGGGAAATATACTAAGCCGACCCAATATAATCCTAATTACATGTTAGAATTGGCTCACAATGATTCAGTCTGGATACAGAGTTGTGTCCATCACCTTTCCTGTTTGTAGTGGGTGATTTAAAACTTGATCTCTTTAATCATCATGTGACTTGTCAATAATGTAGATTGTCTTCTTGTGTGAATTCTTCCTTATATAACACTGATCATTCTATTTTAGTGGTAAGAGCCCAAGAAGGAGTATGGATACCTGAGAAGCTTTCCCATCCCTGGGAAGCCTCTCCTTCTGTGCATATTATTACTGAAATTCTTCAAAAGATTTTGAGGCACTCACGGCATTTCATTGCTACTTTAATTTTCATTATCATGGGATTGATTGCTGTCACAGCTACTGCTGCAGTAGCTGGAGTTGCTTTGCATTCCACAGTACAAACAGCAGACTATGTAAATAATTGGCAGAAAAATTCTACTCTGCTGTGGAATTACCAAAATAATATAGACCAGAAACTAGCTGATCAAATTAATGATCTCCAACAAACTGTAATGTGGCTAGGAGATCATATAGTTAGTTTAGAATATAGAATGCAGTTACAATGTGATTGAAATACCTCTGATTTTTGCATTACTCCTCATCTGTGTAATGAAACAGAGCATGAGTGGGAAAAAGTTAAGAGATATTTAGAAGGTCATACTAGAAATTTATCTTTGGATATTGCAAAGCTAAAGGAACAAATATTTCAAGCCTCTCAGATACATCTGACACTAATGCCAGGAACTGAAGTGCTTGAAGGAGCTACAGACAGATTAGCAGCTATTAACCTGCTAAAATGGATCAAGACACTTGGAGGCTCTGTGATTTCAATGATTGTGCTTTTAATCTGTGTTGTTTGTCTTTATATAGTCTGTAGATGCGGAAGCCACCTCTGGAGAGAAAGCCACCACTGAGAGCAAGCAATGATAGCTGTGGTGGTTTTGCAAAAAAGAAAAGGGAGACAAGCGCCCAGCTATAGTTACCAATAAAGCATGGTACTGGTATTAAAATAGGCGTGTGTTCTGTTCCAATGGAACAGAATAGAGAACCCAGAAACAAAGCCAAATATTTACAGCCAACTGATCTCTGACAAAGCAAACAAAAACATAAAGTGGGGAAAGGACACCCTATTCCACAAATAGTGCAGGGATAATTGGCAAGCCACATGTAGAAAAATGAAGCTGGATCCTCGTCTCTCACTTTATACAAAAATCAACTCAAAATGGGTCAAATTCTTAACTCTAAGACCTGAAACCATAACAATTCTAGAAAATAACAGTGGAAAAACTCTTCTAGACATTGGTTTAGGCAAAAAGTTCATGACCAAGAACACAAAAGCAAATGCAATAAAAAGGAAGATAAATAGATGGGACCTAATTAAACTGAAAAGCTTCTGCATAGCAAAAGAAATAATCAGCAGAGCAAACAGACAACCCACAGAGTGGGAGAAAATATTTGCAAACTATGTATCTGACAATGGACTAATATCCAGAATCTACAAGGAATTCAAACAAATTAGCAAGAAAAAACACTTGTATTGTGTTTGTTCTGTAAATCAGCAAGAAAAAAATCACATAATTTCATTAAAAAGTGGGTAAAGGACATGAACAGACAATTCATAAGAAGATATACAAATGGCCAACAAACATATGAGAAAATGCTCAACATCACTAATTATTAGGGGAATGCAAATCTAAACCACAAGGAGATACTATTTTACTTTTGCAAGAATGGCCATAATTTAAAAACACAGATGTTGGCATAGAAGTGGTGAAAAGGGATCACTTTTATATGGCTGGTAGGAATGTAAACTAGTTCAACCACTATGGAAATCAGTATGGAGATTACTTAAAGAATGAAAAGTAGATCTACCATTCTATCCAGCAATCCCACTCCTGGGTATCTACCCAGAGGAAAATAAGTCATTATATGAAAAAGGCATTTGCACACGCATGTTTATAGTGGCACAATTCGCAATTGCAAAAATATGGAACCAGTCTAAATGCCCATCAAGCAATGAGTGGATAAAGAAAATGTAATATATATATATATACCCACACACACACACCATGGAATACTACTTAGGCATAAAAAGGAACAAAATAATGGCATTAGCAGCAACCTGGATGGAGTTGGAGAATATTCTTCTTTTTTTTTTTTTTTGAGACAGAGTCTCCCTCTGTTACCCAGGCTGGAGTGCAGTGGTGCAATCTCAGCTCACAGCAACCTCTGCCTCCCAGGTTCAAGCGATTCTCCTGCCTCATTCTCCCAAGTGGCTGGGACTACAGGCACACACCACCACACCTGGCTAACTTTTGTGTTTTCAGCAGAGATTTTCACAAAGTTGCCTAGGCTGGCCTTGAACTCCTGACCTCAAGTGATCCGCCTGCCTTGGCCTCCCAAAGTGCTGGGTTTATAGGCGTGAGCCACCGTGCCCGGCCACATAGTGATGTTTTGATACATATAATATATAGTGATCAGATCAGGGATATTAGCATATCAATAATCTCAAACATTTGTCATTTCTTAGTGTAGGGAACATTCAATACCCTCCTTTTAGTTACTTGAAACTTTATAACGCGTTATTGTTAACTATAGTCTTCCTACAGTGCTATAGAACAGTGGTCTCCAACCTTGTTGGCACCAGGGACCAGTCTGGTGGAAGACAAAAATGGGCGGGGGAGGGGGAATGGTTTCGGGGTGAAACGGTTTCACCTTAGATCATCAGTTAGATTCTTACAAGCAGCATGCAACCTAGATCTCTTGCATGCACAGTTCACTATAGGGTTCACACTCCTACGAGAATCTCATGACCCCACTGATCTGACAGGGGGCTGCTCACTCACCTGCTGCTCACCTCCTGCTGTGTGGTCTGGTTCCTAACAGGCCACATACCAGTACCAGTCTGTGGCCCAGGGGTTGGGGATCCTTGGTATCAAATACTAGTACTTTTTCCTCTTATCTAGCCATAATTTTGCTTTCCAAAAGTTTTTATTTTATTTTATTTTTTATTGATATAAGATATTTTACATATTTTCGGTGCACTTTTTAAAATTTTTTATTTTGCAGTTGCAAGATTTAATAGAGTGAAAACAGAGCTCCCATACAAAGGGAGGGGACCCAAAGGGGGTTGCCCACTCCTGGCTCGAATACCTGGGGTTTATATCCAAATCATTTTTGCTCCCCCTGTGCTCTCAGATGATAGATGATTTGACTATTTCTTTACCTCCTGCTTTTAGTCTAATTTGTATTTTAGTGAGCCCTCTTTACTACCTGATTGGTCAGGTGTGAGCTGAGTTACAAGCCCAGTGCTTAAAGGTGGGTGCGATCACCTTCTCCAGCTAGGCTTAGGAATTCTTAGTTGGCCTAGGAAGTCCAGCTAGTCCTGTCTCTCAGTCCCCCTCTCAACAGGAAAACCCAAGTGCTGTTGGGGAGGTTGGCTGACGACTGCTCTGCTTCCTGCTGAATTTGGGTGTAGTAGGGGTCGTGCAGTTGAGAGTTCCTCAGGAGGGGTGCCTTTGATGTCATCAACATTGGAGCATGGGCTAGCAGGCTGGTCCAGGGGTCTGCAGTAGATCTTAGTCATGGACTGTATCTGGGGCTCCATTTGAAGAACCATTTGTAGTTTTACAGCTTCGATTCTGGAAGAGACAAACTTAAAAAGGAGGTTAAAGATACACGGATTGAAATGTATGGCCTGAAGTGCAGGGGCATATGGGTGTGGGTGGTGAAAGTGGGGTTTCCTTTAGAAAAACTCCTATACAATGGGGCATCAATATTTCCGGGAAGCCGCATTCTCCATAGAAGCTCTTGGTAAGGGGAACTACTGGTAGTACAGTGGCATAGAGGAGGTGCAGTGAGTGTGAAAGAGGGTAAGAGAACAGTAAAAAGAAAAATATGACAAGGGAGGGTCATGGGGATCTATGATTCTAGTTACTTTCCTCACGGTTGTTGCTTGAAGAGCAGGCGCAGATCCTCTAGAGGTTCACAGGAATAGCTAGCATTGTCTCCTGGATTTTCAGGTTCCTTTGGCAGTATCCAGGGTTTGACTCAAGTGTGATGTATCCAAGACTCCACTCCAACCACTTTAACTGCGGTTGGGGTAGATAAAATGACTGGGTAGTGTCCATCCCAGGATGTGTCTAGGGATGGGGAATTAGAAGGAAGGGACTTGACTAATACCATGTCACCGGGGTGGAATAATTCCTTTCCCTCCTCTCGGGGACAGGTTCCCTGTAGTGTTTTAAGAACTTGTTGGTATTTGGCTAAGGAGGTGATGTCTGCAACTAAGTTGGCAGTCTCTCGGTAAAGCACAAGGTCATTGGTTAGGAAAGGCTGTCCATACAGCATCTCGTATGGGCTAAGTCCTGCTTTCTGGGGAAAGTTTCGGATTCTTAGTAAGGCTATAGGCAACACAGCAGGCCATGCAAGGTGGGTTTCTTGGGTTAGTGTTTTTAGATGTCATTCGAGTGTTTCATTCGTTTTCTTTTTTTTCTGTTTGTTTTTTTTTTATATTTTTTATGTTTTATTTTTATTTTTTAAAATTTTATTATTATTATACTTTAAGTTTTAGGGTACACGTGCATAATGTGCAGGTTAGTTACATATGTATACATGTGCCATGCTGGTGTGCTGCACCCATTAACTCATCATTTAGCATTAGGTTTCATTCATTTTCTCAACTTTTCCTGAGGATCGTGGCCTCCAGTCATAGTGTAAGTGATATTGTATGCCTAATGCCTGGGATACTCCCTGGGTTACTGTAGCCTTGAAAGCAGGGCCATTGTCACTCTGTAAGCCCCAGGGAAGTCTGAATCTGGGAATTATTTCATGAACTAGTGCCTTCATTACCTCTTGGGTCTTTTCTGTTCTACAAGGAAAAGCGTCCACCCAACCAGTGAAAGTATCTACCCAGACTAGTAGATACTGAAATCCCTGAGATTTGGGCATGTGGGTAAAATCTAGTTGCCAGTCTTCTCTTGGGTAATGGCCTGCTATTTGTTCTCCTGAAGGAGCTTGGTGATAAGGCAGGGAACACTTCACAGGCCCTGACTATCTGCTTGATAGTTTTGAAAAGGCCTGGTCCAGTAAATAATGATTTGGCCATCTGATGGGTGCTATCAGTGCCTAAGTGAAAGGTCTCATGAAGCATTTTAAGTAATTTCCATTGGTTAGCTGCAGGCAAAAGTATTTTTCCTTCTTCGGTGGCTAGCCATCCTGAGGGGAGGAAACTATGTTTTCGTGAGGTTCCCCATTCTATTTCTTCTGCTGAGTACTGGGGCTTGGTTTCCTGGAGGGGATTACCCTATACTAGGGGTCCTTCTATAAGCATTTCTAATGGAGGATCCCACCTTGTGGCTCTTTTGGCTTCAATATCAGCTTGGCAGTTCCCTTCTGTTTCCCTTTCCTTTCCTTTCTGATGACCCCGGCAGTGTAAGACTGCCACCTCTTTAGGTTTCTGTACAGCCAATACTAATCTCCTAATGGCTTCCTGATGTTTGATAGGTGTTCCCTCAGAAGTTAGGAATTCCCTTTGTCTCCATATTGCTGCATGGGCATGGAGGACTAGGTAAGCATACTTAGACTCTATGTATATATTTACCCCTTTTCCTTCTCTTAATTCTAGTGTATAATGGCCACTGCTTTTGCTAGGATGTCTCTCCCTAACAAAGGAGTGGGGCTTTCAGGCAAAATTAGAAAGGCATAAGAGAAAAGTAAATTTCCCCAGTCACGACTTAGTGTCTGGGAGAAGTATTTAGTGACTGCCTGTTCTAGGACCCCTCAGATAGTGACAGATCTGGAGGACAGTTGTCTGGGACAGAAGAGTAAGACTGAGAAGGCTGCACCAGTGTCCAAGAGACAGTTAACCCCCTGGCCCTCAATGGTCAAGCATACCCAGGGCTCTGTGATGGTGATAGCATGGGCTGGTGCTTGCCCTGGGCACCCTCGGTCCTGCTGCTGGATCATCTGGTTAGTGGCTTCTGACTCAGAGGACCTTGGTCCCCTGGGGCAGTGGGTCTTCCAGTGATTCCCTTGACATAAGGGGCATGGACAAAGGGGTGGCTTATTTCTATTCAGACAATCATTTAAAAGTGTCCTTGTAGACCGCACTGGAAGCAAGCCCTATTAGGCATTCAATTTGCCCAGACTTTCCCTTTTTCAGAGCCTCCAAAGTCTGCTTGCCTGAGGGCCCTGACTAAAGCCGTGGCCTTTTTTTTTTTTTATCCCGTTTGTCCCATTCCACCTGCTCCTCCTGATCTCTATTATAAAAAACCGAGTTTGCCAAGTTCATTAGGGTTTTTAAGTTTTGCTCCAGGCCTAAGGTGGCCTTTTGAAGTTTTTTCTAATGTCTGCAACTGACTGAGTGATAAACTTATCTTTTAAGATTAGCTGGCCTTCAATAGAGTCAGGTGACACAGGATGTGATTCCTCAATACCTTCCTGAGTCTCTCCAGAAAGGCGGTAGGATTTTCTTCCTTTCCCAGTGTTATAGTGGACATCACTGAATAATTTATAGTCTTCTTCCTAGTTTTCCTTAGTCCTTCTAGCACACAAGTTAGCAAATGTCTGCAGCACCAATTGCCAAACTCTGGGGTTGCAGTTATGGTGGCAATTCTCTCATTTGGGGTTAGTGTCTGATCTAGCAGTAACATTATATATATATATCTCCATGTCAGATCAAAGGGTTGTCTTAACCCTTGTAAAACATCAATACAGCCATCAGGGTTATCTGAGAATTTACCTAGGTCTATTTTAATTTGCTTCAAGTCTGAGAGGGAAAAAGGTACATACACTCTGACTGGGCCAAATTCTCCAGAATACATATTAGGGGCATTTTTGCCTTGTGGGGAACATTTCCCACCTGAAAAAAGAACATAGGGATGCCAGCACCCCTAGTCATTTTCCAATGAGCATTAGTCCGAGAGCATCCTCTAAGGGCCTAATGCTTATTCCTTTCCAGGGTGCATAACCACCCATGGACCTCTGCTTATCAGATTAGTTATGCTCACTGATGTAGCAGTCCTACACCTGTTTTCCTGCCTTTCTTGACTGCAAAGAAAGAGGTCTGGGCTGCTGGATTCTAGTGGCCCTTTACCAGTGTGCCCAACATTGCCTTTATGCTCAGGGGCGAGTTCTAGAGCTGGGCTGGGTTCCTATTTCCTAACAACCCAGCTGCCCCATCAAGAGGCATTCCCATAAACAACAGTTCTTATGCAAATTTGTTTCAGAGCGGGTGTAGGTAACCTTTTGAGTCAGGATTGAGATAGAGTTTTTTGATTCTGTAAGTACTTTAAGGCTTGGCTGAGTTCAAACAGCTCGCATGTTTGAGCAGACCAATTATTAGGCAATTTTCCTAACTCTGCTTCTACAAGAGTTTCCCTATCAATTACTGAATACCCATTGTGCATGTGTGTTTTTTTTTCAGTCACCTGGGAGGAATCATCTATCCTCCTGTCCTGAAGGGAGTTCCTCCTAGGTCTGGTCGGACCTTTGTATGGTAATTAAGATTTAAATCCCCTGTTAGGAAATCCACTGGGTTAAGGAAATTTTCAGTGGTTAATGTTAAGTCATCTTTTTCTAACAGAATAGCCCCATAATTTAAGATTTTTAGTTAGTAAGCTACCTTTCTGCTTTTCTTACTTAGGATAGTTCTGAACTGGTGAGGTGTGCTCACAGTGAGGTTTCCTCTAAAAGCATTTTTCTGCTTTCTTCTGTTAGCAAAGCAGTAGAGGCTACTGATTGAATGCATTTCAGCCATCCGCGGGTTACTGGGTTAAAGGATTTTTGATAGGAAGGCTACAGGTTGTCAGTGGTCTCAGTGTTTTCGGGCTACACCCTTGTTTACACTGACAAGTTGGTATTGGAGTGTTATAGGGTCCTGGAGAAGACCTTCAATGATCAATTATAGGTTTTAAATTTACCCTGGCTTTTAAAGCAATAGGGTACACTGTTTTTTCTTTACCTGTATATCTTTCTCTCTCTCTTTGACTTTCTGTCTCTCTCTTTCTCTCTCTGACTCCCTCTTTGTCTCTGTCTCTCTGTCTCTCCTCTCTCTGACTCCCTCTTTGTCTCTCTGTCTCTTCCTCTCTCTCTTTCTCTTTTTATAGATGGATTTTGGGAACACAACAGAAGAATGTTCACTCATTGGCTCCATTTGCCACTATAGGAATATGTGCCTCCCTTTTATTTACTCCATTTGCTTTCATCCTGATCTGTTGTCATAGACCCAGTTCCAGTTGTTGAAGTACTGGGTCATCAGTTCTAAGGCCCTGGACAAGGAGCCAAGGCCTGGAGATTGCCTGTTCTAAGACCCCTCAGATAGTGACATAGTGACTCAAAGCTAAGTTACTCATAGCTTTGGGTAACTTACAGTGGAGGGTAAGTCCATCCCCTTCTTAATCAATACAGAGGCTACCAACTCCATATTACCTTCTTTTCAAGGGCCTGTTTCCCTTGCCTCCATAACTGTTGTGGGTATTGACGGCCAGGCTTCTAAATCTCTTAAAACTCCCCAACTCTGGTGCCAACTTTGACAACATTCAATGCACTCCTTTTTAGTTATCCTCACCTGCCCAGCTCCCTTATCAGGTGGAGACATTTTAACTAAATTATCTGCTGCCCTGACTATTCCTGGGCTATAGCCACACCTCATTGCTGCCTTTTGTCCCAGTTCAAAGCCTTCACATCCTCTCCTTGTATCTCCCCACCTTAATCCACAAGTATAGGATACCTCTACTCCCTCCTTGGCAATGGATGATGCACCCCTTACCATCCCATTAAAACCTAATCACCCTTACCCCACTCAATGCCAACATCCCATCCCACAGCATGCTTTAAAAGGATTAAAGCACTTGCCTGTTACTGCATGGCCTTTTAAAGCCTATAAACTCTCCTTACAATTCCCTCATTTTACCTGTCCAAAAACCAGACAAGCCTTATAGGTTAGTTCAGGATCTGTGCCTTATCAACCAAATTGTCTTGCCTATCCACTCCATGGTGCCAAAACCATATACTCTCCTATCCTCAATGCCTCCTTCCACAACCCCTCCATAACCCATTATTCTGTTCTGGATCTCAAACATGCTTTCTTTATTATTCCATTGCACCTTTTATCCCAGCCTCTCTTTGCTTTCACTTGGACTGACCCTGACACCCATCAGCCTCAGCAACTTACCTGGGCTGTACTGCTGCAAGGCTTCGTGGACAGCCCCCATTACTTCAGTCAAACCCAAATTTCTTCCTCATCTGTTACCTATCTCGGCATAATTCCTCATGAAAACACATGTGCTCTCCCTGTTGATTGTGTCTGGCTAATCTCCCAAACCCCAACCCCTTCTACAAAACAACAACTCTTTTCCTTCCTAGGCATGGTGAGGTACTTCCGCCTTTGGATACCTAGTTTTACCATCCTGACTAAACCATTATGTAAACTCACAAAAGCAAACCTAGCTGACCCCATAGATCCTAAATCCTTTTGCCACTCCTCTTTCTGTTCCTTAAAAACAGCCCCAGAAGCTGCCTCCACGCTGGCTTTCCCTAACTCATCCCAGCCCTTTTCATTACACACAGGCAAGGTACAGGGCTGTGTGGTCAAAATTCTTACACAAGAGCCAGGACCATGCCCTGTAGGCTTTCTGTTCATACAACTTGACCTTACTGTTTTAGGCTGGCCCCCACCCCCATGACTGTATCTCTCTGATCCATCTGACATTCACTCCATTTCCCTGTAGTTCCTTCTTTCCTGTTCCTCACCCTGATCACACTTGGTTTATTGACGGCAGTTCCACCAGGCCTAATCTCCACTCACCAGCAAAGGCAGGCTATGCTAGAGTATCTTCCACATCTATCATTGAGGCTACTGCTCTGCCCCCCTCCACTACCTCTCAGCAAGCCGAACTCATTGCCTTAACTTGAGCCCTCACTCTTGCAAAGGAATTTTGCGTCAATATTTATAGTGACTCTAAATATGCCTTCCATATCCTGCACCACCATGCTGTTAGAGGTTTCCATGCTGTTAGGGCTGAAAGAGGTTTCCTCACTATGCAAGGGTCCTCCAACATTAACGCCTCTTTAACAAAAACCCTTCTCAAGGCCGCTTTACTTCCAAAGGAAGCTGGAGTCATACACTGCAAGGGCCACCAAAAGGCATCAGATCCTATTGCTGAGGGCAACGCTTATGCTGATAAGGTAGCTAAAGAAGCAGCCAGCATTCCAACTTCCATCCCTCATGGCCAGTTTTTCTCCTTCTAATTGGTCACTCCTATTTACTTTCCTACTGAAGTTTCCACCTATCAGTCTCTTCCCACACAAGGCAAATGGTTCTTGGACCAAGGAAAATATCTCCTTCCAGCCTCACAGGCCCATTCTATTCTGTCATCATTTCATAACCTCTTCCATGTAGGTTACAAGCTGTTAGCTCACCTCTTAAAACCTCTCATTTCCTTTCCATCATGAATATCTATCCCCAGTCCTCCACTCTTGACTCCCTCTTGAAGTGGATAGATGATCTTTGCTGACAGGACACACTCCAACACTTTCACCCTGATGAAGTCCTATTCTTTACTTTTATACTCACTCTTATTCTCATTCCCATTCTTATGCCACCCTCTACCTCTCCCCAGCTATCTCCACCACACTATCAATCTCACTCACTCTCTCCTAGCCATTTCTAATCCTTCTTTAACAAACAATTGCTGGGTTTGCATTTCTCTTTCCTCCAAAATCACTGAGGCCTCAATTTACTCACTGCTGCAAAAGGAGGACTCTGTATATTTTTAAATGAAGAACGTTGTTTTTACCTAAATCAATCTGGCCTGGCATATGACAACATAAAGTTTTCTATCCTTGGGGATAGAAAAACTCACCAAAAAACCCCCCAAAACTCACCAACCAAGCAAATAATTATGCTGAACACCCTTGGGCACTCTCTAATTGGATGTCCTGGGTCCTCCCAATTCTTAGTCCTTTAATACCTGTTTTTCTTCTTCTCTTATTCAGACCTTGTGTCTTTCGTTTAGTTTCTCAATTCATACAAAACCGCATCCAGGCCATCACCAATAATTCTATACAACAAATGCTTCTTCTGACAACCCCACAATATCACTCCTTACCCCAAAATCTTTCTTCAGTTTAATCTCTCCTACTCTAGGTTCCCACACCGCCCCTAATCTCACTTGAAGCAGCCCTGAGAAACATCACCTATTATCTCTCCATACCACCCCCCAAAATTTTTGCTGCCCCAACACTTCACCACTATTTTGTTTTGTTTTTCTTATTAATATATGAAGACAGAAATGTCAGGCCTCTGAGCACAAGCTAAGTCATCATATCCCCTGTGACCTGCGTGTATACATCCAGATGGCTTGAAGCAACTGAAGATCCACAAAAGAAGTGAAAATAGCCTTAACTGAAGACATTCCACCATTGTGATTTGTTCCTGCCCTACCCTAACTGAAAAGATATATTCTCCCCCACCCTTAAGAAGGTACTTTGTAACATTCTTCCTCACCCTTAAGAAGGTACTTTGTAATATTCTCCTCCCGCCCTTAAGAAGGTACTTTGTACACCTATCCCAAACCAGTAAGAACTAATGATAATCCCACCACCATTTACTGACTCCTTTTTTGGACTCAGTCTGCCTGCACCCAGGTGAAATAAACAGCCTTGTCGCTCACACAAAGCCTGTTTGGTGGTTTCTTTACACGGACATGTGAGACACTAGCCATTACAAACTTGGGGCTCTGGCAAGGGTGGTGGGGAATGGTTCCCATGTAACTGCCCATGTCAAGAGCTGTATGCCTAAATTGGGAGGGACACCAGGGGTAAGACTCCCTGGGTTCATAGCCTATATGCCTAAGGATGCAGTGTGGAGCTTCCTTAGATCCCTTTGGAGACATAACTTGCTCTAATACTTGGAGAGGAAATGAAAGTCTGAAGCATTAGTACCTAGGAGACAGGGATCAGAAGAAGTAGATTCAGAGGTAAGGAGAATTTTGGGGCTACACTTTCAAGAAAGTCGTGGTCAGGACCCAGGAGGTATGGGTCAGAAGGAGAGGTAGGGGTGCACGCATGGGCAACTGTTGAGTAGAGACTTCTGGCTATGCCATGATCTCGACCGGCCAATGCCAGGAGTTCAGGATGACAGCTTTCTGCCCCTAGTCGGCCCTTGGCTTCCCCCAGGAAATTGTGAAAGCAGAAGTTGGTTCCAGGCAGACCAGTGCTCCCAACCCAGAAGGGTTGGGTGTTGTTAGAAAGCCTTTTCCCAGGAAGCCTCACACTTGAGTCTTAAGTCCAGCAGCCACACTAATCATTTTTAACTGGCCAACAGGTGCCCAGTATTTTCCTCCAGTTCTAAGGAAGGATAGGACAGAATAGCAAGCAAAAGTGGTACAATATTACTCACTGCTTTGGAGAATCCCTGTATGGTTGCCACCAAATGTTATGGGTGGGTCTTTGTTCTGTGCATGTATTTTTTACATGCATAGACTGTATAATGATCAAGTCAGGGTATTTGGGGTACCTATCACCTTCAGTATTTATCATTTCTATGTATTGGTAACATTTCAAATCCTCTCTTCTAGCTACTTTGAAATGTACAATGCATTGTTGCCAACTATAGGCACCCTACTGTGCAAGAGAATACTGGGGTTTATTTGTTCTATCTAACTATATGTTTGTACCAGTTAACAAATCTCCATTTATCCTCCCTCCCGCCCACACATTCTTCTTAGCCTTTGTTATCTATCATTCTTTTCTCTGTCTCCAGGAGATCAATTTTTTTAAATTCCCATATATGAGTGAGAACATGAGGTATCAGTCTTTCTGTGTCTAAGTTATTTCATTTAAAGTAATGACCTCTAGTTCCATCCATGTTGCTGCAAATGACATAATTTCATTCTTTCTTATGTCCAAATCACATTTGACTTGTATATGTGTGTATGTGTGTGTGTGTGTGTGTGTGTGTGTATATTTATATATATATGCATACACGTATGTCACATTTTCTATATCCATTCGTCTATCAATGACACAGATTGATTCTATATCTTTGCTATTGTGAATAGCACGGTCATAAACATGCAAGTGCAGGCATTCCTTTGATATACAGATTTTCCTTTGGACAAATATCCAGTAGTGGGATTGCCAGATCATATGGTACTTCTACTTTTAGTTTTGTGAGAAATCCTGATGCTGTTTTCCATTGTGGTTGTACTAATTTACATTCCCACTAACAGTGTGTAAGATTTCCCTTTTCTCCACATCCTCACCAGCATCTGTTATTTTTTGTAATTTTATTAATAGCCATTCTCATGGGGGTAAGATGATATTTCATTGTGGCTTTGATTTCCATTTCCCTGATGCTTAGTGATGTTGAGCATTTTTTCATATACATGCTGGCCATTTGTAGTCTTTTTATTTTTTAATTTAATTTAATTTAATTTATTTTTGAGACAGAGTCTCTTTCTGTAACCCAGGCTGGAGTGCAGTGGCAGGATCATAGCCCACTGTAACCTCAAACTGCTGTGCTCAAGTGATCCTCCTGTCTCAGCCTCCTGAGTAGGTGGGACTACAGGTGCACACCACCATGCCTGGCTAATTTTTTAAATTTTTGTGGGGACAGGGTCTCAGTATATTTCTCGGACTGGTCTCGAACTCCTGACCTCAAGTAATCCTCCTGCCTTGGCATCCCAAAATGCTGGGATTACAGATGTGAGCCGCCATGCCCAGCCTGTATGTCTTCTTTTGAGAAATATGTATTCATGTCGTTTGCCCACTTTTAAATGAGATTATTTTTTTTTTATTATTGCCGAGTTGTTTGATATTCCTGTATATTCTGGCTGTTAGTCCCTTGTCGGATGAATAGTTTGCAAATATTTTCTCCCATTCAGTAAGTTGTCTCTTCACTCTGTTGATTGTTTCCTTTGATGTGTAGAAGCTTTTTAGTTCAATATAGTCCCATTTGTCTATTTTTGTTATAGTTTCTGTGCTTTTGAGGTCTTAGCCGTAAAATCTTTGCCTAGACTTATGTCTTAAAATATTTTCTCTATGTTTTTTCCTAGCAGTTTTATAGTTTTGGGTCTTATGTTTACAGTTTTAATCCATCTTCCGTGATTTTTGTGTATGGGGAGAGAAAAGGGTCCAGTTTCATTCTTCTTCATACAGATATCCAATTTTCCCAGCATCATTCATTGAAGAGGGTATCTTTCCCCCAGTGTATGTTCTTGAAGCTTTTATTGCAAATCAGTTAGCTGTGAATGTGTGGATTTATTTCTGGACTGTCTATTCTGTTCCATTGGTCTATGTGTCTGTTTTTATACCAGTGCCTCAACCTCCCAAGTAGCTGGGATTACAAATGCCTGCCATTATGCCTGGCACTTTTTTTTTTTTTTTTGTATTTTTAGTAGAGATGGGGTTTTGCCATGTTGGCCAGGCTTGTCTTGAACTCCTGACCTCAAGTGATCTGCCCACCTCAGCCTCCCAAAGTGCTGGGATTACAGGCGTGAGCCACCACACCCAGCCCTTTTTACTCTTTTTGACTTAAAGTTTATTTTATCTGATGTAAGTATAGCTACTCCTGCTTGCTTTTGGTTTCCATTTGCATGGAATATCTTTTTCCATTCCTTTGAGTGTAGATGTTTCTTTCTTGTAGGCACCATTTTGTTGGATTTTGTTTCTTTATCCATTCAGCCAGTCTATATTTTTTAAGTGGAGAATTTAATTCATTCACATTCAACGTTATTATTGACATGGAGGTTTTATTACTGTCATATTGTTAATTATTTTCTGGTTGTTTTGTATATTCTTTGTTCTTTTCTTCCCTCTTATTGATAGTAATTGTGGTTTGGTGGTTTACTGTAGTGGTACCACTTAAGTCCTTTCTCTTCCTCATTTATGTGTTTGGTTTACCAGTGAGTTTTATACTTTTGTGTGTTTTTATTATGGTAAATATCCTTTCACTTCCAAGTTCAGGACTCCTTTGGGCATTTCTTGTAGGGCTGATCTTGTGGTGTGTTCCCTCAGAATTTACTTGTCTGGGAAAAACTGTTTCTCCTTCATTTATGAATTTTGCTGGATGTAGTATCCTTGGGTGGCAGGTTTTTTCTCCCAGCACTTTCAATATGTTATCCCATTCTCTCCTGGCCTGCAAGGTTTTGATATGGGTTTCTTTATAGGTGACTAGACGCTTTTCTCTTGCTGTTTTTAGTATTCTATACTTTGCTTTGACTTTAGACAGTTTGATTATAATATGCCATGGAGAAGATCTTTTTCCATTATATTTGTTAGGGAATCTTTGGGCCTCCTCTATCTGGATATCTAGATCTCTTGCTAGATTTGGGAAGTTTTCAACTAATATTTTGTTAAATAGGTTTTCTAACCCTATGTTTTCTCTTCACTCTCAGGGACAGTGGTGATTTGAATATTTGTTCACTTTATGTTGTACCAAAGGTTACAAAAGCTCTGCTCATTCTTTCTAATTTTTTATTTATTTTAATCTGCCTGGATTAGTTCAAAAGACTTGTCTTCAAGTTCTGAGATTCTTTTTTCTGTTTGATCTAGACTATGGAAGCTTTCGAATGTATTTTGTATTTAATTCAATGAATTATTCAGTTCCAGAATAAAAAAAAACTATCTCTTCAGTAAAGTTCTCATTCATATCCTGAATTGTTTTTCTTATTTCTATGTATTGTTTTTCAGAATTATCTCACATCTCTCTGAGCTCCCTTAAACTCTGTATTTTGAATTATTTATCTGGGATTTCATAATTTCTTTTATTGGGATCTGCTGTTGGAGATTTATTGTGTTCCGTTGGAAGTGTCAGATTCCTTTACTTTTTCTTTTTTTATGTAAAAACAAACAGTCCAAGAAAACATTTAGATTCCTTTACTTTTTCATGTTTCCTGTGCCTTTACATTGACATATCTGCACCTAGTGTAACAGTTGCTTATTCCAATTTTTTGTATTTGCTTTCATAGAGGAGTACTTATTCAGGATGTATATGTGTTTTTGGCGGGTAGGGCACTTTGGCTTTGATTTTGGGTGAGTGCGCTAGTATAATCTTTCTATGGTTTTTTCAGTTGTAAATACAATCAGTGGTATCTGTGATTTCCTCAGTGATTTAGGGTGCAGTTATTAGTGGAGGCTGTGGTGAAGTTTTTGCTAGGAACTAGGATGCCAGGTGGGCTAGCCTTTGGGCCCCAGTTTTGGCAGCAGGGGGCTGAGCATGCTGTCAATTGTTCCCAAGGCAGCTTATGCTAGCATTAGTGTTAGTGGGTCCAGGGAGGCTGATTACTGGGCCTCCAGGTGGCTTGCTGTGATGCCAGTAGAGACAGTGGTGGGCTGGGCATGTTGATAGGTTTTTGGGCCCCTGGGCAGAGAGGCTAATGGGGGTGGTGGCAGTAGCAGTAGAGGAACAACTCACTGAAACCCAAGTAGTCTGTGCTGGTGTTGGTGGTGGCTGTGACAGGTTAAGTGGGCCAGTTCCATAGCCCTGTGGTGGCATGTACAGGTAGGTACTGTCTTTGGTAGTATTGACAGATTGGGTTGGCCTGACTTCAGATCCTGGGAGGAGTGTTCAAGTGCCAATGATGGTAGACTGGGCCAGGAGATCTCC
This sequence comes from Gorilla gorilla gorilla, assembly GCF_029281585.2. Lineage (NCBI taxonomy): Eukaryota > Metazoa > Chordata > Mammalia > Primates > Hominidae > Gorilla > Gorilla gorilla. Next base: position 50,873,402 of record NC_073224.2, on the reverse strand, counting down.
AGGCCCCTGAATGGCATGCTCGAGTACTGCGGGGACTGGATTGGGCTAGTAGACTTGTCCTCAAGTCCCTGAGTATTGCATTCAGGGGCCAGCTGTGATAGACAGGGGTGGGGAGGTCTGCAGGCCACCAGCAGAATCCTCAGGTAGGGGCAGTGGTGGCTGTGAACATTTCTCTAGTTCTCAGAGGAATGTGGAGCCCTGAGGGCCTCTCACCCTTTCTCTAGTGTGTGGGAGCTTATCTCAGCTCCTAGCTGATACTGGCTGAGCAGGCTGCCTTGCTTCCCTCTCTTTCTTTGCTTTTGGTGCTTCCTGTCACTTCTCTTTTGAATTACATTGTTCTCTCATAGATAATCTATTTGAAGTATGAATATCTACTTGTTATTTTGGCTCATCTCCAGAGAAGAGGTGTGTTCTAGCTGCATCTAGTCAGCTAAATTGAACCCTTGCTTGCTGTAATTTTGTATCATTTAACAAATCTCTCTATCCCTTCCTTCCCCCTACCCTTCCTAATCTCTAGTATCCTCTGTTCTACTTTTTATTTCTATGAGATCAACTTTTTTTTTTAGCTTCCATATATGAATGAGAACATGCAGGGTTTAACTTTCTGTTTCTGGCTTATTTCACTTAATGTAATGTTTGCCAGTTTCATCCATGTTGCTGCAAATGACAGGATTTCATTCTTTTATATAGCTGAATAGTAAACCATTGTGTATACACACTACATTTTCTTCATCCAGTTATATCTTGTTGGACACCCAGGTTGATTTTATATCTTGGCTATTGTGAATAGTGCTGTAATAAACATCAGGGTGCAGATGTCTCTCTGATATAATTATATCCTTTCTATTGGATAAATTCCTATTAGTGAGATTGCTGGATCATATGGGAATTCTATTTGTAGTTTTTTTTTTTTTGAGGAAACTCCATAGTGCTCTTCATAGTGGCTGTACTAGTTTATATTTCCACCAGCAGTGTATAGGAATTCCCTTTTCTCCACATCCTTGTCAGAATTTGTTATTTTTTGTCTTTTTGATAATAGCCATCCTAACTGGGGTGAGATGATACCTCACTGTGGTTTTGATTTGCATTTCCTGGATGATTAGTGATGTTTAGCATTTTAAAATTATACGTGTTGGCCATTTATATGTCTTCTCTTGAGAAGTGTCTGTTCAGGTCACTTGCCCATTTTTTAATCAGATTGTTTTTTGACTGTTGAGAAGTTTGAGTTCTTTATATATTCTGGATATAAATTTCCTGTTGGATAAGTAGTTTGAAAATATTTTCACCCGTTCTGTAAGTTGTTTTTTCCCTCTGTTGATGGTTTCTGTTGTTGTGCAAAAGCTTTTTGGTTTGGTAATCCCATTTGCTTGTTTTTGCTTTTGTTGCCTGTGCTTATAAGGTATTATCCATAAAATCTTTTTCCAGACCAATGTCCTGAAGGGTTTCCCCTATGTTTTCTTCTAGTAGTTTAATTGTTGTGTGTCTTACATTTAGGTCTTAGATCCATTTTCAGTTAATTTTTGTATAGGGTGCGTGGTGGGAGCTTAGTTTCATTCTGCATGTTGGGATCCAGTTTTCCTAGCATCACGTTAATTTTTTTGAGACAGAATCTCACTCTGTTGCCCAGGCTGGAGAGCAGTGGTGCAGTCACAGCACACTGCAGCCTTGACTTCCCAGGCTCAAGCAAGGGAAGAGGTGAGAGGTCACCTCAGCCTCCCAAAGTGCTGGGATTATAGATGTGAACCACTGGACCCAGCCCCCAGCATCATTTATTGAGGAGGTGTCCCAGTGAATGTTCTTGACATCTTTGTCAAAAATCAGTTGGCTGTAAATATGTGGATTAATTTCTGGGTTCTCTACTCTGTTCTATTGGTCTATGTGTCTGTTTTTATGCAATACCATGTTTTTTGGTTACTATAGCTCTGTAGTATATGTTGAGGTCTGGTATTGTGATATCTCTAGCATTGTTCTTTTTGCTCAGGGTTGCTTTGGCCATTTGTAGTCTTTTGTGGTTCCACACAAATTTTAGGATTTTTTTTTCTATTTCTCTGAAAAATGTCATTGGTATTTTCATAGGGATTGGATTGAATCTGCAGATTGCATTGGTTAGGATTGTCATTTTAATTATATAAATTATTCCATTCCATGAGGATGGGATGTTTTTCCATTTGTTTGTATCATCTTCATTTTCTTTATTTTAAATCAGTGTTTTGTAGTTTTCTTGAGGAGGTCTTTCACCTTCTTGGTTAAATTTATTCCTAGGTATTTTATATATTTTTTGCTATTGTAAATGGGATTGCCCTCTTGATTTCTTTTTCAGCTGGTTTGCTGTTTGTATATAGAGCTGCTACTGATTTTTATATATTAAGTTTGTATCCTGCAATTTTACTGAATTCATTTATCGGTTCTAAGAAAAAAAAACCCTTTAGGTTTTTCTATATATAAGATTATGTCATCTGCAAACAGGAATAATTTGATTTCCTCCTTTCCAATTTCAATACCTTTTATTTCTTTTTCTTGCCTGACTGCTCTGACTAGCACTTCCAGCACTATGTTGACTACAAATGGTGAAGGTAGGTATCTTTGCCCAGTTATACTTCTTAGAGGAAAATCTTTAAGCTTTTCTCAGTTCAGTAAGATATTAGTTGTGGATTTATCATATATGGTCTTTATTAGGTTGAGGTACTTTCCTTTTATACCTAATTTATTAAGGGTTTTTATAATAAAGAAATGTTGAATTTTGTAAAAAGCTTTTTCTGCATCTATTGAGATTATCATAGTGTTTTATCCTCCATTCTATTGATGTGATGGGTGACATGTATTGATATGCATATTTTGAATCATCTTTGCATTTCTGGTATAAATCCCACTCAATCATGGGGTATTATGTTTCTGATGTGCTGTTAGATTTGGTTTTCTAGTATTTGCTGAGGATTTTTGCATTTATGTTCACTAGAGGTATTGCCCTGTTGTGTCCTTGTCTGGTGTTGGTATCAGGGTTATGCTGGCCTCATAGAATGAGTTAGGAAGAATTCCTTCTGATCTAATATTTTGGAATAGGTTGAGAATAATTGGTAATAATTCTTTAAAGGTTCAGTAGAATTAAGCAATGGAGCAATTGGTCCTGGACTTTTCTCTGTTGGAAGGATTTTTATTACTATTTGATTTTGTTGCTTGTTACTGATCTGTTTGTGTTTTCTGTTTCTTCTTGGTTCAGTCTTGGTAAGTTGTATGTTTCCAGGAATTTATCCATTTCCTTCAGATTTTCCAGTTTGTCAGCATATGATTGTTCACAATATTCTGTAATGATCTTTTGTATTTCTATGGTATACATTGTAATGTCTTCTTTTTTGTTTCTGATTTCATTTACATGGGTTCTCTCTCTTTTCTCTTAGTCTATTAAATGATTTGTTAGTTTTGTTTATCTTTTCAAAAAATCAACTTTTGTTTCATTGATCATTTGTATTGTTATTGTTTTTCTAGTCTCAGTTTCATTTATTTTTGCCCTTATTTATTTTTTTCTATTAATTTTGGGTATGGTTTGTTCCTGCTTTTTTAGTTTTTTGAGGCACATTGTTAGGTTGTTTGAGACCTTTTTAGTTTTTTGATGTAGGCATTTATTGCTATATACTTGCTTCTTAATACTGCTTTTGCTGTATCCTACAGGTTTTGGTATGTGTATTTGTATTTCATTTTTTCCAGGAATTTTAAAATTTTACTCTTATTTCTTCACCGATTGGTCATTCAGGAGCATGTTGTTTAATTTCCATCCATTTGTATAGTTTCCAAAGTTCCTGTTGGTGTTGATAACTAGTTTTATTCCACTGTGGTCTGAGAAGATACTTAATATAATTTTGATTCTTTAAAACTTGTTGAGACTGTTTTGTGGCCTAATATATGGTCCATCCTGGAGAATGTTCCGTGTTCTGATGAAAATAATGTGTATTCTGTAGCAATTGGGTGAAAGATTCTGTAAATATCTCTTAGGTCCACTAGGTCTATGGTGCAGTTTAAATCTGATGTTTCTTTGTTGATTTTCTGTCTAGATGATCTGTCCAGGGACAAGAGTGGGGTGTTGCAGTCCCCAACTGTTATTATATTAGGACCTGTCTCTTCCCTTAGATCTAATAATATTTGCTTAATTTGTATTTGAGTGCTCCAGTGTTGGGTGCCCATATATTTACAAGTTATATTCTCCCACTGAATTGACACCTTTGCTGTTATATAATGTTCTTCTTTAGCTCTTTACAGCTTTTAACTTGAAGTCTGTTTTGTCTGATATAAGTATAGCTACTCCTGCTCAAATATGGTTTCCTTTTGCATGGAGTATCTTTTTCTATCTGTCCTCTTTCAGTCTATGTGTGTCTTTAAAGGTAAGGTGGTGTTCTTGTAAGCAGCATATGACTGGGTCTTGTGTTTTTATCCATTCAGCCAGTGTGTGTGTGTATATATATATATATATATATATATATATATTTTTGTGTGTGTGTGTGAGCAACAAGGCTGTTTATTTCACCTGGGTGCAAGCAGGCTAAGTCCAAAAAAACAGTCAGCAAGGGTCGTGGGATTATCATTAGTTCTTATTGGTTTGGGGATAGGTGGTGGAGTTAGGAGCAATGTTTTGCAGGCAGGGGGTGGATTTCACAAAGTACATTCTCAAGGGTGAGGAGAATTACAAAGAACCTTCTTAAGGGTAGGGGAGGTTACAAAGAATCTTCTTAAGGGTGGGGGAAATTTCAAAGTACATTGATCAGTTAGGGTGGGGCAGAAACAAATCACAATGATGGAATGTCATCAGTTAAGGCTATTTTCACTTCTTTTGTGGATCTTCAGTTGCTTTAGGCCATCTGGATGTATACACGCAGGTCACAGGGGATATGATGGCTTTGCTTGGGCTCAGAGGCCTGACATTCCTGCCTTCTTATATTAATAAGAAAAGCAAAACAAAATAGTGAAGTGTTGGAATGGTGAAAAATTTTGGGGGTGGCATGGAGAGATAATGGGCGATGTTTCTCAGGGCTGCTTCAAGCAGGATTGGGGCAACATGGGAACCTAGAGTGGGAGAGATTAAGCTGAAGGAAGATTTTGTGGTAAGGGGTGATATTGTGGAGTTGTTAGAAGGAGCATTTGTTGTATAGAATTGGTAATGGCCTGGATGTGGTTTTGTATGAATTGAGAAACTAAATGAAAGACACAAGGTCTGAAGAAAAGAAGGAGAAAAATAGGTATTAAAGGACTAGGAATTGGGAGTACCCAGGATGTCCAATTAGAGTGTCCAAGGGGATTCAATGTTATTGTTTGCTTGATTGGTGAGTTTTTTGGCTCTATCCTTGAGTTTTTTTATACCAGGCCAGATTGATTTAGATAAAAACAACACTATTCATTTAAAAATATACAGAGTCCCCCTCCCCTTCTTTTTTTAGCAGTGAGTAAGTCAGGGCCTTGGTGATTTTGGAGGAAAGAGAAATGCAAAGCCAGCAATTGTTTGTCCAAAAGGATTAGAAATGGCTAGGAGAGAGTGAGATTGATAGTGTGGTGGAGATAGCTGGGGAGAGGTAGAGGGTGGCATAAGAATAGGAACCAGAATAAGAGTGAGTATAAAAGTAAAGAATAGGACTTCATCAGGGTGAAAGTATTGGAGTGTACTTTGTCAATGAAGATCTTCTATCCACTTAAACAGAGACTTAAGGGTGGCAGTTTGAGGTAAAACCAGGCACTACCGAATACCAAGAGCCTGAGAAACTGCTTGGGTGATTGGACTAGTAAAGGCCGGTCCGTTATTGGACTGTATAGAGGTGGGAAGGCCAAACCAAGGAATTATGTCTGACAGAAGGGAAGAAATGACCATGGTGGCCTCCTCAGACCCTGTGGGAAAGGCCTCTACCCATCCAGTGAAAGTGTCTACCCAGACCAAGAGGTATGTTAGTTTCCTGACTTGAGGCATGTGAGTAAAGTCAATTTGCCAGTCCTGGTTGGGGGCAAATCCCTGAGATTGATGTGTAGGGAAAGGAGGGGGCCTGAACAATCCCTGAGGAGTAGTAGAATAGCAGATGGAACACTGAGAAGTGATTTGCTTAAGGATAGATTTCCATGGTGGAAAGGAAATGAGAGGTTCTAAGAGGCAGGCTAGTAGCTTGTAACCTACATGGGAGAGGCTATGAAATGACGACAGAATAGAATGGGCCTGTGAGGCTGGAAGGAGATATTTTCCTTGATCCAAGAACCATTTGCCTTGTGTGGGAAGAGATTGATAGGTGGAAGTTTCAGTGGGGAGCAGGTGGGAGTGACCAGATAAGAAGGAGAAAAGCTGCTGTGAGGGATAGATGATGGAACGCTAGCTACTTTTTTAGCTACCTTATCAGCATAAGCATTGCCCTGAGCGATGGGATCTGATGTCTTTTGATGGTGCTTGCAGTGAATGACTCCAGCTTCCTTTGGAAGTAAAGCGGCCTTGAGAAGAGTTTTTATTAAAGAGGCGTTAATGATGGAGGACCCTTGCATAGTGAGGAAACCTCTTTCAGCCCATATAACAGCATGGTGGTGCAGGATATGGAAGGCATATTCAGAGTCACTATAAATATTGACGCAAAATTCCTTTGCAAGAGTGAGGGCTCAAGTTAAGGCAATGAGTTCAGCTTGCTGAGAGGTAGTGGAGGGGTGCAGAGCGGTAGCCTCAATGATAGATGTGGAAGATACTCTAGCATAGCCTGCCTTTGCTGGTGAGTGGAGATTAGGCCTGGTGGAACTGCCATCAATAAACCAAGTGTGATCAGGGTGAGGAACACGAAAGAAGGAAATACGGGGAAATGGAGTGAATGTCAGGTGGATCAGAGAGATACAGTCATGGGGGACAGGTGTGGTATCAGGAATAATGTGGGAGGCCAGACTGAAGTCCAGGCCAGGAACAATGGTAACTGTTGGGGACTCAACAAACAGTGAGTACAGCTGAAGGGGCCAGGGAGCAGAAAGTATATGTGTCAGGTGTGAGGAAGAAAATAGATTTTGGAAGTTATGAGAACTGTAGAGGGTGAGTTGAGCATAGTTTGTGATTTTGAGGGCCTCTAAAAGTATTAGGGCACCAGCAGCTGCTGCATGGAGACATGATGGCCAGCCTAAAACAGTAAGGTCAGGTTGTTTGGACAAAAAGCCTACAGGGTGTGGTCCTGGCTCTTGTGTAAGAATTTTGACCGCACAGCCCTGTACTTTGGCTGTGTGTAACGAAAAGAGTTGGGATGAGTTAGAGAGAGCTAGTGTGGGGGCAGCTTCTAGGGCTGTTTTTAAGGAACGGAAAGAGAAGTGGCAAAAGGATTTAGGATCTATGGGGTCAGCTAGGTTTCCTTTTGTGAGTTTATATAATGGTTTAGTCAGGATGGTAAAACTAGGTATCCAAAGGTGGAAGTACCTAACCATGCCTAGGATGGGAAGAAGTTGTTATTTTGTAGAAGGGGTTGGGGTTTGGGAGATTGGCCGGACATGATCAGCTGGGGGAGCACGTTGTTTTCAGGAAGAATTATGCTGAGATAGGTAATGGATGAGGAAGAAATTTGGGCTTGACTGAAGTAATGGGGACTGTCCATGAAGCCTTGCAGCAGTACAGCCCTGGTAAGTTGCTGAGGCTGATGGGTGTCAGGGTCAGTCCAAGTGAAAGTGAAGAGAGGCTGGAATGAAAGGTGCAAAGGAATAGGAAAGAAAGCATATTTGAGATCTAGAACAGAATAATGGGTTATGGAGGAGTTGTGGAGGGAGGCATTGAGGATAGGAGAGTATATGGTTTTGCACCATGGAGTGGATAGGCAAGACAATTTGGTTGATAAGGTGCAGATCCTGAACTAACCTGTAAGGCTTGTCTGGTTTTTGGACAGGTAAAATGAGGGAATTGTAAGGAGAGTTTATAGGCTTTAAAAGGCCATGCTGTAACAGGTGAGTGATAACAGGCTTTAATCCTTTAAGTGTGCTGTGGGATGGGATATTGGCATGATAAGGGTGATTATGTTTAATGGGATAGTAATGGGTGTGTGATTAGTTGCCAGGGAGGGAGTAGAGGTATCCCACACTTGTGGATTAAGGTGGGGAGATAACAAGGGAGGATGTGAAGGAGGTTTTGAACTGGGGAAAAGGGCAGCAATGAGGTGTGGCTGTAGCCTAGGAATAGTCAGGGAAGCAGACAATTTAGTTAAAATGTCTTGACCTAATAAGGGAGCTGGGCAGGTGGGGATAACTAAAAAGGAGTGCATTAAAGAATATTGTCCGAGTTGGCACCAGAGTTGGGGAGTTTTAAGATGTTTAGAAGCCTGGCCATCAATACACACAACGGTTATGGAGGCAAGGGAACAGGCCCTTGAAAAGAAGGTAATGTGGAGTTGGTAGCCTCTGTATTGATTAAGAAGGGGATGGACTTACCCTCCACTGTAAGTTACCCAAAGCTCGGCATCCGTGACAGTTCAGGGGGCTTCTGAGGTGATTGGCAGTGTCAGTGTTCAGCTGCTAAGCCAAGAAGACCTGGGAAGGAGTCAGTCAGAGCCTTGGGCCAGTTGGACAGTCCAATTTCCAGTGGGGTCCCACACCGATGGGACACGGCTTAGGAGGAATCCCAGGCTGTGGGCATTCCTTGGCCCAGTGGCCAGATTTCCAGCACTTAAAGCAAGATCCTGGGGGAGGAAGTCCTGAGGGGATGCCTGACTGCTGTGGCTTAGGCATTTTGAAGTTTTTGTGTGCTGGAGATATGGCTGGGGTTTCTCTCACAGCAGAAGCAAGTAATTGCAACTCTTCTCTATTATCATACACCTTGAAGGTGCAGTTAATTAAGTCCTGTTGTGGGGTTTGAGGGCCAGAATCTAATTTTTGGAGCTTTTTCTAATGTCAGGAGCAGATTGGGTAATAAAATGCATAGAGAATAAGCTGGCCTTCTGGCCCCTCTGGGTCTAGGGCAGTAAAGTGTCTAAGGGTTGTTGCCAAACGGGCCATGAACTGGGCTGAGTTTTTATATTTGATGTTAAACACTGATTTGGGAGAGGTCAGATAAAGAAAAAAGGAGCATTAACCTTGACTATGCCTTTAGCTCCAGCCACCTCTTTAAGAGGAAATTGTTGGGCAGGTGGGGGAGGGCTAGTTGCAGAATGAAACTGTAAGCCAGACTGGGTGTGAGGAGGGGAGGTGATAGAAAGATTATAGGGTGGGGGAGCAGAGGCTGAGGAAGAATTGGGACCTGGCTTGGCCTGGCGAGGAGCAGCCTGGGGAGAAAGGGAGAGGTCAGATCAGTCTGTAGAAAAGAAGGATTCAAAGGACTCAGAGCTTGGGGTGGAGACTGAAGGAACAGACAGGAGCTAAAGAAGAAAGATTTGGGATGAGTTGCATTGGGCACAGAGACTAGGGAGGGACCAATGTGTATTAGAAGGCCTGGACATCAGGCACCTCAGACCATTTGCCCATTTTTTGACAAAAATTATCTAGGTCTTGTAGGATGGAGAAATCAAAAGTGCCATTTTCTGGCCATTTAGAAGAATTGTCGAGTTTGTATTGGGGCCAAGCAGTGTTGCAGAAGAAAATAAGACATTTAGATTTTAGTTCAGGTGATAGTTGAAGAAATTTTAAGTTCTTGAGAACACAGGCTAAGGGAGAAGAAGGAGGAATGGAGGGTGGAAGTTTGCCCATAGTGAAGGAGGCAAGTTTAAAGAGAAAGATAGAGACATGGAGAAAGGGTTGGGGAGCAGCCCTGGGCTGCAATGTGGGTGAGCAGCCAAAGCAGGCATCCCCGCAATTGACTTGCCACCAAGGGAATGTGGCTGAATGACCAAGGCAGGCATCCCTGCAGATATCAGACACCAATGGAATGTGGGTGAATAATCAGGCAGGCATCCCCAGAATGATTAAACACCAAGGGAAGGCTGCCTTCCTGAGTACATGACCAGCACCAGAGTTTTGGGTCCATGGATAAAATGTGTCTCCTTTGTCTCTACTAGAAAATGAAAGGAATTGAAATTAAGAGAAGAGAGGGAGTGAAGGGTGACACCAAGATTGAAAGGAGAAAGAGGTTGAGGGATAGTGAGAAAGGTTGGAGAAGAGAGTAAAAAGAGGCCACTTACCCGATTTAAAATTGGTGAGATGTTCCTTGGGCTGGTTGGTCTGAGGACCCAAGGTCATAGGTGGATCTCTTCATGGAGTGAGGGTGAGGACAGGGGACGGTCTCCTGAAGGAGTCCTGCTGACCTGGGTCTTTGGCACCAAATGTGTCATGCGTCCATGTGAAGAGACCACCAAACAGGCTTTGTGTGAGCAACAAGGCTGTTTATTTCACTTGGGTGCAGATGGGTTGAGTCCAAAAAGAGTCAGCCCAGTCTATATCTTTTAAATGGGAAAATTCAATCTATTTACATGCAACTTTATTCTTGATAGGTGAGTACTTACACCTAGCATTCTATTATTTTCTGCTTGTTTTGTATATCCTTTGTTCCTTACTCTCTTACTGTTTACTTTTGCGGTTGGGCAGTTTTCTGTAGGGATAAGATTTGAGTCTTATCTCTTTCTCCCTATGTATTAGCTTTACCAGTGAGTTTTATAGTTTCACATATTTTTATGATGCTGATTATCATCTTCTCTGTGGGGAACAGGCCCCCCAAAACCTGGCCATAAACTGGTCCCAAAACTGGCCATAAACAAAATCTCTGCAGCACTGTGACATGTTCATGATGGTCTTAATGCCCACGCTGGAAGGTTGTGGGTTTACCAGAATGAGGGCAAGGAACACCTGGCCCACCCAGGGTGGAAAACCGCTTAAAGGCATTCTTAAACCACAAACAATAGCATGAGTGATCTGTGCCTTAAGGTCATGCTCCTGCTGCAGATAGCTAGTCCAACCCATCCCTTTATTTCAGCCCATCCCTTCATTTCCCATAAAGAATAATTTTAGTTAATCTAATATCTATAGAAAGAATGCTAATGACTAGCTTGCTGTTAATAAATACATGGGTAAACCTCTGTTGGAGGCTCTCAGCTCTGAAGGCTGTGAGACCCCTGATTTCCCACTTCACTCCTCTATATTTCTGTGTCTTTAATTCCTCTAGTGCCACTGGGTTAGAGTCTCCCCAACCAAGCTGGTCTCAGCAAGTGGTCTCCATCATGGGGGCTCGAATCCAGGTCGAAGGGTCACCGGAGTGATGGTTGGAGAACATGGAACTAGTTGGAGGACACCTGAGTACTCTAAAAGCAAACCCCGTGGTGAGTAAGAAGGGGAGCTCAGAAGCATCAGGGTAACAATGGGACAGGTGTGGGGTCTGGTTCGTTCCATCTTGGAACTTTTTCACACTGATGATGAGGAAGAAGGAGAGTTTAATGAAGCAACAGAAGAGGTTATAGAGCAGGTTTATTTGCCAGCTAAAGCTAAAGTGGCAAAGGAGGGAGAGGTTCATCCCTACCCTTCTGCACCCCCTCATTATTATTTTGAAGAAAAAGAGTGGCCTGACCCTCCAGATCTTTCTTTTCCAGAGGACAGTGGGCAAAAATTAGTTGCTCCAGTGACTGTTCAAGCAGCACCTCGAGCGACCGCTCTTAGTTCTATTCAGTCAGGAATTCAGCAAGCTAGATGAGAGGGTGATTAAGAGGCTTGGCAGTTCCCTGTTAGACTACACTGCCCAGCTCAACAGGGAAATATTATAGCTACATTTGAGCTTTTTTGTTTTAAATTACTCAAAGAATTTAAACAAGCTATTAATCAGTATGGACCAGGTTCTCCTTTTGTAATGGGACTATTAAAGAACATTGCTGTTTCCAGTCAGATGATTCCTACTGACTGGGACGCTCTTACTCAAGCTTGTCTAACTCCTGCTTAGTTCTTACCATTTAAAACTTGGTGGGCAGATGAAGCTTCCATTCAGGCTGCTCACAACACGCAGGCCCAACCTCAAATTAATATAACTGCAGACCAACTTTTGGGGGTTGGCAGCTGGGCTGGTTTAGATGCACAAGTGGTCATGCAGGATGATGCCATAGAACAGCTTAGAGGAGCGTGCATTAGAGCTTAGGGAAAAAAAATCACTTCAAGTGGAGAACAATACCCTTCCTTTAGTGCTATAAAACAGGGATCAGAAGAATCATATGTGGATTTTATAGCTCGGTTACAGGAGTCTCTTAAAAAGATGATTGCAGATTTGGCTGCTCAGGATATAGTGTTGCAATTATTAGCTTTCAACAATGCTAATCCTGATTGCCAGGCTGCTCTGTGACCTATCAGAGGGAAAGCACATTTAGTTGATTATATCAAGGCCTGTGGTGGTATCAGAGGTAATCTGCAACAGGCCACCTGCTAGCACGGGCAATGGCAGGACTGAGAGTGGATAAAGAAAATACTCCATTTCCTGGAGCTTGTTTTAACTGTGGGAAGCATGGTCATACTAAAAAAAAAAATGTAGAAAAAAATCAGCAAGTCGGGCCACCAGATAGGGGAAAAAAGAAAACTGCTGAGCCTGAAATATGTCCAAAATGTAAAAAAGGAAAACACTGGGCTAATCACTCTAAGTTTGATAAAGATGGGAACCTGATTTCAGGAAAAGCCATGAGGGGCCCATCCTGGGCCCCATTCCAAACTGGGGCATTTCCAGCTTGGGTCATTCCCTCACCCCTGTACAATGCCTGTCCCCCACCACAGCTGGTAGTGCCACAGTAGATTTATGCTGCACAAAAGCTGTGAGTCTTCTGCCTGGGGAACCCCTGCAAAAGGTCCCAACAGGAGTCTGTGGTCCCTTGCCAGCAGGGACAATAGGATTAGTTCTAGGCAGTTCTAGTTTAAATTTAAAAGGGGTACAAATACATACAGGAGTCATTGATTCAGATTACAATGGGGAAATTCAAATTGTTATATCTACTTCTGTTCCCTGGAAAGCAGAGCCAGGAGAGTGCACAGCACAGCTCCTGATTGTGTCATATGTGGGAATGGGAAAAAGTGAAATTAAATGAACAGGAGGATTTGGAAGCACAAATAAACAAGGCAAAGCAGCTTATTGGGTAAATCAAATTGCTGATAAACATCCTACCTGTGAAATAACTATTCAGGGAAATAAATTTAAAGGTTTGGTAGATACAGGAGTGGACATTTTCTCTACAGCACTGGCCGTCTGCATGGCCAATTCAACCCACTCAATTCAACTCCAATAGTTGGAGTTGGTAAAGTCCCTGAAGTATATCAAAGTAGCTACATTTTGCATTGTGAAGGGCCTGATGAACAACCTGGGACTATTCAACCAATTATAACTTCTGTACCCATAAATTTCTGGGGAAGGGATTTATTACAACAATGGGGAGTACAAGTTCTAATTCCAGAACAATTATATAGCCCTCAAAGTCAACATATGGTGCATATAATGGGGTATGTTCCTGGTATTGGACTAGGAAAAAATTTGCAAGTTTTGAAAGAACCACTTCAAGCAGAAAGACAAAATTCCTGCCAAGGCTTAGGATATCATTTTTGATGGCAGCCATTGTTAAGCCTCCAGAACCTATACCTTTAAAATGGTTAACAGATAAGCCAATTTGGATAGAACAATGGCTGCTAAGTAAAGAGAAACTGGAGGCTTTAGAGAAATTAGTTCAATTAGAAAATGGGCACATAGCCCCAACATTTTCTGCTTGGGATTCTCCAGTTTTCATAATTAAGAAAAATTCAGGTAAATAGAAAATGTTAACTGACTTAAGAGCCATCAATTCAGTTATACAACCTATGGGAGCATTACAGCCAGGATTGCCTTCTCCTGCTATAATTCCAAAAAATTGGCCTTTAATAGTCATAGATTTGAAAGACTGTTTCTTTACTATCCCTTTGGATGAGCAAGACTGTGAATGGTTTGCATTTACAATTCTTGCAGTAAACAACCTGCAGCCTGCTAAGCATTTTCATTGTTTTACAGATGGGTCTAGTAATGGTAAAACTTCTTATTCTGGCTCAAAAAGTAAAGTTTTCCAGATGCCCTATACTTCAGCTCAAAAAGCGGAGCTTGTAGCTGTAATTGAGGTATTGACTGCTTTTGATATGCCTGTTAATGTGATTTCTGATTCTTCATATGTGGTTCATTCCACACAGTTAATTGAAAATGCTCAGTTACGATTTCATACAGATGAACAACTGAAGACAAAAACAACAAAGGGGGAGAAAGAGGGATTATGGGACAGCCCATATACAATTGAATCTAGCATTAATAACTTTAAATTTTTTGAGTCTGCCTAAAGGCCAGATGTTATCAGCAGCTGAACAGCATTTACAGAAACCAGCTGCAAAGACAGAAGCAAAACAACTGGTTTGGTGGAGAGATCCGATAACAAAAAGTTGGGAAATAGGTAAAATAATAACTTGGGGTAGAGGTTATGTTTGTGTTTCTCCAGGCCAAAATCAATAACCAATTTGGATACCATAAAGACACCTGAAACCTTATCATGAGCCAGATGCTGAGGAAGAGATTCCAGGAGGATCCTGAGGACCCCCTGGTTGCAGCCATGTTGAGGTTGACACTGAGGAGGACCCCAACTGTCATGAGCAACACCCGTCGAACACAGCCATCCACCTGAGGACAAATCAAGAAGCTGTCACAGATGATGGAAGAAAACCTGAGGAAAGTGGGACAACCAATCACAATGAGTAATTTGGTGAACTATCACAGTGATGATCACCATTGCCATGAGTATTCCTTCAACAAGGGCTGACACAGAGAACAATTATACTTATTGGGCATATTTATCAATCTTGTCTGGCAATAATGCCTAGATGATTTCACTCTATGGCACAGTTACACATGCTTTCTGATCTCAGTATTTACCATAATAAATCTACTCCTATAATCGAGGCATACCACCCTCAAAAACCTATTTGTAAACAAAATAGAACCTGGCCAGAAATAATGAACAACTTGTTTAGTAAGATTGCATTGCAGAACAGGCAGAGATGCTATGCAACGATTCCTATGGGATCATTGATTGGTCCCCTAAGGGGATGTTTAGCTTAAATTGCACCTCTCAGTCTGCATGCCGTGGCCACACTAGTTCAGATGGTCTGAACAAAGTGGTCAGATGGCAGAAATGATAAGAAGTATGGCAAAAGTTCCTATTGTCTGGAACCATGGCAGTATAGTGTCACCTCAAACTCAAATGATATGGCTCGTTGTAGGAGCTAAACATAAGGATTTGTGGAAACTATTAATAGCTCTTTATAAGATCAAAATTTGGGAAAGAATAAAAAAAGCATCTAGAAAGACACTCTACAAACTTGTCTTTGGATATTACAAAATTAAAAGAACAAATATTTAAAGCATCCCAGGTACACCTGACCTTAATGACAGAAACTGGAGTGCTTGAAGGAGCTGCAGACAGATTAGCAGCTAGTAACCCATTAAAATGGATAAAAACACTTGGAAGCTCTGTGATTTCAATGATGATTGTGCTTTTAATCTGTATTGTTTGTCTTTGTATAGTGTGCAGATGTGGATCTGTGAGAAGTAGCTCACAGTGTCAAAGCTGCCTTTGCTTTTATTGATTTGCAAATCAAATAAGGGGGACATGTTGGGAACAGGCCCCCCCTCCAAAATCTGGCCATAAACTGGTCCCAAAACTGGCCATAAACAAAATCTCTGCAGCACTGTGACATGTTCATGATGGTCTTAATGCCCACGCTGGAAGGTTGTGGGTTTACCAGAATGAGGGCAAGGAACACCTGGCCCACCCAGGGTGGAAAACTGCTTAAAGGCATTCTTAAACCACAAACAATAGCATGAGTGATCTGTGCCTTAAGGCCATGCTACTGCTGCAGATAACTAGCCCAACCCATCCCTTTATTTCAGCCCATCCCTTCGTTTCCCATAAGGGATACTTTTAATTAATCTAATATCTATAGAAAGAATGCTAATGACTGGCTTGCTGTTAATAAATAACGTGGGTAAATCTCTGTTGGAGGCTCTCAGCTCTGAAGGCTGTGAGACCCCTGATTTCCCACTTCACACCTCTGTATTTCTGTGTGTGTGTCTTTAATTCCTTTAGCACCACTGGGTTAGGGTCTCCCCGACCGAGCTGGTCTTTGCACTTCTCACTTCTGGATATAGGCCTCCCTAGAGGTTTTTTTTTTTTCTTTTTTGATAGGATATTGCTCTTTCATCCAGGCTGGTGTGCTGTAGTGTATTCATGGCTTGCTGCAGTCTTGATCTCCCAGGCTCAATAATCCTCCCATCTCAGCCTCCTGAATAGCTAGGACCACAGGCCTGTGCCACCATGTCTGGCTACTTTAATTTTTTTTCCCTTAGAAACAGAGTCTCACTATGTTGCCCAGCTGGTCTCACATTCCTGCACTCATCATCTTCCTGCCTTGGCCTTCCAAAGTGCTGAGATTACAGGCATGAAACACTACACCTGGCCATCCCTGGAGTATTTCTTCCTTCCTTCCTTCCTTCCTTTTTTCTTTCCTTCCTCCCTCCCTCTCTTCTTTTTTTGTTTCTTTTTCTCCCTTTCTTCCTTTCTTTCTTTCTTTTTCTTTCTTTCTCTCTCTTTCTTCTTTCCTTCCTCCTTCCCTCCTTCCCTCCCCTCCCTTCCCCTCCCCTCCCCTCCCTTCCTTCCTTCCTTCTTTCCTTCCTTCCTTCCTTTCTTCCTTCCTTCTTTCCTGTCTTATTTCAAAACACATGTCTTCCAGTTCAGAAATTATTTTATATGCTTGGTCTAGTGTATGACTAAATTTTTATTTAATTCATTAAATTCTTCAGCTCTGAGATTTCTGCTTTTTTTAATACTATCTTTTTTGTTGTTGTTGAATTTCTCATTCAAATTATGAAATGTTTTTCTGATTTTGTTGAATTGTCTATTTGTGTTCTTTTGTATCTCACTGAATTTTTTTTGTCATTGTTGTTTTTGAGACAGGGCCTCACCTTCTTGCCCAGGCTAGAATTCAGTGGTGTGATTGTAGCCCACTATAACCTCAAACTCTTGGGCTCAAGCAATCCTCCTGCCTCAGCCTCCACAGTAGCTAGGAATATAGCTGTGTGTCACCATGCCCAGCTAGTTATTTATTTATTTTTGTAGCGATATGGCCTTCCTGTGTTGCCCAGGCTGATCTCAAATCCCTGCCCTCAAGTCATCCTTCCATCCTGGCTTCTCAAAGTACTGGGATTAGAGGCATGAGCTACTGTGCCTGGCCTCGTCAAGTTTCTTTAAGATTTTTATTTTTAATTGTTTTTCTTTCTGGCATTTCTTATATTTCTTATGATTACTGTTACTGGAGAATTACTGTTTTCTGTTGAAGGTGACATGTTTCCTTTCATTTTCATGGTTGATGTATTTCTACATTGGTTTCTACATATCTGGTGGAAAAGTCATCTTTTCTATTTTTATGGAATAGGTTTTCAGGAGAAAAGTTTATTTGTATGAATGAGTCTTGGGATGTCAGTACAGTGGGGTGCATTTGCCTTGGTTCTAGGTGGATGCAGTAGTGCAATCTCTATGTAGTTTCTTCAGTTATAGTCCACACTAGTGGTGTCTACAAGTTTCCCAGTAGCCTAAGCTGAGAGAATTTGTGGTGATGATGGCGTGGCTTTGCGAGGGGTGAGCTCACTTGGCTGTTTCTGTTTCTCAGGTTGGAAGCATGTGTGTGTGCACAGTGGGTCAGCCAACATGGGGTCTGGCTCTCTGGGGTTGGAGCCTTCAGCCATCTGTGTACTGGAAGGGTGTAGTGGCTACTGGCCCCCAGAGAAGGGCACACTGCAGAAGTGGCTATGGTCTCAATATTGCACCATGCCACAGCAGCTTGGCTCACAGGGAGTGGGTGGAGTGTGGGGAGTGTATACTTTGTGCTCCTAATCCAGGGCAAGGCAGCTACGTGAATTCCTGGTAACTCTCCAAACTGGGCTTAGGACTTGTGAGGACTGTGAGATTCTCCTATAGTACGGACGGTAGGTATTTGTGGTGGCCATGTATCTAGTGGGAATCTTCTGCTTACCTATTCCTTGCAGTGGGAAATCCTTCCCATATCTGGGCTGATCTGATCCTGGTGAGGGAAATGGGGCTACAAAGGGCAGGTGCCTCCATGTTGCCCTCCTGTACTTCCAATCACCACATGTGCATCTCCACTTCCTCACTGTATGCCAGTGCTCTTCCTTCAACAATCTAGTCAAGTCTTAGCTATTTATTTATTGCCATGGTCCTTTCTTGTGGGGAAGACTAGCACCAGGCATCTCTAGTCAGCCATCTTGCTCAAAAGTTTTAAATTTTGATGAAGTCCAATTTGCCTATTTTTTTCTTTTGTTGCTCACGCTTTTGGAGTTATATCTAGGAATTCTTTGCCAAATTTAAGATCACGAAGATACCTCTGTGTTTTCTTCTAAAAGGTTAATAGCTTTTGCTTTCTTACTAAATTTTCATTGATTTTCTTGAATAGAAGTTTCTTCACTTGCTGTTTACCCTTAGGACCATTCCTAGAGGTTTTGTGTGTGTGTGTGTGTGTGTGTGTGTGTGTGTGTGTGTGTGTGTGTGTGTGTGTGTGTTTTCTTTTCTTTTCTTTTTCAGACAGAGTCTCACTTTGTTGCCCAGGCTGGAGTGCAATGGTGCAATCTTGGCTCACTGCAACTCTGCCTTCCAGGTTCAAGTGATTCTCCTGCCTCAGCCTCCCGAGTTGCTGGGATTACAGGCATGTGCCACCATGCCTGGCTAATTTTGTATTTTTAGTAGAGATGGGGTTTCTCCATGTTGGTCAGGCTGGTCTCGAACTCCTGACCTCAGGTGATCTGCCTGCTTCAGCCTCCCAAAATGTTGGGATTACAGATGTGAGCCACTGCACCCAGCCAATTTTTGTATTTTTAGTAGAGAAGAGGTTTCATTATGTTGCACAGGCTGGTCTCGAACTCCTGACCTCAAGTGATCCACCCCCCCTCAGCCTCCCAAAGTGTGGGATTACAGGCACGAGCCACCACACCTGGCCTAAATGTGTGTGTGTGTGTTTTTTTTAATAATTTTCACCAGTTTCACTGGGGAGCTGGTCAGTGGAACTCCTCACATTGTCATGCCAGTTGTTGATCTCTGTCCATCCATTCTTGATAAAAATCTCAAAATAACAATATATATATTTTTCCCAATGCAAAACAAGAATCATGTTTAATCACAGAAAAACTAGATACATTTATAATAAAGTTGGAAACGGTATAAGAATGTCTACTGTCAACTCTTCCAAGATGGCTGAATAGGAACAGCTCTTGTCTGCAGCTCCCAGCGAGATCGACACAGAAGATGGGTGATTTCTGCATTTCCAACCGAGGTACCTGGTTCATCTCACTGGGACTGGTTGAACAGTGGGTGCAGCCCACAGAGAGAGAGCGAAGCAGGGCGTGGCGTCGCCTCACCCAGGAAGTGCAAGGGGTCAGGGGATTTCCCTTTCCTAATCAAGGGAAGTGGTGAGAGACTGTACCAGGAGGAACGGTACACTTCTGCCCAAATGCTGCACATTTCCCATGGTCTTCACTATTGGCAGACCAGGAGATTCCCTCTGGTGCCTGGCTTGGCAGGTCCCATGACCACAGAGCCCAGCAATCTATGATCCATTGGCTTGATATTCTTGCTGCTAGTGCAGCAGTCTGGGATTGACCTGGGACACTGGAGTTTGGTGGGGGGAGGGATGTCTGCCATTGCTGAGGCTTGAGTAGGCAGTTTTATGCTCACAGCATAAACAAAGCTGCCAGGAAGCTTGAACTGGGCAGAGCCCACCACAGCTCAGCAAGGTCAACTACCTCTCTAGATTCCACCTCTGTGGGCAGGGCATATCTGAACAAAAGGCAGCAGCCCTAGTCAGGGACTTATAGTTAAAACCCTCATCCCCCTGGGACAGAGCACCTGGGGAAAGGGGCAGCTGTGGGCACAGCTTCTCCAGACTTCAATGTCCCTGCCTGACAGCTCTGAAGAGAGCAGTGGTTCTCCCAGCATGGCATTCAAGCTCTGGGACAGACGGCCTCCTCAAGTGGGTCCCTGACCGCTGTGTAGCCTGACTGGGAGACATCTCCCAGTAGGGGCCAACAGACACCTCATACAGGAGAGCTCTGGCTGGCATCTGGTGGGCCCCCCTGGGACGAAGCTTCCAGAGGAAGTATCAGGCAGCAATACTTGCTGTTTTGCAGGCTCCTCTGGTGATACCCAGAAAAACAGAGTCTGGAGTGGACCTCCAGCAAACTCCAACAGACCTGCAGCTGAGGGACCTGACTGTTAGAAGGAAAACTAACAAACAGAAAGGAATAGCATCAACATCAACAAAAAGGACATCCACACCAAAACCCCATCCGTAGGTCAGCAACATCAAAAACCAAAGGTAGATAAAACCACAAAGATGAGGGGAAACCAGAACAGAGAGGCTGAAAATTCCAAAAACCAGAACACCTCTTCTCCTCCAGAGGATTACAACTCCTTGCCAGCAAGGTAACAAAACTGGATGGAGAATGAGTTTGATGAGTTGATAGAAGTAGGCTTCAGAAGGTGGGTAATAACAAACTTCTCTGAGCTAAAGGAGCATGTTCCAACCCATCACAAGGAATCTAAAAACCTTGAAAAAAGGTTAGAGGAATGGCTAACTAGAATAACCAGTGTAGAGAAGAGCATAAATGACCTGATGGAACTGAAAAACACAGCACGAGAACTTCATGAGGCATACACAAACTTCAATAGCTGATTTGATCAAGCGGAAGAAAGGGAAGAAAGTGACTGAAGATCAAATTAATGAAATAAAGTGGGAAGACAAGATTACAGAAAAAAGAGTAAAAAGAAAGAAAGCCTCCAAGAAATATGGGACTATGTGAAAAGATCAAATCTACATTTGATTGGTGTACCTGAAAGTGATGGGGAGAATGGAACCAAGTGAGAAAACACTCTTCATGATATTATCCAGGAGAACTTCCCCAACCTAGCAAGGCAGGCCAACATTCAAATTCAGGAAATATGAGAACATCACAAAGATATTCCTTGAGAAGAGCAACCCCAAGGCACATAATAGTCAGATTCACCAAGGTTGAAATGAAAGAAAAAATGTTAAGGGCTGCCAGAGAGAAAGGTTGGGTTACCCACAAAGCGGAGCCCATCAGACTAACAGCGGATCTCTCTGCAGAAACCCTTCAAGCCAGAAGAGAGTGGGGGCCAATATTCAACGTTCTCATATGTAACTAACCTGCACGTTGTGCACATGTACCCTAAAACTTAAAGTATAATAAAAAAAAAGAATTTTCAACCCAGAATTTCATATCCAGCCAAACTAAGCTTCATAAGTGAAGGAGAAATAAAATCCTTTAAAGACAAGCAAATGCTGAGAGCTTTTGTCACCACCAGGCCTGCCTTACAAGAGCTCTTGAAGGAAGCACTAAACATGGAAAGGAGCAACTGGTACCAGTCACTGCAAAAACATGCCAAATTATAAAGACCATCAATGCTATGAAGAAACTGCATCAATTAACGGGCAAAATAACCAGCTAGCATCATAATGACAGGATCAAATTCACACATAACAATATTAACCTTAAATGTAAATGGGTTAAATGCCCCAATTAAAAGACACAGGCTGGCAAATTGGATAAAGTGTCAAGACCCATTGATGTGCTGTATTCAGGAGACTCATCTCATGTGCAAAGACACATGTAGGTTCAAAATAAAGGGATGGAGGAAGATCTGCCAAGCAAAAGAAAAGAAAAAATAAAAGCAGAAGTTGCAATCCTAGTCTCTGATAAAACAGACTTTACACCAACAAAGATCAAAAGAGACAAAGGGGACCATTACATAATGGTAAAGGGATCAATTCAACAAGAAGAGCTAACTATCCTAAATATATATGCACCCAATACAGAAGCACCCAGATTCATAAAGCAAGTTCTTAGAGACCTACAAAGAGACTTAGACTCCCACACAATAATAATGGAAGACTTTAACACTCCACTGTCAATATTAGACAGATCAACAAGACAGAAAATTAACAAGGATATCCAGTACTTGAACTCAGCTCTGGACCAAGTAGACCTAATAGACATCTACAGAACTCTCCACCCCAAATCAACAGAATATACATTCTTCTCAGCATCACCTCACACTTATTCTAAAATTGACCACATAATTGGAAGTAAAACACTCATCAGCAAATGTAAAATAATAGAAATCACAACAAACTGTCTCTTAGACCACAGTGCAATCAAATTAGAACTCAGGATTAAGAAACTCACTCTAAACCACACAACTACATGGAAACTGAACAACTTGCTCCTGAATGACTACTGGGTAAATAATGAAATGAAGGCAGAAATGAAGATGTTCTTTGAAACCAATGAGAACAAAGACACAATGTACCAGAATCTCTGGGACACATTTAAGACAGCGTGTAGAGGGAAATTTATAGCACTAAATGCCCACAAGAGAAAGCAGGAAAGATCTAAAATTGACACCCTAGCATCACAATTAAAAGAACTGGAGAAGCAAGAGCAAACACATTCAAAAGCTAGCGGAAGACAAGAAATAACTAAGATCAGAGCAGAACTGAAGGAGATAGAGACACAAAAATCCCTTCAAAAAATCAATGAATCCAGGAGCTGGTTTTTTGAAAAGGGAACAAAATAGATAGAATGCTAGCAAGACTAATAAAGAAGAAAAGAGAGAAGACTCAAATAGATGCAATAAAAAATGATAAATGGGATATCACCACCAATCCCACAGAAATACAAACTACCATCAGAGAATACTATAAACATCTCTATGCAAATAAATTAGAAAATCTAGAAGAAATGGATAAATTCCTGGACACATACACCCTCCCAAGGCTAAACCAGGAAGAAGTCAAATCTCTGAATAGACCAATAACAGGTTCTGAAATTGAGGCAATAATTAATAGCCTACCAACCAAAAAAAGTCCAGGACTAGATGGATTCACAGCTGAATTCTACCAGAGGTACAAAGAGGAGCTGGTACCATTCCTTCTGAAATTGTTCCAATGAAGAGAAAAAGAGGGAATCCTCCCTAACTCGTTTTATGAGGCCAGCATCATCCTGATACCAAAGCCTGGCAGAGACACAACAAAAAAAGAGAATTTTGGGTCAATATCCCTGATGAACATCAATGTGAAAATCCTCAATAAAATACTGGCAAACCGAATCCAGCAGCACTTCAAAAAGCTTATCCACCAGGATCAAGTCAGCTTCATCCCTGGGATGCAAGACTGGTTCAGCATACCCAAATCAATAAATGTAATCCATCACATAAACAGAACCAATGACAAAAACCACATGATTATCTCAATAGATGTAGGAAAGGCCTTTGACAAAATTCAACAGCCCTGCATGCTAAAAACTCTCAATAAACTAGGTATTGATGGATGTATCTCAAAATAATAAGAGCTATTTATGACAAACCCACAGTCAATATCATAGTGAATGGGCAAAAACTGGAAGCATTCCCTTTGAAAACCGGCACACGACAAGGATGCCCTCTCTCACCACTCCTATTCAACATAATGTTGGAAGTTCTGGCCAGGGCAATCAGGCAGGAGAAAGAAATAAAAGGTATTCAATTAGGAAAAGAGGAAGTCAAATTGTCTCTCTTTGCAGACGACATGATTTTATATTTAGAAAACCACGTTGTCTCAGCCCAAAATCTCCTTTAAGCTGATAAGCAACTTCAGCAAAGTCTCAGGATACAAAGTCAATGTGCAAAAATCACAAGCATTCCTATACACCAATAGCAGACAAACAGCCAAATCATGAGTGAACTCTCATTCACAATTGCTACAAAGATAATAAAATACCTAGGAATCCAACTTACGAGGGATGTGAAGGAACTCTTCAAGGAGAACTACAAACCATTGCTCAATGAAATAAAAGAGGACACAAACAAGTGGAAGAACATTCCATGCTCATGGATAGGAAGAATCATTATTGTGAAAATGGCCATACTGCCCAAAGTAATTTATAGATTCAGTGCTATCCCCATCAAGCTACCACTGACTATCTTCACAGAATTGGAAAAAACTACTTTAAAGTTCATATGGAGCCAAAAAAGGGCCTGCATAGCCAAAACAATCCTAAGCAAAAGGAACAAAGTTTGAGGCATCATGCTACCTGACTTCAAACTATACTTCAAGGCTGCAGTAACCAAAACTGCATGGTATTGGTACCAAAACAGATATATAGACCAATGGAACAGAACAGAGGCCTCAGAAACAACACCACACATCTACAACCATCTGATCTTTGACAAACCTGACAAAAGCAAGCACTGGGAAAGGATTCTCTATTTAATAAATGGTGCTGGGAAAACTGGCTAGCCATATGTAGAAAGCTGAAACTGGATCCCTTCCTTACACCTTATACAAAAATTAACTCAAGATGGGTTAAAGACTTAAATGTAAGACCTAAAACCATAAAAACCCTAGAAGAAAACCTAGGCAATACTATTCAGGATGTAGGCATGGAAAAAGACTTCATGACTAAAACACCAAAAGCAATGGCAACAAAAGCCAAAATAGATAAATGGGATCTAATTAAACTAAGGGATTTTGCATGCAAAAGAAACTATCAGCAGAGCGAACAGGCAACCTACAGAATGGGAGAAAATTTTTGCAATCTATCCATCTGACAAAGGTCTAATATCCAGAATCTACAAAGAACTTAAACAAACAAACAACCCCATCAAAAAGTGGGCAAAGGATATGAACAGACACTTCTCAAAAGAAGACATTTATGCATCCAACAGACATATGAAAAAACGCTCATCATCACTGGTCATTAGAGAAATGCAAATCAAAACCACAATGAGATACCATCATGCCCGTTAGAATGGCGATCATTAAAAAGTCAGGAAACAACAGATGCTGGAAAGGATGTGGAGAAATAGAAAAGCTTTTACACTGTTGGTGGGAGTGTAAATTAGTTCAACCATTGTGGAATACAGTGTGGCGATTCCTCAAGGATGTAGAACTAGAAACATCATTTGACCCAGCAATCCCATTACTGGGTATATACCCAAAGGATTATAAATCATGCTGCTATAAAGACATATGCACATGCATGTTTATTGTGGCACTATTCACAATAGCAAAGACTTGGAACCAACCCAAATGTCCATAATAATATAGTGGATAAAGAAAATGTGGCACATATACACCATGGAATACTATGCAGCCATAAAAAAGGATGAGTTCATGTCCTTTGTAGGGATATGGATGAAGCTGGAAACCGTCATTCTCAGCAAACTATCACAAGGACAGAAAACCAAACACTGCATGTTCTCACTCATAAGTGGGAATTGAACAATGAGAACACATGGACACAGGGAGGGGAACATCACACACCAGGGCCTGTCGGGGGGTGGGGGGTGGGGGAGGGATAGCATTAGGAGAACTACCTAATATAAATGACGAATTGATGGGGGCAGCCAACCAACATGGCACATGTATACCTATGTAACAACCCTGCACTTTGTGCACATGTACCCCAGAACTTAATGTATAGTAATAATAAAGAATGTCTACTGTCTTCACTATTATTTAACATTGTTTTGCAGGTACTAGTCAAGGCAACTAGATAAGAGAAAAAATTATAGGTATAAAATTTGGAAAGGAGGTACAATTATAATTATTTGCAGACAGAATGTATAGCTGAAAAAGCTGAAGCAATCAAAAGCAAAACTACTAACATTGTAAGAGAATTCAGTAAGTAGTCTGGATGCACAATTAATAATTGATAGCCTTTATGTATGTAAACAACAACAACCAGTTAGAAAATACAATAAAAGAAATTCCATTTATAAAGGCAGTAAAAAATATTTAGGGTTAAACTTAAGACATGTGTAAGTGCTGGCTGGGCATGGTGGCTCACGCCTGTAATCCCAACACTTTGGGAGGCTGAGGCGGGCAGATCACTTGAGGTCAGGAGTTCGAGACCAGCTTGCCCAATATAATGAAACCCCAGTCTCTACTAAAAATACAAAAATTAGCTGGGTATGGTGGTGCATGCCTGTAGTCCCAGCTACTCCGGAAGGCTGAGAGAGGAGAATCGCTTGAACCTGGGATATGGAGATTGCAGTGAGCCGAGATCACACCACTGCACCCCAGCCTGGGCGACAGAGCGAGATTCTGTCTCCAAAAAAAAGAAGTGTGTAAGAGGTATATGGAAACACTTCTGAAATTATCAAAAGAAGACTTAAACAAATGGGAAGAAATACCATATTCTTAAATTAAAAAAACCTACAGTGGTCCCCCACTTATCTGTGGGTGACATATTCCATCTACCCCCAATAGATGCCTGAAACCTTGTATAGTACAAAACCTTGTTTATAGTATTTTTTTGCTGCATATATATATATATATATACACATATATATATGTACATACATATTTTTTTGAGACGGAGTCTCGCTCTGTCGCCCAGGCTGGAGTGCACTGGCGTGATCTCGGCTCACTGCAAGCTGCATCTCCCAGGTTCACGCCATTCTCCTGCCTCAGCCTCCCGAGTAGCTGGGACTACAGGTACCCGCCACCATGCCTGGCTAATTTTTTTTTTTTTTTTGTATTTTTAGTAGAGATGGGTTTTCACCGTGTTAGCCAGCATGGTCTCGATCTCCCAATCTCGTGATCCACCCACCTCAGCCTCCCAAGGTGCTGGGATTACAGGCGTGAGCCACCGTGCCTGGCCTTTTTGCTGTACATATTATACATACCTATGATAAAGTTTAATTTACAAATTAGGCATAGTAATATATTAACGACTAATAATAAAATAGACCCATTATAACAATATACCAGCATCACAATGCTTGTACTTTGGGGTTGTTATTATTAATTATTATTATTATTATTTGAGATGTAGTCTCCTTCTGTCACCGGGCTAGAGTGCAGTGGCGCGATCTGGGCTCACCGCAACCTCCGCCTCCTGGGTTCAAGCAATTCTCCTGCCTCAGCCTCCTGAGTAGCTGGGACTACAGCCGTGCACCACCACGCCCAGCTATTTTTGTATTTTTAGTAGAGACCAGGTTTCACCATGTTGGCCAGGATGGTCTTGATCTCTTGCCCTTATGATCCGCCTGCCTCGGCCTCCCAAAGTGCTGGGATTACAGGCATGAGCCACTATGCCTGGCCTATTTTGGAGCTATTACTAAGTAAAATAGGGGTTACTTGAACACAAGCACTGTGATACCGTGACAGTTAATTTGATAACTGAGATGCTACTCAGTGACTAATGAGCACATAGTGTATAAGCATGGATATGCTGGACAAAGGGGTGATTCACATTCCAGGCAGAACTACAGCAGGATGGTGCAAGATTTCATCATGCTACCCAGAACAGCATGAATTTTAAACTTATGAATTGTGTATTTCTGAAATTTTCCATTTAATATTTTTCAGACCAGGGTTGACTGCGGGTAACTGAAACTGTGGAAAGTGAAACCCACAGTTTCAGTTATCCGCAGTAAGGACTGACCTTCCTCTATATCTTGTAGGGTTCATCCTCACCTAGAACATAAAGATGTACTTGGGGGCTATTATAGATGTACTTTGGGGCTAACATAAAGATGTTTTAGGCTTATAGCTTTTGCTTTCTTATTAAATTTTCATAGGTTTTCTTGAATAGATGTTTCTTCATTTGCTGTTTGCCCTTGGGACTATTTCTCGAGGCTTTATTTTATTTTATTTTATTTTAGTAATTTTCACCAGTTTCACAGGGGAGCTGGTCAGTGGAACTCCTCACATTGTCATGACACTTCTGCAGTGTGCCCTCCTCTGGGGGCCAGTAGCCACTACACCTTTCCAGAACTCAGATGTTGGGATGACAACATCAAGGGAAACCAAGGATGTTGGGAATTCCAAGATCAAGGTGCTGGCAGATTTGATGTTGGTGAGAGTCCTCTTCCTCGTCCATAGATAGCTGTCATTTCACTGTAACCTCACATGGCAGAGGGTGAGAT
This sequence comes from Gorilla gorilla gorilla, assembly GCF_029281585.2. Lineage (NCBI taxonomy): Eukaryota > Metazoa > Chordata > Mammalia > Primates > Hominidae > Gorilla > Gorilla gorilla. Next base: position 50,845,482 of record NC_073224.2, on the reverse strand, counting down.
ATCTCTGGGTCTCTTTTATAAGGGCACTAATCCCATTCATGAGGACTCTACCCTCATGACCTAATCACTTCCCAAAAGCCCTTAATACCATCACCTTGGGGGTTAGGATTTCAACATATGAATTTTGGGGCAACACACACAGTCTCTAGCAACTAGAAAGCCTTTCTAATTCTCTCTCTCTCTCATCATCGTTGGTATGAGCTCAATTCTTGTTTTTAATGGTTTAAAATTCATCCTTGTATTTAATTATTTTGGTGCTTAAATTGCGCGTAGAGACCACTTTGATCTGGTTCCTGTGACCTTGTGACATACTCCCATCAATTTTTTGGAACAATTCCTTGCTTTCTGGTATAAAAATATGTTCCAGACTTATCTTGTATCCAATCCTATCCCCGCCTTGGAATCAACCATTTCTTTTAAGAAGTTCTGTCTCCTTTTAGAAAGGAATGGTGTTAGAAGCTGAAATCTGGGTACTAGATTTGTTCCTTTTTACTGGGTGTCATTACTTCTTGGAACTTTCAGCAGTCAGCACTAGGAAATATATCCATGTACACACCATTGTTCTGGAGGCTGGGAAGTCCAGGATCAAGTTGCTGGCAGATTCGATGTCTAGTTAGGGCCCTCTTCATGCATTGCTTAACAATGGAGACACATTCTGAGAAAAGTCTCTTTAGGTGATTTTGTCATTGTGTGAACCTCATAGAGTGTACTTACACAAACCTAGATGGTATAGCCTACTATACACCTTGACTACATGGTGTAGCCTATTGCTCCAAGGCTAGAAGCCTGTACAGCATGTTACTGTACTGCATACTATAATACAATGCTAAGTATTTGTGTATCTAAACACAGCAAAAAGTACAATAAAAATACAGTGTTATAACCTTATGGGATCCCATTGTATATGCGATTGTCATTGACTGAAACATTGTTATGTGGCCCAGGGCTACATACCCGTACATACAAATGTACATACACACATATATACATATTCATACATATACATGTGCACATAAACAGGCACACAAACATTCATATACAATTTTGAGGAAATTGTAGAAAAAGGCGAGAAGCGAGTGTTCTTAGTTATAGTAGGATGCCTATTAGGACTGGTAAATGTAGAGGGTGTGCTGGGATTGGAGAATCATCATTTTGCAATCATCGTAGTATTGATAGGATCAGACAAGAATTGTCAATGGATACTTAACCTAGGGGAAATTTTAATGAGCAGCAGAATATTTGCATGGTCTTAAAGTGTGTCCTCACAAACTATAAGTTGCAAGGGAGAAAAAAAACAACCCCAGTAATCATACAGTGGAGAAATCGGGCAATACCCCCGACTGAGTAATCAAAATTAATTTCACCTATGGGAGACTGGTGGCCATTATGTGCTTCCAGATGTGTTAGGCAGAAAAAGACAGAGCATTTCCTGGAGTATTCTGGGAGAAAATGCAAAACCTCAGTATAATCATGAGGAAATATCAGACAAATGCAAAATGAGGAATACAAAGAAAGGGTGGGTGAACCACAATCTTAGAAAAATGTCAATGCTGTAAAAGATAAAGATGAGTTGTAGACATGTTCCAGATAACAGGACACTAAAACACATGCAACTAAATTCAGGACCTGGCCGGGCATGGTGGCTCATGCCTGTAATCCCAGCACTTTGGGAGGCTGAGGCAAGAGGATTGCTTGAGCTGAGGAGTTTGAGACCAGCTTGGGGAACATGGAGAAATCCTATCTCTACAAAAAATACCAAAAATTAGCCAGGAGTAGTGGTGTGCACCTATGGTCCAAGCTACCTGGGAGGGTGAGGTGGGAGGATCACCTGGCCCCAGAGGTTGAGGCTACATTGAGCTGTGATAGCTCCACTGCGCTCCAGCCTGGGCGATGGAGTGAGACCCCGTCTCAATAAATAAATGAAAAAAAAGAAAATAAATTCAATACCTGACTTTAGATTAAATCCTGTGCTGGAGAGAAAAAATGCTTCATTAGATAAACTGACAAAATTGGCATATGGATGGTAGATTAGATAAAAGTATTGGATCAATGTAAATGCATTAAGTTGATAACTGTACTGTGATTATGTAAGACACTATCTCTCAGGAAATACGCATTGAAGTATTTAAAGTTAAAGGACTTTATCCTCAAATGCCTCAGAAAAAAGTTATGCATGTCCACAGAGAGAAAGAAAAGAGACATAAGCCAGTGGTGGTGGCTCATGCCTGTAATCCCAGCACTTTAGGAGGCCGAGGCGAGCAGATCACCGGAGGTCAGGAGTTCGAGACCAGCCTGGCCAACATGGTGAAGCCCTGTCTCTACTAAAAATACAAAAAAATTAGCCAGGCGCGGTGGCAGGCGCCTGTAATCCCAGCTATTCAGGAGGCTGAGGCAGGGAGAATCGCTTGAACCCAGGAGGCAGAGGTTGCAGTGAGCTGAGGTCACACCATTGCACTCCAGCCTGGGCGACAAGAGCGAGACTGTCTAAAAAAAAAAAAAGAAAACAGAGACAATGAAAGAGTAAATGATAAAGCAAATGGGGTAAAATGTTAACCATAAGTGAACCAGATTAAAGAGCATACAGTGTTTTTTATGTGATTTTTTTTTCTTTTTGAAAACAGGGTCTTGCTCTGTTGCCCAGGCTGGAGTGCAGTGATGCGATCGTAGCTCATTGTAATCTCAAATCCCTGGACTCAAGTGATCCTCTTGTCTCACCCTTCCTGGTAGCTAGGACTATAGGCATGTGCCATCGTGCACAGTTAATTTTTAAAAATTTTAAATTGTCTCTGTAGAAATGGGGGGTAGGGGTGGGGATCTCCTTTTGTTGCTCAGGCTGGTCTCAAACTCCTGGCCTCAAATGATCTTCCTGCCTTGGTCTCCCAAAGTGCTGGTATTACAGGTGTGAGTCACTGCATCCAGCCTCCTGTGATACTTTTAGTTTTGCAACTTTTTATTCGTTTGAAATTATTTCCAAGTAAAAAGTTTGTTTAAAAAAACCTCTTATTTAAACAGAAATCTTTGTTGAAGGAGAAGTGTTTACTTCCAGCTCTGGAAGTAAGAAGTAACTCGCATAATTCTAAAGAATCTGCTTTCATGTTATGCAATTTAGAGACAGAAGGTCTTAGTGTCATCTTGTTGGATCTACCATGTAGAGCAGGAGCTCCTCTGACAACATCCCTGGCAGGTGGTTAGCTTACCTCTTCTTGGGCATGTTCAGGGATTCACAGTCTTAAAATGACCCCATTCCAGTCTAGAATGGTGAGATGGCTGTCTTACAAATGCTTCTATACTACCTCAATATACGACTAATGCCATGTTGTAGTTAGACAACTACATAGGTTACAGTGGGTTTGGAAGATGAAAGGCTAAAGAAATGTACCCAATTCAGATGCTACTTATGTGCCACTCAAAACCCTCCTACTAAGCCTCTGTTGGAATAATGGTTCTGGGTGGTCTTATCTGCCAGCCCCTCCCAGGAGCCATGCCATACCTCTTCCTTCCTGCAGGTGCATCACTGATGCCCTGGCATGGGTCACCTTGGGAACTGCTCTGCACGCATATCCGTGCATCCTACATTTGTTGAAGAGTTAATACCCATAGGGCCATCCTTGATCAATGGACTATGGGTGTGATGGTTAAATGTTTCTCTAGGACAGTTTGCAGATGCTTCTCACAGGGCTCCTGGGAAGGACTGGCGGGGTAGAGCCCCACTTGCCTTTCACAGTGGCTCTTTCTTGTGTTGGCTTTCTCTGCCTCCCTGTTTTCACTCTTGCCCATCACTCCTCTCCCTGAAATCATTGCCTGAATAGCCCATGCAGACTTTTGTCTCAGGTTCTGCATCCAGGGGGAATCAGGCTAAGATAGCATCATTAGAAAAAAAGTCTAAAACTCCTATGAGAGGGATGCTAATTGCTCATTTACCCAAATCCCACAGCTCAGCTGAATAGCAGGTAAAGCAAGATTAGTTTATCTTAAATAAATATCATTTTGGGACTCATTGACTTCTCTGCCTCTGCAGCGTATCCTCTTCCTTCAACTGTTTCTCCTTCTTCTAGTTCTCCCCATTTTTTTTTTTTTAAGAGATGGGGTCGCACTATGGGTTGGCCAGACTGGTGTTGAACTCCTGGCTTCAAGCAATCCTTTAAATCTCCAGAGTTTTGGGATTACAGGTGTGAGCCACTGTGCCTGGCCCTGTGTATCTCCATACCATTGACCATTCATCTCCCTTCCCTCTTTGTTTTGTCTAATCTCTGGTCCTTCATCTCTTTCCACTTCATCCTCTTTCTGTCTCCTTTATGCCTTTGCTTTTTGTTTTTCATGATTCCTCTTATCTTCTTCCCTTTCTGATTGCTGGTAAACACAGTTGACAGTCAACCTAGCTTGTATGACACTTGAATCCCATGGCTTTGCTCTCCTTGCGTTGTCTCACAAACAGGGGAGCGAAAGGTGGGATTAGATTGTGTGCTGCCCCACACTAAGGATTATGAAGGGTTTGCTAAGTAACGATGGGATTGGCCCTTAATAGGCATCCCATGAATGTGAAAGAATTAGTGAGTGAAAGGTATGCAGAGGGATGATGGGGCTTTGACATCCCCTATAGCCACAAAAATCCAGAGTTGGCTCTGGATACTGGTCCTGGGTGTGTGGACCCCTCAGCCCAATCTTCTCTCCCCAGTTTCTGTTCTTTAGCTGGATCGTGGAAGTTTATGCATTCCCAGGATGGAAGATCGAACCTGGAGAGGAGCTGGGAGACCTACAGAGAAATCTGAGTCCTCGTTGCTTCCCCCGCCCGGGATAATGCAAAGCAAGGCCAGGTCTCTGTGGAGGTGACTTGTTTTGCTTTTCTATAAAACCACCCAAACGTGTGCATTTGTTCACAATTCAAATCCAGTTTATTACCAAAATGAACAAAAGGAGAATGAGGCTTAAATTAAATAAATTATGCAAATATCTCAAGAGATAAGGTTCCCAGTCCTCCCTGGGAATTATATTATCACAGGTCAGTATCACTAAGAACATTCAAAAGCATTGAAATTCTGCATTATTTCACTACTTTGCCTCCATCTTTCCTGCTTCAACCAGGTCCAGAAGAGTGTTCTTTTCCAAATATTCCAGCAGAGATGTTTTCTTCAATGTCTTCCCTCTGCCTCATGTGTTTCCAATCTTACCTCCACAGTGGGCTCTGCAACCCTCAGATATGTTGCAGATCTCTCCCTGAGCCTCAACTCCAGGTCACTGGGTCAACAATCTCCTTCAGTTCTGAGGCTGGTCTGGGGGTTAATGATTACTTGGGGGTTAAGGATCACTTCATCAAGTCCTCAGGGGATCTAGATACTTGGTTCAAAGGGGACTCTGACTTGGAATGTCCTGAGGCTCTGTGACCTTCTCCCACCTCCTGGGCCTGAGCTGGACTTGGAAGGAGGTGGAGTAGGGGAGAGTGAGTTGTCATTGGCTAAGGCTCTTGTCCTCCTGGAATTTGGCACTTCGGGTGCTGGGCACGGTGAATCCCAGATAACATTGTCCTTCGCCTTCCAAGTTTTGAGTTCCATTGGCAGCCAGATGGCATAATGAATTCACAGAAAAGCAATGCTCCTGGGCCAAGAATGTGTTGGCTCTTGGCCAGCACCCCCTCCTTTAACTCTAAGAAGACTTGTTAGCTGACCAGCTCACTCAACACACAGACACACAATGCAGGTCTGGCTGAAGTTAGAAATGGGGATGTTTTCCTAGGCTGGGCCAGCCCAACCTGTTAGGGAAGGGGTTGTTAAGCTGAAGAAGCTTGAGAAAAGCAGTGATGAGAGGCCAGAAGATTTTCTGTGCATTTCCACTGAAATTTTACAAAACACTTACACGTGGAACCTATTTATTTTCAAGTCAACAGTGGGGTTCCTCTCAATACCTCCTTGTACATATGGGGAACTTAACCCCTATTTTCATCTTCATAGGAGAAGATGGCCTCAGGTCCTAAGGGTGTTAAAGAATCTTCCTGTGGAGGAAGACCCAATCTGGATCAGCCCCTTTCCACATCTGCATGCAGTTAGGGGATGCAGCGGATCCCTGGAGGACTTCCGCCTTTGCCTGCAGAAGGACCCCACTGTGTCTCTGGGCCACAAGCTGATAAGGAAGAGTTAACATGATTGGCTCTTTGCCAAGTAAAGAAGGATAAGGCAGATTTACCAAAGGTAGGCATTTCCCTGATGGGCCCTGGGGTCAAGGGGGACTGTCTGGGCCCAGGTCCCTTCCGTTTTCCCTGTGTTGGTACTAGCACCCTCTTCCCCTCTGAGTCTCTGGGTGCAAAGAGGAATTCCCAAAAGTTTTGTGCAGAATAACTGGTATCTATTACTAGGATGCCAGATGATTCTGCCAGCTACCCATCCCCCTCTTTGGGGTTTCTAGCCAGCCTCCAGGGGAAGGGAGCAGCCTCTGAGGGCAGTGATGTTTCAGGAGGCTGAGGCAGAACCTTAGTGGGCTGTCCCCGGGGAGGTAGCTCTGGTGGTCTCGACGGTCCTGGCCACTGTCCAGGCTAGAGTCTGATGTGCTTGCTGACAGCAGTGGTGGTTTGGGCAGCCTTGGGGATGATGGGGGGGGGGGCGCATAGTTACCAAGGCCTAGACTCCTGGGTGTGGAGAGCACATGGTCCCTGGGTGCAGAGCTGCCAGAGACAGAGTTGAGGCAGCTGGGGAAGGCAAGCCAGAGTCCTAACCAAGTTTATCCCTGTGTCCCGTGACAGCCTGACACCATCTGACACCTAGCCGTGTGGGCTCTGGGACACTTTTTGAAGCTTGTACAGCAGGCCAGCACAGTTGTACTTGTCCTTCTGTTTTTGGCTCACTCGTAAAAGCTGGAAGTCAAGGTGTCCTTCAGCTGCCAAGGACAGGGCAGAGGTGGGTGGGGTGGAGTGAGCAGGAGGCTTGTCCATTGCGGCCAGGGCCTGACGGGTGACGAGTGGGCTCACCAGACTCTCACTCCTGTAAGGGTAGCACCCCCCTGCTGCTGAGAGGCTCTCTCTGGAGATGCGGGGAGGGAAGGAGGGGAGGAGAGAGGGGGAGAGGAGAGAGGAACCTAAGCTCTGGGGGATGCACTTTCCTCTGCCCGACACCCCCTGTGACCCCAGGCTCATCCTTTATGGAAGTCCCAAGTGCCAGGCACTCTGTAGGCAGCATGAGGACTGGCTGAGCCCTCACAGGGCGGTCAGGGTCTCTGCGTGAAACATGCTCCCGAACATCTCCTGCAGGAACCACAGGAAAGAAGTGCGAGGGGAAGAGAGAGGTTAGACCAGTTGGGGTCACAGTGGCTGCAACCAAGAGGTGACCCTAGGAACCCCTGGGCAGAATGAGGCACCATGTGTGCCTGTGTGTGTGTGTGTGCGTGTGTGCGAGAGTGTGTGTGAACAGGGGAGAGGCAGGGTCAGCCTAGAAGGTGAATCAGTCCAGGGTGGCAGGAGCAGGTGCTGAAATCTACATGTGAATCACCTCCTGTGTGCTGTGTGACCTTCCACGTGTCCCTCGCCCCCTAATAGCTTCACTTTCCTCATTGGGTAAAATGAGTGTTGGCAGTAGACAAGCTCTGAAGTCCTTTCTCACGTTGATAAGCTATTTTGGTCCTATCCAGGCTTTTTGGAATGTGCTGGAGATTCCAAGAGGGCACAGAAATCAGTCTGCCAAATCTTTGTGGCTCCAGCTCTATTTTCTAATCTGTCCCACCTGCCATCAGCACTGTGAGAGACGGATTCAGAGCACCATGGAGCTCAATGTCAAAAAGAATGGGAAGAGGCACAAAGAGAGACACTACTTCTCATAGACCCAAAGCCAGATTTCTCCAAACCTAGTCATCTGGTTTCTTTTAATTCAGGGCATTGGTGGGGTGGTGTTAATCCAGGGGCCCTATGGGGATGGTGATCCCTCATATCCACATACCTTTTAGGTTTTGTTTTGTTTGTTTGTTTTTGAGACGGTCTAGCTCTGTCACCCAAGCTGGAGTGCAGTGGCACGATCTCGGCTCACTGCAACCTCTGCCTCCCAGGTTCAAGTGACTCTCATGCCTCAGACTTCTGAGTAGCTGGGACTACAGGCATGCACCACTATGCCTGGCTAATTTTTGTGCTTTTAGTAGAGACGGGGTTTTGCCATGTTGGCCAGGCTGGTCTCAAACTCCTGACCTCAGGTGATCCGCCCACCTCAGCCTCCCAAAGTGCTGGGATTACAGGTGTGAACCATTGCACCCAGCCACATATCTTTTAGTTCTTAAGGCTTGTCCACATGCAATAATAATTCATTTGTAGACCCAGAATCCATCTATTCTACCATAACGTAAGTTTCTAAAAGGCAGAGGCCTTTGTTTTGCTCACTGCTATGTGCCCATCCTGAACTGCATCAGGCAAACAGTAGGTACGCCATAAATACCTGCTGAATTAATGAAAGAACAAGTGACTGCCCTGCCAATCTTGTGTGGTGGATGGCACAGGTATTATCTATGTTTCCTCTAATTTCACAGACGATAAAAACTAGGGCCCAGGGTGTATGTGGCTTGCTCAGGGTCACGTGGGTGATGTGTTGGAGAATAAGAATAGATACTAGTTCTCTAGGACTTGGTCCAGTGACTCACCCTCTCCCCACGATGCCTTTCAGGGAGTGAGAAGAATGAAAACAAAGGCCAGGCATCGTGGCTTATGCCTGTAATCCAGGCACTTAGGAGACCGAGGCAGGCAGATTGCTTGAGATCGGAAGTTAGAGATCAGCCCAGCCAACATGGTGAAAAGCTGTCTCTACTAAAAATACAAAAATTAGCTGGGCGCAGGCCTGAAGTCCCAGCTACTTGGGAGGCTGAGGCAGGAGAACCGCTGGAACCCGGGAGGCAGAGGTTGCAGTGAGCCGAGATCATGCCACTGCATTCCAGTCTGGGTGATAGAGTGAGACTTTGTCTTAAATAAAAAGAAAAAAAGAAAAGAAAAGAAAAAGAAAAAGAAACAAAGATGACCACAAATCTTTGTGGCCTTGAATGTGACTGCTCTGGGCTGGAGGTGAGACAGCTGAGTGAACGCCTTGTATTTGACAGCGACCCCATCCTTCCCCTCCTCGCCCTGCTCCCACCCTCACAGCCCGTTCCCTCAGCTCACCTGCTCTAAGTCCCAGTAGCTGCGGATGTCCTCCTCTGAGTCGTACAAGGAGAGCTCAGCATCCCCTGGAGCCTGGAAGGGAGGAAGCCAGTGCAGAATGAGCTTCAGTGACTGAACAGCAAAGTTGTTGCATGGTGGCAGGAAAAGGGACAGGTGGCCGGCTCTGGTTGGATGCTGCTTCCTGACACATGACTTATCCTCTTGCCCCTTCCCTTACCTGCCTCACAAAAACAGCACGGCTGTGGTCTTCCCCCTTATACCAGACAGGTGTGTATCGCGATCCTCCCTCCTTTGTGGGCCGTTAGAGGCAGGGAAGGTTTTACTCAGCTTAGAAAAACTATTGGCTAGCTGCCTGACCTTGGGGAATTCCTGTCCTCCTGGGAATCTATTTTCTAATCTGTTAAAGTCTGATAACCAGCCTCACTTTGCCTGCTTTGTCCCTCACAATGCTGTTGAAAAGGTGTGTGTTTATGTGTGTGATTTGTATCTGTGAATGTAGTCTATAATATGTAAGTATATATTATATAAAATATAAATTATTTATAAGTCTATGACTAATCAAGTGTACATACCAACTAGAGTAGCTGAACATGATTAGGGCACTAACAACTAATGCAGCTCCCTCCAGAATCTCCCTCTTTGCTCTGTGGACAAATTCACGAAGTAGGAAAGCCCGTTGTTTCCCCAGGGTTTCCCTCTAGGCATGGAAGGCAGGAGCCAGCGCCCTGTGTGTTCCTGGGCAGTCTTTCAGCACTTAGAACAGATGGTTTCACCTTCATCAGTCTCTTAAGGCAAAGAGCAAATCATTGCTCTAGGGCCAGAAAAGCCTTTCTTATGACCCACAGAGGGCAGGGGAGGTTTTTACCCAGGGCTGTGGCACAACCAGAGTCTTGGGAGGCCAAGGGCAGGAGCTGAGCTGGGAGGGGACCCTGAGGGCTAGAGATGACTGGGGATCTGGGCAGGGACCCCAAGGGGGTAGGCTTTTTCTGACTCCCCAGTCTTCTGGAGTTTTAGATAGTGTTATTTGTATCCCATTTGTATGTCACTTACTGAGCTAGTAAATTAAATGTCAAAAAGCTGAGACAAAACTCAGACCCAATCTCTTTATCCCTCACCAGCCTGAAATCTCTAAGCTCCCGTAAGTTAAAATGGGTAGGCTTACTCCCCTCCCCTCCCTTCCCGAAAGCCCCCTTTAGAAAGAGATGAGGAGGAGGCAGGGAACGATGCCAGCAGAGTGGGCCTGCTCTACTATGCTTTGGGTGTTTGTGCAACCAGAAAACTTACATTGATAAAAAATTTTTACAATACACAAAGTGCTTTCAAGTGACACAAAAGATGTAATTATCATTAACCCTAAAACAAAATAAAAGAAAAACGCAGAGAGGTAGGTAATGTTAGTTGATGGTGCTCATTCTATAGATAAGGAAACAGATTCAGAAAACTGAAATGGCAGACTTGATATTGGAACTTAAACCTTCTCCTGTGTTCTTTCTAATGCCTCTTGGTCCTGCTATTTCAGTGCCTTGGAGCCTAGGATTCCCCAGGTGCAAGGACCTTACCCCTTGGAAGTTGCGTCCTGGGGTCACGTCTCTAGCATTTGCCTGGGCAAAGAGGACTGCGTCATGTATGCTGGGAAAGACGTGCTTGCATTCTAGACTCCCATCCTCAAAGACGCCTCCATGGCTAATGTCATTGTACACCTGGGCTAGAAGAAGAAAAGATCACCTTCAGAAAGATAACAGCCATTGTGGATTGGAGCTGGGGGTGGGGAAGATGGTGAGACCAGAGCAGGGATGGGAGAGGCCTGAGGTCCCAGCTCTTGCTGTATCTGAGGGCCATGGCATTGGCAGTGCAATATCAGTTCTGGACGGCAGAGGGCAACATGAACTTGAGGATGCTGAAGTTTCAACCCAGGGCAGAAGGAAGCAGTTTGATTTAGGGAGTCAGTACTTTGCGGTGATTCGAGTGGAAAAGCCTAAGCCATCCTTGAAGAGGCCGCTGCCAGTTCTATCCCCCAAGGACCCATCCTTCCTCTTGTTTTCCCAGACCTTTCCAGCAACTTCCAATGTGTGGCAGAACTATTACTCTTAATCCTAGCGATGGTTTCCTGAGGGGGTGTCCAGTGAGGTTGGGGAGAATCCACTGCTTCTAACTCCAGAACATATCATAGCAGGTCATTGCCACTGCAGATTCTCTCCCCGAACGTGGCCATGCGGAGCTTGGGAACTGCAGCCCTGCTGGAGGGGGTCTGACCCAGTGCAGGGAGCTGGGTGTGTGTGTATGTGCCCCTTCACATTCTCCTGTGTGTCTGTGTGCACTTGCTCCCACATCTCTGCACTTTGCATACATGCTAGTGATGTAAATGTCTGCTGTCCTGTGGCCACGTCCTTGAGGCTGTGTATATGCACCCTTTGGAGGCTGTATGCCTACAAAACTGCATATTTATACGTTCCCTGGGGAATTAGGGTACTGTGTGCTCTATGCCTATATAGATTCACAGAGTTTCTGATTGGGAGAGGATCCCCAAATCCATCTAGTCAACCCTCTCGTTTTACATAGGTAGAAATAGATCCCTTGAGAGATAAAGTGACTCGGCCAAGGATACATGGCAAATTAGTTATGGGGTAGATTAGAATCCTAGCTGTCCTTGTGTAACTCCATGACCTCCTCACCCCCACTCTGTCACTAAGGCCCCTAGGATGTTTATGCAATCTGACCAGTCTCTTTGGACTTGTACCTGAAGCTTTTATGAGCAGGCAGCAGCTAGGGGGGGATAGCTGGGCGCTCTCATTTCCAACCTCCTCACTATTCAGACCCCACCAGCCTGTTCCTACCCCACACTCCTTGCCAGCCTTTCAGTCCCTAAATGTCCTCTTTCTCTTACCATGGATGTTCACCAAGAAGACCTTCACGCCGATCTTCCCATAGGTGGAGCTCAGCTAGAAGTGTTGTTGGGGTAGGGAGGTAAAAGGAAAGGAATGTTCTGAGTGGGTCTCAAAAGTGATTCACAAAACGTACTTCAGAGGGGAAGCCAAACAAATAAGCAACCCTGAGAGCCCAGCAGCCAAAGATAAAAATAGCAGCAAAGCACACCACTTCTCCCTGGAGTGTTGGCTGACGGCTTCTCTGGGAAGTGGGGCGGAAATGGACTTTTGCCAACGTGGCGGGCACTTAAAGTCACCATGGCCCCTTCTTGTGGGGCTAGATCTTTTCTTTTTTTTTCTTTTGAGATGGAGTTTCACTCTGTTGCCCAGGCTGGAGTGCAGTGGCGCGATCTCGGCTCACTGCAACCTCTGCCTCCTGGGTTCAAGCAATTCTCTGCCTCAGCCTACCGAGTAGCTGGGACTACAGGGGCCCGTCACCACACCTGGCTAGTTTTTGTATTTTTAGTAGAGGCGGGGTTTCACCATGTTGGCCAGGCTGGTCTTGAACTCCTGACCTTGTGATCCACCTGCCTTGGCCTCCCAAAGTGCTGGGATTACAGGAGTGAGCCACCATGACCGGCCGATCTTTTTTTTCAGTAGCTTAGATTCCCAGACTCCTTTGTGGCTTCAGACAGAAGCTGCAGGGGAGGATGGAGGCTCAGGGAGTCTAGAGCTTCAGCCAAGGCTGGCCTGGACTCCAGATCCTGGCTAAGGAAGTCAGCTGAGGCCCAAGGCTGGGTATGGGGCCTGCCCTGCGCCTGGTCGATGGTGAAGTCAGTCCGAACACTCTCTGTGCCCATTGTTCCCCTGGCTTGCCTCTATCTGAGCCAGCTCTGAGGTTTGCTGACTCCCGCCATTGGCGGTGGCTGCTGGAAAGTTATCAGATGGATACATTCATTCAAGGTGTCCCGTGGGCTCTCTGTTTGGCCTGATGGTGTGGGGCACTGGTGTTATTTCTTCTCCTGTCCTAGGGTGGCTGGTGAATGAGGGACAAGGGCAGCAGATCATGAACCAGGAGCCAAACTGGACCCTCCTCAGAGACCCTGGGTGGGTTCCTGGTGGCTGAGAGGGACTTGGGATGGCCACTGCTGGGGGTGTTGGGAGCACAGGGGCCTGAAACTCTGGTAGACTTCTCCCGCCACTCATTGTCACGGGCCGTCTGGGCCTGCTCTGTGCAGAATGTCTCAACCTGGTGGCGTCTGGGGAAAGGAGGGATTCCTAGGAGCCGTTAGCCTCCCTGGTGAGCTTCCTCCCTCAGCTTCCTGAAATGAGGGCTCCCAGGAAAGGGAATGTGGAGAGCAGAGCGGAGGGGGTGGAGTGGGTGGTGCTTGCTGTCCCCGAGGGCCTCACCTTGGCCAGGGCCTTGATGCCCATCAAGTCCACGAAGCTGACTCCACTCATGTCCAGGATGAGGGTGTGGAAGGTGACGAAGGGCGGGACGCTGGCCAGCGTGTCACTGGGCTTGTCGGGGGCCTCAGCAGAGGCCGGTGGCTCACTCTGGGCAGCTGAGGGGCTGTCAGGGCTGAAGGTGATATAGGACACGCTGGTGCCGTTAGCCGGGGTCTGGTTGTTGTTGGGGTCAGTGGGGGGCGCATTCTCAAAGTCCTGCTGCAGCTCCTGCAGGGAGACAGTCTGGAGGGGTGGGGACAGTGGGCAGAGTCAGGGACCACCAGACTGAGCCAGACCTTGCTGTGACTGAAGCAGGGGCATGGAGGGTGTAGGTGTAGGGGAATAATTCGCCTCGGTGATGGTGAACACAGACCCTGAAAGCTCCACCAGAGAGGCCTCTCCCAAAGCCCTTTCTTAGGCAGGGCCTGCAAACTTGGTCTCCTACAACCCAGACAAAGTCAGAGGACCCAGCCAAGAGAGGCACTGAAGCCTCAAGCCCACTCTGTCTGGGAAAAAGCCCCTCCGGGGACACTGAGCTCCTTTATTTCTTGAGACAGAGTCTCCCTCTGTTGCCTAGGCTGGAGTGCAGTGGCACTATCTCGGCTCACTGCAACCTCTGCCTCCCGGGTTCGAGTGATTCTCGTGCCTCAGCCTCCTGAGTAGCTGGGATTACAGGTGCCCACGACCACGCCTGGCTAATTTTTGTGTATTTTTAGTAGAGACAGGGTTTCGCCACGTTGGGCAGGCTGGTCTCGAACTCCTGAACTCATGAGAGTGATTCTCCCATCTCAGCCTCCCAAAGTGCTGGGATTACAAGGATTACTCCCGTGGCCATCCCAGCCTTGCTAGCCCTGGGCTGCCTGGGTTCCCCAGGAAATTCACTGCTGTTCCCCCTCTGGGTTGTTCAAAAGTCCATGGGCCATGTCCTATCTTAGCCAGAAAATGGAGAAGGGCCTTGGGGGTTCAGTGGCTTCCCTGGGAGATGGTAGCACCTCATCCAAGAAGAAAAATGCCCAGGCTGGGCGCAGTGGCTCAGGCTTGTAATCCCAGCACTTTGGGAGGCTAAGGTAGGTGGATTACCTGAGGTCAGGAGTTTGACACCAGCCTGGCCAACATGGTGAAACCCAATCTCTACTAAAAATACAAAAATTAGCTGGGCGTGGTGGCACCTGTAATCTCAGCTACTTGGGAGGCTAAGGCAGGAGAATCGCTTGAACCCCAGAGGTGGAGGTTGCAGTGAGCCAAGATCATGCCATTGCACTCAAGCCTGGGTGACAAGAGCAAAATTCCATCTCTAAAAAGAAAAAGAAAAAAAAGAAGAAAAATGCCCAGCGGCCACCAGGCAGTGTTCCCAGAGACTTTCTGTCTTTGCCTGTCAGGGTGGGAAGCAGGGCCCCCAGGGTACCATGAGTAACAGGGGGCAGTATCAGAATGGGCAGGAGAGCAGGGCACGGGGCTGCTTCTGGCCTCCATTCACCTTGGTTTTCATGAATAGAGACCTCCTCTGTTGTGTGGGCCTCATTCTCAGCTTCTCCTGCTTCTTGAGGTATTTTTGCTTGGCTAGTAATACTTTCTGGGGGTCCATGCCTGTCTGTAGGGAGAGAGCCAACAGCAATCTTGACCTCCACCCTCTATGGGAGTGGCCTATTCTCAGCTCCCACCGCCCTCTGCTTCCATCTTCTGGCCACTCTCTGTCCAGAGCCTTTGGTTGCCAGGGACTGAGCCTTACCTTGGCAATGACCTTTTGCCTGAAGATCTCTGAGTTGGCAAAGTAGAGAGGGGAGCAGTAAGTGATGATTTTAATCCCCTGGATATCCTGGGCCTGTGACAGGGAGACTGAGCTCAAGTTGCAGAAATGTCTTTATTGGCTTTAAAAAACAACCTCTTCTTGGGGTGGTGCAGAGCAAAAGAAGGAGGTCATAAGCTTGAATTACCTACCCTGTTATAGGTCTTGGGATTCACATAAATGTCAGTGTCCATGACCTGGGCCAGTGCATAGCCATTTCGACTGGATGAAGCAGGAAGAGAAAAACATAAGAGAATGCTAATGGCACATGGGCCTGGAAGGGTGCCCCTGCTGGGGCGGGGGCAGAGCCAAGGTAGGATGGGGTCCTGTCCTCACCCCCAGACTTGCTGTGTCTGTCTTTTTGCACTGGAGACACATGTCTGGTGGCCTGTGGCCTCCTATAACTATGAGGATGACAGGCAGGTCCTTGACATAGCTCCCAGACCACGGGGCAGGGGAGAGAAGTGGTGGGAGAAGTGGTGGGAGTCGCCCTGAAGTCGTCATTTCCTTGTTCTGAGTTCTCAAGAAGAGAAGATAGGATTCCCCCAACATTCAGCATACTCCCTGCCTTGGCCAAGACCCCTTCTCTGTGATACTCCCAGTGTGTAGAACACAGCTTCTGTTTTCCACCCTGGCACTCTCCTGGGGTGGGGTCCCATTTGGTTTGGGGTTCTGGCAATGTCTTTGGAAGGATGTTGAATCTCACCACCTCCCCTTGCCCTCCTTTCTCTGCCACTGCCCTCTCCCCAGCCGTCCCCAGCAAGACTATGCTGGCTTTCTCTGGGGTTTTCAAGATATGGAAAGTCAAACAGCCCAGACTGTGCCCACAGTCCTGGCTGGGTTGGGCTCTCTTTGGGCCTGGCAGCACCTCCAGTGCCAGGCCCAGAGGTGGAAGGTGCAGTGGACTAAGCCAGGCCGTGGCATGGAAGCCCTTTGCGGGCTGGCCCAGGGACCCGACTGTGGGCCTAGGAGGGTGGAAGCTATCACTTACAACTGAGTCTGGAAGACCACGACCAGGACGGAGAAGGCGACACCCACTGCCACACCATAGGGCAGGCTGAGGAAGAAGGAGGAGAGGAAGCTCACTACCCAGATGCACTGTGAAAAGAGAGATGTCAAAAGCAGACCTGGGGAAAAAACAACCTCTTTCAGGAAGTCTTCCTGGATTAGCCAAGGCCATTCTCTGTTAGTACAACCTCAGAGCCTCTCTTCTCTTTTTTTTTAAATAGCATTTTTGCAATATTTTATGTATTTGTGCTTTGGTTACACTTTCCTCTTTCCCTTAGATTGACTGTGGTTGCCTGATCTTGTCTGTGTTTTTAATAGAAGCCCCAGCACACAGGGAGGTGGCATCTATAAGAGCATGCATCTTGGGTCAGATCTGCTTGGGTTCAAAATGTGTTTGTTTGTTTGTTTTTGGAGTCACAGGGTCTTGCTGTGTTGCTCAGGCTGTAGTGCAGTGGCAAGATCAGCTCACTGGAGCCTCAAACTCTTGAACCCAAGTTGTGCTCCCGCCTTACCTTCCTGAATAGTTAGGACTATAGGCATGTGCCACCACACCCAGCTAACTTTTTATTTTTCTAGAGATGGCTCTCGCTAAGCTGCCCAAGCTGACCTTGAACTCCTGACCTCAAGCGATCCTCCTGCCTCAGCCCCCTAAAGTGCTAGATCACAGGTGTGAGTCACTGCACCCAGCCCAAAATTTTGTTCTTTAATGGCTATGTGAAACAAAAGGAGAATAATAATGCCTACCTTATGAAAGGATTCAAAAGTTAAGGAATGTGACGGTCCTAGCCTAGAGATGGATGCTCAGTAGGTGATCAATAAATGTGAGTTCCCTCTCTCTGTCTCACAGCGAGCTGCTTGGGCCCTGACAGGAGCTCAGCAGTGCTTTCTGATCGGCTGGGGGCCTGGTTTTGTGTGTGGGTAGGGGGCAACATTGGGTGAAGTTTTGATAGTTGCCCCCTATAGATTTTAAGACCTGGAAATTCCTCTAAAGGAAATAAATCTGCCTAGATTCCTGTAGAGAATTGCTGTGAAGATCAAATGGAAACAAAAGCCGCCATATGAACCTAAGGAAATACCACCATAGCGGGGGCTTGTTGGGTTATGGTCAAAGCAGATCCTTGGGCTGGGAACTGAGGTATAATTTTTCTCCCTGTCCTCATCACTGTCTCTCTGGGTGACCACAGATGAGCCACTCACTTCTCTGGCTTTAAGGATTTTCTTCCCTGCCCTAGGTGGGTGAGACTGCCTTCCCTATGAGACAGTACAGCCTAGAGGTCTGGAGTCCAGGACTTGGAGTTTTAATCCAGACTCTACCACTTCCTACCTCTGTGGCCTTTGACGATTTACTTAACCATTCTGAGCCTTGGTTTCATCACCGTTAAGAAAGTTTAGTAAATCCTCTCCCATAGGTTATGGTGGGGCTTAAATGGAGAGAAGGCAGTGTCGTCAAAACACACTGGCCTTCATTACTATGCCCAGCGGATAATGCGGTGGAGTGTGTGACTAATCAGAACAATAAGTCATGTTTGCAGAATGTTTGCGCTCATGCGGTGTTTTCCCACTGTGATCTCATTTAATCCTCGGAACCAGCGTTTGACGCAACCATGACTGCATGAGTCTCACCCCCATTTACAGATGAGGAAATAGAACCCCAGGGAAGTCTAGTAACTTGCTCAAGATTTTGGTCCTCTGGCTTTATGTTCTAGGTTTGTTTTTTTTTTAAATACAAACTATTTCCTTTTGTTTTTTAAAGCTATATGTCATAAAGTAGTCATAGCTAAGCTTTATTGAGTATAAAATACGATGTAGACAACATGTTTACTTGTATTACCTTGCTTCTTCTTCATAGAAAACCCTGGGAGGCAGAGAGTATAAAATAACCATTTCCCCAATTAAGACGCCAAGACTGGGAAAGGTTAAGGGGCTTGCTATTGGCCATGGAGCCAGCAGATGGCTGAGTTAGGGTTTGAACATAGGATGTTTCACTTCGAAACTTGGACTTTTAACCACTCATCTATGCTAATTAGGAAGCAGCAGACTAGAGGGTTCATTGTTAGGACAGGGCTGACAGGGCTGTGGGGTCGGAGGAGAGGGAAGGGGCATGGCCAGTAGCCAGAGGCTGCCCGATACTTACACAGTCCAGCTTGCTCTTCCTCCACAGGTAGTAGGGGTCGGTGAGTTGCTTGAGGGAGTTCTTGAGATTGACAGCGATCAGGGCTCCTAGCACAGACTAGAGAAATAGAACATTGCTCCAGGACCCCAGGGTCTCCCCTTCTTTTTGCCCTCCTGCGCATACCCGACCCCAAGGCCTGGCAGGACAGAGATGGAGTTCTGGAACACCTCCCCTGGCTGATCCCCCACATCTCTGCATTCGACCTTAGGTTTGGAAAGTGCTGGCGTTAGAGCCATGGGGTCCTTCCTGGCCCCATCTTTCCCTATCTCTCTTCCCTCATCTCTAAATGACACATGCCTGGAGCCCTCCTAGCTGGGCTATATAAGAGCCTGGTACTCATGGGTAGGTGCAAATGTTGCCTAGGGATTAGACTCTGAGGCCAGAAGGCTGGAGTTTGGGACCAGCCCTGCGCTGTAAGCTGCCTCACTATGGACAAGGTTACTTAGACTCTCAGACTCAGTTTCCTTCACCTGTAAAATGGGGAGGATAAAACCTGCATTGTCTACCTCACAGTTTGTGGTTGAGACTAAGTATGACAACAGTGGCACTTTGTAGTCCGTAAAGTGCCACACAACTCTCAGGGATTGTTCTTATTGGAGTCTTTCGTTGTCTACTGCTCGATGGCTGGGCTCTTACCTTAGGGAGAGGATACAGATAGATCCCCAGGACCAGCATGGTGATCATCACCACCAGAGACACACACAGGCTGGCCACCTATTCCGAGAAAGAGTTGGGGATAGAGGGAAGGTGTGAAATTTTTGCTCTTGATTTATTTCCAATACATGGCTTTGGTGGAGTGGAGACTAAGAAGGGAAGAAGGGGGTTGGAGAAGAGCTGGCCTGGCTTGCAGTGCCCAGGCTTTTCTGGGGCAACTGTTCTGTTACCACCTCCCCCCAACTCCCCTAGAACAAGGCTCACCTGGGATTTTCCTCCAGCTCCATCCACAGCCAGAGTGACGGAAAGCGCACAGCAAATGACATGAATTTTAAAGAAGGAGCCAAAGAAGTTGCTGCAGCCCAGAGCGATCATCTCCTGCAGGGAGGGGACAGGATTAGAAGCCAGTGTGGGGCTGGGGGGCACGGGGACCAAGTGCAGTCAGGCATGCAAGCTGGACTGTGGGCCTAAGACCTGAGAGTGACCCAGTGGCTATAAAGTCACACATTCCCAGTCAAGAGGAGGTCAGCCTCTTGGGGTCAGAGGACCCCCTATCCCCCACACTCGAGGCAGCCTGCCTCACCTCAGCCCAATGAGCTCCCCACCCAAGATATCTCATGCCAGGCCTGAGTTGACCCATCCTGCCCAGTCCTGCCGGGGGTGGCCAGAGCTACCTGGTTCGAATCCACATCGTAGCCGTGCTTGTTGGCCAGGGTCCGGCCCATAGCCAGGTTGATGACATAGCTCACGATGGCTAGGGAGAAGGCTGTGCCTATCATGTCCTTCCACTGTGAGACCACAGGCGACACCGGGGTGGGGAACCTGCCGAGGAGCCAGGAAGGAGGCAGAACCCAAGGGTGTGGGTGGGGAGGGCAGCCAAGTCCTTCACCAGCCCACAGGGACCAGCCAGGCCCCCATGGTGTGCCGGGATCTTTGCCTAAGTTATCCCATCCAGTCTGAATCCTCAGCACCACCCCATAGGGTAGGGACCATAACTCCTGTTTTACAAAGGAGGAAACTGAGGCTGAGAGAACCTAACTTGCCCAAGGTCCCCGGGCCAGTATGTGGTAGGGCCTCGTTTGTTAACTCCCAGATTCTGAACCCTGTATGCTCACGAGTCCACAGACCCCTAGACCTTTGGTGCTATGTGGTCTTCCCTCCCTTGCCTGTTCCAACCCTGCAGGACAAGTGTCACCCCTCTCCTCCCAGGGCCCAGCATGGTGCCTGGCACAGAGTGGATGCTTCAAGAATCTGGTTGAACCTAATAGTTCCCTTTCTACATGGACAAAGAACCAATGCATTAGAGCAAGGCAAAGAGCCAGCAAGGGGCTGTTCAGAGAGGCTTTGTTTAACAGCATCAGTTGAATGAGATTTATAAGGGGAGTGTGGCAGTTAAGACTCATTTTTCATAAAATAGCCTACATTGGCTGGTTGTGCGGCCCTTCTCAGGAAACGGTAATAGTAATAATTCATACATGGTCAGTGTCATACAGTTTCGACTGCGCTTTCATAGAGTTCATCTTGTCTCCCTTTCCGAGCTCAGGCCTTAGTGGGGCATGTGGTGCGGGTGGGCCAGGCTTCTGGGCCACCTGGACTCACCCGCGTTGGATTTCTCCCACGATCTGCATGTGATACTTTTTGGGCATCTTACAGCCCCCGGAGATAGCTGTTGCCACCACCACCTGCAAACCCCAGAGTGGAGAATGGGGATTGGCCCTAAGGTGGGGCCAGGGCAGGGGTCTCTCTCAAGTCTCCCTTTTCTCTGGGGACCCTGAATCCCACTCCCCTGCCTCCTTAGGGGGAATTATTAGAAAAGTAGAAAGAGAGGAAACGCCACATACGGGGGATGGGATGGATTCACAACTGACTTCCTGTCCCACTGGCTGCCAGTTGAGGGGATGAGGTGAGGAAAGGTAGGGGCTTCCTCGTCTCACAGCCTGGGCCCCCAACATCCCAGCTCTGAGCAAGGTCCTTACCACAATCATCTCTGTAGGGATGGGGAAGCGAATCTTGTGCATGTAGCGAGCATTGAGCTCCTTCACCAGCACCAGGAAGGCACCGCTGATGAGAGCGAAGATGAGCGAGGCGATGTTGGTGTGGGGGAGGTTTTTGCAAATGTCAATGAAGGTCTGGGGGAAAGAGCATCATGCTCACAGGCTCCCACCCCTTCTTCCCATACTACCCCACCTTTGGGTGTCTGACCCAGGGAAGGGATGCCATCAAAGCTAATGGAGGCACACCAAGACAGAATTAAAACCCTGATCAGGAACCCTGTCCCGTCGTCCACCGCCCTTTCCCAAAAGGCACATGGGGAACTTGTGCTAGAAAAGGAATGCTTTCTTTTTCTTTAGAAGAGTTTGGGCTGAAGGAGGAGGGATGGAGATTAGACATAAGGCAGGACTTTCCACGCAGGGAGGGGTTGAGGCATTAGAATGGGGAACTGGAGGAGAATGTACAGCTCTTTTCTGCAGGGATTAACTACCAAGAACCTCTGTGAGCCTCAAGGTCATGACTTTGACCCTCCCAAGACAGAAACCCCCTCAGAATCCTCTCTGAACAACAGCTAAGCCAGCCCTTGCAATGAGGAGCTCACAACATCTTAAAACAGTACATCCTCCTCATGCGTCTGCTGGAGCCTGGCTCCATTGGCAGGGGTGCATCCCCAGACTCACAAAGACGATGGACCCTGGGCCTGTGTAGGAGGGGATGGTCAGTCCAAAGATGTACTTGAGCACCGAAATCAGGATCTGCAGGCCGGCGGCCGTCATGAAGCCCCGGATGAAGGACTCGGAGAGGTAGATGGCCACAAAGCCAAACTGCATGAAGCCCAGACCCATCTGAGAGGAGGAAAACGGTGGTTGGTGGGGGAAGACCAATGTGGTTCAGCAGTTCCAACGACCCGCCCCACACACACGCAGGTCTGGAGCTCCGTGCAGTCCTAGCATAGCAGTAGCTTGAGGGAAATGGACGATCTGTGACCTTCACCTGCCCTTCACTGTGCTCTACATGGCTGCCATCAGACCTTCAGCTCCTTTAGAGCATGGGCCTTTGTGTCACATCACCTCTCTGGCTTTGGCTTATCTGTAAAATAAGTCTGGTCCTCCCCCATTGTTTTCTCTCTCAGTAAATGACACCATCATTAACCTGGTTGCCCAACCAAAAACTTGAGAGTCATCCTCCCTTACCTCCCACATCCAGTCTATCACCAAGCTCCTGGTAAAACGTTCTTTTCAAGTCCAGCCCCATCTCTTTCTCTACCTGGTCTTCGCCTGCATTATTCCTGCCTGGGCCTCTGCAGAGTCTCCCAGCAGGTCCCCTGCCTTGATTCTAATCCACCTCCTACTCATCATTCTCTGTGTAGCCCGAATGATCCTTATAAACTGCCATTCAGACCCAAAGTCCCTGTTTAGAGAACAGACCCCAGATCTCATTGTCTGGTTCCTCCCTACTTTTCCATCCGCTTCTGGGCCCTCTACCCTCCAGCCACACCAAGCCCCTTACTTTGCCTGCGCAGATCACACTCTCTCAGGCCTCAGTGTTTTTAGGCACTGTTCCTTCTGCCTGGACCATCCTCTGTATATCTTGTTCCTGGTTAAGTTCTCATCCTTTAAGAGAGGTGGAGTGTCACCTCCTCTTTGAGGTCCTCCGTGACTCTGCTCTGTGTCCCTACAGTCTTTGTACATGGCTCTACTTTGCTGCTTATCTCACTGCATACAAATTTATCTGTTGACACGGCTCCTTCCTCTGCTGGGCTGTGAGCAACTTGTGAATTGGACCTCTTTCTTACTTATCTTTGTATCCCAGCGTTTAGCCTAGTTCTTGGCACAAAACCGAATGAATGAGTTAATGAAAAGGCGCTCTCTGGGACTGCGTTTTGCTCTTGCATTCTGTCATGTTGTGCTTCCCTTCATAAAACCTAGCAGAATACTTTGCAACCATTTGCAGAAGCTCAATTTATGTTGTGCAACTGCTGCTGTGGCTTGGAGCAGAGGAGGCTGGAGCGGAGTGAGGGATGTTAGAGAAAATTAGCAGTCTGCAAGACTGTGCTGGCAGAGAGTTGGGTTTCTCCACGGAATAATGGAGACAGGCTGTGAGTCTTTTACAGTTTTAAAGCTCAGGACAGTTTTACCAGGTACAGCTGTTGTTTTTTTGTATGGTCCTGATACATGCAGATGAGGAGATACTGTTAATTTTCAAGGTTCACTTTAGCCCTGGGATGGGGAGGAGGGAGGAGGTAGAGCCCTAACTTGGGTTTTTTTTTGTTTTTTTGTTTTTTTGTTTTTTGAGACGGAGTCTCGCTCTGTCACCCAGGCTGAAGTGCAGTGGCGCGATCTCGGCTCACTGCAACCTCTGCCTCCCGGATTCAAGTGATTCTCCTGCCTCAGCCTCCTGAGTAGGTGGGACTACAGGCGCATGCCACCAAGCCTGGCTTATTTTTGTATTTTTGGTAGAGATGGGGTTTCATCATGTTGGTCAAGCTGGTCTCAAACTCCTGACCTCAAGTAATCCACCCTCCTCAGCCTCCCAAAGTGCTGGGATTACAGGCATGAGCCTCCACACCCAGCCCCCTAAATCAGATTTAGCATCAAAGCTAAGGCTTTGAGGGAGGGGCAGGGTGGTCTGATGCCCTTCTAGCAGGGTTGGGGGCTGCCTCACCTGGATGATGGCGGTGAGGCAGGCTAGTGTAGCTGACACGTGCAGCCTCTCAGCCTCCATGGCTGCTGTGTCCACATAGCTCTCATTGGTGGAATTGTTGAAGACCTGGAATTTCGACTCTGGGGCCAGCTGCAGACAGATGTTACCCACCAGGATGCTGATAACGGCAAAGGTACCTGTGGTGCCCCACCCAGCCAGCAAAAATCAGAGGTTTGGACCACACCGATGGAAACCAGAAAGGGGCCCAGGAATGCTTCCCGACCCCCAGGGGGATGGATCCCTGCACCTCCAAGGCTCTTCTCCATCACAATAATAACAACCACTCACTCTAACCATGATCTATGCTTTTCAAGGTGCTTTCACCTCAATGGTCAATATTGTCGTACCAGACACGTGAGGAAATGAACTCAGAAATAAGAAATATAAGCAGAGCCTGAACTAGAAACCAGCCTTTGTGACCAGGCTTTCCTCCATCTCACTTAGCACCAGAGAAGTCCAAATGTCCCTGTAGTGGCCGGCTGGGACCAGCCAGGGAGTTAGATGGTGATTTCTCACATCTGTTTAAGCATGTTATAGCATGTGGTATATCTTGTTCTGCCAAGTCTTCCTCTCATTCCTGGGAGG
This sequence comes from Gorilla gorilla gorilla, assembly GCF_029281585.2. Classification (NCBI taxonomy): domain Eukaryota; kingdom Metazoa; phylum Chordata; class Mammalia; order Primates; family Hominidae; genus Gorilla; species Gorilla gorilla. Next base: position 50,821,153 of record NC_073224.2, on the reverse strand, counting down.
AAGATGGAACAGGTAATGCTAACTGAACTCAAAGAGGCTCAGTGGTTTCTCCAAGGTCACCGAGGACCTGGAAATGACATTCACAGTGACCATTCCACTAGGACTGACCAGGAACAACTCCAGGAGAATGCAGATGGAAAATCTCCCGAGGCCCCTTTGCCACACCTCCCATCCTTGTGGTCTGCGTCATCCTGCCTGCCCAGAGGGGAGAGGCCTTACCTGGCACCATCTGGTGAACACCCCCCAGGAAGAAGTAGGTCAGGAGGGGGAAGAAGGAGGAGTAGAGGCCATTGACTGCAGGAAGGTTGGCCAGCAGAGCAAAGGCCATGCCTGCAGAGGACAAAGAGATTGAAGCTCAGCAGCATGACTAGCTTATGGGGATCACAGAGGGATGGAGTGGGGATGAGGAGAGGAATGGTGGGGGGAGTGGCAATCCAGGCCTGGCTGAAGGAGCCCCTTCACCTTGTGGGACCTGGATGGATCCCCCGCTGAGTCCACCGAGCAGGTCAGGAATGATGTAGTCTTTAATCTTATACTTGGGGAGCCAGGAGAGCACAGGCAGCAGCCCAAACACCACAGCTTTGATCTTGGCTGAGGAACATCTGGAAGGGAAAGGGGAAAATTTCCAGTCGGCTCTGCATGGCTTGGACATTCCGTGTTGGAGAGGGATTATCATATCCTGCTCATTTCATTCATTGATTCACTCAAAATTCACTGAACTGTGTGCCAGGGATATTGAGAAGGAAAGGCAGGAACTTTTTCTTGAGAGCTCGTCAACTTGTCCTGGGCATTAGCTGGAGGTCTTCTGACTGCCAGCTGCTTACCTGGGGAGTTTACAAGACTTGGCTTAAAGGTATGGGTGTTATGGTGGCTCAGCCTTCGGAGGTATCAGATCCATCCCTTGGCTCAGATGACTTTTCTCTGGGAAAGGCTCCTCTGAGTCCTGTCTGTCTGATCCCAGGCCTGGGTAACTGCACCTTGGCTCCTGCTGCTGTGTGTGCATCCTGTGTGTGCATTCCTTGCTTTTTGTCTGTCTCTCCCACTAAACAGCAAACCCCACCACGCATGGCGAGAAGTCTAGCTCTCCTGTTCATCTTTGTACATCATGAGCCTTGCACGGGGCACTTAGTAAATATTTGTTGAATAAATGAATGAGTGAATACACCTGAGTGGGGCCTGCCTGCTGCCATTTTTCTTAAAACTTCCTTGAAAAGGAAGGCTCTATTGTTCCTGCAGGGTGCACTCTGCTGACTCACTATCCTTTATGTGTGGTAACTCCAATATCGGAGTTCTTTCTCCTGTTAATTCACTGGGCAGCAGAGGAGGGAAGAATTCGCTGGTCAACGCAGGGTGGGGAGAGTTGATCCCTTCCCTGTTTGTTGAAAACCTCAAGGTCCTTTCACAGAAACTCAGCAGCGGTAGGAACAAGGGCTTACAAACTCAAGGGTGACAGCCGGTGGATTGATGACTGGAAGTGGGTGAGGGGCATTTGCTTTCCTTCTCCCAGTTGAGGGAACTCAAATACTTAGGGCCCATCTGGTGACTCACTGGCCTGCTCTGATGAGGCTTCCTTTCCTGCCCAGCACCAATTCCTGCTCTTCGCTCTTGCTCAACAATAGTTTCCCTGACACTCGGTCCCCTGGATGTCACCCAAGACTGAAACCAACAAAGACAATGCTTTGTACCTTGGAAAGTCTGGGCAGATTTTCTCTTCCAACTAACACTCCAAGAAAAAGCATCATCATCAATATCTTACCCCCTGTCCCATCTGGGGCTCATGGGTGCCTCTGCCATCCCTGGGATGCTGGAAGGGGAGGTGGACGGGGGATAAATTGCTTAATGCAACTCTAAAGCCTTGCTTGAAGAGAGAACCAGCCCTGCAGGGGCTCCATCAGGTCTGTTTGTGGCAGAGAAAGCCGGACTTATGAATAGAGAGCTGGCTAGGGAAAGAAAAACAACTCATTTGAGGGCTAGTCCATGCCCAACCTTACTTGCAAGTCTGCTGTATGTTGGGCAAAGCAATCTGAAGCTTGAAAGAAGAACTCGAAACAGAGGCTGAGAGGGATTAGCTTTCTAGACATTCATTCATTCATTCATTCATTCATGAAACAAATATTTATTGGTGTACCTTCTCTATGCCAGGCACTGTTCAAGGCTCTCATGCCAGTATCATAGGAATTGTTAGTTTGCTATATCCCTTTACAGCTTTCATTATCCTAATCTTTTAGGACAATAGCAGATCTTCTCATCCTCAGACTTTGTGCCCTAAAGTCTTGGGCACAAAGACTGGCAGAGACCACCTGTCTGAGGAGCACAGCTGTGAGGGCAGACTGTAACTGGGCAGAAATGGAGCCTCCCAAGAGAAACAGGGCTGGACTGGGGCTTTTAGTACAAACTCAAGTGGGTGATTGCCCCGGCCTGAACCAGTTCCACCTGCGTCTCCACTTCAGCCATTGCCAGTGACCTCAATCCAGGTAACTGAATCAGCCGTTTCCCCAGGGGAGTGAGGGAGAGTGAGCCGGCCTATAGCTGGGCCAGAGGAGGTCTGCCAGGAGTCTGGGAATGGGGAGGGTGACACCCGCAGCCCCAGCCTCCTGGGGTGTGGGTATGGATCACCTTGTGTAGCGCCTCCTTAGGGACAAGGTTTCATACCCACCATCGCATTTCCAGGGAGATGAGAGTGGAAAGACCCTGGGCGCTGGTAGGACTACACCCTGGTAGGTCCCCTCGGGAAAGTTCAGAAATTTAGGGCCTCCTTTTGGCATTCTCTGGACCAAGTGGAGGAAGGAACATCCAGGAGGGAAAGGACAAAGAACCTGGGGTGATGGTAACTTCAGGTATTTTTTGTAAGGAGGGAACAGGGCATGGAGTAAGGGCTCTGATGCTCCCCACCCCTCCATAACGTAGATGCTCACCTACCACACCTTAACAAACCCAGAGAGACCCAGCTGAATTGAGAATATGGGAGATGCCATGCAGGGGTTTGGGAATGCCATATAACCCTTCTGGATGGTTCTTGCTCCTGCTCCCCATCCTCCCTGGGGGTCTCAGTACAGATGAGGTTGTAGGATCTTAAATTCAACATTCAGAACCTCGCTTCCCCAGGGCTTCCCTTAACTCCATCTTAGGGATACCAGTGCAGAAGCTGTGTCCTGGTGCAGAAAGGATTTTGGTAGGGAGCAGAGGAGGCAGAAGTCTGGGCTCTGGACCAGTTACCTGAAGGCATTGCGAAGTTTCTCTCCCACTGGGTATGTCCGGTCCTTCTTCTCAAACTCATCGTCGAAGAGGGTAAGGGAGTATGCGGCTCTGTCTACCACGTAGCGGGGCCTGGGCTGGCTCATATCTGGGGCATTTACAAGCTTTGGGAGAAGCAGAGGAGGGGAGGGTGAGGGAACATCCCTCCCTAGTGCCAGCCCAGGCCTTCTCTCTCTGGTCCTTGCAGTAGCAGAGTTTTATTCTGGCCTTCCCCGCCCCGATAAAGCAAGGTGCCTCCCTTCCCTCTGTCAAGTTTTTCCGTCAGACTGCCTGCTCGCAGTGGCCTTCCTTCCCAGGCACTGATGATGCATACACTCGCCCTGGCTGTTTTGCTTGGCGCTCAGCACGTGGCTGGCACTCCACACCTGTGGCGTCACCATCACCCCCACTGAGCACCAGGCAAAGGGGAATCACAAGGGCAGGAGGCCCCACTTGATTCAGCAGGTGGACCCTCCCCTCCCCTGACCCCTGGTGTCCCCACAAGCCATACTCTCTTCCCAGACCTCAGTTTCCCTGGCAGAAAGGCTCCTACCATTCAGCCAGTCAGCTTGGAAGAAACAGAAAACAGCTTGCCTAGAGGCAGGGGGATAGCTGAGATGACCTCAAGAGGACCCTTCTTGGATAAGACATCTAGAACTTCACCAACAGGTTTCCCAGGGGGACAATGGTGTGTGTGGGGAAACCAGGATGGTCCACCTGCCGGCTCTCTCTCCCACGGCTTCCTGTGCCTAATCTTTCCCCCACCCTTGTGTACTGCCGCTCCTCTCCTCCTCACTTTTTGCGCAACCTGGCTGACGTTCCAGGAGCTGAGATGGGCAGAGCTGAGTGCCAGGGCCCCTGAGGCCCGGAGGAGTTCCCTGTAGGAACCTTTCCCCCTCCCTCTTCCAATTACTGGGTCTCCCACCTCCCCTCTACCTCCCAGAGCTGGGAGAAGTTGCTCAGAGGACCACAGAGAAAGAAGGACAGAGAAGAGATGGGGCAGGCTTAGAGTGAGGATTTGTATCTGGGAGGTGGGGAGTGTGGGGTGGCTGTGGCCAGTTTGGCAAAAGATTTGAGATGGGGTTGAAAATGAGTAACTACATGGGGGCTAGAGATGTCCTCAACTTCCCAGAGGAGAGCCTGGGTGACAGGGGAGGTTGCCAGAGGGGAGCAGGTTGCTTAATGCCTTTTGTGGAAGGGTCCAGGAGCCTGGGTTAATCCTGCTTTTATTAATGAGGCAGAATGGTCAGCATTACTTTTCAAACCTCAGATTCTGTATCACTAAAGTGGGAGTAACAGACATATCTCACAAGGTTGTTGTGAAGATCAAATGAGTTAATGGATAAGAAGGGGTTGTGTAAAATGTAAAGTGTGATGCAAATGTGAGTTTCTATTATGAATAAGATTGTGCTCAAGTTGGTGAAGGCTGGGCTGGTGCATTCCATTCATTTGGTCTTGGGATCCCAAGGTCCACTTGAACTACAGGTGAGGGTGGGATGCCCGGCAAGACCCCACAGGTGATACCCAGCAGAAGCGAAGGTGGGAGAATGAACCTACCCCCAGCGCCTGTGCCCAGCCCCTCGCCTGGCCCTTAGTGTGTACTCAACACATACTTGTTGAGCGAATTGATAAATGGTGTTTTGGAGGAGACATGGGCAGAAATGAGTAAGGGCAATGGCATGTGAGACATTTCAGTGGGAGAAATGAGAGACGGGGTGGCTTAAGGAAAACAGCACAAGTTTGAGAGCCAGATGGCCTGGGTTCAAAGATTCAGTTTCTTCATCTGTAAATGGGGATAATAACAGTCGCAGGCAGATGCTATGAGGATTAAGTGAGATCATGTGTATGAAGAGGCTGGCCGTTTATAGGCACCCAGTAAATGGTAGTGGCGATGATTACTATGATTAAGATGGGAGGGTGCTTTCTACCTCCTAGCAGAGACTATTCAGAGGCTGCCGGCCCTTCACCGCCTGTGAGGCGGGGTGGTCTCACCCTTCCTCTCCACCTGCTCCAGAGTCTGCATGGGTCTGGCTGTCCAGGTGGTTTGCCTGGGGGGGCTCAATGAGTGGAGAGCATGACCTCCCCACATAGGAACCCAGAGCTGCAGACCTTGCTTCAGAAAAAGACTCACGGTTTGGGGAGTCTAGCCCAGGCCACTAAACAGACCACTTGCAAAAAAAAAAAAAATAGCCAAAAATTTCAAGGGAGGCTGAATCAGAAAAGAAGAGCCCTTTGGAAGAGGAGGTGATGGGTGATCTTGCTTCCACACGAACCAGCAGGCAGCGATCCCTGAAGTATGTTCCTAGGCTGCTTTCAAAGAGTCTAAGTTCCGGTAGTGTGTTTGCGGGGAAGGGAGTTATTAGCATCTGATTCCGCTGAACCCTACTATCCCAGCCCCCGTCCCCACGATTTCCCCACTTCCTCAGTGGTACCTTTCTTCCTGCCACCCAGCCCACCCCCATCCTTGTTCCTGTCCTCTCCCTACCCCTCAGCCTCCATATTCAGTTGTTCATCAAATCCTATTGCTATTTCCTTCCTTCCTCCCTCGCTTCCTTCCTTCCTTCCTTCATGTCCTTCTGTCCTGTCCATTGCCTCCATACCTCCACTCACCCTCTCCCATTGCCTCCCTCTTCAAGTCTTATCTCATGTTTGGACTATTGCAAAAATTGATTTGCTGGTCTCCAGCCATGCCCCTCCAACCCAGCCTAAACTCCCTGCTCCGAAACCTCTATCTCCCTCATTTCCAGGAGGATGAGGCCCAAACTCCTTATTTTGGCATTTTTGTTTTTTTATCCTCTGGCCTTGTATTGGTGGATTCAGGAAATCTGTTGGCTGGGTCCCTCCACACCATCTGGGCTGGTCTGTTCTGCACCCACCAAACAAGCCTGAGTCTCTGTTCCCACTTTCCTCCTTACCTGAGGTGCCCTGACTCATTTCTGCCTTTCTAGACCTGCCCATCCTTAAGACCTGTTGAAGTTCCTCCTCCAACCCTCTCCTTCCTCTCCCACTCTTTTCCCTTCTCCTTCTTGCCTGTGAAGCCTTTCCTGACCACCCTGAAACCCTGAAGGATTTCTCTTTCTCCCAGGATCTCCATGTGCACCCCTCCAGCCTGTACACTAGTGTTGGCTTTGGCCATTTTTCTTTGGGAGGAAAGCGGCAGGGGTGGTGGAAGTCCTTCAGAGAGCAACAGGTAGGTGACTCAGGACCAGTTCTGCCCCTCTGGGCAGACTCACCGACAGATAGAGCACCAGATACTAGGGAGTCCCCTCTGACACAGGCTAACAGAGGAAAAGCCTCCCTTGCTTTACTGGAATACCAAATCTGTCTCTTTCCCATGCCCTCTGCCCATCCCAGAAATAGGATGCTGAAGGGGAGAAGGCTCTGGGAGCTTTCACAATCCTGAGTTTGCATAAAGAGGAGAACCCAGCAGCCAGTCAGAGTCAGAAAGTTTTGTGTAGAAGAGAACTTGAGGACCACATTTGTCCAATTGTCTCATTTTGCAGATAAAGAAACTGCACTTGATTTAACTCCAGTGTTCCTATTCAAAGGGGCTTCAGACCTTCCTGGGACAAAGCTGATCTCAGGACAATGTTTTCCCCTGAGTGGCACTCAGAATGCCCCTTTCTGACCACCCTGGTGACCTTGCCACCCCAGCTGATGGGACAGGACCTCTGGGTTCTGTTACTCCTCTTGAGGGCTCTGGTTCCCTCCTGGCCTTGGTTTCCCAAGAATATGATGGCCAGAGTTGCAAATCTGCAGCCACAGGAACTGCCCCAGCTCCTGGTGAGAAGGCGCCCTCAACATACTTCCTAATTCCAAGAATAGGGGTTGAGGTGGGGTGGGACGTAGAAGACAAGGGTACTTCATCCCCAGCCAGCCCTTCAGGTGAGGACAAGAGGTGGAGGGAAGGGGGATGGGAGTGGCGGAAAAGGGTGGGTGGCATGGTGGGGAGGAGGAGTCTCAGAGAACTAGCAGGGACGGGAGTCCCAGGGAATCCTCAGAGAGGGTGTCTCACGATGCTAGATGCTACATTAGGGGCAGGAAAGTGGAAGAGGGAGCAAGAAAGAGCCAGATATAGGGAACATAACAATCTGATCCCCAGTTAAACAAACAAACAGCCATGATAAGTGATGTCAGCATCGCTGGAAAAAAGTCAAGTGCCCTATTGCCAGAGGTGTGTATCTACAAGCCCTGCCCCCACCACCCCTCCACTGCCTTCCATCCCCCTACTGGGCCAGGGATAAATAGCAGGTGCCATGTGATAATACTGAGCAACAAAAGGGTGACCCTGCCCCTCCTCCACTGTGCAGGGAAGCGGGGCAGGTCCTAAAGAGCTGGAGGGACTTAGAGGGGGTCTGCAGGGTTTAAGGGGAGTAGGGGGTGAGCCAGGAGAGCAGAGGGCAGGAGATGTGGGTGCATGGGCCATTCCCTTGCCCTGGCAGGAGAGTGGGTCAAATCCGGAGCAGAGGGGATGCAGGGGTCCTGCGAGCTGGAGGAGCTGGGAGAGGGGAAGCAAAGAGAAAATAGACCCTGCAGGGAGGGCACAGGCTGGAGCAGATCCCCTCTTGAGATTCTCCAGGATTTCTCCTCCAATGAGCTCATGCCAAAGCACGCCCCTGGTACCTTCTCCCAGTCACATTTCTAACCAGGTCTCTGTCAACACCATCCAAATATTGTAGGCAGAGATGGGCTTGGGCAGAGATGGGCTCAGGCAGAGACAGTGCCCGAGTGGATGCACTGAAAGGCTCGGAACGGCACCTGGCCATGGGAAGCGTGCAATAAACTCCAACTATCATCATGACTGCTATGACTCCAGAGGAGCCTCTTTCTTGCTCTGCCATCTCTAGTGGGCACTCTGCCTTTTTTTGGCTTTCCTTTTTCCATCTGCCCCTATACCTGCTGCCCCATGCCTTAACCCCTCCAAATTTTCCCAGGACTTGTTGAGAGGAACAGCAGAAAATCTTGTCAGAAGAGGGTAGAACAGCTGCAGAGCAGGACGGTGAGGGGCCCATTTGTGGGTTTTGGTCAGATCTGGAGGTGATCCTGTCACTGTGGCCCAGGCTGACTTCCTCCCTCAGTCCTGTCGGGGGTGTGCATGTGGGGGAGGGGGTTTTTGACGCATGTGTGCCAGGTACGGGAACAGCCCCGGCTTGGCCAACCCACCCTGGCATCCTTATCACTGGTTCCTAGCCAGCTGGTTGCTGTGTTCTGGGAAGAGGAAAGGTCACCTTGAGGTTTCCCCTTTGCTCTAGCTGCTGGTTGCCTCCCTGCCTCATCCAGGGTGGGGGCCACAGGGTAAGAGCAGCCTCTGAGTGACCCAGGAGTGAATGTGAGCTGGGACAGACAAGCTGGCTGGGGTCTCAGTGGGAGACCACATCCATGGCAGGAGAAGGAAGGATGTAGAGGCCTCTGCACCCCTAAGGCTTTTTTGTTTGTTTGTTTTGTTTTTTTGTTTTTGTTTTTTGAGATGGAGTCTCCCTCTGTCACCCAGGCTGGAGTGCAGTGGCACGATCTCGGCTCACCACAATCTGCACTTCCTGGGTTCAAGCAATTCTCCCGCCTCAGCCTCCCTAGGAGCTGGGATTACAGGTGCGCGCCATGACACCCAGCTAATATTTTTTGTATTTTTAGTAGAGACGGGGTTTCGCCATGTTGGCCAGCCTGGTCTCGAGCTCCTGACCTCAAGTGATCCGCCCTCCTTGGCCTCCCAAAGTGCTGAGATTACAGGCTGAGCCACTGTGCCCAGCCCCCCAAGGCATTTTTAAACACTTCTTTTCCTTCTACTGTCCCTGTGTTTCCAGGGAAAATCTCTCCCTACTCCTCACCCCAGCCTAATTTCCTCCTCAGTGTAGGGGAGGATGAGATGTCCCTAAGGTGTCTTAGAGACTGCATCCCGTGTAGGGGAGAGATTCACTGATACCACCCCCCAAATCCCCACTCCTTATCTCCAGGCGGACTCTCCCTCCTTCTGCACTTTCCCTGCTGGGAATGGGTGCTGGGCTGAGGAAATAGGCTCCAGAAAGAGGGACCGAGGCTAGACTTTGAGAATCACTTCCTAACAGCAAGACTGACAAGGTCATGGGCTCCCTGGAATGGGCACTTGAGGTTAAATTCCTAGAAGTCTTTAAGGAGACTGGGGTTGCTTTCACTTGGAAGCAGGGCCTGGGCAAGGAGACCAGTGAAGGGCCCAGCTGCTCTGGTCCCAGAAATCCAGGCGAAAGCCCAGAGAGGCATCCAGTGAAGATCAACTCCCCTTGAAGGGGTGGCTCTTCCCCTTCCATCTTCCAAGTAGTGACCCCACAGCCCCCAAAGCTTGGTCAGTGTTGAGCTGGTCCTCGATTTCCCCAGCAAGTTCACGGGGGTCAGTCTGGCTGTTTAGTACGGTTTAAGAGGCACTCTTGAATACTGGGTATATGCCAATCTCCGGAAGACTCTGGGCATTAAAAGATAAAGAGGAGTCCGTCTCTGCCCCAGGGTTTATACAAATGAGACTCAGAGAGCAGGTGGCTAGCTCTGGGGAGTGCCTGGGAAGGCCAGCCTGGCAGTGGAGGTGCTCTTGGCCATGCTGGTCTCCATGCTGCCCAAGCAGGGTCTTGCCAGGTTCTGGATGCCAGGGCCAGGATGAGGGAGGTGGGGGAGGACTGTGGGGTTCTGAGAAAGGGTCATCTGCATGAGTGAAGCCACTCAGGGGGAAAGCCCTCTCTCAGTCTGCCCACTTGGGGGGCTGCGTCACTCCAAGGTCTTCTGGTGCTCAGACCCGTGGGGCCAAGTGTAAGGGGGCAGTTGATGCTGGAATAATAGAAGCTTTGTTAGGTCTCAGCTGGGGACCCTCTGGGCTGGTTTTGAGGAATGGGGGCACTGCCTGAGAGTGGCTTGGAACCCCTTGGAGCTGCAGGATGAGGGGTTTGGAGGCTGAGAGCCTGGAGAGCTGGCTGCCCATCCAGTCCTGTCCCAAGCCCTTCTGTGTTGAAGCATTCACCATTGAGTCGGGCGTCCCAGGTCCAGCTACCACCCACCCGCCTGCCTGATGGAGCTGGTCCCTTGCTCACCCTCTCCCACTCCTCAGTTTCCTCCCCCTCCACCTCTTCCAACTTGTCAGGACTAATGGGGACACCTGTGATTCTGTGTAGTCCATGCTAAGTTCCCCGAGCTGGTGGAGAAGTAAATGAGTGAAGGAGGATGTCTGGGCGGTAGAAGGAGGGGGAGACAGCCATGCAGAGTAGGCTGGTGAGTCAAGCACTAAGAGCTTTTCCCTCCAAGACTTGAAAAGAAAGGGAGAGGAGCAGCCCACAGCTTCAAAGGCTGGCGCGGAGGAAGGTCTAACATTTTCCTTTCCCTCGGAGGCCTTTGCCTCGCTCTGTTTCAGGGTCTGGCGACCACCACACCCTCACCCTACTTGCTCCCTCAGTCAAGCCCAGCCTTGCAGCCCAGGTCCTTACATAGACGTGAAGACCCAAAGGGCTCCTCAGAGGGGAAGGGCTGGGAGGCTGCTCTCAGACTCCAGGGGCCAGAGTGTCCTTCCTACTTGTGCTCAGCTTGGCAGTTGGTTCCTGTCATCCCTCCTCTCGGTGCCCCTGGTGACTGCCCTCTTGCAGGGATGACCCCAGCCCGGTGGGGTGGGCTGGGCTGGGTGGGGCTTACCAGTGGGTGAGCAAAGCCGGCTGGGCAGGGCTGCAGGTGTGTCTGGGGAGCGGGCAGCCGAAAGGTGTTCCTGAGGTGTGTGAAAGGGCTCTGCTCAAATAATCCAGGGAGGCGTTTATAAATAACTTTTCCTCAGGGCCACGGGGTGAGCCCCGGCTTCTGATTGGCTCAGAGGGGAAGTGGTTTTGAACACTACACCATAGCTAAGCCTGAGGAGATAGGAAAAGGAGATAAGGGGGAAAAGGTCCCAAATGAACAGCCCTTTTTTTGTTTTACCTGGGGAGCAGGGCTGTTTGATGGGAGCTTGGCACTTCCTAAATCCACCCCGAAGACAATAGGTCACATTCAGCGGGGCTCCTGCCCCACAGGCTCCCCCAAGGCGGCCCTGGAGGAGGGGGACAAGGCAGGACAAGCTCCTCTGAGCTTGCTGTCCTGCTGCTTATGGGGCTGGGGGTCAGGCCAAAGAGCCTCTTGGACAATGGGAGCTATTGAGGCCACCTGAGGGGTGTGCTCTTGGGGCTGCTTGCTTTGAAGATTGGAGATCTAGGGGGTGGGAAGACAGTAGTCCTCTGAACACCCCTGAGGAAGGGGAAGAACCGTGTCTGGGAGGCCCTGGGAGCCTTTAGGCGGTTTTGGTTTGTGGTGGAGGCCTGGTTCCCAGTTCTGTCCCCAATGTTAAGTCGCTTGTGAGCTCTGTGCCTCGGTCTATCCATCAGTGCAATGGGGGAAATTATTCCTGGCCCTCCAGGTAGTGTACAAAGAGAACACAGGGGTTTAGAATCTGATAAAAGAGCTCAAGAAACTGGACTTAGAACAATTATATGAGAGGCGACCTGAAGGCTAGCAAATCTCCAGTCACAGCCCTCTGCCGCTTCTAGGAATTAATGTCTCCCTGGGTCATGGCACTGCTCCGGCTGCTGCCAGCAGAGCTGCCCATCCCAGGCCCACTGAGTGCTATGGAAGGACCTCAGAAAGCAATTGTGGACAGGGGCTGGGAGGGTGGGTGGGGGAGTTTCTTAATTTACTTCCTGGGAGGGAGAGTCCCTACCTGACACCAGGTGCCCATTCTTTGAGACATCAAGTGCTGTACTGTCCTCTTCCTCAACTGTCCTCCCATCTCTCCAAAAGAAACCAGAGGCTCTGAAGTGGGCTGGAATCAGTGCAGGGGGCTTCAGTAAGGCACCTCTGGAAGTTGGGGCGAAAGTTCCCCATGGTGAAATGAGCTAGCTTCAGTACATAATAGGGACTCAATAAATATTTGTTAAATGAATGAAAGAGTGAATTGTCTGCAAGCCCAACCCAAGGGATAGTTTGTAGATGCATTGCTTGTGGGGACTAGGGAAACACCCGAGGTCACTCAGAGTTGTCAGGGTGTAGCCAGACAACTGGCTGAAGAGAGCCAGAATTCAAGTGACCCAAGTGTGCCCTGACACCTGACTGAGGGAAGGATGTGTGCATGGACACTGCCTCGGGGAGCCCTTCCCCAGACCCTTATGTGGACTTAGCTGACATGTTGCACATTCGTTCCTCTGGCTTCCTCTGCTTCACTCTCATAACACTGACCACAATTAATGGTAATTATGTATGGAATTGTCAGTCTTTCTGCAAACACCGTGTACTCCCTGAGGAGGGCAAGGGGGCAGTGCCTCTTTTGTATCCCTACCCACCTAGCCCAGTGCCTGGCACTTAGGAGGAGCTCAATATAGATTTGAGGAATGAATGAACAATTGTATGATAGAGTCTTTAAACAAAGCAAAGCCAGAGGGCGAGAATTTGTCCATGCATCTTCAGTATTGTCCAGTGTCATGGGTAGCCTGACCTGTTCTAAACTTTGCGCAGGAAATTCCTAGAAAGCAGATGAGTCATTATGTTCTTCCGATAGCCAGGTGACAGTGGCTATCAAGATCAAACAACTAAGTCCCCTTGCTGAGACACCATGTCCACCAGGGAATCTTCTGGTTGTATGTCCTTTAGGCACTGCCCAGCTGGCTGGAGCGACTAGGGCTGCTTTTGCAGGCATGCTTCTCTTTTAAATGACCCATGGACATTCTGGGCTACCCACTGGTCCAGTGTGAGTCTTATTAATGTGAGTTAGTATCTCCTGAGTCTGACCTAGTTTCCACAGTAACACTTGGTTTTCCCACAGGTGATTTGGTTTAATTCTTATACCAAACATATAGGCATGTTACTGTCATTTTTTTGATGAGTAAACTGAGTTGACTGAAGTGAAATCACTTGTCCAAGATCACAAAGATCTGGATGGAAGAGGCAGGAATCTAACTTGGCTAAAATGGCTTCAAATCCTCTGCTTAGTCTACGATATCATCTTAACCTTTGAGCCTGCGAAGCTAAGGATGAGATCCTATAAAAGACCATATCTTTTAGATACCATTAGGCTCCCTTGCTGGTATAACTCCTAATGTAACCTGGATGAAGATGTCTGGGGCCTCCAGGATACATGCTGGAATTGGAAACTTGTTGTTTGTCCTCCTCAAAACTTTTCTACTGTCTCAGCAAAATTCTGGGCAGGTAGCCCTTGCATTATAGGGGCAGTAGGGATAGACGAACCCAGAGATTCCTCTGAAGTCACCAAGGAAGATGGACAGGGGCCTCAGAATCTGGGGCTGGTCATTGGTGGGAGGCCCAGGAAGGAGGAAACCAGATCAGAGGCTAGGGAAGCAGAAGACAGAAGGGAGAGTGCCCCAATGGCTGAAAAGGCATCTTAGGGGTATCTTGGGTAGAATTAAAGTGTGGACAAATTTAGGGTTGGTGGAGGGAACACAAAGATATGGAGAGATAGGTGACAGAAATAGAAACACAGAGAAAAATGATGGAGACAAAGACTCAGAAACAGAGAAAGGAGCCAAGGACACATTAATAGCCATAGCAGCTCAGCCTTGAGTTTTGCTAAATCGTTTGTGTTTCATGGTGAAAGCGATGAACAGCAACCCTATGCCTCTCTCTGGAGCAGGAGAGAGAATCCTTCAGAAGCAACCTACTTCACCCCCAGCCCTAGGGTGGGATGCTGCATTCATTCATTCATTTATTCATTCACTGGAAACCCCTTATCAAGTGCCAGGATCCTGTCCTGGGGAAAATGAAATAAATCAGACACAATCTCTGTCATGAAAAGATCTCACAATCTGGTGAGGAAGACAGGAAGGCGAAGAAACCATTGTAGCATGGAACATAGGGTGCTATGGGAGTACAGGGGAGAGGTGCCCAGATCAGCCCTCCAGCGGACAGAGAAGGAGCCGGGAAGTCTTCCAACAAGAGGAGGGCAGGAAGCTCAGTCACAGCTGCAGCCTGGACACCTGAGCTATAGACCCCAGGTGGGGAAGGACTCCCAGGAAGAAGTAGGATGGCGGCTGCCCCTGAAAGCACTGTTTCTAGAAGGGATTTCCAGCTTGTTCCCAAGTCCTCTTTGACTTCTGAACGCACCCGAGATTCTCTGCCTTAAAGCCCATCCCTGTGTTCCCCTGTGATCCAAAGCTTGCGACCACACACACACACAGTCACACTGAACAGTCACACATAACACTGAGTTATGCAGATAAACCCAAAGTATTCCTAAGGTTCCCTCCTGACACGTCTCACCTCTGAGCTGATCCTGCTAAGAAACAGCTATTTTTCAGATGAGCAAACTCAGGCTAGACCTGCAAAAAGGAGACAAATTCTGCCACCTCTGTCCATCCTTGAGCCTCTGGTCTTATTTGCACCTGCTGGCTTCTTGCACGTGTGCCCTGTGTGGGTTCCAAGGGTGTGGGCAGGAACATGTTTTGGGCAGAGCAGCCCAATGACTTAAGCAAATACCTTAAGGCTAAAGACAGCAAAGTCTCCACCACCCTGCCCTGCAGTGGCAGGATCTGGCCTGGCCCCGCGCGGCTGCCAGTTTCATGAGTGCTTGAGGACTGGTGGGACTGCAGAGGTACCTAAGAAGAGGCGAATCCTCACTTCTCTCCCCTGGGAAGCCCAGGGGCTCAAGTACCCCAGCTGTGAGTATCTTAGGCTGGTCAGGAGACATGGAAGGCAAGGCGAGTAGGGTGATGCCAACCAGTGCTTGGTCTTTCAACACAGGGAACTCCTAGCATGTGCCCAGCACTGTGCTAGGCACTGGGCATGCAAGACACAGTGAGAACCAGTCCTTGGGAGATCAAGACCCTGGCAGGAGCAGGC
This sequence comes from Gorilla gorilla gorilla, assembly GCF_029281585.2. Lineage (NCBI taxonomy): Eukaryota > Metazoa > Chordata > Mammalia > Primates > Hominidae > Gorilla > Gorilla gorilla. The sequence continues at coordinate 50,806,102 of NC_073224.2, read as the reverse complement.
AGAGGAGGCTTCTAGAATACACACAACAACAGAGCTGGGGGACAATATGTTAGGAGGAAGCTTAGGGTGGACTCTGAGGTGGCGAGGGTCTGGACAGTTCTTGTCTGGAGACAGTCAGGTCAGCATTGACCATGATCCATGCACATCTGAGGTTGGAGGAAAGGACGTGGCACAAACCATAGAACGGGAGACAAGGAAGGGGCCTTAGGGTCCACCTGGTTCACCTCCCTCATTTTACATATGAGATACCCGAGGCCCCAGAGAGGGCCAGGGACCTGCCCAAAGTCACCGAGAGAGATAATGGCAGAGCTGAGGAGATGGCTGAGGTCAGTGCCTGCTTCAGGACCCCATTCTATCCCTCCACCCTGGCCCTGGAGCACAAACCAAGCCCTCTCTCCACAAAGAGGGCAAGAAGTCATGTGGGGACCTCCTCCCACTCCCCATTAGGTCATTACCCAGACACACCCTGGGCTCCAAGGTGGGCATATGCCAGCTGCCGCTGCAGAGGGACTGTTCTGCCCGTCTGAACTCGGCACTCCTTTAGGAGTGGTTTAGGGTTGGGGTTGGGGGTGTGGGGGAAGCAGGTCTGCAGCGTCAGGGCTTGGGAGCCCAGGAGGATACAACTCCTAGGTGGGCGGGTCCTGCAGCTTCTAGAAAGAGGAAATGATTCTGCTCAGAACCAGAAATTGGCCTGGGTGAGGGTGTTCAGGGCAGTTCACACTGCCCTGGGAATGCTGAGACTGGGGCTGGAGCTAAGGAGGAGGTGAGTTCCAGGTGGTTAATGTTGACTGATGGGCCTCCTGGCTGCAATCCTGACACTGGGGCCTTAAGCCAAGCACATATTAACCTGGGTGTAGGGGCTGCTTCTAAGCGGGGGATGTAGACCCCCAATTCAGGGAGAACTGAGAGAGCTGGAGAAGCATGGAATTGAGAATCTTGGGCACCAGGCCTCACCCTATCTCTAGGATCTGGCTTAGGCAGCGAGGGTATTATGGCAGAGGTGGTTTTTCTGACTGCAGTAAAGTCATAGGAAAATGATGCCTTCCCATCTCCCTCTTCCTATTCCACATTCTCCAGGAAAGAGTCTGAGACTGGAAGGTGCCTAATACCCACCACCTGATCCAGCCCACCAGACTCTTCCTCCCTGGTGACTCCTGACCACACAGACCTCTGTTTTCTGAGTGCCAACAGCTGTGCAGTCTGAACCACACTGCCGGCGGAAAGTGAGGTATTCTAGGTCTTCTAGGTTAGTTTTGTCTCCCAGTGGTTCCTTGAGGCCGGGAATGTATCACAAGCACTTGTGAGACATCAGAATGTACTGGAAGAAAGAAAACTTTAGGCTCAGATCTTAGCTCTGGGGTTTGCTAGTCATGAGACCTGGGGAAAAGTATTAAACTCCCAGGCTCAATTTATTCATCTGTGAAGGGGGCCGAGTGGCAAAAAAGGAGGTGCGGTTGTAAGGTGAATTCCTTTCCTTCCGGCACAAAGACAGGGCCCAGGAATGACCACTAGTGGCATGGCCATCTGCTTATCTCCATCATCTCTCTGACAGTGCAGTGTAATCAGCCCTTCAGCCATACCCCAGCTAGGCGAGGCCCTTCTCAACTGCACAATGAATGGCCCTTGCTCCCTTGTCCCAGGGAGCCAGGAGTGCAGAGCTCCTGTTTGCAGGTCTTGCCTCACAATCTCCCAGAGATGCAGCCAAGTGGCAGAATGGGTTCCAGAAGGCTCCCCACCCAAGCTTCTCCAGCAGAGCAAAACCATGGTGGCAGTACCTGCACCTGAGCCGTGGAGCCCCAGCCCCCTCTGCCTTTTCTCCTTTTGGAAGGTGCCAAGTGGAAAGGGTGTGAGTGAATGTGTGTATGTGTGTCTGCAGTGTGAATTTTGAACAAGAGTGAAAATGCTTTTCTAAAAGAGAGGGGGACTTGTGCATGTAGTACACCTTTCCTCTTCCTCCCTCCTCACCTCCACATGCTCCCTGGTGACCAGTGGACCTTTGCCTAGCCGTGGATGCAGCTGAGCCCTTTCACCTTCTAGATACCCGGAGCTTTCCTGCTTAAGGAATAAACCAGACTCTCTAGAGCCAGACCCACAGGTGTAGGCAGCTTTTGCAAGAACAGAGTCTTGTAGCAGGGGCTGCTCCAGTTCACATTGGAGGGAAGGGAGTGTGGAGGGGCATGTGTCTACCATGAGTGTTTGGGGGACAAGTCCAGAAATTTATCAGCACCCCTCTGCAAAGTAAACCTCCTATTGCTGTGGGGTTTTTTTACCTGCCAAGGTCAGGGTACTTAGTTCCCTGATTCTACCCTCCCCCTTTCCAGCAACCTCGCCAGAACTGATCACTGAGGGCTAAGGTGGAGCTGGTAGCAGGGTCAAGGATAGGCTCGCAGCCCTAGAGAAAGGGCATGTCCACCCTAGGAAGGAGACTGGAACCAAGCCAGGGCTTTAGTCTGGGACACACTCGGGTGCCCTGACCAGCCTAAACTCCACTCTCCATCTGGGATTGGGGTCAAGTGTGAACTGTGCATGGGATTCCCTGAGCAAAGTGGGCCCAGTGTGAGGGTAGAGGAGGAAAACAGGGACTGGCCTGCTGGGACCTCAGCTGGGGCCATTTCTCTGGGTCTCCCAGCACAGCAGGCAGGCCCTAGGTAGGTGTGACAAAGGCTGGCTGAGTGGCGCTGGGGTCCAACCCTCAAGAAGTACCTTCATCCCCAGAGTACAGGAAACAGGTCACCGAGTGAGTGGGTTCTTGGTCAGCTGGGGCTAATTCCTGTCAGCCCTCCAGGACTGTGCTCTGGCCTGGCCAGCTCACAGGGCCGCATTGTTCCCTGGGAGCCTCTTGAGCATTTAGCTTGTCTCGTCCTGCTGGTACATTCGTTGGCTGTGATTCCTGCTGAAGACATCTTCAGGGGGCAGGCAGGACGCCAAGCTTGCGGGCAGGACTTGAGCTGTTCCACCGAGCAGGGAGCTCAGAGGCAGCAGGGGCTCACCAGCCTGGGATGTGACCACCTGGGGCTGTTTGCCAAGGGCAGGAGCAAGTTTGCCTGAGAAGTTCTGACACCCCCACTGGCCCTGGCAAGGAGACTGAGTGCAGGCTCTGTGTGCAACCGGAGTGTCCTGAGATTGGCTCTGTCCCCCGCAGAAACAAGCTGTGTGATTATGGGTGAGTTAATAAACTTCCCTGAGCTCTTGGCCTCCTCATCTGCAAGATGTGGGTACCAGCAGCACCTACCTCAGAGTGACTTTGGGATTATTAAACAAAGTAATGCATGAAAAGCACTTAGCTCAAGGTCTAACACTTCTCAGCCCCAGAGGGCCCAGCCCACTAACACTGCCCTTTCTCTATGCCCTCTCCCCATCCAGCTTGGATGGAATGCTCTCCCTTCTTGCCTCGGCTTCAGCACTTCAGCTAAAGCCACATCTCCCTGATGACTGCCGTGTGCTCTGGTTGTACCCACACTCCCACAGCACTCTCAGGTGGTAACTGCAGTTAGATACTTGACCACATGTTGTCAGGGATTTGGCTCTAATGGGAGGCTTCATTCCTGGAGCATAAGATTTGGGATGTTTGCTTGTTTTGTCTCCTTTGCGGACCAAAACATACTAAGCATTTTAACAAGAGTGCTTACCTGTTGACTGAACGTCCCATCCTGAGTCCTGCCCCTGGGCAATTAGAATAACCATAATTTATTGTGGTTGTAGTTATGCTCTTTGGAGATCCAAGGGTTCCAAAGATGTGCTTCAGTTGCAGACACACCCCACCAGCTGGTGAGCTCATGTGATTGCGACTTACCCACATTTTGCTGGCTTGTGTCCCCTCCCTCTGACTCAGAGCTCGTGTCCTTCCTCAGCTATAGTTTGCCGTGGTTATGCTTGGTAGTCTCTGGGGTGTCTCTGTGTAGACTCTTCTGCTCCAGACTTGTTCTTACTGTCTCTTGCCCATGAGTCATGAAGACAGGGTCCCTCCTGAGAATTCTGCTCTCCTGCTCTGGTGCCATGTCCCAGAGCTCCAACCCTTGAGGGCCCAGCATCTCAGGGCACACTATGACCAGCTGCCACATCATGTACCATGCAGAAATGTGGTCGTGGCATCTCTCCAATCTGTGTCACACTGTGTTGTCCCAACCCTGATGGTGCTATGGTGCAGACTGCTAGCTATCCACCATCAGAGACTGCATTGTGGTAGGACACATGGTGGCCAAGTGGGACTCTACTTTCCAGCCTTCCTTGTAATGAGGTGTGGCCATGTGGCTGAGTCTTCACTGGACTGTGGAATGGAGAATGAGGCCGGCCACTTACAGGTCTGGGTCTTGAGTTGTTGGGCATGCTTCCTGCATGCCCTCTCCTCTTCCTGCCAGCTGGAGCCTAGATGTGGTGGGTACCCAGCTTTCACTATTCATGATGACAATGGCCTGGCAAGTGGGAAAGCAACAGGGGGAAGGAACCTGGGCCTGTGAATGACCTCAGGAAGCTGAGAATGCCAGAAGCCAAGACTGCTCACTTTGAGACTCACTAGTGTCCCAAGAAGAGAAAAACTCCTATATTCTGTAATCTACTGTATTGAGGTTCTCTTTATAACGGGACATTAGTCTTTAACACACACATGCGTCCTGAGTCTCATTAAATCCCTGGTGAGAACAGCTCTTTCTGCTTCTGCTGTAGTCCTGCACCGTCCCTCCAACCCCCTCTCTAAGGGCTGGATGGAACCCAAGGGCCTAGCTGGGGAAAGAGGTCATAGAAGCCCATTTCCTGAGTTCTTCTCTGCACCAAGGGATTTGATCACAGGGACTCTTCCTTTCCTGTAAATAGAGGTCTGGAGGACCTTTGATTCACTAGCTCATCAGACCTACCCAGACTCTGGATTCTAGTATAGGGTCTTCCAGGTCACCTAGCCCTGTGCATCTTTAACAATGGAAGCTTGGTAATTAATGCCCCAGCATAAGTTAAGCCTCATTGGATGAGGGCATAGTCTTCCTGCTTGGCTCACCTCTGTCTCCTGCTTAGAGTGAGAAGAGAAAGCAAGCATTGGAGGTCTTTTGGATCAGGAAAGAACCCTGTGGGTTAGTAACTTCCAGGCCCCCCTTATTGTCTCTTATAGTAAGCAGGTGAAAGATGAAGTTGTGCTACTAATCGAGGTTAAGAAAAAATAGTGCTTTAATAATTCCTTGCATTTGTAGAGCACTTAGAGTTTATAGAGTGCTTTAGTATGCATTATCTGAAGCTATTTATCCCCATTTTGCATATGCGGAGACTGAGGATCCGTTACCCCCACCTAGGATATGCCCAAGCTTGGGTTAGCTCTCAGGGTTCCTGACTTCTATCCTTGTGCTCTTATTTCTATACACTGCCAGGCTGAAAAATGATGGTTTGTGACTTACACTCAGGAAGTTGTGAACATTGAGGATGGCTTCGAGAAGAGGGAATTGTGTTGACTTTGGGGGAGACATTTCACCAACTGAGGTCTCAGTTTCTTCTTCTGTAAATGTGAAAGACATGCCGGCCTCTCCCAGACCAAGTAGAGAGTTTGTTGTTGTCACATACATGGTTCCTATTCCAGTTCCTGCCCTTACTCTAAGACTGTAAGGTAAATTGTTCTGTGGGCTTAGATTTGTCTGAGGAAGTTGGGGTTTGGGGAGGAAGAGGTGTCCTGGGGCTGCTGCTTCCAGATGGATTAACCCAAGGTGAACCACACTAGGCTGTCCTCTGGGTGGGGAAGTGTCATCTGAGACAAGTCCTTAGCCCAGGGAGACTGGGGTGGGGGTGGGGTGGGGACTTGCTCTTTCACCTCAAGTAGCCCAGCCACACCAGGTGCCCGGGTGGAGTGTAGGATAAAGGGCCAGTAGGGAAGAAAGGTTGGTTTGACCCTAGTGCACCTGATTTTGCTGCCCCACCAATTACACAAACACAGCCCTGCACACCTGACATGAGCACACCCAGATCAAGAACCACAGACCCCAAGCCCCAGGCCCCTCAGCTTCTATAGAAAAGCAGCATGCAGGATTCAGGTTAGACACAAAGGAAAACTTCTCAGGGTATGGGTATTAGATCAGAGACTGGATGGTATGGAATTTTCTGAAGGGTGTATGATAGTTTCTATAAACATGAAAAAAAAATGCTTATCATCTGGTGAAGGGGGTGGGGGTGGGGCTGGTAGAGACAGTTCAGGTGGACTTGCCTAGAAGTAGCTGGATGAATAATGTGTAAAACCTTACTGGTGAAAGCCTTCAAGCCCAGGCAGAAAGAAAAGCAATGAAAGAATGAAGCAAGAGGCACATAGGAAATATACCCCTTGCTTATGTCTATGCCTGGGAGTGGGAGAGAAAGAACATTCTTGGCTTTGAATACAGAGAAGGGGGGCTACTTGCCTGCTGGGCAAGTGGTTACCTGGGAAGCAGGACCCTTTGGCTCTCAGAACAGGGAAGTGGTGGGGGGTCTGTGAGATGCAGATTTCCATGTGTCTGGCGGTCCAATGACATCTACAGCAGTTATTGGGACTGCCCAAGCAAATGAACACAGGGGATAGTGTGAGAAGGAAGCCAGGGAGGAGAGCTACAGAACAGCTGCTGGCCTCTGCTCCACCAAAGCAAACAAACCAAGGCCTTGGGAGAGGAGCTGAGAGGGTCCTACGGAGGTAGGATGATTCTCTGCCCCTAATTCTTCCTATCTCCACATTTTATCATGAAAAATTTTTCTCCAACATATAGAAAAGTCGAAAGACTTCTATGATGAACATCGTATACCCGCCACTTAGAGTCTTCCCTTAACATTTTGTTCTGTGTTGCAGAACACATATCTACCCAACTACCCATTCCTCTATCCATCCATCGATCCCTTGTATTTTTGGAAGCATTTCAAAGCACGGTGCAGACATCAGTAGCCATTTAGGCCAATACTTCAGCATCATATCATTAACAAAGTTCAATATTTGTCACAGTTATTTTTTTCTATGGAGATAAGTTTTACATACAAGGAAATGCACAATTCTCCAATGTGCCATACATGAGTTCTGACAAACGCCTACACCTGTGCATCTCAAATCCTTATCAAGGTGCAGAACCTGAGGATGACTCCAGAAAGCTCCCCCATGCCCAATAAATCCCTGCCCCATCCCCAAGCGACAACTGTTCTGATTGTTTTTTTTTCTACCAGATTTAGTTTTGCCTGTTCTATGACTTCATCCATATACATGAAATCATACAATATGTACTTGGGTGAAGGTTTCTTCCCTCAGCATAATGACTCCTGCAGTCTTTGGCAAACAGTCTGCTTTATAAAAAGCCAGACTTTTCTTTTTTTTTTTAACCACCAAAAATCATGTCCCCAAATCTAATCTTCATTAAGTCCAGGGAAGCTGTGTTTACAAGGGCATGGTCAACACCCCAGAGCACTCATACTGTTTGTCCTTGATCACCTGAAGGTAAACAGGGCTGAGCCAAGAGACATCTGTGAGCTGGGCTGTTTTTCAGTTCCCAGCCTCCTGTTTCTGCTACTAACTGCTCTTTGGGGCACCACCTGCCCCCAGCCCCATGGACTATTCCCACTCCAGGCAATAGGGCTCTGCCTTCTTCATGCCCTCCTCCACCTCCCTAACAAAACCAGAAGGATCTGCTCCCAGCCATTTACACTAGATGACTGATAGTCCCGGTTACACTGTAACTGCACCGCCTTCCACTGAGGTGTTGCCTCTACAGGGTATTGACTTGGGTTTGTCTCCAAATGGGACTCGATAGGCTTGGCAGCCCTGCGCCTCTTGGACTTCCCCCGAGGCTCCCCTAAGAACAGGGAGCCGTGGCTGTGTCTCCACAGGAACGCGAAGGTGCAATTCAGCGGCACTCAGTGGGCGCAGCTTCATTCTTAGACACAACCCATAGACAAAGTGCAGAAGACTTAAAACTGTGATGATATAAAAGTAATGCTGTGGCTCACAGAAACCTGGAGGAGGGGCAGAGGATATAGGTTCCCACATCCCTCCCAGAGGCGGGGTGATAGGCACTATCTAGAGCTGATGCATTAATAATAAGAAATAAGGAAAGGAAGGAAGGAAGAAAAGAAGCAAGGAAGGAAGGAAGAAAGGAAGGAAGGAAGGAAGGAAGAAAGGAAGGAAGGAAGGAAGAAAGGAAGGAAGGAAGGAAAGGAGGGAAGGAAAATAGATAGATAGATAGATAGATTTAAAGATATTGAAAGTCCCAAAGGCAGCAACCAGAAGACCCAAAACAACAAAAATTAGGAAAAGGGAGAGGAGAGGTTGGAACAGTTTCAGGAGATGTGTCATTGAAGAATTATATATTACCTCAAAAGTGCATGTAAGCTGGGTACAGTGGCTCATGCCTGTAATCCCAGCTACACAGGAGGCAGAGGTGAGAGGATCACTTGAGGCTGGGAGTTTGAGACCAGCCTGGGCAACGTAGCAAGACTGCCTTTCTTTCTCTCTTTCTCTTTCTTTCTCCCTTCCTTTTCTTTCCTTCCTTCCTTCCTTCCTTCCTTCCTTCCTTCCTTCCTTCCTTCCTTCCTTCCTTCCTTTCTTTCTTCCTTTCTTTCTTTCCTTCTTTCTTGTCTTTCTTTATACAGGGTCTCACTAAATTGTCTGGGCTGATCTCGAACTCCTGGGCTCAAGAGATCTGCTCCCCTCGGCCTCTCAAAGTGAGCCACTGTGCCCAATGATCCTGTCTTTAATTAAACAAAGTGCATGTGGATGAGGCATCCACTCCCCACTATGCCCAAGTTTATCTGTGATATGAAAGCAGTTCTCCCCTCCCCACCTTGCCACATCGAGTAAAACCGAGGCCCTAGGTTCTGTGTCACAGTTTTCCCTTCACTTGGAGTTCCCTGACCCACCATGGCGTGGCTTAGCGGGAGAGGCACAGCTTTTGGCAAAGGCATTTTAGGCATTGATGGGAAATGACAAGTGGTATGTGGGGCCTGAGGGACCCAGAAAATTGCTCTTAGTCCATCCTGCTGGTCCCGAAGGGAAACCCTAGTTGTTCCTTTTATCAGGGCTTTGGTTGGAAGAGGGGGTGTTCCTCCTCCCCAAATGGCCTCTGCCCCTGGGGAGGCTGACTGAGCCACAGGAAGCTTGCTTCTGAAGCAACTCAGAGTGAAGGGGTTCTGGTTCTTTCTTCACTGGCTCTCTTGGCGTCAGGAGGCCACCAGAAATGGGCACAGAGCTACCTGCCGCCAGCCTGTTCCCTCCAGTCCTTCCCTTCCAGACCTAGGCTCCCTTCTCCCTCCTGCCCTAACCCTGTGGTTGTTCCTCCAGCCCCCATCTTCATCTTAACCACAGCTAGGTTTATCTGACTTGGCTGTATTTCAGAACCTTCTGGAGGAGTTTTTAAAAATACAGATTCTTAGGCCTTATCCCAAGAAATTCAGGTTGACTGTGCCTCGGTGGGACCTGGTTGTGAGCATTGTGTAAAAGCTCCTCAGCCGATTCAAGCACACAGCTAGGTCAGCGGAGCCCTGCCTTACCCCCAACCCTGCCTTCTTTCCCCACTTGCCTCCCAAATATGTGTTCTATGTTTTCTGGCACACATGACATGACTGTGATTGGTAATTGATGATTTTCCACATCATCACTTTTAAAATCAGATACTCTCTGAAACGTCCCTCTGTCTGCCTACTGTTTCTACCTCGTCCATGAGGCCCATCATCTTTATCAGCAGTGTCACTGTAGAAGACTCATCCCTGTCTCCCAGAGCTGCTCCTAACCTCTTGAGGCTCTAGAAGGCAGCCCTGAGCTGGCAGAGAGTGCAGCTCTACATTTTTCTAGCCAATAGCAAAATGGTCACACTGGGGCCTGGCTCCATGTGCGTCTCAGTCTCAGCCCCAAGTCAAGCCCCTCTTCCTCTGAACAACTGGATTCTTCCAATCTTTTTTTGGGGAGACTCTCCACAGTCCCCAAGGTGAGAAGAAAGTATTGGTTATGTACATCAGCCAGAACCCCTAGCTTGTCCTCAGGCACTGTATTTCCTTACTGAGCTCATATTAAGCAGTGGAACTGATAATACCATCTCGGCCTGTGACTTCCACGCAGGAAAATATGCACCAACAAACCTGCATTAAATGTTTGGGAAATCACCCCTCCTAACCATTCCACGGCATCCACTGTAGGAAAAAAAAAAAAAAAAGAAAAAAAAAAGAAAAGCGGGAGACTGAACAAACAAGCTTTAGGATGAAGATGATAACCCCAAAACAAAATTCCAAGCACCAGTGAAGAAGAGGTTATTCTGAATTGGGGACAGTGTTGTCACTCCTTAAATTGCAGCCATTTCCTATGGAACACACTGAATGGAGAAGAAACTAAATGTGTGTGTGTGTTTGAATGACACACCTGAGTTACAGTTTGCTAGTTATTTCTGCCTCCTCTGGCAAAGGACAAATAGAGGATTTTCTAGAGAAAAATGATGGAAGTCTGTAAAAACTCATTTGAAAGGTCAAGATTTTTTTTTTTTTTTTTTTTGCAAATGACCTTGTTCAAAGAACTTCAGGCATTTTGTCCTTTAGCAGTCCAGCCCAGGTCGAGGCTGGACAGTGAGATGGTGAAAAAAGTCAGAGGTCAAGAAAGACACCCCAGTTAGAATCCCCTGATGCTGCTGGTGGGAACCACCTCTCAGCCTCACTCTAGCATGACTCCTGCCCAAAGGAAGATGAGAGTTTTAGCTTGGGATGGGAGGGGGCAACCAGAACCCCAAAGATCTGCTTACTCCCTGGAGCTTTAGCTAGAAGACATCAGTTTGAACTGACTGACATCTCACCCCAGCCCCCTGGGTCTGCCCTGCAGCTTCCCAGGAAAGGAATCACCCAATTAATGAACACCCCAGGCCACTGCCTGGAGGCTGGTGTCAACCTGCTGCTTCCCTGGGTCCAGGGACTTGTGACAGCTCTCTGGCTTTTCCCCTCCACTCCCAGCAGTACCGCCTCCAATTTTCTGTTCCCAAACATCACGCTTCTCAAAGTTCCATCATACAGAGAATGCTCTTTATTAGTTATATATTTTTCTGCTTATGAAAGTAATTTTTTGCCCACTATGTAAAAATTCAAACAAGATAGTAGTGTGCAAATAAAAAAGCAAGTCTAAATAATCTCATTTTCCTCAGATAACCCGCCTTAGCAGTTGGGTGTACACCCTTTCAGATCTTTCTCTTAAGTGTGTACAAACAGCTTAATGTGCCAAGCTGTTTGTTTCCCCACACCTTTGCCCATACTGTCTGCCCTGCTTCCTGGAATGCCCTTTCTTCTCTTTTGCCAGGCTGACTTCTGCACAGCCTTCTGAACTTAGCAAACTTTCTCTTTCTGTCGTCCCCCAGCCTGGAACAGGTACCTTCCCCTTGCACAATGACCCCTTGCACAGCACTGTCATAGCACCCAGCACAATGAGTGATCAACTCCTCTCTGTTTACACATCTGTCTCCCCGACTAGAATATAGTATAGGTTAGTGGCCAAGAGGTGAGGGCCAAGGTGGACCCCAGTTCCCTCCCTAGGTGCCCCAGCCCCTCTGGCTCTGTCTGACTGTCCCATTCACTTTAGCATCCTCGGTGTCTAGCACACTGCCTAGCACATGGTTGGTGCTCAACAGGTATTTGTTGAATGAGTGAGTGAGTGAGTGAGTAAGTTCTGGGTCACCACAGGTGTCCCCACCATGGGGCTCTTATATACAGGTAGAGAGCTGCAGAGAGGGGCAACCACCCAAAAGCAGAAGAGCTCCATGTTGCTGAGCCCCAAAAGTTGCCAGTAACTTACACTAGCTGTGTAACCTTGAGGGAAGTCCTCTCAGGATGCAATGAGAATAACAATTTATAAAGTGAGGCTCCCTCCTACCTCCCACCGTGGCTACACTCCCACTCCCACTTAGGAGGCAAAGAGGCCCTTTCCTCAAGCCCAGTGAAATACTAAGAGCTCAGGTCTCTAATAAAGCTTGGCATGCTTGGCTCCCAGAGGCAGAGCTCCAGATGTACCAGCTGTGTGACCTTAGGCAGGTGTCATAACCAGTCTGAGCCTCCTCCTGCAACAGGAAAATTAGAATGCACTCAGTAATACCTATGTCACAGGTTAGGGAGGAAGACTAAATTAAGTGTGAACGTTGGAGGCTCTGTCAATTCCATAGCTGTTTGTTCTACCTCCCCCCAACCCCAGGTGGTTCAAAGTAAGATCAGGGTTCTAGAAACCTGGACTTTAGCTCTGCCCCTCAGCCCAGGCGACTATGGGTGCATCTCTGCTGTTTCCTCATCTGTAACATGGAGCCAGGAGTGTTGGACAAGATGGTTTCGAAGGCCCCTTCCAGCCTCTCACATTCGAAGTGCTCTGAAAAGTAAAATGTTCTGCAAAGTGCCCCAAGTCCTTGGGCTATCATTTGGTTGTGAGAAAACAGGCTCTGCCAGTGGCCAGCTCTCTCACACCATAGCCCCTGCCAGTCAGAACTGGGAACACGGAGACTGGCAGGCCACCAGCTGGAACACCCCTGACCCTGGATTTCTGTGCTGGGGACTGTGACGCTACCTGATGCTGTTCCTTCCCAGTCCCCAGCAAGGGACAGATGTGAGGACAGTTTGTGTTGTGCGTCTTTTGACTTTTTTGGAATGTGATTTTGCTTTTGGGGAGTGTGGGGTCTAGTTGGGGAGGGAACACTGACGGGTGACCCTGATGTGGGGAGTACTCATTGAGCACTGCAGTCTGCAGGGGCTCTTGAGGGCTGGGGTTGAGCTGGGCTTTGAAAGGTGCTTATGATTTGGGTATGTTAGAGGGAGGGTGTGTTGTGGGGGTTGAGAGTTGGGTGTCTGAGGGCCACTGGCAAGGCCAGGCTAGCTGAGGCTGAGTAGGCAGTGTCTATTCAATAGAGCAGGCATTGGATCAATCAAGCACTCTTCTTCTGGAGACTACCGGATACCACACAGAGTGGGGACAATGGTTGAAGACACCTTTATCTGGTGTCTCGAAGCTAAGCTTATGGCAGAAACATAGTGATTATTCAAAGTGAGGGTTTTACACTAGGGGCCTCCACATGGCTTGTCTCATTCATCCTCATAGGGAGGCAGGGATTATGAGCCCCACTTTATAAATGAAAATCCTGGGGCTCAGGAATGCCAGTCACCTGCCCCAGATCACAGGCCTAGTTAGCAGCAGAGCCAGAATCCCCAGCCCAGGACTCTGCACTTGAAGTTCTGAATACGAGGGTGTCTGGAACTCCCAGGAGCTTCTCTGGGGTGAGGGTGGGTAGGGAGCAAGCTTGCACAGAGACTGATTGAATCTAGAGGTTAGGGCTACAGGACTGGGGTGGAGTCTCCCCTGGATGGGGTGAAGAAGCAGTGGGGGAGTGTTTGCTGCTCTTCTTCGGGCTGGGGGAGGCTCAGGAGCCTTGAGCTGGGCTATCAGGTTCAGGGCTGGAGTGACTCCTGAGAAAGGGAGGCAGAAATGAGAGGGATGACTGGATAGGCTTACAGATCCTCACTCAGGCTGGAGGTCAGTCACCACCTGCCCTTCTCCCGCCTTGATCCAGCAGCTAGACTTCTTCATCAACAAGGAAGACAGTCTTTGCTGGTTTGGGGCCTGGGACCACGTGAAACCTCGTGTCACTGAAGAAGCTGGGGCCAGGCCAGGCTGTGTCATTTCTTTTCTTCTCTGGGACTTTCCTACCCCTCCCTCCTCTGGCTTCCTGCTGTTCTGGGCCCAGAGCTGGGGGATGGTGGGAGAGAGTTTCACTCTCTTTGGTGGCCAGATCCAAGGTCCTGACCCTGCCTCTCCATCTGCCTCCTGTCTGATGTAGGCAGGATCCATCCTCCTTGCAGGATCCATCTACCAAAAGACCAAATACCTTTGGAAGGTTGTCCGGGAGCAGTGTTCCTGGACCCTCAGCATCCTCTGGGGAGCTTGTGAAGAATGAGCTGGCTGGACCTCATTCCAGGTTGAATGCTGGGGAATGGAACACAGGAATCCACATTCTAACAAGCTCCCCCAGGAGTTCTTAGGAACAGTAAAGCCTAGATCCACCACATGAGATCGTCTCTCCATCCCCTGGCTGGGGAGAGACTGCTCTCCCAGGATGCCAGGAGGGAGTGTGGGTTGGTGGCAGTAAGATAAGACCGGTTGAATGAGCAGAGTTTCAGAAACAGGCGGGAAGGCATTCCCCTGGCTGGATGCCCCTGAAGCAGAAAATTGCTTTCTTACCTCCCGGTCAGCCACTCCCATGCCACCCCCACCTCAGACTTCTTCACATGAGAGCCCTCTCCCTCCGGCAGAGCCAGCCAGGAACGCGCAGGTTCAGGTTCAAAGAGGAAATCCGAGGAAGGACTTGGAGATGGGCCAAGGCGAGAGCGAAGGAAGTGATGAAAGATATTTTTAGGATTACTTCTTCCAAAAAAGGCTGAGGAGGCACCTTATCACCATCCAAGAACTGGGAGAGGCTTATTTATTAGACTCTTGACCAAGCAACTGGAGATTAAATGACAGCTGAAAGGACTCAGGTGAGAGGAGAGGAAGGGACCTGTGAGATACTGATATGGGTCCAGGAGGGAGCTGTGGACGCTCCCAGCCCAGTGTTTTTGGAGGACAGTTCGTTAGTTCATTCAGTTGCTCCTCAAAGGTGTTTTATCGTCTACTATGTGCCTGGCACTTGCTCGGTACAGGGAACAGAGCCATGAACAAGGGACACCTGATTCCTCCTTCATGAGCTGAAGGTCAGGGAGAGTGTCCTGTCTGTCTGGAAAGCCTTATCCTTGTCCCTGTCCACAGGCAGATACCTGGGTGGCATACACAGGTGTGGTTCTTGCTCAAACAGCCTGGCATGGCTTGGATCCCCAAGGGGAATTGGGAGGTGGGATAAGGCTCTGCCAGGGATCCTGGGTGGGAGTGGGAAGTTGTGCCTGGCAGGCTGGATGCCCTTCTGTGGAGTCACTCTCCTTCCTGTGGGTGCCCCCTCCCCTGCCAACTGCCTCTCACTTTGTGCAGGGACATATCTAGAAGGCCAGCTGCAGCCAGCTCTCAAGGATGTCACCTCCCTTCCACAGCAGCCTCCTATGTGACTAAAAGGCTGTGAGACAGCCACGCTGAGCAGCCCAGGCTGCAACCCAAGCTCTGACGTCCTGCTGGGGAAAGCTCCATTTCAGAGCGGGTGCCCCAGCC
This sequence comes from Gorilla gorilla gorilla, assembly GCF_029281585.2. Lineage (NCBI taxonomy): Eukaryota > Metazoa > Chordata > Mammalia > Primates > Hominidae > Gorilla > Gorilla gorilla. The sequence goes on along the minus strand of NC_073224.2, from coordinate 50,790,990 downwards.
TGGCTTGCCAGGCCTGCAAGGACCCCTCCTCAACCCCGTGGCTGCTGGAGCTGCCTCGGCCCTGCTTTTCCCCCGCTGGACATCTGGTTTTCAGATGCCTCTTTTCATCATTGGGGTCCTCAGCTCACTTCAGGTGCCTCTCGGAGAGCCTGGTGGGGGTCAGGGAATTGTTTCTGCTTTGCCGTCTGTCTCTCAATATATCAGCCATCCCACTATTTATTTTTTGAGGATTTCTATAGCCCAGCATTTCCAAGGGGGTAAAAGGAGCGCAGGAGAAGCCTCTGCTGCAGCCTCTCAGGGTGACCTGGATTTGTACATATGGCGCAATGATTCAAGCCCCAAATGATTCATTCATTCATGCCCCAAACCACAGGGAAATGCGAGTAGAACCCCGGGCACCCCAGGTCTGTGTCTAACTCCCATTCCTGAGTCACTGGTGACCTCTGGTAAGTTCCAGAACCTCTCCGGATTCTCCCTCTGTAAAATGGGAGGGTGATTTCTGTGATCCCCAGAACAAAGACAGGATGAGTAAAGGGGCGGGTGGGAATGATGGACTGGTTCACTGAGCACCTGTTATGTGCTGGGAGCGGTGCTGAGTACTTTATACAGTTGATCTCATTTAATCTTCTTAGCAGTCCTATGCAGTAGCACTGTTATTATTTCTACTTTATAGAAGAGGAAACTGAGGGGAGGGGAAATGAGTAACTTGCCCAGCAGTGAGTTGGAGTCGGCTCCTGGCCTGTTGGACCAGGCTCCTTACTGGCAGTGACCAGGAGAAAGGAAGGGCAGGCAGGGGATTGTGGCCAGCGGCTCCCAGGCCCCAGGGTTGCTGCTGGAAGTTCCTGGGCCCAGAGATGCCACCTCTTCCCTCAGGCCTGGAAACAGGACCCCCATGTCCTCTCCCGCCCAGCGCTTGCTACAGAGTGGCCAACGGTTGCCTGCCGGAGCAACACACCTGCCGGAAAACACCTCTGTTTCTTCTCTCGCCCCAAACCGAGGTCCGTAACATCCCCTCCACATAACCATACTCACACACCTCAGCTCCACACAACCCCTTTGCTGTTTTCAGAGCATTCTCCTGCTCCATCTTTCAATGCTGTTCTTCCCATTTGCCAGATGAGGGGACTGAGGCCTGGGTTGGTTCAGAGACTCACCCGAGGCCACATGGTTGGTGGACTTTCATCCCAGCCTGCCCTTCACCAAACTGAGGTGTCCATATGGAAGGCCATGAAAGATTCTTGGCCCTTCTCCCAGGGCCTTTCATGATCTAACACCCCTTGAGTCAGAATTCTGAGGACTCCAGGATGAGGCACAGCCCATACTTGCTAAATTCATTCAGTCGTTCATTTATTCAGTCATATTTATCTGCCATGTTTAGGAGTTGTGTCAGAGGTTTTCGGCACGAAAATGCCTAGAGCTCAGAGGCCAGGATGAGGAAAGCAGAAAGTGAGTAGGCTGTTAAAATACCAGATGTGAGTGCTGAGGAGGAACACCTCAATTTGGGAGGCAAGGATGGCTTCCTGGAGGAGGTGATGAGGTGAAGTCTAGGCTGAGACCTGAAAGATGAATAAAACTGGTCCCTGAAAATTAGGCAGGGAGTGGGAAGGAGGGATGTTTGGGGCACAGCAAACAGCATTCGTGAAGCCCTGATTGCAGGGGAGCTCAGCACACCTGCTGCTGCTTACTCAGCTCCAGTCCAGGCTTCCTCACCATTGATCTTTGCATCTCCCAACTACTTGTGACCCCCGCCCACCCAATGGGCAATGGGCACATCCCCTCCAATGGGCAAACCCTGGTGTGGGCATCATGGCATCTGCTCTGTCCACTGCCTTGGCACAGAGGTGCCTCATCTGAATGTGGATCATCTCCTTCCGGGGGTAACTGGAGAAGAAGCGGCAGGTGAGGCGGCAGGTACAGTAGCGAGGAACATCCTGCTATTGGCTCTGTCCTGGAGACCGGCGGAAAGCCTTTGTCCCAGCGGCCTATAATGGGTTTCAGGAGAGAGCTTCAATATTTGCTGCAAACAGAAGCACAAAGGATGTGGAGAGCTATTGTGGGTTCTCCAAAGAGGAGCTAATCCTCCGGCAAGCAGCCCAGCCAGAAGGGGTTCAAGTGCTGGGTAGGCCAGCCACTGGGGGTGTTGTCATTTACGAGCAACTGCAGGAGATAATAGCGCCCAGGGAGACAATCTCTACACAGGTGGAGGGAGGTGGTGAGAGACACTCCCCACAGGAGGGCGGGTGAAGGGGGACAGCACCTGTCCTGAAAGCTCGGGAGCACAGGTGATGTTACCCATACCCCCACGCACCCCAAGCCCCATGCCTGGGCCACAGCTCTCTCGAGGCCTGGACTGTCTTGGCAGCTGTTCCTTCACTGGGGGTCACTTGTGTCTGGGGGTGGGAATGGGGGTAGGGGTCAGCCAGGGCTCTCAGGCCTCTCTCCCCTCTCCCTCCCTCTGGCTTTCTCTCCTGGCCTCTTTTTGGTCCACTGCACACAGACAAGTCATTTCTTGGCTCCAGGGGGCCAAGGAGAGGGAAACGTTATATTTGCATATCATTAGCATAAAGAGATTGTATTTGCATGAAGTCTATTTTCAGCTCCTCCCTCCTCCAAATCTGCCCCATCATCTCTAAATATGCTACATAAATGTCCTGTCCAGTCACCAGCACAAGGGAGTTGTGAGGGGTGGAGGGCTGTTGGGAAAGGGGTTTTCTTGTGGTCAGAGTGGAGTGAAGCAGAGCCCACGGGAGAAATTGCAATCCCAGGAGTGGGAGAGATTGGAAAACTCAACTCTTCAAGCTTTGTGTTAGCACAAGGAGCTCGGTCAGGATCCCTCACTTCCAGACACCTCCAGGGTGCAAAATGATGGGTTTGGAAAGAAGAGGGAGAAATGTGATTATTTACATAAATTTACATAATTTAATGTAATTCGCATGGGCAGAATTACTCAGTTTTTCAGACAGCTTTTAATTCAATCTTTTTGTTGCCTAAAGGCTTCTTCTTTCTTTGAGTTTTCTTTCCTTTGCTTCTGGTCAGCTTCCTAAGACCAGATCTGCCTCCTCTCCAGGAGGAGAAGCGGACTGGGTAGCAGCATGGTGCAGGGGGTGGGGAGGTGAAAATGGGCAGTGTAGACATCTGAGTGTAGACAGCTGAGGTCTCTGCCAGGTCCCGGCAATGCCACCTCCCTCCTCCACCATTCCACCCAGGATGCCCCGAAGATCCTCCGGTCTGGCATGTTCTCCTTAAGCCCACTCTGTGGGCTCTAATTTCCACTCACAGATGTGTGGGAGTGGAGCAGGGATGAGGGTGGTTTATCTGTTCGTTTCTCATAGGGCAGCCAAAGCCACCCAGAAAGCCTGACTCCCAGGCCACATTTTGGCAGAGACCAACCTGCATCTAGAAATCAAAAGCCTTGCCCCTGAGGACAAGACACTGTCTTAAGAAGCATCCTCCGAGCCTCTCAACAGACACCCTGCCCCAAGCAGTTGCGAAGGGCCCCTCTTCTTCTAGGTTATGGGCCTTCTCTTTCCTTGGGTGGGAAGAGAAGGGGGAAGAAAACTGATCCTTCTCATAAGAGAAGCCTGGAAGTCTACTTAGTGATTTCCATTGACAGCCAATTATGATTGTGTATAAGATAAAGGAGGCTGGATTCAGCTGAAGCTAAGCTGAAGGGAAACACCTGCAAGAGTCATTTGCTGGCTGAATACCTTTTTCTGCTCCCAGCCTACTTCTACCTTCTCTGGCCCCTTCTTTTTCACTCTTCTCTCTTGTCTCCTAAACAAGTTTTTTGGAAAACATTGTTATAATAATTATTAGCAGGCTCTAATGTTATTTCAACGATTCATAATTGTTCCAAAACAGACCTCAGATCACATCGCTCTACTACCTGGAAAGCTTCAGTGGCTGCTTCCATGCCTGTCCCGGTCTGTCGGGGCCTGTATAGTGTGGACGCACCTTCCTCTCACTGCACCTCTTACCTCTGTCTCCCTTTCTTGGGACTCTCCAGGCGCACAGGCCGCCTTCTGCTTAGAGAACTTTCCCAACTCGTTCACACCTCAGCCCTTCCTCCCAGGTGTCTCGAAGGTCTGCCAGCTCCTTGTCACTGCTCAGGGCTCAGCTCTGATGTCCCTTCCTCAGACAGGCCTTCCTCTACCTCCCAGCCTAGGTAGGCCCTTCCTGTGGATCAGACCTGTGCCCACCTTATTTACGTGATAACTTGTTTGTCCTATTTTTCACATGGACAGAGACCTCACCTGCTATCTCCATCTCTGTGTCTCCAGTACCTGGCAAAGCACCAAGAGCATAGTAGGTGCTCAAGCCAGATTTGCTGACTGGACAAGTGTGGATGAGTAGGGGGTTCGTGACAGATGGTGGATTTTGGAGCCTGTTCTGATTGTGTTTTTTTCGCTCACTGGTGAATGGCCATGGGCAGATTTCTCAGCTCTCTGGGCCTCCATTTCTCCCTTGGGACCTGGATAATAATAGCTTCTACACTGAAGGTTAATTTCAGCATTGTACATAAGTGTCTGGTGGTAATTGGCACTATTAGGGACTCATTAAATCGTGATTATTAATACTAATAATGATACCTTTGTTTCACACTTACTCTGTACCAGGATCTGGTCCTGCCCTCAAATATTTAGTTTATTGGATGACACAGAGACCTGCCTGGCCTATTACGAAACAAGGGTGACTGTAGCTTAGAGGTATGAACAAAGCACCGTAGGAACAAAGAGGCAAGAGCAGTGAATGTACAACCTCTTCACGAGAATAGAGTTTTACGGTTTATATCCTATATGCACCTCTATAGTTCATTTGATTGCCCCCTAAACCTTTAAAGGAGGCAGGGCAGGCCTCAGTATCTACATTGTGTAATAGGAGAGCAGAGGTTCGAAGAGAAGACACCATGGGCTCAAGGTCTCACTGTAGCCCCTCGCTCTGCTTTATTCATCTTCCACAGCATTGAATCCTCTGGACACCTTGTGTAATTGCTGGAATGCAAGCTCTGTGACAGCCTGTTTTGTTCATTGCTCCATGCCCAGCCCCTAGAACAGTACTGGCACATAGTAAGCACTCAGTAAGTGTATGTGGAATGAATGAATGAAGGACAGAATTAGTGAGTGGCAGAGCTAGGCTCAAACTTCTCAAGCAGGAGGGAGAAAAGCTAGTTAAGGGGACCAGTTTCTGGAGTCTGGCTGTTTGGGTTTGGATCTCAGCTTTGCCGCATAATAGCTGTGCAACTTGGACAAGTTACTTATAACTTCTCTGTGCCCCCACTTTCCTCACCTGCTTAATGGGAATGATAATATAACACCTAGTTCATAAGAATATTGTGACAACTACCATGAGTTAACGTTCATAAAGTGCTCAGAACATGTCTGGTACATAATATGCCTCAACACTTAAAGAGAAAATACTAGGTATCTTGACTCTAAATCCAGTATTCTTTCTCTGTACCAGGTTATAAAGAACTTTATAGTTTCAAAATCACCAATATATTCAAGGCTTTATTTTATCTTTTCAGCATCCTTGTGAAGTAAGCAATAAATCATTACTATTGCTATTTTACAGAGGAGAAAGTGGAATGAAGCTGGAAATGATAGGTCTGGCTTAAGGTCAAACAGAGGCTTTATTGTCTGACTTCAAATATACTTCTCTATCCATGATTCTGCAGGTAATCTCCTTCCCCAGATCTAGCCTGAAAGAAAACAAACAAACAAGCCAAAGGGGGAAAGAAATCAGAGCCTAGCAGAGATTCTCAGACGGCCTAAAAGAAGGCCTATTTTCAGGGTTTGGAAATCCATTTAATTTCCTCTAAACATAGGCTGTCCTAAATAAGACCAAAGTTGCTGAGGGACTTTAAGGTCAAGGGAAACTCCTATAGATTCAAGAGGGACCAACCCAAGCCTGCAAACGTCTGGGGAGATACCTGCCAACTGGTGGCCTTTCCTTCCAACGAGCAGCTGCCTTCATGAGGAGCAGCTGGTAGGCCCAGAACGTGCCAGGTGCTGTGGGGGCAGGGAAGACACGGCGAGTTCGTCCCGAAGGGATCTTTTGTCCAGTTTGGAGGGTGGAGGCAGAATCTTCATGGGGCTAAGCTCATCCACTACCTGCTTCCAGAGACTTCAAGTAGGTGTAAGAATTGGATTTTAAATTTTATTTTAAGTGACCCCAGTGCTAACCAGATGATTTAAGTTCCAGAGGGCATTCAAAGGAGGAGATGTAGAGGTAGTAAAAGAATTTTTGAATTCTTTTGTTTGCTCACTCATTTATTCGTTCAGCTCTCATTTATCGTGTCCTTAGCCTACAATGGGGAATCCCAGAGTCCAAATGCCCGAATTCACAAACAGATTGTAAAAAATGCATTGAGTATCTACCATGTGCCGGGCACGTTTCATACATAAGTAGGGTGCTTCGAGGGAAATATCATCATCCTGGTGAGATAAGGGAGACTCAGAGGCTAAATGACATGCCCAAGGTCACTCGACTATGGAAAAGTCAGTATTCATACCCGGGCCTGCCTGACTCCAAGCTCAGGCTATGGTTTAGATCTTTACGCTGGAATATTTGAGTCATAAAAAAGAATATGTGTTGGCCGGGCACGGTGGCTCACGCCTGTAATCCCAGCACTTTGGAGGCCAAGGCAGGTGGAACACCTGAGGTCAGGAGTTTGAGACCAGCCTGGCCAACGTAGTGAAACCCCATCTCTACTAAAAATACAAAAAATTTAGCCAGGTATGGTGGCGCATGCCTATAATCCCAGCTACTCGGGAGGCTGAGGCAGGAGAATCCCTTGAACCCAGGAGGTGGAGGTTGCAGTGAGCCGAGATCGCACCACTGCACTCCAGCCTGGGCGACAGAGCAAGACTCTGTCTCCGGGGAAAAAAAAAAAGAAAAAGAATATGTGTTAACACACAATTAAGATAGAAAGTATGATAATGAAATGACTGACAGTGATCAAGGAATAAACTGTTTCCAACAAGGCCTGTCACGGTGTGTGCCTCACCCCTACTGCACTCCCCCGTTTCTCCCACCACCCCCACTCCAAGGTGACCGCTATCTAAATCCCAGTTTCATCATTCCCTTGCTATGTTTTTGGTTGTTTTAACCATGTGTTTCTGATAAACATGTGTGAAGACAACCCTTCAGTTTTGTTTTGTTTTGAACTTTATGTCAGTGTTTTGTGATGTCTTCTGCAGCTTGCTTTGCATCTTCCACAGGCTTCTGAGATTCACCCAGCTGATATATGTGGCTTCAGTTTATTCATTTCCACTGCTGTGAAATTCCATTGTTTGAACACACTGTGCCATATTTTGTGTATCCAATTTCCTGTAGAAGGACATCTAGGTCATTTTCAGTTGTGGTTTTTTGTTTTGTTTTGTTTTGCTATTACAAACAATGCTACAAAGAAAATTCTTCATCTTGTCTTCTGATGCACCTGACAGGGTTATGTGGGTTCAGGGGTGGGCTTGCAGGGTTGCAGGGCTTGTTTGTGCTATATTTTTACTCAAGACAGCTCCAAAGTAGTTGTACCATTTTCCTTGCAGCTTATAAGCTGGAGGAGAGTCTTCTGAGGGGCCACTGTTGAGCTTAGGAAGGGGGGCTCCAAAGTGTTGACTACCTAGCAAACCTTGAGATTAACCTTGAGAACCATCTGCCCTAAGAATGGTAATTTAATACGGTAATCCATGGAGCAGTGCACAGACTTGATAGTTTATCTCCAGAGCTAAGCCTCTGAGGTTGGAAACACTTGCAGTTATTGACCAACGTCCCAGGAGAAAACTGGCCTCCTAACTGACACAGGAGAACCAAGAACAATCGTGGCCATCTCACCTGACCTGCGAGACTTGGCATCTTTGCCGGAGCATGTGAGCTTGTGGGATTTTTAATGCATGTCCTTCTCTTGCAGCGGAATCTAAATTTGTCAGCCTTGGATTCAAGGGCATGTGATGTGACTGACTGGAGGCACCTAGATCCTGGCTGGGATTCCACCCCTCTCCCTGCTTGTTCTTCCTCCTTCTCACTCCCTTGCCTTCTACTAATATTTATGTCCTTCTTTTACATTTTTGATTGGGTAATGCATTCAAAGAGCTGGAAGTTCAAAGTATAAAACTATATGAGGGAAAGTCTTGTTCCCACTACTCACTCCCACTTGCCTGCTCCCTTTTATTGAAGGTCATCACTTTTGTTGTATATCCTTCTAGAACAGGGTTTTGTTTTGTTTTTGGTGTGTGTTATTTCTGACAGCGTCTCACTCTGTTGCCCAGGCTGGAGTGCAGTGGTGCAGTCACGGATCACTGCAGCTTGGAACTCCTGGGCTCAAGCCATCCTCCGGCCTCAACCTCCTGAGTAGCTGGGACTACAGGTGAGCACCACCAGGCTTGGCTACTTTTTTATATTTTTTGTTTTGCTTTGCTTTTTGTAGACATGGAGTTTTGTCATATTGCCCAGGCTGGTCTCAAACTCTTGGGCTCAACTGATCCACTGGCCTTGGCCTGCCAAAATGCTGGGATTACAGGCATGAGCCACTGTGCCTGGCCAAGTTTTTAAAATTATGAGCAAATATGAATATACAGTCTTATTAAAGCCTCCTTTTACAGGAAAGATAGCATACTATACATATGATTCTACCATTGCCTTTTCCCATAAAGAGGTATCTTAGATGTCTAGTCCATATCATCATAATAAACATTTCATTATTCTTTTTAAATAGCTGCGTTAATATTCTATTCTATTCCACTAATATTTCTCACTTACTGTGCACCAATCTCTTTGCTGGGTGCTGGGGTCAAAATGATGAATCAAAAGAGGTCCTGCCTTCAAGGAGACTACAGCCTAAGGGCAAATAGACAAACAATTATGATGAACTATTGCAGGAGCTATTCATTCCAAAAATATGAAGTACCAACTGCTTGTCAAGCATTGCTCTTGGCAGAGGGGAGATGACGGAAAACAAAACCCATGAAAATCCCTGCCCCGTGGCACTTCTGTCCTAGCAGAGCTCATGCTCTAGCACTGTGATAAGGGAGAGTAGGGGGTGGGCACATGGTGGGGCCCCTAACCCGGTCTGGGGGTCAGGGAAGGCTACCTGGAGGAAATAGGTGGACCGAGAGATAATGAGGGTGGTGTTGGCAGGACTTGGTTGGATTTGACCGGGAGGGAGAGGAAACCTGAGTCCTCTCAACTAAAATGAGGCAAATGACCCCGTCCCTGGGCTGCTCTGAGACTCTCTGATACAAGTAAGGCTCAGGGCAGTGGTGCTGTCCAGACCCATCCCTTCATCTGCTCCGGTGCTGCCCCCACCTTACCCCTCAGCCATGGTGTCCATACTCCAGCAGGCACTCTGCCTTCCTGCCTTCTCAGCCCACTCCCCACCCCATCACACACACACACAACACACACCACACACACACCACATGCACACACCGCATACCACACCGCACACCACACACATCACACCATGCATACACACACACCCATCACACCGCACACCACATACACACACACACTACACTACACCCCACACATACACCCCCACACACATACACACACCATATACCACACCGCACATCACACACACACATCACAACATGCATACACACACCCATCACACCACACACCACATACACACACACTACACCACACATGCACACACCACATTCCACACCGCACACCACACACACACACCATATGCACACCCCACATACCACACTGCACACCACACACACAGCACACCATGCACACACACACACTTCACACCGCACACCACACACACACACCACACATGCACACACTACATACCACACTGCACACCACACACACATCACACCATGCACACACACACACCCTTCACACTGCACACCACACACATCACACCATGCACACACACACACCCTTCACACTGCACACCACACACACACTACTCCACACAAACACCACAAATGCACACATTTCACACTGCACACCACACACACAAAACACACACACCACACATGCACACACCACATTCCACACCACACACCACACATACACAACACACATAACACACATGCACACACCACATACCACACCACACACACACATCACACCATGCATACACACACCCCTCACACTGCACACCACAAACACACACACTACACCACACACACCACACATGCACACGCCACATCACACACCACACACACATACACACACACTCCTCACTGCACACCACACACATACACACACCTGCACACACCACATACTGCACCACACACCACACACACACATCATACCACACATACACACAAACCCCTCACACTGCACACTACATACACACTACACCACACACACACTACATACCACACCACACACCACATTCACACCATGCATACACCCTTCACACCACATACACACACACTACATCACACACACACCACACATGCACACACCACATACCACACCGCACACCACACACACACATTACACCACTCATACACACACACCCTTCACACTGCACACCACACAACATACCACACGTGCACACACAACATACCACACCCTACACCACACACACACATTACAACACAAATACCACACACACCCCACACACCACACTACACACCACACACGTGCACACATATACGCACAAACACACAGCACACACACATATTACACCATACACACTACACATGCACACACCATATACCGCACACATATGTGCACACACACACCCCACACCACACACCACATACACACACATTACACCACACATGCCACACGCACATTACACCACACACCCACACACCCTCCATACATATCCCCCCACACCACACACACATTACACCACACATACCACACACACATTACACCACACATACCACACACACATTACACCACACATACCACACACACATCACACACACCACATACTACACACAGGCACACACCACACCACATACATCACATACATACACACATTACACTACACCACACATGCAAACGTACATACACCACGCCACATATGCACATGCACACCATATACATATGCACATCACACCACACATGCATGTATCCACACACCACATACACACCCCTCCACACACACACCACACACCACACATGCAAACACAGCACACCCACCCACACTCACCCACACTCACACAGACCCCACCCACACCACACCACAAACACCACACACCACAAACACACAACATACCATTCACACACAACACAGACATCATGCACACCACACATCATACATACACCACACACACCACACATACACACACATCATATGCACACACCACATACCACACACATGCACACACACGCACATACACAGACACTCCACACCTCATACATACACACACCACACCACACACAATACACTCCACATGCACACACCACATACACACACACTACACCACACATACCACACACAGACCCCACCCACCCCCTACACAACACACCACACATGGACATACCACATACCACACTGCACACCACATACACACACATTACACCACACATACTGTACACACACAACACACTACACATACACACACCACATACCACACACGTGCACACACACGTACATACATACACCTCACACCACACACCACATACACACACATTACACCACACATACTACCCCTACACCCCTCACACACAACAGAAACATGTACACACATTACATCACACATACCACACACAGCACTCACACCACAAACATACCACACACACCACACATGCACACACCACATACTACACACATGCACACACACACCACACCTTACACACCACTTACATACACATCACACTACATACAGCATGCATGCACACATACATACACGCCACACATCATACACATGCATACCACATACATATGCACATCACACCACACACACCACACATGCACATACCTACACACCACATACACACCACACACATCACACCACACACACCACACATGCACATACCCACATACACCACATACACACCACACACATCACACCACACACATCACACATGCCACCTACACCCACCCACCCACACCCTCATTCACAGACCCCACCAATACACACCACATACAAACACACATCATACACACACACCACACACACCGCAAACACACAGCATACTGTACACACAGAACATATACATGACACATACCACACACCATACACATACCACACACACACACAGACACATCAAAGACACACACATACCACATACCACCCACCCTCCACACACAACACACACCACCCTCAGACACGTACACAATCTTGGTACAGGCCATTGACCCTCTGCAGGAGTTCAACTTCCTGCCTAGCCTGGCCCACCCCCATCGCACCTAGGGAGCCTCCCAGAGTGCGCACAGCCCACTGTCACGGCTAGGCTGCCACACACCTCTCAGCCAGTCCGGTGTCACTGCCGGCGTGACTGTTTTGTGGACCCCATTGGACTGTGCGGTCCCAGGACTCCCACGCCATGGGTGCTGCCTGGTGCCTGAACTTGCAGGGACCTGCTTGAGGCATTGCCTGTGGCTGGTGGACAGGACAGGCCACCAAACACTCAATGAGGGTTGGGGACTTCTGCTGAGTGGGAGCAAATGGCAGGAACAGTCAGCATTTCCCAAAATCCCCATGGGCGGTTTGGCACCCACCCAGGCCCAGCCCAGGTTTATTTGGTGATAAGATTTGGTTTTGTTTTTTCCCAAGCCCCAAGGGCGTGTGCCACCCAGAGCCCTGGCCTGGATTATCTGTTGCTCAGTGGCAGCCTGGAGCTGTGCCTCACAGTGGGGCTGTGTGGGGCATGGGGTGCTCTTATTCATCCTGGCCCTCTTCTTTACAGGGATGGTGATGAAGGACCCCAGAAGCGCTGCCTGTACACCCCCAACCAGGCTCCAGTGGGTGCCACTTGTCCCGGCCTGAAGTCACAGCCTCCAGATGCTGCCTCCCTCTGCCAATTCCTATACCTGCTGGGGTGGACACTGAGGGCCAGTCCCAGACTTGGGAGCAGGGTGGGAGTGGGATGGGGGGTGGTGCGTAGGGAGGACCTCTATGTGGCCCTGATTGTTGGCTCAGTTTCCTCTGCCTGGAGGATGGGTCGAGGTGTCCCCTGGTTGTGACAGAACGGAGGCTGTGGGTTCTCAGCCCCTGCAATCCCCACCCTGCATTTGGAATATTCTGTCCTGGCTCCTGAGTCTGAAGAAGGTGCAAAATATGTGGTTTGGAACTCGTATTGAATCTGAGCGTGGCTCTGGCTCTTGCAGACTCAGAATCTTTTCCGTTCTAGCTTCAGTGTGTCTGAGACTCATTGTTTGCTAAGGATTGATTCCATGAATGAGTGACCTGCCCTCAGTGGGGCCCATCCTTGATCGAAGGCTCTGTTGTTGCTGTCTTGAAACTCAATAATGTCTGAACAAGAGACCCGGCATCTCCATTTTGCACCGGGTTCTGTAAATTATGTAGCCAGTCTCAGTTCACTTTTAGTTGTCTGCCCTTTAGTATCTTTTTCATGTCGAACCACGTAGATGTATTTTTAAAAATATAAAATCTAAGTCGCACAAAAGATAAAAACAAAGAAGGACACATTTATTATTTGTTGTGCACCTTTAGAAACGGTCCACAGGTCCACTGCAGTGCACAAGCTGCTGCATGCACACTGCACGTGACAATCCAGTCTGCCTGACTCCCAGGACAGCCTGTGTGATATGCAAAATGCCATTCCCATGAGGGCGCATCATTTTTCCCAGGAGCTCTGAAGGACACAGATAGAGCTTGTGCTCTAGGCTGCCCCCCTGTTCCCGTGCTGGCTCCATGCTGGTGTCCAGAATGAGCCAGGTCACACTCCAGAGCCACGTGGGGGGAGAAGTGGCTCCCAAACTCCCCTGCTGACCTCCCCCCGACCCCTAGGTGTACCTTCCAAGTCAGATGACAGTCATAGGCTAACATCCCCAGCTCTGCCTGGAACTCAGGAAAGGATACTTATGGGTAGACAGAAAGATTCTGCAGTGGGCATGGACTTGGCCATTGAAGACCCTGAGAGGACATCTTGTCCACCCTCTCCAGGCTAGGCCCTGTCTGTGCTGCCTGGAGCCAGAAGAAAAAGATTCCAGCCTTGGAATCTGCAGGGATGGAGACTCCTTGCAGTGAGCTTTCTTGCATCTCATTCTAGTATTTGCCACAGATGCTGATTTCTTGCCTGAGTCATATATATTGAAGTTTTTGCTCATTTCTTACTAGGCTTAAGAAATTGGAATTCTCTGCCTTACAAATCCCAAAGGGCTGAACATGCCCCCAAGCCCATGAACAAGCTTTGAGCATCTGAAGGACAAAACCCCAGCTCCTAAAACGTTCATGAGCATCCACTTTCTGCTCAGCCTGGAAGAGAAGGAGCACTGCTGCCCTCTGGTGGTCAGGCAGCAGAGCATCTAGGAGCCACCCAAGGGAGCTGGGTCCCCTTTGCTTTGTCTTTGGGACAGCAGCTTTGAGTATTAGGTCAATGGATGTCCTTTCACTGTTCCTGGAAAATGGCAAGCTTGTTTTTGCCTCAGGGCTTTGGGTCTTGATGTTCCCTCTCCCTGGAATGTTCTTTCTCCAGCTCTCAGGTGACAGCTGCTTTCTCATTCTCTAGCCCTCAGACCAAATGCCACCTCCTCAGGGAAGCCCTCCTGGACCACTTTATCTAAAATAGCAACTCATCCCAGCCCCTGTCACTCTATCCCATTACCCTGTTTCCCTTTGTTTATAGCACTTACCTGCTATTTGGAAATATCTGTCTAGATTCTACGTCTCTCCCTCACCAGATGTTGGCTCCAGGAGGGCAGAGTCCCTGTGTTTTGTTTGTCACTGGACTTCAATGCATCGTACATAGTAGATACGCAAAAATAAACTTGTCAAAGAAGTAAATAAATGCATATTGACAACAGCTACTGGATTTAAGCACAGCTTCTGGTCCTCAAAACCACACTGTGACACAGGCAAGGCACATCTCACCCCCACAGGACAGATAAACAAATTCAGACTCAGAGATTTATGTGAGTTGCCTGAGCACCCAGCAAGGAGGAATGAGCCATGGTCCCTTGTGGCTTCTCCTGTGCTCCCTCAGTCTTCTACCCTGGAGGGAGCAGAGGGGGTCTCAGGCACGACAGCTTCTGCCAGGAGCTGAGGCGGGCCCAGCACGTGGGGTCCAGACCTTTACTCCTTAGTCTGCTCGTTGAAGGAGGCTGAGCTGTGCCATTGTCCAAAGCTTTGCTTGTGGCTGAGGGGTGTGAGGTGGGAGCGGGTGAGGAAGGTCTGTCCACAGGAGGATGTAACCAGACTCCAGTCAGTGGCCGGTCTGCGGAGATGTGTGTTCTGGAGCGGGAGTGTTTGAGGGGTGGATGGGTGGGGAAAGCTGGAGCCACTGCGGAAACTGTGACTTCTGCAGGACCAGGGTTTGGCTCTGACATTCCGGGCTTCATCCAGACGCTCTCACTATACTCATCCTGAGCCAGGGGCTGCCCTCTGACTCTGGGCCCAGCACCGGGGTCAAGGGCTCTGCCGCAGAGCTTAGGCCCCCTGCGCTGTGCTTGGGCAGGCAGTGGGGCTGGAGGGGGATGGTCACCTGTTCTGAAGCCTGGGGTGACCAGGCTCGGGGCAGGCTCTGTTTCTGGGCTTCCAGAGCAGGCGTCTGGAGGTCAGCAGCATCTGCTCCTTGACTGGTCTGGCGAGAGCTTGATGGATTCTGTGAGGTGATTTTCTAAGATGCTCTGGTACTGGGGAAGGAAAGAGAGGCCAGCATTCATGTCCTGAGATACAGAGTGCACCGCCCGCCCTTCATTTCTTAGTGGGCCTCAGAGCCTGGGCTCTTGTTTCCTCCCCATTATACTTCTGGGAAACTGAGGCCCAGACAGGGAAGCCACTGGTGTTCCCCACCCTCCTTCTTCCCTGTGTCTCCCCTCCAGCCTCTTCCCAGGAGCCCAGAGCAGGTCAGTGTCTGAATTAGCGGCCCGTGTCTCCTGACCTCCAGCCATGTCCTATAACTTTCCATTCTCCAGAGGGGACAGCTGAAGTGTCATTTGGGCTTAGGCAGAGAGGTGACGGCCACTCCTCATTTCTCCTGGAGACCTCTTCCTGCAAATATCCCAATACCCCCAACCTCCTTTTCATCCTGTCCACCTCTCAGCCTCCCCTACTCATGCCTAGAAAAGCCCAGTCGGTCCTGTGTCCTGGCCACGTCCAGGCAGCCCTCCCTAAAATGGACTCAATGTTTCTCCCGGGCCCTTTTGCTTCTCCAGTCTCTCTTGTCCCAACAAGGGTCCAGAGGAAGCCCCTTCTCAGTCTGCCAAGCTTCTGCCTTTCCAGCTGGCTCCACTTCTCACCAAGAGCCTGCCCCCCTTCCCCAGTTCAGGGGTTGGGGTGGTATGGAGGAGGGGGCCCTTCTTTAAGCAGATGGGTTCCTCAGGCTGAAGACTTTCTTCTTCAAGGGATCCCATCTCTTCACGCTGCTATGGCCTCTGCTAGTCACAGAGCTCAATCGCGTTCATGTTCCTCCCACAGCCAGTACTGTGGGCCTTGGGGTGAGTGATGAGCATTCACTCTATGTGGAAGGGGTTTGTGCTACATTGGCATGGACCTGAGCAGGGGCAGAGCATCCTGTGTATCATGCAAAATTGTCCCTGGTAGTCCATCTCAAGTGTCCTTCTCAGGGGGCAACTTCCAGGGACAGGGGTGCTGCTTCCTTGTCTCTGATTTTATCTCCCTGGCAGTTCCCAGGCTCAGGCCAGACACCCAGCTGGTGAATATCCACCAAATCCTTAATGCTCATGACCCTAGACCTCAGGAGGTGGTGTCCAGCCTTGCCTCCTGCACCTTGATGATGGTGGTCCCCCCAAACACATAAGAAGATCCTCTGACACCCCATCACTCACTGCCACCCCCAGACTGAGCAGTAATGTACCCCGATGGCACAGAGCTCGTGGTGCTGAACCTGGGTCCAGCCCTTTGTCACGGAGTTGGTTTCTTGGGGATCCCCCATCTCTCACCCCCACCCTGGTAGGATCTTGGGACTAGCAGAGTGAGCACCGTCTGGGGTAGGTGTGAGAAATGTCCTCATTTGTTGCATGGGCAAAGCCTGAGGTTTTCATGCCAGTGTTGCCCTAATGACATCTGCACCCTCCCCGGGTGCAAGTCACCGCTGAGCTCTTTCCGTTAATGACATCATTTTCACTTGACAATGGCAGCATCTTGTTCCTCAGATTTCCTGCAAAACCTCCAGGCCATAATCAGGTTTCTATGTCATTCTGTTCTCCAGGCCCCAGGCCTCTTGACAACTTGTGAATCTAACTGTACAAGTAATACAACGCTATTCCAATGCTTGCAGCATTTCAGTGGGGGTGTGACTGTGGGAGTCTGTCTCTGTTCCCCCAGTCTGGCCACCTCGGTGGACTTGCCTTAAGTCCTGCATCCTGAGGACCATGTAAAGCTGCTGTGATTCACTGAGCAGCTGCCAGCCAGCCCACTTCCCTCCACTGGATGCGGTGATTCTGTCTTTTTCCAATTAACCCCAAAAGAACTGGGCCTCTAGGCAATATCTCGTGCTACTGGAGCTGGGCCTGAAAAGCCCCAGCAGGGATGGTATTGCTAATTTTTCCTCCCCCTCCCCCTCCCTCCCCTTCCCTCCCCCTTCCTCCCCTTCTCCTCCCCCTTCCTCCCCTTCCCCTCCCCCTTCCCCTCCCCCTTCCTCCCCTTCCCCTCCCCCTTCCCCTCCCCCTTCCTCCCCTTCCCTCCCCCTTCCCCTTCCTCTTCCCCTTCCTCTTCACCTCCTCCGCTTCCCCTTCCCCTTTCTTCCTTTCTTTGACAGGGTCTCACTCCTGTGGCCCAGGCTGGAGTGCAGTGGCACAATCATGGCTCACCATGGCCTGACTTCCTGGGCTCAGGTGATCCTCTCACCTTAGCCTCCCAAGTAGCTGGGACTACAGGCATGTGCCACCATGCCCACCTAGTTTTTTATATTTTTAGTAGAGATGGGGTTTCACCCAGGCTGGTCTTGAACTCATGGGCTCAAACAATCCATCTGCCTTGCCGGATGTAATCCCAAAATGCTGGGATTACAGGTGTGAGCCACCATGCCCAGCCAGCATTCCTAACTTTCTGGAGCAAAACCTCACCACCCCATATCTTCCAAAGCTGGTGGATATCTCTTCTTTAATTATTAGGGCATCCTTCTTCATATTTTGGAACAACTAAATACCTAATCCTTGAATGTGGCTAAATTGGTTACTAAAGTAATCTACCTTTCCTTTCAGAATATTAACTGAACACCTACTCTGTTCTCTTTCAGAATGTTAACTGAACACCTACTCTGGTCTCTTTCAGATAATTAACTGAACACCTACTGTGATTTCTTTCACAATGTTAACTGAACACCTACTGTGATTTCTTTCACAATGTTAACTGAACACCTACTGTGATTTCTTTCACAATGTTAACTGAACACCTACTGTGATTTCTTTCACAATGTTAACTGAACACCTACTGTGATTTCTTTCACAATGTTAACTGAACACCTACTGTGATTTCTTTCACAATGTTAACTGAACACCTACTGTGATTTCTTTCACAATGTTAACTGAAAACCTACTGTGATGTCCTTCACAATGTTAACTGAACACCTACTCTGGTTTCTTTCAGAATGTTAGCTGACCACCTACTCTGGTTTCTTTCACAATGTTAACTGAACACCTACTGTGGTCTCTTTCAGAATGTTAACTGAACACCTACTCTGATTTCTTTCACAATGTTAACTGAAAACCTACTGTGATTCCCTTCACAATGTTAACTGAACACCTACTCTGGTCTCTTTCAGAATGTTAACTGAACACCTACTCTGATTTCTTTCACAATGTTAACTGAAAACCTACTGTGATTCCCTTCACAATGTTAACTGAACACCTACTCTGGTTTCTTTCAGAATGTTAGCTGAACACCTACTCTGGTTTCTTTCACAATGTTAACACCTACTCCGGTCTCTTTCAGTATGTTAACTGAACACCTACTCTGCTCTCAGCAGGTGCCTCACATATTGCTCTCTTTACTACAAGGCTCACGTGCAGAACTCAGATGTTTCCACCTGGTGTCTCGAGGAACCTTGAATGCAATGTGCTCACATGGACGTCACTATCCCTTTCTCTCATGAAGCTCCTGCTTTCTCCTTTGTTCCCTGTCTTGCTTGGCTCATGGAATCACTAATCCATTGTCCCTTCATTTGCCAAGCTAGAAACCTGGTCATCAGCCTAAACTGCTCCTGTTCCTTTCTCCCTGCATTTGATCATCATCAGCTCCTGATGTTTCTACCTCCAAAGTCTCTTTAATTCACCCTCACCTTGCCAGCTCTATCCTCTCACACCTGGACTATTGCAGCAGCCTCTTCATCATCACCCATGGCGCTCATCCTCTCGGCAGCACAAAGCTCCCTTGCTGAAAACCCTATGATGCAGCTCCATTTTGAAACAGCATGTAATGCCCTCTCTACACTACAATAGCATTTTATTTAACCCTCACAATAACCTCATGGGGAAGATATTATTATCTGTACTTTAAAGTTACGGAAGTGGTGGCTTAGAGAGGCTTCATGACTTGCTCAGGGACACACAATGAGAGGTAGAGCCGAGTATAAAGCCAGATCGTTCCGACTTCAGAGGCCCAGCTCTTTCCACGCCAGCTGGGGGCTCACTCCTTATTATAGAAGCGCCTCCCACATTCTCCTCTCAAAACACCCTGGGCTGGAGCAAATGAGCCCACAATCTCCCTGGGAAGGAAGGCAAGTTCCTTATAGGAAATGCCTCTGAAAACTTTTCTTTGACCTCAAAATCTGTATTTGTAAACTTCTGTTTCATCTTAAGAATTGATGTGAATTTTACATTCTATGCCCTAGTTAAGTGTGTTTGTTTTTACGTGAACATGTTTCTCCTGCAAATTTCTAAGTAACAAAGACACTGCAGAAAGTTGTGCCCTGTTGGGTTTCAAGGTCCTGGGTGAGCTCCTGAGTACCTCGGGCAGCCTAGCAGCGCCATCTGGAAGGCGTGGGCCTGTGGTATGGCATCTGCACTCCTAGTCGGGGTTCACGAGGCCTTGGTGGCCTTGCTGGCTTCATCACTAACTATGTCCCCGTGCTCTGTCATTCCTCCACGCCAGGTTTCTTCTTGCCAACATCACCTACAGTAGGTGTCTCCTATAAGCCCCAGGAACTCATGCCTGGGTCTCTGGCCTTGGCCTTCTGTCTGCCCTTCTTCCCCTCCGGCTTACACCTACCATGGCCTACCATCTCCACCTGCAAACTGTGAATTGCCTTCCAAACCTTCTGACATGTCACTTCTCCCAGCAGGCATCCTCACTCATCCTCACTACCAGCTGTCTGGGAGTCACCTTGTCACCTTAATCACACCCCCCACAGCACTCATGTCACTCCAGGACAGTCACTTATGGATGTCTCACTCTACTGACCTCAAGTGCTCTGAGGGCTGTATCTCCAGCTCTAGCCTGACAACTCAATGGATATTTATGGACTCAAATTATTTTCATTTTATAGAGAGGAAATGGAAGCTCAGAATAGTCATATGTCTTGCCAAGGGGTCCACTTGAGAGAACCAGGGCAGGATTCAAATCCAGGCCAGTCTGACCGCAGGTACCACACCTGTGACTTCCAGACTTCTGATCAGCGCACATGCCCCATAAACATGGGGGACCGACATGGATTGCTACCCATTTATTCTTTTGCCAAGAAAGGGTGTTATAAAAAAAATGCAAGCAGACAAGCCACTGTCTACTAACAGCACCACGTGGTAACAGCGACACAGTCAGAAGGACCTGATTTAACCACAACATAGTAGGAAGGACACCATTTGAAGAATAAAGGATACTCCTTCCCCAGATAGGACGGGTGCTAAGCACGCACAGACACAGGCTGTGGGCTGATGGACACTTCCTGGTGACTAAGCATTTGGCAGTTGCTGCACTGTGCTTGTGGAGGATTATTGATCAATGTCACCACCAAGGTCAAACAGCATTCGTCAGCACTCCAGGAGGACAGCAAGAGCAGGCACGCCTGTGCTTCAGGAGCCAACTACACTGCCCATGTAATAAAGCCACACTTCTTGACCAAGCACTAAGAGATGGATACCTCTCTGCTTTCCCTTTCCCGAGACAGTGAGGGCTGGAGGAGAAGCAGAAGAGCCAGTGAGGGTCGGGGGAACCCTAAGATCAGGGCTGTGAGGCCTGAGGATGCCTAGCTGGGCTCTTCTCCCTGAGCAACCGCTAGAGGTAGCTGCTGCCTCTTTCTCTCTGGGACAACCCCTCGCTGGGGCCTGGAGCACCTCTTTCCAGAGCAGCTGCAGAGGGCATCCCATGAGGGCGGCGGATGCTTCCACATAAGGGAAGCTTCCAGTCCCCCACCCTCATTTGCCCATTTCCTCAACTCAGAACCATTGCTGCGATGATCCTTTCCCCTCTCCTAAAAGGCCCATGTTGATGAGATGTGGCAGAATGATGACACAAGCTGAGCCCCTCCCCATGCCAATCCCAGGGCTTCCAAACTCCACATCAGACTGACGTTAAAACCACGCCACTGCTTCCAGGCAGCCTTCCATGGTCTTCCCCACCTCCTTGCAGAATTCAGACTTTTCTACCTGGTGTCTCAAGGAACCTTGAACGCAATGTGCTTACATGAATATCATTGCCCCTTTCTGTCATGAAGCCCCTGCTTTCTCCTTTTTTCCCTGTCTTGCTTGGCTCATGGAATCACTAATCCATTGTCCCTTCATTTGCAAAGCTGGAAACCTGGCCATCAACCTAAACTGCTCCCTTCTCCCACTCCCTTCTTCCCTCTCCCTCCTCCCTGCCTCCTCCCCATCCCCTCTCCTTCCCTGCAGCATGGGCTGTCTGTGAGCCCCTCCTCTAGGCCCTACCCCTAAGTCCTGCCCCACCAGACCACACTGTATTGCAATCACTTGGGGGCCTATCTGCCTGCCTCTTGAGACAGAGGGTCCCGAGGCCTGTACAGTGCCTGCCACACACTCAACACATTCTTGCCGAACCTTCGTACCTAGGGGTCTACGTCTATTCATCTTTTTGTTTGGGAGATGTCAGCAACTCGTGCAGGTTTGATATTTCACTTGGGTGAATGCCTGTCACCTCCCACCAATGAAGATTGGACTAGACCATCACTTCTCAAACCCTTCCTCGTTAGGATCTCCAGAGCTCAGGTACAGGACTGGAGTTTTTAGATACTCCACAAGGGATTTGGTTAGTTAGCTGGATTGACAGACCACTGACTGCATGCTCTAAGGTAGCTTTCTACCTCTGGCATTCTGTGGTTCCAGAGCTGGAGTGCTGTTGAACCCATTCCATAACTAATTAACTGAGACGATGAGCAATCCTGTCCCACCCACATCCCTGCCCATACCCAAGATGTTCTTCTCTGGAAGCTCCCGAGACCCTCCCCAATCCAGGGGCAGTCTTAGCAGGTCCTGCCACCACAGCCACTCACCCTCGACAGAGCCCGACTGGCTAGCATCTCAAACGCTTGCACCACATTGATGTCATTCTTGGCACTGACTTCAAAGTAAGGAATATCTTTCTCTCTACACCAGCCTTGAGCTACTTCCTGGGGTACCTGAATGAGGGAAAGAAATAGGCGTGGTGTCTGTATTATCATCATCGCCATCACCACCATTGCCACCATCACATCCCCACCATCCCCACCAGGCCCACCATCACTCCCATTTATTGAGAACCTCCCGAGTGTCTATAACTTTACATATAAATGTAGGAGGTGGGAACTGTTAGCTCCATTTCACAGATGAAAAAACGGAGGCCTGGAAAAAAAAACTTGCCCAGAGTATGTGAGGCTGAGCAGGATTTGAACACAGGCCTGGCGGAATTACAGCCCACTGCACTTTGTTACCTTCCTAAGGCCTAAACTAAGAGCTTCTTCCAACATTGCCTCTTTTGTCAGTCCCTTCAAAGAGAGCTGCACATGAGAGACACCAGCCAGGAATGGCAGGAAGGGAGGACTTTCTTCCCCAGCCCAGCTAAGCAGGCTCACACTCAGGAGGCCTGTTGCTGGGCAGAGACTCGGGTCTCAGCTGACCTTGCTTCCCCAGGGCAGGGTCCTAGGAACAATTAATAAGCTCCTACTATGGGCCAGTCACTGTGTTAGTCACTTTATCATATATGAACTCATCTCATCCTCTCCATAACCCTGTGAGATGGGCATTATCAGTTCCACTTTATAGACAAAAACACTGAGGTTCAGAGAGGTTCAGCAACTTGCCCCAGATTACATAGCTGAGAGAAGGCAGAGCTTGGATGTAGCCCCAGCTCAGTGCTCCCCCTGGCATCTGAGCTGCCCTCTACAGGGCACTGCATAAGAACCATGCCTCTCCTTTTCTGTCTCCTTCCAGGAGCTCAGGGTCAGGAGCTCAGCTCCTGGTCTGGCACACATGAGCCACTAGGCACAGGCTGAATGACTACATCTCCACCCAAGTGCAAACGGCGTTCAATTTGTGATGTTGGCTTGGAAATGCTCTGGAAGCCCTCTGGGTTACTTCCAAAGACAATTGGTACCCCTGAGTTTGATGTCTAATTATTTGGGGAAGGGGAAATGACCACATATTGAGCATTTGCTGAGCCTGGTACTTTATAATCATTATTTCAATTTATTTAGGGGAGCCAAGGTCTTTCTCATGGAGAAAGGACCATTCCACCCCTCTCCCAGAACACAGTGCAGGCCGAGGCAGATCAAACACTGCCCCTGTTTAATTGTCTCTGTGGCTCCTGCAGGTCCTGGGAATGTCTGTCTTACTGGGATAAAAAGTCCCAGCTGATCTCAGCTGACCCTTTCCTCTTACCATGACCAGATCTACCCAAGTGCCCGGTTATGACAGACTTTTTAATCTCATTTTTCCCTGCTCTCTGTTTGGTTTGGAATGATTGCATACAGACTCCGAAATAGCATTGTGATTATGTTGCAAATTAACATTCTTTTTATATCTCCCCCTCCTCCCCACCCCAACCTCAGAAAGCTGGCCTGGGAAGAAAGCTACCCAGACAGTATTTTTCACTTTTCTCTTCCAATCCCAGAGACAGTTTCATGATTTTTAAAATTGTCTCATCTTTTATTTATAAAATGAAAATTATTTATAACTTAGGCTCTGACTCTGAAAATAAGCTCAGGGTGTGATAGTTGGGGACATGGGAAGTATGATAATTCTGAAAGTGTTACTTGCATTAATGTTGCTTTTGGTCAACAATATACTACTGACATTTCACTTTTCTGGTTACAATTTTGCTTGTTCATTGGAGGCCAAACATTTGACAAAATTAGTCCAGTTGGCATCATTTTATTTATGATGCTTTTCCATCTCATGTGCTTTTAAAATAATCAATTATACAAGTGCTAAAATTAGTATTACTAATGTTAATTACTAAACCATTAAACCATCACTAAGAATAACAAAGGATATTTTTAGAAAACATGATCTTAAGTCTACGGAATCACTGGCAAATCAGAAATTACCCACCTGAGCAAATAATTCATGCCCCAGTGAATAAATCCCTTGTAGCATAGATGCCAGCAAAGCTATTCTTTCTAATAAACTATTTTTTTCAATATTACCTTCTGTAGAAGGAGCAGAGATTTTTTTTAAACTAAATCAGTAATTTCTTTAAAATTATTCTGGCTATATATGCCTGTTTTTACTGTGGTAAATATACCTAATAAAATTTACCTTTTTTAAATTAAACATTTTTTTAAAAAATTTTTGTTTTGTTTTGTTTTTGGAGAGATGGGGTCTCACTATGCTGCCCAGGTTGGTCTTGAACTCCTGACCTCAAGTGATTCTCCCACCTCAGCCTCCCATAGTGCTGGGATTACAGATAAAATGTACCTGGCTTATTGTAACCATTTTTAAGCATACAGTTCATGGGCATTCGGTACATTCATATTGTATTCACATTGCACATTCCTTGCTATTCATCTTCAGAATTTTCCCACCTTCCTAAACTAGCAATATATATTATAAATATGTGTGTATATATATGTATGTATATGTGTGCATATATGATGTATGTATGTGTGTGGGTTTTTTTTTTTTTTTCAGTGTCTTGCTCTGTCGCCCAGGCTGGAGCACAGTGGTGTGATCTTGGCTCACTGCAGCCTCTCCCTCCCATGTTCAAGCGATCCTCCCAGCTCAGCCTTCCGAGTAGTTCAGACTACAGGTGTGCCACCACACCTGGCTAATTAAAAAAATTTTTTTTTTTTTTTTGTAGAGATGGGGTCTTGACATGTTGCCCAGGATGGTCTCGAACTCCTGGGCTCAAGCTATCCCCCGACTTTGGTCTCCCAAGGTGTTGGGATTACAGGCGTGAGCCACTGGGCCAAGCTGCAGTACATTTTTAAATACTCATTTTCTTCTTATTAGGTAGGAGAAGCTGCTGTATTTTCCCAGCTGTCCCTTGGAGATAATAATAAGGAGGATCATTTCCTTGTTCCATTATTTCCATTATGGAAATCACATCCTTCCTATTATTACTCAGTCTCAGGAAGTCTGTGTTCTGGTCTCCGCCCCGCAGAGGAGGGAACCGGTCCAGGCCGCGGAGGCACATGGACCAGGTGGGCGGCTGTGAGTCCACATCTGCGGGACGGGCTCCGAGGAGAAGGCGCCTCACAAGAACGTACCTCTTGGCTCCCCTTCTCCATGTCCACACCCGGGCAGGGGCAGGCAGAGCCCTTGCTAGGTCTGTGCAGAGTAAGGACATTTGAGGGCCGGCACTTCCCAGCCTCCCCTCTTGGGGCTTTATAATCCCAGGTCTCAGAATTAAAGCCCTTCTGCTCTCTCCCACCCACCTCATCCTCTCCACATCCTGTCCTGATTTCACTGTCGCTCAGTGCCTCCTCCCCTCCCCTATCCTATTCCACCTCCCTACAAACCCCTTCCCTGGGCCTACCTTGTTGAGAGACAGGCTCCCCTCTCCTCCATCCTCTCCTCAATCCTCTCCTCACCCCTCCTCCATCCTCTCCAGGGACCTCCCTGTCTGGCTGAACCCTGGCTTTTCCTAGAGTCATGCTTCCCCAGCACCCCCTCTTGCCTTCCCCACTGGGGCTATTTGCAGACTTTACTCACCACAGATCCCAGAGAGGGGGCTGGCTTGCCTGGTGCCTCATTGCCTCTTTCAAACCTTTGTTCTTCCTCTCTCTGGACACCAAAGATCACCCACCCTGGGGCTTGGATTGGACCGCCTCTACTCCCGCGAGTCACCACCCGTCCTCCTCACTTTGCCAGGTGCCCCTCATTCACTAAACACTTGCCATCTGGTGAGGCCTCCTAACCCCTCAATACGCAGCCGCCACCTCTCATGGTAGCCTCAGAAATCCTTTGCTGCCCTCAATCTCTCCATGTCAGCCTCTTCCTCTCAGGGCCTCTGTAAAATAAGAAACCTGGTCTCCTGTGCCCCAATCTCCTTTCCCTCAACCCCCTCAGGCCCTTCCTCCTGCTGCCCTGCTCCCCAGCCTCCGCCACCCCAGCCCTGGCCCTTCTGCCTTCCCTGGTCCCTCTTCTTTCCTTCATGGTTTCTCGGTGCCCTCACAGCTCTGTCCTTCATCTTCTCTTGGTTGGAAAAGCCCTAGTCCAAGTTCCTTGCTCCTGGCTGGTACCCTACAGAGACCCCACCTCAAACTCACAGTCTCCTCCTTCAGTGGAGTCCTTGGTGTCACCCATCAGAACTTGTCCTTGTCCCCAAGTAGCTCCTCCTCCCACTTCTCCCAAGAGTAACTGACAAAGCTTCCTCATGGTTCTTAAGCCTCGTATTGGTTTCTTCCCTCTCAACAGAAGATGGCACCACTTATTTCACTGACTCTTGGTCTTGAACTCCCCCAGCTTCCCTCCCCACACCCTACAGACATGAAACAAGACGGAAGTTAAAATGAAAGTTTTGGTAGAGGCACAACAACTGGACAGATGTCAGATATAAAGCAGGTGGAGACAGTCCACCCTGGATACATATTCCCAAAGGCTCATGATCAAGAATCTCTTGGATGACTCTAAATCCCACAGCATGGATATAAAGGGCTTGAAAATGAGGATTAGGAGGGATTTCCTTGCAGAGAGTTGTGTTGTGGGTACAACTACCCTTGCCTCTCCCAAGAGGAGGAACAGTTAAGGACTCATCTCTAGCTAAAAGATGGTATTGAGGAGAGTCGTTAATGTACAACCCCTGGAGTTTGGTGGACATGGTGGACTGGTGTCTGACACACACCTGAGGTATCTGAGGCAACAGTCAACAGGGCAGAGAGAGAAGAGGCTGCACTGGGCACCAGCTACCCTTGTCCCCCAGTGGAGCCAGAATGCATGAGTGTGCCTTGTGAAGGACATGTGGATTCAACAGAGAGAGAGAGAGAGAGAGAGAGAGAGAGAGAGAGCAACAGGCTGGGGCTGACTAAATCCCACTTAAAGACTACTTGGAGGAAAAGGTGACCCCCATGGGGTGGGGATGCTGAAAGCCAGGGGTTGAGGAGGAGAATGCAAGACCCTCGTCATGGGAGGTACAGCGAAATGTTCCCAGTGGAGGCTTCCGAAGGACCCACAGGAGTGACCCACAGAAGAAAGAGCTTGCAACACCCATCAGGCCAGAGAGTGCAAGACTGTCTTTTTCTTTCTTTTTTTTTTTTTTTGAGATGAAGTCTCGCATTGTTGCCCAGGCTGGAGTGCAGTGGTGCGATCGCGGCTCACTGCAACTTCCGCCTCCCAGGTTCAAGCGATTCTCCTGCCTCATCCTCCTGAGTAGCTGGGATTACAGATGCCCACCATCATGTATTTTTAGTAGAGATGGGGTTTCACCATGTTGGCCAGTCTGGTCTCGAACTCCAGACCTCAGGATTCGCCCGCCTCTGCCTCCCAAAGTGCTGGGATTACAGGCGTGAGCCACTGTGCCCGGCCAAGACTGTCTTATGATAGTACAAGCCAAATTAGAATTGCTCTGCTCTCCTGACCTCTTCTCCCTCTTCCTGCTTCACTCCTGACAGGGTCTGAAACCAGAATTACTATCCCAGATAAGAGGAGGAAGTGTGGACCTCAAGGTTGGCAGTGAGATTCTAAGGACCTATTCCCTCTCTTAGACCACAAGGTTCTCACCCACAGCTGGTCCCAGTGGGGGAAAAAATGGAGACACCTTGCCTTTGAATGAACTTAGGACTTTGCTTATTATCTGAGGCTGGATATTTGTAATTAGAGAATTGACATGGAGTTTACAACCTGAAGTGACCACAGAACCGATGACTCCTAGATCTCTATTTCCAGCACAGACTTCTCCTTTGAAATTTCATTCTTACGCATTCCAAAGCCTGCTGGCCATTTCCAACTAGCTGTACAAGCTCCTCGAACTCTCCATGTCCAAACCAAAAATGTTTCTTTATGAACCAGAGGCTCTCTTCTGTAGATGGTAGCTCAGTTGAAAGCACCATCCCTCTCTCCCTTTCTCCTTCCATAAACACACTTTATCATGCCAAATGATGCCTCATTTCCATTGCTTTTCTCTATTTGAACCATTGTGAAAATGCAATTCAGACATGATGATCCAGTTCCCCATCACACTAAAAAGAGAAACTTGGTTTAAACAGCTCTTTTTGGTGGCATCTGGACTTTTGGCCCAAGAGCACCTTTTACAAATTCAGTCTACCATATTCTTTCCTCATTAGTAGGCAAGGTTTAAAAGTGCTGTCTTCTCAATGCCCTGTAATGGTAAACACCTACACAAGTGGGGTCACTGTAGTCATGGAGCAGACCAGCTGTCAGGTGGTTAACCCAATGGTCCGGAATATGCTTAAGCTAATAAAAAAATTATTACTTCCCCAGAAAACTTGTATATCCAAGAATTTATAGCTGCAGACCTCCAACTTGACCCCAGGCAGAAATGCTGTGCCACAGATTAATTCAAATTCCACTGTGACCTCCCTCCTGCCTACATCTGATGCCTTAACTCCTCCTTTCCCTGTCTCTGGACAAAATTACCTTTAGTTCTCAGCTTATATCATGCTGTTTATTCAGCCCAGAACCCAGCTCTTCCAGCAAACCTGTCCTATATTCTAGGCTTGGGTAGATGCCTCTCTATTGTGGTTCCTTAATGCCCAAGGTATATCTCTATTATTTCATTTACCATATTGTATCATAATTATCATTTTATTTTATAATTATCTTTTAAAATGTCTGTATCTACTACTAGACTGTGAAATTCCTGAAGTAAGGACTATGCCTGATTCAGCTCTGTAAGTGTGGGACCTAACACTGTGCCTGGCACATAGTGGGTGCTCATATAATGTTTGTTGAATGAATAAATGAACGAACAGTACCTTCCGGTCTGCCAGATCGATCTTGTTCCCCAACAACACCATGGGGTAGGACTGCTCCATGGGGACAATCTTGGCCAGGACATCACCCCGCCAGATATCCAGGGCTTCGAAAGACTCCAGGTCGGTGACATCAAAAGCTAGGATGCAGCCATCGGAGCCCTTGTAGAATGTGGACACCATGGAGCGGAACCGCTCCTGACCGCCCGTGTCCCAGATCTGGAGGGGAAAGCAGTTGCCCCATGGGGCTGTGATGAATGGCTGGAAGGAGGCCCAGCTGGATTACATCATGTCAAAGCTTCTTTTGCTGGGTAGGGAGCAGCAGGCCCTGGTACAGGTGCATATGGTTCTTTCACACTGCGGCACGTTGACCCTCCCACCCACATACTCTCCAGCACCTTTGTGGTAACATTTAACATCCTGAGAGTAATTTCACATCTGAGCTCTCATTTTTCCTCTGGGTCATCAAGGTGGCAATTGTTATTCCCATCTGACAGATATGGAAACTTGGACCTTGGGAATGTCTTGCCTAAGATCACCTGCCAGGTTTTCCAGAGAACCTGAGACTAGGCATGGGGTCTCTCAACTCCTGGATTAATGTCCTTCCTTCTAGATCAGGCATCAGCATTTTTTTTTTATAAATAACAGATAGTAAATATTTTAGGCTTTGCAGGTCATTCTGTCTCTATATGCCAATTATTACTCAACTCTGCCATTGTAGTGCATAACTTGATAAGCTAACCAATGGTTATGGCTGTGCCCCAGTGAAGTCTTATTTACAAAAATAGGAGGTGGACCAGATTTGGCCCATGAGCTGAAGTTTGCCCATCTCTGCTCTAGACCATTCTAGCTCTGGTGCACATTGCTACATGAGTGGCTGTCCGGGCATGGGGGCGATTTTCAGTGTATGTATGTTGAAGAGGGAAAAGTAGGGCTGCTCACCTGTAGCTTTAAAGTTGTGTCACCCAATATGATAATCTTGGAGAGGATGCTGGCCCCCAGTGTGGTCTGGTATTCCTCGTAAAACGTCTTGTGCACATATTGGTGAAGCAGGGAGGTCTTTCCCACACTGAGGAAAATTCCAGACACATGTGAACACACACATGCAAACACACATGCACATGCTTCCCCACCATTCTCAGAATCTTCCCAGGCCCCTCTTGCCACTGTCTCTCCCTGAGATTCTGAATTTCAAATTTCTGTGGTCCATGGACCACACTTTGAATAGCAAGGGAGTAGGAAATGGTTTCTAGAAGTAGAAGCCAATCAAAGTGAGCAGAGTAGTCTGGAGACGGTGGAATATCTCACAGTGGTGGTCAGGTTTTTTCTGTGTGTGTAGGACATGGGAGGACAGATAGATGCTAAATGGCTTGCCTAATTCACACAGCTGGTTACTGCAGAGTCACTGCAGATCTAGGACTAGAAACCATCTGTTTACATGCAGCTTCTTTCTCCCAACTAAGCTTCTTTTTTGGGGATGGGATACACTTGCTGGTGTCATCCTGAATCAGAAAGGGACCTACGGGAGATGGGAACACATCAGGAGGTCTCACTGTCCTTGGGTGAGGGGCTGCTTCCCAACTCCCAGAGCTGAGCTTGGCTTACCCAATGGCTCCGACGATAATGAGTTTCAGGTCCACCTTCTTCCGGGGATTCATGGAGGGGCTTCAGAGCCTGTAAGGAAACAGAGGTCATCCACATGCTGGCCAGTGTTCCTTGTGGCCATTGTCACTGAGTGTGGCCTCTGCTTTCCCCTTTCCAATGGGCAAGTTACTGCCCTGGGCCCGGGACTGGGTGGGGTTCTCCGAAAGAGGCACGTAATTCAGCAATCTTCATATATCTTCTCCCTCACTTTCCCTGGGGGCCTCCCCAAAGCTGGAAGGGTGGTGACTCTCCAGGACGGGCAAATCTCTCATCCCTCAGCTCTACCAACCCTGCTCTTGGAGGCAGCCTGGAGTGCCAAGAAGGCAGGACAGGATTAAACAGAGGCCTCGCAGACAGCCCAGCCTGGAGCCAGGGATGGAGGGGCGTGCAGGAAGAAGAGATGGGGGTGGGCAGGACAAGGGATCCATTGTCATGACAGCCCAGAGGCTTTGGATGGAAGAGTGCCCCTCCCCCAGCCCGAGGTCTTGCTGCAACTGCAGAATCAAAAGGCTCCTCTCTAATGCAGCTGGCGGGGGTGTAATTCATACATGTTTCTGGAAAGCTATTGGCAGCAAGTGTTGAGAGCCTTAAAAATGTTCCTGCCCTCCACTTCTAGGAATTTGTCCTAAAGAAATTATCCGAAATGTGGGTAAAGACTCTCGTCCAAGAATGTTCTTCACTGTACTGTTTATAAACATCCAACACTAAAGCAGTGGTTAAATCATAGCACACAATGAATTATTAAGCAGTCATTAAATGGAGTTTTTGAGAATATTACAATAATATGGGAAAATGCTCATGCCCTAGGATCTAAATAGGATCCTAGGATCCCTTAGGATCTAAATAGAAAACAGAAGATGGTACATTCTCAGCAAACTATTGCAAGGACAAAAAACCAAACACCGCATGTTCTCACTCATAGGTCGTAATTGAACAGTGAGAACACTTGGACACAGGAAGGGGAACATCACACACCGGGGCCTGTCACGGGGTGGGGGCAGGGGGGAGGGATAGCATTAGGAGATATACCTAATGTAAATGATGAGTTAATGGGTGCAGCACACCAACATGGTGCATGTGTACATATGTAATAAACCTGCATGTTGTGCACATGTACCCTAGAACTTAAAGTATAATAATAATTAAAAAAAAGACAACAGAAGATGGTAAACTGTACACACAATACCACCCAACACTTAAATGAGTTCCCACTTGTATAGAAAAACGCCTGGAAGGAAATATATTAAAAATTCCAGCAATTCCACTACAGGATATATAGACAAAGGAAATGAAATCAGTATGTTGAAGAGATGTCTACACTCCCATGTTCACTGTAGCTTTGTTCACAGTAGCCAAGATATGGAATCAACCTAAGTGTCTATCAGTGGATGAATGGGTAAAGAAAATGCGGTACATGTACACGACGGATACTGTTCAGCTTTAAAAAAAAACTTACAATTTATGACAACATGGGTAAACCTGGAGGACCTTATGTTAAGTGAAATAACCCAGGCAAAGAGACAAATACCATATGATCTCACTTATATGTGGAATCTAAAAAAGTTGAACTCGTAGAAGTAGAGAGTAGAATGGTGGTTACCAGGGGCTGGGTTGGGTGGGCAGTTGGGGAGATGTTAGTCAGAGGATAAAAAATTTCAGTTAGCTAGGAGTAAATTCAAGAGATATATTATACAGCATGGTGACTATAGTTAACAACAATGTATTGTATTCTTGAAAATTCCTAATAGAGTTTATATTAAGTGTTCTCACTACTAAAAAATAAGCATGTGAGGTAATGGAGATGTTAATTACCTCAATTTAGCCATTCCACAATGTATGCATATTTCAAAACAACATGTTGTACATGGTGAGTGTGTACAATTTTTATCTGTCAATTAAAAAATGTAAGTTATTAATTCTGGTTGGTAGGAAATTACATTATTTTAATTTTTTTCTCTATGCTTTTTAATACATTCTTTTTTTTTTACAATACATATGTCTTGTTCCTATAAGAGAAATGTAAATGTATAGTGGGTGTGTGTGTGTGTGTGTTTGTTTAACAAGGTAAAGCAAAACTGTTGTAGGATACATGCTTAACTGGCCCTTTGTTTCACCTATATATGCACATATGCATATGCACTATCCCCAATTCCTGGTTCTTTTGTCTTTGGATGCACTAAGCATGCTGAGTAAACCTTGACTTGACTCTGCTCAGATGAGGTGTCAAAAGTTGGTCAGCTGGTATTTCCCCCGCTACTTGGAAAAAGCTGTAAATAGGACATCCTGAGGCCTTGGTTCTGGTTCTCACTTTGTGACCTTGGGCCAGTTACTTCCCCTCTCTGAGTCTTGGCTTTCCAACTGGAGAATGAGCCCGCTGAGCCCCAAAGACTCAAGATGCCTTCTTGGTGAAAAATGCTTTATCTGCTGGAGCTGGACCTCATTGGCCATGAGAGCTGTGCTTGGGACACAAAGTTAAAATGGGAAGCCCCCAGAGATTTAGGATTGTTAGTGTCCCCTTCATGAACCGTGTCATGGACTGTATTCATCTGTTCTCATGCTGTAAAGAACTGCCTGAGACTGGGTAATTTATGAAGGAAAGAGGTTTAACTGGTTCCGCATGGCTGGGGAGGCCTCAGGAAACTTACAGTCATGGGTGGATGGGGAAGTAAACACATCCTTCTTTACATGGCAGCAGGAGAGAGAAGTGTAGAGCAAAGTGAGGAAAAGCCCCTTATAAAACCATCAGATCTTCTGAGAACTCACTCACTATTATAAGAACAGCATGGGGGAACCACTCCCATGATCTAATCACCTCCCACAAGATCTCTTCCCCAACACATGGGAATTACAATTCAGATTACAATTCAAGATGAGATTTTGGGTGGGGACACAGACAAACCATATCATAGACCAAAGGTGATTTGAAGCTCTGCTCAGAGCTGTTTGTCCTAGGACCTGGAGTTGGTGGCACTGAAACTTCTGCTCTAACCCAGGAGTGCTGGGTTGGCATGGTGAGCAATGGGTCTTCTTGATGGTTCACACGTTCATGCAGCAAATGCCTACATGCCTACCACATGCAAAGCCTTGCACTAGACACTGGGAACAGCACAGAGATGGAGCAAATAGGAACCCACCACACGGAGTCACCAAGGAAGAAAGGACAGGGGCTGAATGATGACACCAGAGAGAAAGTACACAGCACCGCAGGAGAGGCACAGGGAAAGTGCTTGAGAATTCAGCAGAACTAGGTCCTGAAGAAATGAAGCATGTGGTTGGGGAGGGAATGAAATAACCAAAGCCTTGGGAAGAGATGAATGGGGAAAGTGGGCTATTTGCTTCAGGGAAGGGTGAGGTGAAAGGTGTAAAGGGAGGAAAGGCTGGAAAAGAAGCAAGATTAAGATGGGCTGTAAATATCTGACCAAAGATCCTGGCACTGACTCATTCATTCATTCATTCATTCACTCAGCAAACATTTCCTATATTCCAACATGTAGAAGAAGGCAATTCAAGGCTTGAACCTGGACTGGCATTTTGTAATGGATGCTGCTGTCCACGAGGGAAACCAGCCAAGGGAGAAATGGTTCAGAAACCCCTGAAAAAGCATGGCTCTTGAAGTATTTGTTATCACTTTGGAAGGGGCCTAGGAGCAAAGGGAAGCTGTTTCCTAAAGGCATTGATACAACGTGCTAACTTAGCTTTAAAAAGCAACACAATGCCTTAGAAAGAGAGTCAGAACCAAAGGCAGGCAGGAAGAAGCGGGAGAAGAGGCAGCACTGGCTGAGCCCCTGCAGTGGGCTGTGCTAAGTATTCTACCGAGGGCAGGCCATCTTCACTATTACCCTCTGAGACAAGTACAACCAAGCTCCAAGAAGCTGAGTAATCACAACTCACCCAAGCCTGCACAGGGAGTAAATGGAAGAGCTAGTGTTTGAATCAAAGGCTGAGAAGGCAGGCTGGGTGCCGTGGCTCAAGCCTGTAATCCCAGCACTTTGGGAGGCCAAGGTGGGCAGATCATGAGGTCAGGAGTTCGAGACCAGCCTGGTCAACATGGTGAAACCCCATCTCTATTAAAAATACAAAAAAATGAGCCAGGCTTGTTGGCGCACACCTGTAATCCCAGCTACTTAGGAGGCTGAGGCAGGAGAATCACTTGAACCCGGGAGGCAGAGGTTGCAGTGAGCTGAGATCATGCCACTGCCCTCCAGCTTGGGTGACAGAGCAAGACTCGGTCTCAAACAAACAAATAAACAAACAAAAAATGCTGAGAAGACTTTTCTGTGTCATGCCTCCTAATCACCAGAGTTTGAACCCGTGGAATCTGTGTGCACAGGAATCTAGGGCATTGGGCTCAGATTTGGTGAATTTCAACAAAACCCTAGGAGAGTTGGAGGAGGCAGAGAAAGGCTGCCAAAGTGGCAGAGAGATACAGTGGGGGTGGAGAGAACTGGAGCTGCCCAACAGGAGCTATGTGTGAGGACTGGCCACAGGGTCAGAGACGCGGCATGCTAGGCAAAGGGCTATGCTTTCACACGCTGTCACACGACCATGCAGCAGGGCTGGAGTACGTCTCACATTACAAGCTAACATTTGTTTGGTGGGCACTGTGCTGAGGGCTTTGTGAATACACAAATACACAATAGCATTGTCAGGGGTAAACAAATTATACGTTATTATAATACATTGAACACATAGAATACAATATTCATAGCATATTGTGATACATTTACTGGCACAAATTAAGGACTCAAGAAATGCTAGCTATTTTATTGCACACAAAGATAGCCTGTGAGATTGATACTATTATTATCTGTTTTACCATTGAAGAAACGGATGTTTAGAGCAGTTAAGCAGTTCAGCCTTAAAGACAGAAAGCCTGCACGTGTTAGAGCAGGGTTTGAAGCTGGGATTGGAGTCCAGGCCTAACCCCAGAGCCAGCTCTCTTAACTACTGGGTTCTACTGTCTGTAAAACTAGAATGAGACTCACACGCCTTGCTCCATAGTGCCCCTGTTAGAGAGCTCAGGGGCTGGATGGGTGAGGGTTTGATGCAGGGAGGCCAGCGGTGTGCTTAGGAAGGGAAAGCTGGGGCAGGACGAGGAAGATAGAAGGTATCTGTGAGACATATAACAGTAGGTCACTATGCACAATGTGTAAGGCACTCATACAGATAATAAAAGGCAACACACTTATCAAAAATGGGCAAAGAACGTGAACAAGCTACCAGTTGAAATCTTATAAAGAATTAGTAAGCTTTGAAAAGATACTCAACCTTACTAACTATCAAGGAAATTAACATTTCAAAATACCATTTATTTTCACCCAGTAGAGTGGCAAAATTTTAAAAAGATTGACAACAATATTTAGGGTTGGCAAGTGTGTTAGGGAAACACTCTTGTATATTGTTGATAGACTATGAATTAGCACAGTCTTTTTGGAAGGTAATTGGACAATATCAAAACGTAATATGCACACAGCCTAGATTCTCATTCTAGGAATCTGTCCTACAGAAATACTCATGCATATGCTCAAACACATATTTGTACAGATGATTGCTAAAGCATTGGGGTAATCTAACTGTCCATCAATATGAGACTCTCTACATCAATTCTGATCCATTAATACTCTGGAACAATTAGCTGTTTTATTATTTATTTATTTATCTGTTTATTTAGAGACAGGGCCTCATTCTTTTGCCCAGGCTGGAGTGCAGTGGCATGATCATAGCTCCCTGCCACCTCAAATTCCTGGGCTAAAGTGATCCTCCCCCCTCAACCTCCCAAGTAGCTGGGACTACAGGTGTATGCCACCATGCCTGGCAGGTTTTTTATTTTTCATTTTTTGTAGAGACGGGATCATGCTTTGTAGCCCCAGTTGGTATCAAACTCCTGGCTTCAAGTGATCCTCCCACCTAGGCCTCTCAAAATGTTGGCATTACAGGTGTGAGCCACCATGCCTGGCCAAGGGCAGTTTTAAAAAGATGAAATAATGAAGTGGGAAGCTACACATGATGGCTTTAAGTAAGAAAAAAGAAAATCACGGAACATTTTATATAGTGTGATACAGAAAGCTAAGGGGAGATATACACTAAATGATTCATAAGAGAGATGGGAAAGGTAGATTAGAGGCTAAGAGCTATCATTTTATGTTATATATGTTTTGTTTTAAAATTTGTTACACAGGCCTAAGTTGTTTTGTAATTTAAGAATATCAAATAATCACTTAACATTTCTTTAAAAAGATGTGTGGATGGCAGCCCAAAGCAATTTGAGCGTGATTTTCAGATAGGACAAATTACTTCTGTGAGCAAGAGAGTGAGGATGTCTGGTGCCATGGAGTGATCATGAGTTTGGGACTCAGAATTCTCATCCTGGCTCCACACATTTGTGGCCTTGGATGGGTTACTGAACCTTGGGGCGTCTGTTCCCTCATGGGTAAAATGGACATGACTCGTGGCTGTGGCTTCCTCTGCAGGTGACATGTGTCATGATCTTATAACACAGCATGGTCC
Source organism: Gorilla gorilla gorilla (assembly GCF_029281585.2). Classification (NCBI taxonomy): domain Eukaryota; kingdom Metazoa; phylum Chordata; class Mammalia; order Primates; family Hominidae; genus Gorilla; species Gorilla gorilla. Next base: position 50,753,472 of record NC_073224.2, on the reverse strand, counting down.
CCAAGTTGGGAAGGATCCAGATAATTGTTTACCAGCTGGGAGAGGGGGTGAGTCTAGAGGCCGGGGCCCTGGTTGGTCATGCTTGCCACTTCCTATGGTGTAAACACTTCCACCATGGCTGACTTCAAGCTACCAGCGTGGATCCTGCTCCAGCACACTCCTGCAAGGACTTCAAAGGTCATTTATGCCAAGCACCACCCTGTGCTTGAGTCATCTCTTCCACATCCATGAAAGGTAGAGCCAGACCTGCCCCATGGAGCTGCCTCCCGCTCCTAGGAGTATTTCTCCTGAGGGCCACACAAAAAGTGCTCAAGATCCTTGTAAGTTACCTCGGCCTTAACTTTGGGCTCCCACATTCCGCCCCCTCCCTGGTTCCTTCCCCCTGGATGCTCACTCAGGGTGTGCTGCTACTGCAGGTTCCCCTACCCTATCCTAGAAGGGCAGGAGTTTGCTGAGGCTGCTATTTTATAAGAGCCCAGTCCTTGGGCCCAGCGTCACTAGGAGCAACAAGAGAGTGACTGGGACCAGGTCCGTGGGAAGTGGGGGCGGTTTGTGGGGTGATGCAGCCTGGCTCACCTAGGAGGCACATGCAGATCTCATACAGTGGTTGGAGTCCCTTTCCATGTCATCTCTGCTGGGCTTTGGCAGTAGCCGTCTTTTTTTTTTTTTTTTAGAATTGAAGTTTTTTTATTAGAAACTTTTTAACTATGAATTCAATTTTTAAAGAAGTGTAGGACTATACAGCTTATCTATTTCTTTTTGAGATAACTTTGGTAATGTGTATCATTAAGGAATTTTTCTATTTCATCTCAACTGTGAAATGTATAGGAATAAGTTGTTCATAATATTTCCATTTTATCTTTTATCTGTAGAAAGTGTAGTGTTGTCACTAAGCCTCATTCCACCCACTCAGCTGACTCAGATGCTTCAAACCAAGGAATCCTCCTAGAGGCTAGGCTGAGTCATCCTCTACTGTTAAGTAACAGTGAAAAGCAGGATTGAAATGCAGGACTCTGCCTTCAGCCAGCCCCGGTCCACACAGAGCAGAACTTGCGGTGACTCACTCCCCACTGGAGGTCCCCAACTCTTTCCCCTTCTTGTCTGGCAGCACTTCTAAGCCTGGAGTCCTGGTCCTGCCCATTTGCCAAAGCTACAGTGTAGCTCAGCCCCTGTGGAGTAAGAAGGGCTGAGTTGTTGCCAAGCCCCAGTGCCTGGGACCAGCCCTCCAAGAACGCTGGAACCCCCTTCCCTCTCACTTCTCACTTCCTTTCTCTCCTTACCCCGCTGGCTCCAACCTGAAACCAGGTACATTCTTCTGTCGCATCTGTATTGGGTGGGGTATCACTTCTGCTGACAGGAGACGAGTGAGCAGGGGCAGGTGAGGATTCTGAAGCAGACAGAGTCTCCCGCCCCCATCATACTATCTTACCAGGCTCCTGTCCACTTTCAGCAAGCATCTCCCCTCCCGATCCCATACCTTGGAAAAGGACAAATATATCCACCCTAAAAAATAATGGGACCTACAATCTTGGAAGCAAAATCTGTCTGTGAAAAGAGGCTATGTAGAGAGCACAAGGCTTTGTTGCCTCCCAGTAATGTTCACAATTCCGCCTTACCCACCTCAACCCTAGCAGGTCTAGACCTGCTCCCTCTGGGAAGTGTACCTACAGCCCTGGTTTCAGGAGGCTTGGCGCTCTTGTTCTTTAGGTTATTTGAGGGTCTTGTCTCCTCGAGTAGACTGTCCATGCCTGGAGGGCAGGGCTGTGCCTCACACCTCTCTGTATCCCACTAAAGAGCCTGACCAATGCTGGGATTCTAGAGGTTTCCATGAACAGCCATCCATCCACTCATCCATCCATCTGTTCATCTGTCTGGCACAGGCAGTGCATGCTTACTAAGCCCCAGCACTGTGTATGTCTAAAGATACAGACAAGTTACTATCTCTGTGGGACCTTTGTGGTGGGAGATTGATCTGTAAACCCAAAGAAATTATTTGTATTAATACATAATACCTAGCAATTACAGAGCACTTGCAGTTTACAAAATGCCACTGAAGCCCAATGGATACCTGGGTCAAGAACTGGGTATAGAACCCAGATCCGTCCGACTCTATTCATTGGCTCCCCTGGCATTGCAGCACTGGGCAAGGAGAAATATTTATGATTTAGAACAGGAGTGATAATTTCCTACCCCAGGGGCCAAGCTTCCCCTGATGAGACCCTTGGGCCAACACAATTCCATCCCAGAAGGCACTCTGTCAATGTCACAAGGGGACTCTGGGTGCCAGCAGGGTTTTGCCCTCATGGAGGGCTCTAGTTTCTGGCAGGTCCTGCAGGTTTGAGGCAGCAGCGCCATCCTCTCCTGACTGGGCCAGCAGCTGCGTCCTGGGACTGATGGCCTTTGTGGGTCTCCGAGCTGGGCCTCAGCTCTTCGCACAGGCAGGGAAGTCTTTTCTTGCTGCCACACCCTGGGAGCTTCTCCAGGGTGGGGTCTTAGGGCTGGATTTAAACTCTGCAGCTGCCAGATTGGAAATCTCATCCTTGCATTCCCTGCCTCCACTCCTCCACCCAAATACCCAAATAACTCCCAGGGCTGCGGGGGCAGACAGAAGCACTGAGACAAGCTCCCGGGGCACTTACAGCTGTGGCTGTGCAGCACTCGGCCTCCGCCCTGAGGGCAGCTGGGAGTCCTCTCTCAGTCTGGTGGTCTCTTCTTAGAGCAATGGTCTCAGCAGGGCCAGGGAAAAGGCTCTGGGACAAAGACAGGCAAAAGAAAGTCTGTTGAAGCCACGCCACTTCCCTCTGAGTTTTCCTCCTCTCCCTCTCGTGCACAGACTTGGGAAAGTTGCAAAAGAGGCTGGGCCGGGTGACCTCAGCTGTGTGGGTGGAGGGGGTGGAGTGGAATGGAAAAGCTAGGCTCCAGAGCTGACTGGATTTGGGCCCTTCAAGAATTTCATTTATAGGAACCGTGGCCCATGGTGATGAGGATGGGAGCTATGGGTCAGGGGGCCTGCAGGGTAACATGCCCCATTTGTGAGCACCATAAAGAGCCTCTGGTTGGCTTTAGAAACTTCTGCTTCTGCTGCTGGAAGCCACCCAGTAAAGGGGCCCTTTTGTTTTCGTTGAGGTTTTAGATACACATGGGTAGAAGATTCAGTCCTACCACCAGCCTGGTAGGAAGAGGTTCTGGTCCATATGCTTTGCCCTTATCCCAGTACCTGTATACACACACACACACACACACACACACACACACACACACACTCCTCCCCTACTCCAATACACACAGCACACACACAGATAACACACATACATGCCACACACCACACACACTACCCACACACACCCCACACATGCACACCACACATGCAAGCAACACCCAAACATACACACAATATACACACCACACACACACACCACATACTCAAACTCCACACATACATACCGCACACAACACACACAAATAACACATGCACCACACATCACACACATCACACAAACACACCATACACACACCACACACACACACCCCACACATACACACCACACACAAACACCACACATACATACCACACACCACACACACATCACACACACACCCCACACATACACACCACACACAAACATCACAGATACATATCACACACAACACACACAGCAAACACACCACACAAACACCACACATACATACCACACACCACACGCACTACATAAACACACCACACATACACACCACACACAAATGCCATGCATACATACCACAACACACACAAAACACAAACACACCACACACACAGCACACATACATGCCACATACAAGATACACACCACATGTACACTCCACGCACAAACACCATACATATATACCACACACAACACACACTACACACATACACACCACACATACATAGCACACACAATACACACATACTACACAAACACACCACATACACACCGTATACACCACAGACACACCACCACACACACACATACACACCACATACACACCACATACACACACATACATACACACCACACACACAAACAACATACATACACTTACACACAGAAACAACACATATGCATACCACACACAATATGCACATCATGCACACAAACTACATACACACCACACACACCACACACACATCGCACACACACACACCACACACACAAACAACATATATACATACCACAGACAACACACATCACACAAACACATCACACACACCCATGCCACGCACACATGCGTGCACACACACACACGCGTGCACACACACACACACACACACACACAACAAATACATACATTAAACTCCACACCAGGCTTGTGAAATAGGAAGCAAGTCCTGACGTCTCCTCTCAAGTGAGGACTGTGACCCAACCTGAAGTACCCAGGAGACTACAGCAATTTAAAACGCCGCTAGCATGCGGCTAATTTGGTATCTCTTTGAGCTGCCTGGAACCATGCCTGGAATTGCTATGACTGGCGGATGAAAGCAGAATGAAGTGAGTTTAGACAGGCCTTGCTCAGGGGATACAAGGCCTCGCCAGAGCCCCCTCAAGTCGTGTAATGCATTGGATGTCCCCTTCTGCCCCCACATCTCTGGGGGCAGATTGTGCCTCCTTGGGCCCATTCTTCGTCTAATGGGCCACACACCACACACACATCACACACACACCCCACACATACACACCACACACAAACATCACAGATACATATCACACACAACACACACAGCAAACACACCACACAAACACCACACATACATACCACACACAACACGCACTACATAAACACACCACACATACACACCACACACAAATGCCATGCATACATACCACAACACACACAAAACACAAACACACCACACACACAGCACACATACATGCCACATACAAGATACACACCACATGTACACTCCACGCACAAACACCATACATATATACCACACACAACACACACTACACACATACACACCACACACCACACATACATACTCCCTGGGTCAGGGAGTTCTTCCTCGTATCCAACAGGAGTCTCTGACTCTGCTCTGTGGCTGCTGTCTACGTCTCATCTGGCCGATTAGACTACACATTTCTTGGAGGGGAGGTGCAGAGCGAGTGTCCTTGAATCCCACACTGGGCTGCTCACGGTGCCAGGTACAGGCCTGGCCTGGGTATGTTGTGTGTGGTTTCTTCAGTGGAAAAAAAGGTGAAGCTGATTTCCTTGCTTCAATTAGCAAACATGCCTGGAGGGAGGAGGCAAAGGTTTCCATGGAGAGCAGCACTGGGTGGCACACACTGAAGCTGGAAAACCTCCACCCTAGAGCACATTCACCCCAAATATTCCACCTGGGTGACTTGGGAAAGCGGGCATCAGGCCACCCTCAGGCCAACCACTAATTTTTGATGACTGACTTGTTCTTAAATTGTTGCCCTTTAGAATTTCCCCCCATAGTCTTCTACTTTTTTCTGAGGCCAAGTTTTAAGTGAACACTTGTGTGTGTGTGTGTGTGCGCACGCGTGTGAGAGAGAGAGAGAGAAGGGATTAGACAGCAAGCCCCCACAGGGGTGTAGAGGCACATTTGATCCTCTTTTAGAGAAGATGTGAGCGTTCTTGTGGGGCCCGCTGCTGCCGAGGGTGCTTTGGGAATGGGAAGTGAACTGTCCGTGCTGGTCCTTACAGCCTTTGCACATGGGACTGAAACTGGTACTTTCAGGGTCTATTTGCAGAACTATCCCAACACCTTTGGAAGCCAAGTCGTCAGCCACCCTCAGACTCTAGTCCCCACTTCCTCCAGCCACGTGGATGAAAAGTCAGCAATTTCCCTTCTGTTCCTGTGACACATGCTCCAGAGGAGAATGACGCCAGCTTCGACCCTGCAGAGGAGGCCCTGACGCTGTATTCATCCTCACTGCTTCCTTCCTTTCCTCCTGTAGGTGTTCATTCAATGATCTGAGCCTTTCAGATCCTTTCAGGGGTGCAGAAATGGAGAATTGCATTTTTTCAGTGGAAATAAAACATGGAGCAAATAATGGCATAAGAAACACAGCTTAAGGGTTGTGGGGATTTAGAGGAAGGAGAGATTAGTTCTAGTTAGGAGAAGTCGAAGAGGGCTTTATGGAAAGGAGGCACTTGAATTGGAGCTTGAAGGATGCTGAGGATAGGATTGTGCAGATGTGTGGTGAATGGAGCAGGAAGTCAGGCTCAATATGCAGAGAAACGATGTGGGGCTAGGGAGAGGAGATGCTGAACCTCTGGCTGGCAGAAGACAGAATGTACGGGAAGGGCTCCAAGTCATAGCTGAGCACCTTCACAGTGCATCCCATGGGCTGAGATTTCGGTCTAGTGTCTCACAGCACTGTGTCTGACAGCTTTTCACTGTCATCTTAACACTCATTGAAAGGGAGTCATTTTGGGGAAACAGCATGTTCCTCTGATGAACAGAGGAGACGGAATCCTCAGACTAAGTGTACAAGTAAGAAAATCGGGATGATTCCGTTTGGTGCAGGGTAGACTAGATGTCCAGGGAGAACAAGTGGTCAAACTGAGGCAAAGCCCTGGGAACCCTGGAAGTTGCATCAGCTTGGATTGCATCTGGCGTGCAGCGGGGCACCATTGCGAAGTGTACATCAGGGGAAGGATGTGATTAGAGCTGGGCTTCAGAAATATTTACCAATCAGGCACTGGTTTGTCGGAGGGCAAGAGAGAGAATCACTGTCAGGATGTTCCTGGAATATTTCTGGTGAAAGGTAATGGCTGGAGGGTGGGGACAAGGAAAAAGATCACAGAAGGATTTCTGTGGCAGAACCAGCAGGGTCGTTGTGAAGACTGAATGATGTTGTGTGGCTTAGGCATCACTTTCACACTGCAGCCTCCACTACTCAGACTCCTGGCCAGCACCAGACTAGCACATTCAACAGCCAGGGCAGCCCTTGCACAGAAATGGCCCTTCCGAAAACCCTCAGGGGTGCTGTCTGACAATGGGCTCCCACATGGCTCTTGGGGTGCTTTGTCTTAGATGAAAAATCATAAAGCCATTTATTCTAGGGCTTTCTGCCTTTTATGAGACTCGCCTATGCAGAGTGAAGGTCTGTGGCCTGATGAGCACAGGCATGTAAGCTAGGTAAAATGTTTACGTATGTGCAACGTCATTGCATCCTCACAATAACCCCATGCAGCACAGTCGTCCCTTGGTATATGTGGGGAACTGCTTTCAGGACCCCCAGGTATACTAAAATTTGAGCACACCCAAGTCCTGCGGTTGGCCCCGAAGAACCCACATATAGGTTTTGCACCCCGAGAATACTGTATTTTTTTTTTTTTGAGATGGAGTCTCTCTCTGTCGCTGAGGCTGGAGTGCAGTGGCACGATCTTGGCTCACTGTAACCTCCACCCCCTGGGTTCAAGCAATTCTCCTGCCTCATCCTCCCGAGTAGCTGGGATTACAGGCGCCTGCCACTATGCCCAGGTAATTTTTGTATTTTTGGTAGAGATGGGGTTTCACCATGTTGACCGGGCTGGTCTCGAACTCGTGACCTCAAGTGATCCACCCACCTCAGCCTCCCAAAGTGCTAGGATTACAGGTGTGAGCCACAGCACTGGCTGAATGCTATATTTTTGATCTGCCTTTGGTTGAAAAAATAAAATCTGTGAATAAGTGAAATCATGCAAGTCCAAACCTGTGTTGTTCAGGGGTCAACTGTAGTTCCTATTATGATGCCCATTTGACAGATGAACAAACTGAGGTGCGGAAGTCCCACAACTGATGCTAGGAATGAAATCCAAGCCTGCCTGACTCCGGAGCCAGTGTTGTTAACTGTTCTACTACACTGCTTTCATAGCTTGTTTGTATCAGGCTGTTCTAAATTGACTTTAAAAGCAATAATTTCCTTAAAAAGGAAAATAAAAGTAAAAACCAAACAAAAAATGTATGTGTACAGATGTGTAGTTGTGATCTACTCTGAGGATGACACCCAAATCAGAAGGGAAGTTACCACTCTTAGCCAGGTGCTTCCACCCAGGTAAGATCATTGATTCTTCCCAACAGCTCTGAGAGGTGAGTGTCTTAGGGACATGATGTCATTACCCGAGGCCACTGAGGAACCAGGACTCTGTGGAACAATGGCTGATGCCACATATGGGACTGGAAGTGTGCAAGATGGGCTGGAAAAGTTCACAGGAACTAATTTGAAGATCACCCACTGGCTAAAGATAGGGTGATTTGGCATTAAAGAAAAAACTGGTGAGTTGAAACACATCAAATATGTCTAAAATTCTTTGGTGTTTAATATAGCACCAACTCATTCTGAAAACTGGTAAACAAAGGAAACAAAACCCCAAGTAATTGTCTTCTTTCCTGGGCAAATGGTTGATGAGGGAAAGATTTTATCTTGTTTTATCTTGTTTTCAAGACAAGGTCTTGCTCTATCACCCAGATTGGAGTACAGTAGCAAGGTCATAGATCACTGCAGCTTTGACACCCTGGGCTCAAGCAATCCTCCTTCCTCGGCTTCCCAGAGTGCTGGGACAGACGTGAGCCATCGTGCCCAGCCAAAGATTATTATTATTTTTTTATTTTGAGAAGGAGTCTCGCTCTGTTGCCAGGCTGGAGTGCAGTGGCGTGATCTTGGCTCACTGCAGCCTCTGTCTCCTGGGTTCAAGCGATTCTCCTGCCTCAGCTTCCTGAGTAGCTGGGACTACAGGCACGTGCCACCATGCCTGGCTAATTTTTGTATTTTTAGTAGAGAAGGGGTTTAACCATGTTGGCCAGGATAGTCTCCATCTCTTGACCTCATGATCTGCCTGCCTTGGCCTCCGAAAGTGCTAGGATTACAGGCGTGAGCCACTGCACTCGGCCTATGTTTTTTACAGAAGAATTCCAACTAACAAATGCCAAAGGGATAGCAGAATTAGAAAAACGCCTGTTCTGCCTCCCCTAATTGTAGTGTGGATCTCAGCAATGATCATCAATGACCACTGAAACGATCAGGTAAAATGCTGAACTTTGTAATGAATGATTAAAGCCAAGAACTCCAAACCCACCCAGCAGTCTTAACATTACCAATAGAGAGGCACCAGCATTATCTGCCTCCTGACAGGATGCAACAAGAAGTACCCAGCACCACCTAGGAAGTATTTTTGCCACAAAATCAGACCTCCAGATCTAACTACCATTTTATAGGAAAGATAAGTTCAGAGAACCATGTCGAATGACACCTCGGGATTTCAACCAGCAACGTTCAAATGTGCTAAACTCTGTAGATGGAAAGAGACTTACAGACATTTCAAATAAATGCAATATATGGGCCTTGCTTGAATCCTAATACAAACAATCCAACTATAAAAACAGCCAAACATTTGTGGGACAATGGGAGATGCTTGAATTCCGATTGTATATTTAAGGATGTTAGAAATATTTATGGACAAAATGATGTAATGCTCGGAATTTGCTTCAGAATGATCCAGGTACAGCATGTGGAGCTGGAGAGAGGAGTGGGCAGCAGTGTAGATAAACAGGCCTGGCCATGTGTGGATGGGTTGTCAGGGCTGAGTGGAGTTGCAAAGGGATTTATTATACCATGATCTCTGCTTGTGCGTATGTTTGGAGATTTTCATAATCAAATGTGAAAATTTTTGATTTTCATAATCAAAAATCAATACAAAATATGAATGTATAACTTAATTCCTCCATCATGACGGTGGTGGGAGTGGTGTGTATGTGTGAAGTGTGTGTGTGTGTATATGTGTGTGTGTGTGTGTGTATTCTCATGTTCTGTTTGGTCTTAATTCAAGTTGCAACCCTGGAAACAGCTACATTCTCTGGAAAATAACTTTTTGTAGGTGTAAAGAATGCCCCAACCTAACATATTCAAGGCCTGTCAGACAGGCAGGCACAGACACAAGGCCCCTCCCTAGGGGACTGCTGGGGCCAGTCCCACACGGTTATTCCCACGGTCAAAGACTGAGTAAAACTGTCGAATGAAGACATCCCCCAGGATCCAGAGGGGCCCAGCTGGAGGGTGGATGTCAAGTCCTTGAAAGCCGCTGCTGCAGAACTGCATTCCATCCACGAAGTCCTGTGGGTTGGAAAGAAGGATGCAAATGACATACGGGGGAAGAAGGTAGTAGTACTGCCTGGAGGCTGCCTGTGTGGTGGTGGTGGCTGGCACTGGGTGGCCTTGGACAGCTGGTGGGTTCCACCATTTTGGTCGGTGGGTTCTTCCTCCTGCTTCATATGTCCCTACCCTAGGTTGCTTAATAAAGTGTTTGTCTGCACAAGTCCATTCTTATGGGCCTGGGGTCTATGTTCTACAATTTTGAGAACTGTTCATCTGTTATATACTCCCACCTACCCCCGTCACCATCATTTTACAACTGGGAAACCCTTGCTGCATGGCTAGAAGAGCAAAAGGGTTGGCACTGGAAGACCTTGGTTTAAATTCTGGTTTCTTTAGTTTCTGGTGAAGCTCAGCTTAGTTTTTCTTAAGGGAGAGAAAGAACTCTGTTAGCGGCTATCCACTGCTATTTTCTTGTTGATGTTCTGGAAACAAACATTTGAGTGACCCTCTTTAGATGAGGCAAGTAGGCATCCCTTGTTCAAGAGAAGAGTGTCACCTTCTCCAATCTAATTTTTAGTTTGGCAAAGACGTGCTCTACCAGGCAAGTGTGGTCTTTCCAACAATGATTTGAAATTTGAAGTTGCTGATGAGGGTGTGGGAAAATTTGCAGAGGGCTCAGGGAGACTTCTTGAGAGGAAGGACGTGAAAAGTCAAAATTTTTACAGCAGTTTTGATGGATCAAGGTGGCTCTGATTGAAATCTGCTGGTGGGAAAGAACCACGCACTGTACTGCGAAAGAACCAGCACAAGACCTTGTGATCCACCCGCCTCGGCCTCCCAAAGTCCTGGGATTACAGGTGTGAGTCACCATGCAAGGTCAGGTCATGATCTTCTAAAATGATCTTCTAAAAGAACCACTCACCATACCAGGAAAGAACCACACACCTCCCCTCCCCTGGCTTCTAGGAAACTCCCACTCTTTTTTGGGCTCTCCAGCACCTGGAGCACATCAATGATTTCCACCTGGGCAGGGACTCAACTCACACGGGGGAAGGTGAGAGTGTGGGTGTGCTGGGGTGTTGATGGGCATGTGGACTGATGAACAGGGCTCAGTCTAAATGTCTCACTGGTCCTCAGTGTGGTGTTCAGTGTGGCAGCTCCATAATCCCTATGTGGCAGGAGCTTAGGGGACTTACCATGAAGCTGTGTTTTAAAGCAAACAGTTGTTTTTATTTGGATTGTCTGTTGGTGGCTTTGGGAAGGAGTTAATAGAGGCTTAGGGGTAGGGCTGAAGCCCTCAGTCTATACCTTAGCACCCCTCTTCTGATGCAGTCACCCTGATGCTGTGAGTGACTCTTGGAAAAATTAGTGTGTTGAAGTGTGGTGCCGAATACCTACAATGCTGAAAATTCAGACCAGCTGTGGTGTGAGGTGCTCATAGGTGTCCAAAAGGTCTAGGAGTTCCCTTTCTACTTCACCCTACAAACTTGAGAATTTACTGCAACAAAAGACATTTTCTTGCTAGAGGAGGAATGTTAATTTGAAGTTAGAACAAATATAATCTTATTGTCCACTCCTCCCTGCAAACAGCTCATATCTTGAACCATTTATTTGACTCTCTGAGTCTTGATATTCTCACCTATAAAATGAGATAGTAATAGCTCCAGTCTGACCTGGTGGTTGAGGAGATTAAACTTTGTCAGTGGAAAAGCCCTACATGGCAATATCAGAAGACTTCCTTAAATGGCTTGCCTGAAGTTCACTACTGCTTCATGGCAGAACTGGAAATTAGAACAAGCCCCGTGGTCTTTCCACCACAGGCAGCTGCGTCCCTCCCAGAGGGAATGCCACATCAGAGCAGAACAACGTGGGGCGGGGCTTAGGGTAAAGGCGGGCAAAGTGCAGGCGATTGAAAAGGGGAAGTGGCAGGCATGTGGGGAGGGCCCTGTGGCCTGCAGAATAAGGAAACAGTTCTTACCAGTAGGGTGTAGGCAGTTGGGCTGAGGGTATAGGGGACTCCGTTGATGGTGAAGGTGACATCCGGCATGACGTTAAGGTTGGCACACTCCACAGCATACTAAAACCCAATACGGAGGATCCGTTTAGAGCCTTCCCACCTCCCAAGAGAAGGCCTGGCTCTCCTGTCCCCACCACTCCCTTGCCCAGGCAGGCACTCACTTCTCCATCCACGGGGGCTGACCCAATGGCGTTTTGCAGCTGCTTGATCTTGTCGGAAGGGCCAGTGATGAGGGAAGTCCCTGTGTCCACAATGGCCTGGCAGCCCTCGGAGCAGAACATCACAGTGCCTCCCACCTGGATGCTGAGGGGACAGGGTTGTGGTCGGCCCACCTTCCCTCCCCTGGCTCCTAGGAAACTCCCACTCTTTTTTGGGCTCTCCAATGCCTGGAACACATCAATGATTTCCACCCACCATATGAGTGTTCCTCAATTGTTTTCTACTGAGATCCATAGGAAGAAATCTGTTTACTTCTTGACCCAGTGCACACACACACCCATTCATGCAATTGAAGTGCACTCTGGTATTTTCTACTGTATTCCAATTCATCAAAAAATGTAGGCGTCTCAATCTCTTGACCTTGTGATCCACCTGCCTCGGCTTCCCAAAGTCCTGGGATTACAGGTGTGAGCCACCACGCCTGGTCAGGTCAGGATCTTCTAAAATGATGTCATGACCCATAAATAGGTGAATTCCTACAGTTTGAAAAACCCTCAATAGACAGTGAGCACTGAGGCCTTTTATTTTTTGCATTCCTAATGCCTGGTACCTTGCAGGAACTCAATCCTAGCTGAATTGAAACTTGAACTACACTTTTCCAATTCCTGCATTGTCTAGCACGGCGCTAGGTGTGAGGCAGGCATGTAGTCCCACTTCCCCAATTGCTTCGTGCCCAGATATTGTATATATTTCCTAGCTCAGTTTCAATGTAACCCCCTCCATGATGCACTGGAGCATTCAGATAGAAGCGGTCATGCCTGTCTGCTGGACCACATTGGTGGCACCTCTCTTGGAGCACTGACCACCTTCAATTTTACAGGATAGTGGTTTGGGTGCATCTCATCTTCTGTACAAGTTTTTTGAGGGCAAGATCTGAGTCCAATTCACCTGTGCAACCCCCCATGTTACTCATCCCTTGCCTTGTGTGTTAATGTTAAAAGAACAAAGGGGAGCAGGCTGTGTACTGGTATTGACTGTCTGTTGAGTTAAAATCACACCACGTGTACAAGGAAGGAAGCTGTGTCTGCTGCCCTGGTTACAGAGGTCCCTTCCTGCACACTTGCTCAGCACCTCCATACTTCTAACCACAGTAAGCTTCTGGCATCCTCTGCTAGTGACCAGTGGTTTTTCAGTTAATTCGGTTTGAGTTGTGCCTCTTTTGAGTTTACCCCTAGTACTGTCACTACTTCATGGGGAATACTCACTTATCCAGTGCAATCTGCCAGTAAGCTTGCTTGGTGACTGGGACCCAATTCAGGCTCCCAGAGAAATGGGAGTGGTCGTAGCCTCCGAAAATCAGCTCGCTCCCCGCACCACCTTCTGGGTTACTATATGGAGAGAAAGACAAACTGTCCAGGAAGGGCCGCTGCAAAACTCTAGGGGTGAGCCTCAGCTAGGACCCTTTGCTTCTTGGTCTCATGCCAAGCACGCAGGTAGGCAGAAACATCAGTCTGGGCTTTGAGACCGGGACTCTGACTACTGCAAGTGAATTGGTCTGGGCCTTTTTGACACAAGGTTAGAAACAACTCCCCTTGACCATTTGTGAATGTGCTTCTGCTTCTTGGATAAAAAGGTTAAGGAGGTGGGAAATGGGGCCAGCAGGTCTGTCATTCAGAACCAAGGCCAGGACAATCCTGGGTGGGTATACAGTGTGTGACTTGAAGCAACCCCCAAAGACACCTTTTCCCAAAGTATCTTCCCCACTATGGTTGTGACAGTGCCTGGCGTTTTTGTGTTATTCACTCCTTATGTTAAGGCAAAGAGGCTAATATGAATGTATCATGACTTACTAGAGCCTGAAAACTTATTTTCATTGGTATTGATTTCTCAGATTATGTTCTGGAACCTAGCAGGATTCTGGAGAAATAGGACCTAAGACAGATTCATTTTGAGGAGGAAAAGGATCAGAAAGATACAAAACTGAAATCAGGGTGGTAAAGAGGGAGAGAAGTGAATACCTGTAGGAATTTTAGGACAGTGGTTTTACAGAGGGAGTGGGGAAAGGAACTCACATTTGTTGATTACCTTGGTACAAGGCTGTGTAGTGGGGATTTTATCTATCTAAACTTATTTAACTCACATCAACCTAGTGGTCCGTGGAAGAAACTGAGCCTCAGTAAGATGAAGCAATGTAAGTGGCAGGATTCAAATCCAGGCCAGTCTGACTGCCAAGCCTTGATATTCCCCATTACAGCCCACTTTTCCCAGGTGACGGGAGAAGGAAGTTCTGCAAGGGGAAGGAGAGGTGTCTAGACAACCTGCCTCTCTTACTCACAGCTCTGCCTAGGCCTGGTCCTGAGTGCCGTCATGCTGGAGAGGAAACATAGCTTGATAGGGAAAATCCAGGACCCTCCATGTGGGAGAGGGGAATGAGAGGAATGGGCTTATGCTGAGACAGTGTGAACACAGGCCAGGTCTGAGCTGGAAAAAGTCAGCAAGGTCAGAAATCACCTTCCTGTGTAAGGAGGAAGCGGAGATGACCCTCCAAGGATGCCGGGCAAGAGTGCCTAGAAACAGGTGAGCCTCATGACCTTTTCCAAAAACAATGCGCAATTTTCAAAAATTGTTGTAAAAATATGTAACATAAAATGTACTATCTTACCCATTTTTGAGTCTACAATTCAGTAGTGTTAAGTATGTTCACACTGTTGTAAAATCCAGACCTTTCATTTTACAGAACTGGAACTTTATACCCATTAGGCCATCAACAAGGGTTTAAGAATTCCTCACTTCCCCTCCCCAGGCTCTGGCAACTGGCAGTCTACTTTCTGCCTATGAATTTGACTAGTCTAGGTACCTCACCTAAGTGGAATCATACAGTATTTGTCTTTTTGTGACTAGCTTATTTCACTTAGCATTATGTCCTCAAGTTTCTTCTATGTTGTAGCATGTCTCAGAATTTTCTTCCTTTTTAAGGCTGAATAATATTTGATTATTTGGATATGCCACATTTTGTTTATTCATCCATCAGCATGCAATTATTTTATTGTCAGCTTTTCATTTTTTTCTGCCTCCTCCTCCTGCAGGTACTGTCTTTCGTGTTTCACTGGGTCCCCAATGTGAGCATCATAATCAGCATATAATAGGAGCTTGATATTTAGTGACAGCATCAATGAAGAACTAATCCCAGAGATTCCTTAAATTTAAGCCAGTGTAGCAGAGTTTACAAAGTGTTTTTACAGCTACTTGATGAAGCAAATCCCATTTTCTCAATATTCAGGTTAAATGTTTTGACTAAGATCACACAGCTGATAATGGACCAAGCTACCTAAACCAGGTCTTTTGACTGCTAAGTCAAGTGTACGTGTTGTCTCCCTGTAGTTATAACTGACCTTAACTTCACAGACTTGATGGGCCTTACCTGCTCATGTAGACAGAAAACATCGGCAAGTCCACCAGGTTCTGAGCCATCATGTTGTCAAACACTGGAGTCACTCCTCCCACAGCCAAGGAAGGGTATCCCAGGCCCAGAATTCCATCAAACTCTGCATCCACAAAGGTCTGGCCTGGCTCTGTGACACTTTCTCCAAACTGCTGGCCAACCACGGTTAGTCCTTCCACCTGGTAGGAGAAAGCCCACAGGAGAATGGCACAGGGGATTGCTGGCAAAGGGTTTGACTCCTGGATTTTCCTCTGTCTTGAAGCTAATGCTTCTCCTTCCCAACTTTCCTTGACTAAATGAGCACAAAGATGCTTGCTATATTCCCAAAAAACAGGACATTCCAAACCTCAGAAGCCCTCATGCACCTGCCAATCATTGCGCCCCTCCTCAAGAAGAGCCAGTCTCCTGACTTCTAATAACATGTTGGTTTTGCCTATTTTTTGGATTTTATATAAATGGAATCATCCCATATGAACTCCTTGGTATCTGGCTTCTGTCACTCATCATTGTGCTTATTGTACACTGTTTTTTTGTAACTTGTTTCAGAAAATTTTGCCTACCTTAAGGTCATGAAAACATTTTCTGATGTTTTCTTCTAAAAGCTTTATTGTTTAGTTTTCACGTTGAGATCTGGAACCTATATGAAATGTGATAATGTGTAAGGTAGGAGTTAAGATTTATTTTTTTCTATCTGGATATTCATATGACCTGGCACTATTTAATAAATATACCATCATTTCCTCCACATACTGCAGTATCATGTTCAACGCAAGTCAGATGACTGTGTTGATAGTTTTGTATTTTCTGTTCTGTTACATTTGTTTATTTTTTAAATTCTGTGCCAACACCACACGTCTACATTACTGTAATTTTATAATAAATCTTAATATTTACCAGTGTTTTTCTTCAGCAAGATTGTATTGGTGTATTACATACCATATAAATGTTAGAATCAGTTTGCTAATTTCTAAGAAAAAATGCTGTTGTTTTGATTGGAATAAAATTGGTTCTATAGACCAATTTGAAAAAATTTGACTTTTTAATGAAACAGAGTCATTCAATCTATGAGCATGGTTTAGTTTTCAATACAGGTCTTCTTTTAATTTTATTCATTAATGTTTGTGATTTTTATGCAAGTCTTTTACTTTTATTTAGTAATGTTTGCTATTATCAGAGTAGAGTTCTCGCACATTTTTTGTTAAATTTACATCAAAGTAGCTGATGGTTTTGATAGTGTTATAAATAGTGTCATTAAAAATCTATTTGCCATTTGTTTTACTTGCTACAGGTTGAGCATCACAAATCTGAAAATCTGAAACTGAAATGCTTCAAAATCCAAAACTTTTTGAGTGCCAACATGAGGCTCAAAGAAAATGCTCATTGGAGCATTACAGATTATGGATTTTCAGATTTGGGATACTAAACTGGTAAGTATAATGCAAATATTTCAAAATCTGAAAAAATTTGAAATCTAAAAGGCTTCTGGTCCCAAGCATTTGGGTTAAGGATCCACAACCTGTATATATAAATCCAAATGATTTTTTTTGAGATGGAGTCTCACTCTGTCACCCAGGCTGGAGTGCCATGGCATGATCTTGGCTCACTGCAACCTCCACCTCCTGGGTTCAAGCAATTCTTCTGCCTCAGCCTCCTGAGTAGCTGGGACTACAGGCATGTGCCACCACGCCTGGCTAATTTTTGTATTTTTAGTAGAGATAGGTTTTCACCATGTTGGTCAGGCTGGTCTCAAACTCCTGACCTCGTGATCCACCTGCCTCAGCCTCCCAAAGTGCTGGGATTACAGGCGTGAGCCACCATGCCTGGCCCCAGATGATTTTTTTATGTTGACCTCATATCCAGCAACTTCGCTAAGTTCACATATTAATCCCAATATCCTTTCTGTAGATATTTTTGGATTTTCTACTTATAGAATCTTGTCATACATTAATATTGACAGAGTTATTTCTTCCTTTTCCATCTTAATGTTCTTTATTTCTTTTTTCTTGCCTTGTTGCACTGGCTAGGATTTTCAGTACAATGTTGAATAGAAGTGGTGAGATTGAGTGCCCTTGTCTCATTCTTGATCTTATGGAGAAGTCTCTCAACAATTCACCATTAAGTATAAAGTTTGCTGTGGGCTTCTTTTAGATGAAGCCCTTCATTTTTATCAGATTAAGGGAGTTACTTTCTACTCCTAGTTTGCTAAGAGTTTTTCTGGAAGTCATGAATAGATATTGAATGTTATTAACCTACTAATGTAATCATATTGGTCATATGATTTTTCTCCTTTTATTCTGTTAAATGATAAATTCCTGGAAAGATGACCCTTGGTATGATCTTTTTATATACCAAAAGATTTTATTTGCTAGTATTTCATTTAGAACTTTCGCATCTATATTCATGAGAGAAAGATTGGTCTGTAATTTTATATTTTCTTTTGTTATAATGTCCTTTTCAAGTTTCATTATTAAAGTTATGCTGGTTTCATAAAATGAGTTATAAAGTGTTTTTACTTTGTCAAATATCTGGAAGAGTTTGTGAAAGACTGATTTTTTTTTAGTGTTGAGAGAATTTATCAGTGAGGCTTTTCTTCGTGGAGTTTTCTTTGTGGAAAGATTTTTTAATAACAGAGTATATCTTTAAAAGATTCACATTTTCTATTTTTTGTTTTTGCATCAGTTTTGGAATGCTGTATTTCTCAAGGCATTTGCTGATTTTTTGAAAACTGTAAAATTTATCAATATAAAATTATTCTTGATAACTTTACTAATGTTCTCTTTCTCATTTCTAACATTGTTAAGTTGTATTTTCTTTCTTTTCTCTTATTTAGTCATGTGAGAGGCTAACCAATTTTATTACTCTTTGCAAAGAGTTCATTCTTGGCTTTGTTAATTTTCTGTACTGTGTGATTTCTCTATTTCATTAGTGTCCCATTCTACTCTTTATTATTTCCTTCCTTTTGATTTCTTTGGGTTTGATTTGCTATTGTTTGTTTACGGTTTGCTCATTTTCTTGTTACTCATTTCTTGAAATAGGAGCTTAGATAATTGATCATTAGCATTTCTATTAACAACACATGCATTTTAGGCTAAATGATCCCTTTAAGGGCTGCATCAGCTTCATCTACAAATTTTCACATGTCATATCTTTATTATGTCAGTCAGGGTTTGATAAGAGAAGCAGAACCATTAAGAGGTACTATAGATTATAGATATAGCTATAATGATGTGGATATAGATATTGATTATATGCAACTGTGGGTGCTAGTTAAACAGTGTACTTTAGGATATTGTTTCTGTCCTAATGCTGCAGCAGCAGTCTACAGTTTGCACAGCAGAAAGGGAAGATAGATGTCAAGTGGCAGAAAAATGGCCAGTTGGAACCCATGAGGGTGAGGGTGGACTGGAACCCACATTGTTCTCTCACTGTCCCCAAGTCTCCAACCTCAGTGATGGGGATGTTATGCAGCAAAAGCTGATGATTTGTTACAGAGGTAAGTGCACACCTGGCCCTGGAGCCAGAAAAACTGAGGGAAGGAGCAATGCAGCTGACATTGCTGTGGGCTTGGCTGCTGCCCTACACCAGCCAGGTGAGCAAACAGATAAGTGACAAGCTATAGGCTCGAATTCCCCTTTCTATGCTAATTTCAGTCCCTTCCCTGCATCTCAGAGGTTATTGTGATGATCAGTTAGGGATGTAGCCTTCTAAATAGTCATTTTTACTTTTATATATATATTATATGTAATTAGATATATAATATA
Source organism: Gorilla gorilla gorilla (assembly GCF_029281585.2). Lineage (NCBI taxonomy): Eukaryota > Metazoa > Chordata > Mammalia > Primates > Hominidae > Gorilla > Gorilla gorilla. The sequence goes on along the minus strand of NC_073224.2, from coordinate 50,734,029 downwards.
TATGTATATGTCATAATATATATAGAATCTTATATATAACATAATATATACACATTACATATATTATGTTAATCTATTATATAATAAATTAATATATTATGTAATATATTATGTTAATATATTATGTAATAGGTTAATCTATTATATAATAGATTAATATATTATGTAATATATTATTACATACAACATATTAACATATTATATAACACATACTATATTATTAATATAATACATTATATTAATTATATTCTATAATATATTATATAACATATATTAATGTAATGTATTACATATTATATCAATTATATAATATATAACATATATTATATAATATAATTATGCAATTATTATATACTATAATATGTTACATATTGTATCTATATAATATATACAGATGGGTATATATTATATATACAAATATACTGTATATTACATATATTCATATATGGATATTATATATTATACATGTAATGTGTGTATACACACGCATACATAGTTCCAATAGAAAATACAGTACATTGTTTTATCTGTATGATATTTTTACATAGATGGTGTTTTTCTGCTTCTGGCGTTCTTTCAGTTGATAATATGTCCTACTCCACCCACCCTAAGGGATGTTGATGAAGGCTGTGCCCTGCTGGCCTCGGGAATACCCCTCGGACCAACGCTCACCAGGAGTAGGTCAACCTCTCTTTCTCCCAAGGCCCAGGCATATATTGCTGTCTATAAGCCTGAAAAAGTACCTGGCTCTCTGTCCCCACATTTGTCTGATTCCCATAGTTCTAGGACCCATAGGACTTCAGAGGGAGTCAGAGGGTCAGAGGTCAGAGGGAGTTTGAGGAACAGCTCATGAGTTCAGCACTGAGTTCAGTTTGGACCTTGGCCTTTGGACAACTGGGCTTCTGCCTTGCCTCTGTGATTGGACTCCCATTTCAGACCTTGCCCCCTTATGTTACTGAGTCCAAATCTCTCCCCCTGGTGTGGACTTCTTTATCCTTCAAGACGGAGACCTGGTTTTATCTCCTCAATGCCCTAGAGACTGGAGATCCAGCTGTGCACCCTGCCACCAGGCTTTGTGCACTGGGCACTGCTTCCTGCCAGAGTCCCCCTGCGCTGCTCTCCCCCAGGGCCCAGCATGCTGTGCAGACTGACCCACTGCCACCATCTCAGGTGGGGAGCGTTGCTCACCCTTTCTCCTAGAAGTTAGTGCTCACCCCTGTTTCCACCCATTCCTGAGGCAGATTTGAAATGTAAGACCTCTGAATAAGTCTCCCAAGTTTCTGTCCAAGAGAGAAAAAATGAAGGACTTGCACTCACAGAGACTTGGTCGGCTCCAATGATCCCGGACAAGCTCCCGGTTCCATACTGAATGGAGAAAGATTGACCCGGCTGGCTGTATGTGCTGGACTGGGAAGGCTGGAACCTGCTGTGCGTCTCTGGAAAGAAATGCCCTGCTCTTGTCTATGCCATCGGCTCACTGGCTGCATCCCTGCCCTAATGCCACCCAGCCCCAGAGCGGCAGGGTCTCTTCCCTCAGCTCTCAACACTGAGTGGGGGCCCCTAGAAGCCTGGCGATGCCCCTCCCTAATGAGCAACTACGTTTCCCTCTAGCTACAGATGTGGCCTAACTGGGGACCAAATAGCTATCCCTGAGCAAACCTGATTGTCCACAATGACCTCATGAGGCACACCAAGATAAGTGCCATTTATCAGGCGCCAGCCACAGTCCCTGCCACCCATTGTGGGTCAGAGGTTGGCTTCAAAAGAAACTCAGGGATAAACAATTGCCCCAGGAAATTACTCCCAACTTTTCTCCCAACCGATGGACATCTCTAGCCTTGGGATTTCCAGAGACATTCTGTCTCTGGGACTTGTCCTGTATCGAACAAGACATCTTTCTGTAGCTCTTCTTTTCCAATCCTCACTGAAACTTCTGAGTTACCTCTGGACAAATGGACCCACCCATGCCATTGTGCCCCACCAGCCCCACCTCTGTGCACCAGGAGATAAGGCTACCAAGCCTCCTTGAAACAAGCAGACTATCTACACTAGAACCCGACTCACCTCCCTGCTCAGAAATAACCAATTAAATTAAACTTCCCCTACATTCCTTTGGGTGTTCCAAAGGAAGTGAGTCATTATGTCAAAGATTTCTCTTTTCAATGGCTTTCTTTCTATTAATTCTGATCAGTATGAAAGTTGCTATCTTGGACAGCAGCCACATTTTAGTTTTTCCTTGGCTTTGCTCTATCTCTGCTATAAGCAGTTCCACGGCCGACTCAAAGATGGAGAGTGGAAGCTGGTGTGGCAGGGATGGCCACTTTCTGGAACCTAAGCCCCCCTTCCCCAGAGTACCAGGCTTGGCCTCCCAGAACTAGCCCCCAGACATTTTCTGCTGGTGCTCCTGGCCCCACTTACTGCAGGCTGGGCTAGTGCAGTACACAGAGGGGACCCAGAGGTTGGAGGAGCCAGTGTCAAAGATGACAGTGAAGTTCTGTGGTGGGGAGCCAATGGAGATAGTGCCGAAGTATTCCATCTGCAAGGAAGAGTGAGAAGGAAAGAGGGTGTGGGTGGTGGGGAGGAACAAGGGAGCTCACCAGGAAGCCAAGGGAAAGCTCCCAGGGGCCAGAGCCTGGGGTATTACAGACTGGAGTTTACAGAGCCTAGGAAGTGGCAACGCTGGAAAATAAAAGGTAAAAGGAGCAGAGAAATGGCCATGAGGGAGGAAATCAAACCAAGCCTCTGGCTACTTCATTTGATTTTACTTGCACTAACCTGATTCTTATAAATACATTGTAGGAGAGGCAGTGGAGGAAGAACCATCTGTTTTACAGACCAGGGAACTGGGGCTGGGAGAGGTTAAGTAGCTTGCCTAAGGGTACACAGCCAGTAAGCTGCCCGGCTGAGAGCAGAAGCAGGGGCCTTCAGTGTGGGATGATGCTTTCACTCCCAGCCCTTTCCTTCTGCAGAGAACTCTGACATTTGGGTACATGGGGGCCTGCTTAGCCAACTCCATGGGGACCCAGGGAATCAGTCCCCATGGATCATCATCCAAGTGAAGAAATCCACAATGGCCTTCAGTGCTACTGATGTGGCACTGGCCATGCCCTAATGCTGGGCCTTCCTCCTGCTCCCACCTCTCCCCAGCCCTGACCCCAGGAGGCCTCACATCCAAGTAGTTGATGAGGGGTTCCTTGGCACTCTGGTCCATTGAGCAGGACTCGGTGAACTGGATCATGTCCAAATTATGGGATTTCCAGAACTCAGAGAGCTGGCTCCGTGCCCGCAGCTTCTTCTTGAGGGACGGATGCCTCCTGAGGGGCACCCTGGAGACAAACCCCCATGTGAGCAGGAGATGTACTTCTGCCTCCCTCTTCCCCCCATTCTCGTCCCATTTTCTCAGGGGCCAACTAGAGAAGATGTGGTGGGAGGGGGGGATCTGCAAGACAGCACGCAGGATACAGGTTGGATCAGCGTCCTCTCTGCCACTCAGCCTGCCTGGCCTCATCTCTGCCCTATAGAGTCTTAGAATCTTAGAGTGGAAAAGGCTCCCCTCCTGGAGCTGAGCTCTTTGAGATCTAGGAAAATGGGAGATGTGGGGCGGTCTACAGTTTTACATGAACATCACGAAGGGCTGATTTAAAGGGACAGAAAAACTCTTGGGGACAGCGACGGTCAGTCCCCTGGGGAAGTCCTGGGGCGCTTTGAGCTACAAACCACAACTGCAGGTTCCTGCTCTTGTGCAACACAAGAAGATCCCCTGGGACTTGGGAAGGCACCTCCGTGGAGGTGGAGGCAGGAGGTGGAGGCAGGATGACTTGTTGAGGACTGGAGATTAAGGCCATACACAGGCGGCCACTGGGTAAGCCTCTTCCATGCATTGACGCAAGCCCTCAGCTTCTCCTCCTCTCCACCTCCCCATCAGCTTTCCTACCCCAGAGCAGCCCTGAGTTGCAGGGCAGGGGACTACTCAGCTGAACACAGTGCGGGGACGTCTCCTCACCTGTGAAGGGATCCTTGGGCCTCTCCCAGCTCCAGGAGCACCAGCAGCAAAAGAAGGAGCGTTTTCATTGTGGGTCCGACCAGCAGCTTCTCCCTTGCCCCGTCCTTTCTTCTCTCCCCGAGGGCAGTGGGAATGGACTTTCCCTAACTCTCAGACCTGCCCAGCCCAGTCTGAGGGCCGAATGATAAGGCCCTGGAGTCATTAGCCATGCCCAGAGTAAATACAGCGTGTTGAACAGGGCGTTCCCCCTCCACCTCCCCGTCCCTTTCCCACCTACAAGAGGAATATGAGTCTGCGGGGAGAACTTGGGGGTCCTCTGGGGCTTGGCTTCTCTCAGGGCCTTGGCACCTCCTCTGACCCCAAGAAACCCTGTTAATGAACCCGGAGGGCAGCACATGCCTGGCTGCCTGGAAAGGCCCACTGAACTCTTACTGCGAGTGCTCTAGCTGGAGACTCTGGAGGGGTGGGAGCTGACTTGTCATGGGTGGCAGGATTCTAACTCAAAATATTCGTCAGTCTGTTTTCTGGGTGATTCCTGTTCTCTCCTCAATCTCTCAAATGCTGCAAAGGCAGTTTATCCTTCCCTGGCCCACTTTGAAGCACAAACCAGCACTCCTCAAAGGCCCTGAAATGGGAAAATGTAGCTGCGGATTTATGGAGCCCACTCTCCTGACTCTAAGGACTTGATGAATCTGGGGCTGGGGCTCAGGGGTGTGTGGAGGAGAATGCAGGGGCAGCGAGGGAGGGTCAAGGGGGTCAGCGTCTACAGCAAGTGCCCGCACGAGTCTACTAAAGCAGCCATGACAAAGTACAGGGGGCTTAAACAACAGAAATTTATTTTCTCACTATTCTGGAGGCTGGAAGTCCAAGATCAAGGTGTTGGCAGACTTGGTTGCTTCGGAGGCCTGTCTCCTTGGCTTGCAGATGGCTGCCGTCTCTCTGTGTCTTCACGTGGGTCTTCCCTCAGCGTGTGGCTGTGTCCACATCCACGTTTCCTCTTCTTATAAGGACGCTAGTCATATTGGAGTAGGGCCCACCCTAATGACTGCGTTTACCCTTAATACCTCTTTAAAGACCCTATCTCCAAATACAGTCACGTTCTGAGGTACTGGTGTTAGGACATCAACATGGATTTTGGAGGACAAAGTTCAGCCCTTAACAGTGCTCAGGGACAATAGGATCTTCTGTCAAGTGGGACTAAGCACAGGGGTGGAGAGTGGGTGGGGCTCAGGCCTTAGTTACCGCAGTGTGTGAAACCCCCTCACCATCAGCCTATCTCTGTGGCCACCCGCCTCATAAACAGATGGTGGGGCTTCACTGCCTGGGGTGGGGATGAAGGGGTTACAGGTAGGAAGACCCTGACCCTGACTCAAGTTAGCCAGGGCAGCAGAGGCCATCACCATATGCCAATGCTTCCAGAGGGCTCTAGCTCAGCAGTAGGAAGTAGATGGCCTGCATTTAGCTTTAGCTCTGCCCTGACCAGCTAGTGTTCTGGAAAATCTCTTAAGTGCTATGGGATCTGCCTTTCATCTCTGAAGTTCAAATGGCAAGCAAACGTGGAGTACGGAGCTAGGCCAAACCCGCCCTTGGGTCCAAAAATGTTAAAAAAGACATCAAAAAGACTTAAGGAACAGCCTAGACCTTTGACCCCTGAACCCAAGGCAACAAAGCCTCTTTGGCATTTCCCAGGAGCCCGTCTTGTTGACCTTTCACTGGGGAGAGTGGTGTAAACCTAGAAGGGCAGCTTGAGTCAGAAGTGGCTAGAAGTGGAGATCATTCGTTTTGGCAGTAACCTCTGCCATGTTTTGCCCGTAACTGCTTATTCACCACATACCTTAGTTTTGTCATCTGCCAAATACCTTACCTACATCAATGGGTTTTTAAGGAGGATTAAACAAACAAAATAAGGTACAGATATACTTGTTGTACTGCACTCTGCTTTACTGCACTTTGCAGATACTGCTTTTTTTTTTAATTGAAGGTTTGTGGCAAACCTGTGTCAAGCAAGTCTATCAGCACCATTTTTCCAATACTGTGTGTTCATTTTGTGTCTCTGTGCCACATTTTGGTAATTCTTGCAATATTTCAAAGTTTTTCATGATTATTTTATCTGTTTTGGTGATCTGTACTCAGTGATCTTTGATGTTACTGTTGTAATTGTTTTGGGGTACCACAAACTGCACCCGTGTAAGACAGAGAATTTAATAAGTGTAATTGTGTGTTCTGATTGCTCCATTGCTGTACTAACTGGCCATTCCCCCATCTCTCTCTCTCTCCCTCTCTTTCTCTCACCCTCGGGCCTTCCTGTTGCCTGAGACACAACAATATTGAAATTAGGCCAATTAATAATTCTACAGTGACCTCTAAGTGTTTAAGTGAAAGGAAGATTTGCATGTTCCTCACTTTAAATTCAAAGCTAGAAATTATTAAGCCTAGTGAGGAAGCCATGTTGAAAGCCAAGAAGGGCTGAAAGCTAGACCTCTTATACCAAACAGTTGCCCAAGTCATGAATGCAAAGAAAAAGTTCTTAAGGGAAATTGAAGGTGATATTACAGGGAACACACAAATGATAAGAAAGCAAAATAGTTTTCTTGCTGATATGGAGAAAGTGTTATTGGTCTGGATAGAAGATCAAAGCAGTGACAACACTCCCTTAAGTCAAAGCCAAATCCAGAGCAAGGCCCTAACACTCTTCAGTTCTATGAAGGCAGAGAGAGGTGAGGAAGCTGCAGAAGAAAAGGTGAAGCCTATGGAGATTTCTGCAAGGTGAAGCAGAAAGTCCCAAAGCAGAAGCTGCAGCAAGTTATCCAGAAGATCTAGCTAAGATCATTGATGAAGGTGGCTACAATAAACAACAGATTTTTAATATAGACAAAATAGCCTCATACTGGAAGAAGATACCATCTAGGACTTTCATACTAGAGAGAAGTCAATGCCTGGATTCAAATCTTCAAAGAACAGGCTGAATCTTTTGTTAGGGGATAATGCAGCTGGTGACTTTAAGTTGAAGCCAATGCTCATTTGCCCATTCTGAAAATCCTAGGGCCCTAAAAAACTATGCTAAATAGAGTTTGTTTGTGCTGTATCAGTGGAACAACATAGCCCTGGATGACAGCACATTGGTTTACAGCATGGTTTACTGGATATTTTAAGCTTGCTGTTGAGACCTACTGCTCAGAAAAAAAAAAATTCTTTTCAAAATTTTACTGCTCATTGACAATGCAACTCATTGCCAAAGAGCTCTGATGGAGATTTATAAGGAGATAAATGTTTTTATGCCTGCTAACCCAATATTCATTCTGCAGCCCCTGGATCAAGGAATAATTTTGACTTTCAAGTCTCATTATTTAAGAAATGCATTTTGTAAAGCTATAGCCACCAAAGATAGTGATTCTGATGGATCTGGGCAAAGTAAATGGAAATCTTCCGGAAAGGATTTACCATTCTAGATGCCATTATGATTATTCATGATTCATGGGAGATCAAACTATAAAATTAAAAGGAGTTTGGAAGAAGTTGATTCCAATCCTCATGGATAACTTTAAGGGGTTCAAGACTCCAGTGGAGAAAGTAACTGTAGATGTGGTGGGAATAGCAAGAGAACTAGAAGTGGAGCCTGAAGGAGTGACTGAATTGCTGCAACCTCATGATCAAACTTGGATGGATGAGAAGTTGCTTCTTATGGATGAGTAAAGGATGTGGTTTCTTGAGATGGAATCTACTCCTGGTGAAGATGCTGTGAACACTGTTGAAATGACAACAAAAGATTATGAATATTGCATTAACTTGGTTGATAGCAGTAGTAGGGTTTGAGAAGATTACTCCAGTTTTGAAAGAAGTTCTACTGTGAGTAAAATGCTATCAAACAGCATCATATGCTACAGGGAAATCTTCATGAAAGGAAGAGTCAATCAAGGTGGCAAACTTCATTGTTTTCTTAGTTTAAGAACTGGGCGCTGTGGCTCGCACCTGTAATCCCAGTATTTTGGGAGGCCGAGTCGGGCAGATCACCTGAGGTTGGGAGTTTGAGACCAGCCTGACCAACATGGAGAAACCCCATCTCTACTAAAAATACAAAACACCTGGGCGTGGTGGCGCATGCCTGTAATCCCAGCTACTTAGGAGGCTGAGGCAGGAGAATTGATTGAACCTGGGAGGCGGAGGTTGCAGTGAGCCGAGATCCTGCCACTGTACTCCAGCCTGGGCAACAAGAGTGAAACTCCATCTCAAAAAAAAAAGAAAGAAAGAAAGAAAGAAAGAAATTGTCATGGCCACCCCAAACCTGGAGCAACTACCACCTTGATCAGTCAGCAGCCATTAGTGTCCAGGCAAGACCTCCGCCAGCAAAAAGTTATGACTCCCTGAAGGCTCAGATGATTGTTAACATTTTTAGCAATAAAGCATGTTTTAATTAAGATGTTTTTAGACATAATGCTATTGCACACTTAATAGACTACAGTACAGGGTAAACATAACTTTTGTATGCATTTTGAAACCAAAAAACTTGTGTGACTGACTTTATTGCAATTTTCACTTTATTGCAGTAGTCTGGAACCAAACCCACAGTAGCTCCAAATGATGCTTGCCTGTGGAAGTTCTTGAAAAACTGTAACATGTCATGTGAACTAAAGATTGTCACTAAAAACTTCAGTGTTTCAGAAGTGCTGGAAGGGTTCTTACAGACTCTCAAGACAAACCCACTTGTATAGCAGAATGAGAAAACTGAGGCAGAGAGGCAAAGTGATCAGCCCAAGAGCACATGGTTCATTTAGTGGCTGATCTAGGATTAGGACTCAGCCCTCCTAACTTCTAAGTGGGCAATCTTTCTGCTACAGAATTATAGCATCATTATCACTGAACTGTTGAAAGGGGGCTAACCATAACCCCTCCCTCCTTTTCCATCTTTTAGACCTCTCCCTGCATCCCTCTTGCCCCTGTTTACTAAATGTAGAGAGTTTGCCTGGCCCAGGCTTGAGAAAAAGCTGAGTGGTCCTTGCAGCTGTGGGCCACCTGACTACTGAGTGGAGCAGACACAGCCTGGACTGCCTGCAAGGAGCCCCTAGGTCTAGCTCGATTTTGGAAAATTTGACAAACGTTAGGAGCAGGAACACTGGGGATGTCTGTCAGAGTGAATGGGATCTGTCCTCTCCAGAGACACCAGGAACTGAACCTACCCTGGCTGTAGATTACTGGCCTTTTCCAGCAAGAACCAAATATTGCTGTGGACAATTTGAACACTTTCCAAAGAACAAAAGACCTTAGGCATATGTGTGGTTGTCTGTGTGTGTCCTTTGAGCAGAGGGAGAGAGAAGAGCATTTGAGGTGAAATAGTATGATGTGGGGGAAAGTGACACATAGTATAGTCAATGATCCGGTCTCTCTGCATTAGGAGAGGGTCTTTGGGGAGAGAGAGAGAGAGGGGTGGAAGGAGAGAAAGAGACTCTCAAGAATGTGGATTGGAGGCTGGCTGTATGTAGAGACTTTGTTCCCAGAACATTTGAAATCTGGTGGTGGTGTCACTATCTAGTGAACTTCTTTCTGGAGCTTCAGCTTCCAGAAAGTAAATTAATAATAAGAGGACATTTGGGAGGCTGAGGTGGGCTGATCACTTGAGGTCAGGAGTTCAAGACCAGCCTGGCCAACGTGGTGAAACCTTGTCTCTACTAAAAATACAAATATTAGCCAGGCATGGTGGCACGTGCCTGTAATCCCAGCTACTCGGGAGGCTGAAGCGGGAGAATCTCTTGAACCTGGGAGGCAGAGGTTGCAGTGAGCCCAGATTGCTCCACTACCCTCCAGCCTGAGAGGGCAACAGATGTCTCAAAATAAAATAATAACAATATAAGAGGACAGTTGCTCAGTGCTCTGTGGATAAGTTTTATCAGGGCTCGATAGCTCCTAGAACAGAGTCTGTTACTGTCAGACACGAGCTGGCTCCTGCTCACAGGGGAGCCGGCACTGCAGGATGCACTCCAGGATGCCTGACTCTCGCAACATTGCTGGTTCAGCACAAACCTGGCCAACTGGGAAATGGCCCAACCTCTTTTGCTTAAAGTTAGGAAATGAGGGAAAATCCACAATGCTGTGTGTGGTACAGTAGAAAGATGTCTGTACCAGGTGAGATGAGATGAGATGAGATGAGATGAGATGAGATGAGATGCCTGGCTCCAGTCCTGGCTCTGCCATTAACTGGCCATATGACCGCAGATAAATCCCTTCTCTCTGAATCTAGTTTTCTTGCCTATAAAATGAAGAGGCTTGATTGGGTGACAATATCAAGGAATACTTTGGAAGCATTAGCTCTGTGCTAGGCTCTGAGCTAAGGGACTTACAAGCATTAGTTCATTCAAATCTCTCACCAATCCTATCAGCTAGGTATTGTTTTTAAGCCCATTTTACAGATGAGGTAATTGAGGCACAGAGGGTTTAAGTAACTTGCATAAGGTGCTGATACCAGGATTAAAACCCAGGTTTGCCTTTGAAGTCAGTGTTCTTAACTGTGGCATTGTATTGGATCATCTTTGAGGTCTGACATTCTAAAATTTCTTTCTGGAAGAGAAAGGCACCGAGGAATGGGAGAGAGGGAAAGAAGAGAGGGACAGAGAATAATTTCTTGCATGGTAAAAATTGGAGGCCTTCTTTTATTGTAAGAACAAATGGGTGCGTGCATGGTGGGGTGTGGCGGTGAGGAGCTGCATGATGAGATATCTTCTCACTGCATATTTTTCAAACATTTTCTATTTTGCCATCAAGGAGTCTCTCAGCAAGGGAGACTGTTGTATTGCCGACAGGAGCAAAAACTTCCACATGTACCTTTCTCCAACTCCCCACCCACGACACATTCTGAAAAAATAAAATTTAAGGTGCTCAAACCATTTTTTTTATTGCCAAAAGAGAGCACCTGGCACTAAAAGCTTACTTTTTCCATGTGTCTTAATCTGCTTTGGGTTGTCAAAGCCTCTTGTTTTCATGCAACTGGAAATAAGAAAGATTCAATGTCTTCAGTATCTCCCAATGTCAAGGATTCAATTTGTTGGAGTCATTTCCAAAACCACCAGCAATTCTACTCCAGGAAAGTGCCTTTCAGACCAGACATTGCTACAGCACAGTCAGCAGAGGGCGCAGGCATTGGGGAAGTTTCTCACTTGAATACTGCCTGTGTGTCTTTGTGGCAGGAGAGTTCGTGTGTCTGTACCTGTAAGCAGGAAGAGCAGCTTATGCCTCGGGCTTGCGCAAAAGCAGGACTGCACACTAACACCACCATCTGCTTTGCTTGTTACTGAGCCCAGGCTTTGGAAGCAGACAAAGCAAGGTCTGAATTCCCAACTCTGCAACTTAACAGATGATTGCATGACATTGGGGATGTGCCACAGCTTCAGATTCCTTCACTACAGAAAAGAAAGAATGATTTCCTTGCAGAATGATCTGAAGATTCCACGAGACCATCTTCAGGATGAGTGCTTTCTATATATTACACAGCCCAGTGCTTGACATCAAGTAAGCCCTCATTACGGGTAGCCTGGCTAAATCCCACTTTATGCCATGCACTGCTCTAAGTGCTTTAAATGTAATAGGAAATAGGCCCAGACAGGGAAAGGAATTTGTCCAAGGCCACACAGCAGGTAATCATGGAACTAAGCATGCTGAAGCTCAGGAAGTCTCTCTACAAAATCTGTAATCTTGGCTGGGCACCGTGGCTCACGCCTGCAATCCCAGCACTTTGGGAGGCTGAGGCGGGTGGATTGCTTGAGTTCAGGAGTTCGAAACCAGCCTGGCCAATATGGCAAAACTCCATCTATTAAAAATACAAAAATTAACCAGGCATGGTGGCTTGCACCTGTAGCCCCAGCTACTCAGGAAGCCGAGGCATGAGAGTCACTTGAACCTGGGAGGCGGAGGTTGCAGTGAGCTGAGATTGTGCCACTGTACTCCAGCCTGGGCGACAGAGCAAGACTCTGTCTCAAAAGAATCTGTGATCTTAAACACAATTCTCAGCTGCCGTGTATAGTTTACATATATATTATTGTGTATATTAACAGACTGAAATACATTCTGAAGGTCATTCACACTGATGTGTATTTTAATTGTTCAGGACTGTTGCTGAAGCTTCCACCTGTCCTCACTTCTTACTCTGTGATTAGGGGCTCAACTACTGAAAGGCTACAAAATAAATATACTCTTTGATACATAGTTTCCTTATCTGCAAAATGAAGTTATTAGTTATTAGAAAATTAAATAAAAGCATATGTGAAAATGCATGACACACAGTAAAAGCTTAATAATTAATTAACATTTTATTATAAGAAGAGAGAGTATACCATAGCAAATATGTCATAAATCTGATTCCTTCCCTCCGTTAGTCTCCATGAGTTTTCTTTTTTAGATTTATAGTCACAGGGGCCTCCCTCTGCAGTGCTCCTTTCTTTAATGTTTTATTTCCTGTACTAGGACTGCCAGACTTTCTGAATCAGTTTCCATCCTGGAACTTCCTCAAGAGCCATCAGGGAAGGATTTAGGCTGTGGCTTAGTAGAATAAAGGCAGACCTTTAATCTCAGGTTCTTGTTTAAGGTGAATTTGTCTCCATTCCTAAAGACTCTTGTCTTGTTCCCAGCCCATTAAGTGCCCTGGAAACCCACAGAAGAAAAACACATATTAAAGATGCAATTAAATTTACGTCTGTTCCAAGACACAGAGACACTCGTCTGATCTTCCTTTCAGGTTTAACAAGCTTCTTTTTTAGGAGAGCCTCCAAATGAAACCCCATTACTGAAGTCTTGGGAAACACCACTCATTCATTCACAGAAAAATCTAGATGCTTAGTTTCATTGATCCTATTTCAGGAACAAAAAGTCTGAGGCCTCAAGAGGGCTCTTCCTCAAAAGGGCAAGACACAAGTATAGGAATCTCAGAGTCTTCCTGACCGCAGACGTGTGCACTGCAATGGCTCAGGCAAGAGACAGTGGTGGCTTAGAATAGAGTGGGGATGGTGGACAAGGAAAGAAGTGGTGGGCTGAAGTTTGTTTTGGAGATAGAACCATCAGAACAGGCTAGCAGATTAGATGGGAATGAAGGAAAGGAAGAATCAGGGATGACTCCTGGATTTGTCTCAGTCTGAGACAAATCTGTCTCTGTCTGAGTCCTGTGTGAAATGCTGCAAGTTCAAGGTTATTTCTGCGTAGGGCATTGTTTGTGATAAAAAGCTTGGAAATAGCCAACAATAAGAGATGGCTAAATAATTATGTCTATGCAATGGAATGTGATGGTGCCAGGTTAAAACAATAAAAAAGCTCCAAAGAAAAACATGTAGACCGTATTGCTGACTCGAAAAATGCGGAACAGTATGTATAGTATGCTATCATTTGTATAACATACAAGGTGAAAGTATACATAGCCCCATTTGCTTATATATGAATAGGATGTCTCTGGAAGGATATACCAAGAAGTTGGTGGCATTAGGTACTTTTGGGGAAAAGTTGGTGGGTGAGGACAGGGTGAGAAAGAAGCTTGTTGTCTACTATTTTGTACTCTCTGAATTTTGAGTCATGTGGCTGTGTTGCTTTATTAGTTTTCTGTTACTGCTATAACAAATGATCACAAATGTAGTGGCTTAAAACAGTGCAAATTTATTATCTGACAGTTCTGTAGGGTAGAAGTTTGACACAGGCCTCACTGGGCTAAAAGAAAGGGATTGGTGAACTGCATTCCTTTCTGGAGGCTGGAGGGGAGACTGTTTCTTGGTCTTTTCTAGCTTCTAGAGTCTCCCTGCAGGCCTTGGCTCATGGCCCCTTCCTCTGTCTTCACAGTCAGCAGAGTGTCTCTGACTCTTACCCCAAATTCATGTCTCCCTCTGACCACAGAGGGGAAAGGTTACCCACTTTTAAAGACTCCTGTGACTAGATTCAACCCATCCAGATAATCCAAGATAACTCACCTCCAGGTTGTTAACTTAATTACATTTACAGAGTCCTATTTGCCATGTAAAGTCACATATTAACAGATTCCAGGGATTAGATATGAGCATGTTTTGGGGCCATTATTCTGCCCATCACAATTACTTATTCAAAAACAATTTAAAATGCAATGAAAAAATAGTGACTCCTCAGCTTTTTGATTTGAGCCATCAGGTAGATAATTTACGGAGTACAGGGATTGAGGCAGCAGGAACAGGTTGGAGGGAGCAGAGAGTCGAGAGGCCTGTTTGAGCATATTAAGTTGAGATGCCAGTAGACTTTTCAGGGGTGACATCAGCTTGACCCTTGAATGTGTGGGTCTGGTGGTCATAGGCTTGTTAGGGCTGGAGATATTAATTTGGGAGATTATCAGTGAATAGAAAGTGGTTAGAGTCATGAAACTGGCCAAGAGCACCCAGAGAGAGTTTGTAGAAGAAGGAGAAGCCCTAGGACTGTGCTCTGAAGACTGCAGGTAGGTGAAGGAAGAAGAGGAAGCCAAGGAGGCCAAGAAGGAGCACCAGTGGGGATGCAGAAAAACCCCATTACCTCCTCCAGGAGGCTTCCCCATGCAGCCTGGATCTAAAGAGCCTCCATCCTACTCCCTAGTTGCCTCTATCACACGCCCTCGTTCATTTGGTTTATAGGATGATCACAGTCCGTAATTCTCTTGTTTTGTTTCTTTGCTTATTGCCTGTCTTTCCCCACCGTATTGTAAGTTTCATGACAGCAGAGCTTCACCCATCTTGATCATTGCTGTACCCCCAGCACCTAGTCCAATGCCTGGCTCAGAGTAGGCACTCAATAAATGTTTGTCGAATGAATGAGCAAGTGAATGGATGGACGAAAACAAATTTAATTCCTCTACCCTCAATCCATAAACAAAGAAAATGGTGCTAAAATGTAAAAGTTGAGGGGGAAAAAAAGCGCAGCTCTTTTATATCCTCCACAGACTGTTCCTCATGTTAGGGTCACATAGGAGTTGTCTACTGAAAGCACCAGGAAGATACCTCTGTTCCACCTGCGCCACCTTGCTTGAAATCCTACCATTGTCCGGTCATTCCCTGGAGTAGGCATCACCCTCTTAGCACAGTGCCCACTAGCTAGTAAGCACTCAATCCATTTGAGTTCTTCTTTTTTAAAATTATTATTCAGTCTTTAAAAAATGCAAATATCCCTGCGAAAGATGGCCCACAAAGTATTAACTCCTTACTGTGAATTCGTGTCTCAGCAGAAATAGCTGAGGAAGAACCTGGTTTTTCCTTAAACTGGTTGTTTCCCCGACCAGCAGCACATAGCTTGGTTTTTGCATTATCTGAGATGAGTCTACAGGGATGGGGTTGCAGAAAGGCGGAAAGGGCTTTCCAGAAAATGCTAGGGAATCTAAAGCAAACTTCAATATCTGGTTTTGCCGAGGCTCATGCCTGCACAGCATGAAAATTGCTCTACAAGCCACATCAGCCACTGGCTTTTCATTTTGGGGCGGTGTGAGTCTCCCTGTGAGCTGAGCCAGGCAGTGGAGGAAATGAAGAGGCTCTCAAGGGAGGGGCAAGGGAAAGAGACTGGGCAGGGTGGGTGCAGCTGGCAGTGAGAGACTCTGCCTTTTCAACATGGATGGCTCCTCCCGCTGCCGCTGCTGCTCCAGGAGACAGGTAAACATTCTGTGCAGGGTTGAGACTTCTCTTTCAGTTTCTTTCCCACTTGTCTGGAATTTGGGCTCACATAATATAAAGTGGGCACTCTGTAGTCTAAAGGGATTAGAAAGCAAGGCATCCCCCTCTTCCCTTGAACGGTTTTCTAGGGTGCTATATGTCCCAAACCCCCAAATCGATTACATCGCCTGACAACTGCTTGTGTGGACAATGGGAAGGAATATTGTGCTTGGGGTATGTCTAAGGCTTATAGGAAAAGGCTTGAGCTGCAGGTTAAGTATCTTATGATAAGCAGTGTGGGAACCCACACGCAAATGTGTATTGCTGGGTGAATGTTCTCCATCTGTTCTAGATCCCTAACTAGATACTGAGTCCCTTGAGGGTAAACCCATGCTCTAATCTAGACTTTTTGGTCCCCCAACACCAAGCACAGTGGATGGACATGGGGATTTACCTACACTTCTACACCTGTGCTGTCCAGGATGGTGAGAACTTGAATTGAAGTGTACTCCAAGTGTAAAATATACCCTGATTTTGAAGACTCAGTAGGAAAAAAGAACAAAAACTACTAATAATTTTTAAATGAGAACAAGTTCATATAATAGCATTTTGATATATTGCGTTAAATTAAATGTACTATTAAGATTAATGTTACATGCTTGTTTTTACTTCTTAAGTGTGGCTACTAAAACATTTTAAATTACACATGTGGCTTGTGTTGTTTCTACTGAACATCTCTGGTTTATATTGCGCTGGCCTCCCCTCTCCCATCCTTTCTTGCTCTCTTTAAACTCTAATCAGACTAGAGATGCCCTTCTCACTGGGCGTCTAAAGCCCTCGGAATCTTTTATTGGTCAGAGCAGGATCTCCTGGGTATTTTGTATTTGTCCAATCACTGATATTCCTTAGCAAATGTGTTGATCATGTCATTTAAGCCTTCCCTATAATTGCATCCTTTGTTCTAAGGTAAAGAAATTCAGGCTGGGTGCAGTGGCTCATGCTTGTAATCCCAGCACTTTGGGAGGCCGAGACAGGTGGATCACCTGAGGTCAGGAGTTCAAGACCAGCTTGGCCAACATGATGAAACCTCGTCTCTACTAAAAATACAAAAATTAGCCAGGTGTGGTTGTGCACGCCTGTAGTCCCAGCTACTCAGGAGGCTGAGGCAGGAGAATCGCTGGAACCTGGGAGGTGGAGGTTGTGTGAGCCAAAATCAAGCCACTGCACTCCATCCTGGCTGACTAAGACTTCATCTCAAAAAAAAAAAAGAAAAAGAAAAAGAAAAAAAAAGGAAATTCAGGCAGCAGCAATTAGGAGAGGGATTGACTTTAACTGAGCATCTAAGTTACCAGCTTTACAAATGTTATCTTCTTTAAATCTATTTTCATTTGGTTAGATAGGCATTGTTTTCTCTGCTTTTTTCAGATAAAGAGACTAAGACTCAAGAGCTCTGATAACCTGCCCCACCCCAAATCATCCACCTAGTCAGAGGTGCAGGGTCAGGGCTTGAACCCTGGTGCACCTGACTCAAAGAGCAAGTTTTTCCCCCACCAGTAGCACATGGCAGGCAGGTTTTTCCCCCACCAGTAGCATGTGACTTCATATTTTGCATAATTTGAGATGAATCTACAGGGGTCCCCCCACTCATTTGTGTGTTCTATTGTACCTGCCTATGGAAGGGGCTCATTAAGGACACCTTGTCTTATTTATTCTTTATCACAGATTTCTAGATTGTGCAAGGAATAAGTCCATCCAGGTCTTGGAGCACCTAGGTACATTCTAGTGCTGGCATGGTCCCTAATTTACTAAGTGCCTAGGACAAGTAGCTTCTCATCTCTATAAAACAAAGAGAACTTTTACAGTTTGTGATCCTAAGCCTGTTAGGTGGGGAAAGTGGAAATTGAATTAGGCTGCCTTTGTCGTTTTTTGATTGTTTTAGAGACAAGTTCTCACTGTTGCCCAGGCTGAAGTGTCGTGCTATTTATAGGCATGATCATAGCTCACTGCAGCCTCCAACTCCTGGGTTCAAGCAAGCTTCCTGCTTCAGCCTCTCAAGTAGCTGGGACTACAGGTGTTCACCACTGCACTTGGCTGGCCTTATAGCTTAATTCCTAATGGGTTACACCTGGAATTAGAGGATTTTTTTTTTCTAAATAAGAATCTTTTTTTTAAAAAAATCTGAGAGCCTATTATTTCTTCATGTCAACATTTCTGTTGAATGCGCTGAACATTAAATTCCAGACAAGTGAGTCCACGTGGTGTGGGTGGGCAGAAAACCTGAAGTTCATTTTCAAGGATTAGAGGGCTTTTGAAGGCTGCCCACTCAGCAGGCGGTTTCCAGAGCGGCTTCACGCTGGTGCATGTCTTAGAAGTTGCGATCTGGTATCATTGCTCTAATAGCTAGAAATCCTCATTACCTGTTTAGCGGATCGGAGAGGAGAGCCAGATCCTTTCATAAGCCTGCTTATTAATCCTCCCTGAAAAGCCATGTTATTAGAGCAGCATCAAAGCTGGGACGCCCTTAGGAGCTCCCCCTTTAAGACTCTGACAGCCTCTTCCTTTTTCAAAACTGGATGTAAAGCATGAATAGAGTCCAGCCTGGGGCTCTTCCCAGCTGTGCTCATTAATCCAAAGGCAGTTAAGCCCCCATATCCACCGCTCCCCCTAACTCAGGCTTTACCCAAATTTCTTTATTCAATGCCTGCTGATTGCTGCTAAGAAGGCCTATGAAGATTAATTTTCCAAATGAGTTGCCATTTCTTGTTCCAAATCCTTGGAGGGTAAATTTAAGTGTCCCGTAGTTAGATCTTGCAAATGGATTTCGGGCTGAATAGTGATTTTTATCTGTTCAGCTAGGCTGAGCCATACATTAATTCACTTCAAGTCTTTGAGACTTGATGTGTAAAAAAAAAAAAACCAAAAAAACATGGGTGAGGGAATACATCCTTTATCTACTTCCCTTTGAAATTTGGTTCTGGGATTTGAAGGTGGCATTAGGGAAAAGGGACAGAAAGAATTGTTAGTAAGGCCTTGAGAACCTATTTCTTAGGCATGTCTATTACCAGCAAGGGCCTGCCTGTTTCTCCATGCATCCCCCGACTACTCCTAACACCGTGTAGCTGTAAATAAAAGGAGGAAAAACATTTCATATGAACAAGGGTCCGATTGAGTTACTTCTGGAAAACAGACAAACTCTCCCAGATCTTTCTTCTTTTTTGTGTGTGTGGCGGAGGGGGAGACAGAGTCTCACTCTGTTGCCCAGGCTGGAGTACAGTGGCGTGATCTTGGCTCACTGCAACCTCCGCCTTCCGGGTTCAAGAGATTCTCCAGCCTCAGCCTCCTGAGTAGCTGGGATTACAGGCTCCCGCCACCACAGCCAGCTAATTTTTGTATTTTTAGTAGAGATAGGGTTTCACCATATTGGCCAGGCTGGTCTTGAACTCCTGACTTCAAGATCCACCTGCTTGGCCTCCCAAAGTGTTGGGATTACAGGCGTGAGCCACCGCACCTGACCTCTCCAAGATCTTTCAACATGTCAACAATGGAGATTGTCAAGGCATATGTGTTACCTTTAAATACATTTTTTTCCTGTAAAAATCCATAAGAAAAGACCAATGGAGGGTAACCTACCCTTGAGCAGCTTTAATGGGAAGAATAAGCTAGAGATGTTTTTCTGTAACTGCTAAAGCTTGTTATTTATTCCTCCTCCAATCCCCAAATCCACGACCTTTGAAAACAGGAGGTGTGTCTGAAAAAACAAGGCAAAAATGACCTTAATCCTGACAAGGTTGTAAGGACATATTATCACCCTAGGGAACAGTGTGGCACTTTTAGAAACTGCTGAGGGAGATTTACGTAAACTTGTAATTAGGCTGAGAGCCTTTCAAAGCAGGGAGTACATAGTAGGCACTCAATTAATGCAGAATAAACAGGAAGTGGTGAGGAGCCAACTCTTTGCTGACTTGCTATTCTTGCTGGGCCCTGTCACTTGCTCCTGAAGTGGCTGCAAGGGTTCTGCCTCCACTGAAGCACACAAGCACCCATTCTGTGGAGGGAAAGCCAAAAGCCCTTTCCTTTGGCTTTGCCCATGTGGCTTCAGGGCTTGAAATCCTAAGGGATCCAGAGTGGCAGTGCAGTCCAGGGTGTGCTGGGTCTACAGTGAAGATGAGGAAGGGGATGGAGAAGGGGGATGGAGAGAGGATAGTTCCTGGTAGGGCACACACTTTCACTGCCCCCCAAAAGGCACTGCAAGCCCTGGGTGGGAGGCTTCTGGGGGAAACGGCTGGATGGTGGACAGCCCTCCTCCCTCTGGGTGGTCCAGTGAGTTCTTCCTCAAAGTGGCACAAAAAAAAAAAAAGAAAAAGAAAAGAAAAACAAGCTGGAATGTCTGTCGAGTGATGGGAGTGATGGAAAGTAGGTCAGAGAAGGGAATGAGGGGTGAGAGGATCTGCTTTCACTTGCTCTCTTTCCTTTACAACCCTCCCTTTTACTTTACAATTTACACGTGTTTAACATCTACTCTGCACAAGGCTTTGATTTTCAAAATAAGCTACATATAAAGTGACTCCAGCAAGATTCAGGCGCTGAGTGCAACAGATTAAGGGGACATTTACTGAGATGGGTTTTAAAATAGAATCCACTAGGAGATTCTATTTTAAATGTAGAGATAATCTAACCCTTGCTCATCATGTATCAAAATAGAGCCACTGCAGAAAAAAAAACAAAAAACAAAAAACAAACAACAAAAAAAAACAGGCTCATTGCAAAGCCTCTTCACTGACCTACATTAAAAGTAGCAGGCATTACTAGAAAGAGATCGGAGTGGCAAGATAAATTATGAGCTCTGTTAGGTGCAAGAAGAAGAGATGCTCTGTAAATAGAAAAAAAGAAAGAAGAAGAAGAAAAGAAAAAAGAAAAGGAAAGAAAAGAAAAAAAATCTCCAAGGGTTGTAAAAAGAAGTTTAACTGTCAGGAAAATTTTTTTTCCCCAGGTGCTGCATTCACAGGCAACTTCCATTATTCCCAGGCTGCCTTTGGCAATTCCTTTCACCTCTCAACACTTGTTTTGAAAAAGTATCTTCACTTTTGAAAACTTGTTTTCTCAGTACCGGAGAGCTTAGCGTTTTCAACTCAGTCTTCCCCCTCTCGATCTCCTAATTCCCATTCTCTCCTTTCTTCCTGGACATGTCCTCTCTGATTTTCAGCCTCTGGGAGGCAGACACCCCTAGGGGAGGTCAGTTCTCTCTGCAGCCTGCTCGTTTTAAAATTTTTTCTCTCCTCTCCTCTCATCCTTCTCTGTTTTAGCACAATATATAGTCACTGTAGAAAAATTAGAAAACAGGCCAGGTGCAGTGGCTCACACCTGTAATCCCAACACTTTGGGAGGTGGGAGGATTGTTTGAGCCAAGGAGTTTGAGGCCAGCCTGGGCAACATAGGAAGCCCTCATCTCTATTTTTTTTTTTTTGAGACGGAGTCTCGCCCTGTTGCCCAGGCTGGAGTGCAGTGGCGCGATCTGGGCTCACTGCAACCTCAAGGTATCCTGAGGTATCAAGACTGTTTCTGGGTATCAAGGTTGTTTCTCAATTGCTGCTGGTGTAAATGACACAGTAGTTCCCTACTTTACCCCTGGATCTTTGCACACATTTTCTTAATTATGTCATTGGGATTAATTCCTCCAAGTGGGGTTGCTGAGTGTAAGGAGTATGGACATTTTCATTGCTTTTTTTTTTTTTTTTTGAAATGGAGTTTTGCTCTGTTGTTGCCCAGGCTGGAGTATAATGGCGTGATCTGGGCTCACTTCAACCTTCACCTCCCGGGTTCAAGCAATTCTCCTGCCTCAGCCTCCTGAGTAGCTGGGATTACAGGTGTGCACCACCACACTCAGCTAATTTTTGAATTTGTAGTAGAGACGGGGTTTCACCATGTTGGCCAGGCTGGTCTCAAACTCCTGACCTCATGATCTGCCTGCCTCAGCCTCCCAAAGTGCTGGGATTACAGGCGTGAGCCACTGTGCCTGGCCTTCATTGCTTTTTGATACCCACCACCAAATTGCCCTTCAGTGAGATGGTAACAATTTGCCTTCTTGCTAGAAAGTGTCTGTCTGCAGAACACTTCGCTGGGCTGAGCATTTTAATTATTTTTTAAAAATAGTTTCAAATTGTTTTAACTTAATTTATTTGGTTTTTAGAGTTGGAACTTCTTTAAAGACATAGATAAATTTGGCCATCTTCATGTGTCTTTCTCCCAATAACAGCATTACAGAGCATCAGTTAGGTGCAGAGACTGGGCAGTGCACCCGTGTGCAAAGACAGGAGACACGAATCTTCCCTGAAGGAGTGACAGTCTAGGGAGGAAGGAAGACTGCAGGTGAGGTAACAGGTAACAGCTCTGTGTGAGGAATGCTATGATTGCAGGCACTGTGTGGGAGCCTCTTGCAGCCCTCCCGTGAGGGAGGGGGAGGCAGGGGTGGGGCGGAGTGTGCACAGGCAAGAACAAGCCTGGGGCACCGAGAAACTGCAAGAAGCCCAGGCTGGCTGCAGCATAAAGTGTAAGAGAGCACGGCTGGGAGGTGGGCAGGACTCAGATCATGGCAGGCCTTTCATGCCTGAGTAGGCAACCACTGTCAGGCAGGTTCACACACAGTAATCACATGCACGAGGTAACACGCGTGGAAGAGAACAGATGCTTTGCTAGCTGTCCTCTTGCCACAGTCACTTTTTAACTAATCACTAAAAGGTGCTGGGTTACTATTGACCCCTACAGCACCTGTGTGGGATAAGGAAGGGGTGCCCCAATGAAACAAACACAAGTTGGTTCTATATGAATTATATATATAAAATTATTAAATCCAAGATAATAGAAAATTAGTGTTTTCAGTCACAATACTCAGGATTTGAAAGTCTCTGGGATGTAACAATTCATCATAAGATAGTTTTAGTCATAAAATAATTTTCATGGGGACAACATTTTCTATGGCAATTTTAATGCCTGCTTCAGTTTTTTTTTTTTTTTTTTTTTGAAACGGAGTCTCACTCTGTCGCCCAGGCTGGAGTGCAGTGGCGCAATCTCGGCTCACTGCAACCTCCGTCTCTCGGGTTCAAGTGATTCTCCTGCCTCAGCCTCCTGAGTAGCTGGGATTACAGGTGTGCACCACCATGCCCCACTAATTTTTGTATTTTTAGTAGAGATGGTGTTTTACCATGTTGGCCAGGCTGGTCTCGAACTCCTGACCTCAGGTGATCTGCGCACCCTCGGCTTCCCAAAGTGCTGGGATTATAGGCATGAGCCACTGCACCCGGCTCAGTATCTTATTTTCTATAAAAATGGTCACTAGAATTGATAGTCTTTCTTGTGACATTCTTGATAAGTAGCTTTTTATAATTGTTTTAAAAGTATCTACATTTTCCACTGCTGGCTGATACTACCAAAGTTAATGTATCCTAAGAGCTAGGATGGTTTTAGGAAAATGTGTCTGGTATATTATTACTGAAAATATATGGAGGCACTTCATGGGAGGCAATTAGATTTTATTAATCTACTTATTTATTTATTTTTTGAGACAGGGTCTTGCTCTGTCACCCAGGCTTGAGTGCAATGGCACGATCATGGCTCACTGCAGCCTCAACCTCCTGGGCTCAAGCAATCCTCTGCTCTCAGCCTCCCAAGTAGCTGGGACTACAGGCATGTACCAACATGCTGGCTAATTTTTGTATAGATACAGTGTTTCACCATGTTACCTAGGCTGGTTTTGAACTTCTGAGCTCAAGTGATCCTCCTGCCTCCCAAAGTGTTGGGATTACAGGTGTGAGCCCAGCCATATCAACTAGATTTTAGAAAGCGACTTCAGGATTTTAGTTCCTCTTACACTAATGCTTCATCAGTATCACTCTTCCTCCTATGTTTCTCAATTTCAATTGTATATTTTTAATGGTTGCAGAAGCTCATATTTGTCATAATTTTTCAATTTATGCATGTCATCTAGAATACTGAAAAGACCTTGAGATATTCTTTATTATAAGCCTCTCTTTTAAAGAGATATTATTGCTTCCAATATAGAAAAAACTAATTTTGCTATTGACCTTCAGACTATGGAGGATTACGGGTGTGAGCCACCTCACCTGGACAGGACTTTTTAATATTTTATTCACTATTGGCTTTAAAGAATAGGCAACCTGGCCGGCCGTGGTGGCTCACGCCTGTAATCCTGGCACTTTGGGAGGCTGAGGTGGGTGGATTACCTGAGGTCAGGAGTTCGAGACCAGCCTGCCCAACATGGTGAACCGCCATTCTCTACTAAAAATACAGAAGATTAGCCAGGTGCAGTGGCGTGTGCCTGTAATCCCAGCTACTTGGGAGGCTGAGGCAAGAGAATCACTTGAACCTGGGAGGCAGAGGTTGCGGTGAGCCGAGATCAGGCCACTGCACTCCAGCCTGGGTGACAAAGCAAGGCAGCCTTAGAATCTTTTGGGGACCTATGCTGAAATCCATTAAGTTTGTCATAAATTTTTTTCATCTTTGTTGTATCCCTGCTCCCTCAAATCATTATAGCCTATATTCAGTGCTTCTGTTGGTGATGGTTGTGGTCAACCAAAAACCTAAATAATCCTTCTCCAGCTGTATCATTTACTGTAGGGAAAAAAATTAATATTTACATATAGATATATTTGCATTTTGAAAATGTACAAATCTAAAAATAATTGTCAACTGTTCCACGTGGCTTACATCAGGAAATGTACCTCAAGTTATTTAACTGTGTGATATTTAGCACTTCTTACAAGATTCAAAATAACTTCAGTCAACAAATCTGCTATATTTTAATCATTTGGTTTTGCTTTTCATCTGCTAAATAATGTGTAAATGTTATTTGGTGTTTATATATAGTATATAATATTTATATATAGTATATAATATTTGGTATATATTTGGTGTTTATATATAGTATATAATATTTATATTTGGTATATATTTGGTGTTTATATATAGTATATAATATTTATATATAGTATATAATATTTGGTATATATTTGGTGTTTATATATAGTACATAATATTTGTATAATAATATACAAGTATATGTTTATATAAACAAATATATAGTATATATACAAATTATTGCATATTTGAAATATACAATATATATTTGTATACTGCTGTAAATTCTATTAAGCTTCTATGCTTTTCATAAATGAAGAAAATTCCTGTTATTATACTGCTTATACATTTTTGTAGATGATCCTCTGAATGCTAGATATTGTCTTGCCAAAACAGAATTGAGTTTATTTGTTCAATGTAATATTTTCCTCATCATATAGAATCTGTTTTGCAGCATTAATAATTATATATTTCTAGTCAGATTTGAAATTTGAATACTCAGCATTCCTATTGATGTTTATTTCAGATTCTTCATGTTTACAAAAAAAATATGCCAAGTGCTGTACAACCTTTTCATTCTTTCCCATTTTCCAGCTGATTTTTTGTTCTCAAAGAGCTGGCAAAATACAGAGTCCTTTGAAGTATAATAAAATAATCAGAATCTAGTCATTATTATTTCTCCTCACCATTTGGAAAAAATTTGTGTCCATTATATTTCCAAAAACTTCCAACCTGTATTATCTTTTGTAAAGATAAAAAATTTCTTACTTGAGGTGAATAATTTTCAGCAAGAGTACATCTTTGTTTCCTATTCAAACTACTTGGCCATGTGTTTGAATTCTTTGCATTTTTAAAGCTACTTTTTTTTAGATTCATCGATTATTGCTGACAATGGAACTAAAAGGTAAATTCACATCTCACATTTCTGTGACACATTAACTGAAACAAACAACCCTAAACTCTCTATTTCTCCCTAAATTTATTCAATAATCCAAATAGTTTTACTTTACTTTCTATCTAGACAGCTTTTCATCTTCTGGTTTTAGTTTGTTTTTTTTTCTTATCAGTATCCTGGGAGAAATAATATTATATTAGCTTATTAAATGTTAAAGAAATATTATTAAGGCTGGGCATGATGACTCATGCCTGTAATCCCAGCACTTTGGGAGGCTGAGGCGGGTGGATCACGAGGCCAGGAGTTCAAGACCAGCCTGACCAACATGGTGAAACCCCATCTCTATTAAAAATACAAAAATTAGCCAGGCATGGTGGCACATGCCTGTAATCCCAGCTACTCAGGAGGCTGAGGCAGGAGAATAGCTGGAACCCGGGAGGCGGAGGCTGCAGTGAGCTGAGACCGTGCCACTGTACTCCAGCCTGGGCATCAGAGCGAGACTCTGTCTCAAAAAAAAAAAAAAAAAAAAAAAAAAAAAAAAATATATATATATATATATGTATATATCCATATACATAATTAAAACATAATAGTAGTTTATCCTAGAACTTAAAACTTTAAAAAACATATATAATAAGCCATGAAACTTTACCAGCAGTTAGCTTTTCTCCTGAAGAAATTTTCTTTAACAACCCATAAACAATAGCTATGATACAATTCACAATTCATGATATAATAGTCTCTAATTTATGAATATAAAATAATTATTTTATGAATATATAATGGCCTGTGATCATTAATTACCACAAAAGTGAGTTATGTAATAATAAAAATCCATAGATCTAAATTAGGAATTCAGAGCTACCATTCAGGCAGACAATATGAACTGTAATGCAAAACTTCAAATTTAGCCAATACACAAATACTAATACAGGATTTAAAAAAAAAATTAGATAAAAATCAAAACAAGAGTTGGAAAACAACTCCTTGTTTGGAAGCACTAGTTATTGTGGCACTCGTTACCTAAACCAATAAGGTCTTTGTCAAACACTCTCTGCTTCAGCTTATGAAGTAAATGAAGTCAACCCTGTTAGAAAATCTATTTCCATCTGAAAGAAAATTGTCATAAAAAAGGATTTTTGTTAGACAAGACATTTTATTGTTATTTGTCAGAAAACTATTTTAATAAGAATATGTCACCTACCTTTAGAGTTAGCAGTTAAATAAAAAAGTGAAAAAAATTCAACATAATGATGTCTGTGATGTGCGTAGTTTCTGTCTTTCTTTTTTTTTTGAGACAGAGTTTCACTCTTGTTGCCCAGGCTGGAGTCCAATGGTGCGATCTTGGCTCGCTGCAACCTTCACCTCCCGGGTTCAAGCGATTCTCCTGCCTCAGCCTCCTGAGTAGCTGGGATTACAGGCATGCCCCACCATGCCCGGCTAAGTTTTTGTATTTTTAGTAGAGACAGGGTTTCTCCATGTTGGTCAGGCTAGTCTTGAATTCCCAACCTCAGGTTATCTGCCCACCTTGGCCTCCCAAAGTGCTGGGATTACAGGTTGGATAGTTTCTTTAGATGTCATGCCCTTGAGCAATAAACCACCTGAACAACTGTCCTTAGCTACTCCAAAATTTATGTGGTTATTACAGCTAATAAAGATGATATAGAAACAATCTGTGTAGTAAATGAAAGGTAGTTTAAGGGATTATGAGACCTCTGTTTGGATGCTGGTTTTGTTGTTTGCTAACTGTGACCTGGAGCAATTCACTTATCACTCAGTTACCTCAGCTACAAATGGGGATAAGTATGCCTCATCCTTTAAACTGCTGACCGGAGGTCACACGAGATACCCCCAGTTCTGAGTCGTCAATGAAATCGTAAGATATGCATAAGGTTTCCATTTTGCACTTGTTAAAAATGTGCTTGCGGCTGGGCGCGGTGGCTCATGCTTGTAATCCCAGCACTTTGAGAGGCCGAAAAAGATGGGTGGATCACTTGAGGTCAGGAATTTGAGACCAGCCTGGCCAACATGGTAAAATCCCGTCTCTACTAAAAATACAAAAATTAACTGGACATTGTGGTGGGTGCCTGTAATCCCAGCTACTCGAGAGGCTGAGGCAGGAGAATCACTTGAACCCGAGAGGCAGAAGTTGCAGTGAGCCGAGATCACGCCACTGCACTCCAGCCTGGGTGACAGAGTGAGACTCTTGTCTAAATAAACAAATAAGTACGTAAAATGTGCTTGCTTAAAAAAAATTTTTATTATGTTTTTAAATTGAATGAAGGATATGTGCAGAGCCAGTAAAGGATGGTAATATGGGATCAGTTCCTGTTAAGTCACCTGTGGACAGTTCTGGCTTCACATGTTCACTGGTGTTCTTTTGTAGGAGCCCAAGAGGCTGACAGTTTAATTTTCTTAGGATGCCAAATGTTAAGACACCTGTTTGACGTTTGCAGATAAGCTGCTGTGCAAAATGAAAACCTGATGGTGATCTTTAAAGCAACCCCAACCAATAAATGTCTCTGTAATAAACCTCAAGAGGACACAGGGTTTCTATTTTGAGAAATGAAATTCTGCGAAAGCAACCAGAAAAACATTTAAAGTCCTAGAAGTGGTGAGAGTATATGGCTCCACTCGATTACGGCAGCACATCTGTGGCCAGCCTGAAAAAGAGCAAAGGGAGTGTGTCCAACTTCTCAT
Organism: Gorilla gorilla gorilla; assembly: GCF_029281585.2. Taxonomy (NCBI): domain Eukaryota; kingdom Metazoa; phylum Chordata; class Mammalia; order Primates; family Hominidae; genus Gorilla; species Gorilla gorilla. The sequence continues at coordinate 50,705,960 of NC_073224.2, read as the reverse complement.
TCATTCAATGAGCATTTATTGAGGGCTGCTGTGTTCCAGGCACTGGCCTGGAAGCCGGGGAGATAAGTGAAATCAGACATGATCTCAGTCCACTGGGCTCTTGAAGTTCATGAACTGTCTTTCTTGCCCTCTGTCTTCCCAGGTTCTGTTCCTCCCTCCTTCTGCATCCTAGGTGACAGCCTTCCTTTCACACTCAGGTGTACAATGCTCCCTCTCTTAGCAATGATTTCAGATGTTCATGGAAGGAAAAATGGCTGGATATTCCAACTGCCATGCCTTCACTACAAGCACCCTCCCATCTGGTATATCCACAGCCTCAGCACTGCCATAGGAATCCTTCCTACACATCCGTGACCACAACGAATGCCACCTCCTCCATGTAGTCTTCCCTTGTCACTCAAGTTAGAAACAACCTGCTCCTCCTTTCTGATCCAATAGCCCTTTCTTTGTACATCTTTTTAGCTTTGATTATACACCCACCTTTTGTTACAGCTGCTATGGTTGCCGCGGATATTTTCCTCTCTAAATTGGGGTGGGGGGTGAGCGTGGGGTAGCACTCTCTGAACCCAGGGCCCGTGTCTCATTCTTCTCTCTCCTTGCAACCTGTCTCACGCTGCTAAGGACATACCATATGCTAAAGAGAAGTTTGACTGGATTGGATTTTTTTTTTCTTTGATTTTAGCTACCCAGAATCAGATTGACCAATCCCCCTAGTGGCATTCTTACATCATGGGTCCACGAACTGTTCTTACGTTCTATTTATTTCATATTTTTGAGTCTTCTTTGTTCTCCATTTCCCATCCGCTCCACCCATCCCACCCCACTCCTGTTATAGACACACTCTCTTGTTTTATTAAAGTGTGACCTTCGAATCTATCTTCCATAATGTTATTTGCACACTTGTGTAAGCTTGAGTGATACTTGAGATTGTTGGGATTGAATTTGCCTTTGGCTGAGGGAATGAAACACCTCCACTGGAATTTCAGTCACCAGCACCTGCAAGGAAGTTTTTTGAGGCAATTGCTCTTGGAATCACAGCAGGAGGTAGTCAGCAGCTTAGTCCAGGGGCGGCGGACTTATCCAGCTTCCTCTTCCGCTTCTTCTGCAGGCTCCCCCAACCTCAGAGCCTCCTTGTTGCCTCATGCCTGGACTTTGCCCCTCTGGTAGAGCCTTTCTACACAGCCGCTGCACTGCCAGCCAGGAGGCTCCGGGGGGAATTCTTGTGTCCAAGCAATTGCTGTCCTCTTGACACATCGCTATTTGAGAACACCCAATCTGTTCCTCCTGAATCTTTTGGCTTGCACCCCTGAATGTAGCATAGCACACTCTTGGCAGATAAGGCAAAATGCTCCTCTCTTGCCCTATGGTGAAGAAATGCCATGGGTCCTTAGATCAGCAATTCTCAAACTCTTTGGCCTCCAGACCCCTGTACACTCTCAAAAAGTACTAAGGAACCCAAAATGCTATTGTTTATGTAGTTTATATCTATTCATATTGACCATATCAGAAATTAAAACTAAGAAAATTTAAAAATATTTATCTAATCCCCTTAGAAAATAGTACTAAAGCCATTACATCTTAAACATAATACTTTTTATGAAATATAACTATTTCCCAAAGCATGAAGAATTTAATGAAAAGAGAAGCACTGTTTTATGCATGTGCAAATCTCATTATTCATACCTAGCTCAATAAAAGACAGCTGAGTTCTCAGGTCTGCCTTTGCACTCAGTCTCATGCCATATCACATGTCACATAGACTTTGGGAAACTCCACCGTATGCTTGAGAGAAACTGAGAGTGAAAAAGGCAACTAGTATCTTAGTATTATTAAGAGAGTGGTTTTGACCTCATGAACCCTCTGAAAAGATCTCTGGAACCCCCAGGGGGTCCCTGGACTACACTTTGAGAACTGCTCCCTAGATCATTGGTTTCTTGACGACAAGGCCATTTTCTATTCATCCTTACAGACTGGGTTATTTATTTATTTATTTATTTATTTATTTATTTAAACTGAAAGACCAGCATAATAGGACAGACTGGGCTTTAAACAGACTATGTAGTTGGCACTCAGTAAACTTTGCTTGAATTGTTTGGAAATGTCTGTGTCATGAGGGTTTATTGCTCCATCGTCAGCATCCAGGGACATGCTATACTCACTCTAGTGATGCTGCTATGGCTGAAGGTGTTTGGATTCTCCTTGGAGGTCGGCCTTTAGAGAAATTGGTAGTTCTGTGGAATATCCTCAGTGATGTCATATCTTTGTTCTCTGAGGAGTGCTTTGATTTTTGGAAACAGCCAGAGTGAAATCTGGTTTATAATATGAGTAGTCAAATTGGGTAACACTGTATTTTGGATTTGTAAAAAGGAATACTGACTTCCTAAAACTGGGATGGCAGATCTATTTTAATGGCCATTTCTCTAATTTTACACACATATTTACACCTGTGCAAATGATATTTCTTGCAGTTTAATAATTACATCATCATTTCAAGTGTAAAAAGTGGAAACAATCTAAATTTACTACTAGGAGACCAGTTAAATAAACTGTGAGCAACCATAGAACGGAACACTCTGAAGAGGAAGAAAGGAATGAGAAAGTTCTGTATGTATTAATAATAAATTAACACCTAGATATATTAAGTGAAAAAGCAAAAGGCAAAACAAAGTATGTAGTACACTGTCATGTGTAAAGAAGACGCCTGTATGGTGAGTGTGTTTCTGTCTGTGTGTTTGCTCATGTTCACATAAGGTACACAATAAACTGGGCATGCTGGTTTCCTGCAGGGAGGAGAACTAGATGCCTGGGGTCAAGAGCAGATGAGCAGCTTTTCCAGGGCTATCCTTTTGTACCTTTTGAATTCTAAAACCGTCTGAATGTGACCTAATGAAACAAACACTTCAAAAGTCCCAAACTGAAAAGGTGATGATGTCCTCCCCTTACAAAATTAAAAATAGAAACAATTTTAACACTTAGAAAACCTATTCTCTAAAAGAATTCTCTGTATTTCCTGGCCAATAACACAATTGTTAGAAGAAATGTACAATGTACCAGGTGACATGTGGAAGGGGACAACAGAAGGGGGCAATGACAGGCACTTGTGAAAACATTCACCTTTTTCTTGATCACGTCTTGTTCCTCTTCTCATCCTTGCTTCATCTCACAAATAGGGGAACTGAGTCCAAGTAGGTGAAGTGACTCATCCGTGCCACCTGGGCTCTTGGTTCCAATGCTTGCCTTGTTAGGGGATTTCCTGACTGCTCCTGCAGCTCTCTTTGCTAGAATGTGGTAACAGTTGGGGGAGGAGAGGGTGGCAGATCCTCTTTCATTTGGCCTTAAGCACACCTCCCTCTTCGCCTCTCACCCTGAGCAGGGCTGGCGCCTGAGGCAGGTGAACACCTGTGGTGGTGGCTGTGGGACAGCATCTTCCCCTGCTCTTTCTCTTCCTTCTTCCCCTTGGCCACCCATACCCAGGCAGGTGTCCTCCCCAACCCCAGGACACTGCTCTTGGTGTTTCACAGGCACGTGTCCTCTTTTTCTGAAATTGACATTACCCAGTTCAACATCACCTACTTTACCGGAGTACTTTGGGCTCTTTCAAATCAATTTCCGCTTCGAAGGCTAAAGATTTGTCATCAGCTAAGAGGTTCAAAAGTCTGTGGTGTAGGCTCTCCAAAATTCTGGCAGAGGTCAGTTGACCCTGGCTTTTATAAAGGAGTCTTTGGCATTCATTCATTCATTCATTTATTGAAGAAATATGTATTGGACCTATTCATTGCATGAGGCACTTTCTAGACACTGGGGGTGAAATGTTGGCCAAAACAGATAAGGTCTCTGTTCTTATGAAGCTCACATTCATGTGATGAGAGGCTGACAATAATCAAGTAAACAAATAAATGATCAAGGTAACTTCAGATACTAATAGATGAGAGGGCGATGTGACAGATAGGGGCTGGGGAGCCACCTTTGAATTTGTGCTGAATTCTATCTGAAGATGCCTTCACTAAGAGAGAGGTGCTATCTCCATGGCCTTTGAGGCCCTCCCCTCCAGTGGTGAGATTTTAACAATCTCTCCATCTGACAGGTTCCCATGCAGGAATGAAAGACATGGAAGGGAAGAGGGGGGGCCAGCTCCCTGAGTCCTGTGTCCACCAGCTGCTGCTAAATACCTCTGAGAAACTCTGCTTCTATCTAAGGGGACCTACTTCTCTCGGGAATCTCAATACTTGAAAGAAGAACCTCCTGGATGGACCCTTTGGCAAAATGAATTGGACCAACTGTAAGTTCCAGGACTGGAGAGCCAGCAATGCCTCCGTGGACAATCTCACCCAATTACTCTGCTCAGGTAAGACCAACTGAAAACCAGAACAATACAAATGGTGGTTATTCCTGTCTTCTGTTTCTTTGTTTGTTTTTGTGACAGGGTCTTGCTCTGTCACCCAGGCTGGAGTACAGTGGTGTGATCATGGCTCACTGCAGCCTCGACTTCCCTAGCTTAAGTGATTCTCCTATTTCAGCCTCTCAAGGAGCTGGGACTACAGGCATGCAGTAGCACACCCAGCTAATTTTTGGATTTTTTTTTTTTTTTTAAAGTAGAGACAAGGTCTAGCTATATTGCCCAGGCTGGTCTCAAACTCTTGAGCTCAGGCGGTCCTCCTGCCTCGACTTCCCAAAGGGCTGAGATTATAGGCGTGAGCCACTGGGCCTGGCTCGTTATTACTGTTGAATAATAGTCTGATCACTGAGTTCTTAAACAACTCCATGAGGTAGGCATTCATATTCTGTCTGTTTCACAGATGAGGCTCAGAAAAGCTAAGTGTTTGTCCTAAGATCACAGTTAGGAAGTGTCTGAGACCCAGGTCACTGTGAGGGAAGAGAGAGACCCTCTCATATTGTTTTATATTGTTTTATACTCAGTACCTGTTTTAAGGAAAAACAACAAGGAAGTAAAACCAAAGACAGGCAGTCCGGCGCCAGGCCCGAAACCAGGCCTGGGCCTGCCTGGCCTAAACCCAGTAGTTAAAAATCAACTCATAACTTAGAAACTGGTGTTATTCATAGATTCCAGACATTGTATAGAAAAACATTGTGAAACTCCCTGCTCTGTTCTGTTTCTCTCTGACCACCGGTGCATGCAGCCCCTGTCACGTACCGCCTGCTTGCTCAAATCAATCATGACCCTTTCATGTGAAATCTTTAGTATTGTGAGCCCTTAAAAGGGACAGAAATTGTGCATTCGGGGAGCTCGGATTTTAAGGCAGTAGCTTGCTGATGCTCCCAGCTGAATAAAGCCCTTCCTTCTACAATTCGGTGTCTGAGAGGTTTTGTCTGCGGCTCGTCCTGCTACATTTCTTGGTTCCCTGACCAGGAAACGAGGTAACTGATGGACAGCCGAGGCAGCCCCTTAGGCGGCTTAGGCCTCCCCTGTGGAGCATCCCTGCGGGGGACTCCGGCCAGCCTGAGTGACACGATCCAAAGAGCACTCCCGGGTGGGAAATTGCCCCGGTGGAACGCCTCACCAGAGCAGCGTGTAGCAGGCCCCTGCGGAGGATTAACACAGTGGCTGAACACCGGGAAGGAACTGGCACTTGGAGTCCGGACATCTGAAACTTGGTAAGACTAGTCTTTGGAACTTGCCCCACTCCATCTGGGTGGAAGTGTGGCCTGATCACCCACAACATGCCTGCATCGGCACTTCTGTTCTGGTTTTGACTTGACTTAGATTGTGTGATACTTTGGTTTTGGTTTTGACCTGGCTTGGATTTCTGGATACTCTGATTTTGGTTTTGATTTTGGTTTGGTGTAAACTGCAAAAGTGTGTGTGTGCCCTTTTTACGTGTTTTTTTGTTTGTGGCATGTGTGTGGTGTGGGTGTGGTGTTTTGTCTCGAAGAAGCATGGGTCAGGTACAAATAAGCCCACCCCACTAGGAACTATGTTAAAAAAAAAATTCAAGAAAGAATTTAAGGGAGATTACAGTGCTACTGTGACACCAGGAAAACTTAGAACTTTGTGTGAAATAGGCTGGCCAGCATTAGAGGTGGGTTGGCCATCAGAAGGAAGCCTGGACAGGTCCCTTGTTTCAAAGGTATGACACAAAGTAACCTGTAAGCCAAGGCACCCAGACCAGTTTCCGTACATAGACAGTTACAGCTGGTTTTATACCCCCTTGCCCCCTCAACGTAGTTAAGAGAACAGCAGCATAAGCGGCTGGCAGAGGCAAAGAAAGACCCGTAGAGAGAAAAAAAGGCCATCTATACCAACTCTAAGTTAATTTAGACTAAACAAGGTCTTATTAATAGCAAAGGATAATTGAAATCCCAAACTTACAAGGTTTTCAACAAAAGTGAAGTTTGCTTAAAGTTAACAGTGTAACATGTATTATCGTAACTTCTAATCTTGTGGCCTTAGACAGTCTAGTCCAAAGGCATAAAGAAAGTTTGCTTTAAAAAAAAAAAAAAAGGAATGGTTATCTTCCAAAAAAAAAAGGGTGGGGGGGAGAAAGAATTTATGTAAAAAGAGTGTTATATGGTAAATTCTTGTCCTGAAATAAATTAACTGTTGTTTAAAGAAAAAAAAAATGTTTGTAATAAGTCAGAAAGTTGAGACACGTTGAAGAATTGTCGGCAAAAGTCGTGAAAGAAAAAATGTTATAAAAAAATTTATGCAAAAAATGTTGTATAATTTAAAAGTAGTAAGGCCTCCTGAGTACTATTAAAAAAACAGTTTATGTGCAAGGTGTATAAGAAAAGTAAAACATACCTTTGGTAAAAAGATTATAAAGGGGCATAAGAATGTGGATTTTTACCTACATTAAAAGGTTAAAAACAATTATTGTTTTAAAAGTTTAAGCAAGTTTTAAAACATTAATTATAAAGAAAATTCTGTGTGTAAACATATTAGCTAAAGTTAAAAAGGTGTCATCCAGTTTTTCTGTGAACTGGACATTAAAGTAAAAAATGCAACAGGTTTTTCTTAAAGCATCAACCTGCTCTTTAAAAAAATTATAAAAGGTTAAAAAGAGTCTATAAAATCTTACCTTATGGTCAGACATGAAAAATTGGATAAATATGTCTACAAGGTTTTATTAAATTCAGTTTAAAATTAATAACACACTAATATAAAGGTAAAATTTAGCTTATCTGGTATAAAAATCATACAAGAAACATTATTAAATATAAAATGGTGTTTAGCTTTCTTTGGTCTAAAAACTAATACAAATTGGTGCTAAAGGAAACATTCATTTTACTAGAGGATCATAAAAATTAAAGACTTAAAACAAACTTTGGCAATTAAGACAGCACGCCAAGATGCAAGTGCCTGGCTGAAATGGATCAAATATTCCATCTGCACTTTAAACAAATGCAATTGTTATGCTTGTGCACATGGCAGGCCAGAGGCCCTGATTGTCCCCCTTCCGCTAAGGTGGTCCTCCAGTTGACCAGGCACGGGCTGCATGGTAGCTGTTTTCCAGGATTCTACAGCCTGGAGTAATAAGTCATGCCAAGCTCTCTCTGCTCTATCCCAAAGTCCCTGCGGGTCATCCCCGAGGGCCATCCAGCTTCCGTCTCCCAACACTAAGTTCACTTCATGTCTCTCATGGCAGGGAGGAGACTTAGCATTCCTTGGAGACCTGAAGGGATGCAGTGAGCTTAAGAATTTTCAAGAGCTTATCAATCAGTCAGCCCTTGTTCATCCCCGAGCGGATGTGTGATGGTATTGTGGTGGACCTTTACTGGGCACTCTGCCGAATAACTGGAGTGGCACTTGTGCTTTAGCCTATTTGGCTATCCCTTTCACCCTGGCATTTCATCAACCAGAGGAAGGAAAAAAATAATAATAAGACATCGTAAAGCGAGAGAAGCCCCTTATGGGTCTTTCAACTCTCACATCTATTTAGATGCAATTGGAGCCCCGCAAGGAACACCAGATCAATTTAAAGCTTGAAATCAAATAGTTACAGGATTTAAGTCAATATTTTGGTAGATGACAGTCAATAAAAATGTAGATTAGATAAACTGCATCTATTACACCCAACAGCAATGAGCTTTTCATGAGTTAAAAAAAGAAAAAACCCATGTCGGCCCCAGCCCTGGGGCTACCTGACCTGACAAAATCTTTAACACTCTATGTGTCAGAAAGAGAAAAAGTGGCAGTTGGAGTTTTAACCCAGACTGTAGAGCCCTGGCCAAGGCCAGTGGCCTATCTCTCAAAACAACTAGATGGGGTTTCCAAAGGCTGGCCGCCATGTCCAAGGGCCCTGGTAGCAACAGCCCTGTTAGCACAAGAAGCAGATAAGCTAACTCTTAGACAAAACCTAAACATAAAGTCCCCCTATACTGTGGTGATTTTAATAAATACCAAAGGACACCATTAGCTAATGAATGCTAGACTAGCTAGATACCAATCTTGCTCTGTGAACATCCCCGCGTAACCATTGAAGTTTGCAACACCTAAACCCCGCCACCTTGCTCCTGGTGTCAGAGAGCCCAGTTAAACATAACTGTGTAGAGGTATTGGACTCAGTTTATTCTAGTGGGCCTAACCACCGAGACCACCCTTAAACATCAGTAGACTGGGAGCTGTACATGGATGGGAGCAGCTTCACCAACCCCTGCAAAGTGACTCTGAAGAAGACGACAAGCCCTGCTCCAGTCACACCCGGAAGCTGACTGGTCCACGCACAGCTGAAGCATGAGGAAACTCATAGCGGGACTCATTTTCCTTAAAATTTGGACTTGTACAGTAAGGACTTCCACTGACCTTCCTCAGACTGAGAACTGTTTCCAGTATATACATCAAGTCACTGAGGTAGGACAGAAGATTGCTACATTCCTATTATTTTATGGTTATTATAAGTGTACCAGGACTCTAAAAGAAACTTGTTTGTATAATGCTATTCTATCCAAGGTAGGTAGCCCAGGAAATAACCAACTTGATGCGTGTTATGACCCATTTTAAGCCTCCCATGATCACAGTTTTTAAAATAAAATTAAGGACTGGTCCTTTTCTAGGTGACACAAGTAAGGTAATAGCTAGAACAGAAGAAAGAGGGGTCCCCAAAAATGTAACCTTAAAATTTGACGCTTGTGCCACTATTGATAGTAAGCAGCATGGATGAGGATGTGGTTCTCTAAATTGGAAAAAAAAGTTACACAGTGAAAAAAAATAAGTATATCTGTCAAGAATCATATTTATGTGAGATGTGTCAATACGGGTCTTGCGTTATTTGGGCTACTTGAAAAGAAGTTAAAAAAGATAGTGTTTGGCTCCAAAAAGGAAAAGTCAGCCTCTCCTGCATGAGTGGGAGCTGCGACCTTTTAGAATTGATAATCACAAACCCCTCAGACCCAAAGTGGAATAAAGAAAAATATGTAACATTAGGCATTGATGGAAAAGGACTAGATCCTAGTGTAGGCATCCTAATAAAAGGAGAGGTTCAAAAACGTTCTCCAGAACCAGTATTTCAGACTTTCTGTGATGAACTAAATGTGCCAGTACCTGAGATTCCAGGAAAAACTAAAAATTTGTTTTTGCAATTAGCCGAACATGTAGCCCAGTCTCTACAAGTCGCCTCATGTTATGTTTGTGGAGGAACTGTAACAGGAGATCAATGGCCATGGGAAGCCCGAGAATTAGTTCCTATAGACCCGGTTCCTGATGAATTCCCAGCCCAAAAGAACCACCCTGACAAATTTTGGGTTCTGAAAGTCTTATTATTGGATAGTGTTGCATAGCTAGAGAAGGAAAAGGATTTACTCATCCTGTAGGGCAGCTTAGTTGTCTTGGGCAAAAGCTGTATAATGGTACCACAAAAACAGTTACATGGTGGAGTTCCAATTACACAGAAAGAAATCCATTCAGTAAATTTCCAAAGTTGCAGACTGTTTGGGCCCACCCAGAATTGCACTGGGACTGGACAGCCCCCACTGGGTTATACTGGATATGTGGACACAGAGCTTATGCTAAGCTGCCTGATCAGTGGACAGGTAGCTGTGTAATTGGCACCATTAAGCCATCTTTCTTCTTAGTGCCCATAAAAACAGGTAAACTTCTGGGCTTCCCAGTCTGTGCTTCCTGTGAAAAATGAAGCATAGCCATAGGTGATTGGAAAGACGATGAATGGCCCCCTGAAAAAATCTTACAATACTATGGACCTGCCACTTGGGCACAAGATGTCTCATGGGGATATCGAACCCCCATCTACATGCTCAACCAAATCATATGGTTACAAGCTGTTTTAGAAATTATTACTAATAAAACTGGTCAAGCCTTGACTGTTCTTGCCTGGCAAGAGACTCTGATGAGAAATGCTATCTATCAAAATAGACTAGCTCTTGATTACTTGCTAGCAGCTGAAGGACGAGTTTGTGAAAAATTTGACCTTACTAATTATTGTCTACACATAGATGATCAGGGGCAAGTAGTTGAGGATATAGTTAAAGATATAACAAAACTGGCACATGCACCTGTGCAAGTGTGGCACGGACTCAATCTGGGAGCCATGTTTGGAAATTGGTTCCCAGGAATAGGTGGATTTAAAACTCTTATAATAAGAGTAATAATAGTAATAGGAACCTGCTTACTGCTCCCTTGTCTGATACCTGTATTTCTCCAAATGATAAAAAACTTCGTCGCTTAACCTTAGTTCACCAAAATGCTTCAGCACAAGCATACTATATAAATCACTATCAATCTATTGCACGAAAAGACATAAGTAGCAAAAATAAGAGTGAGAACTCCCACTGATAAAAAGTGAGAGTCTCAAAGGGGGGAAATGAGGGAAGAGAGAGACCCTCTCACATTGTTTTATATTGTTTTATACTCAGTACCTGTTTTAAGAAAAAAACAACAAGGAAGTAAAACCAAAGACAAGCAGCCCAGCGCCAGGCCCAAAACCAGGCCTGGGCCTGCGTGGCCTAAACCCAGTAGTTAAAAATCAACTCATAACTTAGAAACTGATGTTATTCATAGATTCCAGACATTGTATAGAAGAACATTGTGAAACTCCCTGCCCTGTTCTGTTTCTCTCTGACCACTGGTGCATGCAGCCCCTGTCACATACCGCCTGCTTGCTCAAATCAATCATGACCCTTTCATGTGAAATCTTTTGTGTTGTGAGCCCTTAAAAGGGACAGAAATTGTGCATTCAGGGAGCTCGGATTTTAAGGCAGTAGCTTGCTGATGCTCCCAGCTGAATAAAGCCCTTCCTTCTACAATTCAGTGTCTGGGAGGTTTTGTCTGCGGCTCATCCTGCTACAACTGGACTTTAAATCTCAGGCACTTTCATGACATCCTCCTTTGTTCTTCTTGCTCCTACCCACCTCCTCTGCCTGCCCAGGATAGGTACTTGCCTTTCTGGCCCTGGATAGACACCCTCATGCTATCTCCCTCCTGCCATAACAGGTGTGCTCCACTCCCACCAGCCTGCCCCAGCTGGAGACCCAAGTTCCCTTCTCATTGCTCAGGGTTTAGGTGTGTCATCTGCCCCACCCCACTCCCCCATACATCATGCCCTGTGACTTGATGCTTCATCTTGCATGATTCATGGCTGGCGCCATGGGCACTGGAAAGGTCTGGTTTCCAAGACCCCTTCCTACCCTCCATCCAGTAGCTGTCAAAGGGAAACTTGGTGAGGTCAGCTATCTCACTCAGAAGGGAGACAGGGAAAAAGGCAGAAAGGAAGGGAGCTGTTAGGATACCCAACAGAATCCCATCTGGCCTTGGTGCCCCTAAAGTCTGTAAAACTTGGTACTTGTATTCCCAGATGCTATTTATCCAAGGTGGCTAGTAAATTGCCCTAGTGATCCAATGGGTTCCCCCCACCCCACCTTGGCCACAGTCTCTGCATTGCACAGCCAGCTCCCCAAGACATGTGGCCTGAAAGGTGCTATCTGCTATAAGGGCTGAATCATGCAGCTTCACTTTATGGGGAAGAAACAGGAAGGAGACTGAATGCAGATAAAGAGAGCTTTGGGTTTGGAGTCAAATGCCTGACTCCAGTCCTGGCTACAGCACTTGCCTCAGGCAAGTGCCTTCCCCTGAGATTCCTTACCTATACAATGGAAGGGTTTAAGATTCCTTCTAGCTCTGAGAATCTATGGACAGAATGTGTCTGGAGAGGGGATGGACTTTGTGTCTCCATCCCTCGAGGCAGGAGAAATTCTTTCCTGGTGTGAATAATTCTCCCCTTCCCCACCAGAGCATGGGCAGGCTCCTACGCCTGCCACCTCTTCCTAGTCGTAGCTCTACTGGCCTTGCTTATGTCCTGATCCTGTCAACCCCTCTCACATGCCCTCCCCCAGGTACCTAGCACTGCACATCCTGGTTATCTCTTTTTCTGGACCTCCTGTCATATCTGCTAACCCTTGGTAGGAATGGTAGAGCTCTGGAGTTAAACAATCACATGGAGGCAGCAGAATATACTGTGTATGAGCACTAGACTTAAAGTCAGAAAGATGGAGGTTTATGTCCAAACTCTGCCACTTACCAGCCCTATGACCCTGAGCAAGTGTGATCCCCAAGAGCTGTTTTTCTTTACTGTATAATAGGAATAATGATTGTTCCTATCTCAGGTCTATATATGAAGATTAAACAAGATAATGAATGTGCCCAATATATACTAAGTTCACAATAAACAGTAGCTAATATTACCATTTAGGATTCTGTAGAGCTCATTTGCATAGGTGTGCAAGAATTACCTTCCTATCTCCTTCGTATTACTTTCCTCTCCTTCCCCTTATGCAGAGAACATCACCACCCTGAAGCCAGAGACTAACACTGCAGGACTCAGCAGGTGGGTGAGAGAAGGGCTGGATCCATGAAGGAGGAAGGTGGGCTCCTGGGGAAGGATCTGTGGGGATTGGTGTGAGTGGGGGCCATGGGTATGGAGGCTAGAGCTGAAAAGACGGGCTAAAGTGGAGGCAGGAAATGGTTGGCCACTAAGGAGATGAAGCCTGGAAGTGGGAGAGCTTCTACAAGGGCGAGGAGGCCCCAGGGCACTTTTGTGGAGGGTCACCAAAGCCAGCCAGAGCAGCTGGATGGTCCTCATGTCTCTTAGTTGCTTCCTTCAGCTTAAGCACAGCAGCCACAGCCCTTTCTGGCTCCATTGCTGTGGTGTCCCTCATCTTGCTCCTGGTGGGTCTCTTGTCCATGACCCTGAAGAAATGGAGGCACGAGAGTGAGTTGAACAAGCTGGCCCTGGAACTGGGAATGAAGAGAGGAGAAACTGGGGGCAGAGATTGGGGTGTTTTTCCTATGGAGCAGCCTTGTCGGGGAGGGGAGCGGGTAGTGGGAGGGTAATATGAAGGAGATATGAAGATAAGACCTCTTCTCTAGACTTGCTGGGGACTCTGTACACAGCAATAAGAATTACTCATCACACAAGTTCTTCATGCTGAAAGTTATATATAGTATAAGCCATCTGCATATATGCTTATGGCCTATATGCCTCAGCTAAAAGAAATATTGATGCCAAATAATCTCTTCTAAATAATAAACAAAATTATAAATTATAAAGCGTACTCATTTCCCCTGTGTCTTCGTGGGAATTTAACTTAGTCTCAGAGGCCCAATGGGCTGAGTGTGGTGGATTTTGCATTTCAAAGTTAAGCCCTAAATCCAGCAAACAACCTAGTAAAGATGGTTATTAACCCAACTCAGACTGACTCTGAGTTTATCCATTTTTCTAGGACTATTTAAGAAACAACTGAGGCATCAGACCAACTTTCCCCACAAGTCCTCGGTAAGGAACTAGTCCAGTCGCAAGTGGGGGGGGGGGATCCTGGCCTTCTGGCTGCTTCCTTACCTAGACCCCACACAGAGGGTGGTGGGATGAGGCGGGGGGCAGATCTGGAGGAAATGCCTGTGAAAACTGAGATCTAGGGCTTGTGCAGCAAGAACTCAGCATTCTACTTGCTGTCCTGTAGGAACAGCCCAATGCCTGGTTTTGTCTTTGGAAGTCCCTGGTGCCCAGCCATCTGCCTCTAACCAGGGTTCTGTCTCTAAAGGATCTTTCCTGCCATGCTGATGGCATATATTCCAACGTGATCAACCTGGCCCCCCAGAAGGAGGACAAGTTTGCTGTCTACGCCAACATGCTCCTTTTCATCACCCCAGGAGGACATTACCAGACCAAGTGGAATACGTCTCCATTGTATTCCACTGATGGGAAGCTAATGAGATGCTCAGAGTGGGGGTCAGACCTGGCCCCAGCTGAATCTTGGCATACCCTTTGCTTTAGATTTATGTGTGTGTTTAAAAAAAAAATACATAGGCCAGGCGCAGTGGCTCACACCTGTATCCCAGCACTTTGGGAGGCTGAGGCAGGTAGATCACCAGGTCAAGAAATCAAGACCATCCAGGCCAACATGGTGAAACCCCGTCTCTACTAAAGATACAAAAATTAGCCAGGTGTGGTGGTGCATGCCTGTAATCCCAGCTACTTGGAAGGCTGAGGCAGGAGAATCACTTGAACCCAGGGGGCGGAAGTTGCAGTGAGCCAAGATCACACCGCTGCACTCCAGCCTGGCGACAGAGTGAGACTCCATCTCTAAAAAAAGTAAATAAATAAAAATAAAACATAAAACATATTCTGATGGAGGTGGATGGCTAGACATTTCTTCTGATTTATTAGAATCAAAGTACAGTTCTAATAGAAAGGGGTGACATACAAGAAACACAGGACATGCTCGTCCATGCTGCCCCAGAGGCAGGCTCCTGAGACAGACTGGCCAACAAGGAAGCCCTCTGAGCTCCTGCCCCTCCTGAGGCAAAAGGGCCGAGGAGGGGGATTCAGACCATTTCAGGCCCAGCTGCTTTTGTCTCTCCAGTCTTACCCTGTCAGGAGTTAACACCCCATGGGTGTCAACTTAGGAGTCATGCTTGTATCTGTGATCATGTGCATGGCTGACTGCCTCGTGTGTCTGCACAATACAACTGCTGGACAATATGCCAGATGTGGGGGAGGAGGCATGGGGGGCTGCAGGTGCCTGGGAAGTGCTTCTTACTGAGGAACTTGGAGAGCTCCCAGGAAGCATGGGGGCCACCTGAGAAAGGGGGCGGGGGAGGAGTGCCAAGCGGGAAGTGGGCTATGTGTCACCACTGGCCAGGAACAGCTCCCGTGGGAACTGTGGTAGATGACTGGAACTTTACAATTGATTTACTCCTTCTTTTCGTCATTCACAAGTACTCATTAAGCACTTCCGTGATCTAGGTCCTGGGAATACAGCAGTGATCCCAACAGACAAAGCCTTGTCCTCACAGAGCTTACCTTCTAGAACGAACAAAGAAACACATAAACACACAACATGTCAGATGGTGGGATGTGCTACGGGGAAATAAAGCAAGCATTCCCTACCCTACACTTCCTTATAAGAGGTAAGAGTGGGTTGCTAGTTTGTATCAGGTGTTCAGGGAAGGCCTTACTGATATTTGACCTAAAAAAAAGGTAAGAATGTGACACCTGATGATAAATAGGGAAAGAGTATTTCAGGCAGGAGGAATGGCAGTGCAAAGGCCCTGAGGTAGACGTGTACCTGACATGGTCAAAGAAAAGCGAGGAGATGAATGTGTCTGGAATGGAGTTGGGGGGTTGCAAGGGTCACAGCAACGATGTGGAGAGTCAGGGTTCTTCACTATTAGGAGGGGGCTTGGAAAATGGAAAGTTTCAAGCATGGCTTGTGTTTTAAAAAGATTTTTCTGGCTACTGTATTGAGCCAGACTGTAGGGGCAAGAGTGGAAGTAGAGAAGGTGGTAATGCAGAAATGCCCAGTGGTTAAACCCTCATAACAAAAGGACTTGCATGTTTCTCTGGAGGCAGCTAGAAGGCAGGACTCCAGGCAGAAGAGAGAAACCCATGTTGAGGTCAGTCTGTGGATGGCAGGGACCCCACAGACTGGACCAATGGTGGCAGTGGGAAAGGTTCCTGGGGAGGTTGGTCAAGTACTAACAAGGCCAGAAGCCTTCTACCTTGAGTCTTGCTCTGGCAACCCCACCTCTTCTTTCATCTTCTCCCATCTAGGGAGAAGTCTAATGGGCATGATAGTTAGAGGTGGTGAGAGGATAGGGACAGGAAAGTCCTGCCTGTGGGACAACAGGGATCAGGCACTCAACAAGTCTTAGGCCTCTCACCAGGACCAGCATGTTGGGAACCTGCCTCTCCATCCATATTCAGTCTCAGAATGGGCAGCTGCTTCTCCTGCACCCTCATCTTGGTCTGGTCTTGGTGATAGGGTGGGGAGAGTGGGACATTGCACAGAAGGGGCGCAGAAGGCAGTGGGAACCCAACCATCAGTTTTTCAGTTTTTCAGTGGCCTGTATCTGCTTTAGCCAGGACTGGGCTTGGCCCCAGGACTAGAGGGACCAAAAAGAAGAACCACTGTTTAGACTGCCATGACACACAGGGCCCGGGAAGATCGCTGGCTGGATGTGTTCAGCACCTTTGGTCCCTCCAGGGATTTCTGAAGATTCTCATTCAAATCAGTACCTGAGTTTGGGAATCAGTGACTGCAGGCAGTGTTTCCCAGCATATTCCATGGAGAATCCCTCCAGAGCCCTGGTCTTTAGAGGCGTATGCCTCTGGTTCTACCACTCTCTGCAGTCTCGTTGCTCTTATCTGCGAATCTCTTATCTATTAACTAGACATTCCCCTAATTTATAGGGGTGTCTACTTAAAATTATTGATATCTTTAAATTTTAAAAAAGGAGAACTCTCTTTCTTATAAAGGGTTACAACCTGGGCCAGGCGCAGTGGCTCACGCCTGTAATCCCAGCATTTTGGAAGGCCGAGGCGGACAGATCACTTGAGGCCAGGAGTTTGAGACCAGCCTGACCAACATGGTGAAACCCTGTCTCTACTAAAAATACAAAAATAAGCCGGGTGTGGTGGCACATGCCTGTAATCCCAGCTACTCGGGAGGCTGAGGCAGAAAAATCGCTTGAACCTGGGACGTCAAGGTTGCAGTGAGCCAAGATTGCACCACTGCACTCCAGCCTGGGCAACAAGAGAGAGACTCTGTCTCAAAAAAAAAAGGGTTACAACCTACAGGAAGGGAAGTGGAGCCTCTGGCTGAAACTGAAAGCAGACACTTCAGAGACAGAAGGGAGAGGCTGAGATTTATGCTTAGTGAGACTGGCTGTACATACATATTCAGTAGGTTATAGGACAATCTTATAAATATTTATGAGGGGTCCTAATGCATGTGTAGTGCATAAACATATATGTTACATATGACCCATATTTGTAGAGACAGTATTAAAATGCAGTAAATTTAGGCTCTGTATGTCAAAAGGTGAAACATAAGGCACAAAGCCACTTTGTGCTTAATCTCTGCAAACCAGCCAGAGCCAGTCAGTGGTTGGTGGTCAGTTATTAGGACAGGACGGAATTCTTTGTCAGGCCGCTCAGTTTTCATGGTGAACCTGTGATAAGGGAGTGTAGTCTGGCCATGGTGTCAGGTGATCTGCTGAAGTCCATGGAAGGATCTTCCAGTCTTTGTTTTTCAGATATTGGTTTCTGTTTATCTCTTAGAAAGTCTGGTAACAACACAAAGAGGGGGTACTGAGGCATATCTAACCTCCTATCTCATCAAAGCCAGGGAAACTTAAAGTTTTTCTGGGTGATCTGGGCCAAGAGGGGTCCATTCAGTCTGTCAGAGGCATCAGATTTTATTCTGGTTCCACAGGGGACTCTAGAATGTGATTCCCGGTCTCTCCACCCTAATCCTGTCATCATCCTAGGAGATTTTAGTGGCAATGTAGATAGTTCTTCCTAGCTCTGAGCTCAAAGTTTCCCAAAGTGTATTTTTCTAGTTATGAGAGACATTAATGGGTGTAGGGATAGAGATTAAATGAGACCTATGATCAAATAAGTTTGGAAAATGATGAATAAGCAAAGGGTAACGTAGAAGAAGAAATTTTCATTTAAAACCAAAGCTGATGATGTGGATTCCTAATAAGATAAGTGAGCAACAACCTGGAGGGGGCCCCAGGTGGGGAGAGCAATTTTTCTGCCAGACAGCTCATCACTGACAACCCACTGGCAGGACATCCTGTTCCCAAATACCTCACTCCACACATAGCCCCAACAGCACAACCTCATTCTGCACATACCCCCTCCAGTACAACCCTAGAAAACTTCCCTCCAGTCCCTGCCTCTTTGCAGACAGCCCCTTCTCTGCCGTGCTGCCCATTGCCTCCTTGCAACATATTCTCCCTGTAATGAGCTTGCTTTCTTTAACTTACTACTGTCTTGGTAAATTCTTTTACCATCTGTGACGTCAGCCCCAGCCAGTTGCACCTGCATCAGATGACAGCTACTTCTGTCTTCTAAGGAGGGTGGAATGGTTCACATAGATAAGAAAATATGTACTCCATGGCTCCATTCCACTTACGGGGACTGAAGAGGGGAGGAGAAGGTAGAAAGGAAACTAACATTTCTGTGCTTCTGCGTCTTTTCTATGTTGATGACCTGCAAGTGTAGGGCAGACAGCCCATGTGACCTGATTGCCTAAGACTTTCCTGCTGTACACCTGTTGGCCAGCAAAGTTATTACTAGGCCCACTTTCAATCTCAAAAGTGTCATAGTTTGGACGATGTATTATGTGGTTACCTGTTAATGAGGCTTTGAAAATGTAAAAGTAGGTTCAAGACCAAATAAGGAGAGGAAAGCAAAGTTGTTTTGTACAATAAAGTGAGGAGAGTTGAGTTGGGGTAGGGTGGAGGGGGCGAGGGAGATAAGAGGAAAGTTTTGAGGGGGAAAAGGGGCTAAAATTATGGAGACATAAAAGGCTTTCACTACCACAAACCTCAGTAAAGCCACTGAACACAGACATGCCTTATAGGGAAGGGAAATTCATGAAGAAGGGACTGAAATCCACAACTCAATCAGCACAGAGCAGAAATAATGGGGAAGTGGTAAGAGGTGCACTATGAATGAGCTGGAGAATTTAAAAGGAGGCTGAACTCAGAGTCGAAGTGACCTTGAGAAGATAAACCCTCTGGAAATTCTCAGAATCTCAGGATGGGCCCCAGAGTATCTAAAGACGCTACAGTTCAATGGATTGAGCCAATTGTATATAAATCTTAATGGATAGGTTGACCTCAGCATAAAACTTGGTGGAAATTTTAAACAGGTTTCTTTATTTCAGCACTTCTCAGAGCGCTCATTGTATAAGGTACTTTGTGAATATCCAGATAGCATTCTTCAAACTCTCTTTTATTTCCCCAGGGGGCATCCCATAGGACAAGAAGCATTCTTTGTGACGCTCTGTGGGAAGAGCTGGTTTAAAGGGGTGCCTGTCTGGGCAACACTGTCCCACAGGGGCCCCCATGACCAAACTAACTCTGCTTCTACCCAGAAAGGGTGCAGAGTAGCCACTAGACTTTTATGTGGCAAATGGGATGGTTATGCCCAGCCTGAAGCCAGGATGCCCTTTCTGGTTGCCTTGATTTGTGTTTAACAGCTCCAAATGCTTAATGAAGCAGTAAGAGATTTTTCTCTTGGGCAGTACTTCCCAACTAGGGGTGAGTTTGCCACCCTTACCCCCATCCCAGTGAATATTTTCAATTCCTAAAGACGTGTTTTGATTGTCACACCTGGGTGGGGAACATGCTACTGGCATCTAATGCATAGAGGGCAGTAATGCTGCTAAACATCTTTCAACGCACAGGACAGAGCCCCACAAAAGAGAATTATCTAGCCCCCAATGTCCATAACACTGCTGTCGAGAAAACCTACCGCAGGATCTTACTGGGCTTCATAGGTAAGCTTGCCTTTGTTCTGGCTTCTGTAGATATATAAAATAAAGACACTGCCCAGGCCCTCAACGTCCCGAGCCAGGGCTCAAGGCAATTCCAATAACAGTAGAATGAACACTAAATATTGATTTCAAAATCTCAGCAACTAGAAGAATGACCAACCATCCTGGTTGGCCTGGGACTGTCCTAGTTTTAGCATTGAAAGTTTCAGGTTCCAGGAAAGCCCTCAGGCCTGGGCTGCTGGTCACCCTAGCAGCTGAGGGACTCTTCAATACAGAATTAGTCTTTGTGCACTGGAGATGAATATACTTTAATTTGTAACGTGAAAACATCTATAAACATCTACTGAAGCCTGTTCTGTCTGCACCGACATTTTCATTGAGTACGTATTCTGCCTACCAGATACAGCTGCTCTACAACTTTCGAGGGCTGGTATAAAACTAGCTTTTACCTATTTTTAAAAATTACATGAATAGTAAAAACTTGGATTAACCCAGTATTCGGGTATTTTCAATTTCCTTGGGAGCTTAGAGGATGGACAAATAAAAAGATTCTTTATTTCAACATCAAATATATGCTATTGTTTACATATGAAGATAACCACATATATGTATAAATTCACCGTTACTTTTTAGCAATACTATAAAATCCAACAGAAAAAAATAGCATTTACTATTAAAAAAAAAAAAGAATTAGTCTTTGTGGGTTTGGGGCAAGCAACTGCCCTTCTCAGTTAGGATGGGGGAATTCTGGACATTTCCAGCTAAAGCCCAGGGGTCAAGGGAATGATAAACTCCTCGGTCTTGAGCATTAAGAGAAATTCTACCAGCTCACCCTCAGTAGAAGGGTCCATAGTCCTGCCCCTCACCCGCCTGGCAGGGAGAGCTGCCTTTCTCTCCTGCCATCCCCCTATATCCACGGCTTCTCTCAGAGGAGCTGCTGAGTGCATTTTGCAGAATGAGTGACTGGGCACTGCTTTTCCAGAAGATTCTCAGGAAATTCTGTTTGGTAGACAGAAGCACTGCTAGACGTTTGGCTATGTGACCGTTGTTATCTCTCCTGGGAAAGCATAATTCTGGAAGGCTCTGAACATCCCCAAAGAAAAAAAAATGCATCTATGTTTTAACAAAGGCAGAGTCTTGGAACATGAAATGCTTTGCACAGTCCTGAGAGTAATCTCCCATGTGTCTGGAAATGAGGCTTGCTTGCTCTCTTAATGTTTCTACTGTACTGGGGAATAGGAGAAGCCAGCTTCTCGTGTCCAGTGAGGAGGAATATTTTATCACTGAAATTTAGAATTGCTGGCGCCTGGTGACCATAAAAAGCAGACTGCCTTTAGTTGGTTTTATCATTTTTAAATCCTCCACAGACAATGCGCCCCTTGAATGCCAGATTCCAGGATGGACTGCTCCCATTACCCTCCCCACCACTGGTCACCCCTGTCCTATCAGCCATCAGTCTTGGCCCTTCACTTACTGTGTACAACACTTGGCAAGGTAACGAATTTCTATAAGTCCAGGCTTTCTCACCTGTAAAATTGAAATAATAATGATATTGATACGTATTGGCTGATTTTATTAGGGTTCTCTAGAGGGGCAGAACTAATAAGATATACGTATATATAAAGGGGAATTTATTAAGGAGTATTGACTCACACGATCACAAGGTGAAGTCTCACAATAGGCCATTTGTAAGATGAGGAACAAGGAAGCCAGCCGGAGTCCCAAAACCTCATAAGTAGGGAAGCCAACAGTGCAGCCTTCAGTCTGTGGTTGAAGGTCTGAGAGCCCCTGGCACCCTACTGGTATAAGTCCAAGAGTCCAAAAGCTGAAGAACTTGGAGTCTAATGTTCAAGGGCACGAAGCATCCAGCACGAGAGAAAGATGAAGGCCAGAAGACTCAGGCCAGTCTAGCCCTTCACGGTTCCTCTGCCAGCTTTTATTCTAGCCATGCTGGCAGCAGATTAGATGGGTCCACCTGGATTGTGGGTGGGTCTGCCTCTCCCAGTCCACTAACTCAAATGTTAATCTCCTTTGGCAACATCCTCATAGACATACCCAGGAACAATACTTTGCGTCCTTCAATCCAATCAAATTGACACTCAATATTAACCATCATACTGATGATATTATATGATAATATTCTGTAAACTATAAGATGCTGTTGAAAATGAAAAAAAAAAAAAAGGCACTGAGCAGTGACTCACATTTGTCATCCCAGCGCTTTGGGAGGGCAAGGTGAGAGGATCACTTAAGGCCAGGAGTTCAAGACCAGTCTGGGCAATATGGCAAGACCACATCTCTACAAAAAATAATAAAAAGTCGCCAGGCTTGGTGGTGCATGCCTGTGGTCCTAGCTACTAGGGAAGCTGAGGCAGGAGGATCCCTTGAGCCCAGGAGGCTGAGACTGCAGTGAGCTATGATCGTGCCACTGCACTCCAGCCTCGGTAACAAAGTGAAACGCCCCCTGTCCACCAACTCAAAAAAAAAAAAAAAAAAGAGAAAAAGAAAGTGTAAAAAATTAACAACTGATTATAACTGCTTATGTTATAAAGGATTATTTCCCATTGTTCAATCGAATGGACTAAATCAGTAGGCGTATTTTGCCATCATTAGATGGAAGAAGCCATATGAGTTAAAACCCTTATTTTTAGAACCTGTCTCAGGTACCATTTAGCAACAGATCCTCATAAACAGGAATGCAACAAATAAGTCTTTCATGCCGCCACTAATTTTTCGTTTCCTTAAGGAGCTGATGATCTAGGTAGGAATTTAAAACTGGCACAAAACAGTGGAAGAAAATCTAGCCCAGAAGGAAGAAAGGACACATTCAATGTACAAAGGTCCAAACGTACAAAACTGATGAACATAGAAACATGGCCCTTATTCCAAGAGGATTCTTGTTTTTATAAGAGAATGGGCCGGGCACAGTGGTTCACGCCTATAATCCCAGCACTTTGGGAGGCCAAGGTGGGTGGATTACAACGTCAGGAGATCGAGACCATCCTGGCTAACACGGTGAAACCCTGTCTCTACTAAAAATACAAAAAAATTAGCCAGGCATAGTGGTAAGAGCCTGTAATCCCAGCTACTTAGGAGGCTGAGGCAGGAGAATAGCTTGAACCTGGCAGGCGGAGGTTGCAGTGAGCCGAGTTCGTGCCACTGCACTCCAGCCTGGGCAACACAGCAAGACTCCATCTCAAAAAGAAAAAAAAAGAGGATGTATTTTAGGCTTTGTAAAAATACCATATTCCCGTAATGTACTCTGAAAATATGTTTCTGGGCATAGATATTAAAAACTCAATTTACTGAATTCCAGCATGTCCCCTGAAACACCACAACTGGAGGTGGTCTTTACCGCCCAAAGAAAGCAGGGTGACAGCCAGAAGCCCTAACATTTATGACTGCTCCTCATGGCTCAGCATCTGTATACACCCACCACATTCCTCCTGTGTCTTTTGTTTTGTTTTGTTTTGAGACAGGGTCTCGCTCTGTCACCTAGGCTGGAGTGCAGTGGTGTGATCACAGCTCACGGCAACCTTAACCTTCTGGACTCAAGCAATCCCCCTCACCCTGCCTCAACCCCCCAAGTAGCTGGGACTATAAGCGTGCGCTACCTTGGGCAGCTAAGTTTTGTATTTTTGGTAGAGACAGGGTTTCGCCATATTCCCCAGGCTGGTCACAAACTCCTGGATTCAAGCAATCCACCTACCTTGGCCTCCCAAAGTGCTGAGATTACAGGCATAAGCCACCATGCCTGGCTCCTCCTGTGTCTTTACCAGGCCTTTGGGATCTCCTTGGCAGGCTCTACCTGTCTCTGATGTGGGAGCACCTCAGGGCTCTGTCCTGGCCCTTTGCCCTCTCACTCTACTCCCAAGGCTTCAGGTGCCATCTGCTTGCTGATGCCACTAAAATCTACATTGCCAGCAGCAGACAGGTGCATACATCTGTTTCCTGGACTCATCTTTTGGGCATATCATAGCAACAATCATGATGATGATGATAAACACTTGTATAGTCTTTAAGTGTGCCAGACACATTGTATTTCACATATATTAACTCATAACTCTCATGACTGCACTTGAGAAAGCTAGTATTATTATTATCATCATCTCTAAGAAGTGGAGTTACAGACAGCTTAGGTAACTTCTCCAAGATCACACAGCAATAAGGTGGAAGGGCCTGTTGGGCTTCGGAGTCTGAGTTTTTGTCACTATGCATACTGGGCCCCGTGTTCTCAAACTCAACACATCTGAAACGACAGTATCCCGCTGTTCCTCCATGACTCCCTGTCTCACGCAACCAACCCATTTGCCCAAGCTGGAAATCTGTGAGTCACCCTGGAATTCTCTCCTTCCCACCTCCATTCAAAGTAGTTCAATCACCAAATCCTATCATTTCTACCTCCTACATATTTAAAACATCTGTTTAATGGCCTCTTTATCTCCTCCAGTCTATTCTCCACATTGCAACCAGAGGGTTCCTCTAAAAAGAACTTAATCTTGCCTCCTTTTGACTGACCAGCTAGCCTTCAATGGGCTACCACTATGTGTCGGTTAAATCCAGACTCCTTAACACAGCATACAAGGGCCTCCGTAATCCGGCCCATTCCCACCTTTGCAGCCTCGTCACTCCTCACTGCCTCGTACCCGCTCCCCTCTATCTTGGCTGGCTCTCAGTTTTTCAAATGCACTGGGCACTTTCTCTCTCATGGGACTTTATGCTCTTTCCTCTGCCCAGAATCCTCCCTCCACTCCCTAGATCAGAGTTGGGACCTTCTCTGACCAAAGACTGTGATAGGACCCTCTGCTGTATGTTTCTTGTCTCCTTTTAACTTTCCATAATACAAAATTCATCACACCTCAGTGCAATTTTTTATCTAAAGTCTATGTTCCCAATAGCATGAGGATAGGGACAATGTCTATCTTCTTCAACTCTGTATCCCAGTGCTTAGCACAGAGCCACATATATAGTGGACTATCAAGAAATATCTGTAGAATGAATGAATGGATGAATAAATGAATGAATGTCAGAGCCACTTGGACGGATGGCATACTGGCCATAGTAGCAAAGCAAATGTTTTATATGATTCTTTTTAATATTAGCCTTATGAGATAGAATTCACATACCACACAATTCACCAATTAAAAGTGCACAATTCAGTGGTTTTTAGTATATTCACAGAGTTAGGCAACCACCCATTGTTGTGCGCCACCATCAATTTCAGGCCATTTTCATCACCCCCAAAGGAAACCCTGCACTCAGGAGTCATCCCCCATTTCCTTTATATTATTACAGGTTGGGTACCCCTACTCTGAAAATCTGAAATCTGAAATGCTCCAAAAGCTGGAACTTTTTGGGTGCTGACATGATGCCACAGGCACAAAACTTCTAATTCGACTTCATGTGACAGGTCTCATTCAAAATGTAGGCACAGAGCACACAGTTTATTCAACATTCCCAAAGGGAAAAAGACCCTCCCAGCCCCCTCATAGGTGA
This sequence comes from Gorilla gorilla gorilla, assembly GCF_029281585.2. Lineage (NCBI taxonomy): Eukaryota > Metazoa > Chordata > Mammalia > Primates > Hominidae > Gorilla > Gorilla gorilla. The sequence continues at coordinate 50,680,706 of NC_073224.2, read as the reverse complement.
TGTATTTTTTATGCACGTGCCCAGGTTCCCTTCACCCAGGCACACCCACAAAGGGTAATAACAGGGCCAGACGTGTTAATGGCCCGTTCCCACAATGCCCCACAGGGGGCCAAAACTGTGTGCATTACTCACTGTGTTTTTTTGCTCATTCTCTGCCTGTGGTGTAAATATATTGTTGAAAATGTCCAGAAGGCCTGCAAATATCTCTATGGGTAACAGTGATAAGAAAAAGAGGAAGCATTCATGTTTATCTATAGCACAGAACATCAAGCTGCTGGAGAAACTGGACAGCAGTGTAAGTGTGTAGCATCTTGCTGGAAAGTGTGGTGTTGGAATGGCCAGCATATATGACATGAAGAAACAAGGATAAACTGTTGGAGTCCTGTGCTGAATACGATGAACAGAAGTTAATGAAAAATAGAAAAACACCGCATAAAGCTAAAAATGAAGACCTCAATCATGTATGAAAAGAGTGGATCATTGGCAGTGGACATATGCCACTTAATGGTATGCTGACCATGAAGCAAGCAGAGATCTATGATGATGGACTGAAAATTGAAGAGAACTGTGAATATTCAACAGGCTGGCGGCAGAAATTTAAGTAAAGATACAGCATTAAATTTTTAAACAATTGTGGTGACAAAGCATCTGTTGGTTATAAAGCAGCAGATAAATTCATTGGTGAGTTTGCCAAGGTCATGGTTGATGAAATCTGATGCCAAAGTCTTTTTTTTTTTTTTTTGAGACAGAGTCTCACTCTGTTGCCCAGGCTGGAGAGCAGTGGCATGATCTCTGCTCACTGCCACCTCCACCTCCTGGGTTCAAGCGATTCTCCTGCCTCAGCCTCCCAGTAGCTGGGATTACAGGTGCCCACCACTACGCCCGGCTAACATTTTTGTATTTTTAGTAGAGACAGGGTTTCACCATGTTGGCTAGGCTGGTTTTGAACTCCTGACCTCAAGTGATCCACCCGCCTCGGCCTCCCAAGTGCTACGATTACAGGTATGAGCCACCGTGCACAGCCAGAACAAGTCTTTAATGCTGATGAGACATCACTGTCTTGGCATTATTGCCCCAGAAAGACACTGACTACAGCTGATGAGACAGCACTTATAGGAATTAAGGATGCCAAGGAGAGGATAACTATGCTTAGATGTGCTAATGCAATAGGCATGCATAAGTGTACTTGCTGCGAGAAGCAAAAACTTGTTGTTTTCTGTAAGTGAATTTCCTACCAGTCCATTATTATGCTAACAAAAAAACATGGATCACCAGGGAGTCTTTTTTTTTTTTTAATGAGACAGGGTTTTGCTCTGTCATCCAGGTTGGAGTGCTGTGGCATGGTCACAGCTCACTGCAGCCTCAAACTCCTGGGGTCAAGCCATCCTCCCGCCTCAGCTTCCCGAGTAGTTAGGACTACAGGCATGCACAGGCATGTGCCACCACCCTCGGCTAATTTTTCTATGTTTTTGTAAAGACAGGGTTTTGCCATGTTGCCCAGGCTGGTCTCAAACTCCTGGGCTCAAGCAATCCACCCTCCTCAATCTCCCAAAGTGCTGGGATTACAGGCATAAGCCACTGCACCCAGCCCAGGGACATCTTTTATGCTTGGTTTCATAAACCTTTTGTACCAGAGGCTCACACCCACTGCAGGGAAGTCGGACTGGATGACAACTGCAAGATTTTCTTGTTCCTTGACAACTGTTCTGCTCATCTTCCAGCTGAAATTCTCATCAAAAATGTTTATGCCATGTACTTCCCCCAAATCTGACTTCACTAATTCAGCCATGTGACCAGCATATCCTTAGACCAGGAAAGAATAAATATAAAAACACTTTCTCGAATAGCATCCTGGAAGCAGTGAACAGAAGTGTGGGTGTGGAAGGTTTTCAAAAGGAATTTAGCTGAAGGATGGCTTATATGGACTACATTTTTCTTATATCTCCTTATAAGAATTTTTGATTAGATCATTTCCAGCATCCTTTCTGCTCTAAAATCTCATGGTTTTGTGTATTACATGTCATCCCCAACTCTGCTTTAAATAGCAAAGTCAGAATTATTGAAGTCTGTCTTGTTCTCTGCATCCCCACCAGCTGGGATTGTGCCTGTACCTAGTATGTGCTCGATACATGTTTGTGGCATGGATAAATGAGTGAATTAAGGTGCTATGTTACATATGCATGGTGTATACATGCATTGTGTCCACTCCCTACTACATGCAAACACTTGCCGATGATGAGAAGAGGTTGTTGCCAGTGCTTGGAAGACAACGACACAAAAACACAGCTGTGCATGCCTGGAATGAACTCTGGCCTGCAACTGTGTTCAGTGATGATGGTGAGCCGGTGATGACTTGGAAGGATTCCTTATGTCAAGTGAAAAAAAAAGATGTCTAAGCTCTTTATATATGCAAAATATATACCTTCAGAGTCTGTAAGTAAGCAGGAAGAAGTGTATGTCAAAGAAGTTTTTAACATTCTTGGGACTACAGCTCTTCATTCATTGACCAATGGTGAAATAGCTGAAATGGTTCTGATTCAAGGTGACTGTGATAATAGTGACCATCAAGATGACATTAATACTGCAGAGTAAGTGCCTATAAATAACACGGTGAGGCTGGGTGCGGTGGCTCACATCTGTAATCTCAGAACTTTGGGAGGGGAAGGAGGGAGGATGACTTGAGGGTAGGAGGTCAAGACCAGCTTGGTTAACATAGTGAGACCTTGTCTCTACAAAAAATTAAAAAGTTAGCAGGGCATGGTGGTGAGTGCCTGTAGGCCTAGCCACACAAGGCAGGAAGATTGCTTGAGCCTGGGAACTCAAGGCTACAACATCGTAGGTGGAGACTGAAAGCCTGGGGATGCTTGTTGCTGCTGTTGTCTAACAGCTGGTACAGGTATTATAGGGATGCTATGTAGTTTCTTAGTTACCCTGAACACATTGTTTTCTCACTGTATTAAGGGCACATCACATTTTTTTCTGTTAAGTACTTACCTGTGAATAAGTGGAAGAAAATGATTGCTTACCAGTAGCAAGTAAATTCAGAGCCGTGAATGATGGTGATGCCAAATAGCCAGATTGTCCACATGGGTGCTGAGATAGTGACACCTTTGCTTTCTGAGGTTTCGCTGCACACAAACTTTGTTTCATGCACAAAATTATTCAAAATATTACATAAAATTACCTCCAGCCTATGTCTATAAGGTACATAAGAAACATAAGTGAATTTCATGTTCAGGCTTGGGTTCCATCCCCAAGATATCTCATTATGTATATGAAAATATTCCAAAATTCAACTCCCTTCCCCACCAAATCTGAAATATTTCTGGTCATAAGCATCTTGGGTAAGGGATAGTTAATCCACATTTAAAGTTACATAACAGGCTGGGTGCAGTGGCTCATGTCTGTAATCCCAGCATTTTGGGAGGCCGAGGCAGGAGGATCCCTTGAGCCCAGGACTTTGAGACCAGCTTAGGCAACATAGTGAGACCTCGTAGCTACAAAACATTTTTTTAAAAGTTTTTAAACATTAAAAATTAGCCAAGCTTGGTGGCTTGGGCCTATAGTCCCAGCTACTCAGGAGGCTGAGGCAGGAGGATGGCTTGAGCCCAGGAGGTTGAAGGTGCAGCAAGCCATGATCATGCCACTGCACTCCAGGATGGGCAACAGAGTGAGACCCTGTCTCCAAAAAAATAAAAAATAAAATAAAGTTATATAACAAAGCCTGATATTTGTAGGGTTTTCTAGTTAACAGAGTGCTTCATATGAGTTCATTGAATCTTAAACAACTCTGTAAGGTGGACATTTTAATGCACCTGTCATTAGGGTTAAACTTCGGTGTATGGAGTGAGACCTTTAATCAATAAAAAGTTTAATCTGAAAGGAAGGGGAAGGGTGGTAGAGGTGCCTTGGGGGCAAGAAACAACTGTCTATAGAGTGCGATCCTGAAGACACACATGAAGCCATGCTGTCATTCTGTCTAGACCTGCCGGACTGCACCCTAAGCCATGACATGTTGACTGTGCAAAAAGTCATTTAGCTGGGGGGATGCAGAAGGTAAACAAATATTGCATAAAGCAAATGGCTTTTGAAGTAATAATGATAACAATAATAAATGATCTGAATTTGAATCCTGATTCTGCTACTTAAACAATTCTGTGACATTGAGCAAGTTAACCTCCCCAGTCTTGAGTTTCTTTATCTTAACATAGTGTTCATGATATATTCCTTGTAAAGTTGTTCTGAGGATTAAAGAAGCGTATATAAAGCAGCTGATATAGTGGCTGGTGCTGAAAAATAGTAAAATATTTTATTGCTAATAATAGATTTTTAAAAATACATTTAAAAACCAGTGGAGAAGTATATAATTACTGGAAAAATGATAATTCATTGCTATCTAGGTTGCAGTGAAATAGATACACTCAAATGCTGCTAGTGGTGTAGTAAAACAGACTTGAAAGCAGAAGGTCAGTATGATGCAAGAGCCATAAAGACGTTTCCTTTAACTTCAATATCTGCTCCTGGAGCTTTAAATTAAGGAAATAATCTAAAATAAACCAAAAAAATTAGTATGTACAAAGGTACCCATCACAGTGTAGTTGCCAATAGTAAAACCCTTGGAGTGACTGAATGATGACCCAAAGGAATGGTTAGGAATTTAGGGTTAGATCAGCAAGGCATTTTTTTTCTATTTTTTTGAGATGGAGTCTCGCTATGTCACCCAGGCTGGAGTGCAGTGGTGCGATCTCAACTCACTGCAACCTCTGCCTGCTAGGTTCAAGTGAATCTCCTGCCTCAGCCTCCTGAGTAGCTGGGATTACAGGCGTGCGCTACCACGCCGGGCTAGTTTTTGAATTTTTAGTAGAGACGGGGTTTCACCGTGTTGGTCATGCTGGTCTCAAACTCCTGACCTTGTGATCTGCCTCTTCGGCCTCCCAAAGTGCTGGGATTACAGGCCTGAGCCACCGTGCCCCACCAGCGAGGCAAAATATTTAGCAGCCATTGCAAGTACTGTGAAAACTCTTTGGATGCAGAGACACCCACATTTGCAAACATCCTGAAAGCCTGGTAGAGTGTGAAGACAGAAAAGAAAGCAAAGTGGCAGAAATACAGTTAAAAGGGCATGCGGCTACCAGAGGGGGCAAGCCTTATAGACGTTGTTCAGGATCATGGGTTTCATCCTAATTGCAATGGGAAGCCGCTGGAGAATTCTGAGCAGAGGGTGACATAACCAGAATGGTGGGTTTTAAATGATCCTTCCTTATAATGTGCAAAACCATTCTTTTAAATGCAAGTATGCAGACAAGGCATTATGCAAAAATATATTAGGGTGATTGCATAGAGAGTAGGGTTTTTTCTCCCTTGTCAAAAATTCCCCAATCCTATTTCTGACACTTCATATGAAGGCTGCATGTGCAGTCTTATTATTATTTTGCAAGCCTGGGGTTTAGGCAAAAAAAGAAAAAAAAAATCCCCAATCCTGTTGACGCAACATTCCCTACTTTAAAATAGAGAAAACAGTTATCCTACAGAGAGTAGCTGTGTTTTCTGTGAAACATTGTGTCCCACAAATGTAGGAGACTTTATGCACAGAGTGGGGAGGCTTGGGAAGGAGGCTGTTATCTTATGAAATGGGCTACGGGGTGGGGTAGGAGGTGAAAGTGCGTTATCGACCTCGATCAGAGGTTCCTTTTCCAGTGGATGATAAACCATCAAAAAGAGCTTCCTGTTGATGTTACAGATGTTATAACTTCACTTATCACTGTCTGATCTCCCCTTGCATCCTACCCTCGGGGCAGGAGTCTGTCAGCTCAAAGCAGAGATAAGGGGGCCACATGTCCCAGGGCTTGGCAGTTGGAGCCCTGAACCCAGACCTCAGTAGGAAGCATCAGCGTGCATCCATTCCCAGTAGCCTCTGAGCAGGAGCAGGCAAAATGCCTTCTTTTTGAAATAGGGCATCACTGTGTCACCCAGGCTGGAGTGCAGTGGCGTGATCATGGCCCACTGCAATCTCTGCCTCTGGCGCTCAAACGATTTTTTCACCTCAGCCTCCCGAGTAGCTGGGACTACAGGCACATGCCACCACATCCAGCTAATTTTTTTGTACATACACACACACACACACACAGACACAGACACAACATAGCAAAACCTCGTCTCTATATGTATGTTGCCCAGGCTGGTCTCAAACTCCTGGGCTCAAGCTATCTGTCTGCCTTGGCCTTCCAAAGTGCTGGAACTATAGGCTGAAGAGTCTTTTGGAGCAAATCATCTTCTCATAATCAGCAAGTGTTTGCATGTAGTAGGGAGTGGACACGATGCATGTATACACCATGCATATGTAACACAGCACCTTAATTCACTCATTTATCCATGCCACAAACATGTATCGAGTACATACTAGGTACAGGCACAATCCCGGCTGGTGGGGATACAGAGAACGAGACAGACTTCAATAATTCTGACTTTGCTATTTAAAGCAGAGTTGTGGATGACATGTAATACACAAAACCATGAGATTTTAGAGCAGAAAGGATGCGGAAATGATCTAATCAAAAATTCTTACAATGAGATATAAGAAAAATGTAGTCCAGAGAGGATAAATGCCTCAGATTTTTAGGTCATCGAAGTTCAAGTCAAGTGGATTTTCTACTAAACTCTGGTGCGTCTTATAAAGATAGAAGCATATTGCTGCGACGCAGTCCTAGCAAGAGTGTGCGCAGAAGTGTAGCTTAAATAAAGGAATCATTATCTCTGATACGTGATAAAAATGCCGCATCATTGTCCTTAATCAACTGAGGATCTCTAAAATGACACTGAAATATGTTTGTTCAAAGATCTTTAACAATCCTATGATCTTGTGAATCTTGGAGTAGCATCATGGAAGGTTCTGGTCCGAGAGTGGTCCACACAGAGGCTAGAGCTGTATGAATGTTACGCGACATTGGATGCTGCCATATCTACACTGGGTTCCTGTGAATGGATAATAGAAATAGCAGGCCAAGCATCTTGGCATGATCCCACAGTTAGCTGTAGCTTGAATTGATTACTTAGTGTCCATGGCTGAGTCAGGAGCAGAGCGAAGTGTGTATTGACACTGGCAGGGCAAACCTACAGCAGGTGGAGAGCCCAGTTAGGAAATCACTCCACATGGCTCCCAGTGTTCTGCTTTCCTCAAATCTTGAGTAATAAAGGGGCTTCATGTTTTTAACATGAACTGTGCAAAGGGAAGCAAACGGCAGCAATAGACGTAGTTCCACAGTGAGCTGTGATACATCAACGGGTCATAAAACACTGAAAGGGACTCAGCCCAAGGGGTGGCTTTCTGACTTGCATTTAGAGAATAAAAATGTTAATAGCGGCTGGGCGCTGTGGCTCACGCCTGTAATCCCAGTACTTTGGGGGGCTGAGGCGGGTGGATCACGATGTCAGGAGTTTGAGACCAGCTCCTGACCAGCATGATGAAACCCTGTCTCTACTAAAAATACAAAAATTAGCCAGGTGTGGTGGCACTCACCTGTAATGTCAGCTACTCAGGAGGCTGAGGCAGGAGAATCGCTTGAACCCGGGAGGCGGAGGTTGCAGTGGGCCGAGGTCGCACCATGGCACTCCAGCCTGGGTAACAGAGAGAGTATCCGCCTCAAAAAAAAAAAAAATGTTAATAGCTACCATCTGTTGTTCACTACAGAAAGGACATTCTGTTAAGTGCTTCGCTTACTTACTTATATTATTTAACCTTAAACAACCTTATGAGATTTAAAAAATATCAGATATTTATTATTAACCCAATTTTACAGATGAAAAAACTGACGATCAGAGAGGTTAAGTAACTTTTCCCAAGTCACCCAGTTGCCAAGTAGTGGAACCAGGATTGAAACCTGACTGTATCTAACTCAGAAGCTATTACTCAAATTGCACCAGGCAATTTGTTCACAGCAAGGGACTGACATCATAGAGGCCTACAAATCTGTTTTCTTTGTCTGTTTTATATCTGGGCCGTTTTATCCTCCTCCCGTTCTTCTTTCCTCTTAAGTTTCTATTTTGGGATTTTAGGCCCTCCAAAGAGCCTGAAATCAGCCTTCCTTCCCTTCCTGCTGTTATCCCACAAACTGTAACAGCCATTTTTGGTTGGCCTCATTTGATGCTTAATGACAAAGAAGCTGTCCTCAAAAATTTATTCTTATCTATTGCCCAACGTCCCCTACTCACTTAATCTTTGAATACATCACATATAGATTCACAGATGAGCTAGGTTGGAAAGGATCTTTGCTAATATCTAGAGACCTACTTCTTCATTTTACAGAGGAAGAACATGAGTCCCTTTAGAGGAAAACAAATTGTCTGAGCTCATGTGGCACATTGGTGCCAGAGCTGGGACTTGATCTTAGGCCTCTTAACTCCTCCTTTAGTGCTCTTTCCACTCTACCTGGCTGCGTGTGTATTTGTGGTATCTAAATATGTGCCCACAGGGAGAGAAAGAGATTACTAATCTCCTCCATCTACACAAACTGTCTGTACCAGGGCAGAGCATGGCCAAAAGAGACAGGAGGCATTATCTCTCCCTTCACCCTGCTGTACTCAACGAGCAAGATTGCTATCTTCTGAGTGGCAGTGCTCCCGCCTTGTTGGAAATGTTGAAACACTTGTGGCTGACCTCCAGTGACACAGAAGCTTCTGGGTAGGGGCTGGAGAAGGGTCGGGGAGATATTTCCGTTAGGACATCGCTGAAACACAGACTGGGATCAGACTGTGCTCACAGTCCTAGGGGTAAGTACTGTCTGTGGAGACAGGATTTTAAATTAGTTTGAAGTGTGCATTTGTTTGCGAGCATATATGCATAGAAGTTTTAGAGAGTATTCTCTGTTTATGTGCTGAGATTCCAGGGTGCGGAATTCCACTTGCAATCAGCTTACTGTGAGCCTAAGATTACACTTTATGGACATGAATTTCTTGTGCCCGAGACCTGACATCTGTCTACACTAGCAACAGCAGCCACTGGGGCTTCGGCCAGAAGGTACATGGATTTTGGGTCCAGCAAAAACTGGTTCCAAATCCTCACTCTGCTAAACTTTTGTGAGCCTCAGTTTCCTTATCTGTAAAATGGGCATAAAACACCCACCTTACAGGGTTGCTACATGGATTCAGACAATGTACATTTAGTGCCAGTATAGGCTCCACCAATAACAGCTATGAAGTTTCCTTTTTAAGTCAAATGGGAACCAGATCTCACAGAATATCTTCCCCCATAAACATCCTATAGGAATGTTTTCCCTGAGAAAACACTCTGAGCAGCAAAGGACTAGTATGTGTGGAGGAAAGAGAGCCAGCCTGGGAGTTTTAAAATTTTATGAATAGAGGTCAGAGAATGTGCACCATGAAAGAAAAAAGCCATGCGAGCATCTGGACAAGGAAAAGCTAATAACAGCACAAAACAGAAACAGTCGACCCTTATATAGAGCTTACTATCTGCCGAGGACCGTTCAAAGAATTTTATGCAGATTGGCCCATTTATTCCTCACAACCCTAAAGACGTAAGTGCTACTAACAGCCTTATTTTCCAGTTGAAGAAACTGAGGCGCCAAGGTGTTAAGGGACTTGACTGAATCAGTGAAAGAAAACTCTTCTGGAGAATTTCATTACAGAAGAGTTAGATCAGGCTTTTCTCCATCTCTCCAACCTGGGAGGGGCTCAGACAATGCGGTGCTGGGAAGCATGTATCAGGTACTCAAGGAAGACTTGTTGATTGGCTGATCCTGCTTCTCGTTCTGTGTGTTGACCTATTTTGTGAGCTTTGGCAAACTACCCAATTAAATGCTTTGAGTAGGATCTGTTACATAATTGGTGGCACACAACGCAAAATGAAAATCTGGGGTCCGTAACTCAAAAATTATTATGAATTTAAAGATGACAGCCACAAAGCATCAGGCCAATCATGGGGTCCTTGTGAGCACAGGGCCCTACTAGTCTGCACGGGTTGCAAGTCCATGAAGCCAGCACTGGCCCTGAATCCTGACGAGGAGGCAGGAATGGTACTGGAAGTTTCCATGGTCTCATGTAGCCCTCCTAATAATTCTGAGTTCCCCCCCACCCCCGGGCTGGAGAGATGGAGAAAGGCCTGGTCTAACTCTTCTGTGCTAAAGTTCTCCAGAAGAGTTTTCTTTCACTGAATCAGTCGAGTCCCTTAACACCTTGCTGCCTCAGTTTCTTCAACAGGAAAATAAGTCAAATAAAGAGACATTTGACTGCCCAATTGAAAGAGGAGAAAAGCGAAACTCTGAGACATTAAGTGGCTCCCGCAAGGTTAAACATTTATTATATGCAAATTGATTTAATAGCAATATGTACAGAGTGTTACACATTGAAATGCTTTTTCCATCCCTATCCCTGCCGTGTCTCTACGTACTGTGCTATGAATTGCGGAGTGTAATATATGCAGTCCCAGCCAACAAGATGCATAATCTGTAGAGGGTGCATAATCTGTAGAAGGTGCCTAGTTTCCCTAAAATTTAGCAGGCCAATCGATGAAACAGAATAATTTGACCCCTTCTAATTCATCTGGAGCTTTGTGGGAACTAGCAAAATGAATCCATGAATACTGCTTGAGTAGCTTGCAACTTTTTGTGTTCTTGCTGATTTAGTCTTGGAACTAAGTTGCATCCACATTGCATTCATCTCTAGTAGTTCCTTGCAAAACTGCTTTCCCCAAAATTACTAATTAGAAACTCTGGATGACTTGCTTTCCTGCTAGAAATTGGCAGTGCTTGCACCTAGAAATAAATGTGACTGGAGGTGTGGTTTATCTAGTTGAGGCTCAAAGTTGCTCTTTCTCACTTTTGAATCTCACTTTTTAGTCCATTTCAGAAAAATTCTAAAATAACAAAATGTCAGAACTGAATTGATTTAGCCCACTCCTCTCATTTTATAGACAGGGGAACTGAGGCTCAGGGAGAGGAAATAATGTGCCCAAGGAATGTATAAAGTTGTTGAGCTGGAATGTTCATCTAGGTTCTCATGCCATATTCCAGATGAGCCCTAGCCTCATAACCACCTGGGGTGAGGACCCTGACATGGTGACCAGAGCCAAAGAGAATCCAGGAAAGATTTCTCTGATATGAGAATGAAGGTGATCCTGTAACCCTCTGTTGTCCTTTTCCCCATGATATTTGGCACACTCCATCCCTCCCTTCCCTCAGCCTGGCGTTTTGACCTTCTCTATTCCCTGGTGAGTGACTCATTGACAGTCATAGGAACAGGCATTGTTTAGGACCAGGGACGTCGCAGGACCCCGTGGTTTCGTACATTGTGTTGCTCCCACGTGAAAATCATGAGTGGGCCCAGTGTTCTTACAAGGCCTTATGGAAATGGGTGTATTTATAAATTTAAGACAATTTTGAGTTGAATGTTCTGGTCCAAGGATCATCCCCTGGTACCTATATATGCCAGGCCCTCTACTGAGCATTTTCCTGTTTTCTTTTCTTTTTCTGAAGAATGGGGTCTCACTATGTTGTCCAGGCTTGTCTCACGCTCCTGAGCTCAAGCCAACCTCCCACCCCTGCCTTTCTAATTGCTGTGATTACAGGTGTGAGCCACCACGCCCGGCCAGCATTTTCAATACTGAATGCAATGTGGTGAAGGCTCTGGCCTCAAACCACCGGTGTCTGAATTACGTCCCCTCCACGGGGGATTACAACCTGGTTTTCTCATATGTAAAATTGGGAGAACAATAGTATCTACCTCATAAGGTTGTTATTCTGAGGATTAAATAAGATAATTGATGCAAAATGTTTTTTATGATATGGCACATACATGGTAAACACAAGACATGTGTGAGTTAAAAACATGAAACAGGCTGGGCACTGTGGCTCACACCTGTAATCCCAGCACTTTGGGAGGCTGAGACAGGAGGATTGCTTGAGCCCAGGAGTTTGAGAACAGCCTGGGCAACATGGCAAGATCCTGTCTCTCAAAAATTAAAAAATTAGCCAGCCATGGTGGTATGCACCTGTGGTCCCAACTACTCGGGAGGCTGAGGCGGGAGGATTGCTTGAGCCCAGGAGGTCGAGGCTGCAGTGAGCCGTGCTTGCACCACTGGACACTCCAGCCTGGGCAACAGAGCAAGACCCTGTCTAAAGAAAAGAAAAACCCACAAAACAGATGTCATCCCCATTTTACAGATATAACCCTGAAGCTGGAAAAGTAAAGCAACTCACAGCTAGGAAGGCCATAGCTGATGTCCTAAACACAATCTGTTTGGCCACTGAGTCTCTACACCTGACCATTTGCCTATGCTCGCTTGTGTGGTCGCTTTGCAGTATACTCAGCTGTTTCCACATTACGCTATTTACATGTGGTCAAATATAAATCCAACTTTGTTAGAAGACAATCAGTTCCACTAAAGCTGACCCCAAGGCCAGGGTTGGCAAGACACCTTTAGCTAGATTGCTATTCTCCCCTCCTTCCATCCATCCGTTGCCTGTCCTTCAAATAATTCCCTCTCAGTGACTCTTCCCTGAACATTCTATCTCTTGGGGATCTCTTTTTCCTCTGAAATATAATGTATTATTGATACCACTCCTTCTGACAATTCATTATTCTTCACCTGCGGCATCTCTTCTGCTTTTTGACTTTTCACATATTAATGTCTTGATTTTCCAAGTGCAAACGAACTCTTGAAAGTACAAATGGCCTTTTCTCCTTCACACCATCAAGAGTATTTCACACAGGACCATGTGCATGGACCACTCGATAAATATTTGATTGACTGAAATTCAGACATTTAGGTGATCATCTCAATGTTCTATTAACATGGTGAGATATAATTTATTTAGATAAATTTGGTGTCATGCTGATTTAAGGCACTCAGAAAATCTAGGCTTATTTCAATGTCTGAAAACTTTTTTGGCTATAGTTAATAACAACGTATTGTATTCTTGAAAACTGCTGAGAGAGTAGATTTCAAATGTTCTCACTACAAAAAAAGATAAATATGTGAGGTTATGTAGCTGTCAATTCATTTGATTTAGCCATTCCACAATGCATACTTATTTCAAAACATGTTGTACACGATAAATATGGATAATTTTCACCAATTAAAAAAATAGCCCGGGTGCAGCGGCTCATGCCTATAATCCTAGCACTTTGAGAGGCTGAGGAGGATCACTTGAGCCAGGAGTTCAAGGTTGCAGTGAGCTTTGATCCTACCACTGCACTCCAGCCAATTAGGAAAAATTTTTAATTTATTTTTTATTAACTAAGTAAACAATAAAAAATAAATATTTTTCTTAATTGGAAAAAATGCATGTTAATTGCAGAAAACTTTGAAAATGACAGAAAGTATAACAAATGAAATAAAACATCCTCAATCCCAATACCTGGTTTTGTTAACACTTACATGTATCTTCTTTCATTCCCTCCATATGAATAAAGTACATTTAAATAACATCCTAAACTTATTTTCTATAGATTCATATTTATGAATAAATCTATATTTGATAAACAAAATTATTGTTAATGAAATATTCTGGACTGCGTGCAGTGGCTCACACCTGTAATTCCAGCACTTTGGGAGATTGAGGTGGGTGGATCACTTGAGGCCAGGAGTTTGAGACCAGCCTGGCCAACATGGTGAAATGCTGTCTCTACTGAAAATACAAAAATTAGCCAGGCATGGTGCTGCACACCTGTAATCCCAGCTACTCGGGAGGCTGAGGCAGTAGAATTGCTTGAACCTGGGAGGCGGAGGTTGCAGTGAGCCAAGATTGGGCCACTGCACTCCAGCCTGGGCGACAGAGCGAGACTCCATCTCAAAAAACAAACAAATGAAAGAAATATTCTGGATTTGGGGAGCTGACACATGAATTGGGTGCGTTATTACTGAACTAATATGATGAGAAAGCAGTTTAATGACCCAGAGTTTTCTCTCTTTATAAATTTTCATTCTTTTTATGTTCACTTTTTTTTTTGAGACAGGGTCTCACGTTGTCGCCCAGGCTGGAGTGCAGTGGTGCAACCACGGCTCATGTAGCCTTGATCTCCCAGGCTCAAGTGATCCTCCTGCTTCAGCCTCCCAAGTATCTGGGAGTACAGGTGCACTCCACCAGGCCCAGCTAATTTTTTAACCCATCTCCTGTTTCCCCCAAGAATACTTTTGTCTCTTACCCTCATGTAACATCATATACATTTCTGCTACATGATGATTAGAGACAAGTTCTATTTAGAAATATCTCCCAAGAATGGTTTTTATATTTTATTTTCATATTGAAAATGAGTCAGATTTGCTTCAGCCTCAAAGAGAATTAGTTGTACTTTTTTTTTTTCTAAATAGAAAATGGGTTAAAACATTTTTTGTAGAGATGGGGATCTCACTATGTTGCCCAGGCTGGTCTCAAACTCCTGGACTCAAGCGATCCTCCCACCTTTGCCTCCCAAAGTGCTGGGATTACAGGTATGAGCCACCACGCCCAGCCTTATGTTCACTTTTTACAAAATTGTGATTATATTTTATGTAGCTAAATACAACTGCATTGTATATTTTCGTAGAGCAGATTTCTTTCTCCAGATGAGTTCTTCCTAAATGTAATTTTAAACGGCCATATGGTCTTCCATTCGAAGCCTCAATCCTCATTTCTTCAGTTTTTGTTTTTTTCTTTAGATTGCTTCCCATTTTTCACTTTTATAATGACGCTGTACAGAGCTCTTTTGCATAATAGCTTTGGTCTGTTCTGGATTGTTTGTAAATTGTCTGCTCTACACTCTTTACCCATTTGCTGTTCGGGGGCCCTAGTGTTTTTCTTAAAAATTTATATAAACCAAAGATGCAAAATCTTTAAAATAGTGGTTTGCCATACTAGTTTCAGTTTTTTTTTTTCTGATTGCCTTTAAATTTTGTTAACATGTGAAGTTCTAATAGTTTGAAGCCAAATCTATTTTTCATGTGTTTCTTTGTGATTTCTTCCATTGCATATAAACTGAGAAAGTTTTCTCTCATCTGGGGATTTAACAAATATTATTAAATATAGTAATATTCAATCCTAATTTCTTCTAATTTTAATGGCTCGATTTTAAAATATTTACCTCCTTAATCTGTTTGGAATTCATTTTGCTATCTAGGGTCTGGATCTAAGTTATTTTCTTTTCCCTTACGGGTAGCTAACCCATTGTCTTGTGGGCAACATTTGTTAAATAATGATTTCCTTTCCTCCACTTGCTTTGTGAACTACTCTTATAACATTTATTGTACACACAGGCATATTTTTTCAGGTCTACACTTCTCTTAAAAAGTGGTAGTCAGAAATCTACCTTACCACAATTCCTTTTCTTTTCTTTCTTTCTTTCTTTTTTTTTTTTTTTTTTTGAGACGGAGTCTCACTCTATCCCCCAGTCTGGAGTGCTGTGGCACAATCTCGGCTCACTGCAATCTCGTCTCCTAGGTTCAAGTGATTCTCCTGCCTCAGCCTCCAGAGTTGCTGGGATTACAGGTGCCCACCACCTCACCCAGCTAATTTTTGTATTGTTTTAATAGAGACAGGTTTCACCATCTTGGCCAGGCTGGTCTCGAACTCTTGACCTCAGGTGATCCACCCTCCTTGGCCTCCCAAAGTGCTGGGATTACAGGTGTGAGCCACCGCGCCTGGCCCACAATTCCTCTTCAAATTGCAATTTCCACTCTTTTTGATTGTTCTTATGTTTTCCCAGATACATTTTAGAGTAACCTCAAGTTATAAAAAACTCACCATAATTTTTATTAGAATTATATTAGGCCAATAAATTAACTTTAAAAGTGATTTTTAAGTGTTACAGCTTCTCAACCTGAAATAGCATCTTTTTATGAGTTTAAGTCTTTCATGTCTCTCAATAAATTTTTATCATTTTCTTCAAAATAATTTTCTTATAATTAATATTATTTTTAGATATTTCTATTGTTGTAGTTGCTAAATCTCATGGTATTTTTCCCCATTTTATTATGTCTGTTGCTAGTATAATAGTAAGAATAGCTGGTAATTTTAGAATATTTATTATATCTACAGGACTTTACTGAGCAATCTCATTAATTCCTCTAGTTTTGCAATGCATTCTTTTGGATTTCTAGGTGTAAAATCATATATTTTGCAAGTAGGAATGAATTTGACTTCTCCTTGCCCAAAACTGTACTTTCATTTTGTTAATGTAGCAGCTGACAGCTCAGGCTCCAGCACCAGCCTGCCTGAGCACAAAGGCTGATGAACTGTTTTTGTCATCTTGAGCATATTAGGTAGCCTTTCTGTGTCTTAGTTTTGTCCTCTGTTAATTAAAAAATAATAATAGTATCTACCTCCTGGGGTGGTTGTGAGAATTGGATGAGTTAATGTATATAAAAGTGTCTGTCACATAAAACATGCTCAGTAAATATTCAATACCCTTATTATTATTAGAGATGGGAGGAACTTTCCATTTCCAGAAATTATAACTTCTAGCACTCATTTCGGATAAGGGTTGCAGCATACACCCTTGCTCTCAAATAGCTGCAAAATAATTTACCATTTTGTCAGATACTGATTATTGGTGCAGTAATCAATACTGCACTGACTTATTATTCTTTATTATAGTAAGAAAAAATCCTCATACTTTTATTAACTTCAAAAATCAGTAATAAGTATTCAGTTTATCCAGTACATTTTGGCACTTTACCAAGATCATAATTTTAAAAATTTGCTCTATCAATATTGTATTTGTATTATATAAAAGACAGCTTCCTGACATGATTGGGATTTAGGATTTTGAGTCAGTTGGTTTAGGAAACATGAGTCTTCCAGCTGGCAACGCGGCAAATTTTTCAATCTTCCTAAGCCTTAGTTTCCTCATCTATGAAGTAGTGGTAATGTCTGCTTTTGTAGAGTGAGAGGATTAAAGCACATGGAAAATACTCAATGTTTGTTTCCATCTTTGTAATAATCAATTTCCTCAACATTCTGGGCTAACTTCTTGATATTACCATATATATATATACCTCCATATTCATAAATGAGATGAACCCAAGAGTTTCTGTCTTCCTGTGCCCTGTATTGGCTTGTAGAATAATAATTATGTGTTCCTTAAAAGTTTGAAACTCCTCATTTGTCAAACCATCTGGACAGGTTTTGAGGAGATAAGTCTGATAATGCTTCTAATTTATTTATTTATTGATTTCTCTTTCTCTCTCTCTTTCTCTCTCTCTCTCTCTTTCGTTCTTTTCTTTTTAATAGAGATGGGGTCTTGCCTTGTTGCCCAGGCTGATCTCCAACTCCTGGGCTCAAGCTATTCAACTGCCTCAGCCTCCCAAAGTGCTAGGATTACAAGTGTGAGTCACTGGGCTCAGCCAATGCTTTTAATTTCTAAATAATAATAGCTTGCATTCATTGGATGCTTAGTACTATGTGCCAAAAGTTCTAATAACTATTTCACATAGCTCATCTAATTTCATCCTCAGAAGTAGTTATCATTTATATTTGTCTTATCTAGTCCCGAAATTAGTTACTGCTCCCATCTTACATATTAAAAGACTGAGGCTTTGAGAGGTTAAATAGCCAGGCCAAGCTCATGCAGAGAATGAGCTGGGATTTGAACCCAAGCAGTCTGACGCCAGGTTCTTTGTCTTTAGTGGCTAGATACCATGCTGCTTCCTAAACTTATTTCTTGTTATTTTGGTTTGGTTTTGGTCTAAGCTTTCCATGCCATATGGAATCAATTTTGTTAATTTATACTTTTCTAGGAAACTATCCATTTTACTGAGATTTCGTCAAAAAAAATTTTGTAGTCTAACTTTTTTTAAAACCTCTTCTTTTTTTTGGTACCCCATTTTTGTTGAAAAATGTTAATCCCTTCTGTTTCTGAGATTAATAGTCCCTATATTATTAATTTGGTTTATTTGTGTTTCCTCCTTTTCTTGATTATTGGAAACTGCATATTAAACTGGGAGAGAAAGTCTAGCAATGTGGAGGAGGCTGGATGTTACAAAATGGAAATAAAGATTTTTTTATTTTTAAATTTTCCATTTCCATCCAGCTTTGCTTTCTTTTCGCCTTACTTCACCCCAGCCTTTAAAGAGCAGGATGCTCAGGGCTGAAAAGAGCCTTAGGAGTACTTTGCCAAGCTCCCTAATTCACCAGGGCCTAGAGGGGACATCTCCCTGTCCAAAGTCACACCGTTAGCAAGTGACAGAGCCAGGAGAAGGCAGGCCCTAGCTCCCTTCTTTCCCCTTCTTTTGTTCTCCCTTCTTTTTGTTCTCTTTCCATTATACCTTAGCTAATGTTAAAAACAACAAATTAATGGAGACAGCAAAGAAAGTTTACAGCTACTTCATTTGAAAAGATTAATAAAGTCAGTTGACAATGTTGATTATAATTACTTTGATCCATATGATTTTTCTTTTTTTTTTTTTCTTTTCAGACAGAGTCTTGCTCTGTCACACAGGCTGGAGTGCAGTGGCGTGATCTCAGCTCACTGCAACTTCTGCTTCCTGGGTTCAAGCAATTCTCTGCCTCAACCTCTCGAGTAGCTGGGATTACAGGTGCCTGCCACCATGCCTGGCTAATTGTTGTATTTTTAGTAGAGACGGGGTTTCACCATCTTGGCCAGGCTGGTCTTGAACTCCTGACCTCATGATCCACCCATCTCGGCCTCCCAAAGTGCTGGGATTACAGGTGTGAGCTACTGCACCTAGCCTAATCCATATGATTTTTCATAGAAATCATCTTCTATTGTGATCTTGTTTTAAACCGTTCTTTCTAGAATAAACCTATCCAAAGAAAGCATGGTGTCTGGCAGGAAAGTGGACGTCTTTTTATTCTCCCCCTGATATTACGCTGCACCTATTGGAAAGGCCATGAGAAAGCTCCTGTATCAGTGGAGGAGGGAAACTTAATAAAATGGAATCCAGCCTTAACTCAAGTCTGAAGCAAACAAAATAAATGCTCTTAGCACTGGGACGAAGTAGGGTTTTTTTTGGTGGGGGGAGGAGGGACAGGGTTTTACTCTGTCACCCAGGCTCTTCTCAAACTCCTGGTCTCAAGTGATTCTTCTACCTCGCTCTCCCAAAGTGCTGAGATTACAAGCATGAGCCACCGTGACTAGCCTAAAGTTTGGTTTTGAGGTGCCTGGCAGGGCACTACATTAGTGTGGGGTCTGGATGTCAAAATTCAGCACAGTGGAAGAGGACAGAACCGTCCCTACCTCGAGGATGGAACGAGGCACACCAAACCCTCACACAGTCCATGTGCTTTTTCACAACATAATTACCTTAAATTGCCCATTTCCCGGTTATTTGTTGTGTGTGTGTGTGTGTGTGTGTGTGTGTGTGTGTGTGTGTGTGTGTGTCACGTGCACGCGCAAATGAGCAGATGTCTCTGCTGATTGTCTGATCAGCAGTCTGCAATTAGACCCCAAGGAACAACCTGCTCATTGTGGTTAGGGGCCATTAGCCACTTAAATAATGACATCTGTCATAATTTTCATACCTTGGATCTTATCTCCAAACTGTACTCAAAACAAATGCCTAAGTTTTCTAAAATAGACCAATCCAATTTTTAATAGTTCTAGTCACCATCGTGGTGGAGGATTTTAGGGTTGAATAATACCTAATAATTACTGAGTGCCTCGTATATGCCTGGAATTGTATAAAGGTCTTTACAAACAGCATAAATCACTGAGCTCATGCAAGAACTCTGTGAAGTAGGAAACTATTATTCTTCTCACTTTATAGATACTGAAATTATTAAACTGAGACACTGAATTCAATAATTAACATCTAGAAGGGAACTAAACTGAAATTAGTATTTAAGAATGTTGGACGTCCATACTATTTACTGTTTTCATTTGGATGAGCTGCTGTTTGTCATTTGGCTAGTAAGGGAGACAGGGTCTTACTCTGTCACCGGGCTCTTCTCAAACTCCCGGCCTCGGTGATCCTTCCACCTCGCTATCCCAAAGTATATGCTCTGAGTATATGCTCAGAATATATTAAAATGTGGAAGATGGTGTAGGCAATCTAGTTTTGTATAAAGGGCCAAAATAAGGCATTAATCTTAAAATAATGGAACATATATCAAATTCAGTGATTCTCAACTAGGAGCAAACCCTCCTACCTCAGGGGGCTTTGGAAATGTGTGGGGTCATTTGGGGGTCCCTTTGGCCATTACACTGGCCTGTTACACTGGGGGGCTTTCAGGAGGCTCCACAACGTGCCTTCTGCAAGACAATTTTAGACAATAAGGACTTGTCTGGCTCCAAATGTCAGATACTACCGAGAAACACTGATCAAGGGCAATGGTAGGAATTCGAAATGATACTGTAAAACTCAAAGGTGGCAAACTCAAATGCCTTTTGGGATTAGTCAGGAAGTGAAGAAATCATGTCCCATTTTAGGGGCATACAAATTCAAATCACTAAAGCACTTCATCAGACAAAAATTAGGTGTCAAATGTGGCCTGTGGATCGCCCGGTTGGAGCCTTTTAATGGAGGTTTTTTCTGACCAAAAAAACATGTTTATGATATATTAAGAGGAAAAAAAAAGCTAACAATCTGTATGATTCCATGTTTTAAAGACATTGTCTCTGTGTACACAGATTATTTGCATATATGCATGCACTTATATTCATGAAAATATTTAGAAAATTTTCTGGAAGGATATGGAGTAAGATTTGGGGTAATTTTGGCTGGGTGCGGTGGCTCACGCCTGTAATCCCAGCACTTTGGGAGGCCAAGGTGGGCGGATCACCTGAGGTTGGGAGTTCGAGACCAGCCTGACCAACATGGAGAAACCCCGTCTCTACTGAATATACAAAATTAGCAGGGCATGGTGGTGCATACCTGAAATCCCAGCTACTTGGGAGGCTGAGGCAGGAGAATCGCTTGAACCTGGGAGGTGGAGGTTGCAGTGAGCCGAGATCGTGTCATTGTACTCCAGCCTGGGCAACAAGGCAAAACTCCATCTCAAAAAAAAGATTTGGGGTAATTTTTTTTTTTTGATACAGGATCTCACTCTGTCACCCAGACTGGAGTGCAGTGGCATGATCATGGCTCACTGCAGCCTCAACCTGGACTCGGGTGATCCTCCCACCTCAGCCTCCTGAGTAGCTGAGACTATAGGCACGTGCCAGGCACACCTAGCTAATTTTTTTGTATATTTTTAGAGATGGGGTCTTGCTATGTTACCCAGGCTGGTCTTGACCTCCTGGACTCAAACAATCCACCTGCATCGGCCTCCCAAAGCGCTGAGGTTATAGGTATGAGCCACTGTGTCCGGCTCAATTTGGGGGGATTTTCCAAAACGCGTTGCTCATTCATATTTTTAATTCTTTGACTACAAATGTCTACTAGTTGTGTAATTTTAAATAAATAAAGTAGAAGAGGAGCCTTAAAAAATAAA
Organism: Gorilla gorilla gorilla; assembly: GCF_029281585.2. Lineage (NCBI taxonomy): Eukaryota > Metazoa > Chordata > Mammalia > Primates > Hominidae > Gorilla > Gorilla gorilla. The sequence goes on along the minus strand of NC_073224.2, from coordinate 50,659,326 downwards.
AGCTTTGAGTGTAGTATTGGAAGACAGCCCAGGCAACCTACTGGCCAACCCCCTCAAGGGGAGAATCGTGTCTGTGATTAAGGACAAATGAGATATTCAATATTAGACAATCGATACTAAAGCACCAGAATTCCTTTAAAAATGGAACATTGTTGTTTTCTCAAACACACTGGTCTAGCTTCTAGCCCTCTTCCACAATTTCCATTTCTTTCATGATACAATAAAGCTCTTCTGGTAAAGTCCAGTCTTCCTTGTGCAGCTGCCCTGGCAGGGTTCTTGAGGAACCCCAGATGAGGCTTGAGAAATCAGCATCTGTACTGAAATTTATCTTGGGAGGGCTTATCCAAAATTAGACAAGAGCAGGACATTTTCAAGACAGCTCTGCCCCTTTTTCAATCAAGTCACCAAATCCTTCAAGAAATCCCTGTCTTGCTTTATTGCAATCATGTTTGTGTTTTCTTTCCAGTGTGTTGGCTCTACACTTTTTATTTTTTATTTTGTGCACAAGTCCCCTGTTTTTTTTTTTTTTTTTTTTTTTTTGAGTCAGGGTCTTGCTCTGTAACCCAGGCTGGAATGCAGTAGCACCATCTCAGTTCACTGAAGTCTCGACCTCCTGGGATCAAGCGATCCTCCCACCTCAGCCTCCTAAGTAGCTGGGACCACAGGCACATGCCACCATGCTGGGCTAATTTTTATATTTTTAGTAAAGATGAGGTTTCGCCATATTGCCCAGGCTGGTCATGAACTCCTAGGCTCAAGTGATCTGCCCACCTCAGCCTCCAAAAGTGCTGGGATTACAGGGGCAAGCCATCCTACCTGGCCCAAGTCACTTTTGACTGAGCTTTCATTGTGGAGTTTGCTGATCATTGGGCAATATCGGATTTTTCTATCCATTTGTCTGAGGACTCTGAGGAGGTGACAGACAGGTAATTTCCTGGAGTCTTTTCTCACTCGCTGTCTGGGTAAGCCCCCAGGGTCCCTCCCTCCTGCCTCCCTGCAGCCCTCCTTATCAGCAGCTAAGTCACATCTGTCCTACAGAAAGAATCCATAAGCCCTGCTGCTAACAAGGTGACCTGTGGCGCTTCTTGGCACTGGATGCATGGACGAATGGAGAGAGGGCTCCAGCACAAACAGGAAGGGGAATTCTCCAATCTAGAACACTGCTGCTTTTCACTCCCCACCTACCCCTTTCACATGCTGAATCTATACCAAATAAGGAACTCATATCTGGATTCTGAATCCACTTTTATAAACGAAACTAAACAGAAATCTCTGGGAGTGAAAATGTTAAGTGCACTTTACTCACCAAGGTTCTTTAGGAGAAGTGTCTAGAATGTATCATGTAGGAAAGTGGGGACTGAAGCAAGTATGATGAATAAACTGGGCATGTGTCACAATTGATCCTCAAGTAGCTGAGTTTGCCCAAGGGAAATTTGTATAAAGAGCCGAGGAGTCCTGACCAGCTCCTTACCTCTTGCAGATCTCCAGCACCCTGCCGGTGGCACTACTGAGAGACGAGGTGCCAGGGTGGTTCCTGAAAGTGCCTGAGCCCCAACTTATCAGCAAGGAGCTCATCATGCTGACAGAGTGAGTGGGCCCAAGAAGAGCAGGAGCAAGGTTCCCACCAATCTAACTGGTGTAGCTGGCTTCCAAGCACACATAGCACCCTTCCTGGCTGCCCCAGCCTTATTGTCCAGAGAGGCAAAGGGACCTACCCTGGGACACGCAGCAATGCCAGATGTCTGCCTCCAGCTAGGACAGGAATAGGTTTGCAATTGTATTCACATCCTTGCAATCTCTGACTTTGCCCCTTTTTCTTTCCCAACAGAGTCATGGAGGTCTGGCATGGCTTAGTGATTGCGGTGGTGTCCCTCTTCCTGCAGGCCTGCTTCCTCACCGCCATCAACTACCTGCTCAGCAGGCACATGGGTAACTGGCTCAGCATCCTCTTCCCTCCTAGTCACTCTCAGAGACCATTCTCGAGCCTCCAGCAGGACAAGACCCTGTTGGAGTTCCCAAATGTCACTCAAAAACCTACCAGAGGACCCACCGGCCAAATTCCTTCCCACCGCTCCCCCTCCCCCCAATAACTATATCTGGGTAATCCCCACTCTGACCTCACCTTTTAACCAACTATTTCTGGCTGGAAGTGGCCATCCACATCCGTCTACTACCCAGACCTTCTGCCTAGACACAGCTTTTGCAATGCCTACGAGGAAGTGCTCGTGTAACCTGGTCTAATTAATTTTCTTCATCCCTGTTAAAGGACTGAATATGAAGAAATGTCCTTGAATTACAACAGAAGGAAATACGGTTGGACTTAGAGATTAGTTTAAATTCTTGAACTGATAAACAATAGAAGGTAGTGAAGCTCAGTCCTGGAAAGGCATTTCAATTAGGGAAAATAAAACAATGCTGCTTTGGTTGTGCTAAGAGAAAGGACGGGGCAAGATGATGTTTTGAGGGTCTTTCTAGTTAAGTCTACCTTCATTCATTCATTTGTTCATTCATTCATTCAGCAGATATTTCTTGAGCATCTAAGACACTCTCTGGGCCTAGGCTACACAACAGGGAACAAAACAAAAATTCCTGCCCTCGGAATCTTTCATTCCATGTGACAACAAACAAGATAAACAAGTAAAACATGTATATGCTAGATTATGGTAAGTGCTAGGGAGGAAAAATGGAGCAAGGGAGTTGATACAGCTTGGTGGATGGCTGGCATCCCCAAAAGGCTAACCTTTGAGTATAAACTTGCAGGGAGTGAGGCGTGAACTCTACCTGCAAAGGCCTGAAGGAGGAACGTGTTAGGCACATGCTAGCAAGAGCAAAGAGGCCGGGCAGCTGGAGCAGGCAGACAGAAGCAGGAGAAAGCCAGAGAGGAAGGAGGAGTGAGGTCTCGGAGGCTGGGACTTGGCTTTTTCCAAGTGAGGCGTGGAACCATGGCAGGGTTTTGAGCACAGCAGTGCTGAGGTTTGAAGGGATCTTTCTGAAAGGTTTCCTTTACTGAGGGCAGTGTTCAACAGGCACTGATTCAAGAGCCGACGTGCCTAACCCAGGAAGCTTCCACTTTTTTTTTTTTTTTTTTTGAGATGGAGTCTCACTCTGTCCCCCAGGCTTGAGTGCAGTGGCACAGTCTCGGCTCGCTGCAACCTCTGCCTCCCAGGTTCAAGCAATTCTCTCGCCTCAGCCTCCCTAGTATCTGACATTACCGGCACGCATCACCATGCCCAGCTAATTTTTGTATTTTTAGTAGAGACGGGGTTTCACCATGTTGACCAGGCTGGTCTCGAACTTCTGACCTCAAGTGATCCATTCACCTCAGCCTCCCAAATTGCTGGGATTACAGGCATGAGCTACTGCGCCTGGCCAGCTTCCACTTTTGATCCCTGCCCTCTCCCTTCCAGCCCACAAGAGTGAACAGATACTGAAAGCGGCCAGTCTCCAGGTTCCCAGGCCCAGCCCTGGCCACCATCATCCACCTGCTGTCAAAGAGATGAAGGAGACTCAGACAGAGAGAGACATCCCAATGTCTGATTCCCTTTACAGGCGTGAGTAAGGGGTTGGAGGGAGAACTTGTCTAGGGACTAACTTTGCTCTCTCTGGACACCCAGGACCTCCCTGCAGCAACCCCATGGGCCCAAACCTCTAGCCTGAGGATTCCTCACAGCCACATCAGGACAGCCTTGCCAGCCTACTTTTTTTCAGAAAGGTGTTTTATTCTATTTCGTGGGGAAGATCATTTTGAGTTTGTGTGGGTCTAAGTTCTTTCCCGGGTTTAGTCGTGTGCAAATGATTGCAGGCGGCTTGGGAAATGTCCCTGCTCTTCTCTTTGTAAAGCCATGGCATCTTTTCTTCAGATTGATCAGCTAATGGTGGAGTTAAAATTTCGCCTGCCTCTGCCTGCCTCCACCGTGGCTGCTGCTATGTCAGTGTTATTGGCTGGCTCTGTAGCTGGCTCCTCCACAGTCCCTAGAGGGACCCTTCTTCACAGCCTTAGATCTGCATGGGTATCTGAGTGTATAAATGTGAATCTTGCTGCTGGTTCAAATCTATATCACCCTCCTGCAAGTGAGCCAATAGGTCACTATTCACAGTGGAAGTGGCTGCTTTGGCAACAAGGCAACTCCCTGATAGGGGCTCACTCACCAGAGATTGCACTTCTTCCACTGGTTTGTCTCTTGATTGGTTTGAATTTGCTCTGTCCTGATTTTATCTTTTCAGTTGAGACATGGCCTCAGTGCCTGCCTGTGGGGACCTGAGGGTGCTGCTCATATGCATGTTTCAACAGAACTGGAGAGGCACTGGCCTTACCCTAACCCCTGGCCCCAAAGCTTCACCAGAGCCTGGCTAGAATCATAGATTGTTTAGCTGGCAGGGACCTCAGAGACTCTTGTTCAACCCTCTTGTCTTGGGGGTGACGAAAACCAGGGCACAAAAAGAGATGTGATCTGCCTAGATTTAGTGACAGCTTTGGACTAGAAGGTGTAACTTCTGAGGCCAGAGCTGTTTGCATTGGGTCACATTGTCCCAGCATGTTCCTCCTGACTTTTCTTTCTAGAAGACAGCCCTTTCCAAGCACAGTCAACCTAGTGTATTTTTTAACATTAGTTTTAGATGGAGTTGAATGAAGCAGCAGTGCCTGGCCTCTTGGACATGTCCCTGCCTATTTTTGGAGACTTTCTCTCCCCCTACTCTTCCCCTATTCTGTTTCTCCTTCTTCCTCTTTTGGGGTCTCTGTATCTCTCTTCCCTACCCCCCCTTTTTGTTGCTGGCTCTGCCTCTGTCTTTATCTGATAATAAGACAATTCTCCCTTCCATTGTCTCTATCCTCTCTTAACACCCTCTGGCTTGCTTTGGAAGAGGAACCGTTTCTATTTCTCCCCAGATGACAGCGACACACCCTCAGATAGCTTGGATAGCTCCTGCAGTTCACCTCCTGCCTGCCAGGTAATGGATGTGCCTAGTGACCTCAGACGAACATATGCAGTCTGGGGATCCCTGCTGTAAAACGCTGAAAACTCAGGTTACCCCAGCTATGGAGTGGGAGCAAGAAAAGAGGGTTTCTTGAGTCATCACAGCATCCTCAGGTGAGGGGGGTCAGGCTTCCACCCATAACCCATATCAGCATGGATCACCCAAACAAAGTGGGTCTGAACAGACTGTAAAAATGAAAGTGCTAATGGGAAACCCTCTTCTCCCCATACCCCAGTTGTTGGGCTCAAGTCTGCTCTGAGTCCTGATCTCACTTGAATTGAGTCTCAGCATCTTCCTGTTGCCTCCACCTGCTCGTCTGTAATCCCATTCCCTGCAGACAGGTGGAACAAAGTCACTGGTAATCTTCCTCATTGCCCTGGACTGCTCTCAGACACAGCTACTTGGACCCAGATCTTCCCCACCAAGCCATGGGCGAACCTCGTTGAGTAAGAGTTCAGTCCTGGGGTCTTATTTCCCCCAAACGTGGTAGGGATCTTGACCCACATGTCTCTGCTTTTCTCCTAAAGCCACAGAGGATGTGGATTACACACAGGTCGTCTTTTCGGATCCTGGAGAACTAAAAAATGACTCCCCCCTGGACTATGAGAACATAAAGGAAATCACAGATTATGTCAATGTCAATCCAGAAAGACACAAGCCCAGTTTCTGGTATTTTGTCAACCCTGCTCTGTCTGAGCCAGCGGAATATGATCAAGTGGCCATGTGAATTCCAAATATTTTTAATGGGGTCCAGTTCTCTATGGATTCTTACATTTAATTTGTAGGGAAATGCCATTTTTCCCCCTTAAACAAGGCATGGGGCTCACAAGTCTACGGAGACAGGCCAAAAAGAATGTGGAGAAGAAAACTGATAAATACACAGAGGTCCTCAAGACCCATGGACTCCTGGTCTGTACCCAAAAAAGGCTGTTCATTCCTCAAAAACAAAAACAAGGCTTGGGTGGGAAAACAGGCCTATGCCCCGGCAAGAAAGGTTCAGATCAGATGTTAGGAAGAACTTTCAGGTAAAGTATGAGAACCATGGAGTCCATCAGCAGAGAGAGTAGTGAAGTCTCTCCCCAGGGAAAATTTTAAAAAGGTTGAATCAGCTGTTGTAGAGTTCTATTTGGCAATCTCATGGTTAAATGACTTCCCTCTGAGCTCTTTAATTATTGGCAATAAACAACTTCTTTAAAAGTTTTAAATAAAATAGCAACCACCACCAGTTCCTCTTTTCCTGTTGCCTAACCCTGCAGTTTTCCTTGTTTTCAGTGATGTGTTTTGCTGAGTAATCCTCCTCTGTCCTCAGAACTTTAAATAGTGCATTTACAAAGCCCACCATCAATCAACCTTTGAATCTGCTGTTTCTTATAAGCCAAAGATGACAAATGGAATTTTGGTAAATATCAACCAGCATCATAATCTCTTATTCCAAGAAAAATCTCCCAAAGCTCAATCTAATAAAATTCAAGATTCATTCCTGGTGTTTTTAAAAAAACAATTAGGAATACAGGGACACTTCCTAGCTCAATTAAGAATGATTTATCTCAAATCAGGAGATTACATGATATTTAACTGTAAGCTCCTAGACACAGTCCTGTTGAGTCAGAAACAAAGTAAGAACGTCCACAAGCCTGCCATTTCCTTTGTTATCTAACATTGTCCTAGAAGTTCTAATCAGTTGATAAAACAGTTAACAAAAACAAGAACTGTGAAAAACTGGAGCCAGGCACGGTGGTGCACGCCTGTAATCCCAGCACTTTGGGAGGCTGAAGCAGGTGGATCACTTGAGGTTAGGAGCTCGAGACCAAACTGGTCAACGTGGTGAAACCCCATCTCTACTAAAAATACAAAAATTTACTGGGCGTGCTGGTTGGCACCTGTAATCCCAGCTACTTGGGAGGCTGAGGCAGAAGAATCACTTGAACCCAGGAGTTGGAGGCTGAGTGAGCCAAGATCGTGGCACTGCACTCCAGCCCGGGTGGCAGAGCAAGACTCTGTCTCAAAAAAAAAAAAAAAAAAAAAAATAGAAATGAGGAAAAATTTGTCATCCTTTTCAGATATCCTAGCCCTAGAAAATCAGAGAATTAAAATGCTTTAAAATTGATAACATGAGTAACCAGTGACTAGAGAAATATTTTTCTCCAACAGCTAATTTGACATGAAGTAAAAAGAAATTTTGCTCATAATAGCTAAACAAACATGCCCCCAAAATTGAAACCCTAGGTTTACTCCTAGCCAAATTCAAACCCAAGATCAGTGGCATTCAGGTTTTAGACACCTGAGGTTTATTAACTGTGCTCCATTTGCTGGCTGTGGATGACCCTCCCAGCCCCGGTGCTGAGAGCATCAGGCAGGCTTTCCTCCTCCTGAGTTCTTCTTCCCCAAGATGATCTAAGGGGATGATTCTGGTTTGGGTTTCTGGGGTTGGAAAATGTTGCTGGTTTGTTTGTCCCTTCACCTTTTAGCTACCACTGTCATTCCTCTCCTACAAAGCTTTTCTTAATGGGGTACAACAGAGTCTACTGATTAGACAGGCAGAATGAGGAATAAATACCAAAAATAATAACAGCAACATCGTCCAATCAAGAAGTGAAACTCTACTTCTTATTGATTTCTTCTATTTATTATTTATCTAATTATTTACTTTTAGAGACAGGGTCTCTGTCACTCAAACTGGAGTGCAGGAGTATGATCATGACTCAGTGTAACCTTCAAATTCCTGGGTTCAAGTGATCCTCCTGCCAAAGCCTCTCAAGTAGCTGGGACTACAGGTGCATGCCATGACGTCTAGTTAATTTTAAAAATTGTTTTGTAGACAGGGTTTCACTATGTTGCCCAGGCTGCTCTTGAACTCCCGACCTCAAGAGATCCTCCTACCTCAGCATCCCGAAGCACTGGGATTACAGGCATGAACCACTGCACCCGGCCTGATCTCTTAAAAAAAGGGGGAAAAAATGCCAGGCGCGGTGGCTCACGCCTATAATTCCAGTACTTTGGGAGGCCAAGGCGGTTGGATCATTTCAGGTCGGGAGTTCAAGACCAGCCTGGTCAACATGGTGAAACCCCGCCTCTACTAAAAATATAAAAATTAGCCTGTTGTGGTGGTGCACGCCTGTAATCCCAGCTACTCAGGAGACTGAGGCAGGAGAATGGCTTAAACCGGGAGGCAGAGGTTGCAGTGAGCCGAGACGTGCCATTGCACTCCAGCCTAGGTGACAGAGCAAGACTCCGTCTCAAAAAAAAAAAGAAAAGAAAAAAAAATTCAAGAGTGTACTGAAGAGATTCAGACAAGTTACATTGCACCCAAGAGACACTGCAGGGACAATGCTGAGACAGCTCCCACCAGGAGAGGGGATGAGAGTAAACAGACTGCCTGCTTTCCACAGAATTCTGGGACAGGCCTTGGGTGTTGAGAGGAGAGATCAACAAAAAGAAGAGTGGGTGGGGTCAAGGCATCTATGACCTAATTGTGGGGACAGGAAAGAGCCAGAGAACATGTACAAAACAACATGTAAAAAACAATGAACACAGAGCAATGAAACCAGAGCCTATCAGTATTTACACAGATCCGGGGAATAGGATGTTAGAATCAGCCAGCCTTAATCAGAAAAAACATCCCAGAAAGAGGTGATTTCTGACCTCAGTTTAGAAAAAAAGGGCGGAGGCCGGGCGTGGTAGCTCACGCCTGTAATCCCAGCACTTTGGGAGGCCAAGGTGGGCGGATCACAAGGTCAGGAGATCAAGACCATCCAGGCTAACATGGTGAAACCCCGTCTCTACTAAAAATACAAAAAATTAGCCGGGCGTGGTGGCGGGCGCCTGTAGTCCCAGCTACTCGGGAGGCTGAGGCAGGAGAATGGTGTGGACCCGGGAGGCGGAGCTTGTAGTGAGCCGAGATCGTGCCGCTGCACTCCAGCCTGGGGACAGAGCGAGACTCCGTCCCCCCTCAAAAAAAAGAAAAAAAAGGTGGAAAATCAACTGATGGGAGAAAAGGCAGGAGGAAAAGGAACAGATCTGACCTGCTGCAGGCTCTCAATAAATGCCTGAGGGGCGGCCCTGAGTGGCACTGTCTGGAGAACTGTCTGTGTCTGGGCTCAGAGGCTGCTGTGATACTCTGGCGCAGGGAGTTGACGTCAGGGAGACCAGAGACCAGAGGCTAGAATGATTGTAGACCATCTGATTAAGCTCTGTAATAAACTCTGCTTCAGAAATATGACATTCAGTAGTAAATATATCATGGAGGTTAACATTAGAACCCACCCTGATTGCTTATAAAGTGAAGGCATTCTTGGAGAGTGCTGTTAGATTTAACAGTTAGATTTAACAGTAGATTTAAACGTGTGACTCTACCAAGTGACTTACAGAGCTTAGAACTTCAATAGTGCACATGACTGCTCAGATGCCCTCATAAGTACAGAGGAAGGCTGATGTCACCTCCTGAGGAGTTTGAGCCAATAAGCTAATAATTGGGGCCAGCTAACAAATTGAACTAATCCTCAAAGTCATTGCAAGCCACACAGAAACAAAATGGCCTTTTGTTTGTCATATTTCCATGAGCTTCAAGGGTGAGCTGTCTAAATCGGTACAAATAGTCACCTGTATGAGTAACCACCCTTTGAGGAGCATAGCTTCCAGTTCAGTGAAGTCACATTCTCCCACGTTATATGTCATTGGTACCTCCCAGAAACAATCATACTGTTTCACACTGGGTTTCTCCATGGACACGGACTGGACAAAGATTTTTCCAAAATTATCTGATAATAAGACACAGAAAAACTGATTTGCTATTGGCAACCAGTAGATGGTGGATTACATGCCAACAATGACCTACGAATATAGACCACAGTAGACCATAATAAATGCGACCTGTTTTCAATGAATTCTTATTCTAAAGGAGCAAGCATCCAAATGCTCACCATGGGAACTGCAGCAAAATTCCACGAGCATCCTATTAGCCACCAAGACGTGCTAGGGTGAGGAGGTATTTTACGCTCAACATCAGTGGGTTTCTTTGCTTCTGGAACTGGGACAGATTGCTGGGCTCCGAGGCACTCTCAGAGAGGCCTCCTAACCCATGCCCCCAGATTCTGAACCAGAACCCGTAAAGTAACTATAGCTCATGTGGCTTTTTGAGGTCCTACTAGGGCCCTCAAACACTGACTCATGTGTCTTGCTGCCTTTTGGGCAGGAATTCCTATACTCGTTTCCTCACCTTGCAGTAGAAACCTCTTGTTCTTTGCCTTGTCAGATCTCCGTGGGTTTAGAGAGAACCCAGTGTGTGTCCATGTATCTCAGGAGAACCGGGTCAAGTGAGGGACCAAGACTCTTTGGAACTTGAGGACTCACAAGCTAAGAGGCTGGGTGACTTTCCTAGCCTTCCCTGTTAGTCATTACTGCTTCATATCCTCCAGGAGAGTTAAAGAATGTGCACTGGATCTCAGCAATATATGGCTAGAGAAAGGGCCTTACCCTGATTGTTAGGCAGGAGCTGCCAAGTCAAGCCCAGCGGAGGCCAGGCCCACTTTTGGCTCCACACTGCCACCTTGTGGTCCTATGGCAAACTCGAAGACACTGCTTTTCCCACTTAAACTGGATGCAGGGTGGCCCCTTTCCCCAGCAACCTCACCCCTTCACTCAAGACAAACACACTTTAATTTTATCTTGCACATCCAGTTATCATTGTCCCTAGAAAGCTAAAGATGCACAGGAATTTCCTGGATATTAAATCTTTTTATTGGTGAATTTCAACCTGGGTTTCTGACCCAGGAATGAACTGCTACAGCCTGGGCTGAATCTATAGCCCTATAGTAGATAAATGATCTATTTACATACAAAACACAGACGCATTATCTGGGAAAGTACTGGCCTGTACCAAACAACATAACGATTCTGAGAAATCCCCGTAGTCAACCGATGAACCCCTCCTGTCCTCCTCTCTGTCCCGCCTGCCCCTCATGTCCTGCTTGTACATAGGTTTTAAGGGACTAAAGTACTGTCATTCAGTCACAGGATGGCATAAACAATTTACACAAGTGCCCAGCCAGAGACGGCATTGTTCAGTTTCTCCTGGGGTTAGCCTTCAGAAATGGGATTCACCCCAGAGAGCACAGAGCCTCCTTCTTGCTTCCACAGGGCCCCTCCTCCTTGAACCCTATCCAAGGCCCTTCCACTGGCCCAGACTGTCCAGGCGAGCCTCCTACAGGTCCTGCAGAACTTTCACTCATAGATCCGATGAGATCCACCATTTCCTTCAGGAGCTTCCTGGAATGGGTTCCCGAGGCCCTCAGCCAGTGTGCAGTCGCTCCCCACTGGCCATATCACAGGACAGAACCAGCTTTCTGGAAAAGATCAAGTGTAGCCTTTCCATGGGAGGAACAATGAGGGCTCCAAAGCCACCACCCCAAGTAAATTATTCTTGTGCAATGCAAAACAGAAAATATCATAGTAGTAAGAGGGGATCTATAGAAGGCAAAGGGTAGACAAGAAAAGTGCTTTAGTCAGCCTTGATCCCAGGTCTGTCTCTTTTCCTCTCTGAACTGTAGACTCTTCTGGGTCAGGACCCTGGAGGTCATCTACCAGATGCAATCTGGAGCCAGGCCATTGTTCCCCTCTCTAACATCTGTTGAGTGCTCTATCTCTAGTCTACAATCTTACAAATCCCTCCCAACAAAGTGGGCATTGCTATTTCTATTTAATAAATGAAGAAAGCATTGCTGGGGGAGATTGGATAACTTGCTTAAGTTGATACAGGTAGAAAAGGGGTGAGATCAAGATGCAAACCCAGGTCTTTGGGGCACACAGCTGGTGTTCCTTCTACCTCCCAGTCATCATGAAGAACAAAGATTTACCAACTCTAGGCATTAGGGTCAGAAACTGTGGTCTAAAGACGGGGCAAGGGGGTGGGGAGGCTGCTTTTGTAAGCAGGGGAAGGAGCAGATTCAACAGCTCTGGCTGGCATGGGAGGCTTCTAAGCCCACTTCACCAGGGCAGATAGACAGGGAAGAAGTATTAGATGTCAGGGGCTGACATGGGCAACAGAACTCAGTGAGAGGGAGACTGTGGGTCCTCCCATCTGCCTGAGCCTTGGTCCCATTAGGGTCTCACTCTCCAGTTCTCTAGCACTGAAGGACTGGGATGCTTTGCTCACTCACAACATTCAGCAAGGCTCTTTTCTTTTTAGAAAGCCTCAGGAGGCTTCTTAGAGCTGAGTGGCCTCTTAAAGAAGTATATCCGCAAAGCCACAGTCATTCCTCAAAGCTTCCCTGGGAGTCAGGGGTAGAGACTGAAAGTGTTCCCTAGAGCTTCCCTCAGCAGCTCTTAATTAGATTAGTAATTCCTTACATTAGTATAGAGCTCATGACTTTACAAATGACTTTTATATCCACAGTCCTATTTGATTCTCAGAACCAAGCTAGCAAGGACTGGCCAGCATTTTATTGATGTGTGTCATTGGTGGTGGCAGAACCAGGATGCAGCTTTGCTGATATTTCAGCTGATGTCTTTTCCACCAGCAAGGCTCTCTCTTCAATTGGAATCAGAATTGGGGTGGGGAAGCTATGCCATGATAAAAGTCCCCTGGAGATATATGTTCTTCCTCTACCTCGGTCTACCTTGGCCTGCAGCCTCTTCCAGCCTTGGAGGAGGATTCAGCATCCCAGATGAGGACAAAAGTGGGCAGTATGGCCATGGTGGGACCCACCGTCACCAGAATTGAGTCAAAGAGTATATCAATGCCATTGTCATAAAAATGCAACAACTCTTCTAGACCCTGTTGGTTACGATATCCTTTGTGTTTCTCTGTAACACCATTTCCAGTATTGCAGAGTCATGGAGGTTGGAGCTTAGAGATCATCTCACCTATTATACAGGTGAGGAGACTGGGTCCTGGAAAGGGAGAGTGACTCACCCAAGGTCACACAGATACTGAAGGCAGAGCTGAGATTCAAACCCGGGCTCCTAACTGGATCACAGCATCCATATGGTTCATCGTGGAAGCTCTGAAGAGCCTGGAGGGTGTCCAAAGCCATGACGATGTCACCTTTTCTCAAAGGAGGTCTCCTCTGTGTAGCCCCCGGGGAAAGAGCAGGCTGGATTCCCTGGGGGGTGGGTTGGGGAAAGGAGGGAGGGCCACAAGTCCCTGCTGCCCTTGAGGCTTATTCTTGCTGTTAATTTTATGATGACCATTTTCATCTTCTCCTTCCCTCCCTCTTTCTTCCCACCCACACTGACAGTGGACCAGACCACAGAGAATATACAACACTTTCCCCTGTCATCCACGCTGTCATGGGGGGTGGCATGAGGAGAAGAGGGACTGGCATTTGCAGAGTTCCTGCTAGGTACCAGGTACTATACTGAATCCTGCATCTCCATGAGACCATCTCCCTTCAACAAACAGCTGGGCACAGCAGGGTAATCCCTACATATCCATTCACTTTTCTTCATGAAACAATTTTCTCTCTAACAACAACAACAACAATAAATCCAGGATCCAAATAGAGTCCTCCTCACAGTTTTTCACTTCTCCCCTCTCCTGGTTAGGCTGAGATGTGCCAGTCAGGTTAGAATGGAGACAGGTAGCCAGGGCACAAGGCCAGCCTCTGAATTCCTGCCACCCGTGGACCCCTAGACAGCACCATCCTAGGCCTGCCTAGATCTGGGACACCATGTGTGCATGGACAGCCTATGAATATGGCAGGACCAGGGAGACAGGCAGTTTGATTCTCCCTGACTGCCAGTGTCTGAGATTGGGAGCTTATGAGGCAGCCCTCACACTAGGGGCAGCTGTGACACCAGGGTAGGGGACCCATTCTGGCCTTTTCACTCCGCTTCAGACAGGGCTCCTGTAACTCCAACCCTTACCCTCCCAGCTCTCATTTCCAGTGCCCGAGGTGGGCAGAGAAACTCCACTAGTCCTGGGGGCAGTACCAGACCCCAGCGAGTCTTTCCTAAAAGATGATGGTCTCAGTGGTGCCTTCCCCATCCGCCAGCTCCAAGTCCCTTGGTGACTCTTCAGGCCTGGGCCTCCCACTGAGGGTTAGGCTGAGGCTGAGGCTGAGGGTAGCCGGGCAGCTGGAGCGGGTCAGCAGCGTGGTGTGGCGGCTCGAGAGGCTGCCGTCGGAGAGCCGCCGGCGCATCCTGGGCTGGGGACCCCCACAGCAGGCAAGGTGACGCAGGGGCCGCGGTAACAGGTGGCTGTTGAAGCCCATGTAGATCCAGGGGTTGCAGCAGCTGTTGAGGTTGCCCAAAAGCATAGAGATGGTGAAAGCCACATTGGTGGAATCTACCAAGAGAGAAGCATGAGAAGCCTCAGAATGGCAGATCGAAGGGACCTGGGAGAGCATCCAGGCCCCACAGATGAGGAACAGATGAGGAAACTGAGTCCTAGAGAGGAGAAAGGAGTCACTCAGTGTCCTATAATTAGAGAGACACACACAGCTGAGACTTGAACCTGGGACTCCCGGCTCCAGAGTCTTACCATGCTGATTTTGTTTGTTTGTTTTTGTTGTGTAACTGCAGGGTGAAGGTAGGAGCTGAGGTTTGCTTCAAGTTTAATTGAGAAGAAGGAATGTTGTCAGGGATAGGATCAGCCCAGATAGGAGAAACTGACTTTATTCCAAAACCTAGACCTTGAGTCCCCTAATGGCTGTAGACCTAGAATGAGACAACTTCTGTAAAACAGGCAGGGAAAATAACCAAGCTCAGGCCCCGTCCATCTCCATCCCCACTTACATTATACACTATGGATTCACATGGCCTCCTGGACTCTGTCTCCTTCTATCCCTCAGGGGCAGGCCCACTCATTCTATATTCAGTCATTGAGTGTGTGGGCATCAACTCTGCCTGACTCTATGCTGGGGACCTGATGGGGCAATCAATGGAGCCTGACTGTCCTATCGACACCTATGCCATCATTGCCCCCTACAGCCGAGGGGGCAGCTTTTACATACTGGGCCTCTAAGCACCCCTCTCCAGACCAGAACTTGTTCTGTGTTCTTAGATTGTGCCTAGGAAATATACCTTTCTGCAGGGAAAAACTAATTTCTCTCTTGGGCAGTCAAAATGTGAGGATGCCTAGGCTATAAGATTCCTTCCAGACAAAATATTCTTTCTAAAGACTAAATGAAACCCTCATGTCAGCAGGACAGCTGCTAGGATGAGCTTTGGCCTCCTGCTGGATCTGTCATGGTTATAGCCATGGCATAGGTGGCATACTGAGTCACCTCACTCTTCAGTGGAGGTTGTAGAATCATTGAAAGCAATTTCAGAACTGGACGGAACCTTAGAAGTAAGCTTTCTAGTTTTTATAGCACAGTTAGTAAGAGCTACAACTCGAAGTCTTTCAGCTCTAAGGTAGAGATCCTATACTCCACCAGAGCTTCAACCAGTAAAATAAAAGGCAAAGCTCAGCTGCCTACTCTGCAAAGCACTGTGAAAGCTTCAGATGCACAGGCTCCTTGTGCACGTGTCCCAGGGGCATGCTCATGGATGTGGCAACTCATGGCTCAAGAGAAGGGAAGACATAGGCCGAGAACATTTGATAGAGAACATGAGTCATAGGAGTGGGAAGCTAAAGGTATCTGGTCCTGGATGGACTGGTTCAGGGAACAGAAGTGAAGGTAGAGTGGGAAGCACCTGGAAGTAGAAGAGGGATGATATGGTTTGGATGTCGGCTGGGTGCAGTGGCTTATGCCCGTAATCCCAACACTTTGGGAGGTCGAGGCAGATGGATCACCTGAGGTCAGGAGTTCAAGACCAGCCTGGCCAACATGGTGAAACCCCGTCTCTACTAAAAATACAGAAAATTAGCCGGGTGTGGTGATGTGCACCTGTAGTCCCAGCTACCTGGGAGGCTGAGGCGGGAGAATCGCTTGAACCCGAGAGGCAGAGATTGCAGTGAGCTGAGATCGCGCCATTGCACTCCAGCCTAGGCGACAAGAGCAAGACTCCATCTCAAGAAAAAAAAGAGAGACAGGGAGAAAAAGAGTTTGGATGTTTGTGCCCTCCAAATCTCATGTTGAAATGTAGCCCGCAGTGTTGGACGTGGGCCTGATGGGAGGTGATTGGATCACAGGTCAGTTGTTTCACATGAGATCTGGTTGTTTGAAAGAGTCTGGGACCTCTCCCTTCTCTCTCTTGTCCTTTCTCACCATGTGATACGCTGGCTTCCCCCTTCACCTTCTGCCATGATTGGAAGCTTCCTGAGGCCCTCGCTAGAAGCAGATGCTGGCACTATGCTTCTTTTTAATTTTCTTTTTGAGACAGAGTCTCGCTCTGACCCTCAGGCTGGAGTGCAGTGTGTGATTATGGCTCACTGCAGCCCTGACCTCCTGTGCTCAAGCAATCCTTCTACTTCAGCCTCCTCGGTAGATGGGACCAGAGGGGTGAACCAGTGTGCCACTATGCCTGGCTAATTTTTTTTATATTTAGTAGAGATGAGGTCTCACTGTTTCCCAGGCTGGTTTTGAACTCCTGGAATCAATTGATCCCCCTCCCTCAGCCTCGCAAAGTGCTGGGATTACAGGCATGAGCCACCACACCCAGCCTGGCACCATGCTACTTGTACAGCCTGCAGAACCGTAAGCCAAAGTAAACCTCTTTTCTTTATAAATTTCTCAGTTTCAGGTATTCCTTTATAACAATGCAAATGGACTAACACAAGGGACAAGCCCCATAAACAAACTCAGCCTTCCTTCCGTTTTGCCTGGGTTCTGGCCTGCTCCCTAGTTAATGTGTAACTACAAGTTGCGGAAGATTTGGGAAGCGGCTTTGGCTGAGGGGACAGTATTCATCCTGTCTGCTCCATCGATGTGCATTTAGTGTCCAGATTAAGCCAGGGACAAAGGAGTTCCGCAGGTTCCTTCATTTAGGAAGTGCCTGTTTGGTTTGGCTCACGTGAGCCAGGCCTTGGTAGGGGCTGGAGACGTGCCACAGAGGAGGTGCTGCAGAGCAGGTGCCAGAGGCAGTGGAGGCTATGCTTCCCAGCCCTTGAGGGTGGATCTACCACACCCAGTCCTGGCCTCCGTTGCCTCCTGCCAGAAACTCAGCTGATGGTTGGGGACAGGGGCAGGGACAAGGAAATAAGCAGGCTCTGACCAAAGACTTGGGGCTAGGAGGCCAACAGGCCAGCATGCAGTGGAGGGGAACTGTGTGTACTGGAAAGCAAGTTTAAAGTAATGAATTTCTCCCCCAAGGGCTTTCATTTTTCTGGGAGCACATTGTCTGTAAGATAACCCTTTGGGACAACCCACTGTCCCATGCATTCCTTGCCCAGAGAGGTCCTTGGTAAGTGGTGAATCACTCTACACAAGTGAGGGCTGAGGTGTTGAGGGACAGGTTGATGATGATGGTTGATACTACAGGCAAGTAGGAAAGTCTGCACTGGCTGAGTGTCAGGAGCACCATCTTCTCCTCAATAAAGAGGCAGATGACCATCTCACCCCGGTGCCACTGGCTAAGCCACAATGTTGGGAGTAAAGCCATGACCTGGATGAAGCTTGGCCCATAAAGACCTCAATTCAAGCCCAAGCTCTATCTCTCACTAGCAGTGGCATTTTGGACCAGTTATTTTGCCTCTATGAGTCTCAAGTGACTCAAATTTAAAATACAGAAGGCCACTCCTCAGTAGCATGAGGGCTGAATGTGCCTGTGCCTAGGAAACCCTCCTTCCTTCTATTCTGTGCTTGGCTAGAGCAGGGAGGTCCCTACAGTTGGCTAGAATTAATTAGAATTGCTCATTGCTTAAAGGATAATCTGCAAATAATCTCTTGCCCAGACGATGTCAAAAGGGCGATTAAGAAGGGATATTGTATTAAGAAGGAAGTTCGGTATTACTTTTGCACGCCTCTTGCATGGTTGTATTAAATTCATGAATGGCTCTCCTCTATTTCATCTCTCCAGAAAAGCAAAGCATTTGGCTTAAGCCTGTCCTGGGATGAGCAAAATAAGATCAGAAACAACAATACGAAGGAAGGGGACCACTGGTGGGAATTGGTGGCCTGAGACTGCTGCTTAGTGAACTCTCAGGAAGCTTGCAGAGGAACCTGTGCACAGGACCTGCCTAGGACACTTGCAGGTGTTACCCACTATACATCCTGAGCTGCGCACACTATGAGATTCACTGCAGGGCACAATCACCCCTCTTCATAGCCACCCAGACAGGTCAGCATGCACTTGTCCTCATGCCTCACTCCTGCTTAGGGGAGCAGGAGCAGCTGTTCTGAATACTGCTCTCCAACACTTAGGCTGCCTAGACACAGCCCCTGCCTTCCTGAGAACAAGTTCACCTCTGGACGGCCAGACCATCAGGCACTGTCTAAAGCTCAGGAGGACACTGTCTATTACACCCCAGAAAAATGATGAGAGCCAGGCCTCCCATGTGCCAACTGTAGCACAGTCCTCTTAGAGGTTCCCATTTTGTTTTTCACACAGGAGAAAGGTCTCCCTCCTTTTAGAACCACTTTTAAAATCAGGGTTATTAATGGGGTTGAGGAAAAAGACAAGGAGACAGAAGACCTGGGCTTTATTCTTCACTTTCTCACTCCCTAGCTGTGAGGCCTGGGGCAAGTCATGGTTCTGAGGCAGGAAAACAGCAGAGGGAATTAGAGGTTGGATAAAAAGCAGAATAAGTAGGAGCAGAAGCAGGATAAAGAGGAGGGTGAGCAAGAGGCAAGATAAGAAGCAGAAGCTGAGCCAAAACAAAAGTTATATGAAGTGAGTCAAGAGCCCCCATGGTTGGCTAGATCCAGACCAATCCAGTAAGGGGCAGCTCCTCAGAGATGGGCATGTGTATTAAAGAGAAAAAGTATCCCTAAAATGACCCCATGTGAGAATCAGCTCATTAAAGCTCATGCATAGGTACTGCATAGCATGCACGTACTTCAAATTATGAGATGAAGGTCACGTGCAAGTGCACAAGGGCCAAAGTAACTAAGCAACCCACCTATCAATCAAAAGCCAGATGCTGGTTAAAGATTAGGCAGCTCGGGGAAGAGAAAAAAAAAACACATAAAAAGGCCCAAAGTACACCAAACTGACGCCGATCTCATTTCACAGAGTTCAGCCCACTCTCCCCTCTCTGAGAGTTACTGTGCTTAATAAACTTTTGCTACTTTGCTATTTGTGTGTGTCACATCCAATTCTTTGTTCGTGGCACCAAGAACCTGGGACTTCACCACATCAGCTGGTAACAGTTCCTCTCTGAGCCTCTGTTTCCTCATTAGTAACATGAAGAGGTTGAACTGGAAATTTCAGGGTTTTCATGTGCCAACCCTAATTAACTGGAAGTGTCTGTTGAGAAGGAGCTCAAAGGCATGTCCAGGTGCAGGAGGGACAAGGCTGAGAGAGCAAGTTCATGGGCCACAAATTGCTATCATTCTATGATTTTAAAGCCCATCTAGCAAACTAGTAGTTGGTGGCCAAATGTGCTAATGGTCATATTTCATTAGTACCACCTAGCATTTTAAAATTGTTAGTTACCAAAATTTTTAAAGCTGGAAATTTCACATAAAAGATACTGACAGTGCATTGGTAGGCTGAATGGAAATCATAACTGCCCCTTTTCACTTGGAGCAGGCACCATCTTCCTTCATTGCCCCACTAGTTTGTCACCTGCCTGGCCCTGGGAGGCATTGTAACCCTGACCTAATCCCCCATCCTCTCTTTCTGTCTCTCCCACCTCACTGCCCCCACATAGACCCCACTTGCCTTCATCAGGGGCATTCTTGTCCCACACGGACCACATCTGGACACTGAAGAAGGGAGCCCAGCAAGCGATGTAGGCCAGCACGATGACAAAGGTCATCTTCACTGTTCGGATCTTGGCCCGTGAGATGGTGTTGATGCTACTGACCCGAGATGGCAGCCCCCGAGTGGTGGCAGCTGAGGTGGAAGGTGAGGGCCTGTCCCAAGTCCTCCAGCCCCCTCCTCCCACCCGCCAGGCCTGTGTCTTGACTTTTAGGTTTTTACAGATCTCATGGCAGATGAGGCTGTAGCAGGCCGTGAGCATGGTCACCGGCAGAACGAAGATAGCCAGGGTGGTCCAGGTGAGGTAGGCCCGTGGCCCCCAAGGGAAGCGGAAGTCTGCCCAGCAGTCCAGCACCCCTGAGCCCTGGATCACCTCCCGCAGGGAAAAAATGAAGACTTGAGGGAGGCTGAAGATGGCGGCCAGCAGCCAGGGAGCAGCGATGAGCAGGTAGGTGGACTGGCCTGGCTGCTGGAGGCTGCGCAGGGGGTGACAGACAGCCAGGTAGCGGTCCAGCGTCATGGCCAGCAGCATGTAGGTGGAGGCAAACATGCTGAGCACCTGCAGGTACTTGACGGCCCTGCACAGGAGGTCGGGGCCCTGGAAGCGGTAGGTGATGTCCCACAGCAGCTGTGGCAGCACCTGGAAGAGCGCCACGGCCAGGTCTGTCAAGGCTAGGTGCAGCACGAACAGGTGCATGCGGGAGCGCTTGCGGCCCAGCTGGCCCAGGGTCAGCAGCACAGCCAGGTTGCCCCCGGTCGCCAGCACCAGGACAGTGGCCAGGACTCCGATCTCCACCTTGGCCAGCTCCTCATCCCGGCCCAGCCAGGGTGTTGTGGCATTGGGGGCAGAGAGGGTGCCCCGAGGGGTGGGGTTGGTATCCCACAGAGGCCCAGAATCCATGAGCAAGGTTTGCTGGGAGGGAAGGATGGAGGGAGGGTGTGGATGCAAGTGGAGAGGTTTGATGGATAAAATGGAGTGGCAAGGGAGGTGGAGAGAAAGGAGAAGCGTTGAGAATGACAGGGAGAAGGCTTGCAAATAGGCGGAAATCGTTCAGAGGACTGGGATAGAGAGGAGGAGGGAGGATGAGATTCGGAAGGAGAAAATGTGACTGGGATCGACCCAGGAGAGGGAGAAGGAGGGGTCAGGAAGATGGGGAATCAGGACGGGAAGAATGGGGGAGGCTGTGCAGAGTGAGGCTTCTGGGAGGGAAAGAAGGCTGGGGAGGGGCTACCACCCTCCAATCCACCTCAAATTCACTTTCTCCAAACTTTTCTGGAAGCCAAGAGCGGAAGCCCTTCAGCCTGCTTAGAGGCGCGGTCCGGGGCAGTCGGTGTCGCGCTCAGGGCAGGAAGCCCCAGCCAAGCCCGCTCGCTCTGCCTGGTGAGCAGCGGCTGGAGCGCAGCGGCGCGGCCCGGGCGGGTTTTATGGGCTCCCAGGCCGAGCCCGGCGGCCTGCGGCTCGCCAGTTGGCTCCTGCAGAGGAGGGCGGAGTGAGGCTCGCAGGCACCCACTCGGCGGGATGACCGAGAGGCCGGCTGCTGGAGGGAGGGGGGTCAGAGGGGGTAGCGGACGAGGGACAGGGAGCGAGACAAGCAGGCGACGCAGGCCAGCGCCCAGCAGCCGGCAGGACACACCGACCCGCAGGCAGGCAGATAAGCTCCTCTGCGCACTCACCCTGGAACTCTCGGGCCGTCTCTCCACAGGTGCATCCCCGGGGGATGGTGAGAGGCAGTCACTCCTCCCACCTACGCGGGGGCACTTCGGCTGGCGGCTGTTGGCGCGCCCCCTGCCAGCCGGCTAGCCGGCGCAGGATCCACAATCTTCAAGGGTGGCCAGGTGAGCGAGGCGGCATCCCTGATTGCCAGTCACCTGGGAGTGACGTCTGACCGCAGACCCTGTTGAGGGACTGCGAGGCATAGGGAAAGGAAGAAAAAGTGAGGGTATATGTGGGGGTGGGGGGTGGAAGGAGCTAGACCTGAGAGCCCTGGTGCTTGATCGGTGGGAACAGCGGGAGAAATTCCCGGTATTTGCGTCCCCAAGGGACGTCTTAACTTCTGGCCTATGTGCTTTACGTGCTTAGGTGCTTCCAAGATCCTAAACGCTGTTAACCACTCTGCGAGGTAGAAAACAGGCCCAGAGAAGTTCAAGAACTTGCTGTAGAAGGTTACTGAACGAGTAAGCAGCAGAGGCCGGTCTAGAACCAGCCCCGTGTGCCCTTCTGATAGCGCAGCAGCAGCACTTAACACCTAACCGGCTTGGCTAAATTCTATGTGAGAGGCACTGGTGCTGACGGTAAAAATAAAAACAAAACACCATCCAGTCCAGAGGCAGCTTACAGCTCAATAGAGAAGGTATTGTGTGGTGTTGGCTGTGAAATTCACTTAATCTTCAGTATGCAAGATGGACTATTGGGACTCTCCCTAGAGCAGATTAGAAGTTAGGAGTGACAGACTGGGCGCGATGGCTCACGTCTGTAATCCCAGCACTTTGGGAAGCCGAGGCAGGTGGATCACCTGAAGTCAGGAGTTCGAGACCAGCCTGGCCAACATGGCGAAACCCCCCTCTACTAAAAATACAAAATTAGCTGGGCATGGTTCGGGTGCCTGTGATCCCAGCTACTTGGGAGGCTGAGGAGGGAGAATCGCTTGAGCCTGGGAGGCAGAGGTTGCAGTGAGCCGAGATTGTGCCACTGCACTCCAGCCTGGCGACAGAGCAAGACTCTGTCCCAAAAAAAAAAAAAAAAAAAAATTTAGGAGTGATAATAGTAGGGTCCCAGACTCTCAGAAAGGGCAGAGTCTGTGACAGGAGAGAAGTCCTTTTGTCTTGCTTTTTTTTTTTTTTTTTTTGAGACAGAGTCTTGCTCTGTCGCCAGGCTGGAGTGCAGTGGCACAATCTCGGCTCACTGCAACCTCTGCCTCCCAGGCTCAAGCGATTCTCCCTCCTCAGCCTCCCAAGCAGCTGGGATCACAGGCACCCGAACCACGCCCAGCTAATTTTGTATTTTTAGTAGAGGGGGGTTTCGCCATGTTGGCCAGGCTGGTCTCGAACTCCTGACTTCAGATGATCCACCTGCCTCGGCTTCCCAAAGTGCTAGGATTACAGGCATGAGCCACCGCATCCGGCCTTTGTCCTGCCTTTTAACCAGACTCCCCTTTATAATGTCACCAGACATCCAATTAGCATTACTTCTTGAAGGTTCTACCTCCTCAACAGCCTACAAATTCAGCGCCTTCATTCCATCCCATGACCACTTACCATTTAGCTGCCTAAAATATAGTAGCATCCTCCTTTTGTGCTTTGGAGCCCAAGCTTCCACCTTCCCAAGGATTTTGCTCTTTATGAGTAATTTTCAGTCTGTCTACCAGATCATTCCCACCCATTTGCAAACAAGCTGTAGTAATATTTATTTAAAAAAATAATTATAACTCTCCTCAGCCACTATACTCCCACTTCCAGCTATTACAATCCCTACCATTTCACAGCAGAACTTCTCAAAACAGCTGTCTATGCTTGTCCCCATTCTCTTACTCTCAATAATTGATACATTGTACTATTCTGGAAATTGCTTTTTAAACTCTACATTATGGTGGGTCATGGTGGCTCACGTCTGTAATCCCAGCACTTTGGGAGGCCGAGGTGGGCGAATCACCTGAGGTCGGGAGTTCGAGACCAGCCTGGCCAACATGGTGAAACCCCATCTCTACTAAAAATACAAAAATTAGCTGGGCGTGGTGGTGGGCACCTGTAATCCCAGCTGCTTGGGAGGCTGAGGCAGGAGAATCACTTGAACCCAAGAGAAGGAGGTCGCAGTGAGCTGAGATCCCACCATTGCACTCCAGCCTGGATGACAAGAATGAAACTTTGTCTCCAAAAATAAATAAATAAATAAATAAATAAATTCTACATTATTTTTGACATCTGTCTATGCTGATACGTAGGCTAGATCTAGTTCATTCATTTTTAACTACTGCATAGTATTTAAGCATATGGATATGGCACATTTTGTTCACCAGAAATTTATTCAACTTTTATAATTTATTTCCAGCTTTTCCCCCTATTTATTTTTATTTTAAAATGCTACAGTAAATGTTCTCATATGCCTCTTTGTGTTCATGTGTCAGAATTTCTCCCAGGTGTATATCTAGAAGTATATGCTGAGTATAAGTATTGCTGTGTCATATAATGTATGAGTTTTCAACTAAATAGGACCATATCCTGAATTTTATCTCTAAATTAGTTGTATTAAATTAGTTGTCCAACAAGCTGCATTTTAGTTTCCCAACATCTTCATATTCAGACTTTTTAATTTTTATCAATCTGGTAGGTGTAAAAATAGCATCTCATTTTGCTTTTTTATTTCTCTGATTACTGAGTATTTTGAGTATCTTTCCTTGTATTTATTTGTTGTTTGGATTTTCTCTTCTGTAAATCATTCATATCTTCTGCTCAACTTTTTATTAGATTGTTTTTCTTATCAAATTGTAGGACCTGTATATATTCTGATATGTTGAAAATATCTTCTCTAATCTGTCACTATCTTTTTGCTTTGGATGGGGTCTTTTGTTACACAGAAAATTTAAATTATGATGCAATCAATTCCTCCTTTTATTATTTTGGCTTTTTGTGTCTTGTGTTCTGTACCTTGAGAATAGAAATATTTCCCCCTGTATGTTTTCTAACAAATTTAACTTTTGTTTTTCATATTTAGAGCTTTAATCCAACTGGAGTTTATTTTTGTGTTATGTGTGGAGTAAGAATCTAACTTCATTTTTTCCCCAGCAGGGCAAACCAATTACTCCATTTATTGAATTGTCCATCATTTCTCAACTATCATCTGTATAATATATTATTTCAAATTTTATATGAGGCTATTTCTGGAATCTCTGGCCTATTCTATTAATTTATTTTTCTATCCCTATCCCAATATTTCACTATTTTAGGTACAACAGCTTTCTAATGAGCCTTAATTCTTGGTAAAAACAAGCCTCCCTTTGTTCTCATTTTTAAAATGTTTCTCACAATTTTGAAATGGTGAAATTTGGTATCAGTTTATTGAGTTCCAAAAAAGTTCTGTTATTGAGTTTCTGGTTTGAGGCATTGACTTTAGAGATTAATTTGGGAAATAATTGATATATTTATTATTTCATTCATGTCTATTCTTATGTCCTTCAATAATGTTTTATAATTTTCTTCAAAAATGTCTTCCCACCTTTTGATAGATTTATTTCTATGTACCTTACAGTTTCTGTTGCCATTGTGTATATAATTTTGTTATACCACATTTTCTAATTACTATTGGTTATTCCCAGTATATGGGAACAATATTGATTTTTGTGTCTTGCTCTTATATCCAGCAGTTTTCCTGCAGTTTGTAAATAATTTTGGATTATCTATACATACAGTATCAACAATAATTTTTTTTCTCCCATTCTATTTAGCTCTTCTTTTTCTTGTCTTATTGTGAAGGCTAAGACTCCAGTACAATGTCAAAGAGCAGGAATCGTTGATGTTTCTACCTTTAATGAGAATGCATCTAAAGTTTCACCATTACATATTATATTTATGGCAGGTCCTCTTCACTTTTTAATTTTTAAAAGATACTTATTTTTA
Organism: Gorilla gorilla gorilla; assembly: GCF_029281585.2. NCBI lineage: Eukaryota > Metazoa > Chordata > Mammalia > Primates > Hominidae > Gorilla > Gorilla gorilla. The sequence continues at coordinate 50,633,994 of NC_073224.2, read as the reverse complement.
CACACACACATATTATAAAGAGTCAAATTATTCTACAGTAGTTGTTATGAGAAAAAGTAATTCCCCATACTACTAATATTTTTCAATTTCCTATTTTCGTTTTCTTCCATTTTTTACTTTTTCACTAAAGAAAACTGTATCCATATACAAAAACAGAGAGAATAGCATGAGGAAACCCCATGCTTCCATCACCCAGCTTTAACAATTACCAACAGATAGTCAGTCTGTTTCATCTAAATCTTTATCCATTTCCTTCCATCCTAAGATTATTTTGAAGCAAATGTCAGACATCATATCATTTTATCTGTATTTCATATATGTATTTCTAAAGGATAAGGACTCTTAACTATAACTACAACACCTTACCATCCCTGTATTAGTCAGGGTTCTCCAGAGAAATAGAACCAATAGGAGATTTTGTGTGTGTGTGTGTGTGTGTGTGTGTGTGTGTATGTGTGTGTGTGTGTGTGTAAAGAGAGAGAGAGAGAGAGGAGATATTTGTTATAAGAAATTAGGTACATAATTTATAGAGGCTGAGACATCCCAAAATCTACAATTGGCAAGCTGGAGACCAAGGAGAGGCAAAGTATAGTTCCAGTCTGAGTCTGAAAGCTTGAGAACCAGGAGAGCTAATGGTGTCAGTTCCTGTCTGAAAGCCAGCAGGCTTGAGACTCAAGGAGAACAGATTTTCCAACTGGGGCTTCAAGGTGGGAAAACAACATTTCCCAGTGTAAGCAGTAAGGCACAAAGAGTTCCCTTTTATTCGAGGGAGGATCTGCCTGTTTGTTCTATTCAGGCCTTTACTGATGGGATGAGGCCCACCTGCATCAAAGAAGAGCAATCCGCCTTATTCAGTTTATTGATTTAACTGTTAACCTCACCCAAAAACACACCCAGAATAATGTTTAACAAACATACTCAGAATAATGTTTGACCAAATATCTGGACCCCCATGGCCCAGTCAAGTTGATACATAAAATTAACCATCGCAATCTCTGAAACTATTAATAATTCATTAACATTATCACATATTTTGTCAGTGTTCATAAATTCTTAATTGTCTAAAAACAATGTTTTATTGTCTTTAAATTTTTAGTGGTTTATTTGTTTGAATCCAGATTCAAATAAGGTTCATGCACTGGCATTGTTTAATGTGTCTCTTAGGTCTGTGATTTGTAGATTACACTGCCATCCCTTTGTATGCTTTGTTCCTTGCAGTGTTGTTGTTGAAGAAACCAGATTGTTTTGTAGAATTTCCCATGATGTATGTTTTCAAAATTGCATCCCTGTTAAGTTGTTTAACAAGTTTCTTTGTTTGCTGATGCCTGATCAGATTCTGGTTAGATTTGTTTAGTTTAGTTTTTTAGCAAGAGTGTTTCATAGGTGTTATTGGGTGCATCCATCAGGGATATGTAATGTGTGATTGTCTCTCTTTTTGTGATGTTATCAGCCATTGTTAATTATTGCACAGATCCAATAATTCATCAGCATTGCAAAATGATCATATTCTATTATTCCTTCATTGTTTATTACTTTAAATAATTCTGTAAAGAGAATCTTCTCTATTAACTATTTGGTTATCCTTAGGCATAGTTTGTACAGAAAAGACAGAATAAATGCTTCTTTTTCTATTATTAATAGTTTTCAAGATAATAAATTTGTTTTCTGGAATTCTTCAAATCATGGATTTTTTTTTTTTTTTTTGAGACAGAGTCTTGCTCTGTTGCCCAGGCTGGAGTGCAGTGGCACAATCTCGGCTCACTGCAACCTCCGCCCTTCCAGGTTTAAGCAATTCTCTGCCTCAGCCTCCGGAGTAGCTGGGATTACAGGTGTGTGCCACCATGCCCGGCTAATTTTTTTTGTATTTTTAGTAGAGATGGAGTTTCACCATCTTGGCCAGGCTGGTCTTGAACTCCTGACCTCGTGATCCACCCGCCTCTGCCTCCCAAAGTGCTAGGATTACAGGCATGAGTCACCACGCCTGGCCAAATCATGGATTTAAACATATTTTATATGTTTGAGTCACTTATAGTTATTACTTTGATGCTCAAATTGTCCCGACTTTGGCAAATGGAGCTGATTTATGTTGGTACCTTAGTCCTTTTGTGTTGTTGTTTGTTTATCAATGAATATTTTCTTTAAAAATTTAATGTATATATCTTTTTTTTTTTTGAGACAGTCTCGCTCTGTCTCCCAGGCTGGAGTGCACTGGCATGATCTTGGCTCACTGCACCCTCCACCTCCCGGGTTCAGGCGATTCTCCTGCCTCAGCCTCCTGAGTACCTGAGATTACAGGTGCCCACCACCATGCCCCCACTAATTTTTGTATTTTTAGTAGAGGTGGGATTTCACCGTATTGGCCAGGCTGGTCTCAAGCTCCTGAACTCAAGTTGTCTTCCTGCCTCAGCCCCCCAGAGTGCTGGGATTACAGGCATGAGCCGCCATGCCCAGCCCTAATGTATATACCTTTTTAATTGAGAAACAATTCAATATACCATAAAAGTCACCCTTTTAAATTGTACAGTTCAATGGGTTTTTCTGTTTGTTTGTTTTTTTGGGGGGGAGTCTCGTTCTGTCGCCCAGGCTAGAGTGCAGTGGCACAATCTCGGCTCACTGCCAGCTCCGCCTCCCAGGTTCACACCACTCTCCTGCCTCAGCCTCCCGAGTAGCTGGGACTACAGGCGCCTGCCACCACACCCGGCTAATTTTTTGTATTTTTAGTCGTGTTAGCCACGATGGTCTCAATCTCCTGACCTTGTGATCCGCCCCCTCGGCCTCCCAAAGTGCTGGGATTACAGGCGTGAGCCACCACGCCCGGCCAATGGTTTTTAGTATATTCAAAAAGTTGTGCAACTATCACCACCATCTAATTTCAGGATAACTGCCTTATCCGAAGAAGAAACCACATACCCATTAGCAGTCACTACCCATTCCCCCTCCCACTCCCAGCTCCTGACAACTACCAATCTACTTTCTGTCTCTACAGATTTTCCTGTTCTGGGTGTTTCATGCAAATGAAATCATACAATATGTGGCCTTTTGTGACTGGCTTCTTTCGCTTAGCAGAGTGTTTTCAAGGTTCATCCATATTTTAACATGTAGCAGTACTTCCTTTCTATGGATAAATAATATTCCCTTGTATGGATATACCACATTTTATCTTTTATCAGTCAATAGACATTTGGGTTGTTTCCACCTTGGGCAGGTTACAAATAATGCTGCTAGTGAACATTCATGTGCAAGTTTTCGTGTGGACATACGTTGTTAATTTTGGGGGTATATACTTAGGAATGGAATTGCTGGGTTATACGATAACTCTGTTCACGTTTTTGAGGAACTGCCAAACTTTTTCAAAATTGGCTGTACCATTTTATCCTGAGTCCTTTCTATAAAGTCTTAGCATTCTTTGATAGCTCTATTGCTTTCTGGCATGGCAAGACGTTTTTGATGTGAGTGGCATACTGTATATTTTTTGTAATTCTTTTTTTCATTTAACATATCCTGCAGACTACTTCATGGGAGAATTCAGAGATGTTTCTCTTTCCTTTTTGCAGCTTTTTTAATACTCCAGTGTATGGAAGTACCATACTTTATTCATCCAGTCACCTTTGACAGGCATTCTGATTGTATCCAGTCTTGCTGTTACAAATAGCGCTATAATAAATTGCCTCTTTCTATACATAGATAAATAGATCTATGTATAAAGATATATATGTATGTATGTTTGTGTGTGTGTGTGTGTGTATCTTTTCATATTTCACTAGTGTAATCTTTGCGTTAGGCGCCTAGAAGTGAGATTCCTGGGTTAAGGGTATATGCATAAACAATTCTGCTATATATTGCCAAATTATCCTCTGTAGGGATTGAACCAATTTGCATTATGACTGGGAATGCATGAGAGTGTCTGTTTTCCCAGTCTTGCCAACAGTGTATTCTTAAATTTTGGATTTTTGCCAATTTGATAAGTCAAAAATAGTATCTCAGTTTAGCTTTGATTTGAATGCCTTTTAAGTGAGGTTGAACATCTTTTCATAATGTTAAGGGCCATTTGCATTTCTTTTTCTAGTAATTATTGATATCTCTAGCTGATTCTTCTGTGATTGTTGACCTTTTTAATTATCCTTTTTGAGAAACTTTATATACCATGGAAATTAACCTTTGTCTGACATTTAAGTTGAAAATATTTTTTCCCATTTTGTCACTGATCTTTTTACTTGACTTATGGTATCTCTTGATGTAGGTCACCATTTTAAATTCAATTTAGTAGATTTATTTGCTATTAACCTTGATATTTTTAAATAACAAATAGATACTGCCACTTCTTGATTTTTTAGTTTTAGGAATTTTCTACTCACCTTCCCTTTGGTAGATGAGCAGATAGTACCCTTCCAGCAAAGACTCACCACTCACATTGCACATTTTCAGAACCCCACCCTCCCAATATAGTAATGGGAAGAGTGACTTGTGTGTCCTCATCTGAAACTGATGTCATAAGAACCAAAAGTTGGATCTTAAGGGAATAATAAAGAGTTTGTGAAGCTCCCTCTCAAAAATATAGTTAAAAATAAAAAACAAGGCACAATTTATCCTCACATAATTTAATCAAATCTTTTAAAAAAGGATTTGCTTCCCTGGATTTGAATGTTGGTTTCTACATTATCAAGCAGTAGATGTAAGAGGCAGAGAAATCTAAATCCAAATTGTTAGGTGTCACTTCCATTGAAGAAGAAAGAAGTTCTGTTTTCATATGTTCAACTTGAACACCACGTTTTCAGGAACAGATCTATCATGAAAAATAAAATGTGTTTCTCAGAATACATATTTATCAATGTATCTTTATTAACAATCTCCCATTTTTGCCAAAGGGTGAATTCAAAATTCTTCTGGCATTATTACTTGTCAAAGAAGAGTGGGGACATGTGTCCCTCTTCTGCCATACTGTGACCTGGACAGAAGAAAGTGAATAAGGACATTTTTCTCCCTGAAGGCTTCGGGAGCTTGGCCTGCAGAAGCCTCTTCTTGGTTAGGACTCAGAACCCTCTCAGAACATTGTGACCTGCCAGAGCTGGCATTGCACAGAGACCTTCCTGGGCAACCCTTGATTCACCGTCCCATAAATGTCCAGATGGAGGAAGTGGTCTGGGGAAGATGGACCATTATGAAGATTAATGCACCTTTTATAGCTAGGAGCAGCCCTTGATGTTGCCATTGCCTTCTGTTAGGTTGGTTTAACACTGAGTTTGATGGCCAGTAAACAGGTAAAAGGTATTGTATGAAGGACAGGAGGGTTAACCTGGCCAGTTTTGACTTCAGGGACTCCCAGAAAGTCTCCATTTGGCTCTTCTAATCATAAAATAACTTGTACAGTCACAAAATGTTGCAGTTGAAAGAGACTCATCTTTTGGTTCTGGCCAAGAGGCTGAGGACTATGGAAAGGACCTCAAAGATCATCAAGTCCCATTCTCTCATTTCCCAGAAGAAAGTCCAAACTGAAAGCCAAAGAGACAGGTGGAGTTCTTTTTTTTTTTTTTTTTTTTTTTTTTTTAAGACAGAGTTTTGCTCTTGTCTCCCAGGCTGGAGTGCAACAGTAGGATCTTGGCTCACCACAACCTCCACCTCCCGGGTTCAAGCGATTCTTCTGCCTTAGCCTCCCGAGTAGCTGGGATTACAGGCATGCGCCACCACACCCAGCTAATTTTTGTATTTTTAGTAGAGACTGGGTTTCTCCGTGTTGGTCAGGCTGGTCTTGAATTCCCGACCTTAGGTGATCCGCCTGCCTCGGCCTCCCAAAGTGCTGGGATTACAAGCTTGAGACACCACGCCCAGCCTACAAATGGTATTCTTAACATTGCACAGAGATGGTCTAGACTGGAGCAGGGGAGGGCCGGGACCTAAGTCTCTTTTTTCCCCTTCTGTGCACCACTCCCTGAGGGCAGCAGTTCCTCATCCTGGTTGCAGATTCAAATCTCCAGGACAAATTGTAAAATGCCTAAGCCTCACCCACAGTGATTCTGATTCACTGCCTTAGAGCAAAACATTCAGCCCTGGAGCCAATAAAGCCAACTAAACTTCTACGATGGGCTGTGTAATAATTTGTATAGTATATGATTTGTGTTTTTATAGGGGCTTTTAGAGAGTAGATCAGAGAAATGACTCAAATAGTGGTAAGAATTTCAGTCGCCCCATCGGATCAGGGGCATATGTGTGTACAGTGGTTTTGGGAGGCTCTCAGGCCTGTGAGGGGATCTAGTGCCTAGGCATCCTGGCAGCCAGAAACACAGAGGAACTCTATAAAGGGCTTTCCCTCTCTAGTGCCTAGGCATCCTGGAATCTAGAGAGGGGTAGTAGCTCTTTATGGAATAGGAACACTCTCCCTGGAAGCCCCTCGGCAGACCTCAGCTCCAAGGGGGGAGAGGCAGAGTTAGTACGAGATAGTTTCATTGGCAATGGGGCTGGAGTCTCCAGGGGTACGTACTTAGCTCTCTGACATGACTTCTTAGAAGAGGAGGCAATCTTACTATGCTCAAATAACACCACCCTTGACTCCTTTGGGAGAACAGTTGAAACTTTCAACTAGTTATTATCAGTTCATGAAAAAGTTTTAGTTTTTCCTTTAAGCTCGTTGTAGCTATCAGACCTCCAGTAAGTTTCCTTAATGACCTGAGGGCAGTGATTCACAGACGATAGATGCATAGCATAGCTTTCTAGTTTCTGGGAAAGCTGGCCCCAGCCAACTTGTGAGCTTGACTGTTTGAGGCTGGGAGCCCTGTGGAGGGAGGGGTCCAGGGTGCAGGAGCAGGGAGGTGCACAGCTGCTGAGCCCAAGAGGTGGGAGGCTGGGGACGGCTGCTGAGTCCAGCTTCCTCCTATTCTTGTATTCAGTGCCAGAGCTTCCTTGATCCTCTAGAGAAGTAGAGTCTTAAGCAAGACTCATCATTAAGTTGGCTCAAGTACACGCCTGGTTCCTCTCCTTCAGCTACAACAGGAGGAGGGAGGTTTGGCTTCAGTGTCTTCCTAAGCCTGCTTTCAGAGACCTGTGCTTCTTTTTTCCTTCTACTTCCTGCCCCACAACCTGCCCCCCGCCAATCCTGCCATGTTCCCAATATTCTCATGTGCATTCCCCCATAGCAAGTGTTACTGCTCAGGTTGGGTTGGTGGATGGGTAAGTGGCAGCCTGTGTTACAGACATCCTTCTTCATTTATCTTCCCATCAACACTTACCAATTCTGTGCCCACTGATGGTGGCAGAGGGCAGGTGAGTTCATTAATCCATGTAGCCAATGTGCACAGGTAGGCAGCATGAAGGCCGAGTTGTCTATTAGGGACCTCTGTATCCCCAGCTCTCACCATAATTCCTGGCACATAATGGGTTCTCAATAGCCCTTTATTGGAAGGAGGGATGGATGGCAGATATGGGGGAAAGAAACACTGGACCTGAAATGGGGAAACCTGAGTTCTCCTCTCGGTACTGCCAATGACTCAGTATACCCTTGATAAAGTCACTTCATCACTCTGGCCTCAGTTTTCTCTTATATAAAACAAGGTAGTTAAATTGGTTGATCACTAAGGTCCTTGCAGTACGTCTTTTAGGGTCCTATGATGGTACAATTCCACAATATCTTGACCCATGCTGAGCTGTTAGGGCTACGTGCTGAGGAATATATGCTGAGCTGTTATTCTTCTCAGGTGATACCGATGTTTAAAACAGGCCTTCTGAAAAATAGCACCCAACCCAAGGAGGGACTCTAATTCTGAAAATTCAGAGCTAAAGGGGAAGGTCGTGGGCCAGATTTGTGGGCACAGATTCCAAGTCAGAGTCCCACTCAACAACCAGGATTGGCAACTGCCCGGACAGAGGATGTCTGAATGTCATACAGCAGGCCAGGCTTCAGGGTGGTGGGATCGTAGGTGAGCAATCTCATTCAGAGAGATAATGTCCCTCTTTGAGATGCCTCCCATACTGGTCCATGCCATGTTCCCTTCCTATGATCTGGCTTAAATTCAAGTCTGGTCTTTAACACACTTCTACCTTCAGAATCTGGTGTCCTGATCCCCTCAATGAAAAAAAAAAAAAAAGTCATTGTATAGCCAAAAATATATTTTTAAAGGACCAGTCTAAAGTGGAATTGCTGGTACATTTCTATAGTGAACTTTTGATGAAATAAAGATATTCCTGACAAAATATTGCATAGGAGGGCAGATTTAAGTGAACCAGTACGTTGGAAAGAAGCACAGACTAGATTTTGTTCGCTTTTTAGTATCTACCTGGTGCCAGCTCTATCAAGACATGATTCCAGATTCTTGCTATAAGCCTGGAAAATAAACCCTGTATTATTTTCCTTTCCCACCCCCACGATGGTGAGTAAATTGAAATGATTCAGAGAGGTTGAGTGACTTACCCAAGGCTCTTACAGTCAGTAAGTGGGGGATTACAATTCCAAGTCTTTTCCAGATAAGACTCCAAAATTCAGTGTTTCTTGCTGCTCCTGGGTACTTAGAGAAGGTGACATACAGCTGCAGCATCTCCATTATCTCCTTAATAGAACCAATAATACTAATAACAAGTAACATTTACATAATCCTTTAGAATTGAAAAATTACTTTGATCTTACATTATCTCATTTAATTCTCACCGTAGTCCTTCCTAGTGGATATTTCAGTCCTAATTTTAAGACAGGCATTGAGATTCAGAGGAGCTAATTACTACACCAAGATCACACAGCATATAAAGACTGATATAAGGGATAAGAACAAAAATGCTTTGGGGTTCTCCTAGGGAGTATAAAGGGATTCTGAGTATAAAAATCTTGAGAATCACCATTCCAAGCCAAGCGTTCTTCTCAGCTTTGCATTTCTGCCTGATTTTATCAGTCACACAGACTTCAAATCCAGGAATCATAGACTCACGGAGCTTGAAACATGGAAAGGCTCTCAAAAATGATCTAGGCTGGCTGGGGGCAGTGGCTTATGCCTGTAATCCCAGCACTTTGGGAAGCTAAGGTGGGAGGATCACTTTAACTCAGGAGTTTAAGACCAACCTGGACAACATAGTGAAACCCATTTCTACCAAAAAAAATTAGCCAGAGATAGTGGTGCACACCTATAGTCCAGCTACTTGGGAGGCTGAGGCTAGAGGATCACTTGAGCCCTGGGGATCACTTGAGCCTGGGAGATTGAGGCTGCAGTTAGCCTTGGCTGTGCCACTGCACTCCAGCCTAGGTGACAGAGCAAGCCCCTTGTCTCAAAAAAAAAAAAAAAAAAAAGTAGCCCATCAGTTTTCAAAGTGGAACCCAAGAGTTCCCCAAAGGTGCTGCAGGGGCTCCCTTGGGGGCAAAGGCTAGGCCAAGTGGGTGAGGTTCCTAGAAAAATTGCTATTCATAAAACTAACACTAGGATCTCTCTTAGAAAAGAATTGCCTTTGCTTAGGAAAAGACCTAATAAGCTCCAGGGAGATAGAGGTAAGGCCCTGGTGGTATGATCTGGAAGGCAGCAAGGAAGAGATGGTTAAACCAGTAACATGAAGAATTAACAGGATTTGGAAAGTGAGGAGGAGTTAGAGAGAGGAGGAGGGAGAGAGGGCCGGCACTGTGGCTGAACGCCAGTGCGGAGTCAGCAGGAATGGTACCTGTGCATTTTAAGAACTGGGAAGTTTAATTTTAGCTGTGCGCTCTAATGGCCCTGTGATGTACACATGCCATCCCTGGCTCCCCTCCACACATAGATGCCTCATGTAGACACGTTTGAGAAGACGGGAGGGGATTGAGAAAAAGTCGTGTCCTATATTTCTGCCAAATGTTGAGGCAGAGAGGAAGAAAAAATTGCAAAATGCAGAATGTGGCAGAGCTACACATTGGAGCCAAGGTGACAGGGAGTAAGCAAGGGCATATGGATTCACAGAATATATGGGGTGGGGGTTCCGGAGGGTCTTCTCCAGATCCTGAGGAGCAGGCGACCCAGTGATATCAAGACTAGCACAGGCCTGGTGCAGTGGCTCATGGCTGTAATCCCAGCACTTTGGGAGACCTAGGTGGGCGGATCACATGAGTTCAGGAGTTCAAGACCAGCCTGGACAACATGGCGAAAATCTTTCTCTTCTAAAAATACAAAAATTATCCAGGCATGGTGGCGCACACCTTTAGTCCCAGCTACTCGGGGGGCTGAGGCAGGAGAATCGCTTGAACCCAGGAGGCGGAGGTTGCAGTGAGCCAAGATCACACGAGTGTACTCCAGCCTGGGGGACAGAGTGAGACTCTGTCTCAAAAAAATAAAAAATAAAAAAATAAAAAGCAATACTGAAAGCTCATATGCGTACTGAAATTTTATAAGCTTCCCTCTAGATATTCCAGTTGCAATATTCTGGATAAATTTACTAAAGCTGCCCTTTTCTATTTTTTTTTTTTTATTCCTCTGCTTTGCTGGGCCCTAAATATGGACCTAGTCTTCCTATGGGGTAGTCAGGACTAGCTAGGGAGGCAGAGTGGGTGAAATAAGTCAGGGGATCTTTTGGGAGGGGTTGGTGGTGGTGACCTTTTAGCCAGATTTCACATGGGGTGTTGAACATAGAATGAAAGTAAGAAGGGGGAAGACACTGACAGGAGATGAGCCTGACAGGGGCAGAGGGCCTGCCGCTTCTGGGTAAAGTTGAACTCAGCACAGACTGTTCTAGAATCCAGACAAGTGAGCTGCACACACACACAAAAAATGTGAATATCCCTCCAGAGCCAGGGCAGGTTGCTTCCGCTCCTGTGTTCCTCCGCAGTCAGCGTCGGGTGTGTAGGGCTCTGAGTCCTCAGAGAATGCATCCCTTGACTTAGAGGAAAGGGCCAGAAAATGCCACTGGCCGACACAAAGCCAAAGGATCCCCTGGAAATGGCTGCACATGGCAGTCTTTAGATACTGACTTGAGGAGATGCTGTGACTGAGTGAAGCCAAGGAGACTGAATTGGAGCTTCAAACACACATCGCTCTCTGAAAGGCCCTCAGAATGTCTATGATTAAAAAACAACAAAAATCTGTCTATATTTTTCTATTTTATTTTTTGAAATTAGCATTTCCTAAAACATTTAATCATGGGGTCCTTTTATATATAAGGCAGAAGTTGCATACTGAATCTGGCCTGGATATGTTTTGTTTTCTTTAATGAAGTTTTTTTTGGCTTGTTTTCTGTTTTTTTGTTTTTTGAGACGGCGTCTCGCTCTGTCACCCAGGCTGGAGTACAGTGTGTGATCTTGGCTCACTGCAACCTCCGCTTCCCAGGTACAAGTGACTCTCTTGCCTCAGCCTCCCGAGTAGCTGGGACTATTGGCACGAACCATCATGCCTGGCTAATTTTTGTATTTTTAGTAGAGACGGGGTTTTGCCACGTTGACCAGGCTGGTCTCAAACTCCGGACTTCAGGCAATCCGCCCACTTCAACCTCCCAAAGTCCTGGGATTACAGGTGTGAGCCACCGTGCCCAGCATCATGAAGCATTTTTAAAATTAGTTTGAGTTGACTGCCAACACTTAAAAATCAAGTGATTTCACCTAAAAATCCAGTTTACCAACTTCTCTTGAAAAAAAATCAGACCTGGTAACTTCAGGGCCTCGTTCTCACCTGGTCACAGTCTGCTGGAGTTGAGCAGTAGTCATCTTGCAAAGGGGTGTGCCCGCCCCAGCTTACCAGAGTCCCCAGAACTCACCACTGCCCGCTCACCCCACTGAGCATTCATTGCCATTATCTTCATGTCTGTATTATTTTTTTCTTGTGGTAAACAGCATGAAAGTCCAGGCGCGGTGGCTCACGCCTATAATCCCAGCACTTTGGGAGGCCCAGGTGGGCAGATCACTTGAGGTCAGGAGTTCAAGACCAGCCTGGCCAACATGGTGAAACTCCATCTCTACTAAAAAATACAAAAATTAGCTAAGCATAATGGCACGTGCCTATAGTCCCAGCTACTCCAGAGGCTGAGGCAAGAGAATTGCTTGAACTCGGGAGGCAGAAGTTGCAGTGAGCCAAGATCGTGCCACTGCACTCCAGCCTGGGTGACAGAGTGAGACACAATCTCAAAAAAAAAAAAAAAAAAAAAAAGAAAGAAAAAAAGAAAAAGAAAAGAAAAAGAGCACAAAGAAGAATATTTATATTCAAGTTTCTATTGAGATTGTTTTATTCAGCTTGTTTACTTTATGCTACATACCTGGACCCTGTTGCATTTACATTTATGAGCCCTGTTATGACACCTGTCAACATCACACAGAACCAGAAAAAGGGAAGAGTTGCCAAACTGTCTCCTCTGCCCCCACCCTCACCCCTACACATCTGTATACAAATACCAGAACTAGTACTGAAGAAAGCCCTGGGCCATGGTGCTGTCCTGGGTACAGTCACCTACCTTCCCGCAGAGTATCAGGGATACCTCAGGAAAACACAATGAGAAACATAGCTGATATGAAGAAAGTTGTAACCTTTCGAGATGGTGTTATGTGGCTATTAGAAAAGGCATATCAAGGAAAAGAGTCCACTCAAGGGAAACCCCGTTCGTGGAAACAGGTGTTCTGTTGTAAAGTCCAAGGATAGCTCTCCCTCAGCTTCTTCCACAGCCCTCCCCACCCTTTGAGCTAATTTCATGCTCACCAAGCAACCTCCTAGTTATAAATTCCACACCAGGAAATGTGTGTCTTGGAAAGCAAACGTGAATATTCTGGTTGCCGGACAGCTGTGCTTGTTCATGACTCATTTGTAAATTGGCCTCTTAGCATGCATGTTTCTTTTTTCTTTTCTTTTTTTTTAAGACAGAGTCTTGCTGTGTTGCCCAGGCTGGAGTGCAGTGGCACGATCTCAGCTCACTGCAACCTTTGCCTCCTGGGTTCAAGCGATTCTCCTGCCTCAGCCTCCCGAGTAGCTAGGACTGCAGGCATGAACCACCACGCCCAGCTAATTTTTTGTATTTTTAGTAGAGATGGGGTTTCACCATGTTGGTCAGGATGGTCTCGATCTCCTGACCTCGCTCCGCCCTCTTCGGCCTCCCAAAGTGCTCGGATTACAGGCGTGAGCCACCACACCTGGCCGGCATGCATGTTTCTTACGAGGATAGGTTATCACAGGTCTATAACCCCCAGGACCATTAATAAAACTGGGCTCCTGGTATTATAAAACTGAGGAGCTAATCAGGCAAAACTCAAACAGTGGCATCCTTACCAAGGGATAGATTCATCTGCCAGCCAGCCACCTTTTTGCTGCTAGAGGGAGATGGGCCTGTCCGGAGTTTTGGGTGCTGTGGCTTCCAGCCCCCGCTGCGGACGTCTGCAATAGGAGACTGGTGGGTCCTGGTGCAGTTTGCTACTGAGCTCTTACTGTCCCTGGGCTCTGACCCTGATTAGTGCCTTCCTCTGTGCCTGACCCAGAGGAGTACTACGTAAATGTTTGTGGAAACAATCTCCAATGGAAACATTTTAGCAGGCACCAGGTGACCACCCATCAGATATGCCTGCAGTGATCCTTGCTCTGTTTGGGAGGCTGCACTTCTTGATTTCAGAAGTCTCTTGCCTCTCTGATGCTACATCTCAGCTTCCTGGGCTGGCTGGTAGCAGAGGGCAGAGCAAGGAGATGTGAGAACAGTGCTGGCGTTCGGCCAGTCAGCAGTCTCGGGTGGGTCTCTGAAATGAGAAAGCAGTACTATTGCCCAGTACGCATCTAGCAGCTTCCTAGTAACCAGAGGTGCTCTCTTCAGATCCCTGGATGCCCAGGAAAGGGAGATGAGGTAGGGGAGGAGAGAAGGAACACTTTTATCAGCTCAATATTCCTTTGAGGCAGCAGGTGCTAGCTTAGGGCAGGGCATATAGGGAATGGGGGCGTGCTGGGTAGGGATTGGGGATTTTGCCCACTCGAGCAAGACAGGCAGGAGGGGCCAGACAGCTGCAGGTGGTGGGGGTGGATGTGCATGTAGTTAGCCCCGCTGCTAATGGTAAAAATGTTACACATCCTTTAATTAGGTTGAGTAAAGAGTTACACTAGGGGAGAGTTTTGGGGTGTAGTTTGATGCCCTGCCAGCACCCATGGGTGGTGAGTGAGCAGATGAATGTAGCTGACCCCTGTATTTCCTCTGTGCCCTGCTCTAGACTGGCACCCAAAGTCTCAAAGGAAAACTGTGCCAATAAACCTATCCCTCCTAGGATGCCTACGACTACCAGCTTGAAGCATTGCTTTTACATTTTTCAGAGAGAAGATTGTAATGAGCCCATAACCCACCACCTCAATTTAACATTATTTTCATTTTGCCATATTCACTTCATTTTCGTTTTTTTCTTTCAATTTGTTTTGGAGACGAAGTCTCGCTCTGTCGCCCAGGTTGGAGGGCAGTGGTGTGATATTGGTTCACTGCAACCTCTGCTTCCCAGGTTCAAGCGATTCTCTTGCCTCAGCCTCCCAAGTAGCTTGGATCACAAGCGTGCACCACCACACCTGGCTAATTTTTGTATTTTTACTAGAGACGGGGTTTCACCATGTTGGCCAGACTGGTCTCAAACTCCTGATCTCAATTGATCCACCCGCCTCGGCCTCCAAAACTGTTGGGATTACAGGCGTGAGCCACTGTGCCCAGCGCATATTCACTTCATTTTTATGCAAATCTCAAGCATCATGAAATAGGAAGCTTTAAAAAATCAGGATGTTGTCTCACATAACCATTATAACATTATCACATCTGACAAAATGAACAATAATTACTAAACATCCTCTAACACCCAGTCAATATTCAAATTTCCCCAACTGTCCCAATAATGAGTTTGTATAGTTGGTTGGTTTGCAGCAAAGCTTTTGAAACAGCTTTCCTGGAAGCCTCTGGCTTCCACCCAAGTGTCTCAAGGGCCAGCAAGGGTGAGGCCAAGGGGGAAGGCCCAGGCCCCTGCCCCTGCTTCGGCCAGAGCAGTTTTTATTATTAGGGACAAAAAGTGAGTTTTCTGTTAAAAGAAAAAACAGAAAATCATTTCCATAAGGCACTATTTCTCTTATATTTTTCAAAGAGAATGCCTGGTGCTATAAATATCTTAAACCTGAGGGATAACTTCCTAGTGGTGGGAGAGTGGGATCCCTTGCTGGTGCAGAGTGGGGATGGAATGAAAGGATTTGGGAGAGAGTTGGACGGCTATAAAAGGAAGAATTTTATTCCCGCTGGGGATGACTCTGGATTCACAAAACAGACTTTCCCAGTACAAACAGAATATTTTGGATTTGCTTGGTAGTTTCTCCCTGACTGCTAATACATCTAATGCTTCACCTTTGCCCTTTCTAGCTACCTAGATCCCATTCTATAGAATCCCACCTAGTTCTTGCTCATTCATAGGACAGAGTTGTACAATCCGAGTCCAGTGAATTTTGAAACCCTCCCCTGCTCTGTTTATACTTTCCACTTTCCCAGGTGTACTCCAGAGAACCTGACCTCAGGGAAATGGTCTTCCAAAATTCTAATCATTACAGTTTGATATTAACAAAACAAATAGTAACACAGAGTATCCATAACACAAACCTATCAGTAGTGAAGCAAGGGTTATTCTTCCAAGATGCAACAAATCAGCAATCTGACCCAGCAAGGGGCTACAGCTATTGTTATACCAGCCTAAAAAAGAAAAGCATGGATAACAAGAAAAGTGAGAAATTCTAGGAAATTGTGACCTTTTCAGGGAAACTTAATAATCACAGCTTTCAATAATAGTTAAAGGCCAGGCGCGGTGCCTCACGCCTGTAATCCCAGCACTTTGGGAAGCCGAGGCAGGCGGATCACCTGAGGTCAGAAATTTTGAGACCAGCTTAGCCAACATGGTGAAACCCTGTCTCTACTAAAATACAAAAATTAGCCGGGCGTGGTGGCGGGCACCTGTAATCCTAGCTACTCAGGAGCTGAAGCACGAGAATTGCTTGAACCCGGCTGGCAGAGGTTGCAGTGAGCCAAGATCTCACCACCGCACTCGAGCCTGGGCAACAGAGTGAGACTTTGTCTCAAAAAAAAAAATAAAAAAAAAAAAAATAATAATAATAATAATAATAGCTAGAGACCTTTCTCCTCCTTCGGGGAATATGCCCAGATTAACCTGCCAAAATACTCAATATGCTTTTGAGACTCTTGAGGTCATCAACTGAAGTTATCATCAACTAATAATGCTTGGCTGTATTGTCTGTCTTGTTCAACTGCAGAATTGTAAGCTCCATAAACATGGTGACAATGCCTATGTTATATACACACACATGTGCCCTGTAGATAATCAATTAACACATGTTTTTCCACTAATATGCAGATTATACACAAGTTAGCTCAGCTTGGGCAGACAAAAAACTTGGGAACATTTCACATGAGTCTCATCCTCTCCCATCACCAATATTTGTGTAGCTTTTCAGTAAGGATGGATAAGACTCTAGCTTGCCCTTGAATCTAACTGACATGTATAATCATTTACTAAGTGCCTAGTTCTCTTTGTGTGTTAGTCCATTTTGTGTTGCTATAAAGGAATACCTGAGGCTGGGTAGTTTATTTTTAAAAGATATTTCTTCGGCTCACGGTTCCACAGGCTGGACAAGCATGGCATCAGCATCCACTCAGCTTCTGGTGAGGCCTCAGGAAGCTTTTAGTCATGGCGGAAGGGAAGAGGAGCTGGTCTGTCTTGTGGCAAAAGAGGGAGCAAGAGAGAGAGGAGGAGGTGCCAGCCTCCTTGAAACAGCCAACTCTTGCATGAACTAACAGATCAAGAACTCACTCATTGCCATGGGGAGCGGACTAAGTCATTCATGAGGGATCCATTCCTATTATCCAACACCTCCTGCTAGGCCCCACCTCCAACATTGAGAATCACATTTCAACACGTGATGTGGAGGGGACACACATCCACACCATATCACTTTGGCTATAAAAGATGCATAAAATATGGTCCATGTAATGTAGTTGGTGACACCAACCTGCATGCAAAAAACGTGAAGGAAGGCAAGATAGTGTATGCTTTTCCCTCTGTTTATCCAAACATGACCCTGCCTTTTAGGTCCAAATCAAATCTTCCCCACTCACTAAGCATTTATCATTCATTCCTATACTTGGTCAGACTTTAATGAGGACTTACTGAATCCCAGGTACAATATTCAGGAATCAGAGACAGGGCAGTGAATAAGATAGCCACAGTTCCTGTTCAAGGA
The DNA here is from genome assembly GCF_029281585.2 of Gorilla gorilla gorilla. Taxonomy (NCBI): domain Eukaryota; kingdom Metazoa; phylum Chordata; class Mammalia; order Primates; family Hominidae; genus Gorilla; species Gorilla gorilla. The sequence goes on along the minus strand of NC_073224.2, from coordinate 50,616,841 downwards.
CTTAACAAACCAACGATCTTGAAAAGTTATGTAACTGTTACACATGTAGGTATGCTGGCAAAAAAACTGTAAGCTCCTGAAAGGTCGTGATCATATCTTACATTCTTTTGCCATCTCCGTACCAGCGAACATTTGTCCATAGAACTTATTGAATAAAGTTTGAAGGGCTGGGTTGGGTGGAATTTTTAGTAAATGTGAAAAGCTATAAATTGATAGTAAAATCTCAACACAGAGAAACCTTAAAACACTAAGAACCCTTGCCCACTCCTCAAAACTCAAAACTCAAATGTCACCTCCTCCATGATGCCTTCCCTTAACTATTCAGGCAGGGTTCGACCCTTTCTTCTCTGAGTCCACACCATTGGGCGAAGACCATGGATAAAACTTAGCACAGTTATTGTAATTACTAGTTTACTTGCTTCCCCTCAGATAAGTAGTTGGGTGTTTGGAGGAAAGGGGAGAGGGCCCCCAAGCCCTCCCAGGGAGACAGCTCCTCCCTGTTTCTTGAATGGAGAGACAGTAGAGAATGCACGTGCCCAGCAGGCTTTTTCCTGATAGAATGACAGACATACAAACGAACATTCACAAAATTACCACTCCATGTAAACATATGAATGATGGTCCTCCCAACCCTTTTCCCGAGAAGTTAAGGATAAAGTGTTTAATTGTACATTTTAAGATAACTTAAAGAGTGTAATTGGATTGTAACACAAAGGATAATGGTTGAGGGAAAGAATACCCTATTCCCCATGATGTGCTTACTTCACATTGCATGCCTGTATCAAAACATCTCATGTACCCCATAAATATGTACACCTACTATGTACCCACAAAATTTTTTTTAATTTTTAAAAAAATAAATAAGTAAGTAAATAAATCTAGCTCAAGAAGAACTAGAAAAAAAAAAGAATAAATTGTTCTAGACCTTTGTGAAAGGGAAATGGTGTAATTGGAGACCACAGACCTGGAGGTTGAGTACCCCTATCAGAGTGGGGTAAGGAGACTTGGGGCTGTCTTCATTCTGCATTATGAGAAATAAGGAAGATGGTAGTAGTAGATAGTACTTGCTGTTAGGTAAAGGGGGATACATCTCAAAAGAAACCACTAGTAGCAGGTAGGGAAAAATTTTAACTGAGAAGGTAGAAATTTTACCCAAAGGGGAGAATTCTGGCAGCCATAGATAATGAGTGGTTTAGCTAACAGGACCCCTAGTGAAAGAGAGGTTGTGGTCATGAGCTGAGGGCAGCAGGGATCTAATCAGAGTCAGAGACGAGAATGTCCTGAAGGAATGGGAGAAACCAAGCAGGTCCAGAATTCCAGGGACAAATAACCCAGACAAATAACCCAGGCAGGAATTCAACCTTGAGAAACAGAGAGGAGATTCAGGCATGGCATTTGGTGAGGAGCGCACTATGTGATAGCTATTTTAGAGCTCAGCCTTCACAGCCAAATGGACCGAGGCTCAAACCTCAGCTTGATCAGGCAAGTTACTTAACCTCTCTAAGTCTCAGTCCACATCCCTATGAAATGAGGCTGTTGAGAGGAATAAATGAGATTATGTGTGAATAGGGTTTAGGACTATGCCTGGTTCATAGTAAATACTAAAATAGTCATTGCAAATGTAATGGTAATGGGGGAGGAATTAACAGGAGTAGAGGTAATAGTAGGAGTGGTGATGGTGGTAGTAACAAGGAAATATTCCAGAATCTGATTGCTGGAATTAAGATAGCTGTCCGTTGGCACTGAACTGGAAGTCAGGACATCAGACTCCAATCCTACTTTTGCTGAATGCTAGATATGTGATCTTATTCAAGTCAAAGGACTTCTCTGAGCCTCGGTCTTCTCACCTGTCAAGTGGAGGTGTTCACACTGGTTGTGCACTACTCCCAGAATTCCTGTGAGAATTTCATCAGATGCAGCCTCCGCAACCACCAACACAGACACTTGATGAATGTTGACCCACTCCAATGGTCAGGATTCGCCAACAAGACTGACCTGAAACTGAATCAAGTGTTCTCACCTTTCCTTTTCTGAAGGAGGGTAAGGCCCAGAGTTTGGACCAGGTTGAACTTGCCAATGTGTTTGTGATATAGACAGGAGAAAGGAAAATACTGGGTAGAAGAGGGTAGTTCCCTGGCAAAGTCCCCACCCTCAAGCCTGGAAATCCATGGCCCTAAATGGGAACAGGCATTCCTGTTTTCATGCCCCAAAGTTGATAAACCCCAGGCTTCACAGGGAGATGAGGAGACAGACAGAAAAGCAGAAGAAGGGCGGAGCAAGGTGGCAGAGGGAAGGAAAGGAATGTCTGAACATCAAGAGGAATTCAGCTGGGGGCATTTAGAGAGGAGATCGGCCACTGGACATTCAAATTCCAGGGGAAGATCATCTTCCCACTCCATCCCCCTTCTAACTCCGCATCCATCCTACTGAGAGCCACCTCCACCACTCAATAAAACCCCTGCATTCATCCTTCAAATCTGTGTGTGACCTGATTCTTCCTGGACACCGGACAAGGACCTGGGTACCAAGAGTGTCTACTGAGCTGTCTAACACTTAAGCCATCCCTGGACAGCAAGGCTAAAAGAGAGCACTGTAACACACGCCCACTTGGGCTTTGGGAGTTGCAGACACCCACCCATAGACAAAACCATGGGGCTGGAGCCCAAAAAGCGCTCACCCTGACTCCTGCACCTGACTGTCTGCATGCTCCCCTTCCTGTAAGGGGTTTGAGCACCCAGCGGCTGAACATATGAGCCACCCCCCATCACACATCCTGCGAGGGGGGGTCAGGGAACTCTCCCATTTCATCTGTTTAAGTAGTCTCGGCTGAGAGACTGGTTTTCTGGGGGGCAGAGAATTAGGCAGGTCATCATTTTCTCCCTTGGTCATAAATCACCTCCAAATAATCCTAGCTGTCACCATCAGAAAGCTTAAACTCACCTTGAATCCAACCTTTGAGTTAAAAGGAACTTGGAATTCTTTCTTTGACTCCCTTGGGCGTTTAGGTTTTAAATTCATTTGTAAACATTGGTTTGGAAAGAAATCTAGGTAGATCCAGGTTTGCAATTTTAATCCGAAGCCACATTTCTGGGCTTTCCTGTAGCATACCCACCTAACTGGAAAATCTAAAAGTAAATACATTTTGAAGAGAGAGAGAGAGAAAAAAAATAAGTTCCTGCTGCTCTCAGATGAGGCCTTTGCAACCTGTGAATGATGTCATCATTTTGTTGCCTGTAAAAAAATAGACAGCTTTATTTTCACTTTCTTCTAAGTCATTTATGCGACTACATAGGTGGTAGTGGGAGTCTCTAAGAATTGTTTTATAACACTGTGGTGCCCTCCTTTGAAAAACAAAACCAAATTATCCATGTATAGCACTAAGTGAGGTGGACCTGAGCAAGGCATAGCAATGTTTGCTTTCTGCAGACATCTGAAGTGGGAGCCATGGCGACCAGGCATACCTGATGGCCACACAGCTATCCCCCAGGACTCAGAGGAGCCATCACAGGGATATTAGATCGCATTAACATTTTAAAACCTACTAATGCACTTATCACACTTACTCAACTTGTCCGGTGGATCTGGTATTTCAATCAAAAGAGTTCTAAATAGTAGGGGGACCAACTGTCTTGGTTGCTGGGGAATGAGGGATTTCCTGGGATGTGAAACTTTCAGTAAAACAGGGACAGTCCCCCACAAACTGGGACAGTGGTCATCCTGCTAAAGAGTGTCCCATTTTCCTATTGTTGATGCCAACAAAAGATGACCAGGCGAAGAGTAGAGACAGCACGACCCCTTCTTTAAAGCAGTGGTTATCGAACTTTAGCCTGCCTCAGAATCCCCTGGAGGGCTCAGGAGAGTGGCTTGACTAGAATTTCTGACTCAGTAGATCTGGGTAGGACCAAAGAATGTGCATTTCTAATGAGTCCCCACATGAGGCTGATACGGCTCGTCCAGGACTACATGTAAGAACCACTGCTCTAAACACTGGGTTCTTAGCTGCACATTGGAATCACCTGAAGACTTTTTAAAAAATGGGTGCTTTGGTCTCACCCCTTAGAGGTTTTGATTTAATAGCTATGGAGGTATTTTTAAACCTTTCCAGGTAATTCTAATGTGCAACAAAGTCTGAGACCACTGCCCTAAAAGGCACTGAATTCAGGAAATGACTTGATTGACATTTGTTTCCTGACATTTGTTCATTGACATTCAACATGTACTTGTTGAGCAACTACTATGTGCCATGCACTATGACAGAGGCTGTGTGGTTAGACTATATATGATCCCTTCCTCAAGGAGTTTACTGTTTCAGGGAAAACACAAGAAAAACAAGTCAACAAAAAATAATATACAATTAAAAATTGAGATAAGAGTCCTGGAAAAAAAAGAGCAGGGAGCTAGGGATCTAGGGGAATAAGGGTGTGGGGAGAAGTATTCTGGACAGAGATGTCATTGAGGATGTCTCCAAGACGACATTTAAGCCAAAACCAGAAAAATGAAGGCCAGCCATCCTGCGTATGGAGAGAAAAGCACTCCAAGGAAGAGAAAAAGTTCTCAGAACTGTCGGGAGGGGAGTGCTCCTGGAGGCAGAGAGCTGGGCAGGGCGACCTGAGACAAGGTCATGGGTGGGGTGGACAGGGCCACATCCCTCCTAGACCATGGGAACCAGCTGGAGTCATATTCTAAGTGCACTGGCAAGCACTGAGGGAGAACATTTCTGTTTTCATTTTATATTTGAAAGTATATACATTTTTAAGGCTGCCGTGTGGAAAAGAGACTGGAAGCCTCTGAACCCAGGTTCTTCACCAGAGACAGACGAGAGCGAGGGATTCAGATGGTGACGAGTCATGAGAATGTCTCCCGAGGGTTGCCGAGAAGGGCTGCATGGGGTACGCCGTGTGCAGCTGTAGCTTTCGGGAGAAGAACTGTGAGTGCCAGTCACATACGGTGGCTGAGTGCGCGTCTCTTGTGCACTGCGTGGGCAAACTCACCAGATATTAAGTTACAGGCATCAGTTTAGCACCTCCACCTCTTTTCAGTGTGGACTTGGGCTGCAGGCTGTTCTAATGAGGGGCCGGCTTTACAGTTCCCTGTTAGATGAACTGGAGGTTCCAAGGCTGTCAGCCAAGCAGGGAAGTCCAACGCCAGGTCCTGCAGCCCAGGGATTCGGGACTCCCAGGTGCACGGCCATCTGCAGGGGCCCTTTGCATTGTGGGGGATTTTTAATCTGTTGGCCAGATGGAGGGTCGGAATAAATGGTTCTGGCAGTAACCAGACACCTGAGGTGGGAGGACAGCATGGAGGACAGTCTGTGGAAAAGCCGGTCCTGAGTAAGCAGGTGCAAACTCCCTCAGGGCAAGAGAAGGGAGCTGTCTCACAACACATACACGAACTCTTTGTCACTGTGAAATCCTTGCAGAATGCATTTGAGCTGAAACAAAATCCTTCTAAAGAGTACATTAATAGTCCTCATGAGGCCTTTCACAGCTAAGAACCTCCACCTGGTCCTAAACTGCATGCAGGGGAAGGAGAGAAGGGCAGGCCTTGCTTCAGAGTTTTACAGCCAGGGAAACAGAAATGGGGAGGAAGTGCAGGGCTGCCAGGGAAACGGAGACTTGGAGGAGGGCTAGTACTGCCTTAGGCTTAGAGGATGAGGACATCAGAGCAGATGCCTAGGCCCCTGTTCTCAATGCTATCCTAGGACCCATACATTGCTTCCCTTGGGGATAGGAAGGATTTTGTGCCAGAGGATGCAGCTCAAGAAACCTTATTGCGGGGCGGAAGTGGGGCAGGATTGCATCCCATGCAATAACAGGGCTAAGGCAGGAGAGAACCTGAAGCCTGCACTGAGCACCTCTGAGATGAAATTGCTGTGCACTGGGTTTAAATAGGGATGACACCAGGATCGTCCCTATTTAAGCAACATTCAGGGGAGATGAGTGAAAATGGGCCTGAAAAATGGGTCCAATAATGTTCTCAACAATAAATATTTACTAAGGGCAACCCATGTGCTAAGTACTGGGCTAGATGCCAGGAACAAGAGAGATCCTGACCCAGGTGAGGGAAAGAGACAGGGTAGCTACTTGGGCACAAAGGTTATATTTTATTTATCTCTGTATTATTCATGCCTGGCACTCAGCATATGGTTATTGAAAGCAATGACTTAATGACTTAATAAATTAACTGAAGCAGGTCTGGCTATCAGTGGGCACTCTATGTCTATTTTTAAACAAATGAATGTATTGCTTCTACAAAGGACTCTGTGTACAAGATCTCTGGGAAGAAAGGTGGCAGATAACATAGGTGAGATGATGGAGGTTTGGAGAGAAAAGAATGTGGCAAGGATCAAGGCAAATAGTATGAGGAAAAAGAAAGAAATGTTGAAACTAGGGGCAGAGAAAAGCTACAGAGGAAAAGAAATGTAATCATGGCATAGTGCATACTTATTCTGGGGTCAACAGAAGTTCAGGGTCATAAAAGCCTAGACATTATATTAGGAAGATGGAAGAGAAGAGCTGAGAAGCGTCAGTGTGTGAAGGAGTTACCTACCATTGCAGAAAATAAATAGATAATGTCCAAAATTGGTAAGTGAAGAAAAAGCACTAGAAGTTCATGTTTCAGGCATATGAAGGACAAACAGTTAAAACGCGGTGGCTCTCGCCTGTAATCCCAGCACTTTGGGAGGCCGAGACGGACAGATCACGAGGTCAGGAGATCGACAGCATCCTGGCTAACACGGTGAAACCCTGTCACTACTAAAAACACAAAAAATTAGCTGGGTGTGGTGGCGGGCGCCTGTAGTCTCGCTACTCGGGAGGCTGAGGCAGGAGAATGGCGTGAACCTGGGAGGCAGAGCTTGCAGTGAGCCAAGATCGTGCCGCTGCACTCTAGCCTGGGAGACAGAGAGACTCCATCTGGGGGCAGGGGGTGGGGCGGAGGGGGGAGTGGTCACCCTCAGGCAAAAGGACAGGAGATGCCCTAAAAACTCCCCCTACTCTTTGGTTAGTCTGATTCCCTCCCCTGGCCCTAACAGCCTCCCCTGCTTAGATCCAAGTGGCAATAGGACCTGAGTCCCTTAGGCAGCCAACCCCACCCAAGCAGAAAGAAGAGACCAGGACATGAGCTGTAAAATGGAAAACAAGAACAGGCCTTTGAATAGAGAGGGATCGTGAGGGACCCCAGGCAGCTGTGAGGCTAACTTCCAAAGTCAGGGTCTTTTAAAATAGTATTTGATTTTCTGGGTTGAATGGGACACTTCAACCAAATACAAAAATCTCTTCCTTGGGCAACAGCTGAAATAATGAAGGAAACCACAGGAGGGAGGAGGGGGTCAGGGCAGGATCAAAGCTAATCTCCTGGTTGCTCCTTGCTTACATGGCTCGGTATGCCCCAGACCAATTCAGTCTCACGCTGCTCAAAGACAAGAAGAGGCTCTTAATAAAGAGAAGCATAACATAGAGGTAGAGAACAGAATGCCAGGGCTGGAACTGGTCTCAGCAACCATCTTGTCTGACTCCCCCTTTGCATGAAAAGGGGGGTGGTAAAATTCAGTGGGATTGGGCCATCTGTTTAAGGGCAACAGAGGCAGACAGGACAGTCAGGGCAATGCTGTCAACAGACTTTGCATGTTCTGACTCCTGTCCACCTGTCTAGTTCTCTTTTCCCTTGCTACACCATTAGCAAGAAAGATAAGCAGAACAACCATCTCTATAGTGAGCACTGGCTGAGAATCAGGAGACCTGGATTCCAGCCCCAGTTCCATAGAAAATCAATTGTTTAACCTTGGAAAAGTCACTTAGCACTACCCTGAATTTTTTTACTTGTGGGCTAGATGGCACTTCAGGAGGTTCCGGTTCCACCCTCACAAGGCAGGTTCCAAGTTTGGAGAGAGAGATTTCATACTCATGTTATGCTCAAAAGGTCTAATTCAATACCTAGATCACCAAGGCATACATATAGAAGCCCAGATTCCACAACTAAAGAATCAGGTTTTATACCTAGAGAGGCAGGATTCACATCAGGAGCTACTTTCCAACCCTGGAAAGTCAGGTTTCATAATTGGAAACCCAATTTCCATGTTTATAGAGCCAGGTTTTATGCGGAAGAGCAGAATATATATGCATAAAATGGCAGGATTTACACCTAGGAGAGCTAAATATATCTCTGAAAGTCCATGTTTCATAAATGGAGTACAGGTTCCATGTTTATATGGTCAGGTTCAATGGCTGGGGATTGATATTCCACACACAGAGTGCCAGATTCCGTATCTGGGAGACCAGGTTCCATGCATGTAGAGCTGGCTTCTGTGACTCAAATGCCAGTTTCCATGCCCGGAGTTTTAGCTAGAGTGACAGATTCCACACTTGTAAGGGTATGTTCCATATTTGGAGACTGAGAATTCATATACACAGTACCAGTTTCCATGTTTGTAGGGGTGGGGCTTATATGGACGTCCCAATTAATGAAATGCCTGCAAGTCTAGGTTTCATACATGGAGTGCAAGATTCCATGACGGTAAGGCCAGTTTTCATGGATGGAGTTTTGAGATTCCATACATATAATGCTAAGTTACTTGCTTTTAGGGCCAGGTCCCGTGCTTGAGTATTGAGGTTCTTATACAGTAAGCACCAATTTCAGCATTAGTAGTTCAAGTTTCACACTCAGAGACTGAGAATTCATTCATGCATTGCCAGGTTCCATGCCTGGGGAAATAGGTTTTTAAGGCTTGGAGAGCCAACTTCTATGACTAAAACCCAAGGTTTCATGCCTGGAATGCCAGATTCCACATTTATAAGGCCATGTTATACTAGAAGATTGAGATTCCACACATGGGGTGCCATGTTGAATGCTCATAGGGCCAAGTTTCATGCTTTAAGTATATAGATTCTATGCTTGGAGATTGAAATTCCATAAATGCAGTACCAGATTCCATGTATGAACCGCAAGGTTAGATGATTATTGAAATCCATACATGTGGTGCCAGATTCTATGCTTGTAGGGCCAAATTCCATACCTAGATATTGAAGTATCATACATGGATTCCTGGGTTCCATACTTGTATGGCCATGTTCCATATTAGAGTTGAGATTCCAAACAGCTGGTGCCAGGTTCATGGTTTGGAGGCCAAGCTTCATGTTTTAGTGAGCAAACTTCTACAACTGAAACTCTAGGTTTCATGTCTGGGGTGACAGGTCACACACTTGTGAAGCCATGTTCCATGCTTAGAGTTAGAGATTTAATACATTGAGTCCCAGTTCTGTGCTACTAGGGCCAGGTTCAATTTTTGGAGATTGAGTTTCCGTACATGGACTGCCAGTTTCCCTGTATGGGAAATGAGGTTCCTGATCTTGGAAAGCCAAGATCTATAATAAACATGCCTGGTGCCATGACTGGTGTGCCAGATTCCACACTTTTAAGGTCATGTTCCATGCTCGACACTGAGATTCCAAATATGAAGTGTTAGGTTTTATGCTTGTGGGTCTGTTCCATGTTGAAGATTGAGATTCCACACATAGAGTGCCATGTCCCATACTTGTAGGGCCAGATTTTATGCATGGATATTGTGAGTCCATATGGAGTCCCTGGTTCTATGCCTGGCATAACAGATTCCATGCAAGGGAATCCAACTTCTGTGAATGGCACACAAGTTCTGTTTGTGTAATTTTGGGTTTCAGCCTATTACGATTTTCCATGCTTTGAGATTTTGATTCTGAATATGGATTGCTAGGTTCCATGCTTGTATAGTCAGGATCCATCCTTGGAGGTTGAGATTACAGTCATGGTGTGCCAGGTTCTATACCTGGAGGTAGAGTTTTACAAATGGAGGATGAAGTAATACCTTGGAAGTTTACATTTCCACACTCTGCAAGACAGGTTTTACCTATAGATGGTAAAGTTCTTGCAATAGTTAATTTTATGTGTCAACTTGACTGAGCTAAGGAATGCCCAGATAGCTGGTAAAACATTATTTCTGGGTGTATCTGTGAGGGCATTTCTGGAAGAGGTTAACATTTAAATTGATAGACTGAGTAAAGAAGACCATTGTCATCAATGTGGGTGGGCATCGTCCAATTAACAATGGCCCAATAGAACACAAAGCTTAAGAAAAGACAAAGTTGCTCTCTCTTATTGAGCTGGAACATCCATTTTCTCCTGCCCTTAGGCACCGGAGCTTCTGCTTCTCTGGCCTTTGGACTCTGGGACTTAAATATATATCCTATTGGTTCTGTTTCTCTGGGGAATTCTAACTAATACAAATCCCAACATGAAGAGTAAGATTCCACTTCTGTAGATCAGGATTCATTACTTTCTTGGCCATATTTCATGCCTAGAAATACAGATTCCATAGTTGGAATGTCAAATTCTAGGCCTAATGCCCACCACATTGTATAATTGGAGGTCCAGATGATTGCCTTATGATTCGGGTTCTATAGAACATGTTTCATGATGGCTAATCCTTATTTTATAATTGGAAGTCCGGGTTCCATATTTAGAGAATAAGATTCCAGGCCTGGATGGTGAGATTCAATACCTGGTAGGCCAGATGACATTAAGTTTCTACCCAAATTCCACAGAAGGCCAGGCCAGGTTACAAACTGAAAGAGAGAAATTTCACACAGTTTACAATGCATGCCATGCTTAAAGCCTAATTTCATGTCTACATGGCCTGAATCCACACATAAAAGCACTGGTTCCACACCTACCGTGCAGATTACATGCTGGTAAACCAGTTTCCATGCTTGGAGAACCAAATTCTGTGACAGAAGTGCCACGCTCCATATCTGAAGCTCCAGTCTCTTTGTGTGTATGGTCATGTTCCATGCTTGAACATTAAGATTCAGGTTCATACTTGGAAGGCCAGTCTCCACGCTTACAGATTGAGATTCTACACATGGCGTGCTAAGTTCCAGTTTTATTAGTGGAGTCTGAAATTACTTTGATATTTACCTTTCTGCTCACAGAAAATCAGATTTTTTCCCATTTTAGGCCAAGTTCCTTACTTGGAGAACCAGATTCCTCTTTTACAGATCAGTTCTCATGAATGCAAGGTCTTGTTTCCTACTTAAAATTCCAAGTTCCATACTTGGAAGGTGAGATTTTGTGCCAAGTTGGCTAGGTTCCATACCTGGTGGGCCAGGTGACATGCCATGAGATTCGGGTTCCAACCTAGAAGGTCAGGTTCCAAGCCTGGAGAGACGGATTTCTCACAGGCTCCCATGGCATGCCTGGAAGTCCTAATTCCATGCCTAAAAGGTCAAGTTCCATATCTAAAAGTGAAGGTTTCAATCCTAGAGTGTCATATGTAATGCCTGGGGAAGATCACAACTGGGGAGACTCTTCATGGCTAGACATTCAGAATCTATGTGGGAAGGCCAGGTTCCACGTTTTAAGGGCCACATTCTACACAGAAGGAGCAAGTATTTATGCTTAGATGTCTAGGTGTCATGCCCAGAGGTTCAAGTTCCATGCCTGTAGGGTTGGGGCTCATGGATTTCTACATTATATACTTGGAAAGGTAGACTTCACATCTAGAACACGTAAATCAGTTCCAGCTTTCCTACATGGAATGCCATATTACATGCTTTTGGGGCCAGATTCCATGCTCAGAGGTTGAGATTTCTTTCATGGAATGCCAAGTTCCATGATTGTTGCATGTTTCCAGTCTTGGATATTCTTGGATTCTATACATGAAGTGCCATCTTCCAAGCATGGGGAGCACCAGGTTTCATGTCTTGGGCGACCAACTTCTATGACTGAGTCACAAGCTTAATGTCTGGAGTGCCAAGCAATATACTTATTAAGCCATGTTCCATATGGGGAGATTGAGATTCCACACATTGTGTTCCATTCCATTCCTGAAAGTTTAAATTTCACGCTTGGAGATAGAGATCCTTACATGGGGTGCCAGGTTCCATGCTCTTAGGGTCAGAATCCATTCTGGAAATTGAGATTCCATACATGGAGCGCCAGATTTCATGCTTGTAGGGCCAACTTCCATGTTTGGATATTGGGATTCCACACATAGAGTGGCAGATTCTGTGCCTGGAGGCATGGTTTTACCAATGGAGAGTCAATTCAGTGCCTGGAAGGCTACATTTCTACTCAGAAATTCAGGTTTTACTCACAGATGGCCAAGTTCCCAAAGTGGAGAGCCATATTACATTTCTTTGAATCAGGTTTCATGCTCATAACTCCATGTTAAATCTCTAGAAGTACAGATTCCATACTCGGAGGGTCATGGAACACCTGGAAGATGGCCAGGTTCCATACCTGATGGGCCAGATGCCATGACTTGCGGTTCAGGTTCAACCCACGGAAGACCATGATCCAACTTAGACAAAGAGGTTTCATAAAGCAGTAACTTATGGCATGCCTAGAAGGCCTGATTCCATGCTAGGGGCCCAGGATCCACATATAGAAGCCCAGGTTCCACAAACACATGTCATATTTTATGCCTGGAAAGGAAGGATTCACACCTGGAGAGATATTCCATGTTTGGAAAGTCAGATTTCATATATGGAGGGACAGGTTCTGTGTTTAAAGGGATACATTTTATACCTGTGTTGCAAGTTTTCATGCTTAGAGGCCTAGGTTCAATGCTTGGAGGTCCAGCCACTGGACGTGTACAGTGGCTTCTCATGTGGAGGACCAGATTGTATGCTTGGAAAAGGAGAAATAACACCAAGAAGACCTAACTCAGTTCCTGAAAGTTCAGAGTTCATATAGGACTTCAGGTTCGGTGTTTGGAGATTGAGATTTCACATATGGATTGTCAGTTTCCAGCCTTGGAGAACAGGTTCCATATCTTAGATTTTTTAGAGAATCAATTTTCAATTTCCTAAATTCCAAAGGTACTCTTTATTTATTTTTTTTTTTCAGACCACGTCTTGCTCTGCTGCCCAGGCTGGAGTGCAGTAGCGTGATCTCGGCTCACTGCAAGCTCCGCCTCCTGGGTTCACGCCGTTCTCCTGCCTCAGCCTCCTGAGTAGCTGGGACTACAGGCGCCCGCCACCACGCCCGGCTAATTTTTTTTTTTTTGTATTTTTAGTAGAGACAGGGTTTTGCCATGTTAGCCAGGATGGTCTCAATCTCCTGACCTCATGATCCGCCTGCCTTGGCCTCCCAAAGCGCTGGGAGGTGTGAGCCACCGTGCCCAGCCTTTTTTTTTTTTTTTTTTTTTTTTTTTGAGACGGAGTCTCCCTCTATTGCCCAGGCTGGAGTGCTGGAGTGCAATGGCGCAATCTCAGCTCACTGCAACCTCCGCCTCCCGGGTTCAAGCAATTCTTCTGCCTCAGCCTCCCGAGTAGCTGGGACTACAGGCGTGTGCCACCACACCCAGCTAATTTTTTTGTATTTTTAGTAGAGACAGGGTTTCACCATGTTGGCCAGGCTTGTCTCTAATTCCTGACCTCATGATCCGCCCACCTTGGCCTCCCAAAGTGCTAGGATTACAGGCGTGAGCCTCAGCGCCCAGCCTGTTTCTTAAAATTAATATGTCTTATTGCATATCTGAGGTCAAGGTGTCATACTGTCTCATCATTTCCACCTCCTCTTTCACAATTCCCATTCTCCATTTTATTAAAAATGAATGAATGAATAAATGATTATCACATGTTTAAGGCTTCCTGAATTTAATTATGGGGCATTCCACTGGGGTGTAATTACCTGCAGCATAATATTGTAGAACAACTCAACGTATGGAAGCCTCCTTTAGTCAGGAAATTGTAATCCTACACTAAGGCTACATGTTTTTGTCTTTATATTTTTGATAAGGGTGCAGCATAATATAGAAACAGGGTATTTGGGGACATCCTGAATTCATGTATATTGAGGAGTGAAGTGGCAGGAGTTATGGCAAATTTTGTTGAAGGGTCTTGCCTTTTGCATTGCCTAATTATGATCAAATAATGCATTGCTACTACAGGAGAGTTCTGAGAGGGCAAAGTAGAGAGGCTCAGTACAAAATACAGAACTTATCAGAGCTCATTCCATCCTGGAGACAAACTTATGACAAGACTCTGTGCCTTATCCACCTCCCTGCCTCCTTTCCTTCCTGTCTTTTTATCTGTCTTAGAATTAAGATATTTAAATTTTGTCTGAAGCATGTCAGAGAATAACAACATGCTATAAAATTTCACTTGTGTTCACCCATGTGTCAGCTGAGTATTTTGCATTGTTACATTTTTATTTTACTGTATTTTATTTTATTTTTTTTAGAAATGGGGTCTAGCTATGTTGCAAACTCCTGGCCTCAAACTCCTGGGTGAAAGCAATCCTCCTGCCTTAGCCTCCCAAAATGCTAGGATTACAGGTGTGAGCCACTATGCCCTGCCTATTTTGCATTATTTCAAAGAGAAGGTGAGGTCACACATTTACTACCAACAGATCAACATTATATCTTCAAGTTAGCAAAAGCAATTGAAAGTAGGTAGTGGCATTCTATATTTCCATAAATGCTCCTTTAGACTTGTAAAACAATTGTCATTAATTTTGGCCAAAAGCTTATTGATGTCATAAAACCATACTCAGTTTTTACTTGGACACATTCTCCTGCTGTTCCTCATCAACCACTTTGTGGGTTTAGTCATTCAAAGTATGTACTTACTAGATTTAGATTAATTCAATGGAGATATGTTGTGAATTCAACTGAAAATAATGCACTTAAATAATAATTACTGTATCTTTTGTAATCAGCACACTTACCAGAGGTTCAACACCTGCCTTTCCTTTTGCTATTTATTTCCACAAGATAGATTAAACTACATTTTTAACGGTAGAACATTTACTTATGTAGAACAAAATGTTCCTAAGCTGTAAACTACTGTGTAATGACCTGAACACTCTAGAAAGCCAGCTTCATTAAATTTGTTTTGGGAGTGCGCACATAAAATGTTGAAGGACCACTGTATTAAAAGGCTATTAGCATAATCTCTAGAAGACACAACCAGAAAACCAAGCTGAGAGGCTGAGCAGCCAGAACCAATACTGCTACCGCTGTCCCCGCCACTCAACACAGGCCGAATAGTGGGCAGGGATGCTATGCCAAGCCCCTGCCTTGATTCTCTCTGGAAACTGGATGTATCTTTGCTGCCTCTGTGCTGTCACCTTAATGGATTCCCTCAGGACCCCGTCTTCATGACTTCAGTCTTCCACACTGAAATCACATGCAGGAGCACTGATTGGTGGAGTCTGTGCCACAATTTTTCCTCACTTCAAGGGAATCTGGGAAAATTTGGCCTCTATTTTCAAAAGGCAGACTCACTAGATGGAAGAGTCCCAAATATAAAGAGTATTCAAAGCATCTAGAGAGCTTAAAAAAAAAAAAAAAGAATGACAAATGCTATCACACAAAGTATATAATAACACATGATTTTAAAAACAAACATTTTCTTTAATTCATTACATGATCGAGGATTGCATTTATGATGTTCATTTTACTCTAATGCTTTACTATAACACTGAGCCAGTTTTATGCTTCTCCCCATTCAAAAAATGATGCATGCTACTCAATTTACTTTAAATTAATTGCATGAAAAAGGATGATTAGTCAACAAATAAGTCTTGAAAAGACATATTCTATAGTGTTCGGTTTGGGGTTTTCATATTAAAATACACATTGAAATTTACTACATGATATAACAAGAAAAAAACTACTTTCAAGGCCTGATATATGATTCTTCTATCTTGTATTTGAGAAACCAATGTACTTTTACAGAATTTTACAAAACAAAGTAGACATTAATTCCACTTTTAAGGATGTAAAGCCCCTGGGGTAACATGGTAAACCTGTCACGGATCATGACCCACTGGATAGGAAACACTGTTTTACTATTCTCTGGGAGGTATGTGAATCTCAACTTCCTGTTGCTTCCTGAATCTACTTGTGACACAGTCACAACTGGAGTGGCAGTAACTAATCCCGGACTGTCCCTGCTGCTTGAGATCATCTAATCAGTCACTCCTCCACCTCATCTTTGTCTGTTTGATGTTGAAATTGTATTACATGCTTGAACTGATCAACAATTAGATGGCTAGAGACCATTTTGACTGGCTGCCTCCCAGTCCTGCAATAAAACACAACAAAACTATAAAACTAACCCAAACCAAGAAACCAGAGGACTCCCTGTGCAAGAAATCCACACTGGCCCTAGAGTGTCCCATGCAGGTTTGAACAGCAACCCTGGACCTGGGCCGCAAACTCAAGTACAAGGGGACTCGGGTGGACCCTGTAATGGCCTATCTGATTTGGCTTCTCATTTACAGAGAATGGAGACTTTACACACCACAATGTATTATTTGCTTAAAGGTGCTTAGAAAGAGCAACCTGAAACCTTTTAATCTTATTTGTTCATGTAGAAATGAAACCGTTGAGACCTTATCTTAATGCATACAGTATTCCAGTTGTAATCAGCAACCTTTTAGTTAAAGGAAAGTAACAGCAGGTTGAGATTGTTACTTTTCCTTTTACCAACCCATAAAATGGAGACAAGGGACTAGATTAAATATTAAAACAGAGAACTAATCTTTCAGCAGCCCTATAGGAGTTAGAAGCAAAGGCTCCTGGGCCAGGCACGATGGCTAATGCTTATAATCCCAGCACTTTGGGAGGCTAAGACAGGTGGATCATTTGAGGTCAGGAGTTCAAGACCAGCCTGGCCAACATGATGAAACCCCATCTCTATTGAAAACACAAAAAATTAGCCAGGCATGGTGGTGCAGGCCTGTAATTCCAACTACTCGGGAGGCTGAGGCAGGAGAATCACTTGAGCCTGGGAGGCGGAGGTTGCGGTGAGTCGATATCGCGCCATTATACTCTAGTCTGGGTGTCAGAGTGAGACCCTCTTTTTTTTTTGAGAAAAAAAAAAAGAAGCAGTGGAGGCTCCTGCTGTTGAATAGACACCCTTTGAGGCAATGAATGACACATGTTAGCAAGGAGCCCATCTTATCTATGACTCATCCTCAAAAGGTCCTCAACCTGAAGCAGCCAGTGCCTGTGGTGGTGTAGATGGTGTCTGGAAAGGCTGAGAGGACCTCACTTCTTTCACTCACCAAACTGTGTACTTGTAATCCCAGCACCTTGGGGTGCCAAGACAGGAGGATCCCTTAAGGCCAAGAGTTCGAGACCAGCCTGGGCAACAAAGTGAGACCTTGTCTCTATAAAAAATCAGAAAATTAGCCGGGTGTGGTGGCAGGTGCCTGTGGTCCCAGCTACACAGGAGGCTGAGGCAGGAGAATCACTTGAGCCTAGAGGTCGAGGTTGCAGTGAGCCATGATTGCACCACTGCCCTCCAGCCTGGGTAACATAGCAAGACCCTGTCTTTAAAAAAAAAAAAAAAAGATTCGAAGATCTTTGAACATTATAGAGAACATTAAAATGGAATGTTATAGTATTAGTATTGTTGATATTTTAAAACCCAGGAGCTGTTAGCTCCTCCTCTCTGGCCTCTTAATCATAAATCCCTGTCCCTTCTCTATTGGGTTACAAGTCAACTGAGGCACCAGCATGTAAACTTCATCTATACTTACTCAACTAATTCAGACAGGTCTAGGCCTGTAGGGGGTGGCGTGGGGTGCAGTCTGGGTGCAGGGGAGAGATGGACCCACCAGGGAGAGCTAATTATATCACAAGTAGAGGAACCTGTGGGAAGAGTATAGTGTTGGACATGTGGGTGCTGCTTTATAACCTCTTCATTTCTCAAATTCCTCAAGGAGAACCTACATTAAGGGGTGACCAACCAGCTGAACAATTCCCTTTGCTGTCAATCTATGACGAGGGGTAAAACATGACTAGTGCACTAAAATATCACTGGAAATAGAACTTCAAAGATGAAAATTTTTTTAAATCAGAAATCTCACAGAGAGTACTCAATAGGGTTGGAGTAAATACCTTGATGAGCCACTTGGGGATGGGGGTGGAAGGTAAGACCCCAAGGGGTATGCCTGGGTGACAACAGATGGTCCTTCTAAAAAGGATAGTCAAGTGAACTATGAAGCTGTTGTTTTGGAGAGAGGTTGTAAGTTTGGGGCCAGAGTTAAAGCCCCTTGGATTTTGGAGGCTTTGCGGCTGATGGTCCTCCTCTTTATCCTTTTTCTACAGGGCACTGAGGAACTATTTAAAGAAAATACAACCCAGGTATCTGCAGGTCTCATTCTGGTCCAGCCCCAAAGCAGTGTTAGCTGCAGGGGAAGGCCTTACCCTGAGGAGAGGGAGATAGGATGTACCAGCTGATGTGGGGGAGTGAGTACACAGGATTAGAGGGGAGTGGATACTGTGAATTGCACCTAGAAACAACAGCGCTAGGGCAGGCTCCTTCCCCTTGAACTATGCTTCCATTAGGGGAAGAATGCGTAAAATGAGTAAAATAAAAGCTGCAGACCAGGCATGGTGGCTCATGCCTATAATCCCTGCACTTTGGGAGGCCAAATTATACGGATTGCTTGAGCCCAGGAGTTCAAGACCACCCCTGGCAATGTAGCAAGATCCTGTGTCTACAAATAATAATTTAAAAAAATTAGCCTGGCATAGTGACATATGCCTATGGCCCCAGTTACTCAAGAGGTTAAGGCAGGAGGATTGCCTAAGCCCAGGAGGTTAAAGCTGCAGTGAGCCATGATCATGCCACTATACTCCAGCCTAGGGGACAGAGTGAGACCCTGCCTCAATTAAAAAAAAAAAAAAAAAGGTATATTCCCTGGGCCAGGTTTTCTCTCTCTGTTTATCTGGCTAACTCAAATTTAACCTTTAGGGTTGAGATTAGATCTTACTTCTCCCAGGAAGCCTTTTCTGATCTCCTAAGTCTGCATTAGATGTCATTCCTCTGTGCTCCGACAGATCCTGTATTTCCCCCATCATCACAGCATTTACAGTGTGCATTGTCATTGCTTGGTTACAAGGCAATTTCCTTTGCTAGTCTGTAACTTCCATGGGGTAGGGACCATGTCTGTAGTTCACTGTCGTTTGGTGCCAAACAAAGTACCTGTTACCTGGTAGGCACTCAATTATTTGTTGTTTGAATGAAATAATAAAGGCACAAGAATAGTGCTGCCATGTACCTAGAAGAGGTGGAAAATTTTCATGGTGGAGGGTGGCTCCCTGAGGCCAGGCCTTGGTATAGAGGATGATGGACAGAATAGTAGTTCGTGGATTTCGGGGGCAGTGATGGCTTCAGACAGCCTGATATGTTAGGAGGAGAGAGGATACCAAAACAGCACCTTCAAAGTCAGGAGCTACATGGAAACAGAATGGAAGACATCAGCTAAAAGACACCCCAGGGACTTCTGCCTCTCCTCACCCTCTAGCAATATAAGCGGGGAAGGAGAAAGTCCCCAAATACAGTGATGCACCACTTAAAAATGCATTCTGAGAAGTGCATTGATAGGTGATTTTGTCATTGTGTGAACCTTATAGTATGTGCTTACACAAATGTAGATGGTGGAGCCTACTACACACTTATGTATGTATGGCGTTGCTTATTGCTCCCAGGTGGCAAACATGTATAGCATGTTACTGTACTGAATACTGTAGGCAATTGTAATACAATGGTAAGTATTTGTGTATCCAAACATATCTAAACATAGAAAAGGTACAGTAAAAATATGGTATATGTGATATTTTGGTATACATATTGGCTTTCATCCACAGCTCCTGACTCATAACTCATAACTCCCATAGCCCTTGTTATATAATGTTGGGGTGCTTTAGGCCTCAGAAAACAGAATATCTGTCTCTCTGGCCTTCCAACCACCTCCTGCCCTCCTTTTTCTCCCCAAGGCAGGACTCTTCTCTCACCTCTCTTGGAGCTGACCATAAAGAAATTCTCTTACCTACCCTATCTGATTGTAGGTCATAAGAACCCCCAATTCAGAAGGAGTCCTGCCCCACACCCAGGAGGAACAAATGCTGCACAGAGATGCCAAGAAGAATCTGAACAGACAGGCCTTGCTGGGTTTCTCCACTCAGTCTGTTAGTATTAGACCATACCCTTCTTGCCCATTTCTGCATGGCTGTCAATCATGACTACCCAATGAAGTCTCCACAAAGGCACAAGAGGACTGGGTACAGAGTATTTCCAGGTAGCTGAGCACATGGAGGTTTCTGGAGAGTGGCACACCCAAGCAGGGCATGGAAGCTCCGAGCCCCTTCCCCATACCTTGCCCTGTGCGTCTCTGCATCTGCATGCTTTGTGGTATTCTTTATAATATATAATTTTTTGTGTATTATAAAGAATATATAAATGTGTTTCCCTGAGTGCTGTGAACAGCACTGGCAAATTAATTGAGCCAAAAAAGGAGGATGTAGGAATCTCAACTTAAAGCCAGTTGGTCAGAAGTTCCAGAGGTCCAGACTTCTGACAGGTATGTGAAGTAGGGGCAGTCTTGGGGACTGTATGATCTAACACTATCTCCAGGTAGAGAGCATCAGAATGAATTGAACTGGAGGACACCAAGCTAGTGTGTCTGTAGAATCGACTGCTTGCTTGGTGGTGGCGAGAAACCACCATACATTTGGTCTCAGGAGTCTTTTGTGGTTGTGATGTGAGAGTAACAACAGTTTTTGTTTTTTCCACTAAGTATAAAAGATAAAAACGTATACTCCTGTATAGGGCACTTATCGTAAATAGAGTTTGCAGGACTCAACGCTGTTCTGGGTGAGTCAGTGAGTGAGTGGTGAGTGAACGTGAAGGGCTAGGACATTACTATACACTACTGTGGGCTTTATAAACACTCTATACTTAGGCTACACTAAATTTAACACATTTTTTTCTTTAATAAGAAATTAATCTCAGCTTACTGTAAATTTTTTACTTTATAAACTTTTTAATTTTTTAAACTTTTTGACTCTTTTGTAATAACACTTAGCTTAAACACAAACACATTGTACAGCTGTACAAAAATATTTTCTTTGTTTATATCTTTATTCTATAAGCTTTATTCTATTATCTTAAATTTTTAATTTTTTCTTTTTTTTTGTTAAAAACTAGGACACAAAGACACACATTAGCTTAGGCCTACACAGGGTCAGGATCATCAATATCACTGTCTTCCACCTCCACATCTTTCCCACTCGGAGGTCTTTAGGGACAATACCATGCATAGAGCTGTCATCTCCTATGATTACAATGCCTTCTTCTGGAATACTTCCTGAAGGACCTCCCAGAGGCTGTTTAACTGTTACCTTTTTTTTTTTTAATAAGTAGGAGTACACTCTAAAACAACAAAATATATAGTAAATACATAAACCAGTAACATGGTCATTTATTACCATTCTCAAGTATTATGTACTGTATATAACTGTATGTGCTAGACTCTTATATGACTGGCAGCAAGTGGGTCTGTTTATACTGGCATCACCATAAACACATAAGTAATGCATTGTGCTAGGACTTTATGACAGCTACATGGTTATTAGGCTACAGGAATTTTTCAGCTCCGTGATAATCTTCTGGGACCCCATCATATATGTGGTCCATTTGGCTGAAATGTCATTATGCAGTGCTTGACTATAATCCTGCTTGCAGCATTTTGTACCCCAACCATACCCTCAGGTTGATATGCCTGGAGAAATGCCAGTTACACCTGGCCATACCACCCACCGTCTTGGTTCATGTTCTCATCATCACAGCTGCATTAGATGCCTTACTGATCACCCTCCTCTATTTGGGCCATGGAGCCCTTTGAGAATCCAACAATAACTCTGAACCTCTCCACAGAAGAATCACATAGTCACACAAGCACAAAATTTTACATATAACAGACAACCCTTAAAAGCTAATCTACAGACCCTAGCTCTCATCTTAATCTTTTCTAAATTTTTCTCCATAGTGCTGCCAGGGTGAACTTGAAAAATAAATTTTATTGCATTGTTGGATTTTTGTTACCTTCAGGGAAGACTTCAAGCTCCCTAGTAAAGTACATGAGACACCTCCCACATACTGCTCGCATTCCTTACCTACCTTTTTTACTCCACCACTGCTGCAGCAATGAGCTGGTGTGACCCATTTCTTTGGAGAAATGTCTGCTCAGATCCTTTGCCCATTCTTTTTGGTTCCCAAGTTTTATTCAAGAATTCATTCAAAATATTCCAGATAAATAAAATTTAATCCTCATCTTTCCCTTCTTCTTTGTCCTGGTTAATTTGGAAATAACATAATTCATAACTCTCTTTACTGTTAGCAACTATGCACAACCAATCACATAGATTATTGTTCTTCAAATATTTTTTGGTGAGATATTTCAAATACCTTCTGGAAAAAGGCACTTCCGGTGTTACGGTGAGCTTGCTCTTGCTCCCTTCGATGGTCACCACTCCTCCAAGATTCACAGCTTTTCCGTTCACTTTGATCCTCTCTTGCAAAAACTGCTCAAAATTGGTAGAATGGCGGCATCCATGATTCCATCTTCTATGGGGCGGATGCAATCAAGAGTGAACTTCAGAACCTGCTTCTTTTTTGCCCCCTTTCACCACAAGCTTTTTCACGGGCGCCATGGTGGCAGTGGAGGCAGAAAAGCCCTTTGCCCATTTTTAAAATTGGGTTATTTGTTCTTCTGCTATTGAGTTGTAAGAGTTCCTTATATATTTTGGATATTAATTCCTTATCAGATATGTGGTTTGCAATTATATTTTCCTAGTCCATAGGTTGCTTTTCAAGTTTGTTGATTGTTTCCTCTCCTGTGCAGAATTTTTTAGTTTGATGTAGTCCCTTTATTTATTTTTGTTTTTGTAGCCTGAGGTTCTGATGTGATATTAAGAAAAAGAAAAATCAGGCCGGGCGCAGTGGCTCACACCTGTAATCTCAGCACTTTGGGAGGTCAAGGCAGGCGGATCATTTGAGGTCAATAGTTCGAGACCAGCCTGGCCAACATGGTGAAACCCCATCTCTACTAAAAATACAAAAATTAGCCAGGCGTGGTGGCACATGCCTGTAGTCCCAGCTACTCGGGAGACTGAGGCAGGAGAATTGCTTGAACCCGGGAGGCAGAAGTTGCAGTGAACCAAGATTGCGCCACTGCACTCCAGCCTGGGTGACAGAACGAGAGACTCCATTTCAAAAAACAATCATTGTCAAGGCAAATGTCGAGAGGTTTTTCCCCTGTGTTCTCTTCTAGGAGTTTTATGGTTTCAGGTCCACAGTACACTGTTAGTGGGAATGTAGATTGGTACAGTCATTATAGGAAACAGTATGGAGGTTCCTAAAGAAATTAAAAATGGAACTACCATATGATGCAGCAATCCCTCTCCTGAGTATATGCCCAAAGGAGATGAAATCATCACCTTGTAAACATGTCTGCACTCCCCTGTTCATTGTTATGTTATTCACAATAGCCAAGATAAGGAAACAAACTAAGTGCCCATTGACATTTAGGATGGATAAAGAAAATGGGTTTTGTGGTGTACATACAAGGTATTTTCAAAAAGTTCATGGAAAGTCTGTATTATAAAAAAAAAAAAACTATGTGGCCGGGCGCCGTGGCTCAGGCCTGTAATCTCAGCACTTTGGGAGGCCGAGGCGGGCGGATCATGAGGTCAGGAGATCGAGACTATCCTGGCTAACACGGTGAAACAATCTCTCTACTAAAAAATACAAAAAAAATTAGCCGGGCGTGGTGGCGGGCGCCTGTAGTCTCAGCTACTCGGGAGGCTGAGGCAGGAGAATGGCGTGAACCCGGGAGGCGGAGCTTGCAGTGAGCCGAGTTCGCACCACTGCACTCCAGCCTGGGCGACAGAGCAAGACTCCGTCTCAAAAAAAAAAAACAACAACAAAAAAAAACAAACAAACAAAAAAAGAAAACACTATGTATGGATTTCAAAATTGTTCGCAACAAAATAAACTAGTACTAACTTGTTTATAACATGTCTGGTCAGGATCTAGTTAGAGACACTAAGGACAACACATCAGTTTGAAAAGAGTCCCCTGTCGGAGCAACATGAATTCTGCTAAAATTGAAGCAAGAACAAGCATCAAATGTATGGTGAAGCTTGTGTGAAAGAATGATCAAATCACTGATTCTTTTGTTTATGGAAACAATCCCCAAAGAAATCAGCAGTTTACAAATGGATAACTTGTTTTAAAAACAGATGAGGCAATGTTGAAGATGAAGCCCATAGTGGCAGACCATCCACATCAATTTTCAAGGAAAAAATTAATCTTGTTCATGCCCTAATTGAAGAGAATTGATGACTAACAGCAAAAACAATAGCCAACACCAGAGACATCTCAACTGGTTCCACTTATGTAAATCTGACTGAAAAATTCAAGTTTAATAAACTTTCCACTCAATGGGTGCCAAAACCGTTGCACCCAGATCAGCTGCAGGCAAGAGCAGAGCTTTCAATCCAAATTTTAAAGAAGTGACATCAAGCTCCTAAAGCAAAACAATTGTAATGGGAGATGAAACATGGCTTTACAGGTACGATCTTGAAGACAAAGCCCAAAGCAATGGCCACCAAGAGATGGAAATGGTCGAGTCAAAGCAAAAGTGGATTGGTCAAAAGAAAAGGTCATGACAACAGTTTTGTGGGATGCTCAAGGCATTTTGCTTGTTGGCATTCTGAAGGGCCAAAGAACAGTAACATCTGCATATTATGAGAGTGTTTTGAGAAAGTTAGGCAAAGCTTTAGCAGAAAATTCCCTGGGAAAGCTTCACCAGAGAGTCCTTCTCCACCATGGCAATGTCCCTGCTCATTTCTCTCATCAAACAAGGATAATCTTTTTAGAGTTTCATTGGGAAATCATTAGGCATCCACCTTACAGTCCTGATTTGGCTTCTTCTGACATTTTTTGGTTTCCTATTCTTAAAAAAACCCTATAAGATACACCCATTTTTCTTCAGTTAATAATGTAAAAAGGACTGCATTGATGTGGTTAAATTCCCAAGACCCTCAGTTCTTCAGAGATGGACTAAATGGCTGGTATCATTGCTTTCAAAAGCATCTTGAACCTGATGGAGATTATGTTGAGAAATAGTTTATATTTTCAATTTTTATCTTTTAATTCCATTTTTCCATGAACCTTTTGAAGCTCCCCCCATACAATGGAATATTATGCAGTCTTAAAAAAAGAAAAGGAGACCCTTTTCTGTGTCATTTGCCACAACATGGGTGGACTTGGAGGACATTAGGCTAAGTGAAATAACCCAGATACAGAGAGAAAAACATTGCATGACCTCACTTATACATGGCATTTTAAAAAGAGCTCAAATACACAGAGAGAATGAAACAGTGGTTACCATGATTGGGTGGTGGGGAGAGGAAATGAGGCACTGTAAGTCAAAGGATACGAAATATGAAAAGTCTCCACATCTAAGGTCCAACATGAAGACTAAAGTTAAAAAAAACTGTATCATATTGGGAATTTGTGTTAAATAAGTAGATTTTAGCTGCCCTTGTCACAAAAAAGTAACTATTTGAGATGATAGAAACATTAATCTGCTTCATAACTGTAACCATATTACTATTTATATGTATCCCATAACATTGTGCTGTAAACCTCAAATATACACAATTTAAAAAATTTTTTGGCTGAGCACAGTGGCTCACACCTGTAATCCCAGAACTTTGGGAGGCCGAGGTGGGTGGATCACCTGAGGTCAGGAGTTCGAGACCAACCTGATCAACATGGCGAAACCCCGTCTCTACTAAAAATACAAAAATTAGCCAGGCATAGTGGCGCACGCCTGTAATCCCAGCTATTCAGAGGCTGAGGCAGGAGAATCGTTTGAACCCTGGAGTTGGAGATTGCGGTGAGCTGAGATTGCGCCAATGCACCCCAGCCTGGGCAACAAGAGTGAAACTGCATCTCAAAAAAAACAAAAGATTTTTTTTTAAATGACCTCTCCCCAGTTTTCATTACCTGACCTTCCTCTAGGATCTCATGGTCCTGGGCTCCCCTCTTCATAGCACTTACTGCTGTGTTGTAAATATCCATTTATCTGTTGCCTCCCTCACTGGACTGTAAAATTCTTGAGGCAGAACCAGTAGGTTTTATCTATTTATCCTTCTCAAGCCTAGGACAGTGCCTGAGACCCTGAAACTCGGTGATTGTTGGTTGACAGGTTGAATGAGTGATGTATGAGATTTCTGAATCATGCCTGGTGCATTTAATCTTTGGGTCTTGATAACATCTGGATCTGAATGAATCTGGGGAAAAGTCTAATTGAGCTTGATTTCCCTGTGACCTGCAGAGGCAGGAGTCCCAGCTTGACTGGTAGAGTGTGTGGGGAAGGCCTCTTCTATAGCACAGCCATAAAAAATCTGGAATTGTGACACTTTCCCCTAATGGGCCTCCTGGGACTTTACATGTCCTGTTGTGGGGAGTTGATTTTAACACAGAATCTGTCAATGCTCTATCCTTTTCAGGTCCAGCTTCATAAAAATATTCAAGAAATCATGGCTTCTGATTTTGCTTGATGATCCCTCTTGGGAGCCATATTTGAAAGGTTACAGTTTGCATTTTTGAGATTAAAGTTTACTTTTTAATTAAAAAAAAAGTTACAAAGATGTAGGACGTTTGGCTTTTTCAATACTTATTTGCTAGAAGACTTTGGGCAAGTTACCTAAACTCTCTGGGCTTCAATGTCCCCCCATACATGTAAGCTAAATATTCCAGGGCCACCCATGCCCATGGGTAACAGGCCATCACAAGAATATGCTGACCAATTGATTCCTGGCTGCATAACCACAGAATCTCCTCTGTTATTTCTAGGTGCCTAGAGGAGGTCTCTTATAGATGCCCACGTTCTCTTGACAAGATATTTGGAAAGGACCCCTGGCTACTGTCACTGCTGCCATGCCTGCCAGGAGGAGGCACCTTCCTGACACTTCACTGCTGCTGCTCAGCAGGCCTGCCAAGTGGTTCTGCTGTGTTCTAGGAGAAACAGGAAAAATGCCTCTCCTCCCACTTTGCACTGTGCTTTGTCACCTGGGCCCTAAAACACCATTGCCTGCCCCTGACGTCCCCACAGCTCCCTCTACCAAACTGAGGCTGGGCTGGGAGACTAGGCACCACACCATTCCATTCTCCCTTCTCTTCTTCCATTCTCCCTTCCCTCCCTCTCTTCTTCCCACTGCCTCCAAGACACCTGTACTGGAACTTTGTCCATTCTTACACTCACACACACACACATGCACATGCATATGTGCACATACAAAAGTCTCTTGTCCATCAGATCATACAAATATATGCTTGGGACAGGGATGATCACATGCCCCACATGCCCAGTGGACATTTAGGCTCAGATAGGACAATTCTGCTACAGGGATGACAAAACCTACCTTCCGTGGTTGCTGTGAGAACAAGAAATTGTACATACAGTGCCCATTCTGCAGCAAACCCAACAATGAATTAAAATCCACTATAGGCCGCGCGGTGGCTCACGCCTGTAATCCCAGTACTTTGGGAGGCCGAGGCAGGCGGATCACGAGATCAGGAGATCGAGACCATCCTGGCTAACACGGTGAAACCCCGTCTCTATTAAAAATATAAAAAATTAGCCAGGCGTGGTGGCAGGCGCATGTAGTCCCAGCTACCTGGGAGGCTGAGGCAGGAGAATGGCGTGAACCCAGGAGGCGAAGCTTGCAGTGAGCTGAGATCGTGCCACTGCACTCCAGCCTGGGCGACAGAGCAAGACTCCATCTCAAAAAAAAAAAAAAAAAAAAAAAAAAAAATTCCAGAATATATAGAGAGCACCTTAAGAGTCAATAAGAAAAAAAGACAAACCAATATATAAAAAGTGAGCAAAAGATATCAACAATTAATTGAAAATACAAATAACCAATGAAAATATGAAATTATATTTTTAATCTTATTAAGTAAGCAGGTAAAGACAAATTACAACAATGAAATACCAATTTTTATTCATCAGATTGGCCGAAACTAAAGCCTGAAAATATAAAGTGTCCATCTTGCTGTGTGTAAATGGGAAATCTGAATCTGATGGTGGAGGCGTAAATTGGACAGCTTTTTGAAAAGAATGATTTAGCAGTATCTATTACAATGAAAAACATAGATACCTTTGCCTCAGTAAGTTTACCTCCAGGTGTGTATCCTAAAGAAATACTTAGAAATGTACCTCCAAGAGACATGTACAAGGAAGTTCCCTTACGCATTGTTTGTAAAAGTAAAACAGTGATGATTTCAATGCCCACTGATAGGGGAAAGGTTTAATTCACCATGATTCATAAATACAGAGAAATTCTATATAAAGTGGAATAGATTTGTGTGGCATGGAAGGATCGCCAAAAAGTATTTTAAGATTAAAAAAAAAAAACAAGTAAAAAATATGTGCAGAATTATGCCTTTTTTTCATAGAAAAAAGTCTAGGGGATTCACTGCTCAGCAGGCCATCCTGGCTATCTGGGCATAACCACCACCCAGAGTGTAATTTCTTCTAAGGCAATCACCCAAGTCTTTCACATTTTATACCTTCACAGCCCTCACAAAAACTGCTACATAATAAACACTAAACAAATGCCTATGAAAGGCAAGAAGGACGTAAGAGAGGGAAAGAAGCAAAGAAATGAACAATCGTAGCACCTGAGGCCGGATTAAAGAAAGGGAAAAAGCTTGTATAGGTCTTTTCATATTGACAAAGCTTTAGTGGAACACTCTTTTGGTGGGTTTTCAAGGGATCAGAACTTTTGGGCAGAAAACAGAAAAATACAGACATAAAGAAGAGACCTAAATATATAAGCATAGCATTGGGAAAAAGCCTTTTTAGAGCTGCAACTCATGCCTTATTCGAACATGTTCTGAACAAGGTCTCTTATCCAAAGTTGTTTCTGGCTTCAGACAGCAGGTGGCAGCAGAATCAAGCTTTCTGGTTGCAGAAACTTGAGCCAGCCAGCTGTGTAAAGTTTCAAATGGTTTTCGGAGGAGAAGCAGCTTTTGAGTAAAAACCTTTAATCTAAAAATCTAAACTCGACACAAAACAAAAACAAAACAGAGTGAGGAACTGGTGCCATTGGCCCCTGCCACGACAGATCCTGATGTCATTCCCTGCCTGCCATCTACAGAGCCACACCTTGTCCTTCGAAGAAATTCTGGGATTTCTACTGGCAGCGGCCAGGAAAGGAACCCAAGGTTGGTCTGTCCTGTTCTGACGTTGTCCTTGTCACATGTGGAAGCTGGTTCGCCAGGAAACAGGCTCTGGTCAAGGCTGGGCTCACTGGAGAGGTCAGCCCAAATTCAAAACACATTTGTGGGTAAAGGAAGGGTTTTTTAAAAGGAGACTTTGCAGGCAATAAAAAGAAATATAGTATTGATATATGCCACAATGTGGATGAACCTCAAAAACATCATGTTAAGTCAAAGAAATCAGTCACAAAAAGACCACATAACGCATGAAACCATTTATAGGAAATCTTCAGAATAGGCAAATCTAAAGACAGAAAATAGATTAGCGGTTGTCTAGGGCTCAGGAGGTGGTGATTGGGGAATGACTGCTAATGAGTACACAATTTCTTTGGGGAGTGATGAAAATATTCTATAATTAGATTACGGTGATGATGCACAATTCTTTAAATATACTTAAAAACCATTGAGTTGTACGCTTTAAATGCGTGAACTTTATGGTATGTAAGTTATCTCAATAAAGCTATTAAAAAAGGAAAAAAAAAAGGGCCCAGCACTTTGGGAGGCTGAGGCTGGAGGATTGCTTGAAACCAGGATTTCAAGACCAGCCTGGACAACATAGTGAGACCCCCCCATCTCTACAAAAAATAAAAACTAGCTGGGCATGGTGGCTCATGCTTGTATTCCTGGCTACTCTGGAGGCTGAGGCTAGAGGACTGCTTGAGCCCAGGAGTTCGAAGACACAGTGAACTATGATTGTGCCACTGCACTTCAGTCTGGGATAACCATTCAATGCTGGGGGGGTGGAGAGAGAGAGAGAGAGAGAGAGAGAGAGAGAGAGAGTCTATGCAGTTGCTACAGAAAAGAATTGGAGATTGGTTAGAGATATGACTGGTTGATGACATTGATGAATTTTACTTTTTGATCAGATTGTGATATGATGGTAGCATAATTCGCTTCCTGATTTGGTCACACACACTTCCTATCCCTAAGAACTGCAAATACTTACCTGAAAGAGTGGATGAGGTGCGTTGCCATCTCACTTTTTTAGGGGATGGTGCTCTCCCTGGAAAGAAGGCAATAACAGGCCAGTGAAATAGCAGACATCTGAAGTCGCACAGACCTGGTTTCAAATTCCGGTTCTTCCTCTTATTAGCTATGAGCCGTCAGCTTCTTTTCCATACTCACATCTCAAGGTTAAGTAAGAATTATAACATAAAATATAAAAGTGCCCAACCCAGAGTAAACTTGAAATTTATTTGATATTCTTGGAATTTCCATCCTGACCAGTAAGATGACATTTTATCTCAAAACACAGCTGTGTGATGTTTTGCTATTGGTACACCTCTAAAGATCTTCTCCACCGCCCTCTGCCCCCACCCCAAGTCCATGTGCCATGAATAACCTTACTTATTATCGCTTTTTACAACGATGAGAAGCCTCTGAGAATGGAAAAATAAGTCAATGGTAATACTGTGTTAGGAAGGATCTGAGTAGGAGGGAACCCGTCCCCTGGCTACCAGAAACACAGGACTAGACCCAGTAATACACACCTAGAATATAAGCCTGGATAACAACAGTGCAGGGGAAACACTGTCCTTACCAGGATAGCTTTTATATGCAAGAATTTAGGTATTATAATCAGAAACATTTCTAGAAACTATGAAATATTAGGGAGAAAAGCCAACACATTAGCCAACATTGTACTTTACATTTATGCAAATTTTAAACTCTATAGGCACCTCCTAGTAGCTTTGGGGGAAAATAACACTCTGTGCATAGTGTAATGGATAAGAAAATGAGTTAAAGGGCCGGGTGCGGTGGCTCATGCCTGTAATCCCAGCACTTTGGAAGGCCGAGGCGGGTGGATCACCTGAGGTCAGGTGTTTGAGACCAGCTTGACCAACATGGTGAAAACCTGCCTCTACTAAAAACACAAAATTAGCTGGGGGTGGTGGTGCATGCCTGTAATCCCAGCTACTTAGGAGGCTGAGGCAGGAGAATTGCTTGAACCTGAGGGGCGGAGGTTGCAGTGAGCTGAGATCGCACCCTTGCACTCCAGCCTGGGCAACAACAGCAAAAACTCCACCTCAAAAAAAAAAAAAGAAAAGAAAATGAGCTAAGGAGCTAGGCTGCCTTATTTCACAACCTTGGCTCTGTCTCCTATGAAACCAGGGCAACTATTTAACCCCTCCATGTCTGAGTTTCCTCATGTATAAATGAAGGGAGCAATACTACCTAGATTATAAGGCCATTATAAGGATTCTAAAAGTTAATCTAAAGTGCTTAGGACAGTGTATGGCATAGAGCAAGCACTCAGTAAATCCATTCAGTCAATAAATGTTTATTGAATATAGGTGTGGCTGCTGTTTTGGCTGATGAGTATACTAAAGTCAATGAAACAGACAAAATCTGTGGAGCTTTCTTCCTTGGGGGAAGAGGCCAACAACAATAACGAATACACACAGAGGAAGAGCAATGGAATGAATTGTGTTCCCTCCCCTCCCAAATTCATATGTTGAAGCCCTAACTGCCAACATGATGGTATCTGGAGATGGGGCATTTGGGAAATAATTAGATTTAGAAGAGATCATGAAGGTGGGGGACTCGTGATGGGATTAGTGCCCTTTTAAGAAGAGAAAGAGTCAGGTGCAGTGGCTCTTGCCTGTAATCTCAGCAATTTGGGAGGCCAAAGCAGGAGGATCGCTTGAGCCCAGAGTTTGAGACCAGCCTGGGCAACATGGTGAGACGCCATCTCTATAAAAATAAAAAAAGAAATTAGCCCAGTGTGGTGGCACACACCCATAGTCTCAGCTACTTGGGAGGCTGAGGCGGGAGGTTGAGGCTGCAGTGAGCTATGGTTCTCATCAGTGCACTCCAGCATGGGTGACAGAGCAAGACTGTCTCAAAATGAAAGAAAAAACAAGAGAGAGAGAGAGATACACCAGGGCTGTCTCTATGTCCTGTGAGGACACAGCAAGAAGGCAGCTGACTGCAAGCCAGGAAGAGAGCCCTTACCAGGAACTGAAGCTGTCAGAACCTTTATCTTGGACTTCCCAACCTACAGAACTGTGAGAACTAAATGTGTGTTGTTTAACAGACATTTTGTCTATGGTATTTTGTTTGTTGTTGGTATTTGTTGATATTTTGGTATTGGTGTGTTGTTTGTTGGTATTTTGCTATCAGCAACCCGGCAGACTAATATAGATTTATATGTAAACATATATTTGAATAGGAACCCTGCAGAAACCACATAGCTGGTTTTACTGATGCAAAGAGCCCTATGCTACAGTATGATGAGGTGAAGAGCTTACATTTCCGTTTCAGCAGTGGTATCCACTCTCCACAGTGTAGACTTAGAGAAGCCACTTGACTCTCATCTTAGATTCCTGCATCTGTAAAATGACGAACTAGATGATACCCAAAATTTTAGATTCTATCCATCTTATGGTTGGAATAACAGCCCACCTTCTAGGTCAATTACACACACAGGTGGGCTGATGCTTAGGGTGGCAGAGAGGGTGTCCCACAAGTAGATACTGATTATCCTAACTGTAACTTTCAAATGGAAAATTAATTAAATCTCTAAATTTGGATTTGGCTTCCTAGTTAGCACTGTTTCCTTCCTGGAAAAGAAATAGTTATGTGTCAGACAGAACAGCCCCCTCTGATCATTTTTTTCCTTTTTCCTTGCATTATTGTTAGCTCTGACTGTGCAGCTCTCCTGGTGTCTCTCCCTTTCTAGATAACAGCCTAGAAAAAGGAGCTTATGGTTTCCCTGAGGTTCTTTTGATAAATGGCTGACATTTGATTGAACCATTCTCATTTCACTTATTTTTCGCTTTCACAGAAAAAGTGTAGTAGGTATAACAGCACAAGGTAATCATTTTTAAATTATTCAGACATTTTAAAAAATTTGATTCTGCTTCTCTCACTTCTGAAAGATGCTACTGGGGTGTCTTGGTTGCAAAGATTCATTCAAGTTCTTTTGCTTTTTGATTCTCCATATTCTCTGAGGAAGTGACTGCATCTAAGACTGTGTCCAAGGAAGCATCTTATCACTTTCATCCTTTGATCCCTGAGTGCCTTTCACTACCAGATATACTAAAACAAAAATCTTCTCTTAGCTCCCTGGTGCAGTGGAGTTGAGAGATAACCACAAAGAATTCAGAGTACATCACATAACGGAACTGTCAGGAAGCTTTTGATGGCAGAAACACATTTTCCTGGTGATGAGATTAGAAGGATCTTCATATAACCATCAGATATGTTATTGTCACTTCTGAACAATGCTTTTTATAGCAGATTGTTTCTCAAAAAGGAAATAGAAATGGGATTTTAAAATATGAAAAATATGTTCAATCTCATTATTAAGATAAATGCAAATACAAATTATAAGAGGACTTAACAGATTGGCAAACATCAGAAAAGTGAACAACCTCCTCTGCTGGCATTCTTTTTTTTTTTTTTTTTGAGACGGAGTTTCACTCTTGTTGCCCAGGCTAGAGTGCAGTGGTACGATCTCAGCTCACTGTAACCTCCACCTTCCAGTTTCAAGCGATTCTTCTGACTCAGCCTCCCGAGTAGCTGGGATTACAGGCTCCTGCCACCATACCCGACTAATTTTTGTATTTTCAGTAGAGATGGGGTTTCACCATGTTGGCCAGGCTTGTCTTGAACTCCTGACCTCGTGATCCGCCCGCCTTGGCCTCGGGAGTATAATTTGCTGTATGGAGGGCAATTTGACAGTATCTATCAGATTTTATAATGGACAGAGCCTTGAATTCAGTAATTCTGCTTTAGGAACTTATCCCACAGATATTCCAGACATGCTCAAAGATGTAGGTACAAAGATTTTATTGCAGTATTATTTGTAAGAGTAAAAAACCAGTCCATGAGGAAGACTAGTTCAATAAGTTAATAATCTAGAATATATCAATATAATGGAAAAAGAACAATTTTCACAATGTATTGTTAAGGGGGGGAAAAGGTACAGAAACATATGTAAGGAGTTTCATTTGTTTAATATACAATTAGTGACACAGGTTGCATCTGGGGAGGAAAATTAGGGAACAATTTTTTGTTGTAAACCTTTATCTTTCATTGTATCTCTTTCAAAACCTTTTGTACCATTTATGTGTATTGTGTATTTTAAAAATTAATTTAAATTTCAACAACCATTATAGTGATGCAAAAAACCCTATAGAAATAACAGTTTACATTCATTTGATGTTGCTATATGTCAGGTACTGATTTTTCAACCACAACCTTGTAAGATACGTACTATTATCATCCCCACTTCACAGGGGGAAACCTGTGGTAGAGAGAGGCTGAATAACTTGTACAAGGATTCATACCTGATCAGTAGCAGAGCTCAGATTTGAACCCAGGCAGCCTGTTTCCAGAGGCCATACTTTACCCACCATTCTATACTGCTCTGAGGTCACAGACCTCCATGATGAACTCTTAATTGAGTGCAGTCAATAGGAAACTCAGATAAACTCAGATGTACAAGAAATATCTCACTTCTTCATTTGCTTTTCACCTACTTAACTCTGACTCTGAGTCCCCATCCAGCTTGATTGGCAGAAATTGTAATCTCAGTCATTATTTTGACTCTCCACTGCAAGGGTTTTGCAAGGTCCTGGAATCTTACATGGCACCAAAGCCTGGCAGAGATCCTGCCAGTTGTCAATACATACTGGTTACCACTGACATGTCCATTGCAGTCCAGTACTCTCCTGTGGTCATGTGTAGTCCTACTCACCCTCAGCCATAGACTGAAAACTTCCTTATATTCTTGGGAAATTTTCTCCTTTCCTTTTCCTGCTGCCTTCAAAGACATTGATAATACTATCTTCATTGAGTTCAGGTTTTATCTACAGACAGCTAGATCATTCTGCAAAATATCTCCAAGGTAAGAAATTACTAAGGGCCTACCTAACTCACTTAGATCAAAGGGGTAGAGAAAGTACGGAAAGTAGACAAAGAAATTAATATTTCAATAGATTATCCTGCCACAGAGTCGTAGCCATGAAAAACAATAACTTTGGATTTGGAATTTACCTCCTACCTCAAGTTTCCCTCTGCAAGTGTTTGGACTTGCGTGTTATGGAATGATGATTGTAATAAACCATGCCTTCTATTGGTAGCAGATTTTGACTGAGATATAGGACAGTTAACAACTGCAGTTTGAATGCAAAGGCAGACAGAGTACACTTTGCACAAGGGACGAATAACTGATAGGGAAACAAGGACAGTCTCCTTTTACACCTTAAAAATCCTCAAATAAGAACCTGGCTTCTGCTCAGCTAACCGACACATAAGTGCAGAAAAAAAGACAAGATTGGAATCCAAGGAAGGAAATGTTAGAATCCAAGGGCCAGGAATCAAAGAGAATATATTTAAATAGAAACCAGGTTGATACCAGAACTTTGGGATGCCTAGAGTAGGCGGGAAAAAGATGTATGATCTAAGCGTAGGATATTTCGAATACAGGAGCTTGGATAAGAAGTCTATCCCAAATTCCATCTGCCACCAATGAAAGCAGAAAGGAAATATGTAATGAGAGCCAAGCCATGGGGAAATAGTCCAAGATGGGTGTGCCTCCTGTGTATTTAGTAATCATGTCCAGCTCAGCAAATCTGAGTTTCTTTATTCCTTGAGCTACTGTCCATTTTAATGAACAGGGAACATTTGATCTCAAGCAGCTTCAGAAACTCAATTTTCCCCCAGGCTTTGTCTAGGTTTTATAGAGGAAAAGGTATAGTTGCAGTACTGGTTGATATTTGCTTGTGAGAGCTCTTGGGCAGCTAATTCCTGATCCTTTGCTCCACCTAGTGGATTTCCAGGCTAGAGAGACTCTGGAAAAGAGATCAGTGATCAGAAGGGTGTACATTTGCTGATAAATGAGACTTACCAGTCAGTTTCTGGATTATCGTCAGTTTCTGGATTATCGTCCTTTTCTTTACTGACGATACCCTATTCCATCCCAGAGTGTCCTTGCTTGAATTGATTGAAATCTTTCATTTATTTCCATTAATGCCAGATGTGTAGCTGTGAGTCATCAAAATCTAATGCGTTCCTTTTCTCTCTTCTTAATATATAAATAACATTATATAATCAGGAGACCCATATCAGCACAAGAAAGCATATTCTACTTATAATTATATCCTCTGAGGGCCAAACTCAATCAAACCTCAACAGAGTCATTTAATTAAACAATGACCTACCTGCTTAACACTTTGGGGACTCCTTTGAACAATAATTGGTTAAAGAGTCACAGGACCCTTTCTCAAGAAGTTTCACATCCAATTATAAAAACAGATGAAATAACACTGGAAAGCAGGGCAACGCTGAAAAATTTCAGGTAGAAGAGAATTCAGAGCTGACTCTTACACAATATCCATATGTGGAGATAAAATTAGTGTTAATGTAGGTTTAATCCATTAGAGTTACAACATAAATTTGACAATCTATGCTTACTTGCTGGCTGACCATGTCCCTGTCAGTTACCAGCCTTAAAGGCTACCAAAACATTATTATTTATTCCTTACCTATATTTAATACTTACTTTTTGTTATGGGTTGAATTGTGTCCCCCAAGTATTCATATGTTGAAGTGCTAACCCTCAGTCCCTCAGAATGTGACCTTATTTGGAGATAGGGTCTTTATAGAGGTAATCAAGTTAAAATGAGGTCGTTAGGGCATCTCTACTCCAATATGCCTGCTATCCTTATAAAGAGGGGAAATTTGGAGACAGATGCACACAAAGGAAGAACACCATATGAAGATGAAGATGGCCCTCTACAGGCCAAGGAGAGCAGCCTGGAATGGATTCCTTCCTCACTTTGCTCAGAAAGAACCAACTCTGCTACTACCTCGATCTTGGGTTCCCAGCCTCCAGAACTGTGAGAAAATAAATTTCTGTTGCTTAAGTCACCCAGTTTGAAGAACTTTGAATGGCAGCCCTAGTGAATTAGTTCAATTGCCTCTGGCAAATGAATAAGAAGCTCACTGCAAAAATGAAATTAATCCACCGAGTGCTAGAGTTGGACGGGATCTCAGAAAATGTATTGCACAATCCCCTTGTTTTGAAATAAATGCCCAAGGTCACACAGCAAGTTGGTGACTTAGTCACTCTTTTAGCTCAACTTTCAGTCCATCAATGTTCTATCACAGTCTGCCAACTATTTCAAAGATGGTGGCAAAATCAGCCAATGATGGTGATTAGATCCAAAACTTAGTTGCAAATAATTTTTCGGGGAACTATATGC
Source organism: Gorilla gorilla gorilla (assembly GCF_029281585.2). NCBI lineage: Eukaryota > Metazoa > Chordata > Mammalia > Primates > Hominidae > Gorilla > Gorilla gorilla. The sequence continues at coordinate 50,579,496 of NC_073224.2, read as the reverse complement.
AAGCATAGGTCCTTCCTAAATATTTGCTAATGGAAGCGTGTGCTAAATAGGATGCCTACCAGAAGACTGATACCCAGCAGAATAGCTAGACAGGTAATTTGACCTCTGGCTGGGCCCGTAGGATTCATCATCCCTCCAGACAAGCACTTGGTTGTGGTAAAGATCTGGCTCTGGTTGGAAGGCTGCCCCATCCCACTGAGGGTGATTCACCAGAGCAACTTAATCATCTGTGGATCAGAAGCTCAGGTTCATGTGAGCAGGGTGGGGGTTAAGGGAAAGAGAGTCTGAGTAATGCTTCACAGTGGGTGTGGGGACTTGTTATAATAGTAGGCACGCTGTTGATTAAAGTACAGGACAGAAGTAATTGCCAGAGATCCCAAACCAGCCATCACCTAGCATTACAGAGATGTATCTAATATCAGACAGAAAGCCTAGTTTCAACTCTGCAGCAGAGGCCTTTGAAAAGTCTCCAGAAGTAATTGGCACTTAATCAATGCAATCATTATTACAGCACATGGCTACTGCAGCTTCAGGCCCTCTTGCAACCACTGAACTGCAAAAGAGGAGACTATGTATAATTTTACCACCAACACAACATTTGATTCACAGTCTCAGACTAGATAGGAGTGAACATATTTTCATATTTATATATTTTAGAAATACACGTTCACTGTCAATAAGAATTCAGTCTTGTATCAATGATGGTATAAACAGGCAGGGGCATTTTCCCTTTACAGAGGCTTAATCAGCATTAATTTTGAGAGATAGGAAAGCAAAATCTACAGCAGGCTGTTAAGCATTTGTTTTTCATCTAATCTTCTCAACCCTCCATTCAATATTTGGGGGAGTATGACTGTTTATCACTTGCTGAGATATGCAAGGTGCACATGCTGCTTATAATTAAGGAACGAAGAAATGTTGACTTTGCTCTTGGTCTTGCTTCATAAAGTGTTACCACTGGGCATCAAATTGGGTGTTTAAAGGAGAATATACCTCTCCTGGAGAGTAGACACGATTTTTAGGCCTAGATCGTCTCTTCTTTTCCCAGCAGGAGTTCATAGTTAACTTTCCATCACTCTGTAAAAGGCAATTAGAAAAAAGAAAAAGCCCAAGTTCCCCTCTTGGCATCTTGCAGAAGTCTTTCATGCATAATGGATGAGAGGAAATGGGGAGAAAGAAAAGAAACATCCTTAAATTTAAGGACCCGTAAATGTTTTCATAGATGTTGGTAGTCTATTTCAGTGTTTTTCAAAGGATATTCCCAGATTACCCACTTCAGGATAACCTGCACTGTTGACAATGCAGTTTGCCAGGCCTCAATATTAGACCTGAATCAGAATTTATGGGACTAGGACCCTGGAATCTATATTGTTAGCAAGTGTCTCCAGGGATTCCTGTATACACTGAAACGGAGCCTACTCATCTATCTTCCATAGTCTAAACATTGCTGTGCTCAGTATCTCCCTCCCTACACCTCTCCCTTGTTAATCAAATCAAGTCTCTCATATTTAAATGTCTTTTTGTATGCAGATGGCTCTCAAATTTATATCTACAGCCCACACCTCTTCCCTAAAACTCCAGAATCCTATACCCTACTGCCTGATTGACATTTAATAGGCGTATTCAAAAACAAACTCTTGAATTTTCTCTCCAAACTTGTCCTTCTTCATCTCCATAAATAGCACCATGATTACCATAAAACCTTGAAGTCACTGTTGACTCCATCCTTGGCATCTTCCTCACTTTCTCTCATATTCATTTCCAATCCATCAGAGTACTGTCAGCTCTACTTTCAAAATATGCCCCAAATCTTCCTCTATCTCGAAAACCAGATAGGAGGCTGCTATCAAAATATGATATTTTGATTATATAATATATATTATATTATAGACTTGATATATTATATTGTATACTCACAGCTACACATTTGGCATTAGTGGAAATAAATGAAAGATTTCAATCAATTCAAACAAGGACACGTTGGGATGGAATAGGGTATCGTCAGTAAAGAAACTGACAATAATCCAGAAACGGGCTGGTAAGTCTCATTTATCAGCTAATGTACACACTTCTGATAGCAGCCTCTTATCTGGTCCCACTGCATGTTTTCTGTATCAGCCAGAGTTCATTTGCAGATAACAGAAGCCATTCTAGCTATTTGAAGCAGAAAGGGATTCAAAACAGTTGTGGTAGATTGATGTTACAAAAATCCTTCCTGTTTCACACACCTTTTTGCAATTGCCACAACTCCCATAAAGAGATGAAGTCTATTTTTCTCTCCTTGTAAATCTGGGCTAGCCCTCGGTTTAATTCTGACCAATGGAAAGAGGCAGAACTGATGCTGTGTCACTTCCAGACCTAGCCTTAAGAGGCTTTGCGGCTCCCACTCTCACCCTCTTAGAAGAAAGCAGCCATCCTGTAAGGAAGCTCAGGCTAGATTACTGAATGATGAGAGACCATAGGAGAGAGAGGTCTCAGCCTTTCAAGGCATCCCTGCCAAAATCCTAGACATGCAAGTGAGACAAAGTAGGGCCACTGACAGCTGAATACACCCACATATGTGGGGCCAGGCAGGATCAGCAGAACTGCCCAGCCAAACTAAGTTTTTGGGGTGCTTATTACACAGCAAGAGATAACTGAAATGTCACTAAATTTAGGGATTGCAAAACCATTGGAGGGTTGGTGGGGCAGGCTGTAAATGTGGCCTCCAGGAATGATTCACAGAATAACACCGCAGAACTGGTCTGTTAGAAGAATCGCCGCCCCTACCATAGTCTGGAAGCTAAGGATCAAGAAGCCATCAACCACTTTCTAGCTTCAGAAACACACTATCTTAGTCATGCTCTGGACATCAGGAAGTCTCCACAAGTCTGTTGGCTTCAGAATCATACCACAGATCAATTTTAGATAGCAAAATGGGTAAAGTGCTGCGACCACCTTTTCCCCACTGAAGTTTGTTCTGAAATCAAGACTTATGCAAATGCATATAACTAGCAAAAAGTAAATTATATAAACCCCTAGCTGCAAGAGAATCTTTTCAGCTTTTTTATTTTTTATGTTTATTTTTTGTGGCAGGGTCTTGCTCTGTTGCCTAGAACAGGCTGGAATGCATTGGTGCAAACATGGCTCACTGCAGCCTTGAGCTTCTGGGCTCAGACCTTCCTCCCACCTCAGCCTCCCATGTAGTTGGGACCACAAATGCATGTCACCATGCCCCGCTAATTTCTTGATTTTTTCTAGAGACTGGGGTCTCACTTTGTTGCCCTGAATGGTCTCGAACTCCTGGGCTCAAGCAATCCTCCTGTCTTGGACTCCCAAAGTGTGGGATTAACAGGCATGAGCTACTGCACCCAGCCCACTTTTAGCTTTTTGGCCTAGGCACTGTGGGAAGGCATAGAAGAAAGAATTTTTTAAAAAATGCTTTGTTCAGTGTGTAACACTCACAATAGTGTTCACACAAAAGAGATGCTCGTTAAATATTTGTTAAATGATTGAACTAAAGTTTGATAAAGCAAAGGCATAACTTAGAAATGACTGTCTCTATTTCGCCCAAAGTATGAAATTCTGTATACCTAAAACTCTCTTTCTGTAATTCTCTTTTATGAATATATTCTGGAATATCAAGAAAGATCTAGGATTCAGGATTTTATCAGCCCAGTGTTTACCATCTTTACTATAAGTGTACAACCATCCCAAGTCAGACATGCTGAGTCTATTTGTTTTTTTTTTTGTAATAAATTTTAATTGGAAAAGATGAATTTGGGAGAATGGGAAGAAGGTTTTGAAGGGCAAGCCCTTCAATCATTTCTGCTTCCTATGGCTTTGGCCACCATCTCCCTTTGAGGGCTTGGTCTTCAGGATACTGACAGCTTGATTTCTCTGGGTAATGTCACACAAAGGAAATTAGCTCAGTATGTCTTCTACTGAATTCCATCTGTAGCTCAATGTTTGAAGGTATTTGTGAACATGACTACAGAGCAATTTTGATAAGACAAGGCAATGTTCCAGTCTCTGAGAATATTTTCCCCAAAGAACTATTTTTTAAAATACCACTGAACAGCCTGAAAACCCACCCACACATGAGCAATCTCCTGCAATATACAGAAAGCTTTTCAGGTGTCACAGCCATAATAGCAGGTGGTTCCTTTGGGTAGAAAAATTATGGCAAGAATATAGCGACAGAAAGCAAACTGTTTTGATATTCTGGGTACAACTTTCCCCAAGTGAATCATTCCCATATGCCTACTTTTACCACGGGCGCCTTTCCAGAGGAAGTGATTTGTGTGAACGGAGGTGTAGAGATGCATTCTGGTGGGCACACTTCATTGGTGCCCATATTTAGCAGATCCAATTAATCGTCAGCTATTTGTCAACCCATTCCTCTGTAAGTCTCAAAATGCAAAATTCGAATATGAATTTGATACCTATTTTTGCTTTCCACATAACAAATACATAATCTTGTTATGAAGATTCAGTAGTGCTCATTTAAGGCAAGGCTGCTTCTGAAATTCCATATGAATAGATTTTTAAATACAAGCTTATAAAGAAGGCTGAGATTAGAGCAATTTGCAAAAGGCAGTCATTTAATTCACTTTTTATTATGAAATATTTGAGACATACAAATAGCTTAAAGAGCTTATTTACTCTGCTGTAAACTTTTGTTGCTTGTAAGATAAAAATCTGGACTTGTAAAAAAGACTTTGTTTCTAGATAGAACAGCAAAGTTGCAAAGTAAGAGTTTTGCATAATTTTTTTCTTTCTCTATAGTGTATAAGACTAGCATTTTTATTGTTTACAGATAAACCAAATCTCCCTTACTGAAAAGGGAGATGTTGTTGTCCCCATCTCAATTTAAAACAAAAATCAACTAAGCTCTAATAGGAAAAGATGTGTACAGGAAGATTGCTAATGGAAAACTTTTATTTTTACATTTTATTTGTATTTAATTTTTAAATTTTTATTTGTTTGTTTTATTTATTTGAATGGAAGACAACCGCATTGAAAAATAAAAAGAACCGGGTGCGGTGGCTCATGCCTGTAATCCCAGCACTTTGGGAGGCCGAGGTGGGTGGATCCCTTGAGGTCAGGAGTTCAAGACCAGCTGGGCCAACATGGTGAAACCCCGTCTCTAGTAAAAATACAAAAAAATTAGCCGGGCATTGTGGCGTGTGCCTGTAATCCCAGCTACTCAGGAGGCTGAGGCAGGAGAATTGCTTGAACTCAGGAGGTGGAGGTTGCAGTGAGCTGAGATCATGCCACTGCACTCCAGCCTGAGCAACAGAGCAAGACTCCATCTCAAAAAAAAAAAGAAAAAAAAGAAAAGAAAAGAAAAAAAGAAAAAGAAAGCACAGTTATTAAGCTACTTAATTCTGGGCTTTCCAAATCTTAGAGTGGTGTCATTTGCTAGCTGGGTGACCACGAACAAGTTCTTTAACCTCTCTGTGCCTCAGTTTCCTGATCTCTATGGGGAGGATAGGATCCATCAGTTAGGGGTTACATGTGAAGCACTTGGAACAATGCCTGGCACACAGTAAGCCCTCTGTCAATGGTAACTCATTTTCTTCTTAACCCTCAACTAGAAAGTCAGCTCCACATGACAGCAGCAATTCTGTCTTACTTAGTTCTGTAGCCCCAGCATCTATTTTGCCCACAGTAGGCACTGAATAAATATTCATTGAACTAACTGATTAATGAAAAATAACTGGGCTTTGAGGTTGAAAGTCAAAGGAAATTTCTCCTAAGTTTTATAGCTAGTGAGGGAAAAATGGACAGCAGTTTAGAGTCAGGGAGGTAGAAGAAAACCCTAAACTAAGATGAGAAGCCTGATTGAAGTTCAGATTCTTCCAACTCTCTGGGTATTGCAATCAGTATTTTATTTCTTAATTTGCTCATTTATTTATTTACTTATTATTATTATTTTTTGTGACAGGGTCTCATTTTGTCACCCAGGCTGGAATGCAGTGGCACAATCACAGCTCACTGCAGCCTTGATGTTCCAGCTCAAGTGATCCTTCCACCTCCGCCTCCTGAGTAGCTGGACTACAGGCACGCGCCACCACACCTGGCTAATTTTTAAAATTTTTGTAGACACTAGGCCTCACTTTGTTGCCCAGGCTGGTCTCAAACTCCTGGCCTCAGGTGATCCTCTGGCCTCAGCCTCTCAAAGTGTTGGGATTACAGACGTGAGCCACCATGCCTGGCCTCTTTCTTAATTTGTAAAATGGGAATGATAGCTCCCAAGGTTATTCTGAGGAGTAAATGACACTGCATGTGAAAGCTCTTAATAAACTGTAAAGGAATATACAAAAGCATGATATTGTTAATTTCTATCTCAGTAAGTTTTTCCATTGGATGACAATAAAGGGATTCTTTGAGAGTGTTGGAAAAAGGAATCTTTAGCTAAAGATTTTGGTACTAAAAATATTCAACCCCAGAGGTACCACAGACATAGACTAATTTTTTCCATCTGTGCAGTTTAGGGTAGATTTGGCATACGCTCAATACCAGGCAAGAAAGAAACTATGGTTTAGGCTGCTTTTAAAGTTAAAAAAAAAAAAAAGGCAGAAAAGGAAACTATTTCCTTTTATAAGCAGGAATGTTAAAATAGGGAAAGCTTTCATCGAGCAATTCACTACTGAATCAAGACTATTTGATCCATATTCTCACCTACCTCCCCTCACTCCCTATTTGTGTTGTGGTTAGTTGTTTTCTAGATCATGGTTTATATATCATGGTCACTTCCTCACTAAAGTTAAACAATATAGATTATTCTTAACCAGCCACATGTGACTCAGAGGTCAAAAGAGTGTTCTTTTTGGGTAATCTCTCTCAACTGCTAATATTTAAGGACCTGGTTTTCAGAGCCATTGATTATTTAAAATGTATGTCTTTAAGATTAGGCTCCACCCAAGATGCCTCCTCAGAGGCTAAGTTTGAGGTTGAGAAACTAGCTTAAGGAGAAAGATAAAGTAGCAGAAATGTCATGGCGGGTGAGCTGATGACTCACTGCCCCTTCCTTGAACTGCAAGAATGACAAAATGGAAAAGGGGGAAAAAAAAGGCAATGCCCTACTGCAGACTAGAGGCTCCATGAAACCCAAGAAATTCCAAGAACTTGAAGAACTACATGGGTTCTTAGGGTAAAGGCAGTAAGTTTAATTTCCATGGTCAAATTGTTAAGTGCGTCAAAGAGAGGGCATTAGGAAAGCTAAACTTGATTATACTTTACCATCAGAGCCATCATCCTCAATCTGATCATTTTATTCTCCTGCTTAAAAACTTCCATAACTCCACATTGCTACTGGACCAAGTCTAAACTTACAATCGTATGGAATATTCTTCATAACATATAACCTTCCTTGTTAACTTCACCTTGTAATTAATTCTTTTTTTAAAAAAATTTATTTTTTAACTTTTGAGACAGGGTCTCACTCTGTCACGCAGGCTGGAGCGGAGTGGTCCAATCATGGCTCACTGCAGCCTCAGCCTCCTAAGCTCAAGTGATCCTCCTGCCCCAGCCTCCCAAGTACCTGGGACTACAAGCCTGTGCCATCACCCTGGGCTTATTTTTGTATTTTTTGGTAGAGATGGGTTCCCACTATCTTGCGCAGGCTGGTCTCAAACTCCTGGCCTCAAGCAATCCTTCTTCCTCAGCCTCCCAAAGTGCTGGTATTATAGGTGTGGGTCACCATGCCTGGCCGAATTAATTCTTATTACATGTCTTGGAAGGTATGGGGGACAACTTAGAACTTCCCAAATAAGCAAGATACTTTTAAATTCCCATCAATTTGTTTACACTATTCCCTCTGCTTAAAACTCTCATCCCAGCTGGCAACTCCTAACTGCTTCAAAGCCTGCCTCAAGTATCATTTCTTCTCAGTAGCTTTCTCAATTCCTATGCTCTCTTGCTCAACTCCCACTCTTCTCTCCTGCTACTCAGAATGATTGCTCTTTCATCTCTGGAGTCATAGCACTTTAAGCATGCCTTTGTTAAATCACTTAACCCAATGAAATAAATGGACTCACAGAGTTCTATCCTTTCCTCAACTTACTGTGTACTCCCTGAAGGCAAGTGTGAGCATGTCATTGTACAATTCTTGCCACACTATTGGAGAATAATACAGGTGTGTTGAATTGAATGAAATATTAAAAGAGGACCAAAGAATAGATGGATCTTCTAGGCCTAGGAATTATACTAGGAGTAGAAGGTGTATCCTAAATCCATGTATGTGATTCTGCTTTGGTCTTACCAGAGTGAATGTAATTTGCTTTTATTTAAAAACAGTGTTGACAGGCCATGCACAGTGGCTCATGCCTGTAATCCCAGCACTTTGGGAGGCCAACGCGGGAGACCACCTGAGGTTAGGAGTTCGAGACCAGCCTAACCAACATGGAGAAACTCCATCTCTACTAAAAATACAAAATGAGCTGGGTGTGGTGGTGCGTGCCTGTAATCCCAGCTACTCGGGAGGCTGAGGCTGGAGAATTGCTTGAACCTGGGAGGCGGAGGTTGCGGTGAGCCAAGATCACACCATTGCAGTCCAGCCTGGGCAACAAGAGTGAAACTGCATCTAAAAAAAAAAAAAAATCCCAAAAACAGTGTTGGATTCACACTCATGCGTGTAATCCCAATACTTTGGGAGGCCGAGGCGGGTGGATCACTTGAGGCCAAGAGTTCAAGACCAGGCTGGCCAACATGGCAAAACTCCTTCTACTAAAACTACAAAAATTAGCCAGGCATGGTGGCGCATGCCTGTAGTCCCAGCTACTCGGGGGTGCTGAGGCATGAGAATCGCTTGAACCCTGGAGGCGGAAGTTGCAGTGAGCTGAGATCATGTCACTGCACTCCAGCCTGGGTAACAGAGCGAGACCCTCTCTCAAAAACAAACAAACAAACAAACAAAAAAAGCCCCACAAACCAGTGTCATTTAGCCAGGTGTGGTGCATGCCTGTGGTCCTAGCTACAGGTGAGGCTGAGGCAGGAGGATTGCTTGAGTCCAGGACTTCAAGGCTGTAGTGAGCTATGATCACACCACTGCACTCCAGCCTGGGCAACAAAGCAAGACCCTGTCTCTAAAGAAAACAACAACAACAACAACAAAACCCTCAAACCACACTAGTGTCATGAATATATTTCTTTAGATAAAACTTTATTAATCAGCTTTCTGTTTAGAATTGGCTTTCCCATAATCCAGTTAACCAAAGGTAGTTGAGTAATTTGAAATATTCCCCAGCTGGAGTAGAATCACATTTGGGGCTTGCTTCAATCAGTGCATCTCTGTCTTGCTTTTGCTTTTCAGAGAGACCCTAGGTCAACCATAGCCTTTGAAGGCATGAGCTGAACGGAAACTAGATGAACTCTATTGAATTTTAAATTTGCCACATTTCCTAGTCTAGTATTAAACTTTTCTTCTCTAGTTGAGCAAGTTAACCAAAGAAGTATATATATATTTTTTCTCTTGTAGATTATGCTCACCTAAGAACTTGAGGTTACAACACACACACACACACACACACACCCAAAAAACCAAATGGCAAAACAAATTATTCCATACTCATTCCATTGGTTCTTTTGATGGCCTTCTGTCAGTGTTAATGGTTGGTGTGAAAGATTTTTGGAAAAGTTTTCCAGGAGGGAGTAATAGCATTTCCTGAAGCACCTTTTATCTTGGTCTGTGGCAAATGATTCTTTCAATGCCCTCAGGTCACTTATACCCTAAGACCCTGCATGAGTTTATTCAACCTTCAAATCAGTCACTTCTGCCCTCATCTAGGGCACATAACAATGTAGTTAGTTACCCAGCAGGTATCCTGGCTAAGTAACACCATAAATAAATCATATGAGCAGGAGCTTTTGGAGTCAGTCTTCTGTCTGAGCACCTCTAACCGGTTATGCTACCTTAAACAAATTACTTAACTTCTCTCTGTCTCACCTGATTTACCAGTTAAAAAAAAAAGGAATAATAATGGTACCTACCTCATAGGTTTGTTGTGAGGAGTTAAATGTCTAAAGCACTTAGAACAGTGACTGGCATATGGTAAGTATTCAATAAACATTAGCCTTATATTCTATACTTTAAGTACTATTTATTTATATTTTTACATACAATATGTGGGCATAACAAAAAAAGGAAGAATAGTCATTTTTAGAAAAAACTTTATTTACAAAACCACAACTCAGTCTGCTTTGGTATTGACAAAATCCCTACAACTGAGATATTAAAGAGATACATTTATTTTAGCTTTACATAAAACCAGAATCCAACACTACCCTACTTTCCTATTCCTTTGTGGCTCTGAGCGCAGCTTTAAAAAAACAAAACAAAGCAAAGCAAAGCAAAGCAAAACAAAACAGCTCTTTATAATGTACAATGGCTTAAGCAAATCGCTTTAGTTTTTTTTCTATTTAAGATTTAGGACAGACTACTTGTCTAAAATTCACTATTTACAGAGAAAGTCCTAGGGAACAGGATAACTTATTTAGGTTTAGCCCTCATAATACAATATCCATAATGGCTTTAGAAGAATGTAAATAAATAACATTGGTAAACAGTGTATACTGATATTTTCTGACAAACTCATTTATCTAACATCATGCTGAGCAATCAAGAGGATTCCTCCATATATTTTAAATTTTAATTTATTCTATTTCCTGATTCACAAACTCTTGCTCCATGTTAAAGCAGTTATCACCAATAGAACCTATGAGAACCAGTGCCCATGGAAACCTAACAGCTTGTTTTTATAATCCCCTATTAAAACTCGGTTGAGCTTGATATATGCATGGTTGAAATATGCGTGGGTACTAGGCCTTTATTCAGGAATGTAAAATTAATGGTATCTGGTATCAAGTTGTAAGAAAAACTCCCCCAGATTGGGAGGTAACTGAGTGATATGTGAAAGAATCTTCCCCTGTCTGAATTTAAGAATACACCTACACTGGGCAGAAAAAGGTGGGGGAGAGGAAGTAGAAGTAGAGGAAAAGCACAACTCCACTGGCTTCAATCAAACTGAGGTAACTAATTAGAGACAGAAAATAAATAAATCAACAAATGCCCCATTTTTGTTTTCCAAAAAAGATCACTGGCAACTAACAATTTTAAAGTTGATCCATTAATATATTTTTAAATAGAAAAAAGTTTGTATATCATATATATCATAATTCCATTTATCTAATACACTCCTCTGCTGAGATATTTAACACATCTTCATCTGTACTCTCTTCTATCTCTGGCAAGTTGCCCCAAAGTAGGACGTTTACACCTGAAAATAAAAAGTCATAAAATTCTTTAATGCTTACTACTGTTATAACTCAGAATACGAATTATGAAACTTTATATGTTAATATTCTTATATAAACCATAGTGTTAGCAGTAAAAAGAGTAGCTATTGAAGAATGTACTGCAAATAAAATTACCTAATATTATCCATCTAGGACATAAACTTTATTTATTTATTTTGAGACAAATTCTCTGTTGCCCAGGCTGGAGTGCCTGGCAGGATCACGGTTCACAATCACAGATCACTGCAGCCTGAACCTCCAGGGCTCAAGTGATCCTCCTACCTCAGCCTCCCAAGTCGCTGGGACTACAGGCGTGTACTACCACACATGGCTAATTTTATTTTGTAGATACAGGTTCCCACTATGTTGCCCAGGCTAGTCTCAAACTCCTGGGCTCAAGCAATCCTCTCTCCTTGACCTCCCAAACTGTTGGGATTACAGGCATGAGCCACCATGCCTGGCAAACACTTTTTTTTAAAGGGCTAGGACATAAACATTCTTTAAATCCTTTTAAGCAAGAGCTTGAATTCTAGAATTTTACAGCTCAAAAGGCTCTCAGGAGTCCATTTACTCAAACCCTGCCTCCAGCTGCATTATAACATAATCACTATACACTGATAATTTTCTGATCTATTTTAATGATGTTTAAGAATGGAGATCTCACAAGATCCTTTTAGATTAAGTGCCTCTTTGGAGGGTTCAGGGAGAAGTCCTGAATAAGTCTCCTCATCCCTTCAATAAGCAGAGAAGTAGCTGGTGCCATTTTTCTGATTCAGAAAAAAAGCAAGGGTTCGGAGCCAGTTATAATATGAACTGCAATGCTTGATACCAGTGGGTTTCAGTCCACAGGCAGAGCTTTAAACTAAACTTTAGGGCCAGGTTGCAGCAGTCACTACAGTAAACAAAAGAATAATCAAAAACTTCACTGAGAAAGAATAGTCAGATTTCATATTGAAGAATGCAGCACAGGTATACAGTAAATGACTAAACATACAGTAGAGGATAATGACAAGTTTATTACTCTGGGCATATATTACATTATTAGTTAAAAGCACTAAATGGAAAATAACTGACCTCTAGGATAGCCAATTAACTTCACAAGAAAAGCAAATCTTTTTTTTTTTTTCTTTTTGAGTTGGAGTCTCGCTTATTGCCCAGGCTGGAGTCGAGTGGTGTAATCTTGGCTCACTGCAACCTCTGCCTCCCAGGTTCAAGTGATTCTCATGCCTCAGCCTCCCGAGTAGCTGGGACTACAGGCGAATGCCACCATGCCTGGGTAATTTTTGTATTTTCAGTAGAGATGGGGTTTCACCATGTTGGTCAGGGTGGTCTTGAACTCCTGACCTCAGGTGATCCCCCTCGCCTCGGCCTCCCAAAGTGCTGGGATTACAGATGTGAGCCACCACACTTGGCCAGAAAAACAAATCTTAAGCTGTCCAGTTATCGGTGTGGACACAAAGAGGATCCAGCAATTCAGGATACCCACCCCATACACACTGAGATAGCAGCCACATGGCGGAATGGAATGAGCCAGGATTTGGAGATTTGGTTTGAACCCAGTGTTCACCACTGCTAGTACACCATGCATGGTTCTACTACAAATGCATGCAACATAGACAATATATATTACTCTTTAGTGGATTTAAATTTTGTATAGAATGTTATTACACTACATGTTTTCTAATTTGCTTTTTCACTCATCATGTTTTTGAGGTTAATCCATGTTAACTTGTGTAGATTTTGCTCATTTATTTTTACTTCTGGAGAGTATTCCATTTTGTGAATTTTTAAAAATGTTGCAAATACAGCCCATTGCTCATCCCTTCCTCAGCTGCCCATCTTGCATAGGTGGTTCAAGGCGACATGCACAGGGATGTGTAGTGTGACATTGTTGAAACAGTAGAAATAATTAACTGTTTACCTTGACTGAGGGAGATACTGGAATCTAATCTGGCAAGAATTTAGCATGTATCTGATGCTGGTAGGGATACAGATGTGTATCTTATTATTTTCTATAATCTTTTTGTGTTTGGATTGTTTATAATAGAAAACGCTACCCCACCCCCACCCTAAGAATGAATGGTGTTCTGCTCCAGGTAAATGTCATGGAAGAGCTGACAGGAAGAGCTGTAAGGAATTGCGAGGCAAAAATCAAAGTGAAAATTAGAACCCATAAATGTAAACGGAGGGCTGAAGCCATTTTGCCTCTGAGGGCATTTGCCAATTTCAGGAAATTTGAGTTGAGGTTTCCCAGGGCTCCTCCAGAAAGTTCTGGGAAATCAGGTCTCTAAATGAAGACTAGCCTAGAAAACAGACCTCCAGGAGTCCTTTTCAGTTTAAACATTATAGAATTTATAAAGCTTGTCTATGCATTCCTTTGACACTGCTGGTTCAGGTGATTCAAGGACAGTTGTGGCGCCATTAGAAACTTGCTTTGATACCAAGCATCTAGAAAATCTTGCTTGAAATCACAATATTAGGGTTACAAAGCAGAAGCTTGATATTCTTGGAGTCAGTACTCAGAGACATGAAGCAGCTCAGCACAATTGGTTCAAAGGAGGAAAAATAAACTAAGAGATTGGATCTGACAGAAGCAGCACCTTCCTTTCTCTGTTAAGAAGGGAGGAAGGAAATCCTGTGATACATCTGTTTCTTATGGATTAGATTCAGTGCAAATGGAAGAATGCAGGGCTTTTATCTTTGAAAAATTGACCAGTATTAAAAAGTAAATCAAACTTGAAAAATCTCCACCCTGTGTTTTGAATTCTGTAAAGCAGGAAAAATAACTATCAAAGCAGAAACTTCCTTTAATGTGTCCCATGGGCAACACAAATATAAAACTGGAGGCTTAAATTAGGAGACTGTATCCCACTTAGGGGAGTTCAGATAAGTCCTTACATGAAAATGGCCTTCTTAACATACCAAAGTTTTAAATTAAGACCCCATAAATGATAGATTGAGAGCTACAGTTGAATCCCAGATAAAAAAATCAAATCTACAAAAATCTAAGCATAACTGGAGGATTTAAAGACCCTTGACAACCTAGCTTGCAATTCGTGATCTTTTGGTCTGTGAAGGCAAATCATATATTTAAAAAATACATTTCAGTTCTAAAGGAGAGTAAAACATGCATTTAGGAACCTAAGAATGCTAGTGTCAACTTAGATTGTCAAGTTACTTAAAGTCAGCTGGCGAGGTGTCTCAGGCCTGTAATCCCAGCCCTTTGGAGGCCAAGGTGGGCAGATCACTTGAGGACAGGAGTTCGAGACCAGCCTGGGCAAAATGGCAAAAACCGGTCTCTACGAAAAATACAAAAAATTAGACAGGGATGGTGGCACACACCTGTGGTCCCACCTATTGAGAAGGCTGAGGTGGAAGAATGGCTTGAGCCTGGGAGGTCGAGGCTGCAGTGAGCCAAGATTGTACCACTACACTCCAGCCTGGGTGACAGAGCAAGACCCTGTCTCCAAAAAAAAAAAAAAAGTTCCTTAAAATCAACTTGGTCTGTTGTGTAAATAGATGTTAGACATTGAGAACATGTGTCTTATAACAAAACTCAATGGCTCCAGGCAATATAAAAAGTATTATATAAATCCCCTTTAAAAATTGGTACTTTGGCCGGTGCAGTGGCTCACACCTGTAATCCCAGCACTTTGGGAGGCTGAGGTGGGTGGATCACCTGAGGTCAGGAGGTCGAGACCAGCCTGGGCAACATGGCAAAACCCCGTCCCTACTAAAAATACAAAAATTAGCCAGGTGTAGTGGTGTGCACCTATAATCCCAGCCACTCAGAAGGCTGAGGCAGGAGAATCACTTGAACCCGGGAGGTGGAGGTTGCGGTGAGCCGAGATCACGCCACTGCTCTCCAGCCTGGGTGACAGAATGACTCCATCTCAAAAAAAAAAAAAAAAAAAAGGTACTTCAGGCCAGGCATGGTGACTCACGTCTGTAATCCCATGTAATCCCAGCACTTTGGGAGGCTGAGGCGGGCGGATCCCCTGAGGTCAGGTGTTCAAGACCAGCCTGACCAACATGGTGAAACCCTGTCTCTACTAAAAATACAAAAAAATTAGCTGGGCGTATGCCTGTAATCTCGCTACTCGGGAGGCTGAGGCACGAGAATCGCTTGAATCCAGGAGGCAGAGGCTGCCATGAGCCAAGATGACACCATTGCACATCAGCCTGGGAAACAAGAGTGAAACTGTCTCAAAAAAAAAAAAAAAAGAATTAGTATTTCAGTGCCTCAGCACCTTAACACAAGGAAAAAGAAATTTTTTTTTAAAAAAAGAATTGGTAGTGTACTTTCTTACTAAAATAATTTTTTTTTTTTTTGAGACAGGGTCTCACTCTGTTGCCCAGGCTGGAGTGCAGCAGTGCCATCTCGGCTTACTGCAACCTCCACCTCCCAGGTTCAAGGGGGGTTTCATCATATTGGCCAGGCTGGTCTCGAACCCCTGACCTCAAGTGATCATCTGTCTTGGCCTCCCAAAGTGTGGGATTACAGGTGTGAGCCACCATGCCTGGCCTTGCTAAAATAATTAGTATAGGCATACCTCAATTGTGCTTTAGTTTATTGTACACCATAGATACTGGGCCTTATATAAATGGAAGGTTTTGGCAATCCTGCATTGAGTAAGTCTAACAGCATATGCTTACCTTGTGTCTGTTACATTTTGATAATTCTCTCAATATTTCAACCTTTTTCATTATTATTATTATATATATTATGGTGATCTGTGATCTTTGATGTTACTGTTATAATTGTTTCAGGGTGCTATGAACCACACCCACTTAAGACCACACCCACTTAAGACTGCAAACTTAATCGATAAATATTTTGTGTGTTCTGACTGCTCCACTGACCAGCTGTTCTCTCTCTCTTTCCTGGGGCCTCCCTATTTCCCAAGATACAACAATATTGAAATTGGGCCAGTTAATATCCCTACAATGACCTCTAAGTGTTCAAGTGAAAGAGAGTGGCATGTCTCTCACTGTAAATCAAAAGCTAGAAATGATTAAGCATAGTGAGGAAGACATATTGAAAGCTGAACTCCACCTCCTGGGTTCAAGTGATCCTTCTGCCTCAGTCCCCCAAGTAGCTGGGCATGTACCACCACGCCCAGCTAATTTTTTATTTTTAGTAGAGGAGAGTTCTACTATATTGGTCAGGCTGGTCTTAAACTCCTGACCTCAGGTGATCCATCCACCTCGGCCTCCCAAGGCTGAAAGTTGGGCCTTTTATGCCCAATTGTTAGCCAACTTGTGACTGCAAAGAAAAGTTCTTAAAGGACATAAGAAGTGCTACTCCAGTGAAAACAAGAATAAAAAAGTGAAACAGCCTTATTGCTGATATGGAGAAAGTTTTAGTGACCTAGATAGAAGATTAAACCAGCCATGATATTCTCTTACGCAAAAATCTAATCCAGAGCTAGGTCTTAACTCTCTGCAATTCTATGAAGGGCAAGAAAGTTGAGGAAACTGTAGAAGAAAGTTTGAAGCTAGCAGAGGTTGGTTTATAAAGTTTAAGGAAAGAAGCCATTTCTATAACATACAAGTTCAGGTGAAGCAAAAAGTGCAGATGTAGAAGCTGCAGCAAGTTATCCAGGAGATCTAGCTAAGATCATTGATGAAGGTGGCTACACTAAACAACAGATTTTTCTTTTCTTTTCTTTTCTTTTTTTTTTTTTGAGATGGAGTTTCACTTTTGTTGCCCAGGCTGGAGTGCAATGGCGTGATCTTGGCTCACCGCAACCTCCGCCTCCCGGGTTCAAGCCATTCTCCTGCCTTAGCCTCCCAAGTAGCTGGGATTATAGGCATGCGCCACCATGCCCAGCTAATTTTGTATTTTTAGTAGAGACGGGGTTTCTCCATGTTGGTCAGGCTGGTCTCGAACTCCCAACCTAAGGTGATCTGCCCGCCTCGGCCTCCCAAACTGCTGAGATTACAGGCGTGAGCCACCGCGCCCGGCCTCTTATTACTTTTTTTTTTTGAGATGGAGTTTCACTCTTGGTGCAATGGTGCGATCTCGGCTCACTTCAAACTCCACCTCCTGGGTTCAAGTGATTCTTCTGCCTCAGTCCCCCAAGTAGCTGGGCATGTACCACCACGCCCAGCTAATTTTTTATTTTTAGTAGAGGAGAGTTCTACTATATTGGTCAGGCTGGTCTTAAACTCTTGACCTCAGGTGATCCATCCACCTCGGCCTCCCAAAGTCCTGGGATTATAGGCGTGAACCACTGCGCCTGGCAGAGATTTTTAATATACACAAAACAGCCTTCTATTGGAAGTAGATGCCATCTAGGACTTTCATAGCTAGAGAGGAGAAGTAATACTTGGCTTCAAAGCTTCAAAAGGACAGGCTGAATCTCTTGTTAGAGGATAATGCAGCTGGTGACTTTAAGTTGAATCCAATGCTCATTTACCATTCTGAAATTTCTAGGGTTCTTAGGAATTATGCCAAATATACTTTGCCTGTGCGCTGTCAATGAAACAACAAAGCCTGGACGACAGCAAATCTGTTTACAGCATGTTTTACTAACTATTTTAAGCCCATTGTTAAGACCTACTGCTCAGAAAAATCCCTTTGAAAATATTACTGTTCATTGACAATGCACCTAGTCACTCAAGAGCTCTGATGGCATTGTACAAGGAGATAAATATTGCTTTAATGCCTTAACATAACATCTATTTGGCAGCCCATGGATCAAGAAGTAATTTAATCTTTCAAGTCTTATTATTTAAGAGAGAGATTTCATAAGGCTACAGCTGCCATAGATAGTAATTCTTCTGATGGATCTGGGCAAAGTACATTGAAAACCTGGAAAAGCACATTCCTGATTCATGGGAGGAGGTCAAAATATCAGTCTTAACAGGAGTTTGAAAGAAGTTGATTCCAACCCTCATGGGTAACTTTGAGAGGTTTTAGAATTCAGTGGAGGAAGTAACTGCAGATGTGGTAGAAATAGCAAGAAAACTACACTTAGAAATGGAGTCTGAAGACGTGACTGCATTGCCGCAATCTCATGATGAAACTTTAATGGATGAAGAGTTGCTTTTTATGAGCAAAGAAAATGAGCAAAGAAATGAGCAAAGAAAATGGTTTCTTGAGGTGAAATCTACTCTTGATGAAGATGCTGTAAATATTGTTGAAATGAAAACAAAGGATTTAAAATATTACATAAACATAGTTGGTAAAGTAGTAGCAGAATTTGAGAGGATTGACTCCAATTTTGAAAGAGGTTCTACTATGTGTAAAATTCTATCAAATGGCATCACATGCTACAGAGAAATCTTTTGTGAAAGGAAGAGTCAATCCATGCGGCAAACCTCATTGTTGTCTTATTTTAAGAAACTGCCACAGCCATCCTAACCTCCAGCAACCACCACCCTGATCAGTTTGCAGTCATCAACATCAAGGCAAGACCCTCCACCAGCAAAAAGATTATGACTTGCTGAAGGTTCAGATGATCATTAGCAGTTTTTAGCAATAAAGCATTTTTTTTTTCTTTTTTGAGACAGGGTCTCATATTGTTGCCCAGGCTGAAATGCACTGGCATGATCACAGCTCACTGCAGCCTCTACCTCCCAAATTCAAGCGATCCTCCCACCTCAGCCTCCTGGGTAGCTGGGACGATAGTATGCCCCACGATGCCTGGATAATTTTTGTATTTTTTTTGTAGAGATGAGGTCTCAGCATGCTGCCCAGGCTGGTCTCAAACTCCTGGGCTCAAGTGATCCTCCCGCCTTGGACTGCCAAAGTGCTGAGATTACAGGCATGAGCCACTGCTCTCGGCCGAATAAGTATTTTTTGATTAAGGTATGCACATTGTTTTTTAAATGTCCTGCTATTGCACACTTAATAGACTACAATATATTGTAAACATAACTTTTATACACACTGGGAAACCAAAAAATTGTGTGACTTGCTTTAATTGTGATATTTGCTTGCTTTATTATGGTGGTCTGGAATTGAACCTACAATATCTCCACTTGTGCATGTACAACATACTTTATACTTTGGTGTCAAATATTTCCCTTGACTAAAATTCTGTCATAACGTATTAACATAGATGTCGAAATGTCTGTTTTTCTTCTGAAGCATCACCAAATACAGAGGTTACTACTCCTCCTCCTCTCAACTCCCATTGCCCTAGGCCTGGCCTCTCCCTTTCTTACACACACACACAGACACACACACGCATTAGACTATCAAATCTAAAATCTTCAAAAATTCTCTGGAGTCAGAATATGTATCAAGGCAGCAGTTAAGAGCAATTATAATATTCATTTTAAAAGACCAAGAAATTCAGCCAAATTTGAGGCCTTAAGTACAAGGATGAACATAGAAATGACAATGAATTTTGCCTAATAGTTTTCATAAGTGAATGTCTGGGAAAAAAGAATTGAAGTTTCACTCTAGCTAATCCAGCTAAGAAGATCTAAAAGGAATCCTGAAATGATCTATTGGGAATTTTACTCAGGTATTGATAGAGAAATGTTACAAGAATGTCCAAGTCGATTGTTTCTTACCTGTGGAGTCTAGTCTGTTAATATCATAAACTGCCTGGCTGTGAAACATCCAGAAGTGTCCGTTGTTGCAGGAAAGAAGACAGGAACTACATGGAACAATCACATGATAACCTACAATGTTCCCACTAGAAAAGAAAGTAAATGTTACTAGATACCATGTAATAACTAGCCAGATAAGTCTTTTCATATGCTTATATAAATAGACCATATAATTTAGAGATCATTTCCTAACAACTTTCATTGCTGAGATCTTTGGGATGGGATGGGGGTGCAGTTCTACCATCAAGTGGGAAAGCAGTCTTTAAGTGAATAATAGTAACATATTCTCACATTTCTTTGCTATTATTATTATTATTATTATTATTATTGAGACCGAGTTTTGCTCTTGTCACCCAGGCTGGAGTGCCTGCAACCTCCGCCTCCCAGGTTCAAGTGATTCTCCTGCCTCAGCCTCCAGAATAGCTGGGATTACAGGCGTGTGCCACCATGCCCAGCTAACTTTTGTGTTATTAGTAGAGATGGGGTTTTACCATGTTGGCCAGGCTGGTCTCGAACTCCTGACCTCAGGTGATCCACCTGCCTTGGCCTCCCAAAGTGCTGGGATTACAGGTGTGAGCCACCATGCTTGTCCTGCTAGTATTATTTTATGCATTCTCCCTTCAGAAGTTAGCTTCTAGATGCCATAATGTTGTGATTTGTTTTATAAACCACCCAAATCGATGTGCTGTACAGACAAAATAAATTAAATAAACTCAGTTCTGTGGGTAAAGGTTTTTGCTATCCCAGGACTGTGGCAAGTTGGGTTCTTACATGTTCTAGTTTCATGCCAGCACCTAAAAACTGTTTCAACAGATGGAGAGGTAGGAAGACAGCATGAGTCCCTGTAAACCAAATACAATCTGGCTGCTCTAATTTTAGTCTCAGTGTTTTTGAAGGAATTCAGAAATAAAGCAATCTACAGCCTCCAGAGAAAGTTGCAAAAGTTTTTACAGTTTTCAGAATTATCCAGCTGATTATAAGTACCTCAGTCTTTCACAGTTTTTTTTTTTTTTTTTTAACTAGCTAGTCACATATTAAATAGAGTGAACCTACAGGGAATGTTTTAGCTAGTACTTTAAAAAAAAATAGCAACATGAACTGTTTATACCTTGAGTTGTAAAAATTCTTATTCAAGCTTAGTCTTACTCTGTGAGATTTGTGAGTCAGTCATTTTTATGAGACCCAATAAAGATTACTATAAAAGGTACCATTCCACCTAAAATATGGCTTCTAATTATAACTTGCTTGAAAGGCAAACAAATGAAAACAAAAGTTGTTTTTGGACTAGGAGTGCCAGTTATTTGTAAGACTATATTGCAAAAGTAAATTCCATGACTTTAATTACCACCTATATTCATTCATTCATCCATTGATTCATCACTTAAACTAACATTTATTGAGTATCTACTACCTTTCAGGCACTGCTCTAGGTGCTAGGAATACAGTGGTAAACAAAACAAAGCCCTTGTTCTCACGGAGCTAACAGTCTAGCGAGGCTACATCAGATCATTCTGCTCCCTGGTTAAAACCTCTTCAATAGCCAAAAATGAAAATAAAAACCTTTCCATACCAAGGTCCAGATCTATGCTGTCAAGAATAATAGCCACTAGCCACATGTGGCTGTTGTACACTTGAAGTGGGGCTGGCCTGAATTGAGATGTGCTGTTAAGTGTAAAATGTACACCAGATTTCAAAGAGTAAGAACAAAAAATGGAATATAAAATATTACATTAGAGTTTATGTTGGTTACATGTTGAAATAATATTTTGGATACATTGGGTTAGACAAAATATATGATTAAAATTAACTTTCCTGTTTTGGTTTTCTTTTGAAAATGTTGTTCTTCGGGTGCGGTGGCTCATGCCTGTCATCCCAGCACTTTGGGAGGCTGAGGCGGGTGGATCACTTGAGGTCAGGAATTCGAGACCATCCTGGCCAACATGGCGAAACCCCGCCTCTACTAAAAATACGAAAATTAACTGGGCATGGTGGCACGTGCGTGTAGTCCTAGCTACTTGGGAGGCAGAGGTGAGAGAATCACTTGAACCCAGAAGACGGAGGTTGCAGTGAGCCGAGATCATGCCATTGCACTCCAGCCTGGGCAACAGAGCGAGACTCTGTCTCAAAACAAAACAAAAAAAATGTTGTTGCCCAGGTGCGGTGGCTCACACCTGTAATCCCACACTTTGGGAGGCCAAGGCAGGTAGATCACTTGAGGTCAGGAGTTTGAGACCAGCCTGGCTAACATGGCGAAATCCCGTCTCTACTAAAAATACAAAAATTAGCCGGGTGGGCTGGGTGTGGTGGCTCACGCCTGTAATCCTAGCACTTAGGGAGGCCAAGGCAGGCGGACTGCCCGAGCTCAGGAGTTCGAGAGCAGCCTGGGCAACACGGTGAAACCCTGTCTCTACTAAAATACAAAAAATTAGCTGGGCATGGTGGTGCGTGCCTGTAGTCTCAGCTACTCAGGAGGCTGAGGCAGGAGAATCGCTTGAACCTGGGAGGTGGAGGTTGCAGTGAGCTGAGATCGTGCCACTGCACTCTAGCCTGGGCAACAGAGCAAGACTCTGTCTCAAAAAAAAAAAAAAAGAAAGAAAGAAAGAAAATAATGTCCAAAGGCCAGTGACTTCATCTAGTTTTTGTTGTATTTCTAGCCCTTGTAACAATGACTACCACATACTAGTTCCTCAATACAAGTATAGCTTAAATAAAGGAATGAAATCAAATAGCACATAAGAAGAGTTTGCCAATTTAAATTATTAGGATTGTCATTTATAATACAAACCCCTTCTAAATACAAACCCCATCTAAATGAGAAAATTTCAACTTTTATCCTCCTAAAATGAAAATAATAACACGTCTACTTCTCAAAAGATTATAGTAATAGCTCTCAGCTGTTGTAATTTATAGTTTATTGAGCCCTTTAACATTCATATTTGATCTTTATAATAACTTGATAAGGTAAACACAGAAGATTATTAAACTTCTATCTTAATAAGACAGAACGGCCGGGTGGGGTGGCTCACGCCTGTAATCCCAGCACTTTGGCAGGCCGAGGCAGGCGGATCACCTGAGGTTGGGAGTTCAAGAGCAGCCTGACCAACATGGAGAAATCCTGTCTCTACTAAACATACAAAAAAAAAAAAAAAAATTAGCTGGGCATGGTGGTGCATGCCTGTAATCCCAGCTACTCAGGAGGCTGAGGCAGGAGAATCGCTTGAACCTGGGAGGTGGAGGTTGTGGTGAGCTTAGATCGCGCCATTGCACTCCAGCCTTGGCAACAAGAGCAAAAACTCCTTCTCAAAAAAAAAAAGAAAGAAAGAAAGAAAGAAATTAAGGTAGGATGCAGTGGCTCACACCTGTAATCCCAGCCTTTTGGGAAGCTGAGGAGAGAGGATCACTTGAGGCCAGGAGTTTGAGATCAGCCTGGGCAACATAGCAAGACCCTATTGCTACAAAAATAAAAAACTTAGCCAGGCCTGGTGGTGCCTGCCTGTAGTCCCAGCTACTCAGGAGGCTGAGGTAGGAGAATCACTTGAGCCCAGGAGTTCAAGGCTACAGTGAGCTATGATCATGCCACTGCACTCCAGCCTGAGCAACAGTATGAGACCCCTCTAAAAACAAAGAAAGAAGGAGTAATAGCCTAGAAATTAAATAAGAAAACAGAGGTTCAGCAGTTTAGAGGCTAAAGGAGTTCACTCAAGATCACATAGAGAGTAAGGGTAGGGTCAGACCTCAAACATGATTTTTATTATTGTAAATCCAAGTGTTTCTCCCCCCTAAGCTACATTGCCTTGTTCTGAAAATTGAAGCGGATACTGTGAATACACTTTGAAAATTGTAAAATTATATACTAATGTGAAGCATCAGAAAACCCTTTTAAAAAATAGCTCTAAGTAATAAATGATTTTTCAATGGCTCATTGCATGCTTTATACCAGTCCTTGTTGCAGCCCACTGAACCTTTCTCTATGCTTTGGTGTCAATATCCATCTTCCAAACCCAGAGCTATCCAGAATAGTGCCACAAATTACCATTTTAAACATGCGATGTCCTTCAGTTTACATTTGCAGATTTTGGTGAAATAGCATCTTCCAGTGAAGTCCACTGCGCTGGAGAGAGAAAGGTATAAAAAGACAGTCAGATGTACTTTACAAAAAATTTAATTGTGGCAAAAAATTAACAAAATTTACCTTAACAAGTTTTATGTGTGCAGAGCAGATGTGTTAAATATAATCACATTGCTGTGTAATGAATCTCCTGGGTTCAAGTGACCCTCCTACCAGAGTTTCCTGAGTAGGTGGAACTATAGGCGCCCTATACCACATTTTGTTTATCCGTTCATCTGTAGAATCAATGGACATTTGGATTGCTTCCACCTCTTGGCTATTGTGAATAATGCTGTTAATGAACATGGGTGTGCAAATATCTCTTCCAAGATCCAGTTTTGAATTCTTTTGGATATGTACCCAGAACTGCTGGATCAGATAGTAATTCTACGCTTGATTTAGCACAAATTTTGTCAATCCAAAGAGCTGAAAGCTAACATAGAACTATAGTATATTTTTAAAGAGTCAGTTCATATTTGTGAGCTCAACATAAACATCTGACAAATTTTCCATTAAAAAAATTTTTATGTGTTCATTGATTCACATACATCTTAGCACGCTAATTCATTATTATTTTAACCCCTACAAAGAAGAGTAGAAAATAGGAAAAACCTGATTCTATTCTAGACTTGGGTCTAACCTGTAACAATTCACCTAGCCTTCCTTATGACTGCCCTATTACTTACCATAGCTATTGCAAAGATGAATGGGTTAATATTTTAAATTTGCGTATGAGCTACTAAAAAGAAAAAGCAGTGGACAATGAATCACAGAACTTTGTAGCAGTAGGTTCTATGATTTATTTTCTAGTGTTTTCCCTTTTTTGAAATACATATACGATGTACACACACACAAATGTAAAATATTAACTTAGAATTTAAAAAAATTAAAAAGATTTTAAAATAACCAATTTATCTCTGCAATAAATGAGAGCCTTTGGCTTTGCTATTAGGCATGATTACACTTAGACCAATTCAGAAAAGATTTCAAGAAAGGAAGAGTACACAGCTTTACCTGGGTAAATCAAAAAACTTGTAAAGTTTCTATCATTATCATGAAATTCATTTAAAATGAATTGTGGTTATTAACCTGCTTCCTCTGGCTCTATATCCAAAGACTTAGAGAATAACTGTCCACTCATATTTTGGATAATTACTTTCCTTTTAATAATAAAATTTCAATAAATAACTAAATTTTGAAGATTCATGTAGAGCATATATATGTTGATTATGGAAAGGGAAAGTACTATTTAGAGCTAGAAAGAGGTTTATTTGAGTCAAATAAAATGGCTATTTTACCAAATAGGAAGCAAATTCTTAAGGACTCTACACCCAAAAGCAGTTAGTGGCTGAAAACAAACAGATTTTAAAAGGGTTCAGTTATGGGAACAAATGTGTAATGTCCAAAATAGTCTTTATTGGAGATAAGGATTAAGGCTAAGTCTCTATTTTTCATCCCATAAAAATCTATCTACATCTCTTTCAGAGAGAGAGAGTTCTGAGGAAAGAAAACTGAATTTGGTGAACAACGGATCTGATTTAGGATGCCAATTGCAAATAATGATAGAAAACTGATTTTTTTTTTTTGGTGCAAAATTTCATGGATAAAAATGAAAAACTTAAATGACCTCTCCTCTCCAACAGTACAGAAAATTTTGCCTGAATTTACCTAAAGTCTACGCCACGGACTTGATTCAGTGAAATAGGATGGTTGGGCAGGGCACTGAACCAGGGATCAAACTTAAGAGATGTGTGGTCGCATGACTGTAATTGAACTAGAAGCATTACATCAAGACCACCTTGGCTAAACCACAGACTTTGTCCAGACAGTCTGCCCACTTAGATATATTCCAAGGGGATCATCAAACTGGTGGGAGTGGCTGAAACACCGAAATGATCACCTCCTTGTTGACTCCCACAGATCCAAGCCATAAGTGTTCCCATTTAGTTAAAAGCTACCGTTGCCCGCCACTAGCATGACTTACTTGGTAGGAGGGATGTCTGTAGAGAAAAGGTCTATTTCAGTATCAGCCAGCAAAACAGCCTTCATTCCCCTAGAGCTGAGCACTTGTTTACAGAATTTGCAACACAGGATGGACACGCACCTGTCCTTGAAACTACAAATGTTGGTAGACATGGCGTCGCAGGAAGGATGAGGTGTGGGATTTTGAAAAAGGAAACGAGAGTAATGCTCCTACTATTTTGATTCCCCTAGGCTAAAATTCAAATTGCGGGACCTAGAGCTTTTCTAAGTCCTAATATTGGGAAGGAAATTAGTTTTTTTTTTCTGTTTTCCCGGTGGCGGAGTAGAAGAAGTATTTATTGAGTAGGAACAGGGGAGCGTGGCAAACTTGGCTTTCCTTTTAACTTTTGGAGAAGGGAGTGGAGTTTGAATTGGAGAGGAGGCAGGTGGAGTTTGAAGGGAACTTCTCAACGGCTTTCCCTTTCTGCTGTCTAAAGGAGTCCTCCACAATTCAGCTCCCGCCCCTTCACAGCAATTCCCTCAGCCTTCTCCGATCGTCTAATTTAAAGCTTCTCCTCTTTTAAGACATCCCTTCCCCAGCATTAAGCCCCTCCCCCGGAGCGCTCCCGTTCCCTGCTGTCGGATCTCGGGCTAAGCGTCCCTACCCACGCCTCCTCTTCCCAGGATTCAGAAACTCCCTTCTCTTTTTCTGCCAGGCGATCCCGGATTCTCCTCCGTCCCGCCCCTTTTCTCCCGGACCTTCCTCCGCTCTGCGGGTCCGCGGGCCCCTCTCCTGGCAACCCCCGGCCCTCAGCGTGCTCGCGCTGTTTCTCTCGCGTCCTCCCTTCCCTCAGCTGTCCCTCGTGCCCCCCGCAGTCCCCTCAGGTCTTTTCCCGGAGCGGCTGTTCCCGGGCGCGCGGTGGTGTTGGTGGGGCAGAGCTGAAGTCGCTTTAGAGGCTCAGTCGGCGCTGGGGTCTGTCACCGAACACGTTGGTTTTCGCTCCCTCTTCCGCTTTTCCTGCCTCTCCAACCCGGTATCAGTTTGAATTGCCAGCGCCGCGCACCGATTGGAAGAACTAGAGTTAGCCCCAGTCCCTCATTGGAAGGCTCCGGGGCCTCCCCTCACGAGAGCTTAGTGGCTTGAAGACCGTAGGCACTGCCCCAGTAACGGTGCTGAGATCAATTCGGCTTTCTGGTTGGCTGAGCTTGGCTCCGCCTCCGATCTCATTGGCCGGCTTCGGGAGGTTTCGGCAAACCCTGCCTTCGCCCTAGTGAAAGTGGCAAGGCACGCCCTTCCCGCTTCTTATTGGAAGAGGGTCTACAGTCTCCACCGGTCTCTACTCTTTATTGGTTAAAATTCTCCGCAACACCCCTCCTCTCTACCCCGGCCCAATTGGCCGTGCCTTAGCTCAAGAGTTTGTGTTTGGTCGTCGGTTCCACCTTAATCCCGCCCATCAGTTCTACTTAGGGGTTCAACAACCCGGGGTGGAGCTTAATCTGTGACCACGCCTCGGCAGTGCTAGTCACACCTCCAAGTTTTGCCAGCTCCTCCCCCTCATTCCGGGCCTCTCGGGATCAGCTCTTCCTATTGGCTATGGGCCCCATCGGTCGATAGAAAACGGGCGGTGATTGGTAAAGGGGTGGGCTCTCCTTCCCGGCGGGGTCCTGCGGAGTTGGCGGAGGCTCCTCCAGGGACTGGGGCACCGATCTGCGTAGAAACGGGTGGCGGGGAAGAGAGGGGAGGAGAGCTCTGAGTGGGAAGCGGAGCCGGGGGCCTGGGACCCGTCGCGTCAGAGCCAGGTAAAGGCTCCTTCCCTCTTCCTTTTCTTCCTCCCGGCAGCCGGTCTGGAGCCCTGACTGAACAAACCCGGGCTGGGGCGGGAAGGAGAGGGCGCGGATGCTGCTCGCGGCATCGCCTTAGCGGTGCCGCCCGGAATCCCTCAGACCGCCCCCCCTCCACCCTCTCCAAATCTCCCAGTACAGCCCATAATACTTCTCAGGACTGCGAGTCTCTCCGCCCATCACTGTACAGCCTGGGACTCCGTCCTGGCTCACGGACCGCAGCGCAGCCGGCACCCAGCCGCCTCTCCCTTTCCTCCGCACACGGGCAGCCGCGGTCCACCGTGGGGCAGTCGTCGTTGGCATCGCGCGTAATCATCGGCCGGCCTCCTCCAGTGTCTCCCAGCCCTGGCGGACAGCCCGGGTCCCAGCCTAGGACCCAGGAGGATGGGTGTTCCGCGCAGCTTCCGGGGCTCTCCCCGAGTCCCACCCCCCCGGCCCGCCCCAATGGACTTCTCTTCGCCCACTCCCATTCCTAGACCACATCTCGGTCCCCACAGTTCCTGACATCCTTGCGCTTCACGCAACATCGCGGCCCATGATCATGCCCCAATTCCCCTCACCTCTAAGGCAGCCTTCTCCTTGCCGCCTCCCGCCTTCCGAGCGTGTGCAACTCCAGTTGTCCCCGGGCTCCCTTCCAGCCTCAGGACCCCATCTCACACCCGCCTCTCGCTTCCCGCTTCCCGCTCGCCTGAACCCCGCCGCCTCTGCTCCCTGTCTTGTTCCCTCAGCGTGGCCCCTTCCTCCAGCCGCGGGAAGTGGGAGACGCTAGCGGTAGCTTCCTCCTCCCGGCGCTCGGAGGAAAAGGAAAGACCAAGTAGAAAGGGTCGCCGATGCGGCACGCGAGGGAGCTAGTCGCCGGGCTCCGCGCTCCCGCTTGCGTCCCTCCAGCCCCCTGGGCCTCGTCCGGGGCCGGATCTTCTCGGGCACCGCCTGGTGCGAGGAGTCAGGACTGCGACCTCACCGACCTCCTCCCATCCCCAGCCTGGGATTGGGTGGGATATCTGGGATCTCTGAGCTTGGGTGTCAAAAAAATATTGGGGGTGGCATTTATAGTCACTATCGTCCGTAGCTTGAGGGAGGCGACGGCTGCCTTCCGCTCACCGCCCCCCGGTTTTCCCGGCTCCGACCCTATACTCTAACCCGTTTCCTGCTTCAGCCGACCACATTGTTTTCCTGGATGTGTCCCGTGCCGAGCAAGCTTTTTCCTGCAGATTTGCCCCCCCCCCTCAACATTTTGCTGCCAAGAGAAGCTAGTAACCAAAAACAAAACAACTGGGAGGAGGGGCGGGAGGGGAAGAAAAGTTGTGCCCGGGTGGCTTGTCCCTCCCCGGCTTTGATCCCCTTTGATGTACAGGGAGGTGCCCCGGCCGGGGGTCTGGGGCCACGTCGGGGGCTAGGTCGGGAGGGCTCCCTCGGGCTGGCCGCTGCCCAGCGCTGGCGGGGCTCAGGAGGCCGCCGAGGTGCCGCAGTCCCCGCCGGGTGCCCCGCGTTCCTGCAGTCCCCGCCCGGAGCCCGCGCAGGCGGCTGCTCCAAAGTGTTTTCTTTCAGCCTTAAAATCCGGAGGGAGCTTCCTTCCTCCCCACCTCGTAGCGCCGGGCTCTGCGGGCGGGGAGGCGTTAAGCGGACAGGAATGGGCCCAGGGCGGGCTCGGAACGACGTCCCCTACCCCACCCCCGCCGCGATTAGGATCTGCGCTCTGGCTGATCGCCCCCTCCCCCTTTTCCTGCATTTACAGGCAAGTGAACCGGAGCAAACGACTTCCGATCCAGTCTGCGCTGTTGCGGCTCCCGTTTGGGATTTGATTTGCAGCATCTTTGAGCCTCTACGACAAAAAACCGCGAAGCACGCCCAGCCCTCCCCCGGCACCCCGAAAAGCACCCACTCCCTCCCGGGGACACAGCTGGGCGCGTCCACACCCCCGCAGCCCCACACCATGTTGTGCGGAAGGACTTCCACTCCCCGCCTGTGTCGTTGATGTCAGACCCCAGGCCAGCCTCCGGGCGCTGCAGTTCTCCTGGCTAATGCTGAGGCTGCGGCTCCGGCTCTAGCACAGGCACCAGCCGCCGCCGCACCCGGCCCCAGCGCCCACCGTCTGCATGTGCCCGCCGTAGCCGTCTGCCCAGCCCGCAGCCCGCGCTCCACGGAGCGCTGGAGACCACCGTGGGGGGCCCCTTCTGCCCTCGAGAGAAGCGGTCTTGGAGGTATTGATTTAGGTGGTTGGATTTTTTCCGTGGATCTATCAATTCACAATTCGAATTTGGAAGAAAGAAGGAAAACATGACGTCTCCAGCCAAATTCAAAAAGGATAAGGAGATCATAGCAGAGTACGATACTCAGGTCAAAGGTAAGGGCTTTGAAAAATAGCACACTGCAAATGCTCTGTGGACTGGTGAGGCGTGTATTTCCACCGTGATTTGCAGGTTGTTCATTTCTTTGGGTGGAGCAGATGGGGGCAGGCTGACCCCAGAGGTGGTTTCATAGATGGGTCTGACCCTCCAAAGGATGGGCAATGCCAGGGGGCCATTGACACTGGAAAGGAATTTTTGCAGTGGGCTGTAGGAGTATCTTTGTGGGGCTGACCATGATTTTGGCAGCCCTTTCCCCCAAGCCGGACAGGGTGGGGGGAGGGGCAGGAGGCTCTTAGAGAAAGGCAGTTTGCCTCCGGTTCTCTGGGTCAGGTTTCCTTGAAAGACAACTGAAATCTGACAGGTGTTTGGACATTTGTTTCAGAGATTGAAGAGGAGTCCAGACAGAAAGGCAACCTTGGGAAGGTGTACCATTTGGAGAGCCTTGGGAGAGGCGGGGTTTTTCGGATGCACTATATTAAAACATGAGATTTGCTATGGCATTGGCACCAAAAGTCCATTGCCACCTTGGGTGTACCTTGTACCTGCCTGGTCTCTGGTCGGCCTGCATACAATCAGAGATCAGAGAATAAGGCCACCCACGACCGGTCTCCGCCCTCACCTAAATCTGAATAGAGTTGGGAGGATAGGGTAGCCGGTTGGTGCTGATTCTGGAAAATGGGAAGACATAATTGTTTAACCCTTCTGTGCTGTGGCCCTCTGCTCCGGAAGACATGCTTTTAAAGCCCCATTTCCCTCCCTTGAAAAATGTGAAGGGTAAAGCAAAATGTG
Source organism: Gorilla gorilla gorilla (assembly GCF_029281585.2). NCBI lineage: Eukaryota > Metazoa > Chordata > Mammalia > Primates > Hominidae > Gorilla > Gorilla gorilla. The sequence continues at coordinate 50,548,599 of NC_073224.2, read as the reverse complement.
GACTAGGAGAAACCAAGTGACCTGTCTTCTCATCTAGTCGACTGACTTGACTCATGAATAAGAGCCCCTACTCAGATAGCGTTTTTTAAACCAGCAATTCCCATAGGAAGGGTTCCTGCCTGTTAAAGAGCTGCAGCATGTGTTTGTGCAAGGCACTGTCCCTTCCTGGTCAGTCACTGGAAAGAGCCATGTGGCTCCAGCCCATTGAGACCTTAGCTGGGGAGTGGAAGAGGTGGGTGGCCTTGAATGTTACACCACATGGTTGGAGCTCTGGGTTTTCCTTTGTTTCAGAGTACAGAGGGAGGGGCCCCTCCTTTCCCTGCACCAGTGCAAGGAGACCTTTTCCTATCAGAGAGGACTTGGGAAGGGCCATGGCTCCCCTCTAATGATTGCTGGGGGGTGGGGGTAGGCGTAGAGTTTGAAATGGACAGCTCCCTTATCTCTTGGAAGGTTGGAAGGTGGTCTGAAGTCCTCATTGTACCTACAGGATCTTTTTTATGTCATTAGTTTGGTCAGTGCTGGAGGTGCCCCAGGGGACCTTCTATCCACTTGGCTGCAAATATTGGTAGGTTTATTACAGAGATGGGGGAGTTGACTGATTGATAGCTTCAGTTGAACTGGGATTGAGAGAGGTGTGGTTATGAGTTATAATTGAGGTCTTGGCCTCTTGTCACTGTTCATAATCCAGGCCTGTTTTTGTAAACAATAGGCCACTGGCCTCCGTGTCCTGTCCAGATGCATTGCATTTGCTCTTGGAATCCCCCCTGCAGTTTTAACCAGATATGTCTTTTTTTTTTTTTTTTTTTTTTTTTTTTTAACACATCCTATTCTTAAACTGTTGCCATTGGGAGTGTTAATAACTTTGATCTTCCCAGATTTCTCTCCAGAAGCACGCCATTTGACTAAGGTGCAAAGTGACTTTAAATGTTTATTTTTTGGAAGGTTCAAGGCTGATAGGTGTTAATAGAACCATATCTGCCAATTTCTTATTGGCAAAGGATTTCTCAAGAGTGTCTCAAAATTAAACACTTTGGATATTTACAAACATTGCTCTCATTGAGATGATGTAATGCAGTCAGCTATTTGGGTTCTCTCTTCAACCTTGCCACAAACAGACTATTTTGCTTTGCTCTGATATTTTCCCACTGATACTATTCAGGATCATAGAATTTTATAGGTGGCTGAGCATGATGTCTTACTCCGAGAAGGTGCCTGATGAATGCTTATGGAACTGATTTGAATAGTTTAGTCCTTCATTTTACAGCTGAGGAGAATACAGAGAACTGAAGAGGCTTGTCCAAGGTCACACAGCTAGATGGTGGCAGATCTGAAACTAGAAGCAGATTTACCAACTCTCAATTCTCTATTCTGTATCTTTACTATGAAACATCATCTGACCAGGGTGGAAAAAAATAAAAAATTCTTAAGGAGCCCAAATCTGTCAATGAATAATAATAGTAATAATGATAATGATAATAGATTACATTTTGGTTGCTCATTATGTTCCAGTCCGTCCCAAGTGCTTTAAATGAATGGTCTGGTTTAGTCCTTAACTCAACCCAGGAAATGGGTATTATTGTCACCTTCCATTCACCATATAAGGAAACTGAGGCTTAGAGAGGATGAGAAGCCCTTCCAAGGTCACACAGCCAAACCATGGCAGCTTGACTTCATTCCTTTATTCATTAACTATTTATTGAGTGCTTGCTGTGTGTTCTGGCGATTGGCCATAACAGCTGTGAAGAAGAAAAAGTCTCCACCCTCGTGGAGTTTATATTCTGGAAGCTGGGCTCTGTATGGAACAGCACAGAATTTGGAGACAAAGGGCCTGCGATCTGGTTTGGCTCTGCCCCCCCACTAGCTAGAAGCCCTGGGTCAGAATTATTATGAGTGTCAGCTTTTTATGAGTTATATGGGACTCGTGGTGCTGCCAGACTTACTTCTCTTACAGATGCCAAGATAAAAAGAAAATTGCTGTAACAGCTATGCAGTTTGGTTTGGTTGTTAAGTGCAATTTTTAGAGTCAAAGTGATTCAGGTTTAAATCTTGGTTCTGCCAGTAGCTAGCCTTTCACTTCGGGCAAGTTACATGACTTGTCTGAGCCTCAGTTTCCTTATTTGGAAAATAGGTAAAATAAAATAGATTTCCTAAGATAGTAGTGAGTTGTTGATGAGATATATAAATTATTTAGAACAGTATCTTGCACTTGTAAGTGCTCAATAATGGTATGGTCTACTTCTCTGTGAGCCTTTCTTTTGCTGAATTGGGCTGACTATTGAGGCTGCATTGCATATTCACTCCCAAAGTGCCAGCTATTAAATGATAGGAAATAAGTAAGGAATGAAACTTGAGTTCTAGCTTAAGTTCATTTAGTCGTAACAAAAGATCTTGGGTCAGTCACTTAAACCCTCTGGACATCAGTTTCTTTTTCTGTCAGTGAACAAGTAAACTAATTATTGGCCACTGTGGTTCGGCGTGTCTTTGACCAGAGTCCCAGGTCCTGTTTTTTCAATCAGAATTGTTTGAGTCAAATGGACTCTAAATGGGACCCTCATCTCATGGGACCCTTTCTGGGACCCTCTCTATCCCTTGATTTTTGCCTCCCTATAAACCACCTGCTTGCATGTGCCCTGAGGAACTCCTGAGGCTTCAGCCCCAACGGTACCCCAGAGTGGTTTTATGAGGGGTGTGCCTCCTTAGTCAGCCTGCCTTGTAGTGTCTTCTTAAAAACCATCATTGTTTTTGGTTTGTGGGTGCCCAGATTCCTTGGAAAGTTCATGCCTCTCAATGTCTGACTTGAAAGCAATAATATTCTTAGTCTTTTTACATAGCTCTTTCCAATTTACAATGTGCTTTCATATGTAGTTGTCCCTCAGTATCCTCAGGGGATTGGTTCAAGGACTACCCCCACTTCCCCCAGGATACCAAAATCTGCAGATGCTCAAGTCCCTGATAAATAATGGTGTGGTATTTGCGTATAACCTATGTACACACATCCTTCTGTATACTTTAAATCATCTCTAGATTACTTATAATACCTAATACAGTGTAAATGCTATGTAAACAGTTGTTATACTGCTTTTAAAATTTGTATTATTTTAAATTGTTGTATTGGTATTTTTATTGTTTTTTTTTTTTTCCTGAATATTTTTCATTCCCATTTGGTTGAATCTGCAGATATGGAACCTGCAGGTATGGGGAGGGCTGATGTACATTAATCTCTGGAAATTCTTTACAACCGTGGTCAGATTCATGGTCATAACCTGAAGCCTTTGGCCTCTAGCCTGTTAGCTTGTTACTGGGATTGGAGCAGCAAAGGTGGTAAGGTGCAGGGAATGGTTACCAGGGTTGTGAATCTGGGTGGTATTTCGGTGAATACACATGACTGTATGCAGTCCCAGCTATTGTTCTTTCCTTATTTAAGGCCCCTTTCCTTTACCCTCTCTATACCTTGAGTTTTTACAGTCTCCCAGAAAGCTTGAGATTGACAGTTCATGCAAATATGCCAGAAGAAATAGTCTGAAACAGGGTGGCACTGTATGCTGAGCAGTCACATTTTCTTTCTCGAGAACATTAGGGGTCTTGTCTTTTTTTTTTTTTTTTTTTTTTTTTTTAATGTCTTAGGAGAACAGTGTGTGTGCACCACAGAGCTGGAAGTGAAATTTTGTAATTTCCATCTGGAGCATTTTGATAGAAAAAGTGCAGGCCTTTGCCTGGAACAGTTTAACCCTTTCAGGACCCTTCAAGAGCAGGAGATGAAATTTAAAACTGGAGTCATATTGTGTATGTATATATACTTGGGAATGTTGATGGCTGGTATATAAACAAGCTCTTTCCCTTGGGAGGTCTGAGCAATTTTTCATTCATGCCAACAAAGGTCTTCTCCAAAGCTTCTTTCCTCACAGCTCCCATTCCCCAAGGGAGCTTTAAATATAATCAGTTAATCAGTTTTAAATATAATCAGTTAAATATAGTCAGTTTGAAAAGCTTCAGTAAAACATTTAGTTGGAATCCTCAAGCAGATGCTATCATTTTCCTGCAAGATGATTGAGGGCTCCTGTCCCTTGCTCAGGGGAAAAAACAACAACAAAAAAAGCTACTCTGCAGCAGTAAGGTGAACTCCTGGAAGAAAATGAAACTCTTGGAAACATTCAAGTACCATACTCTGCATCTTGCAATTGAAAGACCCTAGAGGAAGTTGGTGGGCAAGGAGCCAGGGGATGCAGTGTACTGTGCAAAGAAGCAGTAGTTGGAAACAGTGTTCCTGAGGGGTCCTTAGCTTTTTCAATTTCAGGTGTTCTTGGGGAATGAGAACAGAAATTTCCTTTGAAGAAGCCTATCTGGTAATTGTGGCCACATCCGTTATGTATCATGCAAGTTGAAAGCTTAGACAGGCTCTGATCATTTCTCTGCTATGAGGTGTCCAGAGATGGACCTGGCTGCAGTATGTAGGCGCCCTCACTATTAAAATCAGCAGGTACCCAGACCCTGACTCCCATTATTCACTCCAGATAAACTGGGCTACCCAGTGGCACCTGTAGAGTTGTCCTTCCAGAAGTGAGAATGCTTCATGGGAATTGTGCTTACCTTATACCCTTGACCTCTGACAGCTACGTTAGGAAAATATGTCATATTGCAGGGAAAAAGCAGTTGATGTGTAGATTTCTGGTAGTAATAAAATTAACAGTTTTAACCTGGTGTCAGCTCCAGAATTGACTTTTTGGGGAATCTGGGAAAGTTGCCTTGGAAGTTGTTTGGTTTAAAAATAAGTAATAACAGCACTTAAAAGCATTTAAAAAAATTACAAAATTAACACCCTTACTGATTTTACACTAATGTGTAGGAACTCTCATATCTCCCTTACTCTCTGTAATTGTGGTAGAATACACAGGAGATTGACCATCTTAACCATTCTAGAGTACAGTTCAGTAGCATTAAGTACATTCACATTGTTGTGCAGCCATCACTACCATCCATCTAAATGACTCTTTTCATCTTGCAAAACGGAAACTTTATACCCATTAAACAACAGCTCCCTATTCCCTCCTGCCCCTGTCTCTGGCAAGCACCATTGTACTTTGTCTCTATTTGATAACTCCAGATACTGCAGGTAAGTGGAATCATATTGTATATATTTTTTGTTACTGGCTTATTTCACTTCCTATAATGTCCTCAAAGTTCATCCATGTTGTAGCATATGTCCAAATTTCTTTCTTTTTTAAGGTTGAATAATATTTAATTGTATGTATATACCCCATTTTGTTTACCCATTCGTTCATCGATGAACACTTGGGTTGTTTCCACCTTTTGCCTATTTTGAATAATGCTGCTGTGAACATAGGTGTAACATAGGGGTGTTCTTTTTTCTTTTTTTTTCAGATGGGGTCTCACTCTGTCACCCAGGCTGGATTGCAGTGGCTTGATCACGGCTCACTGCAGCCTTGAACTCTTGGGCTCAAGTGATCCTCCCACCTCAGCCTCTGAAGTAGCTGGGGCTATAGGCACATGCTACCACACCCAGCTAGTTTTAAAATTTTTTGTAGAGATGAAGTTTCCCTACGTTGCCCAGGCTGGTTATTTTTTTTTAAAAGGTACACTATACCAAAGTTTTACAAGCCTGTATATACATTTCTATATAATCACTTGTCCTGATAAATTTTTTAAACTTAAGGTTTTAATATGTGCATTAGCTTGTATATTAGTATATTATTAATTATAAAGTTGTACACCTTTTAATAATTACATGAACTACTAAACTTTTACCATATTTTTAATAGCTTTATTGAGATTTAATTGACATTTAATAAATTGCACATATTTAAGGTATACAATTTGATAGGCTTTGACATATATAATACCCATGAAACCAGCACAATCAAGATAGTGAATGTAATCATTACCCCCGAAGTTTCTTCATTATAATGTATTAATAAACCAGTACTATTAGCCAGGCACAGTGGCTCATATCTGTAATCCCAGCACTTTGGGAGGCCAAGGTGGGAGGATTGCTTGAGCCCAGGAGTTCAAGACCAAACTGGGAAACATAGTGGGACCCCATCTTTGCAAGAAAAAAAAACAAAAAGCAAAAAACTGGCTGGCTTATGCCTGTAATCCCAGGATTTTGGGAGGCTGAGGTGGGCAGATCACCTGAGGTCAGGAGTTCAAGACCAGCCTGGCCAATATGGTGAAACTCTGTCTCTACTAAAAACAAAAAAATTAGCCGGGTGTGGTGGCAGGCACCTGTAATCCCAGCTACACGGGAGGCTGAGGCACGAGAATCACTTGAACCTGGGAGGCAGAGGTTGCAATGAGCTGAGATCTCGCCATTGCACTGCAGCCTGGGCAACAAGAGCGAGACTCCATTTCAAAAAAAAAAATTATCTGGGTGTGATGGCACATACCTGTAGTCCTAGGCTCTCTTAGGATGATGAAGCAGGAGAATTGCTTGAGCCCAGGAGTTCAAGATTGCAGGGAGCCATGATTGATTGCACCATTGCAGTCTAGCCTAGGTGATAGAGCTAATAATTATGTTATAGAAGAGGCATTAGCTTCAAGATAACTAAGTGAAAGCCTGGTATTAACAAATTTTAAAAAGTAACAAATAAATAATGATCTAAGCTACCCAGATTAGTTTCTGGAAAATTTGTTTAACCAAGGCAATCTCCAAGGGAAGTCAGGCTAATAATTGTGTCTCAGCCATTACTCTGCTTTTAGGAGGGAAGGTACAGGATGGAGTGAGAAAGAAAAGAAAAAAAATCATGGCCATGTTAGGAGTGGACAAATGACAGTGTCTGTTTTCATATAGAGCTGGCTTGGCTGGGTGTGGTGGCTTACATCTGTAATCCCAGCACTTTGAGAGGCCGAGGCAGACGGATCATCTGAGGTCAGGAGTTCGAGACCAGCCTGGCCAACATGGTAAAACCTCATCTCTACAAAAATACAAAAATTAGCTGGGCGTGGTGGTGGGTGCCTGTAATCCCAGCTACTCAGGAGGCTGAGGGAGGAGAATCGCTTGAACCCAGGAGGCAGAGGTTGCAGTGAGCCGAGATCATGCCACTGCACTCTAGCCTGGGTGACAGAGCAAGCCTCCATCTCAAAAACAAAAAACAAGCAAACGAAAAAATAGATCTGGCTTGAACTAGTCCTAGGGCCTCATGCCTTTTTAGAAGGGGTCACAAATGAGCCAGATGTCAAGGAGAGGGGCTAGGGGCTCCCACTGGAGATCTACTCAGAATGTTCTTAATATGGCTTCTTTCTTCTAATGATTGACTCCCTAGTGCCTGCTAAATACAGACCAACTTTCTAAGGTAGACATGAACTTCATTCTCAATCTGACTGCAACCTATTGTTTCGACCACATTTCTTATTTTGCTTTAAGAGGACTGGAAGCCTAACTTGACTGCTTACCATTCTTTAAACACATAGACTACTAGCTAACATTTGCTGTCTGTTGGATGTTTACCACTTACTAAGCATTATGGTAAATACTTTATATAGATTATTCCATAATCCTTACTCCAACTTTAGGAAAAAGATGTTACTAGTATCCCATTTTACTGATGAAAAAAGTGAGGTGTAGGACATTCAGTTATTTCCCCAGGGTCTGCAGCTGGTGAATGATGGAATAGGAACCTTGGTTGTCGCCAGAGTCTAAGTTCTACGTGTTGCTCATGAAATGCCCCTTTTTCGCTGCCCAGTCCCGTATCTTCACCTATTGAAATCTCATCCTTCTGCTGGGGGCAGTGGATCACCTGAGGTCGGGAGTTCGAGACCAGCCTGACCAACATGGTGAAACCCTCTCTCTACTTACAATGTAGAATTAGCTGAGGGTGGTGGCACTTGCCCGTAATCCCAGCTACTTGGGAGGCTGAGGCAGGAGAATGGCTGGAACCCAGGAGTTGGAGGTTGCTGTGAGCCGAGATCGTGCCGTTGCACTCCAGCCTGGGCAACAAGAGTGAAACTCCATCTCAAAAAAAAAAAAAAAAGAAAGGAAAGAAAGAAATCTCACCTTTCTGGTAAAGCCTGGCGTTTCTGGGATTCCTCCCTTAATTGCTCTGACCAGAAATAACCCTTCTCTCTATTTCACCCACACAGTGCTTCTCTTAATAGATCTCATATGGCATTGATCTCATACTGCCTTATGTTTGGAATATTTGTATTTCATTCTTTTTTCTTCTACCAGACTTCTGAATGTAGGAATGTTTTGAAGTTGTGTAGTGCAATGCAAAGAATACAGGCTCTGGAACCAGCCCTCAGTTGGAGTCTTGTGAGCATCACCTCCTTGCTGTGTGACCTTGCTGAAGTCACTCAACTTCTCTTCCAAGCCTCCTTTTCTGTGACGTGGAGATAATGAGACCTGCCTTGCTATTAATTGCAGTTGTGTTAAGAGTACTGGCTCAGTGTATGGCAAATATTAAATGCTAAATAAATAGCTTATTATAAGGTCCCTTCAGATAGGAAACGTGTCTGGAAGACTATTGTAGCTCAAATGGTGGCTCTCAGTAAACACTTATTGTCTGTAGTACTGAATGAATAAATGGATGACCTAACTACTACAAATAATCTTTTAGAAATAGTTTAATTGTATCTTGACACTGTATCTTGCACAATGTCACCAGAGTGATTTTTAAAAACTCATTTTTTTTTTTTGCTAACATCGTAGCATAAAAGACTGTTAATATTAATCACTTCCCACTTACCCTACTTACATTTTATACTGCCTTACAGCTGAACTGCCTCTAGTTTCCTTTCTTTATCATGTTGTGTCATGGTTTGTGCTGTATCCATGCTGTGCCCTCTCTTTGGAACGGGTCCTCTTCCTTGAACCTGTAAAACTTATTCATCCTTTAAAGCAGCTCAGATGCCACCCCTCCAGGAAGCCTTCCCTGCTCCCCTGTGCGGGATCCCAAGCAGGATTCCTCAGCATCTCCCCTTGCCTTCTGCACAGAGTTCATCAGTACGCTCTCAGCATCTCCTCTGCAGTGTCTTTTTACACTCTTGTATTATTGCACTCATTATATTACATTGCAGTCTCTTCATTTACATCTCTTGTTTACAACTCACTGAGCACCTTCAGGAAAGAATGGTCTTTTATTCATTTCTGCATGTCCAGCTCCTGACACATAGTAAGCACTACAATGTTTATAAGTGGAATTGAACTGTCTTCTGAGTTGAGTTTGGATGTGATAGTGCCATGATGGCACGCTTCTGCATTTCTCCCCCACTCCAGTAAGAAACCCATGCCCTATGTTAATATTATTTGAAATTTGATATAGATTAAACATTGTGAATATATTTGCATTATACAAGGACAAGTACAAACTACATAGCCTTGTGGATCCTCCCGCACGGGGCTGTGTTTCTTCTTAAATTTATTGCTGGCACGGCCCTCTTTAGAATCACTGCCCTCTTTAGAGTCACTGCCCTAGAGCTATACTTGCGTTGACCAAATTTCTTCAGTCACATCTCTTACCTTGGAAACCAAGAAAAATGTTAACACTGAAATTCCCGAGAGTTTAAAACAAACATAAGGCTTTCTGTAATTGAAGCAAAAACACATTCTACATTTGTCCAGGATTTATTCACCATTTTAATCAGGCACTAAAAGTCTAAGTTTGAGAAAGTTTGTCTGTGTTGACCTGGAGTTAAAACTGGGTTGACCTGAAAAAGGAACTGTTTTGTTCCTTTTTCAGAGCACGGTGTGGAGAGAGCTATTGCCTGGTTAGAAGCAGCTGTGAGATCTTTGGTAAATGGGGAAGGAGAGGTCCTAAGGAACAAGCAGGAAAATGGTCCCTTATGGTTTTTCAAGTCATTTGGTATGAAATAGCCTTGACCTTATTTATACGTTGTGAATGAATGGTTCTGAACTTGAAATATATATTCGTGAGGAAGGAAAAACAGTTGGGACATGTTCCTCCATTTTGGTGTATATTTTAGGATATCATCCTTTAGGGAGAAGGCATATTCTCTTTGGTTTTTTTTTTGTTTTTTTGTTTTTTTTTCTTAACCGTATCTTCTAAATGCATTAATCAGTGGAGAGGTGACCCAGAAATCACTGTGAAAGTTGGGACCTTATCTTTGCTGTTTGAGACCAGATCTTGCATTTAGAATCATGGCATGGTGGGCAGGATCTGAATACTCTCCCTGGAGAAGATGACCCTGGCAGCCATGGGTGGCTGGGTGGCCAGGGCTCCACAGGAGGACAAAGCACAGAAAACAAAGGGACTCAAGAGCATGAGCTGGCCATGACAAGCCATGCCATAAGCTTTAAGAAATATGTCTTGTTTCTGAAGAGTTGGCTGTTGCCAGCTCTTCTCCAAACATTGAAATCCCTTAGAAATCTGCTTCCTTTTCCCATTAGATTTTGTGTGTGCGTGTGTTTATTATTTTGGTAGGCGGTGGAGATACTGCACCAGAGCTTGTCAGATGAGTAAGCTGCTCTTTGGGAAGACATCTTGACTGAGGTCCCTATTCTGGAGAAACATTTCTTTTGGGCCAATACAGTACTTTGTTACACGTTGAGCTACAGGATTCTACACAGGCAGAATGATCCTAAGGGAAAGAGTGCTGGATTGGGAGGCAGAAAGCTTGGGTTCTAGTTTAGCTTTGTCATTGACTACCGTGATTTTGGAGATAACTCACCTAAGGTCTCAAAATCCCTAGTTTCCCTATAAAATCCCTGTAAGATGGGAACAACAATTCTTGGCCCTTATAATAATGATGATGATGATGGTTAGCGTTTATCAAGTGCTTCTTATGTCTCAGCTCTGTTTTAGGTGCTTTACATATATGAACTCATGAATTTCTCAACAGTCCTGTGAGGTAGCTGCTATTATTATCCCCATTTTACAGATGACGCACAATGAGGTTAAATAACTTGCTCTGAAGCACATGGCTAGTAAGTGATGAGGACAGATTATGAACCCAAGCCGACAACACTGGTGTGAAGCTGAAATGAAAGAATTCAGTTGAAACTATGGGATGCTGTACACACTCAGTTGATTGTCCTCATTTCCTAGTAACTTGGTACAATAAAGAATTAATGCAGTGTTTTAAATGTCTTTCTGTTACATACCTACTGTACCTCCCTATGCCTTGGTATTCTCATCTAAAATACTAGGGGTTAAACATTAGAAAGTTTCTAAGGTCCTTCCAGCTTTCAGGGTTCATGATTTTTGCTTATTAATATGTTGAAGATCGGCCTGGCTGGGTGGCTCAAGCCTGTAATCCCAGCACTTTGGGAGGCCGAGGCGGGCGGATCACCTAAGGTCAGGAGTTCAAGACCAGCCTGGCCAACATGGTGAAACCCCGTCTCTACTAAAAATACAAAAATTAGCTGGGCATGGTGGCGGGTGCCTGTAATTTATCTTAGCTACTTGGGAGCCTGAGGCAGGAAAATTGCTTGAACCTGGGATGTGGAGGTTGCAGTGAGCCGAGATCGCACCATTGCACTCCAGCCTGGGCGACAGAGCGAGACTCCGTCTCAAAAAAAAAAAAAAAAAAAAAACAAACAACAAAAAAGATGTTGAAGATGATGATTTGTCCCTTTTAAGTAGACACACTTTGAAGTACAAAAACCATTATATTCTCTGAATGACATTCTTTCCACCCCCAGAACTTGCCATGCCTGCATGGCTGCTGCACACTTATGGAGGGTAGGCCCCAGGTGGTAGGTAGTACCAGAGTGGCAGCTGGCCTGGAGAGCAGTTGAAGTGATACTTGTTGAAGTATCACGATCTAATAGGAAGATGTGCCTCACAGCTGGAGAAAAATCGAGGGGAGAGAGAGTTACTTGATGGGCCTACAGGTGAACTTGTGACTGGATCACTTTAATCAGGATGCTTTAATCAGGATAACTATTAAACTTTGGACTTCCAGTAAGCTCAGAGACTTCTAGAGTTAGAAAATTCCCTGCTGTAACTGGTTTGTATGGTTTTCCCCATCCATGTTGGTGGGTCAGAAATGGAATTTGTGTAACTCTTAGTATTATAGATATTTATGTTGTTGTGTGCAGTACTTAAATTTAAAAGAAAAAGGAAGTTGATTGATTGTCCTTAATGAAAATTAAAGAAATAAGGAAGTGGGAGGCTCTTAATCTCTGACATCTGGTCTGGGACAAACCTGGGGGAGGCAGTGTGGTTATGGAACTGGTATAGGGTTGATCTAGACATCTGGGTTGTTCGGGAAGTGACTTCAGGCCCTTTTAGGATGTGGAGTGGCCTCTTGCCTCTTACATTGCTCTTTATATATTAGGCCTTTTGTCAACTAAGGATTTCTTTGAGGATTGTGATGAAGCATGCTGTAATGTGGAATTGAAATGTTTTCATGTTTATGTTTGTTTTCCTTTCGCCTAATGAATAGGCTAGTAATAGTTTGTTGTTTTAAATGAGTACTATTAATAATAATGACAGCTCATATTTTTATCATTACAGCATTTAAAAAATATCATTCATAGGGAGGAAGAAATGTAGGGTAATGGAGGACCAGCTATGTAATGTTGAAGATGTCATTCCACCTTTGGGATTCTCAGCTTCTCAGCTGGAAAGTGGAAAGATGGATTACTAGTTCCTAGCTTCATGATTTTTAGGACATATGAACAAAAAAATGGCTATTGTTAAGTGAGTTGTCACATAGAGTCTAGATGTTGATTATTGTCCTGGGGGAAGGATAGAAACCAGAGAATAGATAGCACAGGTTCTTCCTACTCCCCTCTTCTACTTCTGGTTTAAGGTCATCTTTTTTTTTTCTTTGTTTTCTTCTTAAAGATTTCATCTTTAAACGACATTAATTAGGCTTTGTGTTTTTAGCCATTTTTAGAGTCCGTTGTGCTGCATCTCCTGATCTCTCTTATTCAGTGATTTGTGGTTATGTAAGTTATCTCAGTTCTTTGCTGTCAGCAATTTTAAATCAAACATTGAAGCATTTTGGGTAGATGACGTGTTACTTTGATTAATGAGGTTCTTGATCTGGATATTTTAAGGCCAGTAACAACACAATATGGAAACACCTAATTCTCCTTAAAACTGCAATAGTGTTCTCACTGCCAAAGCTGAAACCGATTTGTGCTGGTTACTTCTTTCTAAGAGTGAATGTGTGCCGTATGAGCTTTCTTTTGCTGTTTTGGCCAGGGAGTGGGACTGCCAGTCCAGAAAGGCCAGCTCTTCTGGATTCAGTAGCAAAAGAGTTAATCATTAAGCAGAAACAGAAACCTCCCAAGTTTCTAACCTTCTCTTGCGTTAAATCTCCTTACTCTTATTAGAAGAAAAGGCGTATGCACACTTATGCATGCGCGTGTGCACGCATGCACACAAACACCGTACACACAAATACTCTAACAAAACTTAATGTAAAATGATCTCATGTTTATGAGAGCTGGAATTACTTGGGAGGGATACTTGTGTTCTGCAGGCTTAGTGGGCACGATGTGAAAGCAAGGCTATTTGGCCTGTGGAGATTGAAGATAAGAGTGTGATATGTAATTGAGTAAGAATTTGAAAAATTATCCGATAACGTTAGGAGCAGCAAAGCAACTGCTTGTACTTTTTTATGCTTCAAACTATTTGGAGTAGGAGTGAGGAGCTAGCATTGTTTTCAGGGCATGGGAACCCCCTCCCCACCTCACTAGCCAAATATGTTTGCCTAGGCCGAGAGTGTCAGATCTCTGAGAGATCTTGACAGAGTATTTAAATACATTCTGCCCTCCGACAATTCTTCAGTGTTAATCATTTCAGGAAAAGGGCTGTCAGCTAACCTTTAAAATCCTTTCCAGAATAGTATACCACAGCCCACCTTCCCATCTTGTTCCAGTGACCCAATCTATAAATGGTCAGTTCCTTCATTTGCAGAACTTGAAATAGTTTAAAGAAGAGACTTGATGAATTGAACTCATGTTTTTGCTGCTGTGGCCACACCCTCTGTACAGACCTTTGCTTCATTTGGGTTCTCAGCAACTTGGGAAGGAGGAGGCTATTGATGAAACTTTCAAGGCGTTGGCTTATAGCTACTGGAGTGTTCTTCTTTCCTGTCCCCTCCCCTCCTTACTTCCTCCAGTGTTGGGACACTTTGTATTGAACAAGAAGATCATGAGCTAATTTCAACCTGGCAGCCATTTATTTAGCACCTACTGTATGTTTTCTTTTTTTTTTTTTTTTTTGAGGCAGAGTCTTGCTCTGTCACTCAGGCTGGAGTGCAGTGATGTTATCTTGGCTCACTGCAACCTCCGACTCCCGGGTTCAAGCGATTCTTCTGCCTCAGCCTCCTGAGTAGCTGGGATTACAGGCACGTGCCACCATGCCTGGCTAATTTTTTAATTTTTAGTAGAGACAGGGTTTCACCATGTTGTTCAGGCTGGTCTCGAACTCCTGACCTCATGATCCGCCTGCCTCAGCCTCCCAAAGTGCTGGGATTATAGGTGTGAGCCACCGCGCCTGGCCTATATGTTTTATACTATGCTAAGCTGTGGGCATAGAGAGATACAGAAAAAAGTTTCTGCCTTCAAGGAGCTGCAGTCTATTAGAAATGTCTTAGTCCGTTTTCTGTTGATTATAACACAATGCCTGAAACTGGGTAATTTGCAAAGAAACAATTTTTTTTTTTCCGGTTCTGGAGGCTGGGAAGTCCAAGATTGAGGGCTGAATCTGGTGAGGGCCTTCTTGCTGATGGGAACTCTCCACAGAGTCCCAAGGTGGCGTAGGATATCACATAGAGAGGGAGCTGAGTGTGTAAACTTGCCAGCTCGGGTCCCTCTTCCTCTTCTTAAAAAGCCACTAGTTTCACTGCCAAGATAACCCATTAATCTATTAATCCATTCATGATGACATGCCTTCATGATCCAGTCACCTCTTGAAGGCCCCACCATGGGGATTAAGTTTCAACATGAGTTTTGGAGGGGACATTCAAACAATAGCAAGAGGGGCGATCGGATTACACAAGTACAGTGATAGGGTCATAGTAGAGAGGTATCGAAGGCTCTGTGGATAAGGAATAGTCTAACAGTGAGTAATGCTGATAAGACTGGTTGATAGAGGAAGATGATGATGTTACCTAGTATTTACAGGGCACAAGGCAGTCTATGAAGTGCCTTGCCATACTTTATCTCATTTAACCTCAGAATTGTGCAACACAGGGCAGGATGATATCCGGCCTTTTTTTTTTTTCTTTTTTTAAATATTTTATTTTGAGATAATTATGCATTCACATGCAGTTGTAAGAAATAATGCAGAGAGATTGCACATACCTGTTACTTAGATTCCTCTGATGGTTAACATCTTGCAAAACTATAACACAATATCATAATCAGGACCTTGACATTGATACAGTCAAAATTCTAAACAGTTCCATCACTGCAAGGATCACTCGTGTTGTCCTTTTCTAGTCCTGCCCCTCCCAGTTCACTCTTTCATCTCACCCCACTTTAGTCCTTAGTCCTTAACTGCTGGCAACCACTAATCTCTTGTCCATGTTTATAATATTGTCATTTCAAGAATATTATAAAAATGGAACCATTCGCATGTAGCTTTTTAGGATTGGCCTTTTTTTTTCACTCAGCACAAGTCTCTGAAGACTCATTCAGGTTGTTGTGCATATCAATAGTGTATCCCTTTTTATTGCGGAGCAGTATTCTATGGTATGAATGTATGATGGTTTGGACATATGGGTTGTTTCCTATTTTAGGCTGTTATGAATGAAGCTGCTCTGAACATTCATGTATAGATTTTTGTGTAAACAGGTATTTTTCAGAAAATAGAGGTAAGCCAGGCATGGTGATGTGTACCTATAGTCCCAGCTACTCTGGAGGCTGAGGCAGGAGAATCTCTTGAGCCCAGGGGTTCAAGATGAGCCTGGGCAACATAGTGAGATCCTGTCTCCAAAAAAAAAAAAAAAAGATGGAGGTAGTTTTTTGTAATGGCAAGATTGTACATTAGAAGATAGAAAAGTAGGTTTTGCATCTTACTAGGGAAGATGCATGTATATTTCTCTCCCTTTGGACTGATCATTTAAGTTGTCTCAATTTCCTTATCAAGAAACTGGCATAATATATGTTCTGCCTACATCCCAGGGTGGTTGTGTAGATAAACTGAGATAATATATGGCCTCCTCCCAAGTAACTGGGATTACAGGTGGGTGCCACCACGCTGGGCCAATTTTTGTATTTTTAGTAGAGACGGGGTTTCACTGTGTTGGCCAGGCTGGTCTTGAACTCCTGACCTCAAGTGATCCTCCCACCTTGGCCTCCCAAAGTGCTGGGATTACAGGTGTGAGCCACCGTGCCCGGCCCCAGAGTAGTTCTTAAATTGCAATCTAAGACAACTCTTTTAGGCCATCTTGCTTTCTCTAATAATTGATGTGTAGATGTTCCTTATATATTCTGTTTACTCATTGTTGATGATTATAGGTTGCAATACCTGCTCCCAGATTTAGTTTATCATCTTACTTTTAATTGAATTATTTGATATATAAGAAATTCCAAGTCCAAGCATGGTGGCTAACACCTGCAGTCCCAGCACTTTGGGAGGCCATGGTGGGAGGATCACTTGAGTCCAGGAGTTTGAGACCAGCCGAGGCAACATATTAAGACTCTGTCTCTACCAAAAATATAAATAAGTTAGCTGGGCATGGTGATGCACTCCTATAATCCCAGCTACTCAGGAGGCTGAGGTGGGAGGATCACTTGAGCTCTAGAGGCCAAGGCTGCAATGAGCTGTGATCATGCCACCGCACCCCAGTCTGGGTGACAGAAGGAGACCCTGTCTCAAAAAAAAAAAAAAAAAAAAAGAAAGAAATTCCAAATTTAATGTAGTCAAATTTACTTTTTGTTAAAGAAATTAATTTTCTTTACTGTTTTGATTTATTTAAAACACAAAACACACACAATCATAAGGATATTCTTTTATATTTTCACCTACACGTTTTGCCTTTCACATAACGTCTTGAATAAACAAGGAGTAAATTTTTGTGAACAGCGTGAGGTAGGGATCTAACTTTATTTTATATTCCATGTGGCTATATTTATTAAAGGGTTCATCTTTTTCCCCATTGATTTGTAATGTCTCATTTGTACATACATTAAGTTTATTATACATATTTGTGGGCAGGATGAGTTCTCCATCATGCTGTAGTGGTGCTGCCACTGGATGTGCATCAGGGGTTGCTGATGAGGGAGTCGAATGTTTTCTCCTTTGAGGTAGCAGCACTAGGCTGTCCCCACAGCTCCAACCAGAATAGCTCTGCTTTTATGTTCACGATATTGGGTGTCCCGCTAAGATTTTATTTGAATAACTTTTTAGATGGAACAATTTTAAAAGTTAAAAACTACCATTTTTAAACAAATTACATTTTGGATCGTTTTTTGAGATAGCAAGGGTTTTGTCTCTCATCTTGGGTTGGATGAAAAGTGTAAGACAACACAGAACTCAGGACCTAGCAGCGAGGGAAGTGCATGTTTTTCAAAGGAAAAGAAATGCGTTATTTTGCAGTTGTCAGTAGTTCCAAATATATCAACTATTCCACAAAATAATGAGTATGTAGTTTCCGTGAGAGACTTAGAACTGTCTAGAGCCTAGTCCTTATCGTCTGTGATCATAGAAACCAGGGAGAAAAAAAGCCTACCTATACGAAAGTAGTTAAAAAAAAAATAACCCACAGCAATACAAGAAATGACATCAGCCAGCAGATGACTGAAAATGAGTGGTGTTGATAAGAACTTGAGGAATTTGGAGATGGGAGAGGTGTGGGCCAGAATGAATAAGACCTTGATTTATGGACTAGGATTTGGCTAAGTCGAGAGTAGGAGGAAAGAACAGAGGCAGTGTGTCTTCCCTCAGTGGAGTTCCCACAGCCCCCACCGTGCTTACCGCTCCTGCATCACTTCCTACACCCTAATACAATGATGGTTTTATCCACCCTCACCCCTACCCCCACACTCCTTCCCCCAGACCACACTCACTACCAGAAAGCTTGTGAGTTCTTTGAGGGTGGGCAGTGGGCAGCCTGTCATTTCAACATTCCCAGCCTCCTGCACCATGTTTGCATGTGGTAGGCACCCAATAAATGTGTACCGAGTGAGGGAGTAGACTCTTGGGCTGGAGCAGAGGAGTTATAGACAGAGGAGTAAGATCGAACTGGATAGTTTTTGATGACCTCGAAGATCAGCCAGAGTCTGGCTTCATACTGGGGCAACAAAGAACAGTGGGGGCACTCTGAGTTGAAGAGTGATGAAGTGTGATGAAGTCATTTCAGAGGGACTCCCTGGTTGCTCTGAGTTGCCTGGCTGGGGGCAAGAGGCTTGTTCCTGCCCACACAGCATACCAGGCCTTGTGGTGGGTGCTGCAAACATGCTGTTAAATGTGATCAATTACTGGAGTCACCTGTGAGGGAATTGCGAGTCCCCATTTACTGAACAAGAAATTTGAGTCAGGCAGATGATCCGAGGTGATGGTGACCCATGATGGAATGGGGACTGCAGCTCAGGTCTGTCCAACTCTAAAGCCTGCTGGTTCTTTTATCTTGGATATTATGTTTGACCACACTGTAATCAAGAGATACCACTAAGATGGGAAGATGAGCTGCCAAGATGGGTGTGGGGCCTAGGGGTGAAGTAAGAGTCAGGAATGCCTGAGGTTTTTAGTTTGGGAGACAGGGAGAACGATGGTGGCAATGGCAGAAATAGACATACGGAAGCCAGGAAGAGGTGCAGCAGTTGGTGAGAGAATGAGCATTATTTTAGATACCCTGAGTTTGAGATGACAGTTCCATTCAAGCAGGAATTTCATTAGGCAAGTGACAATGCCACCCCCATCCGCCTTTCATTAAATCTGTCATTTTCTTTTCTTCTAAATTGGGAATGTTGCAGAGAAACTGTGAAATAGATGACACCCCTTGTACGTGCCAAATACCTGACCTCCTTTTGCAGCTTCTTACCTTTCACTTTCAGAAATATTCTCCCTTGAAGGGGCTTCGTGTTTGTGTGCAGGAATTAATAGCATTTTCTTTCCCTGTGCCCTGTAGGGAAAGAGCACAGCTAAACAAGGAGAGAGAAAACTGGAGTTCTGAGCTGCCTTGCTCCGAGTTTGGTTGGAGGCCCCTTATGAGGGTCAGCTGGGAGTGAAAGAAAAGTCAACTCAAGCCCTGCCAGCACCCTCCACCACCTGACCTCCCATGGGTGACTGAAGAGCCGGCTAATGAACAAGTTCTTTTAAAGGCAGCCTGGGGAGTGTGGGAGAGGCTGAGTTCAGCAAAACATGACTAGGTGGTGCTGGTGCTGTTTCGGGGTGTGGAGGCAGAAGTGGTTGATCTCCTTAATTTGAATAACTTTGGAATGGTGAGATGGCGCTTTGATAGAGGATTTGATTGGAGATTTTGATGGTAGGATATGTTGAAAGAGGGGATCAGGCTAAAGCCATTAATAGGAAATTATATTTCAGATATTGGCAGTTGAACTTAATGTATTCTATTCTCACTTCCAAAGGCTTTGAATTTTTAGTGTTATTTCTATTTTGAGGAGAGTGGCCTATGAGTACTTCTCATCCCATGTGTTCAATCCAAGGAGACTATAGGAGTTATTACTCTCCTCCTTTTTAAATTCTTTCTGTGTAACAGAGATTACCCACAGTTGGCTTGAGAGTTTTACGCCACAGTTTGGTAGAAAAAAGACCACTCAGCTGGAGGTCAGAGGCTTGGGTACCAGTGGTAGCTCTGACCCTTGCCATCAACTGTGTGGCCCTGGGTAAGTCTCTAACCTCTCCTAGCCTCAGCCTCTTCAGATATAGGATGAACATATAATTCCTACATCTAGGAGTTGCTGTGTTGACTAAATGAAGTAATGCTTGTGTATCAGCTTTGCAAATTACATACCCCAAACAAATATATATTAAGATTTTATTTGCTGCAACAGAAGAAAGTGGACCATCTCTTGGTGTTTGTTTTGATGAGACTTGACCTATATAACACTGGCTCAAGTATGTTTGTTAAAGTGAATCACCTGTTGCTTTCTGGGCCATACTTGAAATGACGTGCCGTGTTACAGTGAACCCCTTTTGCACCGCCCCAAGTTCAGGTTGCCCTTACACAATTTGGGCGAGATAGATGAACACACACCTTCCTCCTTCTTAGAAACAAAACAGTGACTTGGGTAGGGTAGACATTAGGAAAGTGACTTAGCTGGTAAATATGTGATTAATAATGGAGATTTGGCCTAAGCATGAGTGCGAGCCTCTGAATACGGATGGGTAAATGATAAATAGCAAGTCTGCCAAGTTGAGCACATTGGGGAACCTCTTGGGCTCTGTTCATGCTTGAAGTATGACTGTGCCAATACTGTACTCGCTATTTAACAAAATGAGGTCATACCAATCACACTATTTTGCACGTATTTGTTTACACATCTCTTGTCTGCTAAGCTATGAGCTCTTTGAGAGCAGGGACTGTTTCTCTTTGTTTTCTAGCATCTAGCAGAGTGCTTAGCATATAATAAATGTGTATTGGATGAATGAATGAACGAATGAAATTCTTTGCATTTTTATTCAGTTAGAGAGATTTTTTGAAAGGCATATATGTGGGATTATTTTTGCTGTCATCTGCTAATTTCACAGATGTCTTCTCAACTGTAGACCTTCATATAAGGAAAAGACCTATTTACGCATAGTTGAGTTGTAGCTGCCGCTGCCCTGGCCTGATGGCACAGTGGTGAGGGCTGTCTCAACATCTGTCCCATGTCTCTTTCATAGAGTAATACCCTCCCTCAGCCCCTTTTCCCTGTATCTTCCTTTCAAGGG
Organism: Gorilla gorilla gorilla; assembly: GCF_029281585.2. Taxonomy (NCBI): domain Eukaryota; kingdom Metazoa; phylum Chordata; class Mammalia; order Primates; family Hominidae; genus Gorilla; species Gorilla gorilla. The sequence goes on along the minus strand of NC_073224.2, from coordinate 50,527,828 downwards.
TTGCTGTGTAGTTAACTCTGCCTCAGGCAATTTATCTTATCTGTACTTTTCTCTTCCTCATTCCTCTTCTCTTTTCCAGTGCTTGTCCAGTAACCTCAAGGAAATCTGTTCCAACCCTTCTTTGCTGTTGGTGTATTCCTATTCATGAGTTAAATCCCAAACAAAACATACTCTAATCAGGGCAGTCGAACTTGAAAAGAGTCAGTGAGAAATCTGAAAGGAGGAAAAGCCTCGCCACGAGGCTCCAAGTGAAATGAAAGCCATAAACACCAGCTTCGTCAACCTTGAAAGCTTCTAAAAGTGCCCGTAAGCCTCCTTTTGAATCACTAAAAGTTTTCACTTACCTCCCTGTCTTTCTCAAATAAAATTTCCTCTTTCTCAGCCACCAGTCTTAAAAAACAAAGCAAAACAAAACACTTCACACCTGCTTCTTATTCAGTTTTACACTAGTGGAAAGAGAACAGGATTTAGAGTTGGAAGGCCAACGTGAGCGTCCTGCTGCCTCTTAGTAGCTGTGTGACTCTCTATAAGCTTCTAGGCTTTCTGTGCCTCAATTTCTTCAACCGTTGACAATATGACCGTGTATCATCAAATAATACACTATGATGTGAAGTTTATGTAGATGAAGAACTCTTTCAAGCTCACAAAGCACCAGATACATGTCAGATATTTCTAATGTTACACCAGTTTTTAATATCATGTTTCATTTCACATACGGTACTTGATATCTCAATTACATTAGAGGCTAAGACAGTTTTCTACCAGCATGAGAACTGAAACACGATAGCATGCCTTTTATGGCAAAATGTGTTTGAACTTCAAACAACAGATTTATAAAACTTATTATGCAATACACCCTATCAGTAAATTAATTGAAGGCTGCCTCTAGATTGTTAGGTGTGGATGACAGGAACTTTATTTCATACTTCTTTTGTACGTGCCATTGCTGTTTAACAGTGTTGGGTTCATAACAGATGATTAGACAGTCTTGTTGATAGTTTGGAGAACCACCTTAATCATGACCTAGAATCATTCTTATTTCAGAGCAACCTAAGTGTCTTGACTAATGTTAAACTGACTAATTTGTTTTGAAGCTGAGAATGAGAAATTGGAGGTCCTTCTCATAGATCTGAGATTCCTTTTTATTCCCGAGTTGGATAAATTAGGGTAAACAAAATCAAATACTTGTAAAAATACTGTACAAAGGAATGACATATGTATGCTGGTTCCCTAGCAGGGTAATTCCATCAGCGCTTTAAAAAAAAAAAAAAAAAAAAGATTACATTCCTTCTCAACCAGCCAAAGGAGCCATTTTCCAATCTCTTATCTTGTTGGGGTGTGTTAGAAAAATATACCAAGTGTGAGAACCTGTAAGCCTGAGGTTCATTAACCTGCTTAAAACCAGTTTTACTTCAAATAGGTGATCTTTAGTGTCAACCGTTGTACTTTTGTCTGCAGGGAACAACTCAAGTTTCGTCCTGTCCTCAGTAAGCAGATGAGAGTTAGGGTTGACGTTAGAAGCCAAGTTTTTGTGGAGCAATAAGGTAAAATTATGAAGGAAGCCTATAGAATTCCAGGAGAGTTTAAAGAAAACGGTAGAATACTTTCTTAGCAAGGGTATGGGTGGGCTTCTGAGTGGAGGAAGCAGGCTAGACCTTGGGATGTTCCAGTCCAAATTCTGTTTCGGAAGCTCCCTAAATGTATGCAGAGGTTGTGTAATTGTATTCATCACTGTTGAATGTATTATTGGTTTGATTTGGTTTCACTGCTCCTAAGTTCCTTTTGTCTTATCTTGCAAGCATATCACTGTGAGTACTTAAATCATTAACAACTCATTAAAACTCTTTTGACCATTTTCATTTTCTACCAAGCTGAAGCCTGGGTGTGGTGGAAACTTGTGCAGGCCTGCTTGGCTGTGCCGCAACTGAGCAGCTCCTAGCAGTTTGGCTGTCAAAAGGCCACTGAATAAACAAATTGATAGGAATGGCGGACATAATCTCTGCAGATCCTTGAAAAGAAGGAAGGGGCTGCAGGATACAGGATAGTGAAGGATCCTTCTCTTCAACCTGAAGGACTCTTCAGCAATTAACACCTTGACTCTCTTTTTATGCAACACTTTTTTTTTTGTCCTCTCAGAGACTCTATTTGTACTTGGTCTTTTCTTCTTTCAGGATTTCTATAGCTTCTTTTAGAGACTCAAAGTGCTTCCAGTTTTGTTACCTCATTTATTCTCTAGGGGCAGGAATTAAGGTCTTGATGGAGATGAAGTAGTACATCACTTACTGGGCTGTGGAGGCAGTCTACAACAGGCAGTTGCAGCAGTTCTTCTGGTTACATGTTGAGAAAGAGATATATATGTACACATACACACACACACACACACACACACACACACACACACACACACACACACACACATCTTACCTTATTTAGGATCTCCCAGAAGATAATTTTAAGTATTTGTAATTTCTATATATTTTAAATGGCTTATTTATGCCTCATAAGTAAAGAAAAAAGGTTTCTCTGCTTTTGACTTGAATTGTTGAACTATTTGTCCCTTGGTAAACTGATCAATTGCCATGCAGATTGAGAGAAAGCCATTCAATCAATCAAAATGTTTCTACTGCATTGGCATGCTTTGTAATGGAAATGAAAATGACAGCATGTTTTTGTCAGTTTAAATGAATGGGTTTCCTTTAGATCGATGCTGAAGTTGGTATTATAGGTATCTAGCCTATGAATGCTAATAATTAATTACGGAAATGCCTCATGGAAGCACTTGAACTTACCCCTGCATCTTACAGATATATCTGCCTGTTGGTGAAGTGTATGCCAGCGTTGACATTTCTTGTGAGTGCTGGCATGACCCATGACACAGCCTCTGTGGTACCAGAGGGCCCTACACTGTCTTCAGAGACATTCAGTTCAGTGCATTTTAAAAAATTCATTCATTCAATCACTAATTCATTCATGTACTCAACACATGATTATGTGTGCCTACTATGTACCAGGCTCTGGTCTGGTGCTAGAGATAGAGTTATTAACAAGACAGAGGAAGTCCCTGATTTCATGGAGCTGTATTTTTTTTTTTTTTTTTGAGACGGAGTCTCGCTCTGTCGCCCAGGCTGGAGTGCAGTGGTGCGATCTCGGCTCACTGCAACCTCCACCTCCCGGGTTCAAGCAATTCTCCTGCCTCAGCCTCCCAAGTAGCTGGGACTACAGGCACCTGCCACCACGCTCGGCTAATTTTTGTATTTTTTAGTAGAGATGGGGTTTCACCATATTGGCCAGGCTGGTCTCAAACACCTGACCTCATGATCCGCTTGCCTCGGCCTCTCAGAGTGCTGGGATTACAGGCGTGAGCCACCATACCCAGCCCAGAATGGTATTCTTAATGTATGGACTTAAAAGGAGCATTTGCAAGGAAGAGTGGCAGTGGCAGCATTGTATGGGGAGCTCTGATTCTCATTTATGCAAGATATGTAATGCCTTTCTAAAGAATAGTGTTGCTACTTACAGCTCGGGCTTGGAGATAAGACCCACCACTCTGCAGGTCCACTTGAACTTCTTTGTAAGCCCACTTGAACTAATCTGGAAGAGTTTCAAGCTTTGGTACCCTATTTGCCAACAGCTGGGTACAAAACCACCTATTGGGTATGATTTTAGGGCTATTGTCAAGGTCCCCTGAAGGCGGATAGACTGAAGACATCTCTTCTACTGGTTACTTTATCTCTTTAAAACATTCTTTTATTGTATCTCACTCAAAAGACTAGCTGTTTATTTATACTTTAGTATGAGATTCCATTTGTTTCTTTACAAGGTTTTGATAAGGGTCTAAGACTACTAGATGCCAGTTTAGTGAGGGAGGGCACTCTGGGGGAAGTAAGCAGGTATATGGGGCTAAAATCAAAAGGTTGAAGCACCTCCAGTTGGACCTACTTAACAATTTTGCTTAGCCTTGAACTCTTGGCCTCTGATAATTAGTTTTCTAATTTTTTTTTTTTTTTTTTTTTTTTTTAGACAGAGTCTTGTTCTGTTGCCCAGGCTGGAGTGCAATGGCGTGATCTCAGCTCACTGCAACCTCTGCCTCCCAGGTTCAAATGATTTTTGTGCCTCAGCCACCCCGGTAGCTGGGATTACAAGCGTGTGTCACCATGCTCTTGTAATTTTTGTATTTTTAGTAGAGACAGAAGTTCGCCATGTTGGGCAGGCTGGTCTTGAACTCCCGGCCTCGAGCAATCCACCTGCCTCTGCCTCCCAAAGTGTTGGGAGTACAGATGTAAGTCATCATGCCCGGCCTCGTTTCCTAATTTTAAAAATGAAATTGTTGGAGTAGATCATCACAATCCCTTTTAGTTAAGTCTGCTCACTGGGTAGATTTGTACCTAACTGCCCAACTGCCCAGGCTTTGGTGTTTTTCCCCATTCTGTGCTTTGGCGAGGAGATCCTGCGTTTTCTTTCCGTTTCCTTTGCCAGAAAGAGCTCCCTGTGGCAACATAGAAAATGTCAACTCACTGATTTCCCCAGAAAGGGAAGAGTCCACAGCTTCAGAATGGTATCTGCCCTGGTGTCTGCATTCTGGTCAGGCGGCTGCGTTCAGCGTCTGTGCTCCTGGGCTGGGGTGCTTATCTGTAGTAGCCAGACGGCCTGGGCGCTCACAGTAAGTTACGTTTACATAGTGGAGAGGTGAGCAAGCAGATAGTCTGAAGCAAGTAGAAAGAACACTCCAGTCAAGGTTTTCCAGAGGAAAGATTTTGAACCATCGTCAATTAAATAGAACAGAATCTTCTCAAGATCACCAGAAAATACATAGCCAGGGAGATCCCAAGTATTGTGGAACCAACCTAATTATAGTTACCTCCTATTTGCTTAGCATTTTGTGCTTTTAAAAGTGGTTCTCATTTCATATCTCATCTGATCTTAAGTATCCTGTGAGCTAAGCAGGTCAGAAATTATCATTATTATTATTTTTTAAGACAGAGTCTCACTCTGTTGCCCAGGCTGGAGTACAGTGGCATGATCTTGGCTTACTGCAACCTCCACCTCCTGGGTTCAAGTGATTCTCCTTCCTCAGCCTCCCAAGTAGCTGGGATTACAGGTGTGTGCCACCACGCCCGGCTAATGTTTGTATTTTTACTAGAGATGGGGTTTTGCCATGTTAGCCAGGCTGGTCTCGAACTGATCTCAGGTAATCCACCAGCCTCGGCCTCCCAAAGTGCTGGGATTACAGGCATAAGCCATCTCACCTGGCCAGCAGGTCAGAAATTAGTAATCCCATTTAAAATATGAGAAAACTGAAGCATTAGGTAGGCTAAGTGACACGGCCAAGGTCACACAGTTAATAGGGCAGGATCAGAATTTAGAATGCATGTTTTTTCTTTTAAAAACAACTTTATTCAGGTATAATTTATGTGCAATAAAATTCACTATTTGAAACCTATAGTCCAATGAGTTTTGACAAATGGTATATACTTGTGTAGCCACAATTATAATCAATAGGTTGAACATTTCTATCACCCCAAAAAGTCCCTTCATGGTCCTTGGCTTTAATCTTCCTCTTTCCTTCCCCAATTCCCCCTGTCTTTTGATGTCTAATGCAATGCTCTTTTCATTGTCCCCCACTCGGGCTTGACAGCCCTTCAGCCATATCCTTCTGGAGAGAGTCCTGGCTGGCAGCCAGCCCGCCTCATCATGTTGAGTTATGAGAGTGAATGGGAAGTTAGTGGGTTGCTTACTCCATTGTTAGTTCCTTCCTTCCCTTCTTTTACCAGCTCCAGGCTATAGAAAAATTATGTGGGTTCTCCTTCCCAGGAGAGCTTGAAAAACAGGACACCAGCTCACCTGTCTGCTCTTGCTTCCTGGTAGCCTACTGCTGGGGAGGGGTGTGAGTGAGCAGGAGGTGGTGTGGTGGTGGACTAGGCGACCTCTAGAGGATGCTCTACTTCTGTATCGTCTGCTCAGTCTCCTCCTTAGAAACCAGCTAGCTCTCTGCTGCCTAGTTGCAGTTCTCCAAGGCTTTAAGCAGTCTGAATTCCATATCTGATGAATGAATCCCAAAGGTGTTGAAGATCCCAGTTCTGAAAAATGAGCAAACCCCAAGTTTTATAATAGAAACTTTCATAGCAGATCGGGTCCTAGACAGATCCCTCCCTCTGTAACTGAGTTAGGTTTTGAGGGGAGATATCCCCCATTATACTGTTCCTAAATCCTAGATTTTGACTGTAGTGTTCGGGACATTCCGGAGAGTCACATTGTTTACCCAGGTGCTGGACCAGAGTTGCTCCCCGGCATTGCTGTGTGGCATCCAGCAAAGGCAGGTTGGGAGCCCGCTCCTTTTCATAGCCAGCTTTGCCTCCATACCAGCAAGATGGAAGATAGGTGCCTTCACTAAGCCCCTCAGGTGGCCACAGTATATGATCCAGAATGGTGGTCTCTATTTTTCTGTTTGCTCCTGTTTAGCCACCCAGTTTGGGAGTGGCCCTGTGTATTATGATTATCTCTTTCATTCATTTTGGGCTATTTGAGTTTTTAGGGCCCTTTCCTATCCATTATCTCCTGTTCTCAATAAGTCTGATATCTTCTGTTAGAGTAAAAGCTCCATCTCCTCTGATCTAAGACAGCTGCAAGGACAGGACAGACTCAGATTTCTTCTCTGCAAAGGCTCCTGTTAAATCTTGGGCCCTATGGTATTGATTTTCTTCTAGTTATCTCTACAAATTTTTCTGGCTTTGCTGAAGGGGGAAAAAATCACCAGACTGCATGCTTGAGCTTCAGGTTTCTCCTTAGCTGGCAGCCTCAACCAGAAAAAAATTCTATTTGAGAGCACTGAGCCTCAGGCACTGGTTTTGCCCTGTACTCCCCAGTGTCTAACTCTTAACAGCTGGTGGCCATCCCTGGCCTCCATCTTTACTTTGCTGCATACCTCAGCTTGATGAGTCCTTGATGTTGAGTCCTTGACCTTACTGCCATCTTCTTTCCCCTGCAGGGGCCTCTTGAACTATGGGGAGCTTAGAAAACAGTGGGCTTCCTGTGTTTTGTCTACCAGCAAAGCTGGGTACCTGAATCCCCATGTGACAGTGCTGCATGGCTGACTCCAGTATTCTTCAGGAGACACAGTAGCAGGAACAGAGACTTAGTTGAAAGCCCCAAGTGTGTATATCTGAAGTGTTTGTACAAAGATGGGGGCAGAGAGCTGCTCATGTCTGCAAAGAGGGACAGTCCCACTTTTGCAGAGGTGACAGTCCACAGCAATGCTGTCTCTTCCATTTCTCATTGGGGTTAGGTTTCCAAAGGTCCATGAAGGTTTTATTCGTTTTCGTGCCCCAAGAGAGCTTTCCATAGTAATGAAAGAAATGTTAAGAACTGCAGGAAATGGGTAAGATTATAGATGGCCAAGGAAAGTGGCAAGGAACAAAAAAAAGACAATGTATTTTAAAGGAAAACTTTTTGGAGCTATTTCATGGATGCTGCTGGTCACCTGGGGAAATCTTGGATTTATTTGACAGTTCCCATTTTCCACTTAGGCTTCATGTATACATGGGTTTGGGAGCTAGGAAGGGGAATAATACCCTCCCCAAAGAGCTGTGGCTGAGCTCCCAGTCCCCAGGACCAAATTGAGCTGTTGCAGCTGGGAAGCAGATTGGTGCAGCCCTCCCCAAAATGCTCACAGCCCTGTGGTTATTTCCTGTCTTTTTCCCCTTGTATATTCCTCTTTGCAGCTTGTATCTTCCCTTTCTACAGGAAATCTCAGCTGCCTAGCCCATGGGCCTGGCTGGGCTGCTGTCTCCTTCCTTTAATTCTTCATAGCCCTTAATCACTTCTCATTAGTGGACTCCCTGGGAGGGAGGGAAGAAGGGTTTTGTTCTGATGCCGGCCTCCTGGAAGGGCTGTATCCCACCAAGACAGATGGCTGCCTAGCCTATTTTTAACTGTCTCTGGGGAAGAAGATTCCACAACCTATTTTGAAACCTGTTTCATTGATTGACAGCTTTCCAATTAGGAATTTCTTGCTGATACCTGACTTAAAATTTGACAGCTATAGTTGAAACTCATTTCCTTTTGTTTCTTTGAAATCATAGAGTTTGGGAAAGAGAGGGATTTTAATTAGAAGTCGTCTAGGCCTACCCCAATGAAGAAAATAAGTTGAAGTTGAAACTGAAAATGCCTCCTCATCCTCTCATTGAGGATCCCATCAGTTTTGGGATCTGCCTTTGAAATCACACATTTGGGTACCATTCTGTAAGAATCAATTTAATTTTCAGGGAAAAAAAAGTGTTCTGGAGCTGGAAGTTTAGAGTGCAAGGCATTAACGACTTACTCTATTTTGTTTCTAGTGAGAAAGTTAAATGATGCTTATAGAATTACCTTGCCTCTATTGGCAGAGAGTAAAAATAAACTGAGCTCTCAATATACAAAGACTTCCCCAGTTCTTTTCCTTTCGCTCATATCAATGCCTGTCTTTAAAGAAAAAAAAAGGGTTATTTTTCTCTCCTCCATCAGTGGGATTCTCTGTATTTTAAATATCTTTTTTAAGACTAATGTCAGGTGACTCAAATTCCACTGAAGTCTCTCTTTTTAGTTGTCTTTCTGCCGCTGCAGACTTCTCTTGACATGAGACTCTGCTGCTTCTCTTGACAGACTGCATCTCGATGGCAGAACACTGGTAAGAAGCTAATGAAGTTGGTTCCGTTTCAGTGTGTGGAATCTTGTTATGTGGTATACAAGTCCAGCATTCTAGGCGAATAAACCGAAAGGTATTAGACTGACTATAAAGGGGTCTTGGGAAGGGATCTTACTCCTCTTTGATAGTTGGTACTTGTACCTTTTCTCAACACCTGCGACATTTTCTTTTTCCAGAGATAGCATCGCATGTCAAGGTGGAACATCAGATGCTTGGATCAACCAATGAGTTGTATCCAGACCTGTGACCAAAACTGAGGTGGCATTTGGGATATCATTCACCTTTTGGTCTGTGCTTCAGGCCATGAGTAGTTAGTGTATAGCGCATGTTCACAGGCATTAGCATCTCAGTCTTTTGAAATATGGCTAAAATTTAGTATTCCACCTGCACTTGATCTACTTGAGAAGTATTTAACAGGTCTATTTTATAAAATCCCAAGGCAGCCTTTTCTGCTACCTGGTTGGATTGGGCTGCATGAATATAAACTCATTTTGCTATCAGCCTGAGAAATAGGCAGGTATACTGGAAACACCTTCTCATCTGGGGCAATTGGACTAGTAATTGGTCAGTTAATTCCAAAAGTCAGTTAAAACAGAGAGTCTTTAAAAACGAAGACAAAACTGTTCTCAAGCATTTTATTTATTTTAATTTTTTTTTGAGACAGGGTCTCTCTATTATTGCCCCAGCTGGTCTCTAACTCCTGGGCTCAAGCCATCCTACAGTCTCAGCCTCCTGAGTAGCTGGGATTACAGGCACATGTCATCATCCAGCTAGCATTTTTATTTTAACTTAAAAATATGTAAATGCCAGCCTGGCCAACATGGTGAAACCCCGTCTCTACTAAAAAAAAAAAAAAAACAAAAACAAAAATTAGCTAGGTGGGTGGCAGGTGCCCGTAATCCCAGCTACTCGGGAGGCTGAGGCACGAGAATCGCTTGAACCCGGGAAGCGAAGGTTGCAGTGAGCCGAGATCACACCACTGCACTCCAGTCTGGGCGACAGAGTGAGACCGTGTCTCAGAGGGGAAAAAAAAAAGTGAATGTACACGTATTCACAAATCTTTTTATGTGGGCCAGGGCTTTTTCTTAAAGTGTGGACCCTTCAAGTAGAGTTCAGTTGACTTTCTTTCATAAATTATACACTTAACATTTGATCTGTGATTTCCAGTTTCAGTTTAAGTGAACCAAGTTCTTAAATACATTTGAGAAATGAAGGGCAGAATTCTTCCAGATTTTTAAGCTCCACCACTACAACCTTTTACTGTTGTCTTGCCCATATCTAATTCAGCAGCAATTTTTTTTGGCAACTTGCCTTCAAATTTCTTCCAAGCATTCAACCTCTTTTTCATAGAAATAACTTTTTTTATACTCATATTTCACTTGTTTGTATTATATAATAATTTAATATGTAATTAAAATAACAAGTATACCTAGCGTGAACTAACTACTGACCCTGAAGCAGCCAACCTGGCTGGTGGGAGTAGATGTGAGTAATACACAACCAGCCTCCAGTGTGCTATGCAACTCAGCCAGTTTATTTTGAAGAGAAGTTGGTATGTCACATAAGCTGACAAGTCAGTTAAGAAAGTATCACCCGTATGTTTCTCTCCTTTTTGCCTCTACTGATTGCTATGGGATTTTTATCTTAGCACCTGTTATCATAATTCCTCTATTAAACTATAAGCTTTTGGATGGCAGGGCCCTTTTCTTACTTATGTGTGTATCTCCAGTGTCTCCTGATATAGTGTCTGGCCTATAGTAGGTGCTCAGAAGTACTAACTAGACATATATATGTCTTAGTTCAGTGCTATATATTTGTTGGTGCCAAACAGCTCTTTATTGAATAGATGGATATATGTATGTATTACTGCACATAATGTACTCAAAATCCAAATGAGAACCTATAGAGTATCTATTTTTTAGGATTTTTGCCATACTGATTCCTTGTGTTTGCATGAAAAACTGAAAATTGACTGTGGAGCTTTTAGGCTTGGGTTGGAACAATATGTATTTTAGAAAGATTACTCTCTTAATAATAACTACAACTCATTCTTAGAATAATAAAAATCATATCAGTACTAAGTAATATTTATCAATTGCTTACTGTGTGCCAGGCAGTATGCTAAGTGTGTATGTTATCTTAGTTCATATCCACAGCCCTGAAAGAAGACACAACAAGGCATATTGTGTTATTATTTCCATTTATAGATGAGGACTCTTTGGGAGCCAGCAAGGAGGTGGTACAAGGTCTAATCTTTGAACAGTTGAGAAACGGGTAGTTTGTTTTCATAGTGCTGCTTCTTATTTTCAAGGTTGAGGGCCCTTCTAGGCGAGGCGAAAGGAACCCTTAAATCTAGAGACTGCCTAGAGGGAGAAACTGACACTTGCTTTTGGCTTTCTGGGAACCAGGGTAGGTCCTCTCTTAATGGAAGAGAATTAATAGGATCCTGTGGCTGGGCACTGGGCAGTGTTTGAATAGCTGCTGGCCATGGTAGGTAAAGCCAAAGTGGCAGTGAAAACAAGCTACTGTGGGACATTAGACCCTGCCTGTCACTTTTCTTCCCAGGCCACTCCCTTGTTGGAGGGCCCTTCTGAAACTCCTCTTGCTCTGTAGTCTGGATGCTTGTGAACAAGCTGCTTGCAGGTGCCAAAACAAACAGCAGTGTGGGTCTCAGGGCCTGGGCTTGGAAGCTGGGCAGAGGGTGGAAGGGCTCCATTTGGGAGCAGTGTTGATGGAAGTAATTTTTCTAGCTGAGGTGTGAGGTTGATTCTGAGCTGAATTTAAGAGAAGGCTATGGTCTTTTGTCCTTCCACACTTTTGCGACCCAGCAGATACTACAAATGCAATCTTTACAAACCCACTCACTGCCAGAAATGAATCTAAAAAAGCGCTAGTCTGTGGACCTCTTGGTCAGGAAGGTGACATCAGTGGCAACAGCAGAAAAACCAATCAAACAAACAAAATGCCTGTGGGCTGGCAAACAGAATTTCTTTGCAAGGTTAATTCTGAATGTCAGACTCTTTCCTTTTTTGTAGGTTGGAAGGAGGCAGCAGCAAAGGGAAAGAGACAGCAGTTGGAGGCCACCTTCTTTAGTCCCCCTTCCCCAAAGAAGAGCCGTAGCTAGTATTGTGGTTGGCATTAAATTGATATAAAGACACCCTGGCCTGGAAGTTAAAAGAAAAGTTTTTTTTTCTTTCTTTTTTGAGACAGAGTCTTCCTCTGTCGCCCAGGCTGAAATGCAGTGGCATGATCTTGGCTCACTGCAACCTCCGCCTCCTGGGTTCAAGCAGTTCTTTTGCCTCAGCCTCCCGAGTAGCTGGGACTACAGGCATGCGCCACCATGCCCGGCTGATTTTTATATTTTTAGTAGAGATGGAGTTTCACCATGTTGGCCAGGCTGGTCTTCAACTCCCAACCTTAGGTGATCTGACTGCCTCAGCCTCCCGAAGTGCTGGGAATTACAGGCATAAGCCATTGCTCTCAGCCGAATGAAAAGATTTTTGATGTACTTTTTAGCCAGAGGGAGTTTATGCTGCTGTGTGGCCAGTTTTTCCACATGTCTGCAGCAGTTACAATTTTTGACAGATATCTTGAGAAGATTATAGATTTTGATAGAGGCAGTAACTTTATTAGCAAGACTGATTTCATGTTAGAATGAAATCTCTGGGTCTTTTTCGGGTTACTTTATGTTCCTTAAAAAGAAAGACATTGGGCCGGGCACAGTGGCTCACGCCTGTAATCCCAGCACTTTGGGAGGCCAAGGCGGACGGATCACGAGATCAGGAGTTCGAGACCAGCCTGACTAACATGGCGAAACCTCGTCTCTACTAAAAATACAAAAAAATTAGCTGGACATGGTGGCGGGCGCCTGTAATCCCAGCTACTCAGGAGGCTGAGGCAGGAGAGCTGCTTGAACCCGGGAGGCAGAGGTTGCAATGAGCTGAGATCGCACCATTGCACTCTAGTCTGGGCAACAGAGTGAGACAACGTCTCAAAAAAAAAAAAAAAAAAAGACATTGACTGGTCTTGGCAGTATTTGGGTTTTATTCTGAACTGTGTAGAGTTGGCCAACTCAGGAATTCTAGACTAGGGAGAGAATTTTGCAGTGCTTTTGAGCATGTCTTGGAAATGTGCTGTACTCAACACTATGGAATGGTTCTCCAGTTTGGCTGTAAACTCATGGAGCTGGCTCCTTGAAATGCTAGCGTCCTAGCCATGCACGCATGCAAGCAAGCAGAATTTGTTCACGCCTAGGCCATATGTGGATGTCACTCTTCTTCAGTTTCATATCCAGTTTCTGCTTGCCTGAGCTAGAAATGAAGTCATCCAGCACTCACAAAACCTCTGGCCTTAGAAGCTTAAAAACAAAAACAAAACAAACATAGCAACTATCCCATACCACCTTAGTGAGGTGGATATTATTGTCCTCTTTTCAGAAGTGAGGAAACTAAGGCTCAGAAATTAAGATACGTGCTCATGGTCACACAGGTCCTAGGAACTGGGATCCAGGATCCCAAAGTCTGCCTCTAAAGCCTATGCTTTTCCCATGGGGCTGCTGAACCTGACCTTTGCACTTTGCCATTTATGTTACTTCTTCCATTCCTTGGAAGTAAATTGAAATGGGTTTGGGTTGGCGCTGTGGCTCACACCTGTAATCCCACCACTTTGGGAGGCTGAGGTGGGTGGATTGCTTGAACCCAGGAGTTCGAGAGCAGCCTGGGCAACGTAAGGAGACCCCATCTCTACAGATAATTTAAAAATTAGCTGGACTTGGTGGCGCCCACCTGTGGTCCCAGCTACTTGGGAGGCTGAGGCAGGAGGATCACCTAAGCCCGGAAGGTTGAGGCTATGGTGAGCTGTAATCATGCCTCTACACTCTGGCCTGGGTGAAAGAGCAAGACCCTGTCTCAAAAACAAGCTAACAAAAAACCCCCTAAAAAACAAAAGAAATGGGTTTGAGAGAGAAGAAGAGAGAGAAACTTAACTGTGGGTGTTCATAGTTAGGTACTCGTGGAGGACCACCTACCATCAGACGGGAGTGGCTAGCCCTTGTTTTCATTTATGCAGACAGACTTCCTTTTCTACCTCTGCTGGTTATACCAGGTACAAATAGGGATGCTGCAGTAGAGCAGAGGAGCTAAACATGGCTTCCTCTGACTTACATAATAAAATAAGAATCTCCCCAATGGCCCTTTCCTGTCTGCTGGTCTCTGTGATGAAGTAGGCCACCCTAGGGACAGCTTCACTTAAGGGCCTCCCCAGGGTTATCAGGTCCACAAAGGGTCTTGGGATCAAATGTACAGCTAAATTGATGAGATCAATTCATTAAGATAAAGACTTCTACTTCCAAAGCAGTATGGTGCTTGGGTCAGTGTCTCTTTAGAAATTAATGTGTAGATAAAATATTTCATATTAGGGAGAGCTCTGTGCTGCCCTTTCCCAAAGCTTTGGTTATTTGATGAGAGGGAAAGTCTTCTCGAACCTATGTCAGAATATTCTGCTTTGAAAGATGAGGGTTTTTCTTGAGGCTAGTTTTGTACCTGCTGTTTCTTTTAGAAATGATTGCTCTATGGATTTAAAAGGTGACCCAAATGACTTTTTTATTATTATTATTTTTTAATGCTGGGAGGAGGTTGCGTGTGTGTGTGTGTATGTGTGTGTGTGTGTGTGTGTGTGTGTGTGTATGTGTGTTTTATCTCCTTCAACTCTGACCACCTGGCAGTCAGCCTAATCTCTGCCCTCGTGTTGATCTTTAATTCAACATTTAATTACCTATCTTGGTATCCATATGAATTTGATTGTTTTTTTGGCTTTTTTTGAACTCATAAAAGGTATCCAAGTTCCTGGAGGGCATAGTGCCCATCTCCTCCCATCCACCAGTGGACATTCTTTTTCAAAAGACACATGGCAAGTACCCCTCACACCTGAGCTGTGGTGGTTTGGGTTTGTCCCCTTTGCTTTTGTTTGCAGAACACCTTTTACTCCTTTTGCACTTGATGGTTCTGTTGTAAGGAAAATCAGTTGACATAAAAAGATATTAAATTGAGAGACAAAAAGATGCTGCCACACTCCCAGTTAGAGGCAGACTTTAGTCTATATTTTCAGATTTATTTTGATTATAAAGTGTAGTCTCCCCTCGCCACCCCCTGTCTTCTTTTCTTTGTAGTTCTGTAATCAGGAGTCTGTTATTCTCTTTCCAATGCTATAATTAATAGTCTGGTCTAAAATATAAAAACCTCAAAGTTATTAATGGAAATGTCACTACTCACCTCATTTTTACAGAGGCCACTTGGCCTCTAAGTCATTGAGTCTTTGGACAAACATCATTTAGCTTTGACTATGTGCAAGAACTGTGCTGTATGCTGGGGATTTAAAGACAAAGAAATACAGTTTCTGCCTCTGAGCGTGCATCATCTCACTGGTGAGGCTCACATACAAACAAACAGGCAGAATTCAGTGTAATTGAGAAATGTTGTAATTGAGTTATATATAGGGTTCTTATTTTGCACTTCTCTGTAGAGTAGTAGTTTCCATACTGTGCGGTATTTGCCTGTTCACTTGCCTGTTCCTTTGTGAGCTCTTGAGGGCCAGGAACAAATATGGATATAAACATGGAACCATGAGCGAATAGATGTTTCTTATCAATGCTAGGCCTGTCTTACAAGGTGTTCCATAGTGGAACCACCTGGGAAACAATTGATTTTGCATTCTTGTTTGTTAGCTAAATGCCTGATTTGCTTTTTAGGATTCTATTAGGTTAAATCATATGAAATTACCATTTTGTTGATAATTTCACATGGTTCCATGTAATAAAAAGAGATCAATTTTACAGACTTCTGGTTTTAGATCATGCACAGAGGTGAAGTTCTGCACAGGTACTGGGCATCCTGTATGTATTTCCACTAGGTTACTATTTCCGAGTGTGAGTCTCTATTTGGACCTTCAGAGAGGGAGCCTGTGGCCCAGCTATTCCTGTGTCACTCAGCTCTGGAGTGGAATTCTTCTAGGTAGTGCCTGTTTGTAGACTGGACAGGGAATAAAACCACTACTCTGTGCCCATTTATAAATATTTGCATTTACCTTGGAGAATGTACAAGACCCGGGCTTCATGCGTGTGTGAGAGAAAATAGCAAGTGAAAAGGATGTGTACACAGCAGCATGAATGGGGTGCTATTCTTAGCTGGGTCTCTAACCTAGAGAACAGGAAACAAGATGCTTCTGAATGTAGACTATGGCTGCCCTATGCTAGAGCCAAGAGGCTTCGAGTCATAGGGAAACTCATGACAGTTGTTAGTGTTCTTCAGACCTTCCTCTTTTGTAGAAAGTTTCATTCTTTGTGTGTCTCAGACTGAGATGGAGGAGGGGGTGACTCTCTTTTCTAAGGGATCTAGAGAGAAAGGGCAGATGTAGTCTTGAACAGTGGGCTTCTCAGCTGTGCTGCTTCTTCCACGGAGACAATCTGGATCTATTTGGTTGATGGAGCAGCTGCTCTCATTCTGAGTGGGTTTAGCATTTGAGAAATAGAGGGGCACCTTGGCTGACTGGACTAAACCTTCTTTGGCAATTTATAATAAATGCTCTCTGATTTATTGTTTATTCTTTCACATTGAGGTTGAACCTGATTTGCCTTTGAAAGTTAAGAGCAGGACTAGGACTAGAACTAGAAATGCCTGATGTATACTGTAGCACACAGTGGAGCGTTGTCCACTTTTTAGTCACTTGGTGACTACTGATTAATTGATTTGAATATATCAATGTCTGGCAGTTGGACCAATTACTCAGCTTCCCAATCTGATGGTGTGGTTGATAGAAATGTTTCCTGGTGGCATTTTCCCACAGGATTAGGATGGTGGTGGCATTAGCCAGGATCTCTTTTGTCACTGCCGCTGTTACTGAATGATCTGTATTTTGAACTTTCTTGACTTAGTATAGTATTATACATCCAGCCCTTACCCTAAATGCTTATTATTTAATATTGACAACTTACAGGTTAATGTTTTAAATCTTTTTTTTTTTTTAAGGCAGAGTCATGCTCCGTCACCCAGGCTGGAGTGTGATCTCAGCTCACTGCAACCTCTGCCTCCCAGGTTCAAGTGATTCTCCTGCCTCAGCCTCCCGAGTAGCTGGGATTACAGGCGCCCGCCACCACGCCCAGCTAATTTTTGTATTTTTAGTAGAGACGGGGTTTCACCAGGTTGGCCAGGCTGGTCTCCAACTTCTGACCTCAGGTGATCCAACTGCCTCGGCCTCCCAAAGTGCTGTGATTACAGGTGTGAGCCACCATGCCCGGCAAAACAGCATATCTTTAATTAGAACCCAACACGAGATGGTATTTCTTCAAAGAGGGCCTGAAATTGTGGTATTACCTCCAAGCGAACTTTATGAAAGGGATCGGGTCTGTATATAGACCATTTAATTTCTCCATTTCTCTAAATGGGAAAAAAAAATTGTTTTTGTTTCTTTTTTACTCAGAACACCAAGCCCATTCAGCCACCTCAAAAGAGGTTATAGCCAGGGCGCCCCTCTTAGAAGAAAAGACATTTTTTTTTCCTTAAGATTGGTGCATGGAAGCTTAGAGCCTCATTTCACCATCTCTCCTGATTTGATATAGATTTATGAGAAATGAATATAGGGAAAATACTGGCTGTAGACTTGACAACTGTTAACTTGGTGAACAGCATGTTCTTGTTTATGTTAACTGTGTACTTTGACTGTTCAAGATCCCCGTTACTTTTCACTTGTCATGCCACATCATTGCTGCAAGTTAGCCTCCTTAGATAAGATACATGGCAGTTAGCTATCTTCACCTGATGGGGAGGAATAGGGTAGAGAAAAGAATGTGATCAGCTGTGGTCAGCTTCTCCGTGGAAGTGGTAACCATGTCAGAGCCAGGCCCTGGAGACCTGGCTTGGAAAAGCATGAAGTTTACGTACCAGGAACTTCTGTAGAGCCGACCTTTCCATCTTAATGACGAGTTAAATGAGTCACGTAGCCTTCAGGTAAAGTCATTTCCAAGGGATTGTGAGGATGTGCCCAGGTTGGTTTGGACTGTGTCACACTTACTTGTACTGGCTTATCTTTGCTACTCATTTTTTTGTGTGTGTTATTCTTCTAACTATTGTTGATGATTTGAGTGATGCGAAAGATTTTGATGATGGTAACTTTCTATAAGAGATGTAGAAGCAAGAGGCCCAGAGAATTGATCTTGCCCTTCATCTGACACATTGTGACCAGTTTGTTGAACATGGTAAGGCCTGGAATTGTCACTTCGAATGTCTTCTTAATCTGGGAAATTTGAAGAGGTCTGCAGCAGGGAGGCTGGTCAGGGAAGTAGCTTTGCAAAATAAAATCTTCATACTGATGCAATCCCAGAGAACTTGCCTTTGGGTTTGTGATTGCAAAGTGTTGAATCAGTCTTTGGTGTGGATACAGAATATTTGAAGCTAGTTGAAGTGTAGGGGTGTTGGGACAGGAGAAATGATGAGATGAAGTCTTATCAGAGGCTGAAGGTCACTGGATATTTTCCTAGTAAAGGTTCCTTTGATGTGGAATTTATCCGTTTAGCCCACCTAATTGGAGTTATCTGGTTTCTGTCCCTGAAGATTCTGCTGTTGGCCCTGGACTACTTAATTCTGTTTGCTCACCAAATCGGTGACATAAGTTACAAGTTATGAGATTTAATGTTTAGAGTATGGTTTTGGATTATAGGTTCCTTGCATTCTTAAGTTAGCAGAAGGAAACCAAGAGAAGCAGCATGGTACAAACAAAACCCCAAACAAGTGCTAATGTCAGAGAGACCTGGGTTCAAATCCTAGCTATGCCACATATAAGTTTTATCATGAGAGTAAATTGTGTAATCTCCCAGAACCTCAGTGTTCTTGTTGCTAAATGTGCACGAAATAACTGGCTATCTTATAGAGACGTTGTGAAGTTAGAGTGAGTGAAGGTGACATGCCTAGTAAGGACCTGGCACGTAGAAGCACACAATCAGCTTTAGCTGTTTCTGTTATTAGCAGTGGACTTAGCACTGTATAAATCTGTCCCTCCATGCTTCCCACTTGCCCATTTGTCAAATGGACTTGACATTCCTTACTCAATGGTTGACAGGGAGCCAAGTGAGATATCTGAGCTGTTGAGGATGGATGTGTATCTCAAGATCCTGGCATTCAGACTGGGGCTCTACAAGTCGCACTATATTTGCAAATTGTAGCAGAACTATATTAAAAACATGCCCTGCCTGTTTCCCCTCGTTGGTCCTCCCATTCAGAGAGGGGCTTTCTGGCCTTGCGCTTTAAATAGTCCTCAGATGGTAATGTGGGTAGTAGATGAACACAATTCTTGTGAATCCATTTGCCTTGTGCTTGGGAGTTCTATTCTTAGACCACAATCACCGGAATAGAAAGCCTCCGACCCCACATCCGAACTGAAGCCATGTGGGCCTGGCTAATGGATTTCTTTGGGAAGCTGGGACAAAGGACCGGGTCTGCTTCTGTCATTGACTAGGCCAGGTATGGAGCAGTCCATTAGAAACCAGTCTCCTCCCAATTGTCTGGAGTTTATGAGCCTGGCTTACCTGGGATCATTTTCATGTTATGATCCTAATTAAAGTTCAGCCTGTTTACTCTGCTCCAGTCAAGGAGTTACAGGGGGAATCAAGGCAGATAAGATGTTTATGGGTGAACCCTGTTTCATTTTCCTCGGATCCACAATTAAAGAATTAACAGCACTTGTTATTTATTGAGCAGAACCGTGGGAGGGAGGAGGGCTTTAGTGCTTGTTTTGCTGCTTCTGTGAGCCCAGGGCTGCGCCAGCAGCATTTCACTTTTAATCCTTAGTATTGTTAGGCCTATACTTCCACCTATAGAGGTGGCAACTGAAGATCTTAACTTGCCCAGGGGTTCATGATCACGAACCTTCTACTACTTCATACCTTGAACACCATCTCTTCTAATAGATGGGCAACAGTATGGTCGTTTCTGTGAAGATACTGGTGACTTAAAAGCATTACTAAATGTTTATTAAACACTTGAATATAGTAATTATATATGTGAGAATGGATTCACATCTAGGGCTCCTGACAGTGTCCGTCAAGATGCTGGCCCCAGACCCTGAGTTTGTCATGTTATATGGGCATATTTGGTTGCCCAACTCTGAAGCCAAATGATGCCAGGGAGAGGGAGCGGCCATACTGTGGGGGTGTTTCTAAGAGCAGCCTGATCCTTAATTATCCTACTAAAGACAGTGTCCTCTGTGATCTCACCCTCATAACATCCCTGTTAAGATAGGAGGGGGCTGAAATCATTTGTTCTCCTTCACATTGAGGGGAGACTCAGGCACAGATGAGAGACAGAGGCACAGAAGTTAAATAATTAGTCCAAGGTCACATCAAATGATTTCCAGCTCAGCTGATGAATCTGTCTAGGTCTCGGTCTCCAAATATTGCAGCTTCCCTTACAATGTAATTTGATCTCAAACACTTTACATGTCTTATTTTTCTTCCTCCCTTTTCTATTTTGGTAAATAAGATGTTTTTTACACCTACTGCCTGATTAATGTTGGGTTTTAATTTAGCCCTTCAAGATGATCAATGACTTAACCGAGGAAACTGCTGCCAGAATGTAGTTTATAATGTACCTTTTTTCCTATGCTCGGTTTTCTGCTTCTGTATTTTGTACATTGTCAGTCTCTGTGGGTTAAGAACTTTGGGACTCTCAAGGGTCATCTTGACAGAGGAGCTTCTGCAGTTGGGAATTATTACCTTTCTCAGAGCAGTGCTATTGGGAAAAAAAAATCTAGGCATTTTTGTTCTCAGCTTCACAGAGGAAGTGAAGCACATTCAAGGGTAGCCCATTGGCTTCTCATATAGGAATAGTATAGATTTGGCTTATTTTAATCCTTGCTTATTATAATATTATTATTCATAAGCATACCTTTTCAGTTACCCTCGTGATTTACTATCTGTAAGAGCATAAGCTTACTGTTTGTGTAATATTTGTCCCTGTATTTTAGATGGGAGTTGCTGAGGTGGTGTAAGGTTTGGTAACTTCATCCGGCCTCTCAGGGAAATAACCAAGTTATTCACATTCTTAGCTGTATTATGTGAAGTTGTTTGTCAGCTTCATTGCTTACTACTGTGAAATAAGTTATAAAGAGGAACTTTTAATAAAAATAAATGGATTCACTCAGGGGAGGGGTATTCATTGTTGGTGAAATATGTCGAGTACCAGATGCTTTTTGGTCTCCCAAAGACCTATCAAACTGCAGATCTTTTGGCTTTGTAATATATTCAGTTCCACATTTATTCATTCAAGATTTTTATATCCTCATTATGTGCCAAGTACTGGGTTGGACACTAGGTGACAGAGATGAACAAATCCCTAATCTTAGGATTTCACAGTGGATGTTGGAATTTAGTACCGTTTAGCTTCATTAGGTTCTGCAGTAGTCCCAAGATTTTCCAAGATCATCCTGTCCTCCAGTGTTCTATTGATTCAACTTCAGAATATATCCCAGACTCTGTCCCTCTTTACTCCTCACTGCTGTTGCCCTGGGTCCATCTGCCATCATCTCTCACCTGGATTATCTCAGTAGTTTCCCAACTGGTTTCCTTGTTTCCATTCTTGCCTCCTTCTGTCTACTCTCAATATAACAGCTAGAACAATCCTTTTACAATGGAATTCAGATCATGTTTACCCCTCTGTTCAAATTCTCCAGTGACTTTCCATTTTTTACATGATCTGGCTCCTACTACCTGTCTCACTGTGTTTCCTACTACTCTCCTGCTCTTTCTCCTCTTAATAAACACTGGGCTCATGGTGTTTCCTTTAACATGCCAGGCATGCTTGACCCTGTCCTGTCTCAGGGCCCTGCTGTTCCCTCTGCCTGGAACATTCTTCCCATAGTGTCTGCATGGCTCGCTCTCTCACTGCTTTGGATTGCTGCTCAAAAGTCACCTTATCAAAGGCCTTTCCCAAAGGTTTAAAAATCATTCTACTATAAAGACACATGCATACATATGTTTATTGCAGCA
Source organism: Gorilla gorilla gorilla (assembly GCF_029281585.2). Taxonomy (NCBI): domain Eukaryota; kingdom Metazoa; phylum Chordata; class Mammalia; order Primates; family Hominidae; genus Gorilla; species Gorilla gorilla. Next base: position 50,506,118 of record NC_073224.2, on the reverse strand, counting down.
CTATTCACAATAACAAAGACTTGGAACCAACCCAAATGCCCATCAATGATAGACTGGATAAAGAAAATATGGCATGTAAACACCATGGAATACTATGCAGCCATAAAAAAGAATGAGTTCATGTCCTTTGCAGGGACATGGATGAAGCTGGAAACCATTATTCTCAGCAAACTAACACAGGAACAGAAAACCAAACACCGCATGTTCTCACTCATAAGTGGGAGTTGAACAATGAGAACATATGGGCACAGTGGGGGGAACATCACACACCAGGGCCTGTTGGGGGGTGAGAGGCAAGGGAAGTGATAGCATTAAGAGAAATACCTAATGTAGATTATGGGTTGATGGGGGCAGCAAACCACCATGGCACATGTGTACCTATGTAACAAACCTGCACATTCTGCACATATATCCCAGAACTTAAAGTATAATTAAAGAAAAAGAAAAAGAAAAAAAAAGTCACCTTATCAAGACCCTCTAGGCTACTCTGCATAAAATATACCCCACTTCATATTTCCTATTTGATGTCTGACTCCCCCTCCTCCTTCACTAAAACGTAAGCTCCATAAGGGAAGGGATTTTGTCTGTTTTGTTCTGTTGTATCCCTAAATACCTAGAAGGTGCTCAGTAAATATTTGTTGGTTGAATGAATAAATCAGCCTATTATTTAATCAGTCAATGTCCTCTGTAAAAAGGACTTCTCATACCAGTGGCACATATCTGTATGATGGTCAGTGTAGGGAGGGACATGGTCAGAATGGCTCTGTCTGTGTGGGATAGTTTTTCTTAGTATAATCCCAGAAGACTCCTATTGGGGTTAAGCCACAGATTTAGCCTTATTAGTACCACTCTTTAATCATAAAGTCAGAGGATGTTATGATTGGAAGGGATCTGGGGGACTGTTTGGTCCACTTTTCTCATTATTGATGTGAGAATAACAGAGCCTAGAGAAAGTAAGTGAATTACTCACAGTCATAAAGCTGTAGGGGTCAATCTGAAATTAGGCTTCTGACATACGATTCTGTAGTCTTTCCTGCATGTGTTCCCCCTGGCTGAGACAGTTCGTGGGCTTTCAGAGTTGACAATTTTCTCTCCAGTCTCTAAACAGGAGCTTTTATCTGGACATTCTAGGTTAGCATAGATGGACGATGACCCTGTAATGTGTGGAAAGTCCCAAAGGGTGAGCACTGTGAATGGGAACTACCCCAGATGTGTCAGGAGCACCACAGGCACGCTCACTCTTCCATTGGCAGGAGATGTGTAGGGTGGAAAGGAAACCAAAATCAAGACCCTTTGTTGCTCCAGTTCTTTTATGACATGTCACAGTCGAATGTGTCTCCATTTAAATTCAGATTTTTTGATGAATGGCCAGACCAGCTGCAGGCCCTTTGGGCCAGAAGCCTTGATCTCGCCAACTGTTCATTTTCTTGATGGACTTCCTTATTTCAGGCATTTGTGTGTAGCTGGTCTATTGTGGAGTTGTCAGAGGGGTGTAGAGCCCCCTCTTTGGGACAGTCAGTCCTCCCTGTGCAGCATGTCCTGAAGCTGGCCCGCCTCCATCCTCTTTCTAAGTGTGTGAGGTCTTTTGTTAAACAGGGTAAAGTGAGGGAGGACTCCTAAAGAGAGAAAAACTCCTCCAGCATTTGCTGGAACATGTTTGTGAACTGAGCAAGATGTAATTGGGATGGCATAAAAAAAAGACTTACATTTACTTAATTTCTTGCTGTCTGGTTTGTGATATATGGTGCCCCAAATTGAGGTTAGAAGGAGCTTTGATCATATGTCAAGAAGGTGTCATATTTAATTCTACTCCCTGTGGCCTCTCTTACAATACCAGTCATGCATAAAGCCCGTGGTTTTGCTGCATCTAGTTTTACTGAAGCAAAGGCTCTGGACTTTCATAGTTTACACTGACATATTTCTAGTTTGCATCTGAAATGTACTCTGAGGATGCTGACTTCCAGATAGCCATTTTTGGGTTAAGGGAAGTTCAAGTCTCCTGAGTATAGTAGCTATACCACCTGGAGAGCTTCATTTTGCTTTGGTGACAAAATTTATTTTAGCTTAGTTTTCTTACATTAGGTGGGCAAAATAACAAAGGCCAGAAAAGTTTAGGACAGTTTTCTGAGACACTCAGCAAAACTATGAGGCCTAGAATTGAGAACTGGGTATTACCCTGTAGATGATGTCTTTTCAAGCTGGGCTAGTGGAGTTTCTGAGCAGCAGCTGCATTCTCCTTGTACATCTTCAGGTTTTGTAAGATTACCTTTAGCCCTCTAAGTAATCAGATCTGCCTCACTGTCACTCATGGGAGCCCTTGATCTGGACAACGTGGACCTTGAGTAGTTGAGTTCAAACAACTGAGGTGGCAAGAGGGATCTCCCCCTTGGTTCTTTTTTTTTTTTGAGACAGAGTCTTGCTCTGTCGCCCAGTCTGGGGTGCAGTGGTGCGATCTGGGCTCATTGCAGCCTCCACCTCCTGGGTTCAAGTGTTTCTCTTGCCTCAGCCTCCTAAGTAGCTGGGATTACAGGCGCCCACGACCATGCCTGGCTAATTTTTTTATTTATAGTAGAGATGGGGTTTCGCCATGTGGGCCAGGCTGTTCTCGAACTCCTGACCTCAGGTGATCCACCCGCCTCAGTCTTCCAAAGTGCTGGGATTACAGACATAAGCCACTGTGCCCGGCCCTTATATATATTTTTTAATTGAAGAGGTAGAGAAGCAATCTCAAGGTCAGGACAACTTACCCTGAGGTTCTCACTTGTCAGGGATTGTGCTGGATTCTGACTTAGGTTCTGCCATCAAACACAGAATGCCCTGATCCTTAGAGGCAGAGGCAGCTCTTCAGCCTATAGGGTAAATAACCGGGAATGGAATTCTCACCAATTCTTATTTTCTATGCTAAAAGTTTTATTTTAAGATTTAGGCCTGCTTTTTTCTTTCTCTCTGTCTCTCTCTCTTTTTTTTTCCCCCAGTAACAGTTTAAAATTGGTGCCTTAGACACAAGCAAAAAGATATTAGCCCAGCTTTAGAAATAAGTGTGAGTCCACATGTAATTTTTTAGTTTCTCCTCTCCCTTCACTTTTTGCTTTCTTGGTAGTATGCTAATTGTATTCTTTTTCTGCATCTTTTTTCCCCATTCTTTGGCAGATATTATTACTTGTCTTGAAAGAGTAGGTGAAGAGCTGTTTTTAGGACTCTTTGAAAGGGTACAGTATGGATGACAGTCTTGGCTAAATGTAATCAGATCCAGGAAGCTGGAGTCAGTGTGAGCTGGAATCAGTTCAAATTAGCAAAGCACTGGCGCTCAGTGGCAGGAATACAAGTGACCACAAAGTGTTAAACACATCTGGAAAGGGATTCTGACATCATCCTGAGACTCTTTGGGGAATACATATAGCCTGTAGACCCATTCCTCTTTGACCCTATAAAGATTCTTTAAAGAGTAATACCGTGAGTGGTTTTCTGGCCAGCTTGCCTGCTCATTTATCTTTGAGGAGATGGAAGGAGACAATATGCCTCGTGGAGATCCACAGGCCCCAGAGGTGTATGGATTGTGCATTTGGAAGTGCTGAAGCTGAGAGACTGGGTCTCTTGGTGGACCCCAAGGGATCTGCTTTTCCTCTACTCATTGTCCCTACACAACTTTTCCTGGCAGCCGGCATTGCTGTTTAGATGGGTTGTTCTTTGCTGTTTAAGTTGTTTGGCAGTGGTGTGTCAGGATGCGGGTTTTCTGAATACTTTCCCAGCTGGTTACTTGAGTGGTGGTTAGGGAGGGGCTGTTCTGGGGCTGCTCTGGAGCTGTTGAGGTCGGGTGTCTGTCTGGATACTCACAGCTGGTCTGTAGAGGAGAACGCTGTTCTCATTCTGCTGCCTTTGGTGGTGCTGTGTGTGGCTCTTTAGATGTGGGTGGAGATGAGTTGGGGGAGTTAATGAGATCTCTTTTTAGCTGCTTTTGATAAAGTAGACTACTACAGGATTCATTGTGACTTTTTCCCTTAACCTGTGCATACTTCTCTGCTAGCCTTTGTGAAAGAGAGTTCAGGCCCTCTTGCCCTCTTGCTCTTTCGCTCTCTCTTGCCCTTCTGCCTTCTGCCATGGGATGATGCAGCAAGAAGACCCTCACCAGAGGCAGGTTCCTTGAGCTTGGACTTCCTAGCCTCCAGAACTGTAAGAAATTCTTTTCTCTTTTCTTTTCTTCTTTTCTTTCCTCCCTCCCTCACTTCCTTCACTCTCTCTCTCTTTCTTTCTCTTTTCTTTTTTTTTTTTTTGAGGCGGAGTCTCGCTCCGTCCCCCAGGCTGGAGTGCAGTGGCTCGATCTCCGCTCGCGGCAAGCTCCGCCTCCCGGGTTCACGCCATTCTCCATTCTCCAGCTTCAGCTCCCGAGTAGCTGGGACTACAGGCGCCCGCCACCACGCCCGCTAATTTTTTTTGTATTTTTAGCAGAGTCGGGGTTTCACCGTGTTAACCAGGATGGTATCGATCCTCTTTTTTTTTTTTTTTTAAATTATGCAGTGTGTGGCATTCTGTTATAACAGCATGAAATAGACAAAGGCTCCATTTTCAAGAGCAAGCCCTTTTGTAGTTTCTGAGCTAATTATGACTGCAAAGGAAGTTCTATAGGTAGCCTCAGATCTACCACCTAGTAAATCTGCTACTAACCAGACCTAGAATCTAGGATTCTAGATCAAGTGCTGGGCAACATGATACCTCTGCAACTTGGCACCTCCCTATATCCCTCCAGTTGGTTTGGCCCATCAGGACTAACATTAACCCTCATATCCTAGTCTCTCTTGTAGGCAGAAGCCTTGCCTAAACCCTAAGCTGCTTAGCTCACATTCTGTCTTGCTTTTTCTGCTTTTTTTTTTTTAGGAGGGGGTTCAAATATAAAATATACAGGAAAGAAATATAATGTACCTCCATGTACCCAACACCCGGATTAAACAGTTATCTCAATTTTGCCAGACTTGTTTCATCTACTTCAATCTCCCTAAACATTTACGTTTGTACAGGAAAAACTGGATAAATACCTAATTCTCCACCCTGTCTCCCGTTTTAAGTCATTTTTCAGAATAATGAGTTAGTGACTAGTAACCTCCACTGTAGTGACCAATAGTTTTTTCTTCCTGAATATCGTAATGAGCTCATAGATTATTGTTTGCATTTGAGCCCATTGTAGTCACTATTAATTGTTTTAGATGCTCATATTGTCTCATCTTAGGTTAATAAGTATCTCTTCAAGTTGATTCCCATGGCCTTTTGACGTGATCCTGTTGGACTTGGATGGCTTCCTTGCTTTCTGGCAAAAAAAAAAAAAAAAAAAAAAGATGTTCCAGGATCTATATCCTGCACCATACATGGAGTCAGCCATTTCTCTAGGGGGCCTTGATTCCTTTTAGTAGAGAACACAGTTTGGGCTCTAGGACTGAATTACTTTTGTGAACCTCCTCTCCTGCGATTACAGCCTGCACCCCTGCTTATAGCCAGTAGAAGCTCTTGTTGGGCATCAACAGATCGAAAACCACCATGTAGTTCTGCCTGACTCTAAGATTCATCTCTTGAGAATTTTGTGCTCTACCCCCGTCGTAGTCTTTATGGTTTTGAAACTTTTGCTTCAGTCACCCTGAATTTTGCCAGCCATAGACATGCCATACCTTGGATTGCCAAACTGCCCTCACTGGAGCCAATTTCTCTGGTTAGAATAGTTGTCCCAACTCATGCTTAATACTCTAGTAAGCAAGGTTCCACCTGGGCTCAGGTTAACTTTTCTCCTTTGGGCCCTGTGTTCTACCAGCATTCCATTTATCTGAAACCCTCCCTCACCTCATCAAGATCTTATCTGGTCTTTAATGATTTACTCTGCTGCTTCCTGGGTTCTAAAGAACCCAGTTCAGGAGTTCCTCTTTCAGTTCGAGATCTTATTGGCCTGTCTCGTCAGGTTGGTGTCAGCCCAGCTAGGATTAAGCAGAGTGGGGTGGGGGGTTGTAGTGCACTTTTGACACAGCGTGTACCTGGCTGACTGCTTCTCTGTCTTTTCTTTCCTATTGCAATTCATGAGTCTCAGCATCTTCTGAATGGTGTTTAGTAGGTCATCATGTTGAGTTCCTGCTCTAGGGAGTAGCATACTCTGGCTCTGTATCATTGGCAAAGGGATTTAAGGTTAGATGATAGGCTGCAGTTTTGTTAAATGGAACAATATGAAGAGATGGCATTATAAAGAGGCTTGGCAGCAGGGCCCATTTGAATGGTTGGTTCTTGGTTCCCGTGTTGATATAGGCAGGTCCTTGACAGGAATTTTGAATGGCCCCAAATGTGGTAAATCGCTGATACATCAAGTCATCCTCAAAGTTGTTTGTGTAACTGTCTTGAATGCAGTTTTGTGAATCTCTGGTGATTGTCTATATAGGGCTTAATCATTTAGTTATTTTAGTTGAGCCTGTTTAACTTCTTCAAAAGAAGATAAGATATGTGAAAGAGATGCAGACCGTAGGGAAAAAGCTAGGAGCTTTGCTCCCCCATCCTCTACTTGGGTTCTGGAACTGGACTCATAGGTGAGTAGTGAGGAGCTGGGCTCAAGCGAATTAATCCCGGATCTAGCTGTGCTGTGTGTTCGCTCCAGTCCTTGTGTCAAAGTTCACTTTGAGCCACTCAGAGTAGCGTGTAGAGTGGTCATTCAGGACTGTGCTAACTTACACTTCATTGTATCAAATGGGAGATCCAGTAATTTATAGTCTATTATTTCTGGAGTCTGGAGATGACTCTGTATAAGCTTTGCTGAAGCAGATTTTATTACATTAGAAGAGAACCTAGCTGGCTGCATCCAACACCAGAAGCTTTTAGATGCTAAGTAAGGAGGTCATAGTAAAGGTAACAGAATGACTGGAACCCATTACCCCACCCAAGAAGGAGAGTAATGAATTCCAGGTTGCCCTCTTTTCATTTCCCTTTGATTTTGAGTAATAAATTCCCTCCTTACTTCCCAGCTGAACAATTTGGGAGTCTGTATTCCCTAGAAAGACTCTGTTCACATACCCATCAGACTAAATTAGGTGAAATCTCTTTGGCCTTAATGAATGTTGAAGGATTTTAAAGGGGTAATGGAAATTCTTCTAGAAGTAACAATTCCCATTCTATTGGTGAGGCAGTTCTAAAGAAAGTCCCTGAACCTCTTAGGTTATTTTGTACAGCAAAAGAACCAGCATTGGGTTTTCTTTGCTAATAGATGACAGGGAGAATGTAGACACTTGGAATCCGTGGAGAATCCCTAAGTTGCATTTTAGCCTTCGTGTTATGTCTCCTTTCCTAACCTTTTTACCAGAGCTGATCACAGGAAACAGCGTGATAGATTTGCATGACCTATCTCCCTGCCTTCTCCTGCCATTCTTTTAGAAAGTGGTGAGTGGCTGCCTGCCAGGTAAAATCTGGGTGACAAAATCCAAAGTTAGATTCAGAGTTATAAGCATAGCCCCCACCCAAGTTGCTTCCAAAGAAAAGAAAGGAAGAGTGTTGTGTAAAATCTTGCTTCCTTGCCTTTAAATTGGGTACTTTATTGAGTTACCACATTAGAATCGTGCATTGTGCTAGTTTTTGTACTCCTGTTGATTGATTAATTTCATTCTACATTCATGGAACACCAACAATGTGCCTGGTACTATGCTGAGTACCTGAGATAAAAAGATAAACAGGAGTTGGTCCTTACCACTTAGAGCTCACAGTCTACTACTGGGAGAGTGTGGGAAGGTGTGATAAGAGCTATAGTGGTCTTGCCACATAATTTGCATTTGTATCTTAAAGCCAGTGGGGAACCATGGAAATATTTTAAGCAGGGGAGTGACATGATTCATTTGCATTTTACTTTTTTTTTTCTTTTATGAGACAGAGTCTTGCTCTGTCGCCCAGGCTTGAGTGCAGTAGTGTGATCATAGCTCACTGTAACCTCAGACTCCTGGGCTGAAGTGATCCTCTTGCCTCAGCCTGTTAAGTAGCAGGGACTACAATTGTGCACCACTACACACTGCTATTTTTTTTTTTCTTTTTTTTTGAGATGGGGTCTCACTCTTGTTTCCCAGGTTGGCATGCAGTAGCGTGATCACGGCTCACTGCAGCCTCACCTACCTGGGTTCAAGCGATCCTTGTGCCTCAGCCTCCCAAGGTGCTGCGATTACAGGCATGAGCCACTATATTTGGTCTCATTTGTATTTTTTGAAAGATCACTGGTGGCAGTGAAGATACCAGTGGGTTGGAGGGAGGAAGACTAGAGGCAATAACAGTTTAGATAACAGATATTTACTGAGCCCCTGCTAAGTGCCAGGCACCGATCCAGGTGCTGGGAACCTAGGCGGTGAGTGAGTAAGACAGTCTCTGCCCTCATGGAGCTTACGTTCTAATAGTGGTGGAGTAATGTGGTGGTAGGAAAGCAGACTATATACATGCAACAAATGATATTTTTTCAGATGGTGATAAGTAATTTGAAAAAATAAATAAATAGAGCTATGGGAGTTAGAGTGTTTGGGCATTGGGATGGGTACTAATGGGAGTGGGCAGTGAAGGCCTCTCTGAGGAGGTGATATTTGAGCTGAGGCAGCTATGAGAAGACCTAGGCAAGAGTGGTCCTGATGGGTAGAACGGCAAGTGCAGGGACCTAAGATGTGAACAGGCTTGGCACAGTGCGTAAGCACCATAAAGATGGTCAGAGTGGCTGGAGCATGGTGGAGCCCAGAGGAGCAAGTAATAGTCAGTTGAGGATGGAGCACATTCTAAGCCATGGGAAGGAATCTGGATTAATTCCAGTGGAGTAAGAAGCACTGTGATTAATTAAATCAGGGGTCAGCAAACTACAGCCCATGGGTCAAATCTGTCCTGCTGCCTATTTTTATGAATAAGCCATATTGGAACACAGTCACACCCATGGGTTTGTATATCGTCCATGGCTATTTTTAATGTTACAAGAGCAGAGTTGAGTAGTTTCAACAGAGAACATATGGCCCAGAAGCCTAAAATATTTACTATCTGGCCTTTATAGAAAAAGTTTACTATCCCTGAATTAAATGATCTAATTTAAGTTTTGAGGAGACACTCTGGCTACTGTTGAGAGAATTAATGGTAGGAGACAAGAGTATATCTGAATAGTTCAGATAAGAAATAACTAGATGTTGAGCTACCAGAAAGCAAAGATCACACCGTTTTTGTTCTGTTTAAAAACACCTAGCTATGCTTTATACTCATTAAATATTGTTGAATGAATGATGAGATGCTGAATAAGGGAGTGCCAGTGAATATGAAGGGGAAGTGAGGTTTTGAGAAATATTTAGGAGGTAAAAAATCAGTGCAGCTTATTGTTGACAAGGTGAATAGAAATAGGAGTAGGACAGAAGGAGGACTGTAGATGCCCTTCAGGCTTCTGATTCAGGGATCTTGGTGCATGGTTGGTGTTCCATGAACCTAGAATGAAATTGATCAATCAACAGGCTATTAACTGAGACAGGAAAAGTGGAGATACAAAGAGCATACACTGCCGGGAAGAAGGAATTAATCTTTGGACATGAGACTCCCGGGACATCCAGGTAGAAATGTCTAAAAGGTAGTTGGAAAGACAGAGCTCAGTGGCATGATGCCTAGACTTATGGTAACCAGAATTCTGGACTCGTTAGCTAGTGTGGGCTCTCCTAAGAAGGGTGTGTGATGAGAAGGGCAGGGTTGGATTTCATAAGGCATTCATTTCCATTACATTTTGGATCCAGAGAGGAGGCAAAGGTAAACTAGCTGCGTGGACAGTTTGCATCAGTCAGTCAGTCAGATCATCCCATGACTATGGCATATTTTTTCTGCAGAAGCTGATAGGCTCAGATGAAGCCTTGCCTTATCTGTTCCTCTGGCTGCCAACCTCTTTCTCTTAGTTGGGTTGACTGGGGCAGTGGTGGAGGTTTCTTCCCAGACTCTCTGCTAAGGTTGGAACGTTTGTGGCCTTTTAATTCTGTAGGTGATTCGTATTTGCATTTATCTTTTTTTTTTTTTTTAAAAGAGACAGGGTCTCATCCTGTCACCCAGGCTGGAGTGTGATGGCATGATCATAGCTCACTGCAGCCTCGACCTTCCAGGCTCGAGTGATCCTCCCACCCCAGCCTCCCAAGTAACTGGGACCACAGGTACGTGCCACCAAGCCCAGCTAATTTTTTATTTTTTGTAGAGACAGGGTCTCCCTATGTTCCCCAGGCTGATCTCAAACTCCTGGGCTCAAGTGTTCCTCTCACTTTGGCTTTCCAAAGTACTGGGATTACAGGAGTGAGCCAACATGTTTGCATTTATCTAGTTGAGGCTATGGGTAGGTAGAAGTGTCTAGTTGTTCTTGGTGTTTTGTTAGAGCAAGAACTCTCTGACACAAGGGTTAGGCAAGTGGCTAAATTTTATTAAACATTGTTAAATATTAATAAATTTATTAAATATTGTTAAATATTATTAAATTTATTAAATATTGTGGGTTCTTTTAACCCACAAAGCTAGATAAACCCATTAGAAATCCTGAACAATAGCTTCCCCTTTCCTTTTTGTCTGGGGAAGGGGAACCACAGAAATACTTAATAAAAAAGCACTTGTGCTGAAAATGGTCTTAAAACTGGATGCAAATCTCCCCTTTACAGAAGTTCATTATGAAAACCCAAGGAGGAAATCAACATTGTAAAGGGAGTAGGGAAGGAGGACCACTCTCTATCCCGCTCTTCCACCCCCCTCATATTTTTTTCAGCATACTGTCACACCTCTGTTGTTTGTACATTTTTAGAAGACACTTTTTGAACACATTTAAACCCCATCTTACATATAATATTCAAATTTTAGGGTCCCATATGTTTTATGAGTTTCTCCTTTTCTAAGGAAGCAGTTGAGTAATAGTTTTGCTACTCCTCTAACCTAAATTATTCCTGTCATGAGGTTAGTGACTTCTGACAGGCAGAGGTAAGTAGTTTAAAGCCTGATTACCTAGTCCCAAAGTGGACGAAATGGAGCCTTGAACCAAATAAATAGGTAGTAAAGGTAAATTTAAAATATGAAAAAAAGTTTTTTTGAAAGGCATATGTTGACGAGTATTATTTCCACTCCTGTCTGGTCCACCCTGTAGAACCCCTGCTCCTTATTGTGGGTGTCACTCTTAATAGTTCCTTATATATCTGTGCAGTGTTTCTTTATGTAAATAAAAGGAGATATGAACATATGTTCTTACCCCTCCACGTTCTTTTACATGAAAGGTAACTCATTATCTAACCTGTTCTGTACTATTTTGTCCTTAACAGTATGTCTTGGGGATCTTTCCTTGTTGGTACAGAGAAAGCTTTCTCATTCGTATATCAGAGCTGCATAGTATTCCATTGTGTGGATGGCTGCCTCCTACTTTATTGAATCAGTTCCTTACAAATGTGCACTTGAGTTGTTTCCAGTATTTGCTATTACAAGCAGTACTTCAGTGAACAAAGGCAGCTTTTTAAAGGGTCGCACAGCACTGCATATGCTACTTAAAATGAGATTATTCTTCATTCTTAGAATGCCAGTTGGTTTTGTTGGTTGATAAATTCCCAATTACTCGTATTCACGAGTGCAACATTGATGATGAATCTGACATCCCTTCATAACTTAAGAATCATTAGTCTGACTGCCCCATGGAGGCATACTGTTCTATCTCAGGTTTATTTCAATAATAAAACCTTTGGAAATTTTAATAATGAAACCTACTTAAGACCCTTTGCTTAAGAAGTCTGAATCACTGATCACTGCAATTACTGCCATGGCAGCTGTAGAGCAATTTAACAGGATAATAGTGAATAAGATAAATTACACTTCAGATTCTTAATGGATTGATGTGCAGAAGTATGCAAGGGAAGATGGGGGTGGGAGAGGAGCGCCTTTAAAATTTCAGCACACAGTAATAAAATAGGGAACTGGGCCATTGTAGCCGTTACTACTAGGAGTTAGTCATCTCATACAAACCTCTGGGGCTCTGTGGTGGGTAGAATGTCCTGTTTATTATAGACAACAAATTGGGTTAATTCTCTTGTTTGTGTGCCTCTGTGGAGTGGGTGGAAATTCTAGGTGACTTGCTAATTGTCTTATTTGGAATACTCCCGTTTCTACTAAAGAATTAGTATCTTTGGTATAAAAATAAGGAGGCAGACCAGTTTTACAAATAGCTGCTGGCCAGGAGAATAACAGTTTCTGCCAGGTGAGTGGTTAAAAAAAAGGCAGACTGGAAAAATAACTGTGGAATGGTGTTTCTTATTTACAAGGCTAACATAAAGTCTCCCTCTGTGTGTTGGGGATGGGGGAGGGGACGGATTGGCTAAGAAGTAAGTACAGTGCTTGCTTTGTATGTCCCTCGATTTGTGTTTAGGGGAGAATAGTGAGGATGTGGTCATACGGGTAGGCGTGGGGCCCAAGGAAGGGGTCCAAGGAAGCAAATCCAGGAGACTTGGCTGCAGTTCTACCCTTATGGACATTCCTTGGCACTTGGTCACATTGTGGACACCTCAATATCTGCTGGGTATTGATCTTGTATACCTTCATTCTCAGTACAAAACCCTTAGCACCCATTATCTCATTCTTCCCCACCAAAGCCCTTGGAGATAAAGAACAGGAGATGAAGTCTTTTCTCTCTTAATGTTTAATCAGCATTAACACACCTTTAAGTGCCATTGGATTTAGAGCAGTGTTGTTATTAAAGCAAACTAAATTGTCTTGAAGTGTAGAAAGCACTTTTAAAAAAAGAAGCAAGTTTAGGCTGAGAGAACAAGACAGATGAGGTTACTCCTCTGAGCTGGAAAAGATCTTGTGTCAAAGGAGGAAGCCTCAGAGATAATCTGGGCCAGAAGATTCTGTGTTCAAATCCTGGTTCTGCCTCTTGGTCAAGTTATGTAACCTCCGATTTATAATTATTTAAATCTGTAAAGTAAAGAGAGTGATATCTACCATGCAGTGTTTTTTTTTTTTTTAATGATTAAATAAGATAATAGAAATAAGGTTGGCCCTCAATAGGTGGTAGCTGATACTATTAATATTATTAACAGAGGGTCTTTTAAAGAATCTCATGATAGTTTTGGAGCAAAGGAAGGCACTCTCTTTTACATGAGGAGATTGGTACTTCTGGCAGTAAATCAAGAGGGCTGCCTTTAGGGTTGGGAAGCATATTGACAGTATTGGAGGAAGGTGTTAGTTGCCATGGCAACTTGGGAATTCATTTGGAGGGAGAGTTGTGACTGGAGGTTATCTCACTGTAAGAGACTGACTGGTGGAGATTAAAAAAAAAAAAAGCTTGTCTGGCAGGAATGAAATCTTGCTTGCTGTATATCTGCAGGAAATACCAAGAGATGTGCTCTAGAGAAAGTTCCAAACATGAGTCAGAATGATGTGCAGGCCTTCTTCGGTAATGGGTGGTTGTGTCTTAGTGGGCCTAAATGCTGCCACCAGTTGATTGCTTTTGTTCGCATGTATTACTTTGGTAAAAAAATAAATGTATGGATGGGATTTCAGTGAACAGGGTTTCATCGTGGGTTTTTTTTTTTTTTTTGTCTTTTGAAAACATGACGTCAAATTGTTGGATATTTTCCTACAGTTGGTTTAGTCCCCAAGAAGGTTTTAGTAAAAGAGTGTGAATACAGAGCGTACCTGAATCATTTACCTTGTTCCTAAGGTAAATGACATAAGGAATACAAGTATTTCCTTTTGATTGGGCAATTAAGACTTTTTTTTTTCCTATAAAGGTTCTTCTGATAGTGCCACTTGATTACTGATTTTGAAAAGCCTCTTGGTATGATGTACATAATGTCCATTGTTAGTTTGTCTGCTTGTTTGGTACATCTGCTGTTATCTGTTACCTTCTGATTGCAGCCTTGCCTGGAAACAGGGCTGGACCAAATGAACCCCTTAAAACAGCAAGATTCTGGAGTCGCTATTTACTTTTTTACAGGCTTCCAGTGCTTACTCACATCTATTTCCTTCCTTCCCTTTCAAGTTAGAGGTATCATTTAACTTGCATTGGCCAGCAAAATGTGGCCATACATGGCAATTCTGGGCAGAAGCAGTTGCCAGTATGGGACAGTTCAGTGCTTTCTTTTCTTGCCTTGGTGATGGTGAAAGTTTGTGAGCAGGTGGAACCTCTGTCAATCTGAGCTCTTGAACTACAATGATGGACAGATTGCCCCTCCCTGACCCTTGTTGGACACACAGCATAAAAAATAAATGAGCTTTTGTGAGGTTAAGCCACTGAAATTTTGGGGGTTAGTTGTTCATGCAGCAGAACCCAGCCCATTCTTACTGCCTTAATAGTCATTTAATACATATGTATTGAGTATTTAACTTTGTGCTGGGCACTGTTAGGTTGGGGATATAACAGTGAACAACACAGAAGTCTCTTCTCTAATGGAGATTACATCTATGAGGGAGACATAATAAATAAACAAAGATAATTAAATATTGAGAAGTGCTATAAAAGAAAATAAACAAGATCATGTGATAGAAAAATCTCCAAAGAACAAAGAGGCTATGAGAAGGAAATGGGAATCCCCCAGGACTTTTATTAATGACTTTTAATATTTCCTTATATGTCTTAAGACTCTGGATACTTCTAGAGTAGTTTCTTATGCCTTGGAAAGGGGATAACACTGAAGGCAAGAAAGCAATGTGTTGTATTACTTGGTAGCATGTGACAAAATTAAATAACTAGTGTACTCCAAAATAAATGACAACCGAGAATGATATTAGTTTGCTCTGCATCTTTAGAAACTCATTAGTGTCCCGCTGGGTTTAGTGGAAGATGAAATCTGAGCTTTGTTTATGTGCTGTGTTAAGCCCCTCCCCGAGGGCATCCATCTTCAGCATTCAGACTTTCCAGAGATCTAGTTGCTTAGTAGGTACTGGTCCAGTTTAATTGTATTAACCAGACTCTCACACTGGGGAGAAGTGGAATGCAAATTGATGCATAATGCTTATATCTTGCATAATATAATTTTGGAAGGAAATAGAATGATGACATATTTCCTTAAATCTTAAATGCTCTCCAGTGAAAACTTTGAGAATGGTTATAACTTTTCTGGAAGAAACATAGGGATAGAGCTCAGGTCTGATCATTGAGGAACATTAGGTTCAGTGCCAGTTGGCAATGATGATTTACTTTGTGTGACTGTAAGAAATCTCTTGGTACGAGGGTGGGCAGCACCTATTCTGCCTTGATAGGAAGAAATGAGAAAAGTGTTACTTGGGAGTTGTAATGGGGAAAGGAGAGCTTTATCTGCTTTTCTTTTCTTCCTTTTCTTTGGGGCAAACCAAAGCAATGAGAATCGGAGAAGGTCAGGAGAGGAGGCATGTCTTAATGACAGTTATAAGGAAGAATCAATTCATTCAAAAACTTAGGGCACTGGAAGAGTATGGGCTGTTTAATTCTATGTCCAAACTGAGAAACATGCTTTTGCTACTGCAATGAAGGGAATTCAGAGTGATGTGCATGGTGACATTTGCCCCTCATCCGTCAAGCCAGTCTTATGATCATCCCTGGAGGAAGATTGAGAATCTCTAAACTGGGGCTCAGATTTTTCTTTTGTTTCGAATATTTTAGTCATCTCATGTTGGCACATACTCTAAAAATCTGATCTGGATGAAGAAACTCCAGGGAAGTAGGAAAAATTGATCAAAGTAAGAGCAGCATTGAAGACACACACATCCTTGCAAATATATGGGTTTATTGATACAGTGTAAATTTCCGTGCCAGGACACATGCCAACAGTTTAATGATGTGTATATAGCAAAGTCCCTTGTTAACCCCATTCAGAAACTCTAAAATGAGTTGCAAGGCTGAAAGTATTGAAGCCAAAGGCCAAAAACAATGATCATGTTACCTAGGATCTCATGAATAATTCAGCTGAGTTTAATGCTTTTTCCATGGTGAAACTAAAAAGCTGAAATATTTGGCATAATGTAGACAAATTGTACCCCGCTTCCTTTTGGGAGGATGGTTGGTCATGAGGAATGTAAGGAAGGGTGGAGAAAAATAAGGAATCTTTTCATATTTGTTTTAACCAAATATATGGAATCTCAACATTCCACCTCTAAAGAAGTAAAAATATAAAAATTCAAGTTGGGGATTTAAAGATGTTCTCTTTGAATGTTCATTAATAGCTGAAGATTTGGGCTTGAGAGGCACTTAGAAAATTGCTCCTAAAGTCCTAGAAAGACGGTCACAGAAATACCAAGAGAGAAGGAATGCTTGATATTCTTGGTGATAGGAATCACCAAGAATAGTGTATTGGTCTGTTTCAGAAAAATAATAGTAATTAGACATGAACAAAAGAGCATGTGGATATTTTTGAAAGTTGTGTGCAAATTGAATTACTGTAAATCTAATCATAATTTCAAGGCATTAGAAAAACATTATAACAAAACCTGCCAGAAGATTAGAATTATTTTTCATAAAGTGAATGTGTTTTTTTCTCTCCAGTTTAATTTTTAAACCTAGGTTTTGGTATATTGATTTAACTTAAATTGAGACCTCTGCCATTCAGGGGATAAAGCTCTGGACATTCTACATCCTTAGACTTCAGTTCTTGCCTCTTAAATAGGTAAACTCTCCTATTTCTTTCTACTTTTCTCCTAAAAATAATGAGAAGATAAGCAAGTTAATAGAATCTAAGAATGTTTGAGCTGGAAGGTGCTTAGAGATCATCTAGTGCAGGTCACTCATTTGACTGAAACTAAGACCTAAAGAGGTTATGTGACTCTTCAGAGTCTCCAGTTATAAAAGAGAAGGCAAATTATTATGAATAGGGCAAAAATAACTCAAAGAAGGCATTCTTTTTATTAAAAAATATGGGAAAGGAAACAGACCTGGCTGGCATGGCCCATTATTTTCATTATCTATGTTTCTTTTTTTTTTTTTTTTTGAGATGGAGTCTTGCTCTTGTTGCCCAGGCTGGAGTGCAATGGTGCGATCTCGGCTCACTGCACCCTCCGCCTCCTGGTTTCAAGCGATTCTCTTGCCTCAGCCTCTCGAGTAGCTAGGATTATAGGCATGTGCCACCACGCCTGGCTAATGTTGTATTTTTAGTAGAGATGGAGTTTCTCCATGTTGGTCAGGCTGGTCTTGGACTCCTGACCTCAGGTGATCCTTCCGCCTCTGCCTCCCAAACTGCTGGGATTACAGGCATGAGCCACCATGCCCGACCTTCTGTATTTTTTATTGCTTAAAATATGATGAGATGCCTGGACATTCAGCTGCCATCTTGTGATGTAAAGTGCTGTGTTAACTCACTGAAGAGAAATAGATGGAGCCCTGCATCCTTAATGACAATCATCAAGCTGCCTTACCAGCTATGCTTGTCCCTCCTCCAGGTTTCTTCATTGGAGATCTTCTTCTGGATATCATGGACAAGATAATTCCATAAGGAATAATCCAAAATTGGGACAAAATTTTGGTAATCTGTTTGAAGTCAGTGGAGAGCTAACAAAGCAGTAGGATATTATGGAGCCAAGATCTTGGAGAACAAGGAAATTCGAGAGTGGCATTGGGACAAACTTTCCCCTAGAGGCATATCTTCTGATTCTTAAAGAGGCAGCTGAGAGGCTAGAAATCTTTCCAGCAAAACTTACTTTTTTTTTTTTTTTTTGAGACGGAGTCTTGCTCTGTCGCCCAGGCTGGAGTGCAGTGGTGCAATCTTGGCTCACTGCAAGCTCCGCCTCCCGGGTTCACGCCATTCTCCTGCCTCAGCCTCCCAAGTAGCTGGGACTACAGGCGCCCACCACCACGCCCGGCTAATTTTTTGTATTTTTAGTAGAGACGGGGTTTCCCTGTGTTAGCCAGGATGGTCTCGATCTCCTGACCTGGTGATCCGCCTGCCTCTGCCTCCCAAAGTGCTGGGATTACAGGCGTGAGCCACCATGCCTGGCCACTTTCAAACATTCATGGCGCTAGAGGCTCAAAATTTAGGACCTGCCAAGGAGAGTGGGCCGTGGCAAATATCTTTGGCTTTGGGTTGATATTCTGAGGTTCTGAACTTTAGGATCAAGTATGAATGGAAAATTGACCAGCCCTCATAGAGACTGAGGCCCAGCTTCATACCCTCTCATTCCCTGACTGGGTTAAGGATCTTGATTGGATGGCCAGTTTTCTTAGCTCCATCTCAGAAGCAAAGGACAATCCTCTTTGGAGAAGTCTTAAATTATTTCTCTAATTTCTATATTTTTTCATATAAAATGTCCAGTATGCAGTTAAAAACAGCCAGGCATATGAGGTAACATAACAATATAATTTGAAACTAAGAGACGTAATAAATAATAGAAACAGATCCACAGAGTATCCAGATAATGGAGTCATCAGATATGGATTTAAAAATAACTTTTCAAAATATGTTTAAGGGTAAGATAAAAACAAGATATATTATTTTGGCAGAGAACTGGAAATTCAAAACTGGATAAAGTGACAAATACTAAAAGTATAATAAATGAAGGTAAGAATTTAGTGGATGGGTTTTATGCAGAGTGAGTAGAAAAGAGTGATGGATGAATTCTCAATAGAAAAAAAAGGAATCCAGAAAAAAATGGATTTATATCTTCAAAATAAAGAAATTAACATACAAATAAAATTCTATACAGTGTGAAAATATCCTTTAAAATGAAGGTGACAAGTTCTTCCATGCAAATATGATGTGGGAAAATTTTAACAAAAGGGCTTATGATGAACATAGAATATATATATATATATTTTTTTAATTATACTTTAAGTTCTAGAGTACATGTGCACAATGTGCAGGTTTGTTACATATGTATACATGTGCCATGTTGGTGTGCTGCACCCATTAACTCTTCATTTACAATAAGTATATCTCCTAATGCTATCCCTCCCACCTCCCCCCACCCCATGACAGGCCCCGGTGTGTGATGTTCCCCATCCTGTGTCCAAGTGTTCTCATTGTTCAGTTCCCACCTGTGAATGAGAACATGCTGTGTTTGGTTTTTTTTCTCCTTGCGATAGTTTGCTCAGAATGATGGTTTCCGGCTTCATCCATGTCCCTACAAAGGACATGAACTCATCCTTTTTTATGGCTGTATAGTATTCAAACATGGAATATATTTTAAGATAGATATAAGACTAAAGCAAAGGTAAGGAAAGGGTGGAAGAATAATGTGTGTAAATGATATATGTTCTGAAAAATAGAAATAAAGCCAATAAAAATGGGAGCAGAATGGAGGAAGGCAGATAAAAAGGGGAGAATAGAATCAGACTGTCACAAAGTTAATAAATAATTGGGAGTAAAATAATTCATTATTGAAAGCTGACAAACCAGATAGTAGGAGAGTAAGAACAAAAGGGGGCTAAGGACATTATAAAAAGTATTAGTATAAAGATAACCACTAGAACAAAAATGTGGACTCCCCTAAATAGAAAAACAGGCAAAGAAAACAAATCACAGAGTGAATTTAACATAATAGAAACAGTAAAAATAATATAAAATAATATGACAGGCTTAAGACTAAATATATCAGTAATATAAATATATAAATGAGCTGAAAATCACCTAATAAAAGGAAAATATTTTCAGATTGACTTTCAAGCAAAACCAATTCATTGCTCTGTAGAAGAGACATACCTAAAAGAAAAGAATTCAGAAAGGATAATACTAGTAGGATGACTTAAAGGCATACAGAGATGCTCTTAGCAGTGTTAATTATAAGACCCAAATAACTACCAAAATGCTCTTCAGAAGTAGAATGAATAAACAAAGTGTGGTGTATTCGTACAGTGGAATACTACATATATAATGAGAGTATGAATATGAATTTTACAAAACAACATGGATGAATCTCATAATAAGGAGTGAAAGAGGCATGAAACAAGAGTGTATCCTATATGATTCCATTTATATGAAATTTTAAAAGAGGCAGGACCAATCTGTGGTGATAGTAATCCGTATCATGGTCACCCTTATGGAAGGGTAATGACTGGAAGGGAAGCCAAAGGGGCTTTCAGAGCACTAGCGATGCTCTATTTTTTATCTGGGTGCTGATTGCATGATTTTGTTAACTTTGTGAAAATTCTTTAAGCTGGATACTTAAGAGTTGTGTTCCTTTCTGTATCTACGTTACATTTTAATAAAAGGTTTACATTTAAAAATATAAACTATTTACAAGCAGAAGATGAGGCTTGGGGTAAAGTCCCATGGAATAGCTGGACTTAGAGTCATCAGAGAGAATGATTTTTAATTCCAATTTCTATGAACACTGCCTCTAGGCTCTAAAGGCCATTTTCTTTTCTTTATGACACTTCAAGGTTACTCCGTAGATTTGTTTTTGCCATCTCCAAATTAAAAATAGAGTCTAGAAAAACAGGGTAGAGAATGCAGAAGTACAGCCGAAAACACAAAGGCATTTGGCATAGAGTAAACCATGATATTTCAAATTGGTGGGATGGGAGAGAGGAATGGATTTTTCAATAACTGGTTTTGAGACAACTGGGTAGCCATTTGGGAAAAAATTAAATTGGATCCCTGTCTTCCTCCTTATATGGAAGTAAATTTTATATTGATTAAAATATACATGTACAAAATGAAACCATAAAAATATTAAAAGAAAATATAGAGGTATATATTTTTAAACCATGGAATATAATGTAAGCCTGACTGAAAATTCAGGAGCTATGTAAGAAAAGATTGACAAATTTTAAAAGTTCTACAGGGTTAAAAATAATATCATAAAACCAAAAGATGAACTGGGAAAAATATTTGCAACACATGAGAAGGGGCTAATTTCCTTTTTAAAGTGTTCACACAGTCAACAAAAAGTCAAAAAAGATCAGTAATCCAAAGAAAAAATGAGTAAAGAACATGAACTGTTGTTTCAAACAGACTAACTAAATAACTTACTAACACCCGCAAAGACTTATTGCAACATGGAAACCTATGAACATAGGAAATGAATGATGCCAGGTCTTATTCATAATAGAGGAATACAAATTAAATTGCAAGTACAGTATGTAGTCATTTTTCACATATTAGATAAAAAACATTTGCTCATACATTGCATTCTGAGTACAGAGTAGCAAGAAGTCTCCTATATTGTTAAATGGGCAGTATTAGAAATAATTTAAAATGTATATACCCTTTGACTTACTGGTTTCCTTCTACCACTTTATTCTGTAGATACACCCACATCTACATTCATTACAGCATTGTTTATGGCAGCAAAAAATTGGAAACAATGGCAGGTACCACCAAAAAAAAGAGACTGGTTGAATAAACAAAAGCATAGCTATGCAGTGGAATGCTATGCAGCTGGTAGAAAGAAGGGGCAGATTGATACGTACTAATACGAAAAATCTCCAAGACACACTGTTAAATGAAAAAATGTGGCACACGTGCCACGTTTTAAAAAGGGAAGGGGCATATACACAGATGCTTGTATACACAGTATTTCTTGAAGGATATATAAGAAAATGGTTTCCTCAGAGGTATAGACCTTTGGGGAAGGGTAGGGATGAGAGGGAAACTTACTTGTCATTGTTTACTGTTTTGTATTGAGAATGTTTCCCCCAGGTGAATGACTGTTATGCCTATTTAGGAAAACAGACAAAACCAATAAAACCAAACTATTTCTGTACAGTGATTATTAGCAGAGATGCTATTGGCATTTTAGATGCATTTTGGGACTGTTCCACACATTTAGGACATTATATTCCTTTTCCTTTGCACTAAATGCCAGTAGCACTTCCCTAGACACTGACAAACAAAAAGTGCCCCTGTAGATTTCTGAAAAGGCCAGGGTGTGGATTGGGGTGGTGGTGTTGTTTGAGTCTAAAAGAATGCAACTTCTCTTCAGGGTTTCCCAGTTTCCAGGTTATGTTGGCCTGGCAGGGAGGGTCTTGACCGACACGGATGGTTATGGACCTTTACTTACTGAAAAACTCGAATGAACTTCCTTTCTAGAACTCATGGTTTTCATTCAGTGACACTGGACTTTGCCCTGGAGCAGTGACTGGTCAGGGAGCTGTATCGAAGTGGGAGTTGCACCTGTGTGGGCAAAAGTGTGGCACTCAGATTTTCGTAACAATGGGCAAGATTTCAGGAAGCAGGATTTTGGTTCCCTTACTTTAAAAAGCATGGAGAAGGCTGGGTGTGGTGGCCCACGCCTGTAATCCCAGCACTTTGGGAGGCCGAGGTGGGCAGATCACCTGAGGCCAGGAGTTCAAGACCAGCCTGGCCAACATGGCAAAACTCCATCTCTACTAAAAATACAAAGACTAGCATGGTGGAACATGCCTGTAGTCCCAGCTACTCGGGAGGGTGCGGCACGAGAATCACTTGAGCCCAGGAGGCAGGGGTTGCAGCAAGCCGAGATCACACCACTGCACTCCAGCCTGGGCAACAGACCGAGACTCCATCTCAAAAAAAAAAAAAAAAAAAATTAAAAAAAGCATAGAGGATTGGTTGTATCCTAATAGCACTGGTCCATTTTTCTGTGGTGTGCATTTTAGCTTTTTTCCTAACAAGAAAATCTTACCACATGATTCTCTGCCAACAGATTTTCCTGAGCTGGAAGGAACAGATGTTTCTGTTGGAAATGGGCATCTGTTTCTCCCCTCACTGTGGCATGTGCTTCCTATGAGCCCAGGCCCAGGTAACAGTGAATTATCATTAGAAGGCTCTCTCGTAAGACTCATGGGGAAGAACCCATAAGACCCTAGTCTTCCAGGAGGCCAGAAGGAGAGTAGAATGGAGGGTGAGCTTCAGAGCACTGAGGACTGCAAGGGGGAACAGAGCTGCTGTCCTGTCTGCTTGGCAGTGACCAGCAGCTGCTTCTGGCCCTCCTGAAACAGGAGGCGAGTTACTGAGACAGTAGAGAAACCCTGAGTCTTTAGAACTGTATTATCTACCTGGGCCTTATAACCTGGACATGCCCAGGGGTAAAATATATCCAAGTAGAAATCTTCCTTCTCAGAACATACCCAGAAATAATGATTCTCTATTTTGAGTACTTTCTTGTGCAGTATACTAACCAGGTGCCTACTGCTATAAATTAATTTTTTTATTTTTCGTTTTTCTCTTTTTTGATGGAGTCTCGCTCTGTCACCCAGGCTGGAGTGCAGTGGCACGATCTCGGCTCTCTGCAGTCTCAACCTCCAGGGTTCAAGCGATTCTCCTGCCTCAGCTTCCTGAGTAGCTGGGACTGCAGGCATGCGCCACCATGCCCAGCTAATTTTTGCATTTTTGGTAGAGATGGGGTTTCACCATGTTTGCCAGGCTGGTCTTGAACTCCTGAGCTCAGCTCCTCCACTCACCTCAGCCTCCCAAAGAGCTGGGATTACAGGTGTGAGCCACTGCGCCCAGCAATTTTTTTCTTTAGTCTAAGTGTGCACATTAATGCGTAGGAAATCCCCACCTTTCCCCAACCCCCTAGTTTTTCTTTTCCTCTTTTTAAAAACTGGATTTTCTTTCATTCTTTCTCTTTCCGCCTCCCATCCCCTGCCCTCCCCAAGGGGTGTTGTAGGTACCCCCAGACCATTGCCTTAAAGCATTCAGGATAGTGCTCTGCTGATTTAAAAAAAAAACATTTAAAATAACATTTCCTGCTTTTTCTAATTAGAAAAGCAACATGTTTATCATAGACAGTTTGGAAAATACAGAAAAGCAAAGTGAAGAAAATAATTATCAAGGAAAACGATATGCCTTTCTTTTAAGCCATCATTTTCTCTCCATCTTTGCAGCCACAAACTCCTTTGTTCCACTTTTTACGTCTTAGAGTAGCTGGGGGTTGGCACACAGATGGTTGGAAGTCCTTGGATCTCACTGTGTTATAAGAGTACAGAAATACAGCAGGCAGCTCTTTGGCTTTGTTTTGAAGCCCTGCAGAATGGGAGAATGCTCTGCATCACTGGAGAACATTTGACCCGCATTCATCTCCCAACAAGAGTGGTTGCTGGGAGGAATGAGCCGAAGGAGTGGTGTGTACCAGACTGTACAGGAGTCTTTCCTCCCTAGGCCTGGTCGGCTTTTGCCCTTGGACAGGGGAAGAGGATATCTGGGGATTTATATTTTCTACCAGAATTTGAGCCTTGTCATCTTGGCTGTGTCCTTGGGTTTTTAAAATGGAACCTCTTTGTTGTAAAATATTAGTTGTACAGTTGAATTTTTCAGAGTAGAATTGGGATCCAGAGTGAGAAACTTTCTCCCTGAAGGGGCTTCCTGGACTTTTGCTCTTGGCGGGTTGCTGGCAGATACTGACACTAGAAATAAGTGTCAGAGAGGTCTGATATCACTTCAGTTTCAGACTGACCCCAGAGCACCCCTTGAGGACAGCAGTGTGTAAGCTCAAAAAAGATTGTTCTAATTTTGATGACCCTCAGAGTTAAGGCTTCTAGGGGAACTCTTCATTTTCGTAAAAACCCGTCTGTGGGTGGTCACTGTGTTGAGAGATGAGAATTTATGGGTTGAAGTTGTTTTTATGATTTCAGAATAAGTGCTTCTACAACGGGATATTGGGCTTGGGATTGTAGACGTTGTGGGACCAGGAGCTTTGCAGACTTCCCTTGTTCCCAATTTCTTGGATTTTTTTTTCTATCCCTTCATTCAGTTGATTCTGATGTCCTAGTATTTTTTCCTAGATCCCAGATCAAGAGACACTTTTATTCCTAATTCTCTCTCTGAAAATTCTGTCTTTCAGAACAAGATAGGGGAAAAGAGAAATGAGCTTATTAAAAACTATGATATCACAAGGTCAGGAGTTCAAGACCAGCCTAACTAACATGGTGAAACCCCGTCTCTACTAAAAATACAATAATTATCTGGGTGTGGTGGCATGTGCCTGTAATCCCAGCTACTCAGGAGGCTGAGACAGGAGAATCGCTTGAACCCGGGAGGCGTAGGTTGCAGTGAGCCGAGATTGTATCACTGCACTCCAGCCTGGGTGACAAAGCAAGACTCAATCTCAAAAACAAAAACAAAAACAAACTTCTATGGGCTGGGCATGGTGGCTCATGCCTGTAATCCCAGCACTTTGGGAGGCCAAGGCAGGAGGATCACTTGAGCCTAGGAGTTGAAGACCAACCTGGACAATGTAGTGAGACCTTATCTCTACTAAAAATAAAAAATAAAAAATTCACCGGGTGTGATGGTGTGTTCCTGTAGTCCCTGCTAATCCCAGAGGCTGGAGTGGGATGATTGCCTTACCCCAGGAGTTCAAGCTTGCAGTGAGCTATGATCATGCCGCTGCACTCCAGCCTGGGTGACACAGCAAGACCCTGTCTAAAACAAACAAACAAAAAACTAGGGTGGTTAAAAAAAAATCTTGGTGAACAACCTCTCTTGTGGATTGTAATTTCTCAAAGAAAAATATGATGTAAAGATTCTTTCTCTTACTCTCCCTTCCGGGTGTCTCATCAAAAAGCGTATATTCCTGAGCTTTGCTGGCAACCGTATGATTTTTTCTCTCCACCTCAGTCCCTGTAACTTTCCTCTTTGTCCATTGTGGAGTTGTGGAGGTGATAAATGGGTCCAAAAATGCTGTTAAGAGTGATCTTTAGGTGGGCACAGGTTCTTTATGATATATCCCTAATCAAGAGCCTTTACAGGTTCTCCCCAAAGTCTCTTTGTGCAGGAATGGGAGCCTCCTGTGTTTTAGACTGGATGGGGCTCTGACCAAGTATTTTTTGTCTTTCCCCGCAGGGCATAGTAGTAGGTGCTCAGTGAAGATTTGTTGGATTGAAGTGGTTTGAATTAAATATGATTTGTATGTAATTTTATATTCAAATAAAGTCTGTTCCTGGTCTGAGTTACTTTTCAAATTATATATTGTTACTCTGAAGATTGTCATTTCCTGAATTTTATTTTCTTTGTTCCTTTTCACCCACTTGCTTCCATTGTTCCAAATTTAGTCGTGTTGGAAATGAGACTAGGAGGTGTGGAAATAATTGTCGAATCAAATTGTTCAGTCAGGGGAAGGTGGGGGGTAGATGGCTAAAGACATCAGAATCTTTTGTCTGGGTTTTAGGGTCAGAAAATGGAAACTGGTAGTGCAAAAAGGTCAAAAAGTATCAGGAATACCCTGCTTTGCTTTAAATCTCTATTTGCCTTAGAGCAGTCATCTGTAGTGTGGTGACCACAGGCTTTCTAATGTCTATGGGTTTAACCCCCTAGAGAGCAATTCCTTTGGGGTGAGGAGACTGGAGGGGATATTCTTCCCTTCCAGGGGCCTTCTCATTGCCTTCTTTTTAATTTTTTAAATTTAAATTTTTTTTTTTTTTTTTTTTTGAGACAGAGTCTCACTCTGTCACCAGGCTGGAGTGCAGTGGCGCGATCTCGGCTCACTGCAACCTCCGCCTCTCCCGGGTTCAAGTGATTCTCCTGCCTCAGCCTCCCAAGTAGCTGAGACTACAGGCACGCATCACCACGCCCAGCTAATTTTTGCATTTTTAGTAGAGACGGGGCTTCACCACGTTTGCCAGGATGGTCTCGATCTCTTGACCTCGTGATCCACCCGCCTGGGCCTCCGAAAGTGCTGGGATTACAAGTGTGAGCCACCACGCCAGGCCCCATTGCCTTCTAATAGCCCTTTTCTCTTACCCTTTAGCTCTTGGCGCTTGACTTCCTATGTCCATTCCCAATATCCCTACTCCGTGAAAGTGAGGTGAAAATGCCATCATCTTTCTGCCTGTCCTGCTTTTAATCATCTTCCAAGGCAGCAGCAAGTGCAATTCTAGTCCCTTTCAACCCCTTCCATGTGGGTGTTAGACTGAATGTTTAGCTTCTTTATGAAGATGCACATTAGCCATTCAGAAACTTAATCTCATAATGATTTGTGTGTATTGGTAAAAAAGAAAAGCCATCATCTCTGACTGGTATACTCAGATGTTCCCTTTGGTACACTGATGGCAGGATTTCAGAAGCGAAGGACCATTTAATTTAATTTTGCAGATGGCAGGAGGTAAGCAGGAAAGCTTGGTCGCAATATGCCCCCTCCTGGGAGAGTGGCTTCAGTAAATTCAGGTTGCCGAGAGCCTTAGATGTGAGAAATTTAACCCTCTGCCTTCTTTCCACTTCCCCTCCCTTATATAAAACTTGGTTTTTGTTTGTGTGTGGGGCGGGGGTGGGGTGGGGTAGGGGGTGGAGTTGAGGAAGGGTGGGAAGGTGGAGTGAAGAAAATTGCCTGGGTTGAAAAGCCAGTGACTGATGTGAGATTACCTTGTAGTGATGTTGCTTTGGGCATATGGATTATGACCAGATACAGATTAACCCGTTCCTCTATAATTGTTTTATGGCCTCACCCTTCTGAAATTGCCTCCTTGTGGCCTGAAATCCTTTCTGGGGTTTTCCTTAGGCTGGGAACTCTGCTTGCAGATGAGAAATAAACCTACCTCTCCCCAGGGCATGAGTTCCACAGTGAAACTGAGGAGTAGATTGATGAGGAATCTTCTTTTATTTTGTTTTTAGGGTGGTGCCCTTCCCACAGGGAAGCAAGCTGAGGATTCTGAATTTGTTAATTGCACAGCAGCTGAGTATTTGCTGCCTAGTCCTGTTGAAGTTCCAGGATTGGATATCCAAGCTGTTGGCTTTTAGGATACATCCCCAAATGGTCGTCTATCACTCTTTTTTTTTTTTTTTTTGAGACGGAGTTTTGCTCCTGTTGCCTAGGCTGGAGTGCAATGGCGTGACCTTGGCTCACGGCAGCCTCTGCCTCCTGGGTTCAAGAGATTCTCCTGCGTCAGCCTCCCGAGCAGCTGGGATTACAGGCATGTGCCACCACACCCGGCTAATTTTTGTATTTTTAGTAGAGACGAGATTTCTCCATGTTGTTCAGGCCATCTATCATCACTCTTTACGGCCAGTAGTCACACCCAAAATTTTGGTGACTTTCACAGTCTGGCTATTGGATAAATTTGGTTTCGGATTTTGCCAAAATGAGGCAAAATTGTTTTTCTTCATGCTTCAGAGCCATGCTGCTCTATAAGGAAGTCTATATTAAATAGGTAAAGACATATTTCTTAATAAATCAGTCTAGATGATGGTATTCAGAAGCTTGACAAAATTATCTTCCTAAAACTTGTTTGTTCCTGCTTTGCTAAAGGTTAATAGAAATAACTCATGGATAAGTAGTGAACTTTTTAAAGTTGCTGTTTTTTTCTTAAATCCCTCCTGTCTTTGCTCTTTTCCCTTCCTTTGTGGTGGCTGCCAATCCTACCTTGCAGATAACTTCTCCCTCATGAAAAACAGAGGAGGATCTGATATTATTAATTTATCCTGGTAGTTTGACCATTGTAATGCTGTCCGTGAACATCTGCATTTCAGTTGTTTATCTATGAGTAGAAGGCCCTCTGGCTGGGAGTGGTGGCTCTTGCCTGTAATCCCAGCACTTTGGGATGCTGAAGCGGACAGATCACTTGAGGTCAGGAGTTCTAGACCAACCTGGACAACTTGGTGAAAAATACTAAAAATGAAAAAAAAAAAAAAAAAAAAAAATTAGCCGGGCATGGTGGCGCACGCTTGTAATCCCAGCTACTTGGGAAGCTGAGGCATGAGAATTGCTTGAACCAGGGCGTCAGGGTTTGCAGTGAGCCAAGATCATGCCACTGCACTCCAGCCTGGGTGACAGAGTGAGACTGTCTCAAAAAAAAAAAGAAGAAAATAGAGTAGAAGAACCTTTTTTTCTTTTAGCCACTACCAAGTAGGTGAAGAGATACTTATATGTTTTACAATTATTCATTCATTTATTCATTCACTCATCTGTGCAACAGGTATTTTTTGATGATCATGTATCAGACACTACTCTAGATGCTTTATTTCAGTCAATACAATAAAGATCTCTGTGAGTTAACATTTCAGTTGGGGAAGAGGGAGACAAACAATAAACATGATGAATATATAAATTGCTAGTATTTAGAAGGTAATAAGTACAGTAAGGAGCATCAAGAATGCTGGGTAGTCGTGAGGGGAGTTGCTTTTTAAAATTTTTTCTTCTTTCTTCTTCTACTTTTTTTTTTTTTTTTTTTTTAAAGAGACAAGGTCTCTCTCTCTCTTGCCCAGGCTGGAGTGCAGTGGCACCATGATAGCTCATTGCAGCCTCCAACTCCTGGGCTCAAGGGATCCTTCTGCCTCAGCCTCCTGAAGTACTTGGGACCACAGTCACATACCACTATGCCTGGCTAATTTTTTAATTTTTAATTTTTATTTTGTAGAGACAGGGTCTCATTTTGTTGCCCAGGCTGGTCTCAAACTCCTGGCTTCAAGCAATCCTCCCACCTCAGCTTCCTAAAGTACTGGGATTACAGGTGTGAGCTACCTGTGCCCGGTCCAGGTTGCATTTTAAAATAAGGGGTAGGGAGCTTTTAGATGAGGCCTCATGGAATAGGTCACATTTGTGCAAAAATTTAAAGGAGGTAAGAGTGTAAGCTGCGTGGATATTGGGGGAAGGGCATTTCGGGCAGAGGAAACAGCCAGTTTAAAGGCCTTAAGGTGGAGCCCTAAGGCTCAAGTGTGCTTGGTGTATTTGAGGAATGGCAAGAAGGCCACTGTGGCTGAAGCAGAGTGCTCTGGTGGGAATGAGGCGGAAGTACTAGGAGATGAGGTCAGAGAGGAGAGAGTAAGAGGTTTTTAGGAGGAAGGGAGGAGATGCCTGATCACATCCTACCATGTTAGGCTGTTGGCTTTTATTCTGTAAATATCTATATCTACATCAATTATATCTCTCAGGACTTACAACTTTCCATCTTTATCGTCTTCTGAACTCCATAAGATCTTTCTAAGAATTGAGGGGAAAGTTGATTATAAGGGAGAATATACAAAACCTGGCATCGAAGCCTTACTAGAGACCTGGAACCTACTCTTTTTGGGACTTGGTAAATTGATGAGATTCCATGCGCCCCCACCCCCCATTCTCTGGCATACAGAACAGGAATACTTATATAGCTTACTCTCAACCCAACCTTTCCCTTCGTCTGCTTCAAGAATCTCAAATACTTACGATTTTTGGCATATTTGACATTATTTTAGTTAATTTCTGAACGTGTTTTCCCACTGTTAACCCTCTTACCCCAGACAGCATTTTGAAACACTTTTTTCTTTTTTTTCTTTTTTTTGGCAGGGTCTCTCTGTCACCAGGCTGGAGTGCAGTGGTGTGATCATGGCTTACTGCAGCCTTGACCTCCTGGGCTCAGGCAGTCCTCCCACCTCAGCCTCCCGAGTAGCTGGGACCACAGACATGCACCACCACACCTGGCTATTTTTTTTTTTTTTTTTGTAGAGACAAGGTCTCCTTATTTTGCCCAGGCTGGTCTCGAACCCCTGGACTCAAGCGATGCTCCTGCCTCAGCTTCCCAAAAGTGCTGGGATTACAGGCATAAGCCACCGTGCTCGGCCCTGAAACACTTTTCTTTACCACCTAATACTTTCCAGTTCTGGAAATGAACTTTCTGACAGCATCTCATTAAATGAAATAATAGAAGTGAAAGCACTTTGAAACTCAGAAAGTCCAGGAAGAAATCGGCCGGCTGTCTCCACTCTCTTCATTACCCACCTGCATGCTAGAGGATGTGCATAGCCAGAGGATCACTTTGGAGGCATTTCATTTCATTGGCGGGTGAGGGGGCAGTTCTTTTGGCCTAGTTGAATATTGGGCATATCTGGATCTAGTCTAGCACCGACCTCCTTACAAGTCTTTGTGCCACAAAGTCCAGCGTTGGTGTGGTTTTTCAAGGAAGGATATAGAATGGTTTATTTTGGATGAGAATTTCATTTTGTGTACCTGATTTTGTATTTTTTTTTCCTCTTAAGACAAGGTTTCACTATGTTGCCCCAGCTGGTCTCCAGCTCCAAGGCTCAAGCAATTCTCCCGTCAGACTCCTGAATAGCTGGGATTACAGGAACGTACCATTGCGCCCAGCCCTTGTTTTGTTTTTGAAAGCTGTCGTGTTACTGCTTAAAGTCTCCAAACTGTTATTGAGAACACTGACCAGAGCCCTGTCCATAGACCAGTGTTTTTCCAAGTGCAGATTGCAACTCCTTTGCAGAGTAGGTTGTGGAGCCATTTTAGCTGACTACTCACCAGCTTTCTTCAAAATGTAAATGGAATAGGATAGAAAAATAATGAAAAATTGTAAAGTGAATTGGATGCAAAAAGGGTAAATATTGTTGTGTCAGACTTTTTTGGGTGGGTGTGCATGTATTCATGTACTGAATCACATTATAACATGTATTGCTCATTATGGGTTGTGGTCAGAAAAAATTCAGAAAACGCTGTCTCAGACTGTCCCAAAGTTGTATTTGCTTATTATGGGACTGATGAGGATAGAAGACGAGTGGCTCAGAAGGTTGTATCTTGGTGAGATAAAAGAAGACATCAAATGACAGTTTTAGTTAGAAAAATAATCTCAATTGAGTTTGTTACTCTTCTATGAAGGTGGAAGATCCTGTGCCAGAACATTATGCTCTTCAGGTCAACAGGAACTAAGCTTGTTGTTTCTCTCTGCACAAAGAATTGTGCAATTTCCAGCGGGAACTCCCCTCTGGAGGTGGAGAGGGAAGGGGAAGGAAGAGTAGAGATAGAGGCAATTAGGCAGAAATCTTTACTGTGAGACTTAGCTGACCCAGGATCTGCACATAGTTAACTCTGAGGCTTTGTTGGAATCCGCCAAAGATTCATTGTTAAAGACAGGGAAAGCACAACTCATTTGCATTTATTTTAGTTCAACATTTATGCCGGCTCTGCGCTAGGTGCTGGGATATAACAATGAATAAGACATGGTCTTGGACTTAACGGTGTTCCTAACCTGGCAGGGAAGACAGATGTAAATTGCTAATTATTGTACATTGTACTGAGTGTCATAATACAGTGTAAAATGCTCCAGTTTATGAATTAGAGGAACTATGCTTTCAGCCTTTTATTCTGAGAAATGTGCCATTTAATAATAAAGAACTGGGATACGGGTTTTTTTTCCTAAAATTTGGGGAAGACTACTTTGTTGAAAAGGAAAATGAAATTTCCAAGGGAATCAGGTTCATCCAGTCAAGCTATTGTGTTATTTTGTGTCTTTTCCTCTAAAAGTATTCTAATGTCAAAAAATTTTTTAAATCAAGTTGACATAATACACACCTGCCCAGGGAACCTGGAGACCTGTAAAATAATTTAAAACAATTTTTTTATCATATCTTTAAAAAATACTGGCAAACATAGTAATAAGAATTTGAGACTGGGTGCGGTGGCTCATGCCTGTAATCTCAGCACTTCGGGAGGCTGAGTTGGGCAGATCACTTGAGGTCAGGAGTTTGAGACCAGCCTGGCCAACATAGCGAAATCCTGTCTCTACTAAAATACTTATAATCCTAGCTACTCCAGAGGCTGAGGCATGGGAATCGCTTGAGCCCAGCAGGTGGAGGTTGCAGCCAGCTGAGATCACACCAGTGCACTCTAGCCTGGGTGACAAAGCAAGACTCTGTCTCAAAAAACAAACAAACAAAAAAAACTTGAACCCGGGAGGCGGAGCTTGTGGTGAGCAGAGATCGCACCACTGCACTCCAGCCTGGGCGACAGAGTGAGACTCCGTCTCAAAAAAAAAAAAAAAAAAAAAAAACTTGAGTGTTTTTCTTTGTTGGAACCTGTAACACTTTGCTTTTACATTCTCATTGATTTTTAAAATTACCAATAACTTTTTGAGACATGTAAAATCATGACAAATTCTACAGAAGTTCTATCAAAGCAAGTCATGTAGTGTGTTCAGGGTCCAGAACCTGAGTTCACCAGCTCCAGGCTGATTCACTTTTGTCAGCTGCGTCCAACCTAAGCCTGGAACCAGATTGAATCAAATGCTAAGTTTTAATGTCTTTCATTTGGTTCTTTTATTTAGTTCAGTGTTTCTTACTGCTAGCTGACTTGGCTCTGAATTTTGTTCCTGCCTCAAGCAAATTCTGAATATGCCCATCTATGGATTTGAACAGTAGGATGTTTTTTCAGAGGTGTGAAATGATCAGGCAGCTTGATAACTTTAGACATACTGTACGTTATGAAGCATTTTCTTGCTTCTTCTTGTCTTTTTCTGGTGGATTGAGTCAATGCAGTTGGTAGAATCTTTTCCACTTATGTTATTGAGGCATGTGGTTGAAAAGTGGCCTTTAAATGGTGTGAGGTGGGTAGGCAGGGGATAAATTCTTACCACAGTTTCTAGGATGAGGAAAGTGAAACTCAGAGGCCCAAACCTTCTGACTCACACAGTGATTCTGGGGCTGTCTGTAATATCTAAACGATGAGACTGATCTACTTGCAAGGTCAGGGCATGTGGTCATTTTCTTGCTAGCCTTTGGATCACCAGGCTGTTAGCATTTTGAGGGGGAGTATTTGCATCTTGCTTTATTTGGAAGATTCAGCTTGAGGGAGTCATTATTAGAAGATTCTTAGAACACTCGAGTCCTCTGAAAATGAAGAGTCTCACATTTCCCTTCTACTTTGGCTCTCTGTTGGAGGGGAACACTTATGTCATTAAAAACATTGTACTTTGCTTATCTAATTCCCACTCTGTGTTCACATTAATAGCTTCCCATTGCTGTTAGGAACAATTCCATACTTCTTCAGACTATTTGCAATACTCACCAGAGCTTGACCCCTGCTTCTTTCAACAGTCTCATCTTTTTTTCCTCTTCTCATTTAAATTCTATGCTTCAGTTACCCTGAATTTCTTCGATTATTTCGGTTCCTTGCATGCAGCTTCTTTTCTGTTGCCTCTGGGCCTTTGAACATGCTGTTGGCTGGAGTACTTTTCCTGCCTTCTTCCCATAGGTAATTCCAATCCTTTAAGTCTAGCTCCTCTGCGAGCCCCTTGCTGAGCCCTAGACCAATTTCTGTATACTCCTGCAGCATCGTCTTTTTCCCCGATAATGGGCTTTTTACATTGCAATTACTTCTTATGGTAGTCTGTCTTCTCTGGTAGACTAGATTCGTTTGGAAGGCAGGCCCAAGAAGCTGGTTTAAATTACTGGAGTCTGATTAAAAAGACTTTTATATTAGACTGGTATTTCCCAACATTTAAAAATTTATGAACTTGGGCAGGGCATGGTGGCTCACGCCCATAATCCCAGCACTTTGGGAGGCTGAGGCGGGTGGATCACTTGAGACCAGGAGTTCAAGACCAACCTGGCCAACATGGTGTAACTGCATCTCTACTAAAAATACAAAAATTAGCCAGGCATGGTGGCACACCATTGTAATTCCAGCTACTCGGGAGGCTGAGGCTCACTAGAATCGCTTGAACCCAGGAGGCAGAGGCCGCAGTGAGCCGAGATCATGCCACTGTACTCCAGCCTGGGCAACCAAGTGAGACTCTGTCTCAAAAAAAAAAAAAAAAATGAACTTCTTTCAGAGTAATATAATTTTGTGAACCCCCTCAGGAATTTAAAAAATAATGTCATTACTTTTATAGACTATTATAAAGCAAATTTATGTAAAATATTTTCTTTTACATCAACATTATTAAATTATTATACAGCTTATTTTAATATACACTTTAAAATTTAATAGCGTCCATTTTATATAAAGATGTTTTCTCATTTAATAGGTGATATACACTATTTAATTTATTTAAATGAATTATGTAAGCATGTGATTTGTTTAAAATTTATAATAAAATATAGTGCTTAGTTGAGACCAAATATACGTTAAAAATATAGTTGGAAATTTAATTACTTGCTAACACATTTTTTAAAAATAAGAGAAACCTGCATTCTTGACCTAATGTTTGGAATTTTTGCATTTCACACTCTAAAATGACTGCTTCTTACATGTAATTTTTAAGTTTTGTTTCTACATGGTAGCGGTTACCACAGAGAGGTTCAACTGCATATCTACAAGGGAGTAACACCTTGTAGCTATGGAATGCCTTTCCTCTAACAGTTACAAAAAGCCAATTTGGATATGGTTATCTCTATATCTTATGTCTTTAATATTGGATTTTGAAATACTAAAGATTTAATCGGGTAAATGTAACCTAGTGATCTGGTGAAAATCATCTAGATGTGAATTGGATGGCTTGGTACTGTTTTTATGCTTCTAGTTGACAATTGGGTTTTATCAATGTCTTAGACTTCTTGTTGTTGGTTTTTTTGTTTGTTTGTTTGTTTGTTGTTGTTGTTTTTGAGATGGAGTCTCACTCTGTTGCCCAGGCTGGATACAATGGTGCAATCTCTGCTCACTGCAACCTTTGCGTTTTGGGTTCAAGCGATTGTCATGCCTCAGACTCCCGAGTAGCTGGAATTACAGGTGCCTACACCACACCCGGCTAATTTTTGTATTGTTTTGTAGAGATGGGGTTTCGCCATGTTGGCCAGGCTGGTCTGGAAGTCCTGACTTCAAGTGGTCCTCCCGCTTCGGCCTCCCAAAGTGCTGGGATTATAGGCTTGAGCCACCATGCCCAGCCAACTTCTTGTTTTTAATCCACAGTCCACTATGATTGTACATTTTATGATATATGACAAAGAATAAGAGCAGTGAAAAACTGTAGAATGCTCATACCATCTTGGCCTAAGTGGTGGTTGCAAAACCACCATGGCCTAGTTAATGATGTTTATTAGCTCATCACCCCTAATCATTGTGCATACTCACTTGATATATCTGAGGCTCTAAACTGCTCAATTATAAAGGGATAATTGGGAAAACAATAAGGTTGTTGATTTTTTAAAAAAGGAAACGAAGGAGTTGCCATGATTGCAGTTAGCAGTGTGAAGACCCTGGAAGACCTGCTTGAACTTCTGGGGTGTTCACAGTCTATTGCTTGGTCAGGAGCCTTAGAAAACTTAGACATACGTGTTAGGAGACCAGGTTTTGAAACTTGCTCAGGGTTGCATAAACTTCTACATTAAGTTCCATGATGCCAGATTAGTAGTCCACATTTGCATAGTAGACATGCTGTTGCTGTTCCTTTTCTTATCACGAAAAGAGCAGAAGATGCAGATTATACCTGAGACAGAAAGATACAGGGGAGATACTGAGCTTGTCGCCTACCTTTGGGCGCCTCTCATGCCTTGTATTTCACATTGAGCCTCACTTATCAGTGACACAGGGAATGGTCCTTTTGCTCTCCACCTTCCCCATGGCTGCCTGGAGGCAGGGGAGGCAGATTGTGCCACTTGCTGACATTGTGTTGCTGTGGATTAGTTGGAGGGACAGGGACAGGAAACTTTCCTGGTGGTGCATGTGTCACTGGGGCTCACACGGGTACTTTTAAATCTTCTCCTCACTGGCCTCTGTGATTCTGTGAACCTGGTTATTACATGTTCAAAAAGTGTCAGCTTATTTGAAAGGGATATTCTTATTTTGTATTTAAACATTACGAAAGATCATCACACTTTTTTTTGGAGACAGAGTGTTGCTCTGTCACCCAGGCTGGAGTGCAGCGGCGTGATCTCGGCTCAGTGCAATCTTTGCCTTGTGGGTTCAAGCGGTTCTCATGGCTTGGCTTCCTGAGTAGCTGGGCTTACAGGTGCACCATCATGCCTGGCTACTTTTTGTATTTTTAGTAGAGATGGGGTTCTGCCATGTTGGCCACGCTGGTCTTGAACGCCTGGCCTCAAGTGATCTGCCTGCCTCAGCCTCCCAAAGTACTGGGATTACAGGTGTGAGCCACCATGCCTGGCCCATCACACTTTTTGGGTTTCAGGATGCCAACAGATCCTGGATTCTGGCATCTGGATTATGGTAGCAATATTGAAAAAAATATTATAGTGGGGAGTAAAATTTAGGAAAACCTTGCAAATTTTTATTCTTACTCAGGAGCTTTGTCTTCATACTCCATGGTCAGCCGTGGGCAATTAAAACTTTTGTTCCAGTAAAGATTTCATTCTAAAGAGGTTTCATTAATTATGAAAAATTCCCCGTGGGCATTACATTGTGAATCCTTTTGTAGCTATCATAAATAATGAAGGAAAAACACTTGTCAAAATATAGCAGAGGTGACTAGATAATGCATCTCTCCTTTGATTTTTGATTGGTTTCCTTTTTTAATTTTTAAAGGAATAACTCTTGCTTATTTTTTAAAAAAGTAAATACTCGTTATAAAAAATTCAGGCAAAACTGAAAAGTAAAAAGAAGCCAGCAATAAATTGTTCCAAATCCCATCACACAAAAACAGCTCTTGATTCATTCATTCAATGTGCCTTCACTGAGTGCTTACTCTATGTGAGGCACTGTGGCATCGGGGATCAGCAGGGAACAAAGTGAAGTCCCTACCATCATGGAACTTACACTCTAGTGGGAGGAGAAAATGATAAACACCTAAATAGATTTACAAGTGGCATGAAGAAAAATTAAAATGAGGTAAGAGCATAGAGAGTGTCGGGGCACTTTCAGATGGAGTGGTCACAAAGGCTGCTGTGAGCAGAGAGCTGAATGAAGTGAGAGAGCTAACCATGTGACTGTGGGGAAGTGTGCTTCCAGCGAAGGGAAGCATATGCAAAGGCCCTGAGGTGGGTGTTTGCTTGCCATGTTCTGTGACCAGAGAGGCCAGTGTAGCTAGGGGCCAGTGAGTAAGGGTGAACTGGGCCATATAAGGTTTTGGAAAGCCGTTAGCTTTTCTCCACTGGGAAGCCATTGAAAGATGATGAGCAGGGCTGCAGTGTGGAGAGTAGACTGCAGGGAAGCAAGGGAGGAGGCAGCAAGACCAGTTAGGAGCTACCACAGCAATTCAGAACAAAATGAGGCTGAGTTGCACTGTTCAAAAGGTGGAAGGGATAGGAAGGGTTGAATTCTAGACTCATTTTGAAGGTAGAGCTGATAGGATTTGCTCATGAATTGGATTGGGAATTTGTAAGAGAAGAGTCAATAATAACTCTGAAGATTTATGGCCTGGCAGGTGAATGGTGGTACCATTACTGGGGTAGGGAACATGCTGGGGTGGGGTCAGGATGGGGTGTCAAGAGTTCAGGTTCGGGCATGTTAAGTTCTAGGTATCTGTTAGATGGCTATGAGGAAATGGTAAGTCAGTTGGAGGCTGGAGTTGACTGAGAGATCTAGACTGTAGATAAAGATTTGGGAATCACCAGACATAGAATGGAATGGGATCTGATAGGAAGCAAGGAGAGATAGAAAACAGGTCCTACGACTGAATCATGCATGGGGCATTTCAGCATTTAGATGTTGGAAAAGGAGAGGGCCCAACAAAGGAGACAGAATGTGTGTCTGTAGCATATCAAGAGAGTGTGGTGTTCTCAGGCCAGTGATGGTGGTGGTGGAGTCTCAAGAGTTGACAATATTTAGCCATGTGCAAGTCATTACCACCCACCACAAGAATGGTAGAAGCAAGAGCCTGGTTACAGTGGCCTTAAGAGAAAAAGGGAAGAAAGAAGGTGGAGGCAGGGAGTATGGACACCATTTTGAGTCCTAATGTAAAGAGAAGCCACGATGAAAAGGTAGTTGGGTTGGGAGAAGGGAAGAGATCAAGGAAAATATGCGTTTGTTTGTTTAATAAGATGGGAGAAAATACAGTGTGTTTGACTGCTGCTGGTAATGGGCCAGTAGAGATGGAAAATGATGATACGGAAAATAAGAGTGTATAATTTTAGGAGGAAAGGGCTTGAGTAAGCAAGAAGGGGTGGGTTCTGGTTTGCAGGTAGAAAGATAAACCTAGGTTAGAGGCTGAGACAGGGCAGGCAGGTAGGAGGGGAAGGCTCTGGATTTGGTAATGGTGCATATGGACTTTCTCTTCCAGTGTTAACATTTGGTACACATAAACAGAAGGGTGGCTGGTGAGGGTAAAATAATTTTATAAGAATGGCATTATACCATATGTACTATAAAAATAAAAATAACTGAATTTCTTTTTACTTGAATTTAACAGAAGAAAAGAAAACTGAAATGAAAATGAAAGAGCTGCTGTACTTAATTTTTCCCTACCAAAGATAATAGTTCCTAAAAGTTTTCTCTAAGGTTAAAAAAAGATAATGAAAACCGTTAGGAGGCTAAAGTCACTATTAATATTTTTAAAGACATTTTTAGTTATATCTTCACTTTAGATGATTGTCTGGAAGAATTAGGTAATTCGTGTTTTTAAACTTCCTTGCACTACTCTTCCCTATCTCTCAATTTTTATGGCTTATCTTTTTTTTGTTGTTTCTTTTTTTGCCTTGGCAATTTTCTAACATTTACATTCCAACTTGGATGCTCCCATTTTTTGGTCTTGGTGCCATATGTAGCCACTTGTTCTTTGATCATGGCTTTCCTGTTCCTGTGGTTTTTGTTTTGATTGATCTACTGGGTGCAAGATTTCTGTTTCTCAAGACGAGTTCGTGGGTGCTACATAGGCTGAGATCTTTCAAGTTGCAGAGGAAGAGAGATGTCTGAACCTTTTTTACACTTGAGTGATGACTCAGCTTCTCCTAATATTCTTGGATCACAGTTGCTCTCTATCAGAATTTTTTAAGACATGGCTACATTATCTTCAGGCCTTGAATATTGCTATGGAGAAGTCTGAGACCAATCTGGGTTTCTGCTGTATTTTGTTAGCAATCCATTGATTCTTAAATAACTCTTTCTTTATCCTTGAAGGGCAAAAATTTAAACATTATAAGTCTTTGTTGATTTTTCTGTGTTCATTTCATGATATATTATGGGCCTTTTCTATTCACAGATATGGTTGTCTGGATATTTTTTTCTGTTTTATTTATCGTCTTTCTCTGCATTTATTGTGAGTCTCTTAAGCCTTTTTTTACACACCATTAATTAGATATTTAAAAACTTTTTATTATAAAAAATTTCAAATATATACAGTAGAGAGACTAGTGTTATGGATTCTCATGTACCCATCATGCTACTTTGATAATCATCAGCTCAGGGCCAATTTTGTTTTATCTGTATCCCTCACCCATTCCCACTCTCCTCCATTACTTTGAAACAATAGCAGATATAATTTATCTTTGAATATTTCAATATTTAAGAGATAAGGAGGTTTTTTTTTTTTTTTGAGACAGAGTCTCGCTCTGTCGCCCAGGCTGGAGTGCAGTGGTGCCATCTCAGCTCACTGCAAGCTCCGCCTCCCAGGTTCACGCCATTCTCCTGCCTCAGCCTCCTGAGTAGCTGGGACTACAGGCACCCGCCACCACGCCCAGCTACTTTTTTTTTTATTTTTTTTTAGTAGAGACGGGGTTTCACTGTGTTAGCCAGGATGGTCTCGATCTCCTGACCTCGTGGTCCGCCTGCCTTGGCCTCCCAAAGTGCTGGGATTATAGGCGTGAGCCACCGCGGCTAGCTGGACTGTTTTTTTTTTTTTTTTGGTGTTTTGTTTTGTTTTTTTAAACTTAACCACTAATAAGTTTCATCTAGTCTGTTTATAATCTTTTTACTAAATATATAACAACATTGCCTTGTGGTGTTTAGATCAGCAACTTCTTTGCTCCAAAGGTACAGTGAATGATGACGGTTGCTGGGCCTCAAAATAAGGAAGACGAAACTAAGAGAACAGGCCACAGGACTCTCCCTGATGTTGAATGGCAGCACCTTAGATTGGGCAACAGTAACATGAGTTGCATACATAGGAAGTGCCCACTGGTTCCTGGGTGTTCTCTGAATTTCTAGTGCTCACGTGAACTGTGGAGGGCAAAGGAGGAGGATACGGAATGTACAGTTTCTTTTACAGAAAGAAGTGAAACTTAGGCCCTTTCTGATTTAATAATAAGCCATGAAGAAGGAGCTGAGTGGTTTGAAGACTGTTCTAGTTCTGCCTTTGGTGGCCATGTGGTTTATTCCACAGCTTTTCAAACTGCAGGTTGAGACCTTTTACTAAATCATG
Organism: Gorilla gorilla gorilla; assembly: GCF_029281585.2. Lineage (NCBI taxonomy): Eukaryota > Metazoa > Chordata > Mammalia > Primates > Hominidae > Gorilla > Gorilla gorilla. The sequence goes on along the minus strand of NC_073224.2, from coordinate 50,465,347 downwards.
AAAGCAAATTAGTGAGCCACAACCAGCATTTAAAAAAATATAGAAAATATCAGAGTTCATGACTAAGGATAAAGGTTGTTTCATGACACTTTTCAGTTGTGTGTGTATGTGTGTTGGATTGCCAAAGTTTGAAGCCACTAGTTTTGTTCAATTCCTATCACTTTCTGTACCTTCTTTATCGAAAAGTTAAAGGATCAAAGAACCTATGGGATAGATTTTATGTATTATCAGAAATGTATATAAGTCGGGCACGGTGGCTCATGCCTGTAATCCCAGCACTTTGGGAGGCCAAGGCAGGTGGATCACCAGAGGTCAGGAGTTCGAGACCAGCCTGACCAACATGGTGAAACCTTGTCTCTATACAAAAAAATTGGCCGGGAGTGGTGGCAGGTGCCTGTAATCCCAGCTACTTGGAAGGCTGAGGCAAGAGAATTGCTTGAGGCTGGGAGGCAGAGGTTGCAGTGGGCCGAGATTGCTCTATTGCACTCCAGCCTGGGCAACAGAGCGAGACTCCATCTCAAAAAAAAAAAAAAAAAAAAGAAGAAATGTATGTAGTGCTTACAATGTAATGTACCAGGAATTATTCTAATAACTTTACAAATATTAACTCATAAAAACTCTGTGAGGTAGATACTGTTATTAACAAAATTTTACAGAATAGGGACATTCTTGCATAGAGAGATAAGTAATGTGCCCAAGGTCACACATAGCTAGTAGGTGGTGGAGCTGGCATTTTGAGCCCAGGCAGTCCAGTTCCAGGGTCAGACTTTTCTCTGCGGCCTCTCCAGTTGATAGCATCTCTAGATGATGGCATGGACTTTTTCCTGCTATTGCCTTCAAGAAGAAATGGTAAAAAGGTGGTTCCCCCTCTTTCCCAACACATACACCTAAACATTCAGAGTTAAGACAGCGAGAATGAGGATTCTTATTTGGTGAAGGTGAAGGAATTCGGGGATTCTTTTTGTTAACCAATCAACATTGCCAACCTAGCACTAAAAGATTCCACTATGACAGACAACCACATGAGGCCGTATCTCAGCATTAGAAACAAATGGATGGGGGAGAGTGGTTAAGAGCACTGATTTTAAGAATTAAACACATCTAGGTTCAAATCCTGTTGTGATCTGTTACTGTCTGAGTGAGCCTAGGCAGTCAACTGATCTCTGTGAACCTCAGTGGTCCCTCGTGAAATGGGAGGAATCCTGGTTACCTTTTAATGGAGGCTTACTAGGCATCAGGCATGTAGCAAGCACTTTATATTCTCCATCTCTTTTATTCTTCATAACAATCCAGTGGAGTGGCTGCTATTACAAACTCCATTTTGTAGATAATGAAAACGACTTAGAGAGATTAAGTGTCTTGTTCAGGGAGACACAGGTACCAGCTGGCAGAACTACAACTAAAATCCAAGTTTTTCTGAATGCGGTCTATCCTCTTAATCACTCAGCTTTGCTGCGAACAAATCTCCCTGGGGTGTTTTGAGGATTAAGTGAGATACCTTTATACTTGAATAGTGACTCAGTAGGAGCCTACTTGGCACATAATAAGCACTTAATAAATGGGATATGTGATTACTAGTAAATATATAAGATGTGTCTGCCTATAACTTTTGTGGGGACAGTTTACCTTTCCATAAAAAATAAACTGTGGTCAACTAAATCAGTTCTTATAACCAACCAGTCACTTAACATGTATATTGAGTTGTTGAAAAATAAATGGTTATCTATTCTGAAGGATCTGCTGGGCAGATTCTTTCATTGGAATAAGTTTTGTCAAGGACGGAACTGTCTACCCAACATCCAGAACAGTACCTGTCACAAGGTAGGTGTCTTAGTCGAGAGTCCTTGAAAATATAAATTAGAGGGAGAGGCAAAAGCGTACACTTCATTTGCAAGAGTCATCCCAGGGAAGCAGGAATGGGGAGAAAGGGAAGGAGGGAGAACAAAACAAGAGATTGCTTATAAGTTGACTATAGCTTCATGAGAGGATGATTGCTTGGTCTTGTGGAACATCTTCACGTAACTATGTGAAGCTACTGCATCTCTGAACAGTCCACTGGGGCAAGGAGGCAAAATATTTCATTCGTCAGTTTCTATCTCCTGTAGGTCAAAGTTTGATTCTTGGAGCCTCCACTTCTCTGTACTTGTTGTTGACATGACTGCTGATTGAATAGGTCACTCCAAGTCTCATGCTTCAGTAGCAGTAGAGAAAGCCTGGGTGGGATTGAGAGTCACGCAGCAGGGGTAGAAGGCAATGCACTGTCAGGCTGGTGCATCAACAACATATGAAGGCCCAGGAACAGCCATTGCAACAGGAACTGGGCAGACTGTTTCAGCCAGCAGCAAGGTAGTTGTGTTCATCTGGGGTGATGCATAAACTGAATCTGGCAGAGCAGGCCCTCAATAATGATAGACTTCTCATTGCCAAGGTTAATGAGCTCTTTGCCTTGCTGTCTTATTTAAATACTCCATAGTTATTGACACTTTTGTACATCTCTCTTCATTCTTAATCTACTTTCCTATCTCTCCTTCCTTTGCTTTCCACCTAAATGGGGATATCCTAAGCCTACATCTTTTTAATTCTACATGCTCTCTATGGACAGCTGCATTCACTTTGCTGGTTAACTTCCTAACTGCCATCTATAATATTTGCTGATTATTCCCAAGTGTCTATTTCTAGACTTGACCTCTCCTGAGAACAGAAGGAGAATACAACTGCCTTTTCCAGTAGGATGCTTCGTAGGCATTTCACGGGCCAACTGAACTTCTTGGTCTTCTTTAATCATTTTTGTTTGTCCTTCTCACTGGTAACGAATAGGTGCTTGGTCCCTGCTTGTTGAACTAAACTTGAAACAATGTGCCAGTACTTATGCTAAGCTGGGTCCTGCACAAAATGAAGTAAACTCTCCAGAGCCAGCTCTACAGGAACGTAGGGTCTGGATTTTAATATTGATCTCGTTTTCAACTCGATTGTGTTGGAGCCTTGAGCACATACAGTGTGCCATTGTCCTCTAAGAGAGTGGACATGTTTGAACTGACATTTCGTCTTTTCAGGAATTGTTTGGTAGGAAATTTCTTGGATTTTGACTCTCCTTGAGCTTTGACTCTTCTTGGGCTGTCCTGCTTTTCAAGACTCTCATTTTGCTTTGTCCAGAGTTTACAGAGCCCTTTAGAACTGTGTTTGTATCTGTTCTGCTCATCAGGCATGCAAGACCCTCTCTGCTGGCCCTGGCCTGCTTATTTACCCCTTCTCTTCATACTCTTCTGTGTGAACCTTCAAGTCACAAGGCTTCTCACAGTCTCCTGAGCTTCATCTGCCCATTTTAGCCTCTTTGACTTTGCTTTGCTAACTACAACCCTTCATCTGTCATCCCCCTCGCTTCTGTTTAAATCCCCCCACCCAAGGTCTCAAGAGGTCCATGCTAGATTTTACTGATTTCTTCCTCTCTTAATGTAGTCTGCGACCATTATTTTGGCACTTAGGATGCCAGTCTTATACTCTTAAATATTTTTGCATTTAGCCCTCCTTTTCCCCAATTCAATTGTAAGCTCCTTGAGAGTAAGAGACTGTCTTACATTTTCTTGTGTAAATATCTTACGTTTTCATGTGTGTTCCAGTGATTCATCACCCAGATCTTCCCACAGAGTTGGTGTTAGATAAATATTTGCTGGGTTTGTTGGTTGATTATCGTGGTCCTTGGGAACTGACTTGCAGCTTGTCACTAGCAATGAATCAGGAGCATCAGACTAGGTGACATTTCCCAGAGGAGCTGCTGGTCTTCACATCCTGCATCTTTAGTTTGTGGTACAAGTTAATTCTAAATTTTGGACCTTGAGAATTCTGTTTCTTAAACATCTCAGGCAAGACCTAGGAGCTAAAATTACTACTTTGGCATTTGATGTGGCAGCTTTTTCATTTGGGATCCTTTTGTCTTTAACTTGCTTTTGAGTCACTTGAAAGAACCAAGGCAGCCTGCCAGAGCAGTCACGATGATATTGAAATATCCCTCTCATTGGCTTTATGAGATTGCCTTCTGTGCATTCACTTGGGGCTGGAAAGTTAATGGATGACTGAACGTCTTTTGGAAACTTGTAGGGCCATTTTTCTTCTTCTCTTTCCCACTAGCTGGTTTCTCTTTGTTACCAAAGGTGCATGCATTGTTTTTAGGTAGTGTGGAGTTAATGTAAGGGGAGGAGTGTTTCTTTCTTTCATAGCTTTGGGATAATCTACCGCACAGGGCAGACAATTTTGAAGATGGCCATGTTTAAAGTCCATCAGAGAAAACTACAGTCAAAAGGAAAGCCAGGGAGGCCAGAGTTCCAGTCACAATTGCCCCCACTACCCCCTTCCTCCCACCAAGATTACTGTCTTACCTTTGAACCCAAGGATGTCTCTTATGGCTCCAGTTTGCTGACTACTGTGAAGGGAAGGATGGTTTGGAATCATACTATAGAGTCATGGGCTCTAAAGTACGTGTTATTGCTAATGATTGGTGTTGGTATGTGCAGGGATTTTCCACTCATGGAATTCTCCTACTCATTTTGACCTCTCTACCATTCAGCTTGTATTGCTCATTAATGTTCACTCCATTTCTTCGTTTAGACAGCATAGGACTCCATCCAGCAGACTTCCTTCACTGTGATCTTGCTTCAACTCCATTTATTACATTCATCATGACACAAACTTTTACCAGCTCCATTTCTGGCTGCTTGAGATCCAAACTACTCTATTGGCCTTTGGAGCTATTCCTCCCCTTGCACCTTTATCTTTGACCAAGCCTCAGTGTCACCTTTTGTTCCAGTAAGGACATCCTCCTCCCTACCCCACAGAGAGGCCACGCTCAAACATTCCTATCTCTTGGTATACGTTTTCTCTTACTCTGGAATATCCTCTCCTCACCCTTCGTTTACTGCAATCCTACTCTTCCTCAGAATATTACTTCAGATTTCTGTTTCCTTCCCTTTCTCTCTCTCTCTTTCTCCTCTCCTGCCTTCCCTCCACAAACTTGGAGGCCTACTATAATGCTAGGTGTTGTTCTGGGTCCCACAAGTACATTAGTCAACTGAACAGACAAATTTATTCTTTTTTTTTATTTTTATTTTTTGAGATGGAGTCTCTCCCTGTCGCCCAGGCTGGAGTGCAATGGTGTGATCTCAGCTCACTGTAACCTCTGCCTCCTGGGTTCAAGCGATTCTCCTGCCTCACCCTCCCAAGTAGCTAGGATTACAGGTGTGTGCCACCATGCCTGGCTAATTTTTTGTATCTTTAGTAGTGATGGGGTTTTACCATGTTGGCCAGGCTAGTCTCAAACTCCTGACCTCGTGATCTGCCTGCCTCGGCCTCACAAAGTGCTGGGATTACAGGTGTGAGCCACTGTGCTCGACCAAATTTCTTCTTTTCAAGAAGTTTAGACTACCTCCAGAAGCCTGACTATAGTAATGGGATTCCCCACTGATCTTCCTGAGCTTTCAACACTTTCATTGTAGTATTTATTCTTAATTTCATGTCCTTATAGTATACAATAACATAATTTCTGTACTATATAATTATATATCTTGTGCAATTATGTAATATGAATTGTTATGTAAAATTTTGAAATGTATATTTGGATCATGTCTTCACAATTAGATTGTAAGTTCTTGAGAACAGGGACCTTCATACTTCAGAAATCCTCACTTTATCCATTACAGCCCCTTTGCAAGGGACCAAAAATCCAAGGCAAAGTGGTTTTTTTGTTTGTTTCTTTTTTATATATTTTTTATTTTATTTATTTTATTTTTTTGAGATGAGGTCTTGCTATGTTGACCAGGCTGGTCTCAGACTTCTGGCTTCAAGCAGTCCTCCCATCTGGGCCTCCCAAAGTGCTAGGATTACAGGTGTGAGCCACCGTGCCTGGCCTAGGCAAAGTGTTTTAAGCGAAAATTGAATGAATTGACCTGTGTCACTGAAAGGTCCAGGGATAGGGCTGGCTTCTCATCGTGACTTCATTCAGATACTCATGTTTCCTTCTCCCCATCTCTCAGCTCTGCTTCTCTGGGCCAACTCCATTCTCAAATGGGCTTTCCACTCACGGTAGCAAGATGGCAGTGGCAATGTCACACTCTCTTTGTCCCCAGGTCTTCCATCTCCCAGCCAAGGCCTGGATTTGAGAAGGCACACTATCTTTGGAGAGGGCAGGGGTGGGATCAGTTTTACTGAAAGCATGTGGACCGAAAGTGGGGAAAACATGGATAGAAGGAATGAAAAACAATTATTTCAGAAACATAATAGCTATTTGTTGGTTGGTTGTGCCTTATGTATTTATTTTTTTGAGACAGGGTGTTGCTCTGTCACCCAGGCTGGAGTATAGTGGCACAATCACGGCTCACTGTGGCCTTGACCTCCTGGGCTCAAGCAAGCCTCCCACCTCAGCCTCCCAAGTAGCTGGGACTAAAGGCATGCACCACCACCCCCAGCTAACTTAAAAAAATTTTTTGTAGAGCTGGGATTTTGCCATGTTGCCCAGGCTCGTCTGGAACTCCTGAGCTCTAGTAATTGGCCCACCTCGGCCTCCCAAAGTCCCAGGATTACAGGGGTGAGCCACTGTGCCTGGCCTGTTTTGTGCCTTACTTAATAGAGTAAAGTAATGCAGAAAAAGACTATCAGTCACACTCTTTGAGGAAGAATATTTGCTGTTTCCTAGTTTACTGAAAGTATCTTGATGGCCTTTTCTTGGAAACTGACTACTCATAGGTAAGTAATGTCAGTCACTGAAGATGTGTTATAGCACATATAACACATTGAGGGTGGTGCTGTGTCTCTCTCTCTCTGCTCTGTGCGCATACTCATTTGTTTATATTATTATTTAACCTTGTTTGTTACCGTTTTTTTCTTCTTTCTTCTCCACTACCCTGCTAACTTTGAGGAAGAACTTTTTGTCTGTATTCCCAGAGCACCCGGAAGGCACTCAAATAGATGTTTGCAATGAGAGTAAGTAAAAGTAAGAAAGGACATTGGGAACTCAGCGACTTAGATTTCAGTCTTGGATCTGCAACTAAATAGCTGTGTGATCTTGGTCAATCCCCTTTGCTGCTCTGAGCTTTGGTTCTCACATCCGTCCAGCAAGGATTTTTGAGTCCTCCCTTTACTAAGTTCATAGAAAGGCAAACTAGCAGAGTAGAGAGCAAGACTTGGCAGGGCATTCTGGTATTTTGTTTCCTGAGGAACAGTTTTGAGAGGGGCTGATTACTGTTGTGATAAGAAGTCTTGGTAAGAGATATGGAGGGTAGAGCCTGAAAGCCTCAATTGTATTCTTATGTAACATTCTCTGGAAAGGTACTAGGAATTAATATTCCTGAGATGGGTGAGGTGACATCATGTGTTTGTGAAGGGGCTAAAAGCAGGTGAGGCAGATTGGGTGGAAAAAGACTGGCAGTCAGACCAGGTTCCCAATGGGGAGCGCGGGCTGATCTGCTCCACGTGCTGGCAACAGAGCCTGTGGGAGATGCAGCTCCTGCCCCCTGGGTGCTGGCACATCAAGGAGAAAGGAAGGACATGCCTGTGTGACTCTCCTGAAAGATTACATCTGTCTCCTGGCCTGCCCTTCCTCCCCCATTTTCTCCTTAGAAATGTGGTATTCATGACTTAATCAGAGAAAATTCCTGAAGAAGAAGATGAATTTTGAAAGGAGGAAAGAAAGGGATCTCTGGATTGAAAGCAATAGGCTGAACACCCCCACTCCCTCACCCCCTGTACTCTGCTGACTGGTGAATTCCCTGGATGTTCTCTGAAATGAGGGCAGTTTTCAGAGGACTGTGTCATCTGCATTGGCAGGTGTTGTAATTTGGAGTCTACATGATTGTCAGCATGGCAGGGCCCTGCCTGTTTTTGTTAAATGATCAGTATCCTATTAGGGCTAGTTTTTCTTCCAGTTGCATGCTTATTGAGACCCTTCAGCATCTTTCTAAAAAGGAAATAAGCCTCTTTCTAAATACTAGGACGAGTATAGTTAGTGTCTCAGCTGTGGCCAAGCATGGACAAGGAGGCAGCATGTCCCAGGGGAAGCTTCATGGGTGTGTCTGGTGATGCTGGATTTGAATTCACATATAAAAACACTCCCTGGCAGGTCTTTATCTGACATCCTTTGGAAATGGTGATCTGCCAGTGGAGTTCAATGTCATGGCCAAGCCTATGGCCCAGAGGGGCAGCTTCCAAGATTTGCTTTAGGAATAGTCAATGCAGAATGTGTTTAATTCATACACACGGGGAAATGGAAACCAAGAATCCGTTCCTCCTTTTGGCTGCTGTTTGTTGGGTTATTTTCCCCTTCACTGGCAGATGGTGCTCAACAGAATATGCTATGTGGTGGGGTTAAATTTTTTAATCTGTTTTTTTCAGTGAGATGTAATTCACATACTGTAAAATTCACTCTTTTAAAGTGTACAATTCAATTTTTTAAACATATTCACAGGGTTGAGCAACAATCATCACTATCTTAATTTCAAAACAGGGAGGTTTAAATTTGTCTTGAATCTCTGCATGAAATATCAACCAGAGGTCAACTCTGATTCTCAGGAACCTTTTAAAAAAATTGGGTTCCTCTTGCAAGGGAAGCTGCAGTTTTTATTCAAGTGTCATTTTAAAAAAACATAATAAGAAAAAATGTTAGAGGACATTGGATTTTTCTTAGCCCTGTTATGTGATTTCTTTCCGCTACTTGATGATTTTTAAATCTTAGATCTTCAGGTTGGGGCTTATTACCACAGCTTTGTTATAATAAAGAATATTTAAAGCAGAAACAATAAGACTTTTTGTGTTCTCTTGTCCTTTCTCTTCTTTGTCAAGCCGTGCCTCTTTAGACAGGGCTTAGACCTGTCTTTTCCTCCTTTGTCACCATCACCTAGCACAGTGCCTCCATACAGGAGAGGCTCAGTAAGATTTGCTGAATAAATGGGCTCTAGTGGGCGCTCAGGGGAGGCTGTTTGGGTGTATATATCACTCCAGGTGACTCATGGCGACCTTAGTACTTTGGCTTTGTGAATAGCCAGGGAATTCTTTTGTACCCCTAAGATATAGCTGCTTCTAGAAAGTGAGAGCTTGACTTCTTCCCATGTATTTCTAGGGAAGGAACTGGCAAGGACCCCACCATCTCCATAGCTCCCAAGAATTCTCATCCAACTGTAAACCAGATGTGTAAAGCCTTCTTGAGTTGGTATCGTGAAGCATGGTGTAAGTGGTATGAGTGGTGTGAGTCTTTGAGTGTGTACACATGATGTGCACATGCATGATCGCCTAAGCACATGAGGGAACTGTGAGGAGTTCCTCTATGTTTTTAAATTGCCTCTTTCTTCTTTCTGCCCTTTTGTTTGTTGATAGGCCAGGGTTCAGAGGGGCCTCCAGCCTGGGCACATGGCCCAGGAGTGCTGGTATTCAGTGGCCCATTGTTTCCTGCCCCTTGTGTGCATGAACGGGGACTGGGGCCAGCATAGCTGCCTTCTTGGGGACCATTGTTTGTCTTTGTAGGAGCAGCAGCAGCAGCAGCGCCTAAGGCAGCACATTTTGCCCCGGATAGAACAACTGTTCTGTCTTGGAGCTGTACGCCTAAGAGTGAGAGTAGTTAGAATTTCCCTTAATGCCTGTATGGATGCTTTGAAGATGGTAACAAGGGAGGCATCTTCTTCTTTCTGCTTCCTTTCTTCTTTTTCCTTCTTCCTTCTTCATTCTCTTTCTTCTTTCTCTTTCTCCTCCTTTTCCTTCTCCTTCTCCACCTCCTGTTCTTCCTTCCTTCTCCTCCTTCTTCTTCTTCCTCTTCCTCTTCTTCTTTTTGGCCAGTTGTGAGGGAGGGGAGATGCTCATGGTGTCATATCACAAATAAACCACACTAGCAGGTGGTATCTATTAACAGAGCCTCTTTTTTTTTCCTGGACCAGGGGTGGGGATATTGCTTTCTCACTGTCTCTGTCCTCTGGGCTTCCTGGTAGACCTCAGGGTGTACTCACAGGACAAGAAAAGCACTTCCCCCTAAGCTGTCCTGTAGAGTAGATCTAGGAAGTGGGGAAGGGATCCAGTGTGGTTGTGGACAGATTGAAACAGAGCTAGCTGATGAGTCGGTGGGCAAGTCCAAACTTGTCTTAGGGGCCTGAATCAACCCTCAGCTGGAAAGTGGAAAAGGCTATGTTCCAGGAGTTAAGAGTCATGGTCACTGTGATTTACACAGAGATACTTTCAGAGACTCCAAACTGGTGTTCTATTTCTCTTGTTTTTGTTTCTCTGACCTACTATTAACCTCTTTGACAAGTCAGACAAACCTTAATTTAGCTCCAGCTCCTCTTGCATAATTGTTGACCCTTTGGTAAATTACTTAAAGAGTCTTACTTCAGTTTTCTCCTTAGTGTAATCAGGATAATTGTGGATACCTTACAGACTACCTGTGAGAATTAAATGAGATGATACATAGAAAGGCCTATAAAATGTATTCAATAAACACATGCTCCCTTCCCTTCAGGGTTCCAGAGGGAGTACCTGTGATGCAGCATATACTCTGCTGCCCTCATTGAGGCACCTGCAAAATCAGGCTGGAATTCCTTGCTGGCTGGATGTGCTTGGGAGTTTCTTATATTAAGTCACATATCTCAGAGGCCTCCTATTAAGTACTTGTTCCTTAGACAGGCTAACGCTGGAGTGGCCTACTTCTGGAACTTCATGGGACTTTGCCTTGTCCTCTCTTTTTTTGGCAGAGGGTGGGTGTCATCCAACTAACTGTTCCTTTCTATTCCCCTGGTGAGTGAGATTACTGAGGTAAATTCTTAAGTGCATTACAGGGGACTCAGAGGGACCTGACAGCCTTACTGCCCATCCACATCCCCTGTACATCTGTTACTGATTCAGTACCTGGAAAGCCTTTCCACCCTAAAAAGGCCTTGGTTCTTTTTTTTTTGAGATGGAGTCTCGCTCTGTCGCCCAGGCTGGAGTGCAGTGGTGTGATCTCTGCTCACTGCAAGCTCCGCCTCCCGGGTTCACGCCATTCTCCTGCCTCAGCCTCCCCAGTAGCTGGGACCACAGGCGCCTGCCACCATGCCCGGCTAATTTTTTTTTGTATTTTTAGTAGAGACAGGGTTTCACCATGTTAGCCAGGATGGTCTCGATCTCCTGACCTTGTGATCCGCCTGCCTCGGCCTCCCAAAGTGCTGGGATTGCAGGCGTGAGCCACCGCGCCTGGCACTTGGTTCTTACTGAATGGATGGAATTTAAGTAATATTAGTAAGCATTCTGAATGCCCTCTCAATGTACAGTCTGCCCACCCAATGGCTATTACTATCAGCTTTTCACTAATATGTTGAAGGGGGACAGATGCCTACAGGAATAGTCTCAACAAGGGCTGTTCCCTTTAAGAGACCCAGAAATCCCTGGCAAGAACCAGATGCCTGACATAACCTCTGCAGATCTTTACCCCCAATACCCTTGTAATCAGACTCCGTAAAACACAGAACAAGAGAGCTTTGATGAGTGATGAGGTAGGCAGCTTTTCTGCACAGCCTTCTGTCTGCTTGAAACAATCCTCCGGAGCTCAGTTTCAGTTCAGGTGAGGTTACTGCAGGGCTGGTTGGCATTGGTGGTTGACAGGGAGAGAGATGAGGATGAAGAGGGTGAGAATTGCGCTTACAGATCACCTGAGATCATCTGCAAAGGACATACTGATATTTGTAAAAACAGAAACAAAAATGTAGATGGGGACAGATTGTGGAGCCTCGACTACTGTAAGGCAAAGCTAAACGCACCATTTACCCATCCTCATTGCTTCAAGAACATTTCAGCATCATAGTTCTGATCCTGATTTGCCTCTGATTTATCTGCAGCTCACGTGAAAACTCTAGACCCCCTCTCTCCATAATGATGCATTACATAGCATTACATAGCATAGACAGAAAGCATTGTTGCAACTGTACTATTTGGGAATGAATTTGGGGCACACATAAGGAAAGGCATAATATAGGTGCTCCTTTTCTGTGGGATTGGAGTCACTGTCACATCCTAATGCATTTGGAGCTGAGCAGGCTTGCAGAGGGAAAAGATGAAAGAAATGGCTCCATTCTGACTCAGATGGGGATTGGGACATAACTTCAGCAGGATACACACTGCAAGCCTTCTCTGAGCTGAAAATCAGTCTGGCTTTGGCAGACTGCTTCCTGTGAATGCCAGGTCTCTTGTCAGTAACAAATGCAGTGCTGCATTTGAGGCAGATCTGGTCGCATCTATAGCTGCCTTTGCAGCGGTTCCAGAGAGAGTGTTTGCTAGCTCCATACAAGGACCCTGACCAGCCAGAAATCTGCATGCTAGAGCTTAACCAGAAGTATTTCTAGCTATGACACTATAGAGGCACTACAGCATCTATGAAGATTAAGCAACACAGATATGAGTGATATTTGTTAGTGAAAAAAATCTCTTTCCAAGTCTTCTTAAAAAATGATTTTCATTCTGTGATATTGGAAACTGTGAAATCTGATTGACAGTGAATGGTTTGCTTGCCCAGAAGTTCTTGTGCTTGTTTTGTTTTGATTGCTACCATTTGACCTTGGGAGATTTTCTTTCTATCTCCATTAAAATATCCTGACCTTCATCCTGCTTCATGAAGATGGTAAACAGCATTTTGAAATGATGGGGAAAAATGCAAAAAGTAGGAGCATGGGCTCTAAAGTCAGTCTCTTGGGGTTTGAATCCCAGCTTCACCACTTAAAAGTTTGACTTCTTCAAGACTCTGTTTTCTCATTTTTAAAATGGGGATGAGGTAGTACCTGCCTCATAGGATGGTTGGGGTGATAATTCATTTGGGCCCTCTGCCAGAAGACAACCCAGATTCTGGCTCTGTGCCACTAGAAACATAGTAATATAAATGGTAGATAGGAATGTTATTATTTTTAATAAGCAGCTTCTCCTAAGTGATTCAGCAGATTCCTGGTTCACAATGTTCTTTAATGGTGTAAAAAGGGTTGGCATTTTTGGAGGTGCCTCACATCCTATGGCCAGTTTAGACTTTAGGCTTTTTGTTCAGGGCTTTCAATTTCCCAGGGCACGGGGAATAAGTAAGTGGAAGGTGGGTGAATATTGGCATGCATGGTGGTTTATTTAGGGCTGTCTTTCTGACTGTCTTCTCTTGTTTTTGTTGTAGAGATCCGTGCTCAGCTCACAGAGCAGATGAAATGCCTGGACCAGCAGTGTGAGCTTCGGGTGCAACTGTTGCAGGACCTCCAGGACTTCTTCCGAAAGAAGGCAGAGATTGAGATGGACTACTCCCGCAACCTGGAGAAGCTGGCAGAACGCTTCCTGGCCAAGACACGCAGCACCAAGGACCAGCAATTCAAGTAGGGGCTCTGTGTCTATTACTCTCTGAGACCTTGGAATATGGGGTCCAGGGTGGAGGGGGGCAGGGTATGCCACTTAGATCCAGCTGAATTCAGGAGCCCCTGGCTTCAGATTGGTTGCAAGCCCTCAAGGACTTCTCGTTTTCCAGATCAGTCTTATGTGCAATTCAACATTTCGTAGAGGTGAGAGTAGATGATGAACCATGCTAATAATAACAGCAAACTTGTTTATAGCTCTGTTGCCAGGCATGCTACTAAGGGCTTTACATATATGTTAGTTTGCTTAATCCCAACAACAACTCCATATGATGGTTATTGTTATTATCCCCAATTTATAGATGAGGAAACTGAGGCATAAAAAGGTTAAGGGGCTTAACTCAGGGTCTGTCTTAATCTCTGTCTCTCTCTCTCTCTCTCTCTCTCTCACACACACACACACACACACACACTCACACTCACACACCCCTAGTAAATAGTAGAGCTGGAATTCAAACCCAGGCAGTCTGGCTCCAGGGTCTATATTTTTAACCATTTCACCAAACTGTCTTTAATTAGAAGAAATAAATGATGTTGAGGCCATTATATCTAAATCCCTGTCTAGGTAGCTGCTAAGGTCTATTTCTTCTATATTTAGTTTATTTTATACAGCTGGCCCATTCACTTGGTTCCCAGTGCCATTGCCCTAGTTTAGACCATCATCTTTTTTGCCTGAATGATTGCAGTATTTACTATATCTTCTATAGCAGAGATTTTCAACCCTGGCTGCATATTAGAATTCCCTGGAGAACTTTAAAAAAAATACAGAAATCTGGGCCCCACTCCAGACCAATTAAATGAGAATCTCTGGGAGTGAGGCCTGGGTAACAGGGTGGTGTAAAAGCTTCCCAGGTGATTCTAATGAACAGCCAGCATTGAGGATCACAGTCCACAGCAGGGGTGTCCAATCTTTTGGTCTCCCTGGGCCACATTGGAAGAAGAAGAATTGTCTTGGGCCACCCATAAAATATGCTAATACAGTAGCTGATGAGCTTAAAAAAAATTGCAAAAAAACCTCATAATATTTTAAGAAAGTTTACAAATTTCTGTTGGGCTGCATTCAAAGCCATCCTGGCCCCCATGCAGCCCACAGGCCGTAGGTTGGACAAGCTTGGTCTACAGTTTCTCTCCATTCCAATCTGTCTGCTCCATTGTGATCGGAGTTAATCTTCCTGGAACACACTGGCGATCAGAGAATTTCTTTCTGCAAAACTTTCAATGTCTCTCCATTGTCTATGTTCTTTTTATTATGATTATTATTATTTTTAGAGATAAGGTCTTGCTCTGTCACCCAGGCTGAAGTACAATAGCGTGATCTTGGCTCACTGCAGCCTCAAACTCTTGGGCTCTAGTGATCCTCCTGCCTCAGCCTACCTCCTGAGTAGCTGGGACTGCAGGTGTGCACCATCATACCCAGCTATTTTTATTTTATTTTAATTTTTGTAGAGACAGGGTTTCACTATGTTGCCCAGTTTGGTCTCAAACTCCTGGCCTTAAGTGATCCTCCCACCTCATCCTTCCAAAGTGCTGGAATTACAGGTGCGAGCCACCACACCCAGCCCATCTATGTTTTTGATATCAAATTGTAGTTTCTCAGTGTCAGCATCATCTGTACTGTTAGAAATGCAGTATCTCAGGTCCTACTCCAGTCCTACTATAACAAGATCCCACAACATAGCATGTGATTTGTGTGCACATTGACATTTGGGAAATGCTGTTCCATTCACAAAGGTGCACGCTTTTTGGCTTGGTCTTTAAGCCCCTCTACATCTGGAAAGCCTCAAACAGGTTTCCAACCTTATTTCTTGTTTCTGTTCCACTATACCCGAGCCAAACAGAACATTCACTCCAGTGGGTCACTGGCATCCTGTTATTTGAGGTTATGTGTTCAGTCTTTCCATCTTTGCATGTCTAAGCCATGCCCATGTCTTAAGACCCATCTCAGGTGCTCCCTGTTCCAGGAAACTTTCCTGATTCTCCCAGAAGGAAGAAAGTTCTCCATCTTCTGAATTCTTACAGCATTTTATTTGTTCTTCTCTTAGGGCATTCAGCACTATCTACCTTCTGTTATCTTCTCTGAGTGGACTGTATAAGTTTGTTTGATCTTCTGGTGTCCCACAGTGCCTAGTATAATATGTGGTGTATAGTAGATGCTCACTAAATATTGTGGAATAAATAAATGAATGAATGAATTTAAAATTAGTGCCAAGTGTATCTTATTTTCCCCATTTTCTATTTTTGTTTATTGCCTTAATAATACAGGACACAAATTATCCTTTAAAAGCCAGCTCTGTGCAATGAAGATGGGGTTAAGGTTGAGGAGAACATGACATCTCAAAATAAGCCAGAATGAAAATTTCCTCCAGATGTTTTTTTCCTCAGAGTTTCTTATCTTTCCCAAGTCTTATTCTCTTTATAAGAGAATCATCTGATAATAAAATGTTATTTTAGTATGTGATAAATGAAGACTTAGGGGAGGAATCATTTGCTTTAGAAAATGATTCAAAGTTGGATTTATTCTGTTGGTAATCTCGTACTAAATTTAAAATAGCATTTGATTTTTAGTACTATATCATATTCTCAGCTTATGGACGTATTTGTTACAAATTAAGGTTCAGATGTGTTAATCTCCAAGTCATCTTGTGTCTGGAATTGGTGGGTTCTTGGTCTCACTGACTTCAAGAATGAGGCCGCGGACCCTCGTGGTGAGTGTTACAGCTCTTAAGGTGGCGCGTCTGGAGTCTGTCCCTTCTGATGTTCAGATGTGTTTGGAGTTTCTTCCTTCTGGTGGATTCGTGGTCTCGCTGGCTCAGGAGTGAAGCTGCAGACCTTCGCAGTGAGTGTTACAGCTCTTAAGGTAGCGCGTCTGGAGTTGTTCGTTCCTCCTGGTGGGCTTGTGGTCTTGCTGGGCTCAGGAGTGAAGCTGCAGATCTTCGCGGTGAGTGTTACAGCTCATAAAAGCAGCGTGGACCCAAAGAGTGAGCAGTAGCAAGATTTATTGCAAAAAGCGAAAGAACAAACCTTCCACCATGTGGAAGGGGACCCGAGCGGGTTGCCACTGTTGGCTCGGGCAGCCTGCTTTTATTCTCTTATCTGGCCCCACCCATATCCTGCTGATTGGTAGAGCCGAGTGGCCTGTTTTGTCAGGGTGCTGACTGGTGCATTTACAATCCCTGAGCTAGATACAAAGGTTCTCCACCTCCCCATCAGATTAGTTAGATACAGAGTTTCCACACACAGGTTCTCTAAGGCCCCACCAGAGCAGCTAGATACAGAGTGTCGATTGGTGCATTCATAAACCTTGAGCTAAACACAGGGTGCTGATTGGTGTGTTTACAAACCTTGAGCTAGATAGAGTGCCGATTGGTGTATTTACAATCTCTGAGCTAGACATAAAGGTTCTCCACATCCTCACCAGAGCAGCTAGATACAGAGTGTCGATTGGTGCACTCACAAATCTTGAGCTAAACACAGGGTGCTGATTGGTGTATTTACAAACCTTGAGCTAGATTCAGAGTGCCGATTGGTGTATTTACAATCCTTGAGCTAGACATAAAGGTTCTCCATGTCCTCACCAGAGCAGCTAGATACAGAGTGTCGATTGGTGCACTTACAAACCTTGAGCTAAACACAGGGTGCTGATTGGTGTGTTTACAAACGTTGAGCTAGATACAGAGTGCCGATTGGTGTATTTACAATCCTTGAGCTAGACATAAAGGTTCTCCACGTCCTCACTAGAGCAGCTAGATACAGAGTGTGGATTGGTGCACTCACAAACCTTGAGCTAAACACAGGGTGCTGATTGGTGTATTTATGATCCCTGAGCTACATATAAAGACTCTCCATGTCCCCACCAGACTCAGGAGCCCAGCTGGCTTCATCTAGTGGATCCCGCACAGGGGCTGCAGGTGGAGCTGCCTGCCGGTCCTGCGCCCTGCGCTCGCATTCCTCAGCCCTTGGGTGGTCGATGGGACTGGGCGCCGTGGAGCAGGGGGTGGTGCTCTTCGGGGAGGCTCGGGCCGCACAGGAGCCCATGGAGTGGGTGGGAGGCTCAGACATGGCGGGCTGCAGGTCCCGAGCCCTGCCCCGCGGGAAGGCAGCTAAGGCCCGGCGAGAAATCGAGCACAGCGCCGGTGGGCCGGCCCTGCTGGGGGACTCAGTACACTCTCCGCAGCCACTGGCCCGGGTGCTAAGTCCCCCATTGCCCGGGGCCAGCAGGGCTGGCCGGCTGCTCCGAGTGCGGGGCCCACCAAGCCCACGCCCACCCAGAACTCCAGCTGGCCCGCAAGCGCCGCACACAGCCCCGGTTCCCGCTCGTGCCTCTCCCTCCACACCTCCCTGCAAGCTGAGGGAGTGGGCTCCAGCCTTGGCCAGCCCAGAAGGGGGCTCCCACAGTGCAGTGGGGGGGCTGAAGGGCTCCTCAAATGCCACCAAAGTGGGAGCCCAGGCAGGGGAGGTGCCGAGAGCAAGCGAGGGCTCTGAGGACTGCCAGCATGCTGTCACCTCTCAATCTGAATTGTTCTAATTAAGATCACATACTAGGAATAGGGTGATTTCTCCAAGTTTAGAAGAATTGATTTATTTTCTGATAAAGATGGTACTTGGCAACATTTTTTCCTCAAATAACCAGTGAGTATTTATTGATTGACCAGTTCTGTGCTTGTACAAGGCATTGGAAAATACAAGAGAAGTTTAGGGAGTCATTATGTGGTTGGAGAGAAGATTTTGAATACAGGAAGCAATTAGAGCATAAAGCAGTAATGATCTCATTAATTGGCGTTATGTACAACATAGATCTGATGAGAGGTCAGAGATGGTTAAAGGTTCTGGAATAGTCTGGAAAGTTGTCATGAAGCAGGTGGGACCTAGGCTTGAGAGGTAGATTTGTGTGGCAGAGGAGAGAACAGCAAGTGCAGGTGAGAGGAAGCAGGAATATTTGGTGATGAGAGGGTGTAGGGGCTAGTGTGGGATCCAGCTTTATTAAAGGGAAGGTTCCTAACACATTCATCTAACTGATTTCCATTGCACATTCCTTGAACTCCTTTGTGCCTTGGAGTGTAGCAGGGAACAAACTGCTACACTTAGCACTTAGCACTTAGATGAAGAAATGGGCATTTAACAAATCACACAATTAGATATGTAATTTAAAGTTGGGGTAAGTGTTGTGGAAGGAAAGTATTTAATACAAGGTGGCACAAGAACCTGGAAGAGGGCAACTTTTCCACTTTATAGCTGGTTTACTCCAATAGCTTCCTGCCTGATCGTATTCTGGGTAACGATCAGTCTACTTATTCAACAAATTACTTTTAAATACCTACTGAGTACTGTGCTCTGTGTTGATTCCTATAGGAACTAACATAAACTTAGGAATTCCTGTTTAAGCGGAGCATGGTGACTTATGCCTGTAACCCCAGCACTTTGAGAGGGTAAGATAGGAGGATCTCCTGAGGCCAGGAGTTTGAGACCAGCCTAGGCAACATAGCAAGAACCCATCTCTACAAAAAATAAAAAATTAGCTCAGCATGGTGATGCGCGCCTGTAGTCCTAACTTCTTAGGAGGTGGGAAGATCGCTTCACCCCAGGAGTTGGAGGCTACAGTGAGCTATGACTGCACCGCTGCATACCAGCCTGGGTGACAGAGTGAGACCCTGTGTCTAAAAAAAAAAAAAAAAAAAAAATCCCTGGTTAACAGGGAAAAGAGCTATGTAAATAGTATAATGTGAAAAGAGCTTTAGTAGAGATATGAGAACACAGCTATTTTCAAGAGCAGTGGAAAATAAGGTTAAATAAGTAGAGTAGACCCCAAATGATAGCTCTTTGATAGCAAGCAGAGAAGTTCAGATTGGGTGTGGCAGCATTTTAGTGGGTCCTCTGGGTTCTTAGGTGGGGAGAGAGACACGAGGAAAACAGAAGGCCAGGATGAAGGTTTTGGGGTAATCTACGCACAAAGTAAGAGCAAAAAAAAAAAAGTGGGGGGAGTGGAAAGGAAGTAGGAATATATTCAGAAGGTATTCAAGAAACTAAACAGGACTGGATAATTGACTGGATAAAGCATAGAACCATAATGGTCAGAGGTGACCCAGTGTCTCTACCCTGGTGACCTAGAAGAATTGTGGCATTCACGATAGAAGTGGGGGTGTTGAGGGAAGATCTGTTTTGAATGGTGATCCTACTTTGAACATTTTGGGTGTAGAGCAGTACGAGGCCATCAGGTATCCAGGTGGAGATGGCATACTGCTGAGGTAAGAGGTTATGACTGGGGATAGCTAGCAGAATCTTCGGGGTAAAAGTGATTGTGGGAGAGATGAAAGTATATGAGTTCAGGGAAGAGAAAGAGGAGAACAAAGAGCTAAATCCAGGACCCCAGGCTTAGACAATAAAAGTTATGCATTGGTAGTAAAAGTTACTGTAAGGAGAAGCAAAAGCTACCTGAAGAGAGAGAGAATAGTTTTGTTTTTTAAGGTAAAGGGTAGAAGGTAAGGTGGGAAAGTGGCGTCTGATGGAACTAGAAGTGTTTTAAGTAGAAGATCTGTAAGAGCAATTTCTTATTGATACTCTCTCATGTATAAGGTATTGTGAGAGATGCAAAGATGACTAAAACAAGCCCCAAACCCAAATGTTTTCAATCTCTTAGGGTGAAACATATGAAATTGCTGGGTTTTTTTGTAAGGCAAAATGGCAATTTCATATGGTACAGCCTGGTAGAAGAGGAGATAGAACATATGTACAAATGCATTTAATACAGGCAAGGTGGTGAGAAACTCAATAAGAGAGGCTCAGGCAACATCCTACTTTCATGCATAATTTATTCCTAAAAGTGTATACAGAAGTCAAATGGTTGAATGTCTAACTACAGTTTTATGTGGGGTAGGTAGGTTCTATTATTATAAATAAGTGTATATGTGAAATTCCAAATTATCCCTCACCTGATATATTTTTAGCATTGTATACCTTGTCTTTAGTTCTGTTTGTTTTTCCACAATTAAACTCATGGCCTGCCTGCTCAAGTTCAGTGAATACCTAAAGAGTCCACGTAGCTGATGAGTTCTGCCCTTATCTTAGTAGTACAGTGATGAGACCTCTACTTCTCAATGCAACATTAGTAAC
Source organism: Gorilla gorilla gorilla (assembly GCF_029281585.2). NCBI lineage: Eukaryota > Metazoa > Chordata > Mammalia > Primates > Hominidae > Gorilla > Gorilla gorilla. The sequence goes on along the minus strand of NC_073224.2, from coordinate 50,444,867 downwards.
AGCACTTTTGTTTTTCCATTTCCACTCATTTTTGTGTTGCAAAAGATAACCAAGTGTTAAAATGTGTGCACAGCACAAGCATTGCTGTGCAGAGACAACCATCCTGCTGAAACAGAATTGGTACCTGGCAGTCAGCATCACTAAGACAAGCTTGAAACATTTGCTGGCAACTGAAAATTTGACATTGGCATAGGAAAGGCATCTTAGGCATGTCTGATTTGGTAAAGATATAAGTTTGGCTGATGTAATAGACCCCAGGTAATAATGGCATACACAAGGTAGAGGTTGATTTCTCTCTGATGTCATAGTCTAGGTGTTAGCCATCCAGGGCTGTCAGACTTCTTATTCCATCCCGAGAGTGTTATCCTTTTCTGTATGACCCAAGATGGCTCACTGCCACCATGTTCTCATTCCAGCCAGCAGGAAAAGGCAACAGGACAAGGGGCAGGTATGGCCTTATTTTTTAAAGGTGCACTCTGGAAGTGGCACACACAGCTCTTCAACTCATATCTGACTGTCCAGAACTTAGTCACATGGTTATGCTGAACTGCAAGGGAGGCTGGGAAGTGTAGTTATTGTTCTGGGTGACTATAAAGTAGAGTTTCTCTTAATATAGAAGAAGGGGAAATATTGGGGGACAATCAGCAGCATCTGCCATGGTGTATGAAAGGACAAGTGTAGGAAAGACCATGGCCACCCATCCATACAGAGTGCCACAGGTGCACAAAGAAGAGAGATTTCTTCTGATTGGAGGACTGGAGAGGGCTTTAGGGAGGTCAAGTTCAATGGATGGGAGATAAAAAAATTAAAGTGCCAATGCTAGGCATTGATCCTTTAAGCTTAATACAGTTGAGACAATGGAGAAGTTGTAGAAAGAAGGTGAAACGATGGGAAAGGAAGCATTTTAGATAGAGCAGTATTAGAAAAGGCTAACAGAAGTGAGAACAAAAGCTGATGGATAACTTATCTGTTTTGCTGAAGAACAGGAATTATAAATGTGATAGTGAAATAAACCTGGAAAAGATAGGGGCCAGAAGATTAAAGAGGTCTATGAATGCCAGGTGACAGGGTTCGGGCTTTATTCTGTAAGCATGGGGGACCATTGATAGTTTTTGAGCAAGGAACATAATTATGGCTGTGCTTTCGAAGGGTAACTATGGCAACGATGCATATGATCAATTGGAGCAGAGAGACTGGAAGGAGGAGGACCTGTTAAGAAAGAAGTCCAGTGGTGAGGTTAATGTGGGCTGAAACTGAGGTCATACCCTTGGAAATAGACAAGATGGGGCCAAGTGTGAGGGCAAGAATCAATGGAATTCAAAGAAGCTGGGACAGAGAAAGTGCTCTTGGTTTCCTGGGTCTCTGGAGTGACAATAGTACTGTATTTTCATTCAGTCGGTGAACTGTAGCCTTGATTTTGCTGACTCTAGGACTGGTCCCAGAATAGTTCATTCTCTGCCCAGAACATCTCAGCGGGCACTCATCACCTCCCCCAGAGCTGTAGCAGCTGTTGGGCTAGCAATGCCATGAATTTGTCTTCCTGTACTGCCAGGAGAGCAGCTGCCAGCAGCAACTCTGGACAGACCCATCTCAGGGACGTGGAAACTATTCAACTTGGGATGCAGCAGGTTGGCCAGGGCTGAATTCAGTCCACATGGATTCATCTCACCCTTTTCCAGGCCACTTTCTTACCCTGGCTGGGTTTCAGCCACTCATACTGGGTTAGGTTGGGTATTTTCTTACAGTTCTAAGTGATTGCATTTAGGGATGGACGCTGCTGAACTGCTTTCTTCATCTTTTGGACACCTCCTCCCCTGGAAGCCATTACGCTGTCAGCCTTTGGCTTTGCTTCCTACTCTGCTCTGCTCCTGCTCACCTTTTGTCCTCTCCCACATTGCGCTCAGTGCAGACATCCTCATTAAAGCCTGCACAGTTCTGACTCCATTGCAGCCTGACCCTCTGGTTCCATCCCTCTCCTTCTTTCTCCTTCCCCCAGAGAATGAGAGATGCTGCAGATAGAACTGTAGCGATTATTTGACCCTATGTTATTCTGCTTTGTTTAAGACAGGTAACATGGCTTCCCCCATCCCTGTGAATTGTGGGAAGACCCTGCTAATGTCTGAAATTCTGTCAGCCTGGTTTGATTAAGAGCAGTGGTAAAGTATTATGCGAGGGTAGGAAGCCTTTCTAGGGAAGATGTTCTTGCATTTTCTTTGGCTCCTTGAAGAGCATAAATGTATTCCTATTTGTTGCTGAGCCTTTGATTGTCTCTTTTAAGTGGAATCTGTGTTAATATGGCCCAGCAGGACTCTAATTGATAATGCGTTGGCTGTTTGTTTTTTTTTTTTTTTAAATAGACTTGCTGTAAATTACCTTTCAGTCATAGCTCACTTGGTTTTGATCTCCTGCTTTTAATAGCTCATTTTTTTAGGTAGCTTTTTTTTTTCTGTTGAGTTTTTAGAGCAATACTTCTACATTTCTGTCCTGCTGTGTTCCTTGCAGAGACCTTCTGCTATTTTATAACCCACTGTCAGTGTCTTTTCAGCGTTTCTCCCAGCTTCTTTCTCTCCTTAACACGTATTTGTTGACTATTTTAGAGGTTTTGTTCTAAACTCTTAGAGGACAGAGATCCAAAGAAATAAAAGGAGTAGTTCTTTCCCATATGAAATTATAATCTAGTCAGGGAGAAATTAAATTCAAATACAAGAATACAAATCTTCAACATAAGGCTATATGTAGTAAGTACTAAGTATATGCTGCAGAAGAGATGAGGCTCAGTTGATGTAGACAGGAAACTTCAGTAAGGAAATGAGATTTGAACAAAGCTTTAAAGAAAATGGCTCTTGAGAGGGAGGGGAAGATACTCTAGGAAAAAGGGGCACAGCTAGAAGAAAGAACAAAGCACTTTTGAGGTACAGTGAGTAGACTGGTTTAGCTGGGAGAATAAGTGGATATGGAAGAAGTGGACAAAGGTAGATGGGTTTGTATTGTGGAGGGCCTTGACTCTTGATTAGAGATTTGGCTCTATGCAATAGACACTGGAAACCACTGATGGTTTAAATAGGTATGAACTCTGATTAAGGAAGATTAACCTAGTGGTAGTTTGCTAAATGACAAGAAACATGAGACCGAGGAAACCAGTTGCTGCAGTAGATCATAAGGATCTAAATTAGGTTGGGATGGTAGGAATGAAAAGAAGAGGAATTTATCCTTCTGTCCATTTAGCAAATGTATATCTTCTTACCATGTGCCAGACACATGCCAGATACCCACCCCTGTACTCCTAGAGCTTACAGTCTAGAGACAGATGGAAAGCACCTGGTGCAGGAAGAATCTACAGGAATTGCTGACTGATGGGATTCAGGTTTCAAGTGAGCTTGGAAGCCATAAAAGAAAGAGGTCTGTAAAGTGTCTTTTTGACTTGGGCGATTGATAAATTAATGGTATCTTTAAAAGAAATAGAGAGGGGCTTTTTTGTTTTTTTGTTTTTTGTTGTTGTTGTTTGGTTTTTTTTTTTAGATGGAGTTTCGCTCTTGTTGCCCAGGCTGGAGTGCAATGGCACGATCTCAGCTCACTGCATCCTCTGCCTCCCAGGTTCAAGCTATTCTCCTGCCTCAGCCTCCCGAGTAGCTGGGATTACAGGCATGCGCCACGACGCCAGGTTAATTTTGTATTTTTAGTAGAGACAGGGCTTCTCCATGTTGGTCAGGTTGGTCTTGAACTCCTGACCTCAGGTGATCCACACACCTTGGCCTCCCAAAGTGCTGGGATTACAGGCGTAAGCCACTGTGCCCAGCTGAAATCTAGTGTTTTTTAACAGAAGTTAGGAAAAAGAATTGTTTTTGAAGGAGTAAAATATGAGAAATTTGGTTTTGGATTTTAAGTTTAAGGTGTTGGAAGAGTATTGAAGCTGAAATTTCTAGTAGTTGACAAAATGAATGGCTGTATGCAGGGCTACAGAGATTTTTTGGCTGTTGGTAGAGATTTGCACATGTGCACAGAGAGGGGATGGTTGAAACTGTGGAAATATTTGTGATTTCCAATAGTAAGGGTTTAGAAGAACAAAGGGGAAACTTCCTTTGTATCATCTGTGATACTCAGATTACAGAGCGTATAAAGGAATTTAAATGATATATTTATTTGTGTATCATTGAGTATACATTTTGGGAACCTAATTATGTATCAGGAATTGGGTTTAGTACTGGAGATAGAGAAGAATAAGACAATCTCCTATTTTCACTAATATTAAATTAGCAGAATATCAAGGAGGTAGACATAGAAAGTAAACTTTCTTGTTTGGCTGGTTATCAGTTGTGTCACTATTGGAAGCGATGTGAGGGAGCAGGGCCTAGGTATCTTAAGAATTTGGTAGACATTCAACCTGCAATACTCCTTTCAGTGGGAGGTTAGTTACACAATTAATTAAAGAAAAATTATTGTAGAGTCTGTGTTCTCGGCTTCAGGCCCAGTATTTGAATGTGCGCCATCTCTGTAGTTACATCACTACTGCGGATGGGTTCCTTCCCTGGAGTTGAGTTCAAAGTCATTCACCAGTCTCACAGGATAGCATTGGGTTGAAAAGCATAGAGTCAGTTGGCCATGAAAAATGTTATAGTTGTGGTTGCAAATCAGAAAAGGGTGGAAGACCAGAAAGTTCCTCATTGACTTATGGAGTGACCTTGAGAAGGAAAGTACCAGGAAACATGAAGCTCCCGGGAGGGAGAACCCCTGACTTCCTGGGACCAGTGCGTTACTCACTCATTTTGGACATATTTGGGAGCTGTTTTTTCCCTCAGGGAAGATTTTGCCCAGATGTAGCATCTGGTGTTGCAAGGGTTGGCTTCCCTTCTCCATGGCTCAAGATGCCTTTGTTCAGAAATTAACAGAAGGTTCTTTGGTGTGTTTTGCATGGGCCCAGTTCATGTAGAACCTTAGGTCATTGTTGAGTCCTTTTTGGAGGAAGAGTTGGGAGGACTTCTCACGCATGGGTAAAGCAGAATGGACGAGACGCAAGAAGGCCATTTGGGAATCAGCAAGACAGGGTGATCCAGTCTTCGGAAGAGAGAAAGAATTCAGTTAAAAGTTCTTTGGGAAGCTTTGTGACTTTGTGTGGGAAAAACCAGAGCTTTGAGCCAGAAAAACTTGGGTCTGAATCTTGTCTCTTCTACTCCTAGCTTGTGACCTTAAGCAAGTCACTTAACACCTGTTAGCCTCAATTTCTTACCTGTGAAATGTTGACAGTAATACTTACCTTGAAGGATTCTTCTAAGGATATATATAACGTATATACAGCACTAGCTAATGTTTGTGACTTAATGGATGCTCAATAAATGGTAGCTGATGTAATTATCAGGAAGAGTCAATCCTGATAGTTAAGATCAGCCACAGAAGAGTCAACCCTGATAGTTAAGATCACAAGTTCTGGGAACCAGATTTCCTGGGTTCACAATCCTGGATTTCTTCCACTTACTTGCTGTGTGATTTTAGATGAAAGGTTTTAATCACCTCAGTATCCTCGTTTGCAAAATGAAGATAATATTCATAACTACCTTATGGAGTTGTTAATGCTGGTTAAGTGAATTAATAATATGTGAAACACTTAGGACAGTGCTTGGCACATAGTAAATGTAAATAGTAGCAACTATTATCCCTATCCTCAGGATTTGGGCCTGAGCACAGCTGTACTGGGTAAAACACTGGTATATTAGATACACTAGTCATTCCTTGTGCAGAGTTAAGTATTCCTAAGCCTGGCTGGGTAATATGTCAGTTTCCATTTTCTTCAGACCCCTGTGGGCCCTCATGAATGACAAATTCATCCCCTACCCTGATTTTTTTGGTATAGCTACATTGGGCAGGACATAGGCAATTATGTGACTCTGTGTAATTGCATGGTCAGTCCCTATAAAAACTCAGCAATTGTATGTTTTGTTCTGTAAGGTGTCATATAGTTCAACCTTGGTGGGTTACTTTTAGATCCAGGCTCATAATCATGAAGAGGAAGACATTTGTCATACAACCACTCTCTGATTTTCTCGTCCTCTTGGAGTTAATAGTTAGCCCTATTGCCAAATTGCTGAGTTTCTATAAAGATATACTGTTGAGGCCCACAGGTCCCAATTTTGACTTGGGCAAATAAAAGAAGGCCAGTCCTATTCAGCCTCCTGCAGTATCTACCATCGAGGCCAGCAGGCCAGTGCAGTACAAACCTTAGTCATGAACGTAACAGTATGTGGTTTACTGGGTTGTTTGTCTCATGAGGCCAAACAGAAGCTCCCAAGCTTCTGTATAAATGGCTTTATATCTTCCTTTTAGGGTAGGGAATGATAAGAGGGCAGGTCAGAAGCAAAATATGCTTTTATGAGCAATTGGGAGGATGTTGGAGACTCCTGAGAGTTTCCTGTGTCTCTTAGGATCTGCCACTGGAATGTCAGCAGGCCATACCTCAGGCTTTCAGCTCCATGGAGCAAAGACAGTAGTGATGACGTTCCTTGACAACAGTGCTAGTGTGCGGGGAGCTTTTAGTTTTCCTTTTCTCTGCTCCTGTAAGCCCCATAATAATTCTGTAGCAGACACAGGAAGCAATGTGTCTAACTACTACTAGGCAGTGTGTTCTTGGGATTTTTAATTCTCAGGAATTCGCAGCCAATTAAATGAATTTACTTTGATCCAGTTCTCTTTTCAAGGCAAAAGCTATGTCATTTTATTGGGAGCTGACTGTGTTAAGTGGGAGGGTTTACAAGATAAGAAGAAAAGACAGTCTCTGCCATATGTGTTTTTATAATTGAAATGGGGGAAATCGGGCAGGCTGAGAGAGAATAATAAGAACACATGTGCACAGGAATTTAAAAATAGCACCCCATTTAAAGCAGGTTCCAGTAGTCACCAGGAAAAGAAGAAAGGTGAAGTACTCAGGAGGGACTTGTACTTGGTTCAGTCAGGGAAAGGTAAAAGATAGTATAGTTATGTTCTCAATTAGATTTGTTCCCTGGTTAATTGAAGTAAAGACTTTAATATCTAATTCCTACACTGCACAGAAGTATCACACGTTGAAAAGAAACAGTGTGACATGGGAAGGACTCACTGTTAACGAAAGATTTAGAGAGAATGAAAAAAAAGTAGGGTTTGGGTTTTTCAGAGTTGAAATAGGTTCATCTTTTCTGCTAGCTCCTCCTTTTATACATCTCCACTGTCATTGCTCCTTGGGTTTTAAATTCAGGGAGAATCAATGAGCACAGTTCTGCTTCTTAATATATTTAGGGTGCAGCTGGTTAAAGAGCCAGGATTAGCAAACGAATTGAACAAACTAGGATTATCTTCAACAGTAGGATGCTGAGCTGTGTTTGCTGATTCCTGCTTAAGCAGTCGGGACAGGGCATCCTTGCATGAAATTCAGACATCCCTCCCTGGCAGCCTCTGTGGTAAAGTAGAGGTTGCAGAACAAGTCTGGCAGCTCTCAGCCCGAACCCTTGTAAACAACAGATGTTCATAACTAAGTTCTAGGGTGGGGGTAGGGGTTATTGTTGATGCTTGAAATTCTTTGAATTTATAGGCAGCATCTCAGGGATTTAGCAAAAGGAGGAAGTTGTACAGAATTGATTTCTGCAGTGTACAGGTAGAAATGATGCCTCAGATGGATTTCCTTGAAGACAAAGCACAGGCTATTGTGTGGACTCTAAAACAGAGCAAGGTGAACCCAGGAAGGCAGGCACAGTTAAGAAAGGGTTGGCTTCTTAGGTGTATTGACTTCCTCCCCTCCTTCTCCTCTCTCACTCCTTTTTATACATTGACTGGATTTGTCAGTCGCATTCTTGCTCCTGTTTTCTCCGTTAATGGGTGGAAATGTGTGTCCTTTCTTACCACAGAGTCGTAGATACCCGTGCATACAAATACACAGTGTATTAGGCCATTTTTTGCGATGCTGTAAATAAATACCTGAGGCTGGGTAATTTCTAAAGAAAAAAGGTTTGATTGGCTCATGGTTCTGCAGGCTGTACAGGAGGCATGGTGCTGGTGTCTGCTTCTGGTGAGGCCTCAGGAAGCTTACAATCATGGCAGAAGGCACCGGGGAGCCAGCATGTCACATGGTGAGAGTGGGAGTGAGAGTCGGGGGAGGTCCCAGACTTTTGAACAACCAGATCTCTTGTGAACTAAGTGAGCATGAACTCACTTATCACCACAGAGATGGTGCTAAACCATTCATGAAGGATCTACCCCCATGACCCAGTCACCTCCCTCCAGGCCCCACCTCCAACATTTGGAATCACATTTCAACATGAGATTTGGGGGGGACAGACATCCAAACCATATCACATAGGAGGAAAAACACACAGGAAGAGCACACAGGTGCACTTCCCTTAGTGCCTTCTGAAGGACGCAACTCAGGTTTTTATGATATACTGATTAAAGGGTTATTGTTATGGGCTTTGTCTTGGATTTTAACCTGATACTTTCTCAGTGTTGGTTTTGCTAGATATTCATTACTTCATTAAACAGAGGTGCCGGGTGCGGTGGCTCACGCCTGTAATCCCAGCACTTTGGGAGGCCGAGGCGGGCGGATCACGAGGTCAGGAGATCGAGACCATCCTGGCTAACACGGCGAAACCCCATCTCTACTAAAAATACAAAAAATTAGCCGGGTGTGGTGGCGGGTGCCTATAGTCCCACCTACTCAGGAGGCTGAGGCAGGAGAATGGTGTGAACCCAGGAGGCGGAGCTTTCAGTGAGCCGAGATCGCGCCACTGCACTCCAGCCTGGGTGACAGAGCGAGACTCTGTCTCAAAAAAAAACAACAACAAAAAACAGAGGTGAGTGATGAGAATATGGCTTATGAAGACTTCAGTGCTGCCTCTTCTTGATCCCCATCCCCTAGTCCCCAAGCACACATACCGAGTTTCCAGCCAGATGATAAGTGCTTAGGAAACCTTCTACTTTACAGCATAGTTCAGGGAAGCCATAATAGAAAAAATATAATACATCTTTGGTAGACTTCCTTGGCACCAAATTGAAGAAGACTTTAGAAAGGTTCTTATCATACATCAGATGAAAAAAAGCGATTTACCAGATCTGGGAATGTTTTTGAGCCACTCTAGCAAAAAACAACTGGCTTGAAAATCTTTGATAAAATTGCTTATTCTTTTGGAAGCTAAGAACATCTTTGTACAATTTTTTGTTGTTGTTGTTTTTTGTTTTTTGAGATGGAGTCTCTCACTCTGTTGCCCAGGCTGGGGTGCAGTGATGCCATCTGTTGCCCAGGCTGGGGTGCGTGATGCCATTTCGGCTCACTGCAACCTCTGCCTCCCAGGTTCAAGCGATTCTCGTGCCTCAGCCTCCCAAGTACCTGGGATTACAGGTGCGCACCACCATGCCTGGCTACTTTTTATATTTTTAGTAGAGATGGGGTTTTTCCACGTTGGCCAGGCTGGTCTCAAACTCCTGACCTCAGGTGATCTGCCTACCTCGGCCTCCCAAACTGCTGGGATTACAGGCGTGAGCCACTGCGCCCGGCCCATCTTCGGACTCTTATTCCTTCTGGAAAAGAAGTCCACTTCTGGCTGTTTTGTCCATTTGTACGAATTTGGTGAACACCAATCCTGGTATGTGAGGTTCACTTAATCTTTCAGCAAACATTTATTGAACATTTATTCTGTGCCAAGAGTTGTACAAGGAATTAAATATACATAGAAGAATAAGCTACCATTCTAGCCCATGGGAGTTATTACTTAATGTGAAATATTTTAAGTTTGTTTATATACATTTGTATGTGCTCTGATAAGGCGTAGACTTCCAGGTTGAGGAGACAGAATTGTTGGGTTATTAGTCACCCTGTTAGTCACCTTTATTATATGTGAATCAGTAATAAACACTTGACTTCATTCTCATCGCTAATGACCAATAGGTTCTCTGCAGGTTTGGGGTCACAAAGAGGTGTAGGATCCTGTTCTTTCCCTCAGGAAGCTCATGGTGTCATGTGGAAGACAGAGAGTTTATGTGAAAAAGATAACACAAAATAATATACACTTACTGCCAAAGGAGAGATGGGAGAAATGATTTTATTTTTCTCCAGAATGCAATCTGTAAACAGTTTTAAAATTTTGCCATAATGTTAGACTTACAGAAAAATTGCAGGAATAGCACAAAGAATTTTTGTATACTACCATTTTATCCAGATTGCCGCAAAATGTTAACATATTACTACATTTGCTTTATACTTCACCCTTTTCATACCCAATTCTCACACACATATTTTGTTTTTCTGAAACACTTGAGAGTAAATTGCAGACATGATGACCTTTTATCCATACATACTTTAGGGTGTATTTACTAAAAATAAGGATGTTCTTTTGCATAATCATAGTGCAGTCATCGAAATCAGGACATACAGATTGATACAATACTATTATCTAATCAATAGACATTCAGATTTTACCAGTTGTTCTAAAAATGGCCTTTTTTGGCAAAAGAAAGTCCAAGATTATGCAATTCATTCAATTGTCTTATCTCTTTACTTTCCTTTAATGTGGGATGATTTCCAAGTCTTTATATTTCAAGACATTGACGTTGGCCCCGTTATTTTGTAGAATGTCCCTTAATTTGATATTTCTGATAATTTCCTTATTATTAGATTCAAGTCACACACTTTTGGCAGGAATACCATAAGATGTAATGTCACGTTCTTCTCAGTGCATCATATCAGGAAGCACTTGCTGATGATTTGTGCCGTAACTGATGATGTTAAATTTGATCATTTGCTTACAGTTGTGTCTGCTAGGTTTCTGCACCATGAAGTTGTTCTATAAGCTTTGTAATTAATGTATATATTGTGGAGAGATACTTTGAGACCGTGTAAATACCAGCTTACCCTTCAACTCTTATACTCACTAGTTTTAGCACCCATTATAATTCTTGCTTGAATCAATTTCTATTATGATGTTTACCAAAGAGTCATTTTTCCAGTTTTCATCATTCCTTCTACATTTATCAGTTGCAATTCTACTGTAAGGAAGAGCTTTTCCATCACCCCCACTTTTTAGTCTGGTTGTTGGTTTATATCAGTGTGGACTTGTGGATTATTATTTTATTCAACAGGTTATAATCCTTTACCATCTTTATTTTAATGTTCATATTGTTCTATATTTGGCCAATGGAGTCCCTTCAAGCTGGCTTCTGTGTCTTATTGATATGTCCCCATCATTCTTTGAGCACTTCCTTACTTTATGGCACAAGATGTTCCAGGCTTAACTTGTACTTTCCTTGCCTTTACTGTGGAGTTGACCATTTTTTCAGAGAGCCTCGGTTGCTTTTAGTGGGAAATGGTATTTAGAAACCATGGATGCTAAATATGCTCTTTGTAACTGAAGTACCATTATTTATAGTCCCTTTCAGCAGACAGAGGTAGTAGATATATGTATGTACACATAGACACATACACACACACCCCCATGTACTTCTATAAATAGCTATTTCTTTATCTGTCTGTTTATTTATATATATTAAAGCCTATGAGATCATATCAGTATCTTTCATTCCAATCCAATACCACGTTTTATTTAATTTTCTCCCCTTTCCTGTTCTCTGAACAGTGAGAAACCTGGTTCCTATTATCCATAACACACATGTTCACTTAATTGCTCAGTCCTAGAGTGTACAGAAAGTTGTTTCAGAATTACTAACCCAGGCCGGGCGCGATGGCTCACACCTGTAATCCCAGTACTTTGGGAGGCCGAGGCGGGTGGATCATGAGGTCAGGAGATCGAGACCATCCTGGCTAACACGGTGAAACCCTGTCTCTACTAAAAAATACAAAAAAAAAAAAAATTAGCCAGGCGTGGTAGCAGGCGCCTGTGGTCCCAGCTACTGGGGAGGCTGAGGCAGGAGAATGGGGTGAACCCGGGAGGTGGAGCTTGCAGTGAGCCGAGATCGTGCCACTGCACTCCAGCCTGGGTGACAGACCGAGACTCCATATCAAAAAAAAAAAAAAAAAAAAAAGAATTACTAACCCATGCCTCTGAAAAAGAAGACTACTGACCAGATTTTAATACTGGTTTAGAGTTCTTTTTGTTATTAGCCTTGAGGGCCAAGACACAATGTTCAAAAGTTAGCTGACTAGTTCTTTCTTTCCTATCTTAGTCTGTTTTGTGTCGCCATAACAGAATACCTGAGTCCAGGTAATTTATAAAGAAAAGAAGCTTATTTGGCTCACGACTGTGGTGGCTTGAGAGTATAAGAATGTGGCATCAGCATCTGCTCAGCTCCTGGTGGGGGCCATGTGCTGCCTGACAACATGGCGGAGAAGCTGAAAGGCTAGGGAATGAGTGAAAAGAAAGCAAACACTAGGAAGAAGCTTGCTTTACAACAACTCACTCTCTCAGGAACTAATCCAGTCCCACAAGAGTGAGAACTCATTTCCATGAGAATATTAATCTTATTCATGAAGGATTCTTCCCATGACCCAGACAACCCCCAGTGGCCCAGCCTCTCAATACCACTTGCAATTGCAATCAAATTTCAACATGAGTTTTGGAGGGAACGAACCAGATTCAAACCATAGCATCCCTCAACCTCCAGACCTTCAATGTAGTTATATTATTTGTTTGAAATATAATTTGGTTTATTTATTTGTTTGTATTTAATGTTTTCCTCTCCGGAATGGGGTCTTGACATTTCTCACTGCCAGACCTTTTCTCTTGACTAAAGATGGAGCAGATTCAGGAGAAGTGAGAGACCCATGTATCCATAGATTAAGTCAGGGCTTTAGCAGAAGTCAGTGATGGGGACATAGGCCAGACATGCACTGAGAACAAACCAACCATTTTCCCCTACTTCTGGGCCAGCCCTGTCTCTAAGCAAGCCATCTTATGGATTGAGACCCTTGCCAGTTTCTCCTAAGCCTGCTCCTAGGTTCTCCTTGCCATTCTCCCTGATCACCTCTTTTGCATTTAGCGAACCAAGAATCCAGCATCAGCATCAGCATCAGCATCTGCTTAGCTGTAGGCCATGATTGTCTGTACTGTTTACCAGCAGCTCATGTAATATGCTTGATGTAAGACCTTAGGATGATGTTGATCTGGCCTCTCAGACATGAAGCCCCGGGGCACTGCACATTGACACCCAAACTTGCAAACTTTTACGTCCTTTTGCGAGACTGTTTGCTAGTGCCCTGTTCTGAAATCCTTGAAATTTCTCCTCCTGGACTTTCTTCAGTTACATGGTTTGGCCTCTCTAATAGCTCTTTTGCATCAATTCTGATGACCTGGCCATTTTCTCCTGTCTGTCTGGGAATGGCTTCCAGAATCCCCTTCCTCTGCCCCATTTAACCCTCTTCCTCCATCTCCCACACACTCATTTTATTTCTCTTTCCTCCAGACACATATAACCTGGTCAGTGCTGCTGATTCCAGCTGTTCTGAATCTTGTGTACAGCTTAAGTTCAAAAACAGATGGGCCCAAAGTATCCTAGATGCTGTGCCAATTTCCACTGCATGAAAACAAGTTACTGAAAAGCATCAGGAAATTTTAGAATAGTTTTGGGGTTTGATTCTCTGTCTTCTCAATGGTCCTTCCTCCCCAACTCTTCCATTTCTCTTCACCGTCCCCGTCCCCAATTATACCTTGACACTTTCCATCTCTTCTTCATATTCCTCACTTAGCAAAGGCTGGTTTTTAAAACCTTTATTCTCATTTTTACTCTTTCTGTGTACTGATAGGTTTAACCATCAGGATGGGACTGTGTTGATAATCAAGCTAGGGCTGTTGGTTGTTTTTCTAAACGTTTATACCCTTTTAAAATCTTCCATCTAGGACTAGGGACCTTATGTCCTTATGTGCTTTTCATATAGAGAAGGTAAGGTCTGTGGGTACATTTGTAGGTCAAATAATTCACCAGCTTGCGAATAAAGTAGATATTCTTCTATTGACTTTATCACTAGGGGTGCACAATTGTGCCAGTGCCACTGTCTGCCCTTGTCGGGAGTGAGTAGACACTCCCTGTAGACAGGGAGCGTGTTCCTTGGAAAGCAGTGACATTGGACCCACACCATTGCTTTCAGAATCCTCATTCTGGGAATATGCCAACTGCTTTCTCCCAGTGTTCTGTAGGACATTGTTTAGCTTTGGCATTCCTAGTCACCCTAAAAATAAGAGGAAAACAATCATCGTAGTTGGACCACTTATCTTACAGGTATATAAGGAAGACACTGGGGTCATTTACAGAGCATGGGGAGAAAGCTGTTGGCATGGTACAGTGGTTATTGGGTGCCCACTGTGAACAGACATTGTAGGAACTGTCTTCAAGAGAAGCCCTTGAGGGATAGGCTTCTAGAAGTTCAGGTAAATGCTGGATTTATCTATGCAAATTATAATGTTTCCCTGCTTCCCTTCCTCCCTCCCTCCTTCTCTTCTTTAGAAGAGAATACTTAGAAGAGAATCCTCAGATTCTCAAAAAGTATCAAGCAGAGTCCTATGGATGGTAACTGAAAGAAAAAAAGAAAAAAACGATTCTCAAAGGGATCTGGAATACGTAATTATCTCCCATAATTTAAGACCATTACTCTGGAGCAGTGACTTTAAAACATTTTGATCATGAACCTCTATATTTTATACTACAGGCTGGAATATACATATATACACATAAATAGCTGAGAACAATACTTTCACAAAACAATACTTATCTTTGCTTTGTGTGATATACTCTGAGATTTTCTACTTTGTTCTGTTATTCTTTTTTTTGTCGAGATGGGGGTCTCACTCTTTCACCCGGGCTGGAGTGTAATGGCGCCATCTTGGCTCACTGCAACCTCTGCCTCCTGAGCTCAAGTGATCCTCCCACCTCAGCCTCCCGAGTAGCTAGGACCACAAGTGCACACCACCATGCCCAGCTAATTTTTTGTATTTTTGGTAGAGACAAGGTTTTGCCGTGTTGCCCAAGCTGGTCTCAAACTCCTGACCTCAAGTGATCTGCCTGCCTCAGCCTCCCAAAGTGCTGGGAATGCAGGTGTGAGGCACTGCGTCCAGGCTACTTTTTTCTGTTATTCTATTCTACTGTTGCCTATTTAATTTTTTGAGAAATGCTAGTTGGTGACCTATAAGTTGATTTTTTTAAACCTCACTAATGGGTTGAATCCCACAGTTTGTAAAACATTGCTTTAAGAGCATTGTTTTTTAAATTTTTGGTGTGCATAAAATTACCTGACATGTTGATTTGAAAGGCAGATTCCTGGGCATCAGTCCACCCCTAGTAAGTTGTAATCTCTGGCAGACGAGCATAAGAATCCACATTTAAAACAAGCATTCCAGGTGATTCTGATGCAAGGTGATTTGGGGTCTTGAAGCCTCACACTTACAGAAACTGCTCTCTTTTGCATTTATGAACCTGGCTGTTGAAGGCTTCAGATCACATGCTTGCTTGGGGATGGTAGATACTAGTGGGATCATCTGACTCCAGACTGGGAATCTTCTCGTTACAGGATGACCCCAATCACTTAGGTTTACTTCTGGATCTTGATAATTCCTTGATAGTCCTCTTTTACTGATGTCTCTTATGGCCCTTAAGAAGGCAGAGAAGGGGTTAACTGAGGCCACAGAATAGAGAGAGTGAAGGAACTGAAGGGTCATTTTACAGAGTGACTGGGGTGTGGCCCAGTGCTCCAGTAGGTGCCCAGAGCCAGTCCAAAATTAGAATGGGGTGGGATTCAAAACTGCTTTTCCTATTCACTTGCCTTTCATGTGTAACCACATGCAGCGTGTCAACATGCTTTCAGGCGCCGTTAGGCAGCAGCAGTTTTGCTCCCTCTGGGTTCATGGACCCTTGGTATTCCTGTTATGTGTTGTCTTAGAATAGCTCTGCGCTCTGGGGCTCTGAGCATTGTCCATTAACTCTTTCAGCACCAGCCCTTTGAGATGCTAAGGGCTTTTGAATGAAATGCAATAACCACCACAATGAAATAAGAAAACGGTTACTAGTCAGGAGACCTGGATTCTTGCCCTGCTCCACCACTATCTGTGTGACCTCAGGCTCCCTGAGCCTCAGTTTCCTCACTCAGAAAATGACAGGCTTGGTCTAGACTCTAGACCATCTTGAAAGTCCCTTCTAGCTCTGAAATTCCATGATTCTATTTTTGTACACTCTGGCCTTTTCTCTTTGCACATGATTCTTTCGTTTAAAGTCTCAGCTAGATTAGGCACAGAAGATTCACTGAGTTTGGGAATTTCCAGAGAATCAGATGATAAATTAATAGCAACAAAATGTATTCCTGGCCAGGTGAGGTGGCTCATACTTGTGAGCCTGGCACTTTGGGAGGCTGAGGCGGGAAGATTGCTTGAGCCCAGGAGTTTGAGGCTACGGTGAACCATGGTCATGCCCCTGTACTCCAACCTGGGCAACAGAGCAAGACCCCATCTCTCCAAAAAAAAGTATGGGCCGGGTGCGGTGGTTCACGCCTGTAATCCCAGCACTTTGGGAGGCCAACGTGGACAGATCACCTGAGGTCAGGAGTTCGAGACCAGCATGGAGAAACCCTGTCTCTACTAAAAAACACAAAATTAGCCGGGCGTGGTGGCACATGCCTGTAATCCCAGCTACTCAGGAGGCTGAGGCAGGAGAATCGCTTGAACCCAGGAGGCGGAGGTTGCGGTGAGCCGAGATCGCACTATTGCACTCTAGCCTGGACAACAAAAGCGAAACTGCGTCTCAAAAAAAAAAAAAAAAAAAGGAAGTATTCCTATTTAGTATACTAATGAAGTAGGGAATTTATGAAACAAATTTATTATAAAAGGAATTTTGAGATGTATTTGTCTTTTCAGACATGATTCTAGTCACTTTGTTTTGTGGGTATGAATTCATTGTGTGGGCTGTTGAGTAATGATAGTTGTCATAATTATAAGAAAAGATGCTGATACTGATATATAGTTGTAGAACACTTTCATGTTTATAAAGTTTGTTTAAGGGCATCACCTTGTTTGATTGGATCTTCACAAAAGTCATGTGTGTTAGGCAGGGCAGGTCTGCTGTCCCTGCTTATCCCATTTATTTATTTATTTTTTAAGAGACAGGTCCTACGTTGCCCAGGCTGGTCATTTACAGGCACAATCATTGTGCAGTATGGCCTCAAGCTCCTGGGCTCAAGCGATCTTCCCACCTCAGCTTCCCGAGTAGCCAGGAGTACAGGCACGTGTCACCATACCTGGCTTCCATTTACTTTTTAAAACAGGTGGAGAGATTTTGAGACCCAGAATGCATTTTTGACTTGCCCAAAGTTACCTGGCTAGTAAGTGGCAGAGCTAAGCCTAGACTCTGGGTCTTAAGCGTAGTTCAAGGTGCTTTCCACAGAGTGTAGATGGAGTTTCACATTGTTCATTCAGATTCCTTAAGGACCTGAACTCGATAATTTGGTCTACTAACCTGGAAATTGACTAGGGCTTCTTTTATACCACTCAACCCTTTAAAGTTTTGCCAGTAAAGTATCAACATGGTTAATAATATGCTGTAATTTAGAGCACACAAGCCAATGGACATACAAATTTGGTCATTCAGTAGCCACCCAGAGAGTGAGCACAGATACACACTGGAGCAGCTGATTTGGCAAGATTGGTGGAGGCTGAAGATATTAACTAGTCGTTAAATGAATCATGGTCTTTCTGTCCTCAACATTTACAGGATTGCTTTGGCTCTGGCATCTGTTGTTAGTCAATACTGATTAAGGACCCACCTATTCTTGGTGATAGGTGTTCATTAAACATTCTAAATATACCCTGTCCTCAAGAGAATTCCTTACTGGGCCTGGGGATTGTTCCTCCTGCACCCCCACACAAAAAGAGAGTTCCTTATAATAAAGGCAAGATAAATATCCAAATAACACATGAGAACTGATAATGACACATGTAGCCAATCTGATGACTGTATAGACTTCATTCCATTTAGATCTATAGTTTCACAGAATCAAGAATTTTATTTTTTTCCCCTCCTTTTCATTGTTGTTATGAGCCATGTAAGGGGACTCATTGTCCCAGGGACAGGTATTTGGGAGGGGAGATCTTTATGGATACCCTTTCTTCTCAGTGGCTTATTGCTATTTGGCATACTAAAGTACAATTTGCTAGCCAGGAGGAGTTTCTGGCTGTAGATCAAACTTCTCCGCTCATGCCTGGTGCCAGGGAGATGCTTGCTCTTAAGGGGGTGGTTACTACTTTGATAATAAGTGTGTGGATTTCTGAGTGACGTCATTCCACTTTGGCACAGACAGGTATTTATTTCTCTAGAATGAACTACCAGGGGTGAGCCAGACTGTCTGCCTCAGTCATTTCCCAAGGTTTCATTTATTTTAAAAATCTGCTAACACATCTGTGTGTATTTTTTTTCTCTGTATGTTTGTCATGTGCTATAATTACTTATAGGGCTTCTGTTGACATCTTAATTAACTAGAGAAGAAAAAACCAAAGATATAATTGTTGAGTTGTTCACAGGTTTTTCTATGGACTTTGTGGATCCAACTGTCAACATGATATCGATGGTTACGAATTCTTTTTAAGCTGAGAAACGTATAAATTTTATGTTCCTCGGTCATTGATCACACCTTTGTTCTGTGTTTTACCCTTGCTATGGTGTTTTAGTTTAACTGAGTGAATGAGTCAGCTCAGGCCTTTGATGTGATCACAGCCTATTTTGGGGGGCTTTCAGGGAGCATATTTAATACCTAAGTGCATTTCTAGGCCCTTAGTTCTATGGATTATATTGGGGTGGCATTGTAGCATGTAGATTGTACCAAGAGGGTTTAAAAGCCTCTTTATTCATTCCTCCCTGTAGTTCTGGGAATGCTAGTGCTAACACATGGGATGTAAACAAAGGGAAGGTCCCAGGTCTACAGAAGCTATAGAGAGAGCTGGTGGGCAGGCAGATTTTCTAAGTCAGCCAAATCAGGGTTTTGCAGTGGGTTCATCCAAGCCAATGTACACACAAGCCACAAGACCAGGATAAGATGTGGGTTGTGGCTGATGCACAGTTTAGGAGCAGGAAAGCCATGTCTTGGATCCAGGAAGTCTGCAAACATGGGAGAAGTAGGTCAGAAAAAAGAATGTTGATCCTTTTATTCCTAGAATAGTGGCTAGCCCATAATAGGAGGCTCAATTAATATTTGTTAAATGAATGAATGAAATAAGAAGACATCAGGGACTCAGAGAAGGAGCCTGGACAATAAGATATCAGAAACTAGGCAAGAAATGTGGATGGCAGAGATTCAAATCTTGTGTAGACCCCCGTGTCTGGTCTTATGGGATCCATAGATCTATCTTAAGAGATATGAAGACCCTCCATTTGCCTCCTTTCTGCTGTGAGCACCGTGCCATAGGCGTGGTTGAAAGGAAGGCAAAATCTCTCACTTAACATAAATTGATGGAGACATTTCCAGTTAGTGTCTACAGTAGCTTATATTTGGGGGCCATTCCTAGTTCTCTGACCTAACCCACAAGAACCTTAGTCCTATAATCATTCAGGAAATCGTGATTAAGCACTTAATAGATGTCAGACATGGTGCTAGTCCAGTTCTCTACTTCAAAGCAGATTCCTAAGGTCCGGCTCTTGGGCATGCTGTTCTCTCAAGGGTGTGGTTCTGCTCCATGGAACTAATCCAGAGCCACAAGAATCCTATTTTCATACAGTCCTTCCCCCAAACCTGATTATAGGGGACAATTTAGGCTATTTTGAGAAGGTGGGTCTACCACTGCTTGAATCCTTTCTAATCATCTGTCTAGGCTACCGAAAACAATTTGTGGTACTCACTTGTCCCTGAAAATTTGAAAGTTCATTTCTCCATATGTAGACTATATTATTTTTGCCTTTGGCACTTTTCTCTGTCTCTGAACTCTCCTCCTCTGATCTCATTGCTGGCAACGCTGAAGCCAAAGCTGTGATAAGCCCAGAGAAGTGTGCCCGCCCCCTGCCTGCCCGCCTGTCTTTGAAAGATACCTTCAGGCTGCCGCTGTACTACTGGGTCACAAAACCAGCATCCACCATTACAGGCAGAATCGTTTTCAAGTCATTTCCTACCTTGGTGATTTTTACCCCCTCCTTCTTTTAACACCTTCCCCAGCAAATCCAATCCATCCTCTGGCTTATCTGGGTCAGCAAGGGTCTGATTTTATGCATGGCACTGTCAGACCATAAATCCGCTGCAGCTTTGCCTCTCTATCCAGCCTGCCTGCTTCTGTCAGCATCAGCAAAATGCATAATAGAGAAAATAAGCCAGAAAGGCTAATAACACTCATCTGAATAAAATAATCTCTTTGGCTGCCTCAGTTCATTTCATTTTAATCAAGGTGCCAGGAGGGAATTTAGGTTAAAAAATCCAACCTCCTTCTTGTCACAAGTTCCCTGTCCAACCATCACTTAAATGATTCCTTTTATCATGCATATACCTTTTTTTTATTCACCACATACTTGTATGTTCAATAACATATATTGAATGATGTATTTAACTCTTTAAGTTTTGTCTATCATCACAGATAGGTCTGTTTTTAAAAGTGAGAAATTATATTCTGCTTAGATGTATTGATAGTTGCCATCTCTGTATGCAGATTGGCAGGTTTGATAGGAATTCTGAGACAGGGGATGGGAGGTTAGTATAAGTTGCTGAAGCATCTAGGGTTTTGGCAATCTGTGCTCCCTTTGGATTCCTTTCTGTCAACCTCAGCACACAGTTCCCAGTGTGGAATGCAGGACTGATTGTTCTACCTTGTCCCTTAGGGAAAGGACAGTGGGAGATTAAAATCTGCTCTCCTGTTGGTATCTCTCTCACGTCTTCCCAGAGCCTTACGGCTGCTTTGTTAATTGCCTGTTGCTGCTGTCTTACTCAAACCATTATTTGCTGAAGGCTGTGCATTTTCAGCAGGCAGCAATCTTGGCCCTGGCCCAGAGCCGGGTGAGAAGCATGTTGGAAATTGATGAAAGCTGAGTCCTAGTTTGTTTGGAAATAAAAATAATAATATTTCTTCACATTTGTATAGTGCTGAACTATTGGCATAGTTCTTTTGCATCCATCATTTCATTTGATCCACACAACAGCCCTGAGAGGTGAGCAACTTAGAGACTATTGGCCCAAAAGGAAACACGCCTCGTTATAGCAATGCAGAAGCTC
The DNA here is from genome assembly GCF_029281585.2 of Gorilla gorilla gorilla. NCBI lineage: Eukaryota > Metazoa > Chordata > Mammalia > Primates > Hominidae > Gorilla > Gorilla gorilla. The sequence goes on along the minus strand of NC_073224.2, from coordinate 50,423,743 downwards.
AAGCTATATTCCAGCAATGCCAGCCTCATGCCATGCATTCCATCTGCACAGCCATGAACGTAGCAATTATTAATTAAATGGCACCTTAGGTCAGGAGAGCTTCCAGGATTTTACAGCCATACTTTGAAGATCTTTGAGGAGTGAGATGTATACCAATAGGGCACGTGTCCATTTTATAGATGAGATGATATAAACCAAACAGAGGTGATATGGAAAAGAACCATAATAGAGAGGCCAACTTGGACCTTTATGGACTTGGCTCTTCACCATGGATATTTTAGAGAAATCCCTTTAAGCGCTTGTTGCTAAGTTTGTTGAACGTCCATAAATAGTCCAAGTTGAGGGAGAAAAGCTGGGCTAATGTCTTCGAAGCTAATGATTCAGCTATGCAGGTTTATCTCTTTCAGTGCATTTACAGTGATAATGTCTTCTGCAGATGTACAGGCAGCATGTGACTTTCCGGGTCTCCTTTCGACTCCAGAGTCATTCCCTCTCAAGTACAGTATGATGTTTTCTTGATCTTCCTCCTGAAAAACATTTTAAGTAAGAAAAATACTCCTAGGTATTTTGTCTGCTTTTTAGGGATTAGTGTTTGAGGAGGTTTGCAGCTGCTCAGCACATTCCTAAGGGATGCAGACCCTTTCCTTTAAAGGCCCAAGTATTATACAGTCTAAGGCTCTGGGGGTGGGGAAAGTAAAGAGACTGTGCAAACAAATGATAGATGGAAAAGATATAAAGACAAATTTCAATCTCCTAACCAAACGAAGTTCCCTTGGCTTCAGCGGTCCCAAATAAAATGAGGCTGCAAAGCTTCTGGAGCAGGAAACCACTCTAGCAGAGCCTTAATATGCTCTCTATGAAATCACGTCTCGTTGCCTTGCTTATTTTCCAGCCTGAAGTGTGTTTCATGTTTGTTCGTGTTGGCTGGGAAAATTGTCTGTATATTTGTGATCCCCTCCTCCCACTTTCTCTCTACCTTACTTGCTCTACCACTACCCAAAAATAAATAAATGAATTAATTAAAACACCTCAGTTGAAAGGAAGAATATGTCTGAGAAAGCTTACAGACTCAAAGGACCAGAAATATTATGTGAAAAGCTGCATTAATAGTAGGAGAGGCTGAGAACTCCTAGAAGAAACAGACAACAGGATCTAGTGCTGGTTTTTTAAGCATAGACTCCTTTTTTAAAATAAAAATCTTGCATAGAGCCTCAATATATGAAACAGATCAAAGCAGTATTTTTATTGGTATAAATCTGCTTTTAAAGTGCAAATTTATAGAGTACTTATTATACTGTCAGTCAATGAGAACAATGAGGCTGTTTTCATGAACTAAAAATATTGAGATCAGGATTATGAATCAGTTATAGTTTTATATTCATTTCAGCATCTGGTTTTGGTTTAGGTAGTCCAATATCAAGAAAATTCTGATTAGCATAGATAAGTTATTGTAATCTTGAGCTTTAAATTGATTTAGATGGAAAAAAGAAGATATTTTTGTTTTAAAGTTGAGTCACTATCATCACCTAGCAGCTATTCCCCTTCATAAATATTAATTGGATAAGCCCCAACATGTATAATAGGCATCGCAACAACTGATAATGAGATGGTATGATATTAAGCATGTTGATTTTCGCTACCCAACCATGGTCTAACATGAACCCAGCCTAGGCCCTTGAGCCTTCTATGGCATGTGATTGAACCTTGCTGCTGTGTGTCAAGTTATAGGCTCACCTGTACAGCTTCATTGGAGGAGGCACACACAGGCTTGAATGAAAAAATAAACCTATGCAAAGCTACATGTATTCTAATAAATAGCATATTGTTCAGAAGTTCCAAGGCATACAGTGATTCTTTCTTCCAGGGTTTACATAAAACAATGCTAGCAGCCTGCGAGACATTGCAGTGGTATCTAATGCAGGGAAACTGGGTCCTGGGTCTCTTGCTCATGTCAGTGAGGGTTGCTCATTTGAATGGATGTGTCACCGTTTTTTAAATTGAAATGTGATTTTCTGCTAATTCCAGAGTATCTCAGAACACAGTTTAAAAGCTCCTGCTCACTGAAACCAATACTAATACTGTAACTATCGCACAAAATGCTGTAAGGATGGAAATAAATACATGTGGTAAAAGTACTTATAGCACCTTGCAAGTTCTTTTTTCTTTTTTTTCTTTTGTTTTGAGATGGAGTCTTGCTCTCACCCAGGCTGGAGTGCAGTGGCATGATCTCAGCTCACTGCAACCTCTGCCTCCGGGGTTCAAGTGATTCTCCTGCCTCAGCCTCCCAAGTAGCTGGGATTACAGGTGTGCACCATCCACACCGAGGTAATTTTGTATTTTTAGTAGAGATGGGGTTTTGCCATGCTGGCCAGGCTGGTCTTGAACTCTTGGTCTCAAGTGATCCATCTGCCTGGGATTGCAGGCGTGAGCCACACCTTACAAGTTCTTAATAAAACTTACTACCATTAAGTGATAAGGCATTTTATTTTAAAAGATTTCTACTTCCAGCCATCCTGTTTATTGACCCATCTTTGTTCACTCATCTTTTCTTTTGAGGACACCCTGGGGATATGTGCTCTGCATCCTTTCCCATGGTGTTAGGTTGATTTTGCCTCCTCTGCTTCCTCTTTTGATCTGCGTTCTACCTTTCTGAGCTAGCTGGCCTTTTGTTTGTACCGCCATTAAAGTTCTACTTTACTATAGGTCTTTCTTTGTCTCCCTTACTATATTGCAGCATTTGCACTTTTATAACCACTAAAGCACCTAACACCATGCCTTGTTCATTTAAGATACAAATGTGTGTACATTTGTGGAATTGAATTGTGGCATCATTTGTGTGTATGTAAAGTGCTATAGGGAAAGAACCAGTATAGACCCCCCCCAATCCACGTTCTCCCTTAAGAAATAGATTGAAACCAATTGTCAATGTAAAGTCTCATGAGATCTGCCCCTTTAAAAAGCATGCTTACTGAGGACATGGGTATCTTGCCGAGAGACACCACTTGATTAAAATGTAAATTAGGTTATTTAGAATTTTGTAACTGAAATCTAATTGGAATCATTTTGAAAGTTTTCTTGCAATGGAAACATCAGATGCTATGGAATGCATGTGTTCAAATATCTTACCATTTTGAATTTAGGATTGTTTCCAGTTCACTTTTTTTTCCCCAGATACTAAACATTTTGAAAGGAGTAAATTAATTATGTGTCTCTCTTCCTCTCAGCTGGTATATTTTTGATTTCCATAGAAATCTTTCAGTTTCCCTAAAAAGGTAAGTGTTGTCACAGTGATTGGCACGCTTAAGAGTTAGTGATTTTGGCTACAGAAGAGTGATGCCTGGGGCAGGGGGTGGGTGGTACCCGGATACAGGTTTAGAACAGTTTCAATTTGGACTCTAATATTAATTGGTTTGAAGTAACTTCTTGGTTTGGGTTAGACAGATATTTGATTTGTCTGATGTGTTCTGAAGTCCAAGTAAGTATGGCATGAATATTTGTTAATAGTTACTACTATAGAATTGGAAAAGCCTTGTAAGTTGAACTTCACGCTTTACAAATCACAAGTGCCTGGCCTTTAGTGCTGAATGGAGGCAGTACTGACTCAATAACCAAGCTACTCTCAACTCACTTTCTTTGTAGTAGGAGTCTGATTGGAGGGGGGAAGAGAGGAAAGGGGGAAAGAAACAGTTATTATTTGCAGTGAATGAGAGTACTCGCTTTGCAGTTGTAGGCTTGGTTTGAATTCTGGAATTGCCACTTTTTAGCTATATGACCTTGGGCAAAGTGTTTAAAAATTTTTAGTCTACTTTTCCTCATCTGCCAAATGTGGTTAATAACACCCACCTCATCAGGTAGTTGTGGGGTTTGAGTCAAACAACATGTATAAAGGGCCCAGATATGTGTACAGTATCCCTTGATAAATAGTACTGCAAATTATTCCTACTTTTGTTTCTCTCCTTAAAGAAATCCAACTTCCAAATGTAGAACTTTCTGTTGCTTAAGTTAATGCTGAGTTGGTAATCAATAATTCTTTTGGATCACAATGTTTTCATTAGAAATGAGCATCTAGGGCCGGGCGCGGTGGCTCACTCCTAGAATCCCAGCACTTTGGGAGGCCAAGGTGAGTGGATCACTTGAGGTCGGGAGTTCAAGATCAGCATGGTCAACATGGTGAAAACCCATCTCTACTAAAAATACAAAAGTTAGCTAGGCGTGGTGGCAGGTGCCTATAATCCCAGCTACTAGGGAGGCTGAGGCAGGAGAATCTCTTGAACCCGGGAGGCGGAGGTTGCAGTGAGCCAAGATTGTGCCACTGTACTCCACCCTGGGTGACAGAGTGAGACTTTGTCTCAAAAAAAAAAAAAAATAAATAAAAAAGGGAATGAGCACCTTGGTTTAGCACTTTACTGCTCCACTCAAGCTATAGACATTTTAGGAACACATATGTTCAGGTATGGTTTGTGTTCTTGATTGTATGGGACATGAGATCATGGCTCAATAAGTGAAATCAAAACTTCCTTAGATGTGTTCTGTGGAACTCCAGAGTTTTCAGTAACATTTTAATGGCATATGTCTCCAAATTTGCCTTTATTAAATCCTACAATGGATACATTTGTGGGGACTTTGTAGTGCTGTAGTGATTTTTGTCTCTAGACAAAATCTCTAACTTTGGTTTCTAACCCTAGACACAAACCAAATGACTTAGTGGCTAAAATGATGGACTTCAGAATCACCTTAGACCTGGTCTAGCCAGACAATGCAGAACTGTTGTTCTAGTCCCTGGCGCCCTCTTACTTGTTGTGTTAGTCTTACTTGCTGTAGACAAGTGACAACCTCTCTGAGCTTCAGTTTTCTAATCAGTAGAAGGGGGATAATGGTAGTTCTTTCCTTAAAATGAAATGATAGAGCTTAGATGAGATGAGATAATACGTATAAAGCATTCACCAAGTTCTTAGAACATAGTAGGTGCCTAACAGATAATCCTGTTTCTCCTTGTACATCCCCTCTTCCCTCCCTCTCCTTCTTGTCCTTATTTTCTCCTTTTTTCTCCACTGAGTTTTTAGAAAAGGAGAAAACTAGAGAGGTGAGCTTCAGGAAAAATATCTTTATTTCTGGATTGGCTTTGATTGCTGTGATTTTAGGACACGGACTATAGTTGTAGATGTTGCCCTGGCTGCGTATCAACAATGACTTCTTTTCCTTGATGTTTCTTCACAGGAAGGATCAGAATGTTCTCTCTCCAGTCAACTGCTGGAATCTCCTCTTAAACCAGGTGAAGCGGGAAAGCAGGGACCATACCACCCTGAGTGACATCTACCTGAATAATATCATTCCTCGATTTGTCCAAGTCAGCGAGGACTCAGGAAGACTCTTTAAAAAGGTACAGAGATTTTTCTAGTCACAGAGGTTCTTGGGTGGAGCAATGACACAATTTTTAAAATCCTATTAGATATTATGTTGATTACCTGGGTGACAAAATTATCTGTACACCAGACCCCCATGACATGCAATTTACCCATGTAACAAACTTGTACATATACCCCCCTTGAACCTAAAATAAAAGTTGGAAAGAAAAAATAAAAGAAAGAATATCTCATTGGCCCACTTCATAGGCTTTCCACTAGTCATTCCCTACCACATACTTGCGGAGAAAAAAAATATTTGAATTGGCATTCCTTTCTTCCTTTCTGAGCTGAATTAATAGTAGCCTTGGGAAAGGAACCATTTGCAAGGTATAAACCCGGGACTGGTACTATAATTCATAATCTGCATCTATTAACAAAAACTGTGTTTTGGGAAGTTTTCTTAAAGTGATTTGTGAAGCTGTTGAGCTTAAGGGGCCAACACTGTCATTTTATGTTTTCCTATTCTAGTTCATTTAGCAAACTCATATACATTTATGTTTTTAGTTTAGTTTTCTTCCCAGGGTCTTATCTTGGCCAAGGTAGACTCAAAAGTGTGGTTATTCTTATCGTGGTATGTCTTTGTCTTTGGGTCTCTGAATGCTTTCGGAACTCAATTGTTATCGTACTTCCTTGGGTATAGGTTGAACAATTTGACAAAGGAAAACTCAAAATAATCATGATAATCTTAAGGAGCCAATTCACCTTACCTGTCAATGATGGAACTAGCCTCTTGAAAATCCAGGAAGCTCTTTTCTAAGCTGTCTCAGCTTGAGCTCAAAGTGGAATCATTTATTCATGAGGTTGGGTTACAGACAGCGGTGAAGGCCCCAGCCATTGTATATGATATGCCATGTATACCATTCAAGCATTGACATCCCCGGAAGACTTTCCAGAAGGCAAATAATCTTCCTAAAAGTTATAGGTAGAAAAAGATTATAGAGGGCTATTTAGAATTCATCAGTTTCCAGGTGACAAAATCCATTATTAAAATTTGAAAGTATGAGAGAAAAGACTGGTAAACAGGATTGTAGTCGATACAGTCAAAGCTCTTGATCAGCTTTCCAGTTCTCAGGAATTTTTCCAGATTTCACTAGATCTGGAATTAATACCCCATTTTTTTTCTGTAATTACCAGCCTGATCAAATAACTGATTTGGAATCTTCCATCTACCTAATTGCATCCGTGAAGGTGCTTTCCCTGTGTCTTAGAGACAGAATATTGAGGGTACAATCATCTGACGACGAAAAGAAGGCAGAGAAAGATAACTCCTCCCAGAGCTCACTGGCTATTATTAGTAGCCCGGCTGTGCTGTGGTTGGGGCCACACCTCATTTTGGAGTGAGGGGACTTCTCACCATCTCCTCCATGGTTTCCAGCATCAGCTTCAGCTTGGTTGTCATTAATTTGAATTATTCTGCAATACTTGGTGATGCATGTGTGTGACTAAAATTAAAACCTATTTAGGTGAAATTTTGACAGCTCATCTCTATGACCTTGACAGCCACTTAGACTATCTCAAGAAGGAAAGGGCTTGACTGATAGTTTCCTCCTCCGTTTTCTTTGTTCATCTGAGAAAACAACTTTTATAAGATCTGTTCACCTAGCTAGACTTCACCCAGTCTCTCAGCTCCCTTTTTACCAAGCCTTAGAAGGTTAGAGAAAAACCAGGCTAGATAATTTAATAGTCTCTCCAGATCTCAGAGATGCTTATACTGAAGGCAGCCAGATAGCAAAGTCATGAGTGTTCCTGGCTCTTCAAGTGCCCTATGCATATTTCACCAAAGGTAGGTACATGGCATGTATACAAGGTGTGGCGCATATGACATCCATGAAGAAAATTCGTCTGTGAATGATATTCCTAGCCATGGGCTCAGGGTTGACTTCCTTAAGCCGTGTATTATTATGCTAGAGCGTGAGGAAGAACTTATTTCTCATAGGACTGTTTATATATTACATTTCACTGAAGAAAAGTATGCCTATCATAATTTAATAGCTATATGCATTTTCACAAACTGAATTCACACCTGTATAACCAGCACCCAGATCAAGAAACAGAACATTTCTGTACCCTAGAAGCCCCCTCATATTCCCTTCTAGTCATCTCCCCACCCTGAATCCCCAAGGATAACAACTGTCTTGACTTTTAACAGCAGAGATTAGCTTTGCTTGGTTTCATACTTTATATAAGTAGAATTGCACAGTATGTACTCTTTTTTGTTTGGTTTCTTTCAATATTATGTTTGTGAGATTTATTCATACTGTTGTGTATAGTTGCAGATCATAGGAATTTCTCTTGATCTTTGTAACTTTGGATCAATTAAATTGTAGTTGATTAGAGACGTGCCCAGGGTTGTTGAATGGCCAATGATTACTATCCCACAGGGTGAATAATCTCTTTTCTCCCTCCCTTGGGGCATTCCCATGTAGGCAGAAAACTCTTAAATTAGGAGCTGGTTGGCAGATCATAAAAATAGATTGAGCCAAGCACCATGGATCATTCCTGTAATCCCAACAACTCAGGGGGTCAAGGTGGGAAAATGCTTGAGGCCAGAAGTTCAAGAACAACCTGGGCAACATAACAAGACCTTGTCTCTAAAAAAATTTTTAAAGTTAGCTGAGCATGGTGGCCTGTGCCTGTAGCCACAGCTACTTGGGATGCTGAGGCGGGCGTATTGCATGAGCCCAGGTGTTTGAGGATGCAGTGAGCCGTGATCATGCCACTGCACTCCAGCCTGGGCAACAGAGCGAGACCCTGATAGTTTGAGGATGCAGTGAGCTGTAATCATGCCACTGCACTCCAGCCTGGGCAACAGAGAGAGACCCTGATAGTTTGAGGATGCAGTGAGCTGTAATCATGCCACTGCACTCCAGCCTGGGAAACAGAGAGAGACCCTGACTCCTAAAAAAAAAAAATTGATTCATTCTCTTTTGGCTGGGTAAAGAGCCTCTCTGCTTTCTAGTAATGGGCAAAGAAACATTCTTCATACCACACCCCAGTTTTTTAACCTCTTTTGTTTAGAGTGTCGTTGCACTCTAAACAGTAGAATTAGAATCCTACTGGTTAAGATATAGTATCAGATAAGAGTCCTAAGAAATGTCCTCAGCCATTCTGTAGTTACATGAATCTTCCCGGGGATTTGCTTTGTGCTATCAGAGGAGATGCCTTTTCCAAGTGACCCTTTCTCTTGGGCCTAGCTCTGCTCTTAACTCTGAGACCTTGGACAATGACTTCTTTCTGTGCCTCAGTTCCCTAAACTTTAAAAAAAGAGTGTGGTCTATGTGATCTCCATGGTGCCTTCCAAATTCAGGATACCACAGTTCTGTGACGATAAGGGGATCCTACACTGGGGGCTTCCTTCTGGTTGTTAGGTTACCTTTGTTAAATTGTGATAGGTAAATTGTAATCCCACAGATAAGGACAAACAAAAGTGGATATAGGTGTGGAGAGGGCTAGCTTAAGCAAATGAAGACCAGATTTCTTGAAGAATGAAGCATTATTTCAGGTGCTGATATCTACAATGTCAGCAATGAAGAAATACCAAATTGGGATCCAAATACATAAAATAGATATGTTTTACCAGTAAATTTGGTTCCAGTGGCAAAAGGAGCCATTTCTCTGGGGACATAGGCTTAGAAAAGATACCTTAATTTGTGGTATGGCTGTACACACCTGTGCTTTATGTGAATTTGAGTCTGTTTGTCACTAGCAAAAGTCAACATTTTTAAAAATCTTTTTTTAATCTATAAAACTTAATGATTCACTGCAAAAATTATGATAATAGAAGTCATTATATTTTGAACCTCTATGTGCCAGGTATTGTGTTAAGCACTTTATATGTATTATCTCCTTTAATCCTTACCATAATTTTATAAAGTAGTTACTATTGTCATCATCGCTGTTTTATGAAGGAAGAAACTATGGCTTAAAGAGATTAAGCAGGCCAGGCACAGTGGCTCAAGCCTGTAATTCCAGCCCTTTGGGAGGCTGAGGTGGGAGGATCGCTTGAAGCAAGGAGTTCAAGACCAGCCTGGGCAACATAGCAAGACTCTGTCTCTACCTCCCTCCCCCACTTAAAAAAAATTAGCTAGGCATGATGGTACACACCTGTAGGCCTAGCTACCCAGGAGGCTGAGACAGGAAGGATCACTTGAGCCCAGAAATTTGAGGCTGCAGTGATCTATAATCATGCCACTGTACACTAGCCTGAGTAACAGAGCCAGACCCTGTCTCTTTAAAAAAAAAAAACACAACAAAACAGAGGGCTGGGAGCGGTGGCTCACGCCTGTAATCGCAGCGCTTTGGGAGGCCAAGGTGGGCAGATCACCTGAGGTCAGGAGTTCAAGACCAGCTTGGCCAACATGGTGAAACCCCGTCTCTACAAAAACACAAAAATTAGCCAGGCAAGATGGCCAGTGCCTGTAATTCCAGCTACTCGAGAGATTGAAGCAGGAGAATCTCTTGAACCCGGGAAGTGGAGGTTGCAGTGAGCAGAGATCATGCTGTTGCACTTCAGTCTAGGCAACAGAGCAAGACTTCGTCTCAAAAAAAAAAGAAGAGAGAGAGAGAGATTAAGAAAAATGAAATGAAGCTAGCGTTTTACTCCAGTCACCTGGCTCTAGAATCCAGCGTTTTCATCTACATACTGTATTAGGATTCTCTAAGTATGTTGTACAGAGAAGAGAAAATCCTGGATTTTCTCTGTTTCATTGAATTCAGATATTTCACTTAGTTATAGAATTAACCTAATTTTTCTTTTGCACATAAACCTTCAAAGGGTATGGAGATGTTGAACATCAACATTGGATTGTTTTTCCTACCTGGGGTTGGGGCAAGCAGCTGGAAGTTGGGAATGAAATAGGGCAGCATGTTTACACTCCCCAGGGGCAAAATATCTCTGCCCCCTGTAAGAGGGAAACAAGGACTCATTAAATGTGAGAATTGGCCCCAAATCTGGCTCACAGCTAATTTAGCTAATTTAGGGATGTCAGGGTGGCTGCACAATTGGCCCCTCTATGCTATTGAACCCCCTTAAGGGAGGCTCCTTGCTAGCCCTCTGGTTTGTGGTAATGTCTGCTGGGACATATTTTACATTTTGCATGAAGCCATGTTGGAGATTCCTTTAGCTAAATATAACATCTGGAGAAAGTAGCCTCCTGTTCACAGCTTAAAAACAGACTGACTTTGTCTAGGACGAGAGGGAAAATTGAGCCCGTTTGGTGCTCCTGACATCTCCTTTCATGTAATGAAAGCTCAGTCTGTCTAACCTCTGTTGGAACCAGGGTTTGGACAAATATTATTGCTGCCACCTTCATTTGTTTAATGCGGTGGCTTCAAAAACCATGGGCAAAAACTGCCAAGTTTGACTCCCATCTCCCTGTGGTCTCCATGAGGGGCATGTTCTGAAGAAGCCCACCAAGAACAGAAATAATTTTTCCCACTTGCTTAGTTTAAACTGAAATAAACTTGGGTGTGCTTTTTCCTACAGGAGAGAGGATAATCCTGTTTTCTTTTTTTACTTAGCTGGAACACACTAAAAGTACCTCTGACTTTGCTTTCTCAAATCACTGTTTCTAGCCCTTCACAGCTGCTCACACTTAAGCTTGGAAGCTGGTCAGTTCAGACAGTACTAAGGCTCCGTTGCATCCTTGTTTTTACAGCACTGCAGTGAAGTGTACTCCTGTTTTGCTGTTAGGACTCTTAAGTTTCTATGGCAAAAATTTAGGTTAAATTGAAAAAGCCAAGTCAGATTCCCTGTAGACCAGTAGCTTTCAACTTTGCCTGGGCATGAAAGTTACTTGGGGAGTTTTAAAAAAATCTTTGTGACCTTGAATAAACAAAGGTTTCTTAGAATATAAAAAGCATGAACCATAAAATTTTATAAAGGATAAGTCAGACTTCATCAAGTCTTGGACTTTTGTTCCTGGAAAGACTTTATTTACAAAATGAAAGACAAGACGCAGACTGGGAGAAAATATTTGTAATATATATCTGGCATGGACTTATATCAGATTATAGAATAAAGAATTCTGAGAACTCAGTAATAAGACAAACTACCCAAATTTTTAAAAATGGAAACAGGTTTTAATAAACATTTCACTAATAAAAATATACAAATGGCTAATCAACACATGAAAATATGCTCAATGTCATCACTCGTGATGGAAACGCAAGTTAAAACTGTAAGAAGATATACCATACATTCACTAGGATGGTTAAAATTAAAACATCTGGCAATACCAAGTGTTAAGGAAGTTGGCCAGAACCCTCATATGTTGCTAGTGAGAGTGTGAAAGTGGTACAACCACTTTGGAAAATAGTGGCAGTTTCTTATGACATTAAATTTGTACTTGTCATATGACCCAGTAATTCCAGGTATTTATAGGCATCTACCCAAGAGAAATAAAAGCATATGTCTAAACAGAGACTTGCACCTGAATATTCATAAAGCTTTTGTGATAGGCTGAGTAATGCCTCCCTCAAAAAAAAAAAAAAAAAAAAAAGAGGTCCATATTCTAACCTTCGGAACCTGTGAATGTTACCTTATGCATGTAATACTTTGCAGATATGACTAATTTAAGGATCTTGTGATGGGGATATTATGCTTAATTAGCTGGGTGGGCTGTAAATGCAATCACAAGTGTCCTCATAAGAAGGAGATTACAGATAAAAGAGAGGAAGGTCATGTGATAGAAGCAGAGGGAAACAGAGTCATAGAGAGAGGATGCTATGCCACTGGCTTTGAATACGGAGGAAGTGGCCATGAGCCAGTGAATACAGCTCTAGATGCTGGAAAAGGCAAGGAAACGGATTCTTCCTGAGAGCCTCTGGAGCAGAAGCAGCCCTGCTGACTCACTGGTTTCAGCCCAGTGAAATTGGTTTTGGAGTTCTGACCTCCAGAACTCTAAGAGAACAAATGTATGTTGTTTTAAGCCACCATGTTTGCAGTAATTTGTTACAGCTGCCTTAGGTACTTTATTCATAATAGCCCAAACTGGAAACAACCCAAATGTCCATCAACAGATGAATGGAAAAACATATTGTAGTGTATCCATATATCAATACTACTCAGCAATAAGAAGGGAAATGCTGATACAATATAAATGAGCTCAAAAAACATTATGTTGATAAAAAGAAGCCAAGCACAATGAGTACATTCTGTATGATTCTGTTTCTATAAAATTTTAGAAAAAACAAATCTGATCTATAGTGATAGAGAATAGATCATTGATTGCCTTGGGGCCAGGATGGGGATGAAGGATTGACTGCTAAGGGACACAAGGGAGTTTGTAGGGTTTTTATAGCCTACATTATATAACATTTTAAACAATGCTTTATAACATTTTTATAATGTTACATAATCTTGACCATGGTGGTACATTAGACAGACTTTATCATATTATACACTTAAAATGTGTACATTTTATTATGTAAATTATGCCTCAATTAAGTTGATCTAATTTAAAAATACCCATGCCAAGACCCTACCCCAGCACGATTTAGTCAGAATCTCTGGAGTAGGGCCTGGGTGATTGTTGCCTACAGCTAGGGCTGAGAATCACTGCTGCACTGTTTTCCATCTTGGGGAAACTGCAGAGCACAGAGAATATCTGATGCCCTAAGATCCTGTCTATCTGTATGTGAGCCATGTTTGCCTCTGCAACAGACAGTGTTAAAGCATCTAGGCTAGTTTCTCTAGGCAACCCATTGTGGTTTCCTACTTTATTCTTGGAGGGTGATGAAGGGTGAAGTTAGCTTCAGATAAATAAATCTGGTGACAAAGGGTGAATCTGGCTTCCTTCACACTGCAGGAAGTGGGGAATGCAAGAAGAGTGCTGAGGAAGGAATGTAAGAGGCTCAGTTAATACTTTTCTCCAGGGCCTTGGAGATGTTAAACATGTCCTTTTGCCATTAGTGAATCAGTCACAAGAGAATTGCCACAACAGTCAGATTTCTTTTGGCACTAAGGAAATGAATCTGGTAGTTAAAAAGGATAAATGAGATTTAAAACTAAAAGCAGTGCATGTTACCTATCTGTTTGGTATCCGTTTGGACTGAGATAGGATTTCCTATGGCGTGTCTTGAGTCCAGCTGTTTGGCATGTGTGAGAAGAGTGGATGATGAAACTGTGAGAAGGCATTTGGGGTGGTGTGATGGTCATAAATAAGAAGAGGAGAAGTGGTGACCCACAATGCTGGTATAGTTGAATGTCCCTGGTAAGTGCTGTGGATTGAATGAATGGAGGAAAAGAATGGTTTTCCAAAGGTTGTGTCCCTGTGCTCTGCCCCCTTAAGAAAGGGTTAACTCTTTGGGAGAAGGAGTAGATGAGTGATTTAACCCTCCCTCCCTTCCCCGTCTACCATATCCCTCCTGCTCGTCTGAACTCAGTATCTGTGATTGGACTGAATTTCCTCCACATTATAGCATGGTCACTAACAGCGTTTGCACAGTGCTTTACAGACAGCTGTTCCAGTTGCCCAGTTTATCTTGTTGGTAGCAAAAATCTGTTCTAATTAATTGAGCTTTATTCTCTCATATCTGATGAAAAGATCCTCTTTGGAGAAAAGAATAGAATGTGAAGCTGAGCTTATTTGAGTAGGGGATGGAAGGCTGCCAGCTACTTCAAAGGTATCTCTGCTGATAAGGGGTGTCAGGTTTGCTGCCAAAGCCAACACCGAGGGGAGCTTTGCAGCTCGTGCTGTTGGGGGTGTTTTAGCTTTGGTTTCTGTGACACTGGGTCAGCAGCATCTGTGTGCTCTCCCTTGAGGCTGCTCTCTGGGTGGTCCAGGCTTTTATTTAGACTTAGGAAGGTGCAGCTCAAAGGGAATGTGTGCATCAAAGATGTCTGTAGTCTTTTGCTTGGGTTAGTTTGTGTGTTTGCCTTTTTGGTGTTTTAGTTCTTAGGTATCTGCCTTTTCTAAAAGAGCTCAAGGTGCTGTATTTAGAACTTTCAAAAGTATAATAGTACTTCAATTTGTATAAATCAAAGGATTATTAAGGGAATCTGAAGACGAGGAATGGAATATGGGAAATGGAATATGGGAAAGAGAGGTGCAGTAGACAAAAAATAAAAGTGTCCATATGCAACCTTGTATTGGAATACTACCCTAAATTAGGAGATTATACAGTCAATAAGTATTTTAGTGAATACTGCATGCACAGCATTATGCTGCTAGGTGCTTAAAAGAGCTTGAAAATCAAATTGAGGAGTAAGATTTGCCTCCCAAGGGAGCTTGGGGTTTTTGGTTTATTTAGGTCTCTCAAAACTTTCTGTGGGATGTTGATGATGACAAAGTAATAATAGTAACCTTTCGTAAAATTCACACTGTGAATACCTCCCACTGTAGTAGGCCCTAGATGTGTATTTTCTCTGAACCTTTCATCTATTTTTGCAAAGTTTTTTTCCTAAACTATTTATGAAAGTATAAAATACTTAGAGAAAGTACACATATTATAAAGTGTACAGCTCAATGAATTTTTACAAACTGAATACAGCTATGTAATCAGCACCCAGATGAAGAAAGAATGTTACTAGTATCCCATGAACCCTCCTTCTCTCCACTTCAAGTCATTACTCTCTGAAGGGTAACCATTATCCTGACTTCTAACACAATATAAGTATTTGCACATTTAAAAATTTGTTTGTGTAAATGGAATCAGATAATTTTTTTCAACAATTTGAATATGTAATTCATTTGTCTTCTGGCCTCCATTATTTCTGATGAGAAATCAGCTGTGGTTCTTAGGTTCTTATTATTGCTTACTTGTATGTAATATATCATCTTTTTGTTTGTTTGTTTGTTTGTTTTAAAGAGATGGAGTCTCTGTCCCCCAGGCTGGAGTCCCGTTGCATGATTACAGCTCACTGTAGACTCAAACTTCTGTGCTCAAGCAATCCCAGTCCTTCCATCTTGGCCTCCCAAAGTGGTGGGATTACAGGCGTGAGCTGCCATGCCTAGCCCTTCTTTATTTGGCTGCTTCCAATATTTATTCATTATCTTTGGTTTTTAGTTCTTTGATTATCATAAGAGTGTAAGCGTGGTTTTCATTGTATTCCTTTGGCTTGGTTAAATATAATATCCAGACAATCCCTGATCTGTCAAATATCTAATTTGTAGAAATTGTAGGAAAAATATCAAATTTTTCCTCAATTTGAGAAAAATTTTTGGCAAATACTTTTTTCTGTCCCATCTCTCCTTCCTGTTTTGCTTTGTTATCAATTGCATGTATGTTAGACTACTTGATTCAGTCCCACAGCTTGTTGATGTTCTGTCCATTTTTTTCAAATTTTTGTTTTCTGTATGCTTTAGTTTAGATGATTTCCAAAGTTTACCAATTTGGCTGGGCATGGTGGCCCACACCTGTAATCCCAGCACTTTGGGAGGCCAAGGTGGGTGGATCACTTGAGGTCAAGAGTTTGAGACTAGCCTGGCCAACATGGTGAAACCCCGTCTCTACTAAAAATACAAAAATTAGCTGGGCATGATGGTATGTGCCTGTAATCCCAGCTACTCAGGAGGCTGAGGCAGGAGAATCACTTGAACCCGGAAGGTGGAGTTTGCAGGAGGCTGAGGCAGGAGAATCACTTGAACCCGGAAGGTGGAGTTTGCAGTGAGCTGAGATTGTGCCACTGCACTCCAGCCTGGGAGACAGAGCAAGACTCCATCTCAAAAAATAAATAAATAAATAAATAAATAAATAAATAAATAAATAAATAAAACAACCAATTCTTTCTTTTGTTCACCTAAGATGCTATAAATGCCATCCAATGAATTTTTTTTATTTCAGATTTTTTTTTTTTTTTTTTGAGATGGAGACTCACTTTGTCACCCAGGTTGGAGTACAGTGGTGTGATCATAGCTCACTGTACCCTCAGACTCCTGGGCTCAAGCGATCCTCCCACCTCAGCTTCTCATGTGTCTGATACTACAGGTGTATACCATCATGCTTGGCTAATTTTTTTAGAGATGGGGTCTTGCTGTGGTGCCCAGGCTAGGCTTGAACTCTGGGGCTCAAATGATCCTTCCCCTTCAGCCTCCCAATTATTGTATGGATATTTTTAAAACATAGTTGGCAATTACTTAAAAATTCTTGTCTGCTATTTTTAACATTGACATTATCTGTGGGTCTGTTTATTGATTTTCCTCTTGACTTTTTTTTACATGTCTACTAATCTTTTATTGCATATTGGACATCATAGATAATATGTCATAGAAACTCTAGGTGTACTTATCTTCCTCTGAAGAGTATGAAGTTTTATTCTAGGAGGCTATTAAATTACTGGTTGATCACCTTGATCTTGTGGGGGCTTGGCTTTATACTTCATTACAGTGGGTATATTTTGGTTTTGCCCTTCGTCTTAGAAAATACTGTATACTTAAGGCATGGCCTTTCTGGGGTTTCCATGGGAAGCCCAAGATGTTTATCAAGCCCCTCTAACTTGGCAGGCTTTGAATGCCAAATTCTATCTTCCTTACAGTGGGCAGCGCCTAAGACGACCAACTATCCTGTTTGCCTTGGGCTGAGGGGGTTCCTAGGACATGAGACTTTTAGTTTTATCTGTTCAACTGTTGATGGCATTTGGATAGTTTTCAGTTTGAGGCTATTATGTATGTTATAAATAATGCTGCTATGAACATTATAATGGGAAGTTATTCTTTCCAATGTATGGTTGAACCTGGTCACAAGCCAGCCTTTAAGAATAGTGAATTCAAAACCTTTTCTCTCTCTCTCTCTCTCTCTCCTTCTCTCCCTCCTCTGTCTCTCTCCCTCCCCACCTTCCTTCTCCCCTCTGCCTTCTCTTCCCTCTCCTTTCTCTCTTCCTTTTCCTCTTTCCTTCTCCCTCTCCTTGTTTCCTCCCTCCCTTCCTTTTCTCTATTCTTTTGAATAATCTTTTAAATTTTATAGTAGATGTATGTTATAGAAAATTTAAAAATACAGAAAGCAAAAATATGATATAAAAAACAGATTTATTATAGATACTATTTTGTAATCTACTGTTTTAGTCAAGACCTTCTCCTTTACATTTCAATAAACTTTTGTCTCATCTAATACCCAGGCCATGTAAAGATTTAATTAATTACTCAAAAAATCTCTTTGACAACTAGTTTGTCCAAGCCAGTATCTAATGCACACAGTTTTATGTCCCTTAAGTGTACTTTAATCTAGTATTATTTTCCTTCCATGAAACTGATTCGTTGAAGAGACCAAGCCAGATGTCCTGCAAAATCTCCCATCTTCTAGATTTGTCTGGTTGTTTACTTGTGTCGTTAAGCTTCTGCCTGTATCCCATATTTCCTGTAAATTGGAAGTTGGTTCTAAAGGTCCAAGTGGATCCAAGTGACTTAGAATGCATAATAAGTGATGTTAGTACTTCATGTAGCATCAGAGCAGGAAATACATAACATCTAGTTAGTCTACCGATAGTGATGCTAATATTGGCACCCTCTAGAATAGGGCTGTGATAGTCTGACCCTTCCATTTTCTAGTTACATTTTTTAAATCACATGATAGAAACCTGATTGTAAGGTGTTATTCATGGTGCCAGCCTACAAATATTGGGTGCCAGTTCAGTCATTCGTCTGATAATTTTAGTATCAGTTGATAATTTTAGACAAGTTACTTTTTGTCATCTCTGTACCTCTCTTACTTGACTATAAGATGCCTCTCTGAGGCTGGGCACAGTGGCTTATGTCTGTAATCCCAGCACTCTGGGAGGCGGAGGCAGGTGGATCACCTGAGGTCAGGAGTTTGAGACCAGCCTGACCAACATGCTGGCACCCTGTCTCTACTAAAAATACAGAAATTAGCCAGGCGTCGTGGTGTAGTCCTGTAATCTCAGCTACTCAGGAGGCTTAGGGAGGAGAATCGCTTGAACCTGGCAGGCAGAGGTTGCAGTGAGCCAAGATTGTGCCATTGCACTCCAGCATGGGTGACAGAGCAAAACTCCGACTCAAAAAATCAATAAATAAATAAATAAAATAAAAATGCCTCTCTGAGAAAAGGAGAGGATTGTTAATACAGCTCATCAGGCACCATGCAAATAGTAGTTTGTAAAAACGTATTAGTCTTGGGAGAAACCACACACACGAATAGTGTGCAAGCTGACTAGGTGTCAATTTGTTATTATTAAGAATCACAGCAATAATTTTTTTAAAAAAAGCATAATTCTAAATGAATGCTAACCATGCCTAGGGACTGTGCTAGGTGTTTTACATGTATTAACCTATTTAATCTCATCACAACGACACTTTGAGATGAGTACTGGTTTTATCATCCCCATTTGTAGATGAGAGCATGGGCAAAGGGTTTAAGCAATTTACTGAAGATTATACAGCTGGTTGATGGGAGAAATGGGATTCAAGCCTAGGCAGTTGGCTTCCCCTGATCTCTTCACATCATCATGCTCTGCTGCCTTGCATGTAGGAAGGTGGCAGTCATATTGGTAAGCTAAAGAACCAGTGCTTGTGCAGGGAATTAATGGCTCATGCATTCTGCAGTCATACGTTGTTGTGCTTCTGTCAGGTCAGAATTTCCATTGTGCTATTCTGATTCTGCTTCTTGCCCAGCTTGTCCAGAGAGAGAGTAGCACCTTTGATTTTAGCCTCCCTTGTTGCAGGACAGGCTTCTGTTGACTCCCCTATTTATCTTTGTCAAGACTTTTCCTTTGAATTCCTCCCTGCTTGTCTGAGCATGATTTTTACTTAAAGTGAGGACAAAATTTAAGTTTTCCTCCTTTTGACACAGCGTCTTCAGTTTTTTTTCATTTTTGTCTTCTTTCCTTATAATACTGGACTTTCTCTGGTCTTTTAGTTTTTCTACTAGATCCTACCTTTCTTTGCTTTTAAGCCCAGCCCTCGGGGTTTTTTGTTTTCTTTTCTTTTTTTTTTTCCTTTTTCTCTGTTCTCTACAAATCATTTGGGTCTACATCCAGCTTCTCCCAACATTTACTCAATATGAAACTTCCAGTTATAGATTAATTTGAATTCTTTGCACTAATTGTTTAAAAGACCATAGGAACCTCAGACCATCCCTCTTCATGGTCTCAAGAGCTCCCAGAATCATCCTCTTGGTAAGCTAAGTAGTTATTAGTAAGCCCAGGGACAGGACTGAGAAGTAACATCTTCTATTTTTTATTTCAGTTTTCCTTTAATTTGGAAGCAAACAAACAAAAAACCCTTCAGCTTAGGGTTTTTTCAATTGTTAAAGTAACACTGAGCTTCAGTTAAGGCTATGAAAGAAAAGAAAAAATTTTAAAAAGTAGTAACGTGTTTTTTTCAAGATATTGTGGGTAAAAACATAATAAAAAGAAAATAATAATTACTTGGAATCATGATTAACATTTTGATGTATTTCCTTCCAATCTTTTTTATACACATTTTTTTAAAAATGAGAGTTACATTATATATTAAGCTTAGTGTAATTTTTTTCGTTTAACATTTGGAGAAGCATTTTTATCATGTCATTGCATCTTCTTTTAAATGTTGCCTATATGATCATACAGCAGTCTGTAGTCTGGCTGTCCCATAGCTTTTTCATATATTCCTTATGGTTCTTTGGCTATGTTGTCTTTTTTTTTTTTTTTTTTTTTTGAGATGGAGTTTCTTTTTTTCAGGCTGGAGTACAGTGGCGTGATCTTGGCTCACTGCAACCTCCGCCTCCCGGGTTCAAGTGATTCTCGTGCCTCAGCCTCCCGAGTAGCCGGGATTACAGGCGTGGGCTACCACATCCAGCTAAGTTTTTTGTGTTTTTTTAGTAGAGGTGGGGTTTCACCATGTTGGCCAGACTGGTCTTGAACTCCTGAACTCAAGTGATCTGCCTGCCTTGGCCTCCCAAAGTGCTGGGATTTCAGGCGTGAGCCACCACGACCAGCTGGCTGTTGTCTTGACTCTCCCCTGGACTATGTTCTTGTACATCTAGAAGCAATTAAAAATCTCATTGTTGTCTTTTTGGAAATCACTTGTTTTTAGGATGACTAGGTAGCCAAGGCTTTCATTTGGAAATACCCTACTTCCATTTAATATAAGGTAAGGAGAGAGGGTTTTTCCCCCTGCTGCTTTCCCTTTTTCTTCCTCTTCTGTCTTGCTCATTGTCTTAGAGCTTAGCTGAGCATCAGTGCTACGCCTGAGCCTGGGCCCTGGCTGGCTCAGTGGAGTTCTTTCACCATGCTGAGTTTCAGCTTCCTCATCTTTACACTAATGAAATTACTCATACCCTCACTGTTCCTTCTCAGAATGCTATAGGCATCAGTAAAACCTGGGAACAAAGTGCTCTGCAAAGTTATGTTATGGTCAGAAGGTATCTGGTTGTGTTCATGTAGAAGAGCGTGTGTCTTGTGCCTTCGCCCAGCTAGGGTGGTCTTTGCAATCTCTAAGCTAATCTTTTTTTAGCGGTATATTATCATATAGGCTAGAAAGGAAATACAGAGAACAAACTGGGCGATCCAGTCTCCAACTTTAATCATCTCTTCTCCAAAGCCAAGATAATCCAAGCCTTCTGCCCACATAAGCATTGCATCCCTTCCTGCCTTGCCTCTTCCCATGACCTTGTTTTTCTTTTGATGTTCATTTTGAGGGTGGAGAGTAGAAAAAGCATTCTCTTTTTGCTGCTCTCAGAGTCAGTGGTCTTTCTGGACCTTTAAGTTCTCAGGCAAGGAAAACCACATAGTCTACCTGAGCTTTCAGGGACTGAAGGAAAAAAAAGTATTGCTTTACTCAAATTCAGGACCACAAATGACCACTACCAACCCATTCAGTTGAGTTTAATAATATTATTTTAGTGCCTGTAATTGCTCAGTATTCAAGTTGGCAGTATAAAAGGCCTGCAGAGCAAGCTTAAAACATGGTTGAAGATCTTAGATTTCTTACATCTCAGGTGAGAGACAGACCATAGACTCCCAAAGCAGGTTACAATTTAGATAGCAATGTAATGAGTGGTACAGACAATTTGTTGTCTATAGGATCTTGGAAAAAAAACAGATTCATGAAAAGTGAGGCAGGAGAGCTTCATAGAGGGGAAAGAATTGGGCCGATGTTCTTTTAATTACCTGCTGCCAGGATTCTCAATTAGCCATCTGTTTCTTATCTTACAGAAATATCTTTTGAAGATTTCCATATTATCTGATTCCAAGTTCCTTTCCTGCCTCTTTGTCCCCATTAGAGATGTCACTCATGAGGACAGTCCGACAGCAGAGACTTCCTTTTGACCAGCAATGGGAGAAATATGTGGAAATAGCCTGAAGCCTGAGTATAGAAGGCTTTGAATGCCAGTCCAAGGAGTTCAAACTACAGGTCAAAGAGAGCCATTGACAATTTTAGGCAGGGCAATGAAATCTTGAAAACCATGATTGCCAGTGGCATTGGCAGCAGTACTCAGTGTGGTTTAAGCATGGAAGAAACAATATAGGAGCCTGCTACAATAATTCAGAGGGATAATAGAAACTTGGATAATGACAATGGGAACTAAAAGAATTAGATTTACCAGAAGGCAGAGGAAAGACATTATAGACAGGACTGAGTGGCCTGACATGAGGTGGGAGGAGGTCATTCAACTTAGTTCATTCAGCAGTTCACTTAGTCATTCAGCAGATATTTACAGTGTGCGTCCCACGTTCCAGGCACTGTGCTAGGCACTGGAATATAGCAGATAACAAAAAGTTCTTGCCTTCATGGAGCTTATATTCTAATAGTTGAAACAGATAATACATAAAAAGTAAATATATAATATATCAGATGATGATAAAATGAAACAGGGCAAAGAGGATGTGGTACAAGGGATATTGCTCTTTTATATAGGGTGGTCAGAGACGGCTTCACTGATAAATTGGCATTGGAACTGATTCTTGGAGGAAATGAGGGATTTTGCTGTTTAGCTCTTTGAGGAAGGTATTTCAGGCAGAGATAATAGTGCACGTCTAAGGCCATGAGATGGGAATGCGCTTATCTGGTTTGAGAAACAGTAAGGAGACCTTGTACAGAGTAGGCAAGAGGAAGAGTGGTGGGAGATGTGGTCTGGGGCAGGGAGCAGGTTTCATCAGGAAGGGCCTTGGAGGCTACTGGAGGACTGGAGAGGCATGATACAGTCTGACTTCTGTTTAAATGGGATTATTCCAGCTTCTATATGAAGAGAGTGCTTTAGGAGGAGTAGGGTGGAAGCAGCAAGGGAAGACCAATTAAGGGAGCTTCTATAAATAATTAGGGCAGGAGATCATAGTGGATTGAAACAGGGTGGAGCCGTGGAGATGGTGAGAAGTGGTCAAATTCTGGGGTATATTTTGAAGATGGAGCCAATAGGATTTGCTGCTTGATTGATATGGTGTATGAAAAAAATAGCAGTCGAAGATGACCCCAAGCATTCTGGCCTGAACGATTCAAAGTTGGAATTGCCATTTATTGAGGGAAGTGTGTGGAAGAGCCACTGATTCTAGTCAAGCCCTGTAATTCATGAAGAATCTGAGAGCCAATGAGAAGTAACTTGCCTTAGTTTACCCAGTTAGGTAGTAGTTGAGATGTGACTGAAACTACCAGGTCTTCTAAATTCTACTCACTGCTCTGTCCAGTACATACCATATTTCTGACTTCAGCTTTAGACATGGTAAAGGGAAGGTTTAGTGAGGGCAAGAGCTAGAAGAAGACTTGAAAATTAACCACACAAAACTGACAGTTGAGGTCATGAAAGAGTATTCAGAGTAAAGGGTAGTTGAGGCCTAGAAAGAAGACTTTGAAGAGCTAGCAAAGAAAAGAACAAATTAAAATGGGCAAAAGGAAAATGAGAGTAATATGGCTCAAAGGACTTAAGAGAGAAGACGACTCAATGATGAGTTCTATGAAGGGGTCAGGAAGAATGGGAACTGAACAAATGTCATTAGATTTGGGTTTTAGAATCTTGGGAAACTGTGGTGCCTACAACTTAACCTCCTTTAAAATTTTAAGCACTTTTCTTGCCGTTTCAGCTAATAAGGAGAAGGAATATAACAGGGTAAGCCTGAGACAGAGAATTAAAAACAAATTTACTTCCAACTCCTGCATTACCTTCTTGTGAATCCTACACAAGAATTTGACTTTCCCAGACTCACATGTGCCCATCTATAAACTGAACAAGAAGCGTACTTCTTGCCCACTTTGCCTCCTGGAGATCCTGTGAGGATAACAATGACAAAGGATAGGAAACTGCTTTGGAAGAGAAATGTTACATAAATCAAGTTATCCTTTTCTAGCTGACTTTAAGTTTTTAATTTAAGAAAAATTCTTGAAAGAGTCACAAAAAACTTTAGAGATACACTAAATGCAGGACGTGTTGACTGATAAAATAGATATTCTTCTTGGAAACAATGGAAAATACTTCAGTATCATTTTGATTAAATCTTGCTTAATAACTGTTCATTAGACTCATATCAAATCCTCTCTTGGCTTTGTTATTTAATTTAATTTAATTTTGTAGTCATTGTTACCCAACCACAAAAGAATTACCCCTGTGCTTAAGGCCACACAGATCTTTCAAACATTGATAGATCAGCATTGGTCCTTCTGATGAAACACAAGATGAGGTTTTCCCTGCTGAGTGTCAGGCAGTCTGTCTGTCTCAAGCTGCAGGCTGAAGCCCCAGTGGAATCTAATTCCATCCTTCCAGTCCCCTTCATACGAAGAGTGGGAAATAGTGGGAATGGAAATTAATTGTACCTGCTGGCATTATTAAACTTATCAGTGCATATCCCCTCTTGGGCCAGGAAGATTAAAAAGGCTGTTGTAATCAGAGCAGATGATTTCTGACACACTGGATGGGCTTCCTCCCCAGGTTAGATGTAAGGAAGTGATCTGAGCTTGTTGCCTCTGGCCTGATGCCACATAGCTCGGGGCTATGCAGTGTCTGCCTTATCCTCCCATCAGCCCTGGAGGAAAGCCAGGATCCTGCTCTCTGAATCAGAGATCTCTTAGTTGGAAAATCAGGCCTGCTCACTTAAGACTAGTGTATTCTGGCTGCGCATTCCTCACAAGATGTAGTCAGGTTAGGTTAGACCTTAGAGTCACACCTTGTTCAGGTTCAACCTGAGTGAAATAAGGAATTGAGGTGCTGCTCCCTGGTGATTCAGCTCGTTTTAGCAAGTGTTTATTAAATGCTTTCCCCAAGCACCACACCAGGCCCAGACAATTCTGCCTGTACACATCCTGTGGTATTTGTTGGTTGGAGGAAAGAGGCTCTTGTAGTTTATGAATTAAAGAAAAAAAATTCCTGATCTGGGAATGAGAATCTTATCCTACTTCACACTGACTCACAGCCTAACTTTGACTGTGAATGCCGCCTAACTTTGTAACCTGTCTAGGACTTAGTTTTCTAATCTGTAAGATAATGGTTTGGACTAATCTCTCTAAGATTTATCTCTGAAATTCTGTAATTAAGTGAGGGAATTTCTATGAAAGTGCTTGGCAAACCATTGGGCTATTATGATAGTTCTAAGTGGAAACAGTATGTTTCCTCAATACACAGTGAATTGAGTTCTGACTCTCTGGGGCAGATAGAGTTCTGACTTTCTGGGCCATGTGTTGAGAATATGAAGATGGCTGACGTGGCCCCTGATATTGAATACAGTGTCTAGTGGGAGAAATAGACATGCACATAAGCTATGATGATACAGTGTAATAATGGGTTCTTGGGTGGAGGGAAATATGAGGTGAGGTTTGCCTTATGATGTCCTTTGTGTCTTAGGAAGAATGGGAGTGTAGGAGAGGGGAGCATAGGGGATTTCTGGGAGATAAAACCCTTTATGCAGAAAGCAAGGAAGTATAATAGGTGAAAAGCATTCCGGAACTACAGGTGGTGTGGGTGAGGATGGCTGCACACAGGTCCCTTGTAGGGGAGTGGCAAGCGATGAGGCTGAGGAGGTAGGCAGGGCCTTGCCTGCCACATGAAAGGGCTTATACCCTGAAGCCAGTGAAGCAGAAGCCCCTGTAATGTTATTGTTTTAACTTCTTATTTTGAGATAATTTCAGACTTAAAGAAAGATTGCAAAGTAGTCCAGAAATTCCTCTGTACCCTTAACCCAAATTCCCCAAATGTTAAAATCCCATCTTTCCAATATTTGGGGGCAAGATTTTTTAAAAATCTCGTATAATCACAGTACAATGATCAAAATCAGGAAATTAACACGGAGGTAATACTATAATCTCTCAATCTTACTGAAATTTCACTTGTTGCCTTGCTAATGTCCAATTCAAATTTCTGGTTCAGGGTTCAGTTTAGGATCACACATGATGTCGAGGTGAACTGTCATCTTAGTATCCTCTAATCTCTGACAGTTCCTCTGTCTTGCTTTGTCTTTCATGGTTTTAAAGAGTTCTGGTGAGTTATTTTGTAGAATGTTCCTCAATTTTGGTTTGTTTGGTTTCCTCATGATTGGATTCAGTTTAAGCAATTTTGGCAAGAACACCGTAGAAGCGATGTCATATTTTTCTTAGTGCGTTACATCAGGAGGCACTTGCCGTTGATTTGTCCCCATTACTGATGGTGATAATTTTAATTACTCGGTGAGGATGGGTGTCCCCTTTGCACTGTAATAAATGTCTTGTGAAGATACTATGTAAATATACTATTTCTCCTCATCCTTTGCTTACTAATTTTTAGCATGCTTGTTAACTGAAACAATTCTACTAGCAGATTTTACCAAGAGAGTGCCATGGACAGACTTGCCTTTTAGAAAGATTACTCTGAAATGTTTGGATGTGAGAGAGATGTGAGAACAGGGAAAAAGTTACTACAGTAGTTCATTCAAGAGCGGGACCCTGATCTAAGGCAGTGAGAGGAGGAGTAGAGAAGACAGAAGAGCCATTTAGGCTATGTTTGGAATCAATAAGCAGGGTTTACATTTTGTGCTATAGATTTAAATGCTGGAAAAATTCTGAAATGGGGGGAAATATCACATTTTTTATAGATTAACAGGTATCTATATAACCTCTGGGTTGCTCTTCTTTTTTTTTTTTTTTTTTTTGAGATGGAGTTTTGCTCTTGTTGCCCAGGCTGGAGTGCAGTGCGCGATCTTGACTCACTGTAACCCCCGCCTCCCAGGTTCAAGTGATTCTCTTGCCTCAGCCTCCCGAGTAGCTGGGATTATAGTATGTGTCACCACGCCTGGCTAATTTTTGTATATTTAGTAGAGACAGGGATTCACTATGTTGGCCAGGCTAGTGTCAAACTCTTGACCTCAGGTGATCCACCAGCCTCGGCCTCCCAAACTGCTGAGATTACAGGCATAAGCCACTGCACCCGGCCCTGGGTTGCTCTTCTAAGAATAGCTGACTTTATTAAACATATTGTAGGTTTCATTAAATGATGTTTCACAAGGTGTTGCTTCTCCTGGACCAAATTCCTGTTGTTCCGCTGAGAGCTATTTCTAATCTCCAGTGTGGATGTGCTCATCATTTGGTTATAGGATGTGAGCAAATGAGATGGTGTTCTGCGTAGCCCAGAGGCTGCTTCCATTAGCCCTTTCCCCAAACTTTTGCCACTTTCTGACTTAGCAGTATCCTCTCTTGGGTTCAGAATGCCTGCTCTTTGCCCTAATACAAAACCTAGAGCTGTAGGCCATGTTCTTATGATTTGACAGTATCAGGGAAGCATTTCTTATTGACTTTTCCAGAGAAAGAGAGAAAATAAGCAAGCCGGCAAAAAGACAGAGGGGAAAAGGGAAGTGGCTCAGTTCTTACTTTAAGAAACAACATGGAAGATATGTTTGTTGATTTGAGGGTGGTGAATTTTTGCACTATAGCTCTTTGTGAGGGAGCTGGAAAGAGCCTTTCAGTTTTTCATGACTGGGAGTTTAATTTGGTTTATAAAATTACTTAAAGATAACTTTGAAATTGGTCTAAGAACTTAGGGTTGTTCCTGACCCCAAGTCAATGGCCTACTTGACCTAGGCGAGAGGAGAAAGAGTTAAGGATAGGGAGTTGAGCTTTTTGCTCCAAAATCTATAGAGGGTACACCCCT
Organism: Gorilla gorilla gorilla; assembly: GCF_029281585.2. NCBI lineage: Eukaryota > Metazoa > Chordata > Mammalia > Primates > Hominidae > Gorilla > Gorilla gorilla. Next base: position 50,396,366 of record NC_073224.2, on the reverse strand, counting down.
CTTATATTCTGGAGTCTTACTGGGTTTCTGAAAATGCCCTTGTGGGTCATGAAACAATAGCCCTTTGAATATTTTTCTGCCGCTGCTGATGTGAGCTGATTAAACTGGCAGGCAGATGATGGAAGGAATGGTTACATGTCCCAGGCGGGAGGTCATGACAGTTGGATCTGTGGTTGACAGAAGAATTTCAACACATATTCAAATCAGCTCCTAAGATACATTGTCTGAGTTCCCTGGGCCTGCCTCATGCCCTCCTCAAATGCATTTGACTCCTTCTGGCCCGTAATACTCACACTTCAAATGTTTGGCTTGGCATCCACAAATCAACTCAGGGCCGGGGTGGGGGTACTGATGAGCAGTGATGCCCTCTTTGGGAGCTACCACAGCATAGGAAATGATCATTAGACCAGGAATCAGGTAACCTGGTTGGGGACCCAGGGCTCTAGATGGTTTATTTTTTTATTTTTCTTATTGGTTAAATTCCCTACTGCAGTTTTGACATTCTCTTCTGGATACTGACTGTGGTCTAGAGAAACAGCTAAGGAAGGCAAATCTGAATTAAAATCTGGTTCTTGGGAAAGAACTGAAGTTTTCAGATTTTGCAAAATTATGGAGAGTGCAGACTAGGAGAAAAAGGACAGGCATAGTTGTGACAAGGAGCTCTTTTTTCTAGTTCTGCATTCTAGAAACAGTACTGATGAGTCCAAAAATATAGAGATAAAATTTTGTCTTTTTTCTTGCTTTAAAAAAAAAATGCTTCTAAATGTCTACATACTTGCCTAAGAAAATATTTCTCAACTCCTCCAGAATATTTAGGGTTAACTAAAAATTATAAAAACATACCACAGAGCTAGTCCACTCTTTATGCCTAGGGTTTACCCAAAAGGTCTGCATGCTCTGGCTTGGAGACCCTGACCCCATCTCAACTTGCTGGTTTCAAGTCTACATATTTGGCTGCAAAGCCCTAATGCCAGGAGGAATGCGGAACTGACGAGTCCACCCCATCTACAAGCTAGAAGGACATCTTGATTAAATTAGTGTCAAGGGGGGTGGAGAGAAAGGCACAGTGACACAAAGGGTGTTTTGAGGAGCCCTGTAGCGCCTGTGGAGAATGAATGTTCTCGTTAAATATGGCCGTGACCTGCAGCTCCACACATGCCAGAGACACAGCTCAATTGTCCCCAGGATTTGGGGGGTGGGGACGATCATGGGGAGAGGACAGCCTGGCATGGAAAGGCAGGAATGCAGGAAGGCCTGTTGTTGTTTTCTTTTTGCGATAACTACAGCAAGCAATTCTTTGATCATGGTCCTTGTGTTTGGAAGGGATCAAGAAGCGATTTCCTTTCCCCTGGGTGTTTGAACCTTTGCTCTGCTCCTTGTTTCTCTGGGTATTAAGGGGACTCCTGAAAGCTCCCATTGTCTTCAGGCTCTTTCCACCCCCTTCCTCGGGGCTCCCCAAGAAGATTGTTGCCTGAACTCTGTAGGGCAAGAATGAGAAGCAGTGCCCCCAAGACAGTGCCTACCCTTGTCATTTACCCACCATCCTCATCTCATTTATCCTTAAGTCCCAAGACCAAAGCAAAGAACACATGGGCTGTTGAAGGCTTCCACAGGACTGCCCTGGTCAGTGGGAAAGCAGTAATGCCTTCTAGCTGGGTAACCCCTTGGCTGAGTTCCATCTGCACTGTGGCCAGGGTGCGTGGTGAGACATGCTTTTGCCATTTGCCCTTTGAACTGCCAACAATCCCAGTGTAGCAAATGGATTTAAAAGCTGATTGAGTTTTAGATTTCTTTCCTTTAACCAGAATATTCTAGCAGCTTATTTTTATAGTTCTGCTTATATGATTCTCTTTTTAACAGATGGAATCACAACCTTTTCTGCAGTATATATCCGATGAATTTAAAAACTGATACATCAAGAATATTCTTTTGTATATGTCTTTCTTGCTGTGAAAATTTATGGCCTTTCTTCCCCCTATCTTCACTCTGTAATTATTAGGTGCCTACTATATGCAAGGCATTGTATAAGATTAGGAGAATACAGATAAGACAAAATAGCATTGAAGGAGTTTATGAGTTCAATTCCAGCTTCACCAATTAATAGTTGTTCTCATGGACAAATTTTTTGACCTCTCTAAGCTTTAGCATCTGTAAGTACTAAGTGCTTTTTGTGCAGAGAGACATAGAGAGGTGAAATTTGAGCTGGGTTTTTAGTGAATGAAAATGGTTTCAGTAATTAAAGATGAAAAAGTACGGAGTTTGTGAGCATGGAGGGGGAGCTGGAGTCAAAGGATATTCCATATGGAAGAACAGGCTTCAGGATGAAGGAGAGCACCGGAATGTGTGAGGACTCTTCAGAGGGTGGTGAGTAAAAATAGTTTGGCTAAATCAGAGTGTTAATGAGGAGAGCAGCTTGAAACAAAGCTGAAAAGAGCCTCGAATGCCAAACTTGGAGTTTGAACTTCATTCTGAGAGCACTAGGGAACGATGGAAGATCTACTCATAGGGAAATGATAAAATATTGCTGCTATTTCCGAAAGACTGGGCCTCTAATTCCAGGACAGGGTAATAAGAGCCTGAGATGTGGTAGCAGTGACAGGAGGAATGAAAAGAAGGAGACAGATGCCAGACATATCATGAAGGAGAAATGAACAGCGTATGGCCACTTATTGGAAAGAGAATTCGAAGTCAGTGATTACTTCTTTCAATTTTTTTATGCTAGTGCCACTTAGGAAAAGCCAGTGTGCTGTTACAGAATTTGAGGTGGCTGGTGAAGCTGACATTTTCACATATGTCTCAGGAACTAGATGCCCAAATCTTTCTCAGACCCCAGATGGCCCCATATAGAGCTTTTATACGTGCCAATTTTTAGAATTTCTTGTAGAGTTCCTCCATTTGGTGGTCACCAGAGGATCTCTGAGATTAGTATCTGGATTCTTAATCATTCAGCTAATTTCAGAGATGTCCTTTATTTGAGGTAGATTTAACCTCCTTTTTCTGTTTGATGGAGTGTGGTTTTTGAAAAGTCCCTAAGGAAGTAATGTGAAACCATACTTGAAACCTCAGGCTTGCTTCTCTCTTGTTTTACCAGAATGCTTTGGTTACCACGTCCTGGGAAATGAACAACTTAAAACGTAAGTGTGGCAAGCCTTCACTATCACCAGTATCTGTTCATTGTATCAAACAAAGCATATTTCCATTCTTATGAGGTTTCCAGAATTGCACTGGGCCTGGTGAGGGCTACAAATAAACATAAGATAATCTGTTTTCAAAATTTAAACTTAGAGTTGTGCTTCTAGAAATGGAAGCTTTTCTAGAAGAAAATTCAGACCAATCCTTTTGCTTCATGGGAGCTGCTTTCCTTGAAGAGGCTTCTGCCATTTTAGAAAATATTACTGAGTGTCAAAAAGCTGAGCAGAGTGTTTAATAGACTTGTAGGGCTAGCAGGACAAATATGGGAATTTAAGGCCCAGGGGCCCAGGAGGGGTAGCCTTGGTAAAATTCCCCAGGCTTTGAGACACCAAAGGGATACAATTAAGAAGGAAAGATAAGCCAGAAATAGACTAAGGCAGTTTCATAGAGACTGAAGCCTGGCTTCAAATTATCTTAACCTCTAATTGGATTAAGGTGATTTAGGATAGCCAGTGGCTAGAAACAAATTTAAATCCTCTCTAGAGGAAGATACTGTGGAAGATACTATCATCCTAGACCTAATATATCTCTCATCATTTTTCATTATGATGTTTGGCACTCAGTTATAAATAATTAGGCCTATGAGGAAATAAGAACTGTGACCAAAAGCTAAGAGAAACAGCTAGACCCACAGGATATCCTAGTAATGGTGTTAACAGATGCAAACTTTAAATTAACTATGTTTAATATGTTTATGAAATTAAATGATAAAAACAAACCTGGAAATAATAAAAAAAAATTAACTCAAAATGGATCAAAGACATAAATGCAAGAGCCAAAACTATAAAACTCTTAGAAGAAAATATAGGTGTAAGTCTTCGTGATCTTGGATTAGGCAATGATTTCTTACATATGACACCAAAGCACAAGCGACAAAAGAAAAAATAAATAAATTGAACTTCATCAAAGTCAGAAACTTCTGTGTTTGAGAGGACACTGTCAAGAAAATGAAAAGACAGCTATAGAATGAGAAAAGGTATTTTCAAATCATATATCTCATCAAGGTCTAATTTTCAGAATATATAAAGAATTCTTACAACTCAGCAACAAAAAGATGACCAGTCCAGTTTAAAAATGGGCAAAAGACTTGAATAGGCATTTCTCCACAGAAGATACACAAATGGCCAACAAGCACATTTTTGACACTGTTATTTATTGGGGTACTGCAAATCAAAACCACAATGAAACACCACTTCACACCCACTAGGATAGCTATAATTTTAAAGAGGAAGAAAGAAAAGGAAAGAAGAGTTTTGGAGAGGGTATGGAGGAATCAGAACCCTCATACATTGCTGGTGAGATTGTGAAATGGTGCAGATGCTATGGAAAACTGAAAATTCCTCCAAAACTTAAGCATAGAATTAACCTGTGACCCAGCAATTCCACATCTAGGTGTATACCCAAGAGAATTGAAAACATATGCTCACACAGGAACTTGTACACAAATGTTCATAACAGCATTATTCAAAATAACCAGGCCGGGCATGGTGGCTCATGCCTGTAATCCCAGCACTTTGGGAGGCTGAGGTGGGCAGATCACGAGGTCCGGAGATCGAGACCATCCTGGCTAACATGGTGAAACCCCGTCTCTACTAAAAATACAAAAAAATTGGCCAGGCGTGATGTCAGGCGCCTGTGGTCCCAGCTACTGGGGAAGCTGAGGCAGGAGAATGGCGTGAACCCAGGAGGCGGAGCTTGCAGTGAGCAGAGATCGCGCCACTGCACTCCAGCCTGGGCGACAGAGCGAGACTCCATCTCAAAATAAATAAATAAATAAATAAATAAATAAATAAATAAATAACCAAAAAGTAGAAGCAACCCAAATGTTAATGAAGTGATTTATGGAACAAACTTAAAGTATGGCATACCTATACAATTTAAACAAAATGTGTCATGTCCATACAATAGAGTAGTATTTAGTCATAAAAAAGAAGGAAGTGCTGATACATGCTACAATATGGATATACCCTGAAAACATTGTAAGTGAAAGAAGCTAAACATAAAAGGCCACATATTATATGATTCCATTTATAGTAAATGTCCAGAGTATGCAAATCTATAGAGACAGAAAGTAGATTAGTGGTTGCTAGGAGCTGGGGGAAGGAGAGATGGGGAGTGACTACCAACAGGTTTGAGTTTTCTTTTGGCGTGATGAAATATTCGGGACTTAGATAGTGGTGGTGGTTGTACAACCTTGCAAATATACTAATAGCCACTGAATTGTGTACCTTGTAGTGGTGAATTGTACAGTGTGTGAATTATATCTCAATAATTTAAAAAATCAAATTTTAGTACAAAAAATGCAGTAACTAAAAGAGCTCAATGTGTAGATCAAGTAGCAGATTAGATGGTGCTGAATAAATAATTAATGAACTGAAACGTCAGAAAACAATGCATACTGAAGCTCAGAGAGACAAACAGATGGAAAATACAGAAAAGAGCATAAGAGACTTATGGGATAGGGTAAGTAGGCCTAACATGCTTCTACTTGAAGTCTCAGAAGAAGAGAACAAAGAGAATGGGATAGAAGCAATATTTGAAGAGATAATGGCTGTGAATTTCCCTAAACTATAAAAGACTTCAAGCCACAGACTGAAGCATTATGAGCCCCAAATAGGAGAAATACAAAGAAAATACAAACAGCTAGAGGTAAAAAAGACGTATTATCTTCAGTGGAGCAACAGCATGGTTGACAGCTGACTTCTGAACAAAAGCAATGGAAAGCAGATGACAGTGGAATGAAAGTGTAGAAAGGAATACCCTTCAAAAATGAAGGTGAACTAAAGATGTTTTCAGACAAGAAAAATATGAGAAAATATATCGCCAGCAGACTTGCACTAAAAGAAATACTAAATGGCATTATTTAGGCAGAAGGAAAATGATCCCAAATAGAATCTTAGAAATGCAGTAACGAATGAGGAGCAACAGAAACTACATGTAAGAATATAGATTGGCCGGGCACGGTGGCTCATGCCTGTAATCCCAGCACTTTGGGAGGCCGAGACGGGCAGATCACGAGGTCAGGAGATTGAGACCATCCTGGATAACATGGTGAAACTCCATCTCTACTAAAAATACAAAAAAATTAGCCAGGCGTAGTGGCGGGCACCTGTAGTCCCAGCTACTTGGGAGGCTGAGGCAGGAGAATGGCATGAACTCGGGAGGCAGAGCTTGCAGTGAGACGAGATCATGCCACTACACTCCAGCCTGGGCAACTGAGTGAGACTCTGTCTCCAAAAAAAAGAAAAAAGAAAAAAAATATAGATCTAAGTGAATAATCACTGTTAAAAACAACACTAATAATCATCTGTGGGGTTTTCCTTTTTTAGATGTGTGGGTGGGAGGGACAGAGTCTTGCTCTGCTGCCCAGCCTGGACTGCGGTGGCACAATTATAGCTCACTGCAGCCTTGAACTCCTGAGCTCAAATGATCCTCCCACCTCAGCGTCCCAAGTATAACAGCTGGGACAAGAGGTGTGTGCCACCATGCCTGGCTTATTTTTTATTTTTTGTAGAGAGAGGGTCTATCTGTTGCCCAGCCTGGTCTTGAACTCCTGGCTTCAAGTGATCTTCCTGCCTTGGCCTTCCAAAGTGCTGCGGTTACAGGCATGAGCCACCACACCAGGCCAATCCTGTGGGGTTTTAAATATGTATAAAATTAATATAAATGGCAACAATGAAATCAACAATAGAATCTGTGTCTGGGTGGGGGTAGGGAAATGGATTTAAAGATATTTTCAGAAAGTGGTAAAAGTAGTAATTTGTATTAGGTGTTGGCAATTCAAGGATATATGTTGTAATTTTTGGTAACCACTCAAAGAACAGTATTGTACCAATCTAAGAAAGGGACAAATTCAATTAATAAAAAAGTAACTCAAAAGAAGGAAAGAAAAGTTCTGGGGAGGGCAAAACTATAGAGATACAGAACAAATCAATGGCTTCCAGTGGTTAAGGGCAGCGGAGAGTTTGACTATAAAGGTGCAGGATACAAGAGGTTTTTGGTGGGTGATGGAACTGTTCTGTGTCTTAATTGTGGTGATGGTTAGACAACTCTGTGCATTTGCCAAAGCACATGGAACTGTATGCCAACAAGAGTGAATTTTCTGAATGTTTTGTAAATGGAAGAAAAAAAGAAGGTAGGAAAGGAGAGGAAAAAGGAAAATAGAAGAGGCAGGACAAGTAGAAAGCAATTAGCAAGTTGGTGGGTTTAAACCATAATATAAGGTGTAAATTGACTTATGCAAATTAAAGACAGATTTTTAAAAAGCAAAACTGGAGTGTATGTTGCTTGTAAGAGAACAGATTCACTTTAAATATAAGGATAAAGAAAGATTTAAAGCAAAGTGATAGGAAAAGATAGCTACAATAAAATCAGGCCAGGTAGATTCCTTTCTTTCTTTCTCTCTCTTCCTTTCTTTCTTTTTCTTTCTTTCTTTTTTTTTTTTTTTTGAGGTTTATTCTTTTTTTTTATTATTATACTTTAAGTTTTAGGGTACATGTGCACATTGTGCAGGTTAGTTACATATGTATACATGTGCCATGCTGGTGCGCTGCACCCACTAACTCATCATCTAGCATTAGGTATATCTCCTGATGCTATCCCTCCCCCCTCCCCCCACCCCACAACAGTCCCCAGAGTGTGATATTCCTCTTCCTGTGTCCATGTGATCTCATTGTTCAATTCCCACCTATGAATGAGAATATGCGGTGTTTGGTTTTTTGTTCTTGCGATAGTTTACTGAGAATGATGATTTCCAATTTCATCCATGTCCCTACAAAGGACATGAACTCATCATTTTTTATGGCTGCATAGTATTCCATGGTGTGTATGTGCCACATTTTCTTAATCCAGTCTATCATTGTTGGACATAAAAAATGCTCATCATCACTGGCCATCAGAGAAATGCAAATCAAAACCACAATGAGATACCATCTCACACCAGTTAGAATGGCAATCATTAAAAAGTCAGCAAACAACAGGTGCTGGAGAGGATGTGGAGAAATAGGAACACTTTTACACTGTTGGTGGGACTGTAAACTAGTTCAACCATTGTGGAAGTCAGTGTGGCGATTCCTCAGGGATCTAGAACTGGAAATACCATTTGACCCAGCCATCCCATTACTGGGTATATACCCAAAGGACTATAAATCATGCTGCTATAAAGACACATGCACACGTATGTTTATTGCGGCATTATTCTTTCTTTCTTTCTTTCTTTTCTTTCTCTCTCTCTCTCTTTCTCTCTCTCTCTCTGCCCCCCCACTTCTCTCTTTCTTTCTGTCCTTTTTTTTTCTTTTTTTTTTTTCCGAGTCTTGCTCTGTCACCCAGGCTGGAGGGCAGTAGTGCAATCTCAGCTCACTGCAACCTCTGCCTCCCGGGTTCAAGCAGTTCTCCCGCCTCAGCCTCCCAGATAGCTGGGATTACAGGCATGCGCCACCATGCCCAGCTAATTTTTGTATTTTTAGTAGAGACAGCGTTTCACCATGTCAGCCAGGCTGGTCTCAAACTCCTGACCTCAAGTGATCTGCCCACCTGGGCCTCAAAAGGTGCTAGGATTACAAGCCTGAGCCACCGTGCCCAGGCAGTCCAGGTAGATTTCAATGCAAAAAGTATTTTTAGTTATAAAGAGAGACATTTCCAGGCTGGGCATGGTGGCTCACTCCTGTAATCACAGCACTTTCGGAGGCCGAGGCAGGCAGATCACTTGAGGTCAGGAGTTCGAGATCATCCAGGCCAAAATAGTGAAACTCTGTCTTTACTAAAATACAAAAAATTATCCAGGCATGGTGGTGCACACCTGTAGTCCCAGCTACTTGGGAGGCTGAGGCAGGGGAATCACTTGAACCTGGGAGGCGGAGGTTGCAGTGAGCCAAGATGGCGCCACTGCACTCCAGCCTGGTGATAGAGCGAGACTCCGTCTCAAAAAAGAAGAGAGAGAGACATTTCCTAGTAAAGACTAAGTTTCCAGGAAGAAATATATACTTAATAGCATAGGCTTAAAATATGTAAATCAAATGGGACAGAATTAAAATGGGAACTAGATAAATCATCACCCCAATGAGAGATTTAACACACCTGTCTCAGTGAATGATTAAACTACTAGACCAAAAAAGTCAGTAAAAATACAGAAGAGTTGAAAAACAACAAACTTGACCTAAATGACATATATGGATACTGCGCCTGACAACTGTGGGTAGATACACATTCTTTTCAAGTGTACGTGGAACATTTACACAGTTTAAACCTGAAACGGGGAGGAAAAATCGAAGAGCTTAGGGGAGAAATTAGAGCTGGAGATTGGAAATCTCCATTTCCAAAGTCTACTTTCTTTTTCTCACAATTCCATGATTTTTCAGTAGGAGTGGGGTACTGGCCAAGAGGGAAGGTATCCTCCCCCAAGAATATTGATTTTTCTTTTTTCAACTGTATGTAGGCCATGACTAATGGGAATGGCTACCCATGTGTTTACTGTGGACAAAGACAAGAGGCTTCAAACCACCATTGTAGCTGAAGAAAGCTGATACAGGCTCAAATCTTCATCCCAGTCCCTAGCCAATGCATTCTAATTTCTGTCAGTAAAGGGCTCTACTCATTCTCCCAAAGTTGGCTTTGTGCTCCTCTTAGGTCCAACCCTGGCACCTGAGGTGTCAAGAAAATGCTGTCTTCATAACTCTCTGGAGCCTCTTCCTCTCTTGATTCTAAAGGCTACTCCCAGTGTTCTAAAACTACACAGATCTCTCGATGAATTGGCTTTGCTGCTGGGTTCCTCTTTCTTAAAAGTATTTAATCAGCGATTTTCCCAGTGCCCCAGGCATTTCCTGTACGAGTGCTGCTGACTGTTTTACTTCCTACCAGGCTGCCCTCCTCCTCTTGGCATTCACACTTCCAACTTTCAGATGAGCTCTATTAACTCCTGTTCTTCCAGCCTCCGCCTGGCTCAGCCATCTGGGAGCCACACAGGCATTCTTTCCATCCCCCAGCTCATAGATTTCCTTATTGTAGAAGGGCATATGTTTTCAAGTACCTTATCATTCTGGCTCTTTCCCCCCCTTCTCTCCCAGTTCCAAGCCATTGATTGCTTTTCCTCCTTAGTTCATTTTACAGCTGTTGAGAGATTTGTGCTCTTGTGTTGCCTGTTTGCTTTTGTGTCTTTTGTCCCTTATGTCCCAGTCTACTCAAGGATACCCACAGTCACCTAGATACCATTTCTACTCTGTGCTTTTAGTGTCCTGCTTGGGAAATGAGGTGATCACTCATCTTCAGAATGACCTCAAGAAATGCTTTGACATGAGAGATCAGGGCCTGAAGACATTACGCCCCCACCCAAATCATTATTCAAAAGGGTAAAAGATGGAAATTTGCCAAGACAAAGATCACAGTGGTAGTTTAAGAAATGAAAGCTTAGATTTGATTGTCTGTTTTATTTTAAGGGATGTTGTTTTGAGTTTATTTTCTTAGTATTAGGATAGGTCATTCAAAGAGATTGGAACAACCGTGGAAGAACATTCAGATTATTATAGGACTGTGTTTCAGACTGGGAGAGCAGAGGGCCGTTAGCCTCTTCCTGACCCCACCCTGAACTCCCCTGAACTCCCACCCTTGTCCCGAGTATGCCTGTCCCTGACAAGAGACTTTGGTCAGGGACCAAAGTGAGCTTTGTTAGTGAGCATTCAAAGAGGGTAGGAGCTGAGTCCACGAAGTTCACATCATGCCAAGGAATGAATTTCCTCCCAGGGCCACTAGCATTACTTGTGGGTTATCAAGTGTTACTGCTCACACATTCCAGAGCTTCTGGAAAAGCCGTAAGGAAATGGCTTTCAGAAAGCCATTTCTGTCCTAGAGGAGAGAGGTCCTGGATTTCACTGAACCAGAACTTGATGGGTGGTTTTGGTATTCTGTGACCTAGGTAGTGGGGAGCTCCTTCCTTTGGATGTTTCCTTTATGCCCACAGTCGAACCATATCCTAGTTGTACAGCCAAGAAGTATCTTTTCTGTTTAATCTATCTGGAGGAATAGAAGGTAATTGTATCCTCCTTATTTTCATTCTGCCACCCCTACCTTCATCATTTCTTCCTTTCTGCTAAGCACTTTTTATCATCTTTCTTTGTTTCATTTTGGGAGTTTTGTTTTTTTGTTTTCTTTCCTCAGGAAAGCTGAATTATTTCTTACAGAGTCATTTAGTTCTTACTGAAACTTGGGAAGAAAAAGATTATGCAACAGCAGGCATAAGGAAAAACAGAGAACGTTCTTCCCTTCGGGCCCACAGAGCCCACTGGAGGAATTCAGCTACAATCCTGCCTGGGAAGTAGTTTCCAGGACCTTCGCAATTCCACATAGCATCTTTAACATGTTTGAGAGTACGTAAGGAGGCAGCATAGTGCGGCGGAAAGAACACTCAAGTGAGTGTTGAGGGGGCTGGATTCTAATATTAATATTAGCCAACATTTATTGAACAGGCTAGGTGCTAGATTCTGTTTAAAGCACTTTATGTGGATTATCTCACTATTCTTATTATCCTGTTTTACAGATGTGGAAGCTGAAGCATAGAGGGTTTAAATATAATTTACCCAAGGTCATCAGTTGGGGAGTAGAAGTAGGATTCAATTCCTGCTCCAGAGCCTGCATGTTCAGCTCTCTTTTAATACTGCATGTGGTCCTTGATAGGCTACTGACCCTGGAAAAGTCATTTCAACTTTTAGGGCTCATTGGTGAACCATAACCAAAGGGAGCTCATTGTGGCTAACCTCTGATGGAGTTTCCACTTTTAATAATTTATATGATGAAATGCAGCTATATTGTTTAGTTCTTGTCATTATGTGAAAGCATAGTATTTAAACTTTGATCTCATTGATTCAGCAACTGATTATTTTATGGCCACTGTGCACAAAGCAATGGGCTGGGTACCACAGAGGATTCAGAAAAATGCTTAAAAAGTTAAAACCTATCTCTTCCATTAGCTTTAGATGGTTTCATATTGTAGTTGCCTTGAGATTTTTTTAGACTAAGTTTTTCAGATAATTAAACAGGAATCAAATTCAAAAACTATTCATATTCCAGAAGAGGAATCCTGAAACAGGTATTGGGCCTTAGACTAGTCAAGTTTCTGACATTTTCTTTTAAAATATAACTTTTGTCACTAGGATAGTTTATATCCATTAACTCCTGAGTGAAGGAGCTTCTGGTGAAATTGTTTTTTATGGTGCTTACAAGCTCAAGAGATTCTTTAAAAATGGAATGTGACTGCTTTGGGAGTCACTAATACTGAAGCTGGATCATTATAACCTGAAATATCCATTAGTAACTTAGAAAGGCAAACTCAAAGAAAAAGAATTTACTACGTAATAGCTGGATTTTTTGAAATCAGATTTTTTTTTTTTTCTGGCAAGCTAGATTCAATATCTAGCTTGCTGTGGAGTTAGGTTATGGTGTGGAAACCTCTTGGCTGGGAGAGGAAAAAAAATTGATCTTAAACTAAAAAACTAACTTAAGATATTCCATTTCTAGTAATACCTTTGAGATTGGAAGAATTGCATTCTGATGGGCCCGTTAGATTAATGTCCGTCTTTCTCAACAGGTTGTAAACTTTTAAACTTTCTGTTTTGCATTCAGACCACAAGTGCCTGACACTTAATAGATGTTCTATAAATATTTGCTGATGGACTCTTTATTGCTCACTCCCTAAAATCCAGCCATTTCTCCCTTCCCAGCATTCAATAATTGAACCTGCTTTGAAACATCTGATCAGCCACTTCAAGAGGGCAAGTTATTTTAGCTCCTGTCTAAATAAGTTAGTGGGCTCCAGTCCTTAAACCACTATTTTCTTTATTAATTCCTCAAGTACAGACTTTTGTATGTAACCAATCTTTTTAAACCTGTGTATAATGACTCATTAATGAGTTGTAAAATAAATTTAGTGAGTTATGACCAATATAAAAAAATAGAAAAGGCCAGGCACAGTCGCTTGAGAATATAATGCCAGCTACTTTAAGAGGCTGAGGTGGGGGGATCTTTAGGCCAGGAGTTTGAGACCAGCCTGGGGAAACATCACGAGACTCCATATCTAAAAACAATTTTTTAAAAAATTAGCCAAGCATGCCTGTTACCAGCTACTTGGGAAGCTGAGGCAGGAGGATTGTTTGAAGCCAGGAGTTTGAGACCAGCCTGAGCAAACTCAGTGAGATCCCATCTCTACAAAAATTACAAAAATTAACCAGCGTGTTGGTACACATCTGTCGTCCCAGCTACATGGGAAGCTGAGGGAGGAGGATCACGTGACAGTTGAGCCCAAGAGTTCAAGGCTGCAGTGAGCTACGATCAGGCCACTGCATTCTAGCCTGGGCAATAGAGCAAGACCTTGTATCTAAAAAGAAAGAAAGAAAAGAAAAAAAGAAGATAAAAGAATAGGAAATATCATAATGGACAGCACAAAAGTAGAGGTGAAGCCAGCTGGACTTCCTCGGTGGAGTGGGGACTTGGAGAACTTTTCTGTCTAGCTAGAGGATTGTAAATGCACCAATCAGCACTCTGTAAAAACGCACCAATCAGCACTCTGTGTCTAGCTAAAGGATTGTAAATGCACCAATCAGCACTCTTAAGAGATGTAACACTCACTGCGAAGGTCCACAGCTTCATTCTTGAAGTCAGTGAGACCAAGAACCCACCAGAAGGAACCAACTCCAGACACATAAGTACTTTTATTATAGACACATGTTATGCTGTATTGCAATACAAAATGTATTTTTTGAACATCCTAGTCTACCTATCTTCAGAAGGCAAAAGCACCTCTGGTGTCTCTGTTGTGGTATCTCCTAGCCTACCTCTCTATAAAAGTTTTGCAATTAAGTATATTTGTGTTTTATACATCCTTGGGCTTCTCATAGTTTAAGGTCCTAACTGGAGTTCAGTCTTTCTCAGAGCCATCTCATGGTATCCTCACCGATGAATGAATGCTGAATAGAAAGAGCCCTGCTTGCATATATGCAGGTAGTATGGTGGAGGGGAAATCTAGAAGTCATTTCTGAGCTCTGACCTGCTGGATCATCACCCCCTGAACCCCCAGAGCCTCGGCATACAGCCTCACACTGTACCACCTATTTTGGTGGCCCAAGTTAGGTGAGAGAGAGGACCAGACACAGTGCCCACCATCACCTAGCACTGGCCCTGCTACCAAACAGTCATTCCTTTTAGCCCTCTCCTCCCCACCAAAAGCATTTCAGGCAAAGCGCCAGCTCCTGAAATGTGGCCTCTTTGAAGTGGTTAGTGAATGCCCCTGAAACCACCACCTTATGTATGGTGGTGCTTCTGCTGCCAGAGCTTAATACAGGGTCATGTTCCTTTCCTCTGCAATCTGTAACATAAATTCAGTTTTAAACTGGATTTTTTTTTAACAGTTGGTCTCTGAACAATCTTTAGGGTGGGGAGGGGATACTAGTTGTTGTGGGAGAGATATGTGCCCTTGAAAACTGGATTCTTTTTTGGAAAACTGCTGACACAGGCTAAATGGCAGAGAACTAAATGGCCCTACTGTTCCTACCTGCTGACAGGCTCAGCCTTGGGATGGGGCTGAAATGAGCTCTCGCCACATGGCAGAGACATACCTTCCTCTTTTTATTCTTCTTTCTTACAAATAGGGGGTAATTTTGTGCCTGTCAAAAAATATAGCTTTGAAATGTAGATAACCAATTAACAACAGTCCCACCCCCAACTTGGAAAGCACATGAGTGCTGATCTAAATAACTAGAGAATCGGTAACAAGTAACGTCCCTATTGAGAACAGGTCTGAAACCTCTTTCATAATTGGTGTTCTTTGGGAAACGCCAATAGACAAACCCATCCAAGCTCAGGAAATGTACTGATTTAAAGAGGTCTAAGGAAGAGTGACCAGCCCAGTGGCCAGGCTGCCTAGGATCCTTATGTTTCCGTACATATCTGCTGTTACATCCTTTCTGTGAGCAAGGAGGCTTTGGAACATTACAGTCTTGTCTTGGGGAGATGAGATGACACAGTGCATTTCAGTTCTGTTTCCAATGCTGTTGTCTGTTGGAAAAGGAAGCTTTCCTACCCATTTTGTCAGCATACAACTCGTAGGAGCTGTTGCAATCTCATTGTCTTCTGATCAGCCCCTCGGCAGCAGTCAGAGTGGAGGCCAGTGAAACACTCTCTGGCCAAATGGTTGTGGTGAGTTTCAAAATAAGAGATCCCAGCCTGAGCACACTCATCACACTTCCCATCCGATAGAACCAGCATTGTTAACTGTGCCACATCTCTATTCTAAATTTAGGCATCTTTTTTTTTTTTTCCAGGCAAAGATAACTATGCAAACATTTAAGAGAAAAACTTTGTCCAAAGTAATTTTTTCCCCCAACTTCTATTTGGTTTCCTGCAATGTTGAGATGACTCATTCTCTTCCAAGAAATTTTAAAGAAAAGAGATGCAGGCTGTATGTTAGTACACAAAGACTGCTCTGTAAATTCTTTTTCTTCCCTGTCTAGAAACCCCTTGCCTTTTTATAGAGAACGGAAAAGCTCTACAGTCTTCATTGTCATGTACTCGGCCTCATCAGGTTTTGTTGTTCCCAGGAATAAATGTCCCCCTTGTCTTTGGGTGGGGCCCCCTTGTGGCTTACCAGCTCTGTCAACCCCACTGCAGTGGCCAGCACGGAAGCCCTTCCTGGGGCCACGCTTTCCCCCAAAGGCACACAGTTAAGGTTTCTGAAACAGAGAACGAATGGCCTTTTATCATCTGTGGAAGGAGAGACACTGGCAATTTCCTGCCTCTGGCCTAGTGTCAGAATTTCTCCTGATTGCTAGAGGCTGTATTGCACATTTTAAGTGGGCTCGCTACACATGTATTCCCAGCCCAACCCTCAACCAGAGGGAGCAGTAAGTCAGATCACTTCAGCAGCCTGTTCAAATAAACAGGGATAATAGTTGAGTGGTCCTCCCAGCTAATCAGTACATGAAAGGAAACATCTGCCTGGGCTTAATTGCTGTTTTTTTTGGTTACACTTTTCCCTCCTCTTCTTCCCCCATCCCCTACTCTGGGCCTAGGTTATTTAAGTCATGGGTAAGCAACAGGGTAGAGGAATAGGAGCTTTCTCCTTTAACCTCTGCCATTCAAACATAAGGAGGAGTTAAGAAACGATAGGCTGGCAGGGGGAGATGGCCCGGAGGCAGGAGGGCAGGGCGGTGGGAAGTGATACTCATGGTCACTTCCTGACCCTGTTGCTGACTCTGGGGCTCAGAGTGAGTCATGTTGCCTCACTTCACCTCCTTGGGCCTCTGTTGCTTCAGTGGAGCTCAGCTTTCCTCTCAATGGAAAGGACAGGTTGGTATGTGAGATCACAGATGAAAGGCATTCCCTCTTGTGGCTTCTTCCAGCAGTTGAGGTCATTGGATGAGAAACCCTGGAATGGTAAATTTAAGACTGGCAAGATCCCCTGAACCCGTCCATTTTGTAGAGCATCTGGGTCCCCGAGGAGAACTTGCTCATTATCTTCTAGCCAACCAGCCATACACTAAAGGGAGGGATGTTTGAAGCTAATGTGGACTCTAGAAGCCAGGCAGAAGATCATGTAGAATCATAGAATGGCAGAGGTTGGAAAAGACCTTAGAAATGTTTTAGCTGAAGCTTTTCATTTTATAGAAGGGAAAACAGAGGGCCAGAGAGGTTAACCAGGTTGTCCAGAGTTACCTCTTTGGTAATGCAGGAGCCAGGAATAGAAAGAGAATCTTGTGATTGCTAATTTAGGGCTCCTTCCACCCCTTTCCCCACTATCAGACATAAAAATTCATGCTTATTCATGACAGAGGCCACACATAGGTTATATTCCATAATGAATACCTTAATAGAAAAATGGGCAGACAACACCTTAATAAGAAAATGGCAGATTATAAAAGAAAAATGAAAATGACTGATAAACATTTTTAAAAATGCTCAGGCTCATTAGAATCAAAGGATTGCAAATTACAATAGGATACCACATCAAATTGTCAAGACAAAAAAATGTGAAAAACATTCATATATGCTATTGGTGGTATTTTAAATTGGTACCGTTTTTCTCAAAGGCATTTTAGTGGTATAAATGGTAGTCTTTGACCCAGCAATGTTATTTCTAGGAGAAAATAATGAAAGGTGTGTGCATTAGATCATATACAAAGTAATGTGATATAGCATTTTTTATCACAAAAATTTAGAAGCGAAGTAAATGTCCAAGAATGGGAGCTACATCAATAGAACGTATTATAATGCTATAGAAGAATAATACATGTGGAAATGTTTACAACATATGTTTAAGTGAATAAGTTACAAAACAGGATTTATAATGCAATCCCAATTTTGTAAAAATAGAAAAGATTAGAAAAATACATAACAACACTTAGAGTGGTGATTTCTTAGTGGTAGGAATTTAAGAGTTACTTTTGTTTTCTTTTTTGAGGTTTTCTAGTTTCCTTATTATAATAAACATACATTACTTTTGTAATCAGAAAAAAAAGTATTTTTTAAGTAGAGATGTATGTACCTTGAAAAAAAGCAAGATCTTAAATGATCGTGTATCTGACATGAAAGTCCTTCCTTTTTTTGCCTGGGAGCTAGCAGCTATGGTGGGAGGGATGGGAAACAGTATTATAACTTCTGTTAGGATGGCATTTTGATACCCGAATTTCTGGTAGGAAAGATCTAGAAGGAGCTGGCAAAAGATAAAACAAGGGCTTTCCCTCTCAATGACCCATGCTGCCAATCAGTTTTAGCTCTCTTAGGTTTGGCATATAACACTTAGTATAGAAGGTGTGACAATTTCCTTCCTGCTTCCTCCTTTCTTTTCTTTTCTTTTTTTTTTTTTTTTTGAGACAGAGTCTCACTCTTGTCACCCAGGCTGGAGTGCAATGGTGCAATCTCGGCTCCTTGCAACCTCCACCTTCTGGGTTCAAGCGATTCTCCTGCCTCAGCCTCCTGAGTAGCTGGGACTACAGGCGTGTGCCATCAGGCCTGGCTAATTTTTGTATTTTTAGTAGAGACGGGGTTTCACTATGTTGGCCATGCTGGTCTTGAATTCCCGACCTCAGCTGATCCACCCACCTCGGCCTCTCAAAGTGCTGGGATTACAGGTGTGAGCCACCGTGCCCAGCCCTCATTCTTTATTTCTACTGCTCTATGTAGTTAGATGTCAGCCCTGGGTGGCAGCAGCAAAGAACCCAGGAGCCATCACTTCTCAAGATTAACTAGTTGGAGACCCCTTAACATATATTTTCAGCATCTAGTAACAGCTAATCTTGCAGGCAGTCAATATTGAGATGCCGCTGCCTTGTGAGTTTTGGGTAGAAATAAAGCAAGTAAGAAATATAGTTCCATCCTGCTTGGAGTTTTCTATTTAGTTAGGGACTTTGAAGTCCCTGGATGTTTATATACTTTTTCCTATTTCATCCCATTACACATCTTACTTTCCTTTGAAATCTTCTGGAATGCTTGACTGCAAGTATCTGAGAAACCGTGTTCCACCTAACAACAGTTGCTAGGTAGGATGTGGCTTTCAGGCCTGCTCTTTGGGGACCAATAGAAAAACCAAAGGCTACCACCCTTTTTACCTCCACGCAGTTGCCTTTGCTAGGCTATAGAAAGGGCACATTTCATTTTATTAAAACTCTTTGAGTAATCTGACCATAATTGGGTCTGATTGGAGTGGTTATCTGATTTGCTGGGTTAAATAATGGGCCTTAATTGAGTCTGGGTTATTTGTAGAGCCAGTGTGGCTTTTGCCTTCGTTGCTCCCTCCTCTCTCTTCTGTTTCCCAATTAACCTTCATTCCTCTTTCCTTGCAGAGTAAAGAAGTCGGCCAGCAGCTCCAAGATGATTTGATGAAGGTCCTGAACGAGCTCTACTCGGTAAATCAGATGGGTTGCTTGGCTCTTTAACAAGCAGAGGGAAGCAGCATTTGGCAGCTTGCAGCCGTAGTACGTCAGCAACAGAACTGAACTGAGGTTGAGGACAAGTGCATGGTCCCCACTGGGGGTGACCCCACCCATCTCTTTTTTCACACTCGTCTTTTCAAAACGGAATGAGTCAAAAAATACTTCCTCAAAATAAGTTTTCTCCTCAGCTATGCAAGCTCACCCTGGCTTTATTTGGGGCATAATTACTAGAGACCAGCCAAAGTCTAGGTCATTGGCACAATGGACCCCGTTAGCAGCAAACAAGGGACCCTGAACTAATGGCAAGGAATGTAGCCTGCATTGCACTATTAATATGTGCCTGTCGGAAAGGCTTTATTGTTCTAGGTTTTTCATCAGATCTTGGATTGATGTATGGCTTTGAAACTAGAACAAATGCTCTAGAGGGCAGCACAGAGTCCTAAATGCCCCCAGTAAGAGGGACCAGTTTGAGCAGAGAGAGCTTTGCACTGGCGTCCTGGAGTTTTATAAAGCCAAACCTCAGTGACGAGGCAGGCTGCGGGCTTGGAGAAGAGAACACAATCTGTTCTGAGATGACTGGCGCTTCAGGCACATGATGCCTGTGGCTGGTGCGTGTTAATTCATGCGCAGAGAGGTGGTGGTGGTGGTTGTTCCCCAGCCATGTTTTTCTAATTATAATGAAAACAAACACACACTCACACACATACACACCAAGGAAATTCCTGTTGTTATACAGGGAATACTTAAGTTGTACAGCTAATGCCTTTCAGGGGCCCCTTCTCCAGCTTGGATGTGCCAGCCTACTGTGTCATTCTCCAGGGTTTCTCCATCCTGTTTGAAGGTGATACTGATTTCTGATGTTTACTTGCTTATTTGCTGCATTTTTTCTTTTCTTCCTTTTTTTTCTTTTTAATTCACAGAACAGGCAGTGGTGACATGCATGACAGGCATTTGGGATCAGATGTTGCTGATCCAGAAGCCTAGGTGTGGCCATTTTGTCATGGCAACTGTTAAGCAAGTAAATAGGGTAGAGTAGTCATCTGACTTATCTCCAGCGATGTTCAGTTTGTTTTGAATTTCTACTCTGTGACACTTCTGCTCTGAAGCCAAGCATAGATAGATGGTATCTTCCGTTCAACTCCCAAGTTTTCATTTCTCTCAAATGAAGTTAAGAGTTTTTTAAAATAGAAACACATCGATGTGAGCCATTTTCAGACTGGATGGGTTTCCTGAACCTTGTCTTTTTAATGCTTTACTTCTGCTCTTTTAGATCAATTTCTAAGCACCAAGAAGAGCTATTACTCCTTTCTCCTAGCAGAGAATTCCCTAAGATAGAAAATGACACATGTAGTCATTGTACAAATTCTTTTATTTTCCTGTAAGCATCTTGACCCTCTACTATTTGCAGCTGTTTCTGGGGAGGAGTAGTTTGGATAACCAACAAACCTTGCCACTTCTTCAGTGGGACTCAAGGCAGCAGAAGAAGACTACTGTCTAAGGATCTGTTAGCTTTTACCCAGGGTCCTATGTCTCTTCATATGCTGTGCTTTAAAAAAAAAAAATAAGTGAAAGGGCATAAGCTGTGTTCGAGTGAGGAAGAAAACCTTGGAACTTATTTCTCTGGTCTGCAGAGGGCTGAGCTGCTACCTCTGACTGCAGACTTAAGACAGCCCAATATTGGCCAACTAGTTTACTGGCCATAGTGAGGCCATGGTCAACATAGAGCATAACATCTTCCCATTGATGTTCAAACTGAGAATTGCCTGAGTGTGGTATCCCCTGCCATAAGGTGAGCTGGAATACACCTTCATAATCTGTTAAAGGCCAAAAGTAAAATGTGATGTTTTCCTCTAGTAGGCAATGGAAAGAGGGAAAAAAGAGTAGAGGCACTAGGAAGTTTCAGAGAAGTCAAAACATTCTGGTCCAAATGGAGTTTTAAGCAGAGGGAGTTTTACCCCGAGAGGACATTTGGCAATGTCTGAAGACATTTTTGATTGTCACAACTGGAGGAGTAGAAGGTGCTACTGACATCTGATGATCTAGAGGCCAGGGATGCTGCTAAAATCCTACAGTGCACAGGGCAGCCCCCACAACAAAGAATTATCTGACCCACAGTGTCAATATACCAAGATTGAGAAATGCTGGTCTAGTGACTAGAGTCTCCTGAATTAAGCAGCCTAGATTCTACCCTGTCTTGACTACTAGCTGTATGAGCTTGAGGGATACCCCAAACCTCTATGACCTTGGTGTCTGCATACACTCCATGCACTGGTATTTCTATATCCTAGGGGGTGGAGTAGTTGGGTGAGTTATACTTCCTGAAATATTAGGCTATAGCTAAGGATCAAATAGGTTTCCAGAGTCTGTAGGCCATTAGAAAGTTCAGTGAGCCAGGCTCATGCCTGTAATCCCAGCACTTTGGGAGGCTGAGGCAGGCAGATCACGAGGTCAGGAGATCGAGACCATCCTGGCTAACACGGTGAAACCCTGTCTCTACTAAAAATACAAAAAAAATTAGCTGGGCATGGTGGCGGGTGCCTGTAGTCCCAGCTACTGGGGAGGCTGAGGCAGGAGAATGGCGTGAACCTGGGAGGCAGAGCTTGCAGTGAGCCAAGATCGTGCCACTGCACTCCAGCCTGGGCAACAGAGCGAGACTCTGTCTCAAAAAAAAAAAAAAAAGGAAAAGGAAAAAAAGAGAAAGTTCAGAGAATAGCTGGGCACAGTGGCTCATGCCCATAATCCCAGCACTTTGGGAGGCTGAGGTGGGCGGATCATGAGGTCAGGAGATCGAGACCATCCTGGCTAACATGGTGAAAACCCGTCTCTACTAAAAATATATTAAAAACTAGCCGGGCATGGTGGTGGGCGCCTATAGTCCCAGCTACTCAGGAGGCTGAGGCAGGAGAATGGCATGAACCCAGAAGGCAGAGCTTGCAGTGAGCCAAGATCATGCCACTGCACTCCAGCCTGGGGGACAGAGCAAGACTCTGTCTCAAAAAAAAAAAAAAAATAGCACTTCAGAGAATAGAATTATTTCTTCTGGAGATTAAGATAGGTTTAGGACTGGTCTGAATAAGGCACCATGGGATTACAGTGACTAACTGTCCCTCTTTGCCTAGTACTGAAGAGTTTCCTGGGACATGAAATTGTCAGTGCTGAAACTGGAAAAGTTCTAGGTTAAAAAGGGTTAATTGGTCACCTTGCATGGGAGAGTGGTTTTATCAGGTGGGAAGCTGGGACTGTTACATGCTAGCTTTGGGAAGCTGCTTGCTGTATGCACACCTTTGAGGAGTCGAGAAGAGAACAAGGGAGAGTTTCTTAGAAGGAGCTTTCCCATTATTTGCTTGTCAGGAAGGCAGGGAAGGGCCTCTCATTTCAATGACGTTGTAGGCAATAGAAGTTATTTGGGGTCACTGGAAAAAGGAAACCAAGGATATAAGAAACCCACCCAGTTTTTTCATGCCCTTCACATCTGCTCCTAATGCCCATGAATACCTTTTTTTAGGGGACTAGTTATCCAAGGGTTGGTAATTTTAGTACCTTTGAACCTTGATGATCCAAGGAGCAGGACCCAGGTGTTCCCAAATAAAGATGCCTTTGGGCACCGGGCCCAGAATGCCGCCATAAGTGGCCAGCTGCCCCTCTGCACCTTCCTCTTTTCTGCCTGAAGGGCCTTTGATTTCCCTGACTTGGCATTCTGTGCCGGGGCCTGCTTCCCACAGCTGCTATTCAGAGAGCAATCCTAGCGAGCATTCTTCTCCACGTGTTTTCCCCCCATAATGAGCTGGCTTGTATGTGAGCCATGGCATAAGTGGTTTTCATTTTCTGACTGATGCACCGGGAATGCCTTTGAAGTCAGAACACACTGCTTCCCAAAGAACTCTGGGATTCTTTGCCTCAGTTGTACTCAGAGGTCGTGTCTGGAAAAACCCAGCAAACCCCCACAGGAAGGAGTGTACATGGAGGCACTGAAGCCAGTGTGGATTGGCTGAGTATGAAGAGTCAAGGAAGCTCTAGAATTGAGAAAAAAGAGGCTTTGGGACACTTTGGGGCTGTTGTTATTCCAGAGGCCTTATGCTTCTGTACTCCCCCTAAATTTACATCCCCTGGGCTTGGAGCAGCGGCTGTGTGCTGGCAGAGCTACTTCAGACTGGTATTTAGCACCTGTTCCCTTGAAACAATGGCACTTAATAATCCCTCAACTCTGCTTGCCTATTTGACTCTGGCACTAGGCACTAGGGAGACAAGAACAAATAAGAGATGTTTCTGACCTCAAGACGTTTAGTTTTAATAGGGAGAGACAGAAAAGTAAAGCATCAAGTGAAAAATGAAGTGACAAGAACTCATTTACATGTCTGCACAGAGGACAGGGATGAAGTCAGGCTCCTTGAAGAGATACTTGAATTGAATCTTTATTGCCAAGAACTCTTTTCTTGTTCTCTACGTGTTCCCTTTTTTGTTGCATCCAACTTTTGTTTCATGATGCAGTATCGTTTTATTTCTCATTTATCTCTCCAGGGCTATTATGGATATATTGTTTTCAAACTTTTCTTCTCGTTGTATAATATTTCTTCTAAATTGCTAGTTTTGGTCTTGGTCTTTCATATTAGACATTTGCTTTAAATGCCCGGCCATTCTTAGCTGCCTATTCACATTTTAAAGTGAGGCACTAAAAGATTCTATGTCAGCTGTGGCCTTCACAGTAGGGTGTTCTAACTGGGCTGTGTCCTTGTGGAAGCCCCAACTTTAGTATTTCTAGGTCTCTTATCTTGGATGGTCAGATTGCCAACTTTAGTATTTCTAGGTCTCTTATCTTGGATCGTCAGATTGCCGAGAGATCACACTTTTGATCTCCCACTCATGTCTGGGAGCTGAGTTGTGAAGAGGCCTGGACCATCTCAAAATTTAACATAGACTTCAGCTAATCCTCCTGTTGAAGTTCAGTATACCCCTATCCTCAGCTGAACCTTGTATCCCCTAGTCCATGGACCCTCTCTAACAGAATAAACCTCTCATCTAGTCTTCCACTACAATGGGAGAGGGGATCTTGGGGCCTCACTGTTCTCAGACTTCCTTTTTTTTTATTTTTTTGAGACGGAGTCTCACTCTGTTGCCTAGGCTGGAGTGCAGTGGCGCGATCTCGGCTCACTGCAAGCTCCGCCTCCCAGGTTCATGCCATTCTCCTGCCTCAGCCTCCCGAGGAGCTGGAACTACAGGCACCCGCCACCACGCCCAACTAATTTATTTTTGTATTTTTAGTAGAGACGGGGTTTCATCGTGTTAGCCAGGATGGTCTCAATCTCCTGACCTCGTGATCCGCCCGCCTGGGCCTCCCAAAGTGCTGGGATTACAGGCATGAGCCACCACGCCCGGCCTGTTCTCAGACTTTCAATAGCTTATTTTGTGTTTAGCTCTACCTTCATCCCACTGCTACTTATTTCTCTTCGGGCTTCTGTGATATAAATCTGGCTGCTTCCTGGCTCACTCTAGTTTTGGTTTAGGACTCAAGTAGATGAGTTACTGCTTGCCTACCTGCTTTTTGGCTTCAGCTTCCATTCTTTTTGTTTTTCTCAGTTTATACCTAAATGATAATCATTTTAGAACCTTTTTTTTCCTATTATTTTAGTGTGGCTGTCAGAGGGAGCAGAGCTAAATATGTGACTTAACTGTTTAGTTTTTCAAAGTAAAGTGGAATGTTCTTTGCAGAACTGAGAATTTAGACTTTTCAGTTTTTCCCCATAGTTTGCATTTGCCTATCTATATATAGATAGAAGTATGTATATGTATATCTTTATGTATACATATCTATATATACATATATGTGTAGTTATATGTCTAAGACATAGATATATAGATATACATATATTTACATATGTATATGTACATAGATATATATATCTAAGTCCTATCTTGGCTTTCTCTAAGTCCTATCTTGACTATAAATATATATCTATAAATATATATTTAACATGTATATCTATATCTATATACATTTCTAAGTCCTGTCTTGACTTTCCTATTTTTTCAGTTGTTTTGGCATCACTTATTTAAGCTTCAGCTTCTAGGTACCTCAGTTTTCTCTTGAGCTGGAAGGCACTAATAAAGCTTCTCCAGTATTTACCCAGAAGAGAGATTCAGTGTCATTCAGTCATCTGGGCAACCACTTTGTAAAACTACCATTGCGTATATGACATATTTCTCCACTGTGAGAAGAAAACACAAAAGAAATAGAGCTTAGCCTGAAGAATGTATAGTTTCTTAGGCAAAGTAGCATTTTACTCTCTTTTAACAAGAAAGTTCTTTAAGTTTTTTAGAGGAAAGTAACATTGTAAATTGTTGATTTTTGTTACTTCATTTGTTGACTTGGTAGCACTATTCTTTGACCTCTTTTTTATCTCATGTTTATTCATAACGTTTTCTCTTTATCATGCACCTTCATGAAATAGGAAATCACTTTAAAAAAGAAAAAAAGCACTCACTTTTGTAACTTCTCACTAAGCTTTTGAATCCCATGGTCAGATTCAGGTGAAAAAAGAGAAAAAAAAAAGGAGCCTCCTATCTACACTTCTTCAGCTGAGATAACAGATGCCTCTTTTCCACTTCTTAGTTAACCTGGAAAGCTGGGGGTCTGTTTGAATTACTTAGAAAGGCTTTTAAATGCCATTAGTTGTTAAGTATTTTTTCTTCTGTATAGAAAATATGAAGAGTATTATCCTGGTAAAATTTACGGGAAGTAGTGTTAGGTTCAGAATAAGGTGAAACTGATTTAAAACATTCTGCATTCAAAATGAGACATAATTTAGACTCTAATGTACTTTGATTTTGTCAGTGTCCCAGTATTCTTTATTCCTTCGTCTGCCTCTAGCTGATCGTAGGGGCTAGATTAGTTTACCCACAAAGTCTTTCTAAGCTAGATTTTCTCAACGTCAGCACCGTTGACATTTGGGCCAGATAATTAGTTGTTGTGGGGGGCTGTCCTGTGCATGGGATGTTCAGCAGCATCCCTGACCTCTAACTACTAGATGCCAGTAGCAATCCCCAAGTTGTGACAATCAAAAATATTTCCAGACACTGCCACATTTCCCCTGGGGGCCAAAATAGCCCCAGGTTGAGACACTTCTCTAACTGAGGTTCATACATGGAACCAGTTTCTCTTTTCAGGAATATCTTGACCATACTTAACCTTTCCTCCCAACCAGTTCAGCTCCAGTCCTATCCAGAGGAGAGTCAGTGTTGCTTAATGGCTAAGAATGTGGTCTTTGGAGTCTGACAGACCTGGGTTTGAATCCTGATTCCACCATTTACTCACTGTATGACCTTGGGTATGATAGTTAATCTCTCTGAGCCTTATTTCCTTATCTTTAGAAATAGAAATAATAACAGTGTCTTTCACAGAGTTATTGTAAGAATTAAATGAGGTAATGTACATAAAGCCCGTGGTACACAATGTTTATTAAGTGGTAGATATTAATAATAATATTGTACCTTTGCACTCCTGTGTTACACACACACATGCGCGCACACACACACACATCTACCCAACTTCTATTCTCTAATTCTCCCTCTCAAAGAAATCTTATGGCATCACACTTTCAGCACTCGTGAACTCCCTGTGTGGAAACAGAAAGTTCC
Organism: Gorilla gorilla gorilla; assembly: GCF_029281585.2. Taxonomy (NCBI): domain Eukaryota; kingdom Metazoa; phylum Chordata; class Mammalia; order Primates; family Hominidae; genus Gorilla; species Gorilla gorilla. The sequence continues at coordinate 50,369,634 of NC_073224.2, read as the reverse complement.
CACAGAGTAGAGCAGGCACTAGGTGGCTGGAAGTAGTATGTTTAGTAGGATTGGAAACAAGCTTGAGTTCTAGGCTTCCTGGCTTCCCTGTAAAGAGAAAGGATTGGACTCCTAGATGGTTGCTTTGATGGAAAATCATCCTTCACCTTTTATACTACTTCCCTCCTGTGGCAATTCCAGTTATACTTGATATGGATTTTATTCCTTCCCAGACTCTTACCTGAATTGTTTTGAAGGCTTACAGTCTTCATAGGGTTGTTGTCTAGATTGTGGAATTGCCCTAAGGATGAAATGAGAAAATGTGTTGTGTGGTACTTGGCATAAAGCCAGGAATATACTAAGTGCTCAGTAAATGATAACTGGCATTGCAATTGCTGCTGCTGCTTTAGTTGCTGTGAGAGGGTGTTTGATCTGGATAAAGCAGAACGGACAGATCCCCAGAATGCCAGGCCAGTCGAAGGAGCTTTTGGAAGCTTTTCCTCTTCCCTATTTTATATCTGAAAGGTAACAGAAAGCATAGGCTACTCCATAGGCTGCACTGCCGTCTTCGGGGTTCCTGACCAGCCCAGAAAGGCTTTGCCCTTGGGGCCTGAGAGTGGTGGTGTTGTTTCCCATCTACTCAGTATTATGAGGTGACTAAGTGATAGAAATCACCTGGCCAATATTAAAGAGAAATGATTACAAATGATAATGAATAGAAGTAAATAATACATGATGGATAGACATTAAGTTATTTCAATAAGAGGAAATGTTGGCTCAGTTCACATATTGCTTTCCTGTGCTTTGGAGTGGTCTTTAATCTGTGTTTGTTGAACCAAACACTTCTGGATTTTTCCCTTAGGGGTGTGAGGATATTGCTTCATGGGGGAGAGCTCCAGCTGAGTCTGTTAGTCTGTAAAGCAGAGAAATGACCCCCTTGGCTTGACCTCTGGGGGTGGGGGTGGGCGATGTCTTGCAGGTCATGAAGACATATCACATGTACAATGCCGACAGCATCAGTGCTCAGAGCAAACTAAAGGAGGCGGAGAAGCAGGAGGAGAAGCAAATTGGTAAATCGGTAAAGCAGGAGGACCGGCAGACCCCACGCTCCCCTGACTCCACGGCCAACGTTCGCATTGAGGAGAAACATGTCCGGAGGAGCTCAGTGAAGAAGATTGAGAAGATGAAGGAGAAGGTATGTAGGCTCCCACAGCTGTAGATGCTGGGAAGCAACATTCAGTAAGGCATGGCTGATAGGAATTTCCCAATAGTCACTGGGAAGAGCAGACGAGGAAGCTCTGGGTTCTTTTAGTGCCTAATGACTGAAAATGAGGCCTTGCTCTGTGCCCTGGCAGGAATACTAGGTATTGGAAGAACTGGGCACGTGGGATCCAAGTTTTTAGCCTCTAGCAGAAAACCAAGAAACAGTAGTCACCTTTCCCAATCCATTTTCCAAATAGAGCTCAATATCCTGTTGCTTTGGAGGGGTTGGGGGTGACTGTAAACCCAGGATTTGGTTTCAGGTATCAGGTGTTCAGGGGCAAGAGTAGTGGTACCTCCTTCAGAGTGGCATTGCAAGAATGAAGAATGATATTTGAAGATAGAATCAAAGTGGGGCACGCATCTTAAGTAGGGAGCCTCATTAACCTTTCCTGAATTGATCTACATTGTGCCCTTGAATCTCATTAAACAGAATTAGAACCCAATTTAAGGCAGATGCGCATAGGGAGTAGCAGCACAATTGTAGCTCTTGAATACACTGTACTTTTATCTTTTAGAGAACAAGCCCCCCTTAAAAAAAAAAAGGTAAAAGTGAACTTCTGTTTCCTTTTCAGCGCCAAGCCAAGTACACGGAGAATAAGCTGAAGGCCATCAAAGCCCGGAATGAGTACTTGCTGGCTTTGGAGGCAACCAATGCATCTGTCTTCAAGTACTACATCCATGACCTATCTGACCTTATTGATGTAAGCGCTTAAAGCCAAGGGCCTGAGGGCACCTCTTTTCTGGTTTCAGAATACTCCTCAGACATTCTCCGATACTATTGTTCAGGAATCTGGTGCATTTTGAGAACAATTAGGAAGATAGCAGCCATGATCCATCAGGGTGCTTGCCAAGCACCAAGTGAAACACTTCACACTTATTCAATCCTAACTGGAATTCTGGGAGGAAGGCATTATTATCTGTATTTTTACAGATTAACAGAGCGTTTAGATGACTTAGTCAGAGTCAGTTAACAAATGACAGAGGCAAAATTTGCACCTAGGCCTGATGACTCAACCCAGGCTCATAACCACTACACTCGTCTATCTGCCAGGAAATACTTTCTTCCTTTTTTTTTTTTTTGAGATAGAGTCTTGCTCTGTCCCCCAGGCTGGAGTGCAGTGGTGCAATCTTGGCTCACTGCAACCTCCATCTCCCAGGTTCAAGCAATTGTCCTACCTCAGCCTCCCCAGTAACTGGGACTACAGGCATGCATCACCATGCCCAGCTAATTTTTGTATTTTTAGTAGAGATGGGGTTTCACCATGTTAGTGAAGCTGATCTGGAACTCCTCACCTCAGGTGACCTGACCTCAGGTGATCCACCTGCCTCGACTTCCCAAAGTGCTAGGATTATAGGTGTGAGCCACTGCACCTGACCTAGGAAATACTTTATTACATCAGCTTCTCTTGCACAGAAGTGAGTGGCAAGAACTTAACTAAAGAGTTACAATGCCATACCTTATATTTGTATAGCATTTAAGGTTTCTCGGTGTTAACTCATTTGACTCTCACATCACCATTATGGGTAAGCATTGCTGTCTCCAGTTGCTAGATAAGGAAGCTCAAGGTCCAGAGGACTACGAGACTCACTTGTCCAAGGTTATGCTGCAAATTAGGGTCCTGTCAGGAAGGTATCCAGCTCCCCCTGACATCTGGCCCATTTTTTGAAATATGTGATGCAAAGGGGATTGAGGAAAGCGGTTAATAGGCACATGTGTTTTGCAAGGGGCAAGCGCAGGGATAAGCTTTTTGTTTTTTGCCTGTGAGTTATTCTTGGCCTTGTTTTTCCTGCTGCTTCCCCTTACAGTTGGGTCTCATAAGCCCTCTCACCTACCGACTCCAATCTGGCCCAGGTCCTGAGCCACACCTAAGTGAAGCTATGTAATTACACCCTTTCTCACCTCTCCTTCCAGTCATCAAAGTGAGGCATCTGGAGCCAGCCAATTTAGCATCCCAGTCTCTGGGGCTTCAAGTGTATCTCGTCTCGGAGGCCTGTCATTTGTTTCAGGGTCTTGTTGGCACCAGTTGGGCTTTGCAAAACTCTGGCCAGACCACTCATGCTTTCCTGCCTTGGTTTCTCCACAAGCAAACCTGCCACACCTCACAACATCATATGGGATTTGGGTCCGAGTCTTGCTGTTATATCACCACCTGGGTCATCTAGGCTTGTCACTGAATTGTTCTGGAACCCAGCTTTGTTTCTCACCCACTCCCAAGCTCCTCTAGCTAACTGAAGAACTGGACTAATTCCCTGGTATTAAAATCTGGCCTCACGTAAGAGTTGCTTGGGGAACTTCTCTAAAATACAGATTCCTGTCTCCCTTTAGCCGAGGATTTTTGATTCAGTAGATTTCAGCCACTTAATGCCCTAGGTGTCATTGTCTCACTGGGTTAGTAGAGCCTTGCTCCCTGTTCTGGTACCTCTTTGTTCTCTCTGCTTGTTGATGACAATCTGAACACTGTCCTTCAATGGAGGTCAAAGCCCTAAACAAGATCCTTTCTCCTCCTCAGGGGAAGAGCTCCTCATTGTTGGGAGAGAGGCCTGTTCTCAGCATAAGGAAGAGAATCCATTCTTTCTTATGCACAATTTCTGCTATTTATCTCGCATTTGGTAAAAATTCAGACTGTGCTGTCTGCCACACCTCTACTATTGGTTAGCCCTCTTCTCTTTTTTTGTACTCAAGGCAACTTCCCTACCTTTTTCACCAAAATACTGATCTCAGGGGAAGGGAGGGGCTACTGCTGTATCAGCCACAACCTTTGCAATCCATAGATTCTCCATCAGGTATAACCAAGTGTTTTAAAATCAGTCCAAGAAGCAAGGTATTTTGTACCTTATTTTCATCATTTAAAAAAAAAGTCTGCTAAGAGCCTAATTTCACAGGATGTGGTGTGACATGCCATTGAAAAAGAGGCTGCCTTAGTACTTGGCAGGGTGTGGGTCTAGATCACTGGGATCAAAAGGCTACATAGGTAGTAATAAAGTTTCTCATGTTTCTTTTTTTTTTTTTGAGACGGAGTCTCTCTCTGTCGCCCAGGCTGGAGTACGGTGGTGCGATCTCGGCTCACTGCAAGCTCCGCCTCCCAGGTTCACGCCATTCTCCTGCCTCGGCCTCCCGAGTAGCTGGGACTACAGGCACCCGCCACCACGCCCAGCTAATTTTTTGTATTTTTTTAGTAGAGACGGGTTTTCACTGTGTTAGCCAGGATGGTCTCGATCTCCTGACCTCGTGATCCGCCCGCCTCAGCCTCGTTTCTTTGCTGCTGTTTTGGTTGTGTCTTGTTTTAGTTTGTTGGTTGGTTGGGTTTTTGTTGTTTTTCCTGGGATATGGACACATTCATTATTTTTTTTAAAGTTGTATTATTCTGCTCTATAAATGTTCAGTAAATATTTATTTAGGGAGAAGCCACGTGCTCAGTATTGGGGTAAAAATGGATTATAGTAGTTCTCACCCTAGAGGTAGTCATAGGCTGTAAGACAACATTTTTCAAACCATTGGTCAGATCCCTTAAGAAAGTCAGGAAATCACTTTTATTGATTTAACCTGTGTTTTCAGATGAATAGATGAGACTAGAATAAGAAAGAAAATATTAGAGTACATCACATTGGTAAGATTATGTGAAACGTTTATGTTAGATATGTATGTACACACTTGTACATCCTATGGGGGAGTGTGTGACAATAGAAGATGTGTTTCTTATTGTGAGTTGGGAGTCAAAAAAGTGTTTGTGAGCCATTGTACTATGAACAGAGGAAGATCTCAGTCTCATCTGTTAAGTTCTGTGAGAGCAGGAACCAAGAGTTTTCTTTACCTTAGTAGCCTCCAGTGCTTAGTATATAGCTGAGCACATAGTGTGTTTACTGAAGGAAGAAAGGAATAGAAAGAGGAGGAAGATGATCATCTAAGCTAAGATGGGTTTTTCTTTTTGTACCTTTCAATATGGTTTTGAAGTATAATTTACATACAGTAACTAAACTTAAGTGTTACAGTTTCAAGAGTTTTGACAAATTTGTACATCTTTGTAACCTATGTCAAGATATAGAATAAATATTTTGATAAGAGATATCTTTCCATTGCCTCAGAAGGTTTCTCTTGTCTCTTCCCAGCCAATCCCCCACCCCAAGGCAACCACTGTTTTGATTTCTTTCACCATAAATTAGTTTTGCCCATTGTAGAACTTCACAAAGATGGGATTATCCTTTTTTGTGTCTGGCATCTTTTGCCAGCATGATGTTTTTGAATTTCATCCATGTTGTTTGCATGTATCGGTAGTGTCTTTCTTTTTCTTGCTGACCTATGAGATAAAAAGGGCCAAAAGGATGCAGTTAGAGCAGGACTAAGTGAGAAGCCTGGGATATTGGCATCCTGATCTTAACATTATTCATTACTTGCTTTAAGACATGGGATGAATCCTGTTTCAGTCCATTGCCATCTGTGTCATGTACAGCCTTCTGCCTCCTTCCTAGTGGTTCTGAAGCCAAATGTGTGCATAAGGCATTGAGGATAAGTGAAAAGAAGTTATTTTTGTTGATGCCATTACATTGACCAAGGACTAGCCTCCGACTTCTTTTTATAGTATAGTGCAAGATTTAAACTTCAGACTGTAGGAATCCACGTGAGGCATCTGCCACACTGGGGAAACCTTGACTTGAGGCCAAAAAGACGTTCTGAGCTCATTTGATAGCATCTAAGAATGGTAGGCTCACTGGAATGTAATTTTCCTCCCCCATATTCTTCTGGCTCTCTCAACCCAGGAGCAGATGGATGAATGAAGAACAGGGCATTGTCCTCATGCATAGCTGGAGTGTTGTAAGTGCCGTGTACATGTATGGAAGGTCTGTGACACCATGTGCACCCAAGTCGGACATGAGGGAACTTGGCTGTTTCAGTAAGAAATGTCATTAAGGGCAGTTATTTTTCTCTTCTGTGTGAACTTGAAGTGGGTGTTGTGAAACACCCATTTTTCCTTTCCAGGCCTTGTGGAGTCTCTGGGTGAAGATATCAGCTGGGAAAGGGTTAATGAGCTATCAACTCAAGTCATCATACATCTGGATGGGCTGTCATTAACTTCTTACAAAAATTTGATTTCCCCTGAGAGATTTTTCATCAAACATTTATATAACCCAGAAATGGCCAGGGGAGCCCAGCGTGGCCACAGAACTCATCAGAAGCCATGGAAAGCCTGCTTTGTCCCCACTGTGAGCAAAATAATGTGCTTCCTGTACTTATTGGGATTCTTCTTGGAACAGGATGAAATATTCAAATCTCATTTACCTAACCTTGCCAGATATTGCTTCTTCGCTAAAGGCTCGGTTTCTGGCTGTTTCCCCTACAGGTATATAGATAGTCAAGACTCTGGAGAACCTCTTCCGAATCTGCCTGGTTGGCTAGAGGTGTAGAGGAGCCAGGGGCACATTGTGACTCAGACCCTCACTCATTGGCACAAAGAAGCTACAGAATAGTTATATAAACAGAGACAGTGCGCCAGCCTGGGAAAACTCCCAGCCTCCCTTTGGCCACAGAGTAAGCAAAACAAAAGGCTTCACTGGCCCCATCTACCCACTTGACTTAGGTCAGTATTCAGCCTAAATGTTTTATTTCCTGAGAGGCTGGAATCTGTATTTGTGGTATCAATCAGTCAACTGAAATTTATTAAATACCTGCTGTGAGCAAGGCCTAATGCTGAGGGATGTAAAGAAGAGTGAGAAGCTAGTCTGGTTGGGGTGATATGACATGGCAAGTCATAGAATGAAGAAGTGTATTCCTTGTCATATGAAAGCTGCAGATTAGTGTGGTTCTAAGTAGAGGCCAGGGTCACTGGAGTCTAGGATTGCAGGGTTGGCTGGCTTCCCAGAGGCTAAGAATTTAATTTGGATCTTGAAGATCTGGTCCAATTCCAACAGGTGAGAGGCATAGGAAACATTTAAGGAAAAGGACATTCTGGGAGCTGAAGGGCAGAGGTCAGTGGATTTGGAGCTATATTAGTATTTTTTTAAAGTGTCTACATGGTACCAAATATCTGTAAATATGTTGCCTGTTAGCCTACAACAACCTGTGTGGCTGGTGTTATCCTCATTTGAGGCCCAGAAGGATTAAGTAGCTTGCTTATGGCCATATAGCTGATTTGAAGACTAATACTCTACCCTAAACAGAGAGTATTTCATTGGATTAGAGCAGATGAATCTGAAGAAGAAAATAAAGGGAGTTGATGTTGGATGGGTAGATTGAAGACAGATTACAGTTTGTTCTGGCTATTGAACCTTGCTCAAATTATTTAACTTCACTGAGCCTCAGCTTTCAAGCCTGGAAAATTAAGATTATACCAACCTCATTGGGGTTATTATGAGGATTAAAATGTAGAATGTATATAAAGCACTTAGCACATGGACTGACGTATAGTAAGCATACTTAGTGAAATAGAAGCATTTTTTAAATTTCAAAACTGAGGAAGGTGGATTTTACCTTGGGGGGAAAAAATGAGAGGTATTTTAGGTTCTTCAACAGGAAAGTGCCATAATTAAAGTCACAGTTTAGGACAGTGAAGCAGACAGTGAGGGTATGAATAGGGGTAGAGGTAGTAAGAATGGAGAGGAAAGGGAAATTACCAAAAATAGGTAAAAGTTTTTTGAAGGGTAACTTTTCTCTCCCAGATTCTACCCCCTGCCCACACCCCCTCCACCCACACTCATACACTCTGTGGGCCGTGTTACTTCTGTTCATTAGACTTATAGGCATAGAGCTTATCAACAGGGTCTACATAGAGCTAGTCAGGAAGGTTTACAGGTTCAAGGGCAGCCTGGTGAGACCAGCAGCGTCTCCCAGAGAGCCCATGCACGTGCAGCGTCCTAATCAGCCACTTTTGTCTAGCTTCCATTTGCTCTTCCCTCCCAACTGAATTTAATGTCTTTCCATCCTCTGCCTCTAGTTAAGTTGTAACTGCTGTTATTCCACTGCAGCCAGGCAGCTGCCAGGGCCTGTTGGCACTGAACCCAGAGCCCAACCCAACTGATGTTCTCACTGAGCTTCTTGTCAGATGCCAGGAAAGAGGAGGCACATCATATGCCTTTTCTTCACCAATAGTAGCTGCTTCCAATGTGATCATGATGAGAGGAAAAGGCTGTGGGGAGAGTTAATTTGATGCTTGCTTGTGCAATGAAATGGCAATCAGGCAGATGGCCTTACTCTATGCATGGATTCTTCTTTGAGGTTTCTTCTCAGGACCCGGACCTCAGAGCTGCTTAAGCAATAGAGAGGATGATGGATGGCCAAGGAATTGGGATCTCTGGGTCTTTTGGGAGGGATGGGAAATATTATCACAGAGTTACAGAATGCCATTGCTGAAGAGGGCCTTAGGGATTACATTTAGTCCAAGGATTTTCAGACTTTTCTCTAACAGAGGAATTCTTTCTTCAAACCAAACCTTACATAGAATCCCTAAATATTAAATAGAAAAAAGAGCAGAGTTGGCTTGGTTGAAGGAAGAATAGAAGACTCCAAGTCCTAGTAGTTGGGTTGTCCTTTTACTCACTTCTCAAGGGCAGCTTCAGTGCCGGCTCTGGTCTACTGCTTGAAAGCCACTAGCCTGGCCAAATCTGTTCATTTTACTATGGAAGAAACAGGTCCAGAGAAGGGGAGTGGCTTTTCCAAGGTTGCTTGATTCTGCTCCAGTGCTTTTTTTATACAGTTGCCTCTTTCATACCATTTTCTTTTTGCATTTTGTTGTAAAGTTCAGAATCCTTTACATGGCATGAATTTTTCCAGTAACACTTTTGCATAGAGCTTTTTAGTCTTATAAATGCTATTTCTGTAGTGCAGGGGCATCTGTTGTCAGATGCCAGGAAGGAGGAGGCATGTCAGAAACCCTAGTCTGCAGCTAAGGCCTGTCCTAGGATGTTGGGAGTTGATAGGGATGATGACCCACAGAGTCAGCTCCCCATTCTCTCCTCCCATCTAGAGTTGAGCTTGCATACATTAGCTGCTGTTGCAATACTCCTGCTTTCAGAACCCTGAAATGGCCTGGCTTGGTTGCTATATAGTGATTTAACCACAGTAACCCTCAGTGAGTGGCAGGTTGTATTTTTATTGTTGAATTTTGTTATAATGACAACCCCAGATAAACCTGAAAATGAAAGAGGATTCTCTTTAACTCTCAGTTCTTCTCATGTTTATGAAATAGCGCTTAATTAAATAATGTCATTTTATCCTTATGAATCTTCTTCCTCCTAACCACCTCACAGCCCTCTAGGGTGTGTGTAACCGTTGAATTGGGAGTCAAGAACTGAGAACTCTCACCCAGACCTTGGAAGTCGGAATGTCAGCCCTCTTTCTACTGCACAGCCAAGCCTATTGATGTGGTCAGATCTGCCCTCTGGACCACCTTCCTTTTCTGCCAAGCCTTGGGGCTGTCCATGGTGTGCTCATGTGCCTTCTCCTTCCCACAGCAGTGTTGTGACTTAGGCTACCATGCAAGTTTGAACCGGGCTCTACGCACCTTCCTCTCTGCTGAGTTAAACCTGGAACAGTCGAAGCATGAGGGTCTGGATGCCATCGAGAATGCAGTAGAAAACCTGGATGCCACCAGTGACAAGCAGCGCCTCATGGAGATGTACAACAACGTCTTCTGCCCCCCTATGAAGTTTGAGTTTCAGCCCCACATGGGGGATATGGTGAGGCCCTTTCCCTATACCCCCACCCTCAAGGGGCTTGAGTGGACTTGTCTAGATTAATTACACAGAAGGCACATTATTCTGGGGTGGGAGAGGCCTGGGCCCGGCTTTTTGTCAGGTGGGTGAGGCACATTCCACTTATTGAGCAAACAGTTAGTGAGTGCCTGCTGTCAGACACTCGGGCTTGGGTGCAGACATGGGGGATTAAAGCCCTCGGGGAGCTTACAGTCAGGGGAATAAGGTCGCTAAGGCTTGGGGAGAGTTCGAACTATGCATAGAGAGGGGTATCCAAAGGGGCCCAGCAGGATCAAAGAAGGTGAAAAACAGCAGGTATATTCTAAAAACTACCAACAGTTCAGGATGGTGAAAGGAAAGTGAGGGAGGGGGGCGCTCCCAGTGGTGAGGCTAGAAGAAATGAGAGCTGAGGTGGGGCCACATCCTAGAGGCTTTAGTGGGGAAGTGAGGGCTAGGCAGGGAATGCTGTGATCTTTTGGCATTTGGCAGAGTTCTGAATAATCTTATTCTCCTGAAGTTAGAAGACTGTGATGAAGTGTATAGTTTTGTTTGGGTATTGAATAAAAAAGAATGGGTACCTGCAGGAAGGAAAGGAGCTAAGATGCTATCCCAAAGGCCTGATGCTGGTTGCCCAGACAGGAGAGCATGAACATGGGGGCCTTGTTTTGGACTCTTAGCCTCCAGTGACTAGAATAAAAAGGGCCTAAAAAAGCTAAAGTGAGAGGCAGGAGAAGCTCCTGGGTTTTCATTGTTCTGAATCTTTTGGTTCCACTTGTGTGGTTGTGTGTACGAGTCAGAGTGAACCTCATTCCTGTGGATAAGAGCCACCATTTCTTCTATTGGTGAAATTAGAAGGAGGTTGTATAGGGCTTATGCGATAGAAAAGATCAAGATGGACCTTTGGGTATAGTTGGCTTTAGGAGGAGGAATTTTACCAAGACCCTGTTTTGCTGTCTCTGCACTACTTCCTGTGTGTTAACTCCATTCTCAGACAGGCCATTCTCCCATGGAGGCAAGGTGACTGCATTTCCAGCCTTCCCTGGTAGGTTGAAATCTAGTGGAAAGAGTCTCTGCCTCCCTCCTCAAAGCCCCCACAAAGTTTGTGTGTCTCATTGGTTTTGATTGGGTAAAGTGCTTATGCCTGGGTCCATGCAAAGCACATGGCCTGAGTTGTGGAGTGGGAGGTTCCCCTCGCCGAGGGCAGTTAGACCAAAGCTACCAAAAAAAGGAGGAGTGGACGCCGGGGACCAAAAAACAGCAACATGTGTGCTCCTCAGGAATGATGCTTCCCTTAAGATTAGCATCCGGACTCTAGAAATCCCCACTCCAGAATGACAGCTGTGGCAGTGGAACCAGAGGATTTGGTGTCATCAGTTGGCCTCTATGGAGAGTGAGACGCTGTCCTGGAGATAGAAATGTGGAGTTGGTTTCCTTCCTTTCCTTCTTGGGGAAAATCAAACCATTTACAGTTCATTTCCATTGCTGTGGCTTAGGAAATGTCAGTGTCTGAACAGATGGAGAAGTGAGATGGCAGCATGTGCAATTAGAATTGGGGGAAGGGGTGTCGCCAAGCCTCAGGAAGCCCCATTCCTCACCTGCCCTGGCTTCTGGTCAAACTGGCCTTCCAAGCACCTTCTCCAGCTGTCACTGAGGTTCCTTCCCAGGGATCAGTGGAACTTGGGGGCCAGCTGAGTGGAGTGATACATTTTCTGGTGTTAGTGACTGAGTTGCCTTCTGAGCCAAACAGCTTGTCTCCATAAAGGAGGAATCCAGATGCTGGGTGCTCAAGCCCCCTCCTCCCCATGTCAGAGCCTTATTTCCGTACTCCAGAGCGCAGCTGAAGTGTATTACCTTGCACCCTGGTAGCGGACCACTGCCAAAGCATGCATCATCATCAGCTCTGCTACTTCTTAAAGGAACAGGCTTGGAGGTGGTTTTTCCCTCCATGATTCCTCTCTGCTAGGTCTGGGTTACTTTAAAAATTAATAGCTCACTCTTCTGCCAGGGCCCTCCCTTTATGTAATATAGCTGATCAGTGGCTGAGCCAGGCAGGGGCCAGGACCAGTCCTGGAGCTTGTGAAGGTTCCACATTCTAGCCTAGCCTTCATATGAGTGAAAATAAAAAGAGATGAGAGGGTGGGTCATTCTTGGCCTCTGCAGCCAGTCTATCCCCATCAGTGTGGGTTGTCTGCAGATTATGGAGGCAACAGGAGGGAGCTGCCTGGAAGTCGTTGAACTAGGGCCAAAGATTGGGTAGCATTTTGACCGGAAGCCTTAAAATTGGCCAAGGTCCCACACTAACTGGTGTTCTGGGGTGCACAGCACATGAATTGATGCCAAGTGCTCTCAGATGTACTAGGAGGAGGTGCTTGGCTCCATTTTTGGTGCCCTCAGAGGCTGTGGGACTCTGGATGCCTGACTGGTGACATCAGGCAGCCAGAGAATTTCACTCTTGGCGCTAACTAGTTCTGGCCACTGAGCTTTCTCCATTGTGTCTGCTTATCCAAGAGTTAGAGTGAAGTCAGCTCTCTGTGGATCTGAGAGTTGGCTCAGGCCAGCCTCTCAGCTGGGGGAAGAGGTCAAGTCAGTTGGGAGCTTAAAAGCCAATGGAGGAAAAGGTCAAGTCCCAGCCCCCTCCATTTGAAGAAAGGTTTTTTCTTTTCAAGCAAGGGAATGGTCCGTGGACATGTGAATGTGCCCACTCTTTGCTGAGGAGGAAAGAGGCCATTTCTATCCAGATGTCTCTCTGCAGACAAGAGGCTAAAGGACGAACGGTAACAAGGTGACAGGAGCTGTCTCCACATGGGTCCTGCCTCCCAACTCTCTCAGCCTTCTGCTCCTCATCTGTCATCCAGGGGACTGTGGATGACCTCATCCCATAACCACATCTCCAATGGGAGACAGTGGAACAGCCATTCCTTCACACAGGGAAAAGCTAATTGGCAATAATCCTTGCGGGAAGGTCAGACTCCTCTCTTACAGATCTAGGGAAGGCCTGGGGTAAAATGATGGCTCTTTGGAAAATGCCAAGCTCCTTCAGATTCCATACCCTCTCAGGCCCTCTAGCATAGGCAACGAACTTGTTCCTGGCTTCACGCTTTTTCATTGAATCAAAGCTCTCATGCATGGCCTGGATTTGTAAACACATGCTGGCTGCCAGCAGTGGCAAGTTAGCCTCCTGACCCACTTCTCTCCTGCTTTCACTCTGGTGTATGAAGGGGGATGAGGGAGGGGCCAGAGAGGTGGCCACTTGGACCTTTGGCAGGAAATCTTCACTGTGCCAAAGCATTGTGTTTCTGGAGCCGGGGCTGCCTGAGGCACTCTTCTCCAGCCTCCTCAGCCTTCCATGGAGCTGCAGACCCTACATAGACCTACCCCTGCCGGGCTCCAAACAGATCCCCCTACCCATTCCTTTCATGTACAGTTTGGTCCTGGAAGAGGCTCACACAAGTTGGCTTTGGGTTTTGCTTCAACATAGAAACCATGAGCCTTATACCTTGAATATGGGTAGTTTCATTGTCAGTAATGGGAACTCTGGAACTGCCAAAGGGACTGTATCCTCTTTCTGACCTGGTGTTGCTTTCTTTTGTTAGGCTTCCCAGCTCTGTGCCCAGCAGCCTGTCCAGAGTGAGCTGGTACAGAGATGCCAACAACTGCAGTCTCGTTTATCCACTCTAAAGATTGAAAACGAAGAGGTGAGTTTCTTCCTTAGGAGGCTCAAAGCCACACTCTTAGTTTCCCTGTTGAAACTTTTGCTGCTGCCCATCTGGGAGCAGGTGGAAGGAGCATGCAGAGAATGTCCGGGCGGCCGCAAACATTTCCTAGCCAAATGTAGGCTTGGACTTTCCCCCTCTGCTACATCCTGCCCTTGAACTCCAGGAAGTTGCTCTTGCATTGCCAAAGGTTGTGCTCTATTTTGAGCTTTTGCGAAATGCTTTTTTTCCCCTCTACTCATTTAATCAAAATGGCACTTGGCAGCTGTGTGAACAATATTGTGTCTCTGAAACCACCTCCTCATGCCTAGCTTTTTCCAGCATGTTCAAACAAACAGAGGCCTTTGACTTTGACACTTCAAACATCTCCATCCTCTTAGGAAAGGGTGAGTTTCTTCTGGGCTCAGTGTATTTGCTTTCAAAAAGCGGTTCAAAAGGGCAGGTGATCCAGCTTTCTGTTGAGCTCAGATGGCTTCTTACCTTGTGTCTCAGTAAGTCTTACTTTCTGCAGGAAGATCAGGAAGAAGTAGGGATAGGTCACTTAGTTTGCAAATGAGCAAACAAGTTCATCAGTTTGTTGAAGGTCATGAAACAGAACCTGGGGCTTTTCAGTACTAGGCCCATCACACATTTTAATTAGCTGTTTGTATGAGGGGGTTGGTTTAGATTTATTTTATTCTCTTTCCCTTAAAACTTGTATTATAATATTGTTATATAATATAATAATGCTAATATTAAATTTTAAAAGTAAACATTAAAAGATCTGGGTCAAGTACATAGCATGAAGGGTTGTAGTGGCTTTTAGGTTTTCACTGTAGAGAGTAGCATGCTGTAGCAGAGTCCATGTGATGTTTACCTCTCACTTAGCACTGTCCAGTGGGAAGCAGAGCTGCACACTCTGATGGCATCCTCTGGCCTTCCCCAACCCACTCTCTTCAAGCTTCTCCATCACCTGCTGTTTTACAACCCACCCTTCATGCATCCTGTTGGCCCTTGTCGTGGCAGGTAAAGAAGACAATGGAGGCCACCCTGCAAACCATCCAGGACATTGTGACTGTCGAGGACTTTGATGTGTCTGACTGCTTCCAATACAGCAACTCCATGGAGTCCGTCAAGTCCACGGTCTCCGAAACCTTCATGAGCAAGCCCAGCATTGCTAAGAGGAGAGCCAACCAGCAAGAGACAGAGCAGTTTTATTTCACAGTAAGGGAGTGCTATGGCTTTTAAAGAGCGTCAGCATGCACTGCAGCACTCAAGGGAGATTTGGAACTCAGAGTCCTTGTTAAGTGTCTGAAGGACAGGCGTTGAATATCTTAGATACGAATGTGGGCATACTCAGAGACCATCCGTACACTTAAAGGTGCAAACATTAAAAGTTGTATATGTCTAACAGGGATCCGCCCAAGAGAAAGGATGCTCCCAAGTATACTACTAAGAAGATTTTCTTTTTTAAGAAATTTTTAACTAGCTAGTAGGCTTTCACTGGAAAGTTTCCTTCTCAGGCACAGGGGATCCTGAAAGGGGAACTTCATCTTTTAGTTCTTGGAAAGTACATACAAATATTCATAATAACACATATTTTGTTTATAAAAATGTATAATCTCTTCTAGGTGATATGATGACATTATTTTATAACTTTTATTGTTGGGAAACTATTTTTTCTAATTATTGCTAAAACTTAAAGGATGGGTAATATGCAGCATTACTATTTTGCACATAATTCCAAAACATCATGTTTTCTTATTCATGTATCTCTAGTCTTCTTTTAGACAGTTGGACCCTTTCTTCTTTTTCTTTTTTTTTTTTTTAAGTATCGTTAACAATCCTTTGGAAGTCACTACTGGTCTTAGTGTGCTGCTTTTTAATAATTGAGTTATTTTGAGCTTGCCAAGTAGGATCTATTGCCTGGACTAAAATTTATTTCCTAATCTTCTGATGATCAAGAAAGGAAAAATTAAGTTTGCAGATGTGAGATGAAATATAGCCAGTGAATATGCATACTGATTCTGAATGAAAGGAATTAACTTTTCAGTCAAGAAACAGTCTGCATGCAGTAAATTGAATTTTTCCTGCAACTGGAATGATTTGTTTAATTCTTCTTTGAACACTGCCCTTTCTCCAGTAAGAACACTAATGATTTGCTAATATTTTTTAAAGAAATCTGTTTTTTTAATTAGTTAAGCTCAGACTTCCTCTTATTTTTTATCCTAGAGAAAACTGCTAAAAGGGAATGATATATCAGTACTATTCTTCTAAAACAACTTTTTAAAAATGATTATACAAAGCCAAATATGCTCATTATATAAAATTTAGAAGAAAAAAGAAGGAAATAAAAATTGTCCATAATTCTACCAGCTAGAGATAATGGTGTTAGAATATATTCCTTTCTAATCTGTTTTCTATGCATGCACAAACACATATGTGAGCACATATTTATAATTTTATTCTAAAAAATAGGATACTGCTGTACATATTGTTTTACAATCTAAGTCATATAATTATAATATTCTTTAAGCATATTTATGAGTAAAATATTAAAACCTATACAAAAAAGTAATAGAATGGCATTTTAGCTCATTCATTGATTTTTGTAAAATATTTAACACACTCCCTGGTTTGTAGTTAGCGTTCAATAAATGCTAAAAATTTATCTTCACCATCATCATTAATTTATTTATTAATCATTATTAAATTATTCATTGATCATTTTTTGAGGATTTACTATTGCCAGACACTGTGCTACAAGCTGGGAATGCTGACAGTATTAGATAAAGAGGGAAATGATGGGGGATGGGTCATGTAAAGGGAGAACTTTCATTTTTACTTCATATATATCTAAGCAGTTATAATAGGTTGATTTTTGTAATTTAAAAAATGTAAAAATGCATACATGCACTACTGCATGAATGGCAGCCAGGATGAGTGGAATTGGGGAAGCATCATACACACAGTGACTTTTGTGTTTGATCTTGAAGAATGAGCGAACCAGGCAGGGAGTCGGGGAGGAGAATCGCATTCCTTGAGGAAGAGCAGCATGTGGGAAAACATAAATGCACGCAATAACCTGGCTCACATGTTAAGAGAACTTTCTGACTCTAATGAGGGATGTGTTGCTGCCCCAAGCTTCATTATCTAAGGAGTTTGTTGAACACTCTCTAGAGGCTTTTAATAATAGGATTGTTTAGCTGGTCTGTCTGGACTGCTTAGATATAACACTATTTAAATGACCCAATCTCATTACATTGTGAAGATTTCCATTTTTTAGGTTACGTAAGAAATTTTGGACCTAAAAATCTTGCATTTTAAGACAGTCTTTGTCAGAATTACTTTTTGGCTCTAAATGAATTCTGTAACATTTGTATTCTAAATTGACCTTTAGTAAAAGCAGGAATGGCCATATTCAAACCGGTAACCTCGCAAATCCTGCCCACCCTTTCACTTTCTGTCTCAATACATTGATGTCCTCTAACCCATTTCCTGTCTTAGGTGGCTCTAGTGCCACTTATCAAAATTGTGTGCAAATTTCCTTGGCTAACAGTAATAGTTTTTGTCTGGGCTTGTCTAGCAGTGGAATTCTGCATGAGTTCATCAGTTTTGTGACTGGTACTTGAAGTGCATCAGATGATTAATTTCATGATAACAGGGCTTTTTGGGGTGGTGAAATAGACATTTATGGAAAATGGGGTACCCACATTAAGCAGGGTGACTACCTGTTTACCATACAACCCACACAAAGCTAATACAACTATAGATGTGCTTTCTTTAGTCTGTTGCCTCTGCAAACATTGCCCGTGTGTTTCTCTATGCCCTTCAAAAACATCAGAGCAGCACATCCTGCAAGATCCTATCTTTTGGAAGTTTAGGAAGCAACCTCTTGTCACAGCTTGACTCCTAGGTAGTGTGCCTAGTGACCAAGAGGGCTGCTAAGAAAGCTTTCTGACCACTTGTGGCTGTCATTGGACTGATTTGCCCAGATGACATCAATTGGGAATTTGAGGCATGACCTATAAAGATCAGTTGCTTGCCAGAGTCTCAGGAAAATAATTGTGGAGTTAAGAAACTTGAAGCAATTTTTAAAAATTACCTAACCCAACCTTCTCATTTGAAAAATTAAAAAATAAATAGGCCAGATATGGCGGCTCATGCCTGTAATCCCAGCACTGTGGAAGTGGGAGGCGGGTGGGTCTCTTGAGGCCAGGAGTTCAAGACCAGCCTGGACAACATGGTGAAACCCTGTCTCTACTAAAAACACAAAAATTAGCTGGGTGTGGTGGCAGGCGCCTGTAATCCCAGCTACTCAGGAGGCTAAGGTGGGAGGATTACTTGAACCGGGGAGGCATAGGTTGTAGTGAGCCAAGATCGTGTCACTGCACTCCAGCCTGGGTGACAGAGTAAGACTCTGCCTAAAAAAAAAAAAGAAAGATTAAAAAATAAATAAATCTGCTGGGCGTGGTGGCTCACGCCTGTAATCCCAGCACTTTGGGAGGCCGAGGCAGGCAGATCACCTGAGGTCGGGAGTTTGAGACCAGCCTGATCAACATGGAGAAACCTCATCTCTACTAAAAATACAAAAAAATTAGCTGGGCGTGGTGGCGCCTGCCTGTAATCCCAGCTACTCAGGAGGCTGAGGCAGGAGAATCACTTGAACCCGGGAAGCGGAGGTTGCAGTGAGCCGAGATCGTGCCATTGCACTCCAGCCTGGGGCAACAAGAGTGAAACTCCATCTCAATCGATCAGTCAATCAATCAGTAAATCCAGAGAGGATGGGTAGCTCACAAAAGCTGGACCCACCACTCTGGTTGCAGGGTCTCTGGCCACAGGCTGCTTCTCTACACCCTGTGGAAGAAGCAGAGGTGAAGGGAAGGGCTCAGGAACAGCTCAGCAATTTTCGCCTCTTATTTGCCCTCAGTGGTGACATGTTTCCTGATCTTCTTGGCTTTGTGTTTATCGCTTATCTTTTATAACACATAGTTCATGAATGTCTACTTTTTACCCGTTGCCTTTTTTATTGTGATTGTTAAAAATCAATACTTTTAAAGGGTGCAAAGATTTCAAAAGGGTATACAGGAAAACGTACTATAAAGTTTCTTTTCATTCCTGACTCCTGCTTCCCCTCCCCTCTGCTGGTGATTGAAACCAGTTTCTTCTGTGTCCTTCCAGAGATACTCTATGCATGGACAACAACTGACGTATCTGTAAATACCCTTTAATATGATAAATTACATTAGAAATGTAATGAAAGAAAATGGAAGTAGATATAGAAGTATTCCACTTATACCGTTCTTCACTTTTTTAACGTTATTTATCTTGGATCTTATTTTTATGTTAGTCCAAAAAGATCTGCGTCCTTTTTAAATGGCTGGATAGAATTCCACTGTATGAATGTGCCATCATTTGTTTAACAAATTCCCTCCTCATAGGCAGTGATGCTCGCTGTTTAGCCAAGGTTTACCAAAGCTTTATAAGGCTGGCATTTTCCTAAGTATTTCCTTTGTTTTTTGGAGACCAAGCCTCGGCTCTTGTTGCCCAGGCTGGAGTGCAATGGTGCAATCTGGGCTCACTGCAACCTCCACCTCTCAGGTTCAAGCAATTCTCCTGCCTCAGCCTCCCAAGTAGCTGGGATTGCAGGCACACACCACCACGCCTGGCTAATTTTTTGTATTTTTAGTAGAGACGGGGTTTCACTATGTTGGCCAGGCTGGTCTCGAACTCCTGACCTCGTGATCCGCCCACCTTGGCCTCCCAAAGTGCTGGGATTACAGGCGTGAGCCACCATGCCCAGCCTAAGTATTTCCTTTTATAGGGAGTTGGAGAATTAGGTTCTTTTATGGGGGATAGAACAGTGAAGGGGTTAAGGATCATGGCCGATAAAGTAACAAAGCTAAACAGTCTGAATTCTTAGGGTCAGGTTTGGGGAAGGTAATAGGAGAGGAGGCAATGCCTTGGCCACTGGGGCACTGAGTGACACTAGACTTGGAACTTGTGGTCTGAGATCTTTTTATCTTGGTATTCTCTTGCAGGCCCTTGGTAAATGTGTGCTAGTGAGTACAAATGAGTGAATTCCCCTGTGCTGTCAATTAAACTGGGGAGACATGCTCCATTTAAAGTTTACTCTATTATGTATTCTATCTGACAGCTGTTTCCTATTTTAAAAATTGACGGGGAGGAGGGGAAATGTCAGCATGCCTGCATGGTGGGGAAAGAGCCACTATAGTGACGTCTATGTATCTCTGAGCATGGGCTGGGTAGGTGTACTCACTCCTCCTGCATTGCTGCAGTGGATACTTAGGGTCTTGGGTTCACACAGATTAAATCCAAGGCATAAGCAACATCCAGTGAGTTTTATACCCCCATGGTAAGAGTGTATTTAAAGGGAAGAGGTTTTTAAAAATGAAATTTGAAAAGCATTCTAGTGCCTCTTACTACTTCTTTAAGGCCCAAAACCTTCTGCTTTCATTCTGCTTTTATTTTAGCACAAAGCAAAGACGCTTAGGGAAGGGATGCTTTTAGGTTCACTGAGGAGGTGATTCAGGTATAAAGAAACACCTTTCTGAGTGCCTGCTCTATGCCAGGCCCTGTGCTATTAACAGTAATGCTTATTATCCAATTTCATTCTCACCAACCTTGTGAAAAAAATAGTATTCTCATTTTTCGGATGGAAAAACTAAGACTCAGGGGGTTAAATGATTTGCCCAAGGTTAGAAGAGTTAGTAAGTGGTAGGACTAGATTATTCCAACTCATGCTTTTTCATTTTAATGCAACTAAAACGTCTATCAAGGAGGGAATGTGCAGAAAGAAAAGTTATTATGTTAATACTTTTCAATAAACAAAACTCACTGCTGACAGTTAATATCCAATTAGGAATTATTAGGAAATCAATTAATGAAATCATAAAAACTGAATTGAAGTTTCACAATGGCACTAAACAAAATGCCCAATAGACTCTTTGCCTCCCTTCCTACTTCTTGAAGAAATTCTCAGTTTTGATTATTTTAAGTGTGAAAGTTGTTGGGGGTGGGCACTGGTCAGACTGTGTTTTAGGAACTTGATTTTATTTTGGTGAATACCTAGAATAAAATATTACTTGTTCTTTTGCTCCTTCATTGAGGAAAACCCCAGGTAGCCACTTTGATTTTGGGTGTTTGGTGAAGGAAGGAAAAAGAATTACCTAATATTGGAACATGCCCTGAGTTAGGAGAGTGATCCTCATTGCGCAAGGAAGGGATTTTGAGATTGGAGATTATAAGCAGCCCTTTTCCTGGCCCCCCTGATCTCCAGAAGTCATTAAAAACCACCTATTCTTCCCTTGCATTCTTCAGCGGTCTCAGCTCCTTTCTCTGTGTGTCTGTCCAACAGCAACAGAAACCTTCTAACTCACTTCTACCAATTAAAGACCAGGTCACTTATCCCCAACGAGTCTCTCATATGGATAAGTGCTGACTTGTGGGTGGGGATGGGGGAGTGATAAATAAAATAACATGCCTGCAGACTCTGAGATGCCTTTACCTTTCCATACCTGGCTTACCTGGATGGAAAACTCCCAACTGTGGCTTCCACGCCAGTATTAGGGATGCAGTTCATACCTTGACACAGTTATGATCCTTCAGGATTTAATGAAACCCGAAGAGGTAATCCATCATACATCTTTACCAGATTGTTATTTATTTTAATGGTTCATCAAGTGACAGCCAGAGTTAACTAATGAATTGTGAACATGAATTTAAAAAATGATTTCCGGAATCACAAGTAGTGAGAGGAAGGAATTTGCCTCCATCTCCTTTGAGAACTGTGGCTGTTCTGAGCAGTCTGGTCTTGTTTTGAAGGTTACAGCTTCTTGGTGAATTTTCCTCATTAGGAAACCTTTAGAGTCTCCTGGGATAACCTTCCAAAGAGAGAGGCTTTTGAGGCTTTTATTGTTGGCAATGGATATTTCCTGAAGGCTTTCCACCTCTGGGCCCTAAAGTACTGTTCCAAACCCACAATTAGGCATTGGTTGGGGATTTGGATATTACCCCGGGAAGAATGACAGCAGGTGAGCTGGCATCTGGAGCAGATGGAAAAGGGAAGGTGATAACAGAGCCTCTTTCCTTGCAGATGTTCTTGTGCAAAAGTATAAAGGGACAGAGGGAACAGATCATGAATAAGGCAGTAGAAATGATTTGGTGTAAGATTTGGTTTTGGCTTGTTTTATTTTTAATTTAGAGAGTATGGGCACACTAGGGGCTTGGTTTGTAACTGCTGAGGAAGGGTCTACCCAGAGGAGAGTGAGACTGCTCATTCATTTATTCATCATGCATTTATTGAGTATCTGCTATCTGCTAGGCATGGTAGTATCAGGGATGCAAAGGATAATGAATGACATGGTCTCTGACCATAGGGAGGAGGCAGTCTGAAGAAAAAGACACATGAGTAGTAAACCCTCTGTGACAGGGCTGTATGAGAAGTGCTGTCATGGAGATTTGCATGGTACACACAGGACCATCTGGGTGAACATGGGAGGGCTAGGGACTGCATCCCAGAGAAAGCAGATTTTTCTTTTGTTTTTAAACAAGAGACAGAATCAGATGCAAGCTCTTAGTTAAAAGTTCACACTGTACAGAAAAGTATAGAGTAAAAGCAACTCACATTTGTTCACTTTTCTTTTCTTTTTTTTTTTTTTTTTTGAGACAGAGTCTTGCTCTGTCGCTCAGGCTGGAGTGCAGTGGTGGGATCTTGGCTCGCTGCAAGCTCCGCCTCCCAGGTTCAAGCAATTCTCCCGCCTCAGCCTCTCCAGTAGCTGGGATTACAGGCACTCACCACCACCACGCCCGGCTAATTTTTGTATTTTTTTGTTAGAGATGGGGTTTCACCATGTTGGCCAGGCTGGTCTCAAACTCCTGTCCTCAAGTGATCCATCTGTCTCAGCCTCCAAAAGTGCTGAGATTATAGGCCTGAGCCACCCCACCTGGCTCTGTTCACCTTTTCTTTCTATCACTCTTAATCCTAAGTGGCAATCCGTGAAATCAAAGGTTTGATGTATAATTATATGTTTTACTTAATATATATTAAAAGACAGACAGAACTATTACCATTTAAAATGGTGCATCCACCTAACTACCTCAGTGATCTCATATATCACCAGTAATTCACGGATCACACTTTGGGAAACCTAGCCATTTGACTTCTGAGTTCAGACATAGGCAGATAGCCCCTGATCTGGAGGATGAACCACTGCAGCAGGAGGCGATCAAGGCAAACTAAGACCCCAAGAAAGGCTGTGGAGGAGAGTGGAGAAGATACTGTGTTAAAAGTCCAAAGGCCTTGGGTTGGGCCTGACACTGCCACTTGCTAGCTTGCAGTGATCAGCAATTTATTTGATACCTCCCCTCCCCTGAGATAATCTTATCTGTAATAAGGAAATAATATCTTCCCTATGTGCCATACAGTTATTTATTGTTAGAGTCAAATGAGAGAATATGCGGTGAAGTGCTCTAAAACCTGCTATGTTGCTGCATGCATAGAGCATTAATACTACAAAATTTAGTTCTGCTTCTCTCCTTCTCCTGCTCTGTACCATGATGGATGGGGCATTTTGTCGTAATGGTTAAGAGCACATGCTGTATTGTCAAACTGCCTGTATTTGGATACTAACTTTACCACTCACTAACTGTTTGACCTTGAGCAACTTAAACTCTCGAAACCTCAGTGCTTTCATGTGTAAAATGGAAATGATGATGATGATGATGATAGTTCCTAGGGTTGTTTTGAAGATTCAGTGAATTGTCTGGGGACATACGGTCTCTCACTGGGCAGACGAGGGTTGAGAGAGAACAAATCTGAAAGTGCAGCACAGCAATCATATTTTGACTGTGAGAGCAGGTGGGATCACATTTCCAAAACTTCATCTTGTGTTTAGACCTGGATGTGTGTGTGCAAGTCGGGGATGTCAGCCCCTTCCGCTGAGTGCTCAGAAATCCGAAGCTTTCCATAAAGACTCCATGCAGAATAGAGAAGGAAGCTGTTGAGGATATGGCTCAAAGATGCTCCACATCCTGGGCTTGCAGCTGAGGCAGGGACTGAGCCTGCCCTTGGCACTGCTCCTGGTGTGATGGAATGTCCCCCCCTCCTCCCACCGAGGGGCCAGGGCAGGGCGGGATGTCAGTGGAGGTGACAGATAGCAGGTGTGTGTCCTCACACCAAGAAGACCAGGGCTCAATAAGTTCATCTACCCTCCCTGCTCTTCCTCAGTGAAACTGCAGGAGAGGGGCTCTAGGAAACAATTTCTTTATACTGGCCATCATAGAACTCCCAGAAAAAACCTGGAGAAGGATATTAATCCACCATGAAAATCAACAGCTGCCCATATGATCAGTGCCTTAAAGAAATTAAAAAATTGACAGGTGGAAATTGGGTCAGAAACCAAATGACCTCTATATAGGGGAATTGTCCAGCTGAGCATCTGTGATTTTTTTTTTCTTCTTCAGGAGTCTGATTGCTCTTTTTCCTCCTCCTCTCTTACAGAAAATGAAAGAGTACTTGGAGGGCAGGAACCTCATCACCAAGTTACAAGCCAAGCATGACCTTCTGCAGAAAACCCTGGGAGAAAGTGAGTGTGGGAACCCTCTGCTAGAGGCTTGACAGTGAGGCCAGCTGGAGCTTTCTTGCTGATCACATGCCTCCATCCTCAGCCAAGTGGACCCGATCTTGTTGTATGAATGCCTTTCTTTTCTTGGCTTGTTCGATGTGGAAGCACACACCCCAAATGACTGCTTGAGTAATGGGGAAAGGCCAATGCTTAATGAAGCACTAACGTGTATCATCTAGTTGTTTAAATGGAGCGTGCCTGCTCTCCACCCAGTCCCTCCGCCCTCGCCTCCTCTGCCACGACTAGGGTAGAGAGGCTGAGGGGTTATTTATTCTCCAGACACTTTGTTAAAACTCCTAGCTCCTCTGTGGCAGCACTGAGACTGGAGCAAGAAGGTAGGGAGCTGTGAGATGAGATACGCAGCTGCTCTGAGAGGAGAGAATCCTCAAATGCAGGAGGGATGGACAGACTGCTGCTTTCTATAGCTTCCAGAAAGAGCATCAGTTTCCTTCTGCTTTGAAAGCTCCTAATGCTGTTTAAGTGGCAGCCCTCTCTCGTGTGGCTATGCTGAGGCCATGGTGCTGAATGGACTGTCTTGTCTCATAGAATGATTTTAACCAGACCCTGGAAAGTAGCAAGGCAGAGAACTGGACCGGCACTCTGGACTTTCTCTCCTCAACTGTCAAACAGAAGGTGGAGGTTGAAAGAGAAGCTTCCCCAGGGTTTTTTGGCACCCTGCCCAGATTTCCTGCCCAACTCTCAGCATCTTATGATTAATGGGATTCCCAGGTTGGGGATGCCTCTGAATGCCCCACCCCTCCTCCCTGCCCCACTAATCTAATCTCCTCACTTAAAGATAGGAGGGAGCGGAAGGGAGAAGCTGCAGGGAATATGTGCTAACATCAGTTACAGGCAAGCCTGTACTTACACAGAGATCTGACATTTTAAAATAAATTCTTGAGCACTCTTTAGACAAACTGCAAAGTTTAGGAAAGTGTGCAATACTCCTTGGCTCATTGGCCCCAGGAATTGGAGCCTCACTTCTTATTATACCAGAACCTCCTACCCACCTTTTTTGCCCTGTCCTTTTCCTGCCTTGGATGATTTCCCAGATGATTAATTTTTTTCTCTAATCTTTTATCTAATGACTTCTTTTTTTTTTTTTTTTTTTGAGATGGAGTCTTGCTATGTCACCCAGGCTGGAGTGGAGTGGTGCCATCTCGGCTTACTGCCAATTCCACCTCCTAGATTAAAGGGACTCTCCCACCTCAGCCTCCCCAGTAACTGGGATTACAGGCACGTGCCACCACGCCTGGATAAGTTTTGTATTTTCAGTTGAGACGGGGTTTTGCCATGTTGGCCAGGCTGGTCTCAATCTCCTGACCTCAGGTGATCCACCCACCTCAGCTTCCCAAAGTGCTGGGATTACAAGCATGAGCCACCACGCCTGGCTGATCTTATGACTTTTTTTTTTTTTTTTTTTTTTTTTTTGAGATGGAGTCTTGCTCCGTCGCCCAGGCTGGAGTGCAGTGGTGTGATCTTGGCTCACTGCAAACTCCACCTCCCAGGTTCAAGCGATTCTACCGCCTCAGCCTCCTGAATAGCTGGGATTATAGGTGCCCACCACCATGCCTGGCTAATTTTTTTGTATTCTTAGTAGAGACGAGGTTTCACCATGTGGGCCAGGCTGGTCTCAAACTCCTGACCTCAGGTGATCTGCCGTCCTCGGCCTCCCAAAGTGCTGGGATTACAGGTGTGAGCCACCGGGCCCAGCCCAATCTTATGACTTTTAAGGCATTTTCTTCTATGTGAAGAAAGCCGGTTAGATAATTTCTATTCTTCTTCCTCACCACCGAAAGGACTCAGACTAAACAAGTTTGGGCATTGAGGGCCAAACTTTGCTTATAGAAAATCTTTACTCTTGGGTTATCAGATCGCTCCATGGAGAATCAAGACAGTCTAAGCATAGTCCATAAGTAAGACAGAGAGCAGGGCCTTGGGGCCATACAAATGCATTCATATGCGCTCACATTTGTGTGTGTGAGTGAATGGGTTTACTCACACATTTATGCACCAAATGTGCTACTGTGGAGGGATGAAGGCTGATCATTAGTGCTGCAAATTGCCTTAATCTAAAGATGACAAGTTCTAGCAATAAAGAAAAAAAAAACTATAAATCTTTCTGTGTGCAAGTCATCACGTCCCTGCCTTCTGAATGTTTTTGTCACCATGATGCAGGAGCCCCTTGTTCTTGCCGTAGAGGGATAATTGATGTGTATGAATATTCCAGAATGGAAATGGAACAGATGTAGAAAATAATGGCTCAGAGTAATATTTTTGCACATAAGAGCTGAGCCTTTGGTAACGAGAGACAGTTAGGGGTGGGGGATGGCGTTGCTCAAGATGAGCTGAACTGTAAGCAACAATTACCAACCTTTAAAGGCAAGGAAATGCCCTGCCCTCCCTCCGCCAGCCCTTGGAGTTGCCTTTGCAAGAGCTTGGATAGGGAGGAGTGTGGGAGCTGATTTTTACTTCCCCCAGCTCAGCACCTGCTAGGGTTTGCCCGTGGTTTAAATAATGCAGATCTAAAACAGATCGAGCTTCATTAACTGTGGACCCAAAGAAAGCAATATATATTACATCATTTCCCATGTAGACATGCATATATATTTTTTTAAAACATGAGAACACTTCTCATGAACTTGAAGATTTTCAGTTTCATTTTTTTAAAAGCTAGCAATGACCCATTAAACTCCTAAGGCCCACTGTTAGATTGAGAACCATGATTTGCTAGCAGTATCAACATTGTATCTCCCATCTCCCTTGCCACCTCAGTCAAACCTAACAGGAGAATTTACTATAAATCTAAAGCTAGAATATCCATATCTTCTCTGTTGTCTCCCGCAAACAACTCCTCTTGTTCTCTCAGCCTCCAACTCTGTGTGTGTGTGTGTGTGTGTGTGTGTGTGTGTGTGTATACTCAGGAGCAAGTAAACTTGGCCTTCCACCCCACCACACACACATCCAACATAAGAGAAGCTGAATTTCATCTCTGGGAGGGCTTCTAATAATTTATTCTATTAAGTATGATCTGTGCTGCTATTGTTCCACTACCTCCATCTCTATGTTCCCATTGGGAAGCAGAATTGGCCCTAAGGTTTAGGGGGACTGACCTGGACTGGGAATCAGCATCAGAAACAGTTCTTGCCCAGAAAGAGGGTCTTGGTGCTTTCTTTTCTTTCTCTGTCTCTGTCTCTCTCTGTCTCTCTGTGTCTCTCTGTCTCTCTCTCTCTCCTCTCTTTTGCCACACACTGTTATACTGTGGCTGTCTAGGGGAGATAGGCATGGTAGTTACTAGGAGTGGGTCTCCCTCCTTCACCCCTTCTCCTTTAACATAGTGCTTTTTGCCTTTGTGTTTCCAACAGGTCAGCGGACAGATTGCAGTCTAGCCAGGTGAGTGTGGCCTGAGACAGGCCTGGGAAGTGATAGAGGCTTGGGGGGTAGAGCAATCTTACTCTGGGAGAGAGCCAAGGAGTTGAGTTGTAAAGGCATTGAATGACTTTACAAAGCAATGGCCTGGGGCGGGGTTTGTTTACTTCCCTTTGCCTTACTGACCCCATCTGATCTCAGATAGAAATGGGGTTTTCTGGGACTTTGAGAAGGAGCTAAGCAGAACTGAGTGAAAGGGGTTATCATTTGCTGAAATTGTCCCAGAGACCCCCTAACGCCACTGAATTGCAAGTAACATAAACATTCAACTGTAGAGGATTCTGGTAACCTAACCTTAGCTGCTAGACTTCAACATAGGGGCTCTGGGGAGTCTCTGACCCAGAGAAAGAAGATCAGGAGATGGCATTTGATTTTTTTTTTTTAATGCCCAGAAAAGAAGGCAGCTCCTAATTAGTAGTGACTGTTGCTGGATAATGAAATATTACATTGCATTGGCTTGCCAAAGAGTATTGGTAGAAATATTTGCCTGATGTACAAGTATGCACCCCTCCCAATCTTTCCCCACCTTCCCCTTCCTTCTCCACCCCAGCCAAATATTTTCCCTCTCAGTCACGGTGCTGCTATGAGAAAATTTGTGAGCTGTCGGAGAGCAAGGTATTCATTCATCCAACAGTTCTCAGATGCCTAGAAATGTGCTGATTTAACTAGAGAAGGGGCTTTAATGGGTTGGACTCCTTAGAGACCCTGGGTTAGCCCATTATATCAACCACTTATATCTGCCAAAACACATAATAATTATGAGGCCATTTACAATTATAGGCTCATTATTTAGAGATAGCTTCATTTGGCTTTCATTGTTTTGTCATTGTGAATTACAATAAAGATCCCATTAATATACCAGTCTTGATGACTGGAGGGAACCAGGAATGGGATTCTCTGGAACACATCTTTTTGGTGTTAGAGTCTTACTGTAAGTTCACCTGAGCTCCTGAGTCTGTGGAAGGCTCTGTAGGACTGAAAAGAGCTGAGTTGAATTTCCCGGTGCTGAGTTATTTTGCTGTGAGACCTTGGGCCACTCTTTTCCCCTCTCTGAACTCTGGTTTCCTCTTCTAGAAGACCAGAGCACTCCACTAGATTCAAGGAGTTCTAGGATTCCAAAGGGGTTCCTCAGGAGTGGCCTGGTGGCAGGGGCAGAGCGATGACCAGCAACCAGGCTCTGGTCCCATCCTTCACTCAGAGCAGGACAGCCCTGGCCTCCTTGGTTTGGGTGTTATGCCTCTGAGTCAGATTCCCTTTGAGAAGAGGCTTCTGAGGCTAAACACAGATTGGAAAACACTGACCTAGAGGATTCTCAAGGTTGTTTCCAAACTAGCTGTTCTACACTCTAAATCCAGAAAAATTGTTCCCTGTAAAGATAGTGATCTTTAAGGATTTCCTAGAGAAACAAAACAAAAAGCATCCTTTGGTGTTTCCCAGTGTCTCCTAGCAGACAAAAAAATCTTCTTATTATCTAGCCCAAAAATATTTTACTACAAATTGAACCAGTCCTCTCCTATTCTAATTTTGAGTAGTGGTAGACATTAAAAGCAGGGACGTCTGTGCTTTTGTGAAAAGAAGAGCTTTCGTAGGCTTTATTGTGGAAGTAATTTATCAAGTTTCTTAGCCATTTCTGGGACTGAACTGAGTAATGTCACGTTTCATTAGCCACCACACAGATTTTTTTTAATTATTAAAAACTTTACTTCTGGGTTTAAGAGTGATTGTTTATCTCATTCGTCCCAATTTTCTCTTTTTCTTCCTTGTTGCTGGATTGGTCCACTCTGATTCTGCGGGATTGGTCACAGGCGCAGCTCAACTGTGAGGAAACAGGTAAGGGCCCAAGCGGGGCCAGGCTAGTCTGTCCTGAAAATATAGCCCATCCCACAGGCATTTATTGAGCGCCACTGTGTGCAGGACAGACACCTCTGACTTCATGCCTGCATTTGGAATGTATCATTTAGTCATAGTATGTTTAATATGGTGGCAATGTCATTGATTTAACTAGTTGGAGTGGCCATAGTCTTTTTGACTTGTCTCTCTCCTTTCTAGTCATTTATCCTCTTGCATACTAGGGGTTTGGTTTCATTGGTGCAGATTGTTCCAGAACTGCCCATGGCATCCTTTCCAAGACCACAAAAGAGGCTTGACACTTCCTACATATGTGCTAACATATCAGTAACTCACAGCACCTAATTAGCTAGACCAGACAATCTCGCTTTAAGTTGGCAGATTTTGTTTGATTGTTTCCGGTGGCGTAGTCATTCTAGATGGATTCCTAAGACATGCTAACAATGAGAAGATTAAGTCTGGTCTAGGAACGATAGGCAAGGGCCGTTCAACTCTGCAATTTGGTGCATGATCTTCAGTGTTGTGTTAAAATCTGCCACTGGGCAGCCAGCTCTCATTACCCATATTAGGAGGGCTCTTAGAGAGCAGTGGCATGGATAATCCACATCAATGGATAATCTAAACAGCACTTGTGCTTGTTTAAAAAAAATTAATTGAAGTATTTTTTGCAGTAGCAAAATTGACTTCCTAATTATACTTTATGGCAAATACTGAAATGATTTTATGTCCCCTAAGCTCATACCAGCTATGCAGTAGACAGCAGGGAGGGCGGGTGGAGAGAGCTCAGAAATATCTTTGTGTCTGCTCAGGGGAAAGCTAATCCAGGCTTTAAAAAATCATTTTGGGTAATTCTCAGTGGCTCTAGCCACAGGGAGATAATCGAATAAAGAGGGCGCATGGTTTTTATGGTGTCGGCAGCCCCAGCATTTCTTCAGCTCATCTGACTGCTCTGATGGGGTGGACCATTAAGCTGGGGAACTTGGATGATACAGGCCTCGCTTGTCTCAGCTTTGCTGTCACTATTTTCCCCTTCTCTACTTTGAATCTCATCTTAATGAGTATGCCATCAGATGCAATTACACATTTTTTAAATTATAAAAATTTAATTGCAAGTCTCCTCCCTCTTTTTCCTCTATTTCTTTCTTCCTCCTCTTTCTTCCATAATTTCATTTAAAACTAGAGAGGAATGGAGTGACTCCTAGAGATAATTTAGTGCATTTAAAATTAATAGGTGCATATCTTGCAGAGGGAGCAAGCCATTTTCCCTTTAACACTAAGAAAAGAAATGAACTTGAAGTTTGTTCTTTTCAGTTCCTTGGCTGAAACCAGGCATCTTGCTTATAGCTGGAGCATGTTTGCAAGGGGTTTGCAGCTCCACTGTGGCTGCAGGAGTGCCAGAGACATCAGTTTGGCAGGTGATATGTGCCCTTGGTTGGGCTCACTGTTGGAGAGGAACAGCACCCATCTGGTTTGCATCCTGCTGCACCTAAGCAGTTGCAGGCAAAGTGTGTTTGCCTGGTGCTAGATTTGCGTAGGAGTTACAGGATATACCAAAATCCCCAATCCAATAAAGACCTTGTTTTCATTCTGCTGCCCCAGTTTCCCTCTAGCAGTTCATATCTACTAGTGGATCAGCAAGAAGTTTTCCTAAGATGGTCAGGAAGATAAAATAGATAGTAAGTTACTTGGAAGGTGAGTAATCTTATATAAGTAACAAGGAAATAATTGTTTGTTTATGGCAAATCAGGCAAACAAGAGGAAGAAGCTAGTAGTTTTTGTTTTTGAGGGTCTTTAATGGCTTCCGGTCATTTTTGACCTTGTCAAAGACTAGGTTTAAACCATCCCAGACCTTTTCTAAAAAGGAGACAGTCTCACTGCTGCTTCCAGACCTTCCCTGCTCCCTGTAACCTCAGCATTATTTCTCTCCTGGCCATGACTTCATATCTTCTTTGTTGGCCTTTCTCCATTCCTCTAAATTGAGGTATTTCTCCAGGGCTCTCTCCTCTCACGATGTCTCTCTATATTCTTTCCTTTGTCACTCTTGTTCCCTTAGATGAATCTTTCTCTTCTTCCCTAAGCATTCTTTTGTTCTATAATGCTGTCCTTTTGAGTCCAATGAGTAATTCCTCAGTGATCGACTAGACATTCATACTTGAAAGTTGTGATAGCACCTTCTACCTTCAGCATCAGTCTCACCGTCCCCCATCACATTTTGATTTGCGTAGCCCCTCCCTTCACTTCTCTGCTTGTGTTCGGGGGGACTCCATTCTTCACAGTCTCTGAGGCCCCAAATCTTACCTTTGATGCTTTTTTCATCATTACTCACATATAATCTGTTGTCAAGATTTGTATTTTCTCCCTTGGTAAAAATGAAAATTAACAAATGTAGTACAAATAAGTACCTAACAAAAACTCTAACCCTCTTACTCATGTGAAATTATGCCAGATAATGCATATTCACAGATTTTCTGGCCACCTTTCTGATTTTTTTTTTTTTCTTTTTTGAGACAGGGTCTGGCTGTGCCAGGCTGGAGTGCAGTGGCACAATCTTGGCTCCCTGTAACCTCCACCTCCTGGGCTCAAGCAGTGCACCCACCATAACCTCCTGAGTAGCTGGGACTACAGGTGAACACCACCACGCCTGGCTAATTTATGTATTTTTTTTTTTTTAATAGAGACTGGGTTTCACCATGTTGCGCAGGCTGGTCTTGAATTCCTGAGCTCAAGTGATCCACCTGCCTCGGCCTCCCAAAGTGTTGGGATTATAGGCGTGAGCCACCGCGCCCGGCCCTTTCTGATTGTTTTCTCCTGCAAATTACTGGACCACTGCTTTACTATGTTTTCCAACTTAGGCCCTACCTTTCTCCCTCTACTTTTGGTTTAAAGTTCCCTTAATCTGATTGGATGAGAATTTGGCCTGATTCCTTAAAGGCCCCTTCTAACCCTAAGATTTCATTACCAAAAAAAAAAAAGAAAAAAAAAGTGTATGAAGGAATTAAGCTGACAAGGATTTCTAACATTGGAGGAGGGAAGAAGACAGAGAGAAAGGAAGAGACGAATAGTACATAAAAATGTAGACACTGCTCAGTCAGTGCTCACGCCTATAGTCCCAGCACTTTGGGAGGCTGAGATGGGCGGATCACCTGAGGTCAGGAGTTCGAGACCGGCCTGGCCAACATGGTAAAACCCCGTCTCTACCAAAAATAGAAAAATTAGCCAGCCATGGTAGTGGGCACCTGTAATCCCAGCTACTCATGAGTCTGAGGCAGGAGAATCACTTGAACCTGGGAAGCGGAGGTTCCAGTGAGCCGAGATCATGCCATTGCACTCCAGCCTGGGTGACAAGAGAGAGACTCTGTCTCAAAATAAAATAAGATAAAATAAAATAAACTCAGTCAACTCTATGCAAAGGCAGTGGTGAAGTGCAGGTCTTCGTGGCACCACAGGAGTGCACAGACACATCCCAGGGAAATTAATTTACTCATTGCTCAGAAACATTACAAGGAGAGAGGAGGATGGCAGGAGCGTTCAAAGCCTTTGTGACTTTCTCCATTTTGTGCTCCTACTGGACTCTTAGACTCCACTGGAGCAGTGGGGACTAGAAAAATGCCTGTGCAGTAGGACAGGTCATCTGTAGCCCACCCTTACCTGCCACAGATTATCCACTGGGGGCTGCATGTGAGTGCTGCTGGTAACCACGGACATGCAGGTTAATATTTTTCTTGCCCTGTTTCCTGCCAACGCTTTGTACTTTAACTACCACTGATATTCCATTTCCTGCAGGCCAAATTTTGTACTCACACAATTTGTTGAAGCCAGTAGCCTGTAAGCTTTCCAGCTTTCCTCTCTCTAGGTCATAATATATAAACCTAGGACCAACAAAACTATGCAAACCCTCACATCACTATCTTCATTATCACTGCTGCTACTATTTTTTAATAATTTATATTAATACACAATAATTGTACATACTTATGGGGTACATGTAATATTTTGATACATGCATATAATTTGTAATAACCAAATCAGGGTAATTAGGGTATCTGTCACCTCACATATGTATCATTTTTTGGTGTGTATGTATTGGGAACATTCCAAATCTTCTATCTGTTTTGAAATATCCAATAAATTATTATTAGCTGTTATTATCCTACTGTGCTATCAAACATTAGAACTTATTTCTTCTATCTAACTGTATTTTTATACCCATTAACTAACCTCACTTTTTTTGTTGTTTTGTTTTTGTTTTGTTTTTTGAGACAGGGTCTCATTCTGTTGCCCAGGCTGGACTGCAGTGGTGTGATTTCAGCTCACTGCAACCTCTGCCTCCTCGATTCAAGCAATTCTCGTGCCTCGACCTCCCAAGTAGCTGGGATTACAGGCGCGCACCACAACGCCTGGCTTATTTTTGTATTTTTAGTAGAGACAGGGTTTCGCCATGTTGGCCAGGCTGGTCTCGAACTCCTGACCTCAGGTGATCTGCCTGCCTCAGCCTCCCAAAGTGCTGGGATTACAGGCGTGAGCCACTGCACCCTGCCCAACCTCACTTCTTTTTTTTTTTTTTTTTGAGATGGAGTTTCGCTCTTGTCGCCCAGGCTGGGGTGCAATGGTGCAATCTTGCCTCACTGCAACCTCCACCTCCTGGATTGAAGCAATTCTCCTGCCTCAGCCTCCCGAATAGCTGGGATTACAGGCATCTGCTGCCATACCCAGCTGATTTTTGTATTTTTAGTAGAGACAAAGTTTTACCATGTTGGCCAGGCTAGTGTTGAACTCCTGACCTCAGGTGAGCCACCTCACCTGGCCCAACCTCACTTCTTGACCCCTCACTCCCCGGTACCCTTCCCAGTCTCCGGAAACCGTCATTCTACCCTCTGCCTTCATGCGATCAAATTTTTTAGTTTATAGATACAAGTGAGAATATGCAGTATTTATCTTTCTGTGCCTGGCTAATTTTACTTACCACAGTGTCCTCCAGTTCCATCTATATTGCTGCAAGTGACAGAATTTTATTCTTTTTTATGGCTGAATAATATTTCATTGTGTATATATACCACATTTTACCCATTCATCCATTGATGGACACTTAGGTTGCTTCCATATCTCAGCTATTGTGAATAATGCAGCAATAAATGTGAGAGTGCAGTTACACTGATACTTCAATATACTGATTTCTTTTCTTTTGGATCTATAGCCAGCAGTGGGCCTGCTGGATCATATGGTAGATCTACTTTTAGTTTTTTGAGGAGCTTCCATACTGTTTTTTTTGCGGTAGCTGTACTAATTTATATTCCTGCCAGCAGTGTGCAAGCATTCCCCTTTCTCTGCATCCTTGCCAGCATTTGTTATTTTTTGGCTTTTTGATAATTGCCATTTTAATTGTGGTGAGATTATTTAAAAATTTGCATTTCTCATGATTAGTGACATTGAGCATTTTTTCACATACCTGTTGGCCATTTGTATGTCTTATTTTGAGAATGCCTATTCAAATCATTTGCCCATTTTTTAATCAGATAGTTTGGTTTTTTGCTATTGAGTTGTTTGAGTTCCTTATATATTCTAGTTATTAATCCCTTATCAGATGGATAGTTTGCAGATATTTTCTCCCATTCTTTAGGTTGTCTCTTCACTCTGTTGATCGTTTCCTTTGCTCTGCAAAAGCTTTGTAGCTTGAGATAATCCCATTTGTCTGTTTTTGCTTTTGTTGCCTATGCTTTTGAGGTCTTACTCAAAAAATCTTTGCCCAGACCAGTATCCTTGAAGCATTGCCCCAGTGGTTTTTTTTAGTCATTTCATAGTTCAGGTCTTACATTTAAGTCTTTAATCCATTTTGATTTGTTTTTCTATATGGTGAGAGATAGGGATCTGGTTTCATTCTTCTGCTGCTATTATTTGTAAATGAGAAATGTAATAACAGAAGTCTGTAAACATAAAAAGACTCCCCCCAAATTGAGCTTTTCTGGCGTTTTCATAGTGGAACCCAGTTTCTTCCTTAGAATAGGGAAGAGAAGACAAAGATTCTTCCCCTGAGATCACCCTAGCCTAACTGGCCAGTCAGTGATGCCGACAAGAGGGCAGACACTGGCTGCTGTAGCTGGAAAGCTGGAGGAAGCAGATGGGTTTGGGGGTCATGAAGATGAGCATTTGGGTCGCTGCGACTGTCCTGACACCAGCTCCACCTTGGCACATACAGTATTCCCTTTGGCATCATCCCTGGTTCCCAGAAAGCTTGAGAGGTAGAGGCTAAGCCAGCTTTTCTCTCAGCCTGACTTTTTTGTGAGACCCAGCTGCTTGCCTAATAGTGGCCAAACCCTATGGCTACAGTGGCAAATTCAGAGCCAGGGGAGGGATCCACGCAGACCTGTCAAACGAGCAGAAGCTACACAGACCCATCGCACTTGACAGTCCAGTCTCTGTCCTGAACATCTAAAGCCCTTTCTAGTTAAGTTCGGTCCCCTCTCCCTGATCTCTTTCTTCCACACAGCTGAATTATTGTACATTCAGCTGCATTATAAAACCCTACTGGTTTAGGCCAGGCACGATGGTTCATACCTGTAATCCCAGTGCTTTGGGAGGCTAAGGCAGGAGGATTACTTGAGGCTAGGAGTTTGAGACCAACCTGGGCAACATAGCAAGACCCTCTATGTAAAATAAAAATGTGCTGGGTGTGGTATGGGTACCTGTAGTTCCAGCTACTCAGGAGGCTGAGGCAGGAGGATCACT
This sequence comes from Gorilla gorilla gorilla, assembly GCF_029281585.2. Lineage (NCBI taxonomy): Eukaryota > Metazoa > Chordata > Mammalia > Primates > Hominidae > Gorilla > Gorilla gorilla. The sequence goes on along the minus strand of NC_073224.2, from coordinate 50,333,372 downwards.
TGAGACTATTTGCTCAAGGTTACATTGAGCTATGATCACACCACTGTACTCCAGCCTAGGCTACAGAGGGAAACCCTGTCTCTAAAAACAATAAATTAATTTAAAATATAAAATAGGCCGGGCGTGGTGGCTCACGCCTGTAATCGCAGCACTTTGGGAGGCCGAGAGAGGCGGATCACGAGGTCAGGAGATCGAGACCATCCTGGCTAACACAATGATACCCTGTCTCTACTAAAAATACAAAAAAATTAGCCGGGCATAGTGGCAGGTGCCTGTAGTCCCAGCTACTCGGGAAGCTGAGGCAGGAGAAAGGCATGAACCTGGGAGGCGGAACTTGCAGTGACCTGAGATCGCACCACTGCACTCTGTCTAGCCTGGGCGACTGATTGAGACTCTGTCTCAAAAAAAAAAAAAGAAAAGAAAAAAAATTGTATATATAAAATAAAACTCTACTAGTTTTGAGTAATACTTGGTATGCACACCTGGCAATGTTTGCTGAATGCCTAGGGTGCAGTACAGGTAGTGGCAAAGTGTTAGGTCTCCGAGGGAGATTGCCTGGGTTTGAATCCTGGTTTTGCCACTTGCCAGCTGTGTGACCATAGCAGCTACTTAACCTCACTAAGCCTTCATTTCTTCATTTTTCTTTTCTTTTTCTTTTTTGAGACAGGGTCCCGCTCCATCACCCAGGCTGGAGTGCAGTGGCTTGATCTTGGCTCAGTGCGACCTCTGTCCTCTGGGCTCAAGCAGTCCTCCCACCTCAGCCTCCCAAGTAGCTGGGACCACAGGTGTGCAACACCACGCCAGGCTATTTTTAGTAGAGACAGAGTCTGTTGCCCAGGCTGGTCTCACACTCTTGATCTCAAGTGATCTGCTGGCCTCGGCCTCTCAAAGTGCTGGGATTACAGGTGTGAGCCACCGCACCTGGTCTCGCTTTTCCATTTTAATGAGTATAATAATAATAATATGTACTCCATAGGATTGTTACCAGCACTAGTCCATCTAAAAGACTTAGTACATGGCCTCACACCTCTTTAAATTCCTCTATAAATGGTAGGCACTAATGTTCATGTGTTAATAGGAAATATTACTCTCCTTGCCTCCAGTCCCCTCCCCAGTCTGTAGAAGGCAAATTGAGGCCCAAAAAAGTTCAGTGACATGAGCCAGACTGTGAAGCAAAACAACAGAGCAAAGATTGACATCTGGGAGGCCTGCTTCTTTGCTTAGTACCTGTTAGTCCCCACTATTTAGAGTTAGTTTTTCTTTTCTATCTTACCTTTATACCAAACAAACCTTCTTTCTGAAGCTCCCATTGGTTCATTCTGCTACCTTCAACTGAGAATAATTGAGCACCTCTTATGTGAGAGCATCATGGCCAACCCTGGACACCCAGGAATTGACATAGGATCTGCTCTTGTGAAGTTTGAGCTGTAGTGGTGACAAGTGCCAACAAATATTCACATCCACACATTGGAGTCACAGTCAGGGTTGAGGAGAACATACCCCCAGCAGGAGCAGCTCATGCAAAGCCACGAGGCAAAGGAGGACTTTGCAGAACAGAAACATGGCCAGCATAGCTGTAGCAGAAGCTAGGGGAAAGAGCAGGCAGTGGAACTGGAGACACAGGCAGGATTCCTGGCATGCAAGGCCGTGTAAGAGAGTAATGAGAGGTCTTTGAAAGAGTTTAAATAATGAAATGTGCCCTTTTAAAGATTACCTAATTACTATGTGAAGGAAGAGAAATGCGGGTCAGAAGATGGCAAGGATGGGAATTGAGGTATTGGTGGATTGAACTAGGTTGGTGGCAGTTGAGATAGAAGCGAATGGATTTGAGAGATATTTAGAAGGCAGACATGACAGAATATTGATTAATTAGGTGGTGGAGAAGGTGGTGAGAAACTGGTTTGGGGCAGAAGATGATCAGTTTTGTTTAGGACATGCTAACTTTAAGGCATCTGTGTAGCATTCCATGTGGGTGGTTGTATTTTTGTGCTCTGGAACTTGGAGGACAGGCCAGGTGCTTCTTTGTAGACTGGCCGGTGATCCGCTAAGACAGTTCTGCACGGTTTGGCCCGTTTTCTCTGACCCTGGGCTATCCCTGTTTGAATATTCTAATGTTGTGTTTCCCTTTGGCTTTTCAGGACTCCAGCCAGGCAATTCCTCTGGTGGTGGAAAGCTGTATCCGGTTTATCAGCAGACACGGTAAGCAGGATGACAGCCTTGTCCATATTTGTGCAAAGATTGGGAAGAACTTCCAGGAATTCTTTGTAGAGTAAGAATAGAGATTGACTTCCCATCCTGACATTCTCAGAAAAGGAATAAATTCTTACTTGTCCACATAACTTTTGCTACCTCAAAATAGCCACACCTAGACATTGAAAGAAACGCATCATATATTTTGACACAAAATGCCTCAGCCACTTATCACGCAGCATTTTTTTAGCTTGAGAGTAAGTTTGAAATTGCAGCTGTTATGTAAATACAGCTGCTATTATGTGGTAACAGTAGTTTCACCATTACTCACAGTCTTTGCAAGTGTGGGTATCTCCCACTGTACAGCCTGACCATTTTGTCACTTTCTGTACCAGACTACTTTGAAAACAACTCCTTTCCCAATGTTGCAGTGATTCCTAATAATCAGTTTTTGTTCTGGTTTGGTCTCACTGGATACAGCATGGCCAAGGGCTGAGTTAGTAGCTGGTCTTAAAGTTGTATCCAACTTTTGAGAATCTGCAGAGGCAGGCTGCTTCTCAGCCTAGGTGAAATCATACTCTCTTCTACTTGGATGAAGCTGAATCTTATAAACACCATTCCTCACCAGCTACTGGTCTCATTGGACAGAATTTAGCGATCGAAATAATTGCCAGAGAATTGATTTCCCAGGGATTAGAGTGTTTATAAAGGACAGAACTAGTGCTATGAAAATTTCTAGGAACTGGGCATCAGAAATTGTTTTTAGATGCTGTTCTTTTTGTGATAGGAAAAGGGGCAGAGTGACCTTTCTGGAGCTAAGGAGGTAGATAAAATATTGCTTGTCTAAATCCAGAGGCAGCTATTCTCTCTCCCTCTCCTTGTCTTTTTCTCTCCCTGTAAACTGGAACATTGCTCAGGTTCATTTTTGGAATAGTAATTATTATAGCATGGTTACAATTGATCTCATTCTAATCAGCTATAATTTTTAAATCTTATCCCTATTCATTTAAAGTAACAGCATTGTATATCAGTATTGAACAGTCAACAAATTTATCAAGTCCCTGATCAATGCTGGGTACCATGCATTGCCATGTAGGAAAACAGAAACAGGAATAATATACTCTTCCTGTCTTTAAGTGGTTTTATGATGCAGTTGGGAGAAATAAGTAAGCAAGTGATAAGTTAAATAAAAAGAGATAAGCTTTGGTAATTCAGAATAGAGTATAAGATATTTCACAAGATAGTAATGATTAACAGTCAAACAGTTTGCAAAGAAAAGTCCAAACTGAGTTCAGGGGAGGATAAATTATTTGTGCCTAAGAGACAATAGGAAGAAGAAAGTCTGAGCCACTGTTCATTAGCATACATTTCATTCATTCAACGAATACATATTAGTTGCTTATTATATCCCAACAAAAAGTTTCTGCCTTCATAAACCTTACATTCCACTGAAAGGTGGATAAGCAAATGACCAATTGATCAGCCAGTAAATACAATATGTCAGGTATTGGTGAATGTCATGAAGAAAAGTAAAGCAGGGTGAGGGGATGGAGAAGTAAGAGGGAACACTGTTTGAAGGTGGTTCAGGGAAAAGGCTTCTCCTAAAGTGACATTAGGGCAGAGTTGTGAGGGAGTAAGCCTTGTGGATATCTGGGGAAGAGTATCTTGGGGAGCGGGAACAAGTGCAGAGATCCTTGCCGTATGCAGGAAGCCAGCGTAGCTGGAGCAGAGCGAGTGAAAAAGGAAGCGGCAGGAGATGAAGATGGAAGCCAGACTCTTAGGGCCTCATGTGCTAGGATTGGATTTTATTCTGAGGGAGATGGGAAGCCACTGGAGAATTTTGAACAGGGAGTCATCTTTTTAAAGGATCCCTGGTGCTCTATGGAGCTAAGACTGTAAGAAGGAAACAGGAAGCAACTGCAGTAGCCTGAGGAAGACATGATGGTGGCCTAGACCAGGGTGTTAGCTGTGGTATTTGCTGAAAAGTGGACAGGTTCCAGATATTGTGGCATGAATGTACCTGTTTCTGCCCCTTACAGCCACAGTGCGTGAGTGCTTCACCATTACTGTGGTGAAGCTCTGGGGAAACAGGCACATTTATATGTTACTAATGGGAATGCAAACTGATACAACTCTTTGGAAGGGAATTTGGCAGTATCTAACAAAACTTCATATGCACTTACGATCCAGCAGATCCTAGGAATTCTAGAAATTTGCCATGAAGTTACATCTCCAACAATACAAAAATGCATGCACACAAGGTTATTTGTGACAGCATTGTTTGTAATTGCAAAGTATTAGAAACAACCTAAATGCCCATACATAGAGGAGTGGTTGAAGAAACTATGGGACATTCAGTCAATGGAGTACTATACAAGAATGAGGAAGATTTCCTTGAACTAATATGGAGAGGTTCCCAGGATATGTTAAGTGAAAAAAACAAAATGTGAAAGAGTCTGTATCATGTAGAATACTACAGATGCTCCTCGGCCTCTGATGGGGTTACGTACAGATAAACCCATAGAAAGTTGAAAAGGTACTCAATATACCTAGCCTAGGGAACATCAGAGCTTAGCCTAGCCTGCCTTAAATGTGCTCAGAACATGTACATTGGCCTACAGTTGTGCAAAATCATCTGGCAACACTATACACTGTAGAGTATGTGTTGTTTACCGTGGTAATCACGTGGCTGACTGGGAGCTGTGGCTCTTTGTTGCTGCCAAGCATTATAAGAGAATATCGTACTATATTTTGCTAGCACAAGAAAAGATCAACATTGGAAGTATTTCTCCTGAATGCATATCATTTTTGCACCATCATAAAGTCAAAAAATCATAAGTCAAACTATTGCAAGTCGGGGACTATATATATAGATATTCTTTTGCATTTCATTACCTTTTATGTAAGAGAGAAGAAGATATAAGAATATCCATGTATCTTCTCATTTCTGCAAAAAGAAATGCAGGAAGGATGAATCTAGGAACTAATATTTAATTGGTTACCTATAGGGGATGGATGGAAAAAACATGAAAAGAATGGGGCATTGGGAAATGGTAAGGAGTGGCATTTCTCTTACCTTAGCGTAGTTTTGACTTTTAGAACAACATTAGTGTTTCCTGTACTCGAAAGATAAATAAACAAGCCGAGCATGGTGGCTCATGCCTGTAATCCAAGCACTTTGGGAGGCTGAGGTGGGCAGATCACTTGAGGCCAGGAGTTCAAGACCAGCCTGGCCAACATGGCGAAACCCTGTCTCTACTAAAAATACAAAAAAAATTATCTGGGTGTGGTGTTGGGCACCTGTAATCCCATCTACTCGGGAGGCTGAGGCACAAGAATCACTCAAACCCAGGAGATGGAGGTTGTGATGAGACCACACCACTGCACTCCAGCCTGAGTGATAGGGTGAGACCCTGTCTCAAAAAAAAAAAAAAAAAAGATAAATAAATAAATAAAGGCAGAGTATGGGTAGAACCCAAAATGGAATGCAGACAGTAACATATAAACCTAACTGTATTACAAGTGAATAACATAACCACAATGAAGAGAATGAGGAAGAAAATAACCTAAGTAATTTGTCTTGACTGTAATATAAATCTGAAGATAAAAAGATCTCTAAACAAATATTTTACAGTAATTAGTAATTTTTTTATCACACAGATATGGATTAGCAATTCTAAAAGTATTTTATATATATTCTAGGATCAAGCAAATAAATATATTGTGGATTTTTTAACAATTGAGCACATAGTAGCTGCTCAAAAAACATCTGTTCCACTAAATTGATTTTTCCCAAATAGGGGCTTAAGGTGTTCATGAACTCCCTAAAAAACCATAGTAAAAATTTTTGTGTATAGGCATTTAATGAGGATAGAGCTCATAACCTGTGTCAGTCTTGAAAGAGTCTGTGGCCCACTGAATGCTGGGGATTTTCACATCCTAACTATCCTCAAATCCCATGGGAGGTAGGCATTATAGTCCCCATTATATAGATGAGAAAGCTCAGTGGTGGGTGAGGGTGATTCAGGAAGGCTTAAAGGAAGAGAAGGGATTTGAGGAACAATTGAAACTGAATCATGATGGAAAGAAACAAAAAAACAAACCACCATTTTCATGAGGAAGGGAGCAACGTAACGTGAACATGAGATGGCTGCTGTAGAAATCATTTCAAGAATTCTCCAGGAGAACAACTTTTGGCAATGGTTGGATCCCATGCACAATGGAAGGTTTTGTGCCATTTCCAGATAACTTAGTCCAAGTCTGATGAGTTTTATACTTTCATGTTCATGTGAACTGAGAAAAAATTTAAAAGATCATGGATGTGTCACTTTGGTTATGTAAGGATTCACCTGCATTATAATAAAAAGCCAACTGGTTTTTCCCTTTACTTTCTGGAAACCAGCCACTTATTAATGTTTCTGCTTCTAGAATCTAGAGATTCTGTCTGTTGAGCAAGAACACATAGTAGTCCCTCCAAAACATAAGTTCTCAGGAGGAAACAGAGACCAGACCTAAAGAGAGCTCCGTGTGTTCCAGGCCTGCTGCCTGATTTCCAATGAGCTGTCCTCTCATTTCTTCTTGTCCTGGACCCCCAGGCCAAGGCTGCTTTTCCTTGGTGTCCTAACCTACCAAACAGTATCAAGATGATGATGCTCTTTCAGGAATTTGTGCAATGGCTTCACCAACTAGAACATAGTGAGTAGCCTGGTTTCCGAGATGACATTTGCTTATACCATGTTGTGACATGTGGCTGTTTCTCTCAAAGCACTTGTTGTTTACATACTATCTTTAAACAACATTATCTGGCTTTTACATCCCATTTGTAACTAGTATTATAGTCCTATTACACTGGTACGAATGAGGTTTTAACATTGCCTGCCACTCTGTGAGGAATATTCTGGAGATTCCTTTACAGGAGCAGACAACTTAAGGCCTATTACAAGCCAGGTAACTATATTTCCTCTGCTTACTTCTTTTTTTTTTTTTTAATTGATCATTCTTGGGTGTTTCTCGCAGAGGGGGATTTGGCAGGGTCATAGGACAATAGTGGAGGGAAGGTCAGCAGATAAACAAGTGAACAAAGGTCTCTGGTTTTCCTAGGCAGAGGACCCTGGGGCCTTCGCAGTGTTTGTGTCCCTGGGTGCTTGAGACTGGGGAGTGGTGATGACTCTTAACGAGCATGCTGCCTTCAAGCATCTGTTTAACAAAGCACATCTTGCACCACCCTTAATCCATTTAACCCTGAGTGGACACAGCATATGTTTCAGAGAGCACAGGGTTGGGGGTAAGGTCATAGATCAACAGCATCCCAAGGCAGAAGAATTTTTCTTAGTACAGAACAAAATGGAGTCTCCTATGTCTACTTCTTTCTACACAGACACAGCAACAATCTAATTTCTCTATCTTTTCCCCACATTTCCCCCTTTTCTATTCGACAAAACCGCCATCGTCATCATGGCCCGTTCTCAATGAGCTGTTGGGTACACCTCCCAGACAGGGTGGCGGCCAGGCAGAGGGGCTCCTTACTTCCCAGAAGGGGCGGCCAGGCAGAGGCGTCCCCCACCTCCCGGATGGGGCGGCGGCTGGGCGGAGGCGCCCCCCACCTCCCTCCCTGATGGGGCGGCTGGCCGGCCGGGGGCTGCCCCCCACCTCCCTCCCTGACGGGGCGGCTGGCCGGGCAGGGGCTGCCCCCCACCTCCCTCCCGGACGGGCTCTGCTTACTTCTTAGTGTTGTTTCAGTTGGATTCAAAATCTCAGTCCCGGCCTATGTGGTTTACCTCCAAAGGTCTAGCTGATAGAATTCATCTGCCTCCTCACTGAGAAACCCTCAAACAGTGGGCAAAATGTAGCATTAGTCTATTTTGTTTTCCTAAAATAAAATTTGAGATTTCTCCAGCATGTCAAGGTTTTTGAAGGATTGTGCCATAACAGAGGGATTTTGACAGAATGCTTAAGATTGAGACCCAGGGATCCTGAGAAAAGCTGAGCGGTCCTGATGCAATCAGAGATGCTAGTCCAGTCCAACCCCTGGGGCTGGCACTGATGACGCACTTGCTGGATTTCTCACCCGTTTTGCAGTTGTGTGTGTGGTGCTGTCTGTAAAAGCCATGTCCGTGCTCGGACTGACCAGTGTGGTTCCAGCCTCTGCACTTGCACTCCAATAGGCTCCAGAAGCCTGGTGTTGAGGACTGAGTGTGATTGCAGCCACAAGGCCTGAGTTTGAGTCATGGCCCTGGTTCTTACTTCCTGTATAACTTAAGGCTGGCTATCACTCATCAATCCCCTCATCCAGAGAATGAGATTGTTGCCAACCTTTACCTTGCTGTGACATTATTACTTGTGAGGACCAAGTAATTTATTTCTGTGAAAGCATTGATTAGCAGCAGTCACTATGCCAGCATTTTTTTCATGATTTTTTTCTTTAACGAAACCAAGAAATTCTTGTGCACATTATCATAGTATAACATTCATACATATTTGTCTTTAGAGTAAAGCTGTAGTCAGGAACCAGTGCCTAGCACAATGTCTGGCAATACTATCTGTTGACTGATCACTTCATAGCAAGCTTGTTCAACCTGTGGCCCATGGGCTGCAGCACAAATTCGTAAACTTTCTTACAATATTACGAGATTTTGGGGGGATTCTTTTTTTTATCATCAGCTATCATTAGAATATTTTATGTGTGGCCCGAGACAATTTTTCTTCCAATGTGGTCCAGGGAAGCCAAAAGATTGGACGCTCCTGACTTACAGTTTCATGTTCTCTCTTTTTCATGAGTATTGAAAGCATTGCCCCCTTGAACAGTCAAACCGTGTTAAAACAGCTAAAGCAATATTATAATCTCAGACCTTATGAAACTCCTCTGATGAGAACTAATGCCTTGACCTATTTCCCATTCTTTTTTTTTTTCTTTGAGATAGAGTCCACTCTGTCACCCAGGCTGGAGGGCAGTGGTGTGATCATAGCTCATTGTAGCTTCTAACTTCCAGGTTCAAGTGAACCTCCTACCTGAGCCTCCTGAGTAGCTGGGACTACAGGCATGCTACAAGCACTGTGCCTGGCTACTTTAAAACATTTTTTAGAGACAGAGTCTCATGTTGCCCAGGCTGGTCACAAACTCCTGGCCTCAAGCAGTCCTCCTGCCTCAGCTTCCTGAGTACATTTTTCTGTTCTTGACCCTAGATGATTTAAAAAAGTACCAATGGGTCACTTCCTTGCTTTACAGATGGGAAAAGAGAGGCAAAACAAGGGAAGGAATCTGCCTCATAGTCGCCCTTGGAGTCAAAGGAGTCTCTAACTTGGTGCTTTCTAATGAAAATGAATGCCTCGAAATTATTCCAGTGACTTTTCCAACATCCTTGCACATGTTTTTCTCCTTTGGCCTAAAGAAGAGAGACAGCGTGCTTAAATACATGCTGGCTGGGGGAGACAGATATTCAACTAAGCTTGGCACTATGCTTGTGAATTTGCTTTTTCTTCTTCTTGATCACTTTTCTGTGTATTTCCAGGACTACAGCATGAAGGAATTTTCCGGGTGTCAGGATCCCAGGTGGAAGTGAATGACATCAAAAATGCCTTTGAGAGAGGTAAGGAATCAGTCTTGAAGATAAAACCAAGTATTTGCCAGCCCCCTGGGGTATTGGCTCTACCCTTTCTTCTCTAAGAGGTCCCCAGAGGTCAGGAAGCCAACTTACCTGTCTCTTCAGGGGGTACCTGCTGTCTTGTACACATTCCCCTGTAGATATGCAGAGAAATACCAGGGCACATCCCAGTTTCCTTCTTCCTTCGTAGCCCTACCCATCCTGCTTCTTTCATGCCGATGATCTGCCAAAACCCAAGAAGTTAACTATGATATCTGGGCGGTTTATGGCTTCACCCGGAACCCTTGGTAGCAGTTAATATCAAGGCTAATGCGCTTGTTCATTGTAGCCCATTTATTATTTTGTGGGCTATTAAGGTAATGGGCAAGCTTTGGCAATTTCCGTCACTGTAATGGATATATATAGTTTCAATTTGAGGTTGGCCCTATCATTAAATCTAATTACATCTGATATGAAATTTTCCATAGGGAGCTCTGGCATGATTGTTCTGTAAGTAGGTGTTCTTGGTTGCAGGCCAGGAGACGTGAGAGCCAGTCTCAGGAGCTGGCCTCCTTGGCCTCATTTTTCTCCCCGCGGGGGCTCAGTCCCAGCCTGGTTTCATGATTCTTGTGAGATACAGTTGCTGTGTCCCATCCTCAGCCCATAGGGAATGTCCCTGAGCCAGGCTGGCACAAGAGAGTTTATATTGGTGGACTCATCTGCCGTGCTTTGGTCCTGGAGCCCCTGAAATGGAGCAGTCTTTGCTTTATCTGTTCCCTGGTCTGTCCCACTCATGGTCACCATGCCGGGCAGAAAGCTGATGGATTGGGACCAGGACGTGCATGGTTCACCCCCTCCCCACGTTCGTCCTGTGTGTTTTTGCCTCTCTCACTCTCTTTCCTTTTCGTGGGGGTTGCTTATCCTCAGGAGAGGACCCCCTGGCTGGGGACCAGAACGACCATGACATGGATTCCATAGCTGGTGTCCTGAAGCTTTACTTCCGGGGGCTGGAACACCCTCTCTTCCCCAAGGACATCTTTCATGACCTAATGGCCTGCGTCAGTAAGTACCATTCTGGCTTCAGATTGGCTTCTGGGCTACAGCACCGGTAGCAAGAGATAAAAAGTTTCCACAGGGTCTGTGTGTTCTCATAAGCTTTTCAATGAAGTTTTTCTTTTCCCCAGTGAAATTTCTCCTCAGCCTCACTCCTTCATCCCCTGGTGGGAGGGGAGGAGGAAAGACTTTTCAGTAAGAATCTAGGACCCCCCCAAGTCAGTACTCCTGGCTTTTTTTTTTTCTTCTGATTCATCTCTGGGCTTTATCTTTTTTTAGTAAAATACCTTTATTTTCAATTATGTATTTGAAGCTTATACATTAGTGCTTGTGCTTTTCATGGTACAAGGGGGAAAAGCGTAAGCGTTGCAAATATTTCATGCTTGTTGCATTAAACAAGACATGGCTTACCTGCTAAATGTATTAATATGTGTTCTAGGAACAAAAGCCCTCTGCACATTTAAAAGTAGTAATAGATATTTTCCCAAAGAGAAAGATATATTCTCTGCTTTATCCTCTTAGGAGTTCTCTGCCTCTTACTCTAAAATTTGGGTCTTGAAAAGCTATTCCTAGCCATTTGGTTTAGCTTGTGGTACTGGAACACCCTCTCATTTGTTTGCCAGGGAAAACAATCAATGGAAACTTGGATTAATACAGGTCAGCCTGGAAGCAGGCCCTGTCTGACTGATGGCTCCAGAGGCTGGAGGGAGTGGTACCTTTGAATGGAGAAAAGATCCTTCTTCCTAGGTTGACCAGATCTTCATACCTGCTGAGTTTCCAGTTTCACTCAGTATCTGCCCTGAGTACTTGTCCCTCTCTGTTATGCTGAGAAATGCCCAGGGCATTTGGGAAGCTGGCTCTCTGGTTTGTTTTGTTGACTTCTGTTTGTGGGAGTCTAGTGGAAGTGAGTTATGTGGGTGATTAAGAATGTGATTCCCTTGGGTCATGTCTTTGTCTTTTTCCAGGACTGGGCCTAGGTGAAGTATCTTAAGCTGAACTGGGGTTGCCAAGACAGTTCAATATCCCTTGGCTGCCCAGTTCTTCCCTAGAGATACACTCTTCTTCCTAATCCAGTACTTCCCATCTCTTTCATATAAAGGCACTCATAGAAAATGGCAGTGTTTACATGGCACACTGTGGAAGTGAGAGGCTGCCTATGATGGAGGACCTGTAATTGACCTATAATTAACCTCTCCACAGCACAAGAAAATCTTTCAGGTCTCCTTCCCAATATCACTACATACCCAGGGGCCTGCTACCTCTTGCCTCAGGCCACTTTTTACTCATTCGTAGTGCAGATAAGGGAGGGAGAAGATAAGCCACACTTGTCCAGAGGATGAGATGGCATGTGTGTGGAGTGAGCAGGACAGGCCTCTTGCACAGCCTCTCTTCCCACCGAGATGGAGGCCCTTTGAGGCTTTGTGTTGAGCAGTTACAGCAGGTTGGCGGCAGCTCCCTGTCAGTGGTTGTTTGAATAAGAGGGTGGTAGATACTGTGGGGAACATTTCTAACCCCATTCCCTGTGCCCAAATCCAAATCCAAACTTGTTATTAATAACAATGAGATTACAACAACCCTAGTTCAGTTTAATATTAATAATGTGTAATAACGAGTTTGGATTTGGATTTGGCACAGTTCCCTGTGCCCAAGAAGTATACACCTTACAGCCGGCAATGGTAAATGTCTGGAGCCCAGCAGGTGCCCTCTTCTAACAGCCCTACTCCAAGGAGCAACAGGGATGACACTCCTGTCACTGCACCAGTGCTGTGTGTGGGCTTGATCTGATGCTGTCCGTGTTGCCCCTGCTGGTAGTAGGGACTTCTGATCATTACTGCCTGGGATCCCAGTCATAGTGGAGGATAACACATGGCTTTCTTCTTTTCAGCAATGGACAACCTGCAGGAGAGAGCTCTGCACATCCGGAAAGTCCTCCTAGTCCTGCCCAAAACCACTCTGATTATCATGAGATACCTCTTTGCCTTCCTCAATCAGTGAGTAGCCTTCCCAGTGAACAGCTGGATCAGGCTTTGGCTTGGGCACTGGAAGTTCCTCTATGGACCTATGCCTATTCATCCATCCCAACAAAATATTTATTGAGCACCTACTGTGTGCTAGCCACAGTGCTAGACTTATTTAATACATCGTTAAATAAAAGATGAAAGCCTTGATATAATTTAGCTCCTGTTCCAGGGAAGGAAACAGCCAATAACAGATATATCAGGTGGAATAAGTGCTTAGAAGAAAAATAAAAAGGAGTAAAGAGAGGGGAAAGAGTAAAGGGGTCTGAATGAAAGGAGGGAGAAGCGCTGTAGTTGAGGTGGACAGCAGAGGCCTGTCTGAGAAGACAGTGTACAAGCAGCAGCCCAGAGGAGGAGAAAAGAGTGCCACGGGGCCATTTAAAACCCCAGATTCATGGTAATAGCGAGTTTGGATTTGGATTTAGGAAGCAATTCGAAGATTTTTTTTTTTTTTTTTTTTGAGACGGAGTCTTGCTCTGTCTCCAGGCTGGAGTACAGTGGAGCGATCTTGGCTTACTGCAACCTCTGCCTCCCAGGCTCAAGCGATTCTCCTGCCTCAGCCTCCCGAGTAGCTGGGACCACAGGCGCGTGCCACCACGCCCAGCTAATTTTTGTATTTTTAGTAGACATGGGGTTTCACCACGTTGGCCAAGATGGTCACCATCTCTTGACCTCATGATGTGCCCACCTCAGCCTCCCAAAGTGCTGGGATTACAGGCGTGAGCCACCGCACCCGGCATGTTACCATCTGATTTGTGTATTTTATTTTTTTTGAAACTGCCAACTGCTTTGTGGAGAAGTTACTGGAAAGGGTCATGAAGAGAAACAGGGAGACCCTATCCCAAGGTTACCATCTGGTCTGGCCAGAGGTGTTAGTGGCTGAGTCTGGAGAGCGGTGAGGAGGGGTCAGGTTTGTGATACATTTTGAACATAGCATTAACGGGATTTGCCCATGGATTATACATAGAATATGAAGAGAGAAATCCTAAATTGTTGGCATGAGCGACAGGGACATAGGGAGGTCATTTATGGAGTTGGAGAAGACAAGGTGTGGAGAAAGGAATCAAGACAATGTGTTGATGTGGTCATGGTCATTTGAGGCACTTGTGAGATGTCCAAGTGGAGATTTTGAACAATTGGACCTAGGAATCCAACCCTTAAGGGAGAAACCAGGAGTGGAGCTGCCAGTGCAGGAGTTGCCCATGTACTGGTGGTATTTAGCTAATCACCCAGGGAACGGATGTGTCTGCAACAAAGGTCTGAGGAGCAGAGGGGCTGCGGGCGTGGATGGGGCATTTCTTCTCGTCCAAGCAGCATGTCCTTGTGTGGAGCAAGCTTTTGGAGTCCCCACATGACAGGAAAGGCACCAAGCAAGGACATGTGATTCTTCCCCTCTGAGGCACCTCTGTCTTTTCACTTTGGTTTTGCTGCAGTTTCGCCCTCAACAGCCTAGACCAAAGGTTATAAATGGGCACCCTGAGAGCCAGATAAAGCCGAAGATGTGTTCTCTTCAGGTGTCTATTGTGTCTTGAGAACAATGAAATCATACTTGCATTTGGGGAAATTTCACTTTTTAAAAACCTAGATTTCTAGCTTCTTTTGAAAAATTATTAGATCTGGTGATACTGACTCTGCAGTCCCTGGTGGCAGCAATTCCCTGTGGAGTAAGGGCTGTACTCCCTAGATGGGGCAGGCACTCCCCAATTCACCACACTCCCCAGCCCTCCCCGTTGTCCCCCAATCCCGAGGCTGAATTCAGTTGCTATTTATCATCACTCTTGCTTTGTGGTTTTCATAGAGAACAAAAATGTTTCTCTGGATCCATGAATCTATCAGAGTGGGGGAAACAAAAGGTAAACCAAGGGGCCAAGGTGTTTTTGCATATATTTCTTTGTGAAAATGAAGAGCCTTCTACAAGGTTAGTCTCTGCTTAAAAGGAATACAACTTTAGAGACCATTTCATAAGTGTCAGCTTGCTTCCAAGTTTGTGGTCAACCTGGCCTTATAGGTATCTGGGTTAGTGGCCCCAGCTTGAGACCTTTTCTGGGGCACCCACACTATCATGTAGCCCCCTTGCTGGCCCTGCAGAGCTACAGAGGGTCCTTGTTCCCCATCTTGTCTCTTCCATGCGGTTGTGTCTGCTCTATTCATTGGCCAGGCCCTGACTCAGCACCACCACTGCCTTTGGGTTGAACACCCCAGTGAGTCACACAGCATGTTCACGTGCAGCCTGGAAACTCTGCGAATTACTCTCGAGTTAGTCCCTTCAGGGCTACCAGTCATTGTCTCCCCTCAGAGACCAATACCTGCCCTCAACATGAGCCTAGTTTGTGCCCCCAGAGCTAGGAGCATGACAGTGGTGAGCAAATGGGGATGAGGGGAAAACAGGGAGGGCTGGGGGACTATATGTGACAGTACAGTGGGGAGAAACAATAGAATAAGCATCCATGCAGGGTTGCTGCTTGCAGAGACGGCAGCCACTATTGAAGACAGCATAGGAATTGTACCAATTCAAATTATTCATTTTGTTTTGCTTTTATTGGGTTTTTTTTCTGATTGAAACGAGATTGATTTGCTCATCAAAGTGTTAACATTAAAAAAATGCAGCATTAATAAAGTGTTTTCTAAAATAATAAATAGAATGCAGGACACAAATGATAAAGCAGACCACCTCCACAGGAAGACAGCAGCTGACAGGCGTGCACTTCCGGACAGGGGTAGCAATAGTTGGCAGGTAGCTCCCGATGCAGACTCTGCCTGGGCCCAGACCATCAGGACCCTTTTTCTTCATTGCTGTGAGTCCTGGATGTATGTGTACTTTATTTCTGGCTATGGTTTGTTCTTGGATTGGACACATTGTCAATCTCAAGGAACCAAAAAAGCTAATATCTCAGTTTCAGTGGGTCTGGAATCCAAGTACAGCTTAGCAGGGGCCCTCTGGAGAGGTAATTGCATATCATAAAAAAGTTAAAAATCCAGCAAAGTGCATGCTAAAAAGTAAGTTTCCCAACACCAATCCTGGCGCCCCAAAAAGCCTCTGTTCCTAACCACAATGCTGAACCTTTTTATGAAGCACAAAAGATGAGTTCAAATCAGTTAGGAGAATTTACTAATAATATGAACTGAAACTGTAGAAATACAGTAGAACTCTTTGAGGACATGGCATGAGTGACTACAAGTTGGCACCAAAAATTTTAAAGCAGAGAGTTGTTACTAATGTTATCCATTTTAGGTATTTCTTTGTTTTTATTTTGTTGTTGTTTGTTTGTTTTTGTTTGTTTGTTTTTGAGATGGAGTTTTGCTCTTGTCCCCCAAGCTGGAGTGCAATGGCGCAATCTCTGCTTAGGCAACCTCTGCCTCCCAGGTTCAAGCGATTCTCCTGCCTCAGTCTCCCGAGTAGCTGGGATTACAGGCACATACCTCCACGCCGGACTAATTTTTTTGTATTTGTAGTAGAGACAGGGTTTCACCATGTTGGCCAAGCAGGTCTCAAACTCCTGACCTCAGGTGATCCACAAAGTGCGAGATCCTGACCTCGCAAAGTGCTGGGATTACAGGCATGAGCCTGTAATTACACTGCGCCTGGCCTAGATATTTCTTTAAAAATAAAAATCCAGTTTTTTATACTCTTACACTAGACACAGCCTTCAGGGACTTCAAAGATTATTAACACCATGACATTTTACACAAAACTGTGTGCATTTATATGCGCACATATGTGAATTTTTCTGGGGAGAGAATCACTAGTTTTTGTCAAGTTATTGAAGGAACTTGTGTCCCCTAAATAGTTAAGAACCACTGCTTTAGGACAGGCGCAGTAGCTCACACCTGTAATCCCAGCATGTTGGGTGGCCAAGGCGGGTGGATCACCTGAGGTCAGGAGTTTGAGACCAGCCTGGCCAACGTGGCGAAACCCTCTCTCTACTAAAAATATAAAAATTAGCCAGGCGTGGTGGCGCACGCCTGTGGTCCCAGCTACTTGGGAGGCTGAGGCAGGAGAATCACTTGAACCCAGGAGGCAGAGGCCTCAGTGAGCCAAGATTGTACCACTGTACTCCAGACAGGCGACTCTGTCTCAAAAAAAAAAAAAAAAGAACCACTGCTTCAGCCCCTAAACTTAGATGTTCCCACTGTATATTGGAAAAGAAAAATGGATTTTCATCTGTATTTTGATGGGAGCAACAAAATAGACCTAGAATCATGAGACCACAGTCCACAAACATGTGTCCTCTTCAAGCTCCTGGTCATTGTAGCCACCTATGAATTGAACAGTTCTTACCTTAGCAGGCTTCCCAACATTTTTCATCTTTCACAGAGCTTTGACTCAGGACTCTCAGGACTAGAGTTTGTTTCCCTTTGACCATCAGGCTTCCCAGACACTACTGGTTTTCTTTTATGTTACCAAAACATTGTCAGATCACTGTAAAGTATCAAGGCCTTCCTCCTCTTTGTCCCTCCATGACACCGGGAACTGGCCAGCCTTGGATTAGCTACAGCTTAAGCCTGCAGCACCTCATGCCTCAGTTGTTTGCTCTGAGGTTACCAAGGTAATTATCCTCCTGTCCCTCCCCAGTTTTAATTTGACTAGGAAGTAGACTTAGAAACTTCCCCTAGTCTTTTCTAAATCTCTGCTCTCTTTGAACTCAGGATCCGGGGAAAGATTATACACTTTTAAGAACTCCTGTGAAGCAGTCCAATGAGATTTGTAACCTCCCCCGTTGCTGGCCTCTCCTGCATTTGATTCTAGGCTCTAGAGAACAGTGATTCTCAACTCTTTTTTCCCATCACGTCCATAATACCACTCTTCAAGTCATGCAGTGATTCGCAAACAGACAGGGGGTACATCTCCAGGAGGGGAGAGAACCACTGAGTCAGAGGGTAATGGGCTTTGTAATGTGAGGCTGGATGAGGGGTACACTACAGAAACAAACTCTGCAATCAGTTCTGAAGAACAGCTACTCAGATGGAGACAGCTGAGTCTCAGGCCTCGTTTCCCAACAGAGGACCTTTGGTTCCTTCTCAGAATCAAATCCTGCCCATGCCTATAAGGGAGACTCCTCAGCAGAGCTCACAGCTCTGCAGGCTGTGTTGGGGAGGTATCCAGAGCTGGCCCAGCCCTCAATGCCTGGACGGGCAAGGCCCAATGGGACTCATCAGGTGCAGTGGCTCATTGAAGGCCTTGGGTCCTTGGCCAAGGTTGGAGGTGTGGCTGGAACAGCTGCTGGCTGAGAAGGGGAGAGTTCCCAGAATAAATAAATACCCGAGAATGAAATCAGCCTGCATCTAGAGGAAGCCCGAGCAGAAGCCAAATGGCATGCTGACCTTTTCCTGAATAAATCCTGAATGTAATAATATAGAAGGAGATTATGAACACGAAAAACAATTGCATTCGCTGTTCTAGGAAGAAATTCACTGGCTTGATGGAATACAAAAGCTAATCAGTTGGCTATTTGTTAATAAGTCTAGAGGCTAGAAAGGAATATCCCTAATAATTTGATTATTTTGTTATGCAAGAAGGTACACAATGCACAGTGCCTGTGCCTCTGACCATATCTTTACCAGGGCAACCTGAGGGTCCCCGTCTGCCCTGGCAGCTTAGTATGTTGGTGTGTAGCAGCCATATTCAGCTCTGCAGAGTGACATGTTCTCAAGGTCATGTGGCCTTTGATAGATAAGATCCGGGGATAGGGATGAGGATGGGGTGGTTAAGTAGAATTTGAAATGGGAGCTGGAAAAAGAGAAGGGATCAGAGCTGCAAGCAAGTACCTCTAGTTTGCATTTCCTGAGCTCCTGAATGACCATTCTGGTGGTCAGTCTTTTCCCCAGCTTACTTTCTGGAAAGTCTCTGACACCCAGAAAGGCAGGTGGCAATTTGTGGACCTTCTGCTTTTGCTCTTGGCAGCGCCTCCTGTGATTGTGTTTTCTGGGCATTCATGCGAGAGCTTTCCAGCTTGCCCCCTTTCCCTTCTCCTCCAGTTTATCACAGTTCAGTGAAGAGAACATGATGGACCCCTACAACCTCGCCATCTGCTTCGGGCCCTCGCTAATGTCAGTGCCAGAGGGCCACGACCAGGTGTCCTGCCAAGCCCACGTGAATGAGCTGATCAAAACCATCATCATCCAGCATGAGAACATCTTCCCAAGCCCCAGGGAGCTGGAGGGCCCTGTCTACAGCAGAGGAGGAAGCATGGAGGATTACTGGTAGGGGGGCTTGGGACGGGAGGAGGGGAGGGATTCACTAGCACACACTGGCATGGGAGCCAGATGGCCACACGAAAACCAAAGGGAAACACCCAGATCCTCCCAACTCCTCACTCCCAGGCTACTAGGGTCTGGGGATGCTATAGGCAGCCCCCACCTCGGCCCCACCCACAGACTAAATGCCACTTCTTGCCACCTCCGTTTTTGATGAGTTCTGAGTGGCAAGGGACTATTCTGAAAGATATTGACAACATTAATTGTGATACTAATCTCTAAGAAAGGACTTTTTATAAAGTTGCATCTAGAAGTGATCTTTATTCATCAACAGTGTCTCTTGGGCTTCTACTCTGTGCTCTGTATTCTGAGAAAAACCATCCTGGGTCCCAGGGAATTCCCTTCCTTTTGGGAAGAGTTTAGATAAAAGGCATAATTTCCTGACCATGAGTTTGTAAGCTGGCACTTCAGAATGATTTTAGAGATTTGTGAAGAGAAAGAAGGGTAAGCCTTGTTTTTGGCAGGTTAGGGACAGTCCTCCCCTGAAGCAGCATTCCATTCTGTGGGGCCAGGTTTTCCATGACCTAGCTTCGGAACAGAGATCTAAAAGGAATCCCTGGGATATATGTTTGCTAGACCCCTCTGTTTGACAAAGAACAAATCACTATTTCTATTTTATGGATGAAGTAGCTGCAACCCAGAAAGGCCAGTGACAGTATTTTAGGCCACGCTAGTGATGGGAATTTAACCCCAATCTCATCTCTTTGTACAGGGTACAGTCCGTTACCCCATGCCACCCGCCATGGTACCATTTACAGCGTCGTTTTTTCACTAAACACAAAGACAACTGCCTCTCTCTTTTAATCCCTAACGTCCCTTACCTCCCCCTCCTCCTGCCTCTCCCTTCTTCCCCTAAATAGTGTTTCAGCCTGAGCTGAAAGCACAAGCCAGCCCAAATCGGATTCTGTCTGAATTCAACATCTGGAACCAATTCGGCCAGCCCCATTGCTATCGACTGAGGTAGGGGAGGACAGGGGAGTTTGTTTACTTAATTAGAGGCCAATTGGTCCACGCTTCTCCCTGACCCCCACAGAACAGCCTCTTGCCCAAGGAGTGAAGAAAGTGGCGTTTGTGTTCTGTGAACTTAGTAATACCAGTGACATCCCTGGGTTCATCCCTCTCTGCTGTACTGCAGATTTCAGTGTCTGGGTCCAAGCTGGAGGAACCTATGCTGGCCAGCTGGGAGAGAAAGCTTTTTGTCACCGACAGATGGTTGGTGGTGACTGGGGAGGTTGTTGGTCACTTTAGGTCTCAGCCTACTGGATGATGAGCTCCAGGGAGCTGTCCTTGTGCATGTGACTTAGAGCTTTGGTTTTCCCCCTTGCATGAGTGGTGAAAAGCTGTAGAATAGCATTCCCTTCCTTCTAAAGTCAGGCAGAACCTCCGCCCTCACTTCTCAAATATCAAACCACTGCAGGCTCTGGTCCAGTGCCCGGGGCACAGAGACCCCTACAGCCCTGGCCCCTGAGTCCCAGCCCAGTGAGTCAGAGTCCTGGAGGGGTGTGGCTCACGGGGACAGGTGCCTTCCTCCAGTTTCCTCCAAGATATTCTCCCAACCTACCCACCTGTTTCTTGTGCACTCGACATTTATTAGCAGCCTCTGGAAAAACCACAAGATTAGTCAGGGAACATTACTACCACAGACTGTGTGGGAGGCTAGAAGCACCTGAGGAACAAGAGTCAGCAACCTTGGGTTGAGAGGGACCTTCTAACCGCTGGATTCACACCCACCTGGAAGGCTCATGGCCTCTCCTCTCCCTTCTTTGGGAAGTGAGAGAAGTGCCAGCCCCGGGAGCTAAGGCAGTAAGGAGGTGAGTGAGGGTGGTAGAAGGGGAGATAGAGCACTAAGAAGAGAATGGAGAATGGTCAGGAGACCCAAACAGCCATGGAAAGGAGAGCACCAGGCCACATGGCCTCCCTACAGCTGTGGAGAGGAGAGACAAATCCATTTCACCACACTTGCCAGTCCTGAAACTGGAACCGGTTTTCTAGGACTACCGGCTGGGTGGCATGGTGGACTGCTCCTGAGACCTCAGGTATTTTTGGGTCTGGTGGGTGCACAAGGGCAAAGGCTGGGGATGGAGTGTGTTTCGAGAGAAGCATAGGATTTTAGGGCTAGAAGAGACCTCAGAAAGCATCCTCTTGCCTTTCTCATAAAGCAGTGGTTTTCAAAGTGAGGTCCCTGGACCAACAGCATCTGTGTCACAAAGGACTGGTTAGAAATGCACATTATTTGGCTCCACCCAGACCCAGTGACACAGAAACTCTGAAGATGGGGCAGTGTTTTTTAACAAGCCTTCCATGGCTCGCTGAAGTTTAGAACTGTTGCCTTACTGGGTGGCTGTGTAAATAAACTTGAAGCCCTGAGGGAAAGTTTGCCTTTGAACCTCTCCCCCGCCACCCCCACCATCTCAAAGGTTTCCAGAACATACAAAATTCATCAGATTCATCAGATGGTTTTTAGCCCTAGAAAACAGTGAGAAATTGTGCCTACATTTTTTGACAAAGAGGAATCTCCGTTTATATTCTTCTAGAATGTTCTCTGGAGCCTGGGACACCTCCTTGGAAGTGACTTGCTCTACACAGGACGAGTTCTGAACTGGTCACCCAGTCTTTGAGGAACTTCCCAGGAGTGTAGGATCCATCCCATGGGGAAAGAGGCTGGAGGGTTCCAAGGTGGAAACTGTGCGGCCAGGCTGCCAGGCTGAGTGGGTGATGGTGCTTTCACACAACTGCCTGGAAAGCCTCACCTGTTACTGCCTACTACCAGAGGAAGAACTTTAGAAATGAACAGTTTCTCTACTTTTCAGGAAGTAAGAACTTCCTGGTGCCCATCCTCATGAGTTCTGAAGTCCATGAGCCAGGAGATCAGGAATAGAAATGACTTTCCTAGTAACCTCTCTATCATTTCTCGATTCCTTACACTGGATGATTTTTTTTTTTTTTTTTAGACAGGATCTGGCTCTGTCACCCAGGCCAGAGTGCAGTGGCACGATCATGGCTCACTGCAGCCTCGACTTCCCAGGCTTAAGCAATCCTCCCACCTCAGCCTCCAGAGTAGCTAGAACCACAGCATGCACACTGGCTTTTTTCTTTTTTTTTCTTTTTTTGTAGAGACAGGGTCTCATTAAGTTGCCCAGGCTGGTCCCAAACTCCTAGACTCAAATGATCCTCCCAAAGTGCTGGGATTACAGGTGTGAGCCATTGTGCCTGACCTACCCTGAATGATTTTAAATTTCATGAATTATTTCAAGAACTTGACCCAGCTTCTCTCCCCTGCCCTCTAACCCATAGCAGGATCCTGCCCTGTAGCCCATAGCAGATTATTCCTCCCCTACTTTTGTTTCCCACCCTCTCCTATGACTCACCTTCCACTTTTTCACCAGTTCACAGTCTGAACTGCAAGGCAACCTAGAGGCATCAAGCAAAATGAGAAAGAAGGAAAGCAAGTACTATTTATTAAACACCCGCTCTGTGCCAAACTTGTGACTAAATTACTTTATTAAATCCTCACACAGCTGAGGATATAGATCTTTATCGTCAGTATATAGATGAGGCAGCTGAGGCTTAAGGAGATTAAATAACTTGCCTAGGATCACACAGCTACCAAGTATCAGAGCTGGTTTTCGAATCCAGTTTTATCTGATGCCGAAACCCAGTGTTTCCCTTCCACCCTGCTTCCCCCTTGAAAACCAGGAATGAATTCACGTAGAGAATCAGACCTTGAGGAGTTGAGTTGTTCTCTATTTTCTAAAGAATTTAGTTTATACCTTCAAAAGGGCTTCCCTTTGTCTTGAGATATTCTAAGTTCCAAGTAGTCTCAAGTGGTTTTTGTAGCAGGAGCTAGACTGGAAAAACTCTAGAGCTTTGTATTTCATTATAAGCATTTGTCTATTGTGTGCAGTTAGGATATAGAGAGCATAAGATGGATTCAGTGCCCTCACGCCAGGGAGGCTGTATGAAGGGGAAGACAAGAATTTTATGAGCACATGTTAATGTCCCTGTCACTCTTGCTTCTGTTGCAGTGATAGCCCTCATGGAGAGACTACCTCGGTTGAAGACTCAACCCAGGATGTGACCGCAGAGCACCACACGAGCGATGACGGTACGAGGCCCTGCTTCCTGGTCAGTAGGGACGCCAGGGGTGAGGCAGAAGAAAGTGATTATATATCCTGTGCATCTGATGAACCTGTCTGCCCAGCGGTCCCCTGAGGACAGGCAGAGAGCTCCCTGTCTCAATTTCATTCCCTTCCTTCCTTGGAGAGGTAGCCCACCTTCTCAAATAGAATCGCTTGTATTAAACCAGAGGTGAAGAACTAGGCCTTTCATAGCCCTTCAGCCTTCTTGCTCCACCTCCCAGCTCCTTGTCTGGCCTGAGTGCAGCATGATGTTGGTCCCTTATCATAGCCTAGACTCCTGCCAGACAGCTGGAGAACAAAGTGAAGGAAAGTACATTTGAAAAACAGTAAGCAATTGGGTGTGGTGGCTCACGCCTGTAATCCCAGCACTGGGAGGCCCAGGCGGGAGGATCACTTGAGTTCAAGAATTCAAGACCAGCCTAGGCAACATAGCCAGACCCTGTCTCTTAAAAAAAAAAAAAAAAAAAAAAAATAGCCTGGCATGGTGGTGTGTAGCATCCCTGTAGTGCCAGCTACTTGGGAGGCTGAGGTAGGAAGATCCCTTAAACCCAGGAGTTCAAGGCCGCAACAAGCTGTGATTGTGCTACAGTACTCCAGCCTGGGTGAGAGAGTGAGACCCTGTCTAAAAAAAAAAAAAAAAAAAAAAAAAGTAAGCCTGGGGTGGGAAATAGCAGAGCTGGTTGCCCAGAACCCAATAGAAGTAAGCCAGAGGGAGTGGGAATGAGGATGCAGAAACCACATGCTTTCACGCCTACCGACTGGAAAAACTGACCCTTTCCAAAGTACAGACATGCGAGTGCCGAGCAGCCTGGTGGGCGTGCATCAAGGGGAGGAATGCTCAGCTGTCATCCTCAGGCCCCTCAGCAGTGTCCATGCTTTATGAGGGTCTGTCCAGCCAGCACATTTCCCCCGCTTCCAACAGCTCCACACCTCCTCTGGATCACATGGGCTCTGGAAGTCTCAGCAGCTGACAAGGGGCCTCAGAATTTTCTGGGCACAAGAATGAAATGGCAACAGTCTGTGGAGTTTTCCCTGTTCCCTGCCTTGCTGGGAATTCTGCAATTCTAGGCCAGCTTTGAAAGGAGAAAAAAAAAAATAGGACTGCTTATTTAGATCCTGATGTCATAAGGATCCATATGATCATTTGCTACATTCGAGGAGGGGAGTAGGTGAACTAGGAAAATGAGTAGTGGGTTAGAGCCTACCTCGTGGCCAGCTCTGCTAGAGGCTTTACATATGTTATCTCTTAATCTGTAGTGAAAAAGATATGGCCGCTATTTTACAGTTGAGAAAATGCAGGTCAGGGAGGTCGAGTAACGTACCCGAGGCTGTAGAGAACTGAGGTGGGTATATTTAGACAGGCCTTCTCTGACCAGCCTCCTATAGTGAAATCTCCAACCCCTCCTGTGCAGGAGCAGACCCACCAGCTAGGGCCGTCTAGGCATGGTCTTATTTTTAAGCAGCCTTTCTCTCTGCTTCCCAGAATAGCCGACTTTCATCTCAGGTTCCAGCTTTCTGGGAGCCTTCTCTTTGCTCTTTGATCTCTACCTGCAGCCTAGCACAGACGAAGATAATGATAACAATAAGTCATGCACACATACCACTTACTATGGGCCGGACACTGTTCTAAGCACTTTTACAAACTGTAATTCATTGACTCTTCATAACAACTTCATGAAAAAGACACGATTATTAATCTCCATGTTACAGATGAGGAGACAGAAGCCCACACAAAAATAAAGATAGATTGCATTCGTAAACCCCTTTTACTTTTTTAGATTACTTTCATGTGCATTTTTTTCATAGGTTGGTCACAAAATATATTTTCATATTTTGCTCCTTGGAAAGTTGATTGGGCAAGTTATTTTCTCTTTATAGAGAGACAGAAAGCTCACATTCTACTTACTAGGGGGAATGGATAACATAAAATATTTAGAATACATGTATGTATTCTAAAAAATGTAGGATACATTTTCTACAATTACTGGAATGATTATATAATTAGAAAAGAAATAATGCTTAAAAATATAGTATGGCAAGTTTGATGATAGACGTCAAAGCATGAAGATCTTTGGAAACACCAAAGAAGTTACTGTAGAAAGCAGGGGATGCGGTCGGGCGCGTGGCTCACGCTTGTAATCCCAGCACTTTGGGAGGCCGAGGCAGGCAGATCACGAGGTCAGGAGATCAAGACCATCCTGGCTAACATGGTGAAACCCCGTCTATTATAATAATACAAAAAATTAGCTGGGCGTGGTGGCACACGTCTGTAGTCCCAGCTACTTGGGAGGCTGAGGCAGGAGAATCGCATAAACCCGGGAGGCAGAGGTTGCAGTGAGCCAAGATCGAGCCACTGCACTCCAGCCTGAGCGACAGAATAAGACTCCGTCCCAAAAAAAAAAAAAAAAAGCAGGGGATGCTTGAGTTGTGTTTTGATGTGCTTCATCAGGCAGATAAGAGAGAAGAAGATTCCTGGTGGAGGGAACAGTGTGAGCAAAGGCAGGTAAAAGGTGATAACAGTGCTTTCAGGATAATGGTACAGTCTGCGTGAGAATTACTTGCTTTATAGGTCATCCATGGCTTCGTTTTCTCACTAAGTAATTTCCTACCACTGTAAGTTCAGCTAATTCAGCTTTTCCACCCAGTTTCCTGAGTCTGCAGGTCCCAAGAACATGTGTTTACTTCTTTTCCACCCTTCTCAGAATGTGAGCCCATCGAGGCCATTGCCAAGTTTGACTACGTGGGCCGGACAGCCCGAGAGCTGTCCTTTAAGAAGGGAGCATCCCTGCTGCTTTACCAGCGGGCTTCCGACGACTGGTGGGAAGGCCGGCACAATGGCATCGACGGACTCATCCCCCATCAGTACATCGTGGTCCAAGACACGTACGTTGGGCCCATGGCATCTTTGGGGGTGGTCCCCAGCTGCTCTATGGGAGTGAGACTTCATTTCTGGAGCCATAGGACTATGAGGGAGGCCAACCCCTGGGGGGTCCAGTGCAGTCCTGAGGCTCACACAGTTCCTTGAAGAGCACCCCCCGCCGCCCCACTCCCTGCACTCAGTGGAGAATTTTTTTAAATCTCTCCACTATCTGTGCCCCCTGCAAATCACCCCCTAATCCAGTCATTTTAGAAACCTGCCAGCCAGCCAGCACTCATCCATATTTATACCTGATGAGTGATAACAAGGGGTTTTTATTTGACCACCTATATTTCTTTTCTTGAAAGATCAGGCTGGGAAAACATTTTTGTTTCTCTCTTTTTTTTTGAACAACTATGCTCACCCCAACCTGTTGAGCCACTCTTCCACTTGCAAATTAAAATGACTGCTTTTCTAGGAGAAATGCGGCTTAAGCAGCCTTATGGAAGTGACCTAGTTCATTTAACCGAGATGAGGTTGATATGGGGTAAGATGGGGAAAGGAGGGAAAAGGATGTCAAGGAACAAAGGAAACCTGAACTGGTCCCAGAGAGATCTCATCTGATAGGCTGTTGGTTGATTCTCACACTTTGAAGCAGTTGTCCCGTGGGCCCACCCAAGCCTGCCCCCTGTCCCTTTGCCCTGTCTCTGTCCCCAGCTCCCCTCCCTTGGATACGATGCTGTCAGTGTTTTTAGTCCTTCCCTTAATATTATTTTTTAAAGGTTGATATCCTGAGTGAGTCTGCACCCTCCCAGCCTCTTCCCGGCTCGTTCTGCAGGGAAATCCTCCCTCTGTTGATAGCATCGCAAACCTGGTGGCAATCTGTGCGTGGACAGGACCCTCCCAAATTTAGCATTATGACTTCACCACAGGATCAAGAGAAGATGAATTGTGGGGGAGAAGGGGCTTTCTTTGTCATCAGTAGCCAGAGGGGCCAGGAGAGCAGTGGAGAGACCTGGGACCGGCTTGGATGCTCTGAGCGGGGCTAGAGGCGCTACGACAGTGTGTGGCGGTGTCCTGCCATGACGCCGCCGTCTCCAGAGCCACCACACAGTTGACTGTCCTTACCCGGCAGTGCTCAGGACCTCAGCCAATAAACCACAACCTGGACTTGCCGCCTCCTTCTCCAGGAGGCCGCCCCAGCACGGCCTCCCCAGGAAGCAGCATGGGGTAGAAGGCAGATGCCTCGAATCCAGGTGTCCCCTAGCCACGCTTTCCTGAGGAGCTGAGGAGCCCGCAGAACTCAGCGGATTATTTATTTTTATTTAAACGACCCTTCAAAGGCCCTTAGGTTTCCTTGCCTCTGCTCACGGAACTAGTCCAGCCAGGTGTCGCTGCTGCCTCAGAGCTGTGTGGGGTCGCGTGTATGTCGGGGGGCCATCTTGCCGATTTAACACTGCTTTTTGTGTTGTTGTTGTTTTCCCTCCTCCCTGCCTGCCTGCCCCTTCTCCCCCAGCGAGGACGGTGTCGTGGAGAGGTCCAGCCCCAAGTCTGAGATTGAGGTCATTTCTGAGCCACCTGAAGAAAAGGTGACAGCCAGAGCGGGGGCCAGCTGTCCCAGTGGGGGTCATGTAGCCGATATTTATCTTGCAAACATCAACAAGTAAGCTCTGCTTTTCATTTTCTGCTCCCCTGAATGACTTGCAACACCCAGCCTCACCCTCTGGCCTAACCCCCATCTCCATTCCTGTGCTGCACGTAGGGCTCCCAGCTCCCCCAGCCTAACAGTTTGCATGTGGTCATTGCTGCTGCAAGGCGGACAGGGCTGAGGATGCTGCTACAAGCCTCGGGGCAGGTCCGGGTCTCCAGCTAGCTGCCCTCGTGCTGTGGAAGGGTGCTTTACTGTGTTTTCCCGCAGTGTCTGTCCACCCAGACCTTTGTGGCAGTCTTACAGCTAAAACTTTGACCAAAGCTTTGGTCACTTTATGCAACCTGGTTTTGTACTGTTTCTCAGAGGTGCCTTCTTTTTTCCAATCCATACTCAAATAATAGTCTTTCATGTCTGTCTTCCTTGACCCATGTTCGTGCAAAGATTCAGAGTCTGTGTGTGGCTTCTACTAGGCTGATGTTACACCAGGTGGGTTTATTGAGATATCATGTGTCTGTTCCTCCCCCTGTCCTGCATTCACTCCTGTGGAGGAAAGGAGGCCACGATGTCCCTAAGGAAAGCTTTGTCCTGAGCTCTTCATTCATTGGCTAACCCCTAGCTCCCTTTTCTTCTGCCCTTTCACACCAGGAGAAATAATTTTCCATTTTGTTCCTATTGCTTTGGCCTTTTGTATTATTCCACCCCCTTAGTCCCTTTGCAGATCCCCACTCCTGCTCAGCAGGCTCTTACCTCTGACCCCCAGCTTTCATTGTGGCTGTTAGCAACATCCTGGGGTTTAAACTCCACCCACGCCCGATCTGGCTGTCTAGAGGGATTCTACGCCTGCGTGCTGCCGCCTCCCCAAGAGGCATTCAGGTTATTGGAGAACTAATCTCATCTCAAGGGGCCAGACACCAAGTCCCAAAGCCTACAGACCTCTTTCCGCCAGACCCTGAAACCTGGCCCCATGCCAGCAGGATGACAAGCCCCAGGGCGCTCCTGATGAATATGGATTGGAGATGATGTACAGTTTTTATTCCCCTCTGGCTTTTGAGGAATGAAATGATTTGCACTTTGAAAACCTGTTAACCGTAGCCTCTGGACACTGAGACTGGAAGGAGAATAAAGGATGCTTGTTGTTTTTAAACTATACCAGGTTTCCCAGATCTCTTGGCTTTTTTCCACCCAGACGGTAGCAGGGGGAGTGGTTGGGGCACGTGGCTCTTTTCCATCTCTTTCACCCGCAAGTTAGTAAAGTCGTTTATTCAGATCACTTACTCAGTGTAGTTATAATTTAATTCAGACCAGTTAAAAAAAAATTGAGGAGTTTCTGTTTCCCTCCAGCACACTGCCCTGCTGGGAGGGCAAGCCAATATCAAGTAACTGTGGGCTAATCACATTTTTTTCCTTATTTACAATTCTGTGTTAAATTATAACCCTACAATCAAAAGGTTGTGATCCTATAATTAACTTAGAAACCAAGGCGGGGTTGGTGGAGGAAGAGTTAGATAATTAGTTAAGTACATATTTTTAAGCCATCATATATTTGATGCCATTTGTGCATAGAAATTGTAGAGAGTAAAAACTGAAATGGTAAACAAAAGAAGAAAAAAAAAGAGTATCTGGTAGACAGTTAAGGTGGTTCCCTTGAACTCCGTGTTTGCTGGTGTCAGGAGTCTTGGGATGGGGTTCTTGGAGGACAAGCCTCATCACCTGGTGGGTGGGTGAGCGGCGGCCCCTGGGCATGTCTGGCCCTTAGGAGTGAGTTGGCCTTTGAGTCTTACCTCCTGCCCCCCACACCACTCCTCCTCCCAAATTCCTTGAGTTTCCTGAGTGCCCAGGTTCTCTCTCGCCCCTGGGCCCTCACGCCTGCTGTCTCCTCACCTGGTCACCTCCTCATCTCCCTTCAACACTCAGTCCAAAGACTTAGCTCTTTGGAGAAGCCATTCTGACATCCCTGAGTTCCCCAGGCTGAGTGAGGTGCCCTTATGCTGCATTCCAAAGGCACTTTGAATACCTTTTGGTACTCACGCTGCACTCAGATCCCCCACCAGATTGAGCTCCTTGAACCCAGGAACTCTGTCTTCCTTTTCTTTACATCCCCAGGGCCTAGCCTGGGACATGGCACACCACAGCCACCCCATAAATCTGTCTTCTCAGCAGTTTCAGCCCATGAGTCAGCCATCCTCAAGCAGAAAAAGGAAATCAGCAAAGAGCTATTAGGGTGTGGCACTTCCATTTAATTCTACACATTTATTAAGTATCTACTGTTGTGCCAAGCACTGCTGGTGTTTATTCAGAGATAAAAAAGACGAGGTCCCTGATCTCAGAGCTCACAGTCTGGCAAGGTAAAGACCCTATGGACAGGTAACTGACAGGTAGCATCAGATGCTCTGAAGGTACAGAGGAGGGAGGGGTCCATTCTTCCTGCAACTGAAGTTAGTGGTGCAGTGGTGCCAGTGCAGTTGGAGTTAGTGGTGCCAGGGAAATCCTTGCAGAAAGGGGGTTCATTTCAGCAGGGCCTTAGAAGACTCTGAGAACATCCTTTTTCCACTCGAGAGCGGCTGAGTCACAAGCCTAAAACTGCCGAGTGGACAGACTCATGGAGTGACTGATACATGCCAGGTCCTGGGCCAGGCCCTGTAGGCAGAAAGATGAGGAAGTCCTCAGCAGTGAACAGGACTAGGACTGGCTTAGAGCACTGTCCCCACCTCACAGACCAGCTCCTTATCTTCAGAGTCTGACCCCTTCCCTCCTTCCACCTCAACTCCTGCCTCAGCCCCCATCTCTCTTAGATTCAAGATCAGAGCTGTTCAGCAGCCATCCAAATCAGAAGTTTCATTGCCTCTTAGATTAGACCTTTTCAGATCTGATTCCAAGACAAAATGAAATTATCCAGCAGCAGGCAACACCCATGTAACTAGGATTCTGCCAAGCCATTTTGTCTGAGAGCCCTAAGTGGTCTGAAACAAAGTCGCCCAGATCCAGGGTTCAGCCCAGTGCTGGGTGACTTGGGAGTCATGTAGAGGTATTTCCACACTAAGAAAACGCACAAACTGGGCCCCAACTCTGCAGTGTTGCTGCCTCTTGAAAACTATTCTGCTCCATGCCTACAGAATAAGCAACAGCCTCTTGCCAGAGCCCAAAACAGTTACAGTCTTTTTGGAAAAAGAGACATGCTAAAATTTAGAAAAGTTAACTATCCTCTTACCAGCAATCTTGACCTCTTTGGTGATGGTGAGACTTCTTCTCCTACCTGGGGCCTTAGGTTTCTGTTCATGGCAGGTCACAGAAGGGGCCTTTCCATGAATCTCTTTCCCATTAGAAACTTTCGCTTAATCAGACATTTTTTCTGACAGCAACTTACATCTTGACAACACAAAGCCCGTGACCACCAAGTAAGTATCCATTTCTCCTTCGCCCAGCTTGGGGGTGGCAAGGGAGTGAAGACATGGAGAATGCAAGAGAAGATGAAGCTGAGGAGAGAACAAGTTCTGTGTCCCTCTCCTTCCGAAGTCCCTGGGTGCCAACATCTGCCCCCTCCCACTTATCCTAGCTTCCTTGGAGCCAGGGCTCCCTGATCACACTGCCCTTTCTGTTTGTGATTGAAGGCAAAGGAAGCGTCCAGAATCTGGGAGCATCCGGAAAACTTTTCGGAGTGACAGCCATGGGCTGAGCAGTTCCCTGACTGACTCCTCCTCCCCAGGGGTGGGGGCTAGCTGCCGCCCATCCTCCCAGCCCATCATGAGCCAGAGTCTCCCCAAAGAAGGGCCAGATAAGTGTTCCATCAGTGGGCACGGGAGCCTCAACTCCATCAGCCGCCACTCATCCCTGAAGAATCGGCTGGATAGTCCACAGATCCGGAAGACTGCCACAGCGGGAAGGTCAAAAAGCTTCAATAACCATCGGCCCATGGACCCTGAGGTCATTGCTCAGGTAACTGTGGGCTCCTGGACAGACAGCATGAGTCTACATTCATCACTACCACTTAGTGCCACCCACCTAATTATGACAGGACTTGAAACAGAATGATTATTTTGTACGTGATATACTGAGTATATGTCCACTCTGGACATGTGGACCCGATAAGACAGCTTAATAAGCAGTCTGCCTGTCCCTCTCTCCCCAGGAAGAACCTAAAGACAGAATAAAAGAAGCCTAGCTTCTTGCTCATACACTGGCTATTAGGAAGGCTGTTGTAATTTTTAAAGCCGGTATTAAGAGTATTTTGAAAGCCCAAGTTTTGAGTCTAAAGACCTTGGTAGACTTTAGTGAAACTGCCCGACTGTTGAGGCTCAGGTGTAATCCTGGCCACATGTTTATATTGCTGTGCCCATCACCATCATCCCGATTCCTAAGGCTAGTCTCTGGTACTGAATGGGTAGATGATCAATTAAGAACCTGCACCTGGTCTTAAAGACCTAAAAAATACTCTGGCTGCAGAGAGCTCTGGTAACCAAAAGGATTTGCAGCCCAAGCCTCCAGAGGCTATGGAGATGAGCTCCCTGGTTGCAGGGTCTTCCTTCTGTGTATGCACCGCACTGATGACTCTCTGTTTTCCATGAAATATTAGAGATCCAACCCCACATCTAAAAATCCGACTACCGGGGCCACTCCAAGCAGTTCACTCAGACGTCTCTCCCAACTATATAATTTTCATTAGACCAGGTAGGAACTAAGGGCTTATTGTTGCCTTCTTATCTCAACTGAGTTGAGATTCTCCTTACCCCATCTTCCAGGGGGTGATAGAGGCTGGGCATGGTCTCTCTTGGCTTAATTGTGGTTCTCTGCTTACGGAGATGTACCTGGCAAGCCCAGTATTGAGCTACAGGCCTGAGATGTCTTGCTTTGCTAGCCTTCTATTCTGTGCCTCTATTTAAGCTCTTGGCTGCAATCTGCCTTGCACTACGGGAATCCTCCCAGCTCCCTCCTTGGCCAGGTGTTAATAGGAATGTCAGGAAAGGTAGACAGCTGGGACAGACTAGCTGTAGAGTGCGACTGAGGAGGGAGATGGAGTTCTTCCTGAGCATTTTAAAGGTTTGAGAATGTCATAGGGATGAGTGAAACTGAATCACTGTGAACAGAAAGCATGCATCGGTCTGTACGACAAAGAAACCTTAACCAAAGGCCTTCGCTTGGAATGTGTAAAATCTTTCCATGTGAACCTAATCCCAAGAAGAAATCCTGTGGTAGTTTGGGGGTGCCAGACACAGGTTTATGGGGAGGGAGCGGGGAGCTGGGAAGTCTCACTGGAAGGCAGCTGGCTTGCATACAAAGGTTCTTTGGTTCTGCCTTGAGTCCCTGGGCTAGGACTGCTGTTGGGTAAAGATCTAGAGTGTTCCATTGATTTGCAGGCAATTGATTCACCTATGTGGGCTTTGGCTCCCCCTCCTGGTCACTCTTTGGTCCCCTTGGTGGTGATGGCTGGAAGGAAATGGTTTCAAATTGGACACTGCCCTGAGTTGGGGAGGAGGGGCGGGGGGAGGCGTCTTGGGCTCCTGAAACTTTCCTCAGCCCCTGAGGAGGAAGGACTAACCCTCTTCACCTTTGGCCTTGAAGTCCAAGAGAATAAAGATCATACATCATTTCTACCACTTTTTAAAAAAGTGTTTATTTTGTACAATTTCAAACCTACCCAAAGCAGACAGAACTGGATAACAAATCCCCATGTACTCATCACCAAACTCCTGGCCATTCTTATTTTGTCCGTGTTTCTCTTCCCCACTAGATTATATGTCACTTCGTCGATAAGTATTTCAATATCTATCTATAAAACCTAGGGTCTCTAAAAAAAATCAATTACTTTTTCTAAAGGAAAAAAAAAATCTCATGACAGTGAAAATCCCTCCGTCCCCCTTTCCCTACTTTCTGAGCATTCATATGTTCAAAGATTTAGGCCAAGTACAATAATCTGGACATCTTACGGTCAATTTCATGCCTTGGCCTGTGTTGTTGAAACCGGCTCCTTGGGGAATTCTCCCCTCATTTGCCTCACCTCCTCCTTTTTCCTGTTTTGCAGGATATTGAGGCAACAATGAACTCGGCCCTGAATGAGCTACGGGAGCTAGAACGGCAGAGCAGTGTCAAACACACCCCTGATGTGGTTCTGGACACCTTGGAGCCCCTCAAAACCTCCCCAGTGGTGGCCCCCACGTCGGAGCCCTCCAGCCCTCTGCATACCCAGCTCCTCAAGGACCCCGAGCCCGCCTTCCAGCGCAGCGCCAGTACTGCTGGGGACATCGCCTGCGCCTTCCGGCCTGTCAAGTCTGTCAAGATGGCTGCCCCGGTCAAACCACCAGCCACACGGCCCAAGCCCACTGTCTTCCCCAAAACAAATGCCACTAGCCCTGGTGTCAACTCATCAACTTCCCCACAGTCTACTGACAAGTCTTGTACTGTCTGAGGGATAATAATTTAATTGTTCTAGACAAGGGGACTATAGGGACTGACTGTTATTAAAATCTTCCTATTTAACTAGCTTGGGGACTTCAGTTGAAAATTAGGTTCTAAGATGTTCTTGCAGGAATTATTAGCCTCCCCGTCTCCCAAAACCTTGAGAATGAAGCCCTTGGTATCGCCTCTCCCTTCCCACTGCCCTCTGCTTCCCCCAGTCGTCGTAATTCAGCCAGCTGCAGTCCGTACCGTTCTTAGGTTAGCCAGAGACAGGTTTTCATTATCAGGTCACTGTGAAATCTGGTGAGGCAGTCCTGAGGACATGGGCTCAAGTCTCAGTCCCCTCAGACCACGGTGATGCCTTGACCAGATGGTTGCCTACTGCCATCCAGCTTTCAGTGGCATCTTGTTTTGGGAACTGATTATAGAGAATCA
The DNA here is from genome assembly GCF_029281585.2 of Gorilla gorilla gorilla. Taxonomy (NCBI): domain Eukaryota; kingdom Metazoa; phylum Chordata; class Mammalia; order Primates; family Hominidae; genus Gorilla; species Gorilla gorilla. The sequence goes on along the minus strand of NC_073224.2, from coordinate 50,298,804 downwards.
AATATAGTCCAGTCTTCATTTTACATACACACACATATTTTACACACACACACATTTTACACACACACACACACATGTTTTTCTAGTCTCTGGCATGTGTAGCCTCTCCTGGTCATAGACCAGTCTCTTTGTAAGTTATTGTGGCAGTTCACACAGTAGCCACCAGGGGTCTCTGTTTCCATTACAAACTTTGTTCTGTCTGGGCCAGAGAACCTAGCCTTTGAAATCTCTCCATCATATGAAACATAACGGGATGGGACAATCCCGTAACCTGTTTGGGGTTGGGGGCTTTCTCTCTGTGTTCTTTCCATTGATGTGAATTGGTCATTGGTGTTTGCTCTTGCTCTCCTCCATCCCCTAGAAGTACACCCCCGTCTTATTAAGGAGCTTTTAAAGTTTTTCTGAATGTATAGACATTTCTCGGGTTCCTACCTTTGTCTCTGATGGACCATTTTCCATTTAAGACATTTTCCTGTATAAGACAGTTTTATAGCTGGTTCCTTTTAGGGTAAAGAGTCTTAAGAGAGTTGTATTGTGTCTATGGCAGGTTTGGAAAAGGTAAGAAATGGGTCCTTTTTCCTCCTAATGTTTTTTGCACTTAAAACATAAAATTCATTATCCTATTAAAAAATTAAATTCAGCTTTGCTAATCCAGAAATTGTTCCCAAATGAAAACTTGTTATAAGTCCACCCCTTAGTTTGGTTATTTTACAAGGTCTCTCTTCAGGGACCAACAGGGGCTTAGAGAGCCTTAGTTAGATTAAAGGGAGACCCTACCTCTTAAAACCAGTTTTCATTTATCCAAACAAGGACAATTAAGGGAACCCTGACCCCACAGGCTCTCAAGTCTTCCCAAGGCCAGAATCGAAAGAAAATTAAAATTTGAATGCTGAATATTTTGGCTCTACTCTGGCCTTTTTTCTGGTTCCCTTCCAAAATGCACAAATCATACCCTTGTCTGCTCCAATTCAGTCTCCAAACCTGGTGCCCGTGGTCCTGGCCCCCCTAGCATCATGCTATATCCCAGGAGTACCAGGACCAGACACATCCACAGCCAGGCTCATGGGTCTCAGACAGAAACTTGAGTTAAAGCTGAAACTCATCCTTCTTCTCTGTGTTTTCTGGTTTAAAAGCTGCACTTATATTTTAGCCTTATTATTTTCTGTAGTTCCGGAGAGATGGTGGGTTGCCATTCTGGTAGGAAAATCTGAGTTTTCTTATCTTTGACCTAGAAGAGATTCTTTTTGGACCAACCTGCGAAATTGGTAGTTAGATCTATGGAAAGTGGTAGGATTTTTTTTTTTTTTTTTTTTAATCCTGTGCAAAGGAAAAGAGGTGCTTTGTGGGAAATCACTAATGAGAAGGCTAACCTGCAGCACCAGAGAAACCTTTCCAAGTGCTAGGCGGGAGAACTGAAGAACTCTTTCAGTGAAGTGAGTCAGCCTAGAAGAGGCAACCCACAGTCTTGGTTTTTGTTGCTGTTTCCTGACCTGTTGTTCTTGCCTGTCACCTGGGCCTACACAGGTCCCGAGCCAACGGGGCTTTCATACCCAAGGATCTGTTTCCTTGCTGAAAATGAAACCCTGTCTTTCACTTTACATTCCTTTCAATCCAACTGATCAAAACTGGTACCCACACTTGCCCTTTCTCCCTCTCTCCAGCACACTCCCTTCTAAGAAAGTAAAAGCAAAGCTTTCTTAATGGCAACGCTTTGGGCCTGTTCTGTTGCTCCTGCCTTATTTCTCTTTCAACCCTGTACATGACTCGTGTTCACCATCCCCTTGATCAGTGTCCATCCGCGCTAATTTGCATCATGAACTGAACAGTGTGTGAGTGGTCACCTACTAAACCCAGCTCTGGGGGCAGAGCTGTCTTCCCCATCTCTGGTGCTCCTAACACCTGTGAGATGGTCCTGTCGAGAGGACTAGGAACCGATAGGAGGAGAGTCCTTCTCGGCAGAGCTCACTGCAAACAACTGGAATTGAGGTTGCACACTGTGATTTTTACACCGAAAAGCCAAAAGGAGCTGGCCATCCAGGGCCTAGGGAGACCAGCCTTCCTCAGCTATGCTTGCCGAAACCAGCATGATGCTTCAAAGAGCCCTGCTCCACCCCTCATGGCATGGATCCTTTTCCTGGTGTGGACTCTGAAGGGTCAGTCTTCGGGGAAGAGAGGTGGGGTGGGGCTACTAGCATCCCAATTTAGAAAACAGAGGAGTTTGTAGCCAGCAGCCTGTAAACTGGAAACACTGGTCTCAGCCAACCTCCTCAGGGCGCCCTGGCTTCTCCCCAAGGAGATGAGAAACGGTGATACCAGCACCGGGATGCGCAGAGCACTGGAAGGGCTGGTGCAGATCTACTTCCCTTGCAGAAGAGAAGTCACATCTTCCAGGGAATCGCAACGTTGTGGCGTCTGACTTGTATGTCACATTTGTGTAAAATGGTATATTCTTTAAAATAGTGTTGATAACTGGAATATTGTATGTATGCTTGGAGATGCTTTGTGTGAACCTAAGACTGTCACTCAACAGATGTTGGATTGGGGAAAATCCAAAGCACAACTTCAAAATAAAATACATTTTTAGGTTTCGATGCTGCAGTTCATATCCCTTCTCTCCTCTCTGAAATCTCTGATTCAGGACTCCAGCTGCCCAGGAGGGATTTTGATTCGTCTGTGCTAACAGAGCCCTGCCTGGCAACACAGAGAGCAACGAGATGACCTTAGAGCCAGCCACCTTCTCCCTCCCCACCAAGGCACAGCACACTTGCATTTAGAATGGGAGGTTTTTTCCCCAGCATTTCCATTTAGCCTGTGTGTGGATTCTCATAGGTTTTGTAGAGAGTCTTCCAGCTCACCATTGGACTGCCTGTTGCCATGAGAACCATTTCCTTCACAGAATCCACCTTCCTTGTTTTCAATAAGGACTGTTCTCATTTCTATCTCTAGTCAGATTTCCTCACTTCAGGGAGTGGGGCCTAAGAAGTTGCTTAGAAACTTGGCAAGCTACAACCAAGGGTGACTAGAGATTCTTTCTTCCACAACCAAAGCCCTGAGTCATTCTGCCCTTGACAGCCCCCTGCCTCTGGGAGAAAAGCTGACCAATATGCTTGTGCTGTTGGTGGGAGTGGGGGATACAGGTGATGTCTTCTCTCCTACAGATTGTGAGTCTAGCAGAGCTTAAGTTCAAGGGTGAAGTTATTTCAAGGTAACAACTTCAAACAAATCCTAGAGCCCCTAGGGCCAACACTTATTTTTAACAGGCTTGTTCTAATAAAAGATGCCCCTGGGGATGGATCACATCTCTCCAAGTGGGTACCCTGTGTTCAGTGGTAATGCACGGAATCCTACCCCCAGCTCTAGACAGAACACTTTACAACCCCTTCTTAGGTTTATCATCCCTATCCGTTATTCATATATCTTTTATTCAGCTCTGCTATGCCCTTCCAGCCTACTGTCTCTTCCCTTCCCCTGTTTTCATGGAACAGCTACATCTTGAGCTTCTCTTGCTGGGCCCTTGGCCTCGGGTAAGTCAAGGCCAAGGCTGCTGTGCCACTCTGTGGCAGGAATGAGTTCTCCCTGACTGCAGGGAGAATGGGGATGGCCAGGAGCACCCCATAATAGCTGTGACATGGAGCCAGTTTGTAGGCTGTGAGCAGGGGACCAAAGAGCCCCTTTTCAGAGGGTCCCGAGGCAAAGGCAGGCTATGCTTTTTAGGTCCTCTTTATCCATATATGGTTCTTTTTATCTCATATGTCCTGATGGGGGCTGGATGGAAACTAGTGGCAATGAACACCGTCAAAACACAAGTCCATTCCATCCAGATAGAAACCAAAAATGGAGACCAGATGTATGTGAATTTAGGAAACAGTCTTTTAAGACTATCTAACCTAAATGTTTATATCAAATTTGTCCAACCCACAGCCCAGGATGGCTTTGAATGTGGCCCAACACAAATTCATAAACTTTCTTAAAACATTGAGATTTTTTTGCAATTTTTTTTTAGTTCATCAGCTATCATTAGTGTTAGAGTATTTTATGTGTGGCCCAAGACAGTTCTTCCAATGTGGCCCAGAGAAGCCAAAAGATTGGAATCCCCTGATTTATATTCATAGGTATATGACATTTCCTTTTACTCAGGAGTTAGCAACCTTGGCATATTACATATACTAAAGACAGTCATTTAGTCAATCAACATTAAGCTTCTCTCTGTACAAGCACTGTCATATGATACTGAACAGAAAAAAAAAAAAAAACAGGTAATGGAGCTTTCTAATGAGGAAGGACAGATAAAGAAGCAAAATGAGTATTACCCTGAAAATGAAACTAATAAGATAGGAGTTGTTCAGGAAATGAAGTATTCTGCTTGATCTGGCAAGGCTGATATGACTGGTAGACATCTAAGTGGAAATATCAGGTAGACCCTTGGATGTATGAATTTGGAGTTTTGGGGGTAGATAATACCTGAAAACGTATTAGGAGCTATTACATTATAGATGTATTCAAACAGAGATTCCCAGGAAGAGCGTGGAGATGGAAAAAAGAGAAGGTCCCGATCATTAGAAATGCAGCAAAGGGGCAGGGCGCAGTGGCTCACACCTGTAATCCAGCACTTTGGGAGGCCAAGGCGGTGGATCACCTGAGGTCGAGAATTCGGGAGCAGCCTGACCAACATGGAGAAACCCCGCCTCTACTAAAAATACAAAAAAAAAAAAAAAAAGTAGCTGGGCATGGTGGCACATGCGTGTAATCCCAGCTACTCAGGAGGTTGAGGCAGGAGAATCGCTTGAACTCAGGAGGTGGAGGTTGCAGTGAGCCAAGATCACGCCATTTCACCCCAGCCTGGGCAACAAGAGTGAAACTCTGTCTCAAAAAAAAGAAAGAAAAAGAAAGAAAAGAAAAGAAAAAAGAAAAAAAAAAAAAAGAAATGCAGCAGAGGAAGGGGGCCAGCAAAGAAGGTAGAATGAGCAAGTGGCAATAAGGTAGATGGCTGGGAAAGCACAGGGCCACAGACAGCAGGAGAGGACAATGCTTCAACAAAGCAGGGAATCTGCTGTTGAATGCCAATGGGGTAAGGTGAGGCTGGCATAGAAAGGGAATCATTGGACAAGAGCATTTTCAGCAGAGGGGGAATGAGTCCAACTGGAGTGGGTTAGGTGGCAAATGGGGAGGGAAGAGGCAGTAACTTGGCAACTCGTTGAATGGGGAGCATCGAGAGACAAGGGTAAGATGGGCAGTGCAGAGGTGCATTTGTTTGGTGGGGTGGACAGGACGCAGTAGAACGGGAAGAATGAATGTGCAGGAGAGGAGAGGGTGAGCTGCAGGGTACAAGCGGGAGGGTTGGCCATGGCCACTAGAAGAGGCTCAAGAAGAAGCACTTCCTGCTGTCGCGTGGGAGGGAAGGCAGGTGAGTACAGACACAGGGCAGGCAGTGGATGTGGGGGAGGAAATGAGGGAGCTCCCTTCTGATTGCTTCTTTTATCTAAGCGAAGTTTAAGGCAAGGTCCTTAGCTGACAATGTAGGAGGGAACAGTGCAGAGGAGGTTTGAAGAGTGAAGACAATGAGAGAAACACTTGCTTTTCCTCGAAGAGAGATGACGCTGGCACCAGTGCCGATTTCCTTCAGTGGCCTGGATGCTGCCTTACAGCTTGTCCCACTGCTTGGGGCCATAGCAGCAAGACTGGCTGTAGTGTTTGTCCCTCCTTCTGCACCCAAAGCTCCTAGCCAGAGCTGACCCCTGAAGGTGACAAAGAGCTGGGCTCCGAGAGCTCGTCACTCAGCCCTTTGCCCTTGTGACTGAGCATAGCAAATACGTATGGCCTGGCAATGCCCCCCAGCCTCTTCCATATGCACCCCAACCAGCACCCGAGTCCTTTCCCCTCCCCTTTAAGGCACTGGGCCGGCGAGTCAGTTGTGAAAAACTGGCTCAGGCCCCTTAGAGGCGGAAAAAGAAATTAATATCTTTTCAGAGCAGACCAGGTGCCAGGAGCTTCATCTCATTTTACTTTCAAACCAGCCCTATGAGAAACGTCGAGTGACGTGCTAGGGTCATCCACAGTAGGTGGTAAAATCTGAACTCAAACCTCCATGGCAATGGAGCTAGCCCCTGCCCTTCTTACTATACTTTCGGCCTCTTTGTAGAAGTCACATGAGATTCTGACAGCTGCTGTCAAGGGCCGCCCTCTTCCACCTCTGGTCCTTGCACTACCCTTGGATTGCCACTTCTATTTCTAGGACTCCTCAGAGCCACTTGGGAACACGTGGTGGGGACTCTTACAGACTTCCCTTCTGGAGCCCGCCAGCCCCCTGCACCTTCTCGGATGCAACTGGCTGTGCTGCCCAGCTGGGGCACAGGCAAGACATTGCTTCACTGTGTCCACACAGAGGATGTGACCTCACAGAGGATGCCCAAGGAAACTTGATCTGTCACGGCACATGGCTCCAGGCCACCTCTACCTCTTTCCCTTTTCTCAGCCTCAGTCCGGCTCTTCTCATGCTTCTGTGCCTCTGCACATGTGCCTACAGCCTGGAATTCCATTTCCCCAGCCCCCTCTCCTCTGCCTAACTCCCCTTTTCCTAAAGTCTGGCCAAGCAACCCTTCTGGAAAGCCCTTCTTGATCGCCTTCCTCCCCGCTGCGCGTCTGCCACTCATAGCATCTGCCATGCCATCCTGGACCTCCAGGCTCCTGATGGGATGCCCAGCCTTTATGTCCTCAGCACACAGTGCCTGCCTCATAGTAGGTGCTAGACACATGGCAGTTTCCTTTGAATGTGCTAAATATGCTGGGAAAGAGATTGATGGAGAGAGGAAAGTAAGAGTGCTGGTGAGGACCCAGCAGGTTCATCAGGGAAAAAAGTGGGTAAACATTACGGAAAAAAGTGGGTAAACATTGCATTAGGGCAAACCTCGGTGCCCTAAAGCAACAAAGGCTGATTTCTCACCAAAGCCAATGTCCCTTCTGGACCAGCAGGGGAAATCTGCTCAGGACAGTCACTCAAGGACCCAGACTAACAGAATCACACTGCCAGAAAGCAGAGCTCTGGGAGGGTCTTGCATCAGGAAATAAATGCTTTGGTGGGGAACTCACATGCTCCCCCTATCACAAAGTAACTAGGATGTGCAGTTCTCCCATGTGCCAGGCAGGCAGCAACCTGGGAAGACTAGGCTGGGTGCAGTGGCTCACGCCTGTAATCCCGGCACTTTGGGAGACTGAGGCAGGTGGATCAGGAGGTTGGGAGATCGAGACCAACCTGCTCAATCCACCTCACCAACTACACAGTGAAACCCCATCTCTACTAAAAATACAAAAAATTAGCCAGTGGCTCACGCCTGTAATCCTGGCACTTTGGGAGACCGAGGCAGGTGGATCAGGAGGTTGGGAGATCGAGACCAACCTGTTCAATCCACCTCACCAACCACACAGTGAAACCCCATCTCTACTAAAAATACAAAAAGTTAGCCGGGCATGGTGGTGCATGCCTGTAGTCCCAGATACTTGGGAGGCTGAGGCAGAAGAATCACTTGAACCCAGGAGGTGGAGGTTGCAGTGAGCTGAGATCATGCCACTGCACTCCAGCCTGGGTGACAGAGCGAGACTCCATCTCAAAAAAAAAAAAAAAAAAAAAAAGCAAGCTGGGAAGATTGGGTGGAACATGAGGATCTCAGGCACTCAGGCACATTCCTCCTGGTCCTGATGTGAGAAGTTGCAGCAACTCCTCCAGCTGGAGGTGTTATGGGGAGTTCTCTTTATCTGAGCACTAGACAGTTCTCAGCTCTGCTCCTGTTCTAGTGTCACTGTGGGAGGGGTGGGGCTGGCGGAGGAAACCACCAGGTGTGGCCATGGGAAAGTCCCTCCAACATTCTATAGAAACATGGAATTTCCTGGTTTTAACCATTTCACATCCAACTGCCATCTCAGAGCTGACCAGAGCAGCACAGACTCCTCCAGCCTCTTAGGACATTTGATGTGGGGCATCGAGTCCTGGCTGGGAAGTTGGCACCTGGGTGCCAGCCCCAGCAGTCTCTGAAGAGCATGGGTAAATTACTGAAGTGTGTGGGTCTCCATGCCTTCAATGCCTTTCTGTAAAATGCTTTCCAAGCTCCCAGACAATTCCAAATATATCCATGTCATCCAATCAACCCACAGAGTAGCTGTTACTCTGCGGGTGAGTGAGCTGGCTGGGAGGGGCTGCATGCTGTGTGCTCAGGTCACACTAGAAAGCATCAGCTGGGTCCCTGCGCTTGCTCTCGGACCTCTGCAGGCCTCCTGGGAAGGTGACTCAGATCCAACTTATAGGACTGGATCGGCATAGCTCCCACACTTCTTTGGGGTTCCTGGGTGTGGGAGCGTGGACTTCCCAGGCAGCTTTCCACTTAGTTAACTTGCCCAACCTGCTCTGTTGACTCTGGGAAGAGCCCTGAACTTCCCTGCTCCAGTGAACTGTGGGAGATGCCAAAACAGCACCCAGCTGCCCATCACGATTACCAGAAGGGCCCCAGTTCCTGGCTTCTCTGTGGCTCGGACTCTGGTCCTATTGCCTACCCTTGGGAACTCAGAGCATCCTCTTTCTCTTTTCTGCTGAGCTGGTGGCTGCACCGAGTTGCCTCTGTCTCTTTAAGAGAGAAAGAGAGAGCGAGAGACGGAAATCAGGAAGTGCGAGAGAGCTGAGAGCCAGGACTCAGTGCTGAGCTTGGTGTCCCACCGCCACAAGGAGGCAGGGAAGAAACCCACTAGTCCCAGCTCCTGGGGTGGCACAGACATTGCAACTGGCCCTGCCTGTGGGTCCTAGGGGCCCTTGGCCACCAGGAGGCTAAGAACACTGCTCATGAATGACAGCGAGCCCTGAAAGCTCTGGGGGCGTCACCCAGTCCCACAAGCCTGCATCCCCTGCAGTGGAGATGGGGTGAGTGTGCAGCGTGTGGAGGGGGGTGGGGGTGGAATGAGGGGCCAGACAAGGGGCAGCTGCAGGGCAGCTCAGCCGGGTGCAGGGGTGTGGGCTTGTTGGCAGCGGTGCTCTCACATAGAGCGTTGTGTGTGGCATGGAGGTGAGCCACCACGGGCCAACCACAAGCCCTCCCTGCGCTCTGCTTACCAACACCCAAAGCCAGCGATCAGTACCCAGCGCCTGCCCTCACCTTTCCCGGGGTCTTTCTCCCTGGCCGGAGTCTCAGGAGTAGGAGATGCTGGGAAAGGCTCCCTGAACAGTTTGGGAATAGAGCTGGAAACCCCCAGCCCAGCCCTGTGGGGGAAGGTGACAAACAGGAAAGGGTTAAAGGGCTAGGGTCGGTGGCCTTTGATGGAGGCTGAGAAGCAACTGCACTGAGGGGCGCCTCTCATCCGCCCTCCTCTTTCCGGTGTAGCTCAGCTCCTGGACGTGCCACAGACAGAAAGCATAACATACGCTTGCCAGGAAGAGCCTTTGCCTGACTCAGGGCAGCTCAGAGTGTGGGGTAAGTGCACTTGGCCACAGCAGAGCCCTGAGGAGGGAGGGGAGGGGAGGGGAGGGGAGAGGTGGGTGGGTGGCGTCTCACATGCTTCACTGTCCACTGCTCATTCATCCAACCACTGGCTGAGGGCCAATGAGCCCTTCTTTGCACCAGGTGCTTGGGGTGGTGGGGGGAGGATCTGCAGAGCGTGCAGAGTTGAGCCAGATGTGCCACAACCAGAGCTCCCGGGCACAGAATCCAGGAGCACACCGCCTGTCTGGGGCTCTGCGCTTTGCACCTCACTGCCTATTAACCCAGAGTTTTGAGCTGTTCCTTGCCCCAGTATCAGAGCCCTTGGCCTTGATTTCAGCCTGCTCTGCTCCAACCCCAGCCCCAGCCCCCAGACCTGCTGGCTGGCTCCAGCCTCAGCGGGGAAAACCAGACCCACTCATTCATGCTGAGCTACTGTGTTGTCTTCAGGAAGCCTCTCAGTACCTCAGTTGCTTCTGTGTAATGTCCGCTCCTGCCTGATCTGAAACTAGGAGTTGACCACCAATCTCTTCAAGGGGCCTCTGGCTCAATGAACTGACATTATCAAGGATTTGCATTTTTAAAAAAGATTACACAGAGAAAAAGTTCAGAGCAAAGGAACATAGGATTCCAGGCATGGCAACCCTCAGTTTGAGAACCTGTAAGATGTTAGAACACGAAGATGCCTTTTCTAGTCTAGCGTTATTTAAAAGTATTTAAGTGGCCAGGCATGGTGGTTCACACCTGTAATCCCAGCACTTTTTTGGGGAAGCCCATGTGGCCGGATTGCTTGAGCTCAGGAGTTCAAAACCAGCCTGGGCAACATGGCAAAAACCCATCTCTACTAAAAATACAAAAGACAGCCAGGTGTGGTGGTGCACACCTATGGTCCTAAGCTCCTCAGGAGGCTGAGTTGGGAGGATTGCTTGAGCCCAGGGGGTGGAGGTTGCAGTGAGTCATGATTGTACCACTGCACCCCAGCCTGGATGACAGAGTGAGACCTTATGTCAAAATAAAAAAAAGAAAAAGGAAAAAGAAAGTATTTAAAGGATGGTGGCCCTTCTAATGCTTCTGTCCCCAGGTATCCCAAAAAGGCCAGCGCTGGCCTTATTTTTCAAAGAGAAATTGAGTTTAACTTCTGAGGATACACTTTCTGGTACTAATTGCTTTAGGAGAACTAGGCTTTGGAGAAAAGATGAGGACAAAGATGGGAAACAGAGTTGTAGGGGGTTTCAGATTCTCCCAATGGCTGCATGATGAATTTTGCCTCCCCATACCCTGCTCTCACACACACACCCACACCCTTCTCCCCAACCCCCTACACACATACACACACACACACTCACACACACACACACACACTCTGAAGCAGCCCCATCTCTCTTGGAGCAGTACTGGCCCAGCTGTCAGCTCACAGCAGCAGGAAGTGGTGGGCCTGGCAGGCAGGCCAGCGGGGGCTGGGGGAGTGGCTCTGGACTCATGTTGCAATCCTGGAGATTTGTGGTGGTGTGGGAGATGCTCCCTGACCCTGGGCCCTTCCTCCTATACTGTTTCTGCTTCCTGGGACAATCTCAAGCCTGGATGCCAAAACCCCAGAATCTTCAGTGCTGGGGAGAGGTGCTAGAGACAAGAGGTTTGTCTCTGCAGAATGACCTGCCTCAGGAGGGGCTTCAAGGGAACTTGGGGAGCCAGGACAGGCAGCAGGTGGAACAGGTGCCGGCTGTGGGCTGAGGGCTCAGTGGGGGCCCTCTTGTTGTGCTGTGCGTCCTTTTGGGGAAGTTACTTAACCTTTCTGTGCTTCACACTTCCCCCGCTCCCTTGCTTGTGGAATGGCCATATGGAGCCCTTCTTGGGGTAGCCTTGGGGCACAGTTACAGGTCAGGCCACCAGCAGCCACCCTCTGCCAGGAATGGAATCCTGGGCCCCCAGCATGCTCTTTCTCTAGGCAGAAGGTGACCAGCCAGCTCAGGGCAGGAGATGCAGAGCACAGCCAATTACCTGTGGCACACAGACGACCTGCTGGGGCAGGGGGCCACTGCCAGTGTGTACAAGGCCCGCAACAAGGTAGGAAGCAACCCTGGCCAGGCCCTGTCCAGCCCAGCCTTGGCCCCCTCATGCCTCAGAAGCTGACCCAGTCAGCCCCCAGTGGGCATTGAGGGTGGTGGGACAGGGACCTCTGGATGTTGTGTAGCACACTCATACTGTGGGTTTGAGCAGAGGCATAGGGAGCTGAAAACGGCTCCTTGAGAGGATGCCTCTGTCAGGCACGAGTTGGAGCAAGAGAACTGTGAAGTAACAAGGCAAACATCCGAGGAAGGTAACAGCAAATGGGATCTAGGAATAGCGGAGCGGGGAATTAGGCCTTGTTTGGATTTATCCTGCGAGAATGTATGAGATGATATCCACTCTGTCTTACTCAAGAGTGGTAGCCGGCCGGGCACAGTGGCTCATGCCTGTAATCCCAGCACTTTGGGAGGCCGAGGTGGGCAGATCACGAGGTCAGGAGATCGAGACCATCCTGGTCAAGATGGTGAAACCCTGTCTCTACTAAAAATACAAAAATTAGCTGGACATGGTGGCGTGCACCTGTAATCCCAGCTACTCGGGAGGCTGAGGCAGAGAATCGCTTGAACCTGGGAGGCAGAGGTTGCAGTGAGCTGAGATCTTGACACTGCACTCCAGCCTGGGTGACAGAGCGAGACTCTGTCTCAAAAAAAAAAAAAAAAAAAAAAAAAAGAATTGGAGCCATACAGACCAGGTTCCAATCCCTTCCCTGCTGCTAACCCCAGGGAGTGTTAGCTGCCCTGTGATGATTGTCAATAGCAATTGTAATAATGATAATAAGCCATCCCCTGCAGGAGATCAGAGTGTCAGGATCGTGTCACCTCCCAGTGCTGGACTCTCTACCCCTTGAGAGGGAAAGGCGGTGCGGATGGGAGCCCCCATCCAACCAGGCTAATCTCTGGGGTTGGGCTGGCCGGAGAGGCTGAATGGAGGCCCAGGAGAGGGTGGCTGCTCCCCTGTGGGAGTGGGACATGTGCTAATCCCATGCTGTCTCCCACTGCTCCCTCCCCAATGGCAGAAATCCGGAGAGCTGGTTGCTGTGAAGGTCTTCAACACTACCAGCTACCTGCGGCCCCGCGAGGTGCAGGTGAGGGAGTTCGAGGTCCTGCGGAAGCTGAACCACCAGAACATCGTCAAGCTCTTTGCGGTGGAGGAGACGGTAGGTCCGGTGCTTGGTCAGAGAATGGTCTTGTCCTTGACCCTTATGGTCTGGGGAGAATCAGGCCACATGATAACAGAGATTTGGTCCCATGCTCATCAGCAGGTCAGAGACAGCAGGCAAATTGCAGAAGGGAGCAAAGGGGACAAGGGGGTGGGGGCGGTGCACTGGAAAGGAACGATGGACAGAATCAGTACCTAAGCAGAGGGTTTCCTGGAATAAGTGACTTTGGATTCCAGTGTGTGGGATCAGTGTGAGGCCAAGGAGGGAAGGCCAGGCCAGAAGCTGGGACCTGGAGAATGGGGGCTCTGGGCTCCAGGCTGAGCCACTTCTTCCTGGTGGGTGGGGAGGAGAAGTGCCGTCCTCATGAGCCCCTCTCTGTCCCACCCATAGGGCGGAAGCCGGCAGAAGGTACTGGTGATGGAGTACTGCTCCAGTGGGAGCCTGCTGAGTGTGCTGGAGAGCCCTGAGAATGCCTTTGGGCTGCCTGAGGATGAGTTCCTGGTGGTGCTGCGCTGTGTGGGTGAGCCCCTCCCTGTCCCTGCCTCCACCCTCAGACCAGCAGCAGGCCTGGGACAGATGCTGACAGGACTCAGGTGTCTGACTCCTGCTAATCATTCCATTTAAAATTCCAACTTAAAAATTAAACCTAAAAAAGATTGTACACCAATGTTCACAGCAGCGTTATTTACAATAGCCAAAAGGTGGAAACATCCTAACTGTGGAAACAAAATGTGGGAGGTACCTAAAATAGAATATTATTCAGTCTTAAAAGGAAAGAAATTCTGACACCTGCTACAACATGGATGGACCTTGATGACATTATGTTAAGTGAAAAAAGCCAGACACAGAACGACAAATCCTGTATGATTCCACTCATACATTCATAGAAACAGAAAGTACCATGGTGGTTTCCAGGGGCTGGGGGCAGAGGAGAATGAGGAGTTGTTTAATGAGTACGGTTTCAAGTTTGAAGAATGAGGCCGGGTGCAGTGGCTCATGCCTGTAATCCCAGCACTTTGGGAGGCCCAAGTGGGCGGATCATTTGAGGTTGGGGGTTTGAGACCAGTCTGGTGAACACGGTGAAACCCTGTCTCTACTAAAAAAATACAAAAATTAGCTGGGTGTGGTGGTGCATGCCTGTAGTTCCAGCTACTTGGGAGGCTGAGGCATGAGAATGGATTGAACCTGGGAGGCAGAGATTGCAGTGAGCTGAGATTGCACCACTGTACTCCAGCCTAAGTGTCAGAGTGAGACTCTGTCTCCAAAAAAAAAAAAAAAAAAAAAAAAAAAAAAAAAAAAATTGGAGAATGAGAAAAGTTCTAAGATGGATGGTGTGATGGTGGCACAGCAGCGTGGGTGTGCTTAGTGCCAATGAAGTGTACACTTAAAATTGGTTAAAATGGGAAATTTCGTTATGCATATTTTACCACAATTGAACACCTAATCAAAAGAAGTAATACAAAGAGGGGTGCTGCCCTTGAGGAGACAGAGCCACCACCCATCTTGGTTTCCTAGAGAATCCAGATGGCACCTCCATACCCTAGTGTCCTTGAGATGCCATCCTAAGCCCCATGCGCGTCTCTGCCCTGCCTGTCCCATGGCTCTGTCAGCCCACGGGAACTCCTGTCTCTCTGGACGCAAGGACAGCCTTCCCACCAAGATGAGCCTCAGACACTAGACTGTCCCCGGCCAGAGCCAGCTAGTGGCCTCCCCGTCTGTCCCCAGTGGCCGGCATGAACCACCTGCGGGAGAACGGCATTGTGCATCGTGACATCAAGCCCGGGAACATCATGCGCCTCGTAGGGGAGGAGGGGCAGAGCATCTACAAGCTGACAGACTTCGGGGCTGCCCGGGAGCTGGATGATGATGAGAAGTTCGTCTCGGTCTATGGGACTGAGGAGTACCTGGTGGGTGAGCTGCTGGAGACCCGCTGCCCTATGCTGAGGGCTCCCCTTGCCTTGTGAGCCCCCCAGAGCCCCCTTGAGGGGGTGTGGCCCACCTCCTGCTTCCACAGGAGTTATGTCTCTCCCCTGTACCCCAACCAGAAGAATGCATTCTGTTCTCTAAGATGGAAAAGGTGAGGCTGACACCCATTTTTAAGATGACAAAGGAGAAGGATTTGAACAGTTCTGTTTTCACCTGCAGGCGGTGAAAGGGGGTCTGACATGTCTCAGGCCCTTGCCAGCCCTCCCGCTCCATGGCCTCGTTCTGGTTCTCTCCCGCAGCATCCCGACATGTATGAGCGGGCGGTGCTTCGAAAGCCCCAGCAAAAAGCGTTCGGGGTGACTGTGGATCTCTGGAGCATTGGAGTGACCTTGTACCACGCAGCCACCGGCAGCCTGCCCTTCATCCCCTTTGGTGGGCCACGGCGGAACAAGGAGATCATGTACGGTGGGCCACAGGGCAGGGAATGGGGCGGACTGGCAGTCCCCTGGCCCTTCCCCCACCGGTCCTTGCTGTGTCTTCTGGTCCCCTCACACTCCATGGCCCTCCTCTGGTCCACCCCCCAACCCAGGCTCTTTGTAGCTCTCTTTTTGTTAATGGGATCAAACAAGCAGCTGAGCTCTGCCCAGGGCTGATGGGAGTCTGTGAATATGCCCTATGTTAGTTCGGTGCTTCACTCTAGCCCTCTGCTCCCTTACTGCTCTCCTTGTCTCAACCGAAGCTCAAAGAGTGCCTTGCCTAAGGTGGAAGAGCTCACCAGGGGCAAAGGTGGCAGCTTCCTGTTCCCAGGTCCAAGGTCTTTCCATGGTTTTGTGCCATCGGACAGGGAAGTAGCAAGTGGCTGGAGACAGTAGCGGCTCCCTCTGAGTGCACAGCCCAGAGCAGAGGAGATGTCAGCTGGCTTAGTGGGAAGGTTGCTGCACCCACCTCAGCCCCGGGGTCCAGCTGTGTGGAACCTATATCAGGCCCGCGAAAGGGGCAGAAGACCAGCATGGACGGGGGTTGTCAGGGAAGGCTGGACTCTGAAGGGAAAGAAAGAGGAGAGGATACTGGGGCCATGCATAGCATGGGCAAAGGTGTGGAGGAAGCTGGCCAGGCTGAGGGAAGTGTAGCAGGGGGGAGAGGGAGAGGCAGTGGACAGGGCAAAGGTGTCTCTACCTGAAGCAAAGGGCTCCAGGAGGAGTGCTGAGGCAAGGCGCTCTCACAGCTGAGAGCCAGGTTTCTCACACTCCATCTGTCAGGCTACTTTGGGGCAGCTGGGTGACTTGAACCTGTGCTCCGAGCCCTTTGTGCTGAGTGTGTCGTTGCCCGGCAATGTGATAGCTGGGGATCCCGCTGACCTGGCCTTCCTCCCCCCAGGTACCGGATCACCACGGAGAAGCCGGCTGGGGCCATTGCAGGTGCCCAGAGGCGGGAGAACGGGCCCCTGGAGTGGAGCTACACCCTCCCCATCACCTGCCAGCTGTCACTGTGAGTGGGACCCTGCTGGGGGGTGATGCTGGAGTCTGAGCTGGGTGTCACTTCTCTCTGCTAAGTCAAGACTTCTGAGGCCTGTTCCAGCAGGTTCCGGGCATGCTGCAGGCTTGGGCACACCACTTTCCCATCTGGTTGCTGGAACGAGTTCTTCCAGCTCTTCCTCCCCAACCCACCCTGCCCCACCATCTTGGTCCTAGCTCTTCAGGACATTCTCTTAGAACGTTCCTATTGCCTGCTTAAGGAGGATAGGTATGGGCCCCCGCCCCTGACAGTCTCCATGTCCTGGGAGGGCAGGGGGCTGCAGAGCCAGCTGGTGCCCATCCTGGCCAACATCCTGGAGGTGGAGCAGGCCAAGTGCTGGGGCTTCGACCAGTTCTTTGCGGAGACCAGTGACATCCTGCAGCGAGTTGTCGTCCATGTCTTCTCCCTGTCCCAGGCAGTCCTGCACCACATCTATATCCATGCCCACAACACGTAAGTGGGGGCGAGGGAGGGAAGCAGTGAGAACCTTCTCTGCCCAAGCAGCAGTGCATGTCCAAAGCAGCATCTCCCACAGTACGTTCCGAGGAGTGTGTACATAGGAACGCTTCCAGGTCCAAACGTAGTTGGAAAAAGACTAGTTCTACAAAGTTAAAGCTAAACAGGTTTTCTTGCATGTACTTCAGAGAGTCAGTACCTTTTCTAATGCTAATATGCATTATACGTCTGAGAAGTGTGTGCGTGGTATATGTTGGCTGTACATTTCCTAAAGGTACTGCTCATAGTACCCTTGATTCCTGGATAATTTTATAGAACTAGGTAAATTTTAATGGCAGTGTGACAGGAAGAGGTGCAGAGGCCGAGGCTGGGTATTGGGACTCCCGGGACCTGTTCCCATTCTGTCTCCATCACTGTAAGATGTGAACTCTCCCCTTGGTCTCTCCACCCTTGATGACAGAGAAAACCACCCCCGTCCCTCCCTCCGCAAAACAGAGCCCTGTCTATGGGCAACGCTTAGCTGGGGCTTAGGCCACCCTAGCCCCCTGCCTTGCCTACTGACACCCGCTGCCCTCTGCTCCCCACCACGGCTGTGTCTAGGATAGCCATTTTCCAGGAGGCCGTGCACAAGCAGACCAGTGTGGCCCCCCGGCACCAGGAGTACCTCTTTGAGGGTCACCTCTGTGTCCTCGAGCCCAGCGTCTCAGCACAGCACATCGCCCACACGACGGCAAGCAGCCCCCTGACCCTCTTCAGCACAGCCATCCCCAAGGGGCTGGCCTTCAGGGACCGTGAGTAGAGCCACCTGGGCTGGATCTTTCTCCTCCCCACATTTTCCTCTGAGACAGGAGTTTGCAATCCAGGCCATTGGTTACTTTTCTTTGTGGGCGTTTCTTTGGGGCCACAGGGAGCAGGAGGCAGATGTGGGTTCTAATTCTGCAGACGCCTCTGAGATGCCACATGACGTGGGCTGGTGGCTTGACCTCCCTGGGGCTTACTGGCATCCTCAGAGCTGTGGAAAGAGCTCCAGTGGAAACAGGGAGATCTGGATTTAATGCACTTTCCATAATCTCTGATTTGTGGGGAAGCCTCAGGCAGTTTGTGTTGGAGGAAGCCCAAGTCTGAGCTCCTGGAAAGAAGGGAAGGGGGTCAGGGGTCCAGAGCTTGGGCCTTTCTCCAAACTCTAGCAAAAATGTCCTTTCTTCTCACTTGAATAATGCAAGTTTTATCCTCTTTCTCTGAGGCTAGGAAGGGGTATTCACCTCAAAACCTGTGGACAAGAGGGTGATTTAGTCCATTTTCAGCTCTTGGACATGAGGAAGTAGTTCTCAAAAGTGGCCGCAAGGTGGCAGTGAGGGATCACAACTTTAAGTGCGGCTAAGGCTGGCAAGGTGGGAGGCTCAGGGTGAGTTGTGAAGCCTGAGGTGGGAGATTGGCAGTGAGGGGTGAGTGTGAGCTGGAAATAATGAAAGATAAGCCGACCCAGCACCATACAGGCAGGCCCCTCAGACAGGGTCTTTGTCTGCAGCTGCTCTGGACGTCCCCAAGTTCGTCCCCAAAGTGGACCTGCAGGCGGATTACAACACTGCCAAGGTGAAGGGCAACCCCCAGGTGGCAGAGAGGGGCATGACCCAAGGGTAGGAGGTGTGGGACCTGGCCCTGTGCATCTCTGTGTTTCAGGGTGTGTTGGGCGCCGGCTACCAGGCCCTGCGGCTGGCACGGGCCCTGCTGGATGGGCAGGAGCTAATGTTTCGGGGGCTGCACTGGGTCATGTGAGTAGTCATGAGGGCTGGGCACAGAGGGGGAGGCGGGCAGGAGGGGGAGGCGGACAGGAGGGGGAGTGGGCAGGAAGGGGAGATGGTGGGGGGGTGGGCAGGAAGTGGAGGTGAGCAGGAGGAGGGGGTGGGCAGGAGAGGGAGGTGGGTAGAGAGGGGGAGGCGGGCTGGAGGGGGAGGCAGGCCGGAGGGGGAGGCAGGCCAGAGGGGGAGGCCGGCAGGAGGCGGAGGCCAGTATCCTGGGATGCTGTCTGCATGCACGGTGCTGAGTCCCCCGATCAAGGCAGCTCTGACTCAGTCTCCCCTTGGACAGGGAGGTGCTCCAGGCCACATGCAGACGGACTCTGGAAGTGGCAAGGACATCCCTCCTCTACCTCAGCAGCAGCCTGGGAACTGAGAGGTGGGTGTTCGCCTCAGGCCAGCTGGGACCTCTCAGCCCTGCCTTGTCTGCTCCTCACCCTAGATACTTCCAACAATGCACCTCTTCTCCCCAACCCAGGGCTACTGCCTTCCCTGCCCTCCTAGAATAGAGGGCACCCGCACCCTATCCCTTATCCCCACCTCACCAGATAACTGCACTGGCTCCCCCAAAACCCAGTCCCTCACCTGCAGGGGAAGGGGCCCATGGGGGCACAGACTCTCCAGGTACCAAGGTGGCCTCCCTATCCCAAGAAGGGGCTTGTGTCCTGCCAAGTCCTTCTCTGAATGATTTAGAGTGCTCACCCTATGCCAAGTGCCAGCAGAACTCTAGGGGGAGGACTCACACCCACGCACAGTTCCTGGATGTGACCAGGGATGGAGATCCAGGTGGTCTCGTCCTCCATGCCTCGTCTCCTGCTTTCTCTGAGTCTTCAACTTATCCTTGCCTTCCTTGGGTTCCCTGCCCCAATCTTTGGAACCCCACTCCCTCCGCTCCCTTGTCTTGGGCTAATAAGGGGGGATGGGTTGGAAAAAGAGAGAGACCGGGCAGGAGGAAGCCAAGTGGAAGGGTCTGGAGATGGGGAATGTGGGAAGACTTCATTGGCCAGAGCACGATTGAGAAGTAGGCACAGCACCCCAGATCCTGGAAGGCACGAGGCCATGGTACAGGTGAGGGTGGGAGCTCTGCAGCCTAGGGATGCCACTGGTGGCGGGAGTCTTTGGGAACAGAAGATCAGAGACTGCCCATATGCCTGAAGGCCCCCTCCTCCCACCACCCCCAGCCCTTGTCCTCAGGGAGCTCCAGGGAGTTTCCCAGCTGTGGGCTGACTCATGCAGCCCCGCAGGCCTCCTGCTTCGCAGCAGCAACGCAGTTGATGGGGCAGCTGGGAGGTGGAGGAGCAGGGAGGAGGAAGAGGAGCATCTCCAGATAACAGGGATGGAGTCTCCATCCAGACTGAGCCCCTCTCAAATGGTGACAGAGAGTAGGGTTCAGTCAGCAGAACTGCAAGTGAATCTCCTTGGAGCAGAGCTCTGTCCAGGGCACAGAGGGGGCTCCAGGGGTAGATGTGGCATCTTGTCATTCAGAGAGGCCCATGCTTCCTCCGGAGCAGCTAGCCCTTCCTGGACATGTGAGGGCTGATGGGATTGTTGGGTAAGAGGAGACTTGAGATGGGTAGAGGCAACCACGGAGGCCTTCCTGAAAGACGAGGCTTTTAAGGCCAGAAAGAAGAAGAATACCTCAGGCAGGAAGGTCTGCGCAGAGACAAAGAAGAAAAGGGCCCTGTTCGGGGGAAAGGAGGGGATGCTGGGGAGGCTTACTGAAGCCACAGTCATGATGGCAGATAGCCCAGAGCTAAGCCAGAGGTGGACAGAGGTGGAGGGGAGGAGGGGAGGAAAGAATGCATAGAGGCCCTGAAGGAGTCCAGCTAGAGAGAGGTTGGACCCCAGTAAAACAACCAGTAGAGAGCCATTGTAGATTCTTGACCTGGAAAGATGTGTTTGGGAAAGCTTTTTGGGTGTCTGTCTGCCCACTTGCCCTGGATGGACAGGCATGGTGGGGAGTGGCACGCTGGCCTGGGTCTGGCGTCCTGGCATCCTGGTGTCCGCTGGCTGCTGTTCCCCTGTTCTGGCTCTGCAGCCTCCTCCAAGGTGGCCTCCGTGGTGTGTCTAGAGAGCTGGGGTCAGGCAAGTGCCTGCTTTGAAGCCTATTTCAGCCTCCCATCAAGGAGGAGGATGGTGAGCAAAAACAGTTGTGAGCAGGGAGCCAGAGGGCCAGGTGCAGCCTCTTCTCTTAGTCTGGGTGTGGCTCCAGCCCATTGTCACCTTCCCCTACCTGGGCCTCTGTGTCCTCATTTTCAAAATGAGAGGGTTGCATGATCTCTGCGGCCTCCCAGCTCCCACATGTTGCAAGCCCATTCTTGCCTGAACATCCCCAGACCTGTAGATTCTCCTAAGGGCTGAAGACACTAGCTCCACCCACAGTGGAACCAGGTATTTTCATGAGCTGAATGTCACACTGGAGGAACCCAGCACCTCATGCCAAGTGGCCCACCTTTGCCCAACCTGGTGACTCGCCTCTCCCCCAGTGTGCATATCCTGCCTCAGGTTCCCCAGGACAGGTCCTTTGGTAGAGCAACCTTGCCATTGTCCCAAAGCTCCCTGGCCCTCCTAGGCAGCTGCTGCCATCCAGAGGCACTGCTCAGGCAGCCAGGACGGGCTTTGGGAATCCTAGGGCTTCCCCCAGCCCCGCCACCAGGCAAGACATTCCAGGCAAGACTTCATCTCCAAGGTCCCTTTTGATGCCTATGAACATCTTATTATGTCGCAGGAAGGAAGTTTGTCTCCTCGTTTTATAGATGAAGAGCCTGAGGCCTGGAGAGCTAAAGGACTAACCCAAGGTCATGCAGATAGCAAATGCCAGGACTAGGACTCGAACCCATGTCTCCTGACTCCCTGTGGAGATGTATTGGGTCCAGCCTCACCCTCTTCTGCCGTCAGATTTCCCATGCCTTAAAATCCATTTGTGCACTCAGTAACGCCTTCAGCATCCATGCACTGACAGACTACTGTGTGCCGAACACGTTGCTAGGCACGAGACGTACGAGGAGCAAAGCGACGGCACCCCTGTCTTCAAGGAGCCTGCAGTTCATTCCTGATTCTCTCTTTGCTCAGCTCCCCTCTCCTTCCCTGCTCCTCCATTCCCAAGCCAAAATACACAGCACACTTTTTAAAAATCATGATTGTTACTAAAATGTATATACTAATGGTAGAAAGTTAGAAAACAGAGATAAGCAAAAATAAGAAAATTAAAATCCCATAACCTACTATCTAGAGACAGGTTATCACACCTTAGGAGTACACATCCTTCTAGATATTTTTCTACTATGAGTAAACATTAACCAACATGAAATGATAGTGTATTTGCTGTTTTATAACCTGTTTTTGGGATCACGTCTGCTGTCCCACCTTCTGGACTCATCTAGAGCTTCCCCTTGAAGTTGTTTGTCTTGTCCTTCTTTCTCAGCATTTCCTGTAAACTGGGAAGTTTTAAAAAAAATTTTTTAGTATTTTATTTTATTTCTTTTCTTTTTTTTCAAGGCAGGGTCTCACTGTGTTGGCCAGGCTGGTCTTGAACTCCTGACCTCAAGCAATTCTCCCACCTTGGCCTCCCAAAGTGCTGGTATTACCGGTGTGAGCCACCATGCCTGGCTTTTATTTTGTATTGTATTGTATTGTATTGTATTGTATTGTATTGTATTGTATTGTATTGTATTGTATTATTATTTTTGTAGAGACAGGGTCTCACTGTGTTTCCCAGGCTGATCTCAAACTCCTGGTATCAAGCAATCCTCCCACTTCTGCCTCCCAAAGTGCTGGGATTACAGGCATGAACCACTGTGCCAGGCCTAAACTGGGAGTGCACAAGGCTAGATGGATTCCAGTTGAACATTTTTTGCTAGAATACATTATTGATGATGCCGGGTATTGTATGTTGACATACCACTGGCTGGTGATGGCCTGATTCCTCTACTGTACCGTTACATTGTCCCTGTAGAAGAAAGAAGCAGAGTGGTGTGACCTTGTCACCGTGCGAATGCCCACCCCATTATCATCCATCATTGCTTGTAAGGCTATGCCCCAGAGAACGATTTCACTGGGCAGCAAGATGATAATGTTCTAACTTCTGATATATCATTGCCTAGTAGTCTACAAAATATAGCTTTTCCCTCATCAGAAAGCTATTGGTTATCAAGAAATACAGTTTCTACTGGACAGGAACTTAATTCTTTCCCTTGAGTTACAAAGTTTCCTGGTAAGGAGATCATTAATAGCAGCCTTGCATCATGGGCCCGTGAATTTTCATAGACTCAAGGTGTTACAATCTGTCTCAACCTTTATTCTTTGCAATACTCAACAATGTCACAACTTGGGTGAGCAGGGCCCTCGTCAGGATGGCGCCTCTGTCCCAAACACAAAACTTCCCAGAGACCCGGAGAGCCACCAAGGCTGTCCCACAGATGCTATGCCCAGCATGTGCCAACAGAGCTCTCTGCCTCCCACCTTGGCTGCTCCTAAGCCCCCAAATGTGGCCTTTCTCTTTGCTTCCCTCAAGGTTCAGCAGCGTGACTGGAACGCCTGAGATCCAGGAACTGAAGGCGGCCGCAGAACTGAGGTCCAGGCTGCGGACTGTGAGTGAGGCTGGAGGGCAAGGGCTTAGCAGGATCAGAGCTGGGGGCCCGTGTTCCAGCCAGCCTGCCCACCAGTGCCCAGGCTGAAGACCCCACGGGGGTCTGCCTTTTTGCCCCACAGCTAGCTGAGGTCCTCTCCAGATGCTCCCAAAATATCACGGAGACCCAGGAGAGCCTGAGCAGCCTGAACCGGGAGCTGGTGAAGAGCCGGGATCAGGTACATGAGGACAGAAGGTCTGTGGGATTTTCCTTCTTTGTGGGGTGGGAGTGGGGGAGTGGGCAGCTCCAAAGGTCCAGTAACCTTTAGCCTTTTAGACGTCAGCTTGCATTCCCCTTTCTCTTGGCAAGGGTGCTAGGGCATGGGGGAGTAGAGGGAGATCCAGCAATAAACAAGAACCCCCCGACTGCCCCAGACACCAGCCAGGAGGAGAAAAGGATCTGGGGTCCTGCACCCATCTTGGAGTTTGAGGAATGCCTTGGGAATCTTAGCAGGTGCTATAATTCTGAATAAAAGAAGACTTTAGTTCCCTTTCTCTGTGTCAGGCCCTTGGGTAGGTCCTCTCACGCACAGCATCTCGTCGAATCCTGAAAACAATAATGATGCTATGATAATGCCCTTTTTATAGAACCTCAGTCAGGACAGCCAGTAAATGACAAATGACAGAGGTGGCTTCAGGTCAGGTCTGTCCACCTCCAAAGCCTATGTTCTTGGCCTATGCCAGGCAGGGGTTTACAACCTTTAAGGCACCACTCTCCCTTTTAACAGACATAAAAATACCCCCCTCCCCCAGGCCCCAGCTGACTGTGTGGAGCTGCTGCCTACCTTGCCGCTTCTGACCAGGGGATGGGTGGTGCCCAGCGCGGACCTCCTCCCCATTCTCTGGTGCCTACTGTAATCTGGGCCTATCCCCATCCATCATCCCATGCCCTCAATTCTAACTTCAAACAGCTCTGAACACCACAGGAGTTTTTCTTAACTGTTTTGGCCATAAAACCTGACCTAAACCGAATGAGGCTCTTTATAGAATTTATCCCACTTACGGTGAATGTTCTTGTGGTTCTTTGGAGATGTGAATGTGTTTGATTAGGAGTTGATGCCCTGCTCGGGCCATTCCACAATACACTGTGTGGGTACCAAATTGCCTTTCTGATATCAGAAGACGATTCTCAATTCAGAGCACATTTGGCCCCGTCCTTTTGGATGAAGGCTGCAGATTTGAGGCCCTGTCCTTTTGGATGAAGGCTGAGGATTGAGGTCCTGTCCTTTTGGATGAAGGCTGCAGATCCCAGGCCCTGTCTTTTGGATGAAGGCTGTGGATCGAGGCCCCATCCTTTTGGATGAAGGCTGAGGATCAAGGCCCCATCCTTTTGGATGAAGGCTGCAGATCTGAGGCCCTGTCCTTTTGGATGAAGGCTGAGGATCCCAGGCCCTGTCTTTTGGATGAAGGCTGAGGATCGAGGCCCCATCCTTTTGGATGAAGGCTGCAGATCCCAGGCCCTGTCTTTTGGATGAAGGCTGTGGATCTGAGCCCTGTCCTTTTGGATGAAGGCTGAGGATCGAGGTCCCATCCTTTTGGACGAAGGCTGTGGATCCCAGGCCCCATCTTTTGGATGAAGGCTGTGGATTGAGGCCCCGTCCTTTTGGATGAAGGCTGAGGATCAAGGCCCCATCCTTTTGGATGAAGGCTGCAGATCTGAGGCCCTGTCCTTTTGGATGAAGGCTGAGGATCGAGGTCCCATCCTTTTGGACGAAGGCTGTGGATCCCAGGCCCTGTCTTTTGGATGAAGGCTGTGGATCCCAGGCCCTGTCTTTTGGATGAAGGCTGTGGATCCCAGGCCCTGTCTTTTGGATGAAGGCTGTGGATCGAGGCCCCGTCCTTTTGGATGAAGGCTGAGAATCAAGGCCCCATCCATTTGGATGAAGGCTGCAGATCTGAGCCCTGTCCTTTTGGATGAAGGGTGTGGATCCCAGGCCTTGTCTTTTGGATGAAGGCTGTGGATCTGAGGCCTATCCTAGCCACTTCGTCTTCCACCCGCATGTTCCTGGCGGGGCAGGCTCCTTCGGCTGGCAGAGCCCTGGAACAAGCCTGTGCTCTGTTCAGAGTCAAGCTCCAGAAATAGCAGAGATGGGGTCACTTGGAGGTGCTGCAGGGAGGAAGTGGAGCTACATAGGCCTGTGGGTGAGGAAGAACTTTTCCCAGACACTCCCGACTTCTCAAACAAAGTGTTTGTTTCCAGCCTGAAAAGGGGAAGGAAGAAATAATAATGACCTTCAACCCCAGAACAAGAAAGTCCTCGGGAGATCATCTCCCCAGTTCCTCCGCCTCCGGGCAGGACCGAGGCCTGTTGATTCATTCTTGTTTTCAACAAGGATTATTGATTCATTATTTATGTTAAGTTTCTGCTGTGTGCCACACATTGGGTAAACCAAGAAGCTATATTCTTCTGCTTTTTCCAGTTGACCAGAGAGAGATTTTAGCTCCCTTCTATCCCCAGCTGTCACTGCCAGACACGCTCTTAGGTTTCAGGGGCCTAGGCTCCTTCCCAGGGCCTAGTCTCACAACTTCTCATGTAGTAAAGGCCACGTTCCTGTTGCCCATCCTGCTTGGCTTCCTGTCTCTCTTATCTCCTACTTAACTCATGCTGTGAGTGCATGTGTGTGAGAGAGGAAGAATAAGCCATGAGAACGAGAGACGGCTGGCTGACTGTACGGGGTCTCAAATAAGCCTAGAGACAGGACAGCCACCTCCACTCCCAGATTGATCCCCCAAAACTGTGGCTGTGAGGCTCCTCCCCTATTCCACTGCCACCCTTCCCCTCCCTCCCTCTTTCCTCTGTGCTATTAGATTCTTCCAACACCTGGTCCCTGTCTCCTGCCCACAGCATCCAGCAGATTCAGTGCTGTTTGGACAAGATGAACTTCATCTACAAACAGTTCAAGAAGTCTAGGATGAGGCCAGGTGAGCCCGGGGAGGGCAGATGCCCCTTCTCTCTCCTCTGTCTCCCTTCTTTCTTCTTTCTTCCTTTTCACTGGTGCTACCAGTGGCCACTAACCTCCAGCTGGTGGTTCTTGGAGGCCCACCAAGCGGATGGTTCTGTGCAGCTGCTCTAGGGGCAAGGCCCCTGTCTGCAAGCTGCCTGCAGGCCAGTTGGGGGACGTGAAACCTTTACATGCCTGCCTGTTGCCACATGAGAGACTTGGATCACAAGGTTGGGGGATCCAGTGGGCTGGGGCCTGGGTGCTCTAGGAGAGGTGGTCCTGGAAAGAGATCTCTCACCTTGGCAGGGCACTTTAAAGTATAGAATGTCACTATCCATTGTGTCCTTGGGACACTGAGATAGTCAGGTTTTCCAGAAAAGGGGGGGTCAGGAGAAGTCCCATTTTGAGTCACTGGGTCAGGCATTTTGGCTGCTTGATCCATTAATCCTCACAAGGATGCTGTGGCAGGGGCAGCCCATTTACAGGCTCGGGGGTGGGAAGCTGCTTGTCCAAAGTGACTGCCATTGTGGGGTAGTGCAAGGGTGGGACCCAGGGAGGGCTGGTGAGGGGGTTGGAGGGAGCCTGCGGAGGCTCCAGTTGACTCTTCAGGTTGGGGAACTAACACACCAGGAACCAAACCTCCCCCTCCTCTCCCAGGCCCCAAGCATTTCCTAATCTGTAGACTGAAGGTCTTGGGCTTTATTGCCAAATTCTCTTCTCTCCTTGGGATTATCTAAAAACCACTGTCCAATAGAAATATAATGCCAGACACGTATGTAATTCTAAGTCTTCTAGTAGCCAATTTTTAAAAAGTAGAAATAAACAAGTGAAATTAATTTTAATGTGTTATTCAACCCAATATATCCAGTGTCATTTTAGCGTGTAATCAATATAAACAAAATCACTAAAGAAATACCTTATATTCTTTTTGTGTTATCTTCAAAATCCTACGTGTATATATACACATAAATACATAACTTATTTCCATAGAAATTCTGTTTATATTGATTACATGCTAATATATATATTTGAGACAGGGCCTTTGTCACCCAGGCAGGAGTACAATGGCATGATCACTGCTCACTGTCGCCTCAACCTCCTGGGCTCAAGCCATCCTCCCACCTCAGGCTCCTGACTAGCTGGGACTACAGGATGCTTTCCCATCGCTTTATTGTTTTATATTTCACATATATATATTATTCATATATATATTATTCACATATATATAACATTTATAACACATCTCTATTGGGAAACTAAATTTTATATATGTGTGTGTATATATATGTGTGTGTATATGTGTGTGTGTATATATATATACACACACACACATACACACATACATGGAGCTGGGTGCAGTGGCTCATGCCTGTAATCTCAGCACTTTGGAAAACTGAAGCGGGAGGATCACTTGGGCCCAGGAGTTCAAGACCAGCCTGGGCAACATAGCAAGACCCCGTCTCTACAAAAAATAAACAAAACTAGCTGGACGTGGGCATGCGCCTGTAGCCCTAACTACTTGGGAGGCTGAGGTGGGAGGATCACCTGAGCCTGGGAGCTGGGAGTTCGAGACTGCAATGAGCTAAGATCACACCACTGCAGCACTCCAGCCAGGGCAAGAGCGAGATCCTGTCTCAAACAACAACAACAATAACAAAACCTCTAGGCATCGTTACCCTCCCCATTTTATAGATGAGAAAACCAAGACACAGAAAGGTTAAGTAGCCCAAGTAATCTAGGTCCAGCTGCTTTTAACCATCCCATTTTACAGCCTCAAAGGAGTTTTACTTCTATTGGTCTTTAAGAGTCCTTTATTAAAATTAAAAATGAACCCCTAACTGTTAAAACCCAGCGTGTTGAAAGATACCATTTTTTAAAATGCCCGGTGGTCTTCAGGCTCTCTCGCATGAGCCTCACGGGACTCCCAAGTGGCACCTGTGATGGATAAGGAGACAGGCTCAGCGAAGTGAAATCACTCGCCTAGTGCCGCCTGCCAACAGGAGGAAGGGCTGAGGTTTGTCCCAGGTCTCTCGGACTGCACACATGCTCTCAGCTGGCCGAGTGCAGGGCCCAGGAGGGGGACTCTGCTATGAGAGGAGTGGGATGGGGAGGCCCTCGAAGTGAACCGCCATCATCATTTCATCTTGGGGCTGCCGCCGCCCTGGAGGCCCATTCCTGCGAAGACCAGGAGGGGGCAGCATCTCCCTAGTGCATGAGCCTTAGGGCCCTTCAGGAGGCAGCCAAGACCGTGAAAGCTTCAGCCTTTCTGGCAAAAGTGGCTGGGCAGAGCGGGGAGGTAGAAGGTGGTGGCCTGATTTCTCCAGCTCGTTGCAGGTAGAGCCCATGAACATTCAGGGATGGGACCACCCAGCTGCAGGCATCAGTCACTCTGGGAGGGTGCTGGATAAGGGGCTATGGTTGACCGAGCCTCCTTCTAAGCCCACTTCATCCACCAACTCCCACCTGAAGCATCCCCCACGTCCCCACCCCGGCCCTGCACTGCAGGCTGCCTTCCCCTGGGGCCCTCACACAATTTCCCCATGGCTTCTTGAGGCCCTGGCTTTGTCCTAATCAGCTATTCCGGTGCTAGCTTCACTCGTCTGCGCCTCCTACTCCGCTGGGCGGTGAGTTCCCGTGAAGCAGTACAGGCTGGGCCGTCTTCATCTTTTAACTGTCTCTCGACCTTTGCTGCACTCTGTTTCGTTGACTGATTGAATAGGTGACATCTGTTCTGTCTGTTTCCTCCAGGGCTTGGCTACAACGAGGAGCAGATTCACAAGCTGGATAAGTGAGTGGCCTGTCCTCCGGCAGGCGGGTGGGCAGGAGGGTGGGTGTCCACAGGGCAGAGCGATTCTCAACGCCAGAGGAGAGGCAGTGAAGGGCCCTGTCCCGGACTGCAGCTGAGCAGAGTTGGGGATAACAGGTTATCTGGGGCCAGGGGAGGGAGTATGCATAGCTTAGTTGGAGGGAGACTTGTCAGATGCAATCTTGATGTAACTGGATTTACTTCTGGTATGGACAAGACTGTTTGCAGGCTTTTTTTTTTTCTCTAGTTGTCCTCACTGATGCACCACTTACCACTTCCTGCTTCTGCCCTCTGCCTGAACCTTCCCTGCCTCCCCACGCTCCTCCGTCTCCCATGTTTCCCGGACACACTCACGTCCAGGAGGCCCTCCCTGATTTAATGGTTATCTGGGAACTCACTCCCCCAGTTCTACAAGCACCCCGACCCCTTTTTGTCTCACACACACACGCACTCACACACCTTCTTTCCACGGCTGCCTCACTTTCCCTTCCCTTTCTTGAGGACTAAGCTTGAGCACATGTGTGTTCCCTGAGGACCCCCTGTGCGTCTCCCACGTCTCCCTGTTGATGTGGGCTTTGCTGGCCACTGCAGCCTTCACAATCCAAGTGTGTGACCGTCCTTCCTCCTGTCTCAGAGACATAGCCTTGCTGTGGACGCAGGGCTTGGGCACTTACGACAAGGTGGTGACGGAAACTGACGGAGACTGAGGGATGGTGGGCTTGTGCATAGTGGTTCTGGCAGCTCATCTGCACCTTGGTTCCCTGTCGTTCTAGGGTGAATTTCAGTCATTTAGCCAAAAGACTCCTGCAGGTGTTCCAGGAGGAGTGCGTGCAGAAGTATCAAGCGTCCTTAGTCACACATGGCAAGAGGATGAGGTAACAGCCCCTCCTGAGCTCCTGGAGCCCAGGGCCTGGCCTGGCCCTTCTAGGCTTCAGAGGACCCAGGGCTTTGTGGACCCCTGAGGCAGAGGGAGGAGTGAGTGAAGGGGTGTGAGCAGATGAGTGGTTTTCTGTCCCTGGGTGGACCAGGCAGTTGGCTGGGAGATTTCTGTAGCTCAGCTTATTTACTCCTGTAACACCTGCCCTATACAGTAGATATCATCACCCTATTTCCTAGGTGAGGAAACTGAGGCTCTGAGAACAGGTCTCCTCTGCACATCACATGGCTAGTAAGTGGCAGACCCAAGACTCGTATGTGGCTCTGCCTGCCTCTACAATCTGGATTCTTCAGGGCTTTTGAGGGGTAAAATCAAATCAAATCTGGATTCTTTCTACCATTCCACCTGGTTATATTGAGAAGTCTCCTTTAGGAGAACACTAGGTGCCCCTGGGATAAGGACAGTGGCAGTGGCCCTTAAGTAGAACCTTCTGTCACACTGTCCCCTTCAGGAGTTTTGGGTTTCGCCTTCTCAGATCAGGCCCACTCTCCGTCCCCTGCCTGTGTGAACATTGGCTCCTCCTGAGAAGAGAGGACAATTTCCCGCGTGCTACCACGTTCTGAGGCCTGTAGGACTTCACCTTGTTATGGGGCTGAGACCTTGGCACTCACCCGTCCTCATATCAGAATACCAATGCCTGCTTCTTCTACTCCAACCCACCACACATTCTGGTGTAATTGCTCTGGAGCAGGGCTTGGATGTCAGTGTAGTACAGCTTCTCCAGGTGATTCTAATATGTGGCCAGGGCTGAGCACCAACCCCTGATTTAACAGCTCTGGGCCTTGGGGAAAATGTTCCTGTTCCTTCCCTCCACTTAGAGATAGAAGAGAATTCACACTGGAAATGAGAGCGTGGGCAGTTCCCCACACTGAGAGCCCTGGTGTGGGCTATCCTCTGCCTCTCTGCAGCCTGACTGGTGCCACGCTCACCATAGGCGGCATGCGTCACCCAGCCCCAGCCACATGCATGTTGTTGGTGCTCCACACTACAGCTCTGAAGGGGGCCTCCCAGCCTCAGTCAGCTGTGTGCTTCTGCATTATTGCAGTGGGGCGGGCAAGCGTGGAGGGCATAGCTGGCAGGGCAGAGGCAGCGAGGGAGGCAAATACCCGGGACCCACCTGTGTCCATGTGTGGATCCGATGGCAGCTAGGCGAGCCCTGGGGAATGGGCTGAGTCCTGCTCTAATTCTAAGTCTCTGTGTGTTCTCTTGAGGGTGGTACACGAGACCAGGAACCACCTGCGCCTGGTCGGCTGTTCTGTGGCTGCCTGTAACACAGAAGCCCAGGGGGTCCAGGAGAGTCTCAGCAAGGTGGGCATGGCAGAAGGATTCTAGGTGCTCTGGGGATGCAGGCTGGGGTGCTTGTTACCCATGTCTTCCCCTCCTCAAGCACTCCCCCTACCCAGCCACACATAAGCTGGCTACTAATTGCTGACCAAAGTATGGCTTCCCTGCAGCTCCTGGAAGAGCTATCTCACCAGCTCCTTCAGGACCGAGCAAAGGGGGCTCAGGCCTCGCCGCCTCCCATGGCTCCTTACCCCAGCCCTCCACGAAAGGACCTGCTTCTCCAGTAAGTGCTGGGGAGAAAGCGGGTGTGTATCTGTGTGGAAGGGGGTTGCAGGGAGCAGAGTATGCTGAGGTTAGAGCCTGAGGGGTTTGGCGTCATGCCAGGCCTAGGAGGCAAGATTAAAGAGACTAGCTGGGCACGGTGGCTCACGCCTGTAATCCCAGCACTTTGAGAGGCCAAGGTGAGCGGATCAACTTGAGGCCAGAAGTTCGAGACCAACCTGGCAAACGTGGTGAAACCCCATCTCTGGTAAAAATACAAAATTTAGCCGGGTGTGGTGGCAGGCACCTGTAATCTCAGCTACTTGGGAGGCTGAGGCGTAAGAATTGCTTGAATCCAGGAGGCAGAGGTTGCAGTGAGCCAAGATTGTGCCACTGCACTCCAGCCTGGGCAAGGGAGCAAGACTCCGTCTCAAACAAGCAAACAAAAAAGAATAAAGAGGCTTCTTTGGTGGGGCTGCGGAGGAGGGTGGGCCTCCCAGGAAAAGGGTCTGGGCAGGGCAACTTCCAGCCTCAGCCGCCTCTCCTGCCTCTGCCTTGGGCAGCATGCAAGAGCTCTGCGAGGGGATGAAGCTGCTGGCATCTGACCTCCTGGATAACAACCGCATCATCGAACGGTAAGGAGCTTTCACCTTGTGTAGGTCAGGGCTGGGTCTTCAAGCTACCCTTGCCTTGGGGGGGTGAAGAGTCCCCAAGCCTGCCCATGCAGGTTTGATGACACGTGTCCATTTTCCAAGAAGCCCTGTTGAAGCTTAGGCATTTTCCACAAATGAGTTGACATCCTCAGGAGGTGCAGGGTTCACTTATAGCCTTTAAAATGTGAGCCTCCATGCTGTCAAGGAGATGGGGGCCTGGAGGCATGGGGTTTGTGCCTGTATCCAGCTCTGCACTCCATATGTACTCTGTGCCCAAGCTGCCCCAGATGCCTCCTTGAATCACAGCCATCCTCAGGATAGGTGCTGTTTTCATCCCCATGTGCTACCCCAGGAAGCCACAGCACAGACACCTTGGATACGATGCCCAAGGCCGGTGTTTCTCTGGCCTTGTGGGGCTCCCGTCCCTCCTGCCAATGCTCATGGGCCAGCCCGGGGCTGCAGGATCATCTCCTGATTTGACTCCCCTCCTTGGGGTGCTGAGGGGTCATGAGAGGTTGGTGTGGGAACGCAACAGGGCTCCGACTCTGAGATTGAGATTTTGCATACCAGTAAAAGTTCTTTCTTTTTTTTTTTTTTCTTTTTTTTTTTTTGAGACGGAGTCTCACTCTGTCACACAGGCTGGAGTGCAGTGGTACTGTGTCAGCTCACTGCAACCTCCATCTCCTGGGTTCAAGCAATTCTCCTGCCTCAGCCTCCTGAGTAGCCAGGATTACAGGTGCCCACCACCACACCCAGTTAATTTTTATATTTTTAGTAGAGACAGGGTTTCACCATCTTGGCCAGGCTGGTCTCGAACTCCTGGTCTCAGGTGATCTGCCTGCCTTGGCCTCCCAAAGTGCTGGGATTACAGACATGAGCCACTGCGCCCGGCTACGTACCAGTATAGTTCTAAAAGAAAACTCGAGAACAACAGGGTTACCAGCTGCTCACATAACCAAGTAAGCACATTTGAAGTAAAAAAAAAAAAAGCCCTGTCATCTAGTAACCCCACTTTATAAAACACATTTTACCACCAACGAGAGATAACCTCAGGATAAAGGATGGTCCTTGCTTGCCCTGAAGGCCAGCAGCCCTGTTTATATACATGTACACACGTGCACGCATCTCCCACTCCTGCCTGTCATCCTCGTGTCTGTCATTTTCCTGTCTGAGAACCAATGGCAGGGTAGAGTCAGCAGAGATTCCTACAGGATTTCAATCCTGACCCTGCTTCTTACCAGCTGCGTGACCCTGGGAGGTGTGTTCAGCTTTGAGCTTCAGTTCCCTCCCCTGTGAGACAGGAGTAATGATTTCTACCTCATGGTGTTGACATAAGGATTTAAAAAAATGAGATATGCAAGGTGCTTGCGGGTAGGGGGGTGTGGAGGGAAGGGCTCACTAAATGTTACTTCTTCCCCAGAGGCCACTCCAGTCTCACACTAGAATTGGGGCCAGGAGGTAGGGAAACCAGGAGCAGAGCTTGTGGTTTGTCCCCAGAGTTTCAGAGGGTCCTTGGGTAAGGGAGGAATATCCTCCCTGTCCTGTTCCAGCAAGAGAACTCATCCTCTTAAACACCCACAAAGAGGACATTTGACAGCTTCTTGGAAGGATTTTCCAAAACAGCCCTCTTGGTCAGGAAGTTCTAATTTTAGTGCCAACAAAAATTGCTCTTGCTGTGATATGTCATCTATTTGCAGATAGCTCAAAACTTTATTTTAGTGAATTTTCACTTCCTTATTCAGAGCTGTAGCCAAAGAGCCAAATGAATCCATTTAAACTCCTTTCCCCTCCTAAACCTTGGCTGCACACTGGAATCACCAGGGGAGCTTTTGAAAGTACAGATGCCTGGGTCTTGCCCCAGAGACCCTGGGTACAGCTTGTGGTTAGGATTTGCATGAGCTTTCCAAGTGATTCCAACATACAGTCAGAGGTGAGAGCCAGTGGGTTCTTGTCAGGGAGTGAGGGTGCTACAAGGGGAGAGCTGAGGACTTGAATGGCTCAGTGTTCTTGAAAGCTAATGGTGCTGGGCCCTGGAGTGTGGTCTGCAGGCCTCTCCAACAGGTGGGCACTGCTAGCCTGTACATTTTCTTGTAGGCTAAATAGAGTCCCAGCACCTCCTGATGTCTGAGCTCCATGGGGTGCATGAGGCATCCTGAAGCATTAGAATGATTCCAACACTGCTCTTCTGCACCGTGAGACCAACCCAGGGCAAGATCCCATCCCATCACATCAGCCTACCTCCCTCCTGGCTGCTGGCCAGGATGTCGCCAGCATTACCTTCCACTGCCTTTCTCCCTGGGAAGCAGCACAGCTGAGACTGGGCACCAGGCCACCTCTGTTGGGACCCACAGGAAAGAGTGTGGCAGCAACTGCCTGGCTGACCTTTCTATCTTCTCTAGGCTCAGGTACTGCTCCTCCATGCCCATGGCTGGGCCGTGGGGAGAAGAAGCTCTCATACGCCCTCCCACTCCCTCTGGTTTATAGGACTTCACTCCCTAGCCAACAGGAGAGGAGGCCTCCTGGGGTTTCCCCAGGGCAGTAGGTCAAACGACCTCATCACAGTCTTCCTTCCTTTTCAAGCGTTTCATGTTGAACACAGCTCTCTCCGCTCCCTTGTGATTTCTGAGGGTCACCACTGCCAGCCTCAGGCAACATAGAGAGCCTCCTGTTCTTTCTATGCTTGGTCTGACTGAGCCTAAAGTTGAGAAAATGGGTGGCCAAGGCCAGTGCCAGTGTCTTGGGGCCCCTTTGGCTCTCCCTCACTCTCTGAGGCTCCAGCTGGTCCTGGGACATGCAGCCAGGACTGTGAGTCTGGGCAGGTCCAAGGCCTGCACCTTCAAGAAGTGGAATAAATGTGGCCTTCGCTTCTGTTTCTGGTGGCTCTCCCTGGGCTGTGTCTGCAAGGCAGGGAAGGCTCTCAGCTGGGTGTGCTTGGCAACCAAGTGGGGTCTGGGCGGGGATCTGTGAGAAGTGCTGGGAAATGGGGGTGGGAATTGGTCATGTCCTGATTTCTGCCTTTCCCCTAAATGGGCCCTAATTTCAAGGAAGAACCCAAGGGGTACCTTCCCATTCCTTCCATTCTCTTGCCCCCGCATCATTTGGAAAGCTGTGTGAGGGGCCTGGAACTTAGGGAAAAAGGTATTCTTCTTTTTTTTTTCCTTCAAACCCACCATCTAAGTGGCTACTGCTTTTTTCCCATCTCCACCGCTATTCAAAACCTAGGCTATGTCCTAAATAGTGGATTTGAATAGTATTATGGGTTATTTTAAGCATTCCTTCATTTTATCTAGAATCTAGAGTGGGGCCTGGGCAAGGCATTCTGACTTTTGCAAACTGCTTGCAAATTTACCTCCAGCCTTCCCATAAACCAGAGCTGGACTACCCACCTACCTGGGTGGGTGAAGGAAGGGGAAGGGGAAACGCAGTAAGGTAGCCCCAGTAGGAGAGAGAGATGAGTGGGAAGCCCCACTGTGTGCTTCGAAGCATGAAGACAGCATTATGCTTGACTGGAAATAACCCCAGAGATCCTTCCTGCCCATCTTCATGGGAGCCCCCACATCCTGAGGCCACTCTACTCACCTGGTAGGGCCAGAAATGGGGAAGGGTGAGTCCTGGAGGCTTCTGTCCTCTCTGGTGCTTCTCTGTGCAAAGACCAGCACTCTAAAGGCCTGGGGGAAGGTGGCTGGGGGTTGTTTCCTTGCATCAGGCCCAAGTGGCTTTGTGTTTGTTATTTGGGCCTCAAGCCCATGGAGTCACTTAAGCCCAGGGGTTCAAGTCCTGCGGCCTCAGAGACCAGCTGCTGCCTTGATGTTCCTGGGTACTAGACCACCTCTCGTCCACTCTGCTGGCCTGAATTTCTGGCCAACACTTCCAGCCCATGAGTGGCCCTTCAGGGAAGTCCCACAATGGATTTTCCCTGGCAGCAACAGCTGCTGTGGACCCCATGTGCTTGGTGGAGCTCAGTGAAGGAGCCAGGGGATCCCTGAATGCCAAATGCAGATTTTTGGGAGATGATATGATCCAGGCTGTATGATCTCATGAGCGAAGCCTATGAGATGTGGCGGACAAACTCACTCAAAGGCTTCAGTTCAGTTTTTGTTTTTTTTTTTAATTTTCCTTCTTTTTTTTTTTTTTTAAGGCAGGGTTTTGCTCTGTTGCCCAGGTTGCAGTGGAATGGTATAATCTTGGCTCGCTACAGCCTCGACTCACTGTAGTGATCAAGCGATCACCACTACTACTCACTGTAGGACCAAGCAATCCTCCTGCCTCAGCCTCCCAAGTAGCTGGGACTACAGGCGTGCACCACCACACCCAGCTAATTTTATATTTTTTGTAGAGATGAGGTCTCACTATGTTGCACAAGCTGGTCTTGAACTCCTGAGCTCAAGCAACCCTCCTTTCTTGGCCTCCCAGTGTTAGGATTACAGGCGTGAGCCACCGCGCCCAGTGGCTTCAGTTCATTTCTATGCAAGGCAGAGCTGCTGACATCAGTGCCTCCCTGGATCTGAGGTTCTGCAGAGCTGCTGATTCCATCTCAGTAGGAAATGAGGAACTGGAACAAGACCCAGAACAACCCATAAGATCCTCGGGTGTCTGAAGACCTCTTTAATGTACCTCTCCATTCTCCGCAGTGATACCTAACATAACACTTAAAATGAAAAGAGCCCATTCAGTTCACCAGACATGATCTGAGCCCTTACAGTGTACCAGGCCCACGGGATGCTGGAACTACAGAGGTGACTAAGCCACCTTTCTGGCTCATGGGGAGCTCACCTCTATGGGGGAAGACAGGTATGCCACAGATAGCTTCCCATCATGGAGGAGGTGCTATGCTAGGAATGCAAACATCCAGTGTGGTCCTGAGTCACCATCCTCACAGGGGAGGGTGCTTAGGTCAGGCTGGGAAACTTCCTAAGTGTCAGGGAGTGACTGAGAGCAGGTGACTCCAAAGTGGTCTTAGCAGGTGAGCAGGTGATACCTAGCAAAGAAGGTGTGGGAGGCATTCCTGGCCGTGGGAGCAGCAGTGGCACAGGCATGGGAAGAGCTACTAGTATTTCTATATGACTGGAGAGTAGGTTAAAGTAGGATGCTGGTATTGTGGAAAGGGAGGAGCCAGTCCAAAAGGTCCTTGCAGGCCACACTGAGGAACTTGGGCTTTACCCCAGAGGACCACAGAGAGGTTTTAGGTCAAGTCCAACTGGTATTTTAAAGATACTACTCCTCGGTGCCCGTGTGGTGAGTGGAAAGTTATGGGTAGGAATAGATTAGCTATGTGCATAGAGTGCCTAAAACTCAATATTATTATTATTATTATTATTATTATTATTATTATTATTATTATTAATGTGAGATGCAGTTTTGCTCTTGTTGCCCAGGCTGGAGTGCAATGGCACTATCTCGGCTCACCGCAACCTCTGCCTCCCGGGTTCAAGCGATTCTCCTGCCTCAGCCTCCTGAGTAGCTGGGATTACAGGCGTGTGCCACCACGCCCGGCTGATTTTGTATTTTTACTAGAGGCGAGGTTTCTCCATGTTGGTCAGGCTGGTCTTGAACTCCCGACCTCAGGTGATCCACCTGCCTCGGCCTCCCAAAGGGCTGGGATTACAGGCGTGAGCCACCGCACTGGCCCCAAACACAGTATTATTAACACAATAGTTCTCTGCATACTCTGCTCACCTTCCCCATCCCCTCCCCACCTCATTCAGCTATGAGCCCCTGCACAGGGTAAGTAGAGGAAACAGAAGTTCTTGTCTCGTATGGGCTGAGTCGGGGGCTCAGATAAGTGACAGATATCTGGGAAGATTCCATGTGACATTCAGATTCATGGCTAGCAGCCTCTTAAAACAGGCTGATCCAAGCTAAAAGGGGGCCTAACTGGAAGGATGAGGGGGCCTGTCCCAGGAACCCAGGCTAGAAGTACAGTCAGCTCTGGAGGGCAGGGTGCTACAGGGCTATATCTCTCTTTCTCTCCCAGAATCCACACAGTTTCCGCTCTTGAGACTGGTGTCCTGGTTTCAAAACACATATTCTGGGACCCCACTCAGCTCCTGAATCTAATCCGTAAGGGTGTGGCTCAGGAATCTGTATTATTGATGAGCTTCCCTGGTGATTCTCACACCAGCTCAGGTTTGAGAACACTGAGGCAGAGTTTACAAAGATCCTGCAGAGGGCATGTGAATGGGCCAACAGAGGCCAATTGGCAGTGTGTGGTACACTGGACCAGGCACCCCACCCCACACCCACCCTGAGAGCTGAGGCCAGGGCAGCCAGTCTAAGGACAGGATGGATCTCAACCATGGCCAGGCCACCCTCCTACTGGAACCACCGTTTGCTTTCATGGAGCCACCTTGCTTCAGTATCCTCACAGGATTGCTGCAACTGGTCATTTTGGGTTCACTTCCAAACTGCTTCAAAGATTTTTATTTATGTTTATATATTTATTTTTTTTAAGACAGAGTCTCGCTCTGTCGCCCAGCTGGAGTGCGGTGGTGCAATCTTGGCTCACTGCAACCTCCAACTCCCTGGTTCAAGTAATTCTCCTGCCTCAGCCTCCCAAGTAGCTGGTACTACAGGCATGCACCACCACGCCCAGCTAATTTTTGTATTTTTAGTAGAGACAGGGTTTCACCACGTTGGCCAGGATGGTCTGGATCTCCCGATCTCGTGATCCGCCCACCTCAGCCTCTGAAAGTGCTGGGATTACAGGCGTAAGCCACCGTGCCCGGCCTATATTTTTATTTATTTATTTATTTATTTATTTATCTATTTATTTATTTATTTATTTGAGACAGAGTGTCACTCTGTCCCCCAGGCTGAAGTTCCGTGGCGTGATCTCGGCTGACTGCAACCACCTCCCAGGTTCAAGCCATTCTCCTGCCTCAGCCTCCCGAGTAGCTGGGTCTACAGGTGCCCACTACTATGCCTGGCTAATTTTTGTATTTTTAGTAGAGATGGGGTTTTCACCATGTTTGGCCAGGCTGGTCTCAAACTTCTGACCTCAGGTGATCTCTCTGCCTCGGCCTCCCAAAGCGCTGGGATTATAGGCGTGAGTCACCGCGCCCAGCCATGCTTGGATGATTTTTT
Organism: Gorilla gorilla gorilla; assembly: GCF_029281585.2. Classification (NCBI taxonomy): domain Eukaryota; kingdom Metazoa; phylum Chordata; class Mammalia; order Primates; family Hominidae; genus Gorilla; species Gorilla gorilla. The sequence continues at coordinate 50,259,837 of NC_073224.2, read as the reverse complement.
CAAGGGTGGAATTCTGGCTTCTTTTCCCCCATCTCACAAAAGATCCTTAATCAGGCAACCCCAATGGGAAGTGTTAAGGAATGAGCCAGGCTGACCTGAAGTAGCTTCAGTTTCTGTTCCTTGGAAGCTCAGAATGACTGCGGCTGGAGCAGTGTGGCTCCCTTCCCTTCATTCTTCAGCAGAGACAGAGGAGGAGGGGTGAGATAAGAGGTGGGAGTGAGAAAGGAGAGAGGGAGGGGGAGATGAAGAGGGATGGAGAGGGAGAGAGTGGATGAGCAGGGCACAGGGAGAGGAAGCAGAAAGGAGAGGCAAGACAGGGAGATACAGAGTACAGAGGAGGAGACAGGTGGGGGCTGGGGTGGGGCAGGGAGAGCCTGTGAGGTCACCCAGGCCACCCTGCTCTCGCTGGTCTGTTGTAACCCAGTCCATGGCTTCCTGCCACTGCAGTGGGCCCGGGGCTGGCTTAGTGCTGGAATGCAAGTGGCTGTGGCTTGGAGCCTCCCCTCTGGCTGAGGGAAAAAAATTGCTGACAAATCTGCCTGGAATATCTGAGTTTTTCCAACGCGGAAAGAAAACACACACACACACACACACACACACACACACACACACACACATGCCAGTCTTATCATAAGCCTGGCAGAGCAGCTCAGGATGGAAAAATTTCATAATTGAGATGGATGGAGGAGGTGCCACTAAAACTGGTGGAAAACAAGCCCCACCTGCCCCCACTCTACGTGATGACACCTTTCCAGGAGCCCTCAGATCCCTCCCTGCTTTTGTCCCCCCTTGATCTGCCCTTCTTGTCCCCAAGTACTGTCAAGGACCTAGGAGATCCCCTTGGGAGCACTGGAGTTTGGTGACTTACAGAAAGCCCGTTCCACCAAGAGTCGAGATGGTGCCCCACCAGCCCTCAACCCTGGCCAGCTACAAACATCTGGAGGCAGGAAATTCACCCAGTGACCGGAATCTTGGACGAGGTACATGAGTCTTAAATGGAGCTCCCAATACTACTCCAACTTCTACCCAGCCCCAGCAGGTCCTTGGGGACCCTCCATGCTCCCCAAACCAAACGATTCCTCCATCTCTCCATCTCTGGGTGCAGGAGGCGTGGCTTGAAGAGACGTTAAGAAAAAAAATCCTGGAATAGGTACAGGTTAATGGGCATCTCCAGTTAGCCCTGCACAGTGGGATCAGAAAGACCACTAAGACCCAAGCAAGGGAGGCAAACGTACAAACTGAGCTGCAACTCATGTTAGGATAATCTGAACTTCAAAGGCACAATGGGCTTCTTGTAAGATCCCAGGGAAGGAGCCATGAGTGAGGTCTGGGTGACTGTGAAGGCTCTGGAGGACCTGGCGTTTGGACTAGACCTTGGGAGTGGAGCAGGGTTTCCACAGGGAGAGGAAACTGGGGAAAGATTTTGCTGATCCTTCAAGCTGCACCTACAAAGTGAGATCAGAGATTCTGAGCCCTGCCCTTTCTACCACACCAGCTGGGCAGGACAAAGGCAAATTCATGGATCTGAGTGGATATGAGTCGAGACTGTGATACCTGTTTGGGCCAGTCACATGACTTCTCTGAGCCTGGATTTTCTCACCTGTAAAACAGGAATGCCAGCCATTTCACAGAGTTGCCATGAAGATGAACTCATTCAAGCCAAAAGTGCCTGCCGCATAATACATGCTCAATGTATGTTTCTTGAGCAGATACGTGTAACATATGGCACTTTACAAGGGATTTCTTTCACAAACACATTTTGATCCTCCAACAACATTTTGTCATGGTCCCTGCTCTCAGTCTAGTAATGTAAAATATTACTGACCCCCATCACACATTGCAAGCAGCACTCACTTCTTTGGAAAGCTGAGCTCTGTATGCAACATGCTGCCCAAGAAGGAAAGGAAGCAGCACTGGAGACCTGTGTTTCGTAGCTAACCAAGATAAGGGCATTTTTTTCCAAATGTCTGTGGAGGGGGTCACACCATTTTAACTATTTACTGCTGTAACCCCATTTTTAAAGTGTAGAATGTGAGCCATCTGAATCAAAGTCTCTTGCAAAATCCAGGCCAAAATCCAGACATACTGAATCAGAGGGTCAGGTCCCAGAATAGGCATTTTGAACAAACTGAGGTTCATAAAGCTTGAAAAGTTTTTGGGGCTGTTGTGCCTGTTGTTCTCTTAGTCTGGGACACACTTGCCCAGATTGACAAAGGGCTTGCTTCATTCAGATCTGCTTAAATGTCTGCTCCTCAGAAAGGTCTTTCCTGACTACTCAATCTGATAGAGTAGCCTCTATCACCTTCATCCCCTTAATGTGCTTGATTTTTCATCAAAGTGCTTACAACCTGACATCATATTACTCTTGTGTCTGTTTATTGTCTGGCTCTTTCACTAAATGCAAGCTTCATGAACATATCCATTTCACTGTTGTACCTTTAGTGCCTAGAACAGTGCTTGATACATAGTGGATATCAGAGAATTACTCATTAAATGAATGAATAACTGCTCTATGCCCTTGAAGATTGCACCGGCCATTAGCGCTGATTGCCAAATACTTCCAGCTCTTTCCCCTTCTGAGCACAAGGTAGAATTGTACATCTGCTCCTGTTTGTAGAGTGGGGTCATATGACTAGTTCTGGCCAATAAGCTGTGAGCAAAAGTGACTGGAGCTTTTAAATGCTGATGTGGGATCCTCCAGGCTCTCTCAATTTCCCTTTGGCACAGTGAGTGGCAATATTAGACATGGTGAGTCTGATGAGAAGAGAGCCCCTGCCAACCTGCAAAAGGCATGTAATGTGAGCGAGAAAGGAGTCTGTTATTTCAGGGCACTCGGCTGTGGAGCTTATTACTACAGCATAACCTAACTTGTCCTGACTCTTACAGTGATTCCATGTAGACAGTTGTGCAACTGTCAGAATCCCTGGGAGTTCCCTGAAAGCTTCGGGGATTTCAGGCGACTTCAGATGCCTCAAAGTCAAACAAAACCAAAAACGTCCCCTTCAGGAAGTCAGGCCATGTTCTGTCCTTCCGTTTTCCTTCTTACTAGGGAACTTGGGGAGGGAGGCTGGGCGGCAGCAGTTAAACAACTCACCCAATGGGAAAACCAGCACGCTCTGGGACCACCTCTGAAGTGATCTCACACCCTGACCACACACTCTAAACTCACTGTCATAATCCTTCCCCTTGGTCAAAAATAAAAGCAGCACACCCACTCTGCTGGGAGTGAGTCACAAACAGAAAAAAGTCGATGGGTCTGAGCCAAGAGGATCTACTAACGAGGGGAAAGATCTCCCAGTGGAGGTGTTTCAGCAGATGCTGCGGTCTTACCCTTGTAGCCTGGATGACCAGACAGATCCAAAAAAATGTTAAAGTCCATGCATCTGACACTACCCCAGCAACGTCCCAACCTTATAATGAGACTAGAGTTTCTTTAGCACTTCTTCCCTGGGGAAGAAGGAACACTCTGCTGTTCATGTGGGGTGCGTGCGTGTGTGTGTGTGTGTGTGTGTGTGTGTGTGCATGGGAGCAAGAAAGAAGTCTGTGTGTGTTGTGGGTTGGTGGGGAAATGCTATTTCAAGGAAGAAGGGGACCGGGCTGGGAAAACTGGCATCAGAGGAGACATGCCCCAGCCAGGGAGCCTCACGTTGAGGTTAAGGAGGGCAACTGCCCGCCCCAACTCTAATTTCTTGGCTCAAGCAGATGAACTTTAAGATAAACTTTATGATAAATTTTTGATTGGTTACATGGAGTCATATGATTAATATCTCCATTTTCATCTCTGTTCCCACCCCAGAAGCCAAATGTAGGGCTCTGGCCCTGCACGATCTCCTCCCACATTCATGCTAAGAGCAGCCACTGCCACTCCACCAAATCAGAGCTGCAGGAGGAAAACAAAAACTAGAGCATTTTTCTGTACAGCCCAGACAACTGGGGAAGAGTTTTATGCCTGATGGTTTCAGATAGTCCTCAGTTTCCCGTGGCCAGAGATGACGCTCCTCCTCTTGAGTCTCTCTATCCAGGAAATCTGGGCTGGGCTGCCCAAACCATGCTTTGAGGCTGCAGGGAAGGACAGAGATGGAGACTGTTAGCAATTATTTCACAAATGGCTTTTCAAAGCCGATCTTCCAGGGATGCACTTGTTGTCGGATCCCTGCTGCTTCTTGCCCCGCCAGGCTGTCACTCAGAGCTCAAGCTGGTTCCATGCCCAGGACCTCACCCACCCACTGCACTCCAGGAAGGGGATGAGTCTCAAGTGTGTGGAGATGGGTAACAGAGTGTGGACACAGCAAATATTTATATGGAATACAGATTTCTGCAACAACCCCAAGAGAACTGCTTGCAGAAAAAGTGGGAGATTAAAATAAGAGACCACAAGGGCAAATTGTATTTTCCCTTTTACACCTTCAGCAGAAAGTATTCTGGAATAGCCCTCATTGGGCTTTTATCTGTCAGGTCCACTGAAGTACACTTGTCCTGGGGAGAAGGAACAGAGAAGCCCATTCTCAGAATCACCACCTCAGACCTAGAGCAATGGTTTTCCAAGTTGGGTCCCTGGATCAACAGCATCAACACCTGGGAACTTGCTAAAAATGAGCCATCTCAAACCCCAGCCCTAGACCTATAGATTCGGAAAAATTTGGGGATGAAGCCCAATAATCTTAACAAGCCCTCCAGATGACTGTGATGCACACCAAGGTTTGAAAACCACTGATGTAGCAAAAGCAAGGTTAGGAGAGCGAAGAGGAACGGTAGAGGAGGGGTGGGGCAGAGGCGGTGGCCTGTGGCTTACACCCCTCATCGGAGCTCCTGTTTGGTAGCACTGTGGGGTTGACTGTCCCATGGGTCATTCCTCAGAAACCACCTCATAGGGTGAGCTCCTGCCTCTGGTGAGCCCCCAGAGCCCCAGGAACCTCTCCTCTGCTACAGATTTGGGAGGCGGAGGACTATGATTACCGTGAGGGAGAAGCCATGGAGCAAAGCTGGCTGGGAATTCCCTGGCCACTGAACTCTGGAAATCTTAGGAATCACCTAGAAATTACCTCCAAGGGAAAAACAAAAAGCAAAAGTGAAGATTCCCCTACGAAGCACTAGGGGGAGACCCATCTCTGGCCTGGGAAGAGAAAGGAGAGACCAGGTCCAGAAGAATTTAGACTATTCTTCTAAAAAATGACCACCGCTAGACGGACCAAACCGAACCTACATTTTAAGAGGAAAGCTGTGATCACTGAGTCATAATGACGGAGCTGGAGAGTGCCACGTTAACACCCACCTGTCTCCCCACCTCCAGCCCAATGTACAGTTAACAATACTGGGGCTAGAGAGGGCCCGGGCCCAGGCCCAGGTTCAGAGATCCAGGAGTCCTCCTTATCCATGAGATGGGCCTGTTTCCATGGGCAAAGGTTCCTGTCAGGAACAACTACATAATTTGTGGGAACCGGTGCAAAAAGAAAACGCCCGGCCCTTTCTTCAAAAAGTAAGACTTTCGAGATGGTGACCGCAGAGCGTTAAACCAGACAAGGGTCCATGAAGGCTTGAAGCAAGCCTTCCCGGGGGAGAGTGCCGAGAGAAAGGAGATCTCTCTTTGGGTTCCATGAGTGAACCATCCATACCAGGTTCCACTTAGGGCATTTAGGAGAACTGGTATCTCCACAGTAATTACTAGAGCAGCTCTGGGGAACGGAGGGTTGGCTAAGGAAGAAAAGCTCCCCCAACCCTTGGGGCGAGGGAGCGTTCTCTCAATGGAGCCCCCCAACTCCCCACCACCCCCCACTAGTTTTCCAGGAAAGAGGAATACCCTACCCGGCAGGGCTGCGAAGGAAGGGGAAATCCAACCAGAGCGAAAGTCGCACGCGGACAGCTCTGCCAGCCCTTGGAGGCATCCGGCGGTCACCCACGGGACAAGGCGGGGCTGCGGGAGCGCGTGCGGGGCATTCCCAACCCGCGTCGAGCTCCGCTCTAGAGGGGGCGGCGGGCGGCGACAAGCCGGAGAGAGGAAGGGCCAAAGAGCACGGCCCTGCTGTCGGCACCATCAGCTGGAGAGTGGCGAGCGGACGCCTAGACGGAGGGGCCCTACTCAGACCCCATCGAGCCAGTTCCCAAGCCTTTCCCTCCGATCTGCTCCCTCCCGGGGCGCGTGAGGGTGCGGGTCGGGGGTGAACCTGGTGTTGGGGAAAGTGATTGGCAAGGGAAAGAGGCAGGGCTGAAGGCCTAGGGCCCCCCGCAGAAATGCGCCCTCTGAGCTGTACTGTACAGAGGCGCTCCTCTGCGGAATCCTGCAGCTGCTCCAGGTGAAGACGCCCCCAAATCCACACTCGCGCAGACGTCGCCTGGCACCGACCCTACCCACTTCGGTCCGTCGGCGGTTCTCTTGGGTCGTCCTTCCTGCCACTCCGACTCTCCCCGCCCCCGCCCCGCCCAGCAGGCTGCGGTTCCTTTAAAGGCGCGCTCGTGTGGGGCCGCCCCTTCTCTCGGGGCTGGCTCGGGAGTAGCGCAGTCGCCAAAGCCGCCGCTGCCAAAGCTGCCGCCACTAGCCGGGCATGGCCATGGCGTCCCCGGCCATCGGGCAGCGCCCGTACCCGCTACTCTTGGACCCCGAGCCGCCGCGCTATCTACAGAGCCTGAGCGGCCCCGAGCCGCCGCCGCCGCCCCCCGACCGGTCCTCGCGCCTCTGTGTCCCGGCGCCCCTCTCCACTGCGCCCGGGGCGCGCGAGGGGCGCAGCGCCCGGAGGGCTGCCCGGGGGAACCTGGAGCCCCCGCCCCGGGCCTCCCGACCCGCTCGCCCGCTCCGGCCTGGTCTGCAGCAGAGACTGCGGCGGCGGCCTGGAGCGCCCCGACCCCGCGACGTGCGGAGCATCTTCGAGCAGCCGCAGGATCCCAGAGTCCCGGCGGAGCGAGGCGAGGGGCATTGCTTCGCCGAGTTGGTGCTGCCGGGCGGCCCCGGCTGGTGTGACCTGTGCGGACGAGAGGTGCTGCGGCAGGCGCTGCGCTGCGCTAGTAAGTGTGAAGGCAGGGGAGGGGCGTGCGGGGAGACCGCAGTCTGGGGGCGAAGGACTGGGAGGGCCCTGGGGCAGGGAGAGAGGGGCCATTACACTCTTTGGCTCCAGGGGAGCCCCGAACATAAGGAGGTAACAACCCCTGGGGACAGTCCGCTCCTTAGTTCCCTGCCCGGTATCCTTTAGTGCCTGCCCACTACCTAGGTATGGTTATGCGGTAGTTGACAGATACCTGTCTCCTGACAGGTGCGTGCCTTGGCCCTCCACACACACACACACAAACTCGCACACAGGTTGTGGGGGGTGGGTGGGTGATGGCCTCGGCGGCAAGGTCATTCTGTCATCTCCCTGTGCACCCTCATGGTTTTGTTGTGAGTTCTTGGGAGTGGGTTGTGAGACTGCTGTTGAGATGACCGTTTGACCCTTGCTTATTAGGGTTACTGACAAAACGCTTGTTTGTCCGCCCATGGTACAGGCTCAGACCTCTCCTCCAGGGGGACGTATTGGGACAGGGAGAAGACCTTGTTAGACTTTGGATAAAGGCAGGCTGTGAGGCTGAAGAGAGCCTGAAGTCACCCTGAACCCGTGCCCCCTCCTGCCTTTCACCTCTGGCCCCTCAAACCTTTGGACTCTGCTCCAATGTTTGGCTGTGCCCTGCCTCCTCCCCTTCCTCCTCCTGGGTTCCTGCCCTAGTCGTCATGCTCTAACATTACTCAGCTCCTGACAGGGTCCCTTCCTCTCCACAGCCCTCAGGCCCCTCCAGTCACCTCCTGAGCCAGGCGCTTCTCAAAGCCAGAAAACACTGGGCCCCCAGTGTATAGATTTTCTGAGCCAATCTTCAGTCTCCTTGGGGGTTTATTATTTTTCTCCTCCTACAGTTAGGGGTGTGTATGCCTTTAATAGGTGTCCACCCTCCACCCCCACCCCGGCATTTGCTCTTGCGTGTTTAGCAGAGGATATCCACAGCCATGTGTTCATGTGTTTACATGGATATTTCAAATATCTGAAGCCCAAAGCACAGACAATGGCACAGCCTCTAACAAGCATCTCTGGAAATGGATTGTGGTTTGCATCTTTCAGCAAAGGCCCTTCCCCCATGGCAGCAGCCTCACTTCTCCCATCCAACTGCAGCGTTGGACAGCAGCAGCGATTTCCACATCAGGAAAACCCTACCTTTTTTCTGCCTGCAGTCTGCAGCGGAGGCTGTTCAATGTGCTGCCCGCTGCAGCTGGCTGCAGGGAAATAGAGCTCAGACTCTAAGCCTGGGTCAAGTGGAAGGGAAAGATTGGAAGGGCAAGTGGGTGCTGCTCTTTCCTCCACCAGAACCCCCAGTTCAGGTGCTAATTAAGAAGGAAGGAGCAAAGGTTTGTAGAGGTACATGTTGTGGGTAGAGGGGCTGCTGTCCCTTGCTAAATGCCTTTGACTACAGTAGAATCGAACGCAACTTATCCTTGGATGTGTCGGCAGCTTTTGCACTTTCAAGATTCCCTTACTGCATCCAACAACCCTACACACAGGGAGAGAGGCAGGAGCCTCACTGAAATGGGTTTTATCATAGCTGGAATCCCAGGAAATCTGCTTCGTTGGCATTCTAGTTTGTAGTTAGACTTTGGGGGACTGTATCACTTGTTGAAGATTTTGCACATAGTTTTGTGATTTTCTTTTTTTTTTTGGTTTGGTGATAATGGTGCGTTTGTGTGTATTTGTGTGTGCCTGTGTGTGATACTGCATGACTAAATGAATTGATCCTTACGTCACATCAGAATTGTCGATCTCCTTTGATTAAGTCATACATCGTTTCTAGTGGCAGGAAGATCTAGGCCCCCGGGCAGTACCTCTGACTTTGTGTGTGACTTGGTGAGGTCTTTTTACTTTCCTGGGCGCTCATGGCCCCCCACATAGTTGGTTTAATACTAACGATGTCTGAACACCGGAGAGAAAGCAAAACTGGAATCGAGGGGCTACAGAAAGGAGTCTCTGTTTGTCATTATTAATATTTAACTAATTGTGAACCTATGGCTGGATGGCAAAAGTTGAGAAATGTTCTGATGTGCAGATGAGGGCTGGCGGGTGGAGACACAGCAGGCCAAACTCGCTGAGCATCTTTCTTTAAGTTGAAGGTCTGATTCCATGGTGGGGTTGCTTTGTTTTATCTTCATTTTGAAAAGCAAGTGTCAGAAATAGGACTTTAAAAAAAATCATAGTATGCAGTAGTTAAGAGTACAGACTGGAACCAGAGCCCTGGGTTTGAATCCTGACTACCACTTAGTCCCCATGTGAGTCCTGGACATCTCTGTGTTCTGCTTCCTTGTTTAAAAAAAATGGGATAATGATATTACCTACTTCATCATGTTAATGTGAGAATTAAATGGATTAATATACATAAGGCACTCAGAACAGGGCCTAGCAAAATGCAATACGAATGTTTAATTCGATATGATTGTTATTGTCCCCTGCCATCTAACAGCTGTAACAACTAGTCTGGGCTCGTGACACCTCCTAGGATTACCCTTCGAAGCAGTGAGTACAATTTGCGAACTCTGCCTGGTTGCTGAGCTAAGTGGGGAAGAGACTGCCATAGGCATCCCAGAAAATTTGGGTATTAGGTGTCCTCTAGAAATGCCACTCCTACCTGGTGTCCTGCTATGGCTGAGGAGACCCTTCTTTGCCTGGCATAGGGGCCACCAAGCCATTGGCTCCTTGTCTTTGTGTTTCTTGCACCCAGCAGAGTGCCAGGCCCAGAGCAGGGTCTCACTACGTGGTGAGTGATGAAAGTGATGGCTTGTTTGTGCTATTAAATATCCCAGCCCTTGGAAACAAGCAGGAGGGCAGTGGGTATGTGAGTGATATCTGTCTGCCCAGGAGACTGACACTGGGTGGGAACCATGTTGGCAGAAGGGCATTTTAGTAAGGAAAGCATTTTGGAAAACACTCTTCCCACTGTCTGCCTTTTTAGCAAAAGTTCATCTAACCTAAGCTTACCCCACTTCAAGGTCTGTAACCAAGCTCTGGTTAATGCTGGATTTGTGAACAGGGAAGTTCAGAGTTAATATTAATTTCTAGGATTAAAGAACTCCTAGTTGTGAGATAGAGAAGGAAATCCAGTGGGGATCTGTGGAAAGGCAGAGAGAGAACGAAAGGTCCTGTGAGCCCATGTGTGTGTTTTGGGGTAGGGGTGATGGTGATGGCGAGAATGCATTTCTAGCATTCTAGGAGGGAATGGTCAACAGCAAATAACCAGAGAAACTCACTGGCTGCCCTTTGGCTTTATTCTCAGGGACTTCCCCTTACAGATGACGTCCCTTAGTGTTCCTTCTGTAGAAGGCACATGGAGGTGGCCTTTTACCTTTCATCTCATTTTGGTGGCTGCGTAAGCCATCCTGGACCAGGGGATGGTCTGGCACTTGGAGAAACCTAAGCCTGACTCAAACCCTCCTGGAGATGCTTAGACACACCTTGGCCATTGTCAGTGAATGCCACCTGTCTGCTCCTGGAGTCAGAGTCTCTCTCCAGAGGGGGCGTTATTCAGAGCTGTGAAGTGTTAAGTGATTGGAATTACATGGTTGAAAGGGAGGCCCTCTAACCTCCCCACTCTGTGATAGATTTTAATGATGTTGTGAATACAAGGCCCTGCCATGCAGCCCTCGGGGAAGGGCACTGGGACTATTCTTATTAAGAATGGCTGATATCTCCCTGGGCCTCTAGTCTGGTCTCTCTAGTCTTGTTGCTACGCTATTGGCTGGGTTCAACTCCACTTTCTGCACTTTCTGCACAGCTGGAACCGCCTGCGTGACAGCCCCCGATCCTGCAGACCCATCCCCCGCTTGTGGGTTCTTTGTGAAAAAGGCTCCTGGGACATTGCCATTGATTCTTCCTGTAGCAGAGAAAGGTCTTCATTTCAGGCCTCTCAGAAATCATCCTGTGTTGTTCTGGCGGCTTCTGTATTTATTTACCTTGGGCACTTGGAAGGTATTTGCGCACCCAGCAGCACTGAGTGTGTAGTGTGTGTTTTCCTTGATTTAGCCCCGTGTTTGGCTTTAGAGTTTAAGAAAATGAAGCACAGAAATGGAAATTTTGTTGTTAAAGATTGTGAGAATCCCCCACTCCCAAGCCCTCTCCTACCCCTGGCTCTAACTGAGGTCTTCTTCTTGGGCAAGGTCCTGTTGGAGGACGTGTGTGTTAGGGGCCAGGGAAAGGACCTGGAATGCTTTCAAAGAGGCCTTCTGAGCTCCCCACGCTGCAGCCCCTTTTTCCTCTCCTCCCTGCTTCCTGTCTTATCAAAAGATGAAAGTGAAAGGATTAAATGTGCGCTTAATTTTCCCCACTATTCATCAGAGCATGAAATTTTCTGATTATGGAGTGTGGGGGGCTTGAATCCCAGGTACAGTCAAAAATGATTAATGCCACTTGTCTGCCAGCCTAATTAGACTTGGTAATGAACGTGTGTGTTTGCCTGCTGATCCTGCGGAGTTATTAGGTGGAAGTGAATTGACATCTCCCTGCAGCATTGAGGGTTTGGTCTGATATCCTCTCTCTTCTCCCCAATTCTACCGGCGAGCCAGCCTGTGCCAAGCCTGGCAGGTAGTCCCTGAGTGACAAAGAAAAGACAGCCCCCAGCCCAGTCCCAAGGGCCCTGTCTCGGTGGGAGAGTGAATTTATCCTGTCAGGGAGCCACCTCCTGTGAAGTGTGAGCAGGTCAGGGGCCAGAGGTTCAGGGGAAGCTGCCACAAGGCCGAACCCAGGTCTGAGAATGGGCATAAGAAGAATTCTTTGCATGTCAGTAGTGCCTTTTCTCTGAAGAGCCCAAAGTGTTTTCATGCCCGCTGCTACATTCATGCTCAAAATAGCTTCATGAGGTCAGAATACAGGGATACAGGGATGCTTAGCTCAGCTGAAAGGGAATTACCTGGCCAGGAGTCACCTGCTGGCTTTGCCAGGGACAGTGGTAAAGTTAGAACCTCTCGGGTGGGCCTCATTCTGACAGGTCTTCAAGGCTTTGGTGCTGTCTCAGGCCCTCAAGCCATTTCCCCCGCTTTGGGCTTCAGAGTCAGCACCTCTGTGTGAGAGGCTGCTACCTGAGATGGGATGGCCAAGGGTGGGTCCCAGCTCCTGCACCCCAGTGTTCTCCCACAGGGCTCTCTCTGGCTCCCACACCCACCCCTCATTCCTCAGTTTCCCCATGGAGGGCAGCTGCTGGCATTCTTGCTCTGCCCAGGCTTACTATGAAGGCTGCTGAGGAACCTGTAAACACATCTCTGGCCTCACCAGAGGCCCTTCCTGTTCGCATTCCTCAGATGGCAAGGTGAGTATTCTTGGGTGGGTGAGTATTTGTGGGTGTGCAAAGCATGCAAGCTCCCCACCCCCAGCCCTTCTGAGGGAACCATGTTCCTGGGGCTCAGTCAGCAGCAGCTGGTACGATCTCCTTCTCACAAGCTTGCAGACCTGGGTCTGTGCTGGTGGCAGGATGCTTTCTGCCTCCCTGCAGGGTCTCGCTCTGTCTCTGCTGACTCTGGGCACCTGCCCCTCCCGCAGGGCTCTGTTCTGACTCTCCATGGCTGGGTGGGGAAGGGCTGGCGGCAGCTGGGAAGGCTGGGCCTGACTGGGGAGATGGTTTTGCATTTAGTCATTTTCAGTTTTTTTCCAAGAGTTTTGGCAAGCCTTTCTCCACATGTTCCGGGCTGGATCTCAGGGTCGGAAGGGGAACAGAGCCAGTTTTGGGGCTTAGGGGAAACAGCGAGGAGGCTGAGGTGATGATGTTAGACCAGGCAGAAGGCTGGGTTCCCTGGGGGCACTGGTTTAAGTGGAATAAGGTCGGGGCTTGGGAGCAGTCATGGGTTGCCCCACCCCAAGGTCAAGACTATCTTGACTCACACCTGGGGAAGTGACTTCTGAGTTTTTTCTGAAGCACTCATAACTATGCTGAGGAGACTCGGGCAGAGCCTGGTAGACCCCAAGAACTCTCCATGGTGTGGTCTTTGGCTGAAGTGGCCCACAAGGCCATGCCGGGCCTGTTCTAGCATGCCTGTGGTTCCTAGAGTACACAAAGGTTTGTGAGAGATGTACCCATTGGGAAATCTTTGAGGTTTGATTCTCTTTTTTTACCCTTTTTGGAGAGGAAGGAGGAAGAGCAGTGGGGTCCCTCCTGGCATGGTAGCATGTGTCCAGCCTCCCAGAGGAGAATGCCCCACTTTGGCTGAGGAGTCTGGTGACCCCTGGGAATTGTAGCAGGTTCTAGATTTTCTTTCGGATTTTCCTACCTATAACTACTGCCCTGGCCCCATTTGAGGGCATGGGGCAGAGGGGTCGGGGGGAATGCAAGATGTGCGTGCTGAGGGTCTATAAGAGGGGTGCTGTTGGAAAGAGTAGTCTGTTCATTTTTGTGTGGCACTGAGCAGGTGAGTGGATGGCTGAGTATGACACTTACCTGTGACAGGTTTATTCTTCAGTGGAGGGCCTATGTGCCACCTTCTGCTCCCCATTCCTGTTTTTCGAACAAACGTATTTCCAGGGTGGGGCAGGTCTTATTTAGACATCTGCAATGGCCATTGGCTGGGGCTGCTAGAAAATTAAAACTTGGCTTACGTAGACCTTTAAGAAATCAGACTCCAGGTTCATGAAAGTCAGGCCAAAAAGAAGAGTGATGTTCTTATTTTTTTTAAAATCCTTTTATGTTTTGTTTCTACTGGATGCTAGAGCTCGAAAAGAATTATCATTGTGTTTGCTGAAGATACAAGCTGGCATCTGCGAACCTGCTAGGATGAGAATATTCACATGGAATAGGAAGAGTTGAGAATGGCAAAGAAACTGTGGGAGCAGAAATAACTTTTGTTGCACTTGGCTGTCACTAAGGCCGTTTGATGTGCACTGCCTCTGTCAGGATTGCAATTCTCTTGTTTTGTCGGTAGAGCTGATGTAATCAGGGCCATCTCATAGATGAGGAAACACAGCATTCAGGGAAGTCAAATGACTTCACTAAGATAACCCAGATCATTAGTAGCAAAGCCAGCACCAGAACCCAGCATGGCATTTTGCCTTAGGCTAATATCATTGATCACGCAAGTTAGTTGAGTTTACTTATTCATCTGCTGCCCTTCTGCCAGTGAATGCTGAAATGTCCAAAAAAGGAGGTACAGGATAAAAAAGGGAGGTGAGCCCTATACGAGCTAGAGAATCAGCCAGGGCCAGGTAATTGAGAGTTGGCTCCACTTAAGCCAATTTTCAACAATCAGTTTCTAAATTGATCATCACCATGTGCAAATCATGAGATCTTTAGACAAAGGGTGAAGTTTTTCCAAATCCTAAGATGAAAGAAATAAGTGTGTCTCTCCCCGCTCCCACCTCACCCCGTAGGTGTTCAGGGTGTGTAGGGGGTGGGCCTGGAAATGCAGGTGGAGGATCTTTTTCTGTTCCTCTCCTCCTTCTTGCCATGGCCCAGCTCTCAGAGTTCATGACACAGGACTAGTCAGGAACCAAAGTGAAATTAACAGACTGGATCCTAGAGGGGACAGCTGGGGTGAGGAAGAGATGGATAGGGACTGGACAATAATCTGAAGTTGCCTAATGGACCTCTGGCTCTAATGTCAGGCAGTGATGTGGCCCCATGAGAAAAAAATACATCTGGGGAAACCTCCCACCCCCAAGCCAGCTCTGACTCTCTATGTATTTCTCCAGGTCCGTCTCTCATTTGGGAACAGGTACCATTGCTTACTTTTCTTGCTGATTTGCAGGAGGGTGTTTTTTCTATCCAAGTTGAATGGAAGTTGGAGACTTGGTGGTTTCTGCTGAAAGAATTATGTGGATTATTTTTTGCATCTGAAGAAAGTATTAACCTCCCCCACCTCAAAAAAAAACCTCAGAGATGCCTTATTATTCAACTGGAACAACAGATTCCAGCTGTAACATGAGAGTTTTGAGAGAAAAGGTTCAGCATATTGTCCATGAATGTCTACCCTAGTGATGAGTGTTTTTTAAAAGCCATCTGGAGGTACCTTTATATAAAATAGGGTGATAATATATTGTACCCCAGCAAGTAAGATGGTGAAGGTTGTTGCTTCAAATTATGCTGGGCCATGGCTGAACTTGCCTCCAGCATGGAGGTCATTGAGTCATTGCTTAGATGTCAGAGACAGCAAGAGGTCATTGCAGGCATTTCCCTGTCTCTAGGTAGTGCTCCTCCCAGACCATCATTACAGTAGAAAAATCTATCTAGTTTTCCAAAGGTCAGGAATGAAGATCCTAGAGCTTCTGAAAGCCCCATCTCCAGACTCTGCCAGTTCTTTCCTGTTGTCTTTCCCAATGGCTTAACCTGTCAAAGAACAGCTCAGTGATGAGGAGAAAAGAGAAGTGAGGTCAGCATATTCTGAAGCCCAAACGGGGCATTCGGAAGGGATTTCCCCGCATTACACGTGACTTTTTTTTTTTTTTTGAGATGGAGTCTCGTTCTGTCGCCCAGACTGGAGTGCAGTGGTGCAATCTCGGCTCACCGCAACCTCTGCCTCCTGGGTTCAAGTGATTCTCCTGCCTCAGCCTCTTGAGTAGCTGGAACTACAGGTGCGTGCCACCACACCCGGCTAATTTTTTTGTATTTTTAGTAGAGATGGGGATTCACCGTGTTAGCCAGGATGGTCTCAATCTCCTGACCTTGTGATCCGCCTGCCTCGGCCTCCCAAAGCGCTGGGATTACGGGCATCAGCCACCACGCCTGGCCGTGACTCATATTTTAAAGTTCCCCCAGCAGCCCTGTGTTCTCTTCTTTGAGGGCGGGGATGGGAATGAGCCCTTGCCTGTGCTCAGCCAGGTAGGACTTCCTAGGCCCTCTTGGAGATCTTGGGTGCAAGGACCAGCGGGGCAAGGAACTTGGCCCCCACCCCTTGCTTGATGGTCCCAAGTGTCATTTCGGGACCCTGACTTGCTTATGCCCTTCTTCTGGTACAGAGGTTGCTTGGTAAACTAGAGAGGGCCACAACAAAGGCCATGGGCAGCTCCCTTCTCCCTGAGGAAGCATTACGGAGAAAGAATCAGTCCGCAACTGAGGAAGGGTGGCATCTGAGCACAGACGTGTAAGTGCATCTTCCACCAGAGATTCTGCAAGTGTGTGAGTCCTCTGAGGTGGATTTCCTCTGGTAAAGGGATAGGTGTCCCTGCTGGGCATGGAGGCTTCACCCCTGTAATCCCAGCACTTTGGGAGACTGAGGCAGGATGATCTCTTGAGTCCAGGAGTTCGAGACCAGCCTGGGGAACATGGTGAGACCCCCCCCACCCCTACAAAAACTATAAAAATTAGCTGGGTGTGGTGGTGCCCACCTGTAGTCCCAGCTACATGCTGGGGGGTGGGAGAATCACTTGAGCCCAGGAGGTCGAGGCTGCAGTGAGCCATGATTGGACCATTGCACTCCAACCTGGACAACAGAGCAAGATCCTGTCTCAAAAAAAAAGAAAAAAGAACAAGTGTCCCTCCTTCATGTTAAACTGGTCCCCGCTGGTGGTTGGCAGGTGAGTCCTGTCATCTCTGGGCAGCCTGGGAGGGGCACCCCTCTCTAGTGGCTTTTCTGGAAGGCTCTGCTGCCTGTCTGGTGCCAGTCTTCTGTCTTGGACTGGGCAACAGGGCCTCCCAGAACTTTTCTACTAGGGCTTGGCAGCTTCTGGGAGTCAGAGTGAGAGAACACCTGTGAGTACTGTTTTGGGGCAAGAGAACAATATTTCTGCCCTTTTGTGACAGACTGATCTTTTCTCACCACCCCACACCCATAGGGTCGCATCCTGTTCTGCTCAGGTATCTAGTCTCAGATAAATTAATGGCCTGACCCTCTTAAAGCAACACCACCTCCTTATGGGCCCCTCCCCCACCCTGGGCTTAGCATGGGAGGATGTGAATTAGCCCCAGTTTGTCCCTTAGGAGCCCGTACAGCTGGTGAAGCATTAGTAATCCACCATCCCCAAAGAAATCCATTAACGAGCTCCTGGGCTGGGCACGTGGTGTGAGGTAACCGATCACTTCTGTCGTCTGAAACTTTGGAGACATTGATTTTCAGACTCACAGGCGCGACTGAGAAGTGAGGCTCGGGGCAGGCTCTTCCCTGCAGCCTGTTTGGTGGGGGCATTTTTATCTTATCAAGCTAAAAGCCCCAGGAATAGAAAGTTTTCCATTGGGGGAGGTGGAGAGGAAAGGACCTCAGTGCAGAGACAGAAGGCATCGTCAGTCGGTGAGGGTACCAGAGCCTGAGGGTCCAGGTGACTGTCCGGGTCATGCGAGGCCCAGGGCCCTCCCCGGAGCCCTCCCCCACCCGGCACTCCACCCCTGACGCCAAGCCTGGAGAAAAGCTATTGATCTCTGGCGCTGAGATGACCGAGGGCCAGGAGGAGAAGGCAACCGCTGCTTGCTTTGGGACGGTCACTGCTCAGCTCCAGCGGCTCTTCTGCAGGCTCCCGAAGAGCCGCTCGGTCTCCAAAAAGCACCAGATCCTGCAGAGGTTCCGCAACGGGGCCCGGAGGGCTCGGGGTAGGTCTAAGCCAATCTGATTGGGGGAGCTTGGGTTCTGAGGCCTCTGCTACTGGCCTCTCCCATAGAAAAGGAGTACAGGATTTTTCTGGCAGTCTGCTGTTTAGTGCTGAGCTCAGCACCACTCCTTGGCCCTCCTGACTCCGCAAGGACAAAGGCACAGGTGCTGTCACCTTGCCTGGTATGGGTTGAACAGCCAGATCCAAAGGACATGGTCTGCCTGTTTTGGAGGCCTTGAGTGGGTAGTGGATTTTAACAACTTTTTATTGGCTGAGAATTAGGGCCAAGCGGTCATCTTAATCAGGGTCCCTGAGCTGGCAGAATATGGGTATCTCGGATGGCCACTGTTTTCCATTCTGCCTATCCTGTAGCCCTTCAGACCCTGCCAAGTTGCTGAGTCAGCCTTCTGAGGACCTGGGAGCCATGGTGTTTCCCAGGCAAAGGCTTCTCACCTTCAGAGTTAGTGAAGGTGCAGGCTGCATGGGGCTGAAGGCTGCTGGGTGGAGCACAGCTGACAGGAGTCCCGGCCTCAGGAAGTGGCCAGACCACTGATTCCTCTCCTGAGCACTAATTAGGGCAAGAACAGTCCTCGCCTGAAGAAGGATAACTGGACGGCATAGTGGTGAGTGAAAGATAAGAGGCAGAGACAACAGCAATCCAAATCATCATAGGATCTTAGGTCATCCCATGCCCCTTTTCCAATGAAAGGAAGCTGGGACCAACAAAAGGCCCTGCTGGTGGCAGTGCCAGGACTAGGAACCCTGGGCACCTGCCTTCCAGCCTTGGATTCCTTCCACTGTCTCATGCTGTCCACAGCATCTTACATTTCTGTAGCACTCTCTGCTAAACACTCAGAGCATTTACGTTTGTTTGCTTTTAATATCATTTATTCCCTCCAGATCCTGGTGTGGTGGGAATGGGAAGGGGATTATTCTGTTTCACAGATGAGATAGCTCAGACAAGTAAGGCCCCTTGTTAAAGGTCATTGCCATCTGGCTGGGTCTGGAACCTGCTTCTCTTTAACGGTTGGCACTCTTTGGAGCATACATACTTTTCTTGGGGCCCCCGTCCCCATTTTTCTCTATACTTCTCTCATATACTTTCAATAATCAGTGGGGATCTTAGGCAGGTCACCACACTAAGTCATAGGGATGGGACTAAAATGAAGTGCCGTCTCTGGACTAAGTTTTGGAAGCAGATTTTTAAAAATAGGATCTTGACTATGAAAAATGCGATTTTTCTGATTAAGGCTTTACCTCTTGAGAAGTGGGAATTTTAATTGAACTAGCCCTAATCCCCATTTGGAGACAAATATTTCTTAGCCAGCCTGAATAATTTATCCTCATCAATATCCTAATACATACTGTGACCTTCACTGAGAAGAGAATTGGACACCGAGTTGCTCAATTTAAATGCTCACGAGCAAGTTGGTATTCATCCTCTCTTTCCCCCTCCCTTACTCTCTCTTTAAGAATTATTCAGCAGATCATTTCCTTGCTCCTTTGCTATTCACTCCAAGGAGTTATAGATTTAAGTAAAATCAATCAGGCCTGAAGTGGCAGCATTAAGGTCAGGGCACATACTGCACTGTGGCTATGATGGGCTTGCTTAACTTGTGTTAGCATTTGGGCTTCATTGCCAAAAGGGGAGGGGAGAAGACAGGATGCTCAAGATGATGGGAAAGGTGGACTGCAGACTGTGGACATCTGGAATATCCTCATCTCACTCGCAAGACTCCATGAGCAGCCTGGAGGGTGGCATTTAAGAAAATGGGTTTGGTGGCCGGGCGCGGTGGCTCACGCCTGTAATCCCAGCACTTTGGGAGGCCAAGGCAGGCAGATCACCTGAGGTCAGGAGTTCGAGACCAGCCTGGCTAACATGGCGAAACCCCGTCTCTACTAAAAATAGAAAAATTAGCTGGGCAAGGAGATGGGCACCTGTAATCCCAGCTACTCGGGAGGCTGAGGCAGGAGAATTGCTTGAATCCGGGAGGCGGAGGTCACAGTAAGCCGAAATCGCGCCACTGCACTCCAGCCCAGTTGACAAAGCGAGACTCCATCTCAAAAAAAAAAAAAAAAAAAAAAAAAAGAGAAAAGAAAACAGGCTTGGAGCCAGGCTGCCTTGAGTCAGGATCCTGGAGTTACCACTTTCTGGCTGTGGCTCCTCCTACAGATTAACCTCTCTGAGCCTCATTTTTCCAAGTATAGGATAGGGCAGAAATCTCAACCTCAGACTGGTGTGGGGTAAATTAAATGTCAAAGAGCTGAAACCATGTTTGGTGCATAGAAAGCCCTGCACTGGGAGCTGCTGTTGCTGAGTGCTCCCAGGAAGACTTTTCCTAACTGCTCCCCGTGGGTCATTGGGACAAGCCTGCAGCACGGCTGTCTGCCCCTCCATTGTACCTGGACCAGGGTGGACTGCCTGCATCTCAGTGGGAGAGATAGGACTTGAAGGTTGCCCAGGTAAAAGTAGAGGAGAGACATAAACTCACAAACACTTTCCCTGGAAAAATTCCTATCATTGAGTTTACCACATCACATAATTAACAGGCAGAGCTAGATTAGCCCACCGGGTATCTTTAGGAGCTAAGCAAGCATGTCGCCAAGGAGCAAGTCATATGTCATTTTAAAAGGCTGCTAGGGGGGTCTGTGGGAAATAGGCCTGGGTCTCTCCAGAAGTCTCTGGTGGTCCTGGCTGCAGCGATGCAGCTGTAAAGAAGCCTTTGTGTGTCTCCAGCAGAGAGGTCCTCTGACATAATCTATTTACTTTCCTTCCCACTGCAAAAAAGCCTGCTTTTGCCCAGTTGATGATTGGCACTTTGAATAGCTGCAAGTGACATCAAAGCAGGTGTGGAAAAACCAGTTGGATGTAGTAGCCTGGTTGTCCCATGATAGACTGAACCTGCCTGCTCCTGGCCTCCTGTGACCTCCTGGCACTAGAACTGGGCATACCTGCGGTGCATTCATATCTGTATTTCTGCATGAACTTCATCTGCCATCTTGCAGTTTGCATATGCCCAGCCAGGTCTCCTTGTAATCCTATTTGGCTGTCCTTATCTTTGGGGTCTGTGGCATACTACCACAAATATACTCCAGGCTAACAAGAGGCTAGGCTGCCCTTTGCCCCTTCTCAGAGATGATTGTCTGCCTTAAAAACAGAAACACCAGCAAACAAAAACAACCCTCCCCTTCTCTTTCCGTATGTGCCCCTCACTTCTAGAGCCCAAATCCTTTGTCAGCTACCCAGGGTCCTCCGTCTGTCTTCTCAGGGGCCCAGGGATGGGTGAGGGGTCCCAGAGCCCAGGGCTGGGGGACCTCTGCTGCTTTGTCTCTCTTACACCCAGAGCAGAGTGACACATGCCTAGAGGAGGGGCCCCTCCTGAGCAGGCCTGGGGCCGAGAGGGTATCTGGCAGCTCCACACTGGCTTTGGATACCATGGGCTTGTTGCTATTTGTTGAGTTCCCTTAAACCCAACTGCCTACAGTGTTTTAAATTATTTTTTTTTTCTTAAGGTGCCTGGCAATAGGATTTCTTTTTTCCCGTGGTGATGATCAAACCAGTATATATCTTTACTGAGCTCTGTCTCTCTCTCTCTCTCTAATCCTTTCATACACTTCTTCCTGTCACACACAATCTTGGTTGTGACTGCCTGTACTTTGTAACAGTGAGCTATGGGAGGCCCTCAGTCAGCACATGGTGAGTGAATGCAGGCCACGCATGCACAAATGAACAACTGGTTAGGAGCTGGGTAGATGTGGAAAGAGGGGAGACGGAACCGTAGAAAAAGGTTTAGCTCTCTCCCTGTGTGTCTCTGAGTACCTGTGTCCTGATGGTCACACATAATTTAATTGCCCTGTTCAAAAACTATGCTGTGTCTTTGCACTTCTCACTGCATGGCCATACCCTAAATGCAGCGTGAGCGTTTTCTGATGTGGTGTCAGAGGGTCCAGGTGACAAATCTCTCACATTCACTGAGGAATGAGGTCCATTTGGCTTACTCGCCCCAGCACCCTCCCCCAAACCATTTACTTTTACACTTCCTCCCAAAATAGATTGCCTCTTACCATTCTTGGCCAAGGGGGCATTCTCAGGGCTGCTCTGTGATGTGCACTGAGGGCCTGCAGACTTTCCCGCCTCTTTCTGCTCCTTCCACATTTTCTCCTGGCCATCACTGTCATCAACAAGCTGTACTGCATGAGGCCACAGTGCCATGGTATAAGAAGGTCAGTCAAATAGAGGTGCATCTCTTAAAGGGGCATACAGCATCATCAGGAAACATAATGTATATAAAAATTACAAAGAACCCCCTAAAATGTAGTCAAGCCAAAAATGAATTAAAATTAAAAAAATTTAAAATGGTTTAGCTATTGTAAGATGACTAGATTCATTTAAAAGTAAAGCTAATTTAAAAGTAAAGCTAATTTTAGACAACAGTGGGCTCTGGTTAAAACAATAGAAATGTTATAAACATTGGATGTATCAAAAAATATATTCCAGGCGTGGTGGCTCATCTGTAATCCCAGCACTTTGGGAGACTGAGGTGGGCAGACCACCTGAGGTCAGGAGTTCAAGACTAGCCTGGCCAACATGGTGAAACCCTACCCTACTAAAAATACAAAAATTAGCCAGGCATGGTGGTGGGCACCTGTAGTCCCAGCTACTTGGGAGGCTGAGGCAGGAGAATTGCTTGAAACTGGGAGGTGGAGGTTGTGGTGAGCAGAGATTGTGCCACTGCACTCCAGCCTGGGTGACAGAGCAAGACTCCGTCTCAAAAAAAACCCCATATATATATATAAAATATATATTTATATATTATATATTTTATATGTATTATATAATATATAATATATAAATATATATTTATATATAATATAAATATTATATTATATAAATTTTATATAATATAAATATTATATTACATAAAT
Source organism: Gorilla gorilla gorilla (assembly GCF_029281585.2). Lineage (NCBI taxonomy): Eukaryota > Metazoa > Chordata > Mammalia > Primates > Hominidae > Gorilla > Gorilla gorilla. The sequence goes on along the minus strand of NC_073224.2, from coordinate 50,237,419 downwards.
TTTATATAATATAAATATTATATAAAATTTATATAATATAAATATTATATAAATTTTATATAATATAATATTTATATTATATAAATTTTATATAATATAATATTATATTATATAAAATTTATATAATATAAATATTATATTATATAAAATTTATATAAATCTAAATATTATATATTATATATTATATATTTTATATATTACATATTATATATTATATATAATATATTTTATATATTACATATTATATATTATATATAATATATTTTATATATTACATTATATATTTTATATATTATATATTATATATTATATATTATATATTATATATTATATATATTATATATTATATATTATATATTATATATTATATATTATATATTATATATATTATACATATTATATATTATATATTATATATATTATATATATTATATATTATATATTATATATTATATATTATATTTTATATTTTATATATTATATATTATATATTATATATTATATATATTATATATTATATATTATATATTTTATATATTATATATTTCATATATTATATATTATATATTTCATATATTATATATTTCATATATTATATATTATATATTTTATATATATTTTTCATGTACCATATGTGATATATTTTATATATAATATATATACCATATGTGATATATTTTATATATTATATATACCATATGTGATATATTTTATATATAATATATATACCATATACGATATATTTTATATATACTATATATACCATATACGATATATTTTATATATACTATATATACCATATACGATATATTTTATATATATTATATATACCATATACGATATACTTTATATATATTATATATACCATATACGATATACTTTATATATATTATATATACCATATACGATATACTTTATATATATTATATATACCATATACGATATACTTTATATATTATATATACCATATATGATATACTTTATATATATTATATATACCATATACGATATACTTTATATATATTATATATGCCATATACGATATACTTTATATATATTATATATGCCATATACGATATACTTTATATATATTATATATGCCATATACGATATACTTTATATATATTATATATGCCATATACGATATATTTTATATATATTATATATGCCATATACGATATATTTTATATATTATATATGCCATATATGATATATTTTATATATATTATATATATACCATATATGATATATTTTATATATATTATATATATACCATATATGATATATTTTATATATATTATATATATACCATATATGATATATTTTATATATATTATATATATACCATATATGATATATTTTATATATTATATGTATACCATATGATATATTTTATATATTGTATGTATACCATATATGATATATTTTATATATATACCATATATGATATATTTTATATATACCATATATGATATATTTTACATGTAAATATATATAATATATAAATATATATAAATATAATATATAAATATATGTAATATATAAATATATAAATATATATTTATATATATTATATATATACACCATATATATTATATATAATATATTATGTATACACCATATATAATATATTATATATATTAATATATAATATATTTTATATTTTATATATTATATATACCATATATAATATATTTTATATATAATATATACCATATAATATATTTTATATATATTATATATACCATATAATATATTTTTTATATATTATATATATGCCATATATAATACATTTTATATATATACCATATATAAGACATTTTATATATATTATATATATACCATATATAAGACATTTTATATATATTATATATATACCATATATAATACATTTTATATATATTATATATACCATATATAATACATTTTATATATATTATATATACCATATATAGTACATTTTATATATATTATATATATACCATATATAATACATTTTATATATATTATATATACTACGTAATATATTTATATATATTATGTATATAAATATATATATGGTTTTTTTTGAGACAGAGTCTTGCTCTGTCATCCAGGCTGGAGTGCATATATGTTTATATATAAAATACATATAAAATATATTATGTATAATATATAAAATATATATTATATATTATGTATAATATATATTATATATAATATGTTTTAATATATTATATATTATCTATATATAAAAAATAGGGGATGGGGCAGAAGAGATGGGAGGGAGAGCTCTCACTTGTCCTAGCAGGGAGTCAGTTAATACAGTCTATAGTTGAAAGCACGGATTGCTAAAAATGGCTCAACACCATTACATTTGTTTATAATACACATGCACACATACACACACACACACACACACACACACACATGCCCAGGGCAGAGTGGGGACATGCTTCAGGCTACAGCACCCCCAAAGAACAAAGTTGTGGGAACAGGCCATGTGGAGAAGGTGCCAGGGGTCAGGCCTGTCTCCCTTGTCCTGGGTGCCTGGCAGGCGCTCCTCTTACTTCCTGCATCATTTGTCTGAACTTGTTGTGAACTATCCTGCCCTCTCTTCCTCTGCCCACTCCTCCCAAGACACCCCTACTTCAACACACCCAGCCTGGCCTGGCCACAGTACCTTCCTTTTGTTGATGTTTTCAGCCTAGGGATGTATGGTTGTGTTGGAGATGGATGATTAATGTGCCTGCCCGAGAGGCACACCCACCCACACCCACCCACGTGAGACAGGATGGTGCCCCTGCAGGCCAACCGGGGCGCCCAACTTCTGCCAGGCAGGTTGGGTGTGTTTGGGAGGAGGGCACAGGGGACACATCCAGCCTGCCTGGGAATGTGGCTTGGAGGATAAATCACTGATACATTAGATCCAGGGACCCAGGTTCCAGAAAGAATTTTTCTTATTTTTTAGAGATAGGGTCTTACTGTGTCCCCTAGGCTGGAGTACAATGGACCGATCATAGCTCATTACAAGCTTGAACTCCTGGGCTTGAGCCATCCTCTCACCTCACCCACCTGAGTAGCTGGGCCAACAGGCACACATCATCCCCCACCCCACTAAGGTTTTAATTGTTTTGGAGAGCTGTTTTACAAAAACAAAACAAAACAAAACAAAATTGTTTTAATTGTTTTGTTATGTTGCCCAGGCTGGTCCCAAATTTCTGGCCTCAAGCAATCCTCCTGCCTCAGCCTCCCACAGTGCTGGGATTACAGGCGTGAGCTACCTTGAGGGCCCCAGAGAGAATTTTAATATCTGCTTTGGTGTCTGAGCAACAACTGAGCAGATCTTATGCCTTTCCCTTTAGTACAAAATGGTCGCTCAAAAGTGTATGTCAATCCCATCCAGCCCTGCCACACAGAAAACTGATACAGTCATTTTGGAAAAGAGTAAAGACCAGGATCTTGGGGTGGTCTTTGGCTCTCTTTCCTGTGCCTCAGTTCAGCAGAGGCTCCCAGCTTCACCCTACCTGTCCAGCACTTTCCCCTCTCACCGGCCTTGGAGGAACCTGCTTCCATAAAGCCCTCAACCCCGACCCACTCTTTTACATGGGAACTCAGCATCTGAACCAAACTGGAGATTGCTCAGGCGCATCCCCTCTTGGCTGTTCTCACAGAGACGACAGCCCCTGCGTGTCAGCTGCCCATCTTGCCTGTCCACATGAGGGGCTGGCCATCTCTGACCTTAGAGTTGCAGGACACTCGTCTTACCATTACATTGACCTTTCCTGTTTGCTTCCTGGCTTGCTTTCTGGCACTGTGTGTGTCTGTGTGTGTGTGTGTGTGTGTGTGTGTGTGTGTGTGTGTGTGTGTGTGTGTGTGTGTGTTGGAGTTGGGGCTGGGGTTGTGTGGAGGGAGGGAGCCTCCAGGCCCTCCGGGCTGGGCTGCAGGATGCTGAATGCCCCCAGGGTGGTCTGTCCTCTAAATCAAGGAACTACAGTAAGTGGTCTAAAGAGGGCTGGGCTTCGCCTCCTTCCTGGAAACATAAGGATGCAGATGTCCTGACCTGGCTGCCTGACCCTTGGAGTGGGGAGTTTCCATTCCCTTGCTGCCAGCCTCACTAGGAGTTTAGCCAGGAGTTTGAAAAACTTATAATCATGTTGATTTTGGCAATGGCTGCAGACCTCCAGGCTTGACTATCACAGTCTCTCCGCCTTCCCATTCACCAACATGACCTATCCTTCCAGCCCCCCTGCCTTACTCCTCTGAACCCATTAAAGGCAGAAGTTGGAGGGAAGTGGGAGCAGGTGGGAGGAACTCAGATGAGCAGGAAAGTTGCACAGTTCTTCTTACCCTAATACGTTAGAAGAGGACCTGAAAATTGAGAGGGTTTTTGGCTGGCATCACATGCTGAGTCCACAGGAAGCTGGGTGGACTCAGGCATCTCACAGCGTTGAAAATGACAGCTGCCATTTATTGAGCACCTACCATATGCCAGGTGCCGTTGGATGCTTTGCATACATACTCTCTAATTTTGGCAACAAATTTGCTGGCAAGAAAGATACTACCACCGCCATTTGCAGTTGAGGAAATTGAGGCTAACTAAATTCCATAGTTAACTGAGGTTAATTGTCCAGGTGTCTCATACCCAGTTAGAGGGAGGGCTCAGGCTCAAACCCTGATTCATGTGACTCCAGAGTCCAGATTCATTGCACGCCCCAGCACCCGACTGAGTGTTCCATCTTTTCCACCCATTCTCTAAGACCTCTATCACACATGTTAAGCAGTGTGTTTCAAGGGATCACACCATCTGGGTAAGGATTTCTGATGTATGGCTGGTAAGTGGGTGCGCTCTGGTGCCAATCTGTGAGGCAGTTGGTGCTGGGAACTTGGCGTCCATTTTGGTGTCATAGGGAGGGGGTTTGCAGAGGCTGGGCCTCTTTGAGTGGGGAAGGCTGAGAGCCTGCTGTCTTGTGGAGCCTGAACTTGGCTGAAGTGCTGGCCTTTCTGGTGAAATTGTCCTGAGAGCTCAGGACAGGAACCTTTGGCTGCTGTCTGGGTGGTTCCAAGTCTCGCAGATATGGTGTTCCAGAGACAAAGGGGTTATGGATGGAGGACCAATTCAGAGCAGGCAGACAGTATGGGTGGCTTCAGAAACTCCCAGGATGCTGGCAGCCTCCAAGGCTGAGTGGCTTGGTTGAGCTTGGAGGAGAGCTGTGAAGTGGCACATCCCAGGCCCTCCAAAGACAGGACAGAAGCCTCAGGTGGGGTACTCTCCCTGCTCCCTGCCAGGACAGAGGGAAAAGGCACTCCTTGCCCAAATCCCTTCAACCCAGGCTCTTTCTGGCCTTGGGCCACCCTGACTCCCATCCCCAGTGAAGCCCATCCCTGGCCTCAAGCAGTGCAGAGTAGGGACCAGGAACAAGTGGAGGGGACGGTTCTGAGGAATGGGCTGTGGAGCAGCCAGGCGTGATGCATCTTCACTCTCCACCCTGCTGCTCGGCAGCTACGAGGCTGCCAAAGGTCATTTATCTCTTCAAGTCTCAATTTCCCTATCCCTAAAATAGGAGTAGACCCAATGAGTTAAAAACTTATGTCCACAAAATAACCTGAATAAAGTTGTTTATAGCAACTTTATTCAGAGTTGCCAAAATTTGGAAGCAACCAAGATGTCCTTCAGTAAATGAAGAGATTAATAAACTATGGTCATCCAGATAACGGAATGTTATTCACCAATAAGAAGAAATGAGTTGTCAAGCCATGAAAAGACAAGGAGCCTCATAAATATATATATATATAGCTACTATGTACCCACAATTTTTTTAATTAAAAAAAAAGACAGAGATAATACTAAGTGAATGCATAGTACTAAGTGAAAGAGCCAATCTGAAAATTGGCTACATATCTTATGATTCCAACTATATGATATTCTGGAAAAGATAAATCTATGGAAACAGTTAAAAGATCAGGGGTTGCCAGGGTTAGAGAGGAAGAAGGGATAAATAGGCAGAGCACAGCAGGTTTTTAGGGCAGTGAAACTACCCTGCCTGATGCTATAATGGTGGGTGTATGTCATTATACATGTGTCCACAGCCATAGAATGTACAGCACCAAGAGTGAACCCTAATGTAAACTATGGACTCTGGAGATCATGATGAATCAGTGTAGGTTCATCAGTTGTGACAAATGTACCACTCTGGTGGGGGATGCTGATAATAGGGGAAGCTGTGCAGCATATGTAGGGCAGGGGGTATAAGGGAACTTTCTGTATTTCCTGCTCAATTTTACTGTGAACCAACATTGTTCCAAAAAAGTCTATTTTAAAAAAATTAGTGGTAGCCAGGCACAGTGGCTCACACCTGTAATCCTAGCACTTTGGGAGACTGAGGCAGGGAGATCACTTGAGGCCAGGAGTTTGAGACCAGCCTGGGCAACATGATGAAACCTCGTCTCTATAAAAAATTAAAAAATTAGCTCTCTCCTCGCATTGCCGAAGATGCTGAAAGGAAAGAAGGCCAAGGGGAAGAAGGTGGCTCCTGTCATGAAGAAGCAGGAGGCCAAGGAAGTGGTGAATCCCCTGTTTGAGAAAAGGCCTAAGAATTTTGGTATTGGACAGGACATCCAGCCCAAAAGAGACCTCACCTGCTTTGTGAAATGGCCTTGCTATATCAGGTTGCAAAGGCAGAGAGCCATCCTCTACAAGCGGCTGAAAGTGCCTCCTGCGATTAACCAGTTCACCCAGGCCCTGGACCGCCAAACAGCTACTCAGCTGCGTAAGCTGGCCCACAAGTACAGACCAGAAACAAAGCAAGAGAAGAAGCAGAGGCCGTTGGCCCAGGCTGAGAAGAGAGCTGCCGGCAAAGGGGACGTCCCCACTAAGAGACCACCTGTCCTTCGAGCAGGAGTTAACACCATCACCACTTTGGTGGAGAACAAGAAAGCTCAGCTGGTGGTGATTGCACATGACGTGGATCCCATTGAGCTGGTCGTCTTCTTGCCTGCCCTGTGTCATAAAATGGGGGTCCCTTACTGCATTATCAAGGAGAAGGCAAGACTGGGACGTCTAGTCCACAGGAAGACCTGAACCACTGTCGCCTTCACACAGGTTAACTCAGAAGACAAGGGCGCTTTGGCTAAGCTGGTGGAAGCTATCAGGACCGATTACAATGACAGATACAATGACATCCACTGTCACTGGGGCGGCAATGTCCTGGGTCCTAAGTCTGTGGCTCACATCACCAAGTTCAAAAAGGCAAAGGCTAAAGAACTTGCCACTAAACCGGGTTAAATGCACACTGTTGAGTTTTCTGTACATAAAAATAATTAAAATACTACAATTTTTCCTTCAAAAAAAAATTAACCAGGTGTGGTGGTGTGTGCCTGTAATCCCAGCTACTCAGTGGGAGGATTGCTTGAGCCTGGGAGGTCAAGGCTGAAGCGAGCCATGTTCACGTCACTGCACTTCAGCCTGGGTGGCACAGTGAGACCCTGCCTCAAAAAAATAAATACAATAAAATAAAAATTAAAAATTGGGGTAGAAACACATATTGCCCAGTCATAGTATGGATTATATGAAATAATGCATGTAGAATACCTGGTGTATGGTGGGTACTGAGTAATGGTACCTGATGTCATCACAGTGTGGGTACGTGATTTTTCTTTGTTCCCTTTTTTGTGGCATTTTTCCATTAGTAAAGAATATATTTCCATTATAAAAATTTAAACAATTTAGAAACTATAAAGGTAGGAAAAGCACTTGAAATCCCATTACTCAAAGCAAACATGTGACCTGCCTTCCAGACAGCTCTCTGCATAATGTATAAGTATGTATAGATTTTATATCATTGAAATCATAAAACACAATCTTTTTCCTTTTTTAGATGTATGTTGTGGGCATATTTTCATGTTGACCAATATCAATATGCGTCATCTTATATAATGGCTACATAGTATTCCATTTCAAAATATAATTATAACTAGTCTTTTGTAGATGGATGTGGGGGTATTGCTAGCATTTTGTTGTCATAAATAACTACGTGATGAACATTTTAGTGACAATATATTTAGATACGAGTAAATACATACCCAGAATAAATTCCTGCAGGAAATTGATACCACCAATAAGGTAGTACCTTCTCATTCCCCCACATCCCCTTTAATACTGGAACTTATTAACTTTGGTTAACAATTTTCTTTTCTGAAACTAGAGTGAGATTTTAGAAGTTCAAATATTGGAGGAGGGGTGAGTAGAAAAGCAGGGAGGAGGGATGTTCCAGGGGGCCGGCAGAGGCTTCTCTGCCAAGTGGGGCAGGGTTACCCCTTACAGACTCCAAGCAAGTACACCCAGCCCCTCCCCGCTGCAGGGAGCTGAGCCCTGGGGCCTCCCTTGCTCATAGGGGAGCCATGGAAGGTCTGAGGATGATCAAGACCTTTTCCTTAGGACTGTGATGCACCTCCAGGTGAAGGTCTGGAGGAAGGTCAGTGGGCACTGATGGGGTGTGCACAGACGGGCTTTCGAGATGAGGATGTCTGATGCTGTGGCCACTGGCCAGACAGACTTGGATGTTAGCGAGGTAAAAAGAAGAACTAATATTATTGAACTCCTAGTATGTAGCAAGTGTTGTGTTGTTATTTACATAACTTTCTCATTTGATTCTCAACAACTGTACTGCTATCATCTCCATTTAACAGATGAGGAAACCAAGGCCACTAGAGGTCAGGACACCGGCCTGGGGTTGGATCAGCACTCGCACTCTGGTCTCTCCACTTCAACAAAGGGCAGAGAACCGTTCCTTCCTTTAGTCACTCAACCAATTTGTAGTAGTCCGTTTCTGAATGCTTGCTAGTGAATGGGCTTCCCAAACTCGGAGCAGGGCCCAGAGCAAAGGGCTGCAGAAAGGGTTGCATTCAGGAACTGTGGCCGAGGAGATCTGGAGCAGGTGGTGAGGTTGCAGAGGGAACAACTGTGTCTATTGTATGAGAACCTGAGTCTGAAGGGACATCTTGGGGCCAGGTTGAGAGGCAGTATCCTAGCTGGGGGAGCTGGCAGGGTAGAGGCTGCAGGGTGAGGGTGCAGGGGGCTGGAGGTGGTAGAGCTGCCCTGGGATGGTCTGTGCACAGAGGGCGCTGGAGACCCTCTCTGGGTGTTCTTGGAGCTGCCATAGCTGGTCCAGCCCAGAGGCTCCAGTGGGGCAACAGCCAGTGGAAAAATGGGGGATTCTTAAAGGAGAATCCCCTTGAAAAGGGAGTGAAGACAGGTACCATGAGATGCTGACAGTCCCCACTGACTTATTCAAGAGGATCAGGACAAGCTTTACACCTGCCCTTTTAAAACTTTGGTAAATTGAGCCAGGCACGGTAATCCCAGCACTTTGGGAGGCCAAGGCAGGCGGATCATGAGGTCAGGAGATCGAGAGCATCCTGGCTAACATGGTGAAACCCTGTCTCTACTAAAAATAAATAAATAAATAAATACAAAAATTAGCCGGGCGTGGTGGCGGGTGCCTGTAATCCCAGCTACTTGGGAGGCTGAGGCAGGAGAATGGCGTGAACCCGGGAGGCGGAGCTTGCAGTGAGCCAAGTTCACGCCACTGTACTCTAGCCTGGGCAACAGGGCGAGACTCTGTCTCAAAAAAAAAAAAAAAAAAAAAAACTTTGGTAAATTGTAATTTTCCAATGCATATTATTTTTTCAGATTTCCCTGTAGTGCCTAAGAACAAAATTATCTTAAAACTAAAAGTGATTTGTGTGCTTGTTTTGGAAATACCTATAGGAATAAGGTTGGTGAGACTCAGGAATCCACATAGCAGAGCAGTGGAAGGAGAGGGTAGGGGATGGATCATTAACTCTTAACTTGGAGCCTCCACCTTCCAGGGCTTCTATTTAGTTCTTGACATCAGGAACCCCATTTAATCCTCATGGCAGCCCTAGGAACTGGCTACTATGATTCCTGTTTTAGGGCAGAGAAAATTAATGCTCAGAGAAGTTCATAACTTACTCAGGGTCACAGAGCTAATTGAGCGGGGCTGGAGGCCTGGAGGACTTTCTTCAAAGTCCATTCTCTTTCCATGACATCACAGCATAGGCCAGGCTGCTGGTCCTCAGGGAGAGAGGGAAGGGGGTGTTAAGGTTTGCTTAAGATTGGCTTTCTTCAAAAAGGCATAGGGATGTTCAGAGAACACGCATATGTTCCCGGATTCAGAAGTTGTCCTGCTTTCCCTCAGGCATCGGAAGTTGCTTTGTCCATGCAGAGTGAGAAGCTGCTGTTCACTGACCTGGGATTGACCACAGGGGAGGCTGGTAGCTCTGGTGTCATCTGGGCTCAGTCGCCTTGGTGCCCACCTGGCCCTTACCCACGCCTTGGCCTGGGCTGGAGGAGGGGAGAGTTAAATGGAGAGTTCTATGTTGTCTCTGTATCTTGCATGCAACTCTGGGGTGAAAGGGCCTTAAGGGTTTCTTATCAACAGAATAAGTTCTTATCAACATACCCGTTTTCTGGTTCAGAAAACAGCCGCTCAGGCTATGCAGCCACACGGCAGAGGGTGCATGTGTGTGCATCTGTGTGTGTATGCATTTGGCAACTGGGGTGGGGCAAAAACTAGCATTGGCAGCCCTGGGGATTAAGGGGAGGTTTGTAGCTTCTGAATTTTGGAAAAACAGCCTCCTAGCTGTGGAACTCCTGTGTCCTGTATAGTTCCACCTGCTGGCTTTACTTCTTCAGGGCTACAGTGAAAGAAGTAATGCCATCTCCAAGCATAAGCCACCATGGCCTGTGGGCCATGTTTGAGGTGGTGACCTTGGCGGTAACCTTCAGGGACTGTGAAGCCCAGAAGCAGGCCTGGTAGAAGTAGGCAGGCCGTCTTGGCTTCAGTTTACCACTCCCTAACCTCCCTGTCCTGTCCTGCCGGCCCACTGTGATCTCTGGAGGAGGTTTCCACTAGAAACCACCATCTGTTTGGGCCTAAGGGCTCTGTGCTCCTAATATGGCCCAGGCAGGGTCCGTGTTGTGAATTGAACTGGGCTTTCCCCAAAAATGATATACTTAAGTCCTAACGCCCAGGCTGAGCATGGTGAATCATGCCTGTAATCCCAGCACTTTGGGAGACTGAAGTGGGAGGATCACTTGAGGCCGGGAGTTTGATACCAGCCTGGGCAACATAGAGAGAACCTGTTTCAACAGCAACAAAAAAATCAACTGGGCATGGTGGCACACACCTGTAGTCCTAGCTACTCAGGACACTGAGGTAGGAGGATGGCTTGAGCCTAGGAGTTCAAGGTTATAGTGAGCTATGGTCACGCCACTGTACTCCAACCTGGGTGAGAGAGTGAGACCGTGTCTTAAAAAAAAAAAAAAAAGTTCTAAGCCCCAGTAGTTCAGAATGCAACCTTATTTGGAAATATGGTAGTTGCAGGTGTCATTAAGATGAGGTCGCACTGGAGTACGATGGCCTCCTAATTCAAGATGACTGGTATTCTTATACGAAGACAGAAGCACAGGGAGAACGCCACGTGACGATGGATGCAGAGGCTGGAGTCATGCAGCTGCACACCGAGGAATCCAGCAAATCATCAGAAGCCAGAAAGAGGCAACACAGGACTCTCCTGCATATTTCAGAGCGGGCCTGGCCCAGCCAACACTTGATTTCAATCTAGCCTCCAGAACTGCGAGACAGTAATTTTCTGTTTAAGTCACCTGGTTCATGGTACTTGGTTCCAGTGGTCCTGGGTGCTGAGGTCCTTGGCCCTCCATCCCAGCTCCTGGTTGTGGCTCCCTTCTGGGGAGAGGGGCTCCTATTGTGGTTTGTCTCCTTCATTTCCCTTTACAGTTGCCTCCTTCTATATACTTTCATAGGCCCCTCTTCCAAATCCTGGAAGCACATTTACTTTCCTCAAAGCATCCGCTAGCAATAGGGATAGGGGCTGTCATTGGAAGGAAAGGCTACAAAGGGGAAAGGATCATTTGATTTTACAGATGGCAATGTCAATATCAAGAAATGCCTGTTCTCCCGGAGAAACTACAGCTAGAACCTACAAATATTGCTCCTTAATCTGTTGCTGCCTCTTGTTTGCAAGATCCTTGTCCTCTTTAGTGATGACAGAATCCCCTGCCTCCTCTTGGCCCCTGTGATAAGGTCACAGGATTTACCTGGAGTCTCATCTCCTCTGGAAGCTCCCCAGAGCTGCCTGCACCCTGAAGCCCTCCCTGCCCGCTCTGGCTGGCAACTGTCTCTAGTTGAGCAAGTTTCCTAGGTCTGTGCCACAGCCAGGCCCCTGCTTTGGGCTGTCTCTGTTGTTAGTTATCTTTTCACATGTGCCTCCCATCTGCCCAGTGAGCCTGGGTTTCCCAGGTTTCTTGTCTAATTCATCCTCACCCTCGGGCTGGCACAGAGCACAAGGAAGCCCCCATGCTCCAGACATTGATGCTGCTGCCAGAGGCGATGGCACTAGCTGTCCAGGGAGGGCTGAACCCTTCCTTCCTAGAAGCCATGCTCCACCCAGAGTTTCACTTTTCCCTCCCTCCTTCCTCATCCAAACTGAGCACCTGGCCGGGTGCGGTGGGTGGCTCACACCTGTAATCCCAGCACTTTGGGAGGCAGAGGCGGGCAAATCGCTCGAGCCCAGGAGTTCGAGACCAGCCTGGGCAAAATGGTGAAACCCTTTTTTAATTAGCCAGATGCAGTGGTGGGCGCCTGCAGTACCAGCTACTCAGGAGACTGAGGTGAGCCCAGGAGGTGGAGGTTGCAGAGAGCCACGATAGTGCCACTGCACTGCAGCCTGGGCGGCAGAGTGAAACCTTGCCTCAAAAAGAAAAAACAAAAAACAAAACATAAATTGAGCACCAGCTGAAGGCTGTGGAGGACAGTGGAATACCAAGGGCAGGGGTTGGTTTGGTTTGGCAGCAGCTGGTGACGAGCTGCCTTAAGGGAACTGTGGTCTGTGGAGAATTAACCACTGGGTCTAGTGGAATGTGGCTCTGTCTTTGGAATCTCATGGGTCTCCCCAATCCCTGAACATGTCAGGCCTTCAGGCTGTTGCTTTTGGGTTTGGAGAAAGGCATGGGGGCTCTGACTTCATCTCTGCTGGCCTAAAAGCCCTGGGCTTGGCATTTCCAGGACCAGGAAGTATGAAGATGTGCTTCAGAGGTTTTGCTGCAGCCTGTGATTACATGGTCTGATGGAACAAAGTCTTTGGTGCTCAAACATGCTTCTTATAAAATCCCAGAACACTTCTCAGAGTCTTCTGCTGCTTAGTGTTGTCCAGCTCAGCATGGTGATGTTTTCAGGGTGTGTGTGTGTGTGTGTGTGTCTGTGTGTGTGTGTGTGTGTGTGTGTGTGTGTGTGTGTGTGTGAGAGATGGAAATTGAGAGATTCAGATGCACAGATGGACATAGACTGCCTGTGCCAATAGGACAAGGAGCTAAAAGAGGAGGAGAGAGAAATTCCTCCTCTCTCAGGTGCCTTCCCATTTGTGAGTTATGGCAGCTGTCATCACCGTGGAGTTGGGCGAGTTTTCAGTCCTTCCTCCTTTTCCTTGCTGCCATTTCTTGGCATCCTCAGAGCATTCTTCATCGCTCAGAGCTCTACCAGAGCCATACAGGTGTGTCCCAGGGCCAGCGCCAGGAACAATGCTGCCCATTGTGGGTTCTGGCCTCAGTGCTCCCTTATCAAAGCCCTGGTATTTCTGGGCACTGCAGGCAGAAGTTTGGCCTGCACTTCCCTTTGTACCCTTCACCTTACTAAAGGGGAGGCTGTTTTTGTGCTGAGCAAGAGGTCTCCCACGGAGGACCAGAAATGCATGTGGGTGCCTGCAGGTAGATGAGTGCATGCCCCAGGGAATTGACTTCATTCATTTCTGTCTCCAAGTGAGAGGAGGAGGGAGGCGTAGAGAAGTGTAGGATCTGAAGGAGAGGATATTGGTGGGCTTCACTTTCGAGCACAAAGGAGATGATCAGTGAAGGTTCCAGATGCTGTTGCAGAAAGGTGGTCAGGCCATGGGTAGGAAGGTCGTGCGGTTCTGGGATCTCTGTGAGTCCCCACATTTGTCAGGGTGCTCCCCTACGGACATTAGTGGCAAAACCCGTGCAAGAAACATGGCCCAGGTGCTTATCTTTGGGGGAGTAAGGGAAGGGGCAGCTGGGGAGATGGGGGTGTCATTCCAAAGCTCCCCAAAAGTGGGGAGAAAAGGAGCCATCACCCCTCCGCCAAGATAGAGTGTGCTGTGGTGGCTTTTAAAAATCGACACCAAATGTACTGAATTTTTGGAGCTTGTTAGAAGGAAGGAAAAGCATTTCGAGGTGCCTGAGCCCTTATCAACAAAAAGTGGCCCCCTAATCCCCAGGTATGCAATCAAGTCCAGGCTGTCACGACTCCTGCCACAAAACCCGCCCACCCTAACCCATCCTCATGACTTGCCTTCACAGTCCAGAAGGAAAATTTATGAGATTCCAGCGCCTAGAAGGCTGGGCCTTCTGGCCGAGCTGAGGCACCTCCAGAATAGGTGACTCTAGCTGACCTGGCAGCTATCTGTGAGGACCACACCTCAGATCCGAGCATTTTGCCTGCAGATGGACTTGTGTTACTTTCTTCTGCTGCCACCTTGTCTTCACTACCCCCCACCCCCGCTCCCCTGCCCTCCCCTCGCCTCCCTGAGTCTCCTGCTGCCTTTGACTTCACCTCCTTTCTGCCAGGAGGCTCCAAAGAGAGCCCTTGAGAAAGCTGGAAAATACTAGCAGCCTTGGTGCTGCCACCAATGAGCTGTGTGTCATTGGGCACCTCACTTTTTCTCTCTGGCCTCAGTTTCCCCATCTCTAATGTAGTCCCCAAAGCTCTTTTCAACTCTGGTCACGAAGTCTCTGCTTCCATGGAAGTGAACATTGTCGATGGAATGTGCTTCCCCCGCTGAATCCCCGGATCTGGGATGTGGTCTGTGGGCTATTTCAGCTGCATTCAGAGTAGCATCCCCACATTCTAGCCTAGGCCGGGTCAGAGAGAGGTAACAGCACTTCCTGCTGATGATAATGCCTTTGTCTCTGGAAGCACTTTCAATTCTTCAAGATATGTCCTCCTTTATAACTAGAAGCAGGCAGGGCAGCTATTACCCATACAGGCTGAGTATCCTTTATCTGAAATGCTTGAGACCGGAAGTGTTTCTGATTTTGGACTTTTTTCAGATTTGGGAATACGTATGATACCAGTCAAGCATCCCAAATTTGAAAATCAAAAATCCGAATTGCTCCAGTGAGCACTTCCTTAGAGTGTCATGTCGATGCTCAAAGAGTTTCAGATTTTGGAGCATCTTGGAGATCTGATTTTCAGCTTGGGGATGCACAACCTGTATTTTACATATTGGCAACATAAGGCCCAGAAAAGTCAAGTCCTTCCCTAGGGATTTATGGGCGCTGGTGATTAATGTAAAGTGGTAGAAAGAGCACCAGTCTGGGAGGCAGAAGTTCTGACCTCGAGAAAGTCACTCAGTCTCTAGGCACCGATTTTCTATCTGTAAAATGGAAATAATAATGATTGCAGAGTCACACAAAGTAATGCAGGTGAAAGCAGTTTGCAAACGCGTAGAGCACTTAACTTGCATCCTTCCTGGGGGATCCGAGAGCAGGGTGGCATTCTCACGCTGTCTCCCACCCCACCACTTCTCTCCTGCACTGCTCTTCCCACTGGGAACTAATGCAATCTCCAAGGTTATTTCTCTGGGTGAAAGTGGGGAGGAATCCTGCCTGTCCTCTAATCTCCCTTTTGTTCTTTCCCTCCAGACTGTAAATTCACCTGTCACCCAGAATGCCGCAGCCTGATCCAGTTGGACTGCAGTCAGCAGGAGGGTTTATCCCGGGACAGACCCTCTCCAGAAAGCACCCTCACCGTGACCTTCAGCCAGGTAGGTGCCAAAGCTCTCGTACCAAGCTGGGAACAGCCTCTGCAGGTGCCCCGGGCTCCACTTTCTCTCCCAGGAGCTCTGGTGAGCAGGAGGTGGCATGAGGCCTCAGATTCCACATGCACTGGATGGAGTTCACAGACACCCTGTTCCAAGGGGACTAGGGGAAGTGACACAGAGAACTCTGAAGATACTCAGAAGTCCCCTGTAGTTCTCCCCAAGTACAGAGCCTATTGTGGCTTAGGGCTCTGAGCCAGAGATGTGGGTATGAGTGAGCAGTGGGGTAGCTTCCAGAGAAGCCTTCTGACAGTCCCTAAAGGCCTCATAGCCCTGGGACAGTGGGGATGCTGGGGCTGAGGCATCTCAAGCACATTGTCCAGCCAGGCCAGCCCAACCTTCAGAGGGGCTGGGCAAATGTTCTCTCCCTGTGTTAAAGAACCAGAAAATTGATGTCCAAAGCAGCTTTTGGTTCTGGGTTTTGTAAAGACACTTGAACTGTGATGTATCTGAACTTTTATTTCTAGGATTTAGAATGGAGACAGAGGAGTGTGTTTATTGCTTCTTGCATTGAACAAGCATTTATTGAGTATCTACTGTGTACCAAGCATGGGTGAGAGTTGGGGTAATAAATGATACGTCACAATTCTTGTCCTCAGACAGCTTACATTCTGGCAGGGGAGGCAGAATACCAACAAATAGCATACACTGCGATGCATGTTGCAATAAAAGTATGAACCAAGCGTTTGGATATATAGTGCAATTGTTTCTGCTGGGAGAAATCAGGGAAGGCTTCCCAGAGGAGGTGATGTTTGATTTAAGCCTTAATGTGTGGGTTGAAGGTTGCGAGTCAGGGAAGTAAGAATGTCATCCTTTAATTCATTTAACAAATAAGTTTCGAGTGTTCACCATGTGCCAGGCCCAGGAATGCTGAAGATTTAATGATGAAAATTACAGATGTGGTTTCTACACATCCGGTGCTTACAGTAGGGTAAGGGAGTGAGACTTTAAACAAATACATCCTGTGTCTCTGATGGAAAATCTCAAGGTGCTCTGAGAAACTATACTGGGGGACCCAGGTGCTGGATGGGAGACTCACGAGCAGCCCCCGTTCTCCAGAGTAGCCATCACATGCTTTTTCTGGAACACAATCAACAGTGTTCAAATGCCTAATTCACCATGGGTGTTACCAGCCTCCCAGCTGTTCCCTCATGCCTTTCTCTCTCCCTGGAAAAAGAATTATTAGAAAGCAAGAATGATATATGTTTTTATAAGGGTGATGCTGGATTGGTTCTAAAATGTATATTTTAAAACACTGCACATCGCTCCACAGACGTTGGAATAGTAACTATTTCTGGTGTAGCCTGAATGTAACCAGGCCTCTTGGAAGGGCCTTACCCTTTGCAGGAACTGTCTACCCAGGATGGGGCACAGGGAAAGGAGAGGAGGCACATCTGACCCCCAAAAGTGCTGATTGGCAATGCAGATGTTTCCTGAAGGTTTTCCTCAGAAGATAGAGGGAAGAGGTTACATAGTACACCATATAGCAACATTTCCTAAAAATCTTATTGAAACAACCTTTTCTGGTCTCAATTTGCTTTTCTCTTTGGGAGCTTCCAAGTGTCTCTTCTTTCTGATCTCCTCAGCCCTGCACCCCACCCTGGAGCCTGGCTGTCCCCATTACTTCCTGGGTCTCCTCTTTGGGTCTCTTTCTGTTCCTTCCTTTAGAGCAGCAGGTCTCAAAAGGCGGCAATTTTACTCACCCTCTAGGACATTTGTCTGGAGACATTTTTGGTTGTCACAACTTAGGGGATGCTACTGATTCTAGAAGAGGCCAGGAATGCTGCTAGCCGGCCTGTTTTGCATAGAACAGCCCCCCACAACAAAGAATTATCTGACCTCAAATCTCAGTTGGGCCAAGACTGAGAAACCTGCCCTAGAGTGGGCTAGCCAGCTCCCAAGTGTGGCAGGCAAAAGGCCCAGGGAAGGCCTGGAGTTGGCTGGATTCGTTGTCTCATCCTCCAAATGTCAGCAGTGAAGAGATGCTTTCATGTCTGAGTTTTTGGAAACAGAGTGACCCCCTTTCCTCTGCTGGAGAGAGGAGTCAACCTTGGAACCCTCTGGCAAGTGAAATCAGGGCTTGTCTAGAGCAGAAACACCACTGAAACATTGCAGAGGAAGGAGCCAAGAACCCCGCGTGGGAGCTGAACAGCCCCCAGTGGGCAAACAGCCTGGCATGGGGTTTGCTCCTGGGCTGGCTGGATCAGGCTGCTGCTGTATTTGCCTTGGACAGGCCTGCCTGCATGCTTCAGCAGAACTGGGGCAGGACCCAGCCCTCTATCAATAAAACCTGGGCCCTGCTCCAGGCCCACTTGCCTCTTCTAAAAAGCCTGTTTGTGCTCATTTCCGCCTTGGCTTGATTTTCTGTTAAATCTCAAGATGGAGCTTTCTTTCACCTTGACATCATCACCTGGGCTGAGCTAACTTCATGTGCTAGTGCTGTTTTCTTGGGGGATTTAAGGGAGCAGGGGCTCAGATGTGAGCTCAGCTACTTCCGGGTATATATATGGCTTGGGGGGGTCTCATCTCAGTGGCACTTCTCCTGTCTGATGTATTTTTTTTTTTCCTGAGACAGAGTCTCACTCTGTTGCCTAGGCTGGAGTGCAGTGGCATGATCTCAGCTCACTGCAACCTCTACCTCCTGGGTTCAAGCAATTCTGCCTCACTCAGCCTTCTGAGTAGCTGAGATTACAAGTGTGCTCCACCATGCCCGGCTAATTTTTGTATTTTCAGTAGAGATGAGGTTTCACCATGTTGGCCAGGCTGGTCTCGAACTCCTGACCTCAAATGATCCACCCGCCTTGGCCTCCCAAAGTGCTGGGATTACAGGTGTGAGCCACTGCGCCCAGCCCTCTCTGCTCATTAAGGAAAGAAAATCATTTATTTTCCTCCATCCAGAGAGAACCATTCTTTATTAACATTTTTATATGTTCTTCCTGAACATTCATACATTTTTCAAAACATGATTGAGATCATCCTGTAGATAAGTATTTGGCCTCAACATTTTAAAAGCAACAATCCCAAGGTTCTGTCTTGTCTCTGCCATGCCACAGGGAGGCAGCTGGGGAGGAAGGAGGGGCAGGTGTGGAAGCGGGCAGGAATGAGCTCAGAATCCCCAGTGGCAAACTCAAAAGGCCATCGGAAACAGGCATCAGAAACCGAGGAAGGCCGCTGGGAGCTGTCTGTGCTTTTGTCAACCACAGAAATGAGGGTTTTGGAGTTTCTCCTTAAAGATCTCTGAGGTCTCTGATATCTGACTTTTCCTTGGGCACCCATGCATGACCAAGCAAATCTCCTTCAAGTCTACCCTAGACCCCTTTTTCAGTTTAAGCCTCATTTGCTAAGGAACATCATCGCTATTGGCTAAAGACCACAATCAGTTACCCAAACAGCTGCAGTTCTTCTATTTAGGATTATACCCCAAAGAATTTATACTTCTGGTGGTCTTAACGGTGCTCTTATCCTCTCACCCCTGGGAGGAAAAAAGCCCTCAGTGGCTCCTGGTGCCCTCACGATGAAGTGAGGCCTCTGATGGCTTGGTTCAGTCCTTTCGCTGCCTATGGAGAAGCTGGCCCCAAGAGAAGAAGTCTTTGTCCTTGCCCACCACTGGATTCTCATTATCACCCACTGCAGCCCAGGGCAACCCCGGCAGCTCTGTCCCTTTGGCCTTGGGTGCCACTTTTCTTGGTACATGGAATGCACAGATCGCAAGAGAGAAACATAAGCACTATTTCTTCCACTCCAATCTCTTGCAGCCAGTGCTCAAATTTTATGCCAGCAGGCCCAGAGTCCTACCCCTTCCTCCTGACCCTCCAGAGTCCCTGATATAGTTTGGATGTGTGTCCCCTCCAAATCTCATGTTGATGTGTGGCCTCCAATGTTGGAGGTGGGACTGTTGGGAGGTGTTTGGGTCATGGGGGTGGATCCCTCATGAATGACTTGGTGCTGTCCTGCAATAATGAATGAGTTCTCGCTCTATTAGTTCACACAAGAGCTGGTTATTTAAGACAACCCTAGCATCTCTTTTTTGCTGTCTCTCTCGAATGTGACACGCCTGCTCCCCCTTCCCCTTCTACCATGAGTAAAAGCTTCCTGAGGCCTCCCCAGAAGCCAATCAGATGCTGGTGTAATGCTTGTACAGCCTGAAGAACCCCAAGCCAAATAAACCTTTTTTCTTTATAAATTACCCAGCCTCAGGTATTCCTATATAGCAACACAAAACGGACTAAGACAGTTCCTGGGCAGCAGCCTCGGAAACCAGGCTCCCAGGCCCTCAGCTGCAAAGGCCAGCCCCTCCCATGGCCGTTCCCAGACCACACTCAGGCACTTTCCCCACTCAGGACTCAGGCCCTGCTCATGTTCCACCTGTCTACTATTTACTTAACATTTCTCTTTAAATAGACTTATTTTATTAAATTTAAATAAACTTACGTTAAAGGAAATTTTAAAATATCCTTGAATCACTGGTTTGATGTACTTAGGAATTTTTTCTCAGCACACATTAAATGAATACTTATAATTTCTTTTAATATGTGTCCAAGGACTGCCTCAAATTTACTCCACAAATATTTATTAAGCCAGGCACTAGCCAGGCACAGTGGCTCACACCTATAATGTCAGCACTTTGTGAGGTCAAGGCAGGAGGATTGCTTGAGCCCAGGAGTTTGAGACCAGCCTGGGCAACATAGCAGGGCCTTGTCTCTACTAAAAATTAAAAACATTGGCCAGGTGTGGTGGTGTGCATCTGTAGTGCTAGCTACTTGGGAGGCTGAGGTAGGAGGACAGCTTGAACTGAGGAGAAGGAGGCTACAGTGAGCTATGATCATGCCACTGTACTCCCATCTGGGCGGCAGAGTGAGACCTTGACTAAAAAAAAAAAAAAAAAAAAAAAAAAAAAAATCCAGGCACTGTTCTAAAGTCCTTTCAGGTGTCATTTGTGGGAGATGCTGCCCTATCGAGGCCACTCTCTTTGGCCATCTGGTGCCTGGACTACCAGGGCACTGGGTCCAGGGAGTGCCTAAGGGGCAGTGTGAGCAGTGGAGAGAGCTCCTGGGATGCTGAGAAGGAATTTCCAGCTGTTCTTACCAATACCAAGGTGCTCTTTCAAAGGAGACTTGGATCTGTATATTCTGATACGGAATTGTGCAGCATGAATGCAGGTCCCTCCACGGTACACATAGGACCAGGCCATTTGTATTTTGCATGTATATATACACGTGTGTGTATGTGTGTATGTGTGTGTAAATGCAGAACGAGGGCCTGGTAGTGCTCAGCTAACTACTGAAAGAGATTTCACCCTGGAAGGGGGTGGACATTGAAAGGGGTAGAGTGAGGCTCTCACCTTTTGCCCTTTGTTTCTGTGTTGTTTGAATAGCCAAATGCTTTTCATATGTTCCTAATGTCATTTTTTTTTTTTTTATATTGAGTCTTGCTCCGTCACTAGGCTGGAGTACAGTGGTGCAATCTGTGCTCACTGCAACCTCCGCCTCCCGGGTTCAAGAAATTCTCCTGCTTCAGCCTCCTGAGTAGCTGGGATTACAGGCGTGCACCACCATGCCAGGCTAATTTTTGTATTTTAAGTAGAAACAGGGTTTCACCATGTTGGCCAGGCTGGTATCGATCTCCTGACCTTGTGATCTGCCTGACTCAGCCTCCCAAAGTGCTGGGATTACAGGTGTGAGCCACCGCACCTGGCCCTAATGTCATATTATTAAAAGGCAGTAAATGTTTTCTTAAAACACAGACCCTTGGCCTGGGCGACTGAATAGCTGGTTTCTAATACAGATTGTGTCGACGAAATACTTGACATATGAGCCAGGACAAGCCTCTTAGTTTCTTTGAGTCTCAGGTTTCTCCTCTGAGAAATGGGACCCTGTGAGGCTCCAGCGAGAAGAGGTGTGTGAAAGCATGAGTGGACAAAAGCATGAGTATTCTAGGTGACAGTCCTGGGCCATCTCTGGTACCTCTAACAGTCTTGCTAGATGTAGATTTTTTAACTGTGTAACTCCTGTGATGAAAGCCCTCAGTGGCTTCCCATTGCCCTCAGAATGAGTCTAAATCTGGATTAGCACACACAACCCTTATGGTCTGGCTCTGCCAACTCTCCAAAACACCAGAAAGTAGGGTTATTGTCCTGGATATAAAACCAGGACTCTCTGGCTTTGTGGTTTGGGTGGACATTTTTTGCTATAAGGTTTATGACTATTGTTGAGGCCCCAAGTCATTATTCCACCCTGTGGATGAGTCCCTGTCTCCACTCACCAAAGGGGCAGATGGCTTCCAGGGTTCCAGGATAGATCAGCCCGGCCAGCCAGCATTTCAGCCTTGCAGGTCCCTGCTGCCTTTCTGCCTACACCCCCAACCCCAAACACTGTCAAGCCTTAGCAGGGCCCCTGCTGCAATCACCCCTCAGCCCCTGCAGCAGAGTAGTGACTCCGCTGGCTTGGAGTTCCGTGCTTCCTGGCTCCCAGTCCTTTGCTCCCTCCTGCAGACATGCCATTGTCTGCATTAACGCGGTCTCTACCTTTCCAGACCCTTGAGAAAAAAAAAAGCTCCTGCGGCCTGTCCTGCCTTGTCCCTCAGCCCAACAGCCACGTGTTGAACCCAGGATGACCACATGGGGGAGCGAGAGAGCAAGAAGAAATGCGCCTAAAAGGGCAGGTGCTGGGGGTGGGGGGATGTGTCATTTCCTGAGGCCCCAGGCTCCCTAATACACTTGATAGACCTACCTGCACATCTCTCAGGAAGTGCAGGGTCTTGGGTCCCTTCTGAAAGCTTCAACACATGTTAATTGAACTGTGACTGATAACAACAGTAGCTGACATTTGTTGAGGCATACCTGTGTTCTGTCTACTCATTTCATTTATTATTGAAAGAAGTGTTGAAATCTCCAACTATAATTGTGGATTTGTGTATTTCTCTTTACAGTTGATATGCCTGTATTTTGAAGCT
The DNA here is from genome assembly GCF_029281585.2 of Gorilla gorilla gorilla. Taxonomy (NCBI): domain Eukaryota; kingdom Metazoa; phylum Chordata; class Mammalia; order Primates; family Hominidae; genus Gorilla; species Gorilla gorilla. The sequence goes on along the minus strand of NC_073224.2, from coordinate 50,214,553 downwards.
CCATTATTAGGTGCATAAACTTTTAGGAATTTCTTGTATTTTTTTTTTTTTTTTTTAACAGACAGGGTCTCACTCTTTCACCCAGGCTGGAGTGTAGTGGTGCTCATTGTAACCTTGAACTCCTGGGCTCAAGTGATCCTCCAGCCTCAGCCTCCCAAGTAGCTGGTACTACAGGTGTGTGCCACCATGCCTGAATATTTTTTGAGTTTTTTGTAGAGATAGGGTCTTGCTCTGTTGCCCAGGCTGATCTTGAACCCCTGGCCTCAAGTGATCCTCCTAAAGTGCTAGGATCACAGGCACAAGTCACCACATGGGATACTTTTAGGATTATTATGTCTGCTTAGTTAATTGACCTGTGCATCATTATGAAATGACCTTCTTTATCCCTGTTAACATTGTCTACTATGACACCTACTTTGTCCAATATTAACATAGTTACTGCAGCTTTCTTTTAATTACCATTAGCATGGCATTCCCTAATCTACCCTTTCATTTTTAGGCTGAGTCTCTTTATATTTAAAGATCATTTCTTATAGGCAGCAAATAGTTGGATCTTGTTTTTTTTTAAACCAATCTGCTCATCTCTACCCTTTGAGTATTTAGATCATTTGCATTTAATGTGATTATTTATATAGCTAGATTTTTTTTTTTTTTTGAGACAGTCTTGCTCTGTCACCCAGGCTGGAGTGCAGTGGCGCGACCTCGGCTCACGATATAGCTAGATTTTAAGTCTATCTTCTGACTACTTTTTTTCTTTTCTTTCTTCTTTTTCTATTTTTTTTTTTTTTTTTTTTTTTGAGACAGGATCTCATTCGGTCACCCAGGATGGAGTGCAGTGACACAATCATGGCTCACTGCAGCTTCAACCTCCCCAAGCTCAGGTGATCCTCCACCTCAGCCTCTCGAGGAACTGGGACTACACATGCACCACCACACCTGGCTGACTTTTTTGTACTTTTCGTAGAGACCGGGTTTCGCCATGTTGCCCAGCCTGGTCTCAAGTGATCAGGGGCTCAAGTGATCCTCCCACCTCAGCCTCCCAAAGTGCTGGGATTATGGGCATGAGCTACCGCACCCAGCCGGCTATTGGTTTTCTATGAGTATTCTATCTGTTCTTGGTTCGCTTTTTCTTTTTTTCTTTCTTGCCTTCTTTTGGACTAATTGAATGTACTTTATGATTGCATTTTATCCCATTTGTTGCCTACAAGCTTTAACCGTTTGTTTTGTTATTTTAATGGTTGTCTTAGCGTTTACAGTATATAAATGGTCCTTAATTTATGGGATTACATCCCAATAAACCCACTGAAAGTTGAAAATATCTGAAGTCAAAAATGCATTTAATACACCTAACCTACCAAACAACATGGCTTACCCTAGCCTATCTTAAATGTGATCAGAACACTTACATTAGCCTACAACTGGGCAAAATCATCTAACACCAAACCTATTTTCTTATGAAGTGTTGAATATCTCATGTAATTTATGAATGCTGAACTAAATTATGGTTTCTATCAAATGTGCATCTCTTTAGCACCATCTTAAAGTTGAAAAATCATAAGTAGGACCATTGTAAGGAGGGAACCATCTGTACATCTTTAGCTTATCACAGTCTACCTGTCAAATGATACTATGCCATGTCATGTATAGTATAAAACCCTGGCTAGGCACAGTGGCTCACACCTGTAATCCTAGCACTTTGGGAGGCTGAGGTAGGAGGGTCACTTGAGCCCAGGAGCTCGAGACCAGCCTGGGCAACATAGTGAGACCCTGTCTCTATTTTATACCAAAAAAAAATTAAAAAAAGAAAAGACAAAAATAATAGTATCCTTCCATTTCTCATCTACAGACCTTTGTACCATTCTTGTCCTATATTTTATTTTCACATATACTAAAAGCCAGGGGTCCCAGCCCCCAGGGCCACACACATGGCCTTTTAGGAATCAGGTTGCACAGCAGGAGGTGAGCAGTTGGAGAGCAAGCCACGCTTCATCTGTATTTACAGCCACTCCCCATGGCTTGCTTTACAGCCTGAGCTCTGCCTCCTTTTAGACCAGCGGCAGCATTAGATTCTCGGAGGAGCCTGAACCCTATTGTGAACTGCGCATGTGAGGGATCTGGGTTGCGTGCTCCTTATGAGAATCTAATGCCTGATGATCTGTCACTGTCTCCCATCACCCCCAGATGGGACCGTCTAGTTGCAGGAAAACAAGCTCAGGCCTCCCACTGATTCTACATGATGGTGAGTTGTATAATTACTTCATTATATATTGCAATGTAATAATAATAGAAATAAAGTGCACCATAAATGTAATGCACTTGAGTCATCCCCAAACCACCAGCCCCACCCCGGTCCATGGAAAAATTGTCTTCCACAAAACCAGTCCCTGGTGCCAAAAAGGTTGGGGACCACTGCTATAAGCCCCTTACAATATTGTTACTATTTTATTTAAATGGCCAATTATATTTTAAAGAGATTTAAATGACAAGAAATTGTTTATTCATTTGGTTACCATTTCTGGTACTTTTTTTTCTTCTGGTAGATCCAGGTTTCCATCTGATATCATTTTCTTTCTGCCTGAAGGACTTTCTTTAACATTTCTTGTATTTGTGGGTGCGCTGATGATGAGTTTTTCAACTTTCCATGTCTGAAAAAGTTCTAATTTCACCTTCCTTTTTGAGAGATTTTTATGGGATAGAAATTTCTAGGTTGGCACTTTTTTTCTTTCATTATTTTGAAGATGTTGCTTCACTACCTCCTCACTTGCATTATTTCTAACAATAAATTTACTGGTATCTTTATCTCTGCTCCTCTGTATATAACATATTCTTCTTTTTTCTTTTTATCACTATGTATTAGTCTGTTTTGTGTTACTATGAAGGTATACCTGAGACTGGGCAATGTATAAAGAACAGAGTTTGACTCATGGTTCTGCAGACTGTACAAGCATGGCGCCAACATCTGTTTGGCTTCTGATCAGGACCTCAGGAGGCTTTACTCATGGCGGAAGGTGAAGGGAGAGCAGGCATGTCACATGGTGAGAGAGGGAGCCAGAGAGAGAGGAGGTGCCAAGCTCCTTTGAACAACCAGCTCTCACATGAAGGAACAATACGAGATGCTCATTACCGTGGGGAGGGCACCAAGATATTCATAAGGGATCTGCCGCCTCAACCTAGACACCTCCCGCCAGGCCCCACCTCTAACATGAGGGGTCAGATTTCAACATGCGATTTGGAGGGGACAGATATCCAAACTGTATCACACTGGTTTTGAGCAATTGGTTACAATGTGCCTTTTGTACTTGTCTTTATGTTTCTTGTACTGGGTGTTCATTGAGTTTGTTGGATCTGTGGATTTATAGTTTTCACGAAAATTGGAAAAATTGGGGGCATTATTTCTTCAAATATTTTCATACCCCCCCACTCTGAGGATACCACTTACATGTATATTAGACTGCTTGAATTCATTCCACAGCTTACTGCTCTGTTCATTTAAAAAATTCTCTTTTCTTTCTGTGGTTCATTTTGTTTTGTTTTGAGACAAGAGTCTCGCTCTGTCGCCCGGGCTGGAGTGCAATGGCGCGTTCTCGGCTCACTGCAACCTCTGTCTCCTGGGTCCAAGTGATTCTCCAGCCTTGGCCTCCCAAGTAGCTGGGATTACAGGTGCCTGCCAATGCTCCCAGCTATTTTTTGTATTTTTAGTAGAGACAGGGTTTCACCATGTTGGCCAGGCTGGTCTCGAACTCCTGACCTCAGGTGATCCACCCATCTCGGCCTCTCAAAGTGCTGGGATTACAGGTGTGAGCCACCATGCCTGGCCTGTGCTTCATTTTGGATCATTGCTATTGCTGTGTCTTCAAGTTTGTTAATCTTTTCTTCTGCAAAGTCTAATCTGCCATTAATCCCCATCTAGTATATTTCCCGTCAAAGGCATTGTAAATTTCAACTCTAGTGGTTTGATGTGGATTTTTTAAATATTTTCCATTTCTCCTACTTAACTTTTTGAATAAATAGCATATACTTATTCAGACATTTCTCTGGGCTCCTCACAGCCTATCCCCTTCTACCCTAGAAGCAGTGGGCTGCCCGAGACACCAGAATTAGTGTCTTTGAACAATGCTAATATCTGTGTCAGTTGTGGTCACTAGTCGAGACAGAGTCTCACTAAGTTGCCCAGGCTGGTCTCGAACTCCTGGCCTCAAGTGATCCTCCCACTTTAGGCTCCCAAAGTCCTGGGATTACAAGCATTAGCCACTGCACCCAGCCCTTTGGAAATATTCCTGAGTTTTGTTCTAGGACCCAGTTAAATTACTTAGAAGTTCGATCCTTTTTAAGGTTTTAAGAGCCTCTTTAAGATTTGTCAGGATTGGAATAGTCCTCAGTCTAGGGCTAATTATTTCCCACCACTAAGGTAAGACTCTCTGTGTACTCTACTCAGTGCCTAATAAATCATGAGGTTTTCTGGTATGGCTTGTAGGAACAGGCACTATTCCTGCCCTGTATGAGGGCAGACACTGTTACCTGTAATCCTTTTGGGTGGTTCTTTCTCTAGCCTTGGGTCATTTCTTCCCACGCACACACCGATCAGTAAGCACGCAGGTGAATACTATAGCAGCCTTTCTGCAGTTCTCTCTCTCTGCAGCTGTCTCCATTCAGTTACTCTGTCCTGTGAACTCGGGCTGCCTTTGTCTCCCTAGACTCTGAGCAGCATCTCCTCAGCTTCAGGGGGTTTTCCAGATTCCACCTTAGTACCCGCTCTGCACCACATCTGGGAGTAAACTGGGAGTAAATCTAGGGATCAACTCATTTGTTTCCTGCGTCTCGGGGATTGCTATTCCTCATTACCTGATAGCCAGTATTTTAAAAACCACTGTTTCATTAGTTGTATCAATTTTTTTGGTTGTTTTAATCAGGAGGATATATCTGAATCCTATTCCCTCATCTTTGCCAGAAGCAGAACTCCCCCAGGCACTGTTCTAATCCTAATTCGTACTAGTTCATTTAATACCCAGCCTTACGAATTGGGTAAATGCCTTGAGGGCAGGGATCCTATCTTTTGCCATTTAGTCTTCCTCATAATGCACTGGGCCTTGCACATAGTAGGTGCTGAAGAAGTCCTTCATTTTATTCGATTTTGAACTTGGATTTGTGGAGGTTTTTTGCATTCAGAATGCTGGTTCTCCCACTTACTATGACACTAGGAAAGTACATAACCTCTCTTAGCTATTACATGGGGACACCAGTGTGGTTGTTGTGGCAACTGTATAAAAGCACTTGTAAACTCCATGGAGCATGAACCTTGTTTGTTTACCAGTGTGTTCCTAGCACCTACCACAAGGAATATATATAATAGGACTGGCAAATAACATAGTTTCCCTTGCCCCTGTGGTGTTTTAGAGCCTTCAGCCCAGCAGGCTGCTTGCCCTCTGTAGACACATTATCCTCAAGATAGCTATGGGTGTGAACAATGCTGCTCTCAGCATCTTAAAATATGGTAACGCTCCAAAATGGGGATTTTGTGTTGTACCCTGAGCACACAGTCACAAATCCATGTGCCCGCCCTGGTACCCAGTCCTAAGGCTGCTGACAGCCCCTTTCTGCCATCTTGGAGCAAGTTTAGTGCTCCCAGCTCTACAATCTGGCTTTCTATAGCTTAATAACTTTATGATCTAGCAATCAATTGATATTGACAGTATCTTTTGTTATTCTGTGGCCACCAGAAATGAGAGGAGACTCACCACCTTTAGTTGACATGGCAGGAATGTCAGAAAAGTCAGAAACTAGGGTCCCACATCTAATCTTTCCTGGTAGATGTGAGGGTGGGGAGCAGAATACATTAGACCCCACCTAGTCCCTCAGTCAGTATTTCCTTAGCTTCCAGACCCCAAATTTGGCACTGATTTCTTCTATTCTGACTCCTTCCCTTGATAAGAAGCTAATGGCTGCTCCCAGGGGATTCTAGAGGTGCCAGATGCACACCAGCCCACCTATATCTGCCAAGAGAAGGAGCCAGTCCCCCGCTCCCTCCATATTACCCTGAGCAGGACATCCTTCATTCTTACCCTGACTAGGCCATCCCATCTGGGACAGCTTTCTCCATGGCTCCTTCACAGACTCCTGCCACACTTTAGAAGCCAGAAGTGCTGGCCAAAGCTGTCAGTGATTCCTTTGCACTGGACAGCCGCCCTCACAGGAGCCTCTCCAAGGCCTATCTGACCAGCCCCAGATGGGCCAGCCCACGCCAATGTATTTCTGATTAGGCAGAATGGAAATGCTTCCCAAAAAGGAGGCACCTGAAGTCCTGGCCACAAGGAGGGACAAAGCTCTGGTGCATATTTCTCTAGAAATCCTTAAACCCTGGAGACATTTCTCTGGGCTCCTCAAAGCCTATCCCCTTTTACCCTAGAAGCAGTGGGCTTCCTGAGATGACCCCCAGGTGGGCTAGGCTAGCCCTGAGGTGAGAGGCAGCAAGACCCTCCTTGCTAGATGTAGCAGTGCAATAGTTGTTCACATCTCACCCTGGTGACCATGCTGCCCGGGATGTTGGAGGATTGGCCCTGCCCAGAGAGGGGCACATCAGGGAGACGGCTGTTGATCAGAAATATCTTTTGTCACTCTGTATTCTCACTAGGGAGGAAAATTAGAAGACAGAGCCTTTGGGCCTGACTCAGACCCTGACATGAGTTCTTGAGGGTGTGGACAACAGGGGTAACTCAGCTATCTTCAGTAGGTTCAGTGTCAAGGCCTATCGAAGCTGTTAGCCTGGCAGCCAGTCAGAAGTGTGGTGTGGGTTAGCACCGCTGAGAAAGTGACTGTAGGGTGAGTCTAACCTAAATGGTGTGCCACCACTCACCTCTTACAACAGGAAGTCATCTGGGGAGACACCGAGCTCTCTGCTGTACACAGCCATTGAATGCTGAAAATTGCTACCCTAAGGATGACTGGCAGCATCTTAAGATTCAACCCAGATAGGACATCTGGTTAAGGATGCTTCTCAGAGTCAGATGGAAGGTGTGGGAGGTATGGATGATATTGGGGAATATGTGTCAGGAAGTGGGGAGGACATAGGAGGAGGATTTTGACATCAGAGGAGAGAATAGCAAGAGCTAAGCCACAAGAGGGAAGGGTGGCTTCTGGGAATGTGGATCGAATTTTGTGCAGCTGTAACGAGGGTTGCTTGATTGCACCTGGAGATGGGTGTGAACTGTTGGCTGTGCGTGCACCGTGAAGGGTCTTGAAGGACCTGCTCAAGAGTTTGGAATAGGTAGCGGGAGGCGGTGGAGAAAGGACAATTGTAATGGAAAGTTACAGGGGCTCTGGGTTTGAATCTGATTCTACCATTTACTTGCTTGGGCAAGTTTACTCTGAAACTCAGTTCATTCATCTGCAAAATACCTTCTTTCAGGGTTCTGAGGATGAAGTGAGATAATGAAATGTGTAACTTTCATTCAGTAACTTTAGTAGACCGTCTTATTCAATGTTGTTCTCACTAGACTGTATATTATTAGAAGGTAGGGACTGTGTCTTATTCATGCCCAAACTCAGACACTCAGTCTAGTGCTTGCCTGAAGAAAGTGCTCAGTAAGGCCGGGCGCGGTGGCTCACGCCTGTAATCCCAGCACTTTGGGAGGCCGAGGCAGGCAGATCATGAGGTCAGGAGATCGAGACCATCCTGGATAACACGGTGAAACCCCGTCTCTACTAAAATACAAAAAATTAGCCGGGTGTGGTGGCGGTCGCCTGTAGTCCCAGCTACTCAGGAGGCAGAGACAGGAGAATGGCGTGAACCTGGGAGGCGGAGCTTGCAGTGAGATGAGATCGTGCCACTGCACTCCAGCCTGGGTGACAGAGCAAGACACTGTCAAAAAAAACAAAAAACAAAAAACGGGCTCAGTAAATTTTTGATAAATGAAAGAAAGAATAAGCAAGTAGAACTTGATACGTAGTAATTATTTAATAATTTTTTGTTGAAATCTGAATGGAAGTTGTTATGGTACCATGATCAGATCTTCATCTCAGAAGGGTAACTGTGGCAATAAAAAGGTAGGGGGTTTGGAGGAGGCAGAGATAGAAACATGGGGAACTCTTGGAAGGCTTTGCACTAATCTCAGTTAATGGCACTCATCAAGATAGGAAATACTAAGGGAGGAAAAGAAGGAGCAGGTAGTGGACAAGGCAGGGAATAACAAACTCAATCTTGACCCTGTTAAGAGTGAAACTCCAATAGGAAGGGCTGGGTACTCAGTGAGCAGTTACAGGTACCCACCTGGAGATACCTGGGAAAGAAAGAATTATGAGCCCTGAGTCTGTTAGGTGTGGTTGATACCATTGGCATAGGTGAGACTTACCCCCCAAGGAGAGCAGGGGTACACAGGGGGAGAAGAGAAGACCCCAGGAAGCTGAAAGGAAGACGGGTGCATAGGCAGATGGAGAAAGTGGTTCCTAACTTGTTTGTAATGGACTATAATTTCAGGCATGTGGTTATTATGAGAGTAATCACAGAGGTAAACCATGAGGCCGCAGAGTATAGAGTTCAAGGACTTGGGTTCTGGAGTCAGACCCAGCGGAATTGATATTTGGCTCCACCATTAACTAGCAGTGTGGATATGTGCAAGTAACTTCACTTGCCTTAACCTCCTTTTGCTTTCTGTAAAATATAGATAATAACTGTAGCTTCCTCATAGGTTTGTTGTAGGGCTTAAATGAAATTATGAACAAACTATTAGTACAGTGCCTGCACATACTAGCTAATGGTGATTTCAAAATATGTCTCAGGGGTGCGGTGGCACCTTGCCCTGGTTTTCAGCCTCTCTATATGCCACTACATCTGATCATAAGGTCATAAGGCCCTAAATCTGATCTCCACTGCTGCTACCCTTCAACTGGACAGTTGAGGAAACCTGATGTCCATAGTTGCTCAAGATACCATATCAAGCTGGAGTTGGAGCTGGGACTAGAATACAAGCTCCTGACTTCCAGGCCTGTATCACAGCTTTTTTGGTACATGCAGAACTACAGGGTGGATCTTACAAGAGGATCTGGCCACATGACAGGATTGTATCTGAGAAAGGAAAAAAGCTTAAAATAATGTCTTTCATCATCTAACACTTTGAGTTAGGAAAGTGGCCCATTCATCATTTCAATGGGGCTTTCTGAACCCCAGCACGATGCCATGGATTTAGGGCTCTGGCTGCTACAGCTTTAGATCCAGCCTCCTCTTCCTAAGTCCAGGGACAAGAACAGCCAGTTCCCATCCTTTGTGCGATCACATCTCAGGGCCTTAAAGGCTCTTGCTCAGACTCTTCCATGCCCCCTCCCTCTTACCCTGGCCAAGCTATCACTATTATTGATTATTCATAGGGAAGAGGTTCAGAGGTTCAGACAGGGCCATTAGATGCTGCAGGGAGTCCTGTCTTCCTTCCTTTGAGACCCTGGGGCTTCAGTCTGGATTTTTCCTCCTGGAGGCTGGCCAACTTTGGTATATTATATATGATCTTTGTATATTTCTTCTAGTCCTAAAGTCCCTGCCAGCACAGTCTCTGTTTTGCTGACTTCTTACACATGGCTTTCTTCCCAACCTAGATTCACTGACAGCTGGGACAGGGTAGGGAAAGAGACATTAACTAGAAGTCAAGAGGCTTTGAAAGTAATGAGCTGTGATGGAACAAGTTACTTCCCTCAGTTTCCTTATCTATAAAATGGGCATAGTACCTGCTCTTAGGATAAAAGAGTAGCCTGGGGAAAATAATGGATGTTAAAAAGGTTTGAAAGACCCTGTTCAGATGTCAGATTTTCATAATGTTTGGAATGGCAGGGAGCAGTACCCTAAAAGAACACAGTGTCCCTGAGAACTTTCCTAACCAGGTCTGGCATCTGGTGTGCTGCTTCTAAGGAGAGATTCATGCTGACTCCTGGGGTACCTTGGCTTGGTGTTTGAATAGGTTGTTATTAGCTATATGTGAAGGTTGCACATTTTGAACGTGCAGCATTGCCGTTGCATTGCAGAGCTTCCCGGCATGAATCCAAGGACACAGTGTGGCCACAGAGAATCTGGGGCCTGTTTTTTTTTTTTCTTAAGTATTAGATTCCCACTGAGCAAGGAGGTTCTTTTTATGAAGAAAAGCATGTTTCTTAGCTGGCTGGACAAAGCAGGTGAGCTGTTATTGATGGCCCAAGGATCACAGGAAACCAACTCTCTGGGGGAAAACCCCCCAAACAGCCTCTAAAATACCCATTTGAAAAAAAGATTGCTCCAGACAAAGCCAGAACCTACTTTCACCCCCATTAATGTGAGATCTTCCCCTGCAAACACCCGGTAGCTCACCCCCAGCCCCGGGTGCTGACCGTCTCCCTCCTCTTATCTGCCTGCCAGAGAAGACAGCTACTGGTATTGACAGTTCTCCTGCACCGAGGGCGGCCAGCCGGCTGGGGTGCTGACTCTCAGCTCTCTTGTGTTTGTGCCTGCCAGGCACTCGCAGGCTTCTGGGAAGAAGACTGTGTGGGAGGATGAAGCCAAATTGAGCTGCAGTTTGAAACCTTCCCGAGCACTGACGGATTTGGCTTAGGTGGGAGAGGGAGAGGGTTTCTCATGAAGGTAGCCAGAGCTTAAGATGGAGTTGGCAGCTTGGTGTCCGGGGGGCTGAGTCTAGTCCTCCACCCAGCTTATGTTTCCCCAGGACTGGATTGTTTCAGAACTGTAGGAAAAGCTACACAGATTTGGAGAGAGACCTGATGACCCCTCTCAGCCACAGTCCAGGGCGCTCCGGGGTCCATGAGCCATCAGACTCCATGAACATGGTAGCAAAGCCAGGCCTCTGAAGGCTGTTTCCCCACCGGGACTCCAGCCCCCACTGTATTTAAAGATGGCAAAGTGCCCACCCAAATAGCCTCATCATTGCTGAGGGTCTGTACATGACAGTGACTAGGGGCGTAGGCAGCCGCACACACCAGGGCTGAGTCCCAGCACACATGTTCTACCTGTGTGACTCCGAGCCTTAGTTTTCTCATCTGTACACAGTCTCTGTCTCAAGGCTATTGGAAAGAGTCAATGATAGAGTGCACGTAAATCACCTGCACAGAGAGTTGTTCAAACAATGGTAGCTAGAACTGCTATTGATCTATTGTGGGGTAATTGTCTTAACTGCTTTGAAGGATTCAGCCCTATGTGTTCCTTTGTCCAGTCAGATGGGAAAATATAAATGAGCCCTTCTCAATGTTAGGAATGAGAAGATCTGGCCAAGACCCCTCTTTCTCAGACTATCCGGAAGATACACAGATGACCTGGATGGTGTCTGCAGGCTCCTGTGTATCCTGAGGCTTCCTGAGGGCCAAGTTCTATGGGTGGGAAGGCAGCTTGCTCTCTAGGTTGCCATAACTCTGCATCTGATTTGCATGTGTTTGTGGTGAACCTGCAGTTTCTTCTGGCATTTCCAACTTAAAATATTGCTGTTTCCCCAGGCAGGGCAGATATTGATTTTTTTCTTCTCTAACCATTCCGATTGACCCGGCTTCCCCACCCAGCGCATGGGGGAGGGAGTGGGTGGGGGTGAGGAAGTGGATGGGGGAGAAGGGAGGAGGGATGGTGTTGCCCTTATAGCTAGCACCTTCTACTCCGTGGAACCTGAGTCACCAGGGCTGATGAGAATGGGCTGTTTCCAGAAGCAAGTGCATGATGAAGAAAGAACAGAGGGAATGTTGCCCCTCGGGTCCATCCTGGTCCCTTCTTTCCCTGCATCCCTTATATGACCTGCAGTTCCCTGAGTCCACTTGCCACCGGGGGCGGGTGGCACCCAGGCGGCGGGGAGGCGGGGGAGGGGCGCAGTGACAGCCGAGCCGGCTTTGAGGAACCTTGCAGAGGAAGTGGCTTCAGAACTGCTTTACGCGAGGGGCAGGAAAGGCGCGGGAGGCGGGGGAGGTGCGGAGATGGCGCTCTGCATGGCGGCGGAGGGAGGGCGCTGGCGCCGGGGACACGAAACCGCAGAGCCCGGACGAGTCAGGGAGTGAGGCGCGAGCCGGGCGCCCGGGGCTCTGCAGGCTCAGGCGGCGCGGGGACAGGAGCAGGTTACCCGGCCGCCCGAGCGCTCGCACCCCGCTGAAAGAAACGCAGGCGGCCCGCCGGCTCTGCCTGGTCCGCTACCCGACCAGCTCCCGGCTCGGGGCTCAGAGCTAGGGGCTTACGCCAAGCGGAGCCCGGGGAGGGGTGCCCACCTCCCTCCGCCGCATCCCAAGCCCGGCCCCCTCTGATGCGCTGGCGGCATCGGCCGGGAACTCCGGGGTAGATGACCGTGGACAGCAGCATGAGCAGTGGGTACTGCAGCCTGGACGAGGAACTGGAAGACTGCTTCTTCACTGCTAAGACTACCTTTTTCAGAAATGCGCAGAGCAAACATCTTTCAAAGGTAAACATAATAGTGGAATGCAGGAGCCTTTCGTGGGGGGAAATAACCTCTGTGGTCAATCTAGAAGGGAAACCTTGCTCCCAGCAAAGGGACAAAGCCACATGTCAGGAAAGTGGCCAGGCAGTTGCCCTGAGGGCTGAGCATCGTATCTGGAGCCCTTCAGGGACCTGCACTATTCAGTTGGTCAGCCCTCCTCACAGCGGTTCCATCCACAGATCTCTTCAAAATGGCTCTCCAGAACGTGGGGGCTGCCCCTGGCTGGTAGATTGGCTGCAGGTTCACCTGTGCCTGAGTGCAGGGTCTCATAACCGCACCCCCTCCCCAAATCCTAGCTTAGAAGTTCTAGGTGGAAACTGAATGCCACCCAATCCCACAATAAGATAAACATTCATCAGTTGATAAACATTCATAAACACACATTCATCGGTTGAGACTTCCGTATTTGAAGTGGCCAGAAACCACCTTAAGTCGTAATCCAGCAACTTTGCAGAAGTCCAGGGTGTTTTTAGAAGCAGACGAAAACTTCTGGCCTAGGCTGCTGTCATGCTACCACTTTAACTTCCTGGGTCGGTTTGGGTAACCTGAAGGGGCTTGCGTGTGTTTCCTGATGGCATGACTTGTGTTTCCTAAAGGTGTCCGCCTCTAGACACCCAGCAAGCCTGGGTGCCCTGGCCACTCTCCTAGTTGGCTGCAGGCCTCGTGTCTGTCAGTATCTTGGTGGGAGTGGAGGTAAAGCTGAGTTTGTTTATTTGTTTTGCTACTTAGATGAGAGGGCTCCAAGCCAGGTCCTTAGAGAGGTTACCTAGAAGGGGTTGGTTTATAGACAGAAGTGAGCTGTTATATTTCGCAGGTGTGTGGCAGGCTCATCATTAATTCAGCAGTGCTACACCAATTCAAATTAACCAAAAACTTCCCCAGGCCTGACTCTGGGGCCTCCTTTGTTAATAATTCATCTTGCCTGTAGGCTCTGCCTTTCCTGGATTCTGAAGTCAGGCAAATGCACTGTACCTTCCAATTGTGAGAAGAGGCCCAAGAACCAAAGAAGAGATTGTGATTTTATGTTTGAAGGAGTCAACTAAAATAGGCCCCTGTAACTAGCACCTGTTTTCCAGGGCACCACTCATGAGGCTGGAGAGCAGGGGATGTTCCGGAGGGTGAGGGGCAAAGGGACAGGCGTCCCTTTCCCTGGCTGTAGGTGGGGCTCCTGCAGAACACCGTGGCTGCAGAGGGGAGGTGTCCCACCCTCCCGTGGGGTTCTTGCCGCGTGGTATAAGTCCCCCGAATCCCCACAGATACTCCAGCTAGCTAGGTATTTAGAGCAGTGGTTATCAATCTTAGCTACACACCGGATTCACAGGAAGCTTTAGAAAATACTGGTGATACCTGGTTCCCATGCCCAGAGCATCTGATTTAAATGGCCTGGGGTACAGCCTGGGCATCAGGATTTTGAAAAGCCCCCCAGGTAATTCTGGTATACAGCTGAGGTTTTGAACTGTTTCTCTAGAGTGTTTTGTTGCTGCCTGGGAAGGAAATGGTTCCTGTTTTAAAACCAAAGTTTAGGTGCTGTGCCTGCCTCTCACTGCCAGCTAGGCTGCAAGCCCTCAGTTTCAGAGGGTGAGATTTTTGCATAATTAGGTGAGGAAGAGGCACTGCAAAGATGGGGTTTCTTTTACTTGGCAGTGGAAAAGATAACCGTTTCTGATATTTCTTGGGAGAAATAGAAATATCCTATAAGAAAATACACTGGGATGGGGTTGGTGTGGGGGATGGCTTGCTCCATGGCCTGAACAGCCATCTCTCTCCCTTCTTCCCCCCAGTTCTCCTTCCTCACCTGCCTCCAGAAAATACACCTTTGGTTTGGTCTCTGCAGAAACACTTCCTGTACTTTGTGTCTTGAATCCACCTTGTATCTTGAGGCCTCTGTATATCTTCCTGTGTCATTTTGCTGGAGTCTGTAAGCCCTCAGAAGACAGGGATCCCTTCTAAGAAACTCCTTTTACCGAACCCCAGAGAGGGTGATCAGGGATAAATGCTTCAGGGTGGTGGGCATGGCCCCTCTTATCCTTACGGGAAGCATCTTCACTGGATATTCAGGTCAGGGACAGTGTTCCTCAGCACAAGGCTGGCCTTCAGCACGGAACTCTCCAGGGAGGGGCAGGGCTGGGTGAGCAAGTGCAGGTGTGGACTGAGGAGGGTGAGGCAGGCTGAGCTGGGGAAGCGTCCTCCAAAGGTTTCAGTCTTTCATTCTTCTAGGTGCCTTTTTACCTTCAATGACACTTTTCCACTCTCTTTTCTCCCTTGGATCACTTCTGGAAAGGGTTTTAAAGAGCTCTGCCATATTCTGACCCCATTCTGACCCCTTACAGTGCTTTTATTCTTACCCAAAGAGAGATCACGCCTGAGCTCCTAAGAGAATTTCTTTTTCCTGTCTCCAAGGAAAGGAGTTGATGTGTTTCCCGGTCGTCGAGAGACTGAGGCCCTCATCTGGGAAGGGCTGAGCTTGCTTCCATAAATAGCCTTGTCAGAACAACCTGTGTGGCTGCTCAGTCTGTGCCTGGCTAGAACAGAGCTTCAGGGAAGCCTCGTTGCTGTGCGATGCCACCACCTGGGAGTTGCCACTGGTCAGTCCCAGGAGTTCCCAAGACTCCTCTCCAATGCCCTTTGGGAAGATGTCGGAGGGGTGGGAAAGGTCTCCCCATTTCATAGGAAGGGGGTGCCTAAAGGTCAGGAGACAGCAAGGGAGATGGGGGCACCAGGCCCTGGGCCCTAGCTTGGTCTCTCTTTTCAGAAAATGGCAGTTTCCTGGAGCCACATGCCTCCTTTGAGAGGGGCCGGGGACTTGGTTTTGAATCATATCACAGTTTTAGGAGGCTGAGGCAGTACTCTCCTGGTACTTTCCCACTTGGCTAGGCACAATTAGATCGTGTTTCTCTGGGTTAGGCATGTCACAAATGGGGCCTGGGGGAGAGCCAGCCTGTGGGCTCGGGCAGTGCAGACGTAGATGGTCTCAGTAAGACCATCATAGTTACCTCAATCTAAGGTGTTGCCTAGATGGATAGGGGGACTTATCAGGTCACAGGACAAGGTTTTGATGGACCCAAGGTTAGAACTTACCTCTTTTGCCTCCCAGGCCAGAGAATTTTCTTCCTTAGTCCCACAAAAGATAGGGTTTGGTGATTTGTAGGACTGGTGACTGTGAAGCCAGGCCAGGCCCTCTGTCCATCCCCCATATTTGTTCATTTTTTTCCTATCAGGGATCTGACCCTGGAAGTGGGGCCAGCTTCCATTCTTATCAATTTCCCAAATGCCTACAGGTGGTGGCCATTTAAGGCTTTGACATCTGAGCGGGAACACGGGCGTTCTGAACTCTTGGCATGTTAAACAAGGCTCTGGGACCCCAGGACTCTGGCACCGGCCCAGAGCATTGGGGTGAGTGCTCTGAGGACAATATAGCTTTCTGCTTGCAGAATGTCAGAGCACCTCGCTTTATAGATGGAGAAACTGAGGCCCAGAGAGGTGGAAGGACGTCACTAGGCCACACATCTGTTTGGGTAGAGCCAGGACTAACATCCCTCCAGGACTCCTTGTCAAGTTCTCTTCTTCTTGGTCTTTTCCTACTCAGTAGATGACCCAGGATAGACTGTAGGTCTTGTCCTCTCAGAACCTTCTACAAAATGGAACACTCAACTTCAGGCTGGGTCAGGTTTTGAAAGGTCCTTCCCATCCCTCCATTCCTTAAGGCATGCTAGCTAAGGGGACATTGACCCTACACTTGATTTTAGCAGGTAGTCCCTGTAATCTTACAACTTTAGTGACTTAAAAGTTCTTGGTTTCTATCCTACAACTGAAATATGTTAACAGATAAACATCTATCTTCCCACTGGAGACTCCTCCTCATGTGTGTTTTTCTCTGTGGATACAAAGAACAGAAGGTTGACTATATCTACAGTTAAATATTTTTCTTTCTTTTTTTTTTTTTTTTTGAGATGGAGTTTTGCTCTTGTTGCCCAGGCTGGAGTACAATGACGCGATCTCGGCTCACTGCAACCTCTGCCTCCCAGGTTCAAGCAATTCTCCTGCCTCAGCCTCCTGAGTAGCTGAGATTACAGGCACCCACCACAACACCCAGCTAAGTTTTGTGGGTTTTTTTTTTGAGTAGAGACGGGATTTCACCATGTTGGCCAGGCTGGTCTTGAACTCCTGACCTCAGGTGAACCCCTGCCTCGGCCTCCCAAGGTGCTGGGATTACAGGAGTGAGCCACCGAACCTGGCCTATAGTTAAATATTATACTTAAGTACATAGAAAACATACTCCCATGCCCCCATCTGCCTAGGCTTTCTTGGGTCTACAGTGACACCATTGAATTCTTTTTCTTCAAGGAAGATGCAAGAGGAAGAGGGTCCTGGAGGTCAGATCCTACACTGCTCCCTGTTCCCTGCCTGTAATTTTTCCATCTCCTCCTGCCTGGCCAGTCAGCTCCTCCCTGGACAGGATCCCTGTGGTACTCTAGGGGCACTAGCCAACCCCACAGCCCTGGGACAGTTGGGGAGGTCCCCATCTCTCTGCTAGCAGCAGGCACACCCAGGCCTCAGGCATGGCACCTGCCCCTCACCACCTCGGCATGAGAGAAAAGAAAAGAATACTAAAAATAAGTTAGCTCCAAATTTGAGCAATAAAAATAAAAACAAGAATCTTTGGAACCACTGGCCCATTTGACTGTTTTTTGTGTGCTGTCTCAAAGGCTTACATGGCCCAAGACTAGTCCCAGAAGAGATTTCAGACTGGCACAGCCTCCAGATAGCCTCATTTAGAGATGCCGTCCGAACTCCACACTGGTGGGATTCACTGCCCGCTGCCTCCTCTGGCCCTTCCCAGTATTGTCAGTCCTATAAGATCAGAACTCGCATCTCCTTCAGGTCCAACAACATCAAGTACTTGGTTACAAAAGCCAGTATTGGCCGGGCGCGGTGGCTTATGCCTGTAATCCCAGCACTTTGGGAGGCCGAGACGGGCGGATCACGAGGTCAGGAGATCCAGACCATCCTGGCTAACCTGGTGAAACCCCGTCTCTACTGAAAAATAGAAAAAATTAGCCAGGCATGGTGGCAGGCTAATAGTAGTCCCAGCTACTCGGGAGGCTGAGGCAGGAGAATGGTGTGAACCCGGGAGGCGGAGCTTGCAGTAAGCCACGATCGTGCCACTATACTCCAGCCTGGGCGACAGAGCGAGTCTCTGTCTCAAAAAAAAAAAAAGCCAGTATTAACCAAATACTGCTTGGGTTGAATTGCTGCATCTTCTCTCTTGCATCCTGTACAATCAGGATGGACTAACTTGAAACAACCCCTGCTTTTCAGTCATTGAATATAATCAGAGGTTTATTTCCCCCTTTACTTAAAAAAGTTAGATTGGCAGGTGGGGATCAGGATAACACATGGGAAGCTTGTGGGCCAGACCCGGAAATGGTGGGTGTTTCTTGCAACCACAGGCCATTGGCTGGAACTCAGTCACGTGGCCACACCTAACCACAGGGGAGGTTGGGAAGTGAAGTACAGCTGTGAGCCCTGGTAGAAAAGGAAGCAGGTTGTGGTGAGCATTTAGCTGTCTCTGCCACACATGCCTCCTGCCACCGTTTCTGCGCCAGGCACCTGGGAAGCTCTGCTCATACCTGCTTGGTAAAGGACATGACCTGTTTCTTTGACCTTGTACCTCTCTCTCATCTGTCACTGAGGATATTCTGTTCTTGGGATTGGGTCCTGTCTCCCCCATCTAAACTGGAAATCCCTTGAGGACGGGTGCTTTTCCTCACTCAGCACTTCTCTGGTTTCTCTGTAGCATCGAAACCTTCAGTGTTGCATCAAGGTGGCCTCAACCACCTGCACCAGAACTACTCTTTGAGAATGGAGTTTCAGGGGCCCTACTCCAGAGCTACTGGCTCCTGAATCTTTGGAGATGGGACCCTGGACTCTGCTTTTCTAATACTTGTCCCAGGTGATTCTCATATATGCTGCAATCTAGGAACCATCTGTTTAGGAAATATTTGGTAATTGACTGCTTACCCCAATTGGAATGCAAGAAGAGAATGTGTCACAGATTCCTAGGAGGTTCCTAGGCTGGAAACTGAAGTCTAGAGAGGGAAGAGGATTTGCCCCCAGTCACACAGCTCAGTAGAGACAGATTCAAGGAGTCAGGCCCCCTGGGTCCTGCTCAGAGCTTTCTCTGCTAGTCTCATCACAACAAGCCGAACTCTTATTTCAAGGCCGTTTGGGTGACAGCCCTTTGAGATCTTGATGGCACATGATGTAAGGGAAGACACACAGCACTAACTGTAAATGAAGTCCTCCCTTCCCATCCAGCTCAAGCCACTAAGAGGTTATGGCCAAGTCACTTCAATCATCAGACTCAGGTACTTCATCCTGTCCTTCTCAACAAACACCCTTGTCATGTGAGTGTCCTTATCTTCCCTGCTGAGAGTCCCTTGCCTCTTTGCATGGGAACAGACCCTTTTTACTAGTTTCTCATGGGCCTGGTAGGGATTCTAGATATTGGCTGCCAAGTTCTCTAAACCATAAGGACTTCCCCTAGGGAGGGGTCAGAGAGACGACCTCCTCCAGGACCACCTGGAACTCACCCAAGACATCCTTGTTCACACGCCGCTTAGTCCAGGCCATCCCTCACTCTCTGTTCTGGTTCCTCCCCTCCTGCCCTCCTTCTGTCTTCACAGGTTTAGACAGTTTATCCAGAATCAGCTTTTCCCTATAAAGCAATTTCACTTACAGTTTGGGACACATAATATCCACCCACCCAAGCAGTTTAGGGAGAAAAGAAGAAAGATTTTATGCCAGTATCAAACCCTGAATCCCAGGTCTTATTGCACACTGTCAGATCAGGCTCTGGATCCAACTCCCAGCCTAGGAGCTTGAAGGGGTCCTAGCTTGGGGACCTCGATTCTCTTCTCTTCTGCTCTTCACTTGCCAGGTACCCCACACCTGTGTACCTTCTGGCTTTGGGAGCTCCCTGGGTGGGGAACTGAGACCTGTCCTGCAGGTCCTTGGTTTCTTCTTCTTCATGGTTTAGTCTACCTCAAAGAGCGTGGGGTGGGGATCCAGACCTAGCCTGGCATATTCTCCAGAGACAAGAGGATGAGATAAAGTGCCACGAATCAGGAGCACTTGATTTCAGGGCAAGAAGGAAGAAAAGAGCTGCAGTGACAGACAGCTTCAGGCTTGAATTGCTGAGCCTGTGGCTTCTGTTCACAGAAGGCTTCTGTCCTGGGGGCTCATCTCCTCTCTTCTCCCACAGCGTCCCAGCTTTAGCTAATCACTCTCCAGCCTACATCCCTCGCCCCACCTCTCTTCCTAGCTCTAGAATGGCATTTTCTACAGCTTCCTGGAGGTCTCAGATACCTTAAATTTAGTATGTCCAGAACCAACTCATAACTGATTTATTTCTCTGTCTCTGCCCCACCCTCCTAGTCCCCCACCTTCAATACCTCAGGGGTCTTCTCTTCTACTCACCCCATCTGTCCCTGCAGTGCTGCAGAGGTCAGGCCTCTCCTCTCTGTCCCCGCCTCACCCTGTGTTGGCCCTCACCCTGTGTTGGCTGCTCGTAGCCTCTCACTGAGATGCCCCAGTAAGTCAGTTACCCTGCAGTTTCAATCCTGTGTTTTCCCCTCTGTGTATCCTGCCTACAACTGCCAAGGGCTTATTTTTCCCATATCCCAAAGTTTTCCCAGGTTCCCTTTCCTTCCGGAGTGAAGCCCATACTTGGTTCTCCCTTTTTAGTACAGCATCCAAACTCTGCAGCACCTGACCTCAGTCAGAATGTTGTGTTTTTAACTTTCCTATAGCACTGAGCACCACAGGTGGGGGACATAAAGATGGATGAGATGGGGTCTCTGTACTTGAAGGCCTTAGGGCCCCCAGCCACACTGTGTAACAGACCCTAGCTGCTCCCCTTCCCCATCCATGAAGTGTTTGGATGGGGGCCCTTCCATATCCTAGTGGAAGATGCTCTCAGCATCTGCCTTGCAGCCACATGGCCTTTATCATGACATGGCAGCAACTCCTGAGACAGGGAGGATGGAGGGCCTGACTCCTAGAATCAAAGGGTTTGAACAGGAATTGCCCACGAGGGGCTGGGAACAGGCTGCCAGCAGACACAGTGACAGAGCTGCACCACCACTGAGGAGGATGGAGGGGATTTACCTCACCTCTGAAAAGCAGAGCCTCCTGGAGCTGGAGGAGATGGTTAGGGGTTATCACAGCCATTCCTCTGTCCCCATGCAGGACGGCACATAACCCATGACAGGCAGGGGAAGGAAGGTGTGTTCATTACCACCATCCTAAGTTAGTTTACCATCCTAGCCTAAGTTAATTTACCATCCTAAGCAAGAAAAGCAGGGAGGGAGGCAGCAGAGTGTTCGTGCCTGACAGATGTCGCTGGCGGAATTTCTGCTACCATCCAGCCAAAAAGTTGACACATTCTATGAGGTAACGTGAAAGGGGGTGAGCCAAGGGCAAGGTTGCCAGCCCCCATGCTTGTCCAGCTCTAAAGCACATGCTCATCCCACCACACACACAGCTGAGGGAAGAGTCCAGCTTTGAAAGGCTCCAAATAAGCTCCAGTCACCCCTCTCAAGCTCTGATGTCCTGCCATAGGAAGCTGTTTTTCTCATTCAGTCAATTTCCTGATGCTGAAATTCAGGCCATTTTTTCCTGTCCTAGTCTTGGGAAATCTGGGTTACTGTACTTTGTTATCATGATCATCTCATCAGCCTCCAATTCGTGAACCCCTCATTATCCTCCTCATCTCCAGGCTCTCCCCCATGTGGTGAGTGGTGGTCAACTGTTCCCCCCGCTTTGCTGTGGATGACATGCAGGAACTGGGTCTGCAGGGCCCTCGCTTTGCAGTGGGGAGCAAGAGGCAGGTCTTCTCACCCTAGAACTGAAGCTCCACCTATCCCCTCCGTTGGCTGGAGCACAGTGAAGAGGCACTTGGCACCTATAATGTCGATGCTCACACTTGGCTGGGAAGGCGTGGGTTCAGGAGGAGAATGTGGGAGCTGGTGATTCCAGAGTGTTAGAGGGCATTTCCAGTTGTAACTCAGATGCCCCCTTCTCTGTGCTCCCCAAACACCTGGCCGCTCTTTCTCTCCTATCTCTCCTTTCAATGGGCTATAATTTTCTCAACCAGGGACCATAGCTTGTTCATCACTGTGTCCCCTGGCACGTGGTAGGTGCTTAATGTGGGTTTGACAGAGGAGGAGTGGGTTTGGAGCTTCTTTCCCAGGGGACATGAGCAAGTACTTTAGGGCAAGGTTTGTGAAAGTTGATCTCAGGACTATTTTAAAGGCAAGCTTGCTAAGATTCTGGATGTGGAATAAATGGATTTTTCCAGTTATCAGGAAATGAAAAATCCCACTGAGTGAGCAGAAAATGCAAGGACAACTTTTCAAACCTAGAGCAGCCCCCACCACCCCAGCTGTGATTGTTCAGCTGTTTGCGCTGGAGGAAGGGGGTAGGCAGGGCTGGGTCACTAAGCAACCAAGCCCTGGCACCTGCTGGCAGGAGAGTTGGCATGGGTCTTCCTCTAGTGGGGCCTCCGAGGGGGTTGGGCAGAGGGGTCCATGGGAGGGAGCGGGGGAGCCTGCTCTGACAGATTCCCTCTGTCTGCCTTTCAGCTTTGGGGAATGGCAGATTGGGGAGGAAGAAACCAATAAATCTTTTGTTTATTTTACTCTCCCAATTTAATATTGAGTGGGTGAAAGATCCTGGTTTGGCAGTGCCATTGGTCTGGGCACCCACAGTCAATGGATGGAGCGGGGAGGAGCAGGCTGTACTGGGGCCCTGTACCTGAAGGGAGCCTGTTCCTGGGCCTGGGAACCCACACCCAGCCTTCACTGTGTGTGACCTCGGGGAACCACCACTCTAGGCCTCACTTTCTCCCTCTGTAAGACGGGAAGACTTGGCGAACTCTGGGGCTGGGGATGATAAAGGCCATTTTGAGAAACACAGTTGCCAGAGGTAGGGCTCATGACTGGGGTGTGTGGAGGTGTAAGGCTGTGTTCACAGACAAGGGCAGGCACAAGGGGCTGCTGGGAAATGGCTGGACTGTGCGATAGTAATGGCTGGTGATTGGGCCTTGCTATGTGTCAGGTACTGTCTTAGGTGCTTTACTGGTAAACACTCAATCCTCAAAACTACCATATGAGGTAGGTACATTATTGTTGCTACTTAAGAGGAAACTGAAGCACGGGAAGGGGTCAAATAATGTGCCCAGGGTCACATAATAGTAAGTGGCAGATCCTGAAGTTGGACCCAAGTAATCTAATGCCAGAGCTCCTAACCACTAAACTGTAGCTCTTTCCAGAACTCTCCAGGTAGTTGAAGCTCTTGGAGCTTCCTGAAGCTCCAAGTAGTTGAAGCTCTTGACCTCACAAAGGATGCCCACAAATGCAGCCTCATGACAGCAGTACCATCTTAGAGTCACTGAAGATAGGACCCTTTGCCAGGCCATTTAGGGGACAGAGGAGATCAAATGTCCCTGCCCCTGGGCCTTTATGGCACAGTGAGGGGACACAAGCATTAAAAGACTCAGAGCTAGTTAATAGCTAAGTGGATATGTTTCAGTATCACATATTAATCCCTGAGCACCTGGGTGCCAAGACTGCCAGCCCAGGGTGGGGTTAACAGGGCAGGCAGCATGTGAGGAGAGGACTCGTGTGCGCTGGTGAAGAGGCGCCCCAGCCCTCAAAGCTGCAGGCGGAGGGAAGCCAGGAAGGGCTGCACTTCCCCAGTGGTCAGCACAGGCTGGTGTCCTGGCTGCTGGCGCAAGTCTCAAGCTGCCCCTCCCCTTCTAGCAAGCATGGGCGGTGTGGGTATGCAGGGTGCTGGGTACTGACTCACCTCCGGAGACCACTCGGCTCCCACACACCACCTCTGAATGATCTGAATCATTTATGGGGCTGAATGCCCTGTCCTCCAGGGAGCTCCAGCTGGAGCTGGAGCCAGCATATGGAGGTGGAGAGAGCTCCCGCAGTCACCCGGGCCCTGTGCAGCCTGCAGGCAGAACCTATAAACTGGACTCCTAAAGCCACTCCTCTCAAGGCCTGGAGATTCTGCTGAGTTTCACTCTTTGGCTCTCAGAGCATCTGGAACTCTACATAAGGCTGAGGAACCCTTTGTTTAAACCATTCTTGTGCAGGAAGTCCACTATGTGAGGGCAAGGATGTGATTTGGAGGTGGGGATGGATAGCTCCGACGGTGAGCCAATATGTAGCTCCTAGCTCTGGAGCACCAAGAGTGTGCCGTGACTCTATGACCACATCCATCTCTCTAGACGCATATGAGGCTGGAAAGCCAGATGTTGACCTAACCTTGACCTTGCCATGACAGGGTAGTGGGAGAACATCTGGAGAAGGCTGGGAAGTCCTCACTACCTGAACCTCCTGTAGGGGCCAAGGCAGAGCTTCCCCTTGGCCCTCTGAAGGTTTGCTGAAAATCACTGCCATGAGGCAAATTGATGAGCAGGCAAAAAGGCACACACATTTATTTAACGTGTATTCGCGGGAGCCTTCAGAATGAAGACCCAAGCCCCAGTGGGGTACAGAAGCCCATACACATCCTAAGGTTACAGAAAGACTGTGGGCTCAGAGCATGGCTCCAAATAGGTTATGGTTGGTAAATCAGGTTTTAGTGGCAACACAGGTTTTGGGAGGGGAAGAAGAGGAGGCTTGGCTAGCCAAGGTGGTCTTGTTATGTAGATGAAACCTCACAGGTAGCAACCCTCAGAGAGAAGACATGGTAAATGTTTCTTTCAGATCTTTAAAGATGTCAGACTCCATTAATCTCTCCTAGATCTGGACAAGGGAAGAAGGCTTGGCTGCATTAAAGGAGATTCTCTACAGATGCAAATTTCCCCCACAAAAGACAGCTTTGCAGGGCCACCTCAGTCTGCTGGCCCTGTGACAGCCATCTCAAATTATGTCTAAGTAATATATTTTATCTTTTTCACTCCTCATGACTTAGTTTGCTCTAGAATGTGGGTAGGTGGACCAGTTCATCTTGAGGCCCCTTCCTGATCTCTGAGCACAGGCTTCTGTGCCCCTGACCTTTCTGGGCAGTCCCCTGGGAGGTTTTGAGCAGGCATGCCCGCTACGACTGCAGCAGCTCCTTTGAGCTGGGCTGGGCTGTCCAGGTCATTTTTTGTGTTCATTTTGCATCCCAGGAGAGTGGTCTAGTCCTAGGAAAAGAGCCTGGTCTTGGAGGGCTTGGCATGATGGAGGCCCAGTTGCTTAGATGTGGCATTGACTCCTCACTTGGAATACAGAAAGTAAGGGAAGCTCCCAACTCTATGGGAAACAGATAAAACCAGCCAGTGACGTGGCCTCCAGGTTTCCCCTGCCCTTTTTATTTTTTACTGTGGCAAAATACACATAACGTAAAATTTACCTTTTTTTTTTTTTCCCAAGACAGAGTCTCAAATCTGTCACCCAGGCTGGAGTGTAGTGGTGCAATATTGGCTCACTGTAACCTCTGCCTCCCAGGTTCAAGTGATTCTCCTGCCTCAGCCTCCCAAGTAGCTGGCACTACAGGCATGAGCCACCACGCTTGGCTAATTTTTTTTGTATTTTTAGTAGAAACAGGGTTTCACCATGTTGGCCAGGATGGTCTCAGACCCTGGGCCTCAAGAGATCCGCCTGCCTCGGCCTCCCTAAGTTCTGGGATTACAGGTGTGAGCCACTGCACCCAGCCAAAATGTACCATTCTTAAGTGTATAGTGCAGTGACGTTAAGTATAACCTCACATTGTTGTACAACCATCACGACCATCCATTTCCAGAACTTTTGTTTTCCCCAACTGAAACTCCTTACCAATTAAATAGTAACTCCCTATTTTCCCCTCCCCCCACCCCTGGCAACCACCATTCTACTTTCTGTCTCTATTAATTTGACTATTCTAGGAACTTCATATAAGTAGAATCACACAGTATTAATCCTTTTGTGACTGGCTTATTTCACTTAGCTTAATGTTTTCAAGGTTCATCCATGTGATAGCATGTGTCAGAATTTCCTTCCCTTTCAAGGCTGAATGAGATTCCATTGTATGGACACAACACATTTTTTGTTTATTCATCCATCAAGGGACACTTGGGTTTCATCCATCAATGGACCCTTGGGTTACACCCATCAGTGGACACTTGGGTTTCATCCATCAATGGACCCTTGGGTTACACCCATCAGTGGACACTTGGGTTTCATCCATCAGTGGACCCTTGGGTTACACCCATCAGTGGACACTTGGGTTTCATCCATCAGTGGACCCTTGGGTTTCATCCATCAATGGACCCTTGGGTTACACCCATCAGTGGACACTTGGGTTTCATCCATCAATGGACCCTTGGGTTACATCCATCAATGGACACTTGGGTTTCATCCATCAGTGGACCCTTGGGTTACACCCATCAATGGACACTTGGGTTTCATCCATCAGTGGACCCTTGGGTTACACCCATCAGTGGACACTTGGGTTTCATCCATCAATGGACCCTTGGGTTACACCCATCAGTGGACACTTGGGTTTCATCCATCAATGGACCCTTGGGTTACACCCATCAGTGGACACTTGGGTTTCATCCATCAATGGACCCTTGGGTTACACCCATCAGTGGACACTTGGGTTTCATCCATCAGTGGACCCTTGGGTTACACCCATCAGTGGACACTTGGGTTTCATCCATCAATGGACCCTTGGGTTACACCCATCAGTGGACACTTGGGTTTCATCCATCAATGGACCCTTGGGTTACACCCATCAGTGGACACTTGGGTTTCATCCACCAATGGACCCTTGGGTTACACCCATCAGTGGACACTTGGGTTTCATCCATCAATGGACCCTTGGGTTACACCCATCAGTGGACACTTGGGTTTCATCCATCAATGGACCCTTGGGTTACACCCATCAGTGGACACTTGGGTTTCATCCATCAATGGACCCTTGGGTTACACCCATCAGTGGACACTTGGGTTTCATCCATCAATGGACCCTTGGGTTACATCCATCAGTGGACACTTGGGTTTTATCCATCAATGGACCCTTGGGTTACATCCATCAGTGGACCCTTGGGTTACATCCATCAGTGGACACTTGGGTTTCATCCATCAGTGGACCCTTGGGTTACACCCATCAATGGACACTTGGGTTTCATCCATCAGTGGACCCTTGGGTTACATCCATCAATGGACACTTGGGTTTCATCCATCAATGGACCCTTGGGTTGCTTCCACCTTTTTTGGCTATTGTGAATCATGCCGCTGCAAACCTGGGTGTTCAAATACTGGTTTTCTGATATTTGAGTCCTTGCTCTCACATCTTCTAGGTGTATACCCAGAAGTGTAATTGCTGGATCACATGGTAATTCTGTTTAATTTTTGAGGATCACCATACCATTTTCCACAGTGACTGCATTATTTTACAATCCCACCAGCAATGCACAGGGCTGCAGTTTCCCCGCATCCATGCCAATGCTTGTTATTTTCTTGTTTATTGTTTTTATTAATAAGCATCCTGATATGTATGAAATGGTATCTCACTGTGGTTTTGATTTGCATTGCCCTAATGATTAGTGATATTGAGCATTTTTCCATGTGTTTGTAGATCATATATAGATCTTCTTTAGAGAAATATCTGTTCATGTCCATTGTCTATTTTTTAATCAGGTTTTTTTTTTGTATTGTGGTAGTTCTTTATATATTCTGCATATCAATCCCTTATGGCGTATATCATTTGCAAAGGAATACTCTCTAAATTGGCCTGAAAGAACTGAGAGAGCTTAGGAGAGAGTTGGCCTGGGATGGGGTATTGGGATCCACTCACTCACCTACCCACCGTCCATCCTTAATTAACTCTGCAGTACTCCGGTTCAGGGTGGTCTGGGAATACGAAGATGGAAAAGGTACAGTCACTGACTGTGGTGTGCTCATAGTCTAATGAGGGACACAGGCTTGTACCATTAACACTAACATACACAGAGTCAAAGCAATGCTGGAATAATTGGGCATATGCTGATGTTGTTGGAAAATCCACTAATTCTAGATAAGAGTGGGTATCCCAAAAGACACTGTCAGTTCCAGGGGCAGGAGGCCAATTCTGTCAGATGTAGAGAAGGAAGGACTTTTCAGGCAGAATGGTCAGATGAAGGGCTCAGGGAGACTGAAAGGACGCTGACCTAGGTGAGGCTGGGTGAGGGGACAGGGACCTAGCTGGAAATCCAAGGAGGAAAACACCCAAAGGAAGACCTTCTAGAAACTCTTGAGGGCATAAGAAGATGTCCCAAGGGAAAATTCCTGTGGCCATCTCAGAAGATTGAGTGTCGCCCTCTTCTGTCTGGTTCAAACTTTAGACCTCTGAGCTAAAAAGGGGGCTTCATGAAGACCTGGAGCAGGGGAGAACAGAAATGGAAAGGATTTGGGTCATCTGTTCTCAGAAGCAGAGGACAGAATTCTCATCTGGTGTTCAGTAGTCTCAGAAGTAAATGGGTCCATGGACCGGCAATCCTACAAGACCTTTATAAAATTCTGGAACCTTTCAGTTACCTTACATTTATTTTGGGGTTTAGGGTGCATGCGTGTTACTGCTTCTTTGTGTTTTCTTCAACGCATGAAGCAAATGTTTAATGAACCCCTATTGTGTGCCTGACACTGTTCTGGGAGCCGCCTCAGTGAACAAGCCAAAGACCCTGCCTTGAGGGAGCTTCTTCCGAGATAGCCCACACAGTTGTGTCCTAGGCCACAGCCTGGCCTTGGAGTGGCTGTGGATATCAGAAAAACCTCCAGAATCGAGTACATGGGCACAACTTTACAGAAGAGCACATGGTGCCCCTGGGATGCAGCAGAGAGGAAGGGAGTCTGTCTAGACCTGGGGCTGGGGTAACCAAATGCACTGGTTCCCCCGGACTGTCCTGGTTTTAGCATTGAAAGCCCTGCATCCTGAGAAAACCCTCAGCCCTAGCACACTGGGACAGTCAGTCGCCCTACCTGGGACTGAACAGCTGGAAAGTATGGTCACTTCTCCATGAGGCACAGCAGGCATCGTGCCACAGGCACACACGACTTTAGAGGTCCACAAAAACGTTTTAATTTCTTTAAAATCATGAGAAAAAAATGAATATTTAGGTTGAAGAAAGTGTTTTAATATAGGATATTGATGTATTTGTCTTTATACCAATGCAATCATAGAATATAATTTTCAGTGGGTTTTTTTTAATGGAGAAAGGGGCCCTTGGCCCCAAAGACAAAAGTTCTTAGGACCCATGAAAGTCATAATGTGGCCTTGGCTGAAGGGCCTATCAGGAATCAAGGTCCCATATTGGGTCCCCACTGACCAAGCTTTGGTCAAATGACTACTGAAGATGATAGTGGAACAATTTGGACAAATGACTACTGAAGATGATGATGATCATGATCATGATCATGATGGTGATGATGATAATTTGGATGATGACGCACTAGCTAACATTTATGGAGTGCTTACTGTGTACTTTGTGCTAAGCACTTTCAGGCCTGAGATCTCATTTCATCTTCACAACAAATGTATAAACTGCATTTCACAAAGAAATCAGTCTCCGTGTGGTGGCTCATGCCTGTAATCCCAGCACTTTTGGAGGCCGAGGTGGGCGGACTGCTTGATTTTTTACCTTCGCATCAATCCCGTGAGGCAATAAAGGATTTTTATCCCAAATTTATAGATGAAGAAACTGAGGCATATAGATTTTCTGACTTTCTCAAGATCATGTAGCGAGTAATAGGAGTCAGAAGCCAAATACACACTCATGTTCATCCTGCAGGTATTGACTGAATCTCTGCTATGTGTCAAGCTGGCACTGGGATCTGAGACGCCATAGAGGTCAAGACAGGCATGGGTGCTTCTCTCACGGAACTCAGAATAAATGGAAATCCAAGGCTCACTACTGCACTGTAATTCCTAGGAGAAATTAAGACCTCAAGAACCACTGAAGCAAGTATTGAGCAAGTATTTCCTATTTGCCTCATGCTCAGAGCCACCAGGCATAGAGAAGTAGTAGCAGTGGATGTAAGTCATTAAAGAGCTTCAGTCTAGTTGGGAAGAAGACCCGAGATGGTCTACTTGGAGGTTAATATAAGTAACCAGGCATAGTGGCTCACGCCTGTAATCCCAGCACTTTGGGAGGCCAAAGCGGGAGGATCACTTGAGGCCAGGAGTTTGAGACCAGCCTGGGCAATATAGTGAGAGCCCCATCTCTTAAAAAAACAAAATAGAAATTGGAGTCTTAGTGAGGTGGACTTGATCAAGTTCACAGAAGACCAAGGGCATGGCCAGCACAGGCCACCTGTGGCCCAGCATGCAAGGCAGCATGGTCTAATGGTGAAGAGTAACAGCATCTTTCTTGTTATTTAGGGGATTAAATGCGATCAGGACCTTGAACCCTTCAGGGCAGTGCCTGACTACTGTCGATTTTTAATATTATAATGAGGCCCTGCAGGGGTTTGAACTTAGGTCCCTGTAAGGGAGCTACTGTTCCCTGGTATGACCCACTCTAGCCGAGCTGTGCAGAGACTGAGATGGTCACCTCAAAGAGCAGGGGACCCTGTGTCCAGACTCTGGGGCATGCTGGCAACCTGGGGAGTCTGCGGGAGTGGCCTGATCTGTGCTGCTTGAGGCTTTTTGTCCCAGATCACACTGTACTTGCTCTGGTGTGCCACAGCGCATCCATCTCTGTCTTCCCTTCTCAGGTCACCTGCAGACTCCCAAGGACAGGGTCACACCCCATCTGCGTCATCTCCCAAGGTGCCTTTCACGATCCTCACCCATAGGCAGTTCATTCAGTTACTACTGGCGGACTGTTGACATTGACCATCTGCTCTACGTTTTTGTCTTTGGGGACTTGAGTCTCTTTCCATTCTCAACCTCCACCCCCCACCTCTTTTTTCCCTCTGCTCTGTTAATACACCCTACCAGAGCTGCTCAAATTCCACATGGAGCAGAAGCTCCATGCTAAAGCCCCTTCCCTGCTCTGCTGCAAATAACCTATTAGGGAACACAGTTAAGGAGTTCCCAACCCTTTTATTTTTGGGACAATGGACAGTGCCATAGAGGGACCTGTGGAAATCAACCCCTTCACTGCCGTGGTGGGTCTGTGGAGTCCATTTCAGAACACAGGCCTTCGAAGACCTGGGAGGGGGCCCTGCAGTAAGGCCCCATAGGGATTCCTCTTTCTCATTTGGTTGAGACCATCACAAAGGGACCAATGACTTTTTTTTTTTTTTTTTTTTTTTGAGATGGAGTCTCGCTCTGTCACCCAGGCTGGAGTGCAGTGGCGCAATCTTGGCTCAGTGCAACCTCTGCCTCCCAGGTTCAAGCGATTCTCCCACCTTAGCCTCCCGAGTAGCTGGGATTACAGGTGCATGGATAATTTTTTTGTTTTTGTTTTTGTTTTTTTTTTTTAGAAGAGACAGGGTTTCATTACGTTGCCCAGGCTGGTCTTGAACTCCTAACCTCACCTTTGAATGCAGTTTGGACATTGAGCAGGGTATTTCAAATCCAGCCCAGATAGATGGGTGTCTGCCCCTTGCCTGCAGACGTTCCCATCTAGGGCAGGCCCAACAGAAGCACCGGGTGTTTGGGGTGTGGAAGGCAGCTGCAGATGGACATTCTCCTGTAGGAGGGGCCTGAGGCTTTCCTCCCTGACTTAAGCCTGGAGATGGCTTCCTTCCAAGGGGTGAAAGAATTGCTGCTGACAGATTTGCTAAGAGCTGAGAAAGAGGAAATGTGGCAAAGGCTCATGGTGAATGGCTTCCGGGGTATTTTTTGTTTTGTTTTCTTGAGTTGTGTGTGTTAAGAATGCGTAGACCGGCTTGGGCTTGGCTAAGATAGAGTCTTGCTGACAATAGAGAAAAGTGGTGAGCAGTGAAAAAGTAAAGTCGTGGCGGTTAGAAATGTTCTTTGTGCTCCTTTAGATTGGTTATTCCTGCTACCATTCAGCCATGCTAGCTAGCCTCCAAGAGGCCCCCATCTCCACACCCAATTCTCTGAAATAGAAGAGGAAGCAATGATGAAAAAAAAACACCACCCTATCTTATGTGTAAAATCTTAGTCCTGCGAAGGGGCCCTCAGAGCTTCTCCAGTATCACTTCAGGATTTCACAGATAAGGAAACTGAGGCCCTGAGAGGGGAAGTAGCTCCCCAGACGTCACAGGTCATTTGATGGTCTTGCATTTGTTCTCATCAGCTAGCTGCCAAGAGCTGAGCCATAGGGCTAACGCCAAAGTCCAAAGCCTCATGTGTGCTCTTGGCATCAGACCCTCAGGGTGCAGCTGAGTGTGAGGTGCTCCTGGACCTAGGGGTCTGGGGTGGGATCTGGCCTGAGACTCCCCAGGCTGTCTTGCCCTCCCCTGCCACCCAATCAACAGGTATTTATCTGACACCTACTTAAAGTTTGGCCCAGGTTTCAGCCAAGCGGGGTGCCAAAAAGCTTAGGCACCAAACTAATGTCTGTCTCCATCCAGAGAGCATCTCACTGGGGAGATGGGATTAACATGTGAAACAATCATTAAACAATAAAAGACAGCATATAATTAGATGCCAGCTGTAGCCACACAGGCTCTGAAATCACCTCTATAGGCTCTTGCAGTATGGATTTAACATTAGCCAGCAGCTGCAGAGATCTGTGACGATGGTAATTTGTACTTTTGCTGCAATGGGAATCTGAGGCTTTGAGGCCATGGGGCTGGTGTTTGGGAGCGAGTCACAGAACCAGGGAGTAAGCCTAGCTGTCTACCTCCATCCCTACCCCAGCCAGCTTTGCTGTCTCCTCATTGCAGAATGGAGTAAAGTGAGCGAAATCCAAGGAAGTGCCCAAGCCTTTGTCTTCTTGTGAAAAGTGTCCACGAAATGAGAGTGAAGTTACAAAGGCCCATTAACTGGTGGTGTGAGGAAATACACAGGAAACATAGGACGTATGATTCAGGAGAAAGAAAGAGACCAGGACAAAACTGTGATTACCTTTCTCCATGTGGGAATCAAAATGCCAGGGATCTGGTACATTAAGAGAGCAGAGGATGGAGAGATGGCTATAGACTGGAGAAATTGCATTGGGAAACTACATAGAGAAGGTGGAACTAGGGCTAATAGTGTTCTAGGCAGGAGACTCTGCACAAACAACAGCATAGAGCAAACTACTGCACATGGCCAGGTTCCATAAATAAAGTTTGTTTTGTTTTTGAGACAGGGTCTTGCTCTGTCACCTAGGCTGGAGTGCAGTGGCACAATCACGGCTCACTGCAGCCTTGAACTCCTGGGGGCTCAGGTCATTCTCCCACCTCAGCCTCCTGAGTAGCTGGGACTACAGGTGCACTTCACTGTGCCCAGCTAATTTTTGTATTTTTTTTTTTTTTTTTTTGTAGAGACAGGGTCTCACTATGTTGCCCAGACTGGTCTCGAACTCCTGGGCTCAAGTGATCATCCTGCCTTGGCCTCTCAAAGTGCTGGGATTGTAGGTGTGAGCCACCATGCCAGGCCCATAAATAGTTTTACTGGAACCCAGTCACACTCATCCAGTAGCTGCTTTTGTGCCACAATAGTAGAGTTGAATAGTGGCAACAGACTGCATGGCCTGCAAAACCTAATGTATTTACTGTCTGACCCTTTACAGAAAAAGTTTGCCAACCACTGGTGCAGAGAAAGGAATTAACAAACTCTACGGGCATGTGGCCAATCAGAAGAAGGACTCAAGGAAAATGAAAACTGAAATTGGCTCAGAGGGGTAGAGCTTTGTTTTCCTGGGATGATAGTCACCATACATGCCTTTGAATGGGTTTGGTGATTTTCAAAACACTTTTGTACCCATTATCTCATTTGATTTTTACCTTCACATCAATCCTGTGAGACAATAAGGGATTTTTATCCCAAATGTATAGTTGAAGAAACTGAGGCTTAGAGATTATCTGACTTTCTCAAGATCAGGTAGTTAGTCATGGGAGTCAGAAGCCCAACACACACTTGTGTTCATCCTGCAGGTACTTAACCCCTACTATGTGTCAAGCTGGCACTGGGATCTGGGACACCATAGAGGACAAGATAGGCGTGGGTGCTTCTCTCACAGAACTCAGTCTAAATGGAAATCCAAGGCTCACTGCACTGTAATTCCTAGAAGAAATTAAGACCTTTTTTGTCCACTGTAGGCAATAGGGGATCATTGAAGGTTCTTGAGCAAGTATTTCCTATTTGCCTCATGCTCAGAGCCACCAGGCACAGAGAACAAATTGAAGTATGATGTAAGTCATTAAAGAGCTTTAGTCTAGTTGGGAAGAAGACCTGAGATGGATAAGTCTACTTGGAGGTTAATGTAAGTAGCCAGGCGCGGTGGGTCACACCTGTAATCCTGGCACTTTGTGAGGCTGAAGTGAGAGTATTGCTTGAGGCCAGGAGTTTGAGACCAGCCTGGGCAACATAGCAAGGCACCTCATTTCTACAAAAAAATAAAAAAAATTAGCCAGGAGTGCGGCACATGCTTGTAGTCCCAGCTACATGGGAGGCTGAGGCAGGAGGATTGCTTGAGCCTAGGAGGTCGAGGCTGCAGTGAGTTGTGATTGCACCAGTGCACTCTCGCCTGGGTGACAGAGCGAGACATCTCAAAAAAAAAAGTGTGTGTGTGTGTGTGTGTAAGTAGATGCTTACTTGAGTGCCAGATAGTATAGTGTTGCCTTTAGATGCAGGTTAGCTTTAACCATACTGTGGCTCACTTTCCTTGACTGTAAAATGAGCATCATAATAGTATTTTTGGTGACACATTTGCTGTGATGATGAAATGAGCTAATACATGCTAAGTGAGTAGAATAGTGCATGGTACATATTAGCTGTAGTGAATCATCATCATCATTCAGGGCTGGAGTGATCAGGAAGAGCTTGACAAATGAAGTGACTTCTGATGGGCAAACAGGTGTGAGATGATTCAAATCATGGGCCAGAAGGAGGAAAGACTGACAAATTTAAAAAGAGTGAGAGTGAATTTTTTAGCAAAAATGAGGTTTGTGATTTTGGTCAAGAAAAAGTAGGCACGAATGTATATAATAGCTGCAGTACTGCCGGTGGGACACACGTCCTCCTCAGCCCACCCTCATCCTGGGGACCCCCTCTCATTGCCACAGCATTCCTGGGTGCCCTGGGCCCATCTGGGAATACCAGAAGCCACGTGACTCACTCAGACCCTCTCCTTAGGGCATTAGGTCACTCCCCAGTCACCAAAATTAAGATTACATATGTCATTGATTAGAGTGCAGAAGTAGGGTTTTGTTGCTGTTGCTTTAGTGATAAAATAAAGAAAAACAGCTTAGGGCAAATCTGCCCTGAGTTAGGCCCCAGACGAAAGGGGTATGGTCCTCCTTATTTTGTTAAGAATATTTAAATGGAAGCATTAGAGAATCACTCAGGGTGGGGGTGTCGCTGTGAACCCCTAGCACCCAGCCTCTTTACATGGCTGTTCCCCAGTCACCTCCAGAGCTAAAAGAAGACATTGCCCTTTTCCACCGCGTAGGACATGTGAGCACAAACCTATTTTTCACCAGTGCCCTGGACATGCCAAGTGCATTGGGAACAGCTCGGCCATCTGCCACCAATGCCAGGGGCTTAATCGGAATAGATGAATTCCATGCCAGATGCACTGAGATGTGTGAGCCCCCAGGAGAGACACCTCACATGCCAATGTCTATATTTGTTAAATCATAACAGAGTTCCCTATTCTGTCTCTACCTTGGGCCACCCCAAGAGGCAAAATTGTCTGCTTGGTTTCTCGCTTTGTACCCGTGGACAGATCCTTAAGAATCTGGCAGGTGAATAGGAATAAGAGTCTTTGTCTCATCCTCTGAAGATTGCTATAGTATCGATCTCGCTCTCATGGCAGATAGTGCCTGTTAGGTAAACCTTTGGGGTGTTTGTGTGTTTCTTGGCACCAAGTGTTAATTCAGCAGCTGGATGAAGACCCTTGAGGTCTGGAATTGTTGTGAGGGGTCTGTCTATTTCAGTTCTTTTCAAATGTTGCTGCGAATTAAAATCAACTGGGAGATTTTTTAAATTCCCATGCCCAGACTGCACCCCAGACCAATTAAATCAGAATCTCCAGGGATAAAGCCCAGGCAGCTAAGTTTCTAAAGATCCCCCAGATGATTGCACTGTGCAGACAAGTTTAAGAACCACTGGTCTGGATTATACGCCATCTCTTGGGTGGAAAAAGGATCTGTGAGCCCTCGTGGCTGTGGCTGGCTGGCCTAATTCAGGAGGTGATTCATTTGGTCCATGGGTCACATCTTGTCTGCCAGGTATTTTTGTGGGCAGCAGCCATCCCAGACCTGGGTGCTGACATTCCATGGCTGTGACATTCGTAGTGTTGGCTACACACGGGGCTCCTGGCACTCCCAGACAGGTCTTCCCATCACCAGCCAGAGGGCCAGGCCTCAGAATGGTGAGGTCAGGGCTGCTGTCTTTTGAGTCAGCCCTGGAAGGCAGAGGTGCCTGTGGCCACTTGTGTCACTTCCCCGCATTTGTGGTGGGAAGGGGAGAGATAAGATGGGTCTATCTGCTGAAGAAAAGGGGAACAGGAAGAAGAAACCCTAGGCTAAGGCAGCTTTGCTTCTCAGTGTATTCAAAATCAAGCCTTTGAAAGCCACAGCACAGCTGCCTTTTCTTACGGGGAAATGGCTCTAGCTTGGTTGGAAACTATGAGAGGAGATCTTTCCGGAGCTTCTAGAATTTTCTTTCCATTACTTATTTTTTATAGACAAGTATGAGAAAGCTATTACCTCCTGAGGAACAATAGCCTACATGCGTCAGAGACAGAGTGAGTGTATAATAGTAACCAGACAACGGGGTCTTTCTAATTAGAAGCTCCCAGCGGGAAGGTATAGGGGTAGGGCCAGGGTCAGGCACATCTGGTCCCATAGACATGTGCTCAGCTGGCAAGGACTGAGGATGGGGAGCTCTGGGAGCTACCCAAGGGAAGGGATGAGGAATGAGAGGCTTCACTGTGAGAGTCCCCGGGTTAATGGACTGACAGTGAATGAAGAGAGTCTGTGAGGCTCACACTACTTGCTACTCACCTCCGGCAAGTGGGAGATGGCCAGAGCTGCTTGCCCTTGGGTGGTCTGCAACAGAATCAAGGTTCAGTTCCAGAGACCTGCGAAGGCACACAGGAGAAGGCTGGGCCCTGCATCCTGGTGGCTGCGTCTCACTTGAGTTAGAAGTCCTTCCTTCCCACCTTCACAGGTGACATGGTGCCTCTGGGGCCTGACCCACTGCTTAGACTCATCTTAGATGAACATTTCACAGATCAGGTAACTTACAGGCTTTGGTTTTAACAGCTGCTCATCCCAGCCCCGCAGCACAGTTTCAGTGATCATTATGGGTGTGGCAGGCCGGCCCCTTCAGCAAAAGATGCCGTCCCATGGTGGCTACATGGTGAATTGAGAAGAGCATGGGCCTTAGATGGATTTGATTCCAGTTCCTACTTAGCCTCTTACTAGCAGGGGACCACAGGCATGTTTCTTAAACTCAGCCTCAGTTTTGTTATCTGTAAAATAAGAATGACATACATAGTATGTAAGAGAAGGTATGTGAAAGTACCCAGCACAGGCTGTTATTAATAGGTCAGGACCCCTTGGGGAGAGTACAGCGGGAGCAGACAGGCCAGGGAACGATGCCATGATGGAAAGAGGATGTCAGAAGCTGGGTGCGGTGGCTCACACCTGTAATGCCAGCACTTTGGGAGGCCAAGGCGGATGGATCATTTGAGGTCAGGAGTTCGACATCAGCCTGGCCAATATGGTGAAATCCCATCTCTACTAAAAAATACAAAAATTAGCTGGGTGCGGTGGTGCGCACCTGTAATCCCAGCTACTCGGGAGGCTGAGGCAGGAGAATTGCTTGAACCTGGGAGGCAGAGATTGCAGTCAGCCAAGATCGTGCCACCGCGTTCCAGCCTGGGTGACAGAGGGAGATGAAAGAAAAGAAAGAAAGAAAGAAAGAGAGACAGAGAGAGAGGGGGGAGAGAGAGAGAGAGAAAGAAAAGGAAGGAAGGAAGGAAAGAAAGAAAGGAGGATGTCAGCTGTGCTGAGGGGTTGGAGGTGGGAGGCTGGAGCCACGCCAGCTCCTCTTGGCAGCCAGAGCCTGACATTGTATCGGTTCTGTGGGATTGGAAAGTGGAAGGAAGTGATGGCAGGTTGTTCAGGGTGGCGTGTCTCCCACATGGCTTGCTGAAGGGAGGAAGGTAGGGCAAAGCTCTGTCACGGGTGCCCTGTTGTGTTCCACGGGGTGGTGGTGTGACGTCGCGGCAGCTGTGAAATTCCCCAGCCAAACCCAGACACCCACAGGACAGTGTCAGATGGTGTCAGAGTCATCCCTCGCTGGGCCTCAGTTTCCTCATTTACCAAAGGAGAATCCTGATCCACCCCAAGTCTGCTACACTTGAACATCAGGCAAATTCTGGGTGGGTTCTGACCAACCAGTTCCCACACTCCCAGCCACTCAGGGACAGTGTGAAGATAAAACCGGGAGGTGGGTAACAGTGAACTTGAGAGAGATCCAGAGAACTGACTGAGGGACAGTGGCTTCGACCCCAGAATTCACCCCTGTATTGTCTCTACAAGGTGAGGGCCATTGACCTCAATTTCCTCAATTTCATTCTTCACTTATCCTTCCCAGGGGGTGGGAGGAGGAGGGCATCTGGGAACATATGAGAAGAATGAACACATGGTCTCACAGGAGGAACACAATGGGACAGACCTGGAATTTCTGTTTCATTCTGTACATACTGACTGTAGGGTGTGAGGCAGGTTGCTAAACTTCTTAGTCTCAATAGTCTCACCTGTAAGATGGGGTAATAAACTATCTTACAGACTTCTGGTTTGTGAGAATCATATGAGATAATGTATGCCAAGTACTTGGCACAGAGGAAGTGCTAAGTAAATTCTAGGTGTCCCTGTGCCCAGTAGTGGTTTATCTCCTCTTTTATGGTAGAGGGCTACAGCCCTTCATCCCTGCCAGTTCACTTATTCATTTGACAAATAGATATTTACTTCTTGCTATGTGAAAAGCACTGTGGCAAGTGATGTGGGGCCTGGACTGGTCTCTATGTGTCCTTGGTCCTTGGGATCTAAGAGAATTCTTGTCTTCCCGATCAGCAGTATATACTGGCACCACGGGTAGACGCCTGTCCCTCCAGCTGTGTTGTTACTTCCTTGAGGAGACAGACCATGGCTTGTATTTCTTTGCATCTCCCATAGCATCAAAGAAGCATCTTTTCCATAGCAGCTTTCCATAAGCAAATGCGGCTCTGCTCGTTCACCAGATTCATAGTCAGTGCCTGAGTGCCAGACACTTTCACACTAATCTCAAGACAAGCCTGTGCAGTAGGTATTGTTCCCATTTCACAGATGAGGAGACTGAGGCTTAGAGAAATCTGAGTTACTTCCCCAGGAGGGCTGGCTAGACATTGGCACAGCTGCAATTTGACCCCTCATTGTCTCACTCCGAGTCTGTGCAGTTAGTTCCACTCTGCAGGGCTGGGTGCTCACTTCTTGGTTAGAGAGGCTTTGGGGAGGGCGTGGTTGTTCCCTTTCTCACCCTGAGAACTACTACACATCCACCTCCACTTCTGTGTCTCTTCCAGAATGTCTGTAAACCTGTGGAGGAGACACAGCGCCCACCCACACTGCAGGAGATCAAGCAGAAGATCGACAGCTACAACACGCGAGAGAAGAACTGCCTGGGCATGAAACTGGTAAGCGCCCGTCCACCCTCAGCCTGGCCCCTACTCCACCACCCGCTTCGGGTTTGGCGCCTCTGCCCTCGCTCTGAATTCTGTGGCTACTCCCTGGCAGGTCCCTCCCTTTCCTCCAGCCTCCAGAGGCCTCCGGGGTCTGGAAGGCTGATAGCCAGAGCCCTCAGTGGCCTCCATGTGCTTTAGGGAAATAGATCTGACTCTTTCATTTTTTGCTTGTGATTTTGGGAAGCTCTTTTAACTCCTCTGAGCTTCAGTGTAAACTAAGTGATTAAATGGTACGTAATGACCAAAGGCCCAGTATTGCTTGGCCTCCAGGGAGCCAGGACAATGGGACTTAGCTGCTCCCCTTCCTACCCCTTCGATTGTGAGAGAGGGACATACTCTCTCAGAGAGGGGAGGGCACCCAACTTAGCACCCAGTTGGGAAAGGCTGTCTTCAATAGGGAGGGGAGAAGGTAGAAAAACACTGCCCCCTGCTGGTGGCTGGCATCAGCTGGCTCTTTGGGGTTCAGCCAGATGGAGCACCAGAAAATCCAGTCACAAATGCACCTAGGTTTAAGTCTTAAAGGCTGTTACTTAGTAAAGAGATACAGGAGGAAATCTAGTGGGCTGGTTCTCCAAGGCTCTCATTATAGAGCCTTCCTGCTTCCTGCCTGGTTCAGAGGTACAAACTAGAGTGGCTACCCCACACCCTGCCTCTTACAATGGGGACTCACCAAAGGCAACTGTTTGCAGGAGGTTTGGGGAGCTGGCCTGAGCCTCCTGGGAGGGAAATCCACTGCAGCCCCACAGGTCCTCTTTGGTAGCTGGATCCTGAGGGTCTTCTCCCAGCCCACTATGGGGAAAGGGATCTCTGCTCCTTCCTCCAGCTCTCCCACGTCAGCAGAGGCAGGAAAGAACTCAAGGAGACAGGTGGGTGCTGCTGGGGCAATGGCCCCGAGTGGCAGATATGATCATGCAAGGCGGACGGCCCTGTGACCCCCTGTGACATGCCCCCGCTGGCAGAGTGAAGACGGCACCTACACGGGTTTCATCAAAGTGCATCTGAAACTCCGGCGGCCTGTGACGGTGCCTGCTGGGATCCGGCCCCAGTCCATCTATGATGCCATCAAGGAGGTGAACCTGGCGGCTACCACGGACAAGCGGACATCCTTCTACCTGCCCCTAGATGCCATCAAGCAGCTGCACATCAGCAGCACCACCACCGTCAGTGAGGTCATCCAGGGGCTGCTCAAGAAGTTCATGGTTGTGGACAATCCCCAGAAGTTTGCACTTTTTAAGCGGATACACAAGGACGGACAAGGTAGGAGAAAGAGTGAACCCAACCAGACCGTTCCCTTCCTACCTGTGTCCAAGCCCACCCACTAAAACTCCTGCCGGCCTTGGGTGGGAGCGTGGGCTTCTCCTGAGCACCAGGGGTCCAGCTGCCCATGTGGTGTTCAGATCTGTGGAATCCGGGCAGGGAGGCAAGAGCAGAGTCCCTGACTCTGCATGTGACTTCAGGAAAACCACACCCTAGGTTCCCATTTCCTGATCTGTGCAATGGAAGGAATCTGCCCCACCATTCCTAATCTTTCAGGAGATGATGTGAATGGAATCATGCTTTAAACTCTGAGCAGACACCCAAGATAAAAGGTTATTGCCCTGTTCATTACTGTCATGTTCATTTCATTAAAAGGCCCGTGTCTACTTCCAGTTGTATGTACCCTACCTCTGCATTTCCAATCCTTTCCCCCCAAGCCTGGGC
Organism: Gorilla gorilla gorilla; assembly: GCF_029281585.2. NCBI lineage: Eukaryota > Metazoa > Chordata > Mammalia > Primates > Hominidae > Gorilla > Gorilla gorilla. The sequence goes on along the minus strand of NC_073224.2, from coordinate 50,173,603 downwards.
CCCGCCCTTCTTTTCTGGGAAGAGCTCCCAGCCCCGTCTCTTGGTTCGCAGTGCTCTTCCAGAAACTCTCCATTGCTGACCGCCCCCTCTACCTGCGCCTGCTTGCTGGGCCTGACACGGAGGTCCTCAGCTTTGTGCTAAAGGAGAATGAAACTGGAGAGGTGGAGGTAGGTCTGGACCCGATGTGCAAACCCAGGCCTTAGGGCACCCTGGGTGGGTGCAGGTGGGTGTTGTCCTAACTACCTCACATAGGTGGGAGCCACGCAGCACGGGCAGGAAGGTGACTGTTGAGAGAGTGAGCAGGGGTGGGTGATGGGCCTGGGGGTGAGTGTTTCAGCCAGGACTCTGAACACCCTGGGGTAGCAAGTTAGGGCCTGTGTGTGGCAAGGCTTGTGGAAAGAAAGGATTTCATGTGCTTTATTTCTGAAAACTCAGGGAGGAGGGGGACCAAGAAACTCCCAGTGCTCAGGCACAGGCTGTTTTTGCTTCAAAATGGCCCGAGGGCTACCAAGCTCCATCTCTGGGCTCCACTGGGTATAGACGTTTTTGAGCCATTTGTCCTCCCTTTTCTTGACCTCCATCCCCCAAGGGGAGCTAACCAGTGTGTAGTCTTGTGGCATAAACTGGAGTAAAACCAGGCCGGTGCCACCCATGGCCTGAGAATGACCAACAGGGGAAGGTCTCAGTGTTTGTCACACTGTGTTCAGTGGAGGCCTAGAGTTTTAAGGAGTTTTGGGAGTCACTGCGGATTTAGGGATCAAGGCAGCTGGGACTCAGTCCCTTCTCCCCATTTCAGCAAGGGCCGCTCTGCTCCCATCTGCTTTCTTTATTGGCATCTGTGCAGAATATGTTTGGAAAAAGTACTCCATGGACAGTAGCTGAATGCTGCTGGCCCTGTGGAAAGCTCAGGCACTTTGAAGTGTGGAGACCTGGGCTCTAGTTCCAGTTCTGCTGCAGTGAGCTCTGTGATTGTGATTACGCCACCTTCCCTGTGTGGACTTGAGGTTTCTCACTTATCCATAGTGAGGACCAAACCAGATAAACCTTAGTACTCTATTGTGCTCAAAGAACTTAGGAGTCTCAATTGCTGGCCGCACAGGGCTTGTGCTCTTGGGTCAGCCTGATGGAAGTCCAACTTGCCTTCTGCCCTCAGAGGCCAGGTCCTTTAGGGGTAGGCCTGGGCCAGTCAGGCTCTCATTATCTGCTCTGCCAGTCATGGGAGGTAGATACCCCAATTTCCCAGCAGATAACAGGCTGAGAAGGGTGGAAAGCTGTGCTCGAGGTCACACTGCTGGGAGAGGTGGAGTCAGGCCCAACCCCGGTCTCCTGAGTCCACGTTCCACTCCTCCACCTGCTTTCTGAGGGTCTGCATGTTGGGAGGCTGGGTGGTTCCAGCATCACCATCAAGATCTCGGCTGCTACACAGAAACTTAAGATTATTGAGTTTCAAAATAAAAACATGGTTCATTGACTGGCAGCTCTTGGTCATGAGATGCCAGCATTTGGAATTTTGTTGCTGCTATGACAGGCATGCAAAGCCCAGGCTTCGCTGATTCAGTCTGTTCAGTAGCAAACTGTATGTGAATCACGGATGTGAACAGGGAAGGGGAAGGCAGCAGGGTCTCTCAGGTCGTGTCAACTTCTAACCTGTCTCCTCTTCTGTTTCTTCCCACAAATCTCCCTCTCGCCTCACAGTGGGATGCCTTCTCCATCCCTGAACTTCAGAACTTCCTAACAATCCTGGAAAAAGAGGAGCAGGACAAAATCCAACAAGTGCAAAAGAAGTATGACAAGTTTAGGCAGAAACTGGAGGAGGCCTTAAGAGAATCCCAGGGCAAACCCGGGTAACCGGTCCTGCTTCCTCTCCTCCTGGTGCATTCAGATTTATTTGTATTATTAATTATCATTTTGCAACAGACACTTTTTCTCAGGACATCTCTGGCAGGTGCATTTGTGCCTGCCCAGCAGTTCCAGCTGTGGCAAAAGTCTCTTCCATGGACAAGTGTTTGCACGGGGGTTCAGCTGTGTGTGCCCGCCCCCAGGCTGTGCCCCACCACAGATTCTGCCAAGGATCAGAACTCATGTGAAACAAACAGCCGACGTCCTCTCTCGATCTGCAAGCCTTTCACCAACCAAATAGTTGCCTCTCTCGTCACCAAACTGGAACCTCACACCAGCCGGCAAAGGAAGGAAGAAAGGTTTTAGAGCTGTGTGTTCTTTCTCTGGCTTTGATTCTTCTTTGAGTTCTCTTACTTGCCACGTACAGGACCTTTATTTATGAGTGAAAAGTTGTAGCACATTCCTTTTGCAGGTCTGAGCTAAGCCCCTGAAAGCAGGGTAATGCTCATAAAAGGACTGTTCCCGCGGCCCCAAGGTGCCTGATGTTCACACTTAAGGGAAGTTTATAAAGCTACTGGCCCCAGATGCTCAGGGTAAGGAGCACCAAAGCTGAGGCTGGCTCAGAGATCCCCAGAGAAGCTGCAGCCTGCCCTGGCCCTGGCTCTGGCCCTGGCCCACATTGCACATGGAAACCCAAAGGCATATATCTGCGTATGTGTGGTACTTAGTCACATCTTTGTCAACAAACTGTTTGTTTTTAAGTTACAAATTTGAATTTAATGTTGTCATCATCGTCATGTGTTTCCCCAAAGGGAAGCCAGCCATTGACCATTTAAAAAGTCTCCTGCTAAGTATGGAAATCAGACAGTAAGAGAAAGCCAAAAAGCGATGCAGAGAAACGTGTCCAAGCTGTCTTCAGCCTTCCCCAGCTAAAGAGCAGAGGAGGGCCTGTGCTGCTTGGGTTCCCCATCGGCCTCCAGCACTGCCTCCCTCCTCCCACCGGGACTCTGGGATCTCCAGGTGCTGCCCAAGGAGTTGCCTTGATTACAGAGAGGGGAGCCTCCAATTCGGCCAACTTGGAGTCCTTTCTGTTTTGAAGCATGGGCCAGACCTGGCACTGCGCTCAGAGAGCCGGTGGGCCTGGCCTCCCCATCGACCTCAGTGCCTTTTTGTTTTCAGAGAGAAATAGGAGCAGGGCGAGTTTGCCTGAAGCTCTGCTGCTGGCTTCTCCTGCCAGGAAGTGAACAATGGCGGCGGTGTGGGAGACAAGGCCAGGAGAGCCCGCGTTCAGTATGGGTTGAGGGTCACAGACCTCCCTCCCATCTGGGTGCCTGAGTTTTGACTCCAATCAGTGATACCAGACCACATTGACAGGGAGGATCAAATTCCTGACTTACATTTGCACTGGCTTCTTGTTTAGGCTGAATCCTAAAATAAATTAGTCAAAAAATTCCAACAAGTAGCCAGGACTGCAGAGACACTCCAGTGCAGAGGGAGAAGGACTTGTAATTTTCAAAGCAGGGCTGGTTTTCCAACCCAGCCTCTGAGAAACCATTTCTTTGCTATCCTCTGCCTTCCCAAGTCCCTCTTGGGTCGGTTCAAGCCCAAGCTTGTTCGTGTAGCTTCAGAAGTTCCCTCTCTGACCCAGGCTGAGTCCATACTGCCCCTGATCCCAGAAGGAATGCTGACCCCTCGTCGTATGAACTGTGCGTAGTCTCCAGAGCTTCAAAGGCAACACAAGCTCGCAACTCTAAGATTTTTTTAAACCACAAAAACCCTGGTTAGCCATCTCATGCTCAGCCTTATCACTTCCCTCCCTTTAGAAACTCTCTCCCTGCTGTACATTAAAGGGAGCAGGTGGAGAGTCATTTTCCTTCATCCTGCATGTCTCTAACATTAATAGAAGGCATGGCTCCTGCTGCAACCGCTGTGAATGCTGCTGAGAACCTCCCTCTATGGGGATGGCTATTTTATTTTTGAGAAGGAAAAAAAAAGTTATGTATATATACACATAAAGGCATATAGCTATATATAAAGAGATAAGGGTGTTTATGAAATGAGAAAATTATTGGACAATTCAGACTTTACTAAAGCACAGTTAGACCCAAGGCCTATGCTGAGGTCTAAACCTCTGAAAAAAGTATAGTATCGAGTACCCGTTCCCTCCCAGAGGTGGGAGTAACTGCTGGTAGTGCCTTCTTTGGTTGTGTTGCTCAGTGTGTAAGTGTTTGTTTCCAGGATATTTTCTTTTTAAATGTCTTTCTTATATGGGTTTTAAAAAAAAGTAATAAAAGCCTGTTGCAAAAATGACTCATGTTAGAAACGTCTCCCTTGAACTTCACCATCTTACGGACACTGGGAGTGGGGGAGAGAGGGTGAGAATGGACATGATCACATGCTTCCTGGTGGAGTCAGATTTTCTTTTGCCAGTGAGCAGAGAAATGAAGGCTACTGTTCAAATAATTTGGGAAAAATTGTCCAAATGCGTAGGCGGGAGGGCGCTGCCTGGGTGACCAGCTGTTCCATGTCTCCGCAATGCAAGAGAGTCAAGGAGACTGATTGCGGGCAGAGATGCTGATGTGTGGGAAAGAGAAGGGCCTTCTGGAGCTAAGGGTGATTTGACACCAGGACAGGCTACTGAGCTGAGCCATGATTCTTCTACTTCTGGAATTATTTAAAAATAAGGTAGAAAGGAATAGATCTTTAAAAGTTTAAGATCACTTCACCTGGAGGAAGGGGGCTAGATCAAATGACCAAAACAGTACTTTCACTTGAGTTCTCTGACTTTCATCAAAGGAACATCTCAGTAATCATGGAAATAACCACATTAAATTATTAAAAAGAAATTCTTGCTGCCTTCCAGTATTGATCACATAGAATGCAATACATGGGGCCCAAAGAATGAATGAATGTCCAACAAGCATCCTTAAAACTGCCCAAGAATGGGGCACATCTGTAACATTTTTGTTCATCTAAACCCCCAAGAAATGTATCTTTCAATGATTTTGCCAAAGTCCAAAAGGAAGCACTTTCTGCTTTTCATTGAAACGCATATGGTTACAGCATAGGGTTAATAAATTCAAAGTTGTACGTTTGACATTGATACAGATAATTTGACTTAGCACATAGGAAAAAGAACCTGTTACACAGTCTGGCTCTACTCTGCCTTTGAATATGTCCCTATGCTGTTCACAGGGGGAGAGGGAAGATGACTCAATGCAAATGTGTCACCGTTACTGGAAAAACCACTCAATGCACAGGTCTGGACAGCACTGTGTCATGGCAGAATTGTGGGTCAAACCACAATTAAGGGTAGATGTTCATTTTAGACCCAGCCCTACCACTTACTGGCTTTGTGTCTTCAGCAGAGATCAACAAGGCAGGACATGACCTTTCTTAGCCTCCACTCCCTTCAAGATCGTGCAAAACAAATCAAGTTTGTGAAAAAACTTTGCACAGCGCTATATTTTACTTGTATTCACATAAGGAACCATAGTTCATTACTACTATACAGATCATAATCCCTCAGATCAGACTCTGGCAGGCCAAGGGCTTTCACAGGATCCTGTTTAGGCTCAATTTCTGGAAATCCCTTTCCTAGTTTCATATGCTCATGCCGGTAGAGATAGGATTAGTGAAATTAAGGAGTTTACTTATGAGTAAAAAGGCCTATTCTGGGCCTGATAACAGACGGTAGGAGGCGCCACACACACATTTTCAAACCCATTCCTTTTTTCCTTTTCAAGCCTCAAACGGGTAATTTGTGGATATTGTGGATATTTTTAAGCCTTCTTATCTCAGTTTGAGAAAAACTGAGAAGAGAAAGAAACAAGTAAACTGAAGTGCAACTGTCTCTTAATGGTAAAACCCAAAAACTCAGGGAATTTAGCCCAGTTCTCCCTCCTATTGTACAAGGAGAGATCCAGTCAGTGAAATGATTCCATAAACTGAGCAGGGACCAGCGCAGTGGTTCTGTACCTTTCTGGCATCAAGTGATCCCTTTGGGAATTTGATGAAAGCATGATCCATCTCTCAGGAAAATGCTCGTACAAAATCTGTGCACCATTTCAGGGAGAGTTCATGGATCCTCTAAAGACCTATTAAAGACCCCTTCCATGACCTCCACGTTAAGAAGTTGGGGCTGAAGAGGGCATGTGTTGGATAAGACTCTTCACTGTAACAAAGCTGTCATCTTGGAGTTACATCACAAATTTACCAGTTAGTGGCAGTGTCCTAAAGTTGGGGAAGAATCACTGTCCTATAGAAACCCATGTCCTAATATGCCTGTATACTGTTTCTGATTTCTATCTAGCCTAAATTCTACTGCAATTTAGGGTCAATTCTTTCTTCTGTTGCTTTAATTGATGGCAGAGAACAGCTGGGATCTGTTTTCTACGTGACTAACCCTTTAGAGATGTGAAGGAACTATTTTGGGGCTAGGAAGTTAATTAGGCAGTAGGATATTTGGTAGAAGGTCTTTAAAAAGAGGAAGGCCCCACCTGTCCGAACTCTGAATGGGCTGGCCTGCCTGGAAAGCAGGGAAGGAATGAAACCATTGAAACCACGTGGGCAGAATGGCAGCCACCGTGACCTCTTCTGTCCATTTAGAATACTCCCGACTTCAAAAATTAGTACATTTTAGCTAAGTGGAGGAAACAAGAGGGAAGTCAGATTTAGATTAGAATAAAAATTTATTTTTGTAAAGAATTATATTTTGTATTTGCAAAAGCTGAAAATGCTCATAAAAATTACCAGCCCAGAGCTTGGATTTCCACCGGATCCACCACGTGAGACAAAAGAGTCTGTCACTTCTTCTTGCCAGGTTTGGGGGCCTTTTCTAGACCTTGGATGTGTTTTCGAGGGAGCTGATACTCTTCTACAATCCAAAAAGCACACACTCCTCAGCGGAGCATGACCTTGCTCCCCGGCTGGCCCTCCACCAGTCCCCGTTGCCTCACAATGTCATTCCACCCAGCTCAAACTCAACTTCGGGACTGACCACTTACGCCTACACCTCACAGCTGATGTGTATATTTCTGAAATTTTCACACTGAGAGCTACTTTCTCGGTGTATTTCAGGCATTTATAATTTTTTCACGAGAGAGAATGTGTCTGTTCAGCCTGTGCTCCTCGCTCTTGCTCATAACATTTCTTCTCAGTACCTTGTATGGGGTTCTTCACATAAAGGGGCTCAACTCTAGAAGTTAACTGTCAGGTACTGCCATAGGCCATGGAATACATTTGCCTAAATGAGCACTTACTATCCGCCAGGCCCTGAGGATGAAAAAGGCAAGGTTTCTGGCTCATGCAGCTCAGTCTGGCAGGAGGTTCAGACATTAGAAAAAATTAGCCAAGCTGCAGACATTAACCGGAAATATAAACACAATTGGAAAGTGCTACATTAGCAATGTTTAAAATGCTAATTTAGGCTCAGGCCTCCCAGGACCCCTGGGCTGGGCCAGTGAGCCTCTGAGGTCAGGTGGGCTTGGGCGTGGGAGGGCATCTTAGGCAAGGGGATAGCCCAGGCGGAAGCACATGTGGGTGAACATGCAAGGAGAATCTGGGGAACTGCAAGGAGACCAGGACAGCTGGTGCCTGCAACATGGGTGTAGGAGCTGCCAGAGAGAGCCTGGCAGGGAAGGCTGGGGTAACGTTGGGGTCAGGCTGGGAGGGTCTTGTTTACTGAGCTTAGGAGTTAATTCTGAAGGCATTGAAGAGGCATACAAAGTTTTTTAGAAGGGAGTGATGCGATCATATTTGTTTAAGAAAGCTGACTCAGGCAGAGATGTGAAGGCTTGTTTGAAGTGAGGACAAACGGGAGGCTGGGTTACCCAGAGTTAGTAGAAAGAACTTAGGCTTTAGGCCAGGCATGGTGGCTCACGCCTGTAATCCTAGCACTTTGGGAGGCCGAGGCAGGCGGATCATCTGAGGTCAGGAGTTCAAGACTGGCCTGGTCAACATAGTGAAACCCCATATCTACTAAAAATACAAAAATTAGCTGGCCGTGGTGGCATGCGCCTATAATCCCAGCTACTTGGGAGGCTGAGGCAGGGGAATGACTGGAACCTGGGAGGTGGAGGCTGCAGTGAGTGCAGTGAGCCAAGATTGCGCCACCGCACTCCAGCCTGGGTGACAGAGCGAGATTCTGTTTCAAAAAAAAAAAAAACTTAGACTCTGGAGTCTAAAAAAGTTTTGTGCCCAGCTGTATCACTCAAGAGTCAGAGGATCTCAGGGCAAGGTACGGAACCTCTCTGGGCCTCAGTTTCCTCATCTGCAAAACAGATAACAGCTCTGCAGCATCATTATGATTAAGAGAGATGCCTGCAAAAACCCCAACAATGGGCCTAGCACAAAAGTTTGGGTGCTCGCCATATGTTTTATAGAAAGGGACCAACCAGGAAGAAAACTACTCTAATAGTGGAAGAGAAAACACTGAATTTGGAAGGAGCCAAAGGATCTGATTCAAACACTGGTTCCCTCTTCTCTAAATAGCTACTAAAAACTAAATGGAGAGAGAAAGAGAGAGAGAAAGAGAGAGAGAGAGTGTGTGTGTGTGTGTGTGTGTATTATGCAAGTTGAGTTGGCAGGAAGGTCTTTGCTGAGCTAGACCAATGCCTCCACTCTTCAGAGGGGATGCTCACCAAGCAATAGCCAGCCGAGGTGGTGGACCTGGTTTCCCTGGATCTGCACCTGAAGGCTGTCCTTGGCCCCAGGGGCAGGAGTGACGGTGGTGCTAGCCTGGCATCGCTGCTGAAGGATGGCAGCCACTGAGTATGGGTCCAGACCATAGGCCTCCAAGTTCCGGACCACGGTCACCTGGGGGGACAGTGGGGACAGAGACTGACGGTGGTGACTGCATTCCCTTCCCTCCAGAGGGCCTTCCAGAGCCTCAGCAGCCTTCTGAGCCCCTGTGTTCTCTGATGGTTCACCATTCCTATAACCCTAGTACTTTTTAAATCCAAATCACTTATTTTTGTGCTTCTAAATTGATTCTCTCTACCCCATCCAATATAAGTATTACATATTTAGAGGGACAGATACTCTCTGTATCACACAGAATGTCTACTTCTTTTTTAAGTTTTATTTGGAGAATTCAAAACATAAATGAAAGCAGAATAGTATATAAACCCACATGTACCTATCACCAGTTTCAACAATTACCAACTCATGGCCAACCTTGATTCATCTATACCCCTGTCTACTCCCCACTCCTCTATTACTTTAAAGCAAACCTCCCCAGACATCAGATCATTTCATCTATAAATATTTCAGTATGTATCTCCAAAAGACAAGGCTCATTTAAACATAAAAACAAAACCATCATCACACCTAAAAATAAATTAACAAACAATAGCTCCTTAATATCAAGAATCTAGTCAGCAACACATGCATTCTTCTGTTATTCAACTTCACAAATGACAAGTATGTGACTTTGAGATAAAAAAGAAAAATGTTAGTGCTTTTAAAATATCACAATTCTCCCCCTTGTTGCTTTAAAACAAATTCTTTCTCATTCATGACTACAGATAGTAAAGTGCGTTACTATCGGGGGTGTGTGGGGGATGACTGCTATCAATAAAGACTATAAAAGCTCCAACTAGCCTTACGCTTGTCAATGAGCTCCAGACCCAGAAATCAAATAAGACTTTAGAGGACATATCTCTTCCAATTGCCCACCTGATGCATGAACCCCCAACTACATCCTCCCCTGACAAGTGCTCACCTAATTTTTGCTTGCAGACTCTCCAGAAAAAAATTCCCTATTTTATGAAGCACCAATTTCAATTTTGGACAATTCTATTTGTCATTATTAACAGAAAATTAGTGTTTACATAAACTATATATATGAAAATTATTTAGTTCGGTGTCTGGCACATAATTAAACACTCAATAAATAATGACTATTACTAATTATTGTAAAGGTTATCATTACTGGTTCTCAATTACTGAGAACCAAGTATTTATATGCCAAGTACATTCTAAGTGCTTCAGCCATGTATACGCCTTCATTTGATCCTCACAATGCCTTACCAGGTAGGTATTATCCCCATTTTTCACAGAGTAAAACTCAGACAAAAAGAAATGAAGTAACATGCTCAAGGTCAGGCAGTGAGGCAACGGCTGCATTTGAACCCAGTACTATCCAAAGCCCATGCTCGTAACTGTACACGACCACAAAATTCTTTATTTTGAACTCAAGTCTGTCTTCTTGGAATTTCCACCCAATAATCCTATTTCTGTCCTTTCAAGGCATATAGAACAAGTGCCCTACTTTGCCAGGGGACAGCTTTGCACATATTTGAGGAGAGATGTCATTGGTTCCCCACAATTTTGTGTTGCCAAGCTAAACACACTCAGTTCCTTCAGTAAGTTTTTTACAAGTTATTTTCATTGAGCAAGGCCTAAGAGGTGAAAGAATATGTGGGAGCTGAATGTCCATAACATAGTTCTAAGAAAAAAATAAAAATAAAATCTTGTTTACTTTTGGAACCAGGCTCTAGCAAGTTTCCTAGAACAAAATCCTAGAGGGCAGTGAGTGAGCGGGGTCAGCTTTACCTGTTTCATACAGAGCCCAGCCCAGGCATGTAAACACGGGTGTTTCATAAAAAAATCTTTGATGTGTTTGAGGCCAATCTAAAAACCTCCAATCACATTAGGGAGACCAGAACTTGGCAAGAACATTAAATCACTATCCTTGAACACTGTGTCTTTTTAAAATTACCTTTTTATTGGACGCTCTTTGTGCTAGGGTGATGTCAATTGGACAGATTCTCCCTTTCTTCACGATGGGCTCTTGTCCGGGAAAGGTCACTTGATAGGCAGGCTGTAATTTTTCCAAACACCTGAAACAGAAGTTATGAGTTGCAAACTGATAAAGCCAACAGAAACCATTTCCTCATACCCCACTACCAGCAGGCAGTTAGGTGTAGGCTGAAATTGCAGGTTCACAACCTTGGCTGCACATTAGAATCATTCAAATCCCCAGGGAGCTGCAGCCCAGATCAATGAAATCTGTATCTCTGAATAGGGCTATGTATTTTTTAAAGCTCCCTAAAAAGCGGCCAAGGTTGACACCCACTGATTCAAAGATGGGAACATCAGTGACTTAGGCCCCTGGAAACAGTCCACTGACCTGGCCTTTAGAGAATCTGCCCAGTCTGCCTTGTGGAGGCTACTACCTGTCTCAAGAATGTGCCTTAAGTGGCCCATTGCCTGCGAGTGCTGCTTCACATTTCTGACATGTTTTATAGACAACTTTTACCACGAGGAGTTTCTTCTACCTTTTATCTAACCAAGTTTTCTCTTGCTATCACATATATCAGGATCAACAACTTTTTCTATAAAGGGCTAGACAGTAAATATTTTTGGTTTTGCCAGTCACCTGGTCTCTTACAACTACTCAGTTCTGCCATTATAGCATAAAACCAGCGCACAGACAACACATAAATGGATATGGTTGTGTTCCAATAAAACTTTATTTACAAAAACAGGTGGCAGGCCAGATTTGATCCATGGGCTGTAGTTTGCTGACTGCTGACAATAAACTATTTTCAGTTATGTGGAAAAGAAGGAATATTAAAAATTTTTCCTTTAAAGACTTTAAGACACTTTTCCCCAGCCTTCTTTTGCTTCTGCATCTTATTGAAGTTCTTTATTTTTTCTTATTTTTTTAAATGCCCTCACTTTAACAGAGTAAGTTCTTTTTTTTTTTTTTTTTTTTTTTTTTTGAGACGGAGTCTCGCTCTGTCACCCAGGCTGGAGTGCAGTGGCGCGATCTCGGCTCACTGCAAGCTCCGCCTCCTGGGTTCACGCCATTCTCCTGCCTCAGCCTCCCGAGTAGCTGGGACTACAGGCGCCCGCCACCACGCCCAGCTAATTTTTAGTATTTTTAGTAGAGACGGGGTTTCACTGTGTTAGCCAGGATGGTCTCGATCTCCTGACCTCGTGATCCACCCGCCTCGGCCTCCCAAAGTGCTGGGATTACAGGCGTGAGCCACCGCGCCCGGCCTAGTAAGTTCTTTTTTTGAGACAGGGTCTCACCTTGTCACCCAGGCTGGGGTGCAGTGACGTGAACATGGCTCAATGCAGCCTCCACCTCCTGGGCCCAAGCAATCCTACTGCCTCCGCCTCCCAAAGTGCTGGGACTACAGGCATGCACCACTACGCCTGCCTGAAGTTCTTATTTTTAATTAATGTTCCTTTTTGTTCTTCCTTTCAAGCTCTCCCATGTCATATTGGCTCAAATTGTTCCAAAGACCCCCCAAATCAGAGTTCCTCAAGCCTGTGTTTATGTAGACTGACTTGGTATGAATTACAGAAAGAAAATCAAAGGCTAAGATAGTGACGGTATTAAAGTTCAATGTGATCAATATTAAGGCGAGGGGATAGAAAAGTTGGATAGGGACTGCCAATGCTCGTTACCTGGTCAGAAGACTGTCCCATGGAAGCTTCATGACTGTATGCTGTTCATTTTTCTCTAAGATGCAGTCACATAGGATGGGATCCAATTTCACAAGACTAAAGGGAAAGAAGAGGCAATGAAGAAATCCTAGACTTGTCCCTTCTGACCTGAAGGCTAACTCAGGATTCATCTCTCGTATGGCCTTTATAGACATTCAGGATATGAATCAATTATGGGCCCACAGTCCAAAAGGCAATGTACCTTATGGGTGGGAGATACACGTATGCTTTCCTACGAAAAGCAGGAGGTGGAAGGGAAAGTGAGATGGGATAAATTTGAAGATCAGGAGCCTTTGCTACTAACTAAGCATGTGACCACGGCTTTCTAAGCTTAGCATCAAAATTGGCTAGTGAGGAAGAAAGAAAGGAAGTGGGGATCTTTAAAGTGAAGGTGTTGGCCAGGTGCAGTGGCTCACGCCTGTAATCCCAGCACTTTGGGAGGCTGAGGCGGGAGGATCACCTGAGGTCAGAAGTTCAAGACCAGCCTGGCCGACATGGTAAAACCCCATCTCTACTAAAAATAGGGCCAGGCGCAGTGGCCCACGCTTGTAATCCCAGCACTTTGGGAGGCCGAGATGGGTGGATCACTTGAGGTCAGGAGTTCGAGACTAGCCTGGCCAACATGGTGAAACCCCGTCTCTACTAAAAATACAAAAATTAGCCGGGCATGGTGGCGCATCCCTGTAATTCCAGCTACTTGGGAGGCTGAGGCAGGAGAATCGCTTGAACCTGGGAGGCAGAGGTTGCAGTGAGCACAGATTGTACCATTGCACTCCAGCCTGGGCAACAAGGGCAAAACTCTGTCTCAAAAATAAAAATAAAACATAAAATAAAATGAAGGTATTAGATTAGGCTGGTATGTCTCAACTTTTTTATCATGATGATGTTTTTTAAAGTGAAAAAAAAATTTTTTTTGAGATGGGGTTTCACTATATCACCCAGGTTGCAGTGCAGTGGCATCATCATTGCTCACTGCAGCCTCAACCTCTTGGGCTCAAGCGATCCTCCCACCTCAACCTCCCAAGTGGCTGAGACTACAGGCATGCCCTACCATGCCCGGCTAATTTTTGTATTTTTTGTAGCGACAGGGTTTCATCATGCTGCTCAGGTGGGTCTCAAACCCCTGGCCTCAAGCAATCCTCCCGCCTCGACCTACAAAAATGTTGGGATTACAGACATGAGCCACGGTGCCCGGCCATTAAAGTAAAAAACAATTAATGGAACTCTCTTCATCTGGTAGTTTACCATCTGTATCCCCTTTTAAGAAAATAATACCATAATGGGTACAAATACACAGTTAGATAGAAGAAATAAGTTTAATCTTTGAGAGCAGAGTAAGGTGACTGTAGTTAACAACAATGTATTGTGTATGTCAAAATAGCTAGAAAAGAGGACTTACAGTGTTCCCGACACATAGAAATGGTAAATACTCGAGGTGATGATACCCCAAATACCCTGCCTTGATCATTATACACTCTGTGCATGTAACAAAATACCACGTGCACCCCATAAATATGTACAAATATCTATCAATAAAAAATAAATACCTAAAGCTATGATGACTTCAGTAAATTCTTTGTAAGCTGCATTTTATTCCTCACAATAGCCAATTAAAGATGATTCATGGGTATTTGTGAGAGAATATTTACTTAGTCTGTAGTCAATGTTGATCGTATACATGGATCTGAACACCCCAGACAATAACTCTGAGTGTCCACAGCCCATGGTTTGGAAACCACTGATCTTAATTACCTCTAAGATGCTATGGTTTTCTATTCTCCCTCCCAGACATCCTCCCCAAATGTGTCTATGTCTGATAAAGACAAAGACCCAATAAGACAGATCTGGTGCTTCTCATACACTCACTTTTTGTTGTCTGCATCAACCAGGTCATTTTTCTTGGCGTAGTTAATGACGATCATTCGGACCTCACTGCCCTCCAGAAAGCTCCCCTTCCTAGGTGAGGAGAAGTGACCCAGGGGTTAGTTCATGCTGTGCCATGAGACAAAAATGCAGATGCCCAGACTCACTCCCTGCTGAGCAGGGAACTTTCCTTAGCTTTCGGCCTCTAGTTTCTTCCCTTTTCCTGACTGAAGTGAGCATGACCATGTGAAGAATAATTACAGGCAGAAAAGGGTGAGACCTACTCGTTCATTTAGTCCAGAGGAACTTGCCCAGGGAAGAAGGCTGGAAGCTGGATTTTGGAGAAGGGGAGAACAGGGGCAGAGCAGGTTTTGCCAGTCGCAAAAGAGCACTACTCAGGTTGAGAGGAACTGTAGGCCAGAACACCAAGCAGGCAGAGAAGGGCTGCTCTCCAAAAACTCACTTGTGGCCAGACTCCTGGAAGAGCAGGGTCATGCTGGCTGGGACACAGTAGAGGGGTTTTATATCTGGAGGGTGATAGGGCTGTTCCCTGCTACCCTCCTGGATAGTCTGGGAGGTCGGGGAGGGCTCGGGTATGACGAAAGATGTAATCCTAAAACCCAGCAGAAGGAAAGAAAAAACACATTTTATACTAGCATCTCAGCAATCCCCAGTCCGTGGCCCAGGTGCCCTGGGGCCAGCTGGGCTACAGTGACAGGCCCCCTGCACTCACCTCGGGTGTTTCCAGTCCACAGCCACAATGCTCTCCACCCCTTTGCTCAGCTCCTTCACCTGTATAATCTGCTCCTGCTGCATTTGCTGCAGGAACTTAGAGAGCTAAGGGAGAGAGGGCCGGTGGTAGGGGACTTCATTGATTCCACACACATACTGAGCACCCAGGATGTGCCAGAGTGAGCTAGGCAGGGACTGTGCAGGGATATGAGACAGCCCCTGCCTTCATCAACCAGGAACTGGGAGGCCCCCAACCTGAGGGCCAGGGAGCAAGAAGCTGCTAGAGACTAACCAGTGAGGCCGTTCAGAACTCTAATCAGATATAAAGGGGTCAAAGGAGAAAGGAGAGTGGGTGCCACCAACTGCTTCAGCCCAGGGAGAGTTTCTTTCTTCCCCCTTATACTTGGAGTCAAAAAGCTTAATTCTAGACTGAGCCTGGTAGACAGGGCTTCCCCAGCATCCATCTGGCTTATGTCATATGTGCCCCTACACAACTCTCTGCATGGGTCTGCAAAGAAGATCCTTGCTTACCTTTTTGTAGCTTGACTTCTTTATGTCCAGTTGTCGTCCTTCGGGGCTGATGGCAGATGGAAAAGGCAAATTAAACTAATGAGCAGTCATACTGGGACCTGCCTGACACTGAGAGGAGGGCCTTTTTCCTCAGCCTTCCTCCCCCACCTTCAGAGAGAGGCCACTGTGCCAGAACTCTCTGCCCAGGGATGACAGCAGAGAGGGACGCAGACTATGGGACATTCTAAATCAGTGCTGTTCAAGAGAACTTTCCATAGACGTGGAATGTTCTCTGTGTTGTCTAACAGGGCAGCCATTAGCCACATGTGGGTAGTAAGTACTTGAAGTGTGACTAATGTGACCAAGGGAACTGAATTTTAAATTTTATTTACTTTAAATTAATTTAAACTGAAAATAGCGACATGTGGCCAGTGGCTACCGCATTGGATACAGCCTTAGATTCCTCCCAGACCAGACAACCTTCTGTGGCCTCCAAAGTTGCAACAGCAAACTCACACTGTGGGCAGCCAGGCCTGGAGTGGGGCCCAGCAAGCCGCATCCTGGGGTCAGGTCTGGCCAACTAATTATCTACTGTCTATGGTCACATTAGTGCTACAATGGCAGCATCAAGCAGTTGCAACAGAGATGGTATGGCCTGCAAAACTGAAAATATTCATATTTACTATCTGGCCCTTTACAGAAAAACATGCTGACCCCTGCACTACAGCAATTAGTTTTGGAGGGGACATTCCTGATAAAAGCTTACATCTTCTCTCAAAAGATGACACGCAGTAGCAGTGGATTCTCGAGGAGTCCTTCTAGAATCCACCCCAGGATCCTATCCTACAGAATATTTTGGGGCCCCTTTACCATATATTTGCAACCCAAGAAAGTCAGGACAGATTACCAAGTATCCCTCCACACACTCCAGACACCACATTTGTACAGGATAGCTTAAAGACACCCAAGTATAAATGGGAAGACATTACATTAAGAATCACTTTTTTAAAAAACCACAGCCAGATTCTCAAAAAGAAATAAATTCAGGCCGGACACAGTGGCTCACGCCTGTAATCCCAGCACTACGGGAGGCCGAGGCAGGCGGATCACTTGAGGTTAGGAGTTCAAGACCAGCCTGGGCAACATGGTGATACCCCATCTCTACTAAAAATACAAAAACTAGCTGCACATGGTGGCATGTGCCTGTAATCCCAGCTACTCGGGAAGGCTGAGGCAGGAGAATCTCTTGAACCTGAGAGGCAGAGGTTGCAGTGAGCCGAGATCACGCCACTGTACTCCAGCCTGGGTGACAGAGTGAAACTGTGTCTCAAAACAAAAAATAAATCAATAAATAAATTCAATCTCAGGGTAAAAATCAATAAGCAAACCTCCTGACATGATAGTATTTACTGAATGCTTATTATGGTTCAGGCTATGTAATCTTTACAGCAATCCCATGATTATTAGAAATTAGGACTCAGAGAAGCCCAATAACAAGCTAAAATGCACATTGCTCGAACACCCTGGAGACCTAGCAGTTGAGTACAGACAGCTCTGTCTTCAAAATCCAGGTTCTATCCACACGCAATAATACCTCTCCTGGTGGCTTGTGTTTTGGATGGGGTGGGCCGGGATGGGGGGTGTTCACACCAATTCTTCCTCCTAATAAAACCTAATGTGGCCCCCCACATACTTTTCAGAAGTGTGAGGAGGTTGAATGTTCCAGAAGATTCCTGACAAAGAGGCTGCCCTGGGACACTTCCTGCAGAGGACACGCTGCCCGATTTGTGAGGTTGCCCAGAACCCCCACGGCAGAGGCAGTGTTCACGGAATCTCAGGAATTTTAACTTTTTGGTCCTCAATATCCTTTCATTGGCTAAAATTTAAGATTTTGTTTTAACAGCTCAGCAAGCTAAGAATTAACTTTTTAGAACCCAGGAACTAATGTATTTGTCAGATATGCCTTCCCTCCACTCTTTCCACAGCATGTCCCTCAACCAGTCCCTGCATTGGCCCCATCCTGTCCTACTACCAAGGAACACACGTGAGACCCCGGCCCCGGCCTCCAGCCCACATCAGTGCTTTCCATACCAGCAGGAGAACATGTGGCTGCCAAGGAAAGTGCTGGTGAGTAAAGGGAGGTCAGCCTTTTTGACTCGGCACTTCAAGGCATATAAGAAGCATTGCTGTAACAGCTCATCCATTTGTTCTGCAGGGAAAAGACAAGAGCCACATCCTTCCTGAGGGATACAGAACACCTGGTACAAGAAAACAACCCCCAGCTTCATCCCTACCTCACCCGCTTGGCTCTGAAAGGAACCCATTCCCAGGCACCAAAGCTCCCAGCCTCTCTTGAGTACTGAGCCTTTAAAGAGGGTTGACCCCAGAGAAGGAGTCAAGCCACAAAGTCCCACCAAGCTAGGAGTGTTCACCCAGAGAAGCTGAGCCAGAAGAAACCTTGGAGGGCTTTGTAGCTGAAGACAGGCAAATGCCAAGGCAGATTAGCTCCCAGGAAGACGTGACTTATGTGTAAAGGATTCAAAAACAAGATGTGAAAGGGCTGCTGTGCTACCCTCACAGAAAATAAGGACCTTCCCCTCCTCCCCCGGGAGCT
Source organism: Gorilla gorilla gorilla (assembly GCF_029281585.2). Lineage (NCBI taxonomy): Eukaryota > Metazoa > Chordata > Mammalia > Primates > Hominidae > Gorilla > Gorilla gorilla. Next base: position 50,155,584 of record NC_073224.2, on the reverse strand, counting down.
TAAGGGCCATTCTAGTCAGCAGTGGAGTGGAGCTCGTCAGTCTCCTAAATTGAGAGGTGGGGAGATGGGCTCTTCTCCTCCTAGAGTTATACCTTGAAGCGTTTTGCTATCTGCGGAGTCTTGGTTCAGGCCCCTGGTGCTGGTGTCTTCAGGGGCTTCTGAGAGAGACTTGTCTTCACGTGCCTGGTGAACCTCCCCATTCTCCTCTTCCCCCTCCAGGGTCATGTGCCTCATGTCTCTCTGCAGGGTGGAGTCCATCTGGACAGACCCCTTCTCTTCACTGAGATCTGCTGAATCCAGGGCCAGTGGAGCAATGGAAGGTGGAGAGGACTTGTTTCCAGACCGCCTGGAAAAATCTCATGTCAGAAACATCAAGCAGCAGCTCCAATACTCTCCAGCCCTGGCCACAGAGGAGTCAGCAGTGAGGTCAGAGACAGCAGAGAGCCAACAGGCAGGAGTGGCCAGGAGGGGGCAGAGAGCCTGTGCCCTCATCTCAAGCGTACTTTCAATTCTGGGCCCCCAAAAGTTCCATGCCTCAGTTTCTTCATCTCTGAAATGGGGAGAATAAATCTTGTCTCCTCCCTATCCCAAAAGAATAATACTATTAATAGACATCCCAAGACTGAGAAAGATTAAAGAAAAAGGAGTTTAAGATAAACTCCCAAAAATGTTCCCTTCATCTGAGTTAATAACAAAACCAATTTGACTTAAATATGAACATTAAGATCGCGAATGCATCTGTAATATCTGTTTGGTGAAATGCAAACCCACGGCTCAGCATATGTAATAAAACACAAACACCTGGACTGCTCAAGGACTGCAAAATCAGTGGCTTCTGTGTTACATCAAATGCAGTCTAACATGGAAAGCAGAGATTGCCATGGTTTTATGCCACTAAGCCTTAGGAAGACAGGAAAACAGGCGATGCCACATAGCAAAGCACACAGAGCAGTAAAAAACTTTATCTTAGCCAACATTATGCAAATCAAACTAAGTTTTAACTAATAGTTACGGCAAGGCTTCTCAGTGTTGTTCACAGTAAAGCCAAAGGGTATGTTTAGGCTATTCTGATCAGGTAAATACCATAAATATTTTTTTCAAGGTGCAGCGAGAGAACCAAAGCAGCTGCTGCTAAAACAACTTAGACAACCTGACCTTGATTGCTGTTGCCCAGACTGATAGTTAAACAACAAGGTGCTAGGAGAACATCAGTCATCAGCCCTCAAATATCTAAAAACAGGCAAAAATGAGCTTGTACCTCCAGCAAAGGAGGGCTTGGCCAGTACTTGTAAAATCAGTAAGTCCGGCGGGGAGCGGTGGCTCACGCCTGTAATCTCAGCACTTTGGGAGGCCTAGATGGGCAGATCACGTGAGGTTAGGAGTTCGAGACTAGCCTGGCCAACACGGTGAAACCCTGTCTCTACTAAAAACAAAAAAATTAGCCGGATGTTGTGGGCACAAGCCTGTAATCCCAGCTACTCGGGAGGCTGAGGTAGGAGAATCACTTGAACCGAGAGGCAGAGGTTGCAGTGAGCTGAGATTGCACCACTGCACTCCAGCCTGGGCAACAAGAGCAAAACTCCATCTCAAAAAAAAAAGGCGGGGCGCAGTGGCTCACACCTGTAATCCCAGCACTTTGGGAGGCTGAGGTGGGTGGATCACAAGGTCAATGGATCGAGACCATCCTGGCTAACATGGTGAAACCCCGTCTCTACTAAAAATACAAAAAATTAGCCGGGCGTGGTGGGAGGTACCTGTGGTCCCAGCTACTCAGGAGGCTGAGGCAGGAGAATGGAGTGAAACGGGAGGTGGAGCTTGCAGTGAGCTGAGATCACGCCACTGCACTCCAACCTGGGCAACAGAGCGAGTCTCCATCTCAAAAAAAAAAAAAAAAAAAAAATTAATAATTCCAAGACTGGGCTGGAAAATATAAGAATGAATCTATACCAACAGGCCACAATACTTGGCTAAATGTGTGTTTTGAGAAAATCACTGCTTACTGTTTTGCTAAAATGACAAGAAAATAACCAGAAAATGAACAGGTACGCGTCTGAAGAATGCAACCTTTACAGTCAGAATGCGTTACTTTCATGAGAAGGAGGAGTCTGGAATGTGAAATCTGAATAACATAAAAGTAATCAGGTTATAATCCTGGAGTCTAAAGGTCTACCCTGCGGTGATTTGGATTCAGAAGCACTCATCATGGGGTCACATGATGCCTAAAATGTGCATCGCAGCTAGGGCCAGATTGACCAGGGCTATAAAAAAACGAGTATCACTGTACTGAGAGGCAGAGCAGACGATCCCTAAGGTCTTCCTTTGGGTCTAAGATTCTATAATTCACCTAGAAAATAAAGTTCTCTCTCATTACTTGTCCAAACAGGGGAAAAAAATATTTTCTTTATATTTGTAAGGAAATAAAAGTCTGGGGTTAGCAACTTGCTTAAAGACATGGCTAGGACCAAAACTCTCACTCCTGAATCACAGGCCCCATCCTCTCCCCAGCTGCCCCAGTTCTCTGTAAAACAGAAGAAACTCTGTACCCACCACAAGTGGTCCTGGTAAGTGTGGAGCACAGAGAAGCCCCTTCCCTTCAGGCCTGATGTGAGCATCTCAGCTGTGGACATGGCTGCAACTCCAATGGCTACAGGGGCTCTAAGAAGAAGGAAGCCAGAGACCAGGGTCATGGAAAATCTATGGGAAGGGCACATGTTAGGATCATCTTCTGACACATGTGGTAAAAATACCAAGGTTACCAATTCAAAGGTCTTGTATCATAAAACCAAACTCAGTCCACTCTCAGTTTTCTTCAGATTATGTATAAATATTACTTTCAAAAATCCCTTGACCAAATATTAAACTAAACACTAAACTTCTGTATTAGTAATTCCTCTATTGACTTTATCACTGCCTTCGTTTTATTCCTGCTGTGAATTAAATCCAGGTGGGTCTTGGAAGGATATTTAATGTTCCCTTTCATTAATTTCAAAAATATAAATTATCTCCTCTACCTTAAAGAAATCATAGCCATCCCATAAGTAAGTTTAAAGGGGAGGCAATTCATATATCATAAATTAGGTTGAGGGATGCCATAGGGAAGAGAGAAGAGACACATAGTGGGGCCAACTAGAGAAGTTCCTTCTAAGTTGACTTTATAAGAGGGGTTGCTCAGTGTAACTATATATCTAAGAACTGGATGTTTCCAGGATATCAAAAACAACCACGTATATAGTAACTACAGAAACTTCCAAAGCTCAGATGAGAAATCTCTGCCAGCCCAGTGTTACTCAAGCATTGATCAATCAGATATTGCCTGTAAGGATAGGTGACTAGCTGGATAACAGTGGGGGAATAATACATAAGCCTGGCAAGGTAGCCAGGGTCCAAGTGAGAGTTCCCAATACTTGAACTTACTTTAAACCTGGTAGCTCTGCTAACTATACCTACAGGTCAGTTCCTGCCACAAAATCTGAAACTGGCTTCTTTCCCAGTTCTTAAAAGAAGGTTTTTCTCATCTACCCCTGAAAGGTCAATGGCTTGAGAACTCCAGTCTTGAACATGACTTGTATTTTTAACAACCCCTCATATCATTAACCCCACCATGAACCATCCACAGCTCCACCCCCATATACACTCTAAAGGCTAAAGTGAACAGGCCAAATACCCATTTACATAGTTTCCTCCTATCTCAGATAGAATATTGGGGGAGAAAAACGGTAACACCATCATTCTTTTCAACTGTAATTTCTGCTACAGGTAAACCGAAGTTTCTAGGTGCTTGGTTCCAAAGCGTTCAAGGAAAACAGAATAATATGAGTAGCAAAAATAAGATCTTTGAACACTGACCCCTCCCATGCCTACCATCGCTCTTTCCTTCTCTCTCAAAGAAGAAATTATCAAAATAATGAGTCCACCTTGGTCATCTCCATGAAAAAAAATAGTAAGATGTAATTTTTCACTCACTAGGATAACACAAATGAAGATGACCTATCATATCCAGTATTGGCGAGAGTATAGGGAAATAGGCTCCATATATGCTGCAGGTAGGTGTAAAAACTGATACAGCTTGTTTGTAGGAAAACAGAAAATACACATGATCTTCAACCTAACAATTCTGCATTTTAGTATCTACTCTGGAAAAATACTAGCAACAGTGTCCCTAGAGGCATCAATAAGATAACGTTTGTAATAGAGACAAATTGGAGGCAACCTCAATGTCCACCAGGAGAGGGCCTCTTCCATCACCACACAACAGGTAAAAAGGTTTGGCAGATCTGTGTGTTCTTATTTAACACACAGTTAAATTTAAATGTGTATTGTTAGTATTTAAATGTCCACATAAAAATAAAAAATAAAAATTAAAAAAAGAAAACGTCCACACTATATTAAGTGAAAAAATAACACATACACAGTATAATTTTGTTTGAATTTTTAAACACACATACCCTAAGCCATGTATTTTTATACGCACATGTATATATGTGTAGAACAATGACAAGAAGGACACACATCAAAATGATAATGGTTATTTCTAGGAGAAAAAGATTGTGGGGTAAGGGAGGCTTTTAATTTTTCAGAGCTGTTCATACAATTACTTCTTATTTTTAAAAAGAAGCATTGGAGGCTAGATGCAGTGGCTCACGCCTGTGATCCCAACTCTTTGCGAGGCCAAGGCAGGAGTATCGCCTGAAGCCAACAATTTGAGACCAGCCTGAGCAACAGAGTGAGATCCTGTCTGTATGGAAACTGTATCTCAATAAAGCTATCAAAAATAATTAAAAGATGAGGATAATGATATGGATATAGGGAAAAAGCATGAGGGTGATGAAAGACAACAAAAAAAAAACAAAAAAGGTCACAAACAGAAGGAGACTAAGGAGACACGACAACTAAATGCAATTTGGTATTTTACATTGGATACGTGAAGAGAAAGAAGACATCAGTGAAAAAACTGGGGAAATATGAATAAAGACTGTAGTTTAGTTAGCAGTACTCTGCCAATGTTAATTTCTTAGTTGTAATAATCTATATTGTGGTTATGTAAGAGGCTACCATTAGAGGAAGCTGGGTAATGAGCATTTCAGAACTCTACTATCTTTGCAACTCTTCTGTAAATCTAAAAAATAAAATAAAATAAAATAAAATAAAATAAAATAAAATAAAAATGCTAAGTTGAAAGAAAACAGAGCAGCAACGGCAAACAGCAAATACACTCTGCCCAGGCACATGGATTCCCCATAGGTTTGCTGCCATTCCCCTGCTGGCCCACTCTGCTTCTTCCAAAACCGATTTTTGCTTTCACTCTTTTGTTCATATGCTTTATAAGTTGTCATTCCCCTCCAACTTCTCTTTTACACAAGTTTTTCCCCCAAAGGCACAGTTGCCTGGCACAGTACCTGTTCCCCACCAAAGAAATGGCACAGAGGTCGCCCTTCTGTACCTGAGGCAGACCAGCAGGGGGCATCACTAGTCCAGGCAGCATCAAATCTGCAATGAACAAAAAAACATCACAACCTGCATTCGGCCTCCATCTCACTCTGTGTTTTACTTCATCATTTCCTCACTCACTCAACAAAAAAATAGTTACTAGGTATCAACTATGTTATTCATAATAAAAATGAAAAATGGCAACTTCCAACAAAAAAATAGTTATTAGTTATCAACTATGTTATTCATAATAAAAATGAAAAATGGTAACTTCAGTATCAGACCTTCTCCCCTTAGGGGGCTAAAGGTCAAACAGAGTTTGAGTGTCCTGGCCGGGTGCAGTGCCTTATGCCTATGGCTTATGCTTTTGATGACCCCTTCACCCATCCAATAGCAGGATATTTATTTTTATTCAAATGGTAGTTTCTAAGCCAGAAGTGGGAACCTTGACTTCCACTCCAGACTCAGCTCCTAACATTCTTCTGGCATAAAAGAGGTACTCTTAGCCAGGGGCGGTGGCTCACACCTGTAATCCCAGCACTCTGGGAGGCCAAGGCGGGCAGTTCACTTGAGGTCAGAAGTTCGAGACCAGCCTGGCCAACAGGGTGAAACCCTGTCTCTACTAAAAATACAAAAATTAGCCAGGCGTGGTGGTGCACACCTGTAATCCCAGTTACTCGGGAGGCTGAGGCAGGAGAATCACTTGAACCTGGGAGGCAGAGGTTGTAGTGAGCCGAGATCATGCCACTGCACTCCAGCCTGGGCAACAGAGTGAGACTCCATCTCAAAAAAAAAAAAAAAAGTTTGAGTAGCCTATAACATGATCTGTCTTGTCCTAGTTTCCTAAATTCAGCTTATTGATTTACAGTATAGCACATGGTGGTTCACAAAATACTTTCACAACACTTATTTAAGCCTTACAACAGGGCCAGAGGGGCCCAGAGATCTTGTGTGGAACCAGCCAAGTGAGAAACATAAAACACATAGGGGAAAAAATTCCATTTTTCAACCACAAAAACACAGAAATGGGCAAGTTTATTACATCAGTTGGCTTTTGCTAAGTAGGTTTCAGCCAATAGCCAGAATATAGGAGAATCCTCTTACCTGCTCCCCCTACCATTTTCTCGAGCACCAGAGGCCATGTTGTAAAGGTTGGCAGAAGATCAGGATAGGACCACAGCGTGTACACTGTACAAAAAGAGATCCAGAAAACACTACTACCAAAAAGCCAATCTTCTAGAGAAATGGAAAAACCTAACACTAGGGTCACTTTAATTAGAATACAGGAAAGAAACTCAACTCAAAGCTAAAGAGAAGGTTGTAAGGGGATGCCCAGAGAGGTTTCATTTTTGAGGAAGGAAAAAACCTAAGAAACTGAGTGTCACTTGAGATTTGGAGGCATCCAGATTGCAGCAGCAGAAAATGGTCACAGTGGACAAAAAAGTGAGGGCAGAGAACCAATGAAGCTTTTATTTATGGCTACAGAAGCAAGTAGCCTAAGAACAGGAAGCCAGCTGTATAAAATTTGGAAACTTTCCAATGTTTATCATTTTTATCCCCTCTGTTTCCCTAGTGATTAGCACCAAAAACCCCTAGGTCAAAAAGCATTGTGGTTGTCTTCAGGTACAGCAAGGAAGTGAGATCAGGGGCAGGAGTGGCCTAAGGATATTGCATTGCACTATTGCAGACAACCCTGGAGGATGAAAAGCCCCAAGTTACAAATTAGGTGTCAGCAGCTATGGAAAAGAGAAAAGGAGACTGAGTCCCTGAGATTTGTGACAGAGAAGGCAAAGAATCCTAGAGAGCCACTCACAGCCTAAAAAATCCCTGTGAGACCTATGGTTAAAGTACACCATGAAAACAGCTGGATATGTAGCTTATCAATCCAGCTTTATTCCTATCACAATATCTCTTTTCAGTATTTTAGGAAAATCCTGCTACAGATAGTTTTAAGAAACATTTTTTAGGCTGGACACCCTGCTCATGCCTGTAATCCCAACACTTCGGGAGACTGAGGCAGGAAAATCACTTGAGCTCAAGAGTTCAAGACCAGCCCGAGCAACATAGTGAGACCTTGTCTCTACCAAAAATTTTAAACGTAGCCAGACATGGTGGCATATGCCTGTAGTCCCAGCTACACAGGAGGCTGAGGCAGGAGGATCCCTTAAGCACAGGAGGTTGAGGTTACAGTTAGCTACGATCACACCACTGCACTTCAGCCTGGGTGACAGAGTAAGACCTTGTCTCTAAAAAATATATATATTTTTGGCCGGGCGCGGTGGCTCACGTCTGTAATTCCAGCACTTTGGGAGGCCGAGGTGGGCAGATCACGAGGTCAGGAGATCAAGATCATCCTGGCTAACATGGTGAAATCCCATCTCTACTAAAAAATGCAAAAAATTAGCAAGGTGTGGTGGCGGGTGCCTGTAGTTCCAGCTACTCGGGAGGCTGAGGCAAGAGAATGGTGTGAACCCAGGAGGCGGAGCTTGCAGTGAGCTGAGATTGCGCCACTGCACTCCAGCCTGGGCGACAGAGCAAGACTCCGTCTCATGGAGACATGCCCTGAAATTCCATCCTTTTCAAGACCTCTGCTCTATTCCTAGTCAACCCACTGTAAACTTCTCAGCCACTGTTCCTTCATCTCAGAACTTCCCTTTGCAACCACCCTTACTTACTATGTCAGCCCTTTTTTAATCCCTCCTATAGTGGTTTTGCATAAGAGAAAACCTTTTGCATCCTAGAATTGAAAGGCTCAATTCTAGGAACACCAGGTCCATAAAGATCCTTGGGGATGGTATTGGGAGATTTCATGCTTGCTTGTTTTATGGGAGACAATGGAAGAAACAGAGAGAAGGAGATGTTAGGCAAGAACTACCTAATGGTAATGGCCATCTTCGTCCTGTTGTCATACCTGTTGGATACAGATTTTTCTCCAGTTCAAAGAGGATGGGGTTACCACCACTCACGTACACAGTCACTGCATCCCCTTTGTGAGCATACAACTTCACAATGTTGAGCTCCTCCTTTCCAGGTACTAACTCAGAGACTTGATCAGTTCCAAGGGTGGGGAAAGCAGTTGTCACATCAGCTCGAAGCTTTCTCCTGTAGAAACCACACCAGCACTGTGAATGCTGCCTGGACAGACTTTTAATAAATATCAAGAACGAACTCAAAAGTGCTCACTATAAAATCACAAGGGCCAAAGAAAGATTGCCTGGTTTATGATGTCCTAGTCTCACACACACTCTTCTGAAACATCCTAAACTCTTTTTCATCCATTGTCATCTATTTTCACTCATTCCTGGGGTATGCCTTCCCATTTTATGGGTGGGAAAACAGGCCCAGTGAACAATCCAAGTTAGCCTGACACAGGAAACAGCCCTGCCTTCCTGACCTCACGCCTAGCCCTTGGGCCCACTCCTTTCTCATACATGCTTCGCAAATATGCCAGTTTATGATTAAATAACTATGCCATGAGACCTATAGACAACTATAAAGCACTGGTTACAAAATTCCAAACACAATCTCCATTTGTGACCCTGTCTGAACGGATACAGTTCTTCTTACCACATGTGCCTTATTCCCTCCCGCCTCAGTTTCCAGCTGTCTCTCCTGCCAGAAGTAATCACTGGTCATTTTTTTCTCTTATACTTTTAATTCTTGGTATCCCATCCGATCTCTCCCAAGGGGCATTAAGCTCTTTGGAGGGCAAGAATTCTGTATTCCTTCACTTCTGCATTCTCCACAACACCTTAAATAGTCTGCAGTCAGTAAACGCTGACTTAACTACGTTTTCTTTTAAACTCACTAGACTATCCAAAAGAGAGCCAGGTCCCCCTCCATCCTCACCTCAAAATGTGTCTAACCCACCCTTGCCTCCTGGGGTCCCTTCCCTGGCATACCCCTCGGCCTCCACCCGAGGATGTCGGCCAAGAATAGCGAGGGCTATGGGCCAGCGGGGCCCAAGAGGTGTCTGGTTGTTCCGTGGCAGAGCAGGCCCCTTTCCTCCCTCACCTGTCCGACCCCTTGATGGCCGTGTTGGACTTGACCCGAAAGGCCTTGGCAAACATGTCTGCTGGGGTGGCCTGGGGAAGAGAGCACAGAAGCCAGGGAATGTCAAGAAAGCGAGGGCGCAGCAGCTGCCAGGCCCTCACCCGTGGGGGCAGCCATGCTGGGGCCCGGCCGCGAAAGGGGCCCGGCTGGAAACCAGGGCCGCGCAACTTCGTGGCCGTTGCCGCTGGGGAGGCCGCGGCCGCCCCCAGTGGCGGTACCTGGAACTAAAGCAGGGCAGGGAGGGGCAGGGCCCAGGGAACGCCCCTCCCCCGTCCACCGTCCCATCCCCTCGCGGGCCTGGCTCTGCGCCTGCGCGAGCAGCTCGGGTTGCCCCTCCGTAGCGACTCGGCCACGCCAACAGCTGTTCTGTTTATTTCCTTCCACCCCATCAACCTTACGAACTGCTTTGAGTAGAAGCTCTCTGCAAGCTCCCGTTCCATTCGGTTCGGTTCAATTCCGCAAAAATAATTGAACTGATAAACATGAGTTCAGGCTTCGGCCGGGCGCGGTGGCCCAAGCCTGTTATCCCAGACTTTGGGAGGCCGAGGCGGGCGGACCGCTTAAGCCCAGAAGTTCGAGACCAGCCTGGGCAACATGGCGAAACCCCATCTCCATAAAAAATACAAAAAAAAAAAAAAAGAAAAGAAAAAAGAAAAGAAAGAAAAAGAATTGGGAGGCCGAGGTGGGCGGATCACCTGAGATCGGGAGTTCAAGACCAGCCTGACCAACATGGAGAAACCCTGTCTCTACTAAAAATACAAAATTAGCCGGGCATGGTGGAGCATGCCTGTAATCCCAGCTACTCGGGAGGCTGAGGCAGTAGAATTGCTTGAACCCGGGAGGCAGAGGTTGTGGTGAGCCGAGATTGCACAATTGCACTCCAGCCTGGGCAACAAGAGTGAAAGTCCGTCTCAAAAAAAAAAAGAAAAGAAAAGAAAAAAGAAAAATTCAGCCGGGTGTGGTGGCGCATGCCTGGGGAGGCTGAGGCGGTAGGATCGCTTGAGCCCAGGAGGCAGAGGTTGCCGTGAGCCGAGATCGTGCCACTGCACCCCAGCTTGGACAACAGAGTAAGACTCCGTATCAAAAAATAAAACAAACAAACAAAAAAAACCTCGAGGGCTTTTTGAATATTTTTTTTAATTTTATTTTATTTTGTTTACTTGGAGACAGGGTCTCGCTCTGTCACCCAGGCTGGAGTGCAGTGGCCCAATCTCAGCTCAATGCAGCCTCGACCTCCCGGGCTCAAGCGATCCGTCTGCTTCAGCCTCCCGAGTAGCTGGGACTACAGGCGGGCACCACCACACCAGGCTAATTTTTGTATTTTTTGTAGAGACAGGATCTCACCTTGTTGCCCAGGCTGGTCTCAAACTCCTGAGGTCAAGAGATCTGTCCGCCTCGGCCTCCCAAAGTGCTGGGATTACAGGACAGGTGTGAACCACCAAGTCGGGCCTAAATGTTTTTCTTAAAGGCATTCTATGATTAAGGTCTATTCATTGTACTATAAGCTAGAAGCCTCAGCTAGAATTTTCTGTAAGATTTTTCTCATCCTGGATTTTTAGTTTACTTGGGTGGTAATAACAGTAATAGAGAATTCACTGTTGTCCCAGATTTGTCCCAAAGTCACACAGGCAGGGAAGAGAAATTAGGTTTTCCTCAAAGGGACAGCTGTGTTCCCTGGAGACAAGGATTTAAACACCCGGAATCCTGGCTCTTCGTAAATTAAGTCTTGCATATTAAAATTACATTAAGTAATTTAAGTAATAAAAGTAAATTATGTTTTGCATATTAAAACTTCCAAGTGTCCATTCACCAATAAAAATCCCAATTGATTCAGTGACGCAGTTGCACAAAGGAGAATTCCACACTGGCTTTCCAAACATTAGGCCTTCTACAATGTTTGCCCACCACCTATAGTGGCCTAGGGACTAGCCCCAACTCCCCCTAAACCTGTGACCCACTAGGCCTTTATTCTGAAGTATCCCAGCCACCAGGCCAATGTCAAAGGAGCCCAGAGGAGGACAGTGCCTACAACAGACCCCTGTACCCACCCTTCACCTCCCACTTAGCCACTCTTCGGATGTGCAATACATTTGGGGTCTTTTGCAGCACAGCTGCTGAGGAAGCCTCTTTCTTAGAGAACAGAGGAAAGCTATTCAGAGAATACTAAACATTTTAAGCTAGGGGAACTTTTGTATACCAGATGTCCTTGGATAAGAAAACATCAATTGTAAACCTAAAAATTAATTAGTGGTTGACAAGTAGGAGCCAAGACCCCAGAGGATTCTGCACCATGGCATCCAGCCCCCTCCTTGGTAGAGCAAGAGCCCCCTTCCCCAGTGGGCACAATCCCACCTTCTCTGCTTGCATCACAGACCTGCCTGCTCCCTGCTGGCTGACCCTATTGCAGGGAAAGCAGCCTGAACCTTAAGTTCAGCAAGCCCTGATTCCTGAGCCTTCCATCAGCAGCTCCAGAGCCACCCCACAGGGCTCCCAGACTGTTCCCCACTGGTGGGTCTGGGCTGCCAAGTTGCAGCAAGGCACAGGGCAACTATACCAAGAAAGCTGCCATTTACTGAGAAAAAGGATCGTTTTCACTAATTATACTTGATAGCAACTGGCTGTAAATTGGATTCTTTACAAGAGTACCAAGTATTTGGAAGCAAGGGTAGGCCAGATGAGAGATTCCATTTTCCTTAGCCTTCCTTTTTCTTCTCTTCCCAGTGAGTCCTAATGGAGAAAATTTAGTTTAATTCATTGAAACTTAACTGGAAGCTTTCTAGTCAGGCTCTGTGATTTTTAAGACAAATTCGACACAAGCACTCTGCCCTCAAGGAACTCACAGTCTAACAAGTGGTATTTATGTGCTCTTGAAGTCTATAGGACCACAGGGTACCCAAACTGATAATTCATCCATGGCTACCTACTAGTTACTCCTTCACTAGCCTTCTCTTCCCTTCTACTGAAGCCCACACTCAAATCCCCTGAAAATATGGATCATTGGCATCTACATTTCAAATGTGACCAATGGTTTGAGAATGCTATGATGGACCTGGATGGCTTTTCAGATGAGCAAGTGTGTTCACAGCCTCAGAAAGAGTCATGTTATCTTCACCCATATACAGATGATTCAGGGATACGGGATTTTTACTTTTTCAAATGTCTCCATGCCCATTGCCTCATGTTACCTTCATACCAATGCTGTAAGCAGTTATTGTTAACCCCTTTGCCAGGTGAGAAACCTGGAGTACAGAGAGGTTAACTAACTTGTCCAGGCTCACACAGTTACCTTGCATGATTTAGTCTGTGGATGATGCTTTCCAACCACTAGGAAAAAATGGATGCAATAAATGATCTCAGGACAAATGCCTATCCATTTAGGAGGAAAGTTTACCTCATATTTTCATAAAAAGAAATTCCAGATAAAGATCTAAATGTAAAACAAAACAAAACAAAAACTACCACAAAACTAAGCATGCTTTTACCATATAATCCAGCAATCACTCTCCTTGGTATTTATATAAATGAGTTGAAAATGTATATCCACACAAAAACCTACACATAGTCATTTATAGTAGCTTTACCCAGAATTGACAAGACATGGAAGCAAACAAGATGTTCTTTGGTAGGTGAATGGATAAATAAACTGTGGTACATGCAGATGATGAAATATTCTTCACCACTAACAAGAAATGAGCTATCAAGCCATTAAAAGACATGCAGGAGCCAGGCGCAGTGGCTCACGCCTGTAATCCCAGCACTTCGGGAGGCCAAGGTGGGCAGATCACTTGAGGTCAGGAGTTCGAGACCAGCCTAGCCAACATGGTGAAACCCCATCTCTACTAAAAAATACAAAAATTAGCCACACGTGGTGGTGGGCACCTGTAATCCCAGCTACTTGGGAGGGTGAGGCACGAGAATTGCTTGAACCCAGAGGTGGAGATTGCAGTGAGCTGAGATTGTGCCACTGCACTCTAGCCTGGGCGATAGAGTGAGACTCAGTCTCAAAGAAAGGAGAGAGAGAGAAGAGAGAAGAGAGAGAGAACATGGAGGAATCTTAAATGTGTATTATTATACTAAGTGAAAGAAGCCAATCTGAAAAAGATCATACTGATAGTACATAAGTGATGGTTCCAACTATATAACATTCTGGAAAAGGCAAAACTATGGAGATAATAAAGAGATCTGTGCGGGAGGGAAAGATGAACAGGTAGAGCACATGTTGGGAGAAAAGCTGAGTGTTGGGAGAGCAGCTGAGGCAGGGCTTGCATGTCTGCTAGACTTGCTGGCTCCTTGCTTCTAGCACACCCATTATTTCAAGCAGCCATTCACTTGATACACTGTTTCCTTTCAACCCCCACATCTTCACCACCTGTTTGTTTGTTTGAGCACCAATAAACAGCCATGGACGCCCAGAAATCGGGGCCTTGGCAGCCTCCACACTCACGATGGTCCCCTGGTCCCACTTTCTCTCTCAAACTGTCTTTTTCTCATTCCTTTGACTCTGCTGGACTTCGTCGCCCCCACGACCTGGTGTTGGGTCTGATCGCCCCAACAACATTCTGGAAAAGGCAAAACTATGAAGATAGTAAAGAGATCCGTGGGGGAGGGAAAGATGAACAGGTAGAGCACAGAGGATTTTAGGGCAGTGAAATGCTTCTGTATGACACTACAGTAGTGGGTACATGTCATTATACATTTGTCCAGACCCACAGAATGTACGACACCTAATGAACCATAATGTAAACTATGAATTTGCAGTGATAATGATATGTCAATATAGGCTCATTGATTATAATATGCAAATAAATAAGCCTTGATTCATAACTCACAGCCTATTCACATACAAACCCAAAACAGATTGTAGACCTGAATAGAAAACAAACCATAAAACTTCTAAAAGAAAACATACGAGAACACCTTTGTGACCTTGTGTTACACAAAGATTTTTTAGATATGACACAGTAAACATGACCCATTAAAATAAATAATAACAATTTGGACTTCATAAAAATGAATAAATTTTGCTCTTCAAAAGTCAGGTTAAGATCTTGAAAATTCCAGCCAGGCACAGTGGCTCACGCCTGTAATCCCAGCACTTTGAGAGGCCAAGGCAGGCGGATCACTTGAGGTCAGTAGTTTGAGACCAGCCTGGCCCATACAGTCAAACCCTGTTTCTACTAAAAATACAAAAATTAGCTGGGTGTGGTGGCAGGTGCCTGTAATCCCAGCTACTTGGGAAGCTGAGGCACGAGAATCACCTGAACCCGGGAGACAGAGGTTACAGTGAGCCGAGATGGCACCACTGCACTGCAACCTGAGCGACAGAGCCAGACTCCATCTCAAAAAAAAAAAAATCTGGAAAATTGCAAAATGAGTAAATTTTAAGTGTTCTCATCATTAAAAAAGTATGTGAAGTAATACATATGTTAATCAGTTCAATTTAGCCATTTCACAATTTATATGTTTAAAAACAATATGTTGTAGATGATAAATGTACATTTAAAAAATACAAAAAAATACGATTTTTATTTGTCAAATAAATAATATTTTGGCGAGGCATGGTGGCTCGTGCCTAAAATCCCAGCACTTTAGGAGGCTGAGGTAGGAAGATCACTTGAGCCTGGGAGTTTAAGACCAGCCCAGTCAACATAGCCAGACCTTGTCTCTACTAAAAATAATTTTTTAAAATTAGTCAGTTGTGGCCGGTCGCGGTGGCTCACACCTGTAATCCCAGCACTTTGGGAGGCCGAGGCACGTGGATCGCCTGAGGTCAGCAGTTTGAGACCAGCCTGGCCAACATGGTGAAACCCTGTCTCTGCTAAAAATACAAAAACTAGCCAGGTGTAGTGGCGGGCGCCTGTAATCCCAGCTACTCGGGAGGCTGAGGAAGGAGAATTGCTTGAACCTGGGAGGTGGAGGTTGCAGTGAGCCGAGATAGCACCACTGCACTCCAGCCTGGGCAAAAGAGCGAGACTCCATCTCAAAAAAAAAAAAAAAAAAAAAAAAAAAAAATTAGTCAATTGCATAGAAACAAGTGGATCCAGGAAAAAAAAAAAAAAAACAATTAGTTGAGTGTGGTGATGTGTGCCTGTACAAGTCCTAGCTACATAGGAGGCAGAGGCAGGAGGCTTGCTTGAGCCTAGGAGTTTGAGGTTGCAGTAACTATGATTGCACCACTGTACTCCAGCCTGGGTGACAGAGCTAGAACCCATCTTTAAAAAAAAAAAGTGTGTGTATATAAGTGTGTGTGTATATATATAACATATATATGTGTGTATGTATGTGTATATATATGACATATGTGTATATATGTATATATGTATGTATATGTATTTATATACACATATGTGTGTGTGTATATATATATATATATGACATGTTAAGAAAATGAAAAGATTAGCCATGGACTGGGTAAAAAGATTTATATCTGTAATATATAAAGATCTGTCAAAACTTAAGGAAACAACCCAATAAAAATTGGACAAAAGATTTGAACAGGAACTTCACCAAAGAAACTAGATGAATGACAATTAGGGAAATGAAAAGATTCTCAACATCATTAATCATTAGGAAAATGCAAATTAAACACAATGAAATATCATACACATTTATTAGAATGGTTAAAACAAAACCAAAGGCCAGGCATGGTGGCTCATGCCTATAATCTCAGCACTTTGAGAGGCTGAGATGGGCAGATCACTTGAGGTCAGGAGTTTGAGACCAGCCTGGCCAACATGGGAAACGCTGTCTCTACTAAAAATATGTATATATTAAAAAAACAAAAAAAAAAAGCGGGGCGTGGTGGCGGGTGCCTGTAATCCCAGCTACTCAGGAGGCTGAGGCAGAAGAATCCCTTGAACCCAGGAGGTGGAGGTTGTAGTGAGCCAAGATCGTGCCATTGCACTCCAGCCTGGGTGACAGTGAGACTCCGTCTCAAAAAAAAAAAAAAAAAATTGACAATGTTAAGTTGTGGCAAGGATGTGGAGCAACTGGAACTCTTAGGCATTGCTGGTGGGAATGCAAAATGATAAATAACTTTGGAAAACAGCCAGGTGCCATGGCTTGTACCTGTAATCCTAGTATTTTGGAAGGCCAAGGTGAGTGGATCGCTTGAACCCAGGAGTTCAAGACCAGCCTGGGCAACATGGTGAAACCCTGTCTCTAAAAAACTAACAAAAAATTAGCCAAGGAAGGGGTAAGGGGGTGGCTGAGGTGGGAATATCGCTTGAGCTCGGGAGGCAGAGGTTGAAGTGAGCCGAGATCCCACCACTGCACTCCAACCTGGGTGACAGAGTGAGACCTTGTCTCAAAAAAAGAAAAAAAAAAAAAAGGCCGGGTGCGGTGGCTCACGCCTGTAATCCCAGCACTTTGGGAGGCTGAGGCAGGTGGATCACAAGGTCAGGAGATCGAGACCATCCTGGCTAACAAGGTGAAACCTCGTCTCAACTAAAAATAGAAAAAATTAGCAGGGTGTGGTGGCAGGCACCTGTAGTCCCAGCTACTCAGGAGGCTGAGGCAGGAGAATGGCGGGAACCCAGGAGGCGGAGCTTACAGTGAGCTGAGATGGCGCCACTGTACTCCAGCCTGGCCGACAGAGCTAGACTCCGTCTCAAAAAAAAAATAATAAAAAAAAAAGGGAGAAAACTTGTGTTCATACAAATCTGGACATAAATGATGATCAGAGGCTTTTTCATAATTGCCAAACCCTAGAAACAATTCAAATTTCAAATGTCATATATACAGGACAAAGTTCTAACAAAAAAGGATAGTGTCACTGTGCTTTCGGGTTAACCAATCCTTTGCTGCTGAATTGGATGGGGGGAAGGGGAACTCTGACTTAGAGTGCTTACCCATTTCTGCATTGTAAATACTCCTACCATGGCCTATTTCAAGTTAGGTTTAACAAACTGCAGCTTACAAAATTCTTGAATATTTAACAATCAGCTTGACCAAGTTATATAATCTCTCTGAGCCTCAGTTTTCTGTAAAATATGAATGGATAAAACTGCCTGGCCGGGCATGGTGGCTCACACCTACCTGTAACCTCGGCACTTTGGGAGGCCAAGGCAGGAGGATCATTTGAGCTCAGGAGTTCCAGGCTAGCCTGGGCAACATGGTGAAACCCTGTCTCTAAAAATATACCAAAAAATTAGCTGAGTGTGATGACATGAACCTGTAGTCCCAGCTATTCGGGAAGCTGAGGCAGGATAATTGCTTGAGCCCAGGAGGTTGAGGCTGCAGTGAGCTGACATAGCGACACCACACTCCAGCCTGGGCAACAGAGTGAGGCCCTGTTTCAAACAAAACAAAACTGTCTAACTTCATCGTAGTGAGGATTAAATGGAATAATATGCATCAAACTCTTAGCATAGGGTCTAACAAGTAGTAAACACTCAAAGGGTAGCTATTATTATATTGATTGCTTAGGCCTTAATATAGAGTACTCAGCTGCTTAAAGCAGAGGAAAAAAAAGCAAAATCATACAACCAGCGTCCAAAGTCTGCAGCACATGAAATAGAACACTATAAAGGATCATCATGATAGTGATTGGTTGGAGGTTCTGAGCAATTTTCCCACGTTAAGCTTCTCCAAGTCCTGAGGTAAGGGGGGAAACAGAAAGGCTTCCAACCATAATGATGGATTCTGGCTTTCTAGTCAATTCCCCTTGCTCATTTGCATTGGGAGACAAGAAAGAAAAAGTTTTGAGAATACATGGCCAATGAGAGTGGAAGAGGCTCTGAAATCAGGGAATCATTTGTTACTGCTGTATACAGATGTGTAGCTGTTATGCATTATTCCCAGGTTCAAGGTCCTTAAACCTTAAAAAAGGTTACCATTGTGGCAATTTAAAGTGTGGTCCTATTTCATTTAATCTGGAATCCCAAGACTCGTTCTGTTTTCACCCACATATCAGCCACAGTGCTTGGTCATAGTTGCTTCACAAACGCGTGTGGACTTGAATCCCACATTAGAGCTCAAAGGTTCCTCAAGAGCTTCTAATCCCAGGATGGCAAATAAGCTTTATGTGCCATGTCAACTCTCCCAGGTTGGTACCAGCTGACTAGAGAGCCATGCTGAAGATTCTGAAGCCAAATCTGAGGAGCTGAGAAAAGAAGGCTGTAATTAAAGGGCATGGTGTCTTCTCGGCCCCAGAAGGGAAAGTGGTGATGCCTAGGCTGTTTGTTGCCAATGCTACCCTAATCCCACCCTTCATGTACAGCAGAACAACCTACAAGCCAAAAGTGGAGACCCAGGATAAAAAAAGAAAAATATTCTGAAAACTTTTAGGTAAAGTCATGGATAACAAAGCTTTCATGGGTCATTGTGGGAAAAGTAGCATTTTCTTTCTCTAAACTTTGAGATCAGACCATAATCTTCTAAAGTATCTTTTAAAAGTATTCCTTGGGTGCCGGGTGCGGAGACTCACACCTGTAATTCCAGCACTTTGGGAGGCCGAGGTGGGAGGATCACCTGAGGTCAGGAGTTCTAGACCAGCCTGGCCAACATGGAAAAACTTCCGTTTCTACTAAAAATACAAAAATTAGCTGGGCGTGGTAGCACATGTCTGTAAAAAAAAAAAAAAAAAAAAAAAAATGTATTCCTTGGGGCCTCGCTGAAAAAATGAACATGGAGGAGAGAGGTGGGTGGACAACAATTATCCTACTGCTCTTATTGCTAATCTTACTAGTTCTAGAGCCACACCTAGGGCTGCTTCCCACTCAGCTCTGACCACCACACCTCATTCTCCTTCCCTGTCCGTCTTTCACTAGAGGGTCTTAATCCAGTGGTTCTCAAAATGTCGTTTCTAGAGCCGCAGTGACATCAGCTAGGATTTTGTCAGAAAAACAAATTCTCAGATACTACCCTATATCTACAAAATAAGGAATTTTTTTTGTTTGTTTTTGTTTTTGTTTTGAGATAGAATCTCGCTTTGTCACCTAGGGTAGAGTGCAGCTGTGCGATCTTGGCTCACTGCAATCTCGGCCTTCCAGGTTCAAGTGATTCTCCTGCCTCAGCCTCCCAAGTAGCAGGGATTACAGGCACTCGCCACCACAACCGGCTAATTTTTGTATTTTTAGTAGAGACACGGTTTGGCCATGTTGGCCAGGCTGGTCTCAAACTCCTGACCTCAAGTAATCCACCTGCCTTGGCCTCCCAAAGTGCTGGGGTAACAGGCCTGAGCCACTGTACCTGGCCCTGTGCTTGTTTCAATAATAGCTTTATTGAGATATAGTTCATTGCCCTACAACTCACCCATTTAAAGTGGACAATTCAGTAGCTCTTAGAATATTCACAAAGTTGCACAACCATCACCACAATCAACATTTTAGAACATTTTCATCACCCTCAAAAAAAACCCTGTACCCATTAGCAGTCACTCCTCGATTTTCCTCAGCTGCTCAGTCCCAGACAACCACTGATTAACTTTCTGTCCCTGTTGATTTGCCTTTTCTGGACATTTCATATAAATAGAATTATACAATGCATGGCCGTTTGTGACTGGTTTCTTTCATTTAGTTCACTGTTTTCACGGCTTATACATGTTGAGCCTTGTATGTACATGTGTCAGTACTTCATTTCTTTTCATTGCTAAAGAATATTCCATT
The DNA here is from genome assembly GCF_029281585.2 of Gorilla gorilla gorilla. NCBI lineage: Eukaryota > Metazoa > Chordata > Mammalia > Primates > Hominidae > Gorilla > Gorilla gorilla. Next base: position 50,135,497 of record NC_073224.2, on the reverse strand, counting down.
GTATGTGTACATGACATTTTGTTTGCCCATTAGTCAGCTGATAGACATTTGGGTTTGTAGCCACTTTGGGGCTACGAATGATGCTATGAACATTCATATACAAGTTTTTCTGTGAACACGTTTTTATTTCTTTGGGGCATATACATAGGAGTGAAATTGTTGGGCCATATGGTAACTCTATATTTAACATTTTGAGGAACTGCCAGAATGTTTCCCAGGTTGTCTCATATTGTTTTTGATATTACAGTGTCTCATATTGGTTTTGATTTGCATTGCCCTGATGGCCAATGATGTTGAGCATATCTTCATGTGTTCATTGTCCATTTGTATATCTTCTTTGGAGAAATGCCTATTTAGATTCTTTGCCCATTTTTAAATTGGGTTATTTGTCTTATTATTGAGTTGTAAGAGTTCTTTATTTATTCTAGTTACAAGTCCTTTATCAAACATATGATTTGCAAAAATTTTCTCCCATTATGTGGATTGTCTTGGTATTTTCTTGATGGTATCCTTTGAAGGACAAAAGTTTTAAATTTTGATGTATTCTAATATACATTTTGTTTTTGTTGTTCATAGTTACTTGTGCTTTTGGTGTCATGTCTAAAAAACCACTATGTAATTCAAGGTGATGAAGATTTATGTCTACGTTTTTTTCTAGGAGTTTTATACTTTTTGCACTTACTTTTAGGTTTTTTATCTATTTTGAGTTACTTTTTGTAAACAGTGTGAGGTAGGGAGTCAAACTTTATACTTTTGATATAGATATCAAGTTGTCCCAGAACCATTTGTTGAAAAGACTACTTGTTTCCCCATTGAATTGTCTTGGTAGTCTTGTCAAAAATCAATTTGCCGGCTGGGCATAGTGGCTCACATCTGTAATCCCAGCACTTTGGGAGGCTGAGGCAGGTGGATCACTTGAGGCCAAGAGTTTGAGACTAGCCTGGCTGATATGGTTTGGCTCTGTGTCCCCACCCAAATCTCACCTTGAATTGTAATAATCCCCACATGTCAAGTGGGGGACCAGGTGAAGATAATCGAATCATGGGGACAGGTCCCCCCCCCCCACCGCCCCATGCTGTTCTCTTGATAGTGAGTGAGTTCTCAAGAGATCTGATGGTTTTATAAGGGGCTTCCCCTTTCGCTTGGCACTCATTTTCTCTCCTGCCGCCCTGTGAAGAGGTGCATTCTGCCATGATTGTAAGCTTCCTGAGGCCTCCCAAGCCATGCAAAACTGTGAGTCAATTAAACATCTTTTCTTTATAAATTACCCAGTCTCAGGTACTTCTTCATAGCAACATGAGAATGGTTTAATACACTGGCCAACATAGTGAAACCCCCTCTCTACTAAAAATACAAAGATTAGCCAGGTGTGGTAGCATGCACCTGTAATCCCAGCTACTTGGGGGACTGAGGCATGAGAATCATTTGAACCCAGGAGATGGAAGTTGCAGTGAGCCAAAAATCACACCACTGCACTCCAGCCTGGGCAACAGAGCAAGATTCTGTCTCAAAAAAAATCAATTAGCCATAAATGTGAGGCTTTATTTCTGGATTCTCAGTTTTATTCTATTGATCTTATGCCAGTACCAAGTGTTTTGATTACTATAGCTTTGCAGTAAGTTTTGATACCAGAAAGTGTGATTCTTCCAACTTTGCTCTTCGTTTTTAAGACTGTTTTGGTTATTCTTGGTCCTTTGAATTTCTGTATGAATTTTAGGATCAGCTTGTCAATTTCTGTAAAGAAGACAACTGAGATTTTGATACAGACTGCATTGAATCTGTAGATCAATCTGGCAAATATTGCCCCCTTAGCAATATTAAATCTTTCAATCCCTGAACATGGCCTCTCTTTCCATTTATTTAGATATCCTTTAATATATTTCAATGATGTACTTTTTAGTTATTTTCTTAAATTTATTTCTAAGTATTTTCCTTATTATGCCATTATAAAATGAACTGTTTTCTTAATTTTATTTTCAGATTGTTCATGCATGCATATAGAAATACAATTGATTGGCCAGGCATGGTGGCTCATGCCTGTAATCCCAGCACTTTGGGAGACCGAGGCAGGTGGATCACGAGGTCAGGAGATCGAGACCATCCTGGCTAACACGGTGAAACCCCGTCTCTATTAAAAATACAAAAAATTAGACGGGTGTAGTGGCGGGCACCTGTAGTCCCAGCTGCTTGGGAGGCTGAGGCAGAACAATGGCGTGAACCCGGGAGGTGGAGCTTGCAGTAAGCCGAGATCTGGCCACTGCACTCCAGCCTGGGTGACAGAGCAAGACTCCATCTCAAAAAAAAAAAAAAAAAAAAAGAAAAGAGAGAAAGAAAGAAATACAATTGATCTTTGTGTATTGATCTTGCGTCCTACAGCCTTGCTGAACTCATTTATTAGGTCTAATATGTTTCAGTGGATTCCTTAGGATTTTCTGCAAGTATAGATACAATGTAACAGATACAAGATTATGTCATCTGCAAAAGCAGTGCACTTTAAGAAGCCTTCCAGGTGATTCTTATGCAAGTCAAAGTTGGAGAAACATCACATTAATCTCATTTCTTTCTAAAGTTCCAGCGAAACTAGACTCCCATTGAATCTTTTTCCTGTTTCACTTTGATACTGTAAGCATGTGGGCTTTAGTGTAGAAGCAGTAGAGTGTGGTATGATAGCATAGGAGGGCTAGGAAATATAAATAGCAATATATTGGCAGCTGTGACTTTTCCAACTACTATTCCTTTAATTTTTCAAAACTGCTGCCTTAGTACCATACTTTCACTGTTAGAAGACAAGAGGGCCAAAAAGGTCATAGGTAAAATTTAGGGATATAAGAATTTAAGTAGTATACAAGATGGTTGAACAATTCCAGCTCTTAGGTATTTATCTGTAGTGGGTTGAATAGTGTCTCTCCAAAATTCACGTCCACCTAGAATCTCAGAATGTGACCTTATTTGGAAACAGAGTCTTTGCAGACATCATAGTTAAGCTAAGATGAGGTCAAACTGGATTAGGGTAGGCCCTAAATCCAATGACTATTGTCCTTATAAAAGGAGGAGAGGACACACGGAGACAGGGACAAAAGAACGAAGAGCCTGTGACAAAGGAGGCAGAAACCAAAGTGACGTATCTGCACGCTAAATAATGTCAAGGATTGCCAGCAGCCGCCAGAAGCTGTGAGAGAGGCATGGAAGATTCTCAGAGTCTCCAAAAGGAAACAGCTTTGCCAACACCTTGACTTTAGACTTCTGGCCTATTGAAGGAAAGGCCATGTGAGCTCACATGGAGAAGGAACACATCTGCAAACCAGAAGTGGGCCCTCACCAGGACCCAACCATGCTGGCACCCTGATCTCGAACTTCTAGCCTCCAGAACTGTGAAAGAATAAATGTCTCTTGTTTAAACCACCCAGTCTATGGTATTTTTGTTGTGGTAGCCTGAACTGACTAATATATACATGCTGTATAATTTCATTTATATGAGGTTCAAGAACAAGCAAAACTAATCTATGATGGTTATCTCTGGGATGAGATAATTAACTGGAGAGGGGCACAAGGGAACTCTCTAGAGTTATGGAAATATTCTATATCTTGGTTTAGTGTATGTTGCACAGGGGTACACATTTGCTGAAACTCATCACAAATGCATTTAAGAGCCATGCATTCATATACACTATGGAATACTATGCAGCCATAAAAAAGAATGAGTTCATGTCCTTTGTAGGGACATGGATGAAGCTGGAAACCATCATTCTCAGCAAACTATCGCAAGGACAAAAAACCGAACACCACATGTTCTCTCTCATAGGTGGGAATTGAACAATGAGATCACTTGGACACAGGAATGGGAACATCACACACCGGGCCTGTCGTGGGGTGGAGGGAGGGGGAGGGATAGCATTAGGAGATATACCTAATGTAAATGATGAGTTAATGGGTGCAGCACACCAACATGGCACATGTATACATATGTAACAAACCTGCACGTTGTGCACATGTACCCTAGAACTTAAAGTATAATAACAAAAATAAATAAATAAAGTAGCACATTGGCAAACCCCCACCCCCCCCAAAAAAAGAGCTGTGCGTTTTGCTGGGTATAAAATTTACGTTAAAAATTAGTCAATAAAAAATTCAAAAATTAAAAAAAAGAATTAGGGAATAAGATTATATGCACTTGAGTAGGTGTGAGGTTATATAAGTTTGTAAGAAGGAAAGAGGAAAAGTTGCTTAGGATGATTTTTCTAAGATTAGGTTTCAAGTCTAATTTAAGGAATTACAGCTGAAGATTTTATGCCTTCCATGTAGTATTAAGATTTAACAAATAAAAACATGAAGTGCTCAGTTAAATTTGAATTTCAGATAAACATCAAATCAGTTTTTAGTATATTATATTCCAAATATTACAGGGGACACACTTATACTAAAAATTAAACATTATTTATCTGAGATGTAAATTCAGCTGGGCATTCTGTATTTTTTCTGGCAACCCAACTACACATATCCTGGTCATACAGTGGGGATATGCTGAGCTTGTGAGGTCCAGCCCAAGAAAGGCAGGTAGAGCCAAAAATGAGAGGACTATTTAGGAAAAGTGGATGGAAGCTGTTAAGTTCCCGTAAAAGGTACAGATTCAATGACTGTGAGCTGAGAACGTGATTCTTTGTGAGTGAAAAACAAACACAGGCAGGAGAAAGGCGGGGCCTCCGTGGAGATCATGGGGTGTGGATGAGGATCTGGTTCCTTCAGTACACCTAGCAAAGGGCCTTGCCTATAAAAGACATTTGTTAAATACAATCTGTTTGATTTTGGTGCACACATCTGGAGGAAAAGAAGCTGAAACTGTGGTTTTTGGATCACTTCAATATTGATGGTATTTCTTAAGAAGTTCTGGTAGTCTACAGGTAAAGCTATTTGGTTTTTTTGTTTCGTTTCTTTTATTTCTGAGACAGAGTCTCACTCTGTCACCCAGGCTGGAGTGCAGTGGCGTGATCTCAGTTCACCACAACCTCTGCCCCCCAGGTTCAAGCAGTTCTCCTGCCTCAGTCTCCCAAGTAGCTGGGATTACAGGTGTGTGCCACCATGCCCAGCTGATTTTTTTTTTTTTTAGTAAAGACGGGGTTTCACTATGTTGGCCAGGCTGGTCTCAAACTCCTGACCTTGTGATCTGCCCACCTCGGCCTCCCAAAGTGCTGGGATTATAGGCATAAGCCACCGTGTCTGGCCCAGCTATTTGTTTAATCAAACACTGTATGAGTATAGGCAATGCCTTGCAGTCCCATTGTTCTTTTAGAGGCTGGATTTTAAAAAGCCAAATTTCCTTTCCAGTTCTCTCCAGTTCCTAGGGCTATGACACCTCTGCGGAAAGATGATATGAGGACATATTGCTCTTACTCCAGTGGACCTTTCTTGAACTTTGTTTTGATATTACTAAGGAGCACAAACGGGATAAAAATAGAGTTCTTTAAAGGTGTCTCCCTTATTGAAAACCGTAATTTCCTAATTCAGTAGTACTATCTGTATCTCAGGAGAGCAGTACTGAGACCCTGAAGATGGTGAAAAGGAGCCTGGAAACTGGAGGCCACTGAGTTTTACAGGATTCTGGAAATCCTGATCTCAATCCAAAGCTGGAATACAGAAAGACATCCTCTCAAATCCCTTTACCTTAAAGCATAATTTAAAAAATTGTATTGGTATCAACTATTAAAACGATCACACACACACAAGACGAAGAGGAAGAAAGAAGAAAAAGAAGAGGAAGAAAGAAAAAGAAGAAAAAGAAGAAGAAGAAGAAGGAGAAGAAGGAGAAGAAGAAGAAGAAAGGAGAAGAAGAAGAAAGAACAAGAAAGAAGAAGAAGAAAGAAGAAAGTAGTCAGCGCATCAGAGGAGAGAGCAGCTCCTGGAGCTCCCGACAACAGAGAAAGCCAAGGAGGGCCTGGGAATCTTGAAGGAAAGAGGCTGGTTTTCAGGGCCCGGTGGAGACATATTTCCTGATCTCTGCAGTTCCTGCAGGGGTCTCAGCCTAGGAAGGCTGTGTGTGTTTCCAGGCTTCCAGGACAAAAGCAGGCTTTTCTCTTAAATAGCAAGCAAGTAAGCAGCAAGCAAACAAACAAACAAAAGTGAAGCCTTTCTCAAGCCAAGGTGACCATCAAGTAGAACGTTGGGAAAGTAGGACAAATAAAGACAGAGATGTCCATGTATTGGGGAATAATTTCTAAAATGCTGCTGACATCAGCATCCTTGCTGAGAGCCACTAGTGTCTGGCATGGGGAATATGAAGATTATTAATAAATAATCAAGGAGTGAGACAGACCCATGCATATATCATTCTAATCAATGCCCATGGAAACACCTGAATTTTCCTCCAACCCAGATATTTGCTCATCATTATTAGAGAAGGGGCTGAGCTGGGCAGAGGAAAGGGCAGAGAGGAGGACCTCCAGCTTGAGACTCCCCAGTCTTGCGGACAACTGGACCTACCCTGCTTTGAGACAGTATAGGGATCATAAGGATTTTTTGGAATTTCTCTCGGAAGCCTTACCCTTATCCCCCAACTGTTCCCACTAGGCGCTCAACCAAGCATTTCTTCCAGGCACATATGGTTGTCTCCGTGAATGTAATCTAAATAAAAACAATATTCTCCTACTTCTTACATTTCCAGCTTAGTTTTAACAACCCTAGTGGATTAGCTTCCTAGGCACAAGTTTGACTGGAACACCCCCAGTCCGGCTTTTATTAAAGTACAGACGGGTGAATGAAATTTGAGGATTAGGAACACAGAGGCATGGTGGTAGGGCCCCTAGCTGCTGAGCTGTAATTATCACGCATGGAAGTACTTCATGAATTGTTTTATAGAGCTTGGGGGCCATTTTTGAGGCAGAGGGGAACCTGTCTTCCATCATTTGGGTGACATGGTAAGATGCATTTCAAAGTCTGGTGTCCAGGCTTTTGAGACTTGGGAATTTTAAAGACTTCCAGTAGCCTGGTGACCCTGATGTGGACTTTCAGGACACAGATAAAGCTGATTTCCAGCACCTAGCTGTAGTGAATATCTGTTGTGTTTGCTGTACCATATTCACTTATCTCTTTTTTGGGACCCGCTATAGCAACTTTCCTCTGAAAGTCACTGTTTTCCTAACTTTCTGTCCAATATGTTTCTACTGCTGTGTCTAGGAGCCTCAGGCCTGACCAGTCAGAGTATTACATTTTCCTGGCTGCATATTTGGTTTAAGAATGCACCCAGTGAAAGCCAGTGAATTACAGTGAGACTGTGGGATGACTGAGACAGCTTTTCTACTGAGTTGAACCTGGAACGGCAGTTGCCATCTTGCTTGCACAGAAGAACCCTGAGAATGAAACTAGCATGTTGGAATATAGAAACAAGAAATGGAGATAGGACAGGCACCCATCATATCCAAATTTAGCTTTACTGCTTTTAAAAAAATACTGTAAAAAAGGTATATGGTATGTTTTTTTTTCTTTTTTCCTTGTTTTCTTTTTCTTTTCTTTTTTTTTTTTTTTTGAGACAGTTTTGCTCTTGTTACCCAGGCTGGAGTACAATGGCACAATCTCTGGTCACTGTAACCTCCACCTCCTGGGTTCAAGCCATTATCCAGCTTCAGCCTCCCAAGTAGCTGGGATTACAGGTGCCCGCCACCATACCTGGTTAATTTTTGTATTTTTAGTAGAGATGAGGTTTCACCATGTCGGCCAGGCTGGTCTCGAACTCCTGACCTCAGGTGATCCACCTGCCTCAGCCTCCCAAAGTCCTGGGATTACAGGCGTGAGCCACTGCGCTCAGCTAGTACATTTTCTTTAAACAGTTTTAGTTTGATATTTGCAACAGAAAAAGCCCTAACCTGTACACTAGGTGACTGAGGGAGAACTAGTTCCTTGGCCCAAATGCTGTGAATAGAGCAGGTGCATTGGTCTTCTAAGACCTTCCATGAGCCAGGTGACTCAATAGGACTTGGTCTCCAAGGTCTACACTAGTGATTTCCAAACCTGGCTGATGAACAACAGCCACAATAAAAATATGAGCAGAGATCCTTACCAAGAAACTGTTCATCATTAGATATGGTGGGATGGAGGGTAGGCATAATTGGTATTTTTCAAAAGTACCCCTATCATTTATTTATTGCCATACCCCAAAGCTTAGTGGCTTAAAGTAATCATTTTATTTGCTCATAATTCTCAAGGGGCTGTTGATTTGGGTGGGGTGCAGCCAAGAGGTTCTTCTGCTAGCTTTATGTGGAACTCTCACGTGGCTGCTGTCAGCTGGCAACTCAGCCAGGTGGCTTCCCTCACTTGTCTGGGAATTGGTATTAGCTGAGGACTACAGAAATCCAGCTCAGACTTGTCCACATGGTGGCAGCATCTAAGAGCAAGAGAGAAGAAGCTGTAAGGGGGGTCTCCTGAGGCCTAAGCGCCTAAATTCCTCACGTGTTATTGGTCAAATCAAGTCACGTGGCCAGTCAGCTTCAAGAACCAGGAAAATTGTTTCCTCCACTCCCTGGGAACAGCTGCAAAGGATGTGCTATGTTTAATCTATTACAGTACCCAAGGTTCCTAAGCTTTAATGCAACAAATTACAAATTTAGTGGCTTGAAACAAGGAAAATTTATTATCTTACAGTTCTGGAAGTCAGAACTCCTAAAATTGAGGTGTAAGCAGCGATTTGTTCCTTCTGGAAGCTCTAGAAGAAAATTTGTTTCCCTGCCTTTTCCAGCTTCTAGAGGCCACCTTCATTCCTTAACTCACGGCCCTTTCCTCCATCTTCAAGACCAACAACAGCATCTTCAAATCTCTTTCCCTCTCTGACCTCTGCTTCCATGGTCACATTTCCCTCTCTGAGCCTCCTGCTTTCCCCTTCCATCTTTTTTTTTTAGATGGAATCTCACTCTGTCACCCAGGCTGGAGTGCAGTGGCATGATCTCTGCTCACTGCAACCTCTGCCTCCTGGGTTCAAGTGATTCTCCTGCCTCAGCCTCCCGAGTAGTTGGGACTACAGGCACACACCACCATGCCCAGCTAATTTTGTGTTTTTAGTAGAGACGGGGTTTCACCATGTTGGCCAGGGTGGTCTCGAACTCCTGACCTCAGGTGATCCGCCCACTTCGGCCTCCCAAAGTGCTGGGATTACAGGCATGAGTTACTGCACCCAGCCTCCCCTTCCGTCTTAAAAGGACTCCTGTGATTACAGTGGGCCCACTCAGATAACCTAGTAAAATCACCCCATCTCAAGATCCTTAACTTCATCACATTTGCTAAGTCCCTTTTTGTCAAGTAAAGTGACATATTTACAGATTCTTGGAATTAAGATGCGGACATCTTTGGGGAACTATCATTCTGCTTACTATCTTCAGAATCTTAAATCAAGAGAAACTATGTCACAGAATTCAAGGGTCCAGTGGTCTAGCCTGGGCTAGCCTGCCAGGCTCAGGGAATACAGGTGGAATACAGGCAGTCGAGGGGCTGAGTTTTTCAACCAAACAGACCAGGGTTTGAATTTCAGTTCATCACTTACTGGCTGGGTGACCTTGGGCAAGTTATTAAACTCTGAGACTGTTTTCTGAAGTGTAGTATGGAGATAACACCTATCTCACAGGACTACTGTGAGTTTTAAATGAGCAAATATGTTAAAGTGCTTCAGATAGTGCTTGGAACATAATAAATACTTAGCAAATGGTAATGATGATTAGAAAGACTCCTGGTTTGGTTTCAAGATTTCAGAAATGAAGCTTCATATGACCCCTCAGGGCTATAGGTGGAACTGGTCACGCTGACTTAGGAGGAACAAGTGGAAAAAGATGGCAAAAGTTTTGGAAAAGAAAAATAGGTGAAGAGTTTGGGATAATAAGGACAACCTTTAGGGTTTAGGAGACACAGAACTAAGTGTGTCTTAGTTGTAGCTGTACTACAGCACTGCGGGCATGGCTTTTGTTTGCTTTGTTAATAAGGGGCATTTTTCAAATCTTGGTGGAGAGGGGAGGGCATAAGAACAGGAGATGCCTGAGGTATAGAAGAGAGACAGTTTTCTGAGGCTCCAGAAAAATAAGCCATGGCTTTAGTGTTCCAGTGAGCTAGATTTCAGTGTTTCTGAAAAAAATAGCAAGTATATATTTCAGGAACACAGGTCAATTTGAGGTTAACATAGCTTGAGGAAAAAAGTAAGTTTCACTGGTTCTCTCCAATGATTTTTAAAAAATATTTTCCAATTCTGTGATGCACATGTCACAGTAGGCATTATGGCACATTTTGCTGTACGGAAATGTCAATGAAACTTGTCCAAACTTAACATAACCTACCAACAGCTATTTTATCACAAAATTCCAGGTAAATGTGGCCACGGGGATGTTTTCTTAATCTGTGCATTTGAAACTTTGATCACATTGTGAATGTCCCAGTGGGTTTTTAAGATCCTGGAATAGTTGCATCTTTTTTACTGTTGTTTATTTCCTTAGTCAATGTATTAGAACTTGCAGGTACCTTATTTTGCAGGTGTCTTGGAATTGGCTTCAAAGGACAGACATGCATCTTATATGACTTTTGGCTAATTCATGGTGGGTAAATCTGACTTTAACTGCATGGAGAATGATAATGGTGATTTTAAACTACTCTTGAACGAGGCTTTGGAGGGGAAGAAAGGGCATGAATGATGTGGAAACTGCTTGGGAGCTGGAGGGGACAGGGCAGCGCTCAGCAGGGGTGTGGAGGCTCCTGCCAGATCCCTTATGGGACGTTAACCCCATCATACAGGGGCTCTTTGAAGAAACATTGGGTCACTAAGGTCAGAGATTTATGAAGCTCCAGCACCCTCGAGGAGTCCTCTTTCCCTTGACCATGGGAACAATAGGCTAAAGACAAAGGCGGCCTCTGTATTTCCCACCTTAGGGGCAAGAAAGGGAGCAAGAACGCTTCCACTTGGCTCTGGAAGATGTGTCTTAAGCACAGACTGCGGATGCAATCCTCTCACGAGCAGTGATTCAGAATGAGGTAAGAAATCATGTGGGGGCAAGTCTCATTCAACTGTTTAGGGAGGGCAGTAAAGTGGTCTGAGGTGTCTACATAAGTACTGAGAACGGGGATTATTTAATAGAATTTTGCAATCTTAGAGCTGGAAGGGTCTTCAACAGTAACCTCGTCCAATCTTTGCGTTGCCATGGAACTCTTTCTTCAAACAAAAGCTTCGTAAGAGCCCAAATACAAACCCCTGTGAAAGCAGAATTGCTCTGGTTGCAGAGTGGGGAAAGGGAGAGACAAAAAGAAAAAGTTTATTTATAAAATAAACTTTAAAAAATCATCATGAAAGAAAACTTTTTTATTTATACGTATATCATAGAAAGGCTAAAGTAACATTGATCACAAAAAATAAAATTCCCCAAACCAATAGATTATTAGTTTATACAGTGAAGATACTTTGGCTCTTTACGGACATTTTTACTTGGAGTCACGAGAACAGAGAATATGACTTTTAGTCACACGGAAATGAGCCTTGGATGGGAATTTTTAAGATTTATGGGAACTGTGTGCTATGCTGATTTGGGACAATGAGCGTTCTAGTCCCACCAGGTGGCGCCCGCGTTCGGCATTCTGAGAACGTTTGGTGTCTTGTGGACTCCAGAATCTGGACGGTCCGACCGCCTCGTGCTTGGTGGGTTTACAAACTCTGACTGGTTCTTACCACCCATCTTCCAGGAATTTTTTTTTTTTTAAAAAACAAGCCAACCCATAAAACATCTGACCAGATGCCACACTCAAGAAAACACTTGTGTTCGGGTGTTTTAACCTCCAACGATGGAAATCTGCTTAACATTGGTGTTTCTGAGGTGTCTTAGCATCAGAAAAGGAAAAAGACACATATACACACATTCTAAGGAAAAAGTCAGGAAGGGCCTTGCAGAGGTAGGTCCTGGTGCGCCAAGAGGACGGTTAGGCGTTAGAAGCTTCTAGTTCAGGGTTTGCTGCTTCATGCTCCTGAGGAAGCGCGGCTCCTTTGGCCTCAGTTTCCTGCGCTGCCTTCCCGTCTGTGGCTGACTGTTGCAGGGGAGTCAGACAAAGGCCCAGCTTCTATTCTGCATCCCAGCTAAGTCTGTAAAAGACGAAAGTCGTCGGGTACCTCGGTTACTGAGATCAAATGTTCATAAATGGAGGCATCGTGTCAATAAATGGGTTTATTATTATTGCTTTCTTATGTAACTCACCAACCCCCGGAGGGCCGTCCCCGCGGTGGGAAAGCCTAAAACAATACACATATGTTTTCACTAATTTAAAATTCATACTGAAGCGGGAGGTTTTAGAACTTCCAGGACGCAACGTGCTATTAAGGGACCGTGAGGGGCGGGCAGCCCTTCTGGGATCGCGGGCTAACGGCTACTTTCACCCCTCCTTCTCCGGACCCCTCTCTTCGTCTACAGCTCGCGCCAGGGGACCCGAGCAGCCTAGGCCGCGAGCTCCTCGCCTCCAACCTCCCGCCTCCCGCGCCAGTACTAGCGCCGGTTAGGAGCGCCGCGCGGCCTTTACCGGCCACGGGCCCCGCCCCTGTGCGTCAGCGCGTAGCTGCGCCGAGGCGTTTCCCGGGGGCGTGCCGCGGTTGCTAGGCGACCAGACCGCTCCCCCTCCCGCCCCTGCAGCTGCGTCTCCCCACTTCCCAGCTGGGGCCAGTCGGGAGCGAAAGTACGCTGAGCTGCAGTGTCTGGTCGAGAGTACCCGTGGGAGCGTCGCGCCGCGGAGGCAGCCGTCCCGGCGTAGGTGGCGTGGCCGGCCGGACCCCCAACTGGCGACTCTCCCCGCGCGGGGTCCCGAGCTAGCAGATGGGAGGCACAGCTCGTGGGCCTGGGCGGAAGGATGCGGGGCCGCCTGGGGCCGGGCTCCCGCCCCAGCAGCGGAGGTAACGGCGCCACGGGGTAACGGGCTGGAGGCGCTACAGGGAGCGGCTGGCGCTGGCAAGAGAAGCTTGGGGGTGGGGTGGAGGTAGAGTGAGCCCTCAGTAGGAGGGATGAGGGCAGGGGTCTGACTGCCTCCCCGGGACCGCCCCCACCTCCTCTCTATCAAGGCCCCCTCCCCCCATCCCTGTCTCACCGGGCGCGGGGGAGGGGGCTAGAGCGGAGTTAGAGCAAGAAGAATTTCCACCCCTGGATTCCCTCTGAAACCCTAGATCGGGGTATATGTTAAGGGATTAGGAAAATCTAGGACTTTTTGTGGGGCTTTTTATTAAAGGGGGGGGAGCCCGGGAGCAATACCTTGGAAAGAAGCCCTGTTGCTTAGAGCGGATAACCAAGGGCTGAACTCTTGGGGTTTGCTGTGAGGGGTGCGGTCTAGTTTCGAATGTACAGGTTGTGGGCTGTGCTGGGTACGGCTTTCTCCGGATCCTATTTTGAGAGATTCCCCACCTTGCGTTGTATTTTACACCTAAATGGAGAGAAGAGACCCCTGCTTCCCGCTTTATTTGCATGCAGACTCTTGTTAATTTCCTCTGGCTGTTAGTCACTAGGCAATTTTGCACGTTTTCTTTTTCTTTATATATGTGGACGCCTATCCTGGTTTGTTTTATCAGGCTTATGGCAAAGGGTCAGTCACATCCAGAATATTTGGTTTCTGTTGGTGAAGCCATTCCCTGTTAAAAATATAAATAATTCTATCAGAATGTGAGCATGTTTTTAAAAAGAGCATTCCAAAAATATTTGTAGCGGTTTTTTTCCCTTTATATTTTTATAACACATCTATAAAGAAAACTCTAGAATGAATTTCACAAAACAGTTTTTAAAGGTGACCAGAATATTCCAGGATATTTTAAAAGACGTTAAAAAATTATTCCTCTGCAACATCGTCATTGTTATATTCATAGTGTATCATGTAAAATGATACAATGAAATGCTGATGTGTGTAACTGGGAAATCCGTGTTCTTGGTAGCAGATGAAATACATTATTCAGGGCCATCTTGTGGATTAAATAAATCCTCTCCGTCTTTTGTGTTCCCTTACAGTGGTGGAGCCACAGTGTTAAAGAACAGAGAAGTGATCCTTAATCATTTAGAATTTTGCCTCCACCATCCACCAGAAAATGAAGTGGAAAGAGAAGTAAATTCAATACATTTTATAATTTAGAGCATCCTTTTAGTGTTTGCTGTAGTACTTACTGTATTTTTCTACAAGTTAGGTAGATGTAAGTAGGTAAGTAAGTAAATGAATAAAGAGAAGACAGCCTTAAAAAGGCCTTTTATTTCTTGCCTGTAAGACCCAGAAGTGTGTAGACTGGAGCTAGTCTTCCCATTAACATGGGGAAGACAGGCTCAGAGGAGAAGGTAGCACTGGGGAAGACAGGCTCAGAGGAGAAGGTAGCACAGCCAGTGTTAGAGCTGAGATTAGAATCCAAGTCTCTGACTTGAGAAACTATTACCTCTGTTAGTTTTTTCTGGTCTGTTTTTTTCTCTGTGAGCTTCAGATTCAAACTAGCCTTTATTTTCAAGTAGTGAGTTATTATGAGATCCTTCTGATAGTCCTTATTGTGTTTAACAACATTCAGAAAGACTTGTTTCAACTATTTTAAAGTACAAACCTAGAAATGCTGTCCTTGAAAAACAAAAGTTGGATTTCCTCTGTTCCTCTTCCAAATACCCCAGTTGTTTGTATTCAGTGCCAAAATGTAGTGTAGACATTTATTTCTATTACTGTTCCTTGTAGCAGATATGAAGCAGTTAAGACATAGGATTTTATATTCTTCAGTTACTGACAGATTTTGTCTGTAATCCTTTTAACTAGGTTGGGGGATGGTGTCTATGACACCTTCATGATGATAGATGAAACCAAATGTCCCCCCTGTTCAAATGTACTCTGCAATCCTTCTGAACCACCTCCACCCAGAAGACTAAATGTAAGTAAAAGAAGTCATTCTTTGTACATGAATTGTTTTGGAAAGGAGGAAGTGCTGCTTAATGCTCAAGGTACACTTATGTATCACTGACAACCAGACTTTTTTTTGGTTTCTTTTTGATTTCTCTTGACTTTGGAATAACAATGTCTGTGGTCCAAATTTAGCTTTTCAGAATGATTTCAGTTTGGCGCTCACCTTTTTATTTCAGTTTCCACTGGGATAAATATATAGCACTAGGAAAAAAATAATATGCTACTTTTATTTAGGTAATGCTTATTTTTGTATAGGATGATATACACCTAGTATTACAAAGGCTCCTTTTAACAAAAATAAGAAACAGAAAACATCTCGGAATTCATAGATCTGTAGGGGTTTTTTTTCCCCTGCACGGTGGAAATGCAGTCTTCGTTTATTAGTATACTAAAGAGAACCATTTTATAGATAGATGATAACTACAACAGTTTGGTTTTTAATGCATTTAATCATTTTGGGGACTGCAGACACTTAGCTTTTTTTTTTTTTTTCTTTTTTTTTTTTTGAGGTGGAGTCTCTCTCTGTCGCCCAGGCTGGAGTACAATGGCATGATCTTGGCTCAGTGCAACCTCTGCCTCCCGGGTTGAAGTGATTCTTCTGCCTTAGCCTCCTGAGTAGCTGGGATTACAGGCGCGTGCCACCACGCCCGGCTAATTTTTGTATTTTTAGTAGTCAGAGGTTTCACCATGTTGGTCAGGCTGGTCTTGAACTCCTGACCTCGTGATCCACCCGCCTCGGCTTCCCAAAGTGCTAGGATTACAGGTGTGAGCCACCGTGACTGGCAGCTTTTTTTTTTTTTTAACTTAAGATAAAATTAATTTGCATTCCTTCAGCATGCATAGAGTGGTAGGCAGAGCAGGGTTTGGCCAAGTTCCGTGAAGTGACAAAGAGAGGCTATCCTATGACTTTAAAATTTCCTGCATATGTCATCAGATGAACAAACTGAATAATTGAATTGACTCATTTGTAATATTTCTCTTTCACGTTTCTGTGTTTAAGACCTGAAATTGTTTCTATATGGAAAAATCACTTCTATTTTTCATAGTCCTTCCTGTTGTCATCAGTTTTTGCTTAAAAAATCAACCTTTTTCCTTTTTTTTTTTTTTTTTTTTTTCCTGAGACGGAGTCTTACTCTGTCTTCCAGGCTGGAGTGCAGTGGTGTCATGTCAGCTCATTGCAACCTCCACCTCCCGGGTCCAAGCAATTCTCCTGCCTCAGCCTTCCTGAGTAGCTGGGATTACAGGCGACTGCCACCACACCCAGCTAATTTTTGTATTTTTAGTAGAGACAGGGTTTCACCATGTTGGTCAGGCTGGTCTAACTCCTGACCTTAAGTGGTCCACTTCCCTCGGCCTCTGGAAGTGCTGGGATTACAGGTGTGAGCCACCGCACC
The DNA here is from genome assembly GCF_029281585.2 of Gorilla gorilla gorilla. Lineage (NCBI taxonomy): Eukaryota > Metazoa > Chordata > Mammalia > Primates > Hominidae > Gorilla > Gorilla gorilla. Next base: position 50,119,205 of record NC_073224.2, on the reverse strand, counting down.
CAGCCCTTTCCCCACTTTCAACACTAGTAGTATACAAAACGTGAGCTAAAAATATTTTGAAGGCTGGTCACCCTATTTTTCGTCCCCTTTTTGGAGTGTAGTGGGGTTTCTTTCCATTCTTTGCAAGTTGTTTCTTTAATATGTCAAAATGTTTAAGAACTTCAGAACCATATACATCTTGTGTTGCCCATCAGATTGCTTGGTTACTTGCTGCCAATTGGTTCACCTCTATAGGAAACTATTTGCAATTGGGTTGAAGTGTTAACATCTGACTTTAAGTCATTTTAACTGATTTTTTTTTTTTTTTTTGAGATGGACTCTCACTCTGTCACCTAGGCTGGAGTGCAGTGGCGCAATCTTGGCTTACTGCAACCTCTGCCTCCTGGGTTCAAGTGATTCTCCTGCTTCACCCTCCCAAGTAGCTGGGATTATAGGCACCAACCAACATGCCTGGCTAATTTTTGTATTTTTAGTAGAGATGGGGTTTCACCGTATTGGTCAGGCTGGTTTTGAACTCCTGACCTCGTGATGCACCCACCTCAGCCCCCAAAAGTGCTGGGATTACAGGCGCAAGCCACTGCGCCCAGCCAAGTCATTTTAACTTTGATTCAGAGTTAGCCGATGCTATTTACCTTCCAGTAGGTTACTTATATTGTATGTTTCAGGATCAAAAATGAATTTCTTACTGCATGGTGTTAGGCATGACAGTTTTGTGAGGGAGCAAGAAGATTTTAGATGTCTTACTCATTATTACTCATTTCTTTCTTTCTTTTTTTTTTTTTTTTTTTGAGACCGAGTCTCGCTCTCTCACCCAGGCTGGAGTGCAGTGGCACAATCTTGGCTTGCTGCAACCTCCATCTCCCGGGTTCAAGCAGTTCTCCCTGCCTCAGCCTCCCGAGTAGCTGGGATTACAGGCATCTGCCACCATGCCTGGCTAATTTTTGTATTTTTAGTAGAGATGGGGTTTCACCATGTTGGCCAGGATGGTCCCGAACCCCTGACCTCAGGTCATCCACCCACCTCAGCCTCCCAAAGTGCAGGGTTTACAGGCATGAGCCACCGCGCCTGGCTGTCTCTACTCATTTTGCTGAAAAAAATAAAAAATAAAAAATGCCTTTTGACCTCTTGGTGCCACTTACATTTCATTATGCCATGACTCTATCCCGAGATCCTGTTACTTTTTTTACAAAGTTTTCTAGCTTCATTTATTCAAGATGCTCCTACGTTCTCATGGTAAACTATAAATCATCTGCCCATAGGCTTTTATTGGGTTAAGTTTTGTGTTACAGGGATTTAGGGTTTGGGAGCTGGGGAAAAGATAGGGTTTTATATCTGAGTGAGAAGGATATTCCTTTATTCCTTTTGAATTTCTCAGCAAGATTTTTCTTTTTTTTTTTTTTTTTAAGACAGAGTCTCGCTCTGTCACCCAGGCTGGAGTGCAGTGGCGCTATCTCGGCTCACTGCAAGCTCCTCCTCCTGGGTTCATGCCATTCTCCTGCCTCAGCCTCCTGAGTAGCTGGGACTACAGGCACCCACCACCACACCTGGCTAATTTTTTGTATTTTTAGTAGAGACAGGGTTTCATCGTGTTAGCCAGGATGGTCTCGATCTCTTGACCTCGTGATCCGCCCGCCTTGGCCTCCCAAAGTGCTGGGATTACAGGCGTGAGCCACCGTGCTCGGCCTCTCAGCAAGATTTTTAAGACTTGATTAATACAGTAGAAGATTCTATTTAAAATGCCAGAAGCCCATCAAATTAGCAGGGTATGTGAAGCATTCTTATGAAATAAAACATGATAAATATGACATTATTCATGTCTCTGGATATAATTACATGGTTAAGAAAATACTTGGTAGAGTCAGTCATATACATTGCTTGGTTATTGTGATTATAACCCTAGACTAGAAATATTTAGTGTTTTTTTTTCAATAGGTTTTTGGGGAACAGGTGGTGTTTGGGTTACATGAATAAGTTCTTTAGTGGTGATTTCTGAGATTTTGGTGCACCCGTTACCCGAGCAGTGTATACTAGACCCAGTGTGTAGTCTTTTATCTCTCACTCCTCTACCACCCTATCCCCCAAGTCCCCAAAGTCCATTGTGTCATTCTTAAGCCCTTGCATCGTCTTCATAGCTTTGCTCCCACTTATGAATGAGAACATACCATGTTTGGTTTTCCATTTCTGAGTTACTTCACTTAGAATAATGGTCTCCAATTCCATCCAGGTTGCTGTGAAAGCCATTATTTCATTCCTTTTTATGGCTAAATAGTATTCTATGGTATATATATATACCATAATTTCTTTATCTACTCCTTGATTGATGGGCATTTGGGGAAATATTTAGTGTTTTAAAACAATTATAGTTTAATATGTGTGAACACTGTAGATTTTTTTAGAACAATGGAAGGAGGGTTTTATTTATAACACATCAGACTTGATATGTAATTGATTCAGGCCAGTATTTGAGTTATTTACAGGAAAGGAAAGAAAGTTAAGAAGAGAACCCCTCCCTGAAAGGATTTCCTATTTAATGTGCTGGGAAAACTGGCTAGCCATATGTAGAAAGCTGAAACTGGATCCCTTCCCTACACCTTATGCAAAAATTAATTCAAGATGGATTAAAGACTTAAATGTTAGACCTAAAACCATAAAAACCCTAGAAGAAAACCTAGGCAATACCATTCAGGACATAGGCATAGGCAAGGACTTCATGTCTAAAACACCAAATGCAATGGCAACAAAAGCCAAAATTGATAAATGAGATCTAATTAAACTAAAGAGCTTCTGCACAGCAAAGTAAACTACCATCAGAGTGAACAGGCAACCTACAGAATGGGAGAAAATTTTTACAATCTACCCATCTGACAAAGGGCTAATATCCAGAATCTACAAAGAACTTAAACAAATTTACAAGAAAAAATCAAACAACCCCATCAAAAAGTGGGCAAAGAGTATGAACAGACACTTCTCAAAAGAAGACATTTATGCAGCCAACAGACATATGAAAAAATGCTCATCACTGGCCATCAGAGAAATGCAAATCAAAACCACAATGAGATACCATCTCACACCAGTTAGAATGGCGATCATTAAAAAGTCAGGAAGCAACAGGTGCTGGAGAGGATGTGGAGAAATAGGAACACTTTTACACTGTTGGTGGGACTGTAAACTAGTTCAACCATTGTGGGAGACAATGTGGCAATTCCTCAAGGATCTAGAACTAGAAATACCATTTGACCCAGCCATCCCATTACTGGGCATATACCCAAAGGACTATAAATCATGCTGCTATAAAGACACATGTACATGTATGTTTATTGTGGCACTATTCACAATAGCAAAGACTTGGAACCAACCCACATGTTCATCAATGATAGACTGGATTAAGAAAATGTGGCACATATACACCATGGAATACTATGCAGCCATAAAAAAGGATGAGTTCATGTCCTTTGTAGGGACATGGATGAAGCTAGAAACCGTCATTCTGAGCAAACTTGCAAGGACAGAAAACCAAACACCACATGTTCTCACTCATAGGTGGGAATTGAACGATGAGAACACTTGGACACGGTGGGGAACATCACACACCAGGACCTGTCGTGGGGTGGGAGAAGGGGGGAGGGATAGCATTAGGAGATATACCTAATGTAAATGACGAGTTAATGGGTGTAGCACACCAACATGGCACATGTATACATATGTAACATATGTAACCTGCGTGTGGTGCACATGTACCCTAGAACTTATAATAATAATAATAAAAATATAATAATAATAATAATAAATAACCCCTCCCTGTGCGGAAAAATTACCTCCCAGAATTCTCCAGATTCACTGGAGAAGATGATATTGATGGTGGACTACACTGAAGTAGCCTGCTCTGTTCTGGAAGGCATGCTTCAAGAGAGACATAAAGTGCAGCCTATGTTGAGAATGTGAACAGGAGAGTGGGTGAGGTAAGGCAGATGTAGTGGGGATGGTGAACCTACAGAATGGTGGAGGCAGGGACAGCACAGCCCCTTTTAGGTACCCAGAGGGTTCCTACTTGAAATTTGGACACTTCTGTGTAGTTCCCAAAGGCAAGGTATGACTTATTTTGCAAGGAGAGAAATTTAGGCTTACTTTAAGGAAAAACCATGAGTCAGGGATTCCAAGTGACATCTTTAATATTATTGTAATAGTTCTGTGGAAATTACATTTCTGATATGTATCTGTTCTTATTAATGTTGTGTACCTGAGACCCTCTCATTATCACAAACAGAAATGAAGACCTTCAGAGCCAGTGCAGCCTTACACGTAAGCAGAGTAGGGGAAATTCCCAGGGACAGACGCTGCACCACAAATACCTTTCCTAACAGCTTGTCACTGGTAACTGCAGTTCCTAGAGAGGCATTCCTTTGGGTTAGGGCATTGATCTTCTGTTGAAGTTCAAATATCCATGGAGAGGTAACACAGTACATTGTATAGTGAGTGGAAAGCATGTTTTATGTGGGGAGAAAGTGGGTGAGGCAATTCAGTGTATCCTAAGTGAAGGTCTATTGTGGGGGCCCTCATTGAGCAGAAGGCATAATTAGTGCTAGACGCTTGATGGAGGGAGATCAGGCTGGAGAAATGGAGGAAGCCGCCAGCAAGAGAAGAGAGAAAAGGGGAAGGGGAAGGGGAAGGTTGTATAGGAACTTAAACTTTAATGTATTGAGAATTTTGCTGAATTGTAACCAGTGTCTTTTAAATATTTTATAGTTGGTGAAATTATTATTTTTAATTAGAATTTGATTCACACAACATCCTGCAAGTAGATATTATCCACATCTTACAGATAAAGAAACTGAGGCTCAGGAAGGCAACAGGGACCTACAGCTTTTTTTTTTTTTTTGAGAAATAGTCTTGCCCTGTCGCCCAGGATGGAGTACAGTGATGCAATCTTGGCCCACTGCAACCTCTGCCTCCTGGGTTCAAGCAATTCTTCTTCCTCAGCCTCCCGAGTAGCTGGGATTACAGGCACACACTACCACACCTGGCTAATTTTTGTATTTTTAGTAGAGATGGGGTTTCACCATGTTGGTCAGGCTCGTCCCCAACTCCCGACCTCAGGTGATCTGCCCACTTTGGCCTGCCAAAGTGCTGGGATTACAGGCGTGAGCCACCACACCTGGCTGGACCTACAGCTTTTAAGTAGTGTAGCCAGGACCCCAACCCAGGCCTTCTGACTCCCTGTTTCTTCAGGATGTGTTTCAAAGACTTAAGCCGTAAATATTTAGATGAATTAAAGTTAGGTAGTAAAGATTTTAAGGAAAACTAGCCAAGATGCTTGTAGATGTTTGTTTTTGTTATGTAAATCTAATTAAAACCAAATAATTAAAATTCTTTTCCTAGTTCCACCAAATTTATTCCCTAATAGATTGCAGGCTGGAATGCAGTGGTGCGATCTCAGCTCACTGCAACCTCCACCTCCCCGGTTCAAGCAGTTCTCCTGCCTCAGCCTCCCGAGTAGCTGGGAATGCAGGTGCGCACCACTACGCCTGGCTAATTTTTGTATTTTTAGTAGAGACAGGGTTTTGCCATGTTGGCCATGCTGGTCTCGAACTCCTGACCTCACGTGATCCACCTGCCTCGGCCTTCCAAAGTGCTGGGATTACAGGTGTGAGCCACCACGGCTGGCCAATATTTAGATTCTATATGCGGGCCTGTTTATTTTCTTGACCAGTGATAGTTTTCTATTTTGGTATCAGAGAGACTATATGTACTTGGGCAATATCTGGCCCCTTTATTTTAAAACTAAATGCCAAGCTGTGGCTACATTTGAACTGGCTGCTTGACTTTAAGATCATATAATACATCATGTAACTGTAAGTGTTCTGTAAATATTTAAATTGATTAAATGACTTTTAAAAAGGAGCAAGCAGGACTTTTATAACTGAATTACGGGGGCTGTCTGAGGTATGCCAACACTTAAATTTTTGTCATTTATGTTTTTTAATATTGTTTTTTGTTATTTATTTTTGGTAATTTATAAATACAATTTTTGTTTTGCTTAGGTTATATTAAAATTTCTAGATTTTAAAGGTTTGACTACTTTTTAGCTTACATTTTTAGAGATTATAACTGTAGCCCAGAGCTCCTCTGGAATTAATCTGTTCCTCATACTACAGGCTCTCTGAAATTATCAAACAGATAAAGGACATAATTCTTCAGGGTCCATTGAGAAAAACAGTTGTTCTTTTAAGTATCCTAGACTTCCTTTTATTTATCCTAGACTTCCTTTTATTTTTAACAACAGATTTAACATTTTTATCTTTCCAGCCCCTTCTTAGTATTTTTCACTTATTTCTTTTTTTATTTTATTTTTTTGAGACAGTCTCTCACTCTGTTGCCAAGGCTGGAATGCAGTAGCGTGATCTTGGCTCACTGTAGCCTCCACTTCCCAGGTTCAAGCGATTCTCCTGCCTCAGCCTCCCAAGTAGCTGGGATTACAGGCATGCATCCATGCATCACATCTGGCTTTTTTTTTTTTTTTTTTTTTTTTGTATTTTTAGTAGAGGTGGGGTTTTGCCATGTTGGCCAGCCTGGTCTCAAACTTCTGGCCTCAAGTGATCTGCCCGTCTTGGCCTCCCAAAGTGCTGGGGTTACAGGGATGAACCACCATACCTGGCCAAAGTTTTTATTTTATTTTTTATTTTATTTATTTATTTTTTTGAGACGGAGTCTCACTCTGTCGCTCAGGCTGGAGTGCAGTGGCATGATTTGGCTCACTGCAACCTCCACCTCCTGGGTTCAAGCAATTCTCCTGCCTCAGCCTCCCAAGTAACTGGGATTACAGGTGTGCACCATCATGCCCAGCTAATTTTTGTATTTTTAGTAGAGACAGAGTTTCACCATGTTGGCCAAGCTGGTATCGCACTCCTAACCTCAAGTGATCCACCTGCCTTGGCCTCCCAGAGTGCTGGGATTACAGGCGTGAGACACCACACGTGGCCAAAAAATTTTATTTTTTAAGGTGTACAGTATGATGTTTTGATATACATAGTGAAATGGTTACTACAGTCAAGCCAATTAAATGTATCTATCATCTCTTATAGTTACCCTTTTTTTGTAATAGTAATTAATTAATATTAATTTTACTTAGGTGTTTGGTTGTTCTTGTCCTTCTTTTCCTCCATCTTATTTCAAAAAACCTTGTTTCAGTTCAAAGAATCTTAATTCAGAGGAGTAAGTAGAGCTTTTTTCTGTGGGTCACTATCCCTTCCAGGAGAAGATTGTGGAAAACCTGGTGAAAGGAGTAGTACTCCTTTATCAAGTAGGCTCTTGCTAGGGAAGAGTTTTATAAGTACCCCAGGGACCTTGGACCCTCACTGTTATCAGGTACTTGAAGAATTGGTCCAGATGATCTCAAAAGTTCTCTTTAACTTAGAGCTTTTGTGATTCAATGAGCTGAGTTAAAAGGCTACAGTAATTTATGTGGGGACCTGGGAGTAGATGATTGAGCACTTTGTTGATTCCAGGCCATAGTCAACATTCAGCCCTGCTAGTCTACAGGTGCTGGGAGAACCTGGTGCTGAGTTATGTTAATGGGAAGGGCCCTTGAATAGGAGCCAGAAGACCTATTCTGGTTCAAATTCTGCTTCTGTCACTTGATAGTACCGTCTTGTTTACACTTCAGTATGCATTATTTTGATCATGCTATATGTCCTTAATATTTGGGAAGATACTTGAAACAATTAGTAAACAGTGTAAGGTAGTGCATATATTATACATAATCAAGTACCAAATTATGTGGCACAGACTGGAAAAGCTGCAGTTAGGATATAAGATTAATTAGTATGGTCTTGGCATAGTTCTAAGTGGAAGAGAGAGGAATTAAACTGGGCTTTGAAGGAATGTAGGAGTCAAGGGGATGAGGGGTGGAAGGATTCTCAGTACAAGGACACATCTGTAAGAAGGAACCTGGCATGTGGGGGGCATGGTAAGATCATCTTGTCTTGAACAAAGCAAGGCATGTATGGGGGTTAGGGATGGCCGCAATATTCAGGGAGTCTGAAAATTAATATAACACAAGTTGCTAGAGACTCTTGCTTTTCTTATCTTCTTTTTGGGTCATTTTAACCTTAAAGTAAACATGACTGGACATGTTTTGTTGTTATTCAGTTGGAGGAGGGAGGATTCTTCCATCTTTCTAATGTTTTTAATGACTTATATTCATTTTCTCTTTCATAGATGACCACTGAGCAGTTTACAAGAGATCATACTCAGCACTTTTTGGATGGAGGTGAGATGAAGGTAGAACAGCTGTTTCAAGAATTTGGCAACAGAAAATCCAATACTATTCAGTCAGATGGCATCAGTGACTCTGATAAATGCTCTCCTACTGTTTCTCAGGGTAAAAGTTCAGATTGCTTGAATACAGTAAAATCCAACAGTTCATCCAAGGCACCCAAAGTGGTGCCTCTGACTCCAGAACAAGCCCTGAAGCAATATAAACACCACCTCACTGCCTACGAGAAACTGGAAATAATTAATTATCCAGAAATTTACTTTGTAGGTCCAAATGCCAAGAAAAGACATGGAGTTATTGGTGGTCCCAATAATGGAGGGTATGATGATGCAGATGGGGCCTATATTCATGTACCTCGAGACCATCTAGCTTATCGATATGAGGTGCTGAAAATTATTGGCAAGGGGAGTTTTGGGCAGGTGGCCAGGGTCTATGATCACAAACTTCGACAGTACGTGGCCCTAAAAATGGTGCGCAATGAGAAGCGCTTTCATCGTCAAGCAGCTGAGGAGATCCGGATTTTGGAGCATCTTAAGAAACAGGATAAAACTGGTAGTATGAACGTTATCCACATGCTGGAAAGTTTCACATTCCGGAACCATGTTTGCATGGCCTTTGAATTGCTGAGCATAGACCTTTATGAGCTGATTAAAAAAAATAAGTTTCAGGGTTTTAGCGTCCAGTTGGTACGCAAGTTTGCCCAGTCCATCTTGCAATCTTTGGATGCCCTCCACAAAAATAAGATTATTCACTGCGATCTGAAGCCAGAAAACATTCTCCTGAAACACCACGGGCGCAGTTCAACCAAGGTCATTGACTTTGGGTCCAGCTGTTTCGAGTACCAGAAGCTCTACACATATATCCAGTCTCGGTTCTACAGAGCTCCAGAAATCATCTTAGGAAGCCGCTACAGCACACCAATTGACATATGGAGTTTTGGCTGCATCCTTGCAGAACTTTTAACAGGACAGCCTCTCTTCCCTGGAGAGGATGAAGGAGACCAGTTGGCCTGCATGATGGAGCTTCTAGGGATGCCACCACCAAAACTTCTGGAGCAATCCAAACGTGCCAAGTACTTTATTAATTCCAAGGGCATACCCCGCTACTGCTCTGTGACTACCCAGGCAGATGGGAGGGTTGTGCTTGTGGGGGGTCGCTCACGTAGGGGTAAAAAGCGGGGTCCCCCAGGCAGCAAAGACTGGGGGACAGCACTGAAAGGGTGTGATGACTACTTGTTTATAGAGTTCTTGAAAAGGTGTCTTCACTGGGACCCCTCTGCCCGCTTGACCCCAGCTCAAGCATTAAGACACCCTTGGATTAGCAAGTCTGTCCCCAGACCTCTCACCACCATAGACAAGGTGTCAGGGAAACGGGTAGTTAATCCTGCAAGCGCTTTCCAGGGATTGGGTTCTAAGCTGCCTCCAGTTGTTGGAATAGCCAATAAGCTTAAAGCTAACTTAATGTCAGAAACCAATGGTAGTATACCCCTATGCAGTGTATTGCCAAAACTGATTAGCTAGTGGACAGAGATATGCCCAGAGATGCACATGTGTATATTTTTATGATCTTACAAACCTGCAAATGGAAAAAATGCAAGCCCGTTGGTGGATGTTTTTGTTAGACTAGACTTTTTTTAAACAAGACAAAACATTTTTATATGACTATAAAAGAATTCTTCAAGGGCTAATTACCTAACCAGCTTGTATTGGCCATCTAGAATATGCATTAAATGACTTTTTATAGGTCAATGCATCTTTGTTATTATTGTCAGATGTATTTCAACTGATGTATTATACTATTGGTTTAAATCTCTTTCTCTCAAGATAGAAGGTGTAGCAAAAGTATCCCAACTACTCCTCGCTTCTAGTGTCCCTCGGCGTCTGTTCTGGACGGGTAATTTGGGATGTGGTGTTAGTTGTGGCTGAGAGCCAGTGCTAGGTCCCTTGCCCCACTAGGCCATTCTCTAGGCTCATTCTAGGTGAAAGAGCTCACAGCAGACTGTGGGGTGGGGGAGCACCAGGAAGCTGTTGGTGACCTGGACAACTGGTGTCCCTGGTTTTCAGTGACTCATTCCTCTTCCCTTCAGTTCTCTGATGTTTGGTGTTACTATTTTATGTTGTTATTTTGCCTCTGATTTGTTTCCTAGTCACTCAAAGCATTTTACAGAAGCCTTACCACTTTACTAAATAACCCTGTAAGGTACTGATTTAAAAACTGAGTCATATGCATCTCTCCTCCTTTCCTCTCCCATGCCCAAGGAAGATAAAACAGCTTCTCTGCCACAATTGACCCAGAGTGGTAAAGATAGAGAATCAGCATGAAAACTGCAGTTCCCCAGCTTTGTGATACTCCACGGACCAGCCTCCTTGCTGCATTTTCATAGAATCTCTTCCTTATAAAAGTAATCACTCTCGGGTAAACCTTACTACAGTTTAAAAATGCTTCCCTCTTCTCTTTACAGCTACCTGCCACTTCAATGTGCCACAATTTTTCCCCCACTTTCACGTTAAGCTTAATGCTATTCCCTAGATCTGAGTGAACTTCAGTTAGAAGAAGAAAACTAAAAATCCAGAAACTGGTGATAATCAAGTTTTCCCTTTTTATGTTTCTTAATTTTATTCTCTTCAGCAGCTTTTCTTTTTCTCTGCTAAGATTTAAACAGTGAGGGCTGATAATAAAACTAATTGTTAAGCCAGTGTCCTACTTACAAGGGTGGAGACGGGACAGAAACTAACTCACTGCTACTGGGTTTTGTTTGTTGTTTCCTGTCCCTTCCTCTATTTCTGTCCTCTTCCAGAACAAAAGTATGCTCAAGTTCTATCCTAAATGTGTGCTCTTGGCTGGGTATAGTGGCTCATGCCTGTAATCCCAGCACTTTGGGAGGCTGAGGTGGGTGGATTCCTTGAGTCCAGGAGTTCAAGACCAGCCTGGGCAACATGGTGAAACCCTGCCTCTACAAAAAATACAAAAATTAGCCAGGCGTAGTGGCACATGCCTGTAATCCCAGCTACTTGGGAGGCTGAGGTGGGAAGATCACTTGAGCTGAGATCATGCCACTGCACTCCAGCCTAGGCAACAGAGTGAGACTCTGTCTAAAAAACAAACAAAAAAAAGTGTGTTCTTTAAAGTAGAATATTTGCTTTTTACAATATAGTTCTCAGAATGATCCAGTTCCATTTATTCTTCTAGAATGTGGTGCAAACTCGATGACATTGGAAGAGACTCTTTTTGTTGGGCAGTGTAGGAACAAGAAAAGAAAATAAAAATGCCATGAGTATATTATTTAAGGAACTTTTGCTTTATCCAAAAGTAGTCATGATTGCTGTAGCATAGGCTGTGAAAAATGAGAGAGTGCAAATCTCTCTCATTTAAATGTCCACAGTGGCTTTAGTCTCCCAAGTACAAGGGCCAGATGGCAGAGTACAGCTTAAACTGAGCCTTCAGCCTCATTAATAGGAGGAAGTCTTGGTACTTTTGGTGACTAAGAAACTGGATTATTTAAAACCTTAATTATCTCCTTTACTCCTGGTTTACAGAAGGCAATAAATATACAACTCCTTTAGATCCCTCTAACTCCTGCTGAATTTTCTTTCTTTTTTTCTAAGTCTGCATCCTATCTCTTGATTCCATTGCCTGAAGAAGCTGTGTGAAATTAGTCTGGTTATTGGTTTTCTTGTCTGATAGTGGCATCTTGATCTCTTCAGATGTCACACTAAATGCTGCTCATAACCCATCCTCTTCTTCTTTATTCATCACTGCCTTCTTCAAGGGAGGTCTTGAAACTGCCTCATCTACCTCATGATCTGCTAGTCGAGATAGTGACTCTTTGGAAGGTTGGTAGTCTCTGAATTATCCAATGTCTGCTTCCCCGCATTAACCACATTGCGTAGGTTTGGGAATTTTGCAGGTGCTAAATCTTCATGGCCAGGAAGACGAAACACCTTGAGAAATGGGAACATCTCTTCACTGTGTTCTTGGATCAGCCTTCTTTCAACTACCAAGAAAAGGGTGATTTCTCTGCCAGCTCCAGGAAGTAGTACAGCATGATTGAATCCTTCTTCAGTGAATCTTTTCATTGTAACTTAGGGTGTAAAAGCTCATATCTACTCAAAAAACTCAAATCTACTGTTTCAGTAGATATGAGCTTACGTTGACGTATGAATGGTTTTCCTGTAGGCCCAACAGTGTCATGACCCTCCAGTTGAAACAAAGCATGAGTTATTTTTATATCGAGTCCTTGAACTGCTAGCCAGGTAGATGTTTCCTTGAAGTCCAGAGCAGGATCCAAGTCAGATGAAGGAGGTGGCACACCTGGCTTAACTGCAGATCAGGGAGCATTGAACCTCTACAATTTGCTGCATTGGATTTCTGCATGGGTTTCTCACTGAATAGTAAATTAGAGAAAATGCTACTTTTACTATTTTGCATTTTATATCAACATTAGCAGCCTGTTCCCACTCAGGTGCTGTCCAAGGCACATGTTTCCTTGGGATGTTTGGACAGAATGATCTGGCTTGATGTATTTCTTGGGCTCTGGTACCACATCATAGAGTTGGTTAAATGTAGCCAGCAGCAGTGTCAAGACAGCTGACACTGTCTTCCAAGAGTGAATGCATTGGCCTTTGGAACTGCTGCTAAAGCCATGTGTGGGGTGGTGAGCACATCTTTAGGTGGCAGCAAGGCTATATCTGATTGACACAGATCTGCAGTCTCTAACACCATATTGCTGTTGTCCTGAATTTTCTAACTTGGAGAAATTTAAGGATCTCCTGCATTATCTAGGCAGAGCATATGTTGAGGTTGTTTTGCCAGTTGTTATCAGTGTCGAAGAACTGCTCCTGTAAGCAAACTGTTAAAAGCATTGCTACCCCATATGCATCTGATGTACACTGTGTTTTGGTGTTTGTGTTTTTAGTGAGAGTTCTAGCCAGTACTGTGCCTGAACTTGGGAGAGAAAGGGGCCTGTGGCTGAGGCTGGTGCATGCTCTATTTCTGTGTATTGAATGGACTACAAGGTTACTGAAACTGGGCTAAGTGAAAGTGTACAGACAACTCATTACACTGTAGACAGATTTTAGAAAGCTACAGGAAGGCAAATGGATGTTTCTGCCTCAATTTGGCAACCGAGAGAGTGATGCAGAGCAGAGTCATTGAAGTTGGCATACCTGTCTTCTGCAGGCCAATTCAAGTTTGAGGAGAGTGGGCTGCTTAAAAACATGGTGCTCGTCCACATGGATTTGAGGAAGTTTATGGTTGGGTTTCAAGCTTAGGGACAAGTTGTGGTTTTTAGAGGCAGTAACTCTATGCCACCTTATTGGCCACTGTTAAAAGTTTCACTTGGATCCCTGCCCAGCCATAGCAATGAGTGACTGAATTGGATCAGAGTTAGTACAGGAATTCAGACTGTCTCTTCCTCAGTTACTGGATTGTTCTTTAGCCATTTTTCTTCTAGTCATTTCAGTCAAACTGGTTAGGTTAGGTGACTTACTGAGTTCTAAATTGACAAATTTTAATTTCCAAGTTGTTTCTGACACGGTGAGAGTTGGGTTAGAATTTTTATTTCATTCCCCAAGTCATTTTTTCTTTTTCTTTATTTTTTCTTTTTGAGACAGAGTCTCGCTCTGTCGTCCAGGCTGGAGTGAAGTGGCGCAGTGTTGTCTGCAGCCTCAACCTCCCAGGCTCAGGTGATTCTCCCATCTCAACCTCCAGAGTAACTGGGACTACAGTCACGTGCTACCATGCCTGGCTAATTTTTTGTATATCTGTAGAGAGAGGGGGTTTCACCATGTTGCTCGGGCTGGTCTTGAACTCCTGGGCTCAAGTGATCCATGTGCCTTACCCTCTCAAAGTGCTGGGATTATAGGCATGAGCGACCGTGCCCAGCCTCATTTTTTCTTTCAATATGGAAAATTGGCTAATCCACCTAATACCTGCTTATCTTCTAGTATTCTATCCTACCATCTACCCTCAGAGTTATTGATGTACTCTTTCATCATGTGCTATCATGATTTCTCCTTAGATTAGAAAGTAAGCTTCAAATGGGAGTGTGTCTTCATATTCTGAATTAACAGATTTTGATGCCCGCTGATCATGTGCAGATGATGGAAGCTCATTTCCTTCCATGAACCAGAAGCATGCTCGCCTCTTCTTTTAAGTTGACCCACACAATCTCTGATGTCTTCTTTTTGGGAAAGGGTAATCAGATAAGGATTAAGGACATTTTCTTCTGGTCCAGTGTTAGATACAGTTACCTTGACAATAATGAAAAAAAAATGAATACCACCAAAACCTAACTATGATGTAAGGATTCTGCTTCTGCCCCACAGGGGCTCTGAAAGAGTCTAGCGTGGATCTTCTTTCCCAGAGGAAGTTTGACTTATGACCATATTAGTATGCTTTATTCCTTGGTGTTTAAGGGAGTTGGGGCAGACAGGTTAGCTGGCTAATGTCATTACAATTTAGTTTTTGTGACGCTTAATCTGTTAAGAAGGGGGCTTATTGCATAATCAAAAAAAGAACAATAAAAAAAAATTTCTACTGTGAAACTATTTCGATCTGTAGCAGCTGGTCATGTTAAAACACTTTCTGTTTTGCTTAATTCGTAACTAGGCATAATTAAAGTTAAATGCTAAATTTTAGGTAGCAGCTGATAAATGGTTCTAAGCTTTCCTGACAGTATACTCCTACTACTTTGGTGAATCATGGAAAACTCTTTCTCCTTTATTTTTAATTATTTCTTTTCCATCTGTTATTGATGTCATCAACACGGAAGTTGGAAAGGTGACAATGATTGTTCTAGACTGCCTCTGTAATGCCTTTTCTCCTCTGAGAATTAAAAATACATACTTATACCTTGAGCCAGGTAGAATTGCCAGAACATGTTTTCCTCCGTGTCTTCGGTCTAGGTGACCAATCTGTAGAACGCTATAACTTACTATGGGTAGAGCAGCGGCAGGCATTCATGCTATGGAAAACCTGGAGTCAGTACAAATAAGGAGTAAGAAAAGGCCAGGGATTGGCAAATCAAAGAAGAGTTCTCTTCTGCCAGGGATTAGCCTCCTAGTTTTAAATATATTTTTAATATCCCTATTTTAACATACTCCATTTTCACCTTCAACCTATCCTTCCTGAAGCCCAAACTTTTAAAGAATTTACTTCCAGACCTGGCCTTCAGCCTAATATGATTAGGGTGTTTTTCTGAGTGTCTGTCAAATTATGCTGGCTAATTTCAATGAGAAAAGATTTTAGAGTCACAGTGAACCCATCCATAAAAGGACTAAAAGCTCTCTCTGGTCCCTGAGATCCACAACCCCTGAGAGAAGCCAGAACTACAAATGCATCGTCTAGACTTTGAAGAAGCAGGGTATGATTCTTAATATAGCTCACCCACCGCTAAGTCAAGCCTAGACTCTAATATTTTTCTATAACAGGAGAAGCCTCCCTGACTGGAGACTAGAGTCTCACATCTTCTGCCACCACACGAATAGACTAAAAAGAAAGGAGAGTCCCACATCAGGCCAAGTGGTGACCTGTGGCTATTTCAGCTCAGAATGTCAGCCTCTGAAGCATCAGGTTTGAATGACTTTGGTGTCATGGGATTCTGTCCATTGTCTGTTTGAGTCTGCTGACATGCTTCCTCTGGAAAGTGCAGTTTGGCATGGATGAGTCAGTGGTTTTTTATTTTGGGGTGTTTTTTAAAAAATAAAAATGAATTGCTTTGAGAATTTTTTAGCATCCTGATTGTTTCAAAACCAAGGCTGAGAACTGTCGCAGGCAGGAACTTGTGTGCTGTACTCTGAAGGAGGTGAGTACCAGTCGCTGGGTAATTAGGGCTGTGCTGCAGGTACAGCCTCTCTCGCTTGATGACAAAGATACAGAAAGAAAATCTTGGGAAGGGAAAAGGCTGCCATGAGAAACAGCCTTACAGAGAGTCCACCAGTATTCTTCCTTTAGTACCCAGAGCTTCTGTTCACAGTCTGGTTTGTGAGCTCCAGCCTTGCTGTGAAGGAAAATGGGAAAACATGTAGAGTGCTCAGGGCTAACCATCTCCCAGAAACCCGAATCAGCAGCTCTCCCATTTACCCTCTTGGGGCCCAAGCTCAGCTTAAGGATGAAACCTGACACGCAATAAGGAATACAGTTTATTTGGGAAGTTTGGGTGTTTTTCTTAGGCCCAGGCCTCAGTCTGTGGGATAACTTTTAAAGCCTGAGGGAATTGAGTAAATGAAAGAGGAAAACAATGTTCTTAGGGGTTGTGGGCTCTGCTCCAGCCTGCTTCTGATCTGGCCCTGAGCCACAATTGCCCTGGCAACAGGAGCTAATTGGATACCTAACAGGGACTGCCTTCCGCCACCCTTGAGTTGTCCCCTAGATTGTTATGGCACGAATACAGTTCACTCCAGCCTTAACCTCCCTGGCCTCAGGTGATCCTCCCACTGCAGCCTCCCAAGTAGCTGGGACTACAGGCATGTATCACCATGCCCAGCTAATTTTATGTATTTATTTATTTTTATTTTGAAGATGGAGTTTCACTCTGTCACTTAGGCTGGAGTGCAGTGGAACGATCTTGGCTCACTGCAGCCTCTGCCTCCCAGGTTAAGTGATTCTCCTGCCTCAGCCTCCCAAGTAGCTGGGACCACAGGCATGCGCCATAACACCCAGCTAATTTTTTGTATTTTTGATAGGGATGGGGTTTCACCATGTTGGCCAGGCTGGTTTTGAACTCCTGATGGGTAATCCACCCATCTCGGCCTCCCAAAGTGTTGGGAAACACCACGCCTGGTCAATTTTTTGTGTGCTTGTGCATTTTTTTTTTTTTTTTTTTTTTCTGGTAAAGATGGGGTTTCACCACGTTGGCCAGGCTGGTCTCGAACTCCTGGCCTCAAGCCATCTGCCCATCTCAGCCTCCCAAAGTGCTGGATTATAGGCATGAGCCACTGTTCTCAGCTTTCCCTGGATTCTTGAACAGGGTTTCTGCCTTATGGGACCCCAGCCTAAAGCTAGACATGGACCTTCCTATACTCACATGGAGCAACTCCAGGTTGGAGACATTAATTGCTGCTAGCGGAATTATAGAGCAGGCAGAATTTAAAAGAACATTCAGCTTGCAATATCGCTGTTAAAATTTACCCATGATCAGGCCGGGTGCGGCAGCTCAAGCCTGTAATCCCAGCACTTTGGGAGGCCGAGGCGGGTGGATCACCTGAGGTCAGGAGTTCAAGACCAGCCTGGCCAACGCAGTGAAACCCTGTCTCTACAAAAAATACAGAAGATTAGCCGGATGTGGTGGCACACACCTGTAATCCCAGCTACACGGGAGGCTGAGGCAGGAGAATCGCTTGAACCCAGGAGGCGGAGGTTGCAGTGAGCCGAGGTTGCACTCCAGCCTGGGCAACAGTGGGAGACTCTGTCTCAAAAACAAAACAAAACAACAAAAACCCCACGATCAAAGGCATCACAAACCAGGATACTCCCATGGCTCTTTATGCCTTTTAAGACAAAAACTATCAGCACGTAGAAAAGGCAGTGAAAATGGCAATGAGGGCTACTAGTGCATTGCCCATTGCTTTTTACTTTCTAGGAAGGAATTTGTCAGTCCAAAAGCAGAAACGTAAAGCAGCTAGTCTGTGCAGATGCTAAGGACTGACCTTGACCTTCCAGTAGAGTGAGCCTGGACATGATTTGACCTCGTTTTGCAGAGGCTGCCCAGCCCTGCCTTTGAATCTGGCTGTTGATGATCTCCTGATTGAGGAGCAGATCCAGGACACCCAATCTGAACCACTGCAGAGAATTCTTAATCATTCCCAGGGTGGAGCCCTGACCCAAGCTGCACTCACTTTTGCTGTTCTCAAGCATGTCTATATAGGCTTTTGTTGGTGCATTGATTCTTTCACCAGTGACTTGAGCAACTGTTGTGTGCAAAAAAAGCACCCTAATGGCATTTATCAAGGATAGGGAGCATCAGCAGCATTGTTGACCATATGTTTAGAATCTAACAAAAGCTAGGCCATGGCTTTAGAGAAAACTTGCCAGCAAGTTATCTGCACTCTGTTCTGGTTTAAAATTTGTGTAACTCTGTAAGTGAATGGGATGGGGAGGGGAGATGGTTTCAGAAGAGAATGTTCTCTGAGTCTGTGCATAGTATAGAGTAAGGGGCTTGTGTCCTGAGCTGAAGGTGGAGGAGAAAAGATGGTAGGAATGAAAGGCATGGAAGACACACTATCCAGTAGCAACTTGGCTCTCACCTCCCTCCGTTTCTGACGTTGAAGATGAAATGGGGTTACCCTTCAGGTTTCTCTGCCATGATTTCAGATCAGGGGTTTGGCTTTTTCTGCTCCCTCATCAAACTGATTCTATCCCAGATTAGCCATCCTGAGGTCTGCAGGGGAGGAGGAACCAGCAGACCAGGCTTCCCTACTTCTCTTCCCCGATTCCCTCATTTCCCTCAACAAGTAGCAGGCTGTGTTGCTGTTTTCTCTGGTTGCTAAAACAACATTGCTTACTTCTGTCCCACCAACAGTCCCAGCCAGAGACTTGAGACTGAGGTGAATACACGAGATGAATTCAGAAACCTCATCCCTGAGATCTTTCACCCGAGTTTTTGAGCCAGTGTCCCACATTGTCCTGGTTCCATTCCCCTCTCAGCAAACACTCTTCATTCATCCCTTTTCCCCTTGGAACTGAAGTCACTAGTTGCTGTAAAATGCCAGCGAGATGTCCAGGCAAAGTGGCATGAGTGAGAGGGAGGAGGCTTCAGAGCTCTTTGGAGGACTAAGAAGCGCAATGGACCACAGGTGCTTCCCCTCAATGCTGCTGAAATAATGAGGGGCAGGCGCTTCCGTGGTGGGTCTTCCTGCAGTCACAACTGTTTCCCAACCGCTGTGTCACACACTCTACTGCTACCCCTTCCTAGCCCAACCTGGCCTGGGGCAGCTGCATTTCAAAGAGAGGACTTCCTCTGTTCTTTATTTAGTCCCAGGCTTAAATTCTACTACATTCAGAAGGGGAGGCGCCGCTGTCGCTGGGAAAGCTGGGCCGGGGCCGGAGGGAGACACAAGGCGGAGATTTCCCAGACCACAGAGTCGAAGTTGTAAAGTTAGAAACCTGGTAGGGAACAGCTGCGGGAGCCTCCTGGGTGGGAAATGTCCTACCTCCCCAACCCCTGCGGCTGCACTTCCACGGGGCTCCCCTCATGGGGCGCCAGTCCCCACCTCCACCTTTCTCTGCCTTCTCTTCAGTCGCTCAGTAAATGCCCAGTGTACTCGGTGGGCCAGGCGCTGT
The DNA here is from genome assembly GCF_029281585.2 of Gorilla gorilla gorilla. Taxonomy (NCBI): domain Eukaryota; kingdom Metazoa; phylum Chordata; class Mammalia; order Primates; family Hominidae; genus Gorilla; species Gorilla gorilla. Next base: position 50,099,653 of record NC_073224.2, on the reverse strand, counting down.
GCTGGATCTATTCAAACATAACACACATATTTAATGGAAGGTCAAACATGTTAAGAATTGAAGTACAGTGAGATACATATGATGGTAGACATGAACTAGTGTCCTAGCCAAGTGTTCCTCAAAAGACCCATTCGGACGAAGCGTCCCTCACTAGCCATGACCATTTACTTCTCTGTTTCCCTTATTTCCACCCTAGCCACCACCCTGCAGCACCAGTGACCACTCACTATCTCCAGTGCCTTCTGCCTCAGAGATTGCGAATGAATGGTGCCCAGGCTCTTCCCAGCTGAAGAAGTGGGAGGCAGAGTGCCCAGCTGGAGAGACCAAGCACCCGTCCCTTTAGTTCACAGCAGAGCCAGGGTTTATGACCCCTCCCTGCTGCGACCAACGCCACCCCGCCCCCACTGCCGTGTTTACAGCGCCTTTTCAGCAGTCCCCATCCCACTCCCCAAAGCTGCCAAATGGGTTTATTTTTACCTACTGGGTTGGAAAAGGGGCAAAGGCTGAGGCTGGGGCAGTTCTGTGGCGCCAGCTGGGGCTTAAATACAATGAGAAAGTCCCACCCTGCCAGCTCTGCGTGAAGAGAACCCAGTAGGAAATAAATAGCGCTGTGTGGCCTGCCTGGATGCCTGGCCTGCATATGTCTGCCTGGACTCCAGCCCGTCACATGAGCCGAGGTGGGTTAAAAAGAGAGGTCGGGTGATCTCCCAGCTCAGGTATCTGTCCTGGCATGAGGAGCTGTGGGGTGAGGGTGCCAGCTCTTCTTTACAGGGCCTGGTGGACAGGGAGGCCCAGTGGGCAGGGGCAATTCGGGCCAGGGAGGGAGTGGGCCAGGAAGGGAGCCGGACAGGCGGACTTTGCCCCAGTGCCAGTCCGCCTCCAGCTATCAGCCTCCAGCTGTGGGCACTGGGAAAGGGTGATAACGTTCGTAAGGACACTGTGACTGCCTAACGTTGGTAAGGGCAGATGACTGGAAGGGAGAAAAAGCTTGGCAGAAGTTCCAGGACTAAATCTTAATTTGGCCAAAGCCATTGTTTCCATCACACCCCACCCGGTGCGTGCGCGCGCACACACACACACACACACACACACACACACACACACACACCATTGCATATCTTTTTCTTTCCCATAGCTTTGACCCCCTTCATGCATTCCTGCCCCCTCCTCCACCCCTTCCAGCTCAGAATGCTAGCATCTGCCTATCTCCAGCAACACAGACACTTCTCCCTCCTCCCACGCCTCTCTCCTGGGACACAGGCCTGTGGCTGCTTCTCCTTTCTAGGCCTCAGTTTCCCCTTAGGCAGCATGTCTCAGATCCCACTCCCAGGGCCCTCTAGGCAATTTAGGCCAGGAGACAGTGGGAGGCTCCTGGGAGAAGTTTCACTTCTTTTTACTGAAGTTCCAGAACTAGGTTAAAGGATTCAGCAAGCTGAAGACCTCCCTGTTCAGATCTGAGTTCCCTGAGACGTTGGGGGACCTTGAGTCAAGAGGCTCATTTGCTCAGATCCTGTTGGTGAGGAAAGTACCACATATATTGTGGTTGGACCAGTGCAACCCCCAGAACACCTGTTCATTGCAGTGGGTTGGCTGGATGGGGGCGTCTAGGGATCCTGAAGGGACAGAAAACTTGCTCTGTGGGATGATACAGTGCTGTGGAATGGGGAGTGGAGGGAACAGGAGCTGTCGTAGGCCCCAAGATGCCTGAACTCCAGGAGCCCGAGCTAGAGCGATGGCCATGGCATGGGCAGGCAGGACACATTCAATAGCTCTCAACTAGATAATAGTTTTTTGTTTTGTTTTTTTTTTTTTTGAGATGGAGTTGTGCTCTTGTCACCCAGGCTGGAGTACAATGGTACGATCTTGGCTCACTGTGACCTCTGCCTCCCGGGTTCAAGGATTCTCCTGCCTCAGCCTCCCAAATAGCTGGGATTCAAGCATGCACCACCACGCCTGGCTTATTTTTTGTATTTTTAGTAGAGACGGGGTTTCACCATGTGGGTCAGGCTGGTCTCGAACTCCTGACCTCAAGTGATCTGCCTGCCTTGGCCTCCCGAAGTGCTGGGATTACAGGCGTGAGCCACCATACCCGGCCAATAGATTTTTTTCAAGAGAGAAATTGTCCCTCCTCTGTAAAAAACCAACTGCAAATTTGCATATCTAATTGGTCTAGAAAAACAGTGGACATATAGGGAGGGAAACCAGTATAATTTGTAATTTCAAGGACTATTCTGGAACTCCAGACTCCATGGAGATTAATCCTAACACTGGGGACAAATGCCCGTTTTCTCTGGTTGGGAAATTTAAGAAATCAAGGTGGAACTGGGCCATATGCAGAAGCATCTGACTTCCTGGAATATAATCAACAAATGTGATTCTAAGCCAGGTTGGGATCAATGCACCAATGTCAAGCAGGCATCTGGGGAGCCCTGACAACATGGAGCTAGATGTGGGGGTCAGAGGCATTCCTGAGGGTACTGTATCTAATCCCCCTCAAGGTAGGATAACTGGGTAGTCGAAAGAAGACACCATTTATAAAATGTGGGCAGGGTTTCGGGAAACTACTAAGGGACAGTGAAGTACACCCAGGATAGCCACATGGGGCAGAAGGAAGGGGGTGGTTGCTGGAATCTTAGCGAGCAATAGCCGTGGATGAGGCTGTAGGAGAGAGCTGCCTGCCTGACAGAAGCTGTGGCTTTTGGTAGAGGATGGCAGGCACTGCAACCTCTGGAGAGTGGGGAGAAATCACGGGAATAAATGTGCTGACCTCATCCTAGTGCCAGCTTATCTTACTCCTGTGCCTCCCATTGGCCTAACTTAATCGGAAGCCACATCTGGTTGGCATAGTCAAAAAATGCCATCCTTGGCCAGGCGCGGTGGCTCACACCTGCGGTCCCAGCACTTTGGGAGGCCAAGGCGGGAGGATCACTTGAGCCCATGAGTTCAAGACCAGCCTGGGCAACATAGTGAGACCCCCATCACTAAAAAAAAAAAATGCCATCCTCGTGGCACACAGAGCACAGTGTAGAAGAGTGGAGAGTGGATCCAGAGGGGCGAAGAGTATATATAGCAAATCTCTATGATCCTAAGCAGGCAATTTCATCAGCATCAAGAAACTTTAATTTTTTTTTTTTTTTTTTTTTTTACGGCCAGGCGCAGTGGCTCATGCCTGTAATCCCAGCACTTTGGGAGGCCGAGGTGGGTGGATCACAAGGTCAAGAGATCGAGACCATCCTGGCCAACATGGTGAAACCCCGTCTCTACTAAAAATACAAAAATTAGCTGGGCATGGTGGTGCGCACCTGTAGTCCCAGCTACTTTAGACTACAGGCATGCACCACCATGCCCAGCTAATTTTTTTGTTTGTTTTGGTAGATATGGGGTCTTGCTATGTTGCTCATGCTGATTTTGAACTTCTAGCCTCAAGCAATCCTCCCAACTTGGCCTCCGAAAGTGCAGGGATTAGTGAGCCACTGCACCCACCCGGCAGTAAACATTTTTTTGAGCACAAACCATGCACAGCCATTTTGCCGTGTACCAAGGATAAAACGCAGAAATGGATTTTCAGCAACCTGGTAGTCCAGCTGGGAGACAGAAGCAGAAGTGTTCAGGGAAGGCTTCATGGAAGAAGTGGGAATGTGAGACGGGGTGGAGGAGGGGATTGGAGGACAGGTGAGCAGAGCGCTGGGAGTACTTTCCTTCACTGTAGCAGAATGTCATTCAGCAACGTGATCCACCCCAAGGTCAAGTTTCAGATCTTCCATCCCTGAGATTTTACATTAAAATGTTAAAGGCATGGTTAAAGATCCCCATGTGACTGTAGCCATGTGACTCCACATATTATGTCCACCTCACCTGGGAAGGATCAGTTTACCTAAATGTCATTCCTGCTGGGTTCTCTGAACGACAGCTTTCTTCCAACTCCAAGAGTGATGTCCTAATTAATCAAGCAATCCATCAATAAAAATTCACCGGCCTCATAAGTAGAAGGCACTGGGAACTTGGGCTACACCTCTTCAGAGCACCTCTTCTTCTCAATGAACTCACATTCTAACAGAACAGAGATATGTAGAAATGATTAAAGTGTGTTTGGTAGGAGGTGTAATGGAGGTACGAGTAAAGTTCTGGGAAAATGCAGTGGAGAGAGTGACTCATTCCTAGAGGTGTTAAAAAAAAGGCTTCAGAGAGGTAATATTTCCCCTGCAACTCCATTAATGAGTAGGACTTGCTAGGCAGAGGAGGGAATTCCTGGCAGAGGACTTGAAATGTGTGGAAACAGCAAGAAGGTGAGAAAGGATGGTGAAAAATTAAGGGTGGCCAGAGCCTAGGGTGGCAGTAATTGAGTCTAGTGGAAAAGCTGTGGGATGGTTTAAAGGGATATTATAGCTCCAGTTAAGGAGTTCACCAGTTAAGCAGACAAATAAGGAACCAAAGATGTTCTAACGCAAGGGAGGGACACAATGAGCTTCTTTTTGGAAAGGCAATTTTCTAGGAGGAGATGGCACTGTTCAAATACAAGCAATAGGACCTGAAACAGGGATCTGTTCCTCTGCTCCTCTCGGGGCCCCACCCCACATCCCACCTCCTCACCTCCCCATCCCCATCTTTCTCCAGAGAACAGTTGTTATTTGAAATCTGTTACCATCCTGATTTTGCAACTAAAGAACGGGGCCAAATGAATGAGCTTATTTCCTCTTCTAGGACAATGTGGGTTGAACACCCAGGAGCACATTTCCCCTTCCTCCAGTTTTTACCCCATTCCCAAATTTGACGACCGAGAGAATGGGATGAAACCTTAAGTGGAACAGCCAGTCTGTGGGACTCAGGACCTGCCAATCCTAGAGGAACCAGCCAACCCCAGAGCTTGTCAGTTTCCCCAGGGCTCGTTCCACATTTTGTGACAATTCCCCCGGGTCTAAGCTGAAAAACACCAAAAAATAGGCCAGCTCTTTTCCATTTAATTAGCCATTCCTCCAAGGATGCCAGGTGGAATGAAGTACGAGCAGATGCATGGGGACAAGGGAAGGCGGGAGTAGATGCTAAATGGGGTTCTGTGAGCCCAGGCTCACCTCTACCAAGGCTGCTTCTTAGAATAAGGAGCTCAAGAGGCAGACGAAGGGGCTGCAGCCTTTGGGCTTGCAAGCCAAGGGTTTCAGGCACTGGGCACGGAGGGGAGCCGGCATGGCCAGTGAGGAGGCCAGAAGGGTAGGAGCAGGTGCCGTGGGAGCAGGTGCTGGGGCAGCTGTGCAGGGTCTCTAGGGCAGGAGGAACCGCTGCTTCCTCCGCAAGGGCGAATGCAGGGTCGCCTGGGGCTCACCCGCCCTAGTCCGGCTCCTGTTTCAGGACTGTGGGCAGCCAACAGACCACACCGGCAGCCTTGTGATAGCAGCCAACTGAGGTGCTGGAGTCTATTTTTGGAGCTCTTAAGAGTAGGGGGAACTGCCAGCTGCCTGGGACCAGATGATCTCTGCAATGCCTTCCTTATCTAAAACAGGGTGACGCGTGCTAAGTAAATGCAGGCAGCACTCGGGCAAGGGAGAGAAAAAAAGACCCCTTAGAGCCCTGAGGGTCTCTCACCCTTAGCAAATACCTCCTTAGCGCCGCAGAAAGACCACCGATGTGGAGCAACTACCCCCCCTGGTGGTGAATGTCGGGATAAGATTACACGGGCAGCTTACTTGGCCCTCACTTGGCCTTGCAATTTCTCGCCCGTCTCCGAAAGGTGACTGGGAGCCTGCGGTGTGAGTCCAGGGCTGATTCCTTTTCTTTCTAGCTTCCTTCTTTTTCTCCTGTTTGCAGTTATGGTCCCTAGCCAGAGGCTTTCAACTTTATGGATCAACATGGCACAGTGGAGGAAGCATTGGCGCTGTGCCCTGAATCTGAGTTTGAATTTCTTTATTTAAGCCTAGCTGTTTCCATATCTGTAATCTGGAGATGATGCTAGAGGCACTGTCTGCCTCCCAAGGAGGCTGTGAGATCCAATGTGAACCACTAATCACAGACAAGGAAAGAGGGATGCTTCCTGGTCCCACGACCCAGTTAGTTCCATTGCTGGCTAGGGTGATCTTCCCTGTCAGAAGCCAGCATCACTGTCACCCATGCCTGGTCCTGAGATACCCCACAAGCCTCAGCTCCTCGTGAGCTTTCCAGCTGCCTAGGCTGATGGCCAGAGGAGGACGGGATGACATGGTGATTACGGCACTCAGGCTGGAAAGACATAGGGAGGAGTCGTGGGCCTATTTGTTGTTGTTGCCACTTAACAGTCTTATTATTGACATTTATTTTTAGGTATCTTACCGGACATTTCTTTTATGCACTGTGACTCTTTGTCTATCAGATGCTGGATTTTGTTGGTGAGACACAAGACAGAGAACAAATTCTTGTTCTCCCTAAGGGAGATACTTTGCCCATGCTTGTGACTCTCTTTCCACAGGTCAGTTAGTGGAGCTTTTGCTATAGCTTCTTTTCTTTTCTTTTTGTACTGCTGGCTTAAAAACAAAAATGAAGTGAGTTGTCTGAATGGTCTGAAAGGTCAATTCTTTGGGAGCAATGTTGCACTGTGTGTTTAAAAGTTATTTTCAAGAGTTTTGCTAGGTGTACCTCAATTTTTTTATTGTGGCAAAATACAACACGAAAGTTACTATTTTAATGATTTTTACATGTACAATTCATTGGCATTAAGTACATTAACAATGTTGTGCAACTATCACCATCATCTGTCTCTAGAACTTTTTCATCATCTCCAACAGAAGCTGTACTGGGCTGCCACTATTAAAGAACCATAAAGAAACTATTAGCTTCTTTATGACTTAAGCCACTGCTAATTATCTTTTCAACTGCATGCATTCTCTCCTTCTGGTCTCCCTAGACTGGGCACAAGAGTAGTGGCTACTGTGTTCTGGCTCCTTCTCCAGGAGAATTAATCAGATAATACAGCAGAGAAGGGGGCTGGGGCTTCCTTGGTTTCCTATAGTTGCTGAATTATTTGGCAAGAGGGGTGCCTCCAGGGGTCCTGAATGTCTCTCCCCAAATCAGAACCAGAGCCGACCCATAGCTTAGCTCTGGGCCTGATGTATAATGGGCACTTAATAAAGATTTGTTTGATAAATGAATCTGGACAGATAGATTTGCCATCCCTGGAAAAAGAAACTTTATGGCTGCTCATAGTCACAATGAATTGACAAGGACATGCACTTTGGGGTCAGAAAGATCTGGGTTCACGTGCTGGCCCTATTCCTTACTAAGTATGTGGCTCATTTGTTGTTGTTGAGCCACAAAATAGGAATAACAATTCTTACCTTATGGTGTGCAGTTTGAATGAGGCAACGTACATGAGGTACTTTACCTTAGAGTAGTAGAAGCTCCATGATGTTAGTTCTGTCTCCCTTCCATCTACTAGAAAATCTCACAGACGCATCTCCAGAAATGACTTTCTGTTCTCAATGCCAGTTCCTTTTCCTATTGCCTCACTTATTGTCAGTTCCTAAGAGTGAGAATCCTCACTATTTTCTGAACTCTAACCTTAGCCCTTTCGAGTTAGGATTCTAATGCTGTTAAAATGTGAAAGGGAAATGATACTTTCTTTGTATTTTGAAATTGAGCCTCCCCAATTTCTATTTTATTGGATGGATTTGTGTTTTCTTTTCTCTTTTCTCTCTCTCTCTTTTTTTTTTTTTTTTTTTTTTTGACATGGAGTCTCGCTCTGTCACCCAGGCTGGAGTACAGTGGTGCCATCTTGGCTCACTGCAACCTCCGCCTCCTGGGTTCAAGCGATTCTCTCACCTCAGCCTCCCAAGTAGCTGGGATTACAGGTGTGCGCCATCACACCCAGCTCATTTTTTTTTTTTTTTTTTTTTTGGGACAGAGTCTCACTCTGTTGCCCAGGCTGGAGTGTAGTGGTGCAATCTCAGCTCACTGCAACCTCTGCCACAGGTTCAAGCAATTCTCTACCTCAGCCTCCCCAGTAGCTAGGACTACAGGTGTGTGCCACTACACCCAGCTAACTTTTGTATATTTAGTAGATACAGGGATTCACTGTGTTGGCCAGGTTGGTCTCAAACTCCTGGCCTCAAGTGATCTGCCTGCCTCAGCCTCCCAAAGTGCTGGGATTACAGGTGTGAGCAACTGTGCCCGGCTATTTTTTTGTATTTTTTAGTAGAGATGGGATTTCGCCACGTTGACCAGGCTGATCTTGAACTCCTGACCTCAGGTCATCCACCTCGGCCTCCCAAAGTGCTGTGATTACAGGTGTGAGCCACTGCGCCTGGCCGGATTTGTGTTTTCTTATGCACATTATATGTTCCCTTTCTCTCTTCCCGTGCCCTCACCCTCACCACCCACCCCCGCCTCCAATGCATAATCACTGGCACAAGCTGCTTCTCTCACCCACTAAACTGAAACTATCATGTCTTTTACTATTTCCAAATCCAAGAACTTGGCCACATTCTCCTGGAACAGAGGGCACAGTGCTTGTCATAGGCACTCAGGTTTTAATAATAGCCAGGATCATCAATCATTCACAATGCCTCTTTCATCCACCCCTTCCTTCCAATTACTTGGCACATTTGTTTTCACCTCCAAATTCTAAGATAAAGGCATGGAGTAAATTATTTGTGGAAATTAGGTGAGCTGGCTAAGGTCTGTGCCCTGTTGGATATATGACTCTGTCTACCATGTGGAGTAGTTGGAAAAGTTAAAACCCAGAGGAAAGGAATGCACTTCAATTTCAAACCAGTAAATATTCATTGGGTGCTATGAATATTCAAGGCTTTGGGGCAATATGAACTTATGAAATCTGCAAATCTGATGGCAGAGATTTTAAAATAGTATTTTAGAATAGTCTCTTAACTAATATCCCAGTCACCATTTGTCCCCTCCTCAATCTAATCTACACAACACTTACAGTTTATATAAATAGTGCTCATGACTTAGGGGTCAAGACTGTGAAGAGTCCCATGTACTCTAGGGAGTTCGGCCCATTTCTCTAGGCTCTACAGAGCTATTCAAATATTTTTAAGCCCCCTGGAATCAAATGATCAGATCTGCATTTTAAAAAATTATTGGGGTGATATTGGGAGAAGAGATTGGAAAGGGGAAGACCAGAAGCAATCAGGGGGCTGGTGCCATAATCCAGATGGAAGCTGGTGATTGCCTGAAGCAGGGCAGTGGCATGGGAATGGAGAGAAGGGAACAGTGGGGAGGTGACATTAGCTGGAATTGTAATTGATTATTGGGGGTGAGAGACAGTGAGGAGTCAAGGTTGACTACCAGCATCAGCCTTTGGCAACCAGATGGAGAGTGGTACCTTCTCTGAGTGGCAGGATGAAGGAGGGTGTATGTGTGTGTGTACAGTGTAGATAGAGTCAGTTCTGTAGATATTGAATTTAAGCTGTCTGAAAATAGTAGTGAAAGTCCACTATGGGTATGAGTTTAAGAAAAGCATTTGGGTTGAATTTGTAAATTTGGGGGTCACGGGTGTAGATTAGCTGGTAGTTGAAACCTGGGAAATTGTATAAAATGATTAGTAAAGACAGTCAAGGGAGGAGCCCTGGAAAACCTCGACACTTTAGAGGGAGGTCGGGGAGAAGAGCAATTGAAGGAAACTGAGAAGAAGTGGGCAAGGATGTAGAAGTAGAATTCAGAGTGTGAGGTCCTGATAATCAAGGGATCCTGTGCTGCAAAGAGGCCCAGGACAGAGTTTTGAAGGAAGAAGGAAGGGTTGGGGCAAAGTGTGAAATTCAGCAGAGAGATCTAAACTGAGATGGTGAGCTAAGATAAGGAGATAGGAGGAGTGAGTGGCCAAGGCAAAAGCCGAATTTCAGAAGAGTTGAGTGCTCAGGAGTTGAAGAAGTGGAGACAGGAAGTATAGTTAAATTGCTCCTGCAGTTGAGTTTGCTAGGAAAGGAACAAGAGGAAACCAGGCAGGTGTCAGGAAGAGGCAGGACAGCAGGCAAGAAATACTTAAAGATGTTACAGACAGGAGAAAGTGTCACTTGAGTGGAAATGGAGCAAATGCTGTTCCCTACTCAAAACCATCCCCCTTGCTTGTTGGGCCCCATGATGTGTCTGTAGTCTCAGCACTTTGGGAGGTTCAGGCCGAAGGATCCCTTGAGCCCAGGAGTTTGAGTCCAGCGTGGACAACCCAGTTGAAGCTTCTTTCTCTAAAAAACAATACCAGAACCAAAAACCCATCCCCCTTTTCCTTCCTTGTGACAGAACCCATACCTGGTTCAGCAGGTGAGTAGCAAAGTGCCAGGGGAAGGTTGGTTCCTCCCCGACTTGGGGAACGTTCTGGTTCTTTTGTGCAGCCATTGGTTTAGGAGTGGGCATGTGACCCACTTCTGGCCAATGGGACATTATGGGAAGCCAACTGAAGTTCTCTGGGAAATATTTTTCCCTTGATAAATACCATAATTTTGGAGGAAATTTTATTTATTTATTTATTTAAGACAGGGTCTCACTCTGTTGCCCAGGCTGGAGTGCAATGGTACGATCTCAGCTCAGTGCAGCCTTGATCTCCTGGGCTCAAGCAATCCTCCCACCTCAGCACCCCCGGAGCAGCTGGGACGAGGCACACACTACCACTCCCAGCTAATTGATTTTTATATTTTATAGAGACGAGGTCTCTGTATGTTGTCCAGGTTGGTCTTGGACTCCTGGCCTCAAGCGATCCTCATGCCTCAGCCTCCCAAGGGGCTGAGATTATAGGAGTGAGCCACTGAGCCCAGCCAAGAGTTCAATTTTTTTAAATTTTACTTTTATTTTTTATTTCACCCTTGCCTCTTTTCTTGCTCTGTTGAATCACGCCATGGGAAGCTGTGAGACTTAAAGCTGCTGCAGCCGTCTTGCAACAATGAAATGATACGCTGAGCTGGATGGTGGAGAGGTCCTGTCTGCTGAGCATGGCAAAGCAGAGGACGGTCGGACCTGGATCCTTGATGGAGCTTGAGGACTTTGTTGAGCTGCTGAACAACCCGAGATCACCTCCCTTTAGTCTTGTTAAGAAACTATTAGCATCTTTATGATTTAAGCCATTGCCAGTTGTCTTTTCAGCTGCATGCATCCTAACTGATACAGGATGGTTCTCATATTCTGGATCCAAGGTAATTTAGGCTGGTTTTTGATGAGATTAGGGTACCAGTAAGACTTTTTGAAATGTTGAGGTAAACCATCTTTGACTGTGCTTTCTTCCCTAAAGTAGCACTCAAGGCCATCATTCTTTAAAACAATCCTGATTGTTTAAACAGACCAATTACTTTGCTATGGGTAGTGAAGATTATGGAAGTCAGGCCTTTCTGCCTTTTTTGGTTGAAGCCAGTCAAACTAAGCCTTCCAAGCAAGAGACACCCATTTGTCCTCTCCGCAGCTTCTCATAATTATTTCCATGCCTTATTGATACATTGGGAAGTAAACCCTCCTAATTATTGCAATTGGCTACATTTTTATTGTAATATGAGATAAGACTTTGGATATCATGCTTTTCTCTAGAATTTAAGACAAAGGAACTCTCTAGACTGAGAGTTCAAAAGGCTGAGCTTTTGTCTAGAATGTGAGCCTAATGGAAAAGGCGAGATATTTGCAAGGGAGTCACTGCACGCGTACTCAGCAAGCACAGACTGCTCCTCTCAGGGCTACAGAGGAGGGCACAGGTCACTGGGAATGGAGTAACTGCCCTTGAGAAATTGACAACTTGGGAGAAAAAAAAGTCCTCAAAAGTGACGAATAAAAGCCCAAGTATAACAAGCATCATAAAGGATGGATTGGAAAAGCACGGGGTTGAAGGCAAGGAATCTAGTTAGTGAGCTAGTGGAATATTCTAGGTGAGAGAAATCTAGGGCAGTGGCAGGGGAGATGGGAAAGAGGGCAGGATACAGGAGGCCTTGCTGAGATAGAGTCAGCAAGAATTGCCAGCTGATTAGATGTGGGATGTGAGGAGAGGGGTGAATAAAAGGACAAACCTCCTGAAACAACAGTGGGAGAGATTTTAACAAATCGTCTGTATTGTCTTCTAGGTATGGGGGGAGGATAGGAAGACAAGAAAAACATCTAGATCATGGTTCTCAAACTTTCATTTAGCTGAGGAATATCTTCTTCAACAAAGCCATCTACGTACAGCCAATATATTTGGGGTAGAATGTGTTTTTTTCCCTCCCCTTTCCTTGTTTAGGAGTTGGGCATGCACCAGGGTAGGATAACAGAAGACAGCACAATTGTTCTGTGCAATGATTCGGGGAGGTTCTATGCAGGGCCAGCTTCATGGGCATGCAAGCCATGCAGTTGCACAGGGACCTGCACTTATAAGGACCCTGTGTGGGTTTAATACTCACTTGGAATTCTTTTCTTTTCTTTTTTTTTTTGAGACGGAGTCTTGCTCTGTCACCCAGGCTGGAGTGCAGCGGCGCGATCTTCGCTCACAGCAAGCTCCGCCTCCCGGGTTCACGGCCGGCCGTTCTCCTGCCTCAGCCTCCCAAGTAGCTGGGACTATAGGCGCCCGCCACCATGCCCGGCTAATTTTTTTTTTTTTTTTTTGCATTTTTAGTAGAGACGGGGTTTCACCGTGTTAGCCAGGATGGTCTTTATCTCCTGACCTCGTGATCCGCCCGCCTCGGCTGCCTAAAGTGCTGGGATTACAAGCATGAGCCACCGCGCCCAGCCTGGAATTCTTAATAATTTCTGAACAAGGTGCTATACATGTTTATTTTGCACTGGGTCCGGCAAAGGAGCTAACTGGCCCTGAACAGAGGTAGGGAACTAAAGAAACTCGTCTTTTACAGGCTCAGAGATGCCAAGACAGCCAGGGTGGAAATGCATATGAATGATAATGTCCTAATAGTAGTAGCCTATTTCACAGGGTTGCTGCAAGTGTTGAATGAGAAAATATGTGGAAAGTGCTTAGAACAGTGTCTGGCGCATAGGGAATGCTGTGGAAGTGTTTGATATCATTACTGTTCCCTCCTTGTACTGGTTCAACACCTGACAGCCTGAGGTTGATTATTCAAAGGGTCACAGTGGGCTTTTCTCATTTTCCCATTTCTAACCTGTCGCTCACCATCCAGCCCCAGGCTTATGATTGTCCTTTGGGGGAAAAAACTCCAACAACAATAATTATCACAATAAATACATAGGTGAGATCACATCCTCTCTTGATCCTTAGTGTAGCTAGCTGGTGCTTCAGGTTGTGTCTGTGTGCTCTGTGTGTCTTTGTTTGTGTCTGAGAGGGAGGTTTTTTTTTTTTTCATTTAATTTTAATTCAATTAATTAGAGGCTCTCTCTGGTGGTTTCATTTTGTTTTTCTTTACCTGCCTTTTTGGTTCATATAGAGAGGACCCTGGAACCACCTGCTTCCTCCCTGCCACCGCTTCTCCTTAGGTCCCCAGGGGAAGCCAGGATCTAAAGGATGACTGTGTCACCATTGTCATCAAGATAATGGCTCCCTCCCCCGCTTCCCTCCACTCCTATCTCATTCTCTTGAGCCTGTGGAGTGTTCAACCTTTGTCCTTCGAGTATAACCCTTTACTGGCGATAAAAAATTAAAATACTGGCTCAACACCTCTACTCCACGAAGCTGTTGTCTTGACCAAAGTCTGAAAGCTGCCCCTCCTACCCCATTCTAATCTTAGACATTCCCAGCACATTCTTAGTAAGAGGGAACTCTCTTTCATTGTCCTAGGATTTTAAGTCTGCAAGAACTACGCATTTTTTTTTTCCTTAGCAGAAGCAGTTGTACTTTTTCCTGACAACTTTGCAAGTTCCCCATAAAGTTGGAAATTCCCTTCCTCGTTACAGCTCTTGATAGATGCAGAAGAAGCCTAGTCTGGTCCTGTCTTCTCTCCTGACCTGCTGTGTAACTCTGGGAAGTTAGCTTAAATGTTTTTGGGCCTCAGATCACAGAGATTAACTTGACTGGGGACAGACTGAAGGCTGAAAAGCGTTTGGGAATGATTTATTTTTAGAGGACCTTGGGAGAAGGGTTTTACAAATGTCTCTAAGGTAAGAATAGCCATTTGGGGAGTTACCAAGCCACTTAGATTCCCCCTCTTGAAAAAATGAGTTTAATAATTTCCATTGCTAATTTCTATGTCCCCACCCTTTCCTCCAAGGCTGCCTCCACCCTCAGCTGTTGATTGATGGAGTAGATGTGCTCTACTCCCCCTCCCACTGATGCACACACTTCTGGGAGGCCCTATATAAATAGAAGCCAGAGGCAAGGCTGCAGAATTATTATTATCATTATGATGATGATTATGTTTTCAGCATGAGAAACAGGAAGTGAAACTGACTAAAATGCCCAGTGATATGTGGCTGACCCTGTCTCCTCAGCTGGACCTAAAGGCAAAGGAGAAACTGGCCAAAGAAAACTGTAGCCCTGCCACAAGCTTCAACAACTTCTGGTGGTGTGTGTGTGTGTGTGTGTGTGTGTGTGTGTGCGCGCGTGTGTGTGTGTTACAAGGAGTGTCTTTAAATAAGCAGCTTCTAGAACTTGTGATCTTTCAACCTTATTTTTATGCCCAAGCTTCCCTCTTCATGTGATATCCTCAGAGTTCTTCCTTACTACTTCCTTCCCCATTTCCTAGAGAGAGCTTCTCACGGCTGTCAGAAGACGTTAAAGGAGAAGTCCAATGATTAATTACTTCCCACTACACATGCCTTATCTGCCCAGGCCAGGTCTGAGCTGTGTGCCTTTCTTGATCACCGGGTCTGTCTCCAGGGCAGACATATTCCCTGGGCCCCTGAGGCCTTTCTTCCCTCTCCCTTCAGGGGACCATGTTTTCTCTTCTGCCTCACTGCTTGAGGCTCCATCTGCTTGGTTGATTATTCATGTCCTTTGTCTTTTTCAGGAATCGATTATGGATAAATGGTAGTTAGAAAACAGGGCTTCAGGGCTGATGTAATTATCCCACTTTGACATTTCCATTTTCAGCACCATGGCCTCTGGAAACACTGACACAGTGAAAATGACCTGATTTTCATACTACCTTGTTAGTTCAACTTCCTAGGGAGAAAAAAGCAGGCAGCTATGTGGGGAGTAAATGAACCAAGTTGGTGTTTCAGAAACACCTCCTCATTTGGACAATATTCTGAAAAAAAAAATGCATAGGAAACAGAAGAGAAAAAGGCATCTGCGGGGGATAGCAAAGAAAGAGAAAGAAAGAGCATTTCAGCTGTGCAGGGCATTGGGCTCACGTTCTGGTCCCTGGGCCCACACCTTTTTTATGGCTTTCATACCAAGATCTCGAGCTAGATTAATAGATTATTGGGATTTTGGGTTGGGAAAAACATAACTGTCTTATTCTCGCTATGATTTTTTCTGAGCCTAGAATAGGGGGTCCAGCAAAGCCCACCCAGGAGCTGGGATGGAGGATGAGGATCATAACAAGGTACTTGATTGAGGAAGAACAACTCTAGTATGGAGCTTTATGCCCCAAATTGCAGCAGTTGTGAGTCTTACTCCCTGCATAGGAGAACATGGTGGCCGAGAAGACAGGTGTTAGTTAGGTCCCGGCTTTCTTCATTCAAATCCCCACTCCAGACCTTACTTTAAGTTGCTTAAATTCACTGGGCCTCAGTTTCCTCATCTGGGCCCCTGGAAGGATATTAGTAACACCTATCTTGCAGGGTTGTTATGGGGCATTGATTGAGTCAACACCTGGAATCACAGGCATTGTAGAAACATAATAGGTGCTCACTAAAAGAGAGCTATTACCGTGACCTTTTAAATTTGTCTTTGTCTATGTGCCATTCACCATCCTCCATTTCATCCATCCAGCAAAAATACAAATGCCATATTCTGTGACAGGCGCTGGGCAAGTCACCAGGGATAGACACAAAGCAGAATATAAATCTTGTCAGAGGGTTTATCCTCCCCAGGTTTCTCTTATTTCTTAATCCAGAGCAGAATACATAACAAGTTTGAACCCAGTTTTCACTGTTCCTTGGTCCTGTTCCTCACCCATTCTCTCCATTTGCCTTTTCTGCTTCCTTGCTCTTTCTTTCCCAACTCTGTAGGAAGATAGGCCCCAGGTGTCTCCGCCAAGGAAGGTCCCTGGAATCCCGCCAGGCTCTTCTAGGACTTGTCTTGGTGAGGGAGCCCTGGGAGGGGCTGGTCCCCAGGGAAGCCTGTTGCTTCTCTCACTCAGCAATCCCTCTTGGGCCAGGCTCCCCTTCCCAGGCCCTCAGCTCTCCCACAAGATCTCTGGGGAAGCTGGAAGAGGGCCACTAGGCCCTGTAATAACCACACTTCTTCATGGTAAACAAGAACCAGATTCCTGGGGAGTGACGTAGGCAGGAGCTCTGTGGCTGAGGCAGCTGTGATTATACCAAGACATGAAGAAACACCTCTTGCTCGGCCTTGGCCTGCTTGGAGAAGGCCCAGGAGAGAAGCTGCCCATGTGTCCCTCTTTGCTACCCTTCTAGTCATTCTTGGCCTGAATTACAGGGGCCTTGGCACCAATTGGCTCTGCAGACACAAGTGGGCAACCATCAGCCCCAATCTCCCAACCAGACTAGGTTCCTCCATCACCTCTCCTTTTCCAGGATTTTCCCCACCCTCTCCCCTACTCATGTGTCTGACTCCCACCCTTGGCTGTCATCCTGCACTCCCTGTGCCTTCCTTCTTGAGGGAGAATCATGCATGTCCCTCACCAATGCCAGTCGAAGCCTTAGGCTCCTGTGCAGAGGCCTTGATCCTGGGCACCCGGGAATGAAGCTGCCCTGAAGGGGCACTGGCCCACAGGCTGTCAAAACTGGTCCAGGGCCTTCATCTTCACAATGTGACTTCTGAGTGTAGGATCAGGTCTCCCGGATGTTTAGGCCAAGCACAGTTCTTGCTAGTTCCTAGATGGAAGGTTGAACTGGCTTAAATACTTCTAGGATACACAAGAAACTGGGGTGGAGAACTGGGTGGCTGAGGGCTTGGGTGGCTGAGGGCTTAGTTGGCCAGGGAGACATTTTACAAGATGCCCTTTAGGGCTTTTGCATTTTGTACCATGTGAATGTATTAAAAGTTTTCAAAAAAAAGAATTCTGTGATCTTGTAAACCTCTTGTATGTCAGATATAGAGAATTTCTGGCCCCTGTCCTCATGGTGGAAGGGAGAGTGGGATAGTTGTGTGGAAAAGGCCTCATTTGGGTCAGACTTCAGGCTTAGAAGGGGCTGACAAGGGCAGGTGGCTACTTGGGTTTGAGATTTTCTGAGCATCCGAATGACTTAGAATCTTGCACGAGGAGGATAGTGTTGCTGAGTGTGATGGTTCTGGAGGAAGGAGGATGGGCCTGAGCTTCTGTCCAGGCCTAGAAGTACATTTGACTTTTTGTGTCTATGAATTTGACTACTTAGGTACCTCAGATAAGTGGAATCATATAATATTTGTCTTTTTGTGTCTGGCTTATTTTATTAGCACAATATTTGCAAGGTTAGTCCATGTTATGGCGTGTATCAGAATTTCCTTTTTTTTGAGATGGAGTCTTGTTCTGTTGCCTAGGCTGGAGTGGTGTACATATATATATATATATATATATATATATATATATATATATATCTGTTCCATTCTTTTTGGTGTATCCCCCAGAAGTGTAATTGCTAAATCATATGGTAATTCTGTGTTTAATTTTTTGAGGACCTGCCATACTATTTCCACAACAGCTGAACCATTTTGCATTCTCACTGGCAGTGCACAAGAGTTCCAATTTCTCCATGTTTTAGCTAACACTTATTTTCTGGGTTTGTTTTTATTTTAGTAATAGCCATTCCAATGGGGATAGCCTGGAGAAGGTTTAAGCATTGTGCCCTGGGGCTCATAAATGGGAGAGATATATGCAGGAAGCCCTCATCTAGATGGTGACATTTGACCTGGGCCTCTAAGCATGGGCAAGAATTCTCCAGGTGGAGGAGGAAAACCACATAGGAGAAAGGCTTAACGAAAAAAGGAACGGAGAGAGACAAGAAACTGCATGGCCTGTTTAGAGGCAGCAGGTGGTTAGCACCAGCAAGAAGATAGGGTTTGTAGGGGAGGGTGTCAAGTTGTAAGGCTAGAGGCAGATTTAAGGGCTAGAAATTCCTCTCAGGCTTTGGACTCTGGTCAATAGGGAGCTATTGGTAATGTATGTGAAAGTGTTGTGCAAACTTCAACACAGTTTATAAATATAAGAATTTAGAATACAAAGGAGAGAAATGTTTTTAAAGAAACAAAGTGTGGCTGGGCATGGTGTCTCATGCCTGTAATCCCAGCACTTTGGGAGGCCGAGGCAGGCAGATCATTTGAGGTCAGGAATTTGAGACCAGCCCGGCCAGCGTGGTAAAACCCTGTCTGTACTAAAGATACAAAAATTAGCCTGGTGTGGTGGCATGCGCCTGTAGTCCCAGTTACTTGGGAGGCTGAGGCACAAGATAGAGAATTGCTTGAACCCGGGAGGCGGAAGTTGCAGTGAGCTGAGATCATGCCACTGCACTCCAGCCTGGGCAACAGAGCAAGACTCAGTCTCAAAAAAAGAAACAAAAGTACTAAGATCAATGCACAATGCCTGTTGTGTATTACACAATATGGAAGTAGTGTCTGGCATTCATCTAGGAGAATCTTGGGTACCCATGGTGCTGGCACTGCCCCATTCCCTCCCTGTCAGGTCCCAAATACAAGGCTAACCAAATAGCACAGAGGGCCTGCCCCTGTTGACCTCCCTGGGTCAGGAGGGCTCCTGTTGTCCATTAAGTGGGACAATCATGAAGCCATCACAATTCCCTGCAGCCTCAACCTTTTAGGCTCAAGCAATCCTCCCACCTCAGCCACCTGAGTAGCTGGGACTACAGGCTCCTGCCACCATCCCCAGCTATTTTTTTTTTTTTTTTGTAGAAACAAGGTCTTGCTTTTTTGCCCAGACTGGTCTTGAACTCCTGGTCTCAAGTGATCCTCTTGCCTTGGCCTCCCAAAGTGCTGAGATAATAGGCATGAGCCACTGCACCCAGTGTACACTCTCGTGGTACAATAAATGTGCACCAGAAGTTCTGAGAGCCTAGTTTGTCTTTTTCTTTTTTTTTTCTTTGAGATGGAGTCTCACTCTGTCACCAGGGCTGAAGTGCAATGGTGTGATCTCCACTCACTGCAACCTCCGTCTCCTGGGTTCAAGTGATTTCTCCTGCCTCAGCCTCCCTAGTAGTTGAGACTACAGGCACACACCACCACGCCCAGCTAATTTTTGTATGTTTTGTAGAGACCGCTTTTTGCCGTGTTGGCCATGCTGGCCTCAAACTCCTGATCTCAAGTGGTCCACCTGCCTCAGCCTCCCAAAGTGCTGAGATTACAGGCGTGAGCCACTGCACCTGGGTTAAGAGCCTAGTTTTTAAAGTCACACACCTACCTGTCTATATGATGGTGTAGAGGTGGTCTTTGGAGGAAAGGGACAGATCGATCTGTACATGTCCCTTTTGTCTCTACAATGTTGTAGTTTTCACCACTTCATAAGCAATGTGGGAGGAAAAATTAGGTCCTACTTCGATCTGTCATGGAATGAGCAAAAACAAAACAAAATATAGTGTGTATATATATATATAGTGTATATATATGTGTATATATAGTGTGTATATATATAGTGTGTGTATATATAGTGTGTGTGTATATATATGTATATACAATACACATTTGCTACATAAATTATCTCACATATACCTCAAATATTTAGGTACTTCCTCAAAAGTTTACAAATGCTAAGATTCCAAACCCATTAATGCTCAAATGACTCTATTCATTGCCTTTAACTGTCTGTCTTAGTGGTAGCGACAGTCTCTGGAAGCTCTGAGTAAGTTGCAGTTGCAGACTGTCTCCTTCTCCTGAGCCATGCACGCAGGTTGGGATGGCTTCCCCAGGTCGGCCTGGCAGGTGTCAGCTAGCTGGACCACTTTCAAGAGCATTTAGGAACATAGGCTTTGACACATGTGGAAACAGATCTTCCCCATCTAGTTGTGTGATGACTGGCTGTTATTTAACCTTTCTGAGCCACGTTTTCACTGATCAAAATACCGGAAATACTACTACTTAGAGCATTGTTGAGAAGATTGAATGAGATGGTTAGTATGAAAGTACCTGCTGCATAGTAACTGCTCACATTTATAGAGGCCAAGTACTATGTGCCAGAAACCATTGAAAATGTTACTCCTGTATTTAATCTAGGGAATATTATTCCATCCTTCATTATACAAACAGTACAATGAAGTGCAGTTAAGTATAGTAGTGAATAATGAGGTGGGATTAGAACAGGATTTGATTCCACCATGCTCTGCTGCCTCAAAATTATGTTCTCATGTGAAGCTATGGATCATTATACCCTTAGGAAATCTCTACCCATTCCACATAAACATGTGTATATCTCTCCCCTACCTTTTCTACCCTTCCACTTCCATTTACTTATCTTAAGCAAGGGAGAAAAATCCAGGCATCACCAGGTCACCAGGTAAGAACCTGATGATCCTTTTGGTTGACCCACCTTGACTGTGTTCCTAGATAGTTCCCCCTTTCCTCTCCTCCTTTCCCAATCATTGTCCAGGCTGTTACTCATCTAAGTAGCAACTGATATGCCAGATATAAGCTAGGTTGGAGGGCAATGCTTTTAATACAAGGACAACAGCCTTGGAAACCTTCTTGAATACAGGTGGATATTTGCCTCTCTTCCCTACATTTCCCATTGTAGACTGTGGATTTAGCATTAGACATCCTGGCCAGGTGCGGTGGCTCACGCCTGTAATCCCAGCACTTTAGGAGACCAAGGCGGGCGGATCACCTGAGGTCAGGAGTTCGAGAACAGCCTGATCAACATGGTGAAACCCCGTCTCTACTAAAAATACAAAAATTAGCCAGGTGTAGTGGCAGTTGCCTGTAATCCCAGCTACTCGGGAGGCTGAGGCAGGAGAATTGCTTGAACTCGGGAGACGGAGGTTGCAGTGAGCCAGGATCATGTCATTGCACTCCAGCCTGGGCAACAAAGCAAGACTCCATCTCAAAAAAAAAAAAAAAAAAAAAAAAAAAAGAATTAGGCATACTGTAGTCCTAATTACTCTCATTTGTAGTCCCTTTGGACCATATTATGTCTGTTGATGTGCAGAGGTGAAGTTTCTGTTCCCCTTTGGGTACTTCCTTCTTTCTCTTTCTATTCACATTCTTTGCCACTGCCCCAGCTGTTCCCTGCCGTGGCATTAAACTGTCAAAGGATGAAGTGCAGATGAGGGCACGGAGGGCACCAAGGGCACCGTGGGTGGGGGAAGGATTTTTCCCCTCTGGGATGTCTTAAATAGGGCATTACCAATGGCACTTGCTATGGGTAGAATTCCTTTCTGTGAGGCAGCCGTTAACACCTTCAGAGAGAGCTAAGATAGAAGGGATGATAGAGGCCATCCTGACCAATATTTTGAGGTCATTTTCTGGGTCAGAAATTTTTGTGACTGAGTCTTATGTATATATATCTGTCAGTTTTGCTTTGGGGGAATTTCTCATTTTATCACAGAAATACTAGCCTATGACATGAAGACTATTTCTCTCTGGCTCTAAGCCATTTTTCTTTCCAAGAGTGGGTTTTTAGTGGACAGAGCTTCTTCTGTAAATCATGCTCCTTCTTGCAATATTTTGTTTGCGGTACTAGCAGTGGATACAAAGGCTGCTTTTTATCTGTGTTCATGCGCAGATCCGCCAGCCTGTGGATGATCCTCTCTCATCAAGAGAGTGTTAGCTGAAAATTTCCAAGAGATTCACCTCCATAAATTTCCACCCTCTGTCACTCGTTCATAATGCCACGTCACAGTAAAACAGGAAACTTTTACTCCCTGATGGTGTGAAGGCTGTGTGGGGGAATCTTGAAGAAAAAGATTGTCACAATGTATCCTATCATATAACCCAGTCGTGCAAATTAACATAGACCTATATTCTGTAACAGATTAGGCCAAGATGGAAGGAAATTGAGGTGTGGAAAATTTATGTTGCTCTAAAATGGAAAGAATAGCCCATACCTCTTCAGGCAATTCCTGCCCAGAAATAGCAGATATCATATTTCTGACATTAAGAAGGATATGTGAGTGTATGTCTGCTCAGGATCTATAGTAAGGACCATGAGCATGGACTTTGGGTCAGAAAGACTTGGGTCCTGTGCTTCGCTAGTGGAATGACTCTGAGAAAGTTATTTAATTTCTCTGGGACTCAGTTTTCTTGTTTATACAACAGATAAGTGAGGATAACAGTACAGACCTCATAGGGCTATGTAAGAGTAGGATAAGGCTTGGCTGTGAATGATAGAAAACATAGACCATCAGTCACTTCAACAAGAAGGCCATTTATTGTTCTTTCATATTAAAGTCTGGGTAGGTGGTTCATTGCTGATATGATGGACCCAGGTTCACCAGTATACAGACTCTTTCTGTCCTTTTGTTCTGTCTTCCTCAACCTGTAACCTCCACTTCACCATCCAAGATGGCTCCAGCTGTGAAATTTTTATTCCAGTCAGCAGGAAAGAAAAAAGAGAAGGAGAAGAAGAAGGACATACTTCTTTCCATAAACCACTTCCATTTACAAGTCATTGGTTATAACTTAATCTTATGAATGTAACCGGCTATAATGGAGGCTGCTCAAATGGGAAATGTAATTTTTATTCCAGGCAGTCTTGTGCTTAGCTAAATATGGGGTGCTCTTTACTATCAAAGAGAGGAAAAAAAGGTGTTAGCCCACCCAACTAGCAATCTCAGCCACAGATCGTCATGAGATTTAAATGAGACAATGCAGGTAGAGGGATGAGCACAGTGTTGGGCACTCAGGAAGCACTCAAAAAACATTGTCATCATCATCATCATCATCATCAACATCATCATCACCATCATCATGAGAAGGTGAGGAATACTTTGAAACTATGACAAGGCATTTTCTTATTTTAACCTGGTCTTGCTGCTAACATCACCCTTGGCCACCTCCCTTTTAAGGTGATTTGAGTTTCATCTTTTATGATACCTTTGAACATGCCTTCATGAAACAAAACTATATAAAAAGGAAAGCAAGGGAAAGGTGAACATAGGACTCAGGATGATGGGGTCTTGGGCCATGAAAATGGAGGGGTTGGGGGAGTGTGTGTGGAGGAATCATCTAGTTAGATGTAAATTATTGTCGAAGTTCTAGTTTTTATTTTGGGTAATGGAGTCACAAGTGCTTACTGCATTATTAAAAATAATTATTAACTAACAATAAAAGTGGAGCTGCATGGATCAATGATCCAATGACGAGAGTGTGTCATGAATCAAGGATTATAATTAATCCATTTCTATGTACCTGAGGTCCTTAAATTGTCTTTGTGTGTACTATATTGCATGGCATATGTGTTTGCATGTTAATAGTAGATAAAAATAGTACTTTCTATTTGCATAGACTTTCAAGTTTTGAAGCGCTTTTACACATCCATAAAAACTGTTTATTAAGTAGTTCATTACAGATGGCTAAGAGCCTGGTGTTACACAAATAGGACTTTGGACTGCTTCCTGTAGGAAAGTTTTTATTTTATCCTTGCACAAGCCCTACAAAGTAGGCAAGGCAGATGTTATTGTCACTATTTTGCAGATGAGAAGGAAGGAACTGAGAGAGCAAGGGGCTCTCATGAGGTTACATAGCGAGTCAGTATCAGAATGGAACTTAAGACTCAGGATCTCTTGGCCAGTGCTTCTGCATTTAGCACATCTCACTCCTCAATTATTCATCCACTAGGCGTTTATTCTGTTACATGGCATGCTGTGCTTATGTGCTGTGTTCATATATGTGTGTGTTTTCTGGTGCTGTGTGTGCAGTTCATATAATCTCTATCCACTATGTATGTACCCTCAGAGTCCCTGTGTGCCCCCTAGGCCTATTTGGCTCTTGCAGCTCCGGGAGGACTCTCAGGTGGGAATTCAGTTGTCCTGTTATTCCCAGATCATTGGGCCTCACCATCTCCCTGGAGCTCCAGCTAGGTAGGAAAGCAGCTTTGATATCAGGAATAGATCCGTAGGCCATGAGCACAGAGCAGAGGAGCAAGCCAGCAATGTCTAAATAATGGTGATATTTAATATTTCATCATAATGTATAGTTTATGCTTTAGGATGTGTTCTCATAATTACTATTTCATTTTATTCTCTCTCAGCCCCGAAAGTAGATTTTGTTGTTTTTCTCTTTTCTTTTTCAGATACTGAGAGATGTTACATGTCTTGCTCAAGGTAACCCAGTTGGAGGACAGTCTTGGCTTCAGCTCATTTGTCTCTAGATCCTGTCATCTTACCACTGTGCCTTGCTGCCTCTGAAAAGGCAGAAGGAAGTTATTCTCTTTCTAGCTTTGTGGAGAAAAGCAGGTGATACCTCAACACCAAGCCATAGGGAGCCTCCAGTGACTCTGCAAAGAAAAAAAAGACCAACTCAGACTCCAGAGCAGCCCCACCAGAGCCTGAGCAGTTGGAGCCTTCCACCTTCCCACCCCTGCGTTCCTCTTGTCCTTGGGCATCTCCTGTGTGTGCTTCGGGGAGGTGATAGCAGTGCTATAGAAGTGGTGGAGTGAAGGCGTTTTCCCATCCCCGTGGCCTTAGATAGTGTCTTTGTCTTTGAAGAGTCAGGGGCATCTGGGGAGCTGTCTAACCATATCTATCCTGTAGACTCAGGAGGAAGCTGCTGGCTGCTGTAGACAGAAGAGAATCCCTGTGCTTCGGGCTCCTAGGAAGGTGTCTGCCATCCTCTCTGTGCCACTGTTATCTGTCTTCTTCCCCACCAGATAACACCATCCACCGCTGCAGGGCTGAGCACGGCACCTTGTACATGGAGCTAAGCAGATGCTGCTTGAGAAGAGCATATGTTTGTGTCGGGGGAACCATGTCTCTCCTTGGTCCACAGAGCCCTGCCTGCCCCAGGAAAGGACAGCGTTGGGAGGGTAACTCCCACCCCTCACTCCTCCCCCTCATTCCTGCCTCCACAAGCATCTTCTGGGAAAGGTGAATGAGGGAAGAGACATTTGCACTTGTCCCTTACCTACCTAAGTTCTATCCCCAGTGGCCACTTCTGGGGGTGTTGTCTTCTCTCTGGAGTTTTGGGGGACCTATTAGGGGGCATGTGTGGCCATAGGTCAAGCCTCATTCTCTAACTGGCCTTACCAAGACTTAAGCTGAGGTTTTGTGTTCACCTGTCTGGGTCGCTTGCCATTTCTCAAATGTTCTGCCAGTCAGAGGTGGGAGGAGGTCGGCAGGGATGTACTTGGTCATCTCGAACCCCATCAGAATGTGTGTGGAGGCCTCCTGGCAGCTTCTATGCAGGGTCCAGCTAGATCCCTGGGCTTTTCCTGAGATGCACGGGGCTAACCCACTTCTTACGGATTAATTTTTCCACATCGGAAATCAGAAGCCATTCCCCAGGGCCTCCCCTTCAGTTTCATTATCTCCTCTGACTCTGCCCACAACCTTTGAAAAGGTCTCGCTGTTCTTCCCACGGAGAGAGAGGTGCAAGGCTTGCTCAGCCTCACACAGCCAATCCGTGGCAAAGGATGGCGGGAATTCAGGTGGCCCCAATCTCAACCCATCCTCTTCCCACCCTGTATCCTTTTTAGTTTATTTACATGAAAACATGTTCAAAGGTATAATTACTAAAGTGCTCCTGGTTACACAATAATACGTCTTTACTGAAAAACAATAAATTAATGAGAAAAGAGATGCAAAAAACCTCAGAGGAAAATGTTGAAGTTAGGGAAATATTTAATACGCCCGCCTTTGGCTCACACCTTTTCCTGGGATGAATGACCCCTGTGATTCCAGCTCCCCCCCACCCCCCCGAGGTCTCATCTAGCTGGATACCTACGAGCCATCCCTCTCCTTGGAAATACACCCCTCTCCCAATTCGCTGCCGCTAAGAGGCCCAGACAATTGGAGAGGAGTGGATTTTCCATCTGAATTATGCAGCTCCTTTGACATGCCTCCCCTCTCCCTTTGCATAGCCTTGGTTAAGAACTAGCATTTCTTCGTCCCCTCTCCCTGTCCCCTCTCACTGTCCCCGAGGCAGCAGCCCCCAGCCTACTCCGCGATCCTCCCAGCTCCCGGCACCGCGCGTCCTCCCCTTTAAGGCCCGCCCCTCCCCCCACGCCACGCCTCCCCAGGCCCCGCCCCCCGCCCCTCCCCTTTAAGGACCGGCCCCGGACGCAGACGAGGCTGTGACGCGGCCGCCGGCCCGGGGCTGGGTACATTGTCGCGCGGCCGCTTCCCCCCGGCCGGGCCCCCGCCGCTCCGCGGTCCCCAGAGCGCCAGGCCCCCGGGGGGAGGGAGGGAGGGCGCCGGGCCGGTGGGCGCCAGCGGCGCGCGGCGGGACCCACGGAGCCCCGCGACCCGCCGAGCCTGGAGCCGGGCCGGGTCGGGGAAGCCGGCTCCAGCCCGGAGCGAACTTCGCAGCCGGTCGGGGGGCGGCGGGGAGGGGGCCCGGAGCCGGAGGAGGGGGCGGCCGCGGGCACCCCCGCCTGTGCCCCTGCGCCCCCGGGCACCATGCTGTCCAACTCCCAGGGCCAGAGCCCGCCGGTGCCGTTCCCCGCCCCGGCCCCGCCGCCGCAGCCCCCCGCCCCTGCCCTGCCGCACCCCCCGGCGCAGCCGCCGCCGCCGCCCCCGCAGCAGTTCCCGCAGTTCCACGTCAAGTCCGGCCTGCAGATCAAGAAGAACGCCATCATCGATGACTACAAGGTCACCAGCCAGGTCCTGGGGCTGGGCATCAACGGCAAAGTTTTGCAGATCTTCAACAAGAGGACCCAGGAGAAATTCGCCCTCAAAGTAGGTCTGGGGCCCGGGGAGGGGAGGCGGGGCCGGTCCCGGGCCCTGGAGCTCCACGGCGTCGGGTGCCCGCCCCGGCCTGGGTCGCGGCGCGGGGCGGAGGGGTGGCCGCGGCGGGGCGGGGCGGGGCGGCCGGGCCGGGGGTGCCGAGTGCGGCGCGGGCGGCGGGTCCCAGCGCCCTCGCCTCCCTGACCGCTTCCGGCCGCTCCCGGGCGGGAGCCCTGGGACCCGCTCCTGGGGACTCAGGGGACCCTGCCATTTTGGGGTTTGAGCGGGATCCAGCCGAGTCAGAACGGTTGGCTTCGGGACTTCTGCTAATTTCACTCCATCTCAAGGAAGTGATTTTGGGGGTGGTGGTTCCCCGTCCTCTCCTCCCTCCTTTTTCTCTCTCTGCGGCCACAAAAGGCCCATTACTCATTGAGCTGGTTGGTCGGTTGGTTTGGAGAAGTCGGATCGCAGAGGTTTATTTAGCCTCGCTCCTTATTTGGGAGCCGGAATGTGTGATTTCACTTCCCCGAGCCTCGCGAGGGCAGCCGGGCCGCCTTGGGGCGCGCCGGCCAGGAGGTGTGCGGCGGGAGGGTCCTGGGTGTTCCCCGGCTGCGGGGGCGGGATTGTTTGGATCCCGGAGCTGGCCCCCTCCCACGCCCGCGCGGGGCGGCTCCGGGGAGAGGCCGGCGGTGTCCGCGGCCCGGCTGGCTGATCATTGTGAACAGTCTGTAACCCGCGGCCGGGCCCGTGCTGATTCCGCCTCCTAGAGAGGGCCACTTGCTGTCCTGGACTCGCGCCGTGATGGGCAGTCTGAGGAAACATTATCCTTGAGTCGGGGGAGCCCATCCCTTTTCTTTCTTTAAGGGGTGTGGTGGTGGGGAGAATAAGGATTCAAGTGAGAATATCGACTTCAGAAGTTAAACACAATGGACTGGGAGGTCTCATGAGATGGGTGGGTCCGCAGGGAAGTGTGAGCCGGTCTTGCAGGGTCACCAACAAGGTTTTCCTCTCACAGGGGTTTCGGGTCAAACCAATCTCTAAAGGTGACACCTCAGGTCTGTTTCCCCTGGGGTGTCTCAGTGATTGGAGGAGGAGAAAAATACTTCCTGTGTTATATTTTTCTCTTCCCCTTCAGCCCCCACAGCGAGCTGTATTTCAGTTATCAAGTACAAAACTCAGAAATGTGGTATGGGTGGAACTATTGGAATATACGATGAGGTGTTTTAAAAAAAACACCAGTACTTCGGGGTTGTACGGGGCAAGCATGTTCCATTTCTAGATTTTAAGGCCTCTAGAATTGTTTTCCTGCTGCTCTCATACTCAACCCTGTCACAGTGCTTTGCTTTCTACTGTAAGTTATTGCTCTGGGATCTCGGTTGTTGTTTAGTGTTGACTGTTGGAGAGGGGATAAGTATCTTCAACACTTCAACATTTGTGTCTTAGACTTCTCTTTCCCTATTCATAACTGAAGGGAAAGGAGGAGGAGGAGTTGTTTGGATTGAGCATGGCTCTGACCTTGGGGACTGGAGTTGGGTGAATACAGTTTGACCACAGTTAACCTGTATCATTGAGGAAGTGACAGACGGTCTTTACAGGGGTGTTTGCTGTCCCCTCTGAGACACCATCTGCCTTCACCCATTAGTAGTTTGGGGACACTGGCTGTTCATTCTCTTGGATATTTGGAATATTATGTAAAGACTTCAGAACAAAAGCTCCCAACTTCTGCTCTGTATTCTGTTTAATAGACACACGCACAAAATCATCCTATAAAATGCTTTTGAGTGGCAATTCAGATTTCTCTTGTAACTAACGAGAGAGAGGTTTACATATTTT
This sequence comes from Gorilla gorilla gorilla, assembly GCF_029281585.2. NCBI lineage: Eukaryota > Metazoa > Chordata > Mammalia > Primates > Hominidae > Gorilla > Gorilla gorilla. Next base: position 50,071,060 of record NC_073224.2, on the reverse strand, counting down.
TCTACTTTGAATAGTTTTGGAAGGAAAAATCCAGCAGCGTGTTAAATAACACTCATAGTTTATCCCTCTCAGGTTAGAAGTGGGCGAAGAGTGAAGTCAGTCTGTTTTGACAGGCAGCCTGCTCCCAGATCTTTTAAGTTGACTCAACTGTTAAATTGTGGATTTCCCACACACGTCTTTGTGTTAAAACTTAATAATGGAGGAAGAAAGGAGAGACAAGGCATTTGGAGACTGACAGCAGTGTTAACAGCACTTCCATATCCAAATATTGGCTGAGACATAATTACAGCTGTGGGGGGAATCTGGTTCAAAGAACGCTGTTCCAGAGACACACACCAAAGAGATTTCTAGATCTTGAATTTTGATTAACCTCAGGTGCTGAGTAGTGAAATGGTTTTCAAAACTGGAAGTCTAGTGATTATAAAGCAGGAGAGGAAGATGGAGTGGGGCAAGAGGGATTACCCCCTTGGGAAGGTGCCTGAGAAAAGGGGAGGAGACCTCTATTCTACAGTGTGCCGAGGGCAATGCTGGGGGGCTAGGGCAGAGCTGGAGGGCAGGAGCCCAGCCTCTGCTGGGGTTCAGACGTCTGCTATGTTGCAGCCCTGAGAGTTGATGGGAGCTGGCAGCTGCTTAGATGCTCTCCTCTCTGCCTATAGTCGGTGACCTCTTAGCCCTGTTAAGTGAAATCAGCATTTGAAAAAGAGTCCCAGCTCACCCTGCTGCTTCTCTCCCTCCACCTCAGAGAGCTCCCATTTAAATGCTTTTGGTGGGTGCTTTGACCTCACCTCACCATCTCTCCTGGCTGCTTTTGCTAAGTTCTGAGTCATGCTTCCAGTCAGAGTTGCAAGGGACTTGAGAGGTCATTTTGTCCAGCCCCCTCATTTTGCAGAAGAGAAAACCAAGGCCCAGAGTGAGGGAGTGACTTGTTCAAGGTACCATAGCCATTCACTTGGCAGAGGCAGGATTGGAACCCAGGTTGCCTGACTCCCAGTCTCAGGCTTCTTCCCACTTACTTCCTAACTGAGCCACGGGCTCAGGCACATGGCCGCCTGCTGCTCCAGGGTGCCTCCAGCCTGAGGAGCTGTTCTGTCACCTCAGGCCCTGACTGACAAGAGGGGAGGTCAGCGAAGGGGGCTGGGTGGGTATTTGCTGCTCCTGAGAACAGTCCCCAAAGTTGGAGGGGACTTCAACAGTAGCTTCATGCATTTTTTTTAACCACTCCCTCCCCCTTTTAAGAGAGTATTTGATAGACACCTTACTTACTATGTTTTTGTACAAGAACATGGGCATTCTATTATTTTTATTTTTATTTTTATTTTTTTTGAGACAGAGTCTTGCTCTGTCGCCCAGGTTAGAGTGCAGTAGCACGATCTTGGCTCACTGCAAGCTCTGCTTCCCAGGTCCACGCCATTCTGCCTCAGCCTCCCGAGTAGCTGGGACTACAGGCGCCCGTCACCATGCCTGGCTAATTTTTTGTATTTTTAGTAGAGATGGGGTTTCACTGTGTTATTCAGGATGGTCTTGATCTCCTGACCTCGTGATCTGCCCGCCTCGGCCTGCCTAAGTGCTGGGATTACAGGCGTGAGCTACCGCGCCCGGCCTGTATTATTTCTTTGATAAGGACACCTAGTCTCAACCCACTTGTGTATTAATTAGTTGTATTCCCCGAGAGGGTTCCTCAGCTGCTTGCCGCTTCACTGTGTCATGGTGACCCTTAGGTGTTAGCTCAACAAATTTAATTAAAGACTGTATCGTTGTTCTCTGCTGTGCAACTCTGATTAGGTGAAGCATGTTACTGCTTTATAAAATATAGAATGTTGTCGTAACTTATCTCTGTGTATCTTTCCATTGCGTGGATTAGAGAAAACAAGGTCCTGTAGTTTCTTTTCCTTTCCTTTCTCCAGCAGTCCTCTCTCCCTAGGTCATGGAAGTGCCACTGCGATGTGGCTTCCTTTGTTCTGGTGAAGGGGAGATGATTGGAGCCTCTCATGATTATTCTGGATGCTGTTGGAGGGAAATGCCAGAGCTCCCACATCCCCACAGTACAGGCACCATCTCCTTTCTAACACACCTCATACTGTGTACCTGTGGAGGGCAAGACAGTTAGTGTGGCTAGGTGAGAGGCAGTGTCCTAAACTGGAGTTTGCTGGAGTTGTCACAAGTTTAGGAAAATTTCATTGACCAAGCCAGCCTCTTTTATATGCAATATGGTTACAGGTAGGTAACAGTTTGCTGAGTGTCTATCATAAGCTTAGTTGCATGGAGGATACACATGTAAAAAATGGCCTGTAAAATTTGGAGTCAAGAAACTTATTTAGAGAAGGTGAAATTAACACATCTAGGCTGGGGCTGCACTGTCCAATCTGGTAGCCACTACCCTCACATAGCTAATTAAATTAAAATTAATTAACATGAATGGATTAAACTAAATTAAATTTGAAAAATCAGTTGCTAGCCACACTTCAAGTGTTCAGTAAACATGTGGCTAATGGCTATTGAATTGAACAATGCAGAAGAACATTTTCATCCTTGCAGAACGTTCTCCTAGACTTTGTTGGTCTGGGAGCTAAATCGTGTGGCTGGGAATAGAGGAGCTTTGAAAGAGGGGAATCTGTGGTGACTCCAGGAGCTAAGGGAGGCTCCAGCTGGGGTCAGTGGGACATGGCTGTGCCTCTGAGGAGTGAGCAAGTCTGTGAGAGGTGTGGTGACATTGGCCTGGCTAGAACTGAGGGGAGGAACAGGAGGTCAGAGTGGTCAGGGGTTGGTGGCTCAAAATTGAAGCTAACTCATCTTGTGTCAAAGCAGGCTTTAAAGTGTTTGAGGCGCATGAAGATGTCAACAAAGGTTAGGAATCATTGAAGATGGGCTTACAGAATTATGAGGGAAGGGTCAGATTTGTGGTTTCAGAGATCCTGTCCCTCCTGGCCCTAGCCCTGACCCCTGGCTCCTGCAGCAGGGCCCTTGGCATCCACTGAGGCAAGATCGAAGCTGGGTCAGCTCACTGTCCTTTTTTACTTGTGAATTCTGGGCTTTGACTGAGCTTGGAGACAATCTCCAGCTAAGATATGGGATCAGTGGCTGACAGGAGGGGAGAGACAAGCAGTCCCTGGGCCTTAGGGCCAAATATTGGTGGGTGTCTAGGAAACAAAAGAACCCCTTTGTGGGAGGAGGAAGGTATTGGGACCTGTGATGTTTCTGCTACTTGGGACCTGAGAGGTTGGGCCATCCATAGTTGATGATTTTTCTTATGAAGCAGGTACAGGGGATTGGGAGGAGGGCCTGGAAGAGCCCAGCCTCAGAACTGCTGGAGGCAAACTTAATCCTTGGGCTAGAGGAGGGGCCAAAGCTCCTGTTACCCAGAGCCCAGGAGTGTGCTGAGTGGGTGCCAGGAGGAATGTCAGCCAAGATGGGGAAGAGCAGGGCACAGTCGTCTGCATCTGAGCCATTGCCCAGTTCCCAAGCAGCCTTGCCATGCTCTGAGCTGGGGTTCTTCCTGGTGGCGTGATGTCTGTGGTGCAGGATTCACTCTATTCTCCTACCTTTCCTCTACTTCAGGCCCTGCCAAGTGTCATGTGAGGTCTCTTTTCCACCTCTTTTCCCTGCACTGTATCTTTCCAGATGGTTCTGCGTCCTGGAGGGAGGTGGATGGGCAGAGAAGAGTTGTTCTTTGCAGGGACTGCAGCTTTTCTTGGTAATGGTTTAAGGCCCAGTGGCAAAGCAACCCACACTTCATAGTAACTTAGAACCCACACTCCCTGGTCATCTTTCTTGACTCCTTGCACATCACTGAGGAAGAAGCTGGCCTAGTGCAGAAAGGTTCAGTGGCATGTCCAAGGTCTTACATGGTGTCAGCATCCGAGCCACATCTTGAGACCTGGTTCCCTGGGACCTGCTCTTGGTCTGGGCCCCTTTGGTTTTTTGGTTGCTAGAAGACTGTAGACCTGGTGGAACAAAACTGAGCTCCACTAATGCATCAGCTAGGATCTTTCCACATGGGTTACCTTGTAAATGGGGGCATTGGTGAAGAGAAGGGGCCATGTCACTGGACAGTGTAATAATGTATGGCAGTTATAGAACCCAAATCAGATTGCTGTGTACCTTTTCTAGTTTTTAGGAAAATACTGGTATTTTGTATTTTAAGATATATATATATACACACAGATATAGATATGTAGAGATGAGCTTGTTACCATGGGTTATGTGCTAGATAAGAAAGCAAAAATAAGTACATACATAAATAGAGAGCTTCCAGTGTTTGTATGCTGCTAACAAGTTACATGACCTTGAATAGGTCAGTTAAACTTTCCAGGCCTCATTGCACAGAGGGTCGGCTCGAGCAGCTCCTGAGCACCGGCAGGGTGAGGCAGTAGAAGGCGGTGCTGCAGGCCAGAGGTGGAGGGCAGGCAGGATAGCTTGCTGACTTGCTCCGGGTCTGACCATCAGCAGTATCTGGGTCAGCACAGATGCCCTTTCGTAAGCTTAGTGCCGGGCTCCAGGGCAGCCTGTGTCCAGTTAATGAATAATCATCACTGACCAGCTGCTCCTTCTCTTGTGTGAAGACTTAGAAAGTGTTCTAGCTGGTGACTCGGCAGAGAGGATAGACTATGTAATTTAGCAGGGTGTGCATCTTCTCTTTCCTTAAAATCAGAAGAATCACAGTGTAGTGGTGGTGCAAAGTAGAGATGAGGAACTCTATTCCCTGTTTGAGATTCCTTTCTCATTTCAAGTTATGGGGCATTTGAAGGCCACTGTGATTTCTGGTGCAGGCTGTGCCCTGTGCACAGGGATCTGGTTGAGGAGCTAAGCGAAGGCTGAAGTCTAGCCACTGTCTCCTTGCTTGGCTTTGTCTTTGTGTGTGGCTGGGTTCTTTCAAAGGAGTGCCTTCTAATTCACCAAAGGTATGGTTATGGATTAGGAGTTGTTCTTAGGTTAGAGTTGGGGACTGATTCACAGAGCTGATGAGGAAATTAGGATTTACATTCAGGTGACCCTCAGCCCCTCAGACCGGGCTGAGTAAGAAGAGATATCAGGAATCCAAGGAAGCAGGAGGAAAAGGGGTTGCCTGGTGATGTCTGTTCTCTTTCCTCCTCTTCCTGCCCATGCAAGGCTAGAGCAGCTGTTTCAGCCCCGGAGGTTTGGACTGTGGGGTCCTGTGTGCTGGGCCGTCAGGTTTGGTGGGAGGAGGAAGAAAGCCACAGTAGAAGGAGACATAAAGTTGGGCTGGGCCTCTGGCAGTGAAAGGTTCTTGGGGTCTTTATTCTCTGATCAGTAAACACCTCTGTGTGCCAGAATGAGCTGGGACAGGGCCCCAAGGTCAGCCCATATTTGTATCTGGTGTTCTCCTCCAAGACCAGCCAAGCTGTGTGCTCATTCTGCTGGGAACCTGAGCCCTCCAAAAGGGTCATATGAAAGGGCATCTTATTCTTGAGGGACGTTTCCAAGCATCTCTGTGGCCACTGTCCATCCAGGACTCATCTTAGAGGTGAAGAGTGGTGGCCAGAGGCGGAAGCTAGTGGCCACCCGATGGGAGCCTTTTCTGTTTCAGAGCATATGAGGGAGCTGAGGGGGCTGTACTGTTGATGCCTTCTCTCTGGCTCATCTCCATGAAGATTCTTTTGAACCAGAAGCAAAGGTGAAGTCTCTCTGAGGGGAGGGGCTGAACAGGAGATCTACTGACTGTCCCCCTGCCGACTCCTCCACTTTCGTCCTCTGGTGGGGCTCCTTATCCTCCTGCTTGTCTACAGGGAGAAGATCGAGTTGATCGTTTGCTGCCATTTTAATGATCCACATTGTTAGGAGGCTCTCAGTACACACCGGACCTTAGCAGCCTGGCCTCCTGCCCAGGGCCCAGAACTGTTACTCAGCCCCTTTGCCGAACAGCTAAAAATAAACCTGCCACTGCTGCAGTCTCCCCTCACAGCCAGGCCCTGTTAGCTGTCCCAGTGCTTCCTGCCACACCGCTGACCTGTTTCTCTCACTTTCTGCTGATACTCTCCCTGCTTGCCCCTTTCTCTTCCAGCCTGAGCTTGGTAGGTGATTTGGGGCTAACTCACTCTTCTGAGTGCTGGGAGACGTGCTATGGTTTTTATGTCTTCAGGTGTCTAGATTTGTGTGTACGAAAGCTCTGTGAAGCTGTCCTGCTTATTCCCCAGTAGGGAAGGGGTTAGACAAAAAGGAGAGTGACCAAGCTCATCAGAGTGGATCAGACCTTCTACTGTGCTCGCCTCCAGCCCTGGCTTCCTCCAGTTTTACCTCCAAGCAGGCCTCTTTGCCAGAGTTACCTGGTTATGGTAACAGAGTTACCATAGTTATATGCTAGGACAGCCCCACATGGGCAGTCTGCCCCAGGCCTTCAACCCGACTGCCCTGTCACTGAGCATGCTACCTACTGTGTACTCCTGCCTTGTTGCTACGTTATATTCTCCACCTCCGCAGTGTGAGGCTTTGGGCTACCACATTCAAAAGTGTGACCTCATCTTTTCAGCTTCCAAGAATAACTGGGCCCTGGCTCTCAGGATCTCCTTCCTGAGTCAGGCCATGGCACCTCTGGCCCTTCCAGCTCAGCCACATGCAGAATGTCACCGAGTGCATGGGTTTCTTCTACCTCTTGACTGCAGTATTGATGTGTGTCCATGGAGGTGTGACCTCTTCCTCTACTCCCCAGGGATCCTGGAGACTTGTGGAGCAAGATGAGGAAAGGGGCTCAGGTAGCTAGAGTATTTGCTTAGCTGATAGATACTGGGCAGAGTCTGACATTGGCATTCTGTTCTTCAGCGTGGCGTTAGTATTCTTTCTGATTTTTTCTAATCCCTAGACAGGTGTTGATACTAATCGTGGCCTAGGAGGGCTCCATGTCTGCTTTCAGGAATTATGGTTTATTTGGGGGAAGGGGTGTATGGTGGAGAGTGATGGCAACGACAACCAAGACATAGGACTTGAGGAACCCACTGCCTTCAGCTAGAGTTACATACTCTGACCATGTGTCGATGGCCTCCTTCTCCCACCTCTCCCCTGGGGCCACATTTCCTCTGCAAGGAAAGATTTATCTGCCAGGGCCCATTGGCCTGTGCAGGGGAAGAGTTGGGCATAGTTGCTAAGTGTTTATTTTTAACTCTGACAGAAGGAGCCCCTGTCCTCAGAATAGCCATACCCTCTGTCTTTCCCTATCCCGACTGCCTTCCTTGGCTTCTGTGATTCCTAGAAGAAGGTTAGTAGGATTTTAAAGGCCAGGCTTCACGGGAGCTGGAGAAGGGTAGCTTCTCTAAGTGAGGACTCTTCAGGTTGCTCGTCATGCTTGGCTTCTGCAGAGCTCAAAGGGTCCTGCGGGGAGAGCCCTGGACACTAAAGGCCGTGTGTCTGGAACTTGGAGAATCCTAGGAATGCAGGTGACCTGATGAGGAGGCTGCATGTGCCCTGCAGCTCAGAGCAGCCTGGCTGCACAGCTGAGTTGGACAGCCCAGCAAGGGGTCATCCCATACCTTCTCCATCCTTACAGACACCCAGATCTCTGGCAGATGGGGAGGCCACAGGGAGAAAATGAGCATATGTAGTAACCTGCCCTGGAAATGCTTGCGCTTGCAGACACGCCAAGTGCTGTCATTCCCTTTGACTGCCAGGCTCACGAGCATCATGTCCTTTCCAGCAGAGCCCACCTGGGACTCTTAGTGACTTCATACCCTTTGCGTTCTCTTCCCCTGATGTGCTTTAGTGACCTGTGCTCACAGAGAGGAGGAGGAAGGGTGGCAGTGCCCGCTCTCCTGGGTCTCAAACTCTCCTGACTTTATGCATTTGATTTGGCTACCTGGGCTTGGATACTTTAAAAGAAAATAAAATTAGGTTTGAGGTGTAACCAGAGAGGGAAGGAATAGAGAGTAGTAGGGGGTGGGATGGGTGGTTGAAACATGTGGCTAACTCTGAGAACCCTCAGCTATGGAAGGAAGGTCTTGCCCCCATGATTCTTCGGCGTGCAGTGGGGGATTAGTTTGCCCAGAGCCCAGCTCTGATCATGTAGCTTCCCAGCTTAAGCCCTTCAGTGGGTCTCTTTGCCTGCAGAATACGTGAGATATCCACATCTTTCCCAGATCTGGCCCTGATCTGTTTTTTTTTTTTTTTGGAACACATGCTTTTTTTTTTCTCCCCAGCTTAAGTGGCTTGTATATGTTGTTTCTTTAACAGAACTGTGCTTTCCATCCCCACACCTTAGCATCTATCCATCTGCATCTTCTCTGTACCGTGCCTGTCCCCCGTCCTGTCTATGTCTACCTGTTCCACCCTGCACAGATGCTGCTTTTCCAGAGCCTTTCACACCAAAAGTGGGTCTTCCCATCCTTCCCCATCAAACTTGCTGATACACTCTTACCTTTTATTTCTCTGTTTAAGTGCATTTCTCCATGTGCAAGGCATCTCTCTCTCTCTCTTTTTTTTTTAACAGGAAGGCAATTTATTAATGGAAAATATTTGAGGAGTCCTGTGCACAGTGACCATGGCAACCCCCCTTCCTGCGGGTCCTGTCAGAGGGGTTGGGAGTGACGTCCTCAATCTGTCCGATCTTCATACCTGAGCGGGCAAGGGCCCTGAGGGCCACCTGGGCCCCAGGTCCAGGGGTCTTGGTTCTACTTCCTCCTATGGCTCGGAGTTCGATGTGTAGGGCAGTGATACCCAGCTCTGGGCCACATCCCGGGCAGCCAACATAGCAGCATGTGGTGAGGATTCATCTCAGCCTGCCTTCGCCTTCATTCCACCAGTCACACGGCAGATGATTTCTTTGCCAGAAAGATCAGTGACATGGACAAAAGTGTCATTGAAGGATGCAAAGATATGGCAGACACCAAATACATTCTCTCCTTCAGCCACCTGAGGTCTGAGGCTGATGACCTGTTCTTCCTTCTTTTCCTTCCCCTTTCAAGGTGCCATTTCTGCATGTTGTTTCCAGACTCCGCACAGGAAAGCAAGGCACCTCTTTAGATATCGGATTGGACTGTAAGTCCCTTGAAAACCTACATCTTCATTATTTTTGTGTCCTCTTATTTTCATGTAGTGACCGTATGTCCTCATTAAAAAACTCAGGCCAGGCATGGTGGCTCACGCCTGTAATCTCAGTGCTTTGGAAGGACAAGTGGGAGGATCTTTTGAACTCAGGAGTTTGATATCAGCCTGGGCAACATAACAAGACCCCATCTCTACAAAAAATTAAAAAGGTTAGCCAGCTGTGGTGGCACATACCCATAGTCTCAGCTACTCAGGAGGCTGAGGTGGGAGGATCACTTGAGCCCAGGAAGTCACGGTTACAGTGAGCTATGATCATGTCAGTGCACTCCAGCCTGGGTGACAGAGCGAGACCCTGTCTCTGAAAAAAGCATCCTAGAGTATTTTGGCACTGTGCATTATATGCATTATACTTAGCTGCTGAATGAAGGTGTGATAACTGAGTAATAGTGGATGCCACCGATATTAAATGTGATGTACTAGAGGTAATCCTCAGAGTCAGGGACTGTGGCAGCCCCGGGAGTGGGATAGTACTGGGCTGTGCTCTCTGATACTGAGCTGGGGTAGAGTGATGATCTCTCACATTGTCTGTTCTCATTCTTCTGCTGCTGAAAAGCTGCTCTTAGACAGTCTTCTGAGCATTTCTTCCCTCTACCCACTTGGATCTGCAGACTCAAGCAGGCACCTTCTATTTCTGCTTACAGAGTTCTCATTCTTACAAGGACCCTGACCACAGTTTCTCATTGATGCCTCTCCTCCTTCTCCCTGTTCCAGGGCCCCTCCTATTCCTGTTCAGTCATGGAGATGACCCTTTTGCCCTTTGGAGAACTTTAACTGAGGGAGGGACAGATGTGGAGCTTGCCAACTTTCCTACAGCTCCTGGCATTTTCTAGTTAGCTACAGACACACAGATGCAGTCCATGGTTTTCTATCTGCTGGTCCTGCTCCTGTGTGTTGCAAGAGGGACCAGTGTTAAACACTGTATTAGTCCATTTTGTGTTGCACTAAAGGAGTATCTGAGACTGGGTAATTTATAGAGAAAAGAGGTTTATTGCTCACAGTTCTGCAGGCTGTACAAGGATCATGGCACCAACATCTGCTTCTGGTGAGGACCTCAGGAAGCTTTTGCTCATGGGGGAAGTTGAAGGGGGAGCAGGCATGTCACATGTCGAGAAGAGGGAGCATGGGGGTGGGGGAGGCCCTCGACTCTTTTTAACAACCAGATCTTCTATGAACTCAGAGCGAGAACTCACTGCCACAAGGAGGGCACCAAGCCATTCATGAGGGATCTGCCCCCAAGACCCAAACATCTCCCACCGGGCCCCACCTCCAACACTGGGGATCATACTTCAACATGAGATTTGGAGGGGCCAAATATCTAAACTATATCAAGTATCCAGTTGCTGGGACTGAGGTCAAAGGTTTGAACCTCATGGGGTTGCTTAACTCCATGCTACAACAGATTTACACAAGAAAGAGAACCTGACACTAGACTGGAATCTGGGAGACCTGGCTACTAACTCTACCTATGTGGCCCCAAGCAAGTCCTAAGACCTGTCTGGGCCTCACTCAGTTTCCTCATTGTAAATCAACAGGACTAGACTTGGCCTTGAAGGACTCCTGCACCGAAAGCCTTTCATCACTGTTGTTGCATCCGCACTGCTGGGAAAATAACCTGATGCTGGGAAACAAGTGGTCAGCCTGGGTCCCAGGGAGCCTCAGGGACTAAGAGCCATCATCTCTGTCCTCAGTTTCTGCAGGACAGTGTTACTTCACCTTTTTCCTGGCTGCAGTGTTTTTATTCATTCAGCCAATGTTTATAAATGTTTATTGTTCTCCATGCCTGCCTCCTGTCTTCCCTGCTGACTGGCCATCAGGAGGCCCAGATGGCAGGATTAGCTTGGAATGGCAGAACAGTCAAGGGTCATCCTCTTGGGTTTAGACCCCTTTAATACCTCTGCTATATGAGATGAGAAGAATTTAGAACATTGATTCCTTCTAGCAGCTTAGACTAGACCCCTGCCTTTCTAAGCAGGATTTGCCTGTGGGTGCCTTCTATACCCTTGAGATCCAAAGCAACTTACTACTCAAGAAAATTAATTAGCAATGCCAAGAGTGACTTGTACAGCTCCCCTAAGGATAGCTCAAAACAGCAGATAGACTTTGATACAATATAACAAATTTATATTATTCAGATCACTGTAGGAAACTTAGCAACTCTGTGAAGGTTTCCCAGATTAATAACAAGTCTTTATTGAGCAGATACTATGTATCAGGCATTGTGTTAGGTGTTTTACTTACATTCTTGTTAATGCTTAAAATAACCCTTTTACTGCAAAGTGAAAGTCCCCATTTTACAGAAGAAACATGTTCATGTACAGAATAATTCCTTAGCAATTATTTATTGAGCACCTACTAAGTGCTAAGCATTATCTTGGGCTCTGGATATACATCAGTATATAAAACAAACAAAAAAGCTATTTGGGGGGTGGGAAAGGGGACCAGGTAGAGGAATAGCAAGTGCAAAGGCAAAAGCCTGAGGCTTATTAAGTGTGTCTAACTCTAAAACCTAGGCTCCCTCCAGCTCACAGTATTGCCTGTCTAATGGTCCTTTGTGACTCCATTATAATTGGGTACTTAGATGACCTAGCAATTTTAAGTTTATCCAGTATTTATGGGATACTTACTTTGTGCAAATTGCTACGATGAGATGAATAAGTTGTAGGCCCTGCCTTTGGAAACATACAGTTTAGAGGAACGAACACCCGTGTGTATAAAAATGAATGAAAGAAGACTTCCTCTCAAAATCCAGATCTTACCATTTCTTGCATTTTTGTCATTTGGCCCTTGTAGGCCAGATGGTGTGGTTCCTCATTTTGTATCTGAAGGAAGAGTTTCAGGGAGTGGGTGAGGGGTAAGTGTCTGGGCACCAGGGTGGCCAATAAAGGATGCAGAGACACATGATGGGCTCTTCAAGGTGGGAGGGAGTAGAGGGTGGGATCACTGCCTGGCATGGGCAGAGGATACTTCATGGACATATACCTGTGACACAGCCAGGGGACGGTGCAGATGAAAATGCGTCCAATGGGATGGTTTCTAAGGAGAAGTGTGAGGGACTCCACTGGGGCTCCGTATTTTGTCTGGCTGAGGAGGGAGAGATGCTGCCTCTCCAGGAATCTGGTAATAGGCAATGCTTGAGATTGGTGTGAACCAACGCGTCACATAGAGCCAGGAGAAGTCACGAAGGAGGCAAGAGAAAGAAACGGCTGGGCTAAAGCTGTGGCAGAGCCCTTTTTATCCTCCTTTGGGCCCTCATATGGCTTCTCTTTTGGTCTGAAGAATTTCATCCTTCTTGAGTTTAGCCTTCTAGGTGAAGGAGTGGGCAGACTGCATGCAGGGAGACAGGGAGGCCGTGTTTGTGTCCTTCAGCTCAGGAGCTGAGAGAACAGAGGTCAGGGCTTGGGATGGAGCTGACCGTTAGTGCAGATGGGAAAGTGAAGCAATGGGTCGGGTCTGTTTGTTCCTGAGCATGTCCTGTGACAAAGGAAGTTGCAACATGTCTGTCTGTCTTTCTCTCTCTTTTTCTTTTCTCCTTTCTTTTCGTTTCTTTCTCTCTCTCTTCTTTTTTTCTCTTTCTTTCTTCCTTACTTTTTTTTTTTTTTTTTTTTTAAATAAAGAAAGAAGCAGGTAAAACCATCTTCCAGAAAATGCCAGAAAGAATATCTGGTCTGTGATGGGTGGTTCTTGCCCCTCCCCCTGCAATGCTTTTCCTGTGTAGTTTTTCTTTTGTCCTTCCTTTCCCATCCACACTTTCCACTCTCCTTTCCTCTGAGAGATTGTGTCTCTGCAGCAGGCCAGCTATGTCTCCAAAGGGAAGTAGTCAGTGCTTGGACTGAGGGAACCTTGAGAGAGAATCCTCTCCTTTGTCCTCCAGGTGACAGAGCTGTTGCATCCACTCACACCTGGAAGGTTTCTGGTCTCCTCTCGCTGGACACTGAGAGCTGTTTAAATTTGACAGGTGGTTCCTGATTCCCACCTGGCATTTTTTGCTGCTGCACAGGTCTGTGTTGTGTCTCAGAAGGCTGAGGGAATACTTACTTCTCAACTCAGATAACCACCTTGTTGGTAGATTCAGTGTGTGTCTGTGTCAAGGCAGATGCTGGGAAAAAAGGGCCCAGAATGTGTGTGGGAGGTAGAAATCAAGGCTAGAAGACCACACATGTTAATCTGGAGTACTTGGTCAGGTTTGATTTTGGCCTGTGTGCTATAGCTGGGCAAGAAGCCAGTTGTGTTTGGAAATGTACAGATGATCTATTTTCCTGATGAAACCTTTTGAGGTCTGGAATAAACATAGCTTGCTTTCTCTCTTTCCCTCTTTTGAGATTCAATTTCTCTCCCTTGGACTTCTATACCCTAGTAGAGCCAAAAGTTCCAGTACAAACCAGTTTTGAGACTCCAGCATTAGTCGACTAAGGGATGTTGTAGGTCATCCCTGAGAACGAGGGCTGCTTGCTCTGGGGAAGCTGGGAAATGGCACCAGGTGTCAGGCCCTGCTGCCCAGGATGGGATGACAGCTGCTGGTGTTAATTACGTTTCTGGGCAGAACAGGGTTAAGTCCTTGGGAGTGAGAGTTTTTGTTTAGGCACTGTGTTCCCTGTACCTGTTGCCTCTGGTACAGCTGCTGCAGAGCCCCTCCTTTCCTGCAGTCTTCTTTGAATTTAATCTCCCTGTGATCCGGTGCATCTCTTCAGACTGGAGGTGAGCCCAGAGGAGTGATGGAGGGAGTGGGGCCAGAATTTACTTGTTTGCCTGGATCCCACTGAGAATACAGAAGCTCTCTTTCACGAGAAGCTGTGCTGGCCTCTGTGGTACCCACTGGCCATATGTGACTATTAAAATTAAAATTAAGTATTAATAAAATTTAAAATTCAGTTCCTCAGTAGTGCCAGCCACATTTTAAGTGCTCAGTGGTTAGCTAGTGGCCACGGTTTTATGTGGCATAGATAGAGAACATTTTATCATCACAGAATAGTCTCTTAGACAATGCAAGATTCTGAGATAATTTTTCTAATCCTGGTAGACACTTAGCTGGAAGGGGATTTGAGGAAGGGTACAGGGAGAGGTTTTGAAGCCCAGGTGAGAGGGCAAGTAGAAGGTATTCATTTAGAAAAGGATCTTAAAAAGTATTTAGTTTGTAGGGCCAGGTGCAGTGGCTCATACCTATAATCCCAGCAGTTCATGAGGCTGAGGCAGGCAAATTGCTTGAGCCCAGGAGTTCGAGACCAGCCTGAGCAACATGGGGAAACACTGTCTCTACAAAAAATACAAAAATTAGCCGGGCGTGGTGGCATACACACATGGTTCCATCTACTCAGGAGGCTGAGGTGGGAGGATCACTTGAGCCTGGGAGGCCAAGGCTGCAGAGAGCCGTTATTGCACTGCACTCCAGCCTGGGCAACAGAATGAGACCCTGTCTCAAAAAAAAAAAAAAAAGAGGAGTTCATCTTGTTGAGGACTACATCCTAAGAGATGGTCACCTGGCCCAGTGGCTCCCAAACCAGGATGATTGTTAGACTCACTTGTGGGTAGCATTTCAAGATACAGATTCCTGGGCACCACTCTTTGTGTCTAGTTGAATCCAAGACTGTTCAGAGGAGGTAACCTGGAATGTGCATTTTTAATGTGCTCCCAAAGTGATAATTATCTGGGTTTGGCAACCACCAACCTATCATACCTGTGCTTAAATTCTTCCAATGGTAAGGAGCTTATCCCTTTTCAAGAAAACCTTACCATTAAGGAAAAATTTGCTGTTGTTAAAGTTCTACGTTTTTCGAATCTTGAGATTTGGTTCTTTGAGGTCATGAAATCCTTTGGTGCTCATTGCATCTTTAGAGCCTCGCAGAACCATCATCTTCATCCTTGCACTCAGTCTGCAGCAGATATTTGAGGGCAGCTGTGGTGTGGTCCCTGCCACTCCAAGTCATGGCACGCGTCAGAGTGCTTGATCTGCCAAGGGCTCTAGGGAGATGCAGAGATGCAACATCATTCCAGGATCCTTCCAATTGTCAGGCCTTGCTGGGAGCCAGAGGAAAGGTCTGAATCTCAGTGGAGCCCTACAGGGACAGCCCAAGGGCCATCCAGCCGGTGAGGGCCATGTGTGTGTCTGCCTCTCTGCATCCTGCTCCGTAGGGAAGAGTCCCTGCTTCTTTGCATGTTAGCGCTTGTTAACACCGACCTGGTTTTCTTCAGAGGCATTGAGAGATTCAGCCATCCATTCCCGGTAATGACAGATGTCATTTCTGTTTAGAGACCTTCAGTAGCCTCCCTTCACTTCCAGTGTAAAATTCAAACTCCTGAACGTGGCATTCAAGCAAGCTGGTTTGTCCTGCCTTCCACACTTTGCCTTCCAGGAGAGCACTCCTTCCCGCTCTGCCGTGCATCTATCTGCTTCCACATCTTCTCTTGGATCTTACATTTGCTCATCTTCAGTTTTTTCTGGTAGAACTGTATTTATCCTTCAAGGCTCATAATAGATTTTACCCCCTTACTCCCCTGCCCAATTCCAGGCAGAACTGCCTCCCTCCTCTGCCCTAGTGAGGGTTCATTCTGCCTGCATGACTGCTATGCACTCGAATTACAGCCCCCTGCCAGGCCCTCCCTGCTAGACCAAGCTCCTTGCGGACAAGAACTATGTCTTACTTGCTTGATATCCCCAAGTGCAAGCAAGCACCAGTGCTGGAGCCTCCTTTTCCTGCATTGGCATTCTTACCCTCAGTGGCCCAGAGCTCATCAGCTCCAATGAGAAAAGTGCTACTTAGCAGCTGATAATTAACAGACAGGATGTGAGGTTTGGCTGCCTCAGAGGCAAAACTGGTATTTAAACAATAAGGTTTTTAAAAATCAAGCATTAAAGTGTCAGCTTCAGAAGCAGCTACTTCCAAACATAATCCTGCCCAGTTAGAGAAGACAAATGGAATAATGAGTGGAACCAAAGATTTCTCTCTAGCCTTGAGAAGAGTCCAGGGGAAAGAGGCCTGGGTGGCGTATTGGCAGGAGATTGGAAAAGGGGCCTTCATATTTCTTTTCTCTGGAATGGGGCTGGGGCTGCTTGGAGAGCAGGTGGGAGGTGCTTCCTTAGAAAGGGCTGTCTGTGTTCTCTTCCATTCCGAATTTCTATAGATTGGACTAGTTTTGCCAAGTGAGCAAGCAAGAAAAATTGGGAAACAGAGGGTAGGCATCAACCCTGGCATTTATCCTAAGGTGATGCAGCACACACTTGTATTCAGCGATAGAGACTTTTCCGTAATGCCTGGTAATATCTCATTGTATTTTCTTCTGATGCTTCTGGGGGCAGGAGGGGAGAGCTGACATCAGAGCCTCCTCCCTTCTAGATCACAACCAGAGCATGAGGAATTCCCCAGCCCCTTGAGGTACCCAGACACTAACCACAATCTCCATCTCTGCTGAAGGCGTTGTAAGAAACATGCAGGCCAGGAACAGTCAGTGGCTTCAGAGCAGGGGCAGCCTGCTAAAGAGGCAGAGGCTTCTTGTGAGGGCGGGGAGCTTGAGAGTGCCCTGCACCCCATCCTGGGGGAGGTGAGCATCTGCTTCTGGGTTCAGCTGCCTGCGGAAGTCAGTGGGAGACACCGTTTCAGGGTCTGCTTCATTATGAATGAAGCAAAAAGCCTATCCCAGGAAATCACAGAGGCTGATGGGTATACCCCAGGGTACACAGGCTATATTTTTCCAATCCAAAGTGAGGGTCTATCTGATAGTTTTTCCTGGGGTTGGGGAGGGGTCCTACTTTCAGATCCAAAAGAAAATCTGAGATATGTCATTTGAATATGAACGCACTAGACTTTCTGGGAAATGTTGAAGATTTACGCCTGTCTGAGTGTCTCTCACTCGTTGTTACCTGTCCATTTGTTACCTGGCCCACGGATGGAGGAGGTCGGATGGGGTCTCCCAGGGTCCCCTTGCTGGGCAAGCTTGGCGGGCATCCTGCTTTTCCTTTCAGGTTGCTGGAATTAGTGGTGGTGGTGGCTCAGCTCACCCAGACCATGTGTGATGGTTATGGTGGTGACTTCTCACTGACTGCTGATGTGTACAGTACATTGAAAGCAGTCACCCAACTTCCTTTATAGCCAGATACAAAACAGTGCCTGAGGTCCAGGGTGGGGGAGGACTTGATGAGGGAATAAAACCAGCCGGCTCATCTAGGGGCTGATATCTGTCCGTGGTGACATTAGCACAAATGATCTGCAGTCAAGGTTGACTTGAGGGTGTGCATGGGTTCAGTCCCTTTTATGAAGTCTAATGGTCCTTCCAGAAGCTTCATCATCATTTGAACTGAATAAGTGAAGATGAGTGCACCACAAGTGTGTGTGTGCACTTCTTAATCTGTCCATTCATCTGTTCACTGCAGGCTTATTGAGGGAGAAACATGTAAGCAAGGTATTTCTTGTGTACTTCAAGTGGTAGGAGAGCTACGTTCAGGGAACTGGGTGAACTTGGAAGAAGGAGCCACCCATTTCTCCAAGTGCAGCGCCAGTGCCGAGACACTCTTTGATCACCTAAACTGGGGAACAGTCTGCAATGCACATTACTGAATTAAAAGCTCTGAGAAGTTCTACAGTGAAAGAATCTGTTTAACTTTGTTTAACCTAGTGCTTCTGCCATCTATACGACCCCTTTTTACTTAGCACTTATTAACATCCTACGGAATACTATTTGAGAAATGGCAACAGCCCCCCTTCTCTGGGAGAACTGTTCAGTGATTCAGAGCAAAAGTCACCTGACTCTGGGTCAGCACAAGTTGGAGAGGTTTGAAAAAGGTGTATGTATGTTTGCATGTGTATGTACGGTGGGTTGGGGGGAGGGGTGTGGCAGAAGAGGGGCCCCGGCAGGTGGCTTCTATTGAAGTCAGCTCTGTCTGCCTCCCTGTTGGCTTTGTGCTTCTGGAGAAGCTTTTGTCCTGGCATGAAAACACTGAATAGCAGCTGCATCTGTCGTGCCTGGGAAGCAGCAATGTGCAGCATGGGGGTGCAGGAGTAGACACTCCTGCTGGAGGGCCAGGCTGCCGAGAGTGCCTGGGTATCGGACAAGGGAGAGGCTGGTGATTCTGAGGCAGCTGCTTGCTAATCCTGGAAGCAGAGGGGAACAAGATTTAGCTTCCTTATCTCTTTGCCTTCTCCTTTCCGATGGGTGCAATTGTGTTGACCCTTGAGGGACAGCCAGGAAGAAGCAGGTGGGCTGGATGCTTTCTCCTTTCTTCACCAACCCAAGGGCATCTGGAGGGTGGACCAGGACAGAAAGGCGATTAGCTCTCCGTTACCCAGGGGAGCTGAGACAAAGGCATTTTGGGTTAAATTCAAGGAGGAATTCAGAATTGTGAACTGGATTTATGGAAGTTTGTGGAGTTTGAAAATTCGAGAGTCCTGGCTGGACTTGTGCTTGGAACGTTGGTCGGAGGTGGATATGAATGATGGGTCCTGCAGATGGCCGACTCCTGAGAAATGACTGGGAGGCCTTACTGGATTTTTCACTTGGAACAAACCCAGGCTTAGGGAATTCCCGGAGCCTGTTGCAGACCTCAACACCCTTCTGGTGCAGCTTCGCTGTGAGGCAGTGGTTATTTCTCAGGAAACTGGCAACTGGGAGTAAATGGGAGTGTGGGGTGGGAATCAGCTACTCTTCCTGAGGATTATACACTTCCAGTGTAATTAAGGCGGGGTCAGGATTTCCTATCTCTTATTTATTTATTTATTTATTTGCTTAATCTTAAAAGGCTGCTTTTCCGCTCCTGGTCTTCCCACAGGGACAGGAGTTAGTCTGTTCCCAGAAGGAGCTAGGGGAGGTGTCCTTCATCTCCCATTCCTTCTTGCCCTCTCCCTGGCCACAGCCACAGAGACCCAGAGTCACTCAGATGGGGGAGGAGCAAAGCCAGTCCCTCTGATCATTGCCCCTTTGTTAGTGGAGAAAGGGCAGATGCTGCTCTGCAGTTATCCCCACCACCCTGCAGGACGTCTGGGTGGGCCGGGCTTTGGTTTGGGAATCGGGAGTGTTAGCTGCAGCTGCCAACTGGGCTTGTACTTGCCGACTCCCAGGCTCCAGGCTCTCTGGAGGGGACCAACAGCTCTGACCCCCATGGGCTTGCTGTGGTCCCCAGGGAGCAAGCCCTTGCCAAGATCCTCTGAGCTCACCGAGGCGGGTATGGGGTAAGGATGGAGAAGGCCTGGGGAGCAGAAGTGTGCAGATGACTCCCTCCTTCCCCTCAGCTGGGTATGCATCACCACTGCTGGGAAGACGTTCAGGCCACTTCTAGACAAATCGGTCATGATGGAAATTTTTTCTTGCCCGTGGGTGGGGCTTTACTTGTTGAGAAGTGGCTTCAGATGTGCTCTTTCTAGGTCCTGGCTTGAGTGCTGAGCATTTACCTGCAGCCCCTTGGGGCTAGAAGGCAGGGCAGTGTCTGAGCCCCTTCCCTACCCCTCGGGGCTAGAAGGCAGGGCAGTGTCTGAGCCCCTTCCCTACCCCTCATTCATTCTCTCCCCTCACCAGTCATTCCATCCATCAGCCCCGAACAGCTTGGCAGCCTTGCGGCTCCAGCTGGAGCTTAGTAGGCATGTAGTTGGAGGAGGGAACGACACTGCAGCCGCGCTCTTCTCTCTCCCACAGGTCTTCTTCTTGTTGGGCCTCCACTTCCTGTCAGGGCCCTGCTTGCAGCTGTGGCACATCTGGACCTAGACGGGGTATCCTGTTGTCCTGCATGATGAGGATCCCAGATTTCCCCTAGGTGATGACCACAGTCATTCCAGGGTGGGAGCAGGACTTCCCCCACCCCCAGGCACTCCAGAGACTTCCTCCAGGCCCCCACTAAGTAGTCTGTCCCCAACTCCATCTCCCCCCCATGGAGAATGGTGGGAAGGAAGTTCTGCCAGAGGTTGTTTTTGGTTTGTGAGGTAATAGACTTTGGTTTGAGAAACATACATCTCTCCCTCTTCTTTAAGATGTGAAGCCAGAAGCACCAGACTCTGGTTTCCTTGGAAACCAGAGCAGCAAAGGTAGAGAAAAAAGGGGCTGGTTGTAGGCACTGAAATTGGGGAGGATTCTCTGGATCCCAGCACTTTTCTGGGGAATCCACATGGTCTGCCCTGGGCCCTGGGTTGTAGCCCTCACTGTGTTAATGGACTGTGTAACCTTGGTAAAATGCCTGCAACTCTGCACCTTAGTTTCCGCCAAGATGCCTAGGGTGGGGAACATGTTGGCTCCACTCAGATTCTGTGCCCCAGAGACCTGCTGGGTGTGTGTGGGGGTTTGGGGGTAGGGCATGGGGCTCCCGCTCACTGATTTAGCATTTGCTGTGGCTAAACTACAAAGTGGACAGTCCACATGCAGACAGTTGAGAGCTACTTGCACCCAGGTCCTTTCTTTGAGAATACAGTGATGTAACAGGAGACTTCTTGCATTTTGCCTGTGTGAAACCAGCTGGATTTTGCTGAAGCTGTAATTGTGTCTCTACATTCTTTGATTCCTGTCTAAAAAAAATGGTTTCCACAAATGCTGTGAAGAATAGACTGACAGAGCTGGAAAGCGTTAAGTAGGGATCCTTTAAACAGATCCCTACATTGTACATTGATCCCTTCAACCAAAGCCAGAGAGGGGCAGGGACTTACTTGCGCTGATCACACAGTCAGAACAAGAACTAACAACAGTAAAGGTCTGGGTAGCAGCCTCACATATGCTAAGATTCCCTGTTGGCTAAGTTTGTCTGTTCCCAGGTCACCCTGGCCTTTTGCAATTCTGCCCTCCGCAGGCCTCTGTGTTGGCTGAAACCAGCCCTCTTCTTCCCCTTGCGCTTTCCTCCTGTGACCTCCCAGCCACCTCTTGTTTCCCCTGTGGTGTTCCCCACCTGTTGTTACTTCCTATTCCTCCTCGCAACTTTTTATTATGAAACATTTCAGATGTGCAGCAAACTGGAAAGAATTGTACAGTGAACATGATTATACCAAACCACCGAGATTCTACCATTAGCCTCTTACTATGTTTACTTTATCATGTCTCTACATGTTTCAATCTCTCTATCCATTGACCAGTCCATCTTATTTTGGGGATGCATTTTGTAGTAAATTGCAGACATCAATGTACTTTACCCCGAAACATCTCAGCATACATAGGCATTAATTTGAGTTCAATATTTGTTCATGCATTTTTTTGATGATAATATTTATATTAACAGTGAAAAATGCACAACTCTTAAGGTATCACCTGATAAGCTTTGATAAATGCCTCTATCTGTGCAACCCAAACCTCTGTCAACTATAGAACAAAAAGTTTTATTACCTAGTTAATTCCCTCGTGTTGTTTCCCAATCATCCCAACACATACCCCCTCGCAAGTGATCACAGTTCTGATGTTTTCTCACTGTAGATTAGTTTTGCTTTTTCTGGAACCTCATATAAATGGGATAATCAGTATGAACTCTCCCTTTTGTGTGAATTTCATCTGCATGGTGACATGTATCAGTAGTTTGTTATGCTGAGCAGTATTCCATTGTATAGATATGATAAAATTTGCTTCTCCATTCCCCTGCTGATGGACATTTGGGCTGTGTCCAGTTTTGGGCTATGATGAATAAAGCTCCTGTTAACATTCTTGCACAAGTCTTGTTGTGGACGTAATGTTTTCATTTCTCCTGGGTAAACAACGAGGAGTGTGAT
The DNA here is from genome assembly GCF_029281585.2 of Gorilla gorilla gorilla. Lineage (NCBI taxonomy): Eukaryota > Metazoa > Chordata > Mammalia > Primates > Hominidae > Gorilla > Gorilla gorilla. Next base: position 50,049,356 of record NC_073224.2, on the reverse strand, counting down.
TGCCGGGTTACAGGAGGCTGTTACTTATTGTTCCTATCTGACTCTCTGCCCTGCCCTCTCATTGTACTGTGCACCCAATTATTTTAGGACTGTTATCACATCCAGTCCCTCAGTTGCTCCTTCAGGGTTTCTCTTCTTCCGGCAAATCACCCTAGTTTATTGAACTGTTGCTCTTATGTTATGCTCCTCAGATCTTTTATATCCTGGTTGTCCTCCTCTGGAAGTATAATACTCTTTTACAGATGTGTTGCCCAGAACTGAGTTCTCGCTGCTCGATGTGATCTACATGTGGATTCTAGGTATGGGAGAAATATAGAGTGTGGGTGCATTTGGATCCCTGTCTTGAGCTAGGTACTTGATCTATGAGCTGAAGGAAATATTAACTTTTTGGCAGCCACGTCGTGGCATCAGATCAGATGAGTTAATGTTTGTAAAAATACCACAAATCTAAGGTCATATTAAGATATCCATTCAGCTTGAAGTCAGTCCGAGCCTCTGATACTAATGGCATTTATTGTGAACTTTCTACTTGCCATTGTGTCATTTAGTTTTTGCCTACCACTTGGTGAGAAAGGTACTATTCAAATTAGCTTAATAAAAACTCCTTGATTTAAAACTAGGGTACTTAGCTTTGGCACTGTTGACCTTTTGGACCAGATAAGCCTTTGTTTGTTGTGGGGGATTGTCCTGTGCTTTGTAGGAGTTAGCAGCATCCCTGGCCTCTACCCACTTGATGCCAGTTGCAACCATCTACCCATGCCCCCAAGTTATGACAACAGAAAATGCCTTCAGACATTGCCAAACGTCCCCTGGGGGGCAAATTAACACCAGGTTGAGAACTATTCCCAAGGTGTAGAGCTTAGTCACTGAGAAAAAATTTAAACAATATAGCTCTTCCTGAAAGGTAATCACTGCCAGCTCTTTAGCATATATACTTACAGATTATGCTCTTTCTATGGACAGTCCTCATTTTTCATGGTTCTAATCTGCGTGAATTTCAGTTACTATGGTTTTGTTAAATAACATCAGTCCTCGAAGAATTTGGCTCAAATTTGAGTTGCCAGGATATATGTATTACAAGTAACTGCATGCAGTACAAACTTTGCTGTTAGCTCTTCAGTCCACAGATCACTATGTACATAACAGATGCTCTTCATGGTCACTGACTAATCATGTTTCTTCTTGAAGAGTCTTTTGGTGATTGGTCACTGCCTATCTGTTCACTTCACACGCAGACAGGAAAGTGTGTAGTTGTGTTGCCTCCCTGTCTCCTAGTGAGAAACTCACGTGACATTTTACAAAAATGGACAATTGATGAGGGAATTGGCCAAGAAAGATGAAATTTCAAATGAAATGTGGTAATGCTGGTAGTGAATTTCAAGCCAAACGTAATGGAATTATATAGACTAAATAGCTGACTGTGGGAATGTCAACACTGTCACTGTTCAAGACTACATATACAGCCTGGGAAACTCAGTGAAGGTGGCATGTCAGCATAAATGAGGAAAGTGGTTTGATGAAAAGGATGAAGAGGTCCCAGAGGAGGTGACAGTGCAGAAGGAAACTTCACATTAAAGGCACCTTGAAGATATTTCACAACATTGAAAGTGCAAAGGATAAAATGTTAGAAACAGATCCAAACTTAGAAAGGAGTATGACAATTTGCAAAGGCATACGAAAGATACTCATTCCATATTGGATGTTAAACAACAAGAAGGCAAGTGCTGTTCAAATTACTCTGGATAAGGTTTTTACAAAGCAATAAAACACTCATTCTCAGTGACTCTAATGTTTTAGAGTATACACAATAAATAGTTTTACTGTTTTCTCATTTCCTTATTTATAATTTGACAGCAAGAGAATTTTTAATGTTTTGACAGAAATTTTTAAATGTCGTGGAAAAATCATAATTTTCCTCATTGGTGATTAGGGTTGCTTTGCATGGTCATTTTTATGGTTCCGCATTACTGTGCAAAGCAAGAGCTGCCTGTATTTACAAAAAGTGTGGGTGAATACACATGCACACATGCACACACCATGCTTTTTCTCTTTTTAAAACATTTTACAAAATGGGATCAGACTATATGTATCAAATTACAACTTGCTTTTTTCATGGAAGTTTTTTTGTTTGTTTGTTTGTTTGTTTTTGAGACACCATCTCTCTCTGTCGCCCAGGCTGGAGCGCAATGGCGCTATCTCAGCCCACTGCAACCTCCACCTCTCGGAGTTCAAGTGATTCTCATGTCTCAGCCTCCCAAGTAGCTGGTACCACAGGTGCGTACCACCACACCCAGCTAATTTTTCTGTTTTTAATAGAGATGGGGTTTCGCCATGTTGGCTAGGCTGGTCTCGAACTCCTGACCTCAAGTGACCCGCCCACCTCGGCCTCCCAGAGTGCTGGGATTACAGGTGTGAGCCACTGTGCCCAGCCAGAAGAATGTATTTTTGAAGAACTTTTGATTTCAGTGTGTCTTAATCTACTTCATTCTTTTTTTTTTTTTTTTTTTAATGTTTTAGAGACAGGTCTCACTCTGTCCCCCATGCTGGAGTTCAGTGGTGTGATCTCTGCTCAGTGAAACCCCTGCCTCCCAGGCTCAAGTGATCCTCATGTCTCAGCTTCCCAAGTAGCTAGGACTACTGGCCTGTGCCACCACACCCAGCTAGTTTTTTCTGTATTTTATTCGTAGAGACAGGGTTTTGCCATGTTGCCCAGGTTGGTCTCAAACTCCTGGGCTCAAGTGATCCATCTGCCTCGGCCTCTCAAAGTGCTGGGTTTACAGGTGTGAGTCACTGTGCCTGGCCCAGTTGTCTATTAACAGGTGTTTAGTTTATTTCCTTCTGTCCCCTAATTTGAAATAATGCTAAAGTGAATATTTTTGATGGGTACTATCATAAACTCCATTTAATCGATGAGTTCAATGGAGATTTAGAATGTGAAGTAACTGGCTAAGGTCAGGCAGCTACTAAGCTTTAGAGCTGGTGTTTGAACTTGGGGCAGTGTAATTTCAGAGCCCTTGCTTTTAATCACAATGCTTTACACCTTCTCTTCCTTGTTCTTAGAAGCAGCTTTTAACAACGACAACAAATAAAAAAAAGATCTTACTGAGTCAGGTACAATTCTAAGTGCAATTATATTGTTATTATTCACTAAATAACAACCTGCGAGTTAGATAATGTTGTTATCCCTGTATTACAGTGAAGGAAACCGGAGGTATAAGAAGGTTAGGAAAGGTGCTCAGGGCCCACAGCTGTTTAATGGAGGAGCTGGGACTGCCCCCATGCAGCCTGGCTTCAGAACCTTGGCTCTCATTCATGTTATAAAGATATGACTAGAGAAAAGTCTCTTTCATCCTGTGCTGTTGAAGATGGTTTTTTGTTGTTGTTGTTGTTAGTTTTGGCGTATATTTTCTCCTACTGTAATCTTTTAAAAATCTGCTACCTAGCACAGACTGCCTCTCCCATTGTTTTCTTAGGGGGTGTCACTTGGAAGTTTGATAAGCTTACTGCCCACTATGTCTTTAGTCAGCTTGTTGGTAAAATATTAATACTAGGCAAAGCCAGTCTGGTGTGGTGGCTCATGCCTGCTGTAATCCCAGTATTTTGGGAGGCCGAGGTGGGTGAATGACTTGAGGTCAGGAGTTTGAGACCAGCCTGGCCAATGTGGTGAAACCCCATCTGTACTAAAAATATAAAAATTTGCTGAGTGTGGTGGTGGGCACCTGTAGTCCCAGCTACTCAGGAGGCTGAGGCACGAGAATCTCTTGGACCCGGGAGGTGGAGGTTTCAGTGAGCTGAGATCGTGCCACTGCATTCCAGCCTGGGCGACAGAGTGAGACTCCATCTCACACACACACACACACACACACACACACACACACACACACACACACACACACACACTAATAGGTTTGCCACTGAAGTTGTTCTTTGGGTTTAGTCAACAAGTAGATACTTATTGAACACCTCCTAAATGCCATGTACCGGGTCTATGATTTGAAATCAAAAGATGAACAAGACATTGTCCCAGCCTCCAAGAGGTACATGGTCCACAGTGAGAAGAGAAACCGTTTTATAAATCCCACTGGTGAGTGCTGAAGTAGGAGTTTAGCAAGAGTCTGTGGGCACAGAGAGGCAGAGGAGCTGACTCTGCCTGGAAGTGGTCAGAGAGGCTTCACAGAGGAGGTGACATTGCCATGGTTCTTACAGACGTGAAGTCATGACAAGGCCCGGCTTGCCTGAGGTCAGGAAGTGCATTGTAGCTTCAATATAGGGGGAGTGTTGGGAGGTTAGGGTAGCGATGATGTGGATAGGAGCTAGGGAAGACTAAGTTAGGGAATTTGGATTTTATCATGTCAGCCAGTGGAGATGTTTAAGGAGGAAAATGTCCTGCTCAGCTTTGCCTTTCAGCATGTGACCCAAGATGTACTGGGATGGAGTAAGTCTCCCTTCTAGAAACCAGTTAGAAAACACAGAAGAGTAGGCCATGCACGGTGGCTCATGCCTGTAATCCTAGTACTTTCGGAGGCCGAGGTGGACAGATCACTTGAGGTCAGGAGATTGAGACCAGCCTGGCCAACATGTGAAACCCTGTCTCTACCAAAAAATAAAAAGTTAGCCAGGCGTGGTGGTGCATGTCTGTAGTCCCAGTTAGTCAGGTGCTTGAGGTGGGAGAATTGCTTGAACCCAAGAGGCAGAGTTTGTAGTGAGCTGAAATCATGCCACTGCACTCCAGCCTGGGGGACAGAATGAGACCCCGTCTCAAAAAGAGAAAGCACACAAGAGAAAAGGGGGCTGCAACCCAGTAAGCGACAGCAGGACTGGAAAAGGAAAGATGGATTTGGGAGATCTTCCCAGAGACAAAATTGGATTGCTTCTGTGGGTGACGGAGGGAGAGAGTCTGAGGATGAGTACTCAAGATTTATATCTGGGAGCCTGGCTAGATAGTGATGTCATTGCCGTTTACTGAGATCCGGGAGCAAATTCAAGGGGGCCATGAGTTCAGTTTGGTGCGTGTTCAGCAGCCTGTCCTAGATCCACCAAACAGCACTTTATTACTGGCCATTTATAACAACTGCAAATATTATCTAAATGCTTTGTCATCTCACTGCCTCCTCCTTTGTCATCCCTAAGGTTTGGGCAGGAGACTGTGTTCATATACTTCATAGAGGTCCAGACCCCTTGTATCTGGCATTCCTTTGGTCTATAATTCAGTAAACTCTGCTAAAAAGGAAACGAGACTAGCTTGCTGTGGCCTCTTAAGCGACCCAGGGTAGCTTGTGATGGTTCAGATTATGATTTGTTCTAGAGCTTTTCCAGAGGCAGATGTTGAGGAGTTTATCCTTAATTTGTCCCCTTCCCTTTAAACAAACAAAAGTGCCGGCTGGACGCAGTGGCTCATGCCGGTAATCCCAGCATTTTGAGAGGCTGAGGCAGGCAGATCACCTGAGGTCAGGAGTTCGAAACTAAGCCTGGCCAGCATGGTGAAACCCTGTCTCTACTTAAAAAAAAAAAAAAAAAAAAAAATTAGTCGGGTGTGGTGGTGGGAGCCTATAATCCCAGCCACTCGGGAGGCTGAGGTGGGAGAATCGCTTGAATCTGGGAGGTGGAGGTTGCAGTGAGCTGAGATCGCACCATTGCACTCCAGCCTGGGTAGCAGAGTGAAACTCCGTCACAAAAAAAAAAAAAAAAAGAAGTGCCAACCCCCCAGTTTTTTATATCCTCTTAGTCATTATAGTTTATTAACAGTTTTGTTTACATATTGCTTCTTTTTCCCTCTTGGCTAGACTGTGAACCTTGAAGCCCTGTGAGCTTGGTCTAGTGCCTGGAGCATTGTGGGTACCAGGTTTCGAGAGAATGTGTGCTGCCAGAAAGCAGATCTTTGCCACCTCCTCTCCCCTCAGCTCCTGAACCACTGCCAGCAGTGGTTCTGGAATCAACCTGTACTTTCCTTCTGCATCCTGGGATGTAATTCTGGGTGATTGTAAGTTGGTTTATGGTCTAGCTTAGATTTGAGGCTTCTCTTGAGAGAGAGCATGTGTGTAAATGTTTAGCTTGTTCTAGTCTGTGGAGCATTCTCCTTCATAGAAAAGATGGGAAATACTGGAGATGAAAATTCCCCATTCTCTGTCATTTTGTGTGTTAGAGTCTGTGTCCCCATCCCAGGGCCACTTCCTCCCTGGTTCTTCTTACGGCTTTGGATGTAGCTTGAAGACATGCTCCTAGTAGCTCTTGCATTTTCACAAGCTCTGCTTGTTGTGTTTAGTGAGCACAGACTACTCCCTTCGGGCCTGTCCTGGCTCATGGTCAGTTGCTCGTCGTGTCTTTGCACACATCCTTTACTGTCTCAGCTCTTCACTTCTCCCTGACATTTGTGGGTGCCTCCTCCTGGTTTCTTCTTTAGGTGATTATTGTGTTTTAGATGATCAGAATTCACTTTTTAGAGACTTGGACCTTGTCTTTCAAAATGCATTCCCTTTTGGGATCTCTGCCCATCATACTCCTTGGTCTCAACATCTAAATATTGGTTTTTTTTTTCTTTTTCTTTCTTTCTTTCTTTTTTTTTTGAGACAGGGTCTTAATCTGTTGCCCAGGCTGAAGTGCAGTGGTACGATCATTGGCTCACTGCAACCTTGACCTCCTGGGCTCAGTGATCCTCCTGCCTCAGGCTCCTGAGTAGCTGGGGCCACAGGCTAGTGCCACCATGCCCCGCTAATTTTTTAAATTATTCATAGAGACGGGGTCTCCCTGTGTTGCCCAGGCTGGTCTTGAACTCCTCCTTCTCCTTTTTGTATTCCTTGATGACTAAGAAGTCATCAAGCCATCCTCCTGCCTCAGCCTCCCAAAGTGCTGGGATTTCAGTGTGATCCACCGCGCCTGACCTGAATATTGGTTTTTTTGAAGTCTAGGCTAAACAACTGTTTTTGTCTCAGTTTTTTTTTTTTTAATTTCCCTCCTTTGAACTCTGAATTGACAAGCTTACTTCCTCCCAATGTGGTGTTCTTGTTATTATTGTTTTTGCTAGCTGAAGTATTTTTTGTTTGTTTGTTTTTAAACATAATTTACTAGGTTTTTCTTCCTGGTCAGAAGTAAGTTCAGGGTAATAGTTCCCTTCCTTGTATCTTCAGCTGTGTGAGAGGTGATGTAGAGTGAGAATTTATTTATCAGGTGCCCTGCTCGTAGCAGAAGGCATGACCTCGACTTCTCTCTCACAGTGACCTTGTGTTTGTGTTGGTGGCTTGAACTCACTCTTGTGTCTGGGCCATTTCTCTCACTGTGTAGGAAAGAGTGGTTCCTGTCTTCTCCCTGGCCATGTAGTCTGCTGTGTGTCACCACAACAATCATCTATCTTCCTGTTCTTTTTCCTTCTCTCCTCACCCAGTTGTCTCCAGTCTTAGGCGTGTGGAATTGTGTACTGGGTGGGGGATGTGTGTGTGTGGGCTGCCCTCTTGATTTGTAGGATCCTTCTCTTCCTCCACATTCTCTGTCAACTCTCCTCCACCCCCTGTGAGATCTGTGGACTCAGGTATACGTTGCTGTGAATCTCATTCTGCTCAGCTGGGGTGATGAAGGTGAGATTGCTTTTGTCGCTTCAAAGTAAAATTTTAGATTTGCTTTGGCAGCCGCACAGGGTCATAAGCATGGGGGCTGCTTAGGCCAGAGGCGCAGTGTTCCTGACCTCCTTCCGTCTTACTTTCTCTTGCTAGTTTGTCCATCTCTGTGGATTTTTTAAAGTGGATACTAGATACCTAGATACTACTAAAAACATGATCTTTTTCTTCTTGCCACTTGGATTTTAGCTTAAAGCCAACTTGGAACATTTAGGGTGTTTCCTTCCTACCACTGTCTGCCTGGTCTCCTAGGGAAAGATGCCTTGTATCTTGTTCTGGTGTACAGTCTGCCCATTTAATTGGTAAGTGTTTATTGTGACTCTTCTCTACTGGGCTCTGGCCCCAGGCCTGATGCGAATAGGGCAGGCCTGTGAACAGAGCAAAGACGAGTCACTTAGGAGGGGACGAGAGAGGCCAGCGGTAAACTAATATTACCAGCTCAGGGTTTATTTGTCAAAGCCTCCTTTGTTGTGAATAAAAGGTTAGATCTGAATTGGGTCTGAGTCCTGGCTTTATTACCTACTAGCCATGTGGCCTTGGGCAAATTATTAATACTTCCTTGGGCCTTGGTTGCCGCACCTGTACGATGGAGTCAGCAATGGATCCTGTTCTGTAGGGCTGCTAGGAAGCTTAAATATAGCAATATTTGCTATATATAAAGTGCACCTGGTACATGATTGATGCGGTTGAAATGAAAATTCCTCTTTCTCTTTCAATGCCGTTTGCTGGAAGAAACAGAAATATCTCTGTCCCCATCTTTCAGTTTCCTACCCTAGACTCCCGTGTGGTTGACATCACTGCTGTGTGCAGTGTTCATGTCCATATAAGTCAGAAGTGGTTTGCAGCAGTGGTTTGGGGCTTTGGGGCCTCTGCTCGCTCCTTATCAATTCTTAGGGTTACATCCTCTGGGAAGATGCCAGGCCTGGTCAAGTGTGGCCTCTGACCTAGAGTTATGCAAGGCCTCTCTTCCTCCTGTGGCCAGTGTGAAATTTCTCATCTGTGCTCTCCTGCCTCTAGCAGGAAGGTTGGCCTACATTTGGGGCACATCTGTGTCACTGTCTCAGGCCAGGGGTTCAAATATAAGACCTGAATCATACTGCACCTCAGAACCCAAACCCTTTCACTTAATTTTTTTAAAAAAATTTCATTCAGATGGTAAAGGTTCAAACAATACATAGAGATATAAAACAGAAAGAAAAAAAAATACATGCCTCTCTCTAGTACCTATTCCCCAGTAGTCAACACTGCTACCTTTTTTTTGCGGGGGAGGTAAATTCCTCCAGAAAAAAACTTAAACATCTACAGTTTCATATATCCTCTCCCCTCTTCCCTAAAAAACAAAACAGTAACAACAAAACTATACAAATGGGATTATGCTATATATTCTGTTCAGTACTTTTTTGTTTTTGAAAATTTAAAAAATATGCAAAAGAAGAAAATATCATCCATATTACTACCACTTATAATTAACCACTAATTAACTTTTTGGTGTGTTTGCTTCTTGTCTTTATGAATATACTTTAAAAGCTACTTAAGTAAGGCGGAAGCAGTTCTGTTTAAAAAATTAGGATGTTGCCCAGGTGCTGTGGCTTACGCCTGTAATCCCAGCACTTTGGGAGGCCGAGGCGGGCAGATCACGAGGTCAGGAGATCGAGACCATCCTGAATAACATGGTGAAACCCTGTCTCTACTAAAAATACAAAAAATTAGCCAGGCATGGTGGTGGGCGCCTGTAGTCCCAGCTACTTGGGAGGCTGAGGCAGGAGAATGACGTGAACCCGGGAGGCAGAGCTTGCAGTGAGCCAAGATCATGCCGCTGCAGCTCCAGCCTGGGCGACAGAGCAAGACTCCATCTCAAAAAAAAAAAAAAAAAAAAAATTAGTATGTTAAAGATAAAGCCAAAGTATTGTATCATCTTGGTTCTTATCTGCTTTCCCATTTAATAGCATCCTGCTCTCCCCATCGCCGTGGATGGGGAGCTGCCTCTTTCTTCTACGACACCGCATGTTTTCCATTGTATGGATTTGCTGTCATTTCATTTATCTGACCACCCTCTTATTGGTAGGCATTTAGGTTATTACCAGTTTTTTTGCCATTAAAATGCTTTATGAATATAATATGTAGGATGGTTTCTTGCTGGGTAATTACTGGGTCCAAGGTTTGAACATTTACAATTTTGATAGACATGGCCAAATACCTCCCCAAAAATACTAGTTTATTTCTCTACCAACTGAATGTGTAAGAGAGTGCCTTTCCTCCCCAGATCTTTGCATAAACCTGGGAGTTTTATTTTGGTCAAACATTAAAATTTTTTTTTGCCAGTCTGGTGAAATTATCTTTTTTATAAACATTTCTCTTTGAGCTACACTGAGTGTCTTCCATTCAGCCATCTGTGTTTTTCTTGCTTTGAACTGCCTGTTCTTATCGTTTGGCCATTTTTATATTAGGTTGTTGATCTTCAACAATTGATTTGCCTGAGTTAAGTTAGCCTTTTATCCATCATGTGTTGGAAATATTTTAAAGATTTGTCATCTACAGTGCGATTTTTAGGCCTCTTGACTTTTTGTTGAGCCCTAGGCTTTTGTGACTGCCTGTGACAGCTCTGGAGAGGGTGCCGACAGGGACAGTGGCCCGCAGTCAAGCCAGGCCCCATCTTCTGGGCAGTGACGCGTAATTGTTTTAAGGCTTTTGGTACTGGGATTCCCCGTTGTAAGTTTTAGCTTTGTTTTGGGTAGGGACTTTTCCCCATCATGTTAATGAACATTAATAACAAATAGAGACTTGCTTTTGCCTCCCAACCAAATGTTTGGGAATGTGTGCACCCACGTGAAGGGTCTGTGTGGTATCTTTATCTCATCAACCTTCTAAGGCTTTTAAAACCTGTTGTTAGATTTATGTTTAGATCATCGTTCTAGGGGAGAACCATCGTCACTCCTCATTGAGCTTTGCAGAGGCTCTGAAAGGAGGACGTACTCTCTTCCCCAATCAATGTAGAGGAACGTCAGTAGTTCAGCCAAGATTGCTCTATCTGCCACCTCTTATGCTTCCAAGCTGGGCCAATTGAGAAGTGTGACATCTTGCTCCAGCCTATAAGCAGCTGTCTGTAATTTTGAGAGATGAGAAGGATTCTCCCTTAAACCATTGCTGCTTTTGTGGCAGCATCTTATTTCTTTCCTTTGCAGCACAAATCACAGTGTATAATTAAAACTATCTTCTTTGAGCTTGTTTTTGGTGTACCTCCTGCACTAAAATGTTAAGTTCTGTGGTGGTCACGGGGCTTATTTGTCATGTTCTCTATTATACCCTTGGCATCCTCTAAACCAGTGTGTGGCACATGCTAGGCACTCCGGGGTTTCACTGAGTGATCCATTCTGTTAGGATGGGATCAAGTGCTCATGTGTCTCCTCCTGTGTCCCTCTCTGGCTCCAGATCTTCCACCTGGCAGAGTTTCCGGAAGCCCCAGAGATATGCTCCATGGCCATAGGGCCTGAGGCGTGGATGGCTGCCCTCTGATTAAAATTCAGAGAGCTAAGCTTGTCTCTTTAAAAAGTAACATATACTAATTGTAAATCACCTAGAAAATACAGACGTAATAAAGGAAATTAAATCTGTGACTCTGTCTTTCAGAGATCATTACCATTAACAACTCATTGAGTCTTAATGCCTTTATTGTTTTTGTTTTGTTTTGTTTTGTTTTTGAGACAGAGTCTCACTCTGTTGCCCAGGCTGGAGTGCAGGCTCACTACAACCTCCGCTTCCTGGGTTCAGGTGATTTTCCCATCTCAGCCTCCCAAGTAGCTGGGATTGCTTACAGGTGCGTGCCACCATGCCTGGCTAATTTTTTTGTATTTTTTGATAGAGACAGGCTTTCAGCATGTTGGCCAGGCTGGTCATGAACTTCTGACTTCAAGTAATCTGCCCCCCTTGGCCTCCCAAAGTGCTGGGGTTATAGATGTGAGCCACTATGGCCAGCCCCTATGCCTTTATTTTTTTGATATACAGATCCAATAAATATCCATATAGCACTGAGTTTATGCTGTACATAAGGGTTTGTAACTTTCACTTACCATCAGACATGTTTTGATAATGAAATTTAAAGAAAGTACACATTGGGATTTGGGATGCAAAAGAAAAAATAGGATAGTATTCTAGACAATGACAGTGATGATACCTGAGAATCTAGTAGACACTCAGGAATCCACATTTCCCCATTTAATATTCATCTGAAACACCATTTTAGTGGCTGTAGATTGTGTAGCTAAACTCACTTTTACATAAAACAACCTCTGTTACTTATCTCTGGGCCTTAAGTTTGTGATATAGTTTGGATGTTTGTTTCTTCCAAATCTCATGTTGAAGTGTAATCCCCAGTGTGGGAGGTGGGGCCTGGTGGGAGGTGTTTGGGCCATGGGGGTAGGTCCCTCGTGAATGGCTTGGTGCTGTTCTTAAGATAGTGAGTTCTTAGGAGATCTGGTTGTTTAAAAGTGGGTGGCACCCCGCCCCTGTTGCTCCTGCTCTTGCCATGTGACATCCCTGCTCCCCCTTCACCTTCCACCATGATTGTAAGCTTCCTGAGGCCTCACCAAAAGCAGATACTAGTGCCAAGCTTGTACCAGCTGCAGAACTATAAGCTACTTATATCTTTTCTTTACAGATTACGCAGTCTCGGGTATTTCTTAATAGCAACGCAAAGTAGACTAATAAGTTTGTTAGCTATTTCTAGTAAAGGTAAATAACTCTTGAGATGTATATTTTCTTAAAGATACATCTATGATTAATACCTGAGGATGAAATTCTAAAAGTAGAATTTTAATATCAAAGGGTTTGCACTTTAAGGCATTTTCAGCCTCCATTTCTGGCTGTTGCTGTTGTGGACAGTCTTGGGCAGATTTTGAACTCTTTGCCTTACTGTGGGGTGGTGGAAAGGAGGCTTTAGGAGCAGCCAGAGCCGGGTTCAAACTCCAGCCCTGCCAGGGACAACTGGCCAAAAGGTCGTGAACTAATGACTCAGTGAGTTTTCTCATTTATAAAATAGGATGTTTCCTCCCAGGGTGGGGGTGAAGTGGGTGAGATGACCCATTTGAAGCACAGTTGACCCTTGAACAATGCAAGGGTTGGGGCACTGACCCCTGAGCAGTCAATTCACATAAAACTTTTGATCTGAGTTGGGCAGATCACCTGAGATTGGGAGTTCGAGACCAGCGTTACCAACATGGAGAAACCCTGTCTCTACTAAAAATACAAAATTAGCCGGGCATGGTGGCACACGCCTGTAATCCCAGCTACTCGGGAGGCAGAGGCAGGAGAATCACTTGAACCCGGGAGGTGGAGGTTGCGGTGAGCCGAGATCGCACCATTGCACTCCAGCCTGGGTAATGAGAGTGAAACTCTATTTCAAAAAAAAAAAAAAAAAAAAAAAGGCCAGGCACGGTGGCTCATGCCTGTAATCCCAGCACTTTGGGAGGCCGAGGCAGGCGGATCACGAGGTCAGGAGATCGAGACCATCCTGGCTAACACGGTGAAACCCCGTCCCTACTAAAAATAGAAAAAATTAGCCAGGCGTGGTGGTGGGCACCTGTGGTCCCAGCTACTCGGGAAGCTGAGGCAGGAGAATGGCGTGAACCCGGGAGGCGGAGCTTGCAGTGAGCGGAGATCGTGCCACTGCACTCCAGCCTGGGCAACAGGGTGAGACTCCGTCTCAAAAACAAAAACAAAAACAAAACAAAGAAACAAAAGAAAACTTTTGATTCCCCTAGAACTACTATTAAATAATAGCCTACTGTTGACCCGAAGCCTTACTGATTACATAGTTGATTAACACATATTTTGTCTGTTACGTGTATTATATCTTTATTCTTGAATAAAATAAGCTAAAGAAAATAAGCATCGTTAAGAAAATCACTTTGAGTAGGCTGAGGAAGAGGAGGAGGAAGAGGAAGGGTTGGTCTTGCTGCTGCAGGGCTGGCAGAAGTGGAAGAAAATCCCTGTATAAATGGATCCACGCAGTTCAAACCTGGGTTGTTCAAGGGCCAACAGTACTTAGCAGCCACTTAGCACAGAGCACTGCCAGCCCCCCTCGGCCTGCAGCCTGCTCCAGCACCTTGCTAAGAGGTTGCTGAGGCTCACCTGCAGCAGCTGCCCTCCCGAGCCCTCTTTCCTTTACACCCCTTAGAGCACCGGGGCCAGCCATCCTCCATTTGGTGCAGCAGAGGCGCCGGTGGTCCAGGAACCAAAGTGGGTGGCCCTGGCCTGGAGGCACGGTGGGTTAGTGTGTGACACACGTGGCTTTCCCCCGACCCCCAGCTGCCTCCTGGGAGTGAAGAGGAGGTCTTGTTTGACAACATGCACCACATACCGCACCACACACCCACAACACACTTGGTGCCAGAATCAGCCTTTTGCATCGCTCTTGGCGCTGAATCAGAGTCTGTCTTGGGGAGGGATGTCTTCCTTCTCTCATTACATGCGCCCAGCTTAGGTGGTGTAGTGAGGGAGTGTACAGGGCTGGGATGCCACAGCCTGCTTTCCTCCCGGTGTCCTGGGGTCCCCCGTCTGTCCAGTGCCCAGAGCTATTAATAACACCTTCATTGAAATGGGTGTAATGGAATCCCAGTTGCCCACCCCAGTGGGACTCCAACACATGGGGAGTGGGGAGCAGAATAATAATAGCAAACACGGATGCAGTACTTATTATGTGCCAAGCGTTATTCTTAGTTATTTACATCATGCACATCTATTAACTCATCTCGTACAGCAAGCCCATGAGGTGGGGACTATTACTGTCCTATTAATGGATAAGGCACAAAGGGGTTGGAAACTTTTCCCAGTTCACATAGCTAGTGAGCAGTGGCGCTTGTGAAGGGGGTCCTCCTGAGGGCCTGGGGCCTGCTCCTTCCCAGTCTTGTCTTCATGTCCACCTTGCTGACGAGTGGCACATCAGGCCCTGGGTGCCGGCTGCTTTCCTGTCCTCTGGCTCAGCCAGGCTTCTAACGCTGACCACTCCTGAGTCTTTCCACGTGGCTCCACAATGGCAGACTCGCAGGAGGAGATGAGGGGAACCATACATACCTTGAATAGGGGGAGGGGTCCTGTCCTTCTTCCCCTCAGGTTCTGGAAGAGACAGAGAGGCATGGGACTGTATTTAGGCAGCTCCCGCAGCTCCCTCACTGCCGCTGTCCTAGAGCTTCCTTCCCAGGCAATGGGCTCTGTGGCTTGGCCCCCTGCCCCTGCCACAGTTGGCAGGGGGCCTTGCCTGTTGTGTTGCAGCTGAGCACACGCAATCATTAACCTTTTCTACGTGTAAGAGAATTTCAGGCACAAACTGTGTGGGGCTGAGGTGAGTCACAATGTTGGACCGAGGCTTAGTTTGGGCTTAAAATATTTCACAATTCCTCCAGGCATTCCTTGACTAATGATCTGTGGCTTTTTAGTGGGAAGACCCTTCCTTCTCCTAGTCTCCAGTCCTCAGAGCGTGGTTCAGGGCCTGTTGGCCTCCACTGCCCATGGCCATGCCCATGCCCAAGGAGCAGGGGCCTTGGCTTCTGGGTGGACCTGCCGCCTCGCTCTGCTGGTGGCCTCTGGCAGTGCCCTAGGAGTCCTGCTTTCCTTCGCTGTCTCTTCTTTGGCTTGGAGTGCAGGCCACCTCCCCTGCTGTTCTTTACTTAGCCCTGTACTCCAGATTAGCACATTCTTGGTTTCCTCTCTCCAGGCCTTCTGCGCTCCACACTTGTCCACAGAGCCACTTTGGCACTTCAGGGCTGTGCCCCCAGGACATCAGCCAGCCTGCCTCGCCCATCTGAAGGGCTTTCATTGCTTGGGTTGATTTTCCTATCCAGTCAGGGATTTCTGATAAACATGTGCCTGGATGGATGTCAATGAGCAGTCTTTTTTTTTTTTTTTTAATTTAATTTAAGTTCTGGAATACAAATGCAGGATGTGCAATGACCAGTCTTCATGGGAAATTCTTGCTAAGTTTCTCTAAGAAATTTAAAATACTACCTTTTCCAATTTATTTCAGGATGGAAAGGACAGCTCACCCTCAGTCACTCGGGGAGAGAGTTTAGTAGGGAGAAGAAGCAACAGAATGAGGGGGTGTTAGCTCAGAAGTTCCTAACCACTAGGTGAGGGAAGGAAGAGGGGAGGGAGTAAACAGAAATCAAATTAGATCTTGCCCATTAGAAACTCAGTTAGGTTGGGCAGATAAGGCATAAATATGCAAAATGGTAAATTTTTTCAAAGTGAAAACTACCCTATATAGAGTTTCTGAAGCACCTTCAAGGATATTATTTCACGAAGTTGCATCTGATTTTACAAATGAGGAAACCCTTTCCAGAAAGATAGGTGGGCTTGCGTGACACAAGCTAGGAAGTGCAGAACTGGGATTCAAAATGCATGCGATTGCAAAGCCTAGGTTCACTGTGCTACATCCATCTCCTCTAATGGGTAGAGAGTTTGTACAAGTCTGGAAGTGTGATGTGAACCTAGCCCTTCTTGCACAAACTCTCCTTTGCCTTGTGCCATGCACTCCTAATGTGTTTAGGGCAGAAAGTGGGGAAGTTGCAGTGAGCGCTTGGAATTCAGGGGGTGCTAAGGAGCATGCATTTAGATTTGGATCTTGGTGCATCCTCACTTAGCACAGCTCTGGTTGGCAGATGTCCTGGTGGTCGTCACTGGGCTGAAGACAGAAACCCAGCCTACAATCTTGGTGATAACTTGTGCTGGTTACATCTGCATGCTCCAAGCTCAACTCAGTGGTGACGGAGGAACCCCCCTGTACTGTGGCATTAATGGTACTGGTTGACAGTGATGAATGCCTTTCTGATAATAAAGCACTTTTAGAGGTATTATTTCATTAGATGCTCATAATGTTTCTATGAGGGGGAGGCTAGGCAGGTATCATTGCTCCTAAATGCATGTGGCACAGGCTCTGAAAGGTAGACCTCTCTGTGAGGCTGTGCAAGAAGAAATTGACACATTTCATACCGGGCCAAGTCTTCCCTGATTGTAACTCTACAACCAGGCATTGCTTCTGAGTAAATCTGACAACTTTGATTCTTCTCCTCTGGGCTCCAGTTCCTGTGTGCCTGTAGGGGGCGATCGAGGTTCTTTCTGCTTGGCTGCTCTGGAAACCTTGTTCCTCCTGAACCCTTTGAATTTAGCACTCTTACAGCATGTAATCTCACTGGATTTTAAGGATTTTCTGTGTCTCCCCTCATATCTTCTTCTGCCCCCCACTAGCCTAGGCTTTTCCAGATCAGGACTGCTCTATTTGGTTTTGACATTCAGTGCAATGCATGGCCCATAGTAGGAGCTCAGTAAATGCTTGCTGGATTGAATTATATACAAAGGAAATTGGCCAGTGCCTTCTCTTGCTCCCCTTAGAGCATGGAAAAGTAAACTTTTTTCCTGGTACATCCAAATGAATGAAGTTGAAGGCTGGGCATGGTGGCTCACACCTGTAATCCCAGCACATTGGGAGGCCAAGGTGGGGTATCACTTGAGACCAGGAGTTCAAGACCAGCCTGGCCAACATGACGAAACCCGGTCTCTACTAAAAATACCAAAAAATTAGCCAGACGTGGTGGCTCACACCTGTAATCCCAGCTACTCAGGAGGCTGACGTGGGAGAATTGTTTGAACCCGGGAGGCGGAGGTTACAGTGAGCCAAGATTGTGCCACTGCACTCCAGCCTGGGCAACAGAGCGAGACCCTGTCTCAGAAACAAACAAACCCTAATGAAGTTGAAAGTGGCAGAACTCAAGACCCATGCGGTGTCCTCATATGGCCACAAGGTGGCAGTGTGACCTCCTGGGAACCTTGCCTCCTGCAACTATTGGCTCCGGCCACCTGTTACTCCATGGGAGAGAACGAGTTATCTAGTCATTGATTACTTCTAGTCACCTGTTTGGGGAATTGCCTCTGCAAAGTCAGTCTGAGAAATCTTGGCTTCCAGCCTCCTCTAAAAGCTGGGTGGTGTGGTGGAAAGACTTGGTCTTTGGAGTCTACCAGGCCTGGATTCCAACCTTGGCTCTGCCTTTTCTCAGAAACTGAGCCTTGGGCATGCTACTTCTCTGAGCCTCAGCTTCCCCATCCTGTAAAATGGCAAATGTACAGTTAGGAAAAACCCAACATATCATGGGCCATAGCATACATGTATGCCAGCATTCTTGTTGGAAATACTCGGTTGCCCTTCCCTTCCCTCTGCAAGCTGGCTCCATCATGGCCATCTGATCTTATTTGCAAGCTTCAGACACTTTCCAGCAGGTTCTTAGGCCTCCCTGCTGTATCACCCCAGCTCCACTCCATCTCGGTCAGTCAGCACCTGCTTGCCACGTTTCGCTCTGCCTGCATGCCTTCCCTCTGCCTGTCCATTTCCTTCCCAGCATGTCTCTTGGACACCCCAGCCCTCTGAATGTCCAAAGCAGTTGGAGTGTGGACTGTGTAGGGCTCATCTTGACTTCCCATGAAGATGCTAAATCTGTGAGTGTCCTTGTCTTAATTATTTTGGCACCTGCGCTTGCACTTAGACAATTGGTGATAAAAATGACAGCTATTAGTGAGCGCATGTCAGATACTCTGTGAGGTGCTTTGTGGAAATATTTCATTTAATCCTCACAACAAGTCTGTGAAACAGAAGCCATTATCCATCCCCACTTTACAAAGGAAGGGTAGATCAGGATGCTTTTGGCTCCAAGCAATAGACAATTTCATGAAAAGCAGCTTAAACCGTAAGACGAGTTTATTATCTTGTCAAAAAGAAGTACTGAGGGATCCCTGGTGATGGCAGTGAGGATCCAGGTGATTGCCATTTCTCCTGGTTGCCTTCCTCAGTGCATTGGTTTATCCTCTTAGGCCCCCCTTACTGGTAATAATGTGACTGTCATGGTCCCAGGTGCCATATGCAGGAGAGATGATGTAGGTTTCTTGTGCTCCCTTTAAGAAGCCTCTTAGCAGATTTCTTTTTTTTTTGAGATGGAGTCTCACTCTGTTGCCCAGGCTGGAGTGCAGTGGAGTGCAGTGGCGTGATCTCGGCTCGCTGCAAGCTCCACCTCTCAGGGTTCACGCCATTCTCCTGCCTCAGCCTCCTGAGTAGCTGGGACTACAGGCACCCGCCACCACGCCTGGCTAATTTTTTTTGTATTGTTAGTAGGGACGGGGTTTCACCATGTTAGCCAGGATGGTCTTGATCTCCTGACCTCGTGATCTGCTTGCCTCGGCCTCCCAAAGTGCTGGGATTACAGGCACGAGCCACCGTACCCGGCAGCAGATTTATTACAAGGCTCTTGGCCAGTTGAGTTGTAGGCTTGTTCCCAAGCCAGTCACTAGCAAAGGGACTGGAATTAATGAGACTGGCTTAGACAGGTCAAGATTGAACCCCTGAGGCTGGTGAGAAGCCAGCCTCCTTTAATACCCCTAGCCAACTGGTCCAGGGAGAAGAAGGGGCATCAGTGAGGTTCGACGAGTTAAGTAACTTGCTCAAGCTTGGAAATCTAGTAATAACTGGATTCAAACTGGCATCCGGCTGACTTCCAAGGCCATCTGTTGCCTGGTTGAAGTCAACTACAGAGGTAGAGAGAATATTGCTCTGGATTTGTTGTGCTGGGTCTGAGTAATTGCTGAGGGGCCTTTTCCTATGGACTCTGGAGTCTCTCTTCTCTCTAGCCCCCTTTCCAATACTGTATTGGTTTTTCTCAGTCTGTCTTTCTCCCCGAAGCCCCTTCACCCCCTGCTTCCCAGTACCTGAGTGCTGCCTGCCTTCCACAGTAGACTTCATGGCCTAAGCTGGAGACAGGTCTAAGCTGGACCGAATGGCCTGAGGGCTGATCTCAGTGTAGCTGTCAAGGCCCCAAGAGAGTCATCGTGAGATTTCATATAGAGCAGATAAGGAACTGCAGAGGCCTTAGGAAATGTGCCAAGGGGGCTGGTGGGGGGGGGGGCAGCAGGAGTGGGGGGTTTGTGGTATGTCAGTGGCGATGTCAGGGCATGCGGGCCAGGGGCTTAGAGCAGGCCCATGTGACAGCGCAGTTACTCAGGAAGCTGTTTGGCCTGCAGATGCTTCAGGACTGCCCCAAGGCCCGCAGGGAGGTGGAGCTGCACTGGAGGGCCTCCCAGTGCCCGCACATCGTACGGATCGTGGATGTGTACGAGAATCTGTACGCAGGGAGGAAGTGCCTGCTGATTGTCATGGAATGGTAAGCAGCCACTGTTCTAGTCCCGGCCCAGCCTGTTCCCACTCCTCACTCAGGCACCTTGCCCTCTGAGGACAGCCCAGGGATGGGCCTGAAGCCTGGAATGTAAACACTTGATTTTTTGGGGGGCAGTGGAGAGTGGCTGCAGGCTGTTGTGTTCTCTGGATCTCACTGTGGCTTCGTTTCAGTTTGGATGGTGGAGAACTCTTTAGCCGAATCCAGGATCGAGGAGACCAGGCATTCACAGAAAGAGGTAGAAAGGGTCTGTTGTGGGAGCACGTGCAGGCAGGCAGGGCAGTGGAGGTCTGAAGGGGGCCTTTGCAGTGCCTGCTCTTGGGGAAGGGTGCTGAGGCTGCTGCCCCCTCCAGCATGCTGCAAGGGGTGCCTCAGCTGACCAGGGCAGCTCCTGGTGGCTTTGTTTCTGGGGTGGGTGGTGGCTGTGGGGAGCCTCAGGCTGCACAGAGGTGGGACCCGGTGCACTGGGTTTTCAAGCCTAATGATGTGTCTTTGTGACTTTCTTTCCCATTCACTCTTCCCTCCCCTCTACAGAAGCATCCGAAATCATGAAGAGCATCGGTGAGGCCATCCAGTATCTGCACTCAATCAACATTGCCCATCGGGATGTCAAGGTGCCAGCTGTTCATAACCCTGACCAAGTGCTGTGGGGGGCAACAAAGGGGCCGTGGCCACCCCAGAGATGGTTGCCAGGCCACGCTGCGTCCTTGCTGCCTGGTTCCTGAGCATGCCATTCTCTGCCTTGTAGGGCCTTGCCCTCTCTGCCCATGGGCAAACCCCTAAACCCAGTAGTGAAGCATTCTCTGGCCCCACTCAGCCCTGTGGTTCTCCTCAGGCAGAAACCCCCAGTCACACTCTTGGTTTCTCTGTTCCTGTGGTGTTTACTGCGGGTTCTGTGTGTCAGTCTGTTATCTCCAGGCACTCTGGAAACCCTGCAGAGGCAGGCACCTGCCCATAGAGAGCTGCCACTCCTCGTGGTGGGCAGTGCCCGGGATAGGCAAATGGTTGCTGGATGAGTAGAGGAAGGGAGGAACCAGGATCCTTTTCGTTTCTGATAGCCCCTCCCAGGTCCAGCAGGGTTGCTATTTTTCTGTCTCTCTTTCTGTAGCCTGAGAATCTCTTATACACCTCCAAAAGGCCCAACGCCATCCTGAAACTCACTGACTTTGGCTTTGCCAAGGAAACCACCAGCCACAACTCTTTGACCACTCCTTGTTATACACCATACTATGTGGGTAAGTCCACAGGGGGCCCAGGGACCTAGGCTTTTCCCAGAACTTTTCTCAGCCCCTCCTCTTGGCTATCTGGGGGGCCGCAAATCCTAGGAGAATTGTGTCTGTATGGCCCCTTCTGGTGCTGGTTCTGCTGGGACCTGCTGAGAAGTAGGGCTTGTCAGAGCGAAGCTACAGTTGAGGAATTGTAGGAAAGGATCTGCTGGGATCTTTCTGAGAAGAGCCATGGTTTCCATCAGATTCTCCGTGGAGTCTGGACTCAGGTCTTGTTCTGGAGCCACAGCTGATTGGCATGGAAGAAGCTTTCAAAGTGTGTTCAGAGCATCTGTGAAATTAAATGGACGGCATGGGTCTGAAAGTCTCATGCGGTTCAGGATTTTTAGAATCTTAAGATCCTAGTTCCAGGTTCCTCGTGGAGGAGGATGTTCTGTTCCAGTCCCTGGGCTGGGCTTTGGCTCTTCCTTCTGTGCCCCAACTGCTGCCACCTCATGATAGGCTGAAAGGTTGGGATGGGGAGCATCTTTCACAGAGAAACTGAGTGGATCACAGGGTTCTGAGGGCCGGCCCACCCATGTTGACCTTTGATTTGCAGCTCCAGAAGTGCTGGGTCCAGAGAAGTATGACAAGTCCTGTGACATGTGGTCCCTGGGTGTCATCATGTACATCCTGTGAGTGTGCTGGGGAGGGGGCTGGGTGGGGCAGGGAGTCAGGGCGGCCTGTACTTCTCCAGGACAAGAGGAAGAGGCAGACGTTAGCATTCCCCTTTCTACAGGGGAGTCCCCTGCGTGCCCCTTCTCTCAGTTCCGATAGCTAAGTGGCGAGTGTAAACCAGCTCATGGGCTGGAAAGTGTGCGCCTTAGATACTTGCTGTGCTGGATTCCCGGGCCCCAGGCTTGACTTTGTATATTGTGCCTGTGTCAATAAGCCCTGATTTCTCTGTGACCTTTACAAGGAGAAGAGGCTGTTTCTCCTCCTGTTCCTGGTAGAGGGCCACTAAGTAACAGCTGTTCTGTCTCCCACTTCCTTCCTCCTGTTGATGCAGGCTGTGTGGGTATCCCCCCTTCTACTCCAACCATGGCCTTGCCATCTCTCCGGGCATGAAGACTCGCATCCGAATGGGCCAGTATGAATTTCCCAACCCAGAATGGTCAGAAGTATCAGAGGAAGGTAAGAACCCAGGCTTTCAGGACAAGGGGAAGAGCCCGTGTGTGTGTGTGTGTATGTGTGTACACGCAGACACATGTATGGGCCTCCATCTCATGTGCATGGTGTAACTGTGGGTTAGCACCTATGCCCACGCCTGCGGGGTGCGTCCTGCTTCATTTTGCCTGTGTGGAGGGCTGGAGGCAGGGCCGAGGCTGTGGGGCTATGCAGGGCCTATCAAGTGGTACAGCCGTAATGGTCCTTGGGGCCAGTTGCTCCGGCAGCCTGCCTCCATGCACCCCCTCTTTGAACCTGGTTTCCCCATGAAAACTGGGGAAAGGAGCAGGCCAGGGAGAGTGACCCCTGAGCTGTCACTGCCCCCTGTCCCACCCCACAGTGAAGATGCTCATTCGGAATCTGCTGAAAACAGAGCCCACCCAGAGAATGACCATCACCGAGTTTATGAACCACCCTTGGATCATGGTAAGCTCGGCAGGCTGGGGAGCATTGGGTCTCACGGGACTATTCCACAGGACAGAGTCTTAGCCGGGACCCTACCCCAGGCTTTCACTCGGACCCCTTTTCTCTCTTCTCAGCAATCGACACAGGTCCCTCAAACCCCACTGCACACCAGCCGGGTCCTGAAGGAGGACAAGGAGCGGTGGGAGGATGTCAAGGTGAGGGGCACCACTGGGTGAGAGGGGCTTCAGGTGGGGTGGGTGGCTTGCGGGGAGTGCCCAGGTGTGAGGCGTGGTGCAGGTAGGGGAGAGCTTGATTCTGCCTCTCTCATCCCAGGGGTGTCTTCATGATAAGAACAGCAACCAGGCCACTTGGCTGACCAGGTTGTGAGCAGAGGATTCTGTGTTCCTGTCCAAACTCAGTGCTGTTTCTTAGAATCCTTTTATTCCCTGGGTCTCTAATGGGACCTTAAAGACCATCTGGTATCATCTTCTCATTTTGCAGAAGAGAAACTGAGGCCCAGAGGCGGGGGGCAGTCTGCTCAAGGTCACGCAGCTGGTGACTGGTTGGGGCAGACCAGACCCAGGTTTCCTGACTCCTGGCCCAAGTCTCTTCCTCCTATCCTGCGGGATCACTGGGGGGCTCTCGGGGAACAGCAGCAGTGCCATAGCCAGGCTCTCTGCTGCCCAGCGCTGGGGTGAGGCTGCCATTGTCAGCATGGACCACTAACCAGCCCGTCTTCTCTCTCTGCTCCCACCCCTGCCGCCCTCACCCTGCCCTTGTTGTCTCTGTCTCTCACGTCTCTCTTCTGCTGTCTCTCCTACCTGTCTTCTGGCTCTCTCTGTACCCTTCCTGGTGCTGCCGTGCCCCCAGGAGGAGATGACCAGTGCCTTGGCCACAATGCGCGTTGACTACGAGCAGATCAAGATAAAAAAGATTGAAGATGCATCCAACCCTCTGCTGCTGAAGAGGCGGAAGAAAGCTCGGGCCCTGGAGGCTGCGGCTCTGGCCCACTGAGCCACCGTGCCCTCCTGCCCACGGGAGGACAAGCAATAACTCTCTACAGGAATATATTTTTTAAACGAAGAGACACAGAACTGTCCACATCTGCCTCCTCTCCTCCTCAGCTGCATGGAGCCTGGAACTGCATCAGTGACTGAATTCTGCCTTGGTTCTGGCCACCCCAGAGTGGGAGAGGCTGGGAGGTTGGGAGGCTGTGGAGAGAAGTGAGCAAGGTGCTCTTGAACCTGTGCTCATTTTGCAATTTTATCAGTAATTTGACTTAGAGTTTTTACGAAACCTCTTTTGTTGTCCTTGCCCCACTCCTCTCCACCAGACGCCTTCCTCTCTGGATACTGCAAAGGCTTGTGGTTTGTTAGAGGGTATTTGTGGAAACTGTCATAGGGATTGTCCCTGTGTTGTCCCATCTGCCCTCCCTGTTTCTCCACAGCAGCCTGGGGTTGTCCCCGCTGGCTCAGGCGTTCTGGGAGCTCAAGGCCACCTTGGAGGAGGATGCCACGCACTTCCTCTCTTGGAGCCCTCAGACATCTCCAGTGTGCCAGACAAATAGGAGTGAGTGTATGTGTGTGTGTGTGTGTGTGCACACGTGTGTATGAGTGCGCAGATCTGTGCCTGGGATCGTGCATTTGAGGGGCCAGGGGCAGGCAGGGCTGCAGAGGGAGACGGCCCTGCTGGGGCTTAGGAACCTTCTCCCTTCTTGGGTCTGCCCTGCCCATACTGAGCCTGCCAAAGTGCCTGGGAAGCCCACCCAGATTCTGAAACAGGCCCTCTGTGGCCTGTCTCTATTAGCTGGGTTCCGGGAGGCAGAGAGGAGTGACCGGGCACTGGCACAGTGATCAGGAAGACTGGACCCCCAGCCCCCAGGGCCCCCCTCCCCCCACTTAGTGCTGGTCCTAGGTCCTCTGAGGCACTCATCTACTGAATGACCTCTCTACTTCCCCTTCTTGCCATTATTAACCCATTTTTGTTTATTTTCCTTAAATTTTTAGCCATTTCTCCATGGGCCACCGCCCAGCTCATGTAGGTGAGCCTGGGCAGCTTCTGTTGGCAGAGCTTTTGCATTTCCTGTGTTTGTCCTGGGTTCTGGGGCATCAGCCAGCTACCCCTTGTGGGCAAAGGCAGGGCCACTTTTGAAGTCTTCCCTCAGATTTCCATTGTGTGGCCTGGTGGGTCGGGGAGTCTTTGCACCAAAGATGTCCTGACTTTGCCCCCTTGCCCATCAGCCATTTGCCATCACCCCAAACAACTCAGCTTCGGGGCCGGTGAGGGGAGGGGCCTCCCCCAGCACAGATGAGGAGCAGCTGGGGTAGGCTGTCTGTGCCATGGTCCCCCACTCCCCCTTCCCTTGGAGGGAGAGGTGGCAGGAATACTTTACCTTTCCTCTCCCTCAGGGGCAGGTGGTGGAGGGGCGCCCAGGGTCGTCTTTGTGTATGGGGGAAGGCGCTGGGTGCCTGCAGCGCCTCCCTTGTCTCAGATGGTGTGTCCAGCACTCGATTGTTGTAAACTGTTGTTTTGTATGAGCGAAATTGTCTTTACTAAACAGATTTAATAGTTGAGAGTTTTTCTTTCTTTCTTCCTGGGGCTCAGGCCCTACCCCCCACCGCCTCTATGTGCAGAGGGGTTTTGTTGGGTGGTGAGGGTGTGGGTTGGGGGTCCTGGGAGAGGAGCGGAGGGCCTCCTGGGCGAGCAGGAGCCAGCACCTCATTGGTGAGGACCTGGGCAGGATGTGTGTAGGGCATCCTTAAAGCAGGACAGGGAGGCTGCAAGGGCTCAAGCCCATCTTCTTTTGCCAAATGCAGAATCAGGAGCCAAGCTCTTTTTGGCATATGATTCTTTGACCTACATAGCCACCACCAGGTGCTGGCACCTTTAGCCTGCAAAAGCCAGCTGGTATAGGGTCCAGGGAAGGGGGGCGTGCTGGTGAATTTGGTTGAAATCCTGGTAAAGATACCAGGGGAGCAGGTTAGTGTAGTACTGGCACTCTCCAGGAGGCGGTGATAGGGGTCAGGCAGAAACCAAAGGCTCTACCTCGGAGCTAGAAGAGACTTCATGGTTCCTGTAGCCCATTCTCAGTGCACAGATGAGAAGACTGAAGCCCAGAGCTGGGGCCACATGATGACTTGACCCGCAGCAGAGCCTAAAGTAGAAACTGGGCTACCTGCCCCATTGCAGTCCCTCCGGGTCAGATGGGAAAATAGCACATCCTTCACTGTGTCACCCGCATTTTCTTATGTGACCCTCAGAGCTGCCAGCAAGAGACAGTACAGGGTGGCTGCTGATTGCTGTTTTATGTGTGAGGAAGGTGGCTGAGAAGGTGGGATGATGTGCCACAGTTGCATGGTGGGATTGGAACTCAGATCCCTCTCCCCGCTGGAGGAGAGACCTGCTTGTCCCCTTTGCTGCCAGAAGGACCATGTCTCCACCCTCAGCTCCTGGGAACAGCAGGCCCTGGACCTCCCCTTCATGACAGTGGGTTGCTGAGGTTGGTTCTCGCCTTGAGACACTACTCATCACTCTAAAATCACAGCTCAAAACAAACCAGCATGGGGGTTTGCTTTCAGAGAAATCCACTTATTTTGTCTGCACTTATGAAGGTGTTAGAAGCAATAACCCGAGAAGGAGGAATAAGGGGTGCTAGGAGGGAGTCAGGGAGAGAAGGAGAGGAAGTTGTCAGAGTTCTGCTATCTTTAGAAGCTGTATTAGTTTCCTGTTAACAAAGCTTCTGCCATATTAATTTTATGGCTTAAAACAACACAAATTTATGATGTTCCTGTTCTGTAGGTCAGGAGTGTGATAGGGTCTCACTAGGCTGGCTGGAGTCCAGGTCTCAGCAGGGCTGCATTCCTCTTTGGAGGGTGTTCCCTTGCCTTTATCAATTCTAGGGCCTTCCTGCATTCCTTGGGTCATGACCCCGTTTCTCCATCTTCAACCGCAACCTTGCATTTTTCTGATCCTTCTGTGGTCACTTCTCTGACCCAGCTGGTGTGATAAGATTGAGCCCACCCAGATAATCCAGGATAATCTCCTCATTGCAGGGCCCTTAACCGTAATCCCATCTGCAAAGTCCCCTTTGCCATGTAAGGGAGCATAGCCACAGTCTGGGGACCAAGACATGAGCATCACTGGGGGCCAGGATTCTGCCACAGAGGCCCGTTGCACAGCCTTCTTGGCCTCATGCCCAACGTTGGCCCTTGTGTTTTGCTTCCTTCCCTGACTCAGCCCATTTCAGGAGGATGCTTTTGTGGTCAGCAAGGATTCAGGCTGGGGTTGGCTTTCAGGGAAAATGGCTGGGGCGAAGGGCCAGGAGGGGTCTGGCATGGTTATTGGGGTCTTGCCACACCTTTTCACCCCCATGCCCATGTCCCTGACCTTCCATGCTGGCATGGCCCTGCGAGTCCCTGTCTCTAGGGAGAGCTTAACACCTCTGCTAAATGCCTGGGTGGGATGGCAATGGAAACTTTTGTCCCTAAGGGCAGATGCTGGCTTGCATGAGTTCAGGAGCAGGTGTGCTTCTTGAACACCCTTAAGTAGCGTGAGATGTAAAGAGGAGCATAGAGACACTCCCGGGCCCCTGCCAAGTGCTGATGCTGGGCTCTTCCCCTTCATCTCTTCATTATCAGAACCCTCTGAGGTAGTCAGTCTCGTCTCCAGCTTACCTGTAAGAAACTCCAGCTCAGAGGAGTAAAGGGACTCGCCCAGCATCACACAGCTAGTCAGGGATTCTGACCTGGATCTCCTGTTTCCAAGTTTAGAGCTTCTTTAAGAAAGCCCATGGACATCGTCTTGGTAAGGGAGTGCAGAGGGGGCGGGGAGGAGAGGAGATATGAGGCTGGATTCCACTCCACTGAGGAAGGTCTAGTTTTCTTTGCTATAGAATGAGGGTGATAGTCCTAGGCCTGTGGCTGTTTTAAGGATTCAGTGAGATGGTGGATTGATTTATTTATCTGAGACAGAGTCTTACTCCATCATCCATGCTGGAGTGCAGTTGTGTGATCTTGGCTCACTGCAACCTCCGCCTCCCAGGTTCAAGCAATTCCCCTGCCTCGGCCTCCTGAGTAGCTGGAATTACAGGCACATACCACCATGCCCAGCTAACTTTTGTATTTTTAGAAGAGATGAGGTTTTACCATGTTGGCCAGGCTGGTCTCGAACTCCTGATCTCCAGTGATCCGGCCACCTCAGCCTCCCAAAAAGTGCTGGGCTTACAGGCATGAGCCACTGTGCCCAGCCTAGATGGTGGATTTAAATGCTTCCTAAAATGCCAGCTGCCAGGTGGCCTTTATCACCAGGAGGGTCCCACCCCTCAGTGAGCTGCTCAGCAGTGGGAGCACAGGGAGCCTCAGGCTTGGAGTCGAGTCAGTGGCCTAGGCCTGGTCCATGCCCTGAGCTTCACGGCGGGTCTCTGTGCCTTGGGGTGAGCAGGCAGTTGGGTTGGTAAACAATAACAGTACATTTGGGGGTTTCCTTTGACTGGGTTGGAGACAGGAAATGCAGGAGGCTGTGAGTGACGAGTGGGTAGAGTGGGTAGCAGGTAGGTCGGGTATGTCGGGCCTGCTCAGGGTGTGAAGGAAATTCAGTTATTCAAGGGAGGAGGGTGAGGGTGGTGAGGCTGGGGAAAGTGGCTGGCCCACTTACTGGTGAATATAAACAAACCCTCTGGGCACTCCCCAGGTGGGGCAGAGTGGGGACAGGGGAGGCTTTGAGGGGCAGCCACTGCATCCTCAGCCCTGAGAATGCAGCTCCTTTCGGGCTCTGTCTCTGGAAGCCTACATTTAGGGGCTCCAGCCGCCCCTGGGTCCTTTTGCTCACTTCATCTCCCTGTCGTCTCCCTGCACTCAGTCAGAACAGTGTGGCTCCCCAGCATACTCGACCACTAGATAATCCAGGCACTTGGTGTATGTCCTGTGCTTTGGGAGAAACAAATGAAGTGTAGGGCGCAGTTCCTGCCCTTGAGAACCTAGTTGGGGAGATACAAAATGCCTGTGTGCAGCAGCAAGTGGCTTTGTCTTTCCTTTCCCTGTACCCACAGGCCTGGACACATTAGGGGCTGTTCCAGACTGAGAACAATGTGTCATTCAAGCCCAGGTGGCATAGGGCAGCCTCTTAGGGCCCCAGAGGTTTTCAGATGAGCATGAGTGAGGTGAAAAAACCAAAATGACAAAATAAACCACACCCTGGATCCTCGTCCTCTGGAAGAAGATCTCACATCCATGCCTTGTTGGGGAGGATTTCAGTCCTCCCCCACCCAGGCATGTGAAGATTAAATGAGGCTGTGCCAAGACTTGGAAAGGTGGGGGAAGTGCAACTCGTGTGGAAAGATAGGACTGCCCCCTGGGCTCTGGGCCACCATTCAGACAGGTCAGTGCCTTGGCCTTTTCAGCCTAGGCTGCTCTTTAAAAAGAAGACCTTCAGCCACTATCCAAGAGTAAAAATGTCACATTTTCAACATTCAGCTCATCTTGAGCACCTCCTCTGTGTCATGCCCAGTGCTCAGGACTTTGGAGACACACAGATGAGTCCAGAAGTGGGTCTAGCCTTTGTGGAGCTCAGCATAGAGAAGTGGCGGCCATCGCTGTAACAGAAGGAGGACTGATGCTCTCCAGAACAGGAGCAGAGGTGGTTGGAGTGCATAAGGTGGAGCTATTCTGTTAGAGACCCAGGAGAGCTTCCTAGCAGCCCTTTGAGCTGGCACCTGACTGACAGTTTTGATGGCAGAAAATGGAATAGCATGATGGAGATTTCCCCATTGCATTTCTGCTCTCACTTCTCTCTGCAAGAGCTAGATCCTTCCTTCTCCAACAGGTTCACCCCTCCTGTCTTTTGGTCTGAACTGCTGTCTGTCTGCTCATCTCGTTAGCTTGACCTTTGACCCCTCATGGGTTCTGCTCACGGAAATCTGATTTACTCCTCTCTGTGGGGTGCCCTTGGTGTTTTCTGTCCATTTTCCCTTTCCAGCCCCTCCAACTTGGATTTGCCTCATAAATGATGTTTGCTCCCTGAAAAACAAAATTTGGGGATGTGGTCTGATGGGGATTTTGCCACGTTTCACTCAATTCATAAATTTTTTAAAAAGTGTTACAGTGGTACACCTTAAACTTAGATCTTTTGTAGTTAGGCACTTTATGAATCATGGAAAATGATGACATTACATGAAATTGAGAGCCCTCCTGGAAGAGCAGGATGAGCAATTGTTAGGGGCTTCCTTGCCCCTCTTCCCTCTGCCACTAAAAGGCCTTTCTCATCCCTGTGTCCTCATGGTTCTTACTCCACTCAGTTTAAAAGTGGAGCCCTTGGGAGCCTCCCTGGCACTCACACACAAAAATGTCAATATACTTGGCGTCCACCCTTTCCATTTTTAACACACCACCATCTGGAACCCAGAATTACCTTGGAATTTACTTGTCTCCTCTAGAGGGAGTCATAATTGCTTGGAAGGTAAGTTACTGCCCAGAGCCTCTGGCCAGGAAGTCTTTCGGCTGTCAAGCCTGCAGGATTTCAGGTGGGGCTGCCAAGGTGGTGGAACCTGTGTTTGATAAGTCATTTTTAGGGACCAGGGCTGCCATGCAAATGCATTTGTTTGCATAACTTTCTTGCTCTCAGGGACAGTAAAGTTTCCTACTGCCATCCCACACCCCTGCCAGGATTTGCAAGTGAAATACCGGGACTGACTTTCCACTTTCCCCCTTCATGAGTCCTCCTCCCTTCCTAAGTCCTCCCCCACCCCCTTGGTTTTGGTTTTGTCTCTGAGGTCCTGTGTGACCAAATACTAGTCTCAACCTCTCTGATCCTAGGGTAGTAGTGTTTCCAGGACCCTGATATGCAAAGTATCTGTACAAGTTATGCAAATGAGCATCCTGTCTGGGTGGCTCTGGTCCTAGCCCCGGGCAGTTATTAGCTCTGACTACTGCTGTCCGAGTGTGTGAAACGTGATCTTACTCCTTCCTCCGTCCAGGCAGCTGTGGGTCTCTTGTTCCTCAAACAGCTACCGCCTCTTGGGGTAATAAGGCCTCAAGTTTCAGAATGAGCTGAGTTCTCCCAGCCCTTACCTTCTGATCTGGAGACATGTGATTCTGAATTCACCAGTCAAAGGTTTACTTTTGAAAGAAACCACGATCTCATCTAAGTCTAAGACAGAGACCTTGGTTAGCTGGAGTCTGTGGTGCAGAGAGACCTGGTATTTGTAGTAAGACCTAGAGGGGCCTTTGGTTTTCTGGCACTCAGCTGTCTCCTTTTCTGGTCACAAACCTATTCTAAGGAAATGGTCCTCATAGTGAGACTCTAGCCCTACCCACCCACAGGAGGGTCGAGGGCAGGAGGGGAAGGATGACAGCCAGGCATTCTTTGAGCCAGTGTGCAAGGAAGAGAAAGGGTAGACGAGAAATTCAGTCTGATTGGCTTATTTCAGGCTCTGAAAATGACAGCTGACTCAGGGTAGGT
The DNA here is from genome assembly GCF_029281585.2 of Gorilla gorilla gorilla. Lineage (NCBI taxonomy): Eukaryota > Metazoa > Chordata > Mammalia > Primates > Hominidae > Gorilla > Gorilla gorilla. The sequence goes on along the minus strand of NC_073224.2, from coordinate 50,018,255 downwards.
GCTTAGTATCTGTTGGATGGAAGAACGCATCTAAAGGAAAGTTAACACAAGTAATTTTAGTAACTCAAACGACATTATATGTACATATACAGACATACAGAGTGAGGCGTGAACCTTTCTCTTTATAACGTCTCCACCTCAGTGATGCCAATTCCCTCTCCAGAAAAAACTTCGTTGAACAGCTTTATTTTTTTTGAAATTTTTATCCAAAAAGTTTCTGAAAATTTATCTAGATACGAATATACTTATAAGCACAACTGAGAAATTTCTTTGGCAGTTATAACAAGTACAAATGGAATCATTAGGCATATTGTTCTGCAACCTGCTTTTAAAAAATTGTGATAAAATACACTTAACTGAAAATTTACCATCTTAAACATTTTTAACTGTAAACTTCACTAGTATGTTCACATTGTTGTGCAACTGACAGAACTTTTTCATACCCATGAAACAACATACAGCTTGCTTTTTTCACTTAGCGTATCTTGTGAATTTCCATGACCAAACTCATAGAACTATCATTCTTTTTCTAAATAGTTGCAGGGTATTTTATAGTATGATGTACCACAATTTATCTGCTGTGGATGGATATTTCCCACCTCCTTTCTTTTTTATTTGTCTTTTAACCTCATTTGCACTGAAGGACTACCCTCCCCCCCTTTTTCTACTATTTATATAGATCTCACAGATATCTTGTACAGTATCTTCGAGCATGTGTGTAAGGATTTCTGTAGTATAGATCCCTAGTAGTGGAATGGCAAGATCTAAGGGTATACACATTTTAGTTTTTGATAGGGACTGCCAAAAAGACAGTATCGATTTATGAATGAATGCACTTTGCATATTGCTTTCCAAGTGAGAGCTTTACGAAAGGGTTTGCTGTCAGCAGCAAATCTGGGGGTAGAGTCAGTCAGCCGAGAGTAAAAGGGCATTTGTAGCACTTCCCAAAACTGATAGATGTAGACCCTTGGCCACATTGTGGGCAAGTGGAAAAGTCAGATGTAGAGGGGTTTAGGGGATTCCTTCAACATCTCCCCACATCAGTGGCCCTGCTCACTCAATTATGGTTATTTGCATACATTTTGGGCATGTAGGCAGAATGGCTCAAAGACAAAAATCTGAGGTTCAGCCTTGTTTGGCCTCCTGGTGTTTGATCTTGACCGGGCTACCTGCTTCTCTGACTGGCATGCAAATGCCTGTGGGGGATGACAAGTGTGCACATAACATAAGTGACATAAGGCTGACTCTGGTGGGTGCTGTAAGAGAGGCCCAGAGTGCTGTGGGAAGTTACAGAGGAGGCACGCCTCTGGTTAGGAATAGCAGGGAGGAGGAGGCGGCTTTGACTCCGGGTTGTAGGTGTTGTGGGGCACACAGGACACATGCAGGTCTCACTATATATATGTATACAGGAGCTCACTAGACAGGAGCTCAGCCACATTGCCTCCCAATGTGACACTGATTGTGTGCCCAGCCCTCTGCTGGGTACCGAACCTGAGGCATCAGTCTTGGGGATGGCTTGGGATGTGGTGGTCAGTAGCTCCGTTGCATATGGCACAAGATAAATCTTTGGAGTTACTCTAAGCTGGGTCCCAACTATGAGCAGATGACTTGTCCTCTCTGAGCCTCAGCTTGTCAACCTGTAAAATGGGAATTATTATTGAGGCACCCATGAACATGTGCCCCAGAGTCCCCCTATTATGGGGAGCTTATTTGTCCAAGGGCCCCAGCTATGGCACTCTGAAATTCATTGTCTCATTTGTGTGGAGGCCACACTTCCTTCCTCGTGCTCCCAGTCAATGACAGTACAACAGGGATGTGAAGATGCACCCGTTCCTGGGAGAACCAGGACTCGAAGGATGGCCAGCTTTGCCCCTGGCAACTTCATAGACACTTGTGCCTGGGGCCCTTGTGCGCATCCTCCTCTCCCTCTTTCTTTAGTGGGGTCACACACTGGTGGTTCCCCAGCCTCGCTTCACACTCCCTATTTTCTCTCATAAAGAAATTTCCCCTAACTGAACCCTTGTATGTGTAATCCTGTTTTGGCATCTGCTTCTTGGAAAATCTACACTACAATATTATCACCAACCTTAGAAGGTGGTGAGGACTAAATGAAAAATCAGGTAAAAAAATCATATGAAAGACTTAGCATAGTTAAATCATATAAACAATTATGGAAAAGCCTCAGCCTGGCACATAGTTAGCACTCACTATTATCATATATTCTCATGCATTATGTAGTGGGTACTGTAGCCATCATTGTACCAGTGTGAGCAGGTTAATTTAACTTAGGAGACTGCATTTAGAAGTCAAGAAACCTGCTTTCCTGCCCCTTTCCTGCTCTATCTCCTGAGTTCTCTATCCCCTCACATGTGCCCTTTATATAAGAGTGGCAGTTGTTACTCTTAACTCCCTAGGCTGGCCCCGGACTCCTCTTTTTGGGATAAAGGTGATTAACGCTGTGTGGCTTTTGCTGAGAAGGGAGGCTGCTACAAGGGTCTGCTGCAGGGACGTTCAGACTCAGTGGATTTGTAGCTCTTTAGCCCCGCAGAGAGGAGCCCCTGCCCTGCTGAGCTGTAGGCTTGCTGGGAGGTAGCAGGAGTAGGTGGGTGGGTCACTGAGGGGTGCTGGCAGCCGGGCAGTGTTGGCGGTGGGGGCTGAGGGAGGATGATGGGAAGACAGTGAGCTTCCGAGTGAAACAGACCATGAGAGGCGAGGTGAGTCACAGGTTTCTCTCAAAACCCCCATGCCCATGGTCTCTAGAATGTGCTGAAAGTGGAGCCCGCCAGCCCCAGCCTAGGCCCCAGTTCTAAGAATGCCTCCCCTTCTCTCCCTCCCACAGTTGCCCAAATTAATCAGGCCCTCGGCTTTGGGGGGTATCGTTCTCTTTTAAGAATGCGGCAGAGAAAACCGCTGGGTTGTATCCCAGCAAAGGAGCCCACAGAGATTAGGGCTGATTGGGAGGAAATGTGAGAACAGCGGTGTCTAGTTTAGGTTTTAGAACCTGGCTCTTCCTGCTCACACCACCAAAGAAAATTTGGCTTGAGAGATTCAAAAGAGGTTGTGTGGTGTGTAGGCTGCAACCCTAGATTCCTACAGATCTGGATTCATGGTCTTGCTCTAGCACCCAGCAGCTCAGAGCCCTCAGTGTTTGTATGCCTCAATTCCCCAATTAGTAAAAACAGTGATTTAAGAGCATCTTTGTTATAGCGCTGTTGTGAGAATGAGATAGCGAATCAGTGTTAACCTTTAGCCCAGTTCCTAAATTAAAGCCCTATGAAGAGCCTCTCAGCTCAGTTCAGAGACTGCCAGTTCCCCCTTGTGAGTCTTTCTTTTCTTTTGGATTTTTGATCTCCAACGACTCCATAGGGAAGTGAAATAATTATCCCCATTTTGTAGATTTGTAAAACTGAGGCTCAGCTTGATTAAGTACCTAGGAAACAATCCTTTGTAGTACAGGACCCTGAGGTTCAACAGTGGTTTATCGCCTCCTTGGGACACCACCCAAAGGCAAAAGGGAAGCAGTGAAAGCATTTGAAGCTCAGAGAGGCTCAAGGCCAAGCCACAGCTTAGGGACCTGCAAAGTTCACAGAGCTGCAGAGCTGGACGGGTGGGGCAGAAGCCACTCTTTCCATCCTCCAGGTCCTTGCGGTGGAACATTCCTCAGTTATCAGCACAACTCATTTTGAGTTTTGTTCACATGTCACTTTTCTCTTTCTTTCTTTCTCTCTTTCTTTCTTTCTTTCTTTCTTTCTTTCTTTCTTTCTTTCTTTCTTTCTTTCCTTCCTTCCTTCCTTCCTCCTTTCTTTCTTTCTCTCTTTCTTTCTTTTTTCTTTCTTTCTTTCTTTCCTCCTTCCTTCCTTCCTTCCTTCCTTCCTTCCTTTCTTTCTTTCTTTCTTTTCTTTCTTTTCTTTCTTCTTCTTTTTTTTTTTTTTTAGAGGGAGTCTCGCTCTGTCTCCCAGGCTGGAGTGCAGTGGTGCGACCTTGGCTCACTGCAATCTCCGCCTCCTGGGTTCAAGTGACTCTTATGCCTCAGCCTCCCATGTAGCTGGGATTACAGGCACCCGCCACCAGGCCCGGCTACTATTTGTATTTTTTAGTCGAGACGGAGTTTCACCATGTTGGCCAGGCTGATCTCGAACTCCTGACTTCAAGTTACCCACCCGCTTTAGCCTCCCAAAGTGCTGGAATTACAGATGTGAGCCACTGCCCCTTGGCCACATGTCACTTTTTCAATGACACCTACCCTTATTGTCTGATTTAGAACTGCAATTTTCCCTCCCACCTTTGACTCCTCACTCTGGGCATTCTCTATAACCCTTCATGGCTCTATTTTAAAAAATCGTTTTTATTGAATTACTGTGTACACACACACAGTTATCCTACTTAATTTTCCCCCATAGATCTGATCACCTTCTAAAAATCTGTATAACTTGTTTATAATGGCTGGCATGTAACCTCCACAAGGGCAGGGATTTGTGTCTGTTTTATCCATGGACACATCCCAGTGCCTGGCATATAGTAGCTCTCAGCTACTTATTGAAGGTTGGTGGGAAACTGCTGGCATCCAGTACTCTGTGCAGAGAATGAAGATGAACCTCCCTGACTTGACAGTTTCATGGAGAACAACACAAGGCGCTGTATGAGTCAGTGCTAAGGGCTGTGGTAACGACAGCAGCACGTGCTGTGTGGGGCCAGGAGCAGGTCCCCAGAAGTCTGTGAGATCCAGGGAAGCCCTCCTAGAGGAGGTTAGTTGGCACTCCCATTTCTTTAGCTCCCCCATCAGCTGAGACAGCTCCCCCTGCCCTAATAGAGGGAAGGGTTCACTCTGTCAAACCCAGATACCTCCTGCTCTTTCTGCCCATTTCCTCTTGTTCTGCCCTCAGTGGGTCCTGTGGCGGTAACCGCACTAACCATTCCAGCCCATCTCATTCCTTACCCCACAGTCCCAGCAGGCTAAGTATGGGCTGCTGCAGACAAATTGCCCACAGGCTTGTGTAGCTTGGAAGGGGCAAGCAGCAGACAGCTTGCCCTTGGAGTAAGGTTGAACCCATGGATGCACATCCTGGCACTTGTCATGAAGCCCAACACATAGATGATGCTCAGTAAATATAGGATGAGTGGATGGATAAAGCTGAGAGTTAAAAGATGCCTGGAGGCCAGGTGCAATGGCTCATTTCTGTAATCTCAGTGCTTTAGGAAGCAGAGCAGGAGGATTGCTTGAGACCAGGAGTTCAAGGCTGCAGTAAGCTATGATACCACCACTGCACTCCAGCCTGGGTGGCAGTGCCCTAAAAAAAAAGAAAAATAAGATGCTCTGAGAAGACATTTAAATGACTCAGTCTCTGTCTAGACACAACAGTGGCATCATTTAAACAAATTTCTGGTTTTTTTTTTTTTTTTTTTTTACTTTACTATGTGTTTGTATTTAGCATTTTATTTTATGCCACTTTTCCCAAATGGAAGCTTGCGTGATTGTATTCTGTGTGGCACAAAATCAAGGAAATAGGAAAATAACAATGAGAATGTAGGGAGAGGAGGATACATACCAAAAGCCCTCACTCAGTGGAGCCAAGTGGAGCTGAAACCCGGATAGTAAAGCCTGCTGTTGTCTAGATGTTCAGACCCCTGCTCCTCCAATGAGCCATTCTGAGGACAACCCTGAGCCACAACCCTATTGTGGGGGTAGGAGTATGTCCCTTGGTCCTCAAGCTTATAGGAGAAGTGGAGTGTCACAATTCTTACGGGGTCCCAATTCCTCTCTGTGTTTATATTAGTATCACATGTCCCTAAACAGGCATATCGAAGAGTAGGTTGAGACATGGGCATTCTGGGGTATTTCTGAGTCACAGAATCTCAGGGCTGGAGGCCCACAAAAGGATACTTTTGTTTATTTCTCAAACTTTCTGAAATCATAGATCACCAAATCATAACATTTGCCATGCTCCACCCCTGCAAACTTTTTACTTAAAAGATATACTGACTCCAAACCTCTGAATAGCCACATATAGAGCATAAACTAAGGGGATGGAATCGTTTTAGGTATTGTGGTTGCAAAAAGATAACATTTCATCAGTCTTCACTACCAGAACATAGAGAACTCTATTATTTTTCCCAATTCTAATAGCACACTTGCAATTGTTTTCATAGGATCTAGACTAGAGTTCCATGAACTCTATAATTGAAGTCACCAATCCCGGAATGTACTTACTCCTAAGAAGGAGTTCTGTAGCCACATTGGAAACCACACCCCTTTCTTCTTGATTTGTCCTCATAGGACATGAAGAGTGGTTGGTGATGCCTCTTTAGATTCATTCAGTGATAACTTACAGCCTGAGGCTTTCATGGGGAAGCCAATGAACAGTGAACTTCAGAGCCTTGACTTGTGGCCGGATGCAGTGGCTCACACCTGTAATCCCAGCACTTTGGGAGGCCGAGGCAGGAGAATTGCTTGAACCTGGGAGACAAAGTTTGCAGTGAGCCGGGATCATGCCACTGCACTCCAGCCTGGGCAACACAGTTAGAATCCATCTCAAAAAAAGAGAAAGAAATGTGCTCTGTCATAATTCTGGAGGCTAGTGGTACAACATCAAGGTACCTGCAGGCATGTTTCTTCTGAAGGCTCTGGAGAAGAATCCTCCTTACCTCTTTTAGTTTTTGGTGGTTGCTGGCAATCCTTTGTTCATGGGAGTTTAATTCCAATATCTGTCTCTGTCTTCATGTGGTTGTCTTTCCTATGTGTGTATGTCTCTGTGTCCAAATTTTAGTCTTATAAGGCCTAGTCATTGGATTAGGGCTCACTCTAATCCAGTGTGAACTCATTTTAACTTGATCACAACTGCAAAGACCCTATTTACAAACAGGGTCACATTCACAGGTACTGGAGGGTTAGGACTTGAACATAATTTTGGGAGACACAGTTCAACCCACAACACCCAGTATGGTCAACAACATGGTGCAGCTGCCACTAAAGGCTCAGCGATAGTGGTGAGGCTGCATCACAACAGATGATCCTGGAGAAGGAGGACGATCCTCCTAAGCTGCCTGGACCAGGCCAGCTCCAGGGGTGTCAGCAGGACTTGACTCCTCTGGCTTCCCTTGGCTCCATGACCTCACACTCCCATCTTCCCTTTCATCTTTCTGGATGTTCCCCCTTGGTTTCCATTGCTGAGATCTCTTCCTCAACTCAACCATTAAATGACTGTGTTCCTCAGTGGCTTAAACTTTCTCTTCTCATTCTATATATATATATATATATATATATATTTTTTTGAGTTGGTATCCTCTCCCATGGCTTTAGTTATTTATATACTGATGACTCCAGAATCTTCTGGAGACATCTCCTGAAATCCAACTAGACATCTCTACTTAGGTATCTTAGAGTAGCTCAGCTGAATACATTCCAAATTGCACTCTTGTTTTTTTTTGAGATGGATCCTCACTGTGTCACTCAGGCCGGAGTGCAGTCGTGTGATCTCAGCTCACTGCAACCTCCGCCTCCTGAGTTCAAGCGATTCTCCTGCCTCAGCCTCCTGAGTAGCTGGGATTACAGGTGCACACCACCATGCCTGGCTAATTTTCGTATTTTTAGTAGAGACAGGGTTTCATCATGTTGGCCAGGCTGGTCTCAAACTCCTGACCTCAAGCGATTCACCTGCCTTGGCCTCCCAAAGTGCTGGGATTATAGGCATGAGCCACCATGCCTGGCCTAAATTGAGCTCTTTATTGTAGTCCTTTTTAATTTAATCTAATTTAATTTTTGTTTTTTAAAGACTAGTCAAATGCAGTAGTGAGAAGCAGGAAAAGAGGATAACAAGGAGTTTGATCTGTAGCTGATAGTGAACAATCAATCGAGATAATGTACTACCTTTGGACCAGCCAATTCCCACCCCCTCTGCCCCGACACTTTTTAATTTTTTTAACCTAGGCTTCCTTCAAGATTTCCAGCCTCAGTAGGTGGCACCACCATCTGTCCATTTGCCTATGAAATCCTTGGTTTCTTCCTTTCCTTCACTCCTCACATCCAGCCAGTCACCAAGTCTAATTGACTTTACATTTGAACTAGCTCACAAATGTGTCTACATAATGTCCTAGTTATTTTGACTACCACTACCTTGGTTTCTGGCCACCCTCTGATTTTTTTTTTTTTTTTGGGCTTGGATTACTGTAACAGGTTTTGAAATGGTCTCCCAGCTTCTGGTTTTATTCTCTTCAAATCCACTTTCCATACAGCAGCCTGAATGCAAATACGATCATATTATTTTCCTGCTTCAATCTCTCCAGCGGAATCCCACCCTCTTTAGGATATGAGTCAACCTCCCTAACATGGCCTGCTAGACACTGCAAGCTCTGATCCCTACTTACTTCTCGAGCCTCATTTCTCTTTATTCCCTCTTCTTTCTGTCACTTCCCCTGCCCCCTGCTTTCTCCCCCACATTTTTCACATGCTGTTCTTTCAGCCCAGCACACTGTTCCTCCCTTGCTTTACATAATTAACTGACAGTCATAGTTCAGGTCTCAGCTTAAATGTCCTTTCTTCTAGGGAGGCCTTTCCTGACCCACAATTTGCTTGCTCCCATCAGTGCCTGGTCACCAAGTTGCACAACTCCAAGGGGTGAAATTTGCATTGTATTATGTGTGAATGGTGCCCCTGAAATGGTGCAATGCACGAGCCAGCACACTTTGTTCCTCACTGTCACTGTTTAATTGTCTTCCCTCCTGGACTGCAAGCTCCAAGTCAGATTCTCCGATGTAAGTCTTGTATAAAGTAAGAACTCAATCAATATTTGTTGAATCAATAAATGAGATCTTAACAGAGAAATGGCTAATTGGAATGTGTACAAGAAATATGAAACAAATTTCTGGAACCCTCCCCTCTTACAGAATAATTTAAGTAATTGAAGATATTTAGTTTGGACAAATGAAGATTTAGAACAGATATAATAGCTGCTTTCAATATTTGTAGGGCTAGTATGTGAAAATAGAATACATTTATTCTTTTTTTATCCCAGAAAGATAAATAAAAGAGCTGAAGACAGGTTATAGGGAAGCAAATTGGGGCCTGATAATAAAATTGAAATAAACTTCCAACCCTGAGAGTTGTCCAGAAATGAAACAGATGGCACCCAAAGTAATGAATTCTGCTTCACTGCAAAGATTGAAGTCTGTAGGATCGAACTCCATCTGTAGGATCATTGAGGGCAGCAGCTGGACAAGAGAGCTTTTGAGGCTCTAACTCAAAATTTTATCTGTGATTGTATGGCTGTGGGGAAACTTTACTTTCTACTTAAACTCAAGCATTTATGTAATGCCTCTGTGTGCTGGGCACCACTGGAAACATGCAGAGGTCTGCACTCATCCCTGTGCTCAAAGGTGCACAGCCAGGTTGGAGACACAGTGTCAAGTTCATAATCTGAAGGCAGAACCTTGCAGAGTATCGAGTGTCTAAAAGTTCAGTACAGAGTGTGGTCTGGCGTTATGCTGGAAGGCGTCACAGAAGAGGAGGGGCTTGAAAACGGTCACAGTGGACGGGCAAGAGCTGGAGAGGAGGGTCCACTTCAGGAGGAAGAGGCTGATGGTGGAGCCTGAGAGAGAAGCAGACGTGGCCAGTACACAGCCGGCGTGCCTCACACCTTTCATTTACAGCCTCGGAGTCTGCAGTGGGCTTTGCAGCGCTCTGGTTTCCCTAGCTAAAACCAATGAGGAAGATGGGATGGGGCTGGCCTGAGAATTTGCTAAAATGCAGGAGTCATGTCCTGTGGTGAAAGGGAATGAACTCCTCATCTATCCTGAACTCCTTTAAATATTCGGGGTTCACTGGGTGAGTCGGAGATGACTTAGCTGCTCAGAAGAAGGAAGGGAGTAGGGGAAGCCTTGGATCAAAGGTGCCCAACAGTTTATAGCCTCAGACTTCACGTGTCTATTTTGTACATCTTTTGGCTGCAAGCAACTGAAAACCCAATTACCAATGACTTAAAGGAAAAATTATTATCTTACATATTGAAAATGCTGAGGTAGTTCTGATCTTGGATTGGTTAATTCATGGGTTTAACAAAAACATCAATGTCCTACTTCTTTCTGTTATTTCGTTTGTTGCTTTCCACATGTTGATTTATCCTCTTTGGCTGAGTCCCCTCATGGTTCCCAGAAGACTTTGGCAATTCCAGGCTTCAAATGTGGACATTTAGAGGCAGAAAAAAAGCCTAGTTTCCTTGCTTTTAAGAGTAAGAAAATATTTCCTGATACTCCTTCGGTCCTGGAGAGACTCAGACCTCTCTCCATGTTTTGTTATCCAGGTTATATCACAAACCCATTCCTAAATCAGTCACTGGACAGGCGAATTACCATGGAAGGGGCGCACTTCCCCTGAAGCACATGGATGCCCGATAACTGAACAAAATCAGGATTTGTTATCATGAGAGATAAGGATGTCATGTTTTCTCCTGAGTTAGGATGCTAAGTTCTTCAGGTATAATGGAGACCAGGGTAGAGATGACCTGGCCAGTACTATTTGCCTTACCTGAGCTGGGGGTCCCAGTCAGGATATGCTGGCTGTGCTGGGGTAGCTGTGGTTGGTTCCTTGGTGGGGACTGAGATTCTCACTGGAGCAGTAGGTTGTGGGTTCAACCAGATGACCTTTAAGGCAACTTAGGATCCTTACCATGAGCCTGGTATTGTGCTAGGCCCACAGCACAGTATCTCTTACAATCTTCATCTCAGATCTGCAAGTGAAGAATTATTATTCTTATCTTCAGGTAAGGGATTAAAATTATGTAACTTTCCCAAGGTCAATAGTAAGTGAGAGTGGGAATATGAAATCCGGTTAGTCCACGTATAACATAAGTGTTTGTGCAGTGTATGTCTCACTATGTCTTTCTTCCAACTTAAAATCTTCCATGAGTCTGGAACAAGCCTGGGAGTGTGGCTTAGACCTGTACTTATCAAACTGTCTTTGGCTAAGGGCCAGATTTTAAAAAATTTTTAATCCATTATGGATCAAAATTTTTTGTAAAATATAAAAAAAGAAATACTTAAAAAATGAAATGAAAATATAATAAAGATATACAAAATACAAGCCCTGTTTTAAATTATTTAATATAACACACACACACAGACACACACACACACACAGATAATCTGTCAAATTGCTATAAGATTTTCCAAACTCTTAATTTCTGTACTTACCTTGCCACAAGCTGGCAACAAACAGATCATGGACCAGCCCTGGTCTTCAGCCCACACTGAGTAGCACTGATTCAGACAGCTTTCTGCCTCCATCCTCTTCCCTGGACTGCAACTAAAGATATTCAACGATTGGATGCCTCTGCCTAGGTGACAGTGGGAGAATTACTGGTTGTAATGTTAAGGCAAACATCAGAGGAAGAGATTAGATTTTGCCCTGTTGTTTTCATAGGAACTTCTGTTTTCTTTCTTCCTTTCTTTTTTCTTTTTTTTTTAGAAGAAGAAGAAAATTTTATTATTCAGTAAGCATTAACTAGAACGGGATGTTCGTCATAGGCAATTTGCACATAGATTGCAAAGTCAGAAAACAAAATTCACCCTTCTATACAGACAAGCCCATACAATCCTTTTTCCATACACGTTCTCAAGATAAACATGACTAGTCCTCAACTTGACTAGTCCTCAAGTAAGACGACTTGACTGCACTATTTGTTACACATCCTAGATTCACCTGGTAGCAGGGGTGACCATCTATGTTTGCTAATTGGATTTATCCAAAGGAAAAATAAATTTCTTCATATCTTTGTGACAAGAGGTGAGTTTTGGAGAGAGGTGCCTGCCCACGTTAGGCTCCTACTCTCCGGAGGAGACGGGAAGTAGGGGCACTGTCTTCCTTAATGATTGCATTTCAAAGAGATGGCTCCCGGGTACTTGAGAAAGACATTCCTGAAGGGAAGAAAGCTGGCAAGAGGCTTATTTACCTTTTAAAAAGATTTACATAATTTCAAACAGGTAGAGAAAGAACTTAAAATTACAAGTTTTCTAAAGTAAATGCTCACAGGGAAAGTTAAGCCTCTTTTTTGGAATTTTAAATTCAGAGGTACAAGTGCAGGTCTGTTACATGGGTAAACCTGTGTCGTGAGGGTCCACTGCACAGATTATTTCATCTCCTGGGTATTAAGCCTAGTGCCCATTAGTTGTTTTTCCTGATCTTCTCCTTCCTCCCACCCTCCATCCTCCAGGACGTCTATTTTCTTCAAGAGATTTATATTAGACTTGAGAAAACAATTTCTCCTTCCTTCCTTCCTTCCTTCCTTCCTTCCTTCCTTCCTTCCTTCCTTCCTTCCTCCCTCCCTCCCTCCCTTTCTTTTTCTTTCTTTCTTCTTTCTTTGTTTCTTTCTCCTTCCTTCCTTCCTTTTCTTTCTTCTTTCTCCTTTCCTTCCTTCCTTCCTTCCTTCCTCTTTCTTCTTTCTTTTCTTTCTTTCTTTCTTTTCTTTCTTTCTTTCTTTCTTTCTTTCTTTCTTTCTTTCTTTCTTTCCTCCTTTCTTTCTTTCTTTCTTCTTCTTTCTTTGTTTTTCTCCTTTCTTCCTTCCTTTTTCTTTCTTTCTTCTTTCTTTCTCCCTCCCTTCCGTCCGTCCTTCCTTCCTTCCTTCCCTCTTTCTTTCTTTTCTTTCTTCTTTTTTTTTCAGTGTCTTGGCTCTGTCACCCAGGCTGGAGTGCAGTGGCATGATCACAACTCATTGCAACCTCAAACTCCCGGGCTCAAGCGATCCTCCCACCTCAGCCGCTCGAGTAGCTGGGATTACAGGCGCTCCATGGTAATATGTGAGAAAGAAGAGACTCAGGGGACTAAGAACCTGTGCCACAGAAGGAAGGTCTGTTTTGGAGATTTGCTGGAGCTTCCCCATTGGATGTGTCATTGAATGATGATTCATCCTGGCCAAAAATAAAAGCTTCTTAAGCTGAGTGACTCTAAGTTTGTGTGTGGTTTACGCTTGGACATGCGTTACTTTTATGACATAAAAGTGACTTCAATCTGGTAAGATATATTTATAAACATAGAGGTCCTTTCATTTATTAGGAAATTCCAATTGTGTTACGGGGTCTTCCCAAGAGATCTAAATCTATTCTCCTCTAAGATTTAGGAAATCTAAGCCGGGCATGGTGTCACTCCTGTAGTCCAAACACCTTGGAAGGCCGAGATGGGTGGATCACTCAAGGCCAGGAGTTTGAGGCCAGCCTGGCCAACGTGGTGAAAGCCTGTCTCTACTAAAAATAGAAAAATTAGCCAGGTATGGTGGCATGCACCTGTAATCCCAGCTACTTGGGAGGCTGAGACATGGGAATCACTTGAACCTGGGAGGCAGAGGTTGGAATGAACCACTACACTCCAGCCTGGGTGACAGAGTGAGACTGTCAAAAAAAAAAAAAGTTTGAAGAAATCTGGAATGATCATTTGTCCAGTATATGAAACTCTAAGAATACTACACATGTGGAAACTAGAATCTATCAGAAACTCCGGGATGCTCAAATATCTTCTCCCTCTCTTCTTCATTCACAAATGATTTGAACACTTATAATATTTTTCCTTCTACTGCTTTCTACTGATTTTCCTTCTACTGCTGTGAGTCTGACGGGCTTCAGTACCATTGTGGTTGACTTATCCAAATGTGACTTTTCAATTCTGTGACTTTTATATTTCCAATGACCTTTTCTTTGCCTCTACACAGCAATTTGCTCTAACGGTTACAGCCTGGATTTTGTTATTCCTCAAAATGACACCACCTCCAAAAATCCCTTCATTTGAGCATTCCATTCTCTTGCCACAGCCTCCTCTCTTTAGTGATTCAGATACTCCCACTACAACTCTTCCTTGACCTCATGATCAACATGCTTCTTTTTCTTTTTTCAGCTCTCTCCTGCCTTTATTTCCTGCATTATTGAACTTAGACTGCTTGGTTCATCTTTTCATTCAGGCTCTTAGCTATACAGACATACCTTAGAGATATTGTGGATTTGGTTCCAGACCACTGCAAGACAGTGAATATCACAACAAAGCTAGTCCCACAAATTTTTTGGTTTCCCAGTGTATGTAAAAGTTATGTTTATACTAGACTGTAGTCTATTAAGTGTGCAATAGCAGTATGCCTAAAAAAGTACATCAATATACATATCTTATTTGAAAATACTTTATTGCTAAAAATGCTAATGATCACATGAACCTTCAGTGAGTTGTAATCCTTTTGCTGGTGGAGGGTCTCACCTTGATGTTGATGGCTGCTGATTAAGGTGGTGGTTGCTGAAGGCTGAGGTGGATGTAGCAATTTCTTAAAATAGACAGCAGTGAAGTTTGCTGGATTGATTGACTCTTTCACAACAGATTTCTCTGTAGCATGTGATGCTGTTTGATAGCATTTTGCCTACAGTAGAACATCTTTCAAAAGTGGAGTCAGTTCTCTCAGGCCTGTCTGCTGCTTTACCAATTATGTTTATGGAGTACTCTAAATGTTTTGTTGTCATTTCAACAATATTCACAGCATCTTCCCCAGGAGCAGATTCCCTCTTAGAAACCACTTTCCTTGCTCATTCATAAGAAGCAACTCTTCATCTGTTCAAGTTTGATCATGAGATTGCAGCAACTCAGTCACATATTTTCAGTCTCCATTTCTAGTTCTCTTGCTATTTCCACCACATCTGCAGTGATTTCCTCCACTAAAGTCTTGAACTCCTCAAAGTCCTTCATGAGGGTTGAAATTAACTTCTTCCAAACTTCTGCTAAAGTTGATATTTTGACCTTCTCCCATTAATCATGAGTGTTCTTAATGGCATCTAGAATGGTGAATCTTTTCCAGAATGGTTTCAATTTACCTTTCCCAAACCCATCAAAGGAATCATTATGGCAGCTATAGCCTCACACAATGCATTTCTTAAGTAATAAGACTTGAAAGCCAAAATTACTCCCTGATCCAGGGGCTGCAGAGTAGATGTTAGCAGGCAGGAAAACAACATTCACCTTTTTGTAAATCTCCATCAGAGCTCTTGGGTGACCAGGAGCATTGTCAATGAGCAGTAATATTTTGGAAAACATCTTTTTTCTGAGCAGTAGATCTCAACAGTGGGCTTAAAATATTAAGTAAACCATGCCGTAAAGAGATGTATTGTCATCCTGGCTTTATTGTTCCATTGATAGAGCATAGGCAGAGTAGAATTAGTATAATTATTAAGGGTCCTAGGATTTTTAGAATGGTAAATGCCCTCAAGGTGGGCAGATCACGAGGTCAAGAGATCAAGACCATCCTGGCCAACATGGTGAAACCCCATCTCTACTAAAAATACAAAAATTAGCTGGGCATGGTTGCGCGTGCCTGTAGTCCCAGCTACTCAAGAGGCTGAGGCAGGAGAATCACTTGAACCTGGGAGGCGGAGGTTGCAGTAAGCCAAGTTTGTGCCACTGCACTCCAGCCTGGTGACAGAGCGAGACTCCGTCTCAAAAAATAAATAAATAAATAAATAAAAAAGGACCTTGGCCTCAACTTAGAGTCACCAGCTGCATTAGCCCCTAACAAGACAGTAAGCCTGTCCTTGGAAGCTTTGAAGTTAGGCATTGACTTCTTTCTAGCTATGAAAGCCCTAGATGACATTTTCTTCCAATATAAGAATGTTTTATCTACATTGAAAATCCATTCTTTAATGTAGCCACTTTTATCCATGATGTTAGCTAGATCTTCTGGTTAATTTGCTGCAGCTTCTACTTTAGCACTTGCTGTTTCACCTTGTACTTTTACGTTAAGAAGATGGCTCTTTTTCCTTAAACCTCATGAACCAACTACTCATAGCTTCCAACTTCTCTTCTGCAGCTTCTTCTAATCCAGAGCAAGGACCTTGAATTGAAGAGAGTGAGGGCCTTACTCTGGATTATGCTTTGACTTAAGGGAGTGTTGTGGTGGATTTGATCTATCCAGACCCCTCAAACTTTCTCCGTATCAGCAATAAGGCTGTTTCACTGACTTATCATCTGTGTATTCAGTGGAGTAGCACTTTTAATTTCCTTCAGAAACTTTTCCTTCACATTTACAGCTTGGCTGTTTGGTACAAAAGCCCTAGCTTTTGGCCTGTCTCAGCTTTCAACATGCCTTCCTCACTAAGCTTCATCATCTCTAGGTTTTAATTTGAAGTAGGAGATGTGTGAGTCTTCCTTCTCCTTGAACACTTAGAGACCATTGTAGGATTATTAATTGGCCTAATTTCAATATTGTTACATCTCAAATAATAGAGAGGTCCTAGGAGAAGGAGAGAGATGGAAGAGCAGGCAGTTGGTGGAGCAGTCAGAGCACATACAACATAAATGAAATGTGAAATTACTTTCTAAACCCCATGGAGGGAAATGAACAATTCCCTTTTCCCCTAAAATAATGCTACTAAAGCAATTAGACTTAGTCTAGACAAGACAGAAGATGTATAAGTGAAACATTAGAAGATCCTTAAATGAAGAGTGAATTGTAGTTGTTGGTGAAAAACTAGATTAATTTTATATTTGCTACCATAAAGTTTTTGTGTATCACTTATATCAATAATGTTATCAAAAGCTTACAAAAACAAAAATAGATTTACTTTTTAAAATGTTGTTTTAATTTTAGAGAAAATTGACTATTTAAATTGAGTGAAACTGCATGCGACATATGAACAAAAGTGACAGTTCAATACGACATAAGAAAATCAGAGCAAGGAAAATATTTTTCTGACTTTGAAGGCAAAAATTCATGCACAAATAATCCTCAAACTAATTTCAATAGAACCTATTTTCTGCTCATTATAGAACAAGCCATAATCTCAACTGTAGAGAGACTTGAACAAATTGGTAACTTTGAAATAATTTAAGATGTAGCGTATGGTTCTAGATATTGCTTTAAGAGATAAAAATTACAATATAAGTGATAGCAATTTATAGGATGAAATTAAAGCATTTTATATTTTGTGCAAGAAAATAGAATACACATGACATTGATTGGTTAAGTTGTCTGTCTTGTATGGACACAGTTTGTGGTGCCCCAAAACAACTACAGTATTAGCATCAAAGATCACTGATCACAGGACACCACAACAGACTGAATAATCATGAAAACTTTGGAATATTCTGAGAATTACCAAAATGTGACACAGAGACACAAAGTGAGCACATGCTGTTGGAAAAATAGTGTCGATAGACTTGCTCGTCATGGATTGCCACGAACCCTCAATTTATGAAAAAACCCTGCATTATCTACAAAGCACAATAAAGTGAAGTGTAATAAAATGAGGTACACTTGTACTCTCAACTCCTCCTCCTCGTCTTTTTGTTATACTCACGGGGCAAAACAATTCTGCCTTCTATGTATTGCTCCCCCGGCTGCCAAAAGAATCCTGAGAAATATGATACAGTCTGGCAGACCATTTCAATTCATGATCACCTACCTCAACTGGGCTCAACACTGCCTGGGAATCTACTACATTTCTCTAGAGTCGTTTGTCTTCCGTATCTCTGCAAACATCATTTCAAACCTTTGTTTCTCTCCTTAAACCGCCCTGCATTCTCTCCTTATTCATTCTCTTAAGAGTAAATATAAGTCATCTGATGAAATTAACCTCAACTTCCTGCCAACGATTCTTCAAACCAACCTGCTTCTGTACCCACCGTCTCTACTTTCTTCCTGTTATTATTCAGAGGAGGTGTCCTCTTCATTTCAAAGGTAGTTCTTTGCTCTGCCTGCATCCCACCCCGTCCTGCTTTCTGAGTAACCTGACTTCATCAGTTCTCCCATCTCACTCTTCTGTCTTCAACTTCTTCTTCTCCTCTCCTGGCCCAATGTCTTGAAACAGTTGTCCACGCTTGTCATCCTATTATTATTATTTGAGATGGAGTCTTGCTCTGTCACCCAGGCTGGAGTGCAATGGCATGATCTTGGCTCACTGCAACCTCCACCTCCCTGGTTCAAGCGATTCTCCCACCTCAGCCTCCCGAGTAGCTGGGATTACAGGCGTGCACCACCACACCCGACTAAATTTTGTGTTTTTAGTAGAGATGGGGTTTCACCATGTTGGCCAGGCTGGCTGGTCTTGAACTTCTGACTTCAGATGATCTGCCTGCCTTGGCCTCCCAAAGTGCTGGGATTGAAGGCGTAAGCCACCACGCTGGTATAGCAGGCATGAGCCACCCCATTTTTTCACCTCCTATTTCATGTGCAACCATCCGTCTTCCATCCCTACCGTTCTACATCCCTACAGCTCTACATCCTTACAGCTCTTCTTGCTAAAATCAACAGCGCCTTTCATGTGTTCCATGCACTAGGGGCTCTTTTGTCTTGATTTTACTTGACGTTTTGATAGCATTTGATCCAGCTGACCATTCTCTTTCTCGAAAAAGTTTCTTTCCTTGTCCTCAGGGATGCCACTCTCTTCTGGTGTTTCTTTTTATCGCTCAGGCCACTCTTTAATGAGTTCCTTTGACAGCTTCTCCTGCTCTGGCTTATGAATATCTGGGTTCTTCGGAGCTTGGTTCTGGGCTCTCTTCTCTTCCATTCTGCACTGTTTTCCCTTGGTAATCTTACCCACTCCCACGATTTTACTCACCATCTTTGTATCAATGACCCCCACATAGTGATCTCCAGACTCAATCTTGATGTCCACCTGACCACGTGTATATTTTCACTTAAGGTCTCAGAGGCACCTCCAACTCAGCAGGACCAGTGTAGACCAGATCACCTTCCCCTTCAAACTTGCTGCTTCTCCACCCAACTGCTCAGACAAGAGATGAGGGTTCACCTTGGCCGTCGCCCACTCTCACCATTCTGACCTAAATAATTGCAGACTATTTGAAACCTTGCACTTCTCTCAATTCCTGTTTATTACCACCTTAGTCCAGACCACAATTTCTTCCTGTCTGGACTGGAAGCAAATGGCTCCCAAATGGTCTCATACAGAAGGTACATATTATCCTCTCTGTTTAATAGCCTTCAATGGCTTCCCTTTGCTCTTAGAGTCTAAATTTTTGACCTTAGCCTACCATCCCTGAATGATCAGACCCATGCCCACTTCTTCAAGCTCATCTTAAATCTCTCCCCATCACATATAATGTCCCTTACTCTCTGTGATTCATCTTTTAGTTTCTCAAAGAGTTTAAGTTTCTTCTTGCCTCAGGGCCTCAGAACATGAGATGGGATGGAGAAGTCAGAGAGCTGTGAAGAGAGCCCAGAGTCCAGCTGGGTCGTGAATTGGTACAAATCTACCTTTGCTCCAGAGATAAACCCCTTCTCCCCCATTCTTTGCTGTTCTTAGTGGTCTTTAAATCTGCAAAATGCTCTGCTTCTTACCACCTCTCTCTTCATTGGGCCAGCTCCTGCTCATCCTTCATGTCCAGTTGAATGTTACCATCTCATGAAAGCATCCCCTAGCCCTGAGTCTAGGTTAGTTGCTTTCTTAAATCTCACACTTCTAATTAATAGAAATAATCATGATTATAATAACATTATATAGTTAACTTTATAATACCTGTTTCCTCAACTAGCTATTAAATCCATGTAGCTGGAGCCAGGATTGGTGGGAGGCTGAGGCAGGAGGATCACTTGCACCTAGGAGTTCAAATCCAGCCTGGGCAACATAGTGAGACCCCATCTCTATTTAAAAAATTAAAAGAAATCCACGAGGGCAAGGATTATGTCTGTCTTATTCACTGCTTTTTCTTTGACACCCAGCATAGTACCTGGAGCATAATAGGTTCTGAGTGAATAAGTGTGTATCTTGTAAAACCTCTGGCTTGGCTTGCCTCCAAGCCAGAGGTTTGGAGACTCCTTTCCAAAAAAAAAGAAAAAGAAAAAGAAAAAGATGTAATAGATGACTGCCAAATAGAACTCTGATTGACATGAGGCAACCTGTCTTTCCACACAAAGTGGATGACTCCATCTTTGCAGATTATGGAGAAGCAATCTGCTTCTCTTTCGATTTGGGTGTCATGATCATCAGACATGAATGTGGAGATTATTATGTAGGGAGATTCAATTAGTTACTTAATGCCACATACTGACCAAAGTTACTAATTCAGCCTTGGTGAAGAGTATATAATAGGGTCAGTTTGCGGAAATAACATCCCACTTCCCTAAGTAATGCAGGAAGACTTCTTTAAATAGGCATAAGATTCCGGGTTGTATACTGGACACACAATGAGCTCTGTTATGCAATGGCTTCATGACCTCAGAAAATATTTTTTTCTTGAATAATAGTAAGGGAGAATAAAATAGTTGGCTGAATTCTCATATTTCATATTGCTAGCAGATCAGCAGCAATGATGGAGAAAACATATTTGAGCAAAGTCCAGTGCTGTAATCTAATAAGCTTTCTACATGGTTAATCTAATCTATACTTAATAGTATGTGTAGCTATTATTGCTCTAAATGGCAGTTAGGCATGTATGTTAAGCTGTTCACTGGATTTATAGAACTCTAGGGGCTATAATTCATAATGTGTATTTCTTTACTTCACCAAGCCAAGCATTTCTGAGGTCACCTTCAGGAAATTGAAAGTGGGCACTCAAAAATGGTTGCTTCCTTTCTTTCCCTTCCAAGTGCAGGGACAAACCATTTACTCTTTCCGCCCAGAAATGGTGGTAGGGAGGCAGAAGGCACTGTAAGGAAAAGCCCAGGTCTATGATTGGTACAAGCGCAAGGCATGTCCAGCTATTTTCCATGGTGTTGGCACCTATTGTTCCATCTGGTTGGATGGGAGTATTTTCCCAAATGTCTGCGATAGAGCTGCTTTTATTAAGTATTTACTCTGTGCCAGGAGACTTTTATGTATTCAAGCCTTTATTTTTTCTGACGACACCTTGAAAGAGTAATTATTCTCTCCATGTTACAGAGGAGAATACCAAGCTAGGGAATGTCTCAAGGTCATGTAGCTGAGAAGTAAGTGGAAGCCTGGGCTCAGACTCCAGAGGCTGTGCATGTCACCCTGTGCTGTAGAGTCAGAGGTACGCTGTGTCACTTTCCTTAGGTCTTTTATGTCCCCCTTGTCCTCTCCAGCCAGGGTGCCAAGGAGGCCTCTGGAAGCTAAAGGCTCAATGGCAGCTCAATTCTGCTGGGGGAGGGAGCTGTTGATAATACACAGATAAATGGGAACTGCCTGGAAAATTAGGAGTGCAGATGCTGTAGACACAGGAATGAGTCCTGGAGGAGAAGTCCAGTGGGAATAGGCCTGGTGGACTGGAGGAGTCAGTGGCTGGAATGAGGAACTACAGGCTTGAACAGAATTTAGAAGTCATCTAGTTTAACAGTTTTGAAGCTTTTAATTGAAGGACTGCTGCTATTAAATTTCTCCAGAGACTCTCTGTTTTAAAATGTTTTGGCTGCTTAAAAACTTTTTAAAGAAATAATTCCATTTTCTGATTGCCTTAATCAAAGATGTAATAGATGGGCTGGGCATGCTAGCTCATACCTGTAATCCTAGCACTTTGTGAGGCTGAGGCAGGTGGAACTCTGGAGGCCGGGAGTTCAAGACCAGCCTGGCCAACATGGTGAAACCTTGTCTCTACTAAAAATACAAAAATTAGCTGGGCGCAGTGGCGGGCACCTGTAATCTCAGCTACTCGGGAGGCTGAGGCATAAGAATCGCTTGAACCTGGGAGGCAGAGGTTACAGTGAGCTGAGGTCGTGCCACTGCACACTCCAGCCTGAGCGACAGAGCGAGACTCCTTGGCAAAAAAAAAAAAAAAAAGAAAAGTAAAAGATGTAATAGATAACGGCCAAATATAACTCTGATTGGCATGGGACAAACTGTCTTTCCACACAAAGTGGATGAATCCATCCAGACAGGGAGAAGTGCTTTTTAATGAGCTTGTGCAGACTTATGAGAGGAGGTGTTGCTAAATGCACAATTTCCATGAGGCTTTTTCAAATTTTGGAAATTGCTCAGACTACCCATCACCTGCTATAAGCGCTGTCACTCTTGTCCCCAGGGGCGACTGGCTCCACTGTAGTGGCCACAGGGGTGAATGGTTTTCCCCAAGGGAAACCATTGATTCAGACCTATTTTCTTATTTATTGTTCAGGAAACTGAGTCCCAGACAAGTTAAGTAAAATCTTTGAAGTCACCAAGTGAGTTAGTGCCTAGAAGGGGTATTGAATAATGGAACCCATGTGTCACCTGGGACCCACTAGCCCCTGAAGATATGCAATTGACTGGTTCATTCTGTAGCCAGTTCTGTCGCTTATGAAAGTTGAAAGATCTTCCCATCATTTAAAATTCTGGGTTTATGTTCTTACAATTCAGCTCCCATTTCCTTGGAGTGTTAGGTCTGGTTTTCCCTAAATCGCCCCAGGACTAAACCTGGTTCCCATATTCCACAGTTAAAACTACTCATATGTGTTTTGAGGGGGACACATGTCACAGAATGGGAAGTTTTTGCCACTGAACTAACTTGCCTTTCTCCTTTCCTTTCCTTTCCTTTCCTTTCCTTTCCTTTCCTTTCTCTCTCTCTCTTTCTTTCTTTTTCTCTTTCTTTCTTTCTTTCTTTCCTTCCTTCTTCTCTCTTTCTTTCTTTCTTCCTTCTTTCTTTCGTTCTTTTTCTTTGTTCTTTTCTTTCTTTCTTTCTTTTTTTTTTTTTTTTTTTTTAAGTTTCGCTTTTGTTGCCCAGGCTGGAGTGCAATGGCACGATCTTGGCTCACTGCAACCCCTGCCTCCCAGGTTCTAGTGATTCTCCTGTCTCAGCCTCATAAGTAGCTGGGACTACAGGCTCGTGCCTGGCTATTTTTTTTGTATTTTTAGTAGAGATAGGGTTTCATCACGTTGGCCAGACTGGTCTTGAACTCCTGAACTCGGGTGATCCACCCGCCTCGGCCTCCCAAAGTGCTGGGATTACAGGTGGGAGCCACGGCACCTGGCCTCTTCTTTCTTTTCATCTCTGATCTCTTCCCCTTCCTTCTGCCTTGTGCTTCACTCCCAGGGTGGAAGAACCCATTTGCTTCTTCTCTAATTTCTGTCAGTGGCTGCATGGGTAACCACATTGTCATCACAGATTGCAGGGGCTTCTCACCAGTTCCACCTTCCTTACCTCCAAAGCCAGGATCACAGACAAATAGATTTTCATTCTCCACTGTTTTCCAAACTCAAGTGTAAGGGCACAGAGTAGACATGGAAGAGAGGAAATGGTTGCTTTTCTTAGAGAATAAAGGCTTGTTGAAAAAAAAATCCCATCAAAACCTCATCTCTGTGCTCCCTGTTCAAAACACATATGTACCTTCATACCTGAGATTTCATTTGGCAGTTATAGCAAACCTGGTATATTGGTCAGCTCAGGCTGCCATAGCAAAATACCACAGACTGGGTGGCTCAAACAACAGAAACGTGTTTTCTCGCTGTTCTGGAGGCTCGGAAGTCCAAAATCAAGGTGCTGGCAAGGCAGGTTTCATTCTGAGTCCTCTTCTCTTGGCTTGGAGGTGGCCGTCATCTCACTGTGTGCTCACATGACCTCTTCTTTGAGCACACTTGGGGGTAGTGGGGGGAAGACAGCAAGCTTTCTAGTGTCTTTCTCATAAGGGCACTAATCTCATCCTGAGGGTCCCACCCTTATGACCTCATCTAACCCTACTCATCTCGAAAACTTCCCCACTTCAAGTACCATCACACTGGGAGAAAGGGCTTTAAAATATGAATTTTGGTGAGACACAAACATTCAGGCCATAGCACCTGGGAAGACGTTTTGCTAGTATTCCAGATGAGAAACTAA
The DNA here is from genome assembly GCF_029281585.2 of Gorilla gorilla gorilla. NCBI lineage: Eukaryota > Metazoa > Chordata > Mammalia > Primates > Hominidae > Gorilla > Gorilla gorilla. The sequence continues at coordinate 49,994,545 of NC_073224.2, read as the reverse complement.
GCCTTAGAGGAATAAATCTATTAGAGTGAGCCTATGAGAGAGGACTGGGGGTGGGAGTGTGCATGATGATGGCCTATCCAGGAACACTGAGGCCCACCCAACTCCTCCCCTTTTCCCTGCCAGCTCAAGAGCGCAAAACTATTTCTTCTAGATTCTTAAAAGGTTGTGATTGTTTTAAAATAGGTGCACAAATTCTTGGACACTCCTCCCTTCAAAAGGCAGAATCTAATTCCTTTTCCCTCGAATGTGGGCTAGACTTACTGGTTCACTTCTAACAAACGGAATATAGCAGAAATGATGGTGTGAATTTCTGGAATTAGGTCGTAAAATATACTGCAACTTTCTCCTTATTCTCTCTTGCATCATTGGCTCTGGGGAGGACAGCTGCCATGTTGTGAGGACACTCAAGAAGCCCTGTGAAGAGGAACCAAGGCCACCTGCCAACAGCCCTGTGAGTGTGCCATGTTACTCATGAATCCGCTAGCCCAGTCAGGCCACCAGGTGACTGCAGCCCTGACTGTACTTCAGACAAAGCCTCATTAGAAATCCTGAGATGGAATTCCTAGTTGTCACTCCCAGACTCCTGACTTACAGAAGCTGTGAGATAACAAATGACTGTTGTTTTAAGCAGCTAAATTTTGAAGACAGCAATAGATAATTAATACAAAAAGTATTTTATTCTATACTCAGTTCTCCATTCTCCATGTTACCCATGTTGCCAAGCCAGATTGACATTTCTCATGCTCCCAGACAGCCAGTGGGTCAAAGAAGAAATTAAAAGAGAAATTTAAAAACATCTTGAGACAAACAAAAGTGGATACACAATATACTATAAAACCTGTATCTTAATTTTTCATGATACAAACAGAATTATATTAGGAAAGAAGAATGATGCAGTAATTTACCTGTGAAAATGACTTTAGGAGTGTAGGATAATCATTAAGACCACGGACTGTCTTTTAATAGCTGGATAACCAAAGTTAAATTATATAGCTTCTCTGGGTCTCATTTTCACTACATGAAAAAATGGAGATATTAATAGTGCCTAATAGTTTTACCTGATAATTAATGAGCTAATATATATCAAGTACTTAGCAAAGTAGCCAGCAAATGACTTTAGTCAATGTTCATATTGCCATTAACATAAATATCAGGTATACTGGAACAATTATACACATAAACAGATGATAAATTGGAAGTGCAGAGCCTATGTTTTCTCCCAGGTTAACCTGTGATCAACTCATAATTTAAAAAGCTGGGTTAATATGGTTGTTTAGAAACCCTGACTGTCAAATATGATCTACAGAACGTTAGATTATTAAATCCCAATAAAGCAAATGTAACAGAAAAAAATGACTATCAGCTTCCTCTTGGAGAAAACAGCAATAATGCCATCTTATTGCTACATAATACATACCAAATGGCTTAAAATAAGTGACTAGCTTAATAAACTGTAGTTGCTTAATAAATTGTAGCTATCATTAACATCTTATAAGCTGTACAGCTTTTTTTCAGGTGAGTTTCTGTTTGTTTCAGATGCCCACTTCGCTCAGATGAAATGCCAGGCTCAAACTAAAGTCAGTATGCATTGCCTGGAAGGCTAATGGCCTAAGCCTTCCAGGCCAGGGGACTTGTGAACCCTGAAAATTTAAGACAGGTCTCAGTTAATTTAGAAAGTTTATTTTGCCGAGGTTGAGGACATGTGCCCGTGACACAGCCTTGTCACACAGCCTCAGGAAGTTCTGATGACATGTGCCCAAGGTGGTTGGGGCACAGTTTGGTTTTATACATTTTAGGGAGACATGAGACATCAATCAATACATGTAAGAAGTACATTGGTTCCATCCAGAAAGATGGGGACAACTAAAAGCAGGGAAGGGGCTTCCAGGTCACAGGTAGGTAAGAGACAAATGGTTGCATTCTTTTGAGTTTCTGATTCTTTTCCAAAGGAGGCTATCAGATATGCATCTATCTCAGTGAACAGAGGGATGACTTTGAATAGAATGGGAGGCAGGTTTGCCCTGAGTAGTTCCCAGCTTGACTTTTCCCTTTAGCTTCGTGATTTTGAGGCCCCAAGATTTTCCTTTCACAGACTCAGGATGTCTTCTTCAGTTCAGGATGGACAGCCTCAGAGTAGAGAGCTTCAGGCCCCCTCTCCTTATCTTCTGCTAACCTCCATTCTTACTCCTACCCTTTCATCTCAGAATTTTCGCTTTGATGTTTCCCACTTCCTTCCTATGGTTACTTTAACCGAAGTGAGTCAGGTCTTACTGAAAAACTGACCACAGCCTGTCCGCTCCCAGCCTTACCCAGACCAGGGCTGCCCAGGCAGAGCGTGAGGGGGACTAGTGTTTACTCAGCCCATTTTTTTCCTCCTCTCTCCTCTAAGTCACGGGGCTTTGAGTAGGGCTTCCCCAGCCACCGTGCCCCTCCCAGCAGACCGCAGTCAGAAGCCAATCTCACATTTGTCTGGTGGCTCAGAGAAGGGACAGAAAGAGCAGCAGCTTATGTCCTTGGCTATCCTCTCAAGTGGGCTAATTTGCTTATTTTCAACTCTGTTGGGTCCAGCCCTGTTGCCTCTGATCTCAGCTCAAAGAGGATTTGGCGGGAGTTTTTGGTTGTGATGACCAATAACAACCAACTATACGCACTGCGAACATCTCCTAGTGCCAGAAGCCCTGTTAGCTCATTATCTTAATCCTCAGGATAACCCAGGCAATTCGTATTCACCCTAAAAACTTCCCCTGGCCGGGTGTGGTGGCTCACGCCTGTAATCCCAGCACTTTGGGAGACTGAGGCAAGCGGATCACTTGAGGTCAGGAGTTCCTAACCAGCCTGGCCAACATGGTGAAACCCCATCTGTACTAAAAATGCAAAAAATTAGCCGGGCGTGGTGGCACATGCCTGTAGTCCCAGCTACTTGGGAGGATGAGGCAGGAGAATCACTTGAACCTGGAAGGCGGAGGTTGCAGTGAGCCGAGATCATGCCATTGCACTCCAGCCTGGAGACAGGGCGAGACTCCGTCTCGAAAAGCAACAACAAAAACAAAAACAACATCCAAAAAACCTTCCCCTGTTTACCTTTCTAATTTTGGTACCTACAGAATCTCCCCGTTAGCCTTGAAAATCAGCATGATCTTTAAGGATTTAGGAACAAATCTTTAAAGGATTGAGTTGTGGGAAGACCATGGTGTCTTTGCTATTGGCTTTTGCAGTGAGAATAGCTTTTTCTCTGATCAGGTTTGGAGCCTTCCCTCTCTCCTGGGAGGGGGTAGCTGGCTTCCTTTCTCTGAAATGCAGAATTCATTCACCCACTCTCTTTTGTCTTGGGAGCTTTGAGAGAACAATTTTAGTCAGACAAGAGTCAACTGACACCAGAACATGATGTGAATAAGATACATTTATTTATTCAAAATTAAAATCTGCTATGAAGACAGACAAACAATGTAACATTCCCAGAGGAATTGAATAAATTCTAGTTAAAACTGAGTTCTATTAGAACCAAATTTATTTTTATTTTTATTTTTTGAGACAGAGTCTTGCTCTGTCACCCAGGCTGGAGTACAGGGGCATGATATCAGCTCACTGCAACTTCCGCCTCCTGGGTTCAAGCAATTCTCTTGCCTCAGCCTCCCAAGTAGCTGGGATTACAGGTGCGCGCCACCATGCCCGGCTAATTTTTGTATTTTTAGTAGAGACGGGGTTTCACCATGTTGACCAGGCTGGTTAGGAACTCCTGACCTCAAGTGATCCACCCGCCTCAGCCTCCCAAAGTGCTGGGATTACAGGCGTGAGCCACCGCGCCCAGCCTAGAACCAAATTTAGGTTGTTATAAATAACAAGCTGGCCACAGCTTTCAAGAATGAAGTGGCTGGGGAATGAGGTTAGGGGAATCCCTCCGAGACACTGGAAGGTGAATTAATCATCAAAGGGGCTCCCTGGTTTCTCTTCCTAAGAGTATTTGTAGCAGTTAGGAAGCCCCAAGCCCAGAGACAAGATAAATTAGAGGGAGGTCAGGGAAAACAGCTCAACAGCTAGAAAGCATGGTCAGGCTTGGAATGGAAGCTTCTGTTGGCTCCCCAAAGAACATTTTTTTTTTCTCCCTTATGTAACTTATAATTTATCTTAAAACACTCAAATACCATAGTGTGTCACCCTATGGAAACAGCTTAAAAACAGGTGAAAATAATAAATATTGAAAAAAAATTATAATATTGGGCTTCTTTCTAAATCGTTCACAGAGAAGCTCAGTAAATAAATAGAAATGGGGGTTGAGGTATCAGAGGTAATAAATATTCTATGAGAGAGGTACAATAAGGTTTCTCAAGGGGCTGGGTCAGCTATCCCAGAGCCCCAGATCCGACTTTGGAGACCTCTAATTTATGTCCTACAGTCTATAGAGTCGCCACCCTGATGTCTCAGTTTCGTATCTTCATTGTCATGTAGGCTTCTATGTAGTTGATGAAGATGTCAAACTCACTCATGGCTTTGTAGACGCCTTTCTCTTGGAGCTGTGCAGAGAGATAAGAAACATTCAGTTAAAATCCCTTCTGGGGACTAAATAGGCTCCCCTCCCCCATGCTCATGGATGGGCATGACCTTGAGTGCAGAGGCTGCTTGTTCTCCCTCACGCTGGGAAGTAAACCAGAGGATAGGCCTAGCTGCCTTGGGAAAGGCTGTGCATTGACCTTCATCTCCTCCAGGCCTCCCCCTAGCAAGGGGAGCATTCATTTTGCAAAGCACTGTCTTCAAAATGATGCCTTTTCAACAATTTTAAAGGTCACGTATTCACATGATGATTATGCAGAGTTTGATGAAAAGACATTAGAGGAAGCACTTTGAAAGCAAGATGGTGAGAGGAGAGGAGGGAGCCTTTTAAATGTCTGTGTTCTCCCACCAACACACTGAGCAGGCCCTGCCCTGCCACCCTGACCTACTATGAGAAATTCACACCCCCTGATGTTGGCACTCTGTGCAGTGTCTGTCCCCAGCCCACGAGGAGGACATAGGCCGCATGGTTTCTGGGAAATCAGACTGAAAAAGTTCACGCACAGTTGGAAGTGTGAAACCCCATTTCGTTTGGGAACTGACATTCTCAGGCACCTCGGCAGGTGCGAAGGGCAGATGGAAAGCAGGCTTGAACCAACTCCAGGTTAAGTGAGAATCCAGCTTCCTGCTCATTCTGAGTTCTGGGGAGTCTGTGCTGAACCCCCAGGTGTATTTGTATGTGCACATTTATGTGCCAGCTTCCTGCACGTGTGGGTTCAGCCTAGATTCCCAACAAGCTACTTTCTGTACTTTCTGTTTCCTTTGTCACTCTCCCCAGCACACAGCTCACTGTGTTCACAGGCTGGCCGGCCAGCCTAACCCGCAAGCCTGCAAAGGCAGCGAGCAGTCATTTAGAAACCCCCAAAGACACTTAACAGAAAACAAATACAATCAAGGCAGCAGCTCCTCACTGGCTGAGCAGGTCATACCATCTGTCAGGTTCCCACACTCTCTCCAATGAAGAATGGGGCCTATTGAGTCCCCACCACCTTCCATGCTTTGGGGTTGGGGAGTGGGCATGGGTTGTGCTCTGCAGACCCTCTCTGCCACCATCCAAGCTCACCTTATTAAAGGCATTCTTCACCTGCTCCACGGCCTTGCTCTTGTTTTCACAGGGAAGAAATCGATGCTGTGGAAGAAAAGAGAAAGTGTTGGTGATCCTGGCTCCCAGCTCCATGTCCATCACACTTGGGGGACAAGCTGGTGGCATCATGAGGAGGCCAGATTTATCCAAATGCCTCGCCTCACAGCTCCCAGAGAGAACTGAGCCCTGGTTCCATGGCCCTGGGAGTTAAATGTATTTCTCCAGGACTCACTCCAAGATGTTTGCAAGGCTTGGATGACAACCCAGGTCTTGGGATTCCTTCCTCCCCCAGAACTCTACAGTATCTCCTGCAGTGCTGAGCGAGGCATTCTTCAGCCTGTCCTTTTCTGCCTCTCTATCCTGTCCCTCCCCGTTAGTCACAGCCACCGAGGAACACTTCTAAGCATCTGAGGAGGGAAGCTACTGGGACCAAACCCTTCACATAGCCTTGTCCTACAAATAGACACCAACTGATTTTCCAATATTGGTGACAGAACAGGGGAAACCATTAGTAGTGACGGCATCATTTCAGTTGGAGAAATAAATTACCTGGAGGAATTACTCATAGACACTAGCCTGGGGATGAATAGCCCCCTTGTCCCTTCTAAAATGTCAGGGGAAATCCTGTCAGTCAATTGGGCCCTTCTTAGAGCTTTGCTTTCAAAACATTGAGATTAAAAGAGGTGAATGATGTTTCCTCTGCTTGGGAACCTTAGCTCCTAGCCCAGGGTCTAGTTACAAAGAGGCAGTGGAGGCCTGACTGAAGCTCTAGGCTCCTTTTATGAAGAGAGAGGGGAGTAGTTAATAACCCACAAATGACTCACAAATAACAGGAAAGCTGTTTGCAAATTTCACATGTAAATGCCTAGCAGCCACCCCCAACGCCTGCTCAAAGAGAAATGAGCAAGAGATCTGACTCCAGGAGTCTTTCCTCATTTACAGCTAGCTCTGCCAGTCTGTGTCTTTGCTGTGTCTGTGGATGTGAGTGTCCCTGCTGGTCTGTAGGAGATGGTATTCTGGGGGCAGCTGCAAGGGAAAGAACTGATCTGCTACTTACACAGCGCCGTAGCCTCAGCCTGAGGGTCTTCAGATTCTCCCCGAGGGAGTTCACATGCGCCTTGATGTCTGGGTCTTGGTTCTCAGCTTGGGGCATCACCTCCTCCAGGTAAAACTGGATCATCTCAGACAAGGCTTGGCAACCCAGGTAACCCTAAGGGCAGGAGCCAAAGGTGAGTGAGAGATTGGCGGAGGTGGCTGGGAGGAGGGGCTGCTGCAACTAGCTTAAGAGGACAGCTTGGTTCTAGCGATCCTCCTTCACCAGAAGCCTCCCCCAAGGGACTGAGCCCTTTGTAAACCCTCTGGCTGCTGGATGTGCTGAGTTAACATCTTCCCACTTCTCCTTTTCAAAGCGAAGGAAACAGACCCAATTCCCTGCAATCAGGAAGCAGAGCCTCCCTTCCCTTAATCATGCTGCACACTCCCCCAGCACCCCGCCCCTGCTCTCACCTTAAAGTCCTCCAGCAAGGACTCCTTTAACAACAAGTTGTCCAGCTGATCCTTCATTTGCTGCAGGAAGAACAAAAGGAGAATGAACTTGAGGTTTGGGGAAATAACTGAAATGCGGTCTTTTTGACGCCCTTTCATTTAGAGATTTTTTTTTTTTTAAATCAAATTGGCTCTGGCCCAAAAAAATCAAAAGGGGAGTTTTAAAAACAGAGGATTCAACAGTGATGGGACCATCACTTAAATCAGGTCCTCCTCCTCAGAGTCAAGTTATTTAAAAAATCTGGCCGATTTTGAAGGGAAAGCAGAAGCTTGACTCAGTCCTGGTCTTCTTTCTGCGGAGCTACATTTGGCTTTAAGGGACACCTATGTCAACCCTTCGGGGCCTTGAGCCCCCTCTCATGTCCTGTTCTCTGCTTTTCTTTCTCCCCACTGTAGACATCCAGTTTAGCTTGGAAAGATCCCAGGGATTAAGAAGCTCCTTCTAATGCAGGTTTCCCTCATGTAGAGTGCTTCCCTAAACCACTGGTCTTTCAGGTCTGGAAACGCTCTAAGCAGAGGCAATTTAAATTTCCCTGCTGCAAGGCATGGGGAGCATCTTCACCTCGAATCAGACCTTTCTTTACTTCTCCTAGCCAATAAAGTATAGAGCGCCAGCAGGATCTTATAAGTTTCTCAGCACGAGAGAGAACGCATTTACTTTATAAGGCAGCTTTTCCTGCACATTTACTGTATCATCTGGCTTAGCTTAACTCACCAAACCCATGGCTTGATCTAGGATTCTCTTAAGAATTTAAGTTTGGGGGAATAGGTGTTGGGGATGGAGGTGGAGGCGCAGGAGGAGGGTTCTTATAGTTCCAGGAGAATGTCTAGTTCAGGCAGTCCCAGGAAGAGAGAAAGGACAGGAAGGAATCATACTCACAAAGAAAGTCTTCACTCTGCTGAAGGCATCTCGGAGATCTCGAAGCATGTTAGGCAAGTTGCCTGGGAAGTGGGTGCAGCTGTTCTCAGACTGGGTGCCGTGGCCCGGGCTGGCCCTCACCCCAGTCAGGAGGACCAGGCAACAGAGCAGTGCTGAGCTGTGCATGCCTTCTTTTGCAAGTCTGTCTTGTGGTTTGGTTTTGCAAGAGCAAGCCCCTGATGTGTAGACCTTCACCTCTCTGTCCCCCTTTTATATTGTAAGCTCAGGGAGGCCTCTTCATTCATTAAAAAGCCACAATCAAGGTTTCCCGGCACAGGATTTTTTCTGCTTAGAGCTCCTCCTTCTCTAACCTCTCTAATAAACTTAGTTTTCAATTTTTGCATCGTAAGCAAAAATGATTGGTTGAACATGAACTTCTGCATTACAGCTATTTTTAGGATGGGCTACCTCTCTTAGAATAATTTTTTAGCTTCTCAATTAAAAAAAGTTGATTTCCTGGGGAGAACAGCTGTTCTGTGCGCAGAGGCCCACAGCTGTGGGTTCCCATTCGCGTGTTCCTAGGTCACAGTGACGTGGACAAATTGCCCATTCCAGAATACAATGGGATTGAGAAATAATTGGGTCCCCCCAACCTGGGATGAATACCCAAGACTTTTCCTTGCTAACTTAGGCAGTCACCTTAGGTCTCTGGGCCTTAGTTTCCCCAAGTAAAAATGAGGGGGTGAACTAAATATCCTCAAAGTTCCCAAGCAGCCCTTCCATTTTACTTTCCAGAGACTGGCTTCCTACAGGACAGGCAGGGTCACAGGATGTGTTCCAGGCTCCTTTACCCCGATTTCATTAGGATTCTCAGGCACATGTTTCCACCTCTTCAGCTGTCCCCCACCCCAACTGTGCTTGGGGGAAGTGGGTAAGAGTAGTCTGCACTGGCTGAAAGCTTCTTATATGCTAGTCAGGTAGTGCTCACCATGACCCCTACCATCTCTATTTTATAGTGAGCAAACTGAGGCACAGAGATGTTACATCACCTGTACAAGGGTACACCAGTGCCAACTGAGAATTTGGTTTCCTCACCCTACTGTACACCATCTCCAGCACATAGAATGAAACCTTGGATTAAATTGGCCTTAGAGTTTCTTTTAGTTGTAAGCTTCTGTGGCTGGAGTCTAAAGTTTAAAAGATGGGGCGGAAGAAGTTGAAATAACAAGGAAAAGAAGTCAGGATTCCATGGAGGCTGGATAGGAGGTCCCTTACTTTCCTCTTACCTATCCCTACTTCCCCTTCCCAAAGAAGCCTTAGTAGTGTTGTCTTGGATTTGTGTGTGTGTGTGTGTGTGTGTGTGTAGAAGGTAAGGGGAGCCAGTTGGGTTGCGGCGAGGAGTGTTGCTCTACCTGGGGAAGGACCGGGGCAGTGACATCAGGACTTCTTCAGATATCTGGAAAGTCTCTGGGGATCCTTTGATTGAGCCTTCACCTTCCCCTTCCACAGGGGCTTTGCCTGCCATTCCAGTTTAGACTGTAACTGGGAGGAATACTGACCTAGGTGCAGGAGGCCTGGGCTCTGCCTTGGCCCTGCCACTCTATAGTCAGGGCAAATCACTCATCCTCCCTGTGTCTGTTTTTCATCTGTCCCAACAGGGCAATAGCACCTGTCCTCCTGCCTGCCAGGGAGCATTGAGCTTAAGTAGCCATGGACCCAGATGGAGGGCATTTCCAGTGTTCTGCTAGTTCTTCACCTTTCTGCATCAGCAATGGGACAACTCCAGTGGCAGCAGGTTCTGAGCTTGCTGCACTAGAGAAGGCCACTCACTGCAAGGGGTGCAAACGCCTTGGGGCCCAGCCAGCGTGGAGTGAGTGGGAGGGAGGGATGAGAGGGCCCACACCCACCCTGTGGATGTCCCTGCTGTGTGACCTATGGATCAGGGTCAGGGGACTGTGGTGTCTCTTCCCAACTCTTCAGGGAGTGTCAGTGTAGAAACCTAAGAATCAGGAAGTGAGAAAGAGCCTGCTAGAAACTAGTATGGAGCTAACTCACAACTTACTGGTCCTGCCAGACTTATATTGGCTTAAGGGTTCTGTCTGAGTTCTGCTGCCAGGAAGCAGAGAGAAGGGGACCAGGACCTGGGTTTCCCCTGCTTGCACCTTTCTCCTTCCCCCTCGGCTCCTGGGTTTTCTGGGCTGTGTCTGTGTTAGCCTGCAGGGCTAACCCCCTCTCTGAGCTGGGTGTTCCAGAAGTGGACTCAGCATGGACACCAGGCAGGCCAGGGGTTCGGAACTCTGGGTGAGGCTCCTTTGTTTCCCATCATGCCTTGTGCTTACCTCACTAGGAAACCTACAACCCTACGTGGTTGTCATTCATGTACACACCATGCCTTGCCGAATCAGCTTTGAGCTCCCTGAAACAGGACATTGTTTTATTAATCTTTGCGTACTTGGTACTTAGCACCAAGTCTGGCCCTTGGAAGGTATCAGCTATACTTGGGATGGGCATAGAAGAGTGCCCCGTAAGCCTGGAGGGTGCGAGGCTAAGGAGGTGGTCTGGGCACAGGTAAGCATTCAGAAGGAGAGGGAGAGCGACTCAGGGAGGCAGGCAGCCTCCCTTCAATTTTCTTATATGAGATGTGTGTGTAAATACACACACACACACACACACATACAAAATGTCAGGGAGAAGGGAGGTATGTAAAAGCCATTTGTACCTTTCTTTCATCTATAATCTGTTAAATAGGGTTGAGGTTAGGATCTGACTTCTTTTTTTTTTTTTTTTTGAGACAGAGTCTCGCTCTGTTGCCCAGGCTGGAGTGCAGTGGCATGATCTCAGCTCACTGCAAGCTCTGCCTCCCAAGTTCAAGCCATTCTCCCGCCTCAGCGTCCTGAGTAGTTGGGACTACAGGCGCTCGCCACCACGCCCGGCTAATTTTTTTTTTTTTTTTGTATTTTTATTAGAGACGGGGTTTCACTGTGTTAACCAGGATGGTCTCGATCTCCTGACCTTATGATCTGCCCGCCTTGGCCTCCCAGAGTGCTGAGATTACAGGCATGAGCCACTGTGCCCAGCCCGGATCTGACTTCTTTATTTGTTCTGAAATGTGTAGCTAATTATCTCAAGCTATTTGCTGAAGATTTGATTCTTTCCCCATTGATTTGAAATTACTGTCCACTCTCATTTCAAAATTTCAGAATTTAAGTGGTTGGAGAGAACCATAGGCAAGTTCCCTGGTGCAAGTCCTCATTTAGCATATGGAGATAACAGCTTCTCCATCAATATGTCTCATAGTACTGCTGTCAAGAGATAGATATGAACATTTGAATAAAGACCCTGTGCCCTTATATTGACAAAGCAACAAGAACAACAAACAGGACTCCTATTTCTCAAGTTTTTGAAGATACCTGTTCATCTGAAAAGTCACTGGGGTCCACGGGGAAAAGTCCCAAGCCCATAGGTCATGTCTGAGACATGAATGCCAACACTCACATGTGAGGAGATTTGGGTTTGGATTTTGGTACAAGGCAAGAGCCCATGAAGAGAGGGAAGTGAGAAGGCAGGCACCTATGGATGGATAGAATGTCAGCCTGGGCAAAATTTAGTCTTGTGAATTTCAAAAGGACACAAATGCCACTCTCACACTGTGAGCTTCTTGAGGCCAAAAGGCCTGAGTCCGGTTTGCCCTCAAGCCCAGATGCATAGTAGGCATCTAATCAATGCTTATTACACTGATTTTAAATGAATTTTTCCAGTGGGGGATGTACTGGGAAATCAGAAGGTTGTGGGAAGGGGAATACCTCTCTTCTTCCATCCCTGCTCCAAAATATTCTCTCATTTCTGTATTTAGCTGCAAATGAAGGAAAACCTGAGTAAGCATGGCTTTTAAAAGAGGGGATTTTATTTTATTTTCTGTCTCACTCATCAAGAAGCCCAAAACAGGCACTCAGATGTCATCCAGGACCCGTTTTTTCTGCATTCTTGTTCTCCTAACCTTTGTTGCAAGGAGATAGGAGAGATAGGAGGTGGTAAAGTCCAAAGGTTTAAAGGCACACCAACCCAGGAGACCCTAATAATCTTTTTAGGAAGCTCCGCCCAGTAAGTTCCATCACTTTAGCTGCAGAGGAATCTGGGCAGGCAAGAACTGCTGGTGTGTGTGTGTGTGTGTGTGTGTGTGTGTGTGTGTGTGTGTGCTTATGCAAATAGATTTTGGAGGGTGCATTCTACAGTTTACAAGATCTTATAAAGAATCTGCCTCCCATTAGAGCAGTCATCGGCCAACCTCCCCAACAGCACTTGGGTTTTCCTGTTGAGAGCGGGGACTGAAAGACAGGACTAGCTGGATTTCCTAGACCAACTAAGAATCCCTAAGCCTAGCTGGGAAGGCGACCGCATCCACCTTTAAACACCGGGCTTGCAACTTAGCTCACACCCGACCAATCAGGTGGTAAAGAGAGCTCACTAAAATGCTAATTAGGCAAAAACAGGAGGTAAAGAAATAGCCAATCATCTATCGCCTGAGAGCACAGTGGGAGGGACAATGATCGGGACATAAACCCGGGCATTCAAGCCGGCAATGGCTACCCTCTTCGGGTCCCTTCCCTTTGTATGGGAGCTCTGTTTTCACTGTATTAAATCTTGCAACTACAAAAAAAAAAAAAAAAAAAAAAAAAAAAAGAATCTGCCTCCCTTGTCGGGCACAGTGGCTCACGCCTGTAATCCCAACACTTTGGGAGGCCGAGGTGGGCGGATCACGAGGTCAGGAGATCGAGACCACCCTGGCTAACACGGTGAAACCCTGTCTCTACTAAAAACAGAAAAAATTAGCCGGGCGTGGTGGCAGGTGCCTGTAGTCCCAGCTACTCGGGAGGCTGAGGCAGGAGAATGGCGTGAACCTGGGAGGCGGAGCTTGCAGTGAGCCGAGATCGCACCACTGCACTCCAGCCTGGGCGACAGAGCAAGACTCTGTCTCAAAAAAAAAAAAAAAAAAAAAAAAAAAAATTTAGCCAGGTGTGGTGGTGGGCGCCTGTAGTCCCAGCTACTTGGGAGGCTGAGGCAGAAGAGTGGCGTGAACCCGGGAGGCGGAGGTTGCAGTGAGCCGAGATCACGTCACTGCACTCCAGCCTGGGCGACAGAGCGAGACTCCGTCTCAAAAAAAAAAAAAAAAGAATCTGCCTCCCAGCTACTCTCATGCTAAGCAAAATGGCAGCCTTCTTGGTGTAGTTACCCCATGCCTTACTGCAATTCTGCAGCTCAAACCCAAGAGTGGGGAGCAGGCTAGCAGCCTTGTGAGGGTGGCTCTGGAGCTGCAGAGGGAAGGTTCAGGGATCCGGGCTTGCTGGACTCTGGGTTTAGACAACTTGTTGGGCAACAGGGTCAGCCGGCAGAGAGCAGGCAGGTTGACGATGCAGGCAGAGAAGGTGAGACTGTGCCCATCTTGGGGATGGGTGACAACTGTCCTGATGAAGAAGCCCCTCCGGGCTTGACTGCTGTTTGCCATTAGTAGTTATTTTTTAAGGCTGATAACGGGAGTTTCATTTCTTCTTATCCAGGACATTTAGTGTGTAAAATAGCTTTGCCAGCTTGAAATTTCTAGTATTCCCTTGAATAACCTTCCTCAGCTCCTAGGACAGAGGCTTCCTCAGAAGCTGTGCTGCAACAGACCCCAATGCCTATCACACACCCGAAGTGTGGCCAGTTTGGGGTGCAAGGAGACAGGAGTCTGTGAGCACTGTATTCCTCTGGGCTCTCCTGACATTGGCTTTGATAGTGTCTGGGGTACTTCAGAATAAACGCCTGGTGGGCCAGAAGTTTAAGAGGAGCCCGGGCTGGGGCTGGCCCTTAGGTGGAATGGAACAAGGGTTATGCAAACCGGATTAAGCGCCCTTCCGAGGATCATGGCCGGCAGACACTGCAAACCACAGATGAGCGGAAGGGCTGATCTTTGGGCAGCCAATGTGGAATTCCCCTTTGTGCAACTGTGGCACCAAATCAGGCAATTTGGATTTTCCTTAGGGGATGGACACTGTGCTCTGTAACTTCTCATATGAGAAATTTGGCTTATCAGGGACCAGGACACCAGGTGTTGGAGCCTTGGCCACCCAGAGGACCACAGTTGTTTCTGCTCTGTCTGCATGACTACCTAGGATAACTAGTGGGCTCCTGAGTGTGGGGCACAAATGGATTCTTTTAGCTCCAGGACTATCCCTCTGGTGGGCTTTAGTTTGCTCCAGTCTCCACTGGATGGCTGGCACCTCCAACCCAACATATCCAAGCAGGGCTGGGTTTGTAGATAAGTGACTTCTGCAGTCACACAGGGTCCCATGACTAAAAAAGTCCTCCCCTTGCTCTGCTACCACCATCTTGAAATTCTCAATAACTGTTGAGCAGGGGGTTCCACATTTTTATTTTGTACTGTCTTCCCCTGCCAATTTATGTAGTTGATTCTGTATCTGAGAGTAAAATCATCTCTCTCTGGTTTCACCTTCATCCAGTGCACCCTCGCTCAGTAAATGGAACTATCAATTAACTCTAGAAATGATTTGTTGGTCCCTCCCTCTTCCTTGCCAATCTATGTTCAATCTATCACCAGAACCTCCAGATTTTTCTTCATAAACATTTCTCTAATCTACTGACTTGTCTCCATTTCCATCATCACCAGCAATGACTGTCTGGTTCAAGCTACTATCTGTTGGTAGAAGAGCTGAGGCAGGACTGGCTTGTCTGTCATAATATAAAAGAGTCTTGGGAGATGTCCGGGGTCCAGGGTCTAAAACCGCTCGTGGCCTTTGGAACACCAAGCTCTGTGCCAAAGGGTAGAAGGCTGCCCTGCTGCACCACAAATCTAAGCCCAGGGCATAAAATCCCTCGTGGCTTGGATGGAATGTGCACAGACTTGTTGGTTGCTCTCCCAGGCTCGTAAACATGCTCTCCATTATCTCGAGCAGCAGAGCATATTCTATATGTGTCAAAGAAAATGCTAAACCATCACAGCTATGCTTGATGCACCACTACCTTTCTACCCCCACATCCTCACGCCCTCACCTGTTTACCCCCACGTCCTCACCACCTGCTTCTTTGTTTGATCACCAATAAATAGTGTGGGCTCCCAGAGCTGGGGACCTTTGCAGCCTCCATACCAGTGTTGGCCCACTGGACCCATTTTATGCACCCTTAACTTGTCTTTTCTCATTCCTTTGACTCTGCTGGACTTTGTAGCCCCCATGGCCTAGTGTTGGGTCTAATCACCCCAACACTGTCTTATCTCTCCTGGACTCCAAAATAAATGCCAAATTGTTATTCTAATATCCATTCTCTAGACCGTTCTCTAAGTTGTAGCGAGAATAACTATTTCCAAGCACCAATCTGATCATGACTGTGTTACTACTTGAACCCTTCCATGGCTTCCCACTTTCCCTCTCTTGGTCAAATAAGGACTCATATTCTAATGTTTTCTATAACTTCCTTTATCATCTGACACTGCCTATCTCTTCTGCTTCAACTTGCGGCACTCTTCACTTTCTACTTCCCTCTGCACTCCAGCCTCATTGACTTTCTTCTTCTTTTTTTTCAAATGATCCGCATGCTCTCTCTCTCTTTCTTTTTTTTTTTTTAAAGAGACAGGGTCTTGCTATGTTGCCCAGGCTGTTTTTGAACTCCTAGGCTCAAGTAATCCTCTTGCCTCAGCCTCCAAGTGGCTGGGCTTACATTGCACCAGCCACTATGCCCAGTGATTTATCCCCTCTCTCTCCTATCACAGGGCCTTTGCACATTTAGTTCTCCCTTCCTGCTCTCCTCCTGTCTTCATCCTTCAGCTCTCAGCTCAGATGTTCCTTCCTCAAATGAGTTCATCATTCCCCAGTCTAGGTCAGGCCCCCTGGGTGTATCTTCTCAGAACACCTTACTCCCACCCCTCTATAGTATTTATGTCAGTTTGTAATTAGACATGTGGCTATGTGATCATTTGATTGACCTCTGTCTCTCCTGTTAGACTGTGACCACCCCGAGGGCAGGGCCTGTATCTGTTTTTGATGAGTGTTGTTTGCTCAGTACTCAGCATGGTTCTGGGCACATCCAAGGTTCTCACTAAATATTTGTTGGCTGACTGGGCGGCTGAGCATGTGCTTCCTAAACTTTTTGTAGTGCTACATGGCTATATGTCTGTTCTTCCATCTCTTATAAAGTAGAAGTAGAGAATGGATTCATCTGAAGAAACCACTGTCCTTACAAACTATATGCCTATACCCATTATAGCTTTTCCAGTTTTTAAAAGAATTGATCTTATTACTAATTAGTGCTCTTCCAGGCAGATGTTAACTCCTCCATGGCTGCTGGAATGTTAAAATTCTATATGGACGTCAGAAGAGGAGGGGGTCTTAGACATTATCAAATTCACGTGTCTTATTTTATAAATGGGCAAACAGAGGCCTAGAGAAGAAGACTTTCTCAGGTCCTAGAGGTAGTTAATGGCAAAGGTAGAATCTGAATGCAATTCTTTTTCAGATCAGTACCTAATTCCTTTACTCACGTAAGTATCAAATCACTCTGGGTTCTCTGGGCGTGCAGCAACAATTAGGGGCAGCTGTCTAAGATGTGTGCAGTGTGTGAGGTTGTGGTGGTAAGAAGTTGAAAGTCTATGACAATAAGTTTCCACCCATTAAACAGTTATGAATCTATTTTGTACTCCTTGGGTACCTTAAGTTTAGGAATTGGGAATGATAGTGAGGGTGGCTTAGATATTTTTGTCTTAGGGGAAGATTTCGAGCCTTGGAGTATTTTCAGACAGAATGGTGTTTCTATTTTGTCTCTGATCCATGAGTGTCACAGTGTTATAAAGCATAGTTTGGCCTGCCTTCCCACTGCAGTACCCCTACAGGAGCAACACCTTCCAGAAACCTTATAAAAGAGAGGAGAGGGGCCAGGCGCGGTGGCTCACGCCTGTAATCCCAGCACTTTGGGAGGCCGAGATGGGCGGATCACTAGGTCAGTAGTTCAAGACCAGCCTGGCCAACATGGTAAAACCCTGTCTCTACTAAAAATACAAAAATTAGCTGGGCGTGGTGAGGCTGAGGCAGGAGAATCGCTTGAATCCAGGAGGCTGAGGCTGCAGTGAGCAGAGATCGCGCCACTGTGCTCCAGCCTGGGCGACAGAGCAAGACTCTGTCTCAAAAAAAAAAAGAAAAAAAGAGAGAGAGGAGAAAGTTGAGCACTTTGCTCAGAAGGGCATCATCTTGCCCATTCTGGTCCTTCCTTCTAAAACGTGCCACTGACTCTCAATCCTCCCCATACTCCGTGTGTTTTGTGCATTTTGGATGCACAGCTGCATCACACGTGAAGATGCAGGTGCTTCCTCCCACCCTGGATTCATGCTACTTCCACTATGACTGTCATTTACATGTGCCCCTCTTAGCTCATAGACTAAGGAAGAAGGGAAAGGGAGTGGGTGCGAGCAACTGCGTCCAGCCTTGCACCCGGTTCCCTAAGTCAACTGTTGGCAAACTATGTGGATCCAGGACCCTTTTACACTCTTCAAAGTTATTGAGGACCCCCAAAGAGCTTTCACTTATGTGAGTTATATATACATATATATGTATATAGTTATACATACATATATATGTATATAGTTATACATACATATATATGTAGATAGTTATACATACATATATATGTAGATAGTTATACATACATATATATGTAGATAGTTATACATACATATATATGTAGATAGTTATACATACATATATATGTAGATAGTTATACATACATATATATGTAGATAGTTATACATACATATATATGTAGATAGTTATACATACATATATATGTAGATAGTTATACATACATATATATGTAGATAGTTATACATACATATATATGTAGATAGTTATACATACATATATATGTAGATAGTTATACATACATATATATGTAGATAGTTATACATACATATATGTAGATAGTTATACATACATATATATGTAGATAGTTATACATACATATATATGTAGATAGTTATACATACATATATATGTAGATAGTTATACATACATATATATGTAGATAGTTATACATACATATATATGTAGATAGTTATACATACATATATATGTAGTTATACATACATATATATGTAGATAGTTATACATACATATATATGTAGATAGTTATACATACATATATATGTAGATAGTTATACATACATATATATGTAGATAGTTATACATACATATATATGTAGATAGTTATACATACATATATATGTAGATAGTTATACATACATATATATGTAGATAGTTATACATATATATGTATATAGTTATACGTACATATATATGTATATAGTTATACATATATATGTATATAGTTATACATACATATAGATGTATATGGTTATATATACATATATGTATGTGGTTATATATACATATATGTATGTGGTTATATATACATATATATGTAAACATTTATCATATTAGAAAGTAAAACTGAGAAATTTTTAAACATACATCCTATGACATCTTTTTAAAGTCATAAACAATAATAAACCCTTACATGTTAACATGGCATTTTTAAATGAGATGTAACTATTTTCCAAACCAAAACACATTTAGTGAGAAGAGTGGCATTGTTTTGCATTTTTTTCCAAGGCTTTTTAACTCTCTGGCTTGATAGAAGCAGGATCCTCACAACTGCTCCTACATGCGGTCTGTTGTAATATGCCGTTTTAGTTGGAGCATAAGAATTTTCCCCTGGAAAAGGGAAGACCTCTCAGGGTTTCTCAGACCATCCTTAGAGAATGAATGCTGTAAGTGTTTCACAGAAATCTCTGGGTGAGGACAAGTAGGAGGAGAATGATCAAAGTGTGGCCTCAGAGGCAGGTGCAGAGGATGTACCCACAGGGCACCTGGCTTGGGTAGACAAGGGAGAAGCCCACTGCTGTCTTCTTTATTCAGAGTTTCCAAATAGCCAGGGTGGTCTTTCAGTTTAGCAGCTCCTGTGAGCCTCTCACATGTCACGGAAGCTACAGTGCCTCACAAGCGGTGTTTGTGGTTTCAAGTCAAAACCCATGGGAGTTCTGGGATTGATTTGCCAGTGACCTGTCATTACTGTAAACCCCTTCTCCAAGGGGCCCCAGGCCTAGGACTAGGTTCTAGAGGCTGGGTGTGGTCAAGGGGCACAGAGCTGTTGGACAGGCTGTACTGCAGGCTTATTTTGGGCTCTGCTTTCTTCTTCTGCCTTTTATTCTCCTCTCTCCCTCCTCTTTAATTCTAAGGGGCATTAAAAACCCTGCTTAGTCTTTGGCAACTCTTGTGCTTTCTCAGTTTTTAGAACAACATTGAAAATAAAAACAGACATTTCCTAGCCCCGCTGGCCAGAATTTATCCAATTAAATCAATATCATTGGCTTGCCACTCTCTTCTCATCCCATGCAAATTTGCCTGGCACACACAGTAGGTGAGCTCTAAGTGCTCTGGTGAACTTAGAAATCATTTTATAAGGAGGGCACCCTTTTAGGAACTGGGTCAGACATTGTGTGGTCATATTAAAGCTCAATCCCTGGTTGCCCACCTGATTGTGGGAGACCATCTATAGAAGGAGGGGAAAAAGAAACTCTTTTTCCCAGGGTGCTGGACTAAGAACTCCAGAGGCCCTAAGTTGTCTCGACCTTCAGATGTAGTTCAAAATAGTTTAAGGAGGCCCAACAAGGTTCTGATACTCTTTTGATGATTTTAAAAGTATTCTTCTTAAGATTAAAATACTTAAAATACAGGGAATACTTTCTAAACAGTATTATTCTTTCAAGTAATTAAGGAGAATCTGTTTGTACCTTGGC
This sequence comes from Gorilla gorilla gorilla, assembly GCF_029281585.2. NCBI lineage: Eukaryota > Metazoa > Chordata > Mammalia > Primates > Hominidae > Gorilla > Gorilla gorilla. The sequence continues at coordinate 49,974,673 of NC_073224.2, read as the reverse complement.
TTTTGGGTGATCTGAGACTGTTCCCAGCAAGAACCTTGAATTCAGGTGCCTCAAGCAGTGGGTTGGATATAAATTGGTATCACGTAGTCAACTGGTTTCACGAAAGCGGCTAAGGGTTGTGCACTTGAGCCTCTCTTATGCGGCAGACCTTATATACCTCTGACAGCAAAGGCTGGAACTGCCTTCCCCACTTTGCTCAACCCCCAGCCCTACCCTGGGTCCAAGTGTTCTGTTATTGGAAACCCCAAGATGTGCTCTGTCTTTGGGCTTGTCTTTGCAGCAGAGCATAGTGGTTAAGTGTGCGGGCCCTGGATCAGACTGGGTTTGCAACCCAGCTCTGCCCTTTCCCTTCTGTGTGACCTTGGGCAAGTTTCTGAGCCTCCCTGTGCAGCAGTATCTATATACAATTGGAGGTGATAACTGGTGCTGTCGTAGTGTTGCAAGGGCGGAATGAGTGACTGTACACAATGCTTGGATGAATACTTGACATACAGCAAGTAGTCAGCCCACCTGAAGTGTAGTGGTTGATGTTTTTCCTTGGGAATACTCAGCTGCTAAAAGCTAAGTATGTCTCTTCGTGGATCTGAAGACTTGGAACAGACCAATTTCAACTCCAACATTCTGAGGATGTTACAGGGAGACAGAGAAGTCAGTCTCATAGTAGAAAGACTGACTGGCTCAGGCATTTAGGAGGCCTAGTTTCCAGCCCTGGACCTTCTACTATGAGATCCCAAACAAGTTCCTTTTCATCCCTTGGCCTTGCTTTCTGCATCAATAATCCAAGGGCTTGCCAGAGTTGTTTTTCTAAGAAGACTTCCAAAGCTAATGCCCTTAAATTTTGTGATTCCCCTATCTCTCCTCCCAGCCTGCCCCTTCTGTTCCCCTCGGCAGGAGCGAGCGAACATGAGTGGTTCTGATACATATTTTCCTTCCTTTCCAAATCCACCAGGTCAGCACAAGACCAGGCCCTGTCAGCCTCTTCTAGCTCATAGCTTCTGCCCAGCCCTGGAAGTGCCATTCTGTAAGAGAAACAAAACCTTTTCCTCCGGCAGCTTTTGCGTGTGTTCACCTGTATTTCCTTCTCGCAATCCTGGCCCCCAGCACTTTGAGGTTGCAGTTTCATTGTGAGTCAGGCCTGCTGAGAGCAGTGGAAATCAGAAGAGCCTCCACTTGGTAGGGGAGGACGTGATGCTGCCTTTTCCTCAAGAGCATGGCCTTGGGGGCGGCGGGGGTGTGGAAGGGAGGTGGTCACCTTCCGGAAGTGGATTTCTCACATTGACTGTTTCAGGGAGAAAAGAAGATTACTGGAAAGCCCTAGAAAGCGCTTCACATCTCTTTCAGAAAGAACTTTGCGTTCTCAAGCAATTATCTGCACCACGCAGTAAAATGTCTGTGTTGCGTTGATGCCTGCGCGACGCAGGCCTATGCCGAGGAGGAAGTGTTCTTGGTGTACTTGGCTCCTGACATGGGACTCAGATAATAAATTCCCTTGAGAGAGGTGACCATGGGATCCTGGATTCCCATGGCAGAGCACAGTGAGGCCAGTCTGGGTACTGGTTCAGTCCCAGGAGTTGCCAGCTGCTATGGGCTTTGAAGTATTAAAGTCCCCCAATGCCTCCATTGTATCCCATGGGAAAAGGCGAGCAGGCAGGGAGGAATGGCCAGTGCTAGAAACAGGATATCTGACCCCTGTGAAAACCACTGTGGATGAATACTCGGGTCATGCAGGCTCTGGATCAGCAGATTCTTGGATCCTTGAAGGAGGGTCCATGCAGGTAGACTTCAGGTAGACTGAAGACCCACGGAACACAAACATGTAGATAATGCAAAAGAATACATACACCACCCCCAATTTAGAAGTGTCTGTTTTCTATGGACTTGAGTGGCAACCACTGTCACTTCCTTAACCCTGCTTGTGAGAAATCCTTTACGAAATCACCAGCAACTTCTAGAGAATCAGGAGGTCAAATACAGTGGTGGGAAAGAAGCCATGAAAATGACACTGAAATCCCTGGGTGGTTCTAATCCTGGAAGCTGAGTTCCTGTGGGGCTGATCTGTGAGCTGGGACAGGTGGGGAGGAGAGTAGGTCATCTGGGAGCATGTGGTTAAGCAGGGCAGAAGGTTAGCATTTCAATGGAGGGCTTACAGCCCCTCAGAGGGGAAAGTGCAGAGGGACCTCCAGAGAGGGCAGCCGGGGAGAGGGAGCAGAGTGTGACAGAAGTTGACCCAAGACGACCTCGACTATTTCAGATGTTGCCTGAGGCTGTTCATATGTCCAGTAGGAGAAAGAAGCTGTCCTTTGTAAATCTCATAGACCCCCAGCTCCCAAGAACCTGAACTAAGTTTGGTGCTATTTATAGTGTAACCCCTGCTTTGTAGGCTGCGAATCAATCAACATTTATAAGTAGAGTTTCTACAGAGATGTTGCTCCAGGTTCCAAAAAAGTGACTTACAGACATCTGTGCAAAATTGGAAAGCTACCTGCACCAAAGTGTATAAACATATATCTGGTCAAAGGGGTCACAGGATGTAAACTGTGTGTTAGGGAGGGGTGGTGACGGGGACTTGGGGTGGGGAAGTGAAAGGGGAGGGATATAGGACATCCTTAGAGGGTATCATGAGCAAGCTGGCCTCACCAAAGCTCTGCCATTGGAATCCAGAATCCCATGTACATCTTTACCAAGGATACCCTATCATATCTGTAAGATGGAAAACATAATGATACTTACCTGCTGGCTATGAGAAAAAAATGGGAAAAATGCTTGTCATAGTGCACGGTTTATAGCAAGCACTCAATGACTTTTACCTGACAAGCCATTGCTTACTCTGCAATGACTGTAACTGTACTGAGACTACTACAGCTACTACGGCCAGTACTATCAGGACAGCTATGACTGTTGATATCACCACAATTTCTCTTTCTCTTCTGGGCTTCCTGAAATGACTGAACATCCAAAGACTGGTGCAAGTGGAGGGAGAGTTAGTGTCCCCACAGTCCTTTCTGTGTGAGTGAGGGTTGGCTGGGGACTACAAGGCAAGGTTCTTGGTGGAGTGGGACGCAGGAGCTTCTGGTCGCTGTGACCATAGCTGGGGCTGCTGTTTCATTTCAGGTAAAATCAGAGGGCTTTAGAGTAAACAGGAGGGGAGGAGGAGAGACTGAGTTGCAGCAGCCCACGTTGAGCCAGAACTTGCTTCTCTATTGGCTGCAGTGGTGGGAAAATTGAGGTTGAGGCTGCTAGTGCCACTGTAACCAAGGTGCGGGCCTGTGAAAATGGTGCAAGGGGTGCTGAGCTCTTCATATTGACCTCACCCTTCTCCCCAGTACTTCCCAGCCTAGCTGAGCTAAAGGCCACATGGAGGTTTATTCAGCTGTAGTTACTGCCATCAACATTCTGAGAACAACAAATTAACATGTTAAATTCTGTTCTCCAGCCCCCAAGCCACCAGAGAACAGAACGCATTCTTAAAGTCTTAGTTTTTCCAAACCACCAAGCCAGGTTCACTTTTCAAAGCACTCATTTTATCAGCAAAACTCCACTCTCACAAAGCCCAGGGCTTTCAGAACACAGCCCAACCTAGCTTGACATTTGCACTCCCAAATGCCTTCACAGCTTTCCTTCCCACAGGTTCTCTCCACAAGATCTCTGACCAAAACACAGGGGCTCTCACTATTGTCAGAATATGCCCTGTGCTCTCCCACGTCCTTACTTCCACTCATGGCTTCACTGGCCTGCAATGACCACCCCTCCTTTTCACCAACAGAATTCTTTCAATTCAGCACTGCCTCTTCCATGAGCCTTCCTTTAACAACCTGACTCCACTGAGATTTCATTTTTAAAAAAATCCTCCAGTGCTTATGACCATCCTTGGCAGTACTTTGTGTACCCTGCCTTAGAGTTGTGAGATGTCTTTGCCTGCATGGATGCATGTGTGCACATATGCATATGTGTGGGTGTATTGTGTGTATTTCATCCCTGTGGACTGGACACATGTTTTATATATGCCAGAGATAGAGAGGAGATGCAGTCTAGCTTGGTGTGAATATTTTGCCCATTTTGACTAAGGCACAGGTTTACGATTCTCAAATGGTAAAGACCTAGGTCCGGGAAAAGGAGGCCTGGGTTTCGGTCTTTCCTCTGTGTGACTGTGGAGATGTCTTCCACCTTCAGTGAGTCTTGATTTCTGTCTCTGTGAAATGGAGAGACTCCTCAGTTCTTTCTCCTGCTTTACAGAGGATCAAAGAGATTTGTCAATAGGTTGAAATACTTTAAAGCCATAAAATAGCTAAATGCATGAAAGAGCCCCTCTGTGGTCTTGTCTTTGACTCAAGAAGGGAGGCTCTGGTGGCTTTTCTCAGAACCAGCAGTAGGACTAGGATCCAGGAGTTTCTCCTCTCCAGCCATGCCACAAACCACCAAGCTACACAATCTTTTCCTGGGCTGCGTTATCCTTTCCACTGCACCATGTGGTGCAGCCCTGTCAGGTCTCGCTTTCCTTTCCACCAGCCACATTCATAGCCATGGGAATCCGTGTTTTTCAGCAAGCTTCCTTCTAAAATCCCCCTCTGCCCAGAGTTCCTGGGGACCCTGTGGACCTTCCTTCCTTGTGACATGGTTGGGGAAACACACGGGTCTGCAGACCTCTTATTCATCTTCACGATCCCGGAGGTGGCTTGAGCAATCTTATCTGTTGTGTGAGTGTGCTCACATGTGTGTGCGTGTGTGACTCTTTGCAGCTGTTCTATGACTAACTGATGCCAGCTATCTGATACTGTATACTGTGTGCCCACCATATGCTATAGACTAAGACATGTCCTGACCCAAGCCCTAGACCCCAGGCAAGGCCAGTGGCAAACTACTACCTGTCTTAGTTGGTTTCCCCTATTGCTCTTTGATGTCTTACTATATACAAGACACTTCATATTGTTTCGTTTTAAGTTTTACAACAATCTAAATATTTGATCCAATCATTAAATCTATTTTATAGTAGCGCAAAATAAGGCTCAAGTCTCCTGATAATCAGTTCATTCCTTTACCCATATCTCCATGCAGAGACAAATAATGTGACGCTAATAATTAACTTTTTTTTTTTTATCTCAGCAGCTTTAGAGGTACAAGTGATTTTTGGTTACATGGATGAACTGTACAGTGGTGAAATCTAGGATTTTAGTGCACCTCATCCAGGCCTCTGACACCTCATCCCGTTCCCTCATTGCCCCTCACTGCCCCAGGACCAGATTAGTTGAGGCAGAAGCAGTTGGAGGTGCTAGAAAAGCATTAGGGTTTTCACCATCTCCAGAATCTGCTTAGCACATGTCTCAACCTAAGGCAGTGCAGGCAGGATGGAGGCAAGAGCCTTGATTCCATAGCGGTTTCTCTTAGCACAGATTCCAGAAAGTTGAGGATGACATGATAGATGACCCTTGAGATCTTTCTTCATTCCTTTTTGCTAAGTTATTCTCTGCTGTGTGGTGCCTGTGTGTGTAAGGCATTTCTAGGCAGAGGAGCTTTCCTGGGTCTGGTCAGTTTTACCACCTCATCTGCTGATCAAGATATAAAAGATGGATAGTGTCTGTTGTTTCCACCAATAATCAGATACCAGTCAGAATGCCAGAGTGACCTTTTCCATTTCCGCCTTGGAAAGAAAGAGATTGTTTCAAGGAACAGCTGTAGGGTTAGATAGAGAGGACTGACTGGAAAGTGATTTGATGATCTGAAGTCCTGGCATTCCATGAAGGTTGCTCTGGGCTTATAGTACAGTACGAGAGATCTTTGTTGAACTGAAGAAGATGCGCTGACCATTAGGGTCATTAGACACTATGGAACCTTCTCACTGAAGTTCCCTTTTTGGAAACTGCTAAACATTGTACCCAACAGGTAATTTTAAATCCCTTATCCCCTGCCCTTCTGAGGATCCAGTGACCATTATACCACCCCTTATGCCTTTATGAATCCATAGCTTAGCTCCCACTTGTAAGTGAGAACATGGGTGTTTGGTTTTTGATTCCTGAATTATATCACCTAGAATAATGGCCTCCAGTTCCATCCAAGTTGCTGCAAAAGACATTATTTTATACTTTTTTATGGCTGAGTGGTACTCCATGGTGTATATATGCCATATTTTCTTTTTTTATGTTTCAGTAGTTTTTTTCGACTTTTAAGCTCGGGATGCATGTGCAGGTTTGTTACATAGGTAACCTTGTGTCATGGGGGTTTGTTGTCTTACTAATAACTAATGGGTATTAAGCCTAGTACCCATTAATTATTTTTCCTGATCCTTTCCCCCCTCCCACCCTCCAATAGGCCCAGTGTATGTTGTTCCCCTCTATGTGTCCATGTGTTCTCATCAATGAGCTCCGACTCACAAGTGAGAACATGTGGCAATTGGTTTTCTGTTCCTGTGTTAGTTTGCTAAGGATAATGGCCTTCAGCTCCTTTCATGTCGCTGCAAAGGATATGATCTCATTTTTTTTTCACTAATTTGTTGGTGGACACTTCGGTTAGTTCCATATCTTTCCAATTGTGAATTGTGCTGCAGTAAACATATATGTGCAGTTAGTTGTCTTTTTGATATATATAGTGACTTCTTTTCCTTTAAGTAGATACCCCGTAGTGGGATTGCAGGATTGAGTGGTAAATGTGCTTTTAGTTTTTTGAAAAATCTCCATACTCTTTTCCATAAAGGTTGTACTAATATACATTCCTACCAGCAGTGTATAAGCGTTCCCTTTTCACCACTTCCACACCGGCATCTATTGTTTCTTGACTTTTTAATAATGGCCATTCTGGCTGGAGTAAGGTGGTATCTCACTGTGGTTCTTCCAATAATTTTTAAAAGGCTGAAAAATGTCATCAGGGCACGGTCCTCTCATTGTGCTATCCTCTCAGTATCCCAGAAAAAAAACTGAGCCCCATGGCATGTTCTGTTTCTGTCTCTGATTGTGGCCTGCTTATGGTCATTCCTTCCCCATCTACTGCAGGGGAAGGAAAATACCCAGCACCTCCCAGGTAGAAAAAGAGGGAAAAAATGTAAAATGTAAAAACCCAAGCTCGGCAACTATAGAAGATAAACAACGTTGAGTCTCAGTATGGTTCATCGGCAGAATTTTCCCCAGAGCCAACGGCCTGTGTCAGAGCTATATTTTCCACTCCGGCTACTGTGATTTGGTTGTGGCACTCTTGGTTTCTTTCATTTTGGTGGAGACAGACTCTGACGCAAGTTTAAGGCTCTGGCAGGTGTCTGGGGGTTTACGAACTTGTCCGGGCCTCTGACACCTCATCCCCTTCCCCCATTGCCCCCCACTGCCCAGGACCAGATTAGCTGAGGCAGAAGCAGTTAGAGGTGCTGGAAAGTTGTTAGGGTTTTCACCATCTCCAGAATCTGCTTAGCACATGCCTCAACCTAAGGCAGTGCAGGCAGGACGGAGGCAAGAGCCTCGATTCCATAGCTGTTTCTCTTAGCACAGATTCCAGAAAGTTGAGGATGACATGATAGATGACCTTTGATATCTTTCTTCATTCCGTTTTGCTAAGTTATTCTCTGTTGTGCGGTGCCTGTGTGTGTAAGGCATTTCTAGGCAGAGGGGCTTTCCCACATCTGGTCAGTTTTACCACCTCATTTGCTGATCAAGATACGAAGATGGACCGTGTATGTTGTATCCACCAATAAACAGATACCAGTCAGAATGCCAGAGTGACCTTTTCCTTTCCCTTCTTGGTAAGAAAGAGATTGTTTCAAGGGACAACTGTAGAGTTAGACAGAGAGGACTAATTGGAAAGTCATTCATTATCAAGATGGAGCTGGGCAAATTCCCAGCAGCTCTGCTGCTGGGTATGACCAGGAGGTCCTTAGGTTTTTTGTTTTTTTTTTTTTTTAGATGGAGTTTCGGTCTTGTTGACCAGGCTGGAGTACAATGGCATGATCTTGGCTCACTGCAACCTCCACCTACTGGGTTCAAGCGGTTCTTCTGTCTCAGCCTCCCGAGCAGCTGGGATCACAGGCGTCGGCCACCATGCCCAGCTAATTTTTGTATTTTTAGTAGAGATGGGGTTTCACCATGTTGGCCAGGCTGGTCTCGAACTCCTGGCCTCAAGTGATCTGCCTGCCTTGGCCTCCCAAAGTGCTGGGATTACAGGCATGAGCCACCGCGCCCAGTCCCTAGGTTTTGACTTTGGCTCTCTGCACACTGTGCTCAGTCCCAAAGCTTCCTGTGCCCCATGCCCAGCCCCAGTGCCCTCTCACTAGCGTTTTGGCTTTCAAAGCCTCAGTGTGGTTTCCTTCACCAAGAACTTCACCCTCATCAGAGGCTCCTTTCTCCTCCCCCTGTAAAAGCCCCGTTTTCTTAAAGGTAACTGGCCAACTGAACACTTTTAAAAATAGGTTGTAACTGCACCTCTCACCCTCCCAGAAAAAGACTTGTAGTTTTCACTGGTAATATCCCAGTCAGGGTGTCTAAGTAAATTGGAACGTTCCTGGTCCTGTGCATGTGTGTGTGTGTGTGTGCATTTAAGTGTGGGTGGGGAGGCCCTGGGTCTTCCCAGGCTGGTTGGATTTATCATCTCTTCTGCCTTTCCCAACATTTAAGATGGGCAGTGCCACTCACGGGCAGATGCCCACTTCTCTGGAATTGCCCCATCCTGGTAATATTTGTGGCTTCTGAAGGCTGAGTCTGAGATGCCTTCTCTTGGTTCCAAGATTCTGAGAAAGCCTGGGGAACAGCATAAAAAGTCTACCCTGGAAATAGTATACAAGCAAACCAACTGCCCACCCACTTCCTGAGTGAACATTGCTGAGTGGTCCTGAGTCAGGGGCAGACCTAAATTCCTTAACCATCTTTTTCTTCCCTTTCCCAACCTGGCACGGCCTCATACCCCTCTGCCCCTCCATTAAAGGCTGTATTTATGAGCAATGATGGATGCTCCCTGACAGGGCCACCCTAGAAAAAATTGTGTAATGACAAAAACATGATGCTCTGATTGACCCTTTGTGGTTTAGCACATTCACAATCCCCCCACCCCGCCTTTTTTTTTCTGAGATGGAGTCTTGCTCTGTCGCACATGCTGGGGTGGAATTGCATGATCTTGGCTCACTGCAAACTCCGCTTCCTGGGTTCAAGTGATTCTCCTGCCTCAGCCTCCCGAGTAGCTGGGATTAGAGGTGCATGCCACCACGCCCAGCTAATTTTTGTATTTTTAGTAGAGACAGGGTTTCACCATGTTGGCCAGGATGGTCTCGATCTCCTGACCTCATGATCCACCCGCCTCAGCCTCCTAAAATGCTGGGATTACAGAAGTGAGCCACTATGCCTGGCTAGATGTATGTACCTCTCTTAAGCCCATCTTATAGGTGAGGAAACTGAGTTCAGAGAGGTGATGTGCCCAATCCAGGCCTACACAGCTGATAAGTGTCAGAACCAGGATTGAATCCTGGGCAGTGTGGCTGCAGAGGCCACACTCTGCTGTCCCTTAACAGAGCTATGGGGAACTAATTGGCATATAATTAGCTGAAATGAAGTACTTCGTGGTCCCTGGCACAAAGGTACCACAATAAATATTAGTTCCCTTGCCCCAAGAATGGTTTGCATTTTAATGACTGTGGAATGAAGGGCTTTCAGGATCCATTAGAGTTAGAAGGATTTGCATCTGAGTGCATGAATGCGCTTGTGGGACACCCACGCAAGCCACTGACAATCCTCAGGGTTGGTCAGCCCCATCCTCAGAGGTTTATACCTGGAGCTAAATCCTGACGGGGACTTCTGCCGATGACTTTTATAGCTTCATACATTTCAGTCTCTTCATCTCAGGGAGTTGGTTCTCTGAGGACTTCGGGGGTAACAGTTTTAAAAATAATGTAAGGCAGCTGGTGATGGCTGCTTTAGGGGCAGCATGTGAGCTGGGCCCCAGGAGGGGAAAGCCATGAATCAGGGGTCATGTAGCAAGACAGGGCTTTCCTACGGGCTGGATTTGGTCAGCATGGGCCCCTGGTTCCCTTGAGGGATTCCCCGACTGTGCGGCCTGGCAGTCGCACTCTGGTCGAATGCCTCCGATTCCCCCAGCCGGCCTGACTCACCCTGCATCGCTCAGACCTCCGTCAAGGTGCTGCTCGGAGAGTCAAAGAGGCTGCAGCAGGCAGTCCCCTTGCCCACTGCAAGGCTGGTTGGGAGGCTGAACAAAATGGCACATCCTCTCAACTCCAGAAAGGTTGGGCCTTCCTTTCACCCTCCATTTTATGCCTGGAACCTCAAACAACAGAAAAAAACACAAGGCAGAAAAAAAAATTATAATAATTATTAATGCTTTCTGAACCTCTAACACCACTCGATTAGTCACAGTCATAGTTCGAGTGCTTGTTATAACACCTCGGTGGCTTCCTTAACTGTTGGTAGTGATTAATGGCATCATCTGGTCAAAGGGCTAGGGAGGAGTGTGCCTGTTGACAAGAAAGAGGGGCTGAGTAGCAGGGGAAGGAGAGTGGGGACAGGGAGGTGTGGGTGGAAGCCTGGGCTAAGGCTAGTGTTACTGCACCTGAGTCAAGAGGGCAGATCCCTAAGTTAGAGACCACCACTTAATGTTCCAAAGACATCTAGGGGCTCCTGGGTCATGGCTCTTCAGGTGGTGGATGGGCAATGTTCTCTAGTACCTTGGACACCATGGCAAGGCCAATCTCATTTCATCACCATCACCTTCAAGTTATTCCCCAGTTTGGTCACTGGGAGAGACTTCTCATTGGCCACCAGAACAACTCTAAATTCATATGAACCTTTCAGTTTCCCCACCTGCAACTTGGGAATAAAGATACTGCCGCTCTTATTGGGAGGACAAAATGAAATAACAGATGGAAAGTTCCTGGCACGGCATACAGTAGGCACTCAATACGTGGTGGTTTATTTCACTCTATTTCTGTCTGTGGTCCGTCACATCTTACACTTCATTATCTGTCACCTGTTCCATGACTCCTGCCCTGCCTCCCACACATTCACTGATTCCCATGACCCCGTGTCCCTCCTTTGAGAAGCCTCTTCCCTCTGTTCCAGCTCACGTCGACACCCCCTCTCTGAGCTCTTATACTATGGTTGGCCCCGGGTCCTCCTGTTGGGTCCTCCCTACTTGTAGCATGGGTGTAAGTTTCATCTTCTCACGTAGATTTTAGCTTCTCAAGTTCAGGAACTGGGCTCATTGCTTCTTTTGATTCTCATGCCTGACAAGTCACAAGGTGAGCAATAGGTTCTTTAGAAGAGACCTGCGAGGTGGGTAGGGGTGGGTGTGTGGCAATGGAAAGTTACCCAAAGTAATGGGGAAACCATCTGGGGCACTTCTGTTTGGGGATTTCCCTGGACCACGTTTTGTGACCTGTACCAAGCCCGGTGCTTTGTCAAGCTGGAATCCTGCTATGCTCCCCACTTTCCATACCTATTTCTGCCCATGGCACTCATGTGAATTGGCAAAAGTGCTGTGGGATGGAAAATATTGGAATCTCAGGGAAAAGGGTCAGTGAGTGCATCCTTCAGGGCAGGATGTGGGGTCCCAAAACTGCTTTGTGCCTGGCAGATCACCCAAACACTTCCTCCATTTCCCCACGCCAGCTAAAGCAACCTTGGCTGTTATGCTCTGGCCCAGGTGTCTTTCAGGGCCTTTCATTCTCCACACAAAAAGCTTAGGCATAGGGGCCAGTCTAGATCCAGACACAAGGGCCAGCTGGAGAATTGGGAAGTAGAGTAACACCTGGCCACCAAAGCTGGTACAGTTCAGCCTGACAACAGTCTGAGGGCAGTAGTCTGTTGTGAAAGGGGACAGATATGTCACCTTGAAGCTGCAGCACTTTTCTAGACCTAGCCCACCTTCTTGAACATTTCAGTCTCTTTGCATCCAGCTGGGTGTATTCTGTCATATACACAAGTTGCCTTTGGCTCTGAGGCTGCTTTATAAGAACTAGTCCTGGATGATGTTTGGTCAGGGATGAGGTTTGAGTTTGCTCAGCCCAAGCAGATATGCTTAAATTACTCTTAGATTGGATGCCTCAAGAGCCTGGCCTACTCCTCTCCTACTGACCATCTGTTTTCTACTCAACCCAAGCCAACTCACCATTTGACTCCTTCCCACTCTTTTAGGATTGTGAACTGTAGAATGCTGGAGTTGGAAGGAGCTGTAGAGACTAGCTAGTCTACCTTCTTCCTCATTCTATGGATGGGCAGACAGACCCAAGACTTGGGGGCGATTTGCTATGAGCTTCTTACAGCCTCTACATACTACACATGGATAACTGTTTACCTTCCTGCTCCTGGATCAGAGCCTGCCCTCAAGTTATCCCCCATAGCCCACTCTTGTTCCATCAGTTGTGTCTGAATCAAAGACTCCCTTCTTTTTATTCCTTCTATTAACAGCCTTAAAACTCACCTTCCCCAAGAAGAAGGCTTCTTTGATTAATTCAGTTCATTTTTGTATGAGGATTTTCCGGAGAAACAGAACCAATATAAATATATATATGTGTGTGTGTGTGTGTGTGTGTGTGTATGATTTATTATAAGGTATAAGGTACGGCTCACGTGATTATGGAGGCTGAGAAGCCCCATGATCACCTGTCTGCAGCTGGAGACCCAGAAAAGCCGATGGTATAGTTCGAAGGCCAGTTGGAGAGTCCCGTGGTCTAGATTCTAGTTCAGGTCTGAAGGCCTAAGAACCAGAAGCTCCCAGGCAGGAGAAGATGGATGTTTCAGTCCAAGCAGTCAGGCAGAAAAGGGGAATTCTCCTTTCCCCCACTTTTTTGTTCTACTGGAACGCTTCGTAGATCAGACCATGCCCACTTACACTGGCAGGGGCAATCTGCTTCACTTGGTCCACAACTTCAAATGCTGATCTCTTCCAGAAACATTCTCACAGGCACACCCAGAAATCATGCTTAACCAGACATCTGAACATGCTGTGATTCAGTCAAGTTGACCATAAATTAGCCATCACAATCCTCCATTCTTTACGAGGCCGGTGGCTTGTACTATGTTAATTTTCACTTACCATTGTTTTTCCCCCATGAGTTCCTGTAGGATTACAGCCATACACCAAGTAATGGTGTTTCTGTCAATAATGGACCACATATATGATGGTGGTCTCATAAGATTATGATGCTGTATTTTACTATACCTTTTCTATGTTTAGATATGTTTAGATACACAAATAACCTACCGTCATGTTACAATTGCCTGCAGTATTCAGTACAGCATCATGCTGTACAGGTTTGTAGCCTAGGAGCAATAGGCCTTACTGTATGGCCTATCTTATTGTGTAAATACACTCTATGATGTTTGCACAATGACAAAACCGCCTAATAAGGCATCTCTCAGAACATATCCCCACTGTTAAGTGACACATGACTGTATTTTAATGTGTTCTATATCACCTTCATTAGTCTGGCAGCTTCCTCCACCATTCTGGGAGGCCCAGACAGTAATGGCTGTCTTGCGATCTTTGTCTGGATTCTCACCCTTTGTCCAGCCCAGGACTACAGACTCAGGGATGTTCACAGCCCAGTAAATGGGAAGTATTGCTTGAAAACCAGATCACAAAGCCTCCTTGTGCTGAGGCTGGGGTAAGACTTGGAGGAAGAAGAACCTTCCCTGACTCCTTCGCTGGGGTCAGCCTCTAAGGGTCAGAGCTCACTCCCTGCAGTGTAGAGACTTTGCTGCGGGACAGGATGTGAACATCCTTGGCTTTTGCATGGTCAAGTTAAGTCACTTGTCCGGGGTCATAGTGACACAATCATTGCCAAACCTGTTCATTTCACCAGGGCCCCATGGGATTTTGCCAAGTCAGTCCTCCTTTGTACTTTCTTGCTCAACTGGTATAGAATTCTAGAATTCTCAGGCAGGAAGGGAATTCATGGCGGAGGGTGGGGTGAGGTGGAGGTCATGTCGTACATCCTCCTAAGCAGACACATAGACGTCAGAGGCACCAGAGGGTTTCCACACTGACCTGCAGTCACCCGCTTACACATCCCCCACCTCCGAGAGTTCAGGTATTCTTGCAAATGTCTCCATTTCTGCTACTATAGCTTATCCTGAGCCCTTTACTGTTTTTCCTGGAAAACAAGAAAATGTTTGGGAATTTGTATATTGGGAATGGGCAGGTGTCTACATTCATTTGCCTTAAAAAATTATTTGAAACATTGCCCTTTGAAAAATCATTTTCCTGATCTTTTTTCTCAAGGACATTTCCTGCTGCCTCCTCCAGACCTACTCTTATCACTCACAAACCCTAGAGGTTCCGTGGCCAAAGGAGGACAGCAGCTGGCCATTTCAGACTATGTCCCCACATGGATCAGGACTCCCTGGGACATGATGGGAGTCTGGAGAAGGTGTCGTGGTTGGCAGGAAGTGCCACATTCAGGGATATTGGCTTCTGGCTCTTTCTCCACGTGACTATGAGATGAAGCAATTTCTGAAGAGGGTTAAGATAAAAACCTTAGATGTCATCCAGCCTAATCCCTGATTTTACAGGCAGAAGAAGTGGATTTCAGAGCTAGCTAGTGGCACAGCCGTGACTCACAGGCCACAGACGTCCTGACAGGCAGTCCTTTCTCAGAGAGCCCAGCACCTTCTGTGTTTGGTTGTGTTGAGGTGGAGTTGAAGGAGGAAGCATGGCACACCTGCTGTAGGTCATGGGGACAGATGACTTTCCCCAGACCTCTTGCTGCCTATTTCCTCTTTTAATTTTTTTTGAGATGGGGTCTCTCTATATTGCCCAGGCTGGAGTGCAATGGCTCTTCATTCATAGGTGCGATCATAGTGCACTGCAGCTGCCTAGTTCGCATTCTTCACCTGGCCCGTTGTTCCATCCAGTCTTGACCTCGCTAGCCTGCAGGGGGCGTGTGCAAGCCCACACTACAGCCCAGGCATCCCCTCTGCAAGGGAAGTGGTGCTGTTGTGGACCTGCAGTCCTTGGGGGGCTTCAATTTGTATAGAAATGACAAGGACAGAGCAAAGGAAAGTGGGATTTAATTTTAAGCGCCCACCTTCCCACCCCCAAGTCAATTTCCTGTGACGCTAATAAAAGCTTCAGGATCTCTTACTTTCATTAGTCCTTTCCACAGCCAAAGTAATTATATACACATTTTTTTTTCTTAAAACACAGTTCTCCCTCCCATTATATATGCCTCTGGGCCCCATAAAATCTGGCCACCCTCTTCCCCGACCCAATTTACCAAATGTCAGAGTCCCACAACGCACTGAGAAACACCACTGTCCTCCTGGAGCTCTCCCACACAATACAGGCCTTGATTGAGGGTGTGATTCGGTTCAGAGTAGCTGGGTTGAATTTTTGTAAAGAGGTTGCCGTGTGTGCACTTTTGCCGACCTCAAAGCCACCAGAAGGAGGGAGCTGAGTGCACCTTTTTGTAATGATGACTCTCTATGATTTTCTCCATAGAGCAGTGCTTGCACACACTGACAGGAGTCCAAGAATGTGCACTGAGGGAGCATTTCCGCACAGATCTGCATGTTCCTTACCACTCACACATGTGCACACACATATCCATGTGTGTGTGCCAGTGCTTTGGGGCTCTGTTCCATGGGGTGAGTAATTTCTGCTATAGGGACCCTGGATGTGGAGCCATTCTCTGGGACCAGAGATATCCAGTTTATTTCAAGACTCTGGAAGACTGGGTTTTCAGACACCTATGAACTGGCAGGACTGCCTTTGTCTGTCATAAAGTTCCTTATTGCCAGACTGTTGGCCAGGTTTAGGGGAGAAGGGGGGGTCACCATACTGGAGATGCTGAGGGTGAGTGAGGGAGTGTAGGGTGGAAAGGCAGACAAATAAACCATATCTGCATACCCCTTCCCCATCAGCTCCCATACTGGTCATGGCCCATTTCTTCACACAACAAGAGTCTTCACCAAGGTTGCTAGCTGCAATGGTACAGTCCAGCTAGCTGCAGCAAAAAGGGGGAATTTACTGTAAGGAGCCTGGGGTGTCTCAGAATATCCATGGGATGGAAGCTGCTGCATGACACAGAGGGACTGGAACCAGGAGCAGAAGTCATCAGAAAGCCAGGACTCAGCTTCTTGCTCTCTGAGGCCAAGTAGTCACTCCTTTATGCTTTTCTTGGCAGCTTTCTCTGCATCTCTGAGCAGTTTGCAGAGGACTGCAACTGCACAGCTCTAGAGGCTACCAGTCTTTAATTCAAGGGACCAGCCAAGACTGACTAGTGCTCTAAAGTCCCAAGACCAAATTACTGGGAGACAGAGACTAACAGATCAGCTTAGGTCAGTTGTCCACTTTCCAATCAGCTATAGCCAGGAGACCAGGGTCACATGGCTGCCTGTGGACCAAGGTCAGGGTGGAAAACATCATCAATGGTGTCCCAAGTTAAATGGCTTGTCCTCTGTGAAGACCCTCTGATCAATCCTATGGAGGAAGTGACCTCTCTCCTGAATACTCACAGCACTTTCTCTTCTTGGCATGTATTGCTTTCTATCTTGTGTACTATTATTTTTATAAACATCTCATCCCCTCTCCCACTTATCTATAAGCAAGTTTGTTTATCTCCATATATTTCACAGCTTGCAAAAAAAAGATACATTTAATAATTAACCAAAGTCACCGATAATCTTCAGATAAATCAATTTTCAGGAACTTAAGCAACTTGGCCAAGTGTTTCATTTCACTGAATTGTCCTGGCTTGATTAAATGCAATTAATTCAACCAATTTTTATTGAGTGCCTTCTACACACCAGACTGCTGAGGACACAACACTGAACAAGACAAAGTCCATACCCCATTGAGCTTCCAGTGTAGTGGTGAAGACCATCAATCAGTCAACAGCGTTTCCTCTAAACTAGGCTTTCAGCTGGGTGCCAAGGATAGAAATGTGTAAGTCTCCAGCATTGCCCTGGAGGAGTTGTCTCCCTGGGGCAGGGCAGTGGTGGTGGGGTGGGGGGGAAGGTCACAGATGAATGGTCTGATATGTTGCTGTGCAACATGACAATATTATTAGTTAAGAGTTGGGGAAGAAGTGCTGTAAGACCCCAAAGAGAGAGTGATTTACCACCTGGAGGAGGAGGGTGTGGTCAAGGGAGGTTTTGCTAAGAACAGTGACACATGACTGAACTTGAAGGGTGAATAGGAGTTTGCCAGGGAGAGTGGGAGTTCAGTATGTGAGTGTGCATGTGTTTAGGGAACCGGGATGCGGAAAGGAGACAGGAATGATGGTGATCAAGCCCTTCCAGATGAAGTCATTTATCTGGAAAAAGATTTTAGGCATTGTGAAAGAGCTGCTGTGTCTGGAGGAAGGTGAGACATTTAGTATATCTGGAACACAAAAAATATGGGGAAAAGGATGGGGAGATTGGCCCTGGCCCCTCCTGGCCATGTGTGCTAAGTCCGGGAGGCAGTGGGTAAGTAGCCACTGCCAATTGCCTTGGGGTCTGGAAGGCAATGATGTTGGTTGGGCCTGAGGACCAGGCACAGCCCCGGAGACCAACCACCTCTGGCCAGAAACATATTCCAGAAGGCCTTAGGATGAGACATTACTCCTGCCTGTGGTCGTTGACCTCTGGCTCATGGAGCGAGATGGCTGGATGCTGAGATTCTGGTGAAATTTGTCACTCCCAAATTGCAACCTTCCTCAGAAAGCACTGGATCTTCTAACTTTCACTCTCTCCCTAGTGGAGTGGGATTTTCTGAATTTTGCAATTGAATTTAAGAAATCAAAGAAAGTTGTCCATTTGTAGTTAAAAAAAAAAAAAAAAAGCACAGATGTCTGCCTCCAGACCCCTGTGTCCTTTGAATTACAAGCCTGTAGCCCATGGCCTTCTAGCCAATGATATGAGGGGGACTAGAGATGAGGGATTTCCATGGACTGCTCCTGCTCTGGAATGTTCCTTGGAGATGACAGATCTGCTCTCCACTGTCCTCATGTGCCTAGGGTGGGGGTGGAATGGAGGCAACTTCCTGGACCTTTCCCTGGCCAGACTCAAGGCCATTGGCACCTGGTCCTCTTCTCTTTCCAGCTCTGTCTCTGTGCCCTCCCCATTCCTGGTCAGCCTCCAGCACTGTTGGCCCACCTGCCTATCTAAGACCTCTATGGCTCTGGGTCAGTCTTAGACAAACTACTCCCTCTTCTCTCCCTGTCAAACATCACTTATCCTTCCAGTCAAAGTTCTGTGTCTCTATAAAGGCTTCTCCATCCCACCTGAGTCAGACCCAAGAGCTCCCTCTTCTGTGCTGTCCCAGCACTTTTGAGTCACTTCTATTATTACCCCCACTTCCTTGGAGGACAGTTATTTGTTCTTATGTTCATATTGTTCTTATGTTCTTATGTTAAGTAGACTGAATTTCTTGGGGACTAGACCTTAATCATCTCTATATCCCTGGTCATGAGCAACAGTGCCTGACACATCACAGACTCACAATACATACTCTATTTGTCAATGAAGGGTGATTATCTGGGTATCTTGACTGTTGGGATTGAGGTAGGATGAAGGCAGCTTTGGGAAGAACTCCAGTGAGCAGAAAAAGGGAAGGGACATTTGGGTGGAAGAAACAGTTTGAACGAAGGCACCGCCATGGAAAGGCATGGACAAACATGGGAGCTTGCAGGGAAGGAGGGGAAGGGGAGGCTGCAGCACAGGGGGCTCTGAGCATGGTCCTGGGCTCCTTGTGTGCATCAGTGAATGCACCAGGCCTTTGCAGAAACTTGATGTATTGGCACTGATCCATAGAGAAGGGAACAGAGGCCCAGGAAGGAAGGTCACACAGCTTATGAGTTGGTGATGGAGATGGGATTAGACCATTCCATTAGACTTTAAAACACATGGCTTATTGGGGCCCTAGAGAACACTTAGTAATTCAGGTTGCCTGGTGCCTACAGTAAGTCAGTAGGTTGTGAGAGGAAAGGTGTGGAAAGGTGTACATGGCAGAATTATATTATTCATAATATCTGGGTGGCTTTTTTTTCTGCCTTCCATGTGCCAAAACCTGGGCTAAGCATTTTTATATATTACCTCATCAAAACGAACAGCACCTTTATCAAGCGATTACCCGTATTTTACAGATAAGGAAACTAAATGTCAGAGAGTTCAATAATTTTCCCAAGATCACGAAGCCAATAAGTGATGGAGTCATGACTTAAATTCAGGTCTTTTGATGACACAACCCAGACTAATTGGGAAAGAGCTTCATGGGTAAATCGTGAGTCATACTTAATTTCAATTCCTGGTGACATAATGAGGGTAAAAATTTTCAATTTTTTTTTTTTGCCATGGGCAAGTTCCAAGCCTGGGCTTCTCTTCCAACACTGTCCCTCCCTTCCCTGTATAGTTCTGCTCACTTGTCCTGTCTTCTTGCTCTGTCCTCTATGCCCACATGTATAGAACTGGATCCCCAATCAAGGCTAACTGCTAGCCTTAAAGAAAGACCAATCTTCTGGCAGATAAGAAGGCCTGTTAAGGAAGACGAGGGGACAGGAAAGCAAAGGGAATGTCAAAGAAATAAGGGGCCTGGCCAATATGTCAAGAACAGAAGCAGCTGTGGCCCTGGAAGGGCGGGGGGCACGTCATTTCCTTTTCCAGATCCCTTTTTTCCTTTGAGGTTCAGTCCCAAATGGGTAAAGTTCAAATACTAGCCTTACTCAGAATTCCCTAGTCCTGCTTGCTCAAAAGGTGGATTTTCTGGCCTCACTCCAATCTTCAAAACATCTTTTTGTGGGGCTTGAGAGTCTGCCTTTTAAAATAGCACCCCAGAGAGTCTACACATTGAGGGCCTTGCCTTCTGTAATGCAGTTACATCCATGGGCTTTCGCTGTTGCTGCTGAGAGAACTTGGGGTGCCAGGAAGTTGGGGCTGGATGCCTTCCAGTTCCCTGCCCTAATCAGAGGCATTGACCTGGAGGCCCTGTGTAGGAGTCCCCATCTTTCGGAATTAGTGATGTGGTTAGAGTAGCAACGTGACTCTCTGTGGACGGAAGAAGGTAGGTCGGATGTGAGAGTCTCCCTCCATGAACATGTGTGCGTCATCTGAGTCAAAGCTTGTATCTTTACTCTCAAAAACAAGTCATTTTTGTTCCTGTCAGCATCTTGGCCAGCCCACAACAAAGAGTACAAGCTGGATGCTTGTACTGTGCTGCGATAAAGAGGCCCAGACACAGGCCTCAGGTGATCCTACAGAGCATGGCTGGAGAGAACAGGAAAGGATTATTCCCCCAGGGGCTGATGGGGCTGCCTTCAGCAACACAAAAACATGCTTACAGAAAACTGCTGGAGGAAATAGGAGTGATCTGCTTGCAATGAGGTTTTTCAACCACCAGGAATGGGGTGACCTAGTCCAGAGCCCTCTCATAAAGTGACTTTCAAACTGACTGCACTTCAAAATAATCCGAAGCGTTAACAAATAGAGATGCCCAGGCCTCATCCCAGATGTACCAAATTCAACTCTCAGGGACGGGGTCTGGGACTCTGTGCAAAGCCCCCTGGGAATTCTGGAACAACTAATCTGGCATTGCTCTAGGAAATAGCACTTGGAAAGCACTCCAGCAAGGTGGGAGGGAAAATTATTCCAGCTTGAACACTACAATATCAAGTCATCCTTTCTCTCTTCACCCTGTCTTTTCCCTTCCCTTTCTTGCTCTCTGTAACAGGCAGGAGGCTCAGAAGAGCTTCTTCTCTCACGCTTCTTGCAGGGCAGTACAGGGAAAGATGTAGCTGTGTAAATTCCAGTAGGGCTTCAGGTATATTTAAATATGGGTTGCTTGCCACATTCACCTGCCTATCAAGTTTGCAAATGACAACTGCAGAGTGTGGCACCCAGGTCTTGAAAGTCATGAAGCAGAATTGGATAACATCTGTCCGAGTCATGACAAAGAGGGTTCCTGTGCTGGGAGTGGGGGCTAATGAACCTGGAGATCCTTTCCAACACAGACATTCCCTGATGCCGATGATAATCTTTTCAAATTGTTGTTTTCTTGATTTTTATCTGTTTCTGGCACCTCATTTGATTCCCTATATGACAATAACCCCCAGGTTGAGTGCACTGAAATAATTTAGGTAATGAGAAGCTGAAAGTCACTACAGATGGAAGGAATTAGGGTGTATAAAGTGTGCATTGTGTGAATCATAGGCTGTGTCTTTAAGCAACAAGCTTTTATTGGTGTCAGCATCTTTCTAGGCACAATGCAAACCCAGTGAGGATGAGATTTGGGGTTTAAAAGTGTTTCTGACCAGAGATGCCTGAGGGAATGACCCAGGGATCAAACAGAGATGCAAGAGAGCAAGGCTCCAAGGAAACTCACCTCAGCCTGTTTCCTCAACTGCTTTCCGCACCTTTTTTTGGGGGTGGAAGAATAGAAAATGAGTTTGAATTTTTCAATCTAAAATTCTCTGTTCAAACCTGAAATTCTCTTACCTTATAGGAAGAGCAGCTGTATCTTTCAAGGATAGAATGGGTGCTAACTGCATGGGTGAAATTATCTGAATCCCAGAGAAATGCTCTTTAGAAGAATCCACCAGACTCCTTCCTTTCTAAATCATACCCTTCTTTGAAGTTCCTTTCAATCCTTGGATCCTCTGTGGACACTGTTCTGATCATTCAAGCACTAAATGATCTCCTGCTGTCTGCATACCTGGCTGTGATTCTAGAGTACACACCTGTGTCGGCACAATTTATTTAGCTATTAATCGTGTATGTGTTTCTGATAGCTCTCAGTTAGCTGCCTGGGATGGTTATTTACCTTTTTGTGCTAGTTTTACCTTCTCAATGGGACTTTGAGCAAATTAAGAGTGAAAACACATCTGTACTGATCCGTTTACATGTCCAATAAATAGATTTTAGTGCCAACTTGTGCAGCCATTGCTCTAGGTCTTGATACAGATATATACCAGGTGGTAGAGGCTATAAAGACAAAGCAGGCTAAGGGGAGTTAAGTGATAGATTCAGGAAAATCATTGAGCTGAAAAATGAATAATAACCTCATTCACTTTTTTCTGTTTATCAAAGAATGTCATATGCTAGATGCTAAAACAATTTACATCTGTGTGACTAGAACAAGCCATTATAAAAAAGAAACTATCCAAATGGAAGAAATATTTTATCAGGCTTGAAAACACAGTTATTGAATTAAACTCCAAAATGGAAGCCATAGCTTACAAATGGACACTGCAGAAAACTGAATTAATGAGTAAAAGGCAAACTGAAGATAAATTTCCTAGAACACAAAAGCAAAAGATAAAGAAATGAAAACGAAAGAATAGAGTAAACGTGAAATACAGATATCAAAGAGCTAACCTACACATAACAGGAGTTCCTAAAGATAATGAACAGATTCTTTTGGAGCAGAAGCCATATGTAGAAAATATAATGGCTTTAAGTAAAATCTTATTTTAAAAACTGAATGCGCTTACTGTATTCATCAGGAGTCTGGATCGTGTCAGGCTCAGTTCAAACCAGCTTAAACAATAAAGGAATTTTGCGGGCTCACTTAATGAAGTCCAAGGGTTCACTAGGAATCCATCCCTGCTGCTCTTGCTTTTCTCTGGGTTGCCATCATTCTTGGGAGGGTTGTTCCTGTAGGGTGACATTCAGTATCTCCAGACTCACATTCTCCCAGTTTACCAATCCCAGTGGAAAAGAGAGTTCTAATACATGTGCCATTAACCTTGGGTTAATCCTCGTTGATTTTGATTGGCTTGGCTTGGGTCATGTACTCACCCTTGAATCAATCTATGCAATTGAGAAGGGTTGTTGCCTTAATTTCACCGGCAGCACACACCCACTCCTGGGATGAGAGGATGGGTCAGCTTTACCTAGAGTCATATGGACTGCAAATAAGGGAGATATCATTTCCCAGAGGAAAATGGGGTTGCTACTTCCAGAAGAAAGGGGGATGAATGCTAGGTAGGCTAAATAACATCACATTGGGCAGATAGAAAAGAGCTACTACTCTGAAATATATTCAGGTAGAACTTTTACATCTAAAATACTACAAAAACTCAATAAATAAGTAGGCAGGGAGAAAACAAGTCAAGCATTCCTCAGATTTATTTTCCATAACTCTAAATGTGAGAAGACAATGAAACAAAGTATTTTAGTCTGTGAAGGAAAGAAGTTGTGTGACCTGAGAATTCTATGCCTAGGTAAATTGTCACTCATAACATATGCACTCGGAAAATACAATTCCCGGAACTCTCCCTGAGCAAACCAGTAAAAAATGTATCACAGTAAGGATAAATTAGAGTTGGTACAAATTATCACCCAGTCCTATCATTCTACCTCTGAAATATATTACAATTTGGTCCCCTTTCCACTATCAATCTGGTATCGTGTTAGTCCAAGTCAATATCGTATTTTGTCTGGACCATTGTCACAGCCTATTAAGTTGCCTGTCTCTTCCACTCTCAACCCTTCTAAGCCATTCTGTACATGTCATCCAATGGTCTAGTAAACCAGATCATGTCACTTCCTTGCTTAAAATAATTTTACAGCTTCTTATGGGTATTAGTTCATTCTCCCACTGCTATAAAAACATACCCAAGACTGGGTAATTTATAAAGGAAAGAGGTTTAATTGACTCACAGTCCTGCAGGGCTGGGGAGGCCTCAGGAAACTTACAATCATGGCAGAAGTGGAAGCAAACATGTCCTTCTTCATATGGTGGCAGGAAGAAGTGCTGAGCAAAGAGGGAAAAGCCCCTTATAAAACCAGCAGATCTCATGAGAACTCACCCAGTATTACGAGAACAGCAGCATGGGGATAACTGCTCCCATAATTCAATTACCTCCCACCAGGTCCCTCCCATGACATATGGGAATTATGGGAACTACAATTCAAGATGAGATTTGGGTGGAGATACAGCCAAACCATATCCTATGGCATGTAGAATCAACTCAAGTTCCTTACTATGACCTTCAAGACCTTGCCTGATTCCACCTCTGCAGTTATTCCCAGCCCAGCCACGCTATCCTCTACTCACCATGCTATAGTCATATAGCCACTGATCAGTTCTTGCTGTGCACATGCTAAGCTCCTTCTTCTCTCAGGGCCTTCACTCATGCTGTTCCCTCAACCTGGAACTCTCTTCCCTCAACCCTTTCTTTTCCTGGCTCCTTCTTTCTCATTACATCTCAGCTTACTTATATCACCTCTTCAGATGTTCTCTGGTCTCACAATCTGAAAATAAGTTTCCTTTTATTTTTTTGGCACCCTTATCTCAGACCACTAATCATAAATTGTAGCTATATATTTATGTGTTTAGTTGTGTTACATTTGTCTTCTCTTAGAGTATGAACCCCACAAAAGCAGGGACCATGTTTATTTTATTTGCCACTGAATTCCCAGGTCTTAGCACTGTGTATGACACAGAAATGGTGTGCAATTTATATTTGTAGGAAGAAGGCAAAAAGAAACATTGAAATGGTGTAACTATATATAGAAGCAAATATATAGAAAGAAGTTGTGGGAATTGATTTAACTATAATTTCTAAGGTGATGGTAAACTTTTTTCTATTAAAGAGATGAACTATGATGTTAAAAAATGGAGCAGAAAGTATATTTAAAACAGTAAATAAACACATTCATTATATAGTGCTTTTAGTTCCTAATTTGGTGCCATAAAAATTGATATAGGCCAGGTGTGGCGGCTCATGCCTGTAATCCCAGCACTTTGGGAGGCTGAGGCAGGCAGATCACTTGAGGCCAGGAGTTCAAGACCAGTCTGGCCAACATGGCGAAACCCTGTCTCTACTAAAAATACAAAAATTAGCCAGGTGTGGTGACATATGCCTGTAATCCCAGCTACTCTGGTAGCTGAGGCACGAAAATCACTTGAACCCTGAAGGCGGAGGTTGCGGTGAGCCAAGATTGCACTACTGCACTCCAGCCTGAGAAACAGAGCGAGACTCCATCTAAACAAAAACAAACAACAACAAAAAACAAACCGTACCAAACAAAAGATATTGACTGATGTGATGTGAAGCTCTGAGAGTAGAATTAACCGTGCATGTAGAGTGACTGTGGCCTTGAAGGAAGGATAGAATTCAGAAAATTAGGGAGAGGTATGAAGGGAATTGTGTGTGTGCGTGTGTGTGTGTGTGTGTGTGTGTGCGCATGTGCACGCATGGTGGGGTGAGGTAGGAAAAAACTAGGTGAGCAGAGATCTGGCACTGAGACAGAGTAAATGGAGTGAGGTGGGAGGGTGAGGAGCCCCTAAGACTTCCAGGTACAAGAAAACTCGCGGTAGGTTAAACTCACAGAGGGTAGTGTAGAAAGTGTTGCCATGAGGACAAAGCATCCACCTTAGAGGGGCTTGTTGCTATGTATGTGTGCCTGCAGTTGACACAAGTCTTAGCAGGAGTCCAAGAAAAGGCTCCTAGCCCATTTGGTCTGTGGACAATAAGGACCCCTTGTGGTGCAACAAAGAAGGTGAGAGACAGATGTAGTGAAGAGGCTGCAGGGGCTAGAGATGCTGGCCAGGAAAGGACAGCCTGGGTGGGGCATCATGAGTGAAGAGGGTGCATGAGGATTCTGTATGACAGAGAAGGAAGGCAGAAGGTTCTGGAAACAAACTTGTACTACTCCCCATGAACTCAAAAGCAGGTCTTGTTTAGGGGGAGAGAGCAAAGCTGCTCTCTGTTCTTGGCAAACAGTCTTTGTGTATGTTGATCATGATGTCCCTCAAAGCAGCCCCCATGGGCGTTGCCCCCACTGCTTCACCTAGGAGCTGTGAAGACTGGTAGATACAGCATTCCTAGGCAGCAGACCTGGGCTGGAATACCTGTCTCTGCTATTTGCTATCTGTGTAAACCCAAGCTGGTTCATTATCTTAAGACTGCTCTCATCTGAAAGGAAGGGATAATAATGCATGATTTCCACATCCCTATGTGAGATCTCCACATGTGATAGGCTTTTTAGTCTGTACTGTTAGTTGTACTTGGTGTGGGGTGGGTGGGCATGAACTTCAGAAGATGCTGTCTGTGGGCCTGACCTCCACTGGCTTTTCCTGCAGGTCTTCACTTTAGCTCAGCTTCAAGGGAAGACTCTGTTGGCCAACTGGGTAGAATATTTCTCTGCCCAGCCCACAGTTCTGGTAGGGACTTCAAAAGATGGTTTTATACTGCACCATTGTAGACTGAAAAAGTACCATACCAACCTCTGGGCATCTATCTAGTTTTAGGAAAATCACCAGAAAAGGTGAATCTGCCCTCTTGATCTACTGTAAGTAGCATGTAAAGTATAAGGCGGGTTGTGCAATTGGCACTAGATGGCACTGTAGCAGCCTGGGTGCATTAGATGAGACCTGCTTCAAACAAGAAATATAGTAGCTGGGAGGTGGGGTTGGGCCCAGGATAATGATAAGGACAAATTTCCATTAAATGACTTGCAAGATACTGTCCTTCATTTATAATGAGTCTGACAGGAACTTCCCCAGATTCATCAGTAGATTGCATGTTGCAGCTCAGCAATCACCACCAGGTGTGGAATCAACCATCCCAACCACGTTTGTGAAAAACCTTATAACAACCTCACTTGGGGCAGTTTCCTTCAAGGGAATGAATTCTCCTTCTTCTCAAGACTCATCCCAACCATTCTTTATTGCCACTCACCTCACCATTAGGGTCGGATCTCACCCTTCTTTGTGGGTTGGAGGGCATGGACAAAGTTCGACTCAGAATGGTTTATACACTAAAAGATGTGCAAGACTTTACCAATAAATACTGGCAGAATCTTGGGAAATATGTGTGAGAATAGATTCTAAGGGTGTTAGACCAAGGAGGATAGAATATAGCACTGGATTGGATTGAATTTATTGGGGGTATTTATGAGACATTCTGGGTTTAGTGAGCTAGCTCTTGCAACTGGAAGTGGCTCTAGAATTTCTTGGTTGGCTGACTAAACCTTGGACTCAATGGTGGCATATGTTCAATAAGGCTGGAATGCCAGAACTTCCCTGACACAATGTAGAGGAAGGCATCCAAGACTTAAGGAGGAAGGAATGATGGAGTGACTTTATCACATGAAATCTCTACATCTACCCACCTCAAATCCATCCCCCAGAATGCCTAGAGGACAATCCCTTCATAAAGACATTAAGAAACACATTGATGAAGGTAGCACTTGCATCTCTGAAAAACTCTATGGTGGCTGTCTTCTATAAGCCAGGTATGATGGTGAAAGACACCTCCATTGAGTTGAATCTCTGATTTTAATAGAAATGATGAGATTCCCATATAGCAGAGGCCAAATGCTATAATTTAACCATTAGAGACAAGGGGACTGCAAATACTGACATAGTTTGGATGCCTGTCCCCTCCAAATCTCATGCTGAAATGTGATCCCCAATGCTGGAGTTGGAGGTGGGGCCTACTGGGAAGTGTTTGGGTCAGGGGGACAGATCCTTCATGAATGGCTTGGTGCCCTCCTCAGAGTAACGAGTGAGTTCTCACTCTACTTGTTCACATGAGAGCTAGTTGTTTAAAAGAGCATGGCATCTCTCTTGCTTCCTATCTCACCATGTAACATGCCCCCTTTGCTTTCCACCATGATTGGATTCTTCCTGGAGCCCTCACCAGAAGCAGATGCCAGTGCAATGCTTCTTGCACAGTCTGCAGAACTGCGAGCCAAAATAAACCTCTTTTCTTTATAAAGTATCCAGCCTCAGGTATTCCTGTATAGAAATGCAAAATAGACTAAGACAAATACCATAAAAAACAGAAAGGGCATAGTGATAATCAAACTATTTTGAAACCTAGAGATTTTTAGTGAGGCGAATTGATCATGGTGCATCTAGGAATGAAAAAGATGGCCAGCTACTAAAATGTCATCTGAGCTATATAAAAAGTTTGGTGACCCCCACCTCTACTAAAAATACAAAAAAATTAGCCAGGTGTGGTGGCAGGAACCTGTAGTCCCAGCTACTCAGGAGGCTGAGGTGAGAGAATGGCGAGAACCCAGGAGGTGGAGCTTGTAGTGAGCCGAGATCTCGCCACTGCACTCCAGCCTGGGTGACAGAGCAAGACTCCGTCTCAAAAAAAAAAAAAAAAAAGTTTGGTGACCAAAAACTTGAGCTGCCTTTCATTCTATTTCCAGACCTAGGCCAGTTCCAAACTTAGAATCTCTTGATTGAAGGGGGACAAATGACGCATCCTGTGGATTTCAGTTAATATCTTTCTCCAGCTATTCTTGTGCTTGCTCAATGGCCCTGAGCATAAAGTAGCCATAATGTCAGGGATAAGGACTATGCATGGATTTAACAACATGGACTTACCCTAGTCAAGGCTTTTTTGAATACCAACACTGCTGAATGCCTAGCTTGCCAACTAAACTAAGCCTCTGTTATGGTACAACTCCCTAAAAGGCCCAGCCAGCCCCCAGGGGCAGATTGATTACAGTGCAACCCTTCCATCACGGAGGGAAGGAAAAATGTTTCCTTAGTGCAGGAGATATGAATTCTGAGTACAGATTTGCTTTCCTGTCCAAAAATCTTCTGGCAGCTGTGACTACAAAATATGGTGTACTGCATACAACATTTCTTCTGATCAAGAAAGTAATTTCAAAAGAACTGCAGCAATGGGTTTATGCCCATGGAATTAACTGGTACAACCACATATGCTAATCCCCAGAAGCAGATGGCTTAATAGAAAGATTTGATGGTCTACTGAAGATTCAGTTATGGTACCAGTTGGGAGATTACAGTCTGAAAGGATGGGGTTCTACATTACAGGATATAGATTATACTTTGAATCACAGAACCAACTATATGGTTCCATATTTCCCGTAGCCAGACTACACAGGTCTGGGAATCAGGGGTGGAAGGGGGACTAGCTCTTCACACTCTCACATCTCATAGCCTACTCACAGAATTTTTGCTTTTCATCCCTGTGCCTTTGAACTCTGTTGGTTTGGAGTCTTGGTTCCTAAGGAACAAATGTCTCTACCAGGAAATACATCAATGTCCCATTGGTTTGGAAGATGAGACTACCATTTGGCCATTTGGGGATCCTGATGATGCCAAACCAACAGGCTAAGAAGGTTACTCTATGACTGGGGTGACTGATTACCAAAGTGAAATTGGATTGCTGCCACTCCATGGGCCCAAAGAGGACAATATCTGGAACCCAGGGGGATTTTCTGGGGTGCCTTTTAGGTTTTTCATGTCCAATAGTAAAAGTTAACGGAAGATGACCACTTCCCCAGCCCCTGGCTAAAGGCATAACCACTGATGATTCAGACCCTTCAGGCCAGATGGATTACCCCACCACATAAAAAACCCCAACCGTGTGAGGTGCTGGATGAAGGCAAAGGAAACATAAAATAGGCAGTGGAAGAAGGAAGTTATAAATATTATTATGGCCTCATGACTAGTTAGTTGCTTACTGTGTGTATTTGTATATATTAATTATTTTATTCTTTCTTCTTATTCATATCATTTTATACAGGTTTTGATGGAAGTTAACTTTGCAATTTGGTTTTTAGAAAACATATTCAGATGGGACTGTGACTGAATTTGAGAAGTAATTCAAACGGATACAATGACTTGAGACTTTATAATCCTGAATTTGGGGAGAAGGTGATGCTCGCCTGTTTTATATGCTGAATAGTTGCATTTTGTTGGGAGGAAATGAATTGTTTTGTGGTTGTATAAAAGTTCAAATTTTTGTAGAGCAGTGTAATGGATGCTAAATAGCCAAAGGGGTGGACTGTATCAGTTATTGCCTCTCAGTTCTAAACCCAACCTTCTATAGTCTGCTTTGTGATCCTAGAGACCGGACCCTGAAAACCACATTTCTGCATTGCCAGTTGGCTCTGCCAATAGGGGCACTAGCTGGAGACGTCAAAGCTGGAGGCAGAAAAAGGGGTTTTCTCCTTTCTATATGCTTCCTGAGGGTTTCCCGTCTGCTTGTGGTTCCTGTGAGTGTTACCCCAGAGAAGCTCCTTCATCATAACTTTTTTTTCCCCTGTAGCAGCAGCTAAATCTAGTTTTCAGTTTTTCTAACTTGCAGAATCAGCTTCAGCATGTGTCCCTTGGGGACACCAGCAATAGCCAGCCAGTGTCTCTTCTGCAGAGATTTGGATCCTAATCCCCTGGATCCCTCCCTGTGAACTAAGACAACAAGCACTGGCCAAGCAATGCCTCTTACAGATCTGAGTTTCAGTTCCTTGGGGCTTCTCTACTAAGTTTCTAATTTTTAATAATTTTAACCTTTTCTCTTCGCCTCTTGGCTCTCAGCATTTGCAACCTTTATGATATTTTAGAGTTCTCTTTTAACTTTTTTTAGTTACTGTGGTTGTTAGTTTTATATATCAGTTTGGCTTGGCTGTAGTACCTAGTTATTTAATTAAGCACTAATCAGGTATTGTTGTGAAGGTATGTTGCAGAGCTACACTAAATTAACTTTAAGTAAAGGAGATGGCCCTCAATAGTGTGGGCGGGCCTCATTCAATCAGTTGGATGACCTGAAGAGCAAAAACTGAGGTTTCCTGGAGGAAGAAGAAATTCTCAAGACGCAAATTAGCTCTTGCCTGACAGTTTCCAGCCTGCCAATCTGCCCTACAGGTTTCAGGCTTGCTAGCCCCCATGGTTGTATCAGTTAATTTCTTGAAATAAATCTATTTGTATATAGTAAGAGATGCTGGTTCTGTTTTTCTGAAGATCCCTGGCTGATGTAGTTATCTAGTTAGTATCTTTGTACCTATTGGCATATATTTAAAAAACTGTTGTGGTTTCCATCTCCTGATTGAACTCTAACTGATTCAAGCAATGCACAATTGGAAGTTTTCAATAAAGACTCCTATACTAAGTGTAAGTTTGAACAGCAATTATGAGCACAGATTGCAGCCAGTAAATATTAATAGAACATTGCTTAGGCAGAGAATATGCCAAACCCAAGTATGTAGCTTAGGAGAGCAGCAAGAGACAATTGTTAACACATAGAACAGGTAAACAGCATTCTGCAGAGGATAATGGAGGGAATCAGAATGCTTTGGGCCTGGCGCGGTGGCTCACACCTGTAATCCCAGCACTTTAGGAGGCTAAGGTGGGCAGATCACTTGAGGCCAGGCATTCGAGATCAGCCTAGCCAATATGGCGAAACCCTGTCTCTACTAAAAACACACAAAAAATTAACCAGGCATAGTGACGGCCCCCTGTAATCCCAGCTACTCGAGGGGCTGAGGCATGAGAATCACTTGAACCTGGGAGGCGGAGGTTGTAGTGAGTCGAGACTGTGCCACTGCACTCCAGCCTGGGCAACAGAGTGAAACTCTGTCACACACACACACACACACACATAATTCACTTTGAACATATGCAGAGTGGAAGCACAACTACTTTCTATGAATAGCAGTGTGAGTCCTACTAGGACAGGACTGTGTCAATGCAGAAGAAAAAGAGAATGGAACCCCTTGGGTCAAATAGAAGATTAGAAGTTAGAAAAGAGGAAACAACCCTGGATCACAGCAGAAGTTACTTCCTTGAGACAGTTCTGTGTCACTAATCATCTGAAACCTTAGAGACCTAAAACAACAACAATCATTTATTTTGCTCACAAATATACAATCTGGGCAGGGCTCAGTACAGATAGATCATTTCTGTTCCATATAATTTTAGCTGAAACAGCTCAATGAGGACTGCCAGATCCACTTTCAAGATATCTCATTCATATGGCTGAGGCTGGCTCTCTGGGAGCTCTGCCAGAGCAGTGGGCTGTGAACCTCCTTCCCATGTGAGTCTATCTCCAGGATGTTTGGGATCATTTATGGCTGGGTTCCAAGAACAAACAGCCCGAGAGAGAAAATGAGAAACTGACGGAGTCTTAATGTCTGGACCAAAAAAACTTGATTCTGCTGCATTCTATCAGTTAAGTGGTCACAGAACCCAGATTCGAGGGCAGGAGATATAGATGTCATGTCTCAGTGGGAAGAATGTCAAATAATTTTGGTACCATGTTTTAAGATGGCCACAGAGGAAATAATTAGAACAGGCAGCCAAAATTTTACTCTTGAGAATTCCTAACAGGCCAAGTTAACTGCTAAATAAAGTGTATGTAGTTCTCTTTGGATTGGGTGGATTTAGTCACACAAGTCCTTTTAAAATCCTGAGTTAAAAATATTCCTTTTCTTACTATTATTTATGACTCAGTTAGGTCAATCCTACCTGATTATCCACCATGATTTTGGAGATTAACATCAGCAAAATAGGAGTAGCATAATCCCATATGAAACATAGTCTTGGTAAGAAAATGACACCAAGCAAGTCATAACCAGACATATCTTAAAAGCAGCTATATAAAAGAGACATCCATGGGGAGAGGAAGAAAGATAAAAATGATAGCAAATTTCTCACTGGAAGTAATGCAAATAAGAAGATGGCGAAGCAGTATCTTTAAAGTACAGTAAGTCCTCACTTAACATTGTAGATAGGTTCTTGAAAATGGCAACTTTTAGCAAAATAATGTATAGCAGGCCCTCGAATAACATTGTTTCCTTTGACATTTTTTCATTACAATGTTGATGAGAAAAAAATGCTTTTATTATACGTTGTTTTGTTTAAAATTTCCAAGAACCTACTGATGCCATTGAGGACCTACTGTACTGAAAACAAAACAAAACAAAACAAAACAAAACAAAAAAACCTGCCGGCCTAAAATTCTATACCCAGTGAAATTATCTCTGAAAAATAAAGATGAAATAAAGGCTTTTCAGGCATATAAAAGTTGAAAAAATGCATTGCCAGCAGACCTGCACTACAAGAAATGTTAATGTCCTTTAGGCAGGAAGAAAATGATATCAGATGGAATTCTAAATATACACAAAGAAATAAAGGGCACTGGAAATGGTACTACATGGGTAAATGTATAAGATTTTAAAAATATCTTTAAAAGATAATTATTTTTAAAAAATAATGTACTTTGGAATTTATAAAATAGGTATAGGTAAAATGTATGAAAATAATAGCATAAAAGCTGGGAGTGAAGAAATGGAAGTACACTATCGTAAGGCTCTTATACCTTACATGAAATATACAGTATGATTTGAAGGCAGACTGTGGTGAGTTAAAAGCATATGGTATATATGAAACCCTAAAGCAGCCACTGCCACTAATATAATAAAACAAAGTTATATACAATAAGTCAACAAAGGAGATAAAATGGAATAATGAAAATACTTAATGAAATCAAAAGAAGGCAGAAAAAGGGGCAAAGGTATTTAAAAAAAGATGGTACAAATAGAAAACAAATAGCAAGAGGATAGCCCCAAACCTAGCCATATCAATAATCACATTAAATACAAATAGCCTAAATATGACCATTAAAAAGGAGACACAATCAGACTGAATTTTTTAAAAAAATACATGAGAACAAACTATATGAGAGACATACTTTAAAAACACAAATAGGTTAACAGTGAAAGAATGCAGAAAATGGAGAAAGATACACTATGCTAATGAACTGTCCCTCAGTGAGTTAAAGAAACCAACGACTAAATTTTTGGGCTTATAGGAGAGCAGATAAGAAAAGAAACAACTTGCTGAAAAGCTGAAACTGAAACTGTGCACCAGAGTAAGAAACCAGTAACTAACAGAAACTCGAGCTGGCAGGATATCAGATAAGAAGCAACTTGCTGAAACGCTGAAACTCCCTTGGCTTCTGATATCAAGAAAAAAAAAAAAAACTGGCTGAAATCAGTTGGAACCAAGATGGCCCACTGGAGTTTGCACAGAATGAGCTTGCTGACATCACAGCCTAAATTTCCACCATATGTTTCATACTAACTCCCCCTGATTTGCACATGTGACCTGTGAGCTAGCATGAAGAGATAACTGCGTATGCCTAAGGACTTTCCAGACCTCCCCTTTCCTTCCACCAATCACCTGCTGATCTCAGAATCTACCCCCTGAACTTTTCCTAATAAAAATATTGTCTTGAAGCCAGCACAGGGAGACAGATTTGAGCCTGACACTCTTATTTTCTTGTGAGTCAACTTGCAATATAAAGCTTTTCTTTTCTCAAAAACTCAATGTCATAATATTGGCTTCTAGCACATCCAGAAGCAAGACACTTTTGTGCAGTAACACTAATAATGGTCAAAAGAAAGCTGGCTAACTACATATGTCTACCTCTTTATCTAGAGGTATAAATCTCATCTATATCTCTATCACACATATTTCAGAGAGGCATATTACCAGGGATAAAGAAGGTCATTTCATAATGATAAAGAGGTAAATTTATCAAGAGGACATAACAGTCTTAAGTGTTTATGCACCTAATAACAGAGCTTTAAAGTAGATAAAACTTCACAGAACTACAAGGAGATATAGAAAAATTTACAATTATGGTAGAAGATTTCTTTTTTTTTTTTTTTTTAAATTTGAGACAAAGTCTTTCTCTTTTGCCCAGGCTGGAGTGCCGTGGTGCAATCTTGGCTCACTGCAACCTCTGCCTTCTGGGTTCAAGCGATTCTCCTGCCTCAGCCTCCTGAATAGCTGAGATTACAGGCCTGTGCCACCACTACCAGCTAATATTAGTATTTTTAGTAGAGATGGGGTTTCACCATGTTGGCCAGGCTGGTCTCAAACTCCTGACCTCAAGTGATCTGCCTGCCTGAGCCTCCAAAAGTGCTGGGATTGCAGGCGTGAGCCACCACGCCCGGCCAATTATGGTAGAAGACTTCAATACCCATTTCTCAATAATCCGTAGAATAAGTAGGCAGTTAGCAAGGATATAGTAGACTTAAATAACACTGTCAACCAAGTTGACCTAATTAACATATATAGAACACTCTACCTAACAATATTAGAATGTTCATCCTTTTTGAGTGCAAACAGAATCTTTACCAAGACAGACTATATTCTGGGCCGATAAACTGGAAGTAGCTCAAATGTCCATCAGAAGGAGAATGGGCAAACAAATTGCGGCATAGGCATATAATGGCTACTACTAAGCATTAGAAAGAAATTAACTGGTCATACATGTAACACCATGGACAGATCTCAAGATAATTATGTTCAGTTGAAACCGGACAAAAAAGACTATATACTGTATGATTCTATTTACATAATATACTAGAAAACCCAAATTAGTCTATACTTTCAGAAAGCAGATTAGTGCTTGCCTGAGTAGGGTTGGAGTGGGGATGTGGGTGAGAGGGTAGGAGAAAAGCATTAAAATGGAGCAGGAGAAACTGCTGGGGCTACTGAGTATGTTCACAGTTTAATTGATGGGATGGTTTTATGGATGTCTGGATATGCCAAAGCTTATCAAATTGTACACTTTTGTTACAATAAAAAGTCAGCCCATTTAGAAGTTTATAAAGAAAAGTGAAAATTATTTCTCTGCTCCAGATCTTACTTAGGTTTAGAGTTTGTATTTTCTTTCTTTCTTTTTTCTTTTTTTTTTTTTTTTGAGGAAGAGTCTAGTTCTGTCACCCAGACTGGAGTGCAGTGGCATGATCTTGGCTCACTGCAACCTCCGCCTCCCAGGTTCAAGCAATTCTCCTGCCTCAGCCTCCTGAGTAGCTGGGATTACAGGCGCCCGCCACAGCGCCCAGGTAATTTTTGTATTTTTAGTAGAGATGGGGTTTCACTGTGTTGGCCAGGCTGGTCTCGAACTCCTGACCTCGTGATCTGCCTGCCTTGGCCTCCCAAAGTGCTGGGATTACAGGCGTGAGCCACCGCACCCAGTTTTTTTTTTTTCTTTTAAGGGATGGGTCTTGCTGTGTTGCTTGGGCTGGCCTCAAACTCCTGGGCTCAAGCAATCCTCCTGTCTCAGAGTTTAGCATTTCTTAACATCATCTTAACCCACACTGTTCAATATAATAACCTACTAGCCACAAGTGGCCATCCAAATTTAAATTAATTACAATTAAAATGTAAAACGGGGCTGGGTACAGTAGCTCACGCCTGTAATCCCAGCACTTTGGGAGGCTGAGGCGGGCGGATCACGAGGTCAGGAGTTCCAGATCAGCCTGGCCAATATGGTGAAACCCCATCTCTACTAAAAATACAAAAATTAGCCAGGTGTGGTGGTGTGTGCCTGTAGTTCTAGCTACTCGGGAGGCTGAGGCAGAAGAATCACTTGAACCTGGGAGGCAGAGGTTGCAGTGAGCCAAGATGTGACACTAACTCTACCCTGGGCGACAGAGCAAGACTCCATCTAAAAAAAAAACAAAAAAAAAAGGAAAACTCAGTCCTTAGTTGCAATAGGCACATTCCAAGAACTCAATAGCCATTTGTGGCTAGAGGCCAACATATTGGAGAGTTCAGATTATAGAACATTTCTGCCATTAGAGAAAGTTCTTTTGGATAGCTTTTTCCTGGGCTATGCAGAGACTCAGCACTATTACAAGCAACTTAGATCTTTCACTGGCCACTTATTGAGCACTTACTTTTGCCAGAAACTGCCAGGTCCTTTATATGAATTATCTCTAATTCTTGCAAGGAAAGACTAAGAGAAGCTTGAATAATTTTCTAAGGGTTGAGTTACTAACTGGTATACCTAACATGTAAACCTATGTCTATCTAACCCCAAAGCCTAAATTCTTACGTGGGTCTCATATCTCTTGTGACTGGGCCATACCCCTTTCCTTCTATACTTGTGAAGGATTCTTTTCATATTCAACCACGGAGTCTTATATTTATCCCTCCTAAATTTTATCTTGTTGGATTAAGCTTATTGCTCCAGATTGTCAAAATATTTTAGGATCCTCATCCTGTCATTCCATATGCTCACTCGCCTTCCAAGCTTCATGTATTTACTGACTTTGATAAATATGGCCCCCCTAAACTTCATCTGAGTGATCGATAAAAATCATTGCTAAGACAAGGGAAAGGATGAAGGCCTGTGGTCGGCTATTAGAAACCCTCCCGCTTGAGGTTGACATCAGTTTACCAGTCTGTAACCTTCAAGATACCAGCATACCAACCCATTTCTACTCTTATCTCCAGATTCTGAGGGATATGTTCTATATTTGGAGCCTAAAGACCTACTAGCACCGTCTAGAATCATATGCTGGTTATAAATGACTTCCAGATGTTAGCCAAACAATGTTTGCTTCTAACCAAACATAAGGGCCAGAAGGATCAAGATACTGGCACCAGTGTTGATGCTTGTCATTTCCACTTAGCCCTCCTTGCTGCCCTCACCTCTAAAGTGGTTGTTTGATAATTTGTTGCTGAAAGCAAACCATCCCACAACAGCGGCTTCAAATAATAGCAATCGTTTATTTGCTGATGAATTTGAAATGTGGACATGGCTGGGTGAGAACAGTGGGCCTCTACTTTACTGTGGCATTGGCTGAGCTTAAAGAACAGCTGTGGACTGGCACAATGAGGTTCCTCTAGCACAACTCTGAGAGTCTTGTCAGCTTTTCTCATGGCTTCCTGCCGCCTCCTCCCCACCCCGCTTTCAAACACTGCCCATATTGACCAACATGTGTTTCCCACAATGTGCCATCATTGACCATCTCTAGGGCTCCATCCAGTGTGCCTGTCCTTTTCCATGAATCCTCAAAGACTCAGCCAAGGTGTCACCTCTACCTAGAAGCCTTCCCTGATATCCCCTGCACCCACACAACTTGGTTTGCATTACTGTCTCTCTACTGTGTTCCACAGCACGCTTTATTTCCCCTTTTCAAAGCACTTATCCAACTGTAATGGATTATCCTCTTTGTTTGCCTGTCTTTCCCATGAGATCCTCAGCTCTTCAGGGGATGAAATTGTTGTCATTTTGCATTCCCAGACCATAGCATAGTGTGTAAGATATAGTGGGTGCTCAATCTGTTGAATCAATGAGTGATATGATGATGACAGGTTCTGGAAGTTAAAATGATACTATCGAAATACCAGATTAGCAACAGGACCTGGCACCTGTAAAGAGCCACAGTGAAGCAGGTTCTACCGGACATAAGATTAAATGAGTTCAAGTCCATAAAGCATTTGGAGCAGTGTCTCACACATAGTAGGCGCCATATAAGCATTTGATGTTGCTATTATCATTGTTACGATGCCTGCGGCTTTCAGGTGTAGAGCTGTCTTTGCCAAAGGTTCTTTTTGCTCTCCCATTAGGGTTTTTCTTTAACAGGGACCGTGGACGACGTTGGCACTTCCTCCTCCTCTGGGAGTTCCCTGGGAGGAATCCTCTGGAAGAGAAAGTGTGTTCAAGACTAACAGAGTCTGCATGTGTTTTTCTCTTGGCAAAGGCTCAGTCCCTGCTCTAGCACCATTAGCTTCGCTCCTATTGGCTTCCACTGCAGCAGGTGGATGCAGGGATCACCACCTGCCAGGTGCTTCTAAGCTTCCCCAGGCACAGCAGGGTTAAGAAAAGGGAGAAGTGAGTTCAGGGACAGAGTGCTCTGGTATGCCGCCACCCTGGGATCAACAGCTCCCATCCCCCAGGATGTCCTTTGTGGGAAGGCTGGAAGGAAAGCCGCCCACTGAAATGAAAACTCCTCACACTTTGGGAGAGGGTTTGGTCTGCACCTTAATTTGGAAGAGGTGTCCAGGTTCTTCAAGTTCCCACAGGCCTTGTTCTTGCCCTGCCTTTCTGGGGTAGCCGGAAGCTGACAAGTCCCAGAGTTCTCTCATCATGTCCGTGCCCCACCGTGCCTGGAATTTGGAGAAACTTGAGCACGGCAGTTTTAGCCTGAACTGTGATTAATATTTGGTGCTGGGAAAACTGGGGGTTCTGGGCTAAGCCTGAAATTATTCTGGGCAAGGGGGAAAGGGGAATTTCCAAGATGCCCTCGAGAGAATGAGCGGGGCAGGGTCCTGGGTAAGAGGCTTGCATGAACGGGGAAATGGAGAAGGGTGATAGGGAAACACCCCTGGTTAGAAGGGCTAAGAAGCAAGATAAGTGGGAATGGCAGCTGCAGGGCTCACAAAGAGCCATAGCTATGGGCAAAGTTGGCACAAGAATCCTGGAGGAGAATGCTGGAGGCTGGTGGGTGATATGGAGGAAAGAATGGGGTTGAGATGTTCTACTTGTGTTCCTCCTCCATGTCTCAGGTTAAACCTCACTTCCTTAGAGAGGCCTTTCCTGATCCTCATAACCCTCATTCCATTCCAGAGTCAGTCTCCGTGGGTCTGGATCTCAGCTCCTCACTTACAAGCTCGACAACCTTGTCCAAGTGTTTAAACTCTTTTAACTTTAGTTTTATCAATCTGTGTTATGTGGCTAAAGATAGTACCTTCTCACAAGGTTGTAAGGATTAAATAAGTTAATATATTGAATATGCTTAGCACAGAGCCCAGGTCTTGACTGGTGAGAGTGATCGTGACAACTGTTTAATGGCCTGTCTCTCCTACTACTGTGAGTTCTGTGGGGCCGGGAATATGCTGTCCACTTTGGTGTCCCCCAACGCTTCGGTGTCCCCCAGACCTAGTGCAGGGCCTGGCTTGTTGTAGGGGCCCAGTTGAATGAATGTGTAAGTGACCAGGGTGGACTCAGGTGGTTGCAGCCTTGTGGGGGTTAGGGTCTAGGGTTATATTCCACTGCATGGATCCTTTCTTTTTCTTTTTTTTTTTGTTTGAAATGAAGTCTCACTCTGTTGCCTGGGCTGGAGTATAGTGGTGTGATCTCGGCTCACTGCAACCTCCACCTCCTAGGTTCCAGTGATTTTCCTGTCTCAGCCTCCTGAGTAGCTGGGACTAAAGACATGTGCCACCATGCCTGGCTAATTTTTGTATTTGTAGTAGAGACGGGGTTTCTCCATGTTGGCCAGGCTGGTCTCAAACCCCCGACCTCAAGTGATCCACTAGCCTTGGCATCCCAAAGTGCTGGGAGGCATCTGCCACTGCACCTGGCCTAAACATTTTTTTTCTAGGCGATCCAAGTTAGAAAAGACACCAAGATGGCTGGGTGTGGTGGCTCACTCCTGTAATCCCAGCACTTTGGGAGGCTGAGGTGGGCAGATCACGAGGTCAGGAGATTGAGACCATCCTGGCAAACATGGTGAAACCCCTTCTCTACTAAAAATACAAAAAAAAATTAGCTGGGCGTGGTGGCGTGCGCCTGCAGTCCCAGCTACTTGGGTTGCTGAGGCAGGAGAATGGTGTGAACCCGGGAGTTGGAGATCGCAGTGAGCTGAGATCATGCCACTGCACTCTAACCTGGTGACAGCGAGACTCCGTCTAAAAAAAAAAAAAAAAAAAAAGACACCAAGACACCAAGATTATTCCTGGATAGAATAACTGTGGATGACCATTTTTCTTTCCTTCCAGCTTTTTATTCCATTATCTATTTTATTTTTGTGTTCTCTATAATTTTTCCATACCAAAGCAAGGATTACTTTTCTAATGGCTGAGAAAAGAAAATGTTATTAAACAAACATAACACTCTCCATTGTCTGGAGGTGAGGAGCCATCACTGAAGGATAAGAATGGGTAAGAAATGCAGGGAATAAACAGTGTGTGATGGGAAGGCTTCTCAGCCTTCCAAGGCCTGTTGGAGGTTTCACAGGATGTTCCTGCCAAGGGAATTCTCAAAGCTCAAAGCCATGGGGGTGGAGGCCCTGCTTCCCTCTGCCTTAAGAAGGATGTGACTTGGGCAAGTTTCAGTTTTAGCAGGATCGCGGTGTCTTCAGAGGGAAAGAATGTTCTCAACCTTGAATCTTTTGCCAAGAAATGGTCCTGAGTGTTTTGAGGGGCAAAACTGCTGCTCCTGCTGCTCACTCAAGCACTGTTACTTGGTATCAGCGGATTATTTCTCTCCAGAGGCTTGGGGCCCCTGGATGGAGGGCAACCCTAGCTGTTGCCCCAGGGGGAAGGCAGGGAGGAGGCTCGGACGGAGTTAAGAAGCCTAGGTAGGCTGAGTTCTAGCTCTAGCTGGCTGCATGATCCTTCAATCATTGAGCCTTAGCCTTCCCATCTAAAGAAAGGAGGACATCTTCCCTATTGATATGGAAGATCTTCCCTGTTGACATGGAATTCTGTGTGTGAAGTAATGCTATATGTGAAAAATGCCCTGGAGATCATAAAGTGATGGACAGATGCTGTTTGTGAATGAGAAGAGTATTGGTGGAATAGAGGAAAACATAGACTCTCTTCAGTGAGTTAAGTTTATGTTTCTTGCATCTTCTGATTCAAAAACATGTATGGCATTTCCTCCTTCTTGTAGGAGCTTCCTGTATGTTATACTGTCTGTTCCTCATTTGCCACGTTATAGATGAGAAAACTGGGGCTAATGGAAGATAGACTGACTGGTTTTCCCAAGATCACAGAGCTAGTAAGAGTAGGGGAGGAATTATCACCCCCATTTCTCCAGATGAGGAAACTGAGGCACAGAGAGATTAATTCATTTGTCTGAAGTTATAGAGCCAGCAAGTGTGAAAGTTATACCTGAGTCTAAAAGAAAAAAATCTTTTTTTTGAGATGGAGTTTTGTTCTTGTTGCCCAGGCTGGAGTGCAATGGCACGATCTCGGCTCACTGCAACCTCTGCCTCCTGGGTTCAAGCGATTATCCTGCCTTAGCCTCCTGGAATTACAGGTGCCTATCACCACACACTGCTAATTTTCTGTATTTTTAGTAGAGATGGGGTTTCACTGTGTTGGCCAGGCTGTTCTCGAACTCCTGACGTCAGGCGATCTTTCCACCTCGGCCTCCCAAAGTGCTGGGATTATAGGCATGAGCCACTGCGCCAGGCCCCCTGAATCCAAATCTTTTAATGTTACTAATTTAGGGTTCATGGACTCTTGAGGGGTTCTCAGAAAGACATCAGAAGGAAAGTTTGCATATGTGTACATTTTTGTGGGGAGAGGGATTCCATATATTGAATCAACTTCTCAAATGAATCAGAAATCTTGGACCTGTAGTTGGTGCATAAGTAACTCTTTCTGTATTTAAACATTGATCATACTACAAGAAAAGCTTTAGTGATGGCAAGTTACTCTGGCACTTAAAATGTGCTTAATTGTTACTGTGCTTCAAGGCTGTGAGTCAAAATGATTGATTTGCCTTTGATGCAGCTGGCCAACTTGAATTTTTCTTTCTCCTGGCTTAATAACTCTTCAATATCTATAAGATATCAAGATAAAAATTTTTCCTTCTGATACCACATTTTGTTTAATCTTCAACTTAGGTGCAAACCCTAGAAGAAAAAAGACTGTAATTCAACTCTTCAGCAGCCAGGATTGCCTGTCTCCAACCCCTTCTGAATCTAGTTATGTTGGATACTGGGAGAGAAGCATGTAGACTCTTCGGGCCTGACCTTTCTGATTTTTCTCTGGAAGGGCTTCACTGAAGGGGCATAGAAGAATAATGTTTCTACAGCATAGATCCAGGGGCTCCTCCCCACCAGGAACCCAGCTTAGCAGGCAGGCTGTTCATGTGGAACTCGCCAAAACCCCGTGCAGGTGGATGTGCGGAAACACCAAAGAACTGCACGATTGTCCCTGCCTTTGGAAGGTCTCATTCCCTGTCATTCCTTCATTCAGTCGACAAACTTGGAGGACCCAGTATGTGCTACATTTTGAGGATAAAGTGATGAACAACACAGACAAGATCCCTGCCCTTGTGGAGTCTATATTCAAACCAGAGCTTGACCTTCAAACTGAGAGAACCAACTTAGAAAAGGGGCCATCTGGCCACTAACTGTTATACACCCTCTGCTTGGGACACACGGTCTCAGCCCTCCTCCACCTTCAAGTCTGATAGGAGAGAGATTTCAGAGTGGCCCAAACAATCTAAAGTAAAAGTGAACAGAGTTCAAAGTAAGTCCTCAAGGGCTGAGGGGAGACCAAGGGGAAGATAATGCGGTGAGGGCAGTGAGAGAGGGATTCCTAGAGGAATTGCACCTTGCTTTGAATTTTAGCCCTCAGCTGCAAATCCTAGCTAACTTCTAAGTAGATGCTGACAGCTGACTTCTATTTGGCCTGCCATATTGAATGACTTTTTCCCCAGGACATGGTGGAGATTTAGACAACCCAGGGCAGAAAATCCTCTAGGAAAGGAAGTCTGAACTACACCGCTGGCTTTCTGAATGGACAGGATTTGAGGAGCTGGGATAGTAGTAGGGGAGAGGGCAGCTGGGTGGGGTTTCTTCCAGGAAACAATGTGGATGCAAGATGCAGTCCTCGTCCCTGGCCTGCCCTTACTGCTTTAGTATTTCAGATGAGTCAGCTCTCACTCTGCCACCTGCTTTCTGTAACTCTGCAGCAGGCCAGCAGCCTCCAGTCCACCCTCTCCTCCTCCCAGGGCTCTGGGGTGAAGCCCTCCCCAGGAACTCCCTGGCTCCCAGTACCCATGCGAGAAGCTCTTTTCAACTGACATGATTTATTTTAACAACAAGGGGAAAAAACCACATCCGATTTCCACAGAATTAGAGTTTCTCCTGACACGCCTGGACTTGCCAGTTGGGAAGGACACTCTCCAGCCATCCTCTATGCCATTTGCTGTTCTGCTGTTCCTTTGCTTGGAGGGAAGAGATGCCTGTTTCTATAGAGAGGAAGTTTGAAGTGAGAAGAGAGGACAAAGATTCTGTGAATGGAAAGAGCACTGGACTGAGAGTTCAGGGATGTGGCCTCCGGTCCCAGCTCCACCACTACTCAGTTGTCTGACGAAGGAAACAGAAAGTTGTAATACAATGTGGGTGACACATTGCCTAGAAAGAAGTGCCGTTGTGATACGTTTATGTTGGTGGGATGGGGGAAAGAAATAACAGGTGTGTATGGAGTGTTATGAAAGAATTAAATCTTAACCTTCCATTGGAGTAAGCTGATGGAAACAACCATAGCAAAGGACAGACTGAATATTTTTTTATTCTCTTTATAGAAAATAACAGTAAAAAAAGTATTGACATAGGAGAAGGAAACAAAAAGTTGTCAGGAGTTAATGAATAGAAATATTATTTTTTTCTGGATTTTATGGTGTTTGTGGTATTTGTTAGCTTTTATGAATTTGTAATTTGTTGTAATTTCTTTCTAAATAAGTATTTACTTTTGTCTCTAATTTTGTCCATCTATTTTTGAATTCAATTTTCAAATTCAAAATGCTTCTCTCGGCCGGGCACGGTGGCTCACGCCTGTAATCCCAGCACTTTGGGAGGTCGAG
Source organism: Gorilla gorilla gorilla (assembly GCF_029281585.2). NCBI lineage: Eukaryota > Metazoa > Chordata > Mammalia > Primates > Hominidae > Gorilla > Gorilla gorilla. Next base: position 49,930,659 of record NC_073224.2, on the reverse strand, counting down.
GCGGGCGGATCACGAGGTCAGGAGATAGAGACCATCCTGGCTAACACAGTGAAACCCGTCTCCACTAAAAATACAAAAAATTAGCCAGGCGAGGTGGTGGGCGCCTGTAGTCCCAGCTACTCGGGAGGCTGAGGCAGGAGAATGGCGTGAACCCCGGGGGGCGGAGCCTGCAGTGAGCCGAGATCGTGCCACTGCACTCCAGCCTGGGTGACAGCGAGACTCCGTCTCAAAAAAAAAAAAAAAAAAAAAAAAGAACAAAATGCTTCTCTCTGGGCCTCAGCTGTTTCCTCATCTGTAAATGAGAAGGGTGGGCCAGATGCTCTTTCATGTCTGGTGTAATGAAGCCCTGGAGTGGGCTGCCTATGATTGCACCCAGCTGTACCACACCCCACCTGGGTGTCTTTGGGTGAGGTACTTGGTAGCTCCAAGTCTCATCTTCCTTATCCAAAATGATGGACACAAAAATAGTATTGACCTCATGGAATAGGTGTGAAGATGAAAAGAGACAATGCATATAGATGCTTCACACAGACCCTGGGGCGGCAAATGTGCTCAGTACTTGTTAGCTATTAGTATGAGTCTACTCTTTTAGTCTATGAATTTTGTTAGAGGAACTCCTGCTTAGCAGGCCTCGGGTTTAATAAAACATGACTGGAGTGACTCCATCCTGAAGTGAGTAGGCTAGGCACTCACAAGTCACCTATAGGGTTAATGCTTTATGGTCTGAAAATAGCCACATTCTAAGCTCACCACCACTTATAATTACAGAAGATTGATGGCTATACAGGACATCTCCCACCAAGCCTGCAGAATGTCCAGATGTCCCAAGTACAGCCCACTTTACTCAGAGATAACGTCAATGAGCAGACTCAAGTTGAAGGATTAATGGTCACTAGAGCACCAACAGCCCCTACCTTTAGTGAGCACATCTGCACATTCCAAGTCTAATCATAGCTCCTTATAGCTTCTTATAAGCAGAGATGTTCCTAAAGGACAGGGGTTCCTCCTCCTGCTTTCTGGGCATGCCGTACTCTCTAATGGAGTACTTTCCAATAAATTTGCTTCTTTGTCTGTGCTCCAATTCTTTTCTGTGTGAGATCTAAGAACCCACTCTTGGGGTCTAGATTGGGATCCTCTTTTCTGGCAACATCTTGAGTATGTGACCATGAGAAATGTTAGAAATTGGAGTGAAAGGTACATAAACATTTGAACCCAATACCATTCTCTGGTTCTCCCAGAGACACAAGGCTAAGGAGAGTAGGACTCTGCCTTCTCCCAAAGCTGATACCTCCCTGGGCCAATGTGGGTGACATGTTGCCTAGAAAGAGGTGCTGTTGTGATATGTTTATGTTGGTGGGATGAGGGAAAGAAATAACAGGTTTGTATGGAGTGTTATGAAAGAATTAAATCTTAACCTTCCATTGGGGTAAGCTGATGGAAACAACCATAGCAAAGGACAGACTGAATATCTTTTTATTCTCTCTATAGAAAATAACAGTAAAAAAAAGTATTGACATAGAAGAAGGAAACAAAAAGTTGTCAGGAGTTAAAGAATGAAGATTTTTTTTTCTGGATTTTGTGGTGTTTGTGGTATTTGTTAGCTTTTATGAATTTGTAATTTGTTGTAATTTCTCTTTCTAAATAAACGTTTACTTTTGTCTCTAATTTTGTACTTCTATTTTTGAATTCAATTTTTTTTCCGCAGACAGGGTCTCACTCTGTTGCCCAGGCTGGAGTGCAATGGTGAAATTATAGCAGACTGCAGTCTTCAACTCCTGACCTCAAGCAATTGTCCTGCCTCCTCAACTTCCTGACTACAGGTGTGCTTGAGGACTACAGGCAGGCATGTGCCAACACATGCAGCTTTTTTTTTTTTTTTTTTTTCAGAGATGTGGTCTCGCTTTGTTGCCTACACTGGTCTCAAACTCTTGGCCTCAAGGGATCCTCCCACCTCGGCTTCCCAAAGTGCAGAGATTACAGGTGTGAGCCACTGTGCCCAGCATGAATTCAATTTCTTAAAAGGACCCTCCCCACCCAATTGTATGAGCTATGCATGGCCAGATTTAGCAAATACAAATACAAGACACCCAGTTAACTTGGAATTTCAGGTAGATAAACACTGAGATGTTTTCGTCTGAAATTCAAAGTTAAATATGCATCTTGTATCCAGCGGGAATATAAAAAAGGAAAGTAGTGGTCAACTCAACCAGGGTTGAAGTGGGGAGGAGGAGGGTAGTGGGGAGAGGAAAGGAAGAGGGGAGAAGTTTCACAAAGCAAGTCACACTGGAGCTAGGTTTTGAATGTTAGGTTGGTGTTTGCAAGGTAGATGAGGCAGTGGGGCTTTCTAGGTGAGATGAGCCTGTGAGGTGTGGGAGATCTGCAAGAGAGATGAGGCGGAAAATGTAGGCGAAGTCCAGGCTGTGATGGGTCTGGATGCTGTGGGGAGCAGATTTTCTGCTACTGGGAGGCCCCAGGGCATTATGCTGGGAGTTTTAGACTGGAGAGTTCCAAGACTGGGTTTGCATTTTAAAAAGTCCACCTGCCTAGGGAAGAGTGGATTGTTCAGGAGAGGAATGGGGAGGCATCAGTTGGGCTCTTTCCATTACTATCCCTCCATCCCATCACCACTGGGGCTCTTTCATAACATTTGAACCACAGAGCCCGTTGACATAAGATGTGTCGCCCAGGGTCTGAGGCTTTGAACAGACTTTGACCGGGATCCCTGTGGGCAAAAAAGGAGGAGGAGAAGGAAGTACAGGCTGAAGTGGCATAGGTGCCCAATGTGGATTTGTGCTTCCCTCCCCAGGAGCACAGGTGTGGCCAGTTTGGATTTCCTTAAGTCATCAGCTTCCTGGGTAATGACAAGTCAGAACAGCATGGCTTGGGAGAGTTATGTCACCTCCTCTGCTGAACGGGCTTGAGGTTCCTCACAAGTCTAGGTTCCTTTCCACTCTACCTAGTCCTAGAGTGAAACGGCAGCATGGGGTTAGAAAGGGCGCTGAGCCAGAGGTAAGGAGATAGAGGTTTGAGAGCAGTTGTGCCACTTCCTTGCGGTGCCATGGAGGGCTGGTTCACTTCTCTATTTCCCCATCGCTGTAATGCGAACATTGAACTGAGTTATCTCTGTTATATTTTCTGACTCTCATTTCCAAATATCACAATAAAGGAGAGCCAATCCCACTGAAAATGAGGAATAAAAGAGAGAGAAAAGATAAAAAAACAAAAACAAAACAAAGGAGAAACTTCTTTAGGTTTAAATTTCCCAGTTCTTTTTCTCATCTTTTTTTTGTTTTATTTTCAAAGCTATACAGAAGTTCACACATATCATTATGACCTAGATATATTTACCAAGACATTTAAACATTTATGTATTCTGTTTTAAAATCCCTATTAGCTTCCCAAATAAAATACCCATCCATCATTATCAGTTTTATATATATATATATTTGAGATGGAGTCTTGCTCTGTTGCCCAGGCTGGAGTGCAGTGCTGTGGTCTCGGCTCACTGCAAGCTCTGCCTCCTGGGTTCACGCCATTCTCCCGCCTCTGCCTGCCGAGTAGCTGGAATTACAGGTGCTGCCACCACGCCCGGCTAATTTTTTGTATTTTTAGTAGAGACGGGGTTTCACCACATTGGCTAGGATGGTCTTCATCTCCTGACCTCGCGATCCGCCCACCTTGGCCTCCCAAAGTGCTGGGATTACAGGCGTAAGCCACCGCTCCTGGCCTATATTTCTTTCTTTTACAAATTCGTTCTCAGTCATACTTCTTCGTGTTTTATAGTCCTCATAGTGATAGGTTCTTTCTCAAATCTAACCAAAATTACTCATATAGATCTAATGCATTTCATCTAAATCCTGCAATGGGCCACACATTGCTCAACTCCATGGAGCCTCATTCCCATAGAAGGCAATAAGCATGGTATCCTCTGGAATTATGCAATTTTTGTATGCGCTCAAGACTCAGTACTTAGGAATGGCCAGGATCCACTCTTTTAAGGGAAGGAAATTGCCCTGGCATCATTATGAAAAATTCATGAGGTTGGAGTGCATGTTAGGCGGGGATAAGGAATTGGAAGACATGAGAGAGTTGTGTCCAGAACATGTCAAACTCAAAGCATTCTCCATTCTGGCTCGCCAATCTTCCCTCACATTCTTTCTGCTTCCCTACTCAACAAGTGGAAAATTGAGCTCTGATATCTCAATGGTGGGTCCATTGGTCCCAGAAGTCCTAATTCTAAGGCAGATGCAACGTTATGTCTGGAGACCAGATTCATAATTGAATTGCAATCCTGGGAAAGATGCCATTCTATCTCAATCTATATTCTTATTTTTGATATTAGGGGTCAGGCAGCAAGGCTTAAGATGAAGAGAACTTATTTCTTATTGTTCCCCCTTCTTCCTGATTTAGGAGCTCTAAAGGGAATTGTAAAATTGATAATAAATGTCATTTTCAAGTTGCTTATTATGCGCCAGGTACTGTGCTGAGGAATTATGTGTAATCACTTCATCTTCATGCTGTGCCTACATGGTGAACGTGCAGTAGGCATGATGTGTACCATTTTACAGATGAGTAAACAGGCACTGAGATTAAGTGGCTTGCCTTCAGTCTGACAGCCATAGAAAGCAGAGCCAGTCAACCCAGCTTCCAGTACCAGCGATTATGGTACACCACATGCTGGAAGCAGAGCTATAAACACATCACTTATTTCCCTTCCCCTGCAAGCTTCCTGATATGACATATCTGCCCTGAAATGAAAGCTAGGTCAGAACATATAGCCTGAGCACAAGGGGTGAATGTGGGGTGAGACTCAGCATGGACAGTGTTGCAAATCCTCTTACATGTGCGGCTGGGCTCTGAGCTGCTCTTCTCACATGTGCAGAGGGACTCTGAGCCAGGCAGCTCAGGCCCTGCTGGGAAAATAGCACCCACCTCCCTCCATCCCACCCCTCTGGGGGAAACAAGGGTGGGGGTAGGGGAGATTCCCGAGGTCAAGAGTAGCTCTTTGCCCCCTCTCCAAAGGAGCAGAAAGATGTCCATTAGCTCCTAACAAAGGTGTCTTCTCCTTTTCCAGGTGCCTGGCACACAGGATAGAAATACATAATATTTGCTAAGGAATACTTACTATGATACAGGTCCTTTAGCTCATTCAAATCCTCACAGTTTTATTTTACCTATTTTATGGAGCTTCAGAAAGGCTTTAAGTAGCTTTTCCAGTGTCTATAGACCTAATGCATTTCATCCACACTCTGCAATAGGGCCACATATTGCTCAACTCCATGGAGCCTCATTCCCATAGAAGGCAATAGGCATGGTACCCTTTCTGAGCAAGGCAGAGAGGGTACCTGCCTGGCCATACCCTCGTCTTATTTCCTTAATTGTTTTCTTTCTTCTTTAAGATATAGCTGATTAATCATTATTATGAAATGCCTCTTTCTTCTGGGTCTTGACATGCAGCTTCTAGGAAAAATGATAAACTCCCCATCTCCATGCAAATGAGAATTTTTTTGCAATTCTATGTTCATACAGAAAAATCCAAGTTAGGTCACTTTCCTGAGAGCTGTGGCATGCTACCAAGAAGAGAAGGGAGATAAGGAAGAAGAGAAGAGAGAGAACCAGGGTTTAAATCCAGAACTACATTGTGAACCACTATAGTCTACCACTTCCCTCAACACTTACCATTTTATTATGTCCAAGATGCTGGACCACAAGACATCAAGTCCCTGGGGTTTCTTTCCCTTGCACCTGTCCCGTAAAAGGCCCCGATCTTTCCTGTCCCTTTTCCTTCTCTGCCGGTGCCCTGTGGCCCTCTCTGTCTCCCGAATCTGGCTGCAGGAACAGGGTTTGTACCAGCCCAGTGGAGTCTCATAATTGCACCTCATCCCAAGGTCACTTCATTTGGTTAAAAATAAGCTCCATTTATTCTGGGAGTCTGTGTTTGGGGATGTCAAAAGACAAAATTACAACACATTTAGTTTAAAGATCTTAATTGGCTCTTATTTGCAATTCTAGAATCAGGCAACATCCTATTTTATAAAAATAGATGAGTGGTCCCATGAGCTGACAGATGAGAGTGGTTTTGTAGGCAGACAAGTGTTAGAGGAAGCAGAAACAGAGAACAAAAAGCAAACTGGTCATTTAAAAGTTACTTTCCTTGTAAAGGTTAGAGCAGAGGAGACTTCCTTATATGCTGGCTAAAACTGGCTTGTTTCAGGATTTGGCTATTATCTTTCTCTCTCCTGATTTCTCGGAAGGTTAGATAAACAATTTAGTTTCAGCTTGGTGGTGTGGAACTTCATTCAGCATGAGCGACTCCATTTAGGTTTGGCCTATTGGCCTAGTGCAGTAACTCAGTCCAAACCAATCACCCCCTGGAAATTTTATTTAATGGGAAGAAACTGTTTATACCTTATCTTTTCATTGCCCCAAACCTGATCCCTAGAGAACTTCTTGGTAAAGAGTTTATGTAAAAATGTAATTTAGTTAGAGAGTCTTCTAGCCCAAGAATAAGGATTTCAGGTCCTGGCTCTGCCACTGGTTGATCTTAAACCTCTCTTCTTTCCAGTCTCATTTTCTCTCTCTCTGCATTAATCAAGAATGAGAGAACCCTCCAGGGGACACAATGAAGGGGAAAGAGATGATGTGCAAAGAAATCCCTGCTTTATGAGGGGAAAAAGTGTTCCTCATGAAGTTCAACAAAATGATGCAGGTAAAGCAGTTAGCTAGCACCTGGCACGTGGCAGACACTCATAGCTGCCTAAGGCATTGGAGAACTGGATCGTGCTGCAGCCAGAGGCACCTGCAGAGCCTCATGGGCTGGCTGCTGCAGGGTGTGGCTGATTGAGAGTGCTTTGGTGAGTTGGCCTGCAGGATACACTTGGTAACGTGCCACAGCTCTCAGGAAAGTGGATTTTTCTGCACGGACATAGAATTGCAAAAAATTCTCATTTGCATGGAGATGGGGAGTTTATTTTTCCTAGAAGCTGCATGTCAAGACCCAGAAGAAAGAGGCATTTCATAATAATGATTAATCAGCTATATCTTAAAGAAGAAAGAAAACAATTAAGGAAATACGATACTAAGAAAACAAGGGGAAAAACAATCTCCCCAAGGTGGATCCACCCAGCAAACCTTGACAGCATTTCCTCTTATCCACCTGAATAAAAATGACCAGCCCTTTCCAAATGGCAGAGAGCACTGAGAGGAGACACAAGGAGCAGCCCGCAAGCACCAAGTGAGAGGTGAGGCTCACGCTGTCCGTCGTCAGGGGCTCCTATGCACTGCCATCCTAGCCCTCCTCCTTCACTGCCGCAGGGAGGTGACCTGTTACCATTGTGTATGGCTATGATGTTCCAGATGCTGGGCATTTGGTAGAATGGGAAGGGGTACTCTATAGAAAAGGTGAATTTTCTAGTATCTTATTTTCAACGAGAAGAGATAGAGAGTGGGAAAGAAGGAGTGAAGGAAGGAAAGGTCAAGGATTTAATGTCTTTACTATTGCTTTTTTGTTCCAAGAACTGTGTTGGGCACTTTATAATGTGTTATCATTGTTTAATCCTTTGCAATGTGAAATATCTTTTTAAATGTAAGGAGCATCACTGGTTCAGAAATGGGTTCCTGTCTGTCTGGTGTCAGGGGAGCTACTGGGATCCCAGGCTGTGATGTCAGAGGGAAACAATGTTGTAAGTGGGGTGGAGTAGCAGTAAAGACAGCCAGCTCAGGGACTGGCCCGCCTTCTCTCAAACCCTGGCTTGCACAGGTTACTTCATTTTTTTGGTAAAATGGGAACAGAAACAGAGCCTACTTCATAGGGTGGTTGTGAGCATTAAATGAGAAAATTACGTAAAATTCTTGGGACAGTGCCCAATGCACATGGCACGCAGGATAAATGTTACCTACTACTAATATCTGAATTAGCCAAGATGTCTGGAATTGCCTCACCAAGCTAAGGGAGACATCTTTCTCCTCCACAAAATGCGCAAGTCTCCTGGCATGGGATGAGCAGGCAATATCTGCCTGCTTCTGAGAGTTACCTTGTCAGAAGAAAAACTGCACTCTCTTTCTTGGCTTTCTAGAAGCACCCCAGTAGCGTTCTGAGGAGACAGAGCTCTGGGGGACTCTCTACAAAGTTCCCTGGCAATGGGGCCCATCCTTGTTTAGCCAGAAAGAGAGGTTGATAAAAGAGGAAAGGAGCTCTTTGGCCTAATGCCTGCCACGTGGTAAGGTCTCGACATACACCTGTCTATTCCCTGGGAATGATGCCCAGTTAAGGAGAGACAGGCAAAAATGGTTTCTAAACAGGATTTGCTGTTTCTGGCTTTCCAGAGGAGCTGGGAATCCTGAGGAAGGCATGGGGAGTGGGGGCAGCTGGGGTTCACACTCACACGTGTGAGTTACAGCAGCTTTAACTGTAGCTCTACAGTCCTCGCAGCTGGCTCCCTGTGTCTGATGCCCTCCTCTCCTCCACGGCCACACATGATACACTTACCTTGGCACACACAGCTGTAAATGGGAGATCTCAGTGGGCACCATGCAAAGTGCATAGCAGAGGGCTGCTTTCGTCACATGTGTTGTCATAAGACGTGCGTTAAGGCTAAGCTCTATTTATAAGCTTGTGAAATGTGGGTGAAAACAGAGATAACCCCATAAGCTGTACCATTATATTTTACGCACTTTTCTCTGTGCACATTATATGGCACAATACAAAGTGGTTAAATGAAGAGGCAGCAAGAAAGACAGAGGCAAGAAGGGTAAGAGAATGAGTAGAGGTGGCAAACCTCTCAGGGTCTGGCCCTGGCTATGAAGCAGCTAGCTGCAAACATGCCCCTCATACACTTTGGCTCAGCAGATGACCGATGGGAAGTTGCCAAGCTGCCCTCTACCATTGGCTTCTTCCCCTAGCTCCTTATTGTGGCTAATTAGTTCTTGAAGATGCCTTGTGCCTCCCTTTCCCATCCTCTCCAGAAGGTGGAATCTCCACAGCTGGCTTCAAACAAATGATTTTAAGCAGATACACTCTTGAGGTTTATAATAAAAGGGTGTTACTTATTTCGGGGGCAAACATCAAAAACCAAGTGTGTTTTTATGGTTTTTCACATCTGTTGCCGAATTCCTAGGGCTTCTTACCAACCCTGCTTTTCCTATTTGATTTATCAAAAACAATGCTTTTCACCCCTGTTGACAAAGTAGGCTGTGTTGAGTCATAGGAGAGTGATATGCACACAAGTATGCTTCTTGGGACTTAAGAGAGTGGTGTATCGTGTTTTCTGGGGTGGAGGTGGGGGCATGGGGTGAGGTTGAGGAAGAACTCATATCCAGTTGACTCAAGAAAACCAGAGGAGATACATACCCCTGTAACTCCTCAAGGCTGAAGTGTTTAGTGTTGTTTTCTTGTATTCCTCCTGGCCTGCCTTCGAGGCTGGAAAGGAGCGTCAATCAGGGGTCTTCTTTTTCATTGCCCTTCACTCTTGGCTGGACAGCTGACTTCCTCCCCTTTCTGCAGGCATGAAGTTACAGTGTGTTTCCCTTTGGCTCCTGGGTACAATAATGATATTGTGCTCAGTAGAAAACCATGGTCTCAGGAGATGTCTGATTTCCACAGACATGCACCATATAGAAGAGAGTTTCCAAGAAATCAAAAGAGCCATCGTGAGTATGGGTTGGTGTAAAGGTGTGGGTGATGGGGTATGCCTCCCCTTACATCTTAGCTTGAAAATGAGTTCCTTCTCATTGCCTTTTGCATCTCAGAAGAACATAGGATACCGATTGCTTATGTCTGTTCTTATGTTTCCCTCCACAGCAAGCTAAGGACACCTTCCCAAATGTCACTATCCTGTCCACATTGGAGACTCTGCAGATCATTAAGGTATTGGCCTGTGTCTGCTTTTTCCAGTATTTTTATCTTCATGTCTAAATGGCTCTGGGCTGAGAAAGAAATCTCTACCTTGTCCCCTTCTCTTTCCTAATCTCCAATGTACTCTAAATGCACCAGGCTTCTTTGTCAGATGATGTGTTAGGGCACGCTAGTGTCCCAGGGACATGTAACCCCTGGGAGGAATTAAAGAAGTGCCGCTTCCTAGAGAGTGATTGGGGGTGCCAGGTGCTCAGAGGGGACAGGATTTCTGTGGCTTGGGGGTAATTTTGGAAGGTCCCATGGAGGTAGCTAAGAAAACAAACAGTGACTTAACCCAAGGAGGCTATAGATCAGTGAATAAGAGGGAGGAAGGAATTTGGGCAGGATAAGATAATGGGTGTAAGATCAGTGAAGGTCGGACATAAAGGTGACCAGGTTTGTGACCCAAAGGACATATAAGTGAGTGGTGGGAGATGAGGTGAAAAAATACCCTGGAGTCATTTTATAAAGGTCCCTGGAGCCAGACTGAGCCTCAGGCTTATAATACAGACAATAGGCTGGGGGCAGTGGCTTATGCCTGTAATTTCAGCATTTTGGGAGGCTGAGGCTGGTAAGATTGCTTGAGATCAGGGGCTTGAGACCAGCCTGAGCAACATAGCATGACCTCGTCTCTACAAAACAAAACAAAACAATTATCAGGGCATAGTGGCATGCAACTCTAGTCCCAGCTACTTGGGCGACTGAGATGGGAGGATTTCTTGAGCCTGGGAGGTCAAAGCTGCAGTGAGCCATGATTGTGTCACTGCACTCCAGCCTGGGTGCCAGATTGAGACACCCAAAAGAATAAAAGAATGTGTGTTAGGGCATGCTAGTGTCCCAAGGACTTGGAATCCCTGGGAGGAATTAAAGAAGTGCCACTTCCTAGAGAGTGATTGGGAGCTCCCAGTGCTCAGAGGGGATTAGGATTTCTGTGGCTTAGGGGTAATTTTGGAAGGCCCCATGGGGGTATAAAAGAATAAAAGAAAATAATAGCAGCAATAGAGAGTCAATGAGATTTTTGAGCCCAAAGTTATATGATCATAAATTGTTTTAGAAAGACAATCTGTTGCTGTTCTTACAATGGACGTGAGGCAGGAAAGCCAGTGACAAGATCTGCCCAATCATCTAGACAGGAAGTGATGAAAGTATGTTACAAAATAGCTGGCTTACCAGGTGATCATTCATTTTACAAAAAGGCCCATGAGAAATGCCTTTAAAAGAGAGCTCCTCCAATCCTGGGAAGTATTCTAGACAGATCCAGTTTTGGGAGGGATTTTGTATGACAGAGTGTAAGGTATATTTGTATTGAGTTACTTTTTTCTCAGGTTTCTCTGCATACGTGAGAGACACACACACACACCTCTTCATAATTCTTCTAAGCAGTGATTTATTTGTGGTGAAGAGACGTAGCCACTTACTAAATAATATTCTAGCCAACTGTATTATAGACACAGAAGATATGACAGATAGAAGGGACCCAAAAGACCATCTATTCCAAAACCATCATTTTCAAATGAGGACAGTGAGACCTTGGGAGGGAGCATGACTAGTTAGTGGCAGAGTTAGGAACAGACCCCCAAATATATGCCCCCATCTTCAGATTCTTTCTCCTCTCAAGGTTGGGAAGTAGCTCATGTGGAATAAGAAAAGGAGTCAATAAGGATTCAGGTCCCTTCCCTTCCCTTCCCTTCCCTTCCCTTCCCTTCCCTTCCCTTCCTCTCTCCTTCCCTTCCTTTCTCAGCCCCACCTTCCTTTTTTCTGCAGTGTTCCTTTTTCTAGTACCACAGTCTTTGATAGTGCAGAAGGGTGTAACATTTTGCCCTTCTGGTTAAGAGAATCAGCAACAGTGAAGGAAGAGAAGGGTTTTTGTGTTGCCATCTAGGAAAAGCTGACACTGGGGCCAAGGAGGCTTTGCTTCTTGAATGAAGATGGATGTGCTGTCCCACTGTTAACCACTCCCTGCTTAGACTGAACAGTTAATCTTCTGCAGAGTAACTGGCTCTCAGGGCAGATGGTGGGCAAACTTCTAGAAGGAAACTGTCTAGCCAACTTCACCGGGCTGTGCCTGGGAATTTAGAGACTATTTCTTTGGGACATCTGCACTCTGCAGGCTGCAGACCTACCCAAATATTCCCATTTCTGCAGCTGTCGGTCTCTCTTGCAAATCTCAGCCTCATTCCAATGACCTTTCTGGTTTTAAAAGGACAGACTACAGGAGAGCTGAGCAGTGTGGCCCAGAGTAAGGTGGCCAGAATGAATGCAATGTGATTACAGTTGGAGGAATGCATACCTAGCAGGATGACTGGCATGCAACAGCCCTTGCATGTTGGCAGATGGGAGACATAACAGAGAGGCAACTTCAGCCCCTGTAGTGTAGGGAAGTTCTTTTCAAGAAAGCTGCTCAGCCATCAGTCCTTTTAAAAAGGAGGCAACTGGTTCCTGGAAAGATTTCAGTGGAAGTTAGTGATGACACGCTAGGGATACTGTAGAGAGAATTAGCCTATGATGGATTCTGGGCCCCATCCTTAGTAAATGTATTTCTCGGCCATACAGAAAAAGGGGAGAACTGGAATCTCTTCTCACTATTTTTGTCATAAATAGCTTTGATGGGAATAAGAGAGGATGAACACTCTGAGACCATTACGAATTTTTCCAAAATGACTTTTAGTTCTTTCATGTGTCACTGCCCCTACTCAAATGGACTGCCCTGGTCTCCAACATAATGAGAGAAGAGGCCTCTAGTGTTTCCCTAATTTGTGTTTGTAGCCCTTAGATGTGTGCTGCGTGACCAAGAACCTCCTGGCGTTCTACGTGGACAGGGTGTTCAAGGATCATCAGGAGCCAAACCCCAAAATCTTGAGAAAAATCAGCAGCATTGCCAACTCTTTCCTCTACATGCAGAAAACTCTGCGGCAATGTGTGAGTCACTGGGTCAGAATTCCAGCATCTGCTCCCCGTCTGCCCCAGGAGAGGCCAGGAAGTGCTGGCCCCCATCGGCCTCCTGATATGGTGCTTGGAGTCAAAGGAAATTCTCTGCGCATGTCCACAGGGAGAACTGTGGAGAATCTCTCCCAGTGGCCACTGCTTCCCCAGGGCTCCCTGCCTGCTGACAACTCCTCAGATGGTCTCCTCCTAGATAACCCTCCTGGGGTGACCAACTTATGTCAACATATTCCTTAGTAAGAGGCATGGCAAGGACTCCAGTTCTACTGTAAACATACCCCTGGTTTCTTTATTTCTGGCCCTTTGGTGTCTTTACATCAATAAACCTCTGGGTAGTTCCTTGGTATGGCCTATCCCTAAAGGTTACCTAGAAATTCATTGCGATCTATTCAAATCCAACATCAGAAAGAAAACCAACACAAACCAACAAAAACTTAGACCAGGAGAGAACCTGGGCTCTAGCCCCATTCCTGCTAATGATTTCCTGTGAGACTTTGTGGCAAGTGACTTCACCTCTCTGTGCCTCAGATTCTAAAATTGTTAGAAGAGTTGATGGCCCCTGTCCTACTCTCATTAATATGATAATGGACTCAAATAAATTCACCTAACCAGTTGTTTAATTAATAATTCGTTAAAATTAATTATCTAATTAATAATTAATATTTAACAAATGTTTGTTGAGTGCCTACCCTGTGGGATGCAGCACTCAGAGTGGTGATAAGACAGATATGGTGCCTGCTTTCCTAGTGCTGACAGTCTGATGTGTTCTAAATGCAGAAAAAACAAAAGGCGTGGGCAGATGCAGATGACTCTACAGACAAGCTCTATTCTTCCGTGGCTGCTCCCACCTGAGTTTACTCATCTGACTCTCACTGTGGGAGGGAGGAGAAATGTCACTTCTCATGTGGGGAGGTAGGAGTAAGAGAGGGCCAGAGTGGAAATGTCCTCTGATAGGAGCTTCCTCCACTTTATCACAGCAGGAACAGAGGCAGTGTCACTGCAGGCAGGAAGCCACCAATGCCACCAGAGTCATCCATGACAACTATGATCAGGTAAGATCTGGGAAGAGGTTGGGGAAGATGGAAGATAAGAGGTAGATCAGGAGGGTGCCAGGCCTTCAGCCTCCTCTCCACTTAAATTCATGCATTCACTCTATAAGCAGCCATTGTGGGCAGGCCTCAATTCTCTGTGTCTGTAAAGAGAGTTTTGATTTTACCTCATTTGCTAATCTCCTGGGCTCCCCATCTCCATCATTCCTCCACCATTTTCTCATACCCTCATATATCAAGCCTGACCTGTATGATTTGGGGAAAGCACCCACTGCTTAAGATGGGATGACACAGAGGGAGCAAAGATCCCCCATGAAATGTGAGCTGTTACGCCTGAAACGTGTTACCTGCACGCTGTCACTGCGATCGCTACCTGCCCCCCCATATTGTGTGTAGTGATGAAGACATGGTACTTCTCATGTTGATGTTGGTGTAAAATGCATATCTCACGTGGAGGTAGAGGAAGAAGCAGTGTTTCTCATAAGCATCAGTTCAAGATCTTGTTAAAATGCAGATTCTGGCTCAGCAGGGCTGGGATGAGCCTGAGTTTCTGCATTTAGATCACACTGTCAAATGATACCAATGCTTTGAAGAGCAAGAGTTAGGGAGTCTGTTATGGGCTCTGCTTCTTTGTGGAGAGACTCTGTAAGATAATGTTATAGAAATAGCTAAGAGTTACATGGTTCTTACTATAAGCCAGGTATTGCTCTAGGCACACAACAAGTATTAACACACATTCGACCTTCCCAACAATGCTATGAGTCATTAACTGCATTGGATACATTAAGAAACTGAGGCTCGAGCAGGTAAAGTAACTAAACTAAGTTCACACTGCAACTGCACGGCAGAGGTAGGATTCAATTCCATGCTGGCTGGCTCTACAGGACCCGCTAAAAGCATGAACTCAGTCTGCTGAGGAAGGAGGTGGAATAAGGCAGGAGACTTGGGTTTCATTTCCAGCTCTGTTACTAACTGGCTGTGTGACACTGGGTAGAACACTTGCTCTAGGGGCTTTAGTGCTCTAATATGTCAAATGAGGACAACATGCTCTCCCTACCCACTGTCCAGCACCTCAGGGACAAAGATGTTCTGGTATAACAGAAGCACTAAAGCAAGCTGGTGTGGAGAAGAAAATCAGCGGAACTGGCCAATAAGGCAGATTTTTTTTTTTTTCCTGTAAAAAACAGAGGGAAAAAAAACCTGAGGGAAAAGAATGAAGAATTTTAAAGTTCTGTTTATAAGGAGCTGACATAATTTAACTACTTGTTTGTGGGGAAAAAAATTGGTTGCCTGCGAGGAAAATAATATTGAGTCTGTATGTTATGCAAATACATTTCGTGACAAAAAACAAAAACAGAAACAAAACCTTGTGGGAACCAGCATATGAAGAAAGTGACTTGAAAACCATTACACAGTCTAGAAAGGTGGGTTCTTACATTGATCTCTGATTTCAGCTGGAGGTCCGCGCTGCTGCCATTAAATCCCTGGGAGAGCTCAACGTCTTTCTAGCCTGGATTAATAAGAATCATGAAGTAACGTCCTCAGCTTGATGACAAGGAACCTGTATAGTGATCCAGGGATGAACACCCCCTGTGCGGTTTACTGTGGGAGACAGCCCACCTTGAAGGGGAAGGAGATGGGGAAGGCCCCTTGCAGCTGAAAGTCCCACTGGCTGGCCTCGGGCTGTCTAATTCCACTTGAAAATAGCCAAAAAGTCTACTGTGGTATTTGTAATAAACTCTATCTGCTGAAAGGGCCTGCAGGCCATCCTGGGAGTAAAGGGCTGCCTCCCCTCTAATTTATTGTGAAGTCATATAGTCCATGTCTGTGATGTGAGCCAAGTGATATCCTGTAGTACACATTGTACTGAGTGGTTTTTCCGAATAAATTCCATATTTTACCTATGAATGGAAGGATCTTTTCATTCAGGGAGAATCAGTCAAGACTGAGGACAGGGTGTTTCTGACAGAGGGATGGTTGTCATGGTGACAAAGCTGAACAAGCACAGACACAAGTAAGTACAGAGGCCACTGGGTAGAGAGGCCGAAAAGGGTACCAACATCTAAATGGACACTGCATAGATGATTCAGAGCACAAATGTGTATCTTTCAGATTTCATATCACATGCTTTAATGGAAAGAACAAGACCTCTGAAGTCCAATTGATCTGGTTCCAATCCTATGTGACTTTGAACAAAGCACTTAACGTTTCTAAGACTCAGTGTCCTCTATTGTAAAGTGGAGATATTAACACCAGTCCTTTAGTGTTGCTGTGAGCATCGAGTAAGGAAAAGGTCTCTCATGACCTCAGCAGGGTGGGAGACAGCACGGTGCAATATAAAGACTGCCGACTCAGGGGCCACCTTCTGGTTCTAAGGCATCTCCTGCCATGAATTTCCCAGGGCAGGTCAGTACATTTCTTTGGTCCTTAGTTGTTGGTATTGTGGATACTGACCCTTCTGTACTACCTGCTCCATATAATTATTTATTTATTTATGGAGACAGGGTCTCACTTTGTCACCCAGGCTGGAGCACAGTGGCATGGTCATAGCTCACTGTAGTCTCAAACTCCTAGCTCAATCAATCCTCCCTCCTCGGCCTCCCAAAGTTCTGGCATTACAGACTTAAGCCATCACACTGCCTCTATATAATCATTTAAAAGCTGGAGTCATTATGAGGGGCTTTGACAACTCTGATATCTGCACACACACCCCTCCTGGCTGTTTTCCCTAACTGTGTCCCTGCTCCTTCCCCGGGCTCACTGTGACCCAGCCATAGTTGTTTGCTCTGTGTTTCTCAAACACACCAGGCATGTTCTCACCATACGGTGTATGCACTTTGTGTACATGCACACTCATAAACTGAGGTAGGGTTAAAAAATAAAACAAACCCTCCACACATTATGCGTTAATGGGATTCATACGCTATTAGGGAGCAGGGTTGTTTGCTGAGGACCTAACCTCTCCAAAGTGACCTTGGATGGGCACCCACCCTGAGCAGGCTGGGTGATGGCAGTTATAGCATTTCTGATCTTTTATCACTGCCCTGGGATGTGCTTCCCCCGGACACCTGCATGGCTTGCACCTCCACGTCTTTCAGACCTTCACTCCAAAGGTCTCCTATTGGAGGATAACCCTCCACTTCCACCTTCAGCACCCTTTGTACCCCTTTCCTGTTTATCTAGCATCCTATTTTGTTCATTAGCTGTTTCTCCACATGAATGTAAGCTTCATGAGTGTAGGGATGGTTTAGTTTGTTCACTGCCTGGCACTTAGTAGGTGTTAAATTCACAATTCACCTAGATTATTTATTCAAGAAATGTGAATAACCACAAACATGTATATAGCGCTTCCTATATGCCAGCCAATAGTCTAAGAAATATACTTCTTGTAATATAATATAAATACATATATATATATATTTCATTTAATTCTCACAACAATCCTATTGTAGGGTTTTTAGAATGAAATAAAATGAAAAAGGCCACCTCATTGATTGTTAGCAGTATGGATAATTAAACCCTAAGAAGGAAACTAGGCACAGAGAGGTTAAGTAACTTACCCTAGGCCACACATCGCATAAGTAGAAGAGCTGAGCTTCCACTCCAGGCAGCCGCATTCCAGAATGAACTATAATGTCCACAATAATGTACATATGTTGAGTTCATCATGTGCCAGGCACCAAGGTGAGAACTTAACTTATGGCTCCTCCTTTACTCCTCACGATAGTTCTCTAAGGTAAGATTATAATTATAATGTGAATAACTCTGCACTTTGGGAGGCCGAGGTGGGTGGATCACTAGGTCAGGAGTTCGAGACCAGCCAGGTCAACACGGTGAAACTCCGTCTCTACTAAAAATAGAAAAAATAGCCAGGCATGGTGGCGGGCGCCTATAATCCCAGCTACTGGGGAGGCTGAGGCAAGAGAATTGCTTGAACTCAGGTGGCAGAGGTTGCAGTGAGCCTAGATTGCATCACTGCACTCCAGCCTGGGTGACAGAGCTAGACTCTGTCTCAAAAAAAAAAAAAAATTGTCTGGAGATTAGTGAGGTTTGACAATACACCTAAGGCCATGTTTCTAGTTGTAGAACAGAGATTCAAACTCCGGGTGTCCTACTCCAAAGCCTGAGCCCTCCATCATGATGGTTTGTGGCTTGTGCATCTTGCTCATGTGACAAGAAGCCCACAAGAGAAGGTGATTTACTGGCATAATGACCTGCACCTGTAGGAAATATTGTTATTATCAATGGTGGTAGAAGTACTAGTAGGAGAGGAGGAGGAGCAGGAGGAAGATAATTGAAGAAGAGCTCATCCTTTCTGAAATGGCTAGTATCTTGCTTAAAACTCTCCTAGGTCTCTTGTTTGCTTCCTTTCCTCGTCTACTTTTCCTTTCTCTTTTTTCAGACTTGAAGAATATGTCCCAATGCTTTTTGAGTTCGCAGTAGGTCTGGCATAGTGGGGTGTGTGTGTGTGTGTGTGTGTGTGTGTGTACGTGTGTGTTTGTGTGTGTTTCTTCACAGAGCTGGTGCTTAAGAAATACATGCTAAGAACCTAAGAGTAACATTATCTCCCAAACCATGCTGAGTCCTCTGTCAGCCCCTAGTAGGTACCCTTGAAAAATCTGGAGCTCACTTCCACTGCTAAGGTGCAAGAGGAGGGAACCCATGTCACACACCAGGGCCATGACAGGTACTTTACACATAGGACCTCATTCAAGCCTCAGAGGAAGCCAAGGGGGTTGGAGTTCTTATCCTCACACGGTCAGTGAAGGCATCTCAGGCTCAGGGAGGTGGGGGAGCTTGCCCAAGTCCACAAAGCTTTGGGATGGCAGATCCAGAAAATGAATCCAGGCCCCATCTTCCTGGCTTTGGTGCCCTCTCCTTTTGCTGCTAGGGGAGTTCATTTTATCCTGGACAAGACTGTATAACCTAGGGCCCAGGTTACTATGTTGAATGCCAGCAATGCAGATAACTAAACCCAGATGCACCAAAAGGGGCTTGGACTAACTAGCCACAAGCTTTTGAAGTTACACATGAAATTATGGACATACACAGAGCAAAGGAGCAGAGGCCAACTTCTGAGTGTGTCACGCAATGTTCCCGGCCCAGCTGAGGCCTGGGCTCCTCGTGGGGATGCTCTATCCTCCTTCCATCTTCCAGAGCAAATTGTTAATAGCCACACATGTTCATACTGCTGAAACTTCATACTGCTGAAAAAGGCACTGAAGAGGTAGGAAAAACAGTCTCGAATCGCTGATGCCACCCTGTCCCCAATCCCCCAGCAGCGGCAGTGTGGTGCAGAGAGCAGTTTTGTGTGCTGGGGAGAGGGAGAGCACAGCAATTGTGAGGCATTGAAATAAGTACTGTCCTTGTTACAGGAGAAAGCAAAACTGGAACACATTCACCTGATGGCCACCCATCGAGGGAGATTTAAACCAGCCCTACCCAGAGGGGAGTCACTGACCCCAGCAGTCAGAACTTGAGTTTCTGCAAGCCTTACCACTGTGGGCTAAAGTGCTCTGGGGTTCCAAATAAACTGGAAATTCAGTCTAGGCCAGAAGGACTGCAACTCCTAGGCAAGTACTAGTGTTGAACTGGGCCCAGAGCCAGCAGACTAGGGTGTGAATGCACACAATATACTGAGACACCAACCAAGGCAGCTAAAGTGGTACCAGCATTACCCCTCCTCTAACCCCAGGCTGCACAGCTCATAGTTCAAAATAATGAGACTCCTTCCTTCCACTTGAGGAGTGGAGACAAAAGAGTAGGGAGGACTTTGTCTTGTATCTTGGGTACCAGCTCAACCATAGAAGGATAGGGCACTGGTCAGTCATGAGGCCCCCTTTCCAGGCCCTAGCTCCCACTTGACATTTCTAGGCACCCCCTGGGCCAGAAGGGAACCAGTTGCCTAGAAGGGAAGAACCCAGTTTTGGAAGGATACATCACTGGCTAACTGAAGAGCCCTTGGGCCCTGAATAACCAGCAATGATATCCAGGTACTATGTCGATGGCCTTGGGTGAGACTCTGAGACTTGCTGGCTTCACATGAGACTCAGCACATTCCTAACTATGGTAGCTATGGGGTGAGACTTCTTCTGCTTGGGAAAAGTGGAGGGAAATGTAAAGGGGACTTTGTTTTGCACCTTAGGTACCAGCTTGGACACAATGGGATACAGAACCAACTGAGCTCCTGGGGTCCCTGATTCTAGGACTTGGCTCTTGGATGGCATTTCTGAACCTGCCCTGGGGAACAGTGGAGCCCACAGCCCTGAACGGTGAGTCTCAGGCCTAGAAGAATTCACCGCAAGCTGACTGAAGAGCCCTTGGGAACACTGGCAGTAGTGTGGCAGTACTCTCTGTGGGCCTGAAGTGGCGGTAGCCATCCGATGAGGCTCTCCTGCCTTTGGAAAGCGGTAGAAAGAGTGGGAAAGTCTATATCTTGTGATTTGAGTGCCAGCTCAGGTGCAGTACAATAAAGAACAGAACACAGGGTAGACTCCTGAGGTTTTTTACTCTAGTCTCTGACTCCTAGATAGCGCCTCTGGGGGCCTGGGGGAACTTGTCACCCTGATAAGAAGACTCTAGTCTCTGACTCCCAGATAGCACCTCTGGGGGCCTGGGGGAACTTGTCACCCTGATAAGAATGACACAGGCCTGGCTGGCTTTGCTACCTGCTGATTGTAGGGTCCCAGGGCCTTGAGCAAACACAGGCAGTAGCTAGGCAATGGTTACAGAAGGCCTTGGGTGAGACCCAGTGCTGTGGTGGCTTCAGGTCTGACCCAGCACAGTCCTTGGTGGCCACAGGGGTGCTTGTGTCACTCCACCCTGAGCTCCAGGTGTCTCAAAACAGAGAGATAGACTGTTTGGGAGAAAGTAAGGGAAGAAAACAGGAATCTTTGCCTGGTAATCCAGAGAATTCTTCTGGATCTTGTCCAAGATTGTCAAGGTGGTACCTCTACAAGTCTGCAAGAATCACAGTGTTACTGGGCTTGGGGTGCCCCCTAAAGCAGATAGAGCTTAGATCACAACACTCAAGTCCTTTTGAACATCTGGAAAGCCTTCCTAAGAAGGACGGGTACAAACAAGCCCAGACTGTGAAGATTACAATACCTAACTCTTACAATTAATAGCTAAATGCCTAGACACAGAGAAACATCTACAAGCATCAAGATAATCTAGGAAAATATTACCTCACCTAGTGAAATAAATAAGGCACCAGGGACCAACCAATCCTGGAGAAACAGAGATATGTGACCTTTCAGGGAGAGAATTCAAAATAGCTGCGTTGAGAAAACCCAAAGAAATTCAAGATCACACAGAGAAGGAATTCAGAATTCTATCAGATAAATTTAACAAAGAGATTGAAATAATGAGAAAAATAAAGCAGAAATTCTGGAGCTGAAAAATGCAATTGGCATACTGAAGAATACGTCAGAGTTTGTTTTTCGTTTTTGGTTTTTTTTTTTTTTTTTTTTTTTTGACAGAGTCTCACTCTGTTGCCCAGGCTGGAGTGCAGTGGGCGATCTCGGCTCACTGCAAGCTCCGCCTCCCAGGTTCACGCCATTCTCCCACCTCAGCCTCCCCAGTAGCTGGGACTACAGGCACCTGCCACCGCTTCCTGCTAATTTTGTTTTTGTATTTTTAGTAGAGACGGGGTTTCACCATGTTAGCCAGGATGGTCTCAACCTCCTGACCTCGTGATCTGCCCGCCTCGGCCTCCCAAAGTGCTGGGATTACAGGCGTGAGCCACCGCACCCGGCCACATCAGAGTTTTTTAATAGCAGAATTCAGCAAGCAGAAGACAGGCTATTTGAAAATATACAGCAAGAGGAGACAAAAGAAAAAGTAATAAAAAACAATGAAGCATGCCTACAGGATCTAGAAAATAACTTCAAAAGGGCAAATCTAAGAGTTATTGGCCTTAAAGAGGAAGTACAGGGGTAGGGGTAGAAAATTTATTGAAAGGAATAATAACAGAGAACTTCTCAAGCCCAGAGAAAGATATTAATATTGAAGTACAAGAAGTTTATAGAACACCAAGCAAATTTAACTCAAAGGAGACTACCTCAAGGCATTTAATAATCAAACTCCCAAAAGTCAAAGATAAAGAAAGGATCCTAAAAGCAGGAAGAAAAAAGAAACAATATACACCATAGCTTCAATATATCTGGCAGCAGACTTTTCAGTGGAAACCTTGTAGGCCAAGAGAGAGTGGCATCATGACCTATTTAAAGTGCTGAAGGAAAAAACTTTTACTGTAGAATATCAGATCTAGTGAAAATAGCCTTCACACATGAAAAAGAAATAAGGACTTTCCAAGACAAACAAAAGCTGAGGGATTTCATCAACACCAGATCTGTCCTGCAAGAGATGTTAAAGGGAGTGCTTTAATCAGAAAGAAAAGGATGTTAATAAGCAGTAAGGAATCATTTGAAAGTACAAAACTCACTGGTAATAGTAAGTGCACAGAAAAATACAGAATATTATAACACTGTAACTGTGGTATGTAAACTACTTTTATCTTAAGTAGAAAGACTAAACAATGAAAAATTATGAAAAATAGTAACTTCCACTTGAGGAGTGGAACAAGTTTTCGAGACGCAGACAGTATAATAAGATATAAATAGTAACAACAAAAAGTTAAAAAGTGTGGGAACAAAGTTAAGGCATAGAGTCTTTATTAGTTTTTTTTTTTGCTTGCTTTTTGTTTCCTTGTTTATGCAAACAGTGTTAAGTTGTTATCAAGTTAAATTAATGGACTATAAAATAGTATTTGCAAGCCTCATGGTAACCTCAAACCAAAAAAACATACAATGGATACACACAGGCACAAAAATGAAAAGCAAGAAACTAAATTCTATCACCAGAGAAAATCGCTTTCACTAAAAGGAAGACAGGAAGGAAAGACAGAAGAAAGGGAAGGTCACAAACCAGCCAGAAAACAAAGCACAAAATGGCAGGAGTAAGTCCTTACTTATCAATAATAACATTGAATGTAAATGGACTAAATGCTCCAATCAAAAGACATAGAGTGACTGAATGGATTTTTTAAAAAAGACCCAACGATCTACTGCCTACAAGAAACATATTTCATCTATTAAGACACACAGAGTGAAAATAAAGGGATGGACAAACATATTCCACGCAAATGGAAACCAAAAAAGAGCAGGAGTGGCTACAGTTAAATCAGACAAAATAGATTTCAAGACAAAAGCTGTAAGAAGAGACAAAGAAGGTCACTACATAATGAAAATGGGTCAATTCAGCAAGAGGATATAACAATTATAAATACATATGAACTTGATACTGGAGCACCCAGATATATAAAGCAAATATTAGAACAAAAGAGAGATAGACCCTGATACAATAAAAGCTGGAGACTTCAACAGCCCACTTTCAGCACTGAAAAGATCTTCCAGACAGAAAATCCACAAAGAAACTTAATCTGCACTATAGACCAAAAGAACCTAATAGATATTTACAGAACATTTCATCCAACTGCTGCAGAACACACATTCTTTTCCTCATGAGGCACATGGCTCATTCTCAAGGATAGACCACATGTTAGGTCATAAAACAAGTCAAAACATTTTAAAAAATTTGAGATACCAAGCATCTTCTCTGACCACAATGGAATAAAACTAGAAACGAACAACAAGAGGAATTTTGGAAATTATACAAATACATGGAAATTAAACAATATGCTCCTGAATAACCAGCAGGTAAATGAAGAAGGAAATTGAAAAATTTCTTGAAGCAAATGATAACAGAAACACAAGATGCCAAAACCTACGGGATACAGGAAAAGCAGTACTAAAAAGTAAGTTTATAGCTATAAGTGCCTACATGAAAAAAGAAGACAAATGTCAACTAAATAACCTAACAATACATCTTAAACAACTTGAGAAGTAAGAGCAAACCTAATCCAAAATTAGTGGAAGAAAAGAAATAATAAAATCAGAGCAGAAATAAAAGAAATTGAAATGAAGAAAACAATACAAAAGATCAACGAAACAAAAAGTTGGTTTTTTGAAAAGTTAAACAAAGTGGACAAACCTTTAGCCAGACTAACTAGGAAAAAAGATTCAAATAAATAAAATCAGAGATGAAAAAGGAGACATTACAACTGATACCACAGAAATTCAAAGGATCATTAGTGGGTTACTATGAGCAACTATATGCCAACAAATTGGAAAATCTAGAAGAAATGAAAAAATGAAAAAATTCCTAGACACATGCAACCTATCAAGCTTGAAGACACATACAACCTATCAAGCTTTTGAAGAAATCCAAAACCTGAACAGACCAATAACAAGTAACAAGATTAAAGCTGTAATAAAAAGTCTCCCAGTGGAAAAAAAAGCCTGGGACCCGATGGCTTCACTGCTGAATTCTACAAGCATTTAAAGAACTAGTACCAATCCTACTCAAACTATTCTGAAAAATAGAGGAAGAGGGAATATTTCCAAACTCATTCTACGAGGCCAGTATTATCATTGGCTCATTCTCAAGGATAGACCATATGTTAGGTCACAAAACAAGTCGAAACATTTTAAAAAAAAGGAAATATCAAGCATCTTCTCTGACCACAGTGGAATAAAACTAGAAACCAATAGCAAGAGGAATTTTGGAAATTATACAGATACATGGAAATTAAACAATATGCTCCTGAACCACAGAAATTCAAAGGATCATTAGTGGTTACTATGAACCACTAAAGACAAAACCAGGCAAAGACCTCTCAAAAAAAGAAAACTACAGGCCAATATCTCTGATAACTATTGATGCAAAAATCCTCAACAAAATACTGGCAAACCGAATTTCACAATACATTGAGATCATTCATCATGACCAAGTGGGGTTTATCCCTGGCATGCAAGGATGTTTCAACATATGCAAATGAATCCATGTGATACATCATATCAACAGAATGAAGGATAAAAACCATGTGATTATTTCAATTGATGCTGAAAAAGCATTTGGTAAAATTTAACATCCCTTCATAAAAATCCCCAAAAAACTGGATATAGAAGGAACATACTTCAACATAATAAAAGCCTTATAGGACATACTCACAGCGAGTATCATACTGAACAAGGAAAAACTGAAAGCCTTTCCCCTAAGATATGGAACACCATGAGGATGTCCACTTTCACCACTGTTATTAAATGTAGTACTTGAAGTGCTAGCTAGAGCATTCAGGCAAAAGAAGGAAATAAAGGGCATCCAAATTGGAAAAGAAAAAGTCAAATTATTCTTGTTTACACATGACATAATCTTATATTTGGAAAAACCTAAAGACTCAACCAAAAACTATTAGAACTGATAAACACATTCAGTAAAGTGGCAGGATACAAAATTAACATACAAAAATCAGTTGCATTTCTCTATGCCAGCAGTGAACAATCTGAAAAATACATCAAGAAAGTAATCTCATTTACACTAGGCACAAATAAAATTAAATACCTAGGGATTAACAGAAGAGGTGGAAAGTCTCTCTAATGACGATGATAAAACACTGATAAAAGAAATTGATGAGGACCCCAAAAAATGGAAAGATATTCCATGTTCATGGATTGGAAGAACCAATATTGTTAAAATGTCCACACTACCCAAAGCAATCTACAGATTCAATGGAATCCCTATCAAAATACAGACATTCTTCATAGAAATAGAAAAACTATCCTAAAATTTATATGGAACCACAAAAGACCCTGAATAGTCAAAGCTATCCTAAGCAAAAAGAACAAAACTGGAGGAATCATATTATCTGACTTTAAATTATATTTCAGAGCTATAGTAACCAAAACAGCATGGTACTGGCATAAAAACAGACATATACACCAATGGAACAGAATAGAGAACCCAGAAACAAATCTACACACTTACAGTGAACTCATTTTTGACAAAGGTGCCAAGAACATACACTGGGAAAAAGACAGTCTCTTCAATAAATGGTGCTTGGAAAACTGGATATCCATATGCAGAAGAATGAAATGAGACCCCTACCTTTCACCATGTACAAAATTCAAATCAAAATGGATTAAAGACTTAAATCTAAGACCCCAAACCATGAAACTACTACAAGAAAACATTAGGGAAACTCTCCAGGATATTGGCCCAGGCAAAAATTTCTTGAGCAATATTTCACAAGCCCAGGTAACCAAAGCAAACATAGATGAATGGGATCACATCAAGTTTTTCTGTACAGCAAAGAATACAATCAACAAAGTGAAAAGGCAATCAACAGAATGAGAGAAAATATTTTAAAACTACCCATATGATGAGGGATTAATACTCAGAATATATAAGGAGCTCAAATAATTCTCTAGGAAAACATCTAATAACCCAATCAAAACATGGGCAAAAGATTTGAATAGACATTTCTCTAAAGAAGACATACAAATGGCAAACAAGCATATGAAAAAGTGCTCAACGTTTCTGATCATCAGAGAAATGCAAATCAAAACTACAACGAGATATCATGTCACTCCAGTTAAAAAGCCTTATATCTAAAAGACAGGCAATAATAAATGCTGGCAAAGATATGGAGAAAAGTGAACCCTCGTACACTGTTAGTGGGAATGTAAATTAGTACAACCACTACAGAGAACAGTTTGGAGGTTCCTCACAAAACTAAAAATAGAGCTACCATACAATCCAGCAATCCCACTGCTGGGTATGTACTCAAAGGAATGGAAACATTGTATTGAAGAGATGTCTGCACTCCCATGTTTGCTGTAGCTCTGTTCACAATAGCCAAGATCTGGAAAATAACCTAAGTGTCTGTAAACAGATGAATGGATAAAGAAAATGTGGTACATAAACACAGTGGAATACTATTCAGCCATAAAAAAGAATGAGGTTCAGTCATTTGCAACAACATGAATGCAACTGGAGATCATTATGTTAAGTGAAATAAGCCAGGCACAGAAAGACAAATATCACATGTTCTCACTTATTTGTGTGACTGAAAAATCAAAACAATTGAACCCATGGAGATAGAGAGTAGAAGGATGGTTGCCAGAGGCTGAGAAGAGTAGTAGGGGGTTTGGGGGGAAGGGGGGATGGTTAATGGGTAAAAAAAAAAAAAAAATAGAATGAATGGGACCTGGTGTTTGATGACCCAACAAGGTGACTATAGTCAATAGTAATTTGTTTGTACATTTTAGAATAACTAGAAGAGTATAACTGGACTGTTTGTAACATGGGAGATAAGTGCTTGAGGGGACGGATGCCCCAATTTTTATGGTGTGGTTGTCACACATTGTATGCCTGTATCGAGGCATCTCATGCGCCCCATAAATATATACACCTGCTGTGTACTCAAAAAGATTAAAAATTTTAATAAATGTTGATTGTCCTATTTAATGATTCTCAACTTTCCGATTTTATTTCCCATGTAACAGTGTTGTTTTAGGAGAGTTTTACTTGTACATTTATTTATTTATTTAAAACTAGCAAGTATGAAGGCAAGAGACTCTGGCCCAGAGCAGCTGTACTTTCCTCTAGGTCTGCATCTCCAGATGGCTGTCTGCCGTGTCCTGGCAATGGCTCTTGTAGTTTCTGCATGGCCAACCAGGCTCCAGGTAGCCTTCCTGGTTCTCTCTGCTACTCAGGTACCCCTCCCGCAGGCTGGTCCAGTGCTCTGTTCTTCCTCTGTCACAGTACTCATCAGTGTAGGACTCTTCCCTTGACTCTATCCAGACCCCTGCTTTGTTCAGCACTGATTGTCATGCCTAGAACAACCGTTAGCTCATAAGATGCACTCAATACTCCCCATGCAGCCATGAGCAATGCCTGACTGTGGGTGGCAGGGCTAAGCAATTATTCCTGGATGTAGGTCCACAGAAGGAGTCACCATGTCACATTTGGCCAAGGACTTTGGGAGAGGATAAATTCTTAAAAAGTTGCTATGAGCTCAAGTTACATTGGTTTTTTTGTTTTGTTTTTGTTTCTTAAGTAGCAGGTGAGATAAGGCATTCCAGAGATAGAGTGTTCTTTTTTTTTTTTTTTTTTTTGAAATGGAGTCTCACTCTCTGGACCAGGCTGGAGTGCAGTGGTGTGATCTTGGCTCACTGCAAGCTCCGCCTCCCAGGTTCAAGCGATTCTCCTGCCTCAGCCTCCCGAGTAGCTGGGATTACAGGTGTGCACCACTACACCTGGCTAATTTTTGTATTTTTTTAGTAGAGATGGGGTTTCACCATGTTGGCCAGGCTGGTCTCGAACTCCTTCTGACCTCAGGTGATCTGCCTGCCTTGGCACCTCAAAGTGCTGGGATTACAGGTGTGAGCCACAGCACTCGGCCCAAGATAGAGCATTCTCTAGAGCAGCGGTCTCCAACCTTTTTGGCACCAGTGACTGGTTTTGTGGAAGACAATTTTGCCACCAGGTCAAGGGTGGGGAGGGCGGATGGTTTTGGGATGAAACTGTTCCACCTCAGATCATCAGGCATTAGTTAGATTCTCATAAGGAGTTAGATCCCTCACATGCGTAGTTCACTGGGGTTCACATCCTATGAGAATCTAATGCCACCGCTGATCTGACAGGTGGTAGAGCTCAGGAAGTAATGCTCGCTGGCCTGCAGCTCACCTCCTACTGTGGCCTGGTTCCTAACAGGCCACCAACTGGTACTGGTCCATGGTCTGGGGGTTGGGGACCCCTGCTCTAGAGCATTCTAGAGACGTCTATATACTTCGCATTCTGTTACTGAAAGACATTCAATTAGTTCAGTTTCAGAGCTCTGCCACAGAACCACCTTCAGCGAAGATTCAAGTGCTGTAAATGAGGCTGGATCCAGAACCAGGTCCCATGGAAGGACCATCATGGGAGTGGGAGTGGGTTCAGAATCTAGCTTTCATATCAGGAGATAAGTGTGACTCAGCACACTCCAGTCTGGATGCCTCTGCTGATCACTTCCCTAGACTATGTAAGAGCACTCTGTGCCTCAATTTCCTTATTTGGAAAATGAAGAGAATAAGCACACATACTTCATGGGGTTGCATGAGAATTAAAGGAACTAGTATTTCATGAAGTCCATAGTGCCTGGCACACAGTAAGTGCTACAAACAAACAACAAAAGAGCCTGTGGTCACCTTCTAGTGCATCTTAACTCTACCCCCAGCACAGGCTTAACTTCCCAAGAACTGCAGCGCTTCCCCCAGGGCAGCAAGCAGTCTTCCTCTTGCTCCTTCCTCTCTACCTCCACTCTTAGTTGTGTTCCTTGGGACCCAGAATGGTTTTCCAGTTCTTGACAAGTCAGAGATACCTCAGTATCCATTTCCTGTCTCAGATTCCGAGTTTCCGAGGGTACAGCTACTTTGTAAATGGCTGCACTCAGTATATAAACGTTCATTGAATGAATGAATACATGCATGAAGCAAAGGCGGAGCCCACTTAAAGGAAGCCTGTGGCTTTGTCATTGGTTTCGGAACTTCTCAGCCTTCCTTTTGTCCTCCACTTGGATCCTCTGCCTCTGTTCCATGTCCTTGGTTTCTAGCTCCATGGCAAAGGAGTCAGTTTTCTGTCTGTCCTTCTTGCCTTTCATTTCTCTTTCACCCCTGATTATTGTCCTATGGTCCTTAACTTCACATCCTGAAGCCTGAAGACTAGTGTCTCCACTCAACTCCTTGGCTGGCCAGGGCTCTGGGTGTCTTGCTAACTGGGGCCCTTCTCACCTAGGAGTGGTGCAGTCCCAAGCCTGCAGGCTAGAGGGCATCATCTGTTCTGACAAGGTCGGTAGTGGCAGAAGCAGCACCTTCTCACTTGGGCCAGAGGTTCTCAGCTTTTTCAGACCAGCCGCCCTATGAGTGGGGAGAAAGAACTCAAGACTTCACCTCTTCTTCCTCACCTCCTCAATGGCTCCACAATGTCCCTCACACCTCCCTCAAGAACAGCAAGGTGTTAAGTCTAGATGAGATACCCCTGAGGCAGAGTGCAGGCAGGGTCTTTCTGATACCACTAGGTGGCTAGAAATGGTGTGTAATGTGAAAATTGTTGGATAGTAGAAATCTCAGTCTCTCTGCAGGAAACCAGTGAATGAAAAAGTACTTTGAAAGCCAGAGTTTGAGACCAGCCTGGGCAAAATAGTGAGACACCACAGCTACAAAAATAAAAAATTAGCCAGGCATGGTGGTGAATGCCTGTAGTCCTAGCTACTAAGGAGGCTAAGATGTGAGAGTTGCTTAAACCCAGGAGTTTGAGGTTACAGTGAGCTATGACTATACCACTGCACTCCAGCCTGGATGACAAAACAAGACCCTGTCTCTATATGTCTCTCTAAAAAAAAAAGGTGCTTTGAATTTGAAATTAGGGAAACACATCAGTAAGCAAGTCAGTTGACCTATTATGATGTATGATGTTGGTCTAGATTCTGAGTGGGTTACCAAAGGAAAATGGTCACTGATTCTTAGAACGTCTCAGAGTGTAGTTTCTCAAGTTCTTGCTCACAGTACATTGCAATTCCACCGTTTTTTTCAACTTTCTTCAATACCTGCTCCTGAACCCCGCCCAGCATCCCCGGGTCACCATACCTCAGGTACAGGAGGAAGAAGTGCTCTCTGGCCTCAGGAATTTTGTTCCATTTTTCCTTACTGGAAGGAGTAAGGGTTCTTCTGACCCTGCCACATTCTCCATCCTCAAAGCTCACAAACCCATTAGTCTGTCAATGGGTTTGTGACATACTAACCCTTGCTCAAACCAGACTTTCTCTAAGAAATCTCAGATACCCTCCTTGTCCCTCAGAAGGAATCTCAGTGCCTTTCTCCTCTCCTCACCCAAATGCCTATTATGAACATAGACTCTGAATTTTTTAGGAATGTTCTGATAACAAAAATCCTTCCCATCATCCCCTTTATGTCTCCTCATTTTTCTCAGACTGTGTGTCACAACTGGGGAGTTGTGGTCACCATGCCCACAGGTATTACAGCGGCCTCTTAACCTTTTGTGTGCCATGGATTCCTTTGGCATGCCAGTGAAGCTTATGAACACAGAATAATATTTCTAAATGCATAAAGTAAAAGAAATAGAGTTATAAAGGAAACCGGTAGTAGTAAAATACAGCTATCAAAATGTGGAAATGACAAATAGGTAATATATATGTGCTTCTTTATTAATGCATTAATGCATGATCTAGCAGTGAGGCCTACAAACTGCTGACATTTCTAAGTAGTAATGAATATAAGTGATATTTTGAGATACCTGAAACCACTGTAATGTGATACAAAAATATTTGTGATTTCCATCAGTGGCAAAGTTATTGGTACTGCTAATACTATTGTGGTTTGTATTTGTTGCTTATCCTTATAATTGAAGAAAATGCTGAATTTCAATTAGGGGTTAGCAAAAAAAAAAGACATAGTGTCTTCTTATCTACCTTCTCCCAAGTTAAGAACTCCTGCATTAGAGGGTCTGTTGCCTTCATGATGCTATGAGGTCCCATGGAGGGGGATCCCAAGAGACCACATCTTTTCCACTTTGGTAGCCCTTGGGTCAATCCAGCTCAGTGCTCACACATGGGAGACTCTCTGTGCTTGTTTGTGAAATTAAAAGGAAAAGAACTGGCTGGGTGTGGTGGCTCATGCCTGTAATCCCAGGACTTTGGGAGGCTGAGGCAGGTGGATCGCTTGAGCCTAGGAGTTTGAGACCAGCCTGGGCAACATGGTCAAACCTTGTCTCTACTAAAAACACAAAAATTAGCCAGGCATGGTGGCGTGCACCTGTAATCCCAGCTACTTGGGAGGCTGAGTCATGAGAATTGCTTAAGCCCAAGAGGTGGAGGTTGCAGTGAGCAGAGATCACGCCACTGCATTCCAGCCTAGGTGACAGAGTGAGACTCGGTCTCAAAAAATAAATTAATAAAATAAAATAAAAGGGAAAGAACTGGTACATCCCTACTCTCTCAGGTGAAGAAACTGTTAAGTCAAGTCCTTGTCTGGATTTTTTTACCAACTCCAATTCCAGAGGAGGAAATAAATGCCCAGTGTCTCTTGCTCTGCAGGCACGGGGCAGGAGGAATTAACCAACTTTGGGGATCCAGCTATGTCAGAAGAAGTCTCAGGAGAAAGCCTGGAAACAAGTTGAGCTGGTTAAACAGAGCATGATGAAAAAACGCAGGAAAGGGAAATGATGTCACTCATGCTGGCAGCTTTGAGGACAAGGAAGCGAAAATGTACGCTTCTGATAGTCAGCTACCCCGCCTATCCCACCCTGCTGTCTCCCAGGAAGGTAGCTGGAACTGCAAGTGGGGCAAAGCTCCCAGCACTACCAGCCAGTGGCAAGGGCCTTCACCTGCCCACCTTTTGAACTGAGGTTTTTCCTCTAGCAGAACCGAAGGCCCATGTGCTTCCCTGCAAAGTGATGCAACTGGGCAGGAAGCTCAGATGTCAGCAACTGTGACGTCCTAGACAGGGAAAACCCTGCACTGCAAACTCAGATCTTGCTTTGGAAAAAAAAGGAGTGGCTGGATTTTCTTCTTGCTCTCTAGAAAATTGTTTCCTGCCCAAAAATGGCCTGATTAGGAAGCTGAGTTTGTTTCCTAGGAAGGGATTCTCCTTCTCTTCCTTCTGCACGGCTTACCTTTACAATGCCACTGGCACCGATTATAGCCTGACTCCCGGGTTTGGAACCTCACTTTCTCAAGCTGGCTAGATGTGCCCATGAAATGTACCCCTGGCTTCTCTAACACAGTTGCATCCCCCATCTGTTCCACTGGAGCACTAGCAAGGTGCCAAGCACTTGCTGCCCTTGAAGACCCCATGGTTCATGGGCAGCTATTCCCACATCTCTCCCCCACTATAAGAGTCTTCAGTGTCCCTATGGCCTTAAGGGGGAAAAGTCAAGAATTACAGAATTAAGAAAGCCAAGTAGAAAGGGGCTTAATAAATCATTTCATTTATTTTCCTATAATTTACAGATAAGGAAAGGAAGTTATTTTACCAAGACCACACAATGAAGTGAAGGTAAAGCTAGAGCTAGAACTTCAGTTTCTAGACTCCCAGATCAAATTCATATTCTTTGGTATGGTATTCTTGGTCACTGATATTATAGCCATATTTCCAGTTTGATTCTCCACGGCTTCTCCCCATGAAACCGAGCTCCAGCCAAACAAATCTATTTGCCAGTCCTCAAGTACCTTGTGGGTTTTTCTGTCCTCTCATTTCTGTTTTGAGTGTCTTTTGTTCAACTTCGCCCTCCTCTCTATCCCTCCCTAGCATCTCTGCTCATTTAAATTCTGCCTACCCTTCAAGGCTTATCTCAAGCTCTCCTATGTGATAGTGCCCTCCTCTGTGCCCCTTGGCACTTAACTTTCTGCGTGCTCAGCAGTATTGATGTTGGTTCTGCAAACGTACGTCTTATCCTCCAACAAGGTTGTAGGCAGGTAGTGGCCAGAGACCTGCCCGGGGCATCTCTGTAATCCTCACAGCATTCAGCACAGTGTCTTGCACATAGTAGGCATTTAATAAATATTTATTGAAAGAATGGCTTTTAAGATCTATCAGACACAAGGATGATAAAAATGATCTTATGTGTTTATAGGTTTATATAAATATGCATATATATATATAACTCCTGGGTGAGGCAGACAGACGATGTAGGTGTTATCTCCATTTTATTAATGAAATTGAATGCCCGAAAGGTGTGAAAACTAGACTTGGGTCACCCAAGTTCACCCTGAAAGTTGGTGAAAAAGTGAATATTAGGATTGGGTCTCCTGGCTCTCAGTCCTGTGTGATCTTCAGTGCTAATACCCTCTACATTGTTTCCACTGAAGACTCATTTCTTCTACCAGAATTATGAGATAGGAAAAGCTTCCTTCTCAGTCTCATTTTTAAGAAAAGCTATTTACTATAGGAGTTTCTCATGCGTTAAGAGTGTCATGTACTGGAATGAACACTTACTGAATACAACTTTGGGGTCTGCCTTTTACCAGTTGAATGACCTTGGGCAAGTTACTTCACCTCTCTGAACTATGGTTTCCCCATGTATACAATGAAGGAATTAGACTTGTACTTAAAAATCACTTCTTGCTCTAACAGTCCAGGAGGAATAGTCTATCATCAGATAAGGAAATTCTTGCCATTGAGGTAGAATTCCTTATTTGAAAAAATCTGTGGGCCCTCCAGGACTTACTGGAGAAGATGTGTGTCAGGGGAGCCTCAGGGTCCCCTCATAAGTTAAATCATAGAGCTCAGGCTTTAGAACATAGCAGAAAGAAGGAACAGTGACAAATCAATATATTCATTCCATAGTCATCAAATGTTCACTGAGCACCTGCTAGGAGCCTTTGGGTGCTGGGACCAAGAAGATGAACAAGGAGCTCTCAGGTTTGTGAGAGATAGAGACATGCAACTAAAAAATTGTAGTTGACTGTGATAAATACAAAAAGCAATATACAAGGCAAAGTTAAGGTGAAAAGGTGGGAGGAATCAGTTCTGCCTTGGGAAATGGGGGTGAAGAGACAGATTAGGGTGGGGCAGGGGAAGTTTTGCAGAGGAGATGAGGTAAGTTGGTATCTGTACAGAATGTGATGTGGAATGTGGTAAGTGAATTTTAAAAAAATAAAATATTTTGAACTGGGTGTGGGATCATACCTGTAATCTCAACAATTTGGGAGGCTGAGGAGGGTGTATTGTTTGAGCCCAAGAGTTTGAGACCAGCCTGAGCAACATGGTGAAACCCCCATCTCTACAAAATATACAAAAAAATTAGCCAAATATGGTGGCACGCACCATAGTCCCAAGTACTCGGGAGGCTGAGATGGGGGGACCACTTGAGCCCAGGAAATTGCAGTGAGCTGTGATTGTGCCCACTGCACTCCAGCAGGGAGACAGAGAGGGGCCCTGTCTTAAAAACAACTCAAAAAAAAAGGATAAAGTATTTTGAGATAGGAAAAGGGGAGACTTGATTATTAAAATAGAATTGGGAGGCCAAGATGGGTGGATCACGAGGTCAGGAGATTGAGACCATCCTGGCTGACATGGTGAAACCCCATCTCTACTAAAAATACAAAAAAAATTAGCCAGGCGGGGTGGTGGGCACCTGTAGTCCCAGCTACTCGGGAGGCTGAGGGAGGAGAATGGCATGAACCTGGCACGTGGAGCTTGCAGTGAGCCAAGATCGCACCACTGTACTCCAGCCTGGGCAACAGAGTGAGACCTGTCTCAAAAAAAAAAAAAAATAGATTTGGGATTGTGTGTGAATACTAAGTTTAATTAATCATTACAGGTAACTTAAAACAATGCAATTGGGTTCTTCTTGGTTAATGAAAAGGAATTGACTGACATGACTGGCTTATACAAGCCTAGATTTACTGAAAATCTTGATTTCAACTATTCTCATCAGACCACATCTCCCGATTTTACTTTAATCACACTTATATATGATCATGAGAAATGGTTGACTTGGCACCAATGATGGAAAAATAGGCATGAGCTTAAATAGTTTAAGAGATATTTAGATTAGACATTTGTACATATTTTCAACATTTATCAAGCATTACAATAAAAAGCCATGGTCTTTATTTTTGGGAAACTTTAAGAAGATATCAAAAGATGTTGAAAAGAACATTCTGATCCAAAAGGTAGAAACACAAAGAGTCATTGAATGTCAGAACAGGAAAAGACCTTACACACTGTTTAGTCTGTTTATCTCATTTTACAGAGTTGTAAACTGAGATCCAGAAAG
Organism: Gorilla gorilla gorilla; assembly: GCF_029281585.2. NCBI lineage: Eukaryota > Metazoa > Chordata > Mammalia > Primates > Hominidae > Gorilla > Gorilla gorilla. Next base: position 49,895,094 of record NC_073224.2, on the reverse strand, counting down.
ACACAATCATATGCCAAAGTCATACTGTAATGTGGAGTCTTTGGACTCAAATATAAGACTTCAGAATTTTAGATATTTAATTTTTAATAAGTTGATAAAGAACATATGATAGTCTCTACCATCTTTATGATTTCCAAAGCGTTGTCTGTAATTCATCCCAGGTTCTTTGAATTTAATTTTGTACGGGAGCATGGTCCTACATGATGGACTAGTCCCAGCCTAAAAAAATTTTCCAGTGTTATTAGGGAGAAAAGACCAAGTTCCATGAAACAGAGGACAACATTAGATGCTTTCACCGCCAAAGAAAAATCTGCTATTGGAAGTCAGAGAAGGGAGGGATTGGTATAGCCCAGAGTTGTTCAGGAATAAAGGATTTGGGTTTTGTCTTTAATGATGACTAGAGGGAAGGGTGGCCATGTTGGAGAGCAATGGTGGGGATAGCAAGGGCTGAGGAAAAACAGCAGGAATGAGCCCACAGTGTCTGGAGTTGCGGAGAAACTTGGTTAAGGGGAACTGGGTTTAGAGGAGAGAGCAGGAGAATCCCCCAGAATTCTCTTCCTGTTCAGTAACTCAGATCTTCTCTATCCATCATTTTATCAAGCAGGAAGGTGGAGCCAGAAGGAGGCACATCCTTTATCCACAGCTACAACCAGTAATCCCTTCAGGCAGTGCCTCTTCCAGGAGGAAGGTGTTGGGGTAATCCGTCCTGCAATTAAGCTGCTGTAGTGCTTGAGGAAGAACAATGCCACCAGAGAAATTCCAAGGGAGTTCCAGCCCTCACCTGCCTGAGCTCACTTCCTTCATGTGACATGTATATACAGATATAAATAATTGGAAGCCTTTCAACTTGAAACAGGCTCCTAGGAGACCAGAGGCAGCAGCCCTTCCTGAGCTCAGGTAAGAGATCTTACCCTCTACTGACACTGCTCACGTTGTTCTGAGGATCACCTACTTCTCCTAATCATTTACCCAGGTATGTTCAAGGTCACATCTAAAGGACCCTTTTCCACGAGGACAAAATCTCTTTGAGGACAAATAATCATCATGTTTATCTTTGTACTTCAGTACCTAGCACAACATTCAAGACAGCGGGTGCTCATTAAATGCTCATCAAATTGTTAGTTCAGGACAACTAACATCAATCTCTACTTAAGATGAATTGATCACTTGCTCTGTGCTAAGTATATAAATCATAGATTATTGTATTTAAATAATCGATTTAAAATCAAAACAATTGCTGGGTTAAGTTTAATTATCACCATTTTGGGGTTAAGAAAATTAAACTCAGAGGTGAGTTGACTTGTCCAAGGTCACATAGAGGTAGGGTGGCCAACTCATTCCAGTTTACCTGTGGTTTTTCCAGTTTTAAAACTGAAATTTTCGTATTTCAGGAACCATCCCCTGCCCCCCAACCTCAGTCCTGGGTAAACTGGAATGACCCACATCAATGGAAACTAGTAAAGCAAGGATTTATTTGGACCCAGTTCTCTTGTCTCCAAACTCAGAGTCCTCTTTGATTCTTTTGGGTTTGGTTTGCTTTTTTCCTTTTCCTACATTTGACAGTATCTCGAGTGGTCACAAATGTAAAAAATGTCTAGCATATTGCCTGGCATATAGGAAAAATTCAGTAAGTGATAATGATTATCAGTGCTGTGCCAAGCTATGGAGCCAGCCATATATATATGGATGTGTGCATATATATATATATATATATATATATATATATATATATATGATGTGTGTGTATATATATGTCTTTACAAATTTTATGTATGTTATTTCTTTCAAAAATATTAAAGTATTTGAGAAAATTGAAAAATTAAAAAGTAGGTTTATTACGACTCATGACTTTAAGTTTAAATATTTTATTTCTGCCCCAAACAAAATTTATTATAATTTTACTGTCCTGGTTTTAAGGGAAGGAAACTCATCAATAATATTTTCATCATATGCTTTTGAGAAACAAAGTTAACCATTAAGAATGAAACATGAAAACATGTGAATAGCGGTACAAATTTTTCCTTTTGCTTCAATATGGCTCAGCATGGCACTGTCGAATTTTGTCTTTATATAAAATTTTGATATTTTGTCATAAGCTTTTTAATTCATTTTGATATTGCATTAAAATATTTTTATCTTGATGACTGAGGTTTTTTAGTGCTCCCTTAAATTTTGCACCCAAAATGAGTGCCTCAATTGTTTTACCCTAACCTCAGCCCATTATTATTTTATCTTAAAACTCAGCAAACACCCTAACCTGCTCTCTTACTGAGGAGCCTCGCCGAAGAATAAATGAGTTCCGTCATTGCCTTTCTTCTCTGACTTTTGGGACCATTTGCTTGGTCTAGGACCTGAGTTGCAGGGCCAGGAAAGGGTGTACTCTCGAATCCACCCAGGAGTGCCTGACTACAGTCCTCCTGCAGAGGGCGCTGTGGAGTCCCAGACACTTGAGTGTTAGGTGGAATCTGGGTGATTGCCCATCACGTCTTGCCTTTCCCTGGCAGTAGGCTTGTTATGAAATCATTGACTTTCTATTTGCCTCTGGGGCTTAAGCGAATCTGTTACCCTCAAATAACCTATCTGATCTCAGACAAATGCCAAACAGAGCTCAGTTTCTCTGCCCTGTGGGTGGCCATAAAATCCAGACAATTTCCCCCTAGGTGTTTTCGATGGCGCAGCCACAGCTTCTGTGAGATTCGATTTCTCCCCAGTTCCCCTGTGGGTCTGAGGGGACCAGAAGGGTGAGCTACGTTGGCTTTCTGGAAGGGGAGGCTATATGCGTCAATTCCCCAAAACAAGTTTTGATATTTCCCCTGAAATGTCATTCTCTATCTATTCACTGCAAGTGCCTGCTGTTCCAGGCCTTACCTGCTGGGCACTAACGGCAGAGCCAGGATGGGGACAGAATAAAGGAGCCACGACCTGTGGCACCAACTCGCACTCAGACTCTGAACTCAGACCTAAAATCTTCTCTTCACGGGAGGCTCGGCAGTTTTTCTTAGGAAGTTGCGTGGATGGGCCACACTGTCTGAGGCCAGATAAGGCTGTTCTCTTCCCCTGACCTCCCACCCCTCACCCCGTGGACACTTGGAGGAGGGGAAAATCAGTAAGTCATTTTCTCTTCTTTGAATTCCTAGCTCCTGTGGTCTCCAGATTTCAGGCCTAAGATGAAAGCCTCTAGTCTTGCCTTCAGCCTTCTCTCTGCTGCGTTTTATCTCCTATGGACTCCTTCCACTGGACTGAAGACACTCAATTTGGGAAGCTGTGTGATCGCCACAAACCTTCAGGAAATACGAAATGGATTTTCTGAGATACGGGGCAGTGTGGTACGTAAGCGGGTATCTACCTCTCCTGAAAGCCTTTTCTCTTCCTTCCTTGTCCGTTTCTCTTTCCTGGCAGTCCTGGCAGTGTAATGATAAAAAGAGGCAGGCTGGGGATTCCTTACCCGGGGGATGTATTCCAAAGAAATAACTGTAGTTCAAATATGTAAAATGTTTTGGGAAAGGACACCTCCCACTAGTTCTTGGCAGGGAGTGGATGAGAAGTCTTGATATTGAAGACCCTGGCAGCAGGCACTGACTCATCCTTGCTTGTTTTGTCTTCTTCTGTTTAGCAAGCCAAAGATGGAAACATTGACATCAGAATCTTAAGGAGGACTGAGTCTTTGCAAGACACAAAGGTATGCGCTTGGCCCAGACAAACTCTGGGAGGAGGAGTGGAGTGGGAGCATCTCCATCACCCTGGTCTTGTCTCTGCTCTCCCCTTTCCCCTCACCAATATACCTGTGCTTTTTGCAGCCTGCGAATCGATGCTGCCTCCTGCGCCATTTGCTAAGACTCTATCTGGACAGGGTATTTAAAAACTACCAGACCCCTGACCATTATACTCTCCGGAAGATCAGCAGCCTTGCCAATTCCTTTCTTACCATCAAGAAGGACCTCCGGCTCTGTGTGAGTGTGGGTCTTGGGTGACAGGATGCATCTCAGCACACAGCTTCAATGGCTTAGCAACTAAACTCTCTTTCCTACCTCCATTTAATGGATGGAGAAACTGAGTCCAAAAGTTCTAATAATCTGTGTTGAGACATGTGACTAGGTAATAAGAACTCAGTTTTATTGACTTTCGGTATATGCTCTAGGCAAAAAGTACTTTGCAAAATCTAAAGAACTATAAGATGCTAACTATTTGATATTAATGATAACTCTGTTGTCTTTGAAATTATACTTTTTCTGTAGGTGAGGTATCCTACAGTATATTAGTGCATCCTCTGTCTAGGCAGTCAATTAGTAGACCATTGAGCTTGACCTCAGAATATAGTCTGAATAGGACCTAGGAATTCAATTCTTTTTTTTTTTTTTCTCATGGGGGCTCAAAGAGCTCTGGGATAGAGCTCCTAGACTACAGCTGGGGGTTGTGGGGAGGCCAGATGGGGTACGGGGATGGCAAATGCCTTCAGTACTGCCTGCCTATTTCTAAAAAAGAAGTGATGAGTTCCATATTTGAGCCTAAAAGGTGGCTTCCTCTCCTAGCTGATGATGAACTTCATGATTCCAAATGTGAGGTCTGAAAGAGCTTTTCTATAGGAATAAGCATCCTCAGGGTTGTGGGTGAAAGAGTAGAATTTCTACCTGCTTCATGTCAATGGCAAAAAATCAGAATCTGTAATATAATCTATTATTCTTTGGGTCCTTTTCAGCATGCCCACATGACATGCCATTGTGGGGAGGAAGCAATGAAGAAATACAGCCAGATTCTGAGTCACTTTGAAAAGGTATATGCGACTTTGGCATTGATTGGGATGGGTGTGTTTTAAGAACTGAGATCATAGGTAGGTGGGATGGTTATCCACTGTTAGACATCCTGTAGCCTTCAGGTTCATAGCCCTCTGAAATCATGAGGACCAGCCCTTGCTTTAACCCAGGGGACACCCACCCAGGCTCTAGAGGAGTACCCTCTCTGGGTGATGCTCTGGAAATGGAAAGGGAATGGCCATGATTCCATCAAGTCACTACGGTGACATCTGGATCTTTTAGCTGCACAAACCAGAGGCAATAGTTTTACAATGTTCACACACTTGTATGTACCTTTGAAAACACTCACAATTTCACACACACACCCATGCCATTCAATTTCTCACCTTCACACCTTCTCATGTCTGCCAGGAAGGCCTGGATTTCACTCCTCACTGACTAAATCCTACTCATCCTTTAAAGACTCAGCCTGGGCATCACTTTCAGGAAGGTGCTGGCTCCTTCTCTCAGAGTTAGATGCCTCCCACATCATCTTGTAGGAATTTCATCCCTTTATTCACCACACTACATTTTAGTTGCCTGTTTTTGCCAGTCTCCTCACTCAACTGTGGATAGGGATTGTGCCATTCACCTTTTCATCCCTAACCATCAGCTAGGTGATTGGCACAATCAATATCTGTTCAACTGATGTGTGCACCGTAGGCAACCCCTACACACACACACAGGCACGCGCGCACACACACACACACACGTTTCTTAAAGAAAATTGCTTGATTATTTTGATCTCTGTGATTCAAGAGTCTTAAGTAGCAGTTTTACTTCTGCTACCCCCTTGCACCTCAGTTTCTGTACATAAGACCAGGGTGATGAACTCAATGATTTCCCTTCCTTGTGTGATATCTTGAGATTCTGTAACTTCTTTAAGTGCTTCATCTTGAAAAGAATGCTCTGCTCACAATTGTCAGCAGACCTATCCATAAAAGAGAGAAGTAACCCTGGAGCAAATGCTGTCTCATGAGTTGCTAACAACATGGGTGTGTGTCTCTTTCAGCTGGAACCTCACGCAGCAGTTGTGAAGGCTTTGGGGGAACTAGACATTCTTCTGCAATGGATGGAGGAGACAGAATAGGAGGAAAGTGATGATGCTGCTAAGAGTATTCGAGGTCAAGAGCTCCAGTCTTCAATACCTGCAGAGGAGGCACGACCCCAAACCACCATCTCTTTACTGTACTAGTCTAGTGCTGGTCACAGTGTATCTTATTTATGCATTACTTGCTTCCTTGCATGATTGTCTTTATGCATCCCCAATCTTAATTGAGACCATACTTGTATAAGATTTTTGTAATATCTTTCTGCTATTGGATATATTTATTAGTTAATATATTTATTTATTTTTTGCTATTTAATGTATTTTTTTTTTACTTGGACATGAGACTTTAAAAAAATTCACAGATTGTATTTATAACCTGACTAGAGCAGGTGACATATTTTTATACAGTAAAAAAAAAAAAACTTGTAAATTCTAGAAGAGTGGCTAGAGGGGTTATTCATTTGTATTCAACTAAGGACATATTTACTCATTGCTGATGCTCTGTGAGATATTTGAAATTGAACCAATGACTACTTAGGATGGGTTGTGGAATAAGTTTTGATGTGGAATTGCACATCTACCTTACAATTACTGACCATCCCCAGTAGACTCCCCAGTCCCATAATTGTGTATCTTCCAGCCAGGAATCCTACAATGCCAGCATGTATTTCTACAGATAAAGTTTTCTTTGCATAACATCTGCTTGGAGTTTGCAAATGTTTCAAGAGCAGAGACCATGTTGAGGATAAGTTTGAATCTCATTTCACCCCAGGTCCTCTTGCTCCTTTGAGGAAGAAGATGTAGGAACCTGGACCTTCTCTCTCCTGCAGATTTCATCCTCAGCTCTATCTCCTAATTCATACTGCTCTGACCCCACGACTGCCCTCCTCTCAAAAGGACTGTGACAGAGTGAGGGGCTTCAGCCATTTCTGCTTTCGCCTCATTGGCTTGGAGCACTGCCCTTTCTATACCTCTGTTTTCTTTCTCACCCAATACTCTTGCAAGACAAATTACAATGGGCATGAGGCTCTATTATAAAGGTTAAAAACACACAGGTGCAAAGTGTAGGTCTAGAGTCTTGCCCAGGGAGGTGTATGAGCCCCCTTTTGAGGCCCTTCCATTCTGGATTCTGTCCAGCCTCAGAGTTTAGGTTGTTACCAGATCAAGTCCTTATCTTTGTGTCCAACTATTAAGTCAGTGTTTTCTTTCCAGGCCCCCTTCAGGTTGAGTGTCCCTGGACACTGAGGAGCCAGAGTTCTGGCCTGGCCTGGTTCCTTCCTTCTTCCCCCACCTCACTCTGAAGCGCACCCCCAATTTAGTTGCTTAGTTTTCTCAGTCTCAGAAACAACAGTCTCAGGCTGATTCCCTGGGTCCTAAAGATAACTCTCCTTACTGCTTTAATTTCTACTCCCTGTTCTTAGCCTGGGCCCTGATATAGTTTCAATGACTTTAACTTTTGATAACTCTCATTATACAAGTAACAACTGCCCAACAGAAAAAAAATTTTGGAGGAAAACAGAAACATAAAGAAGAAAATTAAAATCACTCATAATCTCGTCACCCTCAGACAACCACTTTTAAACACTTATGCTTATTTTTTCCAGATATTTTTTGATGGGTTCAAATCATGACTCAGCTCTCATTACCTGAGTGATTTGTGGGGGCAAAACTGAACTTTATTTGGACTTAGTTTCTTCCTTTGGGAAACAGAATGGTAATATCTACTTTACAGGGTGATGGAAGAGGTGGTCTTTTATGTTCCTTTGATTTGCTCCCTTGCTTTTGTAAGTTCATACTCCCACTATTGTTGCCCATTTTCTATCAGGTTTTTACCCCTTTTCACCCTTCATCTATCAGGTTTTTCTGTTGCATATTTCCTGATTCTCTCTGACCAATCTGATAAATAACTTGGCTTCAACTCTGAAGAAACAGAGTTGAGAGGTCAACCGCATGGAACTCAGTGCTAAAATTAGAATCATCACCTCCAAGGGATGCTACATGGCAATGAGGAAGCTGGTTTCATCTGCTAAGGATATGGTGAGTGTCTCCCAGATGGCCATGTCTGAGTTTGACCACAGAGCTAAAGACACAGCTCCTCTATTTGCTTCCTAGGAAGGCTTTTTCTTTTATTTTCCTTTTTTTTTTTTTTTTTTTTTGAGACAGGTCTTGCTCTGTTTCCCATGCTGGTCTTGAACTCTTAAGCTCAAGAAATCTTCCCACCTCAGCCTCCCGAGTAGCTGTGAATAGAAGTACATACCATCACACCTAGCTAATTTTTGTATTTTTTGTAGAGACAGCCTGTTGCCCTGGCTGGTCTCGAACTCCTGAGCTCAAGTGATCCACCTGCCTCGGCCTCCAAAATGCTGAGATTACAGGACTGAAGCCAACATGCCCAGCCTTAGGAAGCATTTTTGACTCTTCTGAAAGTCTGGGCGATAGGAAGCCTTGGTCTTTGGGGACTCCATGTCACTATGTTGCCATTGTCTTGTTACCCTTTGCCTGTCTATTCGTCTTCCCTGAAGAACCCATCTTCTCCTCCAAGTCATTTGTCTCTTTTCTTCTTGACTTACTGTAGCACTACATGAGGGAATTCAACAATGTTGAATAATGAGGAATTCAACAATGGAGACATCAAAGTAGAGTGGAGGTTAAGGGAAAACTGCACAAAGATGGGACCATTGAGGACAGACACTGAAGAATGGTTTATGACAGTCACTTCTGACTACAATAACCAAAATTATTATTGTCAAGTATTAAGCACTTAGCATGTGCCAGGCGTTGTAATGGAAGCTTCACATATAGTACACTATTTAATCCTTAAAACAACCTTAGTCTTATTGAAACAACTAATCTTACTACCAGTTTGCAAATGACAGTGTGCTCAGAAATGGTAAGTAATTTGTGCAAGGTTTTACAGCTAATAGAAGTCAGAACCAAGATATGAATGTGGGTGGTCTGATACTACAGCCCTACATACTTTTGGACTTTCTTGTCCTTTTTCCCAACAATGGCATCTTGTCTTCAGAAGCACAGCAGAAAGGAATAATGAGGTTTGGTTTCCTAGAGACATGAGTAAAAATTCTGACTCTGACTCTCACTGTCTTGGACAAGGGACATCACCATCTTCAGTTTTTCATCTGCAAGGTGGGGATATTACTTGCCAGACTGAATGGATATGAGGACTAATGAGATTGCAATAGCTAATTTGTACCAGTACTTATAATGTGAGTGTTCTAAGCATGTTACAAATATCTGGCCATCTAATTTGCACAAGAGCATGATGAGATATTTCCATTATTATTCCCATTTTACAGATGAGGAAATTGAAGATGAGAGGTAAAATATCATGTTCAAGTTCACTAGCTACCAATGGTGGAGATAAAATATGAATGCACGTGGGAAGACTGGAGAGCCATGCTTTTAAGCCCTGGACTTTGCTGGATGGGTAGAATGCCCAGGGCATAGAAAGCACCTGACCAGTAGCAGCTCTGGCCACTATCAGAAGAAAATGATGAGGTTTCCTGCCAAGCTATAGCACTAACAATTAATTTCCTGGTGCAACTTACCTCTGTGACATCTGTGCTGAATTTTGTTTTTCTATAGGTCTAAATCTTGTTTCTTCAACAAGCAGAGCATAAGTTCCTTTGGAGATGACAAGATAAATATGTTAAATCTCAGGTTGACCTATCAGCTCTGGTTAGTATTAGCAGTTAGACCTTAAATTGGCCACTCCCCTTCTCTGGAGGGAGTATATATTCTGCTGAGAGACTGAATATACAAACAGACAGTGGCCAGGCCATATCTAAAAATAGAACTCTGACCCACAATCTGCAACAACCAGCCCAGGAAGCCAATCCATTATCTACAGTAACCAGCCCAGGAAGCCAGCCTACTCTCAATATGTCAGACTCTCAGGAAGTAAGATCACTATCACTAGCAATCAGCCCTGGAAGCAATAACACCTTTAACAATTGGCTCCAAATGGGCAGGACTTGATTAATAATTGACAGCTTCTCTAATTTTTGTCCCTGCTTCCAACTTAGGATAGGCCAGAGAAAGTCAAAAATATAAACCCCAATCACATACGATGCCCACTTCTAGTCAGCATGCCTACAGCTTCTCCATGCAAACAGCCTCCAATCAGGGGATACCTGAAGATTTTCTTTATCCAAGTCTAAAGCTTTCCTACTCCTCTGCCTGCCTTGACATCTCTGCCAAAATGCAGGTGATGATGGCTGACTCCCTCGCTAGAGGAAGCTCTGAATAAATAGCCTTGCTTGTTCTCATTTGGGTGGTTTTCAATTATTTCCACACTGCATTTGTAAAATGACAGGGTTGGAATAGATGATTCTGGGTTCTAGAAACTAGATGTGTTACCACTGTCTCAGGGAACCAGATGTAGCTGCTGCCACAATTGCCTTCCATTGGCGAAAAGGAACCTGCATGGTTTCTGTATCACCAGCTTTGGATTCAGAGTTCAATGAATGCATCTGATTGCACAGGCTGAGATGAGGTGAGGCCATGTGCTCTGGGTGACAAGGAGGCTGGACAAGCTTCCTCTGATGGGAGACGGGCTCTTTCTCAAAAGGAGAGGCATCCCAAACTTAGGAATGAGGTCCGTGCCCAGGTGACCAAAAAGACTTTAAAAAGTCTACTGTATCCCTCATTTCCACCATGGCTTGGGGTTGCTCAGATTCCCTATTTGCAAAGATTCAGGTCTTTTCTAACATACTCCACTGTAGCTTTGTCTGCCTGTCCCTCTCCATATGGATGGAGAACAAACGGACCATTCCCTCGCTGGACTCCTAAGTTCCTGGAGGTTAGGGCTATGTTGTCTTTTTAGCTTTTTAGCCTGCCACACCCTACCCCATCTCAGCACAGTATAATGCTACATTATTAATAAGGACTGAATCTGAAAGCAAGATAATGGAAAGTGTTTTTTAAAAAATATATCAAATGTAGTTGCTTTTTATTTGTAAATGGCTGTTAGCTAATTTTTTCATGAGTTAAAGGCCTTTGGCCTTTGTTAGAAAACAGATAATCCATCCTGCTCTGCAAACTGGGCCTTGCTCATGGGAGGCAGTACAATAAATGGCAAAAGAATGACTGAATATAGCCACTCCCTTATTTCACTGGGAGATTGGGAACAAAAAAGGTGACATTTGCCAGTTCAGTTCAACTGTCAGGAGCACAGTGAGTCAATCACTTAACGGGAAGAGAGTAGGACTCAGAGGCCTGGAGGCAGGAAGCCATGAATTGTAAGAGTGCTCACACCTTTCTGTGTACATTCTTAGTCTTCTAGAATGTTAGAAGTGGGAAGGAATGGTCATAGAGAATATGCAGATCTACATAGAGAATATGCAGATCATTTTCGAGGGTCCAGAGAGGAAAAGTGATTTGCCAAAGGTTAATACAGTGAGTTATGGCCGAGTTGGCATTAAAATTCAGTTCCTGGCTGGGCATGGTGGCGCATGCCTGTAATCCCAGTACTTTGGGAGGAAGAAGTGGGTGGACTGCTTGAGCCAGGAGTTTGAGACCAGTCTGGGCAACATAGTAAGACCTTGCCTCTACAAAAAAAAAAAAAAAAAATTAGGTGAGAGGATCTCTTGAGCCTGGGAGATTAAGGCTGTACTTAACCGTGATCCTGCACTACACTCCTGACTGGGTGACAGAGTAAGCCTCAGAAAAAAAACAAAAAAAATTCAAGTCCCTGTACATCCAGGTCCAGTAAACCTCAGTTCAATTCAAGAAGAAATAAATGTTATCCAGATTACAAATGAACAATGTATTTATTCATAGATGACATGATTATCTAGGTAGAAATATCCAATGGAATTTACAAAAAGCAACAAACTAGGTGCAATTGCTCATGCTTGTAATCCCAGGACTTTGAGATGTTGAGGCAGGAGGATCACTTGAGCTCAGGAGTTCGAGTCCAGCCTGGGCAGTGGAGTAAGGCCCCATCTCTACAAAAAGTTAGCTAGGTGTGGTGGCAAGCATCTGTGGTCCCAGCTACACAGGAGGCTGAGGTGGGAGGATTGCTTGGGCCCAGGAAGCCAACGATGTAGTGTGCTGTGTTCCCACCACTGCACTGCAGCTTTGGTGACAGAGGGAGACCCAGTCTCAGCAATAACAACAAAAGCAACTAGAACTAATAAGAAAGCTTAGTGAAGTTGCAGAATACAAGATCAATATACAAAAACAAGTTGTATTTCCATACACCAGCAACACACTCTTGGAACTTGAAATTTTTAAAGATTACTAATTACAATAGCATAAAAAATGAAAATACTTGGGGATAAATCAGGGACAGAAGATTTAAAAGATCTCTACTGGAAACTGCAAACCATTGCTGGGAGAAATTAAAGACGATCTAAATAATAAATATATACCATATTCATGGGTTAAAAGATTCAACTTTATTACGATGTTCTCCCCAACATGATCTATAAACTTAAGGCATTCACAATCAAAATTCCAGCTGCTTTGTTTTAGGTAAAATTTATAAACCAATTTAAAAATTAATATAAAATGAAACAGATTAAAAATGGCCAGAATAACTTTTAAAAAGAACAAAATTGGAGGATTAATATTATCTGATTTCAAATTTATATAAAGCTATGGCAATTCAGACAGTATAGTATTGATGTAAAGATAGAAGATCAAAAAATAGATCAATGGAACAGAATAGAAAGTCTTGAAAAGACCCATGTATATATGGACAATTGATTTTCAACAAAGTACAACAGCAATTTGGTTAAGATAAAATAGTCTTTTAAAGAGCTGGTGCTATAGTAGTTGGGTAGCCAAACAGCAAAAAAAAAAAAAAAAAAAAAAAAAAAAAAAAAAAAAAAAAAAAAGGCAAAACAAAAAAACATAAAATGAAAACAAAAAAATCAAAAAACCAAAACAAAAATCAAACAACAACAACAACAAAAACCCTTGGGTTCATACCTCACTTCATAATTAAAACTTAACTAAAAATGGACCCTGGATCTAAGTGTACAACTACACAACTTCTCAAGGAAAACTCTTGTGACTTTGAATTAGTCAAAAATTCTTTAGATTTAACAGCAAAAGCACAATCTATAAAAGAACAAATTGGTAAGTTGTACTACATCAAAGTTAAAAATTTCTGTTCTTCAAAAGACATCTAAGAAAATGAAAAGATAATCCATAGTCAGGGAGAAAACATTTATAAATCCTGTATATGATAAAGAACTTGTGCCCAGAAAACCTAAAGAATACTCAGAACTCAATTACAAGAAAACAATGCAATTTTCTAAATGAGCAAAAGATTTGGACACTAAAGAAGATGAACAAATGCCTGCCTCTGCCCTTCCCCCTCCCCCAAAATCACATGAAAAGATGCTCAACATCATTTGTCAGTATGTAAGCGCAAATTAAAGCCACAATAAGATAGCACACCTGTTAGAATGGCTACAATTAAAAAGAATGACCACACTAAGTGTTGGAGAGGTTGTGGAAGAACTAAAATTGTCTTATACTGCTGATGATAAGAATGTAAAATGGCACAACCACTTTGGAAAACAGTTTATTGGTTTCTTAAAAAGCTATATGACCCAACTATTCCACTTCTACATATTCATCCAAAAGAAAAGGAAGAATATGTCCATACAAACACTTATACAAGAACGTTCATGTCAGCTTTATTTTTAATAGTCAGCAATCTCAAACAATCTTAATGTCATTAACAAGTGAGTAGGTAAACTAATTGCAGTAGATACGTGCATTATCTTGATGGCGGTGAAGGTTTTATAGGTGTATACATATGTCGAAACTTATCAAACTGTATACTTTAAATATGTGCAGTTTATTGCATGCTAATTATTGCCCAGTAAAGGTATGAAAAATTCAATTCAAGATAATTTCTTTTCTAGGCATTGTGGATGTTACAAATGCATAAAGAGAGTATGTGGTAGGGCAGTCATGTCCAGCAATATGAGGCCCAATGTGATTAAGGCAAGACGTTCATGCAGGGAGGTCAGGGAAGGCTTTCTGAAAAATGGATCTTGGATTGGACTTTTAAGGTCCAATTTGATGTCAGTGAGTGGCATGGGAAGACAGGGACCTTGAAGTCCTGCTAGCCCAGGGAAGTGGTTCAATCCTGAACTAATATCAATATTCTCTGTCACATTTATAGCATATCATAGTTCAAAATACTTTTATTTAAATTATTTAATTTGTTTCTTTATGTACCACCTCCTATGAAAGTGATTGAGAGAGGCTTATATTAACACATACAATACAACAAGAGTTAAAGAAAATAGATGAAACACGTGGAATACAGACAATATAATGAAATTGTGATAAGATCATTTCACAAAGGATATATGATAAGGTTCTGAATCATAAGTTGGTAGAAGGATTAAAATTTGGCTCTGAACTTTCTAAAGGATGGAACAAAGAGAGAAGAATGATCATTACAAAAAGTACCGAGCATTCTTTACCAATAACTTGGAAAAGGAAAAGAAAAAAGGAACAACTTACCAAGCACTTTGTCTAGGTTCTCTCATTCAAACCTCACATACCCTGAACAGTGGGCCTGTCTTTCCTACAGATGGCAGAGATCAGTGATTTCTGGAGCTGTTATGGAGATGGTTAATATGTGGAAGTAGCTCCCTCTTTGTCTTGCATAAAGGAGGGAACCACTGCTGGTCTTTAAATGAATCTTTTCACTGAGAAGGATTCAGAAAGAATCTAAAAAATTCTTTTCAGAGACAGAAAACCAGTTTTGGGGATGGGTGCAGTGGCTTACGCCTGTAATCCCAGCACTTTGGGGGGCCAAGGTGGGCAGATCACTTGAGGCCAGGAGTTTGAGACCAGCATGACCAACATGGCAAAACCCCATACATGCAAAACTTAGCCAGGTGTGCTGGTGGACACCTGAAATCCCAGCTACTTGGGATGATGAGGCAGGACAGTCTCTTAAACTGGGAGGTGGAGGCTGCAGTGAGCAAAGATTGTGCCACTGCACAATTAACTGCAACAAAGCAAGACTCTATCTCAAAAAAAAAAAAAAAGGAAAAGAAAAAGAAAAAAGAAGAAAAGAAAACCAGCTTTGGATCATCTCAATCTATGATTAGATCAAGATGATATGGAATTACTAATCCCCTAGCTTTCTTCTAGACACAAATGTAAATCCACCTCAGAGGAAGATACTATTATTACAATATGAAAACATCTGAAAGTATTAGAGACGTAACAAAACAGGCATAACTATAGGGCCAAGGTTTGGGAGATGAAAACTCACAGAAGTGAGCCCAGTGTTGGGGGATGCTTTTCCCCTAGGGATATAATCTAAATTCACAAAAATTAATGTAAGTTTGGAAGACTGAGAGGCTGCGAATAAAGGTATTTTTCTCAGAGCCTGCTAAAGAAGGCTCTGGCAACCTCCTTTCCAGGCTTTGGGTTGGGATCTCAAGGTGCTACAACCTAGGAGTGAAATTGCCTTTGCAAAAATTATGACAGTGAGAGAAATCTGACAGAAAAATTATGACAGTGAAATAAATCTAACATAACTAACTCCATCTTTCCTGTAATCTTCAAGTTGCCCTTGTCCATTCCTGGGCATAAGCCAAGCTAACTATGGGAGGAATTTAGTTTATAGTTTAACTTTAAAACAAAGATGATAATACCCCCTTCCTGAAACTAACTTGCTCCTTGCTCAGGGACTGAAACTACCTGTGCAAAACTAAACTTAGCAATAAGGTTAGAATTATAGTTCAGGAGTCATGTAGCCAGAGGTCACAAAATTTGTAACCTCCCCAATTTCTCCTATAGATAGCATCACTATTGTCAACCTAAGATTAGTATTTGAGGTATTTTCCAGACCCTGCATTTTGATGGACCAGCTGATGGTCCACCTGAACCAGTAACCCATACCAAGAAACTTGCCCGTTTGGTGTTGTGACCCCCACCCAGAAACTGACTCAGCATAAGAAGACAGTTTTGATCCCCTATGATTTCATCCCTGACCCAACCAATCCGCATTCTCCATTCCCTAGATCCCTGCCTTCCAAATATCCTTGAAAAGCCCTAGCCTCTGAGTTTTTGAGGAGGCTGATTTGAGTAACAATTACTCCCATCCATTTGCTCAGCTACCTAGCCCTATGATTATTAAACTCTTTCTCTGCTGTAATATCACTGTCTTGGTGGATTGGCTTTATCTGTGCAGTAGACAAGAAGAACCCACCTGGTGGTAACAGGAGAAATGGCAATTCATAAATAGGCTAGTTATACCAGGGACAGAAAACCAGCTTTAAATCATCTCAGTCTATGATTAGATCAAGGTAATATGGGATTACTAATCCCCTAGCTTCCTTCCAGAAGCAAATGTAAATCCATCTCAGAGGAAGATAATATTATTCCAAGTTTAACGTTATTTTTATAATTTTTCATATGCAATATCTGGAGCTCAAAGACAAATAACAACAAGTGAGGAGACAAAATAATGTGATATAAAATAATGGAAAAAATAATGTTAGTTTTCAAAGAAAAATAACAGACAATAGAAATAGATATACAGGGAGTGCAGATAATAGAGTTATCAGATATAGGCTTTATAGTAACTATGAAAAATACATGCAAGGAAATAAAAAGCAAGATCATTTCAACAGAGAACTGGGAACTATAAAGAAACTTATTTGAAATTCTAGAACAGTAAAGATAATACAAATTTAGAATTCAATGGATGAAACTTGACAGAGATTAGATATAGATAAAGGCAGAAAATATCCAGAAAAAAAATAGAGAGGCAAAGAAATGGAAAATATAGAAAATCATACAAAACATAGAGAACACAGTGAAGAAGTCTGTATACATGTAATTGAATTCCCTGAAAAAGAGGCAAGATAAACTGTGGGGCAGAAACAATATTCCTAGAGATAATAACTGGGAATTTTAAAAAGCTGATAAAAGGTATAAGACCACAGATTTTAAAAACTCCACAACCCCAGGCAATCAAAATACAAAGAAAACATGTCTAAGCACATTATAGTAAAATTGCTGAAAATTGAAGACAAAAGTATAATTTCAGGAACAATCAGAAGAAAAGAAAAACTACTTTCAAATGACTAAGATTAGCAACTGTCTTCTCAACAAAAACAGTGAAAGCCATAAAATAAGGAAACGATATCTTTGAATTGCTGGGAGGAAAAAACAACTATAAAGAAAAACAAGTACTGTCAACCTAAAGTTCTATAACCAGAGGAGAAATGCTTCATAAATGATGGTGAATACATATATAATATACTCTATCAAAATCTCAAGTGGCATTTTTTTTTTTTGCAGAAATTAACGAATTGATCTGTCTTAGTCAGAGTTCTCCAGAGAAACAGAACAAATAGTATATATGGATTATAGAAGCTGAGATGTCTTGAGATCTACAGCTGGAAAGCTGGAGACCCAGGAAAGCCAACAGCATAGTTCTAGTTTCAGTATAAAGGCCTGATAATCAGGAGGGCCAATTTTATAAGTTCCAGTCTGAGTACAAGTCTGAAGGCAGGAGAAAACCGATGACTCAGCTTGAAGAGAGTCAGGCAAAGAGAGTGAATTCTCCATTGCTCAGGGTTGTTTTGTTGTTTTTGTTTTTGTTTTGGAGACAGAGTCTCACTCTATCACCCAGGGTGGAGTACAGTGGTGCAATCACAGCTCACTGCAGCTTCGACCTCCTGGGGGCTGAGGTGATTCTCCCACCTCAGCCTTCTTGGTAGCTGGGACTACAGGTTCACACCACCACACATGGCTAATTTTTTATATTTATTTTAGAGATGGGGTTTCACCATGTTGCCCAGACTGGTCTTGAACTCCTGAGTGCAAGTGATCCTCCCACGTCGGCCTCCCAGAGTGCACGGATTACAAGTATAAGCCATATAAGCCACTGTGCCCAGCCTCAGAGCTTTTATTCTATTCAGGCCTTCAGCAAGTCGGATGAGGCCCACCTACATTGGGGAGGAAAATCTGCTTTACTCAGTCTACTGATTCAAATGTTAACCTCATCCAGAAACACCATTATAGACATACCCAGAATAACGTTTAACCACATTTCTGCAAATCCTGTGACCCAGTCACGTTGACACATAAAATTAACATCACATGATGTTAAATTCATATGAAATTAACAGAACCCAGAACAGCCAAAATAATCTTGAAAAAGATAAACAACGTTGGAAGACTCACATTTCCCAGTTTCAAACTTATTACAAAGCTATGGTAATTAAGACAGGTTCATACTGGTAAAAGACTAGACACGCAGATCAATGAAATAGTGTTGAGAGCCCAGAAATAAATCCTTACATTTATGGTCACTTGATTTTTCAACAAGGGTGACATTACTATTCAATGGGGAAAATAATAGTCTTTCCAACAAATGGTGTTGGGACAATTGGATATCCATAAGCAAAAGAATGATGCTGGACCCCTATTCACAACATATACAAAAATTGACTCAAAATGGCTGGGCCTGGTGGCTCATTCCTGTAATCTTAGCACTTTGGGAAGCTGAGGCAGGCAGATTGCTTGAGCCCAGGAGTTTGAGACCAGCCTTGGCAATATGGTGAAACTCCATCTCTACAAAAAATATAAAATATTAGCTGGGTGTGGCAGCGTGTGCCTGTAGTCTCAGCTACCCAGGAGGCTGAAGTGGAAGGATCACCTGAGCCTGGGAGAGTGAGGCTGCAGTGAGCTGTGATCGTGCCACTACACTCCAGCCTGGGTGACAGAGTGAGACCCTATCTCAAAAAAAAAAAAAAAAAAAAAAGCCAAAGTATAAAATTTACATAAGAAAGCAGTAATTATTTATGACCTTGGATTAAGCAAAGGTTTCTTAGATATGACACTAAAAGCAGAAGCAACATGAGAAAAAAATAGATAAATTGGAGTTCATGAAAATTTTAAACTGTATGCTTTAAAGGACACCATTGGCCGGGCATGGTGGCTCACGCCTGTGATCCCAACTCTTTAGAAGGCTGAGGCAGGCAGATCACCTGAGGTCAGGAGTTCAAGACCAGCTTGGCTAACGTGGTGAAACCCCATCTCCACTTTTTAGTTGAATTTTTAATACAAAAATTAGCCAGGCATGGTGGCCTATGCCTGTAATCCCAGCTACTTGAGAGGCTGAGGCAGGAGAATTGCTTGAACTCGGGAGGTGGAGATTGCAGTGAGCCGAAATCATGTCACTGTGCTCCAGCCTGGGTGACAGAGTGACTCCATCTCACACACATAAAAAAAGGACACTATCAAGAAAGTAAAATACAATTGACAGAATGAAAGAACATATTTGCAAATTATATTAGATGAGGAACTGACATAGTTTGGATATTTGTCCCCTCCCAAATCTCGTGTTGAATTGTAATACCCAATGCTGGAAGTGGGGCCTGGTGGGAGGTGTTTGGATTATGGGAGCAATCTCTCATGGCTTGGTGCTGTGTTCATGACAGTGAGTGAGTTCTTGCGAGATCTGGTTGTTTATAAGTGTGTGACACCTCCCCATCAGCTCTCTATCTCTTGCTCCTGCTTTTGCCAAGTGAAGTGCCTGCTCCTGTTTCACCTGCTGTGAGTAAAAGCTTCCTGAGGCCTCCCCAGAAGCCAAGCAGATGTCAGCACCATACTTGTACAGCCTGCAGAACCATGAGCCAATTAAACCTCTTTTCTTTATAAATTATCCAGGCTCTGATATTTCTTTTTTTTTTTGAGATGGAGTCTCGCTCTGCTGCCCAGGCTGGAGTGCAGTGATGGGATCTCGGCTCACTGCAAGCTCCACCTCCTGGGTTCACGCCATTCTCTTGCCTCAGCCTCCTGAGTAGCTGGGACTACAGGTGTCCGCCACCATGCCCGGCTAATTTTTTTGTATTTTTAGTAGAGACGGGGTTTCATCGTGTTAGCCAGGATGGTCTCGATCTCCTGACCTCGTGATCTGCCCACCTCGGCCTCCCAAAGTGCTGGGATTACAGGCTTGAGCCGCCGCGCCCGGCCTCTGGTATTTCTTAATAGCAGCACAAGAATAGCCTAATACAGGAACTTAGCCTACAGAAAATGTAAAGAACATTTAAAACTCAATGATAAAAAGACAATCCAGATTGAATAGATGTCTCACCAAACAAACAAAAAGATGTATGAATGGCCAATAAGCACATGAAAAGATGCTCAACATCATTAGTCATTAAGGAGAGTCAAATCAAACCTACAATGCAGTAACACTACACATCCACTAGGACGGCTCAAATATAAAAACATAGCCAACGATAAGTGTTAATGAGGATGTGGGGAAGTTGGAAGCCCCATACGTTGCTTTATAATCCCATTGCTTGTGGGATTGTAAAATGGTGCAGAAACTTTAGAAAACAGTCTGGCAGTTTCTCAAAATGTGAAACATGGAGTTACCATATGACTTAGCAATTGCACACCCAGGTATTGAAAGAGAATTGAAGAGATGCCCACACAAAAACATGGACACAAAAGTTCATAGCAGTATTATTCATGATGGTCAAAAAGTGGAAACAATGCAAAATCCTTTAATTGATGAATGTATAATGAAATGTGGTACATACAATAGAATTATTCAGCAATAAAAAGGAATGAAGAACTGATACATGCTACAACGTGGATGCACTTTGAAAACATTAAGCTAAGTGAAAGAAGCCAGTCACAAAAGCTACATAGTGTATGATTCCATTTATATGAAATGCTTATAATATGATTCCATTTATATGAAACATTCAGAACAGGCAAATCTATAGGGACAAAAAGTGAACCAGACTTCCAGCGAAGGAATGGGAAGAGTCAGGAATGACTGCTAATGTGTATGAGGCTTCTTTCTGGATGATGAAAATGTTCTGAAATTAGTGATGCTGGTTGCACAACTCTGTGAAACTACTAAAAACTGCTGAATTGTATACTTTGAAAGGATGCATTTTATGGGTATGTGAATTATGGCTCAATAAAGCTATTATTAAAAAACAAAGATGAAATAAAAACATTTTCAGGTCATCAAACATTAGGGGAAAGTAGAAATAGTTATTTAATTCACAATGATTTTAGAACAAAATGATTTGGCTTGTTAGAAGATGATTGCATTCACATCTACTTTCATTACTATTGTTAATCAAAAAAGAGCTTGCTCATTGAATTTGGTCCTGAAGTTTTCATGTCATATTCTCTTATGACTTGTTTTGGTATTAGATTCCTGTTATCATTTTAAAGCAACTTTACAGTCTCCCGAAACAGACTGGTAAGAACTGGGATTAATCACAGTATATTTTGTTGTTTCTATCTGGGTTACTATTATGAATACTTTATCAGTTAGTTGTCTTTTAAAAATCATATAGTTAAAGGGTGAAAAGTTGCTTGTAGTTGTCTAGCCTCTCTGATCTAAGCTCTTTTTGTTAGGGAAGGGCATTGAATGTGGCACAGGAATATATAAAAATAAAATTAGCAATTGTTAATAATAGCTAATTTTTATTTTTTTCTTAAGTATTAAAAAAATAGAGACGTGGTCTCTCTATGTTGCCCAGGCTGGTGTCAAATTCTTAAGCTGAAGGGATCTGCCCACCTTGGTCTGCCCAAAGTGCAGGTGTTAGCCACTGCTCCCAGCAAATAATAGCTTACTCTTTCTAGTGCTTACTAATGTGTCCAGCTCTCTTCTCTGTGCTTTGCCTGTATTTTCTCATCTCACTCTCATAAATACTTATGAAGCAGGTGATATTGTTATTCCCACTTCACAGATGAGGAAACCGAATCAAAGAAGAATCAAGTAACTTATTCAATTATTTTAATAATCATTCAAAGTCACATAGCTAGTAAGTTGCAGAGCCAGGAATACCAACACACCGTGTGACTCCATCTCTATAGTCTGCATGTTTTCCAGAACACTGTACTGCCTCCCAAGTATTTAAACTTGGAGTCAGAGACCTGGGATGAATTCTAGGTAGTTCCATTTTCTAGTTCTATGAGCTTAGGCAAACCACCAAATTTCCCTTTGCCTTGGTTTTACAATCATAACACAGAAATAATGATACCTGCTCTGTCTTATAGGGTTTTTGTGGGTATCAAATTGTAGAAGTACTTTGTAAAGCATTACACGACCAACTGGCTCACTGGACTGGAGTTGAAACTCCCCTGCTCCCTGCCTCCAAGAAACCCAGCCAGTAGAGCTAGCTCCCCTTCCCCTACAAGTATTCATTTGCCTCCACTGAATTACAGTGGGGCTGAAGAACTCTCTGGGGAAAAGGCTTGAACTCTGTTCACACTTGGGATTCAACACTCATAGACATGGCTGATAGATCAGAGCATACAGAATCCAGATTACAGGGGGTTAATGGCAACCCCTACCCCTTAAAGAGGATTCACCTTGAGAAAGAAAGGAGTGTGACATGTGAGCTGTGCTCAGTAACAGGAACCAATATCACTGATATTGATGAATTCCAGTCCCATGTTACGAGAAACTCCTCCAAACCAACCACTGTGGAGGTATGTGGGCATCCTGGGGCCAAGCAGGGCTCAGAGTGTACATTGAGAAAGCTGCTTCACTGAACTCTGCAACACTTTGGACTCAGTCTCCCTATTGGGGTGAATGTGACCTCGCAAAATTTTTTGGCAGGAGCAATTTAGCACTGAGAAGCTGCTGAGGAGAACCCTCTTCTCACCACCAGTGGGGTCACACATGGAGCTTGCAATAGCGGGCTCAGCCAGCCCTGAAAGCACAGACTGCGTCATGGGCTTGGAAGAAACATCCGTTTGAGAATTCTCAAAACACTCTAGGGACAGACTCCGCAAGAGCCTGCTATGTTTATATGAGCAGATGGAACGACAGAATTTCAAGATTTTTTATTTCTAATTTTTAATCACAGGATTTGGAAATATGAACATTCAGGTTATGCTATTCCAAATTATTTTTATTATTTTATTGCGGGAAAACAGAATTCAGTTAACTAGGATTAAGCAACAAAATCCACTTCCTTGTGGGATCATCTCTCTGGGCTAGGAAGGATGGAGACTTTTCAAGGCAGAGATTGCTCCATGGAGGAAAACACCTTCTCTTCATTTTCATGAGTAATAAGTTTCCCAAGAGGATATTTTTTGGAAGTTGAAGGCAGAATTTAAATGGAAAGCCCCACCCACTGTTGCTGGAAGCAACTTCTCTTCATCCTTTCTTTGACTTTTGATGCTTCCCTGGATCTGATTATTTAGCGGTGGGCAAAGGCTGGAGATGAGAAGCCAAAAGATAAGATTTCAGTGTAAGAATTCACGTCATTTTCATTTCAAGTACCATATATAAGCTTTTTCAGGGACACAAACTCTAGTTGCTCTTATTCTGGGGCAAGCTCGGACCTGCCAGGCCTTAGCCTGCCTTTCTTTGCCAGTTTTAAAATCCATATAGTAAGTGTGTGTGCTGTGAGTCTTTGTGTGTGTGTGTGTGTGTGTGTCTGTGTGGCTGTTGGCTCATCCTAAACTTTTTACTGGCATCTTAGGCTTCTGCAAGTAGAAGATTCTCTACATTAGGAGTCCCCAACTCCTGGCCCACAGACCAGTATCCATCTGCGGCCTGTTAGAAACCAGGCTGCGGCCGGGTGCAGTGGCTCATGCCTGCAATCCCAGCACTTTGGGAGGCTGAGGCAGGTGGATCACGAGGTGAGGAGATCGAGACCATCCTGGCTAACACGGTGAAACCCCGTCTCTACTAAAAACACAAAAAAGTTAGCCGGGCATGGTGGCGGGTGACTGTAGTCCCAGCTACTTGGGAGGCTGAAGCAGGAGAATGGCCTGAACCTGGGAGGTAGAGCTTGCAGTGAGCTGAGATTGCGCCACTGCACTCCAGCCTGGGCAACGGAGTGAGATTCCTACAATAAAAAAAAAAAAAAAAAAAAAAAAAAAAAAAAAAAAAAAAAAAAAAAAAAAGAAAGGAAGGAAGGAAGAAAGAAAGAAAGAAAGGAAGGAAGGAAGGAAGGAAGGAAGAAAGAAAGAAAGAAAGAAAGAAAGAAAGAAAGAAAGAAAGAAAGAAAGAAAGAAAGAAAGAAAACCAGGCTGCACAAAAGGTGAGTGGTGGGTGAGTGAGCGGAGCTTCATCTGTATTTACAGCCACTCCCCATCCCTTGCATTCCCACCTGTGCTCTGCCTTCTATCATATCAGTGGCAGCATTAGCTTCTCATACGGGCACAAATCCTATTGTGAATTGTGCATGCGAGGGATCTAGGTTGCATGCTCCTTATGAGAATCTAATGCCTGGTGATCTGTCACTGCCTCCCATCACTCCCAGATGAGGCAGTCTAGTTGCAGAAAAACAAGCTCAGGACTTCTAGTGATTCTATATTATGGCGAGTTGTATAATTATTTCACTGTATATGACAATGTAATAATAATAATAAAAATGAAGTGCACAATAAATGTAATGTGCTTGAATCATCCTGAAACCTAATCCCCCAACTCCTGTTTGTGGAAAAATTGTCTTCCATGAAACTGGTCCTTGGAGCCAAAAAGGTTGCAGACTGCTGCTCTACATCACCCCTACCAGGAGCGAAAGGCTCTTTTCTGCAGGTCAGCTTTCAGTCTTCCATCCATCATCCCTTACAGAGCTTTCTTCTCATTATGTGACCCCTAAGTGAACTGAGCAGCCCATTGCTAAATCCCAAAGTGGTCAGCATCATGCTATAACCTGACCTCACCCAGTTGAATGCATCATTAACTCCGTGTTCAAGGAGAAAGCAATGCTTTCCATTAAAGAAGGAATTTGAGAATCTCTGTGAGTTATAATGAGTTGACTAAATAGCATATAGAATCAAAGCTTACCTATAGCAGAGTCTAAATTCATTGAGCTTTCTGGAGCTTTATCTATAGCAGTCTAAATTCATTTGCTCCTAGCAAAGTCTAAATTCATTCTAAACACTTTTAAAGTGTTTAGAATCCTTCTCCCTTCTAACATCCCTTCTGCATTAGTCAGGTTAGGCTAAGTTATGCTGTAGAAGCAAACAACTCCTTAATGTCTCTCAGCAGCGTATTACAACAAAAGTTATTTCTCACTTATTTTATATATGGAATAGATGTTAGCATGGGGACTGTCCTCATCATGGGTACTCAGGGACAGGCTGCAGGAAATGCTATCATCCTGTAATAATGCTGCCATCTCAACATGGCAGGGGATGAGAGAGTGTGGACGATTGTGTGCTGGCTCTTAAATGCTTCCTCCAAGCATGACATGTGTTTCTTTCACTTATATTTCATTGGTCTAAACAGCCACATGGCCACGTCTAACTTCAATGGAACAGTGAAGTGCAATTTTCCTGTGTTCCAAGAAGTGGAAGACTATAAATGTGAGCAAACAACTGTAATGTCTATCATACCTTTAAGTGGATATCCAGCCTTGAATACCTTCAGGTTTAAAAGTCTTTATTCTTGCGGCGATATTAACCTGCCAAATGCAGATTTCAAGTCATCCTGAACACTTCTGACAGCAAGTATCTTACTCACGATTTGTTTGTTTATTTAACAAGCTGCTACACTGTGCTGAGCAGTGTGAGCAAAAGAGAAGAACATAAGATCTGTTCCTTTGCGGTCCCATGATCTTAGCCCAGGAGAGAAAGAGAGAGAAGACTAAGTGCCACAAAAGAAGTTCAAATTGCTACATTGTTTAGAGGTGACAGAAATTCCTTGCAGCTTTTGGGAATGGCTTCAAGGAATTGGCCTTCAAGTACTGCTAAAAAATTTTTAATGTAAGTCTCAATCTCTCTTTCTAAATTGGTGTTTGTAGAATTCTTTTATTCTTTGTTTTGCAAATACAAAATAGCTTAAAGATGAAAATAAAAGCCTGCCAAGCCTGTAATCTTATTCCTTCAAAATAAGCATTCTTAAAAAGGTGTGTGTGTGTATTACACATATGTACACACATGCTTGTATATGCATATATGTATACGTATATATACATATACATGTAATCTGCTTTTGACAGTCAGCAACATACGCCATGTTTCTATGTTGAAGCAATAAAGGGTGGCTAGTGTTTGGCTGGTGGCAAGAACATTTCAGATCCAGCTGAACAGAGGCATAGAGGCATGAGGTGAAGATGAAACGCTCAGTTTTGCTGGTACCATGGTGTGTGGAAGTGTAGAAGAGAGAAAGCTGGGAAGGTGAATGGATTGGGTCTCAGAGAATGTGCAGTGCCAGGTAGGGGAATTTCAACAATTTTCAGTGGGCAATAGTGAAACTAAAGATTTATTTAAATTTACAACAACTTTTCTAAAAGCCTTGCATTTTGTATAACTTGGAAACTACAGTTAAGCTATAGAGAAGGAAAACTCCCATGATCTCACCACTCGAAGATAATCTTAACATCTCAGCATTTGTATTTCTAGCTCATTTTCAACAGTTGTGCCCATTTTATCTTTTACAAAAGTGGGATCCTACTGCATATGCCATCTGTAACCTGATTTTTTTAAACCTAAAATTTTATAAAAGTTTTTTTAAGAATGTAAATATAAATTATTTTGAGTGGTGGAATAGCATTCTATTACATGGACTTTTACCCATAGAAATAACCAATTAAAGATCACACAAAAGGAAAAAGCAATTGAATTATCCTCCTCCTTAAATGCATTTCATTTACCTGGTTTTGAAATTAAAAATTGATTCATGAACATTTAATGAACATTAATTTCAGGAACATATACATTCTATAAACCCCTCCCACCCACCCAGCACACTGGTTTGCGAAAGTAGAACAAAAGAGCAATGGGTTGTGGGGAGAGGAGGGAGGAACTTTCCTTATCAGAAACCAAAAACGATTTGGTGGCTGAGGAATAATATGATCAGACTTGTGCATTTAGAAGAATCTCCTAGATGAGGGAGAGGGATTTTAAAGGGGAATGAAACTGGAAGAGAGTCTATAAGATAGACGGGATAGGGATCATTTTCCTTCTTGGACAGAATGAGGCAGGTGGCACAGAGAAAGTAAGTGGCTTGTTCAAGGTAGCAGGATATGGCTGCTCTAGGGATAAGACTATGATATCCTCATCCACAGACCCAGAACTCTCTCCTGTGCTGGCCTAATCGCAGATTCTGTTTCCCTGGCTTTCTATGTCCAGACGGGTGGTCATGGCATCACTTTTTGGGTTTTTACTCTTACGCTGGGAACACGTGCAAAGAGGATCAGTATTTAATAAAGCCATTGGATGCAGGCCACATCTCAGCCTGTGGCCGTTGCCTGAGCAAAAATGAGAAATATTTGGCAAAAATCTTTGGGCAAATAGCCTGGGAGACAATTTGACCTTGTACATAATTAGATTTGTGAACCAGTCTAATTACATAGTAGTAATTATATGACTAGACTCACACCAGTACTTTCCACCACCAAATGTGTGAGATTTTTTCTCACACTAACCAATTCTTCATTCTCGGTGGACACCAAATGGATGGCTACAACTCAAAGTCCGACACTATTTACCAGGGGATAGCATCAGATCCCACGGGTTAAGGGTTCAATCTCACAAGACTGCTCCCATTTCAGACAGCAACCACAAGTCCCAGTTATCACCTGTGCTTCTGATCAAACAGCCATAAATCGGAGGTTCCCATGACACCGTCTTCTGGTTTGATCATATGCTAGAATGGCTCACAGAAACCAGGAAAATAATTTACTTATCAGATTACCATTTATTATGAAAGGATACAACTCAAGAACAGCTAGATGGAAGAGATGCATTGGGCAAGGTATGTGGAAAGGGGCACAGAGCCTCCTTGCACTCTCTGGGGCACCCCCCTCCCAGTACCTGCAGGTGTTCACCAACCCAGAAGCTCTCCAAACCTCTTCCTTTAGGGTTTTTGTGGAGGTTTCATTACAGAGGCATGACTGATTAAATCATGAGCCATTGATCATTGACTCAGCCTTCACTCTCCCTCCTCTTCCTGGAGGTGGGATGGGGTGGGGTGGGGTGGAGTGAGTAGGGCTGAAAGCTCCAACCCTCTCATCTCATGGTTGATTCCCTGGCAAACAGCTCCCATCCCTAGGCTATCCAGGAACCCCCAGTCAGTCACGCATTAGCATAAAAAAGACACTATCATTGGTGAGATTCCAAGGGTTTTAAAAGCTGCCAAGAAAGGGAGAGGGTTATGTCACACCAGTCAAATAAAATTCACTATTTCAACAAATGCTTACTAAGCTCCTGTCCTGTGCCAGGTTCTGAGGGGAATTCTGACATGGATAATACTGAGTTCTAGTGCCCAGGGAGTTCACAGCCTGGTGAAGGAGACATAACCAGGGTGCAGGGAAGGATCGCCTGGGTGCCATCAAAGGGGAACTAGCAGCACTTCTAGGAGCACAGGAGAGGGGAGATTAACACTGTCCAGAAATCCGAAAATCTCTTTGTAGGTGTGGAGAGTGGACCTGGATAGGAGGAAAGGGAGGGTGCTATTTTAAGAGTACAGTAGTCTCCCTTTATCTGTGGTTTCACTTCCTGTGATTTCAGTTACTGACGTCAACAGTGGTTTGAAAATATTTATTACATGGAAAATTCCGGAAATAAACAATTCATAAGTTTAAATCGCGTGCTACTCTGAGCAGCGTGATAAACTCTCGTGCCAGCCCGCTCCGTCCTGCCTGGAACGTCAGTCCTCCCTCTGTCCAGCGCATCCGATTGTCACAGTACAGCAGTGCTTGTGTTCAAGTCACCCTTATTTCACTTAGTAACAGCCCCACAGCACAAGAGTAGTGACGCTGGCATATTGTTATAATTGTTCTATTTCACTATTTGTTATTCTTGTTAATCTCTTTCTGTGTTTAAACTTCATCATAGATATGTATGTATAGGAAAAGAAAAGACATCGGATACATGGGGTTTGGTACTATTTGCAGTTTCGAGCATCTACTGGGCATGATCCACTGATCAATGGTCTTGGAACGTGTCTGCCATGGATAAGGGGAGTCTACTGTATTGATTCTGATTAATGCCTGAGAATGGGATGTTATTTCATTCACACGAAAGCCTTTTTTCTTTCTTCCATTCTTTCTTCCTTTTTAAAAAAATCTCCTTCAGAAAAAAAAGCAACCTTGGATATATGAGACAGGGGGCAGGGTGACACAGGGGAAATGAACCACAGTCCTTTACCTGGATCTACTCAGAAGACTCTGTAGCTACTATTTCCCCAACATGTACCATGCCATGTATTTATTTGAATACTCATGTCCTTGTGACTCAAGTTGATGTTCTACAGGTCGTGGGAGGTCCAGGATCCTGACTCTTGGGAGGCAGTTGCAGTTCAGAACTGGCTTTCTCTTGTGGTTCTTTTTCCTGCAATTGTACAGGAGGCTTGGCTTAGAAAGTGAGACCCTGGCCCTTCTTCTCTCCTCCCCACTCCTGTCTGCAGCCCTGTGGGATCAGTAGCACCCTAGGTCCCCTTGGGAGCCCTGAAGTTGTATTTACATAGCTTGTTCCCATTGATTTGCATGAATTATTACACGAAAGAACAATCAGTGGTCCTCTTTCTTCTAGCGGCTTCCAGAACCACCTGCTCTTTGGTCCTGTCCAGTAACTATGTGGATGCCGAATGTGGAGGCTACCAGGGTCTCCATCAATCACCTCTCCCGGCTTTATTTTTGCTGGTGAACTCCTAGTCAGGCTTCAAATTTCAGATCGAATGTCACTTCCAATGGAAAGCCTTCCTGCACCTTCCAGCACTGTGCCAGCACTGAGGGAGATTCTGCCTCATCTTGCTGTTGCCACAGGCTCCATCCTTCTGCTAATAGCACCTGTCTAAGTTTGCTCTTGGTTTCTTATAACAGAATACCTGAAATTCGGTAATTTATAAAGAAAAGGAATTTATTTCTTATAGTTATGGAGGCTGGGAAGTCCAAGGTCAAGAAGCCACATCTGGTGAGGGCTCTCTTGTTGGTGGAGACTCTGCAGAGTCCCGAGGTGGCACAGAGCATCATATGGAAAGGGGGCTGAGTATGATAGCTCAGCTTTGTCTTCTTCTTCTTATAAAGCCACCAGTTCCATTCCCATGATAACCCATGAATCCATGAATAGATGAGTCAATTTGTAAGGGCAGAACCCTCAAGACCCAATCGCCTTTTAAAGGTCCCACTTCTCAATACTGCCACACTGAGGATTAAGTTTCAACATGAGTTTTGGAGGGAATGTTCAAACCATAGCGGTACCCATGACACAGTGTTGCCATTTATCTGTTTGCAAGTGTATCTCCACTCTACTGAGTCATTAAAGCACAAGGACTGTGTCTTAATTTATTTTAAAATAGCTTTTTAAATATATAATTCACATACCATAGGTTATCTGTTTAAAGTGCACAGTTCAATTTTCTTTTTTTAAATATAGACACAGAGTTGTGCAACCATCACCGTATCTAATTTCAAAACATTCTGTTACTTTCCAAAGAAACATTGTATTCCTTAGTAGTCACTCCCTTTCCTCCCACCTACCCTATTCTTAACTCTCAGCACTGGGCAACCATTCATCTATATTCTGTGTCTATAAATTTGCCTTTTCTGGACATTTTACATAAATGTTTTCATAGTAATTTATTTTTTGTACACTCTATTCTGCCATTCAGTAGGTGCTTAGGAAATGTTTGTTTGATGAATGAATGAAAGTACTAAAGATTGAGAAACTGCTCGAAAGCATGGCACCGGGGAAAGAACACTGGACCAAAAGCCAGAAGACCTGCACTCTAGGCCTGGTTATGTCATTTATTTATGTGACTTAGGGAAAATCACTTGACCTTTCTGACTCTCAGCTTTCTAGTCTGTAAAGGAGGGATAATAATATCTGCCCTCCTTATTTCAAAAGTCCACAGTAAGTGTCAAATGAAAAAAAATCACTTGGAAATATTTTGTATAGTTCTAAGCAGGCTGTACAGATGTAAGAATAATTTATGTTTGTGTTTACTCTCATCCCTTGAAATGCCTATAAAAATAAATCACTTATTACACAAATGACACAGGGAGAAGGAAGAACGACAGAATGCCAGTCTAAGGAGATCAACCGGTGGGATATTGCCTCCTGGAATGACTGCAGTTAACTCAGGGAAAAGAGCTAACAAATGCCCTGGTTATCCCATATCCATTACCACATGCATTTCCCAGCCAAATGGGAAGATAAAAATCTGTTCTCGAGTGAAAATTAAACTCAATTCACTGGAAGAAAAATGATCATATAATTTCCTCTTATCTTTTTGCTCTTAGGAAATTCTAATTAATATGCTAATTACTTTCTGTTTTGCAGGGCCTTTGCATCCATCGGAAAGAGGGGAGATTCAGGTTTAAGAGTGAGCTCTTTATTGCCTCACACAGAAGTGGAAGTGGAGAAGGAACTCTGGTCCATGGTGGCTCAGTCTCTTTCTCTCCCTTTAGGTTTAGAGGACTTTGTAGGGGGAATGTGAGTATATTTATTTCTCAAATGTGAAATTCAGGCTCTGCAGAGAGATATACAGGACAGAGATGGGATGAGATTATTAGAATAAAACCTCTGAATCTAATAAGGAGTAGTTTGGAGAAACAAAAAACAGTCTTGCATGTGAAGATTTATCTTTAGATAAACTTTTCTTCCACCCAACATTTTTGTAAAACTCCCCAAGTCCCATCCTTTCGTAGAGGTTAGCAGAGCCTCAGACCTTGGTCTGGTCCAGGAGAGAGTTTGGATAAAAATATGTGAATCTGGACAAAAGGGCCAGCCCCACTTCCTTCAACCTCTTAAAGTCTGAGACTTGGGGCTTTCCCAGAGGTGGGCCAGTGAGCCAGGTCTCCCCACTGTTTCCACCTGGCCTTTGGGCACTGCCTTCCAACTTGTCACCTTGTTTTTCCCATTCTCCTGATCATCTGATCAGCCTACTGCCTCCTTTCCCAATAAGGTCATGTTCTTCTCTTCCTCTGCTCCTATTCCAGCTATTTCCCCCATAGCCACTGCTTCCTTCTAATCCAGGGTTTCTTACCCTCAGCACTATTGACCCTGGGTCATATAGTTCTTTGTGATGAGGGGCTGTCCTGTGGCCCATAGGATGTTTAGCAGCATTCCCAGCCCATTCCACTAGATACCAATAGCACCTCCCAGTTATGACAACCAAAAATGTCTCCAGACATTGCCCAGTACAGATGGGCATGAAGTATGAAGTATGAAGTCACCTTATTTAGATCCCCTAAACCAGTCCTTCCTCCCTTCATCTGGAGCTCTTGTTTATTAAACATTTACCATGGAGAAGACACTGAATTAAATCTTTCATGCGTTTTATGCTGATGGTTCTCAAAATTTAATGAACATAAGAATCACCTTGGAAGGTTCTTAAACTACATATTCTAATTCAGTCATTTTTGGGGGGAAGGGCTTGAGATTCTACTTTACTTTTATTTATTTTTTTCAAGACAGGGTCTTGCTCTGTCACCCAGGGTATAATGCAGTGGCAAGATCATGGCTCACTGCAGCCTTGACCTCCCGGGCTCAAATGATCCTCCTGCCTCAGCTTCCCGAGTAGCTGGGACCACAGGCATGTGCCATCACAACGAACTAATTTTTATTTATTTTTGTAGACAGGGTCTTGCCATGTTGCCTAGGAGGACCTCAAACTCCTGGGCTCAAGCAATCCTCCCACCTTGGCCTCCCAAAGTGCTGGGATTACAGACGTGAGCCACTGTACCCAGCCCAAGATTGTACATTTCTAACAAGGTCCCAGATAATGCTAT
Source organism: Gorilla gorilla gorilla (assembly GCF_029281585.2). Lineage (NCBI taxonomy): Eukaryota > Metazoa > Chordata > Mammalia > Primates > Hominidae > Gorilla > Gorilla gorilla. Next base: position 49,862,557 of record NC_073224.2, on the reverse strand, counting down.
CACTGCTGGCTCATGGGCCACACTTGGTGAGCAAAGCTGCAGGTCATCACATCCTCATGGTCTTATGAGGACTCTATTTCACGAGTGAGGAAGGTGAGCCTCAGAGGGCTCATATGTGGCTCGATCACCTTTTGAACCCAGGTCTGCCTGCCTCCAAAGCTTGTGCTCATAACTAGATTCTCAACTGATGTTGGGCCAAGGTTCCTAGGTTCTCTCCTTGCCCTTCCTTCTGAAGTAATAATGCTATGATAAGCTCATCAGAGGCTGAGGCCCAGGCACATGTTTGCCTGAACTATCCATGTTATATGATTCCTTCCTCAGACAGAGTGAGCTACTCACGATCCCAGGTGTACCCTGAGGCCAGCCAAGGTGTATCCATGACCTCATGCCTCTGTTCCAGCCTGCCCTTTAACAGCTCATCCCACCTGCCTGCCCTCCCTGCCTATCTGCAGACAGTAGTCTAGGATTTCAGCTGCCCCGGGGGCTCATTTTCCCTCTCAGCTTCCTGCTTTAGCTGTCTCCTGCCTCCCACTCACCTATTACTCCAGCACTCTCACCTGGTCTTCTTTTCTGTCTCATCACTGCCTCTTGACATCTTTATCTCATAGTAGTTAGTTAGGGGTTCTTGGTAACGCCCTAAATCCACATGGTGGGAAGGGGGGAGTGGGGGAAGAGAGTGCGCTGTGGGGCTGTGCCTACTTCTGGAGGGTAAGACTCGGGCCCTCCAGGAACAAAGGATTCAGGCTGGTGGCAGCTATAGCCAAGCAGACTGCTGGCCAGGGATTGCAAAGGAGTATTTTGTTTGCTTAAGAAAATAAACAACACTGAGTATGAGATGGTGGGAGGGGGTGTTGGTGCCAGAGAGATTGGGAAGAGTCTGCCAAGGGTGTGTTCTACTCACTCTCCTCTTTTCTTTCATCTCCACGGAGCTGGAGGCAGTTATCCTGTCCCCCACGTCACATTCCTACTCCCGTTTCCCATGCCTGGACCCAGGTTGGGCAAACTCTTCCTGTAAAGAACCAGATAGGAACTATTTTAGGCTCTGTGTGCCATATGGTCTCAGTCACAACTACTCATCTCTGCCTCTGTAGCACAAAAGCAATTAGCAACAATATGTCAACAAACATATGTGACCCCATGAAAACTTTATTTATTATGGATACGGAAACCTGAAAATAATGTCTTTCTTTTGATTTTTTCCCCAATCATTAAAAAACGTAAAAACTACTCTTAGATCACAAGGTTAAGCCATTCTCAGCTTAGCAGTGGCAGGCTAGATTTGGCTTGTGACCTACAGTTGGCCAATCCCTGATTCCCAAAATGTATTCCTCAGGGATGTGGGCAAATACTTATGGGAAATGCTGGATTAAACAGAGTTAAGAAGCATCAGACATTTCCAGGACGGGCTAGCACATGCCAGGGCTCTCTAACTGACCTCATTAGGATTCATCTGTTTCATGGAGGATCTTGCAAGACAAGAATTCCTCAAACCTAGAGTCTGAGGACTGTGCTTTGGGAAACACTGCTCTGCTTGATGCCCTCACTGGGCACATGGTAGAATCTAGAGCTGAGTGCCTTGCTAGCTGGAGATAGGGTCAGAGCTCTTGACTGCCCTGGCAGTCTTGACACATGGTGCTGTCTGTGTCCCCTGAGTGGTTCAGAGCCACACAGGCCAAGACTAGCCCACCAGAGCACCAGGCCTCCCAGCTTTCTGGGCTTGTCCATGCATACATTTCCTTATTCTTCCTGGTTTCCAGAACCTAAGGAGAGGCACATTTTGGTTGAGTGATTATAACCCTAGGGACCATGGGTAGCTGCATGTCAGGAAACACTCCTCAACTTCCTGGCCCTGATGGATTAAAGGAGAGGTACTTACAGGTTATTTCTTCGCTGTGGACTACTGTCCCAGCATGAATAGGGCATCATTATTGAATTATTTTGACAGGAAGGAGACTGGTGTATGCTGCACAGTAATAATGTATTTACATGTGTACAGAGTTTACCAAGCACGTCTGTGTTGTTTTTGCATCTGTTTATTACACTTGCCCTTGGGGGGAGGTGGGACAGATTTTTAAAAAATTTATACATGCAGAGACTGCAGCTCAGAGAAGCTAAGAGACTTGCCCCTGCCCACACAGCCAGTGGTAGAGCCTGAACTCAAACCCAGGTCTCATCTCACCTCAGGGGCTGCTTTCCCCATCGCTCTATTGTCCTTAAAGTGATGGGTGACTAGGCAATGAAGTAATTCTCTAGGAAAGCATGACCAATTTCCCTTTCTCCACCTCCCTCTTTTTCCTCCACCCCTCCCCCCTCAGCCCCCATATATATGCCCAAATATCCACAAAGCCTTGCTTGCCTGCAAACCTTTACTTCTGAAACGACTTCCACGGCTGGGACGGGAACCTTCCACCCACAGCTATGCCTCTGATTGGTGAATGGTGAGGGTGCCTGTCTAACTTTTCTGTAAAAAGAACCAGCTGCCTCCAGGCAGCCAGCCCTCAAGCATCACTTACAGGACCAGAGGTGAGCATGGGGGATTCTTGGTTACTTTTCTTTGAAGGATTAGACCTCTGCTTTATTTGTGAAAAGGGGTCAAGGCGGGGACAGCAGAAGTCAATTTTTTTGAGTGTTGATGTAGGGACAAGACATGACTGTGATGAGGAGCTGCTTTCGCCAATTTAACACCAAGAAGAATTGAGGCTGCTTGGGAGGAAGGCCAGGAGGAACACGAGACTGAGAGATGAATTTTCAACAGAGGCTGCAAAGCCTGTAGACTTTAGCCAGGTGCGGTGGCTCACACCTGTAATCCCAGAACTTTGGGAGGCTGAGGTGGGCAGATCATTTAAGGTCAGGAGTTCGAGACCAGTCTGGCCAACATGGTGAAACCCTGTCTCTACTAAAAATACAAAAAAAAAAAATTAGTTTGGCATGTGTTTTTGATATTTTCAGATACAAAAATCCCAGCTACTTTGGCGACCGAGGCATGAGCATCCTTGAACCTGGTAGGCAGAGGTTGCAGTGAGCCGAGATCATGCCACTGCACTCCAGCCTGGGTGACAGAGTGAAATTCTGTCAAAAAAAAAAAAAAAAAAAAAAGCCTGTGGAGTTTGAAAGAACAGAATGAAAAGACATTGAGGGAGATGCTAAAGCATAGCCCCCGTCCCCCGTGACCCATAACCCAGGGGTCGCCGCCTCCCTAGCCCAGGTACCAGCAGAACCGGGTCTTCTCTGGTCTTCCTCCCGGTGTAGGGGTGGGAGACAGTTTCTTTAGGTGTCAGACCAGTGCCTGCAGTAAGAAAGGTTCTTAAATTATTGTGTAAAGAAGCACGAAAGAAAGGGAGAAAGTGAGAAAGGGAGGGAGCGAGAGGGGAAAGAAGGAAGAAAGAAAGGTAAGGAGGGAGGGAGGGAGAAAGGGAGGGAAAGGACAAACGGCAAAGAAGGCGGGGGAAAGAAATTCTCTGCATCAGTTATAATAAATACATAATGGCGTCAGGTTCCCCAGCTTGGAGGCTCTTCACACAGTCCTTCCCAACTGGCACTTCAGAGGAAGGCTTTAGAGATGATTCATCTGGAAATCTGATGCCTCTCTCTCATTTGGTTACTAAAAAAAGTGAATTTTTAGACTCAAGAGTGAGTGGTTAGTGGAGGTGGCATAGTCTGTGTGTGACCCTGACCTGCCCTCTGTGCCCCTCCCTGGGACCAGGATTAACCCCTCGCTCCCTTGTGATGAGGAGTGAGGGACAGCCATCTCCTGGGGCGGAGAAAAAGACCTGCCTGCCTATGTGTGCCTGGTGGCTTCAGGGCAGAACTTGGATAAGCACATGTCTAGTTCACCTCTTTGTTTTCCTGGGTTTGGGATCCCCAGACGTGGCACATTAGAACCTCCCATTTCTGCTCTCTTCTGGGTCAAATTCTGACTCGTAGGTTGTAGGCTAGAGAGAACTGCGATGGAGAAGGAGGAGGTGCAGGGCATGTGGGTGTGGACTGGCAAGGTGGGGAAGAGCAGGTGGACAGATGGCAAGACGAGCGGCCTTAAGTTTGAGGGGCAGAAAGACCCCTGCTTCACCCCCACTGCACCCTAGCAAGGCTGCCGGTTTGCAATAGTCTCAACTTGCCCATTGGTGAGTGCTCGAGATTGGCCCAGGGAGACCCTCAAAGCATTTTTCCCAGGGCATGTCACACTGGGTCAGAGGGCTGGCCTCACAGGCTGCCTCCCTTTCTTTCAGCAGACCCTCCTGCCCTCCTTTGCTGGCGACAGCCTCTCAAATGCAGATGGCTGTGCTCCCTTGCCTGGGTTTTACCCTGCTTCTCTGGAGCCAGGTACCAGGGGCCCAGGGCCAAGAATTCCAATTTGGGCCCTGCCAAGTGAAGGGGGTTGTTCCCCAGAAACTGTGGGAAGCCTTCTGGGCTGTGAAAGACACTATGGTGAGTAAAGTGCTGTTCTGGACCCAGTCGTGGGGGTTCCTGGGGGCAGTGGGCCAGTGGGGCGAGGGGATGCTATTTTATGATTCTGGAGTCCTTCACAGCTTGCTAATCAGTTTCCAGTTTCCCATATAATAACTCTGTGAGGTCAGAAGGCACCACAAGTCCCATTTACACATGAGGAAATTGGGGCTCAGAAAAAATGTGGGCAGCCTCGAGTGAAATAAGCAGTGCCCAAGGGAAACCATGAAGAGAGCTAGATTCATCCAGGCTTCGTCCCGAATGGAGTCTTCGGCTCTAAATCTGAGAACTGGAATGAGTGGCTGGGCTGCGGAGGAAGCTCCAAGGGCAAGAGGCAGCTCTGGGGTGCAGACTGTCCTCCCTCACATCCTGCTTCCTCACCACATGGAATATGGAGCCAAAATCCTGCCCATAGTGGTTCTTAAAGCAGATAGGCTTATTTCCTCCCATCTCAAATGACCAGAGGCATCAAACCACTTCCTTATCAAATCTATGTTCAGGCTCTAAGAATAAGAAGAACTCCTGGGACTCCATTTGCTCCTGGGGGGCCAAGCTTAGTCATTTTCGTAGCTGCAACCTTGTCTCCCCTCTGCATGGGCCAGCTCAGCCCAGCCTTTCCTGGGTCCTCCTTTCGTCCCTCTGGCCTTTGAGATCTCACAGACTAGATAGATTTAGGGGTCTAGGGAAGCAGCACATATTTGCAGAGTTGCTTTCTATGCTGACCCCTAACCTGGAGACGTCTTTTCTTTCTGTTTGCAAAGCAAGCTCAGGATAACATCACGAGTGCCCGGCTGCTGCAGCAGGAGGTTCTGCAGAACGTCTCGGTAATCAGACCTCAGGGACACCACCCTCTGTGGGACTGGTCTACTGTGGGTGGGAGTGCAAGGCTTTCTTAGGGGAGGTTGATGAAAGCCCTTCACTTCTTCCCTGGACTGACCTTACACAGGACAGGGCCAGGCTGTGAGCCAGGGAAGTCAGTGTCTGGGGTTATTGCTACGTGGTATGTGTGTGCAGTGGTACTGGGAGATGGGGAGGGTGGAGGCTTGTAAACATCTTTCTCCATTTAGCCAGAGAATTATATATTTCTCTTTTACTTGTATAGGCCCAATAGGCATCTACTTAGGTTCATGTCCTCTCTTCCATTTTCATCCTTTTCTGTGGGTCCTTTTTCCTGGGTCCTCCTTTGGTCCATCTGGCCTTTGATGTCTCACAGACTGGATAAATTTAGGGGGTCCAGGGAAGCAGCACATATTTGCAGAGCTGGTTTCTACGCTGACCCCTAACCTGGAGACATCTTTTCTTTCTGTCATGTGAGCTCATGTGAAGTGAGCTCATGACTTAAAATAATACCTAACAAAAGGATTCATCCTTTCTTTCACCACAATCAGGTAGAGTATGTTATCAAGGATGGGTCACCATCTTCTCATCATCCATCTAGTGGGCACAAACCTACTGAGCCCTGAGCCCTGAAAGATGTGGCACTTCAGGAGCTTGAGGGGGCTAGAGTGCAATTGCTGTGTCCAAAGATATTAGTTTCTCCTCATTTCTTCTGTTCTCAGTCATTTTCCAGCAAACTCTATATCACCAAGTCCAAGTTCAAGCACTTCTCAGGGTCCATCACATCCCCATAGCTGTTAAAGAGGCCATGTGGCATAGAAGAAAGAGAATATTAACCAGATGGGCAGTCATGAATCCTGGGAGCTAGGCTGTGTCTGCCACTGATTGACTATGTGACCCGGGGCAGGTCATTTCTCTCCCTGGGTCTTGGTTCCTCCTCTCAAACAAAGAGCTGCTCTCCATGGCCCCTGAAGGCTCCTACAGATCTAAGGTTCATCATCACCTTCTAGAAGATCCCTATCTCTGCTGTGCTTATCTTGCCTTGGGTGGCATGTGGGTTGTTCCTTCAGGGGGTCGGGGTGGGCAGAGGCCTTGGCTCAGCAGTGACCCAGACCTTCCCCAGGATGCTGAGAGCTGTTACCTTGTCCACACCTTGCTGGAGTTCTACTTGAAAACTGTTTTCAAAAACTACCACAATAGAACAGTTGAAGTCAGGACTCTGAAGTCATTCTCTACTCTGGCCAACAACTTTGTTCTCATCGTGTCACAACTGCAACCCAGTGTGAGTAGCACACGCTCTGGATACTGGCAGCTCTGGGTTCAAGTCTAGGTCTGCTTCCAATCTGCTGGGTGACCCTCTGCAAAGTCCTCCACCTCCCTGGGCTTCAGTTTGTTATCTGTAAAATGGGGATGATCACTCCTGCCTGGCAGGATTGCTGTGAGAATTAAAGGAGGCAGCCCCTTTCACAAGGTGGGAATTTGGTATCGGTTACCTTGGGGAATGCAGGATTCAGCCCTGGGCTCTCAGGCTTTGGGAGGCCCTGTGGCATCAGCAGGAAAACTGAGAGGGAGTTTGCATCTGCTCATATCTAAAAATTGGCACAACTTCTTTTCCCATGTTATGCAGCAAGAAAATGAGATGTTTTCCATCAGAGACAGTGCACACAGGCGGTTTCTGCTATTCCGGAGAGCATTCAAACAGGTAAGGCCAAGAGCTGAGAGCTTGCCCATCCAGCAGAATAGACTAGTCCGCACCATCACACAAGGGTGCCTCAGAGACCCAATGCAGAATGTAATGCAGGGGACACCATCAGCTTTGCCCCAAAGCCCCCTGACTTAGCAGGAGCACAGTTATATTTGCAGAAGTATCGTAAACTAAGTGGTCTTTTTTCTTCCAGTTTTTAAGTTAAAGTGCTTTTATATTTCCTTACAAGATGATTTTACGAAAGGAACTTTCCCTGTGTTTTGTAGGTACTTGGACTGGGCAACTGAAGTCAGAAGAGAGGGAGAAAGAAGGGAGACACCCCACCCCCACCCCATATACATCTGCAGTATTTTCCATGATGCTCAACTGGTCTAGTTGTGAAAAACAATTATGGGAAATTATTTTTGCTTTTCCAAAATTATGACAACAAAGAAAACCCAAATTTCATCCCCAGCCCCCCTAAAAACATAAATGATTTTGATCACTTTTTTTTTTTGAGGAAGAGATGCATCAGCTTTTAAATAAATGGTGAAGAGCAATAACATCTGATGGAGAGGGGCCACCTGGGCTCATTTCACCTGTGCAGTGGATTCAGGTGGTGGGCCATATCCACCCCATACTGCAGTTTGTGGTTCCTGTTGTTAGGGGTGCCATATGTCTTTCCCTTGTTCTTTGCCCACTGATATTCACTAGCCTGTTTGTCCTCACCCCTGAAGCAGATAAACACATGTAGATGGAGGAAAAGTGACAGGCAGGTGGGTTCATCAGTGGGCTCATCCCAAAGGTGACCCATCCCTTGGATTGGAGTCAGGTCTATTTTAGGCATGGCAGGTTGGAAGAAAGACTATTCTCATAGCTAAATGGCTGACCTTCAACCCTCTTTTCCCTTTAGTTGGACGTAGAAGCAGCTCTGACCAAAGCCCTTGGGGAAGTGGACATTCTTCTGACCTGGATGCAGAAATTCTACAAGCTCTGAATGTCTAGACCAGGACCTCCCTCCCCCTGGCACTGGTTCGTTCCCTGTGTCATTTCAAACAGTCTCCCTTCCTATGCTGTTCACTGGACACTTCACGCCCTTGGCCATGGTTCCCATTCTTGGCCCAGGATTATTGTCAAAGAAGTCATTCTTTAAGCAGCGCCAGTGACAGTCAGGGAAGGTGCCTCTGGATGCTGTGAAGAGTCTACAAAGAAGATTCTTGTATTTATTACAACTCTATTTAATTAATGTCAGTATTTCAACTGAAGTTCTATTTATTTGTGAGACTGTAAGTTACATGAAGGCAGCAGAATATTGTGCCCCATGCTTCTTTACCCCTCACAATCCTTGCCACAGTGTGGGGCAGTGGATGGGTGCTTAGTAAGTACTTAATAAACTGTGGTGTTTTTTTTGGCCTGTCTTTGGATTGTTAAAAAACAGAGAGGGATGCTGGGATGTAAAACTGAACTTCAGAGCATGAAAATCACACTGTCTTCTGATATCTGCAGGGACAAAGCATTGGGGTGGGGGTAAGGTGCATCTGTTTGAAAAGTAAACGATAAAATGTGGATTAAAGTGCCCAGCACAAAGCAGATCCTCAATAAACATTTCATTTCCCACCCACACTCACCAGCTCACCCCATCATCCCTTTCCCTTGGTGCCCTCCTTTTTTTTTTATCCTAGTCATTCTTCCCTAATCTTCCACTTGAGTGTCAAGCTGACCTTGCTGATGGTGACATTGCACCTGGATGTACTGTCCAATCTGTGATGACATTCCCTGCTAAAAAAAGACAACATAACTCAAGTCTGGAAGACTTTCTTCTCTATTTCTGGATGAATGCCCAGTGAGACTGTGTTGTATAGCTAGAAAAGGCCTTCTTCCCAATAGCAAGGCTGTGCATCTAGCCTTAAGCTCTGGCTGAACTTTGTGGTCGACATCAATCTAAAGATACAGTGTCTGACTATAACCTTGTTCCAAAAACCTAGGCAAAGAGTATATGTAGGAGGTGGGATATCACTTCCATGACATAAGTGCTATTGCAGAGCCGTGGCCACCCAGGAACTCCTGACTGCTTTCCTTCCCCTGCTTGTTATACATTGTCTGGAACTGGCTAAGAAATGGGGAACATTTGTGAAAACCAAGAAATGTAATGGTTTTGGATGAATAAAATAGACCAAAGTTAAGGCAAGTGCACAAATATCAGTGTCAGGCTATGGAAGAAAGATAAAGAGATATATATATATATATTTTTTTTTAGAGGGGAGATGCTGAGGTCAGGGCACTTATGTGCATCAAGTGATGGAGACAGAGTAAAGAGAATTTATAGATATATATGCATATCTCGCTAATAAGTTTGGTTTATCATCACATCAAGATAAATTGCCTTTAGCATAGAACTTGAGATAAGTAGACGTTCACTAGCAAGTGCTAACATTTGGATCAGGGCAAAGGCGTTTCCAGGAGTGTTTTTATACCAGACCCCTGCTTAGTCCATGGGGCTGAGGCATGTCACATAACTCAGAGCAAGAGCCTTCTATTTGTGTAAGACCCAACCCTGGGAAGGATGCCCGAGACAATAGCTATGCCTCTACCCCAGCCTGATGCCATGTGATCTAGAGCCTGGGCAGCAACAACCCTGTGGTCAAAGATATGGAAGAAACACTCTGCAAATCCCACAGTCTGTTCGACGGCTTGGAAAGGAAGCAAGTGGCATTGGGACAATTGCTCTACATGCCTACAGCTTACCTGTCAACTACAGGGGGCTGCCAAGGTGTGCAAGAGGACTTGGGGGCAGAGCCATGCTCAGGGCACAGATAGATGGGGATGGGAGTTGAGATGGGGCATGGGAAGTGATGAGGGCTCTGAGAACACATGAAGCAGGTATTGGACATCAGCAGACAGATGAGACTCCTTGGCATCACAGTCCGAGCCTGGGGTTGGGGGATAGCTGGGGAGTTGTCAGGCAGGAACATTGATGTAGTCATCTGAATCACTGTCCTCCATCATGGTGGCAGGCTGGTGGTAGAGGCTCACGTATTCACAGCTGGTCTTCAGAGATGGGGCATGGAGCCAGGGAGATTCAGACACCTGGGGACAATGAAAGAAGCATCACTGGATCTGGGTAGGGTGATTTTAATATCTCCCCAGGTGGATTTTCATAGTGGGCAATGGGGCATGGACATGGCTGCTGAGTTCCAGAAGGCAAAGACACAGAGATGGCTCAGCTCCATCAAGTGGAGTAGCCCTGGGGATTTTCAGGGTAGTGTCTCACCTGAGATAACTGGAAAACCTAATGTGGGCAGGAAATGCCTTAAATGGGGCTCAGAGTAAAATCATGTGGCTAAGCATGGGCCTGAAAGAGACCCAGCTGCCAGAGGAGTATCCCCTCGGGGATAAGATGCTGTGACTTATGGCATAAATATGCATCTTCTTAGGGAGTTATTCAGAAGTAGAGTGAGTCACCCTCAGCACCTCTGTAAGGGCTCAGAGATGCTGTGATGTGGCGTCGTGACAGTGCATTCCAGGAAGGGGGATGGATGGTGAAGGGGATAAGATGGCAGCCCACATGGAACACTGGTGCTCCTCTTCCCCAGACGGAAACTTCAGGATCATCCACCTTGAGGACAGTCAGTTCTCAAAAGACAGGACTGTGCCAGTGACCCCAACATGGCACAGTTACTATCGCATCCACTGAGGAAGGCCACAAGGGGGACAGTTACGTATTTAAACACAAGCTCTGAGAATTAGACGTCCAGCAGCCTGAATATAGTAGGCATTCAGGAAGTACTCATTGAAAGGAACTTTTATATATTTTGTACTTTACTAATGAGGGAAGCAGCAGCAGCTTGCTTTGAAAACATGTTTTCCATCAGTCAAGGAAGTAAGAAGCCACAAAACAGAAAAGAAAAAAAGAAAGAAGGTTGAAAAGAAAAGTAACAGTGAGAGCAAAGAAAACTAAGCAACAAAATTACATGGTCCTGGTATAAATGTCAGTGAGGATGAAACTCAGTCAAGTAATCAATGAAAGACAGCTAATAAGCACATGTTGGTAGCACTCCACTTAGATGATATAAGACCAGTCAAGAAAGACCTGGATCCCAGAACAGCTCAAGATGTCAACCCGAAGCAAATTAACCAGCACATAACAATAGGAGAAACGATACACAAAGTTGGAGGTGACACAGAGAAATGAGAGATGATCAAGATAAAGTTTCCAGGGTGAGAAGGACGGTGATAATATCTGAGCTTCCTTTAGAGGCCAAAGAAGAGGCTGAGGACGGGCAAGAAGATGAGGCTGAGGATGGGGAAGAGGATGAGGCAGAGGAAATCCTCGATGTATGACATGGTTTTTTGTTTTTGTTAAATTAAACGAACTTTGAAAAAAGTGAGCAAGTCATTTGTTAGTTTTTCACACTATCTTCTATTATGTTTTAATTAACTTTCTTTGTCTGATAATAGAGATGGTTTTAATTTGCTAAAAAAACCCAAAAATTTATCTTTCACTGCCTGTTATAGTTCATCATTTGAGATTAACTTATTTGGCTTAAGAAATGGAAATGCTCCCCATGGAAGCTATAATAATGAGTCATTAAGCACAGGCACCTTTTTGTAAATTTGCTCCATCAAGATTTTTGCCCCTAATAGTGGGAATGAGAGTTTCAAGTAGAGAGGCAGGGTCAGCTTGGAACAAGGTGCAGGCCCAGGTGAGGGTCTGTGTGGTCACAGGGCAGTTTTAGAGAAAAGGGCTGCTGGAAAGACGGAGTAGACAGACAGTGTGGCACCTGTTGTCCCTCCTGGTTGCTGCACCATCCTCTGGAGTCAATGGTCAGTATTCAGGTACCAGGACCTTGTGCACGTATTTTCGAAGCAAGCTGCTGCTGCTTCCCTCTTTAGTAAAGTACAACATATATCAAAGTTCCTTTCAACGAGTACTTACTGAATGCCTACTATGTTCAGGCTGCTGAACACTGCCACGCGGGTGTGAACCTTCTCTAGCACGGGTGGGGAAGGGCAAGCCGGAGAAGCCGGAGGGGGGACTGCACAGAACTGCCTCTTGTGGCTGGGTACCACTCTCCTCTTTGTAGTCAGGCCCACGATTGACCAGCTGGGTATTAAATTTCTCAGCCTGCCTTGAAGGGACGTTCACTACATGGTTAAGTTTCAAACTCTAGGATGCAAGTGGAAATGGTGGGAAACGTCAGGGTCATGGGCTTAAGCAGCAGCATTCTCTTCCTCCCTCCTGTAAGCTGGGACGTGCACACGGTCCTGGTGCCTGTGTACTGACCATGGAGCTGGCAAGACTCCAGAGGATGGCGCAGCAACCAGACAGAGGGAATTTCAGTCCGGAGACGACCTCTTGGCTCACTGGCTCAGGCCACCTCTTCCTGTCCCTGTCTCTGAGCCTTTATCTGGGGAGGGGGAAGTAGGCTTCCACCGTGTGGGCCCTGTCTTTTGGAGTCTGCTGCATTAGCTTAGTCTACACGCGAATTAAACAAGGGATTTTCTTTTCCCAGGCAGCTGCCGAAGATGGCGGGGGTGCAGGTCCTGGTGCTTGATGGTGGAGGCCATCTCCTGGGCCCCCTGGCGGCCATCGTGGCTAACTAGGTACTGCTGGGCTGGAAGGTGGTGGTCGTACGCTGGGAGGGCATCAACATTTCTGGCAATTTCTACAGAAACAAGTTGAAGTACCTGGCTTTCCCCCGCAAGCGGATGAACACCAACCCTTCCCGAGGTCCCTACCACTTCCCGGCCCCCAGCCGCATCTTCTGGCACAAGTACGAGGCTTGCTGCCCCATGAGACCAAGTGAGGCCAGGCCGCCCTGGACCGCCTCAAGGTGTTTGATGGCATCCCACTGCCCTACGACAAGAAAAAGCGGATGGTGGTTCCTGCTGCCCTCAAGGTCGTGCGTCTGAAGCTTACAAGAAAGTTTGCCTATCTGGAGCGCCTGGCTCACGATGGTGGCTGGAAGTACCAGGCAGTGATAGCCACCCTGGAGGAGAAGAGGAAGGAGAAGGCCAAGTTCCACTACCGGAAGAAGAAACAGCTCATGAGGCTACGGAAACGGGCCGAGAAGAACGTGGAGAAGAAAAGTGACAAATACACAGAGGTCCTCAAGACCCACGGACTCCTGGTATGAGCCCAATAACGACTGTTAATTCCTCATGCTTGGCCTGGCCTGCCCTTCCTCCATCGTCGCCCTGGAATGTGCGGGACCCAGGGGCCGCAGCAGTTCAGGTGCCACAGGCAGCCTGGGACATAGGAAGCTGGGAGCAAGGAAAGGGTCTTAGTCACTGCTTTCTGAGGTTACTTGAAAGCACTCAGAGAATTGTGCAGGTGTAATTTATCTGTGACCAATAGGAAGAGCAACCAGTTACTATTAGCAAAAAGGAGCCGGAAGACTAATTGGAGGGACCCTACCTTGTGAGTGGGGCGTCTGTTTAACTTTCCACCTGGTCATATGGCTCTGCAGCTGTTAGAATGTGCAAGCGCTTGGGGACAACATGAGCTTGCTGTTGTACAAACGGTATTTATAGAACCATAGACTGGGAAGATGTGCGACCAAGGGGTTACAGGAATTGCCTGTGCTCCTCACCTGTATTTTGTAATCAGAATCAAATAAATTATTTTTAAAGAAAAAAAAACAGGGATTTTTACCACACCCTTTTAAAAAAAACTTTATTCTGGGTTCTGCGTGTTTTGGACACTGTAGGCTGCTTTAGAGAATAAAAAGCTTTCTCATCTCAATTCTTAAAGATGAACGGATAAAGGCTTTCTACCCAACCATCAGTGGCCCTGAGTGGAAACGCGAGTTCCCTCCATCCACTCTAGATTTAAAGATGAATTCTCCTCACTCAAGGTGTTGAACCCCGTCTACATCTCTCCCAAGTCATCCTCTAGACCAAGCTTAACCGCCTCCAGAGAAAGGTAAATCACCTCCTCTCACCTTCGAGAGCTTACTAGAAAGTTCTCGCGCACAGGAAGGTGAACTGTCTAGGTAGCTTCCACCTCCCTAGGACCCCCTAGAAATCAAATCTCCTCCACGAGAAAGTCTTTCACATAACTGTGGAGCTGCCACCTATCATTCTCTGCTAAGCCAGCTGCATCCAGCACGCAGGTATCCCGTGACAACTGCTTGGCTAGAAGCCACGGAACCAGGTCTTCTACAGTTCCCGGTATTCAACCTCCTGACACCAAACAAGGAGGAAACTAAAACAACTTGTTCCTCGGCTCAGGGCCCAGGAGCTGCTGGGAAACCAGCTCTCCGGATCGCGGCGGCGGCGCGGGAAGCCACACTCGGGTCCCCGCCCAGGGCTGGGGCCGCCCAGTCGGGCCGCGGCTGCCAATCAGGGCAGGAGCGGAGCTTACCTGCAGCGGGGCGGGGGGCAACGGCACTCCGGGGCCTGGAACGGGGGCCTCCCCCGTGCCTAGGGAACAGCGAGAGCGAAGTGAGGCGGCGGCCGAGGCTCCCGCCCCACCATCATGCTACTACTCCCAGCTCCACCCCCGCCCCACTCCCAGCTCCACCCTGTGGGAAGCCCTGGCACCTGGGTGCGCGCCCCGCTGCGCCCGGCTTTCCCGGAGCCAGCGCACTCTTTCCGCTACTCCCCGTGGCCCGCCCGGCGGCTCACCTGCAGCGTCCGCTCCACGAGCGCGCCGCGGGCAGGCGCTGTAGATGTTGTTTTGGGAGCGCGGTCGCGGCGACCCGCGGGGCCTCTGGGAGCTCTGCAGGGCGCGCATCCTCACGGCCAGTCGGCGGGCCCGCCTGGAGAGGGCTTCCCCACAAAGCCACGGGAAGAGGGAGGAAAATGGCATCAGAGGCCCTTGCCACCCTCCCCAAACGAAAGGCTGCCTCCTCCCTCGGGCTTGGCAGTGTCTGACCTGGAGATGCTCCAAGCGTGGGGAATGTACGAGGCACGGCCTTGCCCTGCCCTGAAGACCAAAGGGCCCAGGCCGTTCTCCTCCTCAGACCAGTGGCCCCCACTTCCCTAACTTCCCTACACCCCAGGCTGCTCATCAAAAGCTCCCTGAGTTTCCCATGGAAGTTCAAAAGGGGGTTCTGAACGCTGTGGGCTCTTTGGGCAGCTCAGCTCTCCCTACCGAAGCCCCCAGCCCAGCCGCTCACCTTTCCTCCTTTCAACAGCCCTTTTCACCACCAGCCCCAGAAGTGCCAGCAGGAAAAGGCCCAGGATGGTCGGGAGCAGGATGTGAAATCCTTGGCCTTCCCTCCCAGACTGTGAGCCATAGTCCAGTGCTCTGGGGAGGGAAGGAAAATGAGAGAGGGAGGAAGAATTTATTAAAGGAGGTAGGTTGAGGGCTTGCTCCTGTGTAGCCAACGTTTTTGGAGATGACTTACAGGTTTGTCCTTTTGTTAACAGAATTCACTCCACTCCCCCCTCAAAAAGACTTGCCTATGGAGTCACGAAACTTGAATTCAAATTCATATTCCGCCTTTTACTGGTTGTGTGATCTCGAATGAGTCTCCTAACCTCTCTGAGCCTTATCTCTCCATAAGTAGGTATAGTAAAATCTATTTCACAGAACTGTTATGAGGATGAAATAAGAGTGGATATAAGGAATTTAATGCATCTTCCGGTGTTCAGCACCTTAGTTTCTTCACGAGATTATTGCAGATATTAACTGGGCTAGTTCCTTATAATGGTGGGGGAAAGGATGTTTTTCTCATAGTGCTCCTTCTGCCTAGAAGTTTTCCCCTCAATTTTCTCTGCATATTGAAATCTTACTTTTCTTAAAGGACATTGTGTAAGTCCTCTTTTCTTCCTAATTATGGTAAGCCAGATTTGTGTGTGTGTGTGTGTGTGTGCGCTTTGGGTTTCCAATTCTGTGGTCATGCCTGTTTCAGACTTTATCACAGTCAGACTTATGTTAGTAAGATCTGGATATTGCATATTGTCGTCTTCTTATATCTTCAGGACATAGCACAATGCTTGCAACATAGTAGAGAATAAGAAAATGCTGGTTGACCTTGATATTTTCCCTACTAATAGGTAGGAATCAAGAGTCCTGGTTCTATTTGAAACCACTTGGTTCTCATGGCCCCAGTTTCTCCTACCTATAGAACCCAAATGATTTTGGAGGTCCTCTTTCTCACTATCACCTTTGTCTTTGCTTATGCAAAACCAATTTTGATTATTATAGGGTTTTTTTTTTTTCGGAGTCTGCTATAATGCTTCCCCCTAGTGGTATGTTGCAGTACTTCCTTGGACTGCACCCCAGCCTTTAGACCGGTGCTGTCCGGGAGAAATGTGAGTCACATATGTAATTTTAAATTTCCTAGTAGCCACATTAAAACAGTAAAAGGAAATGGGTGAAAGTAATTCTATATTACTAGTTTAATAGTTAATTTTATTTTTATTCTCATTTAGTTCTTCCCCATAAAAACAGATCTGAATGAATCTAAGTGACTGGAAGAGCTGGGTCTCACTTCTTTCTACAGGATCAATGCTGGGGCATTGACAAGTGTGTTTTTGTTAAAGGAACTAATGAGTTAATGAGCTATACTCATAGGTGGTATATTTCACAGTGGCCTAGAGACAAAGCCAAGGAGGGTGTCTAATAATGGACATTGCAGTGGGTTTCAGTGGATCTCTTAATTCTAGCCTAACTCTAGATCCTGGACAGTGGTCTCTTACCTCTGCCTGTGCAGCCTGGTGTGGTGGTTGTAGCTGGGCGTCTGGGGCTTGAGCAGCCCCTCCAGAGCTGAGACTTTTGAGGCTGTAGTGGATGGCAGGAAGGTTGGGGGCTTGTCACCTGCTACTGAAGATGCTCTGGACACTCGAGGGCGGTGGGTGATTTGGGTGGTGGGGGAGGAGTGGTGAACTGGAGGGACCTTGCCCCTTTGAGCTGGTGTGGTAACTGCAGGAGGTAGCAGGAAAAAGGGATGTTCCTTTTATACACTCTATTCTCCAACAGGATTAGGTCACCGCCTCTTTCCACAACATACCCTTCCCTTTTATACAGACTACTTCTGTTCTTGCAGTCCTCAGGGCCTAAAATCCTTTTTAACATGCTATCTAGGCCTACTCAATTCCAAGTATATTTGCTTCAAATACCATTTCTTCCAGGAAGCCTTCCCTGACTTCCCAGGTAGAAGAGCTTGCCCCCCTCTGAGCAGGGGGAAAACCTTTTTTGTAGTTCTATTCCCAATCTGCCTTGTGCTGTATTTGCGTGCTAATCTATTCTCCCCCATTTCACACCTATCAGTCACAACCTTGGCTACATGATCTGTTCAATTACACTATCCCTCTTGGCTCTCAGCAGGGTTACCTAGTGTAATAATGTTCAATTAATGTGTCTACCTCATAGGCATATGGGATAATATGATGGAAATATTGCATGTCAAAATGCATTTAAAACTGGACGATGATATCAAAATGTAAAGGTATCATTAGTATGAACATCCTTAATCTTTTAGTTGCAAAATAGAGTTAAAATCATTAGATGCCAGCAGGTAGAAGACAGCCCTACGGGAAGCACGAGACATGATGATCTCCAGCTGGGAAATGTCTGCCCAGTCTTGGTTTCCGCAGTCATTCATAAAAAGCTAGATTTTGTGAGTGGAGCACAAACATCATTGCTTGTGTTGCCACCTGGTGGTAATATGTAAGTTCTGCAGCTAGGACCAGGTGACCTGACTGTCGGACAGGCTTGAAGGATATGGACAGCAGATCTCAGGGAGGTATGTGCCCTCTCTAAAGGCAGGGAATACACACCTAAGACTCAGCTCAGCTCTGCCAGCCACTCTATGAACTGAACATAGACCCCCTCCTCCATTTTCACACTGCCACAGCATCTCACCCACCTCTCCTACCCTCGCTATGGTGAACTGACCTCTGGTTACGAATTTGGAAGAACTGGCATATGCAGGCATCTGGAACAAATAGGGCAGATGAAACCATTTTGGAGTCTCAGGCATTGGCTGCTTTTCCCATGATGGCTCGTATTCTATTGGAAGGAAGAGGAATATGTTGGTGGTCTCTAGGAGGAGACTGAGGCTTGGGTGTAAACTGAAACTAATTCAGCCAAAGTGGATGACAGTGAGGGGATGAGGGCAGGGTCCACTGAAAGAAGCAGAGAAGGAGCTGGGTTGGGGGCTTCCCTGGAGGAAATACTGGTTCCCCCAGCCCAGTCAACATTCCCTGCAAAACCAGCAGAGGTCATTGGTATTCTAGGCTGTTGAATTACTGCTGCATATGTGTGGGGAACTCAGTGGAGGAAAGGAGAAAGGCGGGGTTCCAGAGAAATAAAGGATCAGGTCATAGAGTAATAAGATTGGCCTATAAATGTGGCTGGATAAATTAGTGTCTTTCCTTTATTTCTCATGGGACAATTACGTTGGATAGTTATTTCCTTTTGCTTCCAATTTCTTCCATCTCAGAGCCTCTCCTCAATCTCAAGCCTCCACTCCCCTCACGCCCTGGGTAGGATGAACAATACAAAGAGAGCACCTATCTTGTTCATTTCATCCATGTTGGGTAGAAAATTCTGTGGACCATGGAGGTAATTGACTATGAGGTTTTATATGGATCTCAATCATTATGTGGCTTATATGGCAACAGTGTAAGAGTCTAGGAGACTGTTACAGTTAGATGGCTGTCCCAATCTTCCCAAGTGAAACATTTTCTGGGTAGTCTGAGCCTCCAATCAGCGGAGGAACCTACCACTGTGGACATTCAGGGTGACTTTCTGGGTCTTTCCCCGGTCTGTGTTCATGCCCGCTCCGCAGGCATAGACTCCGCTGTCACTTTCGGTCAGCTGTGTTACCTCCACTAGGAACAGATTCTTGCGTGGGTATTGCTTCAGAGTAACTCGACCCTTGTATTCTGCCTTGATGAAGTTGGTGGTGGATACCACAGTACCACATGTTCCAGATCCAGCCATCTCCCGGCACAGATATATCCTCACATGCATTTCAGGAAGTGGGCACTTGATGGTAACTGATCCGCCCAGCTCCCCCTCTACCTTTACTTCTGGGAGGATCCTCAGGGCCCCCGATACTGCAGGGAGAGGAGATTAATGCAGAGGGAGCCCCATCTCTAACTATATCCCAGCCCCATCTACTTCCCAGCTCCAGCCGTCTCTCCAACCCTAGCCCAGGCCCCAGCCCAACCTCACATTCATCCCCAGATCCAGCCCTGTCCCAATTATTAGCCTGGCCTCAGCCTGTCCTTAGCCACAGCCTTATCCTCATTTCTTTTTTCTTTTTCTTTTCTTTTCCTTCCTTCCTTCCTTTCTTTGTTCTTTCTTTCTTTCTTTCTTTTCTTTCTTTCCTTTCCTTCCTTCCTCTCTCTCTCTTTTCTCTTTCTTTCTTTCCTTCCTTTCTTTTCTTTTTTTTTTTTAATAGGATCTCACTCTGTTATGCAGGCTGGAGAGCAGTGGTATGATCATGACTCACTACAGCCTCAACCTCCTGGGCTCAAGCAATCCTCCCAACTCAGCCTCCCAAGTACCAGGGACTACAGGTGCATGCTGCCATGCCTGGCTAATTTTTGTCTTTTTTGTAGAGATGGGGTTTTCATTATGTTGCCCACGCTGTTCTCGAACTCATGGCCTCAAGTGATCTGCCTGCCTCGGCCTCCCAAAGTGCTGGGATTGAGCCACCATGCCCAATCCTTATTCTCATTTCTACCCTTAGTCTCAACTTCAGCCTCATCCCATCCCCAACCGTATTCACAACCTCAGGCCAGCTCTATGTTCACCCCCAATCCTATGCCCTTGCGTTACGTTAATTTAACCCCCAGCTTTGGCCTCACCACCAAACCCAAACCCATAAGGACCCAGACACTAAACCATTGAGATGATAATCAAAAGTATATCACCCACTCCAAAGAGACATAATATGCCTCAGGTGACCCCAAACAGCATACAGCCCCCATGTGACCTCAGTGTGGTGCTGGGAGCATGGTGCGGTTATGTTGCAACAGGTTTTCCTTTCCAGTTTGGTTTCGCTCAGGCGCATCCATCCAGCCATTCATCCACAGCTCTATTTATTAAATCATTCAACAAGCGTTTATTGAATGCCTTTCCTGTGACAGTAAAGCAGCCGGTATCCCTCTCTCAGTCACAGATCATTTAGTGAGTGATACCAATCAATGGCCAGTGAGCAGTGTAATACATCCCATGAGAGAGATCGCACGGGGTTCCCTGGAAGGAGCAAACCCGGGCGCCTGATGTAGGCTGTTGCAGGGGGTGGCGTGGTCGGAGGAGGGCTTTCTGGAATAAGTGGCGTCTGAGTTGTGACCTGAAGGAATGGGTATGGAGTGCAACTGAGAGAGTGACGATGCTCATCATGGAGGCAGGGGACATAGGAGGGGAAGTGAGGGTGTGTGTGCATGTGTGCATAGGTGTGCACACACTGTATGTGTGCTGGGGAGGGATAAAAGATGTGGTTCATGAATCCCTGACATCATAAAGCTTATGCTTTGAGTGACAGAGGTCAGGTCTAATGCACTTGAGCCAGCTACAGAAGAGGGTAAGGCCATGTCTGATTAATTGCCAACTAAGCGGATCCCATAAGTGTCTGCATATTTCTGGGAAGAAAGTTCATAGGGTAAAGTTGTGTGTGTGTGGCAAGGTGGGGCTGGAAGGCTGAAGTGGGGAGAAGAGATTCTTCCAAATAGCCAGAACAGTCCTCTAACAGTCCGGGATATGAGAGAGAACATAGCATGTCCATAGGCGGAGAGACATTTGCAAACGTACTGAGATTTATCCACAGGGCACACTTTAAGAAGAGCACTATCGAGTTTAGTCAAACAAGAGTCAGGGATAGCTTAGGAAAGAGGTGGGGCTTGAGGCTTTGGGATAAAGACATTCTGGGCAAAGGGAAGAATTCTGACAATGGTAGAGAGGTAAAAACAATCATGGGAGGGGGAAAAGGGGGTTGGGGCAGGTGAGGAGAGTTGGAGAGGGAGGACGTACAGGAGGACGTTGAGATCTGAAAGTGTAGCTGATGTAAACATGGTAGGGACAGGCAGATGGACCAGCCAAAACCACGAGTTCTGACATGGAAACCCTCACATGAAAAACCCAGCACTGCTTTAAACCCACTGGAAATTGAGTCATGAGGTAGCCTCACAACTAGACATTGCAATGGA
Organism: Gorilla gorilla gorilla; assembly: GCF_029281585.2. Taxonomy (NCBI): domain Eukaryota; kingdom Metazoa; phylum Chordata; class Mammalia; order Primates; family Hominidae; genus Gorilla; species Gorilla gorilla. Next base: position 49,841,481 of record NC_073224.2, on the reverse strand, counting down.
AAGGTGACCTGTCACAAAGTGTCAATCAACAGACAAAGACCCAATCAAAGGAAGGTCTGGAGGAATCACCTTGTGCATCCAGACAGCCCCCACCTGTGTGGGAAGTTGAATGCCGAGGGTGGAAGCACGTGGAAGTATTCAAATGAGACTAACCCAGCCAGGAAGGGGGTGTGAATGCCACTTTCCCAAGAGCAAGATGGTACAAAATGGGCAGGGGGAAGATAGCAGAGATGGGGTCATCACCTATGTAGCAACCTCCAGCAGCCTCAGGCCTCCCAGGGTTGAGCTTTTGGTAAATCCCTGGCTTGCCTGTTCAGCTCCTTGTGCAGACCCTAGATGGATGAAGTGCAAGGAAAGCTGCTGGCTATGCTAAGCTCTGGTCCACAAGGAAGCAGTAGTTGGCGATGTGAAAATGACCAGACCCCAGGAAAAAGAAACTAGTTCTCCTCAAGTTTATGGTAGCTTCTAACCTATTCCCAAGACTTAGTAAAGCAGATTTTGAAAACAGAGAAAAGACAGATATAAGCTACTGGTTTAGACATCTAAAGTAGCACAGTGTGCATGAGACTCATCTGAGGAGATTGGCTACGATGCAGATGACCTGGTCCCGTTCTTGGGAAAGGTGATTACATCTGTCTAGGGCATGGTCTAGAAATATGTGTTTTTAAACAGGTGTCCCAGGTGCCCTTGCATTTCTGCAATCCTGGGTATATAACATTTACAAATGATTCCGGGGAAGAAAGCGAGGAATGAGAGAAGGCATCGAAAGGAACCAACCTGTTCAATAGTAATATTTCTGAGAGGCTGCTAAGTAAGTGACATTAATCTCTAAATTGGTGACTTGATTTTCAGTGGTTATGGTAGGGAAGAGGGGGATATGTGGCTTAAAGAATCACTCTCAATATATAAACAGATGTAAATACATGATTGGAAAATGGGAAAAAATTTTCACCATACAAAATAAGGTCAAGGTCCATAGGTCCTTGGTGGCTGGGGAGCTCTGGAGAGGGACTCTGGCACCCACTTAGGGGTGATTTTCCAGGTGGAAGTGCAGATGAGGACCTAGTCAACTCAAATAAGAGCAGATCTCAGGAAGAGGAGAGCTGGCCTGTGATTTTTATGTTTATCAAACGGAGCATGGATTTTTTTTTTTTTGAAGGATGAGAAACATCCCGCTCAGCTTCTTATTTCCAAATATAGTAACCTGGGTGTGTCCAGGCCTGCAGCCTGTCACAAAGAATGAAGTGTCCACCTCCTTTCAAAGGCCAGCCTCTCCACCTGTATCCTGAGTCCATCATTCTCACCTGTTTTAGAACTTCTTGTCTGCAATGATCCTGTTTCTTTCTCTGGCTATTGGAGAAAAATGGCCTTCTCATCTAGCATTGCCATAGCTTACACACATGTCCTGCTATTGCCCATATTTTCTTCTCCTTCTTTTTTTAAGACAGGGTCTTTCTCTGTCACCCAGGCTGGGGTGCAGTGGTGCAATCTTGGCTCTCTGCAGCCTCCACTTCCTGGGCTCAATTGAGGCTCCCACTTCAGCCTCCTGAGTAGCTGAGATCACAGGCGCCTGCCACCATGTGTGGTGAATTTTTTTTTTTTTTTTTTAGAGATGGGCTTTCACCCAGGCTGGTCTTGAATCCCGGGCTCAAATGATCCACCCACCTCAGCCTCCCAAAGTGCTGGGGTTACAGGCATGAGTCTCCATGCCTGGCTTTGCCCATCCTTAGAAATCCCTCAGTTGACCTTTGCCTCCCCTTCACCTGCCCACACACCTCTTTATTCTTTCTCAAATCAGTCATCAAATTCGCTAAATTAGATTCACTTCCATACCTCCCAATTTCTCTTCAATCCGCTTCTATCAGAATTTCGTGTCCAGTATTCCACTGAAACTGCTCTTGTCAAGTCACTGAAATTCTCCTGTTGCCGCATGTAATGGTCACCTCTTTGTCTTCATTTCCCCTCATCCTCTCAGCAGCGGTTGACAGAATGGAGCCAGCCCAGCTTGAAACACACCCTTGGTGTGGCTTCCTTAGTGCACACCCTCAACGGTGGTTCCCTGTCAGCCTGCATTCTTCCTCTCCTTCTCTCCTACCTCTCCATCCTGGCTAGCCCAGGCCCTGTGCCTCGGACCTGTTCTTTTCTCTGTCCTCCCTCCCTCTCTCCCCTCACTCGCTCATTGACTCCCGTGGCTTTTAAGGCTAATGCTATAGATTCCACCAAAATGTGATCTCCAGTCTTCCTCTGAGCTCCAGACTTGCTCTGACATCTCCACTTGGACCCTACTTGAATGTGTAAGATATATGCCAAACTTAGGACAGCTGAGAAAGAGCTGATTTCTCTTCCAAAACCTGACCTTCACATACTCTTCCGATGACCCCATCATCCACCCATCTGCTGAAGCCTAGAACTCATCTTCATGTTAAAGAATCAAGAATAAATTTTAAGTGTGTGTGTGTGTGTGTGTGTGTGTGTGTGTGTCTGTGTATGCTGGGTCCCAGCATCAAATGCATGTATGTATGTATGTATTATTATTATCATTAGTCAAGGTAAAAAGTTTGAAAGCTCACACTGCATGACACTGTCTTGCTTTATTATAGAGCTCTACACAGGGCTCCAGGCAAAGTGGTCTACAGTTTGTGCCTCATGTGCTAGGCCCTAGGGAGACCCACTCCAGCATTTGCAGGACCTGGAGTAGGAGTACAAATTAAGGCCCAAATACTATATATCTGAATATTTTTAAGTTATAAATCAAGCTAATAAACTGTTAAATAAAATTCGCTTTACTTCCCTAGCTTGACTAATGCACCCTCCTTGGATGTCCACTCTACTCCGTGGCCGTGCAGGGAAAACAACCCCAAGCTTCCTGCTCCCGGCCTCTCATCCCTTCCTCCTGCCCACAGCACAAGGGTCCTGGTATATACATAGTAGATACCCCAGCTTGCAAGTACAGTCTTCGTCCACCCCCACCTTCTTCCCAAATAGCCGCCCATGGACACCTTTTATAGGCCAGGGGTCAACCTCAAGAGGAAGACCCAGGATAGAAGCTTGCACCGTCATTGAAAGGGGGCCCAGAGTCATGTGGACAGGGAATTCTAGTTCTAAAAGAGAGAGTTTGGGTAGGGCATGGTGGCTCAGGCCTGTAATTCCAGCACTTTGGGAGGCAGAGGCAGGCTGATCATTTGAGTCCAGGAGTTTGAGACCAGCCTTGGCAACATGGTGAGACCCTATCTCTATTAAAAATACAAAAATTAGCCAGGAGAGGTGGCATGTGCCTGTAGTCCCAGCTACTCAGGAGGCTGAGGTGGGAGGATCACTTGAGTCTGGGAAGTTGAGGTTGCAGTGAGTCGTGATCACACCACTGCATTCCAGCCTGGGTGACAGGAGTGAAATCCTGTCTCAAAAAAAAAGTGGGGTTAGGTGTGGGCTTGGGGCGTGTGCCTCCCCCGGCCTGCAAACTGCTCACCTTGTGGGCATGGGCATGACTGGAGAAGGGTGGAGCCCATAGCAGGATCCCTTTTGGCCCAGCTAGAATGAGGGTACTTCTCAGGACAGACTGAAGTGGTGCAATTTGAGGACCCTTCATGCCTTTAGGCCTTCCACTCCCCGCCAAATCCTCTCTTCCTCCTCAGGCCTAAGTTTAGTTAACCAACCACCGTGCCCTCCTATGTCCTACTACCTCTCACAGTGTTTGATGTTTCATGTAAACTCCATTCCGTTGGACTTTTAGAGATTTTCAATCTTCAGCTTAACAAATATCTGAGTTTCTTTCATACTCAAGACATCGCAAAGAAAGCAAACATCAATAGGAAGCCACTTTAACCCACAAGGAACTTATCACTGAATAAACCAAATTAAGATGGACACACATTGAACATAATGCAAGGCAGCCATTGGGCTCAGAAGAGGGGGCTCAGGAATGTCTACAATAAGGAGGTGAAGTTTGAGATGGACTTTGAAGAACCCATAAAAAGTGAAGGTGGCCAGGTGCAGTGTCTCAAGCCTGTAATCCCAGCACTTTGGGAGGCCGAGGCGGGTGGATCATCTGAGGTCAGGAGTTCAAGACCAGCCTGGCCAACATGGGAAAACCCCGTCTCTACTAAAAATACAAAATTTAGCCGGTCACGATAGTGCGCACCTGTAATCCCAGCTACTTGGGAAGCTAAGGCAGGAGAATCGCTTGAACCCAGGAGGCGGAGGTTGCAGTGTGATGAGATTGCGCCACTGCACTCCAGTCGGGGCAACAGAGAGAGACTCTGTCTCAAAAAAAAAAAAAAATGGTGAAGGTGAGAGGAAGGGTGTTCCTGGCAGAAGGCACAGCATGGGCAAAGACATGGTGGCAGGAGTATGTGGCTTGTGTTCAAGAAGGAGTCCTGTTGGCCGGAGGTTAGGAAAGTGTTGGGGAGTATGGTTGGCTCAGAGTATGAAAGGGGGTACAAGGAGGAGTGTATATTGACTTCAGTAGGCAGTAGGAGTCATTAGAGGTTCTTGGGAGAGGTAATCCTGTGATCAGAAGTCAAGTTTAAGAAAATTAATCTGGCACTGCAGGCATCCTGAGTTAGAGGAAGTGGGAAAGATAGTTAAGAGGGGATTATGTGTTCTTTTCCCGTCCATTTCCTCTGTTACCTTCCTAGTATCAATTGCTGCTGCTTCTTATCCCAGTAGACATGGATCTAGAAACTGCAATGATTTGGCCATTGACTGGATCAAGGTCTGAATGAGGATACATGGGAAGAGGTGGTAATTAGCCATTCTGGCATTTTGTGGCTGATGATCAGAGATACTTCAGACAGGTGAAATAGCTGGTTTGGATGGTGATCAATGAAGAATTTGAGGTAAGGTTAGGCAGTTTACGTTTCAAATCTTGGTGGGATATTGAAGTAGAGGTTGCCCAGGAGACAGTTGTAAGTTGAGATATGGAATTCAGGAAATAGATTAGAGCTACTGAATGGATTACAGAATTTTCATTTAGGGTTGAAAGTTGGAAATTCGGGACTGAAAAAGATCTATAGAAAGAGTGTAGAGGTAAGAAGAAAGAAGTACAGAGACACTCGCTTTAAGATCCCATATTAATAGGCTAATACGTTTAGGAGAGATGACACCTTCAGCTCTTAAGAGTTAACACCTGGCTGGGCACAGTGGCTCACACCTGTAATCCCAGCGCTTTGTGAAGCTGAGCCAGGAGGATCACTTAAGGCCACAAGTTCAAGACCATCCTGGGCAACACAGCAAGACCCCATCTCTACAAAAAAATTAAAAATTAGCTGGGCATGGTGGCATGCACTTGTAGTCCTAGCTACTAGAGAGTCTGGGGTGGTAGGATCACTCGAACCCAGGAGTACAAGACTGAAGTGAGCCATGATCACACCACTGCACTCCAGCCTGGGTGATAGAGTTAACACCTGACTGAAACAGGAGAGTGTCTGGAGTGGAGAAAGGAGCATTAGCATGGAGTGAGGAAGGCATCCAACACCTCACGTGGCCTCCATTCTTGTCCTGCCCTAGGTGTTGGTTCACAACTGAATCCATCCAGAAACATCAGAGCTAGAGCTACCAGGCAATTCTTCTACTTGTGGCCAAGTCAAGCCTCATTCAGAGGTCTGAAGTGTTTCCCCACAGTACTTACCTGGCAGGAAGTAAAGTGGCCAAAGCCAGAAGTCCATTGTTCCTTCTAGAGTGCAAGGTCCATCCAAGAGCCCCTAGAGAGGGGGATGGAGACACGCTGCTTACTCAGGAACCCTTCACAATCTGGAGCTGGAAAGAGATTTCTAGCCCCCACGAGGAACAAAGCTTGACGATGAGGAAATGACAACCTCCCTTGTTTGCTAACTATTCTTAGGCTAAAAAGAGAGTGCTGACAAACCACAGCGGAAGTCAGGAGCTGAGAAAACATGTTGTGTGGAGTAAGAAAGGGTCACCCTGTTCAAAAGGCATCTAAGAAGTTCCTCCAGACTATTAGCAGTGACCAGGCCTGATATTCCTTTGTCTTGGTGCTTTTTCTTAGCAGGGCCTCCCGTGCTTTATGTATACTCATTGGCTTCCGTGCTGGGGTCATTTGCTTTCATTCTGCCTTCAGGATAAAAGAGCCTTATCACCAATTTTCCCCACCTGAGAAAGGCTGTATGGGCAGACGCTTGGGCCTGAAGTCAGAAGATGCTGACTGTAGTCCTTACCAAGTCACCAGTTAACTCATCTTTACAAACGTTTTTGAGCACCTACTATGTGGGGATACTAACTATGGACTTTGAGCAATCCATTACTTTTCTCTGAGCCTGAATTTCTTCATCTAGGAAATAAATGAAGCTGGGACTAGATGATCCCTGGCATTCCCTCCTGCAGAACACAGTTCCTGGGGACTTCACATAGCTCCCCAGCACCTCAGCCAACCTTCACCCTTAATCTCCCCAAAGTGTCCCCACAAGGTGCTGCCCTGTGGCAAGGGCTCAGGCCTCTGTCCAGTGGCCACCAAGGCAATGCCAGAACTGGGGTGTGACAGGTCATGCAGCCACTTTGCCTGAAGTCACAGCACCCTGGTAGAGCTCTCCTTCAGGACCCCAAGGGCCCAAGGGTCCAAGGGGAAGGCCCATGACTGATGGAGAGAGATGCTGAGGCCACAGGGCATCTTGGGAAGAGTTTTGGATGCAAGTCAGAAGACCTCAGGTCTTGTACTGGCTTGGCACTTTCTAGCTTTGGGCAAATTTCCCTGGGCCTTGGTTTTTTCCTTGATAAAGTAGGGATTGCCCCTACCCTGCCCACCTCACATGGCTTTTCTGAGGCCCAGCAGAACTCACAGGCATGGAAGTGCTTTAAGAAGCCTTCACTGTGAGCTGTGCAGGGGTATTACTTATGAGGGCATTCTCAGGGCTCTGTTCCTGGAAGTTTCATCCCTGGAGGTCAGTTCTCAGGGCCCCAACCCCAGGTGAAAGGACCTCTTGTGCCCCTGGAGGATCCGGGCTATACTCACACTGTTTCTGGGGGGATGTGACTGACAGAGCCGGGCTCCACAGTGGTTGTGTCAGCCACTCCCTGCTCGCCCCCACACAGCAGATTTGTCACATGTTCTCTAAAACAACAACATCCGTGGTGGAAGTTGAATGTGAGGCTCAGAGCAGGTGCAGAGGAAGTGTGTGGGGGGGGTGGGCAGCCTGCCCTGCCCCATCCCTATCTGAATATCCCCTGGCCCGGAGCAGCTGTGGTTGTGATGTCCTCCAGCCCTGAAATGGGCCAAGATGGCAGAGGGCAGCCTTGGGCCTCTCCTTAGTGCCAGAGCTCCCAGCTGGGATTAGCCCTACCCTTCCCTACTTAGCGGGCTCTTCCCAATGCCCCAGAGCTGTCACACAGCTGGGCTCCACCATGAGCTGGGCTTGAGGGCTGGGGCTGTCTTGGAGAGACAGAGAAGGAGAATATGAGTGAATGAACATGATGTGTGTGGGGGCAAGAGTGTGTGAGTATGAATATATGTATGAATGAATGTGTGAGTGTATGATGTGTATTGTATGACTCTGATGTTTGAGCCTGTGAAGTATGTGTGGTGTGTGACTGAGGTGTGGTGTGTGAGGGTGCAATGCATGTTGTGTGATACGTGTGTGGTGTGTGTGTGGTGTGTGGCTACAGTGTGAGTGTGTGTAGTGAGTGTGAACATGTAGTGTGTGGCTATGAGAGTGTGTGTTATGTGTAGTGTGTCTGTGTGAATGTATGATGTGTGGCTATGAGTGTGTATGTGCTGTGTGGTATGTGTGTGAATGTAGGATGCGTGGCTGTGTGTGATTGTGTGTGTGTGAATGTGTGGTGTGTGGCTGTGTCAGTCTGCCCTGTGCATAGTATGTGAGTGTGTGAATGTGTGGTGTGTGGCTGAGTGTGTGCTGTGTGGAGTGTGTGTGAATGTGTGGTGTGTGGCTATGAGTGTGCTGTGTGGAGTGTGTGAGTGTGACTGTGTGGTGTGTGGCTATGAACGTGTAAGTGTGTACTATGTGGAGTGTGTGAGTGTATGAATGTGATACATCAACAAAAACTTGGATTTTAGAATATTCATGTCCCCATATCTAGGACAAAAGTTTTTGGCTCTAGTGTGGCTAGGCTATGAATGTGAGTGTGTGCTGTGTGTAGTATGTGAGTGTGAATGTGTGGTGTGTGGCTATGAGTATGTGTGTGTTGTGTGTAGTGTGTGAGTGTGAATGTGTGATGTGTGGCTATGAGTGTGTGTGTGTGGTGTGTGGCTATGAGTGTGTGAGTGTGAGTGTGCTGTGTGTAGTGTGTGAGTGTGAATGTGGTGTGTGTCTATGAATATGTGTTTGTGCTGTGTGTAGTGTGTGAGTGTGAATGTGAATGTAGTGTGTGGCTATGAGTATGTGAGTGTGTGCATGTGGACTGTGTGAGTGTGTGAATGTGATATATCAGCAAAAACTTGAATTTTAAAATACTAATGTCCCTGTATTTAGGACAAAGATTTTTGGCTCTAGTGTGGCTATGAGTACGAGTGTGTGCTGTGTGTCGTATGTAAGTGTGAGTGTGTGGTGTGTGACTGAGTGTGTGAGTGTGTGCTGTTTGTCGTGTGTGAGTGTGTGAATGTGATATATCAGCAAAACTTGGATTTTAAAATACTAATGTCCCCGTATTCAGCACAAAGATTTTTGGCTCTAGTGTGGCTTTGAGTACGAGTGTGCACTGTGCGTCATATGTAAGTGTGAATGTGTGGTGTGTGGTTATGAGTGTGTGAGTGTGAATGTGTGGTGTGTGGCTATGAGTGTGTGTGAATGTGTGGTGTGTGGCTGAGCGTGTGTGTGCTCTGTGGAGTGTGTGGTGTGTGGCTAGCAGTGTGTGTGTGCTCTGTGTTGTGTGTGTGGTATGTGGTTATGAGTGTGTGTGTCAGTGTGTGGTGTGTGGCTGTGTGTGTGTGTGCTCTGTCTAGTGTGTGAGTGTGTGATGTGTGGTTATGTGTGTGTGTGTGGTGTGTGTTCATGAGTGTGCATGTGCTCTGTGTAGTGTGTGTGTGTGGTGTCTGGTTGAGTGTGTGTGTGATGTGTGGCTATGAGTGTGTGTGTGTGTGGTGTGTGGTTATGTGTGTGTGATTGTGTGCGTGATGTGTGTCCATGAGTGTGTGTGTGCTCTGTGGAGTGTGTGAATGTGTGGTGTGTGGCTATGAGTGTGTGTAAATGTGTGGTGTGTGGCTATGTGTGTGTGCTATGTGTTGTGTGTGGTATGTAGTTATGAGTGTGTGTCACTGCATGGTGTGTGGCTATGAGTGTGTGTGTGCACTCTATGCTCTGTCTAGTGTGTGAGTGTGTGGTTATGAGTGTGTGAGTGTGTGGTGTGTGGTTATGAGTGTGTGTGTTCTCTGTCTAGTGTGCGTGTGGTGTGTGGTTATATGTGTGTGATTGTGTGTGTGGTGTGTGTCCATGAGTGTGTGTGTGCTCTGTAGAGTGTGTGAGTGTGTGGCGTGTGGCTATGAGTGTGTGTGCACTGTGGAGTGTGTGGTGTGTGGCTATGAGTGTGTGTGTGCTCTGTGGAGTGTGTGTGTGGTGTGTGGCTATGAGTGTGTGTGTGCTCTGTCTAGTGTGTGTGGTGTGTGGTTATGTGTGTGGTGTGCATCCATGAGTGTGTGTGTGCTCTGTGGAGTGTGTGAGTGTGTGGTGTGTGGTTTGTGTGTGTGGTGTGCGTCCATGAGTGTGTGTGCTCTGTGGAGTGTGTGAGTGTGTGGTGTGTGGTTATGAGTGTGTGGTGTGTGGTTGAGTGTGTGTGTGTGGTGTGTGGTTGTGTGTGTGCTCTGTGGAGTGTGAGTGTGTGTGCATGTCTGTGAAGATCAGGGTTTGGCTGTGCTGAGGCTGGGGCCTGCCGGGCAGGGCGGAAGGTGTGTGGGATGGGAGTGGGCAGGACAGCTTTTTGCATCACGTGTGGCCCAAGTGAAACCCTGAAAACATCCCATTAGGTTACAAGACTAAGAGTTAGGGGTGTGAGGACGGCTGGGCAGGAGGCGAATGTCTGGAGTTTGAGGGGATCAAAATCCCCAGAACTGGGCTTGTTCCATTTACCTTTAGCTGTTGCCCCTGGGTCATGGGGGTTGGGGCCCAAGGGAAGACTGACCGCTGGTGAAATTGTGAAGTTTACAATTCTTACATCCTTATTTTCTTCTCTCTTTTTTTCTCATCTAAGCTCGATTTCTCCTTTCTGACTCACAGGGCTACCATGGTGCCCTGGCACTCCTACTCCCAGGGGAGTGTCTGCCAGGCTGGAGCACACCATGGGGCAAGGGAGCCAATGGCCCAACACCCTCTAGGGGCCAGAAGGGGTGAACCTGATGGAAAACATTCACAGCCCCCCGACAGCAGGTGGAGGGAATAAATAATGCCAGATCCAATGGAAAGTGAAGTCCTTGAGGTGTGTTCATTCGCTCTGTATGATGACCTTTTAGCTTAGGCTCTGCCATCCTTCCTATGTTACAGATGGGCTAAGAAGAACGTTTCTCGTAAGGCTGTTGTGAGGATCACATGAGGCAAGTGCTACAAGGGACTCAACACACAGCCTGCGATGTGGTCAGAGTGCAGTGGAGATGAGCCACCGCCACTGGGTGGAGTTTGTTGTCATGGGTTCTGCTTGGTTATTGCTTTTCTCTGCTTTGACCTCCCCATGGCTGGGTTACAAGGGCCATTTTCTGGGCCTTCCCAAACTGAGGGCCTCCATCCTCAGGTGGTCCTCTCCATGACCCAACACTGTTCTCTGCAATGACAGACCACAAGAATCTCCTTGTCTGGTGGACTCACCAAGAACAAGCCCCCTCCCCAGGTAGAGGTACCTGACTCAGGGACCCTGTCGTCCCGTCCTTCCAAGCACCGCAGGACCCCAGGCTTGCCTGTCCCAGAGCAAGCCACTCCACAGCAGCAGGGCCTTGGAGCATTTACCTTTACAACAATAAGCCCATTTGTGACTTTTTTTTTTTTTTTTTTGGCAGAGTCTCACTTTGTCCCCAGGCTGGAGTGCAGTGGCGCGATCTCGGCTCACTGCAACCTCTGCCTCCTGCGTTCAGGCAATTCTCCTGCCTCAGCCTCCCAAGTAGCTGGGATTACAGGCGCCCACCACCACGCCCAGCTAATTTTTGTATTTTTAGTAGAGACGGGGTTTCACCATGTTGGCCAGGATGGTCTCGATCTCCTGACCTTGTGATCTGCCCGCCTCGGCTTCCCAAAGTGCTGGGATTACAGGTGTGAGCCACCGCACCCAGCCATGTGACCTTTTTAAAGATAATAAATGGTAGGATTTTGGTGACTAAGATTTCTTTCCTGACTATGGCCATATTCCTATTGGAGTTCTGAGGTTAAAACTCCAAATATGCAGGACTTTTGGATCAACTTCAATGTGACATAACAGCAACAACCTGGATTTTAGGATATTCATGTCCCTGTATCTAGGACAAAGATTTTTGGCTCTAGGGAGAGTGGTTTGGCTGCCCTTTTAAGAATCAACCTTGGAAGAGACACTCCAGAGCTGCTTGGCTCCTATACCGATGATCCTCTCTCCATGCCTGCCTTGCTCCACTGCCTGCTGGGACCTTTGGTCTCAGTCTCACCGCTTGCCTCTCAGCGTGTCCACTGTCCACTTAGACATGTAGCCTTTTTGAGATGATCTCTTATTTTTGTTGCACAGACTCCTTAGTAGAGATAATTATTTTAGGAAAGCTGGGAGGGATGGGGTGGGAAACTCTACTTGTTTCTCTGCCTGGGGGACCGGTTTCATAGACCATAGCACAGTCAGTTCCTCTCGCTGCTGTTTAATGTTCTTAGGAGAGATGTTCTGTTGTGAGTTTTGGAAAAGTCTAAATCAGAGATCTATTTTTTAGCTTTACAAAACAAAATCAATTGCTATAAACAAGTTCCTGGCTGGGTGCAGTGGCTCACACCTGTCGTCCCCATGCTTTGGGAGGCAGAGGCAGAAGGATTACTTGAGGCCAGGAGTTCCAGACCAGCCTGGGCAACAAACAAGACCCTGTCTCTACCAAAAAAAAAAAAAAAAAAAAATTCCTAACCACTGTTTGGCCTTAATAATGCCCAGCAGTGGTTGAGCATTAATAATAGTTGGGCCTTCATAATAGTCCTGTTGGGCCTTAATAATAGTCCTGTCTTTACATATTGGACTTTAAAAAAGAATAAACATTAAGATAATTCAGGAACTTGGGAAAGATTTCCTTGTCATCAAATGTTTAAACAGTTCCTTGAATGCTCGGGGCCACTGACCGTTGCTAATTGGTTTATCATCATCAATCCTGCAGTTTATTGTCACTCCCCTGTACTAAGCTGAATCATATCCTCTCCAAACTCACGTCCACTGGAACCTATGAACCAGCTTCCTTATTTAAAAGGGTTTCTCGTGCTACACGAGGAGCAGATGGACTTTAAGCCTTACTGACAATATCACTTAGGAATAATATAAGATCGCTTTTGGCTTTAGTGACATTACTTGACCTTTGCTTCAAAGGGCTGGGATAGGCTACACGAGTTCAGGACTGGCTCGCTGGTTATTGCAATGCGTACAGAAGTTGCATCTTAATCCTCTACCATAAACATGGCCCTTTGGTGAATCAGAGAACAGCTTCCTGGAAGGGTTTCTGACACACCTGTCATTTTGATCCTCCTGGAACGATTTGCTGTCATTCCAGAAGGTATGCATCCCCATCACAGAAGAAAGAAAAAAACATTTCTGATGCCCCCTCTTCTGGCTGGATAGAAGCCCAAGACTCTGACCCAGGTCAGGGCCTGGGAACTGAGACTGGAGTACTGCAGTTAGTGGGGCTGGAGGGAACACCAAAGGAGGCCTGAAGTCTGAGTCCCAGGAAAAGGTAGGCTTGGGAAGCTCATAACATCCACAGCATTATGTTTAAGGCCTGGGTGGAAGCAAAGGTTCACATCAGGCAGGATGGCAGACTGGGGAGAACTCTCTTGCAGAGAGAACTCTCCACACACAGAAGCCCTGTGGAAGAGTCTAGGGGTGAGATGGGGGGCTAGCTGCCAACAGACAGCTTGGGCAGCCCTTAGAGGATATGACATGGTTCAGCACCAGAACCTAGGAATGATCTTAACAGACAAGGGGGTCCCAGGGTGCCTAAAATTGGGACCAAAGCAAAAGGCAGCCAGATGCAGTGGCTCACGTCTGTGATCCCAGCACTCTGGGAGGCAGAGGTGGGAGGATCAGTTGAGCCCAGGAATTCAACACCCACATAGGCAACATGGCGAAATTCTGTCTCTACAAAAAAATATAAAAAGTTAGCCAGTGTGGTGGCGGACGCCTGTAGTCCAAGCTACTCTGGAGGCTGAGGTGGAAGGATCACTTGAAACCAGGAGGTTGAGGCTGCAGTGAGCCATGATTGGACCACTGCACTCCAGCCTGGGCAACAGAGTGCCCTGTCTTAAAAAAAAAAAAAAAAAAAAAAGGAAAAGAAAAAGAAAAGAAAAGCTCTGAAGAGGCTGGGAGACAGAAGGTATTGGGTGCAAATACAGTCTGAGCCTCGTTGGTGGCAATCACAGTCTTTAATTATTGTCATATTTCTGATTTGTTAGCAAGTGCCAGCTTGTAGGCTGGTTGAAGTACAGAACTCAGAGGAAAAAAGAAATTAAATTTTAGCTTTCTGGAGAGCAGCCCCTCTCTGGCACCATCAAACACTTCTTTGTTTCCCTTCAACTTGGAACTCTTCAAACATCAGGGGTTGTGAGGGTTTGGCCATTCTTTTATCTTGGGTCCATGTGAGTGACAGAAATGGTGGGGCCTGGGAAAGATCTCCCTCCTTTACATTTTCTCTTCTCCCTCCTCCTCCTTATTCTAAAACTGTGCCTCCAACAGAGGGGCAGGGACTCTTGTAGAGAGATCCCTGGCCCAGGACAGGAGATGCCAAATCTAGTTTATTTCACTGAGGGCCTTTGAGAAAAACGCTTCAGGGCCAGGCTCAGTGGCTCATGCCTATATAATCCCAGCACTTTGAGAGGCTGAGGCGGTGGATCACTTGAGGCCAGGAGTTCGAGACCAGTCTCGTCAACATGGTGAAACCCTGTCTCTACAAAAAAAAAAAAAAAAATTAGCCAGACATGGTGGCCCACATCTGTAGTCCCAGCTACTTGAGAGGCTGAGGCATGAGAATAGCTTGAACCTGGAAGGCAGAGGTTTCAGTGAGCCGAGATTGTGTCACTGCATTCCAGTCTGGGTGACACAGTGAGACTTTGTCTCAAAAAAAAAGAAAAGAAAAAAAGAGGCCTGACGCGGTGGCTCACGCCTGTAATCCCAGCACTTTGGGAGGCCGAGGCGGGCAGATCACGAGGTCAGGAGATCGAGACCATCCTGGCTAACACGGTGAAACCCTGTCTCTACTAAAAATACAAAAAATTAGCCAGGGGTGCTGGCAGGTGCCTGTAGTCCCAGCTACTTGGGAGGGTGAGGCAGGAGAATGGTGTCAACCTGGGAGGCGGAGGTTGCAGTGAGCCGAGATTGCGCCACTGCACTCCAGCCTGGGCGACAGTGAGAGACTCCATCTCAAAAAAAAAAAAAAAAAGAAAAAGAAAAACGCTTCACTCTTCCAAACCTCAATCTTCTCATGTGTGAAATGGTAAGAATGTGGGTTTATAATTACCTGTGTGTATGCTCATCATACATGACCCCTAAGGCCTTAGGACTCGAGACATTTTATGACCTCTCCCAATAGGGGCAGAGGTGAGCACCCCTGGTGAAAAGTTAAGACTCAGTGAGTATAAATACTCCAAGAAGAGCTGTGGCTTCTTTTACTGGTGTCCTCAGAAAGGCTGTGAGCAGTGTTGGTGGCATACCTTTCACAGCATCTAGCAAAGCACCTGAATTCTAGTGTGTATTCAAATACATCTTTTGATGGAAGGAAAGAAGAAGAGGGGAAGGACGGGAGGGAGGGATGGAGTGGAGGGAAAAATTCTGTTGACATCCCATGATAAGGGTGCAGAGGGGCGCTACACGTCCCTCCTTTCTGCAATCAGCTCTCCCACCCCGGTCCCTCTTCCTTCAAGGGACCCATGAGGACCTCTGTTCTTCTCCGTACCTGAGGTTCTCTCAACAGAAAGAAGTTGCAAGTGGGACCTCCTCATGCCACCCTCATCCCCAATAGGAACAATTAGGCCAGGCTTCGATGTCACTGAGGAGGGGACCAGCACGCCTCTGAGGACAGTAGGAAAAACCTAGGCAGGTGTTAGAGCAGGGAGTGAGGTCCCCAGGAGCTGAGGGCCCCAGGATCGACATGATTCTGAAGGTGATTGTCATGGGTGCAGGGAGCAGGCGGCGACACCGTCTAGGCTTCCTGGGGGCCGTCCTGGGCCTCGGCGGCCACGGTGCTGGACTGGAGCAGGAAGTCTTTGTAAGCCATCTCGGCTTCCTCCTTGGATGACTAAGGGGCAAGAGGAGAGGCGTCAGTGTTGGGGGCACTGGCTCAGCGGGTGGAGTCGGGGGAGGGGAGGTGCTTAATGTCCTGAATTCGTGATCTTGGTCCAAGCAACACAAGCCTTTGGGGCCCACTGTTCTCATCCCAGCCCCCATGCTCACCAAGAAGGATGCATTTTGAGAAATGGAAAGTTGCAGCCTCTAAAAATATCTCCTTCTGTCTCACTACCTCCTTCTGACACACGGAGTGGAACCACCTCTGTTGCCCGGGCCTGTCCCCGGAAGCTGCCCACACAGTCCACGGGCAAGGTGGCCTAGGCTGGGGTCAACCACGGTGGTGTATGTTTTTCTTTCTCTACCAGCCCAGACAGGTAGCTTTTTGGCACCACAAAGTTAAAGGGGAAGGCTGTCCCGGGAATAACTCGTTGTAACTTTGCTAAATGCCGGAGATGTTTCAAGAAAAAGTAGATATGATAAAAACAACAACAACAACAACAACAAAAACTATCACCTCGGGATTAAAGGCATGAGATGTTATTTTTCTTGGTCCCCTGAGTCCTAGGGAAGATTGAGGGGATGGTATATGGCACCCAAAGGCAGGAGTTGCCTCTGGTGGGGCTTCAAGAGAAGTGAGCAGGGGCTTCTAGCCTCAAACTGCCCACCGCAAGCAAATGTCTCCTAGGCCCAGGCAAAAAGCTGGTCCTGAGCAAACCCTCAAGGGAGGATGGGTGGCCTGAGGTCCTTGGGTCCCCCAACCCAGGAAGAGCATCCATTTAATCACCAGCATTTGGCATTGTAGCTTCCCATCTTTTATGCACTTGCTTTCCTCATCTCCTGGCCTGCCTCTCTCCTGCAGTTTTACAGCCTAATCATATAGCTCACCTCCTTCCTGGGCCTTATCCACATCAGCATCCCACAACCAGTAAGATATAGTTCTTCCTCAAAAAGTCCTGAGGACTCCTGAGGACTATTTATATCATCCTCCCTATTCTGGGATCGGCCCCCATGTTGAGGTAGTTCTTCCTGAAGTCTAACTGCATCCCCTCATGCTGCATTTCCTTGTCACGTAGTGGGGCTTCCTTCTTCCTCCTCACCCTTTTTGCCTTCTTGGGTTCTTTGGTCTCCGTGGTGCTCTCAGTGGTGGCAACAAACTCTATGTGAAGAAAGAGGGTAGGTTAGCCCTTACTAGCCTCCTTTTCCCAACCCAGATGTGGGACCAATTCTTACTCTCCCCAGGGGCTGAGCATTCCCTTGAGTGAGGGTCATACCATCTTTTCCTCCGAGGGATGTCTCCTGAGTGATTGAAGAGGCTCCCATGTTGTCATTGGCTCCAAATTCCCTGGAGTTCTCGAAGTCTGACATGCTAATGTCTGTCCTGTAGCTTCTGATTGAAACTCGGTCTGTCCAGGAGGAAGAGGAGTTGGTGTAGGGACAGGGGCTGGGACCTAGAAGGCCAGGCTGGGCTGCTTCTCTCTGGGCGGATCCACTGTAGCCCTGCAGGACAGCTGAGGTGGTGCAGCTCTGACTATGACCCAGGGGGATGGAAATGATCCGAGTCTCCTCCCCAGTCCCTTTTCCTGGGTAATCAGGACTTGGTAATCCCTGATCTTTGTCACTCTGGGACCTTTCAATGCACAGCATCTCCTTTGGTCCTCACATCAGCCCCGTGAGGTCGTGATTATCATCCTTGACTTGAGCCATGAGGAAACTGAGGCATGGCATAAGGATGGCCCAATGTCACACGGCTCATTAGTTAGCCAATTAGTCCAAGCCCAGGGTCTCCTGAAACCCAATCTCCTCTTCCTGGCAGCCCTGCCTCTGAACCTAGATCCTGGGTAATTGGAGATGATTTTCCAGAGTTAGTATTTGGACAGCAGCTCTGAATTTCAGTTTCGAGTATGTGTGGGTTTATCTTTCCCCATCCTGCTTTCTCGGGATCCTTTGTTTTAGCTCATGAAAAAGAAGAGACACAGCAGCTTCCTCTATGGGTGGATGATTCAGGACTGAGGGCTCGGGTTGGAGGTGGGAGGCAGGGAGTATTCCAGGGACTCACCGACGTTCTTCCTGTGCCGGGCTCTGGCCACCCCCACAGCCACGGCTCCCACTGCCAGCACCAGGCCCAGGGGCACCAGGGTGGAGACCAGTGCTCTGGAGCTTCCACCTTGTTCCTCAGAGCTGGAAGAAGGCTTAAGTTAGTTCATCCCTGGAAGGGAGATCTGGGGGCCCAAGGATGTGCTGGCAAGGTTGGCTCGGTACTTTTTCCTCCCAGATTTATCCACCCCATCCTGCTGATGCAGCTCCCTAGCTCTGTTCTTCTAAGAAGCTTTCCCAGACTGGCAAAGGCATGCACTGGGCCTTGTTGCATCCCAGGCCTGGAAGATTGAACTGAATTGTAAACACCTCCCCAGCCATGGGAGAAGGGCAGAGGGTACCACAGGACCCTCCCACGTATAAGCAGAGGTAGTAAGGGCTGCCCCAGTGCTCAAGAGACAGATGGGCTTTCCTCCTTGGACCTGGTGGCCCAGCCTCAGGTGCTTGGCTCTGGGGTGTTCTCCGAGTGGGGAGCCTTGAATCCTTCCTCACCTGCCGGAATCCACAGATGCTCTGCTCCCATCGGCTTGATCTCTTGTATCTGCCGCTGCCTTTTCCTCTGCAACAAGCCTGGGATCCTGAATGGCTTTGTTCTCAATCTCCCGAACACCAGAGTCTAGCACCTTCTCATCAGGAGCAGCGTCTGCCTTCGCTAGGCTGACATCGCGGGACTCTGCAGCAGGGAAGAGTGGGCCTGGGTTGTGATTTTTCTCTATGCTCTTACTCCTCGAGGTGAAGGAGTCTGGGGGAGACTTCATGAGGAATCACAGGGTCAGGGTTCGATCTCAAGGCTGTTGGGGTAGGACCCAGGATGACATTAGAAACAGCTGTGATGGCCTTCTTCAGCTGTCACAGATGATCTCTGCCCCATTACTACCAAAAGTATAGTGGGGACCTTCAAGGCTTCGTGTCATAGACGAGCTGTGCATAAAGGCTGACCCATCACTTATGCCCGGGAGATTTTCAAGGCTCTGAGACGCTGCCCCAGGCTTCCTGACTGCCCAGCTGGGTATGATAGTGCTGCCCCCTGGAGGTAGCATGGCGATGGGCCCCTCAGTGAGTCCCATCCGCAGGGTCCAGACACAATAGGATTTCTTGAGGGACCACAAAATACCCTTATTAGGGCTAAAACATTTCATGTGAAATTTTAAAAGGGGACTTGAAATGCAAATTTACTAGATGTTTCCTAATTTTCCTGATCAGACCTTGTAAATGAAGGTATCTGGCCCTCTTTCGAGGGCAAGCTTTGGCAGGGGGAAGGGGGATGAACATATTGCATATGACAGTGATGTATGCATATTCTTCTTCTATACAGAGAAGAATATTTCCAGATATAGAAGAGACTTCAATCTGGGTTGAAGTGGCAACTATGGGACTTGTCTCTTTTTTTTTTTGAAATGGAATCTAGCTCTGTTGCCTAGGCTAGAGTGCGGTGGCACGATCTCAGTTCACTGCAACCCCCGCCTCTTGGGTTCAAGCAATTCTCATGCCTCAGCCACCCAAATAGCTGGGATTACACCACCATGCCCAGCTAATTTTTGTATTTTTAGTAGAGACGAGTTTTCTCCATGTCGGCCAGGCTGGTGTTGAACTCCTGGCCTCAAGTGATCTGCCTACCTCGGCCTCCCAAAGTGCTGGGATTACAGGTGTGAGCCACCACATTCAGCTGGGAGTTGTCTTAATGCCGAGGTTAAATAGCAAACCCACTATTTTTACTTAGTTGGTATGTTTATTCGAGATGTCCCTTTTGAAGGGCTCAACGAGGCTATATAGGACCTAAATGTCCCCTCCCTTCCCACTCTCCACTTTCAGCCTCTTACAGCCAAACATAGGGGCCAGCACTGATTGAGAAGCTCTTAGGCAGGGGCCTTCAGGAAGTCCTGCCTCTGGGTCTGAGGGGTGCAGGCCCTGTCCTTGGAGACTCACCTGCTGCCTTCCTCTCTTCAACTGCCACATAGATGGCTGCAGTCTCTCCATAGAAGTGGCCCTGCTTCACTCCACACCAGTACCAGCCCTCGTCAGCCCTGGTCACCGGGTTCAGGGTCAGGGAGACAAGCCGGCTGTTCTCGTCACAGTTCACGAAGGCCTTGCTGGGGCCTTCGTCTTGGCTGGGTAGGGCCTGGCAGCCCGTGTTATTCCACTTGCACCAGTATTTCTCGTACGAGGAGAATTTGCACGGGAAGTGACAGGGGACCTTGAGAGTCTCTCCCAGCACAGCCGTGACATTCCCTGGTACCTTGAGGTTTGGTTCTCCTGGAGGAGGGAGGGAGGTAGAAATAAACACAGAAGTTGGTACTTGGAGATGCTGCAGGGAAGTGACTCTGGTGGGAACCTTTGTCCACATGTCATATACACATATATATATTTTTGTTTTTGTTTTTGTTTTTGAGACAGGTTCTCTCTCTGTCACCCAGGCTGGAGGGTAGTGGTGCGATCATAGCTCACTGCAGCCTCCATCTCCTGGGCTCAAGCGATCTGCCTGTCTTGGCCTCCCAAGGTGCTGAGATTACAGGCATGCACCACCATGTTCAGTCTACATATCCTCTTTGGATAGCATTAGAAATAAGTATGTTATTCTGACTACAGAAGAAATGTAATTGTGTGCCTAGGTAATAATTATTATTGATGAGCACCATGATCAATCCAGAGTCTACCATAGACCATAGATCTTCGCACATGGACTTCAGTTTGCTTTCCTCACTCTTCCTTCTCTTCTAGACTCAATACAAAGAGGTATCTGCAGTCCTTGACTTCAGCTGATGCCTGCACACTGCGAAAGAAGCCCATGTTCTTGGTAGTAGGAGGTAACATGTACGGTAATTCAGAGTGTAAGGTGCGTGTTATAGGCATGAAAATGTGACCTCTGGGTAGGTGGGCTCCCTCCTGAGGTCTGGCCCATCAGGATGGAGGCGGGTGAAAAAGGAGGAAGAGTGGTTGGGGATGCTGCTGCTGGCTGGAGAGGTCTTAGAGCTTTCTCCCTCCCTGTTCAACTCTTACCTTCGATAATCTTGATCTCCACGGTGGTCCTCCAGCGAGTATCGCCGTTGGTCAGACACCAGTAGAAGCCGGCGTCCTGGCTGGTGAGCTGGTTGAGGATGACAGTGAAGGTGCCGTTGCCTGGCTCCTCCAGCAGGGAGAGGCGGCCCTCGTACTGCTCCTTAACCCGCCCCTCGCTCTCCACCAGCAGGGGGCAGCGGCCATTCTGGGCCCCTTCCCAGAGACACCAGTACTTGATGCTTTTGCTTTCCTTAGGGTTGTAGGGGCAGAGCACGGCCACAGAGCCTCCTGCCACCCCCTTCACCACAGTGGGGCTGCGGGGAATCGTGGACTCTGGAAGCACAGACAGAGATGGGATGGGAGGATGGCCACGCAGGAAGAGCCTTGCGTGGCCTGAGAAGCTTTCTTCCCGGGGTCTCAGCCAGGATGGGGAGTGAAGTTTACACGCATCACCTTACCCTCTTCAGAAAGTGAAAAGGAACTTTCCTAATGTCACAGAGCCTGCAGCTGGAGCCACCAGGGCCAGACCCCAAGGGCTTGGAGTCTCCCCATCAGCCTGCACATGTTGTTCTTTTCCCCCATCTTATTCTGAGCAGAGAATGGAAGGAGTTGAAGGAGAGAATATCAGCTCTTCTTCTTTGGCTTCTTACAAAGTCTCCCTCTGTGTAGGTTTTTGTCTATTTAGTACACTAACAAGTGTATTCCACAAAAGTGGCCCAATGGATTATGCCCAAATCAAGAAAATATATTTAGGATGGTGTGATGTAAACTATAAAGTATGTAGCAAAGGTGAGCTTAATTGTTGGGGCCCCAAGGGGCATCTCAAAGACGATAGCCATTCTTCAGGCAGCTAAAGCTGAGGTCCAGAGAGAACCAGGTGACCAAAGATGCAGGGGATTCTGATGAAGACCCAGAGCTGGATGTGGACATGGCATGCAGGGAATATAAGCCCCTTTAAAAAAAAAAGTCACAAGCACAGATACTTGGAACTGCAAGTACTGGTTTGCTGTTTCTCACAAGGGCAACTCTATGCAGGGTGCTCTGGGGTGAGACGGAGCTGGGATTTAATTCTTTCACCATGCTGATGGCTCACTGGAGTAGGGCTGAGTGGGCCAGATGGTGCTGAAATTCACAAATAACCCTATGAAATGTGACAGTGAAACATTTAGAGGCTGGGGCACTCCTGGGAATGCATTGAGACCAAGATAAGCCAATCCTTTTTCCATCTGAATGTGAGGGATGAGGCACCCATCTTGTTCAGGGGCCAGGGGAGGGGACAGAGGGCCCCTGCAGAGCCTGCCACAGCCCTGAAACACAGTCTATAAGTCCTGCCTCAATCAAGAGCTTTACTCACCTCTTGCTTGTTAAGCAGGGACAGCCATCAAAAGGACTTTGATAACAGAAGAGTAATTAGGAGCTGCCATCAGGCAGAGGTTGCTTTTTCTTGCTGCCCTGTGCAGCAGCCCACGCAGCCTCCAGTTCGGGGCTGGTCATTGAGTGGATGCTGTTGGCTGATTGATGACTATTGATGAATACACTCAGAGGGAGCTGAGCTTGGCTCTCACCTGCGAGACTGCCCCACCTACTCCCACTCCTTCTCTAGGGTCTTACCCTCATTGACGAAGAGTTGCCAGGCCTGGATGGGCGAGCCTTCCTGCAGCTGACCATCTGAGTGGGCTCCACACAGGTAGCGCCCTGCATCCTCCTTCCTCAGGCCTGTGATCACCACACTGAATGAGCCATCCTTGTCCTGGGGGTTGAGCAGGATCCTGCCCTCAAAGGCTGGGGCCCTCTTCCCCAGGGTGTTGACGACCACGTCACAGTTTTCCCCACTGCTCTGTCGGCACAGAAATTTGGCCACGTTTGCCACCTCAAGGCCCAGGGCACAGTGGAAGGTCACTGAGCCCCTCAGGTCTTCATAAACCAGCTCGGGCTCGGGCTTTAGCACTTGGAGGTCAGCATTCTTCTTATTACTATTGGAATCATCCCCAGCCTGGCAGAGATACTGCCCAGCATCGCTGAGCCTGAGTTGGTTGATGACAACGCTGAACACTAACTGGCCAGTACCCTGAATGTCAAGGCGTATTCTTCCCGTATAGTTGGGATTCACATAACCACTGGAATCGATGACCAGCACAGGGTACAGGCCTATCTGCTTGTACAAGGACTTCCTCTTTGGAGCATTCTCAGTCTTGAAAGGGCAGTCGATGGTCACCGTTCTGCCCAGGTCCACTGTGTAGACTTTAGTGTCATTTAGGAGCCCAGGACCTGCAGGATGAGGGGTGCAAGGTAGGGGGCGGGCAAGTTATGATTCTACTTTCTTGCAACATAGGACTATTTGCTATTCCCAGTTAGGGTGTGGGTGGACTTATAACCTGGAATGCCCTCCTTCCCAGAGGAACGCTGTCGGAATATATTTTCCAAGGCCCAGCTTGACAGCTGTCTCCTCCATGAAACCTTTCCCAAGCTAACACTAATCTCTCCCTGCCCTGTGCTTTCTTGATACATCTGCATCACTTATTACATCCAATCTGGTGTATGGGTAATTATGTTCTCCATGGACTGGAAGTTCCTTGAAGGCAGGAACATGTTTTTCTCATGTTTGACCCCTCTGCTGTGACAAGCACAATGCCTCTGGGTAGTAGGTGGCCAAATTAATGTGTGCTGAAATGAACAGAATGAATGTAAATGCAGGGTGATGGATTTCAACGCATACAATAGAAGTTTCTAAAAATTACAACAGTCTAAATGTGAAATGGGCTGTCCCGGGGAGCAGTGAGTTTCTGCTAAAGTGCTTAATCAGAGGCTGCATACCCATCATCAGCATGTTCTTCTAAGTGTCCGGTTAGGGTGAACCCTAAGCCCTCTTCACCTCTAAAGATTCTGTGGTTTTGAATCTTGATCCCCACCTAAATGACCTCCTCATTTAGTCCACAGACAATAGTATGCATATTCCAAAGGAGCAAGACATGTCTTTGGGAGTCCCCCTGAATTTCTTTTCTCCGTAGACCTCTCTTTTGAGTTGCCCTTGACTACCTAAAACAGCCTCATTGTGTCAGAAAGAGCTTTTCTTTTTTTCTCTTTCTCCAACTAGAATAGGCTTGTTAGCAACCCATCCTTTCAGGATCTTGGTCTTTGGTCAAGATCTAATAATCTAATTTACCCTGATAATACCGAAAGACTAAGGGTTCCCGGGTTAAAAAAAAAATATGCATTTTACAAGAAGCCTTTTGGCGGCCCAAACCTTGATGGAAAGGTGCATTGATGATAGGAATTTAAGGATCCCTGTAAATCTCTCCCTACCTTTTCTACCTCCTTAGCCTGATGTCAGATTTCCCTTTCTACCTGTAGCAAACACCAGAAAACTTGTCCTTCTGATACCCTTCTAAGCTGGGGTCTCCAGAAAGCCTAAAATGTTATAGGCCACCAAGTCCTAGAAGGGTTCACTCATCACCCCCAAGTAGGCCCTATCTGTCTTCTTCTCCTGTTCTAAGAAGTCTTTGCCTGGGGAAAGGGGAGCCTTCTGACCCCCAACCCGGCTACACATCCTTGTCAGGAAGTTCCTCCTCAAGCCCTCCATGCACCTTAGAGAATTCCCTCTAACTTTCCCCCAGAAGCCCAAGGAGCTTGGATCCTTACCCTGGCTGACCTCCAGGCTGACGTCAAAGGACAGGCCTCGGCTATTGATGCCCAGGCCACACTTGTAGCGCCCGGAGTCATCCTGGCTCAGCTGGGCAATGTTCACCACAAATGTGCCGTTCTCCGGGAAGTTGGTGAGGTTAGCCCTGCCTGCATATTTGCTGGAGACGTAGCCCTCCGAGGAGATGAGGGTTATGCAGCCGCCTCTAGCTCCCTGCCGGCACCAGTACTTCCGGGTGTGCCGGTTGACAGAGGTGGGTGGGTAGTAGCACGTGATGGACACTGAGTTACCTTCCACACTATTCACCTCCTCGGGACCAAATATGGGACTCTTCGTGGAGATGGCTGTGGGTACAGAAGAGAGAGGCTTTCTGAGGCCCTTGAGAGGTAAAGCCTGTTCCAGATAACCCACTATGAGGAGATGTGGTTTTCTACCTGACACGTAGGCCCTGTGTTGATAATTTATCATATATCACAGCTGGAAAATTGCTGAGATTAAATAAAGTGACTGTTTTAATCATGATTAAATTCTAATTGTAATTCATTAATGATAACCATTTCAAGGACAAGGGAATGACAAATTTATGATAACCCTTGTTTTTTATTTTATATATTTTTATTGTTTTGAGACAAAGTCTCTCTCTGTCGCCCAGGCTGGTGGCCAGTGGCACGATCTCGGCTCACTGCAACCTCCGCTTCCCAGGTTCAAGCGATTCTCATGCCTCAGCCTCCCAAGTAGCTGGGACTACAGGTGCATGCTGGCTAATTTTGGTTTCTATTTAGTAGAGACAAGGTTTCTCCATGTTGGCCAGGCTGGTCTTGAGCTACTGACCTCAAGCAATCCACCCTCCTCGGCCTCCCAAAGTGCTGGCATTACAGCTGTGAGCCAGCATCCAGCCATCCATTGTTTTTTCAAACAATAACACCACTTTCGTAAGGTGTTACATGTTTGCACTTGCCATGTGTTATTTCCTTATATTTCTAAAAGCACTTTGTAGATGATTTTCTTTTCTTTTTTTTCCCCCAGATAAAAATATTGAGAGCCAGAAAGGATAAGTGACTTCCCTCGGATTTCACAGCGGGTCATAGAGATGCTTGGTTGAAGTTAAGGTCTTTGTTATTCTCAAAGATCTTTCACAGACCCCTGGCCTTGAGATTAGGAAGTGCCATTCCTGTCCCTGACTTCCAGCGCTCACAGATGTGGCCTTTCACCGTCTTCTCTGTATGACTCTTCCTCAAGGAAGTGCCAACTTTGAGAGGGACATCCCTGGGGATGAGTCTGATTTTAGTGTCCCCAGGGAGGTGAACCCTGGAGTCGGGCAGGCTGAAGGGGTGGAGCTTGGGGAGTTGGGACCTGGCAGACACACCTGGGAAGACCGCCAGCAGGCAGGTGAGCACGAAGAGCAGCATTGCTGGTGGGTCCTGAGCGCCGCACCACTCAGGCCGACTTCTCGTGTGCAATGCTGAAAAACAATAATCACAAGGAGATGAAGCGCCCCTTGTCTTCCAAGACTAGTTGACCTTAGAGTTTCTGCGACATCTGTTTGGCTTTGTATCTCCAGCAACTGACATAAATCCTGTTGAATGAATCAGTGCCTCCACTTTTTCCATAACAACTCAAAGTCTTATCATCCTTCAACACTTGTATATCCTTAATAGCTATAAGTAGCTCTTGTCTTCTCAACTAAGCTGCAAGCTCCTTTGGGATAGAGATATTGTGTCATTTGTTCTGTTTCCCTGCCCATGAGACGCAGTCCGAGGCACACCGTAAGATCTCAGGAATGGCTTGCTGGGTGATTGGTTCCTACCAATATGTGGCCCCCATCTTTCTGTTTCAGCTGCCCTCCCTACATTCCTGGGAGGTGAAGCGGGCTGACATATTTCACAGTGTGTTCAGATGAGGAAACTGAGACCCACAGAGGAGGTGTCATGATTATTAAGGCTGTAAATGTAATGATGATGGTCCTAACCCCATTGATTGCTCCCTTATTCTGTCTCAGGCACTGTGTTGAATAATTTATGTGTACTATCTCATACAGACTTGATATCAGCCCTGTAAGGTTAGTATCCTTATCCACATTCACATGGGAGGAAATGAAGGCTTCAAGGTTAAGTACTTTCCTCAAGGGCACATGGGGTTAAGTGTGTGGGGGTACACAGAATGGGGGTCGGGAAGATTTGGGCCCACCTTTGTCTGACTGCAAAGTCCATGTGCTTAACCTCTCCACTACTGTATCGCACCCCAAATACAAGAGCATGCTTTTACCTTATGCTTATTTGTGTTATTTGTAGAGACCCTGTTGCTTATGAAAGCACTATCATTTACATTATTTCATTTGAGCTTTATATGTTCCCTTGAAATAAGACAGACGGGTATAATCACAACCATTTTATGGATAAAACATTGAGATCTTGAGATGCTGAATGATAGGCTTACTTTTTCCCAGCAACTTGGTTATGGAATTGGGGTTAAAAGCTTAGGTGTTAGGGTCTTTGTAATCCTGCCTGGTAAGGCCTGGCAGACAAAGATGAAGAATCAAAGATGAGACCACTCAGACGGAGCAGCCTGTGTGGACTTTGTCTCCACCGTGGACACAGCCCAGGGCTGAGGAGAGTTGAGGGTCCCAGGGGCCTGCCTGACAGCAGCTGTCATCAAGACCCCAACTACAGCGTAGAGGAGGAGATAGAAGTCTCCACTTTCCCAGACTTTGACAGACTTTAAACTTTGGAGTTGTCTTGACAAAGAGAGTGTTAAATGATCGTAAATTTGGGCAGTAATGAGTGCCCATAAAGATAAGGGTGCTGTAAGCAGGAGGAAGCTGGGCGTTATCTCCCAGACCTCCCTCACCACCCTGGCCCCTGCTCCTGCTCCCAGACTCCCTTCACCAGCTTGAGCCAAAGGCAATAGAGTTGTTTATCTTGGTTATTTCTTTGTTGCAGGGGAATTTCCCAGCAAGGAACCTTTTATTTCCTTGTGAATATAAAGGTATTTTGTTTCTGCAGTTCTTTGGAAGAGTAAAGGGAGGGAGTGGGAACAAATATGGGTGTCAGATGGCAACGTTGAGGCTCTCTTGAGTCCGGTTAATTGCCCCAGACCTTTCTTACCAGGTCAATGATTAATGCCTGGAGTGGGGCCTTGGCCAAATACCAGTCAGCTCCAACATGGAAGCAATCAGGGGACACTAGCTGGGATGTCATCACCTGCGTGGGCACTGCAATCTGCCATGGGAGATGCTCCCAGGTGGGAGCAGCTTTCAGGAGGCCAGGAAGTCTCAGGAACAGTTGGGATGGGCTGGCTGCAAAGTCCTGGGAGATCTACCATTTGCTACTTGTGCTGGCACAGGGTGGGTGCAGTCACAGGTGGGAGGACAAAATGCTGCCTGCTTTTAAGAACCCACACCAGCAGCAGCTGTCCTTGCTTCTTGTTCCTGTCCTCACCTCTAGATAAGCAAGCTGCCTCGTATTTGTGTGAGACAGGAGTGGTCTTCCCACAAGCTGAGCTGGGGGATGCAGCCCTCCTCTGGACTTGGCCTGGGTTGCAGAGAGTCAGATGCCAGCTTCTCCAAGGTGAAGACCCTGACCTCTGTCCCAGACTTCTCATTTTGTGACATGTTTGGGTGGCTGTGCGTGTTTATGTAGAGAGGGGACATGTGTGTGCACCCATTACCCTCTGCATGGTCTCAAGCCAGGGATGAGAGTATCAGGCATGCACAGGCAGGTCGGGCAGATGGCAACATCGGCGAGATGCACACAGTCCAGTCCTAGATGGGATGATTGGCAGGAGAGGATACCCCTGCTTTCAGGAACAGGAGCTCTTCTTTGCCCAAAGCTAAAACTTGAAGCACAATTTCTCTAGTAGCATTTGAAAGGACCCCGAGCTTTCAGAATCTTTACAGACCCCTTCCTCTCAAAACCAGAGACTTTCTTCCAAACCTGGGGATTCAAATCTCAGGGAGACCTCCCCAGCCCAGGGTGGCTGGGGCTGGATTTAAAGGATTTGCTTAAGGAAGGAAGAAAAAGAACATAATGTTGGGCACCTGCTACGTGCCAAATGCTTTGCTAGGTTCTTTTCTTGTAAGACTTCATCCATCAGCACAACAACCCAAGAGATAGATGTTGTTATCCTTATGACACAGGTTGGAAATCTAAGGGTTATAGGGATTCTCGACCCCAAGACCCACAGCAGAATCCGAATTTGAGGTCACTACCCCATTATCACTGTTTAAATGAGCAAAGGGACCTGCTTTATTGGCTTTTGTATATATGATATTATATCATGCATGAGGGCACGTTTTCTGGTCCTTAAACTAGCAGTTGTTTTTTCACTGCTGAGGCTAGGATGTGCTAGATCATTTTCAGTTTAGTAAGTTAGTATCCCAACATATGTGTAACATATGTCCCCACAATTGTGGATTGGGGCAGGAGTGTAAGCTGTGCTGAAGAATAGTTTTTCTTTTTATAAAATGTATTTAACTAGCTCCTATTCAGTTAAAGTGACTGCACTTCATTTCTCATGGTGTGGAGTCCAAACCTTTGTCCATCTACTCTCAGGTTTGCCTCTTTTTCAGAGGAAGAAAGGTCCCCTGGACTTGGTATGAGAGTAGAAGTCTGCTTGCTGGGCATCCTTTGAAGATAGAGAGATAGAGAGTGAGCTACTTAGGTTGGACTCATGTGGATAAGAGAGGAGACAAGCACTATGAGCTAGGCTAGAAGAACGTACACTGAGTCCTTACCAGGTGCTTTACATGTGTTAATGTGTTTCATTTTTACAGCCACCATAGGAGATGGGACAAAATGGGCAACCCCATTTCATGAGTGAGATAATTGAGGCACAAAGAGGTGAGACATTTGCCCAAGGTTGCACAGTTGGTAAGTGACTTAGATGGGATTCTAGATCAAGAGCATAGGCCCTTAGCCACTCTGCTTTACCTCAGAGGGTCTTCCTATTGAGAGGAAGCAGTGGAGAGAGGAAGAAGCAGGATATTCAATCTTAGCGAACTGAGAATTTGTTCAGTTCTTTCCTCTCTGCCTTTCATGGAAAAGGCAGTTCTTATAAGGAGACACCTGGTGCCGGGCGTAGTGGCTCACGCCTGTAATCCCAGCACTTTGGGAGGCTGAGGTGGGTGGATCATGAGGTCAGGAGTTCAAGACCAGCCTGGCCAACATGGTAAAACCCCATCTCTACTAAAAGTGCAAAAATTAGCTGGGTGTGGTGGCACGGGTCTGTAATCCCAGCTACTCAGGAGGCTGAGGTAGGAGAATCGCTGGAACCCAGGAGGTGGAGGTTGCAGTAAGCCAAGATCATGCCACTGCATTCCAGCCTGGGTGACAGGGCAAGATTCCATCTCAAAAAAATAAAAAATTTAAAAATGAAGAGACACCTGGACCCAGAGGTAGGTGCCAACAGAGAAATTTCTTCCTGGAAAATATTAGCTGCTATTTATTTAGCACCTACCATGTGTAGGGTATGTTACATAACCGTGCGTATAACCAGGCATGTTGACGCCAAAGCCTCTTTCCACTCCACCATACTGTGTCGATGCCAGTGACATTGGGACTCCAGCCCCAGCCCCTCCAGAGAGAGGGCAAGACATAGATGAAGGTCTCTGCTGAGCACAATGCATAGGTATTTTTTTTTTTAAGTTGGATAGTTTGCTTTTTAGGTGACATCAAAATGTCCTCATGACCATATCAAAATGGCTGTACCAAAACCTCATCGTTCAAACTTGCTGGTGACTTCACACCACTCACATAGACTCATGGTGTCTTGGTTTCCTCAACTAGGGAGTGACATCACAAAACCAACCCTGCCTACCTCCTCGTTGGTATCAGGGGAGAATGAGATGAAGGTGTGAAAGCCCAGGGCAAGTGGGTTTACTAAATGGAAGCCTGTGTGACCCCATTTTTTATCACCTAAAGCCACAGAGGTCTAGCGGCACTAGGAGATAAGCAGAGAGAGTTGCTTTCCTGACTCCTGGCTCAGTGTTCTTTCTGCTACTTTAGCACATCCAGGGGCGGGAGAAGGATGGAGAGAGAATTCCAGATCTGGCTCTGGGAAGACCTATGTCCAGGCACCAGACAGCTGCCTTCTACCTAAACCCCTGAAATTGGCATCTCCTCTCCAGATGTTAAAGGGTCTATAATTCCCCTAGTGAAGGGGGAAAGTGATGGCACAAAATAGGAGCAGCTTCAATGGCCCCAGGCACTGTGGCAATTGCACAAAGGGAACTGGGGGTCAGGGACGGAGCTTGACCAGCTGCTGCCCTTGTGCCGGACGGTCCCACTGCTGGCTTGGGCTGCTGTCAGGATGGGCAAAGGGAGGGGAAGCCCATGTCTGAGATCTGCTGGCTGCAGAGCCAGGAGGAGCAGCAGGAGTTGATCATGCTGCCTGTGGGGCTCAGCTCCACCTCACTCAGTGATCCCGTGAGGACCTCATTTTTTCTACCTCTAGGAAGGGCAGGATGATGCGATGACACACACTTATGTCTCCCATGGCAGGAATCTGCTAGAGCAAAGCAAGGTGGAATTGGAAAGGATTTCAGAGGTTCTTGGAAGCCCAGAAAAAGGAGCTGAACATGCCTTTGCCAGAAAGCCACAAGTGGGAAACCTCAAAGAATGGAAGAGGACTTGCTAGGTGCCATACTTTATGCACATTATCTAATTCCAGGTCTGTTGGTGTTCAATAAATCCTTGATTAATTAAACTAAACGGAAAAATATGAAACAATTCCTATTTCATTCTAGAGGTTACAAAGCTATTTCACCTGTGTTTTCTCATTTGAACCCACATTGACCCTGAATGATAGGTGTTATTTCTATCTTTGTTTTACAGATTAAGAAACTGAGGATCAGAGAGGTTAGATGGCTTGCCTAAGGCCACACAGTTAATCAACTATGAGGAGTTAGGAAATCCAGGCACAGACCAAGCTGAAAGAGTAGAATTACATATGCTGACCACAGAGGTCCCTTCCCACCTGCTGATATTCTCAGAAAAGGATGGGGGGCTTCCACACACGTGCATCCCTACTCGTCCCACTGCGATATGCACGCTTACTCCCCAGCCACACACAGTCACACAGTCTGCCTCCTTGTCCTTGTCACCCCACTATCTAGGAGACTGGGAGTTGGGAATGGAGGGGGTTACCTGAGCCATCGTCCCGAGCCCTTTCCAGATAGCATCCCGTCTGGGGATCCCAGAGCAGTAACACTTACTTTTAGCCACTTCCTTCTCTCCCGTTGATCTGACTTCAGGGACACAGCCTGCTGGCCAGTTGGTAACCCCTGCCTCTCTAGGAGCTACTGGCAGGGCACTGGACGCTGCTGCCAAAACTGAAACTCTGCTCAGTGTTTGACCCACACCTGGGCTCTTAAAGGGCCACTCTCCCACAGGCACCGTGGCCAGCCAGGGTCACGTGACTCTCATAGATCCCTTGCTTTCCTTTCATTTTGGCCTTCCTGGCTGGCTCCATTTGGTTTCCTTTGACCTTGGGGAGACTCTGTTACTTGGGAATCCTCCATCGTTGCAGCTTCAGGATGAGGGACAGAATGTCAAGTGTGAAGATGCTGTTCTGTCGCTTTCTAGCTGCAAGACCTTTGGCAAGTCACCTTCCTATTTCTTTTCATCTGGAAAAGAGGGATGGTAATACCAAATCTACAGGCAGAGGATATAGCCAGGTATTAGCTCTAAAATACCTGGCCCAATGCTTGATTTGAAGCTGACATCATCTGATGGGGCACAGGTGGCAGGAGTGGCTGTCGTAGTCCTTGGTCTCATATCCCCAGTTGCTCGGGAATCCCCTCCGACTCCCTAGGTTACTTAGCCTGGACAAAAATGCCCCTTATACACCTCCTGCCAAGCCCCTTTTACCAGTCCCAGAGCTCCAGGAACTGGCAGGACTGTGGCCCTTCCTGTTTCACTCCCCAGAGTCATGAAAGACTCGCTGCTTCTGGGCTCCCCTGAACATGGCTGACCTCAGAGTCTTGTTAGGACCCGGGCTTGGCTCCATAGCAAGGAGGGTGCCGACCTGCTGAGCTGAAGTAGCACCTCCTTCCCTATCTGTTAGTCCATGCCAAAACATGACCTGGTTGGGACTCCCGGGTGTTCCCCAAATGATTGTGGCAGTCCTGTGACAAAAGTGAAGCCCACCCCCCAACACACACATGTATGGCCCCCCCACCCCTCACTGCAAACCCCCACAGAAATGCTGCCCCATCCTACCTGTGCAGGGCTGACCCAGGCTCACCCTACAGAGTCCTATAGGCCAAACACCAGAAGGGGAAGGAAAACTAGAGAAATAGAGCCCTGGAGAAACACAAGGCAGCCAGAGCCCTGGGTCTTATTTTAGCTAACCACTGGCTCACTTGTGGGTGTTAACACACAATCACAGATTTCAATGGGAAGCAAAAAAACCCCATAATTTCTTTATGTAGCTTAATTTCTTTCTTTTTTTGTGGTTTGCAAATTTGGATTTTCTTTTTTTTTTTTTAGGTTCCAGGATTACATGTGCAGAATGTGCAGGTTTGTGACACAGGTAAACACGTGCCATGGTGGTTTGCTGCACCCATCAACCCACCACCTAGGTATTAAGCCCCACGTGCATTAGCTATTAGTCCTGATGCTCTCCCTCCCCCCGCCCCTCCCAACAGGCCTGGATGTGTGATGTTCCCCTCCCTGTGTCTGTGTGTTCTCATTGTTCAGCTCCCATTTATGAGTGAGAACATGTGGTGTTTGGTTTTCTGTTCCTGTGTTAGTTTGATTAGGATGATGGCTTCCAGATGTAGCTTAATTTCAAACCCTAAACCCATAATCTGACTGATAAAAGAAAACAAGTTACCTAGTCACTTCTAGGCAAGCTCAGCCCAATTCAGTGATCTCTCAGTCACTTCACTCCACATTTAAAATTTAGCCTCATTGTGGAGTTCCCTTCCTTTTTGTCTCCCTTCTCTCCCCTGGGGTCCAGTCTGGAGAGAGTGGTCTTGGGTGAGGGGGTGGTCAATGTTACTGCTCAGGCAGTGAAAAGGGGTGGCCCATTATTATCTCGGTCTTGCTTTGTCACGATGCTGTGCTGGCCTTGGGCTCCAGAAGGAAATAGTTTTGTCTACTGAGATGTGACTTCCCCTGCTTGGTCAGTGGGCTTTGTCCCTGCTCATCCTGAGGGTTCTGTGGTCCACACTGTGCCCTCCTAGTCCATACACTGAGCTCCCTGGGGTGGGTCTTCCAGGCCCTCAGCCTCTCCTTGCTCACCTTGTGGGTGCAGCGTGAGTTTGACTGATCACAGACTCCTGAGGCCTTTGGGAGATCCTGTGCAGCAGAGTCACATTTTCCCCCAACATTCTTGTAACCTCCTGTGTGCCAGTGTTCCCATATAATTGGGGGTACAATGGATATCAGCAAGACTGTGGACCACCAAAGTCCTCTACAGGATGGGCGAAGGTGAGGGCCCCTCAATCTGGAATTTCCAAGCCCACCTGGATATCTCTATCATTGTTAATCCCCTCTCCCCTACTGTAGCCTGGACTCTGCCCCATGGTGGTGGGTGGGAGGGCACCAAGACACATCAGTAACTAAGCTCTCCTTTTTACTCTTCAGCAGTCTTTCTCTTCCCCAGTTCTGGGGTTAATGTCTAGCGGGAGGATGCAAGGGGAGACAAGATACGCAGGTGCAGAGATGAGACAAGCCTGGTTCTGTCAGATTATAGCTCCTTTCAAAGGATTCCCGATTTATACCTCTCTCCATTTGAACTCAATAGTCAAAATATTTGTAGGGTTTGTTTCTTCCTTCCCAAAGCAAGAAATAAGTTGTGTCCAGTTGTCCAGGCTGGAGTAGAAGTCAAGGCAGGTTCACAGAACACTAGTGTAGAAATTTGACGAGTGAAGGCTTGCAGTGAGGAAGGGGAGAACACTCACTAAATCATTTCTTCTCATGCTGCCTTGGTGGGGGTGGAGGACAGGTTGCAGATTTCCTTCCCTGCTTTTCTATTTCATGATGGTGGGTAATTTACTAGATCATGTCCTGCTGCATGTTTTCAATAGTCTCCAAAAGTGTCTTAGCTGACCCATGTCAGACACACACACATACACATACACACACACACACACACACACCCCCCCCCCCACATACCTGGAGCCCACTGATCCTACTGATCCAGTTTACAGAAAGGGGAAAATGAGAAGTAGAGCCCTGGGAAGAGGCAGGGAGTCAAAAATCCTACGTCCTATTTTGGGCTCAGCCACACGCCGGTGGTGTGATTGGACTCACTTGCTTCCCCTCTCGCACTGTGGTTTCCCCATCTGGAACCCAGTGGCCCTAAAATAGTACTATTTCCCAGCCCTGGGGGAGGAGGGACAGGCCAAGAGAGTCTATTGCCCAAATCAATAATAATGATGATAACAGCAGTGATTATACTTTCCAAACTTACAACACTTCATCTGCTCAACCCTCCCCGCTTCTTTTAAAGTAATCATACAAGAAAACATACCAGCAGAAGAACAGCTTCTCACGGGACTTTCCTGACTCTGGGACTCAGCATAAGTCACTGTGGAACACCTTTGTTTTGTTCCTGATTCTGCCTCTAATTGCCGAGTGACCTTTGCCAGATCACTTCATCCTGTAGGTCTGCAGGATTGTTTGTTCCATCAGAGGACAGTGCCAAATTGTTCCCAAGGCTCTTTCAGTTCTAGGATTCTGTGTTTTGGTTGAGCACTGTATTAGTTTCTGACAGCTGCTATAACAAATTAACACAACTTTAGTGGCTTAAGAAAACAGAAATGTATGCTCTTTCTGTTCTGGAGACCAGAAGCCTGAAATCAAGGTGCCAGCAGGGCCACCCTCCAGGCTCTAGACGATAATCCATTGCTTGCCTCTTCTAGCTTCTGGTTGCTGCTGACATTCTTTGGTGTTCTTTGGCACGTAGCTATGTCACTCCAACCTCTGCCTTCATAGTCACATTGGCTTCTGTGTATGTCTCAAATAACTCTCTGTTTCTCTGTTACATGGATGGTATGTAGGGCCCACCCAGCTAATCCAAGATGATGTCCTCATCTCAAGATCCTGAACTTCATCACATCTACAAAGACTGTTTTCCAAATAAGGTCACACTTCTGGGCTCCAGAGATTGAGACATAGACAAACCTTGGGGAAGAGGGGTGGTGGTTATTTCTCGGCCTACCGACCATGACAAGCTCAAGGTCCAGGGAGATTTGAGACATGCAGGAGAGTGCACCCCAGTTCCCCAAGGGCAAGTAGTCCAATTGAGGAGTCATCACTCACATGCAATACTGTCAAGGAACAACACAAGCCAGGAGGTAGCAAACATAGAGAGCCTGTGTAGCCTTGGGAAAAGAGCAGGGGCTCTGGACCTCGACGCCTTGGGTTCACATCCAAGCCTTACCACCTGCCAGCCAGGGAACCTTGAACAAATTATTTAATGTCTCTGGGGAAAATTATACTTACTGGATAGGTATGTTATAAAGATTAAGTATAGGCCAGGTTCATTGGTTCACACCTCTAGTCCCAGCACTTTGGGAGGCCAAGGTGGGAGGATCACTTGAGGTCAGGAGTTGGAGACTAGCCTGGGCCAGATAACAAGACCCTGTCTCTACAAAAACAAAAAAATTAGCCAGGTGTGGTGGCACACCCCTGTAGTCCCAGCTACTTGGGAGGCTGAGGTGGGAGGATTGCTTGAATCCAGGAGTTGCAGTCTGAAATGAGCTATGATTGCACCATTGCACTCTGGTCTGGGTGACAGAACAAGACCCTATCTCCCCAAAATAAAAATCTAAAAAAAGATTAGCTATAATATGTTCAGTGACTAGCATCTAATAGGTGCTTATGATTCAGCATCAAATAAACGGGACAGCAAAAGGCAAGTGTGTGTGTTTACATGTATACGTGTCTGACACTGTCTGCTAAGACAGTTTTGGAGACTACTAGGAGCATGTACCAGAACATGATGGCGTAACTAGAGTGATTCTCCACTGAATGATGAAGGACCAAGAACAGAAAAGTGAAATGACTTGCTCCAGTTTGCACAGGAGGTCATCACACAGATGGGTCTAGAACCAAGGTTTTCTAGAAAGCATTTTCCTCCACTTCCCAAAACTTTTCTGTCAGGATGAATTTTTTGGATGATATTTCTACAGACAGCAAGGGACGTCCATTTACACCCTTGGTTTAGCCAGAGAATATTGGAGATGACCAAGCCCACAGGCTCACACAAATCCAACCCTTCAGGCTGTCATTAGCTTGATGCTCCACGACCATGGGTTGACACAATCACCAACAGAGAAAGGGAAGCTAGATAGCCCTTCTTCACTCTCCACTGCTCAGCGGGCATCCCTCCACATGGATGGTTCCTTTGAGTGTGGCTTTTGCCATAAAAATGAGATAAGAGGGACAGAGGAAATGCTCTTTACTGCCAACTCTCTGCTCCTATGTACAGATCTTCACCTGAGTCAATGTTTAACCCCTGACTAGAGTCAATGTTTAATCCCAGGCCAGCCAGCCCTGCAATCCAGCATTCCTCATCTAGCCTAAAATACAGAGTCATTTTAGAATCAACCACTGAAGAATAAAATTGTAACTGAATTTGCCAAAGCTAAATAAACTCTCCCCCCTTTTTAGAGGATACTGGCTGTTTTGAATTATTCATGCTACCTGTTCCCATTAGCAGATAGTGGTATGGTGTTTGCTGACCCTAGCTGTCACTCAGTGGTAGGAGCACAGCGTTTATTCTTCCTGTTTCAGTTCTTCCTTTTGGGCTGGGGGAGAAGAGCATTGCGTGGGGACCACTGCCCTTGTTACCCAGCTGGCAATGCTGCTGGCTGGCAACATGCTTACTTGTGAAGCCACTACTTGGAATCCCACTAGGGGAGCTGGAACTTGAATGTTCCGGTTGGCTGCATTTAGGCATGTTTTCTGGGAGTTTCTGAGCCCAGATTTATGTTCAAAGGCCTAAACCTTTTCCCAGGTGAGTCTCCCTATTAAGGGGCAGGTGGGAGAGGGAAGAGTTCATTAGAAAGACCGTGACTATTGGTGATTCTCTAGGGTCTTCCTAGAGTCCTTCCTAAGGAGCTCGGGGCATATGGCATCTACAAATGGGCAGCATTGTGTCAACTCTAAGAACAACCTTAATCAGGGAAGTCAAAGGATGGCAAGCTGGGTGGTAGCGTGCAGGGACGTGAAGAGGGAAGGAAGGCCGCTGTCAGATTAGCAGCTCTAGTCTTCAGTTGGTGTTGGAGAGGTGACTCACTGGCCAAACGTGTGCATGCAATGCTCAAATCTTTTCACTTTCCTCTATGAACACACTGAGGCCCTGCCTTCTCCTTGACCACCTGCCTCCCTGTGTCACTGCCCTGATGTCCCATTCTTCACTGTTTTCCTAGCTCAGCTGCCTCTCAGTCAGAAAGTGAAAACAACATTTCTTCTGGGGCTCCCAGAGTGGGGAGGTTGTTGGTACCCTTTCTCATTTTGGCTGGTGAAAGAGTGAAGGTGGAAACTGTGGTAAGAGCCCCCAGAGATTGCCTGTGTCCAGCCCTGAGGAGCCTGCCGTGGGGAGCGGGGAGTGAAGTGGAACATAAAAGGCCCTGGAGGCTGGGCGTGGTGGCCCACACCTGTAATCCCAGCACTTCAGGAGGCCAAGGGAGGCGATCACTTGAGGCCAGGAGTTCGAGACCAGCCTGGCCAACACTGTGAAAAATACTCTACTAAAAATACAAAAGTTAACCACGCATGCTGGCGTGCTCCTGTAATCCCAGCTACTCAGGTGGCTGCGGTAGGAGGACTGCTTGAATCCTGGAGGTGGAGGTTGCAGTGAGCCAAGATTGTGCCACTGCATTCCAGCCTGGGCGAGGGAGCGAGAGTCTGTCTCAAAAATAAATAAATAAATAAAAATAATTAAAAAAAAAAAAAAAAAAGAAAGAAAAAGGCCCTGGAAATGGAAAGTCAGCCATGGTCCAAAAGCTCTCTCAATTCTTCTTTGGGCCTAGTCCCTACACTCCAAAGAGCTTTGATTCTCTGTTTCTGAGAGGCAGGGACATATGAGCAAACCTTTTTTGAGGTTACCCAACCATTGTCCTATGTGCTGTTACCTCCACACCCTGGCTAGGGAGAAGCGGAAGGAGGAAGATTTTTGGAGTAGACATCCAAAGTCAATAGGTGGAGTGTCAGGTGACAGGGCCCAGCCCCTCTCATAAGCCACTGGGGTCCTGCTGAAGACTTGCT
The DNA here is from genome assembly GCF_029281585.2 of Gorilla gorilla gorilla. Lineage (NCBI taxonomy): Eukaryota > Metazoa > Chordata > Mammalia > Primates > Hominidae > Gorilla > Gorilla gorilla. Next base: position 49,803,159 of record NC_073224.2, on the reverse strand, counting down.
GTTTCCTTGTTCCTGGTCTGAGCCTGGCTCTCGGCCCAAGGCTTGCCTGACAGGCAGCGATTGGAAAAATAGCCCCCGTAATCCCCTGCAGCCTGTGTTCATCTGAGCCTCAATGTTCCCATCTCTAGAATGGGAGTGTGTTTCTTTTTGGTGATGTATATTGTAATTAATTTGTAGTTGTCTGTACTCCACTGGCAGAGGTAGGGAAGGAAAGTGCTGGCCCCGTAAAATGTTTAGATTAGTTGCATTTGCTAATCAGTCTGATCTTCCCATGCCAGGCCCTAAAGAAGCCACAGTCTGAATTCTTTTTCTTGAACTCTTGTCTGAAATGAAACACAGTATCTTCAGACAAATTAGAGCATTCTGAAAACACCTTTGGACACAGTAGTCCTAGCTTTCTTCCTCTTCTCTAAAGTACTCAAGGTTAGGAAGCCAGAAGTTTGCCACTCAGGGAAAGAAGTAGCCTTTGTTTGACCCTCTGTGCTCACAGCAGAACTGGTAGATCTGTATAGAGGTAGCAAGTAAGTGAGCAGTGGGAACAAGGCCAGAGGTGGCAGAGGCAGAACATAGAAGAGTTCAGATCCTACTCAGCAAATGTGTGTCTTTTTGTTGTTGTTGTTTGTAGAGATGAGGTCTCACTATGTTGCCCAGGCTGGTCTCAAACTCCTGGCATCAAGTGATCCTCCTGCCTCGCGCTCCCACAGTGCTGGGATTACAGGCATGAGCCACGGTGCCTGGCTTCAATCAATGTCTTTGATGCAATGCATCCAGGAGGCAAACAGTGGTCTGCAGGCCAGGGGCATTGGCACTGGTGATCGCCACATGCCTGTAGAGGTGCAGCATGGGGTTCTCTCCTAAGGCTGCTGCTTCTCTGCTGCCCACATGGGTTTCAGCTGGCCCCTTAGAGAGTAGGCAGTAGGATGACAGCTCATCATACTGCTGACAGTGAAGGGAGCAGGCTGGCCCGGGAAGGCCAGCACCTGTAAACCAAGCTGTGTCACCGTATGAAAAATGAAGAGCTTGGTGGTGCTGGACCCTGAATGCAGGGTTTGTTTCTTTCTGAGTGGAATCTCCATTCTCCATTCCACATTAGTCATGCTTTCAGCTCTGGGATATCTGTACCAGGTGAGAACAATCAAATAACCTGTGTCTACTTGGCTGCAGTGCGTTATGGGTCTCTCTGTGGAGGTATCTTCCCCTAGGGCCTGACTGAGGCTGTTATTAAACTGATTTTTTATGTCTCAGACAACAATGGGCTATTGGAGGAGAGGAAGAAACCTCCAACGTATTAGCAGAGAGCTCTCAAAAGTTGGCTTAGAGTCATGCATTTGCCCCGAGTAAGCTGAGACAGATGGACATCCCCACAAATAAAGATCTGAGCTCCTTTTATACATATGTCAGCAAGGACCTCAGGGCTGGTGCCTGAATTTTTAGCTCTAGTTCCGGCTCTCTGAACTTTTTTTTTTTAATGCCTCATTAGGCCAGGGTTGTAATAAACTAGTTAGGTGACTAAAGAGAACCAATTCCTGGAAATGATTATGAAACCTTCCATGCACGAGCCTAAGAAAGAGAGAGAGAGAAAGACAGAGAGAGGGAGAGAGAGAGAGAGAGAGAGAAAGAAAGAAAGAAGCAAACCTTTAGAGCTTTACACAGGAAGGGACCTGACCAGATACTCAGACTATACGTCCAAGCAAGGGGGAAGGCAGGGGATACAAAGATTGAGAATGCAGCTGTGGAGGTGGGGTGCTTTGCATGAAGTCCCAAAGTCCCAGTGTGCCCTTTCCTGAGTAGTGTAACTTAACTTATCTGGTCCTCAGTTTTCCCATCTATGAAATGGGAATGATCACACCTACCTTAAAGAAATGTTACCGTAACTGTGATACACAATGTGAAAACACCTAGGATAGTGCCTGCTGTGCAGAAACACGTTAACAAGCAGTAGCAGCGTTAGTAAGTAACAGGGTAAAGAGAACTGCAGAAATGCACCCGTACCTGAGAATCTGCTTGATCTTGTGAAAATCAGTGGTCTCCCTGTATCCTCGATTAGATTCTAATCCTAAGTTAGAAATCCCCAGGGAGGCTTCCCTGATTCTGGCCTAGGGATAGATGTTTGCCTGCCCCTCATCTCAGTGGTATAGGCATCATGCTAGCCGGAGGTATAAGATGAAAAACAACAGCACTGACAGTACCAAGTGGTGGAGGTGGCCTCCTCTGCCAGTTTGGCCTCTGGCCCTTTAAATCAACCCTCCTGACTACTCCATGGATCAGTTAGCCCATAAAGGAGAGCTGTGAACACTTGGGGCTTCCCCGCTTCTCTCCCTGAAAGTTCTTACTCAGATCTTATCTCTGCCCCCTCCAAACTCTTGGCCCTGGGACTCTAATCTGGCTCTGCCCTGGCCTTTTGAACTCTTACCAGCTCCACCTCTGGTGGAGCTTAACTTTCCCTATAACGGCCTCCCTGCTAGAAACGCTCCTGGCTCTAGCCACGTGGTCAACACTCTTGCTGGGCTGGTTGTCTCCTCCCTCCCCTTCTTCCCCCAAGATGGGGTAGTCAGACAGAACATTCTAGCTGCTGAATTCCACAGTGAAAGTATTAGAGCCGTTCGGAGGAAGGAGAGGTCCTGGAGAAAGGTGGTCAGGGAAGCCCTTGAGGAAGAATAGGATCTGATCTCCAGATCCGAGCGGGAACAAAAGAGTCCTGTACAATTTCATGGCTTAGTCCAGGGATTGGCAGATTCTGGCTCAAGGGCCAAATCCAGCCTCCCTCCTGTTTTGGGAAATAAAGTTTTGTTGGAACACAGCTGAGGTCATTTGTTTCTCGATTGCCTGGCTGCTTTTGTGCTGCAACGGCAGAACTGAGTAGTTGCCATAGAGACTGTATGGCCTGCAAAGCCTAAAATATTTACCATGTGGCCCTTTACTGAAGAGTTGGCCAACCCCTGGTTTAGCGCATCAGGCTTCCCCAAACAGTGATGTGAGGAACTCTAGCCCCTTGGGACTGCTTCAATGAAACACAATAATCCAACACATCTGGGAAACACACATAATGTCCCCATCCCGAGGTGTGAAAACCCAGGGTGTTTCACAATACACCTTCATATAGCAAAGGCTCCAAAAGATCCTGCATAGAAGAATGTTTGTGGTTTCCCAGCATTTCCAAAACTTCATTAATCTACCAAACCTCCTTTTCCTCAGAACACCTTTTCACATCCTGAGAATCTAGCATTAGAAACAGTCTGGGTGCTGGGCCCATCCCTGCCACAAATGAGAACCAATTCCTGGAAATGATCATGAAACCTTCCATGCACTAGCCTAAGAGAGAGAGAGAGAGAGAGAGAGAGAGAGAGAGAGAGAGAGAGAAGTGAGCCTTTAGAGCTTTACACAGGAAAAGACCTGACCAGATACCTAGATCATAAATCCAAGCAAGGGGCATGGCGATCCAGAACATAGCTGTGGAGGTGGGCTGCTCCGAGTGGCCTTTGCTGAAGTACACACCTTGCAGAGCCTGCTCCCTCATTGGTTGAATGGGATCCATGATGTCTGTCCTATCTCCGTTACGGGATTATTTGGGGCAGGTAATTGAGAAAGCGAACAGGAAAATAGTCTCGAGGGACGACTGTGGTATCCTTGATTTTTGACAGTGAGTTTTGCTTTGGTACAATGCTCAGCAATGGTGAAGTGAAAAAGGCCCTGAACCAAGGTCACGAGTTCTCTTTGCTAGTCCTCACAGTGCTATAACTAACTGGGTTAACTGGGTGACTTTAAACAAGCACCCCCCACCTGTACCCTTAACCCTGTTGGGCCTCAAGTCCCTCTCTTCTAGAATGAGGATATTAGACTAATCTCTAAAGATCTGTTAGCTCTGAAATTCTGCGATTCCATGTGGTTAGATGTGTGCAATTTTCCTACTTATCCAAAACAACAGGTTTCTCTTATAAGCCATAAAACCGGCATCTCCTTGATTTTCTTTGTACAGTGTCTGTGTTCAGAACCAGATATAAGGAGGTATTACTGAAGGATTTCTGTGCTGCTGACAGCTTAGAAGGCAGGACTAAGCCTTCCGGAAATGTCTACCTGGCAATTCTCAACTCGATATTGGTGCCTATTTTTCCTTTCTGCCTCCACCGCTCAGGCTGTTCCATCCAACAATGGAGCCCAGACAGTTTGCCAGCGGATCTGGCAAAAGAAAAGAGTGGATGTGATTCCTGGAAAGGCAGTGGGGCCTAGGGTGGAGCGAAAGTTCCCTGACAAGCATGAGGTGATGTAGTTACAGGGCAGAATCCACATAAAATTCCTCTCTTTTGTCTCCCACCTCACCCCCAAAAACCGTTTTCCAGCTTCACCAACAGTCCTCCATATCGAGGATTTATAAGCAGCTGAACAAGAAGGTCTTTATGAAGAAAGCAAGAATCTACTGAAAATACCCTGCTCCTCCATGAATGTAGGAAAATCCCAGAAAATCTTGGCCGGGTCAAAAGGTCTACGGCACAATCAGCCTGGGTGGGTCCAAATGGGGCGGGATGATGTGAGGAATGGGTGTTTGCCCTTTTGATCTCAGCAGAGAAACCAGCTGCCTGTGGGGTCATCTAGGGGACTCCCAAAAGGAGGGGCAGAAGCCCAGGGGGACCCAGAGTTCTTGCAGAGGAAGGGTGCCTAGAGGCCACTGAGCCCCCAAGTCAATCAGACACAGGTATTTATTGGGGTCCTACTGAGTTGGAAGTTCTCTGGGGGCATCATGAGACAGATAAAATGCAATTACTGCCCTAAAGGAGCTTAGAATCTACTTGAGAAGGCAAGGCTGGTACACTTAAATATAATTACATGTGAATGGGAGGCTGAGTGCTAACAGTAGTCAGAAAAGGAGCCCCCAGCAAGGGCTGGGAGTGTTGCTAGGGGATTTGTCACTTTCCACACTGATTGGAAGCCTCTTCTATTTTCAAACATTCAGGAATGGAAATTTCATGCTTTTCCTAGGTGACCTCTTCCAGTGTTTCGTACACCGTTCTTGAAGTCTCCTTTGAGTCATCTTGTCACCTTTGGACGTGGATAATGCTTGACTTTCTTGGGCCCAAGGACAGCCAGCCTTTCTTCCATGGGTGGAGCACCGGCTGCATCAGCTTCTCTTCCCACAGGTGGAAGAAGGATGATGGAAAGAGGCTGGGGTCCTGAAGGCCTTTGATCTTGGTCCTTCTCCCGTGGTAACTGAGCAGTTCATATTTCTGTACCTCAGGGTCCTGGATTTCTCTCTGGGGCAGTCAGGCTGGCCCCAGCAGGAAGAGAGTCGTCCTGGAGCATCTTTCTTTCCACATGGGGCAGCTGGTCTGGTTGGGGGTTCACTTCCAGAAAATGTGTCATCTGAATTAAGGTGACCCTTTCTGCCTCCTGAGCTGCAGAGACACAGAGCAGACTGTGAGGGTTCTGGGTAAGGATAGCACTGACTTTGATTTCCTAAGAACCACTCCCAACCACTGCAAGTTTTCAAGAACTTTCTGACACAGAAGCAATGGAGCCCTAGTTGGCTAGGCTAAGCCAGCCTAGCCCCTGATAGGGCTTGGACTTCAGGGCCTGGGTCTGAGAACCTTAGCCTCCTCCACTTGCGGCCAGAAAATCTCACCCTTTCTTCACTAGGTCTACATATCACAGAGCCCTCACTTTAAGAGTACTTAAACCTGGGCATGTTGCTCTCAGAGAATTTTAGCTGGGCTTTGCCGAAGGGGGAAAATGCGAGGTTTGATCCCAGGTCTGGGCCCTGCACTCCTGCTCTCTGCTGCCAGGGTTGCTTATGAGGCTTACGGTTAACATAGGCATCACAGCCTTTGTAATCCTCCAGGAGCTTCTCCTTATGCTCTGGGATGCCATTGACACATAAGTACAGAGATAATTTCTAATTTTATTGATTACAAACCAAGGCAGTTTGGGCAGAGTGGCTCACGCCTATAATCCCAGCAATTTGGGAGGCCAAAGATCACTTGATGTCAGGAGTTCAACACCATTCTGGCCAACACAGTGAAACCCCATCTCTACTAAAAATACAAAAATTAGCCAGGCATGATGGTAAACGCCTGTAGTCCTAGCTACTTGGGAGGCTGAGGCAGGAGAATTGCTTGAATCTGGGAGGCGGAGGTTGTAGTGAGCCAAGATCACACCATTGCACTCCAGCCTGGATGACAGAGCAAGAGTCCGTCTAAAAAAAAAAAAAAGAAAGAGAAAGAAAAAAGAAAGAAAGAAAGAAAAGAAACCAAGGCCAAGAGTGGTTAAATGGCTCAGCCTAGAATTTAGCTCTTCTACATTGAAAAGTCCTGGCAGGACTCTACCCCTACCCAGCCCTGAGGGTGTCAGGTGGGAACCAGAACTCTTCTATCTAGCCTTGGGGCTACTCAACTCACAGGTCCTCCTTCTCCAGAGCTTCCTTTGCAATAGAACCAGAGCCATAAGCATAAACAGGGCCAGCATGGTAGAGACAGGAGCCAGGGTCCGAGAGCTGCTTTCATCATCTGGAAAAGTACTACAGTGGGGATGGAAAGAGCACAGGGGAGAGGAGGTTGGAGCTGGGCAGAAGATTAAAGACCATTTACCCACATCCTTACTTTACAGATTGGGGAGCTGAGGCCAAAGCAAATGGGCAGCCCTGGTTCCCATGGCTGGTTAGTGTCAGAGCTGGGGCTAGAATCTCTGTCTTCAGGCTTCCAAGCCTGAATCCTTTTCCCTCTTCCATCCATCTGTGTGTGGGCCCTGCGATGCCTCCCAGTGAGAAAGAGGACTAGGTGGGAGCCAGCGACTCCAGCCTCAGCACTGGGCTCTGCCACAACCTTTCCTTGTGGCTTCAGTGCATCACCCCCTCTCTCCGGAGCGCCTATTCTTTATCTTTAAAAACAGAAAGTCCTAATGAAGGTTCCAGCCTAAATATTGTCTTTCTATCATTTAGATATCACTTGAAAACCACATGGAAATACTCAGGGAGTGTTCTCACAGCAAGGCCCCTTGGGTGAGGGAGGGCATCCGATGTGTATGTCACTGTCTTGTGGGTTCAAAGGGAGAGAAGTGAGCAGAGGGAGAGGGGCCTCCCTTGCATGCCAGGGATGAGGCAGATGTGGGCCCCCCCACAACCGGGAGAAGGTGCCTGGGGTTACCGCTTCACGGACGACTCCTTGCCAGGGGGTCCCCAGGGTCCTACTGCCGGGGCCTGGCTCAGTGTTGCTTGGGGACCTCTGTCTCCAGTGGCAGCATCTAGGTCCCCTGCAGCGCTTCCTTCCCCAGATGCTGCCTCCATGCTGGTCCACACATCTGCAGCTGGAGTTCCCAAGATCCACACATCTGCAGCTGGAGTTCCCAAGGTCCACATGCCTGCAGCTGGAGTTGTTTCTCCAATGGAACCCTGAGATTGTTGCTTAGAAACCGGCATTGCTTGTGGGAGGATTTCCCAGGCCAAAGTTTCTGAGACCAGAGCTGGTGGCCCAATGGTTCCTAGGACCTTTTTGGCTGCATCAAGAGCTATCCTGACCCCCTCTATGTCCTCCCTTGGCCTATCAGCCTTGGTAGTTGTCATCTCCCTCCTGTCCTTGCTGGCTCTAGCCCTGTTTGTCACCGAGCTTCTGGTGCCCTCCCAAACACCTTCTGTTATATTGAACATGCTTCTGCTCTTTGAAGGTGGACTCTCTGGAATCGGAGCTGGTGCTTTGACAGAACCCTCTGCCCAGCTGCCTGTCCCTGGAGCTGCTGGCCTGGTTGCTCCTGGGGTTCGTCTTCCCTCAGCTGAAGCTGTAGTCATGCTGGTTCCTGGAGTTGAAGCAACTGTGTCCCATGCTGTCCCCTGTCCTAAGGTCTGGGTGGTTCCTGGGGTCCATCTGTTGGCCACTGGAGACGCTGTTCCATAGGATCTCATGGTGAGCTCCCCAGCAGCTGGAGTGGCTGTGGGGAGGGTGCTGGCGGGACCTGTGTGGACAGCAGAGGGAGGCCACATGGGAAGGCTGGCAGGCCACCTACTGGATTCGGCAAAGGACACCAGGTTTAAAATGTCTGCTAAGTGGAATGCAACCTCACTAAGAGTTGCAGTCTTTGACCAATAGGTTGGATAAAATAAAAAATAGGAAAATGTTTCATTCTCCAGTTTGTGGCAAACATTCTCTCATCTGTGGCAGACACTGACATGTTATACTCCTATTTCCTTCTCCCATGCCCACATATTTTCTATCCAGCTGTCTTGAATTCCCAAGCTGTTTTCTCCAGAGGCCCACCGCCCAGCAGGTATTGTTCTTCAAAAAAGGTAAAAGAAACACTCCACTTCTAGCAGAGCAGCCCGTTGCAGCAGGCGGCTGGAGAGCAGCATCTAATAGAACTAACCTGCTTTCAGGCTGCCTCCTGTCATGCTGTCTCCTCTGCCAAGTGGCCTTTCACAGCCCGGAGGCCCTTCCTATGCTCTGGGTGCCTGACTTGGGATCAACAAACAGAACCTGCTGCAAAGGGCCTAGGCCTGGGAGCTGTCAGATGTCTGCTGAGGGACTCAGCAAGAGTCTGTGTGAAGGACAGCCCAGTTGCAATTCTTCTGTCCTGCCTGTCACACCTCCTCTGCAGTGCTGCCGCTTCTCTGCATGTCTGAACAAGCAGCTATCAGGATCCTAAGAAGCCACATTATCCCATTCTTGGAGCCGTCTCCAAATATATATTTCATGACATTTGGGGGACACAGGTGGGAGAGTGTACATGCATTCACTGGGGAAGTTTTTCCTAAAATCTTCCTTTCTTTTGAAGGCAGCCTTCTTCTAAAATGAAAGCCTACTTCTTAAAGTCTTTGCCTTGCCCCAGCTTTTCATTGTCACTTCCCTAATGTTTCAAGCCCTTCTAGGTCTCTGAGGCTTCTCTCCCACTTTCTCCTTCCTAGAACTTGCTTCACCAAGCTTGGCCCATCAGCCATCAGCTCATACCTGCAGAGATGGTCAGATTCATGCTTAAGAACAGCATGTTGTTTTCACTTCCAATGCCGCAGAGGTAGCATCCGATGTCATCCGGGGACAGTTGGGACAGCCTCACCACAAAGAAGCCTCTCTGTGGAAAATCTGTGAGGGCCACACGGTCACGATAGCGATGGTGAGTATACTGGTTGGTGGACACAATGGTCTGGCAGATCCATCTTGGGGGCCCCAGACGGCACCAGTACTTCCTCTGGTGCCTGTTGACAGATGAGGGGGCATAATGGCACTGGATGGTGACAGCTCCTCCAGGCTCCCCTGACACCAGCCTTGAGCCCTTCAATGAATTTGGAGCTGCAGACAGAAGGAAGTCAAAGGAGAGGAAGTGGTGAGCATAGTCACTGTTTGGGGACTCACGAACTCTGAACTCTGCCAGAATTAGGGGTCAAGTCAGAAAATACCACTGTGAACATGGAGCAGAATCAATATAAAAATGGCAGAACTCAGCCATTGGGAAAGCAGATGTTGTCCCAAGGTATGGAAGATGAAAATGTAATCATAATGTTACCCACCCTGATAAGCTAACACTTATTCTGAGCTATCCTGGTCCATCCAGAGCCTGGATTCCCCTGTGCTCCAATGCAGATGTTTAAAAAGATGCCATCTAAGCACACATGAGGGGGCTGAGGCAACATCTGACACTCACTCGCTCAGTCACTCCTCACTGTAGATTTAGACAACACAGTCCAAACCATGCCACCAATGATAACATTAAATGGTAATCTATCATCAAAAGACAAAAATATTCACAATTATAAACAAGGACCCTTTCAGGACAACAGTGATGATTCCCTGATAGAAGGGCTCTGGTTTGCATGGAATGTAAAAGACAGATGCTAAGCAGTAAGAACATATCAGTGTACCTTTCATCTGCAAAAGACGGGGAGTCCTGAAACACAAGAATCCCCTTCTGCTTGGTGGGTACCTGTCTGGACCAGTGGTTGCAAAATTTTTCACACTAGTCACTTTTCCATAGAAACAGAAACAACCAAATGCCACCATATAAGCACAGATGAGCAGTACTGTGAATATGTCTGCTTGGCAACAGGCCTAAGGACAATTCGTAGTTGAACCACATATATGGCCAGCTTCCTGGATGACTTAAATGTGATGGGGTGCAAGCAGAAACAAAGTTCATTCTTTCTCTCACTGCCTCTTCATACCTTCTCCGTGGACATCTCTGATCCTTGCTGAAATTTCAGGCATAATCTCATGTATAGTAGCTTTCTTTCATAATTTCTCATGGATAATAAAGAGCCCCGCCTAGTCTAAACTTATACATCCAGTCCAGTCCAGTGAAAGATCACAACTCCAATCTTTTGCCCAGTCAAAACCCTTTCCTTTCTCCCAGCTGGGCTTGGAGTCTGTCATGGAGGAGGGGGGCATGGTTGGGGTCTCTTGCTTTGCTCTATCCCTTCCCCTGTTCAAAGCTTCTGTTTGGGGGTCCCTCCAGAGTTGGGCAGAGTGGGGAGAGGAGAGGTGAATGAGACAGTTGTGATCTGCCCTTGGTGCTTTCTGGGCATGGCAGATGACCAAGGCTGCCTCTTTTTTGCCTACCAGGTGTATTTTTAGCATATATGGCTGTCGTTCTCTCCTTATGAGAATTGCAGGTTCTTCTGCTGGCCATTAGCGGCCACCACCCACAAGCCTATGACTTCTAGCTATCTGCCCTGCTCTGCGGTCATAGTCCCCTCTGGGTGGCCCTCTAGGTGGAGGCCCTGCATTTAACACAGGAAGTACACCTGTGTCCTGCGGTCAGAAGAAACTGGGACAAAGGGCATGCTTGTTGAGTGGCTTTCTGGAAGTTCCTCCTCTTACTTGGCTTAAAGTGAGGAGAAAGTGATGTCTCCTGTCCCCTGGGACAAGTGGAGGGGACCACAACACAGGGACATCTCTCCGACAAAGCCCTCACAGTGAGCTCTGCAGCCACTGATGATTCTCTCCCTCCTTCATTTGGCCTGGACAGCTTCCCACGGGGCTGTTGCTGGGACCAGCTCTATGTGTCTTTCTACAGCCCTGTACACGTGGTTCAACATCTTGCGGTAGGATGTGGATGCCTGGCACCTATCAGTCTGTTCTGTCTTTAGGACGACTGAACCCCAGAAAGTTCAGTTTAATATCCTTGATTTGTTTTGGATGTTTGTCCCCTCCAAATCTCATGTTGAAATGTGATTCCCAATGTTGAGGGTGGGGCCTGGTGGGAGGTGATTGGGTTGTGGGGGAGGATCCGTCATGAATGGTTTAGCACCATCCCCTTGGTGCTGAATGAGTTATTTCTCAGTTCACATGAGATCTGGGGCCTCCCCCCACCCCTTCTCTTTTCCCTCTTGCGCCATGTGCTGTGCTGCTCCTGTTTTGCCTCCCCTGTAAGCAAACGCTCCCTAAAGCCTCACCAGAAGTCAAGCAGATACCGGCACCATGCTTCCTGTACAGCCTGCAGAACCGTGAGCAAAATTACACTTCTTTTCTTTATAAATTACCCAGTCTCAGGTATTTCTTTATAGCACCGTAAGAATGGCCTAATATAATCCTATTGCCAGGAACAGTTAAGCAGTTTGTGGGTGCCAGAGCAAAATGAAAATGCAGGACTTCTTGTTCAAAAGTTATTAAGAATTTCAACATGGCAACAGCAGAGCATTAAGCCAAGTACCTTCTGAGTATGGGGTCCTGTGTGACTGCACAGGCCCAGGAAACCTACCCTGCCTATTATGTGTGTATTCAGGTCTAACTGCTGGAAGAGTAGAGGTCATAAATGTTATGGCTGTACTGATACTCACTGTACGTTTCATTAAACAACACACCCCAAACCATGCCACTAATGGGAAAGTTAAATTACCATTTAAATTTACCAAGTTGTGCATATTTGCAATATTCACAATTACAAACAAGGACCATTTCAGGACAATAGTGATGATGCCCTGATAAAGTGTGCATACCCCAGATTTCAGGAATTCCCCTGATCTGTATGTGAAACATTTGAGAGGAGCAGGATTCCACTAATCAGCAGGATGGGGTGGTCTGACTTCACAATAGAAAGCTGATTAAGAATCCTTAATCAACCCTTGCAAATGCACATAATTTTTTATTAATACCAAAGTTAAGAACCAATACCTTAAGGATTCATTTGATAGATCACTGATCAATAGCTCTTTGTTATATACAATAATTAAGGTTTGGGAAATTTTATATTAACTACCATAAGAATTCAAGACCAGGCCAGCATTTTAGGGTCAATGTGTGCCCACCTGGGGGCCCTGATGCCAACTCCCTGCCCATCCATGGAGGTGGGTGCCCTGGCTCTCATCCCCTCATTGTTACTCAGCAATTGTCTATTGCTATGGCTTCCATTAGGAGAGGCTAGGGCTGCCTATAGCTGTAGGGAGCCTGACTTGGTCTGAGAGAGCCTGGGAAGTCTGAGGTCCATGGTCGAACAAAGGGAGGGTAGGGGTTGTACCTGCAAAGGAGCTCTCCTCCCGCCAGCAGAGGGGCGAGGAAGGCGTGAGTGTTCCCATGGCCCGGAGATGGGTCCTGGAGGGGAGAGAGCCCTCCCACAGCCATCTCGGATGGGGTCTTTTTTGTGGAAGGGCGAAAGAAGAACCTGCAGCAAAGGAAGGAGATGGGTCGTCAGGGGGCCATCCATGTGTCCACAAAGGCACCTGCAGAGGAAGAAGCAAACAGCCAGTTCCAAACCCCTGCCAGGCCAGATAGCTCCAGGCCATCCATCAAGTAAGAGCTGCCTGCCCTCCTGCAGCTTCTCCCTCCCACTGCTACCACCTTGCTGGGGTCTCAAGCAGCAGCTGCCTAGATTGGGAGGAGAGGGGTGGAGAAGAGGGAAGGCAGCAACCACACCCCCTTCCTGGACGGCAGGCCTTGAGGGGATGAGGGAGTATACCTTTAAATGAAGATTAAAGTGCTGACCAAAGTATTTAACTGGAAACTTTAAATGATCAAATTTAGAACGTTTGAGACTTAAAGCAATTAATTTAGGACTATTACTTAGCAGAAAAATCATGGGCCTGCCTGAGTTGTCGTTTACTGAAAAATTTTAAAAGGGACAGCAGGAGATTAAAGAGGTGGTGTGATTTTATCACGCAGAGTGCTTACTCAAATATTGGCTACATTTTTTGTTTTTGTTTTTGTTTTGAGATGGAGTCTCGCTCTGTTGCCCAGGTTGGAGTGCAGTGGCACGATCTCAGCTCACTGCAACCTCTGCCTCCAGGGTTCAAGCGATTCTTCTGCCTCAGCCTCATGAGTAGCTGGGACTACAGGTGCGTGCCACCAGGCCCGGCTAATTTTTGTATTTTTAGTAGAGACAGGGTTTCACCATGTTGCTCTGGCTGGTGTCAAACTCCTGACCTTGTGATCTGCCTGCCTCAGCCTCCCAAAGTGCTGGGAGTACAGGTGTGAGCCACCACGTCCGACCTTATTGGCTACCTTTGATTCATTAAAACTCTGATTTGTTTTTAAGCCAGTTGTTAATCCTTTTTTTGGTATTATGATGGAATTTCCATTCATTCATTAATTTATTCAGTCATTATTTATTAAGCATCTACTTGGGACTAGATTCTAGGTACTGGGTACTCTTGGCACATACTCACTATGTTCCTCAATGGTTCCCTATTACCATCAGAATAAAATCTACTACAGCATGGAGATGGAGCCATTTGTCATCTGAGCATGGTTTATACCTGGACAGTTTTACCATACCAGCCTGTGAGGACCTTTAGGGCAGCCTGGAAGACTCAGGTCTGGTTTTGTAAGCCCTGAACCTGGGCTGGGTTTGGGACTCACCTTGTAGTAGGCACAGTATGAGGAAGAGGGGCATTTTCCATCCCGCCCTCCTGCTGGTGACCTGCAAAAAACACTCTAAATGAAAAGAGGCCTGAGAGAAGCTGGGTGAGGGTGGTGGGACTTGAGAGAACAAGCATCTTCTCGCTTTGAGATCTCGGTTTGCTCGGCGCAGGGGCTGGGTTGCAGATATCTGAGAGTAAGACAAGCACTTCCCTCCCTGAGAAAGCATGACTTTATCCTCACACTCCTAAGCATGCACATTTTGGTCATGTCCACGAGGCCAAAATGTCCCTTACCCTTGAGGGTTCTGTGTTCAGAAGAGGTGAAACTCCCTCTGTAGGATTCTAGCCTGGGCACCCACTTGCCAGCCTGGAGCTCTGAGTTTGTGGGGAGCACCGTGTAGTGGAAAGGCCACGTTTGAAGTCCAAACTCTAGTTGGAATTGTGGGACCTTGGAAGGTTAGTCTCAGGGATTCGATTCCTTTTCAGGAGAATGAAGGAATCTGCGTGGGGTTGTTGTTACACAGCTTACGTGAGATTGTGGTAAAGTGCCAGCAATGAGCCTGGAGTAGTCCACTTCTCTTCCTCTCCTCACCACTTCCTGTTTGCAGAAGGGGAATTGGTTTTTTCAAGGGAAGATTTCTGTTTCACTGTTAGTATGCCTCTGGTTAGTAACAAGGAATTAAAAATTAAATCTCAGACCAAGTAGCTCTCTGCACTAGGGTGCTATTCTGTTTCTTCTCCACAACTTCTAGAAAGCCCTCTCTGTCCCCCCATCCACACTGACCTTCACCCCACTGTGGTCTCTCCCACTGGCCTGGGGAGCTTCCAGAGGGGACGGCTTTGTATTTCATCCCTCTACCATCATGCTCTGAAAGGGGATCTAGCACATTGTAGATGTGAAATGCACACCTATTGTGAACAGTAACCCTCCTCTTTTAATGGACACCATACTGATCACTACACAATGGTCTTTTATCACTTGCTAATGAAAAAGACAGAGATTGTGGCCGGGCGCGGTGGCTCATGCCTGTAATCCCAGCACTTTGGGAGGCCGAGGCGGGTGGATCATGAGGTTAGGAGTTCAAGACCAGCCTGACCAACATGGTAAAATCGATCTTTACTAAAAAATACAAAAATTAGCCTGACGTGGTGGCACGTGCCTGTAATCCCAGCTACTGAGGAGACTGAGGCAGTAGAATTGCTTGAACCCAGAAGGCAGAGGTTGCAGTGAGCCCGTGCCACTGCACTACCACTTGGGTGACAGAGTAAGACTCTGCCTCAACAACAACAACAAAAAAGACAGAGATTGTACATTACACTTCTCTTGTATTCCCCAGAGGGTATTCATGGATGCTTTTTGATGGATTAAAAATCTACTCTTTGAATCTATCTATTGCTTCTGTTTCTGAGACCTATAGATTTTTGAAAAAGCAAACTAAAGTTAGCCGTTGAGTTTTTCTTCCTACTCTAATAGGTTCCTCACTACTGTTAAGGACAGGCGCTGACAGTCAATGGTTTGGCCCATGGGCAGAAACCCCCTCACTCCCCAAACAGTTTAAGACATGCAAAACCACTGGCCAGTTTGGGACACAGGCTGTGCAGGAGGGAATCACAAAGAGGAAAACAGGGAATAGGGGAAAAGAGAAGGCAGACGAAGTAGGAGAACAGGGAGAGAAAAGGAGAGGTAGGAGGTGAAGGAAGGGAAAATGGAAGAGAGAGGACAGAAGAAGAGAAAAGTAGAGAGTCCATGGGGTGGCCCTGAGCTTGTTTTCCTGCAACTAGATTTGGCAAGTTGTCGCCTCAGCTTGGCTCTGCCCAGACCTCTCCACTAAGGCCTTTCCCTGCTCTATCCAGTTTGAGCCCCAAGAATGGCCAGATCTTTAAAAGTCCATAGGCTCTTTACGCATCTTTCTGTGCCTTCGCTGTAGCAAGTCCCCTAGCTTGGGCACTGCGATGGCAGTCTCAGACCTTTCCCTGCCTTACAAAGCTTCCTGTCCCCACCTGGAGACTCTCCCAGGGTGTTCCTGCACCTAACTCATAATTTGATTAATATTCACCAAGTCCTGGCTGATTCTGGGGCTGGTACCTAGACTCCCCCGGGCGAATTTTTCTAAAGCACTAAGTGCTGATGCAGCACATGTTGGGTCCAAAGTCTCTGCATCATACCATCCAGTTCCTCTGAAGTCACCGGTGCAGCAATCTCTGGGCTTCAGGGAGAAAAGCCGGCTCCGTGGGGCAATGAGGAAGCAGGAGTATGAGATAAAATGTTTCCAGGGAGTTATCAGCTTTGATTGGAGGCTGGGAGGATAATACTCAACGGAATGTCTCCAAGTCACCCTCTCTGCCAATGACCTTCAGAAATCCTTTCTCCAGGAGACAGGGGGCCATAATTCAGTAGCCTGGGGCCACAGGCTTCTGTTACTGCACACTGCGTTTTAGGGGATGAGACCATATGAGGGGACTCTCTTGTCCCTCTCATCCTGCTGGGAAGGGCATGCACCTCACCTCAGCTTCAGCGCAGGCTGCTTGCTGCATGACTTCCCAGATGCCTACTGGCCCTCTGAGCCCCAGTTCACTCCTATCCCCTCCCCACATCCCCTGGGCAGCAGATAAGAAGGGAAGGAGTCAGTGTAGTATAGAGGAGAGAGCACAGAATCAGGACTCAGGAGGGGCTGCAGCAGCCTCAGGCTGCTGCAATAACTTGGCCAATGTTCTGTTCCTCTCCTCTACAAAAGAAGAGCTTTGACCGCATGTTCTCCGTGTTTCTTCTCTTTCTAACGTTTTTTTGGTTCTAAATTACCCAGGACTTCTAAGGAACCATGCACTCTGGTGGGTGTGAGCAGAATAATAGGGAGCTGAGAGGGAGCCCCTATGTTCTGGACTCTAGAACCCTTACCTGGCCTCCTGGGAAGGAGCCCACCTGCTCTGGGAAGGGCACTGAGGAGCATGTGTGACAGCTATGGCTGCAGTTCACCCCCCACATTCAGAGGCAAGATCCCAACCTCCAGGAGAAAGCGTCATTTCACCTTTTGTTCTCCAGGCTTCACTGTGGCCTCTCCATCCATCTCAGTCCAGAAACAAGATCCAGGTGGACTTTTCTTCTCCTTATGAGATGCAGGTGTTTGGACGACTTCTAGTTGCTCTTCTTTAAACCTGGAGACTGAGAAGTCAAGGTGGTATTTTGGAAAGCAGCTGGAGCTAGCAACAGAAGGTCGGGGTGCAAGGCGTAGCTCTGCCACTCACCTCAAGTCACTTCTCTTTGGATTTTATTATTTATAAGAGGAAGCCAGTCCTAATCCCTTGTCGTTCTTACTGTCACTTATTCCTGAAGAACTTTTCCAGGGGTGGTAACAGTAGCTTCAAAAAAGAAAACACTGATCCATATCCTTCCTCCTCTTGTGTCCCCTTCAGGGGTCTCAGACTATTTAGGGTGCCCCAGCTTACCAGCCCATTCAGGCATCTCCCAGACAAGTGATGCAACAACTTGGGCAGGAGGGCAGGGAAAATTCAAAATTCAGGAGAGGAATTCCCCTGCCATTTGGCAGGCAGCTGGTGCCCTCCAGCTGACCTGGACCCTCCAACTCTCATAGAGAAGAACTTTGGGCAGCTTGGGTCACTGACTTCAGAGTTGCATGAGCTGGTGGTTACTAATTCACGTCCCTGACAAAGCATAATACAGTAAATGAGATGATCTTCATGGAAAGAGGACACTGAGAAGTGTGGCTTACCCAAATAGATGACACAGTTGAAAAATACCCCTATATTTACCTTTGGAAAATAGTTTATGGGTTTTTCTTTTCCTTGTAAAAGATGTGATCTTCCAATCTCTGTTGGTCTCAAACTGACATTAAAATGGCTTGTACAGCTGAAGCACTCAACAATGAATGGGCACAAGGGGATGGGGGGTGCTGCAAGCTGCAATTAGGGACCTTCACTAGGACCCCTGATAGATATGATAATACGGCACCTCTGAGCCAATTAGAAAGGGCAACTCTTCCTTAAGAATAAATTCAGTTGGTATATTGTTGTGTAATTTGCTGTAGCCATAGATGGCAGCATGTATTCTCCATGCATTTCCCCTTCCAAATTTGAAGGCAGGTTGAGGGTAGAAATTGAGTCACTGAAAGCAACAGAAGAGGAAGAGAAACAACTCTATGGGGTACTTGGAGTTTGGCCATGACAGGACAATTGTGCATAGTGTGTGCTGGTAACTGTGTGCACAGCTGTGTGTGCTGCTCTCCCAGGACTTGGTCAGCAGCTTCCAGTGCTAGAGCTCCAGATCTTCACCTCCATCTATAGCCTCTCATATTAGTTAAAATACATCTACAATGTGAATGGTATCTCCTTAGTAATGGTGCTCTTGAGCAGTGCACAACCTGAAGAACTGTATACAGTGGCCTTGCCTTCTGAGACTGGTTTCCAGAAATGAGTGACCTTCATGTAGGTGGTAGAGAGGTAGCTAATGCCTGGCCAGATTCTCCCCTTCCCCTCCTCATGGAGCAGTATAGTGTCATGTTTGATCACATAGACTCTGGAGTCAGACTCCCCCCTCCTCTCAGTTAAGATCTCAGTTCTACTTTTTACTGGGAAAATGACATGGATCAGGTTACTTTTTCTCTTTAAACCTAGTTTTCCTAATCTGTTAAACAGGAGAAAATAGCACCTATCTCATAAAGTTATTATGTGGATCAAATGTGATAACCCATATAATTCAAAGTTCTTAGCATGCAGTTAATTTTCATTAAACATTAGCTGAGAATATTATTAGCTTGGCTTGTAGCAAAGGAAGCAGGTGTTTTATCATGATCAAACTCTCAAAAAAAATGCCTTTGACGGTTTTCTTCTATTCAAGTGTCCCCTCCCTCCCTCGCTTCCTTTTCCTTTCCATTATTTTGGCATTTGAAAGATAAAAAATTCATCAATTTGTCTAGGGACACTTCTGAATTAAATTTATATTCTTAAGTAAACATTTGTCAAATTTTCACTATTTTGTAAATGTTGCTGCCATTTGCATCCTTAAGGTCATATTTTTCTGTTTTACCTACTTCTGAACACTTTGAAGACTTTTTGATTACAGAAACCAAAAATTATAGTAAAGTATAATTAATTGTAATGCACTGGTCCAGTTTCCAGGGCACTTTCTCAGAGCCATGAAGTCCCTTCTCTGAAGCTTTATGGAGGAGAAAACTCCATACTGGCTGCTTCTCTTGGGGGTACAATTGAATTTGCTTATCCAGCACAAAGCCCCAGGGGCTCCCTTACATATATATATGACACTATAACCTGATTTTAGGCCCTAGACTCTGGAGTCAGGCTTTGACCAGACATCATATCTGGGAAGAGCTTTGTCTATTCCCTGTCCTCCAGCTCCCACCTCCAATCCCCCAGTTTGCAAATGACTTTTTTTGTTAAACATACACACATGAGAGTAAAAACCAGTAAACAGAAAGCTAACCCAAGAAAGAAAAGCTACTTGTGCTGTAAAACAGTCCATATGGATCTCTTTCTTCTCCAAAATGTGCTTTCTAATGTGTAATGAAGAGCAGTGGACAGAGGTGCTTTAGGTTCCCACGTGGCTCACCCAATCCTGTCCCTTTCCTTGGTAGTCAAGACTTATCCTCCTTATATGTTGTGGTAGCTTTCTGCTCGCTCGACCCACTTTGTAAGCTTTTTCTACCCTTGTTGGCTGCTGGAAAGGCACATTTTCCCTCCTAGCTCAGGTAGAATACCAAGTATTGAAGAAAACATTATTTAAAAACATCTGCCTTCGTACAAGTCCTCGATTACTTACTTAGAAACTCACAAAGGAAGGTGAACTATTAGACTTGTCAGTCCTCCAAATGACAACGGAAGACAGTATTTGTATAGCACAAATAATCATTTTATAATGGCATTTAGCAAGCTTTTATAACCTCAACCACCATTTACCTGATAGCAAAGCTTGCCGTTCAAAAATATTCAACCCCTAAACACAGGAGGCACTCCAAAGGCAGTTAGTTGAGTGCTGAGACAGTTTAAGTTCATGTACAGACTATTGGCAAAAGCACAGAGTAAAGAATCCCAGGAGATTATTTCATAGATGGGAGCATATTAGCCTAAGACTTTAGCTGTAGCTCATTCTAGAATGTTGGTATGAATTGCTGTTGGAAAACATGATCAGCACCTCTTAGCATAATCTTTCTGGAGTGACTTGAGTCTGGAAATGGAAATGAATATGTTTCTTACTGGTTAAGATTATTTGGTTAGGATGCTATTTTGAATACACATTCTCCTGTGATAATGAATCTCTGGTCCTTGCAGGATGGAGGGGCCCCAAAAAAGTTAACTTGCCACTGAGGAGGCTATTGGTCTCTGTCTCCTCAAAGAATGGTGCTAATTGCTGGGGCTCAGTGTTCATCTCTGTTGCTGGTAGGCTGAATGTTTGATAGCAACAGTAACTAACTCAGCGTTGATTAGTGGGAGCCTATACTGCTTGCTGGGCCCATGCATAGCCTCTATCCTTCTGACAATGCACCTTCCTTAATGTGTCCACTGCATTAGCACCAGGGAGGCCGATGGCTGAAGCTGGCTGATGTCAGAAAGCCAATCCATTCTGTCAACTTGGCAGTTAGTGGTTCTTCCATGGTGGATTCTCTCTGCTGAGCTTTAGCACATGATACAAAGATCTTCACACTTCCTGCCCGCTCCCTTGTCCCTCCATGTTCCACTACCCCCACCTTTCACTCTGTATGTATTCTAACATCAGGCCATTTTTCCTTTCACACAAAATAGATGACCAGGTGCACTGTCCAAGCTCTGTCCCTTGGATGGACTTTCTCCTGACTCTGTCTTTTAAGATCATTCCTTGTAGTACACCTGCTATCCACTTTCGAGTTGAACCAAACCAACTCATCTATAAACCAAGCTTGGGTTTTTCACCTGTCTGCCATTAGCTATCAAGTATGCTCTTCTGTGGCCCTTATGAGCCTGGGGAGGGGCACTTGTGCAACAGTGGTAGTTATTATGAGGGTCCGGGCTGGCTGCTTATGCAGCTTGCTGTGCTTTCAGGTTCTTGTGCTTGATCCCAGCTAAAGCACTTATAAGTCATGATGAATTGCCTGACCTTATGACTTGGTGGGTGTAATAACTCTTAGCTCATGATGGGTAGTTCCAGATGCATACTCATTTGGTATCCTGTGTTCAGGTACTGTGTCTCAACTAGGACTCAGTATCACACCAGGAGTTATTTTTCAAAAGGCACCTGATGCTCCTCTGCAGATGCCATGGCCTTGCAAAAGAGTCTTAGGGGACCACGTGACTAGGTAGTGATTTTTCCACTAGGGCTTGCCATAAGCTCTGCACAGCATCTTTTCCCACCACCTAGACCTCTAACACTAGTGAGTGCAGGGCTGCCTACAGCTAAGCCTGGACCTGCTGCAGAGGCTTTTCCTGCTCTGGGCCCCACTCAAAGCTAGAAGCCTTTCATGCCGCTAGGTGTATGGGCCACAGCAGTATTTCCAGCTGTGGAATATGCTGCCTCCAGAACCAAAGAGGTCTATCAGATGTGTTGCTTCCTTCACTGTGGTAGGAGGTGCAAGGTGTAATGCCTTGTCTTTTACTTTGGATGGGGTTTCTTGGCAGGCTCTTTATCACTGGACTCCTAAAAATATTACCATGTGACAGGTCCCTGAATCTTCACAGGTTCGCCTCCATCCTCTGATCCACAAGTCTTACGAAGGCCTCCAAAATATAGCCACTTCTTGTTCATGTAGCCTAACATGAAAGCATCAAATAATGGGTCAATGTGACATTTTTTAGGATATCTAGATGATGTTGATTCCTTTGGACTATATTATGACAGACGACAGGGAACTTAACATAGCCCTGGGGCGAAACTATAAATATGTATTGTTATTTGCCTGTATAGATGCGGATGGTTTCTAACTCTCTTCTCTGAAGGGAATAGCAAAGAATGCATTCACCAAATCAAGGCTGCATGCCATGTACCTGAGGCTTTGCCAATCTGCTTGTAGCAGGTAGACAGACACAGTGGCTGAAAATGGGGTTACTCTTTGGTTGAGTGTGTGGTTCTTTACTGTCATCCTGCAGGGTCCACTTGGTTTCTGCAGGGGACAACTATTGAATTAAATTGAGATATCATGGGAACTGCCATTCTTGTATCCTTTCGATTCTTATGGGTGATACTAATATACAGAATTACCCCCAACACACGATATTGTTTTATATTCGCTATCTTGGCTGGGGATGGGGCAGTTTCAGATGCTTCACTTGGTCCTACTGTGATAGTTCTGAGCCCACAGGCCTAGGATCCAATGATCCAAGTAGCAAGTATATGAATCCCAATTACGCATTCAGAGACTGGAGAAATTACCACTGGGTGTAAGCTGGACCTTGGCCAGGACTTTACTTATTACCTCGCTCCCACATGCCCCACTAGTTAGAACAGTAGCCATGAGGATGCTTTGATTCTCTGGGCAACATGCCAGCTTGGTACAGTTATCTGGGTAAACGATCCTGGGTCCCTTTGGGAAGGGCTTATGGAATCTTTACTTTGTATGTTTGCTGGGGTGTTGCAGGGTTCTTTCTCCCAGAGACCTGACTGAGTTAAAGTCTGAAAACTGGTTCAGATCCAGAAAAGGCCAAAGGATCATGACATTGTATTGGGGCTACTGCTTTCAGACTCCTCGTTATCCATCCTTGACTTCTTCTAGTGGTCTAAACTAAGAAACACTCTTGTTGGTTGAGTATCTATTTTGCCTCTAGGGGAACAGTGTTCCTTTAATCATCTCCGTAACTCTGTGGGTCAGGCCTTCTTGGCTGCCAATCCAACCCCATTGCTCATTGTAATAACTTCATCCACCTGGCTTCTGCAGTTAAGTGCCACCACCTGGCTTCTTTAGCTCTGGGCCTATCATCACCATTGGTATTATTGAGTCAAATTCTCTACCTGGTTGGGTGCGGTGGCTCATGCCTGTAATCCCAGCACTTTGGTAGGCCGAGAGGGGCGGATTGCCTGAGGTCAGGAGTTCAAGACCAGTCTGGCCAATGTGGTAAAACCCCATCTCTACTAAAAATACAAAAAAAATTAGCCAGGCATGGTGGCGTGCACCTGTAATCCCAGCTACTCAGGAGGCTGAGGCAGGGGAATCACTTGAACCAGAGAGGTGGAGGTTGCAGTGAGCTGAGATTGCACCACTGCACTCCAGCCTGGGTGACAGAGCAAGACTCTGTCTCAAAAAAAAAAAAAAAAAAAAATTCTCTACCTACCTTTCTAATCATCAATCCTGGCTTACCGAGGAGATTCCCAACTGATCTTTTCAGTCATGCTATTGTCCTTCTCACTAGATCATTCCTTTTGGGTTTTGTAAATGGTATAGTCTCTGGCCCTTCTCATAGAACGGAATCATCTGGTAGGCCTTCCAGCCTCATGGTGTGTCCACTCTAGCATGCTGACTTCCCTGAGATTTTTTATTTCTATGTCTACTCTCTGCTGGGGTAGTGCTGGCATTTCAATCACATCAAGCTTGGGCCATCACTTCCTCCCTGCTTTCAGGAGCCATTTGAGCAGGAAGGCCACATCACCTCCTGGGGTCCTTGCTAGGATGTCAAATCCTGTATCTCTGGAGAGTGATCCCAAATCAGTAAACTCTTCCCTGTCCTACCTGATGCTCCCAGCTGCTTGATCCAGCATCTTCAGGATCCAGTCCTGCATGAACTCCTCTGACTTTTGCTGGTGTAGGCTGGCTAGGACTAGCAGCTCATTTGAGGTCTTTTCTTCCATTATCAGACCCAGCACATACTCAATTGGGTTATGCTATGACATACCCCTAGTTATAAACCTAGTTACAAGGAGCAGAGATGGTGGAGAGAGGCCTGTGTATTGTCTTCAAGTAAGGTGGGGGAGGGAGAGTTGGGAAGGGAGAGAGTAGTTAGCTCTTAATAGGAACAGGTGGGCAAATCCTGCAGGATCAGAAGATTTAAAAGAATCTGGGAGTACAACATTTGGGCTTCGTCTGCTCAGATGTTCCCACGCAAGTTCCAGAGTCCGAGTGCCCTCCAAATGTCTCCATTATCTTTAGACTTAAGCCTGTAAGTGTCCATGAAATAGAAAGGGCAGAGCCAACCTCTCTTTATAGAGAGATTGTTGTGTGCCTTGCCCAACTTGCCTGAAATCACACAGAAGCCAGTAACAAGGGGGTACTCAAGGACCATTTTCCTACCAAATACTGAAAGAAGCAAATCTCCAGATTTGCTGCAATGGGACAGGCTCCATAATGATGAAGAATTTCATCTTGATTTAAGTTTAAGTTATAAATAAGTGCGTTTAAGCACTACATTGACAAAATTGCTTAATTTAAGAAGGCAAAATATCTTACTATCTTCAGAGATCATTACCCTTAATCTTTCACTCACTTTTTAAAATGGATCCTACACAAGAATGCCCTAGGAAATGATGAAGTTCCACTCTATATTTCAAAAGCTGACACATAGGATCCCCAGTGTTCCTGGGGTCATCTCCTTCCTAACTGTTCAATTCATGGAGCTGAGCTTCATATTGAAAGAGAGAAGAGAAAGGGATCTTGCAGTTCCACCTACTTTGGCATGGGAGTTTTCCTCTGTAAAAGGAAGACCTTCCTTTCTCTTTAACAAATCTTTATCAGGCACCCACAGACTACAATGCTAGGAATGTTAGGGAGTGTAGTAAGACATATATACACGGTTACTGTCCTCAAAAAATTTAGTACTTAATTGGGAAGGAATAGGAAAACTCAAATATCAAAGCAGGTCTCACATATTCAAAAAAATAAAATCTCCAAAGAGTGAGAGAAATTAATGGCCCAAAGACATTAGGAAAGGGTTCTCACGGAATCGTAAATTCTCATAGAATCACAAAGTAGGAGACCTTAGAAGTGACCTAATTCAAGTCTCTACTGAATACACAGTATCTTCAGAGACTTCTTTTAAAAGTAGGCATTCAGTCTTAGTTTGGTTATCTCCAGGGACAGGGAACTCACTCAAGTTAATTTCATTTTCAAATATTTCTAATTTTTAGGAAATTCTAATTGAGAAAAATCTAATTTCTTTTAATTCCTGCCTATTGGCACTACTTACATCTTCTGAAAGGAGAAATACAGGATTAAATCTACTCCCGCTTCTCTCAGTAGCCTTTGAAATAGTTCTCCAGAGTCTTCTGTTTGTTCACCTTGTTAAATCAAGTTTAGCCTAAAGCTGCCTCCTTACATATTTTAAGTTTGGCCTAAGGGTTTCTCTGTACATTGTGAACTCTAACAAGTGGAAGTGTAAACAGACAGTAGCCTACACTTGTGCTAATTACTGATTTTGGCCAATTAAATGTAGCCAACTGTTTGAACCGCGTTCAAATAAGGCAAACGCTGAGCTGTAACCAATCCAGTTGTTTCTGTAACTCACTTCCGTTTCCTTGTATGTCACTTTTCCTTTTCTGTCCATAAACCTTCCACCATGTGGCTGTGCTGGAATCTCTGAGCCTATTCTGGCTCAGGAGGTTGCTCGATTCACAAATCGTTCATTGCTCAATGAAACTCCTTCAAATTTAATTCAGCTAAAGTTTTTATTTTATCAACCTAAACATTTCTCATACCTTTGAACTAAAATCATAGAATATCATTGATGCAAATAGCCATCCTTTATTACATTTTCTATTTTCTGCCAATGCCCATGCCTGCCATGATCTCATTTAGGCATTACAATGACCCCGTAAGTCAGACGGTATTACTATCCCTATCATATGGATAAGAATTCTGGAGCCTCAGGGAAGTTCAGCCTCCTCTCACCATCTGAGTTGTTCCTTCTAGATGAATTTGTCAATGTGTCTTGAAAGCATCTGGGAACTGAGCCTGTAGGTAATGGTTTTTTGAGCAGAATGGTGGCGGTAGACAAAATGTACTGGAAGGAAAACATTTGGAAAAATGAAAACCTTTTAAGAAACAGTGAAAATAACCAAAGGTGATAAGGTTGGGATGGCAGTGATAAGTAGCACAAGGTCAGGTTGATTACTCTAGTGTTGGGGAGCAAGCAGATGGTGGGGTAGAGAATGAGAAAAGATAGGGGGATTAATTTAATGAGTCTTCAAGTATTTATCAAGAAGGTACTATGCACCAGGCACTTTGCTGGGTGCTGGAAAGGGATAGTGAACAAAGCAGACACATCCCTTGATTGATAGTCTGCTGGGGGAGAGGAACATTAAGCCAATTAGCATAGCAAGAACTATATACAATATAAGTGATTTAGAAGTATTGGCAGGTATTAGGAAGGGAAAGAATAGGGCTCTAAGGAAGCAATCTGGGATCATTCTGGAATAGGAGAATGTGCTATGTGACCTTAAGGTTAGTTGGCCATTCTGATGGTGAGAAACCCATCTCCCAGTTCTAAGTGATACACTCCAAGTTTGGCCAACTGTCCAGCACTCACCAGCTTCTGACTGGACTCAGAGTGAGAATCTGGTTTTAGATGGCGCCTGACTTGAAGCACCCTCTAGTGTTAAGGAAAGGAAGGTAACAGCCTGAAAGAGAGGGAATTGGGGAAAGACAAAAGAAATGAAATTGAGACTTGTTTTGGGAACAGGTGGGCTGAGGAGAAGCCCCAGAGGCCTGTGTTAACAGTGTTGGAGTTGGGCTTTACAGAGTGTGTCCCTGCACCCCAGCTGAGAAAGCAATGATGAGCCAGGAATAATTCCACTGATCTACGTGGTTTTACTCATTTACTCTTATGAGAAATTACTAGTAGAACCCTATACTACAGGTCTGGAAACTGTGACACAGAGGCTAAATAATTTCTCTAAGGTCACATAGCATGTAAGGGGGTAAAGAACAGAGCCAAGAACCAGTGTCACTATGAAAAATGGCCCTGGCAGATCTCTCTATCCCAGTGCAGGTTTGAGATGATTTAGATGTGCTTAGCTGAGCTTTTCTTTTGCAACAGCTTGCCTGGGGGCTGATAAAGAAATTCAAACAGGTGTGATAAGCTGTGCTACCTGTTGCTGGGCTGATGCTGTAGACAAATCCTAACGTCTCAATGGAGTAGCACCGCAGACTTTATTTCTCACTCACATGAAGTCCCATGAGGCGGGGGAAAAGGGCTCTCCAAACCACCTCTCAGGGACCAAGCTTCCTCTGTCTTGTGGCACTGCCCTCTCAACACTTGGCCTCCAAATTTACTGAGTCAGGGAAGGAAGGGAGGGAGGAGGTACACTGGCTTCATCCCAGAATTGTCACACCAAACTTCCACTGTTAATTAGCCTGAATTAGTCACATGGACCCAACTTAACTGCAAAGGATGGTGGGGAAATGGAGAGACATGGATTATTAGGAGAGCACTAAGGGTTCCCTAAAATGGGGCTGACTCCAGAGCCCAGCAGCAGACCAGCAGAGGCAAGGAAAAAGTGGATGAGCATAAGCAGTGGTTCATTCCCTCCCCCACCCTGGAAAGCAAGATAACACTCGTCGGACTGTGGGAGAACACAGCCTGTCCTTGCCTTGGGTCAGCCTGTTTTAGCTTTTCCACTTCGCCCCTGTCCCAGGGAAAAAGGAGGAAAGTTGGGAAAAGGGTCACTCCACAGAGCAATGAGAAGTTGCACTTAGTTTCTGAAAGGAGAAGAAAAAATAATCTTTCATCTCTTGGATGTGTGGGGAGACAGTGACTGGGGAGAGACCAGAGACACTTGAGCCCCTGGAAGTTCAGTCTGAAAATCTAATCCCTGAGGAATTTGCTGTCCTTCCTCCTTGTGGGGTATGGCTCCTGTGGTCCCCACTTTCTGGTGTTTATGCCCCTGTGTAGTCCCTTTCTTGGGTGTTGGTGAGACCTGTGACTTACATTTAACCAGTAGAATACAGCAAAGGTGATGAGAAGTCACTTCTGTGGTTAAATACAGAATGAGAAGATTGTAACGCCCATCTCTTGCAAGGAGATTCTGTCCCTTGCTGGCTTTGTTGAAGCTGGCTGTCATGTTGTGAGCTGCTCAGTGGAGAGAGTCATGTGGCAAGGAATGGAGGGCAGACTTTGGCCCACAGGCAACAAGAAACTGAGGCTTTCAGTCTGGTCACCCACTAGGACCTGAATCCTACCAATCATCACGTGAACTTGGAAGTGGATTTTTCCCCAGTTGAGCTCTCAGATGCAAACCCAGACCTGGCTGACACCTTGACTGAAGGCTTGCAGAGGACCCAAAGCTGTGCCAGGACTGTTGACCAAAAGAAAGCAGGAGAGAAATGTGTGTTGTCCTAGGCTGCTGACTCTATGGTAGTCTTGGTATGCAGCAATAGATAAGTAATGCATGGGGGTCAGAAAGTGTGAGAGGGAAGCACATTGGTTTCCTAGGGCTGTCATAACTAAGCACTATAAACTGGGTGGCTTAAAACAGCAGAAATCTATTCTCACAGCTCTGGAGCTAGAAGTCTGAAATCAAGGTACTGGCAAGGCCATGGTTCCTCTGAAGCATCTAGGGGAGGGTCCATCCTTGCCTCTTCCACCATCTGGTATCTCCAGGCATTCCTTGGCTTATGGCAACATCACTCCAGTCTCTGCCCCTGGCTTCACATGGCCATCTTCCCCGTGTGTCTCTGTCTTCTCCTTTTCTTATAAGGATATCATATGGATTAAGGGCCTGCCGTACTCCATGTCACCTTATCTTAATTACGTCTTCAATGATCCTATTTCCAAATAAGGTCATTCTGAGGGACTAAGGGTTAGGACTTCATCGTATCTTTTTTGGGACATTTCAACCCATAACAAGAAAAAAAAATAGAGAGAAGAGCTGACAATTGAAGAATCATCTGGAAAACAAGCACCTTCTTGATGGGCCAGGTAAACATATCCAAGCAGCCTGCACATTCAGCGCAAGGATGAGGGTCTTTTCAGGTGAGGATCTCAGAAACTGCAGGGAGCGGACCCTTCCCTTCTCTCCAGGAGCTGCTTGAAATTTGTGAACAGAAGCCTAACTTCACCAGCTGAGAGAATACCCATCCAGAGAATGGCTTCCCCACAGCTGCCAAAAGGGTTGTGTGGCCTGCCTCATGGCAGGGGGTGGCCAGATGATCCTGTATTCTAAGTCCTTGCATTCTAAGGTACTCTCATTCCATAGTTTGGTGCTGTATTTGGAAGCCTGTCCTGGGTTAATGAATGGACCCTTTTCTCTGTCTCAGATACTGGAAGGGCCCAAAAGCTACAATACGTTTTCCACTATGGGCAGCTGCTGCCACCTTGTGCCAGAAAGACTCCATGGCTAGAGTGACCAGGGACCTCAGATCAGGACACTATGAAGGGGCACTTCTAATAATTGTTCTGGGGCAGCAGGTGTAAATCGGGATTGTCCCAGGCAAACATATGGTCACCCCTGGGGAATGCAAGGGAACAACAGGATTTGCAAGGATTTTCCCAAGAATAAATCTGAGTTTTCCAAAATGTTCTACT
This sequence comes from Gorilla gorilla gorilla, assembly GCF_029281585.2. Taxonomy (NCBI): domain Eukaryota; kingdom Metazoa; phylum Chordata; class Mammalia; order Primates; family Hominidae; genus Gorilla; species Gorilla gorilla. The sequence continues at coordinate 49,773,953 of NC_073224.2, read as the reverse complement.
TTTCTACATTTACTCTCAGCATGAAGCTTCCTATGTCACCTATGGTGGCCATCACACCTCATGCGAGGTTAACAATACATGAAAGAGTTCTGAATTCCTCTGGCACAAAGAAGAATGAATTTCCAACTATGCCTACTAAGAGAAAAAAGTCTCTTTCTACATTGCTTTTGAACACAACGTACCCCAAACACATGTAAAGCTTTGTTCTGACTTTAAGGATGCATTTTAAATCAATAAAGGAACAAAAAGCCCAGAAAAGGCCTAACTCTCTCTCTCTCTCTCTCTCTCTTTGTGTGTGTGTGTGTGTGTTTGGTGCTTTCAAAATTGACATATTACTCAGATATGGAAAAATAAAAGTAAAATTTTTGTCTTATAATTGTTTAGTGTGGGTGTTAATTTCTGTTGGTAGCAGGGATGAGGTGACATTGCCAAGATATTTTAAATGTACCAATTAATAGAAAGTTAATCTCCATTGCTCAGATCTGTTTTAGGTAAAGCAGCTAATTCAAAGCTCAGACTCTAGACAGCTTGAAGGGATCTCTCCTACCCCTTCTCAAGATGGTGTCTGGGTGCAGTGGTATTGCTCAGATGTCCTTGATTCTCCCTACCCTCTGCTGAAATGCCCCTCATTCTTCTTGGTGATGAAGATGCCACTGGTTTGATCTGGTCCATGGGCATCATAGTGGCATCTGCCCCCCACTATGCACACACATGGGTCCTTGCCATTGCCTCTGGTGACAAGAGCTCCATACTCTGAGCTTCCTTAGGAACTTGGGTCTTTTCTGCTCTCCCAGCTATCATGCATCTCAGTGGGGTGCCGGAAAACTCTAGATTGCTTTCTCTCCAATATGCTGTTGTGTGTGGACCCTTGAAGTCTGCCCTCAGCATGTGCCTGTATTTGCTAGTTCCCCTTTCTTGGATCATGTTGGATGCAGCATCCCCTGCGGTGGAGGGTTTCTCCACAAAGTCTATGGTTTCCCCAAGCTCTGCCCAGTCTGTGAAGGACAGCAGCTCCTGAAGTTCTTAGACTGTCCCAAATTTATCTTGGGGGTGGTTTTATCCAAGATGCACCATCCTGCCCTATAACACCTCTTGTTAATGTTCCATCCTGGGGTGAGAAAGGGAGCCAGAACATTTCAGGTCACCCTTTGCCCCCTTTTTCCCCCTCACCCACCCAGATCCTAATCCCAGCATTAGAAGGAACTTCTTCCTTCCTCAATGGTGAGGGCTTCACTAACATCATATTTCATGTTCTTCTCTGATCAATGGTCAATAATCTGTTCTGTGATTAGTTCTCTAGCTAGCTGAAAATCCTCTCACTTTTTTTTTTCAACGTTCTCAAGATAGCCTAGAAAATGAAATAGGAGCTCCCCTATATTTGATGGTTCTCCCCTCCCCACGAAGCTCTGGATGCCATCAGTTCAACATTTGGGGGTCACAGGTTAATCAGAGTCTAGGATTTACCAGGTTAATATCTGAAAACATATTATTATTTTACAGTGAGAATTGTGTATTTGATAAATGTCATCAGATAATATTAAAGGAAAAATAGTCTTAGCTAGCAATTTAGAAGATAAATTGCTCTGATTAATTGCTAAAAAAATTCCAGATGGATTAAACAATTGAAGAAAAACCAAATTATTTTTAAAAACTAGCAGAAAATGGAAGTAAATATGTATCCTATCTCTAAAGGAGTAATTTTCTAAGTTTTAAAATAATATAAGAAAGAACATAGGAAAAGAGAAATTAAAATACTTTTTAAAAATTTGCCCCTCAACAATATATAAAAAGGAAAACAAAAGACTTGGAAAATATTTCCAGCACATATGAGTCAAGGAATGTTACATGGTTATATAACAGAAACTGTTATTCATTGCAGATTAAACTGATGCCTTAAGAAAGCAATTTGTCATCTGAGCACGGTGGCTCACGCCTGTAATCCCAGCACTTTGGGAGACCCAAGCAGGTGGATCATGAGGTCAGGAGTTTGAGACCAGCCTGAACAACATGGTGAAACCCTGTCTCTACTAAAAATACAAAAATTAGCCGGGCGTGGTGGCGCACGCCTGTAATCCCAGCTACTCAGGAGGCTGAGGCAGGAGAATCACTTGAACCCTGGAAGTGGAGGTTGCAGTGAGCCGAGATCGCGCCACTGCACTCCAGCCTGGGCGACGGAGTGAGACTCCATCTCAAATACAATACAATACAATACAATACAATACAATACAATACAATACAATACAATACAATACAATACAATACAATAGAAAAGAAAGCAATTTGTCAATATAATCCAAGAATCTCACTATTTGGAATTTATCCTAAGGAAATAATTTTAAAATAGGCACAAGTTAGCTATGCTTTTTATAATCACATTCATGTGACATTGTGATGATCATTAGACACATTTGACTCTCCCACCAGACAATGGGACATTGTGTTTTTTTCACCTCTGAATCAGCATGCTTAGTCTGGAGTCTGGCATAATTGTAGGTGGCAAATAAATGTTGCAGAATAATTATTTTGTTGTAGTATTTATATTATACTTAACTATTGAAACAATCTTAATTTTCAACAATAGGAGAATGACTAAATAAAATAGTGTTGTCACTTGATGGAGATATTGTCAACTAAAATAATAATGAGTTCTCAGACATGGAAAACATTTTATATAATTGTAGCAAGTACGAATCTTAGAGTACATACTCAGTTGCAGCAAAAACGTAACTTTCTTTGATTTTCTATAGTAACATTTACATTCCTTTTCAAGCCCCGTTTTGACTAGTGGTCCACCCCGGTGTGTGTCCTGTTATGCTGATTCTGGGTAATCTCAGGCAATTCAAAGTCCTGTTGCCATGCCCTATTCCCAACTGCTTGCATTTTCCCTGGGGTAGTACCTAGTAGTTTGTCATTACCTGCTCCGATGGGCATCCACCAGGATGGGATGTCTATTGACTTCTTTCTCTTTGACCGTTGATCCATGCAGGACCTGGATTGTCCTCCGTTCCCTAATACAGAAGTTTTTGAGGCCAGCCTCTGACTTAGCCACATTCCATCTGCATCATCACATCACCCTGGCACTGTGGGGAGTTCTGAGAGGTTGTCTTGGGTCCTCAGGTCCTAGCTAGGTCACCTGTAGCCTTTGCTGCTCTCATATGGTGCTAAGTAGAAGGACCTCTGTGACACATGTCATTTCCCTAGGCTCTTTTCATGGTGGGAGTTTAGGCCATATCCATGGGGTTCTGGGGGTGCAGGCCGGGTGGGGAATGGACCCCAGGATATGCTCTTGCTCTTCTTTCTGATTCTCTGCAGCTCTGCCCTAGTTGGCAACTTTATCAAGGCTTTAGGGGTGAGGAAAGCTGGCTCTGACTGTCCATTTACTTCCAGATGCCTTTGTCTTTGGCCTGAATCTCAACTGTGAAATTCATAACCCAACATTTGACTGCTTTAATATTTGGTTCTGTTGTGACAACCCTTCAGAGACAGTCTAGGCAGAGCTAAGATGTGAAACACAACAGCAGAAGCCAAAATAAAAATGGAAGCCTTGATTAATGTATCAAAATATTAGTCTACTATAAAATGCAAAAATAAACAGAACCTCAGAACTTTGTTATAACTGTGTGAACGTTAGGTATACGTATGGGCAAATACATGCAACAGGGAAAATCTTAAGCTAATTGTGTTAATCAAGAGAGAACGTGGATTTTTTTTCTTTAGCAAATTTCCTTCATATTAGTTATGTGTAAATACCAGCCATGTTGTTTGTGAAAAAGCTTAATCTATTTTACCTCCAATAATATAGCACCTTCTTAGCCCCCTTATTTCCCGTCTAATCTCCCATCAATCCCTGATGTGGCTTTTTCCTTCTAGTAAGGCCACTTCCCTTACCCACAACCTGCTTACACCATCTTCCAAGACTTTGTTTAACCCAGTGGTTCTCAAACTTTAGCTACATCAGAATCCCCTGGAGCATTTGTTGAAATACAAATGGCTGGGCCCTGCCACCAGTTTTTCTGATTCAGTAGGTCTGGGATGGAGCCCAAGAATTTGCATTTCTAACAAGTTCCCAGGTGATGCCAATGTTGCCAGTTCAGGGACCACACTTTGCAAACCACTGGCTTAGCCACACCTTTTACCTGAAATGTTCCTTCTATTTGCCTTCTTCTTTCCTCTCTCCCTTGCTTTTATAAACACGTCATGATAACCTAACATGCATAACCGGCTTGAAGCACACCTTGAGGAGCTTTGGATAGTATTAACCGATTTATTCACGTATTTCATCCTACCTTTTTCTCAACAAAGTCTCAGAACTCTGATTATTTACTCTGCACCACCCCTACTACATATATAATACAGTCAGTGCTGTATTATTTTGGATTTATTAATGCATACCTTTGCAATTATTTCATGCAATTTTTCTCTCCCTAATCAGCCCTTTGAGGCTCAAACAGGCTATCGTTCTTTTCCTCCGTAGCAGGCACAGAACCAATGTTTGCTGATGGGGCTCACTGAAGGACGGGCATATCATTTATTAATAGAGCACTGGCTACAAAACCTGTCCCATCCAGCTGCTCTGCTCCACCCTTACTAGTCTTATGGAGTTTCCCCTCACCCTGTCCTTGTCGGGCAGTTTGCCTGTTCTCCTTTTGCAGTGAGTGAGTACCTCTCCCAATATATCCAAACCAATTCCCAGAGACAGCTGTACAGAGATAGGTGCAAACTACCATTTTAAAATGCATTTCATTATAAAAGTAATAATATCATTTCACAGTTGTATATTCAAAAATACACAAAAACCAAAGAAGTAAATTTAAATGTACCCATAACTCCACCACATCAACACACACAGTTTTAATATCTCAAGGTTTATGTCTCACACATATTTTCCCACTAAATTAGACCAATCTGTAAGTACTGTTTTTCAACCCATGTTTTTTCATTTCCCAATATATCAAAGCTTATTTACTGATGTCATTAACCTTCTTTAATATCACTTTTAGTGGTTACAAAGCATTACATCATATACAGAGACTATAAGTTATTTAACAAACTCCTTAGTGGTTAATAACCGATCACTTGCTAATATAAATAATAATTCAGTGAATATCCTTATTCATTCCTCTTTGTATACCTGCCAGTGTTTTTCCCAAAATCACATTTCAATGGCTTTGATGCATATTGAAAAATTGCCAGCCAAAAACTTTACACTGCTCTCAGAGGTATATATAAAAGGCCTCGGCAAACCCTCACACGGTGCTCTCAAACTGTGGGACCTTGCCAATCTTATCAGTGAAGATGGCGTCTTCTTTTAATCTGAATATATTTCATCACTTGGGGAATGAATTTCAAATGACTGTTAATCATTTGTATTTCTTCCTCTGTGAATTGCCTGTTTTGGGTCATCTGCTTGGTTTTCTATTTTTTGTTTTTGTGACAGCAGACTAAGTTATATATTTCAATATGATCACCAAGACACAAGAGATAAATGACCCAGAGTGAGATGAGAGGCAGATGTGCAGAAAATTCTACAAAGAGAGCCAGTGAGGTGACTCTCTGCACTGAGGATGAGAGAGGGTGGTGGGTGGAGATGGGAGGTGGTAAGGCAGATTTCTTTGCAGAGAGCTGTGCTGAGACTGGCCTCCCTACCCCATTGAAGGAGGGGTGGTGCTTGCCCCTTGCCTCAAGTCTAGTGAGATGGGCTTCAGTTGACTGCTTAGAGAGTGTGTGTTCCCTGCCGCTAGGACAATAGCTGACTCCCCACTATGGTCATTAGGGAGGAGATGAGGCAGGTTACCTAGCTGCTTTGGGAGTAGAGTGAGCCAACCAGAGTTGCTGTTACTCTGAGATTGGCCTGCATCTCAGATTCTATCCAGGCAGAGAAAGTGAGCTTCCTGTGGACCAGAAGTGGAGGTGACTGATTCAGGAAGGGGAAACACACTGGAGCCATTTTCAATCCCACCCCAAACAACTTCTGCAGTAGGCAGTAGGAACGCCCCCAAAGATGTTCCCATCCCAATTCCTGGAACCTGTTGATATGTTACCTTACCTGGCAAAAAAGACTTCCCAGATGTGATTAAGAATCTTGAGATGGGGATATTGTCCTATTATTGGGGTGGTCCTGATGTACTCACAAAGGTCCTTAAATGTGGAAGAAGGAGGTAGAAGGATCAGAGAAGATTTTCCCATAACTTTATTTTATAAATATTATATGATATATACTTACAAATTTCTGCTATCATATTGTATTTTACAAGAACTTTGTCTTGTTTTCTAAATCTCCCTTTAAAAACATGTAACATTCTATTCTTGATTCATAGTTGCAGTATCTCCATATGTTTCCAAGGATATTAATTATAGATTTTTAAAAAATTATACAGTTTTCTTATAATTCCTGCATCATCTCTATTTTCTCTGAGTTCCTTCTTCTGGATTCTTTATTTTGATCTCTGGCTTTCATTTTGGAGGCTTTCCGCAAATGTCTAGTGTTCCTAGTATGTGTGTTCGTATTTCGGACCAAGGCACCTAAATTTTGCTTGGGTTGTGCATATATGCAGAACTTGTCAATTAGCAGGCTTCACTGTTGGGCTTTTGGTTTTGGTGCTTTGGCATTTTTTCAGCAAGAACCCAAGCCATTTCATCAGAGGAAACCCCCAAATTTAGTACCAGCAGTCATTTTCTCTGGGGTTAATTGGTTTCCCTAGAGAAGCTTCCAAAATCTTCCAATATCCTGCCTGGGGGTGTTTCAGAGGTTGGGCGTTGGGGGTGTCTGAGCCTCTCTGCTAACATTTTTGAAACCAAATGGAGAAAGAAGCTGGAGATTTCACTATTCAGTGTAGACTACCCACGAATCCTCCAGTTCTCAGCTGAGGCCAATGTTTCTGAGTTTGGAGTTTGAAGTTTATCTGTTGTAAATTCCCCTTGGGTAGAAAACGACTTCCTCCTGAGGTGAAAGGGAGGTAATCTTAGTGCACAGACTCGTAGTCAGTGGTCTTATTTTAAGCTGTGTCCCTCATGCTCACCTCTGCGTACCATGGTCCTCTAATCCCAGAGCCTTCCATGGCTTTAGCAGCTCAAACGCTTGCTTCTCACTGAATTCCTCTCCCTGCAGGCCTGGGTTTCCACATCTCCGCCCTGCTTGGTCAGTTACCCCTCATTTCACCTGCTTCTCATTTTCCAGTATTTGCCAGTTCTCCTTTTGCAGTGAGTGAGAACCTTTCCCATCTCTCATCTGCTATCATCCGCTTTTCTGTTTCCTCTGTCCTTGTGAATTTCTCCCTTTTTTATAAAAAATTTTGGGACTTTTTAATGGGATTTGAGGACAAAGTAAAGATAAAATATTGTATCTAATACACCATGTTTAAGTAGAACTTGAGATTTTTCTAGATAAGAACAGTTTTATTATTATCTTGCCATGCCATGGCTAGTGATGAAGAATTCTTGCTGTCTCTCTAGGCCAGTGTTGGGGCTCATACACCAATACCCCAAAATGCGGTGCTTTGGCGTGCTGGACTAAAGAGGCAGCCTCAACGCGTCTTTGACCTTCCACCTCGCCTCATCTTCTGTCTCTCCCAAAGCGCAGAATCAAGTTGTTCTCTGAAGTCTCTTTATCTACCTAAAAGCCAAACCTGCCAAAGAACACGTCTACCTTCCCTGAGTTTTTATGAACTTAACTCATATAGTAGGAAAAAAACCCAAAGTCTGTTGATACTTGGATAGATGTTTGTCGCAAACAACAGTTTCTTTCGAGGGCCCAAAAGACTTTGTCCTGGGCTACTGTATCTTCTTCAAGTCCATTCATTTTCCCTTAAAAATCATTTTTTACTGTCTCTCAAAATACCACGTTTCCTCCATCTCTCCTTCCCCTGTGAAGAAAGGTTATATAAACATCTGTACCTCAGTGGGTTATTGGGTAATCATTCTCCTGCCATTCCCGCATGCTATGCAGCTTGAAATAAAGTTGTGTATACCTTTTCTCCTGTTAATCTACCATTTGTCAGTTGATTTTCAGTGAACCTTCAGAAGGCAAAGGAGAAATTCCCCTTCACCCCTGCACCAGCAATCATTGTTAGCTGTGGGGTTTGCTCCTGGGATCCAAGAGCATGTGCTTTCCTAGACATTAGAGGAGGCAGGGTCCCAGGTTATCACCTTCTGCAGAAATGGTACTTAGCTGCCACACTTTATAGTTGCAGGTTGTTCTAGAATTTAGTAAATAAAATAATTCACTTCTGGTCATTTATTTAATCTCAGGATTAGCCTTTGTTTTGTGAGTCTTTGAGAAGATTTAGTAATATACTTAGGGCACTTAAAAAGAAGACTAGGGAATCATTGTCCAATAAGTCACTTGCATTCAAAAACACACTGATGAGCAGTTAAATTTTATTTCCTAATCCAAACATTCAGTTTAACCTCATTTACAAATAAGTTAATAACTGGTATATTCGTTTGCCTAAGTTGCCATAACAAAGCACCACCAACTGGATAGCTTAAACAATGGAAATGTATTTTCTCACAGTTCTGGAGGCTGGAAATCCAAAATCAAGCTGTCGGCAGGGCTCTGTTTCTTCTGAAGATGTCAGGGAAGGATCTGTTCCAGGCCCTTCTCCTAGCTCTGGTGGTTCCTTGGTTAGTGGCAGCTAACTCCAACCTTCACGTGAGATTCTCCCGATATGCATAGCTACCTGTTCAATGGGTGTTCTTTTTTTTTTTTTTTAATAAGAGCATCAGTTATATTGGATAGGTGTCCAGCCTATTCCAATATGATCTCATCTTAACTAATTACATCTCCAGTTACCCTATTTCCAAGTAAGGTCACATTCTGAGGTACTGGGTGTTAGGACTTCAGTATATGAATTTCAGGCATGCACAATTCAATGTATAACAAGTAGAAATGTTGAAATTTTAAAAAAGAACATCTGGCTAATAGAAAATAGCATGCACCCTGGAGACCAACTGGATTGGAATTCTGGATATGACACTTATTATGTGTGTTTAAGCAAGTTGCCTAACTTCTCTGTGCCTTGGTTTTCTCACCTATTCAGGAAGAAAAGCGGTATTCCTCCTGAAAGGTTGTTTTGAGGATTAGCTGAAATAATCAATTAAAAGCATCTCCAGAGCACCTGGCACACAATCACTGTGCAGCAATTGTTGCTATCATTATTTTTCTACCTAACTTTGGAAGAGTATCTGAGTGTTTCTCCCCTACATAACTATTGTTTACTAGGGGTCTCCAAGTATTTATAATTATGCACCTCATGACCTAAAAATTTCTGAATATGCATGTGCTTTGTGTATGTACACAGAGATATACACACATACATATATATACACTTTCTACTTTCCTAATGTATTACATGCATTAGAATATACATACAAAGCAAATAAAAAGAATGAGATAAATGGAATTTTGGACATTTTCTCCCATCACTCCAGTGGCTCTTTCTGTGAACCCCAGTGGGTTGACCACTCTTGACAAGGATAGAGAGGCCAGCACCTATCTGTGTGATCTCTGCTCTAGTTAGACACCAAGTGATGACTGGTCAGCTTCCCCACAGTCCATGCAATCTCAACCCAGTTCACTCTACAGAGGCAAGCCCAGCAGCCTGGGCCATGATCTCTGGATGTCCTGATAAACTCAAAGCTCCCAATTTTTTTTTTTTTTTTTCCTGCAGTGGCGCCGTCTCAGCTCACTGCAACCTCTGCCTCCCAGGTTCAAGTGATTCTCCTGCTTCAGGATCCCGAGTAGCTGGGACTTGACAGGTGAGTGCCACCATGCCCGACTAATTTTTTGTATTTTTAGTAGAGATGGACTTTCACCATGTTGGCCAGGCTGGTCTTGAACTGCTGACCTCAGGTGATCCGCCCGCCTTGGCCTCCCAAAGTGTTGAGATTACAGGCGTGAGCCACAGCGCCAGGCCTTTCTTCTCCTTTTTCATTTTCATTTTATTTTTTTTCTTCAACTTTTATTTTAAGTTCTGGGGTACGTGTGCAGGATGTACAGCTTTGTTACATAGGTAAACATGTACCATGGTGGTTTGCTGTACAGATAAACCCATCACCTAGCTATTAAGCCCAGCATCCATTAGCTATTCTTCTTGATAGGCTTCGACAGGCCCCAGTAAGTGTTGTTCCCCTCCATGTGTCCATGGTGTTCTCATCGTTTAGCTCCCACTTATAAATGAGAACATACAGTGTTTGGTTTTCTGTTCCTGCATTAGTTTGCTGAGGATAACTCAAGCCCCCAACTCTAACGGACTGTAGCTTTGGCATAACAGTGGGTAGGACTTTGTCCTGGGTCACATTTTCCCAAAGTCTTAAGGATAATATTAGACTGCTTGAATCCTGCTTTTTGCTGCACACCTTCCTCCTGGAGCCCTGGAATGTCTTGCTCCAGTAGGTATTATTAACTCACAAGACCTGCTGCATAGCTGTCACCTGGGGCACCACTGTTTTTCTGAGTGAGGGCCACTGTTTCCTGGGTCCCATGTTTTCCTTGCCTTGCCTCTCACCCATATTTGCTGTAGCACATTGTTAATGATTTACTAACCAAAGAAGTTTTGATAAATACATTTCTCCAGTCTTTGCATTTCTAAAAATATCTTTATGACTAAAACAAGGTTGACCTAATGGACATATATTAAATATTTTACTTCACTAAAAACAAAAGAAACAAACAAAAAAACCACACACTCTTTTAAAGAAAAACTCCAAATTTTCAAGAATTGACCACCATCATATGCCATAAATCAACTTTCAACAAATTTCAAAGAATCAGTATCAAACACATCTCGTTATCTATTGCAAAACAATTATGTTAAAATTCAATAACAAAAACCTATTTTTAAATAGTGACATATTTGGGAGTTTTAAAAAAGACCTCTAGATATATCGAGGATTAAAATATAAATAATAATATAAATTAGAAAAGTATTTAAATTAAAAAAATACTGTTTCAAAACTGAAGTAGAAATTTGTGGGAAATTTATAACTTTATATTGCTTGTATTAGAAGAGGAGAAAGGCTGAACATTAAGTAATTAAGTTGGATTAAGTATCCAAATAAATGGTGGCTCATGCTTGTAATCCCAGCACTTTGGGAGGCTGAGGTGGGCGGATCATGAGGTCAGGAGTTCGAGACTAGTTTGGGCAACACAGTGAAACCCCGTCTCTACTAAAAATACAAAAATTAGCTGGGCGTGGTGGTGGGCTCCTGTAATCCCAGCTGCTCAGGAGGCTGAGGCAGGAGAATCGCTTGAACTTGGCAGGCAGAGGTTGCAGTGAGCCGAGATTGTGTCACTGCACTCCAGCCTGGGCGACAGAGCTAGACTCTGTCATAAAAAAAAAAAAAAAAAAGTATCCAAATAAAGATGTTAGAAAAAGAATCACAGAGGAAACCCAAGGGAAGGAGAAGAATGAAAATATGCGACAATGCTATAAAAAATGTCTTAGATAAGATATGTAAGACAAGAACAACATTTATGGAATAGAAAAAAATGTAAAATGAGAGACCCAACAACATCAAAGTAATTAATAAAACTTTGACAAAATCATTCAAATAAGGAAAGCAAAGGTACCCACAAAAAGTGTCAGGAATGAAAAAAGGGGCTAACTAATGAGATAAAAGATAATAGGGGAATGTTATAAATAACTTTACACCAGTAAACTTGTATTCTTAGGTGAAATGGAGAAACTTCTAGGAAAAAAACCTGGCAACAATTGCTTCTATGTGAAATAGAAAACTGGAATGGTTTTATAGCTACTAAAGACGTTGAATCATAAGGAAAACCCTGTGCCCAAGCAATTATACAAGTGAGTTCTACCAGGTGTTCAAGAGACAGAGGTAGAAACTCCAAATTTACTCAAATTCTTACAGAAGATAGTGGGAGGGGTAATATTCCCAAATTTATTTTATGAGGCTAATGGAACATGGATCCCTAAACTGTACAAAGGCTGTCTGAAAAAGAAAAATTACAGATCAGTCACGTTCATGAATATAGAAGAAAAAAAAAGAACCTAAAACATTCTGGATATAATCCAGCCATGTTTTAAAAAATTAATATATGAGCTGGGCAGGGTGGCTCACACTTGTAATCCTAGCACTTTGGGAGGCTGAGGTGGGAGGATTGCCTAAGCTCAGGAGTTCAAGACCAACCTGGGAAACATGGTGAAACCCCATCTCTAAAGAAAATACAAAAATTAGCCGAGTGTGGTGGTGCACACCCATAGTCCCAACTACTCAGGAGGCTGAGGTGGGAGGATCGTATGAGCCTGGGAGGTTGAGGCTGCTGTGAGGTATATTTGCACCACTGCACTCCAGCCTGCATGACAAAGCGAGACCCTGTCTCAAAACAAAATTAATATATAGGTCTATTCTTGAAAGTTATATTGAAAACTGTATTAGTGTAATTTATCCCATTAAGAGATTTAAAGAGATAATCATCTCAGTAGGTTTATAAAAAGCATTAGGTGACATTTAACATTTATTTATTGTTAATAAAAAGCAACTTCTTAGTAAACTAGACGTAGAAAGTAATTTCCTTGACCTCAGCAAGGAACTCTGCTTTTAAAAATCTACAGTGAAACATCAAAAGTATTCTCATTAAAGTCAGGAACAAAATAAAAATTGCAGTGGAGGCTTTAGCCAGCTCAACAAAGCAAGAAAAATAAGAGAAACGGTATAAGAATTAAAAAGGATAAGATAAAACTCCCATTATTTGCCAATGATGTGAATACCCACATAAGAGACCACAAATGATCTACAGATTTATTATTAGAATTGTTAAGGTAGTTTAGCAAAGCCCACAAATATAAAATCAATATACAAATGTTAATTTCGTTTCTACACCAAAAATAAGCAGAAAAATACCATTTTAAAGTTTTTTAATTATAAAGAAAATGGTATCTAGGAATGACTCTACCAAGAGATATGCAGGTCTTTCACATGGAAAACAATACAAATTTTGGAAATTTATTAGTGAATCTTTCTAAATAAATAGAAAGACATAATATATTTGTGGGAAAGGAAGATCAATTTGGTGAATATGTATGTTTTCTCTGTCTTAGTTCTACAACATTACAGAAATTCCATTCAAAAGCTTAACATGGTTTTCTATGGAATGAGACAAGCTTACTGTGAAGTATGCTTAGAGGAGCAAAGGGCCAAGAACATCCAAAACCCTCCTGAGGAAGAACAAGATTGGTGGTGACTGTAGGACAGCATGTTCTCTATGACATCAAGATTATTGTAAAATTGGCCGGGCGCAGTGGCTCATGCCTGTAATCCCAACACTTTTGGAGGCCAAGTCGGGTGGATCACCTGAGGCCAGGGGTTCAAGACCAGCCTGGCCAACATGGTGAGACCCTGTCTCTACTAAAAATGCAAAATTTAGCCAGGCGCGGTGGTGCGCACCTGCAGTCCACGCTACTCAGGAAGCTGAGGAAGGAGAATCACCTGAATCCGGGAGGTAGAAGTTGCAGTGAGCCGAGATTATGCCACTGCACTACAGCCTGGGTGACAGAGCAAGACTCCATCTCAAAAAAAAAAAAAAAAGATTATTGTAAAACTAGAATAATTAAGACAATGCGATATTAGAAGAGGGTGGAAAAATGAACAATGGAAAGGATAAGAGAGCCCAGAAACAGCCCACATCACATATGGATGGAAACTGTATATGAGAGGGGTGACATTGATGATATTTTTGCCCACAGAGGAAAAAAAATTAAGTCCCTAATCCACACCATACACAAACACAAAATTCAGGCCCCTTCCATCATGTGAAGACAAAGTGAGAAGGGACCATCTATGAACAAGGAAATGAGCCCTCAACCCACACTAAATCTGCTGACATCTTGATGTTGAACTTCACAGAGCTGTAAGAGGTACATTTTATTGTTTATAAGCTAAAAAAAAATCCAGATGAATTAAGAACTCAAATATAAAAGACAATAAAATTAAACATTTAGAAGAAAATATGGAAGAAGTTTATGGCTTCAAGGCAAAGAAAGTTTTCTTTAAAAGGATAAGACACAAATCACAAACTAAAGGAAAAGTTGGATACATTTTAATACGTTAATACATTGTATATTTTTGAGTACATTGAATAGTTTTATACTGATTCTGAAAGTATACCATGAAGAGAAGGGGAAGAAAAGCCACAAATTGGGAGAATATGTTTGTAACACATACAACTGACAAAGGATTTAGATCCAGAGTATAAGAAAAATACCCACAAATCAATAAGAAAAATAAAAATAAACCAAGAAGAAGATTGGTAAAAGACATCTCACATTTCACTGAAGAAGAAACCTAAATGACCCAGGATCATAGGAAAAGATGGTCAGTGAAAAGAATAATCAGGAGAACACCAGTTTAAAAACCACAGTGAAGTTAATGCAGGAACAGAACACCAAACACTGTATGTTCTCACTGACAAATGGGAGCTGAACGCAGAGTACATGTGGACACAAAAAAGTGAACAATAGACACCCGGGTCTGCTTGAGGGTGCAGCATGGGAAGGAGGCGAGGATCCAGAACTACCTATCAGGTGCTATGCTTATTATCTGGGTGATGAAATAATCTGTATACCAAACTCCCTTGACACGCAATTTACTCACATGACAAACTTGCACGTATACCCCCTGAACCTAAAATAAAAGTTGGAAAGAAAAAAAAAAAGCAGATTTAAAAATAAAATAAAATAAAAAACAAGAAAACAATTCTTTAAAATGCTACTTAATTCCTTAAAATAAACAATTGTTTAGAAAAATATAGCAGAAGATAACATGGAGCTTGGTGTATATTTTTGAAGGGTTAATGAAAAGAATATATGCAAATTTCCATTTAACCCTGTATTGATCATGTATAAATCTACTGTTGTATAGGGATTCAAATCACGAAAAGGATCCTATTGAGGCTATATCTAACTAGATGGAAGAACAGAGTGTTGGCCATAAAAGTTAAAAACTTGCTAATGTATTTCTTTATCTCCTTCAGTAAAGTGTATAAAATATTCAAGAATGTATCCAAACCTTGCACGGACTTGCTTATGTTTCTGGTTTTACCACTTATTAGAGTGTAATTTGGGTAATAGGCAATATAAGGAAAGGACCACAATAGTAAAATCAGAAGATTCAAATTCTGGTCTGAGATCTGCATATTGTTTGTCTAACCTTTGGTAGTAACACCACACTCCGTGCCTCAACTGCAAAGTTGTAAAGAAGTAACTACCTTATTTAATTCATGAGGCTTTCTGAAGATCTAGTAAGATAATACAGGTAAAAATAAATAAATTAGCAAACAAATACCACAATGACAGAATATTGCATACTATTACATTAGCCAAGATTTTAAGAAATTTGATAATGTCTCCAGTTGGAGATTTAGAGAAACAAAAACTCTTAAACACTAAGGTTAGAAGTGACTAAGAATGAGACTTTGAGAAACAATTCCGCATTCACTAAGAAAGTTTAAAATGTGTTTATTTTATGACCTAGCAATCCCGCCTCTGAAGAAGCTCTTTTTTTTTTCTTTTTTGAGATGGGGTCTCACTCTGTCACCCAGGCTGGAGTGCAGTGGCACTATCTTGGCTCACTGCAACCTTCACTTCCCAGGCTCAAGCAATCCTTCACCTCAGCCCCTCCGAATAGCTGGGACTACAGGAACATACCACCATGCCTGGCTAATTTTTTTTTTTTTTGGTATACTTTGGTAAAGACAGGGTTTTGACATGTTGCCTGGGCTGGTCACAAACCCCTGAGCTCAGGCGTTCCACATGCCTAGATCTCCAAAAGTGTTGGGATTACAGGCATGAGCCACTGTGCTCAGCCTAAAGAAGTGCTTGATCCTCTATACCAGATGACCTGTAGAAGAATATTCGCAGAAGCATTGTGTATAACAGCCCAAAACTGGAGATAAACTGATGTCCATCAATCATAGAATGCATTTTTAAAATGTGGTATATACTTAAAATGGGTAAACAATAGTCACAGGCATCCACGTGAATGGATCTCAGTGGGTAAACAATAGTCACAGGCATCCACATGAGTGGCTCTCAAAACAACATTTGAACCCTCTTATGTTGCTGGTGGGAATGTAAAATGTTGTAGCCCTTTGGAAAACAGTCTGGCAAGTCCTCAAAAAGTTACACATAGAGTTAATAATTGGCCCAGCAATTCTATTTCTAGGTATTCTCCAAGAGAATCAAAATATATATTCATGCAAGAGACTGTAATGTTCATAGCAGCATTATTCATAATAGTTCAAGAGAGAAAACAACTCAATTGTCCATTAGCTGAAGAATGGATAAACAAAAATATAGTATATCCATATAATGGAGTATTATTTGGCTATAAAAATGAAGTACTGATACATACTCAGTATGACTGAACCTTGAAAACAAGCCAAGTGAAAGAAGCCAGACACAAGAAGCTACACATTGCATGGTTCCATTTACAGTCATATATTGCTTAACCGTGGGTATATGTTCTAAGAATTGTGTTCGTAGGCAATTTCATCATTATGTGAACATCATAGAGTGCACTTACACAGCCTAAATGGTATAGCTTACTACATACCTAGGTTGCATGGTATAGCCTATTACTCTGAGGCTACAAACCTGTACAGCATGTTACTGTACTGAGTACTGTAGGCAACTGTAACACAATGGTAAATATTTGTATATCTAAACATAGAAAAGGTGTAGTAAAAATACAGTATTAAAATCTTATGGGACCAATGTTGTGTATGTGGTCCATTGTTGACCAAAATGTTGTTATATGGGTACATGACCACATGCAAAATGTCCAGAATAAGCAAGTCCATAGACCCAGGAAGTAGATCAGTGGTTGTCAGGAGTTAGGCTGAGTGGGAGTTAGGGAGTGACTGTTAATAAGTTTCTATTTGGGGGTAATGAAAGTATTCTGGAATTAAATGGTGGTGATGGCTGCACGATTTTGTGAATATACCAAAAACCATTGAGTTGTATGCTTTAAAACAGTGAATTTGGGGCTGGTGGTGGCTCACGCCTGTAATCCCAGCACTTTGGGAGGCTGAGGTGGGCAGATCACAAGGTCAAGAAATCAAGACCATCCTGGCCAACATGGTGAAACCCTGTCTCTACTAAAAATACAAAAATTAGCTGTGTATGGTGGCGCGTGCCTATAGTCCCAGCTATTCAGGAGGCTGAGGCAGGAGAATCACTCGAACCCAGGAGGTGGAGGTTGCAGTGAGCCAATATCGCGCCACTGCACTCCAGCCTGGTGACAGAGCAAGACTCCGCCTCAAAAAACAAACAAACAAAAAAACAAAAAGGTGAATTTGATGTTATGTAAATTACATCTTAATAAAACTGTTATTTATAAACAATGTTGAGTGAAAAAACATGACACAAAATAATACACAAAGCGTGGTTTCATTTATATAAAGATCAAAAATAGAGAAAATCTAAACAATGCAGGGCTAGCTACATATGTGAATGAGTATAAAGAAAATCGAGGGAATAAATAACACAAAATTTGGGATAGTGGTTACCTTAGGAGGAGGGAGAGATGTGGTCAGGAAGGGCCACAGGAGAGTCACAAAGATGGCACAGGATCTGCTAATATTCTATCTTACGCTTGGTGGTGGATGGATCAACCAGTTTTCGTGGCGTTTTCTAACAGTACATATTATTCTTTAAAGTGAGTTTAAACTCTCTCTCTCTCCCTACACACACACACACACACACACACACACACACACACACACACACACACACGATGTATATATACAGTGAGTCTATCATCTATCTATTTGGATATACACATACTTATTTATGTGTATATTTCTTAATTTCTAAAAATTAAATCTCCTTCTTCATTTGGGTTTCTGTTCTTTGTTCATCCGTTGTCACTCCTCCATCGGTTTCATTCCTTTCAAGCATTTGTTGACCTCTCCTGTCTGCTGATAACCTCTTTACTGGTCTCTTCATTGCTTGGAGTTGATATATTTTAATCCTGTTTATTATTTGGAGGGAATCTTTGAAGGGAGAGGAGAAAATGTGTACAGCAAATCCATCATTTTAAATCAGAAATTAGGTTATCTTTCAAATAAAATTAATAAGAAAAAGAACCAAGGCTTATTGAATACTAACTAAGGGCGGTTCTAAGAACTTTGCATGTCTTATTCTGTTAATCTTCACAACAACCCTATGAGGTAAGAGCTTTTATTTTTTCCTGTTTTACAGATGAGGAAACTAAGAGACTGAGATGGAAATAATTTGTCCAAGATATCAGAGATAAGCAGGTGGTGGAACCGGAGTGTGAATACAGTCAGTCTCAATCTAGGAAATATGCTCTTAACCATCAGGTGACATATGTATGTGGAGAGAGTCATTCAGCCCAAAGGTCCTACAAGCAATGGTGGTAGGTGAAAGAGCATAAAACCTGTACCCAACTGAAGAGTGAAAAATCAGCTCAGAATGAAGATATAAAGAGCAGCCCTGCTGTTAATCAAGCTGGAAGGACAGACACAGATAAAGCCAGCTGCAACATTAACAGAAAACATTGTTTCTCCTAAAGTCACGCAGCAGCTGCAAAATGTCATGAAGCCTCCCTTTTTGAGTGATGACTACTGCTGTCTTAGCAATGACGCTTGTAGGCCCACTTTGCTCAAATGGGTCCTATTATTGGGGATATCCAATTGCTAAACTGCCCTAGCTTCGTGACAGCATCCAATCCCTAGTAATTTCCATATATACTAATCCTGTGTCAGAAATGGCAATGAATTCAGAACGGATCCCCACTTCCCTGAGACTCTCCTCAAAAACCTACAGCAGGACACCAAACCTTACATGAGATGTGTCCCTGCCTTACTCCTGCTGAGCATCATTCTACCGTTCCTTTGGAATGCCATCCCTTGCTGCATTGAGGCAATATATCTGATTTTGTTGGATTTGAGGTGTGTGCCTGGTGGTCTTATCTCAGGAGCACTGGGCTGGTGGAAGAGATGGTGATTGTTATCAGATGGCGTGATGGTGACAGTGAGGGGGAGGCAGACCCAGGGCTTGAGGAGGACAGAGGACAGGTGAGCATTTCCTCACCCAAGACAGGCCAGACATGCTCCCTGAACTGTTGCCTGTGCTGGGTGTTTGCCATCAGCCATTTTTCCCTCTGATTTTGTCACTTCCAATATAGGTATGTGCATTAATGTAGGTATGTGCATTCTTAGAAATTCATTCCTTTGGCTTACACTAACGACTTTTCTTACACAAAAGACCTCAATGAACCTTGGGAGAGAAGGCAGTCCTTGGGGAGGAGAAAGATTGAGACTGGGAAGGCACATGTAGCTGCTTTGTATTTTACCCTCTGGTTGGCCTTAGTACCCTCTTTTTGCTTGGTGTCTGGGCACTGAATCCTTCTAGGAATCTTCTCAGTTTTAGGCACTGGTTTTAATCCTGCCTGAGGCAGTTGCAACAACCTTTTCTGAGCTAAAAATCTCCACCCCCTTACCTAGGAAGCACCTGCAACTTTAGTCAGATGGAACTTCCGGGTGTCTCACCTGGGAGAGAGAGCTATGTAGCCCTTAGGAGGAATTCAGTGTTGTTAACCTAGTGCAGCAGAATTGTGAGCGGGGCTGAGCCTCTGCCTCAGCCTCAACTCCATTGGGGCTGTGGACAGGAGGGAAAATTGGGAGTGGGGAACTCAGCCTTGCTTGTTGGAGCACTATTTTCTAGTTAAAGAGTTCTCAGGGCTTTGATGGCCACGGATGAGTCACTATGGATATAAGGTTTATTTTTATTATTATTATTATTCATATTATTATTAATGCTCTTTTACATTGGTATTGTGTTTTTAGCTTTTCTGAGAACCTTCATCTTGATTTTCTTTGTCTCCTGTGAGGTCTACATAACAGGAGTGATGATTTCCCCATCTCATAGTCGAGGAAACCAAAGCCCAGGGAAGTTATGGGATTTGCCCACATTGGTGACAAAGTGAAAGTCCAAACCAAAGTATCTTGACCCTAGCAATGAGTAAGTCCAATTTCTCACACCAGAAGAGGAGAGTGTTGAATAGTGAGTGTTGGGAATCCATCTGATCCTAGTATGTTTGAACTGTGAATATGGCCAAAGTTTAGACCATTGGGTCTTAGTGGGTGGAACTAGAGGAACTGGAAACTGGTTCTTGTTTCTCCATCTATCACACAGAACCTACCTATTAATCCCATCCCCAGAAGCCACCCAGCCCCAAAGAAGCAAATGGAGCAATGCCTGGGCTCAGGTTATGTAAGCAGAGGCTGGGCTGCTGCCAGCCCTTTGGGCAGGAAGGGGTGGAGGAGGGCCTTGCCTCTGCCCTTCAAAGGGTGAGTGTGAGACAAGAATGTGGAGAGGCCACTCTCAGCCAGGCCAGGTGGGTCTTGGCCTTGGAGCCAGCTCTGAACTGACAGGTTCAAACCAATCTGTGGCTTAGCCTGCACTTCAGAATGGGGTGGTGGTTGAAGGTTTATTTGTTTTGGCCTCATCCCCACACCAAACCAGAATGTCCCATTGAGAAGGCATAGAGTGGATAAGACAGGATGCAGTGGGTCAGGACCAGCGTGCATCAGGAAGTCAGGAAGAGAGGGTGCTCAGAACTGGAGGCTGCTTCTGCCCATTGGAGCACAGGCCCCTGAAGTCATTTTCAGGCCCACACTCTGGAGTCTTTATCGGGAGAGTTTCAGGCATCAGTTTCCTGTAACTCCATTCTGTTCTCCTGCATCACCCTTGCTCTTTCATTTTTCTTCACACAGCAGCCAGAGTGAGCCTCCAAAAACACAGACCTGATCATGTCACTCCCAGGCCTAAGATCCCTAACGGCACCCCACTGTGCATCAAATCTGGATTCCTCAGCAAGGCCAGCAAGGCTCGAAGCAGCCCGCCTTCAGCCCCACCTTGCCCCCTCTCCTGGCTGCTTGTTAAGTTCCAGTTTCTGAACAGGGCCCTCTGTTCTCTCACCCAGGACTTTTGCACCCTGCTGTTTCCACTGCCTGCCATTCCCATTGTCCCCTTCCTTAAGCTCTTTCCCCTCTCTATTCTCACTTAGGTTATTCAGATCCCGAGATCTGAGCTCAGGATCTTCTGCAGAGAAATCTACTCTGACACGGTAGCCTGCATTAGGTTCCCTCATGGGCTCTCAGAGTACACCATGCTTTCCCTATATTGCATGTATCACAAGTGTAATTTACAATTACTGTTGTTACTGTCTGTCTCATTTGCTGGACTGAATGTTCTATGAGGACAGAAGCATTTTGTAGTTCTTTTTTTTTTTTTTTGAGACGGAGTCTCGCTCTGTCATCAGGCTGGAGTGCAGTGGCGCGATCTCGGCTCATGCAACCTCTGCCTCCCGGGTTCAAGCGATTCTCCTCCCTCAGCCTCCCAAGTAGCTGGGGCTACAGGTGTGCGCCACAACGCCCAGCTAATTTTTTGTATTTTTAGTAGAGACGAGGTTTCACCATGTTGGCCAGGATTGTCTCTATCTCTTGATCTCGTGATCTGCCCACCTTCGCCTCCCAAAGTGCTGGGATTACAGGCATGAGCCACTGTACCCAGCTTGTAGTTTTATTCACTATAATATCTTCAGTACTGTGGATGAGTGAGTCAATTTGATTCAATTTAATAACTAACACTCGGATTCAGCAAAGACTTGCTGGGCACCTACTATGTGTCCAGCATGGTACACTTCCATATGAACTCTTAATTAATTTAATTTCCACAAATTTGATGCTAGAGTTTGGAGTCCCAGGGCTAAAGTTATCACATTAGATTATGAGGATTAGATGAGCTCACATATGTTGAAAAGCATAGGCCTGGCACAAGTAGGTAATCAACAAATATTTATTCAATGGACAAATATGTTAACAAAGCAACCTTCTGATAAAGAAGTTAAATAATTTCTTTTCTTTCTTTCTTTCTTTCTTTTTCTTTTGAGACAGAGTCTTGTTCTGTCACCCAGGCTGGAGTGCAGTGGCGCAATCTCAGCTCACTGTAACCTCTGCCTCCTGGGTTCAAGTGATTCTCATGCCTCAGCCTCCTGAGTAACTGGGATTACAGGTGTGTGCCACTATGCCCAGCTAATTTTTGTATTTTCAGTAGAGACCGGGCTTCACCATGTTAGCCAGGCTGGTCTCAAATTCCTAGCCTCAAGTGACCCACCCACCTCGGCCCCCCAAAGTGCTGGCATTACAGATGTGAGCCACCATGCCTGGTCAAATAATTTCTTTTAAAGCTGAAAAACATAGGATTCCCCAAATCACATAGGTTATAAGCGCTAGACCTGGGATTTGAACCCAGGCCTAGAGGTGTGAGTCCAGATCTCATCCCGTTACCACTGAGCTCTCCTGGCCTGATGGGGAACTCAAAGAGGTAAAAGACCTTGGTTTGTTTTCAAGGAACAGGCCGTACCGTTGAAGAAGATAGGCACATAGGAAACAACCTGAAGACATAGTTTCCTCTGATTTCATGCCAAGGAAATTGATATGGACAGTGAGTGAAATTGGAAATCAGAGAAGAGAGAGATCCAAGGAGTAGTGAGGGAAGCCTCCAGGGAAAGAGAGGTGGGAAAGGACATTCCCGGAGGATGAGATGACAGAAGCAAGAACAGAAAGGAGCAAGTCAGTACGGATGGGTACGCCACCTACTGGACGATGCATGTTCCGAGTTAGGAGGAGAGGAAGCCTGGGGAGGAGAGGTGGTGCCAGGAGCCACAGGACCTGCATGGCAAAGAGAGATGCCATTGGGCTTGGCAATGGGAAATCATTCCAGATTTCTGACCAAGGGAGCAGTCTGGTGTGAGTAAAGTTCAGGGAAGATCAGCCTGCGAGTGTTGTGTGGGATAAACTGTAAGAAGGAGGAAAGAAAAGGAAGGCAGGGGAAGTGAAGAGGGAGGAAGAATAGAAGAATGGAGGGAAAGAATAGTAGCATTTGTTGTCCACCTTGCAGGTCCTTTCCAAAAGACAGCTTGTTTAATCTTCTCAACTACACTGCATGGTATGTATTATTATCCCAGTTTTGCAGATAAAGAAGCTGGAGTTAAAAGAGTTGATTAACTCGCCCAGGGTTACTTACCTAGATAGAAACCAGAACTAATGCTTGAGTGTTTTGCCTCCAGATCCAGCAACCTTTCCTCTATATTTCAAGATACAGCTGGCAGGGAGCCTAGTTAGGAAGTACCCTGCAGCAGCAGGGAAGTCATAGGGTGGTGGATTTGGGTACAGAGACTTTCCTGAGCTAAAGTAAGTATGCCCACCTCCAGGGCCCAGCTCTAAAAGCCCGATGGTGGGCACGTTGAGGTAGGCTTTGCTCTAACAAGTCCAGCAATGAAGTCAGGAGCAGTGAAGGGTCCATCCTAGGAAAAGTGTCCAGTGTGGAGCCACGTGGAGAGGAGAATCCAAAGCAGAGTCTCAGGAGATGCAGTTAGAGCCGGGGAAGCAGCCTGGGCGGGAAGTCAGGGCAGCTAGGTTTTAGCCCTGGAAGTACCACTCTGGGACTTTGGGTCAGTCACTTAGCCTCCAGGAACCTCAGTCTCCTCATCTGTAAAATAACATTTAAAATCTAATCTTCCTTATCTTTTTCGTTTTGAGACCCAAATGAGATTGTGACTATGGAGGTGGTTTTTTTACTCAGGAGTTCTGGGCTTGTGGAAGAGATGGTGATTGCTATCAGGTGGCAGGATGGTGACAGTGAGGGGCAGGCGGACCCAGGGATGGAGGAGGACAGAGGACAGGCAGACATTTCCCCACCCAGGACAGGCCAGATGTGCTCCCTGAGCTGTTGCCTGTGCTGGGTGTTTGCCATCAGCCATTTCTCCCTCTGACTTTATCACTTCCAATTAATTCGTTGCTCACTTACGAAGTTCCCACTCTCCTTAAATCACTGAGATGAGCAATTCTTATTCCAATCTTCTGAATACCCTTCCTTTTACCTTTCCTCTTCACTGAATATCCAAAGAGCTAGTGAGATAAATCCATTGTGCCTTTGGCAAAAAGTGAGTTACCAATATCCAAATATGAAGACATATTAAAATTCTTTCACATTTCCCCCAGCCCCCAGCCTATTTCTCTTCTCCACCGAATTCATCATCTGTGACACATTTGTGTCATCAATTATAGGTGTAGCTCATCCGATTCAGTTGTAGAAAGAAGAAAAAGGCACAAAAATGTTTATGCTGCCGGTTAAGTTAATGTGAAGCATTTTACATGTTGTGGGGGAGGGAGTACATGCTATGCATTGGCCAACATAATGGCTCATAAATTTACTTATTGCAGAAAATGCATTAGTGGGTATAGCTATTTTCATTTATTTGTACCAAAGTCTCTAAAGAAAAATAAAAGAGCCAGTGTATTGCTCAAGTGCATGTGCCATTCTTACAAAACACAATGACCCCAAGGTGTCTGGATGTACCAAATCCATCCTAGGCATAAATGCCATCTAAGGCAATAGTGCTCACAGGTGTCTTTGGGACATGTGTCCCTACAGATGAGCTGGGGATGTTCACCTTCCACCTCACTGTCTGTTGCCTGTGCACACTTGTTCAGCTCTGAACACTTAGGAAATACTATGAGTTTCTCTGGAGATCAGGGCCAGAGAGGCCAGTGTGGGGCGGATCCTAGACAGAAGATTAGGCCCATGATATGGGGGAAGATAGAGGGGAGGCAGAGAGGTTGAAACACTGAGGGCTGAGAGAGAGGTGGGAGAGCAGCCCACATGGAAAGACAGCCCCAGGGGAAGATCAAAAGGGACGTTACCCTGGGCCCAGAGAGGAGGGTTTTACTTTGTTGAAAATGAAACACACTCCAGGAGAGCATTCTAAATACCCTTGACTCTCCCATTACTGTAGCCGAGTTGCGTACTGTCAGTTTGTTTGGGATATTCTCTATTCCTTGAAGGTGGGGACTCTGGGAGATGACAGAAAAGCTGAGTTCTCCCAGGGCAGCCAGACATTTGGACAAGTGGCTTATGAGTAAAGCCACTCCTTACCCTTGTATGCTAGGAATTCGCTCTTGGATTAATCCCACATGAATTTACTGAATTCCTGAGCAGAGAACAATGAACCCAGTCATTTGTGATGAAGCCACAGAAGGGATCACTGGGACTCCTGCCAGCCAAGTCTATCTGGGGCTGGACTTGAGTGATGAATTGGGGCTCGGAAGACTTCTGTTTCATGGATTCTGCATTTGTTTTGTTTGTTTATGAGTGTATCAGTCCGTTTTCATGCTGCTGATAAAGACATACCCAAGACTGGGCAATTTTCAAAAGAAAGAGGTTTATTGGACTCACAGTTCCATGTGGCTTGGGTGGTCTCTCAATCATGGTGGAAGGTGAAAGGCACATCTCACTTGGTGGCAGACAAGAGAAGAGAATGAGGAAGAAGTGAAAGAAGAAACCCTTTAAAAAACCATCAGATCTTATGATACTTATTTACTACCATGAGTACAGTATGGGGGAAACTGCCCCCATGATTCAGTTATCTCCCACTGGGTCCCTCCCACAACATGTGAGAATTATGGGAGTACAATTCAAGATGAGATTTGAGTGGGGACAGGGAGTCAAACTATATCAAGGGGCTTTGCCTTTTTAAATAGTTTTCTATATAATTCTCTGGAAATAATTCTCTGGAAATTCTAGCCTTAGCTCAGCTAAACCAATGAGGAAATAGGTATAGTCTACACTTGGTCTGGGGCCCCTAGAGGGCAGGATGGGCAGAGGCCAGGCATGAAAGTGATGGTAGCCATCCCAGAGTACCAGAACAGAGGTCAGGTGAGGAGCTGGGACCATTAGCCCTGGCTGGCCTGGAGTCTTTTGCTACACCTCCTGGGTTTGTACCTCCATGCTTTGGATGTTTATACCTCCATGCTTTGTACCTCTGGATGCTTTGTCCAATGGTTGGCAACAGCCCAGAGGGTTGGAACTGGACATAACAGAATGCTGAGTGGTCGTCAAGGACCCCCAGACTCTCTCTGCCTTCAGCGAGACCATCCCTCTCCCAGGCAACACAAGGCTTCCCTATCTCCCATCTGGGATTGGCCACCTTGTCTAAATCCAGGCACATGTGCTGAGTCCTGATGCCTCTGTATCCAGAAGGAAGCTGGGCACAGGGCAGTGCTGAGGCAAAGGAAGGGGGCTGGTGCTGACACCAAAGGGGCAGGGAAAGGAGCACATTCATTTGTTCCTATACGACTGAGAGATTTCCCCTGTGGCCCTCCTTCCTATATCCTTGGCCCCTGCGGTGGCAGTTCTTCCCTAACTCCTCTTGACTATACTTGACTTTAGCCCCTAAATATTCCTCTGCACCCCGTTAATAAAATCCAAATTGCCCGAACAATGGCTGATAATCTGCAATACAGTTTCTCCCTCTTCCCAGAGCCATTCTTGACCAATTACTCCTGAAACTAGCTGAACTTGGCTGACCCCCTCTCCTGCTAAAGCCTAGTAGGAAATTCTTCTCTCCTGCCCCAAGTGAGAAGGGAATAAAGGCTCTGCCAACAGTGCTCTGGAAGATTTTCTTCTGCAACGGACTCTGCTGACATGGTGGGTGCAGCATTGCTGTGAGGGTCCATGACTGGCCCTGCTGGCTTCCTTGGGATAACATGGCCCAATCCTGGAGATTGTTCTATCTATCCCAAGAAAAATATCCAGGGGGAGAGGTTGGGTGGAAAACATGAAGAGAGAGAAAGGGGAGATCCTTCTGGAACTCTTAGAGGGATCTGAAAGATGTCAGGGAGGGCAATTCTAGAATCGTGGGAGATGGTCCTGCAGTACCACATCCAGGAGCTGCCCAGGATCCTCTCGCAGCTTCCCACCGCTGTGTCCTCACCAGCCTTCTTCAGCCATCCATACGGAGGTGGCTTCATCTTCAGCATATTGTGCCCGTGTCTCAAGCCAGCGCGCCTTACTCAATGCCACCATTTTTCTGTAGAGCTGCCCAACATCTGTGTCATTTTCTCTCCTACCTTCTACCTTGGTAAGGCATCTGAAAAAACAAAGGGTTCCCTATTAACTACTGCTTCCTGTTCTTGCTTTCCCTGAATGGAATCCAAGCTTATCTGCACAGAGGAAGAGTGTGCCAAGGCCAAGGTCCTATCAAAGGGACTCTGTTCCCTGAGTTACACATTGGTCCTTTGTTACCTCCCTGCCTGGATGCTTCCAGAGGTGGGAGGCCTCCTAGAGCCTCCAGTTTTCGGTTTGAGGCCTCTGAGTGCAATGGTTCAGGAAAAAGGAAAGGCCCAATTAATGGGCAAGAAAAAACCCAGGGACAGGTTGATGTGATGCATTTGCTCCGGGCTTCCTGCCCGGGAATGAAGGATTTTACATTTTCCTTCCTCCCTTGTACACTGAAGCCTGTTGAAGAATGCTTTCCCCCTGCTTCCCAGATTAAGCACACCATCCTTCAAAATGGAGTTCAACATCCTTTGCTTTCCATCAGCTTCCTTTGATCAGCTCCTTCAGCACTCTATTCCTCATCCCCTCAGTGATTATGCAGCCATCTGCAGTGCGTTCATTTGCCCTCGTCTTTCCGTGGCGTTTCTTCTGCGTGCTCACCTCTGGCACTGGAATGCTTTCCAAGGGCGCAATGCCTGTCTTCTCCATTTGACTGAGAGCTCCCTTCTTTTCTACTCAAAGCCTGAATACACAGCACACCCTGTTCTTTAAATGTTTGCTGCACAGTGATTCTAGCCAAGCCTCTCCCAAGGGTAGTGTTTGAAAGGTCTCTCTGCAGGAGATATTAACTCAGCAAAAGGAAGAGAAGTTAGAAAGTTAGAGAGGCAACTCCCACTTTCTCTCTCTCTCTTTTCTTTTCTCTCTCACTTTCAGGATTGGAATAAGTAGCATGCTATTTCACATATATATATGTCACCTATAGTTCTGCCTTGGCTATAGTAAATGATAGAAAATGAGTTTGGTTGGATTCCTCCAAGCCCCGAAGGCTATTGCCTGTTGCAGTAAGGAGGAAGGGTTTTTGAACCTAATTAACCACCTCCTCTCCTGACATCCCAACTCCTGTTACTGAGAAGTGAACACGTGGGAGGAAGAGTTTACCCTCGGCCTGTATACTGCTGTCCAAGCCCCAGACTAGTTTAACACTGACTCCACCGAGGAAGGACAGCCTGTGCCCAAATGCAGGCCCCTCTACATTCCTTTGTGTCCTTTCTCCATTTCCCATGTTTTCTACTAGGTACAAAACTCCCACATATCCTCAGCATTTCACAGAGTGTGCCTTCTACCTCCCATCCTGATTGAAACACACCTCCCCAGCCCTCCCACCCCACCTATGTCAAGGGGCTGGGCTGACACTGGAAGGCAGTGTCAGCTCTCCCTACCCCAGGCCATTCCAGAACATGCCTTTTCTGCCCCTGTAAGTGTAGCAGTGCTCCTCAGTGCTTTGAGAGAGTATCCTAGAGTTCCTTTTGAGCATCCTTCAGGTATTGCCAGCTCTCTCAAGTATTGTCTGGATACTGGAGTGGTTCTCACAGGTTCGGGGAATTAGCAAGGATGCAGCAAGAGCTGTAGGTTAGCTTAATCAGGCAAAAACTGGGGCAATTGTTCAGAGCAATTACTTTCTGTTGGGGATGTTTTCATATAGTAGCTGTAGAATGGTGGATGAGGCAGCCCTGGTTGAAGGACCAGGGACTGAGATAACTTTGCACTCCTCTGAACCTGAATCAACTCAACCTTCCTTTTTCTGAACCTGCACTTTCCTGAAGAACACATAGGTGTCTTTGACCTCACTGGGGCTCTCAGCATCACCACATATTTTTTCTGTCATTGTTCCAAATTAACTTTATTTCTCATCCCTTCCCACAATGGCTCTTCTGTACCTTCTCTTATTAAGCTCCTTACCCTACCCTACTCTCCTTGCTTTCACACTGCCTCCAAATTAAAAGGGAAGATGCAATCTATTAGGAGGGAACTTCCTCCATTTCCCACCCTTTTCCCACAAAGGTTTGTTTTTTGGGTTTTTTTTTGTTTGTTTTTTTACATCTCTCCATCCTTTCCTTCCTTTTGTCTTTTTGTTTTAATTTTTTTCTTTTTTTTTTTTTGAGATGGAGTCTCACTCTTTCACCCAGGCTGCAGTGCAGTTGTACATCTCAGCTCACTGAAACCTCTAGTCCCTGGGTTCAGGCAATTCTCCTGTCTCAGCCTCCCCAGTAGCTGGGATTACAGGTGTGCGCTACCATGCCGAGCTAATTTTTGTGTTTTTAGTATAGACGGGATTTTGCCATGTTGGCCGGACTGGTCTCAAACTCCTGACCTCAGGTGATCTGCCCGCCTCAGCCTCCCAAAGTGCTGGGATTACAGGCATGAGTCACTGCGCCCGGCCCATCCTTTCCTTCTTCTCCCCTGACCTGGAAAAGTTGCTGACCCTCTTTCCCCAGAAGAATTTATTCTTGTTCATTAGATCTTGTCTCTTCTACTTTTCCTTAGGAGCCTTCCTCTATATGATCACTTTTCCTATATATTTAACTTTTTCTCTATGGATGCTTTCCTTCTAACATATAGTCATGCTCGAATCTATTCCATCTTAAAGCAAACAGTAAAAAAAACCCTTCTGTACTCTTGATCACATTTTTTTATTCAATTTCCCTAGCTTTCTTCCCTAGCTAAGCTATAAAGGGAGGGAAGTAGATTTAACTACACTCACTTCCATTGACTCTACAACTGGCTAAAGTTGGTTTTCACACTCGGTTCTTCCCTGAAATTGTTTTTGCTGAAATTATTAGTGACCTCTTAATTTCAAAATCCAATAGAAATGTTTTAGTGCCATCATATTTGATGTGTCTGGAGTACTTGGTATTGTTGACCAGGTTCTTTTCTAGAAACTCTTTTTTCCCCTTAGCTTTCAAAATCTCTCTCTGAATAGTGGTGAGTACTATGCAGAGAATTCAAGAGTGGTACTTCATAGTACCACATAGGAAAGATCAAGTGTCATCTTTAGCTTGACCATTCAGCAAAGGCCTCTCAGAAAATCTGAAATTTAATCTAAAACGTAAAGGATGAGAAGGAGCTAGCTACGTAAAGACGAGGAGAAAAGAACTCCAGGAGAAGGAACAGCCAAGGTAGAGTGCCAGAGCTGGGACAAGCTTGATGCATTTAAAGGAGAACATGAAGACAGATCTGAGAAGGGGGCACAGGAGAGAGCCCTGAGGCCCAAGAGGATGAGAAGGCAAAAGATCCTGAGGAGGAGTACACAGTACCCAGGAGTCAGTGTTTCAAAATGAAGGGAGTCGTCAATTGTGTCAAATGTGCAGAGAAATAAAGTAAATGCGAGTAAAGCAGACTACTGGATCTGCCAACATGGATGCCATTGGTAACTCTGACAACATGGTCTTGGGGGCATGGAGGGGAAAGATGCTTGGTTGAAGCAGGAGGAGGAGTGAGGTTCAGGTGAGAAAGGAGAGGTTGTGTTTATTTCAAGGAACATTTCCAGAGGGGAGCAGAGAGATGGCTAGGGTGCTAGAGCAGTGCTGTCCAACACCACAGCCACTTGCCTAATTAAAAAATGTAAGTTTATGTTAATTAAAATTAAATAAAATTAGACATTTAGTTCTTTGTCACACTAGCCAAATATCAAGTGCTTGAGGGCCACATGTGAGGAGCAGCTACTCAATTGGGCAGAGCAGATAGAGCATAGTTTTATCATTGCTGAAATTTCTGATGGACAACTCTGCTCTAGAAGATGTGGGGTTAAGGAAGGTTTTAATTTTGTTGTTGTTGTTATTGTTAATTTTTTAATTTGAGAGATACTAGACAGAACAGTGATCAAGTAGAAATTGGAGGTGCAGTTTTCTCATTGGACTTCTCTTTATTTACCTCCCTTTAGATGTCAGTGTGCCCCAGAGATCCATCCATGAGCTCTGTTCTTCTTATTCTACCCATCCTCCCTAGACAGCCTTATCCATGCTCATGATCAACTGTCACCTACATTTACTGGCTCTGTTATCGCTTCTCCCCCATGAACTGCAGACCCGCAGTCTACCTGCCAGGGGCCATGTCAACTTAGAAGTCCCACAGCAACCTCAAACTCCGTATGCCCCAAACCAAACCTCCCTTCTTCCTGGTCCTACCCCTATAGCACATTCATGAATTCTGTCTACTTGTTCAGACCAGCAATGTGGGCATCATTTTGAGCTCCTCTTTCTCCTTTAGTCTTTACATCCAGTCAGTCACTAAGCTGCTGGTTGGTTTGTGGGCACATTTAGAATTGTGCACCACCTCCATCTTCACTGATTTATTTAAATTCTCACTTGGACTGTTGGGAGCATTGTGGATTAGCTAGCAGAAGACTCACATCCACCCCCTTCTCCCAGGCTGGCCTCTATTAGAGAGGACAAGACAGGCTTTCTTACAGCTAGAGATGGCTTGTGACGTAATTCTGGTCAATGAGACAGAAAAGAAAGTCTGTTCAGAAGTTTCTGGGAAAGACTTTGCTTTCTTATTTAAAAAGCAGATACGGATGCTCCCAGTATTTTTTCCCTTCTTAATCCTTTGAATGTCAGCAATATGACTGGAGCCACCATCTTGCAATTGCAGAAGGAAGGCAAAGAGAATTCCTGTGCCTCTGCCCTGAACAATGCCCATAGCCACCTACCCTCATATTTCCCAGTATGGGAGAAAAAGATAAATCCCCTTTTATTTAAGCCACAGAGGGTTCTGTTACTTGCAGCCAAAAGCATCTTTGACTGATAAAGGCTTCTAGCTGGTTTCTTTGTTGTAGTATCATTGCAGTATGTTCCATTCTCCACAGCCTTGGCCAGAGCCTTTACAAAATGCAATTTTGACCTTGCTACTTCCCTGCTTTAAATCTTCCATTGACTCTCCACTGCTCACAGGATAGAGATCAGACTGTTTTGCATGGCACATAGACCCTCCACAGTCTCCTGTTGCCTGCTCCTCTGGCCTCATCCCTGGGCACTGTACATCACAGACAGTTCTCCAGATACACCACACTTCTTTGTGCTTTCTTGGCACATGCTGTTTCCTCTGTCTGGAACACCTCTTCTTTCCAGGTCTTTCCCCTCCTCTTTTAGAGCCCTACCTTCTATGGTTCTATATCTTTATATCTTGAATATAATCATACATTATTGTCTCTTTCTCTTGCTAGACTATGAGCTCCTTCATTTTCTGGATATGTCTTATTTATCTTTGTTTTCCTAATATTGGATAGAGGGTTTGAACTCAGGAAACTGAGAAATGAATGAGTGTGCTGAACCAGGGGCCGTGATTCTGTCTCTAGTTTTACTTCTTGTAACCCCATGAGCTCTCTGAAACTCATGTTCCTCATGTGTAAAACACAGGTAATTCTATCTTTGTTGTTTGAGGTGCCAGTGAAATTATTTTTATATGGCAGATTTGTAATAGCAAAACAGCACTGGCCTTGGTGAGAGGTCAACCCAAGTTCAAATCCATGACTCTAATAATTACTAACTTATGAACTTGGGCAAGTTGAGTAAACTGTCTGTGTCTTGGTTCCCTAATTGACAGAGAGTTAGATAGAAATGCGTGGGGCTGTTATGAAGCTTACTTGAGATACTGAATATGAGAATTCTTGGTTCATAAGAGGGACTCAATAAATGTTTAGTTGAAGTGGACATGAAAAGAGGGGATCTTCAGTCTTGATAAGATCCTACTTGGGATGCCCAGTTCCTGGACAAGAGCTGTGGTCCCCATGCTGCTGGGCAGCCAAAGCCCAAAACTGTGCCTGCCTCCTTTCACTATGCAGACAGTAGGCACCATGCCAGCAGCTCCATGCAGAGCTGCACTGGGTCTCCGTCCCTAGGCTGGAGGAATAAGAAGAGTCATGACCATCTGCACAGCACTCAAAAGATTTCCCGATGCGTCCATAAATATATATCTCATGTACGTCTCGAGCATTCAGCAAAGGCTTCTCAGAAAATCTGAAATTTAATCTGAGACTTAAAGGGTGAGAAGGAACTAGCTATGTAAAGATGAGGAGCGGAGAACTCCAGCAGAAGGAACAGCCAAGGTAGAGTCTCAGAGCTGGGACCGGCTTGATGCTTTTAATAAGAGAACACGAAGACAGATCCTTCAGGAGCCCCTGCCTAAAAGATGGGGGCAGGAGAGTCACTCAAAGAGGAGATGACAAATATTTCCTCAGATCCAAGCAACTGAACAGAGCCGGGAACTAATCCAAAGCAGGCCTTCACAGAGTCCTGCCTACCCACTAAAGCAGAGTGTGGCAGGGTTGGTGTGAGCTGGAGGAGGTGTTGATGTTGCAAGTCAACTTGTGCTGCAGCCTCAGTCCTACTTTCAGGCATGAAGGCCCAGGAGGTAGAGAGCGCTGTACTCTCAACATGTCCAAACACAGACCCATGCAGGGGACCCCCAGATCTGAGCCTCTCGCCATGGTCTATGTCTCAGTGAGTGGTATTAGTATCCATCCAATCACTAAGGAATGAAACCAAAACATGACTCATGACCTCACCCTCTTCCTCACCCTCAGTAATAGGTCCACCAAATCATGTCAGTGATGAACATCTTCAGACCTTCTTTCTTTTCTTCTTTCTGCCACCACCACAGCTGCACAGTGCCCCACTGCCTCCCTTCCAGACTACAGCAGTAGCTTTCTAACTGTTCCCTTCACACCCATCCCAGCCTGTCTCGGTCCCCTCCCAACCCAGCCACCAGAATGATCTTTCCATCTGTAGAGATGTACAGAGTTTGGCGCAGCAACTCTCTTCATGTAAGAGGAATTTTTTGAAAAGTCTCTGGGGGTTGACGCTCAGATCCTAAGAGCCCTCAAGTGTCAGGTGGAGGTGAGAAGGATTTGCTGGTTGTGCTATAAGTTGGAAAAGAAAAGGAAAGGGTGGAAGGGGAGGTGATGTGAGGCCATGTGGTTGTGATAGGTCCCTCAGCATCCCCCACACTGACCTTCAGTAAAAAACTCAGAAAATAACAAAACGCTTAACGAAACCTGATTTCCCATGGGAATCAGTGAAAGGCCTGGGCTTTGGGTCTAGACCAATAGTGAGCGGAGACAGAGACGGTGGCTTGGGGATGGCAGAGTGTGGATTGGGAAGGAGGCAGGTGTGGGGAGGCTCCGAAGCAGCACACACAGATGCAGATAGGACAGAACTGTAGGAGGCTCTTAAAACTGGAGGAGGGCTTTGACTGTTTCAGTTCTGAGGAATCTAGGTGCAGGCTAAGATTAACCAGTCCTGATGGGGGTCCCAGTTGGCATCTGAATTACACGTCTATATGATAATAATATGAATAGACACCATTTATTCAGCAGTGTGCTATGGTTTTTTTTTATATGTAGTATCTCATTTGATTCTATTTTCATAACAACTGCAAGGGGTAAGTATTATTATTGCCTTACTTTACGAGGTTCCATCCTGTTATAATCTAAGTTCGTTTTTTCTCCATTTTTAAGATAAACAATAACTGTAGGGCAGCATAAAGTTCCCTGAACCACACAACAAAGAAAGTTAAAAGATGCAAAAGGTAATCACCGAAAAGGAAACTGAAGTGCAGAGACCCTGGCAGCCTGGCTCCTGAGCCTATGCTCTTGGCCACTGTATGTTCTCAATCTCTCTTCCCTCCCCTCCTCTTCCCTCCTTTCCTATCTTCTTCCATCTATCCACTCATCCATCCATCCATCCATTCATCCATTAAGCCTCCATCCATCTATCCAACTATATTTCTGACC
Source organism: Gorilla gorilla gorilla (assembly GCF_029281585.2). NCBI lineage: Eukaryota > Metazoa > Chordata > Mammalia > Primates > Hominidae > Gorilla > Gorilla gorilla. Next base: position 49,739,279 of record NC_073224.2, on the reverse strand, counting down.
ATATCTCTCTCTATATATGCATAGTTGGAGGTAGATATAGATATAGATATCTAAGTTGACATGCCAGAGGCCATGTCAGCTTAGAAGTCCCACAGCAACCTCAAACTCAGCATGCCCCAAACCGAACCTCCCTTCTTCCCGGTCCTACATGTATATATATATACATATATATATATATGTGTGTGTGTTTATTTCTGACCATAGATATAGATAGGTAGATAGAAAGAAAGGAAGAAACATATGTATCTCCAACTATAGAGATAATTCCTCTTTAGGTGGGAGGTTGAATTACAGAACCTAAAAGTTTCCTTTCCGTTCTCAAGTTCTCCGAGGTTTAGTTTATTTTAGACTATATTTTGATTATTTTTGGCAGGTGTTGATCTTCCTAACTTGTTTGGATTTACCGAAACATACCTTTCAGGGCTAGCATGGATCTAGGAGAAAGACCAAGTCCCTCATGTTGAGAGTGAGAAGAAGTGATCCACTAAATCTCACCTGGTCCAGGCCTCTGCCTGTTTCACATTATTTTGAATTCTGGATACGTGGCAAGTGGTGATAAGGACAACAATCCAACTAGGTAATGGGTAAGAGAGAATGACAGCCTGGAATTAGAGTGTAATCTGTTTTTACCACATGTGTATGCTAACAGTCAGTGATGATTGTGACAGTGGTCATGACCACTGACCATGACCAGCAATTCACAGGTCCCTATACCTGAAGAGATTTAGAGACCTCATCCAATGCACTTCTTGCCTCCTGATAACTAATGCCTGATTCATTTCAGAGATGAACAAATTTAAAAGAACATGCTATTTAAAAGAAAAAAAAGGAATTTTAAAACCTTTTCTAGCTTTTATTTATTTCTGAGGAGTTCCCTCCTGTTATATGCTTATTTTTTTACCTTCATTTTAAAAATAAATAACTGTAGAACAGCATATAGTTCTCTGAACCACACAGCAAAAGAAAGTAAAAGGAAGCAAAAAGAAGCTTGCTCTATGGTCATGGGCAGTAGGAGACTGATGATACAGGAGAAGTTGGATTTGAGGATATGAAAGCTGGAAACAGCTGGTTCAGGCTGCACCAGAACACACACATTACACCCATGCCAATTGCTGTCTTTTCAAACTCCAGGAAGCCTGGCGTGGGTGAAGTTGAGTCACCTGGAGGCTGTGCCGAAGCCTGGTTGTGCCATAAGTTTTGTGTGCAGCGGGCTCTATCTTTCTCTCAGAAGTGAGTTGGGTGAGCCCTTGGTATCCAACCCTCCCTACAGTCACCTCCTTTGAGAAGAAAAAAATAAGACCCAGAAGGTAGTATTATCATTTATTGAGTAGCTACACTGTGTCCAGAACTAAGCTTTACATGTTTTATATCACTTATTTATCTCAACAATCTTGAAAGGATGGTATTATTTTCCCCGTCTTATAGGTGAAGACTCTGAGGTTCAGAAAGTTAAAGTGATATCGCCAGGGTTCCTGACTGGTAAGTGATGGAGGCTGAATTTGAGCCAGATCTATATGCTCCATCATCACTCTCCTGGGGAAAAGAGCCTAGATGTGTTCTATCTGCATTCCTGCTTAGATTCTGCATGACTTCTCCTGTCCATCCCCTTGGCCCCCTCTCCTCTAGTCCATGAGATTACAGCTTTGCACACTGACAGGAGGGTCCTTCTTAGCCTACACATACAACCAGGTGTCAAAGGATGGAAGGGTTCATCTCACACACTCACAGACCATGTAGACTATTCAATCTACACCTCCAGCTCGAACTCAGAACATTGACGGGAACCTGCTCTTCAATCTTTCACCTCCCCTTTCTCCATGAAACGAACGTCAACATTCACACAGCAGCCCATCCCCAGCCTACAGAGCGGCCCCTGCCAGATCATGCTTCCCACTGTGGAAGAAGGCACGTATGAGTGAGTGGGCTCATCGGTTGACCTCTGTGTGAGATGGCACGTGGTCCTACCCTGCAGAGTCAGAGCACAGAATTCCAAGTGTAGCACAGGTGTGGCAATTCAGAAGAGCAGCTGTCAACACATCTGAGGGCACAGACCCCCCTATCATGCCAGGCTTGGAGAGGCCACTCCTGTATTTGGCAGGTGGCTTGTGCCCAGTGGCATCAAGGCTATGGCAGGGTATAGCAGAGATCTAAGGCCAAGTGGAAGTAGAGCTGTTGCTTTGATTTTGAAAATCAAATGAATGGCCTTTACAAACTCCCACCCACAATTCTTTGAAAAGGGCTGAGTAACTCTGACCCTACTCTTACCTCCCTCCCCATCAATTCAAGCTGAATGAAGAGAAATCCTGTGTGGATACATAGATACAATGACCTCAGCTCTGTCTAGCACCACTTTCAGGGAGGCGGATGTCCTCACTGGGCCCTCTTGCATCTCTTCAAAATGGGAATGACCAAGTTTGGATTTATTATTCTATTCTTGAATCCCAAAGACCATCCTTAGAGCAAAATATGCTCCTTGAAGGATGAGGATGTGGAGAAGCACGGTATCTTTAAAAAACAAGGGAAGGGAGTCTCAGATTAAGAAAACTGGAGAAATGGGTATGTCAGTAGGATGAGGATGCCTAGTGGCAGGTGCAGGATGTCTGTGACTTTGTCGTGTGTGGGAGAAATGACCTTTCTCAGGATGTGGGAATATAATAGGCTGTACTTCTGATGACCTTGACCATCCTAATCACACTTGTGTGGTGCCAGGGCCCCAGGTTCCACCCAAGTTTTACTTTATAGCTATTCCCAAGTTTCCCTATTAATCAAGAAAATTAATGAATAAGGAATAAGGTGATCATTCTTCAGGTTATGGGTTGAAATAGACACAGAAATCAACTCAGTTGAATATAGCATGCGGAATCAGTCCTCCAGAAGGCAGCTTTCTCTCTTTCTGGGGGTGTATAATAAGACATAACTTGGCCGGTTGTGGGAGTCCTCATCAGCCGTGACAGACCAAGTCCTCACCCATGGCCAGGAATGAGGCACAGGCTTTTGGATGTGCATGTATGAGCAAACGTACATAGAAACCGCCACACCCACACCCCACATACCATGACAGGGTGGAGTATTTGTTGTCCTTATGTTAACCTTGTCACCATTTTCAGAAATTCTGGGCTTTGATGGTGCTGCGTCCATCAGGACACAGTCCAGAAATTCTCAGCAGCCTTAAAAGGCACCTTTCCAACAACATTCCCTTCATCTGCCCCTCACGTCTGGGCATCCTGGACTCCAAGCAGTTCACAGCCATAAGTAAGATTTACTTCCTAAGGGGAAGCAGGAGTCATGTCTGGCCATGTCTCACCTCCAAGCTTGTATTTGCAAGCCCACACCACCCACCCATAATACCCTCTTTCGGCATTTGCTCAAGCTGCACAACTTGGTCAGGGAATTTGAGGGGAGAGGTGTTCTGGTTAATGATGAGTTACCATATAGCTATCTTCCAAAGATAAAATTAAAAGCCACAGCAATAACTATTAGTTTGAACAATATTTAATCTCTGATGCTTCAGAAGGCACTTTGAGATCCCGAAGGGCCTTAGGGTTGAGTCTTTGATGGTGACTATGGCTCCTTACGGTGCTGTGCGGATGTACAAGAGCACTGGCTAAGGAGAGGTGGCAGCATGCAACAAGGGTAAGAACCTCAGCTCTTTCCCTAAATGGCAGGCTGACCCGGGGTTAGTCACTTCCCTTCCCCAGCAGCACTGTGTCAGAGCTTCTCTGAGGCCCCTCTTACCTCTGATATTCTATTAAGACTGGCAGAGGATGTATTGTGTGGGTTTTCTATCACTGGAACTGAGAAAAATTTAAAACTACCTGCATCAGCACAGAGAAGATCTGAAACGGTTCTTGGGTGTTTATAAAGCCCGTGGGCTGGGCTCCCATCTTGATGTCAGCCCAGCCCTGGGGTCAGTGCAGACTGAGATACGGAGCAGGAAAGCAGGAAGAACGGGAGTAGCAGAGTCAGGGACCACAGCACAGTTGGTGATTGAATTTATCAAGCCTGTGGAGAAAGACTCTCCCTGGTGGAGGTAGTGGCATAAATATGTGGTCACTTATCCTGCCTTCTCAGACCAACAAGAGCTGTTCTGCTATCAATCAACCGAGAGATTGGGTTACAGGGACGTATCCTGTCTCTGGGACTGGTGATACTGAGAGGGCAGTGGGTGAAGAGATAACAAATCAGCTTCTCTTAGCCCAGGCCTTGTCTAGAAGGCTGGAACTGAGAGAGGGATCTGGCAAGGTATGAGCCAGTCTCCATCCACTGTAGGGATTCCAGGAGGCCCATATTTCATGTGACCCTGCATTTGCTGGATGTAACTTTTTTTCAAGTCATTGACACATCCATTGTCTCATTTGACTTTTCGTCTCAGGCATGGCCAGCCCCTTCACTCAGCTCTCGCTAGGCTGGACTCTACCCAATGTAAGAAAACATCTAACAAGAGCAAAATTCTGAACAGTGACTCATTGTGTTATATAAATAGCTTCAGTGATGTATCCAGCGGCCACCCCTCCACACACACACCAAACACACACACACACACACACACACACACACACACACCCTCTTGTGGAGATCACCTTCAGAATGATCCACATGGGAACTCAATGGCACAACACTGAATATAAATGTATGCTTGGACTCAAATCTCTCCCTCCCGTTCATCTTGAGCCCTGAGTTGCGTGGTGGCAAAGGCTCCCAAGTGGTGCATGTGTCTCTTCTTGTTCAGCCAGGACAGGGTCTGTACTGGTCGCAGAGTCTACTCCTTCAACAGTCCCAGCTTCTTCAGGGCCTCCCTTCTGTGTTCATTGGGGACACCCTTTGGGGAGATCTTGACACTGACACAGGGGGGCCGAGGAAGCTTGTCACGGCTCTGTCCTTGGTAGGACAGGCGCTTGGAGCTCTGCTCCTGCTCCAGGTCAGCCAGCTTGCCTACCTGGATACCTGCAAAATCTTTCCCCGTGCCCAAGGAGGCCGGGCGGGGCCGAGAATTACGTAAGACACTGGGCGAGATCTTGTCCAAGAAGGAGCCCTTTCCCAGAGAAGTGCTGGTTTTGGGGCTGGCATCTTTCTCAGTTGAAAGGTAGCTGCTCAGTCCCACGCCTGAGCGCTCCAGAGTGTTGGACTTGAAGTTCATCTGTCTCAGGCCAGGGGTGTTGCTCTCCTGGAGAGTCAGCCCTGACTCTGGCTTTGGTGGAGTCAGGGCACTGTTTGCCCTCGGGGCCTTAGGGATAGGAATTGGCATAGATTTGCTAGCTGCAACATTGCCTGGAGCTGGAGACTTCATTGGCAAAGGTCCCTGAGCTGGACCTGGAGCTGGAGCCGGAGCTTGAGCCAGAGCCTTCCCAGCAGCAGGAATAGCTGCTGAGGCCTGGGCTGGAGCTGCAGGCTGAGCCAGATCTGGAGCTGGGGACAGACGCTGCGCCCGTGTCTCCTTGGGTCTGATGGAGCTGGTGGGCTTACTTAAGTGGAGTCCAGGCTCATCTTGATCCTGGGGTAGCCCCAGCTTCTCTAGAGCTTCTTTACGTGCTTTTCTCTGCTCTTGCAGTGAACAGGAGATCAGGCCAGAATCTCCAGGGGCAGCCTCAGTGTGGCGGGACAGCCAGTGCTGGGGGTCACTGTGGAAACTGCTTCGGCTGCTCTTCAGAACAATATTAGGTGGCAGCTTCCGGGGCTTAGGGGTTGTGAGGGGAGCTAGTCGGCTGTTTGGGTCCTCCCCTGATGGGAGGGGAGCATCTTCAGCTCTTGCATTCTGAGGCAACCCTGCAGGAGGAGGCTGGGGTTGTTGTGTGTACCCGGTTGAGCCTGTTTCCTTGGCTTTTTGGGACATGGCTTCTGAAGGAGTCTGCTCTCTTTCCCGGGAGCTGGATGGTGTGTGGAGCTGGGGTGTGTGGCCCTGCTGTCCTGGCCCCTCGGGCAGGCTGGCTTCCCTACACTGCTCTGGCTGGGTGTCCCGGAAAGCTTCTGGCGGAGGGATGAGCACCACGTCCAAGTCAAGGGCAGCCTCCTGGGGGCTGGCAGGTGCCTGCCTGGGTTGGCTGCTCTGGCTGACCTGTTCTTTCTCAGGCTCTGACACAAGCCTCCCCGGTTCTCCAGGGGTGTGACTGCTAGCCTGGGTGGTGCTTTTCCTGAAGTTCTGGCTTCTGGCAATGTGGATATTCCTAGGGAGGCTGTAGGAGCCAGACCTGAGGCCTAGGCCCTGGGGCTCAGGAGGATGGGATAAGCTGGACTCAATTACTGTCCTCGGCGCTCGTCCTTGCTGAGCGATGGTCTCCTCTGGACCTCCTGTGAGGGTCAGACAGAACATAAAAGAGTGGACAGAGGTGAGGGCCCTGCTGCAGAGGGGAAAGCAATGACTTCCTGAACTCTGATCCCAAACTAGCAATGAATGGGTTTTATTTTGTCTTGTTTTCTTTGCTTTTACAAGAGCAGCACTTTTGTCTGGATATCATTTAGACTAATTGATCAGTAATAGCAGATCCAGGGCCAGGCGCAGTGTCTCATGCCTGTAATCCCAGCACTTCGGGAGGCCAAAGCAAGTGGATCATTTGAGCCCAAGAGTTCGAGACCAACCAGGGCAACATAAGAGACCCCCATTTCTACAAATAATAATAGCAGATCTTTTTTTGACTGAGAATTAATTTTTCATGATGGGCGGCAAGAGAGTGACCCCTGATTGCTCTAAGTTATTGACTCGACCTCTCCCCAGTTTTCTGCAGAGGCACCAGGGTTGGAGATAAATTTGGGACAGTTCCTTCTAGCTATTTTGGGCCTCCCAGATAACTGAGCCCAATGCAAGCCTCTGAATAAGTGATTTGCTCTTGATTCAACCAGGCTTCTGCCTTCTACTTGCACTTTCTAAGAGCATGTGGATAATTCTGTAATAGCCATAGTGTCCGCACACCAGAAAGTGACTCCTTTCTTTCCAGTGAGCTAGGCAGGTACATCAGGCCCCCTGGGCCAGTGAATCAGCCTCATGGAGCAGGAAAGCTCTATGTCCCCATTTATAGCTCTAGCTCCAGGGAAGGTCTAACTAATTGTTAATAAATATTTGCTAAATGAAACAACACAAAACTGCAGCCTCAATACCAGCGGGACTGTCCTCAGGAGTAAAAGGCTTCTTACACCCTGGGACATGTGGCCCCACACTCATGGCCACACTTGTGTGTTGTTTTGTTCCCCTTCTGCTGAGCCTGTACACCACTGGCTTTCCACGCTCTCTAACGAGGGCCTCGAGGTGCTTCCCACTGCAGCTGGGGAGCCCTTCCTTCTCCTTATCTCTCCTACCCTTGTCCTCTGTGTCACCCAGATTAGCTCTCTAGACTGACTCAGTCTCTCCAGAGCCAACCACCCAGCCCTCCCTGACTCCCTCCCCAGCCTCTGCGGTCATATCTCTTTAGAATTTTTCCACAGGAGAATGGGAGCTGGTCAAACCCCTTTCCCTTCTAGGGCTCTGATACTTCATAGACAGACATAGGAAGCTGGCTTGCCAGGGGTCCCTCCTTCCCTCCAGGGACAAGGCTCTGTTCTAGTCAGGAGAGTGGTGAGGAGTGTGGCTACACCTTCTTCTGCCTGTGACCCTTGGGGTAGAGGGCAGGCGAGGTAGAAAGTGGCCGGAGGGGACATATTGATTTTCTGGGTTTTGCTGGGGTTCTACCCCAGAGGGTCTGCCTTACCCCGGGGAGTGGGTTGGGTTATGGGCAGTGCTCGGAAACCTCTGGGAGTTGTGCCTGGCTCAGACTCGTCAGTGGACAGTCCGCTGTCAGCCTCCGTGTCCAGTGAGCCAATGGTCTCCTCCAGGAAGAGCAGACACTCCTTCTCTTCAGCGGACAGGAAGTCGTAGCTGCTATCACTCTGTTGGGGTTGGGGTTGGGGTTGGGGGCGGGGGCGGGGGCGGGGAGGCAGGGGGAGGGCGAGAGGAAGAACAGGAGAGGGAGAGAGAGCTGTGAGAAAGCGCTCCCTCCACAGAAACTGGCGGGGCCTGAGAACCACCCTGAAGAGAGGAAGGAATGCTGAAGAGCTGGAAACCTTTCCCTCCTGCTACTCTGCAAAGCTGCTGGAGTTGCCTCCTGAAACTGTAGGCACCAGGGAGGGCAGAGTCTGTCAGGAGGCTGGCCCACTAGCGCCTAGCTCTAGAGCTGGGCAGGCACATGGCAGGGGCCTTTCTTTTGCTCAGTCCTGGCTTGGATGCTTAGGGGCACAGATTAGAAGCAGTCCCAAGTTTCAATGTTTGACAGCCTTTGTCAAACATCTCTCTTTGAGCACCTCTGATTTAGCTCCAAGTAAGAAGTGCAACATAACAATTTGACCTGAAACTTCAGTGGTATTGCTTTTAACTTTTAAAAGTACTTCTGCATACTTGATCTGGTATGTCAAGGACAGTATGAGGAAAAGCAGGAAATGCAGCCAGCTATGAGCTGCCAGGCCAGTAGGAACTGTGGCATGACTGGCCACAGATAAATGTACTAAATGATTTGTACTTGACTTTGAAATGCATTCCATATGGGAATTTTTCCCCTTGTACATTTACTTTCTTGATGACATTTGGCTCTGGCTAATGTTCAAGTAAGTGTGCATTTCTAAAGCAAATATTAACTTAAAGGGGGAGGTCGGTGGAGAAACTGGATAGTATGGGAGGAGGGAAAAGCAGCTTAGTATTAAATATTAGGTAGATCTTAAAGTAGATCATATTCATTATGAGAGAGTACATAGAGGTTTTTGGAAGAAAATGATAATGGTCATCTCAGACAGTTACTGTCTATGTTGTATGGGGCTAGAAGTTTGCTGGAATAGTTGCTCTTCCACAGAGGAGGTTGAAGGGAAAACAAAAGCGCAAATTGGAATATAAGAATTTTGGGCCAAGTCTCTTCTTGGCATCTCCACCCCTTTTCCTAATATTTGGGACACTTCAGAGTTGTATATTCTTCAGGCCCACTCAGATGGCCAGGAAAGATTTTGAGACAGCTCTAAAAATATCCTGGAGGGAGGGGAGAGGATTGCAGAATAACCCTTCCAGTTGCCTCTGGAACTTCCTTTCGCATGTGAGCCTACATGTGAAAGGAGGCCCCAAATATAGCCCCTGGAAGCTCTGAAGCTGACTCCAAGAATTTCTCGAAGAAAAATATCTTTATTGTCCTCTTCCTCCTAAAATAGCCTTGCCAAGGATAAGCTGACTCTGAGTTTCTCCTTCATGAATGATTCACTTTGAAAACCTTTAATCCGTGTCACATTCTGTGTCCAATGCTATGTGACTATTCACGTTGGCCTCAGCCTAAAAGACATAGAAAGATGTCTCCACAGCCCCATTATCTAGGGTCAAAATGAAATTTGTATGATTGTCTGCACTTTGGATTTGTGCATGTGTGTTTCTTTCTCTACTCTATTTTTACATATCAAAATCCATTGGTTGTCTCAAACATCTTGACATTCAGTAGACACCCTTAAATTTTCAAATACCTCTATAGGATACAATGCAAAAAAGCATAAATTCTCCAGGATTCTTATGTATGTGACAAGCATGAACAACAAATGTTTGCGTCTGGATGCAGCACAGATTTACTCTTTCACACCAGCCTCACAACAACTGAGATTTAAATTCATGCCCAGAAAAATTACAGTTTATTAAATGCCACTCACAAGTAGCTAAACACAGTGACTTTGGAAGATTCTCAGTCTCTGCTCCTAGAAAGGCTGATTCTTTTCTATGTAGAGGCATATGCTAGGTGCTTTACCTGTATCTCATTTACTCCCCACAAATTGAATTGGGTATGAACACTAACTATCCCATTTGAAAACTGAGGAGGCTAAAGCTTAGAGAAATTAAGTAATTTGCCCAAGGTCATACAGCTTATAAGTAGAGAACTCAGATCTGTTTGGTTCCAGAACCTAGGCTCCTAATTACCTATTTTCTTTGATCTTTGTAAGAGACTAAAGTAATGCTGCTCATTGCAGAGAACTTCAATAATCCATGTGCTACAAGAATCTATGTTCTGGTTTCCACCATGACCTCAGATTACAGGCCTACTCTCTCTGCTCAACCCAACCCCCAACCTAATGAAAATCGGCGGGAAAAGTCTCATTTGCCCAATTGCTCTCTAAGGTCGTCCCATCCTATTCTCTATAGAGCCAGGGCTGACTCAGGCAGAAAGCACCCCCTGGTGTTGTGATTCACTCCCCAACAATGAAAGAGAAGGTGCAGTGAGCCAGGATGGGTGGCAGGAAAGGATAGGGCAGGGCAGGGCAGGGCAGGTGTGCAGAGAGCAGACAAGGTTGCGGGAGGGAGAGTATTACGTACAGATCCAGAGCGGGTGGAGGTGCTGCTCATCATGCTGTCACAGCTGCCGACACGGGTCACGGGTTCTGAGCCAGGCCCCGCTGGCCACAGCTCCCTCTCGGGCATCGCCCAAAACAAGGCGCAGGGATGGCAAAGGGGGATCCCAGAGGGGAAGCGAGGGGAAGTGAACAATGTCCCAAGCCGGGCCTGAAAAGAGAAGAATCAAAGCCACACGTGAGCCGAGGCTTCGGCAAGGCTCTGCCCAGGCCCTGGGCGGCATGGCAGGAAGGACACCAAGCAAGCAGAGAGCTGGAAGGGGGGCATGAACAGCCACTGCCCGACACCCCCGGCCTGCATGGAAGGACCCTGAAGCTGGCTTAAATACATGCAGAAGGACAGACTTAGTTGGTAGAGAGGCAGTCTAGTCAGAAAGAAGCTTCTACTACTTCTCTTACATTTTTCTCTGAACCAAGGAGCTTAATCTACATTTTCATTACTATAAGCAATAAATATTACAGAGGTCAATACCTTGGGTTCTGGAGTTAGTTGGGTCTGGGCTCAAATCCCAGTTTAGCCATTTACAGTTATGTGACTTGGGGCAAATTACTCTGAGTCTGTTTTTCCTCATTAAATAATGTTAGTATAAGGATTAAATGAGAGAACAGTTAGCACAGTTTAGTTGGTAGTAAATACCCTAAGACCTCATGAGTCAATAATTAACTATTATTGTTCTTGTAACAAGAAAAAGACAAGATCTATCTAGGATCAAACTAAATTGAAACAAGAGAAACAGGATCTCAGAAAAGAAGGGTTCTGGTTTGATGGGAGACTGTAGACTTGAGAGAAGAAACAGGTCCCTTAATAATACCTACCTCATGGGGTTATTGTAAGAACATGTAAAACACTTTGCACAGCACAAATTGTCACCTGCTATCACAGTCAATATCATCAACATCATCACAGCCACCACTACGATACCCATCTTTAACTCCCTAGCCTGGAGGCATAAACAGGGCACCTGCAGTGGTTGACACAAACCTATTTTCTTTCTAGTGAATCTCTTTCTTTCTAGTGCCTCTGTTGTTGCACATATTCCCAATGAGATTCCCTAGCCTATGTCAAATGAACAAGAGAAATGTCCCATGTAGCTTCCTCCCAACTCTAATTCCTTATGGAAAAAAAGTTTCAATGTCATTGTAACAATAGTAGTAGCAAAGGAAGGCAGTGCCATCTTCCCTCTGAAAGTCCCAAGGATTTTGATGTGGCTGTTTGTGGGAAATACTCCACTGGAGATGGCAGGCCAGAAGTGATTCTGCTATGTTAAAATGAAATTCTAAAAGAATTAAGATGAAAAGACAGTTCCAAGATCAAACAGAGAGTTGGAGGAGAGCCAGAATTAGAATAAAGTTTGTCTGATTCTAAATCCATATTTTCCTTATAATGCCATCCTATATTTTCTTTCATCTTTCCAACCCTCCCAACACTAGGTAAAATGTCCTAGAAGAAAACGTGATCTATTTGAGATCTGGAGGCTTGGGCTTTGGATGCCAGGGCAGATGTCCACTTGGCCTCTGGTAATAATTGCTTCCAGTGCCAAAGTCAAGTTTGGGCTGGGTTGGGTGAGTCAGCTTTCCATCCCTATAGAGCTGGCAAGTATGGAGCCCCAAGGAGCTCCTCTTCTGCTTGGGAGGAGTCTCTTAAAAGGGGCAGGTAGGGAGGGGCAGAACACTGGGGGGAAAACAGGAGAGATCCCTAGTGAGCCAGACATCTGGTTCATAGGGGTCCAGATCCTCCTAGGAGATAAGGAGGGGACTGGAGGGGCAGAGACACCAAAGAAGCCCAGTGATAAATAAATGTGGGGTGAGGAAGCTCTTAGGGTTTCTTCATGAGGTTAGCTCCCCACTACCCAGAAGCTCAAAGAAACAGGAACATGAGAAATCATGTGGATGAAGTTCAGTCATCTCAGCTACCCACTCCATGAATGATGCCCAAGTTCAGGGAGGACTAACCCATTCCTAACATTGTGTAGGGTTGAGGCCACTATAGCAAAGGAGCTCCATCTCTGTGAGTCTAGGCACACAGAAAACACTCAAAAAATGCCGAATGAATGAACTTGCCATCTGTTCTAGGGTCTATTAGGTTGAGCTTTTGGAAGGCTTCTTCTTGGTTTCTAACCTATTACTGTGAGCTTTTTCTTAAATATTTAATTTCCTGGATAATATGTGGCTCAGTGAAATTTGGGCAATGTTTTCAGTTAAACTAACATTTATGAGCACCTAATAATAGGCGCTGGTGTTACAAAACTGTATAAGACAAAGGCATTGTTGTCAAAAAGTCAGTGTAGATCTAAGGGTCTAGTTTTGGGCTCCAATTTTCTTCTCTGTAAAATCAGGGCAGTAAATATTTAAACTAACTCACTGTAATTAACATCATATTCTCTATGAATGGGTGAGCAGATGCTGCCTCTTACTTTCAGAGAAAATTACTACCCTTGTGCTTCTAAGTATGCTTTAGACTTTACAGAAGTTTTCTAGTCTCTCTTTCCTACCAGGGAAGCTTATCACACTTTTGTTTCAGAACCTAGGATGTCTTCAAGTAGCTGGAAGAGATAAAAGTGGTAGGAAAAGCACTGCTTCACAAGAACACAGCATGCCATAGCTTGCAAAGTACTCTCAGATATGCTAATTCGATCTTCAGCATAAACTGGAAACATAGGCAGGATGTGACGTTTTCTTCATTTTACGGGTGAGAAAGTTATGGCTCTTACCACTAGCCCTTCCTAAGGGAAACAGGGAATGACCTATACATGCATATACAGGGCAGCCCTCCACAGGGCATTTCAGGGACTATCTGGATGCAAGAGGGGCATGCCCCCGAGAATGGTTACTAGCCACCCCTGTCTAAAATACTAAAAGCCTTAAAACCCCCTTCTCCTTCTACTTCATACCTTAAACCCTGCAAATTATCTGCTTCAGCTTTATACTTCCAGACCAGTGTATTGCCCCGACAGCAGATATTTCCACAGTAAAGAAATGACACCAACTGCCAAGGAAGATCATGTCTTTAGGGATTACATAATCCCTGCACAGAGGAATCTGAACCTGAAACCAAAGCTGAGTGAGGTGCTGTCACCTCATCTCCATACTTAGTTTTCTGACCTAAAGAATCTGAATGGTGAAAGCTGCATTTCCTTTCACCGACTTCATAACCTTGAACCTTGGGGCTCTTTCAGGGCAGCCATCGAAACCCTGATAAGAAGACTGAGAAACAAACAAAACACTCAAGGTGAGAGTTTGGTATCTTTTAACCCTTGACCTCTTTGGGAACTTAACAGGAGGAGGGACTGGGTTAAGAAATATGCAGCACCTATAGTCAGGGCCACCCATCCAAAGACACATTAAATATTAACTACTCCACTGACTAAAATACTAAATACTGCCAAGCCTTGGAGGAGAGGAAATAAAGAACAGTTCAAGTTCTGGCATCTGGAGACGGTGGGGTGGGGAGAGAGCTCCAGCTCCATTCCAGGTTGGCTTGTCTGTACCTTCTAATCAGACCCAGGTCCCTCTCATCCTCCTCCTACGAACCCCCAACATGTCCTCCAAGAGCTTTGCCTCTCTGCCTACTAGTCAAAGAGGTTTCCTGTCTTTCAATCCAGGTGTCTTTGTTTCTTGTTGACTACCCAGAAATGTGCCTTGGGCTGGAAAATATCCTAAGAAAAATAGCAGAAAGACTAAAACTTGCACAATTTGCATATCCGTCTCCATGAACACATGGGCAAGTTTCTGTGTGTGTTTAGGCAACATTATCATCTTCCCTTTCACCAGTGTGTTTGAGGGAAGGACCAGGTAGAAATACCCTCTGGATAGGAGAGCTTTGTTAGACACTGCCAGTGGTCTTTATTCCTAAATTCACCATCTAGGGCAGCCCTCAGTCTGTGAGTGTGGGGTGTTGGCTCTGTGGTGTGAGGTGAGCTCAAGCCTAAATCTCCAGTTGCCAGGACTGGAAAACCCATATATTCACTCAGGGCTGCGTGTGCCAGCACTGAGGGCTTCCCACTTCCCTCTTCTCTGCAGCAGGAGGAAAAGAGTCAAAGTTAGGGACCAAAGGGTTAAACCCCCCAAGATGGATAATGGAGAGGCAACTTGCTACTCTGACTCGACTCCTACATTTGCCTTCCTTCTGCAGGTAAATCTGCCACACAAACTGCCAACTGGGACACCTGCAGGAAAACAAACAAAGCCACCACCCTGGTCTGCTTCTCTGTCTGTGGACTCTGCCACACTACCTTGGCCTGAGCCCCACTTGGAACTCTAACTAGACTTGACATGCAGCCACGAAATATTCATGTGGGTGAGGCTCGGCACAGCCAGGTAGCTTTCTGTTTGCCAGTCTCTGCGTCTATTAACAGGCAGAGTCAGAAAGTTAATTGAGTAGAACCCAAATAAACTTGACTTTGCAGCTAGATTATCCATGGGTTTTCCAAAGATGAGCTGGTAGCTGGAGTTGAAGTTTTCTCCACGTGCCCAAACCTCATATCCCTTTACAAACAACCTAGTACAGCTCATGCCTAACACACCTGTACACAGAGAGCTCCATTATCACACGAGCATGATCAAACACACACACACACTGCACCCATTATTTAAATAAAGATCGACACCGAGTTGGTAAAGCCACGGGAGAATTTCCTGTTACAGTCGCTATGGAAAACCAAGATACTCTCCCCCATTTTGACTCCCTCTATTTCAACTGTTCTTTTCTAAAATCACAACTCAATTTCAATTGTTCAGAGATGGAAATTTCCAAAACAAATCTATTTTCTTTTTCTTGTTGTTTGCACAATATGCCTATCCAACCTAAAGGGATAAATGAAAAAGAAGGTGCCTCCCAGCCCCAGTCTCCACAAAAATACTACAATCTCAAGTTGCTACCAACCTGATCTGATCCCAGAATGGACTCAGAGAATTGAGGAATAGAGAGGAAATCTCCCTAGCTGGGGTATAGAGGGACACCTCCCCTCCCCTGTAGCTCTGATTTCCCATGAAACCCCTTCCTCTTGCTATAGGATAAGCAATAGTTGGTTAGTGATTAACTCACCTCCACTGGGTTGGGAGCTGAAGAGAGAAAAGAAATACCCTTTTGTTTCAAAGGGCAGAGATGGAGACAGAGGCTGCTTCCCCTGCCTCCTACTGTTTTCTTCTCCTTTTGAGCTCCTCCTGACTTACCTAGACAGGTAAATGCTTCATCTGTGCTGCCTGGCCCCCACCCTGCCACTGACTCAGCCAATCCTAGCCTCCCCTCCCTACCTCTCATTCCAGCTGTTTCCTCAGGGAGGGAATGGGAGGGGAATGAGCAGGGTGGTGCTGTTCCCTCTTAGCCAATCATCTCCTACCCTCCTCTTTCCTGTTTAGAGCTAATAAAGAGCTCTTTAAAAAAGGAGGGCTGGAAGAAGGAGGAGCTGGTTTGGGCTGAGACTGGAAGGACAGGTGGCAGGGAGGGAGTAGGCAGAGATAGTATATATATTTAATGTTGATATAAAGGAACTCAGACAGTCCTCTGGGCAGTGTGCTTTTCCATAGGTCTATGTGAAACACGTTTTTCATCTAGAACTACCTTCTTCCGCTTGGAGCTTAGTTTTCCCCTGAATTCTCTAAGCTAAACTCATTTGTGTTCAGTTTTGCTGCTAGCTTTTCTAGATGTTGAAAGTCACTTTCTTCCCCAAGCCTACTCCTAGCTCACAAGCCTAGCAATTCCATTCATGTCCACTGAGGAAGGTGTCCCCAGGCTAGGGATGCTGTAGTTGGGCCAGTCTCGCCCCAGTGTTTGCCAACAATCTCCTTGGCCTAATTTATTTCTGGGGGAAATAAAACCATTCATCCCCTAAGAGGTCCGTGTCCTGATGAAAGAGTGACTGGACAGCTTGACAGGAGAGAGCATGCACTCTGTCATTTGGTCCTCTGCTCTCTTTTGGCTGTTCACGGAAGGTGGCAATACATATTATGAAATAAAAACAAAACAAACTACCAACCAGTTTAGCAACTCTTGTCTCCTTTCATGGACTGATACTTGGCATTCGTAGGGAGAAGAGAGTAGGTAGAAGAATCTACTATTTTTGGGAAGAAATTTCCCACCAGGTACAGAGACCACTCTTAACAGATATGATTTTTGCCTGGAAGCTGGTTTTTCCTACAGGTAGATTATCCTTGATAGGTATCAGGATTTGAGGTATTCCACTTACTAGCATTAAAAGGTCAGGGAGAAAATTTAAAATCAATGTACACAATAATTGCCAAAATGTATTAAGCTCTTGCTATTTGCTAGGTATTGTGCTGAGCATTTTCATGTATCTTTTAATTTAGTCTTTAACTTTAAAAAGTAGGCATTTGTTAATATCTAAATTTTACAGGGAGGTTAAAAATCTTTTTCAAGGCCATGTAGCTAGGAAGTGGCAGGGCAGAGATTTTAATTCAGGCAGTATAACATCAAGGTTGCTATGAATCAGCATAATGCCTATCCGCCTCTATTTTGGAAAGAATCTCAAGTGGGAATCATGAAATACACAGATAATTTGAAAGTGTAATTCTAGCAATTAGATTCGTCCTTTTCTGTTTCATTTCCTACTTAAAGCTATTAATATGTTTTATAACAAGACGACACATGGCTTTCATCTTTTCTCTTTCTGTGATCATGGTTGGATAGGAAATAAAAAGGGCAGTGATCCTGGGGCCAAGGTAAAGATGAAGTGGAGCAGGACTAATGGATAGGAAGGAGGTTGGAGGAAGCCTGGGATAACCCAGTACCCTATCAGCAGCCTATGGATATCACAGCTGAATGAGCACTTCGGGCTATGACCTCTCTCCCTGGTGTGTCATTCAAACATATATGATGTCATAATACTAACAAAACAGGAAGGGCATCTCCAAATCAGCAGTTCAGTGCAACCAGAGTCACACCCACGGATGAAGTCAATGAAGTTGATCCAGCTCCATAGGTGTGTGATTTGAACATTTGCTAAAAAAGTGAATTGACTTATGAGAATTAACTTCCAAGAGGATAGTAGGCAACAGTCTTATTTGTGAACAGACACAGTTTTTCAGTTATAATAAAATTAGGATAACTAGGAGGAACCCCTATCTTTTACCAGGTAGAAGCAGGGATATAGACAAAAATCATCTTTCTCTTCCTCCCTTTCCTCTCAAAAACGTTTTCTTTTAGTAAATTATGAAATATTTCAGATACACTGACATAACAAACATAACCGTACCTAACATCCAGTTCAGGAAATAAAACATAAACATCACAGTCGAAGTTACTTACAAGCCTTGAGCCTCCCCTCCCCGCAAACACATATATATCCTAGCTGAAATAAATCACTATTTCAAATTTTCTTTTTCCCATTCTCCATGTACTTAAATGTTTTCCCTGGAATTCATATTGTTTTTGCTTTGTTTTATTTTTGCTTAGAAATATACCAAGTCTCTAACATTCCAAGAGAGTTGGAAAGGAGGCCTGGACTACAGAAAAGGGAGGATTTCCAAAGTCAGTCAAAAGCCTGAAAGAATAAGACTTCCTGGTTGATATAGGTCATCATTTGAGGGGGTATGTGTGTCATTGCTCTTAGTATGTAAATGCCTGTTTGATGACCAGACTCTGTGGAAACTAATTACAGCCCAGCTCACCTGACTCATCTGTTCTCTCCTTCTCCATTCTTGCATGCTGTTGTGGTCATCTCTTTGACTGTCAGAGGCTAGTTTATGATTTCCTTTCTCAGTACAACCTCCCCACTTAGGCACCTCCCCTCCCCCTAAGTGCACTTGCAAGCTGTGTTAGTCCATTTGCATTGCTATAAAGGAATACCTGAGACCTAGTAATTTATAAAGAAAAGAGGTTTGGCTGGCATGGTGGCTCATGCCTGTAATTCCAGCACTTAGGATGGCCAAGGCAGGGGGATTGCTTGAGCTCAGGAGTTGGAGACCAGCCTGGGCAACATGGCAAAACCCTGTCTCTACTAAAAGTACAAAAATTAGCCAGGTATGGCAGTGCGCACCTGTAGTCCCAGGTGCTCGTGCGGTGAGGCGAAAGGATGGCTTGAGACCGGGAGATGAAGGCTGCAGTGAGCCATGATTATGCCACTGCACTCCAGCCTTGGTGACAGAGCAAGACCCTGTCTTAAAAACAAACAAACAAACAAACAAACAAAAAAAGAAAAGAGGTTTGTTTTGCTCATGATTCTACAGGCTGTACAGGCATGGTGCTAGCATCTGCTAAGCTTCTGGTAAGAGTCTCAGGAAGCTTACAATCATAACAGCAGGCAAAGGGAGAGCAGGCAGTGTCACACGGTGAGACAGGGAGCAAGAGAGAGGAAGGAGGTGCTAACATGCGTACTCAGTATACATTTATTAATATTTATTTTATTTGCTATAATGACTCATTATTAACAATAGACAGGGCCATGGAACATACACTTATCACATAGTACGTTAGTCTGTTTGCATTGGTGTAAAGGAATACCTGAGACCTAGTAATTGATATGGAAAAGGGGTTTGGCTGGGCATGATCTCATGTGAGAACTTAGAACTTACTCATTATAAAAGGACAGCACCAAGACATTCATGAGGGATCTGCCCCCATGACCCAAACGCCTCCCACTAAGTCCACCTCCAACTTTGGAGGTCACGTTTCAACATGAGATTTGGAGGGGACAGAACATTCACACTATATCACATGGCAAAAACTCTAAGCATGGCAGACTGAATAGACTGTAACCACTTGTCTCCTACCTGCTGGTGTCTTGGTTCCCAGAAATGTCACGTTTAATGGTTGACTCCACATGTCAGCATTTCCTGCTCTTGCTTTTGATTTGGTGTTACTGGATTCCTTTGAGTCACTAACATCTTTATGTTGATCACATAACAGGCAGATTAGTACCACTATAAATTCATGAGTAACAACCTCAAATGGGTACTTTATACTTGAGGCAATTACTACTTTTCTCTAGGAAGCTGGATTTCCCATTTTCTGAGACCACTCTTTTTCTCTCTCCATAAACTGTCTACCTCTCTTTCACTCCATTTTCATATAACAACTTTGTCACCAATTTTGAAAGCTTCAGTATGACAACAGTAGTCAAGAGGCAGGAATGCCACATTCCCATCCCCAAATTTACAAACCTAACTTCCTTTGCACCCATTTTCTTCTTTTTCCCTGTTGGTACAACAACAACAAAAACCATGTTTTTCCTATAAAATCCTGTCATCCATTATGTGTGCTCTGAATCTCATTTCACCAACTCTATCCCTGTAACCTTCTCTCCTGCATCATCATTTTGACCTTTCTCCTAAAATAATTCCCATCAGCTTTTTAAAATCTGCTGTCAGTTACCACACATCCAACTGCTTGTTAACTAATTTGTTAAAAATTACTTGAAAGTTAGCAGCTCACTAACTTCCGAAATGTTGTTGCTATTATTTACCCCACTATCTCTTTGTCCTTGAGTGTAATTCCATTACTATCATTTTACTGAAGTTTTGGGAGAGTGGAGGTTAGTGAATATGTTCAACTTGTTATCTTTAACCAGACATCCCTATTTACTCTTCAACTCATTTCTATCTGGCTACTTTCTCCTTGACTCCCCTAAAACAGCTCATGCTAAGGTCATCAATGAACTCCAGTTTGCCAAATCCTATAGACTGAATTCTTCTCTATCTTGTCTTTCTATAACATCCAACACAGCTGGCCACTTTCAGCTTTTTTAAAAAACTATTTTCTCTTGAATTCCATGACATAAAGTTCTCTTGCTTCTCTAATCTCTCCTGAACCCTCAGTTATCCTTGGTGGCTCTTTCTTCAACTAACTTTTAAATGCTAGTTCTTCTTCCCTTACCTGGCTCCTTAAATGTTGGGAGTTACTTGCAGCTTGGTGCTGAGTCTTCCTCCCTATATACACTCTCTCTACCTTCTCTCTTCCATCCACACAGCTTTTATCTATAGGTCAACAAGTCCAAAATTTAGGTCTTTGTCTTTAGATATATCTTTTGAACTTCAGACCTGTAGATGCCTACATGATCTCTGCTTTCACATGATTCACAAACATCTCAAACTTAACATGTCTTAACTCTTTTCTTCTCTATTCTCTCCAAATACTTCCCCCCTTCATCTTCCGTGAATCAGTAAATGTCACTTTTTCCTACCAGTTGATTGAGTAAATATTATTCCACATCACCAAGTCTTGGAGATCCTATCTCCAAATTATATCTTACATCTATCCTCTTCTCTTGACATCTACCTGGCCCAAGCCATCATCCACTTATTAGCTGTTTGTCCTTGAGGCAGTTTAAACTTTATAATTCTCAGTAATCATATCTATAAAATAGAGATGATAATAATAGCACATAACTTATAGAGTTATTGTGAAGATTACATGAGATAATACATGAAGAGTGCTGAGTATACTGTGAGCACTCAATAAATGCTAACTATGATAATGCTCACCGTCATCACTTCCATATGTTACTGTAGTAGCCTCCTCCTCACTGGTACTCCACTTCCACTCCGCCCTCTTCAATCTCTTCTCCACAGGGCAGTTACAGTAAATTTTGAGGAACATCAATCTGATGCCTTCCTTAAAATGCTTGAATATCCTCCCAATGATCTTAGGATAACTTTATTCCTTTACAGGAATAAACTTCATTGACTTTATTCATTCACATGTTCATTCATTCAACTATATATCGAATGTCTATTGTAGATCCAGCCCCTTATTAGGTGTTAGGAATACAACAATAACAAAAGTCACAACGAGTTCTGCCCTTGTGGAGTTTACAAAGTAATTATGGGCACAAACATAAAATAAGCAAATAAAGCCTGTTAAATATGAATTCGAGGAAATGCTTAATATAGCTTATAGATGCTGCAAATCTGGATCCTTGCCTGCTTCTAATACTTTATTTCATGTCCCCTTCTCCTGTTTATCATACTGTGACCAGACTGGTCTGAAAAATATTTCATTTCCTTCTGCAACATCATGTTTGCAAATGCTGTACCCTCTATTTGAAATGATTTTATTTTTCAACTGATTAGTTCTTATTCATGCTTCAGATTTCAGCTTAAATGTCACCTTCTCAAAGTCTTTCCCAGATTCACCAATTTTAATTCAATTCTCCCACCCAATTATTCTTTTCATAGCATCTGTATTTATTTTTCACATCAGACAGGTAATGTGCTGATGTCATAACAAGGTTTGAGAGAGTCATCACATCCCACATATAAGTGCAAAACCCCAATCATCACACTTATGAACTACAAAAGGATCTCATAGCACTTGTATTTTTATTTCTTTGTAGTGTTGTTTTTTCTTTCCCTCCAAATTATACCCACCACCTAGGGAAGTTCCTGGCATGACATTAGCATTCAGAAATGTTTATTAAATGAATTAATATTATTGAAATCTTGAGGTATTTGACACCATATTTTGCAATAAGTAAAAGCTCAATGAGGATTTGTTAAACCATTTAACAATTTTCCGAGATAAATTATTACCTTAGCTTTTCCTAGCCAAATTCAAGATCATTTTCTTGATCTTCATTGTAAGAGTAAGAAAAACAAGGCTAGATCTTTGGATGTTAAAGGATGAACCTAATGAGAGGGTAACTTTGGCAGTATGTCAACATAATGCAAAATCTGCTCCTTAGTTTTGTAGGTTTAAAAACTCAAATTGATCAATGTACTCCATAATATTAACACTCTAGGAGAGGTAATTCAATCCAATAAAATTCATTAGAGAAAGAGTTATCAACCCCAATACAAAATAGTTAAGTCATAGTGGAAGAAAGTTTGGAATTCCAGTAACTGTAAAATTTTGTCCATAATTAGGAATAGTAATTTTATGAAATGTCCTACATAACAGACTCTAAAAATAGATTCTTATTCCATAAAAAGGACATTTCTATTTAATTCAATATAAATATCCGACAGAATGGAAATGAACTGTGTTAGAAAAATATTTATGGTTACTTGATAAAGTGACTTTTCCTATTGGACAGTTCTAAATAAACCCTGACAAATTCTTACGAAACCCTTCTTTCCTCCATTGTTGACAGAAAAATTATTACATCATTTGTTTCATACCTGATATTTCCAAGATTACATCTTTAAAAAAAAAAAACCCACGCTTTTATGGTAGTTGTTTCTTGATTATCTTAGGAAAGGTGCTGCTGAGGACTTCTACTTCCAGGAATGCTGGACTGGGTAATTCAGACAAACTCTCCTGCTGTTTGCAGTGTAGAGCCAAAAAGATAGTGAAGAATTTGGCAGGCACTAAGGACACAGGCCTGGATCAAGGTGAGGATAGGTCTGGTGTGTTGTGTCCAACATTTGAGGCCAGCCACTTTTCCTCTGGAGACATTTGTCAGTTCCAAAATGGGTGGCTGAGATGCTGAGAGGCTGAGTGGTACTTCTGACAGCTTAAGAGAACAAGGAGAACAGTCATCAGAGTTCAGGGTCCACCAATTAATGTGCTCTAGTGAGCCACACTCACTGCAGGTTGGGACCTCAGAGAGCTGCACCATAGGAGTGAGCATGAACTCTTCCAACACTGGCGTGGGGACTAGCTGTGTTGGACTTATAAGTTATGGTGATGTCTATACACTCAATGAGATAGGTAAGGGTTATTGGGAATAATTTTGTCTACATTTTGTACTTAACTTCGGTATTGATTTCAAACCTGACTCCTGAGTCAGGAGCAACTCCAAACAACTCCAGATTAATAGCTTTTCGGCTTATTGCAATGATTCAACAGGGCCATCTTTAGGGTTTTAGAACATGGCCAAGTCATTATGACATCTGCTCCAATATCTCAAGATTCACTAATGAAGTCCTCCAAGTGAATACAGAGAAATGCCACAGGAATAAGATCAGAAAACTTCACTTCGTGTATGGAAGGAATTCTAGGAGGTCAGAAGGGCAGAGAAGTTAAAAGAGTGGCAGCTACTAAAGCAAAGAGAGAGAAGGCTATTCATTCTTTGAGAGCTATTAATAGTTTCTTAGGAATTCTTGAATTCATTTTATGAGGAAATCACAAAAGTTTCAGTGGGCTTAGGGGAATATGTTTGTGTCTTGTTTTCGTCTGGTAAACATCCTCAAAATTTATAAACAAAATAGACACAAAGACAATCCAAGTCAAAACAAAATAGAAAATATATTTGAAATGCCTGCTTTTCTGTTCTTGAATGTCTCATTCAGGCTTAGAGATATAAGATAAGCATAGATACTTACCATCCAGTAAGTATACACTTTGCCAAACGCATGTCCTGCTTTGTAGCCTTCGCCACATAACTAAGAGCACAAGCCACTCTTTTTCTAAGCTCTAATGAGATGGTAAAAAGGACAGAAAAAAACTACGTTTTACTTTTTGTAGTTATAACTAGCATTTAAAACAGGTTTTTTTTTTTTTTTTTTTGGAGACAAGAGTCTCGCTCTGTCGCCTAGGCTGGAGTGCAGTGGCGCGATCTCGGCTCACTGCAAGCTCCGCCTCCCAGGTTCACGCCATTCTCCTGCCTCAACCTCCCGAGTAGCTGGGACTACAGGCGCCCGCCACCACGCCCGGCTAATTTTTTGTATTTTTAGTAGAGACAGGGTTTCACCGTGTTAGCCAGGATGGTCTCGATCTCCTGACCTCGTGATCCGCCCTGCCTCGGCCTCCCAAAGAGCTGGGATTACAGGCGTGAGCCACCGCACCTGGCCAGATTTTTTTTTTTTTTTAATTATACTTTAAGTTCTGGGATACATGTGCAGAACGTGCAGTTTTGTTACATAGGTATACATGTGCCATGGTGGTTTGCTGCACCCATCAACCCGTCATCTACATTAGGTATTTCTCCTAATGCTATCCCTCCTCTTACACCCCACCCCACTGACAGGCCCCAATGTGTGATGTTCCCTTCCCTGTGCCCATGTGTTCTCATTGTTCAACTCCCACTTATGAGTGAGAACATGCAGTGTTTGGTTTTCTGTTCCTGTGTTAGTTTGCTGAGAATGATGGTTTCCAGCTTCATCCATGTCCCTGCAAAGGATGTGAACTCATTCTTTTCTATGGCTGCATAGTATTCCATGGTGTATATGTGCCACATTTCTTTATCCAATCTATCATTGATGGGCGTTTGGGTTGGTTCCAAGTCTTTGCTATTGTGAACAGTGCTGCAATAAACATATGTGTGCATGTGTCTTTATAGCAGAATGATTTAAATCCTTTTGGTATATACTCAGTAATGGGATTGTTGGGTCAAATGGTATTTCTAGTTCTAGATCCTTGAGGAATCGCCACACTGTCTTCCACAATGGTTGAACTAATTTACACTCCCAACAGTGTAACACGTGCCTATTTCTCCACATTCTCTCTAGCATCTGTAAAACAGATTTTAAGATGATAGGGACCTAATGACTTCTAGCACTATTTCTCATGCAAAAGACTACCTCCATTACTAATGTATTTTGATAGCTTTCATTTTCATTCTTGTTAGGTTTTTAATGTAAGTTTACTTTGCAACATTATCTATTCTTTTTTAGTCTGAGTTCTTTCCTCTAGGGCCTCAGAGAATAAATCTAATTCATCTTTTATACACGTCCCAAAATTTGAAGTTAGCTAACATGTCAATCTCTTCTTTTCCCCCTCATTTCTTCAGCCTCCACGACGGCCATCAAATCTGTTTTTCACCACATTTTACAGGTAAAACCCACATCCAAACCTCCAATGCAACATGACCAACATTAAGACTATTGCGGCCAGGCGCAGTGGCTCACGTCTGTAATTCCACCACTTGGGGAGGCTGAGGCGGGCGGTTCACAAGGTCAGGAGATCAAGACCATCCTGGCTAACGTGGTGAAACCCCATTCCTACTAAAAATACGAAAAATTAGCTGGGCATGGTGGTGGGCGCCTGTAGTCCCAGCTACTTGGGAGGCTGAGGCCAGAGAATGGTGTGAACCCGGCAGGCGGAGCTTGCAGTGAGCCGAGATCACCCCACTACGCTGCAGCCTGGGCGACACAGCAACACTCTGTCTCAAAAAAAAAAAAAAAAAAAAAAAAAAAGACTATTGCTTCCTTTTTCCTGCTCTTTCAAGTATTAAAATGCATCTATTTTTACAACCTAAGCCATAGTACTCTGTTCGGATCAGAATTAGAATTAAGTACCATTGCTTCGTCTTTTGTCAAACCAACTATAAAGCCAGGTTTTCCCTCATGCTGAACTCACATAATGGATTGTTTGGAATTCAAGGGCAGGACTTCACATTTAGGAATATTCAACGTTAGGATTTTTTGGCTTGTTGAGATTTTTGAATTGTCATTCATTGTTCTACAAATCTTCTCTGGATTTACATTATCTGTAAGCTTAATAACTGTAAGTGGTGAGTGAAAATGAATTGCATGAGGCTAAGGACATAAAACTGGTATAAGCCATAAGAGATCTCTCGCAAGTTGATTAATGGTTCATTTAAACCACCATGGTGATAGCCACGATTCCCAAACTTTTTTTTTTTTTTTTAATCATACATCAGAATCGCCTGGTGGGCTTACTAAAATTGATTGTTGGGTCTCACCAATTTCTGATGTCCTTCTGAGCACTTGCATTTCTAACAAGTTCCCAGGTAATGTGATGACCAACTTTGGGAAGCATTACTTTATGGGCACAATTAATTATTCAATAAGCTTCCATCACACAACCCAACCGATTCTTTATGAACCTTGTAATGTGAAGTTTGGCTTGACTTATTCTTATGTTGGATGTACGCTGACCCCCAGAGATATATTTTATGCTGCTGTACAAATTGATTAGATATTATTATACTTCCACGTCCAAAATTTTAAAGCTTTCAATGAGAAAGAATGGGTTAGTTTAGTTTAGTTAGGGAACCTGAACTCTGGCCAATTGTAATAGCCACAGGGTTGCTTCAAATACATGTTTAAATGTTGACATTGCCAAAGATGAAATAAACCCTCCCACAGTGATGTTGCTGTTTTCAAACAGATCTAAGTTCACAAAGATTGCAGTCTACTAGAAAATAAATATTAAGCCTTTCCACACTGACAACTTGTCAGCAACAAATATTGAATTACAAGTTGTAGGATTGGATTTAGAAAAAAATTTAGTCAATGAATGGGAATTTCAACCTTTCGTTGTTAAGGAGAAATACCTTAGTTTCTCCTGTCTCATTCATTGAGTCTGCCTAAAGGGTGATATTTGGCAGATTTTGGTACCTTAGTTAAAGATTCGGTAAGTTTTTGATAATATGTATATTGAGTAAAATAGCCGTTCAGTGGCCATCTGCCCTGATCCCAAAATATACTCAAACAACGTTTTCACTTCATTTATTCCTTTGAAACAAGTCACTTAATACAGCATTTAGATATTTAAAGTCATACACCTCATAAATAAAATCAATGCATCTTAATGACAATGGCAAAATCACATAAGAGTTGTAGAAAATGAAGTTAGACATCTTCCAGGTAGCAGCAGTGCATTACTTCAAAAAATGCTGGCAAATAGGCAAAACATTTTTAAAACAAGAAAACACTGTCCATCTGCATTAAGAAAAAATATTTTCTTATGCTGTTTTGCCCATCCCTACTTTTTCAAGTCATATTCTAAGCTCTAATTTGACAGTCTTTACTTGTGGTTTTCTTTTTGCGTTAGGAACCTCTGTCTCTACTGCATTAATACAGAAACTATAGGAATATTGTTGTTCTCTAACCCTTTTCACAAGCTGTTCATATTCATTCTGTATTTAGGCTGAATTCAAATTTTTTTCAAGGAAAAATACTATTCTGCTAAGTACATATTTCCTGTAAACAGATGGAGTCCTGAATGGCACCAATGTGACTGGAAAACTGACAAAAATTAGGTCCCCTGGTCCTTTAAGTAACTTACGGGCTAATTACATAGCCTATACCAGTTTATAAAGTAGACTCATGTAATCATATTAGAAATTCTGAGCCTAAGATGATCCTTTCTGTTTACCTACAAC
This sequence comes from Gorilla gorilla gorilla, assembly GCF_029281585.2. NCBI lineage: Eukaryota > Metazoa > Chordata > Mammalia > Primates > Hominidae > Gorilla > Gorilla gorilla. The sequence goes on along the minus strand of NC_073224.2, from coordinate 49,711,986 downwards.
TTTATCAAATTATATCTTCACCATTCCTAAACTCCTATATGTTGGTTAGTACTTTTAAAAACATATGTATAAAAGGGCATCATGGCAAAATGCTTATAATTCATGGTTTCATACTTTAATGATAAGCTTTTTCACCTATGGCCATGCTACATTCTATGACAAGAAATGGGGAAGAAGGGTTGAGTTGACACAAAGGCATTGCTTTAAAAATGTTTGGAAAAGCATAATTCATGACTAGGAATGCATCTATTTGACAATCTCTTCATCAGTGGTACTTTGTCCTCTTGGCCCTTTTCTCCCTTCACTCTACCATGAGGGGGTTACCAACCTCCTTTAAATGTGTATGAATCAAGACCTAAATCAGCACCCTACAATTCAACATCAATAATAATTTTAAGTCAAATATTCAAAGCACTGTAAGCAAAATGCTAGATAATTTTGAGAAAAATAAACACTCTCCCACAACCAGGGACACTTAATATTCTTTTTATGTTGAATGAAATGTGCTGAAATACTGTAACATAAGAAAACAGCTTTAGTTAATAAACTAGCTTATTCAAATCAAGTGTTTCACTTTGGACTTAAAATGATGCCACTTGTATATGACACGTTTAAGGCCTCTGACTCAAAAATCAGCTTCCTTATAAGTCTGCTTGGAAACAAGTTTTAAGGATCGAATCTTTTAGAAATTATCAGTCATCTTTGCACTACAAGGACAAATTTGAATACTGCATTGTATAATAATACAAGGTATTCACATTATAATAATAAGTAACATTTTTAATGCTAGGGCACAGACCATGCTCCTAATAGTTACTGAAATTGAGTTCTACTGTTATCAAAACACCAGAATGTTGTGCCAATAGATACACTCTACACTGATGGCAATCTTTGATTAAGAAGAGCTGATGGTTAGTAGCTCAAGAATTGTACTTTAATGTCCTTAATTAGATCCCTAGAGGGCCAACATGTAAACTTTTATTCCATATATATTTTTTAAAGTGCTGCAAACAAATGTGTCTCCACACATGAAAGAACATAATTCTTACTATGTTTAGGAAGGCCACCTGATTTGTCAAAAAAAAGAAAAAAAAATCACTCTTGCTTAATCTTGCATACTTCCCATTCCATTTTTTTTTCCAAAAAGATGTAAGAAAACTATGTTTAGCTTAGGGCAACCTGCAACACCCACGTTTTAATCCCTCCACAGAAGGAATAAACTAGAGAAGCAAGTTAGGCATGGGCATTTAGGGACACAGACAAATTAGATAGATAACATAATGTTAGTTAATTCCTCATTATTTTGCTGGGACTTCATGGAATAATCAAGCGGCATGACTACATTAGTTGTTAAAAACAGGGTCAAACTGACCAGCAGTCAAGCCTCAAGGGTACCACTTGACTATGCTAATTTCATGGGAAACAATGAAGAAATCAACCATGAACCATTAGCAAAAGATGGAACACACTAATGTCTTCACTTGGGTAACACATCACAAAATTTCCAGGTATGTTAAATTTTAGCTTCTGAAATCACTTTATTCAGGAGTGAATCTTCATAGTACTACATCTGACCTTTAATCCAAAGAAGAGTAAGAGAAAGGAAGAAGGGTGGGGTGGGAAAGTGAGGGTCTTTATTCACTTTGCTACTAATATAAATTGTCATTTTAATTTTTAAAAAAATTCCTCTATGGCAGGCAAAAACCCAAGGAATAGGAAAGATTTCATTCTGCTCTAGTACAAAACCTAAGACATTTAATCCTCCTGAAAGTTGTAAGTCCATAGATTTTCAAAATTCCCAAGATGAGAATTTACTCCCTTTAATAACTAATTCCAAGAGTTTAATAAGCACAGTAAAAAATAAAAACAAACAAACAAACAAAAAGCAAACCCCTGTAAATTCTGTGAGGCTTAAAAGCTTGAGTTTAGAATGAGCAAAGGTTTAGGTTTTTAATCCTCAATAATTAAATCAGATGGTCCACAAATAAAGCTTCACCTTGAATTTTCCAGGATCAGAACACTAAAGTACTAGTGCTAAATTTCAGCAGACTAAAGAGTCATTTTTGAAAGGAATTTGACAGAGTATCAGTGTCCAACCGGTAAATGGACAACCTAGATAACAGATAAAATAGAATGAAATAAGATCCCCTGAATAAATACTTGACACTTAATATGTAAACAAAGCCCTTACAATGAAGGGGTTTAATTCTGTAAAATATCAGTGTTCTATTCCTTTCCATTTGTTAAATTTACCCATTGTAGAAAATATATACTGAATTTTAAAGTGACAGAAACTTATGTTGGAACATATCAAAACATATGACAGAAACATATCAAAACATGCCTGGCACAGTATAAATTACTCAATAAATATTTGTTGCATGAATAAACTTCTAGATCTAAAGCTGTAGTAAGCAAATGTCAACTCTGTGTCCTGAAGTAGCAAAGAAAGGAAGGCAAGCTTTCTGAGTAATGATGCATAAAGCTCAATTTGATAATTGTTATCTAGTGGTATATTCTTAATTTACAGTTTTAAATTTAGTATTTTCTGGGAGAAGTAAAAAAGATACAAAACCAAAACCATCCAGACCAGATGAGAGTCAGGTGTGGAGAGATTTTTCAATCCCATTAATTTGAACACATTATGATTGCCAAACATTAAGTATCATAAGCTCATCAGTGCTATTTTTAAGGCTCAGTAAAATAGAAAACTAAACACTTTTAAGTTATGCTGACCATAACAGCTTATATTGTCTAAAATAACTATGCACACAAAAGGTACTCAAGAAATGTCATCTGACGATTTCAAACAAACTTTGTGAATTGTTCCTTAAAAGTTCTTTTCTCTTATACTGTTCAAATGTTCCTTAATTTTATATGGCCACCTTCACCAAGTGAAAGTGCTAAAAATAAATGTCAATTTTAAAACATTTGCTAGGAAGATATGCTGAAAAAGATCCAAGTGCTTTAAAGTATACCACTGAATTTCTAAGTGAGATACTTAATAAAAAATGAGACCAAAATAACAAAACTTCACAACATTAAGCCTCTTCACATTATGTGAGATAATACATAACAAATTATAATTTAGCATCCCTGATCAGAATAATTAAGAAAAGAGGTAGAAAACTTTTATCTGGAAGATCTTGTAGTGAAGCTAAGTTTTAGAGGGTGTGCCTTGCGGATTAGTCCACTAAGCAAATGGCTACACATCTAGTACTAGGAAGAAGCAGAATTCTGAGAAAGCTGCATAAGGCAAGGATTTACAATTTTTTCTATTTTGGAAGTGAAACTAGTTCATTCAACAGTATTACTCCAATTACTTTAAAACTTCAAAAATCAAAGTAAAAGACTGCAGATAAGCAAAGTGCTAATTTGCAGAAATGTGAAATTATTTAAAATAACTTTAGTGGAGGGATAAGGCTAGCACAAAAGCAAACACTCTTTAGGTGTGCAAAAAATCTTACAAAAACCAACCCAAAGCAGAGCATTATTACTTGAAAAAAATTTTTTGGAGGAAGTGCTCTTAACAAAAAGCTGAGAAAATTAAATCCTCCCGATAAACTTTACGCAAATGAAGAAAAAACTGAGGACTCGAATTTCAAGGAATTTCAATTGAAAAAGTACCCTGCTTAACTTTAAAATGTTATCCAATGTGACAAAGACCAATACATGAATTGCATTAAAATGCGAGGCCATCGGTCTTTTAAAGCTTCAGGAAGCTGCTCAGGCACCTTTTCCCTCATACATTCTACGTTTTATATGCTAGAGATCTTAAACAGGGCACAATCAGTTCCTGTTTTGTGATAACATTCTCAAGGATGAGACTCATCCCTGTAAAAATTGCTTGTGATGTACTTATCAGTGGTTAAGCACACATTTATAATGTCTACCAAATTGCAATATAAAATCAGTTTGGACAATTCTGAGTATCTTCATTTGATGAATCAATTCATAATTTAGAAACTTAACTCATTCAGAGTTTTTAAAAAAGACTCAGTTACTGGAGACACTGTGGTAAATGTCCAGTGGACTCACAGGAGGCCTTCCACATTACCCAAAATGTGATGCTTTCTTCTACAAGTTAAAGCTGCTGGGTGCTAGTTTATAACACTCAATCTCAATCGTATGCCCAGTGGACTCACAGGAGGCCTTCCACATTACCCAAAATGTGATGCTTTCTTCTACAAGTTAAAGCTGCTGGGTGCTAGTTTATAATACTCAATCTCAACCTTCAGGTCAGTGTCAGTAGGTGGCAAGGATCACCTATTCTGTCACTCCAGCAGAAACAGGCATGTATGTACAGTTTACCACTGTAGACACACATCTGTAAACTTGCACACTAATTTTAATCTTAACAAGGAATTTCAGTGTCTTAGTGGTTTTAAGTTAAAAGGATGGTTCAAGCATTGTATCCTTTGTTCTTTACGGTTACGATAGCTTATTGGAAAACCCAGAGCCTTCTGGATGTGTGAGGTAGTAGGCTTCAACCCTCATTCATGCATAGGTCACACTTCTCCAAAGTTGGTATGGCCTGTCTCCTTGGCATGTTCCCTTGCTTCTGCTTGTCCAGTTAATCCTTTCTGACATACCATGCATCTCAGGGTGAAGCGGTTGACATCAGTAAACTGTCTCCTTCTTCTAGCTTCATCTGCTAATTCCAGTGCTTGTACAAGAACAATATCATCATTAGAGGAGAAAATGGTCAGAGGAGGTGTATCTGGATCAGGGAAGTTATGCTGAAGTGGATCATAGTGGATGCCATCATAAATAAGCAGAACCCTTTTGGTATATCCTGCATCTTCCCCAAAACGATCAATTCTTACTGTCTGTGTATCCACTACACATATTTCACATTGGTAAAACTTGGACAAAATCGATATCTCTATTGCTCCTCCCCAAGTGTCATCCCTTTTGATCCAGTCACAGTACTCTTGATTTGTTTTTCCCAGTATTGCCTCACTATAGAAGTCTGGATCGCTTGCTACAATTTGTGCTATGAGGCGTCTCATCTCAGGGGCACAAGCTGGATTCAAGACTCCTCCTTCGACGACATAGTACACACTGGTAAAGAGGCAAGAGTTGTCTGCTGGGACCACGGTTCTGGTAAGCACAGGCAAAGTTTCCCTGACGTAACTAGAAGCACCACGTTTAGTAAATGCAGGTGAACTTCTGGGCCTGGTTTGGTCTTCTTCAATGATCAGCATGTCACCTGTTAAAAATAAAACAAATCCCGATCTGCAAAGAAATTACAGAAGAAACCGAGTGTTCTCTAGCCAAGTCTGTAAATTACAAACTGAAGGAGTTAAAGCAAAAACTGGGGTTACTAAGGAGAATACAGTTTTGCAAGTAAGTTACCAGTAACAATCTTTGTTCACTGAATTTTCATAAAGATGAAAAAAGAACAAAAAACACTTGAGGTTGCATCCCAATTTAGTGAAGGGGTCTGGAGTAAACAACTTCAAGCTTACCTAAAAAGATACATTTCAAAAACAAAATTTCCTTTCCTTATACAGTATTTTACAGAAGGTGCTCACTACAGAGTAGGCCGCTAGGGGGTTCTCCTTCTCCGGAAACTTATCTACTCTATTGAGTGTTTACAACATCCTTGATACAGCAACTGAAAGCTTTTAATTATAAACACTGATGTTCAAGTTTTGATATGGCACAGAAATAACTGCTGCTGGTTAGAAATTGAAAGAGCTTTCAGTGGGTGTTTAAAAGCTAACTCGAAAATGAGTATGCCTGTCAAACGAAGTATCTACGAAGGGGACTGCAAAAATGAATCAAGAAAAAAAAAATCCTGCACTCTTGAGATCTCATCGGTGATATAGGGAAAAAGAGACATAAGGACAGAGAAAATAGGCCCTACTTCTTTATATTTTTGTGGACGCCGAGGAAAAACAAAATGGGATAGTTTCAAAGCCGACCAGAAAGCGGAATGGGGAAGGGGGTCTTCAAGGCTTTGGGTTCCCTTTCAACCCTGTGTCAAGACAAGGAGTTGCTAGACACTTGCCCTGGCCCCCATCAGAGCTCTCTGTTCTTTGATCTATCCTCGCCCCTGGCCTCAAAGCCCCCCCGCGGACTCACAGCCACCTTGCCTTGACTGGTGTTCTGTTCTCTCTCACGCCCCTCGCCATCCTCCCGGGACTTTCCCTGGCCCCAGCCCTGATTCCTTACCAGATTGGATGGGCAAGTCTTCCAGAATGGTATCCCCATTGCTGAGATCCAGGCACTCGGGAGGGTATCCGACGAGGATTCGCTGACCGCCGGGGGCGATCCCGGTGATGGCGGCAATTTGGCCCTGGAGTTCCCGCACCCGGGTCCGGCTGGACAGCCCCTGCAAAACATGGGTGCCATCCTTGGCCTTGCAGCGGAGCCGCCACATCGTGTCGGTCCGGCTGCCCACAGGCCAGGCACCCTCGGGGCCAGCTTTGGTCCCGGCAGCCTGTTGGGAGACGCCGCCGGGGAAACCAGGCGCCGGGTGGACTCCAAAATGGCGACCTTTAGCGGGGCCAAACATCGCGAGAAGTTGCGGGTGGTTGCAGTTCTCGCGACGCTTCGGTGCGGCTTCTGCCTTAGCACCTTAGCAAGCGTGAACTCTTTTAAAGTGACAACTGATTTTTCCCGCACCCTCAGAACGAAGATGTCAACCTCCGTATTCCTAAAGGACAACGGGTCTTGCTACCTATAGAGCGAGTGAGGTGCCCTCCGCGTGGGTAGCATATATGCTCAAGAAAAGAGGGCGGGGGAAGGAGTTCCTGAATGAAGGTCTGGAGATTGGAATGTGACCTTGCACTTAGTGAGGTCGGAAATTATTAAATTGGGGCTTCCACACTACACCCAGACTATACCAGGAGAAACAGAATCATAGTTCACAACGCAAACGAATGCCAGGAATGGTCAGTGAGTCAAAGGACCAGTCAAAAACAATCATACTTGTGACTAGACTCGTGGCTGCATTAAACATTGACTCATTGGGGTTCCAGGGGCCAAAAGACTGGCCTTTCTGCCTCCCTGGGACTGTGCTTGAAAACGTCTATTTGCCACATCGGAAAGCACAGTATGAGGTCAGCATCTGGGCCCAGGGCAGCTGCCTCATTCAGGTGGTGGCAGTGTAAGGAGTCATGTAACGCGTGTCATCAGATTCCAGTTCAGTTCCTGGGCATAAAAATATGAAGACTTCATTCCTGCCTTCATTGTAACAAGTATTCATTGCAGTTGGGAGACAGGGTGGGGTGTGAGACACACAGCCACTGAATTTCAAAGCAACGTGATAATGCTAGATTATCTGTACCTTTTCAAACGTGTATGCCTAGAACCTAGGACTGTGCCTCGCAAATAAAAAGTGTTCAACAAATACTGGTTGAATGAATAAAGACAGAGTTGTATAGACATAGAGAGGGCAACTAGAGCACTCTGGGAGTTGTAAAAAGCCTCAAAGAGGAGATAACTGTTTGAACTTTTGGAAGAATTGGTTTAATTCCCAGGCGAAGGAGGAATAAAGACATCCCTGAATTTATATCTCTCTTTTCCAAGAAATCCATACTCATTGTTCTTTATCCAGCCGGGATCCAGACAGCAAGTCCCACTTGCCGAGAGTGGGTTTATCAAGCATCAAACGGGCCCGCTGGAGCAACTATGAAAAGTGTAGTTCACTTGGTGCAAACTCACCTCCACTGTAAAAGACTTTGCTTCTGAATAAATTATATGTAATGTTTCCATCTTTTCACATCTTTCATGACTCAATTTTTTTTTGCTGGTGCAATTTTCCTCCTTGGTTCTTCAAGACGACTACAACGGATGATACAGCCTGGATTAGGGGGTAGGTAGGAGGGAAGGTAGGAGTGGTTAGAAGTCCACCGGGGTGGCCGGGCGCAGTGGCTCACACGTGTAATCCCAGCACTTTGGGAGGCCGAGGCGGGTGAATCACCCGAGGTCAGAAGTTCGAGACCAGCCTCATCAATATGGAGAAACCCCGTCTTTACTAAAAATACAAAATTAGCTGGGCGTGGTGGCGCATGCCTGTAATTCTAGATACTGGGAGGCAGGAGAATCGCTTGAACACGGGAGGCAAAAGTTGCGGTGCCAAGGTCGTGCCATTGCACTTCAGCCTGGGCAACAAGAGCAAAACTCCATCTCAAAAAACAAAAACCAAACCAAACCAAAACAAAAAAAAAACTCCAATGGGGTGTATGGCTGGGTCCAGAGAAGCTTCTGGTTCAACGATGAGAGTGGTTGATTTTCTTAGGTTACAGCGTCTGACCTGTGGGGTATGTATACACCCTAAGGCATAATTAGCTCAAGTGTTGTGGTAGTTTATTCTAGCAAAAACATCTTTAAAGCTTACGTTCCCATTTATGGATCTAATGAGGTTCTGCTGGGATTCAGGAATGAGAGCGTTAATCTTTGCAGCATTTTCTCGTCACCCGGCACACCCCCTCTCAAGACGTCTACCGAATAGTCTACTCTCGCGAGAGTCAGAAAAAAGTCAAGCTTTTTATTAACACCGCCCCCAGCCCTATTAGTTACCAAGCAACAGTGCCACCAGGCTCCTCGGCGCTGGGAAACTCGGGAGCTTGTGATCTCTCTGGTTCCGACTTCCAGCCGCCTTCCCGAGCCAGTTAGGCGATTGCGACCCTGCCCCGCCCCCTGGGTCCTGCAGGCGCCCGATTGGTGGATGATTCTCTCCAGGTGAGGGCCTGCGCGCGAGGGGGCGGGGCCAGACGGGCTCATACGATTTGCCGGCGACTGTAGCGCCGGCCCGGCCACAAGCTGTCGGCTCGATTCGGTCGCGTTACAGGGGAGGCGCCGGGGCCAAGGCAGGGAGGGATCTTAGGAGAGATCGTAGGGTGAGCCACAGCTGCGCAGCCCCGGGTAGGGTCTAGCGGGGCGGGATGTGGGGGCTGCGTGCCCCCGGATGAAGTGCGGGGCGAGGTGCTGGTCCCCAGGCATGGCAGGCAGCGCCGACGTTCTGGGACCGGGAGCCACAGCCTGTGTTTGGGTTGGAGGATTTGTGTGGTCAGTAAAGGAATCGTGTAAGGCTCTTGAAGGCGCAGGATCTTCCGTCCTCACCAGCCCCCTGTTGTCTGAATTGGGGGCATGAGCTCAGGACTTTCCCACTCCAGTTTGAATCAGGGCTTACCCCTCTTCCTGAGGTGACCTTGGGGAAGTCATTTACCACCTCAGCGCTCCGGCGTTCTTTAGACTGAGTCCCGAGGTTAACTAGGGAGAGGGTGCGGAGCAGGGCTTGAGAATGCACTAGAGGAGAAATGACGACGTGCTAGGGCTGTCTTGGGGTCCAGTTACTGTTTTTCCTTCAGGGAATATGTTCGAGATTTTCCCACGTCCCTCACTTTTTTCTTTTCTTTCTTTCTTTTTCATTTTTCATTTTCATTTTTTTTTTTTTTTTTTTTGACAGAGTCTCGCTCTGTCGCTAGGCTGGAGTGCAGTGGCGCGATCTTGGCTCACTGCAACCTCCGCCTCCCGGGTTCAAGCGATTCTCCTGCCTCAGCCTCCCGAGTAGCTGGGACTACAGGCGCGCACCATCACGCCCGGCTAATTTTTGTATTTTTAGTAGAGACGGGGTTTCACCATGTTGGCCAGGATGGTCTCTATCTCTTGACCTCTTGATCCGCCCGCCTCAGCCTCCCCAAGTGTTGGAATTCCAGGAGTGAGCCACCGTGCCCAGCCTCACTGTTTGCAAAACTGAGTCCTACCGTTAGATTGGAGTTAATTTCCTGGTAATGAACTTCGTCTATACATAACCCACCCCACCCCAACTGCTGCCACTACTCTGCCCAGATTCTTAAAACTAGAATCTGAGGTCATGAAACCTTGAGCAGGATACTTAATTCGATGAATCTCAAATTTTCAATCTGTAAAATGAGAAGAAATAATGGTGGCAAAATCTGCCTAATTACAAGATTATTGTTAGGACTGAAGAAGATAACGTCTGTAAATGTAGACTCGTAAGTCAGAAGATAAATGTAAGGTTCTAGTGCAACTCTTTTTATAGGTGAGGAAACAGAGGGCTAGAGAAGTAGCTGCTAACTGGGAGAAACAGGACTGAACTTGTCTCTTGGCCCGGGGTGTTTTTACTTATACCACACGGATCCAATGCATTGACTTTTTTTTAAGTTATGTCTTCTTTCTTCCCCTTCCCTTTTTTACATTCTACTTCTCTGTTTCAGACATCTGAAGAGCTGCCATGTCTGGGGCATCTTCCTCAGAACAGAACAACAACAGCTATGAAACCAAAACCCCAAATCTTCGAATGTCAGAGAAGAAATGTTGTGAGTTCTGGCAGAGAGGAGGGACTGCTCTCTCTCAGCATTTTATCTTGGGAATATAGTTATAATCCTGGACTCTGCTGCTTGGTGGGAGTGATAAATAATTATTTGACATAGAAATTTAATGCAAAGTCTCCAGGGTGGAATGTCCTGTCTAAAACAAGTAGACTTAGTGAAATGTCTGTTCTTGGGGCTTGACTACTGGTGTAGTCCAGCAGTTTCTTACTGCTTTCTTAAACTGAATCTCTGTCTCCTGGGATGTTTGCACACTGGCTTGCTGATGGAAGTTAGAACTAACATTATTGTACACACAATGAGTAAGGCACAGTTGCAGGTGCAGGAATTACTTGGAGCTGGTAATGTTACCAGCTTTATCTGTTGGGCTAAGTTTTGGGAGAGTGCTGCTCTTTGTAGAAATTGCAGATAGCAGCCAGTGCTGCTTGGTTTCCTTCCTACAGGCCTGAGGGGAATGAGCCCTGACACTTGGCTTCTCACAGTGTCTTGGGCATCTTACTTTCTCACAGGTTTAGCCTTTGTACTTTGTAAACTATTTTCCCTATAGGTTCATTTTTTTGAGGACAGCTTTCACATGAGCATTTTCATTTCTATGCCTGTCTTTTAGATAGAAGCAGCAGGAGGGTTTGCGAGGAGATGAAGCATCATTTCCTGTCCCCGTGCATCTGTATTTCTGAGCATCATAGGCTGCATAGCTTCCCAAAATATCTGGGACTCTGTTCCCCACATATTTTGGGGAACTTCAAGGAATGCTAACTCTTGCCTCTGCTTCTGGATGGCACCATTCCTGCAGAATCCTGTCAGTCAGTTCTTCTCACTTCAGTGGTTATATATATATATATATATATATATATATATATATATAACCAGTTAGTCAAGGAATATATATATCTCAGCAGGTGGAAACAGCCAACCAGCATGAGACCAGGAATTATCTCATGTTCAAAGCTTTTCCCAGAGCCTCGACCTTGATGTCATGCCCTTGTCAGTTTCATGATTGACAATGATAATCTCTCTTCACCTAGCACCCATGGAGCCTGCTGGACAGAAGCAGCTGGCTGGATGTGATACTGGGGTTGGCAGAGTTAGGGTCTACAATTAGGGTCTCTTTTCTCTGCCAGGGCAAGAAGCCAGGTGTTAAGGGCAGAATACCCCATGAGAGATAACTAGTATAGCATGATGTTTGAGTATAGCCTCTGGAGTCAGACTGCCTGAGTTTGAATCCCGGGTTTATGACTTCTTAGCTCTTGAACAAGTTGCTTGTTCTCTCCGTGCCTCAGTTTACTCCTTTTAAAAGTGGGAATACTAACAGTGTCTTCCCCCAAGAGTGATGTGAGGATTAAATGACTAAATGTAGGAAGGCGCTTAGAAGAGTGTTGGGCATATATCTAATGTGTGTTATTTTTCACAGGTGACTCAATCTGCCTGTTGTATTTATTCCTGAAATGTTTATATTGAATCATACTCAAATGCTGTATTGGAAGCTCACTATTTAAAAGAGGGCTGTGAATACTTATTTTTTCAGTAAAAAATGTTTTCTTCTCTTATTTGACAATATTGTAACCCAGATTTGGGGATCTAGGATGCACCTCTTACAGGGAGGTACACTAATGTTACTAGGGTGCTTGATCCAAAAGAGAGCTGGGGCTGGGGGGCAGGATCGATAATTGTTGGAGTCTCTGACTACACGATGCCCTGTGTCAGTCCTTCTAGCTTTGCTTTTTTCTCCATGGCAGGAATCTCTTCTACCTGCTTTCCTAACTCTTCTGTAGTTCCTTTGCCTTGAGGGCTTTCAAGTCAGGGAAGCAGTAATCCCTGGTTTCTTTCCTGTCTTCTAGACTCTAATTCCTGCTCTGGGCTCTAATCTCTTTTTTTCCATACTCTAGTTTCTCTAAATGCCTTTTTCTTCTCTAAGAAGAAGAAGGTGTCCTAAAGCCACTGTGATTTATTTACCCTATTCTCTCCTCACGTCACAGTCGGGCTGTGAGACTGTTGCAGACATAGTCAAAGGAGAAAATAAAGTTATGAGTATATGTGTTAACTTACTTCCTTTTCCTCTGCTATAGAGCTGTACTTTGGAGCTGGTTCATCTGGCAGCTTAGTGTTCACATCAGCGGCTGCTTTATTAATAGCTTAACCCTTGTTCCCTTGCTGCTCATTACACCTGTGTTGGCTAACTTTGACTCCGGGAAGTGACTGGGCTTGAGGATTTCAGGGCTGAAGAATGACTTTAGGGAGCCAAAACCTCCGAAGGAGCATTACTGGGACTTCAACTGCTCCAGGGATGGGCGAAGAGGGGCTACTGGCCGAGGTGCCTTTACGGTGCTCAGAGGACTGGTTTCAGGGCTTATGAAAGCAGAAATGGAGGGCCGGGCGTGGTGTCTCACGCCTGTAATCCCAGCACTTTGGGAGGCCGAGGAGGGCGGATCATGAGGTCAGGAGATCAAGACCATCCTGGCTAACACGGTGAAACCCCGTCTCTACTAAAAATACAAAAAAAAAAAAAAAAAAAAAAAAAAAAAACTAGCCGGGCATGGTGGCGGGCGCCTGTAGTCCCAGCTACTCGGGAGGCTGAGGCAGGAGAATGGCGTGAACCCGGGAGGCGGAGCTTGCAGTGAGCCGAGATCGCGCCACTGCACTCCAGCCTGGGTGACAAAGTGAGACTCCATCTCAGGGGGGGGGGAAAAAAAGCAGAAATGGAGAAATCTATATGCTTTTTTTTTCTTTTTAATTTTTTTTTTTTTGAGTAGTTCTGGAACAGACAAATTCTTCCATGTACCTTTCCCTAAATACAAAAGCAATGTATGTTCATAAAAAATTCAAACTACAGAAAGGATTTCGAAAGCGAAAAGTAAAAAACTCCTGTTTCTTCCAAGTTTGATTCTTTTAGACATCTTATTCTGGTATATCCTATTAATAAAGGTAGGTTCATATTGTTCATATTCTGTTCAGCTGCCATTTCCTTTTTTATTTTTTTAAACAAGTTACTGTCTTGTGGACATCCTTTTAATGTTGATAAATGCAGATTTACCTCATTCTGCATTGTATGGATATGCCAGCTTTCCACGGATAGGCATTTAAATTGTTTCCAGTTTTTCATCATCACAAAGAGTGCTGCAGTGACCATTCTTACACGTACACCTTTGCACATTTGTGACAGCAACTTTTCCTACAGAAATAATAGAAAAGATAGACACATTGGAAATGTTCATCAGTATTACTAATTTGCTCTCCTAAGAAGTTCTATATTGTAAGCTGTTTTCAATATTTTAAGATATTTGATGGAAATTGGGCAGCATCAACTATAGCCATAGTGGTTAACTGAAACATCAGCTTTCTTAGTGTTTGGCCGTAGTTATATGAACTTGGTTATTTCATGCCTGTCAACTGGCAGGAGATAATCAGCAGTTCTGACTTCTGATGAATAAAGATAAAATGTCACTAATGAAACATGCTTTATGGGCAGCATATTTCTAAATATTAGGCCTCTTTAGAGCCAATAAAAGAAGACGACCTGGGTCCTGAAAAGGCTGGGAAACATTGCTCTCCTAGACCATCCTTCAGGATTAGAATGGAGAGCAAGTTGTGTTTACCGTGAGGGTACCTTTGTCAAGTGCTGACATGAGGCACAGGAGCTGGCAGCTGGGACTGAATGGGCAGTCATGAGATCAGGAGACTGGTCAGAACCCTGACCTTGACTGTCTATTGTGGGACCATGGGCAAAGCTCTTAATTTCTCCAGGCTTGAGTTTTTCCATTTACACGAGGGAAGTTATCAAGTCCTCATTTTTTTTGTAAATCTTTTTTTTAAAATACATTTATTTATTTATTTTGAGACTGGGTTATGAGACTGGCTAATTTTTATATTTTTAGTAGAGATAATGTTTCACCATGTTGCCAAGGCTGGTCTCAAACTCCTGGGTTCAGGCGATCCACCCACCTTGGCCTCCCAAAGTGAGGATTACAGGCATAAGCCACTGCGCCCAGCCTCAAGTCTTCATTTTATCTAAGCAAGTTTATGAAAGGAAAATGAGTTTAAATTTGAGAAAAGGAGTTGAACCTGGCTTAAAGAAGGTGGAAGAGAATTTCAGGATTGAAACAGTTTTCCATTGTCTATCAAGAGATGGGTTACATTGTCTCTGAAATTAATCAGGTGGCAGTGGCAGGTGGTTTTGTTTTTTAACAGGCAGGACAGAATGTTCCTACTTTTGCCAGTGTGGTAATTTGAGATAGGAAGTGTGGTTTAGTTTTGTACTCCAGAAAATGAGAAGCCCTGGTTGTAGCAGGTGTGCTTAAGTGTATTCTGGACAGATGCGAGAGGTGCGTTACTGGAGGGCTCTTGGGAGGTCCCAGTGGATGCAGTTTTTTTTGTTGTTGTTGTTCTTAGCATTCTCTGTCCACATGGGTAAACAAGAGCAGCTGGTTCCCTGGTTGCCTTCAGAGCAGCTCCCAAGTATCAGTTCATTTTAAACTTTAGGGAGGGTAATAGGACCTTCGGGGGAAGTGCCTAATGGGCTGGAAGGTGCGGACAAAGCAGGCCTAGAAGTGCAGGTAATGAGCCAAATCATGGGGGATTGAGAGCAGGCATTGAGCCGAGCTGGAGAAAGTGAAGACTCAGGGGATTTTACTACTTAAACCTGAGACAGCTGATCCCATGCAGAGGCTATCTGCTTGTTAGGGGCCAGTGATCAGGGATTAATGCCAGCTGAGGCTTCAGGGTACAGTTTGCTTGCCTTTAAGCTCCCTATTTGAACACAGATGAAGATCACTTATGTTGCTCCTTTACCTACCTTGGAGGGGCTCCTGCTGAGACTCGGGAATTTTCCATGTGTGCAGTGGATAAAGGACTAAAAGCCAAGCCCTCTAACCCCAGGTCTGGGCCTCCATTTCTCCCTCCTCACCACTAGGGTCACTCTGAGTACTTCTTGCCAAACACCCTTAGGAAACTTTTCCTTCCGAGGGTGGTTCTCTACCTGGGCCCCTCCTCCCACTTCTCCATTGAGATCTTTCTACATTTATTTCTCAAAAAATGAAAGTCATATTTCCCATCCAAGCACCTCCATTTTACAGAACTGTTTCTTAATCTTACAAGGTCCCTTAGTACCAGGCAGAGGGGCAGCCGCAACTTGCAGGGCACCTTCTGGGAAGCAGTGGTGGGAAGTGGGAGGTGAAGGTGTTTCTTCCTTTTTCCCCTATCCTGTGCAGGGCCTTCCCTCATTGGAGCCGGCAGAGCCTGAGCTATCCCAGATGACCTCAGTGTGGTTTTTGGCCCCGGGACAGTGGCCGGCAGCAGTTCAGGTCCTTCTCCCGCCTCTCCTCTGCAGCAAGATGGGCCGGGAGGAGCCAGCTCCTGTGAGCAAAGTGATGAGGAACCTCTTTTTATGGAGAAAAGCTGCAAGGAAGCACAAGATCTGTGTTCTTGTGCCAGCTGTACCCTTGACTCATTATGTGTCCCTAGACAAGTCACCTGTCCCCTGAACATGTAGTTTGCCCTGCCTGTCCAGTGAGACTTATCTCTGCAAATGAGCATTCCTGAAGTAAGTTAATTTACTAAGGAAGGGTAGACTGAGGACTGTTAATGCTTCTCAATTGTCTTGCTTTTACGTGGGCCATGGTGGCAGATTGGCCCTGATGCCCTTTGTGGGCTGGCTCTACCCTGAAGCTTCCTGAGGTCTATTCAGAATGTGTATCAAGTAAGCTTTGCCAACTCAATCTCACTATGGTTTAGAAATTCTGGCTTAAAGAGGAGCTCATGACCTGAGTGAAAAGGCCAAAACAGCTTGAGGCAGGGCTTTTTGCAGTGGGCAAGCTAATTCTTGCCCATGGTTCTGAAGGGATGAGTGGGATCCTGGAGACAGAAACTCTGTTGGACCTATTATAGGAGCCAGCTCAGTTCTGCACTGGTAGAATCTCCAAGCATTAGACCTTCCTTCACAGCTCTGTCATTTTTATATTTCTAGGCATTCTTATGTTAAGGATGATGTCATCATTACTTTTCTTTCTTTCTGTCTTTTTTTGAGACGAAGTCTTGCTCTGTCGCCCAGGCTGGAGTGCAGTGACAGGATCATGGCTCACTGCAACCTTGAACTCCTGAGCTCAAGCAATCCTCCTGAGTAGCTGGGACTATAGGTGCACACTCCCACATCTGGCTAAGTTAAATATATATATATATATATATATATATATATATATATATATATAAAATATCTTAAATATATATATTTTATATATATCTTTATATATATATATATTTTAAGAGAGAAGGGTCTCTCTATGTTGCCCAGGCTTATCTTGAACTCCTGGCCTCAAGTGATCCTCCCACCTCAGTCTCCCAAATTGATGGGATTACAGGCATGAGCTGTCATGTCTGGCTGCAGCATGGTTATTTTCTTTCTTATCCTTGCTACTTTTTTCCTCTTTCCACCTTGGGTACTGCGGTGAAGACCTCAGACATGTGGGAAAGGCGTATCTTGGTTTGGGCATTTTCTGGAAGCCTGCATAACCTTTTAACTCTATTTCAGGAGGCCTGCCTGATATCTCCTTATTTGTCTTCCCAGACTTGCTGAACCTTTGCTCCACAGGTTTATGAAGATAAAATGAGATTATGACTATGAAGTTCGTAGCTCAGTGTATAAACCTTACTAGACCCCAGCGGGGCTGGGTGCCTCACGCCTGTAATCCCAGCACTTTGGGAGGCTGAGGTGGGTGGATCATGAGGTCAAGAAATTGAGACCGTCCTGGCCAACATGGTGAAACCCCATCTCTACTGAAAATACAAAAATTAGCTGGGCATGGTGGCGGGCCCCTGTAGTCCCAGGTATTCGGAAGGCTGAGGCGGGAGAATCGCTTGAACCTGGGAGGCGGAGGTTGCAATGAGCTGAGATCACGCCACTGTACTCCAGCCTGGCGACAGAGTGAGACTCCGTCTCAAAAAAACAAACACCAAAAAATCTTACTAGGACTCTAGTCATTTCGTTTTATTT
Source organism: Gorilla gorilla gorilla (assembly GCF_029281585.2). Classification (NCBI taxonomy): domain Eukaryota; kingdom Metazoa; phylum Chordata; class Mammalia; order Primates; family Hominidae; genus Gorilla; species Gorilla gorilla. The sequence goes on along the minus strand of NC_073224.2, from coordinate 49,694,697 downwards.
TGTTTCATTTCCTTCTAGCATGGGCCTCCTACATGACCAACTCCCCGACTCTGATCGTTATGATTGGTTTGCCAGCCCGGGGTAAAACCTACGTGTCCAAGAAACTAACACGCTACCTCAACTGGATTGGAGTCCCCACCAAAGGTAAGTGTGGCTCATTCTCTTGGAAAGACAATTATTAGTTCCTGGGCCTCACAGGTCTCTGGGAGACTTATTCTTCCTGGCATCAATGCTATAGGGTGCTTTTAGCAGAAATAGCAGTTGCTTTCTGGTTTACTGGAGTTATTCTCTATTCCCAGACTTGTCTCCTCCTGGCGTGGGTGGATTGGCCTAGTTTTGAGGGAATGCCTTTGATAGGACTGTTAAGATTTAGATGAGCATAGGGCTGTACCTTTTCAGAAGCCTTACATGGACATCATCTTATATAACCCTAGCAGTGTCTCTGTGAAATAGACAGAGTGGCTGAGGAAATTGAAACCTCAGACAGCTTAAGACTTGTCCAAGGTCTAGAAAGTGAGGGCTTGAACCCAACTCTTTTGACTCTTAATCTGATATTGTTCCCAACCTACCATGCTGCCGCTTTTTTCATCCCCTTGGTCACTCCGACATTAGGCCAAGAAACAAGTCCCATTTGGTGGGGCCATCATATTATTTTGCTGCTGAAGGATTTGGGTGTCTTCTACAGTGTTTAATCTTGGGGTGTATCGGCGTGAAGCGGTCAAGTCCTATAAGTCCTATGACTTCTTTCGGCATGACAATGAGGAGGCCATGAAGATCCGCAAGTGAGTCTTGTTTAAGGCCTGATCTCCAGGTCAGCTCTTTCTTGGCCGTCATGAGACTTGGTGTGACAGGGCTTGGTTTCATCTCAGTAAATATCTTATGGGGAAGTTAAATGGAAATTATCTGATGGGCAAGTGACCTTGGGCTTGGGTGGTCAGAAGAACAGGGCTCAGGGTGATTGATACCTGTGTGCTTGTAGGAGAAGTCTAAAGAGGGCTAAGATCTGTTCATTGGGGCAGGGGCAGGAAGGGGTTATAGGATGGTGTGAAAACCCTCAGTGAGAAAGTTGAAAGATCTAGTTAGAGAAAGGTTTTGAACAGTGGGAAACTAAGTGGGCAGGGATGTGACTTCTGTAGCCACCCGAATGTTTGTGTCTCTGACTGTTTGAGCTTAGCTCTCCTTGCTGGTTTCATTTGCTCTTATGGCAGACAGTGTGCTCTGGTGGCGCTGGAAGATGTTAAGGCGTATCTCACTGAGGAGAATGGTCAGATTGCGGTAAGCTTTATCTGCTGCTTCTTCTTTCTGGTCCCCACCCTTGCAGCAGCCTGGCTACCCAGCCCCACCTTGAGTCTGCCGTGGTGGGGCTCCGTTTCTCTGTTCCTGCTCATTTACCTTGTGTACTTTCTTCACAGGTGTTTGATGCCACCAATACAACCCGGGAGAGGAGGGACATGATTTTGAACTTTGCTGAACAGAATTCCTTCAAGGTAGGATCTGACTCCATGCTGGAGGAAAAGGGATGAGTAGAGGTGGGGAGTCAGGCTACAGGCATGGATCTCTCACTCTAGTGGGTGAGGACAGGATGGGATATCTGAATCTCTTTTCTCAGAGCATTCCCCCAGTCCTTGAGTGTTTTCATTCAGGTCCTTTCTCAGACCGTTAGCCTGTATGTTTGAGGCCCAGGGGCTGTGGTAAGAGCTATGAGGAGGACTTGAGGGCCACTATCATGAAGAAAATCCTGGGAGATGTGGTGGCTGGGTGGGGTAGATAAGCATGTGCTCTTAATTAACAGCCTGGCATTTTTGACTTGCTTATCACTGCCTTCTCTCCATGGCCAGGTATTCTTTGTGGAATCCGTCTGTGATGATCCTGATGTCATTGCTGCCAATATTCTGGTTGGTGACACCCCTACATATCATCTCCTCTTCACCTTTTGTGCTGTGTGTGTTGTGGGGGGTGTGTGTGTGTGTGTGTGCGCGCGTGTGTGTGTGTTGTTGGGGAGGGGTGTTTTCGTAATGAAAGAGAGAAATAGACATGTTTAACATCACAAAGAGATCTTTTCTATCTGCCAGAGGCCCATCTGGTACTTCTACACTCTTCTCTTGGGAGAGGAAACTGAGGCTTTAAGGAATCAAGTAAGAATTAGCTGTTGAATTGAAACCAGGGTTTAGGTTGTAGGATTCTTGGCCCTGTGCTCAGGGTATTATCTGGATGTTGAGACCTAGATGTTGGAATAGATCAGCCGGGCACGGTGGCTCATGCTTGTAGGCTCAGTACTTTGGGAGGCCAAGGCAAGTGGATTGCTTGAACCCAGGAGGATCACCTTAGCCTGGGAGGTTGAGGCCACAGTGAGCCGTGATTGTGCCACTGCAGTCCAGTCTTGGTGACAGAGTGAGAACATGTCCAGGGAGGTTGAGGCTGCAGTGAGCCATGATTGTGCCACTGCAGTCCAGTCTTGGTAACAGAGTGAGAACATGTCTCAAAAAAAAAAAAAAAAAAGAATAGATCAGACTCTTCATTTCAGGACTTACCTACAGGAAGGTTATCTCCCCAGCAATTGTCCAAAGTTCTAGTCAGTGTTCTATACATTGAGCTCCTTATTCCCTGTGGGGTCACAATGTAAGCCAGTCCCCATTGGATGGGTTGTGCTCTGCTGGACTGAGTAGATATCTGTACATGGTCTTATGCAGGTGCTCTCCCAGCCGTAGGAACTTGGGATCATCTGAGGAAGAGGCATCTGGTCCCAAGTCAGGCACTGGGGTCATGCACCCTATTCTGAGTGGTAATAGGGAAACATTGGAGCCTGTTCTGTTTTCTCAGGAAAGTACATAAAGGGATTGGGGCCCAGGAGCAGCTTTGGCTGCGTGACTGCCTCTGTCCTTCAGCCAAGTGCAGGCACATGACTCCCCAGTTGTCTTAACTTTTTTGGTTGCCAGGGTCACAGGACGGGACGGGGCGGGGTGGGGCGGGGGGTACTCAATGAGTGGAGTGCCAATGTTCCAGTGAAAGGCGACATTTATGGACTTCTTTTTCTTTTTTTTAGCAGTGGCTATTTGTAGGAGGACTGTTACGGGCAGACCTCTGATGAGGCCTTTACTGGTTCCTATAATTTCAGGAGGTTAAGGTGTCAAGCCCTGACTATCCTGAAAGGAACAGAGAGAACGTGATGGAGGACTTCCTGAAGAGAATTGAATGCTACAAAGTTACCTACCGACCTCTTGACCCAGACAACTATGACAAGTAAGGTTTAAGGCCATGGTTTGAAGGGCCCAAGGCAAAGGTCTCATCTGGGAAAATAACCTTTCTCCCTGAGTTCTCTAACTTCCTTCTGATAATCTAGATCTACAGTGTTAACATCATCCCAGAGAAATAAGGTATGGATTTGTGGCTTTTATGTGGATTGCATCTTGTACATGAAAAATTGAAGTGGTTGGTTTTGTTTTGTTTTGAGACAGGGTCTCACTCTGTCACCCAGGCTGTAGTGCAGTGGCAAAATCAGGGCCCACTGCAACTGCTGCCCCCGGGGCTCAGGTGATCCTCCCACCTCAGCCTCCTGAGTAGCTGGGACCACAGGTGTGCGGCACCATGCCCAGCAATTTTTTTTTTTTTTTTAGTAAAGATAGAGTTTCCCCATGTTGGCCAGGCTAGTCTTGAACTCCTGAGCTCAAGTAATCCACCCGCCTCAGCCTCCCAAAGTGCTGGGATTACAGGTATGAGTCACTGCGCCTGGCTGGAAGTGTTTTTTGTTATCAATTTTTTTCTCTCCAGTCTCTAGAGCATGATTTCCTCAATCTCAGTATTATTGGCACTTTGAACTGGGTAATTCTTTGTTGTAGGACCTGTCCTGTGCATTGTAGGATGTTCAGCAGCTTCCCTGGGCTTTGCCCACTAGATGCCAGTAACACCTCCAAGCTGTGACAACCAAAATGTCTCCAGACATGGCACATGTTCCCCGGGGGGCACAGTCATCCCTGGTTGAGAATCACTGCTCCATATCTGAATGGGGGTGTTGTAGGATACCCTTTGGAGATGTGTCATCAGTTTTTAAAGTTTATATATATTATATGATATTTTACATATATTAATGCTTGTGTGTATATCATGCATATTATAGCATAACGTATATATTACATATTGCATATTTTTTATATCTATCTCTCTATCTCTCTCTATATATATATAACATGCAAAGCCCTCAAGAACATGCCTGACTCAGAGAAATGTCTGATCAATGCCAGCTGTTGTTACTATGGAAGCATTTGTTGGCAGTATGGTGTAGACTATAGATTAACTTGTCATGTGTGAGGTATATGAGCCATAACAAAACCAAGTCTATGTTGAAGAAAGATGGTGTACACATGGAAATCTGCAAGAATGTGGCCTCATGAAAGAGCATGCATTCAGGGCAGTTAACAGCTCTATTCATATAATACAGACCTGCAGCCAAGCAAATGGCACATTTAATGTGCATGGCACACTTAATACAGTGGTCTGTTTAATGTTTTGAGCCTTTCAGTTCCTTCAAGTGGGTTTCCCAGAATCCCCTTAATTCAGAGGCTGAAAACCACCTCTAGATATGGCATAAAAGTATTCTTCAGTTGGAACAAAGTCCCACCTAGAAAAACATACAGAAGATCTACATATATATACATGTGTATGTTTGTATATGTTATCTCTGGTAGTAGGGTGATGCGTGATTTGCATCCTTCCATCATTTTTTCTGATTTTTTAATTTAAAATAAGCACTTATGACTTTTTTTTTGAGATGGAGTCTCTCGCTCTTGTTGCCCAGGTTGGAGTGCAGTGGCACGATCTCGGCTCACTGCAACCTCCCCCTTCCGGGGTTCAAGCAATTCTCCTGCCTCAGCCTCCTGAGTAGCTGGGATTACAGGCACCCGCCACCAGGCCCGGCTAATTTTTGTATTTTTAGTAGAGATGGGGTTTCACCATGTTGGCCAGGCTGTTCTCAAACTCCTGATCTCCTGATCTACCCACCTTGGCCTCCCAAAGTGCTAGGATTATAGGCATGAGCCACCGCGTCCAGCCACACTTACGACTTTTATAAAGAGAACAATCTCATGTTGGCCTCAAAGCAAGCAATGTCTGAAAGTGTCTTTGAGAGAAGCATGATTAGGTAGATGCAGGGAGTATATAGACATTTCTGTCTGTGCTTCTGCTGCCTCTTCCCTTCCCCTCATTGCTCGTCATGCCATATTCTGGCCAGGTCTTAACTGCCTCAAAAGGGGCCTATTCTTCTCACCAAATTTTGGGCTTAGCAAAATCTTCAGGTCACCTAGTCTAGCCCCTGATGGGAAGGCTGAATTCTGTTTATCCTATTTATCTACATTACATGTCACACTACAGGCACTGAGGAAATGGTACAAACTTACTAGAAGTTCAGGAAATTGTACTTCATCTTGGTTTTAAGGAGTAATTAATCTCCTACCATTTGGTTCCATAAACGTGGGTGTGACAGAGGAGGGGAGGAAGAGCAGCTGTGAGCCTGCAAGTCCCTATAGAAATCCTTTTCCCTCTGATTCTTATTCTCAGATTTTCTTACCTAGGGAATTTTTTTTTCCTTTCCTGTCCCAGGGATCTTTCTTTCATCAAGGTGATAAACGTGGGCCAGCGATTTTTAGTCAACAGAGTCCAGGACTACATCCAGAGCAAGATAGTCTACTACCTCATGAATATCCACGTCCAGCCTCGCACCATTTACCTTTGCCGGCATGGAGAAAGCGAGTTCAATCTCTTGGGGAAGATTGGGGGTGACTCTGGCCTCTCGGTGCGGGGAAAGCAGGTGAGTAATTAGTCAGCACACTGGATTTTCTAGGCTTAGAGTTAGAAGGGTATGGCTGAGGTCATCTATTTTATCTCCTTACTTAAATCCCATTTGGACGTAGGCTGTGGTTTCATAGTCAGGCAAGTGCTCAAGGTGTGTTCTTGCTCACTGCGTCTAGCTCTGTATTGAAGTGTAGCTAACTTTGACCCATTTCTGCTGTGATCATTCAACCATCAGATATTCATTGGGCACAACTTGTGTACTTAGCAGTGTACAGGGTGCTCCAGTTAAAGTTCATTTCCTTTTGGGTTTATATTAACTACGTAGCACCTTATGGATTTTGACCATGGCTGTGCACGTTGTCCATTACAGGCCAAGTTAGCAGGCTTTGTGTATGTGTGTGTTGAGTGTGTGTGTGTGTGTGTCTGTGTGTTTTCTTTTTACCGTTAATTTTCATTTTTAAACCCCAGTTTGCCCAAGCTCTAAGGAAATTTCTGGAGGAACAGGAAATAACAGACCTCAAAGTGTGGACAAGCCAGTTGAAGAGGACCATACAGACTGCTGAATCTCTCGGGGTGCCCTATGAGCAGTGGAAGATTCTGAATGAGATTGATGCTGTGAGTAGGAAGCTCTGAAGGCCCAGAAAAGCCAACAAGAGTCTCGTATTCAGGCAGGAGCTCTCAGAAGTCACTATTTAGACAGTTTTATCTAGGAAACTAGAACCAACAAGTAAAAACTCTGAGGAAGCTGACTCTATGGCCAGCTCGGGGGCTCAGGGAGGACAATTGCACCCCTAATCAGGGGTTTCCTGCCTGATTCAGTACCTGTGCCAATCATGGGACCCAAACCAATTTTTGAGCCAGCCTTTCTGGCACCTGGGGAAAGTAGGGCTAACAAGGAATCATTTTGTTCCTTTGTATATTTGCCTCCTGGGAAAAATAAATAGCTAACAACCCACTTCTTTGCTTTCTGCTTAGATCATTTGGTCAGCTATTCAGGAAAAGTTTTTCCCAAAATTTCTCTTGGCTTTCTCTCTTCTTGAGTACAAAAGTAGACATTTCTTTCTTTCTTTCTTTCTTTCTTTCTTTTTTGTGAGACGGAGTCTCGCTCTGTGGCCCAGGCTGGAGTGCGGTGGCATGATCTTGGCTCACTGCAACCTCCACCTCCCGGGTTCAAGCAATTCTCTCCCTCAGCCTCCCGAGTAGCTGGGATTATAGGCACCTGCCACCACGCCTGGCTAATTTTTGTAGTTTTAGGGGAGACGGGGTTTCACCATCTTGGCCAGGCTGGTCTTGAACTCCTGACCTTGTGATCCACCCGCCTTGGCCACCCAAAGTGTTGGGATTACAGGCATGAGCCACTGTGCCCGGCCGACATTTCTTTTTCTTTCCTTCCTTCTACCCTTTTATTTTTCATGCAAGGTCTCCAGTCCCTTCAGTTTCCCTCCTTCTCTGCTTCCTGTTCCTTTTAGCCTCTTGACTTTCTTGACCTGTAAGTTCCCCCCAGTAGTAGGAGAATGTGGTAGCTTGAGCTAGAGAAGTTGCCTCTTTCCGGCAGTGGTCCTCACCCGGTGAGTCACAGACACTCTGTGACACTCTGGTCACAGGCAGCTGCAATACATGAAAGGACCCAGCACAGTGCCTGGCACGTACTAAGAAACTAGCATTCTTCAATGTCATCTTCCTTATTTGGGATGGGGCTGGTGTGGTACAGTCTATCTCTTCAAGCCAGCTTCAAGTGGCTTTTTGCAGGGTGTGTGTGAAGAGATGACCTATGCAGAGATTGAGAAGCGGTACCCAGAAGAGTTTGCACTTCGAGATCAAGAGAAGTATCTGTATCGATATCCTGGTGGGGAGGTAAGACGCCCCTGTCATGTAAAGTGACTGCCTAGACCCTTGCTGAGTGTTTAGCTTTAATTTGGGGGAAGGATTGAATGTGATTTGGAGGGTCTAGGCATCATTTATCGTCCTTCCCTTGGGTCACTTTGGTTTCATTCAGCTTAGACAATCGAATGCCTCATTAATTGTTAAGATTCCCAGGGATAAGGGTGACAAGGCATCCTCTGTTCAGTATGTTTTAGAATCAACACAATCATTTTTACTTCTTATTTTCCTTGTACTCTCTCAATCCCACCCCCACATAAGTAAGTGGAGTCACCAAGTAAATATATGGGATAGGAATTATTTCCCTAGTGTTTTAGGCTATTTCCTTGTCTAAGTGGCTTCCATACTCTAGGGATGTGTGAGGCAAAACTAAATAAAACTGAATGGCAGAGGTACAGGAAACCCCTAGAAGTCTCTTGTCTCACTGCCTGTATTAATCTGTGGGAAGAAAAAACACACACACACAGGTTGAACTCACACTTCCTCTTCTTAACCTGTAGTTTTCTTGGTCTAAATATTGCTTTTGAAAGATCTGAGTTTTCTCAAGAGATACCAGGGCTGGGGGCAGTTAGCAGGTGATGTAAACTCACTGAGCCTCCAGGAGGAAAGCCAGCTGAGGAAGAAGAAGTGGCCCTTAGTCTCCAAGGTCCAGCCACTGACTTGGCTGCCAGCTTGCACCTGGGCTCCTGCCAGCCTGCCCCATTTCCCTCCACAGTCATACCAGGACCTCGTGCAGCGGCTAGAGCCTGTCATCATGGAGCTGGAACGTCAGGGCAATGTCCTCGTCATCTCCCACCAGGCTGTCATGCGCTGCCTCCTGGCCTACTTCTTGGATAAGGGCGCAGGTGCCTTTGAGGGAGGGGCTGGGAGACACATCCAGTGGGAGAGGGCTGGACTTGCAGTGGCACCAGGATTCCTGGGAAACAGACCTCCCTGTCTCCGCTCAAATTAGAGTACTTTCTCCAGACAGCAGTGTGGGGCTCCCAGCAGCCACTGAGTCAATGACTTGCTGAGTTCACTCTGCTGCTATGAAAGCTTCCAATGGAGAGTGGCTGCCGCTGGTGCTCCTTGATCCTGCCTGGCTCAAGGGCCAGTGTCATGCTGACACTCCTGGCAGCATCAGGACAGTGGTTGAATATTCCCAGCCTGCCATGCTGCCTACTAGGAGGGTGGTATCTTAGGAGCAGCAGTTGTTTCTGGGTAAGGGCAGTAAGAAGGTGCCATTGCCTTCTTCCATACTTCGCTTCCCGATCTTCGGGAGCTCCTGGGAAGTCTGCATTGTGGATGCTGAGCTCAGCATCCTGAGCTGCTGGGAAGCTGTTGTGGTCAGACCTTATTGGCCTTTGCTGTACCCAGGTGACCCCCTTCCATTGGGCTCTCTGGCTACAATACTTCCTGTTTTTGCCTGCATGGAAGGATCTAAGATGGCCTTATTTCCTTCCTTAGCCACTCAGAAGGTTGGGTGGCTTTGTGGTCTGGGGTTTAAGGGAGGAGTTGTACAACTCTAAGAGGTGGTCAAAATAAGGGAAACTCATTATGAGCTCTGTAGATTCTTTCTTCCACTAACTTGACCTTACTCCATAATACTAAGAGACTTCCCTCGCCTGGTCTTTCTGTTTTCAGATGAGCTACCATACTTGAGATGCCCTCTCCATACCATCTTCAAACTTACTCCTGTGGCCTATGGTAACTATGCACATAGGGGCTGGCGGGAGCTGGGAATTGAGGAAGGTCAGAATTTTCTCTGAAGTTTGTCTAGAGTTCAGCTTCATTATCCCTATATACCAGGGAAGCTCCATCAGTGCCTTCTGTTTTGAAAGGGATGTATGCATGACTGTGTGTATTGCAGAATGCGTACATTCCTTTGTGGTATACTTTCCCATAACTAAGGAATTTTCCATTGAACCTTTTTCTTTAAGTCCTCTCTTTCCTCTGTTTTCTCAGGGTGCAAAGTGGAAACAATTAAACTTAACGTGGAGGCTGTGAACACGCACCGTGACAAGCCAACTGTAAGTATTTTCCCATGATGAACACACCAGTTTCCCTGCCACCTTGAGTCTTTGAAGCTTTGACATCAAGAGTCTGGGGTTTCTTTTATGTACAAAAGGGAAACAGATTCAGAACTTACGTCCAAACGTAGTTTGCTACGTCTGAAACTGATGTTGGAATTATTTTTTTTTTAAATTAGTACCCCTTTCATGAGTCTTAACCTTGAATGTTGGCTCCTGGAAATCCAATTAAATATGGAAAGTGTTTGGCTGAAGTGAAATGCAAATTACTACCCCCCTCCAACCCCAAGTGTCCCTTTAGAAAGCAGAGTCCAGAGGAGCCTATAAGGTGGGGGTCAAGAGGTGTAGGTTTGTTCCTAGGTCTGTCCCTGGTAATCTGTGTGGTCTTCAATAAGCCCCTTCCTTTCTTTGGGTCTTTTTCCTGCTTTGGAATGTTATGCTCAAGGAGCTTCTCCCTTTTAGCCCCCTGATGCTAGGAGGCCAGGCCATGGGCCATGCCCTGTGAGGGACCCTGTGTGCAGAGGAGCAGGAGTGAGGGAAGCTGTTGTGGTTACAAGCGCATTATTAACCTGTATGAGTGAGCTTTTGGCTTGGCTTTCATTTGTATGGTGTCACTCCATTTCCAATCAGAACAACTTCCCCAAGAACCAAACCCCTGTAAGGATGAGAAGGAACAGCTTTACGCCTCTGTCCAGTTCGAATACAATAAGGCGTCCAAGAAATTACAGTGTTGGGAGCCGGCCCCTCAAGCCCCTCAGCCCTCTCCGTGCCCAGGACATGCAAGAAGGGGCCGACTAGCCGAAGACCCAAGTCAGCATTCCGGTGGTGTAACTGTGTGTTTCCCTCCAGCCCTGGCCTCCTGCCCTTGTCACTAATCACCAAGGAGTCATTAACTTCCTCCCTCTACGCCCACCCCTGACACTTCACCATTAATCTTAACACAGAACATGAGGTTATGTGTTTATAGGACAACTTAAGCTGTTCTTCAGTTTGAAACATCTTTTCACCCAGGGGCAAGTTAGCAAATTGAGTCTTTTAGGACAGATTCTCAGATGGGATGATCTGGAGGAGGAGGAAAAAGATACACTCCCTTGGGGCTGAGCATGCCCCACACTCTTGGATCTTCTCTCTGTTCCCTGGTGTCTTCACTAATGTCCTCATGTTGGTGAAGTGTTGGGGGATGGAGGGCGGGTGAGCAGTCGGGGGACAAAAAGTCTATTTTTCCCTCACTTTTGTCTCTTCAATGTGTGTTTTCCTTACACTCCTTACTTGACTGCTTTCTTCCCCCACTTTCATGTCCCCTCTGGATTGTCCAGTGTAATGCATGGCATTGTGGTGTCTGTCTAGGAAGGAAGGGGTGATTGACAAGAGACAAGTCTGGCCCAGTTGATGCTTTCTGCAGTGGGTCTAAATGGATCTGGACTGGAGGAGTCTTTCCTTTCCTTTCTCCCTTCCTCTCCAGCCAGGTCCTGCAAGGGCCAGCCCAGGCTACAGAACATCCACAGAATATTCTGGAGTTTGCAAGTAGACATAGGGTGAGAGTTCTTGCCTCCTTTCATGAGAAACAGTCCTAAGTCTTCGATGCCCTGGGGGAATCTGGCTCTGAGCATGTGGGAAATGTCTTGGTTTTTATTTTTAATTTAGAGTCAGGCCTGGGTCTTTTGAGGTCTGCAGAGTGGGGTTTAGGAGAGTAGGGTGGGCTCTAGCTCTTGCAGGGCTCTTAGAGAGCAGTCATGTCTTTTCTCCCATGGCTCTCAGGTTCTTTGCCAATCACAGCAACTTTTCCTGCCAAAGCCAGTATCCTCTGGGGCTGTTTAGAAGGGCAGTTAGATTCAGGAGTCACCACTGATGTTTGAGTTGCTCAAGGCAAGAGGCAGAGAAGAGTTCACTAAAACTGCTTATTTTTGAATAATTTCAGCACACTGTCCTTAAGAAGAAAGAAACATCAAAACAAAATAGTTTTTACATGACCATTTTTTTTCCCCAAATGTGGAAAAGCTTGATGATGAATTTAATCTCTCTCATTGGAGTATTCTTTTGTTCATAAAGAGAAACTATCTCATCTTGATGTCTAGAGAAGTCCTTGGAACCCTGTGGGATCTAGCTCGTAACTGTTTGTATTTCTCTATTCACTTCTGTCATTTCATTTTCTTTGTAGGGTTAAACAGAAAATCTTTAGGGAAGAAATTCTTAGCCCCTTGATGACCATGATGGCTTATTCTCTTTCCCAATTTTGCATGCAAAATGTACGAATATATGTATGTTTTTCTGAGAGGCAAGTTTAGGGTTCTCATGGGATTTTAAAAAGAGATAGGTGACTCCCCACCTTAAAGTTATCTGCTGGTCTTTTAGAGGTAACCAGTGAGAAGGAGTTAGCTATTTTCCAAGGGTGTTTTCATTTGGTAATGGAAGACTTTTTGCTGTGGTTCTCATCCAGGAGTATTCCTTAGAATCCCCTTTAGAATTGTTGAATCATAAACATGCCTGTGTCCACCTTATGCTTAATACTGACTCAGAATCTCTGGGATCTGGGTCTGGACATGCATGTATTTAAGTAGCTTCCCGGATGATTCTGATTCATAGCTCGGGTTAAGAACTCCACCTTAGGAAGTTAGGTGGAAAAATACTGGATAGTAGTTTCTCAGACAAAAGTGTCAGCCTAGGAATTCTGAATTCCTCATAGTCCTGAAAGGACAGTTCTTTGGGTTTGATGTTTGAGCAGATCATATGTTAAATGATATAACCCCCGGAAGGCAGGCTGCTGTGTTTCAGAGGGTTATTCTAGGTTCTAGTCCCATCTTTAACCCTTTACTTTGCTGAGTGATGTGGAACAAATCACTGAATTAAATAATTGTCTCTAGATAGCAGCTGGGGATTTTAAGCACCCTGGAGAGAGGTGCAGACCCTGCAGGATGATAAAGGTTGTCATCACTGGCAACTGACTCCTGACCCCGAGTCCTTTACTCGTATGTCCCAAGTAGGATACCATAGCCAGCTTCTAAGGGCTGCTTACCTAGATTCTTCTCAAAATTGTGTCCAAGATGTTAAGTAACCTGCTATTCCTGTTTAGTGGTTACATAACATGTACTTAGTGTCTTTGTGGTGCTTTGGGCTGGTGGGGGCAGGGATAGGGGAAAGATAAACAGAAGTAGAAGAAAAGGTCCTTGTCCAGAGGAAGATTATTTTAAGAGACAGGACATGTAATTTATAACAAATGGACATTTGCAATATAGCAACAGTCTGAGTCTAGAAGTGTTCAACCATCACATCGCTTCTCCTGACTTTTCTGTTGTCCTATGGCTATGAGACTACAAGGGTTGGGGGATGGGGATGCCCCCACCACCACCAGTGTGAGAATGAGATATGGTTGGGGAGGCGTGTTTGGCACTTTTACAAGGTTGCATTGTCCACATTTGCTTGGATGGTGGCATCTGTAGCCCAAATGGGCATTCAGTCTTTTCTTCTGCTGTGAGGTGAGGGTAATTCAGAACTAATGAATGAGAATAGGGAGCACTTTGATCCACAGACTTTGGATTAACACTGTACCCACTCTTAGCAAAAGGGGACTTCTCTAACAAGCTAGCATTGTGTTAACCTGTCATTAACCCAGCATTAGAGACAGGTCACTGGGATGTTCATTCTGGCTCTCAGCCTGCCATTATTTCCCCACTCGCACCTGTGCTAGTTTGCTTTCTCCAGAAGAGGAGCTGAGGTGGTCTTATCCTCAGATAGGACATGAGAAATTGGAATTTGGCAAGCAAGGGCTTCAGCATCCTTTAGTCTCTAAAGCAAGATCCCTTCAGAGAAGTCTAGCAGGAAGAAGCCAGGAGAATGTAGAATGGAAAAGAGCTCTTACTCCAAATTTTAGAGAAGTTTCAGCTCTACTTCTCATCTTTTCTCTCCTGGTCTTACTTGAATGCATGTTGGTAATCTGTATACATTACTATGACTGTGTCTATCACAAGTCCTACAAAATAAAAATGGACTTAAAAGTACTCTCTGCTGAGGCTGTAAGTTTTGTTTTGTGAGAAATAGGTAAAGACATTAGCATTTAATCTACTGGAATAAGCTGGTTGCTGTGGCTTATACCTGTAGTCCCAGATACTTGGGAGGCTGAGGCAGGAGAATCACTTGAGACCAGCCTGGGCAATATAGTGAGACCTCACCTCTAAAAAAGTTTTTTATAAATTTACTTGTCTAAAGTGGGGAAAGGGAAATTATTCTGTTTTCTTATTCTTGCTTCAAGACTATGACAGATTTGAAAGAGAATTTTAAAGCAGATTTAGAGAACCTGCTTCTCTTCTTATCTCCTAATCCCTAAATTGTAATTTAGCTCTTATCTGTATTGTTGTTTTGTTTTGGTAAAGGGATGATTTTTACACTGAGTTTTAAAGTAGAATAAGAAAAGCTTCTAAAAACTTGCATTGTGCTAGGGATCTGCCCTATATCTTTGCCTCTGGTGTTTCGTTGTTGTTGTTATTGTTTGTTTGTTTCCAAAGAAGTTGGAGTTAAGGACACAATATATTTGTACCCCTAGACTGAATGGGTGAGTATTCCATATGAGGATCTGGGTAATCCTCTTTGCAACCCACATTTGGTCTTCAGAGACACTGGCATTTTGAAGAAACATATGATATAGCTGTTTGGAAATAAATTCATCTATGTTACTTTTTTTTTTCGTTTTTTTTTTTTTTTTGTGAGCAGATCTTAATTGACAGAAACTCATTGGTGGTTGGAGTGGCCAATGGGCAAGGGAAAAAGTATCCAGTAATCAGAAGAATTGTATCTGGGTTATGTAATCTTATGCACATTCCATTGTCTTTGCCAAGCCCAGAAGCCATGTTGTGTTCATTGTTAAGAAATTTGATAGATTTACCCAGCTTTTCTATGTATTTTGACTGATTGAAAATATGTAACAACTGAGTCAGGTTGCAACACTGGTGGGGTAGAATCGACTTTCCCTGAAGGTGACACAGATATCAGAAGTGTGTCCAGGGATTTAATTTAGACCCATACTGTCCAGGAGACTGTCTCTAGTTGGATCTCTGTGCTGACTGACTGACAGACAGACTTTAGTGTCTGTGTGCTGACTGACAGACTCTAGTAGTGTCTATATGTTGACCAACTGATAGACTAGTAGGATCTGTGTGCTGATTGACTCTAGTAGGATCTGTTTGTCACTGACAGACTGTAGTAGTGTCTGTGCGCTGACTGATAGATAGACTATAGTAAAATTTGGGTGTTGCCTGACTAACGGTCTAGGGTCTGTAAGCTGACAGTCTGCCTGCTTTCTGATTGTATCCATTGAAGTGTATGTACATTATGGTAATTCTCTGTCTATTAAATGTGTCTAACAAAGAAAGGAATTAAGCACTCCACATGTTTTCTTTATAGGGGAGTTCTGTACACTATGATTTTAAATAGATATTTCTTATATAGTAGTGGCCAAATTCTCATTATTTTGTACAAGATAAAGGTTATGCATCACTTTTATGGTATTTTGTGAACTCAGCTAAGGGAATGCCTGTTCAGAGCCTGGAGTTGTTACCTTTACTTGAAGTCATCTCATCCAGTCCCCTGCTTTAGGGCAGGACTTCAGTTCCACTGTTCGTTTCTGAAGCTTCTGTGTCCCCAGCTTACCCTGTTCTGGAATGTTGTATTCCATTGGACAGGGCTGCTATTTTTAGTCAGCCATGCATTTGGATTTTACGTTTAATCTAGTAAGTAAAAATTAGAAGAAAATTTGGCATTTAAAAATTGATTTTAAGGGTTGGCAAAAGTATTTTTTCCAGTAAGCCTTTCACTGGATATCTGTGACCAATGTTTACCTACGCAATGTTTTTGTATCTGAATTGCTTATGTACGTTTTTTATTATATTGACCTAACAAGAAGATCAACTTATGCTGGTATGGTGATGGTTTTGCTATGGCAAAATCAAAGGGCTGATCATATATGGTGCCCTTTGGGAAGGGGGATGGTGTGGGGCTGAGCACCTCTGGGTTGAATGGGAATGGGTCAGATTGGGAAGCCTAGGAATAGAGAGTTCTACTGTAGATTTCCTAGGCACTGCTCTGTTGAAATAGGAACATAAGTCTTTAGCAACATTCTGATTTAATCGGGTGACACTGATAACAAAGTATGCCACTCAGATCCATTTAAAGTGTGCATAACTGTATTTGAAATGTGTTTTTGTGTGCGTGTGTGTAGAATGGGTAAATAAAATTGTTGAGTAACATGAACCTATCAGAAGGCTTCTGGGTTTTTTGTTTAGTATTTTCAGTTGTGTTTCCCATCCCTTCCCCACCCCTAAAACTTTGCCTCATGCTGCACAAGGATTCAGACTCAGACAAGCCAACAGAAGTTCGCACTGTAATTGAAGACCATGGTGTAGCCATGGCTCTCTTCTGCCACCTTCTGGGGAAGATAGGAAGAACATTATGGAAAGCACATGAACTTCAATAGTTGTGTGTTCCTGTTGGCACTTATGCAAGAATTAAGAAACAATTACATTTCACTGCACTGTGCAGTAATTCCCATTAGCAACATGTAACTCATATTATGTATTATAAAGAAAACTTTTGGAGATTTTTTAGCACTTAGTGGACTGTTGTTCCTAAAATGTGATTTGCCCATTTCTAAAGAGATTATGGTCAAGGGTATAAAACAGCATTTAATTTTTTTTGAGACAGGAAATACAGATGGGATTGTTTTACCATTCTCATGCCTTATTCCTTGTTACCTTAACAAAGACCAGAAGCTCATTAGAAATGCAGAATCCCAGGCCCCATCCCCGACCTCCGGAGTCAGAATCCTCATTTTACCAGGATGACCAGGTGATTCATATGCACATTTAACATTTGAGAAGCACTGTTCTAGGGGAAAAATTTCCCACAGGGTAAAATGTTAGATGCCAGTTAATGGGAAGAAGTTGATCTGCTCTGATGACTGGTTTCAGAATGGACTCGTATAACTAAAATAGTAGGGACCCTCCTCAGAAGCCAAGTAGCCCCTGACTACAGTGTCACTTTATTGGCATGGTCTTTTGGCTGACATAGCCTACACGATTTCCTTCTACCAGAGGGATCCTGACTGCTCCTGCTTCATATCTTGGGTATGTAGCTTATGGTCCAGGTCTGAAAGGAGTGCCTGGTCCAATATGGTCACGAGGTCAGCTCCTCAGGGAAAGAAGACCATGACTACGCCATTCGGGTAGTCAAGGTGTGTGTGTAGGCACGCCAGTGTGTTCATGCATGTGTATGGATGTGGGGATGGGGAGGTTGAGGGAGGAGGGAAGGTAGGGGAAGGATTCTGTTCTACTTTTATGTTCGCTGCTTGGCGGTGCTGTAATAGCTTTGTGTCTCTTCCTCTCTGGCTCGTAGGCAGCAGAGACCACACTGGCTGTGCGCAGACGCCCCTCCGCAGCGTCCCTCATGTTGCCTTGCTAATGATGTGGATGTTCAGGCCTCACCTCTCCAAACGACTGGGATCTACTGAAAAGCTTGGGCTGTCAGCTTCACAGAGGCTAGAACAGGAAGTTAAGTGGGAACTGGACTTTGGGGGCCACCAAAACGAGGCCTGGAGAAACGCCACCATATTTCCTTCCCTCCTGCCTAATGGGAATATCAGTTACACTGAAAAATTTAACTTCCCTGTGCCTCAAAACATTTAGCAACCTGAACCAGTGACTTTTTGTCATCTCTGTGCTGAGTTTGGTCCAAGTTGGTCAATCTCATTCTGTATAGGCATTTAACATCCTACCTGTGACTGTCTGCATCCTTTGCTGGCTCTTTTTTGCCCAAAGTGCAAATGCACTTCTTCAGATTTACTTTTCAAGTGAGAAGGTAAGAGCTGGTCTCTGCCACTGTTCCAGGCGAGCAGGCTAGAGTCTAATATACATATGCTAGCGGTTACCATTTGCCACATTGGAAGCAAGAGACAAATCACCAGGTGAATGGAGGGTCTTCTGAGAAATTCAGTCCCTAAAACATCTTTTCTGCCTTGATAGAAGAACAGTGTCAGTGGCAACCTTTTCATTTAGAGAAGTTTTTCTTGTTCCAGGCCCTTCAGGACAGGATCTGACTGCAAGACTCCCCAAAATGGATACCCATCTTCTAAGTTCCCTTTTGTAGCTACTGTACTTTTGACTTGATGCATGTGCGTCTCATGCATCAAGATGGGGCTGATGTGGTTCTCCTGGGTGGTTGGGAATGTGGGCTAGACAGAAAAGTAGAGTGCCATTTATATCACGTGAGTAAGTCAAGAAAGCTCCTTGAGAATCAGCCCGATCAGGGAGTGTTTTGGCTTCAGAACAGGTGGAAGGAGACACGCCCCTCTGTGGGCTCTGTCACCATGATACAGTCCTTGAGAGAGCTGTGGCTGTGACTTGGAGGGCAGTAGTCTCCTGATACCTGCCTCTTGGCCACTGGTCACTATTGTGGTCACTGGTCTCTCATATAAAAGTTAGGGTGGCAGGGTCATGGACCAGCGCCTCAGTGCATTAGTCATTCGCTTTTCCTTACAGACAAATCAGATAACTCTTCCCCAGTGATTGTCAAATGTATGAATGTATCTCTGTAAATGTGGTTTTGACATGTCACTGTTATTGAAGGAGAGTATGGAATCCCCACAGGATATTATATCTTGCAAGGAAAGTCTATTTTTTTAAAGAATAGTATGTTTTTAGCTTTACTTTTCTTTCTTTTCCTTTTCACTCAAATGCTCACTTGCTGGGCAAAAGGGTGAGTAGCAAGAAAAATAACGATATGTAGCTTTTCTCAAATGGTTCTTTTATACTGTGGATGATACAGGACTCTGTTACCTAAGATGTGATAAGCTGGGCTGCAGGCGGTTCAGCGTCCAGCAACTAGGAGCTGCTTTTCTACGTACAAAGCTGCCTTCAGGAAGGCTCCGTACCCTGTAGCAGATGATTTTCATCTGGCTGCCTACTGCATGCTGTACTATAATGATTTTGTTGTGATATGGATTTCTCTCTGCATCAAAAACTGTCTTTTGATGATCAGACAATGTTTATATTTAGTTATTTATTCTATCCATGTAAGGCATTTTTGAGTTTTCATGTCACTGTTTGCATGTATTTAATCAGAATGTAATATAATTTATGTTGTCAGGTTTTTTTTGTTTGTTTGTTTGTTTGGGTTTTTTTGTAGAAATTTAGGTAGTTAGAGCTTTTAAGTCTAATGTCATATTAACTTAAGTTAAATTTCCAGAATGTAGGTATCTGTCTTCTGTAAAAGGAAAATAACGATGTTAAGGGACAGTGAATTTTTTTTGAATACTTTGTTTCTCATTGATTTTTATTGTAAGTGTAAACCAAGAGATGCATTTCTCTGGAGAAATGTTTATCTCCTGGATTAATAAAATCATGCTAAAATATGCGAGTAATATGTATTGCTTTTGTAATAAGAACATACAATAAAATTATTTTTAATTAAAAATGCAATTAATTTTTAAGATAACACACGAAAAGATAACATTTGGTACATTATATGTATGCAAAATATTAATAACATTGTCTAAAATGTGTTTGAAACTAGCTTCTTTAAGATGATTTTCAAATTATTAGATTATATGTATATTTCCAACTAGTGATTTTAACCAGTTCGAGTTTCATCAGCATTTCAAAATGATATCAGTAAGATTGTGACTACCATGCATTACTGACATCCTAGAGTTTCATTTATTTATTTAACAAATATTTAGTGACTACCCATTAGTTGCCAGGCAATGACTAAAACAAAGTCCCTGACCTTTGTCTAGAGTTTATTATTGGAAAGGAAAGGTTAACAGCAGGTCTGTAACCTAATGCATCTCTTTCTACTGGGGATGATTTCCCCCTCATGAATGACCTTGACCAAATAATGTTGGATAATGGTTACATAAATGTATATGATAAAGTAACTTGGAACAATCTTTTGGGGTCAGCAGCAATAGAGATAAAATGAAATGTTCATAATAACAACAGAGAATTTCCAAATTCTTTAAGTTCAAGGGTTCTTCTGATAGAATGAAAATGACTTATGAATTCTCCAATTTGAAAACAGGTGAGAGACAGTGGTTATGTGTACTGATGAATACATTGAGCTTTAATAATCTAGCTGGTGGGCTGACAGTAATGAGGATGTGGCGTCAAGGTTTAATTTCCTTGGAAATATCTCCAGGCACTTCTGCAAGTGTTCTCTAATTCAGCCATCAAGCCATCATTTGTAAAAGGCTGGGGTGTCTGGAATCATTCTCTGGGTTTTACAGAGAGGTAAATGAGCACCACTACTGAGTGACACACCTCAACACTGTCGTGATTTTTATAAAGCCAATAATACCTCAGAACAAGGTAAATGTTAAGACCCAACAGACACATGCCACACTGTTTTAAAATGTTGCTGGTAACTTAGCAAAGATACCAGCATTAGAAAATGATTACTCAGCGAGTACTTCAGTGTTGGGTGATGGTCATTATTTGCCTTTCTCCTGTAGGTTTCATTATTACACCATTTCTTAAACCTCTCCAGGGTCTTCACTTAGGACTCACTGTGAGGAGCATCAACCTTCAGGTTCACTAGCTTGCCCTGGCTATTTATTTTTTATTTTTGTAGAGATAGGGTCTCGCTATGTTGCCCAAGCTGGTTTTGAACTCGGCAGAAGGTGATGAGCCCATGGGCACTTCCTGTGGCAGTCTGACAGTGGCCCATCACCAAGGTTTATGGTCTCTAGAAGTATTTTGCACCATCTAACCTTCATTCATTCTCTTGAACTCATTTGAGAATTTGACATGCTAAGGACTCTCTACCCAGAAAGAGGTTGACACATAGGTTTTGCATACAGTTTAGGGAGGTCATGACCTGAAACCCATTCTTGGACCTCAGGGTAGGAAACAGGAGCTACGTAATACTGTCCATACTCTCTTGTCCGTTTCTCTCCTTTAACATGTAAAAGAAAAAATAATCCAGTGACATGCATTTGATACTATTTAAGTGGAGGAGGGGAATATATGATGTACTGGAATTTTTTACTGCACACTGGGATATTTAAGAACGTGGTTTTTAATGAGATAGCATCACTGTAATCATGGAGAGTAATATTTTCTTTCTCTTAAAAAACATCAAAGCACGGTCTTTCTTCTTTTATTCTCATCAAGCCAATGTCAGCTGCGTTCCTTCAGCCCTTTACAAGCAGAACAACTACGCTTCTGAATTCCCAAAGGCATTTAAATGCCTTTTTGATTGTATGCAACATTCTACCTGTGAAAATCAGATTAGATTCTATAGGAGAGTTTCTCTGCAATTAAGCAAAATAATTTCAGAAGCATAGGAACGCTTGGGAAGCAGCACTGCAGCTCTAATGGGGGTCTACTCTCAACAAGTTTAATGCCCTTCACCAAACATCCAGCCTACTTTCAGAGAATAACTTGTTTATCCATTTGGGTTTCCTTCATCACTGATATGTTTGCCTCATCATTGCCATTCAGTTTTCACTTCCTAGGTTCGCTCCTCTTTCACCTATTGTCTTTGTAGAATTTATGGATGGGAAAGGAAACTGTGTCAGAGTATGCTTTAATAAAGTCTGTTAAATATTCTTTTCTGAATTTAAATTCCTGAGTCATTTCACTCAAACTCTGTTTCAGATTAGAGTTGGTTTCAGCTGTGGATTTCAGTAAATCTAAAATAACAACTCCAAGCGCACATTGGTTCAGGCTGGTAATCTCAGCTCTTTGGGAGGCTGAAGCGGGAGGATTGCCTGAGGCTAGGAGTTCAAAACCAGCTTGGGCAATATAGTGAGACCCCCCCCATCTCTACAAAAATAAAAAATAAATCAGCCAGGAATGGTGGTGCACACCTGTAGTCCTACCTACTCGGGAGGCTGAAGTGGGAGAATTGATTGAGCCTGGGAGTTTGATGCTGCAGCGAGCTATGATCATGCTATTGAACTCCAGCCTGGATGACAGAGTGAAACTCGCTCTCTCTCTCTTTCTCTGTCTCTCTTGCTCAAAAAGAACAATGTGTTGGATTCTACTTCATAGAGGAAGGTGGTTACTCCAGTTGCAGAAAACATGTTTATACTCTGGCCAGCAGGGAGGAAGAAGGCAACAGGACATACCAGCTTCTTTTAAGGATATTTCCCTTCTCATGTAACCCATAAATATATACACCTACTGTAAAGTTAAAAATTAAAAAAAGAATTTTTCCTAGATTTTGCAAACACACTTATGCTTATATCTCATTGGTCAAAATGTAGTCAAGTGGCTACATACAGCTTTCATGCAGGCTGGAATATTTTTATTCCAAGTGGCTTTTCGCCAGTCATAATTAGGGTTTCATTACCAAAGAAGGGTTCAATAGCTATTGAAGAAGTAGCAACCTGCCTTAGTAGGTAATTGAAACATCATAGCTGGTCTGAAGGGCTATAACAAGGTGAGCAGTAGCCTTTGAGGAGTTAGGCTGCCATTGCTTTGTAAGAGAGGAAAAAATTATTTTTCCTTCTACCCTCCTAGGTTCTCTGCCTGGGACCTTGTAAATTAGACTAACAAAACAGATTGACAAGAGAAACCCAAACAATTTATTAATGTGGGCAGCACACCCCACCTGGGAGGAACCTCATGATGAGTAACTCAAAGGGGAGTTAGAGCTTAGATTTATATAGCATCTTAACAAAAGAGCAATAACTTTGTAGAGAAGTGACAAGACAAAGGAAAAAACGTTAAGTTTCTAGGGCTGCAAATTTTGAGAAGGCAAATACCTGAAAGAAACTAATGGAGAAGGTTTGTGTAGGTCTGTCTTGACACTGACTTCTTTGTGGACATAAATCTCCCTCCGGAGAAGGGACTTACAGCAGTCCTCATTCCTCAGAAGTTTCTGCTTAGAGTCATCTAAGAGATACTCCAGGAAGGCTTCTTTCTGCTTCCATTGCATCTCATTTGCCTGCAGTTCAAAATAATCTTTATGCCAAAGAGGCATATTTTAAGGTGACTTATTCTTGTCCCCTAAAACTTAGAGTAACAATGCATCAACTCTGATCTTGCCACAGTGCAGGCCCATCTAAACTCATAATTAAAGCTTATTCTACAGTGTTTCATGCACAATTTGATTTTTAAAAATTCTTTTTAAAATTCATATTCCCATGGAATCTGCCTAAGGCTACTTTCTGCAAAGCTTATAGCTTGCAGTGAACGCCAAGAATGAGTTCTCAGAAAATTCCAGCTGAGCGGGGGAGGGAGCAGCTCTTCTGAGGAGAGTCCGCCCCAATATCTGCCCACCATGTATTCATTGAAAGGGCTTGTTAAACCACAAACATCCACCAGATGGCTTTTTGAGGTGGGGTTGTGAGACACCTGTGGCCTTGTAAAAGCACTCAAACCGCATTCTCAGGAGGCTGTTTTCAGCGTTCCTTATCACACACTCCACTCCTTGTCCTGTTTTCAGGGTCAAGGAATTACATTCTCATGCACAAATAACATACACACAGTGCCTCAGCATTTTTCCATGCCCCAACCTCAAATGCCTTGTACATAAGTTTGAGAATGTGGCTGTGCGCCCCCCACACTTTTCTGGCCCAGGTTGTTTTGGTCAGGCATTGGGGAAACATCAACCCAACGTGTAAAAACATTAAAAGAGCAATTTAAATCTTTTCTGAATTCTCTTGACAAAGACAAAAGGGAATCCATTCATGACACCCTGTAGAACTTCTCAAAATAGTCTTTCCTGAATTCTCTTAAAATCTTACACACACTGCAATGTGTGTGCCCCTTTTATAACTTCCCACAACTCTTCCCCCAGATTGGGCATTGCTGACTCTTATATTTCTACTCCTCCTTCCTCACCTCCTGATCTCTTCCTTTAACTACCATCTGCCCATTTCTTTGTGTTTTGTTGTTATTTGTTTTTTTGAAACAGGTTCTTGCTTTGTTGCCTACACTGGAGTGCAGTGGTGCAATTACAGCTCACTGAAGCCTTGATCTCCTGGACTCAGGTGATCCTCCTGTCTCAGCCTCCCAAGTATCTAGGACTACAGGCACATGCCACCATGCCTGTCTAATATATATATATATGTGTATATATATGTATATATATGTATATATATGTATATATATGTATATATATGTATATATATGTATATATACGTATATATATGTGTGTATATATATGTATATATACGTATATATATGTGTGTATATATATGTATATATACGTATATATATGTATGTATATATGTATATATACGTATATATATGTATATATATGTATATATATGTATATATATGTATATATATGTATATATATGTATATATATGTATATAATTTTATTTTTTATAGAGATGAGGTCTTGCTATGCTGGTCTCGAACTCCTGTGCTCGAGCCATCCACCTGCCTCGGCCTCCCAAAGTGTTGAGATTACAGGCGTGAACCACTATGCCCAGCTTGCCCATTCCATTGTAAAGCAATAAAGCCAGTCTGAGAACAACAGTTTCACCTGATCTATTACCCCAGTTCTCCAGGAAACGATCTGGCATAGATCCAACTATCTTTTAATGTTCAAAGGAATAGAAGAGCCTGCTAATGCTCATTTATTAATTTGCCTAATTTTGGATACACACAGTAAAATATATAAGCCTGTAATCTTTATTTACTCTTGTGGTGTAAATATTCACCCATCAGGAGCTCCAGGAGGACCCTGTCCTGGAGCTGAGGGTAAGCCCTGAAGAATATGCAGGCTTGGAAGGGGAGCAGAGGGAGGCAGGAAGGTGGTGAAGGGGGAGGTGTTGGGGAGAGGAGGAGGGAGGCAGAGGGAAGAGGAGAAATTCCTCTGTCTCTGTCTCTCTCTGATTCACTCTGTCAGTGTCTCCTCTGTCTGTGTTTTGTCTCCATCTCTGTCTCTGATGCTCTTGCTCGTCCTGTGGGGAGAGAGGGCTGAGGAGGGAAGAGTGGGGTTGGGGCAGGGGGACAATGGCAGTGCCAGGTGGAGACTTGTCCTTCAGAGTCCCCAGACACCCCTTCCTAAGCATCTCTATCTCTCTGCATCTATCTCTGATTCTGCCTCTCCCCCAAGACCCACCATATTACTCTCTTTCTCTCTCTCAATCACTCTCTGTTTCTTTCTTTAATCTGTAATTCTAAAATCCAAAAATCTTTGAGGCAAAGTTTTCTTCTAATTCATTTGACAGAAAAAACCTGACCCAAACTTTATGATGCTATTTATTGTCTCTATAGAGCCCACTTAGTGTGAATATTTTTGTATTTTTATATTTTATGGAGAAATATTAGTAAGACAATAGTATAAGTGATATGGTTTCTAAAGTCCTATATTTCTGAATCTGAAGTAAGCCATTAAGATGAAGAATTACTTGCAATTATTTCCTGTAATACATGTTCTATTTTATGTCCATATTTATGTACGGCTAAACTAGATTTTCTTTCCTTTTTAAAATAATTTATTGTACAAACATTCTGTATATAAATCTATAAAAGATACTGAAGAACATGCATTCCTCAAGAAGTAGAACATGGGGTATGTAAATAAAAATTATTCAAAGCTTAGGATTAGCAAAAAGAGATCACTTGAGTAAATGCTCAATGGATTCCTGGGCATTTTCTAGCAGGCCCTCTGCAGATGATCAATTCACAGGAGTATGTGACTCTGACTTTATTTAAAGTTCTTTTAGAACTCTTTAAGCATAGAGGTTAATTTGCAGTAAATTTATAGGAATGCAAATGATTCTTATCTGAGAACAATGCAAATGATTCCTGGTTATAGTAGAGCAAATATATTTTGTCCATTTTGTTTTAATTACTTTCCACCAGGTAGAAAAGCCAATTGCAAATATTACAGTTTGTTACTCTGTAGGACATTAACCAGTTTTGTATCTATTGGAAAAGTCACTTCAGAATGCTTTTGACTGACTGACTATATGCATTCCTATTCCTCAAATTCTTCTTTGAACCAGTTGTAGCATCTGAATGTTTCCTCATTAATTAATGAGTTGAATTAAATCTTTGATATATATTCATCTTATATTTACTTGTGTCATATTTTTAACTTTTTGAAAATCATATCTTAGAGGGTGCTTACATTATAGGAATTTGCATATTAGTTAAGAAAAGATAAGACATAAACAATCATAAGGCAGCATGTGATAAATGGCAAGTGATCATATGGATTTTGGGGGTTGTGGTAGAGTTTCTGGATGACTGTTTTTTTCATTTATTTCTGCATTACTTTCATTCATTTAACAGACAACTGCTTTGCAATATGAAGCACCGTGGAAGGGAATACAAATACAAATCAGACACAAACCCTGTCCTGGAGTTAGCAGTTTCCTGTGGGAATAAAGGGGAGGAAAAAAACACCTTTCCTCTACCATATTGTATTCAGTGGCTGGGACCTGCAAATTAGACTAAGACAGATTGACAGGAGAGAAAATTCTATTTATACATGTAACTTGAGTACATGTGGGAAAACTCAGTGATAAGTAATTCAAAAAGTTGGTTAGAATTGGGGCTTATACATCATCTTAATAGGTGAAGGTGGGGAGAAGAAAGGCACTTACAAGAAAACAGATTATTGGCCGGGTGCGGTGGCTCATGCCTATAATCCCAGCACTTTGGGAGGCCAAGGCCTCCCAAATGATCAAAGGATCATTTGAGGTCAGGAGTTCAAGACCAGTTTGGCCAACATGGTGAAACCCCATCTCTACTAAAAATACAAAAATTAGCCAGGCATGGTAGCGCATGCCTGTAATCTCAGCTACTCGGGAGACTGAGGCACAAGAATGGCCTGAACCTGGGAGGTGGAGGTTGCGGTGAGCCGAGATCATGCCAAGACACCATCTCAAACAAAAAAGAAAACAGATTATTTTTTGGAAAGGTAAGTGGGTTTTCAGGGGAAAAGTAGGAAATTAGAAGGTTTTGTGATAATGTTTGTGTATATAAGTACGAGTGTTCTTTCTGTCTCCTTCAAGGCCGTGAAATTTCTCTGGAGAAGGAATTTGAAATATGTTTTACTCATGCTCTCCCCTCCAGGATAGACCTACCCTGAAAAGGAATTTATGGCAACCTTATCTCCAAGGTTGCTGCCTTTAGTCAGATAAGGAAAGCCCCCAAAATCTCTGTTCCTTTCCATATCACTGAATCTCAAATATCTTCAGCTTAAAAGAATCTTAATGCCAAATATTTGGGGGTGGCATATCCTGATTCCTTTCAGGAGAAAGACATAGATTAATCATTACAAATAGTAATAATGGATGGGGAAGCGAAGAACATTTGCAACCTTACTGTGTCCTTAATGCTTTATTATTCTATTAAAACCTGACATTTTGTAGGAATTTTTCCCCAGTTTCATAATTACAGCACAGAGAACCAACCAAGTGTTATAGTAGTCACAAGCAAGATGATATGGGATCCCTTAAAAACAATTTTACATGCCTTAATTCCTGAGACCAAAGCATTCTCCTCACCTCTCTCTTTACTCATTTGGTTAACTCTGGACTCAGGCCAAATCCTGTCCCTGGAAGAGCCACAAAGTAGGAAGCCTGGGTACAGGCCTGGCAAGCGAGAACAATGTGTCACTGCAGGACTTTGGAGCTCTCAGCTTTGGAGTCAGTTAAGACCAGTTCCTTGCTGGGAAGCCCTAACTCTGGAGGGACAGAGACAGGTAAGGGTAGTTTACTTCCTTGAGCTTTCGTCTTCAGTGCTGCTTACAGCCTTAGGATATCTGGTATTCAGGAAAGGAGGATGAGGTAGCATTCAAAATTGTGTTCTACCTGGGCAAGAACCAGGGATTGACAGCCCGTTCTCTTTCCCCAGTGCTGGCCAGAGTTACAGAAGTTGGACTGTAAACATTGGCAACTATTGACAGAAGTCAAGGTCATGGCAAGACCATTTGGCCCATGTTTGTTGGGGAAGGATAAGCCTGCGGTTCAAAAAGACTGGTCAACTGGATTTGCATTCCCAGAAACCAGGAAATTTCTGAAACTGAGTTTTAAACCTGGCAACTCTTTTACCATCCCTTTGTATTTTTGCAGTTCCTCCCTATACCAGCTTCCTTACAGCTGTTCTGATTTCCTGTCGTAAGATTTTTTCTTTTCATTTTCTCCAGGGAGGGTAAATCAATATAACCTCTTCTCTAGAGAGGAGGTGGTTAGGTTGGTCTTAAGCAGTGTTAGAAGATCTATTTTTTTTCAAACCAGGTGTCTGAGCTGGGTAAATTCCAGCCTGGGGAGAGGACTTTGATCACCAGATGTTTTTTTGGTGTGCGTGCTGTCTTATGGTTGCGTGGCGGGTTTCTGCTTCAGATGGTACGTATGTTTTCCTTCAACTCAGCTTACAGGCATTTGGTGTCCGTTTGCGGTGTTTTGAGGAACTCTGTCTAGGGCTTTAAGGAAGTTTACATTTATAATATCTTTATTCTTCTATTGAAAAATCTCAAGTTGGCCTAATGCTCTGCACTCAATAGGAGCTTAGTGTACATTTAATGATAACCCTGATCTCTGAAGTGGGTGGTTACTGTTTACTTTCCCTTTCTGTTCTGGGAGCAAAAAGAGTACCAATTTCAAAATCCTGGGAGGTCTTACTTGTTATAAACTCCAGGATCGCTATTTGGGTAGGGGACTATTTATTTAGAAGTTGACAACTTGTGGTTGAATTTGAGTAAAATTCCTGTTATACTTTTGAAAATAAAACTTTGGAAATCCGGCCGGGCGCAGCGGCTCAAGCCTGTAATCCCGGCACTTTGAGAGGCCGAGGTGGGCGGATCACGAGGTCAGGAGATTGAGACCATCCTGGCTAACACAGTGAAACCCCGTCTCTGCTGAAAATACAAAAAATTAGCTGGGCGTGGTGGCGGGTGCCTGTAGTCCCGGCTACTTGGGAGGCTGAGGCAGGAGAATGGCGTGAACCCGGGAGGCAGAGTTTGCAGTGAGCCGAGATCGGGCCACGGCACTCCAGCCTGGGTGACAGAGCGAGACTCCGTCTCAAAAAAAAAAAAAAAAAAAAAATTGGAAATCTGTTGGAAGGGAAGGACATGGATGTACATGGACATGGAAGAGTACAGGAATCAGGATCACTAATCCAGCAAAAAGACATGAGAATGGGGAAATCTAATAAGGGTTCTCTGACAGCACATGATATGCCAAGTGAATCTGTTTTCTTTTTCCTTCCAGCAGAGCACTGTCCAGAACTTCCTCCAGTGGACAATAGCATATTTGTCGCAAAGGAGGTGGAAGGACAGATTCTGGGGACTTACGTTTGTATCAAGGGCTACCACCTGGTAGGAAAGAAGACCCTTTTTTGCAATGCCTCTAAGGAGTGGGATAACACCACTACTGAGTGCCGCTGTAAGTTAGATCTTTCTGTATCTTTGCCCATATTGATATCCTGTTTTACTCCTTCACATCCTACTTCCTGTAGGCTGTGGTAAAACTTTATAAGAAAACAAAAATTCTCAATTTCTAGGAGACCTCTTTTAAAGCACTCCAGTGGAGGAGCTTCTCTTGGAAGCTCTATGATCAGATCTTGATCAGTATTAATTCAGTTGAATTAACAGAATCAATTCCCTCTATGGGAAAGAAATAATTTCTTCCAGATATTAGAACTAATTTTTTTTGCTATAATTTGTTTAACCTTATATTGCTTTAAAAATGTTTATGTTATGGAAAATTTAAAATGTATACAAAAGACAGAAGAGTCAAATTCACTCATATAGACTCATCACATAATTTCATCAATTATCCACACATGATAATCTTGTTTCATGTATATCCTGACTTTATTATTTTGAAGTAAGTGCATTGTATCATTTTATTTCACCTATCATATAACTTTCGAACTGGGAATAGCTTATATTCTCAGTTTACCAATGTGATAATTGAGATCAAGCTGACTTGCTCAAGGTCACAAAACTCATTTCTGGTATCCTCTGTGGAGATGGGGAATAATTAATCCATATCCTATTTATTACTATTATTTTTTAAAGAATAGTTGCATTAGTTCTCTTGTATACCTAGAGTACAGCACACCGATATTATTATCCTTCATTCATATAACCAAACTCATATATCCCTGTGCATTCTCTCCTGTTTTTTTCCATGCCATGGGAAAAAGCACAACAAAATAAAAAATGCTAAGTAAGTGTATATTTGGCTGGTTGAAAGGGAAGGAAATACTTGCCTCAAACATAGTCTCACTATTTTGAGCCATGCTTAATATAACAGTACAATAAACATATGATTGGTAACTTTCAGTTACGTGATTAATTACTTTCAGTTGCCAATTCATGTTGTTCTTGTGCATGACAAAGCTCTTTTGGGCTGTACTTATGTCAATCTCCTCTTTTTTTCATTCTGCATTGATATGGTAGTACCATGTACTTCACTCAATTAAAAATGTGCAGTATTAACTCTAATTTGCTGTTTTCTCACTGAAGACTGAGGAGGTCTGGCCTTTGCTGTGTTGGGCTTCAGCTTTGCCCTTTCAGATTATTGCTTATTTTCTTCTTCAGTGGGCCACTGTCCTGATCCTGTGCTGGTGAATGGAGAGTTCAGTTCTTCAGGGCCTGTGAATGTAAGTGACAAAATCACGTTTATGTGCAATGACCACTACATCCTCAAGGGCAGCAATCGGAGCCAGTGTCTAGAGGACCACACCTGGGCACCTCCCTTTCCCATCTGCAAAAGTAGTAAGTACAAGAGAAACCATCAAGGATCCCCAAAATACTGATTAGTAGTCTAAACTTAGACATTTGCCACATCCCTGGGATGCTTTTCTCTTTTTTTGTACCAGAGACAGGCTTAAGATCTAGCAGACAGCCATGAAACAAGTGGAGCTCACAGAACCAAATCTCACCTCAAGAGAATACATTCCATTGCAATGAACAGCATCCAAAGCACACATTTTTCCTTCTCAGATAGGGGTCCTGTCCTACTAGGTGTAATGTAGGGTAGTTTGGAGCATCGACTATTTTATTTCTTAATTTCAAGACAGTGACTTTGTTTGAAAAGTAAACACAAAACAGGGGAAAAAGATCATAACTCATCTATTGCAAAATTATCTAGAAGAGGCTAAAGACCCTCTTTCTATCACTATAATTCATATCTCTCAGAGTTAGTAAATTGGGTGTGTTTATTTCATGACTTTTTCTTATGTTTATACAGACATTTAAAACAAACACACAGAAATAAAATATTTAAATTAAATAAGCATTAAATGCCATTTTGTGTGTATGTATGTATATAAATATACCTATAGAAAAGGGACTTGCTATACATATTTTTAAATTGCTTTTTTTCATATAACTATATACATGGCCATTTTCCTACACCAGTCCATGTAGCTCTATTGCCCGCTATTTAATAACTGCATATGTGTATGTCATAATTTATTATATGGCTCTCATATTATTTTAATATTTTTGCTATTTGGAACAATGCCGAAATGAATATTTTATACAAACACATATTCTTATGTCTACGTTGTTATTTCTTTCTTTCTTTTTTTTTTTTTTTTTGAGATGGAGTCTTACTCTATTGCCCAGGCTGGAGTGCAGTGGTGTGATCTCGGCTCACTGCAACCTCTGCCGCCCAGGTTCTAGCAATTCTCCTGCCTCAGCCTCCCGAGTAGCTGGGTTACATGTGCCTGCCACCACGCCCAGCTAATTTTTGCATTTTTAGTAGAGACGGGGTTTCACCATCTTGGCCAGACTGGTCTTGAACTCCTGATCTTGTGATCCACCCGCCTCGGCCTCCTAAAGTGCTGGGATTACAGGCGTGAGCCACCGCACCAGGCTACTACATTGTTATTTCTATAGGATAGATTCCTAAAATGATTGCTGGATCACAGGATGCCATTATTTGCAGAATATACTTCAAATATCCAAGAAAGTCTACTAAAATATTTAATATATACTTGGACACAAAATAAATATTGAAAAAAATCAATGTTTTTATTTTCTATTAATAATTGTTAGTTGAATTTGAAATGTAAAAATAATTCTATTCACAAGATCTATATGAAAATTTACTGAAAGATATAAAACAAGACTTGAATGAAAGAAAAGACATGCATGATCCTGGATGGGCAGACTTAGTATTACAGTGCAATGCCTCCCAGGATTTTAAATTCAAAAATATGAAAAAAACATTAATTAAAGAATCTCATCCGGTAGGATACACATCTAACATTGTAAATATTTTTGGGAAAATGATGAATGATGTATACATTTGACTGGATCAAAGGGAAAGGAATACTTGCCATATTAGATAGTAAAAGATACTACAAAGTTACTATGAGCACAATATGGCAAACTGTAGGTACTACAAATTATATATCATTAAAATAGCAAAGTATAGGTACATATAAGTAGAACAGATTAAGTCAGGAGGAAAAGTCTATTCAATAGTGATGGAATAATTATCTATTTGGAAGAAGACAAAGTTAGGGCTCTAGCTCACACCATATTCATAATATATTCCAAATGGATTTTAAATATATAACTATAAAAAGCAAAATTATTAAATCATTAAAAGAAAACATGAGATAATATATTTATTACGTTGGGATGGGGAAAGCCTTCCTAAGCAGTTTCATAAAACTCAGGAAGTCATAAGGGAAGAAAATGGACAGATTTAATTAAATTTTTAAAAGAAAAACTTCTACATACTAAAAGACATCATATTGAATAAAGTATTTGCAACATATTTGATGGTTAAAGAGTTAATGTTTTTAATACAC
Organism: Gorilla gorilla gorilla; assembly: GCF_029281585.2. NCBI lineage: Eukaryota > Metazoa > Chordata > Mammalia > Primates > Hominidae > Gorilla > Gorilla gorilla. Next base: position 49,662,292 of record NC_073224.2, on the reverse strand, counting down.
AAAGATCCCCTAGAGATCAGTAAGGAAAAAAACAACCCAATAGAAAATAAGCAGTTGGGTAAGGACAGGCAATTCCAAAATAATGGCCCTAAACAGCACTTCTATCTCCTGATTATATGAAAGGATATTGAACATTACAAATGATTATAGAACTGGAAATTAAAATTAGATATACATCTTTTACTGATCTGATTAGCAAAAAATGAAAAGATGGATTTAATTTAATACTATTCATGACCTGAGGAAATAGCCATTTACGTCAGTGAGAGTGTAAAGTGCTATCACTATTTGGATGTATTTTGGCAGTAGCTACTAAAATAATAAAAGCCAGGCATGGCAGTGCACACCTGCAGTCCCAGCTACTTGGGAAGCTAAGGCAGGAGGATAGCTTGAGTCCAGAAATTTGAGGCCAGCCTAGACAACACAGTGAGGCCTGTCTCTGAAAAAAAAAAAAAAAAAGAAAAAGAAATAATAAAGACAGGCAGTTTAAGAGCACAAACTATATACGCTCTTACATGAGGGAATTTGGGGTTATTTAAAACTTGCATACATACTATTATATATACAGTTAAATTACATGCATATAATAGCATTTTATGTCATTAGCTTGACACAAGTTTAAAGTATTTCCTTATTTCTTCCAAACATTTTCTGTTTTACTCTCTTTTAATTCAGTAGTTTCTATCCTAGCTCTTAACCACAGGATCCCTGTCTTTTTATGTCACTTCATTATCTAAATCTAGGATGAGCTCCCTAGGTTTCTGAATAAACCAGATTCTTTCTGTTTATTCTTTCTGTTTACCACATCATCTCCTTCCGTTCAAAGTTGTACTCATAAAACTTACCAGAACTCTGGTGGACTGGAATCCCCCAAACAACTCCTGGAAATTTTTCTTGCTTTCCTCTATTCAGCCTTTGAGCTCAGTCTCTGAGCTTTAAAAAATTACAGTGTATTAACTGCATAAGTAATATTAATACACCTTTGTTGTAGAAAAATATAGAAAATGAAAGATGAAACCAATTACGTACAAGCCATCTAAGGATAAGGGCATTAAGTATTTTGGCATACAACTTTCCATACTTTTTTCCTGTGCTTATGTATGTGAAACCATGATTTACAAAAATAATATTATACATGCTCTTTCATGATCTGCTGTTTTTACTCAACCATTTGTTTAGAAGATTTTTATGTTTCAGTAAATATACACCTACATAATCATTGTTAGCCACTATTTTTGATCGACATGTTTAGTGTCCTGTGGTCTCAGAGCTGACTGGGACCTTAGAGATGATATTATTTAACCTGCTTATCGGATAATATTAGGAAGGAAGCCAAGAGGAGCAAAATGGCTTTAGTGCTACATAGCTAGTGGAAGAGCCAGTATCAAGACTCACAACTCCTAACACGTCATCCTGCTTTCTTTCCACAGTTCCACAGACTCGTCCTCTTCCCTTCCAGCCATGTTCTCCCCTATTTCTTTTTCTTTTGAGACAGAGTCTTGCTCTGTTTCCCAGGCTGGAGTGCAGTGGCAGAATCTTGGCTCACTGCAACCTCCATCTCCCAGGTTCAAGCGGTTCTCATGCCTCAGCCTCCCAAGTAGCTGGGATTACAGGTGCACACCCACGCTGGGCTAATTTTTGTATTTTTAGTAGAGACTGGGTTTCACCATGTTGGCCAGGCTGGTCTCAAATTCCTGACCTCAGGTGATCCACCCACTTCAGCCTCCCAAAGTGCTGGGATTACAGGTGTGAGCCACTGCTCCCACCTTCTCCCCTTTTTCTGATACTCTCTTTGATATAGTTTGGATGTGTGTTCCTGCTCAAATCTCATACTGAATTGTAATCTCCAGTGTTGGAGGTGGTGCTTGGCGGGAGGTGACTGGATCATGCTGGTGGATTTCTCATGAATGGTCTAGCACCATCTCCCTAGGTACTGTCCTCATGACAGCGAGTGAGTTCTCATGAGATCTGGTTGTTTAAAAGTGCGTAACGCCTCCTCCCTCTCTCTCTTGTTCCTGCTCCTGTTATGTGAGATGCCTCCCTCCCCCTTTGCCTTCTGCCATGATTGTAAGTTTCCCGAGGCCTCCCCAGAAGCCAAGCAGATGCCAGCACCACGTTTCCTGTACAGCCTGCAGAACTGTGAGCCAATTAAACCTCTTTTCTTTATAAATTACCCAGTCTCAGGTATTTCTTTATCACAATGTGAGATGGACTAATACACTCATGTTTCACAACTCTTATCCACAGGGGATGTCAGCTTCCACTTGAGCTCACATGCTTCATCTCCTCTCTCAGGGAGTTATTTCTTCAGCCTTCACCTGTGGCCCAATTTTTCTTTTCTTGTACGTTAACAATTAGCTTCTCTACAACTTAAAATTTCTTTCCTTGAGCTCCTGCTGTCAGATAATACTCCCAAATCCCTACTAACTCAGAAGATGGGCTGGGGGAAAGCTCTTTCCCATGGACAAATATGATTTAGAAGAGAAGGAACTGAATGAAGAACAGGTTTCCAGATCCCGCAGGTGTTGCTGTGAGGATGTCAGGTGCTGGCACAGGTGTTGCTCTGAGGCTGTCAGGTGCTGGCATAAACAGCTGCAATTAAGGGTGCTGTTCATTGAGCATGCCTGGCCCTCATAACTGTGACTTCTATACTCGTTTCTCTCAGGGGACTGTGACCCTCCTGGGAATCCAGTTCATGGCTATTTTGAAGGAAATAATTTCACCTTAGGATCCACCATTAGTTATTACTGTGAAGACAGGTAAGTGAACACAGCCTGTCAAATGCCAGATCTTGTCCCTTGGCAGCATTGTTTTTGGGAATAATCCAGTCTGTGTCCACCTGGTCATCTGATTTCCTACTGCTGCAGGATTCTAAGCTCATTCTGATTTTGAGAGCTGCTTTCGCCCTCTGCTAGCTCTCCTCAATCCCTAGAAGACAGACTGATCCTACTAAAGTATCCTACTTACCCCAATGCAAGTATCTCTTTTTCCTCTCTGCCAAGACAAGATAAATTATTTAAAATGAATGGATTTGGCTGGGCGTGATGGCTCACACCTGTAATCCCAGCACTTTGGGATGCTAAGGCAGGCGGTTTGCTTGAGGCCAGGAGATCAAGACCAGCCTGGCCAACATGGCAAAACCCTTGTCTCTACTAAAAATACAAAAATTAGCTGGGCGTGGTGGCACACTCCTGTAATCCCAGCTACTCAGGAGGCTGAGGCATGAGAATCACTTGAACCCAGGAGGCGGAGGTTGCAGTGAGCCTAGATGGCACCACTGCACTTTAACCCAGGTGGAAAAGTGATACTCTGTTTTAAAATAAATAAATAAATAAAATGTATGGGTTTTTTGTTGTTGTTGTTGTTGTTATTTTTGAGACAGTGTCTCCCTCTGTCACCCAGGCTGGAGTGCAGTGGTGTACTCATAGCTCACTGCAACCTCTGCCTCCTAGGCTCACGAGATCCTCCCACCTCAGCCTCTCTAATAGCTGGGACTACAGGCATGGGTCACCACGCTTGGCTAATTCTTTAAGGTTTTGTAGAGACAGGGTCTCCCTATGTTGCTCAGGCTGGTCTTGAACTCCTGAGCTCAAGTGATCCTCCCACCTTGGTTTCCCAAAGTGCTGGAAAGTGCTGGAATTACAAACATGAATCACTGTGCCTGGCCTAAAATGTATGTTTTTCTAAAAAAAAAAAAAAAAAAATCAGAGAGTATAAATACTAAAAAACAAACATAGAAGTGCAGAAATATAAAGACTTAGTGTATAGACCCTTAAAGCCCCCTAATTAACTCAGAGCCATGTGGCCTCACTGGCATTTCGATCTCGTTATATACCTTCAATGCACTTTGCAGGCAACTCTCATATTTTTCTGATGAAAAGCAATTGCTCCTTTTTAGCCCCTTCGCTAAGATTTATTTGCAGGTGTCTCTCATTTTCTACTCCTTTTTAGAGCTTAGATGCCAGATGCCTTTTTAGGTTATTGAATGATAAAGTGCTTCTATCACTCTCCCCACCCAAAACCTGGGTGTGTAAACACCTGATTCAGAATTTCTCACTTCTCTATGTTTTATGGGTTGACTCATCATCACTTGGGTCCTCCCCTACCTCCAGGAGAATGGTTTTACTTTGAACTGCTTTGTAATACCAAGATAACTTAAGCATGCATTGAGGCTCAAGGGCAGGGAGGTGGATTCCATCACAGCATGAAATACTGAAATAAAACTACACAAAACCAGTCTCCATTACCCAATTCAGAAAGTGGAAAAGCTAAGCCTTGTTCTAATTTCTGTTCAGGTACTACTTAGTGGGCGTGCAGGAGCAGCAGTGCGTTGATGGGGAGTGGAGCAGTGCACTTCCAGTCTGCAAGTTGATCCAGGAAGCTCCCAAACCAGAGTGTGAGAAGGCACTTGTAAGTAGGAGGCTCATATCTGTCTTGTTCACAGCTGGATCTCCAGGGCCTGGCATCACTCCTGGCATATGCTCAGTATATATCTGTTTAATGTGGGACATTTTGCTTTTGAATGGGTTGGCCTTGGCCTGGCTGTAGAAGGGACTCATAAACTATTAACTCACATTTTTATAAATGGAAGTTGGAAGTTCCCATTCACTACCATCATCACAAATACCTCATGAGACCCTGTTGGTAGAAGTTGTTGTCTCATGTGCCTTATAGAGCAGTGGTTCCCAACCTTTTTGGCACAAGGGATGGGTATCATGGAAGATGACTTTTCCACGGATGGGGGTGGGGAGAGTGGGGATGGTTTGGGGATGACTCAGATGCATTACATTTATTGTGTACTTTATTTCTATTATTATTACATTGTAATATATAATAAAATGATTATATAACTCACCATAATGTAGAATCAATGGGAGCCCTGAGCTTGTTTTCCTGCAACTAGAGGGTCCCATCTAGTTAGGAGTGTTGGGAAACAGTGACAGATCATCAGGCATTAGATTCCCATCTGGGAGTGATGAGAGACAGTGACAGATCATCACACATTAGAATCTCATCTGGGAGTGACGGGAGACAGACAGTGACAGATCATCAGACATTAGAATCTCATCTGGGAGTGATGGGAGACAGTGACAGATCATCAGGCATTAGATTCTCATCTGGGAGTGATGGGAAACAGTGACAGATCATCAGGCACTAGATTCTCATCTGGGAGTGATGGGAGACAGTGACAGATCATCAGGCGTTAGATTCTCATCTGGGAGTGATGGGAAACAGTGACAGATCATCAGGCACTAGATTCTCATCTGGGAGTGATGGGAGACAGTGACAGGTTACCAGGCATTAGACTCTCATAAAGAGGGGTCAACCTAGATCCCTCACATGAGCAGTTCACAATAGGGTTCACGCTCTTATGAGAATCTAATGCCACCGCTGACCTGACAGGAGGTGGAGCTCAGGCAGCAATGTGAGCAAAGCAGAGTGGCTATAAATACAGCTGAAGCTTTGCTTGCCTGCCCGCTGCTCACTTTCTGCTGTGTGGCCCAGTTCCTAATAGTCCGTGGACCGGTACTGGTCTGTGGCCCTGGGGTTGGGGATCCCTGTTATAGAGCAAAGCACATAAGCACAATGCGTGAGAATTGGAAAAGTCTCTAAAATTCTTCTAGGCTCCAAAACTAAACAAACAACACTGAACAGATCCATTTTCATTGAGATTCTTCTTTTAGTTCATATTTATTACTGGGATAATATTAATAAGTATATTTAAGCCAGAAAATATAAATGATTTGCCATGTTGAAAACCCAAATCTTTACTTAAGTTAGCCTGGTTCTGAGCCCCCATTCCCCCCATTCAGAGAGCTAACTGCTGCTCACTGGCTTCAGAGTATATAGCTGAGTCTCAGTCCTTATGTTGTAACTTGTGAAAAATTTTCTTTCTTCAGCTTGCCTTTCAGGAGAGTAAGGACCTCTGCAAAGCCATGGAGAACTTTATGCAACAATTAAAGGAAAGTGGCATGACAATGGAGGAGCTAAAATATTCTCTGGAGCTGAAGAAAGCTGAGTTGAAGGCAAAATTGTTGTAACACTGCAGCTGAGCAGATGTAATAGAAATAAACCTATGAATAAATTTTCTTCTTGGTTCTGAAATTGGCTTCAGATTTACCTCTTATTGGGCTGAAATTGCCAACTGCAGTTGTATAATGCACCGTGTGTGTGTATGTGTGTGTGTGTGTGTGTGTGTGTGTGTGTTGTTCTCAGAATGTGAAAAGGCCAAATGTAGTGGTTGTCTAAGGCCAGAATTAGCAACATATTATTGGAGAATAGAGGGCTTAATTTCCAGTCTGTAAGGAGAATGGAAAACTCTGAGCTCAGCCGAGAGCGTAACTCGTATTTTAACATGAGACCATGAATTATGAAACCAAAACTAACCGCAACTTATGAGGCAAAAATTAACCTTCCATTTTGGAAAAGATGCTTAGAATAGTTACATCCTTAAAAATGACCCACTGGGACAGAAGGAGAGCTAGGACCCAAACTCTCCTCCCAGTCTTGCCCACATCTGGCTTATGGAAACAGGTTTCCAAATCTGCAGGAAAATTGCTTACTGCCTCTTGAATGAAACCCGCTCCTGCATGATAAATTAGAGATGGTGCAACACAAGTGAATATATTTCTTTTCTTTTTTAGAAACAAAAATTTTACATTATTTTTTACTTACAATTCTCCTTTTTTAGAGGGTAGAAGAAATAAGAATCCTAAGGCTTCCAATCAAAATGTCATACTGAGCTGGCATGACAAGCTTCTCCCACCTCTCGTCCTGACTGCTACCTGAAACACATAGGATATCTAGATAAAGTGCAACCAAAATATATAAGCCAGCTTGAAATAATGGAAAATCGCTAGGTAAAGTTATGAAGGGGAATAAGAGATGGACTCTTGAGTACCCCAGAGTCTACTAATAGACATAAGACATGTACACGCGTAGCATTATTTTAGAGTGGTTAGAATGAACTAAACATTTTTCAGACAACAGTGGGCTATAAGAGCTCAGATGAGAGGAGGTTCACTTCTGTCTGGGAGGAGGAGGCAAGAATATTGTGAAGGAAGAAGTCACAGTTATTTGGGCCTTCAAAAGTAAGTGAGAATTAGAGACAGAGATTAAAGAGCTCATTCCAGTTGGAAAGAATATTTGAGAAATGGAGTAAGACAATAAGAAGATTAAAAAAACATTTTTTTTTTTTGAGATGGAGTTTCGCTGTTGTTGCCCAGGCTAGAGTGCAATGGCGTGATCTCAGCTCACCACAACCTCTGCCTCCTGGGTTCAAGCGATTCTCCTGCCTCTGCCTCCTGAGTAGCTGGGATTACAGGCATGCGCCGCCATGCCCGGCTAATTTTGTATTTTTAGTAGAGACGGGGTTTCCCTATGTTGGTCAGGCTGTCTCGAACTCCTGACCTCAGGTGATCTGCCCGCCTCGGCCTCCCAAAGTGCTGGGATTACAAGCATGAGCCATCACGCCTGGCCAATAATAAGATTTTTAACCAAGTAAATTCATTCCTAGGATTAATCTAACTGGAGGAAAATGATTTGAAATTGAAGCTACTTCTTATTTGTATATATTATCTATCTAGAAGGATCTTATGAGCATTTGAAATGTCTACTCTTAGGAAAATTTTGAATAAATTATGGTACTTTAAATGTAATACAGACCTATATGGTGATAAATATGAGGAAGTAGAAAATCTTAAAAATACAATCTTAAGTAAAAATAGAATATTTAATAACAAGGGCTTATGATTGCATTTATGTAAAACCTTTATTCTTGTGGGAAAGGATTAGACAATAATAGGCACAGATAAAAACAATTGTCTTAGAATATGAAATTATAAGTGTTTATTCTCTTAAAACTTCTTAATGTTGTAAAATGAATTTCTAATAATAATTTTAGAAGGCATTGCACAGAGGCAGAAAAAATGGGATATGTTTAGGAACTTGCACATAGCCTGGACTGGCCTAGATGAAGCATGGAAATTGGTGAGAGAGAAGGTGGCTGGAAAGATGAGTCAAAGCCAGTTTATGGAGGGTTTTGAATGACGTGCTAGAGAATATACACTTGTTTTTGGTAGGCAGAGAATATACATTTGTTTTTTGGCAGTCAGACCATGAAGACATGGAAGCCTTTCAAACAAGGAAGTAATAAGGACAGAACATAAAGAAAGATTTCTCTCACAATGTTGGTTGTAGTATTGGTTGATGAGGGAAAAGAATTAAGAGAAACCAATGAAAGGACTCCTACAATAGTCCATATGGGAGGCATTATCAACCTGAACTGGTTTGATGGCAGCAGCAATGAAAAAGCAGCAGCAGACACGAGAGGTATTGAAAACTTGTATCAAAACAACCTGTCAACTAATCAAACATTGAAGGGTGAGGGAGAGGAAGAGTTCAAAAGTGAATCTGAAATTTTATTCCTGAGAACCAGAGATCAGAAAAAGCTGGGGTCAGAAAGTGAAGCTTGTTGGCCGGAAATGAGAAATTCCTCTTTGGATGTGCTGAGGGTGAAGTGCTTGCAAGATGTCCAGTGGGCAAAAAAAAAAAAAAAAAAAAAAACAAAAAACCCTAAGAAAGTAAGTCTTGAGTTTCGGAGAGTAATCAGAAATAATAATGTAGTGCTGGCTAGTCTTCTTACTGGTAATAGTTAAAGCTGTGACAGAAGGCAAGATCATTAAAATTGGGAAGATAATTTTTTTTAAAAAAAGAAGAGCCTGAGATATATCTATATTTAGGAATGAGAAGGAGGAAGAGAAGGTAACAATAACTAAGAAAGAGAAATTAGTTAAGTTAAGGGAATCAGGTAAGTTTAGTGTCATGGAAGCCAAAGGAGAAGAGAGTTTCAGAAAGGAAATGATCAGCAGTGACAAAGGCTGCAGACAGATCCTAAGAAATGAATTAAAGATATTTTGGACTTGGACCTAAGGGTATGCCTCAGAGAGACATGTCAGTAGAAGAGGGGTAGAAGCCAGATGGGAAAGCAACAGGTGGAGTGATGAATGAGAAAGAACAGGCAGGTAGAACAAGTCACACCTTTGAGAAGTTCAGCATCACACTAAAGAAGAAAGGTGGAATTTGAGGTATTGGCAAAATTGAAGGGACATTTCGGGATGAGAGATGCATTGAAAATGAGGCAGGAAAAGAAGAAACAATTCTCCTTGGAATGAGGAGTGAATAGGAGGGAAAATTTGACATTGATGAAGCTAAGGTAGAATGATTTTTAGTAAAGTAGGAGGTAAGAGCATCTGCTGAGAGGGAATGTGACAATTTGGTGACCTGGAGAGAAAAATCTGCAAGAGTCACTGTGGAAAGTAAACAAAAGGACTTCAATACATTGGTAAACCGTACTTTAAAGAAATAGCAGCTTTAAAGGTGATATTTCTTCCAATTTAGTCTCAAGACTGTGCAATCTGGAATCCTCCTCTATCTTCATTCTGGTCAAATCAGTGTCTCACCTTGGTGACCTAGCGCATGGTTTCTTTACATCTAATATCCTTACCACTTTTATCTAATAATTTCTACCTTTTATCCAAATCTCACATCTTCTGTAAAAACTTCCTTGATTAACTCAACCTGTTGTAGTTTAGTTCCTTTTCTGAAACTCTTCTGGGACTTTTAGTATTTATTACAGAAAAAGTGAAGTTCTCAGAAAGAACTGCCTTTTAATAGCAATCTTCTGAGCACACAAATCTTAACCTTGAGGATTAGTAGCTTAATTGGATAATGTAAGTGCTTGTGGTCTTTTCAGATCTATGCGAGAGGAAACATGGCCGGTCCTTCATTGCGTTCTTCTGAGTGCACTGGATAGATCAATTTTTGGAGGCCCTCTGGTGCCTGACATGTAGCAGCAGTTAACATTTGCTGAACTCCAAATATGTTCTAGATAACTCAGCACATAGTGGAAACCCAATGCATGTTTGATAAATTCCCCACCTTTTGTAATTCCTTGCGGGGGGGATAGAGATGAGCTCTGGGCAAGAATATCAGTTTTCAAACTCCAGGAAAGCATACTGGACCTAGTGTCATGGAAAGTGGATCATTTTTGCGGAGGCTCTCTGAACCTCGCAGTATCTAAGGTTTCCAGGCTAGCTGGACTGTGTCTTGCATAACCCTTATGTGTTTATGAAAAGAAAAAAGAATTCTGGCTTCAAATTCAAATTACCTTTCCACTTAGGGGAAATGGTTGGCAGAGGAGAAAATAAACGATTGCAACATGTTACGAAGAATGAGGACTAGCAAAGAGGAAGGAGCTTAGGTAAACAGTGCTGCTTTATTTCTGCTGTTAATCATTCATTGGGCCCGTCAAAAGTTTCTGCCCATCTATTTCCATCAACCGTCCTTGACCAGCCAACTGCATGGCTGAAATTCAGGGACTTTTTGGTGGAGCAATTACCAGTCAACTTCAGGGTATTATGATAAACTCTGATCTGGGGAGGAACCAGGACTACATAGATCAAGGCAGTTTTCTTCTTTGAGAAACTATCCCAGATATCATCATAGAGTCTTCTGCTCTTCCTCAACTACCAAAGGTCGGTGGACTACTAAACCCTTGGGGTAGCTTGGAGGAAAGGCTGGTGGTTTGGCCCTTTAAGGAGTGCAGGATTAGAAGGATAAAACAGAGACAAAAGCTTGGAGGTGTTTTCAGCAGAAATCTTTTCAGGAGCACTGTATTAGGGGGATGTAAGACTTGAGATGTACTTTAAACCCTATCTGAGCCTCAAGTTTTAAAAATTATAAGTGGAGGAATAATATTGCATTCTAATAAAATAAGCTAAAGAAGAAGAGGTGTAAGGTGTTGCTCTTGTTACTGTATCTAAAAGACAGATGTGTTGGTTTGTTGATCTTTCACCACCTTCCCACATCAGAGTTGAGGCAAGGGGTCAATCAGACTTTTCAAAGGGTTTACAGGAAGCTTGCTTTTCTTAGTCTACATTCTGAAAACTGGGGCCATTTCTATTTTGAGATTTGATTAACCACTCCAAATCTCCACCACTGACAGCAAAGATGTTTAGATTTGGTAATAAGGAGGACACTGGCCAGCCTCCAGTTGGTCTCTGAAGCTAGCAGGCTTAGTTGTCTTCATCTTCTTTACTTTCTTAATTTGACGATGCTGATAACCCTTCCTTCTTGAAATTCTCTTCTTCCTTGGTTGGCCAGGATACAGTACCATTCTGGTCCTTGTTTTAATTCTTCAACCACTTATCTCTTTGCTGATTCCTATTCTATCTCTAAATATGGTAACACCAAAAGAATAAAAAGTAGACTACAGAAGAGGCAGAAGCATCAAAGAAGGTTGGCATTAAGCTTAGAGATACGTTTGAATGTAGTATGAGCACAGAATAAAGGGGCTGATAGAAAAATAAAGAGATTTGGCCAGGTACAGTGGCTCACTCCTGTAATCCCAGCACTTTGGGAGGCCAAGGCTGGCGGATCACCTGAGGTCGGGAGTTCGAGACCAGCCTGACCAACATGGAGAAACCCTGTCTCTACTAAAATTACAAAATTAGCCAGGCATGGTGGCACATGTCTGTAATCCCAGCTACTTGGGAGGCTGAGGCAGGAGGATCATTTAAACCAGGGAGGCAGAGGTTGGGGTGAGCCGAGATCGTGCCATTGCACTCTAGTCTGGGCAACAAGAGTGAAACTCCATCTCAAAAAAAAAAAAAAGAAAAAGAAAAAAAAAAGAGATTCTAGGAAGGGTGGGGAAAGTGTGGGAGCCAGTTCTTTCTGGAGTTTGTAAGTGATATAATTGAGAGCCCAGGTATAAGGAAGAAGACACTCAGCCCGAGACTGGAGAAAAATACTATCCTTTCACAAGGTATCTGCATTTTAAAAGGGGGAAGTTAGACAAAATAAATATTAACTTAAAAAGTAACTTTTCATGGAAGGAGAAATTTGAGGACTAAAGATTTTTTCCAGTGACTCTCAAATTGTACTGCATTGCTAAGTGCTGATAGTATTTTTCACAAGGGACCCGCCATGCTGACTAAAGTTCTTGAGTTGGTTCCATTTCTGCAGGAATTTAAAAGATGATGTCCTTGAAATATGAAAGTCTGCTAGAGTAGTCTCAGCTTTTCAGTGAGCGGTTACAGAATTGCAGAATTTGTTCATCTAGGTTTAATGTCATTATTTTAGAGATGGAGGGAACTGATATCCAAGAAGCTGATATAGCTTCTTCAACATCACAGACTTAGACTGTGGTATTGCTGGAACTCCAACTTGGGTCTTCCCAGCTCGCAAGTTCTAGCCTCCATTCCCATACTCTGTGGTCAGCTGGTTTCTGCTGAGGGACCACCAGGAGTAGTTATGGTGAACTGCAAATGCCGTAGTTGGAGAAGAGTTAGGATGCATCCTGATGGTTTGTTAGGGAAGTCTAGTCACTGTATTATCTCTCTTCAAAACTGACAAAGCATTTCACACACATTATTTCATTTGGTCCTCAGTCATTCTCACTCTAAAGATAAAATTAAATTGACTTTCATTCCTTTTAGATTTATTATTGCTTATTCTGTCTTATTCCTTCCTCCGTGTAAGTTTTTTTTTTTTTTTTTTTTTTTGAAACAGAGTCTCACTTTGTTGCCCAGACTGGAGTGCAGTGGCACAATCTCTGCTCACTGCAAGCTCCGTCTCCCGGGTTCACAGGCCATTCTCCTGCCTCAGCCTCCCGAGTAGCTGGGACTACAGGCGCCCGCCACCACGCCCGGCTAATTTTTTGTCTTTTTAGTAGAGACAGGGTTTCACCGTGTTAGCCAGGATGGTCTCGATCTCCTGACCTCGTGATCCGCCTGCCTCGGCCTCCCAAAGTGCTGGGATTACAGGCGTGAGCCACCGCACCCGGCCTCCTCCGTGTAAGTTTTAAGCTAGTTAAATTCTGGTGCTCAAATTAGGTCTTTCTAAAGGCAGTGAAAGAAATCTCTGCGAAATAAGGAGGAACTCTTTTCTTTTCCTCTGCATCTGCAAAAAAGCAGATGATAATCTGCGTGACAAAACTGACCTTGCAAATTTTTTTTTTAACACAGGAGTCACGGGGTTATATAGACCAATTACAATACCACGTTAGAGATGGAAAGTTGAATAAACACCTTCCTTGTCTTCAAGGAATTCACAATGTATTTCGGGAGGCAAAAGCAAATAGATAGTTAGGATACAAAACAATGTTACAATTAAGGTATTAGCCAAGTACTAGAAGAACAGAAAACACTGGCATTTCATGATGAAGTCAGTCAATGCATCACCAAGGAGGTGACATTTGATCTGAATAGTGAATAAAGGAATAGTGAGTAAAGGAGAAGTTGGAGGTAAGAGCATTAATGCATGAGAGACATTAACTGCAAATGCTTGCAGGTGTTTTTTAAAAAAATCCTGGCTCTGTATGGTGGCTCACGCCTATAATTCCAGCACTTTGGGAGGCCGAGGTGGGAGGTTCACTTGAGGCCAGGAGTTCAAGACCAGCTTGGGCAACATAGTGAGACCCCTGTCTTTACAAAAAATTAAAAAATTAGCTGGGTGTGGTGGCACGCTCCTGTGGTCCCAGCTACTGGGGAGACTGAGGTGGGAGCATCATTCGAGCCCAGGAGGTTGAGGCTGCAGTGAGCTGTGATTGCACCACTTCACTCCAGCTTGGTTGACACAGAGTGAGACCCTGTCTCAAAAAAAAAAATCCAGAATGTTTTTGGGGAAGGGTAAGTGCCTCCTTGAGACTGAAGCATGGTGTTCTAAGTGAGAAATGATGGGAAAATTGGGACAGATAGGGGAACCTATGGAAACTGGGAACCATGAATGTTTTTAAGCAGAGTAACAACACGTACATTGCTTTTTAGGGACATAATGGCATCAACATGGAAGCTGGCTTATAAATGTTTGAAGGCTTTTGCAGTGGTCTAGGGTGAGGGGAAGGGAATTATAGGAACCTAAACCTGGACTATGGAAGTGGAGTGTAGGAGAGAGTGGCAGATTCTGGTGCTGCTGCTATGACCAACTTGGTAGGACTTGACGACTCTGAATAGTGCAAGGAGGTGAGACAGAGGAGGCAATAATGACTTGGATTTCTAGTCTGGGAGGCTGGGTGGAGATTGTCACCTTCACTGAGACAGAAAGCACAGATATTAAGTAGCGTTGGAGGAACATAGTGAATTTAGTTTGAAACACGTTTAATTCAAGGTGCCTGGGAGATACAAATGAAGTGATTGGAAATATTGATTTGAACCTTGGGAATTTTAACTTAAATTATTATTATTATTATTTTTTGTTTAAATGAGAAATCTAACAGAGTCAAAAAGTTTTAGTTTACTTTCAAGGTTGCAGATAAAGAGGAAAGTGTAATTATTTCTGGATTTGGCAAGGAAAACTCACAAGCACTTATAACTTTCAGTAAACAGAAATGTTTATTTAAATATTATTCCAGAAAAAAAAATTCACTAAGATAACCAGTCAGAATTACACTTTTCTGAGGTTAAAAGTTACTGTCATGTGGCAGAGCAATCATCTCTAAAATCCAGGAACGACTCCTTTGTTAGAAAAAACATTTGCAAGGTCAGTTTTGTCACGTAGATTATCATCTGCTTTTTTGCAGCTGCAGAGGAAAAGAGTTCCTCCTTATTTTACAGAGATTTATTTCATTGTCTTTAGAAAGACGTAATTTGAGCACCAGAATTTAACTAGTTAGCAACCAGAGTAAAGAAGACAAGCCTGAATAGCTTAAAACTTACACGGAGGAAGGAATAAGACAGAATAAAATAATTATTAACAATTGAATTTATGGAGCATGGAAGTTTTTGCATGAACCAGAGACAATTAGGCCCAGAGGTCTGTGGGTGATTCATTTTATTTATTTATTTATTTATTTTTGAGACGGAGTCTCTCTGTCGCCCAGGCTGGAGTGCAGTGGTGTGATCTCGGCTCACTGTAAGCTTTGCCTCCTGGGTTCAAGCAATTAACCTGCCTCAGCCTCCTGAGTAGCTGGGATTACAGGCGTGCACCACCACACCCAGCTAATTTTTGTATTTTTAGTAGAGACGGGGTTTCACCATGTTAGTCAGGCCGGTCTTGAACTCCTGACCTTGTGATCTGCCCGCCTCAGCCTCCCAAAGTGCTGGGATTACAGGCGTGAGCTACTGCATCTGACCTGTGGGTGATTCAGGTATGATGATTAAAGTTATGGATGTGGATGACTTCCTTTCAGGAAGATAGTTGAGGGCAAGGGAAGACAAAGCCCCAGGACAGCCCCAGAGGCCCCAGCATTCCTCTGCTGTGCATGACACATTAGATCTCATTGTACCAAAGGCCACAGTGGAGACCAGATCCAGGGCTTCTAGCCGGAAGTTCAGTGGATGTTCCTCTGCACTGGGGTGTAATTAAAGTCCCTGGTGATGCAACCATTTATTGCAATTTTAAATCATTATGATGACAATGTTTTGACGTCCAGGAGTTTGGCTTCTGACAGAGTGACATTCCAATGCCAATTCTATGAAACTCTTCCCTATAATTTCTTTTGAATGTTTACTATGTGCTGTCCACACACCATGCCAAGCCCCTCTCAGAAATTCCGAGATACAATTACAGTTATCCTTCTTATTTTATAATAAAGGAAACTGAGGCTTAGAGGAGCTGAGTGTTTTGTCCATGGGACTCGGTTCCCATGTGGTAGAGCCAGGATGCCAACTCACATGTTCTGGGTGTGACTCCAGAGCCCATGCCCAAGGTCTTGGCCACACTGTCCTCCTCTGTCCCCAGCTCTGTGGCCATGGCCTAGGTGTGAGGATGAAGTAAAGGGAGTGAAATAACTTCCTCATCACAGTGTAGGGTCTGCATTTGTCTGTATCTCCTGTCATAACCTGTGGAAGGAGGAGAACCAGTTTTTGCTTACTGCTTCCCTCCTTCACTGTCCTCCCTTGACTAGTTGATGATATGATGACTTCGGTTTAAGAATGGAAGAGCCTAGAGTAAAATTATTTGGGCCAGTTCTCATTAAAATACAGGTGTTTGCCTTGCTTTAAAATCAGGTAAAATCAGTCCTTAACAAAGCATACACTGTAAGGGGAGACACTGATATGGCACAGTACTACTTTTCTTTGGAACACACGTTATCACCAGGAGCTTTTGGATTTAAATTCAATGCACATTTTGTGAGCACTTTAACTTCATGAGGCGCAGGCTAGGTACTATTGTGGGGCAGAAATAAATGGGAGCATACTCTGTCATTTCAAGGATCTTGTGGTTTAGTGGTGAAGGCAGACTTCAGATGTGAGTTACAGACCAAGTCCTAATCAGAGTTATAAATACAAAATTGTACTTGGTATGTGGAGGCTTGCTTGGATAGGAGGGAATGCTGGAGAAGGGACTGACAGAATGAGTAGGAATTAAAGAGGAAAAAGAGAGAGGGTAGATGATGTGGACAGGAATGGGAGATAGGAAAGTGCTGGGAATGGTAAGGAATTCTGGTTGTCCAGGATAGCTGGAGCCTAAGGGGTCAGACCACAATACCGAAAAGTTAGTCATCAAAGCCAATTGAGTGAATGCCAGTACTTGAAGGATCAGTTCATAGAAATAAATTTGCTGAATTTATCAAAGTATCAATTTATCTAACATTGTTTCAAGAAATATTCATTTTGGAGGCCAGGCATGGTGGCTTATGCCTGTAATCCCAGCACTTTGGGAGGCCGAGGCGGGAGAATTGCTTGAGGCCAGGAGTTTGAGACCAGCCTGGGCAACATAGTAAGATCACATCTCTATTACAATTTTAGAAAAGAAAAAGAAAAAGAAATCATTTTGAATATTCAATGAGTATAAATATATCCTTTTTGAATGTAGCTAATGAATACATATTTTAGCGGCATTTAAGATATTTTTGTTCAACTTCTTGAAGCTAATGATTTAATCTTATGGTTGTATTTTTGTAAATATAGTCATGAATATTTTTCCGAACATATTCAACATATATATTTTTCTTGTGAATGTAATAACAACTGCAACAATTCCTAGGGGAAATTTCCACTTTCTACTCTTATCCTTTTGATTTTTCAGTCAATTCTATTTTGCCACCCCACTGGTGTTTTTAATCTCTTTCTTCAATTTCACTGAAATTCAATAAACACAACAAATCTACTCATTGTCAAAAATTGAAGAAACTTTTTCCCGTAGTTTTCATAGTTCATAACATATCTTATTGGGTGGGAGAAATTTGTCACATTTTATGAATTTCACAGATGATGAGTGAGGTGGTTTTCATGATATGCAACCTGCCTGGCTCTCAGCTGTCTCCAGCTTCACAAGATTGTGAGGGCAGAGAGGAGCATAGAGTTAGGAAGGAGGATAATGGGAAAAAAGAGGGGGAAACTGAGTAGAAAGGGGAAGTATGAAGGCCCAGAATGTTGGTCCTGGCTCCTCCCAACCTCTCTAGACCACCTGGATTCATTCAGTACAAAGTCTGTGAACACATTTCCAGTAAGTGACTACAACTGGTAAATTGCTCGTTAGGTGAATTTACGTATTGGCAGAATTGCCCCAGTGGGGATGTATAGAGCTCATGGGACAGGACGTGTGTGACATGGGGTTCCCACAGCTGACAACAGGTGGAGGGATGGCTTCATCAGAGCTAAGTTTTAGAAAGACAAGAAGCTTATGTGAGTCTTTACTCAATGAAGAAATTAGACCCCACAAAGTATGAAGGGCACTATAAACTTCCCTTCTCCCACACAGTTTCTCTCCAAGATGTTTCAGTCCCACATTATGTAAGACTGTCCCATATTACTGAGACCAGCTTTATGTTGAGGGACTGAACATTACTTTAGATATACATTACATTACAGTCCTACATTATGTGGGACTGAAACATCTTGGGGAGAAATATTGATTGAAGGGACTCCCTTTACCTAAATGTATATGGGCTTTGTATGAATTATGGATGCACGAGAGCGTCCAACCATCTGGATCTAACAAAGATGTCAAAGTAAAGGATGAAATTCACTATTTTATGGGAGTGAATTTGGTTAACTTCATATATTCCTTTGAAGACAAGGACTATTTCTTTTCTTAATTTCTTTTTATTTTTATAGATTTACAGTACAGAGATTTCTCAAAAAACTAAAAATAGAACTCCCCTTTGATTCCCACTATTGAGTATCTACCCAAAGGAAAGGGACTTTTTCCTAACGCAAACTTAGGATATGTTGTGTTCTCCAAAGGGAATGGGAAGTGGTGATGAAGATTAAAAAAAAAGTCCTTACTAATTTTGCTTTAAACAAGTCTATATAGTCTGATTTAAAAATAAAAGTGCATTTGCCACGTATATTTTTCATATATATATATGTGTGTGTGTGTGTGTATGATCATTTTTCAAAACTGCAAATTGCTTCATGGTTTATTGCCTTTGTCAATAGTTCTCACAAGGAACTCCCAATACTTCTATAAGGCGACGCAACTCTTTTTCTCTATCCCATCATTTTCCTGCCTTTTTGTTTTGTTTTGTTTTTTTATGTTTGTACCTTTCCTCTAAGTCCTCTGTCATTTCTTTGTTAGATCATCTGGCCAATTGCAAGTCTTCTCACTCAACCTCCCTGTTTCTTTCCTCTAATCCCTTTAATCTATCTTGTGCATGTCTGCCATAATGATCTTAAAGCATAATAATTGTGTCATTCCTCAGCTTAAAAACAAACATTCACATCAAAAACAAGCACTTTTATTCCCCAAGGAGTAAAGGCTATGAATTTCCTAAACTTGACATTTACATCCCATTCAGACACATCTGTAAACTGTCCCTTCCCCATCTCAGACATTTAGCCAAATTGGAATATTATCTATTGTTCCCTCAACATGCCCTGCATCCATTCTGCAGTGTCTTCAGTATACCTAGTGCAGATGCAGTCTCCTCTGCAAAGCCCACTCCCTCCCTCCACTTGGAATCAATCTCTCTTCTGAGCTCACAGCTTCTGCAGAGGCCAATCCTTATTGTCTTGTGCTGTAACATTTGTGCTCAGGGGTTTTTTTGTTTTGTTTCCACTCCAGGCTGTCATTTCCTTGAAGACATGGATACCATAACATTTATTCTAGTGCTTTATGACAAGTTGGAATTCAATGACTATTTATTAAATTGAGTTCTTTCAGCAGAAAAACATCAGCGAAGCAGCAGGCCATGCACCCCCCAAAAACTCCATCTGGGGCTCTTCATAGAAAAAGGAAAATGGCAGCCTGGCCCTTCTCCAGGCTGTGGAAAGTCTCTGATCCAATTCTCTTCCAAATGACCTTGATTGCTGCTCTGTTGCCTGCTGTTCTTGGTGAGTAGTGGGAAACAAGCTCAGATCAGCAACAAACAATGAAGATCATCTGTGCATTCACTTTTAAGGCTAAAAAAAATGATGACTGAGCTTCTAGCCAGAGACCCAGCTTCATCAACAAGTGGTTTATTTGACAGGCTAGAACTTAGGGAAATTTGCTTTACACATAAAGGAAATAGTGTTCTAGACACTTTCCCCTAGATTTTTATTTCTCCAGGAAAGAATTTCTCTCCCAACCACCTATATAGATAATATGGACAAATCTATATTATCTATTACTATGACTAAACAATTTTCACTGTTTGTGGGTTTATTCAGGGGGTGCTTAAAAAGTAAATCAGCCTGGTATTTAATTCTTGCAAAAAAAGCAAAGTTAAGATTTTTATGCTTCAAGGGCTCCATGCTTCTTCCTCCATATCATTCAAAATCAAACAGACGTAAAAAAAATAAATTAAAAATGTTATTTCTACCCATTTCCCAGCCACCCTGTTTCCCTTCCCTGAGGCAACCAATGTTATATAATGTTATTTGAATACAATAATATGTTTCTGTTGAGGCAACTTGTAGTGACTTCTGACTTTGCACAGATGCATTTGAGTCAGCAGATATGGGGAGTCAGGTTGGTGAAGTTCATGTCTTTCTTCTTTTTCAGATAAATTATCCCATGTGTAGTAGAGAAGGGAAAAAAATTCTGCCTTTTATCATTATTGTTTATTGTTATCATTGTCATTATCATTTGTGAACAAATATACATTACTGATCACTCACTAGGTGTATTGAACAGAGAGTATAAGAGGAATTATGATTTTTCTTGACTAGAGGTGAAAAGAATGATCCCTGCTCTAAACATCACACTACAGAAACAATAAGATACTGTGTCCCAAGGTATAAGTTTTGGTGCTCCTTCTCATTTTGGTGTCCAGGCGATTGTGGTCCTCCACCCACTTTATCGTTTGCTGCCCCGATGGATATTGATATTAGGTTGACTGAGACACTCTTCAAAACTGGAACTACTCTGAAATACACCTGCCTCCCTGGCTACGTCAGATCCCATTCAACTCAGACGCTTACCTGTAATTCTGATGGCGAATGGGTGTATAACACCTTCTGTATCCGTAAGTATCAACATTTATTTTTTTCCTTTGCTTTTCCTATCTTTGGAAAGTTGTCTCAGAAACTAAATTTTCTGAATCTTTAGTCACCAAGAAGACAGTTTGTCAATTACTGATTTCAATGTACATACTTGTGGCATTTTTCGAAAAACAAAGCAAAACAGAAAAATTAGGGGTAGTTAATTGCATTGAAAAATAACTCTGTTCTTTTTTTTTTTTTTTTTTTTTTTTGAGACGGAGTCTAGCTCTGTCTCCCAGGCTGGAGTGCAGTGGTGGAATCTTGGCTCCCTGCAACCTCTGCCTCCTGGTTTCAAGTGACTCTCCTGCCTCAGCCTCCTGAGTAGCTGGAATTACAGGCGTGCACCACCACACCTGGTTAATTTTTGTGTTTTTAGTAGATACAGGGTTTCACCATATTGGCTAGACTGGTCTCAAACTCCTGACCTCAAGTGATCTGCCTGCCTCGGCTTCCCAAAGTGCTGATATTACAGGTATGAGCCACTGGGCCTGGTTAGAAGTCTATTCTTTATAAAGTAATCCACCAAACACTTCTTTCAAGAAAAGAACCACAAATTTCATTATGATCTATTGAAAATCAGATTCACTTTTTAAAAAATTATAAAAAAGGTAGGTGGCTAGAAAGAGGCAATGCAGTTTTCAAAAGAACCTCACTCAAAATATTTGCTGTGTTTTGAAGAAAAGTTATGATTCACTGTCAGTTGGGAATGCATTCTGTGATGTTTTCCAATAGTAGGGGTATACAATCGATACTTTCTCTTTTTTGTTCCTTTTGTGACATACATTTTTGAGTGGCCTAGGTTCTAAGTACATGCCATAGACATAGAATGAAGCAAAGCTCTCCCGTCCCTGGTCAGCTTATTAAGTCCTGGACCACGTGTTCTGCTGCTGCAATTATTTAACTGGTCATTTTTCTCTATTGGTAAAATGTACCACAAAAAAATGTCATCAAATTTTGTATTAATTTTGAGGTGAGTCAGGGTTGGAAGTAAGTTTGAATCTAAATCTCTCCGTGTTTCTGGAAGCAGAGGTGAACCTTGGTTAATTTCTTTTCTTTTCTAATGCCATATCTGTGAGTACTTGGAAGTACTAATCAGCATTTAAATTTTTCTCCCAGACAAACGATGCAGACACCCAGGAGAGTTACGTAATGGGCAAGTAGAGATTAAGACAGATTTATCTTTTGGATCACAAATAGAATTCAGCTGTTCAGAAGGGTGAGTGTGAGGTAATCTATGAACAATTCTTTTATATTTATTTAAAAAATAGCTGAAGTGTTCGTATATTTCAAAATTTAAAATGATGTAAAAAGATAGACATTGAGAATTCTCATTTCCATCCTATCTCCATACACCCCATTCCTTCCCGTCCTCAAGCAAAGATCTATTTTTATTGGTTCGTATGTATCTTTCTAGTGTTTCCTTATATAAATACAAGCTAAGAAGTTAGCATATATTCTTATTTTCCCCCCTTTCCTCTAATGAACCTAGTATTGAATCTTGCTTTATTGTTTACTTATCAATGTATATTGGAGATATTTCCATGTTTGCGCATAGAGAGTTTCCTCATTAATTTCTTTTTACAACTGCATAGAATGTTGTTGTGTAGTTGTGTCATGGCTTTGCCGTCCTTGTGATGGATCCATGGATGTTTCTAATCTTTTGCTACTCTGAACAATGCTCTGAAGTATTCTCTTGTATGTGTGTCATTTTATACATATGTAGTTACATCTGCAGGGTAGCTTCCTAGAGGAGGCCTCTCTGGCTCAAAGAGTATGTGTATTTGAAAATTTAAAAGATATTGTCAGACTGCTTTCCCTAAGGGTTTCATGGTTTTGCAGAGTATGTAAATGTCTGTCTCTCCACAAACTCTCCAACTGTGTTGTCAAACTTTCGAAAACTTGTCAAATTTTTGAATTTTTCCCAATGTAAGAGGCGAAAATAAAATCTCACTATAGTTTCACTGTACATTTCTCTTATTGTCAGGGAGGTTAAGTATATTTTTATATGTCCAGGGGATGTTTGTATTTATTTGTGCACTAGTTAGCATGTCTGATGCCTGGTTGTTGTTTTTTTTCCCTTAACTTGTTGAACTTTTTATTCTTAAGTTTTAGGATGTATACATTTAGACATACACATGAGTCTGTGCATAGCAGGATTTAGGCCTCGATTCTGATATATACTGTAACTTTTCCCACTGTGTGTGTGTGTGTGTGTGTGTGTGTGTGTGTGTGTGTGTATATGTATAATGTTTTTGACTTGGCTATTGGTATTTTTTCCCCTTAAGGAGAAATTATTTGTATTTATGTTGTTAAATTCATCAATTTCCCTTTTAGAAATGGCTTTTGGATTTTATGTCTTAAGGCCTTCCCCAATATAAGGTTTAAAAAAATTGCCTATATTTCCTCTACTTCTTTTATATTTTCATATTTTTTAATATTCAAAGCTTTAATTTATTTGGAGTTAATATACAGTATACAGTATGAGGTACAGATTTTAGACTATATCTTTTCATATTGCTTTCCTGTTACGCCAACACCACTTATTTAAAAGTTTGCCTTTACTGATTTAAGATGCTCTTTGATACTATATAAAATTCATATACTTATCTAGGTCTATTTCTGGACTTTCTATTCAATGCCCGTATTTTTTCTGTACATTTATGTACGCGTTTCACAGTCATTTAATAATTGAAGCTTTATAATATGTTTTAATAGCCAATATGGGTAGAGCTATCTTATTGCTCTTCTTTTTTGAAGTTTTCCTGACAGTATGTATTTATTTTTCTATAAGAACTTTAAAGTTAGACATATTTTAAAATCAGTGTTAGATTAGTTTTAAAATTAATTTTAGGTGAAGTGCAGTGGCTCACACCTGTAATCCCAGCATTTTGGAAGACCAAGGTGGGAAGATCTCTTGAGTCCAGGAGTTCGAGACCAGCCCGGGCAACACAGGGAGACCTTGTCTCTACAAGAAATTAAAAAAATTAGCCGAGTGTGGTAGCACGCACTTCTAGTCCCAGCTATGCAACAGGCTGAGGTGGGAGGATCACTTGAGCCTGGGAGGTCGAGGCTGCAGTGAGCCATAATAGTGCCACCGCACTACAACCTGGGCGACAGGGCAAGACCTCATCTCGAAAAATAAACTGGTAAAATTAACTTTAGGAGAATAGATATTTTATAATGTTGACTCTCTCTAGATAAGAATATGTTACCGTAGAGAAGGCAAAACTATTCCTCTACCCTCTTAGGGTCTCCACCAGGCCTGAGAATTAAGTTGACATGAAACAGATTAACAGGAGAAAAGCACACAGGTTTTATTTTAACAAGTACATAGGAAACTTCACAGGAAAATGAAGACCCAAAAAGTGGTCTTTGTACAAAGTTTCTTTGTACAGATTTCTCTTGGCCTTGACTCCCTGCCTCTGGTGATAAGAGTGTTCTTTTCCTTCAGGTACAGGGAAGGTATCTTTCCTGTGAGAGTTTCATGTCCTGCCTTCAGGAAGAAAAGAGGAGGTCAGAGTGCCCTTCCTGCATCTTGCTGTGTTTCAAGTGCTTTTAACTCAAAAAACAATCTTTATGCCAAACTGGTCTATTTTGGCATATTCTGCTACCCTTTGCTATGCTTTCCTCAGTTCATCTTAGTCTTTTTTTCCTTGTTTCTTCATGTGTGTTTCAGCTTTCCTCACATAGATTTTGCATTTCTTGAAGAGTTTAAACCTCTGGCAAAACCAAACAAAAAATGTTTTTGGTATTTTAAATGGATTATTTATCCATTTTGTATTGTAACTAGTTTATCTATCATCTATCTGTCTGTCTGTCTGTCTATCTATCTATCATCTATCTATCATCTGTCTATCATCTATCTATCTATCTATCATCTATCTACTATTGATTTCTGCATGTTAGTTTGATATCTCAGCTAACTTTCTAAATTTATTATGCTTTAGTTCATTCTCATGCTGCTATGAAGAAATACCCAAGACTGGGTAATTTATAAAGAAAAGAGGTTTAATTTACTCACAGTTCCACATGCTGGTAAGGCCTCAGGAAACTTACAATCATCGCAGAAGGCAAAGGGGAAGAAAGGCACCTTCTTCACATGGCGGCAGGGAGGAGAAGTGTTGAGTAAAGGGGGAAAAGCCCCTCATAAAACCAACAGACCTCATGAGAACTCACTCACTATCGCGAAAATAGCATTGGGGTAACTGCCCCCATGATTCAATTACTTCCCACTACATTCCTCCCATGACACATGGGGATTATAGGAACTACAATTCAATATGAGTTTTGGGTGGGGACACAGCCAAACCATGTCATATTATTTGTAAAAATTTAAAAAAATTCTTTCAGTTGAATTCTCTTAGGATTATCTGATTTGTAATCACATTATTTCAATGATTCTTTTACCTCCTACTTCCCAATTTTTAGATTTCCATTTTCTTTTTCTTATCTACTTACGTTAATTATGTCAGTCAGGATTTACCTGGAGAAATAGAACCACAGGATTTATTGTAGGGACCTGACTTGACATAGGTGTGGGAGATAGTTAAATGGTGTTTACAGGAGGCTGTTCCTTCAATGTCTGTTGCTGTGGCCTGAAGTAAGCAGGGCAGGGACTCAGGAAGGGAAGATAGACATGAACTGAGTGCTTCAAGGACAAACTGGAACCTGCAAAGATGAGCGAGTAAAGCCCACCACTGTAAACTGGAATTCATCTTGTTCTTTCACTGCCCCTTAGCCTTCAACTTCAAAAATGGGTATGTCCTGTAGAAGTTGCCCGTCACAGTGCTAATGTACTTGGATCAGAAGCCAGGGTACCTGAAGGAGGAGATCCTGCAGGAGCTGGCTCTGCTGTGGCCTGGTTGAGCCCTCTGCTAACAAAGTGATAGAACAGAGAAACAACAGTGCTTGTGAACTGCAGTCACATCCTGTGCTCTGCCCTGACCTTTCTAGCATATGGAGTATGGCTCTACTAATTCACATCTACCATCTTTTATGGGCCATACTAACTTGGCATTATGTATGGAAGATAATTCTGGGAAACATAATTACAGCTTAGCTAAGTTGACACAACATAAATCTACCACAGCTCACTCCTTGTCAAATGTGATATCTGTATACACTAGTTTTAACCATACTTAGCTTAATTTCCAAATAAAGTCAATAGCAAAGTAATACTCACATTTTACATAATGCAACTATCCCTCATACACCCAAAAACATGGAAATTCTTTTCCTAAAAGAGAATTCCCTTTGAGCTGAGTCATATCTCCCCTTTGATATTCTATAACTTAAATATTGAGATGTAAGGTAAGCCACTACAAACACATCTTATACAGTAGGGGAAGGAAAGGGGTAAAAAGAAACACAATTAATGTAATGTCCATTTATATTAAAATAAGAAAGAAATATTCACAACTTTTATGGTCCTTGTTTATGCAACTGGTCATGTGGTTGTAGCAGATATTTATAACGACATGTTTCTGTTACTTATTCCATATTCTCTTTGCCCTCAGCAAGCACTTCATCTGACGTTGGTTCCTTGCCCAATGGGGTCACCTAAACTTTTATTCTTGAGTGATCTGGGCCATCAGCAGTCCTGCCTGATTTGGGTTATTATAGTTTTTTGTTGATTTTAATTATAGGGCATTGGAGTGTAAGGGGGGGCACCCAGTATGTCTGGGTGCCCTGCATTCCAGACATACTCATCTTTACCATCACTGTGCAGAAGCAATCTAATTTTTCCCTTCATTATCAGGATTAGTCACACCAACCATCAGAGTGGACTTCTTCTTTGCCTTACCTTCACTTGCATGAGGGTCCAGAGTTGACAGGTCTCAACCTCCAAGCTTAATTTAGGGTTTTCAGGTAAAATACAGGATGCCCAGTTAAATTTGATTTTCGGGTAAACAACAAATAATTTTAGTGTATGTTCCATGCAACATTTGGATCACACTTAAACTAAAAAAAGTGTTCATTGTTTACATGAAATTCACATTTAACTAGGCACCCTGTATTTGTATTTGCTAAATCTGGCAACTCTAATTTTTGGAACTCTTGCTGCGTCCCACAGTAGAAGCATTCTTCCACTGAAGACTTCCAAACTGACTGGGCCAGGTGCAGTGGCTCACGCCTGTAATTCCAACACTTTGAGAGGTTGAGGTGGGAAGATCACCTGAGCCCAGGAGTTCAAGACCAGCCTGAGCAACATAGCGAGACCCATCTCTAAAGAATAAAAAAATTTAAAAAACAGAAAATAAAAGAAATAAAAAGACTTCTAGATTAACCAAGAATGTTACTTATTTTTATGTTTTAAAATTTACAGTTGTTTTATGGCGCATCATGATATACAATCAACTTTCATTAATATTTCAACAGGCACTGGAATGAAGGATTTTCTTTATTAGTAGTATATAAAGTTTGCTATATACACATCAGATTTACTTTCTTTTTTTGAGACAAGTTCTCCCTCTATCACACAGGCTGGAGTGCAGTGGTGCAGTCTTGGCTTACTGTAGCCTGGACTGCCCTGGCTCAAGCAATCCTCTTGCCTCAGCCTTCTGAGTAGCTAGGCCTACAGGCATGTGCCATGATGCCTGGCTAAAGTTCAAACTTTTGTAGAGATGAGGTCTTGTTATGTTGCTCATGCTTGTCTAGAACACCTGGGCTCAATGGATTCTCTTGCCCCGGTCTTCCAAACTGCTGAGATTACAGGCATGAGCCACTGTGCTCAGTCAGATCTACTTTCTTGATAAGTTGTTTTGAATATTTTATTATGCTTGTCTTTATATACCTTAAGCATGAAGATAGGAGTTAAAGTAAATTAATAATTTTATAATTATTTTAACTATTATAAAATAATTTAATTAGCATATTTTATTTTTCTTGTCTCATATACTTCTGTTTTATTAAAATTGCTGCTACATACATATTTTGCTACATACATATTTTGCTACATAAAGATTCATAGCTCTTTACTGAAAATCAAAATCTTTAACATATAAAGTACCCATTGTGTGTCATTTAATAATCTTAGTTCTGATGTCCAACTTATGGGATATTAAAATTATTATCTTTGGTTTTCTTTTGATTTGAATTTGCTTGGTATAATTTTATGCTGTCTTTTATTTTTAATCTGTCTGAAACACTTTTAGGTTTGTCTCCTGTATATAATAGAGCTGAATTTTCTCCAATTAAAAGCTG
This sequence comes from Gorilla gorilla gorilla, assembly GCF_029281585.2. Classification (NCBI taxonomy): domain Eukaryota; kingdom Metazoa; phylum Chordata; class Mammalia; order Primates; family Hominidae; genus Gorilla; species Gorilla gorilla. The sequence continues at coordinate 49,634,681 of NC_073224.2, read as the reverse complement.
TTTTTCTTTCATTAGGAGTTTACATTTATTGATGTGAGTGATACTTATAGACTTGGTTTTGTCATATTATTTCATATTTTGTTATATATATATGTGTATATTTACTTTCTATTAAAAATATATGGTGGTATTTAGGAAGGTTCAAAATTTGTTTCTAGTGGTGACCTATATACATTTAAATTTATATAATATCATTATTCCTCTTTATCTTTAGACAGTTTAAATTGGTTCCTTGTTATAAACAACAATAAACTTATCTTGTATTCTTCCCCCTCCTTCACCCCTTCTATCTTCCCTACCAGTAAATTTGTATCATTTGTATTATCTTAGTGTTTATTTTGTATTTAACATTAATGTGAAATATTCATATGTGTCTATGGTTGCTTTCACTCTCAACTTTGCAAATGATCAGGCAATAAGGGAATTTATTTTACCCTCTCTTCCCTGTCTCTATTTTTTCTTAGTTATACTATTTCAGTGCTGTCTGAGCATATAACATTTATATTTCCTTCAGTCACACTTAAAATCACAGTTGTTTTTTCTTAGATCTGCATGTACAATATTTGCTACCATGTTTGTTTGTTTTGGCTAAAGTTGCCATTGTCATCTCTTGGTTGACTGTAGTTTGTCCTATGGTGGTTTCCAAAAAAAAGTCCCAAGTGAGAATTATTCTTTGAGTTCTTGCAGGTTCAGATAATATATCTGAGGCATTGATACCTAGAAGATAATGGGGCTTGATATAGTCCTTGGCTCATCCTTTCTTTTCTTGGATGTCTTATAGGTACTGCTGCACTATCTTTTGCTAGTGAATACTACTGATCAGAAATTTCTTCTCATATGGCTTGATCTTTGTTTGACTATCTAAATTATTATTCTTTATCTTTGAAACCTAATACTTTTACTCTTAGTTGTTTTGGTAGAAATCACTTGGTTTAATTTTTTGCTACTATGTGATGTGCAATTTTAATATGTAGATTGACGTATTGTTTTATTTTAGTAACATTTACTTGAAATATATATATTTTTTGAGTCAAGGTCTCACTCCCTTTGCCCAGGCTGGAGTGCAGTGGCACGATCATGGCTCACTGCAGCCTCAACTTCCTGGGCTCAAGCAATCCTCCCACCTCAGCCTCTCAAGTAGCTGGGACTACAGGTGAGCACCACCATGCCCAGCTGATTTTTGTATTTTTAATAGAGATGGGGTTTTGTCATATTGGCCAGGCTGGTCTTGAACTCCTGGTCTCAAAGAATTCACCTGCCTCAGCCTCCTAAAGTACTGGTATTACAGGTGTAAGCCACCACACCTGGCCTGAAACAAATTTTTAAAAAGCTATTTTGTTCTACTTGGATTCCTTCTTTAGGTTATCCAATTAAGCCTATGTTGATTCTCTTTTGCTTGTTACCTATATCTATTAGTTTTCTCTTATCTTTTCCGTTTGGTTCATTTTTGTTGATTTTCTCATTTTTATCCTCTGTTTTCCTTATTGTGTATGGCTTCCATAAGGGAAAGTGAAAAGAATCAGACTAAGATGCTGTTGGAACACTAAGGTGTTCCCATTGAAACAACCAGAAACAATATTTTGCACTTAGTCTCTGGGCTAGGTTGGAAAAACTACATTTTAAAGAAATTTTAAAGTAAAGAAATACTTAATTGTAGTTGTAGTTGAGATATATTTTCTTGAAGTTATTATTCAATAAATTCCACAGGCTCTTAGATTGCTGAAGGTGACATTTACTGTAGTGTTCTATCACATTGTAGGTTTATTCCTTGATGATGCTACAATTTGATATCATTGATGATTATCAATATCCTTGATGATGCTACAATTTGTAATCATTCATATCTTTTATTTTTTTCTGTTAGCATAAGATAGAGGGCAGGAAGACGAACTGAGGAAAGAGTAGGACATATCAAGAGCCGTAAAAATGGAAGTGATGAACTGAAAGCTGATGATGTATGGGAATAAGACACCCACCTGGAAGTCAGAGGAAGCTTCAAGCCAAAGATGGGGAGATTGTGGACTCAGTAATCTAGCTGGTACTCTCACCCAGAGACAACCACAGAACACGCTGAAGCCAGCCTTTTATTGTTGTGCTTGAGCTCTGGATGAACTGCATTCCTGATCCCTAGTAGATGCTCAGTAACAGATTAAGGAATGAGGGTCCAAAGGAAAAAACACACGCATCTCATTGCAGTAATGAAATTTTACTGAATGGAGTGCTTAATGGGAAATGATATCCAAGAACATATGATTTCCTTATTTTAATATTGAGTAACAATTCTGTTTGCTCAGACCTCTTTAATTTAATTTAGGGTAGGAGGAATTCCATTAAAATCTTTGATCTATCTTATTCAGATTTTTCTTAATTGGCTCAACCACTAGTCGTTGTGAAGTCCAAGATAGAGGAGTTGGCTGGAGTCATCCTCTCCCACAATGTGAAAGTAAGTAAAGACTCTTCTGACTTGACTATCAATTTAAACTCTATTAGGTAATAAAGTCCCTGTGCATCTTTACAGGTATGTGTACCTTCCATTAGAATTTGCATGAATTTTAGATTTATCATGATGCCTTCCCTGAGTATTTCTTTCTCTTCACTCACTTACCTCAGTTGTCAAGTGTAAGCCTCCTCCAGACATCAGGAATGGAAGGCACAGCGGTGAAGAAAATTTCTACGCATACGGCTTTTCTGTCACCTACAGCTGTGACCCCCGCTTCTCACTCTTGGGCCATGCCTCCATTTCCTGCACTGTGGAGAATGAAACAATAGGTGTTTGGAGACCAAACCCTCCTACCTGTGAAAGTAAGTCATAATGATGAATTCTGCATCAAAATGTTTGCTCTCTTTTGTTTAAAAGAGAAAGAAAGGTAAATTTATTGGGGGGCAAATGGAAAATTCAAAGATAAACTAACTATTGCTCTGATGCAATCATTTATTTGGCCACCTGATACTTATTGCATGTTGGTTTAGAATATAAAAGCCATAAAAATGGGAGTGGTGAACTGGGAGCTAACAGTATATGGGAACAAACAGCAACAACATCTCACTGGTTTGGTGAAGTAAAAGTTTATTCTCATTCACACTGAGTTTGTTCCATGTCCAGGAGACTCTCCAGGGCAGCTGTAGTCTGTGTTAGCTTAGCAACTAGCTCAGCAAGCCAGGTTGCTTTGATCTTATGGCACCTCCATTTCAAAATGTGCCTTCACAGTCTCTTCAGTAGACGAAGACAGAAAGGCCAATTGTGTCCTGGCTAAGAGCTTTGGCCTGGAAGCAACCACATATCACTTTCCATTACAGCCTTTTGTCTCAGACTAGAGAGTAGCCTCAGAGGACTGGGGAATGTAGCCTTGGTCTGTTCAAGAAGCGGAACTGAAAATATAATTTGCACCTGTAAGATGAAACACATATGCCTGTAGGGCAAGCAAAACCTAAGTGTCAGAAGGGCAACAGGACAAAGCAAGTGATAATTGAGTCAAAAGATATGTTAGTTAGTGTGCTAGTCTAAGGAATCTTACTTTATTACTAAGTTTACACAGTATTGCTTACTAACCCACCACAGGACACACTCAGACGAGGGGCACAAAAGAGCAGGATACTGCCAACAGTGCAAAATGCCTGGAGTTAGATCTGCAACAAGTGAAAGCGGCAATAGCTGAGGGCGGAAAAGTGGGCAGGGGCCAGGTTATGAAGGGCCTTGTGTTTCAGTATCAGGCATTCAGAACAATCATGGAGGGGAGACTTTGCAAGGCTTTAACAAGGGGAATAAATGTGCTGCATTTTAGAAAGATAACTCTGGCTGTGAGACAACAACCTGAAGTGGGACAAAACTTAACTGACAGTCACCTGCTATGGCTTGAATGTGCATCTCCAAACTCATGATAAAACCTAAGACCCAATGTGATCGTTTTAACAGGTGGAACTTTTGGGGAAGTGATTAAGTCATGAGGGATCCACCCTCATGAATGGGATTAGTGCCCTTATAAAAGAGGTTGAAGGGAGAGCCCTAGTCTCTTTTGCCCTTCTGTGTTGTGAGGACAGAGCATTCATCCCTTCCCCCATGTGAGGATGCAGCAAGAAGGCACCATCTTGAAAGGGGAGAGCAAGCAGACATTGAATCTGATGGTGGCTAGATCTTGAGCTTCCCAGCCTCCAGAACTGTGAGAAATAAATTTCCATAATTTATAAACTAGTGAAAGTATTTTGTTATAGCAGCAGGAACAGACTAAGACAGCACCTGTGCAACCCTCCAGCCAAAAACTGAAGGTGGCTTCAGCTGTAGCATGGCAGTGGGGCTGGACAGAAGTTAAGGGATTGTAGAGGAATTAAAGTAGCAGAATTGACAGGATTGGATGACTGCCAGGATGTGGGTGAGGGGTGTGAGATAGGGGGCGGCTTGTTTTCTGTTTGTCGGGGCATGGGTCTCTGATCCCCTGGGCTGCCTCTGCACTATGTAATTACCATGGGCCACGGACCCATAACCAAAATCATCTAGGAAATTAGGCCATTATACTGAAAGTTTTGGGGGCCTTGGAAATATGTTTCTGCTGGGTTATGTATGACTGATTTTTATTGGTAGGGAAGTTGGAGGAGCTATCCACAGTCATCTCGAAGAAGGACCAATGTAATGAAAACTCATTTTAAAAGCTGAAATTATATATTTTATATATATACACACACACATACATATATGTATATATAAATATATAATATCAAATATAAAAATATATAATACATAATACTATTGGTATAATGTTATATATTCTATAAGACTATATTATAGAATATATAAAATATATAATAAGTATCATTAACAAAATATAAATAATTTCAGCTTTTAAAAGCCTTAGTAAAATGAGTTTCCATTACATTGGTCTTTCTATGAGGTAATTGTGGATAACTTCTTCAACTTCTCCACCAATAAAAACTAGTACTGAAAGGATTACATATATATATATATATATTATATATACAGATATATATGTATGCGTTTGTGTATGTGTATTCACTTTAAAATGTTTCCCTTGTATCTACTTGACATGCACATTCGTCAGGCATTTGTGTTGCACTTGTAACTGGATTAGCAGTGGCAGTAATATCCTTATTACCATCTATCTTTGTCTTTTCTCATGATTCTTTAGAAATCACCTGTCACAAGCCAGATGTTTCACATGGGGAAATGGTCTCTGGATTTGGACCCATCTATAATTACAAAGACACTATTTTGTTTAAGTGCCAAAAAGGTTTTCTTCTCAGAGGCAGCAGTGTAATTCATTGTGATGCTGATAGCAAATGGAATCCTTCTCCTCCTGCTTGTGAGCCCAGTAAGTATGGACTGTGACAGAATTTCAATGTTTGGCATCTAAAGGTACCCAGTACTGTTAATATGGGTATACTTGCATGCATAGGCCTACTATGAATTAGAGTAAAAATTTACATCTAGATCAATAATTTGCTTTATTTTTTTCTTGTTGGAAAGAAGAATGATTTTAATGCACTCTGCAAGGTCATATATCATCACACAAAACTGCCACATACCACAAGACTGTGCACATTCCAACCTTAAAGGGAGGTGTTAACATTGTAGATACTATGGATTTGTATATTTATTTCAATAATTTTATGGAATTTGATAGAAAATTGTCTTATTCTGACAAAATCATTATATTATTATAATTACTTTGAAAGACAAATAATAAATTGTCCTGAGGAAAAATGCCTTTTATAACTTGTACAAAAGTATTGTGTGAACTGGTTATGATTCCAACACTCTGAAGTTATAAACTCATGTGGATTATTAAAAATAATGACAATAGTAATAATGATAACTTGGCACTAGACTAGGTGCATAACAAGGATTAACTCGACAAATCCTCCCCACAATTGTGGGCACTATGATTATCCTTATGTTACAAATGAGAAACTGTTCACAGAGGTTAAAAGATTTGCTCAAGGTTATACAACTGGTAAGAGAAGGAAGCCACTGATGCCTTGTGCTCTAAGTTTTGCCCTCACGAAATGTCAAGAACTTCTGGGGATTTCTGGAACAGTGGTGGAGGAGTTTGGGGAAACCTCTCTCCTGAAGAGGTATCCACCAAGCTGGTCAAAATTAGCAAAGAAAACCATTCAAGGTCTCTGGAGAGTGATCAAAGGGATTACAACAAACCGAGAAGCATTTATTCAGCAAAAATATGGAGACTTGATAGGAACAGGAACAGTGGGAGGACATTGCATTAGAACTAGGGGCTGCAACAGCTCTACCTTGTGGGAGGATGTTTTCTGTGGGCTCATCCCACAAGTGACAATTCCCATCTTCTCCAGCTCCCTGGGGTAAAAAAGTTATTTGGGGTGGATTTGGCAGCCAGTGAAAATTATATGACAGTATTTTTCAAAGATCCATGCTGTGGAAGTCGAATATTGAATCGGTGCCAGCAAACATGCATCAGTGTCTGTTCCTTCACCCCCAACTCCGATTATATGGGGAGGATCTAAGTGGGGCAGCTGGTAAGAAGTCAGTCCCCCCTTTTTCATGGCTCTATGTTGCACGAGAACTATTCCAGTTGGCTCAGCAGCCAAGTGGCATCTCCCATCTTCCCCAGCTTCCTAGAATGGAAGAACTATTATGGGTAGGTTGACAGCTATGAATATTGGCAGTTATTATTCTCCCCAGCTCTGTGCTGTGGAATATGTGTACTTGGTGGTGGGTGCAGCTGGGTGGCAGTGCCAGTTCCTACTTCCCCCTTTTCTCTTCTCACAGCTCCTACACCATAAGAAGAACTCTAGTGCAGTGCCTGGGAAAGAATGAGTTTTCTAATTTCCCTCAGCTCCTGATCTATAGGACAGACATTCTTCCAGGGCAGATTTGGAGCAAGCTTCAAAGACTGTAAACACTCTGCCCCTTTCAAGGAACTTTAATTGGATTAGACTGTGAAGCATATTATGCCCCAGGGAGTTGCTGAAAAAAGTAGAACAATCAGATAAAAATTGCTGGAGGCCAATGGTTGTATGTAATACCACCAGAGGTAGACCACCCAAAGTCTCAATGAGAAAGAGACAGTCAAAGAGAAAACCACAGTTATCTCTGGCAGTTAAAAAGACTGTGTACATGCCCAAGTCTGTGCTGTCTGAGGCATGCTGTTAGATGTTGCACACTTTGAAGGAAACAGACTTAACTGAACTAGTCCAATTATGTCACTAAACAAACAAGAAAATGAGGAAACAACAACAGATCCCAAAGGTGGTAAGGGAGAATCAATATCCAAAGTTGCTGCAATGTATTATCTAACATGTCCTGTTTTCAAAAAAAAAAAAAATGGTCAGATGTGCAAAGAAACAGGAAAGAGTGACCCATGTAAAGGGAAAAAGCCAACAATAGAAACTGTTTTTGAGGGAGCCCAGAGAATGGACTTAGCAGAAAAGTTCAAAGAATCACAAAGCAGCTATTATAAATATGTCCCAAGAACTAAAGGAAACAATATTTAAAGAATTAAATAAATGTATTATGACAGTTTTATCAAATAGAAAATATTGATAAAGATAGAAATTATTTTAAAAAGAAAATGGAAATTCTAGAGTTGAAAAACACAGTAAGTAAAATGAAAAATTCAAAAGAGGAACTCAACAGTAGATTTGAGTTGGAAAAAGAATCAGTGAATTTGAAGATAAATTGAGATTATGCAATTTGAAGCACAGAGATGAAAAGAATGAGGAAAAATAAACAGCATCAGAGAAATGTGGGACACCATTAAGTGTACCAACATATGTATAATGAGAGTCCCAGAAAGATGAGAGAAAGAGAAAGGAGATAAAAACCTATACAAAGGAAAAATGGCTGAAAATATCACAAATTTGACCAAAAAAAAAAAAAAACCCAAACAAAAGAACAAAACAACACATTAATCTACATATCCAAGAAGCTTGTTGAACTCAAGTAGGATATTGCAAAAAGATCTAGACCTTGAGACATTATAATCAAAATGTTGAAAACCAAGAATGAAGAGAAAATCTTGAAAGCAGCAAGAGAAGAGCAACACATCATGTACAATGTAACCCCAGTAAGATTAACAGCTGATTCCTTATCAGAAAGAATGGAGGCTAGAAAGCAGCTAGATGACACATTCAAAGTGCAGAAAGATAAAAACCTCAACCAAGAATCCAACAACATATTTTGCACTTACATATATTACAAACTGCACAATATATTTTTATAATTATTGTTTTATATAATTTCATGTTTCATGTCTTTTATAGTAGCTGAGAGAAGAAAGGAGGGCAAGTATATATTTAGAGAGTTTATTATGTTAATCTTCTTATTCTTCATTTCTGGCTCTCTTTATTTCTTCCTGTAGATTCAAGTTACCATCTGGTGTCATTTCTGTACTATAATATAGCTTTGTTCCCTCCTACCTTTCTTGTGATGTTATTGTCAAATATATTGCATTTCTGTATGTTATAGGCTTAATAATGCAATTATATACATATTGTTTTATGCAATTGCTGTTTAAATCAGCTAAGAGAAGGAAGGAGTAGTAATATATATTATATTGTGTTTCACATTACTGACATAATGACCTCTGCTGATGCTCATTGTTTTACTGTGTGGATTCAAATTACCGTCTGGTGTCAATTGCTGTCAGTCTGAACAATTTCCTTTAGCATTTCTTGTAAGGATAGCCTTCTAGTAACAATCAGATACCACTTCACATCCAGCAGAATGGCTGTAATAAAAAAGATAGACAATAACAAATGTTGGTGAGGATGTGGAAAAATTAGAACTCTCATACACTGCTAATAGGAATGTAAATTGGTGCGACCATTTTGGAAAAGAGTTTTTGCAGTCCTGCTGAAGTTTAACCATGGAGTTACCATATGACTCTAATTACCCTCCTGGGTATCTACCCAAGATAAATGAAAACATATGTCCACACACAAAAATTTTACATGAAGATTCATAGCAGCATTATTCATAATAGCCAAACAACCCAAACACCCATCAACTGAATAATGAATAAACAAAAAGTGGTTTATCCATAAAATAGATTATATCATTTGGCAATAAAAATGAAAAATAAAAAGTACTAATGTATGCTACAACATGGATGAACCTTGAAAATATTATGCTAACTGAAATAAGCCAGTCACAAAAAGTACATGTATTGTGTGATTCCATTTATTTAAAATGCTCAGATTAGGCAAATCCATAAAGAAAAAAATAGATTAGTGGTTGTCAGGACCTAGGGGGAGGTGGAAATAGGGAGTGACTGATAATGAATATGAGGTTTCTTCTTGGGTTGATAAAAATATTCTGAAATTAGTTAATGGTGATGGTTGCACAACTCTGTATATACTAAAAACCATTGAATTGCACATTCTAAATGGGTGAATTTATTTGTTGTGACTTTAATCTGAATAATGCTGTTAAAAAAGAACTTTTATATTCCATTTCAAATGTCTGAAGATAAAATGTAATAATCATCCAACGTGGTAGATGTTTGCATTATATTTCCATATCATATGAATCAGTAGCATTGGGAAAGACAGAAGAGGACAAGATCCAAAGCCCAGGCTCAAAAAATGTTTGGAGCTTGGTTTTTTTCTCGCCAAGTCATTCCTGATATCATCTGGATGAGGGGAACGGCTCCTGTTTATTTTCCCCAATCAATCAGTAAACATAGTTAGATTTGTTTGTGACAGTTTTCCTGCCATGCTTCAGTTCAGAAACTAAAATCTCTGAAGTGTAAAGAAGAGGAATGAGAATTAATATTATTATACTTGGCACAGCACATGGAAACCACTTCGGAATGCCCTTAGTGAAGAGCCTCTCTGGAGGTGTGCACATTTGAGCGAACGTCCATGTGTGTTTTCTGGTGTGGTTGATACATCAGGCCTTGCAGGCTGGTTGCAGGCTGAATGAACATATGACCCCCTTTGATAGGACAGGCTTATTGACTGCTGTGGCAGCCCTAGTAATAGTGTCCTTTTGTTCTTCTTCTTCTTCTTTCATGAGTAGATAGTTGTACTAATTTACCAGACATTCCACATGCTTCCTGGGAAACATATCCTAGGCCGACAAAAGAGGATGTGTATGTTGTTGGGACTGTGTTAAGGTACCGCTGTCATCCTGGCTACAAACCCACTACAGATGCACCTACAACTGTGATTTGTCAGAAAAATTTCAGATGGACCCCATACCAAGGATGTGAGGGTGAGTTTTTGTTTTTTTAATATTTTTGTATATTAAATGTCCAGTATGTGCTAGGATTCTCTACCTTAAATGAATATAATTTTATCCCTCACAACAAGTTTAGAATTAAGTTAATTCAACAGATTAGTAAACTGTTAGTGCCAGAAGGGGACCATAAACATGTTACAGTTTGAGGCACTGAGAAATTGTAACCTTTCCTTATCCCAGTTCAGAATCAAATGAGAAGTAGACACAGAAGTCAAACATTATGCAGATTATGTATTAGTTTTCTTACTGGTAAAACTAGAATGGAGAATACAGCTCAACTATTGTCAGAGTCAGGCTTCCTTCATAGCCCTTACCTCCCCAGTGTGGGCTTTGGGGTGTTTGGCAGAAGACAAGTTTGTGAAACAGTCATGAGCGTAACCAGCTGCAGGGTGACTTGTGTCTCATGTCTCTTGAACCATGAGATGGCAGGGCTTCCTGATCTGCCTCTAGAAGACAAATCCTGACTTGTGACTGAGTATTCTCACTTCGGAAGGATAGAAAGGAGACTTTCTCCAGTTTCTCTGGTAGGAGACGCACCTCTTTTATTTGTGGAAATGAGTGAGGGACTGAACGACAAGTGGATACTATTTTATGAGCCTCAGTGGAACAGACAAGAGAGGAAGAAAATGCTTTCTTCTATCCATCTATCAGAACCTTGCCACTTTAGAGGTGAAGACACTGAAGCCAAGAATACAGGGAATTTTATGCTGCATATCAGAATTTGAACAATCTGTGAAATGCATAAATAATGAAAAGTGGTAGTTTAGATCAACCTGTCAGAAGATTACTTATTTCATATTAAGACTTAACAAAGTTTAATTGCAGTTATTCAGACTCATTTTGGGGAAATAGAATAAAAGGTTTTAATAAAAGGACTGAATTAAAAATATACTTAATAAAACTTACCGCCATTACTTAAATAACAAAAAGTATTGCTTATAAATGTTTAAAAACCTCCTTTGTAGTTGTATTTAGGCTAGGTGCAGTGGCTCCTACCTATAATCCCAGTACTTTGGGAGGCTAAGGCAGGAGGATTGCTTGAGCCCACGAGTTTGAGACCAGCCTGGGCAATAGAGTGAGACCCTTGTCTCTACAAATAATTTAAAAAATTAGCAGGATGTGGTGGCACAAGTTTGTAATCCCAGCTACTCAGGACGCTGAGGTAGGAGGATAACTTGAGGCTAAGAGGCCAAAGCTGCAGTGAGCTGAGATCATGCCACTGCACTCCAGCCTGGATGACAGAGCAGGACCCAGTTGGTTACATTTATTTGATCCCCTATGGTCTTATTGATTTAATTATTTAATAAAGAATATTTTTAACCATTTTAAAAGCAGAAGTGAAGTAGTATTTATCCAAGTTATGAAAGCTGATCAAATGTGAATTTAGACTCATGACTTACATATTTAAAAGTATTTTCTGCACTGCAAAGCATTTCATAAATATTATTGTTGTTATAATATCCAAACCATATGATTGCTGAATATTTTTATTATAATTCCTAAACAAATGAGCACTGGAAGTGTTTGAGTATGTCCAAAAGACCCCATTTTAATACTGGTCGAGTTACTGACATGGAGAATGTAATATTTTATTCTGTTTTGATGTTTTCTCTTACATCAGACAATAGCAAGTTTTTTCTTAAAGTATTTCTACTAATGAATAAAAAAATATGTCCCTATAGCAGCTCTTACTGTATTAAAAAATTAAAGAATTTGGCCAGATGTGGTGGCTCACATCTGTGACCCCAGCACTTTGGGAGGCCGAGGTGGGGGGACCACTTGAGGCCAGGAGTTTGAGATCAGCCTGGGTAACATAGTGAGACCCCTTGTCTACCAAAAAATAAAAAACTTAGTGGGTGTGGTGGCACACACCTGTAGTCCCAGCTACTCAGGAGGCTTAGGTGGGAGGATTGCTTGAGCCCAGGAGTTTGAGACTGTAGTGAGCCATAATTGTGCCCTATACTCCAGCCTGAGTGATAAAGCAAGATCTTGCCATTTAAATCGCTATTTCTCTCAAATTTTGCATCAAAAAAGAAAAATCCTTGAAATAAGCCGTAATTTAAATTTTTTCGTATGCTTTAGCTCATAGGTGGGTATAAACTTTTGAAAACTTTCTTCTTCCTTGTGACTTGAGAAGTGTAAGTTAATAGAGAGTTTAATAATGAAGTCATAAGTAAATGGATGTTGTTTGTCATTGCCCTTGAATAATTTTGAAAATTTACATTTTCATATTGGTTAAATTTTTTTAAATATTTTTTATTTTTTAGAGACAAGGTCTCACTCTGTTGCCCAGGCTGGTCTCAAACTCCTGGGCTCAAGCAATCCTCCCATTTTGAACTCCCAAAGCACTGGGATTATAGGCATGAGTTACCACACCTGGCTCTTCATATAAGTTTAATCCAACTTTTCATTTTGGAGGCTCCTAATGAAATGCTTAGTTGGAAGGAAATAACTGGATTAGAGGACTTTAGCAAATAAGGGGGGAAAGAGCAGACTTGGAGTGTCTTGGGTCTCCCTTTCTGTTTCCCCAATCTCTCTTCAGTGGTGAGATCGTCCAAAGATGGAAATGAGGTTGTTAGCCATAGAAGCTTCCTCATGGTGATTTTACTAACCATGCACCTCACATTTTATTTTTCAGCGTTATGTTGCCCTGAACCAAAGCTAAATAATGGTGAAATCACTCAACACAGGAAAAGTCGTCCTGCCAATCACTGTGTTTATTTCTATGGAGATGAGATTTCATTTTCATGTCATGAGACCAGTAGGTTTTCAGCTATATGCCAAGGAGATGGCACGTGGAGTCCCCGAACACCAACATGTGGAGACAGTAAGAGTTCTCAGAATTATCTTATTCTGGGAGTTTCTTCATATGAGTGTGATGGAGATTATTAAGAGAAGGTTTAAAATTAGGTAAAAAAATTCATATACCTTGCATGATTCTTGGAATGGGTCCAAGAATGGGTTTCTCCTTCTTCCTCATTGTATGTTCCCTTTCTTTTGACCTCCTCAGTTTCCTCTTTTCTGAATCAGTGAAAATAGACAACATGTAATAGATAAGCTGGACTTTTCAAGTAATATGTTTTTGTTTCTTTGTATTATTCTCTTTCTTCCCTTATTTCTGGTCCATATGTCTCAGTCTGCAGAAGAAGAACTGTCGAAATCTATTGAATCTGCCTTTCTGAACTTGTTTCCTTCTTCTTCCTCAAACAGAAGCCTTCTGTTACCTCTGAACCCTCCAGTCAGACCATCACCCAGTGTAGAATGCCTCCTTCTGCTTATCCAAAAGGCTCAAGTGGGCCAGGCATGGTGGCTCACGCCTGTAATCCCAGCACTTTGGGAGGCTGAGGTGGGGAGATCACCTGAGGTCAGGGGTTCAAGACTAGCCTGGCCAATATGGCGAAACCTGGTCTCTGTTAAAAATACAAAAAATTAGCCGGGCATGGTGGCGTGGGCCTGTAGTCCCAGCTACTCAGGAGGCTGAGGCAGGAGAATCACTTGAACTCGGGAGGTGGAGGTTGCAGTGAGCCGAGATCACGCCACTGCATTCCAGCCTGGGCTACAGAGCGAGAATTTGTCCCAAAAAGAAAAAAAAAAAGGCTCAAGTGTTAACGCATTCCACCCTCCTCCCTTTGTGTTTGATATCTCTATCTAGCAATGGTGAGGGCTCATTACCCCTATTAGGAGCCCAAAGTGACCAGGCATTAGTTGCAGCTTATCCATCAATAGGAAAATTCCTATCTCCCACTTGTAGAAATGTTCCCACTTTGCCAACCAGGTCTTTTAAACCTGCAGGTCCCAGAGCTTCAGAGATGTGAAGCACAAATTTCCCAAGTAGGTCACTTAGAGTGGTAGCCAATGGGGCCACTCATGCTTCCATCCCCTGGTTCCTGGACCCATGCATTTATTTTACTGGGGACCCAGAGCCATATAAAAGTCGATATGATTCAAAATAAATACAGCATTTTGGAAGATAGTATCCCATCACTCTCAAGCATTGCCTCCCAGCTGGCACTTCAACTGTGCCTTTAATAGGCTATTCAGTGTTTTCACAGGTTGGCAGGTTCTGAATGATGCAGTATGTGATTTGAGTAGTGGATTCCGTGAGCATGGTCCCAACAACACACCTTCTTTGCTGTGAGTGGGTTTTCTAGTTGGATGTAGTGGATCCTATGCCAATGCCAATTGTTCAGACACTCTATAACCCTTAAGATGACCGTGCTGACTGAGGTTCTGCAAGGAAGAAAGGCAAACCCATGCCTGCAATATTTGTCTAGTTCTATCAGAATACACTTCTCTTCCTTTCATGGTAGAAGAGGTCCAATGTAGTCAACTTGCTAGGAAGTAGCTTTTTGGTTGCCTCAAGTGATGGTATCATTCTAGGGACTTAGCATTGTTGTTGGCAGGTTGGAGATTGAGCCTTGGTGAGTGGGAGCCCATGCTGTTGGGCCCATGCTTGTCTTCCATGCATGCCACCACAACCACTCTGCTCCTCTTCCCTTGTGCCAGCACCCATGAGGCCAATAACAGAGAATGGCTTACTTCAACTGGCTGAGACTTTTTTTTTACTTGGTTGTTTAATACCTTTTCTACTGGGGATGCTCTGGTGTTAACACACAAAATAAAGATCTTCACACTTCCTGCCCACTCTCATATGTCCACTTACCTGCTCCTACCCCAGATCTCTTTGTGCCCAATCTTCCAATCTTTCTTCTTACAGGACTAGGACCTTGACCAGACAAGCCATTCTTTCCATGCCCTGAATCCTAATTTAGCCTATCCTTAGGCCACTTTCTTTGGGTGCACCATCTATAGCACTTCCTTTCAGGAAGATTACCCCTTACAAATTGTCTTTCAGGACTGACCTTGATTGGGCTGTAATGCAGCTTCCATTCATTTTAGCTTGTACACACCAAAGGAGTGAAGGGCATGCCATTTCAAAATATGCTGAATTGGTATGTTGAATATTTCAAGTGGAAAACATTAGAGGAATTGGAGTTTCAGAAAGGGCTAGCTGTCCTGTCTCTTTTTGCATGCACGAGCCATAAAGATTGCTCTGGGAACAGTACCCTCCCCCTACTAGAGCAAGAAAATCGCCCTCATCACCAGAGACTGGGAATTAGGGGCTGCAGTGGACCTGAATACTAAACTTCCCAAAGTAGTTTTTATCTTCCACTAGTTTTACAGCCCCTCCCTATACATCTCTTAGTGACTCTCCTAGAAATTTATTGCTCCTAGCCAAATCCTCTTTGTCCTGTCATTTCTTCTTAAATTTATTGTTCTTTGTTTACAAAGTATAAAATATATTGCTTTGGCCACTTCTTCAGACTTTACCCTCTTGGGAAGATCCCCATGTATGTATAAAATTTGTGTGCCTTTCCCTTGTTAATCTACCTAGTGTCAATTTGATTTCTAGATCCAGCCGAAGAGCCCACATAAGAGCTAAGGGGATTAGGGGTGGAGGTGATTTCTCACTTCTCTACAACACATACTGTGAACCCAAAATGTCTGAGACAGGTCTCAATCAATTTAGAAAATTTATGTTGCTAAGGTTAAGGACGCACCTGCGACAGCCTCAGGAGGTCCTGATGACATGTGGCCAAGGTGGTCGGGGTACAGCTTGCTTTTATACATTTTAGGGAGACATAATACATGTAAGATTTATACTGGTTTGATCTGGAAGGGTGGGAGAACTCAAAGTGGTGTCGGGGAAGGAGGAGTGGGGCTGGGCTTCTGGATCATAGGTAGATTTTCTGATTGGTAATTGGTTGAATTATTATCAGAAGAAAGGAATATCTGGTTTATGATAAGGGGTTGTGGAGATATGTTTTGTTTTGTTTTGTTTTGTTTTGTTTTGAGACAGAGTTTCTCCCTGTTGCCTAAGCTGGAGTGCAGTGGTGCGATCTCGGCTCACGGCAACCTCCACCTCCTGGGTTCAAGAGATTCTTGTGCCTCAGCCTCCCGAGTAGCTGGGATTACAGGCACATGCCACTGGGCCCAGCTAATTTTTGTATTTTTAGTAGAGACAGCGTTTCACCATGTTGGCCAGGCTGGTCTTGAACTCCTGACCTGAAGTGATCCGCCCACCTCGGCCTCCCGAAGTGCTGGGGTTACAGGCATGAACCACCGCACTGAGCCATAAATGTTTCTTATTAGATTTAAGATCTGTGTTGGTGTTAATGTTGGAGGGGTATAATGGGGAATGTCCAACCCTCTCTTCCAACATGGCCTGAACAAGATGTTCAGGTTAACTCTGGAATGCCTTGGTCGAGAGGAAGGGTCCATTCAGATGGTTGGGGGACCTTAGAATTGTATTTTTGGTTTACAATACCAAAAATATTTATCTGTGAACCACGCTCAGAGTTTTCCCCATCCGGACAGTTTGGTTATACTGGATAACTGGTATAGCCACAACTGTGAGCTAAAGAAGAGGCACTCCTGCCATAGTGGCTGGGCACAGGTAGGAATTGGGTTTTCTGTTTGTGCAGCTTGCCTGTGCCACCTTTTACTGCCCATGCTCAATCCCAGATGCTCTACTTCCATCTTATAATGAATGGTTGCCTGCTTATAACCTGATGGGTCTGACAGACTTGGCTCATGATGGGTGATTCTGGCTGCATGATCACTTGATGACCCAATGTTGGGAGCTTTCTCTATCAGGACCTGGTAACATGCCAAGAGTTATATTTCAGAAAGCATACAGTCCTCTACTGCAGTGCATGGCCTTGCTTCAGGATCTCAAGGATCTATGGTGTAACTGTCCTGTTGACATTTACATCTTTTCCTACTACAACCACCTTCAAATACACTAGGCTCTGCTGGGTCCTAAGGCTCAAGCAACAGGGTAATTTCACTGCAGACTAGACCTGCTGTTGAGCACTTTCCTAACATGGGCCCCGCTCAAACCTGGCAATCATTTGTCCCCCCTAGCCTATGGGTTGGAGCAGTAACCCCAGTATGAATTATGCTGCCTCTAGAATCTGAAAAGTCCTATTTAGGTGCTGTACTGCATTCTTCAGAGTGGGATGTGCAATTTGCAATAATTTGACTTTAGTTTGGATGGGATATCTTAGTGTTCCCTGAACCTTGGACCTCTGAAAATTTTATTGATGTGGCAAACACCTGACTCTATTTTTTATTGTATTTTTTACTTTGGAGCATCATCATGCTAATACCTCTTGCTTATCTGGGGGAATTAACATGATGCCATTGATATATTGGATCAATGTCATGTTCTGTGGATATCCAGACGGTCAAGATATATTCAGACTCTATTATGACATGGGCAAGAGGGTTATCATAGCCCAAAACCTGCAAATGTACACTCCTGACACCTTCCATGTATATGCAAACTGTTTCTGCTAGGAAAGGAAAGAAGGGCCTCTGCTGAATCAGTGACCTCGTTTACTTGAAGCCACATTAATCTGCCCTAGCAAAGATACCACATCTGGTACAATGGCTGCAATAGGAACTAAAATGTGGTGTCTTTTTTTCAGTGGTATACTGTAGTTCTTCAGAATCCTTCTAATTTTTGTAGTAGACAGATAAGAATTTAATGAAAATATCACAGGGATGACCACTCCCATGTCTTTAGCTATTTGAACGGCACTAATTTTCATGTTCCTCTCTCACCCCTGGGAGATATTGTGGTGGTGTTTTTTTCTTTAAATTTACTTTATTTGCCTTGGGGAGAGGGTGAGATGGGTGGACAGTATCAATTGCTTTCACTTGGTCTTCCTGCATAAGATGGCTCTTACCCCGCAGGTCAAGAACCCAATATAGGGGCTGGGCCAACTACCAATTTTGTCTATTCTGACTATACGTTCAAGGATAAGGTAAATGACCACAAACTGGTCTAATAGGAGAACTATAATGGTTCCAGGTATCATTGTCAACTCAAGCCCTATGTGCAATAATTTTTGAATTATTGTACCTCTTTTATCAGTGCAGTTACCTACGTAAATAAACATAGTTCCTCTTGGAGGACTGGCAGATTCATTAGTGTGCAAACCTTCCAAGATTTTGTAGCATCTTCACTCCTGGCAATTGGCTTCATCTTCAATTAATGATTACCAGGCTGGAAAACTGTCCTAGGTTTATATATTGGGCAAAGGATTGTGACTTTTTATTGGGCCAAATGCTGTTGGTCCCTTGATCATCCATCCTTAATTTCTTTTGATGGTACAAATAAAGTGTATATTGTTGTTGGCTGCTCATCTGTTTTCACCCCTAAGAATGCTGTGGTTTAATCTTCATAACTCTCAGGCACCCCTGGTTGCCTCTCTGACCTTGCAATTCATGATAATGGTTGCATTTATTTAGCTTCTGAGGCATATGAACAGCTTTCTGACTGCTATGGCTATCAGTGAACCTTTTTCATTAAGGAACTTTTTTGTCATCAGCTCCAGCATTTGATGCTGGTTCTCCTCTTTTCAGGGAATTCCTTATAGCTTTGGTAAATATTGTTCCCTCTAGGACTTCCCATGTGGCATAACTACCTGGTGCGTTTTTCAGTGTACACAAATGTCCACTCCAGCATGCTGACTTCCCTGAGTCATTTAATCCCTTCTTATACCATCTGCCATGGCAATCCCAGCATTTCAGTCTGACTCATTGTGGGCCATCAGCTTTTCCATGCTTCCAGGAGCATCTTATTATAGTACTTATAACTGCCATAGTCCACTGGTATAGTACTTTGTCCGACATTCCTGCTGCTCTGCTTTTTTTTTTTTTTTTAACTTTCTCATGCAGTGTTTGTGGACCTGATAGTGTTCCCTTTCAGAGAGGTGCTCTGCACCATGTCCTCTTGACTATTTCAATGTTCAAGTCACCATATTCATTTATCCAATGAGCTCTTTTCTATAGTTTTTTAAAATGCAATATTTTCTTCTTGGGCATGGATGGACAGTATCGATTGGGGAGCAATGACTCAGAGATTGTGGATGATATAACATCCTTACAATTTCTCACAGATGCAAATCTCTGCATTTAGCCTGAAAGTGACTAAGTGTACTATGAGTATGATATGACCTAAGGCTGAATTCAACCTTCATGCCAAAATGGTTCCTAAACAATGGAAAGTTGAGTGAACTTCTCAATAAGATGAAGGAAAACCTAAGGGCTATATCTCGAGCCTTTCTATGGTTGCCCAGCTCGAGGCTTACAGGAGGAGAGCAGAAGTGTCTGGGTTTGGCTATGTGCTCTTACAGGCAGCGAGGATAGAAGGACAGAATGAAGCCTCCTACAAACTACACATATTCTGCAATGTGCTACTTTATACACTTTACAAGCTAATGATCTCTCACTTTTCTGTCTCTCCCTCAAGTTTGCAATTTTCCTCCTAAAATTGCCCATGGGCATTATAAACAATCTAGTTCATACAGCTTTTTCAAAGAAGAGATTACATATGAATGTGATAAAGGCTACATTCTGGTCGGACAGGTGAAACTCTCCTGCAGTTATTCACGCTGGTCAGCTCCAGCCCCTCAATGTAAAGGTAACTCCAGCTTCCTTTTCAGTTCAAGATTAAGTGGGTGGACGTGTCCTGAGAGCACTGAGAGCTAAGTTTCTTCCCTGTCAGAGGCAGCATGAAAACATTTGATTTGATTTATATTAAATAATCAATATATGCAAATGGTACCCAATGCAAAAACTACAAAGGGCACACACAAACATTAATGTCCTCCATTTCTTTCTCCCAATCACAAAATTCAGCCTTCTTGGGGCAGCCCATACCGGGTTTCTTGTATATTTCCAGAAATATTCTAAAAGTATCACATTTTATCTTAGTGTACCTGTGGCCTGTGGCAAAGTTTCCATAGAAACTTGCTCTAGTATGAATATAGGCTCCCCTGAGTGAATTCTAAATATCATGAGTGACAGTTATTTCCACCAGAGTCTCATGCAGGGCATGCACCACCTGCTATGATATAGATGGTGTGTGTTGGTGTGAGGGGTCAGGGAGGGTGAAGGGGGACTCGTAGTTTGCAGCAGTTGTGGGGACAGGAGGAGTTGAGATCAGGTCTGATTTTTACATGCATAGAAGTTTGCTGTCAACATGCATGACTTTGCTGTCAAAAACTTCAGTATTTATTTGCCATCATTGTTTCTTTTGTACACAGGAGAATGATAGTCAAGAAGGAAATTTTTTTTATTATACTTTAAGTTCTGGATGACATGTACAGAACATGCAGTTTTGTTACATAGGTATACATGTGCCCTGGTGGTTTGCTGCACCCATCAACCTGTCACCTACATTAGGTATTTCTCCTAATGTTATCTCTCCCCTTGCCCCCCACCCCCCGACAGGCCCCAGTGTGTGATGTTCCCCTCCCTGTGTCCATGTGTTCTCATTGTTCAACTCCCACTTATGAGTGAGAACATACAGTGTTTGGTTTTCTGATCTTGTGATAGCTTGCTGAGAATGATGGTTTCCAGCTTCATCCATGTCCCTGCAAAGGACATGAACTCATCCTTTTTTATGGCTGCGTAGTATTCCATGGTGTATATGTGCCACATTTTCTTTATCCAGTCTATCATTGATGGGCATTTGGGTTGGTTCCAAGTCTTTGCTATTGTGAATAGTGCTGCAATAAACATACGTGTGCATGTGTCTTTATCATAGAATGATTTATAATCCTTTGGGTATATGCCCAGTAATGGGATTGCTGGGTCAAATGGTAATTCTAGTTCTAGATCCTTGAGAAATTGCCACACTGTTTTCCACAATGGTTGAACTAATTTACACTCCACCAACAGTGTAAAAGCATTCCTATTTTTCCACAATCTCTCCAGCATCTGTTGTTTCCTGACTTTTTAATGATCACCATCCTAACTGGTGTGAGATGGTATCTCATTGTGGTTTTGATTTGCATTTCTCTAATGACCAGTGATGATGAGTATTTTTTCATAGGTCTGTTGGCTGCATAAATGTCTGCAAGAAGGAAATTTTTATACTTAGAATCTTGCAGCAATCAAAACTGTGAGTGACAGTTACCTCGTTAGTTGGGATTCTGGGGTCACATACCTTCTTTTAGAAATATCCTGTCATGGAAACAACAGATGCTGGAGAGGATGTGGAGAAATAGGAACACTTTTACGCTGTTGGTGGGAGTGTAAATTAGTTCAACCATTGTGGAAGACAGTGTGGCGATTCCTCAAGGATCTAGAACTAAAATACGATTTGACCCAGCAATCCCATTACTGGGTATATACGCAAAGGATTATAAATCATTCTACTATAAAGACACATGCACATGTATGTTTATTGCAGCACTATTCACAGTAGCAAAGACTTGAGACCAACCCAAATGCCCATCAATGATAGACTGGATAAAGAAAATGTGGCACATATACACCATGGAATACTATGCAGCCATAAAAAAGGATGAGTTCATGTCCTTTTCAGGGACATGGATGAAGGTGGAAACCATTATTCTCAGCAAACTAACGCAGGAACAGAAAACCAAACACCACATGTTCTCACTCATAGGTGGGAGCTGAACAATGAGAATACATGGACACAGGGAGGGGAACATCACACACTGGGGTCCGTCAGGGGGTGGGGGGCAAGGGGAGGGATAGCATTAGGAGAAATACCTAATGTAGATGATGGGTTGATGGGTGCAGTAAACCACCATGGCACATGCATACCTATGTAACAAACCTGTAGATTCTGCACATGTATCCCAGAACTTAAAGTATAATAAAAAAAAGAAATATGCTGTCATATTACATGAAAATGTTATTACTTTGAGCAAGTGTCTTAATGTATCTCAACTGTCTCTTAGATAAAATGGGAATAATAACAGTGCTCATTTCATAGGGCTGCCAGGAGGCTTAAATGATAGCAACATAAAGTGCCTAGCAGAAGTCTGATAGGTAGTCATACTCAATAAAATGCTAATACGAATGTTTTCAAATGAAGAGAAAGATAGAACAATTAGCAGAACTAAATACAGTTCATTCTTATTATCCGAGACTGTTATCATGTCCTTCTTCATAGATTTACAGATTTCTTAAAAATATGTTTCCATTACAGCTCTGTGTCTGAAACCAGAATTACTGAATGGAAGGTTGTCTGTGGATAAGGATCAGTATGTTGAGTCTGAAAATGTCACCATCCAATGTGATTCTGGCTATGGTGTGGTTGGTCCCCAAAGTATCACTTGCTCTGAGAACAGAACCTGGTACCCAGAGGTGCCCAAGTGTGAGTGGGTAAGTGGCACAATTCAAGGAAGGTCTGTGCTGTCAACCCCTAAAAATGGTGGCATCCCCCAGAGCTCTGTACCACTCAACAATGGTGAAATCTGACTTGTCAGGATTCATTTCTGAGCCACTCCCACTCAAAGAAACTCTTTTTGTCCTGAAGCATTCTGGTAAGTTAGGGGTGGCAAGTTCTCCTGTTCTCACTTGAGAACAGGAAAAACTGAGCCCTTACAGAGCAGGGTTTCATAGACCCAGTAGTACTGATTTCTAGCTTAACTTTTGCTAAGCTATATAATATATTGTTGTTCCATTTCTGGATGGTCAGCAAAAACAGCCTCTGTTACCATGGGGGCCTTCTGGACAGCTGTCTCAGAACAGATCCATGTTCCCCTGGGGAAGACTGTGGTGGGACCCAAGTGATTTCTTGTTTTCCCAGCCTCAACCACCAGTCTGAGGTTGGTCTTGGTTCAATCCTGTAGTCCTTCCACTGTCAGGATCCACCCTCCTTTATGATTAGAAGAGAAGCTTCTCAATCACACCCACCACTTATATCTTTTAGGAGACCCCTGAAGGCTGTGAACAAGTGCTCATAGGCAAAAGACTCATGCAGTGTCTCCCAAACCCAGAGGATGTGAAAATGGCCCTGGAGGTATATAAGCTGTCTCTGGAAATTGAACAACTGGAACTACAGAGAGACAGTGCAAGACAATCCACTTTGGATAAAGAACTATAATTTTTCTCAAAAGAAGGAGGAAAAGGTGTCTTGCTGGCTTGCCTCTTGCAATTCAATACAGATCAGTTTAGCAAATCTACTGTCAATTTGGCAGTGATATTCATCATAATAAATATCTAGAAATGATAATTTGCTAAAGTTTAGTGCTTTGAGATTGGGAAATTATTAATCATCCTCTGTGTGGCTCATGTTTTTGCTTTTCAACACACAAAGCACAAATTATTTTTCGATTAAAAATGTACGTATAAAAAACTATTTTGTCTTTGTGGTCATTTAGGACTCTGTGAAATAAGCGTCCTTAAAAAACCCATAATATAAAGTTAATACATTAATACATTTGTTTTACTGTTTGGGCCACAAATAATAGGTACTTGGGTTTTGTTTGTTTTTTTTGTTTTTTTTTTTGAGACAGACTCTCACTCCGTTGCCCAGGCTGGACTGCAGTGGCACGATCTTGGCTCACTGCAACCTCCACCTCCCAGGTTCACACAATTCTCCTGCCTCAGCCTCCTGAGTAGCTGGGATTACAGGTGTGTGCCATCATGCCCAGCTAATTTTTGTATTTTTAGTAGAGATGGGGTTTCCCCACTTTGGCCAGGTTGGTCTCGAACTCCTGACCTCAAGTGATCTGCCCACCTTGGCCTCCCAAAGTGCTGGGATTACAGGTGTGAGCCACCATGCCTGGCCATACTTGGGTTCTTATCGTGGACAGACTGCCTTTACTCCACAGTTTCATGTGTGCACAACACTCATGTCCTCCCTGGTGAGGTTAAATGTCAACACACCCTCAAAGCCTCCCCCATTCTCCCGCTCTGGGGGAGTCACGCCTT
Organism: Gorilla gorilla gorilla; assembly: GCF_029281585.2. Taxonomy (NCBI): domain Eukaryota; kingdom Metazoa; phylum Chordata; class Mammalia; order Primates; family Hominidae; genus Gorilla; species Gorilla gorilla. The sequence goes on along the minus strand of NC_073224.2, from coordinate 49,610,686 downwards.
CCCCTGAGCCCCTGTGCACATTGTCTCTTTGACTTATGCCACATCTCCACTATTGCCTTCCATGAAGGAAGTTTACTTTTGTGTCTGACTTCCTCATTCCAACCCCAGAGAAGGAACTTCGAAAGACAGATGAAGATGAAGCCCACATGTCAGTCCTCTGCATATGCTCAATTCTTCTGTCTGATTTGGTCACCATTTTCCTTAATATTAAGTTAAAACAGGTTGAGCAACTGCCCCACACAGGAAGAGATATCCCATATCAAACTTCCTTATAACTCTGGGTACTCTAGGAACTTTTATTCCTTTAAGTCATCACTTTTTCTGACTCTTGCTTCCTGTGCAGTCTCTTTCTCACTCTTATCCCAGCTCCTCTGGCTGTCTTTTCTCTCCCTGCACACAGAACTCTGGCCTTTTGAACACTGGCCTTTTTGGCTTAATTTTCCCAAAATTATGTGAAGGAAATGGCATTATGGCAGGCTTTCACAGAACTTTAGACGTAACAGAGGAGGTGGCGCTGTTGGAGAAACCCACTGCTATAGTTTGAGTGTTTGTCCCCTCCAAACTCATGTTGAAAGTAAATCCCCAATGTGGAACTATTGAAAGGTGGGGTTTTTAAGAGGTGACTGGTTCTTGGGGGTTCTGTCCTGATGAATGGATTAAACCATTCATAGATGAATATTTCGTGTGCTAATGAGAAGAATGTGTTTTCACAGCTGTTATCACAGAAGTGGGACTGGTGGCTTTATAAGAAGAGGAAGAGAGACCTGAGTTAGTATGTTCAGCCCCCTTGCCATGTAATGCCCTGTGCCACCTTGGGACCCTGCAAAGTCCCCACCAAGAAGGTCCTCACCAGATGCCAAGCCGTGGCCTTGGATTTGCCAGCCTTGAGAATTGTAAAAAATAATTTTTTTTGTTTATAAATTACCCAGTTTCAGGTGTTCTGTTATAAGCAACAGAAAATAGACTAAGACATCCACTTAACATCAAACGTATCTATCCATGATCTTAAAAGCCATTACCTACTAGGCTACTAGGCATTTCTTGGTTTAATGTTTATTTTTGAATTTCCTCTGATACAAGAATTTGTGAGCAACTAGTTTCCCTGAAAGGTGGTTCCAGAAAACACTGTGAGTGAGTGGGCAGTAAGATGGAGAAGGGAAGAAAGCCCATGAGGGAACATTGTTGAGGGGGTTATTTCATTGCCGACTGGGACTCAATCATGCTGGAAGCATCTGAGAGCATGTAGAACCCAACTCTGAGTTGTCCTCCTCAGGAAAAAGACCTGGGTATTTTTCTGCCTATTCTCTTCTCTCACTGGTGAAGTTTTGCTCCAGTAGCAATGGCTCCCAGACCCAAGGGATCTACACTGTTGGCTGGCTGAGCAGGCTCCAAGGATGGGGCTCACCATCAGTCAGAGAGACATGGGTAGCCAATGACACCTATGGGACCATTTGCAGTAACCTCTAGAGTAGGTCAAGGCCATATGGCCAGGATACAGATGGACTCTTCTACAGCTGCCTTTTCTGTATGGTCCCATCTGTTGACTAAGCACAATGGCATCAGCCAGTCTCTACTGGCTTACAGAAATATCACTAACTTTTTTGTATTAATGTTGAATCTTGCAACTTTACTGAATTCATTTATCAATTCTAACAGTTTTTTATGGAGTCTTTATGTTTTTCTAAATATAAGATAGTGTCATCTACCAACAGGGACATTTTGACTTCTTCCTTTCCAATCTGAATGCCCTTTTATCCCCTTTTGCTTGTCTAATTGCTCAGACTAGGATTTCCAGTACTATGTTGAATAAAAGTGGTGAAACTTGGCATCTTTCTTTTGTTCTAGATCTTAGAAGAAAGGCTTTCAACTTTTCCCCATTTAGTATGGTATTAGCTATGGGTTTGTGACTTAATGGCCTTTTTTGTTTTTAGGTACTTGGTATAATTTTGATTTCTAAAAATCTGCTGTGACTTGTTTTATGGCCTAACATAATCCTGGAGAATATTTCATGTGGTAATGAGAAAATGTGTTTCTGCAGCTGTTAGATGAAATGTTCCATAAATATCAATTTGTTCCATTTGGTATAGTGTGTAGTGTAACTCCGAAGTTTGTTTGTCAATTTACTGTATGGATTATCTGTTTATTGCTGACAGTGGGGTGTTCAAATCTTCTAGTGTTATTCTATTGCAGTCAATCTCTCTCTTTAAGTCTATTAATATTTGCTTTATATATTTAGGTGCTCTGGTGTGGAGGGTATATACATACACACATACATACGCAAACACAATTGTCATATCCCCTTGCCATATTGACTTCTTTATCATTACATTTATTACAAAATAATCTTCTTTTAAAAAATCGTTTTTGATTTGAAGTCTATTTTATCTAAGCGTATCTACTCCTGCTTTTTTTGGGTTGTTTCGCATTGGTTACTTTCTTCATCCTTTCACCTTTAGTGTATGCATGTCTTTATAGGTGAAATGAGCTTCTTGAGGACAGCATATAGCTGAGTCTTGTTTTTTAAAATCCATTCTGCCACTCTATGTCTTTTAATAGGATAATTTAACCCATTTACACTCAAGATTATAACTGATAGCTAAAGATGTACTATTACCATTTTGTTGCTTATTTTGTTTTTTTTTTTGAGTCTTTCTTTGTTCCTCCCTTACTCTTTTCCTTCATAGTTAAGTCTTTGTCTCTAGTAGTATCTTTTGATTTCATGCTATTTATTTATTTTTAATTTATTTTTAAATTTTATTTTATTTTAAGTTCTGGGTTACATGTGCAGGACATGCAAGTTTGTTACACATGTAAATGTGTGCCATGGTGGTTTGCTGCACCTATCAACCCAACACCTAGGTATTTTTTTTTCACTGCTAAAATATTTTATTTTAAAATGTACCACAGTGAATGGATGTATCCATACTGGTTTTTATAAATGTACACACGCACATCCATATATTCGACAAAGTATATATATGTACTGGCTAAAGACCTATCCAAAAGAGGAAATATTTCTAGAAAGTTCATGTGTTTATACTTCATTTGACAATTAAAACTTACTTATTTGAACTGAAGTTTCAGTTGCTTAGCAATGACTAATAATACCAATGCCTGTCAATAATGACAACTAAATTGAGAACTGTAAATTTCACTGCTGCGCCTTGGGTCAAAATCTTCAATGATGGAATCCTAAATAAGTAACAGTTATTCCTATAATGGGGTATATATTCAGAAGGAATAAATATCTGCCACTATTACCAAAAGACTGTTCTCTGCAGAGCTCAAAAAAGTATTATGCCACAATACATCATTTGTATTTAAAAAGGATCTCTTGTTTAGATGCCACTGCAGATTCTGCTTTTACTAAACAGAAAGGCAGCACCCCATTTCTTTCTTGTAAAGGAGGGAAGTCTTTTATAAAAAACTCTTTGAAGAAGTTTTGGTAGTTACGTTCAGAGTCAAACACAGCAGCACTTTATTAACAAGGACAGAGTAACATAATCACAAGGAAATACTTGTAAGTCTAAATTAAATGATATCTTGGACAGCATAAAATGAATAATAACAAGGGCAGGCATCTCAATGTGTCTGTCTCACAGCTGTTCAATGTCAAAGTAATTTGTAAGTGAGGAAAGACAAGAGCAACATTTACATCACAAATTGACTGTAAAATACTTCATTACATTGAGAAAGGTAATCAATGGTCAAAATCCATAACCAGAAGGAGATACCATTCGAGTATCTATCAATGGGCCAAACAGACCTGTTAGATTTTAATACTGCCTGGTATGGAACTCAGATACTGATTTCCTCTCTATGTAGGAAGCCAATGTTCATGTTCTTGATAATAGTCCTTAATCTTTCTGATTGAGGCAGTCCAAACCCATCTGACCTCAGAACACTAGGTCTAAGAGTCAACTTCTTACATTGATATATTTTCCTTGAGTTCTTTCATGGTGCTGTAATCAGCATGTTACTATAATCTGAAAATGATATGGGGCACAAAGGAGCTATATATATATCTGAAATTATATATATATATATGAAAAGTATCCCATATTCCAGTATCACGTGACAAAAAATTTATGGTTAAATTATTTAAGACATTTACTTTATTTTTCTTGTGGCCATCCATTTAATTAAGTGAAGAACATCAGTGTATTAAGAAGGTCCCTCTTTATCACATGATATTTCTAAGCAGGTATTTAGGAATGCTCAGAAGATTCCACTTTCAGTTGCCTAAGGCCTCCTAAGACATAATTTAAAGTGAGACTTGAACAGAAACAAGTATCTTCTGACTCTAGCTGAAATCGTAGAAATAGTTTCTGTTTAAATCCTGGGAAAACTTAGATAAGGTATGTGAAACTGAAAAAAGATCGAGTCAGCACACACAGATAAAGGATGCAACAGATACCAAGATGGGTAAATGCCCAATTATTTTCAGTCCTCATAATCTGTACAAAGCTATGAGGCAACCAGTAGGCCATATCTCACTAGGCAGCCTTTGAGGAAGATGTTTCCCTATTTGAAACACAAGAAATTATGAAAATATGGAGATGAAGAGGGAGCAGTTCTGTGCTTCTTGCTGTGTTATCTTTATTATATTCCTAGTGTCACTGAGACTAGTTTAAAAACAGCCTGCAACAAGAATATTCTCATCACCAACCACCTTTTCCACCTTTCTTCTTTTTCTGTTGCTGTTTCTTTTTTGTTGCTGGAGCCCCTGCAGGTTTCTGACCCATCACCTAGATATTAAGCCCTGTGTGCATTAGCTATTTATCCTGGTGCTCTCCCTCCCCCTGCCCCCTAACAGGCCCCAGCGTGTGTTGTTCCCCTCCCTGTGTCCATGTGTATGTGTTCTCATTGTGTAGCTCCCACTTATAAGTGAGAACATGTGGTGTCTGGTTTTCTGTTCCTGTGTTAGTTTGCTGAGGATAATGGCTTCCAGCTCCATCCATGTCCCTGCAAAGGACATGATCTCATTCCTTATTATGGTTGCATAGTATTCCATGGTGTATATGTACCACATTTTATTTATCCAGTCTATCATCGATGGGCATTTGGGTTGATTCCATGTCTTTGCTATTGTAAATAGTGCTGCAATGAACATACACATGCATGTGTTTTTATAACAGAATGATTTATATTCCTTTGGGTATATACTCAGTAATGAGATGGTTGTGACAAATGGTATTTCTGGTTCTAGGTCTTTGAGGAACCACCACACTATCTTCCACAGTGGTTGACATTTATTTTTTAATGTATCTATTACAAGTTTTTGTGTTGTGGTTTCCCTAAGGTTTATAAAAAATTTTATAGTCATAACAGGTTATTTTAAACTGACAATTTAACTTCGATCACAAAGAAAAGAATGATAGCAAAAACAAACTCTTCTTTAACATCACTCCTCCCCACATTTTGATGTCTCTATTTGCATCTTTTTATATTGCCTGTCTCTATTGTTGCAGTTATTATCTGAATAGTTTGTTTTATAGTCTTCATGCTAAAGATATAAGTGGTTGAGTTTCTACAGTTACATTATTCTAAATTTGTCTGTAAACTTACTTTTACCAATATGTTTTATACCTCCAGATGTTTTCTTCTAATACGTTAGTGTTCTTTTCTTTCAGACTGAAGAGTTCTCTTTAACATTTCTCTTAAAACAAATCTGGTCTTGATGAATTCCCTCAAATTTTCTTTATCCAGGTAAGTCTTTATCTCTTATTCATGTTTGAAGTTAGCTTTGCTGGGTACTAATATTTGTGTTGGACTTTTTTCTTTAGTACTTTGAATATATCCTTCCACTCTCTCTTGGCCTGCAGAGTTTCTGCTGAGAAATCTGAAAGTTGTATTGGGGCTCTGTTTAATGTGACATATTTCTTTTCTCTTGCTGTTTTAAGTATTCTTTCTAGGTCTGACATTTGATAATTTCATTATGCTGTACCTTGGGGAAGAATTCCTCTTTGGGTTGAAGTGGATTGGTGACCTCTGAGCTCCATTCATAGATGAGCTCTGAGCTCCATGTACCTGAATTCTACAATCTTTCTCCAGATATGGGGATTTTCAACCATTATTTTCTTAAATATTCTTTCTAGGCCTTTTTTGTCTCTTGTCTCCTTGCAATCTCCTATTATGCAGAGGTTTGTTTGATTGAGTCCCATAATTCTCATAGGCCTTTTTCACTGCATTTTATTCTTTTTCCTTTTTGCCCTCTGATTGGTTAATTTCATATGTTTTGTCTTTGAGCTTGCTGAATCTTTTTTTTTTTTTCCTGTCACTCAGGCTAGAGTGCAGTGGTGCAACCACAGGTCACTGTCACCTTGAACCCCAGAGCTTAAACCACTCTCCCATCTCAGCCTCCTGAGGAGCTAGGACTACAGGCATGCACTACCATGCCTGCCTTTTTTAAGAGACGAGGAGTCTTATTATATTGCCCAGGTTGGTCTCAAACTCCTGGTCTCAAGCAATCCTCTTACCTTGGCCTCCCAAAGTGCTGGGATTATAGGCATAAGGCACTGTGTCAGGGCCCAGGCTTGCTGATTCTTTCCTTTGTTTGATCAGGTCTGCTGCTGAAGTTTTCTGTTGGGTTTTTCAGTTCAGTTATTGTATTCTTTATTTCTAGAATTTTGATTTGGTTTTTAAAAGTTGTTCCCAGGCTGGGCATGGTGGCTTAGGCCTGTAATCCCAGTGCTTTGAGAGACCAAAGGGAGAGGATGGCTTGAGCCCAGGAGTTTGAGACCAGCCTGAGCAATATAGGGAGACCCTGTCTCCACAAAAAAATTAAAAATTAGCCAGGCATTCTGGCGTGTGCCTGTAGCAGTCACTTGGGAAGCTGAGGCTGAAGGATCACTTGAGACCAGAAATTCAAGATGGCATTGAGCTATGATCATACCACTGCACTCCAAGCTGGGTGAAAAAGTGAGCCCTCCATCTCTAAAAAACAAACATCAAATAAAAATTGTTCTTATTTCTTTGTCAAATTTCTTATTTTGTTTCTGGATTGTTTTATAAATTTTATTTAATTTTCTATCGATATTTTTTGTGATTTCCTGAATTTTTAAAAGAGGGTTATTATTAATTATTTCTCAGGCAGCTCACAGATCTTTAATTCTTCAGGGTCTATTACCAGAGCTTTGTTCGTTTTTTTCCCTGATTTTTTTTCAGTCTTGTGTCTTTACATTGATGCCTGTTCATTCGAAGAGATGGCCACCTCTTCCAACTTTTGCAGGTGCTCTTTGGTGATGTTAGACTTTTATTACTTAACATTAGAACTTTATTTGCTGGCCTGTAGTTGCTTCCCATTCTGGAAAGGATTTATATTGAGCACCAGAACTTAAACACTTCCCTGGAACTAAATCACCACCCTTTCATTTTTTCCCAATCTGGGGAAGACTTATTGTGAGTACCAGAACTTATAGCTTGCACAGGAACTTAAACACAGACCTGCAGTGGTTTCCAGGTCTGGGGAAGACTTAAGAGAGCACCAGAACTTCATCACTGACCTTTCAGTTGCTTCCAGGTCAGGGGAAAGTTCCATGTAAGCATCTGGGCCGTGTGGGAAATCTGACCAGGGACTCAGGCCTTCCCATGGGTTGTGTCCCATGAAGCACTATGGCACTATCCAGTCTCCTCTGTGTGATGCCCAGCTGATTTAAATGCGGAGTAGCCACCAAGATCCACATGCCAGTCCCTGTGATAAGCACCTTTTCCCCCCACTTGTCTTCAATTCACCCCAGGTGGTTCAGTCCCAGTGCTTCCTGTGGGACAGGACTGCCATGGGCTTCCCATGAAAATTTCCAGACCAGTGGGGAGATAGAATGTCCACTTCCAGTTCCCTCCTTCCATCTTGGAAACTGTGGGTCCAGGGAAGTTCTCTGTGAGTGGCGGTTATGCCAGCTTAGGGGAGAGGGTGGCACAGTCTAAAATGGCCATTTCTATTACCAGTTGTGGTTTTGTTGTACGGGCTTTCTCCTCTTCTCTCTCAGGTTCTGGTGAATTCAAGGTGGTGTTCTTGTCTTTGAATAGTTACTAGCTGTACTTTTGTGGGGAGGAGTGGTGCTGAGGATCTTCTATTCCACCAACCATAAATGAACTAATTTCATAAATAAAATTAAAATTTCCACTATCCAGAAAGTCACTTTCCACACCATTTTATGAGTGGATAAGAATGGGTAATTATGTATGTGTATATTTTCATGTTATTAACATGCTTAAACAAAGATCCACCCCAAGTCTCAGTCTTTAAGAGTACAGAGAAAACAGTTGAGGTTTTTAAATATTAGCCCTTTATTTTTCCTTTCTTACCATTCTTTACTAATATAAAGGAGTAGTGTTGACTTATTTTCACATAGATTTAAATTATCCTTCCATTCTTTAATTTATCCTTTTATTTAAATCCCTTTTAAAAATTATTTAAAATAAATACATATATATTCTAACAAATATTAAAACAATAAAGGTAGGTATAGAGAGCTTACCTCCATTATATTACCCATTTTTCTCTTTCCATTTTAAATTTAAATTTCACATTTAAGATTTTAACTTTGTACATAATTCTATAAATTATAAACCATGTTAGAAACGAATCTATTTCTTGACCTATCAACTTTATTTATCTTTAAAATTAAGATACATTCACGTTTAACAAATTAGCATATTATCTGGTGCACACAGTTCCCTTTCCCTACTCCCAGAGAACCACTGTCATATCTTGCAACATTTTTTTCCTGATATTTATGTTCATATTTTAAGGCAATGTTTTTTCTATTTTTCTTAAATTATTCATTTTAGCTGTTATCTATTGATTACAGATATATATTTAATCATCTTCTAATATACCACCTGCTTTTCCTTTTTGTTTCAATATAATTATTGCATAATTTTGGTTACATCAATAATAACTTTTACATGTTATGACTATGCAGTATACCAAATAGCGTTTTGTGAGTATGTTTCATTGCTTTTGTTTTAATACGTTGTCTATAATGTCCTTTTCCAGTGACGTTTGTTTGCTTGCTTGTTTTGTTTTCTATATTTCTATTTACATTTCCTCCTAAATGCGCCAAGAGATTTTTCAGTCTACCAAATCTATTCCAAATGTTGAGATATCATATGCTTTATCAATTCCTTTCTTATTCCTGTGTGTCTTTCTGCCAAAGTCCTAGAAACAGACCTTGAAACAAGAATTAAAGTGTAGGTAATTTGTTTAGGAGGTGCAGGAAACACCAGGAGAGAAAGGCAGTGAGATATGGAAGGAAAGTCAACCAAAAAGGATACGTTAGCAAGCTAGTTAGGATGACCACAGCCTCATCCCAAGGGACACTGGTAAAGATGGTGAACTCGCACCTCAGAGTAATCATAGCTAAGGGTAGGGAGCTGGGATATTTATACATACTTCCATCAGTTGTTAATTGAGATCTGCTTCTGCAAGGTGTTATCTTCAGTTTATCCTGCTAATTGCAAATCAGAGTAGCCTTCGATGGTTGTGGAAAAAGCCTGGGTAAAAGGAAACAGATATAGGCAGTTGGAAGTTGTTTAGAGTGTGCTAAAGTGGCAGGGCGCTGGTGATACTGACAGGACATTGACAGGGGCTGCTACACACTACAACAAGCAATGGATGTTCCCAAATCTGTAGACTCACCTTCCTGCCCTGTCTTTACTTTGTTGACTCATGTTCTCTTTCTTATTTCCTCATTCTATTGGAGCACATCCTCCAGGAACTGCCTAAGAAATGATGTATAGGAAGTAAGCTATTGAGTGAACTCCTATATTCTTGAAACTGTCATTATTTTCACACTTGATTGATAGTTTGGCTGGGCGTAGTAGGGTGGGTAAAGTGTAATTTTTCCTCTCATTTTAAAGGAATTTGTCTACTGTTTTAATATATTCCATACAGCTATTGAGAAGTCAAAAGACATCCTGATTTCTGACCTGATTTTTCCTCAACGCTGGAAGCTTTTAGGATACAATCTTTACTCATGGTGTTCTAAAATATCATGTTGGTATACTTTACTGTATGATTTATTTTTATTTATTATGCTAATTATTGATGGGCTCTTTCACTCTATAAACTCATGTTCTTTTATTCTGAGAAATTTTCTTAGAAAATGTTTTCAGTAACATTTCTTCACTGTTTTCTCTTTTCATGGAAACCAAAATCATTTGATATTGGACCTCCTTGTTAATTATTGGATTTAGTTATGTTTTCTGCCCTCATTCTTACCTTCAATTCTCCAAACACTTTTTTGGAGATTTCCTTGACTTCATTTTTTTTTCTGAATTTTTCAATTTCTTTTAAGAATACTTTCTAACATTTTCCAAAGAATTTTTAAAAATTGTTTTCTGTTTTTAAAAAAATAGTAATCCTGTTCTTTCCACCTAGATTCATTATTGTCTCTATGGAGCTATTTTGCAATAGAGAAGTATGATTTTGCTCCCTGAAAACCTCTGTTAATGATCATTGGTCAGCAGTTGTTCTTTAAGAGTAAGGCCGAAATAATCTCATTTAAAGTTCTGTGTATGTGAACAAATTTTGCTGGCAGCAGGCTTACTTGCAGCATGATGGGACAGTGAGGCATTTTAAATTAACTTGTGGCTATAACAGAGAGTGTTAATTGTTTCCCTGTATTAACCTCTATTTTCACTTTAAGTAATAGAACCACTTCTACCATTTCAGCAGGGCACAGGGTTGCTCAACTAGTCCCTCCCTTGGAGCAACCTTCCAAAAAATGCAACATGCTTGTCACCTTCTTAAAAAGGAAGCTTCTTGCTCTCCTCTTCCTCTTCCATACTCTTGAGGGCTGAAATGCTGATAGGGTGCCTGAGAGCCAGCTTCTGCCTTTTTGAGAAGGACAGCATCCTAGGGGATATTAAAGCAACAAGGAGAAAAGGCCCTAGTCCCTAGTTGACCATGTTGAGCAGTACTGCCTTCCATCCTGACTGGGTTTTTGCCTCCGAACTGTTTTTGAAAGAAAAATAAAGTTCTACCTGCTCTGAGCCATTGAGTTTTTGGTTGTCCTATCTCATGACAAGTATAGGACAATGAATATCCAAATACTGATGTTTATAGGTGTCTTCTTTGTTGCTGTCCAGTTGCTCCAGAGAAGGAACTTCTGTGTTTTTTTTTTGCCTGTTTACAACTTGAGTTTACAACTTAAATTTCTCCTGTGCAAGATGAGGCAATTACTGCTTCTGTACTTTTAAAAATTCTGTTTCTCCCTCTATTCCTCAGGCTATTTCCATCACCACATTACTTTTGCACTATCAACATCGAGAGAACTTTCTTTCCTGAAATGATTGCTCCTATCCCTAAAAGACACAGCAGTTGCGTTTGTCTGCTTGCTTTAAGTTAAATGTTTTTCTTTACACTATGACTAACTAGTTCATATATTTCCTTCAGAAGTTCACCCACAGTGGTGCTGAATAATTACACCAGGAGTAAAAAATGTATAGGTTATTTGGAATGTGAATCTGTTGCTAAAGTTTAGTTGATCCTGAGAAAAGTCAACTACGAAACCCCTGCTGCCAAATATTCTTCTTTGACCACAAGAAAATAAATTAAAACGAAGTGAATTCTTTCTATTCCAGGTTTAATAATTGTGGGGAGAAAGCAATTGGAAAGCTAGAGGCTCGGCTCTGCCCTAAAAAAGTTATAACTAAAGAGAGACTATTTTGATCCCATTACCATTTTATATTTATGGGCACTAAAAAAGGGGGATGCTATTTTCTAATATTTCTCTGAATTTAGGAATTACCCTTCCTAGTGCTGTTTCTGCCAATTTTAACCAATAAGTGACCGTCTGATACCAAGTCTATTTGCATATTTAGGGATATAGTGAATTCTCCTTTATTTAAAAAATAATACTCTTTATTCAAAATGTAAATACATTGAATAGATTATGTAATTAAAAATTATTTCCATAAAATTATTTTCCCTCAGAAACTTTATATGCCATCTATCTCAATACCAAGTAGAAGCTTATTACAAGTTTTAGATTATCCCAAAATGTCTGAGTCTCAGCCTGGGTCCAATCAGGAGACAGAAACCATACAATGATTTAAATAGAGGAAATTTAATATACAGAATTACTAAACTCTGATAAAAAAGTAATTATAAAATTTAAGAAAACTCTGTATGGTATTCTAGGGCTGAGGCAAGGTACTCAAGGGAGACAAACTGCAATGAGGTGCCCCTTCCCAAGGCTGGGGTTTAGACTTCATTAAAAAAGGTATAGTAGCAATCCACTGGATGCCAGAGAAGTTCACTAGTTGCCTGGACAAGAGCTGGTCTGTGGTCATTGGGCAAGTAGAAACCAAATATCCAGAATAGAGGCAGAATATAGGTGAGCTCCAGCTGGTGGCTACATGCATAAGCCTGCAGATAGGGTTGGGGGTCACTGGAACATGAGCTATCTGTGAGGGGAACCACAGATAGTGGCCAGATGGGCAGGTGTGCAGAAAAGTGACCCCAGTAGCAAGCCTCCAAGGCAGAGAAAGCACATAGGCAAGTAGGTGGCCAGGTGTGAGGGCATGAAGAGGGAGTAGGGGTGCTGTTGTGGCAAGAGTCTTGGAGAAGTATCCGTCAGAAGAACCACGGGGAGGTGATAGCCAGCCTGGTCCACGACTGCAAGATTGCCAGGGGATAGTGCATTCTGGGAAGAGGGCCTGGGGCAGACCACACCCATATATCTTACTAACCCATGATGTAGCAGCAGGAAACAGCAGGAGAATCCTTGCTTCCTGCAATGTCCCTCAAGCATCCTCTAATGAGAATATTAAACATCATTCTCACTGTAAAGGATTAATACTTAAGGGAATTTCATCCATTATCACAGAGCTGTAATAAATGGTTAGTTTGGATGTGAGAGGAAATGCACTGATAACTGGCACGGCACGTATAACTTAATGATGCTAAAATAAAACTGCAAAGTCAAACTACTCAAGGATTGCTTACAGCGAGACTTATGGAAGAGGAAGTACAGGAAGAGTAGCAGCAAATTCACTAAAATTTAGACTTATAAGCAATTTTGTTGAGTTTATTTTCAGTCAAGGAAAAATGATTATATATTTCCTACTAGTTGATAAAAAGAAACAGTTCTGAAAGAGGAGCTTATTTTCACTAATTAAAATAGAAAAACTTAAAATAGAAAATTAAAATTTATCCCATGGGCCATTTAATAAGAAACAGTGAATAACATAATTAGGACAATGCCAATAACATGGACAATAGCAAAGTTGTTTTTCAAATAGCCAAATATACCAGCCTTTAATAAGAACTGAGTTGATTTATTAAAACATAAATTAAGACTGATGCTTTTACAAGAAGTTAAGCAAGCTACTGATATCCAGGTACAGCTACTAAAGCTTTGTTTTGAATCAAAGATAGACCCTGGAATACATGGAAAAATGAATGGATTTCGTCTCTGTTAGACTAGTGATTCCTGCATTTGCTGAACATGAGAATAACTTGAGGCATTTCAAAAATAATTCAGGCATTGAAGCCTCATCAGATATATTTGATTAGGGGATTGGGAATCTGCATTTTAGCAAACACAGATATTTTGGGGGAGCTGCCTCACTCAAGGTGGCAGTCTTTCTCTGGGATGCCCACATTTATTGATTGGTTGGTGCAGTGGTACAAAAGCCCAGTTTTACTTAATCCTGGACACCTTTGAAGGGCCAGTCCAACTTTAGAGGATGCTCTGAAGTCTCTGATGCAACTGCTTCAAAGTTTTGCTTTTCTGTCTTCCTTCTTATTCTTCCTTTACAGACAATGTTCCTGTAAGAATGCCTCAATAAACCACTCTGCATGCACATTTATATTTCTTCTGTTTTGATTTACTCGTTTGCGTTCTTTCCTCATGTGTTTGACAATTTTATTTTTAAATGATTTGTAAAGAAGGCTTTTATATTTAAGACATGAAATTTTAATTGTTATATCTGCTTTAATTATTTAATTGAATTTTTTTTTTTTTTGAGATAGGGTCTCGCTCTGTCATCCAGGCTGGAGTGTGGTGGTGTTATCATGGCTCACTGCAGCCATGACCTCCTGGGCCCAAGTGATCTTCCTATCTCTGCCTTCTGAGTAGCTGAGACCACAGGCATGCACAACCATGCCCAGCTAATATTTTTTATTTTTACTTTTGTAGAGACAGGGTCAGGATCTCCCTGTTACCCAGGCTGGTCTTGAACTCCTTGGCTTACAGGATTCACCCTGTTGGGCTTCCCAAAGTGTTGAGATTACAGGCATGAGCCACTGTACCTGGCCTTAAAATTTTATTATTCTTTCATTTACTTAATAGTGTTTGATATATTGGAGATTTAAAAAATTGTATTCAAATTAAATATTTTTCCATTTAATTATTTCCACCCTCACTCTAATGCTTAAAAACATTACACCTATTGGGAGGCTGAAGCGGGTGGATTGCCTGAACTCAGGAGTTCGAGACTATCCTGGGCAACACAGAGAAATCCTGTCTCTACTAAAATACAAAAAATTAGCTGGGCATGGTGGCATGCACCTGTAGTCCCAGCTACTCGGGAGGCTGAGGCAGGAGAATCACTTGAACCCGGGAGGTAGAGGTTGCAGTGAGCTGAGATCACCACTGCGCTCCAGCCTGGGTGACAGAGCCAGACTCCATCTCCAAAACAAAAACAAAAACAAAAACAAAAATAAAAACAAAAAACATTGCAACCAAAAAGTATATGACTCTCTATGGACATTTAGTGCTCCCAATGGACTTATTTAAAAACAGGAAATCAACAGTTAAAAGCAAATCCTCAAGGATTGTCCAGAGTTAGTTCTATGAGGAGGAAGTACCAGAAGATAGAACAGGGACAAAATGAGAATCAAAGCAGACTGGGGATTCTTACCCCTACTTCTCAAGTTTGTTTTTTAGTTAAAAAGAAAATACTGAAAAATTTTATCAGCAAATGTATAACTACCCTCATTTCTCAATTGCAAAACTGTGAGAGGGTCTGATATAGGTGTGTGCTTAGTTTTAACCAAGTCCCACTTCTGAATCCAAATCTTTCAACAGTGTTTGAACACTAAAATAGTATGAATAGACATGTTATGATCCAGCATGTAGAAAACTATGGTCCAATACTGTACAGTATTTCCTATTTTATCCAGCTACTCAGTTTCTTTCTCCCTCCAAGATACATCCCTAATTTATTCCAGAAAGATTTTACTTAACATGCCAGTCCTCTCAGTCTGTCACCACTTCTTCTTACAGAACTTGTTTCCTCATTCCTCACCTCATCTTGCCCTATTCCTCCTTTTCAAATGCCATCATTCTCTTGATTTGTAGCAATCACCTTTTTTCTGTTATTTACAGTTTTATAAAATAAGCATGCATCCCTAAATAATCTAGCTGAGTGTTTGTTACTTCTTTTTATATATGAGATCATGCAGTATGTATTATATTTTGACTGATTTCTTTTGCTTACATTTGTGAGATTTATGTTGTGTCTAGTTGTTATTTATTCATTTTTATTGCTATATATTATACCATTCTGTGACTGTACTATAATTTATATATCCATTTTATTAAGGATACAATTTAGATGGCTTTAGTTCTTTGGCGATTACATAACTATGAATATTCCTATACATGTCTTTTGGTGTACACGCTGGTTGTATAATGTACATATTCAACTTTCATAGACAAATTTCCAGAATCTAGATTTATATCCTGGCTATGCTGCTTAAAAGTTATACGATCAGTAAAATACAATTTAGATCTTTTGAAATAATCCAGTCAAGGGGAAAAATAAATAAATACTAGTAAAAAAGAATGAAGAAAGCCTACATGTGTTTTCACGAAAGTACTAAACTCACTAGGAAGGTAAATTTACAAATCACACTTAGAATACTCCAGTGATGTTATGGTGCTGTGTAAATCTCTCAATCCTCTAGTATAAATGTTTAAAGTCAAAATAGTCAAAACGACAACATCTACAATTAGTGGCTAAGGAACACAGAATAGATAAAGAAGTAAATTAGGGCAAGAAAAATATAAATTGCGAGAAAGGCAGAAAAAGTCGAGTATTTTTATGCAACCAAAGTTAAGTTGATATCAGCTAAAAATGGTCAATATAACTATGGGACTGTTTATGTTTGCTGCATGGTTAACTACAAAGAAAGAAATTACAGCAGACACACAGATAAGAAAGAGAAAGGGAACAAGTTAAACACCACAGAAAACCACCAACAAGAGAGGAAGCAACAAAAAATGAAGAAAGAAACAGAGAATCTATGTAACAACCAAAGCAATTGGTAAAATGGCAAGAGTCCTTACCTATCAACAGTAACCTTGAATGTAAATAAGTTAATTTTTTACATTGAAAGATACATAGTGGCTAAATGAAGAAAACTACAAGATCCAATGATGTGCTACCTATAAGAGACTCATTTCATGGTTAAAGTCAAATAAAGACTCAAATTGAAGGGATGGAAAAAGATATTCCAAGCAAACAAAAACCTAAAGCAAACAGGAGTAGCCGTACTTGTACATAATAGACTTGAAGTTAAAAAAAACTGTAAAAAGGTCATTATATAAAGATAAAAAGATCAACAACAGTAAATAAGAATTATAAATACATATGCACCTAATCCTAGAGCACCCATATATATAAACCAAATATTGTTAGACCTAAAGAGACAGATGGACTGCAATACAATAATACTAGGGAACATCAACATCTCACTTTCAGCAATGGACACATTATTTAGAAAAAAAAATCAACCCAGAAACATCAGACTTAAAGTGCACCATAGACCAAATGGATCTAACTGACCTTTACAGAATATTCCACACAACAGCTACAGAATACACATTCTCAACTGCACATGGAACATTCTCTAGGATAGATCAGATGTTAGGCCACAGAACAAGTCTTGAAAAATTTAGGAAGGAAGAGATCATATCAAATAGGTTTTCTGATCACAATAATGTGAAACTTGAAATTAACAACAAGAAAAACTTTGGAAACTTTACAGATACATGAAAGTTAAATGACATGTCCCTAAACAACCAATTGGCCAAAAAGAAATTAAAAGGAAAACTAAAAGATTTTTTGAGACAAATGGGAATGACAGTACATTATACCCAAACCTATAGGACACAGCAAAACTAGTTCTAATTGGGATATTTATAGTAATAAACACCTACATAAGAAAGAAGAGAGATTTCTAATAAACACCCCAAGGAACTAGACAAACAAGAACTAACTAAACCTAAAATTGGTATAAGGAAGAAAATAATAAAGCTCAGAGCAGAAATAAATGAAAAAGACATGAAAAAAAAAGAGGCCGGGCGTGGTGACTCACGCTTGTCATCCCAGCACTTTGGGAGGCCAAGGCAGGCGGATCACGAGGTCAAGAGATCGAGACCATTCTGGCTAACACAGTGAAACCCCATCTCTACTAAAAATAAAAAAAATTGGCCGGACGTGGTGGCAGGTGCCTGTAGTCCCAGTTACTCAGGAGGCTGAGGCAGGAGAATGGCGTGAACCCGGGAGGTGGAGCTTGCAGTGAGCCGAGATCGTGCCACTGCACTCCAGCCTGGGCAACAGAGCGAAACTCCGTCTAAAAAAAAAAAAAAATTGAAAGAGCAATAAAATGAAGTTGGGATTTTGAAAATATAAACAAAAATGACAAACATTTAGCTAGACTAAGAGAAAAAGAGAGAATACTGAAATAAATAAAACAGAGATTAAAAAGGAGACATTACTACTAATACCACAGAAATAGAAAGTATTATAAGATACTATTATAAACAACCATATGCCAACAAATTTGATAAGATAGAAGACATGGATAAATTCCTGGATGCATACAACCTACCAAGATCAAGTTATGAAGAAATAGAACATCTGAACAGACCAATTAAAAGTTGAATTGAAGGGAAAATTCAATCAGTAATAAAAAGTTTTCCATCAAATAAAAGCCTAGGACCTTATGTCTTCGTTGCTGAATTCTACCAAACATTTAAAGAAGAACTAATATCAATTCCTCTCAAACTATTCCAGAAAAATTGAAGAGGAGGGAATACTTACAAACTCATTTTGCAAAGCTAGCATTACTTTGATTCTAAAACTGGACAAGAACACAACGAAAACTATAGGCTGATATCCCTGATAAGCATCGATGCAAAGATTCATAACAAGATACCAGCAAACCAAATTCAAGAGCACATTAAAAAAATTATTCATTATGATGAAGTGGAATTCATCCCAGGGATCCATGGATGGTTTATCATACTCAGATCAATAAATGTGACACACTACATTAACAGAAAGAAAGAAGGACAAACATGATACAATCATTTCAATAGGTGCAGAAGAAGAATGTGACAAATTTCACATTCCTTCATGACAAAAACTCTCAACAAATTAGTACAGAAGGTATGCACCTCAATACAATAAAGGCCATATATAAAAAACTCATAGCTAACATCATACTGAATGGAAAAGCTTCATATACAAATGGACCAATGGAACAGAAGAGAGAGCCCAGAAATAAACTTACTCACCAAAAGCCAACATTTTTGACACAGGTGAGAACACATACTGGAGAAAAGACAGTCTTCAATAAATGGTGCTGGGAAAATTGGATATTCACATACAGAAGAATGAGACTAGATCCCTACCTCTCACTAATATACAAAATCAACTCAAAATGGATTACAGACTTAAATATAAAACCCCAAACTACAAAACTACTAGAAGAAAATATAGGGGAAGTGCCCCACAACATTGGCCTATTGACTTAAATGGACATGAGTTGGCAATTCATATAATTAAGGACAGATGGCAATATGAAACCATCTCAACTTACCTAAGGTTTCAGAACAAAAGGTGAAATCCTATATTTCACTGAAAGTTAATTTTATATATCACTTTGGGTCATACTTCTTAAGTAACTTGTTTCTGAAGTAAACTTAGGATATGTGAGGGTTTTTCTCATTTGGGGGTAAGAATGACTTTATAGAGATCTTGCTTTGAAGAAGTCTCTGATTAATGAATGACTGGAACCAAGAAACATAACAGTAATACTACTTATTGTTGGTGGTTGTTGGTAAAAACCATACTTAAAAAATTCTGAATGACCCAATGGATTTTTGCTTTTGTTGACAGCTGCCATAAGAAAATCATATAGATGGATGGATAGATATAGATAGATATATGATTCACAGAGACATCTCCAACTGTTTTCCTCTGTCTTGTCATTTTCTTGCTTTTCTTAAGCTTTCTCTTTCTTCTATAATTCTTCTGCCATTTCCTTGTTCAGATAATTTCCTTGGCTCACTTGGCCAATTGCTATAGTCTTCTTAATCAATCTCCCTGTCTCTTCTCTCTGCCTCTTTCAATCTACCTTGTATACATCTGCCATAATAGTCTTTCAAAAACACAGTAATCATGTCACTTAAAAAAAGTGTATGTATATTCCCTAGTTTCAAGCTCCCAATCTTGGTATTGAAGACCTGATCAAACCCAGTTCTAACCTGCCTCTCTATCTTTAACTATCATCTCCTATCAGGAATTCCTTATCTTCTAATCAATCTGAAGTACTAATTACTATTTTCAAGAAATAACCTTTACCTTCTCACTGCTGTGCCTTTACTTAATTTTTACTATTGCCATAAAATATTCCACATTTAACACTCCAAATTTCACAGCAATATCTGCTACCTCTGTACAGTTCACCCCAGATCTCTGGAATTTACTGGTCTCCTGAATATGCTCCTGTCACAGAAAATACAAGCTATCTTTTATTACAAAAATTTAATGCCTTTTCTTCTACATTTAATTATAATCTCCTTGAAAACAGTTCCCATTTTATTCTCCATAGTACTTTATGACAGGTAAGAATTCAATGACTGTTTATTAAGTTGAGTTCTTTCAGCAGAAAAACACTGAAAAGGCATCAGATCATGCACTCCCAGAGACCTCCGCTTGCACTCCTTGAGGGCTCCACCCTCGATAGAAAAGGAGAAATCGCAGCTTCACTCGTCTCTAGGCTGTGGAAAGTCTCCAATTCAACTCTGTTCCAAATGATGCTGGTCACTGTTTTGTTGGCTACCGTTCTTGGTAAGTAGTGGGGAGACAGGCCAGATGACCAGCATGCAACTGAGTTCATCACACACCCTATTTTAAGAGGTGTCTAAGAGATCTTTAACATTATGGGATATATTTGACCACCTGGAATTTGGGAAACATGGTATAAACTAAAAAAAGAAGATCTTGTTTTATAGACCGTCCTGATGCTCCCTTTTAGAATTTTTCTCTCCAGAAAACTCTGAACAACTTAACATTGAAACAATCATGACTTGTAATAAATGCGTATTATCTGCCAGCCTGGCCATGAACTCTCACTGCCTGTGTGGTTATTTAGAACGTAGAGGGGGTTGGTATAATTCTTCTGGGGCATTTGGAAGGTCACTCAGTACTTTGTTTAATTCTTGCCAGGGAAGTAGAATTAAGATTTTATTTTTCAAGGGTTTAATGATTCTCCACCTTGTGATGCTTTTGAAAAATATTTTATTTTTTAACAGGCCATTTATTCTAAATCTAAACGTTCCAAAAGGACATAAATGAAATGCCTCCTCATCCTTGACTGAGGCAACTAATCTTGCATAATGCTATTATTAGTAGAAAATATGTTTCTGCTAAGGCAGGAGGTAGAGTCATATGGCATGGCATAGCCACCTATATTCTGAGCAGACAGATGTGGGCAATCTGATAGAATGATGAAAATCAAGTCTATTCATTCACTTTCTAATAAATTAGCACTTATACAGTCAAAGATGGACAAAATTTTCCTGCCTTTACTCATTATTGTTGTCATTATCATTACTCAACAAATGTGTATTATTGATCACTTACTGCGTTCATTGAACAATGACACAATAGGAGTTACGATGAAAGAGAAAATCATGGTCTCTGCTCTAGAAAACTTAGTACTCGGACATTGAGACATTGTGTCCCAAGATATTACTGTTGATGTTCCTTGCCATTTTTTTGTGTGTGCCGGTGACTGTGGTCCTCCACCCAAGTTACCATTTGCTTCTCCAATAAATCCATTGTATGATACTGAATTCAAAACTGGAACTACTCTGAAATACACCTGCCACACTGGGTATGGTAAAATCAATTCAAGTCGACTGATTTGTGATGCCAAAGGCTCGTGGAACTATAGTATCTTTTGTGCAAGTAAGTATCAACATTTATTTTTCTCACCTTTACTTTTTTTCCCAGAAAGTTCTTTTAGGAACTTAATGAATTACTTAATTCATATGAAAATCTTTGATTAAAACAGTTCAAAATTAACATCACCTATAGTATTTAGAAGAAATCAGTTGGGAATACACTTGGACATATTTTTTGAACAGTTAGAATATAGCATCTGCTTCCCTTTTCCTTCTGCTTCTCTGTGACGAAGGTCATATATTTTCGAGAGCATACATTTTTATGGACAACTGGTCAATAAATACATCCAGTATTATCACAGTGGTCTAACTGAGCAAATGAAACTAAGTGAAGTTTTTTTTCTCTTCTTAAAATGTGTCAGAAAAATGAGATATATGTTTATATTTATTTTTTTCTCAAAGCAAAATATTAATGAGTCAGAATAAGAAATAAGCATTGAAAAATACCTCTAGGTCTATCTGGAAGCAGGAGTTAAAGTTAGTGAACCAGACTTCTTTTTCCCCTTTTTCCCCTAATGTTCTATTTTGTGAGTAATTGGAATCATGAGTCATTATTTTAATTTTCCTCCTAGAAAAATGATGCAGAAATCCAGAATTAATCAATGGGATAGTGGAAGTTAAAAAAGATATTCTCCTTGGTTCAACCATAGAATTCAGCTGCTCAGAGGGGTGAGTATAAGGCAACCTAGAAGCAATAATTTCCTTTTCAATTAATTTTTATAAGGAGTTAATACATTTATATGTTTCAAAAATAAAAGTGGCATAAAAAGGTATACATCAATAATTCTTACTTCCACCCCATCCTCATTCATCCCATTTCTCTCTGCCCTCTGACAGAAAATGACATTGATTAGTTTCAGATTTATCCCTTTAGTGTTTACTTCTATAAATACAAGTGAGTACAAGTATTTTTGTCAGTACTTTTTCCTCTTTATTATACAGAAGATACCTGACTGCATACATCGTTTCGAACCTTGCTTTTGATTTTTTCACTTACAACATTGCTATGGACCGAATTTTTTTGGTATTCCCTCAAAATTCATATCTGAATCCCCAGTGTGATGGTATTTGGAGATGGGGCCTTTGGGAGGTAATTAGGTCATGGGAGCAGAGTCCTCATGTGGGGATTAGTGTCCTTATAAAATGACGTGAGAGAGCTTTCTCTCTCTCTCTCTCTCTCTCTCTCTGTCTGTCTTTCTCTCTCTCTCTGTGCCATGTGAGGACACAGCAGGAAGGCAAACCATCTGCAAACCAGGAAGTAGGCCCTCACCAGAACCTAACTATGTTGGTACCCTGATCTCAGACTTCCTAGCTTCCAGCACTGTGAGAAATAAATTTCTGTTGTTTAAGCCATCCAGTCTATGGTATTTTGTTATAGCAACAGGAAATAACTAAGACAAATATGTACTAGAGATCTTTGACATTCATGCACCAAGTGTGTCCTCATTCTCTCTCTCTGTGTGTATATGTATGTTTACAGCTGTATAGTTTTCTAACGCATGTATCGTAGCTTATCATAGCTTATTTAATGATTCCTACTGATGGACTTTTGTGTGTTTCCAATCTTTTCCTGTTACATACAATGTCCTGATGCATACTTTTTATACATGTTATGTTATATGTATTAATATAGAGAGATGTTTGTAGGACGAATTCCCAGAAGTGGGATTGTTGGATCAGAGAGAAGATGCTTTGAAATTTTGCTAAATATTGCCAAATTGCTCTTTATAAGCTGTAAAATTTTGTAATGTAAACAAATGCCTGTGTCTTTACGTCTGTAAAGACGTCTGTGATTTACTATTTTTGAATTTTTTGCCTATTAAAAAGAGAAAATAAAATCTCTGTATAGTATTTTTTAAGTTTTTTATTTTTTTCAGACCTCTCGGGTGAAAAACTTTTTATTTTGAGGTAAGTATAGGTTCACATGCAAATATTAAAAAATACAGAAAGAATCCATATCTTTCTCTAGATGGCCTTCACATTGTCTTGGCATCATTTATTAATAAGTCCACATCTAATCCATGTGAGAGAACATCTTTTAAAAATACGTATTTAATTCTTCAGCGTATATTAGTCTTTTTTAGATGTTCTATTCAGTGCTTTTAGTCTTTCTGTATATTCACACAACCAGTTCCTTTCTCTTGAATTTTTAGTGTGCAACATCACTTAGAGGTATCCGCCTGACTGTTCTGTTTTTATAGAGTTTTCCTATGTTTGCTTGTTTGTATTTCTATATGAACTTTTAAATTGGTTGATTTTTACTTTTAATCAATTGTATTAAGCTTTTAAATGAACTTTAAGAGAATAGACATTTTATGATATTGCATCTTGCCAGCCAAGACTTTCCATTTGTCCTAGTTGTCTATGTGTGTGTGGCTGTGTGTGTGTGTTTCAGGACTGTTTTAAAGTTTTCCCCATTTACATTTTTCAATTCTTATGTTTAGTCTCTGCTATCTTATTTTATTTTTGTCTGATTTTTGAGATTGCAAATGGTGTCTTTTCTTCCATTATATCTCCTAACAATTTTTATTCGTATATATGGAAACTACTTATTTCTGTATATTAATCTCATATCTCAGCTAATGCCTTGAATTTCCTTACTACTTATAATAGTCTATCAGTTGGTGATATGGCTTGGCTTTGTCCCCACCCAAATCTCATTTTGAATTGTAGCTCCCGTAATTCCCACGTGTGGTAGAAGGGACCCCGTGGGAGATAATTGAATCATGGTGGGAGGGGGCGGTTTCCCCCTTATTGTTCTCATGGTGATGATTAAGTCTCGTGAAATCTGATGATTTTATAAGGGGTTTCCCCTTTCACTTAGCACTCATTCTTTCTTGCCTGCTGCCATGTAAGACATGCCTTTTCCCTTCCGCCAAGATTTTGAGGCTTCCTCTGCCACGTGGAACTGCCAGTCCATTAAACCTCTTTTTCTGTATAAACTACCCAGGCTCAGGTATGTCTTTATCAGCAGTGTGAAAACGGACTAATACAGTCGGATTTTCTTGGGATTTCCAGATATGTAATTATGTCATCTGAAAATAATGATTCTGTTATTTTCTCTTTTCCAATTTTTGTATTTCTAATTCCTTTTTCTTATGTGCTTATGCTAGCAATTATCTCAAATAAAAAATTGATACCAGTTATTTTTCTCTTATTCTTGACTCTAGCAGAAATGACTAGCATTTTCTTCCTAAATTTAGTGGAGCCGTATCTGCACTGATTCCTGTTATATTGAACATTTTTGGCCAAAACTAATTGTTGATTATTTTTCAAATGCCATTTTAGTGACTATCAAGATGATGGTTTATTTTTCTTGATAGATTTATTAATATCATGTATATATTAGTCTGCTCAGGCTTTCATAACAAAATACCAAAATCCCACGGGCTGGGACAGTTCTGGAGTCTAGAAGTCTCAGAACAAGGTCCCACAGGTTTTGGTTCCTGTTGAGGGCTCCCCACCTGGGTTGCAGATGGCTGGTTGTCTTCTCACTGTGTCCACACATGATCTTTCCCTGGTGTCAGCATGAGGGTGCAGGGACTGCAAGTGGGAGATCTTTGTGGTGTTTTTTCTTATAAGGACCCTAATCTTACTGGATCAGGGCTCCACCCTTCTGAACATTAATTACTTACTTATGCAAATATAGCCACACTAGGGGGTTAGGGCTTCCACATATAAATTTTGAGGAGATAGATACATTCAGTCCATAACAAGTTATTCTATATTAATATATTTCCTAATTTTGAAGGATCCTTTTATTCTTGAAATAAAACTATACTATTTGGTCATTGTATAATTTTCTTTTTAAAGTGTTCCTGGACTCTGTTTGATAATATTTTATTCAGGAACTTATTATTGATATTCAGGGTAAATTTTTAAAGGCAAAAGGTCCTAGAATAAAGACTGGGACTTGTCAAGAGCAAGAACAATGAGATGATAATCAGGAAGTTAGGAACTTATGAGTTCCTAAGGAACTCTCAGGTTTATGAGAGTAAGCCAAGCTCTAGAAGCCAGAAGAAAGATTCAAATTAGAGGTCAGAGTACTAGTACACATCAGTAATGTGTCTTGCTCGTTTATTTAAAGGAAACTACATAACAAACTCAAGTGAACCACTTATTTGTTTTGAACTGCTTGATTTATAGCTTGTTAGGGAAAGAGTGTAAGATTTAAGCCAAGTCCTCAGATTTTAGGTGTAAAACTTGTTGTGTTCTCTTTTTATTCATTTCGGATGGGTACCATGTGATACAAAGAAAAAGCTTAAGTTGCTTAGACAAGCTAGAGCATTTTAAAATTGAACAAATAAACCCTTCGCTTGATATGAGAAAATGTAACTGCAAGTTGGCCTAAATGGTAATTAGTAATCAAGACAGCATTATTTTTTCATTTTAAAATATTTAATAAAAATTTGTTTCTTTTTTTCTTTAACAGGAGAAAATTACAGTGTTTATTCATGCAACATACATGTGGGAGAGCTTGGTGATGAGTAACTCAAAGGGAGTGATTAGAATTTGGGGCTTATATACCATTTTAGTAGGTGAAGGGAGAAAGGCACTTATGGGAAACAAATGACTTTCTAGAAAGATAAATACATTTTCAGGAGAACAAACAGGAGATAAGAAAGTTAGTAAAAATATATATTTTTAAAATGTTTACTTTAGGTTCAGGGGTACATGTGCAGGTTTGTTATATAGGTAAACTCATGTCATGGGGATTTGGTGTGCAGATTATTATATCACACATGTACTAAGCATAGTACTCAATATTTACTTTTTCTGATTTGTCCAAAACCTCATAGACAATTTATGTCTAGAGTAAATGAATTCCACTAAAATGTTTGGCCTATCTTATTTAGATTTTTCTTAATTGGCTCAACCACCAGTCATTGTCAGATCCAAGGTAAAGGAGTTGATGGGAATGATCCTCTCCCAGAATGTGTAAGTAAGTAAAACCTTTTTTTTCTGACCTGACTACAAACCTAAACTACTGTAGGTAATAACACTGCTGTGAAATTTCACTGCTTCTTTTACCCTCCGTTAGAATTTGCATGAATTTTCGATTTAACCCAATGCCTACCCTGAGTGTTTCTTTCTCTTCACTCACTTAGCTCAGTTGCCAAGTGCGAGCCCCCTCCAGACATCAGGAATGGGAAGCACAGCGGTGGAGATCAAGAATTCTACACATATGCCTCCTCTGTCACCTACAGCTGCAACCCCTACTTCTCACTCATAGGCAACGCCTCCATCTCCTGCACCGTGGAGAATAAAACAATAGGTGTCTGGAGCCCAAACCCTCCTATCTGTGAAAGTAAGTCAGAATGATGAGTTCTGCTTTGATCTCTTTTATTTGTTTAAAAACAAAAGGAAGGCATATTTATTAGGGAAGATGGAATGATTCAAAGAGAAACTAATCACTGCAATGATGGAGTCATTCATTTGTTCAACTAATCTTGTTACATGCTGTTATCAGTCAGAATAGCATAGGCTGTGCTGCAGTAGTAATCAACACCTAAATCTCAAGGCCTTTATATAGTAAAAGTTTTTTTCAAGTTTCTTCTTAGTGCACTGCTAGCCTGGGAAACTCCCTAGGGCAGCTGTCACTTATATGGTAATCCAGATTGTTTAGATCTCTGACACCTCCATGTCAAAACTTCCACAATTAGTTCAGCGGGAGAAGAGAACAAGGAAAGTCAGTCTCTGGCTCTTCAGTTCTTTGACCTGGAAGTGACATATATCACTTGCCATTACAGCCTTTTGACCTGAACTAGTTCCTTATTTCTGCCTTATACAGAATAACCGGGAAACATTGTCTTTTGTTTACCTTACAATAACTGGAAATATGGGTGGACACTAACAATGTCAACCATGCATGCCTAAGGAGCAAACAAAACACCAACACCAACAGGTAATAAAGGTAATAAAACACAATGAAAGAAAATACTTTCCCTTGGCCTTTCTATGGAAGCCAGAAGAGATGTTACGTCAATATCAGTAATGATTCAGCTTGCTGGTTTAGGACATTATTCTTTACTGCAAATAAAGTGCCTAAAAACCATAGTATCACATATTGTTTTGACTCAGTACAGGACACAGCCAATGCCGGGGTGAGAGAGAGCATAATAGTGAAAAGACTGCAAGAAGTGGAAAAGGCAGGAGCTGAGGCTGGATAAGTTAGTAGGGGCCAGGTTACGAAAGCTTTGTGTGTCACTTTCAGGAGTTTGGAATGAAGGAAAAGGGAAGACATTAAAAGGACAATGTGAAGTGAGACAAAACATAACTAATAGGCACCTGTTGCAACCTTTCAGCCAGGAAGTGAAAGTGGCTTCAACTGTAGCCACAGCAGTGAGCCTGGAGGAAAGTTGAGGAAGTATAGAGGAATTAAGATGGCAGGATTGACAGGACATGATGACTAACATGATGTGGGGTGAAGGCGGCTTGTTCTCTGCTTATGGAGGCGCAGCACAGATTTCCCGATACCCTGGCTGCCTCTGCATGACACCATATCATTACCATGGGTCACTGACCCCCAACCAAAATCATCCAGGAAATTAGGCCATTTAATGGAAGGATTTGGAGACATTGAGATTTGGACTTCAGGGTTTAGATATTGCCCATTCTTATTGATCGGAAAGTTGGAGGACTTTACATGACTAACATGATGGGACCTCATTTTGCTGAGGTTTCTGGCAACTGAAAGGAAGTATACAAATCTCCAAAATGTTTTCTTTGTTCAGCGCCTATTAAATATATATTTGTATCAGGCCCTCCTTGAAGCCATGCCAACAGTTACAGTCACATCTTTACTGCCATTTCTCTCTGATAACTCAGACGTCTTTTTGTATGCTTCTTTAGAAATTGTCTGTCGTCGACCACAGATTCCAAAGGCAATCTTTGTTTCTGGATTTGGACCCCTCTATACTTACAAAGACTCTATTATGGTTAACTGTGAGGAAGGTTATATCCTCAGAGGCAGCAGTTTAATCTATTGTGAAATGAATAATGAGTGGTATCCTTCTGTTCCCTCTTGCGTATCCAGTGAGTATGGACTACGATGGAGTTCCAATATTTGGATCTAAAACTATCCTGACATATAGGTGTGGCATGCTCACAGGCACAAGCCAACTCTACTCCCAATAATCATTTTAAGATAAATTAATACTTTTCTTGTTAAAAGGAAGATTTTTTTGTGAATAATCTCTTAGTGCTATTGGAAGAATTCCAAATATATAGTCATGAGACCAATGACTTCATAGATATTGTAGACTTATATATTTGCTATAAAAATTTTCCAGGAGACAATAGTAAAGTGTTTCAGTCTAACAAAATCAATGTATTATGAGAATTTTTTAAACAATGGAAGTAAGATCCCTTTAAGACAGTTCTTTTTTATAATTTGCATAGAAATGCTCTATGGGCCAATATTGGTCTTGAGACCTTCATGTTGTAAATACATACGGATCATTTATAACATTAATGATTTATTGCTAACATTTATTGAGCATTTTCTATGTTATAAACACTGTTCTAAGTGCTTTACATCAATTAACTCATTCAATATTGACAACTATTCCAAGAAGTTGCTATTTTTTATCCAATTTTAATGGTGAAAAAACCGAAAAAGAAAGATTAAGTAACTGGCACAAGCTCACATAGTTAATTGGAGGTGGAAGCCACCACTACATTGTGGTTTATCTAGTCTCTTCTGCTATCACATGAACTTAGGTGCAATTCAAAATGTGTAGTAATGAAATTCAATAAATACACAATTTGACAGACACATATCCTCTCCTTGATTCACACTGACCTTTAGCATATTGTTGAATAGAAAAAAAAAATACAAGACGAAAGGCCCAGCTGCAAAAGTTATATGGGGCTTGGTTTGAGGCCAAAGCATGAAGTTGCAGATGAT
Source organism: Gorilla gorilla gorilla (assembly GCF_029281585.2). Lineage (NCBI taxonomy): Eukaryota > Metazoa > Chordata > Mammalia > Primates > Hominidae > Gorilla > Gorilla gorilla. Next base: position 49,581,562 of record NC_073224.2, on the reverse strand, counting down.
AGTGTCATGATGTCAAGAAGAATGCCTCTTATTTTAATTCCCCATTAGGCAATGAGATTAGAAAGTCATTCTCATCTTGGAGCAAATTTTTGCTGTCTTTCTAGTGATCCTAATTCTTCCCCTGAAGACCAACCATTCTAAAGTGCAGTGATGTAAAAGGAAAACTAAGCTCCTACAGAGCTGACCCAGCACCTAGAAACTGTCCCCTTCCTACACCATGGCATGCTTCTCAGTACAGCCTCTCCAGTGGCACATGCACTTAGTAGACACATGCACTTAATAGACACTAGTCTATTGGGCAGTGGTGCTGCCGAGTCTTTTTCTGGAATTCCCATTTAATCTTTACCATCTCATTTTTTGCTGAATGACTATGTTATATCCCTTTTTTGTGACAGGCTCATGAGTCACTCTGCCATTCCCAGTAACACGTTTCTTTCACCCTTGTACTTTCTTTATGAGTGAATGGTTGCACTGACCTACCAGACATTTCCTATGCTTCCTGGGAGAGAAATGACTACAACCTAAGTGATCACGAAATATTTGAAATTGGAACTGAGTTGAAATATCTATGCAAACCTGGCTATAGACCTGTTTTAGATGAGCCTCTGACTGTGACTTGTCAGGAAAATTTGACATGGACATCTTCCAATGAGTGTGAGAGTAAGAAGACTTGAACTTTGTTTTGTGTATATATGTGTGTGTATCTTCTTTGATATTGAAAATGTTGAGCACAATCCTTGAAATTTGCTGAGACTTGCTTCACTTCATAGCATACAGTTAATTTTTATAAATGTTCTGTGTGCACTTGAAAAGATGCATATTTTGCAGTTGTTGGGTGCAGTGTTACATATACATCAATTAGATCTAATTTTAATGGTTTCATTCAAATCTATTTCCATATTTATATTTATTTCTTGTCTACTTGTTCTCTTGGTTACTAAAAAAGTTTTGTTTGTCTTTTATCTTTTCAGAGTTTTTGTTTGTTTGCTTGCTTGCTTGTTTTGAGACAGGGTCTTGCTCTGTCACCCAGGCTGGAATGCAGTGGCATGATCTCAGCTGGATGCAGCCTCAACTTCCCGGGCTCGAGCCGTCCTCCTGACTCAGTAGCTGGGACTACAAGTATACACCACCACACCTGGCTCATTTTTGTATTCTTTGTAAAGATGGGGTTTTGTCATGTTGTCCAGACTGGTCTCAAACTCCTGGACTCAAGAAATTCACTCACCTCGGCCTCCCAAAGTGCTGGGATTACTGGTGTGAGCCACCACACCTGGCTATCTTTTTAGTTTTTTCAAATCATTTTTTGCTTTGTATATTTTGAGACTACATTGCTAGATGCATACAAATTTAGAATGATATATTTTCCTGATAAATTTCACTTTTTATCATTATAAAATGACTCTATTACTATAACTGTTTTATCTTTAAAATTCTACTTTTACATTAATATAGTTCTGACATCTTTATTTGAGTTAGTGTTTACATGGTTTATCTTCTTTTAGTCTTTTGTTTTTGTACTTTCTGTAATTGTATATTTTAAGTGTATCTTGGAAGCAGGATAGAGTTGGATATTTTAATCCTACTTGACAATTTTCATTATTTAATTAGAGCACTTGTCAGTGTAGAGTTAGTGTAATAATTAATATAATTGAATTTATATCTACCATCTATTTGCTATACGCGTTTTTTGTTTTACATTCTTTTTTTTCCTTTCTTTTGAATTGATTTTAAATTTTTTTCCATTTTTTTACCTGGTATTTACTTGGTATTTATTTACTTTTAGCTCTTTTTATGATGTTTATACATAATTTACTACTTTTGCCTCTTCCCAGGCAATGAAAAGCCTTAGAAACCTTTAACTTGATTTATCCTGCCTGACTTATATGATTTTATTTTTCAATTCTAAATGTGTCTTAAACTCTGCATTATTATCATTATTACTATTGCATTATTATCTTAGTAAATCCAATTAGTTTAGATTTGTTCACATAATTACTATTTTATTCTCTTCTGATTCTTCAGTCATATCTGTTATCCCTTTCTTTTGCTTCATAAATACTCTTTAGTTTCTTTTAGTGAGAACCTGTTGATGATAAATTTCTCTCTTTGTTTTTCTCAATGTGCCTTTATTTCACCTTAATATTTGAAGATATATTTGCTGGATATAAACTTCTAGATTGGCAATTATTTTCCATGGTCATGTGAAAGATTTCATTCCATGGTCTTCTGCCTTTAGTTGTTTGTGTCAAGAATTTTGCTATTAGTCATACTGTTGATCATGTGAAGGTTTTCTATTTTTTCTGATTGCTTTTAAGATGTTCTTGCCTTTATTTTGTGGCAGTTTTTGTCTGATATGTCTGGGTTGGTTTCTTTGTGTTTAGCCTTTTTGAGATTTAGGATATTTCTAGAATATGAGGTTTGATGCCTTTCACTGATTTTGGAAAAATTTTCAACTTCAAATACTTCAATATTACAAATAAGTATTTTCTTTGAGTACAATTTCAGCCCTATTTTCACTCTTCTACTGATACTTTGGCTACATTTGTGTTAAGCTTTTATACTGAATCTTCTATATTTTCTGTGCTCTTACCTGTGTTTTTACTTTTTGTTTCTCAGTATTTTACTATGAATATAAATTAAATTCACTAATTCTCTCTTCATTGATGTATTATCTGATATTAATTATGAATTGAATTCTTAACTTTATTGTTTTTTCACTTTCAAGATTCCCATTTGTAGTGGATTTGTAGTATATATTGATTTTTCTACCAAAATTCTCAATGTTGTATTTTATTTCCTTCTACATAACAAAGCAAAGTGGCTTTTAAGTCAATGTTTAGAACTTCATTTTCTGGATCCTCTCAGATCTGTTAGCATTGTCTCTTGCTTTCTTTGGCTTTTTAATAACCTTGTCTGGTCTCCTGTTTGCTTGTGGCAGGTAGTAAGGGGCATTAAGGGCTTTGAATGACCCAAATCCAATCAGGGAATGTAATGATACAAGCCTGGGCTTCAATACTTATTATAGATAGTTGGTCTATTTTTGGTTTATTCTTACTTCAAGGTATAGTTCTAAAGATTCCCAAGAGCTGTGGGTTACCAGCAATCAATCCCCACTACCACACACACATTGAGTTCTGATCAGCTTCTTAGCCACTCAGTTGTATTTTGGGGGAGGAGAATTATTGTATACTTCTAGATATATATAAAAAAGCAGCTCTACATTCCTGGTACACCTCATTGGGTATCTTTCTTTCTCATTAAAAGAACAACTAAGACAATTAAGGTCTTAGCACCTGAATTCTTTCTTCATGGATTAACTGCCCCCACTCCCCACCATGTTTTTCTACTTGTTATCAAAGAGAAGGTGAATCTAAATTGCTTAGCTCATTACTGCCAAAATCAACACTTCGTTTTAAGGACTTCTAATGAAGAAACACGGTTGGAGGGAAATTAAGTAATAGCACTTCAACCAAACAATGGCAGAATTTGGAGAAGATGCTTGGTCTAGCTCTTCCCTCAACTTCTTTGTTTCTTTCTTTCTTTCTCTCTTTAAATTTTGGCAAAAGCACTTAACATGAGATCTACCCTTTCAATAAGTTTTTCAGTGTATAATATAGTACTGTTAATTATAGGCACTATTTGTACAGCAGATTTCTAGAACTTATTAATCTTGCACAACTGAAACTTTATACCTGTTGAACAACTGGGGAGTTTTTTCCCCTCCCTCCTCCAGCCTCTGGCATCCACCATTCTACTCTCTGCTTCTATGAGTTTGCCTTCAGATATTAACATCTTCTATAAGGTGGAATCAGGTCTTCAGCCAAAGGTGTGTCCCCCTGATTGATTTACTAAATGTGAACAACATTTAAAAATTTTTAAAAAAATTTTTGTGAGTACATAGTAGGTGTATATATTTATGGGGTACATGAGATATTTTGATACAGACATGTAATGTTGAACATTTTTTAATCCATCAGGGGTATGTTGCCCAACACCAGATCTGGAGAATATCAGAATCACAAATGAAAGGAGGTATTTCACTGGTAGATGTGTCTATGCCTATGGAGACTATATTTCATATATGTGTGATGAAGGCTATTACCCTATTTCTGTTGACGGGGAGAGTTCATGCCACACAGATGGCACATGGAAGCCTAAAATGCCAGCATGTGAGCCAGGTAAGAATATTGAGAGAACCTGTCATAATCATTTCCTAGATTCCCCAAATGATTCCACTTGGTTCCACAAAAGATCGACGTACTTAAAACTAACTGAATTTGAGGTTGTTCCTCCAAGAAGCATTGTGCAAAAAGGATCACAGATACACATCACTAGCACCATGCAAGGCAGCTATAGAACAAAATATGTTGGAAGACAAACTTACAGGAGAAATTTTCTTTTAAGAGAAAAAAAGTAGAATTGATGAAGTCTTTCAGTCTTATTTTGTCATTTTCCTGCATGTGTGCTGATGTTTTAGTAAAGAGGGACACTACCTCACAATGCTCCATATTTATAAGTCAAGGGAGAAAACATGATTTACTTATTGTGTAACAATGGAAGCTCCAGGTTGAAGAAGTGCTCTGTTAGGGAGAGTCTTGAGGCCTAGTGGCTGACGGTGTCAGCCTTCTCTTTCCTTGCTTTAACTCAGACCTACTGAACCACCTCTCTGTTGAAATACCACGAAGGAGAAGAAATAAACATCTAAGGTGATAAACATCTGTCTCTTAACAGGATAAGACACTGAAAATGTTATTATTATGGAAGTATCTTCATTATGAAAGACTCTTCACATCAACACGATGGTGATTACTCGGTACTATAGTTTGGGTTTCTCGAAAAGCAAAGCTTGAGAAAATGACTTCGGAGCCAGTAGTTTATTTTGGAGGTGATTCTAGGAGGTAGGAGTAAGGGATGAGAGAGAGACAAGGGGAATCAGCAAAGGTGACTATTATAAGCAGCAGGGGCTCAATTCTTCCGGACCACAGAGAAGTGTAAGGAATGCCTTTCATAATTATCTGTCTGAAGGATGGGAGACTGGGACATTTATCCAATACTTTCTGTTGCTCATTGGTTTAGGGTTGCCCTAAAGGGCAGTAACCGCTTCAGTAATTTAGTCAGTAACTGAGCCTCAATTGCAACTGTGCTCTTTCAGCTGCAAAGGAGGCTCCAAAGTAAGACTGACAGATTCACATTGAATGCTTTCTGTAGAACATCATCAGCGTAAATCTGAGCTTGTGTAAAATTATATATTTCATCTGCGACTGTAGTCAGAAGTCCAAAGGGACATGGCATGGGTACAAAGCATTTGTTACAATATATCCTTTGCACCACTCGATTTGTTTATGTCCCATTAATTAAACTCTATTAATCTTAAGTAATCTACTGCTAACAAGTGTTATAAAAGGAAAGAACAGACATTGTGTATTGGAATAATCAAACAAAGCTTCATGGAGAAGTGGGACTTGAGATAACAATTAGAGAAGGTAAGCGGATGCTAATAAAGGGGAGTCCCAGGAGGAAATATTAATATATAGAAGTGGAAATGTACATGACAAGTTTAGGGAAGGAGGAGTTTACTAGTTTGGTTAAACAGAAATAGTGCTAGATGGGGCCCAGTGCGGTGGCTCACGCCTGTAATCCCAGCACTTTGGGAGACTGAAGTGAGCGGATCACCTGAGGTCAGGGATTCGAGACCAGCCTGGCCAATGTGGTGAAACCCCATCTCTACTAAAAATACAAAAATTAGCCGGGTGTGGTGGCGCATGCCTGTAATCATAGCTACTTGGGAGGCTGAGGCATGAGAATTGCTTTAACTTGGGAGGCAGAGGTTGCAGTGAGCCAAGACCATGCCACTTCACTCCAGCCTGGGTGACAGAGTGAGACTCCATCTCAAAAGAAAAAAAAAATAGTGCTAGATGAATTTGAAGGATCTATGAAAAAGGCCAATAGAGGTATTTTTATTTTTTCATATGTCCATGGTTTGTTAAAGATGCTGATTATTTTATTTTTAGAAAATAGAGCATTTTAAAATCCCTGTCGCTTAGTTTTAATCTTCGGAGGCAATCATCCTTCAACACAGGACTTCCTTTGACATTCTCAGGACTCTAAATTTGTTGCAATTTTTCATTCAAGAGTTCCTGAAACTTGAAAGTTCCCTTCTAGTGTGACTACCCCAGCATTTCATATTACTTATTTCAACACTGAAATCATTGTTTAAATTGTAAGATATGGTAATTATGTTCTTATGGTGTTGTAGTTATGGACAAGATTGGGGATCCTGCAGTTATTCAGGGCCTTTACAACTATTCCTTTACTTAGCCTTACTTCTGTTGAGAATGATTTTCATTTAATATGACTCTCTGTGGTTGAATTCATGCTTTCGTACCAAAGCTCATTTAATTTCCCTAAGCAGTGAAATATTTTAGTGATCATGTACACCAAAACCAAGAAACATCCTACAAAATGGAGAATTCTCTCAACCCAAGAGTTGCTTTCATTCACATCAAGCTTTTCTCTAGATTCTCAGCCTGAAAGCAGTAGAAATGTTGAGTTGCGTCAAGTTACCCTGTGGAAAAAGGATTTGGATGGGAACATTTGAATCTCCTACAGATCACTCAGATTTGGGGAGATTAATCTGAAACTATGAGTTCATGCTCTTCTCTCTCTCTCATCATCCAAGTTTGCAGTTACCCTCCCAGTATTGCCCATGGACACTACAAGGAAGTTATTTTAATAACTCCTTATCCTGAGGCTGCATATGAATGTGATGAAGGATATGTTTTGGCTGGATTTGCTACAATCTACTGCAAGTCTTTTCACTGGCAACATGCACCTCCTCAATGTAAAGGTAACTCCAACTCAACTCATAACCCATAGAAGATAGAATTAGAAAATATTAATAGCAATGTTTCCTATTAATCAAAGGCAGCATAAATTTTGTCTTTATTTATTTATTCATACTATTTAAATTATGCCTGATATATTTTAAAAAGTAATTGACAGGTATATTGAAAATGAACTTTACTTCCTACTCCAGTCTTCCAAAAGCATAGCTTGCCCTATGTTCAGAGAGAACCACTACTACCAGGTTCTTATGTGTCTTTCCAGAATATGTTGAGACAGTATCTTTTACCTGAGAATACCTTTGTGGCTCTAGTTTTCATGAGAATCCTGAGTTAATTTCAACTACTCAAGAAAGAGGAATCTCAAGTGTTAATTCCCAAATTATGAAGTGTTGGAAATCTCCACAAAAACTTCATGATGGTCACCATTTCCCCATGATATTTACATTTCCACTTTTGATTACCTGATGGTAGTGCTGTTGGTAAACCTGCTGTAGAAACAAGACGAATCAAGTAAGGCTCTGTCTCTTGATTGTGCTTGGAGCTTTCATCATTCCGCTAATAATCACCGCTGGCTCTGTTTAACCCAGGAAGATTATGAAGCAAGAACAACGGAAAGTACATATCAAGAATCCACAAATCAAGGCTGTGGGGTGCAGCAATTGAGAGCACCAATTCTTACCACTTATAAGCTATGTGATACTGAGGAAATATTTAACTTTTCAGTTTCCTTGCTGGTAAAATTGTGATAATAATAGTATCTAACTCATAGATCGGTAGCGAGGATTAAATGAGATAACTAAAAAATTTAGCACATAGACTGACATATAGTACTTGTTCAATAAATGCTAATTATTACTGTTATAATTATTATTAAAATAAAAGCATAGAACAACCTGCAGGACCAGAATATAATTGTGAATACAATTTTGTATCCTTTTTATTATCCAATGCTGTCATGATGACTTTTTTTGAGAAACAACGTGATCAAAAATACATTTTCATTACAGCTCTGTGTCTGAAACCAGAAATAGTGAATGGAAGCCTGTCTGTGGATAAGGATCAGTATGTTGAGTCTGAAAATGTTACCATTGAATGTGATTCTGGCTATGGTGTGGTTGGTCTCAAAAGTATCACTTGCTCAGAGAAGAGAACCTGGTACCCAGAAGTGCCCAGGTGTGAGTGGGTAAGTGGCACAATTCAAGGAAGTTCTGTGCTACCAATCCCTAAAAATAGTGGCCTCTCCCAAGGTTCTGTTCCAGTTAGCAATGGGGAGATCTGACTTTTGTCAGGAAGCATAAGTAACTTACCACAATTAGCACTTCCAAACTTGCATGGTGATAAGCCAAGAGAGACACATTTTCCTGCTCTGTGTCTAGAGCCCAAATCTCTAGACTAGAGAGTCTATTGACCCAGATGTCCTGATCCCTAGCTCTACATTTTCTACAATAAATGTTGTGCATTTGTTCCATTTCTGGTTGGTCCTCAGAACCATCCCTCAGTTGTCCTTGTGGATGTGCTTTGCATCTCCTTTGGAGCCCAGCATCTTTTTAGCTTCAACCTGCTTGGTTGCTGCTCAAGGACAGATCTGGGCTTGGCTTGCATGTGAACACTTGCTAGGATGCACGGTCTCTCCTGATTTCCTATTTGTTCCTCAGGTCAATCTCCCTTTCGCCAGTAATGACTCTCAGAATGTACTCCCATCTTTATAGCAGCATGATTTATATTCCTTTGGGTATATACCCAGTAATGGGATGGCTGGGTCAAATGGTATTTCTAGTTCTAGATCTCTGAGGAATCATTCTTAGCAAACTATCGCAAGGACAAAAAACAAAACACTGCATGTTCTCACTCATAGGTGGGAACTGAACAATAACACTTGGACACAGGAAGGGGAACATCACACACCGGGGCTTGTTGTGGGGTGGTGGGAGGGGGTAGGGATAGCATTAGGAGATATACCTAATGTAAATGACGAGTTAATGGGTGCAGCACACCAACATGGCACATGTACATATACGTAACAAACCTGCACATTGTGCACATGTACCCTAGAACTTAAAGTATTAAAAAAAAAAAAAAAGAATGTACTCCCATCCCCTACTCATTTCTTTAAATCACTTTTAGGAGACACCTGAAGGTTGTGAGCAAGTGCTCACAGGCAGAAAACTCATGCAGTGTCTCCCAAGCCCAGAGGATGTGAAAGTGGCCCTGGAGGTGTATAAGCTGTCTCTGGAGATTAAACAACTTGAAAAAGAGAGAGACAAATTGATGAACACCCATCAGAAATTTTCTGAAAAAGAGGAAATGAAGGACTTATTTTTCCCTTCAAATCAACATACAGAATCTTCACTCATCCACCCTACTCTTCCTTGAGCACCATCACTCTCATAAGGGTCTGGGCTAGGAGAACTTTCTTATTACTGCCAGAGAAAATGTGTAATTATTGGTAATCTAGCCTTTTGTAGCTCAAATGTCTAGTTTCCTGGACTTGAAGTCCTGGTTAATTAAATAATTATTTACCAAATATCAGTTTGTATTGTCATCTTGGTCAATATGTTGCATAAATATGACACACTCCAGTACACAAATCCACTGCCTAAAGTTTCTGTAATTAACTTTGCCTCACCTTTTTTGTACCTCAGAAAGAATAGAAGCCAGGAAATTCAAACCATGTTCATACCATAATCTTTATCTGAATGCCTTTACTCTGAATCCCGCATGTGCCTACCCTTAACCTACAGAAAAGGATACAAAACTCAAAGGATTTTCTGTAACATTACAGACAGAACCATTGTCTGTTTGATGGCCCCTGCCCATTAGTAACTCATCGCTTTACCCCTGCACAGAATTCCACTCTTCTCACTTTTAACAGCACTTTTAACAGATTGGGCTTGCATGCTGCTCAACTTTACAGAAATGGAATCATCCATTATGCATTCCTTCACATATGTTATTTTTTTCCTTTAAATATTATATTTGTGAGATTCATCCATGTTATACATAGTTGAGGTTCATTTATTTTCATTTCTATTTAGTATTCCACCAGTGTATGAATATATCACAATTAACTTATCTATCCTATTGTTGATGAACATTTGGGTTAGTTTTAGTTTTCTGGCTATCATGAATAGTGCTGCTACAAATATTTTTGTAAATGCCTTTTGCTGAATATTGACATTTTTTTCTCCGCATATACCTGAGGATGGGATTGCTGGCTTATAAGGTGTGTGTATGTGTTTGTTCAGTTTTCCAAAGCTGTTATAGCAAAACACACTCCTGCAGAACATGGAACACTTGCTATTGTTAATTGTTCTTTTTTTTTTTTTTTGAGAAATTCTGTTGGGTATCACATTGTGCTTTAAATTTGTTGTTCCCCAGTGATTAGTGAGGTTGAATTACTTTTCATATGTTTATTGACCATTTAGATATTCCTTTTCTGTGAAGTTCTAGTTCAAGTCATTTACTCATTTTTCTATTGGATGACTTACCTAGTTCTAATTTAGTTGTAGGAGTATTTAATATATTCTGGACAAAAGTCCTTTGTGAGATATGTATTGCAAATATCTTTTTCCTGATCTATGGCCTGGCTTTTTTTACTTTTATAAAGTTATGTGTTTTATAAACATAAATTCCTAATTTTAATGTAGTACAATATATCAAGTGCTTCCTTTTTGATTAGTGTTTTGTATCCCATTTAAGAAATCTATGCCTACCCCCAAATCTTTGCCCATGTTTTCTTTTAAGATATTTAGAATTTTACTTTCACACCTAGAACTATGATCCACCCATAACTGCTATCGTGTAAGGTAAAGGACCAAGATTCATTTTTTTTCCATATGGATATACAATTAATCTGGTACAATTTATTAAAAAGACCATCCTTTCTCCCATTGCTCTGCAGTGTCACTTTGTCATAAGCCAGTTAGCTATGCATATTTGGTGTTTGTTCTTGACTCACAGTTGTTAGCCCTTGGTCTATTTGGCTATCTTATACCAATACCACAATGTCTTCTTTACTACAGCTTCATAATGAGCCTTAATATCTGGCAATGTGGGTCCTTCTCCTATTCCTCCTCCACCGCCTCTTTAGATTACATTGACAACTTTGCTCCTTTGCACTTAAATGAATTTTAAAATCAGCTTGTCAATTTTCACCAAAATTCTTTTGAAATTTTTATTAGAATGCATTTTATTGATGTATGAATTTGGGAGGAATTGATATCTATACAACATTGTGCCTTCTAATCCATAAACATGGTATTTTCCTGCATTTATTTATATCTTTTATTTATCTCTAGCTTTCAGTGAAGAGCTCTTATACATCTCTCATTGAACTTACCTCTAGGCAACTGGCATTTTAAGTTTTACATTTATACAAAAATCTTTTTATATAATTTTTGGACAGTAGATAATTGTTTTTAATTGTTGATATTTTATTTGATAATCAGCTAATTCTAATTAATTTTTTATATGTCTTTGGCTTTTTAAAGTTCCTAATTATGTCACCTGTGAGAAATAACAGTTTGCCTTCCTTCCCACTCCTACCATTTATCTATCTATCTATCTATCTATCTATCTATCTATCTATCTATCTATCTATCTGCCTGCCTGCCTATCTATCTATTTACTTAGCTAACATTCTATTCCCATGAATGGGACCGCAATTCAATGTACAATGGAAGTGAATATAGCAATTGTTCACGTCTTCTTATTGATCTCAAGAGAAAAACTTTTAATGGCTCACTATTATGTAGTATATCTATGGCCATACCACCCTGAACATGCTCGATCTTGTCTGATTGAGAAAGTTTCTTTTCATTCCTAATTTTCTAAGAGGTTTCCATTTTTATCATAAATTGTTGTTGAATTTTATCAAGTATGTTTTCTGCATCTAGCGAAGTTATCAAAAACATTTTTTCTGTTAATGTAGAGGATGCTGTAATGCTATTTGTTGCTGCATAATAAATTACCCCAAAACTTGCTTAGTGGCTTAAAATGGTAACATTTACTTTGTTCATAAATCTGCAGTCTGGGCAGAACTTTGTGGAGGTTGACTTTGCTCTACTCAGCATCAGTAGAGGTGTCTCATAGACTGGGAGCTGGAATCATCTAAAGATTTGCTTACTCACATGTCTGGTATCTGAGCTGGGAAGACTTAACAAGCTGAGGGCTAGAACAACTGGGACTCCTCAGGCATCTCTGCCTTTATGTGATATCTGCCCTTTGGTTTACTAGTCTGGCCACTTCAGAATAGCTCCAACTATCAACTACTATTTTAGGAAATATATCGTATCCTGGCTGGGTATAGTATCCCACGCCTGTAATCCCAGCACTTTGGGAGGCCAAGGTGGGTGGATCTCTTGAGGCCAGGAGTTCAAGACGAATCTGGCCAACGTGGTGAAACCCCATCTCTACTACAAATACAAAAATTAGCTAGGGATGGTGGTGCATGCCTGTAATCCTAGCTACTTGGGAGGCTGAGGCACGAGACTTGCTTGAACTTGGGAGGTGGAAGTTGCAGTGAGCTGAGATTGTGCCACTGCACTCCAGCCTGGGTGACAGAGCAAGACTCTGTCTCAAAAGAAAAGAAAAGAAAAGAAAAGAAAAGAAAAGAAAATATACCATATGCTATAGGTCTATACTCCAAGTTCATAAGGCATTCTTTCTTAGCTTCTTGGGCATTCAGTAGACCATTGCACTCTTTCATAATGTCAGCTGCTTCTGTGAAGGAATACCACATAGGACCAGTGAATCTCAGGAACATCATTTCATTGACTTATATTATTTCATCATCAAGTGAATTCCTTGATCAGAAGTAATAATGTATGTCCTCCCATAACAGCAAATAAAGCATTTAGCAAGTCTGCAGATGGTATCGCTGCAAGAAGCCTTGCCATAGGGATGATAAATTCAAATCCATTCAAGAATCTACTGCTGCAAAGGAAAATCACTGTATCTTCCATGATAGGAACCCAAGTGATTGGCTGGCCTCCCTTGGATATGGTACCAAGATGGATGTTGGCAGATATAAATGCCAGCTTTCTTAATCCACAGGTAGGCAATCTCTGAGGCATGTTCTACACTCTCTACCTGAGGTTCCTTAAGGGGTTTAGCTTCAGTAAACCACAAAGGTAACTTGCTCGCCAATGTAAACTGTATTTATTTTCTTCTCTCCCATTTTTACATCCTTATTCCTTTAATGGTGTATTCTAGGATCTCATAAATTTCATAAAGTTCTTCCCAAGGACTGCATCTTGGTGGGCTAAGGCAAGTTCTTTTACATTCACATACTTTGTTCATTCAGTAGGGGTTGATATGGTTTGACTGTGTCCCCACCCAAATCTCATCTTGAATTGTAGCTCCCATAGTTCCCATGTGTTGTGGGAGGGACCTGGTGGGAGATAATTGAATCATAGGGGTGGTTTCCCCCATACTGTTCTCATGGTAGTAAATAAGTCTCATGAGAGCTGATAGTTTTATAAGGGGAAACCCCTTTTGTTTGGTTTTCATTTCTCTCTTGCCTGCCACCATGTAAGACATGACTTTCACCTTCTGCCATGATTGTGAGGCACCCCCCCTCCCAGCCACATGGAACTGGGAGTCCATTAAATCTCTTTTTCTTTATAAATTACCCAATCTCTGGTATTATCAGCACCATGAAAATGGACTCATACAGGTGTTAATATGATTATTTCATGGTGAGTTGAGCTATAGGAGTAAGGTTTTATATCTCATTATTGTCAACCCAATTTCTGCTTTTCTTGTCCTTTATTTAAGACAATAAATTCCTATTTTTTTGCACTTTATTTTTTCCATTACTGCACGAGCTTAAAATTTCTATACTGGAAATATCATAGAGACCGTTCTAATTCCAAGCTCTTCTTTAAACATATGTGGAGATGAAGGCGTGGGTCACAGTCTCATGACTAAGCCACATGATTCTTGGTAGGTTATATGAGGATTTGGTCTCCTGATAAAATGGGCAGTTCAGAGTCTTTTCCACCGTAGTAAAAGCAGAAAGTCCTTAGGCATACTCTCCTAAGTGATAGGCACAGAGTTCCACATAAAAAAGCTTAGTCTGATTTCATTAAATGCAATTAGTTTGACATAGTGAAAAGAGCTTGGGATTTGAATCAGACTTGGATTCAGAATCTGATTTTGCCACTGATCAGAAAGATTTAGAAAAGTATACTCAGTCTTTCTGAATAAGTTTCCTCTATAAAATACGTCTACTAATATCCATGTTATAGGTTTGCTTTAAGAAATTAAATGCAATAATTTATGTAAAAGTTTGGAACATGTTTAATAAGCAGAAGCTGTTTCTTAAAAACAATATTCTACTTAACTATTTAAATGACCTCTTTTATCTACATAGTCAGATTTTATTTTAGTTCCTGTTTATCAGATGAATCAAACCACATGATGGGTTCATTCGTTTTCCTTTCTTTCTAGGAAGGTTGAAATTCAATTGTGCTGTCAGCAATATTTACAAAGAACTCCACCCATTTATTTCTGGGAAATGTTCCTCTTTATTTTTGAGAGTTAAGCACTTTGGTTGTTATGTGCCTATTATACTCATTACCACTCAGCTTGGTGTTAAAGGTCATTTTTGGATATTTTTTCAGCGTTCATTGTCCTCTGTGGATGAATATTTGTGTATACTCAAGTAACAAATATACACAGCTTCTCCAAGGGGCAAAATATGAAATCCAAGCTGTTATCTTCACATTTTCACTTCATGGAGACTAAAAGAAATAATTCAGGCATATGACTTAGGTAGTTATTAATGGACCAGTCTTAACCCAGATAGTTATTAATAAACTAAGTCCTAGGTTTAACAAATACAACTTATTGTTAACGTTTTACAACTTATCTTTTTGCACTTTTGTCAGAGATATAATACTGGAAGGGAAGGGCCTCTACTTGGATCCAGCACCACTGAAAAGTTCTTAAAGTCATCATGATCCTTTCTATATTTATAATGCTTCATCCTCTACCATTTAATTTTCCACACAGGCTTTATCTATGCTGTACACACCACTCTGAGAAACTTTCCTTTACTTTCCAATTAGTGTGGATGAATAATTAGATATCAGAGATACATCGAGAAAACATAAATATTGAGGGAGTAATTGTTTGAACTATATTTTTGGATTTTTTTTACAATTATAAACTTGCATGCATTCTCTATTCCACTTAGGCTGTGAAGTGTTTAGGAAGAACATTTAACTATAGATTTTTTGAAATTTTTACCTGCCTATTGGGAGATCACAGTAGTGACTGAAGATCTGACACCTCTGGGAGATGGTGTAAAACATGTCTCAGCATCTCACCCTGATACCTGAAGAACATGACACACATCTAAACTGTGCCTTGATTACTTGGAAATAAATGATGTATATACGTAGACAACAAGCAATCAAGTGCCCCTGATAACAAGGGAAAAAAAGACAGTGAGAAAGTCTTGTGGTAATGAGTATAAATATCCACCAAATCCCAGAACTCTCATGTCCAGCTCATATTGTTCCCCCAAGATCTGGAGCTTTATTGGATTGCTCCCTATTGGTCTTGTCCTGAACCTGATCTACCCAACTCTGCCCTGCCCTTCAGTGACTCAAAGCTGTGGCCTTCCCAAGACTTAGTTTCTTGGTTCAGGCATCAATTTACTAGAGATTTGGAGCACCAACTTTCATCTGATTTAGGGTGTCTGAGAATGCTGAGCCCAGTGCTGTATCTGAGATTCTGCACAATGCCTCCCAAGTTGCAGGGAATCTTCCCAGCACTGCCTCCCCAGGGTCCTGTCTCTTCTGTGGTTTCTAGCTGTCCTGTGTGGTGAGTACTGAGGTTATGGGGAAGAAGAGAACAAGAGGGGTAGTTTAAATCAAGATATGGTGAAGAATTCCTGGTTAAAAATTAGTGCAGTATGATCAAATGGCAATAATTTGGTACAATTTTGGAGAAATACAATGAAGTACATTATGAAGAAATATATTTAAATAGTTTTAGTTCTTTTGATATAATCTTTAGTTATTTGGAAAGCAAAATATTATATAAATCTTTGAGAAGCTGATCTAACAAAAACCTTTAGTTTTTATATTAATGTATGTTACATAAAATTATGTTTAAATGGATACTGTCAAATAATTTAAAATTAGCTATTCTAAAGGGTTGATTTTTTCTATTGCATTAATAATTGAGTAGAAGATTTTTGTCATTTAGAAAGGAAAATTTTATGTTGTTACAAATAATGAGTGCATTTACTAAAGTAAAATTATAAAGCATTGAGTAAACTGAAAACATTATATAGGATGTAAGGTATTTTATTGTAATTTAGGGAATAATTCTACCTTACCAAGAGCACTGAAAGAGTCTGTGAGAACTTGTAGGTCCCACTAGCGTAGTGCTGGTTATACATGCACATGTAATTGTTTTAATTTATAAATTAAGAATGCTAATAAAAAGTAATTTTTTTCTTCTGATATGATTTCTTTTTTAAAAGACAACTTTCCTAAAAGTATTAAAAAAATTTTTTACACACATCCCTTATGCCATCTATCAGAACACTTAAAGTAGAGCATTTGCATAGAATTTCAAAATCACTCAACAGAGAAGAAAATACTTCACCAATAGCTATGTCCATCTCTATGGTGACCACATTTCATATTCATGTGCTGTCAGGGATTTTCCCAGTTCTGAAGATAGAAAGATTTTATGCTGATCAGAGAGAATGTGGTGTCCCACAATGCCATTCTGTCATCCTGGCAAAAGCATTGAGATAATTTGTCAAGATTAATTTATCTTTTTCTTTTTTAAATTTCAATAGTCTTTTGGGGAACAGGTGTTTGGTTACACGATTAAGTTCTTTAGTGGTGATTTCTGAGATTTTGGTGCACCCATCACCTGAGCAGTGTACACTGTACCCAATGTGTAGTCTTTTATGTCAAGATTAATTTCTAGTGCCCCAGAATGATCCCATGTTGTTCATCCTTTGAACTTTCTTAATATCACAAGGTGACTTCTGAATTTCTTCTAAGGCGAATTTTAAAATGTTTTACTTTGGAAGAGGTCTCTTTTTATTTTTAATCAAAATAATGGATATTTTAAGGGAAACTCTAAGGTTAAATGAATTCCTTTATCCCGGGTTATTCTTCTCTCCTGGAAAATGAAATGGCTAAATTTGTGATTCTTCCAAAGCCATACTCCACTCCAACCCTCTTACTGTTTTCCCTGGGCACCGTTACCGTGACCTTCCAGGTCTCCTCTTGTTTCTGAGGCAGTGAAGGTAGACTATGTCTAACAGGTCACAGAGAGTTGTTCCTCCGGGTTTCTCCATATTTATCCCCTGTTATTCTAGTTCCTCAAAATCCTACTTTGCCTGCAGTGTCACTTATGCCCAAATCTTTCACAATCTGGTTTCTAAGTTTGCCTCTTTTTCTTCTGTCAATAAAAACTTTCTGCTGCCTTTAAGCCTTTGCCTAAACCATTACTCTAACATGAAAAGCCTACCCACATCTCACCCATTTAAGCAGATTTTAATCTAAACTTCAAAATATATATTTCAAATCTCCTCCAAGAAATGTTATCTTATCCTTTTCTGTGTTGGTTCTCTCTCGTTCCTTCTTTCTTATTATATCCTTCTTGCTGGCTTCCCTTGTCTTTGGATATTACCATAAGCTGACTGGTATTATGGTTTTGCTATTCATGTGGTTATGACTTATTTTCCTTACAGTATCCAAAGATGTGCCTTGATGTCTGCTGAACAGTCTTATGGGGGTGAATTCACGTAAGTGTTTGCTGGACTCATCATAAAAAGACTTTTCCTAATGATGCGTTTGATCTGAGGCTCAGGACATTTCATTTGTGAGCCCTAGACTTATACATAGGTGAACATTTATTTTGAACCTATCATGTCAAAAAGACACAAAGATACTTGAGACATGTTCTCTACTGTCAAAACAGAAAAAAATTATTAATAAGGAGAGTATAACTCAGTTGTTAAATAGCAGATAGACAGTATAGACTGAAGCCATAGAGGATGTGAACTTTTGAGCAAAATAGACCTCAGTTCCAACTCTGTTTCTGTCACTCAGTAGCTGCTTAACATAGAGCAAAGTTCTTCTCCATGGAGATGTTTTCTTCTTTAAAAGGTAGGGAAGATGATAATGAGTATCTGTTAGGGGTATTGTGATCATTGGATGATATAATATATATAAGGTGTTTCAATTATGAATATATTATGTCTATAGTATCATAGTATATATGCTATATGTAGCATACATATACTATGTAGGACATATACAGTGTCATAGAATACACAGTATTCATACTATACATGTATATATATAAAAGATAAGTAATATACATACTATACATTCATATATATAAAATGTGTGATATATGCAATGTAGTATAGACTATAGTAAGATCTCAGCAAGCAGTTGGATATGATATATAATCTCTTCCTAATGACTGCTATAGGAGCTTAGAGAAATAAATGACGACTGCTTGCTGGAGAAGTAAAGAGAAGTCTTCACACAGAGCATTTGGCACTTGAGCAGCAAGGAGAAAAGAAAGGATGGCATTCTAGGTAGGAGAGATGATATGAGCACAGGTACCCCTGTGAAAATGTGTATGATGTATTTGGGGACCAATGGCTAGGTGGATTAGTCTATAAAGAGGACAAATTAAAAAATAGTGATGATTAAGGTTGAAGGATCCATGAGAAAGGCCAGGAGAGGGTTTTCTAAATGCCCATGTGTAGATAAATGTTTTAAATTTTTATTCCCAGTAAATAACAATTCGGAAGGCATTATTACTTGGTTTCAGCCTTAAGAGAAAATTCTTAACTTGGCATGGTACTTTGTCTGACATTCCTGCTGCTCTATTCTGTTCAACTTCCTCATGCAGTGTTTGTGGACCCTGACAGTGTTTCTTTTCAGTGAAGTGCTCTGTGCCATGTCCTATTTATTTCAATGTGCAAGTCACCATTTTTATTATTCCTATAAGTCATTTTCTAAAATATCTTAAAATGCAGTTAAGTATATTCTTGGTGAGGATGAATAAACAGTTTTTTTTTCTAATTTTGTTTTAGTTGCAGGGGTACATGTGCAGGTTTGTTATATAGGTAAATTGCATATGGAGGTTTGGTGGACACATTATTTTATTGCCCAGGTAATAAGCACAGTACCTGATGGGCAGATTTTTTATCTTCTCCCTCCTCCTATCCTTCACCCTCAAGTAGGATCTGGTGTCCATTTTTTCCTTCTTTGTGTCCACACGCACTCAATGTTTAGCTTCCATTTATAAGTGAGAACATGCAGTATTTGGTATTCCATTCCTACATTAGTTCACTTATAACAATGGCCTCTAGCTCCATTCATGTTGCTGCAAAGGACATGATTTCATTCTTTTTATGCCTGCATAGTATTTCATGGTGTATATGTACCATATTTTCTTTATCCAGTCTACTGTTGATGGGCATTTAGGTTGATTTCATATCTTTGCTATTGTGAATAGTGCCGCAGTGAACATACGCATGCATGTGTCTTTATGGTAGAACAATTTATATTCCTTTGGGTATACACCCCATAATGGGATTGCTGGGTCAAATGGTAGTTTTGTTTTAAGTACTTTTGGAAATCATCAAGCTGCTTTCACAGTGGCTGAACTAATTTACATTCCCACTAGCAATATAAGTGTTCCCTTTTCTCTGCATCCTCACCAGCATCTGTTATTTTTTGATTGGACAGTTTTGACTGGGGAGCAATGACTCAGGGATTGTGGATGATGTAACTTTCTCACAGTTTCTCACAGATGCACATCTCTGCATTTAGCTTGCAAGGGACTAAGGGTAGCATGAGTATAATATGACTTCAGGCTGAATCCAGCCTTCATGCCAAAATGGTTCCTAAACAATGTCAAGTTGAGTGAGCTTGTTAGTAAGATGGTGGAAAATGTAAGGTCTATAACTTGAGCCTTTCTACAGTTCCTCAGCCTGAGGCTGACAGGATGGCCACACAAGTATGAAGGTTTAGCCAAGTGATTTTATGGGCAGAGAGGATGGAAGGACAGAATAAAGCCTCCTACAAATAACATGCATTCTGGGATGTGCTATTTTGTACATTCTATAACCTCGTGCTCTGTCACATTTGTATCTCACCATCAAATTGCAGTTTTCCCCCTAGTTTTGCCCATGGGCATCCTAAACAAGTTAATTTATGCAACTGTTTCAAAAATGAAGCTGTATATAAATGTGATGAAGGCTACACTGTGATCGGACAGGTGAAACTCACCTGCATTTCTTCCTGCTGGTCATCTCCAGCCCCTCAATGTAAAAGTAACTCCAGCTCCCTTTTCAGTCCATGACTACGTGGGTGGAACTGTCATTAGAGCACTGAGAGCAAAGTTTCTCCTCTGCTAGAGGCAGCACAAAAACATTCTATTTGATTTATTTTAAATAATTAATATATGGAGATGATACCCAATGCAAAAACTACAAAGGACATCCAGCACCTATATTTCATTTAGGAGTCCCTGAGCAAGCACTCCCAGGCAGAAAACTCATGCAGTGTCTCCCAAACCCAGAAAATGTGAAAATGGTGCTGGAGGTGTATAAGCTGTCTCCAGAGATTGACCTACTGGAACTAGAGATACAAGGGAAGATGATCCACTCTGGAAAAATAACTATAATTTTTCCCAAAAGAGGGAAAAAAAGATGCCTTGTGGCCTTGTTGCTTTCATTCAATATGGATCACTTCTGTTTTGCATCTCTACCATACCTTTAGCTCCAATTTCATGGTGATTAATATTCACATATCAGAACTACTTTGTCTTTGTAATCATTTAAGAGCCCAGCAAATGAGAGTCCTAAAAAACTCACTTCATAAGTTAATACTTTTATTTTACTGTGTAGACCTTAGAAGTGCATACTTGGCTTTCCACCAATATGTGTCCCTGGACTGCCTTTACTCCACAGTTCCACGTGTGCACACCTCTCAGGTCCTCTATGTTCAGACTAAACATTAACACACCCTCAAAGACTCTTCCAATCTTTCTATTTGAGGGAGGCATGCCCTCCCCTGAACTCCTGTGCATGTTGCCTCTTTCATTCATGCCACATCTCAACTGTTGCCTTCCATGAAGGGGATTTTCATTTGTGTTTGACCTCCTTGTTTCAACTCCAAAGAAGGAACTCTAAAATAGGGATGAATATTGTCGTGGGTTGCAACTGGCTGGGGCCAGTCTTGCGGGTGGTAAACAAACTTACCAAGACAGTCTTAGGTGAAGAAAGGCAGGTTTATTACAAAAAATATGAAAATACGAAGATATGTTGCAAGAGAGCAACGGGTGAAGATGGCTGAATAGAAAGAGCTCCGGTCTGCAGTTCCCAGCGTGATCGACACAGAAGACAGGTGATTTCTGCATTTCCAACTGAGGTACCTGGTTCATCGCATTGGGACTGGTTGGACAGTGGGTGCAGCCCATGGAGGGTGAGCTGAAGCAGGATGGGGCGTCGCCTCACCCGGGAAGCACAAGGGGTCGGGGGATTTCCCTTTCCCAGCTGAAGGAAGCCATGACAGACTACCTGGAAAAACTGGACACTCCTGCCAAAATACTGCACTTTTCCCAAGGTCTTAAGCAACTGGCAGACAAGGAGGTTCTCTCCCATGGCTGGCTTGGCAGGTCCCACGCCCATGGAGCCTTGCTCACTGCTAGCGCAGCAGTCTGAGATCGAACTGTGAGGCAGCACCCTGGCTGGGGGAGGGGCGTCTGCCATTGCTGAGGCTTGAATAGGTAAACAAAATGGCCAGGAAGCTCAAACTGGGTGGAGCCCACTGCAGCTCAACAAGGCCCGCTGCCTCTAGACTCCATCTCTGTGGGCAGGGCATAGCTGAATAAAAGGCAGCAGACAACTTCTGCAGACTTAAACGTCCCTGTCTGACAGCTCTGAAGAGAGCAGTGGTTCTCCCAGCATGGTGTTTGAGCTCGGAGAACGGACAGACTGCCTCCTCAAGTGGGTCCCTGACCCCTGTGTAGCCTAACTGGGAGACACCTCCCAATAGGGGCTGATAGACGCCTCATATAGGCAGCTGCCCCTCTGGGACAAAGCTTTCAGAGGAAGGATCAGGCAGCAATATTTGCTGTTCTGCAATATTTGCTGTTCTGCAGCCTCTGCTGGTGATACCCAGGCAAACAGGGTCTGGAGTGGACCTCCAGCAAACTCCAACAGACCTGCAGCTGAGGGGCTTGATTGTTAGAAGGAAAACTGACAAACAGAAAGGAACAGCATCAACAAAAAGGTCATCTACACCAAAATCCCACCTGTAGGTCACCAATATCAAAGACCAAAGATAGATAAAACCACAAAGATGGGGAGAAACCAGAGCAGAAAAGCTGAAAATTCTAAAAATCAGAGTGCCTCTTCTCCTCCAAAGGATTGCAGCTCCTCACCAGCAATGGCACAAAGCTGGATGGATAATGACTTTGATGAGCTGACAGAAGTAGGCTTCAGAAGATCGGTAATAACGAACTTCTCCAAGCTAAAGGAGGATGTTTGAACCCATCAGAAGGAAGCTAAAAACCCTGAAAAAAGATTAGATGAATGGCTAACTGGAATAAACAGTGTAGAGAAGACCTTAAATGACCTGATGGAGCTGAAAACCATGGCATGAGAAATTCATGATGCATGCACAAGCTTAATAGCTGATTCGATCAAAAGGAAGAAAGGGTATCAGTGATTGAAGATCAAATTAATGAAATAAAGTGAGAAGACAGGGTTAGAGAGAAAAGAGTAAAAAGAAATAAACAAGCCTTCAAGAAATATGGGGCTATGTGAAAAGGCCAAATCTATGTTTGATTGGCGTACCTGCCTGAAAGTGATGGGGAGAATGGAACCAAGTTGGAAAACACTCTTCAGTATATTATCCATGAGAACTTCCCCAACCTAGCAAGACAGGCTAACATTCAAATTCAAGAAATACAGAGAACACCACAAACATACTCCTCAAGAAGAGCAACCCCAAGACACATAATTGTTGGATTCACCAAGGTTGAAATGAAGGAAAAAGTGTTAAGGGCAGCCATAAGCCCATCAGACTAACAGTGGATCTCTCGGCAGAAACCCTACAAGCCAGAAAAGAGGGGGCGCCAATATTCAACATTCTTAAAGAAAAGAATTTTCAACCCAGAATTTCATATCCAGCCAAACTAAGCTTCATAAGTGAAGGAGAAATAAAATCCTTTACAGACAAGCAAATGCTGAAAGATTTTGTCACCACTAGGCCTGCCTTACGAGAGCTCCTGAAGGAAGCACTAAACATGGAAAGAAACAACCAGTACCAGCCACTGCAAAAACATGCCAAATGGTAGAGACCATCAATGCTATGAAGAAACTGTATCAATTAACAGACAAAATAACCAGTGAACATCATAATGACACAATCAAATTCATACATAGCAATATTAACCTTAAATGTAAATGGGCTAAATGCCCCAATTAAAAGACACAGACTGGAAAACTGGATAAGGAGTCAAGACCCATCAGTGTGCTCTATTCAGGAGACCCATCTCATGTGCAAAGATGCACATAGGCTCAAAATAAAGGGATGGAGAAAGATCTACCAAGAAAATGGAAAGCAAAAAAAAAAAAAAAAAAAAAAAAAAAGCAGCGGTTGCAATCCTAGTCTCTGATAAAACAGACTTTAAACCAACAAAGATCAAAAGAGACAAAGAAGGCCATTATATAATGGTAAAGGGATCAATTCAACAATAAGAGCTAACTATCCTAAATATACATGCACCCAATACAGGAGCACCCAGATTCATAAAGCAAGTCCTTAGAAACCTACAAAGAGACATAGATTCCCACACAATAATAATGGGAGACTTTAACACCCCACTGTCAATATTAGATCAATGAGACAGAAGGTTAACAAGGATTTGAACTCAGCTCCACAACAAGTAGACCTAATAGACATCTACAGAACTCTCCACCCCAAAGCAACAGAATATACCTTCTTCTCAGCACCACATCACACTTATTCTAAAATTCACCACATAATTGGAAGTAAAGCACTCCTCAGCAAATGTAAAAGAACAGAAATCACTACAAACTGTCTCTCAGACCACAGTGCGATCAAAGTAGATCTCAGGATTAAGAAGCTCACTCAAAACTGCACAACTACATGGAAACTGAACAACCTGCTCCTGAATGACTACTGGGTACATAATGAAATGAAGGCAGAAATAAAGATGTTCTTTGAAACCAATGAGAACAAAGACACAACATATCAGAATCTCTGGGACACATTTAAAGCAGTGTGTAGAGGGAAATTTATAGCACTAAAAGCCCACAAGAGAAAGCAGGAAAGATCTAAAATTGATACTCTAACATCACAGTTAAAAGAACTACAGAAACAAGAGCAAATAAATTCAAAAGCTAACAGAAGGCAAGACATAACTAAGAGCAGAGCAAACTGAAAGACATAGAGACACAAGAACCCTTCAAAAAAATCAATGAATCCAGGAGCTGGTTTTTTGAAAAGATCAACAAAATTGATACACCACTAGTAAGACTAATAAAGAAGAAACGAGAGAAGAATCAAATAGACGCAATAAAAAATGATAAAGGGGATATCACCACCGATCCCACAGAAATACAAACTACCATCAGAGAATACTATAAACAACTCTATGCAAATAAACTAGAAAATCTAGAAGAAGTGGATAAATTTCTGGACACATACACCCTCCCAAGACTAAACCAGGAAGAAGCTGAATATCTGAATAGACCAATAACAGGCTCTGAAATTGAGCCTGGACCAGGACCAGATGGATTCACAGCTGAATTCTACCAGAGGTACAAAGAGAAGCTGGTACCATTCCTTCAGAAACTATTCCAATCAATAGAAAAAGAGGGAATCCTCCCTAACTCATTTTATAAGGCCAGCATCATCCTGATACCAAAGCCTGGCAGAGACACAAGAAAAAAAGAGAATTTTAGACCAATATGCCTGATGAACATGGATGCAAAAATCCTCAATAAAATACTGGCAAACCGAATCCAGCAGCACATCAAAAAGCTTATCCACCACAATCAAGTTGGCTTCATCCCTGGGATGCAAGGCTGGTTCAACACATTCAAATCAATAAATGTAATCCATTACATAAATAGAACTAATGACAAAAACCACATGATTATCTCAACAGATGCAGAAAAGGCCTTCAACAAAACTCAACAGGCTTTCATGCTAAAAACTCTCAATAAACTAGGTATTGATGGAAGGTATCTCAAAATAATAAAAGCTATCTATGACAAACCCACAGCCAATATCATACTGAATGGGCAAAAACTGGAAGCATTCCCTGTGAAAACCGGCACAAGAAAAGGATGCCCTCTCTCACCACTCCTATTCAACATAGTGTTGGAAGTTCTGGCCAGGGCAATCAGGCAAGAGAAAGAAATAAAGGGTATTCAATTAGGAAATGAGGAAGTCAAATTGTCCCTGTTTGCAGATGACACAATTGTATATTTAGAAAACCCCATTGTCTCAGCCCCAAATCTCCTTAAGCTGATAAGCAAATTCAGCAATGTCTCAGGATACAAAATCAATGTGTAAAAATCATAAGCATTTCTATACACCATTAACAGACAGAGAGCCAAATCATGAGTGAACTCCCATTCACAATTGCTACAAAGAGAATAAAATACCTAGGAATCCAACTTACAAGGGATGTAAAGGACCTCTTCAAGGAGAACTACAAACCACTGCTCAACTAAATAAAAGAGGACACAAACAAATGGAAGAATATTCCATGCTCATGGATAGGAAGAATCAATATTGTGAAAATGACCATACTGCCCAAAGTAATTTATAGATTCAATGCCATCCCCGTCAAGCTACCAATGACTTTCTTCACAGAATTGGAAAAAAAAAAACTACTTTAAATTTCGTATAGAACCAAAAAAGGGCCCGCATTGCCAAGACAATCCTTAGCCAAAAGAACAAAGCTGGAGGCATCACGCTACCTGACTTCAAACTATACTACAAGGCTACAGTAACCAAAACAGCATGGTACTGGTATCAAAAGAGATATATAGACCAATGGAACAGAACAGAGCCCTCAGAAATAACACCACACATCTACAACCATATGACCTTTGACAAACCTGACAAAGACAAGAAATGGGGAAAGGATTCCCTATTTAATAAATGGTGCTGGGAAAACTAAACTGGCTAGCCATATGTGGAAAGCTGAAACTGGATCCCTTCCTTACACCTTATACAAAAATTAATTCAAGATGGATTAAAGACTTAAATGGTAGAGCTAAAACCATAAAAACCCTGGAAGAAAACCAAGGCAATACCATTCAGGACATAGGCATAGACAAGGACTTCACGACTAAAACACCAAAAGCAATGGCAACAAAAGCCAAAATAGACAAAAGGGATCTAATTAAACTAAAGAGCTTTTGCACAGCAAAAGAAACTACCATCATAGTGAACAGACAACCTACAGAATGGAAGAAAATTTTTGCGATCTATGCTTCTGACAAAGGGCTAATATCCAGAATCTACAAAGAACTCAACCAAATTTACAAGAAAAAAGCAAACAACCCCATCAAAAAGTGGGCAAAGGATATGAACAGATACTTCTCAAAAGAAGACATCTATGCAGCCAACAGACAGATGAAAAAATGCTCATCATCACTGGTCATCAGAGAAATGCAAATCAAAACCACAATGAGATACCATCTCACACCAGCTAGAATGGCAATCATTAAAAAGTCAGG
Source organism: Gorilla gorilla gorilla (assembly GCF_029281585.2). Taxonomy (NCBI): domain Eukaryota; kingdom Metazoa; phylum Chordata; class Mammalia; order Primates; family Hominidae; genus Gorilla; species Gorilla gorilla. The sequence continues at coordinate 49,554,925 of NC_073224.2, read as the reverse complement.
AAACAACAGATGCTGGAGAGAATGTGGAGAACTAGGAATGCTTTTACACTGTTGGTGGGAGTGTAAATTAGTTCAAACATTGTGAAAGACAGTGTGGCAATTCCTCAAGGATCTAGAACTAGAATTACCATTTGACTCAGTAATCCCATTACTGGGTATATACCCAGAGGATTATAAATCATGCTACTATAAAGACACATGCACACGTATGTTTATTGCGGCACTATTCACAATAGCAAAGACTTGGAACCGACCCAAATGTCCATCAGTGATAGACTGGATTAAGAAACTGTGGCATACATACACCATGGAATACTATGCAGCCATAAAAAAGGATGAGTTCATGTCCTTTGCAGGGACATGGATGAAGCTGGAAAGCATCGTTTTGAGCAAACTATCACAAGGACAGAAAACCAAACACTGCATGTCCTCACTCATAGGTGGGAATTGAACAATGAGATCACTTGGATACAGGGTGGGGAACATCACACACTGGGGCCTGTTGGGGGGTGGGGGCCTGGGGGAGGGATAGCATTAGGAGAAATAACTAATGTAATTGATAAGTTGATGGGTGCAGTGAACCAACATGGTACATGTATACCTATGTATCAAACCTGCACATTGTGCACATGTACCCTAGAACTTATAGTATAATAATAATAATAAAAACAAAAAACCTAAATATGCAACAACAGGTGAATGGATAAGAAAATTGTTTTGTATCCATACTAGAGAATGGCTGATTTTAATGTATGTGATGTCAATGAGTTTGCAGGATTCCTAAACATTTGAAAATTGTCTTTCTGTGAGCTGACTTTCTGTATATGCTGACTGTAGCACACCACTGGATATAATGTATATATGAAAAAAAAAAAGAGCAACGGGCAGTGCAGCTGAGAGAAGGCTGTCTGCCAAGAGGCAGGGGCTGGAGAGAAGTTCTACAGGGTCATGCTGGAGGGGCTATGTGTGGAATGAGGTATTTGGGAATAGGATGTTGTGCCAGAGAGTTGTTTGTGGCTAGAATTTCTCAGAAGAATTGCTCTTCCCCACCCCAGGGCCCCCTCCTCATTGTTGCTAACCTATCTTCTCAGGACTCCACAAAGATGAAGCCCACATGTCAGTCCTGAGCGTATTCCCAAGGCTTCCATCTGATTTAGTCACTGTTCCTTAATATTAAAATGGCTTGAGCAACTGTCATACACATGAGGAGAAACCCTGTATCAATCCTTATGTCTCTCAGTACTCTGGCGTCTATTCCTTCGAGTCATCACTTTTTCTGACTGTTGCTTCCTGTGAAGTCTCTTTCTCATTCTTATCTCAGCTTCTCTGGCTGTCTCTTCTCTCTCTGTACATAGAACTCCATAGGGGAATACCAGCCTCTTTGACTTGATTTCTGCAAACACACTCCATGGAGGCAATGGCGTATGGCAGGCTATCATTGAACCTCAGCTATAACAGAGGGGCTTGAACTGTTAGAGAAGCCCACTTAACATTGAAGCTGTCTGTTTATGGTCTTGAAAGCCATTGCCTGCTCCATCTGCTAGGAATTTTTTTTGTTGTTGATATTTATTTCGGGTTCCCCTGAGACAAGGATTTGTGAGCAACTGGTTTCCTTGGAAGGGGGTCTCAGAAAGTACTGATGGGCAGTAAGATGGGAAAGGAAGGAAAGCAAAAGAGGAAACATTGTTGAGGAGGTTCTCGTACTGCTAAGAGGGGCTCAAGCATGCTGAAAACCCACTGAGAGCTGGTGGCACACTCAACTCTGAGTTGTTCTCCTCAGGATGAAGACCTGGGTATATATCTACCTATTCTCTTCCCTCACTGGTGAAGTCTTGCTCTAGCAGCAATGGCTCCCAGACATGAGGGATCCACACTATTGGTTCGTTGAGCAGGCTCAGAGGATGGGGATCATGGTTAGGCAGACAGACATGGGTAGCCAGTGGCTCCTAATGGGCTCTCTATAGCAACCTCCAGAGTAGGCCAAGGGCACAAAGGTAGGGAAAAGATGGTCTCTTCTACAGTTGCCTTTTCTGTGTGGTCCTATCTGTTGACAGGTTGTTCTAGTCTTCCACTCTCTCCCTACTCATATCTCTCACTTCCCTTTGCCAGATCCCTGAAACATTGTGTTTTTCATTGCCTCTAATACAATTGTAAAATTAAATTGATATAATAGCTTTCATGATTTGAGGTCTGCTTCTGGGAGATATTAATATCTTAGCATTTCTGGCCTTCTCTGTAAGAAGGCAGAGTAGCTGTCAATGGTTCTGGTAAGAGCCTGGTCTAAATGAAGCAGATTTAGGGAAGTTGGAAGTTGTCCAGAGTGTGCTGAAGTGGCAGGGCCCTAATGATATTAACAGGACATTGACAGGGTCTGCTACACACTATAATATACAATGGATGCCCCCAAGTCTGTAGGCTCACCTTCTTGCCCTGTCTTTGCTTCTTGGACTCAAGTTCTCCTCTTTCTTGACTTATTCATTCATTGTACTGGAACACACCCTCCAGGAGCCACCTAAGAAATGATGCACAGGAAGTAAAATTTTGAGCTCCAACATATTTGAAACTGTCTTTATTCTCACACTTGATTGATAATTTGGCTGAGTGTAGAAAATTGGGTTAAAAACAATTTTCTTTTAGAACTTTTAAACAGTATCTTTTTTTGTATTATAGTTTCCAATATTATAGTAGAAAAGCCAGAACTATTTTAATTCTTGATCATATAGGATGTTTTTATCCTTGTTTTTCTGTAGGGAAACTCATATTTTATTCTGAGAAATGTTGTTGGTATAGTTTTTTTTGTCTTCTTTATATTTTTCTCTTATTTTTAGAGAAATCTTACTGGTCAGATATTGATCCTTTTTGTCAATCTAGTAATTTTCTTAAATTTTCTCTCTTTTTCCCATACATCATCTCTGTCTCATCCCTTCCCCACATTCTTTGGGGATCATTTCTTGATTTTGTATTTAACCATTTCAAAAATATTCCCTTCATTTAAAAAAGTATTCTGTTTTTATGGATACAGTGCCTACCTATATTTCTCAGAGGATAGTTTCTATGGAAGTTCTATTCTGCTCTCTGCAAACTTCTGTTGATGATGGTTCTAGGTTATATATTCATTTTAAAGAGTGAGACCCATATCACTGATTATTTAAGTTCTATGTACATGGTGAGATTGGGCAGTGAACTACTTTTTTCTTATTGGCAGTTGTAGCAGAAACTGCTGATTGCTTCCCAGTATCCATTTCCCCTACTTGTTTAGGTAATACAACTACCCTCACCCCTTTGAATATCAGCAGGGTACCTGCTGCTCTGTTAGATGCTCCCTTGGAGTAACTTCCCAATGTGCACAACTTCCTAGTTACTTTCTTAGGAAAGAAGTCACTTGCTTTCTTTTCTTTTCTTTTTTCTTTTTTTTTTGAGACGAGTCTCGCTGTGTCGCCCACGCTGGAGTGCAGTGGCGCGATCTCGGCTCACTGCAACCTCTGCCTCCCGGATTCAAGCAGTTCTCTGCCTCAGCCTCCCGAGTGGCTGGGATTACAGACGCCCACCACCACACCCGGCTAATTTTTTTGTATTTTTAGTAGAGATGGGGTTTCACCATCTTGGACAGGCTGGTCTTGAACTCCTGACCTTGTGATCCACCCGCCTCGGCCTCCCAAAGTGCTGGGATTACAGGCGTGAGCCACTGCGCCTGGCCCCACTTGCTTTCCACTTCCTCTTTCCCCCCGCGGTGGGCTGAAGTGCTGGCAAGAGTGATGGTGAGTCAGCCTCTGCCATTCTGAGGACAGTTCCTGCGGATGCTAGAGTAATGAAAGGGAAAGCATTTGGCCCTTGGATGACCTTGTCAACTTGGGTTAGAGCTCGTGACTGTTCTGAATGCACTTCCATCTCTGGACTGTCATATGAAAAAGAGATAAACTTCTGCCTCGTTAGCCGTTGTGTTTGAAGTGTGTTTGTTATAGCAGCTTAGCCTACGCCCTAACAAATTCAGAGGGATACCCAATATCAGTTTTTACTGGTATCTCTTCTGTTCTGTCCAGTTTCTCTAGAGAATGATTCTCCAGTCTCCTGCCTGCTTATTTATTAACTTGAATTTCTACCGTGCAACAAAGAAGATTACTGCTTCTATTTTCCTGTGGAACTCTGCTTCTCCCTCCACCTAGCACCCTGTTTCTGCTACAACGTTACTTTTGTATTGTCAACTTTAAAGCATTTACATTCTTTCTTGAAACAATTGTTCCTATTTCTAGAAGGCAGAGTCATTGCATTCATCAACTGCTTTTAGGTGACTTGTTTTTCCTTCTATTATGACTAGTTTATCTTTGTATTTGCCTCAGAGGTGTGTATACAGGATGTGCTTAATAATTATATCATGGGCAAACAGTACATGAAATTATGTGAAATACTAACTTGGTACTAATACAGTCCAGCAGAAGGTCAATTACAAAATTTCTGCTGCCAAATATTCTTCTCTGACTATAGCGAAACAAACTGTAAGTATGTGATTCAATCTCTCTCCAGGCTTAAAAAAAGAGCCTAGGAAAAAGGAAGCTGCTTAACTAGAAACTTTCAGATGAAAAATTATATGTGAATGGTGACTACGGGTTGAGCTGCCATTTTGTAATGTGGGAAATTAAGGTTCAAAAAAAGAATAAAGGTTTCCAATCCAGAAATAGCCCTGTGAATAGCTACCAGTCCTGTGTTCACATGACTTTTACCAAATTATCAATTTTCTAGACACTGATAATTTTAAGTTTAAAGATATGATAAATTGTTCCTCATTGTAAATATTAATATATAACCAATAATGGATATTTATACTGAAAAAAATTTTTCCAAATTTTATTTTTCCATTTTTTATGTCTACCTCAGTACCCAGTAGAAGCTTAATAATTTCAAAAAGTTTAAATACATTAGTTTGTAACAATATTTATAACTTAAATGTGCTAAAATAAAAATGGAAAATCAAAGTCATGTAAGAGAGATAAATTTCCCTAAATTTAAATTTATACAGTAATTGTAATTGAGTTTATTTTGAGTCAAATTAAAATGGGAACTATAATGTATCACATATTTACATTGTTTGACAAAAATAAACATATCAGTTCTGCTTACAGGAGAAACATTTTTTCTTGTTTTGAAAATAGAAAGCAATTTTCTTGCATGAGTTATTTTACAAGGGACAGTGAATAACATAATATATAATGCCTTTAACTTCAGTTGATAAGTTCTTCAAAAAGCTAAATATATCAATCCCCTATAAAACTGAGATGATGAGACATGTTGGGGGGTGGAGCCAAGATGGCCGAATAGGAACAGCTCCAGTCTACAGCTCCCAGCGTGAGCGACGCAGAAGATGGATGATTTCTGCATTTCCAACTGAGGTACCGGGTTCATCTCACTGGGGAGTGTCGGAAAGTGGGTGCAGGACAGTGGGTACAGCGCACCGAGCATGAGCCGAAGCAGGGCGAGGCATTGCCTCACTCGGGAAGCGCAAGGGGTCAGGGAATTCCCTTTCCTAGTCAAAGAAAGGAGTGACAGACGGCACCTGGAGAATCAGGTCACTCTCACCCTAATACTGAGCTTTTCCAACGGTCTTAGCAAATGGCACACCAGGAGATTATATCCTGCGCATGGCTCGGAGGGTCCTATGCCCACGGAGCCTCGCTCATAGCTAGCACAGCAGTCTGAGATCAAACTGCAAGGTGGCAGCGAGGCTGGGGGAGGGGTGCCCACCATTGCCGAGGCTTGAGTAGGTAAACAAAGCAGCCGGGAAGTTCGAACTGGGTGGAGCCCACCACAGCTCAAGGAGGCCTGCCTGCCTCTGTAGACTTCACCTCTGGGGGCAGGGTATTGCCAAACAAAAGGCAGCAGAATCCTCTGCAGACTTAAATGTCCCTGTCTGACAGCTTTGAAGAGAGCAGTGGTTCTCCCAGCACACAGCTGGAGATTTGAGAATGGACAGACTGCCTCCTCAAGTAGGTCCCTGACCCCTGAGTAGCCTAACTGGGAGGCACCCCCGAGAAGGGGCAGACTGACACCTCACATGGCTGGGTACTCCTCTGAGACAAAACTTCCAGAGGAATCATCAGGCAGCAACATTTGCTGTTCACCAATATCTGCTGTTCTGCAGCCTCCGCTGCTGATACCCAGGTAAACAGGGTCTGGAGTGGACCTCCAGCAAACTCCAACAGACCTGCAGCTGAGGGTCCTGACTGTTAGAAGGAAAACTAACAAACAGAAAGGACATCCACACCAAAACCTCATCTGTATGTCACCATCATCAAAGACCAAAGGTAGATAAAACCACAAAGATGGGGAAAAAACAGAGCAGAAAAACTGGAAACTCTAAAAATCAGAGTGCCTCTCCTCCTCCAAAGGAACGCAGCTCCTCACTAGCAACGGAACAAAGCTGGACAGAGAATGACTTTGACGAGTTGAGAGAAGAAGGCTTCAGATGATCAAACTACTCTGAACTAAAGGAGGAAGATCGAACCCATGGCAAAGAAGTTAAAAACCTTGAAAAAAATTAGATGAATGGCTGACTAGAATAACCAATGCAGAGAAATCCTTAAAGGACCTGATGGAGCTGAAAACCAAGGCACAAGAACTACGTGACGAATGCAGAAGCCTCAGTAGCTGATTCAATCAACTGGAAGAAAGGGTATCAGTGATGGAAGATCAAATGAATGAAATGAAGTGAGAAGAGAAGTTTAGAGAAAAAAGAATAAAAAGAAATGAACAAAGCCTCCAAGAAATATGGGACTATGTGAAAAGACCAAATCTATGTCTGATTGGTGTACCTGAAAGTGACAGGGAGAATGGAACCAAGTTGGAAAACACTCTGCAGGATATTATCCAGGAGAACTTCCCCAATCTAGCAAGGCAGGCCAACATTCAAATTCAGGAAATATAGAGAACGCCACAAAGATACTCCTCGAGAAGAGCAACTCCAAGACACATAATTGTCAGATTCACCAAAGTTGAAATGAAGGAAAAAATGTTAAGGGCAGCCAGAGAGAAAGGTCGGGTTACCCTCAAAGGGAAGCCCATCAGACTAACAGCTGATCTCTTGGCAGAAACTCTACAAGCCAGAAGAGAGTGGGGGCCAATATTCAACATTCTTAAAGAAAAGAATTTTCAACCCAGAATTTCATATCCAGCCAAACTAAGCTTCATAAGTGAAGGAGAAATAAAATACTTTACTGACAAGCAAATGCTGAGAGATTTTGTCTCTCAGGCCTGCCCTAAAAGAGCACCAGGCCTGCCCTAAAAGAGCTGCTGAAGGAAGCACTAAACATGGAAAGGAACAACCGGTACCAGCCACTGCAAAAACATGCCAAATTGTAAAGACCATCGAGGCTAGGAAGAAACTGCATCAACTAATGAGCAAAATAACCAGCTAACATCATAATGACAGGATCAAATTCACACATAACAATATTAACCTTAAATGTAAATGGGCTAAATGCTCCAATTAAAAGACACAGACTGGCAAATTGGACAAACAGTCAAGACCCATCAGTGTGCTGTATTCAGGAAACCCATCTCACATGCAGAGACACATAGGCTCAAAATAAAGGGATGGAGGAAGATCTACCAAGCAACTGGAAAACAAAAAAAGGCAGGTGTTGCAATCCCAGTCTCTGATAAAACAGACTTTAAACCAACAAAGATCAAAAGAGACAAAGAAGGCCATTACATAATGGTAAAGGGATCAATTCAACGAGAAGAGCTAACTATCCTAAATATACATGCACCCAATACAGGAGCACCCAGATTCATAAAGCAAGTCCTTAGAGACCTAGAAAGAGACTTAGACTCCCACACCATAATAACGGGAGACTTTAACACCCCACTGTCAACATTACACAGATCAACGAGACAGAAAGTTAACAAGGATATCCAGGAATTGAACTCAGCTCTGCACCAAGAGGACCTAATAGACATCTACAGAACTCTCCACCCCAAATCAACAGAATATACATTCTTCTCAGCACCACACCGCACTTATTCCAAAATTGACCACATAGTTGGAAGTAAAGCTCTCCTCAGCAAATGTAAAAGAACAGAAATTATAACAAACTGTCTCTCAGACCACAGTGCAATCAGACTAGAACTCAGGATTAAGAAACTCACTCAAAACCGCTCAACTACATGGAAACTGAACAACCTGCTCCTGAATGACTACTGGGTACATAAAGAAATGAAGGCAGAAATAAAGATGTTCTCTGAAACCGAGAGAACAAAGACACAACATACCAGAATCTCTGGGACACATTCAAAGCAGTGTGTAGAGGGAAATTTATAGCACTAAATGCCCACAAGAGAAAGCAGGAAAGATCTAAAATTGACACCCTAACATCACAATTAAAAGAACTAGAGAAGCAAGAGCAAACACATTCAAAAGCTAGCAGAAGGCAAGAAATAACTAAGATCAGAGCAGAACTGAAGGAAATAGAGACACAAAAAACCCTTCAAAAAATCAATGAATCCAGGAGCTGGTTTTTTGAAAAGATCAACAAAATTGATAGACCACTAGCAAGACTAATAAAGAAGAAAAGAGAGAAGAATCAAATAGACACAATAAGAAATGATAAAGGGGATATCACCACCAATCCCACAGAAATACAAACTACCATCAGAGAATACTATAACCACCTCTACACAAATAAACTAGAAAATCTAGAAGAAATGGATAAATTCCTTGACACATGCACCCTCCCAAGACTAAACCAGGAAGAAGTTGAATCTCTGAACAGACCAATAACAGGCTCTGAAATTGAGGCAATAATTAATAGCTTACCAACCAAAAAAAGTCCAGGACCAGATGGATTCACAGCCGAATTCTACCAGATGTACAAGTAGGAGCTGGTACCATTCCTTCTGAAACTATTCCAATCAATAGAAAAAGAGGGAATCCCCCCTCACTCATTTTATGAGGCCAGCATTATCCTGATACCAAAGCCTGGCAGAGACACAACAAAAAAAGAGAATTTTAGACCAATATCCCTGATGAACATGGATGCAAAAATCCTCAATAAAATACTGGCAAACCGAATCCAGCAGCACATCAAAAAGCTTATCCACCATGATCAAGTGGGCTTCATCCCTGGGATGCAAGGCTGATTCAGTATACGCAAATCAATAAATGTAATCCAGCATATAAACAGAACCAATGACAAAAACCATATGACTATCTCAATAGATGCAGAAAAGGCCTTTGACAAAATTCAGCAGCCCTTCATGCTAAAAACTCTCAATAAATTAGGTATTGATGGGACGTATCTCAAAATAATAAGAGCTATCTATGACAAACGCACAGCCAATATCATACTAAATGGGCAAAAACTGGAAGCATTCCCTTTGAAAACTGGCACAAGACAGGGATGCCCTCTCTCACCACTCCTATTCACCATAGTGTTGGAAGTTCTGGCCAGGGCAATCAGGCAGGAGAAGGAAATAAAAGTATTCAATTAAGAAAAGAGGAAGTCAAATTGTCCCTGTTTGCAGATGACATGATTGTATATCTAGAAAACCCCATCGTTTCAGCCCCAAATCTCCTTAAGCTGACAGGCAACTTCAGCAAAATCTCAGGATACAAAATCAATGTACAAAAATCACAAGCATTCTTATACACCAATAATAGACAAACAGAGAGCCAAATCATGAGTGAACTCCCATTCACAATTGCTTCAAAGAGAATAAAATACCTAGGAATCCAAGTTACAAGGGAAGTGAAGGACCTCTTCAAGGAGAACTACAAACCACTGCTCAATGAAATAAAAGAGGATACAAAGAAATGGAAGAACATTCCATGCTCATGGGTAGGAAGAATCAATATCATGAAAATGGCCATATTGCCCAAGGTAATTTATAGATTCAATGCCATCCCCATCAAGCTACCAATGACTTTCTTTACAGAATTGGAAAAAACTACTTTAAAGTTCATATGGAACCAAAAAAGAGCCTGCATTGACAAGTCAATCCTAAGCCAAAAGAACAAAGCTGGAGGCATCATGCTACCTGACTTCAAACTATACTACAAGGCTACAGTAACCAAAACAGCATGGTACTGGTACCAAAACAGAGATACAGACCAATGGAACAGAACAGAGCCCTCAGAAATAATGCCGCATATCTACAACCATCTGATCTTTGACAAACCTGACAAAAACAAGCAATGGGGAAACGATTCCCTATTTAATAAATGGTGCTGGGAAAACTAAACTGGCTAGCCATATGTAGAAAGCTGAAACTGGATCCCTTCCTCACACCTTATACAAAAATTAATTCAAGATGGATTAAAGACTTAAATGTTAAAGACGAAAACAATAAAAACCCTAGAAGAAAACCTAGGCAATACCATTCAGGACATAGGCATGGGCAAGGACTTCATGCTGAAAACACCAAAAGCAATGGCAACAAAAGCCAAAATTGACAAATGGGATCTAATTAAACTAAAGAGCATCTGCACAGCAAAAGAAACTACCATCAGAGTGAACAGGCAACCTACAGAATGGGAGAAAATTTTTGCAATCTACTCATCTGACAAAGGGCTAATATTCAGAATCTACAATGAACTCAAACAAATTTGCAAGAAAAAAACAAACAACCCCATCAAAAAGTGGGCAAAGGATATCAACAGACACTTCTCAAAAGAAGATATTTATGCAGCCAAAAGACACATGAAAAAATGCTCACCATCATTGGCCATCAGAGAAATGCAAATCAAAACCACAATGAGATACCATCTCATACCAGTTAGAATGGTGATCATTAAAAAGTCAGGAAACAACAGGTGCTGGAGAGGATGTGGAGAAATAGGAACACTTTTACACTGTTGGTGGGACTGTAAACTAGTTCAACCATTGTGGAAGTCAGTGTGGTGATTCCTCAGGGATCTACAAGTAGAAATACCATTTGACCCAGCAATCCCATTACTGGGTATATACCCAAAGGATTATAAATCATGCTGCTATAAAGACACATGCACACGTATGTTTATTGCGGCACTATTCACAATAGCAAAGACTTGGAAACAACTCAAATGTCCAACAATGATAGACTGGATTAAGAAAATGTGGCACATATACACCATGGTATACTATGCAGCCACAAAAAAGAATGAGTTCATGTCCTTTGTAGGGACATGGATGAAGCTGGAAACCATCATTCTCAGCAAACTATCACAAGGACAAAAAACCAAACACTGCATGTTCTCACTCATTGGTGAGAATTGAACAATGAGAACACATGGACACAGGAAGGGGAACATCACACACCGGCGCCTGTTGTGGGGTGGGGGGAGGGGGGAGGGATAGCATCTGGAGATATACCTAATGTTAAATGACAAGTTACTGGGTGCAGACCACCAACATGGCACATGTATACATATGTAACTAACCTGCATGTTGTGCACATGTACCCTAAAACTTAAAGTATAATAATAAAAAAAAGAACAGGAAAAAAAGTAAAACTGATATAGTAAAGCATCAGTCAGCATTTATATTTTTGTAAAACATTCAGCTATTGAGATCCAGGCAGGTGCATACTGGATATCTAATTTTATAACAAAGATAGATCCTGGAATACAGAGAGCAACGAATGAACAGTATCTCACTTAAACTAGAGGTCCCAAAATTGTCTAGTTTTACATTTATGTCCATGAGCCATTTGAATTAATTTTTGTATGTGGTGAAAAGTAAGAGTCAAGAATCTTTTTTCCCCCTTATATGGACATCCAAGTGTTCTGGCATCATTTGTGGAAAAGACTACCCTTTTTTATGGAATTACCATTGCAATTCATCTATAACCAAGTAACCTTTTATGTATTGGTGTATTTCTCTAGTCTATTTTTTCCATTGACCTATATGTCCATTCCTATGCCAGTTTCAAAATGTCTTGACTATTGTGGCTTTATAAATAAGCCTTCAAATCAGAAGTGTGAGTTCTTCAGCTTTTTTTTTTTTTTTTTTTTTTGCAAAATGTTTTGGTTTTCCAGGTCTTCGGCATATCCATGTACATTTTAGAAATAGCTTGTCAATTTCTACATAAATATCTACTGGGATTTGGATTAGAATGCTTTGACTCTGTAGATCAATTTGGGGAGAAGTGACTTAATAATATTGTATATAAATCCATGAACATGGCATATTACTCTATCTATTTTCTTTGATTTTTTTCATGAATGTTTTGGAGTTTTCATCTGCCATGCACCATAAAAAGCTTTAATGTATGTCCTTTTAAAAACTTTTTATTTTGAAATAATTATAGATTCATAGAAAGTTATAAAAATAATATAGAGAAATCATATATATGTGTCTATATAATATATATACATATAATATATATAATACATACATATATAATATATATGTGTATATATAATATATATACATATATAATACATACATACACACACATATATATATATATATATAAAAATACAGAGAAATCCCATGTACCCTTCACCCAGTTTCCTCTCTTTGGTTATATCTTATGAAACTATAATATGATACCAAAACTAGAAAATTGACATTGGTTTAATATGTGCTTATGGTTCTATGCTATTTTATCACATGCATAGACTCATGTAACCACCACAGCAATCAAAATACAGAATTATTCCATCACCACAGAGATTCCCCCTTGAGCTACTACTTTAAAATCACACCTGGCCCTCTCCCCTGGCCCACCATTCCTAACTCTGGCAATTAGTAATCTCTTCTCCCTCTCTATCATTTTGTCCTTTTGACAATGTTTTACAAATGAAATCACACAGCATGTGACCTTTTGAAATTTTATTTTCACCCAGCATATTGCCCTTACGATGGCAGTGCTTTTTAAATTTCAAGTTCCAATTGTTCATTGCAAGTGTATAGGAATATAACTGATTTTTGTATATTGATCATGTATCTGTGGCCTTATTAAATTTTCTCATAAGTACTATTAGGTTTTCTATAAATTCTCTGGGATTTACTACATAAATGATCATGTTGTTTGCAAATAAAAGGTTTTATTTCTACTTTCCCAAACTGCATGCCTTTTATTTATTTTCCTGCTTTATTGCATGGGCTATATATTCCAATAAATGTATTGGTGAGAGTAGAGATCCTTGCCTTGTTCCTAATCTTAAACATCTGTGTTTCAGCATAAAGTGATATTATTTGTAGATTTTCTGCATGGAGTTTCCTACCTCAATAGTTCTTTTTCTAAAGGTCAGGGAATTAATGTGAGTGTCCCACCAACTACTCTACATTGGGAACCATGGAAATGACCACCAGGTGGGCCATAGACACAGTGGAGATGGACATGAACTATGAATCCTTTTTTGCCTGGCCCCTGTAGCTCCTACTTGAACTATCTTACTTTCTTTTCCCAGGTACCACAGGTAGCTCAAATCCAACAAGTTTCTAAAAAGCACAGTGACCAATTACTTAAATCAATTACTGAAGGTTCCATTGCGGAAGGACCAGAGAATCACTACTATGTATACCTACTGTGGGGTTGCACAGTGCTTCCTCATATGGACCTGTTCTCACTTACTGCTGAGGAAATTGTCAGAAAAAAAAAGGGCAATCAGCAAGGTAAAAGGCAAGAGATCATGATTTTCTATTCTAAAAGATCTTAGAATCTTCTCTTCTAAGAGATCATGAGCCTGGAGTGGCCAGCCTCAGTCTTTGGATTGTTCATTCTTGATCTCTTTTTACATTAAGCAATCACCAGACTGGAGGGCCCTTGCCCTTAGGAACACCATATACTGTAGCCTTCTTCAAAAGACTCCCACAGGTCAGGACATCCTCACCCTCCCAGGCTGCAATCCCACCTTACTGCCCTAAATGCTTCACTCTTAAGGAGGCACTCACTCACAGTGTCATACAAGTGCAGAATCAGTACTTGCACAACCCTGAGAGCAAGTGCCTCCTTAAGTTTTGCATCCTAGGCACATTTTTTGAATCATGTCAGTCCTGACTATGCTGTCCAAAACAGGATTTTTCACCCACCTTTTGCTTCTGAAGATTAAGTAACTGCTATAAGCCCTGCTACTCTGGAATCTGTTATCCTCATTGCTATTGGGCAGGCAAATTTGGTAATAGCCCATCCTACCATAAGACGCAGCCTACAGAGGGCCAGCCACTATTGAGTTTTGCAGTGATGTTGGTCCCTGTCATGGGTGCATTCCTTGTTGGCTTGTTAAATGGTACATCCTCAGGGTTCTCATGAAGAAAATAGCTGGTGGGTCTATGGCCTTATAAAATAGATAGTTCTAACAAAATCTAATTCTCTGACACTGTGATTTCTTCCGACTTAGTTTGCCATGGCAGTTCTGGCATCTCTATCCCATTTAATATTGACCATCATTTTTCTTAAGCATCATATTAGAACTGACTCCCAGGGCACTTCCCAAGGTGTTAAATCCTGTGATATGGGAGGTTGCCCCTATGCTGAAAAACTCTACCTTATCTAGCTTTAGGATCCACTCCCAGGCATACTCTCCCAGTTCCTCAAGATCCATGCCCAGGAATAATCTCCCCGTTCCTGGCAACACATGCTAGCTAGATCCCATGGCTCCTGGGTTTAATTTCTCTCTTCTTTTAGCAGGAACAGCACTTTCTCAGTCAGTTCACACTGAGATTTGACCCCAGCTATTGGCCTGGTGACTAGTGATAAGGTGGGGACAGATCTTGAGGAGGGCAATTATGGCCTTATATAGCACTTGCTTAATTTGATCCTCTGCATAGTGTATAAGCATGGGGAAAGGACACTATTATAACAAGGTAAAATGGGCCAATTATCCATCAATTAGACAGTAGGAATAAGGTTTTTATTTGAAATATACTGCACAGTGTGGTGAATATAGTAAATAATAATGTAGTGTATATAAGGGCCCTGAGTTTCAGTAGGAGACTTGGAAAGGCTAAGAATTCATCCTTTGTTGAGGTCCTGCTGTTCTTTTTAGGTAAGGTCCTGAGCCTGGTCCTCAGCATAATTAACCCTCAGCTACCTGAGATAAGAGTTTCTTTTGATAGCAACAAGGAGACCTTCTGGCTTTCACTCTTGTATTTGCATTGTGATTGATTGCTTTGTGCCTTCATTTTCAGTTAAGGGGTGCTACTCAGCCACCCAATTTCACAATCCCTATTATTGCCATTTCCATCCTACCTCTCAAATGCCAGAGACATGGCACAAGCCAGTGCATCTTCCCCATCTATGTTCCGTGACAGCTCACCGGGTAAAAATGTGAATAGTTGCCCTGCTACAGCAAACGGGGCTATCGATACCCCACCTTTTACAAGTGATGGGGTCTTGATTGCCAGTTGGCTGGTGGGTGATACAATTCAAGAATCCCATCCTTAGAGTCTGCTTCCTAGTTCCAGGTGCATGTGACTTTTTAAGAATGTGCCCTTCAGGAAGAAAAATAAAATTTAAAGAAATGAAGCAGCCAAATAGGGAGGGGAAAGAACTGAGCAAGAACATGTTCACAGGAAATGCATAGCCTACACCAAATCAACAGGGGCTTGAGTACAAATTGCATCACAGGGTCATACAGACTTGAGTCAAGGGATTAGGGCTCTTGTACCCCAATACCAGTACGACATTGGTTGCTTCTTGGGGGGTGGGGCATAACTTCCTTGGTACATCAGGATTACATGGCTCCTATTATAACAAGGCATTCTCTGCAGAATGTCACAGGTATAACCCCTTAACTGCAGCACCAGCAGCAACTGGAGGGTGAGCATATCACTGGGTAAAACCCAACTGTGTTCATTTACTCCCAAGTGGCCCAGTCAGCAGACTCACAGGTAGTCATTTTGGCCAATGAGTGAAAATTATTTTTGTATAATGAAAAATCTTGGATTTTGGAATCATTCTTGGGCAGAATTTGGCTTAGTCACTAAAATATCTGAGAGATTTAGGGCAGCTTACATAATCTAGCTGAACCTGTCTCCTCATCTATGCAATGAGGAAGATTAGAGCCATGTCACAGGGTTGTTTGAGATCAATTATGATAATTTATGTAAAGTTCTGGTACATCTCATGCTCAAAAATTAAAGCCAGGTTAACAAACATTCTGGTTAATCATTTAAATTACTTATTTATTTATTTATTTTTTGAGACAGAGTTTCGCTATGTTGCCCAGGCTGGAGTGCAGTGGTGTGATCTCACCTCACTGTAAACTCTGCCTCCCAGGTTCAAGCAATTCTTGTGTCTCAGCCTCCCAAGTAGCAGGAATTACAGACTTTCACCACCACGCCCAGCTAATTTTTGTATTTTTAGTATAGACTGGGTTTTTCCATGTTGGCCAGGCTGGTGTCAAACTCCTCGCCTCAAGTGATCTACCCGCCTCAGCCTCCCAAAGTGTTGGGATTACAGGCATGAGCCATTGCACCCCGCTAAACTACTTTACTGTGTTCCTCTTTCTAAAGGAAGAAACCACTTAGTGGATTTGTTTTCTTTTCTCTCTAGAAAGTTGAGATTTAACTGTGCTTTCATCAATATTCCAAAGACGTTTGCTCAGTTATATTTGGTAGTTCTATTTATTTTTGAGAGATAAGCATTTTGGCTATTATTGGTATGTAGTAGTCATTCCAACTTAACTGGGTAATGAAGACCACTTTGGGACAAATTCCAGAATTTACTCTCTTGTTCGAACAGCAATCTTTGTCTCTTACAGGAACAGAAACCCACGACTGGTGGGCAAAAGATACAACTCAGATTGGTGGTTTTGTCTGTCTCACTTTAAGAGACTAAATTTAGGAAATGGTCTGGGTGAATAGCTAGGTAGTTGCAGATAGCTAAGAGAAATTTTGTCCTGTGGTTATCTTCCCGTGAAGAATAACAAATGTGCCTTTCAAAAACATATCTTTTGTTGCTTACAGGCAAAATGCTGGGTTTCACTCTGAACAAGCACCATTGAGATATTCTGTAGGTCACAATAAATCTTCCTTTCTTCCTAATTTATCATCCTCAAGCATTTAAATTTCAGGGCAAGCTTTTTCTGTGCTGCAAGCGCAAACTAGAATAGTTTTCAGAGTAAGACAGTATCACAGAGTGAATCATTTGGTACATCAGAAATTCCAGGAAGTAGGAAAACGAAGTTCCCACTTACGTATATTTCTTGTAAGAGTAATTATTGTTTGAACTAGATTCTTATTTTTAAAAGTAGAGACTTGTTTTACTCATTCTGGCTGGACTGTTTAGAAAAGTTTAACTTTGCAAACTTTAAAAAAAATGTTCATTCTTCTATGGGCAGTTTATCTGCCTCGGTGAGGATATTGCTTCCTGGACAGGAACTGCTTCTCAGCCTGGCCTTTCATGCTGCGACCTCTCCTTCCTGGAGACCCACCACTTACCCTGTGTGACAGGAGCTGCAGTCCTTTTGCCTTTTGCTCTTGTTCCCTCAGAGAAGAATTATGCATATACCCAGAAAGGGACTCATCACTGGCTCCACCTGAACAGTGATAAAGTCTCAGGGAGATACATACAGAATCTCAGAGGGTGCCCCAGACTCTTCTCCCCAAGAAAGGGCCATATCAGCTCCCCTCTGTCAGAACTGTGCTCAGCATCTGGTCTACCAGTCACACTCCTTGCCCCTCCCTTTCAGTGACCCATTGTTGGGACTTTGCCAACGCTGAACTCCTTGGCATAGGCATATTTCAATGGTTAGAGAACTTTTCTTCCTCTTGATTCAAGGTATCGCAGAAGGCCCCATTGTGTCCCCTCTGAGACTCTGCCATGTCCCTCAAGTTGCAGAGCATTTTCCCAGCACTAGGCTGGGAAATATAGTCAAATGGTGGTAGTTCACAAGATTTTCGAGAGAATAAAGTGACTATGTTATTAATAAAAATGAAGAATCTTAAAATGTCAAGGAAATTGTTCTAATTTAGATAGAAGCTGTTATTGGGTCTAAAACAACAAAGTGATCATATGCAAAAATCTTTGCAGAGCTGCTTTAGAAAGGAATAACCTTTAATTTTTAAATCAATTTCTTATATTTAAATAAACATTCCTAAATGCTTAAGACACAATTATTTTCCAATTAAGTTTGTTATACCATCTACAATCTCAGTTACTAATTGATCAGAAAAAATTTCCATCCTCAAAGCACAATATACTGCCTGCTATCACAAATTCTGAGTGAATTTGCTGAAGTAAAATTTGAGCACTTTGTAAACTATAAAGCCTTATACAAATGTAATGAGGCAGAAATTTAAATAATAATAATGATAATAAGTACTGCATTTATTTACTTTAAAAAAAGTAAAAGCTAAGGCCCAAAATGTGGCAAGGCAAGGGTTAAAAAAAAAGTTTTCCTTTGTCTAGCAGCTTATTTTAAGGATAGTTATAAGATAATGCTGTCTGAATAGCCAAGGCCAAAGGAATGGGTTCCAAACACCCCTCCATTTTAGAGCAAGGTTAAAGGAAAAAAAAAAAAAAGACAAATGCTTTTACTGTTACTCTTTTCCCAGGCT
This sequence comes from Gorilla gorilla gorilla, assembly GCF_029281585.2. NCBI lineage: Eukaryota > Metazoa > Chordata > Mammalia > Primates > Hominidae > Gorilla > Gorilla gorilla. The sequence goes on along the minus strand of NC_073224.2, from coordinate 49,536,449 downwards.
TCTTGAGCATTATGTTTCACAAATGTCTATATTTAGCCAGTTTTTATTTTTCTTTCGATGCAGCTACAAGGTCACCAGCTATGCAAGATCGCAAGTTATGTTATAAATTAAGTGACCTGTCACTGTATAATTAACTGCTTTTGTTTTGCTTTGGTAAGGCCGCTTATAAAAATGCCGCTCTATTTTTATTCAATGCACAGCTTTTTGGATATAAATCCTCTGAGCCGGTGCATACCTAAAAATAAACAAATCCTCCTGTACTCCGTATTGGTCTCTCCGTTCCTCAGTTTACCACAATGTTTATGGCAATCACGAAGGGACTGAAGACTGCAGGCTTACTGTCTCCTTTGGGTCTGGGGGTTGGAGCCTGGGCCTTGGGAAACCTGTGACCCCAGGCGCTGCTAGGAGAACTTCAGCCCAGAGGGGAGATCAGCTCTACCGTGACCTGGCGCCCCCTACCTAGCCGTGCAACAGAACCTAAAAGGAGCTACAGGACGATTTCAGAAACCGGACGCTTCAGGAAACGTGGTAAGGTTTTGGGAGCCCAAGGCAGGACCCGTCCCTTGGATGGAAGGGGAGCCTGATCACCTCCTGGGGTATGCCGAATAGTCCGACCCACAGGGGCTGGGGGCGAGGGGAGTGGCTGGTCAATTCAGATGAAACTCACACCCCGCCAAGACAGGACGAGAGTGGCTTGCTAAATCAGCTAGGAATCTGGAGGTGGCGAGAGTGGCTCACCACCCCAACTAGGAATCTAGAGGTGGCGAGAGTGGCTCACCACCTCAGTTACAAACATGGGAACTAAAAGTGTGTGAAAGTGTGTAAATGGAGGGGCCTAGTTAGTCACAACAGCTGCGAAGTGGGGAGTCACAGATCTCTTAATGTGGACTGTGTGCTCCAAGAAAGTGTGGGGCCGACTAAGACTAGTGTCTATCTGCATAGGGCTAATAGGAGCTGCGCTACAGCTCAGAGTTGTAGCAGGAATAGGGAAGTCTCCAAAGCCAAGCAGCATCTAAAAGTTTCTCCGTTCCTCAGTTTACTGCAACAGTAACACATTGTTATTCAAATATAGGGAAGTTTTTACGAATGAATGAGAAATGTATGAGATTGAGAGAACTTGCCAGAACTGGTTGAAGAGCTGTTGTTATGGAAATTAATGATTGTTATATTATTTAAATGGAATGTCCTTTTAGCAAAGTTGTAGTTTTCTCTGTCATTAGCCAACATTGTTTCTTGAGAGAACTAATTTTTATAACATGTTAAAGTATTTATAAACATATTCCCTGAAACAGCTATTGTAGCATCAAAAATGGAGGATTTGGATGGCTTAGGGGGGAAATCTTGACCCAAAAATAATAGCTGGGTGCTCTTCTGAGAGCTGGTAGATTGATATAAAGTGCGGAAGCCATGCTTTTTTGATCATTGAGGAAGAAAGCGTGATTTATTAAGGAAACAACTGTATTTGGAAGATAACTCTTCACATCAGAAGCATGAAAACTATTGAGGGATGGTGTTAATTTAGGTAACAGTGTCAGTACCGGATAAAGAGGCCAACTCCACCTCTGAGTTCCCTTCTTATATTCTGAGGAAATGGAGGAAGACTTTCTCCAATCTGTCAACAAGTCTTTGAATTATTTCTCCATGTTCCTATTTATTTTTTCTTTTATCTTCTGGTCCCTCAAATCTTCACATTACTTCTGATCCCAGCCCCCTGAAAGGGTGTTTAATGTCTTGTCAACCTTAGCCTCCCTTTCTGATCCTACCTCCCACTTCTCTTGCAACAGCAATCTGATGCCAGAGTTGCCTATTGCCTCAGTATATTCTATCTCTCCCATTTTTTTCAATGACTCAACTTTACTCACCCTTGAAGATGTACCTCCCCCTTACTCTGTGAAGCCTTCCCTTGACAATCCAGTCCTCTGTTCTGTCACCACCTTCTCCTATAGAACTCCTTTTCTGTCCTAATCTTCTGGCACTTGTGTGACTGGTTCTATGGTATGACTATTTATATGGCTATAGTTTAACTTTTCAAATACATCACAAGTATGTCCCTTAATATTACCCAAAAAGCCTAGCAAAGAGCTCTACATATGTATTTATTTATTTATAAAAATTAAAAGCTATGTTTTCTATTTCTATGGAGGTGTTTAATATGAGGGTTAGGAAACGCTGTGTGGAGGCTGTGGACTTATATACAGGTGAATTTCTATTCCTCGCTACAAAAACAAACATTTCCTTTGGACTGACTGTTGCTATGCTTTCTGAGCTCCCCTGAGTTGAAACTTTGGGAGAAGAAGTGAGAGAAACAATGTTTGACTTGAGCTAATCCTTGGCCTCCTGGGTGCTTCTGACTTGCTCTTTCTCTTGTGTTTTGTGTGTGTGGAGGGGTGGGGATGGGGTCCTCTACCATCACTGAGGATCTGTTAACAATTCCCTGGGTGTGGTCAAACCCATCTCCGATTCTGGTTGACCACTTGCTTTTTCCTATCTCCTCGATATCTGGTGACTCCTAGAGGTTTTGTTTTTGTTTTATTTTGTTTTTACTGAGGTCTTCCTTCCACCCTGGTGGCTCTTTTAGACACCTGAAGACAACTCCACCATGAATTACTTTCTCATGCATCTGATTTCTAATCCCCTGGAAGTACTCACCCCTCCATTTTTCTGAATAACGTCTGGAGTATAGGTTATTATACAATCTCAAAGCAGCAGAGATCTTTCATTTGTTCCCACTATCAGAACCACTGGACAGCCCATCTTTTGCATTTTAGATTTCCCTGGCAGGAGTCCAACACCAATCCACTGTGTCCCCCTGTCCAAACTGAGAGGAGCCATATTAGGCTTTTTCAGTGGGCTCCTTAGAGTCCCTCTCTCAATGTGAAGGAAAAGTGCACCCACACATTTTCCTCATGCAAGTGATGGAATGGGGCTCACAGGAAAACAAATGCTTCACTACAAAAAAAATCCTTCCCAAATATCCTTAAAATATCTTCTGTTTCTGTCATTTCAATGTTTTTTATTCAGGTGAGGGAGATAAGAGCTTTCTAACCGGTTATGGGTCACCTACTTCATCAGTGAGAGAGGGTTACTTGACTTTGCAAATAACAAGAATATTGTTTTTCAGCCAAAACTTCCATTTTACAGCCTTTTACACCTCTGAAGCTGCCACATAAAGTACTTACCCAATGCTTTCTATAGAGAGCAGAAAATAGTAGTATTCTAAGAAGGAGCAATGGGTTTTGAACTGATAGAAGCCTGAGTTTAATCCCTAAGTTTCATTCATGTCACTGGCACTTAGTAACTGTGATCTTATGCAGAGTAACTGACCTAAGGCTGTGTTTCCTTTTCTGTAGAATAAATATATGATAAACATATATAAAATGCAAGTGGCTAAGAACTCAAAATATCATTCCTATTGAGAGCCATAGGCAACCACAGGCAGGAATGATCACCGCGTGCCAGGATTGCATGTGGAGAAAGGTAGAGAGCATTGTAGTAGGGCAAATGGCAGAAGAAAAGGCACAGAAGTGAGAATGCACATGGCTTAATAGGAGAACACTGAACCGGTGAGAGTGCCTGAGAACAGTGCACACATGAAGGAGTAGTTCTTGGTGAGGATGGAGTCCATGAGAAAGGAGCCAGCAGTTTTAATTTGCTTTTTAGCAAATAAGTTGGAAACAGCTTTAACTTAGATTCAGTCCTTACAGGAAATCTTCCCTTAGTGTGGTGTTTATCAACATACTCAATGCTCTAAATTTATTAAATTGCACTAAATCTTGTCTGCAAAACTTTTGGCACTATAGATCATTCCTTTACTGACAGGCTAACTCAACAACTCAACATTGCATCTTTCTTTCTTTCTTTCTCTCTCTCTCTCTTTCTTTCTTTTTTTTTTTGAGGTGGAGCCTTGCTCTGTTGCCCAGGCTGGAGTGCAGTGGCATGATCTTGGCTCACTACAACCTCCACCTCCCAGGTTCAAGCGATTCTCATGCCTCAGTCTCCTGAGTAGCAGGATTATGGGTGTGCTCCACCACACTAATTTTTGTATTTTTAGTAGAGACGGGGTTTTGCCACATTGGTCATGCTGGTCTGGAACTCCTGACCTCAAGTGATCTGCCCACCTCAACTTCCCAAAGTGCTCTTTGCATATTTCTTACTTCCAAATATGCCATTGTTTTGCATTGTTTCAACAAACCTCTCTCCAAAAATTGCAAAATGATAAAACATTCTCTTTGTGGAGGGGGTGGTAGTTGGAAGAGGTGGGGGGACTCAACCGGATTCATTCACTCTTTACCCATTTTCAAAGATAATCAACTCTTTTTAAAAAAGCTTATTAGAATATAATACACATATAGAAAAGTATACAAAGTGAAAATGTACAGAAACATGATTCATCAAAAATCAAACACTTAATGAAAATATCACCCAGGTAGAGATGTAGGACATTGCCAGCCCCCAGAAGTCCCATGGAAGCCCTCCCATTTACTACTTCATCCTTCTTCAAATGTAACCATCATCCTGATTTGCAGAGTAATCATTTCCTTATTTTATTTATACTTGTTCTGTAGCTTAGTTTTGAATTTTTAAAAGCTTTAAAAATGGAATAGAATTATACATTAATGGTCTGTCTGCTTTTGCTCAATGTATTTGTGAGATTCACCCATTTTTTTGTAAATAGTATCTCATTCATTTTTATTGCTGTCTAGTACTCCATCAGTTGAATGTACCATAATTTGCTTATCTGTTCCAGAGTTGATGGATTTTTAGGCTCTTTCATGTTTGGTCACATTACAAATAATGTTGCTGAAAACATTTCTGAGCTTGTCTTTTAGTGCACATGTTTGTGTATTTCTGCCAAGAAAATATCCATGATTGTAATTGCCAGGTTCTAGGAGATTACCACAAACTGTTTTTGGAAGTGGCTGTACCAATTTATATTTCCTTAGGTAGTTCATTGGAGTTCCATTGTGTCCTACTCATAAAAACTTTGGTATTATCATAGTTTTCAATTGTAGACATTCTGGTGAGTGTGTAGTGATTTCTCATTGTGGCTTTTATTTGTATTTCCTGATGACCCATGTGATTAAGCACCTATTAATATGTCTGTTGACAATTTGTATAGCCCCTCTATAGGAACATCTATTCAAGTCTCTCAGCTGTTTTTAAATTGCACTGTCTGCTTTTTGAAAATTAATTTGTGGCCTTTCTTTTTATTTAGCCTCATGATTACTGAATATGATTCTGTTTTGGAGTAACTCCCTGTGGCTAAATTAATGTTTTTGTACCCAGAAGTTCATGAACAGTGTAAAAGTTTACTGATTTTGTCAAGGAGATGAAACGTACATCAGCAGTACAATAAGTTAATGACCTAGTTCTGCATAACGAGAAGGGTCGCTCACTGAATTGTTCATTAAATGAAACTCTAGCTCATTCTCCTCTACCTTCTCTCTCACCATTCAAGTTTGCAGAATGGTTCCTCCCATTGGCCATGGGTCCTATGAAGATGTGAGATCATTTTTTATTCTCTACTACTCTGGTGCACTGTCACTGTGATGATGGATATGTTCTAATTGGAGAGGCTGAAGTCACCTGCAGAAATTCACATTGGTCAGCTGCAGCCCCTCAATGTAAAGGTTAACTCCAAACTTACTGAGGGCCCTTGCTAAGAAGGTAGAGCCTCTATGACAGGTCAAACAAGAGTCTCCTCCTAGACAGAGGCAGCACTTAGAAATTTACACTTTACTTATTTATTTAATTTGCATAATTAATATATACACATGGTACAATATTTTAATAGCATGAATGATCACAGTTTATCACTCTTGAACACTACTGCTATCAATGTATCTTTCAGAGGTCATCTGGAAGGCCACTTTTTGCTTGAATAAAAGTTTTGATTTAAATATAACATACTACAACACTGTGTCCAAATCTTAGGTGTACAGGTCAATAAATTATCACAAAGTGAACCCACCGTGACAAACTACCACTCAAGTCAAGAAGCATCACCACTACCAGCATCCCAGAAGTGTTCCGTGTGCCCTCTCCTAGTGACTCCCCAACTTTCCTTCCCAATTAGTCTCACCTCTAGCATCACAGATTAGTTTTATCAACTTTTTAGCATTATATTTAGATTGGTGCAAAAGTCACTGCGGTTTTTGCCGTTACTTTGAATATAAAGGAAATCATGTATGTATTCTTTTGTGCCTGCCTTCTTTACTCAGTATTATGTTTTTGAAAATCATCTATGTATTCTTGCATGGGGTGATAGCTTATTCATTTTCATTGTTGTATAATCTTTGGATAAACATAACACATTTTATGTATCTTATAAAAGTTTAGGATTTTCATGTTATAGGCTATTATGAACAATGCTCTTATGAACATTCTTGCACATGACTCTTGATACAAATGTGCAAATATTTCTGTTGGGAATAAACTTAAAAGTGGAATTGCTATTTCATAGAGTATGCATCTATTCATCTCTTTTGTTTTTTTTTTTTTTGAGACAAGTTCTCATTTTGTCACCCAGGCTGAAGTGTAGTGGCGTGATTATAGCTCACTGTAACCTCCAACTCCTGGGTTCAAGGGATCTTCCTGCCTCAGTCTCCTGAGTAGCTGGGACTACAGGCATACACCACCATACCTGGCTAATTTTTAAAAAGTTTTTTGTAGAGATAGGGTCTTTCTTTGTTGCCCAGGTTGGTCTTGAACTCCTGGGCTCAAGTGATCCTCCTTTACCTGCCTTGTCCTCCCAAAGTGTGGGATTACAGCTGTGAGCCACCACACCCAGCCATATATTCATCTTTAGTAGATAATGCCAAATTTTGTTCAACGGTGATTGCAACAATTTAAATTTCCACAAGCAGTGTATGAGTGTTCTAATTTTGATAAATAGAAGTTCTAAGTTCTAATTTAGTTCTATTTATAATTTTTTTCCTTGATGTTGGCACCTTTCATATCCTGTTTAAGAAATATTTGCCTACAGCAAGGTCACAAAAAATATTTCCTTATGTTATTTTCCAGAGCTTTATTGTTTTAACTTTTCACATTAGTATCTCCAAATCACTTGGAATTCCTGTGTGTTTATGGTGGAAAGTAGTGGTTAAAATTTGTTTTTCTCCAACGGCTATTCAATTAATCATATACCACTTATTTAATAAACTATAGTTTCCACACAACTCTGCAGTGTGACCTTTGTTATAATTCAAGTGTCTGTATATACAGGGTTCTGTTAGTGGACTTAGAGATACAATTTTTAATTTGAGAGTATCAGTGAGGATTTGGCAAAATTTTAGTGGGCATCTACTTAAGTTTAAATGAGGAATCCTGTGGGTAAATTCCCAACATCTTTGAAGTATTCGATGTCTCCATTAGAACCCATGCATGCTCCCACCTTCTCATAATGAAGTTGACCTGATAGGAGATTTTTGGTCAACCACAAGGATAGGGTCAACCTTTTTTTTTTTTTTTTAACTAATCTATTAATAGCAACTCAAGGAGCTAATTCCCCACACTGTCTCCATTTAACCAGCAAGATATTAAGAATATGAGAATAAAAATTATATACTTAGGACCATGAAAAGATCAAGGTTTGGAAATACTGTACTAATTTTGAAAACTCTGACTCTAGGACCGCAGTGCCTAGGTTTACATCATAATCATGCCACCCAACGGCTATGCAATATTAGACAAGTCACATAAACTATCTGTACCTAATTTTTCTCTTTAGCAAAATGGAGGTAATAATGTTTTGCACTAGTACTTACGTTGACATATAGTATGTGCAATAACATTATTAGCATTATTATTAATCTTATTGTTATAATCATAAATAAATGGAGGTAAAGAACAACTCTCAGCATCCCATCCAGGTATAATTTATCAGTGTTTCATAACTCTCAATATTCTTACTATTATAAGATCTTATTCTGAGAATCATAGGATGATCAAAATTGTGTTTCCATTATAGCTCTGTGTCTGAAACCAGAGACAGAAAATGGAAAGCTGTCTGGGTAAGGATCTGTATGTTGAACTTGAAAATGTCACCATCCAGTGTGACTCTGGCTATAAAGTGGTTGGTTGGTCCTCAAAATACCACTTGATCAGAGCACAGAACATGGCAGGCACCCAGAGGTGCCCAGGTGTGAGTGGGTAAGTGGCACACATTTCAGGGCATCCTATCCCATTCTAAAAATGATAGTCTCCTCCAGAACACTGTCCTAGCCAACACCAGCGAGATCTGACTTTTGGCAAGATTTATTTCGGGCACATCACTTACAGAATTAGCACCGTCACCTTCGAAGCACTTTGGTGTGCTTGTTAAGGTAAGCTCAAGAAGGACCACACCCCTAGATAGGAAGGTCTCACAGATCCAGCTGACTTGACCCCCAGCCTCATACTTTCTATAATAAATGCTATGCTTTTGCTTCATTTCAGATGGGCCCATCGGAATTGTCCCTTCTGTCGCCCCTAACGAGGCCCCCTGGGTGTTGTCTGCAGCGTTGTTCCTTCCCTGCTTCACCAGCTACTGATTGCTGCCTGACAGCCGAGGGAGAATACTTTGCTGAGACCCTAGTTTCTTCGGGATTTTATTCATCTGTCCTGAGGAGGGTTTTGACATTCCGGTTTTGTGGTCATCAGTGATACATCCAGAAGAAATCTTACATATTCGGATTTCATTTGGAGAGAAGCCTCTCAAAAACTATCGCTTTATTTCATTTAGGTAATCTCTGAAGGTTGTGAGCAAGTGCTCACGGGTAGAAAGCTCATGCAGTGTCTCCCACACCCAGAGGATTCGAAAATGACCCTGGAGGTGTATAAGCTGTCTCTGGAGATTAAACGACTGGAATACGTGTGAGACTTGAAGAGGAACAATGCCAGTTAGAAACCAGTTAGGAAGGATTTTCCTTCCCTTTCCCCACAAAACAGAGAAGCAGTTATATTTCTCTCTTTAGCAATTCTGTGTTTCTCAAGTACTATTATTTACTGGGGAAAAATATCTGTGTTTAGGAGAATTCACTAATATTCTTAGTGGCACCGATCATATGAAACAATTCATAATTTTTGTCTTAGTTCAGTTTAAGTTCCTGCTTTCCTGGATTTGGTGGACTGGCTGAATAAATAATTACCTATCAAAAATCAAATTATCTTTGTTTTCACTTTGATTTCTGAGTAATGAAAAATTAGGGCTCTCTGCAAGTAATTTTCTGATGTTTCTCAGATTAACTTACTTTTCTACTTTATTGTGTATGTTGTCCTCAAAAAACACATACTTGCATCCTTTATCTGAAATATCTTTATCCTACATTTTCATTTCCTACTCTTCCTGACCTGTATCAGATCAAATATGCCATCTTCTTCTGAGTCTCCTCCATTCTGATTACTAGTATTTCTCTAGAGTAACTTCTTGTTTCCACTTTATACTTAAGGGATATTTGGTTTTGTTTGATATCCCTTTCACCCAATAATAACAAGCTTGAAAGTTATTCAAGCCATTCAAGATGGCTTGGCCATCTGCAAGCCAAGGAGAGAGGCTCGGAAGAAAACAAGCATGCTCATACCTTGATCCCAGACTCCCTGCCCCAGAACTGTGAGAATAAGAAAAACCAAAACTCTGTTGTTTAATCCCCCTAGTCTTTGATATTTTGTCATGGCAGCCCTAGAACACTGATATGGACACCAGTAAGAGAGTGAAAGGCAAGCTGCAACCTGGAAAGCACTATTTGCAAAGCTCATGTCAAACTAAGGGCTTGTGCCCCCCAAATATAAAGAACTTTTACAAATAAATTTAAAAAGATAATCAACCCACCAAGAGAATGGAAAAAGACCTGAAGAACCTTCACAAAAAATGATATCCAATTGGTTTTATAACCAAGACATAAGAAAACTTGGTTAACTTCATTAGTCATTAGGTAAATTAAAATCAAACACAAAGTACAATTTCAGAATTCATACTCAGAAGAATAGCTAAAATGATAAAATATCAAGTATTAGTAAAAATGTATTCCAACCGTAACTCTGAAAACCTGCTGGTGAAAGTATAAATTGGTCCAACTGCCTTACAAAATTCTTTGGCAACTAAGCTGAACATATGTCTACTCTATGATCCAGCAATTCTACCCCTAGAGATTACCTCTCAAAAATGCATCCATATCTATTCACCTATGGACATGTGTTAGAGTGTTTATAGCAGCCCTATTTACAATAACCCCAAACTGGAAATGATCAAAATGCTCATGAGTAGTAGAGGATAAATTAATGGTGATACATCATATGATGAAATATACCGCAACAATGAAATGAACGATTATACAGATGAATTTCAAAACAGAAAGTGTTTAGTGAAAGATGCCAGATACAAAAGGTGTACATACTGTTTTGTTTCATGTATGTAATGTATAAAAACAGGCAAAAGTAATTCATAGTGTTTAAGTCAAAATAGCAGTTTCCCCCGGGATAGGGGTATGAGGAAGGCTTTGGAAGTCCTGGTAATGTTTTGTTTCTTCATCTGGGTGATGTTACATGGGTATGTTCAGTGTGTGAAAAGTCAACTAGCTCTGCATTTGAGACAATGTGCTTTTTTGCATGTAAAATATTCTTCAATAAAAATTAAATTAAAAATTGTAAAGAAGGTGAGTCTTCTTTTTTTTCTTTTTTTTTGAGACAGAGTCTCACTCTGTAGCCCAGACTGGAGTGCGGTGGTGCAATCTCAGCTCACTGCAACCTCTGCCTCCTGGGTTCAAGCGATTCTCCTGCCTCAGCCTCCCAGGTAGCTGGGATTACAGGCACGTGCCACCACACCTGCCTAATTTTTGCATTTTTAGTAGAGACAGGGTTTCACCATGTTGGCCAGGCTGGTCTCAAACTCCTGACCTCAAATGATCTGCCTGCCTCGGCCTCCCAAAGTGCTGGCACTACAGGCGTGAGCCATTGCACCTGACCAAGGGTTTTCTATACCCCACTGATCTCGGGGCGGGGTAATGGCTGGTCTTCCCATTGACGTAGAATATCCTTACCCATAATGCAGTCAGATATAGGAGAAATTGCTATATTCCTTACAACAGGATTCATCTTTTCAGTGCTTATATTGGCCATATTTTTTTTTTGTTTACAACTACACCTGATATCCCCAAGGTTACTCTGTCCCCAGTTAGGTGGAAAATGTGAATAAGTCCCAGAATCTGTAAGTTTCATCTACACTGTTTTGGCTCCCTGCAGGAAAGAATAACCTAGGTGTTAGATTTTGTTGGTTTTTTGTCTATATTATTCCAATACTATTTCTCTGGACTAGATTCTTGGAAGCTAAAGGTATAGTTTTCATGCCCCATTGGTAAGGTCTACTTCCATCATGCCTCTCAAAGTGATATGGTTTGGATTTGTGTCCCCTTTGCCTTCCACCATGACTGGAAGTTTTCTGAGGCTCTCTCAGCAGTGCTTCCTATACAGCCTGTGGACTGTAAGCCAATTAAACCTCTTTTGTTTGTAAATTACCCAGCCTCAAGTTTTTTCTTTCTTTCTTTTTTTTTTTTTTTTTGTGACAGAGTTTCGCTCTGCTGCCCAGGCTGGAGTGCAGTGGTGTGATCTCGGCTCACAGCAAGCTCTGCCTTCTGAGTTCACACCATTCTCCTGCCTCAGCCTCCCGAGTAGCTGGGACTACAGGCACCTGCCACCACACCCGGCTAATTTTTTTTTGTATTTTTAGTAGAGACGGGGTTTCACCATGTTAGCCAGGATGGTCTCGATCTCCTGACCTCATGATCTGCCCACCTCGGCCTCCCAAAGTGCTGGGATTACAGGCATGAGTCACCGCGCCCGGCCGGTCTCAAGTATTTCTTTATAGCAGTGCAAGAACAGACTAATCCACGGGCTTTAGCTATCTCATAGTATCACATCTCTCCCCTTCATTGTCCTGTTTCCTCACAGAGACTTGGCTATAACGGGCATGGGGTCTTGCATGAATCCCATTGTCTATGCAATGATAGTATTTATAGTATTGACAAACGACAAGAGGAGGCTCTGATGGATGGGGACATCAGATGCTTGGGTATATCAAAAGATACAGAAATATGGGAGGACATTATCAAGGTCTGGATACAGGCAGAGAGATTAGTCACATTTTCCAGATTAGTTTCCAGGCAAGTTTCCAGCCTTCAAAATCTTCACAGCAGATTCACAGTTGAGATGATTTTATCTGAATGAGTGAGAGCCTCATGAGAACTTTGGAAATGCAAATATTCCCTTCTAAGCATTGCCTTATAAGACTAGAGCAATTCTAGACACGGGCTGCTTTTGATATAGGCTAAGCCAACTCAGCCAGGTCACGTGTACCTCATCGATATACACAATGACTTCAGGTGTAATGACTCAGCTTTCCTGGCTGATATAGCCCACACCCAGTACACTCCTTACCTAACACTGGGTAGTTACTCAAATGTCTCTTGACATCAGACTGATAGCCCATTAAGGCCTACCCTATATTTATTATCTGTACCTGAGTCATTATGTGTTTCTTAAATTGAACCAATGTCTTCAAGCCGGAAAACCACAGTTTCTTCACATCTTCTCTTTTCCTTGTATCTAATCACTCATTTAATTCATTTCCTTCTTACTTTGAAATGTTTTCGAGAGAATGGAAAAATGTTTGTGTTAGAATTATGGGATAATTTCTACAATATAGGTCTATTTTTAAAATTTCATTTACCCCAGTTCCAACTATTATTTGACCCAAAATGGATCTTCATCCAGTCCTTTGACTCTTGTACTTCCATTATTCTTCACGTCTCGTTTTACCAAGAAGGGTTAGAAATCTTTCAAACAAGCATGTTCAAGAATGATTTTTAAACAGGAGGTTGAGAGCCCATGCAAAGAAATGACTATAGAAATCAGTGACATAATCTAAATATATCCCCAATTCTGTCATTTCTAATCACATTTACACTATCACCCTGGCCTAAAACACCATCACTTCTGGACTAGATTACTACAATAGGCTTCTGGCTTTAGGCTTCTTCTCTTACTCCTTCATAGCAGTCATGGAGAGCTCAAGTGGTTGTTCCTCTACTCAGAATTCTTGATTAGTTTTTTCTTGAAAGACGAATTTTATATATTATTTTCTGACTTCTGTCATTTCTGAAGAGAAGTCAGCAGTTATTCAAAGTATTCCCTGTATGCAAGCACTGTCTTTTTCCTGGATGCTTTTAAGATTTCCTCTTTATTTTTGGTTTTCAGCAGTTTGACTATAATATTCCTAGGCATGGTTTTCTTCATATTTGTTCAGCTTGAGTTTCACTGAACACCTTGAACCTATAAATGTACCTCTTTTCTCAAGTTTGAGAAATCTATTTTTTCAGATAATTTTACTACTTCATTCTCTTTTTCCTCTTATTATGGAACTCCAATGACATGTTCATTTGGTTATCTGATATTGTCTTATAAGTCCCGAGTCTCTGTTTTTTATATAAATGTTTTGTCTTTCTCTACTTCAGATTGGACAATTTCTATTGATTTATCCTTAAGTTCATTGGCTCTTTCCTTTCATTTCCATTCAACTGCCAAGTTCCTCCACTGACATTTTTATTTCAGAGGGTACATTTTAGTTGTAGAATGTTTTGATGTCTTTTTTTTTTTTTTTTTTTTTTTTTTTTTTGAGATAGAGTCTCACTCTGTAGCCCAGGCTGGAATACAGTAGCGCGATCTCGGCTTACTGCAACCTCCGCCTCCCAGGTTCAAGTGATTCTCCTGCCTCAGCCTTCAGAGTAGCTGGGACTACAGGTGCATGCCACCATGCCTGGCTAATGTTTTGTATTTTTATTAGACACGGGGTTTTACCATGTTAGCCAGGATGGTCTCTATCTCCTGACCTCGTGATCCACCTGCCTCGGCCTCTCAGAGTGCTGGGATTACGGGCTGTGCTTGGCCAATGCTTTTTAATATTTTATTTTCTACTGAGATTTCTTATCTACCTATTCATTACCAAGCATATATACCTTTACATCAGTGAGCGTATTTATAATGGCTGTTTTAAAAAACTTGCCTGCTAATTCCAACATTTGGATCATCTTAAAGACAGTCACCATTGACTTTCCTTTCCCTTAACCGGAGTTCAGATTTTCTAGTTTCTTCATATGTCCAGTAATTTTGAATTGTATCCTGGACATTATAAATGGATTCTATTATATTCTCCCCAAAAAGAAAGTTATTTTTGTTTGTACTGTTTTTTGTTTTTCATTTAAACAGACAACTAACTTACTTGCATCCAACCTGAAAACTCTCTCTCTCTGGAGCAGCCCAAATCTCAGTTTACTTCTTTTATCCTTAGCTGCTCTGTTTTTAGTCTGTCCTGCTCATGGGTGATTCAGAGATCAGCCAGAGATTTGGGCAGAGTTTATACACAGGATGGGCTCTTCTCTTTGGTTCTTTAATTTTTAGGACCCCCATAATTTTCTAGTGGCTGTTGCTGCCCAAAGCTCTGTTTTTTTCAAACCAGGAAGACTTGGTTTTGTCTCAGAGTTTTAGCCATGCCACATCATGCCAACTTCGATATTCTCTCAGGCTAAAAGGCATAACAAATGGGAAGTTTGATCTATGGTGTCCTCTTCTTCTAAGACTTATTGCTCCTTTAGAATGTGTGGGCTTTTGTTCACTTTCTGGTTCCCTAAGGTAGGATTTTTGTTGTTTTCTTCCCTATTTTATTCAGAGTTTAGAATTGCTATCTGTGGGAGGGTGGGACCAGTAGACACTTACACAGCTATACTGAAAATGGAAGTCTTCATCCTCTTACCCATATTCAGTCTTTTGAGCTTGCAGAACATGATGTTCCCTCTTCAGACAAAACTTTTCTCCTTGGTATTTTCATGGCTCACTCCCTCACTCAATTCAGGCCTTTACTCTAATGTAACTTATTCAGAGAAGCCTTCCTTGACCATATCATCTAACGTGTGCTGCCCATCCCACCTCACACCTTACCACCCAGCACATTACTCTGTGTTATTTTTCGTCATACTACTTCTTTCCCTGACCTTGTATATATTTATTTATCTGGTTTATATTTATTTTTCTCACTAGACTATAAGCTCCTTGAGTATGGCATTTTTTGTCTGCTTTGGGTAGTGTGGCATTCCCAGCACCTAGAATATTGCTTGGCTCATCGTAGGGGCTCAAGAGATATTTGTTCAATGATTAGCTCATATTAGACACTTAAAAATACATCTACACACAAACATGTACAACCAATTTTTTATGAAGGTGCAAATGTAAATCAAAGGAGAAAGGATAGCATTTTTGAGAACAACTGAACATCTACAGGCAAATAAATAAATAAATCTTGATGTAAACCTCATACCTTATATAAAAATTAACTCAAAATAAATCCTGGACTTAAATTTGAAACATAAAACTAGAAAAAGAAAAAAAACACATGAGAAAAATCTATGAGATCTAAGAATTAAGTGTAAAGTATAAAACTATAGCACTTACAAAATCTTGGGAAATAGCATAGGGGTAGGCAAAGATTGTTTAGATTTGACACCGAAAGCACACTCCATTAAATGGAAAAATTGATGAATTGGATCTCATTAAAAGTACTCTGGGGTCAGGCGTGGTGGCTCGCACCTGTAATCCCAGCACTTTGGGAGGCCAAGGTGGGTGGATCATGAGGTCAGGAGTTCAAGACCAGCTTGGCCAAGATGGTGAAATCTCCGGTCTCTACTAAAAATACAAAAATTAGCTGGGTGTGGTGGCACATGCCTGTAATCCCAGCTACTCAGGAGGCTGAGGCAGAGAATTGCTTAAAACCCATGAGGCAAAGGTTGCAGTGAGCTGAGATCGCGCCACTGCACTCCAGCCTCAGGGACAGAGCAAGACTCCCTCTCAAAAAAAAAAAAAAAAAAGTACTCTGGTACACCCATACCCCATACTATGGAATACTATTTGGCAGTAAAAAAGAAAAAAAATGGATGATTGACACATATAAAATCTTAAATGAATGTCATAGGAATTATACTGAATAAAAAACATATAATCCAGAAAGTTTATATACTGTAAGTTTACATACTGTATAATTCCATTTATATAACGTTGAAAATGACAAAATTTTAGATATCAAAACCAGATTAGTGGCTGTCAGAATTAGAGGTGAGGGGGATGGGCATGAGGGAGGTGAGTGCATTATAAAAAGGCAACATGAGTAATCCTTGTGTTGATGGAATTGTTCTGTATCTTGACTGTGATGGTGGATACACCAATCTACGTATGTGATAAAACTGTGTAGAACTGAATGCACATGCAAACAAACATGAATACAAATAAAATGAGAAATTTGAATAATATCAGTGGATTATATCAATGTTAATATTTGTTTATTATTTCATAGCTCTTAATTATTTCCTTTCGTGATGACTTGGGGGGAAGGAAATAGTATCTCTGTTTTCTAGATATTAACCCCATTTCTTATCTTTTTTGTCTCTACCTAATTACCTAGTTTTCTGTGACAGTTATTTACATTATTTTAAAAGTACCAGATTTTAAATTAATGAGATTGAAGCCATAATAAAAAGTCTTCCAGTAAAGAAAAGCCAAGGACCTAATGGCTTCACTGCTGAATTCTACCAACATTTAAAGAAATGCTAATACCACTCATACTCAAATTATTCCAAAAAGTAGAGGACAGAATACTTCTAAATTCATTCTAGGAGGCCAATATTACCTCGATACCAAACCCTGAAAGAGACATGTCAAAAAAAGAAGAAAAAAGAAAAAAGAAAGAAAAAAGAAAACTACAGGGCAATAATTCCAATGAATATTGATGCAAAAATCCTGAACAAAATACTAGCAAATTGAATTCAACAATACATTAAAAAGATCATTCATCATGACCAAGTAGGATTTATTCCAGGGATGAAAGGATGGTTCAACATATGCAAATCAATCAGTGTGATACATCACATCAACAGAATGAAGGACAAAAACCATATGATCATTTCAATTGTTGCTGAAAAGGCACTTGATAAAATTCAACATCCCTTCATGATTAAAAAAACTAAAAAAACTAGGTATAGAAGGAAGACACCTCAATACAATAAAAACCATATATGACAGACCCACAACTAGTATCATACTAAATGGGGAAAAACTAAGAGCCTTCCCTCTAAGATCTGGGACATGACAAGGATTTCCACTTTAACCACTGTAATTCAACATAGTACTGAAAGTCCTAGCTAGAGCAATTAGACAAGAGAAAGACATAAAGGGCATCAAAATTGGAAAGGGAGAGTCAAATTACAATGATTTGCAGATGACGTGATCTTATATTTGGAAAAATCTAAAGCCTCCACCAAAAAACTATTAGAACTGATAAACAAATTCAGTAAAATTGCAGGATACAAAATTCACATACAAGAATCAGTAACATTTCTATATGCCAACAGTAAACAATCAATCTGAAAAAGAAATAAAAAAGTAATTCCATTTACAATAGCCACAAATAAAATTAAATGCCTAAGAATTAACCTAAGAAGTAAAAGATCTTTACAATGATAATTATAAAACACTGATTAAAAAATTTGAAGAAGACATCAAAAAATGGAAAGATATTCCATGTTCACAGACTAGAAGAATCAATATTTTAAAAAAGTTCATACTATCCAAAGCAATCAACAGATGCAGTGCAATTCCTATCAAAATACCAATGACATTCTTCATAGAAATAGAAAAAAACTATCCTAAAATTTATATGAAACCACAAAAGACCCAGAAGAGCCACGGCTATCCTAAGCAAAAAAAAAAAAAAAAAAAAAAAATGGAGGAATCATATCACCTGATTTAAAATTATACTACAGACTGATAGTAACCCAAACAGCATGATACTGGCATAAAAACAGACACATAGACCAATGGAAGAGAAAAGAGAACCCAGAAACAAATCCACAGACCTACAGTGAACTCATTTTCAACAAAGGTGCCAAGAACATACACTGAGGACGACAGTTTTGTCAGTAAATGGTGATGGAAAAACTGGATATCCATTTGCAGAAGAATGAAACTAGACCCCTATTTCTCAGCGTATACAAAGATCAAATAGAAATGGATTAAAAACTTAAATCTAAGACCTCAAATTATTTCACTGCAAGGAAACATCAGGGAAAATCTCCAGGACATTGGTCTGGGCAAAAATTTCTTGAGTAATACCCGAAAAGAACAGGCAACCAAAGCAAAAATGGGCAAATGGGATCATATTACATTAAAAACCTTCTGCACAGCAAACAAAACAGACAAGCCACAGAATAGGAGAAAATATTTGCAAACTACCGATCTGCCATGGGATTAATAACTAGAATATATAAGGAGCTCAAACAACTCTACAGGAAAAAAATTTCATAATCTGATAAAAAGATGGGCAAAAAGGTTTGACTAGACATTTCTCAAAAGAAGATACAAATGGCAAACAGGCATATGAAAAGGTACTTAACATTACAGATCATCAGAAAAATGTGAATCAAAACTAAAATGAGCTATCATCCCCAGTTAAAATGGCTTTTATCCAAAAGATAGGCAATAATAAATGCTGGTGAGGATGTAGAGAAAAGGAAACCCTAGTTCACTGTAGGTGGGAATGCAGATTAGCACAACCACCACGGAGAACAGTTTGGAGGCTCCTCTAAAAATAGAGCTACCATATGATCCAGCAGTCCCGCTGCTGGGTATATACCCCAAAGAAAGGAAATCAGTATATTGAAGAGATATCTGTAATCCCATGTATGTTTTTTTGGCAGTCCTGTTCACAATATCCGAGATTTGGAAAGAACCTAAGTGCCCGTCAACAGATGAATGGATCTATTGAAATGTGGCACATATACACAATGGAGTATTATTCAACTGTAAACAAGAATAAGATCCTATTATTTGCAACAACATGGATAGAACTGGAGGTCATTATGTTAAGTGAAATAAGCCAGGCACAGAAAGACAAACATCACATGTTCTCACTTCTTTGTGGGATCTAAAAAATCGAAACAACTGAACTCATGGAGATAGAGAGTGTAGAAGGATGATTACCAGAGGCTAGGAAGGGTATCGGGGGTGAGCTGGTGGGGGATGTGGGGATGGTTAATGGGTACAAAAAAATAGAATGAATGAATGAATAAGACCTAGTATTTGATATCACAACAGAGTGACTATAGTCAATAATAATTTAATTGTACATTTAAAAATAACTAAAAGAGTATAATTGGATTGTCTGTCACAAAATGGATAAACGCTTGAGGGGATGGACACCCGATTCTCCATGATGTAATTATTACATATTGCATGCCTGTATCAAAACACTTCATGTACCCTATAAATAAATATGCCTACTATGTACCCACAAAAATAAAATAATTCCAACATTTTTAAAAAAGCAAGAAAGGTAAAAGCACTAGGTTTTAGTGGAAAGCACAGATTTGATTCAGATTCGTGAACCAAATAAGTGGCTAAAACTTTACAGATAAGTGGCTGAACCACTTATTTGGGTACAGACAGGCCTGACAAAATTACTCAGACAATATTTGAGTGGGACATTCCTTGTTGTTTTTCCTGATTTACCTAAGTCACCTAATGAGTCACACTTGGTGCCATTCTGATCTGTTGAAAGAGGGAAGTGTGGTGCCTGAAGCACTGAAAAGCATGCAGGAGAAGGTGATAACAAGGCTCAGGTAATGAGGCTCAGCCACTTATTATCTGTAAAGTTTTGGCCAAACGTCACCTACACTTTTCTGAAAAGGTGATTTTAAAAAACCATAGGCTGTCATAAGACTAAATGCACTTATGGAAAGTGTTTAGAACATAGAGGTGCCTAATAGGTAAAAGAGTCATCTAACGAACGCTCTAAATTCCTTGTTTTTTCTAACTAATATTCAGTTATTGTCTTAGATTCTCTTCTAAAGTTAAGTCAATTCATGACGAACTTATGTGCTTTCCTTCTTTTTAGGGAGGTTAAAATTTAATCATGCTGTAATAAATGTTACATCATAATTTACTCAGTTACTTTTGGTAAATGAGAACTAAGTGCTTTGGATTTTGAACTCCTGTAACAGTCTTTGCAGCTGAACTAGGTAGGCAGGTCATTTTCAGGCCTTTCCCAAAACTCATCTTCTTGTAGTAAAAATCAGCATATTTATTATTATTATATTATTATTCAAGTATTATTTCCCATGAAATATAATTATGTACATAAACAGCTTATCTTTTACTGCCTTTTTTCAGAGACATAACACCAGGCTGAGTGTGGCTTTTGGCTGATTGAAAACCATGCAAGTATTCTTCAGGTCTGATGGAATCTTGCTGTCTGTGTATGTTCCCACTTGCAGCCACATGCTCCTGCATGCTTTTCAGTGCTTCAGGCACCACATTTCCCTCTTTTAACAGACCAGAATGGCACCAAAGTGTGACTCATTAGGTGACTTAGGTAAATCAGGATAAACAAAAAGGAATGTCCCACTCAAATATTGTCTGAGTAATTTTGTCAGGCCTGTCTGTATTCGTGAGGCTTTTTTTTTTTTTTTTCCGTATTTCTCTTTCCCCCTCAGGCTTTAGAACTTTTGGAAGGAAATGTAACTTTCTTCATCAATTTTGTTTTGTTTGTTTTTTAATTTCATCCTTCTGTTGGCAGTCCAAACTCATAACTGAAGCCGCACCTTGTCCTAAGTAGGCAGTGCTGCTCAGGATGGCTTTCTCTCACGCTGTGATTTCCTGACTCGAGTGGATCTCACACTCAGACTTATCACACTCAAGGTTTGCTTTAAGGGTGACTGAACCTGCCCACTCTGAACCAAAGTCCTTTTTTTCCATCCCTTATTTGTTTTGTCACTCAAAAATGAATTACTTAAATTCCTAGATAACAATCTCTTTTAAGTACAGCTCCTATCCTGTAAGGAAAAGATTAGCGTTCTATTGCTAAATGGCTTCAGAGTTCCACAAGGTTACTTACTCCTTGCATCAGAACCCCTGATGCTAAAATTGAAGTTTTGAGTGTCCTTTGACTCAGTTGATTCTAGGAACCCTGATTCCACCCTCTTGCCCTGAGCTCTTCCTTAATGCAGAGCTTGGTCTTGACCTGACTTTGCCCCAGGGTGTAGCTGCTACTGGCTATTGGACAGCTGACCTCCAGTTTGGCAGAGGCTGCTGCTAGTTCTCTCTCTTTCCTTTAGTTGTTTCTAGGTGGAATCTGTGACCTTCGGGCTTCTGTCAATGCAGGTCAACACGTACCATGAGGCCTGCGTCAGGGAGCAAACCACCCTCCCATCTCTGTATCTCATGCCTATCCAGCCTACACCGTGAGCCAGGCATTCCTAGTGCACAGGGCCCCAGGAAAGCCTGGGTAAAGTGCACAATCAATGAAAGGAAGGTAGTTTACATCAATCAATTGCAAAGATATTTATTCCATGTTAGGAATTTCATAAGTATGGTCAAATTGTAGTAATTTACACCAATTTGTGGGAGGCATAATAAATTATTTTATTCATGTTATTTATTAACAAATTAATTATTTTATTAATGGTATAATAAATTGTTTATTAACTTCCATTTTATTTAAGGAAGATTTAACTACAATTTTTTTAAGTTTTAATACTTTTAAGTATATGCTAATACCATTACTAGGGGATTAAAAAAACTTGGTTTGTGTATATTCCTGGGGATCTACTCTAGTAAACAGATAAAGAAGAAGTGCAAGCAACTTCGCTTCCTTACATATAAATATAAATATAAAAGTGCTTAAAATTCCTTTACCTCTTAAATGAGTTCATTATCGCCTGCTGTATTTTTGTTTAATAATTGGCTGTCACATTTTACCATCCAGAAAGCAAAAGTGAAATTTTTATTGTTGTCACAAATTCTGAGAAAACGAACTAGAACCTACATTTATAAAGTATGTGTAAAAGTTCTCTGTAAACCATAAAACATTATATAAATACAAGGTTTTATTTTTGCAGTTTGGTAAGTAATTTTCATTATTCAAGTACTTAAATTTTTTTCCTTAAAATTTTTGTTTGTTTGTTTGTTTGTTTGTTTGTTTTGAGACAGAGTCTCGCTCTGTCGCCCAGGCTGGAGTGCAGTGGCATGATCTCAGCTCACTGCAAGCTCCGCCTTCTGGGTTCACGCCATTCTCCTGCCTCAGCCTCCGGAGTAGCTGGGACTACAGGCGCCCGCCACCAAACCCAGCTAATTTTAGTGTATTTTTAGTGAGACGGGGTTTCACCGTGTTAGCCAGGATGGTCTCGATCTCCTGACCTCGTGATCTGCCCACCTCAGCCTCCCAAAGTGCTGGGATTACAGGCGTGAGCCACCGCAAATTGTTTTCTATAAATGCAAAACACAGGGTATTGCTGAGGTTGGTAGGTAGGGAAGTGCTTGTAGATTCTGAGTTTGCGCAGTTCTTGCAAGTTTTCACAGGGCAATGTCTCTTTATCACAAAACACTTCTCAAATAACTTCAGTTAAAAAAAAAAGTCTCCTCTGCTGCTGACTTTATGTCTAAAGGTCCTTCATTGCCCTCAAGTAGCACAGGCAGCAAGTTGTAAAGAACACAGACCATGTGGAGCAAAACTAAACTGACTGCTCCTCACTAGCTGTGTGACTTTGGGCAAGTAGCTTTACCTCTCTGTGGTTCTGTTTTGTCATTTGTAAAATGAGGATAATAATAATGCCTATCTCATGTGGTTGTTGGGGGAGTTTATATTTGTTAAATGGTTAAAACATTACCTGACAAATTATAGTAAGCATTTATACATACGTTTTTATTTACTTATTTATTTAGAGACAGGGTCTCGCTCCGTTGCCCACCCAGGCTGGAGTGCAGTGGTAAGATCTTGGCTCATTGCAACCTCTGCCTCCCAGGTTCAAGTGATTCTCATGCCTCAGCCTCCCAAGTAGCTGGAATTACAGGCAAGTGCCACCATGCCGAGTAATTTTTGTATTTTTAGTAAAGATGGGGTTTCACCATGTCGGCCAGGCTGGTCTCCAACTCCTGGCCTCAAGTGATCTGCCTGCCTTGGCCTCCCAAAATGTTAGGATTACAGGCATGAGTCACTGAGCCCGGCTTACATTTTTAAAATATTTTAAATTATTGAAAGAAATAGTTCTATAGAAGGTGAGAAGTCAATTCTGCTTCCTCCAAATACTTATACACATACCCACTTTCCTTAATTCTTAGCCACGTGGTAATGTGAGGGAAGGCATCCCCTTTGTGAATTATGTTGTGTTATTTTATTGGCAATGGCATTGATTGGGAAGCATAAAAGTCTTCCAATAAATCCCTTTAGTTCTGTGCTGCTTTCTTTAAAGAATCAGAAGAAAACACCCTTTCTCTCTCCCTCCCTCTCCGTCTCTTCCTCCCCTTCTCCCCTCTGCCCTCTGTCTCTCTCACTATCCAAGTTTGCAATTCGCTTCCCCGGATTACATACTGACACTATGAAAATATTAGTGAATTCCTCACTCAGCACTCTAATGCAGTGTGAATGCAAACAAGGATATGCTCTGACTGGAGCAGCTAACATCTGCAAGTTTGCAAGTTGTTCATCTCTAGCTTCTCAACGCAACGGGAATCCAAGCTCCCCAGCCAAAATAGTGCTGAGCAGCTAACCACTACAGAGTGGCTCAGAAGTGACTTGGAGGGAAGTGTTCCTCCCAGCCAGAGGCAGTTGCCATGGGTCAGTGCTTGAGTCTGAGTGAGGTGGGTCATGGTTCAATTTCAAATATCCAAGAAATAGCACCATTACTCCCCAGTTTATATGTAGTCCAAAACCTTTTGTGAGATAGTTGACCTATGGGGTTGATCCCCCACTGTTGGTCAAATGACTGTTATGACAGAATAAGCAAAATATTTCTTAAAAGGTTATTTACATTATTTTACCCAGAACAATTCCAGGAGCTAAGTCATCATCACTGCTTTTATTTTACACAGGGGAAAACCGAGGCAAGAAGAGAAGTCCTGTTGCATAGAAAGAGAGAGCTCAGAAACTGGAATTAGATGCCCTGGGTTCACATCTTGGCTCTGCGTCTTAAAAGGTGCTGTGTGATTCAGCTTCTCCATCCCTCAGCTTCCTTATCTCTACAGCAAATATGCTCATACAGGGTTGCTGAAGGCTTACATGAAATAATGCATGTAATACGCTTGACACGTAGGCTGACATCTGGCAAGTGTTCAGTAAATATCAGCTAGTAAATACCAGCTACCACTCAGCTAGTGGTAATGCTGGTTGACATGATGGGGTGGTGATAGCAGTGGTATCAAGAGTAGCGGAGAAAGAAAAGATAAAATTCAGCAAGATTTCTTATCCCTTTTATTAATTATCAGTGTCCAAATGTGTTTTTTCTGAGATTCATAAGATGCTAAGGTAATGTGTTTTGACTACAGCTCTGTACCTAAAACCAGAAATATTAAATGCAAAGCTGTCTGTGGAGAAGAATTGGTATACCAGTCTTGAAACTGTCACCACCAATATTATGACCCTGGCTATTGGATGTTTGGCTCCCAGAGTGTCTTTTGCTCAGAGAACAAATCTTGGAGTCTGGATGTGTCCAAGTGCAAGAGGATGAATAATATGCATTCAATGAATTTTATATATGATACCTCAAAATAAATGATAGGAAAATGGGATGGTTCATAAAATGGGAAAAGTAGTAATATCTCCTAAAGGATGGTCTCAGTTGTTGCGGTTAATTTATAAGGTGTTTACAGGTACTGGTTCTTTCTACCTTGAAGCATTGTGATAAATCTGTGGTGGTAGCAAAGTTTATTGCATTTGTTTTACAGGAAGTCAGCAGAGTCTTATTAAACAGTTGCCCTGGCCCTGGGCCTCAGTATTTCTCTATTATTTGATGTGTTTTTCTGGTGAATTAGTAGAACTGGATCCCCCTGCAGCTTAAGCTTCCTCTTTGTTTGTGCTGATTCTGATTATTGCCTAAGAACAGATATAGATTCAACTCTCAGGGAAATATTTTGCTAGGATCCAAAGTAATTTTCTGGAGTTTCCGGCCCATGCATCCTGGGGTCATTCCTTACCTTCTAATCCTCCTGTCACAAGCCTTCCTGAAAAGCTTTGATTTCCTCTTTCCATTCATTTCATTTCATTTTGATTTCCTCTTTCAGAAAGTCTCTGAAGGCTGTGACATAGTCATGGCAGGCAAAACCCTCTTACACCATCTCCCAGGTTGCAGGGTCTCAATAGTGGCCCTACAGTTACATACACTGTCTCTACAGATGGAAAAACTGAAGCAAGAGAGAGACAAGGAGAAAACCATTTAAATATATTATACCTCTATTCCCAAGAAGATGGAGAAAGGATTTGCTTTTCTATACAGTTCTTGAGAGAAAACCTCAGTTTATCAACTCCATTTAAGTATCATTATTTATGGCAATAAATAACTTTGGCAAAACTTGCTAATATACATGTGACCTTAGAATGTGAAATTATTAATTTATATCAGCGTAATTCAGCTGAAGATTTTACTTTTCTGAATTTGGCAGGCTAACTGAAATAAATAATTACCTAATAAAATCAGTTTGTCCTAATTTTCATTTGAATGTCTATGTCATATAATGTCAGTGCTCTATACAAGTTCACTCCCTAAAGTTTTTCTTTTCCATTTTATTATATCTCAGTGGTTGTGAAGGGTGATGAGTTACATAACAGTGTTCATGTGATTCTCTCTCTCTCTAGACATCAGTGCAGAGTTTAGTAAATCATATTCCTTAGTTCATAAGAGGCTATTATCCTTGGTCAAGGTAAAAGCCCTTCTCTGCTTTCTTCCCTTATCTCTTGACTGCCATTCTCCATTTTCCTCTCTCCACTCCCATAAGTACCTACTCTAATGTGTGTGATACATGACGTTTAGTGTGCACACAGATTGTGAATGTGTATATGCTTTTCACCTTCCTTGCTCCCAAGTACTACATAGTATTCTAATACATGCATCCTCCATATTTTGTTTATCCATTCCCCTTGGGATGAACACCTAGGTTGCCTCCAGCTTCCCTTTACTATAAATGACTTTGTGATGAGTATCCTTGTATATGTCTCTTTATAAAACTGCTTGAGGTTTTCTGTTGTATATATGCCCTAGAAAGTAGATGCAGTATCAATTTATTTTGCTGTGTAGAAGAGTTATTTTGTCTCCATTGTCACACAAACATATAGGATTACTTACCTTACTAATTTTTAATATTCTGATTTATTATCATCATTTTAATATCTGTAAAATCTGTAGTAATGCCACTTTTCTCCTTTTCTCATTCCTGAGATTAATAATTCACGTTTCTCTCTTTTTTCTTCCTGCTCAGTCTGTCTATAGGTTTTATAAATATTTTTTGATTTCTCAGATAATTAGCTTTTTGTTTTATTGATTTGCTCTACCGTTTTTCTTTGCTATTTCATTGCTTTCTGCACGGATCTTTATTTCTTCTGCTTACTTTGGGTTTAATTGGCTCTTCTTTCCAGTTTCTTAAGATGGAAACCAAGGTAACTGACTTAGACCTTTGTTTCCTTTCTAATAAAGCACTTTACTGCCATAAATTTCTCTCTGAGAACTGCCATGTGGCATTCCACAAATTTTAATATGTTGTACTTTCAATTTCATTCACTTCAAAATACATTCTAAATTCCTTTTCAATAAAAATAGTTGTTTTATGTTATGGTATGTTGGGATTGTTTTGCAGCAAAGCCAAACAAAAACTTCCTTCTACTTTGCTTGCAATTTGACAGGCTAAGGTAGAGAAAGAACTGCAATGGCACCCAAATTATCAGCCCCAGGCGTCTTGCAGGGCTCATTACATGTGTGACAGGTTCAACTTACAAAGAACTGATCTAGGTTTTGACATGTGAAATACTTCACTTTTTGTTGTTTTGTCGAGGTGATAGTAAGTGTAGCCTTTGTGGTAGACTGTTCTCAAGAAAAGCTGACAGAAATCTTCTAGGAAGAGATGGAGAACTTGACTGAGGATAGAAAGGAATGTGAGAGAGGCTTGTTTTCCTAATGCTGCTACAGACCCTCTGATGTCAGGGAGCTTCTCTTTTTTTTTTTTTTTTTTTTTTTGAGACAGAGTCTCACTCTGTCACCCAGGCTGGAGTGCAGTGGCCCGATCTCGGCTCACTGCAAGCTCCACCTCCCAGATCCACGCCATTCTCCTGCCTCAGCCTTCCAAGTAGCTGGGACTACAGGCACCCGCCACCACGCCCGGCTAATTTTTTTGTTTGTTTGTTTGTTTGTTTTTGTATTTTTAGTACAGATGGGGTTTCACCGTGTTAGCCAGGGTGGTCTTGATCTCCTGACCTCGTGATCCGCCCGCCTCGGCCTCCCAAAGTGCTGGGATTACAGGTGTGAGCCACCGCGCCCAGCCGGGAGCTTCTCTCTTATATGAGTCAGGGAGGGGCTCCAAAGGTGAGAAAGAGGATTTCCTCCACAGTTCTAATGAATCAGACCAAACAAGGAAGCAGGAAACAAGACAGGTGTCTGGGACTTTCCATGCAATGCCCCAGAAAACTGGTTCACAGTGGGGGCAATATGGGAAATGAGGGTATGTTTCAAAATAACTTTTATAATTGCCTTATTCCAGATTCTCTGAAAGCCATTGTATAACAGATTTGTTGGGGTAACAAAATCCTTTTTCAGAAGAAGGTAGCAATGGATAGAGAAATTTTTTCTCAGGAGAAGTCAGTCAGAGCAGATGTGGACAGGAAGGGTCGTACAAGGCTCATATACCTGCTGAGCCCTGGGGGGTGGGGAATGAATGAGGGACCCCACAGGATGCCTTCTTTTGTGATGTGGTCCTACCCTGTGAGTGTATTAGTTGGGAAAAACTAAGTTTATTGTCATGGCAAACAACCCCCAAATCTCACTGGCTTTAAAAATAAAGTGTTATTGGCCAGGCGTGGTGGCTCAGGCCTGTAATCCCAGCACTTTGGGAGGCCAAGGAGGGCAGATCACAAGGTCAGGAGATCGAGACCATCCTGGCTAACGTGGTGAAACCCCGCCTTTACTAAAAATACAAAAAATTAGCTGGGTGTGGTGGGCACCTGTAGTCCCAGCTACTTGGGAGGCTGAGGCAGGAGAATGGCATGAACCCCAGAGGCAGAGCTTGCAGTGAGCCAAGATCGCACCACTGCACTCCAGCCTGGGTGACAGAGCAAGCCTCCATCTCAAATAAATAAATAAATAAAAATAAAATAATAAAATAAAAATAAATAAATAAATAAATACATACATACATACATACATACATACATACATACATACATAAAGCTTTATTTCCTGTTAACACTACATGTCTATCTTGGGTTGCTGGGGAGCAGGGTTGGGATCTGCCCTGGGACCCACACAGCCTCTGCATCGGGGGAAGGAATATGAAAATCCCATGGCTCTTCATAACTTTACATTTTACTGCCAAAAGCAAATCACTTTAACGGAGCTATAAAAGGAAGAGGGAAGAACAACACTATCATGTGCCCGGAAGGAGAAGAATCAGAATCATTGAGGAACCACACTAATGACTAACACACTGCAACTACAGAGATTTCCTGCAAAACTTGCATAATCGCATATGCTCATTACTTTTGGATTTCTTGTGATTAGCAATCAAGGACAGTTTCTCAGCTAATCAGCACAGGAAGAAGAGCCTATGGTAACAGACAATAAAGGAACAGGTAAGACATAGATATAGGAACACAGGCAGGGGGAGTCAACAGGATGTGAGGACAGGGGATGCAGCTGAGAGGGCATGGCCAAGTTGATTTGTAATAGCAACAAACTTAAGACAACCCAAACATTTACCAACAGGGGACTGGTTTAAATATGATGTGCTTACAAACACTGGAATTTACTAATCCACCAAGTGTTCATAGAGAACCTACTCTGTGCCAGACACTGAGCATAGTGCTGTGAACAATAAAAACCCACTAAAATGAAATGTAGTCATGAAAAAATGAGGTATATTTGCATGCACTGATGTGGAAAGATATCTAAAATGTATAAAATGAAAAATGCTTGTTTCAGAACAGCATGTATCATATGATCCCCCTTGTGTAAGAAATTCTTACATATCTAAGTATACTGTTTACATAATCTCATAGTGATTATCTCTGGGGTATGTATTTGAAGAATGGTTAGGAAGGCCAAGAATTTATTTGACACTTTATAATCTTGTGTTCTATTTGTAACCTCAGCATATTTATACATATAACATAGATGATATATAATGTAATAATAGTAATTTTAATTTTTATCTTTGGAATAATAGAAAACAGTAGTATAATTTTAATAATTTTTACAACTAACAATGATATATTTGGCTGCTAAAGAAAGGAAAGACAGGGAGTAGGCAGTAGCTGGAGCAGGACATCAGGTTAAGGGATAAGTTGACTATAATAGACAGGACAGGTGGGATAGGGGAGACTGGGATGGGAGAGTAAGCAGTGTACGTTTTTCCTGATAAAGCCATAGGGGATGAGATTTGGGGCTGAGTTGGGAGAAAATAACCTCAGATTGGATGATGGACATCTCGATTTTATAGAAGGGGGAAAAAGGAAAGAATGGGTATGGGGGCTGTCTGGCTATATAATAGGCATCCTTTATAATGGCTTCTGTTTTCCCACTGAGCTAGAAATAAGAGCACTTCCTCAGAGAGAGGGAAAAAGTAGGAAACTTTGCATTTCAAGAAAGATAGACAAGCGTTGAAAATGTAGTAAATATAAAAACAATCTTACTAAATAAATTTAAAATTTTCAGAGAGTCAGAGTTGAGGGCCCTGCTGAAATTGGTAACCACAAATTTATAGTGGTACCAGTCTGCTTAATTTTATGGGTATTTTTCTAGAGTTCTGCTAACATGAAACAGCAGATTCCTGATTCATTTAAGGCTGGGATTTTATTAGGTGGATATAATGAAGGGTCATAAGGGGCAAAGAAGTTTAAAATATTGATAAAAGGCTAAAATGGTGCCTCATTGCCCCTCAGTTGGGAAGGGAAGAAAAGAAATGAAAAGAAGAGGGGTCGGTGGACGGTGATTTTCAAGAAAAAGTGTTTGATGGCAGGGGACTGTCAAGAAGGAACAAACTTGAAAGACAAAAGGGTGTGGTCACAGAGTGTGGTATCTGAATATTTTATTCTTCAGCTGGAACAGCCCTGGGTAGTGACAAAGTCTAGGATGACCATTGGAGAGGTGCTAAGTGAGCAGGAGGATGTCACTGGAGATGTGGGGCTCAAGGAACTGAAAGGCCAGGCCCTGGCTGGTGTCATGTCCTGACCACATGTCTCCCAGTTAGGAAGCCAGGTCACGGAAGCAGGAATGAAGACCCAGTGATGACAGGGAAGGGAAGGAATATTTGTCAAGGCATAATTCAGGTGTTCCTGAGTCCCCTGGCCATACTGCTATTTATTGCCATCCAAATCCCTGTGTATTATCTAATAATGAGATCTCTGGCCCTCTGGAATCAGAATGCATTGCCTTAGCTTCTGCCTCCTGGGATCTAAAGTTCCATCACTGGCCTGAATGATCAGTGTTCCAGGTGCCCTAAAGGAGAGGGCTCAGAGAATTTGCTGTATATCTCTGTTTCCTTCGTCATGCCATTTGCTAGGTCCAGTTTATGGCCACTGTCTACTCACTGTCCCTGAAAAATATGGTCCCAAGAGAGGATCAAGCTTACTGCCTCCAGGAAGTAGCAGCCCTTGAGGGCTAATTTGCAGAGGTTCTGCAAGAGATATTTTCTCTCTCACACAGGCTCTGCTTTTCATAACCCTCCCAACCCTCCTTGTTGTCTTCCACCCCCCCAGGACTGGCCCTATTCCAAACTGCAGAATTTGTATCAGAGTAATCTAAAGTAATTGTAACTCTTATTATGCAATTTCTATCATTTATGAGTAATATGAGTTCTTGAGATAATTGGAAGACATGGTATTTCTATTGTCCCACCTTCCATGGAAAGTGGAACAAATACATGGGCATCTGCAGGAAACCTAACATTCCGCACCCAAACACACAATGGTTCTGAACACTACTGGGGGTATGTCTAACTTAGACATCTTGGCTAAATCTATCCTTTTTTATTTCTACTAAAGTGGAGAGAATTTTGGTAGCCTGGGATCTGACTGCTTACCCAGAGCTTGTCTAGAGATAATCCAAGCAGTTAGGGTACACTTCTAAGATGTTGAACAAGGCCTATGAGTCTCTGGTGACGTGTCTATAACTGACATCCTTCAATTCACTTGTGGCACAGGTACCTAGACCAGGAATGCATGCACCAGCCTTGCTCATGTGTCCCAGGTAAACAAATCATTGTTATAAAGTCACTCTAGGTTTTATAACAGAGCAACTCTCCTTCCAGCCCAATAATACCATTTTAAAGGTATAAACACCAAAAATGTACTAATAGCCTTAGTTTGACCTAATTTGCTATTCGGCTTCTTCATGTGGAAAGTCAAATAGCTGGATGCCACCTGCATTATTTCATTTAAATTTTTTTTAATTTTTAATTTTTGTGGGTGCATAGTAGGTGTATATATTTATGGGTTACATGGGATATTTTCATACAGGCATACAGCAAGTAATAATTGCATCAGGGTAAATGGGATATTCATCACCACAAGCATTTATCCTTTGTGTTACAAACAATCCAATTATACTTTTAGTTATTTTTAAAATATACAATTAAATTATTTTTGACTGTAGTCACCTTGTTGTGCTAGAAAATACTAGGTCTTATTCATTCTTTCTAACAATATTTTTGTACCCATAAACCATCCCCATTTCCCACTCCCACCCCCACTACCCTTTTCAGGCTCTGGTAACCATCCTTCTACTCTCTATCTCCATGAGTTCAATTGTTTTAATTTTCAGCTCCCAGAAATAAGTGAGAACATGCAAGATTTGTCTTTCTGTGCTGTCTTATTTCACTTAATATAGTGACCTTCAGTTCCATCCATGTTGCTGTGCAAATAACAGGATCTCATTCTTTAGAGAGACTGATTTCTTTTCTTTTGGGTATGTGCCCAGCAGGGTGTTGCTGGATGGTATGGTAGCTCTATTTTTAAATTTCTGAGGAACCTCCAAGCTGTTCTTCATAGTGGTTGTGCTAATTTACATTCTCATCAACAGCATACGAAGGTTTCCTTTTCTCCATATCCTAGCCAGCATTTGTTATTGGCTGATTTTCAGATAAAAGCCATTTTAGCTGGGATGAGATGATATTTCATTGTAGTTTTGATTTGCATTTCTCTGATAATGATATTAAGCACTTTTTCATATACTGTTTGCCATTTGTAGGTCTCCTTTTAAGAAATCTCTATTCAGATCTTTTGCCCTTTTTAACTCAGATTATTTGATTTTTTCCTATAGAGTTGTTTGAGCTCCTTATATATTCGGCTTATTAATCCCTTGTCGGATGGGTAATTTGCAAATATTTTCTCCCATTCTGTGGGTTGTCTCTTCACTTTGTTGATTGTCTTCTCTGCTGTACAAAAGCTTTTTAATGTAATGTGATCCCATTTGTCCATTTTGCTTTGGTTGCCTGCGCTTCTGGGGTATTACTCAAGAAATCTTTGCTCACTCCAATGTCCTGAAGTTTTTGCAGTGTTTTCTTCTAGTAGTTTAATAGTTTGAAGTTTTAGATTTAAGTTTTTAATCCATTTTGATTTGATTTTTTAATATGGTGAGAGACAGGGGTCTAGTTTCATTCTTCTGCAAGTGGATATTGAGTTGCCCAGCACCATTTTTTAAGACTGGTTTTTTCCTAATGTATATTCTTGGCACCTTTATTAAAAGTGAGTTCACTGTAGATGTATAGATTTATTTCCTAGTTCTCGATTCTATTCCATTGGTCTATGTGTCTGTTTTTATGCCACCACCATGCAGTTTTTGTTACTATAGCTCTGTAGTATAATTTGAAGTCAGGTAATGTGATGCCTGCTGTTTTGTTCTTTTTGCTCAGGATGGCTTAGGCTCTTCTGGTTCTTTTGTGGTTCCATATAAACTTTACGATTTTTTTCTATTTCTGTTAAGAATGTCATTAGTATTTTGATAGAGATTGCATTGAATTTGTCAATTTCTTTGGGTAGTGTAGACATTTAAACAATATTGATTCTTCTAATCCATAAACATGGAATATCTTTCCAATTTTTGGTGTCTTCTTCCATTTCTTTCATCAATGTTTCATAGTTTTCATTGTAGAGATCTTCACTTCTTTGGTTTAGTTTAATTCTTAGGTATTTATTTGTAGCTATTGTAAATGAGATTACTTTCTTGATTTCTTTTTCAGAATGTTTGCTGTTGGCATATAAAAATGCTACTGATTTTTGTATGTTGATTTTGTATCCTACAACTTTACTGAATTTGTTTATCAGTTCTAATGGTTTTTTGGTGGAGGCTTTAGATTTTACCAAATATAAGATCATATCATCTGCAAACAACAAGTTGACTCCTTCCTTTCCAATTTGAATCCCCTTTATTTATTTCTCCTGTTTGATTGCTCTAGCTAGGACTTCCAGTACTATGATGAATTACAGTGGTGAAAGTGGGCATCCTTCTCCTGTTCCAAATCTTAGAGGAAAGGCTTTCAGTTTTTCCCCTTTTAGTATGGTACTAGCTCTGGGTCTGTCATATGTCGGCTTTCACTGCATTGGAGTATGTTGTTTCTACACCCAGTTTTTTGAAGGTTTTTATCAAGAAGTGATGTTGAATTTTATCAGCACCAGTTGAAATGTTCATATGGTTTTTATTCTTAATTCTGTTGATATGATGTATCACATTGATTGATTTGCATATGTTGAACCATTCTTGCATCCCTGAATAAATTTCAGTGGTCATGATGAATATTCTTTTTAATGTGTTGTTGGATTCAGTTTGCTTATATTCTGTTGAGGATTTTTGGATCAATGTTCAGCAGAGATATTGGCCTGTAGTTTTCTTTTTTTGATGTGTCCTTGTCTGGTTTTGGAATCAGGGTAATACTGGACTCAGAAAATAAGTGTAGAAGTATTGCCTTCTCCTCTATTTTTTGGAATGGTTTGAAAGTAGAATTAGTATTAGCTCTTTGTATTAGTCCATTCTCATGCTGTTAATAAAGACACATCTGAGACTAGGTAATTTATAAAGGAAAGAGGTTTAATTGACTCACAGTTCAGAATAGCCAGGGAGGCCTCAAGAAACTTACAATTATGGTGGAAGGGGAAGCAAACACATCCTTCTTCACATGGTGGCAGGAAGGAGAAGTCCTGAGCAAAGGGGTAAAAGCCCCTTATAAAGCTATCAGATCTCGTGAGAACTCACTCACTATCATGAGACCAGCATGGAGGAACTGCCCCCATGATTAAATTACCTCCCACTGGGTCCCTCCCACCACATGTGAGAATTATGGGAACTACAATTCAAGATGGAATTTGGGTGGGGACACAGCCAAACCATATTATTCTGCCTCTGTCCCCTCCCAAGTCTCATGTCCTCACATTTCAAAACACAATCATGCTTTTAAAACAGTCCCCCACAAAGTCTTAGCTCATTCCATCATTAACCCAAAAGTCCAAGTCCAAAGTCTCATCTGAGACAATGCAAGTCTCTTCCAACTATGAACCTGTAAAATCGAAAGCAAGTTAGTCACTTCCTTGATACAATGGGGTACAGGCATTGGATAAAGACATCCATTTCAAACAGAAGAAATTGGCTAAAACCAAGGGGTTATAGGCTCCACACAAGTCTGAAATCCAATAGGGCAGTCATTAAACCTTAAAGTTCCAAAATGACCTCTTTTAACTCTATATCTCACATTCAGGTCATGCTGGTGCAAGAGGTGGGCTCCCATGGTCTTGGGCAGCTCCACTCCTGTGGCTTTGCAGGGTACAGCTCCCCTCCTTGTTGCTTTGATGGGCTGGTATTGAGTGCCTGCGGCTTTTCCAGGCACATAGCACAATCTGTCAGTGGATCTACTATTCTGGGGTCTGGAGAACAATGGCCCTCTTCTCACAGCTCTACTATGCAGTGCCCCAGTGGGGACTCTGTGTAGGGGCTCCAACCACACATTTCCCTTCCACAGTGCCCTAGTAGAGGTTTTCCATGAGTGCTCTGCCCTGTAGCAAACTTCTGCCTGGACATCTAGGTGGGTGTTTCCATACAACCTCTGAAATCTAGGTGAAGGTTCCCAAACCTCAATTCTTGACTTCTGTGCACCTACAGAAGCCTACAGGCTCAACAACCACGTGGAAGTTGCCAAGGCTTGGGACTTGCAACCTCTGAAGCAATGGCCCAAGCTGTACATTGGCCCCTTTCAGCCACAGCTGGAGCTGAAGAAGTTTGGACGCAGTGCCCCATGTCCCAAAGCTGCACAGATCAGAGGGGCTCTGCACCCAGCCCAGAAAACCATTTTTCCCTCTCTGTGAAGGTCTCTGACATGCCCTGGAGACATTTCTACATTGTCTTGGTGATTAACATTTGGCTTCTCATTACTTAAGCAAATGTCTGCAGCTGGCTTGAATTTCTCCCCAGAAAATGTTTTTTGTTTTTTTTTCCTATTGCATTGTCAGGCTGCAAATTTTCCAAACTTTTATGCTCTGCTTCCTCTTGAATGCCTTGCTCCTTAGAAATTTCTTCTGCCAGATACCCTAAATCATCTCTCTCAAGTTCAAAGTTCCACAGATCTTTAGGGCAGGGGCAAAATGCTGCCAGTCTGTTTGCTATCACATAACAAGAGTCACCTTTGCTCCAGTTCCCAACAAGTTACTCATCTCCATCTGAGACTACCTCAGCCCAGACTTCATTGTCCATATCAGTATCAGCATTTTGGGCAAAGCCATTCAACAAGTCTCTAGGAAGTTCCAAGCTTTCCCACATCTTCCTGTCTTCTGACCCCTCCAAGCCTCTTGGAAGTTCCAAACTTTCCCACATTTTCCTGTCTTTTTCTGAGCCTTCCAAATTGTTCCAACATCTGCCTGTTACACAGTTCCAAAGTCACTTCCACATTTTTGGGTATCTTTATAGGAGCAACCCACTATCTGAGGTACCAATTTACTGTATTAGTCCATTCTCACACTGTTAATAAAGACACACCCAAGACTGGGTAATTTATAAAGAAAAGAGTTTTAATTGACTCACAGTTTAGCATGGCTGGGGAGGCCTCAGGAAACTTACAATCACGGCAGAAGGGGATGCAAGTACACCCTTCTTTACATGGCAGCAGGAAAGAGAAGTGCTGAGCAAAGGGGGAAAATCCCCTTATAAAACCATCAGATCTTGTGAGAACTCACTATCATGAGAACAGCATGGGGGAACTGCCCCCATCATTAAATTACCCCTTGCTGTGTCCCTCCCATGACATATGGGGATTATGGAAACTACAATTGAAGATGAGATTTGGGTGGGGGTGGGGGCACTTATTGTTATAAACTTTCCTCTTAATACTTTTGCTGCATTCCATGTTTTTGTCTTGGAATCTATTTTGTCTGATATGAGTATAGCTACTCTTGCTCTTTTTTGGTTTCCATCACCACAGAATATCTTTTTCCATCCCCTTATTTTCAGTCTATATGTGTCTTTTTAGGTGAAATGGGTTTCTTGTGTGCAACAGATCATCGAATCCTCTTTTTTTCATTCATTCTGATACTCTGTCTTTTTACTGGAGAGTTTAGTCCATTTACATTCAATATTATTATTGATAAGTAAGGACTTACTTCTGCCTTTTTAAAAATTTGTTTTCTGGTTGTTTTGTGGACTTCTCTTTCTTTTTTCCTTCTTTTCTGTCTTCCTTTTAGTGAAGGTGATTTTCTCTGGTGGTATGATGTAATTTCCTGCTTTTTATTTTTGGTGTATACATTGTATTTTTTTTATTATAGGTTGCCATGAGGCTTGCAAATACTGTCTTATATCCCATTATTTTAAGTTGATAACATCTTAACACTGTTTGCATAAATAAACAAGCAAAAAGAAAACTAATAGAAACTCTGTTTTTTAACTTTGTGCCCTGCTTTTTAACTTCGTGTTGTCTCTATATCTTATTGCACTACGTATTGAAAAGTTGTAGTTATTATTTTTGATTGGTTCATCTTTTAGTCTTCTACTTAAGATAAGACTTGTTTACATACCACAGTTACAGTGTTATCATACTGTGTTTTTCTGTGTACTTACTACTACCAGTGAGTTTTGTGCTTTCAGATGATTTCTTACTATTCATAATGTCCCTTTCTTTCTGGATGAAGTGTTCCCTTTAGCATTTCTTATAGGACAGGCCTGGTGTTGATGAAATCCCTCAGCTTTTGTTTCTCTGGGAAAGTCTTTACATCTCTTCATGTTTGAAGGATACTTTTGCCAGATATACTATTCTAGGGTAAAAGTTGTTTTCCTTCGGCACTTTAAATATGTCATGCCACTCTCTTCTGGCCTGTAAGGTTTTCACTGAAAAGTCTGCTGCCAGACGTATTGGAGCTCCACTGTATATCATTTGTTTCTTTCCTCTTGCAGCTTTTAGGTTCCTTTCTTTATCCTTGACCTTTGGGAATTTGATTATTAAATGCCTTGAGATAGTCTTCTTTGAGTTAAATCTGCTTGGTGTTCTATAACTTTCTTGTACTTTGATATTAATATGTTTCTCTAGGCTTGAAAATTTCTCTATTCTTATCCCTTTGAATAAATGTCCTACCCTTATCTCTTTTTCTACCTCTTAAGGCCAATAACTCTCAGATTTGCCCTTTTGAAGCTATTTTCTAGATCTTGTAGGTGTGCTTTGCTTTTTGTTATTCTTTTTCTCCTCTGACTGTGTATTTTCAAGTAGGCTGTCTGCAAGCTCACTAATTCTTTCTTCTGCTTGATCTATTCTTCTGTTAAAAGATTCTGATACATTCTTCATTGTCAACTGCATTTTTCAACTCCAGAATTTCTTCCTAATTCTTTTTAATTATTTCTATATCTTGGTTAAATTTATCTGACAGCATTCTGAATTCCTTCTTTGTGTTTTCTGTAATTTCTTTGGGATTCCTCAAAACAGGTATTTTGAAAACTTTTCCTGAAAGGTCACATATCTCTGTTTCTCCAGAATCAGTCCCTGGTAACTTACTTAGTTCATTTTGTAAAACCATGTTTTTATGGATGGTCTGGATGCTTGTGGATGTTTGTCAGTTTCTGGAAATTGAAGAGTTAGGTATTTATTGAAGTCTTTGCATTCTGGGCTTGTTTGTGCCTGTCCTTGGGAAGGCTTTTGAGATATTCAAAAGGACTTGGGTGGTGTAACCTAAGCCATGTCTGCATTAAGGGGGACCCCAAATCCATTAATACTGTAGTTATTGCAGACTCATAGAGGTACCACCTTGGTGGTCTTGGATAAGATCTGGAAGATTCTCTGGATTACCTGTTCTCTTTTCTTATTTTCTCCCAAACAAACAGGGCCTCTCTCTTTCCATGCTGAGCTGTCTGGAGCTGGGGTTAGGGTGACACAAGCACCTCCGTGGCCACCATCACTACTGTGCTGGGTCAGGCCTGAAGCCATCACAGCACTAGGTCTCGCCCAAGGCTCACTGTAATGACTACCTTTCTACTGCCTATGTTTGGTGAAGGCTCTAGGGCTCTACAATCAGCAGGTGATGACTCCAGCCAGGCTTGTGTCCTTCTCTTCAGGGAAGCAAGTTTTCCACGCCCTTGGTAGGTATAGAGATGGCATCTAGGAGTCAGGGACTGGAGTTGAAAACCTTAGGAATCTACTTGGTATTCTATTGTCCTGCAGCTGAGCTGACACTCAAACCACAAGACACAGTGCTTCCCGTTCTTCTCTCCCCTTTCCATAGGCAGAGGAGCTTCATTCCACGGCCACCACCACCACAGGCCCACAGTGAGTCCTGCCAGGCTACCACCAATGTTCACTAAAGGCACAAGGACTCTTCAGTTAGCTTGTGGTGAATGCTGCCAGGCCTGGGACTCACTCTTCAGGGAAGTGGGCTCCCCTCTGGTCCAGGGAATGTCCAGAAATGCCATCCAAGAGCCAAGGCCTGGAAATAGGGACCCCCAAGAGCCTGCTTGATGGTTTACCCCTGTGGTTGAGCTGGTATGTAAGGTACACGACAAAGTCCCCTTTACTTTTCCTTCTGCTTTTCTCCAGCAGGAGGAGTCATTCCATAGCCACAACAACTGGGAATGTGCTGGGTCTCACTTGAAGCCAGCATGTCTCAGAGTCTTACCCAAGGCCCAGAGTGTACTACATGGGTCTCACTACTGATTATTCAGGGCCCAAGCCTCTTTAGTCAGCAGGTGATGAGTACTGCTGGAACTGGGTCCTTCTCTTCAAGGCAGCAGTTTCCCTTCTGGCCCAGGGTATGTCTAGAAATGTCATCCAGGAGCTAGAGCCTCGAGTGGGGTCTTCACAATTCTGACTGGTACCCTATCTTACCGTAGCTGAACTGGTATCCAAGATGCAAGACAAAGTCCTTATTACTCTTGCCCTTCTTCTCCTCAAGCAAAAGCAAGAGGTCTCTTTTGGAGCCACGAGCTGTGCTGTCTGAGGTTTGGGGAGGGGTAGCACAAGCCCTGGCTGCCCTGGCTGCCCTGGCTGATGTCTCAGTAGGTCACATGCCCCCCAATTCCACGGGCTCTGAGCCCAGCTCAGAACTAGGACTTGCCTTGGAGTTGCAATCCTTGTGGCCCAGGTTACATTTCAAGTTTATTTAGGCCTCAAAGCACTTTAGCCTGTGGTGGCAAAGCCTGCTGGAACTCAAGTTCCAACTACTGGGATGGGTGATTCCCATCTGGTGAGGGCTCCTCAAACTGCTTCCTCTATAGGTGGGCATCTGCTGAGTTCAGCCTTATTTTGCTTTTCGCTGTGACAGGGGAGCACTGAGGTCAATGCAAAGTCTCACAATTGCTGCATTCTCCCTCTCCCAAGCACACAGATTCTCTCTCTGCCTCATGTGGCCACTGCCAGGGTATGGGGTAGTGGTGTCAGCAATTCAAGACTGTCTTTCCTATTGTCTTTGGTGCCTCTGTCAGCAATAGGAAGTTAAAACCAGGTACTGTGAGTGTTCACCTAGTTTTTGGTTCTCACGAAGATGCTTTTATTGTGTAGGTAGTGTTAAATTTGGTGTTTCTGTAGGAGGGACAATCAGTGGAGATGTCTATTCAACTATCTTGCTCCTCCCCTCTTCCCAGATCTAATTTTTAATTTTTTATTGCTATACTATGGTTGTACACATTTGGGGGTGCATGTAATATTTTGACACATGTATATAATGTGTAATTATTCAATCATTGTAATTGGGATATCTATCACCTTAAACATTTATCTTTGTGTTGAAAACATTACAATTCTCTTCTAGCTATTTGGAAATATACAATAAATTATAGCTAACTATCAAATACCAGAAATTACTCCTTCTATCAATCATATTTTTGTATCCCTTAACCAACTTCTGTTCATCAGTCTCCCCCTACTTCCCTTGCAATGTAATTTCTGACATTCCTGACTGTCATATCTAATCACTTCTAATCAGAATAACAATGACATTAAAAATGTCATTTAGGCCAGGCACGGTGGCTCACACCTGTAATCCCAGCACTTTCGGAGGCCGAGGCGGGCAGATCACCTGAGATCAGGAGTTTAAGACCAGCCTGGACAACATGGCGAAACCCTGTCTCTACTAAAAGTACAAAAATTAGTTGGGCATGGTGGCGAGTGCCCGTAATCCCAGCTGCTCAGGAGGCTGAGGCAGGAGAATTGCTTGAACCCAAGAGGCGGAGGTTGCAGTGAGCTGAGATCACGCCACTGCACTCCAGCCTGAGCGAAAAGAGAGAGACTCCGTCTAAAAAAAAAGAAAAAGCCCTTCAGATTTAGATTTACTAGTGAACCTTTTCAAAGAACCTAAGTATATATTCTAGATGTGGCACAGAGTGAGAAGTCTCCTTATGTGCTTTATATTAAGATTCTGTCAGTTGATGAATAAATATATATTTGTATTACTATAAATATATCCTATATGTACACTACTATGATTAATGATGATTGTTAAAGCTATTTATTGTATGTGCAAAAAAACTTTTTAATATTTAAATAAATAGGAAAATTGTTTCACAGTTAATATAAATATCAATAGTGCATTATTTAGAGAACGTTAAGAAAAACATAATTTTTCTGCCAACAAACATATAACAAAATTAAATAATTGTACATGTCAACATACAAATACCTGTAGCATTTCTATACAACAATATCAAACTAGCTGAAAAGGAAGTCAAGAAACCATTTACAATTGCAACAAAAAAATTAAATACCTAGGAATAAATGTAACTAAGGAGGTGAAAGACATCTATAAGAAAAATTACAAAACACATTGATGGAAGAAATTGATGACACAAAGAATTGGAAAAACATCCCAAGCTCATGAATTGGAAGAATTAATATTGTCAAAATCACCACACTGCACAAAGTAATCTAAAGATTCAGTGAAACCCGAGCAAAAAATATCAGTGATATTCTTCACAGAAATAGCAACAACAATCTAAAATTCACATGGAACTAAAAAAGAGCCCTAGTAGCCAAAGCAATCCTGAGCAAAAAGAACAAAGCTTGAGGCATCATGTTATCTGATTTCAAAATATAATACAAGGCTATAGTAACAAAAACAGCATGGTGTTGGTAAAAAAATAGACCTGTGGAATAGAATAGAGAACCCAGAAATAAAGCCACATATTTGCAGCTAACTCATCTTTGACAAAGCTGACAAGAATTTACACTGGGGAAAAGACATCCTCTTTACTAAATGGTGCTGGGTAAACTGGATTGCCACATGCAGAAGAATGAAACTGAATCCCTATCTCTCACCATATTAAAGAATCAACTCAAAATGGATTAAAGACTTAAATGTAAGACCAAAATCTATAAAAATACTAAAAGAAAATCTAGGGAAAAGTCTCCTGGATATTGGCCTAGGCAAAGAATTTATAACCTCAAAGAACCTCAAAGTACAGGCAGCAAAAACAAAAATAGACAAATGGGATTTAATCTAACTAAAAAGCTTCTACACAGCAAAAGAAAACATCAACAGAGTGAAGAGACAACTTGTAGAATGAGAGGTAATATTATTCATCCAACAGAGGAGTAGTATCCAGAAAACACAAAAACATCAATACAAAGAACACAAATACAAAGAACAGCAAAACCTCCTGAAATAATCCCATTAAGAAATTGGCAAAAGATCTGAATAAGCACTTATCAAAAGAAGACATACAAATGGACCAGGCATGGTGGCTCACGCCTGTAATCTCAGCACTTTGGGAGGCCAAGGCGGGCGGATCACCTGAGGCTAGGAGTTCGAGACCAGCCTGGCCAACATGGTGAAACCCGTCTCTACTAAAAATACAAAAATTAGCTGGGCGTCGTGGTGGGCATCTGTAATCCTAGCTACTTGGGAGGCTGAGGCAGGAGAATCACTTGAACCCAGAAGGTGGAGGTTGCAGTAAGCCAAGATTGCACCACTGCACTCCAGCCTGGGTGACAAAGCGAGACTCCATCTCAAAAAAAAAAAAGACATACAAATGGCCAGCAGTTTTATGAACAAATGCTCAACACCACTAAGCATCAGAGAAATGCAAATCAAAACCACAATGAGATATTATCTCACCCACTTTAAATGACTATTATTAAAAAGTCAAAAAATAACAGATGTTGGCAAGGATGCAGAGAAAAGGGAACTCTTTTTTTGTTTTTTTAGATGGAGTCTTGCTCTGTTGACAGGCTGGAGTGCAGTGGCACAATCTCAGCTCACTGCAACCTCCGCCTCCGGGGTTCAAGCGATTCTCCTGTCTCAGCCTCCCAAGTAGCTGGGATTACAGAGATGCACCACCACACCCAGCTAATTTTTTGTATTTTAGTAGAGATAGGGGTTCGCCATGTTGGCCAAGATGGTCTTGATCTCCTGACCTCATTATCCACCCGCCTGGGCCTCCAAAAGTGCTGTGATTACAGGCGTGAGCCACCGTGCCCAACAGCCACACTGCTGTTGGGAATGTAAATTAGTATAGCCATTATAAAAAACATTATAAAGGTTTCTTAAAAAATTAAAAATAGAGCTACCATATGATACAGCAATCCCACTACTGGGTATTTATCCAAAAGAAAGGAAATCAGAATATCAAAGGGATACTGGCACCTCCATATTTATTACAGCACTGTTCATGATAGCAAAGAGATAGAATCAACCTAAGAGACCACCAACAGATGAATAAATGAATAAACAATATGTGGTGGCCGGGCACAGTGGCTCACACCTGTAATCCCGGCACTTTGGGATGACAAGACTGGTGGATCACCTGAGGTCGGGAGTTCGAGACCAGCCAACATGGAGAAACCCTGTCTCTACTAAAAAATACAAAAATTAGCCTGGCGTGGTGGCACATGCCTGTAATCCCAGCTACTCGGGAGGCTGAGGCAGGAGAATTGCTTAAACCCAGGAGGCAGAGGTTGTGGTGAGCCGAGATCGCGCCATTGCCATTGCACTGCAGCCTGGGCAACAAGAGCAAAACTCCACCTGAAAAAAAAAAAAAAAGAATATGTGGTATATGTGCTATGTGTACACAATGGAATATTATTCAGCCATAAAAAGAATGAAATCCTGTCCTTTACAGCAACACTGAATGGAACTGGTGTTCATTATGTGAAGTGAAATGAGCCAGGCACAGAAAGACGAATGTTGCATGTTCTCACTCATAGGTGGAAACTAAGAAGTTGAACTCATGGAAGTAGAGAGTAGAACAATAGTTACTACACATTGGAAAAGGTTCCGGGAGAAGAATATAGAGAGGTTGGTTAATGGGCACAAATATACAGTTAGACAGAAGGAATAAGTTCTAGTGTTCCATAGCACAGTAGGGTGAGAACAGTTAACAATAATTTCATGTATATTTCAAAATAGCTAAAAGAGAAGATTTAAAATGTTCCCAACCCAAAGAAATGATAAATATTTGAGGTGAGGGATATCCTAAATACCCTGATTTGACGATTACACATTGTATGCATGTATCAAAATATCACATGTATCCCATAAATATGTATAATTGTTATGTATTGTGATGGTTAATATTTGGTGTCAACTGG
The DNA here is from genome assembly GCF_029281585.2 of Gorilla gorilla gorilla. NCBI lineage: Eukaryota > Metazoa > Chordata > Mammalia > Primates > Hominidae > Gorilla > Gorilla gorilla. The sequence continues at coordinate 49,492,376 of NC_073224.2, read as the reverse complement.
ATTGGATTGAAGGATGCCTAGATAGCTGGTAAAGTATTGTTTCTGGGTGTGTCTGTAAAGGTATTGCCAGAGGAGACTGACATTTGAGTCAGTGGACTGGGAGAGGGAGACAAACTCTCAATGTGGGTGGGCACCATCCAATCTGGCTGCCAGATTGGCTAGAACACAGCAGGTGGAAGAAGGTGGGATATAAGCTGGCTTGCTGAGCCTTCTGGCTTTCATCTTTCTCCCCTGCTGGATGCTTCCTTCCATTCCTCCTTCCCTTGGACATTGGATTCCAGGTTCTTTGGCCTTTGGACTCTTGGACTTAACACCAGTGGTTTGCCAGGGTCTCTCAGGCCTTCAGCCACAGACTGAAGGCTGCACTATCGGCTTCCCTGCTTTTGAGGCTTTTGGACTCAGACTGAACCACTACTGACTTCTTTCTTCCCCAGCTTGCAGACGGCCTATCGTGAGACTTCGCCTTGAGATCATGTGAGTCGATTCTACTTAACCCATTTATGCCTGAGGTTGCAATTTTTTTGTGTGAAAAATCAGACCTTGGCGATGACCTTGTGCTCAAGGATATAAATAACTCCCACATGCTTAGCATTCCAATAATGGAACATTAGGCATATGTAAACTCCCTTCCAGATATACATATATCCTATTAGTTCTGTCTCACTGGAGAACCCTGGCTAATGTATGTATCAATAAAAGTGTTGCTTGTTAAAAATTAATTATACGACACAGAGTAATAGATTAGATATCAAAGTGATAACTTTTACAGAATTTTTTATATGCTGGCACTCATTGTATTAAACATAATGAGCTCTAATAGCTGTATTTTACTTAATTTAGGCTACTATGCTTTTAGAAACTAGTTCTACAGGGATTCATCAAAGCAGAATGGAAAAGAGAATGTCAAATATTATCACCTCAAAATTTGACAAAGGAAAAACTTCCAAATCATATGTAACAATCATGATAAATTGTCATCAATCTGAATATAATACATTATTATAATATGTATAAAGAAATAAAGAAATTATTAAGGAAAAATGAAGCCACAACTGAATAGCTAGCTCTTCCTCTCACCTCAGTTGAAACTGAGGGTTTACAGAGTATCATAAATAAGTGGTATAGCAATCATAAAAGCAATCAAGCAGCTGGCAGTGCTAATAAATTTCTGTTTCTGCATGAGAATATAAAACTTTTAAAATTTGAATATTAAACTTTCATAATATATTTGTAATAATTATTCATCTATTTTGGGTGAGACTTCTAATTTTCTTCCTGCAGCTTCCAAGTGCATTTCATGATACTATTGTAAACCTCATCTTCTACTTTGAGAAAATACTATGCTTTAATACTTGGCCATCTGCTATTAGGACAAAATGTATATTTGGTGCACCTCTAGAGACCTTTTACTAAATGGTCACCTCTAACTTTAAACTTCAAGCTTTTCCAGGCATAGTTCATTCTACTTCCAGGGCCACCTTGCCACTGGTATAAATTCTCTTTCCACGGCTCAAAATTTATATCAAGATTCTTATTTATTTATATATTTAATGGGTACAACATGGTGCTTGGATGTACATATACACAGTGAAATAACTACTACAGTCAAACAAATGTAAATATTCATCACTTTCCATGGTTACCTATGTGTGCTAAGAGCACCTAAAATCTATTCTGTTAGCAAATTTTCAGTATACAATACAATATTATTAACCATAGTCTCCATGCTGTATTTTAGAGCTCTAGACTTATCATCCAATTTAACTGCAAATTTGTACCCTTTGACATACCTCTATTTCCTCCCCCTCCTTACCCCTGGTAACCACTGTTCTACTCTCTGTTTTTATTTAAAACTCCTAGAAGAAAACATGGAAAGAACTCTTTGATACTGGTCTTGGAAATGACTTTTGGCTATCACCCCAAAAGCACAGCGACAAAAGCAAAAATAACCAAGTAGGATTACATCAAACTAAAAAGATTCTGCATAGCAAAAGAAATAACAAAATGAAAAGGCAGCCTGCAGACAGAGAAAATATTTGCAAACCATATATCTAACAAAGGGTTAATATCCAAACATATAAGGGACTCACACACCTCAATAGCAAAAAACCCTCAATAATTCAATTTAAACATGGGCAAAGGAATGAAGTAGACATTTTTCCAAAGAGGGCATATGAATGGCCAACAGGTATATGAAAAGGTACTCAGTATCACTAGTCTTCAGGGAACTGCAAATCAAAACCACAATGAGATTATCACTTCACCCCTGTTAGGATGGCCATTATAAAAAAGTCAAGGAATAAGTGTTGGAGAGAATGTGGAGAAAAGAGAACCCTTAGACACTATTGGTGTGAATGTAAATTGGTATAGCCATTATGAAAAAAACACGGATTTTCCTCAAAAAATTAAAACTAGAACTACTATATGACCAGGCAATCCCTATGCTGGGTATATATACCCAAAGGAAAGGAAATCAGCACTTTGTAGAAATATCAGTGCTTCCATGTTCACTGCAGCATTATTTATGATGGACAAGAAATGGAATCAACTTATGTGCCCATTAATGGATAAATGGATAAAGTAAATGTGATACATATACACAATGGAATATTATTTGGGCTTAAAAAAGAGGGAGGTCCTGCCATTTGTAACAACATGGAGAACCTGGTGGACATTATGCTAACTGAAATAAGGCAGGCAAAGAAAGACAAATACTGCATGATCTTACTTATATGTGGCATCTAAAAACTCAAGATTCCCTTTAAAAGTCCTCTTCAATGCTCCCCACATCTGTGTTGACTGAAAATGTATCAAGTTGATCCTGAAATAACTCCTTCACTGCTTCCCAATGTGCAGGCAATAAAAATTAGGTATCAACTCACCTGCACGGTGTTTTTTCTATATCATCTTTATCCTCTCACCCACAACACACCCATTTTATAAAGTACTGTTTTCATCCTTGACACCACACCAAACCAATGAACACTGCCAAAAACTTCAGCTTCTTGTAAATATGTGATAGATCTTTCTGGAAGATCTTCAGAGCATTTTCTAAAAGGTGAAAGAATGGGATACAATGCATGTTCCTTCAGTTCCTAAGACCCTGAAGAGAAGGAACCAAGTCAGAAAACTCATGGGCTCACCTGCAGATGCATATGCATATGCAAAATGCAACTCTGGTGAGTCCAAAATAGTCCACTCAATGGCTTCTGTTCATGCAGCACCCCGAGTCACAGGCTGAAACCAGGGTGAGGCAAGTGAGGTACTCACCTTGAGCATAAAATGTAAGGGGGACATCAACAACTTGGTAACCAACATAAATAATATTTTAGTGTAATATTTTGAAAAATCAAAATTATTGCCCCCCAAATCATGATGAACAGTTCATGAAGGAATTGATGAAACTAATAAATAGAATTAGACATAAATAAACATGAATTAATAACCAATTAATTCAGTAACCAATTTACGGGGATTAATGATTCTAAATTGTAAATTGCGGGTTGTAGGATAGGAAATGAGGACTGAAAAGAAAAAAAAGAAAACACTAGGATTTCAAGGCTGCCTGAAAATAGCATCATTATCGAGAGAATGGCCATCCAATTTGGGAGTAAATTGACAGTTCAGTTCCAGACCTATAATGAAAAATAAAAGTAGAACTTAGAGAATTTTATATTGAAAGGAAGAAGAAAAACAGGATGTAATATGAGGGGGCACCAACTACCAGCAAAATCGATTTCATGTTATAGAGTGTTTTAAAGTCAATTAGTGATGATAGGTTATAATGGAGGGATGAAACACCCAAAGGAAGACAAAGAGAAAGGAAATAAGAGAGGTATTGTCACATAGTCACAGACATAGAAATAATAGGAGGAAGAAATATGGGTGGGGTTGCACTGAATGCAATCCACTTCCGCCAAGTAGGAGGGTAATAATCCAAGGGTGGATGCAGTGAGAAGGGCAGGGTCATAGCTTGAGTACAGCAAGAAATCATGACCCAGCCCTGTGGAATAAACAGAGGAATCATAAAAAAATGCATAAGCTTTTTGGAATAAACAGAGGACTCCTGAAAATTGCATAAGTCTTGGAAAGTAGATGAACTGCAAGAAAAAAAAGATGAAGAAAAAAACAACGAATTTATATTACAATCCACCACCACCACCACCACAAAATGGCCAAAATGTTTTGTTTTTGTGGTCTGGGCTCTATAAAAGTTGTTTTCCTCCTATTCCTTCCTTCTCCCCTCTTCCACTGTTTCCAATCCTTTCTTAGAAGGTACTGTGTGATAGCAATCAGAACAGAGGACAGTATATGCCAAGGCGTTGTGGGCGACTTTCCCTGTTGCTGTTTTCTGTGGCTGTGCTTTCCTATTTTAGACATTGACCACCATCCATCAATGCTGATTTGCTTCCGGGTAGCCACTGACGACCTGGTGCATTTTGTTACAATGCTGCTCTGGTTATGATTCCCACAGTTCCCATCTTGTTGTATGCAACTGCTTATCATAAGTCCTTCTCTGAGATCCCCAGTTCTCTCCACTCCGAATAAATAAACATTTATTTCCCCATGAAGTATCACATCTTTTATGTCCAATTTAGGTAATCCAACCTCTAAGCAATCATATATCTTTTGATACATAAAAAGGAGCCTTACTTTTTAAAAAGATCTGGTCTCTTCTGTCTATGACCAAATTCCCCAAGACAAGGAAGTCTGAGTGAGGGATATTTGAATTAAACCACTCTGTCATACAACCTGAGCTTTCCTCATGCCTGTGAGCAATGTTAAGGGTGGCCTTCATCTTTTTATGTAGGTTATAAATGTAGGCATCCAGGAGCCTCATGAAGTCAAGACTCCCTCCTCCCTAGCTTGAATTCACATTTGACCATCCTTTGGCTAACTCATGCTCTCTCTCTCTCTTTTTTTTTAACTTTTGTTTTAGGTTTAGGGGCACAAGTGCAGGTTTACTGTATAGGTAAACTTGTGTCATGGAGGTTTGTTGTACAGATTATTTTGTCACCCAGGTACTAAGCCTAGTACCCAGTAGTTATTTTTTTCTGCTCCTCTCCCTCCTCCCAACTTCCACCCTGAAGTAAATCCGTTTCTGTTGTTCCCCTCTTTGTGTCAATGTGTTCTCCTGTTTCACTCCCAATTATAAGTGAGAACATGCAGCATTTCATTTTCTGTTCCTGTGTTAGTTTGCTAATGATAATGGCCTACAGCTCCACCCATATTCTTGCAAAAGACATGATCTTGGTTTTATGGCTGCATAGTGTTTCATGGTATATATATCACATTTTCTTCCAATCTGTCATTGACGGGCATTTAGGTTGATTCCATGTCTTTGCTACTGTGAATAGTGCTGCAATGAACATTCACATGCGTGTGTCTTTATGGTATTAATAAAGACATATTATTAAATATATATGGCATATAATAAAGCCATATACTGCATTTATGGGCATATACGCAGGAATGGGATTGCTGGGTCAAATAGTAGTTCTGTTTTTAGCTGTTTGAGGAATCACCACACTGCTTTCCACAATGGTTGAAATAATTTACATTCCCACCAACAGTGTATAAGCACTCCCTTTTCTCCGCAGTCTTGCCAGCATCTGTTGTTTTTTGATGTTTTAGTAATGACCACTCTGACTGGTGTGAGATAGTATCTCATTGTGGCTTTGATTTGCATTTCTCCAATAATCAGTGATTCTGAGCTTTTCTTTATATGCTTGGGCAAATTTATTCTCAGTTTCCATCAATCTCTATTGGCATTTACCCCAAGGGACTAAATGGTCTGTCTTGGTACCCCAAAGTTCCCTGCAAAATATCTAAATCAGATCCCACTACAACTCCTGATACAAAAAATACTTTAAGCAACAACCAAAGTCTAATGGGAAAATGAATGTTAATTAGATATATTAAGGCATGCTAACTGCTATAACAAGCCCTTAAATTTCAATAGTGTAACACAATAGAGGTTTCTTTCTTCCTGTTGTAAAGTCCAAAATCGTTGTTCCAGTCAGATCTCCTCTAGACAGTGACTGGGGACTCAGACTCCTACTCTTTTGTCTCCACCATTTTTAGCATGTGCTAAAAGTCACCATATTTATCTACATCAAAGAAAAGGAAAGAGAGAGTATAAAGTAGACCTCTTATTAACCACCTCTTTCTGGAAGTAACACACCTCAACTATGTTCACATTCCCTTGCCTTTAAAGCTGTTGGAGCAGCTGCTTCATGGCTAATACTGCTTTCTAAGGAACAGAATTACAGATCTTTGGTAGGCAGTTAGTCATCTCTACCACACATCAAGTGAGTGGGATTTTCACGATTCTAGATCTTTCTTTGGGACTACTATAGCTGGGCCCAAGTGCAGAGTAAATAGACATAGATATGACATGAAGGGTGATGCTGAGTTGGAAAATGGGAGAGCAGGCATGGCAGAGGGTGGGCAGAACTGCCTCTTTGACATCTCCACTTGGGAACTCTCATAGGCATCTCCAATTTAACATGTTCCCAAAGGAGCCCTTTGCCTACTCTGTCTGCCATGCCTGGCCTATAGCTACCAACTCTCTCTTCTCCCCACCATGACCTTGTTAGTAATTACCACTATCAGCTACCCAGGGCCCAGGTGAGAATCCCAGGGATCACCCTTTCTTTCTTTCCCTCTTTTGGATTCTCAATTTAATCTATTCTCAAATTCTGTTGACTCTACTTCCTTCTACACTATATTTAAAATATGTCTGGTTCTTCCTATCTCTTCTGTCATTGCTCTAGTCTAAGCTGCCATTATCTCTAATTCATAATATCTGCAACAGCTTCCTAGTGGTTCTCACTGTGTCTGCTCTTGTGCCCTTTAATTCATTTCCTACAAAAGGAACCAAGAGATCTTTTTAAAGATTTAATCACATTTAATTTAAATGTGATTTATTTAAAAATAAAAAATCAAATTTAATCACATTAACCTGCTCCTGAATCTCTTAATAATGTTCCATTGCACCTAGAACAAATTTCAAATACCATAACATGGGCTAGAAGATTTTTCTAGGATGAGAGTCCTATCTGATCTTCCAACTTCATCCAGGACCACTTTGGGTTTTTTCGAGGTGGGGTAGTGGGGGCGGGTATTCATCCCCTCAAGCATTTATCATTTCTTTTTGTTACAAGCATTCCAATTATACTTAGTAATTTTAAAATATACAATGAATTGTTATTGATCATAGTCATCCTGTAGTGCTATCAAATACTAGATCTTATTCATTCTGTCTAACTATATTTTTGTACCCATTAACTGTCCCCACTTTCCTTCCTCTCCCCACCACCCTTCCCAGTCTCTGGTAACGAGCGTTCTACCGTCTATCTCCATGAGTTCAATTGCCTTAATTTTTAGCTCCTACAAATAAGTGAGTACATGTGAAGTTTGTCTTTCTGTGCCTGGCTTGTTTGACTTAACATAATGACCTCCAGTTCCATCCATGTTGTTACAAATAACAGGATCTCATTCTTTTTATGGCTGAATAGTACTCCATTGTGTATATGTACCACATTTTCTTTATCCATTTGTCTGTTGATGGACACTTAAGTTGTTTCCAAATCTTTGTCATTGTGAATAGTGCTGCAGTAGAAATACAGGTGCAGATATCTCTTCAATATACCATTTCCTTTCTTTTGGGCATATACCTATCAATGGGATTGCTGGATCACATAGTAGTTCCATTTTTAGTTTCTTGAGAAATCTCCAAACTGTCCTCCATAGTGGCTGTGCTGATTTATATTCCCATCAACAGTGTAGACAAGGGTTCCCTCTTCTCCACATCCTCACCAGCATTTGTTATTGCCTGTCTTTTGGATAAAATCCATTTTAACTCAAATGAGACCACACCTCATTGTAGTTTTGATTTGCATTTCTCTGATGATCAGTGATGTTGAGCAACTTTTCATATACCTGTTTGCCATCTGCATGTCTTCTTTTGAGAAATGTTTAGTCAGATCCTTTGCTCACTTCTTTCTTTTATTTTTTTAAAATAATTTTTATTGTTAATGTTGGTGGGTACATAGTAGGTATATATACTTATGGGGTACATGAGATGTTTTGACATAGGCATACAATGCATAATAATCACATAATGGAAAATGGGGTATCCATCTCCTCAAGCATGTATCCTTTCTATTACAAACAAACCAATTGTTACTCTTTAAGATATTTTTACATGTACAGTTATCATTGACTACAGTTACCCCTTTGTGCTATCAAATACTAGGTATTATTCATTCATTCATTTTTTTTTTTTTGTACTCATGAACCACCCCCCACCTCCCCCTCAACACCTAGTCTCCAATGCCTTTCTCAGCCTCTGGTAACCATCCTTCTACTCACTATCTCCATGGGTTCAATTTTGATTTTTAGTTCCACAAATAAGTGAGAACATGTGATGTTTGTCTTTCTGTGGCTGGCTTATTTCACTTAACACAAAGACCTCCAGCTCTATCCATGTTGTTGCAAATGACTGAATCTCATTCTTTTTATGGCTGAATAGTACCCCATTGTGCAAAAGTACCACATTTTCTTTATCCATTCATCTGTTGAAGGACCCTTATGTTGTTTCCAAATCTTGACTATTGTGAACAGAGCTGCAGCAAACATGGAAGTGCAGATATTTCTTCGATAGACTGATTTCCTTTCTGGTAGGTACATACCCAGGAGTAGGATTGCTGGATGGTATGGTGGTTCTATTTTTAGATTTTTGAGGAACCTCTAAAGTGTTCTCCATAAGTGACTGTACTAATTTACATTCCCATCAACAGTGTATGAGGGTTCCTTCTTCTCCACATCCTTGTCAGCATTCATTATTGCTTGTTTTTTGAATAAAAGCCATTTTATTAACTGGGATGAGATGACATCTCATTGTAGTTTTGATTTGCATTTCTCTGATCAATGATGTTTAGCGCCTTTTCATATACCTGTTTGCCATTTGTATATCTTCTTTTAAGAGATGTCTATTCAGATCTTTTGTTCATTTTTAATCAAATTATTAGATTTTTTTCTTCTAGAGTTGTTTGAGCTCCTTATATATTCTGTTTATTAATTCCTTGTCAGATGGGTAGTTTGCAAACATTTTTTCCCATTCTGTGGGCTACCTTTTCACTTTGTTGATTGTCTTCTTTGCTGTGCAAAAGCTTTTTAACCTAATGTGATCCCATTTGTCCATTTTGCTTTGGTTGCCTGTGCTTCTGGGGTATTACTCAAGAAATCTTTGCCCACTCTAATGTCCTGAAGAGTTTTTGCAATGTTTTCTTCTAGTAGTTTCATAGTTTGAAGTTTTTGATTTAAATTTTTAATCCATTTTGATTTGATTTTTTAATATGGTGAGAGATAGGGATCTAGTTTCATTCTTCTGCAAGTGGATATCCAGTTGCCCCACACCATTTTTTAAGACTGTTCTTTCTCTAACGTATATTCTTGGCACTTTTACTGAAGTGAGTTCACTGTAGGTGTATAGATTTATTTCTTAGTTCTTGATTCTATTCCATTGGTCTGTGTCTGTTTTTATGCCACCACCATGCTGTTTTGGTTACCATAGCTCTGTAGTATAATTTGAAGTCAGGTAATGTGATGCCTGCTGCTTTGTTCTTTTGCTCAGGGTGGCTTTGGCTCTTCTGGGTCTTTTGTAGTTCCATATAAATTTTAGGATTATTTTTTCTATTTCTGTGACCAATGTTGTTGGTATTTTGATAGAGATTGCATTGAATCTGTTGATTTCTTTGGGTAGTATGGAAATTTTGAACAATATTGATTCTTTTAATCCATAAACATGGAATGTCTTTCCATTTTTTGGTGTCTTCTTCAATTTCTTGCATCAATGTTTTATAGTTTTCATTGTAGAGATATTCCACTTCTTTGGTTCAGTATATTCCTAGGTATTTTATTTTATTTTATTTGTAGCTATTGTAAATGAGATTACTTTCTTGATTTTTCAGAATGTTCACTGTTGGCATATAAAAATAATTTTTGTATGTTGAGTTTGTATCCTGCGACTTTACTGAATTTGTTTATCAGTTCTAATAGTTTTTTGGTGGAGTAGTTAGTATTTTCCAAAGATTAGATCACATCATCTGCAAACAATAATAATTTGACTTCTTCCTTTCCAAGGAAGGAAAGGGCTTTTTTTGCATTCCCTTTATTTCCTTCTGTTGTCTGATTGCTCTAGCTAGGATTTCCAGTACTATGTTGAATTACAGTGATGAAAGTGGGCATCCTTGTCTTGCTCAAGATCTTAGAGGAAAGGCTCTCAGTTTTTCCCCATTTAGTATGATACTAGCTGTGGGTCTGTCATATATGACTTCTATTGTGTTGGAGTATGTTGCTTCTCTACCCAGTTTTTTTTAAGTTTTAATCATGAAATGATGTTGAATTTTATCAAATGCTTTTTCAGCATCAATTGAAATGATTTTATGTTTTTTGTCCTTCATTCTGTTGATGTGATGTAACACACATTGATTTGCATATGTTGAACTGTTCTTGCATCCCTGGGATAAATTCCACTTAGTCATGGTGAATGATCTTTTTAATGTGTTGTTGAATTCAGTTTGGTCATATTTTGTTGAGGATTTTTGTATCAGTATTCTGATATCAGAGATATTGGCCTGTAGTTTTCTTGTTTTGGATGTGTCCTTGCCTGGTTTTTGTATCAGAGTAATATCAACCTCATAGAATGAGTTTGAAAGTATTCCCTCCTGCTCTATTTTTCAGAATGGTTTCAATAGGATTGGTATTAGCTCTTCTTTAAATGTTTGGTAAAATTCGTCAGTGAAGCCATTGTGTCCCAGGCTTTACTTTGCTGGGAGAATTTTTTATGGCTTTGATATTGTTACTTGTTATGGATCTATTCTGATTTTGGATTTCATCATGGTTCAATCTTGGTAGGTTGTATGTATCTATGAATTTATCCATTTCTTCTAGGTTTTCTAATTTTTTGACATATAGTTGCTCATGTATCTAATGATCCTTTGAATTTCTGTACTATGAGTTGTAATGTCTCCTTTTTCATCTCTGATTTTTTTTTTATTTGGGTCTTCTCTCTTTTCCTCTTAGTCTGACTAAAGGTTTGTTGATTTTGCTTATCTTTTCAAATAGCTAACTTCTCATTTCATTGATATTTTGTATTTCGTATTTCAATTTCATTTATTTCTGCTCTAACCTTTATTACTTATTTTCTTCTATTAACTTTGAGTTTGGTATGCTCTTCCTTTTTCAGTTCTTTAAGATGCATTATTAAGTTGTTTCCTTCTTTTTTATGTAGGTACTTATTGCTATAAACATTCCTCTTAATACTGCTTTTGCTGCAGCCCATAGGTTTTGGTATGTTGTATTTCTATTTTCATTTGTTTCAAAAAATTTTTAAATTTCCTTCTTAATTTCTTCTTTGACTCACTGGTCATTTTGGAGCACAATTTTGGAGCACAATTTCCAAATGTTGATATCGTTTTCAAAATTCCTCGTTTTTTATTTCTAGTTTTATTCCATGTGGTCAGAGAAGATACTTGATATGGTTTCAATTTTTTTTGAATTTTTTAAGACTTATTTTGTGGCCTAACATATAATCTATCCTTGAGAATATTCCATGTGCTGAGGAGAAGAATGTGTATTCTTTAGCCATTGGATGAACTATTCTGTAAATATCTATTAGGTTGATTTGATCTATAGTGAAGATTCAGTCTGATCTTTGTTGATTTTCTATCTGAATGATCTGTCCAATGCTGAAAGTGGGGTGTTGAAGTCTCCAGCTGTCATTGTATTGGAGTCTATTTCTCTCTGCAGCTTTAATAATATTTCCTTTATATATCTATGGGCTCCAGTGTTATATTCTCTTGCTGAATCGACCCCTCTATCAATATATAATGACCTTCTTTGTCTCTTTTCATGGTATTTGCCTTGAAACCTATTTTATCTGATATAAGTATAGCTACTCCTGCTCTTTTTTAGTTTTCATTTACACCGAATATCCTTTTCCATCCTTTTATTTTCAGTCTATGTGTCTTTATAGCTGAAGTGTATTTCTTGTAGGCAGCAGGTGGTTGAGACTTGTTTTTTATTTCCATTCAGCCATTCTATGTCTTTTGCTTGCAGAGTTTAGTCCATTTACATTAAATGTTATTATGGATAAGTAATGACTTACTACCTCTATTTTAAAAAATTGTTTTCTGTTTTTTCTGTGGTCTTCTTCTCCTTCCTTCCTGTCTTCCTTTCTGTGAAAGTGATCTCTGGTGGTAGGTTTTAATTTTTTGCTTTGTATTTTTTGTTCCTCTATTGCAGGTTTTTTGATTTGAGGTTACCAGAGGCTTTCAAATAACATCTTCTAATCAATTATTTTAAAGTAATAAAAACTTAACATCGACTGCAAAAAACTAATAAGCGAAGAGAAAACTAATAAAAATTCTACACTTTAACTTCATTCCCTGACCCCCACTTTTTAACTTTGTGCTGTCTCTATTTATATCTTATTACACTGTCTATATCTCAAAAAGTTATAGTTATTATTTTTGATAGATACATCTTTCAGTCTTCCTACTTAAGATATGATTAGTTTATACACAATTGTAGTGTTATAATATTCTGTATTTGTCTGTTACTATTTCCAGTGGGTTTTGTACCTTCAGATTATTTCCTTTTATTTGTTTACTTCCTTTTCTTTCAGATTGAAAAGCACCCTTTAGCATTTCTTGCAGGACAGATTTGCTGGCGTTGAGGAAATCCTTCAACTTTTGTTTGTCTGGGAATGTATTTCTTCTTCAGATTTGAAGTATATTTTCCCTGGATATGCTATTCTAGGATAAAAGTTGTTTTCCTTCAGCACTTTCAATGTGTCATGCCACTCTCCCCTGGCCTGTAAAGTTTCCACTGAAAAGTCTACTGCCAGACATACTGGAGCTGCTTTATATGTGATTGGTTTCTTTTCTCTTGCTACTTTTAGAATCCTTTATCCTTGACCTTTGGGAGTTTGATTATTAAATGTCATGAGGTAGTGTTTTTTGGATTAAATCTGCTTGGTGTTCTATAACTTCTTGAGTATTGATATGTTTCTCTAGATTTGGAAAGTTCTGTTACTATTTCTCTGAATATAAACTTTCTACCCTGATCTCTCTCTGTACCTTCACTTTAAGTCCAGTTACTTTTAGATTTGCCCTTCTGAGGCTATTGCCTAGATCTTGTAGGCATGCTTCATTCTTTTTCTTTTTTTTTTTTTGACAGTCTTTCTTTGTCACCCAGCCTGGAGTGCAGTGGCGCGATCTCGGCTCACTGCAACCTCCGCCTCCCGGGTTCAAGAGATTCTCCTGCCTCAGCCTCCCAGGTAGCTGGGACTACAGGCATTTGCCACCACACCCACCTAATTTTTTTTTTTTGTATTTTCAGTAATGATGGGGTTTCACTGACTTAGCCAGGATGGTCTCAATCTCCTGACCTTGTGATCCACCTGCCTTGGCCTCCCAAAGTGCTGGGATTACAGGTGTAAGCCACCATGCCTGGCCACTCTTTTTTTTTTTTAATCTCCTCTGATAGTGTATTTTCAAATAGCTTGTCTTCAAGCTCAGTAATTCTTTTTTCTGCTTGATGAATTCTGCTGTTAAGAGACTGATGCATTCTTCAATATCTCAATCGAATTTTTCAGCTCCAGAATTTTTACTTATTAAAAAACTATTTCAGGCTGGGCATGGTGGCTAACGCCTGTAATCTCAGCACTTTGGGAGACCAAGGTGGTGGATCACTTGAGGTTGGGAGTTCGAGACCAGCCTGACCAACATGGTGAAACCCCATCTCTACTAAAAATACAAAATTAGCTGGGCGTGGTGGTGTGCACCTGTAATCCCAGCTACTCAGGCGGCTGAAGCAGGAGAATCACCTGAACCCAGGAGGCAGAGTTTGCAGTGAGCTGTGATCGCACCATTGCACTCCAGCCTGGGCAACAAGAGCTAAACTCCACCTCAAAACAAATAAACAAACAAACTATTTTATTCTTTTCGTTAAATGTATCTGTTAAGATTCAGAATTCCTTCTCTGTTTTCTTGAATTTTATTGGGCATCCTTAAAACAGCTATGTAGAATTCTCTGTCTGAAAAGTCACATATCTCTTTGACTCTGAAATTGACCCCAGGTGCCTTATTTAGTTCCTTTGGTGAGGTTATGTTTTCCTGGATGGTACTGATGCTTGTGGATGGTTGTTGATGTCTGGGCCTCCAATAGTTAGGTATTTATTCTAATCTTTGCAGTGTTGGCAAAGATTAGAATATGATGGATGTTTGTACTCATCCATCCCTCTTGACAAGGCTTTCCAAGTATTCAAAGAGAATTGAGTGTTGCGATGTAAGTCTTTAGTCATTGCAGCCATATCTGCATTATGGGGCACCCCCAAACCCAGTAATGCTGCAACTTTTGCAGACTTCTAGAGTACTGCTTCAATCATCTTGGGTAAGATCCAGGATAATTACTTGAATTACCAGGCAGAGTCTCTTCCCTCACTTTCCCCCAAACAAACAAGAGTTTCTTTCTCTTTGTGCTGAGCTGCCTGGAGTTAGGGGAGGGGTGATGCAAGCACCCCTGTAGCCACCAGCACTGGGACTGTACTAGGTCAGACCTGAATTCAGCACAGTACTGGGTCTTCCTCAAGGCCTGTGGTGACTATTGCTTGACTACCATTGATGTTTATTCAAGGCCCAAGGCTCTTTAGTAAGCAGGTGGTAAATCCAGCCAGGCTTGTATCATTCCTTTCAGAGTGGCAGGTTCCCTTCTGGCACAGAATGGGTCTAGAAATGCTGTCTAGCAGCTATAGGACCTGGAGTCAGGAGCTTTAGGAATTTACTTGGTGCTTTATTTGTGCTGTGGCTGAGCTGTTACCCAAGTTACAAGGCAAAATCCTTTTTACTCTTCTCTCTCCTTTCCTCAAGCAGAGTCTCTCCCCATGGCCACCACAGCTGAGAATGCACTGGGTCACATGGTACTGGGTCTTGCCCAAGGCTCTTGGTAAATACTGCTTGGCTATCCCCGATGTTAATTCAAGGCCTAGGGCTCTTGTCTGCAAGTGATGAATTCTGCAAGGACTGGGTCCTTCCCTTCAAGGAAGCAGGTTCCCTTCTGCCCCAGAGTGTGTCTAGAAATGTCATCCAGGAGCTAGATCCTGGAATGGGGACTTCAGGACTCTGCTTGGTGCTTTATTTTACTGTGGCTGAGCTGGTATCCCAGTCATAAGACAAAGTCCTCTTTACTTTTCTGGAGCTGTGAGCTGCACTGCCTGGAGTTGGAGGAGGGTGACACAGCATTCCCTTGGCCACCCCAACTGGTGTCTCACTAGGTTACATATACGCTGTGTCCATTGGCTCTAACCCCATCACAGCACTAGGACTTGCCCAGGAATTGCAGTCCTTTTGGCCTAGACTGCCTTTCAAATTTATTTGGAGCCCAGAGCCCTTTAACTCACAGTGATGAGACTTGCCGGAACTCAAGGTCTGGCCACTGGGATGGAAGAGTCACCTCTGGCTAGGGCTTGTCTAAATGCTCCCCCCATGAGCACCAGCTGAATTTCACCCTGTGTTGCCTTCTGCTGTAACAGGGCAGCTCTGAGTTTTAATGCAAAATCCCACAGTAACTGTGCTCTCCCTCCTCCACACACCATGTGGCTGCTGCCTGAAGAAGGGGATGAAGGAGGGGTGGTGTAGACAATTTGAGTGTCTGTCCCATACACGTGGCCAGCAAGCATATGAAAAAAATGTTCAATATCACTAATCATTACAGAAATTAAAATCAAAACCACAATGAGATGTCATCTCACACAAGTCAGAATGGCTATCATTAAAAAGTCAAAAAATAACAGATGCTGGTGAGATTGTGGAGAAAAGAGAATATTTATACACTGATAGTGGGAATGTAAATTAGTTCAGCCACTGTGGAAAGCAGCTTGGTGATTTCTCAAAGAACTTAAACCATGCAACCCAGGAATCCCATTATTGGGTATATATACAAAGGAATATAAATCATTCTACCATAAAGACATATGCACACATATGTTCATCGCAGCACTATTCACAAAAGCAAAGACATGGAATCAATCTCAATGCCCATCAATGGTAGACTGGATAAAGAAAATGTTATATACCGTTGAATACTATGTAGCCACAAAGAAGAACAAGGTCATGTCCTTTGCAGCAACATGGATGGCGCTGGAGGGCATTGTCTTAAACAAACTAATGCAGGAACAGAAAGCCAAATACCACATGTTGATCACTTTCTGTGAGCTAAACATTGACTACACATGGAAACAAAGAAGGGAACAATAAATCCTGGGGCCTACTTGAGGGTGGAGGGTGGGAAGAGAGCAAGGATCAACAAACTCTATCGGATACTATCCTTATTACCTGAATGGTGAAATAATCTGTACACTAAACCCCTGTGACATGCAATTTACCTATATAACAACCTGTACATGTACTCCTGAAAGTAAAAGTCAAAAAAAAAAAAAACAAAACTGTCTTTCCTACCCTCTTCAATGCCTATTTCCTTGATAGGATGTTAAAACCTGTTGCTGAGATTGCTCATCTAATTTTTGATTTTCATGAAGGTGCTTTCTTGTGTGCATAGTTGTTCAATTTGGTGTTCCTGTGGAGGGGGAAGATCATTGGAGGGTCCTATTCAGCTATCTTGCTCTGCTTCCTCTCAGAACCACTTTCTTGCTTGCTCCTGCCACACTGGCCTTTCCTGTCCTCAAAATTGCCCAGCACTTTCCTGTCTCAGGCACTACATACATGCTATTGCTCCTGTTTTGTACTCACTTTCTTCTCTCACCTGGTTAATTCCTACCCATCCCTCGCACCTTAGCTTCAATGCCACTTCCTCAGAGGGCACTTCCATGACGCCCCTAATAGACAATTGGTTCCTCATTATTCTCTCTTAGTATTCTTCATAGAGCCTCATTTGTAATTTATTTTGTAATTACATATTTATTTGTACATTTGCTTGTTTATATGGCTCTTCTGTTAGATTGTGAATTTCATGAAGGCAGACATCCTGTCTGGTTTCTTTCTGAGCCACATCCCAGCACTTAGCACAATGCATCGTACTTGAAATGAGTGCCTGAGACATATCTGTTCAAAGAATGAATGTATGTGTGGATTATAGGAAATGATTGAAAAAAACCTGGATTCTGTTAAATTACAAATTGTGTAACTATAACGGATTGAGTGAAAAATTATTGACTGAGACATCAGAGATCCTGTTGACAGTCAAGAGTTGGTTCAGTGGTTATGGCAAAATGGCACCAGGTCAGTAAAGAAAGAAAGAAGCGAGGGGATGGTTCAATAGGGAGATGTGGGGACGGAGTGCTGGGGCTCTGAGATGAGCAGGGTGAGGGTGCACATGCTGGTAGGAAATGCAGATCTGATGAAGACTGGTGAGCTGAGAAACAGGAATTGGGACAAAAAGCTGTCAAAGAAGTCAACACAGTGGATACAAATAGTCTTGGCACGTAGTGGGGTGCTGTATCCATGAAACGAATAATAACAGCAGAAATCCAGATAAAGAGGAAAAATGGGAGAGCATTTTGAATGCTCTCTCATTCTATCCCATGGATTCTACTTTGAATCTATGTTTATGAAGTCTGTGGAGTCAGTGAGTCATAAGACCATATCCTGCTTTTCTCAGGCTTCAGAGACCAAACATGAAAAACAACATCTTTCTTTTCAGCCCAGTTGTCACTATTTTTAAAAGAGGAGGAAGTTCTTACTGTAATTCAACAGATTCTGTTTCCTACTCATTAGTTTTCTAATATTCGTCACGCAGTTAGAATGACTGAATTTATAATGATAAATATGCCTGCCCTCAATAAAAGTCATGAGGATCATGGATTTACATTCTGGAAATAAGTAAATGTAGGGGTCAAGGCTTGGAAAAATTTTGAATAAAAATAAATTGATGGGCTGAAAGGTACAGCAATATAAATTTCTCTTCCACCATAAAACATGTAGGGGTGGAAGGTGGAGATTTTGCAGGAAAGGCAGTGAGGCAAGAAGCATCAAGATAGCTGGGTTTCTGTTTTATCTGTAAAATAAGAGTAAAGGCAAACCTGTCCAACAAGGCCAGGTGTGGGCGTGGACAGGGCAGGGTTGGAGTCACTCAGATTATTTTGAACAGAAAGCAAAGGTGATGGTTTTGATTGGTCTGTTTCCAGTTTTGTTTTTTCAGGTAGTAGGAGTAGATAGCAGACATGAAGGAAACTGAAGGCTTAAGGAACAGGCTGGGAACAAAATTCAGCAGGAGGGCAGGGAAGAAGCAGATAGGGCAATTCCTGTAACTTAAGGGAGTTTGCCCTGAGCAGCATGGAAATGAGGAGTTGATTCATGTAGCCTTGGTTTATTGCAATTAGACACTCCCAAGTTTTAGTAGATATTCAACAGCTAGGCAATAAATGCATTCTAGAACTGTTTCCTTTTCCAATGAAGAGAAACTACTTTGAATCCATGTTTATGAAGTCTGTGGAGTCAATAGGTCATAAGACCACATCCTGCTTTTCTCAGGCTTTAGAAACCAAACATGAGAAATAACACCTTTGTTTTCAGCCAGTCGTCACTATTTTTAAAAGAGGAGGAAATTCTTACCATAATTCAACAGGTTATTTTCCTTCTCATTAGCTTTCCAGTATTCATCATGCAGTTAGAATGACTGAACTTAGAATGACAAATATGCCTGCCCTCAGTCATGACCAAAATATCAAATGCTCTATTTTGGTAATTTGAGCTTGTGCATTGCAAGCCCAGTTTCTCCTGACTCCACAGGTCTTCTCCTTGCAAAGACTCATCCAACCTTAACAGATAAATCCAGGGTTCTGTATAGCCTTGGGCAAGTTGATCTCATAAGAATAGAGACTTTAGTGGCTAAAATCTTATACAAATAAGTCAGTAATAGTCATTTTATATAAAAAGTATAGTGGTAAAAAACTCATCAAGCCTCTTTGCTTCAATAAGCACTCCAATGACGTAAACCCATTGATGAGCTACTGGGAAAGGAAAAACTATGTAGTTCTCAGTGTTAATTTGGGGGAGGGGATGGCTCATCCTGATTTTTACAGGGCAAGGTACAGGTCTTGAACAGCCCCCATCTCCTCACTCACTCTCACCGTATGGACACAGGAATGTTATGTTTATTAATCATTTGTGGTATTTTATATTACTGAACCTCTACAGGATGAAGGCATCTTCTGGTGTGTGGGGTTGAGGAAATTTCACCTAAAGATTGGGGCCATTTATGGCATCAATCATCTGGCTAAAATATGTATTTCTGTGGCCAGAACACTGAAGGAAGCCCTACTTGTGCTGACTGGGGAAGAGAAGAGGAAGGCCCTGATGGTTGTGTGGAAACCAGTCTCTCTTGATCTTCACCACAATGTAGCCAAGATGTCTAGAAGGAGTTTTAGGATGTTCAGATGGTCCCCTCCATAGGAAGCTGAGCCAGAACTTTGGAAGTAAGAACACAGGTACAAGGCTGTAAATTTGTCCCAGCCATTTAGGGTTAAGTAAAACCACTCAGATAGAGCATAAACTAGGACAAGGTCTATAAGCCCTGGGTACACACCACCATATACAAAATCAGAAAATGATAGTTTATATGCCAGAGAGTTTTCATATATTTATATATTTTGTGTTCCTTTTATTTGTTTGTTTGTTTTACTTGGTATAAAAAAAAAAAACCTTTGTGAAAGGTCTTAATTGTGCTAAGGGGGAAACAAAGAAATGAGTTTGTGCTCACACTTTGGCCAAAATTAAAGGGCACAGTGTTCAACTAGGGATCAGTATGAGTGACAGCAACAATTGAAATGTGAGAGCCTTAAGTAGAATGTGGATCTGGGAGACTAGCTGTTGGGTTCCATTTGAAGATTCTCTTATAAAATAGAAGCATAGTCATGCCATGTTTCCTTTTACTGAGGAATTTGGTTTTCACTTTCCAGGTAAAGCCAGACCTTTAAAGTGAAAGCATCATCACAGTCTCAGGAATAAGATTCAATGCTGACCTTTAGCTGTTTTCATTGCAGGATATTAGCTCACCAGACAGCTGGGTGAGATAACCTCTCTTTTAAAATAAAGCAACCCTAAGGGATTGGAGCAGCAATAACTACCCTCTTATTTCTGCAAGAAACATTTATTACATTTGAAGCTGGCCTCATGATAGTCAGTATTTGCTTGAAAAACAGATGTGTCAGTTCCATCTGGACTGGGCTAATGCTTGAATCTTGTCATTAACAATGTATTTGTGTTCATCATTCCTCGTTTTCTGCATATTTTTAAGGAATTTTTCCTAATAAGGGAAAAGTTATCGAGCCACATTTGCTTGTAGCAGATTTTTTTAAGAGTCAAGAATAACAATAAAGAACTGGACAATTTATGTTGGAGAAAGCAATGGAATTGTTAGTGGGAATAGGAGAGTGACTATGTGAGTACATTTAGGACAAACATTACCTACATCCAATATGCCTAGAATTGGCCATAATTGGTTTTTGTGACCAAATTTCTTTTCATTTTGCAAATGGGAATGGCCTTTAAGGTTGAAATCAGAGTGCCACAGGAATATTATTTAACAAGCTTCTAACCCCAACTTTTAGCAAAATTTATATAACTAGCACATTATGTGTTTTACTTAGCTTTCAATGTCACTGCAGTTGGAAAATAAGTTTCGCCTTCTTTCTTCCATGGCCTGCTCTTCCCCAAACAATGCCTGTTTGATTTTTACTGAAGTCAGTCTTGTGAAGATTAATAGCCAGAATCACAAAAACAGTTTGCTAGTTGGGCTCTAGAGTCCAAAATGTTGAGGGAATCAATTTCGTCTGATGGGACCACCAGAAGAGAAGAGAGGAAGAATTGTTCATTAATTAAGCAAGTATTTAATGAGAGTGTAATATGGGCTTATTGAAGCAGATGTCACTAGAACATAAAGGGAAGGCTAAAACAAGGCCTCCACCCTCTCACAATTCAAATCCACTTGAGGAGATGAGATATCAATATCAGAATAACTAAGTGGAAGCAGACAGTATTTTGGTTGAATGTCAGTGCAATGTATAGGAATTTGGGGTCAAGAAAGACCATGAATTTCCTTCCATGGCTGGAAGGATTTGTAGAGGAGGTAAGACTTTACCCTTAAACTTTACACTTAATAATTTCTTCTTTCCCTTGAGTTTGCCTAAGAATTTTGAATAATTTTTCAAGACCCCTATTAGTCTAACTAAGGACAGAAAAAAATCAACATGGCAGGCCTGCGCGTCAATGAGATTTCTGAAAAAAGGTTAGCCGTCACTGACATGATTATTTTACATTTGCTGAACCCTGTTGATACTCAAACCTCAGGAGAAAAGGTTGTTGTCTTCTGTAGGGTATCCAGAACCAAGCAAAAGTCTGCCTTTGTGACTCTGGGAGTATCATTATATACAGCTGATGCTTTTCCATTTCAGTTTCATCCAGTTATGCCTAGAGCCCAGCCAAAGGCATTTTAGGATACCCGGCAGTCTCTTTCCACAGTAGGGAATTAAGATCAGATACTTCTTTTCATTCTTCACAGGAGCCTGTTTCCATGTGAAACTGGGCAGAGTTGAGCCTGCCTAAAAGGCATGCTCTCTGGATGTTGAAGAGAAATTTGCAGAAAAAGGAACGCATCAACTCCACAAGATTTCAAAATACGGTGGGCACAGGGAATGGAAATTCTAAGGATGTAGAGAATGAAATATATATGAAAAAAACAAAAACAAAAACAGAACAAGGACTTGTCCTGCAGAGGGAATGCCCATGAATTCTCTCATACTCATAGAACAATGAGTGCTGTGTGGAAGGTAACGGTCTCAGTGGTATCTTAGTTCTTAGCTGCGCACCTGCCTTTCATCTTCCTGTGTGGCTTTTTCTCTCTAGCTCCAGTAAGGAAGGTTTCTAGAGGTTTGAGTTGTTCAGATGTGTGTAATACACATCCTGCATGGTACACTTTATAAGCACTTTTCCTGAAGCAGCAGGTAGCTCTTGTGTCCCTCTTTCCCCCTTCACTAGCAAATCCTATTTCTTTCCTGCAATATTCTTGGCAAGACCCAGAGAGAGGAGTTTGTCAGGAACTCATTGGGTTTAGCACTGACCAAGCCACTATGAGATGCCTAGTTTAAGGGGCATGGCTGTTTTGGCCAGAATATGCCCTCTCCAGAGCTTCCCACTTTTAGTATTTGCAGTAAGGGATTTCTCAGGCAGTCAGTAAGTTGTTTCCAGTTATGAGAAAATATTAACAGCATCAGTGAAATGAAAAGATGTGGCACTTGGTCAGTAATTTCTTTGTGGCTCAGAATCAACAGTCATCACATTCTCAGCTTTCCATTTCTGGCAGCAAGAATGCAAAGTCTAAAACATAGCTCTGTAAAGTATTTCCATAGACGTAACATGGGTGTGTGTCTCTCTCTTCAGATTCCCTCCTACAGAGCGCTCATTTCTTGTTACTCATCCTCTTTTGGATTTTAGCGTATTTGTTTTAAAGGATTGCAAATGAAAACCAACCCCTCCCCATGAATTCACCATAAAAGTCACAGACTTTTTTTAATGGAAAAGATGTTTTTCCTGCAGATTTTCATCTGGTTCACACATTTAAAAAGACTTGCTCAGCATAATTGTCTTTGGGTGGGCTGGTCACATTCAGGGATTCTACAAGTGAAAGGAGGATGCTATATCTGTTCTGAAATAATTTATATTTCAATGTTGCATCAGCTATGCTTAACGAGAAAATGAATGTTTTAGTGCCATTGGTGTGTATAGCTTCTTTCCTGCTCTAAACTAATAATGCTTCTAGACTTTGTAACAAAATTTATCTGCAAAGCAGATGCTTTGTTGTAGAATGGGGAGAGATTCCAAAGTCATTTATTGCTGATAGCAAAGAAAAACAGCGGCTGCCCGGCATTTGCAAATTGCATTAATCCCCTTAATATGGACTAGATGGATTTGGGCATTTAGAGATGATACCATCATATTATGCCATTCTGTATTCCTAGATCAACAGATAATTTAACAATGTTCCTTCTCCTTAAAGCCCTCCTCTCAAGAAAAAATAAGTTCACTAATGCATTTCCCATTTTTTCCAGGAATATTTTGGGAAATATTCTATAAAAATCTGAACAGTTTGTGGGCCTTGAAGTATCCTAAAGATTTTTAGAAGCTGCTAGTTAATACTGGCATGATACCTTTCAGTGATCTGTATCAGAGATTATTAATGAAATGTGATAATGCTAATAAGTCAAAAAAAGCTCCAATTTGTGATGTGGGCAGTTGCACTTGAAATTGATGCACCAATCTTCCCCGGACACTCACACACACATATGGTGCATTTGAGCCAGTGGTTAAGAGTTTGAATCCATGCATTAGCCTCGGGTTAATCAAAGACAAAAATTGCTTCTCTTGCCCTTAAATCTTCCCCTCAGGCTGCTGCTGAGCAACGTCTGAGGATCCCAAGGGCTGAGGCAGCTAGCTGGGGTAGGGAATCCATTGAGCATTTGTACCACGGGGACTCTGCAAAGAAGTGCAGCTTATAATTCCCAAAGTGAGGGTCCAAGAGAGAAAAGGGAAATAAATAGGTCTCAACTTGAAGCACATTCTAACCAGTCATAGCTCCCTTTGGAGGAAGCCAGCTCAAAATGTCCCTGGGAGTTACTGGAGTTAAGAGTCCAGTGATTACCCCCATGAGAGTACAGCAAACATAAAGGTAAGGTAAAATTTGGGTGACATGCTCTTCCCATGGCCAAGGTCATTTCCCAAATAGGCAATTGAATGGAGACAAGTTTTACAAGTGTGGTCTATGTGTAAATGGGAGATTTACATTTTAGCCTTTAAAAAAATTGTTCCCAGTGGTGACCATCTCAGGAGCCAGACCGAGAGTTGCCAAGCAACAAGAAAAACAAAGGCAAGTTACAAGAAGTTCATTAAAATCCGCAACTGCAGAGCTTTATTCTAATGTTCTCCACCCTGGTGGAAAAGACAACCCAGTCAAAATTGATGCCTCCTGTCTGTTTCCATCCTCCGCCCTTCCTCCTTTGAGCTCCAAAAGCACACTGGTTACACTGTCAACTTTAGCAGAAAATATATTTTCTCTTATACCATAGTTTTTCATACATCTATATGTTTCCCAGTTAGATCACTGACTGTTCTAAGGCAGGAACCATGTCTTATTTGTCTTCTTACTACTAGCTTAGTGCCTAAAACAATTCCTATACATAGTAGGTTGACAATAAATTGAATGTTAACTGCATAGTAACAATCTCTGCCTATTGAAGTTTTAGCTTTTCTTTAAGGCTGATTTCAAATGCTCCATTTCTTCAGAAGCCTTTTCTTATCTCTGTTGTGCTGTCATTTATCCTCAAATTCCTACAGCATCTTTTGTACCTCTTTTGTGAAACTTACTTTGTCTTGTATTACAGACATTCTAGTTCGGCCTTACTTTGTCGGGATAAGAATCAGGTTTTACTTGGCTCCATATTCTTGGATACAAAGTCTTGCACACAGGCTTGCTTATTCATTTATTAATAAAACTGAGCATCAACTATGTGGATTCTGTAGGACTGGGCATATAAAGCAAATTAAGTAGACATGGCTTTTATTCTCACTGAACTTAAAATCTTGTGGGGAATTTGGACAAGCAAATAGGAAATCAAAGCTCAGTGCTTTGATGAAAAGGTATAAAGATCATGGGGTCACTTGACCTAATTCAGGGGATCAGAGAAGACATCCATGAAGAAGTGGTACTCACACAAAGTCCTGAAGAATGAAAAACAATGCATATGCAAAGGCCAGGAACTGGTACATTTAAGGAGCTGAAAGTTCAGAAGTTCTAATGAGCTCAAGTGAAGAATACTTTAAATTTATATCACACCTTTCCCTCTAGAAAACTGAAGTGTAGAGGGACAAGACATAAAAAGGGGAAATCCAAGTTCACATGATGGCTAAACTAGCAAGAAGCTCACATATTTTGTCTTCCAGATCAGTTCTTTTTCCACTAAATATTTGTTTCTGCGTTTCTTTCAAGGCCAAGACCTTCTTTCCTCATTAAGTCATGAAAACCTGCTAATGCAGGAACTACATGCATGCAAGCATTTGATGTAGTTTATTTCTCCCTAAGTCATTCATATATTTCTATGCTGTAGTAAAACAGTGTTGCCTCTGATAGTTCATCCTTAAGAAAGAGAAAAACAGAAGTCCAAGTATGTTGGCTGGAACTCTGCTACAGTAAGTTGGCTCTCTACATGTGGGGAACAACCTCACAGTCTGTGAGCATATACCCCTCAATGTGACTTAGGCAACGCTGGTTATTGGATGGAAATCAGCATTTAGAAGGCTTTTGTTTTGCTTATCTACATAGCTTCAACGAGGAAGGAGGAAATGAGACTATAAGTACCATGACCATATAATTTATTACCCATACTAGAACACTTTAAGAATGAAAAAGAGGACTCAATAATTATGCAAAGAAAACTGGTGTAAACTGGGACCACCCAGGTAAATTGGGACATATGATTATGCTATCTATAACTAAAACACCTTTACAGATTTACACATTAATGTTCAAGGTTTCCCTTTCCTTTGCCTTTATTCTAGATCATTTTTTATAGAAGATGTTCTGTAAATAGTTGATGTTCAAAGAGTCATCTAGAAAGCAGGAGAGCCATTTCACCTTCTCTCATCCCTAGAAAACTGGGTCTTAACATATAATTACAACATTTGTAAATCCTGGCCAACTGCACAATCAATTTTCTTGAGCCTATGTAACTACCTCACAATTTTCTTGAGCTTACATAACTCCCTGACACTGGATCAGCACTGTCCAGTAGAACTCTGCAATGATGGAATGTCATATATGTGCTCTGTCCTACATAGCAGTCACTAGCCACATGAGTCATTGAGAAATGGAAACATGGCCAGAGCAACTGAGAAACTATATTTTAAATTTTGCTTAATTTTTCTTAATTTAAAAATAAATTAAATAGCTACGTGTGGTTAGCAACTAACATAGTAAACATCTCTAGATCATTGGAAGTAAAAAGAGGCACCAGTTGATATGGCTTGGCTGTGTCCCCACCCAAATCTCATCTTGAATTCCCATGTGTTATGTGAGGGACCCAGTAGGAGGTAATTGAATCATGGGGGTAGGTCTTTCCCATGCTGTTCTCAGGATAGTGAATAAGTCTCCTGAGATCTGATGGTTTTAAAAAGGGGAGTTTCCTTGCACAAGCTTTCTTCTCTTGTCTGCTGCTATGTGAGATGTCCCTTTCACCTTCTGCCATGATTGTGAGGCCTCCCCAGCCACATGGAACTGTAAGTCCATTAAATCTCTTTCTCTTGTAAATTGCCAGGTCTCAGGTATGTCTTTACTAGCGGTGTGAAAACAGACTAATACAGTAAATTGGTACTGGTAGAGTGGGGTGCTGCTGTAGATACTCAAAAATGTGGAAGCAACTTTGGAACTGGGTAACAGGCGGAGGTTGGAATAGTTTGGAGGGCTTAGAAGAAGACAGGAAAATGTGGGAAAGTTTGGAACTTCCTAGAGACTCGTTGAATGACTTTGCCTGCCCCAAATGCTGATAGCGATATGGACAATAAAGTCCAGGCTAAGGTGGTCCCAAACAGAAATGAGGAACTTGTTGGGAACTGGAGCAAAGGTGACTCTTGTTATGTTTTAGCAAAGAGACTGGCAGCATTTTGCCCCTGCACGAGAGATTTGTGGAACTTTGAACTTGAGAGAGATGATTTAGGGTATCTGGCAGCAGAAATTTCAAAGCAGCAAAGCATTCAAGAGGCGAGTTGGGTACTGCTAAAGGCATTCAGTTTTAAAAGGGAAACAGAGCATAAAAGTTTGGAAAATTTGCAGCCTGACAATGTGATAGAAAAGAAAATCCCATTTCTAAGAAGAAATCTAAGCAGGCTGCAGAAATTTGCATAAGTAATGAGGAGCTGAATGTTAATCCCCAAGACAATGGGGAAAATGTCTCTAAGGCATGTCAGAGGTCTTCACAGCAGCCCATTCCATTACAGGCCTGGTGGTCTAGGAGGAAAAAGTGGTTTCGTGGGCTGGGCCCAGGGTCCCTGTGCTGTATGCCCCCTAGGGACTTGATGCCCTGTGTCCGAGTCACTCCAGCCATGGCTGAAAGGGGCCAACACAGAGCTCAGGCCATGGCTTCAGAGTGTGCAAGCCTCAAGCCTTGGCAGCTTCCATGTGGTGTTGAGCCTGCCAGTGCATAGAAGTCAAGAATTGGGGGTTCCCAAAGGAACCTCTGCCTGAATTTCAGAGGATGTATGGAAGTGCCTGGATGTGCAGGCAGAAGTTTGCTGCAGGGATGGGGCTCTCATGGAGAACCTCTGCTACGGCAGTGTCGAAGGGAAATGTGGGGTCAGAGCCCCCACACAGAGTCCCTACTGGAGCACCACCTATGGAGCTGTGAGAAGAGGGCCACAGTCCGCTAGACCCCAGAATGGTAGATCCACTGACAGCTTGCATTGTGAGCCTGGAAAAGCTGCAGACATTCAATACCAGCCCATGAAAGCAGCCAGGAGGGAGGTTGTACCCTGCAAAGCCACAGAGGCAGAGCTGTCCAAGACCATGGGAACCCACCTCTTACATCAGCATGACCTGGATGAGGGACATGGAGTCAAAGGAGATCATTTTGGAGCTTTGAGATTTGAATGCCCCACTGGATTTCAGACTTGTGTGGGGCCTGTAGCCCCTTTGTTTTGGCCAGTTTCTTCCATTTGGAATGGCTGTATTTACCCAATGCTTGTACCCCCATTATATCTAGGAAGTAACTAACTTGCTTTTGATTTTACAGGCTTATAGGCGGAAGGTACTTGCCTTATCTCAGATGAGACTGAACTGTGGACTTTTGAGTTAATGCTGAAATGAGTTAAGACACTGGGGGACTGTCGGGAAGACATGATTGGTTTTGAAATGTGAGGACATGAGATATGGGAGGGGCTGGGGTGGAATGATGTGGTTTGGCTATGACCCCACCCAAATCTCATCTTGAATTCCCACGTGTGGTGGGAGGGACCCAGTGGGGGGTAATTGAATCATGGGGGCAGGTCTTTCCTGTGCTGTTCTTGGGATAATGATAAGTCTCATGAGATCTGATGGTTTTAAAATGGGGAGTTTCCCTGCATAAGTTCTCTTCTCTTGTCTGCCACCATGTGAGACATGCCTTTCACCTTCTGTCATGATTGTGAGGCCTCCCCAGCCACGTGGAACTGTAAGTCCATTAAACCTCTTTTGTAAATTGCCCAGTCTCAGGTATGTCTTTATCAGCAGCATGAAAATGGACTAATACACAAGTGAATGTCACTAAGATAAAACCAGAAAAGCTTTCATTTACTTTTTGTCCCATTTAGATGTACACAGAGCTGGGATCCTAGTAGGCCAAGGTCTCAGCCTTTACCTTTGTTTGACTCCACCTCAAGGATCAATTTCATCTCTATTAAATATAGAGAAAGGAAAGAACATAAAATATATATCAAATCAACACCATTTGATTCAAGCAGAACATTGATATGTTAATCCATTTTACTTGAAACACCACAGTAAGTATTTATACTAGTGGGAATAGTAATGAACATAATCACAGGACTTCATTCCATGGTGTACAATGCATTAAAGAAATCCACAGCCTGGCCAACATGGCAAAACTCCATCTCTACTAAAAATACAAAAATAAGGCAGGCATAGTGGTACACACTTGTATTCCCAGCTACTCAGGAGGCTTAGGCAGGAGGATCACTTGAAAACCCAGGAAGCAGAGGTTGCAGTAAGCTGAGATCATGCCACTGCGCACAAGCATGGGTGACAGAGTGAGACTCTGTCTCAAAAAAAAAAAAAATTCAAAATTTCTAAAGAAAGTCCTACTTCTGCCAGAGCCTTCGATAAAGGGATATTAAGGCCCCAAAGCTCTATCTTCAGCATTTTGTATTCCTCTTAATACAAAAAGCATAAGGCCCAAAGCAATTGATATTGGATCTCCTTATCTCATCAAACGTTTCCTTTGTTCTGCCCTCTCATTAAACTATTTGTAACTCCTCTATGGCTCTTATTACTTTCCATTTTGTATTAGCTGTGTAACTAATACAAAAGAGCAAAAAGTGGACACTGTGGTAGACAGGTATAATTTTACTTCTCCTACTGAAGAGTAAGTACTATAAGGACAAATACAGTTCATATACCTGTACTATATTTTCTACAACGCCAGGCACAGTTCTTTACACACAGTAGATGCTCAGGAAATGTTTGCTTGTTTATTTGGAAACATTTTGTATTAGTACCTCGCATTGTGTTAAGAATTAAGTTTCTGGAACCTGAAATGAGATAAAATATAAATTCTTAGGCAACAATGTCAATTCTTATGCAGATAGAGTAACTGAATATAAATTGGAGGGTGTGGTAAGACTGATTTTTTTTTCTCTTAGGATTGCAAGCTGATATAATTATATTGGAAAGCAATATAGAAATTTGTATCAAAAGGCTTGGCTGTAATAATTTTGTATTTGAGACTCCATTCCAATTAAGTTATTTTTAGACTATTACATTGAGGTTATGAATTGACATACAAAAAGTTGTACATATTTAACATATACAACTTGATGAGTTTGGAGAGAAGGATACACCTGTGGAGTCATCATCATAATCAATGTCATAAACATATTCATCATCTCCAAGTTTCCTCCTACCCTCTTTATCATTGTTACTTGTACGTGTGTGATAAGATCACTTAACATAAGATCTACCCTATTAGCAAGTTTTTAAGTATGCAATACAGTATTGTTAACTATAGGCACTATGCTGTACTGCAAATATCTAGGGTTTATCTTGCATATTTATCCTGTACTTACATTTCCACCAACCAGTGTACCTGAAACTTTGTACCCTTGACTAATATACTTCCCCATGACCTCCAGCCCTTGGCAATTATCCTTCTCTACCCTATGCCTCTATGAGTTTGACTATTTTAGATTTCTCATATGAGTGGTACCATGCAGTATTTGTCCTTTTGTGTCTGGCTTATTTCAATTAGCATAATGTTCTCCAGGTTCATCTATGTTGATGAAAATGACAACATTTCCTTCCTTTTAAAGGCAGAATAATATTCCATTGTTTGTATATGCCACATTTTATTTATCCATTCATCAGTCAATGGACATTTAGGTTGCTTTCATGTCTTGGCTCTTGTGAATAATGCTGAAATGAATGTGGCAGTGCAGATATCCTTTCAATACCTTGATTTTAATTCCTTTGGATATATATTCAGATGTGAGCTTGTTGGATCATCGGTAGTTCTACTTTGAATTTTTAAAGAAACCTCCATACTGTTTTCCATAGTGGCCATTCCAATTTACATTCCCACCAACAGTGTACAAGGGATTCCTTTTCTCCACATCCTTGCCAACACTTACTATCTTTTGGTTTTGTTTTAAAAATAGCCATCCTAATAGGAATAAAGTGATATCTCATTGTGGTTTTGATTTTTGGTTCCCTGATGATCAGTAATGTAGAGCACCTTTTCATGTACCTGTTAGCTATTTGTGTGTTTTCTTTGGAAAAATGTCTATTCAGTTCCTTTGTCCATTTTTAAATTGGGTTGTGTTTTTGCTATTAAGTTATAGGAGTTCCTTATGCATTGTGGATATTAACCATCTATCAGATATATAGTTTGCAAATATTTTCTTCCAATCCATCCATAGGCTGCATTTTCATTTTGTTGTTTCTTTTGTTGTGCACAAACTTTTTCATTTGGTGTAGTCCTACTTGTTTATCTTTGCTTTTATTGCCTGTTCCTTTGGTATCAAGTCCAAGTAATCATTGCTAAGACAAATTTCATGAAGCTTTTTCCCCAATGTTTTCTTTTTCTTTTTCCCCAATGTTTTTAAAGTTTCGAGTCTTGTATTTAAGTCTTCAATTCATTTTGAGTTAATTTTTGTGTATGATGTATCCGCCAATGAAATAATTTAAATACTAGGAAATATACATACAGGATGTTCATCTCTGCCTTGTTTATAGTAGTGAAAAACTGGAAACAACTTAAACATCCAACAAGAATGATTAATAAATCACTGACCAACTAGAAATAGACTATTATACAACTATTTTAGAAGAGGTTTTATTTGTTTAAGAATGTTCACAATATTAAGTAAAAAAAAAAAATGAGAGAAAAAAGTTGGGAGGAAATACAGCAGGATACTGAGTGGTCACTTTTGATGGTACAATTAGGATTGATTTTCTCCCTCAGTTTTTCTCTTTTTATTTTTCAAATTTACTTACTGTCAACAATACGAAACCCACATTAGTATGTAATACGTGATTTTGACACTAATTGATTCCTCTATTTCGAGGTAATTCTAACTAGCAGAGACTTAGGACAAAAATCAAACTTTTAGACAGCTAAGCACACCTAGATTAAAGCATGTTTTTTCTTTTCTTTTTTTTTTTTTTTTTGAGATGGAGTCTCGCTCTGTCGCCCAGGCTGGAGGGCAGCGACGCGATCTCTGCTCACTGCAAGCTCCGCCTCCCGGGTTCGCGCCTCTCTCCTGCCTCAGCCTCCCGAGTAGCTGGGACTACAGGCGCCGGCCACCACGCCCGGCTACTTTTTTGTATTTTTAGTAGAGACAGTGTTTCACCGTGTTAGCCAGAATGGTCTCGATCTCCTGACCTCGTGATCTGCCTGCCTTGGCTTCCCAAAGTGCTGGGATTACAGGCGTGAGCCACCGCGCCCGGCTGTTTTTCTTTTTGGTAGAGGGCATGAGAGGTAGCTGGCTTGCCACATGCCGATCCAACATCCTGATTTTTCATCAAGAGGCTGAATAGCCAAGATTTTTGTGGCTAGATGAATGAGAATTGGTCAGAGGTGAGTTCCAAACAAAATTATTAAAAATATTCACACAAAAATGTATCTTAATGTTTATACGATTAATTTTTAAATTGATTTTGTAAAAGCATATATTAGCTCTCTTAGGAAAACTATAGTCAATGCAATAGGATTTATTTATAGCCTATAAATATGGCTATATTCATATCATTATGTGAAACATACTCCAGCATAAGTCATATATCTTCATACCTCTCTATGACAAAACTTCGATTGCTTTTCTGTCCACCAGATTTAAAAAGTGGTCAGTATTTGTGTAGGACATAGGTGAAAAGAAAAAGAAAGTAGCGAGTGGAGAAAGGGAAGTTTGGGAAAGTCCAGATGTAGGTGATGTTGTAGCTCTCTGACAGTCTATTTGGGAGTCAGAATCGGTGTGAGTGCCAAGTTCACTACGCATAGCTTTGCACATAGTAGACAAGTGATAAGTATTAAATGAATCAAAAGCATAGGGGGTTCATAGTTCACCTACTCAGAATATATTCTTTAGAGTTTTTGTTCAGATGGATTCTACCTTTTCTAAAAAGGGGCAATTGAAAGAGTAACAACTAAAAAGGAACTAAATATTGTAGAAAAATCTGAGAAAGGTATAAACACAGTCTTTTCCTGGAGGATTTGCCATTTAAAGCCACAACTGTTTTTAATGCCAAGTATCCTTGGTGGCCAGTGCCTAGTGAAAGTGTAGAAACTACAGAGAGCAGGATTCAAGTGCTCCCTGAGGGCATGGCTTGTAGCTTTCCATTCATTATGGAATCAAGCCTGGAGAGCCAGTCTCCTGTTTGAGCTCATTGGTACTGCTCGCCAGAGAGGGACAGAAGAGGTAAGAGGATCTGAAGAATATAAAATGGAAGATACGTGGATGGTGATAAAATTTAAGGGATTTGGTGATTTACAAATTCATGCCTTATTTGGATATGAAGAAAAAAGCTAGAGAACATAGTTTAGGCCAGTAACTAGCCTAAAGAAAGGAGTAGAATATAAGGTTGAATGAAATTTCCTGTGCAGTGCCCAGGGACTACAAGATATATAATAATTTTCCAGTTCTCTCACAGTTGGTTTTAATATTATCAAAAGGCTCACTCTTTCTTTGCTTTCTCCTGAGTTTTCCTGCACTCATCTCCTAGGTCCCTCGGGGAAATACAATGGTTATTATAGTTATGCCTAACATTTCAAAATCATTTTAACTTAATCAAGCATGTTTGCATGGAAAAGTAAAGGCTGTGGTGCCAGAGAAATTTGAGTCTGGTCCCTACTCCACTACTTTCCAATTGTGTGTTCTTGGGCAGCTCCTCAACCTCTCTGGCCCTCAGCTTCCTTAGGTGGATCAATGCTATCAACTTCTAAGGATTGTTATACACAGTAGCCTAGTACCTGGTGTATAATAACCACATAGTCAAGTTCAGTTGTTACCAAATGCTCTACAGATGTTATGTTTTGGGCTCTTTATTTTCAACTTAATATAGGTTCTTGCCTTCAAAATCAAGGTGAGACCAAAAGGTATGCAAATGCAGTGTAACAAACAAGCCTAGACAATTAAAAAACAAAACAAAAAACCTGAAACAGTAAGACTAACATTGAATAGCAAAGCAATTTAGTGAAGAAAGAGGTTATGAGAGTGAGACACTCTCAAACCTCCTCTTTCTTTTTATGTTAAGTTCCGGGATACATGTGCAGGATGTGCTGGTTTGTTACATAGTTAAACGTGTGCCATGGTGGTTTGCTGCACCTATCAACCCATCCCCTAGGTATTAAGCCCAGCATGCATTAGCTCTTTTTCCTGATGCTCTCTCCCCATTGCCGCTCCTGCCCCCAAGCACCAGTGTGTGTTATTCCCCTCCCTGTGTCCATGTATTCTCATTGTTCAGCTCCCACTTATAAGTGAGAACATGCAGTCAAACTTCCTGTTTCATTTGGACCTCTCTACAATTCTGTGATAGAGGCAGGGGAAGTGATTAACGCATTCAACAAACTGGAAAAAGCAAAGCACAGATGGGTCTCAGCTCCATTACAGCTGCTATAAAATGAAATCATAGGATTAAGAAAATTTTAAAGTTTCTTTTAAGGCTGTAATTCTATTATTCTTTGGCTTTCCTAAAGTAAGCCTACTAGTTAATGTGAGATCTGATACCAGAACTTGCATTTCTTGATTCTCAGCTCAGGACTTTGTGCTAGACTGGGAAGTGTTGGGGACATAAGAGAACCTCGTTTCAAAGAAAAACGAAAATCTCAGCTGGGCAGAAATGCCTTCCTTCCTTTTCTACTGGCAGCATTTTAATACAAGCTTAAAATGTCAATAGAACAGCTTTGGCAATGTTTGCTCAAACATACTCATACCTGAATAATGATTTCCGTCTTCACACATTAGTACTTTCGTTCTTGAAACTGTACCCAGTTCCTGCATACTTACTGCTGCTTCATCAGTTGAAACTCTTCCATACTTAAGCCTTTCCTCATGCCAGAAAAACCACAGCTTTTCACCTCTTAGACTTACTTCATTTCTTTTGAGTTGTTTACTCCATTATTACAAAAAGCCAATCATGCTTTGCAAGATAAATATTTACTCTCAGAGTTCCACTCTTCTTTCAGAAGACAAAATAGACACCTTAGAAGAAGAGCAAATAATGCATGTAGAATACTAACAGTGGAAGCCACATATTTCTATTTGTGGGCACATAAGTGCATATATGCCTCTGGTGTGCTTTGTGGTTGACTTCTTTAGACTCCAATTTGATCTGAAGTCCAAAGTAGCCTCAGCTCCCTGAAGACACTGGGGCCTTATTTTGTTTGAAGAGACAATGCCATGGCAATGTGGTGTTTGCCTGGTTACAAGGACTTCCACAGAGGCCACATATTCCTGGCAAGATGTTAGCGGGTGCTGAATTTGAAATAACTATAGCATCTCTACAATTTGATCCTGCATGCTTTTATTCTATGAATCTGGTTATATATAGTAAATCCCTATTATGTGAATAAGAGGGAACTATACTTGACTAACTGTTTAGAATGCTAGATAAATTACATTTGCAATAACAGGTCGCTTTTATATGTGCCCAGTCATCTTTTTAACTCATTTCCTGTTTAGAAAAAAAAAACTGCAGCTTGCTGCCCATGCTCATTTAATTTTACATAAACATGCTCTTTGAGGCTGAAGCAAATCTGACTGATTTTCAATATCAAAATAAAATATAGAAACTGTTCTTGAAGTTATTTCTAAATAGAACTTGTCTCTAATCCTAATGCAACAGAAATGTATACGATGTTATAAGGATTAGAGACAAGAGTATTCTCAGGGCAAACGGGAAATGGGTTAAAAAATCTACAACTTCATTATATTTATTAGATTATAAGAACCTTGATGTGTGGAACTTGATCTTATTGCTCTCATCTGGCACCTGGTCTAGAAATTGGTACAGAAGAGCTACTACATTGATATGTGATTCACATAGGTGTTGAGAGTACTATGACATACAATAGCAGATTCTGTACTGTGGAAATACTAGAGGCCTCCAAGGTAGTGTTCGGGATTCAGGTTCCTTTACTTACCAACTTTGCAACCTGAGCAAGTCATTAATTTCCTCCTATCTAAAGTTGTGATACAATAACATCCTCAAAGTGTTACTGTGAAGAATTATTGTGAGGTTAAATGAAATTATGCATGGATGTGCCTAGCACAGTACTTGACACATAATAGGTGCTCAATATGTTAAATCTAAACTTATTGAATTAAAAAGAACATACTGAAGAATGGGCATGAGAAGTTTCATGAGGATGAAAGTGCAATTGAAAGAAATAAAGGAGAATGGGATTTTGTAGTCTGCATGAAGGAGACTGGCAGTATCTCAGAGGTAAATGAAGACTGAAAGAAAAAGAAAAGAAGAGGGCAACCTTTAGTCCCAATGAGGGGTTGCAGGAATTTTAAGGAGTCTAGGAATTTTCATGCTTGGTTAAACTATTTTCTGTAGGACAAATTAATAGACTAATACTTATGAAAGTATATGGATGCTATTTTGATTAATAAGCAGAATACATTTAAAAGTATTGTATTTCTGAATCTGTGTTAGCTTTTTATCATTATATATTTTTTAATCAAAGGGCACTAAAAAGTAAACCTACTATTTATACAAGGATCCAGGTTTTGATATTCAAAATGAGTTGTAATACTGGGTTGGAAACCGCTAGTTTAGACTGATAGCAATTGAGGGACTGACTATAAAACCCAATATAAGACCTGTCATGCTGGCCCAGGAAAATCCTTGGATCAAGTTATGAGAGTCAGTGTGCTTCCCAATAAATCCAATAACAATTTTATAACAACATGCACAAATTCTATGTTAACTTTACATATTTATATAGGAAATTTAAAAATTCTCCCATACCAGCAATGTGAAAACGGTGTCACATCATTATTATAACACATAGCAAACACACACAGAGCCACATGTGGAACTGAGACCAAAAATAGTTTTTAAGACAGAGAAAAAATGGAAACTTCAGGCAAACTGTGGTCTAAGAGTGAAGTAATTAGAAAATAGAGATGTTGAAAAGCCCAGAATTCTGAAAAAAAAAAAAAAATCTCTCTTTAAAGCAGATGATTCTCTGTGTCTCTGTCTTATACAGACATAGCTCAGCTAGTTCCTCTGAGCTAAAAGGTTGTTTGTTTATTTTGCACAAGTTCTAGTAGGTCACAGTGGGAGTTTCTGGTCTGACAGTTAGAGCAGACATTTGGGAGCCAAAAGCTATGGGCTCTATTATCATGTATAATGCTGTTACTGACACCCTTTTCTCCATTCCCTTAGTTTATCCATTAGTTAGATATGGAAAAGAATTGCTGCCTCTCAAAATGTTAAGCTTCTTTAATGAAGATGTGTTTGTATGCTACCAGGGAGGGAGTAGTGCTCATAAATTATAGGGGAATGTTAACATTAATTTGTTTCCTGTTGTTCAACTATATATTAATTTACTATTAAGTATAGGGTTGGGGGTAAATGTCAGGAATATAGCACTCTGCAAGGATGATTGATAGGTGGCAGAGTCCACAATTATTCTGCTAGTCATAGGTGGTCCAAGAACTTCAGGGCCAAGAATAAATGGACATTTGTAGGAGGTTCACTTGAACTCCAAAGGAACTAGATGGGAGGCTAAGGAAAAGGAGATGAAGTCAAGGACTGGCTGCATTTGCCATAAGAAAATACAAAACATACTCAATACGTAACTTAGGCAAAGTCAGCATTGAGACTGTCTTCATTATTGTCTTCTTTCTTCGTTGCCTCAAATGCTTATTGAAATCTTACTATCTCTCAAGCTTTGTGCTGGATTTTAGATTAGAAGACTGAATAAGATAGACATGACCTCCTTCCTCCTGGACCTGACAATTCTTCCTTCAAATCACTTCCACACATGCATTGCCTGGGGACGGGGGACTGGGGTCTGGATCCCATGGCCAGACCAAACCCCAAAGGTGGGTACTGGAGCATCCTTAAATTGGGACAGATATTCACACTGCAAAGGTTTGAAGAAGCAGGAGCTCTCGAAAGGTAGGACTGATCTGTAGCTCTGTAGGACAATGGACCAATGCTATTAAATGGGATCTGACCATGAGGGTACCTCTTGAGAATAAGTTGACTTTTTTCTTATTTTCTCTTGGACTATGGTTACCAGTATATTTAGCCAAGTGCTGTTGTTATTGTTTTTATTTTATTTGCATTTTTAATTTCCCTCATATAATAGAGTATCTACCACCAACTCTTCAGAAAAATCTAATACATCAGGATAGCTTTACCTGATACCATTGCAAGGAATAAATGTATGAAGTTTAAAAAAAAAGTGTGGCCTGCCTTATATCCACCCCTCTGCTGAAACCCAGGCAGGACTTTGAGGAGACTGTACCCAGGTATTCTGGGAGGCAGCCAGCAGTAAGGGAGGCTTTTCCTTGATGGAGTTTGGAAAGAAGAGGAGACTCAGGCAATGCATGAAAAACAACTTCCAGAAGCCTGAGAGGCAAAACCTTCCTTCTCCTAAAAGTCTAGGGAAATTAAGCTTTTAAGAGCATGTTTGTAGGAAGGCTGATGCTCGCCTTACATCTGCTAATTAGAAGGGGAAATCTATGGAGACTCAGTGAAAGGTGTATTGAGAGGAAGGGTGGAAACTTGAGAAAAGCGAAAAAAGTGTGAAATAGGTGAGGGGGAGGATGGGACAGAGGGTTGATGAAGAAACATATACTGTGTTCAAAGTTCAGTTAAGATGGTTTAGTGTCCATTTGGTTGTCTTATTTTCTCCAGCAGATCATCTGAAGATTTAGAAATGGGCAACAGTAGGGTTCATCTACCTCTGGTATTTTGCCAGGCAGGTACAACAGAAAAACGAGACAGGAAAGATAAGGGCATTGAAAAGAAGGAGGAAGTGATGGGCCATAGAATGTCAATCTGGAGAGGAAGAAATGAAGACAGACAGGAACTGAGAGGAAGATACAAAGTAAAGAATCTATGAATTGGAAGATCTCAATGAAGACAAAGAATGATAGGTTGAGAGTCATTTGATTAAAGGTTATGCAGAGAGACTGACGTTTGAAAAAATGTTTTTGGAGTTGGAGCAATTCCAGACAATGACATGTTCCAGGGTGTGTCTATGGGAATGACTGGCTGATGTGGAGGAGGTCCATGGAAGTTAGTAAGTCAAGGCAGTAAGTGACCAGAGTATCAAATAAGGATACGATGTCATCCTGAAAATGGGTGGATGTTGGACAGACAGGAGGACTCTGAGGGTGCTGAAGTTTTTATAAATCAAAAGCAGGGTTGAAGAGAGGTCAGTACCTAACAGCAAGCAGAAGGTGTTGAACAGCAGCATTGCTCAATGGAACAATTTCCACAGAAGCTGGGAAACTTTATACGAGAGGGAAGATAAGAAATAATCTGAAACTGACAGAGTGGAAAAAGCATAGAGTTTTCATTTACTAATAGAAACCACAGAACTGGTAAGGCTGGATATCGGGGGAAATTTAGCCAGATATCGGGCAAAATTCACCCCCGATATTTCATGTAGGTTCTTTTCTATATTACCTAAATGTCGGCCGGCCTGATAAATAAAGGGAAAGAGTACAAAAGAGAAATTTTAAAGCTGGGTGTCTAGGGAAGACATCACATGTTGGCAGGTTCCGTGATGCCCACTGAGCCGCAAAAACAGCAAGTTTTTATTAGTGATTTTTAAAAGGGGAGGGAGTGTACGAACAGGGTGTGGATCACAGAGATCACGTGCTTCACAAGGTAATAGAATATCACAAGGCAAATGGAGGCAGGGCAAGATCACAGGACCACACGACCAGGGTGAAATTAAAATTGCTAATGAAGTTTCGGGCATGCATTATCATTGATAACATCTTATCAGGAGACAGGGTTTGAGAGCAGATAGCCGGTCTGAGCAAAATTTATTAGGCGGGAATTTCCTTGTCCTAATAAGCCTGGGAGCGCTACGGGAGACTGGGGCTTATTTCATCCCTACAGCTTGACCATAGAAGACGGTCACCCACCGAAGCGGCCATTTTAGAGGCCTACCCTCAGGGACGCATTCTCTTTCTCAGGGATGTTCCTTGCTGAGAAAAAGAATTCAGCAGTATTTCTCCCATTTGCTTTTGAAAGACGAGAAATATGGCTCTGTTCCACCTGGCTCACTGGCTGTCAGAGTTTCAGGTTATCTCTCTTGTTCCCTGAACATTGCTGTTATCCTGTTCTTTTTTCAGGGTGCCCAGATTTCATATTGTTCAAACACACATGCTCTACAATTTGTGCAGTTAACGCAATCATCACAGGGTCCTGAGGCAACATACATCCTCCTCAGTTTACGAGATGACAGGATTAAGAGATTAAAGTAAAGACAGGCATAGGAAATCACAAGGGTATTGATTGGGGGAAGGATAAGTGTCCATGAAATCTTCACAATTTATGTTCAGAGATTGCAGTAAAGACAAGCGTATGAAATTATAAAAGTATTAATTTGGGGAACTAATAAATGTCCATGAAATCTTCACAATTTATGTTCTTCTGCCATGGCTTCAGCTGGTCCCTCCATTTGGGGTTCCTGACTTCCCGCAATAGCTGGATTGGTATTTTTTAACCATTTCTTTTATTTTAAATGGAATTTAAATAGAATTTAAATTTTAAATGGAAAATGAACTATAATCTGGTAAATGGCATGTAGTTTGTTACCTTGCTTGCATATTTTGTCTTATTTTCTGCCCTTTGAGTTTATGTTAGTCTTAGGCTCTACATCATTCTTCTCTGTGCCTGATAGAATGGTTTGTTTGTACCGCCCTGCAATATATTTAATATTATGATGGGACATATTATGTACTATGCCCAGATCCTATGACTCACAATTAATAGGAAAGATTGAGACATTACTCATTCATTTATAGCTAAGTGACGTGTTATTTTATTGTTTTATTTATTTTATTATAAGCCCATAAGATGATGGCTGTTATGTACATAACACCTAGACCAAGATTGCTAATCAAAGGAAAGGGAACTAAACTAAATCTCTGTTCTTGGCAGTGTCACTCATTGTCCATTCATTCATATGTTTATTGACTCTATCTTATATGTCATGCACTGTATTAGTTGAGCAGTAATATGACTCATTCCTAAGCTTTGTCCTTGAGAGGCCATGGTCTAGTGGCAAAAACAAATAATTACAGATCTTTGTTAAATGTTGTAATAGAATATTGTTCAAGGTGTGTGGGAAGGTTACGGAAGACTTCCTGAAGCTGATAATAGTTAATCTCCATCCTGAAGTAAAATGAGTTAGGCAGGTATGTAAATAAATCACATCTTAGGTAAGGGGCAAAGCAGCTGAGGTGGAAAGGCTGGAGCCTAGGCAAGCAATGCACATCACGTTCTGGAAGCAGCATGCAGACTGCCAGTTTGCACCCTCCACACATCATATCTGCTTATCCTGAAATTACACTGGACTTTGTGGATCCTTCGCAGTAGAAAAGGCTTCACTAAGAAACACTGAAACATATTCAGATTTCAGCTGCTAAATTAAAACTACTGACATTTCTCAAAGAATCTGGTTTGTCCATTAAGTGCAAGCTGATATCATCACAGAAATTTTTTATCTTGGGAGCACCTTTTGGAAACTTAGACTCCAGTTACGTATTTGAAATAGCGAAAACCTTTGTCAAACAGCCCTTCAATCATATGCAAAACCATTAGTGCTTTGTGCACACATTGGGCAAATGTGATCCTTCGGGACTGGCTGCTCTCGAGAAAGAAAACTCCCTATGGGCCACCACACCCCACTACTTTATCCATGGGGAAGCAGCGGTATCAAATGGCCAATGGTCCTAGTTCCTGGCACAAAGTAGAAGCATGATAAACATTAGTGATTAAACATATTAAACATGGAAAACATATAAAATTAGTGATTAAAAATTAGTCTAAATCTACGTCTTACCAGGTGGATTGTTATCTCCAGCAAACCCTGGGCCTTGAATTCACTTTTTGTCAAGGAATTTTATTAAGAAACATGAGTCAAATCTGAATATTTTTAAAAATATAAATTACAAGTTAATTGGCTTTGCAAAAGACATATGTTGATGTACTTTGTTGCATTTTAGGTAGCATTTTGGTTAAGAAGAGCCCCCTCTTTAAGCCATTTAAGAGGGAAAAGCTGATTCACAGTTTGCCTTATTTGCTAGGTATTTCTATCCCAGGGGCAAAGAAGATTATTCAACATATACTTCTGTTCTCTATTTTGACATATCCAGTTTTTCCAAAGTTCCTAGCCGGATGCTAAATTCATATAGGCTGATAAAGGAGTCTCTGTTCTTAAGATGATAATAGAGAGCATTTCATGAAATGGTTAAGCAGTAACACATATACATAGTATATGTATATATATATATAGTGACTTCTGTTGAAAAAATGGTAAGTGACTATTCATATTTATTTCCACTGTTTCTCAAAATGCCACTAAAATTACAGTGTCATTTTAACTAAAATTAAAAATAATTTTTTAAAGGCATAAAAACACAAAAGAATAAATGGCAGAGGAGATGCAGAAAGGTGTTTGAATTGTTACCGATTTAGCAGAAAGTAGAAAGCTAAAACCTTCCTGCCTGTAGCCAGTCTGTTTATGCTGCAGAACCCCAGAAAGGCTCAGAAATTGGAGGCACAAAGAACCTTTGGAGATGAGGAATTAAACTGAAAATAGGAGGATCAGTTGAAAGTGTATATAAAGTTGACAGACCTGAGGGACCCTTCTCATATGCAGAGCATTTAGGAGACTATTATCATGCTTTTACTTTGTGCCAGGAACTAGGACCATTGGCCATTTGATACAGCTGCTTCCCTATGGATAAAGTAGTGGGGTGGGGTGTGGTGACCCGTAGGAAGCTTTCTTTCTCGAGAGCAGCCAATCCTGAAGGATCCCAGTTGCTCAATGTGCGCACAAAGCACTAATGGTTTTGCTTCTAATTGAAGTGCTGTTTGACAAAGAAGGTTTTTGCCATTTCTCCTATCCAGAGAGGAGGCAAGGGGCATTAAATGGAAAAATCAAAATCAGAGTAGTTCTCAACTCTAGGAAAACTGACAGTGAAAGAAGAAGGGTAGGAAAGACAAACATTGAATGGTGAGACCCGTAACTCCCTGGTGAGACTAAGATCCCAGAATGTTGGTAGCCAGGCTTATACCTCTCTGTTCCATTCCAGGTGAGACTTCAGAGGACTTCTTTTTAGGGAAATGAATGAGACTAAGAGAAAATACTTTCAGATGCTAACATATGGGGTTGTTTCCCACACTGTCAAGTTCCCAACCCAATAACCCTACACTGAAGCCAACCAGGAAACACACACAGTTTACAACTAGCTTTTTGGAGTCTCATTTGTAAATATTGAAGGAAACATTATAGATCATAAGACGCTTGAGGAGGCCTCCAACATGAAATACAGAGAACAAAACTAACAAACACGGACAAAAAGAAACTCGGAAGACAGACAATGCAAACAGAAAAAGAAAACAAACCACCGTCAAAACAAAGCAAAATCCTGTATATTTAATATCATCACATATAAAAGAAGATATTATATATGTTAAATGAGTAAATAATGCTGGTTAAAAACATTCAGAGAATAAGTAAGAGTTCATGGAAATTACAAATATTATAGCAATAATAAAAGTTCAACAGAAGCACTGGATAAAAGTTGAGAAATTTTAAGAAAATATAACAAGATGAGAAACAAAAATAGAAAAGATACAAGGTTTAGAGAACTAATAGGAGTTCTAAGATTAACAGTCTGACTAATAAGAGTTCTAAAAAGAGTATACTGAAAAAAATTATCAAAATAATAATATAATAATAGTTTCCAAAATTGGAAGGCACAAATTTCTAGACTGAATGGTTCAGCATAGTGAATGGAAACAGACTAACACAAGGCACATTGTGATTAAAATTTCGGAGTTCCAAGTTTAGAGACAAAACCATAACTTTCAATAGAATAAAAGTGGATCAAACATAAAGAATTAAGAATCAGAATGACATTAATATTCTGAAAGTAATTCTGAAATTAGATGTCAATGGAGAAATGCCTTCAAAATCCTACGGAAAATGGTTTCAACTTAGATTTTAAGACCTGGACAAACTATCAATCAAGTTTGTGGGCAGAATAAAGCCTTTTCAAAATTTAAAAAAATCTAAAAAAGAAAATTACCTCCCCATGCCCCTTTTTTTCTAGGAAGCTATTGGAGAATACACACCTTCAAAATGCAGACAAATATAAGAAAAGGAAGACAAGAGTTCAAGAAGCCAGGCATCCAACAATAATAACTAAAGAGGCAAGGTAATTCTCAGGATGATGTAACAGAAAGTCCAGATTGGTGAATGACAATGAAGAACTACAAGAGGTTTGTACTCTGAAAAGAAGAAGGAAAAAAATGGAACTCACAGTTTGTCTAAAGTTTTTGACCATGTTTCAAGGAAGTATATGGTTCTGTGCAAAGTTAGCAAAAGGTACATTAAAAAAATGAGAAAACAACAAAATCAGGCAAT
The DNA here is from genome assembly GCF_029281585.2 of Gorilla gorilla gorilla. Classification (NCBI taxonomy): domain Eukaryota; kingdom Metazoa; phylum Chordata; class Mammalia; order Primates; family Hominidae; genus Gorilla; species Gorilla gorilla. The sequence goes on along the minus strand of NC_073224.2, from coordinate 49,448,404 downwards.
TACCAACTAAAAGTATAAAGAATTTGGTACAAAAAAGGAAATTAATAATACACTAGATGCTAACTTGTTAACAATTTTTACATAGTACCAATACGATAAATACAATGTTAATTTCAAACTGCAATTAATTATGCTGGAAGGATGTGGGAGTGTTAAGAGAGTTAAATTATAATCTTCATAACAGGAAGTCAACAGATAATACCTACTGAATATTCCATCATTTTGGAGGGATGTTGGGTTGGGGAACTACTGTTTCATTTCCTTAAAGTACTATTTGGCTTTTTAAATTGCCTGTGCCCATGCATATGCATACATAGTCTAAAGTTAAATTTTTAAAACCACATATAAAAGCCATGTGGGAAAAGAATTATTGTGAATGCTTAGTAAAAGAATGTATGCACAGCACATAATACAATGTTGATACATCATAGAGTATTAATAAAGTCCCCAAGATTTGCCCGCTTGGGATAGTCTTATTAACAAAAGTTAATCTTGTTAATAAAACAGTCAACAAATATATAAATCTTTACTCATCAGTCCCTAGTAAAATTTTCCAACTGTTGTGGAAGATATAAAGAAATATGAAACATAATCCTTACATTAAAATACCTTCTAATAAGTTATGGCAGTTAATATTTAATTGGTGTTATATGTACAGTAGGCACTGTCCCAAGTTCTTTACATATTATCTCTTTTAATTCTATGAGACAGACATTATTATCTCCATTTTATTATATAAATGAGGAAACTGAGGCACACTAAAATGAAGTAACTTGTCCAGGTCATGGAGCTCATAAGAGAGGGAGGTAGGATTCTAGTCCAAGCAGAAGGCTTGGGAGTCTCAAATTGCTTTATAATCTAATTGAGGGGAAGAAGAAACAGAGCTAAACAACCTTATATGATTTAAGGAGGAGTTCAACATAATACTGGAAGAGATGTCACAAACAAATGCAAGCATACTTTAGGGGAAATCGCTGTATTACACTAGGAGATCAGAAGAGAGTGCAAACCCTTCAGACTGATAGCCAAGGAAGCATTTAATTGGACCAGATGGGTGGGGAGGGCATTCCTTGTAAGTGAATCAACATGCAGAGGTGGTAACCATAGCATGCCAGGGATCAGCGAGGAAGGTAATTTGACTAGAGCATAGCACATTTTGTTCATCCACATATAAAACCTGTGAGAGCAAAGCAGGAAAGGCCTAATAACAAATTATAAATGGCCTTGAAAGCAGACTAAGAAGCTTGGACTTTATTTTGTGAAAACGGGAAGTGATTGCTGAGCATGTGCACTTAATTTGGACATTGTACATGTAATCGACTGACAGGAAGAGAACAAGTAACGGCTTATTGTGGCAGTCTGGATAAGATTTATCAAAATCTCAAACTAGCCTGGGGTAAGTGAGAGTGGAATTGGCTGGATCCTGGATGAGAAGTCCCACAAGGTCTTACAGAAACAATTTGCATTTTATCTTTCTACCAAGGAGAAAAGTTTTTCAAACTACAAAGGCTAGATATAATTAAAAGGGAATCAAATTTCAAAAAGTTCAAGTAAGAGTATCTGCTTTGAAAAAATGAGTTTTTAGGTTTCAACAAGTTACAACATAGCATAATCAAATACTTAACTATTATGATTATGAATTGGCTGGCAGGATTTCTTTTAAAATGAAAGTAAAGCTTTCTAGATGTAACAATAAAGCATGCTCAATATGGAAAAAATATACAAAGAAAAAATCAGTAAACTTATTCACATACCCTTAGTTTGGTTATTTTTTTTCAGTCTTTTCTATGAATAACTTTGTTTCCATGTTGATACAAAGTTACAATTGATCATCATATTATATATAGAAGATATAATTTTCTTCTTGCTTAAACATTTTAATAAAACATTTTTCAGTCTTTTCTTTGAATAACTTTGTTTCCATGTTAATATACAGTTACAATTGAATTTTCTTCTTGCTTAAACTTTTTTTTTTTTTTTTTTTGAGACGGGGTCTCACTCTATCGCCCAGGCTGGAGCGCAGTGACCCGATCTCGGCTCACTGCAAACTCCACCTCGCAGGTTCATGCTATTCTCCTCCCTCAGCCTCCCGAGTAGCTGGGACTACAGGCGCCCGCCACAACACCCGGCTAATTTTTTTGTATTTTTAGTAGAGACGGGGTTTCACCGTGTTATCCAGGATGGTCTCGATCTCCTGACCTTGCGATCCACCCACCTCGGCCTCCCAAAGTGCTGGGATTACAGGCGTGAGCCACCACGCCTGGCCTTGCTTAAACATTTTAATAGAACATTTCATATTTCATTACAAATTTATTTGTATACATAACTAATAATTGCATAATACTTAATAATGTGTATATATGTACTAAAAGGTTTTTAACCATTCCTGTGTAGTTGGATATTTAAGCACATTCTAAATCTCTGTTTACATAAGCCTAATATCTCTTTGCTCAAAATCAATTTTCTGTATTGTGGATTACCTCCTCAGGCCAGCTTTCCAGCTAAAAATCTTAAGAAAAACAATGGAGAATGAAAGAAGTAAACAGTTTAAACATAACTTCTATTTAAGAGGGCATGAAATGGTTAAATTGCAAAACCTTAGTGAGTCACCAGAGTGATTATTTTTAACCACACTGTCCCTGAAGGATGACTGATAATGATATATGGGAAGTAACTATAGTGTAGAAAATATCTAAGTTTTCTAAACACTAGCATAACTAGTGTTTAGTAATTAACATCAGAATGACATTATAGTTTTCATTATTATTAATTTTCCAGCCAGAGTCTTACTCTGTCACCCAGGCTGGAGTGCAGTGGTGTAATCTCGACTCACTGAAACCTCTGCCTCCCAGGTTCAAGCGATTCTCCTGCCTCAGCCTCCTGAGTAGCTGGGACTACAGGCGCCCGCTACCATGCCCAGCTAATTTTTATATTTTTAGTAGAGATGGGGTTTCACCATATTGGGCAGGCTGGTCTCGAACTCCTGACCTCATGATCTACCCTCCTCGGCCTCCCAAAGTGCTGGGATTACAGGCATGAGCCACCGTGCCCGGCCGCAGAATGACATTATAGTTACATCTACACTTGAATGTATTTTATATCGCATTTAAATTTATTTACATGTATTTTAACTTAACTGGTAAAATAGACTTAACTGGTAAAATTCTGAAGCATGGGTATAATTATTCTCTTAATGCACCTTATTTTTTTAAATTTCTGAATTAATGGAATCTGTAGACATTATTAGAAAGATATATCTGAGCCAGTTATATTACTGAAATCACCTTTGCAAAAATTATGACAGTGAGAAAAATATGACATAGGAAAATTATGACAGTAAAGGAAATCTGACCTAACCAACTCCATCTTGGTTCTAACCTCCAAGCTGTCCTTGTTCATTCCTGGGTACAGGCTGAACTAACTTTGAGAGGAATTTAGCTCACGGTTTAACTTTGAAACAAAGATGACAACAGCCTTCCCCAAAACAAATCCCCTCCTTGTTTGGGGACCAGATTGCCTTTGTAAAACTAACAAAATTACCCACAAGATTAGGAATTATGGAGTCATGCAACCAGAGATCACGAGATTCCTAACCTCAATTGCTCTGATAGATAACATTACTGTTGTAAAACCTAAGATTGGTGTTCGAAGCATTTTTCAGACCCTGCATTCTGATAGACCAGCTGGTGCCACCCAGACTGGTAAACTGGCTCATCTGGTTTTGTGGCCCCCACCCAGGAACTGACTTAATGCAAGAGGACAGCTTGGACTCCCTGTGATTCCATCCCTGAGCCAACTTATCACCATTCCCCATTCCCTAGCTCCCTACCCGCCAAACTGTCTTACAAAAATCCTAGCCTCTGAATTTTTGGGGAGGCTGATTTGAGTAACAATAAAACTCCAGTCTCCCATTTAGCCAGCTCTACATGTATTAAACTTTGTCTACTGTAATTCCCATCTGGATAAATCAGCTCCATCTGGACAGTGGGCAAGAAGAATCTGTTGGGCAGTTACATTACCCACTGACAAGAAGAATCTGTTGGGCAATTACATTACCCACTGACAAAGTAAAAATCCGGTGCTTGGAGTGAGCAGACCAAATACACAACACCCTTTAAAATATGGTGCTTGCAGGGATCTGCTTTTTATTTTGTAGTTTATTGTGAAGTGTGGGTGGTGTGATGGGCCAAGCACAAAACCTGCAGACAGTTGATGATGTGGGTTCATGCTTTACCCTGATTATTATTAGGTATATGACTTTGGACTTGTTAGAGAATCACTGAAATTCATTTAGAGGTTAATAATAACACCTATCTCACAGAGTGGATCTGAGAATTAAGTGAGATATTAGTGAAAAACACCCCAGAGATGATAAGTCCTTCATTCATCTAAATTGTTGCTGTCATTATTTCTGTCTGCCACATTATCCTGGCACAAGATTTAGTGGGGATTCATTGAGCAGGTGAGAGGTGATGTGGAAAAGATCCATAAAATTACCTCACTAGCTCTGAGAATCTATCACTAGCTCTTCAGATGGAGCAGTGAGAACAGGCTGGGATCAAACAGTATGGAGAAAAGAATCTCCTTGGTTCTCTTTTCATGGGAAATTGCATCAGAAGTTCCTGTGGATGGCTTGGTAATTGGTGAGCATTCTGATTCAACACTGTGTCTCTCAGAATATAGTAAACAACCAAGTTTACACTATCCACATCAAATGATTAATGCAATATGCTTATAATTGTTTTGTGATTTTGCCAATTTTCTCATATATATATAACAACTCAGTGTTTTGCAAGTCAGCAAAGCCCATTGATATTGTTCTTTATGGGCTCAAATTATTTCACATCCATGGTTAACACTACTTCAAACTGATTGACAAAATTAGGGGGCAAAACGAGAAAAGGTGTATTTGGTTGTGCTATTCTTGACACATAACCCAGTTGATTCACTGTTGCCAAAGCCCACCAACTCCACATCTGAGACCTTTGATTCCATTTTATGATTTTTAATCAACTTCATTGAGGTATAATTTACATAAAACAAATGGAAACATTCAAATTATCCAGTTTCATGAGTCTTGACAAATGTATACACCATGTAACCACTACTCCAATAAATATATAGAACATTTTCCCCCAAAAGTTCCCTTTTGCCATTTTGCAGTAAATTCTCCTACCCTCTTGCACTCCCCACTCCCGATAGTCATTACTTTGATTTCTATCATCATAAGTTGATTTTGCTTGTTCTGGAACTTCATATAAATGAAATCATATAATACCCACTCTATGTGCCTAGTTTCCTTTGCTCAGCAAGTTTTTGAAATTCATCCCTATTGTGTGTATCATTAATTTGTTCCTTTTTAATGTGAAGTAGTATTCATTGTATGGAAGTGCCACAATTTGTTTAACCATTCAGCTACTTATGAATTGTTTCCAGCTTGTAGCTGTTATAAATAAAGCTTCTATAAACATTTATGTACAAATCTTTGTAGACATTTTTATTTTTCCTGGGTCCATACTTGGAAATATAAGGTCATATGGTAAGTGTCTGTTATGTAAGAAGTTACTGAAGTATTTTCTAAATTGGTTCTTTTCCATGCAAACCTGACACACACACAAACCCTGACATAATTATTATAGACCTTTGGGCTAATGGACTAAGTGACATCAAAATGAGGCCACATGCTCTGGAAACATGAGGGGGAAAGGATGTTACAGAAGTAGTAGAGGAGGTGGTATCAGATGGGGGACTTGAGAAAACAGAAGTGTTTTCAACAAAACCTGCAATTATTGTTTGTCTGAAGTAAATTACCTTCTTCATAGCAGAACATTTGGCTATATGAGAAAGTACTATTTATCCTAGATAAATGATCATCATATAGGTAAATGGATTTTATTTGACATCTGAAAGAACAGTGCTAGGAAAATACTCACCGATGAACACTTTGAGAAAGATCGAGGAACCCTTTAGTCTTCATTATGCACCAACAAATAAAAGGTAACACGTAGAGTGGACGGAGCATAATTTTAAATCTCCCCAGAACTGGGTTCAAATTTTGCTTGGCTTTGCCATCTGTATTGTTTTATCCAATCATTTCCCCCTCTGAACCTGTCCCAACATGTGCAATTGTAAGTAATAATAGTTTACTCATGGCACTGCTGGATGGTTAACCAAGATTAAGTCTCAAAGTGAGAGTATCAATGGAAGGTGATCCCTTCAGTGTGAATTTCTTCTTTCTTCCCTCCTTACCCCTGTGCAATTCTAGTAAGCTTAAATTGTAAATCTGCTTAACCTGCAAGCTGTTAAATCAAGGGAAACAAACTGCAGATGGGACTAATTGGAGTTAAAGAATCCAATGTTTATACAATTCTGAATCTTGGTAAATGACCTAATCTTTGCTAAAGGAAAAATACTACTGGGTGGGGAAAGAATAAGGAAAACAACTAAATGATCTCCACATTGCTAATACATGAGAATTTCATATTGCTTTTACAGAATTTTTAAACTGTATGTCATGACATGGCTGTATTTATAGATTTCATGAAAAGTGGCCAAGTCTTGTTATAGGAAACATTCATTCATGTCATCACCCATGATCATTCATTATTGTTAATATTTATTGAGTACTGTGTGCCAAGCAATGGGCCAAATGCTTTACATACATTATTTCCTTTATTCCTCACAAAACCTCTATGAGGTAATATCATTACACCTGTTTTATAAGTGAGAAATTTGTGTTTCAGAGCGGTTGGGTGCTGGACCACACTCTCACATGCACACACACTCTCACATGCTCACACACATTCATACATGCACATACACTCTCACATGCTCATACACATTCATATACATGCACACACATGCTCACACAGGCTTTCATACACACACTCACATGTTCACACACATTCATACATGCACACACATGCACTCATTCATACATGCACACACGTGCTCAGACTTTCATACACACATACATGCGCACACACATTCATACATGCACGCACACTCTCACATGCTCACACACATTCATACATGCACACACTCATGCTCACACATATACATGCACACACTCTCACATGCTCACATTCATACATGCACACACGCTCTCACATGCTCACATTCATACATGCACACATGCTCTCACATGCTCACATTCATACATGCACATACTCATGCTCACACACATTCATATATGCACGCTCACACACGTTCATAATGCACACACGCATGCTTACACACTCATACATGCATACACTCACATGCAAACATATTCTCAAATTCTTGCACACACATACTAAAATGAACAAACTAGCCACAAGATTAAAAATTATGGCTCAGGAGTCATGCAGCTAAAGGCTACAAGATTCCTAACCTTCCCAATTGCTCCTATAAATAATGTTACTATTGCAAAACCTAAATTTGTGTTTGAAGTTCACACATGAACAGTCTCACATGTGTGCACACACACATTTTCTTGTTCCTGCCCCTACCTCCAAAGTGGAGGTAGCAAAAATTCACTGTTGTCTCAGAAAGTTAGATCTTGGCAAGTAAATATTTGCTCACATAAGTCAGGCATTGCATTTCCCCCTGGCTGCTGAGCCTGTTCTCACACACACAGGGAAGTCAGCTGCAGGGCAGGATGCCATTTCATAGGTGAACATGTCACATGGAATTAGACCACTTTTTCCCAGGTCCTGCTGAACCTGCACCTAGTGAAAAAAAACTACTATGTCTGCTGCAATACACTGATACCTTGATTAGTGAATTCCTGAAGAACTCATGTATAAGAAATGGGAGAGTCCACTCATTTGTTTTCATTTATTAAAAAATACCCTTATTCTGTGAAGCAGAATTACCTGCATTTGCAGCTGCATGACAAAAATGCCTCAATATAAAGCTCCCCCCAACCCCCACCCCCCGCCCATTGGCTATTTTAAGATAAGTTGGCAATACATTTAGGCTGAGTTAGAATGTAAATATGAAATAGACTGGTTCCTCAGATGTGAGGCACAGATAGGCACATTACATACTTTGGTAGCATAGAGGAAGGTACCAGGTATGATGCCATGGTAAGGGAGATTTTCTGGAGGAATGATGCCTGGCCAGTCTAACAGAGGTGTTAAGATTCTAAGCACTAGTTCTACTGCCAGCAAGCCATGTGGTTTGGGGCTAGTTTCTTAACTTCCCTAAACACCAGCTGGTTCACTTGCAAAGAGGGTGATAATATTTGCTCACAGTTTTGTATTCCTTGGCTTTCAGGAAATTGCACGATCCTCTTTCCTTTCCGCTACCTTCTCCTTTCCCTTTCTCTGTCATTTGTACTTTCTAACGTGGGGCTCCTCAAGTCTCATACCTTGGGCTTCTCTATTTCCACATGCTATGCTCCCTTGGTTCAAACCTTGCCTGCAGTCACATCTCTACCCACTCCACCTCAATCTTGCCTCCGTTTCAATCGCATGCTGGACATTTCCACGTAGACACTCTGCCAAGGCATTTGAAATTCAACAAGTGTAAAGCTGAATATGGATAGTTCTTTTAAATAGGGCCGCTAATCTCACAAACTCCAAACTTCCGAGTCCTCTTCAACATCTTTTTCCCCACTGTTCCTTATCTAATCAGTTGCCAAATTCTGTGGCTTATTACTTTGAAACTTGTTTGGTCAGAGCAGGAATGGAAATTCAAAAGTCTATAATAATTGTGTCAGGAGTTTTACAGAGCAACAGGACTGGAACTCCTTAATATAGATTTATTAATTTTAAAACTAAAAGACATTTTTGTTCTCTAAACACCTGGACTGTTGTAATTAGCTAAACTGGATCTTTGCTTACACAGCCATTCCCATTCCAGCATCTTAGATGCAAATTCCAAATTACCCAGGTGCTTCCTCCTTACAAGTGTCAACCGTCCTTTAATGCTTCTGAATGGTGTAAAAGCCACAGGCCTTGCCTTTAAGGCTCTCTCAAATCTCTTTCCAGCCTCTCTTACCCTCTTGTTCCATTGCCTCAATTCAGTTCTCCATACTCTCCCTAAACTAAACTCCTTACTACTCCTGGAATCAACAGGACTTTTCCTGACCCCAAACCTTTGTTTGTATCTCATCTCTTTCCCTATTTTTGCCCTATTGCATTGACACTTGTCATATTTAGTTGAATCCCTGGGCCTTTAGCCTCCTCCGCCCCAATTACCACACTCCCTTCTTTCCTTTCTGAAGCCCCATACCACTTTGGTTGTGATATTTGTATAGCATTTATCATGGAAAACCTCCCTACTAGATTGTAGATTCTCAAACACAAGTATTGACACTTAGTGGGTTTCTGTGTACTAGGGAAGTTTATTAAACAGTCTTTGATTTAGTCATTGTATGGTTCCTGGGATAAGAGTAAGAACCGTGGTCCCTTGCTCTGTCAAAATCATAAACCTATTTTCTTTGTATTTTGACCTAATTACATAAGCTTGTTTTGGATTGGAAGGTCTATAGAGACTATTTTAGTGCCAAATGCTATTTAATCAATGCAGAAATAAGCCCTTGAGAGGTGCAGTGACTCAGCTGAGGACACACTGATAGTTTCTGGTAGATAAGTATGAAGCCTTGGAACTACTGCTCATATCATAAGCCCCTGGGTTCCCAAATCACCTCCCCAAGTACCTAATTCATCATCCTCTGTATACAAGAAATTTTTGCTCATTCCAATAAAAAGAATGTAGTATGGCAGGACAGGAGAAGTATAGGTTTTGGAATCAAACTAGGTTTAGATTCTGACCTGGTCGCTAGTTAGTGCATGGGCTTTGGTAAACAGCCTCTCAGCCTGTTTCCTTGTCTGCAAAATATGGATAGTTATCTTCACTTCATGAAGTTGTGTTGGTGAAATGGTATAATGTGTATAAAGCAACTGGAACACAACAAATGAAGCCATTTATTTAAAATAATCTTTAGTAAGTTATAAATTCACATATTTGCTTTTTTCTGAGGAATGCTTAGATTTTATCATAGATCTCTTTTCTAAATTGAGTAAATACATAGTGGATTTCTTTGTTTCCTTCCCCTCAGAATGTTGAAATTTGGCTGATTGTAACTATTACTTAAGACTTTATCCAGTAATTGTTCATAAAATTTCTTTTTTTTTTTTTTTTTTGAGACAGAGTTTTGCTCTCGTCCCCCAGGCTAGAGTGCAATGGTGCGATCTTGGCTCACTGCAACCTCCGCCTCCCAGGTTCAAGTGATTCTCCCGCCTCAGCCTCCCAAGTAGCTGGGATTACAGGCGCCTGCCACCACGCCCAGCCAATTTTTGTATTTTTAGTAGAGACGGGGTTTCACCATGTTGGCCAGGCTAGTCTGGAACTCCTGACCTCAGGTGATCCTCCTGCCTTGGCCTCCCAAAGTGCTGAGATTACAGGTGTGAGCCACCACGCCCGGCCAAAATTTCCTTTTAAAAAAAGTTATTGCCAATAACTAAGTATGCTGGAAGATGAATGCTTAGGACATTTAGTGTCACTGAGCTGCGTGATAGAGATAATATTTTTGACACTTTGCAGAGCTCGTTGTTTTCTCTCCATATAAAGCTATGACATTCACATAATAAACACGTAGAGAGCTTTAACAGACTTCAATGTTAAGTCTTCTAACAGCTGCATAACTGGTCTTGCTTGAACCTGTCTTTTTCATAATGCTACCTCGCCTTTCACACCAATTCTGTGAGCCCAAGCAGGAATGAAGATTACCTATCTCTAATGGCAGGACAGAAGGGAGTGGTGGTTAAGGTTACTGGAGGTTATTGGGGGAATAAATGAAGACCTCATGCCACTTCTAAACACTGCCAGGACCTAACATACCTTGTGTTTTTATATCCAATATGGGAGTAAAGGTTAGATATTTTAACATCAAATATGAGGATGACACTAGATGGTTTTAAAAGCCCCCCACCATAACTTCTAAACTCCACAATGTTCGAATATTGTTAGGTTTCAATGAAATCCTACAGTAGTCCCTTGCTTGGAATCACTGTAGGATTGGCTCCAGCAATGGGCAACACAAGGTTTGGTTCTATACAGTAGGTATGGGTCAAAGAAAATGCTATGATTGAAAAATTGTTGTTTTCCTCCTCAAAAAGCTCATACCAACCAGTAAAGAGCTATCAGAAAACCTTCAGGAAAGAATACCATGATAGGATATAACAAATACCCCCACAGCTGGTCCATAGACCAAAGTATAATTCCAAGTAGGGAATTTCACTTAACGAGGTAAGGCATTTAAGGGAAAAGGAATCTAGGCTAGGACTCTGCTAGCCAGACTCAGATAAATTATTACAGGGAAGCATGTTCTTCAGGCTATTCTCTATGAAGAAGGGCAACCCACCTTGCCATCTATATCCTTTCTGTTTTTGACAGGGGTGGTCCTAAGCTGGATAGATCTTTACTCTGACCAGTACCATATAGGTCTGTGGTTCTCAAACCTGGCTGCACAGTGTGGCACTTTAAGTAATCCTGATACCCAGTCCCATCCCCAAAGATGCTGATTTAATTTGTCTAAGGTGCAGTTTGGGCCTCTGGATTGGAACCAACCCATATGCCCATCAATGATAGACTGGATAAAGAAAATGTGGCACATATACACCATAGAATACTACACAGCCATAAAAAAGGATGAGTTCATGTCCTATGCAGGGACATGGATGAAGCTGGAAACCATCAACCTCAGCAAACTAACATAAGACCAGAAAACCAAACACTGCATGTTCTTACTCATAAGTGGGAGTTGAACAATGAGAATACACGGACACAGGGAGGGGGAAAATCACACACGGGGGCCTGTCGGAGGGTGAGGGTTAGGGGAGGGATAGCATTAGGAGAAATACCTAATGCAGATGTTGGGTTGATGGGTGCAGCAAACCACCATGGCACGTGTATACCTATGTAACAAACCTGCATGTTCTGCACATGTATTCCAGAACTTAAAGTATATATATTTATATATGTATAAATATATATGAATATATAAATATAAATATATATATAAGCTCCCCACGTGATTCTAATGTGTGGCCAGTCTTGCAAACCTCAGGCTATTTATTCTAAAGGGTTTGTAACAAGCCTTCCTCTTAAAATCTACCCCATCACCATTCAGCGTTTTGGGGTCTGTTTGTTTTTGTTGTTATCCCACCCCACACCGCCCCGAGGCGCGCGCGCACACACACACACACACACACACACACACTTACACTGGTGAATTTCTCTCTACAGTCAGTCTGGAGTAATCCCAAAGTGGTGTCTTTGGTAAATAAGGAGAACCCGGGTGAAGAAAATGACTCCCACCCGAACAAGGCATGAACAATGTTCACTCCCTACTGTGTTACTCAACCTGTTTCCCCAGGTCTCTGTTTTCACATTAGAGAGTGTTCTAGGAGATAACGCCCTTCCTCCTTAGTTACTTCCCCTCCTTCCCTAGTTATTTCCCCACCCTCGTGCTGGCCTTTGACAGACCTCCCAGTAGAGGGCCCAAGACCCGGGTAGGGCACCGCGTCTCAGCGCCTGAGTCTCACACCTGCAGGTCCGCTTGGCAGCACTCAAGCGCGGGGATGCTCCGCTTAGACGAACTCACGTTCGGGCAGCAAGGCCTGCGATACTTGAGCACCCCTCCCCCTCTCCCGTTTACACCCCGTTTGTGTTTACGTAGCGAGGAGATATTTAGGTTTCTGGAAGGCAGGTCATCGCAGGCCCCACCCAGCAGTGGAGAGAGTGAGTCCCAGAGGGTGTTGCCAGCGAGCTCCTCCTCCTTCCCCTCCCCACTCTCCCCGAGTCTAGGGCCCCCAGGGGCGTATGACGCCGGAGCCGTCTGACCGCACCTCTGACCACAACAAACCCCTACTCCACCCGTCTTGTTTGTCCCACCCTTGGTGACGCAGAGCCCCAGCCCAGACCCCGCCCAAAGCACTCATTTAACTGGTATTGCGGAGCCACGTGGCTTCTGCTTACTGCAACTCGCTCCGGCCGCTGGGCGTAGCTGCGACTCCGCGGAGTCCCGGCGGCGCGTCCTTGTTCTGACCCGGCGCGCCATGACCGTCGCGCGGCCGAGCGTGCCCGCGGCGCTGCCCCTCCTCGGGGAGCTGCCCCGGCTGCTGCTGCTGGTGCTGTTGTGCCTGCCGGCCGTGTGGGGTGAGTAGGGGCCCGGCGGCCGGGGAAGCCCCTGGGCTGGGTGGGAGGTCCAAGTCGGTCTCTGAGACACGCACAGGGGCCGGCGACTTGGCAGGTGGGGAGCTTGGCCCGCGGTCGTGGTTCCCGCCGTCCTGTGCCTTTAAGGCTCTCGCCGCTCACCAGCATTTGGGGCTCCTGCTGTGTCGGCCCCCAGCTGACTTGGCTTTAGGGGTCGGCGTGGAGGGTTAAAGAGGCCCCGGCTGGGTTTGCGGAGCAGCCAAGCCTGGCAAAATCGAAAGGGAGGGCTCAAAGAGAGTGTATCCTTAACCCCCAAAAAGCTGGTCTAAAAGGATGGGAGGCCAGACCGCTGACCGCTCCCCACTCTCGACAGAGTCCAGCCGTGTGGAGCACACGATGCTGCAAACTTGCATGTCATCTCTTTCAGGTGTGGCATTTCAAGGGGGCATGTGTCTTGAAAACAGCAACTGTGAGGACACTTGATAGTCATTTCCTTCAGTTCTGCTTTTGTCTCCCTAGGTGACTGTGGCCTTCCCCCAGAAGTACCTAATGCCCAGCCAGCTTTGGAAGGCCGTACAAGTTTTCCCGAGGATACCGTAATAACGTACAAATGTGAAGAAGGCTTTGTGAAAATTCCTGGCGAGAAGGACTCAGTGATCTGCCTTAAGGGCAGTCAATGGTCAGATATTGAAGAGTTCTGCAATCGTAAGTTCTTCATCTTTTTAGAAAAGTTCTGGGAATGGAATGTATCTTAAATTTATTTTTATATACCTTTGGAGTGACTAGTAATTGATAGTTCTCTAGCGTTACTAAACCCCAGGGTATACCCTGTTGGCACTTCACACTCCAGCTAGTTGAAGACATTTACCACCCTGAGTAGGTCCTGCTGCTTCATTAAGAGTTTTTCTTCCTAACACTGTACCTCTTGAACGAACTAGTAGAGAAAATAAACAATAGGTATTGTTTGGGGAGTAAACATATAAAATATATTTGGCAATTGCCTTGAGACACATAGCGTAAATGATATGTTTTCTTAAGTATTTTATAAAGTAGGACTTACCAAATACACCTCTGTGGTGGCATTTTTAAAAGCTCTCAATATTTACTTCAAAATCTGTTATACTTGTACATATTTATAAGGTACATGTGATATTCTGGCACATGCATACAGTGTGTCATGATCAATCAGGGTAATTGGATAGCCAGTACCTCAAACACTTGGTGTTTGTGTGGAGAATATTCCAAATCTTCTCTTCTTGCTACTTTGAAAAAATATATGTATATATATATAAATTGGGATATATATATAGGGAGATATATATATATATAATTGGGATATATATATATGGAGATATATAATTGGGATATATATATATAGGGAGATATATATATATAGGGAGAGAGAGATGTATAAACTGGGATATAGACAGGTAGATAGGTTGATTGTTAAAAATGAATAAGAGGCCCAGTGAAGAGTTGTTTGGGGGCTAACACAGTAACCGTGTTTGATACTGATACCTAGTAGAATTAAAAGAAATGAAGATTTCTCGTTTTAGGTGAATATACATACAGTCATCCACACCTTATATGCCCTTTGGTTTCATAAAATATATATTGGCATTATCTTGGAGGAAAAAAATCTGTTACTTACATAGCCCTGTATTAGCTTTGAGATATATGAGTAGAGATAAAGATAAAGAGACCCGATAACCTGACTTTGAACAACTTAAATCAATAGAAGCTACGGTAAATACAGAAATTGGCACAAATACCTTTAGAAGCCATGCGTGAAATAGGCTTTAACTTTTTATTTTTATCCACAATAGAGGCAGTAGGATGAAGTACATAGTCTTTGCACTTGTATCATGTTTTAACTCTTCCCCATGTTATTACTTTATCCAATCCTCCAAACAACCTCATGAGGTAAGTTGGGGCTCTTACACTCTTTTTATGGCGGAGGAGACAGACCCCAGTAGTTTAATAACTTCCTCAAGAGCAGCAGCTTTTACGCCAAAACCAAGGTGTAAACTTGGGTCTTCTGACTACAGATCCAATGATGACCCTTCCACTTGACCATGCCTCTCTAGATTCACATTTGTGGGCAATCTGTTTACAGGTGTAAATACTTTATGTATACAATTGACTCATCCTTGCCCCCAGGGCTCGTGGGAATTAAATGAGTTTGTACGTAAATAAATATTAGCCGCTATTATTGTTGTGCAGGACATTAGTCCAGAGGTCTGGAAATACCCTATTCCTGTACTGTATGGTGCTGTGTAGTTCTTTAGGGCAGGGTAAGGAAACCAACATTTATTGAATGCCAGAACTGGGCCAGGCAACTTAAATTTTTTTTTTTTTAAGTGGGGATAGTGATATGTGTGTACCAACTCTACTTCCTAAGCCTCTAGTAACTAGGAAATAAAGTATACATGTGAATACATTTGCTACATTGCAAGTGCCATGGTGATATTAATACAGTTAAGTACTAAATATGCGCAAAGCAGTAAAGAAAGGGGGTTATTAGGGTCCAGGTAATTAAGTATAGATTATAAAACAAAAATGGATACTACATTTTTTGTTGCTGCTTTTGTTAATACTTTTAGGTAGCTGCGAGGTGCCAACCAGGCTAAATTCTGCATCCCTCAAACAGCCTTATATCACTCAGAATTATTTTCCAGTCGGTACTATTGTGGAATATGAGTGCCGTCCAGGTTACATGAGAGAACCTTCTCTATCAACAAAACTAACTTGCCTTCAGAATTTAAAATGGTCCACAGCAGTCGAATTTTGTAAAAGTGAGTAAAATTTTTTAAAGTATTTTCAATCATGTGGTGTTTGGGGGAAATAGTATCCCTTCCTTCATTCATGCTAGAACTCTATGTGTATATATTATTATATAGGATGTTTCTTGATAGGACCATGAGTGTCAATTTATTTTGAATTAGACTAAATATTTATGTGGTAGGAATACTTATTCATTCAAAAATTTCACATTTAATTAGTTTGAGGTTACCTAAAATAAAACAAGTATATATTCTAAATTCGTTGCTTTTTCAAAACTTATTATAAACAGAAATTAGAATTAAAGAAGTCTAAGGGTCAGGCATGGTGGCTCATGCCTGTAATCCCAGCACTTTGGGAGACAGAGGCAGGTGGACCACTTGAGGTCAGGAGATTGAGAGTAGCCTGGCCAACATGATGAAACCCTGACTCCACTAAAAATACAAAAACTAGCTGGGTGTGGTGGCGCATGCCTGTAATCCCAGCTTCTTGGAAGGCTGAGGCAGGAGAATCCCTTGAACCTGGGAGGCAGAGATTGCAGTGAGCTGAGATTATGTCACCGCACTCCAGCCTGGGCAACAGAGCAAAACTCCATCTCAAAAAAAAAAAAAAAAGTCTAAGGATAAGAAATATCAGTGGTTCAGATGATGAATTTACATATATGTGCTTGATAATTTTTTCAAAATTTTTTCCCGAGCTTTATTGAGGTATAATCGACAAATATTATTTTAGGTGTACAACATGATGTTTTGATATATGTGCACATTGTGAAATGATTAACACAGTCAAGCTAATTAACATATCTACCACCTCACATAGTTACCTTCTTTGTGTGTATGCCTGATAATTTAATTTTAAAGAATCAATTTGTATTCTATTCTAGAGAAATCATGCCCTAATCCGGGAGAAATACGAAATGGTCAGATTGATGTACCAAGTGGCATATTATTTGGTGCAACCATCTCCTTCTCATGTAACACAGGGTAAGTTTGGGCATACTCAAACCCTGTATTTAGGAAATGAGAAAACAAATTAGGACTTAAGGTGAGATTGTTAGTTTCATGACTGGTATTCACAGCTAGTAGCAACTAAAACAATCCCTCTCCTCAAAGACCCTTCATCATGAGCTCATCACAGTTAAATTTAGTAAAATGGGGCAAGAAAGGAAGATTTCTTATACCACCAAAATTCTCTAAATTCTGATTTCAGTAAATATGTGATTCAATATAAAATTTTAAATGTGATTAATAAAAAAATTTGAGATGACGATACTTGCAGAAATAATTCTTCAAATGTTAAATACTAAACCAATCTTTAGTTGACCTAAGTAATGAATTTGCATGAGTTTTTCTGTATGCAAACAAGCTGTTACAAAACAGCACGAGTTAAAGACATTCCTAGTGTGAAAGTATTCTAAGTTCTTTGATAAGTTCTCTGTATAGGGAGAAGGAACTCATTCATTGAGTACCATCAATGTCTCAGACACTGTTGAAAACTTTACATTTATTTTCTCATTTCATATCTGTAAATTAAATAATTCTATTTTACTCTGTGTGTGTCCCTATTCTTTATGAAGTAAAAATATCTATCACTTGTCTCCTATACGAAACACAGATATTGGTTAGGTCATGAACACAAAATCTGGGAAGTACTTTGAACCCTTTAAATATAAGTACATTCTATTCTGTGAAGCCCATATTTAGAACTCAGAAGTATAAAATGTTCAATCATCTATGTCATTTAAAAATGTTTAAAACACTTTTATGCTTTCTAACATATTCCCCATGCAAATAAAAAATGTACATGTCTTATCTGTTTTTACTCTTTGGATGTCACCTTTTTAAACTTAATTTTTCTTTTCCTTTAAACTACTGTGTGGATTTTTATCAACTACTGTTTTATATTCACCTAATTGTGTAGTAAATATTTTAAGATAATAACCTGGAGAATTTGAGGAAAGTCAAATATGTGTGAATGTAACAAACTCTTTTTTCTTCCCCTGTTGCTTTAGGTACAAATTATTTGGCTCGACTTCTAGTTTTTGTCTTATTTCAGGCAGCTCTGTCCAGTGGAGTGACCCGTTGCCAGAGTGCAGAGGTAAGAGTTAAAAAATCTAAGCACTCAGATTGTGAGGCTGAGTACTCAATGATAAATTAATTTCTGCCCCTTAAGAATTAGCAGTGTGTATTTGTAGCAAACCCACCTTTCAATATATGAGTGCTTTGCTAATTTTAAGACCTTTTCTAGTGATGTTCCTTCATTTAGCAGCTGTGAAGATAAACCAGCAAGTTTTCTGAGTCCCAATTCCCAAACTATAGAATGAGGATTAAAAACAATCTTAGGTTTGTATTGCTCTTGGTCATTTATTGTCTAACCATTACTTCTAAAGTCAAGTATGATAGGTAAAAGATTTCCGCCCCACAATTTTATGTAAGAAAATAGTGTCAATCAGAGGGTCTATAAGACTTGACCCTATATCCTGAAACAAGTGGCAATGGAAGGCGTTTAACCCAGGTCTCTTATTTCAAACCCAGCGTTTTTCTAAAATCCATTGTTGCCTACATGCTGCTTCTTAGGATTAAAATAATTAACCGAGATAATTATCTAGAGGGGTTTTAAGGTGTGATATATTCTTATCATTAGAGAGATAAGCTTATACCGTCAAGAAGAAATACTGTGTCTGTATTTGAGAATCTTCTCAAAGAAAGATATGGTGCAGAAATAATATTTTAAATGGATATATATCCAGTCAAATTTATGTCAGTTAGAGACACATGTCTCTTGGAAATTGAGAGGAATAAAATACATGCAACATTTTAAAATGTAGGCTTGCTTTCTTTCCATCCTTCTCTCTCTCCACACACAATGTGCCCTCCTGCAAATGACTTCTGAAGGCCCTATTGTCAAAATTAATAAGTTAAAGTTTTTGTATGTTACTAGGGGAAGAAAACTAGAGTAGATTTAGTGTAATTTATCAAGCATTTATCGATTGACACTCTGGTAGGCAACGTGTAGGGTCAACTGATATGAAGACAAATAAAATGAAGCCGTGCCATCAAGGAGCCTATCCCTGCCACACCCACCATGTGCCCTTCTTTTTGAGATGTCATACTACTACCATTTTTTTCTCATTGTAGTTGTTTTTAAATTTTTCATCATTGCTACCCAGTAGCACCTTTCCCATTTTCGTTGTCCAGTAAGAGACATTGTAAATGATAGTGAATTAAAGATAGAAAACAAGGAAAAGCTGGGCCATATCTTTTGTTTGACCCAGGCAACATGTCACAAAGTTCAGACAAACAGTCTCCCATCTGAAGCCAGTATTTTCACAAGCACCTGCTGTGTCATGAATTTGACAGAAATGCAAACCCACTTTGTCTTCCTGCTTGCACATCTAGGCCACAGCCTTGCTTCCCTATCTGGTGTCTTGAACTCCATGCTGAATATTCTGATGTTCATGTTTTCCTCCTTGACTCTTCTATCCTCTCTGTGACTCAGCAACCACTGACATCTGCATCCTGTAGGAAAGAGCCCCTGTTCTTAAGCAATCCCAGTGCCTTCAAATATCCCTATAAGGCCTTACTTCTTTCAGGATCATTTTGATTTTCCACATAACTTGTTTTGACCATACCAAAAAGATTGAATGGAAAGTAAATTCTTAAACAATGTACTGCTTCACCTCAAGTATGTAGCCCTAGACTATAAACACATGAGGTTGCTTCAATGTCCATGCGTGAATATGGATACGAAGAAGGAAAGAACAGTGGACACATTCACTAATTGTCTATAGTTATACAGAAAACAGAGGTGCTGCTAGTTTACCTCTGAATGGAGCCTCACTGTCAGAGGACCTGTTTGCTTATCTCTCTGCCAATGTTTTCTTTTTCAAAATTTTAGTTGACTGATGGTATCTGCTAACCTAGAATCAATCCCTGCTATATAATGACTATCATGCCAGACCCTTCTCTTTATCTTAACTCCCCACATCTCATCCCTAAATCATTGTGCTTTACGTCCTCAATCTGTTTTTCAAACTTGTGTTTTGCTCTCCATCTGTATACTTCTAGCATAGTTTATTATTCCTCCTGTGGACTATTGCAATTAGGGCCACCCCTAACATTTTCAGGGCCCAGGCAAGAATATAAATGGAGGTTGCTGGCCTAAGACCCACCTTGTTTCAAATAGCCCTTCCTCTTCCCACACTGTATGGGTTCTCTGGTGCACATAAGCGGACAACTCGGCCTACATACCCAAGTCATGTCCACCACATCCACCATAACTTGTATCCACCCTCCATTGTCTGTTGGGTTAGAGGTGAGTATATCAGCAGGATAGACCACCCTCAAGAACATGGACCAGTGGGAGGGACCCTCTCAGGCCCTGGAAGGGGTGTTGGCACAGGGAATTCTGGGTGCTAGTTCCTGGAGCATGTTCTGGAATGGAGGAGAAGTCGTAGGACAGGCTGTCATTGAGTATATGCTATCAGCCTACAAACATCCCACCAACAGGGGAGAAATGCATCCAGAGGAGGGCCAGAGCACAGCCTTTTAAAATGTGGGGTCTGAGGCAGCAATCTTAGTTGCCTGGGTTCAAGAGTGACACTGATAGCAATGGCCTTCTGCCTCCATTCTTTCACTCTATTAATGTTTCATCCATATTTTACCCAGAGCGATCTGAAACACAGATGTGACTTAGACATCTATTTCCTCCTTAGAGCTTATTCATATCTCCTATCACTTAAAAAGCCCAAATTCCTTAGTATAGTATACAAGGCAGCCATGGTCTACCTACTGCTTGACACTCAGGTCTTGCCTTCATGTTTTATGCCTTATACATGCAAACTGCTGTGGTTTCCATGTACCTCTTTTTTTTCTTTTTTTTAAATTGAGACAGGGTCTCACTCTGTTGCCCAGGCTGAAGTGCAGTGGTGCGATCACAGCTCACTGCAGCCTCAACCTCCTTGGCCCAAGTGATCCTCCCACCTCAGCCTCCCTTGTAGCTGGGACTATAGGTGCACACCACCATGCCCAGCTAATTTATGTATTTTTTTGCATAGATAGGGCTTCCTCATGTTGTCCAGGCTGGTCTCGAACTCCTGGGCTCAAGCAGTCTGCCCGCCTCAGCTTCCCAAAGTTCTGGGATTACAGGTGTGAACCACCATGCCCCGCTGCCCCTTCTTTACTTAGCTATATTTTCCTTATTAAGAGTTAGTTCCCTAGCCCATCAGAAAGATTCCCAGGCTGGCTACTTCGGGATGACCCTTGCATTTTTTATTGAAATCATTTCTGAATCTTTTTTCCCACTAGCTTTTAAGACATGGGAACTATATCTTGTTCAGCTTTGCACTTCCAATTATAAAAAAATGCCTGGCGTGTGTTAGGCACTCGGAAAATGTTTGAACTGAACCAATGGTGTGTGTGTCTTTGCACACTCTAAGTTAGTGTAAATCAGAACAGCTTGTTGTTGCTGCTTGTTTTGATCCAAGACCGAAGAGTGATTGATAAATGTGCTAAGTATTTTCTGTGTTCTTAAGTATGTTTGGTGTAACATAATTTGGCATACACACATATTAAATTGCCTTCATTCTTAAAAAAAAAAAAAAGGACAACAACATCATGCCTTTAGATTATGTGGAACCATTGATTTTTTTTCTCAGGGTAACTGCCAGGGAGTGGTCCCTTTTTACACTATAACTAAAAAAACCTCTGCAAGTTCAGCTGCTCAGTAAGACTGTTTTGAATGAAGTCTCTGTGAGTCCATATGTGCTAAAAATTTTTACTCTAGAAGTCAAAATGTAATCCTGACATTTAAGATCTCTGCTCTATCCAAAATGATCTGTACTTAACTCTTAAACATGCTGCTTGAATTTTCAACTCCTTGCATTTGCTAGCGTTTCCCTCTTAGAGTGAAGAGCAATGCTTTCTCCGCTGTTCTCTCTCAAAAGAATGGTACATATTAGGTTTAAACTCAAGTTCTATTTCCCTGCCCAAGTCTTCTCTGACTACACTGCTTTCATCTCTAAAATCCTGCAGCATTCACTTTTCCTAGCACCGTTTTGATATGCACACATCTTACTATAATTTTTCTTTTACATACATGTTCTGAATCTTATTATTTCTATGAATTGGTCTCAAGGTTAGCATTTGTCTTCTACACCATTTGCATTCAAAGCTCCCACATACTACCAATTACTTAATAGGCATTTATAAGCATCTCTTGTTGGTAATGCTGAATTTAGAAAAATGATATTTTGATTTCTTTAAAATATAATCTTTAACATGTTTTGATTTTATTTGTAAAAATACTTTACTAGTTTTATTTATTTAAAAGATGTTGGAATTGTTTTTTAAGAAATTTATTGTCCAGCACCACCACAAATTGACAATGGAATAATTCAAGGGGAACGTGACCATTATGGATATAGACAGTCTATAACGTATGCATGTAATAAAGGATTCACCATGATTGGAGAGCACTCTATTTATTGTACTGTGAATAACGATGAAGGAGAGTGGAGTGGCCCACCACCTGAATGCAGAGGTAATCACTTTGGATAGTTATATTTTTGCTTTATTCTTACCCTCAGGTCTATATGTGGGTTGCAGACATTCAATAAACCCCCTAAGAAAAAAATGTAAAATGTTTACATATACATATTTGTATTTTTCTGTGGGACACAATTTTTCTACAGCTTCTCAGAAGGGTCTATGGCTTGTATACACACATACACACACATATTATGATGTGTATATATAAAATAGGCCTCATATTTTTGGCAAATTTGCTTAAATTTGCTGTTTTATACCATGTTGCTTTCAGTAAGTTAATATAGGTACTTTGTTTATACAAAGAGATATAAAGTGGTTTATTGGAGGGAGAATCTTAGATTGAAGGCTCTAGATAGTGATCATACCTGTTGCAACAACTGAGAAACTCTTGCCATCTGTTGACTTCACTGAATTAACATTCAATTCTTTTCTGCCTCCAGAATTTCTATTATTATCCATTCTCCTACATCCTTCTAGACGTTTTTCTTTCAATGTCTTTTTATACCCAGAAGGTACTCTCAGAATCCGTCGAACTGCTTTTTAAATATATTTTAAAAGAAATATTTAGACGATCAGTGAAGCTGGACTAAACATTGCCTAGTATCAATAGGTGGCGTTTAAGTAGTGGTGAATACCAACATGACTCAAGCATTTGAGTATTTACTTTTATAATTATAATTGAAATTTTATTAGTATGAATTTTAAAAATTCCTTATTAAAATAGGTTTTTATTATAAGTATTATACATAGACATAATGACATAATATTAAAGCCATGGAGATGAGTACAAAATGGGAAGTGAAAGTCTCTTCTCTATCACTAGTCCTACTCGGAGAGGTAACAATTTTTTACAAATTCTTTTGTTTTATTCTAGAATATAAATAAACATACAAATATTTTATATTTGTTATATCAATGGTGTGGGTATTCATTTATCTAACCAGTCCTCTATTGATGGCAATTTAGGTTTTTTGTTCTAGTTTGGTTTTTTTTTATGAACTATTATTACAAATGATGCTATAATATTCTTGTACATCTGTCACTGCACATGTCTGCAAGTACATTTGTACAATAAATTCCTTGTAGTATAATTATTTGTAACAAAGGTATGTGAATTACATTTTTCATACCCGTTAGTAGCACTGCTTTTTAAAAGACTGTACCAATTTAGTCTCCCACTGATACAACATCATTGTGGTGTTTGCACCTTTAATGATAATGATTATTAGGGAGATTTGACAATGTAAATGGTAAAAATTGTTTTTATTTGAATTCATTTAATTATGAAGTTTAGTGTGTGTGCTTTTTTAATTTGGCCATTTGATCCAGTTCATATTTATTTTTCCGAGTTTTATTAAATGATCAGTTATTTAGAGCTTAAAAAACCATGTGGAAGTACCCAGGTAGGTCATGGCAGGCTGATGCTTCCATTAAAACGACTATAAAATCTCAATAGATTACCAAAAAATTATATTTTTTAAGGCATAAGATACAGCTGTGGAAGCAACAAGGTCTGAATGAACTAAAATTCCTGGGGGCAGGTGGTGAAGGCAACCCATCCTGATGTAAGGCAGTTTTCCCTAGGGACCTTTGCTGATTCTGAACCTGGACTAAGGATTCACCTTGACCCAGACAAAAGACCACTTCTAGGAAACAGAAACCAGCAAAGCTTTAATGGTTATGGAGGGATAGGGTAATACACTGGAAATTGAGGCCCTCAAATGCAGAACCAATTTTTCCTAAAGGCCATTTGCAAATTTTGGGGCTGCATGTGAGGCTGGGAAGGTTGACCCAGAGCTTCTAAAGTACAAAATGAAATCTCTCAGAACCTGATGGTATTTGGATAGCATATACCCACCAGAGGAACAGGCTTTTATCTAGCATACCACAGGTCTCCCCTTTAGCACATCTGTGCTCGTTTTGAAACTGTATAGGGAAGGACATTAGATGGCAGGGAGAACTCTGAAGGACAGACCTGGATCTCCTGCCATCTTCCAAAGGTGAAACAACAAAAATCCGCCAGACTTTCAATCAGAAGCCCGGAAGGGCCACTCCCAAGGAACAGAGGCAAGAGCAGAAGTAGATGGAGTCTTACTGAAACTGAAACCCAGCTCAATTCCTAATAGGTTGAAGATATGATTACCTCAATGCAGTCTGCTTATCAGAAAGGCATATCATATCATCCGGATGTTTTATATACAATGTTTGGCATAACAAAAGACTGTTAGATATGGAAGGAAGCAAGAAAATGTGACCAAATCAAGAGAAAACAAAACCAAATAAAGAATATCCAGATAATTGAGTTAGCAAATGAGAACCTTAAAATAACTGATTAACAAGTTTAAGATGATAAAAGAAAAGAGAACTTCAGTTGGAATCTGCAAAAATGGAGTAAAATGAATATTCTACAACTGGAAAATATCTGAAATTAAGAACACAATAGATAGGTTTAGCTATTCAGACAGAGCAGGAAACAGTATTAGGAACTGAAAGATCGGTTAAAAATACCCAAACTGATGCACAAAGAGAAAAAGGAATGTGAAATATAGATAAAACTTTGAGACATTTGAGACATGTTAAACTGTGCTAACACGTTAGGAAAAAGAGAAAGTGAGACAAAAAGGAAGAGGGGAAGGAGGAGGAGGAGAAGAGAAATAGGAGCAGAAGAAATATTTAAAATGATACTTACTCAGAATTTTCCAAAACTGGTGAAGTACATTAGCCAACAGATTCAAGAAGCTCTCTGACTCTAAGCTGAATAAAAATAAAACCACTTTAGCAAAAAATCTAACTCTAAGCTGAATAAAAATAAAACCACTCATAGCAAAAACAAACAACAAAAACTTCAAAGAAGCAACAGTATAACTGATTACTGCTCAGCAAAAAATGATGCAAACCAAAAGACAATAAGAAGAAATCTTTAAAATACTGTAAGAAAATTACTGTTCACCTAGAATTTTATACCCAATTAATATATCATTCAAAACTGAATGCAAAATAGAGATGTATTCAGACAAAAACCAAGAAAACTTTGCATTAGCAGACCGAACATGCACAGAATGAGAAACTAAAGGAAATTCTTCAAGTAGAATGAAAATAATGCCAGGTAAAACATGAAAATACAAAAAAGGAAATGAACATTGACAAGGATAAATGAATACTGAGTTTACAAACAGTGAATGTAATGTCCTGTGGGGTCTGAATTATACATAGAATACAAATGCACAATAACAATGCGAAAGGCAGGAAGAGGTAAATTCATTTAAAGGTTACACAGTTCTAGCAGTACTGAAAAGGTGGTAAAAGTGATAGTTTGCGTAATTGACTTATAGTCTAATAAATATTGTGATCTCTAGGGTTGCTACAAATGAATGACAGAAGAATACATAAATCACAAGCTAATAAAAGAATAATAATGGATATTTAATCCAAAAGAGAACGAGAGAGAGAGAAGCAGAAAGGAACACAGAATAGATGGGAGAAATAGAAAACTAATAAGGTTGTTGATATAAACCCAAGTATGTCAGTAATTATGTTAAGTGCAATTTGACCAAGATTGTCAGACTTAAAAAGATTTTAAAAAGAACCTAGTTCTTTACTATTTACAAGAGACACAGTTTAATTACAAGAACACAGAATAGTTGAAAGTAAAGGATAGAAAAGTATACCATGCAAATATTAACCCTTCAAAATAAGCTGACACAGTTACATTAATATCAATGTATATTTTAAGATGAAACAGTTCATAATGATAAGGAGGCCAACTCAACAGTAATATATCATAATCTGGAATCT
The DNA here is from genome assembly GCF_029281585.2 of Gorilla gorilla gorilla. Taxonomy (NCBI): domain Eukaryota; kingdom Metazoa; phylum Chordata; class Mammalia; order Primates; family Hominidae; genus Gorilla; species Gorilla gorilla. The sequence goes on along the minus strand of NC_073224.2, from coordinate 49,422,134 downwards.
ATATGTACTTGATAAAATAGCTTCAATCTATATGTAGCAAAAATGGACAGAAAAAATAGACAAATACACACTCATAGTTAGAAAATTCCACACCTATCTCAATAGCTAATAGGACAAGCAACCAAAAATCAGTGAGACTAAAGATCTGAGCAACAATTAAACATACATACATATGAGACCATTGAATCTATTAGGACCGATGACAAGTATGTTTTTTCAAGTGCGCATGGGATATTTACCAAAATTGACCCTATGCTGGGCTCTAAGCTACAATACGTTGCAAAAGATTGAAGTTATTCAGAGCATACCTTCTAGCCACAGTGGAATTAAACTAGATGTCAGTAATGAAAAGATAACTAAAAAATTAACTTCTAGGAAATTTAAACTCTAAGGTAGTATATACATTCTCTGGATCAAAACTGAGAACTAACTTGATAGAACAAAATAATTTAGAATAGTTTTTATATAGGAGGGTCTTAGAATGAAAAGTTCATAAAAAAACTTTACTTATTTTAATAATGATTATCATTGTTTGAGCGCCTGCTAAATGCTGTTACCTGCTGGGCGTTTTACTCAATTTATCCCTTATAGCAGCCTGTGAGATAGGTTAGGAGGCAGAAAAAAATGACCGATACCATCTGAGTTCCTAGGGCATCCCGTGTGTGATGGGGCTGGCAACAGTCATCCTGGATGATGTAATCTCTTGCTTCAGGGACAGACACTGTGAAATAGCTTACTCAATTATTTCCCTTAATCCTTCCTCAATAATAATTACTCAATCTGTTCTGCTTTTATCCTCATTTTACAGATGAGGAAACTATAGCTTAGAAGGGTTAGGGACTTGCTAGAGCTCACTAATACGTGGTGAAATCAGGCTTCGGCACTACCCAATACTGCCTCAACAGGGGACTTTGTATAAGTGACCCAATGGCAGATGGCCTCTGAAGACTGAAAAAGTTGCTCTGCTGTTAGATTTATGCTTTTCAGAATATGTTCTTAATGAAAGTTTCACCTGACTTGTTATCTAGTCTGAAATCTGAAGAGGAACTGGTGTATGGAAAGTTGGTAACCAGCACAAGAGAATTAAAAGGAGTTATTTTTACTCAGACTCAAGTATCACTTTAAACAAGACGTGAAACAAAACAAGTTCTCAGGCTCATTAAGGTTAAGTGATAGAAAAGGCTGTGACTGTCTCTGTTGGCTTAGTTGTTCTAGAACAACATCCTGTTCTTTAGTATTAGCACAAAAGATAATTTGGGAGACAAAATAGAGATGTGCCACAGAATAAGATCACTAGTGACTCTTTGATTTGTTTATTTCACAAGAAGCAGCTTAAGCACCTCAGTATACTTTGGTATAAGTCTTCTTTAGTTACCCATAGGTATAATTTATATCAAAGCAAACACAACTTAGAACTTCAGCTCCTTGAGAAATACTCAATAAGAGTTGGTTTCCTGAAAGTCATACCTAGGTGTTTGTGGGGAGAGAGAAAGGATAGCCACAGAGCAAGCAATGGCTAAGAATGTTAATGTGGCCAGCAATATTTAGCTAACTTGTTTCTCAACCTTTTCTTTCACAGGAAAATCTCTAACTTCCAAGGTCCCACCAACAGTTCAGAAACCTACCACAGTAAATGTTCCAACTACAGAAGTCTCACCAACTTCTCAGAAAACCACCACAAAAACCACCACACCAAATGCTCAAGGTACAGAGACTCCATCAGTTCTTCAAAAACACACCACAGAGAATGTTTCAGCTACAAGAACCCCACCAACTCCTCAGAAACCCACCATAGTAAATGTCCCAGCTACAATAGTCACACCAACACCTCAGAAACCCACCACAATAAATGTTCCAGCTACAGGAGTCTCATCAACACCTCAAAGACACACCATAGTAAACGTTTCAGCTACAGGAACCCTACCAACTCTTCAGAAACCCACCAGAGCAAATGATTCAGCCACCAAATCCCCAGCAGCAGCTCAGACATCTTTCATATCAAAAACCCTATCTACAAAGACCCCTTCTGCAGCTCAGAATCCCATGATGACACATGCTTCTGCTACACAGGCCACACTAACAGCCCAAAGATTCACCACAGCAAAAGTTGCATTTACGCAGAGTCCTCCAGCAGCACGTAAGTCCACTAATGTACATTCCCCAGTGACTAATGGTCTCAAGAGTACACAAAGATTCCCTTCTGCTCATATTACAGCAACACGGAGTACACCTGTTTCCAGGACAACCAAGCATTTTCATGAAACAACCCCAAATAAAGGAAATGGAACCACTTCAGGTCAGTTGATACTGTTCAGGTTTACTGAGTATGGATCTAATGTGCTATGGTGGAAATATGAACTTGACCAAGATTGCAGGATTAAATGGTCTCTAATTTATTGTAGCCAGGGTTTTTCATACTAATACTTTTTACTTTATTTGGAAGCGGACTTGGATTGTACTAGGGCAAATCTTTAAAAAAAGAAACATTTACAATAATAGAGAAAAAGACTGTGGCCCCATTAAAAAAATGCTAAATTAAGATTGGTAAAAAAAAAAAATTCTGTTTTCTGTAGTAGTTTTAGGGAGTCAACAAATTATTCAAGACCCCTTCAAAGAACCAAATATGTACTGTCTTTAAGGCTGAGTCCTGGGTCTGGTTCATTGATAGAGATCCATCCCTCAAAGCATGCTAAGGAATCTTCCCGGATTCCCTAGAGTTGCAGATCTGCTAAAGCATCTCAATAGTATCGTCTAAGTAATTGAAAATACAGAGATCCTTTCAAATAGTTCGTATTATTACAAGGCTCTATAAACGATAGGTTCTCAGTGGCACCAAGTAATTGTGTTTTATCTATAGTTTTACCCATTATGACCGTATTTTCAAAATGATTTTATATATTTCATAATTGTTACCTTGAAGCCTATTTTGCCAGCACCTGGATATTTTTAAGAATTTAAACATTATGGATGTTATCGTTAAAGTTCCCTTAAAACATTTCCCCAGCCCATTTTTCTCCCTCTAAGGCAATTACTGCCCTGAAACTGATGTGCTTACTTCCTGTCTGTTTTCATTCTTATACTCCATGTTTCCATAAGTAGTACATAATAATGTTTCATATTTTTAAAATAATTTACAGAAACTGTGTATGTTTCATTACCTTTTAGCACTCAGCATTGGTTTTGTGGCTTACACTGATTAATTTAGATTTACTATACTAATTTTAATTCTTTATGTGGTTTTTTTACTTCTTTACAATTTTATGACATCTCTTGGTCTAAAATTTCTAGGTTGAACACGTCCAGTTTTTAATAGGGCAAGGCAAAGAGAAATAAGCATCACTTATAAATTTGTTATAGAACTAACTTTATTGACATATTTCCTTCTGTAAAAAGTATAAGATAATTTAAGACATTTAAACTGAACCTGATGAGTCAATTATAATATATCAATATTTGGGATCAAATTTTACTCTTAGGTACAATTAATTTACTCTTTCAGGGCACAATATAAAATGCCATATTTAACTCTTTTTTTTTTAATTGAAAAAAAAATTGTAGCCACCACTTACTGAGTATATACTATAGTGATATGTTCCGTTCACCTTCTATTTGATGCCACTCGTCTGTACCACAACGTTGCAAAGTATCTTCAGATTGATTTTATAGATGAGGAATTAGAGGCTTAGAGATTAATTCATCCAGTTCATATCCAGTGCACAGTTTAATCCTGCACTTTTTCTGCTGAGTAATATTGCTTGTTCTAAATGGCACTCTTGAGTCAATGTGTTCACCTCGCTTAGGAGAGCAGCTTATTTATTGTTATAAATATGCTTATCTGAAAGTAAATTTATTTTTGCAATGCCCCATCCATAGTCATTGAAAGATATAAATAATAAGGTGATATGGCATTTTTGAGTTTTGATACAGTCTTTTAAAAGGGACTTAGTCGTCTTATAGTTTCTTGTTAGTAGGATTGGATCAGCAATTATTTACTGTTTAAGTTTTCAAACATGTTTCTTGCCCTCAAGTCTTATAACCAAATTTAAATGGCATTTGTTTTGGTAGTCAATAACTCTTTATCATAATTTATATTTACAGTGTTGATTCTGTTGAACAGGTATAGACAGTAATGTTTACATTCTACTTGATAAGTTAATAATGTGTAATTGTTTTTATAAATTTATAATTATTTCATTTATGGAAATTTGAGTTGCTTTCGAGTTTTCTAGTGTAGTTTATTGATAGTATATGAAATTGCTAGCAAATCAATGACTTTAACAAATTTTTGTTGTTAATCCTTTTTTTCCCCTTCGTCTGTAGGTACTACCCGTCTTCTATCTGGTAAGTTTGGCTCTCAGGCCATTAAAAGAAATTGTTTTCACTGTGGGATATATAATCCATATTCCTGGGAGATAATATTGTCTTCTTGTTTTTAAAAAAATGTATCCTGCAATTTATTTTTAAACTTTTTAGTATGGAAAACTTTAAACGTCACTCAAATAGGGAAAATAGTACAGTGAATCCTCATATACTCGTTCGGATTCAGCAATTTTCAACTCATGGATACCCACTTCACCCACACTCCCTGGATTATTTGGAAGATAATCCCAGACATCGTATCATTTCCTTCATAAACATTTCACTAAGTAACCTTTATAAAAACATAACCATGTAGCATACCTAAAAAAATCCAGTAATTCCTTAATATCAGCAAATATTTAGTCAATATCCAAACTTCCCTGATTATCTTATAATTTTTTAATTGATACATAATGTTTTATATATTTATGAGGTACGTGTGATATTTTGTTACATGCATGGACTGTGTGGTTCTCAAGTTGGTATTTGGGGTATTCATCACCTTGAGTATTATTTTTGTGTGTTGGAAACATTTTAGGTCCTTTCTTCTAGTGACTATGAAAAATATATCACACATTATTGCTAACTATACTCACCCTACTCTGCTATTGAATATTAGAATGTAATCCTTCTATCTAATTGTATGTTTATACCCATCGGCCAAAGTCTCTTCATCCTCCCTCCTACTCACACACTTTTCTCAGCCTCTGGTATCTAACATTCTTCTCTCTACCTCCATGAGACCTTTTTTAGGTCTCACATGTGAGTAAGAGCATGTGATATTTGTCTTTTTTGCTTGGCTTATTTCATTTAATATAATGGCCTCTAGTTCCATTCATGTTGCTGCAAATGACATGATTTTATTCTTTTTATGGCTGAATGTATTTCATTCTATATATGCTAGATTTGTTTTCTTTCTTTTCTTTTTTTTATTTTTTATTTTTTTTTTGAGACAGGTTCTCGTCCTGTCACCCAGGCTGGTATGCGGTGGTGTGATCGTAGCTCACTGCAGTCTCGAACTCCTGGGTTCAAGCGATCCTTCCACTTCAGCCTCCCAAGTAGCTGGTACTACAGGTGTGTGCCACGACACCCGGCTAAGTTTTTGAAATTTATTTTTTGTAGAGACAGGATTTTCCTATGTTGCCCAGGCTGGTTTCGAACGCCTGGCCGTAAGCGATTTTTCCGGCCTCCCAAAACATTGCGATTATAAGTGTGAGCCACTGCACCTGGCCCCACATTTTCTTTATCCATTTGTACATTGATGGACACTTAAGATGATTCCATATCTTTGCTATTGTGAATAGTGCTTCAATAAATATGTGAATGCACATATCTTTTTGATATATTGGTTTTATTTTCCTTTGGATAAATACCCAGTAGTGGGATTGCTGGATCCTAAGATAGTTATATTTTTTTATGTTTTCAGGAACCTCCATATTGTTTTTCACAGTGGCTGTACTAATTTACATTCTCACCAACAGTATATAAGATTTCCCTTTTCTTCACGTCCTCACCAGTGTGTAATTTTTTGTCTAAAAATGGCCATTCTAACTGAGGTTAAGAACTGATAGCTCATTGTGGAGCTTGATTTGCATTTCCATGATGATTAGTGATGAGCAGTTTTTCATATACCTGCTGGTCATTTGTATGTTGTCTTTTGAGAAATGTCTGTTCATGTCTTTTGCCCACTTTTTAGTGTGATTATTTGTTTTTCGCTAGTAAGTTGAGTTCGTTGTATATTCTGGATATTAGTACCTTTACAGATGAATAGTTTATAGATATTTTCTTCCATTTAGCAGGTTGTCTCTTCACTCTGTTGATTGTTTCCTTTGCTGTACACAAGCTTTTTAGTTTAATATAGTCCTATTTATCTATTTTTGTTTTTATTGTCTATGCTTTTGAGGTTTTAGCCATTAAACCCTTGCCTAGACTAATGTCCTGTAGCGTCTTCCTGATGTTTTCTTCTAGTAATTTTATAGTTGTGGATCTTATGTTTAAGTTTTTAATCATCTCGATTTGATTTTTGTACATGGTGAGGGGCAGAGGTCCAGGTTCATTCTTCTGTATTTTCCCAGCACTATTTATTGAAGAAGGTATCCATTTTCCAATGTATGTTCTTGGCACCTTTGTAAAAAAATCAGTTAGCTATAAATATGTGGATTTATTTCTGGGTTCTCTATTCTGTTCCATTATTCTGTGTGCCTGTTTTTATACCAATACCATGCTGTTTTTGGTTACTATAACCTTATATTTTGAAGTCAGGTAGTGTGATGCTGCCAGCTTTGTTTTTGCTCGGGTTGTGTTAGCTCTTTGGACTGTTTTGGTTCCACAATCATTTTAGGACTTTTTTTGTTCTATTTCTGTGAAAAATGACATTGATATCTTGATAGGGGTTGTACTGAATCTTTCGATTGCTTTGGCAGTATAGTCATTTTAACAATAATAGCTCTTCCAGTCCGTGAGCATGGGATGTCTTTCCCTTTGTGCCCTCTTCGATTTCTTTTATCTGTGTTTTGTAGTTTTCCTTGTAGGGGTCTTTCACCTCCTTGGTTAAATCTGTTCCTAGGTATTTTATTTATTTTTTTAGTCATTGTCAATGGAATTGCCTTCTTGATTTCTTTCTCAGTTTGTTCATTATTGTATAGAAATGTTATTGATTTTTGTATGTTGATCTTGTATCCTGCAACTGTACTGAATTTATGAGATCTAAGAGTTTTTGGTGAAGTCTTTAAGGATTTTTTTTTACATATAAAATCATATCATTAAAAAAGAGGGACAATTTGACTTCCTCTATTCCAGTTTGGATGCCTTTTATTTCTTTCTTTTGCCTGGCTGCAAGTTAATGAAATGAAAACTTGGTTATCTATGAGCCAAATGAAACTTGGTTCTTCAATGAAATGGAAACTAGGGCTTACAGCACTATGTTGAATAGAAGTGGTGAAAGTAGACATCCTTCTCTTGATCCAGTTCTTAGAAGAAAGGCTTTCAGCTTTTCCTCATTCAACAGAATATTAGCTGTGGGTTTGTCATGTATGACCTTTATGATGTTAATATGCTTCTTCTATGCCTAGTTTGTTGAGAGTTTTATTGATTTGTATGTGTCATCCTTGCATCCCTGGTCGAAATCCCACTTGGTCTTGGCATACTAATTTTTTGATGTGGTATTGGATTTGGTTTGCTAATACTTTGCTGAGAATTTTTGTGTCTATATTCATCAAGAGTATTGGCCTGTGATTTTGTTGTTCTTGTTGTGTTCTTGTCTGGTTTTGGTATCAGGGTAATGCTGGCCTTATAGAATGAGTTAGGGAAAGTTTCCTCCTCTTCAGTTTTTTGGAATTGTTTCAGGAGAATTGGTATTAGTTCTCTTTTGTGTGTTTGGTAGCATTTGGCTTTGAATCCATCCAGTCCTGGGCTTTTCTTTGTCAGGAGACTTTTTATTACAATTCAGTCTTACTACTCATTATTGGTCTGTTCAGATTTTCTGTTTCTTCCTGACTCAGTCTTGATAGGGAGCATGTCTCCAAGAATTTATTCATTTCCTCTAGGTTTTCCAGTTTGTCAGTGTATAGTTGTTTATAATAGTCTCTGATATTTTGTATTTCTGTGGTATCAGTTGTAATGTCTCTTTTTTCATTTCTGATTTTATTTGGGGCTTCTCTCTTTTTTTCTTGGTTAGTCTAGCAAGTACTTTATCAATTTGGTTTATCTTTTCAAAAAAACAAGTTTTCACTTTATTGTTTTTTAGTCTCTATTTTGTTTAGCTCTGCTCTGATTTTTCTTATTTCTTTCCTTCTGCTAATTTTGGGGTTGGTTTGTTCTTCCTTCTCTAGTTCCTTAAGATGCATTGTTAGATTGTTTATTTGAAATCTTTCTACTTTTTTGATGTAATCATTTATTGCTGTAAACTTCCCTGTTAGCACTGCTTTTGCTATGTCTGATAAGTTTTGCTACACTGTTGCTATTTCTATTTTTTCAAGAAATTTTTTGTCTAATCCTGAATTTCTCCCTTGACCTAATGGTCATTCAGAAGCATGTTGTTTAATTTTCATTTATTTGTACGGTTTCCAAAGTTCCTGTTGTTATTAATTTCTAGTTTAATTCCATTATGGTTTGAGAAGATACTTGCTACAATTTTGACTTTTTCAAATTTATTGAGACTTGTTTGGTATCCTAACATATGTTCTATTCTGGAGATTGTTTCATGTGCCATTGAGAAAATTCTGTAGCTATTGGGTGAACTCTTCTGTTAGTGTCTGTTAGGTCCATTTGGTTTAATGTGCAATTTAAATCCAATGTTTCTTTGTGAATTTTTTGTCCAGATGAGCTAATGCTGACAGTGGGATGTTGAAGTTCTTAACAATTATTGTATTGGAGTCTATCCCTTTAGATTGGACAATATTTGCTTTATATGTTTGGGTACTCCAGGATTGGGTGCATACATACTTAGAATTGTTATATCCTCTTGCTGAATTGATCTCTTTGTCAATTATATAATGACCTTCTTTGTCTCTTTTTACTGTTTTTTTACCTAAAGTCTGTTTCATCTGATATAAGTACAGCTACTCCTGTTTGTTTTTGGTTTGTGTTAGCATGGAGTATCTTTTTGCATCTCTTTACTTTCAGTCACAATGTGTTTTCACAGATGAGATGAATTTCTTCAAAGAAACGTATAGTTGGGTTGTGTTTTTGCATCCATTCAGCCAGTATACATCTTTTAAGAGGAAAGTTTAATCTGTTTACATTCAGGGTTATTGATATGTGAGGAATTATTCCTGTCATCTTATTAATTGATTTCTGGTTGTTTTGTTCCTTTTGTTCTCTCTTATTATTGTGATGTAGAGTTTTTCTTTCATAACATTTTAGTCTTTTCTCTTCTTTGTGTGTTTGCTCTACCAGTGGTTTTTAAAATTTCTGTGTGTTTTCATGATTGTAGATATCATTCTCTCTTCTGGGTATAGCACTCCCTTAAGCATTTCTTGTAAGCCATCTCATGGTGATGAATTCCATCATGGTGATTAATTCCATCAGCTTTCTTTTGTCTGGGAAAGACATTGTTTATCCTTCATTTATGAAGGATAACTTTCCTAATCCTTGGTTGGTAGTCTTTTTCTTTCAGCGCTTTGAGTATATCATCCTGTTCTCTCCTGGCCTGTAAGGTTTCTGCTGAGAAATCCATTGTTAGTCTGATGGGTTTCCTTTATAAGTGACTAGATGCTTTTCCGTTGCTGTTTTTAGAACTCTCTCTGTCTTTGACTTTTGACAGTTTGAGTATAGTTTCTCATGGAGAAAACCTTTTTTTTTTTTTTTTTTTTTTTTGATTTTGAGACAGAGTCTCATTCTGTCACTCAGCCTGGAGTACAGTGTTGCAATCTCAGCTCACTGCCGCCTCTGCCTCCCAAGTTCAAGCGATTCTCCCACCTCAGCCTCCCGAGTAGTAGCTGGGATTACAGGTGTGTGTTACCATACCCATCTAATTTTTGTATTTTTAATAGAGACAGGGTTTCACCATGTTGGCCAGTCTGGTCTCGAACTCCTGACCTCAGGTGATCCACCCGCCTCGGCCTCCCAAAGTGCTGGGATTACAGGCATGAGCCACCGCACCGGGCCAGAGAAGACCTTTTTAAATTGTATCTACTTGGTGATCTCTGGGCCTCCTGTGTCAGGATGTCTACATTTCTTGTTAGACTTGAGAAATTTTCCTCTGTTGTTTTAGTAATAGATTTTCTAATCCTTTCACTTTCTCTTCACCTTCTGAGACTCCTAAAATTTGAATAGTTGGCCACTTTAGGGTGTCCCATATGTCATGTAAACTTTGCCCATTTTTTTATTCTTTTTTCCTTATTCTTATCTGACTGTGTTATCTCAAAAGACCTGTCTTCAAGTTCTGAGATTCTTTCTTCTGCTTGATCTAGCCTATTATTGATGCTTTCAAGTATATTATGTATTTAATATTTCATCAAGTATATTATGTATTTCATCAATAAATTATTTCCAGAAGTTGTTTGGTTCTTTTATATGTATCTTTTTTTGATAAACATCTCATTAATATCCTGAATTGTTTTTCTGATTTCTTTGTATTTTTTTAAAACAAATTTTAAAGTTTGTATCTCACCTCCCTGAGCTTTTTTAATATCACAACTTTGAATTCTTTTCCCAGAATTTTGTAAATTTACTTTTGATTGGGATCTGTTGCTGGAGAATTATTGTGTTCCTTTGGTGGTATCATATTTTCTTGTTTTTTCACGTTTCCTGCATCCTGAAGTTGATATCTGTGCATCTGATGTGATATTTGCTGTTTCTAATTTTTCAAATTTGCTTTTGTAGGGGAGGACTTTTCCTGAAGATGTATTTATGGTGTCAGTTAGGTGGGGCACTTTGGCTTTGATTCTGGGTGCATGCAGTAGTGTAGTTTCTGTATGACTTTCAGCTGTAAATATCATCAGTGGTATCTGTCATTTCCTCAGTGCTTTAGGATGCAGTTACTAGTGGAGATTTGCTAGGGAATAGGATGCCATGTGGGCCAATCTTCGGACCCAGGTGTTGGCAGTGGTGGGCTGAGTTTGCCTGTCCTTGGGCCCAGGGTGATGTTGCTGGCACCAGTGTTAGCAAGCCCAATCAGTCCAGTTATTGGGTCTCCAGGTGGCTCACTTGCGTGCCAGAAATGGCAGGTGACCTGGTTCTCAGGCTACTTGGCAGCAAGTGGGGGCATGGGTGATGGCAGTAGTAGTGGTGGGACAACCCTGTGGGACACAAGCAGTCTGTGCCAGTGTTGGCTGTGGGTGCGGTGATTGGGTGGATCAGTTTCCAGGTCTGCAGGTGGCTTACCAGCTGTGATGTTAGTGGCAGGTTGAGTGGGCCTGACTTCAGACACCAGGAAGAGTGCTCAGCTGCTATTGGTGGTGGACTGGCTGAGCATCCGGGTACCTAGATGGCAGGCTTGTGTACTGAGAGGGTGAGGCTGGGCCAGATGGACTTGTCCTCAGGCCTCCCTGTGGTGCATGTGAGTGCTGGCTGTGGTAGGAAGAGGTAGAGTATTCCTAGGCTACTGGTGGAATGCTTAGGTGAGGACAGTGTGGCTGTGCTGTGGACCAGCTACTTGGGACAGCAGTGTTGTTTTCAATTGGGAGCAGCCACAGAGAGGTGGCTGGGGCACATGCAGTTTGCTCATGCCTCAGGAGCAGCCATAGCCGCATGCATTGGAATTTGTCCTCAGGGAACCAGAAAATGCCTGGCTGCTCCTCTATTGGGGGTGTCAGGTCGCTCCCAGTGGCTCCTGCTTTGGCTCGGGCAACAGTGGCCACAGAGCAAGATGCAGTCTGGGAGGGGCTGGGCTCTCAAAATAGTCTTGTGCTGTGGCTGCTTAGGACTCAGTGGTTTGTAGTACTCAGTGTGAACTTACTCTCTGGAGTAATGCCATCACACTGTCTCCAGGCAGCTTCCTATGTTAGATCTAGGGCCTACGAGAATCAAGGGACTCCTGTAGCTAGGATTGTGGGAGTCTTCAGAGGGAATGTGGACTGCTGGGGTTCTCTCACTTACTCTTTTCCTGCATTAGGGAGTCTCTCCAGGCTTCCAGGCAATCTCAGCCAAACAGGCTGCCTGGCTTCTGTCTCCTTCCTTGCTTTGGTGCATCCTGTCACTTGTTTGTTAAATTCTAGTGTTCTCTCTTTGATGATCTCTTCAAAATGTGATTATGTAATTCCTGCTTAGGTTTCTCTCCATGGAAGAGGAGAAGACCAGAGGCATCTAGTCAGACATCTTGAAGCCACTCCCTATGATACTGTCTTAGGAAAACAATCAACATGTAGCGTTCATGGATACCAAAGGGAAAATGGGTAAACACATTTTTTTTTTTTTTTTTTTTTTAGACGGAGTCTCGCTCTGTCGCCCAGGCTGGAGTGCAGTGGCGCGATCTCTGCTCACTGCAAGCTCTGCCTCCCGGGTTCACGCCATTCTCCTGCCTCAGCCTCCCAAGTAGCTGGGACTACAGGTGCCTGCCACCACACCCGGCTAATTTTTTGTATTTTTTAGTAGAGACAGTGTTTCACCGTGTTATCTAGGATGGTCTTGATCTCCTGGCCTCGAGATCTGCCTGCCTCGGCCTTCCAAAGTGCTGGGATTACAGGCGTGAGCCACCGCACCTGGCCAGGTAAACACATTTTTTTTCTTCCACCTTTTATTTTAGGTTTGGGAGGTACTGGTGAAGGTTTGTTACATGGGTAAATTGTGTGTCATTAGGGTTGAGTGTACATAATATTTCATCACCCAGGTAGTGAGCTTAGTACCCAATAGGTAGTTTATTGATTCTCACCCTCCTCCCACCTTCCATTCTCAAATAAGCCCTGGTGGCCATTGTTCCCTTCTTTGCATCCATGTGTACTCATTGTTTAGTTCCCACTTATAGATGAGAAGATGCAGTATTTGGTTTTCTGTTCCTGCATTAATTCACTTAGGATAATGGTTTCCAGCTGCATCCGTATTACTGCAAAGGACATGATTTCATTCCTTTCTATGTTTGTGTAATATCCCGTGGTGTATATATATACCACATTTTCTTTATCCAGTCCACCACTGATGTGCATCTAGGTTGATTCCATGTTATTGTGAAAAGTGCTGATGAACATATGTGTGCATATGTCTTTATGGTGGAATGATTTTTGTTGGTTTAGGTATATACCCAATAATGAGATTGCTAGGTCACATGGTGGTTCTAAGTTTTTTGAGAAATCTCCAAACTGCTTTCCACAGAGGCTGAACTAATTACATTCCCACCAGCAATGTATAAGTGTTCTCTGTTTTCCACAACCTTACCAACATTTGTTATTTTTTCACTTTTTAATAATAGCCATTCTGTCTGCTATGAGATGGTATCTCATTGTGGTTTTGATTGCATTTCTCTAATGATTAGTGATGTTGAGCATTTTTTTCATATGCTTGTTGGCCTCATGTATGTCTTCTTTTGAGAAGTGTCTGTTTATGTCCTTTGCCCATTTTTTAAGGGTTGGTTTGATTTTTGTTTGTTGATTTGTTTAAGTTCCTTAGAGATTTTGAATATTAGAACTTTATTAGATGCATAGTTTGCAAATATTTTCTCCTTTTCTGTAGGTTGTCTGTTTTCTCTGTTGATATATATTTTTTTGCCATGCAGAAGCACTTTAGTTTAATTATGTCCCACTTGTCAATTTTTGTTTTTGTTGCAATTGCTTTTGGAGACCTCATCATGAAATATTTACCAACACCTATGTCAGAATGGTATTTCCTAGGTTTTCTTCTAGAGTTTTTATACTTTTAGGTTTTAAGTTTAAGTCTTTAATCCATATTGAGTTGATTTTTGTATATGGTGAAAGGTAGGGGTCCATTTTCAATCTTCTGCATATGGCTAGCCAGTTATAGCATTTATTGAATAGAGAATCCATTCCCCATTGCTTGTTATTGTCAACTTCATTGAAGATCAGATGGTTGCAGGGGTGTGGCTTTATATCTGGGTTTTCTAACCTCTTCCATTGGTCTGTGTGTCTATTTTTGTACCAGTACCATGCTGTTTTGGTTACTGTAGCCTTGTAATATAGTTTGAAATCAGGTAGTGTGATGCTTCCAGCTTTGTTCTTTTTACTTAGGGTTGTTTTGGCTATTTGGGTTCTTTTTTGATTCCATATGAATTTTAGAATGTATATTTTTTAATTCTCTGAAAGATATCATTGGTAGTTTGATAGGAATAGCATTGGATCTATAAATTGTTTTGGGCAGTATGGCCCTTTTTAAAAATTTTGTATTAATTTTTTTTTTTTTTTTGAGACAGAGTCTCACTCTGTCACTCAGGCTGGAGTGCAGTGGCATGATCTTGGTTCACTGCAACCTCTGTCTCCTGGGTTCAAGCGATTCTCTTGCCTCAGCCTCCCAAGTAGCTACGATTACAGGTGCACACCACCACACCCAGCTAATTTTTGTATTTCTAGTAGAGATGAGGTTTCACCATGTTGGCCAAGCTAGTCTCAAACTCCTGACCTCAAGTGATCCACCTGCCTCAGCCTCGCAAAGTGCTGGGATTACAGGCATGAGCCACCATGCCCAGCAGTATGGCCCTTTTAAAAATATTTATTCTTCCTATGCATGAGCATGGAATATTTTTCCATTTGTTTGTATTGTCTCTGTCTTCTTTGTTTTGTATTTCTCTATAGAGATCATTCACCTCCCTGGTTAGCTGTATTCATAGGTATTTTATCCTTTTGTGGCTATTGTGAATAGGATTGCATTCTTGATTTGGCTGTCAGCTTGACATTGTTGGTGTATAGAAATGCTTCTGATTTTTGTACCCCGAAGCTTTACTGATGTTGTTTAACAGTTCTAAAAGCTTTTGGGCAGAGACTGTGGAGTATGCTAGGTTTAGACTCATATCATCTGTGAATAGAGATAGTTTACTTCCTCTCTTCCTATATGGATGCCTTTTATTTCCTTGCCTGATTGCTGTGGCTAGGATTTCCAGTACCATGTTGAATAGGAATGATAATAGTGGACATCCTTGTCTTGTTGTGGTTTTCAAGGTGAATGCTTCCAGCTTTTGCTCATTCAGTATGATGTTGGCTGTGAGTTTTTCCTGGCGGCTCTTATTATTTTGTGGTATGTTCCTTTGATGCCTAGTTTGTTGATGACTTTTAACATGAAGGGATGTTGAATGTTGTCAAAAGCCTTTTCTACAACAATTGAGATGATCATGTGGTTTTTTTGTTTGTAGTTCTGTTTATGTGATGAATCACATTTATTGATTTGGATATGTTGAGCCAACCTTGCATCCCAGGAATAAAGCCTACTTGATTGTGGTAAGTTAGGTATTTGATGTGCTGCTGGATTCGATCTGCTAGTATTTTGTTGAGGATTTTTGCATTTACTTTCATCAGGGATGTTGGCCTGAAGTTTTCTTTTTTTGTCCTGTCTCTTTGCCAGATTTTGGTATCAGTGTGATGCTGGCCTTATAGAATGAGGAGTCCCTCCTCCTTGATTTTTGGCATAGTTTCAGTATGATTGGTACTGGCTCTTGTTTGTATGTTTGGTGGAATTTGTCTGTGAATCCATCTGGTACAGGGCTCTTTCTGGTTGGTAGGTTTTTTAAATTACTGATTCAATTTAAGAACTTGTTATTGGTCTGTTCAGGTATTTAATTTCTTCCTGGTTCAATCTTAGGAGGTTGTATTTTTCCAAGAATTTACCATTTCTTCTACATTTTCTAGTTTATGTACATAGAGGTGTTCAAAATAGTCTCTGAGGGTGTTTTGTATTTCTGTGGGGTTGGTGGTAATGTCCCCTTTGTCATTTGAGATTGTGTTTATTTGGATTTTCTCTCTCTTTATTAGTCTAGCTAGTTGTCTATCAATCTTATTTATTCTTTCAAAAAACCAGCTTTGGTTTTGTTGATCTTTTGTATGGATTTTTGCATCTCAGTTTTATTCAGTTCAGCTCTGATTTTGGTTATTTTTTTTCTTCTGCTAGCTTTTGGGTTGGTTTGCTCTTGTTTTTTCTAGATCCTCTAGAGGTGATGTTACTTTGTTAATTTGAGATTTTTCTAACATTTTGATGTAGGTGTTTAATGCTACAAACTTTCCTCTTGACATTGTTCTGGCTGTGTCCCAGACACTCTGGTATGTTGTATCTTTGTTTTCACTAGTTTCAAAGAATTTCTTGATTTCTGCCTTAATTTTCAGAATGCCAAAAGTCATTCAGGATTAGGTTGTTTAATTTCCATGTTATTATATAGTTTTAAGAGATCTTCCTGGTATTGATTTATATTTTATGCTGTGGCCTAAGAGTATGGTTAGTATGATTTTGGTTTTTTGAATTTGTTTAAAATTGCTTTATGGTTGAGCATGTGGTCAATCTTAGAGTATGTGCTATGTGCAGATGAGAAGAATGTATATCCTGTTGTTCTTGGGTGTAATGTTTTGTAGATGTCTGTTAAGTCCATTTGGTCAAGTGTCAAGTTTAGGTCATGAATATCTTTGTTACTTTTCTGCCTTGATTATGTGTCTAACATTGTCAATGGGGTGTTGAAGTCTCCCACTGTATTGTGTGGTTATTTCCATCTCTTCATAGGTCTTTAAGAACTTGTCTTATGAATCTGGATGATCCAGTGTTGGATCTGAAAAGAGTAATAAAAACATTATCATTACTATCATTATTATTTATTGTGGTTATTTTATATTTTGAATGAACTTCTAAGCTAAAAGATTTATCTTGAAAGATTCCAACTGTTGGAATTCACTTTGTTTTAAATAGAAATAAATGTGTTTCAAATGAAAGTCTGATGATTTAATGATCACAAAAGTGATGAGTTTAATAAATGAGTTTTTTCTCACCTGCTCAATGGCACTCAATGAAGGTTTGAAATGCCTTTTTTTCCTGAAATTCTTTAAGTATTTATACCCTTTGATTTTCTAGAAAACTTCCCTTAGTCTTAGTTGGCATTCCAGCTTGTGTTAAAAAATAAAGAGGAAGTCCTTCCTTCTTAAACTGGACATATGGCAACATTTTTTGTGTGTGATTTCATATTTGTAGGAAATAAACCTGAAAATTATATTCATTAAATTTATTATGTGAATGAGGTTACTCTTCTTTAAAGATAAATTAACTCTACTGCAAGAAAATTGTTTCATCAATTACACTGCAATGTAAGTAAAATGATACAGATGATCTTTGAATTTTGGAAGTATTTGATTTTTTTTTTCCTATTCTGCTAAGGAAGAAAGACTGACTAATGTTACAGAACTTTCTAATTTGCCTTGTAAATGAAGCATGTGTTGTGAATTTTAAATCTATTCTTCCGTTGGCTTTGTATAAGTGTTTCCCAATTTTTTTTTGTGGGGGGTGGGGGGGTGCGTTAATTCTTGCTCTCTCCTCACCAAAGACCTTTTTAGACATTTTTTCTTGATCATCCTCCACCACACATATACTGTAAATCAGTTTATGTATCACATATATATCTGCACTCTGTACTTAAAAAAGGAAAATTTTTTTTTAACTTTCATCAGGTATCACCCCCATTGAGAATGCTTGCTTTCTGTTGGTTTTGTTTTTATTGTTTTTAAAGACAAAATCATATAGAAGAAAGAACTTAACCTCTGGAGTCAAACCAGTCGGATGTTGGTTTGAATCCTGTTTTTTTCACTTAGTAATTATTCAACCCAAGTGATTAACTTAATCTCTCTGAGACTCAGTTTTCTCATGTAAGAGATAGAGATTGTGATTCCTGTGAAGTATTTGAAGCTTAATGTGATTAGTGGGTATGAAAACTCCAAGCACAGTCCTAAAAGTTGAATAAATATTAGCTTAAGGAAGTCACTGCATGCAATCACTATTATTTTCCTAAGCTGGATTTCTGATAATTTCATCACTCCCTCTGGCCACACCAAAGAATAAGAACAGTCTTTTATTCAGGTAATATTTACATGTTTTCTCTGTGGCAAGTACTGTACTGATTTTTTTTAATGTATTATTTCATATTCTTCTCACAACAATCTTATAATGTAGCATTTATACCCCATTTTCAGCTAAGAGAACTGTGGTTTTGCAAGATTTGTAACTTGCCTTTCACAGAGCTAGTAGGCAGTAAATAGAGGCCGATGACTAGTTTCTCTGTTACCAGGTTTATTGTTTTTTTTTTTTTTTTTTTTTTTTGGAGGGGGGACAGGGTCTCACTCTGTCACCCAGGCTGGTGTGCAGTGGTGCAATCTCGGCTCACTGCAACCTCTGTTTCCCAGGCTCAAGTGATCTTCCCAGGTACTTTAAAAGATAGAAAGATGCTCATCCTAGTGACAGACCAAGAGACAATACAACCCAAATTGGACAATTAAGGTGCCGTGATTCCCTACAAGTATTGCTTTATTCCCCTCTGTTGCTAAAGTCCTATACTGAGACATTCATAAGTCCCTCATGGGGACTAATAGATCAATTTAAAGAATAATAAATAAGAAGTCAGGAAATATTCAATGAAATATAGAAAATATTTTTTCTCTATCCCCTAACAATTGTGTACTTATTTATCCTTTAAACTTGAATATGGCATATATTACAGACTAGCCCAAATCTAAATGTACTTTCAAGAGTCTTGACTCTTAAGTAGCTATTTGAAGTTAATAAGATGTGGTTACAGGGGTCTTTATGTCTTATTACATGCCCCTATACATGACAAACTTAAATCCCATTATAAAGTGACATCAGTTATCTGCCTGTTATTCAGGTTTAAGTCAGATAATATAATCATATAATCTTTCTGTGATACGTTTAGTCTGGAAAAGGAAGTATGTGAATTTCCCTTATTAAAAAAATTGAAGAAATACAGAGGTACAGAAAATCCAACGATGATGGCAAGACACTTAAAGGGTCCTGTGGATGTCTCTCTGAGGAAGCAGAGTTGAATCTGCATTTACAAAATGGAAAATTTAAGGGTTACTCAAGCATACTGTTTTTCAAATCATCTATGAAAATCTCTTCCCAGGGTGACTTCACTTGTCCACAGGCCCTTTATTCTGTTACATTAAGTATGATATAAGCAAGAACAAAACCTTTCCATAACTTTTTGTTTTCATAGCACATGCATTGCATTTCCACTTTGTTAGCTCTGCAAGTTAGACCTTTTGAAGTGTCTGGGTCATCCCACATTTCTTCAAAAAAGATGATGTGCATCCTCTAGGTCACTCCAGTTCTTGGAGGTAGGTAGATAGAATTCTAAGTTGGGTTCTTTGGCAGTGAAGATGATACCCTATATATTAATGTAGTATCTGTCTAATGTAAATTTTGTTTGATGAATATCAGGTATTTTATTGAAAATATTTCAAACAGTTACAATTATGGCCTGAATCTGGGGCTAGAAGTGAGTTTTTCTATGGCAATAAACTGTTTGACTTACCCTTTCTTGGTCTCAGTTTTCTTATCTGGAAACAAGATATTAAGTGCAATTTAATAAATATTTGTTAAACACTTTCTACTGTTCTACTGTTTGCCATGCACTGTGTTAATAATGAGAGGTGATCAATGAGATAATAGGTGGCAAACTGCTTTGCAATGTTTTCAACACTGCAATACAGTTCTACATGATGGGGAACCTTACTAAAATACTCCTTTTGTGGGGGAGAAAACCTTTTTCTAACATTATGTTATTTTCCCACCTAAGAGCTCTTCGGTTTAATCTTAGGAACATTGGAATCATAAATATTATTTCATTCATTATTTCATACTTTCATTTTTCCCAAGTTGTATAAATCTTAATGTTGATTCACCTTTGGTTTTCTGTAGATAACAAGTGAATTTTGAGATCATAAACAGTTGCCTTTGAACCTGAAAGTTTTGTTTCTAATTTGGGAGATAATATGCTCTTATTAATTTACTGAGAAGATATGTAGAATTTTGTTTTTCATATTTCTGTGTTTTGCCTTGGTTTTCTGTTAAACCATCAGCCTCTACACTTTCTTCTAGAACTATGTATATGTGTTGAGCATTGTTCTGGGAATAGCCTTTTACTTCTGTCATCCGGATGTTCTAGATCACTCTGAATTTTCTGTCTTGATTTAGTATTCAAATAAAAAGTAAGATATTGAAAATGGTGGAATTAGTGGGAACTGGTGACAGAAAGGGGGAAACCCAAAATTTTTTAGGAGCTGTGATTTATTTCATGGATAATCTTTCTAAGTTAATGATACAATTCTAGGGGATCAGTTAAATAAACTTCTAAAGTAAAATACTGTAAAAACTTACCTGTGGTAGAAATAGCTGTTTTTTAAATCACAATTTTCACATGGCAGTGCAATTGTACAGTGTCTCTATTTTGCTGATTTGGAGCCAAATACACTCATTAGTCATGTTAGATTCAGTTACTATTCTAGTGTCATCTGTCATTTCGTTTGTAGTACAGACCAATAGAGTTGAGTCCAAGGACACTCGGCAGGGTTGGTGGGGGTGGTGGTGGGAGGGGGGCTGTTGGTGAGGAAAGAGAGAATGAGGATGGTGAGAGAAAAGGGCAAATGGGTGCATTTGAGAAGAAAGATTGTGTAAGCTATAAAAATGATTTGATGTTGACCAACTTATTTGGCCAATTATTTGCTGTTGTTCAGCTCAAAATAGTGCTTTGAATCTTAAAAGTGAATATAACTTTTTGAAATGAAATTTAATCTACCATAGACTGAACACTAAAAAGCATATTCTGTAGGCAAAGTAAATATAGTTTGCCCTCCAATCTCAGATGATAATAGTACAGGCATATTTCCTGTGATGGAGAAATGTCTACATATCTGTTATATCTACTATAAACTAGGTAAATGTCCTTCCCATTAACCACATATGTTAATGTTCAACTTCCTTCTGAGACTCAATTTACTCATCTAAAAAATGAAAGTGAGCTCTAAGATGCTTTCTAGCTCTAAAATAACATAATTCTGTCACCATATTTGAATGCTCAACGATCAAAACATTTAAAATCGAGCATGATTGGGTTGAAACACTTTAGAAGCCTCTCAAACCTGTCAAAAAATTTTATTTGAGCATTGTGATACTCTAAATATATTTCTTCATTTTTCTTTCAAAGAAAACAGGACAAATAAAACATGCATTTGTCAAAAATTTGTGACATAAGGAAGCCATATACAAAATGCAATTAATATCTCCTATTTGTAACTCACTTCATAACCAGTATGTATGTCATTGTGAAACTATAATGTAATTTTAATTGCTCATGTTTCTATTAACTGTGTTACCATATCTTTCCCCTTCAAGGATTTCTTGCTGGTACTCTATTAATTACCCTAATTCTAGTCATTGGACTATGGAAAATCAGAGTGAGCAGAAATTCTGATGATTTTTAAAAATTTATTCCCAGTTTATTTCCAGTAAAATTTGGTACTGTATCAGTAGATGACTCTCTTAGCTTTATTTAAATTTTGGCGTGTCTCTGTATTCATTTTTGTCTGTAATTACTATCCTGGATTAACAGACTTCATGGCTATTTTTTCTCAATATATTCAAAGGCGCATTTCAAAGCAAAGTGACTTGAAGTCTCATTTTGTGATCTATTAATCCACTGATTTTTTTTCCACTCAGTGTAATTTATGATAGTATCTAGTGTTGCACAGAAGCAAAGAAATCTAGGAAAAATCAACCTCTAACATACTGTGAAATTGCCTGTGATTAGGGCTTTTTCTCACTTATATTAATAGATGCCAGTCCAGCTCAAAACAGCGCAGTGGTTTAGCAGCAGACAAATGGGGGAAATATAGTACCTACCTCATATGATTGTAATCATATATCAAATGAGTTGCCACCTGTCAAGTGCTTAGAACATTGCTTGGCACATAGTAAGCACTCAGATATTAAAACAACAACAGCACACACACACATCAGTATTATTTAAAATATCTAATCTGCATTGAATATACATAATGTTAAGTATAAATGTCACGATTGGCTCTGATGTGTCCTGTAGACAGAGGGTGATTTAAATTGACCCTCTTCTGTTTTGTAGTTTTAACTGTTCAGAAAACTAGTTGTGGAATTTATACAAACTTGAGTTATTTCTAAGCTGCCCTAATGCCTGTCCATTTTTCCCATTAATAAGAAAACTATTAATTTAATGCTGTTATTAAATTGCCTGTTTTAATTCTTTAGATGATGTGACCTATCTCCTTTTTACCCTCTACAATTTTTCTGCTTAAATTAAGAATATTACTTAAGCCTATTATAAGTTAAAGCATGTAAATATTCTTTAACTCACTAAATGAGTCAGTCTTGTAGAAAAATATTTGACCATTAGGTCCAGGGGAGTGATTAATAATTTTTACAGGCATTTGTTTAATATCAACAAAATATTCTAGCTGTCATGATAGCAAATATAGTAAGACATAACTTTTTCTCCAGATATATCGGAAACGTTTGAGGAATGTGATTTAGAGCCTAGCAAAAACTCACAGTTAGTACTAAGTCATCTGAAGTGAGTTGGTATGGAAGCATCAGCAAAGCTACTCTGAAAAAAAATAAAACCACCAATCTTACGTACTTTCTTGTATTTGTTCCAATTCTCCTTTTGAAATACTGTTATCAGTTTATCAAGTTATAAAGTATCAATGTATAGAGTATTATCAATTTACCAAAGCTACTGCTTTGAGACTCCCTGGATGGGTGGGAATGGAGACTGGGCGGGGGAGGGCGGAGGGCGGAGGGCGGGCGGGGGCAGGGCAGCAAGATGTGATAAGTTTACCAGGTGCTGTCTCTTGGCTTTCATCAGTTTCTTTACATACTTTGGTAAGGTGATTGGCTGTGATACTTGTATGTCCTATTAAGGACATAAAGTACTGGAACATAGAAGGAGGGAATACAGTAATTTCTGCTTATCCTCGGTTGGGGGGCAGGGTGTTTCAAGAACCCCCAGTGAGTGCTTGAAACAACAGATAGTGCCTAACCCTATATATGCTGTGTTTTTTCCTGTATGTACATACCTATGAGATAAAGTTTAATTTATAAATGAGGCACAGTAAGAGATTAACACCAACGAATAATCAATTAGAACAATTTATTGTAGCAAAAGTTATGTGAATGGGGTCTCTCTCTCTCTCAAAATATCTTATTGTATTGTACTCACCTATTTTCAGATTGCAGTTGACTGTGGGTAACTGAAACCACAGATAAGCAGACTAATGTATTTGTTTTGAATTGTATTTTGGGGTTTTGCAGTGAACTTAATTGCTTATTTTCTGAATTAGAGGGAAAGTCATGCAAACTCCTAAGAAAGAATTTGTCTTTTTTATGTGCACATAAAAAACACTCCACTTGCCTTATTTTGGAAACAAGCTGTTGAGGGTAAGAGCTAGCTTTATATATGTTTGGCTAGCCTCCTGATTTCATATTGATTTAATTAAATATTTGATCTTAATTAAGACAGGATATAGTTAATGTGCAAGTGATAATGTGGTTTCATTTAATGATTCTTCATGTTTGCCTATCAGAGGATTGATTTATTTCTTTTAGAAGAGTTAGGTCTGTATGATAAATTTTAGTTTAGGGATGGAAGTGTAAGCAGATGCCTGACTTCGTTTTTTGATTGAAATGACAGTTACATAATTCAATTCAATAGTTTTTTTCTTCTCTACTATTCAGCTCTTATAATGCACATGAGAGCAACAAAGTACTCAATGTTGTGTTTGACCATTTAAGTGTAACTGGTGGTACCTCAGAAATAAGACTTTCTGGTAAATTATAAAAGGTATATATGGTTTAATAAAATTACATTTCTGTATCTTGCAAAATATCCATTAATACCCTTGGCTAGGGGGTTCTTCATGACTTTTAAAGGATAATAGAGGCTTAAGTCTCTGCTGTCACTAGAGTTGTTTTTTTCTTTGTTGAATGAATGACTAATACATTGAATCTCTCATTACTATGACACATCGTCAGTTCTGGACTTGGTAGCAGTAATGCTTATCATCTCATCCTACATTTTGAACTCAGTTTATTGTAACGATTAGATGCTATAATGCCACAAATATTCGGGGGGAAAGGGATGATACATTAGGACTTAAAGAGAATGCCTTCATTATGATAATTTGCATCATGAGATGGTTGACCTACCTTGTATTTTTCCTTTTGCTTGGTGGCTTTTAGAGTTTTCATTGTTTAAGAAAAATTATAGTATGTGCTAAGATATCCTTTTATAGGTCATGTTTATAGATCTTAAAAGACATCTCGTATCTTTATACAAAATTATCACACAAAAATAACTTGGTGTAAATGTATCTGTAAAACTTTCTGAGTGTCTTCATCTCTTAATCTTCTCTTCCACGTGTAGTAGTATTCAGGGGTTTTTATTTATTTTTATATTTTTTTAACATCTCCCACACTTAGGAATTCATTGACTTTTAATCTGAAGGTACCTTAATTCATTCAAGCTTAGCCACTATTCAACTCGAGAAACTAAAAACTCCATGTCACATTTTAGTTGTTGCTGTAGCTGATAAACCCCACCTGTAGAATCTTGTCCATATTCTATTACTCATTATTTTTTTTGTTTTGCACCCCAAATTAACTGATTCTTTTTGGTGATTTATCACATAGTAACTAAAAATTTATATTTATCACTAGTAAATAAAATCATTTTGATTTTAACTTTTTTTTTTTTTTTTTTTTAATTTTCAGGGCACACGTGTTTCACATTGACAGGTTTGCTTGGGATGCTAGTAACCATGGGCTTGCCGACTTAGCCAAAGAAGAGTTAAGAAGAAAATACACACAAGTATACAGACTGTTCCTAGTTTCTTAGACTTATCTGCATATTGGATAAAATAAATGCAATTGTGCTCTTCATTTAGGATGCTTTCATTGTCTTTAAGATGTGTTAGGAATGTTAACAGAGCAAGGAGAAAAAAGGCAGTCCTGGAATCACATTCTTAGCACACCTACACCTCTTGAAAATAGAACAACTTGCAGAATTGAGAGTGATTCCTTTCCTAAAAGTGTAAGAAAGCATAGAGATTTGTTCGTATTTAGAATGGGATCACGAGGAAAAGAGAAGGAAAGTGATTTTTTTCCACAAGATCTGTAATGTTATTTCCACTTATAAAGGAAATAAAAAATGAAAAACATTATTTGGATATCAAAAGCAAATAAAAACCCAATTCAGTCTCTTGTAAGCAAAATTGCTAAAGAGAGATGAACCACATTATAAAGTAATCTTTGGCTGTAGGCATTTTCATCTTTCCTTCGGGTTGGCAAAATATTTTAAAGGTAAAACATGCTGGTGAACCAGGGGTGTTGATGGTGATAAGGGAGGAATATAGAATGAAAGACTGAATCTTCCTTTGTTGCACAAATAGAGTTTGGAAAAAGCCTGTGAAAGGTGTCTTCTTTGACTTAATGTCTTTAAAAGTATCCAGAGATACTACAATATTAACATAAGAAAAGATTATATATTATTTCTGAAGCGAGATGTCCACAGTCAAATTTGTAAATCTTATTCTTTTGTAATATTTATTTATATTTATTTATGACAGTGAACATTCTGATTTTACATGTAAAACAAGAAAAGTTGAAGAAGATAATGTGAAGAAAAATGTATTTTCCCTAAATAGAAATAAATGATCCCATTTTTTGGTATCATGTAGTATGTGAAATTTATTCTTAAACGTGACTACTTTATTTCTAAATAAGAAATTCCCTACCTGCTTCCTACAAGCAGTTCAGAATGCCGTGCCTTGGTTGTCCTAGTGTGAATAATTTTCAGTTACTTTAAAATTATATTGTACTTTCTCAAGCATGTCATATCCTTTCCTATTAGAGTATCTATATTACTTGTTACTGATTTACCTGAAGGCAATCTGATTAATTTCTAGGTTTTTACCATATTGTTGTCATCTTGCCAATTACATTTTAAGTGTTAGACTAGACTAAGATGTACTAGTTGTATAGAGTATAACTAGATTTATTATGGCAATGTTTATTTTGTCATTTTGCTTCATCTGTTTTGTTGTTGAAGTACTTTAAATTTCATACGTTCATGGCATTTCACTGTAAAGACTTTAATGTGTATTTCTTAAAATAAAACTTTTTTTCCTCCTTAACCACAGTTATCACAACTAGCAGTTGTGATAGTTTCTAATTTCCTAATAGTTTCTAATATTAGGAAATTCTTTGAACTTTCCTAGAAGTTCTAAGAGTAGGCACATATCCATCCACCTATTCATTCATTCATTTGTTAAATATGAGGGCCCGCTCTGCCTATTCTATAATAACCCAGTGCTTCCAGGGATAGCAATAACACTGGCTCAGCTATTCAGAAAAAAAGCTGAGTGCCTACTATGTGCAAGTTGTCATATGCTAAATGTGAGCTTACCAAGATAACTGCAAGTGTCTGCCCTCAAGTTGCTTATAGTTTGCCACAGGAAGACCAAAATATATACTTATTGAGAGAAAGAAGATTAAGTTACGAGTGTTACAGCCCCGAATATGGTGGGTGCTTAAGCTGTTTGTTAAGCAGTTGAGTGGCAGGGAGGGAGATATTCAAGGCAGGAAGCTGATTGAGAAAGCAGTAATAGATGAGATTATAATGGCAGGATGGTCGAAGTAGGAAAGGCTTAGAGCAAGGGCTAGACTATGTCATGTGTTCTGTGTAGAAGTGAAAATTGTAAGCTCTAGACTTTTTATTCTGCTCGATCAAATCAGAATCAGTGAGCATAAAATAGGTTTCTAATAGCAAGAACTTGCTATTTAGATAAGGGTAAAAGCGGAAATACTATTAAACAGTCATTTACCTTGAAGAAAACATAAACAGTAGGCTTGCTGAGGGTAAAGATATTTTCTTGTAGGATTTATATTTACCGTGTATCCTGTAGTTATGAGGTTGAGTGGTTTTATTTTTGCTTAAGATAACCTCTCCTGTGAGATTTTACTTTGATTGCAAAGGTTGTATTGCCTTTCCTCTTGAGACTGATGTATTTGTTACAGCAAGTTATACCTGCTCACTGTAGAAATTTGAGTTTTATAATATTTAGCCCACTATCACTGTCACTTTTCTGGGAATACTTGAACATGAATAATTTTTGTCTTGTCACACCCTAGCCCTGTTTGCTTTGGTTAATGTCCAATGTGCAAATGCCTCATTTTCCTCCCACCCATCCTGAGTGTTTTCTTCCTCCTTACCGAAACTAAAAACAGCCCCTTCCCTCAAGGTACTGCTTCCTTTGCAGCCTATTCCAGTGGCGGCTGGTTTATTTTCATGCATATGACTCATTGTTAAGAGGTGGTGGTGGTGTTTTCCTTGTTCCTTTGTCATGTCTTCCATCTCAACCCCCACACACATCTCTTTAAAAAGAGTAAACTGTCCATTCACTCTGGTAGGGTAATTTACTAAAATGTCAAATGTTTTCCCTATAATTCTCCTTGGTGAAAAGCATGGATTCTGGAGACAAATCGGAGCCCTGGCATTTATCAGCTGCAGGACTCAAGGGATGTTCCTTGTCAGTGTACCTTAGTTATCTATGTGTAAAGTGGGCCTAAAATCAGTACCAGCCTCATAGGATTTGCAATGAGAATTAAGTTAATACATGTAGAGCTTAAAATAGTGCCAGCCATGTAGTAAGTGCTCAGTAAGTTTTAGCTCTTTTTAGTGCACAGGTGGAGAGATTGCCTTAGGTGGAAGCATGCAGGGCTTCAGTACATACTAGGAGGGAACTATTGCAGGTGGGTTGGAGATGCCCATGGTGGCAGCTTTTGGAAATTGATTTCACATTTCTTCTGTTTTCTCAGGGACATATACATCAAGGTCATCATAAAAATGATGACACATGAGGAGGTGTTATGTTTGAAGACAGGCAGAGAAGGAAAGGACTAGAGACATTTAGTTAATTAGCAGGCAATGCTAAAGACCCAGTTGAGGTGAGTGCTCATGAATTTCGAGTGCAATCATCAAGCTTGGTTCTGAGTTTTTCTGCAGTCATATTTAGCTTTCTAGATACAGTCTCAGAAAAAACCAGTTGCTTGGATTTAATCATGATTGGGTGTTCCCAAGTGAATTTGATGACGTGAGTTGAGCATGTGCACAAGGGAGTGATTAAAATGATGGACCATAGAATTTAAGCTATGTGAGAAGGGAAGTGAAGACATATGAGTGGTAAGAAACAATGAGTAACAGGATCAATATTTTGTAGACCTTAATGGGGTCATGTCATTGTTAGACTTGGGGTACTATTTAGGATGAACTAGAATGGTAATATGCAGTAGTGAGAAATAAGAATGCGTCAATTGAGGGTAAAACAGAATTGGCAACCAGAGGACAAAGCTTTCTACAAATACACTTCCCCTTCATTTTGGGCACAAAGTTAGACACATTTCCTGGCACTCTTGCAGTTAAGTGTAGACATAGGACTGAGTTCTGGCCAAAGGAACATGATCAGAGATGTGTAGCATTTCTGGGTCTGGCCCTAAAACATCCCCATATGTGATCCTCCTTGCCTCTTTCCCTACACTGAGTTGATGAAAGTGACTGTAGTAACCTAGTAAGTCATGTGCTAAAGATAACAGAACCACAGAAAGGAAGGAGCTTGAGTCATTGCTTTGAGGAGAGCTGTCTGCTGATCAAGAACACCCACTTTAGATTTCATGTGAAGAAGAAATAAACTTCTGTAATGTTTGAGTTCTAACATTTTGGGGATTGGTGTGTTACGTTATTGTGGTTGACATTATCTAAACTAACACTGAAGCCTTCTAGATTTTGGTGATGCAAGGGTTTAAACAGAACTGTGGTTGTGAGAAGTTGAGATAAAATGGTGGACAAAAGTATTGGTGCGGAGGAGGCCATGGAACATCTTAATTGATACTGAAATCACCAAGAAGCATGGGGATTCATGTTAGAGAGTGATACTGAGTCAGGGGCTAAAATCTTCACGAAATGAGTGGCTTGTACATCTGAAGATGATTGCAAACCAGAAGATAGCAGGTGCTATATTCTGATGATACGTGACTCGAAGGAAAGGGTTTTGTGGAAAGGAAGGAGGACTGGTCTGCAAATAGCAATGATGAATAAAATAGGGCACCAACTTCACCTCTATGCCTGGTACTATGTGGAATGAAAGTGCAATGAGATATTTTTGCCTATCAGAGATTTGTTTGCACATTCAAACCCACTGTATGATCCTCTTCCACCCCTTGTTATTGCAATCCCCCTACTTTCTGGTCACCCACCCCTGTCTGTCGAGGGATTTGGAACTGGCTCACTGTCTCCCAACCATCCTACAATCTGGTATTATCCATAATTATTTCACATTGACAAGGATGACTCCTTATAACATCTGTGCCTCTGGTTTTATTGACCTTTTGATTTCTAATGACCTCCTTCACTCTACCTGAGTCACTCATCTCCATGGAACCTTCTTAAATCACTAATTCAGGCATATTTTCTTGCTCAATATAATCTTTTCCGCTTTCTAGTTTAGTTACTGCAGTATGTTCATCAACTCTCCACTTTCTTCCTATTTATAAGTCTCCTACTGTGATGGATATTTTCTGTTTGTTCATCCAGGACCACTCTCTAGCACACTCCCAACTTGCTGTGACCTCAGAGGCTGACCTATAATGGAAGCTGTGGAGGGGAGAGCTGCATTCCTTCTAATTTTTGTTTTGTCTCAAAACACTCCACAACTTCTTATTTTATTTCATTTTTTTTTCTACCATCCTATCACCAATGGATGGCTCCCCTTCCTTTTGACCTTTTCCTCTTTTAGGAACTACACCTTTCAAAGGCTATCAACTCAGATCATATTATGTTTATGGCCCTTTCCTGAAGGTAGTGCTTGTAGTTAGTGCTCTGGTCTACAAGGACACCTTTTCAGCATTTTCATTTTTACGGCAGACTCTTACTTTCTGGCAATGGTTTTGGAGCAATTTGAGGACTTTGCTAGCTCAGCTTTTTTCACTTTCATTGAAGTCTTTCCACAGACTGCCCTTGCTCACCACAGAGGCTTCTAGGAGCAGTGTGAAGGACTCCTGGGTTGTTTTTGTTTTGTTTGTTTTCTTATAGGCAATTTGAAGTAGGTGCTTTGTCTTCTAGTTATGTTGAGAATGTGGTTTTCATGTGACCACACTTCCTATTGGTGTGGCTATGGAAAATCAGATGTTTTTATATATTATTGGTGGGAATGCAAACTGATACGGCCATTTTATAGGGGAATTTTCCAATATCTAAAAAAAAATCCACACATACGCATTTACCCTTTGATCCACCAATCTCACATCTAGAAATGAACTCTGAAGATATACCTCCAACAATATGAAAATATACAGTACAAGGATATTCACCAAAACATTGTTTGTCATTGCAAAAGACTGGAAACCACCTAAATGCTCATATGTAGGACTTGCTCAATAAGCAATGTTATATCCAAACAGTGGAGCATTATGCAGCTCTGAAAAAAGAATGAGGAATATCTCTATGAACTATTATGAAGTATTTCTAGGATATATTATTAAGTGAAAAAAGTAAATACAAAAGACTGGTATGCTACTTTTCATGTGAAAAAGAAGAAATAAAAAATACACATCCTCGTTTGTACAAAAAGAAACATAGGAAGGATAAACTAGAAACAATGAGATAGTTATATACAAGGTGTAGGTGGAAATGATGGAGAAGATGGGAATTCCTTCTAATTTTTGTTTTGTCTCAAAAATTTTAGAATCATTGTCTCACATATTAAAAAGCCAAGTAAATATAAGCAATGAAAATAGGGAGAGAGGGGAGAGAAAAAAATTCAACAGAATACAAACACAACAAATGAACCTTTATATATATATATATATATATATATATTTTTTTTTTTTTTTTTTTTTGAGATGGAGTCTCACTCTGTCGTCCAGGCTGGAGTGCAGTGGTGCAACCCCCATCTCGGCTCACTGCAACCCCCATCTCCCAGGCTCAAGCAAGTCTTCTGCCTCATCCTCCCAAGTAGCTGGGATTACAGGCATGTGCCACCATGCCCAGGTAATTTTTATATTTTTAGTAGAGATGGGGTTTCACCATGTTGGCCAGGCTGGTCTTGAACTCCTGACCTCAAGTGTTCGGCCTCTCAAAGTGTTGGGTTTACAGGCGTGAGCCACCACACCCCACCCCTTACTGTATTTCAAATGAATAACGACCACAGTTAAGAGGGAGCTGTGAGGTAGAATTGAATTAACCTCGGAACACAGTATTTTGATTATACAAACAGGGCTAAAGACAAGAATATGAACAAATGTTGGATTTTGTCTAGTGGGTTTGTTTTTCATAGTAGTATGGGTTAGCAGTTTCAACACTGCATTCTAAGATGGGGTAGGTAAGCAAATATATTGCAAATAATGAGTCAGGATTCTCACTGTTGAAGGGAATTACAAATAAGGGAACACTAGCATGGAGCCTGTGGTATTTGTAATTTGAGTTATCAGTATAAACTCATGATTTGGAACATAACTGATAGAGAAACGTGTATACACACACATACATGTGCATATCTGTATTAGGTTCTCCAGAGAAACAGAATCATTAAGATATATATAGATATATGAAAAGATTTACTGTGGGAATTTGCTCATGCAATTATGGAAACCTAGAAGTCCCATAATATGCCATCTTCAAGCTGGAATCCCAGGAAAGCAGGTGGTGTAATTCTGAGATTGAAGTCTTGAGAACCGGGGGAGTCAATGGTGTAACTCCCAATCTAGGGCTTAAGGCCCAAGGAGCAGGGCTGCTGGTGTGCAGATGCAAATCCTGGAGTTCAAAGGATTGAGAACCAGGAGCTCTGGTGTCTGAGGGCAGTAGAAGATGGATGTTCCAGCTCAAGAAGGGAAAGTAAGAATCTGTCCTTCCTCCACTTTTTTGTTCTATTCAGATGAGCCCTCAATGGACTGAACGATGCTCACCCACACTGTGAGGGTTGGTCTTCTTTATTCAATCCACTGACTTAAGTGCACATCTCTTCTGGAAACACCTTCACAGACACACCCAGAAATAATGTTCTACCAGCCATGGGCCTGTTACTTAGCCCAGTCAAGTTGACACACAAAATTGGCTATCACAACATCTGTGTGTGTATATACATATGTATTTGCATGTGTGTGTATATATATGTATATATATTCATGTGTGTGTATATGTGTGTATGTTGTGACTGGGTGTATACACATCCATATACATAAAATATTTCAATATATTATATTTTGTATATATGTTATATGTTATATATTATATAGTGATATAAAATATATTTATATAAGACATTTTTATAATCTATATTGTTATACATTATATAAATATATGTATATATAAATTATATACTTATAAATATGTTATATGTTATGTATATTATATATGCTATATGTATTATATGTTATGTCACATATAATTTATTGAATATATTTATAGTATATGAAACATATATAGTCTGTCTTCTTGGAAAAGCATACAAACAATGAGACTCCAGATCCAGATTTCTTTTTTTTTTTGAGACAGAGTCTTACTCTGTCACCCAGGCAGGAGTGTGGTGGTGTGATCTTCGCTCACTGCAACCTCTGCCTCCTGAGTTCAAGCAATTCTCCTGCCTCAGCCTTCGGAGTAGCTGGGATTACAGGCAAGCACCACTACGCCTGGCTAATTTTTGTATTCAGATCCAGATTTCTAAATGTCTTTCTCCAGTTAAAAAAAAAAAATAGGGCTCCTGGGAGAAATGGCTGATCTCTGGGCTAGGGTAGGGAAAGTAAAAGATGAACCTGGAATATCTTGTGGTATCACAAATTAAGTGTTCTGAAAATAAGTGCTGAAAAAATTATAGTGACATGTCAAATGGATTCAGAAGCCAACATGAACAAGCTCCCACTGACCAAATCTGAAACAATTACAGCAAATAAATAAATAAATAACGATGGCAATGGATCATAGCACATAGAATAAAATAAGAATTTGAGCCCATACTGATATAATTGAATAATAAAGAGAAGAAAGACACCTTTATAGCAAGATTCCAATTACCTACATGTAGTAAAAATGATGCAATTAGAAAGTCAGCATTTGGCAACCATCACAGTAATAATTATTTCAGGCAAGAATCAATGAATGCTAAATCAGTAAAAGTCTGATGAGAAATAATTATATAGTCTTCAATTTTTTCTCCACAAAATACTTAATTGCAAATAATAACTTTGCAGAAGAAAAACCTGACAGACACTATTTTAGCCAAGTGATCAAAACTAACATCACTGATATTGGGACAAATAACACCTAGTTCCTCCTGATAAGATACATTGAAAAGAACTCTGTCATTTCTGTGGTATTGTTGCCAAAAATCATAATCTGAATCAAAATATGAGGAAGTATCAGAAAAAAGACAACTTGACCGTCATCCTACAAAATACCTCTTCCAGAGTGGAAAGGTAGTGAAAATCAAGTAGAAGAAGGGAAATAAAAATTAATTTAAAAAATTAAGAAATGAAATAATAAAGATAAGTGTAAAAATTAAAATAGAAAACAAAAATAATAGTGAAAATGAAATCAAAAGCTGGGTCTTTAAAAAAATAAAATTGATAAACTTCTATTTAGATGGGTAAAGAATAAAGAGATAAGACAGAAATTGCCACCCATGAACTTTTAGTAATGCAACAGAATACATCACTCACTGCAGAGCATAATCATTGGAAGAAAAATATGAGAATATGGCAGGCAACTTTATGCCAATAAAGTCAATAAACTGGGGATCACGATTATGATCAACATACACTTTTGAAAGGGCCATGGAGGAAAATGAACCAGGAAGATCCTTCCTGGGGCAGAGCTACCACTGAATGAAATGAACAATTCATTGAAAAACACAAATTACCAAAACTAACCCAATAAGCAAT
Organism: Gorilla gorilla gorilla; assembly: GCF_029281585.2. Lineage (NCBI taxonomy): Eukaryota > Metazoa > Chordata > Mammalia > Primates > Hominidae > Gorilla > Gorilla gorilla. Next base: position 49,388,396 of record NC_073224.2, on the reverse strand, counting down.
ATAAAACTTGAATTGCCCTATTAATTCAAGAAATTGCATTTTTAATTAAAAATCTTTCCAAAAAGAAAAATTCATGCCTAAATGGCTTCACTTGTAAACTCTAGCATTTAAGGAAGAAATAAAACCAATTGTACACAAACTCTTTGAGAAAATAGAAAATACTTCCAAACTCATTTCATGAGGCCAAATATATAAAAAAACTACAGACAAATATCCCTCATGAATATAGACACAAATATACTTAACAAAATTTTAACAAAACAAATTAGTGTATGTAAAAGAATACTTATTATACATCATGATGGAATGAGGTTTATCTGGGGAGTGAAAGGTTGGTTTGACATCCAAAAATTAATCAATGTAATTCACCATATTAGAATAAAGAAGAAAATATAATCATTTCAATAAATGCAGGAAAAGCTTTTTGTAAAGTTCAACACTAATTTGTGATTTTAAAAAATCTATCAGCAAACTAAGAATAAAAGAAACATTTCTCTTAATCTAATTAAGGGTATCTTCAAAAACCTACATCTTTCACTGTACTCAATATTGAAAGCCTCAATGCTTTCTACCTAAGATAAGGAACAAGGCAGGGATATCTATTCTGCCATTTCTGTTCAACATTATACTGGAAGTTTTAGCCAGTGCAGTAAGGCAAGAAAAAGAAATGACAGTCAATAAATTGGAAAGGGAGAAGTAAAGTCGTTTTTATTGGTAGATGACATGACCAAGTATTAATACATAGAAAGCTTAAAGAGTCTACTAGAACTAATAAGTGAATTTATTGAGGTCAGAATACAATGTTAATGCACAAAAATTATAATTTTATGTATTAGCAATGAACAATTAGAAAATGAATTTCAAAAACAACTTCATTTCCAACAGCACCCAAAAACATGTTAGAGATAAATTTTACAAAACATGGAAGATAGTTTCTTGTCCTGTGCAGAAGCGCTTTAGTTTAATTAGATCCCATTTTTCATAAAAAAAAGAATGAGATCATGTCCTTTGCAGGGACATGAATGAAGCTGGAAGCCAACATTCTCAGCAAACTAACACAGGAACGGAAAACCAACCACCACATGTTTTCACTCATAAGTGGGAGTTCAACAATGAGAACAGATGGACACAGGGAGGGGAACATCACACACCAGGGCCTGTCAGGGAGTGGGGGGCAAGGAGAAGGAGAGCATTAGGACAAATACCTAATACATGCGGGGCTTAAAACCTAGATGACAGGTTGATGGCTGCAGCAAACCACCATGGCACATATATGCCTATGTAACAAACCTGCATGTTCTGCACATGTATCCCAGAACTTAAAGTAACATTTTTTAAAAATGGAAGAATTCTATTTAAAAAAAAAAAACTATAAATTTTGCTGAGACAAATTACAGACTTAAGTAAATGTTATTAACATCATTTTCATGGGTTGGAACACTCAATATTGTTAAGATAGCAATTCTCCACACATCAATTTATAACTCCAATAGACATTTTTAAAAAGTGATTCTAAATTTATATTAAAATGAATTGCCTCTCTTAAACCTCCCTTATAATTTTTTTAAAAGATTTCAGAAAACTAAAAACTATATTGCACAGACTCCATTGAAGCTAGGAGTCTAGGAGAAAATTTGATGTACAACGTAACAAGCAGTTATGTGATATTTATTTGGAGGTCAGAATTAAGGTATAGGTCAACTTCCTACTGCTGCTTCTATTTCCAGCAAGATAAGATCAGCCACAGGTGATTGTTTGTGGTGATCTTTTTCTACTTTCATTTATCTAGTCATCAACTTTATGGGAATAAAAATCTGAGGTAGTGTGTCTGGAATTGCTGGGTTCTTGGTCTCGCTGACTTCAAGAATGAAGCTGCAGACCTTCACAGTGAGTGTTACAGCTCTTAAAGGCGGTGCGTCTGGAGTTGTTTGTTCCCTTCAGTGGGTTCGTGGTCTCGCTGGCCTCAGGAATGAAGCTGCAGACCTTCGTGGTGAGTGTTACAGCTCATAAAGGCGGTGCGGACCCAAAGGGTGAACAGCAGCAAGATTTATTGCGAAGAGCAAAAGAACAAAGCTACCACACACTGGAAGGGGACCCAAGTGGGTTGCCGCTGCTGGCTCAGGCAGCCTGCTTTTATTCCCTTATCTGGCCCCACCCACATCCTGGCGATTGGTCCATTGTACAGAGAGATGATTGCTCCATTTTACAGAGAGCTGATTGGCCCATTTTACGGAGAACTGATTGTTCTGTTTTGACAGGGTGCTGATTGGTGCGTTTAGAAACCTGGAGCTAGACACAGAGTACTGATTGGTGCATTTACAATCCTTTAGCTAGACACAAAAGTTCTCCAAGTCCCCACTAGAATAGGTAGACACAGAGCACTGATTGGTGTCTTTACAAACCTTGAGCTAGACACAGAATGCTGATTGGTGCATTTACAAACCTTTAGCTAGACATTAAAATTCTCCAAGTCCCCACCTGACTCAGGAGACCAGCCGGCTTCTCCTAGTGGATCCTGCCCTGGGCGGAGCTGCCCGCCAGTCCCACGCGGCGGCGTGGGCACTCAGCCCTTGGGCAGTCCATGGGACCGGGCGCGGCAGAGCAGGGGGCGGCACCCATCAGGGAGGCTCAGGCCACGCAGGAGCCCACCGGTAGGGGTGCTCGGGCATGGCGGGCTGCAGGTCCCGAGCCCTTCCCTGCAGGGAGGTGGCTGAGGCCTGGGAGAATTTGAGCGCGGCACGGGTGGGCCGGCAGTGCTGAGGGACCTGGCGTACCCTCCACAGCTGCTGGCCCGGGTGCTAAGCCCCTCACTGCCTGGGGCTGGCAGCACCAGCCGGCTGCTCTGAGTGTGGGGCCCGCTGTGCCTTACCCACCCAGAACTCGCGCTGGTCTGCGAGCGCGGCATGCAGCTCCTGTTCCTGCTTGCGCCTCTCCCTCCACACCTCCCGGCAAGCAGAGGGAGCCGGCTCCGGCCCCGGCCAGCCCAGAGAGGGACTCCCACAGTGCAGCGGCGGGCTGAAGGGCTCCTCAAGCATGGCCAGAGTGGACACGGAGGCCGAGGAGGCGCCGAGAGTGAACGAGGGCTGCTAGCACGTTGTCACCTCTCAGTAGGAGAGCGATTGTAGCAGCAGCAGATTCCTGAACTCCGTGATTTCAATGGTGTGATCCTGAAGTCAGTTGTTCAGAGGCAGTTCTCTAACATTTCCAGCTTTCTTTCAAAGAAACTAAGGGGGATTTTTGTTTTCTTCACTGAAATGTGGCTAATCCAATATTCCACAACTCTTAACTATTTTTATTTCAGTTTCCTTCCCCTTAGCTAATCAATTAAGTTAATCCACTAAGTTCATCAGTGCCTTCCAGTCCACTGATTCTCTCTCAACATTCACTTTTGAAAGGGCCGTGGAGGAAAATGAACCAGGAAGATCCTCCCTAGGGCAGAGCTACCACACTAGAGGCACACAGTATTGAGTATAATGAGACTTACAGAGAAGAATATAGCAATCTGGGGAAGCAGACCACACTTACTGAAAGTAGCACTGCAGAAGTAGTGTTTATTAATTTAGATTGTAATTTGAAATTGCCACATTATTCATTTCTAAGATTTCAAATTGCTTTATATCTGACAGTTTGTACTTCAGACCTGCCTATTTTTGTTTTACAGGTCCTATTTAGTTACTAATGGATATTTATCCTTTATTTCTCAGATTTGTTTTGATATGTTTATCACATTTTTCTATTAAGAGAAATTCCACTTAGAGTCAGTTCCTTTCCAAAGTTGATTTTGTTGGCTCTCTCTCATGGCATTGCATTTCTTCACATTTTACAGTTGTGATTTGCAAGTTTTTTAAGTAGACTTTTTAGTTTGTTTCATTCTTTGGTAGATTGTATTAATGTTTCTAATTCTTTACTCCTTCCCTTTTACAGAATTATAACTGGACATCTTTTGCCAGGTGACTTTTCAGTGCCTTCCACTATAGTAGATGGAATATACTTCCCCACTCCATTGAGCCCATTTTTTGTTGGCTAACCTATAGTTTTAAGATTGTAATTTTTTTAAATCTAGTTACCTTGATTGCTTTTTAGAGAGCTATTAGTCCCAATAACTTAGACCACCATTATTTAAAAATGGAATTCCTAACCACAATGTATGCACCTCATCATAGGAAGGAACACAAATGGGGGAGTAGAAGAAAACAGAAATGTATTAATAGGCGACAGTGAGTACTTCAGCTTTATGTGTAATGTTTTATTTCTTGTATTACAAAGTAAAAGATATGAAGCATTTGACTAAAAATGTTAATTTATATAATTTGAATGATGGGTACATGGGCAGTTGTTATATTTATATATACTTTTACGTATTCTAAATTTTTTTCTCAAAAAAGAGAAACAGTCAAGCGTTAGTATTGTGTCATCAAACTCATTACAGACCTCAATTCATTTTGTTTTATTTCTGAACAACATAATTTGAGGAAGTACAGCATACTTTAAGGAAATCGGTAGAAGGGCAAAGTAAAAACATTTGAAAAAGTCTCATTACCTGAAAAAGGCAGAGAAAAAAAGAACAAAAGGAAGAAGTGTTCTAGAGGTCTCATCTAGTTTGTATAGGGAAGAAAGTTGAGGTAATACAGCTGTGTGGGAAAAGGGATAGATTCATATATACTTGTTCTTGAGAGCAGACATGTTGTTAACAATGAATGAAATGGAAACACAGCTAATCTTTGAAAGAATGAGATGAACCTGAAAAAAAAAAAAACCACAAAAATAAGAAAAAAAGGAAATAATGATTTAAAATAGATAATGAAGAAACTAAGATACAGACATTAAATAAAATGTAAATGGATTATTTTCTTTCACTAAAGCTTAAAGACGTAGTTTGGATTAGAAAACAAAAGCTGTGTATGAGGGACATGGTGAAATAGTAAAGAAGGGTGGAAAATAAAAGGTAAGCAAAGATAAAATGTAAGGTCAGACCAATTATAAAAGGCAAAGATTTATGAAAAAGGTAACTAACATTCATAAATATGTATATATCAAACTACATGCAACTAGCTAAATACATAAAGCAAAATCATTAGGAATTTGATAAGCCTAATAAAATATAATTATGACTGAAGACTTCAATACATCTCTGCCAAAATCAAACAGATTTTGTAGAGAGAAAGAAACCCAGGACAGGGAAAAACAACCTTATATTATCTAGAGACAATATGTTGGCTTTCCTCTACACTAAGACACTTTGATACTGGTGCTTTCTTGATTTCTTGATCTTACCAGAACATGTCAAGTGAAGGTTATACACAACTACAATGCCACTCCTATGGGCTGACAGCTGTAAAGAGATGCATCCCAATTCTAGAGATGTTAACATGTGAGAAAAATGTTTCTTAGAATCAAAGATATGAGGGGTTTTTCCATATATCAATGAAACATTTGCTCAAAAACGTCATATACTTGGCCATAAAGTATATTCACTTTTTTAAAAGGCCGTGTTGATAAATATGAAAAAGAAAGAAGGTGATCAACAAAATCTTCACCACTTGAAAATTAAGATGCTCCTAGATCACCCTTATATCAAAGATAAAATTTAAAAAATTAAAAACTATTTAGGAAAGAGTGAAAAGAAGAACAATTCACACTAAGTTATTTGGAACACAGAGAACTTTTCAGTGGAACTTGCAAGCTTTAAATGCCTTCATTATTAAGGAAAACATTAAAAATAAAGGAATTTGAACTCATCTGTGGAAACTAAAGAGCAACAAACTAAATAAAAAGTTTTAACATATTAGTCAAGATACATATATAAACATAGAATATCAAATAAAACCTGACACCTCAATCTAAGGTCTGTAAAAAACTTTAAAACAAAGATTGGAATAGTAAGAGTTAAAGAAATATAGACATTTTTGACAATGCAAAAAATGTAAATAATGGATAGAAAGAGTGGAAATAAATTGCTAAAACACAAAAGAGAGATTAATGGTTTGTGTCTATAATAGACAAAAAGCTCTTACATTGATAGGTAAATGACATAAAACCCAATACAACATGGACAGGTATACTGATAGGAAATTTTTAGCAAGGTAAATCAGATTGATCAAGAACATATGAAAAGATGTTGACATTCACTAGGAGTCAGAGTAAAGAAAATCAAAAAAATTTTTTGGAGGTGTGAAGCATTAGAATGAACACAGAATGATGGCATTTCAGGGCTAAGGCTGGAAATGGCCCCTCTAAGTTGCCATGGGAACTGAGTAAACCTGGTCTTAACCATGTATTGGAGAAGGAATCTATCCACAAACCAAGGAGGAGTGTGGGTGTGGGTTGGGACTGGGCAGACCAAAGGCCACTGGAGAGGAGGAGGCCTGGGGATCACAAAACGCTTGAGGATGGCACTGCGCCCTGGGTCTGTACAGTATGGTTTGCAATAAAACTCAAAATCTTCCAGCCGAGATAAGAAAAAAAATAATTACAAATTACATGAATACCTACCTAGACAATCCAATTAAACTCTAACAACATATGTTGGATTTAACAATGGACCTAATATTAGGTAAATAGTGACAATAATAAATTGGATATGACAATGCAAAAATAATCCTGTTTATGAGTGATAATCATCTTAAAATATCGAAGAATGTAGGTACCCAGAAAGATTCTTCAAATATGTGAAGGAACTATTCACATTTCTTTAAAAATTGTAAGAACAGCTCTGAAAATTTAAGGTAAGTCATTTCCTTGTTGAAAAATGTGAAAATAACTAGTCATCACAAATTTAAAAATAAAATCAATGCAATTCCAAACAAATTCCAATGAAGTTTTTGTTGAAGTGAGCTGGACAAAAGATAATGAAGGTTTGTATGTGTGAAAGAAATAATTCAATTGTATTATTGATTATATAAGGAAAATTCATTATTTCTGAAAAATTATAATTTACTTTAATCATTAGCTTTTTAATCATAAGTGTTACTACTATATGAACAAAAACAGGTGAGGTTATTATTCATAAGTCCAAGAAATGACGTTGAATTTTGTTAGTTCTCAAAAAAAAGTAACTTTTAGGAATGAAGTTCATGCAGTGTTCTAATTTATAAAACAAACATTAGTTTTCAGTCAGCCATTGGCATATGATATGGTACCCAGATATTCTAATTGTAGTAATTTTTTAGTGCTACATAATTTGTAATATAGTCTAAGATTGATGAGAAGTAATTTAGAATGACACTGCTTATGTAAATTGTTAATCATTTTAGTTGAGCATATATATTAAATTTACATAAATTCAAATAGTATCATAGATAAGTTATCAAATATTTATGTTTCATTTAATTTAGGCTTTTTTAATGAAAAAAAAAAGTTTTGGCACATACTAAAATCAAGACCAGCTACATAATTTGTAGAGCCCAGTTCAAAATGAAAATACAGAATCCCTTGTTCCTAAATCATTAAGAATTTCAAGATGGTGACCACAGGGCTCTAAACCAAGGGCCCTTGTGAGCATGAGTCCCAGTGTGACTATAAGAGTTGCATGCCCATGAAGCCAGCCCTGACTAACATACCATGCATGCATTTATTTTTACACTGAAACAGCTGAGAGAAGACATAGAGCTTTTTAATACCCCAAATACATAAAACGATACAATTTATCCAAGGGTTTACCTTGATTAAGGTTATGATGAACTTGGACTATAAATGTAATTATTTAGCATGTAAGAGTAAAGCTTTGTAATTCCTGGTTTAAAATACTTATTTCAGAAGTTTTCAGTCTTTAAAGATACAAATTTAGGTTTAAAATTTATTTACCTTTTTACAGAAAAAATGGATGAGAACTTAAATTTCCATTTTTCTTGTTTAAATACTTTCTGAAGGACAGAAAGAGTTTAAATTTGGGAAAATAAATTTTCAATTAATCATTTAGATGTTTTTATGTATAGACTTATGAGTATTTTTCTTTTTTCTTGCCAAAAATGTGACATCTATTTTTAACTCAATATCATTAACTAAAGGGCTTAAAACTCAATTGAATAATGTCCTTTTAAAATGAATTTGGCAGGAGCTGTTTCCAAGGAGAAAAGACTTTTGAGATACAGTTCTCTAATAAATTAGTCTATTTTATTTATAAAAACTACATTGACCTGGTGACTGTAGAGCCTTTACTTTTTCCCCAGCAGGTGTGTTTTCTTATACCATGACCAAATATGAAGAATTAGAAAGTTTTGCTTTGTTTCTTAATTTTTTGCAAATTTTTAGAGTCATTCTATATTTAGACAACTATTAAGTGATTTTTAATGCCAATTAAAGCAGGGATTCCATTATTTAAGGGACTTATCAGAATTATCTAAAAACACACAAACTAGTCTAGATTTTAAAAATCCTCCAACCATAACCTGTACCTACCCTGGAATTATTTCATTTCTGAAGAAGTCTGCAGTAATAGGTGCCTCATCATCAAATGCGAAATCTCTTTTTGGAGTTCTGGGAATTCCCCATTCCTCAGGGAAGATTCCAATTTTGTTGGAACTAAAAATTATACAAATGTTGAGGGGAGGGATAATAATTTTTAAGAAAAAAATACAAAACCATGAATTAAAATTTAGTTTCTACTGCCTTGGAAGGAACCATACAAGGAAAGCCCCCTGAAGCATTAACATCAAGGGTAAACCTTCCTCTGGCCACATCCCACCTCTCAATTCAGGTTGGCATTCATAAAGGGGAGGAGGTAATTACCCTTAATCAATGTCTACAATACTTTTCTTCCACGGAAAATAAAGAACTGTACATATTCTGAACAAGTTTAGGTAAGCTGATAGAAGGTTGTCTTTCTGATTGCCTGCTTGGCACAAGGTTCAAGAGGGAAGCACATACTCGGAAAAAAAAAAAAAAAATCCTTCCATTCAGCTACCCTGAGCTTCCACTTCTGCTCAACCAGACCTTCGTCTGCCCTATTCTCCAGATGGTGGCAGTTCCTTGCAATGAGGAACGCCATCGATCTACTAAGGAGAGGGCTCTGCTTTTTACTGAAATGTCATATTGAGGCAGGAGAATAGAGTCTGGAGACAGGGAGCCTAAGGCCAACCCACTGCTGACTTCTTGGAATTGGACCAAAAGGAAAACCCCACCTCTTCATGCCCAAGTGATAAGGGGCCAGAGGCCCCCTTCTTCTACAAAACCCCCTTTCTCCTTTGTCACAAACAACAAATGCCTCTAATTAGTCCCAGGCCGAACCTTCACTTCAGCCTCTGATTAGTCGGGGATCAATCCTTCATTTGCATAGGGTGTAACCAATTGGAGACCTCTAAAGTGTACCTAGTGGTGTTACCAAATTCTTTTAGCTTAATAAAAACCCTAAAGAACATTGCAATTGGGGCTCTTGAGCTGCTTGTTTGAGCCTTCTCCCGCTCTGTGAAGTGTACTTTCTTTTCAATAAATCTGTGCTTTCGCTGATTCCTTCTTTTATTGCTTTGGTTGTGGGTTTTAATTATTTGTTCAGCCAGCCAAGAACCCAACTTGCAGTCAAGGCTTTCCATCCAGTAACAATATTTTGTTAGCTGGCTTACTTATGTTAAGTGTTGCTCACTTTCAATCCATGAATTTTATTTTACGACATTTTAAGATTCACCAATTTGGCAAATTTTTAAAGTTATTTCCATTTTTAATTTTTGTTAACAAATGTATTTTCACAAAATTCATCTGATGTTTTTCTCTTAAAATTAATTCTGTTCTAGAGTATATCACATGTATTTCTGTCAATAGCTTTTACTTCTCATAATTTTGTTTTATATGTGCATTTTTATTGAATTAATCTTTCATTTTGATAACTATGTACTTAATAATAAAGGACTTTTGGACATTGCTTTTAGTGTATCGTGTTAAAGCTAAATGTCTTATTTATTTATTTTATTATACTTTAAGTTCTAGGGTACATGTACACAAAGTGCAGGTTTGTTACATATGTATACATGTACCATGCTGGTGTGCTGCATCCATTAACTCGTCATTTACATTAGGTATTTCTCCTAATGCTATCCCTCCCCGCTCTCCCCACCCCACAACAGGCCCCCGTGTGTGATGTTCCCCACCCCATGTCCAAGTGTCCTCATTTTTCAATTCCCACCTATGAGTGAGAACATGTGGTGTTAGAATTCGTTTTTTAGATGTTTACTGCTCCTATTGCAAATTAGTATTGACGTGAATTCACAGAGCTTGAAAGACTTCCAAGCTGCATTTTCAGCTTTCGCTCCTCAGCCTGCTCACCAACATCCAAATAATCCTTCAATTTTCATTATTTAGATGTCTGCGTCTTTTCTTTTGTCATTATTTTATATAATGTTTACTGGATTGTGAAAATGAATAAATAATTGTTGAGAAATGATTTGTGGTGCTTTGTTTGATTTCAGTTTCCTATTGAATCATTCGGAAACAATTAAATATTTTGGCTTGTAGTGCCAAAGTAAAATATCTGAAATTTTTCTAGAATTTTGGACAAAGTTCCAGACATTTCTACTAGCATGCACTGATGACACCAGTTCTCTCTGTATAGAATTCAGTGACATTTTCAAATAAATATTTCTAATTGACACAACTTTTTGTTTTAGGAATATTTGTGTGTGTGTGTGTGTGTGTGTGTGTGTGTGTGTGTGAAGAGACAAGGTATCACTCTGCTGTTGGAGTGCAGTGGTGCAATCATGCTCACTGCAGCCTTGAACACCTGGGCTCAAGCAATCCTCCCACCTCAGCCTCCTGAGTAGCAAGGACTATAGGTATGAGCCACCATGCCCCACTGGCTTTTTTATTTTTATTTTTGTAGAGACAGGGTCTTGCTGTGTTGCCCAGGCTGGTCTTGAACTCCTGGCCTCAAGCGATCCTCCCACCTCGTCCTCCCAAAGTGCTCGATTACAGGCATAAGCCACCAAGCACAGCTATCAATACTATTTTTATCAATAAATAAGTATCAATTTTGCTTTAATTCAGATGTTACATTAATTACATTAATTCTAGCACTACCAAATCATTAAATTGCAAGGAATTTTACATTTAAAGTAAGTAAATAAAATATATATTTATGTCAAATAAAATTTGGAAATAGATTCAGTTCTATAAGAGATTTTAATATATGATGAAGAAATAATAGATTATGGTATGGTTTGTTAAATTAATAGTGCTGCCATAATTGATAATTGATTAAAACAATAATCCCTTGCTTTGTAAGTTTTCATAAAAGTTATTTTCTCATTTTAATAGAATGTGTGTTGTGACAAGTGGTCCACAACCCTAGATAACAATGAAAAACATATCACTATTATTTTTTGAAGTGATATTAAGCATTTTACTCTGAAATTGCTTTAGTATTTTTAACTAATCATAGTGTTTAAATTGTGATGGTTTATTCTCAGTTTTAAAATTCATTTCATCAATACATTGATAAAAGATTGTTTCAGAAACTTTATTTAAAATATTTTAAGGTAGAACTTATTTAATATGTGCTTTTAATTATGTCTCTTGATGATTATAACTATTCTTTATTTCAGCATGAGTTTTACAAAATTTTAGTCCTGTTTTGGTGAATCTATGAATGTTCCCACTTTTAAAGATACAACATATAAGTGCCATTTGCATCCATTTTCTTTTTCAGTATTTTTTTCCTCAATATGAAAGGATGCTTAAGAGTTTTCTGGCATTTCCTGATGTTTCTCAGTTAAGACTTTTACTGCACTTTTTTTTTTTTTTTTTTTTTTGAGATGGAGTCTCGCTCTGTCGCCCAGGGTGAAGTGCAGTGGCATGATCTCAGCTTACTGCAACCTCCGCCTCCTGGGTTCAAGTGATTCTCCTGCCTCAGCCTCCCAAGCAGCTGGGACTACAGACGCATGCCACCAAGCCTGGCTAAGTTTTTTTTTTTTCTGTATTTTTAGTAGAGACATGGTTTCGCCATATTGGTCAGGCTAGTCTTAAAACTCCTGACCTCGTGATCTGCCTGCCTCAACCTCCCAAAGTGCTGGGATTACAGGCATGAGCCACCGCACCCGGCGACCTTTTCTACTATATCAGGTGATGTTCCAGGCTGTAGCACACTAATATAATCTTATTTTCTCAGAGATTCAGAAGATTCATATTAATAATAGTAAAAAGAGGAAGATTAAGAAACATTCAGAATTTGTTGGATGTTTATTTTCAATATTAATACACATTATTCACTAAGTATCAAAGTACTACATATTTACTAGTCACATATAAATCTCACTCTAAGAACCATAATATCAAATCAAACTAGTTAGAAACAAGCAGGTATGAGCAAAAGAAGTGTTATGATTTAAATTATCATTAAAAAGATAGTTAATATGCATATTGGATAAATATCCACATTAAAACAATTTTAAGAGTGAGGCAAATCGAGTTTTAAAATTTTTACAAGCTATTATTTTATTACACAGGAATCTTATTCCTGCACCAAGGAGAAAGGAAGCTCAATTAGCTCATTCAGAACTTTTCTTCCTTAAGTTCATGTGACTATTACTTCAATTATATCATGAATTTAAAGGAGGACATCTCAAAAATATTATTCATCGTTAACAAATTCCAGGTCATTGGCATTATTATATGGCTCTGTGTTCAATACAGGTTATTCTATTGATTTAATTTGCTTAAATGTTTTCACTCATTCAAAATAATGACAAATTGAAATTAAATATATCTTATTTGAAAAGAATTGACATATTTCCACTAAGGATTCTTCTTTTCCAAGAACAGGAATAAGGACAACTTGACACTTTGATCTTCTTTACCAATAACTGATCTGTTAAAAATAACTTGGGTACTATGCTTACTACGTGGGTGACAAAATAACCTGTACAACAAACCCCCATGACATGAATTTACGTATATGACAAACCTGCACATGTACCCCGAACCTAAAATAAAAGTTTAAAAAACAAATAAATACTTTGGAAGGCTGAGGCAGGTGGATTGCCTGAGCTCAGGAGTTCGAGACCAACCTGGGCAACACGGTGAAACCCTGTCTCTACTAAAATACAAAAAATTAGCCGGGCATGGTGGTGTGTGCCTGTAGTCCCAGCTACTCAGGAGGCTGAGGCAGGAGAATTGCTTGAACCGGGGAGATGGAGCTTGCAGTGAGCCGAGATCACGCCACTGCACTCCAGCTCTGGGTGACAGTGAGACTCCATCTCTAAAAAAATAAAAAAATAAGTAAATAAATAAAAATAATTGGTCTGGTTACACATTTTTTTCACTTCTTTCATAAGTTTTGGTAATTTATTTTTCTTAGAAAAATTGCTTTTGAATCCATTTTTTCATTTATAAGAATAATTTGTGCCTGTAATCGCAGTACTTTGGGAGGCTGAGGCAGGCAGATCACTTGAGGTCAGGAGTTCAAGACCAGCCCGGCCAATATGCTAAACCTCGTCTCTACTAAAAATCCAAAAACTAGACAGGCATGACGGTGCATGCCTGTAATCTCTGCTACTTGGGAGGCTGAGACAGGAGAATCACTTGAACTTGGGAGGCAGAGGTTGCAGTGAGCCGAGATCACACCACTGCACTCCAGCTTAGGTGACAGAGAGAGGCTCCACCTCAAAAAAGAAAAAAACAAAAAAGAATAATTTGTTATTTTATAATTATTTCAATTTCCTCCCTTTTTTGCTCATTTGTTTTTTCAATGAAAATCTACTGAGGGCATAGCAAGTTTCTAGGTACTGTTCCAATATTTAGTATATATTGGTGAATAAAATGGATGAAGTTTCTTCTATTATGGGTCTTCAATGTTAGTGAGGAAAGACATGGGAAAAAGCAGCAAAGTGATTTCAGGTAGAGTAAGTGCCATAAAGGTAATATAGCAGTGTGATAGGAGAGAGAATAAATGGTAGAAGGAATTTTTTTAGAGTGGTCAGAAAAGGATATTTTGAAAAATTGACATTTAAGCTGAGACCTGAAAGATGAGGAGGAACCAGCAACACAGATGTGGGAAGATCTAGGAAAATAATATCTCCGGAAGAAAGAAAATACCAAAAGCTCTGAAAAGAAAATGAGGTTAAATTATATTTATTTCTATATTTTCTTTGCTAATTCACTGTATTTGTGGTTTGCCTCTTTTTTCTCATTGCTTGTGGTTTAATTTTTATTCCTAAGTCAGAGAATTAGCATTGAATTTGTTTCTTCATTCTACTACTTGTTTTCTTTTTCTTTATTTTAAGGCGTTATTAAAATATGATTGACAAATTGCACTTGTTTAAAATGTACAATCGGATACATTTTTTACCTATTTATACCCCCATGAAATCATCATCTTCTGTTACTATGAAGATACCCTTTGTGCTCTTTTCCTAAGCAGTCCCTCCACTTGGTGCAATCAATGCCATCCACTCTTGCCTACTCCAGGATGTGTTCTTGCAATCATTCCTCCTCTTTCTCCTCTGGAATCAGTTTCTTGTTTCTATATTCTCCTCCACTTGCAGCCCCAAACTTTCCAAAGAAGTTCTCTATTCTCATTATCTCTGCTTTCTCACCTGCCTTTCTCTCTTGAATCCAATCTAATTAAGCCCCCTTTCCCATCACCCCACCCAAAATGGCTCTTGTCAAAATTACTGATGACTTCCATGTTACCAGACTGGATGGCCAATTCTTGAGATTCAACTCTCAGCAGCTTTTATTATATATAAATTTCTTTATTTGTTAGTTGTTACAACGCATAGAATATAAGGTCTTTGTTTTGTTCACTGCTATATTCCTAAAATCTATCATAGTTTGTAGCACATAGTAAGGGCAAGTTAACTATTTGCTGAATGAATGTTAATTGAATCTCCTTCATGTGTAGTTTTCTAGTGTATAATCTTCTCTATAATATTTTATGTTCCCTTTCTCCACTGGGAAGGGGAGGCATGTCAGTATCATTTCATAGGTCACATGAGTTTTTTTTCCTAGTTACTAATATTCTTAAAAAGATAGGATCTTTAGGGCATATACTGAGTGGGGTGAGTCAAGGAGAGTGCTTCAGTATTGTTGACTCTAATCATCTCAGTAATTTTTCATTTGTTTGTCTGAGACAGAGTCTGACTCTGTCGCCCAGGCTGGAGTGCAGTGGTGCTATTTCTGCTCACTGCAACCCCTGCCTCCTGGTTCAAGTGATTCTCTTGCCTCCACCTCCCAAGTAGCTGGCATTATAGATGTGGACCACCATCCCCGGCTAATTTTTGTATTTTTAGTAGAGGTGGGGTTTCACCTTTTTGGCTAGGCTGGTCTCGAACTCCTGGACTCAAGCATTCCACCCACCTCAGCCTCCCAAAGTGCTGGGATTACGGGCATGAGCCACTGTGCCCAGCCTAATCATCTCAGTAATTGGACTCTAGGCTAACAGGAAGTCTTTCTAAGTCATAAAGTATTGTACAGTATGTTTCCTCATGGAAATTTGTATAACAGCTATTTCAAAGCTGTCTGCTCTTCACTTTTTCTCCTTCACTCTAATGTACTCAAACCTGATTTTTGCAAAGAAGGCATGACATTGCTTTTTGTTACTTTTGTTACTGCTAAGTCCTTCTTCCCTTGACACTCCAAAGTCTCAAATAGGCTATCGATACTCCCTACTCCCAATCTATTCTATTTATTTACCTGAAATATTATATTTTTGTTTACTTGCTATTTTACGTATCCCCCAACTAGAACATAAGCATCATGAGGAGCTCTGTTTATTTTATTCGTTGCTGAATTCTTTGTGGCTAGAAAAGTGCCAGGCATGTTATTGGCTCAGTAAATGAATGTATGAATCTACTTAAATATCAGGTGTTATATGTGCCTCAGTAAGGGATATGAAAAGGCCACAGGTGCGATCCATCCAAAATTACTTTCTCTCAGCAAAAATTCCATCTTGGCTTCCATAGGTTTATTGGGGTTTGTTACACATGCATTCTATTCAATACTGTTCATTGAAAAGAAAGCTTCAGTTAGCCTTTCTACCTTCTTTATTATCTGTGAGATTTGTTATAATTCCACTTTGCGGGGAACATGGGTGATTTTTAACGTAATTTGTTACCCATTGTTTTGTTTTCAAAATAATGTTTTCTTTTGTTTCTAGATTTAAAAGGTGTAAATAGGTTGGAGTTTACTAAGAGGAACAATGTATATTTCTTAATGGGGGGAAGAAGAAGACAAAGATACAGGTATGTTTGTGTATTTCATGGTGTGAAAATGAGAGTATTCTTTACTGTTGCCTGCCATTTTCTTAGTGAATTAAAAAGTAAATTATCACCTGGATGTGGAACATCATGGAAAAGAATATGACATATTTTAGAAGAACAATGGCATGATACAGTAATCTAATGAATACCTTAGGACGCGTTGGCAATGCTGAATACCAGTTTAAGGTTTCTAAACATTAATATGTAGTGAAAACAATCAACCCAGATGTGTGGATTTTTTTTCCAGCAATTTTCAGCTGCTAAAGTCCACATACGTAGAAAGAGTAGATGATTGAATTCATCCAGGGTTGGAGCATATGTATGCTAGAGAGAAATTGAGACAACGAATACAAGCAAATTTGCAAGAGTGATTATGACGTACTACACCATCAAAACTGAGAAAGAAGAGTGTGTAGAAGGGACTAATGGATGGTGAGTAAAGTGCTGGAATCAATCTGAAGATCTTATTTAGATTAAAAACATTCTGAGGTGGAAAGTGTTTTAATAAATGAACTGGAAGTTTAAGAGGTAGTAGATGTAGGATGTTTCAGATCACAAGAGGTAAAGAGTCAAGAAACTTTAAGGTCAGAATATTCAATGGATTATTAAGTGAATGGTGATAGCATAAAGATATTTCTTTGTCTGTACACAACCTGTCAAATCTTGCATGTTCTGGCCCCATCTCTCACTCAAGATTTATCTTAAGCTGCCTCATTCTTGCTCCATAAGTTTTAGCCACATCAGTCTGTTCTCAGTTGTTTCACTCCTAAGCGCCTTCTCACAAGATGCTAGTTGTATTGTACAGGTTTCTATCTTAGAGGCCCTTTATGACCTGCCTCTCTTCCCCACATCTTACCTGTCACATCTCTTCTCTCTGTGTTTCTTAATTTATGCTGTATCAAAAGCAAACTCGCACACCCCACACACACTATTTTCTATTCAATATTTTCTATTCAATTACATATCACTTCTTACTGTTATAATTATATATTTTGCTTCATATAGATATTTGTGATATTTATCCTATTTTGTTGTTGACTGCGTATGCTAGTTTTACAGCTGAAATTATTAAAGGATCAGTGAAATTCTTACGGTGGTAAGAATTAACTCATTATTTTATAAGCTAGTTTCATCAGTTATGAGTAGATGTTTAACTGTTACTTTATTTTTATGTGAGATGCTGAATTCTGTTGTTGGTTTCCTGATAAATATTTCTTTCTTATTTTTCAGATTATCATATCTTCCTTTACATTAATTTATCAGACTTAGCCTCTTCTTCTGCTGGTAGTATTAATCTCAAGGACAAAGTCAAAAGTATTTATAAGGATTCAAAGAGGTGCTCATAGAGTATTGAGAATTTTTTTTTAATTTCTTGCTAGCATTTAGAAATATTCCACTTTAAAAGGTAAGATAAATAAAAGAAGAGATGAAAAAGGAGACATTACAACCAATACCACAAAAATTCTAAAGATCATTAGAAGGTATTATGAGCAACTGTATGCAAATGAATTGGAAAACCTGAAAGAAATGGATAAGTTCCTAGACATATATACCTACTGAGGTTGAATCATGAAGAGATAGACCACCTAAATAGGCCAATAACAAGTAATAAGATAGACACAGTAGTAAAAAGTGTTCCATCAAAGAAAATCCCAGAACCTTATGGCTTTCCTGCTAAATTCCACTAAACATTTCAAGAAGAACTAATATCAATCCTACTCAAACTATTTCAAAAAATTACAGAGAAGAAAATACATCCAAATTCATTTTATAAGGCCAACATTACCCAGATATCAAAAACAGACAAAGATACACAACAATGAAAAAACCAAATGCCAATATCTCTGATGAACATAGATGGGAAAACTGTCAATAAAATACTCGCAAACTGAATTCAACAACACATTATAAAGATTATTCATCATAATCAAGTGGGATTCATTCCAGAAAAGCAAGGATGGTTCAATATATGCAGATCAGTAAATGTAATACATCATATCAACAGAATGAAGGAAAAAATTATTTCAATAGACACCAAAAAAGTATTCAATAAAATTTAACATTCTTTCATGATAAAAAAATAAAACTCTCAACAAAGTGGGTATAGAAGGCAAATACCTCAACACAAAAAAGGCTGTATGTGACAAACCTGTAACTAGTATTATACTGAATGGGGAAACACTGAAAGCCTTTCCACTAAGGTGTGGAACAAGACAAAGACTTCCACTTTTACCACTTTTATTCAACATTGTAATGTAAGTCTTAGAGCAATTAGGCAAGAAAAAGAAATGGCAGTTAAATAGAAAGAAAGAAATCGACTTATTCTTACTTGGATATTATAGTTAAAAAAGCCTAAAACCTTCACTAAAAAACTATTTGAACTAATAAACAAATGCAGTAAAGTTACAGGATAGAAAATCAATTCACAAAAATCAGTAGCATTTCCATATGCCAACAGCAAACAAGCTAAAAAAAGAGAGAAAGCAATTCTATTTACCATAGCTACAAAAAAACCCATAGAAATCTACTTAAAGAAGTGAAAGGTCTTTACAATGAAAACTATAAAACTCTGATTCAAGAAATTGAAAAAGACATAAACATATGAAAACATATTCCATGTTCATGCATTAGAAGAATCAATATTGTTAAAATATCCATACTACCCAAAGCAATCCACAGATTCAGTGCCATTCCTATCAAAATATCAATGATATTCTTCACAGAAATAGGAAATACAATCCTACAATTTATATGAAATCACAAAAGGCCCAGAATAGACAAAGCTATCCTGAGCAAAAAGAACAAAGCTGGAGGCATCCCATTAGTTGGCTTCAAATTATATTTCAGAGCTATAGTAACCAAAACAGCATAGTATTGGCATAAAATCAGACATGTAGACCAATGGAACAGAATAGAGAACCCAGAAATAAATCCTTGCATTTACAGTCAATTCATTTTCAAAAAAAGGTGCGAAGAACATACATCGTGGAAAAGACAGTCTTTTCAGCAAATGATGCTAGAAAAACTGGATATCCATATGCAAAAGAATGAAACTAGATCCCTATCTCTCCACATATACAAAAATCAAATCGAAATAGATTAAAGACTTAAATCTAAGACCTGAAGCCGTAAAACTACTAGAAGAAAGCATTGAGGAAATTAATTGAGGCAAAGATTTCTTGAGTAAGAGCTCAAAAGCACAGGCAATGAAAGCAGAAGTGGACAAATGGGATCATATACAGCTAAAAAACTACACAGCAAAGGAAACAGTCAACAAAATGAAGAGACAACCCACGGAATGGGAGAAAATATTTGTAAACTATTCCAGTGACAAAAGATTAATAACCAGAATATATAAGGATCTCTAATAACTCAATAGCAAGAACCAAATAACTGGATTTAAAAATGGGCAAGAGATCTGAATAGTCACTTCTCAAGGGAAGACATATAAATGGTCAACAGATATCTGAAAAAAATGCTCAACATCACTAATTATCATGGAAATGCAAATCAAAACCACAATGAGTTACCCCAGTTAAAATGGCTTTCACTGAAAAGACAAAAAACAATGAATGCTGGCGAGGATGCAGAGAAAGGAATGCTGATACACTGTTGGTGAGAATGTAAGTTAGTACAGCCACTACGGAAATCAGTATGGAGGTTCAGCATGGAAAAAAATAAAAAACAGAACTACCATATGATCCAGCAATCCCACTGCTGGGTATATATTCAAAAGAAAGAAAATCAGTATATCAAAGAGATATCTGCACTCCTATGTTTATTGCAGCACTATTCACAATAGCCAAGATAAAGAATCAACATAAGTGCCCATCAACAGATGAATGGATGAAGAAAATTTGGCACACATACACAATAGAATATTATTCATCCATAAAAATGAATGACATCCTGTCACTTGCAACAACATGGATGGTAATGGAGGTCATTGTGTTAAATAAACCAGGGACAGGAAGAAAAATATTGCATGTTGTTGCTCATATATGGAAGCTAAAAAAGTGATCTAATGGAGGTAGAGAGTAGTCACTGGAGGCTGGGAAGGGTATTGGGGAGGGATGATAAAGAGAGATTGGTTCATGGCTACAAAAATACTGTTAGATAGAAGGAATAAGATACTGAGTTCAGTAGCACAATAGTGAAAATATCGTATATTTAAAAATAACTAGAGAAGTGGATTTGGAATATTCCCAACACAAAGAAATGATAAATGTTTGAGGTGATGGATATACCAATTACCCTGCTTTGATAATTATACATTGTGTTCTTGTATCAAAATATGACATGTACAGTATAAATATGTACAACTATTATGTATCTATAAAAATCAAAACATTTTTAAAAGGTAAGAAATAGTTCTCATTAAAAAATCACTGAGATTATTTTTCCATTATAAATTATGTTTCAAAGAACCCAACACAATAAGAACATTCAAAACTCATTTGCAACTTCTGTGGAGGTTTTATCTCTAACCCTCTCTCATTTATTTTATCATACTTTTCTAGCTTTAAAACATATTTCCTTTAGATGTCCTGGGATAAAAAAGACAGAGGTCATATACCCATTTTGCTTTATATTTAATAAATCTAAATAGAATCAACTGCTAATCATTTCCTTTTACACCTAATGCTTTTATATATACAAAATTATTGGATCAAGGCAAAGGATTCTATAAGGTAGGGAGTGATTCCCTAAGTTGGGCTGTGTATTAGTGTCACTTCTTCAGACATACAGATGCCTGGTATAAAAGTTGGTCACATGAATTGGGTCATTTTTATCATATCCAACTAAAACAGTCAATTGGCCAGGGGGAAAAAGCATTCAGAACACATAACATTGATCAAAGAATGCAATTCTATGCAAGCCTGGTTGCTGAAACTGCCTTCTGTAACCTGAAATTGGTTTTTCTAATTACTGAAACAACCTGCTGTGACTCTAAGACTAGTTTTACCCAAGGCTGTCACTCACCAATCAGAAGTTGCCAGCTCCCCCAAACTTTACTAGTGCCAATAAACTTTCCTACAAAATAATATGCAACATTTCTCGTTTTTGTTTTTGTTTTTGTTTTTTTATAAAACCTCTAACCTCTTTGTTTTACAGACATACCATGGACCACCCAGTCTGTGTGTATGCCCCAAATTATAAGTCTTGCTTCCCAAATAAAACATTTTAAATTTAGAGATTCATCTCTAGTTTTATTTGACTTTGACACTAGTCATAGATCCAGATCACCTGAGTTAGATTTTCCAGCGGTGAAAAATAAAACCCATGATTTGTCACAGGTGACTCACATATAGCCAAGTGTGAGAGCCACTGTTTTAGACATGAGTATATGCACAGAATGAGTAGCTGCTTACATGTAATGAGTATATAATGAATAGCTGTTTAAATGAGTAGAATGTTTTAATGTCTTCTATTAAAGTCTGAAATATTCTGGTAGATTTACCAGAGGTCTACCTACTCTAATTTCTGGATACAAGACGCTGAATTACAATAAATCAGTATTTATGATGTCACTGTAATTGAGTTTGAAATCTAATTAACTTTACATTTTTACATTTTGCCAAGTCTATTTTTAACATTAAATGCTCCTGGCTCAGTGATATGAAGAAAAATAGCATCTTAAATCATTCAGTAAAACCTAATTATAATTTTAATAAATACATTGTCACTTTTATCAAAGTAGGTTATTCACTAAAATTTTAACCTTTATTAGTTTGCTTAGAATCTTAATGAAATAATAAATCAAATGTAGTATTTTACATCTTAAAATTTTTAGTATTTAAAAAATCTTGGAAGCAATTAATAGAAGAAATTTTTATATGTTGACACCAATGGTTTATAATTATTGGATTTTATTTTTCTTGACATGATTATAATAAAAGAAACTTAGTAGTAGTGATCTTCATTGTTGTAGTTGTGGATTTGTTAAAACTCCTTTCTGGTAGGTAAAATAAATCAGCCCATTTTAGCTTTAGGAAAATTCAATGTATATGTATGTGAAGGGTGTTTTATAAGGATATAGGAGTCTCACAGACCCCACTGACAGTACTATAGCTGCCTTCAGATGGGCAGTGGAGCCAGGCCCTGGAAGGCAGTCAGGGTCTTCTCTGCATCTTTCTTCTTTTTTCTCTTTGGGTGCCTGCTTACATTTTTGTTGTTTGTTGTTGTTGGGTTTTTTTTTCTTTTTTTGTCTTTCTTTGGACTGTTCTGCTACATTGTCTGTATACAGCAGGAGACATGATAACCAATTGTTTCCAGGTGTTGCATTTCTATTCAGGAGATACATCCAGACAGAAGCTAGAATCTCTTAGACATAGCCAGATTCCAGGAATTTAACTCTAGTATTGGTCAGTGAAGGGCCAAGCAACCCTGAAGTCAGTTTCTATGGCTAGAGTCATAAGGTCATCATGAAAAAAAATTTCAGCCAGAATCTAGTCTGGTAACCTTGTAGATTGCCTAAGTCAGTTTCCAAGGAAGAAGATTACTGGCAGAAAGTTTAGTAGATGTCCACTTGTATTAGTCTGTTCTCACACTGCTATAAAGAACTACCTGAGACTGCATAATTTATGAAGAAAAGAAGTTTAATTGACTCAGTTCTGCAGGCTTAACTGGAAGCATGACTGGGAGGCCTCAGGAAGCTTACAATCATGGTGGAGGGTGAAGGGGAAGCAAGCACATTCTCACATGATGGAGCATGAGAAAGAGAGCAGGAGCAAGGGGGGAAGTGCCACACACTTTTAAAACCACCAGATCTCCTGAGAACTCACTCTCTATCATGAGAACAGCATGAGGGAAATCTGCCCCAATGATCCAGACATCTCCCACCAGGTCCCTCCTCCAACATTGGGAATTACAATTCAACATGAGATTTGGGTGGGGACACAGCCAAATTATATCACCACTTCCAAGCCTAACTGAACGCATGTGGCTAAAGGGTAACTTTTCTTAATGTTTTGGGTATACTTCATTATTTAATGTACACATTGATGCTGGATTAATATTTAGGGGTAGAACTTCAACAATGTTATTTTTGGAACTTTTAATAAATTGAAGATTTCTCTACTTAAATCTCTTGAACTATCTAGAGAATAAATTTCAGAACCGTATCCTTATTTAATAATTACTAAAATCTGGCTCTAGCCTTCCAATCAAGTACTATTTTGCACTCCTCCTTGTTTCTTCAGCCAAACTGGAGAACTCCTTAATCACAACCCACTCTCCATGCTTTAGCTATCTGTTTAGTTCACTCAAAGGGTCTTCCCACTCATATACTAATATGCCCAAATCTTATACATTTTTCACAGTTGAAATGTCAGCCCCTACAATGACCAACTCCTCACACCAAAAGGTGGCATTATTCTATCATTAAACAGTAACTTTCCCACTGTGTACCTTCACGGCTGCACCAAGGAGACAGTACTGAAGATGATATGCTCCTTTCCTCGAGAGGCAAGTGTTAGCCCTATGAGTATGGGTTCAAAAAAAGGAGCAGCACATGCAAAGCCCTGGGGGTCAGAAGAAGCAAGCATAGCAAGATAAAATGTATGAACCAGGCTACAGAGTAGGTCAGACATGTAAGCAGAAACTATTAATACATAAGTCATTTTAGATAGCCTCTACTTTGTCATGAAGACAATAGTATAATCAATCATAGAATACTTTGATGCAGGAAAGTAAAATGTGCCCTTGCAATGGTTTCCAAGCTATCTACACAAACTAACAATCATGCATATTCTGCAAATTATAGCTTGATCATCACTTTAAAATACTTAATATGAAAATGCTTAATATGCATTATCACAATAACCATATTTATTATTGCAAGAAAAAGGACAGCTGATAGATTAAGTGTGATTTCAAGTGCTATGACTTATCAATAGCTTAAAACAGTCTAAATTTTGCAAAAAGAGTGTTTCATTGACAGTGACCGTCAAGAATATAAGATCTTCATTGAAGGCTCTTGATCAGGAATTATATGGAGCATTTTAAGCACAAAACTGTATATGAAAAGTCACGTAGAACTTCCAATTTCCAGTTCTACATATAAGGAGATGGGAAGTTACCACTTTGTCCCAATAACAAGTAAAACATAATAAATCTAAAAGAATATAAATCATATAATGTCTGCTCTCAGACTGCAGTGGAATTAAACTGCCAATCAGTAACAGAAAGATAGCTAGGAAATCCCAAAATCCCGGGAGATTAAACAACACACCTCTAAGTAACACAGCAAAGGACAAAAATAAAAGAGCAAAAAAAAAAAAAAAGACATCTCAAGGGAAATTTTAAAATATTTTGAACTAAATGAAAATGAGAGTGTGACTTACCAAAAACAAGCCAAAGGCCTTACCAAATGCTTTTACCAGAGAATATATACAGATGGCAAATAAGCATGTGAAAAGATGCTCCACATCATATGTCCTTAGGAAAATGCAAAATCAGACAAGGAGTTGTCATTGCACACCTATGAGAATGGCTGAAATCCCGAACACGGATAACACCAAATGCTGACGACAATGTGGAGCAACAGAAACTCTCATTTACTGTTGGTGGGAATGAAAAGTGGTACAGCCACTTTGGAATATAGTTTGGCAATCTCTTGCAAAACCAAACAATCCAGCAATTGTGTTCACTGGTATTTACCCAAAGGAGTGAAAACTTATATCCACACAAAAACTTGCATACAAATGTTTATAGCAGCAGCTGTTGGAGGCGGAAAGAATGAGGGTTTTGATCAACTCAGTATGCCACTGGAGGCTGTATGAGTAAGCAGCAAACTGTTTCTCATAAATGCAGAATGTTGGCAAACTGACAAACTGCATATGCCACCCAGAAGGAATGCTGAAGGCAGTCACGCCCCTAATCTTGTGATTAAGTACATCTGAAGTCTGTTAGTAATAACATGAACCTGTGATCAATTAAGCAGCTGACCAATCGTTACCTTCTCCTCCCTGCTCTTGCTACCCAATAAATAAGAAGGGCTATAGAAAGCTCAGGGTTGCTGCCTTTGCTCACTAGAAGCGGGGAGCTCTCTTCTTCTTCCTCTGACCCCTGCCTTTAAAACAGTTTTGCTTTTTTTTTTTTTTTTTTTTTTTTTTTTGAGATGGAGTCTCGCTCTGTCGCCCAGGCTGGAGTGCAGTGGCGCGAACTCGGCTCACTGCAAGCTCCGCCTCCCAGGTTCATGCCATTCTCCTGCCTCAGTCTCCTGAGTAGCTGGGACTATAGGCGCCCACCACCACGCCCATCTAATTTTTTGTATTTTTAGTGGAGACGGGGTTTCACCATGTTAGCCAGAATGGTCTCGATCTCTTGACCTCGTGATCCGCCCGCCTGGGCCTCCCACAGTGCTGGGATTACAGGCATGAGCCACCACGCCCGGCCTAAAACAGTTTCTTTTGTCTTAAGTTTTCATTTCTACGTTCGTCTGTCTTCATTCAGTCTTGACGGTCTCAAGTAATAACAGTAGTAACTGTTGTAGTGACAGTTTCAAGAAGTAATTGTGGCAGTCAGCCACAAGCAGCTTTATCCATAATCATCAAAACTTGGAAGCAACTAAAATGTTTTTCAGTAGGTGAATGGATAAACTGTGGGACATCCAGACAATGAAATATTATTCAGTGCTTAAGAAATGCGCAGTGTGGTAAACGGATCCAAATCTTTGAAATGAAGGGTTTTTTTTTCTATCAACTAATGAGCAAAAATGTTGCTTTTCAACCATTTCTGATTTTCACATACTTCACATGTTCCTTATGCATTAATTCAAGAATGGTTAAAAAAAAAAGAAAGAGAAAGAAAAAAAGGAAAGAAGGGAGAAATGAGTTACCAAGCCATGAAAAGACATTGAGGAAACTTCATTAATTTAAAGACGCCAATTCGAAAAGGCTACACGCTTATGATTCCAAGTATATGACATTTTGGAAAAGGCAAAACTATGGAGACAGCAAAAGGGTCAGATGGTGTTCGGAATCAGGAGGCAGAATGAATAGGCAGAGCACAGAGGATTTTTAGGGCAGTGAAACTACTCAATGTGATAATACTATAACGAAGGGCTTGGGTTTACTATCTGGTTTGCATGGTTTTGTTGGATCATTAGCTGTTGTCATGTAGATAAGAGGCTCACATGTCATTACACATTTGTCCAAATCCATAGACTGTACAACACCAAGAATCAACCCTAATATAAACTGTGGACTTTGAGTAATAATGATACGTCCATGTAGGTTCATTGATTGGAACTAATGTACCACTCTGGTGGAGAATGTTGATAATAAGGAAGGCTATGGATGTATAGGGGCAGGGAATACATGGAAACTCTCTGTAACTTCTGCTCAATTTTGCTGTGTACCTAAAACTACTCTAAAAAGTAAAGCTTATTTTCCTTTTGCTATGCAAAGCAAAGAAAAAGTTATATAAAACTCTACATAAGTGAGAACGCTGATGCTTCTCATTTAAAATTTTAAAAATCTTTGGAAATTTTATATAATTCAATATATGAGGCCTTTCCTAATTCATGTTTTTTTAAAATAATGGCTATATGATATTTTTAACGTAATGAATTTTTTCATCAAGCCCCAAATAGGGGCGCCAAAATACTTCCCATTTATCCCAGGATGACATAGACATATCACTGTTTTCTATTTGTGCTCAGATTGAAAACAGTTGAAGTATTTGGGGGAAGAAAGAAATCCAGACCCAAAGGAATATACCATTTCATAAATACAGAATTAACTGATTTTGTTACTGAATAAAGCAAATATGATTCAGGTAGAAATGCATGTAGGTAGCCAGCAAATGGCTACAGATCTACAGAGTATTGTCTGTTTTTTTAATATAAAATTTGAGTTATTTTAATGAACTGAACTCTCACTCATACATAAAATGCCTTTCTCAGGATTCGGAACTCCTGGGTTTTTACACTATCTTTCTCCTTGCTAATTCAAATGCAAGAAAGGTATATTCCTCTGACATCTTGCAGAACTCCTTAGGGCATTGGAATCACAGCAGGTCAAATGGCAAATGCAGAAGCCAGAGGCAGAAGGAAGATGGGTGTGTTCAGCAGCCTGTCAGAAGGCAGGTGGCTGATTGTCTCAGGGATTAGCAGGGAGTGAAATGAGCCCAGGGAGGTGGTAGGGGCCAGTAATAAGGGATCTTGAATGTCACCTTAAGAATTCTGAAAGTGATGAGAAGGCCTTCAAAGTCATGCAGGCAGATGAGCCCTCAAAATTGGGGTTTAACCTAGAAGGGTTCTTGGCTTTGCCCAGGAAAGAATTCAAGGGCGAGCCGGTGGTGTTAGACAGCAACTTGTACTGAGGTAGCAGTGTACAGCAGCAGCAGAGGTATTGCTCCTTGCAGAGCAGGTCTGCTCCACAGGCAGTGTGCCCAGAATAGCAGCTCAGAGGCAGGGCTGCAGTCATATTTATACCTATTTTTAATTATATGCAAATTAAAGGGTGGTTTATGCATAATTTCTAGGATAAAGGTAGTAACTTCTGGGTTGTCAGGTCATTGCCATGGAAAAGTTTGGTAACCGCTGGGTGTTGCCATGGCAATGGTAACTTGATGCACTGGTGGGGTTCTTATGGATAGCTGCTTCCACCTGGGTCCTGTTTTAGCTAGTCCTCAATCTGGTCCAGTGTGTGAGTCCCCACCTCCAGAGTAGATTCCCACCTATTATCTTAAAAGGGATAGTTCCAGGGGGTTACAAGATAACATTTGACTTTTAGATTAAAAACAGGCTGTTCTCCTTCATCATATAGTCCTCAGATGGTGATTTCAGTGTTAGAGGACTGGGTCGCTTGAGGTTGCTATAGTTGATTGTTAGAGTACTGGGAGTAAGGAGGTATTTAGTGGGCCAGTGAGGAAAAAGTAAGACCCTGGTAACAGAATGTGGCTAGTTGAAGACTTTTTTTCCTTACAAACACAACTCCCACCTCTCTTTCTTGTATGTAGGGTGTATCTGTAGATTGGTATCTTGGCCACTTTCTAGTGCCTGCAGAGAAACATAGCTCTGCCAGCACCTTGATCTTGGACTTCAAGCTTCCAGAATTGTGAGACAGTAACTTTCTGCTGTTTAAGTCCCCAGTTTGTAGGACTTTGTTATGGCAGCCCTAACAGATTAATACAGTGACAGCAAACCACAGTACTATTTGCAGTATCTAGAACTTCATCATCAATATAAATCATGGATATTTTCAAAAAATGTTCCAGGTGTTACAGATATTTCAAAATATCATTTATGAGTATCAGTACTTTGAAATCACAGTTAATAAACCACTGCTAAATCATATCATTTAAGGTGTTAGTAAAGGAGTGCATGTATTTTATATCAAATACAATTAAAGCTGCAGTGCTTACACATCATCCTAGTTTTAGTAAATGATCTGCAAATACTTACTTTGCATTAGTAGATATCTGAGGCTTACTCTGGCACTCTATTCTTTTGTAATTCTTTATCAGGCTTGCTCTGACATTCTGTTCTTCACAATTCTTTATCAAAATCTCCTATATTTACCCCTGACAGTGTAGCTAGTCCATATGATTAGTCACAACCTTCAACATTCCTCAGTTACTGAAGGTTAGATTAACCTTCAGTTTCACTACAGAACCACTGTTTGGGGCAGCTGCTCTGAGCCCAACTGCTAAGTGACACAGAAGAACAGGCTCAACTCCCTGACGTGGAGGAGCACCCTTCCCTGGAATGTGTCACAGTTTTTATCCATGGCTTGGTAATTGCCACAAACACTGTAGCCTACTGTATACCCTGAATGAGGTGCCAGCAGCTGCCAGCTTTTGTTGATGTTTTGGAAGAGAGGATGGCTGTGGAAGCCTAGTAGGAATGATGCAGACTAGGGGGAGCTGTAGCTCGAACATGCACAGAGACAGCGGTGAGGAGCCACTCTTCCTGGAGGAAACTACAGAGATTCCCATACTAGAGATGGCAGGCAGGGATTAGGGGACTGGGAAATGGAGCAGAAATCAGGCTGATCAATGAAAGGACTCTCCACAGAGGCTCGATGCTGTGGTTCCCCTTCTCTACCCCAGCAAACATTAGTGGGGTAGAGATGCAGCACTGACTTTTCTGTAGACAGGGCCATCCTTAGGGCATGCAAGGCCCCAGCAAAGTGTGTGTGTGTGTGTGTGTGTGTGTGTGTGTGTGTATTCTTTGTCTATGAAAACAATTTGATTAAAAATGCCTTACACAACTCATGGTCCCATGTGAGGTATAGTCATTTATGAATAAAAATTTTTTAATGAGTATCAAAAGACACTAATTTGTTCATTGCCTAATCATTCCACATGAAGATTCTTCATCGTGTCCAGGCACCGTCTCTTCCTTTTTGGAGTCTAGCTCCTCTGTGTTTTTTATTGTCAAATGTGCACAATATGCTGTTCTTGGTTAATTTTATATCTTCTCCGACCAGACAAAAATGACAACACTGCTATTACAATGCGTGGCCCTTTAGAACCTGTTTATACAAGTTGAAAGGATAGAGATTTTCTTGCCCTTCTGTTTTCTTAATACCATGTATTCATTATTAATTATATCATTTCCCACAGTGTTGATCATCTATTGTACCACCCATGAACAATGGCTTCCTTCCAATGACACTCAAAGGTTGCTTCTGTGCTTCATTGATGATAACCACAATTACAAATATTATCCAAGCGGGAAAAATCTAAATAATATTTCCTCTTCTAGTCTTGTTAAATTTACCATTTGGAATCTATAGTATGTCTTCATCTGAACTCTTTAGGCCATAATCAACACATGGCTAAAATGGGATTTCTTTCCATGGGGCCTGCATCCCTGCTTTCTACCCCTTGTACCCAGTGGGAGGTCAGATCTTATGAGGAGTGATAGAGCAGCTCCATCCCCACAAGAAATGTCCACCCATCTGCTAGCATGGCTTAAGATGAGCCCAGGAGAATGCCGCATTTCTATATGCATTGGAGGCAGGGCATTGAAAGGAGGGGCCCATTGGTGTTTTAGAAATCTCTGGGGAGAGAACAGCCTGATACATGGGCTGGAGCCAGTGGTGGGGGTGGGGTTGGGGGTGGGGGCTGGGAGGCTGAAAGAGGAGGTGACTGGCCTGGGTGCCATAGTAGGAGCACACAGTATAAAGGACATCTGTTACCACCCTCCCCATCCTCATGTGTCATAGTCCACAGGTGCCAGATGTAGCATCACAGTTGGAACACCAGGCAAGGGCTGTCACAAAGGCCCACACATATTTGCAAGCCCCAGAGTTGGGAATGTACAATTGGTAGCCTAGAGCCCTGAACTGGAAACATGTAATAATCTCTAGTAAATCTAATGAAAAAAATAAAAGAATCTCAGTTGCTTTAATACAGTATAATAAAAAGAAATACCATTTCATAAAAACCATACCCCAAATAATTGGACCTTGGTGGATTCAGGAGGAGCTGCCAAATGGAGTAGGGTCATTTCATCATATGTCAAAGTATCACTTGTAAGATGGCTGGGATAGACTGAATCCTGCCCCCCCAAAATTCATATGCTGAATCCTGAATCCTCAGTGTGATAGTATTTGGAGGTGGGGACTTTGTGAGGTGATAAGGCTTAGCTGAGTTCATGAGGGTGAGGTCCTCCTAATGGGATTAATGCCCTTGTAAAAACAGACCTAAGAGCTTTCTCTCTCTCTCTCCCTGCTCCATGTGAGCACACAACCAGAAGGTGGCCGTCTGCAAGCCAGGCTGTCTGTCAATAGCTGTAGGATGCTTAGAACAGTTCCTGGCGTGTAGTAAGCTATGTGTTTATCAAATTAAATATACACAAATAAAAGTAAAGCACCTTTGAACTGTCTTTTATGTGTATATTATCAGTTTAAATATTATTTTTTGATGACAGAAAACAGTTTAGATCTAATGCCTCAGGTGTTAGTTTTTCTCCTTTTCCTTTTCTATACTATTACTCGGTTGTTGTTAATTTATATATTATTTTTCTCTGCCTCGTAATTCATCAGTGATACTGAAGCCTTTATGTCATGGTTGGTTTCCCTTCCCTCATCCAAAAACTTACTAAAGAATAGAAAGCATTTATAATAAGAAAGAAAAATATTCATTAATAATTTAGATTTTCCTATACACCTATGTGTGTGTATTTTATTTTCCCTTTTGTCAGAGTGCAATTTTATCTTTAACCAATGATGTTATCACACAATTGAATAAATCAGCATTTTTATTTAGAAGACAACATTTTTCAAGTACAGAAAACTTGATCCTCTGTATATTCATTTCTTTATCTTAAATAAATAATGGTTATCCTTGCAAACACAGTGATTGCAAGACATGTACTTCTGCTTTCTCTTAACCTAGAGGAGTTTTGTTGTTGTTATTTCATTGGTTTGGTTTTGTTTCATAGATAGCACATTTAGAACATTAGGAATGTTATCTTGATTTTGTCCAAATCTTTGAAGGTCCTCCCAGATTCATATATGCAATTAGTGGCCTTTTTATACTATACTAATACTATGGAAATTGCATTGCATTTGAGAGATATTATTGCCTTTGTATTTAAGAATTAAATATACAAACTGATCTTCATCAACTTTTTCTCTACGGAAACTGGGTTCTATTCAAAATATATCAGGGTTATTTTCAATATACTCATTTCCTATCTCAGGAAATATGGAGATGCCAAACTGCCTCTATGCCTAAAAAGCTACAGCCCCTGTTTAGGATGCCTGGATTTCACTTGGACTCCCCATTCCACATCTTTTAATTCATGGGCTTTTATTTAGTGGGGAAGAACTGATTGCCTTTAGTGAAAGAATTTCACTAAAAGTGAAGCTTCAAATGCTTGGTCAAAGTGGAGGTTATAGCTATCTTTTTTTGTACAAGGAAAAGAAAGAAAAGAGATAGTGTAGTAGCCTGTTCTCACACTGCTATAAAGAAATACCCAAGACTAGGTAATTTATAAATGAAAGAGGTTTAATTGACTCACAGTTCCACATGGCTGGGGAGGCCTCAGGAAACTTACAATCATGGTGGAAGGGGAAGCAAGCACATTTCACATGGCGGCAGGAGAGAGAAGAAAGAAAAGTTCAGGTGAAACTGCCATTTATAAAACCATCAGATCTCATGATAACTCCATCGCTATCACAAGAACTGCATGGGGGAAACTGCCCCCATGATCCAATCACCTCCCAACAGGTCTCTCCCTTAACACCTGGGGATTACAATTCAAGATGAAATTTAGGCAGGGACACAAAGTCTCACCATATCAGATAGGAACCTGAACCACAGCAGGTAGAGGCTGGTCTTGGGAACTGTCCCATCCAGAGCTCCCTCACTTCCCTGAGTGAGCTTTGGGGAACCAGAACATGGCTTTGTATTTATCCACCAGAGGGTGGCCATGCCCTGTTACTGATGGAAGAATCTGGGGAGGTCAGAGATTTGCCTACAGAGCTGCAGGGCTCTGCTGCTGGTCACCCACGCTGCAAAACCCAAACCTCCCTCTACTGGGCCCTCAGTTTGCGCACATAAGGAAACCCATTGCCTTCCTTTAATCGGACTAGGGCTCTAACCTAGTGAACTATCAAAACAGAAACGTAGACCACTCTTCCTTAAGTTTGAAGGTGTGCAGTCTTCCTCCTGTCATTAAAAAAGAAAACCTGTGTCCTAAGGATCCAACCTTGGTAACAACCAGCAACAGCCACACATACGTGAAGTTCTCTTTATTCTCATGGCTCTGCAGATCTTCTCAAGCATGGACAGCTCATTGTCAATGATGTTCTGAGCAGGTTAGGCACAGAAGGCAGGGGGCGCTCCTCCTCCTGAACCACAGGTAGAGGTTAACTTTACCTCTGTTTGTCATTGTATATCCCCATCAGAGCTGAATTATATAGTCCCCAGGCAACTATTAATTTAAAAGAGACAAGGAATATTTAATTCGCCGAATAAGAATCCAACAAAGCAGGGCCGGGTGCGGTGGCTCACGCCCGTAATCCCAGCACTTTGGGAGGCTGAGGCGAGTGGATCACGAGGTCAGCAGTTCGAGACCAGCCTGACCAACATGGTGAAACCCTGTCTCTACTAACAATACAAAAAAATAGCTGGGCGTGGTGGCGGGCACCTGTAATCCCAGCTACTTGGGAGGCTGAGGCAGGAGAATCGCTTGAAACCGGAAGGCGGAGGTTGCAGTGAGCCGAGATTGCACCACTGAACTCTAGCCTGGGCAACAAGAGCAAAACTCCGTCTCAGATTAAAAAAAAAAAGAAAAGAATCCAACAAAGCTATGGATTTTATCTTATCCTTTTTGTTTGTTTTTGTTTTGAGTCAGATTCTCACTCTAACCCAGGCTGGAGTGCGATGTTGCGATTTCGGCTTACTGCAACCTCCACCTCCCAGGTTCAAATGATTCTCTCGCCTCAGCTTCCCGAGTAGCTGGGACTAGAGACGCCTGCCACCATGCCCAGCTAATTTTTGTATTTTTAGTAGAGATGGGGTTTCACCATGTTGGCCAGGCTGGTCTCAAACTCCTGATCCCAAGCGATCCTCCCGCCTTGGCCTCTTAAAGTGCTGGGATTACAGGCATGAGCCACCGCACCGGGCCTTATTTTATCCTTTGAAAATGAGAAAGAAAAATCTAAAGCTTTTCCTTAAATCTAAGACTCACAAGAATTATATCTTTGATGAAACAGATATGTGAATTTAAATATTTTATCCAGGGCTAAAAGTATTAAAACTACCAATCAGAAACCCATATTTTCAGGAGACAGGTTGCCAACGATGGGATGACTTTTACACAGTAGTGGTTCTGAGTGTTTGTAGGAGGAACCGGGAGAAACACATTTTAACCAGGCTAGCATACAGTTAAGCAGCCACTGCAGGCTTTCCCTTACTGGAAGTCCCACTCAGAGAAAAAGGCCTTTGCGCTAAGTTTAGGTAATTTGCAATGAGACAATATGCCACACTGCTACCAAGGAAACAATGATTTATTGTAGGGAAAAAATTCAAATCAAAACAATAGAACTATTCATTGTGGAAAAATTATTAAAACAAAAACCTCTGTGTTATGTTTAGGTTTCAGGAAAAATAGTAATCTTCTCGATTTATAACTTCTGATGCCTCAGAAAGAGGAACAAGTAATAATTGTTCATCTTTACTATGGGAAGTACAGGAATTTTACTAAATTTGAGAGTTCTGTCATTAATTTTTAAGACTACTTATGGTTTTATATCTTTAATTCCTTAAAACAAGATGTCTCAAACTGTAAAATTCAACATAAAGGGTACTGATATATATTTCATAATAGATAAGCCAAGAGTGAAATAATACAAAAACAGATACAGTGCTATATGAAAACTTAATTTAGGATGAACTTAATATCTCAATTTATTAGAAATTAATGTTCTATTTTAAAAATGAGGCCAGCATAAACGTATACAGTTTTGGAAGAAAGATTGCTGCACACACCATTTGTATAAGGAAAATTCAGGTGGACTATATACTAAAACTTAAATACACATATATGATTTTATTCCCTTTTGTGTGTGTGTATCACAGTAAAAATTGAGAATAACAATTGTATAAACTTCAACATAATAAAACTCAGAAAATATAAAGAAAAATAATAATGTAATATTAAAAATTATGTGGCAAAAGTAAATGTAAGCCAGAGAGAAAATATTTGCAACTGATTAATAGTCAATATAAAATGAATTCTACAAACTGAAAAGAAAAAGACAGTCAAATAAAAAATTGGACAAAAATGAAGCAATAGACAATTACAGAGGGAAAATTGCCTATAGCTAACAAATATATGGAAAGAAGTTTAACCTTACAGGCATTTAGAGATATGAAAATAGAAAATTATAAATTAGTCTTTATTAATCAGATTGGCAAAATTTTAAGCATTCAATGTTGAAAAGATTTTGGTAAAACAAAGTATACATCAGTGGTAGAGGTATGAATTTCTACAATGGAAAGTCATTGGAAAGTAATCTGGCAGTTTCTGATAACATTTAAGTATATATAATGCTTAATCTATAAATCTCACTTTTATGATACACATTCTATAAAAATATAGATACATATAAGTGTACACATACATATATGCATGATATAGTCTGGATATTTGTCCCCACCCAAATCGCATATTGAATTATAATCTCTGATGTTGGAGATGGGACCTGGAGGGAGGTGACTGAATCATGGAGCCCGATTTCTCACGCATGGTTTAGCACCATCCACTTGGTAGTGTTCTCATGATAGTGAGTGAGTTTTCATTAGATCTGTCCATTTAAAAGTGCATGGCACCACCCCACCACCACTCTCCCTTTTGCTCCTGCTTTTGCCACGTGACATGTCTTTTCCCCCTTTGCCTTCCGCCATGATTGGAAGCTTCCTGAGGCCTCTCCGGAAGCAGATACGCTATGCTTCTTGTACAGCTTGCAGAACCATAAACCAATTAAACCTCTTTTCTTATAAATTACCCAGTCTCAGGTATTTCTTTATAGCAATGAAAGAATGACCTAACATAGTACATACATAAGTACATCATCACATATATAAAACATTTTCATTGTAGACAATAAACATATAAATAATAAAGGAAATTGTCCCTAGTTTGAAGATAACCTTGAATCTATAGAGTGAATAGGGTCACAGACTTTCAGGCAGAGTTGATAAAGCAAATACATCTACCTAGGATTATTCTGGAAAAAAAAAATCTCTGAATTCAGAGGCAGAAAGTTGTACTTTATAGAAGTTTTCGGTTACTAGGTTTATTAGATCTTTTCATGTTCCTTAATAGAAAATACATTCTTCACACTTATTCTAAAAACTATATATATACTTTTTTACATTATTTTGCTTTTATAACTGACTGTCTTCTGCTACCCAGTTCCAGAGATTTGAGGTATAAATACGCCATCCAGAAAGCACTTGGAACCTTCACAGCTGACAATAGTTCACATTTCTGAAATACTAAAAATTCAAGCAAGTGTATCAAAATATCAAAGAAAGTTATCACATTGTATTGCTAATGAATATGTACTTTTTCATATATGGTTATTGGAGGGTAAGGTATTTTTTTCTTTTAAACAGCTAAGTGGACTTTGATCAGTTATGGCTATGTCTCCATCTAGTGGTAGGTAAGTACTCTAAGGATTTGCACAGTAAGTGAGGCCATTGTCACACTGAAACAGCTGAGGTGCTGAATACATAGGAATTCTGTGGTTTTTATTGGGTACACATCATCAGGGTCACCACAATTTGTCT
Organism: Gorilla gorilla gorilla; assembly: GCF_029281585.2. Classification (NCBI taxonomy): domain Eukaryota; kingdom Metazoa; phylum Chordata; class Mammalia; order Primates; family Hominidae; genus Gorilla; species Gorilla gorilla. The sequence goes on along the minus strand of NC_073224.2, from coordinate 49,351,953 downwards.
TTTTTTTTTCTTTTTAAGACAGAGTTTTGCTCTTGTCACCCAGGCTGTAGTAGTGCAATGGTGCAATCTTGGCTCACTGCAACCTCCACCTCCCGGGTTCAAACAATTCTCTTGCTTCAGCCTCCTGAGTAGCTGGGATTACAGGCACCTGCCACCATGTCCAGCTAATTTTTTTTTTTTTTTTTTTTTTAGTAGAGATGAGGGTTTCACCATGTTGGCCAGGCTGATCTCGAACTCCTGACTTCAGATGATCTGCCCGCCTCGGGCTCCCAAAATGCTGGGATTCGAAGTGCAAGCCACCACACCTGGCCTTGCTTTTAATACAGGATGAAATAATATTTTCTGCTGATGATAACTTGCATTTAAATTCCTACTTGCAAATTTAGTAACATCAAGTTTTTGAGGTATTCACAAAGTCTCTTCCAACATTAACTAAAATTCAAAATTTTAAATATATATTTAAAAGACTAGTGGCCCTTATTTATGGATTAGTTAGCTATATAGGCCTCTTATCTGTTCTTCCTGAACTTCAGAGCCAAGACTTCTTATCCACACTTATTTATAGCCCTCAGACCTTTTTAAATATGAAGAGTCCCAGGTATAACATTTATATACCTTTGTGATGACTCTCCATTTACTAACTGAACCTTTTGAGCCTTCATTCTGTCATCTGTAACAATGTCAATAAACACTTCACAAACCTATAATACTTTCTGCATTTATATACATTGTCTCATGTAATCCTTCCCACCACCCCCTGAGGGGGATAGAGAAAGTGTTTACTGTCTCTATCTTATGATGAGGAAGATGTAGTTCAAAGAGATCTTATAACTCATCCAAACTCAATAAACTGGCAAATGGAAGAGCTAGAAATTTATATTAGATTTCTTGATTCCAAGTTCAATGTTCTTTGTAAGATTTGCCCCATTTACAACTATGATGATTAAGGGAGCTAATGTTTGTATAAATGCTTAAGTCCAATAGAACCATAATTTATTGTAAAATTACATAATAAAGATAATGAGGTCCCTGAATGTGAGACACTTATGGGGAGATCAGAGAATCCTTCATAAAAGCATATATATCAGGCTGAATTTAGCTGACCCTCAAAATGAAAATTCTCCAGAAATTTGAAGCCTATATAATCTATTAGATATATATTTTTCTATCTTCCCACTCTCTTTCTGTGGCCATCTTCTTAAAACATTACTGGGTGAATTATTGCTAAGTTTTCTTACATAAATTAGATGAATAACAAGAAAAAAGCTACATAACTTAACAAACTATGTCTTAATAGCAAACAACAACAACAAACCCAAACTAACTGAATGCCTGTCTGTGTTGGTTGTGTGTATAAGGCGCTGTATGTAAGAAGTGTGTATGTTGGGGCTGGAGTCTGCTATAACGAACAGTAATGTCAGATTCTTTCCCTTGAAGTTTTTGTTTCCCCTTCTCCACCACTTCTTTCCCATTTCACTCTATTCCCATCGAAAGGATTCTGACTTGCATAAAACGACAGAACCACAGGAATGGGAAAGGGAAATAAAAACGGAGTCACATTTTTTTGCTTCTGTTTCATGACATCTGCACAAGTCTCCTTCCAGTCTTTAATTTCAGTGGTACCTTTAAGTACTTGTTATATGTCTTTGTAGAAAAGCAGACTTTGAGCATATGCTCTATGTAGAAGGGAAGCTGAATTGCAACCTCAATTTCTCCTAATTTCTGCCTCCTGACCACCCCCTCCCCACCCAATCCATGAACATCTTTACAAGTATCAGAAGCAGGCCAGGCATAGTGGCTCATGCCTGTAATCCCAGCACTTTGAGAAACCAAGGTGGGAGAATTCCTTGAGGCGGGGAATTCAAGACCAGCCTGGACAACATAGAAAGACCCACCCCCCTCTGCCGCCGCCCCACCACAGGAAGTTTTTTCTTTTTCTTTTTCTTTCTTTCTTTCCTTCTTCTTTTTTTTTTTAATTAGCCAGGCATGGTAGTTCACATATGAGGTCCCAGCTACTGGGGAGGCTTAGGTAGGAGGATTGCTTGAGCCCAGGAGTTTGAGGTTAAAGTGAGTCGTGCCACTGTACTCCAGCCTGGGCAATAGAGTGAGACCCTGTCTCTAGAATAATAAGGAGAAGAAGAAAAAGAAAAAAAAGAAGAAGAAGCAAAACCCAAAGAACTAATCTCATACTTGCTCTCTTTCTTTTCTGCCACTACAGAAAACAGAAGAGGACTAGAATTACCTGTGGTCCTAATAATCTAACCAGGCATACTCAAAACTAATCGCAAATATTTCTTTTAGGATGTATACAAGGCCTAAAATTGACTTTGGAAACATTGAGTATCTTCCCTTCCCATCACAGGCAATAAACAAATGTGGGCTGGTGCACATCTTTTCCTGCCCCTGAAAAGGTTTTATTACCTCTAGACAAGTGATTTCCTGACCTGAGGTCAATATTATCTTAATCATATTTCACAGATAGGCCAATGCTTAGCATATTCTCCAAATCACAAGAAATTTTGAGTTGTACTTAGAAAAGACATTAGGTGGAGTGTCAGGAAATCAGATTCCAGCCCCAGCTGTCATTGGCAGATATGATCCTGGGTGGGTCATTTACCACTCAGGACCTTAATTCCCTCTCTTGAGAATTTAAGGACTTAAAGTAGAGAATCTCAAAGCTGTCTGCTAACATGACTATACTTTAAGCAAGAGCTGGAAATGAGTTGCTGACCTTTCTTTCATAGTTCCTGGTAGTGAAATGAATCAATTCTATTGAGCAATCATTGCAGAAGAACCTGCTGTGAAGATAACTGATGCAAGCTTGTTAAAAGCTCTTCCAAGAGTGGATCCCACATTTCCCTTACATTTAACGTGTCATTTAACATAGTTAATCTTTGTTTTCTCAAGAGCCAAATGGATAAACACTCAACTTCAGAGGTGTTTTTTTCTGCCTCTTGAGAATCACAATTATCATTGCTGGTCTTCCTTTTTCTTTTTCTTAGTAAACTTTAATCTAGATTTTAAAGTTTCATGGAAATAGATATTTGGGTTCTTTCAGGTTTTTTTCCAATATACAATTTGAGTTTTTTCCTTTGAGGTACTCTTCTGGGCTCCCTGTCCGAAAGAGGAGTTGCCTATGGATAGAACGTTGCTCTCTGTCCTCAATTAGCCAACAAGGCCCATCAAGGCTGCCCTGCTCAGTGCTAAGGCCATCTCGCTCCCAAAACCTGCCCTCACCCCTTGCTACTTGTCCCTCCAGTGATCCCGGATCCTTTTGGAGACAGGCTGTCCTAAGAGCCCAATAGAGGAATCAGGCACCCGGATCAGTTGTTTCCCTGCTGTGTTCCCTAAGTTAATGTCATGCTCTCCTACACTCACATTTTTGTCCCCTCACACTTTTACAAAAACTCTCAAAAACAATATCCAGAGTGCCATGGTTTCCAACTGATTTATTATACCTTTGCAGAAGACCCCAAGAAGTCCCATCTTCTTCAGGGAAATCTGGGACAATCCAATTGCATAAATTTCCAGCTAGGGGTATCTAGGGATTTTCTTGAAGCAAGGAGTTATGAAGTGCTTCCAACTGCTCCTGAAGTTTCCAACTATGAGGCCACCCAGAGACTCTTTCAGTCCCACACTACACAAGCCCTCTGGGAGATACCCACTCCTTCTGGAGCCATAAGCAAGCAGGAAGAGGTTTTAGGGCACTCACCAGCCCCCACCTCCTTCTCACAGAAGGGTCTTCCTGCCCCTGCATCCCACTCTACTGTGGCTTCAGATTCTGATACTGTCCCTGGGTGGTCCCATGACAGCCACCTGAGAGTACCACCATTCATTTCTCCTCCATTCCTACTCCCATTTATAAGGTTTTGTTTATTTTGCTGGTTGTTATATGTTTATTATATCAGTGTCAATACATCTTTGTATATCTGAATTAATTATAACAAATAAAATGGAAAAGGATTGGAATCACTTTATCATTTTCCACACTAGCTAATGAAAGCATTGCTTCTTCGAGGAGATATAACTTCTTACTGAGTTTTTCTAATGCTATATTTCTAATCGGATTAACAGAGAAAATAAAAAATAGCTTCTAGTCGAGAGATCATTTACACACTTGAATATCTAACAATTATCTTGAGGCAAAAAGGTAAAATTTTGTCTTAAGTTTCATTTTAAAGAAATTAAACAGGTGCAGTGGCTCACGCCTGTAATCCCAGCACTTTGGGAGGCCGAGGCGGGCAGATCACCTGAGGTCGGGAGTTCAAGACCAGCCTGACCAACATGAAGAAACTCTGTCTCTACTAAAAATACAAAATTAGCTGGGAGTGGTGGCACACGCCTGTAATCCCAGCTACTCGGGAGGCTGAGGCAGGAGAATTGCTTGAACCTGGGTGGCGGAGGTTGCAGTGAGCCAAGATCGCGCCATTGCACTCCAGCCTGGGCAACCAGAGTGAAACTCCGTCTCAAAAAAAAAAAAAAAAAGAAAAAAAAAATTAAACTTAATATCATTTCTTGTGTTCTTTTCAACAGATATTCATTCATAACTGTATTAGGCTGGGATTCCATTAGGAGCCCTGGAGCGTACAAATTAAAATAGCATGCTCCATGCCAGTACTTTACAATCAAATAAGGAGATAATAAATTCCTATACTAGCACTTGAAATTTACTTGGGAAACAAAGCATAACATAAATAATATATTCATGAAAAGTTAAAGACTAATGGGAGAAAGTACTTACAAACTATGCATCCAACAAAGTTCTAATATCCAGAATCTATAAGGAACTTAAACAGCTAAACAGGCAAAAAATAACCCCATTAAAATATGGGCAAAGGACAAGAACAGATACTTCTCAAAAGAAGACATACAAGGCCTGGTGCGGTGGCTCATGCCTGTAATCCCAGCACTTTGGGAGGCCAAGGCAGGCGGATCACGAGGTCAGGAGATCAAGACCATCCTGGCTAACACGTGAAACCCTGTCTCTACTAAAAATACAAAAAATTAGCCGGGCGTGGTGGCGGGCGCCTGTAGTCCCAGCTACTCGGGAGGCTGAGGCAGGAGAATGGCAGGAACCCGGGAGGCGGAGCTTGCAGTGAGCCGAGATCGCACCACTGCACTCCAGTCTGGGTGACAGAGCGAGACTCCGTCTCAAAAAAAAAAAAAAAAAAAAAAGACATATCAGTGGCCAAGAAACGTATGAAACAATGCTCAACATCACTAATCAACAGAAAAATGAAAATCAAAACCACGATGAGATACCATCCCATACCTGTCAGAATGGCTATTATGAAAAACTCAAAAAACAACAGATGTTTGCAAGGCTGTGGAGAAAAGGGAAATCTTATACACTGTTGGTGGGAATGTAAATTGTTTCACCCACTGTGGAAAGCAGTTTGAAGAGTTCTCAAAAAACTTAAAACAGAACTACCATCTGACCCAGCAATCCCATTACTAGGTATATATCCAAAAGAAAATGCATAATCTGATCCTGCAACCCCATTACTTAGGTATATATATCCAAAAGAAAATAAATCATTCTACCAAAACACACATGAACTTGTATATTTATCACCATGCTATTCACAATAGCGAAGACATGGAATCAACCTAAGTGTCCATCAATGGTGGACTGGATAAAGAAAATGTGGTGCATATACGCCATGGAATACTACACAGCCATTAAAAAGAATGAAACCATGTTCTTTGCAACAACACAGATGCAGCTGGAAGCCATTATACTAAGCAAATTAATGCAGGAACAGAAAACCAAATACCGCATGTTCTCACATATAAGTGGGAGCTAAATATTGAGTACTCATGGACATAGACACTCGGGACTAATAGAAGGGGGAAGGAGGCAAGGGTTGAAAAACTAACTGTTGAGTATTATGCTCACTATCTGGGTAATGGGATAATTCAAATCTAAGCATTCCATAATATACCCATGCAATAAAACTGCACATCCCTTGAATCTAAAATAAAAGTTAAAATTATTTGTAAAAAGGAAAAAAGAATGTAACCATTAATAATAAAAAAAGAAGTTAAAGACTATCGACAGTTCCTGAAAATGTATGACTCGAGAAATACTATGTTGTACTTAACACTACATATACGTACACATCAAGGCAACATCATGACAAGGCTGACTTTTGAAGCCATCTCATCCCACACAAAATAATTAGAAAAATGGATACAATGAATCCAAATTAATTTTTAAATGTATCACTGAAATATGTAGAATTATGTGTCAATTATAAATTTAAAAATTAATTTAAAAATACATAACTGAGATTGAAATTAAGAAAGAGAAATCCTGGGCCAGTTGTGATGGCTCACGCCTATAATCCCAGCACTTTGGGAGGCTGAGGCAGGCAGAGTTTGAGACCAACCTGAGCAACTTTACAAAAAAATACAAAAAATTAGCAGGGCATGGTGGCACATGCCTATAGTCTCAGTTACTTGGGAGGCTGAGGTAGGAGGATTGTTTGAGCCTGAGAAGTTAAGGCTGTGGTAAGCTGAGATCAGGCCACTGCACTCCATCCAGCCTGAGAGACAGAGTGAGACCCTGTCTCAAACACACACACACACACACACACACACACACACAGAGAGAGAGAGAGAGAGAGAGAGAGAGAGAAGTGGGGGAGAGAGAGAGAGAGAGAGAAATCCTCAGGGAGAGGGAATAAATAGAATATTGAAAATCAATGTAGTGAGTAAGAGCTAAACCCAGTGACTTATGGAGGAGACAGAATGGGGTAAATCCCTAGGAGGGGGGGCCATGATTTTAGCACATACCAGGGTTCTGGATTTGAGTCTAAAGTCCCATGCAACACTGTCACCTAGAAATGGGCTCTTTAATAAATCTGACAGCCAGTCCATAAATGAAAATTAGAATACCCTTACCACTAAGCCAATGAAGCAGCAAAGAAGCAAGTCAGCTACTCTGCGCTATGGGAGAAAAAAAGACACAGGAAGAACATCTCTGAACCTTGCTAAAGCTATTGTATGAATTTACATTATCCTGTCTATGTGGAAAACCCCAACTGAGAAATTCTCATATAAATTGAAACTACTGGGCCCTTGGTAGAATGAAGTGTGCCCCTTGTCACAGGAAACCACCACAAACCAGTGCACTTGATGCCTGTGGAAAAAACTCCCACTGAAGACGAGTTCCTAGAAAAAATGTACAATCCTCAAGAGGAGACAAAGAACTAGGGAAGAGAGAGCTCTGGGATGCAATGAATTAGAGAAACCACATCTAAAGAAATACAGAGAATAGAAAAATACAAAAATGCTTTAAATTAAGGATATCTACAATATTCAAAGAGAAGAAATGAGGAGAAATCATAATAGACAGACATATTGCAAAGGATCGGGCATATTTAAGAAAGAACAGAACAGAAATTCTAAAAGTGAAAAATAAAGTAATTCACACTTCCACATCCAGACAGCACAATTAGAATCAGACTTTCCCTGCTATCATAAACAAATTAACTGGATAAAATATAAAGTGATTGTTTTCATACATTAATTGCCCCAACAATTGTGCTGCTTTCTGCATAGAGATGAGTTTTGGACCACAACCGAGACAGGGAAGACCCAAGCAGAGCACAGTGGGCTCCTAGACTTTAAGAGATAGAGATCAAGGTTCAGGGAGTCTGAGGTGGCAGGACTTTCCTGGGGAAAGTACATAATAGAGCCAAAGACAGAAAGAGCTCCAGAAATCTGTCTAAGGGCCACCTCAAGTCATTGTGTAAGAGGGAGCACAGGACTGTGACCTTAGGAGAAGGAAAATAAACAAGGTGAGCTGCATGCATCACAGGAACAACTCGTTACCTACAGACAGTTACCAGGTTACAGCCCAGAGAGCCAGCAGTCTGGAGTTGAGTGGTCAGAGGCTGGGGTTTGGTGGACAAGGGCAGAAGATCAGAGAAGGAGGTGCTGCACAGAGACCTGCAGAGGGGTACTCTCAAGTTTTTGGATGAGTATATCTACATATGTAGAGGAAGTTACCTGAGGCCAGAGACATAGTCACCAGGAAGACAGGCAGAAAACTCCTGAAGCTCAACTAGGCTGGGAATATTTGGTGTTCTCACTAGCTAGAGTGGAAAGGCCTTATAGCACATGGGGCATCAGGTAGAAAACTAAAGGGGTATTGTCTTAGTACTGAGGCTATGTTCACTCTAGACCAGGGGTGTCCAATCTTTTGGCTTCCCTGGGCCACACTGGAAGAAGAATTGTCTTGAGCCACACATAAAATACACTAACACTAACGATAGCTGATGAGCTATAAAAAAAAATAGCCAAAAAATTTACGAACTTATGTTGAGTTACATTCAAAGCCATCCTGGGCCAGATGTGGTCCACGGGCCGTGGGTTGGACAAGCTTGCTCTAGACTAAAGGCTGTTCTGAATCTCTTTAACAAACTTCAGAACAGGGGAAAAAAAGCTAACATTTAATATTTTTAAACTGTGGTAAAATATATGTCACATAAAATTTAACATTTTAACCATCTTTAAGTATACAATTCTATGGCAATAAGAACATTCACCATGTTGTGAAACCATCACTGCTATCCATTTCCAGAACTTTTCCATTATCCCAAACAGAAATGCTACCCATTAAACAATAAGTCCCTGTTCCCACTGCCTCCATCCCCTGGTAACCTCTACTCTAGGTTCTGTATCTATGAAGTTTCCTATTCCAGCTACCTCGTGTAAGTGGAATCATACAGTATTTGTCTTTTTGTTTCTGGCTTATTTCACTCAGCATGTTTTCAAGGTCCATCCATGCTGTTGCATTTATTAGAATATCATTCTCTTTAAGGCTGAATAATATTCCATGGTACATATGTATCATATTTTAATCCACTATCTGTTTATGGAAATTTGAGTTGTTTCCACTTTTTGGCTATTGTGAAAAATGTTGCTATTAACATTGGTGTCCAAGTATCTGTTAGAGTTCCGCTTTCAATCCTTTTGAGTATATACCTAGAAGTGGAATTGCTGAATTATATGTTATTTCTGTGTCTAACTTTAACTTTTTGGGGAACTGCCAAACTGTTTTCCACAGCAGGTGCACCATTTTTAATTCCTATCAGCAACACATAAGGGTTCCAGTTTCTCCACATCCTTTTAAAAAATGCAAGTTAATTTAAGTGTTTAAATTTTTCTTGTTCAGATAGTGAAAAATTCCATTTCATTCCTTCTTCTGCCCCGCACACCCAACCGAAGGCTGTGTGTCAAAGTCCAAGGGACTTATACAAATTGTTGGGGCTTGAGCCCTTGGGTCCACAAAAGTTATCACTGACATGTTATTTTCTGCTGTCTGACACTTTCCGAGTTGGCAGGTTTCTGTGGCTTCTACACCACACGTGAGACATGAGTCATTCTCATAAGGCAAAGGCACCCAGCACCTGTCAGTTCTACTCTCCAGCTGTAGCATGCTGCCATTTCCCTCTGAGGTCATGCAAGACCCACCACCAGCAAAGTCAATCTCAGGTCCCTTCTACTCTGAAATGCACAAGCCTGTCTCTCAATCCCTGGGAATCATTTCGTTCTCTGGAGGGAGTTTCACTGATCCCCTTCTGTTTCTTCCAAACTCCCAATTTCTCTTAAAAATTTTGAAAACATTTATACTCACAAATAAAAGACCGGAAATCTTGCAGATAACTTCTGCTTTCTTACCAACCTTATGCCTTCCCAGAAGTTATGAAGTGCAGTCACAGTGATCAATTGAATGAGGAAGGAAATGGGGGAAAATGGTAGGGCAGGGGTAAGGAGGTCATTACACTCAAAATACCTAGACAAATAACAAGATTTTAAGCAAATACAAATATAAACACTTAGACCTGTTCTGGGAGAAAACTGGAGAAATGTAGCAAGTATAAAGAAACAGAAATTATTCACAATCACACCACCTGAAGTTAACATTTTGATATATAGTCTTTTAATCTTTTCTCTAAGAACAGAGATGTGCCTTGAAACTTGAAGTTTAGGACAGGCGTGGTGATGCACATCTATAATCCTAGCATTCTGAGTGACCAAAGTGGGAGGATGGCTTAAGGCCAGGAGTTTGAGACCAGCCTAGGCAACATAGCAAGACCCTCTCTCCAAAGAAAATTTAAAAATTAGCCAGGTGTACTTGGCACATGCCTGTAGTCTCAGCTACTCAGGAGGATGAGGCAGGAGGATTGCTTGAGCACAGAAGTTTGAATTTGCAGTGAGCTATTGTAGCAGGACGAGCCATGGACAAAACCTCTCAGACACCAGGTTAAGGAAGGATTTGGCTTTATTTGGCCGGGAGCTTCGGCAGACTCACGTCTCAACGTCCGGGAGCTTCGGCAGACTAGCGCCTCAAGAACCCAGCTCTCTGAAGAATTTATTTGGCCAGGAGCTTCATCAGACTCACGTCTCAAAAACCGAGCTCTCAGACAGTGGGTTAAGGAAGGATTTGGCTTTATTTGGCCGTGTCTGAGAGGTTTTGTCCGTGGCTTGTCCTGCTACACTATGATCATGCCACCACACTCCAGCCTGGGCAACAGAATGAGACCCTATCTCAAAAAAAAAAAAAAAAAAAAAAAGAAAAACAAAAAAAAAAACATACAATATATATTGCTTGTCTTTCAGAGTCACCCTTTCTTAAGTAATTAAAGAAAATATTTTATGTGATTTCCAGAAGCCCAGAGCCCTTTCTACTGGTTTTGAGTTTTCTGAATGAAAAAGAACATGCTTACCTTCTTCTGATTCCTCATTTTTTACCCACTGCTTTTGATTTTCTATAGATGTTCTATGCCCTCCAATACCAAGCCATAAGTTACATGTGGCTATTTAAATTTGAGCTAGTTAAGTCTAAATAAAATGGAAACTTCAGCTCCCAGTCACACTAGCCATATTTTAAATATTCAGTAGGCACATATGGCTAGTGGCTATTGTATTAGGTAGTGCAGATCTAGAACACTTCATTGTTGTAGAAAGTTCTATTAAACAGTGTGTTCTAGCTGACCTTGACTCAATCTGACTCCTCCTATGCACCTGCTATCATTTCCTTTTATCATCTAGCTCCCATTCCTGTATTTCCCCAAATACCAAAAACACATTGCTGCTGGACATGTTTTTTAAAAAGCATTTTTAAAGGTTTAGCAATAGCAGAAGATTATTGCCAAAAGAAAGCAGAAAAACAAGTTAAAAACAAATAGTAGGTGTCAATGTTGCACAAATTTGCTAACCTGCACTGACCTAGTGTATACATCCAACCAACTAGTTAACCAGTTGGGCCTCAGTTCAGCAACTGATAGGTAAGATAATCATTATTTTTTATCCAACCATTACCTGACTTGGAATAACTATCACGCTCTTTTCTTCTAATTAAAAACATCATATAATATGTAGAATATAAAGGTAAAAATCCAGAGCAGCGAGGCGGGAGGATCACGAGGTCAGGAGTTTGAGACCAGCCTGGCCAATATGGTGAAACCCTGTCTCTACTAAAAACACAAAAATAGCCGGGTGTGGTGGCGGGCGCCTGTAATCCCAGCTACTAGGGAGGCTGAGGTGGGAGAATTGCTTGAACCTGGGAGGCGGAGGTTGTATTGAACCAGAGATTGCGCCATTGCACTCCAACCTGGGCGACCGAGTGAGACTCTGACTCAAAAAAAAAAAAAAAAAAAAATCCGGAGCAGGTATTCTCATGCAATTAGGAGATGTTTATTGTCACTACAGAAACCACCTTTCACTGGTCCCTGGCCTACTACAATCTTGTTGATCTTTTTGCTGCCTCTCTTTCCTGATCATGTGCTCCAGCATTCTATCTTTCAGGCCATCAGCGTAAAAACTAAAAACTCTTGTTATTCTGTCACGCTGAATAATTTGGCTCCTGATTTTTTGAAACCTCTCCCTATCTAGACTGGCCTGTGGCCTTGCCTCCCAGAGCAAAAGAACTTCCTTCATCAAGCTTCCCTAAACAAAAGAGCAGTTTTTCCCCAAGAAGAATTTTGCTATTCTGTCATTCTTCTAAAATGCTGAAGTAGCCACTAGAAAATTTGGTTTTATAAATGACTTTTTCTTGTTTCATGCGCTTTTTTACTTCTCAATGTTTCATAAGTATTTTATTATTTTTGTAAAGGCATGTAATAATATTCCATAGATATACCCTACTTTACTGAACTATCTCTTATGGTTGGGTATGTTTGCAGTGGGCTATGATCACACCATCACACTCCAGCATGGGCAACAGAGCAAATCCTATTGGCTTTACTGTTGAAACATGGTAGTAATGATCCACATGAAGATACCTAAATAACTTTGCTACAAACCCTACCTACTTAGCATACAGTGGGCAAAGCTGATTAATCTCATATTTAGAAGTTGTATGAACAAGCGCAACATTGCACCTCCTACAACTGTGAGTAAAATAAATGTTGTTCTCATCTTTGCATCTGCCTATAAAGCTTATTTTAATAGAAATGAAGATAACATAAAGACTATATGGTTTACTGACTGATTCTGAATCAGAGAACTTGGAGAAAGAAAATTATATGATCAAGACTTTAAATTCTCAATTCAAGCTTGAATAAAGAACAAGAAATTTTTTGAAGGCCCCCCCAAAATTATCTCACGTAGCCAATGAGTAAACATTTCTTAAAAGAAAAACAAAACAAAAAAAAGAACTAAAGTTATATCCTGTGGGTAACAGACTTACAATGAGAAATGTTTAGTTTGAAGAGGCTTTAATGAACTTCCCAAAGAAGTTACCTTGGAGGGGAATGCTGATCCTCATCAAGACCCACCTCCAGCAGCTCTCATTGGTTCTAGATCTATAATTATTTTTAAGTTCTCTCAGCTCCCCAGGCTTGATTTTATGTGTGACCTGGGAGGAAGTATTATATACATGGAAAGAATTTCCAGATTTCTCTTATTTATGTCCGTAGAAATCCAGGGAATATAAATGGGAGTGGATCTTAAACATGTTAGATCAGAGTGAAAGAAATATGTCATATGTATATTTTTACCAGGTGAGTGCTAGCATTAGTGCATTTTCAGCATGAGAGCAGTAACAAAAGATTCTGGGTTTGATGCATTAGCTTAGACAACTGGGAGTGGCTCTAAAAATCTGCTCCACTGGTTGACTAAAACCTAAACTCAAAGGTGACCTATGCTGAATAGACTGGAGATGTCAGAGCTTTCTAAGTATATTGTAGAGGAAGGTATCTAACCATAAAGGAAATTTCTGCTTCCAGCAAAGGTGGAAAAGAGGAACTGGGTTTATCCTCCCACCTACATAACAAAAAAATAGATGACATATAGGAAACAATTATTTGAAAGACATTGGACATCAGATAATGAAGGACTGGGATCCCTGTGAGATAGGAAACAAATGATGTAAGACTTATGATTGCCCTACTTTACTGTCTTGAAAGAATCTCCAGACTGCTGCACAGGGAAGGGGAATCAAAGTGGAGGGCAGTGAACTACCTAAGTTGAGACAATACTGAGAGAATGGGGAGATCAAGGAAGCTAGGAAGGTAAAGTTCACAGGACAGAGACATAGAAGAGAACTGCAGAAAAAGAGAACTTTGGAGATCTGCAAAAGGTGCTCTTGAGTATTTAGCTGAATACCATTCAATGCATTCATGTGAGAAAAATATTCATGGTTAGAGAAAAGGATTACTTGTGACAGTGCTTGCCATTCACAAAAGGGCAGTGGTATGGTTTGAATATGTGTCCCTTCCAAATCTCATGTTGAAATGTAGTCTCTAGCGTTGGAGATGGGGCCTGGTGGGAGGTATTTGGGTCTTGGAGGAGTATCCCTCGTGAATAGCTTATCCCATTCCCTTGGTGATGAATGAGTTCTTGTGAGATCTGGTTTTGTAAGAGTTTGTGGCAGTCCCTTGTCCCCCACTCTCTTGCTCCTGCTCTGGCCATGTGAGACATCAACTTCTCCCTTTGCCTTTCATCATAATTGAAAGCTCCCTGAGGCTTCACGAGAAGCCAAGCAAATGCCAACACTATGCTTCTGTAAACCCTGCATGAGCCAGTTATTCCTCTTTTTTTTTCCTTTCTTTTCAGACAGGGTCTCACTCCTGTCACTCAGGCTGCAATGCACTCCTGTCACTCAGGCTGCAATGCAGTGGTGTGATCACGGCTCATTGCAGCCTCAATTTCCCAGGCTCAGGTGATTCTCCCATCTCAGCCTCCTCAGTAGCTGGGACTACAGGTGCATGCCATAATGCCCAGCTAATTTCTTTTGTATTTTTTATAGATACAGGGTTTCACCATGTTGCCCAGGCTAGTTTTGAACTCCTGCACTCGAACAATTCACCTACCTCACCCTCCCCAAAGGGCTGGGATTATAGGCTGAGCCACTGCACCCAGCCTAAACCTCTTTTCTTTATAAGTGATCCACTCTCAGATATTTCTTTATGGCAATGCAAGAACAGCCCCTAACGCAGGCAGAAACTGTGCCTGTTTTCACCAGCTTGACTGAAAATTAACAATTCATGGGGGTTTATGTAGCATGCCAGAAGATTTTGGCTCTGGAATTGGAACAATTATCTCCAGATTGAGCACTGCTCTGGCCTTACCTAAAAAAATATTAAAATCAAGACACCAAAAGATCACATATTTTAGGTAAACTGCACAAAAGCATGAAGTGCAAGAATGTTTACAGAAGTACAAAAATATTCAGCACCCAATAAGGTAAAATTCAGAAAGTCTACTATCCAATAAAAAAATTAGCAGTCATGTGCAGAAGCAAGAAAATACAGTCCACAATGAGGGGATAAATCCATCATTTGAAACCTACTCAGACTGGCACAGATATTGAAGTGAGCAGATAAGGACATTACACAGTTATGACCATAGGTTGTATGTTCTAAAAGGTAAGTAAAGGCATGGAAAGTACAAAAAAAAGACCTAAGTTTAACTTTTGGAAGTGAAAACTACAACATCCAAAATGAAAAATACACTAGATAGGATTAAGAGTGGATTAGACATTTCAGGAAAAAAGATGAGCAAACATGAAGACATAGTAATAGAAAGTATCTAAAATGAAACATAGAAAGAAGAGAAAAAAGGACAGAGCATCAGTGAGCTGTGGGATAATTTCAAGTGGTCGAATATATATATGGAATTGGAGTCCTCAAAGATAAGGAGAGGGAAGGGAAGACAGAAAAAAAAACTATTTAAAGAAATAATGGCCAAATATTTTACTAATTTGTTGTAAACCATAACACACAGACCAAAGAAACTCAACAAATTACAGGCACAAGAAATATGAAAAAAAAGTCACCAAGTCACATTTTAATCAAGTTACTCAAAACCAATTTAAAAAATTATAAAAGTAATCAGAAATAAATATTTATGTACAGACGAAGAATGATATGAGTGAGAACACATTTATTGTCAGAGAAAATACGTATTCATCTGTTCTCACACTGTTATGAAGAAATATCTGAGACTGGGTAACTTATAAAGAAAAGAGGCTTAATTGATTCACAGTTCCACATAGCTGAGGAGACCTCAGGAAACTTACAATCATGGCAAAAGGCAAAGGAGAAGCAGGCACCTTTGTCAGATCCGGGGGTCTGGGTCTAGCCCATGCTGAAGTATGAGGGAAGTGGGTGGATGGGCAGAAAGAACACTCAGGGGGCCTTAGGCAGGTGAATATGGTTTTATTCAGCAGCAGCTCTCATTAACAACTTTCTCACACTAGCTCTTTATGCTGTCTTCCCTGTCTCAGCTGCTTGAGCCAGCGGCTCCCACATACAGCTGCACAGCCGGCTCTGCCCTGCCTTTCGGGTCAGCAGCTTAACTCTTTCTGTCTCTGGGCACAAGCCAGTCGAGCTATGTCCTGGCTCCCTCCTGTTCATCTGCAAGATGGATAGCTCTGACTCTCTCTTTCTCTGGGCACAAGTGCACCTGCTATGTTGAGTCAAGCCGAGCCCACGAGCCCCTGTATAGCATTAGCAGGGCAATTATATCTTTCACAGGCAATAGTGGCTCAGAGCAAAGTACGAACTTATACAAACAGGTTATATAACAAGTGGAGGTTTGCATCTGTGCACCAAACTTGCTGATTCCTGCAGGCCTGGATATCCGCCTTGGTCTATTCTTTGACCAAAGCACATCCGTGTACCTTACGTTCCATCCCCTAGGCCGAGGGAGACATAGGCCTTGGACACACAGGTTTGATACACAGGTTTGGCACACAGGCCTGATATATAAACTTTGGGCATGCAAACCCAATACATACACATAGGCTTGACACATAAGCCTGACCCATAAGCATTGGGCACGCAGGCCCAATGTATATACACAGGTTTGACACATACACAAGCTGTGATAAACTGCCCAGCTATTGGCACAGATTACCATAAGTGTTACCTTCTTGGTGATTACCATTTACATTGCCGTGAGTTTAGCTCATTAGCTACTTTGCATACACTGGTTTTAAACCATATGGTGTCAGTACTAGGCTGGACTGCAACAACAGTCGAGGCAGCAGTAGCACCTTGGCTAGACCCATCTGTATACCATGCCCTATTAGGAATGGGGGGACGCTCTTCCTAATGTTGAAAGCATAGGGTCTAGGGATGCCTTAGGCCCCACAGTCTTATTTTGCATTAGGACTACAGGTCCCAAGACTTTTTGCAACTTTGCTGCTAAGGGACTTGGCATACTTTGCTGCTCCAAGTAGGCACCCCACTTCGCTAAAGTGGATGTCTGTGCCTTCCCTGTCTGGGGGGTTGTTCCCCATGATCACACCCCTCCCGCTACTAGGTAAGTGGCCCATACGATGACTGTAACCCATCCTGCCACACTTTTGTGAGCCTAAAGGGCAGCATATGCAGTTACTGTTTTCCCAGTTGAGGGGGTGGTTACCCATGAACACACCCATCCTGCTGTTACTAACTGCTTCTCTACCAAGAAATACTGGAGCTCAGCTCCCTACCATAGTTGGGACCAAAAGCCTATTGGCATGCTCAGGCACTCCATGTGCTGCTATAAGCCCTAACTGAAACTCATCTGTGGTGACATGCACATCTAGCTTAAATGGGCACCTCTAGTCGACTACCCATTGGGCTTGTGCCTGCTAAATAACCTATGTGCCAGGAAGACTCTCTCAGCCACATCATCCAATCCCAAGCAAGAGTGGTGTTGCCACTTCTAAATCTGCAAGAGAATCAGAGGTTAGCATAACATCATTAATAAGACCGTGATATATGGTGGGGCTACGCATATAGCCCTGCAGCAACACTGTGAAAGTCCATCATCGCCCTCCTATGAAGACAAACTGTTCCTGGCTCTCTGGAGCAATGTTTATTGAGAGGAATGCATTGGTCAAGTCCACCACACAGTGGTACTGTCCCAGTTCTGTTGTCAAGCGATTCATCAAATCTGTGATGGAGGGTACAGTTGCATGCAGTGAGGGTGTTATTTATTCAGTTTCCAATAATCCACTGTCATCCGCCAAGTCCCATCAGGCTTTCTGACCGGCCATACCGAGGAATTGTAGGGGCTATGGGTGCCACGCACTATTTGCACCTCCTCTAACTTCTGAATAGTCTCAGTTATATCGGTATGCCTCCCTGGCAAAAGGTATTGACGAGTGGAGGTAACCCATCGGGGTTGTGGCAGAACTTGGGGCTAATGATGTGTATGTCCCCGCAGTACCAGCTTTGCTCCATGAACTGGGAGTCTGAATTCTCCGGCCATGGTGTATAAGTCCAGACCATGCAAAATGTTCACCCCCAGAATATATTCAGGTATGGGAGAGACATACACAGTGTACAGGTGGGGGGCCAAGCAGCCAGTGCCAAGATGCAGGAACGCAGGTTTCACCTTCACCGACTGGCCCCCATAACAGTGAGTGAAAGCGGCTTTGCCCGGAAACTTATCCGGGTTCCCATAAAGAAGACAGCAGTGTGCACCAGTATCTACCAGTGCTAGGACCCACTGTACATTAGTTGGGGACGAGTGGATTACCAGCTCCACATATAGACTAGGGTCATCAGGCGCCCGCTCGGGCCGGGCACCTGGGCCAGTTCCCTAATCAAACAGGAAAGGCCCTGTATCTCCACCTGTCTGCAAATAGTCCTTGAGTTGCAGTGTCCAGGCGGGAGTAGGTTGAACAACATTGTTTTGTCTCTTCTTGGGCATTCTCTGAAATTGTTGCTCCGGGGACAATTGCCTCCACAGAGCCAACAGCATTCCATTGGGTCGCCTGTCAGTTTTCTCCCAAGCAACCCCAGCGGCAATTAAATCCACATCTGCATGAAAGCCACCCACTGGGGCCCCTTTTTATCTCGTGGGGTGGCTACCGGTGGGGGCGGGGCACCTTCCCCTTCTTTATGGCGCGGACTTTCCGGTTCCACAGACCGCCTTCTGCCTCCCCAAGGGCTGCCACAGCAGTAGTCATTTCATGTATGCAGCGCCCCACATATGGAGTGAGAACAGCAGCGACAGAGCCAAAAGCACTGGGGGGCGCTGAGCCCAGCACAAGAACCCTCATGTGGGAGGTAAAGCGTTCATTATTTGGCCCCTGGGTTTGCAGATCAAACACAGCCTGCCGCATCTCCCTGAGTATCTGCACCAAATCAGTACACGATTGCCGTTTACTCACAGTTTTTGGTATCTCTCCGGCATTATTCTAAAAAGTCCGTATGGCTGCCATTAGCCACTCAATTAACGTGTGGTCACCTTGCCTTTGTGACAACCGTTGGCGCAGCTGTAGCCGCTGATGAAGGGAGGAGTGAGTTGTGATAGAAGCCAGATTCTCCTTCCTGGAGGAGGCGCAAGAAATGCCATCAGCTCCTTCGGACACTGCCGGCACTGTTTACCTAACTCCCACAACTCAGCAGGGGTATAAGCACAATAAGAGGTGTGTTCAGGCGGGCGCGCGTTGGCTCACGCCTGTAATCCCAGCACTTTTGGGAGGCTGAGGCGGGCAGATCACCTGAAGTAAGGAGTTTGAGACCAGCCTGGCCAACGTGGTGAAACCCTGTCTCTAGTAAAAATACAAAAATTAGCCGGGTGTGGTGACAGGTGCCTGTAATCCCAGCTACTCGGGAGGCTGAGGCAGGAGAATCTCTTGAACCCGGGAGGCAGAGTTTGCAATGAGCCGAGATTGCGCCACTGCACTCCAGCCTGGGTGACAAGAGCAAAGAAGAGATGTGTTCCACCACTTTGCTGGGGCGGGCGGGGGCGGGGGTCGTCCCTGGGTTCTCCACTGGGGTCCCATCGGCTGCTTATGTTCTACCTTCTGACGGATTACAGGGTGAGCCCACAGTGGTGGAGGAGCCTTCTCCCTGTCAGCATCAGACGGAACGGGAGTCTCCGGCCAGGAGGACAGGCTCAAGGTCGAGCTGACAGCTGTTTCCATCTCCTGCTTCAGGCTGTTTGTCTGAGCCTCCAAGTGCCCTGTTTGCACCTGAAGGTCCCCCACCCCCAGGTCTTGCTCCAAGCTGTGCACTTGGGGCCCCAGGCGTGGGCTTGTGCCGGAAGGTCCCTTATCTGTGGGACTGGGCATGTACTTCCCTCAGTGCAGTCAGAAACGCCCATCTGACTCTGCCATCGAAGGTGCGTTCCTTCTTGGTGCTGTGTGCTTCCAGCTGCTTTAGTGCTTTATCCACACTCGGGGAAGACCTATCCCACTGCCTTCCTCATTTCTACTGGGGCTCATCCAAGCAGCACCTCTGCCACCGGGTACCACAGCCCACGCTAGTGCCTCATAGCCGACCCAGGAGCCCTCAGGGGCTAAACACCCACTCACCTCATCCTGCTGAAGACTCTAAATGTCAGGTCCACGACTACACCAAATGTCACGCTCAGGGGACTGTAGGCAGGTGAATATGGTTTTATTCAGCAATAGCTCTCATTAACAGGTTTCTCACACTAGCTCTTTACACTGTCCAGCCTGCCTCGGCTGCTTGAGCTCGTGGCTCCCACATACAGCTGTGCTTCTGGCTGTCCCCTGCCTTTAGGGTCAGCAGCTTAACTCTTTCTGTCTCTGGGCACTAGTGGGCCAAGCTGTGTCCTGGCTCCCTCCTGTCCATCTCAAGACAGACAGCTCTGACTCTCTCTCTCTTTGTTTGGGTGCAAGTGTGCCTATCATGTCAAGCCATGTTGCACTGAGCCAAACCCCAAGAGCCCCTGTAGAGCGTTAACAGGGCAGTTATACCTTTTACAGACAATAGTGGCTCAGAGCCAAGTATGAACTTACACAAACAGGTTATATAACAAGTGGAGGTGTGCACCTGAGCACCAAACTCACCAAGTCATGCAGGCTTGGATATTCAACTCGGCCTATTCGTTGACCAAAGCACATTCATGTACCTACAACCTTCTTCACAGGGCAGCAGGACAGAGTGAGTGCAAGCAGTGGAAATGTCAGATGCTTGTAAAACCATCAGATCTCGTGAAACTCACTATCACGAGAACAGCATGGGAGAAACTGCCCCCATGATCCAATTACTTCCACCTGGTCCCACCCTTAACACATGGGGATTATGGGGATTACAATGCAAGATGAGATTCTGGGTGGGGATACAACCAAACCATATCACATATTCAAAAACTGAATTAATCACCAGCAGATTTACCTCACAAGATAATAGTAGTTAAAGTTTTTTTAGGAAGAAGGAAAATACCAGATGGAAATATTGACCTATCCAAAGGAATGAAGAGCACCAGAAATGGTAACTACATAGATAAACATATAAGGCTTTTTTCTTATTATTCAAACACTAAGGATATTGGAATTCTGAAATGAAATATGTTCAAGCTATGCACCTGCCACCTAATTTTGCCCCACCCCATGGAATCTGAAGGCTACAACCTTCCCAAGAGTTTGAGGAATACATTGAGAGGAATTCCAGCATTCTTTAAGTCCGCTGTACTAGATTTCGTTTACAGGCCAGAAATTAGAGTGGGAAATTCTGTCATCAAAAGGCCTTGGCTGCGTGAGGTGGTTCACACCTGTAATCTCAGCACTTCGGGAGGCCGAGGTGGGCTGATTGCTTGAGCCCAGGAGTTCCAGACTGGCCTGGGCAACATGCCAAAACCTGTCTCTACAAAAAAAAAAAAAAAACAAAAACAAAAACAAAAAAAGCCAGTCATAATGGCACTCACCTGTGGTCCCAGCTACTCAGGGGTCTAAAGCAGGAGAATCACCTGAGCCCAGGAGGTCTAGGCTACAGTGAGCCATGATCATGCCTCTGCACTCCAGCCTGAGTGAAAGCACAAGACCCTGTCTCAAAAAAAAAAAAAACAAAAGAAGGAGAGGGGAGGGGAGGGGAAGGGAGAGGAGGGGAAGGAAAGGGAAGGGAAGGGAAGGGAGGGAAAAAACCTCTTTGAATCCAGTGGAGATAATTTGATCCTGAAGGGGTAAAGGCCAAGTGGTAGCACTTACTCAACAGACCAGATGGAGGAGGTTATTGTAATTAACACCCAGGCAAAAAAGCAGTACTCAGAGTGGCTGATCCACAAATATACTTGGCATTGGCTAATTGAGTAAGTTGTCCCTTTGACTGATACAGGTAAATGATGAGTGGGCACATGTGGTCCCTGAACTTTTATGGCTATTTTCCAATTCAGGAATGCATAGTTGGAATACATATGCTCAATAACTTGTAGACTACAAATATTGTTTTCCTACACAGTTTATTTTCCTGGTAGGGAAGGACAATGGAAACCCTTAGAACTTCCTCTACTTACCAAAAGACTAAACCAAAAACAACACTACTTTCCTGGATAAATTGCACAGATTAATGTAATCATCACTTATGATTTCTGCAACATATTCATTCATCTCACCTGCTTGGCCAGTGCAGAAAATGATATTGGCTTAACATTAACTTAATGAAAGCCTGAATCCAATTAGAGCCAATAAGCTGTACCCTTCTACCTGCAATGCAGCTGTTGATTCAAAGTATTTTTCTCTTGACCTATTAATAAAATACACCAGAAACAGTTTCTTTTCACCTGGCATGGTTATTAACACATCTTTTCTGTTCTACTTAGGGTTGTATCAATTCTCTGTCTGTCTTAATCTATCTGTAGGGACCTTGTTCACCTCTTCATTCTAAAGAATATTATAGCCCTACGGCACGACTAGGGCAGAGAGAAACCCAGGAGGATAGTATAAGGAGAGCTACAATGATCATCAAGAGCCCGACAATGCAGCTTCTTGGAACCAAGAACTTTGAGGATATTAAGGATGTTGGTCCATAGCTTAAAAACAATGGAAAGCCTTTAACAATTTTGAAAGCTTCAGGGATAGATAAAATTGTGTGTGCATGGGGAGGGGGGGGTGACTTTTTTTGTGATTTCAATAACGAGGAGGAATTTATTCTATCAAATAGAACAAAATGAGATTTGCATTTTGAAGATATCACTGTCTGTGTGATGTCAAAAATGAATATGAATGGGAGGCACAAAAATTGAAGGGACATCAATTAAAAGAAAAGTGCGTTATTTTAAGATAGAGATGGTAGCTTGGAATATGCTGGCAGAAGATATGAGAAGTATGGATAAAGAGGTATTTTGAACAAAAAATAGATGGATCTCAAAGATGGATTAGATATTGGAGAATGAAAAGCATGAGATATCATGGATGAACCTGAGATTTGTAAATTAGGTGACTGGATGCATGATGGTACTATTCAATGAGATTAGAAACATTGGCAGGAACCAATAACTTTGGAGGGAGTGTAAGAATTAAAGAAAGAGGAAAGATACATGAAAGGTGGCTTGACAGTTAAGGACAGGTTTATTTTAGAGAAAACAAACATGAGAGGGGCTTCTGGCTGAGTTAGGTTAGAGCCTACTTTCTTAGAGACTAAGAGTTTTTAAGGATTCAGGGTGGAAGAGTTTATCAGAGGCTTGTACTGCTTCTGTGTTTCTTTGTTGCACTTATCTGGGAGGGAGAGCTTTGTGTCTGTTCCCATACATCTTCCTGCAGCTGCAGGCATACCCACCCTCCTCCCAAGTCTGCTTTTAGCTTCCCTTAGTGCACTTAAATGGAAAGGAATGTGCTTATTAAGGCCCACTGTTTTACTGGGGCCCATTGTATGAGGGTGAAGTTTGGCAGTTACCCAAGAGACTTCCCCACCACCTCCCTCTGTGCCCCAGCTGTCTTATCTGTATTTTACTGTCTGCTTTTTCTGGGCACTTGTTGTTAGAAGAAAAGTGATTTCCTTGAAATGCATGAGGCTAGAAAAAGAGCTGGAACTTAAAGTGGCAGTGTTTGTCCAAGATGATGGTGCTCCTGCTCTGTCAGGGAGGACTGAGTTTGGTTTTTGACATATTGATGCTGAAGTATCCACATGGAGAGGCAAAATAAGGTATACAGGGTCTTAGGCTTAGAAGACAGGTGTGAGCTCAATTTAGAATTTTTCAAGTCATAGACATAATGGATACATTTGCCTGTGGAGATATAATAGAATGTGAAAAGAGCCCAGGATTCAGCCTCGAGAAACTCCAACATTTAATCACCAGACAGAGGAGGATAAACTGGAAAAAAAAGATATATATGTATAGAGAGAGGAAGAATGACCAGAGAGCTAAGCACATAACCAGCAGATAATGATATCTGGGGAAGACAGCAGAACAAATTGTTTCAAGAAGAAAACAGTGGTTAATGTCAAATTCCACCAAGAACTGAAAAATGTTCATTTGCTTTGGCAATATGAAGGTGATCGTTAGTCATAAGGAGAGAGACACAGGCTAAATCAAAGTAGGTTGAACATTAGTAAAAGGTGTTGAAAAGGACAGGCCATCTGTAACTCTTTCAAGACATTAAGAAATTTGGCTCAGGCTGGGCACAGTTGCTCACACCTGTAATCCCAGCACTTTGGGAGGCCGAGGTGGGGAGATCACGAGGTCAGGAGATTGAGACCATCTTGGCCAACATGGTGAAACCCCATCTCTACTAAAATACAAAAAAATTAGCCGGGTGTGGTGGTGCGTGCCTGTAATCTCAGCTACTTGGGAGGCTGAGGCAGGGGAATCACTTGAATCCAGGAGGCGGAGGTTTCAGTGAACTGAGATCAAGCCACTGCACTCCAGCCGGTGACAGAGCAAGACTCCATCTCAAAAAGTTAAAAAAGAAAAGAAAAGAAAAGAAAGAAAGAAAGAAAGAAATTTAGCTCTGAAAGTGAGGCGAAAGGGTTAGAAGTTGGGGGAAGAAAGTCTTTTGAGGTTTTTTTAGCTCTTTTAAATGTCACGGGGAATGATCCAATGTTAGAACACAGTTGAAAATACAGGCAAGAGTGGAATTGTTTGATAGTTAAATGTTTCTGAAAAATCAGGAAAGAGTAGAATCCAAGACCTCATGTGAAAGAACTGACCTTCAATAAGAGAAGAGAGAAAATGGAAAAAAGAAAAGATGAATGCAGATGGAGGTTCCTAGAGTTGCTAGCAGGAAATTGGGAGACTAGATCTCCGACGGCTTCTCAGTGAAGAAGGAGGTGAGAAGATAGGCAGAAAAGGATCAGTTATGGTTGGAAGGGTGAGGAGTATAAAGAAGATACAAAGTAATGATTGATAAAGTGAATTAAAAAGAGGAAAACAATGGTAAGGTTGCCACACAAGGTTGAGAGTCTATTTGAAATTAGTTATCCTGAATTTATCCACCAGTGCAACCTGCCACGTGGCTCTATCTCAGTGCTTAGGTAAGGAAAGCAGAAAGTAACAATGATTGAGGTTTGGGATTTTCTAAACAGTTGCCATCAGGAAACAGGCAAAGGAGTTTGTTACTGGCAGGAGTGCTGTTGAACTTGTGGTATAGACTCTAGACTGATTAAGGAAGGAACTGAAGAAAGAGTGGGCAAGTAGATTAGAATAAGGGGAAAGGCGACAGAAAGTTCTCATGAAGTCAAACGAAGGTCAAGTAGTTTGTCCCTGAAATCGGTAAGCTGAATGCTGTGGAGGTTGTATGTAGACAGCAGGATGTCTGAATTAGAGATTTTGGAAGTGGTGCCATATTAGGACATGACAAAGTCTAGGGTGTTACCAAGGGGGTATTTTGCTGGAAGTATCTGCTTGAAATCATGTTAAATTTAAACCTCACCCTCCAAAGTCAGTATAATTACACTTATAATTTTTAATCCTGGCATTGGCATTTATACTGTCAAAAATAAATAAATCCAATAGGGATAAGTTTGCATATTCCGTCTCTAAATCCATTCCCACAAATTGCATTTACATGTCTTCAACTGATAGCAACTGTAACAATTTATATTTAGGGTTGCAGACTTCCTCTTGATGACATTCAAATTTTTTACCCATTTATCAGAATTTCCTAAAACTGTGGTTCACAACCTTGGTTGGTTATCAGAATCACCTGGGGAACTTTTAAATTCATAAATTCTCAGCCTGTTCTGATTCAGTGAACAGTGAAACTGATTCAGTAGTTCCCAGGTGGGGCATGTGAATCTGTACATTTAAAAAAAAAGCTTCCCAGGTGATTCTGACAATTGGTCAGGGATGACAAGCATTGCCCTCAGAGATGAGTGAGTATTCCTCAGTTGATCTGCCACTGACTTCTCAATTCCTCAATACAAATTTCTGGAGCTACACATCCCAAAGGAACCAGCTTGAATGCTGGAAGAAGGAACCACAAACTATAAACTAATGGAGCTAAAATTTACCTTTTTAGGGCTAATTTATGGGTTTTGAATACTTTAAAAATATTAAGACAATTCTATTATGTTACCATCTGGTTTTTTTTTAAAGGGGCTACCTATTTCATGATTTCTCTTTTATAAGAGTAACACTTAGATGATAATTTTATTGCAAGACTATTATATTATAATTGTGTGATATACTTTACTGTAAAAATAGTATAATTATTTGTGATGTCAATTGCCAAGTTTTCTTATCTACACTCCCATATCTGAGTTTTGGAAATTGGAAAAAAGAGAGAGAGCTTGGGAAGCTATTGTAGAAGCCTAGGTTAGAGGTGACGATGGTGAAAACTACAAAAATAGCAGAATGGACCCAAAAAAGAGAAAAAAAGTTGAAAGAGGTTTATAAGATAGAATAGAAAAAGTTGGGATTAGGAATAATATCTTCACATTTCTGTAGGAGTTTGAAAACTAACTTTCTATTAATCATATCTTTAAGTGCCACAAAGTAGAAGTCTTTTTAATTTTGGTTTAAAGACAATATATTTAGTCTTATTTCAAGTTATATGATTATTCCTAATATTAGCTTATATTTTAACCAAAAAATAATCAGAGACTTAAAACCAACTTTCAAATTTGCAGTTGTAACAAACATACTTTAACCTAAAAGAAGAATTGAAAGACAAGTGCAATGTACCTTGGTTCCTATTTCCTATGGGAACTTTTGTGAGAATTTAAGACAAAACCCATGGGGGAAGGGAGGAAGTGAATTCAATTATGTAACACAGACAAACCAGAGAATAGCAGATTAAAACAGGTGTAAAATTCACCAACTCTAGGTGAAGGAAATTAAACCCTTTTAAAGTCCATATGTTTAGAAATATAGCTCAACTGCAACAACGCTACTGGAGCCTATGCACGATCTATAAGTGTGTGCATTCATTTTACTTCTAATCTCACAAAATAATTATTCCTAGCAATTGATAGTTTATTCCAAAAAGAAGCCTGACTTTGGCCCTCTCACTGACCTGGAAGAATTTTTGATGACATGTGTGTTAAATGTGTGATTGAGGTGAAGTAGGGATGAATAGCCAGAGCTGGTTAAAAGGATAAGCATCCAAAATAATACTGACCTAGGAAAGCTTTAGGTCAAATCTGCCATATAGAAATACTACAAATATAACTATTTGTTAATATAAGTACTGTTGCATTATTAATTTTATAAAAATCCTCAAATGTTCAAATGTGTAAATTCAATATGGATACCAGGATGGCTTATGAACAGCACATGAGAAAACAACTTCATGATGTAATTAACTCAATGAGTCAATAATGTGATAGAACTGTCTAAATCACTTCTGTCATGTTGGACCACATTAGTACAAGTTCAGTGTGCAGGAAAAAAGAGACGATAATCTCATGCTTTTCTTTGCTGATTGCACTGTACAATATTGAGGTCAGCTTTGCCCCCCACATTTTAGAAGGAGAGTGATCAAAATATGTTGTATCCACCAGCAAGTGAAGAAACTGGTACAAGAACTTAAATCCATAATATAATTAATGAAAGAAGTAAAATGCTTGGCCTATAGAAGGGCATGATAGCTGGTGTCAGATATGGGAATTAGCAAATGACAGGATTCAGTAAGGCCAATGGTTGAAAACAGCAGGTGGGCAAATTTTGTCTCCATGCCAAAACAAGTAAAGAGAGAGGCCGGGTGCGGTGGCTCACGCCTGTAATCCTAGCACTTTGGAAGGCCGAGGCGGGTGGATCACGAGGTCAGGAGATCGAGACCATCCTGGCTAACATGGTGAAACCCCGCCTCTACTAAAAATACAAAAAAAATACAAAAAATTAGCCGGGCGTGGTGGCAGGCCCCTGTAGTCCCAGCTACTCAGGAGGCTGAGGCAGGAGAATGGCGTGAACCTGGGAGGCGGAGCTTGCAGTGAGCCGAGATGGTGCCACTGCACTCCAGCCTGGGCGACAGAGCAAGACTCTGTCTTAAAAAAAAAAAAAGTGAGGAGAGAATGCCTTAACAGATTTCAAGTCAAGAGGGGACTAATAAAGCTCTTTGCAAATAATGTTAAAACAGAGTGTATTGGTTTCAAAAAAATAAAATAAAATAAAAGAGAGTGTATTGCATAAAGCACAGGAAAGACATGTTCAAAAGCCCCAGACATTTTCAAATATGGGTGCCAAGCTGACTATATTAAAATGACCACCTGGAAAATCATCAAAAACACAGGTTCTAGTTCCTTTATCTGGGAGATTCTAAGTTCTTTAGCCTAGATTCAGACACAGAATCTGTCTTTAACATGTTCCCGGGTAATTGTGATGACCAGCCATGTTTAGAAATCACTGAATCATGTTGTATCTAAAATTCTATTCCAATCTAAATCCTGTAATTCCAGTGCTTATGAAAGATTATGCTATTGGCCAAATGGCCTAAGAAAATATTCAATGAGGTTAATATTTGATTTATATTTATTTTATCATGCTTGATTTATAAGAGTATCCTAGAAATATCACCTGAAAGAGAATTTGGAAGCATGAAGAAACAAGAACAAACACTAGTTTGTTTATTGTCTAGTTATTCCACTAGATTGACTAAGAACACTGATGTGTGTCAGATGTCATGGAAGTCCCAGGGTCAAATCTAATACCCCTTTACCATCCTGCAGAAAGCACCGGTCTTTCTTGGTTTGATTAGAGGGATTTTCCAAAAAGGAGAAAAGGGTCTTTTGTCCAAATATCCAGCTGTACTGTCTGATGAGCACTCATTTAAAAAACATATTAGAAAGAACATTGCTTACGATGAAAAGTTTTACAAAGCACAAAAGTCCTTCAGTCAGCATGAACATTAGCCAGTAATGCTCAAGAATTGTTTCTGTGATATTCATTATCTAGTTCTGGATTCTTCTTTCACTGTGTATACTCAAACATGTGGCACTGGATTTTGGAGAGTAATTTGTTTCCTTAGAGCAGGGATTGCTGAACTGAAAAAGCAGGACAAAGGCAGAGTTTCTATGGATGAGGCTGTAGGCCGATTTTCAATAGATCAGTCTCAAAAGTGCTAAGGAAGACACTTTAAAAAATCATAAGACACAAGAGCTGAAACAGCCCTTAAGGATTTTAGAGTTCAACCCCTCCTTTTATAAATGAGGAAACCAAGTCCAGAGAAAGAATGTGAATTGACCAAAGTCCTTCCCTTAGTGATGGAATTGGCACGAGAATGTGAGCCTCCATTCTCAGGCAAGTAGTAGAAGAAATTCCAAGAGTATCGACCTCAGACACCACTCAGGAAAAGGAGCCCCATCAAAGTGAAGGGAGGCAGTGGTGATGGGAGATGTAATTAACAGTTCATTTAGCCTGTGCTGACAGTGAGAACTGGATGGCAATTTGCTCTGCATGTAGAAAACGTGCATAGGATGACAGTGGTAGGGAATCAACGATTGCGGTAATTCATGAGCAAAGCACTGGAGAAAGAAAATGTAAGAAAAGAACTAAAGGCTAAATTCAGGTCATTGGGATAAAAATTAAACCTGGGATCTCTAGATTAGTATTTCCTGAGGTGCTGTTTCTATTATAAATAGAACATAAGAACTAGGAAAAGAACCAGAAACAGCATATAAAGAAGGCAATATTGCTAAGAAAGAGATTTAGATGCATAGAACATGCTGTGGATTCAGGGGAAGCTGCAGAGGGAAAGATAACACCTAGATAGAAAGCAATGGCTTCCCCTCTAACACTACCCTGGGATCACATTATTGGCACGAAAATAACGTAAGGTCAGAAAAATTTTTAAGTTAGGATAAATGTTAGAAGAGTCCTCAAATGAACTCGTGTCTGGGAGGAAATATTATGGCACATATAAGAAGGGAATTGGGACTTTGGTCTCCCTATCAAATTGGAAAAGAACAAAGTCTTGAAAAATAAGACTTTACGGAAGGGATATAAAGCTAAAATTTAACTAGTTGTGATTCAGTTTTTTCTAATAGGAGTCTGGAATCATAGTTAAGCTGGGTAAATGATTAAGTAAATTTTGTTCAGTAGAATATTATGTGATTATTAAAGTGATACATATGAAGATTTTGGAAATACATTAACGAAAATTTATGACCTAAGTGAAAAAAACGTGTATCATAGGGTTATTTTGATAATTGATATGGAAATAATTTTAAATGATAAAGTGTATTTATACTACACAATATATAGAAAATTTATTTTTTCATTGGGATGAAGATTAAGAATCAAATAATCAAGATTAAGGTCACAGAATACATGTAGCTGTTGTTTTAAGAAGAGTGGCTTATGGGCCTAAATTTTTATAAAGTGGTTCAAATAATGAGCATTAAAAATACGGTGAAATCAGATTCTTGGCTAAAATTGAGAACCCATATATAAGGTAAACTTCAAAGTCTTGGTAGAAGGAACTTAATGAATAAAATATGATTTTACTATACCATAAAATATTTACAAAGAATGATGGTTTATCAATAGGAAACATATAGGAAAAATATACATTGTAATTGTGTAATGGGCTTATTGAAAGTGAAGGAACTGTGGAAATTTTTTAGTGAAACTTCTTTAAAGTATAGAAAAAAGATCAGAGAGCACTTGACTGGGAAAACAAAGTAGACTCCCAAACTCCAAATTAGTTTGGAAAGGCTGAGAAAAGTGACAAGATGTAGAATATTGGTTTTGTATGAGATAAATGGCAACTTCCAAAATCAGGTGATCAAAATCACAAGGAAAGAAATTCACGCATGTACATGTTCAGTTTTGCTGAGAGAAGTCTTCTTTCCTTGTCTTCTCAGAATCCTATCACAGTAAATGCTCAGATAGAAGTTTTTGAATAAGAAGTCCTTTACCCATTGCTTGTTTTTGTCAGCTTTGTTAAAGATCAGATAGTTGTAAGTGTGTGGGCTTATTTCTGGGTTCTGTATTATGTTCCATTGGTCTATGTGTCTATTTTTGTGCCAGTGCCATGCTGTTTTTGGTTACTGTGTTCCTGTAGTATAGTTTGAAGTCAGGTAGTATGATGCCTCCAGCTTTGTCATTTTTGCTTAGGGTTGCTTGGTGCTGGGATAACTGGCTACCCATATGCAGAAGAAGATTGAAACTGGACCCCTTCCTTACACCTTATACAAAAATTAACTCAAGGTGGATTAAAGACTTAAGTGTAAAACACAAAACTATAAAAACCCTGGAAGACAATCTGGGCAATACTGTTCTGGACACAGGAATGAGCAAAGATGTCAAGACGAAGATGCCAAAACAATTGCAACAAAAGCAAAAACTGACAAATGGGATTTAATCAAACTAAAGAGCTGCTGCACAGCAAAATAAACTATCAACAAAGTGAACAGACGGAATGGGAGAAAATTTTTGCAAACCGTGCATCTGATAAAGTTATAATATCCGGAATTTATAAGGAACTTAAGCAAATTTACAAGAAGAAAAACAATCCCATTAAAAAGTGGGCAAAGGACATGAACAGACACTTTGCAAAAGAAGGCATACATGCAGCTAACAATCATATAAAAAAAGCTCTACATGACTGACGAATAGAGAAATGGAAATCAAAACCTCAATGAGATACCATCTCATGCCAGTCAGAATGGCGAATATTAAAAAGCCAAAAACAACAGATGTTGGCAAGGTGGCAGAGAAAAAAGAACACTTACACACTTTTGGTGGGCATGTAAATTGGTTCAATTATTATGGAAGACAGTGTGGCAATTCCTCGAAGACCAAAAACAGAACTACTATTCGATCCAGCAATCTCATTACTGGGTATATACCCAAAGGAATATAAATCATTCTGCCATAAAGACACATGCACATGAATGTTCACTGCAGCACTGTTCACAGTAGCAGAGACATGGAATCAACCTAAATGCCCATCAATGGTAGACTGGATAAAGAAAATGTGGTACATACACACTGTAGAATACTATGCACACATAAAAAAGAAGAAGAACTATGCACCCATAAAAAAGAACAAGATCATCCTTTGCAAAAACATGAGTGGAGCTGGAGGCCATTGTCCTTAGCAAACTAATGCGGGAACAGAAAACCAAATACCGCATGTTATAACTTGCAAGTCGTGGTGAAACAATGAGAACACATGGACACATAAAGGGCAACAATGCACAGTATTGGACCTATTGGAGGGTGGAGGGTAGGAGGAGGGAGAGGATCAGAAAAAATAACTAATGGGTACTAGGCTTAATATCTGGGTGATAAAATAATCTGTACAACAAACCCCCATGACACAAGTTTACCTATATAACAAACCTGCCATGAACCCATGAACTTAAAATAAAAGTAAGATTTAAAAAACACACAGAAGTTTTTGGGTTGTCTTGCTCCTACTACGAAAACCCTATGCAGTTTAAACATGACTGAGGACATTCTCCTTTTTAATAATACTTCTCTAAGTCACAGACATCTCAGTGTCCCAAGTTTCTAAATTACCCTTACAAGCTTCTTTCATTAGCTCCTATCTCGCTTTGGGCTCTCCCAGAGGCAGATTTGGGTGTAAGTAGTCTATAGGGAACGCGATGCCGGGAAGTACTGGTAGCGGCATGGTGAAAGTGAGACAGGGAAAAGAAGTAAACTGACAAAGTGTGGGTGCTCGTACTAGTTACCACTGAACACAACTGCTGGCATTCAGCCTTACTGGGGACCTCTGAGGGATGGTGAAGAATCCACCTCATACTTATCCCAAAGGAGGGGCAGAGAAGTGGGAGTATTTTGCCACCAACTTCCCATTTGCCATTAGTTGAGAACTGCTTATGGGAGCATGACTCTCCAGCAGTTCTGACTTGTCCTGTACTGGCCCAACATGCTCCCATGGTGAGGCAGAGGGTCCCAGAGTTTGCCATAAACAGCCTTAGGTGGGTGTGTAGAGGAGAATGCCAAGGGGCACTTACAGCTATCTATAGCATCTTCTGCCACAGCTCCTTTCACAGAGACCAAAGGATATGTGCCAAGACACAACCTCTGTGCTTCTGCTTTTCTCTCTTTATGTGCATTTATCAAGAGAAGTCATTGTATTACCCATCACTTCATTTAGCTTCCCTGTGCTGAAAATTTTTCGTCTGTATTTCATATTCTGTTTTCTCCCCCAGACTGTTTTCACATTCCTGGTTGTCAACAGCATAAGTCCACTTGGATATCTCATTGTCAACCTTCAAAATCCCAAAGACTTTCTCATTGTTATAGGAAAATTTCCATCATTCCACATATATTTTTTGAGCCCTAACTAGGATGCCAGGCATTGCCTAGGTAGTAGGGATATGCCAATCAATAAACTAGATTTGCCTTCACAGATTTTAATGTCTGAAGGCACATATAGGAATACAAGCAAATAAGCAGGTAATCCTAGATCAAAAAGCCCTGGGATATGGGGCAGGCTAGAGTGCTATGGGAGACAGTGGAAGGGCCTATGACCTGTGCATGAGGATTCAGGAAAGCTTCTTGAAAGAAGTGAGGCTCACAGTTCACAATTGCAAATATGTGGAACCAACCTAAGTGTCCACTGACTAATGAATGAATAAAGAAAATGTGGGGGCCGGGTGCGGTGGCTCATGCCTGTAATCCCAGCACTTTGGGAGGCCGAGGCGGGTGGATCATGAGGTCAGGAGATTGAGACCATCCTGGCTAACATGGTGAAAACCTGTCTCTACTAAAAATACAAAAAATTAGCTGGGCGTGGTGGCGGGCACCCGTAGTCCCAACTACTCGGGAGGCTGAGGCAGGACAATGGCGTGAACCTATGTATACACCATACTACTCATACCAATACTACTCAGCCATTAAAAGGAAAGAAAGACTGTCTTTTGCAGCAACTTGGATGGAGCTGGAGGCCATTATTCAAAGTGAAATAACAGAGGAGGGGAAAACCAAAAACCGTATATTCCTACTTATAAGTGGGATCTAAGCTATGAGTATGCAAAGGCATACAGAATGATATAATGAACTTTGGAGACTCAGAAGGGGGAAGGTGGAAAGGAGGCCAGGGATGAAAAACTACACATTAAATACAATATATGCTATTTGGGTGACAAGTGCACTAAAATCTCAGAATTCACCACTATATAATTCATCTATGTAACAAAAAACCACTTGTACCCCAAAAGCTATTGAATTTTTTTTTTAAAAGGCCCAGAGTGACACCAAAAGCATAAACAGAAAGTAGTGATTGTTATCATGGTTATCTTCCCAAGACTCAGCACAGGGCCCAGAGCAGACTAAGTTCCCAATTAATGTTTGACAAATGCATGAATAACGAAAAAACATTTTGGACAGAGAAAAAAATAGATGGGAGACTCAAAGTTTTGAAAGGAAGTGCTTTGCATTTTGCCAAATAGAAGGACTATTTGTTTGTTTGTTTGTTTGTTTGTTTTTTTTTTTTTTTTTTTTTTTTTTGAGACAGGTTCCATCTGTTGCCCAGGCTGGAGTGCAGTGGCATGATCTTAGCTCACTGCAACCTCCACCTTCCGGGTTCAAGCAATTCTCCTGCCTCAGCTTCCCAGGTAGCTGGGACCGCAGGTGCCTGCCACCATGCCCGGCTAATTTTTGTATTTTTAGTAGAGACAGGGTTTCGCCATGTTGGCCAGGCTGGTCTCAAACTCCTGACCTCAAGTGATCCACCCGCCTCGGCCTTCCAAAGTGCTGGGAGTACAGGCGTGAGCCACTGCGCCCAGCTTAGAAGCACTCTTGTATGGATAGGAAATTGATTAATCTTCATCTGGGCTGAATAATAGAGGAGAAATATTCAGTCCAATAGATAGAAATGTGACTGCAAAGTTGTAGCATCCACTGTGCACTCCCTTCTAGCTCCAATAACATTTCGAGCAGTTAAGTAGTAAAAGCACTAATCTAGTCTTGGGGAGTAGAGAAGGATCCCCAGGAAATGTGAGATTCAAATTGAGACCTGATGGATTCAGAAGATGTCCTAAAGAGCAGTGGTGATGGTAGTGGCAGACAAGGAGGTGGAAGACTATCCCAGGCAAGGAAACAACTCATTCAAGGATGAAAGCTCGGAGACTTGGCAAGTTCAGGTGATAATGCAAGCAATTCAGTACTTCGGCAGGAAAGATGAGGCAAGAGGCTGAAGGATCTTGATATTTAGTCTTACAGTTCATGTTAACATATTTGGGGTACATGGAATGATGGGATCAGGTAGAAGAAAGGGTAAGATGGTGAGAAAATCAGGCTGGCTAGTCACCCACAAAAGATTTCTCAAGGTTAACATATGTGTTCCCATGTTCCAAGCCTCATCCCTGTCTTCACAGTGTTAGAAAGTGGCTTCCATCAGCATAAGGACCAGGAATTGTTTTCTAGTGGAGAGATTCACAGAAACAGAACTCCCAAGCAACCATTTTTATAAATCGTATGACTTTTCCAGTGACCAGTACCTTCATGTCTCCTACATGGATCCTCTCCTCTTTTTTCCTAACCAGCAGCTAGGCATCAATCAGAAGGCTACTTCTCAAGTTGGAATCAAAGAAAAGATACAAGGAAAGTATATTGAGAGAAGTTTCACCCAATTTCATGCAAGGCTGTGACTCTTAACCCTGACTGTACATTAGAATCACTTGGGGAGCTTTTTAAAGTTACGGATTCCCCTTCGAAACCAATGATCAGGTTGGTGCAAAAGTAATTGCAGTTTTAATTAAAAGCAATTGCACAAACTGCAATTACTTTTGCACCAACCTGATGGATCAGACTCTCTGAGAGTGAGCCCCAGTTTATTTTTGTGAGCCTCTTCCATGATTCTAATGCTCAGCCACTGATCTCACCAGCAAAGCTGTCTCATCAGGTTACAGCAGCGTCCAGATCAAAACCGCAGTTACTTTTGCACCAACCTGATAATTGGTCTTGGAAGGGAATCGGTAACTTTAAAAAGCTCCCCAAGTGATTCTAATATACCGTCAGGGTTAAGAGTCACAGCCTTGCGTGAAATTGGGTGAAACTTCTCTCAATATACTTTCCTTGTATCTTTTCTTTGATTCCAACTTGAGAAGTAGCCTTCTGATGCCTAGATGCTGGTTAGGAAAAAAGAGGAGAGGATCCATGTAGGAGACATGAAGGTACTGGTCACTAGAAAAGCCATACAATTTATAAAAACGGTTGCTTGGGAGTTCTGTTTCTGTGAATCTCTCCACTAGAAAACAATCCATGGTCCTTATGCTGATGGAAGTCACTTTCTGAGACTGTGAAGTCAGGGATGAGGCTTGGAACATGGGGACACATATGTTAACCTTGAGAAATCTTATGTGGGTGACTAGCCATCCTGAATACACAATGCCAACTTTCTTGTCTCTGGCCCCAGGTTTTCTAGTTTCTGTTGCAAACCACCTCTGTTTCATTGAAATATTCTTTCTTTTTTATTATAAAATATTTCAAATATACAGGAAAATCAGAAGAACAGTGACCAACTATAAGCCCAATACCAAACTTTGCCATGTCTCATCATTTAGTACATGCACTTCAGAATTTTTACAATAAAATAACAGCTATAAAGCCCCTTGTCCAATCCAAGTTCCCTCCTTCTACACTTGGAGGTAAGCACTATCCATAAAGTGGCATTCATCCTTTCTATGAATGTTTTATCATTTTACCAAAATTAGATACATTTTAAAACAAATGCATGTTGTTAAAAATGTATGCAAAACAGTACTGTTTCATATAGTCGTGATTTTTATATAAATGGCATCATCCTTCATGTATCCTGCAATTTGCCATCTTTGCTTCAGTACGACTTTGAGTGCCATGCTAATACATGTAGCTTTAATTCAATCATTTTCACTGATGCATAAATCACTAAAAATTGTATAAATGCTTGAGTTTCTCTTGGGTGTATATAGAGGTGTAATTGTTGGGTCAATACATGTATACATCTTTAAATTTACTAGATATGAATAAATTATTTTCCAAAGTAGTTCTAATTTTATGAAACTCCTTGATAATTCTCAAAATTCTATAACACTTTCCCTTCTACAATATGTGAATGCTGGCAGAAATCATTGATAAAGCAGCATATACAGACACAGAATATTGAGACAAGGAAAGGGACTAAAAGTAAGTTAGCCATTAAAGAAGATGTTATGCTAAGAGAAATAGTGTACTACATTATTGCATGATGAAACTGGAAACTGCCTTTCAACTCAGTGGAAGCATCCTTATTTTTCGAAACAGACTTCAGCAAAGAGAAGTGGAAGAATTATGACAAAATTTACTGACAATTTAATGAATTTTCAACAGTTTAACATTAAACTGAAGTGAGAGAGTGATACAATGTGAGAGTAAATGATAATTAATCCAGTAGAAGAGAGACATAAACAAGCAACAACAATGAAACCTTTTACTGAGCCCTGAAGCAGAGCTTCTTTGTGAGATTATGTGCTTTCCCTCTTCTCAAAAGCTAAGGTAGAGACTGAAGTCCAGTCCAAATTAGGCTTCCCAGCACTGGGCTCTTTCTGCCTGGAGGAAGGGCCCTATTCTAGAAGTTATTGCAAGGTGCTACAAAGTACATCAACAAATTTTCATAACTGCTATTAAGCTTTCAAAACCACCAGACAAAGAAATAGGAATGGATTGTAAATTCCCTAGAGAAAAACTACATGTCTAATTACTTCGAGCAACTCCATGTTTTATTACTTATGGCACTTCTTATACAAAATGCTTTGGAGAAGTAAAATTGTTAGGATGTATGATGGACAATATACTGGGGAATTATTACCTGTAATTTAGGATGGCTGAAAACATTCACTATGTTAAAGGAGAAATAGTTACTAATAGAAGTAGTAAATATCTTTAGATACAATGCTTTCTTAATATTTTCATGCATTATTTAACTTTGACATATGAACTATTTTCTAAAACTTATGAAGGAAGAAAGATTTTCTTTCCTTTGATTGGCCATATACTGGCAGTGGAACTTGAAATGACTACTAATTACCACTTTAAATTATACGTTATCTGGCAAGAATTTATAGATTTTCTAGGAGGCTAATAATTGGGGAATGAAGTCGATTTCACGTATCTTTGCTCCCTGTTAATTGGAATTAAAAGTGATATTGAATGTGTGTAAATGTATTTCAGTATATTGACTAACTATTGTCTTGTGATTATAAGTTACAGACCCTTTCTGAACTTTGACCTTTTCATATATTTGCTATATTTCCAAATATTAGCTGTTATTGTTCTACTTCTATTCTATATATGGTATTTTTATATAAATGGCATACACACACACACACACACATATATATATATATATAGAGAGAGAGAGAGAGAGAGAGAAATCTCAAATTGTTTTGTGTTACCAATGATCTAGAAAGTTTGGAACTGTTTATAAAATAAAGGTTTTATTAGGTATATTGTCGCTGTTGTTTTTATTGCTTTTAAGTTTAGAGGCTTTTTTTTTGTCTTCAAATCATGTAAGCTAAAGTGAATATACTCATTTGGAGCCTTTCCCAATGTGTTAAACTTGCTTTAATAAGTTTATGAACTTTTAATGTATATTGTTACTCCTGTAACAGAGAAATTCTATTTTTAGCTTGGTTAGTTGTGTTGTCACATATTAATAAGTAACTTTACAGCTTATTAATTCTGAAGAAATTCAAAAGTACTTCACTTGATTACACTGTCGTATTTCCAGTATTGAGAATAAGTCTTTCTAATGCCTCTTAATACTCAAATTGAACTCCAACATATGAAAATCATTTTGCTTCCTATCAGAATACCTAGTACTCTTGCACTTTAAAAATGCTTCTGCAAGTTCTTACTTTAGGCTGGGCATGATGGCATGAGTTTGAGGCCAGTCTGAACTACATAGCAAGATCCCATTTCTAAAAAAATTAATTTAATTAAAAAAAATTTTACTTTGTAAAATTGTAAAATTTCACTTGGTAAACTTGTATGTATATTTCAATTAACTACCAATTATCTGTATATCTTGGCAGTGTCTTTTCTCAATCTTCAGTGAAAAAGTTTTTAAAAACTTGATTGCTGATAAATTAGGGAAGGGAAAGTAATTTATTTTTAATAAAATACTATTCTAAATGTTTCAGATTTAGTTTTGTGTCATCACTAAATTATATTAAGTTACATCACTAAAGTAAATTAGTTTATTAAAGTTCTTTTAAACTGAAGTATCGGTAAAGAAGATCAACTATAGGACTTCTCCACGTGTCAGGGAGAAGTAGAAATAAAGATGATGAGACATGACCAATCCTGTGTCTTCTTGAAGCCAAAGATATTTGTTTAAATGAAGATTTGGATAAACTCCAAGGTAAACAAAAGGGCTATTAAGGAAAGGTAGGGAATTCTGGAAGGAGTGTGAAAGGACACCCTCTTCCACTACTTACTGGCCCCTCACTGTTCTTCAGTATCACAGCCACCTCTGGAGGCAGACATAGGATGACCCGATGACAGCAATCCATCTCTGTTCCCAAAGGGTATTCTGCATCCCTTAAAACTGTGAGGGGTCAAGCCTTTGTTTCACTACCTCATAAACACAAAATCTGAAATAAGTAAAATATGATATTCAAATCCATGAGTTTTGCAGGAAGACAGGTCCAAATGGCAGGAAAATCTCTTTCTGCTTTGACTGGAAGGAATGAAAACAGAAATGGTGATGAAAATGCCTGCAAAGCATTAGGCAGTTTGGAAAGTCCCTGCAAATGTCCCTGTCCCCCATCCTCCAGACCACCCCACACCATTATCACGACTAGCAACATGACCAGGTCACACAGATGTTTGACCATTTTTGTGGACTGCTCATTGATTAGCATTATGTGACAGAAGTATTCCGAGGCAGCTTACTGCTTACTGTAGAGGGTGCTGGTTTTCAGCGAAGATAGTCAAGTGGTTTGGAAGGGGAAAGAATTATCTTAGCCAGAATCTAGACACTGATTCTACTCATTCTGATACTACATTAATTCTGCTTTGCAAAGGGGAAAGAATATTCCTTCTTATTTGACTCCTAAATGAACTTCTTTCACTATTTTGAGGGCCCAACATCCCACACACCCCAGGCCAGTGCGGAAACCCCCTAAAGGAAGCAGTTCCTCTTCTTTTTGGATAACTGGCCAGATTTTTTTCCAGGAAATCTCTAGGATTCATTTTGGTTTTTTACATATGACTTTTATGTTGTATTCAAGATACCCAAACTCTAAGTAATGTAAGTTTATTAGATTGCAAAACATTGCAACTGTTTTAAAACTCCATATTAGTGTCATGACAGGAAACCATAACTGATTTTTAAAATACTTGAATTGGGAAAAATTAAGTCTCATGGAAAGTGATTCTCTTCTCTTGCAGCCACCTGCATGGTCTCTACCATGCCCCTACACTTGCTATGTGTTCTTGGCAATACCCCAGGAAGTTCAGACAATAGCTCATCAACACTGAGAACCACAACTTGCAGATGTGGTAGCCCCATTTACACAATGGCAATTGCTTTGTGCTGGAGCAAGGATGTCGTCCACAACCTATGGCCTACGGGTAACTTGTGCATAAATAGAATTCTGCTGTAAGGCAGGAGGACTAGAGATGGTTTAGAATGGCTTGATATCAATCTCCTTTATAATTCAGCAGAAGCTAGGAAGTTCCAAAGTTGATCATGGAAACAGATACTATCTTTGGATAAATCATAGATTGGGAAACATTTTGCTAAGGACTTCTGGTTGGTTCATTCTGGTTGCTGTTGACAGCAAACATACCCTCTCTTCTTGATCTATCTGCAGTAATGGCCCCTTATACTTTTCTAATATTCATCATTACTTTTATTTTTGTCCCTCTGTTTATTCTTGATCATTCTCACTGGTCATCTGACAAATTAATTAGATTTTTTAAGAACCCAACTTGGCTCCTGTTTTTGATTTCACTCATTTTTTGTTTTAATTTTAGTATCTCCTTTCTTCTACTTTCTTTGGATTTTTTTTTCTGACCTCTTAAGAGAATATATCTAATATCTCTTTCTAAAATCCGCATTAGATGTATCCCATAAATTTTAATATGTTTTTTTCTCCTATGGCTCAGTTTGAAAAACACACTAATATATGTTCGTTTCTATTATGATTTTTTTCTGCCCTATGTATAAGTTAGACATGTCTATCTTAATTTTCAAACATACAGTTTTTAAAAAGTATTTATTGATTATTACTTTCTAGCTCAATGGCATAGAGATCAGAGAACATATTCTGCATGATTTCAATCTTTGAAGTTTTTTGAGACTTGCCCTATGATCTAGCTTGCAATCAATTTTTGTACATTAGCTTTCTGTATCTGAAAAAGGATGTCTTCTGCATTTATCAGGTGCAGTGTTCTATAAGTTCCCTATGCCTTGCATGTTAATCATGTACAAATTTTCAATTTATTTGCTAATTTTGTCAACTTATTCTATCAATTATCAACAGATAAAATGTATCTGTGAATTTAAATTTGCATTGTAAATTTGTCTGTTTCTTCTTGTAGTTCTGTTGAATTTGTCTTAAATGTTTTGAAGATACACTATTATATGTAGAAAAACTTAAAATTATTAT
This sequence comes from Gorilla gorilla gorilla, assembly GCF_029281585.2. Taxonomy (NCBI): domain Eukaryota; kingdom Metazoa; phylum Chordata; class Mammalia; order Primates; family Hominidae; genus Gorilla; species Gorilla gorilla. The sequence goes on along the minus strand of NC_073224.2, from coordinate 49,310,764 downwards.
ATCATCTAAGTGAATTGTTCTTAAATTTTCTTTTGTCAACAATTGATATAATTACATATATCTTTTACTACTGTTTACATAACATATCTTTTTCCATTACTGATTTTCAAGTTTTCTTTATCTTTAGGGTTTTTTAAATACAGTTTTATTAAACCATAATTCATATACCATGCAATTCATCCATTTAAAGTATGCAATTCAATGACTTTTAGTATATTTACAAATACATTTAGTCATTACTAGAGTCCATTTTAGAACATTTTCATCACCTGAAGAATACTCTTTTAGTGTCATCCTCTATCCACTCCCTATTATCCATCCTCCCTTTATCCTCCCCTCCGCTGCTAAGCAATCACTGATCTATTTCCTGTCTCTATAGATTTTCCTGTTGCGGACTTTCACGTGAATGGAATCATATAATGTGTGGACTTTTGTTACTGGCTTCCTCCAGTTAGCATAATGTTTTCATGGCTCATCCAAGTTGTAACATATCAGTACATCATTCCATCTTATGGTTTTTTCCGTTATATGGATGTGCACACTTTGTTTATCCATCAATCCGTTGATTGACATTTGAGTCATCTCTACCTTTTGACTGTTATGAATAATGCTGCTATGAACATTCATGTACAAGTTTTTGTGTGAACATACGCTTTCATTTCTATTGGGTATTTACCTAGGAGAGGAATTGCTGGGTTTAATCATTTGAGAAACTACCATATTGCTTTCCAAAGTACCTGCACCATTTGACATTCCCGCCAGCAGTGTACAAGGGTTCCAGTTTCACTACATCCTCATCAGCACTTTTTATTATCTGATTGTTTAATTTCAGCCATCCTCGTGAGCTTTGATTTCTGTTTCTAGCGGCCTGAAATTCTACAAGAATCAAAGCTCAAATTCTCCCACACCCCTAAAATGACCTAGTAGATTTCCACTTTCTCTTTTATGTTGCCCTAATAATTTCACTTATACATTCTGATTATATATATTTATAGGGATATCTAGATAGATGATAGGTAGATAGATATATAGATAGATAGGCAGGATGGATGGATAGATAGGATAGATAGATAGATCGATCTAAACACACACACACACACACACACACACACACACACACGTATTTCAGCACTTAGGGTTGTTTTCAGTGGAATAATTCATCCAGTTAACCTAGGACATAACATTACTGAAAATAGAATTCCATTCTTTTACCCATTTTAATTGGTATATCGTTCCTATGGGTATGTAGCAGTTCTTCACATGTTCTACATAACAGTCTCTTTTTTAGTTATATGTGTTGCAGATGACTTATGTCTTATGTAAGTCATGTGGTTGTGCTCTTGTAATAATATATTTTAACAAATGAAGTTTTTAGTGTTAATATACTTGAATCCATCAAACTTTTCCTTTATCATTTGCATTTTCATGTCTATTATAAGAAATATTTCCTTACCCCAAGGTCATAAAAGTACTCTCATATATAGGTTCTTCTACATTTTTTAATGTCTTGCCTTTCATGTTTAAGCCATCATCCATTGGGAATAGAATTAATATGTATGAGGTTTGGATTGATTTTATGATTCCATTATATGTAATGAATTGTCCCCAAATTATTTGTTGAATAGTCTCTCTCATCTTTCACCAGCAATCTTCAGCACTACCCATGCCATGAAGCTAGTTTCCATATATGAGGTCTTTCTCTTTTTTCTTATTAATCTATTTTTCTACTCATTCATCAATACCACACTATCCTAATATTAAGAATTTAGGTCTTGATACCTACTAGAACAAGTATCAGCAAGTGTCACGTTTACTGTTTGTGTCCCTTTGCTATGATGTATTTTAGAATGACATTGTCAGGTTCCTTTAAAAATGTTAAATTTTGACAAAAATTGCATTGACTATACATTTGATCAGTTTGTAGAGAGCTCATATATTTTTTAATCAAGTTGTCCTATACATGAATGTGCTTATTTCTTGATTTATTTAGGTCACATTCACTTTACCTGAATAAAATGTTATAATTTTCTCCATAAAGATTCTTCAACTATTCTGTTAGATTTATTTCTATTACGCACTTTTAGTAAGCATCCTCTTCTTAAGATTTAAAATGAGCTCAGTTTAAAACAGAATGCTTCTAATATTTCACCATAAGGAAAGATATCTGCTGCAGGTATTTTTTGCAAATATCTTTATAGGGCTAAGGGAACTCTTTTCTATTTCTCTGTAGTTTAAAGGGCTTTTAAAAATCGGTTAAATTTTATTAAATCTTTTTTTTTTTTTTTTTTTTGAGACGGAGTCTTGCTCTGTCGCCCAGGCTGGAGTGCAGTGGTGCAATCTCGGCTCACTGCAAGCTCCGCCTCCCGGGTTCACGCCATTCTCCTGCCTCAGCCTCCCAAGTAGCTGGGACTACAGGAGCCCGCCACCATGCCCGGCTAATTTTTTGTATTTTTAGTAGAGATGGTGTTTCACCATGTTATCCAGGATGGTCTCGATCTCCTGACCTCATGATCCGCCCGCCTGGGCCTCCCAAAGTGCTGGGATTACAGGCGTGAGCCACTGCACCCGGCCAAATCTTTTATGAGTTTATGTTTGTGGTAGATTTTAATCTGTTGAAAACTATCTTTGTAATCCTAGCACTTTGAGGACATGGCAGGAGGATTGCTTGAGGCCAGGAGTTTGAGACCAGCCTGGGCAACAAGGGAAACCCTGTCTCTACAGAAATCTTTAAAAATAGCCATGCATGGTGGCATGTGCCTGTAGTCCCAGCTACTGCGGTGAGGCAAGAGGATCACTTGAGCCCAGGAGTTCGAGGCTGCAGTGAGCTATGATAGTGATACTGCACTCCAAACTGGGCAACACAGCAAGATACTGTCTCTAACAAAACAATACAAAAAAACTGAAGGATGGTTCCTCTGAAGAAGAATGTGTTTCCTTCAGTCAGAAGCCAGAGGACCACAACAGCACTCGGCTTAATTCAAGTATCTTAAGTCAAATTGCCTACCTTATGCAACTCCCTGCATACAAAGCTTAGTCAATTGTAGTAAAAATTAACACAGGACAACCTCCTTTGTGTACACCTACAAATCACTGCTCCAATTTTAGTTCCATTTACCTTTTTTACAAAATTGTCCCCACTGGCACCAACATGTATGTACTCTGGATTTTCTTTATTTTAAACAACTACAAAATCCTTTTGATGTATGTCTAATGTCTTAAGCATATTACAGGATGAAAACTCTGTGCAGAATCCCCATTTTCTCATGAGATTTGTGTATTTATTCATTCAAAAAATTTCTATGAAGTGTCTACCATGGATCAGGCAATATTCATGGAACTAGGGGGTTTGAACATAGAGAAACAGACAAACAAAATATTTCCTTCATGGATCTTACATTGTAAGAGAGACAAACACAAATAAGGTCATTGTAAAATATATAATGTGTTCAATGGAGCTAAGTAGTAAGAGAAGAAAAATAGACCAAAGAAGGGGATATGAATGGAAAGAGAGGTAAAAGTGTAAGAGGATATCTAGGAAAGATCTCACTGAGAAGGTGTCTTCGAGTAAAGACTAGAATGAAATGAGGGAGCTGGCCACTGGGGCTATTCAGGAGAAAAACAATCTGGACAGAGCAAACAAGACCCTCCGAGGGCAAAGGACCCCAGTCAGAGTGCAGAGGGTGAATACTAGAGAAGCAAAGGCCATTGTGGCCAGAGGGAGAAAAGAAGGAGAAAAGGGTCAAAGATGAACTCAGAGAAGTTAAAGGAAAGCAGATCACATTGGACTGAATGGATCATAGTTATGACATTGCCTTCTACTTTGAATGAGATAGGAAATTATTGGAGGGTTTGGAGCAGAAGGCAGTGATTTCTTTTTTCCTGACAAACATGTAAACAGGATCACTGCAAGATACTAGACACCAACACACTCATCTACAGAGGAGTTGAGTTTTTGTGTTGCTGAGAAGTGTTTATTCATAAAAATATATTTGGGAAATTTATGAGGGCAGACAAGAATAAGCATGAAAAGAATCATGAATCTAACTGTAAAATAAATGAAACAATACAAGTGCAAGAAGAAAACATCGATGAATTATTGTGTAACCTGGAGAATGGTTTTTAAAACCATGGCTCCTAATCCAGATGCAATAAAAGAAAAGACTTATCAACTTGACTGCATTAAAACAGACAATGCTTACAAGGCAAAACGATGCCATAAACAAAGTCAAAAGACAACTGACAAACTGGGAGGAAACACTTGCAAAACACATCCAGAATAACAATCCTAATATATATAAATAAGTCTCAAACACTGAGAGAGGAAAAGGCAAATATACATGATAAAAGTATATTTTATAAATGTTCAGCGTTACTCATAGTAGGGAATGCAAATTAAGCTACACTGAGATAAAATGTCTCATTTATTAGATTGACTAAAATTTAAAACCATGATGACAGCACATTAGATTAATGAGCTGCTCTCACACAGTTTTGTAGGAATATATGTGGTACAACTCTTATTAAGGAAATTTGGCAATATCTAACAAACCTACATATGTGTTTACCATTTGACCCAGCAATCCCATTTCTAGGAATTTGAACTGAAGACACGCTTCTAACAGCAGAAAAATAAATATTCACAAAGTTACTCTTTAGAGCATTAAAAACAACCAAACTGTCCATACATAGGGAGATGGTTGAATAAACTATGGCATATCCACACAGTGAAGTATTGCATGCAACTGTAAAAATGAATGAGGAATATTTGAATTTGTAGGAAATAGTGGATTCCAGCATATTTGTTAAGTTAAAAAAGAAAAGTGCAAAAGAATACCTATAGCATGCTTTTAAAATGTAATAAAAAAGGAGAACTAAGAAGACAAATGTGTAGCAGCTCATTTGAGCAAAACTAAGGACAAACCAGAAACTACTGAAATTGAGTACCTATGGTGGAGAGGATAGAGGTGATGGAGAGAAGTGACATTTCCCTTTTATTGTGTCTTTTTATATCAATCTGACATTTGGGACAATGTTAATGTTTTATTTAAGCAAAAAAAATCAAAAAGATTGAGGGGAAACTAAAATAGAATACAAAGAGAAACAAATTAACAGTATTTTGAATGAATAACAATCACACTGAAGAGGGGGAATAATCTGAGTAACTTTTGAACACAACAATGCTGTTTTTATATTTTCGGGTTATAAACAAAATAAAACTTTAAAAACGAGTAGATCTGATTTCCATCATGGTATAGAATTAGCAATTTTAAACTTCTTTCTGTGTATTCTAGGATTAAGCAAATAAGTAAATATATTGTGGATCTAGGTGTCTCACTGTTGAAGAAGGGAGTTACACATGCAGAAAGAGGGAAGGATAGAATGAACTCTATGCTAACGGACTGAAATTGGAAGAATCGCTGTGAATTCATGACATATATAAATATAGATATGGGAATGGATATACATATATATATATAATATATATATATAATACATATCCTTGCTCTGTCTGCTGAGAGGGTGCGGAAACAATGATACTCCAATAAAAATGAACACACTTAGCATCCAGTTCTGGCATCTAAATGCCATTCTCTGCCAGAAAGAACCAGCATTCCTTGGAGAAACAGCAAATTCCAGTGTCAGGTCTAGAGGTGAGTCTGGAGCATTTTTTTGTGTGTGTGCCAGAAAGTAAGGAAGTGCTCAAAGAACAATAAGAACAAGTCAAAATGACATAGGAACTATTTTGAGGGCTCCCACTGGCCCGATCAGGGAGAATTTAAGCATCAAAATAAATAATAGTAGCCATGAATTATGACCCATTGAGTAAATAAATAAAATTCATATTGATATAGTTTATGCTGATATAGATAAATGAATAAATAGAGAAGGGAAAACTTTTATTTACAGTAAAATGCCAACAGATGAATATAGAAGTAATTATTAAATTAGGAAAAAACACCCTTTGACAACCATCATAGTAAAAATTGATTCAAGAAAGGATCATCAATAGACGCTAAAATTTGTGGGTAAAAATTTGATGAAAAATGAGGAATTTACATAGTTTTAAAGTATCTCCCTATAAAATACTTATTAATTACAAAGGGAAAAATACTGAGTCTACACTAAGAAACATGGCAGGCACCATCTTAACTAAGTGATCAAAGTTACCACCACCAGTAATAGGACAAATAGACAACATATGCCTCCCCATAAGGATAAGACATCCTTTCTGGTATTCCTGTCAAATAATTAGATTCAATAACCTGAATCTATCATGAAGAAATGATAGACAAATCCAAATTGTGGGGTGTGATCCTGTCTCCTGACATTACCATCCACGTATACTGCCCTCTTACACTGAAAAGGGCTGATCTGTACAATCAATAGGACATTCTGGAGATAACATATTGTGATTTCTGAGGACAGGTCACAAAGGACATTATGGCTTCTTCTTTCTTGTTCTCAGAGACCCTAGCTGCCATGTCACGAGGACACTCAACACACAAGCAGCGAGCCCTATGGCAAAATCCACGTGGTGAAGAATGAAGCTTCCAGCCAAGGGCTGGTAAGTGAGCCATCTTAGATGTGGATTCGCCTATCCCAGTTAACCCTTCAGATGACTGCACCTCCAGCTGATATCTTAACTGCAATCTCCTGAGCGATCCCAAGCCAGAACCACCTGACCGACCCACAGAAACTGTGAGATCATAAATGTTTATTCTTGCTTTACACCACTAACTTCAGGGTAATTTGTTATTATAATAGATAACGGACTTAAAAGTCATTCTCCAAAAATAATTGTGGTGTATTCGTCAAAAATGTAAAGGTCATGCAATACCAAAAATGCTGAGGATATTTTTCCAGAATAAAGAACTGGGGGTGGGGGGAAGGCATAATGATCAAACACAATACATGATCCTGAAATGATTCTGGACCAGGAAAAACAAAGGTTGGTTTCTATTGTTATTGTTTTTACCATAACACAGGTTATTGAGATGATTGTCAAAATTTAAATACAGATGGTAGCTTATAGTCTTGTGTCAATGTTAAGTTCTTATTTTTGATCATTGCACTCTAGTTATGGAACAGAAAGTCCTTAGTGAACCATTTAGAGTAGGAATAAATGCTAGATGGTTCCAAAGTAATAATTATATAATTATAATTATATAATCACATATATGTACATATATGTCTATAGAGAAAGAATAGAGAATGGTAAAGAAAATATAGTAAAATGTTAACATGCAGAGAATCTGGGTGACAAGTATATGGGAATTCTCTGCAGTACTCTTGAAACTTTTCTGTAGAGATTACTTCAAAATAAAAAACAGAGCAGAAGTGGCTGCTGTTCCTAAATTCCCTAAGTAAACTTACACTGTTTTTTCAAACTGGGAGATGAATCCACTAATAGGTTTTGAAATGAGTTTGGTGGATTTCTAATAAGAATAGGATAGCCTAGCCTAGTCTAGCATAACACAGCACGGCACAGAGGACGAACATTGTAGATTACTAAGGGTGAGTACTAACTTGTGAAAGTTTTGTTGAAGTCCTAGAAAGAGAAACAAGTGAGTGTAGTGGGTTGCGTGGTCAAAAAAGTGGGGAAGCCACCGCAACGAGGGGCGAGTCTGAGCCAAAGAGTGGCTCAGAGCTCCCCGCCCACCTCGTGCCGGGCCGTCCCTCCCGCTTGTCCCACCCTCACCGGCGCCGCGTCAGCCCCCAGGCCGCCTGCAGGTGTGCGCTCAGAACTAGCACGTGTGCCGGACACTATTTAAGGGCCCGCCTCTCCTGGCTCACAGCTGCCTGCTGCTCCAGCCTTGCCCTGCCAGAGCTGCCGGACGCTCGCGGGTCTCGGAACGCATCCCGCCGCGGGGGCTTCGGCCGTGGCATGGGCGCCGCGGGCCTGCTCGGGGTTTTCTTGGCTCTCGTCGCACCGGGGGTCCTCGGTGAGCTGGGAGGGGGAGCACGGAGGTGGGGACGCGTCCCGGGCAGGGAAAGCTTCTGTGCCGCGATGCAAAGCAGGGGGCCAAAAGCGAGACGGTGGGGGCAGTGCTCGACGCGTGTCCGCCTGCCGCTAGCTTTGAGGGACCACTGCAATAAACCGCCTGGTCCTGATTGTCCCCACTGGCTCCTGCGGGAGCTGGGACCTCCAGAATTGGAGGCTGCGCCACAGAGGGGCGCTGTCTGGTCGGCCCGGTGTGGCTGGCGGCGTGCGGGTGCTCGCGGTCTCCTGCCGGGCTCCCCGCCCCCAGGATTCTGCAGGTGCTCATCGCTCTCTGGCCGGCGGTCAGCGCTACCGCTCGCCACGGGAAACCTACCCACTGCATGAGGCACCAGCTAGCCACGTGAGGCCGTTTCTGTACATCCCGAACTGCGCTCCTGCCCAGCAAAAGCGGCAGAACCTCGGCTCCCTTCCCTAAATAAGAGTAAGACCTGGTTCCCAAGCATGGGTCTCAGATTTTCTGAACTCTAATGTGATATTGGTAGAGATCCTAAACATTAACCATCCGTAGTTATTTTTGAGACATGGATTAAAACTATTGTTTTCTTCTTGTTATTAACCTTCTGTAATGGTGTGGACGTCCGCAAAGGTCTCATTCACCGTTTATTATATCTTTTTTTCCTCCAGATTGGCTTGATTCTAAAGAAAGATTATAATTAAGATTAGCGTCTCTTGGCTACAGGATGGGTCTAAGTTTCTAATTATCTCCACGGTACCGTGCATTCCTAGTTTATAAGACATTTACTGTGTGCAGACCTCAATAACTGGGTGACTTTTGGCAAGTCATTTAGCTCCCTGATCTTCAGTTTCTTCATCTGTAAAATGAAACTAGTGATTAACTGGCCTTCCACCTCACTGAGCTGCCCTGAGCACAGATGAAACTAAGCAAAGAAAGTTGGATGTTAGTCGTTACTACTAAATATCAGTAATAAGCCTCCTGTACAGACTTGATTTTATGGAGCCAGCATTTAAGCTAACAAGCTGGGTGTCCAGTTGTTTCTATGGACATCCAGCTTGTTGAGGTGTCTGGAATACAGCACGTATTAGTTTATTACAACTTTTTGCTTTCCTGACATTTTACTGTCTCCTGACCCTTAAACCTTTCTCCAGACCATTATCTTCATCTCTCTTTTCTTTTTCTGCATATTAATTCCCTTTGAACAAATGTATATTCACAACTTTTTCTAAGAGCAGGGTACGTCCCTGACTTCTCACCTATTTCTAAATTTCAGAGAGGATATTATCAACTGAAAATCAAATTCTTCACCAGTCCTGCCAATTCAGGGCCGCAGCAGCAGCATCATGTAGATCACTTAACTGGAGCCCCATGAAATACCAGGTCTACCTATCTGTCAGCCATTCAAGCTACTGTGCTTCTGTTGTTTGTCCATTTCTCATTTTTGTACCAGTATTCCCATCCTAAGCATTATAATTACCTGTGTAACAGCCTCATCTCTTTTAAGAGATTTTGGTTCTCATGATTGGAAAGGTTAAAGAGTGACCTATAGGTCACTTTCCAATTATGAAAACAAAAAATTAAGAAATATATATATTTTCATTATTTCACTCCATTGTTCAAAAATCTAAAAGGCCTCCAGTGGAAGAAAATCTGGTGTCTTCAGCCTTTCTAGCCCTTTGGAATGGGATCTCACTGAAGCTCACACCCCCTGATTTCTCCAGCTGCCTGTCTTGTATGCGCTGCTCATGGTCTTCCCCACCTGTCTCCTATGGCTCATGCTTTGCCCACTCTCCACTGCTAACTTTTACTGCTACTGCGTGCTCTCCACACATCATCTCTTGGCCAGTTCCTGCACTTGAGCGTGCTTAAGAAACTACTAAAGTACCTTTATAAAATGTAGGTTCCTGGTTCCACCTCCCCCTCCAGAGGTTCATAGGTTTGGAGTTAGCACAGGAAAGCTGAGGTTTAACAATCACTCTAGAAGATTCTGCAACAAGTATCTATAGGGCACACTGCTATAAGCAAAGTCAATGGGAGCAAATTTCCTTTTTAGTGTTTTCCTATTTTTCCTTTTGTCTATTTGCATAAACAGATTCAAATTTCCTACACTTCTAGATTTTACTCAAGCCCTCAGTGGCCACCTAACTTTATCCTATGCTGAGAAAACAAAACCATGAAACAAGAATGCTCCCATTTTCTAATCAGCTACAAACCTACCAACTTACAAACTTACCTCCATCTGGAATCAGATTTTGTTCTCCACTGCAGAAAACCTGCTGAGGCCTTCCCGTCACATTAGAATAAAACACATGCCCCTTATTCTCCAATCTGAGGCCTTCTACCTCTCCCTGAAATTCTCTGTACCCCACTCACTCTCTCTGCCCCAGCCACACTGGCTTTCTCTTTATTCTTTGAGCACAATTGCACTAGGTATTCTCTCTTTTGAAATACTCTTCCTACAAATTATTCTTTGCCGGTCTCCTTGACATTCAAGGCTCAGCCCTCTGTTGCGCTTCTCTGACTCTTGTCTGAAGTATCCATATTCCAGGGTACTCTCCAATACAAAACTGTGTTCTATTTTCTAAAGACCACCTATCACCATCTAAAACCTTCTTGCTTATTTATTTACCTGTTTGTTGTTTGTTCCCTCGCTGGAATACAAGTTCCATGAGTGCAAGACCTTAATCTGCCTTATTTCCTGATTTGAGTTCCTATCAATAGCCTGTAATTTGGAATTCAATAAATATGAATTGAAATCTTGGTATGTTTCCTCCTATAATAATGAAAGAGGTATGCTTTCTGCTGACAAATTCAGCTCCTCTTCCTGTATTCATGATCATGTTCCATACCCTCTTGCCTTTGCAATGACTTTACTTCTGCAGATATCTCCTACCTTGCATCATCAATGTACCTCTTTCTGTATGATCATCCCCACCAGCATTTAAGTATACCCCAGGAAATCCTTTATGGACCTTCTCATGACCCACTGGAACTCTCTTTTCCTGTCCCTCTTCTTGTCCTTCTCAGCAAAACTTTTCATTGACTACTTACTCAAATTTCGTTATCTCCTTCTCCACTTCAGACAGGCTTCTTCCCCACAGTCTTCTGAAGCTGTTTCTTGCAATGTCGCTACTGACCCTTATGCTGATAAATCCAATGGTCATTTTTCTATGTTAATCTTTCTCAGTCTTTCAGCAAAAACTGATGACTTCCTTTCCCTTGAAACCGTTATCATTCTCATCTTCCAAACCAAGACATTCCTACCTGTTTTTTCCATACTTCTCTGTTGACTCTTAGTCTTTTTTGTTCTATCTCCAAATATTAGAGGGTCTTGGGGCTCAGCCCTGAGCCTCTTCTTTCTTCATTTCTTCTTCCTAAAAAACCTCAACTCATCTTGTCTCATGGCTTTGAATACTATTTATATGTTGACGACTCATATTTATTATCTATAGTTCTGTCCTCTCTCCTGAGCTGCAAACTTGTACATCCATCTTCCTACTTGGCATCTTGATGTGGATGCCTAGTGTGTTATATATACCAAGTCTGAATGGAAATGATTCTGAACACAATTCCCTACCTCAAGGCCACAACACACACACACACACACACACACACACACACACACACACACACACACACACACACTCCTTTTTCAGGCTTTCCATCCTCAGAACAGGGTAATTCTATCAATTGTGTAGCCCAAGTCAGAAGTCTAGAAGTCAGGAATCCTCCCATTTCCTCAGCCCCACATGTAAAACAGCAAAAAGTCTTGCCAATTCTATTTCTAAAATATATCCACTGCTCAATCCTTTGGTCCAAGCTTCATTTTTTTTTTTTTTTGGCCCTAAACTGTACTCTTTGCTTCTAAAAGTAAGCAGTTCGATCCACTCTCTACCCAATTTCCAGAATATTCCTTTAAAAATGTAAGTCAGGCCTTGTGATTCTCCTGCTTGAACTCTCCAATGACTTCTACTCAGGATAACATTCACATATCTGTGGTCTAAGAAGCCCTTCATGATCCCTCCTGCTGAGTTTTCTGACTTGATCGTGGACCATTCTGCTTTGCTCATTGCATCCCAGCCACACTTGCCTTCTGTCTGTCCCTGGAGCATACCAAATCCATTCCTCCTGTTAGGCCTCTGCCTAAAATGCTTGTACCCAGCAATTTGCCTGGCTGCTTCCTTCTTGTCCTTCAGTCACAACTTAAATGTTGCCTTTTCACAGGCCTTCCTTAACCATCATAACTGAAGTTGCATGCCACCCTGTCCCTTCTCCTTCCAGTGCATTACATTGTGACATATCACTCTATTTCATATTTCATGTTCAGCACCTTCTTATTTATTTCCTGGTATCTATTTACAGTCTGTCTCTTTCTGTTGGGTTATAAATTCTATGAGAGTGGGAACCTTGTCTCTGATTTTCACAGATACGTCTCCTGTGCTTAGGACTGAACTTTGGTTAATATGTATAACTGTTGTTAAACTAAATAACAAACAGGGAAAGACTCTCTAAAAAAAAAAGATATTTGTTTGGGAATAGAACATTGCAATGGGAATATGTGTGTGATTATGAATTGTGTGTATATTCAAGGAAGTAAAAGAAGACAAAGATTTTTAAAGGAAAAATACGAGGATTACATAATTGTTTTAGAATAATTATCCTTGGCTACAAAGACCAATAACAAGGGTGATGGCAGTTTGAGGTTATACAGGCAGATGCCGGAAGGATGTTCTTGTAGGGTTGCAGTGGCTTTTGTGCACGGTTGTGGTTTTTCAGTCTTTTATGATAGTTTGGGTTAACAGGTATACAAGCATGAGAACCCTGTTTTCATGGCCTTCCCTGGCTTTGTCAAGGTGTTTTTTGTTTTTTTTTTTTTTATTACATTAGTGACTCTATTTTGATTCTGACAACTTTCACATCATCATTCAAAACTTGCTTATCAAATAGGCAGGAAACCCAGTATTAAGGTATTTGATTATATGAATTATCAGTCTCGATAATGATTTTCCCTCCTACCTGCTTTCTGACTAAAATTTCAGTTTTATTTTTATTATCCTATATGTTTGTTTTTCATCCATTTCAAATGGATTTCCAAGCCATTCCAGGTAAAGTCCCTGGGCCCAAGTAATTAAATATATCCCTGTTCATTTAACTCAGAAACTGCTTCGCCTGGTAGTTTTAAACATGGTTGGAAGGATATGTGTCTGAATGTCAAGTCACCATCTTTGATCTTCAATCCAGTCATGATCTCCTCTGAGTTTTACTCCTGGCTACAGAAAGATGTGAAGAGGGTCCAGTGACCCTCAAGAAAATTTGTATTACTTGATGGCCCATGGCTTAACCTTCCCTTTTCTGATATGATCTGCCTTGTGACTTGGGACTCTGGCTTTCGTTACTAATGAGGATTGATGTTCCCAAAGGAAGATAGCCCTTAAGTCTCCTTATTGGAAATGAGACCCTCCCATTTTTTATCATCCAGAAAGTGTGATCCGTATCTCCTTTCATCATGGAAAGTTATGCTGTGAAGCACCCTTCTGCTTTTGCTATTTCTGGATCTTCATTCCATCTTCGTCCATGTCATTGCCACTGATTAAATCTTGTAAATTTAAATTGGTTTTCCAGCTTGTGGAGGATAATTTGATATTGTCCTTATTTACATTTGATAATTACAGATTAAGTCACTTGACTAGAGTCACTAGTACAAGTAGTATCAGGATCATGAAGTTTGTCTTCATTGAGGTCAAACCCTGATATTCCTTATAGAATCTTGCTATTTTGCACAGAGTAAGCACTTGGAGACTTTTGTAGTTGTTAATGGAGAAAACTAAAGAAACTGAGGAAATAAATAGAAGGGGACGTATAGTGATATCTGGCTCCCAATAATGATGCCTATTCTTAGAACCAGTCTTTGTGACTTCTCCAGTAGTAGTTTGGGGTCACAGCTAAGGTCTGGCTGTGTTTTGGGAGCTTTGTGTGTGACCTTGTGTGAGTTCATCCATGTTTATACTTTGACTTTCACCCGTACCTGTCTCAGACCTGTTTGAAAAAGGAGATTATAAATTTTATATTTAAATACACTGCTATTCTAGGAGGGCCTTACAACTGAGTACTTTCTTTTTTTGCCTGGACTACCATCTGATCTGGAAGAAGAGTTAACTTCTTGTTTTCTGCTTGTCAGTTTAGGGCGTTGAAACTTGAGCTCGTTCTCATACATAGAAAAATGACTTTTCCAGCTATATCCCTAAGGGTATCATTGCTATAGTTTCTTACCTATCTCCTAGAATAACTTCTGTTCCATTATTAATAATAATATTGTTACTTTAAGTCACAGGAATCTGCGTTGAAATGACTGTCCCTTTATCTAGTTCCCATCAGAAAGTATTTACTGAGTTCTCTTTGGTGGCATACTACTCTACTAGATTAACAGAATAAAATAATGAAGAATAATAAACATTTTCTCCTCTCTAGGCATTAACGGTTTAATAGCTAAGATAGTTATGTAAATTCATTAAAGTAATTTTCAGGATCATATGTGTACTGAGCTTTTACAAGATCTCTTATATACTTTAGTTTCTTATGCTATCCTGGGAAATTTTGTATTTAAAGATTTTTACCTTTTTGTCCCACAAATTCACAAATAGTGTACATTAGTTATGTGCAGTTTTTTGTGTATAAATAATACCTCATTGAAGCTGGGAAAAATATTAATATCCGCTCCCCCTACCACCCTTATAAAAAAAAATCAAAACATATGTACTCATCCTTCAAGGCCCTTGCCACATGCCTTTCCTGTTTTCCCCAGACTCTGACCTCACTGTGAAAAAACAAGCAAACAAACTAAAACCACTAATTTTTACTTGTAAGGGTGAAGGAGATGGAACAATTCTGAGGATTTTCTGAAATTTTATGAAAAATTACTTTCTCCATCTCTGAAGTCTACCCTAAAAATTCTCTGAACCTCTGAGCTTATTTCTGTGTATATTCACCCTTACTGCAATGATATGCATTCTTCATTCCATAAAATATTGCCCTATCTTAGACTTACATTCTAAAGATCAAAGTTTTCAGGATAATTGGTAACAAGGCAGAAGCAGAGAAGAGGTTTTAGCCTCTCTTGGTTTTTATGTTTCTGTAGCCTTTGTCTCAGGTCCTCAGGTCGGGGTAAGTTTCTGCCAAGGTTTCTTTTTGCTAAGCCTAAAATTCAGAGTAACCAATCTTAAGTTTGCTGTTGAGATATCTTGCAAATACAAATGCTTTCTTGGGTATATCAAGAGGCATTCTTTATCACCTCCCTAGAGATCTTCAAGTGGTCAGATGCTCAGCAGTTCTGTAAAGGTGAGTAATCCTGTAATAGAGGCATATTTGGGTCTGTCGCTGTATCTGCATGAGATAACATGTTATGTTTAAGATAAAAGACCAGTAAATTCACATGTCATCTCAAGTGAAGAGGGCTCCTGAGTGCTCCATGCTTCCTTTTACTCCTAGGGGCACTGGGTATGAGGGTTAAGTCATGATAGCTGGCCAAACCTATTCATCCTGTGATCTTTATGACTTTGATCTATGGTATCCATACTGTGTTAGGGTGAGGTTAGAAGTTAGAGACAAGGGATGTTAATATTACCTCATCCTCATCCCATTCAATTCAAAAAATACTTTTAAGTAACTACTAGATACTAAGCTCTAGACCAGACAGTGGGGCCTGGGAGTGACATAAAAAGGAATCTGATAGTCTTTGCCTTTGAGAAACTCCTAAATATATAAAGGCCGACTCTTAAATATATATTGTACTATGAGGTAGTTCTCTTATTTAAGAAGTGCTATGAGGTCATAGAGAAATAAATCATAAATGCTACCTAGAAGAATTAGAGAAATATAGGCCCTCTGAGCAGAGGAAACAGCATTTGCAAAAGCATAAGTGTGCAAGAACATGATGTCTTTGGAAAAAATCAGTGTTGTTGGAGTATAGGCTACAAAGTGAGGAATGGTAGTTGATTAAATGGATTGGAGCTTACTTGTAAAAAAAATATGCATTTTTTCCCTATAAACAGTGATAAGTCATAGTAAGTTTTTAAATGTGCAGAGTGGCATGCCACATTTGTGTTTTAGAAAGATAAATGTGCAGTAGTATAGAAGATGTACCAGCCCAAGGGAGAACAATTAGAAAAGTAAATTATGTCATTCAATGATCCAATGAGAGACTACTGCAATGACAAAATACTTGGTTTGGAGAGAGATTTCTGGAGTCCAGTCACTAAACTTCGGTAAGTAACTGAATGAAGAGAAGAGAGTAGAGGATGAGTTAGAGGATGAGTTACAAAAAGGAAATGATCACTGTGAGTTTTTTAAGGCAGAAGACTTGGTAGATGATATCATAGATTAACAGAATATGTATAAAAATGGAAAATGAAGACTATAAGTTATAACTGACCACAAATAAAGTTGGCATCCATGCACAGAAATGCAGACTGTGTGCATTAAACAAGTAGTGTTCTAGAGTTGACTGATCCGTTGGAAAGTTTTGTAAATGTAAGAATTTCTGTGAGTAAACATAAGCAGGCCTGTCAGCAAGTCCAGTCAGGTTGAGATTTAATATAAAACACAAAAAGTCTCCTGAATCCCAGCCCCAAATTCTGTTTGGGTTGATTTGGTTTTCTTTTATGGATAAATCATGTGTGAGTCCTAGAGAACTCCTTTAGGACTCTGTGATTACACACATGTGTATTGCATTTGGGTCGACAATGACATATTCTTGTAATAAAGGGTGAGTTGGCAGGAGACAGCTCCAGGGTACATGGATACCAGAACAGCAGTTCCAACCAGAAACCATCACTCTTCCAAAAGAGATCTGAGTAATTGCCGCATACTTTTTAAAATAAATAAGCAAAAAGGAATCACCTCCCTGATCCACTCCAGAGACACTGCTTCAAGATTACCAGCTAGAGAGGATCCCTAGAAGAGAAGGAAGTTTTGGCTGCTCTCTTCCAGTTTTAAGTCTCCAGTGCTACTGACCAGGAGCTTGAATTTCATTTGGCTTTAAATTGTATGAGTCCTTAATCTGTCACCCCTGCTTGTCATAAATGATGTTCTATTCTCTGCTATTCTTTCAGTAGAGAAAGAGCTAAGTTTTTCTAAAATGTAAGTCTAGCTGGGAGATGATCACTCTTTTTTATTTTTATTTTTATTTTAAGTTCTGGGGTACATGTGCAGGATGTGCAGTTTTGTTACAGGGTAAACGTGTGCCGCGAGATTTCTCATCTCTTTGTCTTTAGATATCTACTCTTTGGTGACTCATCTGCTACATGTATTATCTCAGACAATATTATAACCTGGGATAATGACATGCCTTTTAATGAATGTAAGTAAAACAATCTCTTTATTGCACCCTATTTAATTCCTCTTGTCCCCTTCCAGAGGGAAATTGAGCATCTGCACACCAAAGTGAGTAGCCAGGAGGGTTTACACTTGGTTTGAGTAGCTGTAGGCACACAGCTATGACTTACCCATCTTCCTCATGGCCCCCAATCCTACCACACTTTCCTTTGTTTACTGTCCTTTGATTATAAGTTATTTCATAGTGAGTAAATGCTTACATCTAAAACATTCCAGGAGATTACACACTGCCAACTTTAATTCATGCAAAAAGTAAGCCACCCTAGGTCCCTTCTATAACAATTTATCTGTGATCTGGGGCGGGTACTGGTGACCAGCTCATAGCTTTTCGGTTTTTATCAGCCAGTTCCATATATCTTTTTGACCTTGCTACTTCCTATTTAGAATCATCTTTGAGATCAGGATACAGAATTTCAACAAAATAGGTAAATTGTAGGCTGAGTTGCAGTTTGGATTGCAAGAATGAAGAGAAAATTCTCAGAAAGTATAATATTCTCTCTTTCCCCACCTACTCCTTAAAAAGGTATTCCTTGTAAGTCACTTCCAGCCATCCCCCATGGGACTTTGACAGCAGCAGCAGGGAGAGGGGTTTGCTATGAAATCATCAGTGCCATATTGGATGTAATAGGGAAAAGCTGTTTGACCTCTTGGATGAGAAGTCAGTGCATTGCACCAGCAAAGATAATCAAGTTGATGTCTGGAGCTCTGGAGCAACCCTCCTCTTCAGTGTATTACTCTTACTTGAATGCTCAATTATAGAAGTTGAAAATGGAGTTGTGGAATCTGGATTATGTTCATTTTGTAAAAATGATACATGATATTTAAGTGTAAGCTTGGTTTTACCCTGAAAGGCAGCAATGTAATATGGTGTCAACTAAACAGCAAACAGAATCCTCTACTGCCAAAGTGCTTCAGGGGTGAGTTGGGCTGAAACTTCAGGATCTAGAAATAAAACAAGGTTTTTTTGGGAAGTAGATATATGGTACCTATGGAAAGAGCAGAAGGAAGATAGTATATGTGGTTGAGTTTTCTAGTTAAAGAGTTTTTTATTGTTGTTTGTTTTGTGTTTCTGTTTTTGGTTTTTTGAGATGGAGTCTCGCTCAGTCGCCCAGGCTGGAGTGCAATGGCGTGATCTTGGCTCACTGCAACCTCCACCTCCTGGGTTCAAGTGATTCTCCTGTCTCAGCCTCCCGAGTAGCTAGGATTACAGGCATCCAACATCATGCCTGGCTAATTTTTGTATTTTTGTAGAGATGGGGTGTCACCATGTTGACCAGGCTGGTCTTGAACTCCTGACCTCAGGTGATCCACCTGCCTCAGCCTCCCAAAGTGCTGGGATTACAGACGTGAACAACCACACCCTGCCTAGTTACAGAGTTTAAAAGTAAACTTTGAAAGTAATATCTAAATGTTGCAGATGTAGGACTTTTTTTTCTTTTGCATTTTGGGGCAGTGCTAGATCTGTGTTATTGTAGGGGAAATTAAAAGATGCTTTTTTAAAAAAGCACATAGCACCAAAGTCAATGATTAGAGATTTTTTCATACATATATATATATATATATATATAATTATCACATCTTATCCATAGGTGTGCTTTGAACATATATATGCCACTCTTCTCTGTCTTCTGGAATGCAGACCAAAGATGTTAAATTGATTCAGTTGAGTATATATTATACAGCAGATTCTATATGTATAAAGACAACAGTTCTCGAAAGTCACCCTTACTGAAACCAAGTATAGCACTGATGTGATGAAACAGTTTGGCTGTATATTCTTATGTCAGTTTTCACTGAAGACCTCCTCTTGGAGCCAAAGGGAAGTTAACTGAAAGTTCTAGAGGTTGGCAATTTTCCCTTTATTCTGAGACTCCCTCAGAAAAGGCGTGCATAACAAAGTAAATGTAAACAATATCCTTCATGGTTATTAGGACAAGTAAGTGAAGAATATGAGGCCATTATTCAAAACCTCTGTTCACTTCCTGTGGCTTTTACAAAGTGTTCCGGCCTCAAGTCAGGAAAAATCACCTGTACTGAGGCTCTAATATCTTCAGCAGCAGGACCAAAAGTGGTCATCTCAGCCTGTACCCCCAGTTGTGTGTTTGAAGCAGCCATTGAATAATTAGTATGTTCCAGGTATTGTACTTTCTCTGTTCATGTACTTTTAGCACTGGATTCTCACTATACCTTATGAAGTAGTTTGCGTTATACTATAGACTAAGAAACTGAAGCTTAAAGAGAGTAAGACTTGCCTGAGGTCACACAGCTATTGAATGACTGTGGGGAGTTGAAACTAGGTTCACTGAGCTCAAATTTCCCTAATCCATGGTACCTCCCCACATGTAACTATCGTGCCACTAATATGTTATTTTCATGTGCTAAATTTGCCTTTTGTTTCATTATTAAAATTGATTAGACTCAGAACTTCTGGATACATTCTTTTCATTATTATTGTTTGGTCAAGATGATTTATGTTGATCTGTTTGCTGAGGATCAAGAAAAAGGTAAGAATTTAGGAGTTTGGGAGTAAGCAGGGAATAAATAAACTATACATATTTCTAAGTCTGTTTCTGAAAAAGTTATGTGATCTATATTTGGATATTTTACCTACATTTGAATATTTTCTCACCATGATCAGTATGCCTACCAAGTTCCTTTTCTACTTTTCAGGGATTTCTTGTGGCTCTCCTCCTCCTATCCTAAATGGCCGGATTAGTTATTATTCTACCCCCATTGCTGTTGGTACCGTGATAAGGTACAGTTGTTCAGGTACCTTCCGCCTCATTGGAGAAAAAAGTCTATTATGCATAACTAAAGACGAAGTGGATGGAACCTGGGATAAACCTGCTCCTAAATGTGAATATTTCAATAAATATGCTTCTTGCCCTGAACCCATAGTACCAGGAGGATACAAAATTAGAGGCTCTACACCCTACAGACATGGTGATTCTGTGACATTCGCCTGTAAAACCAACTTCTCCATGAACGGAAACAAGTCTGTTTGGTGTCAAGCAAATAATATGTGGGGGCCGACACGACTACCAACCTGTGAAAGTGGTGAGTATGAAAAGAAAGCTGGGTTGGGAGGTTGCGGTCTTGCCTTTCTGTGCAGACCACGTTTTGTACCCTCCTAAAAGACAAACAGTATGAACATGTAATGATGAGGGTGGAAGAAGGAAACAAGGGAAAAGGTGAAAATTATGGCTTCTTCATGGAGGAATATAACTGCTCGTTCAAAAAACATCAATTGAGCAAAGGAGTTTAAAGTACATGGAAAAATGTAATTAAACATACCTAATAATTGAGTAGGGTAAGTTTTGCAAGGATGGGGCCAGAGTTTGTTGGGGATGTGGGAATGGGGTGGTTTTCAACTGTATATCTGTGTTACTGTTAAAATGAGAAGAACGGTGGGATCTTATAGCAAAAATACACCCAATGGATTTGAAATTAATGTATAAGTAGCTGCTAATACAGTCTGGCACAGGTGATATCCTGCTCTCTGTGGTCTCTGTAAACATGTTTTGAAGTTATCCACTATTTTCCCAAGTCATCTTCTGAGCCATCACATTTCAAATAAATGCCTTTGAAAATAGGGACCTACTGTAAATTATTCATTCCTTCTCTTTTGGTTTGGTTTATGTTGCTGCTGAAATATAAATCTGAATTTGAATTCCACAATTACAAGAAATGGCAATATTTGACAAAAATTATACTATCAAATTAGGTATTTTCTTAATAAAGAACAATATTGACAAATTTTAAGCAGATTAAAGAGCTGACAAAACTGTTAAATTAGTATAAAATGGGATTCTATTTATTGATCGATTGATTGATAAATAGATAGCCTTGGAGGAAGGAGATCTTAACGATAGTTACAAAGTGTAATGGCTGCTGAAAACAGTTAAGCCTTTGTAACAATTTAGACAGACATATATGTATGGACATGGAAGGATATCGTATACATGTCGCTAAGTAGAGGAAGTAAGGCATAGAATATGTATTAGTTGTACACACACACATAATATAGGTGTATATATGTATCATGCATAGGATCCCAATAAACTATATTGCCAATATCTACCAGGATAGCCCTTGAAATGATAGCATGCTACTTTTGGAACAGAGAATAAGCTTAAGGATAGGGTGAGAATATAGGTGAAAATTGACTTTTTTTGGTAATTGAAATTTTTCACAAGGCAAATGTAATTCATATAGTGTAACTAAAAATGAAAAATAATGTACTATTTATGGCTATTTGTGGCATAAAATGGATACACTTAAACCACACCTGTTTGATCTTTAAAAGACTAGGTTGAAAGTTAATACCAACTGGCTACCATAGATCATGTGTCATTTATTTAAATCCATATCCTAAGTCAGCATCTCGATCAAGCTTGTCCAACTCGCTACCTGTGGACAGCATGTGGCCCAGGATGGCTTTGAATGTGGCCCAACAGAAATTCATAAACTTTCTTAAACCATTATGAGATTTTTTTTTGCAATTTTTTTAGCTCATCAGCTATCATTAGTGTTAGCGTATATTATGTGTGGCCCAAGACAATTTTTCTTCTTCCAATGTAGCCCAGGGAAGCCAAAAGATTGGACCCCCTTGATTCTAGATTGTGAAGGATGCATCATCTGACGGCTTTTTTTTCCTGGTATGTGTGTGTAAAGTTTTCCCTCTCGAGTGTCCAGCACTTCCTATGATCCACAATGGACATCACACAAGTGAGAATGTTGGCTCCATTGCTCCAGGATTGTCTGTGACTTACAGCTGTGAATCTGGTTACTTGCTTGTTGGAGAAAAGATCATTAACTGTTTGTCTTCGGGAAAATGGAGTGCTGTCCCCCCCACATGTGAAGGTACCCTAAATTTACAATCTATTTTAAGAATCTGGGCTGTTCTGTTATTTGCCATGCATTTCTCGTCTTTGGTTTGTTTTTTAGAGGCACACTGTAAATCTCTAGGACGATTTCCCAATGGGAAGGTAAAGGAGCCTCCAATTCTCCGGGTTGGTGTAACTGCAAACTTTTTCTGTGATGAAGGGTGAGTGTCAGGATTATTTATGAGATTTAATTCATTTGGCTTGTGTGTGCGTGGTGTGGACTGTGAAACCTGCAGAAGTCTCCTCTGTGAGGATCTCTGGGCAGTCTGGGGTAGGGTTGTGAGAGGTAATGCTGATAAAAGGAACAGATGCACACTGATTGAAATGAACTTGTCTTGAATTGTAAGTAGAGGCTGCTGTTCTTCAGCACAAACTGCCTAATAGTTCTGAATGACAACCTTCTGTCTCCAGGTATCGACTGCAAGGCCCACCTTCTAGTCGGTGTGTAATTGCTGGACAGGGAGTTGCTTGGACCAAAATGCCAGTATGTGAAGGTAGGCTAGGCAACTATGGTCTGACAGCACTGCATTCTCAGCTTAACTAAAAGCTTTTGGTTCAGTCATTACCTTACAGACTCTTACTGAACACAGAACTCCTAGAGATCTTTAAGGATATGGGCTTCACCAAAGCATCCTTATTTTTTGTTTCCTCAAGTAAAATGGGGTTCCTAGGCTTTCCCTCCTCTGAAAGCTATGTAGACCTTCTAAGTAGGTGGACCACGTGCGTAAAGAAAATAGTGTATTTGGTAAAAGAAATCAAAGGATCAGCAGAGTACATATACTCAGGAATGAAGCTTGAGAATCAATCTTCTAAATTATGTTGCTTTAGCTGCCTTGATTGATTCATTATAGACTCAGATATCACTGTCCTAGGATAGTGGTATCAAGCAGCATCTGGGGCATTCTTTGTTTTCAATACACCTATGATCTTGTCATTTCTTTCCGCAATTTCCCTAGAAATTTTTTGCCCATCACCTCCCCCTATTCTCAATGGAAGACATATAGGCAACTCACTAGCAAATGTCTCATATGGAAGCATAGTCACTTACACTTGTGACCCGGACCCAGAGGAAGGAGTGAACTTCATCCTTATTGGAGAGAGCACTCTCCGTTGTACAGTTGATAGTCAGAAGACTGGGACCTGGAGTGGCCCTGCCCCACGCTGTGAACTTTCTACTTCTGCGGTTCAGTGTCCACATCCCCAGATCCTAAGAGGCCGAATGGTATCTGGGCAGAAAGATCGATATACCTATAACGACACTGTGATATTTGCTTGCATGTTTGGCTTCACCTTGAAGGGCAGCAAGCAAATCCGATGCAATGCCCAAGGCACATGGGAGCCATCTGCACCAGTGTGTGAAAAGGGTGAGTGTTCCGGTACTCAGAAAAGGTGCTTCTGATTCGTTTTCTGAAAAATTAGAAGAAGGGGTTGTGGGCTTTAAGTAGGGCCTTGTCCAGTTTATACTCCCCTCGAATCTACTAAATCTAATCAATATAAATTTTGTAGAGGGCATTCTTATCACTAGCCCCCCACCATTGTTTTATTTTGTGGGAATATGCTTGGAAAAAATGTTAGGAATCACTAAGTTTCCCATTTCTATAGGGGAAAAAATGAGGAGAAAAATGCTTGTTTGTCTTAATAGTGACTTCTTAAAAGAGAAGTCATTCAAGCCCTCATTCCTAGGGATATATCAGAATCTCCCATAAAAAACATACAAGATGATTCCTTACGAAGGGAAGAGGCAGGAGAGGAGTTGCAGCACCCAGTGGAAACTGAACAACATCTGCAGCAGCCTCAGTGCAGAAAACAACAACAACAACAACAAAAGATTGGGAAACTGTGATCTAAAATTACCCAAAGCTGGTCGGCAACATATGTTCTGTATCATACAGCTGACACCAGAGTGGAATTATAGCATGAATATCAATTTCTTTGGCTCAGTTTCTTTCTGTGGTTGTTTACTTAAGCAGTTATGTTATGTTTTGTTTTTGTCCTTTCATTTAGAATGCCAGGCCCCTCCTAACATCCTCAATGGGCAAAAGGAAGATAGACACATGGTCCGCTTTGACCCTGGAACATCTATAAAATATAGCTGTAACCCTGGCTATGTGCTGGTGGGAGAAGAATCCATACAGTGTACCTCTGAGGGGGTGTGGACACCCCCTGTACCCCATTGCAAAGGTGCCAGGCGTCAAATGTAGACATTTTGTTAACTTTAAGATTGCCTTGAATTAAATTCTCATCCTAGTCTCTTTTCTTAGTGGCAGCGTGTGAAGCTACAGGAAGGCAACTCTTGACAAAACCCCAGCACCAATTTGTTAGACCAGATGTCAACTCTTCTTGTGATGAAGGGTGAGTGAAGGCTGACTTAGTCTGACCCAAGTCCAGTGTATTAGCACACACTGCAGGCTCTATGTAAGAGTTTGTATCAGTACCCCCTGCAAGCTCTATGTAAGAGTTTGTCTCATAGGTGCTTGCCTGTCACATGGTCATGGAAGTGTCTATCATACTATTTTTCCATGCATGGAAATTATGCCTGTGCAATGAGAAGTTGGTGCTGATGTTGGCTACATTTTTGTTGCTATTGCTTCTTGGCCTGAAAGTAGTGAGTCTGCTTGGGAGCCATGGCTCTTGCCTAACTTAATGGTCACCTGATGGCAAAATGACATACATGACTCTGTCTCTAGGTACAAGTTAAGTGGGAGTGTTTATCAGGAGTGTCAAGGCACAATTCCTTGGTTTATGGAGATTCGTCTTTGTAAAGGTGAGTAGCAAAAATGATATAGGAGCTGAAATAATGTGAGATCTATACATTTCCTGGGAGATTTTTGTTTTGGGACATGTTATGAGAATTAGAGTATTAGATTCTGTTCTATTGATTTTGCCAATAGTTATGGTTGCACAGTTTTACCGTGTCTTTCTTTTGCTACCTTTTTCTTCATCAATAACTTAAATCTACTTTGTTACTGATTCTATTTTGTGGTTTACGATTATGGGAATAATGACAGCGGTGAGTATATGAGCCACCATCTTAATTTTGGGTATACCACAGTTTAGTGGAGCGAGTAAGGGATAGGTGTCAGATCTGAATTCACATTCTGTCTCTACTGCTTACTAGTGTGAGACCTTGGACCACTTGTACAACTCCTCTGAAACTCTAGCCTTTCTTCTGTAAAGTTTGCATAAGACTACAGACTAGGAGGTCCAGAGAATGTAAATAAAAAGTAAAAAGGACCAGGCACAGTGGCTCACGCCTATAATCCCAGCACTTCGGGAGGCTGAGGGGGGCAGATCACAAGGTCAGGAGATCAAGACCATCCTGGCTAACATGGTAAAACCCCGTCTCTACTAAAAATACAAAAAATTAGCTGTGTGTGGTGGCATGCATCTGTGGTCCTAACTACTTGGGAGACTGAGGCAGGAGAATCACTTGAACCCGGGAGGCGGAGATTGCAGTGAGCTGAGATCACACCACTGCACTCCAGCCTAGGCAACAGCGTGAGACTCCATCTCAAAAAAAAAAAAAGTAAAAAGAAACATAGAAAATTTAAAAAACACTACAGACTTCAAATTATTCAAATTAAATTGTACTATTGCTACTTTCTGGATGAGGAAACTGCCTATCACAAAGTAGGCGCTCATTCAACAATAAGTTTTCTCAGCTAGCCATATAAACCATCATATCACCTCAGCACAGAGTAACCAAGAAAGCATAATTCTATTATCCTGTGTCTTTTATTCTCCTATTGCCTAATTAAAAAGAATTCTTCTTTTAATTAGCAGTTTACTACTGGGCCTAACTAACTCCTAATGTGATGTTGATCAACCACATTCACTTTTAATAAAGATTTTCTTTCCTATGAAATGTGTTTAAATTGAATTTTACATACTTAATGAGCTTTCACACAACTCACATCATGAAAATGTACCCATACCGTCCAGGAAACAACAGATTCATAACCAGCTTCATTTGGTGGTTCTTTGTTCTTTGGTGTCTAATACAGGAACTCAATTCTACAGTATCTTTTCATCTCTCTAGAAATCACCTGCCCACCACCCCCTGTTATCTACAATGGGGCACACACCGGGAGTTCCTTAGAAGATTTTCCATATGGAACCACGGTCACTTACACATGTAACCCTGGGCCAGAAAGTGGAGTGGAATTCAGCCTCATTGGAGAGACCACCATCCGTTGTACAAGCAATGATCAAGAAAGAGGCACCTGGAGTGGCCCTGCTCCCCTATGTAAACTTTCCCTCCTTGCTGTCCAGTGCTCACATGTCCATATTGCAAATGGATACAAGACATCTGGCAAGGAAGCCCCATATTTCTACAATGACACTGTGACATTCAAGTGTTATAGTGGATTTACTTTGAAGGGCAGTAGTCAGATTCGTTGCAAAGCTGATAACACCTGGGATCCTGAAATACCAGTTTGTGAAAAAGGTAAAAACCCAATAAGGGGGAAAAAAGGAGAGATTTACTTAATTATTCTTGTTTATTATCTCCCACCCAAAACTGCATCATGGAAAGAGGCAAGAGGGGCACAGATTACTTTCTGTTTCTTCCATCCTATAATAGATGTTCTCTGTGTTGTGTGTGTGCATGCAAATGCCCCCTTGGATCTGGGATCTATTCAGGGTAGATAATGAGAGAGCCTTTTTAAAGAGCAAACAGCATTCAGTAGTGAATTTGAGCTTCATGATCTTTGGCATCAGAGTTTCAGACTCTCTGTCCAATGTTGTACACTTAGTGTTCTTGAGTAGAAATTCCTCTGTGTTGGTATTTATGTAGGGAGTTTTTCTCTTCAGGCTGCCAGCCACCTCCTGGGCTCCACCATGGTCGTCATACAGGTGGAAATACGGTCTTCTTTGTCTCTGGGATGACTGTAGACTACACTTGTGACCCTGGCTATTTGCTTGCGGGAAACAAATCCATTCACTGTATGCCTTCAGGAAACTGGAGTCCTTCTGCCCCACGGTGTGAAGGTACTTTAAGTTCCAGAGTTGTCCTTCTCTTTGATATGAGACATCTATAAATACTGTAATTCCATCCTTGCTTCTCCAGAAACATGCCAGCCTGTGAGACAGCGTCTTCAAGAACTTCCAGCTGGTTCACGTGTGGAACTAGTTAATACGTCCTGCCAAGATGGGTGAGTATGAAGTGGTCTATTCTGAGAAAAGGTCTCAACCTTGTTTTGTGGATTAACTTGACCTTCAACTTGTCTTGGTGGCATCCTTTAGAGGCTCCTCATTGTCACAGGCATGGAGAATATGAGGTTCCAATGGCCTAAATAGCAACTCTGACTCTTCAGTCATCTCTTGACATGGAAAGGGCTTTGCTTAACTCAAAAGTAGTTTTTTTACTTGGAGTAAAAAAAAGTAGATTTTTACTAGAATTTCAACTCCTCTCTGCCAAAGTTCTTATTTAGAAGTCCCTTTTTGCATGCAGTTTGAAGAGATATGATATTGGGAACAGGAAATGCATTATAATCTGTCTCTCTGTAGGTACCAGTTGACTGGACATGATTATCAGATGTGTCAAGATGCTGAAAATGGAATTTGGTTCAAAAAGATTCCACTTTGTAAAGGTAAGTTAGAAAAAATAAAAACCTGACAATGGTAATGGAGGATTAGAGAGGGCAGGCCACTGAAGAATTAGTCTACTGCTGCTTCAGCAGTCTTAGGCGTCTCCCTCATTGGAGGTTAGATAAGAAAAATTTTATGGTGTTGGTCAGCATTGACACTGAGAAACAACATTGTCAAATAGGTACTGTTTTTCATGCATCTGCTAATTTTGCTAACAATAACAAAATATATAGCCCATATTCCTAGGTCATGGGAACATAGCTGTATTTCTTTCTTCCTTCACACTTTACTCTATTTTCTGAATTTTTATGGAATATATAGTACTCATATAATCACATTTAATAAAGCTGTTTTTAAAAAAAGCATAATCCATATTCCAAAATTTAAGTTATTTTCTAGTTATGTGAAATACATGCAGTTGCATATTGTCATTTGTACCTGAATGAAGACCGCTCACCTTGAGGTACTAGCTGAAGTAGAACTCCCTAAATCTCTTCTGCAGTTATTCACTGTCACCCTCCACCAGTGATTGTCAATGGGAAGCACACAGGCATGATGGCAGAAAACTTTCTATATGGAAATGAAGTCTCTTATGAATGTGACCAAGGATTCTATCTCCTGGGAGAGAAAAAATTGCGGTGCAGAAGTGATTCTAAAGGACATGGATCTTGGAGCGGGCCTTCCCCACAGTGCTTACGATCTCCTCCTGTGACTCGCTGCTCTAATCCAGAAGTCAAACATGGGTACAAGCTCAATAAAACACATTCTGCATATTCCCACAATGACATAGTGTATGTTGACTGCAATCCTGGCTTCATCATGAATGGTAGTCGCGTGATTAGGTGTCATACTGATAACACATGGGTGCCAGGTGTGCCAACTTGTATCAAAAAAGGTAAGATACTTGGAAGGGATAAGTTATGGGATGTTGTACAGAATAAAGAAAAGAGGTTTTGAATCTGCACTTGACATTCTGCCTAAAGAAAAGCATCTAAGAGCTAAGGCAGTTATATTGTTTTACAAGATATCTGCCTTTTCCTATCTTCTCACTTGATTGATTGTTTTCTCCTTCCTTTCTCAGTGTATTGAGCAATAAATAGTACATGAAAGGATAATGGCTAACTTCCAAATTGATAGCATCTCCAAAAATTGTTATTGTTATGACTTTAGTGTAAGAAAAATGCACATACATTTTTGGCAAATGTTTGGCAGTAATATTGCTAATAATTTGATATTTAAGGCTATGTTGCTAGCCAGAAAGAAAACTTTGGGTGTTCTGGAGAATTAATTGGCCCTCCAACCCATTGAATTGTCTTTCTTGTAATTGTAGTTATCATTTGGCAGCCTTATTCCTGTCCATGACTATCTACAGCAGAGGCTGTTTGGCAACGGTTGTCTTTGGCCAGCACAGTAATCTTAAGTGAAACCCATCTTCAGTTTAAGATAAATAGTGAGCTTGCGAGCTACAAGAGCCCCCTTTGCTTCCCAGCAAGGCACCAGTAACTTAAGCTGAGCAGTGGCTGCCACTTTTAGAAGGACAGGGGCTCTCTGACTTGTCGTATCTGGTGGCTTCACTTCCTAGCTCTCGTAGACATTTGAAGGTGTAACCATGTCTGCTATTTAAAGGGAAAAGAAAAGAAAACCGTTGGCTGATGGATTACCACTGTGAACTGTATCCATTAATGTTTCATTATCTTACTTTTTAACATTTTTCTTCAAATCATATTGGCTATCAGTAGGAAATGCAGATCTCCATCCAGTGTTGCTGGTCTGGGTGGAATGAATGAATGTTTTTGGATACCAGTTAGTTGGCTTGTTGCTTCTGGCCTTCCTGTATCGCTGTCACCCAGAGATAGTGCAGGCTATGTGTTCCTTTGTGCTGAGTTAAAGACCCTTTCTTATTGGTGTCTAAGCCTTCATAGGGTGTCAACCTCCGCCTAAGACCCCTAACGGGAACCATACTGGTGGAAACATAGCTCGATTTTCTCCTGGAATGTCAATCCTGTACAGCTGTGACCAAGGCTACCTGCTGGTGGGAGAGGCACTCCTTCTTTGCACACATGAGGGAACCTGGAGCCAACCTGCCCCTCATTGTAAAGGTGCTTTGTCTATTTTTTATTCTTATTTTTATATCAAATTTGTGCCAAATAGATATATTCAGTTGGGTACTTTCAACTTAAAATAGCCAAAGAAATGAATTAACTGTCTGATTACGTTAAAGGCTTTAATTAGATTAATACAATCATTAATCTAAATATCTCAAAATAAGAAAAAATGTCTCAGGCTGTAGTCTATCTGGTGAATGACCACTTATGTAGTCATTTACACATAGAAAGTTGGAGTTATGTCTGTAAATTAAACAACCAAAGCACAGATTGTATTTACACACTGTAGTTACAGTTATGTTAAGTGTGTATTTGATAAAGTACCAATAAAAAGCACAGCAATCTTTTGAGAATATTTACTGAGTGTTGGGATTATGGGTACATTTTTAATAAAAGTTTCAGAAAGTCATTTTCATTGTCATAAACAGTGCATATGAAATATGACTAGTAAATTAGTATCTAGTATTTGTTGAACACTTTTTACTCTATGCCAGACACTGTGCACAGCACCTGACATGCATTATTTCATTTAGTCTTCATGAGAGCCACATGAGGTTGGTGCCATGATTATCCCTGTTTTATAGATGAGGTTTCAGTAGCATGGAGAGATTTGGGACTTACCCAAAGTCACACATCTAGGAAGTACTAGAGCCAGCCTTCAAATCCAAGATCTCACTGTGTTAATCCATTCTCACACTGCTAATAAAGACATATCCGAAACTGGGTAATTTATAAAGGAAAGAGGTTTAATGGACTCAGTTTCACATGGCTGGGGAAGCCTCACAATCATGGCAGAAGGTGAAGGAGGAGCAAAGGCACATCTTACATGATGGCAGGCAAGAGAGCGTGTGCAGGAGAACTGTCCTTTATAAACCATCAGATCTCATGAGACTTATTTACTATCACAAAAACAACACAGGAAACCCCACCCCCGTGATCCAATGACCTCTCACCAGATCCCTCCCATGGCGCATAGGGATTATGGGAGCTACAATTCAACATGAGATTTGAGTGGGGACACAGCCAAACCATATCACTCACACTATTGATGACTACACTGAAAAGAAGAAAGAAATGAGAAAGCATGCACATGTATGCAGAATTAGAGAGTAAAACTAGAAGCAGAAAAAAAAACAGTAATTCAGAATACTTCATAATATTACCCATTCGGCCCTCACCATTTCTCCAAGAAGCCATTAAAATTATCCATCACTGTTTGGATAGAAACTGAAGCAAAAAACACAAATATAATCTGGCTTAAATTACCCAGAGGTTATTGAGATAGAGGGCTGACAGTAAAAGATTGTGTCTAGGATATAGTCTTATCCTATTTCAGTGCAGCTTTCCTTACTGAGAGTGAAACAGGTTGGTTTTATAAATCTTTCTATTAAGGGAAATTTCTGCTTTCTTGGTAAAAGGCCAAAATATGACTGTGCTTGAATTAGATTTCTTTAATTTCAGAGGTAAATTGTAGCTCACCAGCAGATATGGATGGAATCCAGAAAGGGCTGGAACCAAGGAAAATGTATCAGTATGGAGCTGTTGTAACTCTGGAGTGTGAAGATGGGTATATGCTGGAAGGCAGTCCCCAGAGCCAGTGCCAATCGGATAACGAATGGAACCCTCCCCTGGCAGTTTGCAGATCCCGTAAGTACCAAGGGCTTCACCGCCGCTTGTAACTGGCTAACGGAGAGAAGAGAGTGAGAGTTTCCCTCAGTGTGGAGAGTCCTGGGTTTTAAATTGACATAGGTTTGTGACCAGTTGTATAATTACAGAGGAACTTGAAGTCAGTGGTCTATTCTAGAAAAAGCACAGCTTGGCCAGGTCCATGACTTCTGCCTGTGATACCAGAATTTTGAGAGGCTGAGGCAGGAGGATTGCTTGAGCCTAGGAGTTTAAAACCAGTCTGGGCAATGTAGTGAGACCTGGTCTCTACCAAAAAAAAAATAATAATAATAACCAGGCATGGAGGTGTGCACCTGTGGCCCCAGCTACTCGGGTAGCTGAGATAGGAGGATCACTTCAGCCCAGGAGGTTGAAGCTGCAGTGAACCATGATTGCACCACCGCACTCTAGCCTGGGCAACAGAGTAAGACCCTATCAAAAAAAAAAAGAAAGAAAGAAAGAAAGAAAGAAAAATTAAAAAAGAAAAAGGAAAAGAAAAAACACAGCTTTCTTAGGATGGGGAAAGTGAAGAAAAGAAAATAGAAACACTAATTTAAAAGGAGCAAAAATGTGAAACAAGCAACCTGAAATTTTGAAAGGAGTTGCTGCATAGACCACCCTACATGCTGAATCTGAGTTAATAAGCGCTTACAATTTGACAGGGAACTCCAGAAATAGGTTAAATAAATAGTTGTTACAGTTAATATTTGCATTATAACCTGAGAAATCTCTGATTATAAAGTTGAGTGTATTGGTTTTGTCATTGGTGGACTCCCCCAATCTACTTAGAGTGAAAAAAAAAAGGCCAGTGAGTTGCTACATAAGAAACAAGTGGATATAACTCAAGGTTCCAATACGTCTTTTTTATCTGTTGTTTTTTGTTTTTGTTTTTGTTTTTGTTTTAAATAGACACAAGGTCTCACTATGTTGCCCAGGTTGGTCTCAAACTCCTGAGCTCAAGTGATCTTCCCACCTTGGCCTCTCAAAGTGCTAGGATTACAGGCATGTGCCACTGTGCCTGGCCCCAATACATCTTTTAAATCGACTTGGAAGGGAGCTAGAGTGTTGATTTCTGGGACATTACCATGAAACGTGGGGCTACATTGAATTATGACACTATACTGATAATCATTTTCATGATTTTGTACTATTTTTAGGTTCACTTGCTCCTGTCCTTTGTGGTAAGTCTTCTTAAATACTTGAAGAAAAGCTCTTATAATATTTTTTAAAAATATGTAATGCTAGAGGTCCTATATCCTATCTGATGATATATTTAACTCATAGGGAATGTTCTCTTTTTGGTGTTTTAAAGATACTTCAATGTACATGTCACATTACAAAATGTCACTTTGGCATAGAGTTGGATAAATTATATGAACAGCCAGCTCTTTCTTCTTTTTAAATTGATATTTTAGTTTTTATTAACTGTTGGTGTTTGGCTTGATTTGGTCTATTGAAATAGGCAGGCTTCTTCTGCTGTAGAAAAATATATTTCACAGCTGAGAGTTAAATGTTATGCAAAATTATAAGAACCTGGTGTCCTGTGCGCCTAATTTCTATTCTTGAGATTTCTCTCTTGTCACCTCAGTGACAAGACTGTTACTAATAAAACTAAAAGGAACAGAAAAACTCAATGAAAAGTTGACTGGAACCTTGTGGTCATGTGGTTGGTGCTTTAGATTAAAGGTGGACTGGATCAAATCAGAAAAACCTTAAGCTCAACTATGATTATTCAGGAATTCAGCATTTATGTCCAAGAAGAGTTAAGTATGAGTCACATAACATTTTCCCCACCACTAGCAATAGGCCCTACAATCAGTCAGAACAATGTAGGTGATCGTCTTCTGGCATTTGATACTTGCTGGATTTTTCTTCTAGGTATTGCTGCAGGTTTGATACTTCTTACCTTCTTGATTGTTCTTACCTTACACATGATATCAAAACACAGAGAACGGTAAGTTCAAATGCAAATACTTGATTGACCAACATGCACAGATGGTTTTGGCTTCTTGTCTGAAACTAAACACAGAAGCACAAGTTATGTGAAATAAATACTGCAATGTGATAACTAAATGAAGTATCTCGTGCTATACAAAAGGAAGCCCTTTCTGTAGGACTTAAGAGATATCAAACACTTAGCTTATTTTATTGAATGATGTTTATTCAGATAGTATATTGTAAACAAATCTAGAGAATAGGAAAAAAATCCCAGTGGGAACGACTGCAAATACTTGGGTGTATTCTTATCTGATCTTTTTCGTATATTTTTTCTCTCTTTAAACTGAAATTTTGTCATTTTCATCTTCTGTCTTGATTTTTTTCATTTAGACTCATGTTTATGTTTTTATGTCTTTAAGTCATGTTTTCAGTTACTAAATAGCATATTATTCTATTCTGTGTATTTATGTATGTATTTATGTGTTTTAAGTTCCTTCCAAATTTACTTTGATAATATATAAAGATAGGAGTAACACCTTTGGCTAAACCTTTTTTCATACCCACTTATTTCCTTAGAATAGATTTCTAGAATTACTAAAGATAAGTGCATGAGCATTTAATATACTTGATAACTATTGTCAGATGACTTGCCAGGAAGTTTGTTCTTAGTAATATTTAATGTACCGGGATATGTCGTGTTTCTCAACCCCTTTTCCTGCTTCATTGATTTGCCTGTTCCATTACAAACCACTTTGTGTTTAATTAATACCTTTATGTTATTATATCTGGTAGGGCAAGAATTCACACTACAATTTTATAGGACTTTCCTCTCTATTCTCTTCTGTTTGTTCCTATAGGTGATTTTTAGAATCATTTGTAATTTCAAAAAAAAATTGTGATTACATTTAAGTCTATAGATTAATTTGTGAGAAATTGGCATCTTTTCTGTAATGTCTTCTCATTCAGAAACATACTAGGTCTTTCCATTTGATCAAGTAATCTTTTCTCTCCCTTAGTCATTTTCATGATTACTTAATATTAACTATATTACTACGTTTCTATGTTTTGGTATGTTATGTTTTCTTATCCAGAAATTAGATATATTTTTGCATATTATTTTTAATTATTTTTAAACATCTGAATCCATTAGGAATTTATTTTACGGTATGGTAGTTGAAGTAAATCCACTTGTACTTTTTCCCTATATATTCAATTTTTTCAAAACCTATTTTGAGTAAACCATCCCTTCACCATTTGTCATAGTTTTCTTTATCAGATAAATCACACCTATTCAATTCTTATGTACACTGGGGCTTATGTCAGAGATATCTGACATAAATATGCAAGATAGATTATATTCCACTGATTGGCCTG
Organism: Gorilla gorilla gorilla; assembly: GCF_029281585.2. Classification (NCBI taxonomy): domain Eukaryota; kingdom Metazoa; phylum Chordata; class Mammalia; order Primates; family Hominidae; genus Gorilla; species Gorilla gorilla. The sequence goes on along the minus strand of NC_073224.2, from coordinate 49,275,859 downwards.
TCTCTATGAGCCAGAGCTACTCTATTAATAAATGTAGCTTTTTCTGAGATGTGTTCCTCCTCTTCAAAACTATTTTGAAATTTTCTTCTATTTATTTTTGCAGATAGGCTATAGAATTATTTGCACCACAACTACACCTCCCATACTCTAGAAAAATAAAATAAAATGTTAGATCATTGATAGGAAGTGCCTTAAACCTATATATTTATTTGGGAAGAACTGACCTCTTCATGATATTCACTGTTTCCTTCCAGAAATACCAGATGACTAATTATTCAGATGTTTTGTTATATCTCAGTTAAAATTTAATAGATTACCTTATATAAGCTACATAGCCATAAAAGTATCTTATTTTTATTGCTTTATAAATAGAATCATTTTTGGTTATGTCTTATAAGTAATTGCAAATGATATCTAGGAAAGTCTATCTTTATACAGTCATTAATTCTAATAGCTTTTCAGTGAGTTACCCAATCATCTAAGTAGAAAACTGTATTTTCTACCAATTATTATTATTGGTAGAAATAATTTCTACCTCATATCTACCGATTATACACTTTCATTTATTTGTTTTTGTCTCATTTTACTGAGAAGAATTTTAAGGAAAATCTTCAGTAATATTAGGGAATATTGGCATATTTTAACCTTTATTTTTAATATAAAGCCTCCAGTGTTTTATCACTAAAAATGATACTGCATCCTTTTTTCTTTTCTGTATTACAAAAAGTGTATTTCTAGTCACAAAAGTTGTTTTTCCCTATTTAAAATCACTGAAAAATCTTGTTTCCCTTCTTTAAACATATTTTTATATCACTATAAATATTTGCATAAGTTTTTAAAATACGAAAGTAAATATGCTTGTTGTAGCAAATTAAATAGTTTATAAAGATACTGAATAGTCTCTTCCACTGCACAACTGCTGGTGCCTTCGAGTCCAACATATTAAGTTGATGGATGTCAGCAATTTGCTGTAGATACTTTCATATGTTGCTCTATCTAGTATATACATGCATGGCTTTTAAAACATTTGAGCAGTAATGTTAGAGAAATAGAAGTCATGCGAAAAGAGGAATGACCACGTCCATCCATTCTTTTCTTGTACAACAACGGCTGAGTGCCTACTATGCCTTAGCACTATACTAGGCTAGAATCACAAAGCCTAGTAGCATATGGCCTCTGTCATCAAGGAGGTCACAGCCTGGTAAAGGAGGACAAGCATGTCGCTAAACAAGTACCATAAAATAATGTCGCCATGGTGGATTATATGATATCTGGTGAGGATGCAAAGCAAATGGTCAATATTTGGGAGTTTTAATCAGGAAAAGTTTCAACGTGGAAGAGATGTTTCATGTGAGCCTCAAGAGAGTGTAGACAAGGAGAGAAAGGCATTCCAGACAGAAGGAGCAGTTTGAATAAAGGCCCAGAGGCTTGGCTTTCCATCAGGTATTGTGAGAACTACATAACCCATTTGAAATGGCTAGGAAATAGTGTGTGTGTGATGGTGATTGAAGGCGAAAGTGGCATAGCTTTAGGTGGAGACATGCCATTAAAGAAAAAAAAAACAAAAAAACCCTGACACGTAAATCTTGTGGAAGCTACAGAATACTAATATGTGCAAAGGATACATTTTTAACAAAGCATACCATCAGGTGTTGGCCTCGGATGTTATGTGTGCATAGGTTCGTGAGTCTTTGTACATGCTAGTGTTAGGGCGTATAATCCAATGAAGTCTTACCAACTCTCAGGTAGCTCCGAGTGGGGAGATGACCAAGTCATGCCACCTAAAACATGTCACCAAAAAGCTCTAGCAAAATTTCTTTCGCGTGCCAAGTCCCCTGCATCTATCATTTACCCTGCCACCAGTGCCATCTGATGCCATGGCTCAGTTATGTAATTCCTAGAATAGGCTCAGACATGAAGAGGTTGCACTGAAACTATGTACTGAGGGTATCTACGAACCTGGGCAGTTTGTTCTAGGCTGGAGGCGGGAGGGTGAGGGCTGCCTATGGGGTTCTGGCTGTCCTGTACAGTTAGTGTGTACTTAGAGTGTAGAGTTTACCAGAGTGTGTACCACACAACCCTGCTTTCATGAATGACTTCAGAAAAAAAGGGTGTTCTATGGCAAATAAGATTTGGACATACTGCACACTGTATTTTTTTCTTGTGGAGAATCACAAGGACCATGAGAATATTTAATAAGAGGTTCTTTGCTATCAAGAGGACAGGACTTCCAGGACTTGGTGACATGCTGGATGTGGGGAGAAGGAGGCACATAGAATGGCTCACATGAAGGTGATGAGGTGGACCCCCTGACTCACTAAAAGAGGAGAGGGGCAGGTTTGTGGGGGAAGATGAGGAGTTCAGTTCTGACCTGGTACTTTGAGGTACTCATGATTTAGGACTTGGGAGAAGGGTCTGGACTCGGGTGGGTGACACTTAAATCACAATGAAAGCTGTGGAACCAAAAAGAACAGAATAGATAAAAATTGGGATGAGAACAGCCCTCAGAAGAACAGTAATGTTCAAAAGGCAGAAAGTGAAGGAAGAGAGGCAGGGGGAAAACTAGCAGAGAGTAGCGTCACAGAATTCAAGGAGAAAAGGGTCTCAAAAAAAATTAGGGATGTCATTTGCAGGGCCTTCCTCATAGGAAGTCACAAGATAATTTCAGCCAAGAGGAATTAGAAACATAAATACATAGAAAATACAGTCTCTATCTCTTTCCTTCATGCTACTGAGTTTGCTATCAGAGCACTGCATTGTATAAAAATTTGCAAATTTGGGGAATGCTTACAAGTGCAAATAATTTATAATATTCCAGTCTAATTACTGTTTATTAATATGGTTATATCATGTACTATACTTAAGTGCCTCGACTGATATGAAGCAAACATACCTGTTTAACCAGATTCCTAGTTGTCATTCATTTATTTCCATTTGCTAACCCACTTCAATTGATTTTCCAATAATTGATAAAGACATTTGAACGGCCTGAAATGCTTTTTTAAATGAGATGAGTAATCATTTAAAAATGAATGTCTAGTGACAATATTAAATATTTTGAAAAGCCATCTAAACACTTGAAAGATACTATGCTATTCTTTTCTAGTCATCTAAGATATTGTAACAAAGCTTAAATCTCACATTGACCTAAAAATTACTGTTTTATAATCTTCTTAACATATCTCCTATACACGGAACTCTTCAATATTCTAGTGAGTGACATGCTGTCAGTGTCTTTAGCAGTATTCTTTCTTCCCCAGTAATTTTGTATTACGTTATTTTAGAGCTTTACATGGTAGTATAATCACATTTTATTGTCTTTTAGTAATTCTGGCAAAGTGGTTTTAGAAGCACAATGAAATATGTGTACTTTCAAAGAAGGAAAGTAAAAACATTCTCTTCAAACTCGTTTAAAGCTTTTAAGTCAGAGTAGAACATTGAGTCCCAAAAGGGTAAAGTTATGATCTAAAATAAGAACTTATTTTTGCTTCTTTTCTTCAATTTGGAAGTTGTAGTTGTTAGTCATTAAGCGTCCTGGATCCTAGGATAAAGCTGCTTAGTGTCAGCCTCTGACTTGAACACTTACAAGCCTAGATCATTAATTTTTTATGTGCCTTTCCAAAAAAATGGAGTTACAGTGTTTACACTTCATAGGATAAAAACAATAAAAATGAAATAATCACAGAAAACCAAACACCGTATGTTCTCACTTGTAAGTGAAAGTTGAACAATGAGAACATGTGGGCACAGGGAGGGGAACATCATACACTGGGGCCTTTCACAGGGTTGGGGGTTAGGGGAGGGATAGCATTAGGAGAAATACCTAATGTAGATGACGGGTTGATGGGTGCAGCAAACCACCGTGGCACATGTATACCTATGTAACAAACCTGCACATTCTGCACATGTACCCCAGAACTTACAGTATAATTTAAAAAAATGAAATCATTCACAAAAGTACTTACCATGTGTTGGGAATTATGGAAAGCAAACAACTGCTACATTGAAACATGGTCAATGAGTAAAGATATTACATTTTTCTTTCTTCTTCTGTTTAGCAATTATTATACAAATACAAGCCAGAAAGAAGCTTTTCATTTAGAAACACGAGAAGTATATTCTGTTGATCCATACAACCCAGCCAGCTGATCAGAAGACAAACTAGTGGTATGTAATGAAATGGAAATATTATTAATTTACATAATAAAATTTCCTTCAACTTGTATTTATCAATAAGCATAGCATTCACGGTGTATATACATGCTTCTTACTATTGCACAAGTCTTCAGTAATCATGCATGGCAATTGTTCATTTACCTACTTCATTTTGCCAACTAATGTTCCAGTTTTTTAATCCATTCATCCATTCAACAAATATTAAACTAAATAGCAAAACAACTAAGAATAAAATCAATAAGATGATAAGCATTATATAGAGACATAATAAAGCAGGCAAGGGGGATAAAGAGAACAGGGTGGTCGCAAGGGGGAAGCTCTTACTAAGAGAATGTCATTTGAGAAAAAACTCAAGGGAAGTAAAGAGCCAGGGCCAGCCTTGGTGGCTCACGCCTGTAATCCCAGCACTTTGGGAGGCTGAGGCAGGCAGATCATTTGAGGTCAAGAGTTCGAGACCACTCTGTTCAACATGGTAAAACCCTGTCTCTACTAAAAATACAAAAATTAGCCAAGCGTGGTGGTGTGCACCTATGGTCCCAGCTACTCGGGAGGCTGAGGCAGGAGAATCACTTGAGCCTAGGAGGCGGAGGTTGCAGTGAGCCAAGACTGCACCACTGCACCCCAGCCTAGACAACAGAGCTAGACTGCATCTAAAAAAAAAAAAAAAAAAAAAAAAAAAAAGCCAGCCATGTGGCCATATGGGGGAGGAGGATTCCAGAAAGAACAGTAGGTGCAAAGGCCATAAGGCAGTGTGTGCCAGCTGTGTTGGCGGCACAGCAAGGAGGCCAGTGTGGCCTAGAGTTGTAGAGATGAAGTCACAGAGATGGGGGTGGGATGTGGGCGAGAGGATAATCGTACAAAGTCTGCTATGTCATTGTAATGGGATGGTGGGCAGGAGAGGATGATTGTATAAAGTGTGCTAGGTCATGGTAAAGAGATTGGTTTTTATTTGGAAGCTTTTAAGGAAAGGAGCAACACATTCACCTTAACTGCTGTGTTAAGAACAGACTGTAGGAAGCCATGGGTGGAAGATGGGAGTCAATGAGGAGGCTGCTGCAATCATCCAGGCAAGAAATTGTCAGTGGCTACCACCAGGTTGTGAGAAGAGGCCAGATTCTGCATGCATTTTTAAGACAGTGACAGTAGGATTTGTTGATAGTTTGTATCAGAATATGAGAGGAAGAGAGCTGTCAATAATGACACGAGGGCTTTTGCCTAAGCAACTGGAAGGATAGAACTGCCATTAATTACATGATTGAGAATGCAAAGAGCAGGACTGGGGAGAAAAATCAGGAGTTCCACTGTGGAGATGTTAAGTGTGGATGTCTAATAGACTTGGCAAGAAGACAGCTGATGTACAAGTCTGTATTTTGGGCAATTGGTCCAGGCTGGAGATAAAAATTTGGGCTTTGTCATCATGTGGATGTACATAACAAGGAGACTGAATAAGATCTCCGAGAAGTGAAAGAGGCTAGCAAAAAGTAAAGGTCCAAGTATTGAGCCCTGGATCCTCCAACATTAGGAGTCATGGAGTGAGAAGGCACCCACTAAGGAGTGAAGGAGCAGCCTCTGATACTATCCAGAGAAGAACCTTAAAGTCAGGCAAAGAAAGAATTTTAGGGAGGAGGGAGTGATCAACTCTGTCCAGTGTTGCTGGTAGGCCAAGAAAATAAGCCCTGAAAACTGACCATTGAAATTCAGTAGCACAATTTTTTTGTTGTTGTTGTTTGAGACAGGGTCTCACTCTGTCACCCAGGCTGGAGTGCAGTGGTGTGATCTCAGCTCACTGCAGCCTCTACTTCCTGGGTTCAAGTGATTCTCATGCCTCAGTCTCCTGAGTAGCTGGGATTATAGGCAAGCAGCACAAAATTTGCTGCTGAACTTGACAAGACAGTTTTTGAAGAGAGGAAGGAGGCAGGAGCCTGACTGGATGGAGCTTAAGAGAGAATGAAAGGAGAGAAATTGCAGCTATCAACTATAGACAACTCTTTCTAGGTTTTTTTTTCTATAAAAAGGAGCAAATAAAGTGCTAGTAAGAGTAAAACATAAAGTCAACAGAAATATTTTTTAAGATTGGAGAAATAGCAGCTATGCCCTATTCCTACATGCTGATGGGAATAATTTAGTAGAAAGGGAAAGAGTGATGGCGGAAAGAGAGAGAAGAATTGCTTGAACAAGGTCTGGGTAAGCTAGGAGGAACAGATTAAGCAGAGGAGCTCCTAGCTGCGTGGGCTTAGTAACAGGAGGGAGGGCAGAATCTGCAGGTGCAGATGAAGGCAGGTTGGGAGCTGTGATGGGGAGTGAACATGTGGAAGTTCTCTTCCGATGATTCAGTCTTCTCAGTGAATAGAAAGCAAATTATTCAGCTGAGAGTGAGGCTCAGAAAGGAGGTATTAGAGAGTTAAGAAGAAAAAGGAAGGCATTAAATCATCAACTAAGAATTGAAGACTGAATTATAGGGAGTACAGAAAGGCCGACAGGCCACATGAGATGTGCACCTGAGTTTCCCATGAGAAAGTGGGGATGAACATTTGAAGGTTTACTCTGTCCGGGGATTATGTGACAGTCTTTTATGCCCTCTCTTACTTAGCCCTCAGTACCACTTTGAAAGGTGGGTGTTCTCCCAAGTTAATACCAAGATGAAGAAATAATATCCAAGAAAACCTTGGGCAAGGTCTCAGGGTCAATCATTGGCAAAGGTGGAATGCAAGCTCATGTCTGAGTTTAAACTGCTTTCTCCTACATAATCTAGAAAATAAAGATACCAGCCGGGAGTGGTGGCTCACGTCTGTAAACCCAGCACTTTGGGAGGCCGAGGCAGGCAGATCACGAGTTCAGGAGATCGAGACCATCTTGGCCAACATGGTGAAACCCCATCTCTACTAAAAATACAAAAATTAGCCGGGTTTGGTGGCATGTGCCTGTAATCCCAGCTACTCGGGAGGCTGAGGCAGGAGAATTGCTTGAACCAGGGAGTTGGAGGTTGCAGTGAGCTGAGATCACGCCACTGCACTCCAGCCTGCCGACAGAGCGAGACTCCATCTCAAAATAAAATAAAATAAAAAAGATACCACCTCTGTCCTCTTGGAACTTATTTTAATAAGATAAATAAGACCCATAGATATCATAGGTAATAATACATACCATAAACAAGGTATAGAAAATCTGTGATGGCAGTTGAGGAAGAAAAGGTAACCTGCTGCTGGTGAGTCATGACAGGGGGACCATACTAGTGACCTCTAAATCCAAACCAGTTGAGGTACAGAGTACACCTAGCACATAAATATTTGTTGAATGAGTTTATGAATGAGAAAGATTAGTACTTTCATTTCTCATTTAGTTTAATTCATGTTTATATGAATGTATATAAAATGTAGTTATTTGTTCCAGAGCATGTTATATGAAGAAAGGCCTTTCAATAGAATGATATCTTCTAATAGACTTGATGCTTTGTTGGTTATACCAGCTGTAACTGGTATGTAAAAAGAATGTTAGCATTATTTAAACTTCGAGTTGCACCACTGCTATTCATGCTGCCTCCTAAACAGAAATGATCTATTTCAGTGTGCCTCATTGCTTGGAATTCAGCGGAATATTGATTAGAAAGAAACTGCTCTAATATCAGCAAGTCTCTTTATATGGCCTCAAGATCAATGAAATGATGTCATAAGCGATCACTTCCTATATGCACTTATTCTCAAGAAGAACATCTTTATGGTAAAGATGGGAGCCCAGTTTCACTGCCATGTATTCTTCAAGGACTTTCTGAAGCCTCACTTGTGAGATGCCTGAAGCCAGGCCATGGCTATAAACAATTACATGGCTCTAAAAAGTTTTGCCCTTTTTAAGGAAGGCACTAAAAAGAGCTGTCCTGGTATCTAGACCCATCTTCTTTTTGTAATCAGCATACTCAATGTTACTATCTGCTTTTGGTTATAATGTGTTTTTAATTATCTAAATAAAGTATGAAGCATTTTCTGGGGTTATGATGGCCTTACCTTTATTAGGAAGTATGGTTTTATTTTGATAGTAGCTTCCTCCTCTGGTGGTGTTAATCATTTCATTTTTACCCTTACTTGGTTTGAGTTTCTCTCACATTACTGTATATACTTTGCCTTTCCATAATCACTCAGTGATTGCAATTTGCACAAGTTTTTTTAAATTATGGGAATCAAGATTTAATCCTAGAGATTTGGTGTACATTTCAAGCTTTGGATGTTTCTTTAGCAGTTTTGTGATAAGTTCTAGTTGCTTGTAAAATTTCACTTAATAATGTGTACATTAGTCATTCAATAAATTGTAATTGTAAAGAAAACATACAACACTTGCCTTATTTTGGTTTTTTTTGGAGTCAATGAACTCTTGGATAACAGAGAGTCTTAGGGCTTTAAAGTCCACGATTTAACAGTTATTCATTCAGGATCCCATCACTTGGTCATTTTAGCCAAACTTTTAACCCACAAATTCAATTTCCTCACCCTCAAGACTTTCTCTTATATTTGTCCAGCCAATACCTTCCCTGGCTCACTCATCCTCTCCCACCACACCCTTGATATATAGCTGTTAATTTTCTCTGTTCCAACATTTAAACTATTGAGAAAATAAAACCTTGCTCACTGGTGACCATAAATTTACTCTGTACCTTCCCCTAGACTAGGTATGCTGTTCAGCATCTTTTTTTTTCTATTTTTTAAAATTGTGATTAAAAACACATAAAATTTACAATCTTCACCATTTTTAAGGGTACAGTTCAGTAGAGTTAGGTACATTCACATTGTTGTAAAGCAGATCTCCACAACTCTTTTTCTCTTATAAAACCAAGACTCTATATCCATTATATAGTAACTCCACATTCCCCCATCCCTTCAGTCCCTGGCAACCACCATTCTGTTTTCTGTCGCAATGAATTTGACTACTCTCAGTACCTCATATAAGTGGAATCATACAGTACCTGTCCTTTTGTGACTGACTTATTTCACTTAGCATAATGTCCTCAAGGTTCATTAATGTTGTAGCATGTGTCAGAATTTCTTTCCTTTTTAAGGAAAGAAAGAAATTCATTGTGTGTATATGCAATTTTGTTTACATTTTGTTTATCCATTTATCTGTCGATAGACATTAGGTTGTGTATTAGTCTGTTCTTACATTGCAATATAGAAATACCTGAGACTGAGTAATTTATAAAGAAAAGAGTTTTAATTGGCTCACGGTTCCACAGACTGTATGAGAAGCATGACACTGGCATCTGCTCAGCTTCTGGGGAGGCCCCCAGGAAACTGACAATTATGGCAGAAGATGAAGAGGGAAGCCAGGCATGTTTTACATGGCAGAAGCAGGAGCAAGGGAGAGAATGGGGAGGTACCACACACTAGAACAACACCAAGGGGATGGTGCTAAACCATTCATGAAGGATCCACCCTCATGATCCAATCACCTCCTACCAGGTCCCACCTCCAACAACTGAGGATTACAATTCGACATGAGATTTGGATGGGAACACAGCATTTTTCTGAGCCCTCCATATTTTTCCAACCTCTGCTTGTTACCCAATTCCAAAGTTGCTGCCACATTTTCAGGTATCTTTATAGCAATGACCCACTCCTGGGTACCAATTTTCTGTATTAGTTTCTTCCCACATTGCTATAAAGAAATACCTGAGACTGGGTAATGTATAAACAAAAGAGGTTTAATTGGCTTATGGTTCCAGGGTCTGTACAGGAAGCATGCTGCTGACTTCTTCCTGCCTTCTGGGGAGGCCTTGGGAAACTCACAACCATGGAGGAAGGCAAAGGGGAAGCAAGGCATCTCATACGATGGGAGCAGGAGGAAGAGAGAGAGGGGGCAGGTGCTACACACTTTTAAACTACTAGATTTGGTGAGAACTCACTCCCTATATGGTACCAAGCTAATCTATTCATGAGAAATCCACCTTCATGATCCAATCACCTCCTAGTAGGCCCCTCTCCAACACTGGAGATTACAATTTGACATAATATTTGGTGGAGACACAGATCCAAACCATATCAGGTTGTTTCCATCTCTTTACTATTGTGAATAGTGCTTCCATGAGCATGGGTGTGCAGATGTCTTTTCAGACATTGCCTCAATTCTTTTGGATCCATACCCAGAAGTGGGATGCTCTTCAGCACCTTTTATTTGTGTACAGTCAGCAACACTTTCATTTCCCCACCATTGTCTGTTCACTCACCTCGAGCCATCTACTCTATTCTACATTCATTCATTCTTCCTTCTATTAAGGGATGATGAAAACATCCGAAGGTAATTCTCTCAACTTCCTCTCCCTCCACCTTCCATCCTATCTACATCCACTCACCCTTACCCTCATGTCTGTCTTCCACTTTTCACAGCCTATATCTTTCTCTCTTCATCCCTTTCTGTCTTTTCCAGGACATTGTTCCTTCAGTTAGACCCTCTCTCATCATTGGCTCCTTCGTTCCACCTCCAAAACTCCTGAAGCCAAGACCTGCTGAGCTGCATGTGACAGAAATCCACCTCACAGTGGCTTAGACCAAAAATGAATTTTGCTAAATCACATGACAGAAAAGTCCAAGCGTGTAGCTGGCTTTTGTCAAAACAGGAATAGTCAAAGCGTGCCTTCAGGAATATCTTCTCCTTCTGCTTTGCCTGGCTGGCTTCGTTCTCTGGAAGAAACTCCCTAAAAACTGGCAAAATATTTACTGATGATGCGACATGCACGTCTCATCAGCTTAGCCTTCCAGTACAAAGAACCTCTCGTCCAATAAGTCTTTCAAAAGTCCCTTCAATAGCTTTCATTCTCCAAATAGGGTTACATGCCCCCAAAGGAAGCAATAACTAGGAGCAGGACAGTGAAATAAACACAGGGCAAGGCCTGAGTTGCCTGCCCAGCCTTGGAGATGGGGGTAGGGTTGGTCTACCTCATTGGTTCTCAGGCGGGATGATTTTGCCCTCCCAAGGATATTTGGCAGTGTCTAGAGACATTTTTGGTTGCTACAACTGGAGGAGGGAAGGGCTTCCGGCCTCTAGTAGGTAGAGGCCAGGGATACTGCCAAACATCCTCCAAGGCAAAAGACAGCCCTCCAGAACAAAGAATTATCTGTTCCACGATGTCAATAATATTGAGGTCGAGAAACCATAGTCTTCCAGAATCACATTGAACTATGGGAAAGAGGGGATTTCCCAGTGGAAAAATCTAGGGGCAAATCCCAGAGGAAGGGACCCATTTAGAGGAACAGATATCCACCTTCACCTCCATCTGAAAAAAAATCTTCCCCCAAACCATCTATGTTTCTCGTTTAAACTACCTCTCTTACACCAAATTTTCTGAAAGACCTTAGCTGTCTCAACCACTGTAGTCATTCATTCAAGTAATAATTATGGAGCTCCTTCTCTGTGCTAAGCATTATTTTAGGTCATGGGATTTGGCAGTGGTAAACTGACATGTTCTCATGCAGCTTTTATTCTAGTGGGAGAGACACACAATAAGCAGATTTTCAGTTGGTAATAAAATGAAAAAATGATAAGTATAATTTTTTAATCTATATAAAACAGGCAAAAAGGAAAGGAAGTTCTGAATTAATGTGCAATTTTAAATAGTGGCCAAGGAAGGCTCCATTAAGAAGGTCTCATTTGAGCCAAATAACTCAAGGAGATGAGGTAGTAGCCATGCAGACAGATATCTGAGCAAAGAGCATTCTAAGCAAAAGGAATATTAAATGGGAGGAAAAAACTGAAGAGAAAAATACACCTGCTGTACTTGGAGAAATAATTTGTTTGCAAGCTGATGGTAAAAATCCAGCAGAAAGAGGTGTATGATAATGCTGGAGGAAGTGAGAATTGCTGGTTTCCTTGAGTGAGTGAGAGCAAATCGAATCTAGGGCACAAGTGGAGAGATCACCCTTAGACTTAGACTATGAACAGTATAATTATATTAACAGGAGAGAAGGAGGTTTCATGGGCCAAATACAAGAATTTGGGTGGAATGATGGTAGAAAATTGTAGATCTATTTGATTTTTCTATTTTCTCAATAAAAAAGAAACAAAGCCATTCACAGAAATTAAGAATGTTGGAGAAGGTGTCAGAAATAAATGTCAAAATAAAAATAAGAAATAGTCATTTAGGAGAATGGGAGAATAAATGGATTAGACAAACAATAGTGGGAATGTCAGGCAGAAGTATAATGGTCCATTTGAAATTATTTGTTACTAAAGTAAGGCTAGTCATTTTGGCTATGTGTCTTTTCCAGCCACATTCAGTTTCACAGGTATGAGAGCAAAATAATGGAGAATTGATTCTAACCAGGAATGTTGTTTTGTCTAATGGCTATAATAACCCAAGAGAAGGGTGAGGGAGCTAACGGTGGGTGCAAGATGGTGATTATAATGACAGAGTATGGAATTTGACCTGGTAGTGATGAAAGTGAAGACACAAAGGAGGTGAGAAGCTGAGAGAGATAGCGGTAGGATCAATGGGCTGCAGGCACTAAGACAGACAAAGATTGCTGGATTCAGTTTAACGTTACTAGGGTAAAAGAGAAGAGTTGGATTGGTGGTTAGAGAGTGGGATCATTGAAATCACTGAGAGGTTGAAAGTGACAAGTTTCCAAGCATGCACATGAGCATTAGAGTCAGAGAAGAGTGGAGGACAAGACCACAGGCAGAGAAGAGGTCAAGGCACTGGAAGGCCAGGGATTTGAAAATAGTATTGCTGTGAATGTTGAAATCACCAGGGACTGTGGCAGAAGTAACAGTGGAGAAGGTGGCCATGAGCCAGGAGCTCAAACTTTCAAGGAATGAGGGGAGAAAGTAGATACTAGGAGATGGATACCAGCAGAAGTGGTAAGGAGTGGCACCTTCTGATAGCATGTGATGTAAAACTGGGGAAATGAGACTTCTCCTCTTCTCTTTTCCTAAGCCTACTACAATCTGGCTGCTACTGCCATTACTCTGTTGAGAATAACTTGAAATGATGATAGCAAATCCTTAAAAGAATGTCACTGGATGTATTAAAAACTGTGATAAGTGATATGATCAAAGTAGACATTTCTTTCACTAGAATTTTGGGAGAAAGCCTAATGGAAACCAATGCACACAGAAAGACAAATCCTGTATGTTATCAGTCATATGTGGACTCTAAAAAACTCATCTCATAGAAGTAGAGGGTAGAATACTGGTTACCAGAGGCTGGGGAAGGGAGAGACAATGGGAGATGGAGAGAGATTGGTTAAAGGGCACAGGATCACAGATAGATAGGAGGAATACATTCATCCTTGAATACTTAACCCTCTGCCCTAAATCTGTCAGTCCTACATCCATATTTCTTATTTCAATAAGTAGCACCACCATTCATTTCTAATCCTGGGGCTAACTTTTTTTTTTTTTTCTGAATCATGTCTCCTTTTAATGGTTAAGGAAAACAAGTTTAACATAAAATTAGCAACAACAACAACAATAACAAAATCAAGGTTTAAACTCAAAATTATTTTAAGGGAAAAACCCAGGATAAGTAGTAAAACAGCCTACCTACAGACAGGCAGTACATGTCAGAAGGACAGGCCACCCCCAATAAAAAAGATAAAATATTATTTTTTTCTACCTTTTTTAAACTTAATTATTTAATTATTTCTTTCTTTTTTCTTTTTTTATTATACTTTAAGTTTTAGGGTACATGTGCACAACGTGCAGGTTTGTTACATATGTATACATGTGCGACGTTGGTGTGCTGCACCCATTAACCCGTCCTTTACATTAGGTATATCTCCTAATGCTATCCCTCCCTCCTCCCCCCACCCCACAACAGGTCCCGGTGTGTGATGTTCCCCTTCCTGTGTCCATGTGTTCTCGTTGTGGAAGCTGGAAACCACCATTCTCAGCAAACTGTCGCAAGGGGGCTAACTCTTGATTGCTTTCTTCTCACCACCAACCTTAAGAAAGGAAGTAACCAAAATCCAATACATGAGCAACTGTTCATTCCATCTCCAATATCTTTGTTAATTGTCCACTTTATCCACCCAGTCAGGGCCGCCATCAAACCTCACTTGGATGTCGGCAAAAGCTCCCTGACTGGTCTTCGCAGTCCATTATTGCCCTATTCTAATCTACCTTCCATACTATACACAGATTTACATTTTTAAATGTGTATCTAATTGTCCCTCCCTTTTAAAAAATCTTACAATGGCATGACGTCTCAATTCAGGGTAAGGAAATTGTTTCTTCACATTCCCTGTACACTGTACACATCGCCTGCAATTGCCCTTCAACACGGAGAGCAGGCATTTCATTAGCTAACTTCCCACACACATTCTTGCAAAGAGGAAAAGTTAAGCAGCGGGTTTGGAGGCGAGCTGCCATCATCCACCGCCTTTGTCTGGAAGCGCAGGGCCTCACACGCGGGATCCATCGGAAGCCCAAGCATTGTCAAGCTCTGCTGCTGCACCTGGGTCAGCAAGGTGGGCGCTGCCAGCGAAACTCGTTAGAAACAATGCAAATGGGGAGTAAACATGACCTCGCCCATGAAGGGGAAGCTGTGGTCAAAAGCATTTTGTCCCGGAACCCCGCAGCCCTCCCCATACTCTGGGCGCGGAGCACAATGATTGGTCACTCCTATTTTCGCTGAGCTTTTCCTCTTACTTCAGTTTTCTTCGAGATCAAATCTGGTTTGTAGATGTGCTTGGGGAGAATGGGGGCCTCTTCTCCAAGAAGCCCGGAGCCTGTCGGGCCGCCGGCGCCCGGTCTCCCCTTCTGCTGCGGAGTATCCCTGCTGGCGGTTGTGGTGCTGCTTGCGCTGCCGGTGGCCTGGGGTGAGACGCGGGCGGGCGTGGGGAGGCGCCCGGGCGGACGAGGAACCCGGGGCCCCGCAGAGAACTCGCGTGCAGCGCTGGGCTGCGCTGCTCTGCGTGCCCGGGTCCGAAGGCAGCGCGATGGGTGGGCTGAGCGCGCGACCCGGCAGGGCGGCGGGTGTAGGATCCTTCTGCTCACTGGAGACCCTCGCTGCTTCTGGGTAAGCGTGGAGTTCCCACGTGCAGGGGCTTAAGCCGTGACCAGCGCAGAGGAAGGCGCAGATGCTGAGCGGGTGCCGCACGAAATTCCGTGCCTTTGTGTATTCACAGTCTAGGCTGGCTATAGCCAAGACGTGGCGTTGATCCTAGCGAAAGGGAACTTGGGGATCCGACAAACCTGAGTTCTGGTCCTAGAAACTTAACTGTGAGGCAACTTAGCACACCTGAGTCTGTTTGCTCTTCTGTAAAATGGGGACACTGGTATCTCTGCATCGTGGAGTTGCTGCCTCAGTGGCATAAAGCCTGTCGAGTATCTAACACAGGGCTATGTGTCCCCGAGTCCATTTCTATCCCCCAACCGTTACCTCTGCACTTTGCTCCCAATGGTGTTTAGACAAGCAGTCCTAGGGATGCAGGTATTACCTGACAACTGCCCCGCATGGAACTGTCCTCGTCCCCCACACCAAGCCACCACGGCCATCATCACCATGCACTTAATCGACAGCATACTTTAAGACAGATGCATGCCAGGCACTTGGGGATTAGAAGAGCAAGGGAAGCCCCAGAACATGCAATGTAACCGTTGCAGGTAGAAGGGACGGTAGATATGTTTACAGTTCGCATTTTAGTGATGTGTTTAGTACAAAATAACGCCTATTATAATTATTATGGAAAGTTTGAGGCCACATCTCTTCCTTTTTCTTAACTTCAAATAGGTAAACATCTTCAGTTAGAACCCTTCTATTATTATTTTTCGGCTCCCCAGAAGTCTTCTTGGTTGCCTAGACTCACTGGCAACATCTCATTTGAAGTGACAGTCTTGGTTGTTTTTGTCCAGCCTATTCCTGACAACTCCGGGTTCGCCCTTCTCTGCCACTAGACATTTTACATTCATTATTTGAGTGTTCCTTCTTCTCTAAAAGAGTAAGTAAAATAAAATAAAATAAAGTAGAACCAAGTCCCGCAAGAGTTATTAATATCTGATCTCCTTAGGCACCGGAAAGTAACCTGTCAGGTGCAGAGATGTGATAAAACGTACAATTTTATTTTTAGGAGAGAAGCATGCCCAGTAAGTTAAGCAATCTGTTGTCAACGCTTAGGAATTTGTGTCGTCTTTGGGAGTACTGGCCCTCTTCTTACTAGAATGTTGTTTTACTTAGCCTATGTTGATTAAGTTACTGTTATAAACAATCCCAGACACTATTAATTGCAAACAAAAAATTTACTGAGGTTATCACAATAACCTCCAAATGTGAAACAGCCTAAACTAAACTACTTAGAAATTTTGTTGCTGACATAATTTAAATTTTAAAATGCTGATGGGTGCTTCCAGTGTGCATGGTCCTTTGGAATTTTAAAGAAGTATAAGAGCTGTGCACCCAAGGTGTATGCATATAGAAGTAGGTGGTGGAGTTTTATGAAATCTACTTATTAGGAAGCCAGCGTTCTGCTTTTTCCAGCCTCTGCTACTTACCAGCTGGTGTCTTGGACCCAGTAAGTTAAGTCACATCACTGAACTTCAGTGTCCACGTGTATAAAATGAGCATAACTGACATCCTGATCTCTGAGAGAGACGTTTTGAAAATCAGGTGGTTTAATGCATGTGACAGTGTTTTGTAATCTGAAAACCCCCATACATGTCTGAAAAACCATGACTAAGAAGTTGTGCAAGACTGCAGGATCACTGAAAAGCGAGAAATCTCAACTCCTATGATCAGGAAAGGATGAGTGAAAGGTATATGGCTTTACTAGCACTTAAAGAGTGAATCCAGAAACAGATTGCATACGACAAAAAATAGCAGAGGAACTAGGATTGTTTTGTTATTATGAGTTACTCACAGTACCCGTAAAGTGATATAGTGCTATTTGAAAGAGGACTTGGATTAGCTGCAAACAGATATTGCAAATGTAGGACAACCACTGAAAAATGTGAAAAAAGAACTGTAATTTATATGTTAATAAGTAAGAGAGAATTGCATCATATAAAATGCTCAGTTAAAACAATAAAGAGGGCTGGGGACAGTGGCTCATGCCCATAATCCCAGCATTTTGGGAGGCTGAGGTGGGTGGATCACCTCAGGTCAGGAGTTCAAGACCAGCCTGGCCAACATAGTGAAACCCTGTCTCTACAAAAACACAAAAATTACCAGGGCATGATGGTGGGTGCCTGTAGTCCCAGCTACTCGGGAGGCTGAGGCATGAGAATCGCTTGAACCTGGGAGGCGGAGGTTGCAGTGAGCCGAGATCGTGCCATTGCACTCCAGCCTGGGTGACAGAGCGCAACTCCAAATCAAAAAAAAAAAAGAAAAAAACAAACAAACAAAACAAAAAACAATAAAGGGCAGGAAAAGAATGGAAGACAAAAAATAGAAACAGAGAACAAGAGAACAAAAGCAACAAATAGAAACCAGTAACAAAACTAAAGCAACTATATCAACAATCATTTTGAGTGTCAATGATCTAAATGCATCATTTGAAACAGATCATCAGAGTGGATCAAGAAACAAGACCCAACTATATACTGTGTACAACAAGACCATTTTAAATATAGACAATATATATTAAAAGTAAATGGATAAAGATATACCATGCTAATGCTAGTCACAGAAAGCAGGAATAGCTGTGTTAATTTCAAACACAGCAGACTTCAGACCAAGAAAAATTATTAGGGATAAAGAGAGGCATCATATAATGATAAAGGGGCCAATTATCGAAGAAGACGTAACAATATCCCATATGTATGCACCTGATGGAGAGACAAAATATGTGAGGCAAAACCCATAGAACTGCAAGGAGAAATAGATGGATTTACTATCATCGTTGGAGACTTCTATGATATCTTTCTGATATCAGAAAAGGTGCTGAAGTCTCCTTATCAGAAATGGGCAGATTCAGCAGGCAGAAAATCCGTAAGGACATACTTGAATTCAACAGCACCATCAATCCACTTGGGTATAATTGACATATATAGATGACTTCATCCACAACAGCAGAGCACATATTCTCCCGCTCACATTCATGGGGATAGACCACATTCTGAGCCATAAAATAGTACACGAATTAAGCTTTACCAGGCAGTGTTTAATATAGGGTGGACTCTGGCGCCCTCACGTGGTCCTCATATAGGATCTGGTTTGGTTATCCCTGCTAGATAAAGGTGCAAGATACAAGGGAAGTTCCAATTTGCTTTCTGTGCTTTGTGGTGTATTTTGGTTTACATATGCTCAGATGAGTGGATGTGTGATTTATATTATCTATTTTAATCTAAAATAACCTTCACATTTGGACAGGTAACATCAAAAGTGTCCTACACAGAAATACTGGGTGAAGATCCCGGTAATAAAACCAACTCCAGAAAACAAGAAAATGGCAGAGTTGACAATCCCTCTCACCCTCTCCGCAAAGACACATGTATACACATTTTTTGTCAGAGGTATTAAGTAGAAGAAATGCTGTCAGTCTAATCACAACTGATCACAACTTGATGAAACCAAAAAACCTAGAAAGTATCATGAAGACTGTCGAAATAAGCTTTACATTCACTATTGTGAACAGAGAGACTCAATGTGACTGTTTTTTGTCCCGTTAGATGTTAGCTAATGATTGTGCTAAGTCATGATGATTAACAAAGCATTTAAAATATTTATCTGTATTTCAAAAATTTATATTGAGGCATATAATTTATGTTTGTGTACATATATAATTTATAAATTTATATTTGAAAGGGCATGCTCTTTTTTTAAACTGATAGAGGTGCCTAAGCAAAGCAAGTATAAATCTATTCCTTAAAAGGTAAGTATGCAGAATGGAAAGCAGAGTGTTCTTTAGGTTGGCAGCTCATATTGCAACAGACATGAAAGTGATGATGTGTTAATTGTGCATATAGCACAGAATAAATCAGCTTGCTTTGAATGGAATATCTGAACCACGAGAATGTGAAAGTGGGCTGAGTCATACAAGACAAAACCCAAAATGAGATAACAATATATACCCACTAGAATGGCTAAAATGAAAAAGATTGACCAAGCCAAGTGTTGGCAATAAGGTGGAGTAACTGGAATTATAATATACTGCTATTTGGCAGGTAAAATTATAACATTAACTTTAGAAAATAGTTCAACAGATTCTTAAAACCTTAGACACACACTCAACATTTTACTCTTAGGTTTTTGCCCAAGAGAAATGAAATCATATGTCCACACAAAGACTTGCACATGAATTTTCATAGCAGTTTTGTTTGTAATAGCCAACACGTGGAAACAATCCATATGTCCCTCAACAAGTAAATGGATAAACTAAATTAAGATATATTTATGCAGTTGAATATTACCCAGCAACTAAAGGAAATAATTTGTATACATGCAGCAACCTAGATGGATCTCTAATTATGCTGTGTGAAGGCTAAACCATAAAAAAAAAACCTGAGTGATTTCCTTTATACAATAGGATATAAATGAAGTGATTTAGGTTATATGAAATTTTAGAAAGTCAAATCAATCTGTAGTAAGAGAAAACCACCTGAGTTATTTCCTTTATATGATAGGATATAAACGAAGTGATTTGGGTTATATGAAATTTTAGAAAGTCAGATCAATCTGTAGTAAGAGAAAACACATTGAAGGTTGCCTAGAGAAGGAAGTGGATGTTTGGATGGATTACAGAAGGGCATGAGGGAACTCTGTGTGGGTGGGATGTATGATGGAAACGTTTATTGTCTTCATTTTGGTGATGGTTTCACAATGCATACGTATGTTATAAGTAATCGAATTGTACACTTCAAATACTCATCAATCATTTTATGTAATACATCTTGATAAAGCTATAAAAACTTTTAAAATTATGGTAGGTCTTCAGTTTGTGGATTTTATATTAATATATTTATCATAGGAACTAGTCACAATTGAGGGATTGGTAATAAAGGAGAGAAAGGAAACTACATCAAGCTTTCTTTGTTGAAGGCTCATATATTCCTTTTTTGAGCTATTATACAACTTTGCTTTTTATAATTACCTATACTATTCATATACTACTATGCAGGTAAGAATATTATGTAATTAAGGGGAAGGAACTTCTTTCCAAGAATGGTTTATTCAATTTGTTTTGTTACTTTAGGTCTCATTCCTTCCTCTCGTTGCAAGCTTTGCTGTGACATTTACCCTCTCTCAATACAGCTTTTGGCGCTAGGCACTTCACATGGAATCTCTTCCTTTGTCCAGCATCAATGGATAAGACAAATATCAAAATTGTATTTCATCCCACATATCAACTAGAGGAAAGGTGAATGCATAACACTGAAAATAACAGGAACTGTTTTACTCAGTTTTTTTTTTTTTTTACAGTATCCTCAAAGTGCTGTTATCTATCAAAATCAGCTGTGAAAATTTTTAAAAATAGACTCCTGGGCCCTAACCTAGACCCACTAAATCAGAGATTTGGGGGACATAGCTTGGATTCTTGATTTTTTTTTAAGTTTTATAAGCAATTCTTCATTTTTTGTTCATTGCAACAAATATGCATTGAGTTCTTATAATTGAGTGTTAAGCACCAGGACTAAGTATTAATTTAGAGGTACAAAAAAACACATCATCTCTTGCCTTTAAATTATGCATATCTAATATCTATTGAGAGAAATAGATACTTCTAAAAGCACACAAAGATAAAAAGCACAAATTGTAATAACAAACAATTATTGATATGAAAGGAAAAGCAAAGGGTCTGACTAGAAATTATTATAGGGTGGGGCAGAGGGAAGTAGTTTAGATTCCAAATCCCTAAGAGGGTCAGGGAAGGCTTCAGATGAGATTGGGTGTGTTCAGGGTGGTATGGCCATAGGCAGGCTGGGGAAGGCTTCGATAAGAAAGTGACATTTTAGCAGATGCCTGAAGGAAGAATTGAAGTCAGAGTGAAGACAAAGGTGCGTCACATAGAAGGAATGTCATAGACGGGAAAAATGTGTGTCTTTGGGAAACTGAAAAAGGGGAAAGGGCCACACCTTGGTGAGGGGACCAAGGAGCACGAGATGAGGCAGGAAACATAGACAAGGGCTTCCTTGCTTAACAACTGCTGGCTTAATAAAGCAAATGTGTGATGACGGATACAGGCTGTCTGGGAAAAATAAGTAAGAAATATGAGCTTTCTTGGAGCATCATCCTTTGCTTCAGTAGAAAGCACAGAGTTAGGCTTCCAATTCTGACTAAAGCCATTGACAACAGGGAAAAGGCAACCTTAGGAATTCTCTGTGTCCGGGGTCCCGTGGGCACTATGATGGAGCTCATGAGATGCAGATGAGAAGTCCCAGGCTGAATCCGGGGCACGTTCACTCAGGAGAGTTGAGGTCACCAGTCACTGAAGTCATCCAGTGCATTCCCGACAGCACAGGCTCATTCCAAGCTAGTTCTGCAAAGGAGCAGAAAATGAACTCTTGGAAGCAAAGCAAGCACTTCCACTTTAGCGGAATAATCGAATTTAACTCTTAGAAGTCCCCCTACCCTTTTCTAAGGGTAATAATCGTAAGTATAATTTATGAAGTGCCTTCTGTGTATGTGGCAGCATATACTGCTTTTGATTCTCCCTGCAAACCTGGTAGGAAAATATTATTCCCTTTATGAAGATGAAACTGAGGCTCAGCAAGATTAAGCGGTTTGCCTAAGACCTCATAGCTATTAAGTAGAAGACATTGGGTTCAAGCTTCAATCTATGAACCCAACACTTTTAATACTATATACCATTCTCTTTTTGTATTAATTTCCTATTGCTGCTGTAACAAATTCCACAAACTTAGTGGCTTAAGACAACAGAAATGTATTCTCTTCCAGTTCTGGAGGCCGACACCTAAAATAGATCCATAGGGCTGTGTTCCTTGTGGAGGCTCCAGGGGAGCAGGGGTTTTCTTGCTCTTTCCAGCTTCCAGGGGCTGCTTCCATCCTTTGGCTCATGGCCTCCTTCCTCTACCTTCCAAACCAGCACCATAGTGTCTCTGAATATCCTTCTTCTGTCTCCTTTCACCCTCTTGCCTCCCTTTTATAAGGACCCTTGTGATCACATTTAAGGTCCACCTAGATAACCCAGGATAATCTGCCCATCTCAAGATTCTTAATCACATCTGCAAAGCCCTTTAGCCATTACAGGTAACATTCACAGGCTTCAGGGATCAGAACATGGATATCTCTGAGAGGTCCTTACTTAGCCTACCACACCTTTCCATATAGATTCTCGAAATTTTAGCTGAGCCTAATAAGGGAGTTCATTACCATTAGGGTCCGGTTTAGTAACAAGTGCTTCCTTTAAGTGAAAAGGTGAAAGTTGTCCACTTAATAAGGAAAGAAAAACATTGTATGTTGAAGTTGCTAAGACCTAAGGTAAGAAGGAATCTTCTATCGATGAAATTGTGAAGAAGGAAAAATAAATTTGTGCTAGTTTTGCTGTCACACTTCAAACTGCAAAAGTTAAAACCACAGTGCATGCTAAGTGCTTAGCTAAGAGGGGAAAGGCATTAAATTTGTGGGCAGAAGATGTGAACAGAAATGTGTTCTAATTGACAGCTATCAGGTTTGGTACTATCTGAGGTTTTGGGTATCGGCTAATGTCTTGGAACATGTCCCCCACAGATAAGTGGGTGACTACTGTATATTCAAAATAAGCATTTATATACTGGGGAGTAAATCTCCCATGTTATTTGTGTTTTATTTGTCCCACAAATAAAGTAAACAAAGTAGAATTTTAGGCAAGATTCATTTCTAGAGGCAGAGATATTTTATTATAATAAAGAAGGTTGCTCTACCATAAAATATAGCAATTTAAATTTTTATAATCCTAATAACCTCAAAATATATAAAATAAAAGATGGACAACATTATAAAAAGAAATAGACAAATGTACAATAAATAAAATATTTTAACACAACTCATTTAGTATCTAGTAAGACAAGTACTCCCCCCAAAATCAGTAAAGTATCTAGAAGATTTGAATAAATATTAACAGATTGGATTCACTGACTGATCTTGTTACAAGAAAGAATTATACATGATGATGGGAGAGAGGAAGCCACAGCACAGGCACTTACTGATTAACTAAATTTTGAAGCTGTGAAATGCACCTTATCCTTTAGTGAAAGATGATATAAATAGCTTAGTTGCCTTCAAACTGGCAGAGACTTTTTGAATGGATGGATGCTGATTTTTTAAAAAGGAGCCCATTTCTGAGGCATCTTTTAAAGCAGGGGTCCTCAACCCCTGGGCCATGGACTGATACTGTCCAGTGGCCTGTTAGGAAATGGGCAGAACAGTAGGAGGTGAGCAGCCAAGCATTACTGCCTGAGCTCCACCTCCTGTCAGATCAGTGGCAGCATTAGATTCTCATAGGAGCAGAAACCCTATTGTGAACTGTGCATATGAGGGATCTAGGTTACATGCTCCCTATGAGAATCTAATGACTGATGATCTGAGTGGAACAGTTCCATCTCAAAACCATTCCCCTGCACCCTCCATTCACGGAAAAATTGTCTTCCTCAAAACCAGTCCCAGGTGCTAAAAAGGGACTACTGTTGTAAAGGAATAAGTCCCTTTGCTATTATCATTGTTATTAAGATGGAATCTTGCTCTGTCACCCAGGCTGGAGCGCAGTGGCACAGTCTTGGCTCACTGCAACCTCTGCCTCCTGGGTTCAAGCAATTCTCCTGCCTCAGCCTCCCAAGTAGCTGTGCACAGGCATGTGTACAGGCAAGTGCAATCATGCTCTGCTAACTTTTTGTATTTTGGGAGAGGCAGTGTTTCACCATGTTGGCCAGCCTGGTCTCAAACTCCTGACCTCAAGTGATCCACCCACCTTGGCCTCTGAAAGTGCTGAAATTACAGGCATGAGCCACCACTCCTGCACCCCTTGGCTATTATTGAAGTGTTCTTTTTCTTTTTTGATCAGATCTATGAAGTATATTGGAGAGAAAGAGAAGGTAGAATGGGAATTTCAACAGGGTCACGGTGGCTCACTCGTGTAATCCCAACACTTTGGGAGGCCAAAGTGGGTAGATGACCTGAGGTCAGGAGTCGAGACCAGCCTGGCCAACATGGTAAAACCCCGTCTCTACTAAAAATACGAAAATTAGCCAGGTGTGGTGGTGGGCACCTGTAATCCCAGCTACTCAGGAAGCTGAGGTAGGGACAATTGCTTGAACCCAAGAGGCGGAGGTTGCAGTGAGCCAAGATAGCGCCACTGCAATCCAGCCTGGGTGATGGAGCCAGTCTCCGTCTCAAAAAAGAAAAAAAAGTATGGTAATTTCTCCATTAACTTTGATGCTGCTATGGTCTTGATCTCCAGGTCAATGCAATGCCCCAGAATGGCTTCCATTTGCCAGGCCTACCAACCTAACTGATGAGTTTGAGTTTCCCATTGGGACGCATCTAAACTATGAATGCCGCCCTGGTTATTATGGAAGACCGTTTTCTATCATCTGCCTAAAAAACTCAGTCTGGACTGGTGCTAAGGACAGGTGCAGACGTAAGTAACTCTGGAGTGGGAACCCGCCTGTTAGTCAAACATCTGTAAGATCTGATTCAATTTGTTCAAATTTTGTAACTGAGTTGCATATGACAATTAGTTTGCCAAGGTGCAATACATATGAGAATTATTCTTGTAGATCATACCTTGTTACTGCTTTGAGTTCCTGGCGCCTTCATTACAAGTTTATTTCATGAGAAACAGTCATTGCGGGACATGATTGAGGGAAAATCCCCATTCACTGGGGGTCTCCCATTTTCATGACTAAAATTAAGTAATGAATGACTTGGGACAAGAAAGAGAAGTGGATTAAATAACTAAAAGATGCGACAGTCTTGGGCTTTGAGATCTTTGGATTATACCAGTTGAACTGAATTACAGATAATAACGAAGTTTACATTTTTCTGGGAGGCATAATATGGGGATGAAACAGATCTGAAAGGAAAGTTTTTTTGAAAGGGAGCTGATCCTGAGGCAGTCTGGTGAGTTTCCTCAAGGTAGCAAAATCTGTGGAACCATCAGAACTGCATGTGTTCCTCAGTAAGCTACAGGCAGGTTGAGACCTTATGTACTAAAAAAAGTTTTTAGTTTACTCTACTTGGCTCCAAAATTCTGTTTCTTTCCTGTAGGTAAATCATGTCGTAATCCTCCAGATCCTGTGAATGGCATGGTGCATGTGATCAAAGACATCCAGTTCGGATCCCAAATTAAATATTCTTGTACTAAAGGGTGAGTTGGCATCTCTTGAACCAACATCTCTTGGTTCAAGAGTTCTAACACAGCCACACTACCTTCTAGTCATATCTCAGAAAGGACAACTAAACTATTACCATCTGCTCTTTAAAGGCTTCAACACAGATGTTTAGCTCCTGACTGAAATGAGCAAAGGTATGACAAGATCGGGGGAAAATCATCTGTATCCTTGCTGGAAACCAAGGCGGAGCATATATGAAAAGTGTGGCATTCATTGGGTGGGAAGGAAGAAAATGGGGGAAGAGTATAGTCAAATCACACAAACAGCCTTAACCCAGAGGGGACATTGCTGGAAGAAAGGGAAGGCCATTGAGCAGCTGTGTGAGAGAAATCTTAATGGTCATAGCACAAGTAGTTTGCTAGGGCTGCTGTAACAGAGTACTCCAAAACGGGTGGCTTAACACAAATGAAGTTTTTAAAATTCTGTTCCGGAGGCTGAAAGTGCAAAATCAAGGTGTTGGCAGAGCCATGCTCCCCTCTAAAACCTGTAAGGATGGATCCTTCTTTGCTTCTTCCAGCTTCTGGAGCCCCAGGCCTTCCTTGGCGTGTGGCAGCAGAACTCCCGTTTCTGTCTCTGTCCTCACATGGCCGTCTTCCCTCTGGGTCTGTGTCCTCACATGCTGTTCTCCTGTCTGTGTATGGCTGTGTCAAAAGTGCTCTCTTTTAATAAGGACACCAATCATATTGGATTAGCGCCCACACTAACGACCTCATCTTAACTGGATTTCCTCTCCAAAGACCATATTTCCAAATAAGATCACATTAATAAGCACTGGGGATTAAGACATCAATATATTTCGGGGTAAGGGGGACACAATTCTCATTCATTGCTGGTAGGAATGCAAAATGGTACCACGACTTGGAAAGATAATTTGGCAGTTTTTTATAAAACTAAACATACTCTTACCATGTTATCCAGCAGTTATCCTTCTTGGCATTTATCCAAAGGAATTGAAAACTCATGTTCACACCAAAAAAAAAAAAAAAGAAATCTGCACACAGATGTTTATAACAGCTTTATTCATAATTTCCAAAACTTGGAAGCAATCAAGATGTCCTTTAGCAAGGGAATGGATAAACTGTGGTACATCCATACAATAGAATATTATTCAATACCAAAAAGAAATGAGCTATCAAGCCATGAAGAGACATAGAGGAACCTTAAATAGTGAACCTTTTTTCACCATCACTAAGTGAAAGAAGCCAATCTGAAAAGGCTACATAACATATGATTCCAACTATATGCCATTCTGGAAAAGGCAAAACTATGGAGACAGTGAAAATATCAGTGGTTGTCAGGGGTTAGGGAAGAAGGGGATGAATCGGAAGAGCACAGAGGATTTTGAGGGTAGTGAAACTACTCTGTATGATGCCATAACAGTAGGTACATGTCATAATAAATCTATCCAAAGTCATATGATGTACAATACCAAGAGTGGACCCTAAGATAAACTATGGACTTGGGGTGACCATGATGTGTCAGTGTAGGTTCCTCAATTGCAAAAAACATACCACCCTGGTGAAAGATGTTTATAATAGGGGAGGCTATCCATGTATAGGGGCAGGGAGTACATAGGAAATCTCTGTATCTTCTGTTCATTATTGCTGTGAACCAAAAACTGTGTTGAAACACAAAGTCTATTTTTTAAAACTGCATAGACATAAATACATGGGCATATGTGCATAAACAGACACGCACACAAATAAGTGCAGGTAAAACAGGAAATTTGAACAAAATTTGTGGATTATAACTGTATCAATATCTTAATGTTGATGTTGCACTATTGTTTTGCAAAATGTTATTATTAGGGGAAAATTGAGTAAATAGTACCTGGGATCTCTCTGTACTATTCCCTGCATGTGAATCTGATTATCTCAAAGTAAAAAGTTTTTTTTTTTTTTAAAGTTCCTACTAAATTTCCAAGGGGATGGGCTTCCCCTCAGATCACTACCCCTTTTCAGGGAGCAATAAAGTAATCTTCCTTGGAATGTAGCAATCTGTAACCAATCAAAATGCTGTAACTATGCATGGTCCCATATGGAAAATATAATCCTGCTAAAATTTCTCTGTCTCTGCCTATGTAAGTGATACCTTACGTCCTCCACTTTGGAGTGCTGACCCCATTCATTTGGAGTTGGTGTCTTCCAGGTGTCTACCCTTAACCTTTGTGCTCAAATAAACTCTATCCTTAAATATATTTTCTGAATCTCATTATTTAAGGTTGAAAATGTGCTAACCTAAATAATTCACAGGATTTGTTTTTTATTCTCATTTTTTCCTAACCTATCCACCTGGTTCAAGGCACATAGATTAAGAAGGAAAATGGAAATGGGACTAATATCCCAGGCTTCACTGTCCCTCTGCGGGGCCCTGGGGAGGAGACTCCCAAAAGTCTAGACATGTTCACCCACATCCTGTATGTGGTTTCTGGAAACGAAATGATCATGGCTTTTCCTGAACCATGGCTTAACTTTGTGAATCCACAACTCTCTCTTCCCCAAGAGATCCAAAAAGGTAGGGTAGGATGTAAAGGCTTCAATCTGTTCAAATGGATATGAGAGTCCCTGGCTCCCCTTACAATAAGTAGCATGGATTTTGTCTCTCTGCCTTACTTCCTCACAAACATTCTGAATGAGAAGTGTTCAAACCATTATTTGTTCAATTGCTTAATCTACTTTGGGACACAAGTTTAATAAATTAAAATATTCTTCTATCTGTTCCCCTTGATCAGTGAACATAAAGTTATCTTTTGACTCATATTTAAAATGTTCAGTATTACAACACTGAACAATAGTATGGAGGAAAAAAAATGCCAACTTAAGTTTGAACTTGCTTCACCATTCCTATCCCAACCCCCATGATTAGAAAATCAAAAAGAACACTTTGAGAAATAACCTCAGTGGGGTCAAAAGCCAGAGGAGCCTCCAGGATCCCTTGTTCCTAAGACAAACAGGCAGGAGGAGGTGCACATATAGGATTGCAGCTCTTCTTCACTTCATTTGTTCACATACTTCATACTTGTGTTTATGTCTGTTGGCAGTGCAATAGAAAATGATTTCATTTTTGGTGGTATACTAGAAGGCACTAAAAAACAAAATAAGGCCGGGTGTGCTGGCTGTAATCCCAGCACTTTGGGAGGCTGAGGTGGGTGGGTTACCTGAAGTCAGGAATTCAAGACCAGCCTGGTCAATGTGGTGAAGCCTGTTTCTACTAAAAATGCAAAAATCAGCCGAGTGTGGTGGCAGGCACCTGTAGTCCCAGCAGCTAAGGAGGGTGAGGCAGGAGAATCTCTTGAATCCGGGAGGTGGAGGTTGCAGTGAGCCAAGATCGCACCATTGCACTCCAGCCTTGGCGACAAGAGTGAAAATCCATCTCAAAAAAAAAGAACAACAACAACAGCAACAACAAAAATCCCAAATGATATAGAAGTCATTAATAATTACATCATAATCACTAGTATAATGTAATAGTGCATCAAGTATCTTCAAAAGCACCCACTGTTGTCTCACTATTTATTTGATCTCCATTTGTCACTGTTTTGTTGTTTGAATAAAGCTTTATGTTGCCAGGTTTTCTTACATACTCATAAAGCAAAGTTCTCAGCTATACCAATAACCGTGACTGTTATTTGACATTGCTTCATTCCTTCATGTATAGTACTATCAAGTTTGACCCTACCCTCACTATGACTAGTTTCACCCAACCATCTATCACAACAGAGAGTCTAACGTGAAGCAAAATAAATGTCATAAATTATTCCAAATTTATGGCACACTGTGAACAGTTTGAGACATACTAATTGAGAATTGCTGACTTTAATATTTTAAGTATAAAATGAGTGTTCAATTCTTTTTGATCAGCCTGGATTTCCTTTGGTTCTAGTTATGAATCCCCTTCCTTCCTTCCTTCCTTCCTTCCTTCCTTCCTTCCTTCCTTCCTTCCTTCTTTCCTTCCTTCCTCCCTCCCTCCCTCCCTTCCTTCCTTTCCTTCTTTCCTTCTTTCCTTTCTTTCTTTCCTTTTTACTTTCTTTTTTTTTGATACAAGGTCTTGCTTTGTTGTCCAGGCTGGAGTGCAGTGGCATGATCAGCACTCACTGCAGCTTCAGCCTCCCTGACTCAAGCGATCTTCATGCCTCAGCCTCCTGAGTAGCTAGGACTACAGGAATGTGCCACCACGCCTGGCTTTTTAATAAATTTTTTGTATAGACAGCATCTCACTATATTGCCCAGGCTGGTCTCGAACTCCTGAGCTCAAGCAATCCTCTTGCCTCAGCCCCCCAAAGTGCTGGAATTACAGGGGTGAGCCACTGTGAAGGGCCTACTTTGACCTTCTTTGATGAATCTTATTGATAAAAGCCCATCCATGCATCCATGCATCCATAATTTTAAGGCAAAGAAATACATACAACAGGACTGTATACACACATATACATGTGTATATATATGACAGCTTCCCTGCACTCAAGAACTTTGTGCTATCTTTTAAAAAATGAAATTTATAGGAAAAACTACAATTCATCTTAGATTTGCATAAAAAAGTGTCATAAGGTAATAAAGAAGAGAAAGCTTATCCAATTGAGAAGGTATGAAAAAGAAAGTCAAAAAGTCCCAAGAAGAATGTGAAACTTGGGAAAGTGATAGATAGTCCTTTGACAAGTGGAAAATGTCCCTCTGAATCCTATAAGAGTGTAATCTCTGGAAGTAGTAATTTAATTGGGTAGTTGACCTGTGTCTTTAGAATGTAACATTCTTATTTTTTGCCTCTAGATACCGACTCATTGGTTCCTCGTCTGCCACATGCATCATCTCAGGTGATACTGTCATTTGGGATAATGAAACACCTATTTGTGACAGTGAGTTGAAATATCCCTTCCTATTTCTTTTACCGACACATTCTAATTTTTCTCTGGAATAATAAAAATCTTAACTGAATTCCTTCTGTGCAATCTGTCCTTCACACGGCTGAAGACAGCGGTAATGTTCTCGAATATTCCTATGGGGTTCCTGGCAACTCTTTCTTTAAGTTCTTCCTTATCCTGGGATGTGTCTTTTCTAATTCCAGAAGTTTAAATACATAAAAGCCTTCAAACTTGATTTTACTTCAATAAACTTGAAATTATGTTGGTTCTACCACCTCCAGTATAATAATCATCTTGCTTGGCAAATCAGTAAAGATTTTTAAAACTGATACTCTTCAAGGTTAGCGAAGCTGTGGAAGAACCTGGACTCTCATGTACCACGAGATCAACACATCCTCTTGAAAGGCCCCATGCACTATAAACCTCAGAAGTGAACATATATTTTAACCTACTTCTTAAAATTTATACTTAGGAAATAATCACACACTTTTTAAAGTAGTTTGGTATAAACTTTTCATTGCAGCATTATTTATATTAGTTAAAATGTTAGAGTAACCTAAATATTTTAAACTATGGTTTGGAAATAATCTACTAGTAGGAAAAAGATGTGTACAAATGACCATTATAAAGAATTCCCTAAGAAACATAAAATAGCTATGCAGAATGAAAATAAGTATATCCATACACTGGCATGGTATTCAGCCATAAAAAATGACAGCATAAAGAAGCACTTAATGACTAGAAAGAGATGTGTTTTATGTGGAAAAAGAATCAGATGAATGGCATATATGGAAAGATCTCACTTTATTAAAAAATAATACACCTATGGAGTGAGGGCCAGGCTGAGGCTGAGAGAAATACAGTGTATAACATCTTTGTCTTACTCTTCTCTTTGGATAACCGGACTTCTTTACTTTTCTTCTTGGTATTTAAAAATGTTACTTTTACTAGAAAGTTTACGAGCTTCAGAATCTAAGTTTACAAATGACATTGGTCACACATTTATTGCTGTTTATCCACTTTAAGAAACAGTTTTGCTATTTTCTAAAACAAATTGGGAAACCTTCCATCTTATTTGAAATCTGTAATAAACATGGAATTGGAATAGGAATTTTCCTGGAAATATGAAAAAGATTAGTAAAATAGAGAAAACGAAAAATATAATAATACACCTATACCTATATCTGTTTTTTATCTCTGTTTCTAGTTCTGTAACCTCTCTGTATCCAAATCCTGGTAAATGGCTTCAAGTCTTCTTGGAAAAGGCTAGGGGAAGATTTACAATACATGCTTTTGACTGCGTAGCATGGTGCTTCCTCAAAAGAATCCAGTCTCCCATCCGTTGGTGCTGCTCTGGGTCTATAAACTATTCAAGTCTAGGAATTGTTGATGAACAATGAACTTCTTTTGCAATAATTCAAGTCAGACTTCAATTCACTTGACCTAAATCTCTTACGCTTATACAAATCAAGTAAAACTTTAGTCGGCTATCCGTCTACTCTGGTTTTAGAGACTCCATGATCAATTAGCCCAATAACAATGTCCTCTTCAATCAAATCATTCTGATTGCTGTTTCAGCTCAAATATGCATTACAAGAACCCCCATTGTCTCTGGCAATTAAGTGCTGCCACTTGGACTCTGCCACCCTGAGGTCCTTTGGTCCCCAAGTGAATTCAGAGAATCCAGTTCAGTGGCAACAGTTCCCATTGTCATTCCTGGCCTACAGAGAATGAACCATTGCAGAGGATGCTGAAACTCCCCATGTGAATGTATTTCTCAAGCCTCTGGTAAAAGGTCTGTCTTCTGAACCCTCCACTCCTGCACTGTGCCTCACCAGCTCTATCCAAGGATACAACTTTCAGAGTGGAATGGCTGTTGCTTAACTTCTGCCTCTCAAATATCAGGCTAATTTCTCATGCTATAACCCTAGTCCAGAACCGTACAGAGAAAGTAAGTCTGGAAAACTTAATTCCAAACTGGCCTGGTTGACACGGTGCCAAACCACCAAATAATTATAATTTTATTTAACTCTTTGTCTTCTTTTCTTTCTTTCCTTCCCTCCCTCCCTCCTTTCCTCCCTCCCTCCCTCCCTCCCTCCCTTCCTTCCTTCCTTCCTTCCTTCCCTCTTTCCTTATTTTCTTTCTTCTTTACCACGCTGGCTAGGACCACCAGTATAACATTGAACACTGGTAGCAATAGATGTCATCCTTGTCTTGTTCCACATCTCAAAGTTAAAGTTTAAAACATTTCACCATTAAGCTGGTGTTTACTGTAGGCTTTTTGTAGATAACCATTTTTGAAATAAGGAAATTATCTTATATTCTTCATTGCTAAAAAATTTTTGTCTTTGAATCATGTTGAAGTTTATCAAACACTTTAGTTACATATATTGATGTAATCATATCTGTTTCTCTTTTTCTGTTAATGCAACAAATTGTTTTGAGTACATTTTTGAAAGGCAAATGATTTTAAATTTCAATTTTACATTCTTAAAATAAATCAACTCAGTCATAATATTTACTCATTTTTATATATGGCAAATATGCTTTTATGATATATTTTAGATGTTTCTATTAAAATATAATTCATGTATCATAAAAGTTACCTTTTTAAATTATACAATTTAGTGGTGTTTAGTATATTCACAAAGTTGTGTGTTATGGTCTGAACGTTTGAGTCTACCCCAAATCCATATGTTGAAATCCTTACCCCTAAAGTGATGACATTAGGAAGTGAGGCCTTTGAAAGATGTTTAGGGCATGAGAGCAGAGCCATCACGAATGGGATTAGCGTCCTAATAAAAGAGGCCCGGAAGAGCTCCTTTGGCCCTCCCACCATGGGAGGAGATGCTGAATCTGCCAGTGTTGGTCTTGAACTCCCCAGCCTGCAAAACTACAAGAAATAAATCTCTGTTGTGTATGAGCTAACCAGTTTATAGTATTTTGTTATAGCAGCCCAAATAGACTAAGACATTGGGCAACCAGCACCGCCAATTAATTCTAGAACACTTTCATCATCCCATTCCTAACATATTTTAGAGATAAGACTATAATTTTCTTTCTTGTAATGTCCTTAATAAGATTTTGATATCAAAGCCATGACAGTCTTATAAAGCCAGCTGGTAGTGTTTCATATATTTGTTTCCTTGTAAGGGTTTATATAAGATTGGCATTATTTCTTCTTTAAAAATAATTCACCAGAAAAGGCATGTGGCCTGGAGTTTACGTTCTTGGGAGGTTTTTTTTTTCCAACCATTTTCCTGTACCATGTAGACTTTTGGCTGAAGTATAACATATATATATACACACACACACACACGCACACACACACACACATATATATATCTATATACTTATATGTATATATATACATATATACATATATACCTATATAGGTATATATACGTATATATACCTATATAGGTATATATACGTATATATACCTATATAGGTATATATACGTATATAGGTATATATGTATATATAGGTATATATGTATATATATACATATATACGTATATAGGTATATATATACATATATACCTATATATGTATACGTATACATATACATATATAGGTATATACGTATACCTATACATATATAGGTATACGTATACATATATACACACACTTATATATATACACATATATTATATATATAGTGTGTATATATGCACACATCTTAATCATGCAGTTCAATGGAGTTTTACAAAGTAAATGTATCCATGTAAGTGGCACTCAGATTAAGATATAGAACATTATCAGCACCCCAGAAGCCTTCCCGATGCCCTTTCCCAGTTATCTTCCCAAAGTAACCACTATTCTGATTTATAACACTAATAGTTTTGTTGCTTCCTAAATTTTATATTAAAGGAATAAAAAAATAGATACTCTTTTGTGTCCAGCTTCATCTCAATGTTATATTCGGAAGAGTCATTTTTGTTTTTGCAGGAAGGATTGTTGGGTCTTCTTTATTATTATGTTGTATTTCATTGATGGTCTTGAGTACCTTTTCACGTTTGTGAAGTGCTATTCCAAACTTTTGCCTATTATTTACTAATTTGTCTATTGTTTTGCAGAAGTTCTTTAAATATTCTCATGTTTTCTAATAAATGTAACACAAATATTGTCTTTCAGGCTGTGGCTTTTCTTTTTTCCTTCTTAATGATGTCTTTTGTTTATGAAAGTTCTACATTTTAATAATATTCAATTTATGAGTCTTCTTTTTTCCAGTTACTGCTTTTTCTATTCTACTTAAGCAATTGGGCCAAGTGAGGTGGCTCATGTCTATAATCCCAGCATTTTGGAAGGCCAAGGCAGGAGGATTGCTTGAAGCCAGGAGTTCAAGACCAGCCTGGGCAGCAGAGTGAGACCCTGTCTCTACAAAAAAATAAATATATAAAATTAGCTGGGCTCAGTGGCACATGCCTGTAGTCCCAGCTACTTGGGAGGCTGAGGTGGGAGGATCCCTTGAGCACAGAGGTTCAAGGCTTCAGTGAGTTATGATGGTGCCACTGCACTCCAGCCTAGGTGACAAAGCCCTGTTTCTTATGGATAGGCAATAGATCTAGTATCATCTATTAAAAAGACTATTCCTTGCATAGTGCAATGCGACAGCACCATGACCATAAGTCAGGTGACCTTATGATCTCATTCCAGAGAGCTTGTGTTTCACTGGTTTATTTGCCATACTATAAGCACTACATTAAGATTTTAATTACTATAGCATTACATTAAGATTTGATATCTGGTGGCATATATCTCCTAACTGTGTGCATCTTCAAGATTTACTTGGTGATTCTTGGCCCTTTGCATTACCATATAAAATTTAGAATCAGCTTGTCAATTTCCACATAAAGAATCCTACTTGAATTTGTATTAAGTTTCTGTTGACTCAGTAGATCAATTTGTGGACAAGTAACAAATTTACAGTTTTGAAGTTTAAAATTATGAATATGATATATCCTCCCATTTTGAGGTCTTCTTTAATTTCTTTTAATAATATTTGTTAATGTACATTACAGAAGTCATGTACCTATTTCATTATCTTTATTCTTACATATTATTTTTAAAATTTCATTATTTAATTATTTACTTCTTAGATATGCACCTGTTTCATCTCAGCTCCAGCAATTTTGTTAAATTTACTTACAAATTGAATAGTTTATCTGTAGATTCTTTTGAATTTGCTGAGTAATTATGTCATCTATGAATCTGACAAAGTTTTTACATCTTTTCCTTTCTTATGTCTTTTGTTTATTTCTCTTGCTTTATTGCATTGGCTAGAACCTCCAGTACAATATTGAATAGAAGAGATGATACAAGGCTTTTAATAGTCATCATAAATCATGATGTATGCTGTAGATTTTTGCATGATATCCTTTATTAGATTAAGGAAACTCCCCTTTATTTCTAATTACTAAAAGATTTATGAATGTTTGTTCTAATTGATCACTGCATGTATTGAGATTATCATGTTTCTTTTTCACTCTGTTAATGTAATATATTACATTGATTGATGTTTAAAAGACAAACACTGAATTCCTAGAATAAACCTATGTTGCTTGTGATGTGTTATAGATGATTATCCTATGTATGGGGGGTATGCGTGTGTGTGTGTGCAGGATTGCTCGTATTTTTATTGTAACATTGTAACATTGATTTAATATTTAAAATCAGTCAAGGTAAACCTCACTTTGATCATTGTATCATCCTTTGGAAATATTGCTGGATTCAGTTTCATAATATTTTGTTCAGAAAATTTGCATTTATATTCTCAAGAGATCTTGGGTTATAATTTGCTTTTATTTTAATGTCCTTATCAGGTTTGGGCATCAAGATTATGTTGGCCTCGTAAAATGTGTTAAAAATTATTTATTTTTTCTAGTGTCTGGAACAATTTGTGTAACATTATTTTTCCTTATATGTTTGGAAGAATTCAGCAGTGAAGCAATCTGGACCTGAGGGTTTGTTGTTGTTGTTGTTGTCAGGATTTAATTTCTTTAATAGCTGTAAAACTATTATTTTATATCTTATTGAATTAGTTTGGGTAAGTTATATTTTTCAAGGAATTTACTCATTTTATTTAGATTGCCTAGGTTATCAGCATAATGCTGTTTATTATAGTCTCATATTAGCCTTTGGATGCCTGTAAGTTCTGTAGTGATACCCTTACACTCATTAATTTCTGATATTGGTAATTTCTTTTGCTTCTTTTTCCTTGATTAGTTTTACTGGGGCTTTATCAATTTTACTAAGCTTTTCAGAAAAACAACTTTTAACTTTCTTGTTTTTTCTTTAGTTTATGACTATTTTCTCTTTTATTGATTTCTGCTTTAAGCTTTGTGTATTCCTCCAGTCCTAAATTCTTGACACTAATTAGTTTCCAACCTTTATTTTTCTAATATGTACATTTAACCTATCAATTTTTCTCTAAAACTGTTTTATTTATTTCCAACATCTTTATGTTTTTATTATCATTGTACATAAAAGCTTTCTAATTTCACTTTTAATATCTCCTCTGACCCATAGGCTATTTAGAAGGGCATTGCTTAATTTCTAAATATTTAGAGATCTTCTAGTTATCATTCTTTCATTAATTTAATCATTTGAGACATGGTTTATTGCCCAGAATATGGATGATTTTGGTAAAATGTTACGTATGCACTTGAAACAAATGTACAGTTATTTTGCTTCATTTTCTAGAAATGTCATTTAGGAAAATGTGGTTTAGAACAGTCTTTTTTTTCCCCCTCCACTTGTTCTCTCAGTTATGGAGAAGCATGTGTAAAATATCTGTATTAGTTTCCCAGGGCTGCTGTAACAAATTACCACAAACTTGGTGGCTTCAAAGAAGAGAAATTTACTCTCTTAACAGTTTGGAGGCCAGAAATCCAGTTAAGATGTCAATAGGATTGGTTCCATCTGCAAGCTGTTCTGTGCCTCTCTCCAGGCTTCCTTCCAGTGGCTGCTGGCAATCTTTGATGTTCCTTGGCTTGTAGATGCATCATTTCCTTCTCTGTCTCCATCTTCTCGTCGCCTTCTCCTCTGTGTGTGTCCTTTGCTCTTCTGTCTCCTATAAAGACACTGGACATGGATTTAGAGGCCACCCTGGCAATCCAGAATGGTCACAGCTCGAGATCATTAACTTGATTGTATCTACAAAGACTCTCCAAATTGGGTCACATTCACAGGTTTCAGAGATCAGGACACAGATATTTTTTAAGGAGGACAGTGGTTATTCAACCCATTACAATCCCCAACTACAACTATGAATTTGTCTGTCTTTCCTCTTTGTTCTAGCAATTTTTACTTTATGTATTTTAAACATGTTATTAAATGCATGAAATTTTTGGTTTATTCTTTCTGCTGAATTGACTATTTTATCATAATGAAATGTCTCTCTTTACCTCTCATAATACTTCTTACCTTAAAATCTACTTTGCATATTAATACAGCTATATAAGCTTTCTTTATTGTTTTTATATTATATGTGTTTTAAATCTTTTACTTTCAGCCCTTCTTTGTCTTATATTTAAAGCTTGTCTCTTATAAACATCATAGAGTAAGGTTTTGTTGTTTTATTCAGTCTTAGTTGTTCATTGGTGTGTTTGGAACATTAAAACTTAATAATAAAAATTAAAAATAAATAAATTTAATATAGTTACTGATATAAAGTCTAAGTCTTGGTATTTGTTTCATGTGTTTGTTCCTTTATTCCTCATTTCTCACATTTTTTAATTCATCAAGTATTTTTATTATTCTATTTCCCCAGTAGCTTTTAAGTTATATTCCATTTTTTATTCTTAAATGACTACTCTAGAGATAGACATCCTTGATTTACTATAGTCTGCTAAAATTGTACTTTTACCACTCTCCAAACAACGCAAGTACCGAAACTATTAATAGTTAATTCCATTTATGTCCTCCCCCTCTTTTTGTATTGTTGCCATACGTTTTGCAAAAAGAAAAGCTTCAGCTGAATTAAATTTAAAAGAGTTTAATTGAGCAATGAACGATTCGCAAATCAGGCAGCCTCCCGAGCCAAAGTAAGCTCAGAGACTCCAGCCCAGCTGCGTGGGGGAAGAGGATTTACGGCCAGAAAAAGGAAACTGACGTACAGAAAACAGAAGTGAGGTACAGAAACAGCCGATTGGTTATAGCTCAGCGTTTGCCTTATTTGAAAACAGTTCAAACAGTTGGCCACATTTGATTGGCCAAAACTCGGTGACTGGCGTAAGAGTAGTCTGCGGTCTGTTTACATCTTCACTTGTTATAGTTTGCAGTGTAGGGAGAAACCTTTAGGCTGAGCTTAAACTACGTTAAGGCTTTAGGCTAAACTTGATTTAACAATTTACATGTATTCTATATTTCAAAGACACTGTTGTCTTTATAAAAACAGTATTTATTTATATTTACACCGTAGTGAATTCTTAGAATTTTTATGTTGCCTCAGCATCCATTTAGAATATGTTTAGCTTTCGCATGCCAGAAGCAGGATTTAGTCACCCTTAATGCCTTTTATAGTTCTGTACCTCCTCCCAATTTTTCAACGTGGTCGAGCCAGATATCTGCCTTATACAACTGCCTCCTGGTGACCACCTCTCTATGGGACAGCTAGATAAAACCTACTTGACTAGCGTCCCTGCCCTCTGTGCCCTGCATGGACTTCGCAGATATGCTGCCGTGACCACCTCTCAGTCGCAGCATGACTGCCTGGAACATGTGCCTGCTTTCTTTAAACTCACCAATTAGAACTCCCCATGGGAGATACCTGAGCTTGTAGATGCAAGATGCTGGGTCATACTCTGGTCCCCAATAAAGGCATTGGCCGATGGATCCCCTTCTCTCTCTCTCTCTACATTCCTCGCACTGACCAACCTCTTTGTGATCTTCAGGCGTGCCATACCCCCAGCCCGTAATAAAATCTTTACTTCCATCTTGTGTTTCTTGTAATGACTGAAGAGGTTTTCTCTATCATAAAGACCCTAAATGAAAACATACCCGCATATGAGCTCTTTCTGGTGTGTTTCCTTCTTATTGCAATTCTGTCAATTCTATATGAAACTATTTTCCTTCAGCCTGAAAAAGTCTCTTTGGCATTTTTGTATTGTAGAGCTTCTGACAACAAATTCTTTAAACATTTTTCTAATTGAGGTTCCTCTGAAGGTTATTGTCCATGTTTCCTGGCTGCTTTTAAAATGGATTACACTTTAAAACAGATTTTTTACAATATTATTGTGTTGTGTCTAGGTAAGAATTTCTTTGTATTGCTTGGGTTTGCACAGTTTTTTTTTTTTGTTTTGTTTTGTTTTTTGACAGAATTTCACTCTTATCACCTGGGCTGGAGTGCAGTGGTGCGATATCTCAGCTCACTGCAACCTCCGCCTCCGGGGTTCAAGTTATCCTCCCACTTCAGCCTTCCAAGTAGCTGCAATTACAGGCCTGTGCCTCCATGCCTGGCTAATTTTTACCCTTTTAGTAGAGATGGGTTTTCACCATGTTGACCAGGCTGGTCTCAAACTCCTGACAAGAGGTGATCTGCCCACCTCGGCCTCCCAAACTGCTGGGATTATAGGCATGAGCCACCACGCCAGGCCTGTATAGCCTTTTGAATCTGTAATTTAATGATGTCTTGCATCAGTCTTGGAAAATTCTCAGTTATTAATTCTTCAAATGTTGTTTATGCTCAGTTCTCTCTCTCTTCTCATCGAGGGACTTCAGTTAAACATGCTAGGCTTTATTCTTCTATGTATTTAGTCTGTATTTTTTAATCTTTTTATATATTGGTGCTTGGTTTTGAGTATTTTCTTCTGTCCTAGCTTCCAGTTCATTGATTTTCTTTCAGAGTCTAACCTGCTATTAATCTCACACAAATTCTTAATTTCAGCAATCATATTTTACTTTTACAATTCTAGACTTTTTATTTTCCAAATCTGCCCTCTTCCTTTTTTTTTTTTCTTTTTTTTTTTTTTTTTTTTGAGACAGGGTCTCACTTTGTTGCCCAGGTTGGAGCACAGTAGCATAATCATAGCTCACTGCAACCTCAACCTTCACAGGCTCAAGCAATTCTCCCACCTCAGCCACCTGAGTAGCTGGGAATGCAGGTGTGCACCACCACACCTGCACATCTGGATTATATATATATATATGTATATATACTTTTTTTTTTTTTGTCGAGACAGGGTTTCGCCATGTTGCCCAGGCTGGTCTCAAACTCCTGAGCTCAAACGATCCACTCTCCTCAGCCTCCCATAGTGTTAGAATTACAGGCGTGAGCCACCACATCCCACCCTGTTCTTTTTAATAGTTTCTAGTTCTTACAAGTTTCAATTATACCCTTGAACAGGTCTGTAGTTCTAATGGGTCAGTTTCTGTCATCAGTAATTGTGTGTGTTATTTTATCTCTCCAAATATCTGATTATCTTTGATTGTGTATCAGGAATTATATTTGAAAACTGTGTCTGTAGAAATAATTTCAAGGCCTTAGATAACCCATCTTCTTCCAGATGGAATTTTTGTCGTTGTTTCTGCAGGCATCTGGGGACATTAGCAATCTAGGACCACTCTAATTCAGTCTCAGGAACTGTGATTTTCCAGGGCCACCCACAGTACCAGTACTTGAAGTACTAGTTCCAGTCTCTGAGACAGCAGATTTATTTTCAGTTAACCCTGATTACCAGGGCCTAGTTCTTGTGGCCTCAGAACACATCAGAAGGTATTACCAGGTCTTCCATTTGGGGCAGGCCCTGGACTTCCATTGTTGTCCCTTAACTTCATGAGAAAATCAAAAGTCTGTTCAGCCTCTCAGTTGCCCTGTCCTGATTCAGCTGCCCATTCCCAAACAATAAGCAGCCCAGTTGCCAAGCCCAAATACCCAGCTCTCAACTGGATTCTCATCTTCTCCTAGATCATGGCCCAGGAATGCTTCACTAGTTTGTTAGCTTTCTGATGCTTTAACAGATAAATATTTTTAATTCTCTAGTATTTCTAGCCTTTCTTGAGGGTGGATGGTTGGAGCAATATTTTATTTGAACTGTTGAGATTACTATTACTAGAAGCACAGCCTGAAAAATTTTTATTTTTAATTTTAATTCATTCATTTCTAAATTTATCCAATTAAATTCACTCAGTTTTAATTTCAAGTGTTTTGGGATTTGGGTTGAAGAAATTTTGTTCTAGTTTATAGCAACACAGTATACTATGTACTACTGCTATATTTTAAAATGTATTTAGGGGTTTTTGTGGACTAATATATGATCACTTTTACACAGATATCATCTTATGATATCAAACTTAGATTTGATGAAATGAGTTGGTAAGCTTCATATCTTTTATATGTTGTGAAACCTTGAAATTACATTTGGAAGTATATTTTTGAATGAATTTTGGTAATTTATATTTCCATTTATATCATTTAGGTTTTCAAAATATTTAACCCCCTGTAGTCTACAGTTTTATAAATATTCTCATATACATAAAAATATGTTTAAATTCTTTTTCCTACTGTGTATATTTGTGTTTTCTCTCATCCGTTATACTTTATCTTTTAGCAAATGTTTTTGTATTTTATTTTTCTAAAAAAGCTAACCTTGGTTAATAACAAAAATGGAAATTAAGAAAGCAAATGGAAAAGAGTAGGAGAAAACTGTATAAATACTATAACACTATGATCAAAGAGCTATTTAAAATGAAAAGAATGTGGATTGAGTTAATACATGCATGCAAATACTATAGGAAATCATATCAGTAAGAAAGGCAGGAAACATCATATTATGCCCATTGAAGCTACAACTTTATAAAAATGTACCTATGTGTTAGCAAAGATTAAAAGCAAATAATGAACGTAAAAATAGCTATAGCTTAGTGACTCATGAGATTTCTGTCATTCATTATTTAAACTCACTGTTATTTATCCTGCTCTTCCTTTTTCCAGGAATTCCTTGTGGGCTACCCCCCACCATCACCAATGGAGATTTCATTAGCACCAACAGAGAGAATTTTCACTATG
The DNA here is from genome assembly GCF_029281585.2 of Gorilla gorilla gorilla. NCBI lineage: Eukaryota > Metazoa > Chordata > Mammalia > Primates > Hominidae > Gorilla > Gorilla gorilla. The sequence continues at coordinate 49,233,572 of NC_073224.2, read as the reverse complement.
GATCAGTGGTGACCTACCGCTGCAATCCTGGAAGCGCAGGGAGAAAGGTGTTTGAGCTTGTGGGTGAGCCCTCCATATACTGCACCAGCAATGATGATCAAGTGGGCATCTGGAGTGGCCCGGCCCCTCAGTGCATTATACCTAACAAATGCACGCCTCCAAATGTGGAAAATGGAATATTGGTATCTGACAACAGAAGCTTATTTTCCTTAAATGAAGTTGTGGAGTTTAGGTGTCAGCCTGGCTTTGTCATGAAAGGACCCCGCCGTGTGCACTGCCAGGCCCTGAACAAATGGGAGCCAGAGCTACCAAGCTGCTCCAGGGGTGAGTCTGACTGAGGCCTAGAAGGGCCCTGCCAGTGACATGCATTGCTGTTGGATCAGGAGACTAGTATTTGTTCAGGTGGAGGGATTTGTGCTGAGCAGGGTCGAGGAGCAAATTTTCTAGGTAGTGAACATGAAATTCAGAAGGTGTGTGTACATGCACATGTGCTGAAATTGAGAAGCAAAGCTCAACCTGGGCAAGGGATATGATGTTTCTTTGGGGTTCTTATAAACAGATCTATCAATTACCTTTGAGTATAATAATGGTTGATACAAAATGAGTGATTCCTCTGGTCGGGCACTATAATACAGGCTATGTGTGAATTTTAATCCTTAAAACAAAGTTATTAGGTAGTTACCAGTTGTTCTATGTTTGTCTGTTTTGTTTTGCTTGAGATACTGTCTTGATCTGTCACTCACGTTGAACCACTGTGGTGCCATCATGACTTAGTTCAACCTCTGCCTCCCTGGCTCAAGCAAGTCTCCTGCCTGAGCCTCCCAAGTAGCTGGGAATATAGGTGCATGCCACCATGCCTGGATAAGTTTTTTATATTTTTTTTGTAGGGATAGAGTCTCACTATGTTGCCCAGGCTGGTCTCGAACTCCTCAGCTCAAGCAATTCACCCACCTTGGCCTCCCAAAGTGCTGGGATTATAGGCATGAACCACCGTGCCCGGCCTCTATGTTTTACAGAGAATATGTGCCTTAGACACATCAGATAACTTTCTGAGACAGTAACTTGCAGACAAAACTGGATTGCAAGTCCACCTCACTCCAGAGCCTTGGCTTTGCTAATCAGCATTCAGTCATGAAATCAAAACTTACTCTAGATACTTTCAAGGAGGGAGGGATTTCATGCAGGTTGTATTAGTCTGTTCTCACATTCCTATAAAAAACTACTTGAGCCTGGGTAATTTATAAAGAAAAGATGCTTAATTGACTCAGAGTTCTGTAGGCTGTACAGGAGGCATGGCTAGAGACCCCTCAGGAAAGTTACAATCATGGTGCAAGGTAAAGAGGAAGCACGCATATCTTCATATGCTTGGCAGGAGAGAGAGAGAGCAAGGCAGAGGTGCTACACACTTTGGAACAAGCAGATCTCGAGAGAACTCTATCACAAGACAGCACTAGGGTGATGGTGCTCAACCATAAGAAACCACCTCCATGATCCAGTCACCTCCAACCAGGCTCCTTCTCCAACACTGGGAATTACCATTTGACATGAGATTTGGGAGGGGACATAGAGCCAAACCATATCGCAGCTAATAGGTCACAAAAATGTTAGAAGGGCAGGAAAAGCAATAGGACAAAGGCAAAGTTACGAGAGATCAGGGAGCTGCTGTGGCTCCCAGTCTACAGCACAGGAGCCTGGACTGATGGTGAAATGGCCAGCCCCTCCCACTGAGCAGGCAGCTCCCTGTAAGCTGCTAATGCAGCAGGAGCCACCACGGCTGCCAGAATGCAGCTGATATTGCTGGAGCCAAAGTCATTGGCATCGTTACAATTGAAGCTGTAGCTACTCACTGAAGCCATCTATACTGCCACTGCCCGAGCCACTTCTAGAAGTAGAACAGATTCTGCCATTATCCTGCTTTTTAATTTGGTATATATGCCTCCAACTGGCAGAACCTAACCAGAGCCCAGCTATCAAGGAAGATGAACAATTGTAGTTTTAAGGCTTCCTTTGCTAGCTGTCAAAAGACAGTGCAGAAGTGTGAGGCTGGGGGCCAACAGAAATTTAACCAGCACAGCACCTCAATATTACATGACCAGGCATTGATTAGTCAAGGGAAACACTGGGTGATGAGCCCTGAAAATGGACATTAGAGCATCAGAGTATTTACAAACTCCCTAAAGAAGTCATTTTTCTATTCCAGTCCCCCATTTGATGCTTGAGAAAGCTGAAGTCCAGAAAAGGGAACTGATCTGCTCAAAGACAAACTGAAATTACTTTTTCCATTTTATAACAGTTTTGTGTAATTTAGTTGAGATCCAAATGTGTTCTGATTTCCCAAGATCAGATCAACTATATTAAGAGAGAGCCAGCACTGCCCTTACAATATGTTGCGTAAATACACACTCTCATCATGGTGACAGTAGGTCTTTCAGATTTTGTTCGACAGTTTCCCACCTTCTCACTGAAGTGAAATGAATGACTAGGCAGCACCTTGCTACATAGCATGAGGAGAGGAGACCCATAGTTCTTTACCACCCTATGTCAGGTGGCCACTGAGAGAAGACTTGAAAGGAGATGAGCATAGATATATGGACGCTATTTGTTGCACCAGTGTGATAGGTGATGGAGGGACCTATTAGATGAGACATGGGCAGGGGCACTCCTTCATGGCCTAAAATGCAAGGCTAAATTGGTGATGTATTTCTAGACAGGAAGCATGAAGATATAAAAATCCATCATCCCTCCCAATTTTGTACTGGGTGAACAGTAATTGGAAGCATTCTAGAAGGAACTGTCCATTGCGAAATCTTAGTTGCATACTTTAGATGAAAAACAATGAATTGGGGATACCTCTGTTTTAGTCACAGTTGTGCAATGTGTCAGTTCTGTGACTGATGGCAAGACATCTTCCTCGCCCTGTGTATTTAGTTTATCAATGTAATAAGGCTGTTATTCTAACTTTATTATTATATATAGATTCGTAATTATTATTCCCTTGGCCAGTTTAACAGTGAGAAAAAAGTTGTTTTCACACAATTAGCAGTACTTTGTTTCTGTCTCCCCAGTATGTCAGCCACCTCCAGATGTCCTGCATGGTGAGCATACCCAAAGGGACAAGGACAACTTTTCACCCGGGGAGGAAGTGTACTACAGCTGTGAGCCCGGATATGACCTCAGAGGGGCTGCGTCTCTGTGCTGCACACCCCAGGGAGACTGGAGCCCTGCAGCCCCCACATGTGAAGGTGACTAGACTCTTATCTGGCTTGATATTTTTAGCTTGCATCTTTTTTCTCCACATGCCAGTGATTTCTGTTCATTTTTCTTTTTCTCCAGTGAAATCCTGTGATGACTTCATGGGCCAACTTCTTAATGGCCGTGTGCTATTTCCAGTAAATCTCCAGCTTGGAGCAAAAGTGGATTTTGTTTGTGATGAAGGGTGAGTATGAGCTTGCCTGACCTGCTGGACATTGAAATTGGGGTTGGGAATCAGTCTAAAAAGGGGAGATTTGGTGTGGCTTAAAAGAAAGACACACACACACACACACATTCAGAGAGATGAACTTTCAAAGTACACACAGGAAGAAAGGAAAGAAACATATAGAACTAATAACATGAGATATGAAGAGGAAACTGGAACATATATTAACTGGCAAGTTCAAAGGCAAGTATAACTACTGGTTATGAATATATAAGTAACACATTAAGCAAAAAATATCAGCCAGAAACGGTGGCTCACGCCTGTAATCCTAGCACCTTTGGGAGGTTGAGGCGGGCAGATCACCTGAGGTCAGGAGTTGGAGACCAGCCTGGACAACATGATGAAACCCTGTCTCTACTAAAAATACAAAAGTTAGCTGGGTGTGGTGGCATGTGCCTGTAATCCCAGCTATTCCGGAGGCTGAGGCACCAGAATCACTTGAACCTGGGAGGCGGAGTTTGCAGTGAGCCGAGATGGCACCATTGCACTCCAGCGTGGACAATAAGAGTGAAACTCCATCTCAGGAAAAAGAATCATATTTTACAAGCAAAAAGGAATATGAGTAATTTAGAGAGTCCCAGAAAAAACTGGAAGTAACAAAAGCTTATTATAAAAAGCTAGGATCCTTTAAGAATCATTTCAGTAAATTCTTTAAATCATCAACAGTGAAATTTGTAATAGGACTGAAAATGTAAAAATCAGCAGTTTTAAAAAAAATCCAGCCATATATCATTTGGTTAGTCATGGGCTCTGGGCTCTGAGCTGGGGTCCTGATGGCTGCTGTTAATATTTCCAGCAAGGTCATTACCTTGTTTATGTCCACCTAGTGCTCTTCGCAGGGTGCACATCTCTACACGGGAGCTGACCAGCATAGGCAACAAAGCACCTGATCCCAAAATGTAACACAGAATCTTGGCAGCCTCCAAATGCCAGCACCCAGTAAGAGTTAGGAGGGCATCGGGGTCCAGCAGACATTGAGAATTTTCGACAATTGCATGCAAAAAATAAGTCCTCTCTTCTTTCCTTTTTCCCCTAGAATATTCACGCTTACTCTTCAGCAGCCCAAACTGCCCTTTTGAGCCTTCTTCACGCCATCACAGATGTGGAGATGAAAGGACAATCTGTTCTCTCGCCAGCTATTTCCCACTTTTCCACTCCAAACTGGGAGCTGTTTTACTTGTTGTTCCAGGGTCAGAGTTAGGAAGGCATTGCATTAGAAGACTGGGTTTCTAATAACAACAATGAGTGATTTATCAGGTTATCATGGAGTAATCAGTGAAACTCCAAGCCTGGGTCCTGGGTCAAGGGGATGGCGCCTATGTCATGACCACCTTTTTCAATTCAAGCAGGACTATCATGTGACCAAGCTACTGCATTTTGCCATTCTATATTGTTCCCTTCTGGAGGCTGTGATTTTTCCAGAATAAGGTAGCCTGTGCAACTCTGCCACCTGCTGGCTTCAGGTCCTCATAATCCTGAAATTGGGGCTGGGCGTTAGATTGTGAACTAAGTGTCCTCTTGGCTGAAACAGCTCACTATTCACTCCTATTTTCTTCTTTAGATTTCATTTAAAAGGCAGCTCTGCTAGTTACTGTGTCTTGGCTGGAATGGAAAGCCTTTGGAATAGCAGTGTTCCAGTGTGTGAACGTGAGTAGCAGGAGTAACATTTCAGGCCAGTCTCTCCCCTTCATCTGTTCAGTATTTGACCCATGACCTCCCCTAATGTGGTTCTTCAATTTTCTAGTCTGAATTATTGATTTGAAAATTGCTTATTTTAATAATGTTTGGTTGTGAATCAAATGTATACATCACCTGTCTTTGGAACCATCTGATCTGTCTCTGTCCTTCTGTATTCTGTGTTCTAGTGCGATAAATCCTATGGTAGCGTGCTTCTAGGTCAGGAGAGATTAGATAATGTGAAGGCTTAACAATTTGCTTTCTTTCTCTTTCTTTTCTTTCTTTTTTCTCTTCCTTCCTTTCTTCAGTTCTTTCTTCCCTTCTTCTCTTTGTCTCCCCTTTCTTCCTTCCTTCCTCCTTCTTTCTTTTCCATTTTGTTCTTCCATCAGGTGCAGTCAGTCTACAATTTTTGTATATATTTGATAATACACAAATATTAAACATGGCTTTATTTAATCAATATTTATTGTTCACATACTTTGTGCCTGATGTTCATCTAGCCACTGGAGTTATATCAGTGAACAAGATGAATGAATTCCCTGTCCCCATGTTGTTTCTACTCAGTTGGGGAGAGGGACAAGAAAAAAAAATAAATACAATGCTATGAAGATAGTAGAGCAAAGCATTTAGGCATGAGGGAAAAGTGAGGAGCAACATTAGACAAGGCGAGCAGTTTGAGACTCCTTAAATTCTCAAAACATGTACCTAAATAATTTATGCTGAGAGATTCATAAATAATAAGTCATTTTTAAAAATTTATTATACTTTAAGTTCTAGGGTACATGTGCACAACGTGCAGGTTTGTTACATATGTATACACGTGCCGTGCTGGTGTGCTGCACCCATTAACTCGTCATTTACATTAGGTATATCTCCTAATGCTATCCCTCCACGCTTCCCCCACCCCACAACAGGCCCTGGTGTGTGATGTTCCCCTTTTTGTGTCCAAGTGTTCTCACTGTTCAATTCCCACCTATGAGTGAGAACATGCAGTGTTTGGTTTTTTGTCCTTGTGATAGTTTGCTGAGAATGATGGTTTCCAGCTTCATCCATGTCCCTAAAAAGGACATGAACTCATCATTTTTTATGGCTGCATAGTATTCCATGGTGTATATGTGCCACATTTTCTTAATCCAGTCTATCATTGATGGACATTTGGGTTGGTTCCAAGTCTTTGCTATTGTGAATAATGCAGCAATAAACATATGTGTGCATGTGTCTTTATAGCAGCATGATTTATAATCCTTTGGGTATATACCCAGTAATGGGATCGCTGGGTCAAATGGTATTTCTAGTTCTAGATCCTTGAGGAATCACCACACTGTCTTCCACAATGGTTGAACTAGGTTACAGTCCCACCAACAGTGTAAAAATGTTCCTATTTCTCCACATCTTCTCCAGCACCTGTTGTTTCCTGACTTTTTAATGATAGCCATTCTAACTGGTGTGAGATGGTATCTCACTGTGGTTTTGATTTGCATTTCTCTGATGGCCAGTGATGATGAGCATTTTTTCATGTGTCTGTTAGCTGCATAAATGTCTTCTTTTGAGAAGTGTCTGTTCATATCCTTCACCCACTTTTTGATGGGGTTGTTTTTTTCTTGTAAATTTGTTTGAGTTCATTGTAGATTCTGGATATTAGCCCTTTGTCAGATGAGTAGATTGCAAAAATGTTCTCCCATTCTGTAGGTTGCCTGTTCACTCTGATGGTAGTTTCTTTTGCTGTGCAGAAGCTCTTTAGTTTAATTAGATCCCCTTTGTCAATTTTGGCTTTTGCTGCCATTGCTTTTGGTGTTTTAGACATGAAGTCCTTGCCCATGCCTGTGTCCTGAATGGTATTGCCTCTGTTTTCTTCTAGGATTTTTATGGTTTTAGGTCTAACGTTTAAGTCTTTAATCCATCTTGAATTAATTTTTGTATACAGTGTAAGGAAGGGATCCAGTCTCAGCTTTCTACATATGGCTAGCCAGTTTTCCCAGTACCATTTATTAAATAGGGAATCCTTTCCCCATTTCTTGTTTTTGTTAGGTTTGTCAAAGATCAGATGGTTGTAGATGTGTAGTATTATTTCTGAGGGCTCTGTTCTGTTCCATTGGTCTATATCTCTGTTTTGGTACCAGTATCATGCTGTTTTGGTTACTGTAGCCTTGTAGTATAGTTTGAAGTCAGGTAGTTTGATGCCTCCAGTTTGTTCTTTTGGCTTAGGATCGACTTGGCAATGCAGGCTCTTTAAATAATGTCATTTTTAAAAAATGAGCCCCATATGTTCAATAATCAGTAGACTACTGATTTCTCCTAGTCTCCCCATTTATAATTTCCCCAATAGAAGATAGAAATTTGCTTCATTTCTTGATTCTAATGATTGGGAAACGTGTTTCTTTAGAAAACCATGAAATTTTACTAAAATGTTTATGTCGTTAGAAATATACTTGGACATCTTACAGTGCTTTTTAGAGTAAAATTTTGGAAGAACATAACTTATATAGAGATTCTTGCTGTCTAAGAAATTCAGTGCTCCTTGAAGCAGCATGACAAATTTCTGTTCTACCATCATGAATGAAAGCTCATTGATTGGACTATTCAAGCTTTCTCTTATTTTTCATAACTGTTGCTAGTTAAAGTAGCTTCTTCCAAATTCCAGTTCTAATGAAAAATGCCAATTAGAAATGAGGAAGAAACTGTTCTAAACAAATCAGCAGATGCTAGAAAGGAGAAACAACTTGAAACCTGACCCAGAAAGTTAAAAGAGAAAATAAATCATCAACAGACCTAGACGTTTTCAAAAGCAAAGCCATCTGAATCCATTTGGAGTTTTTTATAATGCCCTGAATATGTTTCAATTCACTGTGACAGGGCTATTGTTATCACTGAGATTGATGATCAATATCAATAAGTAATCAGCAAAAGGTTTCACCTATTTAAGATGATTAGCACATATATATACATTTGAGAAATATTTCCTAAGAACGTAGGCTCCTTCCTCAGCACTGTGTCCCCAGGATCCTGATGAGTGGCTGACACAGGACAAGTGCTTAATTAATATATATTGACTAAATGAATGAGCAACTCTTCAAAATGGCTATTTTTCTTTTTCAAATGTTTTGCTACTTCATTAAAGTTGTAAAGTTTCCATTGTCCAGGAACCATTACTATCCGGAAGATTCAGGATAGACAAGTCTCTTTTGTACTTTGCAATACACTTTCATTGACATCTCATTTAATCCAACTCTTCAAAGTCCTAATGTCTACTGTCATCTCCTTAGCATATTTTCAGCAACACCAATCATAGCACCCTGTAATTGCAGAATACCTCTGGTGAAACTCCTGAATGAAACTTAGAGCTTTTGCGTTTTTTCTAGAAATCTTTTGTCCAAGTCCTCCAGTTATTCCTAATGGGAGACACACAGGAAAACCTCTGGAAGTCTTTCCCTTTGGAAAAGCAGTAAATTACACATGCGACCCCCATCCAGACAGAGGGACGACCTTCGACCTCATTGGAGAGAGCACCATCCGCTGCACAAGTGACCCTCAAGGGAATGGGGTTTGGAGCAGCCCTGCCCCTCGCTGTGGAATTCTGGGTTAGTGCTCATTTCCCCACAACCCTAATGGGTTCAGAATATCTAACCCAGGCCCTCCATATTTCCATAATTACAATGTGGTATTTATTTGTGCATTTGCCACAGTGGAATGCCAAACCAATGATAGATGGTTCTAAGGTAGGTCAACACATAAGATCTTGATGACCTTTGCTGATGGAGGGACTGATGAAAAAGAGGGAGGCGGTGAGTGGTGGGAAAGTCCTTCATTAGAATCATATGAATTAAAAACACATGCCTGTGAATCTCCTTATTGAAATGTTTGGTTTAGAAATCTGACCTAGAAAATCGGTGGCTCCTTCTGCCAGGAAATGTCTTGAGTTCCCTCCCATGCTTGTCAGCCTCTCATTGGAGTTTTGATGACTTGAAGTACAAGGAAACCATACCCGAAAGGTGGAACCTGGGCAGAAAAACTCTTTCTGGCTTCCTAAAAATGTGAAAAATTAAATTGGAGCTATCTTTACATTAAATGATATAAGCATTAGCTGAGCGTGGTGGCAATTGCCTGTGGTCCCAGCTACTCGAGAGGCTGAGATGGGAGTATCACTTAAGCCTGGGAGGCAGAGGTTGCAGTGAGCCAAGATTGTGCCACTGCACTCCAGCCTCGGTGACAGAGCGAGACCCTATCTCAAAAACAATAAAAATAGGCTTTGGGAGGCCAAGGCTGGTGGATCACTAGAGGTCAGGGGTTCCAGACCAGCCTGCAAACACAGTGAAACTCCAACTCTACTAAAAATAGAAAAAAAAATTAAAAATAAAAATAAATTATATGAGTAGAAAGACCAGATAGCAGGCTAGTCTTCCAGATAATATACTTCCTTATAAGCCTATGCTAATGGAACTTTCCTTTCTATTTTACAGGGAAGTTTTTTTTTTTTCATAACTAAAATTTTCTTTTCTTCTGGCATCAAATCTACCAAGGAAGAGAAAAGAGGAAACACATTGGGTATCTTTTTATTAACTCAAATATTCTTGATTTCTTGGTCTCTAGGTCACTGTCAAGCCCCAGATCATTTTCTGTTTGCCAAGTTGAAAACCCAAACCAATGCATCTGACTTTCCCATTGGGACATCTTTAAAGTACAAATGCCGTCCTGAGTACTATGGGAGGCCATTCTCTATCACATGTCTAGATAACCTGGTCTGGTCAAGTCCCAAAGATGTCTGTAGACGTGAGTAAACTTGCGTTGGATCTTTCCCATGTCTGCAAAAGCTTCTTATGGAATTATTTCAAATGTGGGATATGAGAAACCTTTTCTGAAAAGTGTTCGGATAGATGGATGTAAGAGTTTTTCTTGTAGGTCATCCTTGATTGTTGCTTGAAATGTTAACTTCATGAGAATGTTTCAAGAAATAGTTATAGAGAAAATCTTCATTCCCTATGGGAAAGAAAATAATAAATGACTAGATCAGGAAAAAAAATGGTGTAGGAAGACAAATTCTGTTTGAATTATAAGGTGGGAAGAAATCCTTTGCAAACTTTGAAATATATTGATAGTAAATAATGCCATAAATGACCTTTACATTTTGATAAGGGATGCAAGGTCTCTGCACAGATCTAAATCTAGATCTAAATAGATCCGGAGGGAAGGTATTTTTGAAAGTGGGGCTTAGTAGGTGGCTGATCCTCAGCACTCTGATGAGTTTTCTCAAGGTGCCAAAATCCGTGGAACCGTCAGAACTGGGTGTTTTCTTCAGGAAGCTACATGCAGGTTGAGACCTTACGTACTGAAGAGAGTTCAGATTACTCTACCTGGCTCCAAAATACTTTCTTTCCCACAGGTAAATCATGTAAAACTCCTCCAGATCCAGTGAATGGCATGGTGCATGTGATCACAGACATCCATGTTGGATCCAGAATCAACTATTCTTGTACTACAGGGTGAGTTGGCAGCAACATCTCTTGGTTCAAGAGTTCCAGCACAGCGATAGTACTTTCTAGCCACATCTCAGCAAGGAAACTAGGCTATTGCCACCTGCTCTTAAGAGGCTTGAACACAGGTGTTAACTCTTGATTGAAATGAACAAAGATAGGAGAAGATTAGGGAAAAAATCTGTATCCTTGCTGGAAACCAGGGCAGTGCACATATAAAGAGTATGCTGTTCACTGGATGGGAAGGAAAAAAAATTAGAAGTGTAGTAGTCAAAGCACACAAACAACCCTAACCCAGAGTAGACATTGCTGGAAGAAAGGGAAGACCATGTAGCAGCTGTGTGAGAGAATGAATCTTAATGATAACAGCATGATCCCTTGCTAGGGCTGCCATCAACAAGTACAGGCCTTCCTCGTTTTATTGTACTTCGCAAATGTTATGCTTTTTACAAATTGAACGCTTGTGGGAACGCTGTGATAAGCATGTTCGTCGGCATCATTTATCCAACAGCGCATGTTGACTTCGTGTCTCTGTGTAGCATTTTGGTTATTCTCACAATATCCCAGATGTTTTCATTATTATCATGTCTGTGATAGTGATCTGTCATCAGTGATCTTTGATGTTACTATTGTCATTGTTTGGGGTCCCTACAAACCGCACCCATATAAGACAGAAAACTTAATCAATAAATGTGCGTGCTTTGACTGCTCCATGGACTAGACATTCCCCTTCTGTCTCCCTCTCTTCAGGACTCCCTAATCCCTGAGACACAATAATACTAAAATGAGTCCAATTAATAACCCTACACTGGCCTTTAAGTGTTGACATGAAAGGGGGAGTCATGCATCTCTTACTTTAAATCAAAAGCTAGAGATGATTAAACTTACTGAGGAAGATATGTTGAAAGCCAAGATAGGCCAAAAGCCATTCTTTGTGTGCCAAACAGCTAGCAAGTTGAAAAAGGCAAAGCAAAAATACTTGAAGGAAATATAAAGTGCTATTCCAGTGAACATATGAATGATAAGAAGGTAAAACAGCCTTATTGCTGATACGGAAGAAGTTTTAATGGTCTAGATACAAGATCAACCTAGAAACATTTCTTGAAGCCAAAGCGTAATCCTGAGCAAGACCCTAACTCTCTTCAATTCTGTGAAGGCTGACAGAGATGAGGAAGCTGCAGAAAAAAAGCTGGAAGATAGCAGAATTTGGTTCCTGAGGTTTAAGGAAAGAAGCCCTCTCTATAACATAAAGGTCCAAGATGAAGCAGCCAGTGCTCATATAGAAGTTGCAGCAAGTTATCTAGAAGATCTAGCTAAGATCACTGATGAACGTATTACACTAAATAACAGATTTTCGTGTAGACAAAACAGCCATCTATTGGACTTTCATAGCTAGAGAGGAGAAGACAATACCTGGGTTCAAAGCTTCAAGGGACAGGCTGATTTTTAGGAGCTAATACCGCTGGTGACTTTGAGCTGAAGCCAATGCTCACTGACCATTCTAAAAATCCTAGGGCCCTTAAGCATTAAGTTAAATATACCTTGCCTGTGTCTATAAATGGAATAACAAAGCCTGATGACAGAGGTATGTTTGCAGCATGGTTTACTGAATATTTTAAGCCCACTGTTGAGATCTAGTGCTCAGAAAAACAGATTCCTTTCAAAATATTACTGCTCATTGACATTGCACCTAATCAGCCAAGAGCTCTAATGGAGATGGACATGGAGATGAATAGAATTTTCCTGCCTGCTAACAACAGCAGCCATTCTGCAGCCCATGGCTGAAGGAGTAATTTTGACTTTCAAGTTTCACTATTTAAGAAATACATTTTGTAAGGTGAGTCCCCACAGACAGTAATTCCTCTGATGGATCTGAACAAAATAAGTTGAAAACTGCTGGAAAGAATTCATCATTCTACATACCATTAAGAACATTCGTGATTCATGGGAAGAGCTTAAAATATCAACATTAACAGGAGTTTGGTAGAAGTTAATTCCAACCCTCATGGCTGACTTTCAGAGGTTCAAGACTCCAGCGGAGGAAATAACTGCAGATGTGGTGAAAATAGCAAGAGAACTACAATTAGAAGTGGAGCCTGAAGACGTGAAGAGTCAATCAATACAGCAATCTTATTGCTGTCTCAGCTTAAGAAATTGCCACAGCCACCCCAGCCTTCAGCAACCACCATCCTGATCAGTCAGCAGCCATCGACCTTGAGGCAAGACCCTCCACCAACAAAAAGATTACAAATTATTGAAGGTCAGATAATCTTTAGCATTTTTTATCAATAAACCTTTTTTTAAAGTATGACTTTGTTTAGACATAATGCTATTTCACACTTAATAGACTACTGTATAGTATAAACACAACTTTTAGACTCACTGAGAAATCAAAAAATTCATCTGACTCATTTGTGATATGTGTTTTATTGTGGTGGTCTGGAACTGAACCTGCAATATCTTTGAGGAATGTCTGTAACACGAAGTGGGCGGCTTAATACAACAGAAGGTTTTGGAGTTCCATTCTAGAGACTGGAAATCCAAAATCAAGGTGTTGGGAGGGCCGTGCTCCCTCTGAATCCTGTAGGGTAGGATCCTTCATTGCATCTTCCAGCTTCTGGAGCCACAGGCCTTCCTTGGCATGTGGCAGCAGAACTCCAATTTCTGTCTCTGTCCTCATACGGCCATCTTCCCTCTGGGTCTGTGTCCTCATATGCTGTTCTCTCTGTGCATGTCTGTTTCCAAAGTTTTCCCTTTTAATAAGGACACCAGTCACACTGGATTAGGGCCTACCTTCATGACCTCATCTTAAGTTGATTGCGTCTGCAAAGATTGTATTTCCAAATAAGATCACATCCACAGGGACTGGAGGTTAAGACTTCAGCATACTCGGGGGAGACACAATTCAACCTATAACAGAGCCCCTTTGAAAATGTCAGGCATCAGGTGCTCACAGCACACGGTCCAGCTGTTGGTGCTCACCCTTGCTCAGCACACAGTGGAGGCTCTGCCTCAGTCTCATTCTTCATGGGAACAGCTAAGCCAGGTAGCGAATACGGGTTACGTTTGTGTCACCACAACAGACACTGAAAGGAAGTTTGTGGTGTCCAGCACATTTGCCAGCATAGGCCTCACAGACCACAGCACCTAGAATCTGACAAAAATTAGAATAAATCCGATGTCTCCTTTTCTCTCTTTTTTTTAAGCATTTTTAAATACAATTGGTAAATTTCCTGACTGTACCCTCCTCATCTTGCATTGCTGAATAAGTGAGGAACCTCTCTATGGCATGAAGCAGATAACCATTGAGCTTATGAGAAGAAACAGGAAATACATGTAAAAGAGACCACTCTGAAAAAATCAGGAGAAATTTTACAAAAGAGATTTACTGCCAAGAAACCAGGGAAACTTTCAGAACACTCTCCTTTTCATATTTGTAACAAGATTCAATTGTACAAATACTTCTGTGAAACTAGCCATGAAGTGTGTACATGAATGAATATATGTATTCAGTGTGTTTATATATTTCATTTCATACATGTGATCTATATCATATATATATGTATATCACAATGAATATTGCAGAAAATTAAAGCAAAGAGTAAGAAGAGTTAACCAAATGTTCCCTGAATGCAGTGGGAAAAGATGAAAAGGAGAAGACAGGCAAGCACAGTGGCTCGCACATGTAATCCCAACATATTGAGAGGCCGAGGCAAGAGGATCACTTGAGCCCAGGAGCTCAAGACCAGCCTGGACAACATGGCAAAAACCCATCTCTACAAAAAAGTATAAAAATTAGCTGGGCATGGCGGCATGCGCCTGTAGTCACAGCTAGGCAGGAGACTGAAGTGGGAGGATCACCTGAGCCCAGGAGGCTGAGGCTTCAGTGAGCCTTGATGGCAACCCTGCACTCCAGCCTGGATGACAGAATGAGACCCTGTCTCAAAAAAGGAAAAAGAGAAGACATATGTAACACAGTGTCAGGATTCAAAAATGTAGCAAAAATTCCAGAAGGGTAAGCAAATAAGCTCATACGTAGCCATCACTAGGGAAACTTCTGTGTTTCAGGGATAGAGAAAAAAACTCAGATTCCAGAAATAAAACATGAAAATGTAATACCCGCAAAAGAAATAAATTTATTGACACCACATTGATTCTATATTGTATAAGATATATTGTATAACACTAAATTGTAGAAGGTAGCACTTCTATTGAGCCAAGCTAATATTCACACCTAGAGGCTCCAGGTACACATTAAAGGATAAGCAAAGACACAAAAATTGTACCATTTAAGTATGTTTCCCAGGCAATTCATAAGCAAATTTTTAAAAAGGAGAATGATGAATTCCAAAGGAAATCTCAATGAGATAGGATATAGGTAGAAAGAAAAAACAACGATAAAAAAACATACACACAAAATCTTGGCAATGTAATAATAATTTATTAATAATCTCTCTAAACTCATAGAACATATCAATAAAACTAGAAAATGTGAGACAGCAAGAAAAGATAGGCTAGACTTACATTACAGAAAAGATGAGTAGACTGACTATATAGAGTTTGACTCTAAAATTGAGAAAAGAGGTTTAAATATGTGTCACGTGTATATGTATAATATACATGCACACATATAAAATGAAATTCCTCACTGGAAAAAATATTAAGTTTAATTTCCAGATTATTAGAATGACTAAAACAGTGGAATCTATCTGTTCCATATAGTAATTGAGGGGGAAGGAAAAGGAATAGCAAGGAATCCATTTTTCTCTTCCACCAGAAATAAGCCCCCTCATGTTTGGGTCAGGTCACTTTATTCATTGCTTTCTCCACATCCTCATCATTAGGCATCATGAATTCAATGAAAAAGGCAGTGAAGGAATGACAATGAAAGCTAATCAAATGTATCATTTGTCTCAATACGTTTGATTTAATCTTCTTGTTGAAAGACAAAGTCTCCTAGACAGGATCAAAAGCAACATATCTTGTATTTATAAAAAACATGTCTCAAGTAAAATGACATAGTATTATACACACACACACACATACACACACACACACAAATTAAGGGAAAATGCAGACAAAAAATGACAGAAATAATATTTAGAGAAAGATAGAATTTAAGAAAAAAAATTGTCAAACAGGTCTGCAAAATAATTGTTTTATTTTGGTGCCAGTTACAGTCCGCAATGAAGCCAAGATATTAAGAAGCAAAGTGGGCCAGGAGAAATTAGAGCAGAAATATCTCTTTCAGTAGTGAGAGAATAAGAAAAAGAAGTAGAAAAGCTGGGAACAATAAGTAAAGTTTAGGCTAGGCCTTAGACTTCTCCTGCATTGTAATCCCTCTGGTTTGCCACATATGCATGCTGTCAGGAAGTTGATGAGGTTGGAAAGCACAATTATTTTCCATTTTTTGCCTTTAGGCACCGACTCATTGGTCATTCATCTGCTGAATGTATCCTCTCGGGCAATGCTGCCCATTGGAGCACGAAGCCGCCAATTTGTCAACGTGAGTTGAAATCTCTTTCCCCATTCACCCCACCGTTTAATCCTAGAGTTGTCCTCCTAGAATTACAAAGAATGAATCTCATCCCTCTTGGAAATGGTATCCTTCTGATATTTGAAGAATCCAGTCATATCCTTAAAATGGCTCACAGCATTCCAAACTTCCACCTTCACCTAGAAATGCTTTTTTATTTTTTCTTATCCCAAGGTCTAATTTTTCTTAAACTAGTCTTTAGCTCACTTAAACAGTCCCCCAATTTCATCCTCTGTTGGGTGAACACCTCCCAGTTTGAAGAGCATTTTGTTTAGTGAAGTCAACAAATACAAAGTCAGTGAAAGAAACCCCATATCATCTCTGCAAGCTCTTAGTATCACATCAGATATTCAAGCCATGCAGCTCTTTCTTCCTTCTTATTCTTTGTCTAAACAGGATCGTGCCATCTTCCCTGTGAGTTGTTTGGAAGATGAGCTTTCTACACTTTGGGGAGCAAAGAGGAATGAGCAATTGCAAGCTAACAAGGAATATAAAATGTGTATAATCCTGGGTTTAGCGATGGTGTGAGGAAATCAGCAATTTCAAACCCAGTTGGTGGGAGGATAAGTGGGAACAAACTTTGTAGAAGGCCAATAAACTGGCTGGGCACTGCCCTACAGTAGAGTAGGACACAGTATTCAGTTCTTCCAAGATCAGAAGAGATTGGGCGCATTTAGGGTGGTATGGCTGTAGATCAGTATCCAGTTCTTTTTATTACTTCTGAATCTGTAAGTATTGTGTTTATTATATGTAATATTGTATATTTGTGCTTTGTCTTTGTTAGTTCTTCCAGAGATTTTGTTCTTATTATTTAATAAAGATGTTATACTGAGCCACGTGTGGTGACTCAAACTTGTAATCCCAGCACTTTGGGAGGCCTAGGTGAGCAGATGGCTTGAGTCCAGGAGTTTGAGACCAGCCTGTACAACATGGTGAAACGCTGTCTCTACAAAAAATACAAAAACTAAACAGGCATGGTGGCACATGCCTATAGTCCCAACTACTCGGGAGACTGAGAGGTGGGAGGATTGCTTGAGCCAGAGAGGTGGAGGCTGCAATGAGCCATGATCGTGCCACTGCACTCCAGTCTGGGCAGCAGAGCAAGACCTTGTCTCAAAAAAAAATGCTATGCTGTATGCTTTATTATATTAATATCCAATAGAATAAAGACACATGCCTTCTATATAGAGAGAACTACATTAATAATGGTGAGATAACATAGTTAAATTCTCGTTTAGCAGGAGAAATAAAAACGTAGACTATAGGCTAGGCACAGTGACTCATACCTGTAATCCCAGCACACTAGGAGGCTGAGGTGGGCAGATCACTTGAGGTCAGGAGTTTGAGACCAGCCTGGCCAACATGATGAAACCCCGCCTCTACTAAAAATACAAAAGTTAGCCGAGTTTGGTGGTGCATACCTGAAATCCCAGCTACTCAGGAGGCTGAGGCAGGAAAATCGCTTGAACCTGGGAGGCAAGGGCTGCAGTGAGCCAAGATCACGCCACTGCACTCCAGCCTGGGGAACAGAGTGAGGATCTGTTAAAAAAAAAAAAAAAAAAAAAAAAGTGGACTCTAATAATACATGGACACATTTAGTGAAATAAACTTAACTGAGTAGAGCAGAACTTATAACAGTTTAAAACTGTAAGAACATGTCTGTACATTAGCAAATAGTAGATGAGAATAGTATTTTCAATATTTACTTCTGGTAATTTGGAATTAAAAAAAAAAACTGTTGGGAAAATTTACAACAAAGTATGATTTGAACAAACCAGGCTGGGCGTGGTGGCTCACGCGTATAATCCCAGCATTTTGAAAGGCGGAGGCATGCAGATTGCTTGAGGCCAGGAGTTCAACACTAGCCTGCCCAACATGGCCAAACCCCATCTCTACTAAAAATACAAAAATAAACCAGACATGGTGGTGCATGCCTGTGATCCCAGCTACTCGGGAAGTTGAGGTAGGAGGATTGCTTGACCTGGGAAGTGGAGGTTGCAGTGAGCCATGATCGTGCCACTAAACTCCAGCCTGGGTGACAGAGCAAGACTCTGTCCCAAGGTTTTATTTTGGTTAATTTGCTGTCTCTTTTTCCAGGAATTCCTTGTGGGCTACCCCCCACCATCGCCAATGGAGATTTCATTAGCACCAACAGAGAGAATTTTCACTATGGATCAGTGGTGACCTACCGCTGCAATCCTGGAAGCGGAGGGAGAAAGGTGTTTGAGCTTGTGGGTGAGCCCTCCATATACTGCACCAGCAATGACGATCAAGTGGGCATCTGGAGTGGCCCGGCCCCTCAGTGCATTATACCTAACAAATGCACGCCTCCAAATGTGGAAAATGGAATATTGGTATCTGACAACAGAAGCTTATTTTCCTTAAATGAAGTTGTGGAGTTTAGGTGTCAGCCTGGCTTTGTCATGAAAGGACCCCGCCGTGTGAAGTGCCAGGCCCTGAACAAATGGGAGCTGGAGCTACCAAGCTGCTCCAGGGGTGAGTCTGACTGAAGCCTAGAAGGGCCCTGCAAGTGACATGCGTTGCTGTTGGATCAGGAGATTAGTATTTGTTCAGGGGGAGGGATGTGTGCTGAGCAGGGTCGAGGAGCAAATTTTCTAAGTAGTGAACATGAAATTCAGGTGTGTGTACATGCACATGTGCTGAAATTGAGAAGCAAAGCTCAACCTGGGCAAGGGATATGATGTTTCTTTGGGGTTCTTATAAACAGATGTATCAATTACCTTTGAGTATAATAATGGTTGATACAAAATGAGTGATTGCTCTGGCCGGGCACTATAATACAGGCTATGTGTGAATTTTAATCCTTAAAACAAAGTTATTAGGTAGTTACCAGTTGTTCTATGTTTGTCTGTTTTGTTTTGCTTGAGATACTGTCTTGATCTGTCACTCACGTTGAGCCGCTGTGGTGCCATCATGACTTACTTCAACCTCCGCCTCCCTGGCTCAAGCAAGTCTCCTGCCTGAGCCTCCCAAGTAGCTGGGAATATAGGTGCATGCCACCATGCCTGGCTAAGTTTTTATATTTTTTTTGTAGGGACAGAGTCTCACCATGCTGCCCAGGCTGGTCTCGAGCTCCTCAGCTCAAGCAATTCACCCACCTTGGCCTCCCAAAGTGCTGGGATTATAGGCATGAGCCACCGTGCCCGGCCTCTATGTTTTACAGAGAATATGTGCCTTAGACACATCAGATAACATTCTGAGACAGTAACTTGCAGACAAAACTGGATTGCAAGTCCACCTCACTCCAGAGCCTTGGCTTTGCTAATCAGCATTCAGTCATGAAATCAAAACTTACTCTAGATACTTTCAAGGAGGGAGGGATTTCATGCAGGTTGTATTAGTCTGTTCTCACATTCCTATAAAAAACTACTTGAGCCTGGGTAATTTATAAAGAAAAGATGTTTAATTGACTCAGAGTTCTGTAGGCTGTACAGGAGGCATGGCTGGGAAAGTTACAATCGTGGTGGAAGGCAAAGAGGAAGCACGCATATCTTCATATGCTTGGCAGGAGAGAGAGAGAGCAAGGCAGAGGTGTTATAGACTTTGAAACAAGCAGATCTTGAGATAACTCTATCACAAGACAGCACTAGGGTGATGGTGCTCAACCATAAGAAACCACCTCCCTGATCCAGTCGCCTCCCACCAGGCTCCTTCTCCAACACCGGGAATTACCATTTGACATGAGATTTGGGAGGGGACACAGAGCCAAACCATATCACAGCTAATAGGTCACAAAGATATTAGAAGGGCAGGAAAAGCAATAGGACGAAGGCAAAGTTACGAGAGATCAGGGAGCTGCTGTGGCTCCCAGTCTACAGCACAGGAGCCTGGACTGATGGTGAAATGGCCAGCCCCTCCCACTGAGCAGGCAGCTCCCTGTAAGCTGCTAATGCTGCAGGAGCCACCACTGCTGCCAGAATGCAGCTGATATTGCTGGAGCCAAAGTCATTGGCATCGTTACAATTGAAGCTGTAGCTGCTCACTGAAGCCATCTATACTGCCACTGCCCGAGCCACTTCTAGAAGTAGAACAGATTCTGCCATCATCCTGCTTTTTAATTTGGTATATATGCCTCCAACTGGCAGAACCTAACCAGAGCCCAGCTATCAAGGAAGATGAACGATTTATTTTTAAGGGCTCCATTGCTAGCTGTCAAAAGACAGTGCAGAAGTGTGAGGCTGGGGGCCAACAAATATTTAACCAGCACAGCACCTCAATATTACATCATCAGGCATTGATTAGTCAAGGGAAACACTGGGTGATGAGCCCTGAAAATGGACATTACAGCATCAGAGTATTTACAAACTCCTTAAAGGAGTCATTTTTCTATTCCAATTCCCCATTTGATGCTTGAGAAAGCTGAAGTCCAGAAAAGGGAACTGATCTGCTCAAAGACAAACTGAAATTACTTTTTCCATTTTATAACAGTTTTGTGTAATTTAGTTGAGATCCAAATGTGTTCTGATTTCCCAAGATCAGATCAACTATATTAAGAGAGAGCCTGAGATGCCGTTACAATATGTTGTGTGAAATTACACTCTCATTATGGTGACAGTAGGTCTTTCAGATTTTGTTCGACAGTTTCCCACCTTCTCACTGAAGTGAAATGAATGACTAGGCAGCACCTTGCTACATAGCATGAGGAGAGGAGACCCATAGTTCTTTACCACCCTATGTCAGGTGGCCGCTGAGAGAAGACTTGAAAGGAGATGAGCATAGATGTATGGACGCTATTTGTTGCACCAGTGTGATAGGTGATGGAGGGACCTATTAGATGAGACATGGGCAGGGGCACTCCTTTATGGCCTAAAATGAAAGACTAAATTGGTGATGCCTTTCTAGAAAGGAAGTATGAAGATACAAAAATCCATCATTCCTCCCAATTTTGTACTGGGTGAACAGTAATTGGAAGCATTCTAGAAGGAACTGTCCATTGCGAAAACTTAGTTGCATACTTTAGATGAAAAACAATGAATTGGGGATACCTCTGTTTTACTCACAGTTGTGCCATGTGTCAGTTCTGTGACTGATGGCAAGACGTCTTCCTCGCCCTGTGTATTTAGTTTATCAATGTAATAAGGCTGTTATTCTAACTTTATTATTATATATAGATTTGTAATTATTATTCCCTTGGCCAGTTTAACAGTGAGAAAAAAGTTGTTTTCACACAATTAGCTGTACTTTGTTTCTCTCTCCCCAGTGTGTCAGCCACCTCCAGATGTCCTGCATGCTGAGCGTACCCAAAGGGACAAGGATGACTTTTCACCCGGGCAGGAAGTGTTCTACAGCTGTGAGCCCGGCTACGACCTCAGAGGGGCTGCGTCTCTGCGCTGCACACCCCAGGGAGACTGGAGCCCTGCAGCCCCCACATGTGAAGGTGACTAGACTCTTATCTGGCTTGATATTTTTAGCTTGCGTCTTTTTTCTCCACATGCCAGTGATTTCTGTTCATTTTTCTTTTTCTCCAGTGAAATCCTGTGATGACTTCATGGGCCACCTTCTTAATGGCCGTGTGCTATTTCCAGTAAATCTCCAGCTTGGAGCAAAAGTGGATTTTGTTTGTGATGAAGGGTGAGTATGAGCTTGCCTGACCTGCTGGACATTGAAATTGGGGTTGGGAATCAGTCTAAAAAGGGGAGATTTGGTGTGGCACACACACACACACCTTCAGAGAGATGAACTTTCGAAAGTATACATAGGAAGAAAGGAAAGAAACATATAGAACTAATAACATGAGATATGAAGAGGAAACTGGAACATATATTAACTGGCAAGTTCAAAGGCAAGTATAACTACTGGTTATGAATATATAGGTAACACATCAAGCAAAAAATATCAGCCAGGCACGGTGGCTCACGCATGTAATCCCAGCACCTTTGGGAGGTTGAGGCAGGCAGATCACCTGAGGTCAGGAGTTGGAGACCAGCCTGGACAACACAGTGAAACCCTGTCTCTACTAAAAATACAAAAGTTAGCTGGGTGTGGTGGCATGTGCCTGTAATCCCAGCTATTCCGGAGGCTGAGGCACCAGAATCACTTGAACCTGGGAGGCGGAGTTTGCAGTGAGCCGAGATGGCACCATTGCACTCCAGCGTGAACAATAAGGGTGAAACTCCATCTCAGGAAAAAAAATCATATTTTACAAGCAAAAAGGAATATGAGTAATTTAGAAAGTCCCAGAAAAAATTGCAAGTAATGAAAAGCTTATTATGAAAAGCTAGGATCCTTTAAGAATCATTTCAGTAAATTCTTTAAACCATCAACAGTGAAACGTGTAATAGGACTGAAAATGTAAAAATCAGCATTTTAAAAAAAATTCAGTCATATATCTTCTGGCTAGTCATGGGCTCTGGGCTCTGAGCTGGGGTCGTGATGGCTGCTGTTAATATTCCCAGCAAGGTCATTACCTTGTTTATGTCCATCTAGTGCTCTTCACAGTGTGCACATCTCTACACAGGAGCTGACCGGCATGAGCAACAAAGCACCTGATCCCATAATGTAACACAGAATCTTGGCAGCCTCCAAATGCCAGCACCCAGTAAGAGTTAGGAGGGCATCGGGGTCCAGCAGACATTGAGAATTTTCAACAATTGCATACAAAAATCATGTCCTCTCTTCTTTCCTTTTTCCCCTAGAATATTCACGCTTACTCTTCAGCAGCCCAAACTGCCCTTTTGAGCCTTCTTCACGCCATCACAGATGTGGAGATGAAAGGACAATCTCTGTTCTCTCGCCAGCTATTTCCCACTTTTCCACTCCAAACTGGGAGCTGTTTTAATTGCTGTTCCAGGGTCAGAGTTAGGAAGGCATTGCATTAGAAGACTGGGTTTCTAATAACAACAACGAGTGATTTATCAGGTTATCATGGAGTAATCAGTGAAACTCCAAGCCTGGGTCCTGGGTCAAGGGGATGGCGCCTATGTCATGACCACCTTTTTCAATTCAAGCAGGACTATCATGTGACCAAGCTACTGCATTTTGCCATTCTATATTGTTCCCTTCTGGAGGCTGTGATTTTTCCAGAATAAGGTAGCCTGTGCAACTCTGCCATCTGCTGGCCTCAGATCCTCAAAATCCTGAGATTTGGGGCTGGGTGTTAGATTGTGAACTAAGGGTTCTCTTGGCTGAAACAGCTCACACTATTCACTCCTATTTTCTTCTTTAGATTTCAATTAAAAGGCAGCTCTGCTAGTTATTGTGTCTTGGCTGGAATGGAAAGCCTTTGGAATAGCAGTGTTCCAGTGTGTGAACGTGAGTAATAGGAGCAACATTTCAGGCCAATCTCTCCTCTTCATCTGTTCAGTATTTGCCCTATGGCCTCCCTCAATGGGATTCTTCAATTTTCTAGTCTGAATTATCGATTTAAAAATTGTTTATTTTAATAATGTTTGGTTGTGAATCAATGTGTACATCACCTGTCTTTGCAACCATCTGATCTGTCTCTGTCCTTCTGTATTCTCTGTTCTAGTGTGATAAATCCTTTGGTCGTGTGCTCCTAGGTCAGGAGAGATTAGATAATGTGAAGCTTTAACAATTTGCTTTCTTTCTCTATTTTTTTCTTGCTTTTTTCTCTTCCTTCCTTCCTTCAGTTCTTTCTTCCCTTCTTCTCTCCCTCTCGCCTTTCTTCTTTCCTTCCTCCCTTCTTTCTTTTTCATTTTGTTCTCCCATCAAGGTGCAGTCAGTCTACAATTTATATATATATGATAATACACAAATATTAAACATGCCTTTATTTAATCAATATTTATTGATCACATACTCTGTGCCTGATGTTCATCTAGCCACTGGAGTTATATCAATGAACAAGATGGATGAATTCCCTGTCCCCATGTCGTTACTACTTAGGTGGGGAGAGGGACAAGAAAAAAAATAAATTCAATGGTATGAGACAATAGAGCAAAGCACTGAGGAATGAGGCAAAAATGGGGAGCAACATTAGACAGGGTGAGCAGTTTGAGACTCCTTAAATTCTCAAAACATGTACCTAAATAATTTATGCTGAGAGATTCATAAATAATGTCATTTTTTTAAAATGAGCCTCATATGTTCAATAATCAGTAGACTACTGATTTCTCCTAGTCTACCCATTTATAATTTCCCCAATGGAAGATAGAACTTTGCTTCAATTCTTGATTCTGATTATTGGAAAACGTGTTTCTTTAGAAAATCATGAAATTTTACTAAAATGTTTATGTTGTTAGAAATAGACTTGGACATCTTACAGTGATTTTTAGAGTAAAATTTTGGAAGAACATAACTTATATAGAGATTCTTGCTGTCTAAGAAATCCAGTGCTCCTTGAAGCAGTATGACAAATGTCTGTTCTACTATCATGCATGAAACCTCATTAACTGGACTACTCAAGCTTTCTCTTATTTTTTCATAACTCTTGTTAGTTAAAATAGCTTCTTCCAAATGCCAGTTCTAATGAAAAATGCCAATTAGAAATGAGGAAGAGACTGTTCTAAACAAATCATTAGATGCTAGAAAGGAGTAACAACTTGAAACCTGACCCAGAGAGTAAAAAGAGAAAATAAATAATCAACAGACCTAGACATTTTCAAAAGCAAAGCCATCTGAATCCATTTGGAGTTGTTTTTTATCATGGCCTGACTATGTTTCAATTCACTGTGACAGGGCTATTGTTATCACCGAGATTGAGGATCAATATCAATAAGTAATCAGTGAAAGGTTTCACCTATTTAAGATGATTAGCACACATATATACATTTGAGAAATATTTCCTAAGAACGTAGGCTCCTTCCTCAGTGCTGTGTCCCCAGGATCCTGATGAAGGGCTGACACAGGATAAGTGCTCAATTAATACATATTGACTAAATGAATAAATAACCCTTCAAAATGGTTATTTTTCTTCTTCAGATGTTTTGCTACTTCATTAAAGTTGTAAAGTTTCTACTGTCCAGGAACCGTTACTATCCGGAAGATTCAGGATAGACAAGTCTCTTTTGTACTTTGCAATACACTTTCATTGACATCTCATTTAATCCAACTCTTCAAAGTCCCAATGTCTACTGTCATCTCCTTAGCATATTTTCAGCAACACCAATCATAGCACCCTGTAATTGCAGAATACCTCTGGTGAAACTCCTGAATGAAACTTAGAGCTTTTGCGTTTTTTCTAGAAATCTTTTGTCCAAGTCCTCCAGTTATTCCTAATGGGAGACACACAGGAAAACCTCTGGAAGTCTTTCCCTTTGGAAAAGCAGTAAATTACACATGCGACCCCCACCCAGACAGAGGGACGACCTTCGACCTCATTGGAGAGAGCACCATCCGCTGCACAAGTGACCCTCAAGGGAATGGGGTTTGGAGCAGCCCTGCCCCTCGCTGTGGAATTCTGGGTTAGTGCTCATTTCCCCACATCCCTAATGGGTTCAGAATATCTAACCCAGTCCCTCCATATTTCCATAATTACAGTGTAGTATTTATTTATATGTGTGCATTTGCCACAGTGGAATGCCAAACCAATGACAAATGGTTCTAAGGTAGGTCAACACATAAGATCCTGATGACCTTTGCAGATGGAGGGACTGATGAAAAAAGAGGGAGGCGGTGAGTGGTGGGAAAGTCCTTCATTAGAATCATATGCATTAAAAACAGATGCCTGTGAATCTCCTTATTGAAATGATTGGCTTAGAAATCTGACCTAGAAAATCAGTGGCTCCTTCTGCCAGGAAATGTCTTGAGTTCCCGCCCATGCTTGTCAGTCTCTCATTAGAGTTTTGATGCCTTGAAGTACAAGGAAACCAGACAGGAAAGGTGGAACCTGGGCAGAAAAACTCTTTCTGGCTTCCTAAAAATGTGAAAAATTAAATGGGAGCTATCTTTACGTGAAATTATATGAGCATTAGCTGAGCGTGGTGGCAAATGCCTGTGGTCCCAGCTACTCGGGAGGCTGAGATGGGAGTATCACTTAGGCCTGGGAGACAGAGGTTGCAGTGAGCCGAGATTGTGCAACTGCACTCCAGCCTGGGTGACAGAGTGAGACACTATCTCAAAAACAATAAAAATATGCTGGCCGCAGTGGCTCACACCTGTAATCCCAGCACTTTGGGAGGCCAAGGTGGGCGGATCACTTGAGGTCAGGAGCTCCAGACCAGCCTGTCAACATGGTGAAACTCCAACTCTACTAAAAATACAAAAAATAAAAATTAAAATTAAAATAAGGAAATTATGTGAGTAGAAAGACCAGATAGCAGACTAGTCTTCCAGATAATATACTTCCTTATAAGCCTATGCTAATGAAACTTTCCCTTCCATTTTACCGGGAAGTTATCTGTGTGTGCGTTTTTGTTGTTCTTTTTGTTTTTTTGTTTTACAACTAAAAGTTTCTTTTCTTCTGGCATCAAATCTACCAAGGAAGAGAAAAGAGGAAGCACATTGGGTATCTTTATTAACTCAGATATTCTTGATTTCTTGGTCTCTAGGTCACTGTCAAGCCCCGGATCATTTTCTGTTTGCTAAGCTGAAAACCCAAACCAATGCATCTGACTTTCCCATTGGGACATCTTTAAAGTATGAATGCCGTCCTGAGTACTACGGGAGGCCATTCTCTATCACATGTCTAGATAACCTGGTCTGGTCCAGTCCCAAAGATGTCTGTAGACGTGAGTAAACTTGCACTGGGTCTTTCCCATGTCTGCAAAAGTTTCTTATTGAATTATTTCAAATGTGGGATATGAGAAACCTTTTTTGAAAAGTGTGCAGATAGGTGGATATTTTTCTTATATGTCATCCTTGATTATTGCTTGAAATGCTCACTTTATGAGAATGTTTCAAGGAATATTTGTAGAGAAAATATTCATTCCCTATGGGAAAGAAAATAATAGATGACTCTAGATCAGGAAAAAAAATGGTGTAGGAAGACAAATTCTGTTTGAATTATAAGGTGGGAAGAAATCCTTTGCAAACATTGCAATATATTGATAGTAAATAATGCCATAAATGACCTTTACATTTTGATAAGGGATGCAAGGTCTCTACACAGATCTAAATCTAGATCTAGATAGATCTGGAGGGAAGGTCTTTTTGAAAGTGGGGCTTAGTAGGTGCCTGATCCTTAGCACTCTGATGAGTTTTCTCAAGGTGCCAAAATCTGTGGAACCATCAGAACCGCATGTTTTCTTCAGGAAGCTACATGCAGGTTGAGGCCTTACGTACTGAAGAGAGTTCAGATTACTCTACCTGGCTCCAAAACATTTTCTTTCCCACAGGTAAATCATGTAAAACTCCTCCAGATCCAGTGAATGGCATGGTGCATGTGATCACAGACATCCAGGTTGGATCCAGAATCAACTATTCTTGTACTACAGGGTGAGTTGGCAGCAACATCTCTTGGTTCAAGAGTTCCAGCACAGCAATACTACCTTCTAGCCACATCTCAGGAAGGAAACTAGGTTATTGCCACCTGCTCTTAAGAGGCTTGAACACAGGTGTTAACTCCTGATTGAAATGAACAAAGATAGGAGAAGATTAGGGGAAAAATCTGTGTCCTTGCTGGAAACCAGGGCAGTGCACATATAAAGAGTATGCCGTTCACTGGATGGGAAGGAAAAAAAATTAGAAGTGTAGTAGTCAAAGCACACAAACAACCCTAACCCAGAGTAGACATTGCTGGAAAAAAGGGAAGACCATGTAGCGGCTGTGTGAGAGAACAAATCTTAATGATAACAGCAGGATCACTTGCTAGGGCTGCCATCAAAAAGTACAGGCCTTCCTCGTTTTATTGTACTTTGTGGATGTTATGCTTTTTACAAATTGAAGGTTTGTGGCAACGCTGCGACAAGCATGTCGGTCGGCATCATTTATCCAACAGCGCATGTTGACTTCGTGTCTCTGTGTAGCATTTTGGTTATTCTCACAATATCCCAGATGTTTTCATTATTATCATGTCTGTGATAGTGATCTGTCATCAGCGATCTTTGATGTTACTATTGTCATTGTTTGGGGTCCCTACGAACTGCACCCGTATAAGACAGAAAACTTAATCAATAAATGTGCGTGCTTTGACTGCTCCATGGACTAGACATTCCCCGTCTCACTCCCTCTCTTCAGGACTCCCTAATCCCTGAGACACAATAATACTAAAATGAGTCCAATTAATAACCCTACAATAGCCTTTAAGTGTTGACATGAAGGGAAGAGCCATGCATCTCTTACTTTAAATCAAAAGCTAGAGATGATTAAGCTTACTGAGGAAGATATGTTGAAAACCAAGACAGGCCAAAAGCCATCCCTCATGTGCCCAACAGCTAACAAGTTGTAAAGGCAAAGTAAAAATACTTGAAGGAAATTTAAAGTGCTATACCAGTGAACACATGAATGATAAGAAGGTAAAACAGCCTTATTGCTGATATGGAAGAAGTTTTAGTGGTCTAGATATAAGATCAAACTAGAAACATTTCCTGAAGCCAAAGCGTAATCCTGAGCAAGGCCCTAACTCTCTTCAATTCTGTGAAGGCTGACAGAAGCTGGAAGCTAGCAGAATTTGCTTCCTGAGGTTTAAGGAAAGAAGCCCTCTCCATAACATAAAGGTCCAACGTGAAGCAGCCAGTGCTCATATAGAAGTTGCAGCAAGTTATCTAGAAGATCTAGCTAAGATCACTGATGAACGTATTACACTAAATAACAGATTTTCCATGTAGACGAAACAGCCATCTATTGGACTTTCATAGCTAGAGAGGAGAAGCCAATACCTGGGTTCAAAGCTTCAAAGGACAGGCTGACTTTTTAGGAGCTAATGCCGCTGGTGACTTTGAGTTGAAGCCAATGCTCACTGACCATTCTAAAAATCCTAGGGCCCTTAAGCATTAAGTTAAATATACCTTGCCTGTGTCTATAAATGGAATAACAAAGCCTGATGACAGAGGTATGTTTGTGGCATAGTTTACTGAATATTTTAAGCCCACTGTTGAGATCTAGTGCTCAGAAAAACAGATTCCTTTCAAAATATTACTGCTCATTGACATTGCACCTAAGGAGCCAAGAGCTTTAACGGAGATGGACATGGAGATGAATGAGTTTTCCTGCCTGCTAACAACAGCAGCCATTCTGCAGCCCATGGCTGAAGGAGTAATTTTGACTTTCAAATTTCACTATTTAAGAAATACATTTTGTAAGGTGAGTCCCCACAGACAGTGGGGACTCTGATGGATCTGAACAAAAATAAATTGAAAACTGCTGGAAAAAATTCATCATTCTATATACCATTAAGAACATTCGTGATTCATGGGAAGAGCTTAAAATATCAACATTAATAGGAGTTTGTTAGAAGTTAATTCCAACCCTCATGGCTGACTTTGAGAGGTTCAAGACTTCAGCGGAGGAAATAACTGCAGATGAGGTGAAAATAGCAAGAGAACTACGATTAGAAGTGGAGCCTGAAGACGTGACTGAATTGCTACAACTTCATGATCAAACTTGAAAAGATGAGGATTTGCTTCTCATGAATCAGCAGAGAAAGTGGTTTTTTTGAGGTGGAGTGTCTTCCTGGTGATGATGACATGAGCATTGTGAAAATGACCACAAAGGATATAGAATATTACAAAAACTTAGGTGATAAAGCAGCAGCAGTATCTGGGAGGATTAACTCCAATTTTGAAAGCAGTTCAGAGGGTAAAATGTTATCAAACAGCATTGCATGCTAGAAAAATCTTTTGTGAAAGGAAGAGTCAATCAATACAGCAATTTTATTGCTGTCTCAGCTTAAGAAATTGCCACAGCCACCCCAGCCTTCAGCAACCACCACCCTGATCAGTCAGCAGCCATCAACCTTGAGGCAAGACCCTCCACCAACAAAAAGATTACAAATTATTGAATGCCAGATAATCTTTAGTATTTTTTATCAATAAACCTTTTTTTAAAGTATGACTTTGTTTAGACATAATGCTATTTCACACTTAATATACTACCGTATAGTATAAACACAACTTTTAGACTCACTGAGAAGTCAAAAAATTCCTCTGACTCATTTGTTGTGATATGTATTTTATTGTGGTGGTCTGGAACTGAACCTGCAATATCTTTGAGGAATGTCTGTAACACGAAGTGGGCGGCGTTAATACAACAGAAGTTTTTGGAGTTCCATTCTAGAGACTGGAAATCTAAAATCAATGTTTTGGGAGGGCCACGCTCCCTCTGAATCCTGTAGGGAAGGATCCTTCATTGCATCTTCCAGCTTCTGGAGCCACAGGCCTTCCTTGGCATGTGGCAGCAGAACTCCAATTTCTGTCTCTGTCCTCATACGGCCATCTTCCCTCTGGGTCTGTGTCCTCATATGCTGTTCTCTCTATGCATGTCTGTTTCCAAAGTTTTCCCTTTTAATAAGGACACCAGTCACACTGGATTAGGGCCTACCTTCATGACCTCACCTTAACTTGATTGCGTCTGCAAAGATTGTATTTCCAAATAAGATCACATCCACAGGGACTGGAGGTTAAGACTTCAGCATACTCGGGGGAGACACAATTCAACCTATAACAGAGCCCCTTTGAAAATGTCAGGCATCAGGTGCTCACAGCACACGGTCCAGCTGTTGGTACTCACCCTTGCTCAGCACACAGTGGAGGCTCTGCCTCAATCTCATTCTTCATGGGAACAGCTAAGCCAGGTAGCGAATACGGGTTACGTTTGTGTCACCACAACAGACACTGAAAGGAAGTTTGGGGTGTCCAGCACATTTGCCAGCATAGGCCTCACAGACCACAGCACCTAGAATCTGACAAAAATTAGAATAAATCCGATGTCTCCTTTTCTCTCTTTTTTTTAAGCATTTTTAAATACAATTGGTAAATTTCCTGACTGTACCCTCCTCATCTTGCATTGCTGAATAAGTGAGGAACCGCTCTGTGGCATGAAGCAGATAACCATTGAGCTTATGAGAAGAAACAGGAAATACATGTAAAAGAGACCAGTCTGAAAAATCACGAGAAATTTTACAAAAGAGATTTACTGCCAAGAAACCAGGGAAACTTTCAGAACACTCTCCTTTTCATATTTGTAACAAGATTCAATTGTACAAATACTTCTGTGAAACTAGCCATGAAGTGTGTACATGAATGAATATATGTATTCAGTGTGTTTATATATTTCATTTCATACATGTGATCTATATCATATATATATATGTATATCACAATGAATATTGCAGAAAATTAAAGCAAAGAGTAAGAAGAGTTAACCAAATGTTCCCTGAATGCAGTGGGAAAAGATGAAAAGGAGAAGACAGGCAAGCACAGTGGCTCACACATGTAATCCCAACACACTGAGAGGCCGAGGCAAGAGGATCACTTGAGCCCAGGAGCTCAAGACCAGCCTGGACAACATGGCAAAAACCCATCTCTACAAAAAAGTATAAAAATTAGCTGGGCATGGCGGCATATGCCTGTAGTCACAGCTAGGCAGGAGACTGAAGTGGGAGGATCACCTGAGCCCAGGAGGCTGAGGCTTCAGTGAGCCTTGATGGCAACCCTGCACTCCAGCCTGGATGACAGAATGAGACCCTGTCTCAAAAAAGGAAAAAGAGAAGACATATGTTACACAGTGTCAGGATTCAAAATACATGTAGCAAAAATTCCAGAGGGTAAGCAAATAAGTCCATACCTAGCCATCACTAGGGAAACTTCTGTGTTTCAGGGATAGAGGAAAAAACTCAGATTCCAGAAATAAAATGTGAAAATGTAATACCCGCAAAAGAAATAAATTTATTGACACCACATTGATTCTATATTGTATAAGATATATTGTATAACACTAAATTGTAGAAGATAGCACTTCTATTGAGCCAAGCTAATAGTCACACCTAGAGGCTCCAGGTACACATTAAAGGATAAGTAAAGACACAAAAATTGTACCATTTAAGTATGTTTCCCAGGCAATTCATAAGCAAATTTTTAAAAAGGAGAATGATGAATTCCAAAGGAAATCTCAATGAGATAGGATATAGGTAAAAAGAAAAAACAACAATAAAAAAATACACACAAAAACTCGGCAATGTAATCATAATTTACTAATAATCTCTCTAAACTCATAGAACATATCAATAAAACTAGAAAATGTGAGACAGCAAGAAAAGGTAGGCTAAACTTACATTACATAAAAGATGAGTAGACTGACTATATAGAGTTTGACTCTAAAATTGAGAAAATAGGTTTAAATATCTGTTGTGTGCATATGCATGTGTATAATATACATGCACATATATAAAATGAAATTCCTCATTAGAAAAAATAATAAGTTTAATTTCCAAATTATTAGAATGACTAAAACAGCTGAATCTCTCTCTTTCATATAGCAAGTGAGAGGGAAGGAAAAGGAAAGGAAAGGAATGCATTTGTCTCTTCCACCAGAAATAAGCCCCCTCATGTTTGGGTCAGGTCATTTTATTCATTGCTTTCTCCACATCCTCATCATTGGGCATCATGAAATCAATGAAAAAGGCAGTGAAAGAATGATGATGAAAGCAAATCAAATGTATCATTTATCTCAATACATTTGGTTTAATCCTCTTGTTGAAAAACAAAGTCTCTTAGACAAGATCAAAAGCAACAAATCTTGTATTTATAAAAAACATGTCTCAAGTAAAATGACATAGTATTATACACACACACACACACAAATTAAGCGAAAATGCAAACAAAAAAAGGCAAAAATAATATTTAGAGAAAGATAGAATTTAAGAAAAAAATTGTCAAACCGGTCTACAAAATAATTGTTTTATTTTGGTGCCAGTTGCAGTCCACAGTGAAGCCAAGATATTAAGAAGCAATGTGGGCCAGGAGAAGTTAGAGCAGAAATATCTCTTTTAATAATGAGAGAATAAGAAAAAGAAGTAGAAAAGCTGGAAACAATAGGTAAAGTTTAGGCTAGGCCTTAGACTTCTCCTGCATTGTAATCCTTCTGGTTTGCCACATATGCATGCTGTCAGGAAGTTGATGAGGTATGTACAGGACAATTATTTTCCATTTTTTGCCTTTAGGCACCGACTCATTGGTCACTCATCTGCTGAATGTATCCTCTCAGGCAATGCTGCCCATTGGAGCACGAAGCCGCCAATTTGTCAACGTGAGCTGAAATCTCTTTCCCCATTCACCCCACCGTTTAATCCTAGAGTTGTCCTCCTAGAATTACAAAGAATGAATCTCATCCCTCTTGGAAATGGTATCCTTCTGATATTTGAAGAATCTAGTCATATCCTTAAAATGGCTCACAGCATTCCAAATTTCCACCTTCACCTAGAAATGCTTTTTTTTTCTTATCTCAAAGTCTAATGTATTTTAAACTAGTCTTTAGCTCATTTAACCAGCCCCCAATGTCCTCTTCTGTTGGTTGAGCACCTCCCAGTTTGAAGAGCATTTTGTTTAGTGAAGTCAACAAATACAAAGTCAGTGAAAGAAACCCCATATCCTCTCTGCAAGCTCTTAGTATCACATCAGATATTCAAGCCATGCAGCTCTTTCTTCCTTCTTATTCTTTGTCTAAACAGGATCGTGCCATCTTCCCTGTGAGTTGTTTGGAAGATGAGCTTTCTACATTTTGGGGAGCAAAGACGAATGAGCAATTGCAAGCTAACAGGGAATATAAAATGTGTATAATCCTGGGTTTAGTGATGGTGTGAGGAAAGCAGCAATTTCAAACCCAGTTGGTGGGAGGATAAGTGGGAACAAACTTTGTAGAAGGCCAATAAACTGGCTGGGCACTGCCCTACAGTAGAGTAGGACGAAGTATTCAGTTCTTCCAAGATCAGACGAGATTGGGCACATTCAGGGTGGTATGGCTGTAAATCAGTATCCAGTTCTTTTTATTACTTCTGAATCTGTATTATCATGTTTATTATATGTAATATTGTATATTTGTGCTTTGTCTTTATTAGTTCTTCCAGAGCTTTTGTTCTTATTATTTAATAAAGATGTTATACTGAGCCACGTGTGGTGACTCAAACTTGTAATCCCAGCACTTTGGGAGGCCTAGGTGAGCAGATGGCTTTAGCCCAGGAGTTTGAGACCAGCCTGTACAACAAGGTGAAATCCTGTCTCTACAAAAAATACAAACACTAAACAGGCACGGTGGCACACGCCTGTAGTCCCAACTACTCGGGAGACTGAGAGGTGGGAGGATTGCTTGAGCCAGAGAGGTCGAGGCTGCAATGAGCCATGATCGTGCCACTGTACTCCAGCCCGGGCAGCAGAGCCAGACCTTGTCTCAAAAAAAAAATGCTATGCTGTATGCTTTATTATATTAATATCCAATACCATAAAGGCAAATGCCTTCTATATAGTGAGAACTAGATTAATAATGGTGAGATAACATAGTTAAATTCTCGTTTAGCAGGAGAAATAAAAACATAGACTATAGGCTAGGCACAGTGGCTCATGCCTGTACTGCCGGCACATTGGGAGGCTGAGGTGGGCAGATCACTTGAGGTCAGGAGTTTGAGACCAGCCTGGCCAACATGGTGAAACCCCATCTCTACTAAAAATACAAAAGTTAGCCGAGTTTGGTGGCGCATGCCTGAAATCCCAGCTACTCAGGAGGCTGAGGCAGGAAAATCGCTTGAACCTGGGAGGCGGGGGTTGCAGTGAGCTGAGATCACGCCACTGCACTCCAGCTTGGGGAACAGAGTGAGGATCTGTTAAAACAAACAAACAAACAAACAAACAAACAAAAAACACATGGACTCTAATAATACATGGACACATTTAGTGAAATAAGGTTAACTGAGTAGAGCAGAACTCATAATATTTTAAAACTATAAGAACATGTCTGTACATTAGCAAATATTAGATGAGAATAATATTGTCAATATTTACTTCTGGTAATTTGAAATTAAAAAACAAAACTGTTAGCAAAATTTACAATAAAGTATAATTATTAGAAACCAGGCTGGGCACGGTGGCTCACACTTATAATCCCAGCACTTTGAAAGGCCGAGGCAGGCGGATTGTTGGAGGCCAGGAGTTCAAGACTAGCCTGCCCAACATGGCCAAACCCCATCTCTACTAAAAATACAAAAATAAACCAGACATGGTGGTGCATGCCTGTGATCCCAGCTACTCGGGAGGTTGAGGTGGGAGGATTGCTTGACCTGGGAAGTAGAGGTTGCAGTTAGCCATGATTGTGCCACTGCACTCCAGCCTGGGTGACAGCAAGACTCTCTCCCAAGGTTTTGTTTTGGTTAACTTGCTGTCTCTTTTCCAGGAATTCCTTGTGGGCTACCCCCAACCATCGCCAATGGAGATTTCATTAGCACCAACAGAGAGAATTTTCACTATGGATCAGTGGTGACCTACCGCTGCAATCTTGGAAGCAGAGGGAGAAAGGTGTTTGAGCTTGTGGGTGAGCCCTCCATATACTGCACCAGCAATGACGATCAAGTGGGCATCTGGAGTGGCCCGGCCCCTCAGTGCATTATACCTAACAAATGCACGCCTCCAAATGTGGAAAATGGAATATTGGTATCTGACAACAGAAGCTTATTTTCCTTAAATGAAGTTGTGGAGTTTAGGTGTCAGCCTGGCTTTGTCATGAAAGGACCCCGCCGTGTGAAGTGCCAGGCCCTGAACAAATGGGAGCCAGAGTTACCAAGCTGCTCCAGGGGTGAGTCTGACTGAAGCCTAGAAGGGCCCTGCAAGTGACATGCGTTGCTGTTGGATCAGGAGATGAGTATTTGTTAAGGGGGAGGTATGTACGATGAGGAGGGTGGGAAAGTAAGTTTTGGGGGAAGAAGCATGAAATTAAGAATTGGGGGTGTGCATGCACCCATGCATATGTGTCTTCATTTGGAAAGCAAGACCTTAATTAGCCAAGAAAAAAGCTATTTTGGACTCACCTATTATTTGATTCTCAGGGCAAAGTACCAGCTGCAATCTCTCTCAAGTATATTGAAAAATTATATGGACTTTCTCTGTGATCAGCTATGTGCTAAGCACTTTATATGCATTTTCTCATTCATTATTTACAACAACACTTTGAAATTGTGCTATTGTATTATCCATTTAATAGTGACATCAGCTTGATCTTTCAGAGGTTAAATAAATTAGCTAAGTCACATGTTCTAAGTGAGACACCCAGGATTTTAAAAGGCAAGTGTGTCAGACCCCAGAGTCTGAATGTTTTGGCTCTTGCCATACTTTTATCAGTATCCATTGCTGAAAGAAAGAGACTGGCTTACAAAGACAGAAATCATAGCCTCAGAATAGAGACAAAGACCTTAGAGTTTGTCTATAATGGTCTGCCTCCTACATTTTATTTTTATTTTATTCTATTTAAAAACTATTTATTAGAGTTGACGTCCCACTCTGTTGCCCAGGCTGAAGTACAGTGATACAATCATGGCTCACTGCAGCCTCAGATTCCTAGGCTCAAGTCATCCACATCCTACATTTTATCCCTAGGAGTCTAAGTCAAGAGTGAAAGTAACTTGTTCAAAGTCAGTTAAATATTTCTAAATTCATCTTTAATGAGGTATAGATTAGGTTGATGTTAAAATGGGTTCTGATGCCCTAAGCATGAACGAACAGGACTATAAATAAAGGCAGATGTTGAGTCAAATACTCTCCAAATAATATGCCCTCTCGTGACAAAGGACTGGCTTATTTAAGGGCTTGTGTTTTTGATGGCTCATCTTGTCTACTGATACCACAATAGCTGGCTTAGCAGCTGTGTAGGAGGTGTTATGGTTGATACATAGGGACAGAGAAGGAGCTTACGATTCTTCTACCAACCCATGTTAGCCTTGTGCAACCACTGAGCTGGGAAGATGAACAGATAAAGGAATATAAAGACGGATGTACTGAGGCAGGAGATGGGCAGGGCTTGTGTTCTGGTCACAATCCTGCTGACCAAAACAGGCTCTGGCCCAGACAGGATGAAGTGAAAAAACAGCAGGAACCAGCAGATGGCGATGAAAGCAATTGCTAGCTGCCCTCATAGTCCCATCAGCACCATGACAGTTTACAAATGCCATGGCAACGACCTAGAAGTTATCGCCCCTTTCCTGGAAAGTTCTAAATAACTCGCCCCTCAATCTGCATTGATCCACTCCTTAATTTACATGTAACTGAAACGGGTTTACAGCAGTATAAACACAGTTGCCTGCCAGGAACCCTTATGTTGCTGACTCTGGGTGTGCTGCCTGTGAGTTAGCCCTGCTCTGCAAGAAGCAGTGCCTTTCACTAAAAGATTGCTGTCTAGCACCACTGGCTCATCCTTGAATTCTGTCCTGGATGAGGCAAGAACCCTTCCAGAGTAAGCCCCAATTTAGGGGCATGCCTGTCCCGAAACAGTATGACTGTACTTTAGTCATTGGTGTGCAATCAGAGAAATCGGGGGAAATCTGTAGAACAGATTTGGTCTCAGGTGACAGTCTCATTACCTGAATAACAATGGTACAAATCGGGATTACCTTCCTAGGAAATATGTAGATGGAGAATCCACCAATACTGATAACTTCACATTGGATAGCCAGAGCTAGGAGAAAATACCTCATGCCCTGTAGATTTACAAGTGAATTTGGGGCCTTGTGCTAGGGAGAATTGGGTTTTATTTCTCTACCTCTGACTAGCTATGAGGTCTTCAGGAAGCATAGGAAATTCTCCCATAACTAACAAGTACTCTGGAACTGTCCTTTCCACAGTGTGTCAGCCGCCTCCAGAAATCCTGCATGGTGAGCATACCCCAAGCCATCAGGACAACTTTTCACCTGGGCAGGAAGTGTTCTACAGCTGTGAGCCTGCCTATGACCTCAGAGGGGCTGCGTCTCTGCACTGCACACCCCAGGGAGACTGGAGCCCTGAAGCCCCGAGATGTGCAGGTGCCTCAACCCTCTGGCTTCCAGATTTCTCTCTTTACCCCACACATGGAGGTCTTACTCCTATTTTTTCTTTTTTTTTTTTCTTCTTCTTCTAGTGAAATCCTGTGATGACTTCTTGGGTCAACTCCCTCATGGCCGTGTGCTATTTCCACTTAATCTTCAGCTTGGGGCAAAGGTGTCCTTTGTCTGTGATGAAGGGTAAGTGTGACCCAGAATTCAGATCAGGGACTCAGCACTGGAGAGTGACTCTTGAGCTTAAGGATCAATCCAAAAAGAGGGCTGACCTAGGAAAAGAAGAATCCAGGGAGATTAACTTCTGGAAGTGTAGTTTTAAAATAAAGGTAGGGACTAAGTGGCACTACTATCAGGAGATAAACAGATAAAGAAAAAATGGCACATATAACTGAGTGTCAAGTACAAGCAGAAATACAGTCACCAGTCCAGAAAAGGGGACTGACCTAGTGGAAAAGAAGTACTAGAGGAGACTAATATCTGAAACAATGATTGGAAAGTGTGGTAGGAACCAGCTGGATCCATGAACAGAAGTTTAAAAAGCAAAAAGCTCAATTCATTTGATTTCTCACTTATAGAGGCTCAGAAGTAAAATCATTTTGGAAAACGTGCAGCTTCCAGTAAGGCACAAAGGAAAAACAATGGCAGAAATACAAAAGATCTTGAAAAAAAAAGTGTGTATATATATGTATACATACGTATACATACGTATATGTATATGTATACATACGTATACATACGTATATGTATATGTATACATACGTATACGTATGTATACATATATGTATACGTATACATGTACATATGTATATGTATACATGTACATATGTATATGTATACATGTACATATGTATACGTATATGTATACATTTACATATTTCACACAATTTCAAAGTGTTGTTGTAAATAATGAATGAGAAAATGCATATAAAGTGCTTAGCACATAGCTGATCATAGAGAAAGTCCATATAATTTTTCAATATACTTGAGAGAGATTGCAGCTGGTACTTTGCCCTGAGAATCAAATAATAGGTGAGTCCAAAATAGCTTTTTTCTTGGCTAATTAAGGTCTTGCTTTCCAAATGAAGACACATATGCATGGGTGCATGCACACCCCCAATTCTTAATTTCATGCTTCTTCCCCCAAAACTTACTTTCCCACCCTCCTCACCATACATATATACACATGTATATATACATATGTATATACATATGTATATACATATATATGGAACATATGTATATATACATATGTATATACATATATATATGGAACATTAGATGTTTGAATAAATAGTAATTTGCAGACATGAAGAGATAAATAAATATTCTAGGGGGTTGTTAAGAAAAGTTTGATATATAAGAGAAAGTTGTATATAAGATAAAATAACATGCAAAGATTATTTCACAAAACTTTTAATCAAATAAATAGTGGAATTTGGAATAGGAACGAAAGAGTAAGTAAAAATATTCTAAATTCCAGTTACATGTGATTGACAGCTCTGCCAGCTATTATTGCTTTGTCCTCACTGAAAGCTACACTTTTTCCAAAATGATTTGGCTTCTGAGCCCATCAATGAGAAACTAAGTGAGTTGAGTGTTTTCACCTGTGCTTTAGCTTGAGCAGTAAAATGTTAATTAACTTAGGAATTCTCAGGGAGGAGGTTGAGATCTGTCATGAAGGGAAGAGAGAAATGGTGCATTCATCCAGCCACTACTGCTTTGTTCTTTAGGTTTCGCTTAAAGGGCAGTTCCGTTAGTCATTGTGTCTTGGTTGGAATGAGAAGCCTTTGGAATAACAGTGTTCCTGTGTGTGAACGTGAGTAGATGGAATACTTGTTCAGTCTGGATCTTTCTGTTTTTTTCTTAATGTGGTTTGCCCCATGGGATTATCTATTGTTTGTCCCGCTGTTTGTGCCCGCTTCTGATAGAAATTGTTCTTTGTTGGAATAGATACAAGCAATGTTTTGGGGAAAAATAAACATGAGAATCATGTGTTTTGGGTACCATCCTATAAATATTTATGAGGAGAGTCTGTGCTATAAATAGAGAGAAATGCTTCACAGAAATAAATATATGGCAAGATGCTAGGCTAAATTTTTCTCTTCTTTCCTGTCAAAAGTAATAGTCATACTTCAACTTTTCCGTTCTTCCCTCAATCATCCATTTAGTCATATATTCATTCTTTCAACAGAAAATTATTTGAGCACCTACTATGTGCCAAGCAATCTTCTGGGAACTGGGGATATACCTATAAACAAGACAGATAAGTCCATGTTTAAATTTTTGTGCAAGGATAAAGACAAAAATCAAAGACATGAATAGAAATGTTCAAATGATACTGTTATTAAGAAAATGCTCTTAATTGAGTCAGTGCTGTCAATTGAGAATGTAGCTGAGAACCCAAAAGGCAAGTGTAGCCCAGCAAACCTCTGGGTGCAGCTGAGGGTTCAAAATGGGAGGCTGTTGCAGCAATCTAATCAGAGATGTTGGCCCAGGATAGCAATTGGGAAAGGTGATGATGAGAAGTGATCAAATTCTGGATATATTTTGAAGGTGCAGATGACAGGATTTGGTGATGGTTAGCTTAGATAGAGGGTGTGAAAGAAAGAGAAGAAACATAGCCAGTTTCCAGGTTTTTGGCCAGAGCAACCGCCAGGGTAGAATTTCCCTTAGCTAAAATGCAGGGGACTGCATGAAGTTTGGGAATGGGGGAAATCAAAAGTTAAGCTTGGGACATAACTTTAGTGTTCCTCTTAGATATCCAGATGGATATGTTGGAGAGTCCCAGGCTGCCCATAGATATGTAGAAGCCATCATTGTATCTGCTATGCTTGAAATCAGGACTGAAAGAGATCTTCACCTAGGGAGTCAGTGCTGCTAGAGAACAGATGCATGGACTGAGCCTGGATGTCCAGGATTAAGAGTTGCAAAGGTGAGAAGGAATCAGCAAAGGGGATTATGATGAAGCAGCCACTGCAGTAAGAGAAAACACAGGAGGGTGAGGTGACCTGGAAGCCAAGTATGGAAATTATTTTAAGGGATTAGACTAATCAACTGTGTCAAATTCTATAGAGAGGTCAAATTAGGTAAGAACAGAAAATTGATCTTTGGGTTTAGCAACTTGGAGGTAACAAGTGGAAGTTTCAGTGGAGTGCTGGCAAACACTGATTGGAATGAATTCTAGGGAGAATGAATGGGAGGAACTGTAACAGATCATAGACAATATTTTAGAGAAGTTTTCATGTAAAGAGAGTAGAAATAGGACTATAGCTGAAGAGGGAAATGACAGCAAGAGGTTTGCTTTTGATTTTTAAGAGGGCAGAAAATAGTGTGTTAAAAACAGAAACACTACTATGTCCAATCTATCCATTTACTTCTTCACTAAATCAATCAGGGTATTGCTTCCCCTTCTGATCATAGCTATTAAAAATACATGTTTACAATAGAATTTTGCTCATATGAATACTTTGCCTTAAATCATTTCAATGTCTTGTATTGATTTATATGATGAAAATGATAATTTCATCTTACATTGTTGGAAGTCAGCTATTTGACAATCTTAACTTCCCTGGAATAGTTAAGAAGTATGAAAGAAAAGAAAAAGAAAATACCCTCATGAACCCAACATATACCTGAAATCGCTTACTAGAGTGTAAACATTGGTTAAGCTATTTTAACCTTTGATTAGTTTATCTATAATTCTTTTAAGCTGTAATATCCTCTTCCCAAATTCAAAGCAAATTAGAAAAGGGAAGGAGTGTCCCCAAATAGAGGCATTCCAAGGAATAAATGTGTTTCTTTAATGAAAAAAATAAATAAATAAACCCTTAAAAACCAATGAGTATCTCAAAAAAACCGTAACATTCTTGAGCCTTTTGAAACACATACAGGAGTACATAGCATTTTTTTTTTTCCATTGTGACAGCATTACTGCAATCTTTCATCTTTATTTTGAAAATCATAGCCTGGCATCATCAAGAAAAATTAAATCACTGATATACAAATATTAAATGTATAATATATTTTAGAAAGATGTCTCTAGGATGAAGATTCTTGATGTCAAAGATCATATTTATCCTGTGCTTTAAACAGTACTTGACATACAGCAGATATTCAAAAAAATGCTTGTTGAATTAATGGATGATTCCCCTTTAATGTGACTGTGAAGATTTTTATTTACTTTAAAGGAATATACTCTTTATTATTCAGAAATATTAACTATCTGAAAAATTTAGGATGCTTAATTTGGGAAAGGCTTTTGTAATAAACATTGATTTAGTTGTCATTTCATTTAGCTCCATCTTAGCAGAGGCCTAATACATTAATTTTGCAGTTTCTACTTAAGAAGAAAAGTATGCTTAATTGGCAACACAGTCACAGTATGACAACTGTAGAATCGCCTTGGATTATACTTTAAAATTTTTTATGGAATTGAGAGCTCTTGTTTTCTTTCTAGATATCTTTTGTCCAAATCCTCCAGCTATCCTTAATGGGAGACACACAGGAACTCCCTTTGGAGATATTCCCTATGGAAAAGAAATATCTTACACATGTGACCCCCACCCAGACAGAGGGATGACTTTCAACCTCATTGGGGAGAGCACCATCCGCTGCACAAGTGACCCTCATGGGAATGGGGTTTGGAGCAGCCCTGCCCCTCGCTGTGAACTTTCTGTTCGTGCTGGTCAGTATCCGCTTCCACATATCCTAAGTGGGTTCAGAATATGTGGACCCAATCCCTCATGTTTCTGTAACAAGACTGTGGTATTTGTTTGTGAGCTTAACTTTGTCATAAGTGTAAATGTCAAAATTACATACCATAGCTAAAACAGATGGGTTTCAGCAGGTCCAAGGTATGTTTGAATCTATAAGATGAAAACTCTTCTTGCTGGTGGAGTGGAAGAGGGTGGGGAAAAGGGACTGAGGGGAGGGGTGGAGGGAAGGCAGTAAGGCACAGTTATGTAAATCAGGAAAAAAAATGTATTCACTGGAGAAAACATGAAAACAACTGCCTATGAACACTAACCAGTATCT
Organism: Gorilla gorilla gorilla; assembly: GCF_029281585.2. Classification (NCBI taxonomy): domain Eukaryota; kingdom Metazoa; phylum Chordata; class Mammalia; order Primates; family Hominidae; genus Gorilla; species Gorilla gorilla. Next base: position 49,190,514 of record NC_073224.2, on the reverse strand, counting down.
GTATAATTGACAGACAGTCTCCATAAGTTCATGAGGGGTACATGGGCATGCAAAGTTCAAAATTGGAAATGTGGATATTATTTAGCTAAGGTTTTAAACTAGTGTTCTGCTGCATGGGCTAAGTAACCAAAAAGACTCTCTTTGTCTCGACTTAAAGTTTGTCCATTTGTCAGCTTGCCTCCAGGCTGTCTTAATCTTTGTACTTGAACTGTGCCACTCAGGGGATAAGAAGCAAGGAAAGAGTAGCCCAAAGAAAAGAGTAGGAAAAGGAAGAGGCTATTTCTTCCTGGGAAGAAGTCGCCTGGTCCATCAGGGCAAACATTAGGCCTTTTCCAGAGCAGAAGCTGGAGTAGATTAGGGATGTGGCACCAGCCTTGGAATATTCCATTATCCACAGGGAAGCCCTGAGAGACAAGAGCCAGCCAAGGTGAAAAGGCTAAACCTGATGAAAGGCATTTAACCTTTCTTTGACCTTTACTCTCCAACTGAGTGGTACCCATCAGAATGCAGTAAATTTTTTTAATGTAAATGCCTAGACCCCAGTGCAGCCTTAATGAACAGATGGAGGAAGTCTTCTCCAAAAAGGAGGTAACAGAGTTCAGACTCTATTTGAAAATATGCAGCACATGGCTGGGCACAGTAGATCACACCTATAATCCCAGCACTTTGGAGGCCGAGGTGAGAGGATTGTTTGAGGCCAGGAGTTCAAGACCAGCCTGGCCAACACAGGAAGATCCTAACTCTATAAAAAATAAAACTGAAAAATTGTAAAAACTGTAAAACAAAAAAAGTAAAAATATGCAGCACACAATATACTCTCTCAGAAAGAAGACATAGCTTCTTACAGAAGGCTGATGGCTTAGTCTGTTTTGTTCTGGTTCTTTTTTTGTTTTGTTTTGTGTGTGTGTGTGTGTGTGTGTGTGCTTTTTTTGAGAGAGAGGGTCTTGCTCTTTTGCCCAGGTGGAGTAGAGTGGTGCAATCATAGTTTACTGCAGCCTTGACCTCCCTGGCTCAAGCAAGCCTCCCATCTCAGCCTCCCAAGTAGTTGGGACCACAGGTGCATGCCACCACACCCAGCTAATTCTTGTATTTTATGTAGACCGGTTTTCATCATGTTGCCCGGGCTGGTCTTGAACTCCTGGGCTAAAGCAATCCACCTGCCTTGGCCTCCCAAAGTGCTGGGACTACAAGGCGTGAGCCACCATGCCCAGCCTATTTTGTTCTATCTTTAAATGCCTGGTTTAGCTTCAGAAGAAAAACACTGTATTAGTTTCCTAGGGCTGCTGTAACAAATTACCACAAACTAGGTGGCTTAAAACAAAAGAAACTTATTATTTCACAGTTTTGTAGGCTGAAATTGAGATGTTGGCAGGGGTATTTTTCCCATCTTCTAAGGCTCTGGAAAATAACCAATTCTTTACTTCTTCCATCTGCTGCTGGTTCCTGGGATTCCTTGGCATTCCTTGGTTTGTGGATGCATCATTCAAATCCCTGCCTCCATCATAGCCTTTTCCCCTGTGTCTCTATATGTCAAATCCCTCCACTTTTTCCCTGATAGGGACACCAGTCATTGGATTTAGGGCCCACTCTAAATAAAAGATGATCTAATCTCAAGATCCTAATCTTAATTCTATCTGAAAAACCATTATTCCAAATAAGTTTCTATTCTGAGGTTTTAGGTAGAGATATCTTTTGGGAGAACATCATTCAACTCACTACAAGGGGTATCTGCTATGAAAGGCCAGAGAGGCAGCTTATGCTGGGCACCCTGAGAATGGAGTAGATGGAGAGAGATGATAAAATATGTCTTGCTACTCATGAGTGAATTAGCACAAACACATGAAGATTTGAGTGGTTAACTGAGGATATAGGCACTCCGACAGGAGGTCTGAATGTGAAACTACAAGCTGAAGTTCTTGCTTTGGTGAAATAAGGGAAGAAAGATCAGAAAGCTGAGTGGTCTTCCAAATAGTAAAAAAAATCCTGCTGAGTAGATGCCATTGAAGAGCTTCATCCCAAGGTAACATCAAGGAGAAGAAAATCTTTTGCTATTCTTGTAAGTCTCTCTGTTTCTGTGATCCACCTATCAGCTTAATTGAAGAGAAAAAGGAGGTAGGGTGGAAGTCTCTCTGCTAACTTTGATATTCCTGTGGTTTTTTTCTCCAGGTCACTGTAAAACCCCAGAGCAGTTTCCATTTGCCAGTCCTACAATCCCAATTAATGACTTTGAGTTTCCAGTCGGGACATCTTTGAATTATGAATGCCGTCCTGGGTATTTTGGGAAAATGTTCTCTATCTCCTGCCTAGAAAACTTGGTCTGGTCAAGTGTTGAAGACAACTGTAGACGTGAGTAACCCCTCCCTAGGAACTACTTCATGTCTGTTAAAGCATAGGTGGGACTGGGCTTGGTGGCTCACGCCTGTAATCCCATCACTTTGGGAGGCCAAGGCTGGCAGATAGCTTGAACTCAGGAGTTCGCAACCAGCCTGGGCAACATGGCCAAACCCCACCTCTACAAACAACAACAACAAAAACAACATAGGTGGGATTTGATTCAATTTGCTCAAATTTTGGAAGCAAGATGTCTATATCTGCCCAAGATATTTTGATAAAGGATGGTCTTGTACATCACCCCTTCTTCTTGCTTGTAGTTCCTGAACCTTGACTAGATGCTCATTTCATGAGAATGGCTCTCACAAAAGAATTAGAGAGAAAATTTACATTCACTGTAGATCGTCCTTGATGGCTGAAACCATGAAATGAATGAAACAGGGGTACAAAAGAAATTTATGTGAGTTGCAGTGAACTGCGCTTGGCTAACTAAAAATAGGGGAGACATCCCAAATTTTGAGGCCTTTGATTTTGGCTGGTGGAATGAGAGTACAACACTTTAGCCATAAATGACTTGTTTTGTTTTTGTTTTGTTTCTGCTGTTGTTGTTGTGTTTTTTGTTTGTTTGTTTCTGAGATGGAGCCTTACTCTGTCACCCAGGCTGGAGTGTAGTGGCGCGATCTTGGCTGCAACCTCCTGGGTTCAAGCAAGTCTCCCTGCCTCAGCCTCTCGAGTAACTGGGATTACAGGTACCCACTCCCATGCCCAGCTAATTTTTGTATTTTTTAGTAGAGATGGGGTTTTGCCACGTTGGCCAGGCTGGTCTTGAACTCCTGACCTCAGGTGATCTGCCTGCCTCGGCCTCCCAAAGTGCTAGGATTACAGGCGACAGCCCATACATAACCTTTATTAGGAGATGCAAGATAGTCTTTTTCAAAGTTGTGTTCTGTAGCTACATGATTCTGAAGTTGTCTGCCAAGTTTCCTCAAAGCAGTCAATTCCATGAAACAATTGGAACTGTATATGCTGTTTAGTATGCCACACTCCAGTCTGAACCTTACAAAGGTAAGTTGAACTCTATACTTAATCCCAAATTCTGCTTCTTCCCCTAGGAAAATCATGTGGACCTCCTCCAGAACCCTTCAATGGAATGGTGCATATAAACACAGATACACAGTTTGGATCAACAGTTAATTATTCTTGTAATGAAGGGTGAGTTGAGAATACCATCTCTTGAATATGAGTTCCAGAACAGCAGAGCCAACTTCTGACCCAGTCTCAGACAGACAAACTAAACTATTGCTCCCTTTACTTTAAAAGCAAGCAATAGGACTTATAGATAGAGATGATATCTTGGACATAGCCATATGATCAAAGGAATAAAAAAAGAAGGTACAATATGTATTGTATTGTAAACCAGAGGAGGGCAACATGTTCCTGTCAAAGGTGGTACATGTGAAACCTGGTCAGGCATTCATTGGATGAAAAGGAGCAGCTTACAAATAAGGAAAAGGAAAAAAGGTAGTTGAACCATGTAAACCTCCTTAACTGAGATCCGTAGGTAATACAGCTGAGTTGGAGGACCCTGAAGCAGAGTTTGGGAGGGTAAACATTAATTGTAACAGCAGCTCTGGAAGAGTATGCATCAAAGTGCACACAGAGAGGAGACATTATGGGGTTCTTGCTCTTGACTTCTCCTTGGGACAAGTAACCACACCAAAAGCCATTGCCTCAACTGAGAAGGGGCTTTTAAAAACTCTGGAGTGGACCTCCATCAAACTCCAGCAGACCTGCAGCAGAGGGGCCTGACTGTTAGAAGAAAAACTAACAAACATAAAGGAATAGCATCAACATTAACAAAAAGGATGTCCACATGAAAACCCCAACCAAGGGTCACCAACATCAAAGACCAATGATAGATAAATCCACGAAGATGAGGAAAAACCAGCACAAAAAGGATGAAAATTCCCAAAACCAGAATGCCTCTTCTCCTCCAAAGGATCACAACTCCTTGCCAGCAAGAGAACAAAACTGGATGGGGAATGAGTTGGACAGATTGACAGAAGTAGGCTTCAGAAGGTGGGTAATAACAAACTCCTCTGAGCTAAAGGAGCATGTTCTAACCCAATGCAAGGAAGCGAAGAACCTTGAAAAACAGGTTAGAGGAATTACTAACAAGAATAACCAGTTTAGAAAAGAACATAAATGACCTGATGGAGCTGAAAAACACAGCACAAGAACTTCATGAAGCATACACAAGTATCAATAGCCGAATCGATCAAGTGAAACAAAGGATATCAGAGATTGAAGATCAACTTAATGAAATAAAGCATGAAGACAAAAAAGAATGAAAAGGAATGAACAAAGCCTCCAAGAAATATGGGACTATGTGAAAAGACCAAACCTACGTTTGATTGGTGTACCTGAAAGTGACGGGGAGAATGGAACCAAGTTGGAAAACACTCTTCAAGATATTATCCAGGAAAACTGCCCCAACCTAGCAAGACAGTCCGGCATTCAAATTCAGGAAATACAGAGAACACCACAAAGATACTCCTTGAGAAGAGCAACCCCAAGACACGTAATTGTCAGATTCACCAAGGTTGAAATGAAGGAAAAAAATGTTAAGGGCAGCCAGAGAGAAAGGTCAGGTTACCCACAAAGGGAAGCCCATCAGACTAACAGTGAGTCTCTCTGCAGAAACCCTACAAGCCAGAAGAGAGTGGGGGCCAATATTCAACATTCTTAAAGAAAAGAATTTTCAACCCAGAATTTCATATCTAGCCAAACTAAGCTTCATAAGTGAAGGAGAAATAAAATCCTTTACAGACAAGCAAATGCTGAGGGATTTTGTCACCACCAGACTTGCCTTACAAGGGCTCCTGAAGGAAGCACTAAACATGGAAAGGAATAACTGGTACCAGCCACTGCAAAAACATACCAAATTGTAAAGACCATCAACAATATGAAGAAACCACATCAACTAATGGGCAAAATAACAAATTAGCATCATAATGACAGGATCAAATTTACACATAACAATTCTAACATTAAATGTAAATTGGCTAAATGCCCCCAATTAAAAGACACTGACTGGCAAATTGGATAAAGAGTCAAGACCCATTGGCGTGCTGTATTCAGGAGACCCATCTCATGTGCAAAGACACACATAGGCGCAAAATAAAGGGATGGAGGAATATTTACCAAGCAAATGGAAAGCAAATAAAAGCAGGGGTTACAGTCCTAGTCTCTGATAAAACATACTTTAAACCAACAAAGATCAAAAGAGACAAGAGCATTACATAATGGCAAAGGATGCAACAAGAAGAGCTAACTATCCTAAATATATATGCACCCAATACAGGAGCACCCAGATTCATAAAGCAAGTTCTGAAAGATCTATAAAGAGACTTAGATTCCCACACAATAATAGTAGGAGACTTTAACACCCCATTGTCAGTATTAGACAGGTCAACGAGACAGAAAATTAACAAGGATATTCAGGACCTGAACTCAGCTCTGGACCAAGCAGATCTAATAGACATCTATAGAACTCTCCACCCCATATCAGCAGAATATACATTCTTCTCAGCACCACATAGCAATTATTCTAAAATTGACCACATAATTGGAAGTAAAGCACTCCTCAAAATGCAAAAGAATGGAAATCATAACAAACAGTCTCTCAGACCACAGTACAATCAAATTAGAACTCAGGATTAAGAAACTCTCTCAAAACTGCACAACTATATGGAAACTGAACAGCCTGCTCTGAATGACTACTGGGTAAATAACGAAATGAAAGCAGAAATAAGTAAGTTCTTTGAAACCGATGAGAACAAAGACACAATGTACCAGAATCTCTGGGACACAGCCAAAGAGTGTTTAGAGCACTAAATTTATAGCACTAAATGCCCACTGGAGAAAGCAGAAAAGATCTAAAATCGACGCCCTAACATCACAATTAAAGAACTAGAGAAGCAAGAGCAAACAAATTCAAAAGCTAGCAGAAGAGAAGAAATAACTAAGATCAGAGCAGAACTGAAGGAAATAGAGACACAAAAAACCCTTCAAAAAATCAATGAATCCAGGAGCTGGTTTTTTGAAAAGATTAACAAAATAGACCACTAGCCAGACTAATAAAGAAAAAAGAGAGAAGAATCAAATAGACACAATAAAAAATGATAAAGGGGATATTACCACTGATCCCACAGAAATACAAACTACCATCAGAGAATACTATAAACACCTCTACACAAATAAACTAGAAAATCTAGAAGAAATGGATAAATTCCTGGATACATACACCCTCCCAAGACTAAAACAGGAAGAAGTCGAATCCCTGAAAAGGCCAAAAACAAGTTCTGAAATTGAGGAAGTAATTAATTGCCTACCAACCAAAAAAAGCCCAGGAACAGATAGATTCATAGCTGAATCCTACCGGAGGTACAAAGAGGAGCTGGTACCATTCCTTCTAAACTATTCCAAACAATAGAAAAAGAGGGACTCCTCCCTAACTCATTTTATGAGGCCAGCATCATCCTGATACCAAAACCTGGCAGAGACACAATAAAAAAGGAAAATTTCAGGCCAATATCCCTGATGAACATTGATGCAAAAATCCTCAATAAAATACTGGCAAACAAAATTCAGCAGCACATCAAAAAGCTTACCCACCATGATCAAGCTGGCTTCATCCCTGAGATACAAGGCTGGTTCAACATACGCAAATCAATAAATGTAATCCATCACATTAACAGAACCAATGATAAAAACCACGATTATCTCAATAGATGCAGACAAGGGCTTCGATAAAATTCAACAGCCCTTCGTGCTAAAAACTCTCAATAAACTAGGTATTGATGGAATATGTCCCAAAATAATAGGAGCTATTTATAACAAACCCACCACTAATATCATACTGAATGGGCAAAAGCTGGAAGCATGCACTTTGAAAACCAGCACAAGACAAGGATGCCCTCTCTCACCACTCCTATTCAACATAGTATTGGAAGCTCTGGCCAGGGCAATCAGGCAAGAGAAAGGAATAAAGGGTATTCAAATAGGAAGAGAGGAAGTCAAATTGTCTCTGTTTGCATATGACATGACTGTATATTTAGAAAACCCCATTATCTCAGCTTAAAATATCCATAATCTGATAAGCAACTTCAGCAAAGTCTCAGGGTACAAAATCAATGCAAAAATCACAAGCATTCCTATACACCAATAATAGACAAGCAGAGAGCCAAATCATGAGTGAACTCCCATTCTAAATTCCTGCAAAGTGAATAAAATAACTTGGAATACAACTTACAAGGGAAGTGAAGGACATCTTCAAGGAGAACTACAAACCACTGCTCAAGGAAGTAAGCGAGGACACAAACAAATGAAAAAAACATTTCACGATTGTGGATAGAAAGAATCAATATCATGAAAATGGCCATACTGCCCAAGGTAATTTATACATTCAATGCTATCCCCATCAAATTACCAATGGCTTTCTTCACAGAATTACAAAAAAAAAAAAAAAAAAAAAACTACTTTAAATTTCATATGGAACCAAAAAATAGCCCATATAGCCAAGACAATCCTAAGCAAAAAGAACAAAGCTGGAGGCACCACACTACCTGACTTCAAACTATACTATAAGGCTACAGTAAGCAAAACAGCATCGTACTGGTACCAAAACAGATATATAGACCAATGGAACAGAACAGAGGCCTCAGAAATAATGCCACACATCTACAACCATCTGATCTTTGACAAACCTGACAAAAACAAGCAATGGGGAAAGGATTCCCTATTTAATAAATGGTGTTGGGAAAACTGGCTAGCCAGATGCAGAAAACTGAAGCTGGACCCCTTCCTTTACACCTTATACAAAAATTAACTCAAGATGTATTAAAGACTTAAATGTAAGACCTAAAACCATAAAAACCCTGGAAGAAAACCTAGGCAGTACCATTCAGGACATGGGCATGGACAAAGACTTCATGACTAAAACACCAAAAGCAATGGCAACAAAAGCCAAATTGACAAATGGGATCTAATGAAACTAAAGAGCTTCTGCACAGCAAGAGAAACTATCATCGGAGTGAACAGACAACCTACAGAATGGGAGAAAATTTTTGCAATCCATCCATATGACAAAGGACTAATATCCAGAATCTACAAGGAACTTAAACAAATTTACAAGAAAAAACAACCCTATCAAAAAGAGGGCAAAGGATATGAACAGACACTTCTCAAAAGAAGACATTTATGCAGCCAACAAACATGAAAAAAAGCTCATCATCACTGGTCATTAGAGAAATGCAAATCAAAACCACATTGAGATACCATCTTAGGCCAGTTAGAATGGCGATCACTAAAAAGTCAGGAAACAACAGATGCTGGAGAGGATGTGGAGAAATAGAAATGCTTTTACACTGTTGGTGGGAGTGTAAATTCATTCAACCATTGTGGATGACAGTGTGGTGATTCCTCAAGGATCTAGAACCAGAAATACCATTTGACTCAGCAATCCCATTACTGAGTATATACCCAAAGGATTATAAATCATCCTTCTATAAAGACACATGCACATTTATGTTTATTGCAGCACTGTTCACAATAGCAAAGACTTGGAACCAACCCAAATGCCCATCAATGATAGACTGGATAAAGAAAATGTGGCACATATACACCATAGAATACTATGCAGCCATAAAAAAGGATGAGTTCATGTCCTTTGCAGGGACATTTATGAAGCTAGAAACCATCATTCTCAGCAAACTAACACAGGAACAGAAAACCAACCGCCACATGTTCTCATTCCTAAGTGGGAGTTGAACAATGAGAACACATGGACACACCGAGGGGAACATCACACAGTGGGGCCTGTCAGGGGGTAGGAGTCTAGGGGAGGGATAGCATTAGGAGAAATAGCTAATGTAGATGATGGGTTGATGGTGCAGCAAACCACCATGGCATGTGTATACCTATGTAACAAACCTGCACGTCCTGCACATGTATCCCAGAATTTCAAGTATGATAATAAAAAAAAAAGACTGTGTACTCATTTTTGGTTGCCATGACAAATTCAGAGAGGAAAAACATGATATATATTAAATTTTACTGCAACAACTAACTGCCCCTTGTCATCAGCCTATTCTATCACTAGAGTGAGTCAGTATTCCTCCTTTCTGACTGTCTGAGCCTGGACGATTTAAACTGCTTTTCACACAACCTCTTGCCCAACCTTTTCTCACCTCCCATTGTGAATGAACATAGATTTCCCTATGGTAAATAAAACAAAATATCACCAAATCTAAGGCAAGATAAAAAAATTGAAAATAAAAGAAACCAACCCAAGAGATCAGAGAAATATTCATCTGCACAACAGCTTCCTCCAATAAACAGGGGACAATCTTTAGAAATCTCTCATATGTGTTTGTAACATAGAATCGATGGAACTATATGAGGCATTTATAAGATTTAATGATCTGATATCAGAAAAGTTGAGATTTGAATGAAACACATGGGAGTCTGAAAAGGAGTGATGACTGGTAGATTGGAGGCTGCCCCCAACCCCTGGAAAAAAAAAAAAAAACAAACACCAAAGGGATAATGAAGACAAGATTGAATTCTCCAGAATTCATCAAGGACCAGACTTGAAATGACACATATATACACACAAACACACTACACACAAACACACAGGGATATAATATAGAAATTCCAGAAAAAATAAAAGAAAGCAGAATGAATAGAAGCATTAATTAGCACATAATGGAAGACAATTTCTCAGGCTATAAAGAAAAATACTAAGTTAATCCTTGAAGGCTTACTAAACAAATCAAGATTAACAACAATGGGCCCCGGCCCTACATGGAAGAAAATTATGCCATCCAAATATAAAAAAATACTGCCACTCTCCAGAAATAAACAAAAAAGAAGAAATTCATATTAGCACCAAGCTTCCATTCTGTAACACTAAGTAGTAGAAGTTAGTGTTTGAGAGGAAATATTGTACAACAAAATTTCTGTACTCAGCCAAGCTGCCATTCATCTGCAAGGCACAGATGCATCGTCTTAAATAAGCAGGAATCCCAAACATACACCAGTTAGATATACGGCCTACAAAAAGAAAAACTCCCACAAAGCTGTGGGAGTCTTCTTTTTGAAGAAGAAATCAAAATTCCAAATGGTGTTGTATCAAAGAAATATTAATGAGGCACAAAACTAGTTAAATGGGGTCACTAAAACTGTTTTATTTAATATGGAAATAAAACAAAATATCAAAGCAGGACTAATTCTTGAAAGATAATTCATGTAATATGAAAAGAAGGAGAAACTTGATATAAAAAATAGATTTTATCACTTCAGCTAGGAAGTTAGAGATGAAGTAAGAAAAACCATCATAAACTTATCATATGTAAGGGACACATATTCTTGACATAAAAAATAAAGAGAAAATGGTACTTCACACCAGTATAAAATATATATATATATAATCAAATTTTAAAAGATAATCAGAAGGGCGAAACCACTTGGTCCATAAAACAAAAGAGGGGTGAGAGAAACAAGAGCTAGCAAGCTTTCTGTCTCTTTTTTGGGAAACCAGTGTTATTACGTTAAAGTGAATTAATAAATGTATTTTAATGCCTCAGTTTTTCTTTCTAATATAATATTAACAGATATAAGCTCCATTGGTAAAATCACTTTGAGGTCCTTAATACTTCTTAAAGTGGCCGGGCGCTGTGGCTCATGCCTGTAATCCCAGCACTTTGGGAGGCTGAGGTGGGCAGAACACCTGAGGTTGGGAGTTCAAGACCAGCCTGGCCAGCATGGAGAAACCCTGTCTCTACTAAAAAATACAAAATTAGCCAGGTGTGGTGGCGCATGCCTGTAATCCCAGCTACTCAGGAGGCTGAGGCAGGAGAATCACTTGAACCCGGGAGGCGGAGGTTGCGGTGAGCCGAGATGGCACCACTGCACTCCAGCCTGGGCAACAAGAGCGAAACTCTGTCTCAAAAAAAAATAATAATAATAACAATAACAATAACAAAAATGTTTAAGAGTGAAAAGAATTCTTGAGACCAAAAAAGTTTGAGAACTAGGGCTTGAAGATGTTCAAGCAAAGACAGGAAAAGGCTATTGCAAGTACGGTCCAAAGCACAGGGGGAAGGTTTCATAAGTATATATATTATATATATATATAAAATATATAACATAAAATTCATATATATTATAAAAATAATAAATATGATATAAATTTGATATAAAATATTATATAAATCTGATTTTTAACATATTTTGATTTTATACTGGTGTAAAGTACCATTTTCTCTTTATTTTTTACATCAAGAATATGTATCCCCTACATAGTATAAGTTTATCATAGTTTTTCTTCATTCCTAACTTCCTAGTTGTAGTGATAAAATCTATTATTTTATATCAATAAAAATATTGATATAAATTTTATTTACATGATATACAATATTTAAATATAACATATTTTATATTACAAAATATAATACTATGTATTACAAAAAAAACAAACTCCATTTAGCAGAGCAAGAATGGAGTTTGTTTTGTACAGTGCTGAGTTCCAACCCTTAGAATTGTTAAATAAATAAAAAGGAAAGAACACTATAAGATCAAACTCATCAGTTATAATAGTAAATGTGAATGATTCCAATCCCCCCTTTTGAAAGACAAAGCCTTCTAAATATGGTCAGAATCCTATTTACAGTAGCATCAAAAAGAATAAAATACTTAGGAATCAATTTAATCAAGGAGGCACAAGACCTGTGCACTGAAAACTCAGTAACTGAAAATGAGCAAATGATGTGATAGACATGTCTCCAAGGGAAATATACAAATGCCCAATAAACACATCAAAAGATGTTCAACATCATTAGTCATCAGGGAAGTGCAAGTCAACCTGACTTTGTACTAGGATGTTTTGTATTAGGATGGTTATAATATTTTTAAAAAACAGGAAATAAAAGGTGTTGGCGAGGATGTGGAGAAATTAGAACGCTTATACATTGCTGGTGGAAATGTAAAATGGTGTAGCACTGTGGAAAACAGTTTGGTGATTCCTGAAAAAGTTAAACATAGAATTACCATATAACCAGCAATTCTGCTCCTAGGCATATACCTAAAGAAATTGAAAACAAGGACTGAAGCAGATGCTCAAATACCAATGTCCGTAGCAGCTTTGTTCAAAATAGCCAAAAGGTAGAAACAACCCAAGTATCTACGAGCAGAGGAATGGATAAATGAAATGGAGCTTATCCATTCCATGGAATATTCTTCAGCTATACAGAGGAATAGAGTTCTGATACATGCTACAAGATGCATAAATTTTAAAAATATTATGCTAAGTGAAATGAGCCAGACACAAAAGGATAAATACTGTATCCCACTTTTATGAGGTGCCAAAAATAAGAAAATTTATTGGACCAAAAATAGATTAGAGATAACCAGTGGAAGGGGAGAATAGGGAGTTACAGCTCAATACATCCAGTTTCTCATTGGGATGGTGAAAATTTTTGGAACTAAGCAGTGATAATGGTTGTATAATGTTGTGAATGTCATTGATGCCACTGAATTATACCCTTAAAATGGTTTTAATGGCAAATTTTATGTTGTATCTCTTTTAAAACAATAAGAAAGACAAAAAAATTTTAAAATATATCATGTGATATTAGGAAAGAAAAAACAGATAACAGTATAAGAAAAATAAGAATTTAAAACATATCAAATAAGATTTAAAAATTTTGTTTAAGATATTGATACTTGGTCCAGTGCACAATAAAGACAAGAACTTTTTTTTTTTTTTTTTTTTTTTTTGAGATGGAGTCTCCCTCTGTCACCAGGCTGGAGTGCAGTGGCACCATCTCGGTTCACTGCAACCTCCGCCTCCAGGGTTCAAGCCATTATCCTGCCTCAGCCTGCTGAGTAGCTGGGACTACAGGCGTGCGCCACCACGCTGAGCTCATTTTTGTATTTATAGTAGAGACAGGGTTTCACCATGTTGGCCAGGATGGTCTTGATCTCTTGACCTCGTGATCTGCCTGCCTCAGCCTCCCAAAGTGCTGGGATTACAGGTGGGAGCCACCACGCCTGGCCTGAAGACAAGAACTTTTGAACAAGAGAGCGCTAACTAACGTATTGAAATACATAAAACAAATACTGATATATAGAAGAGCTCATTCAGCTCTTTCAAAGACAGAGCTCTGTAACACATGTACTCTTACCTAAAGAACTGTCTCCCACCACTGGAAAGGAGGTCTTCTCTGACCAAACACACAGCATCTTGGAGTTAGCCAGCATTAACTTGGATCATCTGGCTGGCCAGGAAAGGAGTGCTCAGGGAGAAAGAGGATGGTCACCATCCCAACCAGATCGGCCATTAGATCTATGTATCAACAGAGTGACATACGGGAGAATTAAAATTCTAGTATGCAAAAATATGCCGTATGTTAACAGAAAATAGACTGCAGGGAAATTTGTATTAGGTGAAACCAAGAGAAAGTTAAGAGCACACAACAGTAGATAAGCAATAGACAACCCGATATAAAAATGAGGAAAGAATATGCACAGGCAATTCACAAAAGGAAACATAAAAATGGCCTTAAAAATTGCTAAAATAAATATTTAAGCAAAAAAGCTCAACTTCACTTTGGTTTGGGGAAATGCAAATTAAAGCAGCAATATGTCATGTTTTCACAGTCACATTAATAAAAGTTTAAAAGAGGGAAGTAGAGGTAAATAGGAATTTGAGGAAAAGGAGCCCTCTCATAGTGGTTCATTGGAATGTGAATTGCTGCAGCTTTCAAAAAAAAACTTACACTATCCACAAACAATGAAAGCATAGATATCTTCTTAGCTACTAATCCCACTCCCAGGAAAAGGAGTATTAATTACAATAGGTTCTTTATTGCAGTATTGTTTATATAAGCAAAAAGAGCAAATAACCTTGACATCCTTCTATTAGCAGTAGGTTGAATAAATCATAAGACGTCTACTATGAACTATTTTGCAGCAATCAAGAAGACTTAATTAGATCTCTGTTTAGTGATTTGAATGGGTGACCATGTTGTGATGTCAACAGAAAAAAATAATTTGCAGAAAAGCATATAGAGTTTGTTCTCAGTTTGGAAAAATAATGACAAATTTGGAGGAGATATCCTATACACATATGTGTGTCTGATTGGGTTTGGAAAAATCAGGACCACCTGAGATGGAGGTGGGAGTGACAAAATATACATGGTATACTAAGTGAATATATAGGTTATACAATTACGTTGTTAAATTTCTGAAAACAAGTGCAACTTAAGCATATAACTAAGGAGTAGATGTTAACCTGGACAAATGAAACATAGATTGTTTTGAGCAAGAGACGGCAAAATTTTTTGTCAAGAGCCAGATAGCAAAATTTTCAATTTTGCAGACCATGCAATCTCTATTGCAATTACTCAGTTCTGCCATTGCAGTGGAAAAATAGCCCTAGACAAATGAATGTGTGATTGTATTTTGATAAAACTTCATTTACAAATACGTGCTATAGAATAAATTTGGCCTGTGAGCCATAGGGTGACAATCTCTGGTTAGATGAAGGGATTGAGAGCATTATTTTTCTTCAATTCTTGTCATTATGCAAAGTCAGAGAATTTTCTAAAATAAATAAAAATACAAATTGGCAAAATAATAATAGTTGAAAACTTCAGAATGGGCAAATAAGTGAACAAATAATCATGTTGAGGAATAAGGCTGCTTTGATTCTTGTGTGTTCAACTTTGAAACCTTTATCACAGTTATAAAAACCATTTATAAAAGTTGATATAACTCCACAGAGTATACCTCAATAAATTTGCACATAGAAGAAATCAAAATGGGTATATTTTCTCATCGCAATACACCAAAAACTAGGAATTAATAAGCAAATAATACATTAAAAATTCAAAGTTTTAGAAAACGTAGTACCTTAGATCTTGATCAAAGAGAAATTTAAAAACAGCCATTGCAGATTACCTGGAGAATAACAATCGCTAATGATCCTCGAGTGCATGTGCCTCAAGCATTCTTCTAAGTCCTTTACTTGAATTGATTTACTTAGTCTTTAAAAGACCCTTTGAAATGGATATCATGCATATCCCTCATTGTATAGAAGAGAAAACTGAGACAGACAGGTTAACTAATTTGTCCAAATTCATATGACAGGTTGAGGTTAGAATTAGAATATCGCCAGTCAGCTTCAACAACCTGTAATGGTAAGCCTTACATTATTTATCTTCTTAATTAGGAATGCTGAAACATATATTACTCATAAAAAATTTCTGGGGTGCTGATGCCAAAACTGTCCTCAGAGAAATTTTTCAATCCTTTTTGTTACTTGACAGGAAAAAATTCAAATAAATGAACAAAACATTTCTTAACAATTTTTAGATTATTAAAAACATATATAAAAGGCTACTGGAGTAAGGAATTAATAAAGTAATGAACAAAGAAAAAATCATAGAAATTATAAAGAAATCTAAAAGCAGATTCTTTAAAGTGACCAATTATAAAACAAACAGACTGGGTCAATTGTCATTTCACAAAATAACAATTCTACAATTATACAAGAATGAGAAAGAAGACATAAGCCTGTTGATATTGAAGAGATTTAATACTTGATAAAAATATTATATCTTCTCTATTCTAATAAAATTAAAACTATCCATGAAATGTACCATGTCAGAAGAAAAATACAATTTACCAGGTGTAGTTTAAAATAGGCAGAATTGCTGATAAACCCATGTCTCTTTGAGTCCATATTTTCAGTTCTTTTAGGTATATACCCAGAAGTGGAATTCCTGGGGGATATGGTAATTCTGTTTAACTTTTCAAAGAATTGCCAGACTATTTTCCACAGCTGCTGTACCATTTTACATCCCCATCAGCAATGCACAAATGTTCCAATTTCTCTACATCCTCACCAACACTTGTCATTTTTCTAGTTTAAAAAAATTATTATTATACCACCTTAAAAGGGGCTGAAGTCAGTTTGATTTACATTTTCCTAATGACTAATGATGTGGAGCATCTTTTTTTGTGTTTATTGGCCATTTGTATGTCTTTTTTGGAAAAATGTCTATTCTCCTCCTTTGTCCACTTCGTAATTGGATTGTTTGTTTCATTGTTATTTGAGTTACAGGAGTCTTTTATATGTTCTAAGTATTAAATCCTTATCAGATAGGGTTTTCACATATTTTCTATCATTCTGTGGGTTGTCTTTTTAATCTCTTGGTGGTATCTTTTGTTCTTGACTTGGACTGCAGGACACTTCAGCTCCTCACTACATGGGCTTCTCCAAAGGACAGCTGGCCTCTCCCAGAATGAGCATCTCAAAAAGAGAAGAAAACATTGCAGTGCTTTTTGTGATTAGCCTCTGAAGTTGCACACTATATCATTTCCACTTTATTCTAATCATTAGAATCAAGTCACAAAGCACAGCCCACATTCAAAAAGAGAGGAATTGGGCTCCATCACTTGAAGGGACATGTATAAAATAATTTTTGGACATATTTAAAACCACCACAAAGAAGCACCTTTAAAAAAAGACAATGGCCGAGTTTTGTAACTCTTTTTTAACTTCAAGAAATAGATAATCCAAGTATTAATATTATTTAAACTGTTATGGAACATAGAAATAAAATTATAGCCATAATTAAAGTTTGCCAAAGATTACAAATGAAAATAAAATAAAATATATCTCTGGCTCATTTGCTAATATAAATACTAAAAATCTTAAATTGACTATTAAATAAAACCAATATTAAAAGAATTATGCAAGGGGAACAAGTAAGGTTATTCCAGAAATGGTTCCAAATTAGGAAATCCACAAACTTACAATATTAAAGGGTATAACTTTTCTTAAATGTCATATAAATATACTCTCTAATGCCAAAAAACACAATGAATGGTTAAAATCTAAAAACATGCTTGAATATAATTAAAGTTCAAAGGAACAGAACACTCGGCATCCTTCCTATTATTCAAAGTAGTTGTGGAAATTCAAACCAGTAAAATGACAGCCCCCTGTATTTAGAGAGAGATATATATAGATATAGCTAGAGAGAGAGAGAAGGCAAATTTATTATTAACTGATGGTTGTTTACCTGAAAACCCGAAGGAATTATTTGAAAGGTTATTAGAATAGGAAATGGTAGTGAGATATCGAGTAAAAAATAAATACTTACAAATTAATTACTTTCTTTATATAGGTAACAACCAAATAGAATATAAGAAGGAAAAATACCATTCACAACAAAAACAAAATCATCTAGAAAGAAATTTAACAAGAAATATATAGGACTTATAAGCAGAAGATTTAGAAGAGGGGGACATAGAAAAATACTTGAAGAAATGGAAGATATAATATTTTATTTAAAAGATTTAATGTTGTGGTGATGTTAATTATCCCTGAATTAGTATGCAAATTTAATGTAATTCCTATCAGTTTCAATGACATTCTTTTTTTTAATTTGACAAGATGTCTGTAAATGTCATGAGACCCACCAACAGAATATTCTGAGATAATAACAAGAAGGGTGTTTGATACCAGATCAGAGGTGAGTTTGATACCCACCTCTCAGTGTCTGGTAACCACCTTTCTACTCTCTACTTCTACGAGTTCAACTATTTTAGATTTCACATGTAAGAAAGATCATGCGGTATTAGTTCTTCTGTCCCTAGCTTATTTTGGAAGATATTTTAAGGCACAAATATGTTGTAGTGTAATTATGTTGTAATTTTTCCTGACCTAATGTCCCACGTCTGTAAAATTCTTTTATTGAAGCCTAGGCTCTTTCCCTAGGACTCCCTGTCTGGAATAATAAATATCTTACTTCTGTACTTAACAGAATTGTTCTGTCTGCATGTAGTCCCCACTTTTTCTCCAAGTAGTTTCTCAAACAAATGCACTTCCTTTCCTGAAAGGATGAGTAAAATTTTAACAGCTTTAAATCTTTATATATAGATATATTTTAAACCAAACGACTACACTGTACATGGTTTTATAGCCCTCTTTAATACTTACGAACTATATTGTATAATTATTCTAATTATTATATATTACTCTACAACACCATTTTTAGTGGTTGCATATTGGTTATTACTTGGATAGTCCATAACCTACCTAACAAAGTCCTTAATGTCTGGAATTAAAGTGGTTTCGCATTTCAACTGTTAGCAAAAACACTGCAATGCACGATCCTGCACACATGAAAAGAAATGAGATGAGGACTTCACTAACTTCAAAGACAGCTTAAGGATTCAGATCTTCACATCTACACAAGAGACAAGATTTGCAGATTTGAGTGAAAGGCTATGCACGATTTTAAGCCTTTCAGTACATATTGCCAAAGTGCCCTCCACTAAACTTTGACCATGACCTACGGAGTGAGTCACAACAGTGACTCTTTCTTTGAGTTTATATTACTACTAGGTTTTGTCAATTTGCCAATCTAATGGGCAAAAACGGCATTTTATTTGCATTTTAAAGTGTATTTATCATGTTTATAAGGAAGCTAAACTTTTCATATGTTCATTTGACTACTTCCATTTTTCCTTTGTAAATTATTTGTTCATAATCCTTTACCATTTTTCTACTTGGGTGTTTGCCTTTTTATAATTGATGTATAAGAGTTGTTTTTATTATTTTTCCTCTGTGGTTTGTCTTCAAATTTGTATGTAGAAAGGTTTATTTGTAATTATTCAGTTTTATCAGTTTTGTTCATAGTAGAATTTTTCCTCAATGTATGTCTATAGAAGCCTCAAATCAGAAACACATTTGCCTAAATCACCTAGTTCTTTTATGGTTTTATTTTTGACGTTTAATCTTTGATACACACGGATTTTGCTTTGATGAATGTCATGAGGCAGAGATCTAGCTTAGCTTTTCAGATATTTGTCCTATCAATGAATAATTCAGTTTTCCGTGTCTTGAAATGCCATCTTTATCACTGCCAATTTCTTACAAAAACTTGTATCTATTTCTTGGGCTTTCCCCCATTTTGCTCTAGGGATCTGTGTCTCTATTCCTGCATCATTTCAATTATTTTACATTTTAAATGCATTTTAACATCCCTTCTGTTTTTGTGCCTTAAAATACCTTCCAAAATAAGCTAGGCACAGAAAAACTAATGCCACATGATCTTACTTCCATGTGAAATCTAAACCAGTTGAACTCATAGAAGCAGAGAGTAGAAAGGTGGTTACCAGGCACTGAGAGGTGGGGAGCTGAGATTTGGTCAAACGGCACAGAGTTTCAGTTAGACAGGAGGAGTAAGTTTCAGAGATCTATTCCACAGCATGGTGACTATAGTTAATAATAATGTGTATTTCAAAATTGCTGGCCGGGCACAGTGTCTCATGCCTATAGCTCTTTGGGAGGCTGAGGCATACGAATTGCTTAAGCCTAGAAGTTAGAAACTAGGCTGGGCAAAATGGCAAAACCCTGTCTCTACCAATAAATACAAAAATTAGCCAGGCATGGCAGCGCATACCTGTAGTCCCAGCTACTCGGGAGGCTAAGGTGGGAGAATGGTTTGAACCTGGGAGGCAGAGGTTGCAGTAAGCCAAGATCACATCCCTGCACTCCAGCCTGGGTGATAGATCCAGACCCTGTCAAAAAAAAAAAAAAAAAAAAAAGAAAGAAAGAAAAGAAAAAGAAAAGGAAAAAAATTGCTAGAAGAGTAGATTTTAAATATTCTCACCACACATGCACACACACACACACACACACACACAAAACAAATATGTGAGGTGACGGACATGTTAATTAGCTTAATTTAATCATTTGCAACAGAAACATGTATCAAAACACCACATTTTACCCTATAAATATATACAATTATTATTTGTTCATAAAAATAAAATCAAATTTAAAAAATATTCACTGTGTTTTTTCAGCCATACATAGGCTGGAAGCTTCTTCACGTTTTGGCTCCAACAATCTAGCTTAGTCACAGCGAGCACTTCTAAAACAACCTCTAGGAGGCCAAAAGTCAGAGGACCCCCATAATCCTGTGCTCTTAGACAACTTTTAAATGTATGATAGGAGACAGGCAGAGGAAAACACAGGTAATAATGGGATTATCCGTTTCTTTCCTTTCTCCAGTGGTTCTCAACTTGTTTATTTGCAGCAATTTTTAAGATTTTTTTTCTTGGCACACTTGAAAAGATTTTATACCATAGCCTAAACAGGCTAGCAATAAGTAAAATTCAATCACTACTTAAAACGTAAAAGAGACTCACTGTGTCTACAAAAACATTGACGGTCATTGCCATAGTCACACAGTTCCCTTTAGCTTTCTGTCACTGTTTCGGGAAGAGCTGGTATATCAGTTAGGATTTCCAGCTGTAAAAGACAGAAGAAATAAAATAACAGGATCTCAAACATAGATAGTAGATTACTTCTGTCTCAGGTTAAAAATCACGAAAGTAGGCAATCCAGGGTTTATACGATGACTCCATAATCCACAGAAACCTGGGTTCCTTCCACTTTGCTACTCTGACCTCTTCAAAATGAGAGTCCATCTTATCTCATGGTCTAAACTCCAGCCAGTATAGAGGACACAGGGAAGAAGGGAAGGCCAATTCCTTTAAAGACACTTTCCAGAAGTTGCACAAGACACTCCACTTACATCCTCTGGCCAGAAGTTAGTAACATGGCTATGCCCGGCTGTAAGGAAAGGTGAGAAGTGAAACCTTTATTGCAGGTGGCCAATGGCCCAGTTAAAAATAGAGAGTTCCATTACTAATGAAGGAGAGGAAAGTGGATACTAGGGATGGCACCAGTAGTCTTTGCTACAAATGGTTACTGCCCTGATCACATTTCTTACATAATCAAGAGGAAAAGTTCTTAACTGTTGCAGTTACTACCTCATCATTATATGGCATTCCATTTTACCCTTTAATTTTTACTTGGTCAAGTTTAGGCCTGCTGTACACCAGAACACATGAATAGCTTTGCTCAGCATTCTTTGTGACGTTGCTCACAGTAACATTATGGATACCTAATAAATTTTTTAAAAGACAAAATGTTCTACGTTTTGTGGCCTACTCTGGATGGCTTTATGGCAAAGTGGGTGAGTATCCCTGCCCTTTACATTTCAAGTGTAGGGGTGTTTAGCTGTCTCTTCTGGCTCTCATTTACTGACTCTTCTGGGTAAATCCTTTGTTCTTTCTTTTATACAAGAGACTATCTGAGCACCCAAAACTTGAAAGTCTCTAAGCTAGGTGCTATAGTGTTAAATATTTCAGTAAGATATTTTCCCTGCTTAATCCAGGAGCTTGTCATTTCCTTGCTGGAAGTACACATGGATAAAATAACTGCAAGGTTTCTGAAAGACTTAAGTACAAAAATGTCCCGCAAAGCAAAAGGGAAATATCTCATTCAGTTGTGAGGGATTAGGAATAAAAATGAATTGGAGAGGTCAAAATGTAAGCTTGTCCTCAAAAAGAAAGGACTAATTTGCAGATGGAGATGGGGTTTCTTCCTTCCGAGGTCTGCCATGGTGTAATCTGTCCTGTAATGTCTAATGTCTACCTGCTATTATTTTCTAAATGGTGAGTTAAATGGGAAATATGTGCAGCGTATAACCATTTTCTATCCTTTGCTTTAGGTTTCGACTCATTGGTTCCCCATCTACTACTTGTCTCGTCTCAGGCAATAATGTCACATGGGATAAGAAGGCACCTATTTGTGAGAGTAAGTTGAAATACTTTTCTCCACAAATTCCTCCGTGTGATCCTGACTTGCCCCTGGAGTACAAAGAATAAATTGAATCCTTCTTGCACAAAGTAGTCTCTCAGATATTTGAAAATAGGAGTCAGATGCTTCATGGTCTTCCTGGCTTTTCTTTATCTTAAAAGGTGATTTATCTGAAACTGTGGGCTTGAACCTAGGCAAAATACCCTACTTTCCTATTATAATAGTAAACATTTCCAGTATAGAGAGTGTTGTCCTTAATGAGTACATTTTAAAGGCGTTGGACAAAATTAGATCTGTCTTTGCCAACTCTTACTATCAGGTTACAATTCCACAAAGTAGGCTACTCACTTTCTTGTTATTCTAATCCAAATAATAAAAAGAACTCTTCTTCCAGTTCTTAGCAATTTTCCTAAGCCTCTGATCATTTTGAGTTCTAATCCTCCTTCAATTCTTTTAGGCCCATGTCTTCAGTTGTATTTCTTCTTGATTAGCTGACCCTCCATTTTTCCCATAAGATATTTTTCAATGAATCTCCAAAACTTTAAGACCATGGAAGAATGATTGCAAATTGGCAAAGTGTTATAGCTGTGAAGAAATCGGCATCGCACACAGAGTTGATGGCAGCAAAAGTAGGCACAGACTTCCAGAAAGTTAATGACCAATATAAACAAAAGTAAAGTAAATACCTTCTGACTGACAATTCCATTTCCCAGAATTTAGCCCAAGAAAATAATCATGAAATAGTCCCATGATTTTGGTCCAGAGATACTCAATGCAATAATATTTGTGATAGTGGAAAATGTTACACAACCTAAATGTTCAGCATTGTTTGAAAATAGCTAGTAGAAGAAATAAGGCGTATTTTAATGGCTATCAGTTTTTAAGAAAGGTAAAAAAGTGCACCAGGAGGAATTAAAGGTTGAGATGCCTCATCCAAGTGGAAAGAGTACATCTATGTAGCTACATGACTGATTATTATTCAGCCACCCAATATGGTAGTAGAGAAAATATATCCATCCATACATATGCATGTATCCACATATGTATCTAAGAGGATATAATTAAATTGTTACAAATAGTTATCTTTGAACCATTTTCACTTTCTTCTTTCTCTTTGTCCATATTTTATAAATTTCCTACAATGAATGTGTTCATTGTATTCACTAATATTCCTCCCCCCCAAATTAACATTGACTTTTAAACATTAAATGAATGAGAATATATACAAGGTGCCTCCCATATCTGCCAAGAACTTGAAATTCTATGAAATAATTCAAATTATCAAAGAATTATCAGTTTACTATATGAAGTTTTCAAGGCATGGCACCTTTTGTGGGGGGTTATCTTTCATAAAAAAATTTCCACTTCTACATTTATATGTCAGTGATCATTTAATTGAGTCAATACTGGGTATGTGTGTATATGTGTGTAGTCACTTAGCCAATATGTGAATATTATTATCTTATGATAGAACACAGTATTCATTTATCATTTTATTGCCCTTAAATCTGCCATTATTTCATTTTTCATGCCCTATCTTTTGTATTTCCTTTTCTCTCTTTTTCTTGATAAATAATGCCAGAAGTGGTATATTTAAACTGCAAAGAGGTTATTTTAATAACCTATAGGAAAAAATAGTCCAGCAGTAGATAAGTACCTTAACAATCTGTGATAAAATCACATGTATTATCCACTTAAAATTATAAATATATAAACCCCAAAAAACATGGATTTTTTTGTGAAGTACTTATTATGAGCAGAACCCATACCATACACACCTAAATTTCAACTAGGTAAAAATGTGTGATTATTAGCAAATATTTTAAGAAAATAACAGTATTGTAATTCCATTTAGAAAATCATTGGATTATTTGCATTTGGTATTTAAATTCATAGTAAAATAATTCATTATTAAAAAATCAGCTGTTTTACCACACTCTTCCTTCTCTCAGTCATATCTTGTGAGCCACCTCCAACCATATCCAATGGAGACTTCTACAGCAACAACAGAACATCTTTTCACAATGGAACAGTGGTAACTTACCAGTGCCACACTGGACCAGATGGAGAACAGCTGTTTGAGCTCGTGGGAGAACGGTCAATATATTGCACCAGCAAAGATGATCAAGTTGGTGTTTGGAGCAGCCCTCCCCCTCGGTGTATTTCTACTAATAAATGCACAGCTCCAGAAGTTGAAAATGCAATTACAGTACCAGGAAATAGGAGTTTCTTTTCCCTCAATGAGATCATCAGATTTAGATGTCAGCCCGGGTTTGTCATGGTAGGGTCCCACACTGTGCAGTGCCAGACCAACGGCAGATGGGGGCCCAAGCTGCCACACTGCTCCAGGGGTGAGTGTGACCCATCAAGACTTTGCTGGGTGTGAGGGTACGTATAGATGATAGGAGTTGTTGAAATTAAGGAAGAAGTGTGTAAGGACTATGAAATTGGCATAAACATAATAGTAGCTTCACTGTCTGTTATCTCTGTTAATAATTGTCTCAAAGTAATGGCTTATTCTCTCATCTATAGTAGACATATTTTAGATGCATTTTTAAATTTAACATTTACAGCAAATATATGAAGTAGCTACTATTGGTATCCCCATTTTACTTTGAGAGAACGGAGTCTTAGTGGTATTAAAGAACTTTTCCAAGGCTCTGACTCCAGAGCTTAATCATAATATACAGTGGAATGTATAATGAACAATAATGTGTAATAGTGATGATCATATCTCTATCCCTGGAGTGGGGCAGTAGGCAAGTGAGCCATGAGGACCAAAATGAGAGCATCAAATCAAAAAGGCCTTGGACTTCAACTTTTTCTCATTATAATTGAAAAGACTGAAGCTCAGAAAAAGTGTTTTGCTCAAATCCAAACAAATATATATATATATATATATATATACACACACACACATATACTTGATATATAATTATATATTGTTCAGATTGAGGCTCAAATTCATTCTTTGAGGTTTTTTGATGGTTTGTTTGTTTGTATGTTTGTTTGAGAGAGGGTCTCACTCTGTTGCCCAGGCTGGAGTACAGTTGTACAATCATAGTTCCCTGAAGCCTCTAACTCCTGGGCTCAAGTAAGACCTCTGCCTCAGTCTCACAGGTAGCTGGAGCTCCAGGTGCTCACTACCACACCTGGCTAATTTTTATTTATTTTTAGAGACAGAGTCTTGCTATGTTGCCCAGGCTGATCTTGAGCTCCCGTCCTCAAGCAATCCTCCTGCCTCAGCCTCCCAAAGTACTGGGATTTCAGGCCTGAGCCACCATGCCTAGTTTCAAATGCATTCTGATGCCCTGAGAACACACCAATTGTCCTGTGGATGGAGGCAGCCAACATTTCGGTTAAAATATGGTCTAAGCAATATGTTCTATCACTAAAAAGTCTGTAGCTTTTTTTCCTTTGAGGGGGGGTTGTTCCTTTTGTTTATTTTTAATTTATTAATCTTTAATTTTTGTGGGTACATAGTAGGTGTATATATTTATGGGGTATATGAAATGTTTTGATACAGGCATGCAATGTAAAATAATCATGGAGAATGAGGTATCCATGCCCTTGAGCATTTATCCTTTGTGTTACAAATAATCCAATTACACTTTCATTTTTAAATGTACAATTAAGTTATTACTAACTATAGTCACCCTGTCATGCTATCAAATACTACATCTTATTCATTCTTTCTTTTTTTTTTTTTGTACCCATTAACTGTCCCCACCTCCCCTCCCTACCCTCACCCCCTATCCCCACGATTTTGTTCTTGATGCCTCCTCTTTTCTTAGCTGAAATGACTGGCTTAAAACATGGAGTGGGAAGAATTAGGACTGGTCACAGGGACAGAAAGGAAGCTAACAGTTCAGCCCTGTGCTGACTGAAAGAGGGACAGGGAGTGTGGAAAATGAAGAATAGGTGAAGGTGTCTGTTAGATGAGACCTTGGCAACAGTACTCCTTGCTGATGCCTTACGCATGAGCTTGAGGGACTGCCTCTGTAGGAAGTGGAAGAGTGGCCAAGCCACCCGCACTCACGACTCTGTGCTCCATAACCAGTAGTTGAAAGCAAGAGGAATATGCTGCCTTATAGTCTTTGGAACATGTTTCAGTAGAAAAAACACAGACAAGGTGTTGGAGAGACTTTGATTCTAGTCACAGTTCTGCTTGGTTTCCTTAGTTTCCTTGTTAGTGAGATGTGGCTACTGAACTACCAATCTTCTCTTTTAATAGCTGCACTCTGCAATGACGATTTTTAAGCCCTCTGGCAAGCATAAGATATAGCAAAGGAAATTGCCCCATATCTAACAAGTGCTCTGGAACTGTCCTTTCCACAGTGTGTCAGCCGCCTCCAGAAATCCTGCATGGTGAGCATACCCTAAGCCATCAGGACAACTTTTCACCTGGGCAGGAAGTGTTCTACAGCTGTGAGCCCGGCTATGACCTCAGAGGGGCTGCGTCTCTGCACTGCACGCCCCAGGGAGACTGGAGCCCCGAAGCCCCTAGATGTACAGGTACCTCGACTCTCTGGCTTCCAGATTGCTCTGTTTTCCCCCTCACATGGAGGACTTACTCCTGTTGTTTTATTTTTTCTTCTAGTGAAATCCTGTGATGACTTCCTGGGCCAACTCCCTCATGGCCGTGTGCTGTTTCCACTTAATCTCCAGCTTGGGGCAAAGGTGTCCTTTGTTTGCGATGAAGGGTGAGTGTGACCCAGGGTTGAGACCAAGGACCGAGTGTGGAGAATGACTCTTTTGAGTTCAGGGGTTAATCCAAAAAAAGGAGCTGACCTAGTAGATAAGAAGTACCCAGAGAGATTAATTTATGGAAGGGTAGTTTTGAAATAAGGGTAGGGACTAAGTGGCACCACTTTCAGAAGGCAATGAGAAAATGGCACACACAGCTCAATGTCAGGTACAAACCTAAATACAGTCACTGATCTTGAATACACAGTTGGAACTTGAAATGAATGGGTACGTATTTATTTGGAGGCAAAAGAACATAATTTTATAAGAGGTATGCTAGAAAAAAAATGATGAATAAGACAAAAATTGTTTGCCCCATAAGAAGTAAGGTAGAGGTTGTCTTAAGAAACTTAAAACCAATCAATAGCGGAATCTGTAATAGTGCATGGATAAGTGTGTTTTAACCCAATAATATACCTTCAGGTCAGGAATGGCCAGTGTAATTCTTTTAATGCAGGATTTTTCTCAGCCACTTTGCCAGCCAGTGACTTCCGGCCAGCAATGCCCCTGCCCAGGCCTTGCTTGGGCCCAGGCTCACCGCAGGAAACACCCCAGATACTTGGCCCACTGGGTGGCGTCTGGCTGGTGCTCTGACTGGGACCCCGGGGCCACCATGACTGCACACTCAGCCCCTGGTGGGAGGGGATGTGTGAGTGAGTGAGTGTGGGGTCCAGCTGGCCACTCCCAGCACCTGCACAGGAATGGGCTCTGAGCAGTGCTGGCGGCTGGACCAGGCATGTTGCACTGAAGGGAATGTGGTGGTGCCCAAACAGGGGTGCCCATGACCCCAAAGCCCAGTGGAGGTGTTACAGCACACTAATGGCTCTTAGCATTTGATAATGCCTGCAGCCCAACAGATGGCAGTGTGCTTAACAGCTCTGTCAATCCTGTCACCCCGCATCTCCTGTCGCCCAGCTCTGGCTTGATCTACTGCTGCTTCCTTTCGCGTGGTACAGCTGCCCTCCCACAGCAGAGGGCAGAGGGCCACAGTGTTACAGGCTTCTTTGTACCTGCGTTTGGTGGGTCCTGAGTTGTTGTCCCGCATCCAAGAAGAACAAGGTTATGCTGACAATAGAAGGGTGAGGAGGGTGGAGAAGAGTTTTACTGAGTGACGAAACAGCTTCTCGGCGGAGATGAGACATGAGGGTGGACCCCAGATGAAGTCAGGGGGTCATTCTCTCTCTCAGCGTGGCTGGTTCTGGGGCTTTTATGGACACAGAATGGGGAGCCTGTGCTGATTGGTTTGTGACTATGCAAAAAAGACTAAAACAAAGACACCACTCAAAGGTGGGCACAACAATGTAAAAAACCAATTAGGGAAGCTCAGGTATATGTAAACTAAATGAACAGTGAGGATCAATCAGAGGAAAGCACACCAAATGGGAAGAGAGGTTCTCAAGCCAGTCCATGGATTTACCTGGAACTTGTAGCTAGGCTTTAAACTGTCTTCAGCTTGAAGGTCGGGTTTCACCAGGATCTGCCCCATCTGCCTAGGATTTGTCTGCCTCCTGCTTCTATCAGTTTCAAGTGGTATTATTAGTTGTTTATGTGTATCCATTACTCTTGGTGGTGTGCACTATGAGTCTGGAGGGATAACTAGATTGGGCAATTAAGCAGTTATTTTTAATGATTTTCACGGAATCTTTGGCATTTACAAAGTCCACCACCTAATAATGATTTCCAATTTCAGAATGATTTCAGATTTCAGAAGGCAAGCAGGATTCAATAAGTTGGGCATTTTGGGGTGCAAAGACTCTTCCCCCCTCCCTTCTTTTTTTCTTAGAGCACGTGGTTCAGCATGCTTCTGTGAGCCTCCTCTGGCCTGTTACAGTTGTAGTGGCAAGAAGAACAGTGCCCGTTCTCTTTCTAGATGTTCCTGGCTTTGCTTACCAAATCGAGAGCTGTTCTGCCTCATGACCCACTAATGAGAATAAGTGGGATGTCAGAGAGCCATCAGTGAAAGATGACACCTGAAGGTTATGGCTCTTGTGCCCATGGAGAAGTATGGTTCTGTGTTCATGCCTTCTGTAGGTGATGCTGGGCTATGAAGTTTATATGGCAATTATGCACATCAGCTCTAATTGCTTTGCCAGTCACAGGGTACCATGGTTCTTTAGAATAAATTGGCCGTTGAGTTTCTGCCAGCTACTGAACAATTCAGATCCCTAATGAACTAAGACTTTTAGCTGGGCCTGAACCTAAGACCTAAATGATAGTCAAGGAGGAAATGGTAGTGAGGAAGCTGA
Source organism: Gorilla gorilla gorilla (assembly GCF_029281585.2). NCBI lineage: Eukaryota > Metazoa > Chordata > Mammalia > Primates > Hominidae > Gorilla > Gorilla gorilla. The sequence continues at coordinate 49,161,438 of NC_073224.2, read as the reverse complement.
GCATCTATTAGCGAAGAAATCAAGGGAGAGATGGGAATTGCTCACACATTTGCTACCACTTTTTTTTTTCTTTAGGTTCCGATTAAAAGGCAGGTCTGCTAGTCATTGTGTCTTGGCTGGAATGAAAGCCCTTTGGAATAGCAGTGTTCCAGTGTGTGAACGTGAGTAGAAAGAGCTATGTAGTTTGGATAGCTCTCCTTATTTTCGTTTTCCAGCATGTTTTTCCGCATGGCATCACCTGTTGTCTAGATCTTTACTTAACTAAATTATGGATAAAAATACTTCTTTGTTGGAAGAACTTCAAGAAGGGTCTTGTAGGTCTTCTCTGACATGTTTTTGTTACTAATCTGCAAATCACTTAGTTTAATGACTGTTTAATTTTGTGGGGAATGTGTGGCAAGAAACTACATGACATAAAGGTGCAGCACATTTTAGTCAGTCATTTATTTTTAGTTTTCTTATCAAGGAGGAATCTTTCTTAAATTTTTATTTTTATTTTTATTTTTTGAGACACTGTCACCCAGGACACAGTGGAGTGGTGCAATCACAGCTCACTGCAGCCTCAACCTCCTGGGCTCAAATGACCCTCACACCTCAGCCTCCCAGTAGTTGGGACTACAGGTGCATGCCACCACACCTGGCTAATTTTTGTACTTTTTGTAGAGATAGAATCTCGCCATATTGCCCCAGCTGGTCTCAAACTCCTGGGCTCAAGCTATCCTCCCACCTTGGCCTCCAAAAGTGTTAGGATTACAAGTGCGAGCCACCATGCCCAGCCAAATTTTTATGTTCTTTTATCCCCTCGCATATCATAAACAATTTAGTCAGCTTGTTTTTTAGCCTGCAGTATTTAATGACATAGGGCTTCCCATGTGCCAGGACTTTCCATGTGTAGAAAAAGCAATTAATAGTTAATGAATAGTGAAGACACCACCCTACTTTCCTGGGATGTATTTTCTTGTTGGGAAACAGACTATGAACAAGGAAATAAATAAGTAAACAAAATTCTAAAAATTATAATATATAAAGTGGTAGTTAAATAGGGATGTTATGGAGAAAATAAAACAGAGTTATATGATAAATTAGTACGGTGGAAGGAGCTGGGATGATGAATCAGTGTCTGAAATGATGAGGTGTCCTAAGTTTCCAAACCATCCGTTTAAATAATATGCCAAAATTCAGAAAAAATTCAGAAACTCTTAGATAAAAGTACATGTTTGACATACCAAGACATTACTGATTGATTCTATTCTGTCTACTAAAGCAAGGCAAGAATTTTTGAAACCTTGTTTTCCTGATTATTAGAAAATGTTTATTTTAATTTGTATTGTGTTAAAATAACTTACAGAAATCAATTTGGATACCTTATGGTGAGTATTATGGTGAAGAACATTCAATACCTGAGGAAACTCAAGTATTCAACAAACTCAACCTTACAGAGACACATAGAGCTGAAAATAAATATATAAATAAACTTAGGAAAACACGAACAGGTAAAATTCAAGCATGAGAAGTCAATCATTGTTTGATGTACTAGGTCTTTTATATACACATAATTCTGATAAACTTGGGTATCTCTTCCTAAATTCATATCAAACTAGAAGCATCAATTGCTTTTAGGGAAGGAACTTTTCTAAGCAGACTAAAAGGAGGAAGAAATGGTGGCTAATAATTGGAAGAAATCAAAAAAGGCTCTTTGGCACCATTTAATCTGAGTAAAAACAGCCTTACTGGTGTCTGATGACACCACTGGAAATTTGGTATTGGTCCTGATGGTAATGGTCTTGAATCACCAAGAAACATTTACATTGCTAAAGATGATAGTTCATGTTTATTAAAGTTCATAGATTTCCTTGAAACTTATGGTCTCTGATGACCAAAACTTTGTCTGTCTTGAACCTCATTGTCAACCCAGGAATCTTACTATGCCTGAGTTAAAGTAGACAATCAAATGGGTGTTTTTAAAAAAAATGAAAACAATTACTTTCCAAATTCATTATGAACATAGGTACCTGGGTGGTCCAGGAACACTGTCTTTGGGCTTTTGCAATAAACTGTAATTTAGGTCTCACTTCAGTTAGTTGCCTCTCAACAAAAGCCTTACAGATTTAAATTCCATCTACCTTAGTTATATTCTTTCTAAAAGTTATATTCTTTCTAAATGCACAGTCACAGGTCACTATTGTTTCAGTCATCTTAAGTGAAACTCTAATAGAACTTAAAGCTCTTGTTTTCTTTCTAGAAATCTTTTGTCCAGATCCTCCAGCTATCCTTAATGGGAGACACACAGGAACTCCCTTTGGAGATATTCCCTATGGAAAAGAAATATCTTACGCATGCGACACCCACCCAGACAGAGGGATGACCTTCAACCTCATTGGGGAGAGCTCCATCCGCTGCACAAGTGACCCTCAAGGGAATGGGGTTTGGAGCAGCCCTGCCCCTCACTGTGAACTTTCTGTTCCTGCTGGTTAGTACCTGCTTCCACATATCCTAAATGGGTTCAGAATATCTAGGTAAGAACCTCCATATTTCTATAGTGACAGTCATTTTTGCTTGTGAAAATGGCTTTGCTGTAACTGTCAGAGACAGAACTACCTCCCAAGTGAATGACAAATGGGTTCTAGATAGGCACGCTGTCTCAATTGTTGGTATTCTGATGGTCCTTCCTATGGGGTGAAAAGTGTGGGATGGTAAGGAGAGAAGGGGGTGGACAGTGAAGAGAATTGGTGAGGTCCAGATTTTGTAGAGAATATTTTCAAAGTACTGAAAACAAATGCTAAAGAAAATACTCTTTTATTCCACCTCTGCTACTATGAGTTATCTTTATCCTGGAGAGATGGATGTGCTGTGCAAAAAGTACACATTGATGATGTAATTTACTTCAGAACTGATAACACTATAAAAGTAATTTGAGAAACTCAGATGTAGGGATTTATACTTTTTATGTTGTTTCCAAGGGTTTGTTCAAGCCACTGACTATGTTTGTTTGGTCCTTCACCTCAACATTAACAAAGGGAACTCAGGAGGCCCTGGAGAAGCAGAGTTTAAAATTGTACTCTTAGCCTAATGGATGCAGCAAACCAATATGGCACATGTATACCTATGTATCAAACCTGCACATTGGGCCTATGTACCCTAGAACTTAAAGTATATATATATATATATATATATGTATGTGTGTATATATGTGTATATATATGTGTATATGTGAGTGTGTGTGTGTGTGTGTGTATATATATATATATATATATATAAAGAGAGATTGTACTTTTAGCCTCCATAGCTCATTCCTTTGATATATTAGACTGGCTTTAAACGACAGTACCTGACAACTATAGGCACATGTGTGGCTGTGACTGCCCACACCAGCTCCATCTTCCAGTAAGGACAGAACAGCACTGAATCGGTAGCTTGTCGATCCCTGTGGTACTCCCCCATCTGATCTAGTTTGAAGTTAGAGACTGTAGAGGATAGTGTTTAAATGTCAAGAGGTCTAGGTTTAGAGAACCTGTCTTTCACTGATCAAATAGGAGGGAGTGGCTTATGACCTGGCTGGTTGAGGTCTTCATGTACCTCTAATAGCCAGAGATATTGGATGTGTTCATGTATTCATATGTCTATGTTTAACTGAGTGTCTTTTCTTGTGTTTGTGTGGGAACTTGTTCTTAGCCTGCCCACATCCACCCAAGATCCAAAACGGGCATTACATTGGAGGACATGTATCTCTATATCTTCCTGGGATGACAATCAGCTACATTTGTGACCCCGGCTACCTGTTAGTGGGAAAGGGCTTCATTTTCTGTACAGACCAGGGAATCTGGAGCCAATTGGATCATTATTGCAAAGGTGACTTATTTCTTGGTATTCCTTATTCTTGCTGGGTTGTATGGAATGCATGAGGCTTGTAAGGCTGAGAGACATTGAAATAAGCTTAATGAAAGGGATAATTTTTTTTCTTCTCGGCAACCGCTTTCTTTTCATTTACATAAAATTTATTTCATCTTATTAACTGTCCTCTTTGCATGGTCGACAGCAGTGCTTCTCCATCCAGAGCATTAACAAAATCACCTTGTTAAAAAGATTCTCAAACTCCATTCCATGGCCTCTGATTCTGTTCTAAAGTGGGGTCAAAAGTCTATTTTTAACAAACTCATCAGAATGCTCTGATGCAGGAAGACCACAGACGACACTTCAAGAAATACCACTTTGCCTTCTTGGTTTGTATCTAGGAAAAAAATATTGTAGGCTTAATTATGAGACTATTACAACTGAAAAGAAGTCTGTGCTTGAAGATGAAGGATGTACTGATGGCTGGGCAGAAAAAGAAAGTAAAACAAAGGATAAGTTAAACAAAATAAAGTAGTCTGGGTGCGGTGGCTCACACCTGTAATCCCAGCACTTTGGGAGGCTGAGGCGGGAAGATCATGTCAAGAGATCGAGACCATCCTGGCCAACATGGTGAAACCCAGTTTCTACTAAAAATACAAAAATTAGCTGGGTGGTGGTGCACGCCTATAGTCCCAGCTACTCGTGAGGCTGAGGCATGAGAATCACTTGAACCCAGAGGCAGAGGTTGCAGTGAGCTGAGATCACGCCACTGCACTCCAGCCTGGCAACAGAGCAAGACTCCGTCTCAAAAAAAAAAAAAAAAAAAAAGGAAATAAAGTAAATTAATTAGAAAGATGTATTAAATTCAGGCTGGGCATGGTGGCTCAGGCCTGTAATCCCAGCACTTTGGGAGGCCAAGGTGGGCAGATCACCTCAGGTCAGGAGTTCGAGACCAGCCTGGCCAACATGGTGAAACCTCGTCTCTACCAAAAATACAAAAATTAATCAGGCATGGTGGTACATGCCTGTCATCCCACCTACCCGGGAGGCTGAAGCAGGAGAATTGCTTGAACCCAGGAGGTGGAGGTTGCTGTGAGCCCAGATCGCGCCACTGCACTCCTGCCTGGGTGACAGAGTGAGACTCAAAAAAAAAAAAAAAAAAAAAGAAAAAGAAAGAAAAAGAAAAAGAAAGATAAATTTTAAATTCACAATCATGATTTACTAACTTCTTTGTTCTATGTGCAGAAATTGGCCAGAATTGTGTATTTAATAAAGAGCAGAGTGACAGTATTTGTTGTGAAGCCAGACAGAATTAACATGGTACTCCTGTTTCCTTACAGCGTGACCCAAGTGGCTCCAGGGCTAGATCACCGTTAGCCTAATTCCTAATCTTTCCACAGCTTTCCAGTTGCAGAGCTGTTAATCAAAAGTGAATGCACAGTACATTCCATATTCTGTTACTTTACATTAAGAAATGGGAGTCAGAAAATGTTAAATCATAAGGTTTTTGGAGGAGGAAGATTAGTAACATGTTTAAAAACATGCTTCCTCTTAGCCAAGGGCAAAATAGGTTTTGGCTATTTTCTCCTATTCTCGCAGTTAAAACGGACAATCAACAATAAAATATCAATTTCCTTCTGATTTGTCTAATTTCAGAAGTAAATTGTAGCTTCCCACTGTTTATGAATGGAATCTCGAAGGAGTTAGAAATGAAAAAAGTATATCACTATGGAGATTATGTGACTTTGAAGTGTGAAGATGGGTATACTCTGGAAGGCAGTCCCTGGAGCCAGTGCCAGGCGGATGACAGATGGGACCCTCCTCTGGCCAAATGTACCTCTCGTAAGTGCAAGTGCAAGGAATGTGGGACCTTCCCGGTCATGGTTATTGCTCATTCATTCATCCATATTGGCATCAAGTGTAGTGTGATGTTTATGGCATATGCTATGAGCTATAGAGTACAATATGAGCATCCACCTATTCCAAAACTCCCATAGTGAGAGTAAGGCCAGACTTCCTCTTCTCATACTTCTCACTTCAGCTCTGCACCTTTTTTGTCTATATCACTTTGTGGTTGCATGAGCCACACGGTAATGATTTATTTACAGCCTATGAGCCTTACAAGAAATGTTTTCAGCATGAATTAGGGAGCACCTTCCAAGCTGCAGAGAGCAGCTGGCCTGTCTCCCTCACCACTGGAGGGGACAGGATTTTAAGCTAGCACAGCTGGATAGAGCAGATTTAGAAATTACGTATCATTGAGCTCTGTAGAAGAGTAGCCCTCTGCTGGCAACTGGAACGTAATGTAAGATAGAAAACTACCCACATCATGGAGCAGATGAGCAAAGTTAATAATGAACAGCCTTTCTTAATCCAAGTTAGTGCTACACTTTCCCTTCTCCCCATCTCTTATGACTCTCCTAATACATGGTTCTACACCAAGATTGTTCAAGATCCAGTTTTACAATTAATCCTGTAAATATGCTAATATGACTCACAGATAATATTTCTAAATTATCAGCTTGACACTCCCTTAATATCAAATTATATTTGCTTTTTTGGCAAAAATCTCACTGGATAACTTACTAAATGCTTTTAGAGTATTCTGAAGATCTGGCTGGGACTGACAGAAAATTCAGGTCATTGGAGAACCAACCACATCAAATGTTAGAACAAAATATAAAGCAATAATACAAAAGTCACTTTGCACCAGCATAAGAAGAGACATACAAATAAGTGGAACAAAATTGATATTAATAAAATAAAGGGGCCAGGTATGGTGGCTCATGCCTGTAATCCCAGCACTTTGGGAGGCCGAGGCGGATGGATCACCTGAGGTCAGGAGTTTAAGACCAGCCTGGCCAACATGGTGAAACCCCATCTGTACTAAAAAATAAAAAAATTAGCTGGTCATGGTGGCAGATGCCTGTAATCCCAGCTACTCAGGAGGCTGAGGCAGGAGAGTCGCTTGAACACGGGAGGTGGAGGTTACAGTGAGCCGAGATCGCTCCATTGCACTCCGGTCTCGGTGACGAGAGCAAAACATTTTTTAAAAATTGTCCATTAAATTAACAATAAAAAGGTTGTTAGGTGAACACCCAATAAAAAGCAAGGATGTGATGAAACTGATATTGTTGTGTGTTGAAGGTACTATTGTAAATTTGCAAAAACTCTTATGAAAAACAATTATGCAATGTATGTGGAAAATAATACAGCTATTCCTGCCAGTTAGCCCTCCTAGAAATTTAATCTAAGGAAATAATGTAAAATATTAAAATATTTTATGCATTTTATTAAGGGTTTCATGAGACAGAAACCTAGAAACAAGCTAAATGCACAATAGAAGTCATTGAATACACTATGATGCATCTACTAGATTATGTTAGTTTGCCTTTGTTGTAACTTATATTTCTAGTATATAATTATGTGAAAACACACATATAAGGAAATGTACCAGAACAGAATGTATCAAAACATTTTTTGGGTACTAGGATTGGGGTGACTTTTTTCTTTAGTTCTGTATTATAAATTTTCTTCTGTAATTGTATTAATAATAATTTTTAAAAGTCTTCTCTGAGTGCAGAAGGTAAAATGAGAGTATGTGAATGAAACCAATGGCTTTTTGCATTAGAAAAAATATTAGACTGAGTCCTGAAGAAAAATCAAGATGACTTGTCACTGGCTGAGAGGTCCTATTCAATCATGTTGCATGCCAGAGTGATGTTTTGTGACTTTTGTCTTCCTTTTAGGTGCACATGATGCTCTCATAGTTGGTAAGTTTTATGAAAGGTTTGCTGAGGAATTCTGGCATCTATAACAGTAAGTACCTACCTATAATGAATGAAATGGAAAAAGAGAGATCAAAATGTCTTGAGTTGTAAAGAGATCAAAATATCTTCAGTTGTAAGTTCAACTAGAAAGAAAATAATGATAAGTTAGGCCACAATATGGTGAAACTGGCATCGTCATATGCATACTAAATAACCTTCATCAAAGGCTCTTTACTGCCTTTGAACCATTACAAATGAATAATCATTCATCAGTGTCAAAAATTCTTTACTTGAATGTGGTGGGAGAATGCAACTTCTTCTTTCAGTTGTAACCTGGAGTATGCTTCCAGATGGTGATCCTGCTCATTTGCACAAATAGAAAGCCATAAGACCAGTCTTCTGAGCCCATATCTGTGATTTGCCTAAATAAGAATAGTTTTGTGATAGAGTTTGCTTCCAAGGGAATACTGTGGCATATTACTCTTACATCCCTTTTTACACATCTGGACACTGAGACACAGAGAGTTAACGTAACTTGCCCAAGACCGCAGAATGGGGTAGCCTGGGTCTACCTATCTGTGGAGACTGTGCACTTTAACAATCAATAAATGGACAAAATGACCTAAATATGTAATTCAACAAGAGAGAGAATTCCAGTATTTTCACAATGAAATGCCTGTGTGTTAAGTCTTAGGCAAGAGACATGGGCAGGGCCATGGAGAGCTGGTGGCCAGCTGCCCCATCACGGTTCTCACTTACTTTTGGAAAAGCTGACATTGGACTAAAGGTTACAAAACGGCTCAGCTCACACCTTAACTATAGTAACCCTGTGGGAGTGAGACTAATGCTATAGAAACCCAGAGTAAAGCAGAATGTATAGTTACATCTTTAAAAAAAAAAAAAAAGCATTTGCAATCTGTAGTGGGACTGGATACTAAGATAGAATTTAAAACCTGTAAGTTATATTTTCTATGCATTTAATTACCTTGTTTTACTGCCTAGGCACTTTATCTGGTACGATCTTCTTTATTTTACTCATCATTTTCCTCTCTTGGATAATTCTAAAGCACAGAAAAGGGTAAGTATAGCCATATTATCCCAAGAAATGTAAACTGTACTTACCCCCTCTTGGAAGTCAAAAGAAAGTAAAAGACAAACAAACCCATTGCTACATAAACAGATGTGGTAATTCTTATAAAGAAAGTCCTTGACACACAGTATAGACAAAGAGGTATTCACACTAAAGGAAGTATATAGGATACTAAGAACAATTAAAAAAAATAATAATAACAAAAAAAAGACCATTTGGCCAGGTATGGTGACTCGTGCCTGTAATTTCAGCACTTTGGGAGGCCAAGGTGGGCAGATCACTAGAGGCCAGGGGTTCGAGACCAACTTGGGCAACATGGTAAAACCCTGTCTCTGCTAAACATACAGAAAATTAGCTGGGCGAGGTGGGACACACACCTGTAATCCCAGCTACTCGGGAGGTTGAAGCATGAGAATTGCTTGAACCCAGGAGGCAGAGGTTGTAGTGAGCCAAGACTGTGCCATTGCACTCCAGCCTGGGTGACAGAGTGAGACTACATCTCAAAACACACACACACACACACACACACACACACACACACAGCATTTTAAGAAGGAATTGAGTTTTACAGAAAGAGAAAGTAGGCAGAAGGGGTTTTTAAAAAGTTGTTCATGAGGCTGTTTGATATCCTAGTTTTGCTAAGACATTGCAGACACTGACCTCTAAGCCCAGATCCTATCATAGCACTACAAGTTAGATTGGGTCACTTATGGCACACATATCATATGGCACACATAGGTTGCCAGTGGGGAAGAATTGAAACTTTCCATTGGGTATTTTAATATATAAACAAATATTTTGTAAACACCATTAACTTTTTTTTTTTTTTTAAGACAGAGTCTTGCTCTGTCACCCAGGCTGGAGTGCAGTGGCATGATCTTGGCTCACTGCAACCTCTGCCTCCCAGATTCAAGCGATTCTCATGCCTCAGCCTCCTGAGTAGCTGGGACTACAGCCATATGCCACTACACCAGGCTATTTTTTGTATTTTTAGTACAGAAAGGGTTTTGCCATCTTGGCCAGGCTGGTCTTGAATTCCTGACCTCAAGTGATCCACCCGCCTCAGCCTCCCAAAGTGCTGGGATTATAGGTGTGAGCCACCAGGCCTAGCCATCATTAATTTTTTTAATTTGAAAGAAAAAAAACTTGCAAAGACTAAGATCTGAATAAAGAAACGTCTTCGACAGGGAAGAGAACCTACACAGCTTTTGTACTGGTTGATTGAATTATAACAATCTCAATGAGGCCAGAATCAATAATATCAATGTTATATGGTTGATGAGCAAATTCCATACCCATAGAAAAACTGAATTTGTAACTTTTAAGTGAACAGTTTTCTATAGCAAATATTCTAAACAAGTGCAGTTTCCTACAACAAGCTTTACAGAAACTGGTTTTGATATTTCACAAAGATGCCAATATACTTTTTAAAAAGTAGTTTGTCATAGTAGATCTTGCTGTAAAGAACCTAGTCAGGAACTCAATTTTATGGAAAAATACTGAATTAGTAGATATTTAAATTTAAATATCCATCCTTCCTAACTAATGTTCTCTGTATTTTACGGCTTGACATATATTCTTTGCTCTTTTCCGTTACAAAAAGAAAAGGTAAGTAGCTGGGCACTTTACCTTAACAAAGTACTTGTGTCAATACATTTTTCCTCTTAAAGTTTCACGTTAAGTACCATATAATTAGTGAGTTAATTTTTAAAAAAATTACTAAGTCTGAATTAAAGGAGTCGGGGCTTCTAATTTTCTGTATCTATATCAGTCTCTAGTTAAAACCACACAGGGGAAATGATTATCCCTTCTTCTTGGAAGTATTCAAGATACTTTAATATCTTGAAGATATTTGAATATCTCCACCCTTCTAACTATGTCATTCTTCATTACTTATGGTCCATTCCTTGTTAATCAACTAGAGGGTCAGATTCCCAAGCCTAACTATTGATTTGTTTCACCTACATAATTTAAGATCATTTCCTCATATTAATCATCTTCAGGCATAAACATGACTCAATATCCATTTCATAAAATTATTTCTTTAGAAATGATTGTCTTGTATAGTCTAAGCAACCTGAGACCATATACTATTTCTTCATGTTTTCCATCTCGTAAAACCTGCCTCCTATTTTTTTCATATTCTTTAAACTGTAATGTCCATGGCACAACCATTCTCTCTCTGACCAGTGGCTACCAGAAATGTGGCAGAAAGAAAGATCATGATCCTTGTTAGACTTAAAGGTCAGGGAGGTAAACCTCCCAAACATCTATGTAACCCACACTAAAACCTATTCTATATGTGTAATCCAGGAAAGTTTTTAAACATTTTCTAAACTTTTACTTTTGACCTGTTTCACTTCTTGGGATTGTAACTGCCTGATGTGTTCTTCCTGCCTGTCATACAGACAAAACCAATTCCTTGAGATCATGGTATATTGCAGTAAAGAAAGAGATGAATTAACACAAGGCCAGTCACGTGGAAGAACTGGAGTTATCACTCAACTCAGTCTCCCCAAGAACACAGGGGCTAGGGTTTTTATAGATCATTTGGTAGGAAGGGAGCTAGGGAATGGGTACTACTGATTGGTTGGGGATGGGGGTGTGGGAAATGTTCCTCATGTGCTGTGTCCACCTCTGGTTGGGGGCCACAGGACCAGTTGAGTCATGAGTCACAGGTCCAGGTAGAGTCAGTCAGTTGCCAAATGCAAAAACCTGAAAAACATCTCAGAAGACCAATCTTACATTCTACAGTAGTGATGTTATCTATAGGAGCAATTAGGGAAGTCACAAATCTCTGAGCAGTAATGGATTGTAAAACCTATGCCTATATTTTAGCAGAGTTCAAGTCCTCTCCTAATCCTAATCTCTTGGCCTTTCATTAGGTTTCAGGTCCTGAGCAAGGAGGGAGCTAGTTTTAGGAAGAGATTGTTATTATCCTTGCTCCAAAGTTAAATTATAAACTAAATTCCTTTCATGGTTAGCTTGGCCTACACCCAGGAATGAGCAAAGCCGGGCCACCTGTGAGGCTAGAAGCAAGATGAAGTCAGCCATGTTAGATTTCTTTCACTCTCAGAATCTTTGCAAAGGTGGTTTCAGGATAGTGAGTGCATTTCTCTAACAAAACACCATGGATTTTCATGTTAGAAATAACACATAGCTAAAATTGGGAAAAAGAAGTAATAAACTTAAATAATCAGAAGGCAGAGATCCCTTCTTTTGGAAGGAGTTGGGCTGATTAATCATGCAGTCATACCTCCTTGAGTGGGTGTGGCCAATAAGCTAAGTCATTGTGGCTATGTGAGAAGGGCTGATTATTCCTTATCTGGAGCTCAAGCTTTCCTCACAGAAAGAGAGGGGCATAAAGGGCCTCATGGCAAAGAAGAAGGAAGCCATGTGGGAAACGCAGACTATGAGTGGAGAGTATCGTAGTGGTCACCAAGTCAGAAGAGCCATTTATCCTGGAGCTAAAAAAGACTGACAGATATAGAATAGTGTAGAACAAGATGGCCTGCTCTATGGGAGAGCCACAGTCACACCAGGCCTAGAGAGGTGCAGGCTGACGTCTACCTCAAACACTGGAGACAATTCAGAAGCTGCATAAGCAATCTGAAGATTTACTAAGAAACTAAAATGAGGCTGGGTGCGGTGGCTCAGGCCTGTAATCCCTGCACTTTGGGAGGCTGAGGCGGGTGGATCACCTGAGGTCAGGAGTTTAAGATCAGCCTGGCCAAGATGGCAAAACCCTGTCTCTACTAAAAATACAAAAATTAGCCTGGTGTAGTGGCACATGCCTGTAGTCCCAGCTACTCAGGAGGCTGAGGTAGGAGAATCGCTTGAACCCAGGAGGTGGAGGTTGCAGTGAGTTGAGATTGTGCCACTGCACTCCAGCCTGGGCAACAAAGGCAAAACTCCATCTGAAAAAAATAAATAAATAAATAAAATAAAATAAAACAAGAAAAGAAACTAAAGTGATAGAGAAATAGAAGGAATACACACACAGAAATGATCTCACCTTCTTTAAAATGCTCCTCAAGGAGGTCTACTTTAACTACCCTAGTAAAGATGACAGGACCCCACCCCCACATTCCCAGTCTCTCTTATCCTGCTTTATTTTTTTATAGACTTATTCTCTTTTATTATAATTAATTAAATAATTACATTCCATGTTTATTCTCTCTGTCCCTCCATGAAGTCGGGGATTTTTGTCCTATCTTCACCAATGGATACATAACAAATCTAAACTGTCCCTGGGACAAAGAGAGTCTCAATAAATATTTATCAAGTGAATGAGTGAGCTACACACCACGAAGAGTGTTACCACAAGGGGAAATTTCTGCCGTAATTCTCTACCAAGTTGAACAGTGCATCTTTAACTTGTCCTAAACTTACTCCAGGTTTCAAGGCTGCTCCTTGTACTAATATACCAACTGTCTCAGTCTGTTGGTATATATACTTGGGCAGTTATAACAGAAACTCCATAGACTGGGTGGATTCAATAAGCATTTAAGCTGGGTGCAGTGGTACTCACCTATATGCCCAGCTACTCGGGAGGCTGAGGGAGGAGTACTGCTTGAGCCCATGAGTTTAAGGCCAGCCTGGGCAATATGGCAAGACCCTGTCCCTAAAAAACATTATTTCATTTCTAAAAACCAAGCATTTATTTCTCATAGTTCTAGTGGGTAGAGAGTCCAAGGTCAAGGCAACTGCAAATTCAGTGTCTGGTGGGTCTCACTTTCTAGTTAATAGACTTCAATCTTTTCTCCGTGTCCTCAAATCAGAGAAAAGGAGTGAAGGAGCTCTCCTGGTCTCTTTTCTAAGGGCACTAGTCCCATTCACAAGGGCTCTGCTCTCATGATCTAATTACTTCTCAAAGGTCTCACCTTTGAGATCCTATAGTCATTAGATCCTATAAATTTTCAACATATAAATTTGGAAAGATACAAACATTCAGTCCATTGTACCAACACTGCATTTGGTAAGCACATATGCTTAAACGATATCACACTTGATTTCATGTGCCTTCTCAATCCTCAGCTTTCCCTGATTAAGAATACCTAATTACTCTGCCCATTTCCTCTGCACCCTCCACCTTGGCCTTTCCACTCGCTATTACTACTATCTCTTGCCTTCTTGGTCTCCACTATACTCCTCACCATCCCTGCTCCCTGGACTATGATCCCCTGTGAGCAGGGACCACCTATATCCACCCAAAACAATTTTTATTTAATGATTTTTTAATCTCTACTTGTACAGCAGTCAAAATTAATAATAAGAGTAGAGATGGTTAATGTATTTACAAAAAGAGTTAACATGTTTATTTATAGGTTTATTTACCATTTATTATCTTCTTTGGTCCTCAAAGCAACTCTGTGAGGTAGGTAGGCCCAATCATATTGTTATCCCAAAGCATAAAACATTCTAGGTTCAAAGAAATTCAGTGGCTTGTTTAAAGCCAGTAGGAAGTCGTTAGGAATTAGGCCTTTAGTCCAGATTATTTAACTGGAAATCTTGAACTCTTTGTGCTAGTATTTTGACAATGTTAGTTGCCATTTCTGAATCTGACTCTATATTACTGAAATTCAGTATCCAGAACTGTACATAGTACAAACCTAAATTATTTTCCTTTTTTCTTTCAATATTCTTTTTCTCCCTATATTTTACTGAGTTTGTTTTAGCTACTCTGGTATATTGAACCAGTATCTTTCTAGAGAACCATATGCAATCTCTCCTTTTTTTACTCTTTATTCTGAGTCATTAGGCTATAAAAAATTAAGGTATTTCTTTAAGGGCATCTTTCCATATTGAGATTTCCTGGCGTTTCACACAGACTTGGCAAGTTCTTCTGTGATTTAATCTCACTGCCTTGTTATTTCACTAGTTAAAAATATGCTGCCTGCACATTTTGATATTTCACTGTGTATTTACAATAATAATTTGTGATAATGTTAAATAAGATAGGTCATAAGGTAGGTCATGCACTCATCAGTGAGGAATAATACTGGTTAGACTTCTTCATTCAGAGCCCATTATTGCCTCTTGTTACTGCCTCGTACCCACTCCCATTTCTACACAAAACAGCCTTGTCCACCGTCAAAATTTCAAAGTTTCCATTGTTGTGATGCTTAGAATGATAAAATACTTAAGGCCATCCTCTGTGAAGTCTCCCTGAATTTTCCTATGTTCACATTAACCACCAGTAACTAACCAAATAGCTCTTCATTGAACATATACTCACCGAGATCATGTTCTCCAAAACCCCATGTACCACTCATCACCCAAGACCATCTTACCACTACTCATCTTACCACTTCACCACCACTCCTTGGAAGGTCATACCACCTGGCTATATACCCCTCCACTCTTCTTCATCCATGGATCTCAAGTGTGCCTTCCCTGTCCTGTGAAAACTCTGCCCCCTGAAGCAGTCTGCCTCTTTTTCTCAGATGATGCTGTCATTCTAATTTCCATAAGAGGGTAAAGAATAACTGAGTGATGAGGAAACAGTGGTACATGTTGAAGTGAGTTAACTCTTCAAGCTTCCATTCTAAAATCCCTAATACCAACTCATACATAAAATCTCCAGGTACTGGTACTGTTTTGTCATTTCATTGATAAAAGATGAAGTGTTTGTTAACCCCCAAAGAGGCAGTGTACCATACCAAGTGAGGGTGAGGGCTTTGCAACCGCTAAGGCCTGTGTTCACAGTCACTCACTCTCTATGAGACCCTGAGCAAGATACTTATCCTCAGTAAATTTCATTTTCCTTGCCTGTGAAATGGAGATAATAATATTTCCTACCTTATTTAACATAATGCCTCATTTATGATGCGTGTCAGAAAATGTTAGCTATTATTTACACATGATTGTTATTACTGATATTAAAAAGTGAGTAAATATTTCTTTTACTGTTAGTTCTTAAATACCTTCATGACAGCTACTGCTGCTCCCCTAATTGTGGATATTGCTTGTACAGAAAACAGAACATATATCTTCACTATAGGAGAAAAAGGAAGCCTCGCGTAACACTGCAGTGCAAAGTCATTCATGTTGTGCAGCTTAAGTGTCAAAATCTCGATGTAAATCCTATTTACTAATCAAAATTATGTCAGAAATAGTGAAATGTGTTAAGGCGTGGACATCTGCCTATAAACAATTTAGAGTATTCTGACAGAAAATATAGGATGATTTTAGTATTATTTTCTAATCTAAGTTTTTGCTTAGTATTAAAAGATGAGATTTGGTTATGATTTTCCTTTCAGACATCTTGAAAAGGTATCAGGAACTTAAGGCAAATAATACCTTAAATTTCAAAATGCAAATTACTAATTTCTTTCAAAACAGATACTTAAATGATTAAGACAGTTTTTCTATTTTTTTCCTCTGCCAATTAGCAATAATGCACATGAAAAACCTAAAGAAGTGGCTATCCATTTACATTCTCAAGGAGGCAGCAGCGTTCATCCCCGAACTCTGCAAACAAATGAAGAAAATAGCAGGTACCTATATACATACTGAATTCAAAATGTTTTCAACAACTCAAATATCAAAAATGGAAACAGGACTTGAATATGATATTGCACTAGGTAGGTCATTGATACCAAAGAATTTAGAAAGTACTTCAGGAGTTGGAAACTTCTTTTTTTTTTTATTGGATCATTATTGTCATTTCCACTGATTTGGGGTGATGACTCTATAAGTCAGTGCAGTCACAGTCACTACTTTTTCAAAGCATTCCTATAATTTCCTGTATTTATGCTATGAAACTTTGAGAAGTAGTATGCTTTTCTTTTCCTTGTGGAACCCAAGAATTTGCTGCCTGCTTGTACCCTCGAAGTCTTCCAGCTTCCCTTAAATGCACAGTCACTTTAATGTCCTCTGGAGACTTTCGCTTTACCTCCCCAGCCTCCAACCCCCTTGATTTCTGACTTCCACTGAATTCTCTACTTCATTTGGCCTCTTTGACTGCTCCTTCTTTTGGTCCTCATTCCCTTGGGCTTATTAAATACCTAACCTTTCATTCTACCTATTCAAAGCAGGCTTACTGCAAGCTGTTGTGTAGTACACGTTGCTAAAGATTTGGGGTGAAAAGGGAAATTATACCATTATCAAAAGTGGTATATATCAATATTAGAAATCACTGAACTGAAAAGTAACTAGTACACCAGGGACCTGAAAACTACCACCTGTGAGCCAAATCCAGTTGGCCACTTGTTTTTGTAAATAAAGTTTTACTGGGGCACAGCCACACCCAATCGTTTGTCTACTGTCTCTGGCTCCCTTTTATATACTACAACAGCAGAGCTGAGTAGTTGCAACAGAGACCCCAAAAGCCAAAAGTATTTACTATCTGGCCCTTTAGTGGAAGACTTTGCTAACCCCTGAACTATATCATACTATGAGAAATTTCTCACTGGTTAGTTCCCCTTTTAACCTGGGCTTTCCATCCTCTTCCTAGGCCTCTCTCTCTCATTGGATACTCCTCTCTTTTGTTCAAATCTTTACTGCATTCTCAGGGTATGCAGTAAATACAGGCATTCAGACTCTCGGGCTTCTTGCAAATTCAAAACTCCATTTTTCTTTAACATTCAGAACAGTTTATTTGGCTCTGGCTTACTTTGGCTATGCCCAAGAATTCTAAAATGTCCTACCCATAGGTGTTTGGAACATTTTCAGGAATAAGATCACCATATGCCCTAGAACAGAATTAGGCCAGTCCTGTAGAAAGCAGAAGCAAAAGCACCACAGTCATTACTAAATTTCCTTTCTTTATGTCCTACCTCTTTCTCATGTACCTGTGCATTAATCTAAACTTGGCATGTTACACCTACATACATCAGAAATCCTAAATTCAACAGAGGACAGTGGAAGGGGCCCCAGGAAAAGTAAAGGAAGTGGAAAAGGTATTTTATAGTTAACCAAAATATACGTAGAAGCAATTCAAACTTTTCTAAACAAAAAAGTACAGATTATGTCCTATTTTCTCCTATAATAGAAATGAATTTGCAATGCCCTGTTTATTATCTGTCTTCCTAGTTGCTTGCTTCTCGCTTATTTGTCATTACTGTTTATGAAAACAAATGAAATATGCATTGCTTTTTTAAAATTCAGAATTGATATTTTACTTTTTGAAGCTTTAATGTTTATCTGGCCTGATCCTTCTGAAATGGGCATTTGTATACACTGGGGGATACATGGCTAATGCTAATATACCAAGGGGATATAAAAATCATAAGATGAAAATGGCATGGTTTCCTAGAGAATATATTTTTCTAATGTTACTCCAATAGTTCAAATAAAAATTGTATTATTTCAACATGAACACAAACACATTTATAAGGGAGCAAAAGACAAATAAATAATGCAGGAAGTTTAAGATAAAATAAGACGGCCGGGCGTGGTGGCTCACGCCTGTAATCCCAGCACTTTGGGAGGCCGAGGCGGGTGGATCATGAGTCAGGAGATCGAGGCCATTCTGGCTAACACGGTGAAACCCCTTCTCTACTAAATACACACACACAAAAAAAATTTAGCCGGGCGTGGTGGTGGGCGCCTGTAGTCCCAGCTACTCGGGAGGCTAAGGCAGGAGAATGGCGTGAGCCCGGGAGGCGGAGCTTGCAGTGAGCCGAGATCGCGCCACTGCACTCCAGCCTGGGTGACAGAGCAAGACTCCGTCTCAAAAAAAAAAAAGAAAAAAAAAAAAAGATAAAATAAGACAGAAAATATTGTGCTTTCAGGGATGCTTTAGACTATGTCTCCAAAGTTCTTGCGTGAGGCATTCATTTTCCTTTACTATCAGAGTGCTATGGGAGAAAAGTCAGGCAGAACTGATTCAGGGCCAGCTGTGTGGCCACTCATTTACAAACAGACAAAATAACAGCAGACTGGAAGAACAACAACCATTTTTACAAGAGTTCATTTTAAAAATATTGCACAATGATAAATTATTTGATTTAGCCTCATTCCTGTCAGATTACCTGCCTAAAACACTTTTCTGCCTTTCTTTCTATCTAAATTCCCTGAACCCAGCTCCAGCTCTGAATTCAATCAACCAAGATGCTCTCCCAAACAACTCTAGTCCAAAATGATGTCTCTCTTTGAAACTCACATTTCCTGACTACACCATTTAAAAAAAACTAATTAATTTTAACAGTAATATCTCATCATTATTAAAAACAAGAAATAGGGGAAAATATAAAAAATATAAAAATTACCTGCAATAATCTCTATCTAGTAGTATTCTTAAGCTTCTTTGCATATTATTATACATTCGCATATACACCTTGAGATTATATTGATTGCACAATATTGAATCCTGTTTTTTTTACCAAATGACAAACATTTCTCCCATCATTATAACAGTACATAACCTATAGTAATTGACATTTCATGTGTTGTTTTTTGCCTGTTAACTCTATTGCATTCATGTAGTTGCTTATTTATTCTTCAAACATTCTTAGCCACTTACAATGTGCCATACGTTGTGCTTATGTGTGTTTTCTTTTCCATGATAAATTAACTTCTGATGAATAGAGACAATTTTTTAAAGATCTCCCCAATCTCTCAGTATAATCAAATGAGAAATGTTCAGTAATCAACTGAGCACGTTAATCAATTGAGAAATTTTTCATGAGCGTCCCTGTGAAGAGATCACCAAACAGGCTTTGTGTGAGCAACATGGATGTTTATTTCACCTGGGTGCAGGCAGGCTGAGTCCAAAAAGAGAGTCAGCAAAAGGAGATAGGGGTGGGGCCGTTTTATAAGATTTGGGCAGGTAAAGGAAAATTACAGTCAAAGGGGCTTTGTTGTCTGGCGGGCAGAAGTGGGGGTCGCAAGGTGCTCAGTCGGGGAGCTTTTTGAGCCAGGATGAGCCAGGAAAAGGACTTTCACAAGGTTATGTCATCACTTAAGGCAAGGACCGGCCATTTACACTTCTTTTGTGGTGGAATGTCATCAGTAAAGGCGGGGCAGGGCATTTTCACTTCTTTTGTGATTCTTCAGTTACTTCAGGCCATCTGGGTGTATACGTGCAAGTCACAGGGGATGCGATGGCTTGGCTTGAGCTCAGAGGCCTGACAAAATTAATTTGTGAAAATTTCATTTATCCTCAACTTTTTGGAAATACTCTTACATCAAAGTACACCTCAAATTGTGTACACTGACTACTGATCACTTTTCAGTAGGTATAAAGTCCTTAAAAATTTTGTTTCAACTTTCCCTTTTAAGATTGGAATTTTGACCACAGTGTTCCACGGGAACAAAGTGAATCATCTGTGGCAAAATATGTTAGTCAAGAAGTGAGTTAGAATCTGTGCCAAGCGTTAAGACCTTGTGCACCCAGGTTCTGGGGCGGAGTAAAGAGGCAGGCTCCAAAGACATAGCTGTGTGTTGGACATGAGAGTATTTTGAGGAATACAGGTAACAGGTGATGCTGGGAAGTCCTGTGAAACGGAAGGAGAACAAAGATGAGGAATCTGGTGGCAGTAATAACCGGGGAACAGATGAGCTGGAGGGCCTCATCAAGAGGTCTGTCCCTTGGTAGCAGGACGCCATTCCCGGCCTTAAAAGGAGAGGCTTCAGCACGGCTGGGGAAGCACGTGGATACCTTGTACTAAATCCACTACTGCAGCTCATTCTTAACTGTAAGTAGAAGAGGAGGACATGCTTTCTGAAGCTGACCCCTCCAAGATGAACAGTTCCTATTTCTGTCCCCTGCTACCACCATGGTGTAGAACAACAGAATCAAAAAAACATTTTTTCTGTTATGGGTGACCTGTACGTTTTCTAGAATGGAAGGAGGCTCTTTATTTAGTAGCTCAACTCTGAGAACACTTTTTCTTTGGACAAAATTAAAAAAGGAAAAGGTCAAGTTAATCATTAATCTCTCTGTTTTCTACTAATGTCTCCATTTACGCCATACTTTCTATGTCCTACATAGCAGCCATCACAGAGGGCAATAAACACTTCTAATGACTGTGTAATTTATATGGAATGCTGAAAGGGTGGGTTGGCCCTCCACACCTGTGGGTGTTTCTCATTAGGTGGAACTAAAGACTTGGAAAAGAAAGAGACACAGAGACAAAGTATAGAGAAAGAAAAAAGGGGGCCCAGGGGACTGGTGTTCAGCATACGGAGGATCCACTGGCCTCTGAGTTCCCTTAGTATTTATTGATCATTATTGGGTGTTTCTCGGAGAGGGGGATGTGGCAGGGTCATAGGATAATAGTGGAGAGAAGTTCAGCAGGTAAACACGTGAACAAAGGTCTCGGCATCATAAACAAGGTAAAGAATTAAGTGCTGTGCTTTAGATATGTATACACAGAAATATCTCAATGCCTTAAAGAGCAGTATTGCTGCCTGCATGTCCCACCTCCAGCCCTAAGGCGGTTTTCCCCTAACTCAGTAGATGGAATATACAATCGGGTTTTACACTGAGACATTCCATTGCCCAGGGATGAGCAGGAGACAGATGCCTTCCTCTTGTCTCAACAGCAACGAGGCGTTCCTTCCTTTTACTAATCTTCCTCAGCGCAGACCCTTTACGGGTGTCGGGCTGGGGGAAGGTCAGGTCTTTCCCTTCCCATGAGGCCATATCTCAGGCTATCACATGGGGAGAAACCTTGGACAATACCTGGATTTCCTAGGCAGAGGTCCCTGTGGCCTTCCACAGTGTTTTGTGTCCCTGGGTACTCGAGATTAGGGAGTGGTGATGACTCTTAACAAGCATGCTGCCTTCAAGCATTTGTTTAACAAAGCACATCTGCACAGCCCTTAATCCATTTAACCCTGAGTTGACACAGCACATGTTTCAGGAAGCACAGGGTTGGAGGTAGGGTTACAGATCAACAGCATCTCAAGGCAGAAGAATTTTTCTTAGTACAGAACAAAATGGAGTCTCCTATGTCTACTTATTTCTGCAGAGACACAGTAACAATCTGATCTTTCTTTTCCCCACATTTCCCCCTTTTCGACAAAACCGCCATCATCATCATGGCTGTTTCTCGATGGTCGCTGTCTCTTCGGAGCTGTTGGGTACACCTGCAGACTAACAACAGAAAAAACAGGCACACAAGGATTAATATGAAATTTATAATCGTAGTACTTCCGATGGTCTTAACCCAAGTGACAGGGTTAAGATTTGCGAGGCCATCAGCAACTCCTGCGATTGCCTCAGTTCCTGGCACCAAATTTAAATGGGCTTTTGATGTTTCAAAAATTTGTTCCTTTAATTTGGAAATGTCTAAAGTGAGATTATCTTCTCTTCCCTGTAGATGGCATCTAACCATGTCCCAGTGATGCTCAGACTCATTATAAACTTGGGGTATAATACAAAAATCTGAGATATTCCAGTCACACTGTAACTGGAAACGATGGTCTAAGTTCATGAGCCTGTCTCCCATCCTGACAGTTTGTCTAAGATCATTAATTTGGTTTGCCAATTTTTGATCAATACCAGATTGTGAATTCCACAATCTTGTAGAATTTTTTTGCCAATCATTAACAAAGTTTACTGACTGAACAGAAGAGTGCAATGCAACTCCTGCTACAGCAGCCGTAGCTGTGACTGCAATTAATCCCATAATCACTGTAATTAAAGTAAAAATGAATCTTTTGGATCTATTTAAAATGGCTTTTAATACTTCAGTCAAAATATGGACGGATGGCGAGGCCTCCCACGGTCGGTCCATGGACACAGAGATCCACATGCCTTCTCTTGCCCTCACCAGCAGAATACAGTGTTGCCAATTAAAAGTTGAATCAATGCAAGTAAACAATCTGCAATTTTCACAGCTTATAGTTTGAGAGTCTGGTTTAATAACTATATTTCCTACAACTAGCATATAAGGGGGCTTTACACAGGTTTGTAAAGGAACTGTTAGACTGGAATTTAGGTTGATAGTATACAATAGCTTACGATCTCTTGTTTCTAAAGTTTGATTTCTAGACCAAATTCTAATGCGGTATGAGGCCATAGTAAGCCTCCATAATTCTGGATGTTCAGGACCAGAAACAGGACTTATTATTTTTGGTCTTGGGGTAGAGATTCCTTTTTCTCCCCATTCCCAAGGGTAGAAAGACTGTAATTTTTTAGCTTATGTTTGTCTAAACTTTGTTAAGTCGCTATCAACAGCTGGACTCACTTGTGCACTGGGACACGACTGAGTTTGTCCTGTGCAATTGTGGTAGAATTGACCTCGAGGTGCCCGATCTATAATAGTTCCGAATTCACTGTTTTGTAATATCACTGCACTATTGGCCACACATTCTTCCCAAACTAAAACTTCTGTATTTTTTGATCTTTTGGGAATTTCCTTGGGGCAAGGTTTCCCTTTAGGTCTAAATTTTAATGATCTTTGATAAGAAAAGTCTTGTAAATAATTTACCCGTGGCCTGAGTGACATCCCGCTTACCGTGTGATAAGTGAATCTACTGATGGGACTGACAGTAGGTACTTGTACCAACCAATTTTGGACTGCAGGCATTAAACATCCTGGTGCTCTCCCTAGGCAGATAGGAGGATAATGATACCCAATGGAAATATTTATCATCATCCCTTCTTCCTCAGGTTTCGCAGGGCAATGATCATCTGTGGGGCCAGGTACCCATATACTATCATTAACATATACTTCAATAGGATTATCCATCCATGTGACTGGTGTTTTCATCTCCGCGGAGGCGCTTTTCTTTGCATCTCCGATGGGTTCATCATAGATCTTCAAATGTCTAGTGGGTGTCCAAACAGGAAGCTGATTTTCTCCTGGTGAAACACAAGCAAAACCTCTCCCCGACGTCACCACCTTCCCTATTTCCCATGTCTTATTTTTATTATCTTTCCACCAAATCAGTTTTCCTTCATGTGGGCTATTCTTTTTACCAGTAAAATGTTGTTCTGCAGAAGTAGTAGTCTGATTTCTATAAATGTTTAAAAAATTTAAAGTATAGAGTGCTAGATTAAGTTGCATCTGAGGAGTGGTACATTCCTTACTGTCTCCCCCTTCTTTTTGCTTAACTAATTGAGTTTTGAGTGTTCTATTAGTTCTTTCAACTATGGCCTGTCTTTGGGAATTATAGGGAATTCCTGTTGTATGTGAAACTTTCCACTGATGTAAGAATTTTTGGAAAGCTTTACTACAGTATCCTGGTCCATTGTCAGTTTTGATTTTTTCTGGAACTCCCATTACAGCAAAACAAGATAATAAATGTTTTTTAACATGGGAAGTACTGTCTCGATTATCTGGCCCTAAACAATGTAAAATCATAATACTTTGATACAC
This sequence comes from Gorilla gorilla gorilla, assembly GCF_029281585.2. Classification (NCBI taxonomy): domain Eukaryota; kingdom Metazoa; phylum Chordata; class Mammalia; order Primates; family Hominidae; genus Gorilla; species Gorilla gorilla. The sequence goes on along the minus strand of NC_073224.2, from coordinate 49,137,472 downwards.
TTCTGAGGCTGTGCCTACGCTGACAAGCCCTGTAACAGCCTTTAGTTTAGGCCAATTTTTTGGCCACTGATTTAAAGCAGTGATAGAGACATCTGCTCCAGTGTCTACTAACCCTTCAAACTGTTTTCCTTGAATAATGGCCTTACACACAGGTCTGTTCTCTGAGACCCGACTTGCCCAATATGCAGCCTTTCCTGTTGGATCAGTGCTTCCAAACCCTCCTGTTCTTTTTATCTCACTGTTTCCAACCTTAATATAAGGCAGGAGTAATAATTGTGCAATCCTGTCTCCTGGACTGGCACTCCAAGGAATTGAAGAGCTAATAACCAATTGAATTTCGCCATTATAGTCTGAATCAACCACACCAGTGTGAATTTGAACTCCCTTCAAACTTAGACTTGACCTACCTAAGATTAGTCCTACAGTCCCCTCAGGCAGTGGGCCATATACCCCTGTGGGGACTTTTTGTGGGGGCTCCCCTGGAAGCAGAGAGACTGCCTGTATAGTACATAAATCTACAGCTGCACTGCCGCTTGTGGCGGGGGACAATTGTTGTATTGTGGTAACTGGCTCATTCCCTGAGACACTTGGGATAGTGGGGGTTGTTGTGCCTGAAAACCCTGAGGAACAAAGGGCTGAATTGGGAATGCCCCAGTTTGTTGCGGGGCCTGAGGCTGGCCCCTTTGCTCATTTTCCTGACAATGGTTGCCCATTTCTATCAAATTTAGAATGACATTGACTAGCCCAGTGTTTTCCTTGTTTACATCTTGGACGTAAGTCAGGTGGCTCTTTTTTATTTGAGACTGGGCAATTCTTTTTTAGATGACCAATTTGATCACAATTATAACATTTCCCTCCAAATGTTCTAACTTGTCCTCCTAAAGCAACTCCTGTTATTGTGGAATAAAGTTTAGAAAATATCCAAAGCTTATCAGCCTGTAAATTCTGGGTAGTTCAGTTGTCTACCATGCTGTTAATTAAATGAAAACATCCTGTTATTTCAGGGTCCTTCCTTGACAAAGTACTATACAAGCTGAAGAACATCTTGAATACAATTTTGGTGGGAAAGGAGCCAATTGATTTCAACAGAATCAGATCCGAGCTTCATAAAGTCTTTGAAGTGACTTCACAGAGACGCAGACATGTGCACTTGAAGATGCTGCCCCTTCCCCGGTACCTGGCAAAGCTCCTGCCTCTTTGTGTGCGTCACTGTGAAACCCCTACCTTCTGCCTCGTGCTAAACGCACACAGTATCTAGTCAGGGGAAAAGACTGCATTTAGGAGATAGAAAATAGTTTGGATTACTTAAAGGAATAAGGTGTTGCCTGGAATTTCTGGTTTGTAAGGTGGTCATTGTTGTTTTTTAAAATATTTGTAATATGGAATGGGCTTAGTAAGGAGAGCTTGGAAAATGCAGAAAGTTATGAAAAATAAGTCACTTATAATTATGCTACCTACTGATAACCACTCCTAATATTTTGATTCATTTTCTGCCTATCTTCTTTCACATATGTGTTTTTTTACATACGTACTTTTTCCCTCTTAGTTTGTTTCCTTTTATTTTATAGAGCAGAACCCTAGTCTTTTAAACAGTTTAGAGTGAAATATATACTATATCAGTTTTTACTTTCTCTAGGGAGCAAAATTAATTTACTAGAAAGGCATGAAATGATCATGGGAAGAGTGGTTAAGACTACTCAAGAGAAATATTTCGAAAATAAGCTTTCGATATTTTCTTTTTTTTTTTTTTTTTTGAGATGGAGTCTGGCTCTGTCTCCCAGGCTGGAGTGCAGTGGCGTGATCTCGGCTCACTGCAAGCTCCGCCTCCCGGGTTGACACCATTTTCCTGCCTCAGCCTCCTGAGTAGTTGGGACTACCAGTAGATGGGACTACAGGCACCTGCCAACACGCCCGGCTAATTTTTTTGTATTTTTAGTAGAGACGGGGTTTCACCATGTTAGCCAGGATGGTCTGGATCTCCTGACCTCGTGATCCACCTGCCTCAGCCTCCCAAAGTGCTGGGATTACAGGCATGAGCCACCGCGCCTGGCCGCTTTCGATATTTTCTAAACTTTAATTCAAAAGCACTTTGTGCTATGTTCTATATAAAAAACATAATAAAAATTGAAATGAAAGAATAATTGTTATTATAAAAGTACTAGCTTACTTTTGTATGGATTCAGAATATACTAAATTAACTTTTTAAAACACAACTTTTAAAAAATGTATCAAAATAATAAACGTGTTCTGATATTTTTAAAATAAGTGACCTTGTGTTCTTTAACCAGTCCACATCTTTAGAGAACAAAAATGTGTTATGATATTATGGGCCATGCTAATGACCTCTAGAAAACATCAAAATATTTCTGGATATTTAATAATAGCTTTATATATGACTAATGCTCATTTCTATGTAATTCTGTTTAATAGTTGCTTTAAAGGTGAATTTTGCCACATTTACTTTGACAGCAGTATAAGGAGTGAGATAGACATGAACCTGAATTTCAATTTAAAATCATGGAAGAGAGGGAAAAAAAACCAGCTTAAGAAAAATCAACTGATAAACTGCAAGAAAAAAATGCAACTTACATCACAAAAGCTAATTGCTTTATTATTTAGAGACTACTTAAAAATTAAAGACCAAACTTCTCTCCACCCAACAAAAATGGGCAAAGGACATACAGCTAGGTCACCAAGAAAGAAGGGCAAATAGGTGGTGAGTATATGTAAAGATACTTGATAGGACTTTTGCTTAGTTGGATCTTTAGCAAATCTCTTTTATTTCTTGGGATTCTGAAGAATCCCAAGAGGAGGACTAGAAACTAAGTGATTGGGAATTGGCCTTTTTAGAATCAAAATTTCCCATTACAAGAAAAAAAAATCCTGTGTTCTTTTTTTTTTTCCAGAATGGAGTAGGTCAGTGAGCAATGTGATTAATAAATATTTCAATGCCTGTGACTTTTGATTTATTTTGGAGACAGGGTCTTGCTCTGTTACCCAGGCTGGAGTGCAGTGGTGCTATCTAGGCTTACTGCAACCTCACCTGTCACTTTTTAATTGCAAGAAAGCCGAAAGGTTTTTTTCTATTATATCAGTTATAATGAGAAATACTGTATATACTAACTATGAGTAAAATGCTATATTGCCTAACTTGTATTATTAAGCAATTCGGCTAACCTGTGACCTTACATTTTCATCTGAAAAGCAGGGGCTGGACACCAATTGCCCTATGAAGCTATTGCTAGTCCTAACATTCTTTGTTTTGTTTGCTTTTTTGGCACACTTAAGCGTGTACTATGAAGTTTATGATGCTTTAATGAAATTTTCTGTCTCTACCATTGTAATGAGAAAGGAATAAAATACTTTATTTTGCAAATCTACTTATGGAACATAGTTCTGTACCTGATTGTTTTCATAATCCCTGTGTTGATGTGTAATGCCACAGACATGCTCTTGATGGTAACAGGAAAGAAAATCAGACACAGCTAAACATAAAGGTCAGTTGGCTGGCAGGTGCTTAGCAGGTGTAAATAGAGGCCCATTCATGCTGCTACACTTGCTCCTGAAAAGCATAATGTAAATACAGTATACTAATTAGGAGGCAAAGAACCATCTAACATGGTTCTTTTTTTTTTTTTTTTTTTTGAGATAAAGTCTTGCTCTGTCACCAGGCTGGAGTGCAGTGGCGCAATCTTGACTCACTGCAACCTCCGCCTCCCAGGTTCAAGCAATTCCCCTGCCTCAGCCTCCTGAGTAGCTGGGACTACAGGTGTGCCCCACCACGGCCAGCTAATTTTTTGTATTTTAGTACAGACGGGGTTTCACCATGTTGGCCAGGATGGTCTAGATCTCCTGACCTCGTGATCTGCCCACCTCGGCCTCCCAAAGTGCTGGGATTACAGGCATGAGCCACCGCACCCAGTCCTAACATCAAATTTTAAAAGAGTTGGCCACAGTTTAATGACATCCCTGCACACCAGCCTCCACCCATACTGCCTTTCATAAGCCCCTTAAAAGAGATCCCATAGTTCTAAACCGGGTCCACAAACACACATATCCTCATTCTCTCCTTTTCTTCTCTTTGGCAGTTTGACAAAATCTTTAGAGGGAATTGGAGGAAACATTAATCTCCTAAATCAACTTCATTCAAAGCTTTGGCTTCAAGTTCTACCCGTTAAGGCCTCAGGAAGTTCATTGTCGACATTGAACTCAGTCACTAAAATGACCTCAAGGCTAAGGGATAGACCACAGCTCCACTTCACAAGTAAGCTTGCAACACCTGATTTAGGAAAGTTTGCTGTGCAGACAGTTGTAGCTCATCCCTTTTACAGACCGATCTTGATTTGTTTCCTAGGGTCTAAAATTATTTAAATCAAAATCTCTCAGAAATTTCTGGACATTTAATAAATTCATGCTGGAGGAGAACTGGCAGAGACATGTTAAATGCACTTGACCACAAGAACCATTTATTTCATCCAATATTTACCAGCTATTCATTGTACACTTACTACAGATTTTGGCACTGGAGATATTATAAGAAAACTCTGACCCTGACTTATGGAACTTATCCCAAAAAATAGGAAACAAGGCTCAGAACCATTCAAATGAAGCTTCAGTTAACTCAAATAAAAATGAGTTTTATAAATTTAATGTGAAAGTCTTCGAGTATATTAAGAATGGCTTGATTAACCCCAGGGATAGAAATTTTACTGATTGAAAGAAAGTTTCAATAAAATACCGATCTTTGAATCTAATCTGACACCTGAAACTAGGAAATCAAACACTAGCCATATTTTTTCTTCTATTCTTTATAATAATTTTTCTCATGAGAAAAAGGTATCTTTCTTCCAAGCCTGAAAATAAATGGAGAATTTTTAGTATCTATTGATGTGGAGAAAAATAAATAGACTATCTGCTTTCACAAATAAGTGCTGGCATTGAGCCACAGAACATGTGTGTCATATCGCTCTTTCACACCATACATTAACAGGAATAATAATTTTCCCTCATTGAGTTTCCTATTTACTATCCCCTTAATTATACCTCCTTTAATTACTGTCATAGAGTGTCTGAATTTTATAATCCAAGATACTAAGATGTTTATTTGATATACCACCAGACTCAATGTCTTGTATTCTTTGCCAAAAATTTGAAAATTTTTGGGAAGAGGAAATTCCGTGGTTTGGTGAACCCAGAAAGTCTTCAATACATCTCAGTTATAGAACTGTATTAAATACATTTAAACTCTATAATTCCATAAGACCCATTTTAGGTTTATACACTAAGCATCCAATTCCTCACCATCCTCTCATACAAACCCTGTGTAATACAAGTTCTACTCCCATAATTCTATGAACAAAACAACAATTGATACATAGGTTTGATTTTTAAAATACATTTTCTTTACCTTATTCTAAATGTAACATAGGGTCAACATAGAAAAAGAAAACTGAAAAGCACAAGGAAAGTGAAATATCTATAATCTTATCAACCATTGTTAATTTTGTTGTGTTCCAAATTAGTGTATGTATATATATATATATATCACTTTTGTTTTAATAAAAGGACTGCCAAAAGGCACATGCCAATTTGGACTCTTTTTCCTCTTACAATGATATCATAGTTTCTCACATTTGGTATTCTTTTGCAATAGTTGCTGCATAGAATTCCATCACACAAAGGTAACTACCAGAAATTCCTTATTACTTTTGCTAGACACTTAGGGTTTACATTTTTTTCAAAAATTATAAATCTCTGATCACAGCTCTGATGATTTCTCTGGGAACTGAGAGCCTAACACAAGTCATGTCCACTTTAAGACTTTTAACATTCTGAAAAGTTATGTTACAAACAGAGTGCTGGTCCCCCTGCAACACGTTCACTCACATTGGCTGACGTTTTAATTCTTTGCCAATCTGAGGGGAAGAGATGTCAACTTTTTTTGTTTGCTCTTTTAATGCCAGTCATGTTCCCTTTTTTTCCCCCTTTTACCAGTCATACTGGCTTACTCAGAACCCTACAAATCAATCCTGCTCATTCTTAATTTTCCAACATTGTTCCTGAGATTGTTTCACCAGAAAAGTTCTCCCCCTTATCCACTTCGCCTAACAATTTCTACTCATCCCAATCCTCCTGCATTTATTGCTTCCAGGAATTTGGCACTTAGGACACCCTTGTCCTTACATTGTTCATGCATGTATATTTCGTCTTCAATAAAACATTTAGTTGCTCAAGGGCAACGGTCCCATAGAGTTTCAATATGCTAACGGCCTGGTGTTGCTTAATAATTTAGATTCTGACGGGTCCTCTCCAGGGAGGGGAGCAAAGGGCAAATTATCTTAGGGGCTGGGAGTGCAGAAGCCAAACTTTGAGACTGTGAAAACAAGACGGCGCCGAGACGATTTAGTAGCAGGCATTCAAGCAAGAAAAACTCAAATATTGTTCCCAATAATGCCTGACTAATGCCAAATACCAAGTAAGGGCCCAGGCAGTCCTGACAGCCTGCAGTGCCGCAGGATAAAACTAACCCTGAGGGGTGCTAGCCCATGATAACCCCCAGCCAGGGCTCTGGACACGCCCTGTCTCCTCGAAGGCCAACGGGCTGCCCCTGCGCGCCGAGTCCCCGCTCCGCGGCCCGCCGATTGGCCCCAGCTGCCCCGGCGCTAAAACTCAATTTCACCCTACGCGCCCAGGCCACGCCCACCTGTCATGCGGCCCTGGAAACTTTGTGAGTTTGGGGATTGTTGTGTCCACTAACCGGACTCAGAAGGGACTTCCCTGCTCGGCTGGCTTTCGGTTTCTCTGCTCACCTCCGGATAAATTACGGGGTCTCCCGCGCCGCTCATGGCGCCTCCCGTCCGTCTCGAGCGTCCCTTTCCTTCCCGGCGCTTTCCTGGGTTGCTTCTGGCGGCCCTGGTGTTGCTGCTGTCCTCCTTCTCCGGTAGGACCCCGGGGTGGATTCGCGTGTCCGCGGCAAGGCTAGAGCTCTGCTCAGTCAGTCGGGCAGGAGGCGCGGGGCGAAGCTCACTGCACGTCGTGCCTGCTTGGGATAGAGAGCGAGGCCAGGGTTCTCCTAAGGGTGCCGTGCTCAGATCCCGGGGGTATGTGGCGGGGGATGCGGGAACCACGCAGAAGCTTGTTTGGTGGCGTCGTGTGCGCGGCCGACATTTACGCAGGATCTGGCTGCGTTCCCAAGAGAAGCGTGAATCGTGTTTTCGGGATTGAGCCCAGTCAGCAAGGGGAGGGCTTACTGGGCGCCCCAGGTGAGGCTTGCTCTGGAGTGCACAGGTGCGTGGGATTGTTGCTAGAGCCCGTGCTGTGCCCGTGGTGAGAGTTTGCCCTGTGTTCCCTTGGTGCCTTGGTGAGTAGGGTGTTCATTAGGGCTTGGACAGTACCCGCGGTAAGGGTTGCAGTGCGTCTGCTGTGCCCCATGGGCTGGGCTGGGCGAGCAGGGGCCTGGCCAGGTGTTGCTGGGAGCGTGCTGTGCGCAAGTCGCCTGTGTGCGGAGTTCACTGTGGGCAAGACAGTTCACTGTTTGCTTTGAATGGAGCGAGCGCGGACTCTGGGGCTAGGGAGGGCATGTTGAGTGAGAGCAGGCTCTCAGTGCCTGGGGTTAGAGAGGTGGTAAGGGCGCACCATGCTTTTAGTGCCTTCTGTGAACAGTGTCCGTGTTGCCTGAGAGGTATTGGTCTTGAATTTTAAGTGGCTGCTTTTTTGGGGGGTGGGTGAGCCATCGAGTCATCTTCCTGTTCCCAACCAATATAGACAGTATCTGATTCCATTGCCTAGTGGCTTTTTGACATTGTTTTCCTTCTTTTCATTAGTTTGAGGCATATTTGAGAGATGTGAAGCAACCTAAAAAACACTGGTAGCCAAACCTAGTGAGAAATTAGTATCCTAACAAAGCAAGGCAGATAATGTTAATCTTGTTTTCCCCTACAGCTCATAAACTGAAGCTTAAGGCCTGTCCCACTGTTTTGTATTTCATTGAATGGAATCAATATTTTTAAAAATGCATGCTAGGCCAGGCCCAGTTGCTCACACCTGTGATCCCAGCACTTTGGGAGGCCCAAGTTGGGTGATTGCTTAAGCCCAGGAGTTCAAGATCAGCCTGGACAACATGTCAAAACCCCATGTCTACAAAAAATAAAAAAATTAGATGGGCATGGTGGTGTATGCCCATGGTCCCAACTACTCCAGAGGCTGAGGTGGGAGGATCGCTTGAGCCCAGGAGGAGAAGACTGCAGTGAGCTGTGATCATGCCACTGCACTCCAGCCTGGATGACAGTGTGAGACCCTGTCTCAAAAAAAAAAAAAAAAAGCCAAAAAATACATGCTTAAATACAGGCTTATTGTGCAAAATGAACAAAATAAAAGGACAACTGTTTTTAATATTTTGGTATATTTCCTTCTGACTTTATTGTGTTTCATGTGTATCTATGTCCAAATTATATTTAGGATCTTATTCCATTTACAGATTGTAAGTTGCGTTTCTTCTCTTAGGAACATTCATTCAACGAATATGGGTCTTGTATGTCTGGTGCTGTTACACTGGTAGGTAGTAACAGACAATTCCTATTTTCTTTATCCTTTTTTTACTATTTGTTTACACACACGTACATGCAGGAAGATAAGCAGGGACTTTGTTTTGCTCATTGTTAAGTGCTTAGTGCCGGGAACACAGTAGGCAATCAACAGATGTTTGCTAAAATGTATTGGGAGTGGCAGACATTAACCAAAACATAATAGTAACAAATATATTAACCAGGGAAGTGTTCTGGAGGAAAGGAGTGTAATTTTCTGACAGCATTTAACAAATGACTGGAGGGAGGGAAGGCTTTGCTTCTCATCAAACAGACAAAACTCTGCCACTTTGGGTCATCTGTGCTTGCTGTTCCCTCAGTCCTGGAACATTCTCCCCATGACCTGCTGCATAAATGGGCTCTTTCTTCTGCAAATTCAGCTGGAATGTTACCGCTTCAGAGACCTTCTTGGAACCCCCCAACTCAGGTTGAACACATACAACCCAGTTCAAGTCCCTCTTGTAATCACCCTTTTAAAGTGATCTTTTCTGTTCTCTGTCTCTCCCCATCAGAATGCAGGAATCTTCTGTCTTCCCCCATTTGTGGTTCCAAAAGCCCCATTTGTTTGCTTCTGTATGAACACTAACTCAGTATCCATATAGACATCTGTTAAATATCAGCAAATTAAATATACTATTTGGCTGGGGCTTAGAGCCTAGGAAAAAGTCCCTCCTGCCTCCAGGAGGAAGGTTCTTTAAAGAGCTATGCTCAGGATGGTCTTTGTGTTGTACCTAAAAAGCTAGGGCAGCGGCAGCTGAGGGCCAGAAAGGATCTGTCTCCCCTGGTTATGTTGACTCTGCAGGGCTTCCAGTACTTCAGTCTTGCATCTCACTGATCATTAAAACATTCATTTTGAAGGAGGGTGATGGGATTAGGGAGCAGTGGTGTTAAGAAGAAAACGAAAGGACTTTTTTTTCTTTTTAAAAATTAATGTTTAGAATAGGCTTAGTACTAGAAGTACATACAGCCTGGGCATCACAAGGAGAGCCCACCTCTACAGAATATTAAAAACAAAAAATTAGCCAGGTGTGATGTTGCACGCCTGTGGTCCCAGCTACTTGGGAGGCTGAAGGGCGTGAGCGGGGGAGGATCACCGGAGCCCCTATGGTCAAGGCTGCAGTGAGCCCTAATCATACCACTGCACTCCAGCTTGGGTGACAGAGTGAGACCCCGTCTCAAACACACACACACACACACACACACACACACAGACACACAGAAAAAAAAAAACCTAGAAGTTGAAGAAGATAATGAAAGCAATTTGAAATAGAGGAACATAGAATTATAAAATGAATAGGGTACAACATGGAAGATAACAAAACTAAAAATGAAGAGAAGGAAAAACAAGATTAAGTCTGAGGTTGATAGGGTTAAATCAAGACAGGTATGAAACCTAGAGAAAGTAAAAATGAGAACTCACGATGCTAGGCAGAGAGAATACATGAATTAAAATAAATATTCAATTTTTGGAGCAACTCACTCTCACAAAGATAAGGTTTCGTAAGCAGACAGTGCTGTGCATGGGAGACCTGCCCTCTCAAAGGTAGTTGCCAAATGGTTGGAGATAGCAGAAGGAAACATGTGTCAAATTTCAGGCCAGTCTCATTCATTCCTCCAGAAGAGGAGCTGCTTTTTTGGACAAAACCCCCGATCTCCTGTTGTGTGTGGTCTCTTCTGCCTATTTCAGGTGTTTTCCTTATTTCCAATGAAAGAAGCCAAGACCAATAAGTTCTTATTGCTTCTTAGTTTCCTCACTCAGCATACTACAATGCAAAAAGAGCAGTCCATATCTGGTCACCTGCCAGGATACCAGAAGACTGGGAGATAGGCAGCACAAGAAATGGCTAAATCTTCTTTCTCCATTGTTCTGTAGAATGATTATTTTCAATATGAAATTGATTACAATATATTCTTCACATTGTTTTGTGTTTGACAGCAGTGGACTTTGAGTACCAAATTTTTTTCGCATAGCTACTATGAGGGACATATTGTGCTGGGTGTTGTGGCCACATGGATAAATGGAGTCGGCCATGTTAACTATTAAACTCAAAAGCACGTGATAATTACCTGAGAGATCCATGCAGGGGAGAGTCCAGGGGAAGGCGACTGATCACTGCTTCCCAGGGGGAGGCAGAAAATGCTTCCTGGAGGAGATGATGGGTGGATTAAGGAAGATGAGTTGAGCAGGAGTTGTAGCTACCGGCCAGGGAGGAAGGGTATTCAGAGCAGAGGAAGCAAGGTGAGCAAAGGCACCAAGATGTGATACTGCTGGACTGCCAGGCTATTCAGTGTGGCAGAGTAGGGTAAAGGAGGCAAGAAAGAAGGAAGAGGATTAAATCACAGGGTGAGTAATTCTGAAAAGCAACAGGCTTGTCAGGAATAAACAATCACCATCGTAAACTCAGACTTTGATATTATTCCCTGTCCTTTCAGGGCAGCTTGAGCCCTTTTGTTTGACTTAGCACAACGTGACTCCAAACTAGGGTTGTTTTAATTTCCCCAGACACAGTAGCAGGCAATTTCTTGAGGACCTAATTGCAGATAGAGTTTGTCGGTGTCAGCATGTGGGAGCTCCAGATGAATGGCAGTAATGGGAAGCAGTTTGGTAGTGGTTCAGCAGTGTGGCCTGGGAACCTAGTTGACTGGCCTGCCTCCTGGGTCTGCCACCTAACTGGAATGTATTCTTGGGTTCTGATTGTGATGGGATTTAAAAGTCTCTAAGCTATGTTAGGAAGCCTTAGACATTATCCTGAGGTCATTGGAGAGCCATTGAAAGGTATCTGTCTTGGAAAAGCCTTGATTACTCTGTCGTATAAATACTGCTCTGGTAATATGAAAAATGAATTGAATGAAAGGTGGCAAGATAGGTATGGAGACCTATTTGGTTATGTCGTGGTAATCCAGATAAGAAATGATAGTGGCTTGAATGAAAAGTAAACGATGCCACTACATAGAATAAACGGGCATTTCAGTTGTGGAAACATAACTTGTTTGGTGTGTGTGTGTGTGTATGTGTATGTGTGTGTAGAGTCAAAAGTGGCTCTTGGGCCTCCCTTTATTGTTTGAGATAGAGTGACACATTCCAAGTAGAGCTGTGTGGGGAGGCAATTGAATATGTAGTTTTGGCACCCCAGCTAGAGATCTGGGATGGAGAGATACCCAGCTAGGAGGCAGCTGGTTATCAGTGGTAATGAAGTCACAGAAGTGTATATATTCTCCCAGGGGGACCTGCAGAATGGAATCACAGGAAGTCCTCCTACAGACTCATCAGGGATATTACCTTGGTATGAGCCAGAGGACAAGCTGAAAACCAGAGTGGTTTTCTCTCCTAAAAGCCAAGGAGTGAGAACTCTTCAGGCAGAAGAGAGTGAGGGCAGAGTGATCAGTAGCTCTCGTGTTATCAAGAGGGTAATTCAAACTATTAAGGAAGAGACTGTTAGGAGGAGTTTAACAAGGAGGAGGCCCTTTAATGACTCAGAAAGTAGTTGAAGTAATTTTCATAGACCTAGAAATGAGTGGGAAGTGAGAAATAAAATTGAAATATGTAGATGTCAGAGTTTATGTTTTGTGGAAGCAAAAAAGGTTTTAAATAGATTGGATAGTGGGAGAAGGAGCAAGATGGTCAGGTTTCATTGCCATTTCAGTTGTAGTCAAATACCATGAATTTCTGGTAATACCAATCTGGGCAGGGCTGTAGGTATGCGTGTACATTAGTTAATTTTTTGCAAGCAGGTGTGAATGTACAGAAATTGAACAGTTCAGTGGATCCAGTGTAGGTTTTTTTTTTTTTTTGAGACAGAGTCTCGCTCTGCTGCCCAGGCTGGAGTGCAGTGGTGCAATCTCAGCTCACTGCAACCTCTGCCACCTGGGTTCAAGCAAGTCTCCTGCCTCAGCCTCCCGAGTAGCTGGGACTACAGGTGTGTGCCACTACACCTGGCTAATTTTTTGTATTTTTAGTAGATATGGGGTTTCACCGTGTTAGCCAGGATGGTCTCTATCTCCTGACCTCGTGATCCGCCTGCCTCGGCCTCCCAAACTGCTGGGATTACAGACGTGAGCCACTGCACCCGGCCCAGTGTAGATAATTCACTTTACTAAAACTCACCTGGAACTTTGGGGAAATTTCGGACTGCACCTATCTTATGATATAATGTCACCTACTGTTGAAGTATAGTATTGTAGCTTAATATTAATTATAATATAAAATATCTAGAAAAAATAAGTCAAGATACTGTTTTTCTGGAGGTAGGCATGTTTAGTTTGAAATTTTCCATAGGGAGAAATTCAGTCCTCTGAAAACGTATTGCCAATAAGTGCATTGCAGGACATGAAATATAAAGAAAATATTGGACAGTGTATATATGGAGAATTTTAGAATTTAGAATATGACATGAAATGAAAGTGAGATTTCACTTGGTTAGAGTTTTCTTGACCAGTCTCTCAACCTAAGGCAGGACCGTGACCCGGGAGTAAGAAAAGAAATGCTCCTTGGAGATCAAAATAGATCTATCTACTTTGGTCCTTCCACTATAGAAGAGGCCTTTGCATTCTGTTGGCCCTTTAGGCTTTTACTTGATGTCTCCATTATCTTATTTTACAAGCCCACAGATAATTTGAGGAAGATGAGTTGCTGCAGTAGAAATGATAGGGAGAAAAAAAAAAAAACTACAAAAAACAGAAATAAAAAATTCTAAAACCACAGCAATATAGTAGCTTTATTATAGGACATGCTGGATAAACAATCCAACAGCTACCTCAGGGAGCTTCTGAGAGAATGCATGATGCAATGATCAGTGAGGCAAGATCAAATTGTGTTTGATGTTCAAGAAAGGAAAAACAATTCATGTAAGTCTATCCAAAGTAGTAAATTTTTTATATTTAAGTAGTGTATATTCACTTGTCAGATGCTCAGTTCACTTATCTGAAACCTATGAAATAAAGTCTTATATTTTAGAATATTTGAGTTCATATTTACTTTAATCTATGAAATCCACTACATTTACTTAATAATCACCTCTTACCATAACATTTCTTGAGCACCCACAAGGTGAGTATAGTAGAAAAAGAAGAACATGGTTCTTGACCCCCAGGAACTTGCCTTTTAAGAGAAGACAGCCTGAAGTGACAAGCTGTTATAAGTTAGTGTTTTAAACTATGGAAGAACAATCTGAGCAGAGTGCTCTATACTGTAGATGACTTCTTAGAGGAGAAGTGACTTTTGAAATGAATTTAGAAAAATGTGGAGAAAGATGCATCCGTATATATTTTAAGACCAAAGACATTAATGCTGTCTCTTCAGTTTATTGTCGAATGTTTATTCCCAAACAAACCAAAAGCTAATAGGATGTTACTTAAAACATGCAAGTCCCATTTCCTCCACTACTGTGAGCACTCAGGTAAAAGCATGGAACAATCATTTAAAATCTTGCCAAGGGCCTTTCTATTCTTTCTGTACTACCTGCTGCCAGACCACAGTCCATGGCTGATTAAAGTGATATCAGTACTTCATCTTCATGTTCCTATTCTCTTATCCCTAGATGCCTGTGAGGAGCCACCAACATTTGAAGCTATGGAGCTCATTGGTAAACCAAAACCCTACTATGAGATTGGGGAACGAGTAGATTATAAGTGTAAAAAAGGACACTTCTACGTACCTCCTCTTGCCACCCATACTATTTGTGATCGGAATCACACATGGCTACCTGTCTCAGATGAGCCCTGTTATAGTAAATAAACTAGCCTCTTTTTTTGTTTTCTGCTTGCTCTAGAGATTTGCACACATTTTAGGGTACATATTCCACTATGGAGATGATGATTTTTTTTTCTTGTGAAATGAGGTTTAAGATAGCAATGCATTTTTGCAGACTTTGAGAAATTGAAATCTCCAAGAAATCTTTTTCTTGGCAATAGATTGCCTGGGTGAACATGAAACTGAAATTTGCCCTTATAATAGGTAAATAAAGAAAATAATATTCCCATGCATTCAAAACAGCAATGCAGAATTTTGACCTTGATTCCGATCTGTTTAGAAACTGGATTGAAAAAATCTCAAAATTATTTTCTTTTAGGAAAAACACGTCCATGTATAGCTGATCCTTTACATGGCCAAGCAGTCCTTGCAAATGGGACTTACGAGTTTGGTTATCAGATACACTTTATTTGTAATGAGGGGTAAGTAAGTTGCTCCTTAGAGGAAATAAGGAAAATGTTAGTAATTTTATTTTCGTTTTGCTTCTCTTCTTAAGCATTCATATAAACTTTATTTAATTTTGCTTTCTATGTGACAAGTTATACTTCTAGCCAAACAACTCTTGGATGTTTTATGGAGACAGCAAAGACGTAGAGTAAATAGAAATTGATATTGAAGGAAAGCATAACTACTTGCTATTTCTGACGATAAGTCTGTTGAAAGCATTAAGAACGTAGTAATCATGAGAATTCATCCTTCACAACTGAGTGTCCCCTATTTAAATCTGCAAACTCTTAAAGTAGGGCTCACAGAAATGAGAAATAGAATTGCCAACTAAAGATATGCTTGTATCCAGATGACTCTCTAAAGTGTGACCTGGTTAGCCTTTACCATCATGTTGAACAAAATCTCTCAGTTGAAAAACCTTATTTCTGAGACTGCTACAATGTGAAGCATCTCAAGAACAGGCACTGAGCACTCGGTAATAGCCTTTGTTCTGCAGGACTTTTAAAGTCATAGATATTGGGGATACTGGACATTTAAGTGAAATGTGCATTTAGAGAGTAAATGTAATTTTCATAGATTTTCTATTGCTATAACACAATACGTGAGACTAGATAATTTATAAAGAAAAGAAATTTATTTGGCTTATATTTCTGGATGCTGGGGAATTCAAGGGCATGGCAGTAGTACCTGGCAAGGGCTTTCATGCTGCATCAGAACATGCTGGAAAGTGAAAGGGAAATTCAGCACTTGCAAAAAAGACAAAGCACAAGGGAGGGGCTCTCGCTTTATAACAACCTGCTCTTGTGGTAATGAATCCAAGCCTACAAGAATGAAGATCCACTCCCTCAAGAATTAGTGAAGACCCTCTAGAAAGGCATTATCCCTCTTAATGCCCTAATCATTTCTGAAAGGCCCCATCACCTCTCACTGCTGTTACACTGGCAATTAAATTTCAATAAGAGTTTTGGTAGAGACAAACCAGATTCAAACAATAGCAATAATACACTATAATATATAAACAAAGTGAGTCTTGGAGGAAAAGTGCACTGTGACCATGTAAGGCAGTTTCACTAAGGGTTTTTAAAATTTGGTCAAGTAGAAATATTGGAGTATTCAATTAATAGTTACATAGAGCTTGCTAGGCACTATGAGGGATACCAAAAGTTTAAGACATGGACCCTCCTAAAAGAAGTTCTAACCTTATTGAGAAACAATATATACTGAGAGGTATCAAACCAAAATACTAAATGAGAAATACCAAATAATAGAATTAATCATGATAATTACACTAAGAGTCCAGAAGGAGGAGAGATTCCTGTGAATTGAAATCAGGGAAGATTTCACTGAGTATAAGTGTATACTCAATGAAAGTATTCCTATACTCAATGAGCTACTCCTAGAAAGACATTCTGTTCTAAATAATATTAATAAGAGCTAAAACTCGTGTAGCACTCACTATGTGCCAAATGCTAACTTATCTAATCCCCTAAACAACCCCACGAGCTATGTACTGTTATCCCCTTTTAATCAATTAGGTAACTGAGTGAGAGGAACTTTAAGTGATTTACCCAAGCTCAAGAAACTAGTAAGTTGGGAAGCAGAGACTCTAATCCAGGCATTCCAGCTCTAGGGCCTGTTCTCTCTACGGTCTTGTCCTTACTGAGCAAAGTCGTCTGAGAAAACGCACAGAAATGAATGGGTAATGTGATTGCAGGAGGCAGCAAAGAGGCTGGGTGGAACGGCACAGCAGATTTATTTAGATGTTTTTGCTCTCGGCCAATATACGTTCAAATAGAGAAACTCTTTATTTGATTAAATTGCAGATTTATTTAGCACTTTCATTATATAGTACGTTGTTTAAGAAACCACCCCCTCAAATTACTGCAGCGTAGAAAATAAACCATATAAAAAGTTCCTTCATTATTATGTGTCTTATTAATTGCTATACAAAACAGTAACCCTTTCTTTTCTCATTTAGTTATTACTTAATTGGTAAAGAAATTCTATATTGTGAACTTAAAGGATCAGTAGCAGTTTGGAGCAGTAAGCCCCCAATATGTGAAAGTAAGTAAATTCTTTTTTTTTTTTTTTTAATTCAGACCAGTAGTCCTCAAAGATTTTTTGCCTCAGGGCACCCTTTACATTTTAAGATTAACAAAGATCCCAAAGAGGTTTCTTTTATGTGGGTTATATCTATTGGTATTTATCATATTGGAATTCAAACTGAGAGATTTTTTAAATAATTATTGATTCTTTTTGTTTTTGTTTTTGTTTTTCCTAAGAGAGGGTACCAGTATGTTTCCCAGGCTGGAGCACAGTGGCACAATCTCAGCTCACTGCAACCTCAGCCTCCCGAGCAGCTGAGACTACAGGCATGTGCCACCATACCTGGCTTTTTGTAACTTTTGTAGAGACGTGGTTTTGCCATGTTGTCCAGGCTGGTCTTGAACTCCCGTGCTCAAGCAATCTGCCCCCGTGGGCCTCCCAAAGTGCTGGGATTACAAATGTGAGCCACCCCACCTGGCCTGATTAATTTGTAGGAATAGATGCAATACAAATTAACATATATAACATTTTTTAATGAAAAATAACAATTTTCCAAAACAAAATAAAATTAGAATAGTGGCATTGTTCACATTTTTTGCACATCTCAACACCTAACTTAAAGGAAGACTTGGATTTGGGCTGTTGTGTAATCACACAATATGTAGACTTTGGAAAATATCACTATACACTTCTGCCCGGCGCAGTGGCTCAGGCCTGTAATCCCAGCTCTTTGGGAGGCCGACGCGGGTAGATCGCGAGGTCAGGAGATCCAGACCATCCTGTCTAATACCCTGAAACCCCGTCTCTACTAAAAATACAAAAAATTAGCCAGGCGTGGTGGTAGGAGCCTGTAGTCCCAGCTACTCTGGAGGCTGAGGCAGGAGAATGGCGTGAACCCGGGAGGCGGAGCTTGCAGCGAGCCGAGATCGCGCCACTGCACTCGAGCCTGGGCGACAGAGCGAGATTCCGTCTCAAAATCAATCAATCAATCAATCAATCAATCACTATACACTTGTAAGGATGAGAGTGAAAAAAGACAATATTTTGGTGGTATTGTGAACCACCAATTTAGAAAATGGATATATTTAAAAATTGCAAAGGATTTCTCAGCTAGCGCTCAGTTAAGCATATTTTCTCATTAAATTGTCAGCATTTCTTGTGATAACTAGAAGAAAACTTAGCATGGCCTTGCAAATAAATATAGGCGTATTAGGCCGTTTTCGTATTGCTATAAAGAAATGCCTGAGACTGGGTAATTTATAAAGAAAAGAGGTTTAATTGGCTCGTGATTCTACAAGCTCTACAGGAAGCATGATGCTGGCATCTGCTGGGGGTTTGGGGGGGGGGCCTCAGGAAACAACAACCATTGGGAAAGGCAAAGGGAGAGCAAGGTGTCTCACATGGCAGGAGCAGGAGCAAGGTGGGGAGGACGGGAGGTGTTACACACTTTTAAATAACCAGATCTCCCAAGAACTCAGTATCATGAGAACAGCACCAAGGGGATGGTGCTAAACCATTCATGAGAAATCTACCCCCATGATTCAAACACCTCCCACCAGGCCCCACCTCCAACATTGTGGACTACAATTTGACATGAGATTTGGTGGGGACACAGATCCAAACCATATCAATAGGTATTTACACTTTAAGAAATGAGATTTGTTCTGAAAGTTAGTTACTACATTAATGGTTTGAATTTGGGATAATATATTTGCTCATAGAAACCTTCTTTTAAATCCATATTGAATTCACAACCAGCTTGTAGAAACCCTATACTGACAAATTCATTGAAGACACAGAAATTTTACTAATGCTGTCTTAATCTTTTACATTTCTTTCCTCTTTTTCTTCAATTTTAAGAGATTTTGTGCACATGACCTCCAAAAATAAAAAATGGAAAACACACCTTTAGTGAAGTAGAAGTACTTGAGTATCTTGATGCAGTAACTGATAGTTGTGATCCTGCACCTGGACCAGATCCATTTTCACTTATTGGAGAGAGCACGATTTATTGTGGTGACAATTCAGTATGGAATCATGCTGCTCCAGAGTGTAAAAGTCACCTTTCAATTTATTTCCTTCTTCATCTGTAAGTACTCTGGAAACATTTTGTAAATAGTTTTATCTACAAATAAACAAAGCAGGTGTATGTGCTTCCTCCTCCTGTGTAATTGGATCTAATTTATTTTAATTCAGGTCAATTCAAGCCAAAAAATAGTTCTAGCTAGAGTTCCCTATTTTCACCCCCACATGTTCTTGGCGTTTCATTTCATGCAGTGTGAACTACTGTGTATCTGCATGAATTAGAAGTTTTTGTTTGAAAGACCAAAAAAAAAATAAATCAACAAACACTGGCTTAAAAATAAGAAAGGTGGTTCTTGTATTACAAGAAATCTAACAGTTCTGGCTTTGGTAGTGGTAGACTGTAACAGACTAATGCTCTCACCAATAAAAATGATAAACTCTGGATAAAAAATAATTTTTTTAAAGACCAGAGTGACCGAAAGTATGAAGACTCCACAGGGGACTTGCCCGTTTACAGAAAGAAATCACAGAATAACAGTGATTTAAAAGTATATACTTCCCAAGTATGCATGAAACATTCTCCAAAGTAGACCATATTCTAGACAATAAGACAATTTTCCACAAATCTCAAAAAATCAAAATCATTCAAAATACATTATCTGATCACAACAGAATGAAAGTAGGAATCAACAACAAGGCCAATCCCCAAAGAAATGAAAAGTATACAAGACACTCCTAAATAATCCATGCATAAAAATAGTAGTCAGCCGGGAAATTAGAAAGTGTTTTAAATTGAATCACAACACATCAAAATATCCAAACATGTAGGATACAGCTAAAGCATTACTTACAGGGGAATGTATAGCATAACATATTTACGTTAGAAAAAAAGAAAAGTCTCAAATCAATGATCTAATTTTCCACCTTAAGAAACTAAAAAAGAAGAGCAAATTAAATCCCAAACTAGCAGATGTAAGGAAATGATAAAGATAGAGCCAAAATCAATGAAACTGAGAAGAGAAAAAAAAATAGAGAAAATCAATGAAACCAACAGTTGCTACTTGGAGATCAATAAAATGTGTAAACCTACAGCCAGACTGACAAAGAAAAAAAAGACACAAATTAACCAATACTGAGAATGAAAGAAGTGGTGGCCAAGCACGGCACCCCAGCCAGCTTGAAGACCCTGCCCTCCTGCAGCCGGCAGGGGCAGTCACTCCTGGACTTGTCCTTTTAGAAGCTCCAGCTTTACCACTTGCTGGTGGAGCCCAACCACTGCCGCAGGGTCCTCATCACCAACACGCCTGGCAGATCCAAGAGGAGATGGCCCAGGATGGGATGTGGTGAACAGCAGCACCCAAGAGTGTGGGGTGCGTGTGGCTCCAGTGCCTGGTTTCTGCAGAGATCCTGTGCCAGTGCCATGTGCCCACCACACAGGAGCCAGACGGGGAGCACCATGCCCCCCGCTTTGGAGACTGCTGCACGAAGGGGCCAGGTAGCAGACCTTTGCTCTGTCACCTCAGCACTGGCACCAGGAGCCCTGCAAAGCAGCATCTGGGAGATGGACAGCCAGGGGGAAAATAGAGGAAGCTTTCAGAAGTGGCTAGATGAGATATTTGAAATACTGAAAACTAAAAATCCCAACTGCATGGAAGAGCTGGCCTCAGATGTGGTCAGTTCTTACGACAACCTGGACACACAGTGCTGACCCGCATGATGGGATGCACCAAGCTGGGCCCCTGCAATGCACTTGGAGGCTTGGCCCTGCAGCTGCCCCACCTCCCAGCTCCAGCTACAGTTGCAGTCTGACCTGGTCAAGCAAGAGCACATGGTGGAGATCCTGATGGAGACCTGAGCCACGTGCCAGAGTGCTGGCCAGACATGGAGGATGGGATCCCGCCAAGGGAACTCTGGCCAGCCTGTAGCCCACTGCCCAGCCTTGCTGGCTCCTCTGCTGATTCCTGCATGGTCTGCAGCCCCAGGCCCATTCCCTTCCTTCCCCTCTGCAGAGGGCAAGCCGGAGGCTGGTCTCAGCGAGAGCTAGGGCTCTCCTCAAAGGCTTTCTGACCTTGGGGCAGGCTTGACATCCCCACAGCCCTGCATCCCTCATCCCTTTTCATGTCTACTGGAGGACAGTGAGCCATAGCTGCAGCAATCTTGTTTAAATTTAGGTAGTTGAATTTTTTAGAATTAAGTTTTGTATGTTTTGAGCAATAAATTATCTTAAGATATATATTTTAGGTTGCTTCAAGATAGCTGAATAGGAACAGCTCTGGTCTACAGCTCCCAGAGAGATCAACGTAGAAGACAGGTGATTTCTGCATTTCCAACTGAAGTACCTGGTTCATCTCACTGGGTCTGGTTGGACAGTGGATGCAGCCATGGAGGGCAAGCTGAAGCAGAGCGGGGTGTCACCTCACCAAGGAAGTACAAAGGGTCAGGGGACTTCCCTTTCCTAGCCAGGGAAAGCTGTGAGTGACTGCCTGGAAGAACAGTACACTCCTGCCCAAATACTGTGCTTTTCCCACAGTCTTCACAACCAGCAGACCAGGAGACTCCCTCCTGTGCCTGGCTGGGGAGGTCCCACGCCCACGGAGCCTTGCTCGCTGCTAGCACAGCAGTGTGAGATCCACCTGGGATGCTGGAACTTGGCTTGGGGAGGAGCGTCTGACATTGCTAAGGCTTGACTGGGCGGTTCTATGCTGACAGTGTAAACAAAGCGCCAGGGAAGCCTGAACTGGGTGGAGCCCACCGCAGCTCAGCAAGGCCTACTGCCTCTGTAGATTCCACCTCTGGGTGCATGGCATATCTGAACAAAAGGCAGCAGACAGCTTCTGCACACTTAAACGTCCCAGCCTGACAGCTCTGAAGAGAGCAGTGGTTCTCCCAGCACAACATTCGAGCTCCTATAACGGACAGACTGCCTCCCCAAGTGGGTCCCTGATCCCCGTATAGCCTAACAGGGAGACATCTCCCAATAGGGGCTGACAGACACCTCACACAGGCGGGTGCCCCTCTAGGATGAAGCTTCCAGAGGAAGGATCAGGCAGCAATATTTACTGTTCTGCAACCTCTGCTGGTGATACCCACGCAAACAAGGTCTGGAGTGGACCTCCAGCAAACTCCAACACACCTGCAGCTGAGGGACCTGTCTGTTAGAAGGAAAACAAAGAAACAGCAAGGAATAGCAGGTGGTGATATCCCCTTTATCATTTTTTATTGTGTCTATTTGATTCTTCTCTCTTTTCTTCTTTATTAGTCTTGCTAGCGGTCTATCAATTTTGTTGATCTTTTCAAAAAAACCAGCTCCTGGATTCATTGATTTTTTGAAGGGTTTTTTATGTCTCTATTTCCTTCAGTTCTGTTCTGATCTTAGTTATTTCTTGCCTTCTGCTAGCTTTTGAATGTGTTTGCTCTTGCTTCTCTAGTTCTTTTAATTGTGATGTTAGGGTGTCAATTTTAGATCTTTCCTGCTTTCTTTTGTGGGCATTTAGTGCTATAAATTTCCCTTTACACACTGCTTTAAATGTGTCCCAGAGATTCTGGTATGTTGTGTTTTTGTTCTTGTTGGTTTCAAAGAACATCTTTATTTCTGCTTTCATTTCGTTATGTACCCAGTAGTCATTCAGGAGCGGGTTGTTCAGTTTCCATGCAGTTGAGCTGTTTTGAGTGAGTTTCTTAATCCTGAGTTCTAGTTTGATTGCACTGTGGTCTGAGAGACAGTTTGTTATAATTTCTGTTCTTTTACATTTGCTGTGGAGCGCTTTACTTCCAACTATGTGGTCAATTTTGGAATAAGTGTGGTGTGGTGCTGATAGAATGTATATTCTGTTGATTTGGGGTGGAGAGTTCTGTAGATGTCTATTAGGTCCGCTTGGTGCAGAGCTGAGTTCAATTCCTGGATATCCTTGTTAACTTTCTGTCTCATTGATCATCTAATGTTGACAGTGGGGTGTTAAAGTCTCCCATTATTATTGTGTGGGAGTCTAAGTCTCTTTGTAGGTCACTAAGGACTTGCTTTATGAATCTGGGTGCTCCTGTATTGGGTGCATATATATTTAGGATAGTTAGCTCTTCTTGTTGAATCGATCCCTTTATCATTATGTAATTGCCTTCTTTGTCTCTTTTGATCTTTGTTGGTTTAAAGTCTGTTTTATCAGAGGCTAGGATTGCAACCCCTGCCTTTTTTGGTTTTCCATTTGCTTGGTAGATCTTCCTCCATCCCTTTATTTTGAGCCTATGTGTGTCTCTGCACGTGAGATGGGTTTCCTGAATACAGCACACTGATGGGTCTTGACTCTTTATCCTATTTGCCAGTCTGTGTCTTGTAATTGGAGCATTTAGCCCATTTACATTTAAGGTTAATATTGTTATGTGTGAATTTGATCCTGTCATTATGATGTTAGCTGGTTATTTTGCTCGTTAGTTGATGCAGTTTCTTCCTAGCCTTGATGGTCTTTACATTTTGGCATGTTTTTGCAGTGGCTGGTACTGGTTTTTCCTTTCCATGTTTAGCGCTTCCTTCAGAAGCTGTTTTAGGGCAGGCCTGGTGGTGACAAAATCTCTCGGCATTTGCTTGTCTGTAAAGTATTTTATTTCTCCTTCACTTATGAAGCTTAGTTTGGCTGGATATGAAATTATGGGTTGAAAATTCTTTTCTTTAAGAACGTTGAATATTGGCCCCCACTCTCTTCTGGCTTGTAGGGTTTCTACTGAGAGATCCGCTGTTAGTCTGATGGGCTTCCCTTTGTGGGTAACCCGACCTTTCTCTCTGGCTGCCCTTAACATTTTTTCCTTCATTTCAACTTTGGTGAATCTGACAATTATGTGTCTTGGAGTTGCTCTTCTCGAGGAGTATCTTTGTGGCATTCTCTGTATTTCCTGAATTTGAATGTTGGCCTGCCTTGCTAGATTGGGGAAGTTCTCCTGGATAATATCCTGCAGAGTGTTTTCCAACTTGGTTCCATTCTCCCCATCACTTTCAGGTACACCAATCAGACGTAGATTTGGTCTTTCCATATAGTCCCATATTTCTTGGAGGCTTTGTTCGTTTCTTTTTATTCTTTTTTCTCTAAACTTCTCTTCTCACTTCATTTCATTCATTTGATCTTCCATCTCTGATACCCTTTCTTCCAGTTGATTGAATCAGCTACTGAGGCTTGTGCATTTGTCACGTAGTTCTCGTGCCATGGTTTTCAGCTCCATCAGGTCCTTTAAGGACTTCTCTGCATTGGTTATTCTAGTTAGACATTCATCTAATTTTTTTTCAAGGTTTTCAATTTCTTTGCCATGGGTTCGAACTTCCTCCTTTAGCTCAGAGTAGTTTGATCGTCTGAAGCCTTCTTCTCTCAACTCGTCAAAGTCATTCTCCATCCAGCTTTCTTCCTTTGCTGGTGAGGAGCTGCGTTCCTTTGGAGGAGGAGAGGTGCTCTGATTTTTAGAGTTTCCAGTTTTTCTGCTCTGTTTTTTCCCCATCTTTGTGGTTTTATCTACCTTTGGTCTTTGATGATGGTGACATACAGATGGGTTTTTGGTGTGGATGTCCTTTCTGTTTGTTAGTTTTCCTTCTAACAGTCAGGACCCTCAGCTGCAGGTCTGTTGGAGTTTGCTGGAGGTCCACTCTAGACCCTGTTTGCCTGGATGTCAGCAGCGGTGGCTGCAGAACAGCGGATACTGGTGAACTGCAAATGCTGCTGCCTGATCGTTCCTTTGGAAGTTTTGTCTCAGAGGAGTACCTGCTGTGTGAGATGTCAGTCCGCCCCTACTGGGGGGTGCCTCCCAGTTAGGCTATTCGGGGGTCAGGGACCCACTTGAGGAGGTAGTCTGCCCATTCTCAGATCTCAAGCTGCGTGCTGGGAGAACCACTACTCTCTTCAAAGCTGTCAGACAGGGACATTTAAGTCTGCAGAGGATTCTGCTACCTTTTGTTTGTCTGTGCCCTGCCCCCAGAGGTGGAGCCTACAGAGGTAGGCAGGCCTCCTTGAGCTGTGATGGGCTCCACCCAGTTCGAGCTTCCCGGCTGCTTTGTTTACCTACTCAAGCCTCGGCAATGGCGGGCGCCCCTCCCCCAGCCTCGCTGCTGCCTTGCAGTTTGATCTCAGACTGCTGTGCTAGCAATGAGCGAGACTCCGTGGGCGTAGGACCTTCCGAGCCAGGTGCGGGATATAATTTCCTGGTGTGCCGTTTGTTAAGCCATTGGAAAAGCACAGTATTAGGGTGGGAGTGACCCGATTTTCCAGGTGCCGTCTGTCACTCCTTTCTTTGACTAGGAAAGGGAATTCCCTGACCCCTTGCGCTTCCCAGGTGAGGCGATGCCTCGCCCTGCTTCGGCTCACGCACAGTGCGCTGCACCCACTGTCCTGCACTCCCCAGTGAGATGAACCTGGTACCTCGGTTGGAAATGCAGAAATCACCCGTCTTCTGCGTCGCTCATGCTGGGAGCTGTAGAGTGCAGCTGTTCCTATTCGGCCATCTTGGCTCCTCCCTCCTATTTTATTCTTTTCAGAGTGATCTGTTGACACCTTTACTGAGTTTGTTCCTATTGCAGGACTCTTTCATTTTCTGGAGTGCAACCAGTTTGAGTCTTTTGATGTAACACATTTAAACAGGGAAATTTCTGCTGTCTGCAGAACACGACCTATATTTCTGTCTCTTCCCTGCCTGCAGTCTTCCACACCTCATAATGTTATTCTTTTTTTCTCTTTACTGGGCAGTTTTATCTGGCAATAGCAACTAAATTTTATAGCAACTGAACGGCAGGAAAAGTCCTTATTTACCGAGATGAAATAGAGGACTTTTTGCAGGGACTCCTGATCAGCAGCTGTGCTTATGACTGGAGAGATTATTTTGATATGACGGAAGGGATTATTGTCCTGATTTCATCACTGCTATCTCTGGTTTCACTTTCCTTGCAGCAGAAGCAAGAGACTAATTGTAGGAAGAGCATTAGCCTGCGCAGACTATGCTTAATTAATATCATTTCTGTGGTCTTCAGTTTCCATTTAATTTAATGAGATTGTTGAACTCAAATCTCAATCACTGGATTCTAATTTGTTTATATATTTCCTATCTCCCTAATATTTTAAAGGATCTAGGGGAATTATGCACGTTAACATAGTAATTAGAATACCATTTTATAATTCCTATAAAAGCCTGTTAACTGGTAGCCTCCTTAGTTGAGTCCTGTAGGTTTTGAGGGGCAGGAAGAGATGGTTTTTTTAGTGGACTGATATATGAGCAAAACAAGATTGCATATGAAATTAATACTCAATAAGGTATCCAGGCTTACTCACATGCTCCTAGTGGGTATATGTACTAATACTAAGTTTGTTGATACAGTCTTTTGAAAGAGTTAACTATAAGCATTTCATAAAGTGTTTATAAAACACTGATCTAGCTTAGTGTTTGAGAGCAGAGGAGAGAATTGCTTGTGAGAAAAAGTTTATAAAAAAGAGAAACTACAGGGGTATTTTTTGAAAAATGACAAATCAAAATTCCTCATGGGATTGTCAATCATTTTTTATCGTCAGTTAGAGGAAGACTAAATAGCAAGATAATGATGTTAAGGTAGATCTAAATGTGCTAATGTGAAAAAATGTCCAGGAAGTCCTAAGCGGAAAAGAGGAAGATGTAAATTATGTAGTATAATACCACTTAACAGTTTTTTAAAAAGATACATATGTTTACCCCAAGCACATTACTTTTATGATTTATTACTGGTTATCTTCTAGGATTTCCATTATAAAATATGAAACGTAGTGAGCATTTTTTTGGTTTTTTTTTTGAGACGGAGTCTCGCTCTGTCGCCCAGGCTGGAGTGCAGTGGCATGATCTCAGCTCACTGCAAGCTCTGCCTCCCGGGTTCCCGCCATTCTCCTGCCTCAGCCTCCCGAGTAGCTGGGACTACAGGCACCCGCCACCATGCCAGGCTAATTTTTTTGTATTTTTAGTAGAGACAGAGTTTCACCATGTTAGCCAGGATGATCTCGATCTCCTGACCTTGTGATCCATCCGCCTTGGTATCCCAAAGTGCTGGGATTACAGGCGTGAGCTGTAGTGACCATTCTTGTACATACATCCTTACATACTTGTGCAAATATATATGTAGATTAAATTCTTTTTTTTTTTTTCTAGTTGGAGTCTTGCTCTGTCACCCAGGCTGGAGTGCAGTGACATGATCTTGGCTCACTGCAACCTCCATCTCCAGGGTTCAAGCAATTCTCCTGGCTCAGCCTCCCGAGTAGCTGGGATTACAGGTGCGACACCATGCCAGGCTAATTTTTGTATTTTTAATAGAGATGGGGTTTCACCATGTTGGCCAGGCTGGTCTCGAACTCCTGACCTCGTGATCCACCCACCTCAGCCTCCAAAAATGCTGGGATTACAGGCGTGAGCCACCATGCCTGGCAAAGAATGACACTGGGTGCATTAAAAAGTATGATAAGTGACATGATCACAGTAGACATTTCCTCCAATAGAATATTGGGAGAAAGCCTAATGGAAACCAATGAAAAATAAGAAACACACGTAGCCTTTGGAACATAGCCTTTCTCACCTAGTGGAGGAGGAGCTGAGACTTGAGTAAGACAGTCAGATGAAGTAAGGCAGTATTCGGGAATGTTTGTGTGAGCTAAGACTATACATCCTGAGTGATACAGGTGTGTTGGACCATGTATACATGGGTCTCCATTAGTGAAGCCACACTGAGTAGAGAATAGTTTTCTACCTAAAGCATCTTTACTCCATGATGAATCAGTTATGCATGGAGGAGAAAGAGCTAACGTGTACTGAAATATCTGCTACATTATCTACTCAATCCTAATTCTACTCACCTTTCTACAGCCTTTGATATTTAGAGTTACTCTGTCCTCACACAACTCTTTCCAACTCCAGCACTGGAAACAATTGACTCCTGTTTCTACCAAACTGTATGTCCCAGATTCTTGTCTTAGGAGCCATAGAACTCCAAAGGTTTATGGCTATAACTGTGTTTTGACATAATTGGCTTTCTTTATAGTCCTACGTGTTTTACTTATGCATTACAAAAAACAGCTCTGAGAAGGGATTCATAATTCTGACCAGCCAGGCAAAGGTGTATACATGATACATAAAGATATTAAGAACCCCTGCATGACTATTCACAATAGCAAAGACATGGAATCAACTTCAATGCCCATCAGTGATAGACTGGGTAAAGAAAATGTGCTACATTTCCACCATGGAATACTATGCAGCCATAAAAAAGAATGAGATCATATCCTCTTCAGGGACATGGATGGATCTAGGGGCCATTATCCATTGCAAACTAACGCAGGAACAGGAAACCAAATACTGCATGTTCTCACTTATAAATGGGAGCTGAATGATGAGAACACATGGACAGATGTGGGGGAACAACACATAGTGGGATCTATTGGAGGGTAGAGGATAGGAAGAGGGAGAGGATTAGGAAAAATAACTAATGGTACTAGGCTTAATACTTGGGTGGTGAAATAATCTGTACAACAAACCCCCATGACACAAGTTTACCTATGTAATAAACCTGCACATGTACCCCTAAACGTAAAAGTTAATAAAAGAACCCCTGCATGGATATGGATCATGTATTTCCATTCAGATCTTCCTTTCATTAATTTTACATGCCCCTCTTCAACAGTCTCATTGATTCCTGTGATTTTGACCATCTCCCATCCATTATCTTTTACAAAAGTCCTCTTGTGCCTTTTTTGGAAGTCCATTTTCATAATCAACAA
This sequence comes from Gorilla gorilla gorilla, assembly GCF_029281585.2. Classification (NCBI taxonomy): domain Eukaryota; kingdom Metazoa; phylum Chordata; class Mammalia; order Primates; family Hominidae; genus Gorilla; species Gorilla gorilla. The sequence continues at coordinate 49,108,871 of NC_073224.2, read as the reverse complement.
ATTACCTATATTCCCAATCTTTTCCTAAACATTCTCACACCTCCTGGCCTTCACTAAACCCCATCTGTCCCATGCCCACATCTTTCTCAGTTTAAAAAACAACAACAATGAAAAACTTTCACTGCTTAACCTTGATGGCGCTATCCGTTCCCCACCCAACGGTTTCCTATTGCTACTGTAACAAATTATTTTGTGGTTTAAAACAACACAAATCTATTCTTTCACATTTCAGGAGATCGTAAGTCCACAGTGAGTCTTACAGGATGAAAACCAAGGTGTTGAAAAGACTGACTCCTTCTGAAAGCTCCAGTGGAGAACCTGTTTCTTGCTTCTAAGGGGCACTGGCATTCCCTAGCTCATGGCAGCAACACTCTGAGCTCTGTTTTCATCATTGCCTTCTGGTCTATTACCTTCCTCTTGTAAGGATCCCTGTGATTATATCAGGTTCACCTAGCTACTCCAAGATACTCTTTCCATCTCAATATCCAACTGCAAAGTCCTAAACTACAAGGTAACACTCACAGATTCCGGGAAGTAGGATGAGGACATTTTGGGGGAACATTATTCAGGCTACCATGCACTCCTCCTTTTCTCTCATTCTTGGATTCTTTTTTATAGTTATTGTTTAAATTGGCTCATAATGATTGTACACATTTATGGGATACAGCAAAGGAAACAACAGAGTGAAGAAAAAACCTACAGAATGTGAGAAAATGTTTGCAACCTATGCCTTTGACAAGGGGTTAATATCCAGAATATCTGAGGAACTCAAACAACTCAGCAAAATAAAACAAATAATATTATTTAAAAGTGGGTGCAAGACCTGAACAGACATCACTCAAAAGAAGACATAGAAATGGCCAACGAATATAAAACAAAATGCTCAACATTCTTAGTCATCAGAGAAATACAAAATAAAACCACAGAGAGATACCACCTCACCCTAGTTATCAGAGCTCTTATCAAAAAGACAAAAGATAACAAATGCTGGTGAGGATGTGGAAAATAGAGACCTCTTATACACTGTTAGGGAATCCAAATTAATATGGCCATTATGGGAAATAGTATGGAGGTTTCTCAAAAAATTAAAAGTAGAACTACCGTATGATCCAGCAATCCCACTACCGGGTATATACCCAAAAGAAAGGAAACCAGTATGATGAAAAGATATCTGCACTCTCACATTCACTGATGCACTATTCACAATAGCCAAGGTATGGAATCAACCCAAGTGCTCACCAATGGACGAATGGATAAATAAAATGTGGTATATATACACAAGGGAATACTATTCAGCCATAAGAAAGAATGAAATCCTATCATTTGCAGCAACATGGATGAATCTAGAGGATATTATATTAAATGAAGTAAATCAGGCACAGAAAGACAAATCCTGTATGATATCAGTCATGTGCAATCTAAAAAAGCTCATCTCATAGAAGTAGAGAGTAGAATACTGGTTACCAGAGGTTGGGGTAGGGAGAGACAATGGGAGATGGAGAGAGATTGGTTAAAGGGCACAGGATCACAGATACATAAGAATAAATTCATCCTTGAATACTTAACCCTCTGCCCTACATCTGGCACTCCTACATCCATATTCATTTCTAATCCTGGGGCTAACTCTTGATTGCTTTCTTCTCACTACTAACCTTAAGAAAGGAAGTAACCAAAATCCAATACATGAGCAACTGTTCATTCCATCTCCAATATCTTTGTTAATTGTCCACTTTATCCATCCAGTCAGGGCCACCATCAAACCTCACTTGGATGTCAGCAAAAGCTCCCTGGCTGGTCTCCCCTCTCCATTATTGCTTTAATCTAGTCTCCATACTATACACAGCTTTACATTTTTTGAATATATATCTAATTGTCCTTCCCTTTTTAAAAATCTTACAATGGCATGACATCTCAATTCACGATAAGGAAATTGGTTCTTCACATTCCCTGTGCACTGTACACATCGCCGCCTGCAATTGCCCTTCAACACGGAGAGCAGGCATTTCATTAGCTGACCTTCCCACACACATTCTTGCAAAGAGGAAAAGTCAAGCAGGGTGTTTGGAGGCGAGTTGCCATCATCCACCGCCTTTGTCTGGAAGCGCAGGGCCTCGCCCGCGGGATCCATCGGAAGCCCAAGCATTGTCAAGCTCTGCTGCTGCACCTGGGTCAGCAAGGTGGGCTCTGCCAGCGAAACTCGTTAGAAACAATGCAAATGGGGAGTAAACATGGCCTTGCCCATGAAGGTGAAGCTGGTCAAAAGCATTTTGTCCCGGAACCCCGCAGCCCTCCCCATGCTCTGGGCGCGGAGCACAAGGATTGGTCACTCCTCTTTGCACTGCGCTTTTCCTCTTATTTCAGTTTTCTTCGAGATCAAATCTGGTTTGTAGATGTGCTTCGGGAGGATGGGGGTCTCTTCTCCGAGAAGCCGGGAGCCTGTTGGGCAGCCGGCGCCCGGTCTCCCCTTCTGCTGCGGAGGATCCCTGCTGGCGGTCGTGGTGCTGCTCGTGCTGCCGGTGGCCTGGGGTGAAACGCTGGGGGGCGTGGGGAGGCGCCCGGGCTGACGAGGCACCCAGGGCCCCGCAGAGAACTCGCGTGCCGCGCTGGGCTGCGCTGGGCTGCGCTGCTCTGCGCGCCCGGGTCCAAAGGCAGCGCGATGGGTGGGCTGAGCGCGCTACCTGGCAGGGCGACGGGTCTGGGATCCTTCTGCGCACTGGAGACCCTCGCTGCCTCTAGGTAAGCGTGGAGTTCCCACGTGCAGGGGCTTAAGTCGTGACGAGCGCAGTGGAAGGCGCAGATGCTGAGCGGGTGCCGCACGAAATTCCTTGCCTTTGTGTATTCACAGCCTCGGCTGGCTATCGATCCTAGCGTGGCGTCGATCCTAGCGAAACGGGACTTGGGGATCCGACAAACCTGAGTTCTGGTCCTAGAAACTTAACTGTGAGGCAAGTTAGCACACCTAAGTCTGTTTGCTCTTCTGTAAAACGGGGACACTGGTATCTCTGCATTGTGGAGTTGCTGCCTCAGTGGCATAAAGCCTGTCGAGTATCTAACACAGGGCCTGTCCCCGAGTCCATTTCTATCCCCCAACCGTTACCTCTGCACTTTGCTCCCAGTGGTGTTTAGACAAGCAGTCCTAGGGATGTCCTGCATGGAACTGTCCTCGTCCCCCACCCCAAGCCACCACCGCCATCATCATGATGCACTTGATTGACAGCATACTTTAAGACAGATGCATGCCAGGCACTTGGGGATTAGAAGAGCAAGGGAAGCCCCAGAACATGCAATGTAACCGCTGCAGGTAGAAGGGACAGTAGATATGTTTACAGTTTGCATTTTAGTGATGTGTTTAGTACAAAATAAAGCCTATTATAACTACTATGGAAATTTTGAGGCCACATCTCTTCCTTTTTTTAACTTCAAGTAGGTAAACATCTTCAGTTAGAACCCTTCTATTATTAGTTTTGGGCTCCCCAGAAGTCTTCTTGGTTGCCTAGACTCACTGGCAACATCTCACTTGAAGTGACAGTCTTGGTTGTTTTGGTCCTGTCTCTTCCTGACAACTCAGGGTTCGTCCTTCTCTGCCACTAGACGTTTTGCATTCATTATTTGAGTGTTCCTTCTTCTCTAAAAGAGTAAGGGGAAAAGAAAACCAAGTTCCCCCAAGAGTTGTTATTAATATTTGATCTCCTTAGGCACCAGAAAGTAACCTGTCTAGTGAAGATATATGATAAAACTTACAATTTTATTTTTAGGAGAGAAGCATGCCCAGTAAGTTAAGCAATCTGTTGTCAGTGCTTACTGAGCTTCTCACAATAACCTCCAAATGTGAAACAGCCTAAACTAAACTACCTAGAAATTTTGTTGCTGGAGTAATTTCAATTTTAAAATGCTGATGGATGCTTCCGGTGTGCACAGTCCTTTGGAATTTAAAAGAAATGTAAGAGAAAGAGCTATGCTCCCAAGGTGTATGCATATAGAAGTATGTGGTGGAGTTTTATGAAACCTACTTTTTAGGAAGCCAGTGTTCTGGTTTTTCCAGACTCTGCTACTTACCAACTGGGGCTGTGGACCCAGCAACTTAAGTCACATCACTGACCTTCAGTGTCCACGTGTATAAAATGAGCATGACTGACATCCTGATTTCTGAGAGAGGTATTTTGAAAATCAGGTGGGGTAGTGCATGTGACAGCGTTTTGTAATCTGAAAACCCTCATGCATGTCTGAAAAACCATGACTAAGAAGTCGTGCAAGACTGCAGGATCACTGAAAAGGGAGAAATCTCAACTCCTATGATCAGGAAAGGGTGAGGGAAAAGAGTATGACTTTACTAGCACTTGAAGAGCGAATCCAGAAACAGGTTGCATAGGACAGTTTATGGGAATATTTATTTATATATAAAAAATAACAGAGGAACTAGGGTTGTTTTGTCATTAGAGGGTACTCATACTACCCATGAAGTGGTATGGTGCTATTTGAAAGAGAACTTAGATTAGCTGCAAATAGATATGGCAAACTTAGGGCAACTACTGAAAAAAGTGAAAAAAAGAAGTACAATTGATATGTCAGTAAGGAAGAGTGAATTGCATCATATAAAATGCTCAGTTAAAACAATAAATGGGGCCAGGCGCAGTGGCTCACACCTATAATCCCAGCACTTTAGGAGGCAGGGCAGATACCCTGAGGTCAGGACTTTGAGACCAGCCTGGCCAACATGGTGAAAACCCATTTCTACAAAAATCCAAAAATTAGCCGGGCATGATGGTGGGTGCCTGTAATCCCAGCTACTCAGGAGGCTGAGGCAGGAGAATCTCTTGAACCTGGGAGGCAGAGGTTGCAGTGAGCCGAGATCGCGCCACTACACTCCAGCCTGGGTGAAAGAGTGAGACTCTGTCTCAAAAATAAAAATAAAATAAAATAAAGGTCAGGAAAAGAATGCAAGACAAAAAATAGGAACAGAGAACAAGAGAACAAAGACAACAAATAGAAACAAGTAACATATTAAACCAACTATATCAACCATCATTTTGAGTGTCAATGATCTAAAGGCACCAATTGAAACAGATCATCAGAGCCGATCAACAAACAAAACTCAACTATATATTGTGTACTCCCTATAAGACCATTTTAAATATAGACAATATATATTAAAAGTAAATGGGTAAAGATATACCATGCTAATGCTCATCACAGAAAGCAGGAGTAGCTGTGTTAATTTCGAACACAGCAGACTTCAGACGAAGGAAAATTATTAGGAATAAAGAGGGGCATCATATAATGATAAAGGGGCGAATTCTCCAAGAAGGCATAACAATATCTAATATGTATCCATCTGACAGAGAAACAAAATATGTGGGGCAAAGCTGATAGAACTGCAAGGAGAAATAGATGAATGCACTATCATAGTTGGAGACTTCAGCACCTTTATCTTTTCTGATATCAGAAAAGATAAAGGTGCTGAAGTCTCTTTATCAGAAATGGGCAGATTCAGCAGGCAGAAAATCCGTAAGGACATACTTGAACTCAACAGCACCATCAATCCACTTGGATATAATTGACATATACAGACGACTTCATCCAACAACAGCAAAAGACATATTCTCCGGCTCACATTCATGGGGATAGACCACATTGTGAGCCATAAAAATAGTATGCTAGTTAAGCTTTACCAGGGAGTGTTTAACATAGGGTGGACTCTGGCGCCCTCACGTGGTCCTCATGTAGGATCTGGTTTGGTTTTCCCTGCTGGGTAAAGGTGCAAGATAGAAAGAAGGGTAATTCCAATTTGCTTTCTGTGCTTTATGATGTATTCTGGTTTACATATGCTCGGATGAGTAGATGTATGATTTATATTATCTACTGTTATCTAAAATAAACTTCACATTCGGACAGGCAACATCAAAACTGTCCTACACAGAAATACTGGGTGAAGATCACTTAATAAGACGAACTCCAGAAAACAAGAAAATGGCAGAATTGACAATCCCTCTCACCCTCCCTGAAAAGACACATGTATACAAATTTCTTTTGTCAGAGACATTAAGAGAAACAAATGCTGTCAATCTAATCACAACTGATCACAACTTGATGAAACTAAAAAATCTAGAAAGTATCATGAAGACAGTTGAAATACAGCTTTACATTCACTATTGTGACCAGAGAAACTCACTGTGGCTGTTTTTTGTCCCCTTAGATGTCAACTAATGATTGTGTTAAGTGATCATGATTAACAGAGCATTTAAAATGTTTATTTTATCTGTATTACATTTCAAAAATTTATATTTAGGCATATACTTTATATATTTGTGTACATATATAATTTATTACTTTATATTTTTGAAAGTGCATGCTCTTTTTTTAAGCTGACAGACGTGCCTAAGCAAAGCAAGTGCAAGTCTGTTCCTTAAAGGGTAAGTATGCAGAATGGAAAGCAGAGTGTACTTCGGGTTGACAGCTCATATTTGCACAGACATGAAAGTGATGATGTGTTAATTGTGCATATAGCACAGAATAAATCAGCTTGCTTTGAATGGAAGATCTGAACCAGGAGTGCATGAAATTGGGCTGAGTCATACAAGAAAAAACCCGAAATGAGATAACAAAATATACCCACTACAGTGGCTAAAATGGAAAAGATTGACCAAGCCAAGTGTTGGCAATAAAGTGGAGAAGCTGGAATTATACTGCTATTCGGCAGGTAAAATTACAACATTAACTTTAGAAAATAGTTCAACCGTTTCTTAAAACCTTACACACACACCTGTCATATTACTCAGCATTTTACTCTTAGGTTTTTACCCAAGAGAAATGAAATCATATGTCCACACAAAGACTTGTACATGAATTTTCATAACAGTTTTGTTTGTAATAGCCAACAAGTGGAAACAATCCAAATGTCCCTCAACAAGTGAATGGATAAACTAAATTAACATATATTTATACAATTGAATATTACCCAGCAACAAAAGGAAACAATTGGTATATGTGCAGCAACCTAGATAGAACTCTAATTATGCTGTGTGAAGGCTAAAACATTTAAAAAAAATCGGAGTGATTTCCTTTATACGATAGGATATAAACGAAGTGATTCAGGTTATATGAAATTTTAGAAAGTCAAATCAATCTGTAGTAAGAGAAAACAGGTCGAAGGTTGCCTAGAGAAGGAAGTGGATGTTTGGATGGATTACAGAAGGACATGAGGGAACTGTGTGGGGTGAAGGGTATGATGGAAATGTTCGTTGTCTTCATTTGGTGATGGTTTCACAGGGCATATATATAAGTAATCATATTGTACACTTTAAATACTCATCAACCATTGTATGTAATACATCTTAATAAAGCTTTAAAAACTTTTTAAACTTATGGTAGGTCTTGAGTTTATGGAGTTTATATTAATATATTTATCATAAGAACTAGCCACAAACTGAGGGATTGGTAATAAAGAGGGAAAGGAAACTACATCAAGCATTCTTTGTTGAAGGCTCATATGTTCCTTTTCTGGGCTACTATGCAAATTTATATTATTACCTATACTATGCATATACTACTATGAAGGTAAGAATATTAGGTAATTAAGGGTAAGGAACTTCTTTCTTTCCAAGAATGGTTCATTATATTTGCTTTGTTGCTTTGATCTAGTTCTAACCTCTCATTGCAAGCTTTGTTGTGACGTTTACCCTCTCTCAATACAGCTTTTGGCGCTAGGAGAGCTCCACTTGGAATCTCTTCCTTTGTCTAGCATCAATGCATAAGACACATATCAAAATTGTATTTCATCCCACATATCAACTAGAGGAAAGGTGAATGCATAACATTGAAAGTCACGGAACTGTTTTATTCGTGTTTTTTTTTTTTTATACAGTGGTTCTCAAAGTGCTGTTTTCTATCCAAATCAGCTGTGAAACTTTTAAAAAATATAGACTCCTGGGCTCTAACCCAGACCCACTAAATCAGAGATTCTGGGGACATAGCGTGGACTCTTCATTTTTTTTTAAGTTTTATAAGTAATTCTTCAATTATTTGATCATTGCAACAAATATGCATTGAGTGCTTATAATTCAGTGTTAAGCACAAGGACTAGGTATTAATTTAGAGGTACAAAAAACACGTCATCATTTGCCCTCAAATTATACATATCTAATATCTTTTGAGAGAAATAGATACTTCTAAAAGCACACAAAATTAAGAAGCACAAATTGCAACCACAAACAATTATTGATATGAAAGGAAACGGAAAGGGCCTGATTAGAAATCATCATAGGGTGGGGCAGAGGGAAGTAGTTTAGATTCCAAATCCCTGAGAGGGTCAGAGAAGGCATCAGACTAGATTGGGTGCGTTTGGGGGTGGTATGGCCATAGGCAGGCCAGGGAAGGCTTCGATAAGAAAGTGGTATTTTAGCAAACACCTGGAGGAAGAATTGAAGTCATAGCCAGGATAAAAGTGCATCACACAAAAGGAATGTCATAGACAGGAGAAAAACGTGTGTCTTCAGGAAACTGAAAAAGGGGAAAGGGCCACCACACCTTGGTGAGGGGACCGAGTGGTATGAGATGAAGCAGGAAACATAGAAAAGGGCATCTTTGTACAAAGCCAAAAGTTGGTTTTTTTAAGTCTAATAAAATTGACCTCTGGCCTCAATCTACCCAATTAATTAGTGGAAGGTGTGGGAAGGAACAGAAATGAAAACAAAACAAACAAGATATTTCCAAAACTAGAGTAAGATGCTATTCTTTTTCAACAGATATATCTTCTTGATTACATACTGTTTGACTCTGTGATTTTTGTTGCTTTAAATTAAATCTACAAGGCCTTAAGGGGCCTAGCTGAGTCTAGTATATAATTTGAAATATCTATGAGAAAATACGTGTTCTTTACGGTAAAGTATAGCTTTAGTTGTTGAGCTTTGTTCACTCTTTGTGCTCAAGATTGATGTGGCGACAGACTTCCAACATTGGTGGCTGCTACTGAGGGCCAAAGAGGAGATGTGTACTCCCACTGAATCTGAGTGTCCACTGAGTGTGAAGGTGGATGGTAAAATGCATGAGTGTATCTTACACTCATACTTTACAAGAAAGTATGATAAATGAGGATGGGAGAGAAGCTACAACACAGGCCCTTACTGATTAACTAAAATTTGAAGCTGTGAATTGCAGCTTCCCCTTTAGTGAAAGATGATATAAATAGCTTAGTTGTCTTCAAACTAGCAGAGACTTTTTAAATGGATGGATGCTGATTTTTTTAAAAAAAAGAGCCCATTTCTAAGGCATCTTTTAAAGCAGGTGTCCTCAACCCCTGGGGCATGGACCGGTACTGTCCGGTGGCCTGTTAGGAACTGGGCAGAACAGTAGGAGGTGAGCGGCCAAGCATTACTGCCTGAGCTCCACCTCCTGTCAGATCACTGGCAGCATTAGATTCTCACAGGAGCAGAAACCCTATAGTGAACTGTGCATACGAGGGATCTAGGTTGCATGTTCCTTATGAGAATCTAATGACTGATGATCTGAGTGGAACAGTTCCATCTCAAAACCATTTCCCTGCACCCTCCATTCACGGAAAAATTGTCTTCCACGAAACGAGTCTCAGGTGCCAAAAAGGTTGGGGACCAAAGTTCTAAAGGAATCAATCTCTTGCTATTATTGTTATTATTGTTAAGATGGAGCCTTGCTCTGTCACCCAGGCTGGAGTGCAGTGGCAAAGTCTTGGCTCACTGCAACCTCTGCCTCCTGGGTTCAAATGATTCTCCTGCCTCAGTCTCCCAAGTAGCTTGGACTACAGGCACATGTCACCATGCTCTGCTAATTTTTTGTATTTTTAGTAGAGACGGGGTTTCACCATGTTGGCCAAACTGGTCTCGAACTCCTGACCTCCAGTGACCCACCCACCTTGGTCTTCCAAAGTGCTGGAATTACAGACATGAGCCACCACACCCAGCTCCCTTGGCTATTAGTGAAGTCTTCTTTTTCTTTTTTGATCACATCTATGCAGTATATTTGAGAGAAAGAGGAAGTAGAGTGGGAATTTCAGCAGGGCATGGTGGCTCACACCTGTAATCCCAGGACTTTGGGAGGCAGAGGTGGGCAGATCACCTGAGGTCAGGAGTTTGAGCCTGGCCAACGCGGTGAAACCTTGTTTCTACTAAAAATTCAAAAATTAGCCGGATGTGATGGCCGGTGCCTGTAATCCCATCTACTCGGGAGGCTGAGGCAGGGAGAATTGCTTGAACCTGTGAGGCAGAGGATCGCACCACTGCACTCCAGCCTGGGTGACAGAGGGAGACTCTGTCACAAAAAAAAAAAAAAAAAAAAAAAAAAAAAAAAAAGTATGGTAATTTCTCCATTAACTTCGATGCTGCTCTGGTCTTGATCCCCAGATCAATGCAATGTCCCGGAATGGCTTCCATTTGCCAGGCCTACCAACCTAACTGATGACTTTGAGTTTCCCATTGGGACATATCTGAACTATGAATGCCGCCCTGGTTATTATGGAAGACCGTTTTCTATCATCTGCCTAAAAAACTCAGTCTGGACAAGTGCTAAGGACAAGTGCACACGTAAGTAACTCTGGAGTGGGAACCCCTCTGTTAGTCAAACATCTGTAAGATCTGATTCAATTTGTTCAAATTTTGTAACTGAGTTGCATATGACAGTTAGTTTGCTAAGGTGCAATACATATGAGAATTATTCTTGTAGATCATACCTTGTTACTGCTTTGAGTTCCTGGCACCTTCATTACAAGTTTATTTCATGAGAAACCGTCATTGCAGGACATGATTGAGGGAAAATCCCCATTCACTGGGGGTCTCCCATTTTCATGACTAAAATTAAGTAATGAATGACTTGGGACAAGAAAGAGAAGTGGATTAAATAACTAAAAGATGCGACAATCTTGGGCTTTGAGATCTTTGGATTATACCAGTTGAATTGAATTACAGATAATAACGAAGTTTACATTTTTCTGGGAGGCATAATATGGGGATGAAACAGATCTGAAAGGAAAGTTTTTTTTGAAAGGGAGCTGATCCTGAGGCAGTCTGGTGAGTTTCCTCAAGGTAGCAAAATCTGTGGAACCATCAGAACTGCATGTGTTCCTCAGTAAGCTACAGGCAGGTTGAGACCTTATGTACTAAAAAAAAATTCAGTTTACTCTACTTGGCTTCAAATTTCTGTTTCTTTCCTGTAGGTAAATCATGTCGTAATCCTCCAGATCCTGTGAATGGCATGGTGCATGTGATCAAAGACATCCAGTTCGGATCCCAAATTAAATATTCTTGTACTAAAGGGTGAGTTGGCATCTCTTGAACCAACATCTCTTGGTTCAAGAGTTCTAACACAGCCACACTACCTTCTAGTCATATCTCAGAAAGGACAAGTAAACTATTACCATCTGCTCTTTAAAGGCTTCAACACAGGTGCTTAGCTCCTGACTGAAATGGACAAAGGTATGACAAGATCAGGGGGAAAATCATCTGTATCCTTGCTGGAAACCAAGGCAGAGCATATATGAAAAGTGTGGCATTCATTGGGTGGGAAGGAAGAAAATGGGGGAAGAGTATAGTCAAAGCACACAATCAGCCTTAACCCAGAGTAGACATTGCTCGAAGAAAGGGAAGGCCATTGAGCAGCTGTGTGAGAGAAATCTTAATGGTCATAGCACAAATAGTTTGCTAGGGCTGCTGTAACAGAGTACTCCAAAACAGGCGGCTTAATACAAACAAAGTTTTTGGAGTTCTGTTCCGGAGGCTGGAAGTGCAAAATCAAGATATTGGCAGAGCCAGAGCCAGATCCATAGCCATGCTCCCTCCAAAACCTGTAGGGATGGATCCCTTTTTGCTTCTTCCAGTTTCTGAAGCCCCAGGCCTTGGCATGTGGCAGCAGAACTCCAGTTTCTGTCTCTGTCTGTCCTCACATGGCTGTCTTCCCTCTGGGTCTCTGTCCTCACATGCTGTTCTCTTATCTGTGCATGTCTGTGTCCAAAGTTCTTTTTTTTTTTTTTTGAGATGGAGTCTGGCTCTGTTGCCCAGGCTGGAGTGCAGTGGTGAGATCTCGGCTCACTGCAAGCTCCACCTCCCGGGTTCCTGCCATTCTCTTGCCTCAGCCTCTCAAGTAGCTGGGACAACAGGCGCCCACCACCACTTTTTTTTTTTTTGTATTTTTAGTAGAGACAGGATTTCACCATGTTAGCCAGGATGGTCTCGATCTCCTGATCTCTCATGATCCGCCCACCTCATGGCCTCCCAAAGTGCTGGGATTACAGGCATGAGCCACCGCACCCGGCCCAAAATTCTCTCTTTCAATAAGGACACCAGTCATATTGGATTGGGGCCCACACTAACAACTTCATCTTAACTTGATTGCCTCTGCAAAGACCGTATTTCCAAATAAGGTCACATTAATAGGAACTGGGGAAAAAGACATCCATATATTTCGGGGGTGAGGGGAACATAATTCTCATGCATTGCTGGTAGGAATGCACAATGGTACCATGACTTTGAAAGACATTTTGGCAGTTTTGTATAAAACTAAATATACTCTTAACATATTATCCAGCAGTTATCCTCCTTGGTATTTATCTAAAGGAATTGAAATCTCAGGTTCACACACAAAAAAATCTGCACACAGATGTTTATAACAGCTTTATTCATAATTGCCAAAACTTGGAAGCAATCAAGATGTCCTTTAGCAAGGGAATGGATAAACTGTGGTACATGCATACAATAGAATATTATTCAATACCAAAAAGAAATGAGCTGTCAAGCCATGAAGAGACATAGAGGAACCTTAAATAATGAACCTTCTTTCACTATTACTAAGTGAAAGAAGCCAATCTGAAAAGCCTATGTAGTATATGATTCCAACTATACACCATTCTGGAAAAGGCAAAACTATAGAGACGTAAAAAGATCAGCAGTTGCCAGGGGTTAGGGAAGAAGGGGATGAATCGGAAGAGCACAGAGGATTTTGAGGGTAGTGAAACTACTCTGTATGATGCCACAACAGTAGGTACATGTCATAATAAATCTATCCAAAGTCATATGATGTACAATACCAAGAGTGGACCCTAAGATAAACTATGGACTTGGGGTGACCATGATGTGTCAGTGTAGGTTCATCAGTTGCAAAAAATATGTACCACCCTGTTGAAAGATGTTTATAATAGGGGAGGCTATCCGTGTATAGGGGCAGGGAGTACATAGGAAATCTCTGTATCTTCTGTTCATTATTGCTGTGAACCAAAAACTTGTGCTAAAACACAAAGTCTATTTTTTTTAAAACTTCATAAAAGTAAATACACAGGCACATGTGCATAAACAGACACGCACACAATCGAGTACAGGTAAAACAGGAAATTTGAACAAAACTGGTGGATCATACCTGTCTCAATATCTTGAGTTTGATGTTGCACTATTGTTTTGCAAAATGTTATTATTAGGGGAAAATTGAGTAAAGTGTACCTGGGATCTTTCTGTACTATTCCCTACAACTGCATGGGAATCTGATTATCTCAAAATAAAAAGTTTTTTTTTTTTTTAAGTTACTACTAAATTTCCAAAGGGATGGGCTTCCTACCAAAGAATTGTATATTGTGAAATTAAATCATTCGAACTTAAAACAATTCAAACTTATAGGTGGGAGAACTTTAAATTATTCTGAGCCATGAGAAGACTGTGGCTATGCAGCCTGAGTCATGCAGCAGGCAGCTGTAACTTCTGCCTTTTTTTCCTGTGAATAGTTAAAACCAAATGGCGCCAGAGATAAGACCCACTCAGATCACTACGCCTTTTCAGGGAGCAATAATCTTCCTTGGAATGTAGCAATATGAAACCAATCAAAGTGATGTAACTATGCATGGAACCATATGGAAAATATAATCCTGCTAAAATTTCTCTGTCTCTGCCTATGTAAGTGATACCTTACGTCCTCCACTTTGGAATGCTGACCCCATTCATTTGGAGTTGGTGTCTTCCAGGTGTCTACCCTTAAGCTTTGTGCTCAAATAAACTCTATCCTTAAATATATTTTCTGAATCTCATTATTTAAGGTTAACAATGTGCTAACCTAAACAATTCACAGGACTTGTTTTTTATTCTCATTTTTTCCTAATCCAACCACCTGGTTCAAGGCACATAGATTAAGAAGGAAAATGGAAATGGGACTAATATCCCAGGCTTCACTGTCCCTCTTCGGGCCCTGGGGAGGAGACTCTCAAAAGTCTAGACATGTTCACCCACATCCTGTATGTGGTTTCTGGAAATGAAATGATCATGGCTTTTCCTGAACCATGGCTTAACTTTGTGAATCCACAGCTCTCTCTTCCCCAGGAGATCCAAAAAGATGGGGTAGGATGTAAAGGCTTCAATCTGTTCAAATGGATATGAGAGTCCCTGGCTCTCCTTAAAATAAGTAGCATGGATTTTATCTCTCTGCCTTACTTCCTCACAAACATTCTGAATGAGAAAAGTTCAAACCATTATTTGTTCAATTACTTAATCTACTTTGGGACACGAGTTTAATAAATTAAAATATTCTTCTATCTGTTCCCCTTGATCAGTGAACATAAAGTTATCCTTTGACTCATATTTAAAATGTTCAGTACTACAACACTGAATAATAGTATGGAGGAAAAAAAATGCCAATTTAAGTTTGAACTTGCTTCACCATTCCTATCCCAACCCCCATGATTAGAAAATCAAAAAGAACACTTTGAGAAATAACCTCAGTGGGGTCAAAAGCCAGAGTCTCCAGGATGTCTTGTTCTTAAGACAGATAGAAGGAGGTACAAATATAGGATTGCAGACTTGTTCACTTCATTTGTTCTCTATTTGTGTGCATGTGTGTTGGCAGTGCAATTGAGAATGCTTTCATTTTTGCTGGTGTACTACAAGGCATTAAAAAACAAAATGAGAAGTGGGAATTGAACAATGTGAACACATGGACACAGGGAGGGGAGCATCACACTCCGGGGCCTGTTGGTGGGTGGGGGGCTAGGGGTGGGATAGCACTAGGAGAAATACCTAATGTAGGTGACGGGTTGACGGGTGCAGCAAACCGCCATGGCACATGTATACCTATGTAACAAAACTGCACATTCTGCACATGTACCCCAGAACTTAAAGTATAATAAAAATTAATTAATTGATTAATTAATTTTAAAAAACAAAATGAGTCCAGGCGCAGTGGCTCATGCCTGTAATCCCAGCACTTTGGGAGGCTGAGATGGGAGAATCACCTGAGGTCAGGAATTCAAGACCACCCTAGTCAACATGATGAAACCCCGTCTTTACTAAAAATACAAAAATTAGCCGGGCATGGTGGCGTGCACCTGTAATCCCAGCTACTTGAGAGGCTGAGGCAGGAGAGTCACTTGAATCTGGGAGGTGGAGGTTGCAGTGACATTGCACTCCAGCCTGGGCGACAAGAGTGAAACTCTATCTCAAAAATAATAATAATAATAAATAACCAAAATGATATCGATGTCATTAATAATTACAACATAATAGCTACTATAATGTAACAACGTGTCAAGTGTCTGCAGAAGGACCCACTGTTGTCTCACTATTCATTTGATCTCCATTTGGCACTGTTTCGTTGTTTGAATAAAGCTTTATGCTGCCAGGTTTTCCTACATATTTGTAAAACAAAGTTCTCAGCCATTCCAATAACCATGACTGTTACTTGACATTGCTTCATTCCTTCATGTATAGTACTATCAAGTTTGAGCCTACCCTCACTATGACTAGTTTGGCCCAACCATCTATCACAACAGAGGGTCTCAGGTGAAGTAAAATAAATGTTATAAATTCTTCCAAATTTATGGCACACTTTGAACAGTTTGAGACATACTAATTGATAATTGCTAACTTTAACATTTTAAGTATAAAATAAGTGTTCAGTTCTTTTTGGTCAGCTTGGATTGCCTTTGGTTCTAGTTATAAATCATTTTCTTTCTTTCTTTCTTTCTTTCTTTGTTTTTTTCTTTCTTTCTTTTTCTTTTTCTTTCTTTCCTTCCTTCCTTCCCTCCTTCCTTCCTTTCTTTCTCTTTCTTTCTTTCTCTCTTTCTCTTTCTCTCTCTCTCTCTCCCTCTGACTCTCTCTCTCTCTCTCCCCCTGCGCCTTTCTTTCCTACTGACAAGGTCTTGCTTTATTGCCCAGACTGGAGTGCAGTGGCATGATCAACACTCACTGCAGCCTCAATCTCCCAGGCTGAAGCGATCTTCCTGCCTCAGCCTTCTGAGTAGCTAGGACTACAGGAATGTGCCACCATGCGTGGCTTTTTAGTAAAATTTTTGTTGAGACAGGGTCTCACTATGTTGCCCAGGCTTCTCTCGAACTCCTGAGCTCAAGCAGTCCTCCTACCTCAGCCTCCAAACGTGCTGGGATTACAGGCCTGAGCCACTGTGAATGGCCTACTTTGATGAATCTTACTGATAAAAGCCCATCCATGCATCCATATTTTAATACTTATAAGGCATAGAAATACATACAACAGGACTACATACACACATACATATGTATATATATGACAGCTTCCCTGCACTCAAGAAGCTTGTGTTGTCTTTTAAAAAAATGAAATTTATAGGAAAAACTGTAACTCATCTTTGATTTATATAAAAATGTGTCATAAGATAATAAAGAAGAGAAATCCCATCCAACTGAGAAGGCATGGAAGAGAAAATGACAAAGTCCCAAGAATGTGAAATTTGGGAAGGTGATAGACAGTTCTTTGACAAGTGGAAAATGTCCCTCTGAATTCTATAAGAGTGTAATCTCTGGAAGTAGTAATTTAATCGGGTAGTTGACCTGTGTCTTTAGAATGTAACATTCCTTATTTTTTGCCTCTAGATACCGACTCATTGGTTCCTCGTCTGCCACATGCATCATCTCAGGCAACACTGTCATTTGGGATAATAAAACACCTGTTTGTGACAGTGAGTTGAAATATGCATTCCTATTTCTTTTACCGATACATTCTAATTTTTCTCTGGAATAATAAAAATCTTAACCGAATTCCTCTGTGCAATCTGTCCTTCACACGGCTGAAGACAGCGGTAATGTTCTCGAATATTCCTATGGGGTTCCTGGCAACTCTTTCTTTAAGTTCTTCCTTATCCTGGGATGTGTCTTTCCTAATTCTAGGGGCCTAAATACGTAAAAGCCTTCAAACTTGATTTTACTTCAATAAACTTGAAATTATGTTGGTTCTACCACCTCCAGTATAACAATCATCCTGCTTGGCAAATCAGTAAAGATTTTAAAAACTGATACTCTTCAAGGTTAGCGAAGCTGTGGAAGAACCTGAACTCTCATGTACCATGAGATCAATACATCCTCTTGAAAGGCCCCATGCACTATAAACCTCAGAAGTGGGCATGTATTTTAACCTACTTCTTAGAATTTATACTTAGGAAATAATGACACACTTTTTAAAGCAGTTTGGTATAAACTTTTCATTGCAGCATTATTTATATTAGTTAAAATGTTAGAGTAACCTAAACATTTTAAACTATGGTTTGGAAATAATCTACTAGTAGGAAAAAGATGTGTTCAAATGACCATTACAAAGAATTCCCTAAGAAACATAAAATAGCTATGCAGAATGAAAATAAGTATATCCATACACTGGCATGGTATTCAGCCATAAAAAATGATAGCATAAAGGAGCACTTAATAACTAGAAAGAGATGTGTTTTATGTGGAAAAAGAATCAGATGAACGGCATATATGGCAAGATCTCATTTTATTAAAAAAAATACAGCTATGTAGTGAGGGCCAGGCTGAGGCTGAAAGAAACACAGTGTATAACATCTTTGTCTTACTCTTCTCTTTGGATAACTTGGGGACTTCTTTACTTTTCTTCTTGGTATTTAAAAATGTTGTTACTTTTACGAGAAAGTTTACGAGCTTCAGAATCTAAATTTACAAATGACATTGGTCACACATTTATTGCTGCTTATCCACTTTAAGAAACAGTTTTGCTATTTTGTAAAACAAATTGGGAAACCTTCCATCTTATTTGAAATCTGTAATAAGATAACATGGAATTGGAATAGGAATTTTCTTGGAAATATTTAAAAAAATTAGTAAAATAGAAAAAACAAACAATATAATAATACACCTATACCTATATCTATATTTTTATCTCTGTTTCTAGTTCTGTAAACTCTCTATATCCAAATCCTGGTAAATGGCTGTAAGTCTTCTTGGAAAAGGCTAGGGGAAGATTTACAATACATGCTTTTGACTGCATAGCATGGTGCTTCCTCAAGAGAATCCGGTCTCCCATCCGTTGGTGCTGCTCTGGGTCTATAAACTATTCAAGTCTAGGAATTGTTGATGAACAATGAACTTCTTTTGCAATAATTCAAGTCAGACTTCAATTCACTTGACCTAAATCTCTTACGCTTATACAAATCAAGTAACACTTTAGTCGGCTATCCGTCTACTTTGGTTTTAGAGACTCCATGACCAATTAGCCCAATAACAATGTTCTCTTCAGTCAAATCATTCTGATTGCTGTTTCAGCTCTAATAGCCATTACAATTGTCTCTGGCAATTAAGTGCTGCCAATTGGACTCTGTCACCCTGAGCTCCTTTGGTCCCCAAGTGAATTCAGAGAACCCAGTTCAATGGCAACAGTTCCCATTGTCATTCCTGGCCTACAGAGAATGAGCCATCGCAGAGGATGCTGAAACTCCCCGTGTGAATGTTTTTCTCAAGCCTCCAGTAAAAGGTCTGTCTTCTGAACCCTCCACTCCTGCATGTGCCTCACCAGCTCTATCCAAGGATGTGACTTTCAGAGTGGAATGGCTGTTGCTTAACCTCTGCCTCTCAAATATCAGGCTAATTTCTCATGCTGTAACCCTAGTCCAGAACCATACAGAGAAACTAAGTCTGGAAAACTTAATTCCACATTGGCCTGGTTGACACTGTACAAAACCACCAGATAATTATAATTTTATTTAACTCTTTGTCTTCTTTTCTTTCCTTCCCTCCTTCCCTTCTGCCTTCCTGCTTGCCTTCCTTCTTTGCTTGCTTCCTTCCTTCCTTCCTCCCTCCCTCCCTCCCTCCCTTCCTTTCTTCCTCCCTCCCTCCCTCCCTCCCTCCCTCCCTTCCTTCCTTCCTTCCTTCCCTCCTTCCCTCCTCCCTCCCTTCCTTCCCTCCTTCCCTCCTCCCTCCCTTCCTTCCCTCCTTCCCTCCTTCCCTCCTCCCTCCCTTCCTTCCCTCCTTCCCTCCTTCCCTCCTTCCCTCCTCCCTCCCTTCCTTCCCTCCTTCCCTCCTCCCTCCCTTCCTTCCCTCCTTCCCTCCTTCCCTCCTCCCTCCCTTCCTTCCCTCCTTCCCTCCTCCCTCCCTTCCTTCCCTCCTTCCCTCCTTCCCTCCTTTCCTTCTCCTTATTTTCTTTCTTCTTTACCACACGGCTAGGACCACCAGTATAACATTGAACATTGGTAGCAATAGATGTCATCCTTGTCTTGTTCCACGTCTCAAAGGGAAGGATTAAAACATTTCACCATTAACCTGGTGTTTACGGTAGGCTTTTTGTAGATAACCATTTTTGAATTAAGGACATTCTCATATATTCTTCATTATTAAAAATTTTTTGTCTTTGAATCATGTTGAAGTTTATCGAGCACTTTAGTTATATGTATCGATGTAATATCTGTTTCTCTTTTTTCTGTTAATGTAGCAAACTGTTTTGAGTACATTTTTGAAAGGCAAATAATTTTGAATTTCAATTTTACATTCTTAAAATCAACTAAGTCATAATATTTAATCATTTTTATATATAACAAATACCCTTTTATAATACATTTTAGATGTTTCTATTAAAGTATAATTCATGTATCATAAAAGTTACCTTTTTAAATTACACAATTCAGTGGTATTTAGTATATTCCTAAAGTTGTATATTACGGTCTGAATGTTTGAGTCCACCCCAAATCCATATGTTGAAATCTTTACCCCTAAGGTGATGACATTAGGGAGTGAGGCCTTTAGAAGGTGATGAGATCATGAGAGCAGAGCTGTCACGAATGGGATTAGCATCCTAATAAAAGAGGCCCAGAAGAGCTCCTTTGCCCCTCCTGCCATGGGAAGAAATGCTGAATCTGCCAGAGAGGTTGGTCCTGAACTCCTTAGCCTCCACAACTATGAGAAATAAATTTCTGTTGTGTATGAGCTAACCAGTTTATAGTATTTTGTTATAACAGCCCAAATAGACTAAGACATTGGGCAACCAGCACCGCCAATTAATTCCGGAACACTTTCATCATCCCATTCCTGTTTTAGAGATTAGACTGTAATTTTCTTTCTTGTAATGTCCTTATAAGATTTTGATATCAAACTTATGACAGTCTTAAAAAGCCAGCTGGTAGTGTTTCATATATTTGCTTCCTTGTAAGAGTTTATATAAAATTGGTATTATTTCTTCTTTAAATGTTTAAAAGAATTCACTGGAAAAGCCATATAGCCTGGAATTTACTTTGTTGGGAGGTCTTTTTTTTATTCCAACAATTTTCTTGTACCATGTAGACTTTTTGCTGAAGTATAACATATATATGTAGTAAAGTGCACACATCTTAATTATGCAGTTCAGTGGATATTTACAAATTAAATGCATCCATGTAAGTGGCACTCAGATTAAGATATAGAACATTATCAGCACCCCAGAAGCCTTCCTGATGCCCTTTCCCAGTTATCTTCCCAAAGTAACCGCTATTCTGATTTATAACACTAATAGTTTTGCTGCTTCCTAAATTTTATAAAGGAATCAAAAAATAGGTACTCTTCTGTGTCCGGCTTCTGCTCAGTGTTATATTTGGAAGTCACTTTTATTGCTGCATGAAGGATAGTCAGTTTTTTTATTATTATATTGTATTTCACTGATGATATTGAGTACCTTTTCATATGTTTGTGAAGAGCCTATTCCAAACTTTTGTCTATTATTTACTGGTTTGTCTATGATTTTATTGTTTTGTAGAAGTTATTTAAATATTCTCATGTTTTCTAATAAATGTAACACAAATGTTGTCTTTCAGGCTGTGGCTTTTCTTTTTCTTTTTCCCTTCTTAATGATGTCTTCTGTTGTAGGAAGTTCTACATTTTAATAATATTCAATTTATGGGTCTTTTTTTCCAGTTACTGCTTTTTCTATTCTACTTAGGCAATTGGGCCAGGTGAGGTGGCTCACGTCTATAATCCTAGCACTTTGGGAGGCCAAGGCAGGAGGATTGCTTGAAGCCAGGAGTTCGAGACCAGCCTGGGCAACAAAGCGAGACCCTGTCTCTACAAAAAATAAAATAAAATTAGCTGGGCTCAGTGGCACATGCCTGTAAGTCCCAGCTACTTGGGAGCCTGAGGTGGGAGGATCCTTTGAGCACAGGGGTTCAAGGCTTCAGTGGGTTATGATGGTACCACTGCACTCCAGTCCAGATGACAGAGTGAGACCCTGTTTCTTATGGATAGGCAATTGATCTAATATCATTTATTAAATGTTGCACCATGGCCATAAGTCAGGTGACCTATATGTGGATGTCATTCCAGGGAGGTTCTGTTCCATTGGTTTATTTGCCATACATTGTGTTTTTGTTTGGTTTGGTTTTTTGCCATACTATAATGGCAAAAAAAACTGTAGCATTACATTAAAATTTTAATTACTATAGCATGACATTAATATTTGATATCTGGTGGCATATATCTTCTAACTATGTGCATCTTCAAGATTTACTTGGTGATTCTTGGCACTTTGCATTACCATATAAAATTTAGAATCAGGTTGTCAATTTCCACAAAAAGAATCCTACTTGAATTTGTATTGAGTTTCTATGGACTCAGTACATCAATTTGTAGACATTAACAAATTTAGTTTTGAAGTTTAAATTGATGAACATGATATATCCTCCCATTTTTGAAGTCTTCTTTAATTTCTTTTAAAAATATTTGTTAATTTATCTTATAGAAGTCGTGTACATCTTTCATTATCTTTATTACTACATATTATTTTTAAAATTTTATTCTCTATTTACTTCTTAGATATGCACTGGTTTCACCTCAGCTCCAGCAATTTTATTAAATTTACTTTTAAATTGAATAGTTTTTCTGTATATCTTTTGAAGTTGCTGCATAATTATGTCATCTATGAATCTGACAAAGTTTTTAAATCTTTTCCTTTCTTATGTCTTTTGTTTATTTCACCTGCTTTATTGCATTGGCTAGAACCTCCAGTACAACATTGAATAGAAGAGATGATACAAGCCTTTTAATGGTTATCATAAATCATGATGTATGCTGTAGATTTTTGTATGATATCCTTTATTAGATTAAGGAAACTCCCCTTTCCTTCTATTGCTAAAAGATTTATCATGAATGTTCATTCTAATTGATCACTCTGCATGTATTGAGATTATCATGTTTCTTTTTCACTCTGTTAATGTAATATATTACATTGATTGATCTTTAAAGGGCAAACAAACTCTGAATTCCTAGAATCAACCTATGTTGCTTGTGATGTGTTATAGATGATTATCCTATCTATGAAATGTGTGTGTGTGTGTGTGTGTGGTGTGTGTGTGTGCAGGATTGCTCATATTTTTATTGTAACGTTGTAACATTGATTTAATATTTAAAATCAGTCAAGGTAAACCTCACTTTGATCATTGTATCATCCTTTGGAAATATTGCTGGATTCAGTTTCATAATATTTTGTTTAGAAAATTTGCATTTATGTTCTCAAGAGATCTTTGGTTATAATTTGGTTTTATTTTAATGTCCTTATCAGGTTTGGGCATCAAGATTATGTTGGGCTAGTAAAATGTGTTAAAAATTGTTTATTTTTTTCTAGTCTCCGGAATAATTTGTGTAACATTAATATTATTTTTCCTTATATGTTTGGAAGAATTCAGCAGTGAAGCAATCTGGACCTGAGGGTTTGTTGTTGTTGTTGTTAGGTTTTAAATTAGTGATTCAATTTCTTTAATAGCTATAAAACTATTATTTTATATCGTATTGAATTAGTTTGGGTAAGTTATATTTTTCAAGGAATTTACTCATTTTATTTAAATTTTCTAGGTTATTAGCATAATGCTATTTATTATATCCTCGGAAATCCTTTGGATGTCTGTAAATTCTGTAGTGATACTCCTTTGCTAATTAATTTCTGATATTGGTAATATCTTTTTGCTTCTTTTTCCTTAATTAGTTTTACTGGGGCTTTATCAAGTTTACTAAGCTTTTCATATAAACTACTTTTAACTTTCTTGTTTTTTCTTTAATGTGTGACTATTTTCTCTTTTACTGATTTCTGCTTATTTTCTTCTACTTTCTTTAAGCTTTGTGTACTCCTCCACTCCTAAATTCTTGATATTGATTAGATAATTTGTTTTCAACCTTTATTTTTCTAATATATACATTTAACCTATACATTTTTCTCTAAAACTATTTTACTTCCCACAATCTTTATATTTTTATTATCATTGTACATAAAAGTTTTCTAATTTACCTTTTGATGTCTTCTTTGACCCATAGGCTATTTAGAAGGGCATTGCTTAATTTCTAAATATTTGGAGATCTTCTAGTTATCATTCTTTCATTAATTCAATCATTTGAGACATGGTTTATTGCCCAGAATATGGATGATTTTGGTAAAATGTTACATATGCACTTGAAAAGACTGTACAGTTATTTTGTTTCATTTTCTAGAAATGTCATTTAGGAAAATGTGTTTTAGAACAGACTTTTTTTCTCCCTCCACTTGTTCTCTCAGTTATGGAGAAGCATGTGTAAAATATCTGTATTAGTTTCCCAGGGCTGCTGTAACAAATTACCACAAACTTGGTGGCTTCAAAGAAGAGAAATTTACTCTCTTAACAGTTTGGAGGCCAGAAATCCAGTTAAGATGTCAATAGGATTGGTTCCATCTGCAAGCTGTTCTGTGCCTCTCTTCAGGCTTCCTTCCAGTGGCTGCTGGCAATCGTTGATGTTCCTTGGCTTGTAGATGCATCATTTCCTTTTCCGCCTCCATCTTCAAGTCGCCTTCTCCTCTGTGTGTTTCCTTTGCTCTTCTGTCTCCTATAAAGACACTGGACATGGATTTAGAAGCCACCCTGGCAATCCAGAATGGTCTCAACTCAAGATCATTAACTTGATTGTATCTACAAAGACTCTTCAAACTGGGTCACATTCACAGGTTTCAGAGATTAGGTTAGGACACAGATATTTTTTAAGGAGGACAGTGGTTATTCAACCCATTACAATCCCCAACTATGACTATGAATTTGCCTGTCTTTCCTCTTTGTTCTAGCAATCTTTAAGCAATCTTTACTTTATGTATTTTAAACATGTTATTAAATGCATGTTTAAATAACATGCATTTATTAAATTTTTTGTTTATTCTTTCTGCTGAATTGACTGTTTTATCATAATGAAATGTCTCTCTTTACCTCTCATAATACTTCTTGCCTTAAAATCTACTTTGTACATTAATATAGCTATATCAGCTTTCTTTCTTGTATTTATATTATATATATTTCAAATCTTTTACTTTCAGCCCTTCTTTGTCTTATATTTAAAGCTTGTCTGTTATAAACATCATATGGTAAAGTTTTGTTGTTTTATTCAGTCTTTCTTTGTTGTTCATTAGTGTTTGAAACATTTAAATTTAATAATAAAAAGTTAAAATATAAATAAATATATAAATTTAATCTAGTTACTGATAAGTCTAACTCTTGGTTATTTGTTTTCTATTTGTTTCATCTGTTTGTGCCTTTATTCCTCATTTCTCACATTTTTGAATTCATCAAGTATTTTTATTATTCTATTTTCCCCAGTAGCTTTTAAGTTATATTTCATTTTTTATTCTTAAATCACTACTCTAGAGACAGACATCCTTGATTTACTATAGTCTACTAAAATTGTGCTTTTACCAGTCTCCAAACAACGCAAGTACCCAAACTATTAATATTTAATTCCGTTTGTGTCCTCCTCCTCTTTTTGTATTGTTGCCATACGTTTTGTAAAAAGAAAAGCTTCGGCTGAATTAAATTTAAAAGAGTTTAATTGAGCAATGAACGATTCGCAAATCAGGCAGCCTTCCAAGCCAAAGTAAGCTCAGAGACTCCTGCCCAGCTGCGTGGTGGAAGAGGATTTACGGACAGAAAAAGGAAACTGATGTACAGAAAGCAGAAGTGAAGTACAGAAACAGTCCGATTGGTTATAGCTCAGCGTTTGGCTTATTTGAAAACAGTTCAAACAGTTGGCCACATTTGATTGGCCAAAACTCGGTGATTGGCATAAGAGTAAGCTACGGTCTGTTTACATCTTCACTCGTTATAATTCGCAGTTTACAGAGAAACCTTTAGGCTGAGCTTAAACTATGTAAGGCTTTAGGCTAAACTTGATTTAACAATTTACATATATTCTATATTTCAAAGACGTAATTGTTGTTGTTGTCTTTATAAAAATAATATCTATTTATATTTACACGGTAGTGAATTCTTAGAATTTTTATGTTGCCTCAGCATCCATTTAGAATATGTTTAGCTTTCTCATTCCAGAAGCAGGGCTTAGTCACCCTTAATGCCCTTTCTAGTTCCGTACCTCCTCCCAATTTTTCAACGTGGTAGAGCCAGATATCTGCCTTATACAACTGCCTCCTGGTGACCACCTCTCTATGGGACAGCTAGATAAAACCTACTTGACTAGCGTCCCTGACCTCTGTGCCCTGCATGGACTTCGCAGATATGCTGCCCTGACCACCTCTCAGTCGCAGCATGACTGCCTGGAACATGTGCCTGCTTTCTTTAAACTCACCAATTAGAACTCCCCATGGGAGATACCTGGGCTTGTAGATGCAAGATGCTGGGTCATACTCTGGTCCCCAATAAAGGCATTGGCCGATGGATCCCCTTCTCTCTCTCTCTCTACATTCCTCGCACTGACCAACCTCTTTGTGATCTTCAGGCGTGCCATACCCCCAGCCCGCAATAAAATCTTTACTTCCATCTTGTGTTTCTTGTAATGACTGAAGAGGTTTTCTCTATCATAAAGATCCTAAATGAAAACATACCCGCATATGAGCTCTTTCTGGTGTGTTTCCTTCTTATTGCAATTCTATCAATCCTATATGAAACTATTTTCCTTCAGCCTGAAAAAGTCTCTTTGGCATTTTTGTATTGTAGATCTTCTGACAACAAATTCTTTAAACATTTTTCTAATTGTGGTTCCTTTGAAGGTTATTGTCTATGTTTCCTGCTGCTTTTATGGATTACACTTTAAAATAGATTTTTTACAATATTACTATGTTGTGTCTAGGTAAGTATTTCTTTGTATTGCTTGGGTTTATCTTGTCGCACAACTGGAGTGCAGTGGCGCGATCTCGGCTGACTGCAATCTCCACCTCCCAGATTCAAGGAATCTTCCCACCTCAGCCACCTCGGTAGCTGGGATTACAGACCTGTGCCACTATTCCTGGCTAATTTTTGTATTTTTAGTAGAGACAGGGTTTCAACATGTTGGCCAGGCTGGTCTCAAACCCCTGACCTCAGGTGATCTGCCCACCTGGGCCACCCAAAGTGCTAAGATTACAGGCATGAGCCACCACGCCAGGCCTGTATAGCTTTTTGAATCTGTAATCTTGCATCAGTCTTGGAAATTTCTCAGTTATTACTTCTTCAAATGTTGTTTATGTCTATTATCTCCTCTCATGGCAGGACTTCACTTAAACATGCTAGGCTTTATTCTTCTATATCTTGGTCTGTATGTTTAACATGCATTTAAGGAGTTTTTGTGGACTAATATATGACCACTTTTACACAGATATCATGTTATTATATCCAACTTAGATTTGAGTAAATGAGTTGATAAGTTTTATACCTCTTGTGTGTTGTGAAATATTGAAATTACATTTGGAAGCATCTGTTACTTGAAAGTTCAATAGAACTTATCTTTTTTTTTTTATTCTTACATGTTTGTTGGGTAATTCTAGCTTTCTAAATCTTTTTGAATGAATATTGGCAATTTATATTTCCATTTATATCATTTAGATTTTCAAAATATTTAACCCCCAGTAGTCTACAGTTTTATAAATATTCTCATATTCATAAAAATGTTTAAATTCCTTTTCCTACTGTGTATATTTGTGTCTTCTCTCTTCCCTTATACTTTATCTTTTGGCAAAGGTTTTTATATTTTATTTTTCTAAAAAGGCTAACCTCAGTTATTAACAAAAATGCAAATTAAGAAAACAAATGAAAAGAGTAGGAGACCACTGTATAAACTCTATAATACTATAATCAAAGGGCTATTTAAAATGAAAAGAATGTGGATGGAGTTAATAAATGCATGCAAATATTATAGGAAATCATATAAGTAAGAAAGGCAGGACACATCATATTATGCCCACCAAAATTACAACTTTGTAAAAATGTACCTACGTGTTAGCAAAGAATAAAAGCAAATAATGAATGTAAAAATAGTTACAGTTTAGTGACTCATGAGATTTTTGTCATTCATTATTTAAATTGACTGTGCTCTTCCTTTTCCCAGGAATTACTTGTGGGCTACCCCCCACCATCGCCAATGGATATTTCACTAGCATCAGCAGAGAGTATTTTCACTATGGATCAGTGGTGACCTACCGCTGCAATCCTGGAAGCGGAGGGAGAAAGGTGTTTGAGCTTGTGGGTGAGCCCTCCATATACTGCACCAGCAAAGATGATCAAGTGGGCATCTGGAGCGGCCCAGCCCCTCAGTGCATTATACCTAACAAATGCACGCCTCCAAATGTGGAAAATGGAATATTGGTATCTGACAACAGAAGCTTATTTTCCTTAAATGAAGCTGTGGAGTTTAGGTGTCAGCCTGGCTTTGTCATGAAAGGACACCCCCGTGTGCACTGCCAGGCCCTGAACAAATGGGAGCCAGAGTTACCAAGCTGCTCCAGGGGTGAGTCTGACTGAGGCCTAGAAGGGCCCTGCCAGTGACATGCATTGCTGTTGGATCAGGAGATTAGTATTTGTTCAGGGGGAGGGATTTGTGCTGAGCAGGGTGGGGGAGCAAATTTTTTAGGTAGTGAACATGAAATTCAGAAGGTGTGTGTGTGTACTTGCACATGTGCTGAAATGAAGAAGCAAAGCTAAACCTGGGCAAGGAACGTGATGTTTCTTTGGAGTTCTTATAAGCAAATCTATTAATTATCTTTGAGTATAATAACTGCTGATAGAAAATGAGTGATTCTTCCAGCCAGGCACCATAATACAGGCTACATGTGAATTTTAATCCTTAAAACAAAGTTATTAGGTAGTTACCAGTTTTTCTAGGTTTGTCTGTTTTGTTTTGCTTGAGACAGGGTCTTGATCTGTCACTCAAGTTGGACTGCAGAGGTGAGATCATGGCTTACTGCAACCGCCACCTCCCTGGCTCAAGCAATTCTCCTGCCTGAGCCTCCCAAGCAGCTGGGACTACAGGTGCATGCCACCACGCCTGGTTAAATTTTTTATATTTTTTTATAGAGATCGAATCTCACCATATTTCCCAGGCTTGTCTCGAACACCTGAGCTGAAGCAATCCACCCACCTGGGCCTCCAAAAGTGCTGAGATTATAGGCATGAGCCACTGTGCCTGGCCTCTATGTTTTGCATAGAAAATGTGCCTTAGAGAAATCGGATAACTTTCTAAGATATTAACTTGCAGACTGAAGACTGAAATGCAAGTCCACCTGACTCCAGAGACTTGGCTTTGCTAGTCAGCATCCAGTCAGGAAATCAAAACTTACTCTAGATACTTTCAAGGAGGGAGGGATTTCATGCAGGCTGTATTAGACTGTTGTCACATTGTATAAAGAACTACCTGAGACTGGGTAATTTATAAAGAAAAGAGGTTTAATTAACTCTTAGTTCTGAAGGCTATACAGGAGGAATGACTGAGGACTCCTCAGGAAACTTACAATCATGGTGGAAGACAAAGAGGAAGCATGTATATTTTCATATGGCTGGCAGGAGACAGAGAGCAACTAGGGAGGTGCTACACATTTTAAACAAGCAGATCTCAAGAGAACTATATCACAATACAGCACTAGGGTGATGGTGATAAACCATTAGAAACCACCCCCATGATCCAGTCACTTCCCACTAGGCTCCTCCTCCAACACTGGGAATTACAATTTGCATGAGATTTGAGTGGGGACACAGAGACAAACCATATCACAGCTAATAGGTCACAAAGATGTTAGAAGGGCAGGAAAATCAGGCAGCCTCCCTAGCAATAGGATGAAGGCAGAGTTACCAGAGATCAGGGAGCTGCTGTGGCTCCCAGTCTAGAGCACAGGAGCCTGGAGGGATGCTGAAGTGGCCAGCCCCTCCCACTGAGCAGGCAGCTCCCTGAAAGCTGCTAATGCTGCAGGAGCCACCACGGCTGCCAGAATGTAGCTGATATTGCTGGAGCCAAAGTCATTGGCATCGCTAGAATTGGAGCTGTAGCTGCTCACTGAAGCCATCTATACTGCCACTGCCTGAGCCACCTCTAGAAGTAGAACAGATTCTGCAGTCATCCTGCTTTTTAATTTGGTATATATGCCTCCAATTGGCAGAACCTAACCAGAGCCCAGCTATCAAGGAAGACAAATCATTATAGTTTTAAGGTTTCCATTGCTAGCAGCCAAAAGACAGTGCAGAAGTGTGAGGCTGGGGGCCAACAGAAATTTAACCAGCACAGCACCTCAATATTACATCACCAGGCATTGATTAGTCAAGGGAAACACTGGGTGATGAGCCCTGAAAATGGACATTACAGCATCAGAGTATTTACACACTCCCTAAAGAAGTCATTTTTCTATTCCAGTCCCCCATTTGATGCTTGAGAAAGCTGAAGTCCAGAAAAGGGAATTGATCTGCTCAAAGACAAACTGAAATTATTTTTTCCATTTTATAACAGTTTTATGTAATTTAGTTGAGACCTAAATGTGTTCTGACTTCCTGAGTTCCGATCAACTATATTGAGAGAGCCAGCGCTGCCCTTACAATATGTTGTGTGAAATAGACACTCTCATTATGGTGACAGTAGGTCTTTCAGATTTTGTTCGACAGTTGCCCACCTTCTCACTGGAGTGAAATGAATGACTAGGCAGCACCTTGCTGCATAGCGTGAAGGGAGGAGACCCATAGTTCTTTACCACCCTATGTCAGGTGGTCACTGAGAGAAGACTTGAAAGGAGAAGAGAATAGATGTATGTTTGTTGCACCAGTGTGATAGGTGATGGAGGGACCTATTAGATGAGACGTGGGCAGGGGCACCCCTTTATGGCCTAAAATGCAAGACTAAATTGGTGATGCCTTTCTAGAAAGGAAGCATGGAGATATAAAAATCCATCATCCCTCCCAATTTTGTACTGGGTGAACAGTAATTGGAAGCATTCTAGAAGGAACTGTCCATTGTGAAATCTTAGTTGCATACTTTAGATGAAAAACAATGAATTGGGGATACCTCTGTTTTAGTCACAGTTGTGCAATGTGTCAGTTCTATGAGTGATGGCAAGACATCTTCCTCGCCCTGTGTATTTAGTTTGTTATCAGTGTAATAAGGCTGTTATTCTACCTTTTTTGTTACATATAGATTTGTAATTATTATTCCCTTGGCCAGTTTAACAGTGAGAGAAAAGTTATTTTCACACAATTAGCAGTACTTTGTTTCTCTCTCCCCAGTATGTCAGCCGCCTCCAGATGTCCTGCATGGTGAGCGTACCCAAAGGGACAAGGACAACTTTTCACCCGGGGAGGAAGTGTACTACAGCTGTGAGCCTGGCTATGACCTCAGAGGATCTACGTATTTGCACTGCACACCCCAGGGAGACTGGAGCCCTGAAGCCCCCAGATGTGAAGGTGACTAGACTCTTATCTGGCTTGATATTTTTAGCTTGCGTCTTTTTTCTCTACATGCCAGTTATTTCTGTTCGTTTTTCTTTTTTTCCAGTGAAATCCTGTGATGACTTCCTGGGCCAACTTCCTAATGGCCGTGTGCTATTTCCACTTAATCTCCAGCTTGGAGCAAAAGTGGATTTTGTTTGTGATGAAGGGTGAGTATGAGCTTGCCTGACCTGCTGGACATTGAAATTGGGGTTAGGAATTAGTCCAAAAAAGGGGAGATTTGATGTGGCTTAAAAAAATACAGACAGACAGACACACACACACACACACACACACACAATCAGAGAGATGAACTTTTGAAAGTATATATAGGAAGAAAGGAAAGACACATATGGAACTAATAACATGAGATATGAAGAGGACACTGGGCCATATATTAACTGGCAAATTCAAAGACAAGTATAATTACTTGTTATTAATATATAGGTAACACAGTAAGTTTAAA
Source organism: Gorilla gorilla gorilla (assembly GCF_029281585.2). Classification (NCBI taxonomy): domain Eukaryota; kingdom Metazoa; phylum Chordata; class Mammalia; order Primates; family Hominidae; genus Gorilla; species Gorilla gorilla. Next base: position 49,077,519 of record NC_073224.2, on the reverse strand, counting down.
AAATCCTATTTTCAAAATTTTAGAATTTCAAAACAGCAAATAGAATATGAGTAATTTAAGAGTCTCAGAAAAAATTGCAAGTAACAAAAAACTTATTCTAAAGAGCTAGGATCATTTAAGAATCATTTCAGTAAATTCTTTAAACCATCAATAATGAAATTTGTAATAGGACTGAAAGTGTAAAAATCAGCATTTTAAAAAAATCCAGTCATATATCGTCTGGCTAGTCATGGGCTCTGGGCTCTGAGCTGGGGTCCTGATGGCTGCTGTTAATATTTCCAGCAAGGTCATTACCTTGTTTATGTCCACCTAGTGCTCTTCGCAGGGTGCACATCTCTACACGGGAGCTGACCAGCATGGGCAACAAAGCACCTGATCCCAAAATGTAACACAGAATCTTGGCAGCCTCCAAAAGCCAGCACCCAGTAAGAGTTAGGAGGGCATCGGGGCCCAACAGACATTGAGAATTTTCAACAATTGCATACAAAAATCATGTCCTCTCTTCTTTCCTTTTTCCCCTAGAATATTCACACTTACTCTTCAGCAGCCCAAACTGCCCTTTTGAGCCTTCTTCACGCCATCACAGATGTGGAGATGAAAGGACAATCTCTGTTCTCTCGCCAGCTATTTCCCACTTTACCACTCCAAACTGGGAGCTGTTTTACTTGCTGTTCCAGGGTCAGAGTTAGGAAGGCATTGCATTAGAAGACTGGGTTTCTAATAATGACAATGAGTAATCAGTGAAACTCCAAGCCTGGGTCCTGGGTCAAGGAGATGGTGGCTATTTTGTGACCACCTTTTTCAATTCAAGCAGGACTATCATGTGACCAAGCTACTGCATTTTGCCATTCTATATTGCTCCCTTCTGGAGGCTGTGATTTTTCCAGAATAACGTAGCCTGTGCAACTCTGCCACCTGCTGGCCTCAGGTCCTCAAAATCCTGAAATTGGGGCTGGGCCTTAGATTGTGAACTAAGGGTTCTCTTGGCTGAAACAGCTCACTATTCACTCCTATTTTCTTCTTTAGATTTCAATTAAAAGGCAGCTCTGCTAGTTACTGTGTCTTGGCTGGAATGGAAAGCCTTTGGAATAGCAGTGTTCCAGTGTGTGAACGTAAGTAATAGGAGCAACATTTCAGGCCAGTCTCTCCCCTTCATCTGTTCAGTATTTGACCCATGACCTCCCCTAATGTGGTTCTTCAATTTTCTAATCTGAATTATTGATTTGAAAATTTCTTATTTTAGTAATGTTTGGTTGTGAATCAATGTGTACATCACCTGTCTTTGGAACCATCTGATCTGTCTCTGTCATTTTGTATTCTATGTTCTATTGCGATAAATCCTATGGTAGCGTGCTTCTAGGTCAGGAGAGATTAGATAATGTGAAGCTTTAACAATTTGCTTTCTTTCTCTACTTCTTTTCTTTCTTCTCTTCTTTCCTTCCTTCAGTTCTTTTTTCCCTTCTTCTCTCCCTCTCTCCTTCCTTCTTTTTCATTTTGTTCTCCAATCAATGTGCAGTCAGTCTACAATTTGTGTATATATTTGATAATACACAAGTATCAAACATGCCTTTATTTAATCAATTATTTATTGATCACATACTTTGTGCCTCTGTTCATCTAGATACTGGAGTTATAGCAATGAACAAGATGAGTGAAGTCCCTGTCCCCATGTTGTTTTTACTCAGGTGGGGAGAAGGACAAGGAAAAAAATAAGCAGATTAAATGCTACGGATAATAGATCAAAGAAATGAAGAATGAGGGAAAAGTGGGGAGTAACATTACACAGGGTGAGCAGTTTGAGACTCCATAAATTCTCAAAACATGTACCTAAATAATTTATGCTGAGAGATTCATAAATAATAAGTCATTTTTTAAAAATGAGCCTCATATGTTCAATAATCAGTAGACTACTGATTTCTCCTAGTCTACCCATTTATAATTTCCCCAATAGAAGATAGAACTTTGCTTCATTTCTTGATTCTAATGATTGGAAAACATGTTTCTTTAGAAAACCATGAAATTTTACTAAAATGTTTATGTTCTTAGAAATATACTTGGACATCTTACAGTGCTTTTTAGAGTAAAATTTTGGAAGAACATAACTTATATAGAGATTCTTGCTGTCTAAGAAATCCAGTGCTCCTTGAGGCAGCATGACAAATGTCTGTTCTACTGTCATGCATGAAAGCTCATTCATTGGACTACTCAAGTTTTCTCTTATTTTTCATAACTCTGGTAGTTAAAATAACTTCTTCCAAATGCCAGTTCTAATGAAAAATGCCAATTAGAAATGAGGAAGAGACTATTATAAACAAATCAGTAGATGCTAGAAAGGAGTAACAACTTGAAACCTGACCCAGAAAGTAAAAAAAGAAAATAAATCATCAACAGACCTTGACATTTTCAAAAGCAAAGCAATCTGAATCCATTTGGAGTTTTTTATAATGGCCTGAATATGTTTCAATTCACTGTGGCAGGGCTATTGTTATCACTGAGACTGATGATCAATATCAGTAAGTAATCAGTGAAAGTTTTTACCTATTTAAGATGATTAGCACACATATATACATTTGAGAAATATTTCCCAAGAACGTAGGCTCCTTCCTCAGCACTGTGTCCCCAGGATCCTGATGAGTGGCTGACACAGGATAAGTGCTAAATTAATAAATATTGACTAAATGAATGGGTAACCCTTCAAAATGGTTATTTTTCTTCTTCAAATGTTTTGCTACTTCATTAAAGTTGTAAAGTAAGTAAACTTGCATTGGATCTTTCCCATGTCTGCGAAAGCTTCTTATTGAATTTTTTCAATTGTGGGATAAGAGAAACCTTTTTTCAAAAGCGTTCAGATAGGTGGATGTAAGAGTTTTTCTTGCAGGTCGTCTTTGATTATTGCTTGAAATGCTCACTTTATGAGAATGTTTCAAGGAATATTTGTAGAGAAAATCTTCATTCCTTATGGGAAAATAAATAATAAATGACTCTATATCAGGAAATAAAAATTGTGTAGGAAGACAAATTCTGTTTGAATAACTAGGTGGGAAGAAATCCTTTGAAAACTTTATTGGTAGTAAATAATGCCATAAATGACCTTTACATTTTGATAAGGGATGCAAGGTCTCTACACAGATCTAAATCTAGATCTAGATAGATCTGGAGGGAAGGTCTTTTTGAAAGTGGGGCTTAGTAGGTGGCTGATCCTGAGGCTCTCTGATGAGTTTTCTCAAGGTGGCAAAATCTGTGGAACTATCAGAACTGCGTGTTTTCTTCAGGAAGCTACATGCAGGTTGAGACCTTACGTACTGAAGAGAGTTCAGATTACTCTACCTGGCTCCAAAACATTTTCTTTCCCACAGGTAAATCATGTGAAACTCCTCCAGTTCCAGTGAATGGCATGGTGCATGTGATCACAGACATCCATGTTGGATCCAGAATCAACTATTCTTGTACTACAGGGTGAGTTGGCAGCAACATCTCTTGGTTCCAGAGTTCCAGCACAGCAATACTACCTTCTAGCCACATCTCAGGAAGGAAACTAGGCTGTTGCCACCTGCTCTTGAGAGGTTTGAACACAGGTGTTAACTCCTGATTGAAATGAACAAAGATAGGAGAAGATTAGGGGAAAAATCTGTGTCCTTGCTGGAAACCAGGGCAGTGCACACATAAAGGGTATGCCGTTCACTGGATGGGAAGGAAAAAAAATTAGGAGTATAGTAGTCAAAGCACACAAACAACCCTAACCCAGAGTAGACATTGCTGGAAGAAAGGGAAGGGCATGTAGCAGCTGTGTGAGAGAACAAATCTTAATGATAACAGCATGATCGCTTGCTAGGGCTGCCATCAAAAAGTACAGGCATTCCTCGTTTTATTGTACTTCACAGATGTTATGCTTTTTACAAATTGAAGGCTTGTGGCAACGCTGTGATAAGCATGTTGGTCGGCATCATTTATCCAACAGTGTGTGTTGACTTCGTGTCTCTGTGTAGCATTTTGGTTATTCTCACAATATCCCAGATGTTTTCATTATTATCATGTCTGTGATAGTGATCTGTCATCAGTGATCTTTGATGTTACTATTTTCATTGTTTGGAGTCCCTACGAACTGCACCCATATAAGACAGAAAACTTAATAAATGTGCATGATTTGACTGCTCCATGGACAAGACATTCCCCTTCTCGCTCCCTCTCTTCAGGACTCCCTAATCCCTTAGACACAATAATACTAAAATGAGGCCAATTAATAGCCCTACAATGGCCTTTAAGTGTTGACATGAAGGGAGGAGTCATGCATCTCTTACTTTAAATCAAAAGCTGGAGATGATTAAGCTTAGTGAGGAAGATATGTTGAAAGCCAAGACAGGCCAAAAGTCTGGCCTCATGTGCCAAACAGCTAGCGAGTTGTAAAGGCAAAGCAAAAGTACTTGAAGGAAACTTAAAGTGCTATTCCAGTGAACACATTAATGATAAGAAGGTGAAACAGCCTTATTGCTGATATGGAAGAAGTTTTACTGGTCTAGATACAAGATCAAACTAGACACATTTCCTTAAGCTAAAGCCTAATCCTGAGCAAGGCCCTAACTCTCTTCAATTCTGTGAAGGCTGACAGAGGTGAGGAAGCTGCAGAAAAAAAGCTGGAAGCAGCTGGGCACTGTGGCTCTTGCCTGTAATCCCAGCACTTTGGGAGGCAGAGGCAGGTGGATCACCTGAGGTCAGGCATTCAAGACCAGCCTGACCAATACGGTGAAACCTCATATCTACTGAAAATGCAAAAATTAACCAGGCGTTGTGGCGGGTTGCCTGTAGTTCCAGCTACTCGGGAGTCTGAGGCATGAGAATAACTTGAACCCAGGAGGCAGAGGTTGCCGAGATTGTGCCACTGCACTCCAGGTTGGGTGATTCCTGAGGTATAAGGAAAGAAGTCATCTCCATAACATAAAGGTGCAAGGTGAAGCAACAAGTGCTGACATAGAAGCTGCAGCAAGTTGTCCTGATGATCTAACTAAGATCATTGATGAAGGTGTTAAAATAAATAGCAGATTCTCCATGTAGACAAAACAGCCATCTATTGGACCTTCATAGCTAGAGAGGAGAAGCCAATGCCTGGGTTCAAAGCTTCAAAGGATAGGCTGACTTTTTAGGAGCTAATCCCGTTGGTGAGTTTGAGTTGAAGCCAATGCTCACTGACCATTCTAAAAGTCCTAGGGCCCTTAAGAATTACGCTAAATGTACCTTGCCTGTGTCTATAAATGGAACAACAAAGTCTGATGACAGAGGTATGTTTGCAGCATGGTTTACTGAATATTTTAAGCTCACTGTTGAGATGTAGTGCTCAGAAAAACAGATTCCTTTCAAAATGTTACATACAGCTCGTTGACTTTGTATCTAATCAGGCAAGAGCTCTGATGGAGATGGACAAGGAGATGCATGTAGTTTTCCTGCCTGCTGACAACAGCAGCCATTCTGCAGCCCATGGCTGAGCAGTAATTTTGACTTTGAAGTTTTAGTATTTAAGAAATATATTTTGTGCCAGGCATGGTGTAATCCCAGCATATTGGGAGACCAAGGTGGGCGGATCATGAGGTCAGGAGTTCAAGATCAGCCTGGCCAACATAGTGAAACCCCATCTCTATTAAAAATACAAAAATTAGCCAGCATGGCAGAATGTGCCTGTAGTCCCAACTACTCGGGAGGCTGAGGCAGGAGAATCACCTGAACCCAGGAGGTGAAAGTTCCAGTGAGCCGAGATTGTGCCACCGCACTCCAGGTTGGGCAATAGAGGGAGACTTCGACTCAAAAAAAAGAAAAAGAAAAAGAAAAGAAAAGAAAAAAAAATACATTTTGTAAGGCTATAGTTCCCAGAGACAGTAATTCCTCTGATGGATCTGAACAAAGTAAGTTGAAAACTGCGGGAAAGAATTAATCATTCTACATACTGTTAAGAACACTCATGATTCATGGGAAGAGGTTAAAATATCAACATTAACAGGAGTTTAGTAGAAGTTGATTCCGACCCTCATGGATGACTTTGAGAGGTTCAAGACTTCAGCGGAGGAAATAATTGCAGATGTGACAGAAGTAGCAAGAACACTACAATTAGAAGCAGAGCCTAAAGATGTGACTGTATTGCTACAATATCATGATCAAACTTGAACAGAAGAGGAGTTACTTCTTATGGATGAGCAGAGAAAGTAGATTTTTGAGGTGGAGTCTCTTCCTGGTGAAGATGCCATGAGCATTGTTAAAATGACCACAAATTTAGAATATTACATAAACTAAGTTGATAAAGCAGCAGCAGTATCTGGGAGGATTGACTCCAATTTTGAAAGCAGTTCAGAGGGTAAAATGTTATCAAACAGCATTGCATGCTACAGCAAAATCTTTTGTGAAAGGAAGAGTCAATGTGGCCACTTTTATTGTTGTCTTAGATTAAGAAATAGCCACAGCCACCCCACCTTTCAGCAACCACCACCCTGATCAGTCAGCAGCCATCAACCTTGAGGCAAGACCCTCCACCTTGAGGCAAGACCCTCCACCAGCAAAAAGATTATGACTTATTGAAGGTCAGATAATCTTTAGCATTTTTTATCAATAAACCATTTTTTAAAGTATGACCTTTTTTTCACATAATTCTATTTCACACTTAATAGACTATAGTATAGTACAAACACAACTTTTAGACTCACTGAAAAATCAAAAAATTCATATGACTTGGTTTGTTGTGATATTTGTTTTATTGTAGTGTTCTGGAACTGAACCTGCAATATCTTTGAGGAATGTCTGTAACACAAAATGGGTGGCTTAATACAACAGAAGTTTTTGGAGTTCTGTTCTAGAGACTGGAAGTCCAAAATCAAGGTGTTGGGAAGACCATGCTCCGTCTGAATCCTGTAGGGTAGGATCCTTCATTGCGTCTTCCAGCTTCTGGAGCCCCAGGCCTTCCTTGGCGTGTGGCAGCAGAACTCCAATTTCTTCTGTTGCTGTCCTCAGATGGCCATCTTCCCTCTGGGTCTGTGTCCTCATATGCCATTCTCCTCTCTGTTCATGTCTGTGTCCAAAGTTTTCTCTTTTTATAAGGACACCAGGCATACTGGATTGGGGCCTACCTTAATGACCTCATCTTAACTGGATTGCATCTGCAAAGATTGTATTTCCAAATAAGATCACATCCGCAGGGACTGGGGGTTAAGACTTCCCAACATATTTGGGGGACACACAATTCAACCTATAACAGAGCCCCTTTGAAAATGTCAAGTGTCAGGTGCTCACAGCGCATGGTCCAGCTGTTGGTGCTCACCCTTGCTCAGCACACAGTGGAGGCTCTGCCTCAATCTCACTCTTCACGGGAACAGCTAAGCCAGGTAGTGAGTAGGGGCTACGTTTGTGCCACCACAACAAACACAGAAAGGAAGCTTGTGGTGTCCAGCATATTTGCCAGCCTAGGCTTCAGAGACCATACGACCTAGAATCTGACAAAATAAAATTGGAATAAATCCAAAGTCCTCTTTTCTTTTTTAAGCATTTTTAAAAATACAATTGATAAATTTCCTAACTGTTCCTTCCTCATCTTGCATTGCGGAATAAGTGCGAACCTCCCTGCGGCATGAGGCAGAAAACCATTGAGCTTATGACAAAAAACAGGAAATACATGTAAAAGAGACCAATTTTAAAAAATCAGGGGAAATTTTACAAAAGAGATTTACTGCCAGGAAACCAGGAAAACTTTCAGAACACTCTCCTTTTCATATTTTTAACAAGATTCAGTTGTACAAATAATTCTGTGAAACTAGCCATGAAGTTTGCACATTAATGAATATATGTAGTCAGTGTGTTTATAGATTTCATTTTATATATGTGTCATATATATGTGTGTGTGTATATATATATACATATATATAAAACACTGAATATTGCAGAAAATTAAAGCAAAGAGTAAGAAGAGTTAACCAAATTTTCCCTGAATACAGTGGGAAAAGATGAAAAGGAGAAGATAGGTGGGCACAGTGGCTCACACCTGTAATCCCAACACTGAGAGGCTGAAGCAAGAGAATCACTTGACCCCAGGACCTCGAGACCAGCGTGGGCAATAAGGCAAAACCCCATCTCTACAAAAAAGTATAAAAATTAGCTGGGCGTGGTGGTGTGTGCCTGTAGTCACAGCTACACAGGAGACTGAGGTGAGAGGATCACCTCAGCCAGAGAGGCTGAGGCTTCAGTGAGCCGTGATGGCACCCCTGCACTCCGGCCTGGATGATAGAATGAGACCTTGTCTAAAAAAAAAAGAAAAAGAGAAGACGTATGTAAGACAGTGTTAGGATTCAAAATATGTATTAAAAAAATTCCAGAAGGGTAAGCAAATAAGCCCATACCTAGCCATCACTAGGGAAATTTCTGTGTTTCAGGGATAGAGAAAAAAACTCAGATTCCAGAAATAAAATGTGAAAATATAATACCCGCAAAAGAAATAAGTTTATTGGCACCACATTGATTCTACACAACACTAAATTGTAGAAGATAGCACTTCTCTTGAGCCAAGCTAATATTCACACCTAGAGGCTCCAGATACACATTAAAGAATAAGAAAAGACACAAAAATTGTACCATTTAAGTATGTTTCCCAGGCAATTAATAAGCAAATTTTTAAAAAGGAGAATGATGAATTCCAAAAGAAATCTCAATGAGATAGAAAAGTGGTAAAAACAAACAACAACAACAAAAAACCATAAACACAAAAACTGGCAATGTAATCATAATTTAGTAATAATCTTTGTGAAGTCATAGAATATATCAATAGAAGTAGAAAATGTGAGAAAGCAGGAAAAGGTAGGCTAGACTTACAGAAAAGATGAGTAGACTGACTATACAGAATTTGACTCTGAAATTGAGAAAATAGGTTTAAATATATGTATCAAGTGTATATATCTACAATATACATGCACACATATAAAATTAAATTCCTAATTGGAAAAAATATTAAGTTTAATTTCCAAATTATTAGAATAACTAAAACAGCTGAATCTGTCTGTTCCATATAGTAAGGGGAGGGAAGGAAAAAGAATAGCAAGGAATGCATTTGTCTCTGTCATTGGAAATAAGCCCCATCGTGTTTGGGTCAGGTCATTTTATTCATTGCTTTCTCCTCATCCTCGTCATGGGACATCGTGAAATCATGAAAAAGGTAGTGAAAGAATGATGACAAGGCCAAGCACAGTGGCTCATGCCTGTAGTCCCAGCACTTTGGGAGGCCGAGGTGGGAGGGTCACCTCAGATCAGGAGTTCAAGACCAGTCTGGCCAACATGGTGAAACCCCATCTCTACTAAAAATACAAAAATTAGCTGGGCATGTTGGCGCATGCCTGTAATCCCAGCCACTCAGGAGGATGAGTCAGAAGAATTGCTTGAACTCGGGAGGCAGAGGTTGCAGTGAGCAGATATTGCACCATTGCACTCCAGCCTGAGCGACAGAGCCAGACTCCGTCTAAAAAAACAAACAAACAAACAAAGCAAATCAAATATATAATTCATTTCAATCCATTTGGTTTAATCTTCTTGTCAAAAAACCAAGTCTGCTAGACAGGATCAAAAGCAACAAATCTTGTATTTATAAAAAACATGCCTCAAGTTAAATGGCATAGTATTACACACACACACACACATATTAAGGGAATACGCAAACAAAAAATGGCAGAAATAATATGGGAAAAGACAGAACTTAAGAAAGAAATTGTCAAACAGGTCTACAAAATAATTGTTTTATTTTGGTGCCAGGTACAGTCCACAATGAAGTCAAGATATTAAGAAGTAAAGTGGACCAGGAGAAGTTAGAGCAGAAATATCTCTTTTCAATAGTGAGAGCAGAAAAAGAAGTAGAGAAGCTGGGAACAATAGGTAAAGTTTAGGCTAGGCCTTAGACTTCTATATTGTAATCCCTCTGTTTTGCCACATATGCATGCTGTCAGGAAGTTGATGAGGTTGGAAAGCACAATTATTTTCCATTTTTTGCCTTTAGGCACCGACTCATTGGTCACTCATCTGCTGAATGTATCCTCTTGGGCAATACTGCCCATTGGAGCATGAAGCCGCCAGTTTGTCAATGTCAGTTGAAATCTCTTTCCCCATTTACCCCACCATTTAATCCTAGAGTTGTCCTCCTAGAATTACAAAGAATAAATCTCATCCCTCTTGGAAATGGTATCCTTCTGATATTTAAAGAATCCAGTCATATCCTTAAAATGGCTCACAGCATTCCAAACTTCCACCTTCACCTAGAAATGCTTTTTTTCTTATCTTAAGGTGTAATTTACTTTAAACTAGTCTTGAGCTAATTTAAATAGCCCCCAATTTCATCCTCTGTTGGGTGAACACCTCCCAGTTTGAAGAGCATTTTCTTTAGTGAAGTCAATAAATACAAAGTCAGTGAAAGAAACCCCATATCCTCTCTGCAAGCTCTTAGTATCACATCAGATATTCAAGCCATGCAGCTCTTTCTTCCTTCTTATTCTTTGTCTAAACAGGATCATGCCATCTTCCCTGTGAGTTGTTTGGAAGATGAGCTTTCTACATTTTGGGGAGCAAAGAGGAATGAGCAATTGCAAGCTAACAAGGAATATAAAATGTGTATAATCCTGGGTTTAGTGATGGTGTGAGGAAATCAGCAATTTCAAACCCATCTGGTGGGAGAATAAGTGGGAACAAACTTTGTAGAAGGGCAATATACTGGCTGGGCACTGCCCTACAGTAGAGTAGGACACAGTATTCAGTTCTTCCAAGATCAGATGAAATTGGGTGCATTCAGGGTGGTATGGCTGTAGATCAGTATCCAGTTATTTGTATTACTTCTGAATCTGTAAGTATCATATTTATTATATGTAATATTGTATATTTGTGCTTGCTTTGTCTTTATTAGTTCTGCCAGAGCTTTTGTTCTTATTATTTAATAAAGATGTTATACTGGGCCAGGTGTGGTGGCTCACACCTGTAATCCCAGCACTTTGGGAGGCCTAGGTGAGCAGATCGCTTGAGCCCAGGAGGTCGAGACCAGCCTGTACAACATGGTGAAACTCTGTCTCTACAAAAAATACAAAAATTAAATGGGCATACTGGCACACGCCTGTAGTCCCAACTACTCGGGAGACTGAGAGGTGGGAGGATTGCTTGAGCCAGAGAGGTCGAGGCTGCAATGAGCCATGATCATGCCACTGCACTCCAGCCTGGGCAGCAGAGCAAGACCTTGTCTCAAAAAAAATGCTATGCTGTATGCTTTATTATATTAATATCCAATAGAATAAAGACACATGCCTTCTATAGAGAACTAAATTAATAATGGTGAGATAACATAGTTAAATTCTCATTTAGCAGGAGAAATATAAATGTGTACTATAGGCCAGGCACAGTGGCTCACACCTGTAATTCCAGTACATTGGGAGGCCCAAGGTAGGTGGATCACTTGAGGTCAGGAGTTCAAGACCAGCCTGGCCAACATGGTGCTACCCCATCTCTACTAGAAATACAGAAGTTAGCTGAGCATGGTAGTGCATGTCTGTAATCCCAGCTACTTGGGAGGCTGCAGCAGGAGAATCATTTGAGGCCAGGAAAGGAAGGTTGCAGTGAGCCAAGATCATGATAATGTACTCCAGCCTGGGCAACAGAGACTCTGTCTCAAAAAAAAAAAAAAAAAGGAAAAAAAATGCTCTATAATAATATATGGACACATTTAGCAAAGTAATGTTAACTACGAAGAGCACAACTCACAATATTATAAAATTGTAAGAATATATCTGTACATTAGTAAATATCTATAGATGAGAGTGATATTGTGAATATTTACTTCCGGTAATTTGGGATTTCAAAAAAGCTATTAGCATAATTTACAATAAAGTATAATTTTAAGAAACCATGCCAGGCACAATGGCTCATGCCTGTAATCTCAGCATTTGGAAGGCAGAGGCAGGTGGATTGCTTGAGGCCAGGAGTTCAAGACCAGCATGGCCAACATGACCAAACCCCAACTCTACCAGACATACAAAAATAAACCAGATACAGTGGTGCGTGCCTGTAATCCCAGCTACTCGGGAGGTTGAGGGGGGAGGATTGCTTGACCTGGGAAATTGAGATTGCAGTGAGCCATGATCGTGCCACTAAACTCCAGCCTGGGCGACAGAGCAAGACTCTGTCCCAAGGTTTTGTTTTGGTGAACTTGTGGTCTCTTTTCCCAGGAATTCCTTGTGGGCTACCCCCCAACATCACCAATGGATATTTCATTAGCACCGACAGAGAGTATTTTCACTATGGATCAGTGGTGACCTACCGCTGCAATCTTGGAAGCAGAGGGAGAAAGGTGTTTGAGCTCGTGGGTGAGCCCTCCATATACTGCACCAGCAAAGATGATCAAGTGGCCGTCTGGGCGTCAGTGCATTATACCTAACAAATGCACGCCTCCAAATGTGGAAAATGGAATATTGGTATCTGACAACAGAAGCTTATTTTCCTTAAATGAAGCTGTGGAGTTTAGGTGTCAGCCTGGCTTTGTCATGAAAGGACCCCCTCCCCGTGTGCAATGCCAGGCCCTGAACAAATGGGAGCCGGAGCTACCAAGCTGCTCCAGGGGCGAGTCTGACTGAGGCCTAGAAGGGCCCTGCCAGTGACATGCATTGCTGTTGGATCAGGAGATGAGTATTTGTTTAGGGGGAGGGATGTATGTTGAGGAGGGTGGGAAAGTAAGTTTTGGGGGAAGAAGCATGAAATTAAGAATCTGGGGTGTGCATGCACCCATGCATATGTGTCTTCATTTTGAAAAGCAAGACCTTAATTAGCCAAGAAAAATGGTATTTTGGACTCACCTATTAATCAATTCTCAGGGCAAAGTACCAGCTGCAATCTCTCTCAATTATATTGAAAAATTATATGGACTTTATGGTCAGCTGTGCCCTAAGCACTTTGTATACATTATCTCATTTATTATTTACAACAACACTGTCTTATTTAAGGGCTTGTGTTTTTGATGGCTCATCTTGTCTACTGATGCCACAATAGCTGGCTTAGCAGCAGAGTGGGAGGTGTTATGGCAGATACATAGGGACAGAGAAAGAGCTTACAATTCTTCTACCAACCCTTGTTAGCCTTGTGCAACCACTGAGCTGGGAAGACAAACAGATACAGGGATATAAAGACGGATGTATTGAGGCAGGAGATGGGCAGGGCTTGTGTTCTGGTCATAATCCTGCTGACCAAAACAGAATCTGGCCTAGACAGGATGAAGTGAAAAAACAGCAGCAACAGGCAGATGGCGATGAAAGCAATCACTAGCTGCCCTCATATTCCCATCAGCACTGTGACAGTTTACAAATGCCATGGCTATGATCTGGAAGTTACCACCCCTTTCCAGGAAGGTTCTAAATAACACGCCCCTCAATTTGCATTGATGTGCCCCTTAACTTACCTGTAATTGGCTGGGCATGGTGGCCCATGCCTGTAATCCCAGCACTTTGGGAGGCCAAGATGGGCAGATCACCTGAGGTCAGGAGTTCGAGACAAGCCTGGCCAACATGGTGAAACCCTGTCTTTACTAAAAATACAAAAATTATCTGGGTGAGGTGGCTCGCACCTGAAATCTCATGAGGCTGAGGCAGGAGAATCACTTGAACCCGGGACGTGGAGGTTGCAGTGAGCTAAGATCACACGACTGTGCTCCAGCCTGGATGACAGAGTGAGATATCACCTCAAAAAAAAAAAAAAAAAACACAAAAAACAAGAAACAAAAATAATTTACATGTAATTGAAGCGGGCTTACAGGAGTATAAATACAGTTGCCTGCCAGGAGCCCATATGTTGCTGACTCTGGGCACACTGCCTGTGAGTTAGCCCTGCTCTGCAAAGGGCAATGCCTTTCTAAAAGATCGCTGTCTAGCACCACTGGCTCATCCGTGAATTCTGCCCTGGGTGAGGCAAGAACCCTTCCAGAGTAAGCCCCAATTTAGGGGCATGCCTGTCCCGAAACAGTATGACTGTACTTTAGTCATTGGTGTGCAATCAGAGAAATATGGGGAAATCTGTAAAACAGACTTGGTCTCAGGTGACAGTCTCATTACCTGAATAACGATGGTACAAATCGGGATTACCTCCCTAAGAAATATGTAGATGGAGAATCCACCAATACTAATAACTCCACACCGGATATCCAGAGCTAGAGAAAATACTTCATGCCCTGTAGATTTACAGGTGAATTTGGGGCCATGTGCTAGGGAGAATTGTGTTCTATTTCTCTACCTTTTACTAACTATGAGGCCTTCAGCAGGCATAGGATATAGCAAAAGAAATTCCCCCATAACGAACAAGTACTCTGGAACTGTCCTTTCTACAATGTGTCAGCTGCCTCCAGAAATCCTGCATGGTGAGCATACCCTAAGCCATCAGGACAACTTTTCACCTGGGCAGGAAGTGTTCTATAGCTGTGAGCCCGGCTATGACCTCAGAGGGGCTGCGTCTCTGCACTGCATGCCCCAGGGAGACTGGACCCCTGAAGCCCCCAGATGTACAGGTGCCTCTCTTTCCCCCTCACATGGAAGTCTTACTCCTGTTGTTTTATTTTTTCTTCTCGTGAAATCCTGTGATGACTTCCTGGGCCAACTCCCTCACGGCCGTGTGCTGTTTCCACTTAATCTCCAGCTTGGGGCAAAGGTGTCCTTTGTTTGTGATGAAGGGTGAGTGTGACCCAGTGTTGAGACCAAGGACTCAGTGTGGAGAATCACGGAGTTAATCCAATAGAGGAGCTGACCTAGTAGATAAGAAGTACCCAGAGAGATTAATTTATGGAAGGGTAGTTTTGAAATAAGGGTAGGGACTAAGTGGCACCACCTTCAGAAGACAATGAAAAAATGGCACATACAACTCAATGTCAGATACAAACCTAAATACAGTCACTGATCTTGGGTACACAGTTGGAACTTGAAATTAGTGGGTACATATTTATTTGGAGGCAAAAGAACATAATTTTATAAAATGTATGCTAGAAAAAAAGATGAATGAGATGGAAATTGTTTGCCTCATAATAAGGCAAAGGTTGTTTTAGGAAACTTAAAACCAATCAATAGTGGAATCTGTAATAGTGTATGAATAACTATGGTTTAACCCAATTACATATCTTCATGTCAAGAATGGCCAGTGTAATTGTTTTGATGCAAGATTTTTCTCAGCCACTTTGCCAGCTGGTGACCTCTGGCCAGAAACATCCCTGTCCAGGCCTTGCTCTACCCAGGATCAATGCAGGAGACACCTCATCTACTTGGCCCACCCAGGCCGTGCCAGGCTTGTGCTCTGATGCAGAGCCCATGGCTGCCGTGACTACATGCTCAGCCTCTGGGAGGGGGTGTGTGAGTGAGCAAGTGTGGGTTCCAGCTGGCCGCGCCAAGCACTGGCACAGGAGCGGGCTCTGTGCAAGGCTTGCGGCTGGACCAGGCATGTCACACTGAAGGGAATGTGTTGGTGCCCAAACAGGGGTCCCCACAACCCCGAAGCCCAGAGGGGGTGTAACAGCATGGTAATAGCTCTTAGCATTTGATAATGCCTGTAGCCTAACAGATGGTGGTGTGTTAACAACTCTGTCGGTTCCACCGCCCCGCTCAGGCCTGCATCTCCAAGGCTGACTTGGCCTGCATCTCCAAGGCTGACTTGGCCTGCATCTCCAGGGCTGACTGGACCTGCTGGTGCTTCCTGTTGCATGGAATAACTGCCCTCCCCTAGGAGACGGCAAAGAGCCACTGTATTACAGCCTTCTTCATACCTGCGTTTGGTGGGTCCTGAGTTCTTATCCCGCATCCAAGAAGAACAAGCTTATGCTGACAATAGAAGGGTGAGGAGGGTGGAGAAGAGTTTTGCTGAGTGACAAAACAGCTTCTCAGCGGAGAAGAGACACAAGGGTGGACCCCAGATGAAGTCAGGGGGTCGTTCTCTCAGTGTGGCTGGTTCTGGAGCTTTTATGGACTCAGAATTGGAAGTGTGTGTTAATTGGTTGGTGAGTATGCAAAAAAGGCTAAAACAAAGCCACCACTCAAAGGTGGGCACAACAGTGCAAAAAACCAATTAGGGAAGAGCAGGTATATGTGAAATAGATGAAGAGTGGGGATCAATCAGAGGAAAGCACACCCAACAGGAAGAGAGGTTCTCAAGCCAGTCCATGGATTTACCTGGAACTTGTAGCTAGGCTTTAAACTGTCTTCAGCTTGAAGGTCGGGTTTCACCGGGATCCGCCCCATCTGCCTGTGATTTGTCTGCCTCCTGCTTCTACCACTGTCAAGTGGTATTATTCGTTGCTTATGTGTACCCATTATTCTTGGTGATACAGTATGAGTCTGGGGGATAACTAGATTGAGCAATTAAGGAGTTATTTTTAATAATTTCCAAGGATTCTTTGGCATTTACAAAGTCCACCACCTAATAATGATTTCCAATTTCAGAACGATTTTAGATTTCAGAAGGGAAGCAGTACTCAATAGTAAGTTGAGCATTTCAGGGTGGCAAAGACTCCTCCCCCGACCCTTCTTTTTTTCTTAGAACACATGGTTCAGCATGCTTCTGTGAGCCTCTTTCTGGCCTGTTACATTTGGAGTGGCGAGAAGAACAGATATTCCTGGCTTTGCTTACCAAATCAAAAGCTGTTCTGCCTCATGACCCACTAATGAGAATAAGTGGGATGTCAGAGAGCCATCAGTGAAAGATGACACCTGAAGGTTATGGCTCTTGTGCCCATGGAGAAGTCTGGTTCTGTGTTCATGCCTTCTGTAGGTGATGCTGGACTATGAAGTTTATATGGCACTTCAGCTCTGATTGCTTTGCCAGTCACAGGGTACCATGGTTCTTTAGAATAAATTGGCCTTTGAGTTTCTGTCAGCTACTGAAGAATTCAGATCCCTAATGAACTAAGACTTTTAGCTAGACCTGAACCTAAGACCCAAATGATAGTCAAGGAGGAAATGGTAGTGAGGAAGCTGAGCATCTATTAGTGAAGAAATCAAGGGAGAGATGGGAATTGCTCACACATTTGCTACCGCTTTTTTTTTTCTTTAGGTTCCGATTAAAAGGCAGGTCTGCTAGTCATTGTGTCTTGGCTGGAATGAAAGCCCTTTGGAATAGCAGTGTTCCAGTGTGTGAACGTGAGTAGAAAGAACTATGTAGTTTGGATAGCTCTCCTTATTTTCATTTTCCAGTGTGTTTTACTGCACGGAATCACTTGTCTGGATCTTTACTTAACTAAATTACTGATTAAAATACTTCTCTGTTGGAAGAATTTCAAGAAGGGTCTTGTAGGACTTTTCTGACATTTGTTACTAATCTGTAAATCACTTAGTTTAATGACAGTGTTTAATTTTGTGGGGAATGTGTGGCAAGAAACTAAATGACATAAAGGTGCAGCACATTTTAGTCAGTCATTTATTTTTAATTTTCTTATAAGGAGTAATCTTTCTTACATTTTTTTTTCTTTTTTGAGACAGTTACCCAGGACAGAATGCAGTGGTGCAATCACAGCTCACTGCAGTTTCAATGGCCTGGGCTGTAGTGACCTTCCCACTTCAGCCTCCCAGTAGTTGGGACTACAGGTGCATGCCACCACACCTGGCTAATTTTTTATATTTTGTAGAGATGGAGTCTTGCCATATTGCCCAGGCTGGTCTCAAACTCCTGGGCTCAAGCTATCCTCCCACCTTGGCCTCCAAAAGTGTTAGGATTACAAGTGTGAGCCACCGTACCCAGCCAAATTTTTATGTTCTTTTATCCCCTCACGTATCATAAACAATTTAGTCAGCTTGTTTTTTAGCCTGCAGTATTGAATGACATAGGGCTTCCCATGTGCTAGGACTTTCCATGTGTAGAAAAAGCAATGAAGAGTAAAAGAATAGTGAAGCCACCTCCCTACTTTCCTGGAGTATATTTTCTTGTTGGGAAGAAGATTCAAAACAATAAAATAAGTAAACAAAATTCTAAAAATTATAATATATAAAATGGTAGTTAAATAGGGATGTTATGGAGAAAATAAAACAGAGTTATATGATAAATTAGTACAGTGGAAGGAGCCGGGATGACGAATCAGTGTCTGAAATGATGAGGTGTCCTAAATTTCCAAACCATCCACTTAAATAAAATATCCCAAAATTCAGAAAGAATTCAGAAACTCAGATAAAAGTACACATTTGACATACTAAGACATTACTGATTTACCCTATTCTGTCTATTAAAGCAAGGCATGATTTTTTTAAACCTTTTTTTCTTATTGGAAAATGTTTAATTTGCATTGTGTTAAAATAACTTACAGAAATCAATTTGGATATTTTATGGTGAGTATTATGGTGAAGAACATTCAATACCTAAGGAAACTCAAGTATCCAACAAACTCAACCCTTACAGAGACACATAGAGCTGAAAATAAATATATAAATAAACTTAGGAAAAACACAAGTAAAATTCAAGCATGAGAAGTTAATCATTGTTTGATGTACTAAGTCTTTTATATACACATAATTCCGATAAACTTGGGCATCTCTTCTCAAATTCATATCAAATTAGAAGCATCAAGTGCTTTTAGGGAAGGAACTGTTCTAAACAGACGAAAAGAAGGAAGAAATGATGGCTAATAATTTGGAAGAAAGAAAAAAAGTCTCTTTGGCACCATTTAATCTGGGTAAAAAGAGCCTTACCAATGTAGTCTGATGACACCATTGGAAATTTGGTATTGGTCCTGATGATAACGGTCTTGAATCACCAAGAAACATTTACATTGCTAAAGATGATAGTTCATGATTATTAAAATTCATAGATTTCCTTGGAACTTATGGTCTCTGATGGCCAAAATTTTGTCTGTCTTGAACCTCATTGTCAACCCAGGAATCTTACTATGCCTGATTTACAGTAGACAACCAAATGGGTGTTTGTAAAAAAATTAAAAAAAATACTTTCCAAATTCATTATGAACGTAGCTACCTGGATGGTCCAAAAACACTGTCTTTGGGCTTTTGCAATAGACTGTAATTTAGGTCTCACACCAGTTAGTTGCCTCTCAACAAAAGCCTTACAGATTTAAATTCCATCCACCTTAGTTATAGTCTTTCTAAAAGAAAAAAAAATTATATTCATAGCACAGTCTCAGGTCACTAATATTTCAGTCATCTTAAGTGAAACTCTAATAGAACTTAAAAGCTCTTGTTTTCTTTCTAGAAATCTTTTGTCCAAATCCTCCAGCTATCCTTAATGGGAGACACACAGGAACTCTCCTTGGAGATATTCCCTATGGAAAAGAAGTGTCTTACACATGTGACCCCCACCCAGACAGAGGGATGACCTTCAACCTCATTGGGGAGAGCACCATCCGCTGCACAAGTGACCCTCATGGGAATGGGGTTTGGAGCAGCCCTGCCCCTCGCTGTGAACTTCCTGTTGGTGCTGGTCAGTATCCGCTTCCACATATCCTAAATGGGTTCAGAATATGTAGGTGAGAACCTCCATATTTCTATAGTGACAGTCATTTTTGCTTGTGAAAATGGCTTTGCTGTAACTGTCAGAGACAGAACTACCTCCCAAGTGAATGACAAATGGGTTCTAGATAGGCACGCTGTCTCAATTGTTGGTATTCTGATGGCCCTTGGGGTGAGGAGGGTGGGATGGTAAGGAGAGAAGAGGGTGGACAGTGAAGAGAATTGGTGAGGTCCAGATTTTGTACAGAAATTTTTGAAAGTACTGAAAACAAATGCTAAAGAATGTACTCTTTTATTCTACCTCTACTATGAGTTGTCTTTATCCTGGAGAGATGGATGTGCTGCACAAAAAGTACATGATGATGTAATTTACTTCAGAACTGATAACGCTATAAAAGTAATTTAAGAAATTCAGATGTAGGGATTTATACTTTTTATGTTGTTTCCAAGGGTTTGTTCAAGCTGCTGACTATATTTAGTTGGTCCTTCACCTCAACATTAACAAAGGGAACTCGGGAGGCCCTGGAGAAGCAGAGTTTGAGACTGTACTCTTAGCCTTCATAGCTCCTTCCTTTGATATATTACTCTGGCTTTAAAAGACAGTACTTGACAACCGTAGATGCATTTGTGGCTGTGACTGCCCACACAAGCTCCATCCTCCAGTAAGGACAGAAGAGCATTGAATTATAAAAGGTGTTGACTTTTTAATGTGTTCTTTTGAGATGGAGTCTTGCACTGTCTCCCAGGCTGGAGTGTAATGGCACAAACTCGGCTCAATGCAACCCCCGCCTCCTGGGTTTGAGCAATTCTCCTGCCTCAGCTTCCCAAGTAACTAGGATTACAGGCACCCACCACCACATAAAAAATTTTTGTATTTTTTAGTAGAGACAGGGATTCACAATGTTGGCCCGGCTGGTCTCTAACTCCTGACCTCAGGTAATCCACCTGCCTCGACCTTCCAAAGTGGTGGGATTACAGGCATGAGCCTGGTGCTGACTTTTTTGACCTGTTGGCTAATTGGACTTAGAATTTCTGTATGTTGAAAAATAAATAACACAGTAGATAGATGAGAAATATATGGGAAACACAGCAAAGGGTTAATAGTGTTATCTTACAGGTAGCAGTAGTGGTGGTTGTGGTACTAGTTGTAAAAGTTAATATATAATGAACACTTAGTACCACTGTTAGATAGGCTGGACATGGTGGCTTATGTCTGTAATACCAGCACTTTGGGAGGCCAAAGTGAGACGATCACTTGAGCCCAGGAGTTCAAGTGCAGCCTGGGCATTATAGCGAAACTCTGTCTCTACAAAAAATAAAAAAATTAGCTGGGCGTGGTAGTGCATGCCTGTAGTCACAGCTTCTTGAGAGGCTCAGGTGGGAGAATCCCAAGCCTGGGAGGTCGAGGCTGCAGTGAGCTGAGATCACAACACTGCACCCCAGCCTGGACAACAGAGCAAGACTCTGTCTCAAACACACACACACACACACACACAAGATAGCTTCTAATTTAATTACACAACAACCTATGAGGAGGATAGTATTCTTATTGTCTCATTTTATAGGTGTAGAAACTGAGACACAGAGGGTTTAGGTAACTTGCACAAGACCACAGAATGGGGTAGCCTGGGTTCAGCCAAGCAATCTACTTATCTGTAGAGACTGTGCACTTTAACAATAAATAAATGGTCAACGGACCTAAATATATAATTCAACAAGAGAGAATATTTAAGTACTGTCATAATGAAACAGAAAGCTATCAGGCAAGGTCCCAAACACCAGATAATGGGCAATTCTTAAGTTGGATGAAGGAGATACATACAAAGAATTAGAATGGGCCAAATAACTATTAACCAGCAGGTTCTTGGAACTCAGAGCTTAGTGTAAACTCCTCGTGAATTGGGCTGAACAACATAGGAACTCCTTTTGTCTCTCTGAACTAAGACTCAGACTAAAAGCAGTCCCCTTTGCCTTCTTGTTCCTAGTCTCTTTACCCTATCTAGTCTTGGCCTTTGACATCTTACTGCTTTGTAGTGAGAAGAGACAAAGAAAATTTCATGATCTTAGAGACTATCGAAACAGAAAAAATTAAACCCAGTATTTTTTCCCTAAGACTTGGGATAGATTGCTTAAGATACCAGTCCTAGGCCTTCCTAAAATGGAAGATGAGGAACTAAACTGGGGCGGTGGTCCAGGCTTGGAGTGACATGCCATAGAGGGTTTTGAGACAGAATAGCAATCCAAAGAGAAAAAGGAACCTTTGAGTACTAGGATCAGAGCAGGAAGAATATCTTGGGATACTCAGATCCCCTATCTCCCCATTTCAATGGCCCAGTTACATCAGAGGCCTGATTCATTTCAAAACCTTCCTCAGAGCAAGGGGTAATTGCCAGGTACCGTTTAAAGCCAGAATTAATACATATAACCCATATTTACGCTGTCTCAAGACTAATTAGCATGGTGTTGCATGCTAGACAAATAAGTTCAACTCCAGAAAACATGTAAAAACTAACAGAAGTTTCTACTTGAATATCTTAAGAGAGGCTTAAAGAAAAATTAAACTATGTGACACTCATTAAAATGTCCCCAAATCGTCTTTACCCATTTCCATTACCCAGTGTCCCATTCATTAAAGCAACTGCTTTCCTAGAGCCTAGCTTCTCTCAGTTCCACCCAGACTGTCTCTCAATAGTCTCCCCACCTTCTGGACCTTCTTAGTTCACAAGAAGTCTCCATGCCATTTCTAAGGTAAATGGAGTTTCTTCAGTTCTGCATAGTTTGATGCAACACAGCCTTGAAAGTTTCTGCAGGGAAATGCAGAAGCTATCTTAGGATGCAAGATTTAGAGAAAGGGTGTAAATATCTTTCTACTTTGGCACATAAATATACAGAAACTGTTTAACCTCACTAGAACTAAAGAAATGCAAAAATAACAAAGTACCCTTTTTTTATTATACTTTAAGTTTTAGGGTACATGTGCACATTGTGCAGGTTAGTTACATATGTATACATGTGCCATGCTGGTGTGCTGCAACCACTAACTCGTCATCTAGCATTAGGTATATCTCCCAATGCTATCCCTTCCCCCTCCCCTCACCCCACAACAGTCCCCAAAGTGTGATATTCCCCTTCCTGTGTCCATGTGATCTCATTGTTCAATTCCCACCTATGAGTGAGAATATGCGGTGTTTGGTTTTTTGTTCTTGCGATAGTTTACTGAGAATGATGTTTTCCAGTTTCATCCATGTCCCTACAAAGGACATGAACTCATCATTTTTTATGGCTGCATAGTATTCCATGGTGTATATGTGCCACATTTTCTTAATCCAGTCTATCATTGTTGGACATTTGGGTTGGTTCCAAGTCTTTGCTATTGTGAATAATGCCACAATAAACATACGTGTGCATGTGTCTTTATAGCAGCATGATTTATAGTCCTTTGGGTATATACCTAGTAATGGGATGGCTGGGTCAAATGGTATTTCCAGTTCTAGATCGCTGAGGAATCGCCACACTGACTTCCACAATGGTTGAACTAGTTTACAGTCCCACCAACAGTGTAAAAGTGTTCCTATTTCTCCACATCCTCTCCAGCACCTGTTGTTTCCTGACTTTTTAATGATTGCCATTCTAACTGGTGTGAGATGGTATCTCATTGTGGTTTTGATTTGCATTTCTCTGATGGCCAGTGATGATGAGCATTTTTTCATGTGTTTTTTGGCTGCATAAATGTCTTCTTTTGAGAAGTGTCTGTTCATGTCCTTCACCCACTTTTTGATGGGGTTGTTTGTTTTTTTCTTGTAAATTTGTTTGAGTTCATTGTAGATTCTGGATATTAGCCCTTTGTCAGATGAGTAGGTTGTGAAAATTTTCTCCCATTTTGTAGGTTGCCTGTTCACTCTGATGGTAGTTTCTTTTGCTGTGCAGAAGCTCTTTAGTTTAATTAGATCCCATTTGTCAATTTTGTCTTTTGTTGCCATTGCTTTTGGTGTTTTAGACATGAAGTCCTTGCCCATGCCTATGTCCTGAATGGTAATGCCTAGGTTTTCTTCTAGGGTTTTTATGGTTTTAGGTCTAATGTTTAAGTCTTTAATCCGTCTTGAATTGATTTTTGTATAAGGTGTGAGGAAAGGATCCAGTTTCAGCTTTCTACATATGGCTAGCCAGTTTTCCCAGCACCATTTATTAAATAGGGAATCCTTTCCCCATTGCTTGTTTTTGTCAGGTTTGTCAAAGATCAGATAGTTGTAGATACGCGGTGTTATTTCTGAGGGCTCTGTTCTGTTCCATTGATCTATATCTCTGTTTTGGTACCAGTACCATGCTGTTTTGGTTACTGTAGCCTTGTAGTATAGTTTGAAGTCAGGTAGTGTGATAAAGTACCCTTTTTTTAAATTGTCCATTAAATTAACGACAAACAGGTTTTTATGTGAACACCCAATAAAAAGTAAGGATGTAATGTAACGAATATTGTTGTATATTGAAGGTACTATTGTAAATTGGCAAAATCTCTTATGAAAAACAATTATGCAATGTGTGTGGACAATAATACAAATATTCCTGCCAGTTAGCCTCCTAGAACTCCAATCTAAGAAAATAGTGTAAAATATAAAATAGTTTATGCATTTTATTAAGGGTTTCTAAACTAGAAATAAATGCACAATAGAAGTCATTGAATATACTATGATGCATCTACTAGATTATATTAGTTTGCCTTTGTTGTAACTTATATTTCTAGTATATAAATATGTGAAAACATACCAGAAGAGAATGTATCAAAACACATTTTGGGTACTAGGATTTGGGGTGATTTTTTTCTTTAGTTCTGTATTATAAGTTTTCTTCTGTAATTGTATTACTTTTATGAGAAAAATATTAATTTTTAAAGTCTTCTTGGCAGTGGCTCGCGCCTGTATTCCCAGCACTTTAGGAGGCTGAGGCGGGCAGATCACGAGGTCAGGAGATTGAGACCATCCTGGCGAAGATGGTGAAACCCCGTCTCTACTAAAAACACAAAAATTAGCTGGGTGTGGTAGCACGTGCCTGTTTTCCCAGCTACACAGGAGGCTGAGGCACAAGAATCCCTTGAACCCAGGAGGCGGAGGTCGCAGTGAGGTTGCACCACTGCACTCCAGCCTGGCGACAGAGTGAGACTTTGTCAAAAAAAAAAAAAAAATCTTCTCTGAGTGCAGAAGGTAAAATGAGAGTATATGAGTGAAATCAATGGCTTTTTATAAAAAATATTTGTCTGAGTCCTGAATAAAAATCAGGATAAATTGTCACTGGCTGAGAAGTCCTGTTCAATCATGTTGCATGCCAGAGTGACATTTTTGTGACTTTTGTCTTCCTTTTAGGTTCACATGATGCTCTTATAGTTGGTAAGTTTTATGAAGTGTTTGCTGAGGAATTCTGGCATCTTTAACAGTAAGTACCTACTTATAATGACTGCAATGTAGAAAGAGAGATCAAAATATCTTGAGTTATAAATTCAAATAGAAAGAAAATTATGATGAGTTTAGGCCAGGATATGGTGAAACTGGCATCGTCATATGCCAGGTTATTGAGTAACCTTCCTCAAAGGTTCTTTACTATCTTTGAACCACTACAAATGCATAATCATTCAACAGTGTCAAAAAGTATTTATTTGAATGTGGTGGGAGAATGAAACTTCTTCTTTGGGTTATAACCTGGAGTATGCTTCCAGATGGTGATTATGCCCATTTGTACAAATAGAAAGCTACAAGACCAGTCTTCCGAGCCCATGTCTGTGATCTGCCTATGTAAGAAGAATAGTTTTGTAATAGAGTTTGCTTCCAAGGGAATCTCTATGGCATAGTATTCTTACATCCCTTTTTATACATCTGGACACTGAGACACGGAGGGTTTAGGTAACTTGCCCAAGACCACAGAATGGGGTAGCCTGGGTCTAACCAGGCAATCTACCTATCAGTGGAGACTGTGCACTTTAACAATCAATAAATGGACAAAAGGACGTAAATATATAATTCAACAAGAGAGAAAATTCCAGTATTGTCACAGTGAAATGCCTGTGTGTTAAGCCTTAGGCGAGAGACATGGGCAGGGCCATGGAGAGCCAGTGGCCAGCTGTCCCATCGCACTTCTCACTTACTTGTGGAAAGGCTGATGGTGGACTAAAGGTTGCAAAAGAGGTCAGCTCACCCCTTAACTATAATAACCCTGTGGGAGTGAGACTAATGCTATAGAAACCCAGAGTAAAGCAGAATGTATAGTTACATCTTTAAAAAAAAAAAGCATTGGCAATCTGTAGTGGGACTGGATACTAAGATAGAATTTAAAACCTGTGAGTTATATTTTCCATGCATTTAATTACCTTGTTTTACTGCCTAGGCACTTTACTTGGTACGATCATCTTTATTTTAATCATCATTTTCCTCTATTGAATAATTTTCAAGCACAGAAAAAGGTAAGTATAACCATATTAGCCCAAGAAATGTAAACTGTACTTACCCCCTCTTGGAAGTCAAAAGAAAGTAAAAGACAAACAAACCCATTGCTACATAAACAGATGTGGTAATTCTTATAAAGAAGGTCCTTGACACACAGTATAGACAAAGAGGTATTCACACTAAAGGAAGTATATAGGATACTAAGAACAATTAAAAATAATAATAATAACAAAAACCCAGCATTTTGGCCAGGTACAGTGACTCATGCCTGTAAATTCAGCACTTTGGGAGGCCAAGGTGGGCAGATTACTAGAGGCCAGGAGTTCGAGACCAGCCTGGGCAACATGGTAAAATCCCGTCTCTACTAAACATACAAAAAATTAGCCGGGCGAGGTGGCACACGCCTGTAATGTCAGCTGCTTGGGAGGCTGAAGCACAAGAATTGCTTGAACCCAGGAGGCAGAGGTTGTAGTAAGCTGAGATTGTGCTGTTGCACTCCAGCCTGGGCGACAGAGTGAGACTACATCTCAAAACACACACACACAGGCACACACACACAAACACATAGCATTTTAAGCAAGAATTGAGTTTTACAGAAAGAGAAAGTAGGCAGAAGGGGTTTTTAAAAAGTTGTTAATGAGGCTGTTTGAGATCCTAGTTTTGCTAAGACATTGCAGACACTGACCTCTAAGCCCAGATCCTATCATAGCACTAGAAGTTAGATTGGGTCACTTATGGCACACATAGGCTGCCAGTGGGGAAGAACTGAGACTTTCCATTGGGTATTTTAATATATGAACAAATATTTTGTAATTACAATTAACTTTTTTTTTTTTTTTTGAGACAGAGTCTTGCTCTGTCACCCAGCCTAGAGTGCAGTGGTGCGATCTTGGCTCAATGAAACCTCTGCCTCCTGGGTTCAAGGGATTCTCCTGCCTCAGCCTCCCGAGTAGCTGGGACTACAGGCATGTGCCACTACGCCAGGTTAATTTTTGTATTTTTAGTAGAGACAGTTTTGCCATGTTGGCCAGGCTGGTCTCAAACTCCTGGCCTCAAGTGATCCACCCGCCTTGGCCTCCCAAAGTGCTGGGATTGCAGGCATGAGCCACCATGCCAGGCTACCATTAACTTTTCACACTTGAAAAAAAATTCCAAAAATTAAGATCTGAGTAAAGAAATGTCTTTGACAGGGAAGAGAACATACGCAGCTTTTGTACTGGTTGATTGAAATATAACAACATCAATGAGGCCAGAATCAATAATATCAATGTTACAAGGTTGATGAGCAAATTCTATACCCATAAAAAACTGAGGGCCAGGCTCGGTGGCTCACGCCTGTAATCCCAGCATTTTGGGAAGCTGAGGTGGGCAGATCATGAGGTCAGAAGTTCGAGACCAGCCTGGCCAACACAGTGAAACCCCCATCTCTACTAAAAATACAAAAAGTTAGCTGGGCATGGTGGCGTGTGCCTGTAGTCCCAGCTACTCGGGAGGCTGAAGCAGGAGAATCGCTTGAACCTGGAAGGCGGAGGTTGTGGTGAGCTGAGATCGCACCACTGCACTCCAGCCTGGGCAACAGAGCAGACTCTGTCTAAAAAATAAAAATAAAAAAAACTGAATTTGCAACTTTTAAGTGAACAGTTTTCTACAGGAAATATTCTAAACAAGTACAGTTTCCTACAATGAGCTTTACAGCAACTGAAGTTTTCGTATTTCACAGAGATTTCAATACACTTTTTTAAAAGTAGTTTGTCATAGTAGATCTTGCTGTAAACAACCTAGTCAGGAACTCAATTTCATGGGAAAATAGTGAATTGGTTGACATTTAAATTTAAATCATTATCCTTCCTAACTAATGTTCTCTATATTGTATGGCTTGACATATAGATGTTCTTTGCTCTTTTCTATTACAAAAAGAAAAGATAAGTAGCTGGGCACTTTACCTTAACAAAGTACTTGTGTCAATACATTTTTCTCTTAAAGTTTCTTGTTAGGTACCACTATAATTTGTGAGTTATTTTTATTTTTTTTTTTGAGATGCAGTCTCGCTCTGTCGTCCAGGCTGGAGTGCAGTGGTGCATCTCGGCTCACTGCAAGCTCCGCCTCCCGGGTTCACGCCATTCTCCTGCCTCAGCCTCCCACACAGCTGGGACTACAGGCGCCCGCCACCACACCCGGCTAATTTTTTGTATTTTTTTAGTAGAGACGGGGTTTCACCGTGTTAGCCAGGATGGTCTGATCTCCTGACCTCGTGATCCGCCTGCCTCTTTTCTATTACAGAGACAGTTTTGCCATGTTGGCCAGGCTGGTCTCAAACTCCTGGCCTCAAGTGATCCACCCACCTCGGCCTCCCAAAGTGCTGGGATTGCAGGCATGAGCCACCATGCCCAGCCTGTGACTTTTTTTTTTTTAATTTACTAAGTCTGAATTAAAGAAGTTGGGGCTTCTAATCTTCTGTATCTATACCAGTCTCTAGTTGAAACTACACAAGGGAAATGATTATTGGGAAAAAGAAGTAATAAACTTAAATAATCAGAAGGCAGAGGTCCCTTCTTTTGGAAGGAGTTGGGCTGATTAATCATGCAGTCATACCTCCTTGAGTGGGTGTGGCCAATAAGCTAAGTCATTGTGGCTATGTGAGAAGGGCCAATTATTCCTTATCTGGAGCTCAAGCTTTCCTCACAGAAAGAGAAGGGCATAAAGGGCCTCATGGCAAAGAAGAAGGAAGTCATGTGGGAAACACAGAATATGAGTGGAAAGTATCGTAGTGGTCATCAAGTAAGAAGAGCCGTTTATCCTGGAGCTAAAAAAGACCTGCAGAGATAGAATAGTGTAGAACAAGATGGCCTGCTCTATGGGAGAGCCACAATCACACCAGGACTAGACAGTAGCAGGCTGATGTATATCTCAAACACTGGAGACAATTCAGAAACTGCATAAACAGTCTGAAGACTTACTAAGAAACTAAAATGAGGCTGGGCGCGGTGGCTCAGGCCTGTAATCCCTGCATTTAGGGAGGCCTAGGCGGGTGGACCACCTGAGGTCCGGAGTTGGAGACCAGCCTGGCCTACATGATAAAACCCCATCTCTACTAAAAATACAAAAAATTAGCCAGGCATGGTGGCGGGCACGTGTAATCCCAGCTCCTCAGGAGGCTGAGGCAGGAGAATCACATGAACCAGGGAGGCGGGGTTGCAGTGAGCCGAGATCGTGCCACTGCATTCCAGCCTGGACAACAAAAGCAAAATTCCCTCTCAAAAAAAAAAAAAAAAAAAAAAAAGAAAGAAAGAAAGAAAAAAGAAACTAAAATAAGACAGAAATAGAAGGAATTCACACACACAAATCATCTCACCTTCTTTAAAATGCTCCTCAAGGAGGCCTACTTTAACGATCCTAGTAAAGATGGTATGACTCGTATGACCCCCACCCCCACATTCCCAATCTTTCTTATCCTGCTTTATTTTTTTGTATACTTATCGTTTATTTTAATTAATTAAATAATTAAGTTCCTTGTTTATTGTCTCTCTCCCTCCATGAAGTCGGGGATTTTTGTCCTGTCTTCACCAATGGATACATAACAAATCTAAACTGTCCCCGGAACAAAGAGAGTCTCAATAAATACTTATCAAATGAATGAGTGAGCTAAACACTACTAAGAGTGTTACCACAAGGGGAAATTTCTGCTCTAATTAATTCTCTACCAAGTTAAACAGTGCATCTTTAACTTGTCCTAAACTTACTCCAGGTTTCAAGGCTGCTCCTTGTACTAATATACCAACTGTCTCAGTCTGTTGGTATATATACTCGGGCAGTTATAACAGAAACTCCATAGACTGGGTGGATTCAATAAGCATTTAAGCTGGGTGCAGTGGTACTCACCTATAGGCCCAGCTACTCGGGAGGCTGAGGGAGGAGTACTGCTTGAGCCCATGAGTTTAAGGCCAGCCTGGGCAATATGGCAAGACCCTGTCCCTAAAAAACATTATTTCATTTCTAAAAACAAGCATTTATTTCTCATAGTTCTGGTGGGTAGAGCGTCCAAGATCAAGGCAACTGCAAATTCAATGTGTGGTGGGACTCACTTTCTAGTTAATAGACTTCAATCTTTTCTTTGTGTCCTCACCTCAGAGAAAAGGAGTGAGGGAGCTCTTGCGGGTCTCTTTTCTAAGGGAACTAGTCCCATTCACAAGGGCTGTTTGAGAAGTAATTAGATACTATAAATTTTCAACATATAAATTTGGAAGGATTCAAACATTCAGTCCATTGTACAAACACTGAATTTGATAAGCACATCTGCTTAAATGATATCACATGTGTTGATTTCATGTGCTTTTCCACCTTTGTTTCTAAATTCCGTTAACCCATCTCTGAATTCATTCAACCAAGACTCTCTCCCAAACAACTCTAGTCCAAAATAACGTTTCTCTTTGAAACTCACATTTCCTGACTATACTATTTTAAAAATAAACTGGGAGGAGCCAAGATGGCCGAATAGGAACAGCTCCGGTCTACAGCTCCCAGCGTGAGCGACGCAGAAGACGGGTGATTTCTGCATTTCCATCTGAGGTACCAGGTTCATCGCACTAGGGAGTGCCAGACAGTGGGCGCAGGTCAGTGGGTGCACGCACCGTGCACGAGCCGAAGCAGGGCGAGGCATTGCCTCACTCGGGAAGTGCAAGGGGTCAGGGAGTTCCCTTTCCTAGTCAAAGAAAGGGGCGACGGATGGCACCTGGAAAATCGAGTCACTCCCACCCGAATACTGCGCTTTTCCGACAGGCTTAAAAAACGGCGCACCACGAGATTATATCCCACACCTGGCTCGGAGGGTCCTACGCCCACGGAGTCTCGCTGATTGCTAGCACAGCAGTCTGAGATCAAACTGCAAGGCGGCAGCAAGGCTGGGGGAGGGGCGCCCACCATTGCCCAGGCTTGCTTAGGTAAACAAAGCAGCCAGGAAGCTCGAACTGGGTGGAGCCCACCACAGCTCAAGGAGGCCTGCATGCCTCTGTAGGCTCCACTTCTGGGGGCAGGGCACAGACAAACAAAAAGACAGCAGTAACCTCTGCAGACTTAAATGTCCCTGTCTGACAGTTTTGAAGAGAGCAGTGGTTCTCCCAGTACGCAGCTGGAGATCTGAGAAGGGGCAGACTGCCTCCTCAAGTGGGTGCCTGACCCCTGACCCCCGAGCAGCCTAACTGGGAGGCACCCCCCAACAGGGGCACACTGACACCTCACACTGCAGGGTACTCCAACAGACCTGCAGCTGAGCGTCCTGTCTGTTAGAAGGAAAACTAACAAACAGAAAGGACATCCACACCAAAAACCCATCTGTACATCACCATCATCAAAGACCAAAAGTAGAGAAAACCACAAAGATGGGGATAAAACAGAACAGAAAAACTGGAAACTCTAAAAAGCAGAGCGCCTCTCCTCCTCCAAAGGAACGCAGTTCCTCACCAGCAATGGAACAAAGCTGGACAGAGAATGACTTTGACGAGCTGAGAGAAGAAGGCTTCAGACGATCAAATTACTCTGAGCTACGGGAGGACATTCAAACCAAAGGCAAAGAAGTTGAAAATTTTGAAAAAAATTTAGAAGAATGTATAACTAGAATAACCAATACAGAGAAGTGCTTAAAGGAGCTGATGGAGCTGAAAACCAAGGCTCGAGAACTACGTGAAGAATGCAGAAGCCTCAGGAGCTGATGCGATCAACTGGAAGAAAGGGTATCAGCAATGGAAGATGAAATGAATGAAATGAAGTGAGAAGGGAAGTTTAGAGAAAAAAGAATAAAAAGAAATGAGCAAAGCCTCCAAGAAATATGGGACTATGTGAAAAGACCAAATCTATGTCTGATTGGTGTACCTGAAAGTGATGGGGAGAATGGAACCAAGTTGGAAAACACTCTGCAGGATATTATCCAGGAGAACTTCCCCAATCTAGCAAGGCA
The DNA here is from genome assembly GCF_029281585.2 of Gorilla gorilla gorilla. Classification (NCBI taxonomy): domain Eukaryota; kingdom Metazoa; phylum Chordata; class Mammalia; order Primates; family Hominidae; genus Gorilla; species Gorilla gorilla. The sequence goes on along the minus strand of NC_073224.2, from coordinate 49,045,684 downwards.
GGCCAACGTTCAGATTCAGGAAATACAGAGAATGCCACAAAGATACTCCTCAAGAAGAGCAACTCCAAGACACATAATTGTCAGATTCACCAAAGTTGAAATGAAGGAAAAAATGTTAAGGGCAGCCAGAGAGAAAGGTCGGGTTACCCTCAAAGGGAAGCCCATCAGACTAACAGCGGATCTCTCGGCAGAAACCCTACAAGCCAGAAGAGAGTGGGGGCCAATATTCAACATTCTTAAAGAAAAGAATTTTCAACCCAGAATTGCATATCCAGCCAAACTAAGCTTCATAAGTGAAGGAGAAATAAAATACTTTACAGACAAGCAAATGCTGAGAGATTTTGGCACCACTAGGCCTGCCTTAAAAGAGCTCCTGAAGGAAGCGCTAAACATGGAAAGGAACAACCGGTACCAGCCACTGCAAAATCATGCCAAAATGTAAAGACCATCGAGACTAGGAAGAAACTGCATCAACTAACGAGCAAAATAACCAGCTAACATCATAATGACAGGATCAAATTCACACATAACAATATTAACTTTAAATGTAAATGGACTAAATGCTCCAATTAAAAGACACAGACTGGCAAATTGGATAAAGAGTCAAGACCCATCAGTGTGCTGTATTCAGGAAACCCATCTCACATGCAGAGACACACATAGGCTCAAAATAAAAGGATGGAGGAAGATCTACCAAGCAAATGGAAAACAAAAACAGGCAGGGGTTGCAATCCTAGTCTCTGATAAAACAGACTTTAAACCAACAAAGATCAAAAGTGACAAAGAAGGCCATTACATAATGGTAAAGGGATCAATTCAACAAGAAGAGCTAACTATCCTAAATATATATGCACCCAACACAGGAGCACCCAGATTCATAAAGCAAGTCCTGAGTGACCTACAAAGAGACTTAGACTCCAACACATTAATTATGGGAGACTTTAACACCCCACTGACAACATTAGACAGATCAACGAGACAGAAAGTCAACAAGGATACCCAGGAATTGAACTCAGCTCTGCAACAAGCAGACCTAATAGACATCTACAGAACTCTCCACCCCAAATCAACAGAATATACATTTTTTTCAGCACCACACCACACCTATTCCAAAATTGACCACATACTTGGAAGTAAAGCTCTCCTCAGCAAATGTAAAAGAACAGAGATTATAACAAACTATCTCTCAGACCACAGTGCAATCAAACTAGAACTCAGGATTAAGAATCTCACTCAAAACCACTCAACTACATGGAAACTGAACAACCTGCTCCTGAATGACTACAGGGTACATAACGAAATGAAGGCAGAAATAAAGATGTTCTTTGAAAACAATGAGAACAAAGACACAACATACCAGAATCTCTGGGACGCATTCAAAGCAGTGTGTAGAGGGAAATTTATAGCACTAAATGCCCACAAGGGAAAGCAGGAAAGATCCAAAATTGACACCCTAACATCACAATTAAAAGAACTAGAAAAGCAAGAGCAAACACATTCAAAAGCTGGCAGAAGGCAAGAAATAACTAAAATCAGAGCAGAACTGAAGGAAATAGAGACACAAAAAACCCTTCAAAAAATTAATGAATCCAGGAGCTGGTTTTTTGAAAGGATCAACAAAATAGATAGACCGCTAGCAAGACTAATAAAGAAAAAAAGAGAGAATAATCAAATAGACGCAATAAAAAATGATAAAGGGGATATCACCACCGATCCCACAGAAATTCAAACTACCATCAGAGAATACTACAAACACCTCTATGCAAATAAACTAGAAAATCTAGAAGAAATGGATAAATTCCTCGACACATACACCCTCCCAAGACTAAACCAGGAAGAAGTTGAATCTCTGAATAGACCAATAACAGGATCTGAAATTGTGGCAATAATCAATAGCTTACCAACCAAAAAGAGTCCAGGACCAGACGGATTCACAGCCGAATTCTACCAGAGGTACAAGGAAGAACTGGTACCATTCCTTCTGAAACTATTCCAATCAATAGAAAAAGAGGGAATCCTCCCTAACTCATTTTTATGAGGCCAGCATCATTCTGATACCAAAGCCGGGCAGAGTCACAACCAAAAAAGAGAATTTTAGACCAATATCCTTGATGAACATTGATGCAAAAATCCTCAATAAAATACTGGCAAAACGAATCCAGCAGCACATCAAAAAGCTTATCCACCATGATCAAGTGGGCTTCATCCCTGGGATGCAAAGCTGGTTCAATATACGCAAATCAATAAATGTAATCCAGCATATAAACAGAGCCAAGGACAAAAACCACATGATTATCTCAATAGATGCAGAAAAGGCCTTTGACAAAATTCAACAACCCTTCATGCTAAAAACTCTCAATAAATTAGGTATTGATGGGACGTATCTCAAAATAATAAGAGCTATCTATGACAAACCCACAGCCAATATCATACTGAATGGGCAAAAACTGGAAGCATTCCCTGTGAAAACTGGCACAAGACAGGGATGCCCTCTCTCACCACTCCTATTCAACATAGTGTTGGAAGTTCTGGCCAGGGCAATTAGGCAGGGGAAGGAAATAAAGGGTAGTCAATTAGGAAAAGAGGAAGTCAAATTGTCCCTGTTTGCAGATGACATGATTGTATATCTAGAAAACCCCACTGTCTCAGCCCAAAATCTCCTTAAGCTGATAAGCAACTTCAGCAAAGTCTCAGGATACAAAATCAATGTACAAAAATCACAAGCATTCTTATACACCAACAACAGACAAACAGAGAGCCAAATCATGAGTGAACTCCCATTCACAATTGCCTCAAAGAGAATAAAATACCTAGGAATCCAACTTACAAGGGATGTGAAGGACCTCTTCAAGGAGAACTACAAACCACTGCTCAAGGAAATAAAAGAGGATACAAACAAATGGAAGAACATTCCATGCTCATGGGTAGGAAGAATCAATATCTTGAAAATGGCCATACTGCCCAAGGTAATTTACAGATTCAATGCCATCCCCATCAAGCTACCAATGCCTTTCTTCACAGAATTGGAAAAAACTACTTTAAAGTTCATATGGAACCAAAAAACAGCCCGCATCGCCAAGTCAATCCTAAGGCAAAAGAACAAAGCTGGAGGCATCACACTACCTGACTTCAAACTATACTACAAGGCTACAGTAACCAAAACAGCATGGTACTGATACCAAAACAGAGATATAGGTCAATGGAACAGAACAGAGCCCTCAGAAATAATGCCGCATATCTACAACTATCTGATCTTTGACAAACCTGACAAAAACAAGCAATGGGGAAAGGATTCCCTATTTAATAAATGGTGCTGGGAAAACTGGCTAGCCATATGTAGAAAGCTGAAACTGGATCCCTTCCTCACACCTTATACAAAAATCAATTCAAGATGGATTAAAGACTTAAACGTTAGACCTAAAACCATAAAAACCCTAGAAGAAAACCTAGGCATTACCATTCAGGACATAGGCATGGGCAAGGACTTCATGTCTAAAACACCAAAAGCAATGGCAACAAAAGACAAAATTGACAAATGGGATCTAATTAAACTAAAGAGCTTCTGCACAGCAAAAGAAACTACCATCAGAGTGAACAGGCAACCTACAAAATGGGAGAAAATTTTCACAACCTATTCATCTGACAAAGGGCTAATATCCAGAATCTACAATGAACTCAAACAAATTTACAAGAAAAAAAACAACCCCATCAAAAAGTGGGTGAAGGACATGAACAGACACTTCTCAAAAGAAGACATTTATGCAGCCAAAAAACACATGAAGAAATGCTCATCATCACTGGCCATCAGAGAAATGCAAATCAAAACCACAATGAGATACCATCTCACACCAGTTAGAATGGCAATCATTAAAAAGTCAGGAAACAACAGGTGCTGGAGAGGATGTGGAGAAATAGGAACACTTTTACACTGTTGGTGGGACTGTAAACTAGTTCAACCATTGTGGAAGTCAGTGTGGCGATTCCTCAGCGATCTAGAACTGGAAATACCATTTGACCCAGCCATCCCATTACTAGGTATATACCCAAAGGACTATAAATCATGCTGCTATAAAGACACATGCACACGTATGTTTATTGTGGCATTATTCACAATAGCAAAGACTTGGAACCAACCCAAATGTCCAACAATGATAGACTGGATTAAGAAAATGTGGCACATATACACCATGGAATACTATGCAGCCATAAAAAATGATGAGTTCATGTCCTTTGTAGGGACATGGATGAAATTGGAAATCATCATTCTCAGTAAACTATCGCAAGAACAAAAAACCAAACACTGTATATTCTCACTCATAGGTGGGAATTGAACAATGAGATCACATGGACACAGGAAGGGGAACATCACACTCTGGGGACTGTCATGGGGTGGGGGGAGCGGGGAGGGATAGCATTGGGAGATATACCTAATGCTAGATGACGAGTTAGTGGTTGCAGCGCACCAGCATGGCACATGTATACATATGTAACTAACCGGCACAATGTGCACATGTACCCTAAAACTTAAAGTATAATAATAAAAGAAAAAAAAACTTAAAAAAAATAAAAAAATAAAAATAAACTAATTTATTTTAAGAGTAATAACTCATCATTATTAAAAATAAGAAATAGGGGAAAATATAAATGAATGTAAAAATTACCTGCAATAATCTCTACCTAGTATTATTCTTAAGCTTCTTTGCATATTATTTTATATTTGCATGTATACTTTGAGATTATATTGATTGTTCAATATTGAATCCTGCTTTTTTTTCACCAAATGACAAACATTTCACCCATCATGATAACAGTATGTATCCACTTGACATTTCATGTGGTTTTTTTGTTGCCTGTTAACTGTATTGCATTCATTTCCTTGCTTATTTACTCTTAAAATATTCTTAGCCACTTACAGTGTACCATACATTGTGCTTATGTGTGTTTTCTTTCCCATATTAAATTACCTTCTGATGAGGAGACATTTTTTCAAAAATATATTCTATATCAGTTTTTACTTTCTCTAGAGAGAGAAATTAATTTAAAAAAAAAACTCCCCAAATCTCTGAATATAATCAAATGAGAAATGTTCAGTAATCAACTGAGCATGTTAAACAGTTGAGAAATGAATTTATGAAAATTTCAGTTATCCTCATCTTTTTGGAAATACTCTTTTATATCAAAGTACACTTGAAGTTGTGTACACTAACTACTGATCACCTTTTACTAGGTATAAAGTCCTTAAAAATTTTGTTTCAACTTTCCCTTTTAAGATTGGAATTTTGACCACAGTGTTCCATGGGAACAAAGTGAATCTGTGGCAAAATATGCTAGTCAAGAAGTGAGTTAGAATCTGTGCCAAGCGTTAAGACCTTGTGCACCCAGGTTCTGGGGCAGAGTGAAGAGGCAGGCTCCAAAGACATAGCTGTGTGTTGGACATGAGAGTGTTTGGAGGAATACAGGTAACAGGTGATGCTGGGAAGTCTTGTGAAATGGAAGGAGAACGAAGATGAGGAATCTGGTGGCAGTAATAACCGGGGAACAGATGAGCTGGAGGGCCTCATCAGGAGGGGTGTCCCTTGGTGGAAGGACACCATTCCTGGCCTTAAAAGGAGAGGCTCCAGCACGGCTGGGGAAGCATGTGGATACCTTGTAATAAATCCACTGTCGTAGCTCATTCTTGATTGTAATTAAAAGAGGAGGACATGCTTTCTGAAGCTGACTCCCTCCAAGATGACCAGTTCCTATTTCTGTCCCCTGCTACAACTGTGGTTTAGAACAAGAGACTCAAAAAAATTTCTTCTGTTGTGAGTGACCTGTACGTTTTCTAGAATGGAATGAGGCTCTTTATTTAGTAGCTCAACTCTGAGAACACTTTTTCTTTGGACAAAATTAAAAAAGGAAAAGGTCAAGTTAATCATTAATCTCTCTCTTATCTACTGATGTCTCCATTTACGCCATATTTTCTATGTCCTACATAGCAGTCATCACAGAGGGCAATAAACACTTCTAATGACCTTGTAATTTATATGGAATGCTAGCATCATGATTATCAGCCTGTAAATTCTGGGTAATTCAATTGTGGACCATGCTGTTAATTAAATGAAAACATCCTGTTATTTTAGGGACCTTCCTTGACAAAGTACTATACAAGCTGAAGAACATCTCGAATACAATTTTGGTTGGAAAGGAGCCAATTGATTTCAACAGAATCAGATCCGAGCTTCATAAAGTCTTTGAAGTGACTTCACAGAGACGCAGACATGTGCACTTGAAGATGCTGCCCCTTCCCCGGTACCTAGCAAAGCTCCTCCCTCTTTGTGTGCGTCACTGTGAAACCCCTACCTTCTGCCTTGTGCTAAACGTACACAGTATCTAGTCAGGGGAAAAGACTGCATTTAGGAGATAGAAAATAGTTTGGATTACTTAAAGGAATAAGGTGTTGCCTGGAATTTCTGGTTTGTAAGGTGGTCATTGTTCTTTTTTAAAATATTTGTAATATGGAATGGGCTCAGTAAGGAGAGCTTGGAAAATGCAGAAAGTTATGAAAAATAAGTCACTTATAATTATGCTACCTACTAATAACCACTCCTAATATTTTGATTTTCTGCCTATCTTCTTTCACACGTGTTTTTTTAATATGTACTTTTTCCCCCTTAGTTTCCTTTTATTTTATAGAGCAGAACCCTAGTCTTTTAAACAGTTTAGAGTGAAATATATGCTATATCAGTTTTTACTTTCTCTAGGGAGAAAAATTAATTTACTAGAAAGGCATGAAATGATCATGAGAAGAGCGGTTAAGACTACTCAAGAGAAATATTTGGAAAATAAGCTTTCAATATTTTCTTTCTTTCTTTCTGTTTGAGACGGATTCTTGCTCTGTCGCCCAGGCTGGAGTGCAGTGGCATGATCTCGGCAACCTCCACCTCCCGGGTTCAGGTGATTCTCCTGCCTCAGCCTCCCGAGTAGCTGGAACTACAGGCACCCGCCATCATGCCCGGCTAACTTTTTTGCATTTTTAGTAGAGATGGGGTTTCACCATATTAGCCAGTATGGTCTCAATCTCCTGACCTCATGATCCGCCCGCGTCAGCCTCCCAAAGTGCTGGGATTACAGGCGTGAGCCACTGTGCCTGGCCAGCTTTGGATATTTTCTAAGCTTTATTTCAAAAGCTCTCTGTGCTGTGTTCTCTATAAAAAACATAATGAAATTTGAAATGATTGTTATTATAAAACTAAGTAGCTTTTTATGAATTCAGAATATATGAACTTTTAAAAGCACTTTTAAAATATTTATCAAAATAATAAACATGTTCTGACATTTTTAAAATAAGTGACCTTGTGTTCTTTAACCAGTCTACATCTTTAGAGATCAAAAATTTATGTTATTATGGGCTATGCGAACGACCTCTAAAAAACATCAGAATATTTCTGGCTATTTAATAATAGCTTTATATATGACTACTGCTCATTTCTGTGTAATTCTGTTTAATAGTTGCTTTAAAGGTGAATTCGGCTACATTTACTTTGAGAACGATATAAAGAGATAGACATGAACTTGAATTTCAGTTTAAAATCATGCAAGATAGGAAAAAAAAACCATAAGAAAAATCAACTGATAAACTGCAAGAAAAAAAACATGCAACTTATACCACAAAGGGTAATTGCTTTATTATTTAGAGAGTACTTAAAAATTCAAAGACCAAACTTCTCTCCACCCCACAAAAATAGATAAAGGACATACAGGTAGGTCACCAAGAAAGAAGGGCAAGTAGCCAGTGAATATATATAGAGATACTCGATAGGACTTTTGCTTAGCTGGATCTTTAGCAAATCTCTTTTATTTCTTGGGATTTTGAAGAAGTAACTTTTAAAAGAGGACTTAAAACTAAATGCTTGGGAATTGGCCTTTTTTAGAATTAAAATTTCCCAACACAAGAAAAAAAATCCTGGGTTCTTTATTTTCCAGAATGGAGTAGGTCACTGAGCAATATGATTAATAAATATGCAATGCCTGTGACTTCTGTTTTGTTTTGTTTTGGAGACAGGGTCTTGCCCTGGGGCTGGAGTGCAGTGGTGCAATCTAGGCTCACTGCAACCTCACCTGTGACTTTTTAATTGCAAGAAAGCCAAAAGGTTTGTTTTCGATTACATCATTTATAATGGGAAATACTGTATATACTATGAGTAAAATACTATATTGCCTAACTTGTATTATTAAACAATTCTGCTGACCTTTGACCTTACATTTACATATGAAAAGCAGTGTGATAGGAGTTATTAAGAAATTATTTTAGGCAGATAGAGACGAAAAGGGGTCCTTGGAACGTTTTTGTTTCTTTTAAAGCAGCTCCAGAAATGTTTCTTGTCTAGCAGGAAGGTCCTGGCTCTTACAGCTGGGCCAGCAACCTTTAATAAGCAAATGCCAGCCATTAGAAACTGGGTCCACCCAACATGGTGATTTCCACCGTTTTCCTCTTGCCTTAGCCCTGACGTGTGCCTGACAACATGGCTGCCCCCACATATCTCACCACGTGTAGAACATCTTGGTGTCCTGCATTTGCATATTAAAAGGCTAGGGTGGGAAGGCCAGTTTTTCAGTCTATGTGAATGACATCCCCGGTCAAACCAATCCCCTGAGCCCTATGCAAATCAGACACCGCCTCCTCCAGCCTCTACATATATTTGGCTATTTTCCATCCCATGTGGGGGGTCTCCTCTCTTGGCTTTGGAGCCCCCCTCCCTCTGTCTCTGTAAAGGGGAGCTTCTTCCTTCTTTCTTGCCTACTAAACTCTCTGCTCCTTAAAACCACCCCATGTGTGTCCGTGTCATTTTTCCCAATTCAATATGAGACGAAGAACCAACAGGTTCCTCTGTTACTGGGGGTCCTTGCTTCCAGAGCTCCCAAGATGGTGGCGAGCTGCTTCCAAAATGGCGGCAAGCTTTGTGTTCTCTGACCTGGGGTTCTTGGCCTCATGGATTCCAATGAATGGAATCTTGGGCCATGCGGTGAGTGTTATAGCTCTATTAGAAGCCGTGGGTCCTGGAAGAGAACCGTGGAACCCAGTGACTATTATTCAGCTCGGTTAGGATGAACCCAGGCACTTAGCCGTGCAGGAACAATGGCAAGCCTTTAGCCCGATTGGAAGTGGCAGTAGGTGCCTCGCTGGATCAGGAGCACAGCGGACACCCTGCCGGATCCAGAGGAATGGAAGTCAGCGGTGGGTCTGCGACGGCAGCAAACAGCAGTGGTGGACGGTGAGCGAAAGCTCAGCTCGAGCCGTAACAAACACAGACCAGAAGAGTGCAGCGGCAAGATTTAATAGAGTGAAATAGAGTGAAAACAGAGCTCCCACACAAAGGGAGGGGACCCAAAGGGGGTTGTCGTTGCCAGCTTGAATGCCTGGGTTTATATCCGATCACTGTCCCTCCCGCTGTGCTCTCAGGCAACAGATGATTGGCTATTTCTTTACCTCCTGTTGTTGCCTAATTAGCATTTTAGTGAGCTCTCCTTACTATCTGATTGGTCAAGCGTGAGCTAAGTTCCAAGCCCGTGTTTAAAGGTGAAAGTGGTCACCTTCCCAGCTAGGCTTAGGTATTCTTAGTTGGCCTAGGAAATCCAGCTAGTCCTGTCTCTCACCTCCACTCCTCAGAGCTGTATCATTTTGGTGCATGGGCCAGCAAAAGAAATTCATTCATCAGACTGGTGAGTATGGAGTGGATCTCAACTTTAAATCTGTCCTTTAATCTCAAGGCTCTCTTCCAGCTACCCTGTCGCCAAACTTTCTCTATCTGCGGTCTCTTACCCTCTCTGTGTGTGTCTAATGTGCAGGAATCTTTACAGTTCAGGGAAACAGTTCTGTTAGAAAAGATCACGAATCATGGCAGGCAGTAATTCAATAAATGTCTCTTACTCTCTACGGTTTCTCTGGCAAGCACATGGTATTTCTAAGCCACCTAGTGGAAATAAAAATCCTCTTCATGAGACACATTGCTGGTTCTCTGTGGTAACTTGCAGCTTCGCAACTTTTTCATTTTGTACTTTTCTACTGATACTTCTGTGGACGGGAAAGCTCTGCTTTTAACAGTTAGGAGTAAGATGTCTTTTGTAGCCAAATTTTAGTCTCGATATTGTCGCACTGGCCGAAAAACGAACATTCAGTTCCTTCGTTTCTTTAAGGCATGTATTCTGTCTCCTATTAAGATGGTACTTAATTAGTGAGGGAATTTTAAGTCCAGAAGTTAAACGGAACCATTTTTCTATGGGTAAATGCTTTAGCACGGGCTATAATAGCAGGATATAGAGTTCAATCTAGCACACCCCCTCCCTTACAGGGACCTTGCCCAATTACGTGATTTTTCTTGAAATCCATTTAGGAAGGAACACAGGCCACACAAGTCTAGAACGTCAAAGGGAAATAAAAGGTAGAGGACTAAGACTGCTTGGGGACGGCGTGCCTGAGGTCCAAAAGTTTAGTTCCTCTAGTGCCATGGCTTGGGGGGTGTCACGCCTGCAGTCATGGGTGGCACATTTAAATGAGTGCTGGGAATCCAGGAACCCCAGAGGGAATATAGTTGGGGGGACGCCCTCTACTGTTTTTCTCTCCATCCTGGATCACATACCGAAAGGAAGGAGACTAAAAGGACGCTTTTATTCTCACTTCTCTTTCTAGTTGGGTAACAAATCATCTTTTAACATGCACTCCCCTGGAGTGTATTTTAAAGCACTGGGACTCTTTCAACCCAGAAACTTTGAAGTAAAAGTGGCCTATTTTCTTTTGCACAAGGGCATGGCCTTTTTACTTCCCCAAAATTAAAGAAGCAAGTTCCAGGGGAACCATCTGAGGATCCCCCTTATTTGGGGGCCCTTCAAGTTCCCTTCTCATTGCAGGGCCTCAGACAAGTAAAAGGAGTCTTAGGCTGATTTTCTGACAACACTGATAGGTAGATAGAAGCTTTCCAAAATTTAACTCAGGTATTTGACCTCTCATGGAGGAATGTTATGCTCCTCCTAAGCCAAACTCTAACTACAGCTAAAACAGGAAGCTCTGCAAGCAGAAGAGAATTTTGGAGATGAGCAATATGTCTCCTGTAGTAGGCCAAAAGGGAAAAGAGAAAACAGGGAAGGCAAAGAAATAAGGGAAACACCATTGGCAACCCTAATCGGAACTCCTTTCTAAAGTGTTTTTACTTCTTTTGTGGTTTAAAATGGATTCTCTCTCTTTTATAATGTTCTTCCAACCTAGGAAAGGTTAATTTTCCAAACCTTAAAATGCTTGGCTTAGAGTTGAGCTAGGGGGAAGGGAACCCAGAAGCCTGATATGTTGGCAAAAGGGTAAAAATTTCTTACTAGTCAGGCTTTTGGCTTCTCTCTCCCTGTGCAAACCAGTAAACGGGATAATAAGGATCATAGTTTATATTCTCTGTAAATTTATAATTAATGAAAAAGGATTTGTGAGGTTGGTCTTAAGCTGTAGACAATCTGATGTGCTTTGCATGTCTTTCTGTATGGTTCTGTCAAAGAAAGGGTACCCTTAGGTTAGGATGCAGGCCCAGGACCCCATAAGCCTGCTGTTCAACCCAGCCCAACAAAACTGTCAGTAACAAACTTGGCTACAGGCCTCCATCTTGTTTCATGTCCTTGGGAGCATAACCTATAACTGCATGGCAATACATTGTTTTAGTTTCTGCCGTTTTACAATGGTGGCTGTCTTCTTGTGCTAAGTCAGTTCCTGGGTGAGGGCCACAAAGTCAGATAAGCCAGTTTGTCAATCTGGATGGTGCCAGCTAATCCATCATGAGCAGGGTTTACAAAATATCTTAAGCACTCATCTTGAGAGGGTCAAAATCTTGTAGCCTCCAGCTGCATGACCCCTAAGCCACGGTTTCTAATCTTATGGCTGGTTTCTTGGTCTGGTCCCCCGGCAAGAGGGAAGTATATCTTAACAAGGGGCGGTTATCATCTTTGTTTTAAACTATACACTGTAAACCAGGCTCCTCACAAAGTTGGTTCAGTCTATGCCCAGGGATGGGCAAGGACAGCTTGGGGGCTGGAAAAAAAAATGGAGTTGCTTGGGTTGGATCTCTTTCACTGTCTCAGTCACAATTTTGCAATGACAGTTTCAAAAGCTGCCTATCTTCCCTTAAATAATACCTTGTACACTTGTGGTTAAATCATAACCTACTTAAGCCTTGTCGGTTTAACCTGTGAGGTGACTTTTTGTAAGGTTAAAAAGCCAAAAATCTTAACTGCTTGGTGTGGCTAAAGTCAAGTAACGAGGAATTTAAAAGAATTTTCTTAAAGAGTGCTCAGCTTAATTAAAAGTGGATATTCAAGTTATAGGTATATTTAAAAGTTTTTCTGGAAAAAGGCTCTTTTCTTCTGTCAGCTGAATTATTTTTCTCCATTTTTTGTCTTACCACTCTTAATGCATGCATGAGAGGCCCTAAGATAACTTCCGGTAGCATGGGACTCCTTGGGAAAACTTCTGATAGCATGAGATTCCTTGGGAAAAACCAAAGGCGCCACTTTGCAAAACAACAAAAAAAAAACAACCTGTTTTCCTCACGAGACCCCAGGAGTTAAAAGAAGATAGATCCCTCTCAAAATCAAAGGCTGTGTTCTGTTTTGCATTGTGTTATCTGATGGTTTTGAGTTTTGGGGTATCAAAAATTACTTCCCATTATGAGAGAGCTTTGGTGTGTAGGAACTAGGTAGGAAATATACTTTAAGGGATGGCTAATAGTAGTTATAAATCAGAGAAGCATGCTCTTGGCCACCTGAAAGATATGGAAACATCCCCACCCCACCCCACCCCCAACTAAGAGATGAGACTCCCATGGGGGATGGGCTAATTACAAAATAAGCCGATTGGCTTTGGGGTGCCTTGCAATAAAATACATGATAGAAGCACTACACTGTCTTCTCCCATAGTATCTATATGGTCTTTTCATAAATTGAGCATTGAAATAGAAGTATAGCAAGGAGGTCTTAAAACACTAATCTGCCCTTTAGTAAAAGGGTTATAAAAGGTTTGTAAAGCTTTTACCTCATGGTCAAATTGGTTAAGATTAGATGGAATAATCTATAAGGTTTCATTTAAACAAATTGGCGTTAACATTAACAAACTAATGCAAGGGTAAAATTTGTGTTTGAACAGGATTTCCATGTCATAGTAAAGGCTAATGAAACGTTTTTGCCTTTTGAGTCATCATTTTGGCAAAATAATTTATGGCAATCTGGAATTCTATTTCATAACATCAAGTGTTCAAAACCTCTAACATTTAACAGTCATCTCAAAATCAAACTTCAAGTTTCAAAATTTTCCTTCCTGAGGGCTGGCTTTTTGGATCGTTCAGAGGGCCCCTGAAACATTCAGAAAAGAGGTAAACATGATTATTTGACAAGTTTAGTCACATGAGATTGCCAAAATGATGTCCAATCTTCTTTTAAGCATATTTTGATGAATAATATATGTTCCAAAATTATATAGGATTTCCAAAATTCTAATGTCTAAGTATATGCTATCAGTCATAATTAAGGGTAAAATTATTGGTAGCCATTGAGATAAATAAACTTCTTTTTCAGTCATGTTTTTAACTGTAACTATCATGGAAATTTTGCCATTCACAGACAATTGTTGTCTTGCTTTATTCCTTCTCAAAAAACGGTTCATAACCAAGCTATATTAAGGACTTTAACAGGTGTTCTCAAATGCAGGTTTCTAATAACCTTTAATAGCTTTGAACACTGTAACACTGGAATAGAGAAAGGACGTATGGGACTCATAAAAAACTGACATATTCGCAGATATCAAGCAAAACAAGAGTTAACTAAAGGGACTGTATTCAGAAAGTTAAAGCAAAATTTTTAACTTTTGCTTGGAATATTGCTGATCCTTGTTTTGTTTTTCAGAGTCAAGGAAACTTATTTTAAGCTATTTATGGCCTTTAATAATTGAGTAAGTTTTACTACTGTGAACAAAATTTGGAGCATGTTTATTTTTCTCTGCCTGGTTCCTCCGGAATTTGGAGACTATCTGTCTGTGAGTACTCTTAACTTATGGCAATATAGTTGTTTGCATCAGTGCAATAAGAATCCTTTTTTTTTGTTTTTTTTTTTTTTTTGGCAACAGGACACAATTGGGAAAACTGGTTATTTTACCAAGGCTTTGACTGAAAGGATGTGTTTCCCTTTAAGGAATCAAGCTTGACATGCAGAGCCAATGAAAGGCCCTTGGGGAGAACTGGCCTCATACCTTGTCTACACACAGTCCCTGCACATGGTTCCTAACCTGTGGTCAGTAAAGAATGTCACTTTCTAACAGGTCTGGGAGCTCTGAGTTTATCTTGGGATCTCAAGAGGTGAGGATCACCCAACTCACAGGTATTTGTGGATACAAACCCATGGTGGACTTGGCTCTGAAAGTCTTATCTGAGTCCTTATGGAACAGAGTTTCATCAAAACCAATCCAAAAGGCCTATGTAGAAATAACCATTCTTGCTGCACTTTATGCAAATAATCAGGCCAAGTATAAGACTAAAGTTTATTCTACGAACAACACACACGGTCCTATCATAATTTGTTTTTACCAAAAATGAGGACTGGAGAGAGAAATTGTGCTCCAAAGCTTATCATACATTTGTCATTAAATCCTAGTTTCATTAATTGTTTTTAAGTTTTTTGCCTACATTTTAAACTAACCCTGCTTATTCCTGTAAATCAAGTGATCTCCTGCAGCTTGGAAGAAACAAAAAAGGATGGGTAATGTAAAAATCTGGATCAATATGCTAGTTCTGGGCAATTATCCTGCAAATTCTGCCAGGTAATGAAAGTGAGTAGGGTGCCCATAAACTGGAGGTTTCCTTTTTTGGGGAAATAAAACCAATGAACTTCATAAATCCCAAAGGGAAATTGTGTATCTTAGAAAGTAAAATTTTAGATGGAAATTATCTACTACACCACACTTGTGGGAATTGCTATACTCACTCTACTGTTTGTGATAGGGTTGTACATGGTAGCACCTTCTAACTGAAATATTGGACAGAAAGTTTCCATTGCTGTATATGTTGCTTAATTATTATCCTTATAGGAGGGATAATAGTTACTGACAAAAAAGAAGCATCAAAGTTTTACTGAGTCTGCTAGGACTTTTTATTGGGATTAGTGATGCACTTTTAAATAAAACATGCTGCTTCTGGATTAACACCTCTACTAAAGTATAGGAAAATCTACAGTTACTTAAAGATCAAATCAAAATCATTAACAAGCTCAGGAAAAATGCAGGCTTTAGCCCTGGGTGGCTACAGTCCCTCTTTAATGAATTCCAGTCTTCTTTATGGAATTGGTTAAACCCTTTATTAAGCCCTCTCTTGCTTATATGTCTTGTATTAATACTTGAACCCTGTATACTCAATACTGTAACTCAAATTGTTTCTTCTCCTCTAGAAGCAACCAAATTCCAAATGGGTGTTATAAACTGGATCACGCGTGGACACGCCCTATTTCCAAAACCCTTAGACAGACCCCAGGAAGAGCCCTAGCTGCTGTTCCCCATTCAACGTCCATTTTCAGCAGGAAGTAGCCAGAAAAAGTCGTCACCCAATAACCCCCTAACGGCAATTAGGTTGTCTCCATGGGGGGCTGGGGGGAATGTGATAGGAGTTACTAAGAAATTATTTTAGGCAGATAGAGAGGAAAAGCGGTCCTTGGAAAGTTTTCATTTCTTTTAAAGCAGCTCCAGAAAAGTTTCTTGTCAAGAAGGAAAGCCCAGGCCCTTAGAGCCAGGCAGGCAACCTTAGGTATGCAGATACCGGCCATTAGAAATTGGGTCCACCCAACATGATGATTCCCATGGTTGTCCTCTTGCCCTTGCGCTGACATGTGCCTGGCAACATGGCCCCACCTATCCCCACACGGGTAGAACATCATAGTGCCCTGCATTTGCATATTAATAGACTAGGGTGGCAAGGCCAGTTTTTTCCCGGGCTATGTGAATGACATGCCTACTGAAACCAATCCGCTGAGCCCTATGCAAATCAGGCACCGCCTCCTCCAGCCTATGTATACCTGGCTGGTTTCTGCCCCACTGAGGTCTCCACTCTCAGCTTTGGAGCTCCCCTCTCTGTCTCTGTACAGGGGAGCTTCTTCCTTCTTTCTTCTCCCTTCTTTTTTGCCTACTAAACTCTCCACTCCTTAAAACCACTCCACGTGTGCCCATCTCGTTTTTTTCCAATTCAATGCGAGATGAAGAACCTGGTCTTCCTTCACACATCTGAGCCCTATCAGCAGGGGCTGGACACCAATTGCTCTCTGAAGCTATTCCTAACATTCTTTGTTTTGTTTGCTGTTTTGGCACACTAAGTGTGTAAAGTTTATGAGGCTTAAATGAAATTTTCTGTCTCTACCATTACAATGAGAAAGGAGTAAAATATTTTTATTTTGCAAATCTACTTATGGAATATAGTTTCTAATATACTTATGTTTTAAAAGCCTTCAAAAGCCAAGAGGAAACAAAATACTATCCATTCCTTCTGAGAAATGCACTTCTTTCTGTACCTGATTGTTCTGATAATCCCTGTGTTGATATGTAATGCCACAAAAATGCTCTTGATAGTAACAGGAAAGAGGATCAGACACAGCTAACCATAAAGGTCGGTTGGCTGGCAGGTGCTTAGTAGATGCAAATAGAGGCCCATTCATGCTACTACACCTGCTCCTGAAAAGCATAATGCAAATACAGTATACTAATTTAGGAGGCAAAGAACCATCTAACATCAAACTTTAAAAGAGTTGGCCACAGTTTAATGACATCCCTGCACACCAGCCTCCACCCACACTGCCCTTCATAAGCCCCTAAAAGGAGATTCCATAGTTCTAAACCTGGTCTACAAACACACATATCCTCATTCTCTCCTTTTCTTCTCTTTGGCAGTTTGGCAAAATCTTTAGGGGGAGTTGGAGGAAACATTAGTGTTTAATCTCCTAAATCCACTTCATTCAAAGCTTTGGCTTCAAGTTCTACCCCTGTTAAGGCCTCAGGAAGTTCACTGTCGACACCCTCCCTTTGAACTCAGTCACTAAAATGATCTCAAGGCTAAAGGATAGACCACAGCTCCACTTCACAAGTAAGCTTGCAACACCTGATTTAGGAAAGTTTGCTGTGCAGACAGTTGTAGCTCATCCCTTTTACAGAGCGATCTTGATTTGTTTCCTAGGGTTAAAATTATTTAAATCAAAATCTCTCAGAACTTTGTGGGCATTTGGTAAATTCATGCTGGAGGAGAACTGGCAGAGACATGTTAAATGCACTTGACCACAAGAACCATTTATTTCATCCAATATTTACCAGTTATTCATTGTACACCTACTATAGATTTTGGCACTGTAGATATGAGAAAATGCTATCCCTGACTCACGAAACTTATCCAAAAAGTAGAGAACAAGGCTCAGCCATTCAAATGAAGCCTCAGTTGAATCAAATAAAAATAAGTTTTAAATATTTAATGTGAAAGTCTTCGAGTATGTTAAGAATGGCTTGATTAACTCAGGGATAGAAATTTTACTGATTGAAAGAAAGTTTCAACAAAATACCAATCTTTGAATCTAATTTGACACCCGAAACTAGGCAGTCAAACATTAGCACTATTTTTTCTTCTATAGTTTATAATAAAATTTCTCATGAGAAAAAAGACATTTTTCTTCCAAGCCTGAAAATGGATGGAGAATTTTTAATATTTATTGTTGCGGAGAACAGTAAATAGACTATCCACTTTCACAAATGAAGGCTGGCTTTGAGCCACAGAACATATCTGTTATATCACTCTTTTGACACCATATATTAACAGAAATAATAATTTCCCCACATTGAGTTTCCTATTTACCATCTCTTTAATTATACCCGCTTTAATTGCTGTCATGGAGTGTTGAATTTTATAATCCAAGATACTAAGATGTTTATCTGATATACCACCTCCACACTTAATGTCTTATAATCTCTGCCAAGAATTTAAAAATTTTTGTTGGTCGGACAGGAAGAGGAAATTCCATGGTTTGGTGAACACAGAAATTCTTCAGCACATCTCGGTTATAAAACTGTGTTAAATACACTTAAACTCTATAATTCTATAAGACCCATTTTAGGTTTATATACTGAGCATCCAGTTCCTCACCGTCCTCTCATAGGTTAACCCTGTGTGATACAAGTTCTGCTCCCATAATTCTATGAACAAAACAGCCCTTGATATATAGGTTTGATTTTTTAAATACATTTTCTGTACTTTATTCTAAATGTAACATAAGGTCAACATAGAAAACTGAAAAGCATAAGGAAAGTGAAATATCTGTAATCTTATCAACCATTGTTAATTTTGCCGTATTCCTAGTTTCTTTTTATACATATCAATATGGTACTTTTGTTTTAATGAAAGGACTGCCAAAAGGCACATGCCAATTTGGACTCTGCTTTTTCCACTTACAATGATATCATAGTTTCTCATATTTGGTATTCTTTTGCAATATTTGCTGCATAGAATTCCATCACACAAAGGTAACTGCCAGAAATTCCTCATTACTTTTGCTAGACACTTAGGGTTTACATTTTTTCAAAAATTAATCACATCAGAGTTATGATCACATCAGAGCTTTGATCACATCAGAGCTTTGATCACAGCTCTGATGATTTCTCTGGGAACTGAGAGCCTAACACAAGTCATGTCCACTTTAAGACTTTTAACATTCTGAAAAGTTATGTTACAGAGTGCTGGTCCCCCTGCAACACGTTCACTCACATTGGCTGACGTTTTAATTCTTTGCCAATCTGAGGGGAAGAAATGTCAACTCTTTGTTTGCTCTTTTAATGTCAGTCATGTCCTTTTCCTTTTACCGGTCATTCCGGTTTACTCACAATCCTACAAATCAATCCTGCTCATTCTTAATTTTCCAGTATTGTTCCTCAGATTGTTTCACCAGAAAAGTTCTCCCCCTTATCCACTCTTCACCTAACAATTTCTACCCATCCAAATCCTCCTGCATTTATTGCTTCCAGGAATTTGGCACTTAGGACACCCTTGTCCTTACATTGTTCATGCATATATATTTCGTCTTCAATAAAACATTTAGTTGCTCAAGGGCAAGGGCCCCATAGAGTCTCAATATTCTAATGGCCTGGTGTTGCTTAATAAATTAGATTCGGAAGGGTCCCCTCCAGGGAGGGGAGCAAAGGGCAAATTACCTTGGGGCTGGGAGTGCAGAAGCCAAACCTTTGAGACTGTGAAAACAAGACGGCCCCGAGACGATCCAGTAGCAGACATTCAAGCAAGAAAAACTCAAATATTGTTCCCAATAATGCCTGACTAATGCCAAATACCAAGTAAGGGCCCAGGCAGTCCTGACAGCCTGCAGTGCCCCAGGATAAAACTAACCCTGAGGGGTGCTAGCCCATGGTGACCCCCTGTCTAGACTCTGGATCTCTATTTTTAGGTCGAAGTGCTTTATTCTTGATTCCCGAATTCCCGGAAACTATTACCAAAGCAGCTTAGTTTTCTTTCCACCCTGCCTGGGTCACAAATATGACGGCGAGCCAGTCCTTTCCCGCAGGACGCCTCAGGCTTCCGGGATGGTAGGCCAAGGGTTTATCAAGAAAAAAGGCGGCCTCCGGGAACCTGTTCTGTTAGGTTCCGCCAGGGCCTCCCCCTGTGCCCTCGAAGGCCAAAGCCTGCCCATGAGCGCCGAGGCTCCGCCCCGCGGCCCGCCGATTGGCCCCAGCCGCCCTGGTGACTCGACGCACTTCCGCCCCGGGCGCGGCTCGGGCCACGCCCACCTGTCCTGCAGCACTGGATGCTTTGTGAGTTGGGGATTGTTGCGTCCCATAGCTGGACCCAGAAGGGACTTCCCTGCTCGGCTGGTTCTCGGTTTCTCTGCTTTCCTCCGGAAAAATAACGGCGTCTTCCGCGCCGCGCATGGAGCCTCCCGGCCGCCGCGAGTGTCCCTTTCCTTCCTGGCGCTTTCCTGGGTTGCTTCTGGCGGCCCTGGTGTTGCTGCTGTCCTCCTTCTCCGGTAGGACCCCGGGGCGGGTTCGCGCGTCCGCGGCGAGACTAGAGCTGTCCTCAGTCGGGCAAGAGTCGCGGGGCGGGGCTCACAGCAGGCCGTGCCTGTTTGGGGA
This sequence comes from Gorilla gorilla gorilla, assembly GCF_029281585.2. Classification (NCBI taxonomy): domain Eukaryota; kingdom Metazoa; phylum Chordata; class Mammalia; order Primates; family Hominidae; genus Gorilla; species Gorilla gorilla. The sequence goes on along the minus strand of NC_073224.2, from coordinate 49,025,526 downwards.
CAGGGTTCTCTGAGGGGTGCAGTGCTCAGATCCCGGGGGTATGTGGCGGGGAATGCGAGGACCACGCAGAGCCCGAGGTGAAGCTTGTTTGGTGGCGTCGTGTGCGCGGCCGGCATTTACGCAGGATCTGGCTGCGTCCCTAAAAAAAGCGTGAATCGTGTTTTCGGGATTGAGCCAGTCGGCCAGGGGAGTGCGGACTGGGCGCCCTAGGTGAGGGCTTGCTCTGGAGTGCACAGGTGCGTGGGAGTGTTGCTAGGGCCCGTGCTGTGTCCGTGGTGAGAGTTTGCCCTGTGTTCCCTTGGTGCCTTGGTGAGTGGGGTGTTCATTAGGGCTTGGACAGTACCCGCGGTAAGGGTTGCAGTGCGTCTGCTGTGCCCCATGGGCTGGGCTGGGCGAGCAGGGGCCTGGCCAAGTGTTGCTGGGAGCGTGCTGTGCGCAAGTGGCCTGTGTGCAGAGTTCACTGTGGGCAAGACAGCTCACATGGAGTGAGCGTGGACTCTGGGGCTAGGGAGGGCATGTTGAGTGAGAGCAGGCTCTCAATGGCTGGGGTTAGAGAGGTGGTAAGGGCGCGCCATGCTTTTTGTGCCTTCTGTGAACAGTCTCCGTGTTACCTGAGCTCCTATTAGTTTGTAAATGGCTGCTTTTTTGGGGGGTGGGTGGGCCATCGAGTCTTCTTCCTGTTACCAACCAATATAGATAGTATCTGATTCCATTGCCTAATGGCTTTTTGACATTGTTTTCCTTCTTTTCATTACTTTGAGTCATATTTGAGAGATGTGAAGCAACCTAAAAAACACTGGTAGCCAAACCTAGTGAGAAATTAGTATCCTAACAAAGGAAGGCAGGTAATGTTAATCTCGTTTTCCCCTACAGCTCATAAGCTAAAGCTTAAGGCCTATCCCACTAAATTTATTTTGTATTTCATTGAATGGAATCAATACTTTAAAAAATGCATGCTAGGCCAGGCGCAGTGGCTCACGCCTGTGATCCCAGCACTTTGGGAGGCCCAGGCGGGGTGATTGCCTGTGCCCAGGAGTTCAAGATCAACCTGGGCGACATGGCAAAACCTTGTCTCTACAAAAAATACAAAAATTAGCTGGGCATGGTGGTGTATGCCCGTGGTCCCAGCTACTCTGGGGGCTGAGGTAGGAGATTCACTTGAGCCCAGGAGGTGAAGGCTGCAGTGAGCTGTGATCATGCCACTGCACTCCAGCCTGGATGACAGAGTGAGACCCTGTCAAAACAAAACAAACAAACAAACAAAAAACCCGCTAAGAAATACATGCTTATTGTGCGACACGAACAGAATCAAAAGACAACTATTTTTAATATTTTGGTATATTTGTTTCTGACTTCATGTGCGCGTCATGTGTATCTATGTCCAAATTATATTTAGGATCCAATAACATGTATAGTTTCTACGTTGCATTTTTTTCCTTAGGAGCATTCATTCAACGAATATGGGTCTTGTATGTTTGGTGCTATTACGCTGGTAGGCAATAACAAACCATTCCTATTTTCTTGATCCTTTTTTCACTATTTGTTTACACACACATTCATGCAGGAAGATAAGCAGGGACTTTGTTTTGCTCAATGATAAGTGCTCAGTGCCGGGAACACAGTAGATAACCAATAAATTATTTGCTAAAATGTATTGGGATTGGCAGACATTAAAATCCAAAACATAATAGTGACAAATAAATTATGAACCAAGGGAAGTGCTCTGGAGGCAAGCAGTATAATTTTCAGATATAAATCTGACAGCATTTAACAAATGATTGGAGAGAGGGAAGGCTTCTCTGCTCATCAAACAGACTTTGGGGCATCTGTGCTTGCTGTTCCCTCAGCCCAGGAACATTCTCCTCCTGACCTGCTGCAGAAACAGTCTCGCTCTTCTGCAAACTCAGCTGGAATGTTACACCCTCAGAGACCTTCTCTGATCACCCCACCTCGCGACCCCCCCATCTCAGGTTGAACACATACAACCCAGTTCAAGTCCCTCTTCACTTGTAATCACCCTTTTAAAATGACCTTTTCTGTTCTTTGTCTCACCCTGTCAGAAGGCAGGGATCCTGTCTGTCTTGTCGCACTTGTGGTTCCAAAAGCCCGATTTGTTTACCTCTGTATCTGTTAAATACCAGAAAATTAAATATACTATTTGGCTGGGGCTTAGAGCCTAGGAAAAAGTTCCTCCTGCCTTCAAGAGGAAGGTTCTTTAAAGAGCTATGCTCAGGATGGTCTTTCTGCGGTACCTAAAAAGCTAGGGCAGCGGCAGCTGAGAGCCAGAAAGGATCTGTTTCCCCTATTTGTTGACTCTGCAGGGCTTTCAGTACTTCAATCTTGCATCTCACTGATCATTAAAACGTTCATTTTGAAGGAGGGTAATGGGATTAGGGAGTAGTGGTGATAAGAAGAAAACAAAAGGACTTTTTTTTTTTTCTTTTAAGATTAATGTTTAGAATAGGCTTAGTGCTAGAAGTTCAGCCTGGACAGCATAAGCAGACCTCACCTATACAAAACATGTAAAAAAAAAAAAAATTAGCCAGGTGTGATGTTGCACACCTGTGGTCCTAGCTATTTGGGAGACTGAAGGGGGAGGATCACTGGAGCCCCTCATGGTCAAGGCTGCAGTGAGCCCTGATCATACTCCAGCTTGGATAACAGAGCAAGAGACCCTGTCTCAAAACAAAACAAAACACACACACATATACACACAAACAAACAAAAAAAGAAACAAAATAGGAAGCTGAAGAAGATAATGAAAGCGATTTGAAATAGAGGAACATAGAATTATGAAATGAATAGGGTGCAACATGGAAAATAACAAAACTAAGAATGAAGAGAAGGAAAAACAAAGTTAAGTTTGAGGTTCACAAGGGTAAATCAAGACAGGTATGAAACCTAGAGAAAGTAAAAATGAGAAGTCACGATGCTAGGCAGAGAGAATACATGAATTAAAATAAACATTCAATTTTTGGAGCAACTCACTCTCACAAGGAGAAGGTTTCGTAAGCAGACAGTGCTGTGCATGGGAGACCTGCCCTCTCAAAGGTAGTTGCCAAATGGTTCCAGATAGTTGAAGGAAACATGTATCAAATTTCAGGCCAGTCTCATTCCTCCAGAAGAGGAGCTGCTTTTTTGGACAAAACCTGCAATCTCCTGTTGTGCGTGGTCTCTTCTGCCTATTTTAGGTGTTTTCCTTATTTCCAGTGAAAGAAGCCAAGATCAGTAAGCACTTACACAGTAGCGTCTCAGTTTCCTTACTGGGCATACTACAATGCAAAGAGAGCAGTCCATATCTGGTCACCTGCCAGGATACCAGAAGACTGGGAGATAGGCAGCACAAGAAATGGCTAAATCTTCTTTCTCCATTGTTCTGTAGAATGATTATTTTCAATATGAAATTGATTACAATATATTCTTCACATTGTTTTGTGTTTGACAGCAGTGGACTTTGAATACCAAATTTTTTTTGAATAGCTACTCTGAGTGACATATTGTGCTGGGTGTTGTGGCCACATGGATGAATGGAGTCGGCCTTGTTAACTATTAAACACAAAAGCATGTGATAGTTACCTGAGAGATCCATGCAGGGGAGAGTCCAGGGGAGGATGACTGATCACTGCTTCCCAGGGGGAGGCAGAAAATGCTTCCTGGAGGACATGATGGGTGGATTAAGGAAGATGAGTTGAGCAGGAGTTGTAGCTACCAGCCAGGGAGGAAGGGTATTCAGAGCAGAGGAAGCAAGGTGAGCAAAGGCACCAAGATGTGACACTACTGGACTGCCAAGCTATTCAGTGTGGCAGAGTAGGGCAAAGGAGGCAAGAAAGAAGGAAGAGGATTAAATCACAGGGTGAGTAATTCTGAAAAGCAACAGACTCATCAGGAATAAACACTCACCATCATAAATTCAGACTTTCACGTTATTACCTGTCCTTTTAGGGCAACTTGAGCCTTTTGTTTGACTTAGCACAACATGAATCCAAACTAGGGTTGTTTTGATTTTCCCAGGCACGGTAGCAGACAATTTCTTGAATACTTATTTGCAGATAGAGTTTGTCAGTGTCAGCATTTCTTGAGCACCCACAAGGTGAGTATAGTAGAAAAAGAAGAACATGGTTCTTGACCCCCAGGAACTTGCCTTTTAAGAGAAGACACCCTGAAGTGACAAGCTGTTATAAGTTAGTGTTTTAAACTATGGAAGAACAATCTGAGCAGAGTACTCTATACTGTAGAAGACTTCTTAGAGGAGAAGTTACTTTTGAAATGAATTTAGAAAAATGTGGGGAAAGATGCATCCATATATATTTTAAGATCAAAGACATTAATGCTGTCTCTTCAGTTTATTGTCGAATGTTTATTCCCAAACAAACCAAAAGCTAATAGGATGTTACTTAAAACATGCAAGTCCCATTTCCTCCACTACTATGAGCACTCAGGTAAAAGCATGGAACAGTCATTTAAAATCTTGCCAAGGGCCTTTCTGTTTTTTCTGTACTACCTGCTGCCAGACCACAGTCCGTGGCTGATGAAAGTGATATCAGTACTTCATCTTCATGTTCCTATTCTCTTATCCCTAGATGCCTGTGAGGAGCCACCAACATTTGAAGCTATGGAGCTCATTGGTAAACCAAAACCCTACTATGAGATTGGTGAACGAGTAGATTATAAGTGTAAAAAAGGATACTTCTATATACCTCCTCTTGCCACCCATACTATTTGTGATCGGAATCATACATGGCTACCTGTCTCAGATGACGCCTGTTATAGTAAGTAAACAAACCTCTTTTTTTTTTTTCTGCTTGCTCTAGAGATTTGCATACATTTTGGGGTACATATTCCACTATGGTGATGATGATTTTCTTCTTGTAAAATGAGGTTCAAGATAACAATGCATTTTTGCAAGCTTTGAGAAATCAAAATCTCCAAGAAATCATTTTCCTGGCAATAGATTGCCTGGGTGAATATGAATCTTAAGTTTGCCCTTATAATAAGTAAATAATGAAAATCATATTCCCACCCATTCAAAAGAGCACTGCAGAATTTTGATTTTGATTCAGATCTGTTTTATAACTGGATTGAAAACTCTCAAAATTATTTTCTTTTAGGAGAAACATGTCCATATATACGGGATCCTTTAAATGGCCAAGCAATCATTGCAAATGGGACTTACGAGTTTGGTTATCAGATGCACTTTATTTGTAATGAGGGGTAAGTTGCTCCTTAGAGGAAATAAGGGAAGTGTTAGTAATTTTATTTTTGTTTTGCTTCTCTTCTTAAGCATTCCTGTAAACTTAATTTTGCTTTCTATGTGACAAGTTATACTTCTAGCCAAACAACTCTTGGATGTTTTATGGAGATAGGCAAGATATATAGTAAATAGAAAGTAATTGATATTGAAGGAAAGCAAAACTACTTGCTGTTTCTGACAATAAGTCTGTTGTAAGCATTAAGAATGTAGTAATCATGAGAATTTATCCTTCACAACTGAGTGTCCCCTATTTAAATCTGCCAACTCTTAGAGTTGAAGTAGGGCTCACAAAAATGAGAAATAGAATTGCCAACTAAAGATACACTTGTATCCAGATGACTCTGTAAAGTGTTATCAGACCAGAACTGACCCGGTTAGCCTTTACCATCATGTTGATCAAAATCTCTCAGTTGAAAAACCTTATTTTTGAGACTGCTACAATGTGAAGCATCTCAAGAGCAGGTACTGAGACCTCGGTAATAGCCTTTGTTCTGTAGGGTTTTGAAGTCGTATATTGGAGATACTAGACATTTAAGATAAATGTGCATTTAGAGAGTAAATGTAAGTATTCTGCTATAACAGAATACTTGAGGCTAGGCATTTATAAAGAAAAGAAATGTATTTGGCTCATATTTCTGGAGGCTGGAGAGTTCAAGGGGATGGCAGTAGTGTCTGGCAAGGGCTTTTGTGCTGCATCATAACATGCTGGAAAGTGAAAGGGAAATTTAGCATGTGCAAAAAAGACAAAGCACAAGGGAGGGGGTTCTCGCTTTATAACAACGTGCTCTTATGGTAATGAATCCAAGCCTACAAGAATGAGAACTCATTCCCTCAAGAATTAATGAACACCCTCTAGAAAGGCATTATACCTCTTAATGACCTAATCATTTCTTAAAGGCCCCACCACCTCTCAATGCTGTTACACTGGCAATTAAATTTCAATATGAGTTTTGGTAGAGACAAACCAGATTCAAACAATAGCAGTAACACACCATAATATAGAAAAAGTAAGTGAGTCTTGGAGGAAAAATCAGCTGTGACTATGTAAGGCAACTGACAGTTTTTAAAATTTGGTCAAGTAGAAATATTGGAATATTCAGTTGACACATACTGCTTGCTAGGCACACCGAGGGATACCAAAACTTTAAGACAGCGACCTTCCTAAAAGAAATTCTAACCTTATTGAGAAATAATATATACTGAGAGCAATAAAAGCAAAATACTAAATGAGTAATACCAAATAAGTAGAATTATTCATGATAATTACTCTAAGAGTCCAGAAGGAGGAGAGATTCCTGTGAATTTAAATCAGGGAAGATTTCATTGAGTATAGGGGTATACTTAATGAAAGTGTTCTTATACTCAGCTATTCCTAGAAATACACTCTGTTCTAAATAATATTAATAGAAGCTAAAACTCATGTAGCACTATCTATGTGCCAAATGCTAACTTATCTAATCCCCTAAACAACCCCATGTACTGTTATCCCCTTTTAATCAATTAGGAAGCTGAGTGAAGGAACTTTAAGTGACTTACCCAAGCTCAAGAAACTAGATAAGTTGAGAAGCAGGGACTTGAATCTAGCCATTCCAGCTCTAGGGCCTGTTCTCTCTACACAGTCCTTGTCCTTACTGTGCAAAGTGGTGTGAGAAAAGGCACAGAAATGAATGTGTAATGTGATTGCAGGAGGCAGCAAAGAGGCTGGGTGGAAAGGCACAGCAGATTTATTTAGACATCTTTGCTCTTGGCCAATATATATTCAAATGGAGAAACTCTATTTGATTAAATTGCAGATTTATTTAGCACTTTCATTATATAGTATGTTGTTTAAGAAACCACCCGCTCAAACTACTGTAGTGTAGAAAAGAAACCATATAAAAAATTCCTTCATTATTATGTGTGTCTTATTAATTGCTATACAAAACAGTAACCCTTTCTTTTCTCATTTAGTTATTACTTAATTGGTGAAGAAATTCTGTATTGTGAACTTAAAGGATCAGTAGCAATTTGGAGCGGTAAGCCCCCAATATGTGAAAGTAAGTAAATTCTTTTTTTTTAAATTTAGACCAGTAGTCCTCAAAGATTTTTGCCTCTTTTACACCCTTTACACTTTAAGATTAACAAAGATCCCAAAGAGGTTTCTTTTATGTGGGTTATATCTATTGGTATTTATCATATTGGAATTCAAACGGAGAGGTTTTTAAATAATTATTGATTCTTTTTGGTTTTGTTTATGTTTTTCCTAAGACACGGTCTCAGGCTATTTCCCAGGCTGGGGTGCAGTGGCACAATCTCAGCTCACTGCAGCCTCAGCCTCTCCAGTAGCTGGGGCTTCAGGCATGTGCCACTATGCCTGGCTTTTTGTAATTTTTGAAGAGACGGGGTTTTGCCATGATGCCCAGGCTGGTCTTGAAATCCCATGCTCAAGCAGTCTGCCCCCGTGGGCCTCCCAAAGTGCTGGGATTACAAATGTGAGCCACCCCACCTGGCCTGATTAATTTGTAAGAATAAATGCAATACAAATTAACATATGTAACATAATTTTTATGAAAAATAATACTTTTCCAAATCAAAATAAAATTAGTGAGAATGGTGGCATTGTTCACATTTTTTGCACATCTCTTCAACATCTGGCTTAAAGCAAGATTGTATTTGGCCTGTTATGTTATCACACAATATGTAGCCTTTGGAAAAATATCACTATATTCTTATTAGGATCAGAGTGAAAAAAGACAATAATATTTTGGTGGTATTGTGAATCACCAATTTAGAAAATGGATATATTTATAAATTGCAAAGGATTTCTTAACTAGCACCGAGTTAAGCATATTTTCTCATTAATTGTCAGCATTTCTTGTGATGACTAGAACAGAACTTAGCACGGCCTTGCAAATAAATATAGGCGTATTAGGCCGTTTTCGTATTGCTCTAAAGAAATACCTGAGACTGGGTAATTTATAAAGAAAAGAAGTTTAATTTGCTCATGTTTCTACAAGCTGTACAGGAAGCATGGTGCTGGCATCTGCTGGGGGTTTGGGTAGGCCTCGGGAAACTTAACAATCATTGGGAAAGACAGAAGGAGAGCAAGGTGTCTCACATGGCAGGAGCAGGAGCAAGGTGGGGAGGACGGGAGGTGTTGCACACTTTTAAATAACCAGATCTCCTAAGATCTCAGTATCATGAGAATAGCACCAAGGGGATGGTGGCTAAACCATTCATGAGAAATCTACCCCCATGATTCAAACACCTCCCACCAGGCCCCACCTCCAACATTGTGGACTACAATTTGACATGAGATTTGGTGGGAACACAGATCCAAACCATATCAATAGGTATTTACACTTTAAGAAAATGAGATTTGTTCTGAAAGTTAGTTACTCCATTAATGGTTTGAATTTGGGATGATATATTTGCTCATAGAAACCTTCTTTTAAATCCATATTGAATTCACAACCAGCTTGTAGAAACCCTATAAATTTTACTAATGCTGTCTTAATCTTTTACATTTCCTTTCCTCCTTTTCTTCATTTTTAAGAGGTTTTGTGTACACCACCTCCAAAAATAAAAAATGGAAAACACACCTTTAGTGAAGTAGAAGTATTTGAGTATCTTGATGCAGTAACTTATAGTTGTGATCCTGCACCTGGACCAGATCCATTTTCACTTATTGGAGAGAGCACGATTTATTGTGGTGACAATTCAGTATGGAGTCGTGCTGCTCCAGAGTGTAAAGGTAGTGTTTCAATTTATTTCCTTCTTCATTTGTAAATACTATGGAAACATTTTGTAAATAGTTTTATCTACAAATAAACAAAGCAGGTGTATGTGCTTCCTCCTCCTGTATAATTGGTTTCTAATTTATTTTAATTCAGGTCAATTCAAGTCAAAAAATAGTTCTAGCTAGAGTTCCCTATTTCTCACCCCCACATGTTCTTGGCATTTCATTTTATACAGTGTGAACTACTGTGTATCTGCATGAGTTAGAAGTTTTTGTTTGAAAGAACCAAAAAAAAAAAAAAAATACACACTGGCTTAAAGTTTCATCTTGTATTACAAGAAATCTAAGAGTTCTGGCTATGGTAGTGGTAAACTGTGACAGACTAATCATCTCACAAATAAAAATGATAAACTCTGGATAAAAAAAATTTTTTTTTTAAAGACCAAATGTTTAAGGCACTCTGGAGTGACCGAAAGTATGAAGACCATGTAGGGGACTTGCCCATTTAAAGAAAGAAATCACTGAATAACAGTGATTTAAAAGTATATACTCCCCAAGTACACATGAAACATTCTCCAAAGTAGACCATATTCTAGACAATAAGACAACTTCTAACAAACTTCAAAAAATTGAAATCATTCAACATGCATTATCACAATAGAATGAAAGCAGAAATCAATAACAAAGCCAATCCCCAAAGAATTGGAAAGTGTACAGGACACTTCTAAATAACCCATGCATAAAAGAAGTGGTCAGCAGGGAGATTAGAAAGTGTTTTGAATTGAATAAAAACACAACATCTCAAAATATCCAAATATGTAGGATGCAGCTAAAGCATTGCTTACAGGGGAATGTATAGCATAATATACTTGTGTTAGAAAAAAAGAAAAGTCTCAAATCAATGATCTAATTTTCCACCTTAAGAAACTAAAAAAGAGCAAGTTAAATCCCAAACTAGCAGATGTAAGGAAATGATAAAGATAGAGCCAAAATCAATGAAATTGAGAAGAGAAAAAAAAATGGAGGAAATCAGTGAAACCAACAGTTGCTACTTGGAGATCAATAAAGTGTGTAAACCTGTAGCCAGACTGACAAAAAAAGACGCAAATTAACCAATACTGAGAATGAAAGAAGTGGTGGCCAGGCGTGGCACCACAGCCAGCTTGAAGACCCTGCCCTCCTGCAGCCGGCAGGGGCAGTCACTCCCGGACTTGTCCTTTTAGAAGCTCCAGCTTTACCACTTGCTGGTGGAGCCCAACCACTGCCGCAGGGTCCTCATCGCCAACACGCCTGGCAGATCCAAGAGGAGATGGCCCAGGATGAGACGTGGCACACACAGGCACCCGAGAGTGTGGGATTGGCGTTGTTCCACTGCCTGGTTTCTGCAGAGATCCTGTGCCGGTGGCCTGTGCCCGCCATGTGGAAGCCAGAGGGGGTGTGCCATGCCCCTGCTTTGGACACTGCTGCGTGAAGGGGCCAGTTTTCAGACCTTTGCTCTGTCACCTCAGCACTGGCGCCAGGAGCCCTGAAGAGCAGCATCTGGGAGATGGACAGCCCTGGGGAAAATAGAGGAGGCGTTCAGAAGTAGCTAGATGAGATATTTGAAATACTGAAGACCAAAAACCCCAGTTTGCATGGAAGAACTGGCCTCAGATGTGGTCAGTTCCTATGATGACCTGGACACACGGTGCTGACCCACACGATGGGAGGTGGCCCTGCAAAGCATTCAGAGGCTTGGCCCTGCTGCCGTCCGGCCTCCCACCTCCAGCTGCAATTGCGTTCTGACCTGGGCAAGTAGGAACATGTAGTGGAGATCCTGATGGAGACCTGAGCCAGGCGTCCCGGAGTGCTGGCCAGGCATGGAGTACGGGATCCAGCTAAGGGAGTCTGGCCAGCCTATAGCCCCCCAGCCTTGCTGGCTCCTCTGCTAATTCCAGCAGGGTCTGCAGCCCCAGACCCATCCCCTTCCTTCCCATCTGCAGAGGGCAGGCCAGAGGCTGGTCTCAGTGGGAGCTAGGGCTCTCCTCAAAGGCTTTTTGACCTTGGGCCAGTCTTGACATCCCCACAGCCCTGCGCCCCTCATCACTTTTCGTGTCTCTCGGAGGACGGTGAGCTGCAACTGCAGCAATCTTGTTTAAATTTAGGTAGGTGAATTTCTTAGAATTAAGTTTCATATGTTTTGAGCAATAAATTTTCTTAAGATATATATATTTTAATCTTTTTAGTTTTATCTCTGAATATTTTTAATTTTTTTTCAATGTATTTTTTTTCTGGACACATTCTGTGCTGCTACATTAGAGCCTACACAGTTTAGTTGGTACATTTCACTCTTTTAAGGTTCAAATAAGGGATTTTATTTTCCAGTGAGTTTCCCTGCATTGTTAACAAGTCAACAGCGTTAACGTATGATTTTTTGGGTTTTTTTTTTTTTGTATACTTTAAATTTGTGTGCAACCCTTCTCCTTTATGCCCTGTGTTACAGTGAGAGCTTGGTCAAAGTGGGGAAAACACACACAGCTGCTACACTTTTTTTTTTTTTTTTTGTCATTGGAACATTTGTGCCATGTCTTCCTAGACTTAAGTGTAAATTATGGAGGGTTTTATTTGACAATTTATATGTAAATGTCATTGAAGGCTAAGGTTAAATCTTTGGAAATCACAGACACCAGTTGATCTTTAGAGACCTCAGATCCCCTCAGGTGGCGCCTTGTGATAGGCGGTGTTCTGGGAGGCTTCCTGTCAGGTTCCACAGCACAGGCACCTGCTCTGGGCACGGACTGAGCTCCTGGGGTGTGCACGGAGCTGCGGTGCGCCAGTCACATGCGCTTGGAAACAGCGTGTGCTGCTGGATTGGAAATGCCTATGTTGCTCTGTTAAATTGGTGCTGGAGCAAAAACTTAAGGTTAAATTTAAGTCTAGAATGAAAGAAATCTGAATCCATGTAATTAATGGCCGCTCCATCTTGAGAGTCCTTGACGGCCCTGCCTCAGGAAGTGAGGTGGGGGTGCCTACACCTTTCACTTTCCTTCCTCACGTCCACCCCGTATGTGTTTCTCATCCTTTTTCTGACTTCCCCCCATCCCTTAGCCAAAAAGCTTTATATTCTTTTGTGCATATGGCCTTTCTTTAATATCGGTGATGTAAACTTTACTTGATTACTTTACAAAATTATTCAACAGACAAACAAAAGAATGAAAAAGAGAATATCACTAAATATCCTACAGACATTTAAAGGATGATAAGGGAATATTATAAACAACTTTATGCCTACAAATTTGACAACTGAAATGGACAGATTCCTTGAAAGATACAAAATGTCAAAACTCACTTGAAGATATGGATAACCTGAATACTCCTATATCTACCAAAGAAATAAAATTTGTAGTTAATAACCTACTGAAGGCCCAGATGGCTTCACTGGGGAGTTCTACCAACCATCTAAGGAATAAATCATAGCAATTCTACACAAGCGTTTCAAGAAAGTGCAAGAGGAGGGAACACTTCTCAACCCATTTTATGATGATAGCATTGTCCTGATACGAAAACCAGAAAACAAAAACATTATAAGAAAATTACAAATAATATCCTTGATGAACACAGGACCAAAAATCTTCAACAAAATATTAGCAAACCAAATCCTGTGATACATAAAAAGAAAAGTAAATCATGACCAAGTAGGATTTACCCTATGAATGCAAGATTAGTTCAAATGCAAAAATTAATCAATGTAATTTGCCACATCAGGAGACTATTAAGGAGAAAAAAAATCATGTGATTATCTTATTAGATGCAAAAAACAAAGAAAGTGTTTGACAGAATTCATCATCTTATTTTTTCATGATAAAACTTCTCAGCAAACTAGGAACAGAAGGGTACTATCTATCTTACCCTGATAACAGACATCTACAAAAATCTCACAGCTAACATTACACTTAATGGTTCAAAAAAATAATACTTAGTGGTAAAAAGTAACATTGTACTTAGTGGTTAAAAAAACCTTACTTACATTTCTGTCTAATTAATAAAGACCTAATTCTGGAAGGAAAACAGTGAGGATGTCCACTCTTACCACTCCATCCAGCATTGTATTGGAGATCCCACCCAGTACAGTAAGGCAAGAGAAAGCTATTAGGCACACATGTTGGAAAAGAAGAAATAAAAACTGTCTCTACTCACAATGAGATGCCACTAAATACCTATTGGAAAGGCTGAAATGTAAACACACACACCCCAAACTGACAATACCAGGTATTGACAAGGATATGGAGCAGATGAAACTCTCACATACTGATGGTGACAATCAAAGTGCAATGACCACTTTGGGACATTTTTGGCATTTCTTATAAAGTTAAACATACTCTTATCATACAACTCGGCAACCCAAATAAACTGAAAACATTTTCACACAGAAACTTATATGAGGATGTTCACAGCAGCCTTATTCATAATCACCCCAAACTGCAAATCGCCACATGTTCTTGAGTTGGTGAATGCATGAACCACCTGTGCTACCTCTAAAAGATGGACTCATACTCAGCAATAAAAAGGAATGAACTCCTGATTCATGCAGCAACACAAATGAATTTTGAAAGCATCATGCTTAGTGAAATAAGCCATACTAAGAAGACTAATTTCATTTATGTGACATTCTGAAAAAGTCCCACTGTAGGGATAAAAACAGATCAATGGTTAGCTGGTTGTGGAAGTGGGGATGAGGGGGAAGAGAGGTAACTCACAAAAGAGCATGAGGAAATTCTGGAGAGTAATGGAACTTTTCTGTATCTTTACTATGGTGGTAGTTACATGATTATTTGCATTTGTCAAAACTCATACAGCTGTACACTTGAAAGGGTGAATTTTACCGTATATAAATTATATCCAATAAACTAACCTTTACAAATAACATTAGGTACAATTAGACACAACAAAAGGTCAGTGAACCTGAAGACAGGTGAATAGAAATTGAACCTTATTTAAGAAGAAATGTTGACTAAAGAAAGAGAGAGGCTTACAGACCTGTGGGAGAGTATCAAGCAGTGAAACATACATGTAATTGGAGTTTCAGAAAGACAGGAGAGAGAATGGTGTAAAATATTATTTGAAAAAATATTGGCCAAAAATTATCCAAATTAGATCAAAACAACCTCAGATCCAGGAGATTTCAGTGAACCTTCAGCAGGATGAATAAATTATTAAAATTTACCACCACCACCACCCCCCTGCAGTAGTTTGGTAAAAACTACCAAACAAAAGTTTAAAAAGCAGCCAGTGAGTGGGGAAAACAACAAAAAACCATATTACATTTAGGAGGGCAGGGACAAGTAAGAATGACAGCCAGCCAAGTTTTCTTAAGAAAATGTGGTTACAATATGGTTATGTCTGTTAGCGCTGAAAGAAAAATAAAACACCCTAGAATTCTGTATCAAGGAGAATATATTAGTTAACATTTAAAGTCTTTTAAAAAATGTTTTTAACATCTTGCATTCCATTCCTTGTCTCTATTCACACTGGAAATTACTACTTTGTACTACTTTTTCTGTTAAAGCAGATATCCATTAATTTGGAGGTTTCTCTAATTTTCCAGTGGTCAAATGTCGATTTCCAGTAGTCGAAAATGGAAAACAGATATCAGGATTTGGAAAAAAATTTTACTACAAAGCAACAGTTATGTTTGAATGCGATAAGGGTTTTTACCTCGATGGCAGCGACACAATTGTCTGTGACAGTAACAGTACTTGGGATCCCCCAGTTCCAAAGTGTCTTAAAGGTACAAAGGTTATCTTTTTTCCGTCTTGGTTTGTTATTGTTGTTGCTGTTCATTTTAGACTTTATTTCTTTGATATTAACTATCAGTCATACAGAATAACTGAAAAGAAACAATTTTAGTATTTAACTCTGTCTTGTATTCATTTCTGTGCCAGATGTATGACACGAAATTCACATAAAATTCTGCTGTTGTGATTTTTTGTGCTTTTCCAGGGTTCTTAGCATGTTATGTACATTGCATGGGTATATGCTTTTAATATTTTTATGTATAAAAAGTAAATTACAACAACTTTTTGGAATTGAAACATGTGCATTTTTATCTAAGTAAGTCAGCAATGGCATAATTCATATAAATGAAATGAGAGCAATAACTCCCAAGTGGTCGATCTTCTAACATTATTTTGTTTCCTAGTGCTGCCTCCGTCTAGTACAAAACCTCCCGCTTTGAGTCATTCAGGTTTAGTAGCTTCTTCCTTATATGTCTCAAAAATCTTGTAAATTCCTGGAGAAAATGCCAGCAATAACTCCCAAGTGTTTGGTCCAATCTACATTATTATTTTGTTTTCCAGTGTCGACTTCTTCCACTACAAAATCTCCAGCGTCCACTGCCTCAGGTTTAGTAATTTCCTGCTTATATTTTTTCAAAAATCCTTTAAATTCCTGGTGATTTTTTTAAAAATCCTTCAAATTTCTGGTGATGTTCACTTATTTTTAGTAATGAAAGGAGGGAGGACATTTGTATAGCCATTTTAGTTGTTATACATAGTGATTCTAAAATTATTTGCCATAATCTGATATAAACAGGAATATGACCTTGGGAAAGTTGTATAAATTTTGAATGTGTTTATATATATATGTTTACATTATATATAGAGAAATTGATTTAGTACCTTCCTTATTGGGTATTAGTAAGGTATAAGTGGGATGCATTTAAAGCACTTAGCACAGTGCCTGGTGTAGAGAAAGCTCTTAGAGCTAGCTAATATGACTTATCCTACACTTAAATTAATGTTAGGGAAGGGGAAGGTTCATGTATGTTTGTTAGTATGTGTGTGTGTTAATATGTTAATATGTTTGTTTGTTAATATGTGTGTTTTGTGTCGTCAACTTTGCTATTTTATTCTTTTCAGAAGTGATCTGTTGACACCTTTACTGAGTTTGTTCCTATTGCAGGACTCTTTCATTTTCTGGAATGCAACTAGTTTGAGTCTTCTGATGTAAAACATTTAAACAGGGAAATTTCTGCTGTCCTCAGAACAAGATCTGTATTTCTGCCTCTTCCCTACCCACCCCTCTTCCACACATCATAATGTTATTTATTTTTTTTCTCTTTAGTGGGCAGTTTTATCTGGCAATAGCAACTCAATTTTATAGCAACTGAAAGGCAGGAAAAGTCCTTATTTACTGAAATAAAATAGAAGACTTTTGCAGGGACTCCTGGTCAACCACTGTGCTTATGACTGGAGAGATTATTTTGATATGACGGAAGGAATTATCCTGATTTCAGCACTGCCATCTCTGGTTTCACTTTGCTTCCAGCAGAAGCAAGAGACAATAGTAATTGTGGGTAGCACTTTAGTCTGGGCAGACTGTGCTTAGTTAACATCATTTCTGTGGTCTTCAGTTTCCCTTTAGTATAATGTGAGTGTTGAACTGAAATCTCAATCACTGGCTTCTAATTTGGTTATATATTTCCTATCTCCCTAATATTTTAAAGGATCGAAGAGAATTATGCATGTTAACATAGTAATTAAGATACCTTCTTATAGGCTGGGTGGGGTAGCTCACACCTGTAACACCAGAACTTTGGGAGGCCGAGGTGGGTGGATCACGAGGTCAGAAGTTCAAGACCAGCCTGGCTAACTGGCTAAGTTGGTAAAACCCCATCTCTACTAAAAATACAAAAATTAGCGGGGCACGGTGGCAGGCACTTGTAATCCCAGCTACTCGGGAGGCCGAGGCAGGAGAATCACTTGCACCCAGTGGGCAGAGGTTGCAGTGAGCCAAGATCACGCCACTGCACTCCAGCCTGGGTGACAGAGTGAGACTCTGTCTCAAAAAAAAAAAAAAAAAAAAAAAACCTTCTTATAATTCCTGTAAGAGCTTGGTAACTGGTAGCCTCCTGAGTTGAGTGCTGTAGGGTTTGAGGGGCAGGAAGAGATGAGTTTTTTAGTGGACTGATACATGAGCAAAACAAGATTGCATGTGAAATTTATACTCAGTGAGGCATCCAGGCTTAACTCACATGCTCCTAGTGAGTATATGCACTAATACTACGTTTGTTGATACAGTCTTTTGAAAGAGTTGATGATAAGCATTTCATAAAGTATTTATAAAACACTGGTATAGCTTAGTGTTGGAGAGCAGAAGAGAGAATTGCTTGGGATTGTCAATGATTTCTTATCATCTGCTAGAGGAAGACTAAATAACAACATAATGATGTTAAGGTAGATCTAAATGTGTTAACAAGAAGAAATGTCGAGGAAGTCCTAAGTGGAAAAGAGAAAGATATAAATTATGTAGTATCATACTACTTACAGTTTTTAAAAAGATACATATGTTTACCCCAAGCACATTCCTTTTTTTTTTTTTGAGACAGAGTCTTGCTCTGTCACCCAGGATGGTTGCAGTGGTGTGGTCTTGGCTCACTGCAACCTCCGCCTCCCAGGTTCAAGCGGTTCTCCTGCCACCTCAGACTCCCAAGTAGCTGGTGATTACAGGCACCCACCACTATGCCGGCTAGTTTTTTGTATTTTTAGTAGAGATGGGGTTTCTCCATGATGGCCTGGCTAGTCTCGAACTCCTGACCTCAAGTGATTCACCTGCCTTGGCCTCCCACACTGCTGGGATTACAGGCGTGAGCCACCACGTCCATCCTCACATTACTTTCATGATAGTTATCTTCTAAGATTTCCACTATAAAATAGTGTGGTGAGCATTCTTGTACATACATCTTACATACTTGTGCAAATATATATGTAGGTTAAATTCTAAGATGTGGAATTGCAAAGTTTGTAAAGTATGTGTAGTTTTCATTTGATAAACTTAAAAAATCAATATCAAAATTAAAGTCATAATTTTATATTGATAAGGCCCTGGTGAATTTATAAAATCAAACTTATTTTTCTAGGTCCTAGGCCTACTTACAAGCCTCCAGTCTCAAATTATCCAGGTTGGTTAACTCTTTATCCTACTGATATTGTTAAGAATTTATTTATTTATTTTTATTATACTTTAAGTTCTAGGGTATGTGTGCACAGTGTGCAGGTTTGTTACATAGGTATACGTGTGCCATGTTGGTTTGCTGCACCCATCAACTCATCATTTATATTAGGTATTTCTCCTAATGCTATCCCTCCCCCAGCCCCTAACCCCCGACAGGCCCCGGTGTGTGATGTTCCCCACCCTGTGTCCATGTGTTCTCGTTGTTCAACTCCCACCTATGAGTGAGAACATGCGGTGTTTGGTTTTCTGTCCTTGTGATAGTTTGATTAGAATGATGGTTTCCAGCTTCATCCATGTCCCTGCAAAGGACATGAACTCATCCTTTTTTATGGCTGCATAGTATTCCATGGTGTATATGTGCCACATTTTCTTAATCCAGTCTATCATTGATGGACATTCGGGTTGGTTCCAAGTCTTTGCTATTGTGAATAGTGCCACAATAAACATACGTGTGCATGTGTCTTTATAGTAGCATGATTTATAATCCTTTGGGTATATACCCAGTAAGGGATTACTGGGTCAAATGGTATTTCTAGTTGTAGATCCTTCAGGAATCACCACACTGTCTTCCACAATGGTTGAACTAATTTACAGTCCCACCAACAGTGTAAAAGTGTTCCTGTTTCTCCACATCCTCTCCAGCATCTGTTGTTCCTGACTTTTTAATAATCACCAATCTAACTGGCGTGAGTGGTATCTCATTGTGGTTTTGATTTGCATTTCTCTGATGACCAGTGATGATGAGCATTTTTTCATATGTCTGTTGGCTGTATAAATGTCTTCTTTTGAGAAGTGTCTGTTCATATCCTTTGCCCACTTTTTGATGGTGGTGTTTTTTTCTTGTAAATTTATTTAAGTTCTTTGTAGATTCTGGATATTAGCCCTCTGTCAGATGGGCAGATTGCAAAGATTTTCTCCCATTCTGTACGTTGCCTGTTCACTCTGATGATAGTTTCTTTTGCTGTGCAGAAGCTCTTTAGTTTCATTAGATCCCATTTGTCTATTTTGGCTTTTGTTGCCATTGCTTTTGGTGTTTTAGTTATGAAGTATTTGCCCATGCCTATGTCCTGAATGGTATTGCCTAGGTTTTCTTGTCGGGTTTTTATGGTGTTAGGTCTTACATTTAAGTCTTCAATCCATCTTGAGTTAATTTTTGTATAAGGTGTAAGGAAGGGATCCAGTTTCAGCTTTCTACATATGGCTAGTCAGTTTTCCCAGTACCATTTATTAAATAGGGAATCCCTTCCCCATTTCTTGTTTTTGTCAGGTTTGTCAAAGATCAGATGGTTGTAGATGTGAGGTGTTATTTCTAAGGCCTCTATTCTGTTCCATTGATCTATATATCTGTTTTGGTACCAGTACCATGCTGTTTTGGTCACTGTAGCCTTGTAGTATAGTTTATAGTCAGGTAGCTTGATGCCTCCAGCTTTGTTCTTTTTGCTTAGGATTGTCTTGGCTATATGGACTCTTTTTTGGTTCCATATGAACTTTAAAGTAGCTTTTTCCAATTCTGTGAAGAAAGTCAGTGGTAGCTTGATGTGGATAGCATTGAATCTATAAATTACCTTGGGTAGTATGGCCATTTTCCCAATATTGATTCTTCCTATCCATGAGCATGGAATGTTCTTCCATTTGTTTGTGTACTCTTTTATTTTGTTGAGCAGTGGTTTGTAGTTGTCTTTGAAGATGTTCTTCACATCCCTTGTAAGTTGGATTCCTAGGTATTCTCTTTGTAGCAATTGTGAATGGGAATTCACTCATTATTTGGCTCTCTGTCTATTATTGGTGTATGGGAATGCTTGTGATTTTTGCACACTGATTTTGTATCCTGAGACTTCGCTGAAGTTGTTTATCAGCTTGTGGAGATTTTGGGCTGAGACGATGGGGTTTTCTAAATATACAATCATGTCATCTGCAAACAGAGACAATTTGACTTCCTCTTTTCCTAATTGAATACCCTTTATTTCTTTTTCTTGCCTGATCACCCTGGCCAGAACTTCCAACACTATGTTGAATAGGAGTGGTGAGAGAGGGCATCCTTGTCTTGTGCCGGTTTCCAAAGGGAATGTCCAGTTTTTGCCCATTCGGTATGATATTGACTGTGGGTTTGTCTTAAATAGCTCTTATTATTTTGAGATATATTCCATCAATACCTAGTTTATGGAGAGTTTTTAGCATGAAGGGTTGTTGAATTTTGTCAAAGGCCTTTTCTGCATCTATTGAAATAGTCATGTGGTTTTTGTTGTTGGTTCTGTTTTTGTGATGGATTATATTTATTGATTTGTTAACGTTGAACCAGCCTTGCATCCCAGGGATGAAGCCAACTTGATTGTGGTGGATAAGCTTTTTGATGTGCTGCTGGATTCAGTTTGCCAGTATTTTGTTGAGGATTTTCACATCGATGTTCATCAGGGATATTGGCCTAAAATTCTCTCTTTTTGTTGTGCCTGTACCAGGCTTTGGTATCAGGATGATGCTAGCTTCCTAAAATGAGTTAGGGAGGATTCCCTCTTTTTCTGTTGATTGAAATAGTTTCAAAGGAATGGTACCAGCTCCTCTTTGTACATCTGGTTGAATTCGGCTGTGAATCCATCTGGTCCTGGACTTTTTTTGGTTGGTAGGCTATTAATTATTGCCTCAATTTCAGAACCTGTTATTGGTCTATTCAGAGGTTCAACTTTTCCTGGTTTAGTCTTGGGAGCGTGTATGTGTCCAGGAATTTATCCATTGCTTCTAGATTTTCTAGTTTATTTGCGTAGAGGTGTTTATAGTATTCTCTGATGGTAGTTTGTATTTCTGTGGGATCAGTGGTGATATCCCCTTTATCATTTTTTATTGCATCTATTTGATTATTCTCTCTTTACTTCTTTATTAGTCTTGCTAGCGGTCATTTTTGTTGATGTTTTCAAAGAACCAGCTCCTGGATTCATTGAGTTTTTGAAGGGTTTTTTATATCTTTACCTCCTTCAGTTCTGCTCTGATCTTAGTTATTTCTTGCCTTCTGCTAGCTTTTAAATTTGTTTGCTCTTGCTTCTCTAGTTCTTTTAATGGTGATGTTAGGGTGTTGATTTTACATCTTTCCTGCTTTCTCTTGTGGGCATTTAGTGCTATAAATTTCCCTCTACACACTGCTTTAAATGTGTCCCAGAGATTCTGGTACGTTGTGTCTTTGTTCTCGTTGGTTTCAAAGAACAACTTTATTTCAGCCTTCATTTCATTATTTACCCAGTAGTCATTCAAGAGCAGGTTGTTCAGTTTCCATGTAGTTGTGTGGTTTTGAGTGAATTTATTAATCCTGAGTTCTAATTTGATTGCACTGTGGTCTGAGAGACAGTTTGTTGTGATTTCTGTTCTTTTACATTTGCTGAGGAGTGTTTTCTACCAATTATGTGGTCAATTTTAGAATAAGTGCGATGTGGTGCTGAGAAGAATGTATATTCTGTTCATTTGGGGTGTAGAGTTCTGTAGATGATTAGTAGGTCTGCTTGGTCCAGAGCTAGTTCAAGTCCTGGATATCCTTGTTAACTTCCTGTCTCATTGATCTGTCCAATATTGACAGTGGGGTGTTAAAGGCTGCCATTATTATTGTGTGGGAGTCTATGTCTCTTTGTAGGTCTCTAAGGCCTTGGCTTTATGAATCTGGGTGCTTCTGTATTGGGTGCATATATATTTAGGATAGTTAGCTCTTCTTGGTGAATTGATCCCTTTACCATTATGTAGTGGCCTTCTTTGTCTCTTTTGATCTTTGTTGGTTTAATGTCTGTTTTATCAGAAACTAGAATTGCGACCTTTTTTTTTTTTTTTTTGCTTTCCATTTGCTTGGTAGATCTTCCTCCGTCCCTTTATTTTGAGCCTTTGTGCATCTTTGCATGTGAGATAGGTCTCCTGAATATAGCACACCGATGGGTCTTGACTCTATCCAATTTGCCAGTCTGTGTCTTCTAATTGGGGCATTTAGCCCATTTTCATTTAAGGCTCATAGTGTTATGTTTGAATTTGATCCTGTCATTATGATGTTAGCTGGTTATTTTGCCCGTTAACTGATGCAGTTTCTTCATAGCATCGATGGTCTTTACCATTTGGCATGTTTTTGCAGTGGCTGGTACCGGTTGTTCCTTTCCATGTTTAGTGCTTCCTTCAGGAGCTCTTGTAAGGCAGGCCTGGTGGCGACAAAATCTCTCAGCATTTGCTTGTCTATAAACTATTTTATTTCTCCTTCACTTACGAAGCTTAGTTTGGCTGGATATGAGATTCTGGGTTGAAAATTCTTTTCTTTAAGAATGTTGAATATTGGCCCCCATTCTTTTAAGGCTCGTAGGGTTTCTGCTGAGACATCTGCTGATAGTTGGATGGGCTTCCCTTTGTGGGTAACCTGACCTTTTTCTCTGGCTGCCCTTAACATTTTTTTCCTTCATTTCAACCTTGGTGAATCTGACGATTATGTGTCTTGGGGTTGCACTTTTCAAGGAGTATTTTTGTGGTGTTCTCTGTATTTCCTGAATTTGAATGTTGGCCTGTCTTGCTAGTTTAGGGAAGTCCTCCTGGACAATATCCTGAAGAGTGTTTTCTAACTTGATTCCATTCTCCCCATCACTTTCAGGTACACCAATCAAACGTAGATTTGGTGTTTTCACATAGTCCTATATTTCTTGGAGGCTTTGTTTCTTTTCACTTTTTTCTCTAATCTTGTCTTCTCTTTTTATTTCATTAATCTGATCTTCAATCACTGATATCGTTTCTCTCCACTTGATCGAATCAGCTATTGAAGCTTGTGCATGTGTCACGAAGTTCTTGTGCCGTGGTTTTCAGCTCCATCAGGTCATTTAAGGTCTTCTCTACACTGTTTATTCTAGTTAGCCATTCATCTAATCTTTTTTCAAGGTTTTTACCTTCCTTGAGATGGGTTAGAACATCTTAGCTTGGAGAAGTTTGTTATTAACTGACCTTCTGAAACCTACTTCTGTTAACTCATCAAACTCATTCTCTGTCCAGTTTTGTTCCCTTGCTGGCAAGGAGCTGTGATCCTTTGGAGGAGAAGAGGCAGTCTGTTTTTTGGAATTTTCAGCTTTTCTGCTCTGGTTTCTCCCATCTTTGTGGTTTTATCTACCTTTTGTCTTTGATGTTGGTGACCTACAGATGGGGTTTTGGTGTGGATGTCCTTTTTGTGGATGCTGATGCTATTCCTTTCTGTTTGTGTGTTTTCCTTCCAACAGTCAGACCCCTCAGCTGCAGGTGTGTTGGAGTTTGCTGGAGGTCCACTCCAGACCCTGTTTTCCTGAGTATCACCAGCAGAGGCTGCAGAACCACAAATATTGCTGCCTGATCCTTCCTCTGGAAGCTTCGTCCCAGATGGGGCACCCACCACCTGTTTGAGGTGTTTGTCGGCCGCTACTGGGAGGTCTTTCCCAGTCAGGCTACACGGGGGTCAGGGACCCACTTGAGGAGGCAGTCTGTCCAGTCTCGAAGCTCAAATGCCATGTTCAGAGCACCATTGCTCTCTTCAGAGCTGTCAGACAGGGACGTTTAAGTCTGCAGAAGCTGCTGCCTTTTGTTCTACTATGCCCTGCCCCCAGAGGTGGAATCTATAGAGGCAGTAGGCCTTACTGAGCTGCGGTGGGCTCCTCCAGTTTGTGCTTCCAGGTCTCTTTGTTTACACTGTGAGCTACTCAAGCCTCAGCAATGGCAGACATCCCTCCCCCCATCAGGCTGCAGTGTCGCAGGTCAATCTCAGACTGCTGCGCTAGCAGTGAGCAAGGTTCTGTGAGCGTGGGACCTGCCAAGCCATGCACAGGAGGGTATCTCCTGGTCTGCCGGTTGTTAAGACTGTGGGAAAAGTGCAGTATTTGGTCAGGAGTGTACTGTTTCTCCAGGTACAGTCTGTCATGGCTTCCCTTGGCTAGGAAAGGGAAATCCCCCAAGTCCTTGTGCTTCCCGGGTGAGGCGATGCCCCGCCCTCCGTGGGCTACACTCACTGTCCAACCAGTCCCAGTGAGATGAACCAGGTATCTCAGTTGGAAATGCAGAAATCACCTGTCTTCTGCATCTGTCTCGCTGGAGCTGCACACCAGAGCTGTTCCTATTCAGCCATCTTGGACAAGAATTTTTTTTACTTAAAATTTTTTTAAATTAAAAACTTAAGACATATCTAAAAAAAGTTAAGAATTTTTTAATGATGGGTGAAAAATAACATCTTGTTTTAATTTGCATTTCTTGGTTCTTGGTTTTTAGTTGTTTTTGTTTTTGCTTTTTTGAGACAGGGTCTCACTCTGTTGCCCAGGCTGGAGTGCAGTGGTGCAACCACAGCACACTGCAGCCTCAACCTCCTGGGCTCAGGTGATTCTCCCACCTCAGCCTCCCAGGTAGCTGGAACTACAGGCACCTGCCACCACACCCAGCTATTTTTTTGTGTGTGTATTTTTTGTAGAGACAGGGTTTTGCCATGTTGCCAAGTCTTTTCTCCAACTCCTGGGCTTAAGCGATCCTCCTGCCTCAGCTTCCCAAAGTGCTAGGATTACAGGTGTGACCCACCATGCCCAGCCAATTTGCATTTCTTTAATTATCAGTGAATCTGAACTTTTTTTGATCTACATTTATTTATTCATGTGCTTTGTCTATTTTTCTGTTAGGTTTCTAAAGTATTTTTCTTGGTGATTTCTGAGAGCTCATTATGAATTAAAGCCCTTTTAATATGAAGTGAACAGTTTTTTCCAGGTTCTTTTGTTTTTCAGTTTTAAGCTTATTATACTATTGGATATAGATTACTTTTTATAACTTTTAATTACATGAGTAGTGTATGAATATACTTTTGTAGAATTTCAAACATTACAAAAGTATATAGAGTAAAAGATTAGTTTTATTTTTAACTCATTACCCAAGTTAATCACTGTTAATAGTTTAGGGTTTCTTTTTAAATCTATTTTTGTACATCAACATCTTTTTTTAAAAAGTTTTATTTTAGATTTGGGGGTACATGTGAAGGTTTGTTACATAAGTAAACGTGTCACAGGGATTTGTTGTACCTACTATTTCATCACCCAGGTATTAAGCCTAGTACCCAGTAGTTACCTTTTCTGCTCTTCTTCCTACTCCCACCCTCCCCGCGCAAGTATACCCCAGTGTCTGTTGTTTCCTTCTTTGTGTTCATTAGTTCTTACCATTTAGCTCCCACTTATAAGTGAGAACGTGCGGTATTTGGGACGTTCCTGCTGAAGACATGCGCTCGTTCTTTTTTATGGCTACATAGTATTCTATGGTGTATATGTACCACATTTTCTTTATCCAGTCTGTCATTGATGGGCATTTAGGTTGATTCTTTGTCTTTGCTATTGTGAGCAGTGCTGCAGTGAACATTCATGTGCATATATCTTTATGGCAGAATGATTTATATTTCTCTGGGTATATACCCAGTAATGGGATTGCTGGGTTGAATGGTAGTTCTGCTTTTAGGTCTTTGAGGAATTGCCATACTGCTTCCCACAATGGTTGAACTAAATTACACTCCCACGAACAGCATATAAGTGTTCCCTTTTCTCTACCACCTCACCAGCATCTTTTATTTTTTGACTTTTTAATAATAGCCATTCTGACTGGTGTGAAATGGTATCTCACTGCCGTTTTGATATGCATTTCTTTAATGATCAGTGATATTGAGCTTTTCTTCTGTATGTTTGTTGGCCACATATATGTCTTCTTTTGAAAAGTGTCTGTTCATGTGCTTTGCCCACTTTTTAATGGAGTTGTTTGTTTTTCTCTTGTAAATTTTTTAAAGTTCATATAAATGCTAAATATTAGGCCTTTGTCAGATGCATAGTTTGCAAAAATGTTCTCCCATTCTGTAGGTTGTCTGTTTACTCTATTGATAGCTTCTTTTGCTGTGCAGAAGCTCTTCAATTTACTTCAATCATACTTGTCAATTTTTGCTTGTGTTGCAATTGTTTTTGATGTCTTTGTCATGAAATCTTTGTCCGTTATTATGTCCAGAGTGATATTGCCTAGGTTGTCTTCCAGGGTTTTTATAGCTTTGGGTTTTACATGCAAATCTTTAATCCATCTTAAGTTGATTTTTGTGTATGGTGTAAGGAAGGGATCCAGTTTCAATCTTCTGCATATGGCTAGCCAGTTATCCCAGCACCATTTATTTAATAGGGAATCTTTTTCCCATTGCTTGTTTTTGTCAGTTCTGTGGAAGATCAGATGGTCATAGATGTGCGGCCTTATTTCTAGGCTCTCTATTCTGTTCCATTGGTGTATATGCCTGTTTTTGTACCAGTACCATGCTGTTTTGGTTAGCGTAGCCTTGCAGTAGAGTTTGAAGTCAGGTAATGTGATGCCTCCAGCTTTGTTCTTTTTGCGTAAGATTTTCTTGACTATTCAGGCTCTTTTTGGCTCCATATGAATTTTAAAATAGTTTTTTCTAGTTCTGTGAAGAATGTCGTTGGTAGTTTGATAGGAATAGCATTGAATCTGTAAATAGCTTTGGGCAGTGTAGCCATTTTAATGATATTGATTCTTCCATCCATGAGCATGGGATGTTTTTCCATTTGTTTGTGTCTTCTCTGATTTCTTTGAGCAGTGTTTTATAATTCTCATTGCAGAGATGTTTCACCTCCTTGGTTAGCTGTATTCCTAGGTATTTTATTCTTTTTGTAGTAATTTTGACTGGGATTGCCTCTCTGATTTGGCTCTCAGTTTGGCTGTTGTTGGTGTATAGGAATGCTAGTGATTTTTGTATATTGATTTTGTATCCTGCAACTTTGGTGAAGTTGTTTATCATCTGGAGCAGCTTTTAGGCCAAGACTATGGGGTTTTCTAAATATAGAATCATGTTGTCTGTGGACAGAGATAGTTTGACTTCCTCTCTTCCTATTTGGATGCCCTTTGTTTCTTTCTCTTATCTGATTGCTTTGCCTAGGACCGTCAACATACTTTTATGTGTAATTATACATGTAGTTTGGTGTTTTCTCTTTTCTTAAAAATGATGTTATGCTGTACATATTTTTCTGCAACTTTTTCCACTTACACTCTTAGATTGTGGTTGTGTTTAGATTTATTCTCATACTTTCTAATGATGACTTAAGTATATACCACACTTTATTTAACTATTCTCCTATCAGAGGTCATTTATATGTTCAGACGTTTTATATTAATAGGTAGTTGGATGTATTGATCTTTTCCCTAATGGCTATGACTTTGGTGTCTTTCTTACTAAAACTTTAGGTCTTCTGTATGCTGAAATTATATGAAGATTTCAACCATGTGTTCTGACTTTGGTCTTTGCACTTAAATCATTAGTAAATCTGAAATTTATTCTGGTGTATATAATGAGATATATGGTTCCACCTCACCCCACCCCAGCAACCACCATCCAATAGCTAAATAGCACCATTTTTTGAATAAGTTGTCTTCTCCCCAACTGATTTGAAATGCCAATTTGTATCATACATTGCATTCATAGGTGTTCCATCCTCTTTTCTCCTTTGAACTTTGTCCATTCTTCTATTCTTGTACCAAAAGCAAGTCTTTTTTTTTTTTTTTTTTTTTACTGTAGTACTATATGTTTTAATAACTGCCAGAACACTTCCTTTTCAGAAATTTCTAAGGAACTCTATGCTATTTTTTCCAAATAAGCTTTTTATCTTATCATTTTGACCATTTTAAGTTTACAATTCAGTGGCATTCAGTACACTGACATTGTTATGTAACCATCGGTACCATCCATCTCTAGAATATTATAATCATACCACACTGAATCTCTACTCATTAAACAGTAACTCTCCATTCCTCCCTATCCCCATCACCTGATGATAACCACTATCTACTTTTTGTCTCTGTGAATTTGCCTATTCTAGGTAAATTTATATAATTATAATAAGTGGAGTCCACTTATATGGCATCCCACTATTTGTCCTTTTGTGTGTGGCTTATTTTACTTAGCATAATGTTTTTAAGGTTCATCTAGATCTATCTCGTGACATGAATCAGAGCTTCATTCCTTTTTATGGCTGAAGTTCGTTATATGTGTATACTATATTTCATTTATTCATTCATCTGTTGCTAGACACTTGGGTTGGTTTGTTTTTACCTTTTGGCTATTTTGAGTAATGCTGTTATAAACATAGGTGTACACATATCTGTTTGAGTTCCTGTATTCAGTTCTTTTAGGTATATACCTGGGAGTAGAATTGCTAGATCATAAGGGAATTCTATTTTTAATATTTTGAGGAACTGGCATACTGTATTCCACAGTGGCTGCACCATTTTACATTCCCACCAGCAGTGGGAACCTTTAACAAAGGTTCCAGTTTTTCCACATCTCCACCAACACTTATTAAATTGTTTTTTTAGTAATAGCCAAGTGTCTTAGTCTGTTTTGTATGTGATAACAGAATACCACAGACTGAGTAACTTATAATGAACAGAAATTTATTTCTTACAGTTCTGGAGGCTGGGAAGTCTAATATCAAGGTATGGGCATCTGTGAGGGCCCTCTTGCTTTGTCATAATATGATGGAAGGCATCACATGGTGGAAAGGAAAAGAGACGGTGAGAGAGAGAAAGAGGGACAAAACCATGCCCTAAATAACAAACACACCCCTGCAATAACGACATTAGTCCATTCATGAGGACAGAGCCATAATGACCCAAACACCTCTTAAAGGCGCCACCCCAATAACATTACATTGACAATTAAATTTCATCATGAGTTTTGAAGGGGACATTCAAACCATAGACCATCCTAATAGATATGAAGTAGATATGCATACTAGATATGCATTTCCCTGAAAATTAGAAATGTGTTGAGAATCTTTTCATGTGCTTATTGGTCATTTGTATATCTTCTTTAGAGAAACATCTTTTTAAGTCTTTTGCCATTTTCAAGTTGGGTTGACATTTGTTACTGAGTTTTAGGAGTTATTTATATGTTCTGGATATTACTTCCTTATCAAATATATGATTTACAAATATTTCCTCTCATTCTGTGGGTTGCCTTTTCACTCTGTTGATAGTGTCATTTGATGCACAAAATTTGCTTTTAATTGATGAAATATAATTTTTTTCTTGTCTTGCCTGGGCTTTTAGAGTCACATCCAATAAATCATAGCCAGATCCAATGTCAAGAAGCGTTTCCTCTGTTTTCTTCTAAGAGTTTTATAGTTTTACCTCTTATGTTTAGGTCTCTGATCTATTTTGAGTTTATGTTTGTATATGATAAGGGTCCAGCTTCACTTTTTTTGCATGTGGATATCCAGTTTTACTGGCACCATTTGTAGAAGAGACTGCCCTTTCCCCATTTGACTGTTCCTTGTCATGCTTGTTGAAAACCGTTTGACCATATATGCAGGGGTTTATTTCCGAGGTCTCTGTTCTATTCCACTGGTCTGTATGTCTGCCTTTTTGTCATTACCATTGTTTTGATTACTATAGTTTTGGAATCAGAAAGTGTGAGCCTTCTCAACTTTGCTCTTTGTTTCTAGGATTGTTTTGGCTATTTGTGGTCCCTTGAGATTTCATATGTATTTTGGAATGGATTTTTCTATTTCAGAAAAAAACAAACAAAAAATGCCATCATCAGGATTTTCATAGGGGTTGCACTGAATCTGAAGATTGCTTTGTATAGTATTGACAGTTTAAAAATACTAAAATTTTCCAATCCATAAACACAAGTGTCTTTCCATTTATTTTATATCTTTAATTTTTTTTAGCAGTTTTGTAGTTTTCAGTGTACAAGTCTTTCACCTCCTTAGTTTATTCCTAAGTATTTTATTCTTTTTGATGCTATTACAAATGATATTGTTTTCTTAATTTCCTTTTCAGATTATTCATTGTTAATGTATAGAAATACAACTGAGTTTTGTATGTTGATTTTGTAACCTGCCACTTAACTGAATTCATTTATTAGTTCTAAGAGATTTTTGCATGTGTGTGTATATGTGGGATCCTTAGGGTTTTCTAAATAAAAGATCATGTCATCTGCAAACAGAGTGAATTTTATTTCTTCCTTTCTAATTTGAATTTCTTTTTCTTACCTAATTGCTCTGGTTAGAACTTTCAGTCCTGTGTCAGATAGAAGTGGCAAACATGGACACCCTGTCTTGTTCCTGATCTTAGGGAAAAAGCCTTCATTCATTTAACATTGAGTATGATGTTAGCTGTGGGTTTTTAATATATAGCCTTTATTATGTTGAGGAAGTTTCCTTCCATTTCAGGTCAACTCTAAAGCATTTATTTTTATTAATCCCTCTTTTTTTTTTTTTTTTTTTGAGACAGAGTCTCGCTGTGTTGCCAGACTGGAGTGCAGTGGCTGTATCTCGGCTCACTGCAACCTCCGCCTCCGGGGTTCAAGCGATTCTCCTGCCTCAGCCTCCCAAGTAGCTGGGATTACAGGCGCGCACTACCACACCCAGCTAATTTTTGTATTTTTTTTTTTTTAGTAGAGACGGGGTGTCACCATGTTGGCCAGGATGGTCTTGAACTCCTGACTTCGTGATCCGCCTGCCTCGGCCTCCCAAAGTGCTGGGATTACAGGCGTGAGCCACTGTGCCCAGCTAATCCCTCTATCTTTTAATTTTAATTAGAATCACATTGGATTTATAGACTAATTTTGAGAAAATAGTACAGATAAATTTGCATGTTGAACCACAGAATGTTGTCACAGGAAATGTGAGTGGGCAGGAAGAAGAAAGATTATGACATTAAATGTAAGTTTATAAATTTTTATGATACTACTTTGAGAAACATTAATATAGTTTATAAGGAAAATTATATTTTAAGGGATTTTCTACAAAGGTGAAAAAAAATCACCCTATGAATTTAAAGGATTTTAAGCTTTATATTTAATTCTTTCTTTCTTTTATTAATTTAATCTATATTTCTTCTTTTTTTCTAGGATATCCTAAACCTGAGGAAGGAATACTTGACAGTTTGGGTTGGTATAGCTATCATGACAAATATAAGTGGTAGTATGTGTAGAAACGTGTAGGTAATTAGTTTTTATGAGGTGCCCAAACAGGATCCTTGGTAGGGTAAGATAACTTTCTTAAATGCTGTGTTTATATGTAGGTTAAAATATATAAAACACAATTTTCTTTCCACATTATATTGTTATTTTGTGATGATAATCTGTAGATAAATTTTCTTTCTATTCATATCTTATGTACATGAACCTTAAAGCAATCTAAGTTGGGTTTATTTTTTCTGTAACACGCTGATTTAACACACTTGATGTAGGCTTACACAGTTTACACAATGCATGTTAAAAAAATGATGAAGTACAGTTGTGATATAGGCCAATGAAATATAAAGATTTCTTAATAAGTAAAAACAAAAATCTATTACCTTTCATTTCTTAGACTAGTTTGGTAATGGTTAATCATTTTATATAATGCACCTTAGGCTTGTTTTTTAGTATTTGCCTTACCTCCAAAATCTGTGGTCCAAGTGTCATTGTGCCAGTAAATCTGTTGCCATCTTAAACCGTTAAACACTTGATAACTGTTCATGAGATGAGAAGAGCAGAGTTGAACATAGCACTTTATGCTTTGACTTATAGCAGTTTAATAAAAGTAATGGCAGTTTAGAAGCAAAGGTACTAGGGACAGAAACAGTTCTAAAAATTAAGATTTTATAGGATTATTTTGTGTTCTCTAGATAGTCAAAAACGTATGCTCAAATTTCTCTGTATATTTTTTATCCATGTGCCCTGGTGTTTCATTTATTATGGGAATCCTATTGGTATTTAGGACTATGTCTTAATTTTGGGGCAGGGCAGAATATGGAAGTAGAGAGGATGGGAAGGGGATTGATAAGATAAAGTATTGTTTGTGAAGACTTTGTAAATACCATCTGGGAAATCGAATAATAGAAATTTATTTATGACTCACTCTACAGATCACTTTTGGAGGAAAAAATACAAATTAAATGTCTACCAAAATAATGACAGAATGACTATTGAACTAAACCAGCTCTCATGGGATAATACTTTTCAAAAATCATTTTCCTTTACTATAGTGAATTCTAATTACTCTAATAACTTTACCGCTAAATAACCTGATGTGGTAGCTATAGAGAAAAACAGTGAAAAATGAGGTTCCCATTAAGAGTTTCACAAGTGGAACCCTTAACCTGGAAACTGGTTAGAAGGGTTCTATGATCGAAATGACCTGGATGCCCTAGCAGTCATGCTAAAACTATATAAAAAATTTTTTTTTCCTCTGTAGTCTTGTATTAGTCCATTCTCAATGCTGTTGTAAGGAACAGTCTGAGACCGGGTAATTTATAAAGGAAAGAGATTTTACTGACTCACAGTTCTGCAGGGCTGAGGAGGCCCCAGGAAACTTATAATCATGGAGGAAGGGGAAGCAAACACATTCTTCTTCACATGATGGCAGGAAGGAGAAGTATGAGAACCAAGTGAAGGAGGAAGCCGCTTATAAAACCATCAGATCTCGTGAGAACTTACTGTCATGAGAATAGCATGGGGGAAACTGCCTCCATGATTCAATTACCTCTCATGGGGTCCCTCCCACAACACGTGGGGATTATGGGAATTGCGATTCAAGATGAGATTTGGGTGGGGACACAGCCAAACCATATCAAGTGTTTAGATGATCTGATTGAAATAAATGCTATCTGGAGATCCATGTGTTCAACATCTTTGAACTGTTTTCTTTCTCAGATGTTTGGGTCATTGCTGTGATTGTTATTGCCATAGGTAAGTATCACAAATTTTGACACCACTTAAGTCAAAAAATTATTGTGAAGACATGCATTTTAAAAATAGTTTTTCAGTTTCTAGAGTTTTTT
The DNA here is from genome assembly GCF_029281585.2 of Gorilla gorilla gorilla. Lineage (NCBI taxonomy): Eukaryota > Metazoa > Chordata > Mammalia > Primates > Hominidae > Gorilla > Gorilla gorilla. The sequence goes on along the minus strand of NC_073224.2, from coordinate 48,992,764 downwards.
CAGCTTGTAAATTGGTTAAACCGATTTAGGAAAACCTGACCTTTTATTTGATATACTTAACTACCTACCTTGTGTTAGTGATTTTATACTCTGTTATATTCTGTATATCTACTTAGTAACAAAGCCTAAGTAATACATATTTTCTCAAGATGATCAGTAATATTAGTTGGCTTCCCAAATGTGCTTTTGATAGTTTTCTAAATTAAGCAAGGACTTTTCTCTGACTTACTATGGACTGTGTAAGTGATTATGGGGAGTTGGATTTAGATAGCAAAGAGTCTGGATGGAATATAAATGTGTAGGTTCTTAAATAACATTTGACCACTGAAATGTAACCAACATTTATTTCTTCTGCTAGATGTTGAATCTTGGTGATTAGTTTTCAGAATTATATGTCATTTGTTTCCTGGTTTCTTATAGTTGTTGGAGTTGCAGTAATTTGTGTTGTCCCATACAGATATCTTCAAAGGAGGAAGAAGAAAGGGTAAATTAAAGCATGTTTCTTTTAACTTCTTGGTCCTTCTTATACTTAACATGCTTTTGTGCAGCTTCAGTTTGTAATCTGTATTGCATGCTATCTTTTTTAAAAAAAAAAATATGCCTGCATTAGTTTGTCCTACCAATTGCATTTCTTTGCTAAAAATATTTTCAGCTACTTCTAACATCACTGCAACATAAAAACATCTGTGCAGAGTTCCTACAGCTATTATGACTTTAAGAAAAATTTCTTTTGGATTTGAGGTTTAAGTTATTTAGCAAATCATGGACCACTCACTATGAGGCCTTCTCTACCCTATTCCCTATTTCCAAAATTGCACTAATGGCCAAAATTAAATTTAAAGTATTTCACTGTGGAGACTTTGACAGTTGTATTTACTGGAATTTTTATAATGAAAGTTTCCACTTGTCTATATAGCTTAGCTACTTGCAAGAAGCTATGTAGGCATATCATTTAAATACCCAATTTGGTGTCTTTTCATTTAAAGTTGTTATTTATACATGTTAAACTGGGGGATTCAAAACAACACTATCCAATTTCCCTCTTATGTTCTCTGAATTTACCAGATTGCAGTAAAACTGATGGGGTTAAAGTTAAAGTTGCTGAGAGGGGTTAGATTTATAAGGTACCTCAATTAACTGTGTCTTTTAATATATAAAAATGTAAAAAGTGAGTGGGTTTAGAATAGAAGAAAAATGTACAAGTACATATCTTCTAAAGAAAATAGGGTTTTTAAACATCAAACTCAAATTTTAGTTAAAGAGCTTACAATTTAACAAAAGACTTAGAATGAATCCTGGAACACAGACTAAGATTAGGTGCTTTGAAATTTCTGAAAGATAATATACATTCATTTTTACTGATTTTTAAAAAATGTTTTCCCCTATAGTTTTAGAAATAGCTTTGAAATCAAACCTAATAATTTTAAGACTTTTGATACTCATGGTTTTATGATATATATTCCTTTTATACTGATCATCAGGTTTGGGCTAAGTCATAAAAGTACATTCTTTACTCATAAGGAACTCAAACTTTTTTCATATTACTTGGTTATCTTTTTAAATACCCATAATCCCTTCACTTGAATCTTAAATCTTGTATTTATGGAACACGATATGCATATTTGATTTATCTATCAGTTGTATATTTTAAAAGTTACATATCTACAACGTGAGTACAAAATATTATCAATGGAATATTTTTACAAATCCATAAGGTTTGTGTAGAAACAAGTTCTAAAGAAAACAAAACAAAGTCGCATTCTGCTTATTTTCCCTCTTTGTTTAAAATATCACTGCATCAGAATTTTTAAAGGTTCATTAACAAGTATTAATCAAACTCTCTCTAGCTAGCAGTTAATGGTTTTTCTGTTGTTGTTGTTTTTTGTTTTTTTGTGATGGAGTCTTGCTCTGTCACCCAGGCTGGAGTGCAATGGCGCAATCTTCGCTCACTGCAACCTTGGCCACCCGGGTTCAAGGGATTCTCTGCCTCACCCTCCCGAGTAGCTGGGATTACAGTCATGCACCACCACCACCGGCTAATTTGTTGTACCTGTACTAGAGATGGGGTTTCACCATGTTGGTCAGGCTGGTCTTGAACTCCTGACCTCAGGTAATCCGCCCACCTCGGCCTCCCAAGGTGCTAGGATTTACAGGCATGAGCCACCGTGCCCGGCCTTAATAGGTCTTTTAAAGCTGAACAGTTATCTGACTGTTACACTCCCAAATGAAAGGTTCAATAGCAGTAGTGAACTGAGATTCCAAAATTAATTTGTCCAGTGATTTTTTTTTAAAGCCCATATTTTACAGCATAGGGTCCAACTGACAGTTGCCATTATTAAAATTTTAAAATATTTTGGGAAGGTATGATATCTTTAGCCAATGCAACATAATTAATCCTGCAAATAGTAGCACAACTTGAGGAAAAATAGTCCAGAAAATGGTGTGAGAGACGAAACTCCTAATTGCCTTTGAACTTTAAAATATAAACTGCGTGGGAATCTTTTAGAATAGATGTTGCCCTTTTTATGACAGGAACATACTCGATTGGAAATTCAGCATATGTAGTGGCTGAATCCAAAGCTAGGCTCTCTTTATGGATCTATTATTTTGTAGTTCCATGCTATTTTGATAGCTGAACTGAATGTGAGGGTGGTTTATCTTTCTTCTTCAGAGTCTAGAGCAATGCTTCTCTGACTTTAACGTGCACATTAGTCACCTGGAAATCTGTTAAAGTACAGATTCTGATTCATTGGGTTTGAGGTGGAGCCTGAGACCCTGCCTGTCTAGTGAGCTCCCAGTGCTGTTGCTGCTGCTGTGCCTGGGCTACACTGCCCAGGGTGTTGGCCACTACTGATGTGCCTATATTGTTGAAGTCTGAAGAAACACTATGAAGCTTATTGGCAAATTTTTCTAATATTTAAGATAATTGAAGTTTTTAAGATTCCTCATCCATGTGTATCCTTAAAAAAAGGCTATGGGGTAATAAATAGTACTTGGCTTTTCTTACCTTCTTTAACTCTTAAAAAACAAAGATTTCCAGCCGGGCCTGGTGGCTCACGCCTGTAATCCCAGCACTTTGGGAGGCCAAGGCGGGCGGATCACGAGGTCAGGAGCTCAAGACCATCCTGGCTAACACGGTGAAACCCCGTCTGTACTAAAAATACAAAAAAAAAAAAAAAAAACAAAACAAAAAATAGTGGCAGGCGCCTGTAGTCCCAGCTACTCGGGAGGCTGAGGCAGGAGAATGGCGTGAACCCCGGAGGCGGAGCTTGCAGTGAGCGAGATTGCGCCACTGCACTCCAGCCTGGGTGACGGAGTGAGACTCCATCTCAAAAACAAAAAACACAAAAAAACCCCAAGGATTTCCATTATTTTCTTTGCACTGTTTAATGTCCATAATCTTGTCCCCCCAGATTGGCTGTTGTGGCCTTAGAAACTTCTTACAAAGACTATAAAATGTCTGGAGGCACTTCTCCACTTCGGGGGTAACTGGAAGCAGGCTAGCAGGCACAAATAATCTCAAATTGTTGTTAAAGCCTGGCACAAAATGTATTTCTTGTAAACTGGTATTTATGGTGATTTGGGAACGTAATTACGCTTCTGCAGCCTTCATCTCAAAATACAAAAATAGTGTAAGGAGTCATTTTAAGATCATCCAACATCATTTACATTACTTGATAAAAAGTGGGCAAAAGGTTAAAGTATTCTGCCACTTTTCTGTTTCATAGCTCTCAGCTGAGAACAGTACAGGATACCAGTGGGTCCGAAACAGGTCCCATCCACATGCTCCCTCCTTTTCCCTTCCCGTTTCCTTTCTTTACTAATTCTTCTACCATACTTTTTAGTCTTGGAAGCCACAGCCCTGTCTTTGCTACTGCTTCAGTCCTGTATTGCATGGCATGACTGTGCTTCTGAACAACAGATGCCTTTTGTTTACATAAATATTTAAGTAATGATTTTTTTTAAATGCATGATTATTTTTTAACTCTAAGCGTCCCTGGATAAGTGACAGTTTGGCTAAGTTAGTGAAAGTTATTTACATAATTTATATATTTATTACCTGTGACAAATAGTTTTTCCTTTTTTCCATTAATGGTATTTATTATTTTGTATAACCTGAACTGACTTTTAATGTTACATTAATATTGACTGACCCAATTACTTTATTAAAAATAGTGGTCAATTCAGGTAATTGGGGCATATAGTGACATGGGGCAAAAAAAGGATCAAATTAACTTAAATGTTTTTCTAGTTGGCCCTTAAGTTCTTGAGCATTTAACCCTTCAAAAATTTTTGAGCAACTACAAAAATGTTTTGTAATTAGTTTAGAAAGCATCCTTACAAAATTAGATCCATCTCAGAAATATGAGACGCCATGTAATACGAAGTTTTGCAACGATGTCTCCTCAGGTTGAAAACAGACGTGCCACAGGAAGACACTTCTTAATGTAAAAGTCCAGAGACATCTGAAAATACATGATGTCATAAAGTTGATTTCTAGATAATATTACATGGATTTGATACATACTCAATGTATTCCCTCAAAATTGAGGGTGTTAGGCCGGGTTTGGTGGCTCACGCCTGTAATCCCGGCAACTTTGTGAGGCCGAGGCAGGCCAATGGCTTGAGCTCAGGAGTTTGAGATCAGCCTGGGCAACATAGTGAGATGCTGTCTCTTGGAAAAAAAAAAAAAAATCAAGAGTGCTAGAGACCAGTACCATTTCTCCCCAACAATCTGTTATTCCTTGAAAACATTTTGACATGAATCACTTCATGCAAAATGGCTTCAAAGATAAACATATTAAACAGGAATTTCCAATCTGTTTATCTGCTGGATGATCTATATGACTTCAAAGTTCAAGTAGCTTCTAGCACAAAATTCATGTTTCCAGTCCTTCAGTGAGAATGAGAAAGTCTTAAGTTATGAACCTAATTCTCAGCTTTCCTGCTATTCTCTTACACTGGATTTTATCCCACTTGTTATGCTACTCTTGTTTCTTTTTGGTTTGAAGTCACTATTTTATTCAGCCCTTTTCTCTTCCTCTGTTCAGCGCATACCTAACTGATGAGACCCACAGAGAAGTAAAATTTACTTCTCTCTGAGAAGCAGAGATGAGAGAAAGGTTTGCTTTTATCATTAAAAGGTATCTGTTTTCTGTTGTTTATTTTCAGATGTCCTTTCTTTTGAAAAATATTCAGTGGATATATAGATATCAATAACCTGAGCAAAGAGATATTGGCAGTAAATATCAAAGAGGAAATTTACATTCCTGTTCCCTTTGCTAAATTATTGATGTTTTCTTATACCATTCCCTTTGAAAACATAATGTGTACTGACAGGCTTTGACGTAGGCTTTAAATAGAGTTATGTTCCCCTAGTCCTTTTATCAGACGATCTCACTTCTACCTTGTAAAAACAGCTGTGAATCCAAAAGTAAGAATTTGTGAGCCAACTGGGAAATAACCACAGAATCAACTCATTTTAAGTGCAAGGAGGAAAAATGCCCTTTTATAGAAACCAAAATATATTTTACTTAGTTTTGTAAATTTATTCAATTCCAACGTATAAATAACTCTGTAAAGACATTTTATCAGTTTCCCTGGGCTGGGATATTTTTAGCATATCAAAGGAAAACAAAAAAGTCCTCAGATTTTGAAAAGTAATGGATTGCATTGCCTTAAACCCTTGGACCCTGTCCGCCTTCTGTCTTTGAACTGAACTGGAATTATTCCTCTGTTTGTGCTAGAATATGTGTCCGCAGAGCTGGGAAGAGACAGAGATACATATCCCACCTCTTATAATGTGAGGCCCTAACCTAGGTTATAATTAAAAGTTTGGGAGCAGGATCTACAAAGGCCAGCTGGAAGGACAGTTTCTTAGTAAAAGCAAAGTGGTGTCTTTGGTTACAGGAGGAAAGGGAAAGACAAAACATACCAACCAGAATTGGCGGTCTGGGCCTACCCAGTCCTATATACAGTAGTTCCTTCTTATCCACGGGGGATACATTCCAAAATCTCTAGTGGTTGCCTGAAACCTGGGAGAGTACTAAACCTTATATATACTGTTTTCTCTTATACATGTATACCTGTGATCATTAAATTTATAAATTAGGCACAGTAGGAGATTAACAGCAATAACTAATAACTAATAATATCAAACAATTATAAAAATATGCCAGCATCACTACTCTTGTGCCCTGAGGCCACTAAGTAAAATAAGGGTTACCTAACCACAGGTACTGTGATACCGTGACAGTCAATCTGATAACCAAGACAGCTATTGAATAACAGGCACATCGTGTCCACAGCGTGGGTATGCTGGACGAAGGGATGATTTATATCCCGGGAGGGATGGAGTGGGACAGTGTGAGATTTCATCATGATACTCAGAATGGCACACAATCTAAAACGTAGTTCTGTAATTTTCCATTTAATATTTTTGACCGTATTTGACTATGGGTAACTGAAACCGTGCAAAGTGAAACCGTGAATAAGGGAAGGCTACTATATCTTCTTAGTCTCTTAGGACACTTTTGAGACTAAAGCCAACTAGGAAAATAGTTTTTAGACTCTCTCTGAGCTTCAGGGTATCTGTAAACATTTGAAGATAATTTAATGAATGCTGTAGTTAATATTTTGCCATCTTCAGAATAGCTTCATTGTTATATCCAATAAATGTTTCTTTAAATTTATGTTAATGCCTTTTATCTTTGGCATAGATTGGATTTTTATTTAAAACTTTATTTAAAGAAAGAGATTCTACTACTATGGGAAAAAAATATTTACTTAGAAAAATATAGTGGTGGCCAGTCCTGGTGGCTCACACCTATAATCCCAGCACTTTGGGAGGCCGAGACGGGCGGATCACTTAAGGTTTGAGACCAGGTTGGCCAAAATGGTGAAACCCTGTTTCTACTAAAAATACAAACATTAGCTGGGCATGGTGGTGCACACCTGTAATCCTAGCTACTCAGGAGGCTGAGGCACAAGAATTGCTTGAACCTGGGAGGAGGAGGTTGCAAGTGAGCCATGATCACACCGCACTGCACTCCAGCCTGGGTGACAGAGCAAGACTCTGTCTCAAAGGAAAAAAAATAAAGAAAAGAAAAGAAAAATATAGTGGTCTTGGAGAATTCAGTGACAGGCCAAACCATTAAGTCTGTCATCACAACAGTCCTTAGGGAACTGCAATATTATAAGTACAGTAATGACGCAGTGGAGAACCATAATGATGGCCTCCCTGGCAAAGAAGAACAAACCCATTTATGCCTGAGGTTGCAATTTTTTGAATTTTTGCAGTCAGACCCTGGCGATGACCTTGAGCAGTAGGAGATAAATTCCACATGCTTAGCGTTCCAATAATGGAACACTAGGCATAAATGGGTTATTAAAGTATCCAGAATTAACATGCTTAGCTGTGACATTGGAAAGGCAATGTGTTTGCTGTGGCACACATACTAGTAAATAATGACTTGTCCGAATTTGGTTTTCGTTTGTCTATTAAAGTCAATTTACTAAGGCAGGGAGGGCCTGGAGCTGTGCTGTCCAATTCAATATTCAATAGCCATGCGTGACTGCTAAGGACTTCCAAAGTGGCTAGTCCAATGTCAGGTATGCTGCAAGTGTCAAACACACACTGGATTTCAAAGACTAAGCCAAAAAAATGTAAAATACATCTCAATATTTTGGTTATACTCGGTTAAAGAAAATAAAATTATTTTTGCCTTTTTATGTTTTTAAAAGTGGCTTCTGGAAAATTTTAAATTACATGTATGACTGGCATCATCTGTCTTTGGCCAGCACTAGACTAGAATAATAGGTTTTACAAAGATGTCTATTGTTATACTAAAAGTATGACGTAAACTTTAGTTATTTAGGAGACTCTTAGTGGAATACATGATTTTCTTGACAGTGAGGGGTAGATGAGGCATCACATACTTGAACAGTTAGAACCACTATCTTTTTAAAGGTTCTGTGTCAGAGCTACAGCTTTAAAATGGAGGGATCAGGAAAGCATGCGTTTGTCTCCAGTCCTTCCCATTGGCCCTACATCAAAATGAGGACATAGTTACTAAGTACTTTGTGTGCTACTGCTCTATTTCTTGTTTTGGAGGGGATCAAAAATATAAGACAGGGATAAAGGAAGGTTTTTTTTACAGTGAGACCAGTTGAACCTTTGAAATTATTTTAAAAGAATAATTTGTTTCCCAGGTTGGTGGCTCATTACTATATTTTTTTAATTGTTTATTTTCTGAATAGGCTTCTGGAATTTAATTTCTGTACTTAATTATATTTATCTTTGACATGATCTTTATACCTTGGTTTGCAGGAAAGCAGATGGTGGAGCTGAATATGCCACTTACCAGACTAAATCAACCACTCCAGCAGAGCAGAGAGGCTGAATGGATTCCACAACCTGGTTTGCCAGTTCATCTTTTGACTCTATTAAAATCTTCAATAGTTGTTATTCTGTAGTTTCACTCTCATGAGTGCAACTGTGGCTTAACTAATATTCCAATGTGGCTTGAATGTAGGTAGCATCCTTTGATGCTTCTTTGAAACTCGTATGAATTTGGGTATGATCAGATTGCCTGTTTTCCCTTAAATAACACTTAGATTTATTGGACCAGTCAGCACAGCATGCCTGGTTGTATTAAAGCAGGGATATGCTGTATTTTATAAAATTGGCAAAATTAGAGAAATATAATTCACAATGAAATTATATTTTCTTTGTAAAGAAGGTGGCTTGAAATCTTTTTTGTTCAAAGATTAATGCCAACTCTTAAGATTATTCTTTCACCAACTATAGAGTGTATTTTATGTATCGTTCATTGTAAAAAGCCCTTAAAAATATGTGTATACTACTTTGGCTCTTGTGCATAAAAACAAGAACACTGAAAATTGGGAATATGCACAAACTTGACTTCCTTAACCAAGAATATTATTGGAAAATTCTCTAAAAGTTAATAGGGTAAATTCTCTATTTTTTGTAATGTGTTCGGTGATTTCAGAAAGCTAGAAAGTGTATGTGTGGCATTTGTTTTCACTTTTTAAAACATCCCTAACTGATCGAATATATCAGTAATTTCAGAATCAGATGCATCCTTTCATAAGAAGTGAGAGGACTCTGACAGCCATAACAGGAGTGCCACTTCATGGTGCGAAGTGAACACTGTAGTCTTGTCGTTTTCCCAAAGAGAACTCCGTATGTTCTCTTAGGTTGAGTAACCCACTCTGAATTCTGGTTACATGTGTTTTTCTCTCCCTCCTTAAATAAAGAGAGGGGTTAAACATGCCCTCTAAAAGTAGGTGGTTTTGAAGAGAATAAATTCATCAGATAACCTCAAGTCACATGAGAATCTTAGTCCATTTACATTGCCTTGGCTAGTAAAAGCCTCTTATCTATCTATGTATGTGTCTTACCTCATCTCCTAAAAGGCAGAGTACAAAGTAAGCCATGTATCTCAGGAAGGTAACTTCACTTTATCTATTTGCTGTTGATTGTACCAAGGGATGGAAGAAGTAAATATAGCTCAGGTAGCACTTTATACTCAGGCAGATCTCAGCCCTCTACTGAGTCCCTTAGCCAAGCAGTTTCTTTCAAAGAAGCCAGCAGGCGAAAAGCAGGGACTGCCACTGCAATTCAAATCACACTGTTAAAAGTTGTGTTTTGAAATTTTATGTTTAGTTGCACAAATTGGGCCAAAGAAACGTTGCCTTGAGGAAGATATGATTGGAAAATCAAGAGTGTAGAAGAATAAATACTGTTTTACTGTCCAAAGACATGTTTATAGTGCTCTGTAAATGTTCCTTTCCTTTGTAATCTCTGGCAAGATGCTTTAGGAAGATAAAAGTTTGAGGAGAACAAACAGGAATTCTGAATTAAGCACAGAGTTGAAGTTTATACCCGTTTCACATGCTTTTCAAGAATGTCGCAATTACTAAGAAGCAGATAATGGTGTTTTTTAGAAACCTAATTGAAGTATATTCAACCAAATACTTTAATGTATAAAATAAATATTATACAATATACTTGTATAGCAGTTTCTGCTTCACATTTTTTTCAAATTTAATATTTATATTAGAGATCTATATATGTATAAATATGTATTTTGTCAAATTTGTTACTTAAATATATAGAGACCAGTTTTCTCTGGAAGTTTGTTTAAATGACAGAAGCGTATATGAATTCAAGAAAATTTAAGCTGCAAAAATGTATTTGCTATAAAATGAGAAGTCTCACTGATAGAGGTTCTTTATTGCTCATTTTTTAAAAAATGACGCTTGAAATCTGTTAAAATTGTACATTTGGGGCCGGGCGCGGTGGCTCACGCCTGTAATCCCAGCACTTTGGGAGGCCGAGGCGGGCGGATCACGAGGTCAGGAGATCGAGACCATCCTGGCGAACACGGTGAAACCCCGTCTCTACTAAAAATACTAAAAATTAGCCGGGCGTGGTGGCAGGCGCCTGTAGTCCCAGCTACTCGGGAGGCTGAGGCAGGAGAATGGCGTGAACCCAGGAGGCGGAGCTTGCAGTGAGCCGAGATCGCGCCACTGCACTCCAGCCTGGGCGACAGAGCGAGACTCCGTCTCAAAAAAAAAAAAAAAAAAATTGTACATTTGGAGATGTTTCATGATGATGTGTTTATTTCTAGTGGGTTTTGTCTCAAATTGAAGTATGTTTCTAATTGGGCCCATCTTCTAACCATTCCACTCCCACAGCCATTCCTCCTGTCCCTCCTAGCTCAGACCCTTAAGTATCCCCAGGCTTCTCCACTCCCAACCCATCACATAGATACTGCACAGAGATATCCAGTGACATCACATTACCTACTGGATGAAGTCCACATTTCTTAGCCTGATACTTGAAGACCTTTTACAATCAAATCCCAACTTTCTTCCCCAAGCATTTTCTATTGCACTTCTTCAAATAACCTACTCTCAGTCAAGCCTGACCATTTCCCCTGTGCTTTCTGCTGTATTCCTAGTTCATTGTTGCTTGAAACACCTACTGTCCTGTTGAGATCCTATGCATCTTCCAAGGCCCAGCTCAGATATTACCCTTCATGAAACTGTGCCTGATTTCTGCCCAGCTCTTATAGTCTTTATTATTACCTAACCTTGGGATAGCCACATTTAAGCATCTATATATCCATGTGTCCAGTAGAAGATATATCTTCTGCATCCTATGAACGCATATGTAGAGCTAAATAAAAACCCAAGTCCTAACAAAGTATAAAATTTATGTAACTAGTAGGATTTGGTTGTTTCTGCAAAAATCATTGTTGCTCTCTCTGCAGATTTGAATTAAGTCGGATTGCTAAATTTCTCAGAGCAGGCTTCAGTGTTTCTCAACCATGGCTGCACACTGCAATCACCGGGGGATATTTACAGACACCTGGGTCCCACCCCTAGAGATTTCTAGCGTAATTGATCTGGGATGTGGTTTGGGTGTAGGGATTTCCAAGCGTCCTAAATGATTCCAATGTGCAGCTAAGGTTGAAAACCCATGCATTAGTAAATCTCAAGCCCCACAGTCAATTTTTCTATATAAACTTGTAAAGATAGAAGTTAAAGGCTTATATTTATAGAAGAAAATTATGGCTTTCTTAATTCAGCCTATTAAATCAGAAAATTTCATTGAAGACTTGAATTAAGGTTTTGTTGTTTGGCTAACTGAACAAGGCTATCTGTGGTTTAGAAATACAGAAGCATTGTCTCAAACAAATACAGAAGCAATCTTTCTGTTTAATAAAACACTAGGTGAAAATTATATATATATACGTATGTGTGTGTATACACACACACACACACACACATATTTTGAGATGGAGTTTCGATCTTGTTGCCCAGGCTGGAGGGCAATGGCACTATCTCGGCTCACCGCAGCCTCCACCTTCTGGGTTCAAGTGATTCTCCTGACTCAGCCTCCTGAGTAGCTGGGATTACAGGCATGCACCACTGCATCTGGCTAATTTTGTATTTTTAGTAGAGATGGGGTTTCTCCATGTTGGTCAGGCTGGTCTCAAACTCCCAACCTCAGGTGATCCGCCCATCTTGGCCTCCCAAAGTGCTGGGATTACAGGCATGAGCCACCACACCCGGCCTGAAAATTATATTGACTATGAATAGAGCATTTTGGAAAATCTTATGTGACCTTGAGACTGTAATGTATTTTTTAAATTGGGATAAAATACATGGGGAGAGTTAGTTACTTTGTAAGGTAACTAACAATAAATCTGTAAGAATGCTGAAGGGACTTGAGATGAGAAGGAATATGAATTTGTGGTGTTCAAGTAGATTTTAGGGTTCGTGGGAAATAGTCACCTCTAAAACTTAGTAATGTCTTTCAGCTAACATTTTAACCAAGAATGAGCTTTTCTGCATATTTTTAAATTTTGCATACTTGTACTTAAGTAGGATTTAACATGGAGTCTAATAACTTCTAGAAATGATTCAAAATTGAGTGATTGTACATACGGATTTTTTTTTTCCTGGACTACACTGTTTTCATCAGAATTTCTAGGCTCACTCAGAAAAGGTTACACTAGTATGACTAATCCTTTGTAAATCGGAGCACTGCTGCCCTCCTGTGGACTGTCACGGCATTTGCCAATCCCTTCCTTACCAGCTCAAACTTAGTCACTACTTAGAAGTTTGAGTCATTGCTGTGATTCCCAGAAGACATTTTCAATTTCATTTGGGATATGGCATAAGACTAGTCCTCTTCTCCTTCTGTGAAATCAAAATTATTTTTTGACACAGGATCTCACTCTGTCACCCAGGCTGGAGCTCAGTGGCTCAATCACAGCTTACTGCAGCCTCAACCTCCTGGGTTCAAGGGATCCTCCCAACTTAGCTTTCCCCAACAGCTGGGACTACAGGTGTGCACAACCATGCCTGGATAATTTTTGTATATATATATATTTTTTGTAGAGACGGGCTTTCGCATGTTGCCCAAGCTAGTCTCGAACTCCTGGCCTCAAGCAATCTGCCTGCCTCAGTGTTCCAAATTACTGGGGTTCCAGGCATGAGCCACTGTGCCCAGCCAAGATTAACATTTTTAAAAGAGTTTTAAATGCTGTCCCTTATTGCTTAAGTATAGGAGAAGTATAATATTGTGGATCTGTGGTCAATAAACAATTTTTCCTTCCCTCTCACATACCAGCAGAACGTTTGAACAAATTGCCAAAAGTATAGATAACATTTGAAAAAGCCGCCCATCCTGATTCCTGATTCGATAGTACATAGCCCAGGGAAACCTGTACAGAGGTGGTAAAACTGATGTTAGGAGACTCCACCTCCATTTATAAGATTTACCTCTCTCATGTAGCTTTTTACAAAACTAAACTATAATAATATGCTGCAGTGGCAAACCCTGTGCTAAACTACTGTAAACAGGAACCCCTGTAAACAGTAATCCTGGTGTTTGGGGCTTGTGGCTTCATTGAGAGAGAATTCAGGAACAAATGCTTAGAGAAGCACTTCAGAATGGTGTTCAGGAAAATTATCTATCGTCTGATTAATCTCCTCCACCTGAAAGCGTTCCTAGGAAAAATACTCTGTAAATTCGTATTTAAGTTGGGACTTGAGAATTCTTTGGTTAGGTTCCCATAGCATCATGCTTCTCAAGTCTTAGTGTGCTAGTGAGTTACATGGTGATCTTCTTAAATTAGAATCAGAAGATTCAAAAGGTATCGGTTGGGGCCTGAGGTTCTGCATTTCTAATGAGTGCCTAAGGACTGCTGTTTGTGGTGGGCTGTATGATGGCCTCTAAAGATATCCAAGTCCTAATACCTGGAACCTGTGAATGTTACTTTATATGGCAAAAGGGTCTTTACAGATGAGATTAAGAAAATTGAAATAGGGAGATTATCCTGGATTATCCAGGTGGGGCCCTAAATGTAACCACAAGGGTCCTTCTAAGAGGGAGGCAGGGGGAGATTTGACTGTGCCAGAAGACAACATGGCCACAGAAGCAAAAGACTGCCCCGCTGGCTTGGAAGATGGAGGAAGGGGGTGCAAGCCAAAGAACGCAGCTCTAGCAGCTGAAGAAGGCAAGAAAACCTGTTCTCTCCCGGGGCTTCTGAGAGGGCAGGTGGCCCTTGCAGTCCAGTGAGCTGATCGCAGGCTTCTGGAATCTGTAACTGTACAAATGTGTGTTGTTTTAAGACACCATGTTTGTGGTAATTTTTTAGGGCAGCCACAGGAAACTAACACACCAGTGCTGGGGGCCCTCAGACCACAGTGAGTAGTAAAGCGTTTTAGGAACAAGACCACAGAAGAGAGGCTCTCAACTTTAAAACAACAGTGATGTCCAGGCCCATTCCCAGACCAGCAAAACCAGAGACTGTAGGGATGGGACCAAGGGAACACTAATTTAAAGGCTCTTTGGGTGAACTGAATAGGAAGATAGGGTAGGGCACCATCATACTAGAATAAACTCAAAAATACAACTTTTGTGTTCAAGGAAGACTCTCAAGCTCCATCGAAGTATGGACACACTAGTCTGCCAGGTACTCTCCTGAAACTACACACCAGCTTCTCAACAAAGTGAAGGTCTGGGCCAGTATGTTACACAAATAATTGTCCAGTTCTAGACTTATTTCTGTTTCACCTAAATTGGCCAAATATTTGACCTGTCTCATCCATATTTATTAAGGACTCATCAGTGTTTTACTTCCACGGGTGGGATTTTCCAGTCCAACTTGCATGAGTCTTGAAGGTGCTGTCAGTCTAATAAGCCTCCCCACTCAATATTTTTTTCATTATCTATTCACCAAGACCCGCTTATAAATTTACAGCTAATCAAATCTGGTAAAATTTAGATAAGCAGGACCCATGTCCTACAAAGCATTTTCTACCTAGGTTGATAGCATGGCTTCATAAACCCGATTCAAGATGCTGTCTCTGGAAGAAACAGTCTACATAATTACCAATTTATTGTGCAAAACCACCTCAGAATGGCAATTTTAGATAAAGAGCTGTCCGCATCCAAATGAATAAAAATAATCCTGTTTGAGAGGCACTGCAGTTACATTTTGCTTCTCATGACTTAGCAGTGTGGCACTATTTAAGCATTCAATGAGAGTGCCATAAACTTCTTTTATAGAAAAGACGTCTCAAATCATTGTTTTTGTGCTTTAATGCTGAACTCAATTTCACACTTACTCGTTTGAGGACTGGAATCAGGGCCTCCTGAGAGCAAAAATCTGTCGTTTGTATTTGCAACACCTAGGCTGGAGCTTTGAACGTGGTAGGTGGATCAAAAACTGTTTAATTGGTAGGTAGTACAACAGACCCCAAAGATGTCTGACCTATAGGTATTTAATACTATTGTAGCCTATCTCAGTGGGAAGTGAACAAAACAATATAACGTAGGGTCTTAACTAACACCACCACTTAGGGTCTTCCCACCACATCCTGGGGATTAGAACATGGGTTCTTCCATCAACAGCCTGAAATAGCACTGCAGCTGCAGTGAGGGGGTGCAACATATGTACTGGCAAGTCTTCCCAGCAAATGCTACTTCCGCCCCCCACTCTCAGCCCACTGGGCAGGGCAGCCATCTAGGGGAAGACTGTGGCAGGGGGTTGGGCTTAGAAATGGCTTCCTAGGTGGCTGATTTGCCATCATTTATTGCAAGCCACTGGCTTAAAAGAGTTCTACTGAGGGTAGTTCATAGTCATGCACCTCCCGTGCAAAAAGCCTGATCAAGGGGCCACAGCCCGCCTTCCTGAAGATCCTACAAGCTTGATCCCCTATCAAATCAAATCTGGCTAATCTCTGAATAGCTTTACAAAACTGGCTCACTGGGCCAGGCGAGGTGGCTCACGCCTGTAATCCCAGCACTTTGGGAGGCTGAGGTGGGTGGATCACGGGGTCAGCAGTTCGAGACAAGCCTGGCCAACATGGTGAAACCCCATCCCTACTAAAAAATACAAAAATTAGCTGGGCGTGGAGGCGCCACGCCTGTAATCCCAGCTACTCGGAAGGCTGAGGCAGAATTGCTTGAACCCGGGAGGCGGAGGTTGCCGTGAGCGGGGACAGTGCCATTGCACTCCAGCCTGGGTGACAGGGTGAGACTCTGTCTAAAACAAACAAAAACGAAAAAAAACTGGCTCATCTTGTTTTCAAGTGTTGACATAAACTAATAGTCAAAAGCACCACTCAATCTTTTATAATGCAAGTGAAATCAGTGCTGTGCCCCTTCAAGGAACCACGTGACAGTATGTTTAGTTGAGCACCAGTTCCTTGCAGGAACAGTTGCTGGCAGAAGGGCTGTGTCTACAGCCCATGTGGAACTAAGGAGTTTTCCCATTCAGTAGGGAGCATCCCTCAGCCTTGATCTTCAACATTTCTTCTCTTCCCTAATCTTTTCTCTCATTTTATTTCTTGGCTCATAGAATTTCACTCTTCTCTTAATGGGCTTCATTTTTAATGTCTGGCTGGCTGTAACCTACTTCAAATTCTTTATGAAGTAGGCGAGATCTGCACAGCCAATTAATTTTTCAGGACCCACTTCTTATCGTCACAGAATTATGAGTGGGAAATAATAGATGAAAAACACAGACATGATAAACTGAACATAGTATTTATTAAGGTCAGGATGCATGAATAGACTCTTCTCAACAGAAAGATAATTCAACAGCAATCAATTTACAGAATTTAGAACAGCACTACATTTCAGCAAAATGCAACTAGAGAACATCAGATATAGTAATTTGTTTTTAAAAATCCATTAAACTATCTCTTACCTCTGCAATAATGTATCATACATGCAGTTAAAGAAGTTAGTAGGGAAAAGCATGATCTTCCTTCCCCATTCTCTGCCCATCCATCTTCCAGGAAACCACAGGCTGCTGCTGCCCAGAGTTGGCATGAGGCTTCGAGGCTGCTGCTTTTCCCCCTACATCATAACCGATTTCAAATGGTGCTAGACAAAAACAGACTCTGAACACCAGGAGAAATCGGTCAGCCTGTGTAAGAGATGGGCCAGTGGTGCTCCCAGGGTCTGCACCTCGACAGTCCAGGTGGCAAGTCTGATTTCGGGTGCCCCGCAATCAACGCCGAATACTCCAGGTCGTCCTCTAAGAGCAGACTGATGGTGTCGATGTGGACAAAATGGTCCTCCAGGTGTACTGCCCTCTCCCCTGCCCCATGACAATCGATACCCAATACATTGTTATCCAACAGAATATGACAATCGCCACACTCAAAGGCCCTACGAACACATTCATGCTGGTGATGGCTGCTAGGAGTCAACAGAAATAGCATCACAACCTCTGCCCCTGCTCAAGCCACTGTGTTTATTTTAAACACAACCCGCTTCTCTACTGTCACCTCTCCCAAAACCCAACAAACTCAAGAGTGTATTTTGCTCTTCAAGTTCTTCCCTGGACTTCTCGAACAGACTCAAGTGGTAAGAGGACAGGAGCCAGTCCCATGAGCAGCAGTTCCTCTGCAGTCCACCCTTGGCTGTGCTGCAATTCTTACTCCTAAAACACTGATTTCAAATGGTGCTAGATACAAAGATGGAAAAATCTAAGCCACCATGTGAAACCAGCTTCCAGAAGAAGAGGATCTCAATGAAGAAAGAAGGGAGATTCAATCGGAAGACCCAGCCTCTGCCCTGAGGAGAAATATCTTCTTGTAGTTCTACTTGTGATATGACACAGTGCTCCATGGGAAAGGCACAGAGGAGGTTACACAGGGCTGCGCAAAGCAACATGAAAGGCACAGCTGATGCTTCAAATAGATGAGAGCAATACAAAACTCATTAATTCTAGGTTAATTCTATTTAACTTCACACCAGTCACTACAAATTATTATATATGATGAAATAAAAGCTAAAATTATTACTAAAATACATTAATATTTACATTTGTACTGCCCTGCATTTGTATAGTATTTCACAGTATACAAAGTGTTTCCAGATATATTCTCTTACTTCATCAGGACACAAGCACCCTATCTGCCTGTGGAATGAAGCTCCAGCTGCTACACAAAGGTGAGTCTCACCTAGGCCAGGACAACTCTTCTATGTGTCTTAACTTGAGAAAAGCATGCATTCCTCCTTCCCACCCCATATGTAAGTATCAGAACATTCAAATATGACCCCATGAATCTGCAATCTTATTTAACCCCTGATGTGACTTCAAAAACTGGTACCCTATAATTGTATTAAGCAGATAATCCTCTAACATAAGAATTGAGTTTTATTTTCAAAATCTGCTTGAAAATAAGATTTGCACACTGTATTCCAAATTAGATTTCCCATCTCCTTACTGCATCATCTTTTGTGGTTGTTTGAAGCTAAGAAAATATGTGTATTTCCTCTGATACCATAACCAAGAGAAAAGAGACAGAGTAGAAACTGTATATTTTAGCTTCCTTTCAGGCCTCTAGATACAGCCTTATAATTTTTATGGTTCCTGGCACTAACAGTATGTGTTGCTAGAAGGAGAAGAAATAGAATTTGAACATCAAAAGTTGTGGTGTTTAATTCTCACAACAGTCGTATGGGGCAGGTATTATTCCAATTTTTGTGAAGAAATTCATCCTTAATGAGGCTAAATAACTTGTCTGCAGTCACACAACCAATAAATGCAGATCCCAGGTCTAACTCCAAAGACTGTGTTTCTGCCCTTGTACCCACTGCAGCCTGCTCCATAACTTGACTATCATCTCATTTTGTTCTTCAACTTCATTAAGAACAAAACAGGGTGGGTGGGGCAGGAAATTCCTAGGCGATATTTCTGCACTGAATGGGATCATACTGACTACATAACACATTATACTTAGGGGGAGACAGGAGCATCATCTGGGTTCTGCGAAGGCCGGGTGGTCTGGGGCAGCTTGCTTTGTTCTCCTGCTCCTCTAGCGCCTTTGCCGTCTTTCCCCAGCATGTGGCTGTGGGAAAGACACTGAAGATGAACCTGCAACAAGCGATTCTGACACCAGCGCTAGGCTCTACAGCCCACGGGGGACTTGCTAGCCTCAGTCACAGGTGGGAGAGCTGGGGCAGATCTGCACACAAGGGCTCTCAGTGATGACACCTGTAGCCAACACCTGGGGCTTGTTAACCAGGTAACAGCCAGGGTTGTAAGGTCAGGAGTGAGTGTTTAAGGACAGTTACTACTGGGAGTCCAAATCCTGTCAAATGAGGGGATTTGATGAGATTCTCACTTTTCTGCTTTTCATTTTAGCCACTCGTCCTTATCAACTTTTAGTTACCAGTACCCCCTCCCTATGAGCTATCACACAGGTGTCCCGTGGTGATCAGAAAGCACCTTCCTCCATGGCAAGGTCCTGCTTAAGCTGTTGTCTCTTCTGGAATACTCTCCTTCACCCTCCCTTAGCTACCACCCCTCAGCTCCGCCCCCACCCACCACCACTCCAGGGAACCTGTCATCCTCCCCACAGCTCAGGAAAGCCTCCCTGAGTCCAGCCCTTGCTAGAAGGTTAAGTGGTCCTCGCCAGCCTCAAGTTCTTTCCTTCAAAAACCACTTATCTCACTTGGTCATCAGTGTGATTATTTAATGTCTCTCCTGCTACCCGTAAGGGACCATTCGGAGTACAGCAGAGGGGCTGTGCATAGCAGGACGCCACTGCCACTGAGGGAGTTAACAGAAGCCACAGTCTGGGTCCCCACTCCTGGATTCTAAAATTTAACTCTTAACTCTCTGGAATAAGAGATAAGAAGCCATTAACAATGCATCACTTTAATTAAACACTCTAAAAGAAGTGGAGAAAAAAATCATGTTAGTATTGAAATCCTTTGCCTTTCCAATTCCACTGGACAAAAGGGGTCCTTCAGGTCTCAGCCCTCCCAACAGAACCAGTTTTCTCCTCTCACAATCAGCTGAGCAATGACTCTTCGCTGAAACAAGCTGGTGGCTGTTCCCTACTAGGAAGCAGCCAGTTAGTTTGGTAAGGGCTGGAAGGGGCTTGCTTTCCCTGGCACCATGCCTGAAGGCCACCTAGACCTGTAAGAAGGCAGCCCATGAAAATCCCAGCCTGCTGAGAGCTCTGCCATCCAAGGAGGGTGATGGGTTTTACCCACCTCAGCCTAATGACTCCAAACAAACTGGCTGAAGGTGAAAGGGTTGGCAGGGCTGTCTGGGGAGGAAAACCACCCATCCAGAAGGGTGGGCATGTCAGTCTTACGAGTGCTGCCACGCAGGGAAAAGGTGTGGGAGCTATACTCCAGCCTGGTCCACTTCTGTCCCCACATTCTACCTGGAGGCTTCTCGACCTCACACCAGGGCATTAATCTGCTTGGGCACACAGTGAATCAGAACACAATGGTTTTAATACCTGCTTGGCCCCAACTTTGAGAACAGGGACCTGCCACTTGCCCTGAATGGGCCTCAGTGTCTTCATGTGTAAAGAGAGGAGGCTGAGGTAGGCTGCTCACAGCACGTTCAAATGCTCGGAGGGCTTGGGCAGGAAACCTGAGACAGAGAAGCAGCAACAGCATGCAGCAGAAATACAGTGAACTGGGGAGGCCATATTTTGTCTAAATGCATGCAAAATCAGATACATTAAAATAACCCTAGCCAGGTGTGGTGGCACGCACCTGTAGTCCCAGCTACTCAGGAGGCTGAGGCATGAGAACTGCTTGAGCCTGGGAGGCAGAGGTTGCAGCAAGCTGATATCGTGCCACTGCACTCCAGCCTGGGCTACAGAGCGAAACCCTGTCTCAAACAAAAACAAAAACCCGTGCAGGCCAAACACATCTGAGGGTTAAATACCATCTATAGGCTGTCGGTTAAAAATAGTTTGGAGACTGCAAAGACAGCTTCTACTTCATTCTATAAATGATGCTTTGTCTTTAAAGCCTAGCATGGTACCTAAAAAATAACATGGGAGGAAAATGGGAAGGTGAGGGAATCCTTCTTTCTGAAATCCATAAGCAAACCCACTGAACAAACAGACACTGGTCCCCAGTTACCTAACCCTGCTTGCTTGTGCTGCGCTACCACAGTGTGTGCAAATCCAGAACGTGGGAAGGTTCTGCCAAGGCAGTGCTGGGTGCTGAGTCACAGCTACTTACGTGACTGATGTGTGTTCCAGCCAGATGGGGGGAGCCGGAAGCCAAGCCCAGATGGCCATCTTCTTTCCTCTGGGAATGCTGATTTCAGGGCTCCTGGCAGCAAGGAAGAGCTCATCTTGGTGAGAGAGGGGCCTGGGGAAGGCTCTTTTGTAAAAGGGGAATGTCTTGCCCTCAAGAGACAGTCCCAGGCCATTGCATGTATAAACTGAAAGGGCAGCCCAGCTTCCTGTCATTCTAGGCAGCAGCCTGGGCATTCTGTCTTTAGCTGTCAGGGTGGGGGCTGTGAATCAGAGAGAAGGGTGATAAAAAGAAGGGTATACACATGAGGGGCCAAGGGTGGAGCAGAGGGAGCATGGAGTTACCGGCTGGCCCAAAGTCCCCAGAAACCTCCATCAGGCTCTTCCTTTCTGGCAGGGTGGCCTTCAAAGGAGGACTCAGAACTCAGGGACCACTGCATTTCCCAGGCCCTGAGCCCCAGTGTGGGAATCACATCCTCCAAACCCACAGTGCCCCTCAAATTCCTATTCAGGTAACAAGGCAAGAAGTAACAGCCTTCCGGCCGGGCGCGGTGGCTCACGCCTGTAATCCCAGCACTTTGGGAGGCCGAGGCGGGCGGATCACGAGGTCAGGAGATCGAGACCATCCTGGCTAACACGGTGAAACCCCGTCTCTACTAAAAATACA
Source organism: Gorilla gorilla gorilla (assembly GCF_029281585.2). NCBI lineage: Eukaryota > Metazoa > Chordata > Mammalia > Primates > Hominidae > Gorilla > Gorilla gorilla. The sequence goes on along the minus strand of NC_073224.2, from coordinate 48,971,022 downwards.
AAAAATTAGCCGGGCGTGGTAGTGGGTGCCTGTAGTCCCAGCTACTCGGGAGGCTGAGGCAGGAGAATGGCGTGAACCCGGGAGGTGGAGCTTGCAGTGAGCCGAGATCGCGCCACTGCACTCCAGCCTGGGCGACAAAGCAAGACTCCGTCTCAAAAAAAAAAAAAAAAAAAAGAAGTAACAGCCTTCCAAGCCTACGTGGACCCAGCATCGGTTTTTCTGGTTTCCCCTGGGTCAGAGGTATGGAGGTCTATGTTCCTACGCAGCTGCACTCCTAAAAGTTCAGTTTTCCATCCCTCCCTTAACACTACTGACATAAACCCCAGACTCAGTCCAGGCACGGGGGCCCTGGGTCGGGACTGCTGGCTGGATGGGAGGATGCACCAAGTTTACCCTGCCCCTGGGATGAGCTGGGGGGACAGCAGGAGACAGTGGAGGGCAAAGGGAAGGAGGAGGAGTGGAATGAAGACTGGAGCTCGCGTGTCTCCATGTTCCCCCAGTAGAAGGACTCAGCTCTGGCACAGAAGGATGGGCATGGCCCCGAACTGCTTTCAAGAAAGCTAGTGCTTTCCACAAGAGGAAAAATGAGCATACCAATGGTCTATTACACAAACACAACGCCCACCACAGAGTTCATGGGTCCAAACCAATGCAGATCCAAAGGCAAACCACCAATGCTGCTCCCTGGTCATTCCTAAATCATCTGCTTGACTCAGTGAAGATGGAGTCAAAAGTGAAACCACAGTCTCAGGTGAAACCTAACTCTGGAGGTAGGGAGGGAGACGCCCCAAAGCCCAGCTTCCCCACCTCCCCTAGGCAGAGCTGGTGACCTCCTCCTTCAGCCACCGAGAAGTAACTAACAGATGCAGTATCCTACCAGGCATCACGCTCACAAGACGGCATGGCTGCTCTCGCTGGGAGAAGCACGTTCCTGTTCCCAAGAGCTCCTCCAGAGACATGCCCCAGCCTCTTGCAGCACAGCCTCTGCTCCTCCCTGGAGGGAGAGCACAGCATCTCAAAGGAGAGAGCATTTCAACAAGTCAAACACTCTCCCCAGAGCAAAGCACAGCCCAAGGGGTGCACCAGGAAGCCCAGGGTGCTTCCTGAACTAATCTCTGAGCGGCAGTTCTCCCCAGTACCTGGGCACACACCTGGTCCACACACATGGACTGGGCACACCCTGTGGCGTGATGTGGTTCCACTTCCCTAATAGAATGGAGGGAGGCTGGGCCAGACAGAGGGTAGATTTGAATCCAAAGCCAACTGCGAGCCCACTTTCTCTCCTTCCTCTTTGGCTGGCCCAGCTGGTAGCTGCACCTATGGTGCTATTCCAGCCTCATTCTGCTATCAGGACCTCTGTCTGCCAGGCTCAAGAACAGTGAGTAGCAGGAGGAGAAAGGAGGGAGGAGAGAGGAGGAAGGAGGGTAAGAGGGAGGGAGGGACTCGGGAGAAGAGGTGGAGGAGGAAGTTTCACAGTCTAGTGCATTCCCATCAGATCAGAGGGAGGGGAACATGTGCAACTTCCTTTTTCAAGCGTTTCTCTGCCCCCCCTTTTGTTTCGGTTCCTTCCCCTCTGGCCTGGGGATGGCGCGGCTAGTGGGCTATGCAGGGGCAGGCGCCCAGGTACCCAGCCAACTGGGCTCTCGCCCGGCTCCATCTCAGGCCTGGCACACTCCCTCAGGCCGTTACCCGGCATGCCCTTCTCCTTGTCAGGGAGGCCGCGCCCTCTTGTTTTCAAAGTTTTATAACAGTATTGTTTGTTGTCCAGCAGATTAAATTCTTTGGAGGCTGGGGAGTGGGGGGAGGGTGAGTGAGAGAGAGGAGGGAAAAGAGAGGAGACAAAATACAAATAACTTCTATTAGGCCCAAAATATTAAATGAGTTCGCTTAACACAAAGTTCACCTGTCTTGAGAGAGGCTAGTGGCCAGGAGCCTGCGTTCCCTTCTCTGTGCCTGACCTCTCTGACCCCCTTCTCACCTAGCAAGGGATGTACGGTCTCAAACTTCCAATACCACTCCTCGGGTCAAGCTGAAAAGCAGTACCAGCTAATAAGGCTGGAAGATGCATGTGTGAGCACCACCCTCCAGGCAGGACACATGACATAGCGTTGGGCAGGTCCCTGCAAGAACACCCTTGACTCTCGTCTCAGGTGTCTGGCCGAAACAGTCCAGGGCTATTGAGGGGGAAGGGCATCTGTAGGCAGCTGCTGGAGCCCTTGTCTCAGAGATGGCTCATCCCTGCCGTGAACCAGTGGTTTGTTTACACGTGAAATCAAAGTCACATATTCATTGATGCCAATGACACTGGAAGAACTGTACCCCAAGGAAATAACACAACTGCATAAATAAATATTCACACAGACCTAAGGAATAAGAGTGGGAAATAGGAACGAAAAGAGACAAAAAGTCATTATAAAATAAGCATGATCTTACGGACAGGGCCCATTTCAGCATCCTCAGCCTTTCAGGCCTGTTGATGCTAAATCTGTAGGTGGTGATGACACACAAAAAATATGATTTTCCATATTTAATACAACTCTCATTTAGCCATTAACTGATTTATTTCAGACTGTGGGTTACCGCTAAATAGTATGCCTATTTGAACACATCCCTTTGCCTTTAGTATAGCAGGCAATGTCTGTGGCTCCCAGAGTTGTGGGCCTGCCCTGGGATGTTCCTCTCCCACCTCCTACCTTCTTCCCAGCAAACCATGTCTGGCCTTGCGTCCTCTACACGGCCCTCCTCCCTCCCCACCATAGGATTAGAGCAGCTCAGCACTCTTTCCTGGAAAAGATGAGGGACAACATGCCTTTCTCTTTTTTTATATGCAAATAACACCAGTTCCTATAAGATCAGTGCCAGAAGTTCTCTCTGCAAAGGGAAACAAGGTCAAAGTTCCAGGTTCGATGACCACATTGGTGTACCCTGCCCATGCATCCCCTCAATTGCATCCAGCTTGGGCCTGTCTTGAAGGTAGATGGGAAAGATGGAGAGAAATGCCTGCTCTAGATCCTGGCACCCAAACCTCATGCTGTTCCAGGGACTGTCTCAAAGTGCCACAGACTTGGGACTGGGAGGATCCTGTGGAGGACACCGAGTCTCCTACCTCAAATAAAGAGGCTTCATCTTTCCTCAGGAACCCTCAGCAGAGGTGATGCACAGTTCTCCCAGAAGTCTAGCCCAAATCACTCTCCTTGCTGCAAGTTCTGCCCCCTCTCTTTTCCATCCTTCAAGTGGACAGAATGAACTGGATCCAACATGACAAATCTTCACACATGAAGCTACAGAAGGCTTTATCCACTAAAACAATTCCGCTGTGGATTCCCCATCACAGGGTTTCTGTATGAGCCAAGGATGCATTCAGGAAATACCAAGGGACAGACATTTAGAGACACATATGCATGCTGCCCCTGTCCAACCTCAACTGTCCTAAAGGAATACCCCCAGAAAAAGCCTAAACCATCATGGCTAAATCCGCTGTAAATAAAGATAAACCATTATTTCCTCCTTCATACAAGTTCTGGGTCTATTTAAACAAAGGTCACTCAAGAGGGCTAACTGGCCAAGAAGTCCTGCTGTCCAATACTCTGCCTTACCAGCCCTTATAAAGAGTGGGGGATTATGCTCTGCCTTTAAGGAAAACTGACACCCACGAGTTCTCTTACCCACCTTTCTCTCTGTGGGTAAGCCCTACTTTTTCAAGTCAATCATGAAGCAGACACTCAGAACTAAAGCCAGTGTTTCTAGTCCCTTACTTTACATTGTACATTAGCCAAGGCTTCCAGCAGGCGCTGTACATTAGCCAGCAAACAGGTAGCATACACACAACATGCATGCTGGGCAAGGCTCAGGGCATCTCTTACAAATGTGTTGGAAAAATTTCAAAGACCCTACAGTGGGCCTCATCTCTAAGTGAGCTGCACTCAGCAGAAGCATGCCTGTGTGCACAGGCGTGAGGTGCCATACAGATGTGTCACAGTGGTTTGATGCATCACATATTCCAGAAGCTTCCAAATGCAGGAAACCTCTCCAAGAACACATGGTGAGTGGCTGGCTTCCCAGCCAAGAAGTGCAAGCCAGTTCTCACAAGAGCTCCAAGAAGTCTGAAGAATCAGAGAGTTGGAGAACCTGGACATGCTGAGGTTTCGTTTCCCATTCAACACATAGAAAAGGCATCTCTAGGCCCCCTAAGGCCTTCAGAAATTAAGGAAACTGCCAAAGACTCCACTCCCCTACTCCTGTCCCTGCCCCACTAGTCAGAACCCAGAGAAATAACAGCTGAAGTCAGAGGACCTAGATGGGAGATCCATGAGAAGCGGCTACAAGCAGTTAGATCTTGGCAGGATGGACTCTCAGGTTCAGTTTTACCAACGACAAGGATAAGACCACCTACCCTCTCAGGGTTGTGTGAGGACCAAATGAGCCAGCAAGTATGAAAAGAACTATGTGAGCTGATACGATGGTTATTACTCCATTCCTCTCCTGCCTGAGTCCTAGCCCAGATCGCTGTTTGCTATTCCATACTGGCAGTGGGGTGGCACTCAGCTATTATTAATCCCAGGTAAACATCCCACAAAGCGGCAAGCAGATAGTGTCTTGGAGAAATGTAGCTATTTTAAAACTCTACATTCTGCTTAGCAGATTGCACAATGTGCCCCCTCAGCCCCAGGGGCTCCTACCCACACAGCCTGCAGAAGTGGTGTACGTCTGGGACTAACGCTGCCATGGAGAAGCTAGGCCAGAGTCCCAGCCACTCCTAGCCCCCATCTGGCTGGGCCTGGGACCTTCGGCTTTCCTGCATGTGTTTTATTTTGCTATCTTTTTAAGAGTGACTCAAGACTAAAAAGCCAAAATGGAACCAGTGGCTCTGAGATATTTTTGTTTATTTTTTAATTTTTTCATTGTTATTTTTTAAAATTTAATTTAATTTTTTAGTCGAGGGCCTCAAAAAACACATGAAAAGAGAAGGCTAAATATAAAGGAAAACTTCCTGACAGCAAGGGGCACAGACCCTCCCTCAAACCACAGCTGCATTCTCTCTCCAGGGTTTAGGGCCAGACAGGACGGAGCATCTTTCCTAGAGCAGGGTCCCTTGGGTCAGCCCCTTGCAGGACAGCAGGCACCCCCAGCAGCTCCCACATAAACCCATCTCCAACAAGCCTCCCGGGGGAAGCGCGTAGCCATGTCCCCTACCACCCGGTGGATCCTCATCAACACCTTCACGAAACCTCCAGCCCTCTGCTTCCACTTCTGGGAGGTCTTTAAAAACTACCTCCTCCCACCCACCCACCCTAATTCCAACAGTACCACTTCAGCTGCTCTGAGACAGGTCATCAAGATCCCTCCCCTTCTCTTGTGGAAACCTGGGCCTAGTTTTCCTCATCTTGAATTATTGGCTAAGGAACATCTCCATGAACATTCAGGGAGGCCCCAGTATACAGCTGGAACCTCCAAAGAGATTCTGGTTCCATCCCCTCATTTCATAGATAATGAAACGAAAGGAGGAAAGTGAGTGAGTTTTTACAAACAAGAGCTAGGACCAGAATCGGGGTCGGCTGACTCCTCAACACAGAGCAACACAAACCCCACTTTCCTGACCCTCCTCCTTCCTGAGCACCCCCAACTACACTACCTCATCCCTGTGCAACTTCAGACCCCTGGCAGCAGATGGCAGTGTGTGCAGTCTGGCGGGTCAGCTGTCCATGATCAGCCAAGGAGCGAACAATCACATGGCCTGACTCCGCAGGTCCGCTGCCTCTTCCACCAAGTAAACAAGTCCCGAGCCCTGGAGCTACATGCGCTGAACACATGACACATGCCTGCCCTTTCCCCAGCACCACCAACCTGCCTCTACCTCTCAAGACACAGCTCAACCAAGCATCTGGCACAGGTCACTTCTCTATGCCTGGTGCCCATTCCTTCCCTATCGTGAGACGACTAGCTCCGGGAACGGCTCGTTCTGGCAGGACAGGCTGAGTTCAGAACCAGCCTCCTGCAGGAACATTTGACCAATGGCTCGGCAAAGACCTAACCTGCACGTTTCCCTGTGCTGCATGGACAAGTGTGGGGCACAGTGACCAGGCTGAGGAAAGAAATCAGCTGGTGCCTGGGAGGGTGTGAGGCAGAAGGCCAACAGCAACCATGGCAGACAGGAGAGAACCAGTCTGCTGGAGACCAAAGGCTTGACATCTACTCCACCTTGATCCCTGACTCACGACAAGTTCCTGTAAGCCATGGGGACCTGGGATGGATTTCCCAAGTTATTAGGAAAAAAGAGGGGGTTAGTTTGTGTCAGTCCTAACTCCCTGAAGGAAAGCTCAATTGATGTGGCTTCAGATGGCTGAGGTCCTAAGTCTCTAGATCCCTCTGACCATCATCTGAATTATCCTCCTTATGTGTGTGGGGGGTCCCCCTTTTCATCCCCACACAATCTCCATATATGTCTATCCTGTACATTTTTAAATTCTTTTTAAAAATCATTATTAGCGGTGTCTCTCCACACTAGAATGTATGCCCCATGAAAGTGGAAAGTTGGCTTTGTCGAGTTCTGTATCTCTAGCGCCTGGCACGGTCCCTGGCACATAGCAGAGGCTCCGTACACAGCAGCAGACGCCATGTACTGGCCTTACTCAGCTCTGCCTGTCCATGGCTACCAAAGGGCATTTGGGTCTGCCCTGCCTCCCCCTAAAGGAATGCGGCACAACCGTCCCCAGTGACTGGAAAGTTCCTTCGGGTGTCTGCCTTTTCACTCTGGTTCACCTCAGTCCTCTGAGAATCTTAGTTCACAAAAATGTCTGACTTCAGCCCAAAAGAGTAAAGATAACGTAGAGGCTTTGGAATAAGAAGTGCATGCATTTAAATCTCAACAACCTCACTTACCAAATGCACAACCTTGGGTTAAGTCACTTAATCTGTTTCTTTAACTATAAAAAGGAAGTGATCCCTACGTCATATGGTTGTTCTGAGGATGAAATCAGATAAGGAGAGGAGAGCCCTTAAAAAAGGTCAGTTTCCCTTGGACCAACAACTCTGATGCCCATCTCATACCTTCATGCCTCATTATAGACCCTGATCGGGGCACCATCCTACCTTCAGTACCAGGCACTCAGACACAAATCCTTCATAGGAGATGCACACATCCATCCTAGGCCATGACAGGCAGCCCTGGCTGAGCACTGGACTTGTCCTCCCACACCCTCCTGGACTTGCTCCTGTGATCTAACCACACATACCACCACCCCACGTGGCTCTATCTGCCCCCATGTCCCCAGTCCATCCCTGCAGGCTTGACACTATGGTACCAGGCTCCGCACAGGCCATGGGGCCCTGGAGGTGTTCTCTGGCTTTATCAGCCCATGAGCAGCTCTTGTGGAAGGAGCCAGCAAGAAAGCAAACTCAGTCCATGCTTTCCTCACAGTCACTCCAAGTCTCAGAAAAGCAAAGCAAAATGAGGGCCTCCCACAGACAGCCGGCTGGTGGGAAAGGGTGGTATCTCTTACATATCTCAGAGGGAGGTAACACGCCCAAAAAAAGTGACCAGCACAAGGTACAGATCCTCTCTAAAGCTGTGGCTGCAGCCTTAGGGACACTCGAGCCAGGGGACAGAGCCAAGATATGCATTAAACAATTCACAGAGCTGACCGGACCAGGATTCAATGGAATAGAGAAGGTACTGACCAATCAGGGCCCCTGGCAGGGCCTCTCCCCCACAACTCCCAGCCAAGCCACACCACCTCAGCTCCAGAGCCACCAACTCTGTTAACCTCTGCTGGATCCCGGATGGAGAGGCCCCATGCTGCCTCCTGACTCCCAGACCTCAGAAATTCAAAGGTCAAGAAAAAAGTGCCAGATATGCTGGCCCCTCTCTCAGGAGATACCAACTGTTCTGCTATCCTCATTGGGAAGACACAATGCCCCATGTCATGTGTGTAGAACCCAGGCTGGTGAGCAAGGAGGAAGAGAACCAGATGAGGGACAAAAATAGGAAAATCAGCAGGGAAGCACCAATCCCAATTCTGGAAACACCAGAGGCCAGAGAGATAACTGCATGACCACGAGCAAAACCAACCTCCCCTTTACTTCCCACCCTGGTTTTTCCAATCTAACCAAGGACAGGGCTATTCGTGGGAGTGGGGATCACGAAGAGCTATGCCCAGGGACACACTGCACATATGAGGGCTGAGACTCCCAAGCACAGCCAGCAGCTACGTCTGGCTCCAGCCCTACAGCCAGGGGCTGGCCAGACTCTAGCCAACACTTCTTGAGGGACTTGGCTCACTCCTTTTGTCTCCCCAGCTGCACCCAAGTCGATATCTCTCCACTCCAACACCCCCTGCCATCCCTCACTGCAGTACTGCTGGAGGGCTGAGACCTGTCAGGGTCCTTGAAGGAAGAGACACCAGATTCTTCCAAACAGCCCTGGATTCCTCAGGCTGTTCACAGCCAACCTAGAGACTCATCTCAAATGGATAGAGGAGAAGAAGAAATAACAGGAAGCAGAATTGGCCAATCTTCCCTGGATAGCAACGGGAGCAGCATGGGGAAGAGGAACCCCCCACCCACACCGAAACATGAGCAGAGAGAGGCGACCACTGTGTGGCCAGAGGTAGGATCCCATAGGTACCTCCGAAAATTACCCAGCATAATTCCTTTTATCTTTAGAGCCCAGACCAATCTGCTGTTGGCTAATTCCAACTGGCTTTACTGGCCAAGAATGCTGTAGTCATCTACTCGATAGGAGAGAGACTTCCTAGTGATGTGCGGGCACCGAGAGTCTGCTTTGTGAATCGTATCAATGATGCCACTGACCTCCCTGATTCTGCAGGCCGTCATCATTTTTCATTTTTAATCACCATTGCTATTACTGTGATTGGCAGCAAGTGAGGCAGAAAAAAAGCATTTCTTTGTCAACTTCCTAGAGATGCTTTGCAATGGCTTACTGGACCAGGGATTTTGTTTTTTAAGGCAAAGGTAATGAAGGCCTAGAGGAAGAAAGTGGCTCATTCAAAGAAACCCCAAAATTAGGGAGAGTCCCAAAGTTCACTGCTCAGCCCAGTCCAAACTCCAGACCACCAACCTAGACTAAGCCCCCTCAAGGCAAAATGTATCTAGAGTTAAGACAGGCCATCCACTGAGACTACACAGGGGAGAGAATCCCCAGGCACCAGGAAGGCTCCCAGGATTACCGAGGGGTTAAACCCAGAACCTCTTGCTGGATGCTGGAGCCAAAGAGAGTTTCTATTACTGTGGGAGGCCCAAATGCTCTGCCAACTGCCACACCCAGCAACACTACCCAGCTATCTCCCACACGTCCGCACAGCCCGACCACTTCAGCTGCCCATCCTGCCCCCAACCCTGTGCTGGTTACTAACCCCATTCACAGAAAAGCCAGAAGGAGAAGAATGCAAAAAAGAGAACAATCGTTTGGGAGATTCTGAATGGAGACGTCTGAGGATTCCCCGGCGGAATAAGGAAAATGGTGTTCATGGGAAGGAAGGAGGATGGGGGAAGGCTGGAGGGAGCAGCCCACACTGGACTTACCTGGGAGGCAGAGAGCGGTTAAATCCTATTTCCTAGCTGCATCCAGTTTCCAGTAAGCAGCCTGGTGATGATTCACTGACAAGACTGGGGTCATGTCGCATCAGTCAGCACTTGTGGTCACAAAACCACAAAAATTGGTGGCTCAACAGCACCTATGAAAGAGGGGAATATCCAACCCACCCTGCCCTGAACCAGCCAACACAACATGCTCACCCACCACCAAAACCCCTCCAGAGGACAGCTGAGCCCTCTCTGCCCAACTGGAGCCAGATCTCCAGAAACCCCAAATGGGTAAGGATGAAGAGTAGACACAGACCCGGGATGCCAGTCACTGTGTTTGCCCTCATATATCCTAAAGAAAATCAAACGGAGGAGGAAGTGGTGGAGGAAGGCAGGGAATGCAAGAGGTTCGAAAGAAGGAAGAGAGAGGTCAAAAGACATCCTTAGGCAAAGCATGGCAAACAGGAAACCAGGAAGAGAAAGCGGAGGCAGGGCTCAACTGTACCCTCAGCCATGTCACATGCCCCTAGCTTCTCTCCCTCTAAGCTCAATATCCATCGGAGAGCTAACAGCCCTTCCTGGCCCTCATCCCACATCAGCACCTTCATCTAGCACGACCTTTCAATCTATCAGCATCTGCAATACAGGAGGAAAGTAAGCAGCCCCGAACCAGACAGACACACACACACACACACACACACACCTTCCCAGAATAAAAGGCCCTTGGAGATGGCTCACGCTCTCTAGGTTCTGGTTCTCTGATAGAAGTGCTCCACTCCCACAGGGGAGGGCAGACACGTCTGATAAGAATTGCTTAGCACAATGCTATATATAGTCTAGGTTCCTACCAGCCTGGAGATGTGGAGCTAGAACTTGGCAGAGAACCATGCTAGGTGCTGGCAAGGACCATCCTCCCGCTGCCAGCCAATGGGGAGCCTCACTTCCCGGCTGGGGGCCGTGAGGGCACACAGGGTCCTTCCAGGCAGCCCATTAACACTCCACACTGAGGGACACAGGCTGTTGGCTCCGTTTTAGGGAAAATCAACTTCTCCCAAATGTGAGGGGGATGTGTGGGGGCTGAACAGCAAATTCTAGCTTCTCTGCAGCTATCCAGTAGCATGAGAAAATCAATCTAGTCCTCTCTTCTGGAGGACTAAGGGTGGGGTGTGTGGGAGAAGAATGGAGAAGGCATAGCAGGTGGCTGGGCTCAATAAACATCTATCCATTTCTGATGTTCGAAGAAATAAAGGAATGTAAAAGAATGCAGATGAATACTTACTGCAGAGAGCGGGGCTGCCAGGCATCTCCTTTTTTTGTTCCAAATACATGCAAGTGAGCCACTCTATCCGGCAGTATGACGGCTGTCTCCGGCACACTGGCACCATCCTCAGCTGAGCCTGAGTCGCCAAGAGGTTGTCACCCACTCACAGAGCAAGCTGCACTCTCCTGAGTCCTCTGTGAGGAAGAAGAGAAAGGAAGATAGGTGGGCTCAGCTCACAGAGCCAACCAAGCAATGAATCGAGCAGATCCCAACCAGGGGCCCATCTGGGGTTAGTATGTGGCTCTGGGATGATGACCCTTAGCTGCTGCCCGCCATCCAATGAAAGACGCAAGACAACGTTGGGCAAAATGACATGGGACTGATGTCCTGGAGAAAGGCCAGTAACAGAGGGTACAGGGTCTGATGAAGGAGGGTCTGTTTACTACCTCTTTCAGAAAATGAACCTGAGAGACCACAGAGCTGCCTGAAGCCCGAAATCCAGGCTCTTATCATATACACAGCTTGGGACAAAGAAAATGACACACGAAAGATTCCAACGTCCATATACATACAATCTTTTTAGGTCAAGCTGCTCTCTACTCGGGTGCAAAACATGACATGAAGCGGCTGTGCTGCCTTTGCACTCTGAGTGGGGACGGCTGGCTCCCATCCCCTGCCCTGCTTAACTCTTCTCATGTGACCTCGGTCACATCTCCCTGCCCTGCTCTGGCTCCCAAGGCCCAGGAGCCACTCCTACCAGAGATCCCAAATGAGTCACCCTGGGAGGTCCTTGGAGAGAAGAGGAGGTGCTCAGTGACAAATGTCACTGCTAGCATCATCCGCGGGAAAGCATGAGACTGAAAAATAGTACCCAGTAAAAGGAGGGAGGGGGCTCCGGCCAAGTTGTCCCTCATCCTCATAAGCAATTGTTTGTCCCTCTGCCCCACGCTCCAGCAGAGGGGGTAGAGAAGAGAAAGGGGAGGACGGTTTGTCCGCATTCAGTGGCGGTGGAGGTGCATCTTCTCTCTCGGTCACAAGAAGGTGGGGTGGGGCGGGGTGGGGCGGGGCGGGACGGGACGGGACGGGGCGGGGCGGGGAGGGGCGGGGCGGGGCGGGGCGGGGGGATCACGCGCCTATAGCGCAAGGCTGCGGTATCGAGAAAAGCCTAGAACCCACAGCCGCCATGATGACGCAAACAAAATTAAAAGGGTCAAGAACTCAAGGCCCACTGTTTCACCTAAGAAGAAAATGAAGAAGATGAAGGGGAGAAAAGAAGCTCTGATTTGGGTCAATATGGAAAGGGGAGGCTGACGCAGGCTGCCCAAGAGCCAGCCTTTAGCTTAGTGACGGTGATGCGGATCCGCCATCTTGAAGCGCTGCCCGGCAGAGGACTCTCAAGACGCCACAGCCCCACCACGGCCACTTCTCCCAGGGTACAGGTGCGCCCGCATTCACTGAGGTCGGCCTGGCCCACCCCTACCCCAAGAAGCGAATCGCCCTTCAAGGCAATGACCAGCAAGACTATCACAAAGAGAACCACGGTGAAAAATCCCAAAGGGCTTTCTGGGCCCTGGGAAGATGTCTGTCATCTGGGACTAGTGGGAAGAACTCAAAAAGTGACCCTATTTGCCAAGCTCATCTAATAACACATACAGCTGTTATTTTCTTTTCAGACTCTAAAATGCAAGGGTTCCCAGAGCCCTGCTGAGTTACCTGGTGTCGCTCCCATCCTGATGCCCGGGCGGTGGCCGCCTTCTCTGTCCAGCCCTCCCTGAAAATGACCCCAGGCTAAGGATCAGCTCAGAGCCCCAAGCTGTTTTTGTAGCTTTCATGTTGACAGAACATCCTGGCCACTCTGCTGAGAGCTCCATCTCCCGGCTCCCGATACACTGAGTCATCTTCCAAAGAGGAAAAAAAACAACAAAGCAGCCGTCACCAGGGTCCCCATTGCCGTCGACTGACGACTCACTGGCTGTCGTCACTCTCTGCTTCGCGGCCCCCGAATTGGTAACGAGGGGCTTCAGGGTGCCCAGCTCCCCTCCCATGGGACTCAGCAGTGTCAGGGAAGCAGGCAGCCACTGCTGAGATTCAGAAAGAAGGGAAACTAACCTGGCATCAAAAGGCTCCCAGGAAAGCTCACTGACCCTCCCTCTGCCGTCACCAGCCCCCACCACTCCATGCCACGGCATGTTCCTGATGCAGAAGTAAAGGGGTATTTATGCCAGGTGGGGGACAGTACCACCTTGCAGGCTTGAAGGGCGTAACGCCTAGGTTACCTCCTCTGCGCCCCTGCTGTGATACCACTTAGGGCACAGGAGCTCCTGTCTCCCCCATTTCTTCTCTAGCCCCGTGCTATGCTCCCATTTTAAGTCCCTGATAAACCACTGGGTAGGGATGGGAACCTATTTGCTGCCAATATATTAGGCATTTCTGTATAACAGTTGTAGTAGCTCCATCTCACTGAACGAGGACATGAAAACTTAAATCATATGACTTGTCTAAAGTCACTCAGCTAAGAAGAAGGATCACAATGAAAACCTAGGTCTGTTCAAGTCCAGTGTCTCTGCTCTCTGCTCTCTAATTCTGGAGCTTATTCTGGCTTTGAAGATGCTATATCCCACTCCACCTCTTCCTCCTCTTGTACGAGGAAGGCAACCAGGATAACTGAGTCAGTTAATCCATCAATTTCAGCTACAAGAAAAAAGCCATCATCTTGAGTGAACCTGACCACAAAGGAAGAGGAGAAAGTTAATGACAGTGTCAAGGAACAGCTGAGGGACCCAGACCATGGACACAAGATTGACCACCCAAACTCCCTCAGAGCATTAGGGACTTACAAAATTCCTTAAATAGACAAATTTTGGGGATCTACTTCATAACAGCCATCTTGTAAACACCAGTAATTCAGAGAGGAAAAATGTAAAGGCTTTGGAAGACCAGGGCTCTAGTCATGACCAGGCCACTTACTAGACATGGGATGCTCCCCACAGGGCTGTGGAAAGGAATAAATGAAGTAACTGCAGGGAAAGTGTCTAACATGGTATCTGTCAAACAGAAGGCACCAAATAGGTATTTGTTTTCCTTCTCCTTTCTCTAGCCTCCCTCCTGGAGCTCCCAATCCGATAGGTGACATAAGACTTACACGTAATCATAACACAACAAAAGTACCATAAAAAGGGACAGACTGTATGGAAGTTTGGCTGAAAGGGCAGGGGTGGTTATGAGAACTGCTTCTTGCAAAGGAAATCAGGAGAGGTCCACGGAGAAAGTGAGACTGCCACAGGTGGATGCAGAGGAGAAGAGGCATGGAAAACATCACTGGTGAAAACAGATAGGAAAAGGAAGTTGCCTGGTTTTGTTGGAACCTGTGGTCCACCAAAAGAAACTGAGAGAGGTAAGACTGTACAGGAAACCTAAGGCCAGTTACGGCCAGCACTGAGCATCACGCTAAAGGGAAGGAATTTTACTCTGGGAATTATGAGAAACCATTTTAAGTTTCTGAGCAAGAAAGACAAGATGGCCGCTGCACGCAGAAGGGCCTGGAGAGAGGGGGAACGGGCAGCGGGGAGCCTCACAAGAGGACTACAGCTGGAACCATGGCACTGGCAGGGGGCATGGAGGAGAAAGAGAAGAAAAACAGTAAGCAGGCAGGACCATCCGAACAGATCCTCAAAGCTGCCATGGACCTCACTTCCCTGTCCCCACAGGGAGGCTGCTGGAGACAGAGCCTATTTGGGGAACACAAACCACGGGTCTGACACGTCTGAGATGAGCTGCCGAGCCTCTGCCTCCACTCTCATTCAGACACTCAGCTTTTCCGAACTACTCCAAGCATCAGGCTGATGAGGACATGGGAAACCCACGCTCTGGCAAAGCCGGGCCCAGGTGTTGAACCCCTACCCAGACGCCTTCCACCTGAATCCCCACCCAGGACTGTGTCCAAGGGTGGGACTAGGCGGCTCTGCCCCTGGAGCCACCTTCATTGCGGCAGCCACCACTGTGCCCGCCTCTGCTGTGCTTTTGCCCCCCCTTCCCCTCCTCCGTCATAGCCCCCGCCCCCCGCCCACTCTGCGGAACTGGCACAGCAGGACAGAAAAACCAACGCCACCATGTCGGAGACCAGCAGAAATGGCTCCAAAATGGCAGCTCATCAGAGGAGTCCAGACATAAACCCACCCAGGGAAAAGAAGGGAAGCCAGTGACAAGGGGAGTAAACTGTCAAAACTACCTCCCAACCAAGCCCCCCATAATCATCACATCTTTTCCTTCAGAAACATCCTCTCAAAAATCAGATGGGACATGAGTGAAAGAAGGGTGCCACCCCCTCCACCAGAGAGGCCCTAAGGGCCATAGGTGGTATGGGGCACTCAGAAGGATGTTCTGTAGCCTCTTCCCCAAGATGAGGCTAGAAAACCACCACTTTTGTCCTCAAGCTTGGCCCCTGCCAGTAACTAGACAAGAGTTAGCCCTCCCAGGGATTGCAGTCCTTCACTGCTCCCCAGTCAGACCCTCCCCAGCTCTATGGGCCCTGGGGAGCAAGAAGGTAGGGTTGCAAGGAAGGGCCGAGAAGGCGCGTGCCATGCCCTCAGTTATGTAATAAGAAGGGCGGTGCTCGTCCTAGGCCAGAGACCCAGGGCGCACTGCGCTTCCAGATGCGCAGTCACGGGTGGGGGCCACTGCGCATGGCGCAGGGCTTGGTAAACCCCCTCCCCACAAACGTGAGACCTGCGACAAAGACAGGTTAGAGAGCCGGGACCCTGATTTTTCGAGGCCTCCCTCCCCCAACCAAAGGCGAACAGCCTGCTGCCCTAGTTTTATTCTGATTCTCCTCATTCCCCAGACTGACAAACCTTTCTAACCCGGGGCCTCCAAACCTCCCGTCTCCCACTGACTTTTCTGGAAATCCCACCAGATACGGAGTTTCGAGCAATTTCCTGGGGTCAGTCCCCCATCCTCACCTTTCCAAGCACCACGTAGTAGTAGCTTCCAGAAGGTAGATCTTTCCCATACTGGGCTCAGCTCACAACTGGCTCTTGAGGGCCTCTGGACAGCCCCGGACGTCAATGCAAATCTGTTGTCCCCAGGGAGTAGCCCGGAGTCAGCAGGAAGCCCAGGGTGGTGGCAGTATCAGCAGCAGCAGCTCTGCCCTACCTTGCCCATGCGTTTCCAGGGGAGCCAAGAATTATTTTGCCGCAACACTGAGGTGTGGCTGATTGGAAAATTCCCTTTTCCAACACCAAACTACAGAATAAATATTTTCTTCCAATTTGGTCAACCCTCTGCATACCCATCTCCCTAGCATTCTTCCCTCTAAATAAAAAGTTTTGGGAGCCCTGAGCTCTTCCTCCTTATAGTGCGTGAAATTTTAAAAGGCATAGGAAGAGGCTTCAACTGGGCAGTCAAAAGCAGGCATAGACACAGGAGCCTACGCACACCCCTAAAGAGATTTTAGAAAGCTGCTGGGCTTCTCCCCGCTCCCCTTTAAGCAAGTGAAATGCAAATTCAGATTTGATACCCTGCCCTGAGCCAATCAAAAAAAGCTTTTCACCTGCCATTGGCCCACCCACCAATCAGAGGAAGTGTCTGGAGGGAGAGCCCTCCCCTGGCCAATGGAAGGCCAGCTCAGTCACTTAGTTAATGATGCAGCAGTACAGGGAAGGCCATCACATGTGAACTGGAAGGGAGCCAACATGGAGACACAGAGAGCGCAAGGTAAACAACTTTCCAACGCCAAAAGGATGACATTTAATCTCTAAATGCTAGCTTCCCTTCTTAGCTCATCCTTAACCCCTCTCAGCTGGCCACAGAGACCCCAGGAGCCTCACTACCTGTCCCCATAGAGCTCCTAAGCAGATGCAACAGTGACTGCGTCACCATTCCCCACTTTTCCCAACTACGCAGTGACAAACCTACCAGCTTTACCCCACTTCTCCCAGCCCACACCCCACCCTGGCCACTCGGCTCCCCACCAGCCTCAGAATCCCAGGGCCAGACCTTTCAATAAGGCAACCCCTGGGAAAAAACTGTCCCTCTGTCTTCCTTTCGGCACTTCTCACTCCCTTACCTTCCACATAAGACCTGCACGGACAGACAGATGGACGCTGACACCCAAACAACTTGGAGAACCAGTCTGTCTGTCCACTAGAAGGAAATAGGGTAAAAGCTGGGAGGTCAGGTGGGAAGCAGGGGATGGTTCACTCCTCTCTCCTCTACCCTGGTCAGGCTTGAGCAGCTGACACTAGGGAAAAGAAATTAAAGTGGGAAAAAACCCTCCCTCAGAGAAATAAATAGCAAAAATCGAGAAAGAAGGTGAGAAAGACAGAGCACCCACATACACAGAGACAGCGCCCCTGATCCCAGCAAATACATACGTGGGGGAAGAAGGGGGTTACGCCATCAAGTCCTGAAGCCCGTCGGACCACCCATCGCCGCCTGCGCAGACCCAAATCTTGGTCCCGCCGTAAGGTGCCGCAGTCCCGAATGTTCCAGAATTTGGTCCCATCAAACCCTCCACCGTCGCCCCACAACCTCTTGCTCCCACCCCTGCCCCCCACCACCACCCCACCTCCTCCCCGCGGGAACCGCCCGTGCCACCTTGCGTGTCATCTCCTAGCCTAGGCTACCCAGAGGCCTCTGGCCCTGACAGATCTCTGAACGCTCAGCAAGTGAGCTGGCAGAACCTGGTGCCCGGTGTTGCTATGACTTGTTTCTTGATTTCTCTCTCTCTCTCTGCTGCAGCACGGCTGTTGCTAGCAGACCTATCGACGGAGCTTGCTTGCTCGCTCGCTCTCTCACTCTCACTCTCTCTCTCTCTCTCTCTCAGCTCTGTGACGCAGATCTAAATTCTCCAGTCTGCTCCTTGTGTTGCAAGAGCAGAACTGCAGCTTTTCCCCTGGAGAGCCGGAGGGCAGTGCCAAGGCTGGTCAAACAAGGCAAAAAAAGTTGGGCCTACACTTTGCTTCCTTGGCCACACTTTTCAGCTCACACCCTCCCACCTCACCCCTCCTGCACCTCACTGCTCTGGGGCATAGAGGTCCCTGTCCTTTCAGGCTCACTCCTTCCCTGAGGCCTTCCCAGGCATAAGAGTAGCTTAACTCTTTGAGTGGCAGCCCCCAGTGCCCAGACAGGGCTGCCCTGTACTAAATGTTGCAACATCTTTTCTTGAGCCATATGGGCTTCTCCAGCCCTGAGAAAAAATGTTCCTCACCCTGACCACTGTCCCATTAACTCTTTGTGCCACAGACAAGTCCAGGATTACAGTCATAGCTGATTTCTGTTGTTTTTTTGCCTTTTTGGCCACAAACCAGGACCTTTTTCTCCCTGGAATTTCTTAAGGACAAAAAGCGTAATTAAAACATTGCCTGCCTACCCCACAAATGAGATCCTTCTATCAGGGCAGGAATTTGAAAAACCAAATTGAACTGCAGCCTGAAGAATCCGGAGTAAAACCAGTCTGGATATCCATCCTTCCTGGGCTCAAAATTTTAGGGGCTAGGTAGATATGTTCAATTACTTTTCAAGTAATTGACCACACAGTCTCAGAGATTTGGGTTGCTGAGTCATTTGTTCCCAAGAAGATCTGACAACATGAAAAACAGCAAAACAGAGCAACAACCAAGCCTGGACCTGAAGTGGCCAATGACTGGGTTCTCCTCTCCAGCATGGGCAGTCAAGCAAGATGAGCATCCACTAGCCAACCCCCAACCCCTCCACAATGTTCATGCATGGATGTCCACACTCCTGGAAACTCTTCCAGGAAGGGGCGGTCCATCAATGATCTAGAGATGGAGTGGGGTTGTTTTTGGATACTCACAGGTCTCCACTACAGCAAGCAAAGAGCCCCCAACATTTTCCTGCCCCTCCCCCCAGACGCAAAAATGCTTCCAAGAACAACTGAGATACTAAATCACTAGACCCTACATACTCAGATAGACCAAGGGAGTGTTGGGTTCCCACACTGCTACATCCAAAGAATGCAGAAAGGTTCCTGACAACCAGTTGTACCATATGAGCCTAGACTTGACCAGAAGTGAGTGAGATATTCAGGTCCTGGGTCAGGTAACTTATGAAGTCTATGACATCAAGAACCTTGCAACTTCCAGGAAGATGAATGAGAATGCGAGGCCAGGCAGCTACCTTATCCCATATCTGCTTCCCAGGCAGCCTTCTTCAAGCAACTACTCTGGGCCAAAGTTTCATCCGGCGGAAAGAAGGACCACTTGGAAGACAAGCATGGCACTACACAGTTTTAAAAGAAGACCAGAGTATCTGTGCCAGGCTCCCAGCAGGGGGGAAAGTGCTTCAAATTCACACCTTCTGGGCTCCAAGGTTGAGCATGCCAATAAAGAAGTTACCTACTGGTCTGATGACCAAAGGAATGTGGCCTTGATGGCACTAAAGCAAGTCCCCCAGAAAGGTCCTCTGGTTACTTAAATCCCATTTGCCGTAGTTTCCTTCTCCATGGAAGAAAAACATGCCTAAGTTCATGTCAGGACATTCCTGATTTATCCAAGAGCCCAGGATCAAATAAACAAAGGGCTCTGAGCTCTGCCAGGGAGCCTCCTCCTTCAGGAGGCAGAACTAGAGGGAAGTAGGCTTGGTACAGAGCTGGCCCATCACCCCATGAACTTGGTGAGTGACGTGGCTGCTCACTGCCATGGCGATGGGGATGTTACGGGTGGGTGGAAGTGAGAGAAGAGGCAAATAAGTCATGAGAGACGAAGCGAAAGCGAGGCAGGGTCATAGGAGGAACCTACAAAGCCACAGAATTTGTAGAGAGGCCGACTGTAGTCTATGACCGCAGCAAAACTAAGCTGAGTCCCTGCAAAGATAAGTCCCCATCTCAGGGGTGCGGCATGAACCAACTATGACTCGCAAAAACCTATGACAACACTACGTTCAGCAAGGCTTTGTTTCCTTTCATTTTCCCTCTAAATCTTTTCCTTCCCATGACCCCGTTGGTACGGCTTTGATGACTGGAAGAACACTAGGGTTTTCGGTTTTGCTCCGGTTTGAATAAAATGACACAGACATACGTGGAGTGGTTTTAAGGAGTGGAGAATTTAATAGGCAAGAAAGAAGGAAGAGGCTTTTCCTGTACAGAGACAGAGGGAGGGGGGCTTTAAGCCGAAAGAGGGAACCTTGAGTATGGTGGAAAACAGCCAGTTATATGAGGAGGCTGGAGGAGGCAGGATTAAAACAGTCATTTTAGGTACCTCTGCCGAATTCTAGGTCTTCCTTCTATTAACCTGACTCTACAAGGCACCAAGAACAAAAAAACCCGAATGGGATGACCAGGAAGCAGAAATGAATTCAGTTCCAAAAACATGGGAGGATGTTTACTTAGCAAGCATGCTCGAGCCTACAAGGAAGCAGTTTTACAGGGTGCTGCATGCAGTGTTTGATTTCAGGGGGTAAAGATAACTTCAGAGTGGGGAAAAGGTGCTGGCTCCTTCTACTCACCCTCAGAGGCTTGGGGAGGCCAGGCCAGCGCAAACTTGAAAAGGCAAGGCTTCAGCTCAAGCCCAACAGGTTGCCGGCTCTCTTTGGCTCCTCGGCAGCTACCGGACTCAGGAACTAAACAAACTCTCCAGACTTCATGAGCATTCCGTGGCCTCCGACTGATCTGGGTCAAAACTTCGAAATGCCAAAGACAAAGAATTTTTTTCTTTAAAGGGGAATGAGCTGAACTTTGACCCGCCCTTGTTCAGGGTGTGGAATGCAAGCACTGTGTACCGGCCACAAACTCCAGTTCGGCAGGCAACAGCCAGAAAAGCAGTCTTCATGCCGGCTTCATGCCGGCCTCCCTGTCCTGTTTCCTCTTTAGGGCCAACTCGACGGGGTCTAGGTCTTTACCTCGCTCTCCAGACAGGGAAGCTGTGCAGAGGACACATTCCAATCTCTGTTATCTAGAGCTAGAGTGGATGTTCTAGATAAATCTGGCAGCGATCCGGTCTCAGGTGGAACTGACAGGCCCAGTCCACAGCAAGATGGCATTTCTGTTCACTCCCTGGGAGCTGGTGGACAACAGGCACTTGGTTACCCCCTGAGGTAAATCATTTATTAAGTACCTACTAAGTGCTAAGCCAAGATACAGCACAGGAAAAGCATCAGAAACAGGCCATCATGGAGAACACACACATTCCAGCTGAGGCTAAGTATTCCCAAATTTGCATGGCTGATATTTAAAATATCTGCTTACTTTAAAAGCTGAGATCCACTTTTGCAATGAAATAATATCAAACATACTGCTTGGTTCCCAGGCTAGCTCACAAAAGCCCATTTTATCCACTCCAGGAAATCATCAACTCCAGTGTCTTCAGGGGCCAGGCAGGTAACGAACGAGTACAGTGGCCTGGGGAGGGGATGTGCCCAGTGGAAGGACCGTGCCACTCCTGATGGGCCACCCTCCTGGCTCTGCCTTTTGGGGACCATCTGGGAACAGAGACCCAAAGAGTCCAGATCATCCAGGTTTTCAGGGCAAGGCGGAAAACTAGCTTTATGTTAAACTCCTGATTTTTTTTTAACGCTGTCAAGATATTTTAACGGTCAGAACATACCTATAGAGCTTCCAATTTGTTCTCCTGGTTGTAATGTGTCTAAAATACAATACATTTGTAATAAAAAAAAAAAAAGCTAGCATTGCCAGAGTGAGGAATTAAATAAAATAAAGAACATACCCAAAGAGGAAAACTTTACCTCACACATCTGCCATTTGAGGAAAATAATAAGCATAGAGGAAAATGAGGAAAATTTAAAACTTCCCTGAGGGCTGCAGGTGGAGAGGTGTATCGAAATGACTTCCAAGTATACGTGATTTAACTGAAGTAGTAACAATATGTGTGCATCCTGACCTGCCAGCTAGGCAGAAAAGTCATGCTGATATACTGGCTCTGTCTCCCAGTTGAGAGCGCTTCTCTGGACATCCACAAAAGGTCCATCCAGGGCTTTGGTGATAAGATTGGAAGGGCTTATCATAATCCAGCTGCCCATTCAAGGCACAGTACCCTCCACAAACACCACCGTGACCAAGTCATGGTCTAGCCCCAACTTGATTCAATAACTCCCACCACACCTTTGGAGGGTTCAGACAAGTGGAACACAACTGAGATGAAATCTCTCTGCAGGGAAATATTAGCCTTCAGGTCTCCACTCTGCCTCTGGAGCCCCAGAGAACAAGCCTACTCCCCCAAAGACTTGGAGACACTTTAGGATGGTTTTTACAACCAGAAGTTTTTAGGCTAAACAAGAAGGTACAAAAAGGGAAATTAAAAAGGAAGGGCAGGGGGAAGAAGCCAGAGAGAAATATTCTCGAAATAACTGATCAAAAGTTAACAAGCCAAAGGAAAAGAGGAAGAGACACAGGCATTCATGAGACAGGAGCCTCTTGTGGCCAAACCAATAGCAAGTGAAGAAGCACATGGGAAAGGAAGGGCCCACAGTCCATACACAAAAGAAAATGCCAAGAGCCACCAGATCAGACAGTTCCCAAGGCCAGCCACCAGGCTGTGCCAGTGATCCAGGACATACTGGTTAGAACCTTGCACTGGGAGAAGAAAACTGCATACAACTCACAATTGTTCAGTATGGAACTTTTTTCTGTCCAGTTGGGGGAAAGGTTTCTTTTACTGATGGATTTGTTGGAGTTATTTATATATTCTGGATATGAATCCACTTGCCAGGTATAGGTACTGAGTATATCTTCTCCTCTCTGCTTGCCTTCACTCTCTTTTATTGATGTCATTTGATAATCAGAAGCTCCTCATTTTAATGACATCCAACTTATCAGTCTTCTCCCTTAGAGTTAGTGCTTTCTGTGTCTTCTTTAAGAAATGTATGGCTACCCCAAAGTTATAAAGATATTCTATGTTATCTTGTAGATGAAGTTTTGTTTTAATTTTCACATTTAGATTGATGATCGCTTTGGAATTTATTTTTGTACATGATCAAGATTCATTTCTTTCCTGTGGATATCCAGTTGAACCAGCACTGTTTATTAAAATAACCATCCATTCCCCACTGCCCAGCAGTGCCTTCTTCATCATAAATCAGGTGTCCAGATACATATAGGTCTGTTTCTGAGCTCCCTGTTCCATTTCTTTGGTAGAAATAAGACAAACAAATAGGTCTGTTATTACGGTGTAGATCACTAATTGTAAATCTGGTCATTTTAACATGTTTACAAGTAAGGTTTAGGAAAACATACACTGAGGGGCCAATTGTGAGAAGCCAGCTCGATGTGGACATGCATAGTCTGAGAAGAGAACTCCAGCCTGGGCTTCTCAGAATGAATAGGATGAGCAAGAATTGGTAAAGAAATAGCATCACTAGCTAAGGAAGGGGACAGCAAGAAGAAAAGCACAGAAAAATAAAAATCAGCCTTATTTTTTTGTGGAGAGCAACATAGTGATTAAGAGTACAGATTCACACAGTTTAGGAGACAGCTTGCATCCAAATCCCCTAATACTATTTAGCTGTGTCACCTTGGGCAAGTTACCTTGGCCTTTCTGGCCTCAGTTTCCTAATCAGCAAAATGGGGGTAATCTTCCTCATTGAGCTATAAGATTAAATGGGTTAACTGATGCATATCTTTAGTACAGAGCTTACCAGTGCAAGCATTCATTCAAAAAATGGTGTGTGCTATCATCATCATCATTAGTGACACCATGGAGAACAGCTAGACTGTTAGAGCAATCTTGCCATTCAACCAACATTTATAGAGTACTTAACTACCAAACAAAAATATTACATTTAGTGGTTAAAAACTCTAACTCTAAAATGAGATAGATTTGAATCTGAATTCTAGTGCAGCCTCTTGACTAATTATATAAACTTGAACAACTTACTTAACCTTTCTAAGTTTCTAGTTTCAGCTTCATCTATACTTCATAGGGATTTTCTTGGAGAGGATGTGAGATACAGAAGCAGCACAAGGCCCAACACAGAATAAGTGCTCAATTAATCCCAGCTATCACTATGATGATGAGAATGACAACAATGGCGACATAAAGATTTTGCATTTGGTATAAGAAAAAGCCTACCAACACCTCAAAAGACTTAGAATACCTAGCATTCTCAGATCTTCCATCCAAGTACTAACCAGACACAACCATACCTAGCTTCATATTGACGAGACAAGTAGACAAGATCAAGGGTGTTCAAGTGGTAGGCCCAAGACAGATAAGGAGCTTAGAGAAAAAAACGTTGCAGAAGCCAAGTAAAAGCTAAATTACTGGGATAGTTCAATACCTGGTAAGGAAGAGATGAATTTCTAACATCAAGCAACTTCAAGAAGAAACAAAAATACAGAAATCTAAGTATATATAATCACAAAAAGTATGAGAATGTGCTCGATGTTGGGGTGGGGACAGAAATGGTACTCACAGAGTAGAAGTCTGATGGCATTCATGGGGAAAAGGCTCCTAAGGAGCAGTGCCATTAATAGTTGCAGACCAACAGCAGTGATCATGGTGTAGTCAGACCTCAGCCATGAAGACCACACTGTGCCAGTCTCCTGGAGGAACTACCCCAGAGCCACTGAGGAGCTTTCCCCCAACCCAAGAGACCATGACACTTCCACCCGTGTCACTGAGCTGAAGCGAAACAAGGCCCAGCAGTGACAACGAACACTCCAAGGACACAATGCAGTGCCAGGTGCCAAGTGAAAATCCGAGAGGCAAGGGCTGGGGACAGCCTGTGCTGGAGGGTAGGTGCTGGCAGAGGTGAAATGCAGACACACACTCAGAATGCCGCCACAGACAGGGAGCCGGAGCCAGGCGGCAGAGAGCGAGTGACCTGGCAGACGCTGGCCAAGAACACAGGGCTCCCCGACCCTCAGGGTAAAGGAAGACAAGCAAAGGCCAAGTTGAGTGCTGAATTCACAGCACAAACGGAAGTGAACCCCAGCACCAACAGGGACTCCCGTGTGAAATACGCCCAAGGGCTGCACAGAGAGGGGCATGTTTGCATGGGGGAAGGTCAGGCCTGCAACAGCAGATATTGTGACTAGGATGCCCTGTTTGTAAGTAGATGCTTTTTCCTGGACAGACACAGTCAGTCTGTCTCTCAGGCCAGAAATCCAGGCTCCAAAATGTCCTGCCCAAGCTGGCTCCCATCACCTCTTGGGAAAGTGAAACAGGCCAAAACATCTATCTTGTCTTAGGCCGCTAATCATTAAATCTAAGCTCCCACCCCAGAGGGCTCACAACTCAGCCATAAGCAAAACCCAGACTGGCAATAGCACTGGCACCTGCTATCCTGACTATCGGCTGGGGCTGAGTGAATGTGGCCACTCTGCTAACCACTGGTCACAGCTCCTGCTGCCTAAAATACAGGAGGACAAAGTCTTCTTGGGACTGAGGGAGTAACCCAACGTGCCTCTTGGCTGGCTGCTCAAAATCTTGGCCCTGCCAATGGATGGAAATAATTTCCAGAGAGATAGAGTGTGGTTGGGCCATGTGAGAGGGACTTGAGGAGAACATTACTCCATTCCTCAACAGCGGAACCTGTAGCCTGTGCCACAGGCCAGACATGGCCAGGATTGAGGGGTCTTGGCCAGACTCCCTCCAGGCACAGGTTGGTGCCCTCAGACGCTGCTGCTGCTCTTGTGGGCAGGAGGAGATGTCTCTAGGGTACGAAGAACCTAGGCCTCTGATGATTTATGGGTCTGTGCTGACCTCTGTGTGACCACATGGGTTTAGCACCGTGTGACTTAAAAATGGAGTCGCTTTCCTGCCTCACAACAAACTTCTGCTCTACTTAACTGAGTCAGATCTAGACAGCAGGAATTATAAACACAAGTGGGGCAGGGGATTCCCCAAACACTTCTGACTTGAACTTTCATTTCCATACTGCCTTATCCCCCAAGCAGGGGCACGTCCGTACCTGCAGCCTAGGACAGAGGAGAAAAGAGACCAGGGCCATTATGCATGGCCTGGGCGCAGGTCCGAGCTTTCAGCAAAGTGCCAGCTTTGCCAGGAGCAGGGACAAAACTTCCAGGGCCGAGACTCTCATTCAGGGGTGGGAGAGGAGCTGGGGACTGTCTAAAACATAACAGTTAATATTTGGGATATGTTTTCATATTGTTTTCACAATGTGAAACCATACCAAAAGTAAGGTTCCACAAAACCTTTGATGATGTGAATACTTCCTCTGCACTGGGAGGGGATGTTGACCAGAATCTTTGGGGGTGGGAGGCAGTCCTGTGGTTGATTTATTTACTGAAGGTAGGTGTTGGAATTACACTCTTTTAGAGGGTTCAGCTCTCTGAAACCCCCTGGGACCACTGGACAGCCATTATTCTCAGGCTAGGATTTGACATAGGCCTCCGAGGCCAATGTTCTTTCTCCAAAAGCAGCACAGCAACAACAGCTCTGCCTTAAAAGACAGAAGATTACACTTAGAAGATTTCTCCAACGCCACATACTTTGGAGGTGAGAGGAGTACCCCATCACTCTCCCTCTGAAAACTTCAAAACCTTCAGAGGCCAGGGTGAATATTTAGAAAGCAGGCGGGTCCAACAGAAAGAACGGCCATTGATCTATTCCAAAAAAAAAAAAATGTGTTTGGGGCCCATGTGTCAGGTACAGTGCGAGGCACTTTTTAAGGAGCTCCACCCTTGGCTGGCAGGAACTCCCTCGGTCAGCAGAGGCTGGTAAACTAGGAAAGCAAGATGCTAGGAGGACAGCTGGCTCCTTAATCCCACCCTGGCCCCCCAAACAAGACATCTCAAGTCTTGCCGGCCCTGGAGGCCCAGGCACTTGGACATCACTTGCTCTACGCCTTTCTTGGGAGGCAGAGCTAAGTGGGGGTTGAGGAGAGATCTACAGGCTGAGTGCGCTCATGACACAATCAAGAAGTTTCTGGGGCCAGGTGCGGTGGCTCACGCCTGTAATTCCAGCACTTTGGGAGGCCAAAAGAAGCCAAGGCGGGCAAATCACTTGAGGCCAGGAGTTTAAGACCAGCCTGGCTGACATGGTGAAACCCCATCTCTACTAAAAATACAAAAGTTATCTGAGCATGGTGGCACACGCCTGTAATCCCAGCTACTTGGGAGGTTGAGTCATGAGAATCGCTTGAGCCTGGGAGGTGGAGGTTGCAGTGAGCCGAGATTGTGCCATTGTACTCCAGCCTGGGTAACAGAGCGAGACTCTGTCTCAAAAAATATATATATAAGTTTCTGGGTATGCTGACATGAAAAAATTACCACTGGAGCTTCTGAGAGCCCTAAATCACCATAAGGGTAGAGGAAGGAAGACAGAAGGAACTGAGATGCTGAGATAAGCTGGGATGTCCCAGCCCACTTCCCTAGAGAGGCCCTTTCCTAACAGCCAGCAGGAGAACCCTGTTCACAGAGCCCTATCACTGACCTCAAGGGCAGCACCAGCATCCACAGTCAGGTCATCCCGAGAGTCGTAACCACTGTTCCTGCCCCAAACCCACTGACCCTCTCAACCCCATCCAAATAGCCCAGGATGAGCCACAAGACAGGGCCTTAGAACCCTGGGGGTGTAAGACACCCTCAATGTCATCTGGCCTCACCTTCCACTGAGACAAGAAGATTCCGCCTTGGGTTAGAGTCCAAGGTGTGGGATCCTGGGTGAGTTATTCCATGTCTTGCCTAAATTCTCTCATCTATAAAGTAGGGCTGATAAGCTCATCATACCTCTTCACAGTGTTGCTGTGAAGATTAGAGTCTATTTGAGTAAAGCACTCAGCAACAGTGCCTGGTACCCAACAAGTATTCAGTAAGGAAAGTTATGGCTACTGTTTTCATTATTAGCACCCCTGCATGGCGGACATTCGCTCATGTGTAAACACTACAGGACCCACAGAAGGAGCTGGAGACCTGACAGGGTCACCCATCTTCTCTCCCTCACATCCTTCACAGCCCATAAAGCAAGACAGGAGTCCAGCTCCCAACACCAACATCTGCCTCCCTGTCACAGCTACCCACTGGCCCCAGGGCTGCCCCCTGAGGTAGCACAGGGTAAGTCTGACACCCACATCACCTGACAGTGCTTTAAGCACACAATACTGTACCTAGCAAACC
Organism: Gorilla gorilla gorilla; assembly: GCF_029281585.2. NCBI lineage: Eukaryota > Metazoa > Chordata > Mammalia > Primates > Hominidae > Gorilla > Gorilla gorilla. Next base: position 48,943,171 of record NC_073224.2, on the reverse strand, counting down.
CCCTCTCACCAAAATCTCTACCTCTCTGGGCCACGCAGACTCATGTTTTTAACCACTCTTCACGTGCCAGCAGCTCTGCTCTGTACTTCAACTAGTAGTTTGACATTTTCCCTCCTAATTGAGATCAGGAACTGGAGCGGCCCTCCAAAAGTGGCCTGAGAAGGCCAAAGGGCAGCCGGCTCTGATCTCCCAGAGAACCTTCTTCCTCCCTTAGGAGTCCTCACTCCCTGTCTTGCTTAATCTGCCCCTGCCCCTCAACTCCCAACCCAGCCCTCCCATACACACAATAATTAAAACCTTGCTATGTGCCTTCTTCAGGCCCTCTCAGTCTTGAGCTTAGGAATCTGCCAATAAGCCTTTGTTGAATTATTTCTGTATGACACACACTAAACCATTTCACATATATTATCTCCATTAATCTGCTCAATTTCCCTTAGCTGGGAATCAATCCCAACGCTCACCTGCTCCTTTTTCGAGAGCTAGCTGGATAGATTCTTTCCACGTGGCCAAACTCCAGCAAGGAGAAGGTGCTTTGATACTCTTGATGTTGGACAAGAGTCTGAGACCCATGGACTCTACTAGACTAAGCAATATGTCTACCTGTATCCTTCACTCTTTCCCAGATGAGATAGACAGCAATCCTGCAGGCCCCACGTTTGCCATGATTGTTCTTCCTTCTCCAGATGCCAACAGTTTAACCCCTTGTTACAATTTAGAGCCAAGATAATAGGCTATCATGTCTCATGTCACACGTGGCTCATCTGTAGCCTCCAATTAGAGTCTGAACTTTTCAAAGAAAGGGTCCAGGCAAGCTTCAAAATTCTTTTTTCATTCTTGCCAAAGCGATACTTCTAACAGCACTCAATCAATACTTGCTGATTGCCTGATTGGACTAGATTAGGCCTGTCAACATGATAACCCCTAAATCCCCAACAAACACACTGGAAATGGGCTCACTTGATGTGAATCCCTTCCCTGCCCACCCACACAGGTCCTCTGAGGTTTCTCCTACTCTCTCCTTCCTTTGATCTAAATGTATCAAACAAGAATGTGCTCTTCTAACTGCAGCTTCTGGAAAGGGTCCCCAAGCAAATATCAAAGGGACACTCAACCTGTGGTGTCACAAACACCAGCAATCACCTCACCCCTCTGCCTGACGGATGCCAAGGACAGCTGGCTCTGGACTAAAAACAGTGCAACCCCAAATCTGAGCCCTGGGGATCTTTTATGTGTTTTCCTTTTCCCTGTGACCCCATGTGAGGCTGAGAACAAAGGAGACAGAAATCAGCTGTCCTCATCACACAGGTGGGAAGGCCACTGTCAGACCCACCCTCTCCCAGGGAATCAAAGACCAGAGACTCTAATAGTTCCCCATGGCTACCAACTGTAAATTTCAACTAAGAGTAGAAAGTGGCCTTACCTGATACGGTAACAGAAGAAGAAAGGAAAGGAGCAGAGGAGTGCCACCCAGGGCACTAGGAGGTAGGTGGAGAGGTGGAGCTTTGCATGCCTTCAAGTGCCTCCTGCGGTGGGCTAAAACTCTTACTGTTATTAGGAACATACAGCAACCAAGGAAAAGAGGGGGACAAACCCTCTACTTTATGGCCTAGATCCAGGCATTTCACAGATTCTGATGCACTCCAGACAGAAGCTCAGGGTCCTTTTGAGACATGAAGAGTCTTGACTGCACAAGAGAAGACCAAAAGTTCTTTGGAGATGGTTCTAGGTCCCCACTTTAGTTAACTAACAAGCTTTTACCAAGTACCTCCTAATTCTTCTAAGTACTTCCAACACCTACGACACAGCCAGGCACACAGTGTGGATGCTGCTACTGAATCCAGGACAGGAGGGAAAAGAGAATCAAAATTAAATATAAGATACGGTTCATAACCAAAGGCGTTCCTGAAATAGCTTCCAGAGCTAACATGATTTGGGAACAGTTATAAAACAGCCTCACTGCTAGGAAGCTTCTCGCGGGCCTGGACTGCGTCTTACAGCCCTTTAAGCCACCACATGGTGCACATCCATGTCCAGTAACCATCCACTGGGCAAATAGTCCGATGAACACAGGAAGGAAACACAGCACAACTTCCGTGAGGCCTACTTCTAAACATTCGAAATACCAAGTTTACCCCTCATTTTTGGAATCATACAATGCTGAGATACAACTGACTGGCCACTTCCTGCCTATCTGCAGGCTATCCCCAGAGTCGTCATGTATCACCTTTGTATAAGAAATGTGTCCCAGCAAGCCAATCTCAACATTTAACCTCCTTCCCACACCCATCCCAACACTTGGCTCCCCCACCTCCTTTTTCTCTCTCATATGCAGAACCAAGTAACAAGTTAAAAAATGGCAGGAACTCTTTCTGAGTAAACTTTGCTCCTTGGCCAAGATGATAAAGCTGAGCTTCACCGTGGAATTCGTCCCTCCTCCCGGTGATTGGTAACCTGCTCAGGCACAGAATGGAAGCTGGCCAGCTGACCTCCAGGACTCAGCCATCTCCCTGGGGCCTGCAGAAGGACCAGGGACAGAGGCTACCTCCCTGCAGCCCTTGTTGGGCCCCACGGCCCTGACCACCACCGACCCCCACTTTGGGAGATGAGGAATAGAACTAGATTCTCCATCTGGCTGAGAGCCCGTTTACAGGGCTCTGGCTTCTTCCCAAGGCTGCCCTCAGTCCCACCAGACCTCTATGTTCCCCTTGTCCCCCTCTGGGAGATCCTTCAAATAAGGCCAAGGCCCCCAATTAGCATGCCCCTTGCCTTTTATCTGCCCAAGCAGCATCCTCATCATCACGAACATCAACTTCCACATTCCACAAACCTGCCACGTTGTCAGGCCTGGTGGTTGGCCCCGTGCTGCCTCAAAGCTCATTCAGCATTCCACAACAGCGGGACAAAGCTGGCACTGTTATCACCTCCACTCCACGGATAGGAACTGGGGAGCCTACACGAGGAGGCACAGCTGGTAACTAGACTCAGAGCCCTGTCTCTTAACCGCTGTGCTGTACATGTGGATGACATCCCTTCTCCTCTGATGAGACCTCCTCCCAATGCCTGTCCTTGGCAGATGAACTACTCTCTATTGTCATACTTGACCATCTCTGGCATAAAAGGCGGGGCTAGCCAGGTTTCCTTAGGAAAAGAAAAAGGACCAATACACGTGACTTTTTTGTACATAAGTATTTTTTAATCAAGTTTTTACTACTGACTCATTTAAATGAGGTGAAATGTTTGGTTAACCCCTTCTAGTTTACAAAGTGCTCTTGTAACAAATTAACTTCATTCCCCATCAAAGCCTAGTGAAGTAAATGCAATTATTCCCATTTTACGGAGGAGAACATGAGGAAAGCTAGGAGACTCATCCAGGATCACTTAGCCAATAAGCAGCAGAATAACAAATTGAACCCAGGACTCCCAAAGGCTAAATCCTGTCTTTTGGGTACCTAGCCATTGAGAGAAAACACAGCATTGGCATTCAGAGCGGGAACGTGGGAGTCACAAAGACTCACACTGGCTGTGTGACCTGAGGCAAGTTAATTAACATCATCTTGTATCACTAAAGCAGTGCTACTAACAAGCGTGACACATGGTTACCGTGGGGATTAAATAAGATAATGTATGCAAAGTACTTAGCATGATGCCCAACACATAGTAAACACCCAATAAATGGCCGTGATTTTTATTACTCTCCACTGTCCAGGCAGGGACTATAGCATCTCCTTAACTCTCTGTGTGCCTATTACAGTGGACATGAGATACAAAATTGTATGTAGTAGGTACTTAATACAGGTTGACTAGGAGCAACTTCCGGATATCCCAGCCACTGTACCTCACAAACAGCTGTAGGCAAGAATAACAGGACAAAGCCAAGCTCCCAACCACAGCAACTAGAAGGAAGCAGTGTCCACCCCTGAGGAACACATTCCAGGACTCAAAAGAAAGACAGAAGAAGGCTCGGAGCTGCAGTCTCTAGACACGAATAAAATGGCCACCAGCCCGTGCCCTGTGCCAGCCTGAGCACAGCTGTGGCTCCCAAGGGCAGGGGTCTGTGTTTTCTCCACATCCTGCATCAACCACCACTCCTTCCCAGGGCTCTGGGTCTCTGCTCCCGGGGCTTGGGAACATGCATGTCCTTGGTGAGAAGACCACATAAAAGGGCATGGCCTACTTCCAGGAGCCTCCCTGATTCCCACTTCGAGATAAAAATAATAAACACACACACATACAGAGGGCGGAGAGTGAGGGGGGAATTAAGTGGTGTAGAAGCTAAGGCACAAGGATTTACAAAGCACAGGGCTGCGGTAACCTGGCAACCTACGAAAGGTGTGTCAGAATGAGTAGGATGCAAATAGACAAGCACCAGGGCTGGGAACAGTCAGGGCTGGACGGGGGAAGGTCACAACGTGCTGGCCTGGTTCCTTGTGGCACTGAGCTGAGGAGGGAGGGGGAGAACAGCAGATAGGACGCTGCTGCCCACGCAGCTTGTGACTCCCAGCTGTGTGTTCCCAACAGGCTCCCAACTGGCCACTCTGCTAGCTTCAGGCTCTCTTCTCCAATCCTGTCTAGATATTGCCATCAGTATCTTCTCTGAAATTCTGAACCATCATATGCCTCCCCTGCTCTGAAGCTGCCCATGGCTCCCCAGCACCTAGCCTCAGCATCCTGTGGCATGTGGTTCCAATCTACCCCTTCAACCTCAGGATTCACTAGCCTCCCACGTCCTGTACCTTCTGATCCTGCCTCACTGCCCCTTCTATATGCCTCTTTTCTATGGGCTTCTGCATATGGTGAGTCCTCCCTCTCAGCTCAGTCTAAATCCAGAGGTCACAGCTATTTCAACACATATTTTCTAAATACCTACCATGTACTAGGCACTGGGCTGGGCACTGAGACTACAGAAATACTTAAAATATATCCTGCCCACAATGAGCTTGTGGTCATAGGGCAACTCAAACAAGCCAATGTGAAAGCAATAACAGGAACAACAGATACAGAGCACTTCCTATCAGCAAGACCCTCTTTTCAGCCTTTTACCTGCTCACTTTCATTCTTTAAATAACCCTATCAGGTAAGTATGATTATTATCAGCCCCATTTTATAGATGAGGAAACTGAAGCATAGCAAAGGTCAAGTAAAACTTACTCAGAATCACCCTAAGTAAGTGACAGGCTTCTACGGAGAGTGAACATCTCTGGGAGTGGGTGCTGCGGTCCAGTAGGGCAGTCAGAGGTGGCCACAGCCATGGATGAAGCCAAATCCAGGATGGCCATGGCCAAGGCACCTTCTCTCTATTTCCCCAAGAGGCCATCCTGGAAGCTAATGCTTCCTAGATGGAAGATGTACTTAAAGCAGGAGGTAAATCCCAGAACTCTGGGAGACCAAGGTGGGCGGATGACCTGAGGTCAGGAGTTCAAGACAAGCCTGACCAACATGGTGAAAACCTGTCTCTACTAAAAATACAAAAATTAGCTGGGCATGGTGGCGGGCGCCTGTAATCCCAGCTACTTGGGAGGCTGAGGCAGGAGAATCGCTTGAATCTGGGAGGCAGAGGTTGCAGCGAGCCTACATCATGACACTGTACTCCAGCCTGGGTGACAGAGCGAGACTCTGTCTCAAACAACAACAACAACAACAACAACAACAACAACAACAACAAAACATCACCCAAGGCTGCCCTCTCTCCTTCTAAGAAAGAGACAAGCAGAAGGGGAGACGTACATGAGCAACAGCCAAGTGTCACAGTGTGAGGGGATGGAAACTCAAATTCACAGCAGATCCACTCAACATCTATGTTTCCCCCAGGCCACGTAGTCGGAGGACTTAATTCTATATTATTAAGGGCTCAGCAGCTCCACCATCCTGCCTCTAGCGCAAGCTGAGGAAGGGACCTCTGAGGTGTTTGGAACGGTTTCTTCTTTCTGTCCCTGCATGGCTGTTAAGTGTCGGCATGGCTAGAAGATTCCATGCATCCCTGACAGCCCAGGATGCCTCTATGTCCATGCCAGGCAAGTCTTCACTATACCACGGGGGAACAGGAGCAGGATGCTGGCACATTCACATCGCAAGAGGGCACGGGGCACTGTGACCCAGCCTCTAGACAGGGGCATCTCCACCTAGTGCTGTTCCCCCTTCCCACTGTGGGCGTTGGGATATTGTACAGCTTCAGGGTCAGGCACAGCAATATGGCTCAGAGGAGCTCACTGTCCCTTCAGTCCGACCCAAGGGGCCTTTTCTCTTCATCTCACAGTAGAAACTCTATACTACCCAGGGAGTCCCTGGGCCCCACAGAGGCCACCAGGGGCAGCCTCCAGCCAGGCTGCAGTTCCACCACTGACCAAGCAGAAGGGATTCATTCCTCCTCCTCTTGTTCCAGCAACACTGTGCTGCTCTTCCTGAAAACTGGCTGGAATATAAGCTCCATGAGGACAAGAACTTCTGCCTGTTTTATAAACTACAGAATTCCCAGTACCTAGAATGGTGCCTGGAATATAGCAGGCACCCAATAAATACCTGTGGAATAGATGCATTATCATTTCTACCTTATAAATAAGAAGAATTAAGTATATTTCCTATAGACACAAAGCTAGTATATGGCAGAACTAAAATTCAAATCCAGGACTTCCTGGGAACAAAATAAACCATATTGTACAATCACCTAACACTACTATTTACTGAGTACTGACCTGGCAAAATATGTGGGAGGACAAGGAAGATAATCCCCATGATTAAAAACTTGTATTGTCTGAGCAAGAGCATGTGAGCAAATAAAAATTAAAAAAAAAATCTTTATTAGGGATTTATTATGTACCAGGAAATGGGGGACATACAGACATGGTCTCTCTTTAAAGGATGTGTGTGTATGCATGTGTGGCGTATACATACATACACATATATGTAAATATATAAGTATATGCTAATTTATACACAATATATGTAAATATTATATGTGTTATAAATTTTTTAAGCCCATCACTAGGCAGTATAGGGGAGCCCAATGATTGAAACAGCTAATAAATATGTATAACAGGAACAGAAAGGAGCAGAAGTCACTGCAGGCAGATGCTCCACGAAGGAGATGGAAGCTGAGGGAGGCTGTGAAGAATGTAAAGCCTTCCATGAGAATGAAGGAGCAAAGGCAACCCAAGGGGCAGGAGTGCATATGCAGCAGAACCCTGCAGGCTCTGGGAGGAATTCATAGAGAAGTCTGACTGCCCTAAGGTTGTTTCCCCTTTTTCCATTTTTTGGAAAATATACACTTCTGCTTTTAACTGTTCCACATTCTGTACCTATCCTTAATACCTTGCTTGAAGAAAGTGTTCCACTGCAATTAAAAAAAAAAAAAATATATATATATATATATATTTATTTATTTATTTGGAAACTACTGCTCAAATTCAAGCTTGTTCTCCTACATATGGGAAACTGGAGTAGCCCAAGGTCCCAGAGCTAGCTCAAAGCAGAACTAGGGGAAAGACTGTAGGCCTCCGGGCTTCCCATGAGCAGACTGGGAGACACTATTAAATTTCCCAGGGTGTAGCAGTAGAGCAGAGAAGGCAGGCTGCTGTGGAAACTGGGCATTATGGTGAGCCAGGCCTCAGCATCCTGACTGAAACGAGGGGACCTCAAGGCCCTTCTCAGCAATATATGCCTAAGACCAGGTTGTAACCTGGGACCTTCGGGCCCCTGCAGCTGAGGTCTCCCCTCCTGCTGGAGAGACCGCAGGGTTTTTTCTGCTGCAAGTCATGAGTTGCTTGTTGGTTTTTTTTACTGCTTGGCTTGTTTTGACATGAGGAAGAGGCTAATAATCCTCCTGGCAAACCTAGGTAAAACAACAGGGCCACAGCCCCCTCTCTGAAGCAGCAGGGGCAGCTGGCTCTGACAGGGAGAAACTGGATCTAGGATCCAGAAACTGGATCTAGGATCCAGAAACTGGATCTAGGAGTGTGACTGGTCAGCAGCTCTGGCCTCTGGTGGCTCCTACACATCCCACTGGAGCTGTTTCCCTAAGAATGCAGGCTCTGGAGCAGGACTGGTGCAATTTCTGTCTCTACTTATTACTAGCTGAGTGATCTCAGGAAAGATATTATAGCTCTCTGTGACTCAGTTTCCTCATCTGTCAAATATAACAGTTATCTCAGAGTTACTGTGAGGTTTAAATGAGTGAATACATAGAAAACAGAACAGCACCTAGGACACACTAAACACTTAATAAAGTTAGCATCATCACTACATTATTGCTTATACATAAGGCTCCCTGAAACCTTGTCTCTTAGATGCTAAGACCAGACTAAGCTGGATGCTAAGGTAACCTATTGTGGAACATAGGTAAATAGTGGTGTCAGAGATCTGACAGGCACAAGCCCAGAGACTCAAAGCTTCCTTCAGGGTCCTGGATTCCCTTTTAGCACTCAGAGGTGTAGGCTGGTAGAGTGACACCTCACGCTTCCTAGCTCTGGCAGGGACACCCCATTATTCAGAAGCACGTAGGGTCTCTGGCCTCTCCAGCCCCATGCTCTCTGCCTTCGTTCTGGCACTGGCGGGTGGCATCTGACTGGTTCCCTGTATAGAATACTCATGCTCCACGTGCTTGCATCCTTCATTTACATCCTGTAGGAATACTCTAGGCAATCCCTAGAAGATAAATAGCTTCTAGGGATCCTGAATTTGGGGGAGTTAGCTGGATATTATCTTTCAAAACCATTTCTGAGGATTTCCTTGAGATCTGGGGCCAACCTTGTGGGTGTACCTAAGAAGTTACCAAGCCGCTTTTTCAGAAGTGCGTATGCATGAGAGTACAGACTTTTGCCTGGCCCCAGAGCAGAGCACTGGGAGCCCAGCCGTTGTGTAGGAAGCTGCAGAGAGTAAGATGGGAGCAGACGACGCATCCACTTTCGCAGTCTTCAGCCCAATATCTGTGGAAAGGAAGGTCTCTAAAACTCAGGTAAGTCTAGGTACAGCCCAGGCTCAACTCTTACTTCTTAATCTCACCTTTTTGTCTTTCTATCCCAGCATCTAGTGTTAAGCAGGGCTCTCAGCTGCAGCCCAGTGAATACTGGTTAAATTGACTAGAGGCTCTTGATTTTTCAGCATGTGACTGAGAAATCGCCACACTCATATTTGAGCCAAGTGCATCTGTCACATGCAACCAGGTCTTTACAACTATCACTGTCCATGTTACAATATTCTACCATATATACAGGGCAATAAGCTTGCCTGGGGATTCTTTGGTGTCCAGTAATTTTAAGTAGGAGTTACATTCGATGTAGTGTTTAGATGTAGATTACTTAAGCTTCCCAACTGCCAACTCTTGATCAACTTTAAAGGGAAAGAAACAAAAGAAGTGCCGACCCTGTCTCCCACGTCCCCCGCAGGTCCACTGCCTCATCATTCTGGTCTCCTTTTGTGCCCTGTACCCTCCCATTCTTTCCACCAAGCTCCTTTTCTCAACGCTTTCTCACTTGTGGTGTCCTTCTCCCTCCTCTTCATAGTGCAGAGTCCAACTGTATTTCAAGTCCACACTCAAGTTCAAGACTTCCACTTCCACGAGGCCTTAGAATGATTTGTGCTGATGAATCTTTATGTCTGCCTCACACGTGTTGCTAGTCCTAGTGCCTTGCCTACTGCCTAGCACTTAATGGCTCTGGCTGTACTGGGTACATTTCCCCTGATCTCGTGTTCTGGCCTGTACCACTGTCCTGAGACCACCTTTCCTGCATCTGTCATGACTCTGGTCCCACCTGTGCTAGCCCCAGGCCCCTGCTCCTATTGTTCAACCCCGTCCCTGGGAGCACCTTCACACCACTGTCTTTACCCCCTACCCATGAAGGCGATTCCAACCTTTAGTCCTGAGACATCCAGGAATACCTGTTGGACAGCCCACTTGGGTGTCCCACTATCACCTCCTGTTCAACATAACTAAAATTCATTCAACTATTACCTGCTGAGTTACTTTTAAAGCCAGGATCTGTTCTAGTCACTGGTGAGCAAGCCATGTAAAAGTTCTCACCCCAAGGGTTCATCAATGGATGAAGCGATGAACAAAATACAGTGGAATATTATTCATCCTTGAGAGGGAGGAAATTCTGACACATGCTACAACACGGATGAACCTTGAGGACATTATGCTGAGTGGAATAAACCGGTCCCAAAAAGACAAATACTATATAATTCCACTTACATGCAGTTTTAAAAGTAGTCAAATTCATAAAGACAGAAAATAGAATGGTGGTTGCCAGGGGCTGTGGGGAGAAGAAAAGGCAGTTGAATGGGTACAGAGTTCAGTTATGTAAGATGAATAGAGTCCTGGAGACAGATGGTGGTGATGGTTGCACAACACTACGAAGGAACTTAATACAACTGAATTGTACAATTACAAATGGGTAAGATGATGAATTTTATGCTATGTGTTTTTTAGCACAATAAAAAAATGTTAAGTCCTTGCCTTCTGTGCACTTTTCTGTATGTTATGCTTCAATTAAAATGAAAAAGATTTTGTCATCATGGAATTTATATTCTAGAGTTAGTATCTCAGTCATCATCCAAGCAGTTTCCTTCAAATTCCCATCACCTGTACTGCCAGTCTCCAGGCCTGTGCAGTCCTCCTGGAATTCCTCCTTTTGCCCCATATCCAAGTGCTCTCCATCATTCCTCTCTAAGGCTTGCACCTCAGTGCTTCCTCCTTCCGAGAACCACAATTCCCATCACCTCTTCATTTTTGATAGAAAATACGAGGAAGTGGGAAAAACTCTACAGTGCCTGATTCCAGCGTTGGCTCTACCACTTGCTCAATAACCTCTCATTTAAACTTTGATTTCCTCACTTACCAAATGAAGAGTTTGACAAGACATTCATGAAGGCTCCTTCTGGCTCCGTACCAGGATAAGTCTCCAGTTCACCCTCCCCAGCCTGCCCTGAGGTCTGGTGTATTCCTCTCAGGCACTCTGAGCAGCCTGAGAAGAAAGGCCTCATTCAGGAGGGGAGCCCAGCCCGGGCGACAGCTCCCTCCAGGAGCTCCTTGGCTCTCTCGCCAGCCAGCCTGAACTTTTACTGCTTGCAACCTTGTGACTTTGGATTACCTGACCTTGAATCCTGCCAGCCCTGCACTCCTGCCGGGACCTCTTCTGACCTGACTGCCTGTAACTGGGACAGCCTCGCCTGCTGACACTGGACCCTATTCTGCTACTACAAACTGGGCTGCCTTGTGGCTGTACAACCGGGATGCTGCTAGCCAAACTGTGAATTCTCCCTGGGCCATGACCATGGCCCCAACCATGGCTCTGCCTTGGCCCTGGTTCCTGTAGTGTCCTCTGAGCTCATCCATCTGCTAGACAGGGTCCACAATCTGCCTGTGATTGATTCATTCACTCCAAAATGTTCACTATGACACTTACTCCAAGACAGGCACTGCTCCAGGTAAGAGATACATGAGGATGAAACACAACTGCTTCCAATGTCAACATATCCCATTGCCAGGGCAAATTTTCCCACTTAATGAAGACCTATGTTAACTTACCACTGTCAAATTCTTTCATGTAACAGGTATTTACCATGTGCAATTACTATGTGCCAGCCACTAATCCAGCACTATAATAAAACAGCAGTTTAGGGAAATGCAACTTTCTATGTGGTACAATGGTTAAGAGCATGGCCTCTGCAACTGGAATCTCAGTTGTGTGACCCTGGGCAATTATAAGATTTCTCTGAGTCTCGGTTTCCTCACTCGAAAATGGGAATAATAATAGCACTTAACTGATAAGCTTATATGAGGAATAAATGAGCTAGCCCATGTGAAGTGCTTAGAACACTATATGGCACACAGTAAACACTTGGATATTAGCAGTTTTTATTTTGATATAACCCCAAAGATGCCAGCACTTAATATGCCAGAAACTTCAAGAGTCCCTGCTCCAGCCTGCATAACCAGTATCCCAAGAGTACCTTTGTAGATGAGCAGTGATAGCATGTAGTCCCAACTTCAACATAGCTAACAAAGAATAATATATTCCTGTGCAAAGCACTATATACAATTCTAATATTTTCACATGGGTTAAACTTAGGAATATCACTAAGGAAATGGATACCCAAAGCTACCGAGGAGTGAAAATCTTCATAATACGTATATCCAACAATATATAAAGTGCTTCCTACAAACCATTAAGACAGGCAACCCAATAGAAAAATAAGCAAATGATCTGAAGAGGCATTTTGCAAAGAGGATACACAAATGGCCACTATCCTCAAAACGCACATTCAGACTACAGTACAATATTACTACATACCCACCAGAATAAGTACAATGAAAAAGGAAGATAATATCAAATATTGGCAAAAATTTGGAGCAACCAGAACTTGCCTACTTTGCTAGTGTGAGTATAACTGGTACTACTGCTTTGGCACTACTATTAAAACTATGATCCAGCAACTCCACTTCTAAGTTTATACCCAGCAGAAATATATATGTATATACACAAGTATGTATATGTATGTATACATACATTCAGGCATGTATATGTATGTATACATACATTCAGGCATGTATATGTATGTATACATACATTCAGGCATGTATATGTATGTATACATACATTCAGGCATGTATATGTATGTATACATACATTCAGGCATGTATATGTATGTATACATACATTCAGGCATGTATATGTATGTATACATACATTCAGGCATGTATATGTATGTATACATACATTCAGGCATGTATATGTATGTATACATACATTCAGGCATGTATATGTATGTATACATACATTCAGGCATGTATATGTATGTATACATACATTCAGGCATGTATATGTATGTATACATACATTCAGGCATGTATATGTATGTATACATACATTCAGGCATGTATATGTATGTATACATACATTCAGGCATGTATATGTGTATATATCCATTCACCAAGACATTCATATTTACAGTAGCACTGTTTGTAATAGCCAAAATCTGTACACAGCCCAAATATCCATCAATGGTATACAAATAATAAACTGTGGTCTATTAATATGGAATACTACACAGTCATGAGAATGGAAAACTACAATGGCACAGAACATGGATGAATGCCACAAGCAAAATGATGAGTGAAAGAAACCAGACTCCAAAAGAGAACATACTGTGTGATTTCATTTATATGCAGTTGAAGAGCAGGTGAAACCAATCTGTGATTGTAGCATTCAAAATAGTGGTTACCCTTGGAAGGGTGGTTTGTAACTAGAAAAAAATGCAAAGTATTTTCTGCGGGGTTTGGTTTGGTAGTGTTCTGTTTCTTTTCCTGATCTGGGCACTGGTGACAGGATATGTACGCTTTGTGCTGAACACTTATGATTCATTCACTTTTGTGCATGCATGTTATACATCAATAACAATATTAATTTTTTAAAAAAGGGCCGGGTGCAGTGGCTCTCACCTGTAATCCCAGTGCTCTGGGAGGTCGGGGTGGGAGGATTGCTTGAGGCCACGAGTTCAAGACCAGCCTGGGCAATATAGAGAGATCCCGTCTCTATTTAAAAAAAAAAAAAAAAAACTACCCAGATGCAATGGCGTGTGCCTGTAGTCCCAGCTACTCAGGAGGCTGAAGAAAGAGGATCACTTGAGCCCAGGAGTCGGAGGCTGCAGTGAACTATAACAGCATCATGGCACTCCAGGCTGGGCAGCAGGGCAAGACCCTGTCTCTTTAAAAAAAAAAAAATTAATACTACCAATAAAAAAAAAACGCTAACAAGAAAAAATCTAGGAGAAAATGGACTTTTATCCAATGGGTTGTTTCCCCAACACTAATGAATTTTAGTGCCTACACTCTCTGCTCACAAAATCTGAAGGACACACATATTTCTGAGCATTTTCCTATTGCATTTTAATAAATGGCAGAAATGTTACTCTACAAAGCTTCAATACCATAAAAAATAAACATGTTTTCAAAACTCCAAATTAATTTGTCAAGCTTTATGTTCTGTGAGACCCCATCTGAAAATGTCTTCGGGTTTTATAAATGCATGCTGAAATATAAAGTAACTTTTATAAGAAACAAGATTTGTAATGAGACAGAAGTGGTTGGGCCACGGGTGAAGGGAGTGAAAACCAAGAAGATGGAGGAGACGAGACAATTCCCAATCAGCAAAATCCAAGGCTTAAATTTCCAGTGGCTGCCAGAGCCCTGAAGTAACTCTGGGCCTGGAAGCCAGGAAGTCCAAGCAGAAGCTATGGACTCAAAGACAAGCTCAGGATCTGGGGGCAAGATGGCAGCTGAAGTGTGGAGACTCAGACACAGGCAAAAGAATCCAGAATGCTGCTGGATGATGACTATAAGCTACCAGGAGGTTATGAGAGGAGTGATCTGCACTTCCTGACCCGGCTCAGGAAACAGTGGCTGGGCGTGGGCAGCCTTGGGTACATAAGGAAGTGACTTCAGCCGATCATGGAATAAGAGGATGTAACCTTGGGTGTGCTCTGACCTGCAGCAGGGATGAGCAAGCCGGGCTTACCCAGAGGTTCTTTCTCTACTGGGTGTGAGTTTCTAAATATACACACACTCATCTGTTCAATCCATTCAAATATTTACCCTCATTGAACAGGACTTCTGAGGCTTTTGGTTTCGACTGCCCTAGTTGCCAGCTAAGACAGCAGTAATCTAGAACCTGGCTCCTGAGCCCACAAGTACCATCTCAGTCCCTTGCATGAGAAGGGGAGTAGTGAACCCGAACTCCGAGAACAGCAAGCACTTGCCATATCATCCATTCCCCAGTGACTTCCACTAGCAAAGGGAGACTTTTAAAAACAAAAAAACCCAGGCAACTCCAAAGTCATTTGTAAAATGTTATTTACTCTCCTCCTAAGTAGAATGACCTTCCTAAACTGTCTGGTTTGGGCTTATCAAAAAAAAAAAAAAAAATATATATATATATATATATATATATATATATTTGCCTCCCCAAACACAGGGACTTTGAGTAAGTTTTGTGGCCAGGGGAACAACACTGAGACGCAAACTGGAGGCAAGGATGTCAAATGCGCCCAATGAGAATATCTATCCCTCTCCCAATCTCCTCTCTCACCACTCCCACCACCTCTTCTTTCCCCAAATCATAAAGTGTCACTCACACCTTCACCCTCTGACATGACGATTAGAGAGTCCAGGTAAGTGGGGTCACATGGAGAGAACCTTGAAACTTGTCGTGAATTTTTAAAAGTCAGCACATTCTAGAATTCACACACAGTGACCCTCCCTTCACTATCTAGAGCAAGCAAAGGTCCTCACTTTGGGAGACTTCTCATTTCCCTGTTCTGGCCTTAAAGCAGCCCTGCCAACTACAGAAGAACGGTGCTGGCAGATGAGAGATGCACCAGGCTGTTCAGGCATCTGGCCACAGGTTGAGTCTTTCACCTGGGAAATAACATCACGTTCTCCACGGCAATGAGTATGTGTTTCCTGAGTTTAAGAGAACTTTAGCAAGCAGAACTCAGTTCTGCAAGGCAGAACAAACTTTTAGCTACAGAGAGAAAGAGAAGGAAAACAGCTCCAGGCTAGACTCTGATCATTCCCACATGAAGCCTGCCTGGAATGGCTTCCTGGTTGCCCTTAAAGTTCATCTTAAAGGTACCAACACCTAAATCATAGGCTTATTTAGGTGCACCAGAGACACAGCTGCACAAAGCCACCTGCATGACCTGGGATACGTGTGTGCTTACAGGGGGATTCTATGGGAAACTGTACCACAGGAGCTTTAGCGATGGCTTGGAAACAGCTTCCTGAAGGCAATATTGTTAGATGCCGAAGTATTTCACTACCAAGGTTCCCCATAAATACTGAGGAGAGAGGGGAGCAGTGGATGAACGAAGAAGGCAATGACTCAATAGTTCCTTGTTTCAAGTTATTTCCAACAGATGCAGAGAGCTGGATGAAACAACCATTTCATTTCTACATTGGCCATTTCATGGCCATTTCTAGAAAACTGTCCCCCATACCAAGGTTTCTCAACCTCAGCACAACTGATATTTTGGACCAACAACTCTGTTGTAGGGACAGTTGTTCTGTGCATTGTATAATATTCAGCAGGATACCTGTTTTCTACACACCAGATGCCAGTAACACCCTTCCTGCTCCCCAGTTATGACAACCAAAAAATGTCTCTGGACATTGCCAAATGTCCCCTGGGAGCCAGAGCTAGGGAGTACAGAATTGCCCCTGGTTGAGACCCACTGCCCTATACTAACAAATCATGTTTGATCCCAGTCCTGGGTGAAGGGAGTGAAAACCAAGAAGACCAAGGAGATGGCACAGTTGCCAATCAGCAAAATCCAAGGCTTAAATTTCCAGTGGCTGCCAGAGCCCTGAAGCCTTCACTCCCATAGGCATGATCCCAGTCCTGGCCTCGCAGTGTAATCATCCACTTTGGAAAGAGTTGAGTAAATTTAGCCTGGTCATCATCTCCCAGGGCATTAAGAAAACAGAAGCTCCTCCAGACAAGTCACCACCATCAGATCTGAGGAGTGGGAGAGGGAGCCAGCAGGGGAAGATGTCCTGTCACCCACAGACCTCCACTCTGTAATCCCACAAAACCCACCTCTTCCAAGATACGTCGACACCAGGGCAGAGACTCAGCCAACCAAAGAGAAACTCCCAACTGTCCAAGAGTCTCACAGCCACTGTGTCCCCATCATAATTCACTTCAGTTGTTGGGTATACAAATACCATCTACCTGGCTAAGTTTCTGGGAGGAGGGAAAGTACATCTCAGTCCCTCAACACTTGTTCAACTAACCATCCCAGCTCCTGGCTTTCCTCCATTTGTCCACCTTGACTGAAAGGCGTCCTTGGTGCCAGATACCCTAAAGAAAATCTACCAATGCTAGGGTCTTGCCCTCCAGGGCCTTGGGAGTCAAGGTTGGCAGCATTAGCCAAGAGGCATAAAAGAAGGTGAAGGTACTGAAGTGGAAATTCCAGACACACAAGGGAGAGACAGACAGATGGATGGAAGACTAAGTCCAAGGGACAGCATCAGTGGTGGGGATGGAGCCAAGTCTTCAAGGGGCAGAGTCACGGAGGCCTGTGGGACAGGCTGACAAGCTTCCGGGCTTTGGAAAACGGAAGATCCTGTGTAACCACACACTTTCCCAAGCAGAGATGATGCTCACTGTGTTACTGACTTTAAATCTAGTCCACTCAGGGCTGGGTTTGGCTCACTCTGGGCCGGCCCCCCACCAGCTACAGTTTTGCTAAATTTAGTGCTGTTCCCAGCCACCCAAACGACTCTGCTCTTCGTGTCCATTTCAGGTTCAGTCAGGGACAGACAGAGAGGAATGGGACTTGTCCAGAAGAGATCTGCCCTCATGTGACCCTCTCCCTTCCCCGCTGAAGTCAGGGGCCCCAGGGAGCAGAAGATGTGAGAAACCAGTTCGAGGTCTCCAGGACTCTGAAGCAGGCTCTGCCCTCTAGGTGGCATGCAGAGTGAGAAGGGCCACTGATCCCAGGAAGATCACCCCACACCACCTAGGTTTCACTCTTTGGGGGTCACAGATGCTGTGGGGTGGCAGGGGTCCTACTCCCTCAGATACTATATGGCATGGTGGGTGGACAGACAGACATCCTCAGGGTAGGACTGGAGGAAGGCCCTTCTGCAGTGCTTTGGAGAATCTTGGAGATAAAAAATGTATTCAGTCAAATATTCAGAGGCTGTAAAACAGACAAGGTTAAGGGAGTGGTCCTTAAACCTGGGTGCACATTGGAATCACCTGGGAAGCCTCAAAAACTGATGCCTGTGTCCCAGCACCCCAAGAGACTCTGATGTAATCGACCTGGGCTTTGGAAATTCTGAAAGATTCCAAGGTGATTCTAATATTCAGACGAGTGGGAAGCAGTGGGTTAACAGCATGCCCTGCTGCTGTCACTGAGTTCTGCCTTTCAGGCTGCCCTGCTAGACTCCTCACCCAACCACTGCCTTGCTATGTCACCCACCAAGGGCAAGTTATTTAACCTCTCTACGCCTCAGCTGCACCAACTGTAAGGTGCACATCATGATACAGAACATCTACCTCTAAGGTTGTTGTGAAGCTGTAATGAGACAATCCATGTAAAGCACACACAACATGGTATACAAGATGTGCTCCCTGAAAGCTAGGAATCATTATTATTATCTGTTATAATGAGGAGGAAGAGAAGGAAAAAACAGGGAACCCATAGAGCTGGGTCTACATTGCCCAAGGAATAAAAGTCTCTAGCACTAAGCCACGACCATCTCAGGAAATGGGCAAGAAGAGGCTCCACGGCCATCTCCACAGTCCTCTCAGGAGGACACTCACCCATTCCCCCTGCTGCTGTTCATGCTGTTCCTCCTATCTTCCAAGCCCTCCCCTCTTCCCTTCTTTCTAAATCCCACCACTCAGGGCCCAGCTCTGACCACCCCAGGGCTCTCTCCCTTCTCAGGTGAGAAAACCCTGAGGTCTCTCCAATAATACTTCCCCTCCATGCCTATCTGTCTACAGGATGAATGAATGCTTTGATATGGACTAGCCTTGTAGCCTCAAAAGGAGGCTACAAATAAGCAACTTGGGAGGAGGGCCTGATTCTCATGCTTTTGTGTGTTCCCTATGACACCTAGCACCATGCTGGGCACACAACTCTGGATTAATGAATATCTGTGAAATGAAAACACATGTTGAGCCAGCAAAGCTAACTGCACATTAGCAAGAATCCAGGCTCAGTGTCCAAGAGAAGCAGGCCCAGCACCCAAGTTGCTGGCCCAGCTCCCCATTCCATCATTACAAGGACACACCACCACCCAACTCCATCATAAGAGATCCCACCCACCTAGTCCCAGAGCCTGTGGCTCCTGCCAGAAAGCCACTGACCCCCATGATTCCCTAAACCCCAAAAGAGCCAGGAAAAACCCAGCTCTGCCCACAAGGGAGTCCAGAGCAGCTGGCCACCCAACAAGCTGTAAGCCTCTTACAGATTAAAGGTCCTAATTTAAACCTCTATTTGAGGTACGACAAGTGGGTCAACACTCTGCAGGTCGGTCAGTGCAGCTGGTGGAAGGAGAGGCAACTATGACCCAAGAAAGGCTCTTCTTCTTCGGGGGGAAAGATGGAGCCAGAGAATCACAGATCTAAGTGGAATCACTGAGGTGACAGGAAGTTCATTCTGATGCACCACGAATCCTACCCCCACCCTGCCCCCAGATCGCCGGGACTCCACCCTCCCTAGGCAACGAACCTGAGAAACAGAGAATATAAGGACAAAACCACAGTCGGGATGGCCTTCCTCTTCCTGCCATGGCTTTGGTATGTGGGGAAGAAGGAAATTTGCTGCTAAAAGATAAAATTTGTTTAAAGCAAAGAGACAGTTAATAAAGCCAGGAACCAAGAGAAGAGGGAAGGGGCTGGATATGCTGCTGCATTCTAGGGAATCATACCCTGGTGAGAAGAAAGGGAAGGTGACCTTTGCTCCTAAACCTGGCTGAGGTTTTCCTGATCTTTCTCCCTAGCTCCTCTGCAGCAGGAAACACCAGGCATGGGTGAGCAGCTGCAGACAAGCCTAGGATCACGCTGTCAGAAGCTGACTCTGGCTGCTCTTTAAAAAGAGCCCTCTCGCCACATCTGTCTCCATAGAGATGGCCTCTGGGGAAGTGGCTGGAACCCACTGTCTACACTAAGAGCAGAGAAATCCTTCCAGGACAATGTTTCTCAAATTTTCTGGACCCTGCTTCATAGTAGGAAATCAATGTTATGCAGTAGCCCAGCACAAGCATATATGTGCACTTATCTATATGTATCACTCTCTCTATATATATAACTGAAACAAAGTTTCATGAAATAATACTCATCTTTACTACGTACTACGCAATCTAATATTTTCTATTCTATATATATTTTAAAGGCTGGTCCCAACCCGCTAAATTGATCTCACCCATTATGGCCTCTGGACCTGCAGTTTGAACATTACTCTGCAGGAAATGGAAGAGGCTCTTCTCCTTGAAAGAACTTTTAAAATTCCCTCACAGACTAACCTCCCTACAAAGAAAATTCCTGCTAAGCCAATGAGTGAGGTGAGAAAATTGGAACCTCAGTTGCCCAGTCCTTTCTCTGCAATATGCATAAGCCGTGGCTGCCTCAGAGAGCTCTGGTCTGCCCCACCTCTCTCAAGGTGCAGGAGCTCCCCCCACACCCACAGTGATGCCTCCTGGTACTGGCCTAGCACCTAAGCACAAACCGGTGCAGGGCTGATTGTCACCATCATTCACTGGGATCAAGCATTGCCTCACCACCCCTCAACCTCACCCTCCATCAAAGGAATTTACCTATAACACACAAAGGCAGAAATGCCAACACTGTGCTGCCCACATTGGCTTTTTTCCCCTCCAAACAGCCTATCTATATATCAGATGTGCTACAAAAGCCTGGAGGATGGGAAGTTTTTCATCTTTTTTTTTTTTTTTTTTTTTTTTTTGAGATGGAGTCTCGCTCTGTCACCTAGGCTGGAGTGCAGTGGCGCGATCTTGGCTCACTGCAACCTCCGCCTCCCAGGTTCAAGTGATTCTCCTGCCTCAGCCTCCCGAGTAGCTGGGACTACAGGCATGCTCTGCTAATTTTTTTATTTTTATGTTTTTTAGTAGAGACGAGGTTTCACTATGTTGGCCAAGATGGTCTTGATCTCTTGACTTCGTGATCCGTCCGCCTCGGCCTCCCAAAGTGCTGGGATTACAGGCATGAGCCACCATGCCCGGCCTGTTTTTGTTTTTTTAACTGATGGTACAGAGACACATTTTATGGGAATCTTTTTAATGTCAGGAAAAAAAAAACAATCCAACCTTAAACCTCCCTCAGCCCAGTCTTCCTGCTTTTCCTAGAGGCCTGCGAAATACCTCCTCCTCCAGACAGCCCTCCCTGATGGATGAGGACAGCTAAGGAATTCTACAAACCCTATGCCATGGTAATATAAAACTCTAATGACTCCTTTCCACACTCACCATTCCCACAAATGTAACACGCTGCCTCTCTGAATCCATCATTATGGCCTGGGTGGGTATCTAAGTTGGAAATCATGTTACAGAAAAAAACTTAGCATAAGCATTCAATATTTTGAATCAGTAAGTTGTAAAGGTTAATTTTTTTTTATTTTTTCCAAGTAATAGAACAGGTATTTTTGTCCCCTGCTAAGTGGAGCAAACGCTGGACCTCTCCATTTGTGTCAGTGTGCAGACTCCCATTCCCCACTGCTTTCCCAAGCTCCTCGGGACCACTGTCATGCTTGCTGCTTATCAGCGCCCTCCAAACCCAGAATGCCCACTCAGTGCACTTGGGCAAGTCCCAAAGACTCCAGGAGAAAAAGCATCTTATCACCACCATAAGAGCGCAGTGAGCATTTGACGGCTCACCAGCCTATAGCAGGTTTTTTTTTTGTTTTTGTTGTTGTTGTTGTTTTGTTTTTGAGACGTAGTTTAGCTCTTTTTTGCCCAGGCTAGAGTGCAATGGTGCAATCTCGGCTCACTGCAACCTCCGCCTCCTGGGTTTAAGCAGTTCTCCTGCCTCGGCCTCCCGAGTAGCTGGGATTGCAGGCACACGCCACCACGTCCAGCTAATTTTGTATTTTTAGTAGAGACAGAGTTTCACCATGTTGGCCAGGCTGGTCTTGAACTCCTGACCTCAGGTGATCCACCCACTTTGGCTTCCCAAAGTGCTGGGATTACAGGTGTGAGCCACCGCACCTGGCCCCTATAACAGGTTTTTATAACTTGGGATCTGTGAATCCTCTGACGGTGTATGCCAAATTGGGGCTCTTATTATTTTTTTCTCCTGGAGAGACTATAGCTTCCATGCAATTTCTAATATGAACTGGCAGGAAAATAAGTTAAGAGCCACCAAAACCAAATTCTTAGAAAGTTGATCGAGGGCCTCCCAAGACTGCCTCTACCTCTCCAATACACAGCCCTTCCTCTGCCACTTACACTCTCTCTGAACATCCTAACCTCCTTCTGCCAACAAGCCATTTCCTCCTTCAGTTTTGTGGTGGTCTGGCATGAACTTTCAGGTCAAGTCCTCTCATCCTGGAACACTTACTTATTAACAAACACCTATTTACTGAGCACTTGATGGGGCCAAGCATCATGCTAGGCTCTGAGGATACAGCCATAAACAAGATGGATGAGATCTTCCTTGTGTTTCCAGAGACATCCTCCAGCTCCCAACCCCATTTAAGGCTAATATAACACTTTCTTACACTTCATTTGTGTCACATTTACACACTATTTTAGGTGAAGGTATCTGTCTACCTCACTTATTCCTTCTCCATCCCCACCCCACTCCATCCAAAAAGAGAAACAGACACAGAATCTTTCACAGAGGCCATCCTAAGCAAATGCACATCAATCCATGAATGCTGATGGGCTCACCAGTGGTCCAAGCAGCACGACTAGCATACCAGGGCAAGCCTGACTCAGCAACGCAGGGTCCAGGGGACCTTGGGAGATGTCTCTGTTGCAGCAAAGAGAGCATGGGGCCTCTGTTCCTCAGCCACAGCCTGCAGTTCTCATTCCAGCTGCTGATCTTTCAAATTGTGCATGCAGTCAGGGAAGTTAGAAAAACAACGCCCAAGTAGATGTGTCTGGCTGACCTACCTCCTGGACTATCCAGGTGGAGGAGAAGCATACATCTCAGATATCTGCACCAATACTTTCAGCATGTAAACTGATGGAAGACATCAAACAATGCATCAAAGACATATACCCCTCTCATGAAGAAGAGAGCTGGCTGCTCTAGATACCACGGCCATCTCTTCTAGCAATCTCTGCCAGCTCATTTCCAGAGCATCTGAACACAACCATCTACTTCCTAAATCACAACATGGCAGTGACTAGAGCTGCCACCATCCCTTTCTACCTGTCAGATGCAGAAGGATGCACAGCCAACAGTAACAGGACCACAGAGCTGTTTCTCTAATATCACAAAAGCTTTCAATACTGTTAACGAAATGGCTCTAGCAGCCACCAAAGAAATCTGCTACTGGACTTTGTTGTCCAAGAAATATGACCTTATGGTACTGAGGTCAGAGAACAGGACACTCCTCAGCACTATTCAGTCAACAAATATTAGTGAAACACAGCACTGTCAGGTACTATAAACAACAGAAAAGACAAGACTCAACCTTTATGTCAATCAAAGGTTGTTAGGGAAGCAAGGTTACTATAGAAGAAACAATCAGAGCAATCATCTCTAATGTGGCATGTATAAGGAGATCCACTAGGATGAAGAAGAAAATATTACAATGTTTATACTTTACCAAAATACAAAAAATTAAATTTTACTATTATTTAATATAGGAATTGACACTGACACACTCCTTCAATTTGTGTGTTGGGTGGTTGCTGTCATTTAAGGTACCAGAGGAATCCTTGTGTCTGAGTAGGAGATCCAGATGCAGAAGGGTAGACAGTGACACCCCCAGTTGCCTGTTGATTTAGTACAGTTTACATCTGCCCAGTGAAGCAAAGTTAAAGACACCATCTTCAATACAATAAACAACAGTCCTTTGTAATAAGACGGTGAGACCCGAACGTCATCTGACCACATTGTCACTAATTATCTCGTGGTAAAAATATCTAAAAGAGTTGCTCAGCTTAGAGAAGAATCAGGCCAGGTACGGTGACTCACACCTGTAGTCCCAGTGCTTTGGGAGGCCCAAAACAGAAGGATCTCTTGAGACCAGGAGTTCAAGACCAGCCTGAGAAACACAGCAAGACCCCCGTCTCCACAAAAATTTAAAAATCAGCCAGGCATCATGGAGCACATTTGTAGTTCTCACTACTAGGGTGGCTGAGGATTGCTTGAGCCCAGGAGTTTGAGGCTGCAGTGAGCTATGATTGTGCCACTGCACTCTAGCCTGTGCAACAGAGTAAAACTCTGTCTCAAAAAAAAAAAAAAAAAAAAAGAGGAATTATACTTTTTTTAAACCAGAAAACAAGAGTTCTAAAATGTGCTGACCTCTTCTGTAATGAGTGCCAGTAAGTAGAATGCTACTTAATGGGTATTTTTAAACAAACAAATAAATACTCTGTATCTTTATGGTGAAAGTAGAATTTTTTTAATGGATAAGAAAGCCATTGTTCTTTTAAAACAGGCACTTGGAAATCATTTCTACCATTATGTGATAATGTTACCAATTTCAATGTAAGGATGTCATCTCTAAAATCTCATTATCTGCACACACTCAAAACAGAACATCAAAACTTGTTTTAAAATCTCCCAAAATGAAGTATTTCAGGGGTCTTGAACCCATTTATTAAATTCAACATATAAAAGTATTAAATTTTGCAATGAGTTTGTAAGAACAACTGATTGATATCAAGACTGACTGAAATATATTAGCTGGATTTCAACAAAAACCTTTGCAGAAAACAGTGGATGTGACTAAAAAACAAGTTATCAAGATTTCGTAAGTATAATCCAGGATGCATTTCTGCCATGGGCATCTGCATATCATTGTGAGGTCTCTTTTGAAATATCCTGACTCAAAACAGAACTTCTAGCTGCAAATGACACCAAGCTATTCTGAAATAATAAATTATGCTCAATTGCAATGTTCTTAGTGAAAAAGAATCATTCTTAATAGATAATTTCACTTAATTCTTCAACAAATATCCATCTCTTATATACACATGTCAGGCACTGTTCCATGCTCTGAGATATAGCAGGGGACAAAACTCACAAAAATCCCTTCTCTCATGGAGCACATATTCCAGTGGGGAGAGAGAGAAAATATACTAATATAAATAAATAGTATGCCAACTGGTGAAAAAAACACTACATGAAAGGGATGCAAGGAAGGCTAGAGAATGCTGGGGGCTTGGGGGACCCTCTGAGAAGGTAACATCTGAGCACAGACCCAAAGGTAGTAAGAGGTTTAACCACAGGGCTATCTGGGGAAAAGCATTCCAAACAGAGGGAACTGGAGGTACAAAGGCCCTAAAACAGGAAATGCCTAGTATACCTAAATAACAGCAGGAGGCCAGTGATGCTGGAGCGAAGTGCAAGTTGAAAAGAGTAACAGGAGATAGATACAGAAGTAACGTAATAAAGCCGGGTAAGGTCGTATGGACCTGTATTGTGGAAGATGGCAGCCACTAGCCATGTAAGGCTATGGAGTACCTGAAATGCAACTAGTTCACATGGAGATGTGCTTTGACTATTAGTACAACAAACAAACAAAACAAAAGCAACATAACATATCTCAGAAGTGAAAATACTGTTAACATACTGGGCTAAATAAAATACATTATCAAAATTAACTTCCAGTGGTTCATTTTCCATTCATTTTTCCTTTATCAAAAACTTTTAAATTACATACGTGACCCTCATGTGTAGCTCACATTATATTTCTATTGGGCAGTGATGAGATAAGCTATGAGGTCTTATGGACCACAGTAAGGGTGATTGCTTTTACTGAGAGAGAAGACAAGCCACTGCAGGGTTTGGGCACAGCAGAGCATGATGTGACTTAACATTTCACGGACTGTTTTGGCTGCGGGGAGGACTACAGCCTCTAAGGGGCAATAAAGAAGCAGGTGAGAGAGGATGGTGGCTTGGACCAAGGTGGTGGCAGCGGAAGTAGTTCTGATAGATGAGATTTTGGATATATTTTACAGGTAGAGTCAACAAGACTTACTGATGAACTGGATGAAGGACAGATGAGAAAGAGGGAAATCAAGCATGACCAGAGGTGTTTTCGATAAGCAACTGGAAGAACAGCATTCCCATAAATGGGATGGGGAGACTGCAGGAAGAACATATTGAGGAGGGAAACCAGGAGTTCCATTTTGGACACGTTTAGTGAAATATCTGTTAATATCAAAGCTGAAATACTAAACAGGCAGATGGAGACACAGGTCTACAGTTCAGAAGAGAGTTTGGGCTGCAGACAAATGATTAAGGGTCATCAGCATATAGACTTTTTAACTTTCCATTATAGAAAATTTCTGGGCCGGGCGCGGTGGCTCGCACCTGTAATCCCAGCACTCTGGGAGGCCAAGGTGGGTGGATCACGAGGTCAGGAGATTGAGACCATCCTGGCTAACACGGTGAAACTCCGTCTCTATTAAAAATACAAAAAAATTAGCTGGGCGTGGTGGCAGGCACCTGTAGTCCCAGCTACTCGGGAGGCTGAGGCAGGAGAATGGCGTGAACCTGGGAGGCGGAGCCTGCAGTGAGCCAAGATTGTGCCACCGCACTCCAGCCTGGGCGACAGAACGAGACTCCTCAAAAAAAAAAAAAAAAAGAAAAGAAAAAGAAAGAAAGACAATTTCTAACATAAGTAAAATGAGAGAGAACCGTATAATAAACCCCCAGGTACCCATCACCCAGCTTCAACAATGATCAGCTCATGGTCAATCTTATTGATCTCCCAGGATTACACTGAAGCAAACTCTGGAGATCACTCATATAGATGGTATTAAAAGCCATGCAACAGGAGAGGATCACAGACAGAATGAGAGAAGATAGAGAGGAGATGCCCAGGGCCTTTAATGTTTAGAGGTCAGGGAGATGAGAAGCCGAGAAGGAATGGCCAATTAGGCAGATGGAAAGCCAGAAATACACACCCTGGAAGCCAAGTGAAGAAACAGCGTCAAGGAAAAGGGTATGATCAGCAGTGCCAAACTGAAGAGCTCCTGTGAGGAAGATGAAGAAGTGACCACTAGAGTCAGGATCATGGGAGTTACCATGGACCTTGCCAGGAGCACTTTCATCAGAGTGGTGTGAGTCAACAGAGGATGTGAACACAGCAAGGACTGAAAATATGGAGGGACAGATGATGGGGCAGTAGCTGGGAGAGGTGACCAAAGAAGACTTTTTCAAGATGAGAAAGCCTTCAGAAACGATCGAGCAGAGGGAAAAAGTGGTGATGCAAGGAGGAGGGGACAGGCTGGGGCAATGCCGAATATGTGAGAGGAACTGAAATTTAGGGCAAAGTAGAAGGCTGCCCTTGGACAGAACCATGAAGAGTTCATTTAGGAAGAAGGTAGGGAATACAATATATCCTAGCCATTTGAAGTCTTTTGTTTTGCGTTTTATAATACTATAATGTATTTTAGCACAGCACTACTTTTTATAAATTATAAATACACACACAAACAAGGGGAATTGCTCAAAAGTTTTAACTGATATGGGCACACAATCAAAACGATTAAAGACCACTTAACTGAAAGAAAACAAATCATCAGAGGCTGAACATGTAACCTTCAGTGACAAGGAGATATGTATCATAAGAATACTAGGTTTTATATCTGAAAATATACTTTTATTAACTAAGATTTTTTTAAAGGCTCAGACACTATAATCCAGTAACTACAATACAGTTGCATTTGAACTGAAAATGCAAAAATATAAGAAGAATCATGGACCATTCTCAAAATCAGAGCATCACAGGAGTCAGTCTGATTATTTACTTACATAAAGAAATGTAAATCAGTTAAAAGTTTTATCAGCAAGACAGGTCTGAATTGTATCATCATATTTGGCTACTGAGGCAGACTGGCTAACCAATACACAACGAACAGCAAATCAAGAAAGTGGGCCTGTCATCTGAAAGGCTGGCAGGTAGCCTAATTGGAACAGGCAAAAGCCCCAAACCAACCTGAAGTCCACAAAGCCACAGAAACATCCAATTTGCTCAAACATATTAGCAACACTTGGCTTTTGCCAAGCCCTGTAACAATTCAGAGCCCCCCTCTTTAAACGTGTTCATTTAGCCTCTCCACAATCCACCAATTCAGGAAGCTCTTCATTTTAACTTTCAGAGCTATCCACACTCAAGCCCAAAAGTGTTACATGGATACACACAAGGCCCAAGCAGCACTACAGTTAGAATGCCGGGTCGTGTGGCTATGAGACACAGGCCTGCCACAGAAGCCATGCCTGGCTTCTTGAACATTCTAGGCGCACCTTTGTCAACCACATGAAATGACAGCATGAGAGCATGAACACCAAGCTATAAAACGTGGCAGGTCTGCCTGCACAGAAGTGACGGTTGTGGTCACACTGCTCAGCTGGGGTGAACGCACGGGGAAAACTGCCAAGCAGCAGCTCTCCTGTGGTCAAACTGTAAGCTCCAGGAGTTGGGCCCTGTCTGTCCTTTTCACAGGTGTAGGCCCAGTGTCCAGTACAGCTCCTGAAACAGAGCAGACTCCCAAGAAATATCTACTGAAGGAAGGGAAAATGACTAGCTACATTAAACCATAAAGGCAAGAGGGATCATGAAAAAATGCTCAAAATCATAAAAATCATCTAACAAAACTCAGGAAGCTGTTGATGGCAGCTGACTGGGAAGAATCGTG
The DNA here is from genome assembly GCF_029281585.2 of Gorilla gorilla gorilla. NCBI lineage: Eukaryota > Metazoa > Chordata > Mammalia > Primates > Hominidae > Gorilla > Gorilla gorilla. The sequence continues at coordinate 48,914,829 of NC_073224.2, read as the reverse complement.
GGTAGCTAAGTAAATCTAAAAGGTAGAATTGCAAAACATAAATTCTTTTAAGAATGACCATAATCTTTATTAACAGAGCTTGAAGATTTGTCATCAACTAAATGAAACATGAGGATCTTGTTTGGAGCCTGACTCAAACCAACTGGCTGTTTTCAAAAAAAAAAAAAAAAGAAAGAAAGAAAGAAATTAAGACATCGAAGGAAATTTAAACACCATTTGGATATTTGGATGACAGGAGATATTTAGGGATGACTGTGCTTTTTCAAGGTGTAATAATACCACTAGGGTTATGTTTTTAAAAGGTATTATCATTTAGAGATACATTAAAAAGTATTTATAGGTAAAATAATACAGGATCTAGGTCTTGCTGTAAAATAATCCAAGAAGGGAGTAAGAAAAAGGTGGGTGAAGGTATGAAAGAAATGAGAAAAGCCATGTGTTGATTACAAGTCGAAAAACTGGGGGATGGGAACATTGAGGTGTATTACGCTAACTCTATCTTTGTGTACCTGTGAAAATTTCCATTGACAAATTTGAAAAAAAAAAAAAGACTAACCATAATGTCAAACCATAGTTAATTTCCTTGCATTTGCTGCACTGTTGGAAAATAACTGAGAGGCATTTTTAGTCATACATGGACACAGTGGTTTCTGAGGAGACCAGCAGAACAGAGCTGAGAGTCCCATCTTTTCTTTATCCCTGCCATCATGTTCATCTGAGACTCACTTGTGTCATTTCTGCTTTCATCCTAGGCCTGAAGAGGTCTCCATGTTTCCTTTCACAATGGCTCCTACTCTCCTTCCACTCTTCCCTTCTCTGCCGCTGGTTAGTTCTTCACAATTCTGGTGGCCCTCTGCTTTACCCAATGATCCTGACTACCTCTAACCCACCTTTGTAGCCAGGTCATATTCCTTCCTTCTCATGGCCCTAATGCCAGCGGATTCTATCATGCCCACACAGCTTTAACCCTTCTCTTTTCCTTAAAGGCAGTCACTTAAAGGCACTCATCGTCATATATCCAAGTATGTCCATCTTCCCCCAAATTTGTCACACTTGCTGCGTTAAGCACCTCTCTTCCTCCACTTACCCACTCAGATTCCTCCTGCACATTTCCAGGACAGATCAAACAAGGATGGGTCAACCAATAAATATCTGAGGCCTGTTGTGTGCCAAGCTCTGTACTCAGCACTGGGGTGACAGCAAAGGACAAGACAGATACAGACACGCTCTCTTGAAGCATGTGATCCAGTGCAGATGGAATTAAAATTGGTTCAGCTGCCCATAAACCTTCCAGATCAAACTGCGAATCTTTTATTTACCTTTGTATCCTGAGAACTTCACACAGTGCCTGCCATATAATAGATCTTTAATAAATACCTGATAAATGATATTTATTTATCCAAGTCAGTGCAGTTGTCTCAACATAAGTTTAAGACCATATAGTATGGGGTCACCCTAAACCCTACAAATGAAAAGATATTTAAGAGAGAATGTTTTCTTTATAACAGCCTCTGGGGAAACTGTGTCGGGAGGTATGAAGGAATGCTCCTAGAGCCAGAGTTACCATTACCAGCTAAAAGCAGCTCTAGGTGTGCTCGACTTCTGACTTCTTTGCTATTATGGATTGTCTGCTCCCTCCTCCTGCTGCTGGCCTCCTCCCTATCAAGTGCAACGAGAATCAACCTCAGTCACCTCCGTTCCCCCTGCTACTTCCAGCACGTGGTTTCCTCCTGCTACCGACGTGTCTCACTTCCTATCTGAGCAGAACTGCCCCAACTGCTGGGCTGCTGCTGTTCTGCAGCAGCGAGAACTTTAGCCCTGTTCCTAGCTAGGAGTTTCAGCAAGACTCTGGCTTGAGGACCAGGTCAAAAAGGTGGAAACTAGGACACAGAAGGACTCCATAAAGGTTGGCTGCAGGAATAATGAATGCTGATTCCAGTCCCAAGCCAACACAGACACATGTCCCACAAACGCCAAGCCCAGGGCCTTATTCTGACAGAGTGGATGAGTGCCAGGTTCAGACAGACATGCCAGGCTGGGTTGCAGGCTCTCTCTGTGGCAGCATCTCCAGGACCTTGGCACTAAAGGTGCCAGTGAGATCAGAAACAATAGAGATATCAGGGGAAAGATCCTACAGGACAGGCGGAACCAATGAGCCTCCCTTCTCCTCACCCAACACTGGGCTTGGGTCAGTCCAGTATATCCTTGACCCAACACTTGGGTCAGTCCAGTATATCCTCTGCACTGCCCAGGGAAATCAGAATGAGAGGGACAGTATCTTGTCAAACCCAGTCCTGCTGAGGAACTCAGGCCTCCAGGCTCCAGGGAAAAGGCTGAAAATGAAAGAGCTTTCCTAGATACAGAGTGACTATTTTTGAGCTGACTCTAATAATCTACTACTATTTCAACTACCAGATCATCCTCTCATGGGATCACAAAGACAGGCCCAATGCAGAATCTTTAAGAACCCTAGAAATCTGAAATAGCCATCATAAGCATCCTCAGTAAAAGGCCAAGCACTTTTCTGGTAGTCTACAGCAGGGGTTGACAAGTTTTTATCTTTTATCCTAAAGGGCAAGATAGTAAATATTTTAGGCTTATGGGGCATACAGGCTCCCTTGCAGTTACTCAACTATGCCATTGTAGCATGAAACCAGCCTCAGACAATACACAAACAACGGGCGTGTCTCTGTTCCAGTGAAACTTTATTTACAAAAACAGGAATCCGGCCCACGGGCCACAGTTTGCAACCCCTGGTCATTGGGAAAACCTGCTCTTCCAGTATTTCCATGCTCCAAAGAGGAACAGAGGCTCCCATCCACCTGGAGGACTCCTATCCACACTGAAGACAGGGACCCACTCTGGGGACTAGGCCTCCATCCCTACTAGTCCCTCCCACAAGGTACTAAGAAATCTAGGCTACTTGTTCAAAAAGCCTGGTCTGCATCAGAAACCTGGGCAAAGGTAGAAAAAGCTTTCCAGACATCAAATCAGAGGGCTTCAGAACTGGAAGAAGCTAGATCCCTAAGACTAGACACTTAGGCCTGGAAAAGGAAGTGGTGTGTCCAAGATCACGTAGCTAGCAAAAGTCTCCTGACTCTGTCCAGTGCTCTTACTCCTCCAGGGTGATAAACAGCATGCCAGAAGAGGCCAAAGACTTGTGGCACATTTCTACGGCACATCCCCGAGCTATAAGCAAATGGTACAAGACCTTGGGGGAAATAAGTGCATGCGTGTGTGTGTGTGTGTGTGTGTGTGTGTGTGTGTGTGTGTTTCCAGGTATACCTGGACATAGTTACTAGGGAGAGGAAAACTTAAACAAAAATCTTAACTTTAAAAAGGGATATGGTTTGGTAGAAGATGTGGGTTTTTGTTAGCAGAAATGTCCAGGGTCTGGGCAAGCCCTGGGATAATAAACCAGTACAAGGCATACAGCCTCACTCAATTCCAGGTAACGCCCCAGGCCCTAGGATCTACCTCTACCCACCTTCAAGCTTCATAATCCAATATCCTTCAAATCTTTTCCCAGAACTGACTTCCATTGCATATTTTACTTGCCTGACCATAAATATTTTTATTTGGATACCCTGCCATCATCTTGAAGGCTACATGTCTAAAAGAAAATCAAACATGACTCCCCAAAACAAGTTTGAACTCTAATGTTTCTATTTCTATAAATCACTAAGGTTCAAAATTTCAGCACTTTCTCTTCCCCACGTCCTGTCCTCAAGCCAGAGTAGCACTCCAAATTATCTCTTCTTCTTCATTTCCACAGGCTCCACCCTAACCTATCACCTCCAATCTGGTATGTTGCTAGTCTCCTGCTGGGGACCCCAGATTCCAGGCTTGCAACAATGCCAGATCTTCCCCCATATACTCATCCTCCTTCCATTCACCACAGTCTCTTCAAGGTCAAGGTCCAGCGCTACTCACCTTCGGCTTCCCAGTTCCCAGAACCTCACCTAATATGGGGGGCACACAATAAATGCTGAATGAATGAATCACGGTTTTCATCACAAGATGAAAGAAAAAACTTAAACAAAAATCTTAACTTCAAAAAGGGATATGGTTTGGTAGTTTTCATCACAAGATAACTGCACAAGAAACCTCAGGACCTTCCTAGTTCCTACTCCCTGGAACCCAGACTGCTGAACTCTGAAGGCCCACCATCATCTTACCCTGCCCACCTCAGCTCCTACCAGCCCAGAAACAGGCTTTTGGCTCCATCTAGCTCATCAATGCTGGACCCTCCTCATGTGCCAGGCATTCCTGCATCCACATCTCTGCCCACGCTCTGCTCACCCTGCCCTATGATGACGTCCATGCCCTTCCCCCTGCATCTACTCCAACTCCTACGCAACTGCCAACTGCCGAGCTGTGGGGGGAGACAGGGGATGCAGGAAGAGGGGAGATGATAAAGAAGACTGGGGAAAGGGGAGCATGATGAAAACATGCTGGGGTCTCTCTCTGATCCTTGGAAGCATAACCCTCTCAATGGGTCACAGGCGATTTAGAGAAGGAAGAGCCAGGAGGAGGAGCCAGATTTTTCCACTGAACGAAAGGCATGATTTTCATCACTGCTTCTGTTGCCCCGGTAACCAGGGACAGCCCAGTGGAGAGTACAGTAAAAGAACACCATGTTTATCTTTGCTGTCTGATCTACTTCCCTGTACACCCTTCCCTGACCATCCCCTAGCCCCTAGGCCTGCTCCAAATCTCTTATAATGCCACCACCATCCTTCTAGTCACCCTTGCTCCTCAGAGGCAGAGCTAATTTCTCCCTCTCTTTATCCAACCCTAAGTACCATGTGTTCTTCCACTGCAACATTTTGGGGTTCATCTCGCCATGCCACCTGCCATGCCAGGGGTCCCCCAAAACAAAGAGCTGGTCTCAAAGCACAAGGATGGCATCTGCTCTACCAGACAGTGCAAGTGGGACTAGTGGGGCAGGAAGGTGAGGAAAACTGCCCAGCCAACCGTGTTCTCATCCCACACAGCTGGTGTGGAGAGGGACCTGGCTCTCCCAGCCCCCCTCCTATGGCTAAGATCAGGAGAAGGAGCCAGGTTGGGGATCGGGGGAGTAGGTTCACCCACAGGCTTCCACAGATCCTGCCTCCCACACGGACACCGTGTCTGCGTGACCTGAGAGCGGAGACACAGTGCTCGCCCTGGAAGATTATATAAGCGTTATATAACATGGTGGCACCAATAAGCACACAGGAGCAGTTGTCGAGTGCCAGGGACAGGCCAGGGGTGGAACCAAACCCAAGGGGCTGGAGGTTCAGCCCTCCTGCCACCAATGCCAAAGCATCACCAGGCCCTAGCTGCCTCGGCCCTGTCTATACCTGCTCCTTCCAGCCCAGAGGACACAGAGAGAAACTTGCCAGGCTCTGCGCTCTTCTTCCCACACTGGGCAGCAGGGAGGGGCCGCAAAACCGTCACCACCCTGGGCCATGGCAGCCTCTGCCCATCCGGCCTAAGGCAGCTTAGCTGCCCTTCCTGCAGGGGAGCAGCCATGGGGTCCTCGGCAGGGGAGGGGTGTGGACCAGTAGCCCCCTCCTCTCTGTCCTCCTACCAGAATGTAGGAGCACTTGTTTGGGGAACAAGTGCTGCAACAGCAGCTCCAGGATTGGCTGGGCCAGCCGTTCCTCTGTTCTGTCACTTGCTGTTTCTCTAAAAAACAAAACAAACCGAAAGGGAAAGAAAAAAAAATTAGGCACATTTGACAAATGCCGGATCCCAAATTTTGGTCTACGGTTGCAAAGCTGGAAGGAAGGGGTCCTAAGGAAATTACCCTATTTCCCTACAGCCCCCATCTCCCACCATTCCTGGCCAACTCACCATCTATGAACTTGGGCTGTGAGCCTGAAGATTGCTCCGCAGCCCCTATCTCTGGAGCTGCCTCAGTGGCTGTAGCTCCTTCGGGGTAATATTCCCCCTCCCTCTACAGAATGCTCAGAGTCTGCGGCTCCCGGATATACACGCGGGACTAGGCGGCCGGCCTGGGGCAGTTCTGGGCAGTTTGGGCCAGGTCTTCATCAAACTCCTCCACCGTCATCACCACACCCACTTTATTAATTTGGCAGGGGTGGGGGCAGCTGAACAGAGACAGAGCCAAGTGATCTCCCGCAGCACCTGCCCTCTCCTGAGCTATGCCTCTGGCCTTCCCGCCTCCTCCTCCACACGGACCTCCGCGCCCCCTGAAGAAGGGGGGAAAAGAAATACGCATTAATACCTCGAGCCTTGGCGCACCAGCCCTCGCCCCCTCAACCACCTGTCTCTGCGTTCTCCCCCGCAGCCTTCCTCAACTCTGGGCGCCCCCTCTGCAGCAAAGGGGCACCACGCCCACTGCGGAGAGGAGAAATGCAAGGTGGGGAGCGGACAGGGGCTCACTTGAGGGGCCGGGGGCTGCTCACTCACCCCTGCGCGCAGCTGGCCCTGGCCCCAGAGCCTGGGGCCCGCCCGGAGCTACTCCAGGCCGCGACCGCTCCCACCCCCGCGGCGAGGCCAGCAGCGCCCCAAGGCCGCGCTGCAGCCGGGGTGGGGCGCGACCGGAGCGCGGCCGGGGCCCTGGGCATCGTCCCCAGGGAGCCCACCCTACCCCGGGACGCTCGGGGACCGCCCTGCAGGCCCGGCCCAAGGTGCCCACTCCCACCTGGCCGAGTCTCGGCTCTTACCTCGGCGGCCTTCCGCCCTCCGGGGGTACTGCGCAAACAGGCTCTCCCCCGGCCCCCGCCCGCCAAGCGCCCCGCTGCAGGCCCGAGATGCGCAGCCGCTGCGGACGCCGGCTCCGCGGCGGCCGCTTCCCGGGCGTGTGAGCTCAGCCTGCCCGCGCGCCCGCGCTTCCCACGCTCGGCGTCCCGCGCGGCGCCACCCAGCGGCCGCGTCGGGCGCTGCACGCTCGTGTCCGGGAAAATCTGCCGCAGCCGGGCCGGCCAACTGATTCGGAAATTCCCAGAATTTGACCATCGGCTTGCGGCGGGGCGGGAGACCTGTCAGGCCGTGTGGCCGTCGCTAGACTTGGGGCAGAGCAGCTCCCACGCACCCTGTCTCTGAAGGGGACTCCAGAGTCTTTGCAAGATATTCTGATTCCCCCCCTGTTCCTCTGACCTTGCCTCGCCATATTTCTTCCAGGGCAGTGGAGACGGTGGGGATGCTGGTGACTCCTTGTAAAATGGGGGTGGAGAATCGAGGGGTGGGATATGGGTGGGAAGCGCTCGAGGCTGGCATCTCAAGGCCTCCATGGGCCCGTCTAGAGATCCGAGGTGTGCACTGAGTCACTTCCCGAGCTTGTTAGAACACACATGCACAGATGCCCCAGCCTACCTGTAAATTCTAATTCGGAAATTTCGACTACTGTTTTTAACCTTTTCTTGTACCTACACCCTTCAGAGAATTGCAGAAGAGCTATGGACCCTCTCTTCAAAAAATGCACATGCATACAGAAATATAATTTTGCACAATATTTCAGGGAATTCTGAAACTCCTCAAAGCTCCGTGGATCCCAGCTTAAAATCTCACTTTCTGCAGATACCCTAAGCAGAAAGAGCGAGCTGGTGATTACCTGAATACGCTGCCATCTTATCTCATGCTTTTTCCTCCTTCAGGGATATCTCCACTGGACGCCCAATCTCACATTTCCGCCTGTAGAAATTCCACCTGTCCTTTAAGGCCAACTCGAAAACCTCTTCCTCTCTGATTTTCCCAATCAGCAATGTCATTTATGACCTCAGTTTTCTGAGAGTATGTCTTTTATGGCTGTTAACATGTTATAAATACACCTGTATTTATTTCTGTGGTTGGTTTTCTTATCTCCTAGATAGCAAAACTGTTTTAAGACAAGTTTCTCCCTCTGCAACTACTAAGGGCCTTACGTGGTATGCCTTCGACAAACAGTTCTTAAGTAATCAGAGAGATTGGATTGAGAGAATAGGAGGCCCAGGGAGATGAATGCCTTTGCTCTACCTGCACCTTTCCTCCCTTCCTGATGCTCCACCACATGGACCTCTAGGCGTCTGGAAAACAGAATCCTCAAGTTGATAGGCTTATCTCATTCATTCCTGCTCCTCTAGGCAAGGCAGCCATAATTTAGGGGTTCCTGGATGAAGTTGCAAGACAAGTTCATGCAGGACACACATACCAAATGGCAGATATTCTACCACCAGTGTCTCCTAGTCCAGTGAGGGGTGTCCCCACCCACCTGGTGCACAAGCAATGTGGATGTCATCCTTGACTTTTCCATCTCACTTCCCTCCTTTCTTGCACATATGCCAATCAATCACCACATCCTGATTCTACTTCCTAAATCTTAAATCTCTAAGATTGGCCCTCTCTTTATTCCTAGCTCATTCCACCATTATTTCTTGCTGGGATTTCTGCATTTGTCTCTAGCCTAACTTGCCTACCTGCCTCCAGCCTCACTAGGCCCAGATCCTGTCTCCACATCTGCTGTGTACTGAATGTCTGTATCTCCCTAAAGCTTGTTTGTGTGCTCTTTCTCTCTCTCTCCCTCTCTGCTTTCCAACACGGGAGGATACAGTGAGAAGATGGCCAACTGCAAACCAGGAAGCAGACCTTCTCCAGACACAGATCTGCTGATGCCTTGATCTTAGACTACCTTGCCTCCAGAATGGTGAGAAATAAATGTTGTTTAAGCCACTCAGTCTGTGGTATTCTGTTGTAGCAGCTTGGACTAAGACAATATCCCATTTAGAAGGATCTTGCAAATATATCAATCCCTTCCCTATGTAAAACTCTTATGTAGTTTCATTCTGGACTAAGGATGAGGTTCAAACTCCTTTGCCTGGCTCACAAGGCCTCCTAGATCTGGGCCCAACTGACTCTCCAGCCTCCTGTCTTGGCACAGCCTCCACTCTTAGCTATATGCTTCACTTGTACTAAACACCATGTTTCTCTCCACCTTGATAAAAGTCCTCCCCCAGTTTTTTTTTTTTGAGACGGCCTCACTCTGTCACTGTCACTGGCGTGCAGTGGTGTGATCTCAGCTCACTGCAGCCTTGATCTTCCCGGCTCAAGTGATTCTTCAAACTTAGCCCCTTGAGTAGCTGGGACTACAGGCATGCGCTACCATGCCCAGCAAATATTTTTGTATCTTGTAGAGACAGGGTTTTGCCATGTTGCCCAGGCTAGTCTCCAATTCCTGAGCTCAAGCGATTTGCCTGCCTCAGACTCCCATAGTGCTGAGATTACAGGCATGAGTTGCCGCACCTGGCTGTCCCCGACTTTTTGAGACTTTGTTTCACCTATTCCTCAGGTTTCCCGACTGTCTCCTCCTGCACCACCTGGCCCTTCCTCTGCTATCATATGAAAATCACAATATTGTTATTGTTCTTATATGACGTCTGCTTTCCCTGCCACACTAATACCTCTGCGATAGTATCCTCAATGCCTGGCACAATACCTAGTGCCAAATGGGAACACATAAATATTTATTAAATGAATGAAAGCTTTGAACATGGCACATAGCCCAGATGAGAGACTCTGGGGGTAAATGCAGTGGTGCTTCATAATCTAAAAGTCAGATAGGGTGGGACAGGCCTACTGCTTTTTAATAATAGCACTATTCACTGTTTTCAAGTGAATTTCAATCTTTCTGAGTTTTTCATTTCCTTATCTAAAAAATGAAAATAATAATAATTAGGGTTGCTCTGAAGGTGGCCAGAGATATATGTGTAACAAAGTATTTTGTAATTTTAAAGTTCTCTCTCTCTCTCTCTATATATATATATATGTTAGAAGTATTGTATTACTTCACTTGATCCTCACAATAACATTTTGAATAGACAGCTGACATTTCCTACTTTGCATATAAGGAAACTGAAGGTAGACATGGTAAAGCAATTTGCCTAAGGTCACCCAGATGGTTGCCAAGGAACAGAGGCCTGACATGGGATTTCAAGCTCAGACTCTCTCCGCCACATCACCACTGCTCCTCTCTCCATCTCCAAAGTAGGTATTGATGTTGGGACACGTACATGTTGACATCCTGAGGATCATGCAGCTTATAAATGTCACCACTGACCGCTTCTGAAGGGTTTTTATGTGTGTGTGGATGTGTTTGTTGAGGCACAGGGGGCAGAGGTGAGTTGTTGGTAGAAAATGGACTATATATCAACAGTTATCAAGATAGGAAAGAATGGGGTGGGGAGGAATTGGCCTTGGGTCTGACCCTATGCTCTCTGTCTCTGTCCCTTCTCTTACTCTAATGGGGCCACCTCAATTGACAGCCCCCTTTACTGTGTAGTTGGACCCCCGCAGGCTCTGAACTTCTCAGAAGCTGGAGATCTTCCATTTCCTCCATATTTTCAATTCTGTCCATCAGCAAATGTTTACTGAGCTCTTACCAAGTGCTTTGTCACAGCCCATGGAAGCCTGGCCAAATTGCTTAACCTCTCTGAGCCACAGTTTCCCCATTCTGCAAAATGGGATTGATAGCCCATCACATGGCTGTTGGGAGGATTAAGCAAGATAACCTATCAACTGTTGGTGAGCTGTTGCTAGTGGAGATACCTGCCCCCAAACCCCACCCTGTGTCTGCTATTTTTCATGTGAATGCAAGGGGATGTCTGCTTAGTAACTAGGGGAGGACAGAGCAGATCGGAGGAGCTGGGAAAGTGAGAAAAGGAGTATGAAGGCTGCAGTACTCCTCAGTGTGCATTTGTCAGGGATATGTAGATGGCTGTGGGGCTCAGAGCTTGTTGGAACTCTTGAAGAATGACTTGTGAGTTTCTGGGCCCAGGCAGAGCCCTTTGAGCTTGCAAAACAAGGTCAGGCACGGTGATGAGAGGCTTTCCCAAGCTCTTGGTGGGCGGGGAGCATGAACCACTGAGAGCCACAACAGGAGAGGCAGAGCAGAGCAGCCATCTTTTGGTGACCACAGCTGTGAGGGCTCATCTGAGGTCCCTTTTTGGGAACTCCCAGAAATAACTCAAGGGCATCTGAGAATGTAGATGAAATCATCAGACAAGATATTACAAACATAAAGAACGGAGGTGGTGCCAGGCACATAGTAGGAGCAGAGTGCCTCTGCCCCTCGGTCTTCTGATTATGCTGCCTTGGCACTAAGCATGTTTGTTTCTCACTGTGTCCTGTGCTGTAGGGAACACCCAGTGGAACTGCCCTTCACAGATCCCTGAGTGTGGTTACAGTGGTTTTTCTCTTTAAAGATTAAATCTTTTTTTCCCCTTTCTGCTCAACAAAGACAACAGCCCTTTGGTTTTTGATAAACGTTCTTTTCCTACTAGCAGGTGGATATGCCCGGGGCACTAAGAACTGTGCTTTTAAAACACACACAAGCCCAGCTGTTTGAATCTGCCACTTCTGTATGTCTTACTTCTCTTATCTCCTGCCCCCAGGGCTGAGTTTTCTCTGCCTTGGCAGGCTGATAACATGTGGAAGGAAGAGAACAGTTCTAATTAATAGACTAATTAGTGGTACAAGTCTTTAATAGCTGATTATAGGAAAGTCATTCCCCACCCCCCAAGTGATTGATTTATTTATTGCTGTTGTGCTGCATTATTGCAAAATAGTCAGCTTCTAATTATCTATTGGCTGGTTCAATCAGGCCTTTTCCTTCTCTTCCATCTTGTTCTTTCCCTTGCTAAGGGAAGGCACAGGCAGAATGGGAGAACTCAAGCCAGCTGATGACCAATTCTGGACAGATATAAGTGTTGGGATCCCACTGCCACTCCATCTTGAGTGCTTAGAGCTGGAAAGGGAATATGAGGTTCAAGGGAAAAGAAGGCAAGAAAATCCCACTCATTCTTCTAGGATAACGTCCCCATGGTGGCCATTCCTTCATCATCCCTCTGACTCTGCACGCCATAACTCACACACATTGTCAGTTGCATTAAAAAACAGTATAGTTAGGAAACAAGCATGAGAAGACACAAAAAGAAAAAAATTAAATAAAAAATAGTGTAGCGTGGAGCTTAAAAGCATGCACTAGGCCCGGCGCAGGGGCTTACGCCTGTAATCCCAGCACTTTGGGAGGCCGAGGCAGGCAGATCACGAGGTCAGGAGATCGAGACCATCCTGGCTAACACGGTGAAACCCTGTCTCTACCAAAAAACACAAAAAATTAGCTGGGCATGGTGGCAAGCTCCTGTAGTCCCAGCAACTGGGGAGGCTGAAGCAGGAGAATGGCGTGAACCCGGGAGGCGGAGGTTGCAGTGAGCTGAGATCATGCCACTGCACTACAGCCTGGGTGATAGAGCGAGACTCCATCTCAGGAAAAAAAAAAAAAAAAAGTGTGCACTGAAATTCAACAGCCTGGGTTCACACCTTGGCTCTCCCACTGGCTAGCTGTGTGATCTGGGGCAAGTCTCTTGACCTCACTGTGCCATATTCTCTAACCTCATTTGTAAAGCAGGAATATAATTGTTCCTCCCTAGGACTGTTGAGGATTAAATTTAAAAAGCTATTTAAAGCACTTAGCACAGTAGCTAGTATATACTAAGCCCTCAAAAACATTAGCTATGACAATTACTACTGCCTGAAATTATTTAAGTTACCTGACACATCAAAGGACTTCGGTAAATGTTTGTAGAATAAATGAGTGACTATATCAAAATTTTTAAGTAGATTGTGAGCCCTTGAAGTAAAAGGGTGAAGAAAAGAGGAAATTGAACACTAAGTCATAATAATAAGGGCTATTTTAAGTTGAAAGCTTATCAAGAACTGGGCTCTGAGCTACTTGCTTTATGTACATTCTCTCATTTAATCCTTATGTAACTTAATTTTTACCCGCGTTCTTGAATCATGTTTTATTAACAACCCAAGTCTGGAAAGTCCATGTTTTCCCAAGATATATTTTTATTTTATTTTATTTTTTTACTTTGAGACAGAGTCTTGCTCTGTTGCCCAGTCATAGCTCACTGTAGACTCAAACTCCTGGGCCCAAGCGATCCTCCAGCCTCAGCCACCTGAGTATCTGGGGTGAGAGGTGCAAGCCACCATGCCTAGCTAAATTTTTTATTGTTGTTGTTGTATTTTTTGTAGAGATGAAGTCTTGCTTTATTGCTCAGGCTGATCTCAAACTCCCAGCTTCAAGTGATCCTCCTGCCTTGACCTCTCAAAGTGCTAGGATTACAAGTGTGAGCCACCACACCCAGCCAAGATTTCCAAAAACTCTTGGGGGATGGAGTGACATTTTTTGTGATCACTTTTCCTTATGAATTCCTGCTCCAGCTGAATTCGGGCACTTTCACCTGCCTGCTGACAATGTTGTCCTCTTATCACATCACTCTCATTCATGGCAAGCGGGCCCCTTCTTTTCTTCTTTCCCCAAAGACTCCCAGGACTTAAGGTCATTTTGCCTGGAAGACTTTAACTAAAGGTCAGGGCAACATAGGATTGTGACAGCACCACTCGGACCAGGAAGTGCTGAAAATCGTCACACTAGCATGCCCAGCACCCTTTTTCCTGGCTGCTCTGCCTCCCAGAGCCCTGCCTGCAGCCATTTCTCCCTTTCCCCAATCCTTTCCCTCCATCTCTCTACTGCCCTCCACCTCTCCCTGAAAATATCTGATTACTGTTACTTTATTATACAAAGGAAATTTAACTCTTTTGAACAAACATCTCCATTCTGGGCTATTCTCACTCTGAGATCAGAGAAGGAGCTGAGAATTGGATCCTCAGCTGCTTTTCTTAACCAAAAAAGTTGAACAAAGTGTTTATTCCTCCACAAATGAGTGAAGCACCTCTGTGAGGAATCCTGCTTCCCCCTAGAATGAAGAAATATGGCAATCATTTTTTACATTACATTTTTTTCTTCCTGTTATACATATGGTAATATTATGAGGTAGATATTAGCCCTTGCCCCCTTTTTTCTCAGATGAGGAAACCAAGGATGGAAAAAGTTAAAAAAGTAATCTGCTCAAAGTGACATAGCTAACATGTCAGAGCTGGACCCCAAATGCAGGCATGTCTGACTCCAAAGCCAGAGGGGGTGACCATGACACCATGTGGCCGCTCGGTGCAGCTCAAGCAGGTCTGAAGTGGGTTGCACCCCCAGGGTGAATCTTATTCAGGAAACCTTTCACGGGGGACACTGTATGGGTCAGAGGAAGGTGAATTGATTGACTGAAGGCCAAATACATTAAAATAGAGTTAGAGCTAGGAATAGCTACCTATGTATAGCTTCATGTCTGAGACCCAAGAAGAGATGTTGCTATTAATCACTGCTGAATGATTACCCTGATTGCTTCATTTGTTGATGCTGCGGTTGCTGAATTTTACTGTGCTCTATTCAACCTTGAGTAGGGCCCCCCCTCTCTAGGAAGCTAAGGCAGATTTTCTTTTGCTTGTGGAGTGCTGACTTCATATGTAAAACTGCCAATGACAAGTTGGTTGCCCATTGATGTCTAAGAATGCTAGCCAGGTAGCTGAAGCTCTTCTAAGAAGCTCAATAAATAGCTATGGAATGAATGAAAGAATGTCTCACTTTAATTTGTCAGTTCTCTTTCTAAGGACTTACCCAAGGCAGTGGGGGCTGGGGGGTGAGTTAGGCAGAACCAGATGAAGGAGCATCCCAGCTAGGAAGCTGGCTGGGTCACCACAATCATAAGGGATTCAAGAATATCACTGGAAATGGAGCGAGGTTGCAAAAACTGAATTTATCAGAACTCTTCCGAGAAACAGTAATGAATGTAGGTGGTGGAGAGAATTTTTTTTTCTTTTTCTTTTTCATTTTTTTTTTTTTTTTTTTTTTTTTTTTAAGACGGAGTCTCCCTCTGTCGCCCAGGCTGGAGTGCAGTGGGGCGATCTCGGCTCCCTGCAAGCTCCGCCTCCCGGGTTCACGCCATTCTCCTGCCTCAGCATCCCAAGTAGCTGGGTCTACAGGCGCCTGCCACCACGCCCAGCTAATTTTTTGTATTTTTAGTAGAGACGGGGTTTCACCGTGTTAGCCAGGATGGTCTTGATCTCCTGACCTCGCGATCCGCCTGCCTCAGCCTCCCAAAGGGCTGAGATTACAGGCATGAGCCACCGTGCCTGGCCGAGAATTTTCTTTTTTAAAGACAGGGTCTCACTGTGTTGCCTAGGCTGGAGTGCTGTGATGCAATCATGGCTCACTGCAGCCTTGACCTCTTTCCTGGGCTCAAGTGATCCTCCCACCTCAGCCTCCTGAGTATCTGGGACTACAGGTATGCGCCATCACACCTGGCTAATTTATTTTTATTATTTTTTATTTGCATAGAGACAGATCTTGCTATGTTGCGTAGGCTGGTCTTGAACTCCTGGCCTCAAGCAATCCTCCTACCTCAGCCTCCCAAAGTGCTGGGATTATAGCCATGAGCCACCATGCTAGCGGAGAAAATTATTTAATATATCACTGGTGGAACGGTCAGGAGGATTTTGCCACATATTAGCAATGTGACTTTGGCTTTCTCATACCTAAAATTAGGATTGTGATACTCATTGTACTTTTCCCCTCAATAAATGTGATAATGGAAAAATTACAGCTTTTCTAATTTGCCCTTTGGCCTACTATAATCTGGTCTCTGCCCTCCCCCACTCTCCTGACTGCTTTCACCAAGGTTATAAATCACCTCTTTGTTGAAAATTC
This sequence comes from Gorilla gorilla gorilla, assembly GCF_029281585.2. Classification (NCBI taxonomy): domain Eukaryota; kingdom Metazoa; phylum Chordata; class Mammalia; order Primates; family Hominidae; genus Gorilla; species Gorilla gorilla. The sequence continues at coordinate 48,899,243 of NC_073224.2, read as the reverse complement.
CAATCCTCTGCCATTCAGTAGTATTAGCCACCGTATTCCAGGCTGTCTTCCATGACATATTCTCAAGATCCCAGGCTCATGGTTCTCCTGTCTCGACATATTCCCTTCTAACTCACCTTTGAGGCTTGTCTGTGTTCGTTATCTGTTGCTGCGTAACAAATTACCCCAAAATTCAGAAGCTTAAAACAACATGGATAAAATGTGGCACATATACATCATGGAATACTATGCAGCCATAAAAAATGATGAGTTCATGTCTTTTGTAGGGACATGGATGAAGCTGGAAACCATCATTCTCAGCAAAATATCGCAAGGACAAAAAACCAAACACCGCATGTTCTCACTCATAGATGGGAATTGAACAATGAGAACACATGGACACAGGAAGGGGAACATCACACTTTGGGGACTGTTGTGGGGTGGGGGGAGGGGGGAGGGATAGCATTAGGAGATATACCTAATGCTAAATGACGAGTTAATGGGTGCAGCACACCAGCATGGCACATGTATACATATGTAACTAACCTGCACATTGTCAAGCACGTGTACCCTAAAACTTAAAGTATAATAATAATAATAATAAAAACATGGATTCTCTCACACAGTTTCTTGATTTTTTTTTTTTTCTGACAAAATCTTGCCCTGTTGCCCAGGCTGGAGTGCAGTGGCACAAACACAGCTCACTGCAGCCTCAACCTTCTGGGCTCAAGCAATCCTTCTGCCTCACCTCCTGTGTAGCTGGCACTACAGGCATGTGCCATCATGCCTGGCTAATTTTTTAATTTGTTGTAGAGACGGGGGTTCTCATTATTTGCCTAGGCTGGTCTCAAACTCCTGGCCTCAAGCAATCCTCCCACCTCAGCCTCCTAAAGGGTTGGGTTTACAGCATGAGCCACCATACCTGGCCAGGAGTTTCTTAGGGTCAGCAATCTGGAGCAATTTAGCTGGGTGGAATGGCTTACCTGAGTTGTCTGGCTTGGGATGTCTCATGAGATTGCAGTTGTACTGTTTATGTATTTATTTATGTTTAATTTAAAACTTTTTTTTAAAGGATACTCTTCTAAGGTTTTCCAAGCTTCCTCACATGGCTGTTGGGAGGAGGTTTCAGTTCTTCCCCACATGGAACTCCCTGTAGCCTACCATGACATGACAGATGGCTTCCCCCAGAACAAGGGATCAACAAGAATGAGCATGTACCAAGCCAAGATGAAAGCCACAATGTCTTTTATGACATAATCTCAGGAGTGACATGCCATCACTTCCACCCCTCTTGTCTGACAGACCAACACTGATACAGTGTGAGAGGGGCTGACTACACAAGAGCCTGCCTATGAAGAGGTGGTGTCATGGGCCACCTTGGAAGTTGTCTACTCCAATATCCTTCTTTGCTGACCCTGAAATGTCAGTGTTCGCCAGGATTTCATCCTCACACCTCATCTCTTCTCATTCTCCACACATGCCCTTGATACTCCAGTGTCCCCCAGAACCTTCCATTACCATCTAGATTCTAAAGACACCCATGTCTGCATCTCTACCACATTTCCCTCTCAAAAACTTCAGGGTTGCACGTTGCCTGTTGGAGCCCAGAGCATCTCAAAGTCCACACATTCCATAACGAACTCATCATCCCTCCAATTCCATTTCTCCTCTTGCACTTCCCTCTTGGGAAGGACAGTGCTGCCTACTCTGTTGCCAGGCAAGAAACCAGAAAGTCACTCCCTTTCTCTCATATCTAATCAGTGATTACCAAGACTTTTTAAAGTTTTTTTTTTTTTCATTTTTTCCCCATCTTTTTATTTTGAAAATTGTCAAACCTACAGAAAGGGCTGGAAGAAGACTAAGATGATTCATCATTTACTAGATTGCTTTCATGTAGATTCAAAATTGCTAATATTTTGTCTCATATTTGCTTTTTCTCCCCTTCCCCTCTCTCCATATATATTTTTTTCATAATACTACTAAGATGCTATTTACCTTTTCACTCTCATTATCTCACAGATATACTGTGTATGTGTGTGTGACTATGACGGACCATTTGAAAGTAAATTACAGACATTATGGCCCTTCATCCCTAAAGATTCCTGTGTGCATCTCTTAGAAATAAGAACATTCTCTTACATAACCAAAATGCCATTATTACACCTGAGAACCAAATCCAGTTGATTTCATCTTTCCACTATGGTCTCCAATTTATTTATTTATTTGTTTGTTTGTTTATTATTTTTTTGAGACAGAGTCTCACTCTGTTGCCCAGACTGGAGTGCAGTGGCATGATCTCGGCTCACTGCAATCTTTATCTCCTGGGTTCAAGTGATTCTTGCGCCTCAGCCTCCTGATTAGCTGGGATTACAGGCACGCGCCACCATGCCCGGCTACTTTTGTATTTTTAGTAGAGGCAGGGTTTCACCATTTTGGCCAGGCTGGTCTCGAACTCCTGACCTCAAGTGATCCGCCTGCCTCAGCCTCCCAGAGTGCTGGGATTATAGGCGTCTGCCACTGCGCCCAGCCATACGTCTCCGGTTTAGCCACTTTTCTTCAGGCCACAGTCTTCCTACCCTTCAATAATGCAATCACCTCCTAACCCTAACTGGTTCCTTCTTCAGTCCATGCTCCACACTGAAGCCAGAGTAAGCTTTCTAAAATGCAAATCTGATATGTCACTTCTCTACTTCAGACTTTTCAATGGCTCTACATTACCTTCAAAATAAAGAATAAGCTTTACATGACACACAAAGCATTCATCATCTAAATTCATTTAGAGCAGTACACTCCAGGAGAAATAAAATGTGAACCACGTATGTCATTTTAAATGTTCTATTATCCACATTCTAAAGATTTTAACAAATATAGCTTAAATTAATTTTAAAATACATTTTATTTAACCCAATATATCAAAAATATTATCATAGCAAAACATACTCAATATAAAAACTATTAATGAAATATCTTAGATTATTTTTTCTAAGTCCTCAAAATCTGTCATGTATTTAACATGTACAGCATATCTCAATTCAAATGCTAAATTTTGAAGGGTTAAAGTGAAATGTATTCCTACCAAAACTATAAGGTCATGTTTAACAACAACAACAAAACATTTTATGAGGTTCCAGCTTTTAAATATGAGTTTATTAAATTACATATAGCTGGAAGTCCTGTCTCTCATTTGCACTAGCCACATTACAAGTGCTCAGCAGCCACATGTACTTAGATGCTACTGAAATAGTAACATATCTAGAGCCACGGTTCTCAAAGCGTGATCCAAGGTCCTCTGGGGGTTCCCTAAAACATTTCCAAGTGGTCTCTGAGGTCAAAACAATTTGCATAATAATACTACAAATCTATTTTCCTTTTTCACATTCATTCTTTCACAAGTATACAGTGGAGTGTTTCAGAGGCTACCCATCATATCACAACAGATTGAATAAAGAGGCAGATAAAAGAATCAGCATTCGGGGGCTGGGCGCAGTGTCTCACACCTGTAATCCCAGCGCTTTGGGAGGCTGAGGTGGGTGGATCATGAGGTCAGGAGATCGAGACCAGCCTGGCTAACACGGTGAAACCCCATCTCTACTAAAAATACAAAAATATTAGCCGGGCGTGGTGGCGGGTGCCTGTAGTCCCAGCTACTTGGGAGGCTGAGGCAGGAGAATGGCATGAACCCGGGAGGCAGAGCTTGCAGTGAGCCGAGATCACACCACTACACTCCAGCCTGGGTGACAGAGCGAGACTCCGTCTCAAAAAAAAAAAAAAAAAAAAAAAAAAAATCAGCATTCTTCTCTTCAGCCAGATATTAGAGAGATTTACCAAAGTCTAAAACAATGACACTCTTTTTCCTAATTGTTTTTGTTTTGGAAAATATAATTATTTTTCATTAAGAAAAGCATTACTTACATTATCATGTAATGGAATAATTATTGTTATTTTTAAACAAATTAATAAATAAAATTTTCTCAATTTTAATTTTTGAAACAGTAATAATTGATAGATGTAACTTTCAAAATCAAAAGCTCTTTGAAGTTCTAAATTTTTAAGAGTGTAAGAGGGCTTTGCGAATAGCTGGTGTAGAACCTGCCTAACTCTCCAGTCTCATGGTTTGTGATTTCCTCTCCTCTCGCTTATATTCGACTTGAACTTCCAGTTCCAGACAAGATGGAGTGGACACACTTTTTCTTATGCCTCCTGTTAACTAACTCTAAAAACCCTGGACATTATATATAAGTCAAACATAGGGAGACTCCGATAGGTAGAGAGAAGAAGGCAGAATTGGGAGGGACTTTTGGACTCAAGGAATGACATGGCACCAGGGTGGTATCAGCAGAGATCTACTGGGAAGAACTTCTAACCTGGGCCAGCAATAATGAGGTACCCCCTTCACCCCATCCCACCTCTCTGCCCTGCAGGTGTCAACAGCTGAATGGGGAACCTGGACCCACCAGTGTGGTATCAAAGGAGGGGTGCTAAACAGAATCTTTAAATAAGATCCAGTCTTTCAACATAAATCCCAAATTTCCAGATGCAATTAAAGTCACTGGTAATACCAAGAACCAGGAAAATCTCAATTTGATTGAGAAAAAACCATTAACAGATGCCAACATTGAGATGATAAAGATGTTGAAACCATCTGACAAGAATTTTAAAACAGACAGCCATCATAAACATGCTTTAATGAGCAATTGCAGCATGCTTGAAACAAAAGAACAGAAACACTCAGCAAAGAAATAGAAGGTATAAAGAAGAATCACGTGCTTTGCTTGAGCCTTAAAAGAATCACTCACATTTCTGGAACAATCACCCTCACTTTGCTCCTGGGACAAGGCTTCTTCCTCTCTCGGGAACACCCATATCTCTCCTTTTCTCCTCTTTAACTCCTGCTTGACCAAAGGATCAGTCCAGACGTCACTTCTCCTGGGAAGCCTTCCATGGTCTTCCATGGCTTCCATGCCCCTCCCACTCAGAGCTTCCTATACCATAGCACTTACACTCAATGCATATTGTTCTGTCATCTGTCCCTCCCACATCCGCCCAATGTAAAGACTTGACAGAAGGGACTATGTCTTATCCCAGGTGCCTGGCATAGTACCTGGCTTATAATAAGCACTCAAGAAATATTTTTTGAATAAATGAATAAATTAATGAATAAATGGAAACTCTTCTGTGGCTCCTCTTCTATTGGATAAAATTAAACTCTGTGGTTTAGCTTTAAACACCCTACACAAACTGTGACACCCGAATCTTTCTGGTACTCGGCTTCCCTTAACACATTCTACTTCTCTGTCATACCAGAAAACACATTGTCCTTTGACAGTACCTTATCTTTCCCCATCACTACATATTGTATGTACTCTTCTGTCAGTCTCAAATGTCCTTACTCATTATTATCATCAAAATCATATTCATTTTTACAGGACCCACTCAGAAACCACCTGTTCATGACCCAGTCTCAGATCTTCTCAGCTGGAAAGAGTCCTGCCCATGTCTAGATACAAAGCACTTCATTTAGTCTTTCGTCGTGTTATTTCTCACTTTCTGTTGTGCATTTTTTTTCTTGCTTGTTTGTTTAAATGTGTGTCGTATTATCCCCAAGATTTAAACATTTGGGGTTCAAATAAACTCACATCCTATTCATCTTTGCCTCTGCCACTGTGCACGTAACACAGTCCCTTGTTATTCTCTGAGTTTCAGTTTCTTTTTCTGAGATAATAGAACCTACTTCACAGGGTTTCTGTGAATGTTAAGTAAAATATGCTATTTAAATATTGGCACCATATCTCAATTTTCATACAGTAAGCACTCAAAAACTGTTAGCTACTATCATTGATAATATGATTATTATTTGAAGAAATAAATAGACTGAGCAAGTCCTGTTACCTCTACCTTGAAAACACTTTTTGAATTCTGCTTGATCTCATCACTGCCAATATGATCACCTGCTCCCAGCCATGATCATTCTTCTTGCTACGGTCTCCTTCTACTTTCTTATCCCTCAACCTCTATTCTCTACTCAGCAGCCAGCATGGTCCTTTTAAAACATAAAGCAGATGATATGACTTCTCTGCTCAAAACCCTCCAGTGGCTTCCCAATCTACAACTAAAAAGGCCCCATGTAGTCTGACCTCCTGTCTCTCCCCACCCCCACTCACTGACACAACCTCATGGCCATCTTGCCCCCTGCCATCTGAGGCTTTCTGCACTTGGAAGCTTTTCATCGTAGGGCTTTGCACTTGTCCTTTCCCCTGTGTGGGATAATCTCTCCCAGCTTGGCATACAACCTGCTTCTCCACTTCATTCAAGTGAAGCTGTGCTCTCCACTGTTATTTTTCTAAAAGTAACCACCATATGTAAAATACCAACCATTATTCTCAATATATTTTATGTTTTTCATAGCTCTCAATATGACCTGAAAACACATGTATATACTTACTGAGATGACATTGTTTACTGTCCTCTTCTGCTAGAATTATAAGCTTCATGAGTGTTTGCTGAATCCCCAGTCTCAAGAACAGTGTCTGGCACATAACAGATGTTCTGGCACATTTCGCGCAGTGTCTGGCACATCATAAGACTTGATGAATGATTGAATGGTGGCTGGAAGCCTCTTCGATGGGGGCTTTAGGAAGAGAAGCAGCATCCTGTTGCACAAAATCGATGACCTATTACTGGTTTTGTGTGAAGAGGAAGTGTGGGATTAATCTACCTAGAAGGGATGAGATGGAAGTGATCCATTTATCTGGACTTAGATGGTATTCCCATTTATCCATTCAGATGAAAATCTAGCTGAAGATAATTCCAGATATGCTCTCCATAGTCAACAGTGTAATACCCTACAGCTAATTTTCCTGGGCTCACTGTGGGCGCCGAAGAAGCCGAACCTCATGGCCTCCTGTGATCTTTGTCCTGGGGCTCCTCCAGGACCTGCTTGGCAGGCCAGGCCTAGGATAGCTTATGTTGATGAAATGCTCCAGAAGTGAAGTCCCAAACCTATCTTCACACTGCCACACTGGCTTCATGACATCCAGCTGGAGGAACACGGAGGACTTGGCAGAAAAGTAGGATGATACGATGGAAGGGAAAACCACAGATTCAGGACTTCGGAATTCTGGGTGATTGGGCAAGCCACCTCCCTTCTCTGAGCCTTAGTTTGTCTTTATACCATAAGGGAGTTTAATTAAATGTATCTTTAAAGTTCTCTTCAACAGTGACGTTCTATAGTTATATGAGCTTTGTATACAAGAGAAATTGGACTAGAGGGTGGGGCAGCCAGGGAGAGAAGCCCAACATGGAGGCGATTGAGCTGAGGCTGAGCAGTAAGACCTCAATATGGCCAGCAGGTGGCGCCATTGCTGTACCAGGATGCTCAGGCCCAGGGTGGGAAAGTTGGATTTTTCCAGAAAGCAGGCAAATTCTTCAGGGCAAGCTGTCCAGCCGTCAGAGGGAACCAGCTGCCCCACCCCACCCCGCAATACACACACACCCCTTCCTCCCAAAGCATACATACACATTCCAGCGAACTCAGGGTGAGATGCATTGCAGGTTGCTAGGCCTGAGGCTGGAGGTGCATCCAAGTTGCCTTTTCCTCTCCTCCCATATTTCCTAGGAATCTGAACCCTGAACCCACCCCTCCTACTTGATGTCCTAGCTGGGACAGACCCTCACTGGATCACTCTCAAGGCAAGATGTGCAACTAGATGCAAGCCGGCTGGACTTCCCTACTGATTACCATCGTCTTTTGCTCATCATCCTTTGCTCCAACCCTCAAGGCAGCCATCACCTTTGAGGGAAGACTCTGAACCTCATCATTTCGCCTCCCCTGCGTCCTAGGGAAGAACCTATGGTTAGAGGAGTTGGAGAAAAGCAAGAAGGAGATGGGGGTGGAGGAGTGCTGAAGGGAAAGGTCTGGCTTTATGGAGATAAGAATGGAAGAATCAACCTTTGTTTGGCCCCAACTGCCTCTGCCACTGTCGACACACTTGGGAGTGTTTCCTGGAGCTCCTCAGCACTCCCTCCCCAACTTCCTATGGCCTGGTAGGGGTGGGGTGGGGGTTGTTTTGGAAGCTGGGGGGAGGTACATGCTTACAGATTTTTTTTTAATTAGGCTGCTGTCTTAATCTTGAGGGTGGAAACCAGCCCCCTCCCTGAGTTGGCTGCCAGGTCTCTAGAACAACAGTCCCCACATAGTCCTTCACTGTGTCTACTCTGACCTGGGGGGCTGGGGAGGGGGGTGGCCTGATAATAAAGGGTGCACAAGACATTGCCCCTTCCCTTTGTTTTGCATATTTTGCAGCAGTGATCAGCATGTTCCTCTTCTCAGAAGGGTGTTCATGAAGGGTACAGCTCCTAAGACCCCAACATACCACCCTCCATTTGGAAGCTCCCTGGTACATTCGGGTCTGCCTTTCCACCACTGGAAATGGATGTTTCCTCTCCCCATGGAGGAGAATAGTTGGCAGACTTGGCTAAAGGTCCTTAGCATCCTGGCTGGTGCCTGTGTCTGCTGAGGTGCTCCAACCTCTTCCCTGGCTAGTCCTCCCCACCATATCACTGCACAGTCTAGCTAGGTCTAATGGAGGGTGTCACTCTTGCATGCAGACACACCCAGCTAAGACAGAGTCACATAACAGATGTGTTTCAGTATTACTTTAATTGCAGTATTTAAACACATCACTTTGTATTCAGAAAAAATATCTACCCAATACTCTCTTCTCTGGAAATTTCTATTTCCAACCGTCATTGAAACCAGGATCCCTGCTCAACCCCTCTGGAAAGAAATCAACAGCAAACAAGGACCTGGGTCACCCACAGAAGAGGCAGCTGGTGATAAGGGTTAGGAGCTGATCTGGGCTATGACCATATGGGGGTGCAGAGCAATGAAGGGGCTCAGGGTGAGGGAGGAAGAGACAGAAAAGCATCTGCTGGGGGACTGAGGCAACAGCTCAACCCAGGAGTCGGCAGGAGGGAGGAGGAAGCCATGGAGATCAGAGGATAAGGCTAGGATCCAGCCTCAGAGGAAGAGGATTTTTCAGAAGAGTACAGGTGAGAGGCTCAGCTCCAAGACCTGGTCCCATGGTCTTGCCTACTTTGATCCAGAGGGAGAAAAAGGAGCCCAAAAAGAGTTTCTGTGTGGCCCCAGAGAGACTAGAACTGAGCTGTTTGTCCTAAAACTTGGGAGGCCTGTTCTAGGCTCCAGCCAGAAAACTGTGCAGGACTCTGCAAATGGTAGAGGGGGCACAAGGAGCTCAGTGGAACTTAAAGAACAAGGGAGGAGCTGGTGACCAAGTCCACAGTGTCTTGGAGGAGAGATAAGGGAAGTGGTTCAAGGCAACACATTTTCCTGGCTATATCATTACAAGAGAGCAGGTGCAAAGGGTTACTTTGGTTTCCTCAAAGTAGAGAAAGAAAATACAGGGAAGAAACAGTAAAAATCAAAGCTTCCTGGGAGAAAATTGTAGCCTAGAAAAGCTCATCTTTCCCCTGGGGGTTCCTGTATTGCGGCAGAGAGGAGGGGGTAGGGGAAGGGGGTCCTGTGTGAGTGCTGCAAGGCCATTGCTTGTCCCTGGGAGCTTCTCCAGACCTTGGCTTTCCCCCGTCACACATTTACCCAAAGAAGACCAGAGTCTGGCTCCAGGGAGCCGAATGTGTAAAGGACAGGAGTTTACCTGCCCCTCCTCAAGGTGTAGGGCCCCAAGAACAGCCCCTGAGGTGTGTGCAGTGGGGAAGGGTTGGGCGTAAGAGATGTCACCTCCGGCATGGGGGCAGCACGTGGTCAGATGCAGAGAGGGGTGCTCTCTCGGACACTGCCCAGCCTTGCCCCACCTAGCCGAGTCACAATTCGGTATCAGCCACCACGTGTTGTCTTGCTGAATGGCCGTTTCTGGAGGTGGCCTGGCCGGTCCCGTTTTCCTGAGCCCCTCGGTTCACACTGGCCTTTCCCTGAGCCTCAGGGGAGGTCCCAGGTCCTGAGCTATAGCCCTGGCCTCCACCGTTCTCCGTGTAATAAGGGTCTTCGCCCTAGACAGTGTATAAATAAAGTAGCATTATCTGGTAAGCAGGGCTGTGAGACACTGGATGGGGGAGGGGCCCAAACAGGAAGTGGGGGCAGGGGTGGGAGGAGGGGGAGGGGGAGGTGGGAGGGAGGATCGGAGGGAGGGTGCAGCTGCATGTGCAGACTCCTTTCTTCCTGAAGAGTGGTCAGGGTTCCAGCTCCTAGAGGAGAAAGGACATAGGAGAGGCACCACACCATGCCACCGCAGCTCGGCAGCCAGCTCCCGCAGGAAAACGGGAAGTTCCAAGGGTGGGATGACCTCCCCAGGGTAGGGGACAGGCCAGAGGCCAAGATTCAGACCTCAGCCTTGTCCTGCCTCATCCAGAATGGCAAAAGGAGATTCTCCTTCCGTATGCCTCCTTTTGAGCAAGGGGGCGCCCACTGGGCATTTAACATGGTTGCAAATACAGTGTGGCTGATTTAACAGCCTGTTTTGGTGGCCCCAAGCTGAACCATCCCAGAAAACATAACGAATAGATGACACGAATCATCTGCTACCACACCGAGTAGGTGGGCTGGCACCATTACTGTCCCCTCCCCAGTTTGCTACATAATATTTTGAATCTTCCACCGATTACTGTGTGTGCACACATGCATATCTTTATGTAAGCTCACAGAAGGGCTTTTTCTGGTATTTCTCCTCCTGCTCCATGACATCCACTGAACTCCCCAGAAACCCACTATCTTCCTCATTTCCTTTACCCTGGCCCCCACAACTGACCAGCCTTTCTCCTGTGGGGCTCCAGCTGCGGCGATTCATCAGGAAATAGCCAGTGATGCCCAAGACAGCCAGCAGGGTTCCCGAGGTGACCAGCGCAATCAGGGTCTTTTGGGAATAGCTCTGGTGGCTTGCAACATCTTGCTCAGTGAAATCTAGGATCCCCAGCTTGAAAAGAAGACAAAGAAGATACAGCCTGTCACTTGCCAAAAGTGGAGCCCAGCCCGCTCCAGCCCCCTGTGTGTGACTCAACAGTGAACAGATGCTTGAGGGCATTGACCTCAGGAATTTTTGAAATGGGATTTGAGACTGACGTCTCTTAATTCAGTCATACCCCACCATTTTTGGTTCAAGACTAGAAAGGAGAAGACTCAGAGAAGGATGGTAGGTAGAACTGGGGAAGATAATGACTTCCCCCCTTACTCCAGGGAGCCCCCTGCCCCGGCATTCCCTCTCAGACCCATCATCTCAGAGGACTTACCTTTTTCAGGTCAGTTTGGTGCTTTTTCATAAGTTGGAGTTTGCTGGAAATTTCTAGAATTAGAAACAAGGGTTGCTAAATCTAAAGAGAAACCAGCTTATCCTGCTCCACCCTCCCATGCTGTTCTAGAAGATGCTCTGATGGCCAGGGTGGTCCATCTCGGGGGGACCGCTCCCAAAGCCAGCCAAGTCCTTCTCCCCAGCACCTGTGGTCTCTCTGGATCTGAGATGCCCCATCTCCACCCAGGATTCTCTAACCTCAGCCCTACTCCTTCCCTGTTCCCCCAGGCAGAGGTGCACCTTACCTGTTCTGTTGGCCAAGACCAGCAGTAGACACTGAGGCCTCACCTCAGACTGGGCAAGGAGCAGGGAGCATACCTGGGCCCCAGCATCAGCATCAGCCTGCTCCTCCCCACACAGCACTCGGGCCAGGCCCTCTCCCCTGTCCTTCTTAAACTCCGCCTGGGAAGACAGAGAAACATGGAGAGCAAGAGATGAAATTACTGCTCTGCCCTAAACTGCACCCAGAGTCTCTGATTACAGTCATACTCTTACCCCGTCCGCAAGAAGGATCCTTGTTTCTAAAATTCCAACAGAAAAAAAAAAAACTGCTAACTGTATATGTGCAACAACACAATAAGAAAAAACCTAAATAATCTCCCAGGACCAAAATCCATATCTTCTAGTATCTAAGATGTTAGAGAACAAACTTAAAAAAATTGTCTCGTTGAAGCATTGCCCATGTACACATATGCAAATTAAACTCAAAAGAAATGACCAACAACAGAAAATATTAATAATGCAATAATAACTAAGAGAAAATATTCTGTTTCAAGATTACAGCAGTCCCCAATGATGGAAGAAAAGCCAAGGGAGGTGAGGAGTAGAGAACAAATCTATAATATACACTCAGTGGAAACCTCAGTGGCCTCCTCCCTCTTTCTACCCAAAGGAGTCTCATAAAGTGCATTGCTCAAACTGAAATGGCATTTTTGTCTCGTCTTCCATCTCCGCTTTTCCATTAAAAGCATGGAACCCAGTTTTAATGAAGTTCATAGATTTTTCTTCAGGTTGCTGACTGGGCCATCAGACCCAGGAACTTGGACTCAGAAGAAAAACTGATAATTCTTCAATAGTGAGTCAGAATTTATTCCAGCAGCCTCCAATCAGAGTGTCCTCCTCCCCTGAACAGGAAAGGAATTGAAACTAAGACTTTCTCTTCAGTCCGGATGGCAGATGGCAGAGAAGGAAATGCCTGAACAGCCCTGACAACTTTCCTGTTAGGGGAAAACTGCTGGGGTGTGTGACCATCATCAGAACTGGGTCTCTGTGGAGGAGAAAGCTTCCTGTTTGCGGGCAGGGCCGCTGCTTGCAACAAGGCCACAGGGTCCTCCCAGTTGGAATTGAGCCTGGGTATTTTCCCACTGCTGTGACCCAAGGCAGGAAAACCCAGGCTCCTTTGCTCCTACACAAAGCAAGGTCAAGATTGGCCTCAGGACCCAGCTGGAATTTGAAGCAGCTGAGGGAAAACAACTGGGCTTGGATAAGGCCAGGAGAGTGTGGTTAGCCAAACTCCAGGTCACAGAGACACGAGCCCAAACTGGAGCCTCAAAAAACCCCCAGGAAACAAGGCTACAGAGAAATGAGTTCTCAGGCCACTGCTGCTTCATTCCTCAGGAAAAGGAGCAATTCTGCAGGTCTCCCAGTAAGTCCTTGGATAGACGCTCTGCCTCTGGAAAAATCTGTATTTCTGAACAGCATTTGAACTAAGTAGTCTGTATGCCACACTGAACCAATCAACAGTCTCCACCTCTGTAAACCCAGTTGTCTCAGGGGAGCCTTACATGGCTTCCCCTTGAGCAGCCCCGCTCCTCAGCACCGAGAGTCTGGATGAGGAGGAGGGGGTTTCTTGCCTGGATGACTCTGGGCTTCTGAAGTATCTCCAGTTGAAATAGGTCTGCTTCCCGAGGCAGAGGGACAGGGCTCCTGCAGGTTGTAAACTAGCCAAACCAAATGGCACCTTCCTCCACCTGCTGAGTGCAAGAAGCCACACCTTGACAATTTATCAAGTCCTGAATATCGGACACTGCGTGAAAGCCTCTGTGCATGTGTCATGTATGTGTGTGCTGTATTCATGTGTCATGTGTAGGGGGGTGGGGATTGGGAGGTATCTATGAATTCCACCTTGTCAAAGCTTTCAGTTTGCATGTACGGCAATTAAAATGATGGATGCCAACCAGGCGCGGTGACTCATGCCTGTCATCCTAGCACTTTGGGAGGCTGAGGTGGGAGGATTACTTCAGCCCAGGAATTCGAGACCAGCCTGGGCAACACAGGGAAACCCTAGCTCTATAAAAAATTTAGAAATTAAACCAGGTGTGGTGGCATGCACTTATAGTACCAGCTACTTGGGGGGCTGAGGTGGGAGGGTCTCTCCACCCTGAGAGGTTGAGTCCACTGTACTCCACCCTGGGTGACAGAGACCCTGGCTCAAAAACAAAGAAATAAAAAATAAAGTAACAGATGCCTACGATATCCAGGCACAGTTCTGAGTGCTTTCCATATATTAACTCATTTAGGCCTCGCACGACCTACGAGATTGGTAGAGTTATTCTACTAATTTTGTAGATGATGAAATGGAAGCATGAAGAGACTTCAGAGGTCAGAGCTACTGCCATGGTAAGCACCATAAGAAAGGTACAACCAAAGTGCTATGGACATACTAAGGAGGGTGAGGACACGTCTGGTTAAGGTTAGCAGACACATGTCACTATAGGCCTTGAAGAATGGCTGGAGGGTGAGCAGAGGAAGCCAGTGGGGAAGAGCATTTGGAACTGAAGCCCCACCTCCAGGAAGCCCAAGATGGGGACAGCATGCATTGTTCCACAACCCTCATTTCAAAGAGAATGAAGAACACTACCTTCTCCCTGGTATTCACTATCCTTCAAGACTCAACTCTGTTTCTACCTCCTTAATGAAGCTGGTCCTACCTTCAACCAGGCTGGGCATCAATCCTTGCTCTGCTCTTTACTGGATTCTTTGCAAGTCATGCAACTAGTCTGAGTGTCATGTTCCTCAGCTGTACACTAGGTTGTTGTGGTGACTAAATAGATATTGTATGAAAGTGTCCAGTTGGGTGCAGTGGCTCATGCCTGTAATCCCAGCACTTTGGGAGGCCGAGATGGCCAAATCAGATGAGGCCAAGGGTTCGAGACCAGCCTGGCCAAAATGGTGAAACTTTGTCTCTTCTAAAAAATGCAAAAATTAGCTGGGCATGGTGGTGGGCATCTGTAATCCCAGCTACTCGGGAGGCTGAGGCACGAGAATCGCTTGAAGCCAGGAGACAGAGGTTGCAGTGAACTGAGATCACAACACTACACTCTGCACTCCAGCCTGGGCAACAGAGCAAGACTCTGTCTCAAAAAAAAAAAAGTGTCCAATGTGGTGTTGAGAATCTAGTGGGCACTAGATAAATGGCAGCTGCTACTATCATTATTAATAATAGTAATACCTTATGTACCGTATCATCTAGAGTCTACATATTGATCATATTCTATGCATTGTTATTGTCATTTTTCTGTGACTAGATTGTAAGACTCCTAAGTGTGTGTTGGGGGGAGTGCACATTATAGCATTTACAACCCAGACTGCATGAACCGTGACACCAAACAAAAGAACTCAGGGAATTGTTGTTCAACTTAACATCGCAACCAGTTGGCCTCCACACAGGGTCCCTCCACCCCTTGCATAGTTTCTTGGACTAGATTCAAGGGAATAATAGCGGCCAGCCTCCCACTCTGGAATCCAACCGCATCAGTGAATTGTGTTTGGGCCCCAAGAGGAGCAGGTGGATCCTGAACAAAGCACAATGCTTCTCCGGACACTTGGAATAAACATCCTCCCCCAAGAGAGGCTGTGGGCAAACATCACGGGAGAGTGGGCAGGAGGAAGACACAGCCTCACCATTTTGTTCATGAGAATCAGATTTACAAGCTCCTAACTACATCAGCTTACACGTTTCTCTGCAAACACAATAAACCCATCTAACCTCTCTAGAGTAGCATTCTCAAACTTTGCAAAGACTCTTAACATCAAGCATTGCAATGGGGATGGAGATGGGGGTGAGGGAGGGACAGGTATTTTTCTAATGACCTTTAAGATATTTAAGATATTAAGATCCTAGAATGCTGAGATTCTAGGATCAATCATCTCCCCCAACCCCTTTTAATATAATTTTATCTATTTTGGTGTGAGTTTGACAATGCAGGTGAAAACCCTATTTTCACGTAGAAAATGGAATAATGAAGGGACCTGTTTCAAGTCACCTAACAAGTGGGGGCAGCTAACGAAGGATGAGAAGTGACATCGTTTCCAGATTGCAGGCTTTTTCCAGTAGACACACCATCTTCATAAATCCTTCATCTGTAACTTATGTTTTCCACATGGAAACTGACCTTTAGTGCAAGCTGGAGGCAGCCTGCCTCAGATGAAGTCAATGTGAATAAGAGTAAAGTGAGCTAGCTGAATAATTACAAACTCTGCATATAAACAGATGTGGTACTAAAGATAGGTATTTCTAAAGAACAAATTGGCGGACAAAGGACTTGACTAGACTTTTCCCCAAAGAGGATATACAAATGGCCAACAAACACATGAAAGAGGCTCAACATCACTAATCATCAGGGAAATGCAAATCAAAACCACCATGAGATACCACCTCATACCCATTAGGACGGCTGCTATTTTAAAAACCCAGAAAATAACACCTGTTGATGAGGATGAGAAGAAATTGGAACCCTTGTACACTACTGGTGGGAATGTAAAATGGTCTGGTGGTTCCTCAAAAATTCAAAAATAGAATTCCCATGTGGTCCAGCCATTTCACTTTTGGATATATCCCCAAAAGGACTCAAATCGGGTTGCCAAGGAGATTATTTGTACACTTATGTTAAAAGCAGTATTATTCACATTAGCCTAAAGGGGAAAAAGCCCAACTGTCCATCAACAGATGAATGGAGAAACAAAACGAGGTTTACACATACAATGGAATATCATTCATCCTTAAAAAGGAAGGAAATTCTGACACATGCTACAACATGGTTGGACTTTAAAGACATTATGCTGAGTGAAATCGACCAGTCACATAACAAGACAAACACTACGACTCTACGCATATGAGGTACCTAGGGTAGGCAAAGTCATAGGAACATAGGAACAGAAAGTTGCCAGAGTCTGGGGAGAGCAGGGAGTTGTTTCATGGGTACACAGTTTCAGTGATGGAAGATGCAGACAGTTCTAGAGATTGGTTGTACAATAATGTGAACGTACTTACTACTACTCAATGGTACCCTTAAAAGTGGTTAAGGTGATGACTTATGTTATGTATATTTTACCACAATTAAAAATATTTTGGTGGGTTTCTCTGGACAAATGGGTGTAGCATAAAAGTATAAAGTAATCTTACATTTTGGAAACTATTTGGGGAACCACAACCACAAAAACTAAATTAAGCTGACACTGCTGCCAAAAGAATGACAGTTAGACTCAGGAAGACACATCCTACTAATGAGGGTGCTTAGATATGGTAAAAGGTGTTTGAGATGAGAGTGGTATCACCTTCCCTTCCCCTGGCTGCCTAGAGGTGATGGCTGGGGAGCAAAAAAAAGAGTGATTGGGATAGACATGTCTACAGAATGCACATACAGAAGACACGCCTACAGAATCCACATAGGGTGAGCTAACATATTGGTACTCACTATGTGTCAGTGCAGAATGAGTGTCTGGATAGCTAGACTCATGCACACATATTCCTGTTATGGGCATATATTAGATGAGGAGCATACCAACATACATCAAGGATATGATGCTCGGGGAAACCAAATCCTTCCTGCTCTTCACCAGGGTATTAGGTAGGGCCTGAGGCTCCCAACATTAGAACCAATACATTAAGGCCCTCTGACACCAAAAGTACAAATCCAACCTAAGGAAAATTAGGAGGCCCTGCAGCATTCGCAGCTTTTGGAACAGATTGTTTATCAGACAAGCAGGGAGTAGGGACCAAGGAAAGGTCATCTCAGACATAATCGGGAGCTGTGGCTAAACATTTTGGAACAGGATAGCAAGCTGAGGATAAATTACCTTGGGGAGTAGCAGGAGGCTTTGCCACATGGGGGCTGAGGATGAGGAGCCCTCAGGAAGAAAGGGGATCAACACTGGTGGAGAGACCAGGGGAACAAAAGCACTCATATGAGCTGCCACAGAGTTGCTTTATGAAGGGGCAGTGTGGATGGAAGTCTTCTTTGGCATAGGAACTGGAGGGGGGCTGCTCTCTTTTCACATCCCCACTCACAGATACTACCTCAATCTTAGAGGAACATGCAGAGACCTTCTCAGCCGTGGCACGAAGTAGGCCAGACAGCAAAGACCACAGCAGAGTTAAGAGGAATTATTTCTAAAAGAGCAATAAGTTTCTGGCACTTTTCTCATACAGTGACCCAAGTTACATGTGAGCTTTGAAGAGCAACAGAAAGGCAAAGGCTCTGCAGTTAACTCTAAATTCCAGGCACAAAGAATTAGCATTCTGGCACATACCTGTGTAATACACAGCAAAATGTATGCTCCACCAAGTCGATGGGGTTGCAGGGGGAAAGATCGTCATTTTCCTTGGCTACAATTAGCAAAGAACTTGACAATTTTTTTTCTAATGAGGTGAGTTGAAAATCAGCATCAGAAACATGCTGCATGTTACTTGTACATTGTATGTTCATGTTTAAGTTAACTATTTTGCAGACTGCATTTAGTTATTCCACTATGCAAACTCATGTCTTCACTATTTCTGTTGTTTTTAGATGTCCTAAGTTAAATTCTTTCAGGTATAATTTTTACAAATTTGTAAGTCAGAGAGACCCAACTGATGATCGTAGTAAAACTACCGAGTTAGAATGGAAAAAATAAGTAATTTAAGCCCTGTAGAGGCTGCGATCTTTCCAATCTATGCATGCCAGCACATCACATATGTGATTCCCTTAAATGGATCCCCAACTTGTAAGAAAATGTTTTCTTCTGTAAGTAAATACCACTCTTTCCTTCACCTCATCCTTCCTCCAGAGCCATGTTACTGTTAGGAAATTAGATTTACTGAAACAAAGCAAGGTCTGCCAGAATCATTTAAAATAACACAATTCCCTGTACATTCTTTCCAATGCAGTAAGACATGAAACTGAAACAAGAGGCATAACTACTAAACACGAGGAGAAAAGCAATATATTGTAGTAGATAACAAGATAGCTTACCTTAAAATTGAAAGGAATCAACTAAAAAGCTCCTAGAATCAATAGGCAAATTCAAGAAACTGGCCAAACCCAAAATAATTATTCAAAACTCTATTAACTTTTTAATCTATCAGTGACAATCAATTTGAATATATAGTGGGAGATCTATGTGACAAATAGGCCTATGACATCCATCAAATCTAGAGAAAAAATAAAGCTAAAGAAACAAGATGCTGAGAGATGCAAAAGAAAACCAGAAAAAATGAAGAAATTTTAGAGCAATTACAATTCAAATTTTAAAGCTTTTTTTTGCATTTTTTTCAAAAAGAAAAAAATAATTTACATTTTTTACAGTGTAATAAAAAAAGATCTGCCTGACTGGATATTAAAAATACTAGTAAAAACATACAATAATTTTGAAAATTTAAAATAGGCAAAAGTACAGACAAACTGAACAAATAAAATATGTCTGAAGAGTATGCCCTAAGAAATATAAAAACTTAACATAAGCTAAAGGATACATCCCATGCAACAGAAGAGGGAGTCATTCAACAAACAATGTTAGGAAAAGTGGTTACATGGAAAATGTAACATTACAGCAAAATAAATTCTATATGGATTAAAGAGTTACATGTAAATATTTAATAATAATAAATGAAATAATAAATGAACTGACATTTTAGGTGACTAGTTTATATCTGGTGGGTGAGAAGGACTTTCTTAACCAAAAAGCAACTTAAATCTGACTCTCTCAGATTTAAAAGTACTACAGAGGAGGGGAAAATTTAAAAAGTACTATAGAGGAGGGGGAAAAAGTACTATAGAGGATGGAAAAATAACAAAATTTATTAATAATTAAAATTGTTTTTGCCTTTTTTGCCCACCAGATGGGGCCTCTTACTCCCTAAACAGAAAGCTCAGTATTAAAGGCAGGCTGACCAAGCTAAACTCCCCGGACCCCTACTCAAATCCAGTGCAATCCAAGAAGGTTTAAGGGTGTTCAGAAGGGATGGAGGAAAGGGACAGGGGCGGGAGGAAGAGGTTGGGTGGGGGGTTGACTTACACAGCTGGAGGTCTTATTTTGCTCCAGGCAGATGCCCTGAGTCAATTTCACTTCTTTGATGCCTGAACATTTGATTTCTGTCTGTATTAAAACAAAAACAATAACAAAAACAAATAAGCCAGCATCTTTGCTCCTCATTTCTTTCCCAACTTTTTCCAGTTTGCTTTCTGTGAGGTGCTCTCTTAGGAGGTTTTAAGGAAAAGGACATTTAAAATTTGTCAGGGGACTAGAGATTTCTAATAGTCATACTCTCGTCTATTTCACATCTATCCTCATCAGATGACAAAACTTTTGTTACTAGCCTGGGCTTACTGGCAAGCAGCTATTTGCAACCTTGGTAAACACTGGCTTGGATGGTGCAGGAATGGGAGAGGGGAGGATCTTTTCCCATTTGGGTTGTTTTCTCTCCAGTCAATCACAAACTTGCAGGAAGGCCATATAGGCAAACAGGGATAATGGGGTGGACCAGCAGATGCTGGGGTACCTGTTTTTTCTCCTGGCCTCCAGGACTCTCCAAATTCCCATTTTGGCTCTTTTATTTATTTATTTATTTATTTTGAGATCGAGTCTTGCCCAGGTTAGAGTTCAGTGGCGTGATCTCGGCTCACTGCAACCTCCACCTCCCTGGTTCAAGTGATTCTCTTGCCTCAGCCTCCTGGGTAGCTGGGACTACAGGTGCATGACCACACCCAGCTAATTTTTGTATGTTTTGGTAGAGACTGGGTTTCACCATGTTGCCTGGGCTGGTCTTGAACTCCTGACCTCAAGTGATCTGCCCACTTCAGGCTCCCAAAGTGTTGGGATTACAGGCATGAGCCACCACGCCTGGCCCTGGCTCCTTTAAAAACAGAAAGCAGAAAGATCCCTCGGGCATATCTCATGACTGAGGCCCTCATATTTTCTGTCCTGCATGCTGAAAGCTGTTGACAGTCATAGGCCCTAAGGCTGAGAAGGCCAGGCTGAGCTCACCATCCCTGGTCTGCCCAGTTCCTGCCATTGCCAATGCCCCCCTTTACTGCCTCTCTGTGCCTGGCACAACCACCAAACCCTCTCATGTAGAGGAAACGTTATTTGTCCTAACCATTGTGGAAGAAGCAGCCCCAGCAAATAAGCAATAGTTGCCAAATATTCCCAAAGGGAAATGGTGTCCTGGTCAAAGCCCCACCGATAGGTACTAGAAAGAACCAGAGGATTGGATGGATCTCTGAGAATCCCATTTACTCTCTACTCCCTAAAATGCAATACCCAAAGCCTGGATGGGCCTTACCACCTAACTCTACCCCTTTCCTCCTCTTTCTACTTCTCCCAGCAATATTTAAACTGTGTATTTCCATGCTGATTCCCATATGACCCAAATCCCACTGGCAGGGATGAGGAGAGGGGTGGAGGGAAAGAAACAGCTTGCCTGCATACATATGAAGTGAGGGGCAATCTGCCATTTTTGGCTCAATTCACCCACCTTGATGTCACTTGGGATAGGAGAAGATGATGTATAGGGTTTAGTGGGAGATGTTGTAAGGCTAGTGCTAGTGGTTGAAAGGTCTGAAACATTTCCAGGTGATAGGCTAGGCTTCAAGGTTGTCTCTGGAGTTGAAACGTTGGCTGGGGTGGTGAACACTGTGGTGATTACAGAGGTCTGTGACTGGACAGAAGAGTTTGTGGTTCCATAAACTGAGGTTATCACAGAGGTAGATGTGAATTTGACTGTCGTTTCTGGAAGAGATCAAAACATGGGTGTGCATGTGTGCATGTGCTCATACATACACACAATCTCAGGTCATGATATGGGCATGCACTTCAACACAGAAAAGGGAGTTTGGGGAGTTAACAGTTACTTCGTGTCCCATCCCTGGCCAAACTCATTTCAAGCTGTTGGAACCAGAGCTAGAATCTAGAATGTATTAGAGGTGTCCTGAAACTGAAATAGATGCTGGTCTACCTTAGAGAAGCCAAAGACCCCCAGTTTGGACCTGTACCCACATTCTTTCCTTCAGAAGAGATCGGAGATCTCTATTGAGTCTTCTGATCCTTATTTTATCACTAAGCTGGATTCAGCATGAGAGAAGGGGTATGGAGGCATTACTGATCAGGATCAGCTCCCAAGACATGGGCCTGAGAAAATTGTCACTGAAGGAAGAATTATCTAGAACTTACTTCAGGGCACCCTAAGCATGATACTCAAGTCATTAATACTAGGGACTTGTATAATTTCCTCTGTGGAGAGGGGAGCGGTCTGAAAACATCCTAAATGCTTTACCCAAGCATCACCAGCATCTCTCAGGTATCTGACACAAATGCTGTTTTTACCTGTGATGTTTGTTGTGGCCTCATTGCCATGTTGAGACACAGGGTGCAGGCTGGTACTTCCAAGGGTACTAGGTGTTGCAGTTTCTTGGTAGGATACATTTGTAGAAACATTTGAAAATGTTCCCTGGGTAGGTAACTCTGGGGTAGCAGTACCGTTGTTGCCAAGACTCATGAACCCAGAGGCTATAGGGAAATGAGGAGAAGAATCAGAACCTAAAGATATCAGCCTGGTGATATCACCTGATGCAATTTCCTGACTTCAGGTAGAATTCGTCTAGAACATTCCCTGCTGCCCCTTGTTGGCAGCAACAAGAACATACTCCTGGACAGTGGATTAATTTCCCACTACCAGATTTGCCCTGACGACATAGGGAAGGAAAGATTTGTATGCATACAAATGTCTCATACAGTATTATTTATAGGAGGGAAAAGTGAACAACTAAATGAATTATGATAGGGTAAGTGATATATGCACTTAATATACCATAATCATTATATAATCATATAAACAAACATTAGAAAGAAAAAAATTATAAAAACTGTAGCAACGTGGAACTATGAGGTGATGTTCATAGTATGTTTAGTTACATACTAAAATGTAAAATTACACCTGCATAAATATTGCAAAGATCTAATGTGTGCAAAAGGTCATGCTTCTTTTTCCTTTTCACTGTATCCTCTTTTTTGGTCACTCTCCATCCAGTATACTAACTCTTGGAATAATCACTAGACTCACTGTCTCTATGCGATCCCCTTAAAAATCTATACTTCTCAGACTTCCCCATTCCCATACTCCCCTCATCCTTTTGCTCATGGCCTTCAAACCCATTCGCCTTTCCTTTTCTTCTTTTAGGATGCTCTGACCTAGGAATTCAGCTAATAAACCAGGGAACACAAGGTCTGGTTTCTCATCAATGTAGTGGGAAGGTAGACAAGCTTTGTTCTGGCTCTGCCAATAACTAACCATGTAATTTAAAGCATGTATGTATCTCAGCTCTCTTACCTCTTAAGTAAGAGTCTTTTCTGGCTACCTTACGTGGATTGTTGGGATAAACAATGAGATAACAAATGATAAGTTATTATAGTATTATAGTATAATGTTTTGGATCTCATTTTTCTCTGAAGATCTTCATGAGTGTCCTTGCACATCTCTTCTGTATATCCTGGGATACATACTTTTTTTTTTTTTTTTTTAAGACAGGGTCTTGCTCTGTCACCACAGCACCCAGGCTAGAATGCAGTGGTGAGATCATAGCTCACTGTAACCTTAAGCTCCTGGCCTCAAGTGATCCTCCTCTCTTGGCCTCCCAAAGCTCTGGGATTACAGATGTTACTCACCATTCCCAGTCAGTATCCTCATTAGACACAGGAAGGAGAAGCTTCTTGACTGAACCCTATGCCTCAAAGAGCCCACACCCGGTCCTGCTTCCTGTGAGGACCAATCAGGATGTACCCTCTCTTCTAGGTCATACTGTGGGGACCAGAAGTCCTAGCACTTCTTGATCAAATGGCACTTTGCTCACATCCACGATGGGCTGCTTCTCCCAGTCCATCCTGCTAAGGGGAACTGCAGCACAAGGGTGTACACCCCCAAGGCCCAGTGGTGGCCAAATGATGACTGCTTGTAGGGAGAAGAGTTAGTGCTTAGTGCTTAAGCCTGTGGGTGGGGTGTCCCAGGTACACATGCAATTGCCTTGCAATGTGAGCCAGAGTCATGGGTTGAAAGTAGATGAAAGGAAGTGGGCTGGGGCCAGGAGTCATCTCTTCCTGCTAAGCCGCACTGTGGCACTGAATTCCAAGAATCTGAGCATCCCAAATTGAAACTTGGCCTTCCAGGTGGTCACGAAGATATGTTTGTCAAGGTAAGACGATAGAAGATATTTTATTAGTTAGTTGGCCTGACTTACAACCTTGAAATGTTTAGAAATATAGTATGTAGGCCTCTGTTGTACTCTTGCCTTGGGCCTTGTAAATGTTAAGGGTGAACTTGGTATCCAGAGTTCACAAAGGCAGTTGCATCTTCAAGGAAGAGCCTCTGAGGGTCCCAGGCCACCCTAAAGCTTGTCTCTAAATTTTCCTGATTGGGATCTAGATCTGTACTTTTCAGCGATTTCCAGGTAAACAGCAAGGTAGAATGACATCTCTTGTTTCCCTCAGGATCAAGAGGGAAGTTAGACTTTTGGCTTCACTGCCATCAACCTGGGGCCAAGAACGGTTTCCCTAAAGGTGATGACAAGGGTTTCACTCTCTCATATCTGCTTCCTTCCACAACCTGCTGCAAGCAGATTGCTATTAATGGTGAGTGCAGCAATCGTGTCTTACTGTTATGTGTCAGGTAAGCAGTGGGGAGAAGGAATATCACTATCTCTGTCTTAGAGATGAAGAGCCTGAATCACCAAGGTGTTGCCCAAAAGGAAGGCCATAGTTCATGAAGGGAAGCAGCAATGGAACACTGAGGTTTAGTTGACTCTTGAGTAGATGCAACAAGGAGGTTAGGCTGGGTCTAAACTGCCAAAAAATCGGAATTTATTCCCCACATCTCTGGAGAGAAAAGGATGGGCTCCCATCTGGCTTAAACAGGAGGTGGGTTGATCAAAATAAATTGATGCAGAAGCCAATCCAGGCTTCTTTCCTGTTTAGATGGGACCCTCTCACCACTCTGACTTTAAGGTCAGATTCATCTGAATTCATCCAAGGGGGCAGTATTCAGACACTGAATTAAAGGATCACCTTCTCAAGGCACCATTCCAAGACTCCTCTTCTTGCCTGCTCTCTTCCTCTTCGCCCCCAGCATACTGATTCCTGGGAACCCCATCTGGTCCACCCTGGCCCAGCCCTTTTCTCTTTCCAGTGGAAGCTGGGCCTGACTGAGATGATGTCATGCTTTTGAATACCCTCCCCCGAAGGGCCTCCTTCACCTAGACAAACACTTTTGAACTTTTCCAGATGTGGAGTGAGACCTGCTGCTAGTTCTGAGGACAGAGGTGCCTGTTCCAGAAGAGCAAAGCAACTCTGGACTCAAGCCAGCTACTGACCCACTGGGGCCAGGCTCGCAGCTGCAGCAGCCCCTCCACCCACCACCAGGCCGAGCACCGTGGAATGAGTAGCAGGATCCACCTGCAAATGAGAAAGGGACCCCAACTTCAGAGTCAGGGCTCTGACCCCAGGGTGAGCAGAGCACCCTCTGAGACACCAGGGGGACAGGACAAGTGGGAGGGCAGAAAGACAAAACTGAGTGATTGGAAATGCCTGAGCTGGTGCGGAGCAAGGAGACACCTTAGCCAGGGGCCTGGAGCCAATCCTGGTATAAACACTGCGGCACAGCAGGGAGAGTGCATCTTTTAGGTTCACAGTCTCTAGAGCCCTGGAGGAATGACATTTATGAGAGTCAAGACTGACCACAGATCTCTTTTTATCCTGTCTTCCCACACACATCCATGGCATTAAACCATCAAACACTGACCTTTCTTTATCTGACCTTCTGATTCCCAACTCTGCAGGGGAGTAGCAGGAGCCTACCAGTCAGTGAGAGCTTGTCAGATCCTAAGAGACAATTGATGAAACCTCCACTCCTTTTCATTCTAGATGGGAGGAACAGTCCCTACCCACAAGCCTACAAGAATTATAGTACAATTTAAAGTTGAATAAAAAGCTCTCTTCTGTTGTTTACTTCTCAGTCCATCCTTATTAACTGTGTTTCCCTAGGGACTCCATTTGACCCTTAGTTACTCTAGTTGATCTCAACTCATGAACTGGGAGCAAGGGAGGAGACAAGGTCTCAAGAAATTAGTAAAATGAGGATTCTAAGAGATGTCACAAAATTCATGTAGTAAAAGTCATGCACTGAACTTTCAGGTACTTCTTCAGAGTCAATTATTCTTGTTTTACACATAATTCTAATAACCCTGGTTATCTGATATCCTAGCTAAAGTTGAAATGTAGGAAGAGCCTATTAGAAGCAAATAATAAGGAGAAGCAACAGCTGAAAACTAAGAAACAGAAATAAATGAAAAGCAGACATAAGTATGAAAACTCACACCAGTTTTCTTGAATCAATTATGGTAGGAATGAATAGGTTAGATATCTATACCTTAATAAGCATTAATGATGTCACTGAGTTGCAACATAGCCAGGACATGTTCATGATACATCTGAGTCATAAAGTCCTTTTCGGGGGGTATTCTAAGAAAGCAAAGACATGTGCAATACATTTTGAAAATATTTCTACCTGCCACTAGTAAATTGAAGATTCTTTTGTTCTTTAAAGTGAGTTTGCAAATCCTCAGCGATCCAGAAAGCTCTGCTACCAAAATAACTAAATCCCCATATTTTAAGAGACTGAGTTTTCCTATACTTGGTCTTGCTTTTCACAGCCCTCCTTAGTTTTTTCCTGGTGCTGTTTCCTGATCTCCTAGCCTGCCAGTCTTATTTTGCCCATGCTTTCATATTCTAGCACCTGGATCAAGAGGAGTATCTTGAAGGAGTTCCTGGGAATCTTAGTCCATAGAGTTACAGAACTAGGATGAAGGGACATGCCAGCCTCTGCCAGGAAGTAGGCCGTTGGGAGCCACAGACTGTATCACCAGGAAGGCGGTATAGCCCAGAGACAAAGAGCTCAGGCTCTGCAGCCAGACAGGCCACATTCAAAGGCTTCTTTACCATGTTTTAGCTGTGGTTTGGGAAGTTACTTCAACTCTGTAAACCTCACCTGTAAAACAGAGATAAAAGTAGTCCCTATGTCTTAGCTGTTTTGAGGAACAAAGGAGCTAAGAAGTAGAAGCAGTTATCCTGTCTGGTAAAAGTTCAAGAAATAGTGGAAATCTTTTGTTTTAGGCCCCTTCCTTCTGCTTCTCAGAGGGCATGAGATACTTATTTCTGTGACTCATCTGCCACAAAATCATATATGCTGCTTCCTCAGGATAGGTCTAACTGTCACCTCAGCAAGAATATAAATTTCTAAAGTGCTGGAGCCATTCTTATTCTTATGTGTTTTACTCCTGGTGCTTAGCACAATCCTTGGAGTTTAGGAAAAGCAATAGGATTGGAGGACAACTGTGGCAGGTGTGTTCCTACCAGCTACCTCTAGCCATAGCAGTCTTGTTCTCATGTTATATTTTAAGGGGGAATTAATTAAATTGGGGAGTGTTCATGTGAAGATAACCAGGATTAGGAGAGTTCTAGAAACCAAGTCATATTGTTGAGGGTCTAGTGTTATTTTATCTAGATGGGGGGTTGGCAAACTATGGCCAGTGAACCTAACCTGACTCAGGGGTTGTGTTTGTATGGTCAGTCAGTAAAGAATGGCTTTTACATTCCTTTCTTTCTTATTTTCTTGAGACAGTCTCACTCTGTTGCCCAGGCTGGAGTGCAGTGGCACAATCTTGGCTGGCTGCAACCACTGCCTCCCAGGTTCAAGACATTCTCCTGCCTCAGCCTCCCAGGTAGCTGGGACTACAGGCATGTGCCACCATGCCCGGCTAATTTTTGTATTTTTAGTAGAGATGGGGTTTAGCCATGTTGGCCAAGCTGGTCTCAAACTCCTGACCTCAGGTGATCTGCCTGCCTCGGCCTCCCAAAGTGCTGGGATTACAGGCATGAGCCACCGTGCGTGGCCGGCTTTTATATTTCTAAAAGTGTTGTAAGATAAGACAAAGTAGAACATCCATCAGAAACCACATATGGCCCCTAAAGCCTACAATATTTACTCTCTGGCCCTTTATAGAAAAAGTTTGCTGACCCCTGATATGGAAAAGAAGAATTTGGGGAGGAAAAATAAATAACTTTCTTTAAGATGCATGTTATTTACACTGGTTGAGCACCCCTAATCTGAAAATCAGAAATTCTAAAATACTCCAAAATACGAAACTTTTTGAGTGCCAACATGATGCCGCAAGTGGAAAATTCCACATCTGACCTCATGTGACAGGTCACAGTCAAAACACAGTCAAAACTTTGTTTCATCCACAAGTTTATTAAAAATAGTGTCTAAAATTATCTTCAGGCTATGTATATAAGGTATACAGGAAACACAAATTTCATGTTTAGACTTGGGTCCCATTGCTGAGACATCTCATTATGTTTACACAGATATTCCAAAATCTGAAAACATCTGAAATTTGAAACACTTCTGGTCCTAAGCATTTTGGATAAGGGATATATTCATTCTGTGTATTCATTCTCATTTTTCTGCAGTGCCAGTGATGTGCAAAGATCTCGCTCAGTGCTGTGGAGAGCACAAAATGAGAGCTGGATCTCTTTCCTCCATTAGGTGTTAGTGTCATTGTCATTTAAATCAATCCCTCAAGGAGTTTATAATCTAGTGGGGCCCACTAGAAATATCTTCAGGTATTGTCATGAGGGACCAGATTAAATCTGTACCAGCCCAAAGAATAGAATTAGAACTAATGATTAGAAGTTATGGGAAGGCCAATTTCACTGCAATCCAAGGAAAAAGCGTAAAATGATGTAGCTATTTATAAGAATGAAATGAGCCACTTTGGGAGATAAGTGATCCATCCATGCTTCCTGCAAACACTCAGGAGGCATCCGTGTTAGGGGGCTGTCCAACTCTGAGGCCTACCATGAATTTCAGTCATCCTAGACTAGAACAAGAGACTGAGCAGATGCCTTCTTAAGCTTCAAAGGCTAAGCTAAGGTGTGAGTATATATAAACCAAGGGTCTGTGGCCTGAGGGTTCCCAGTGTACCGAGATTTCTGTTTTATATTCAAATAGCATGTCTTGGCCAGACACCATGGCTCACGCCTGTAATCCCAACATTTTGGGAGGCCGACGTGGGTGGATCACCTGAAGTCAGGAGTTCGAGACCAGCCTGACCAATATAGAGAAAACCCGTCTCTACTAAAAATACAAAATTAGCTGGGCATGGTGGCGCATGCCTGTAATCCCAGCTACTTAGGAGGCTGAGGAAGGAGAACTGCTTGAACCTGGGAGGCAGAGGTTGCGGTGATCCGAGATCACACCATTGTACTCCAGCCTGAGCAACAAGAGAGAAACTCCTTCTCAAATAAATAAATAAATAAAATAGCATGTCTTGGACCCCATCCACTTACTGTGGAACCCTGATTATTTTTAAGATTCTCTGGGCACCTACATTTCTCCCTGTCACCTCTTCCTCCATTTTACCAGCACCACAGACTCCTGGGTTGTGGCTCCATGGCTCAATGGCTCCCTGTCCGCACTAGTATACCACTTCACCGTAAGTTAGCCAAGGTAAAGTAAGTTACTTTACCCTCCCCAGAGAGCCACTAACACAGGGCTAGTGTGTGTAGCCAGTATTTACTGAAAGGTTGAGGGCATGGAACGAGATTACAGGGCAGCCCAGGGGAGACAATGGCATAATCTTGAAATATTAGACATTACTGTGCTAATGAAGCCATGTATTAAAAAAAAATTTCCTCCCAGGTCTTTTCCATCCTCCACCCATCACTGTCCTGCTATGACTCCAGGCACCTCTTCACCCTTTATATGCTCTTCCTGGGCTCTGGAGTCCTTTCAGCCTTGTGTCTCTTGTGCCCACGTAAACACAAGGCTTCACTTCATTTTATCATCCTCAGCAATTCAGCCTCCTGCCTACCTTTGCTCATCCAGGATTGTCTGGGGTTCTAGGCTTTGTCACTCAAAGACCTCTTAAGACATTTTCTTAAATCAGCTGCCTAGGGATGCCACTCCTCTCTAAGAAGTATCAGTTTGATTTCATTTTTCCAAATCAAGAAGAAGCCTACTTCCCAATTAAGCCCAAAGGCCTTTTCCATTGCATCTGAAGGGAAGTAACTCATTCTGACGGGCTCCAAGAGCACAGGTACTAAGAAGTACACCTTTATATGCATCCCTATTTGTTTGTCTCTCCATCTTTCAAACATGCACGCATCTTTCTCCTTAGCACAACGTCCAGCTCTGGGACTAAAAGTCATAGATAATATGTTTTCATTTATTAGCTAAGGAGGGAAGAGAATGTTCTCATTAGAGAAGTCAAAGCCCAGAAAAATACGGAATTCTCACAGCCCTGGCGACTGTGAGAATTTTCTTCTGGAGGGTGGTGTTGTGTTCTTTTTCCATACCTTCTTATTTTTAATTCTCCACACTGCAAGCCATTTAGTTAGATCAACCAAAGTCAATGAGAGAGGGAGGCCCAAGTACCTGAGAGTGGAGTTGGGTAACCATCCAGCCCTGGAAGTAAACCCAGGCCCTCCAGCTCAGGGTCTAAAGGAAATCAGGCAATGAGACCAACGGTAAGAAGTGGAATTTGTTCCTCATTTTCATTTGTTTTTGTAGGACTCTGCAGCTGAGTTTATCTGCTGCAGTTTGGCGCTTCTTGCCCTGAGCTTTTTGAGACAAAGATTGCGAAGGAAGGAGATGAGGACAAGGGAATGAGGAGGCCCAGGAGGTGGAGCCAAAGGGATAAGAAAAAGAGGCCCCAGGCCCCGGTGTGTTTTATCAGCCGAACAGAAATGCTGCTGAAGACATGCATCTGCAAAGGTGGTGCCAACTGGGTTGGGTCTACAAGTGTGGAGCACTGGGGACCACTGAATTAGTCAGAGGTCCCCAAGGCTGCTCCTCCTCGGTCGCCATACGGCAGAGATTCAAAGGGTGGAGTCCTCTCCCCTCTGGAAAATAGCTGATAAAATTCTTTTCCCTTTTATTTTTCCCCTCTTACATGTAGCCCTGGACAGGATATGGGTGTGGGGTCAGCAGGCACGAAGGACCCAAAGGAAGAAGAGGAATGTGACGGGGAGGGCCTGGGGGTGTTGTTAGAGTGAGGATAGGGACAGGCCTTGGAAAGCTTGGAGGAAATAGATACCCTGAGCCTGACAAAGGGGTTCCCTAATTACCTGAAAGGCTTCCTGCTCCAGCCAGCGCTCTGGCAGTGCTGCCTGGTGGCCCCTGAGCCCCTAACTCTGACTCTGCTCTGTGATCTCCCCCACTTCCAACAAAGACAGCCCACTTCTGGTTAGTTGCAGTGCCTATGCACATGCCACCTTCTCAAAGGGACAGAAAAAAAGAACTTCCCAAAACAAGCTCTTTGTTGGGGTAAATGATGAGAAAACAAACCACAGAAATCCCCTCTACCCTAAATTTTACAATAATAATAGCATTTCTGCAATGGCCCTATGGTAGCATTTCAAGGTACACTCAGTTATCTCATTTATCCCACAATGTATCCCAGGACTGAAAATGACTCCTAGTATTAACAAAACAAAACAAATCCAAGCAAAAACCCTAGAAAGCTCTTGGGAAGGGCATAAAACTACAATTGGCTCAAGTAGTCTGGCAAGGCTGGGAATGGGGCCTTGTGCCCCATCCCTCCCCACCAAAAGCTGGGATATTCTCAGCATATCAGTCCAAAGTTTTGCCGAGGTTGTGTTGCTCCCCCAACCCCAACCTCGGCAGGCCAAGGCGAGACTGACACTCACCAGCTGAGGAAATAAGAAAAGGGTGGACCTCATTCGGCTGAGGACCAGGTCATCACAAGCTGTGTAGCCAAAGGAGAATGGAGCATCTGATTGGAATCTGCACCACTGGCCAACTCACCCCTGTTTTTTTGTTTTTTGTTTGTTGTTTGTTTGTTTTGAGAAGGAGTCTCGCTCTGTCTCCCAGGCTGGAGTGCAGTGCCAGGATCTTGGCTCGCTGCAACCTCCGCCTCCTGGGTTCCAGGGATTCTCCTGCCTCAGCCTCCCGAGTAGCTGGGACTATAGGGGTGTGCCACCATGCCCAGCTAATTTTTGTAATTTTAGTAGAGATGGGGTTTCACCATGTTGGCCAGGATGGTCTCGATCTCTTGACCTCATGATCTGCCTGCCTCGGCCTCCCAAAGTGCCGGGATTACAAGCGTGAGCCACTGCGCCCGGCCGACTCACTCCTGTTATGAGGGCCTAGTCTAGCACCCACTCTAGAATTCTGAAACCTCAGTGATAGCTTTTCCTTGCCCCAAAGCACATATCCAGGACTGCCAAACAGGGCAACCCAAAACTTCTCTCAGAGCTTCCTCCAGCCCAGGGGCAGCTCTCCCCAGCTGGGCGGACCCAAAGATGGACAACAGAGGAGACTGGGAGCAAAGAGGTCTAGTCCAGGTCACTCTGCAGGGCCACAGTGGGTGGCCTTTAGGATGTAGTGAGAGTACAGAATTGGGAGCCCTAGAGTGCTGTAAGCAAAAGGGAGAGCAATGTACAAAGTTTCAAAAGTTTCAAACTTTCCAAGTGCAAAGAGAGGAGGTGGAGAATGTCATTCCCCAAGGAAAGTAATCGAGTATAAATATTTACTGGGTGCCTATTTTTTTTTTTAACCGAAGTGAGAGCAAGACCTTAAAGAGTAAGGATATGTGTAGGTGAGTGGGGGCAGTGTTCTAACCCATCCACTAGCTTTA
Source organism: Gorilla gorilla gorilla (assembly GCF_029281585.2). Classification (NCBI taxonomy): domain Eukaryota; kingdom Metazoa; phylum Chordata; class Mammalia; order Primates; family Hominidae; genus Gorilla; species Gorilla gorilla. The sequence continues at coordinate 48,866,983 of NC_073224.2, read as the reverse complement.
GAACTTGGAGCAGGGGCAGAGGAAGAAAACTCCAAAAGGTGACAAGTTTTGAAATTTGTGCAGGGGTGACAGTTTTTGGTAAGGCGAGCGAGGCTGGGCGCAGAGCAAATTCTGTCTACTTCTACCTCCTCCGCGGTGGGGTTGCTGAAGTGGGAATTCAAACTCAGCTTCCCAATCTTAAATGCAAGGTTTTTGTTTGGTTGGTTGGTTGGTTTTGTTTTTCCTTTTCACGGACTGTTCATTCCGAACACCCCTGGCCTGGGACCTGGAGCCTCATCCCTGATTCGCTTCCCTCGAATTCCTTAATGTCCACTTCTGGCTCTCCCAGTCCCTGTGCAAGGTGGGCACACCGGCCCCTTCCCAGCAATCCGCTCCGGGTCTATACTTACTGAATCAACCAAGAGCCACAAAACTTTTCCTGCTCCTCTCCTCCCCAGTCTCCCGATTCTGGCTGCAACTTCGCACTCCGCACCTCTGGCAACCAGAAGAGACCCTGGCATCTCCAAAGCGCTTTATCTCAGTCCATTGGAACCAGTCGTGCTGACCGATTCACACCTCGGCTAACGCACACTCGCGGGGGTGATGGCCTTCCCTTCCCCTCCCACCCCCGTCAGCTCCCAGGTGAGGCGCTGGCCCCGGGGGGAAGCAGCTGTGGGCGGCAGTGCGTGGGTTGGGCAGGGGTCCCTTCCCTCCGTGAGACTCTGCTCTGCTGTTCAGCCTCCCAGAAAGCCTCCACCCTCCCCGCGGCGAAGCCAAGCGGCCGCGGCGCGCGGGCGGTACTCACGCAGCAAACTCAGCAAGCAAAGCGCGGTCCAGCCCCGCGGCATCCTGGGCCCTGCGCGCGCGCCCCTGCGGACCAGCATCCTTCCCGCGCGGCTCCTAGAGAGACGCACCGAGTGGAAGACACTACTCGGCTTGGCCAGGACGCGCTCTTCCCGCCCCCTCCGCCCGGGAGAGGAGTGGGGGATTCTTGCTTTTTTCCTCTCTTCTCCCCTCCCTTTTTAGTCTTGGCAAGGCAGCGCCTCTCCTTGGCTGCTACTAACTTGAGCTCCCCTGGTTGGTCCCAAAGGCGGAGGGCGTTAGGAGGGAGGCTGGGTTGCCGCCGTCGAGGCCAAAAAAGGTGGAGGTTTGTTCGGGCTCCAGATGCCTCGTTCAGCTTTCTGGAGAGGCCGCATCCCACTTCTTCAAGCTCCACTTCCACTTAACTTTTAACCCCTTTGTGGCAGCCTTGCCGGTGGCCAGGGCAGGGGCAAGTTTCCTCCGATTTTTTCCCCACTTTTCTTTCCTTGTGATTTTCCTTTATTTTTAAGTTGTAAGCCAGTAACAATCTTGCAAAAGGAATCTACTGTAAGGACCTCAGTTTAGAAGTGTGAGCATTTCGTTAATCAGGTAAAACTTAACCACAATGTGGCACATTTAGTGATAGCCTCACCAGATCCTGTGCTGTGTGTGAGTGAAGCGTCAGGAGTGAGCAGGTATACGTGACTATAAGTATTCATTTTGGCTGTCCAAACCATTCTTGGAGACTTTTTCTTTCTTTTCTTTTCTTTTCTTTTTTTTTCCTGCAAGACCTTTTTGTGTTAACTTTTTGCTAACTTGTGTTAACTTTTCCTGTGACCTTCCAGATTTCCCCCATTTAATTCCCCATCACTATCATCCTAAAGAAAAAGGACTTCCCTGGATGCCTTCTCCCCACTTATCCCCTCTCCAGCCCTGGGTCTAAGCCACTAGGGATTTCACCTTGCTCTCCCATCATAAAAAGGACTTTCTGTGACTCCATCCTCCACCACTTGATAGATCCTTGAGCTTCCTGTTCCTCACCAGTTCTTCTGGGTGTTGGTTGTACTGAATAGAAGAAACTCTGAGCGGGGTAGGCAGCCTAGTCTTGGGGACGTAGAGACGGGAGAAAGGAGAAGCCAGCCTGGGCAGATGATGGCACCAAGGGGGGATCAGATAAGGTATAACCTAGAGGCTGCTCTGATATCCAGAGCAGAATCATGAAATTATAAATACTCAGTTCAGGCTCTTCCATGAAGTCTGTACCACATAGCCTAAAGGGAAAAAAGAGAAGCCAGACCAGCACTCTGTGGTCCTTTCTGATTTCTCCGCAGACACTCTAGCATTATAAAAGTAGCTTTACCTTTATAGTCCATCTCAAACCTACTATGCGTTGGGGTTGCACAGGAGAAGGATCCAGGTCTAAAAACGAAACCAAAATCTCCTTATTCTGGTCTTGTTGCCTAGCATTCCTTTAAACAGGGAACAAAGTCTTTCATCACACAATAAGAGCAAAGGCCTGATATGCTAATTTGATTGAATACAACGGAATGGTATGAACCTGTTTCAAAGTACAAATGATGATTCAGAACTGATCACATAGTGATGGCAAGGGCCTGGGGACAGAAGGAGTGGCAAACATGCATTTAAAAATCAGTCATTGGTTCTTGGGACTCCCAATTAACGGGGAAAAGGAGTTAGTTCCAACACTGCCAGGCCCCCCACTCCCCTCAACTTCCTCAGCTCCAGGGACCGCTGGGTCTGCTTCAGGCATCCAGTGTGCAGTTGAGAACAAATGTGGGGTTGTAATCCCTGCTAGATATGAAAGCTAATTTGGTCCACTTTAACTTCCATTTCCAGATTTTTTTTTTCTGGTTACTTTAAATACCATTTGTCTCCCATAGCTGGACCACGGGAAACAGGGGAAATAACTTGTCTTTAGTACCTGAACTTCTTAACTAGCTTTGGGAGCAAAGAGAGAGAATGATTCTGTGGAGCAGAGTTTTCTCAAAGCATGGTCTACACAGAATCAAGGGTGAGGGCCGGAATCTGTACTTTGAGTAAGTATTCTCCATGACTCATGCACACTGAGGTTCAAGAAGCCCTGGTATAGAAAGAACACTTGCTGGGTACAAGGAGCAAGGGCGAAGTGGATGTCAGGCTTCAGGGAGGAAAAATAGAAGTAGGGGATATGGGAGGCTGGCAAATCCCTTCCTCTGAGAGACCAGAGCTGTTTCTTCTCTGGCTTGCAAGGCTATGGATAGCCCCAGAACTACAAAGCTAGACAGTGATTGGCCACTCTTCATATTTTCCAGGGTCACTGAGACTCATCACCCCAAGCACACACACCCTTGCCCAAGCCACCCCCAAACACAGGTTCTGGCCACTGGACACAAGGGTACCCAGGGACCCCAGCCTTACATTTCCTCACAGGCCAGATAGAGTTGAGCTATGTAGTCTCTTCAAAGTTCTAGCCTTTCTGGGCTGCTCCTCAATTCTCTGCTCTCCTGCTTCATAAGCTGTTGCTAGAAGATGTTAGCTACACTGCACAAAATGGAGGATACAACAGAAATACACTGAGTGAGAGGCTGTCTCAGGCCCTTTATAGACCCTTGGAGGTCACAACCACTTTTACTATTAAACATCCCCTACCTCACCCCTCCCCAAAATACAAACGCATCATGTCAATCAACCTAAAAGAGGACCTCATCCTATGTCAAATATGTCTGATGTTAAAAAAGTAAGGAAAATAGTTGTTATAATTCTGAATTTTAAAATATATTCATTTTGTTCTTATAATTCGAACTTTATTATATTTACATGAAACTATGAAAGAGTTGAATTGCAGTTTACAAGTTGAGTTGACATTTTGTAGGCATTTAATGAAAAATTTGTGAATTTTGATTTTCCAATTTTATATTTTGGAACCAAGACTTTTTTCCCACATTGCAAACTTTTTTTTTTTTTTTTCAGTTTGGCAGGGATCCTTGGCGGTAGAAGTGTTCAGATGCTGGACTGATGCAGTGACAACCTGCAAGTCCCTTTTTTCCTCTTTCCACCTTCTAGTCTCCCTCCAGTGCCTCCTCTTGGCAGAACCTAACAAGAAATCAGCTGACAAGGGAGTCTGGGAACCAGTGTCCTGTGGTAAGTCACCATGATGCAATGTTTGCCTCCATGATAGGCAGGCTATTCCAGAGGCCACAGATCGGGAAGGCTCAGACCAAATTATGATGATCAAATCACAAGGGTTATGGAATCTATTTAAAGCATAGATCCAGAACCAAGGGGACAGATTTACGCAAGGTTGATACACTTGGGAATGCAAGCAGGGCAAAAGTCCTGCACAGTCTCACAGCCTCAGTCATGTGTTTCGCTCTGCAGTGGTATAGTTATGAGGACCAGAACTGAGATTGAGTAAGGGGATCAATATGAGGAAGATGCTTGGAACCAAGGTATACTCATTCTATTGAGAGATGTTTAAGGGTAGGTGGGCTTGGCCACAGGTCTTTGTCAGTGTTCTGGGAAGCCATACTTTTTGCCAGTATTTCTTGGGTAGAGCTTATGGGGGGCCAGAAGGTGCCACCAGTAGGTAGTCAATTTAGGGATGACACGGACACCAGCCAGAAGGTGGCATAATCTATACCTCATGGCTTATGATTTGTTTTTTCCTATCCTTTTCTGCCTGTAAATAGCACTCTTGTTTGTTCCACCCTTTTGTAGTCTATTCCATTTATTCTGTTTTACATGTCTTGCAGGTTACTAACTTACTATAGATTGAGAATCCCAAGTCTGAAATTTGAAATGCTCCAAATTCTGAAACTTTTCGAGTACTGACATGGCACTCAAAGGAAATGCTCATTGAGGCATTTTGGATTTCAGATTTCTGGAATGGGGTGCTCAACATATAAGTGTAATGCAAGTATTCCAAAATCCAAAAAAGTATCCCAGATAAGGGGTACTCATCCTGCATCTTTAGCACATCTTCTGAATTCTGCCTATGTCTCACAAATGACTTGCTTACTTTGTATCTATAGTTAATACATCTGATGAGTTTCACCCACCTGCTTTTCTTGTCCTCTGTATGAAACTGAATATTCTCATGTAACAGAGCAAACACACATTGTAGCCAGTATTATAGAGAAAAGTACAGAGGAGTGAGGTTGGGGCTGAGGGAGACAAAATAAATAACTAGCAGAAAACCAGTTTTATGTATTTTTCATACAGCTAACCATTTTCCTAGTTGCATTTACTGAGTAGTCTCTTCTTTCCCTTCTGACCTGACATGCCATTTCTGTCGTGTTCCACATTTCATACGTATGTGGGTCTGGCTCTAGGCTCTCTAGCATTGGTCAGTATGGACACCCCAAGTGCCTTTGCCATTGCCTTATTTACTGTAGCATTAAATAAGTTCAGACATCTGTAGGGCAAGTTTTCCTCTCCCAAATTGTCTTCAGAAATGCCCTGACTATTCTTGGCTCTTTGTTCTTCCAAATAATAATAATAATATACAATTTTATAAATGCTTATCAGATTTCCTTCCAAAACAGCCTTTTGGATTTTGATCAAAATTGCTCCGTAGATCAACCTGGGGAGAACGGAATCTTTCCTTCAGAGGACTTGGTATATATCTCCATTGTTTGAGTCTTCATTAAAGTTTATAATTTTCCCTGTAATGGTTTTAATTCATTCATTATTGTTAAATGATAAATTCATTTAATTCATTGTTAGATTTATTCCTAGGTAATTTATGTCCTCTAAGACTATGGCAAATATTATCTTCTTTTTAATTATTTTTGTTGCTGGTGTATGAAATTGCAATTTATTGTTTTATATTAATCTTTTATTGAGCTACCTTATTAACTTATCTTATTAGATTGAAGTATTTATAGATTATTTTGGGTTTTATATGTAAATGATCATATCACAAGCAAATAGTGATAATTTTATGTTTCCTTCCCAATCCTTCTGCAACTGATTTGTTTTACTTAAGTTAATATACTGGCAAGAACATCTAAGGATAAAAAGGAGTGGTGATCATGCACATCCTCACCTCATTCCAGATTTTGAAGTGTAAGCTTCTAATGTTTCCACATTTGCTTAATTTTTTAAATGTGCTTTTTATTTATTTAGTTATCATTTTTAAATTATTATTTTATCTTAGAGACAGGGTCTTGTTATATTGTCCAGGCTGGTCTCGAACTCCTGGCCTCATGTGATCCTCCCACCTTGGCTTCTCAAAGTGCTGGTATTACAGAAATGAGTTGCTGCAACTGGCCTATATGTACTTTCTATCATGTTAAGGTTATTCTCTTCTATTCCTAATTGACTAAAAGATTTTTTTCTTTAATAATGAACTAATGATGATTTTTTTCAAATGACTTATCTATACCTATTAAAATTACATATGGTTTTTCTCTTTTAGTATGGTAGTATGGTGAATTACATTTGTAGATTTTCTAACATTAAATCAACTTTGCCTTCTTGAGTTAAACCAAACTTTGTCAGTGTATTATCTTTTTTATACACTGTAGAATTTAATTTACTAATACAATCTTCTATTTATAATTTTTGCTTCTATAGTCATAAATGAAACAGCCCTGTAATTTTTCCTTTTCTTCTTGTCATAGTCTGGTTTTGGTATTGGGGTTACAGAGTCCATATAAAATGAGTTGGAGAGTATTTCCCTTTTTTTCTATTCTCCAGAAAAGTTTTTTATGAGACTGGGATGATCACTTCCTCTTAAAATTTGTGGGAACTTGCCTGTAAAATCATTTGGGCCTAGTATTTAATGTGGGATTATTTAACAATACTGCTTGCATTTTTGTAATTGTTGAATTCTCAGATTTAAAAAAATTTCTTCATGAGTACATTTTGTTATTTTCCTAGGAAACTGAGTATTTATCAAACCTTTCAAATTGTTGTTGATAAAATTCCTATTTGCTTGTTAATCTGTACTTTATCTAGAGTGTGTTCCCTTTTTAATTTGTGCTATTACTTCTTTGTGAATAATTTGTCTTAATTTATTACAGATACTTAAATTATAAAAGTTTTCAAATTACTTACATGTATACATACATATGTTAAATATACTTATATGTTACTTCCAATGGGTTGGAGGTGATTCTTATGTTGTGAAAACGCCCTTCTCTTGCGCTTGAGTGGGTGGAGCTGTTTCTTAGAAGGGAGTGAGCTTGGACTGATCAACCAGTGCAAGGCGCCCAAGATAATCTGTTGGTGTGTTTCATAGACCCCTTGGGATGTTAGCAAAAGCAAAAATGTAATGATGTTCAGAACAGAGCTGTAAAATGCAATGCCTTGTGTCCCCCTCCCCTCCAAGCATAATTCTAGGGCTGCCATCCCAGTTTTGCCTCCTAAGGGACAAGCTTGTGAGTGAGTGAGAAAGATGTGGTGTTTCAGCTAGACTACTACAGAGTCCACAGCTTTTCTGTCATTGCTACAGCTATTAAGACCTAGTGACCTGAAGCCAAGAGCGGTGGCTCATGCCTATAATCCCAGCACGTTGGGAGGCCGAGGTGGGTGGATTACCCGAGGTCAGGAGTTCAAAACCAGCCTGGCCAACATGGCAAAACCTCGTCTCTACTAAAAATTACAAAAATTAGCTGGGCCTGGTGGTACGCGCCTGTATTCCCAGCTACTTGGGAGGCTGAGGCAGGAGAATCGCTTGAACCCAGGAGGCAGAGGTTACAGTGAGCCAAGGTCGTGCCTCTACACTCCAGCCTGGCTGACAAAGTGAGACTCTGTCTCAAAAAAAAAAAAAAAAAAGACCTGGTGATCTGACATATAAGTGGGGAAGAAAAGCATGTCACAGTATGATGCTATTTTGTTGTGGCAGAGGTAAAAATCAGTGTCAGTGGTAATACATGTCTCATATACACACATAATGATTTGTCTCAGTGTTGGAAGTATGGGTAATTTTCAGTTTCGTCCTCACTCCAGTATGCAACACATACATTTGTTTTTCACAATAAACATGTGCTACTTTTACAAACAAAAATACATAAAGCTATTTTTCTGTGAAAAGGAAAAGATGTGGCAATTATGCATTACTGTAGTTCTTCGGATTTGTCAGGTCCTGGGTTGTCCACAGGAGCTGTCAGGTGACAGGGGAAACAGCTTGGCCAAAGGGCGAATATGTCAGTGATAAGGGAGACTTAAGTAAAGATTCCTTACACCCTGGGAAGCAGCTCCCTGAGAACAGGTCAGAAATCCATTGTTTGTGGATTTGTGTCTGTAATTCTGGTATTGTCTCTGCTCATTTCCCTGTGTAGTATCTAAGCTTTCAGTCAATCTTCCTGATGGTGTAGGCCTAACTCAACATTGCTCATGAATATGACCGACAGCATTTATGCTTCCACTAAAGCCAGATATCAAAGGGGGTTCAGGTTACCCTGGGGGAGATGGTGTCATTGATTCAAGAAAACTCCATAATGAAGGATTTATTCAGGAAAACAGAAATAGAACTACTTTGCGAAATGTCCTTCCCCACTTGGAAATTCTCTTTCTGGTGCTACCTAAAGGTAGGTATAGGAAAGCAATTTTTTTCACTAAAGTGTCCAGGAATCTGTCTCAAGGGGCTGGATCTTCCCGAACCCAGTATTGCATCAGTTCACGGCCCAACAGGCTGTGAAAGCCAGGGACTTAACAGCCTTTGTCTCTGTAAACCCAAATAGAGAGCTTTAATGGCATACATCTTACGGAAGCCAAAGCAAAGAGGATGGCTATTTTTAACTTGAGGCAGGAAAATGTGGCTGGAAAGGAAACATCTGTCCCAAACTATTCTCTTGAGCTTTATATAGAGGTCCCATCTATCATGAATAAAATAAAATAAAATAATTTATCAAAAATAAAATAAGGTGTTGGTCCAGGCCTGGGTCCGAAAGAAAAAGGCAAAGCTTCCCTACTTCACATTTCTCCCACTTCTAGCCTTTTGAGTTGGGCCTATGGCCTGGAAGAGACCACCTCAGAGGCAGAGCATGGGTGCATGGCTCAAGGACAACCTAATTCCTGTGAATTTTATGGACCCCTCCTAGTTTAACATCTTCATGCAAAATGGCCCCACCCTTTAAGGTTCAGATTTTGCAGACTCTCCAGCCAGGAGTCATCAGAGGTCTAGTACTAGGAGAGTAAGACATTCTAAGATCTTGGTGCTAAGGTCTCAATTTGGAAATAAGGTCTTGGGACCTTAGGAGGTCTTATACTTCTAGCACCAGACCTCTGGTGACTCCTGACTGGGGAGTCTACAAAATTTCCTTGGCAGTTCTGGCTGTTGGTCCTTGAGCAGAGAAGCCATTCTTTCTTCCATAAGCAGCAAGAAAGTTCCTTATTTTTCAAAGACACGCCAGTCACCTGTGTGTCTGACTGAGGTGACAAAGGGGCAAGTGTGAGCCTGCCAAGTGTCAGAGATGTTTTTGCCTCAGTAGAAGCACTATACATCATTCTGAGCACATAGAGCAAGGTCAAATTCACCCATCAGAGGCTCAGGATGAATTAAGTGTTGGAGGAGGTAGGGTTGCAGCAGATGGTGCTCAGGTTGTGCACTGCACAAAGCCAGGAGCTCCATATAGACTGGAATCTATGTCTATTCACATAGACAGGAGATGGAGAAGAGGAGAAGCAAGACAGTGTGTTGTTGGCTCAGGTGGTTCTCAGTCTTTGTCTTGGAGAACTGATCAGAATATTCATGGTGCAGTTCTGTGTTCTTTTTCCCATTTTCTCTTCCTCTTTTTCTTTTTATTTGATTTTTTTTTTCTCTTTCCTGTTTTCAGTCAAAGATTTGGCTAGGAGAAGAACACTTTACTTTTTTTTTCCAAATTGAGTAGAGAGTTGCCAGGAGAAATGACAAGGAAAGAATAAGAGTAAAAGAGCATGTAGGGATCCACTCCCTCCCTCTCCGGGTGCACTCTCTGCAGAGCAGTGTCTGAGCAGCAGGGCTTGGAGGGTGTGAAACAGGGTTGCCAAATTGCATAAGTCTCTAAAAAGATCCATATGTCTGGGCTCTACCAAGCCTCTGAGCTCAGGGAGGGGGCCAATAACATCATCTGCTGGATGGGAGTGCAGTTCTCTTCCTCTGGGGAGGATTAGATGTCAGCTTGAATAGATGCTGTTAGGCTTTTGATGATCCAGATTGGGAATTCGGGGTGCCGGTGTTTGGGGAAGGGAGGAAAGAAGAGGAGCACAGAGCAGAGCAAATAGGAAAGATGAAGTTTGTAAGCTAGAGTCTGAAACATTGAGTAGGAAGGGAGTTTAAAAACCCTGGGACATTGAGTTTTCTTTGAAATTTTTTCCCATGCCAGGACATTTTTGGGGAGCCACTGTGCAGATGAATGCCAAACCATTTGCCCACTTCATGGGAAGTCTAGACTCTTTATTCCCACAATTAACTCTCTATAGACAAGGGAGAGCTCACTGTCTTCCCCGCCACTTCTTCAAGCTCTAAACTATAGCTTCCTTTGGGGTAGAGGGTAGCAGATGGTGTACAGCTGTGGGACACATCTGGTCTTGCGGGGATCAGAGGAAGACACAGAGGCCAGTTGAAATCCCAGTGGCTACCCTGGAGGCCTGTCTACAAAGATCAGGGGTGGTACCCCTGACATCTACCCAGATCCCATCTTGGGCAGACTTCACATTTTTCCTTAGTCCCCCATGCCTCCTCTCTACTCCAGCTTTAACTGAATTACAGGGAGATGATTTTGTGAGAGTGGCCAGGCAGCTGCTTCCCAGATGTGTGCATTCTGCAGAAATGGTCATATCCAAACTGGAGAGCTTTGGGAGGATTGGTTGGGGACATTAAGGACAGGGCCTCGGAGATTCCTCTGAGGATGTATTAACCTATGGGGAACAAGCCCAGTGACCAGCTGACGACCCCAGGGTAAAAGATTGGAGCTAGAGAGGGATTGGGAAGGTCCTGGAATGTTCTCAGCTCTCCTTTCCAAAACTCTGTGTCCAAACATATGACTTCACTACATTTGCCAGATGACCTGATTCATTTAGCATGTATGTGTGTGTTTTCTCAACAAATAGAAAATTATCTTCTCTAGGAAGGTCTTGAACCTACCACTTCTCACCTGGAATATCAGTGGCCTCTACTCTGGTCTCCCTAGGCCTCTACTCTGAACTCCCATTCTTGAGTTGCTCCTGTCCATTCTTCACACAGCAGGTAAAGAAAAGCACAGTTGGCCCTCCGTTTCTCTGGGTTCTGCATTTGTGGATTCAAAAATATTCCCCCCAAAATCGCATCTGTATTAAACATGTGCATGCTTTTTTCTGTTATTATTCCTAAAACTATACAATATAATATCTATTTACATAGCATTTGCATTGCATTAGGTATTATAAGTAATCTAGAGATGATTTAAAGTATCCAGGAGGATATGCATAGGTTATATACAAATACTCTGCCATTGTGTATCAGGGACTTGAGCATTTGCAGATTTTGTTACCCACAGTTGGGGGAGGGAATCCTGGAGCCAATCCCCCGTATTTAAAATTAAAACTGGACCATCTCATTCCCCTGCTGAAAACACTTCAATAGCTTCCTTTTTTTCTAAAATAAAATGGAAAACTTTTCTCCATGGCTTATAAGACCTAAAGGGGTTGGACTCCAACCTGCTTCTCCCACCTCATTTGGTAGACCCTTCCCCTTGCTCCAGCTCCTAAAACTCCCCAAGCTCTTTTCCAACCTCAAACCTTTACTCAAGCTGTTCCTTTGCCGAATTTCTTCTCTCCCCTGCTCACTTTCTGCAAAGTGGCTCCCCCTCCTCTTCTGGTCTTCCCTAACCATCCAATTGAAAATAAGCACCTCACCATTCCCTTTATTCCCTCTCACAGTACTTTCTTTTAGAATCTCATCGTCGCCCTTACCACATTTTACAGTGACATTCACTTGTTTGTTGCTTGTCTTCCCCATTTGATTGTAAGCAACATGAGGGTAGAAACCAGGTATATTTTGTGCTCTGGTGCAGTGTACACCAAAAATAGACATTCAACATTTATTAAATGAATGAATAAAGTGTATCTTTATTTTATTTTGAGTATCCTCCACTCTATTGCTTCCTAAATATATATTTTTACTTCACACATCAGTAAAAAAAAGTTTTAGTGTTAGGGACTGTCCTAGGATTGTCATATACTATTAGAGTCATTTCATAAAGCAAGGTCTTTTTTACAACCTCGAGATAAGAAGAGCATACATTCAGAAAAAAATAAAACCCTCTCCATGAAAGCACAGTTGGTAATATGACACGAGTGGTCTTCGTTTTACTGAGGACCTGCAAAGATGTTGGCATAAATAGCCCCTGTCTGCTGACTGACATTTGGAAACCTTAGCCCAAACTTATAGCTTGTACATACTATGACCCCACCTGGCCCTGGTAGAGTTCTTAGTAGAGTTCTTAGTCACTCTGAATGTCCGTGTGGCCCCATACAGATCATTTCCCTTCTGTGGGGCTCAGTCCTGACCTATGCAGGATGCTAGGGTTCTAAGAAGAAAGTGAGGTGGTGACTGAGGCCCCACTCAGCTTTAAATATACCCACAAACTGTAATATAAGAGAGAGGCAGAGCTGTGCTTTCTACTAAGGGGACTACGAGTGACCCATATCTGAGCCATGCACTGCTGCTGGTTGCAGGGAGTGGGGTGGTCATTTATTTGTGTGAAGGGCAGCCAAGGGAGAGAGGGGAGGCAGCCAGAGTGGGTGGCCGATTCCTGTCTCTGACCCTTGGGGCAGCGCCTGCAGCTCCTGCCAGGCTCCCACACCTCGGCTAAGAATAGCTCAGCTCTTTCCTGCTAGCCTGCAGTCCTCCGGAGCCCAGAGGAAAGAGAACTGGACTGTCTAACCTCAGGCTAGGCTGTCCCTTCCGGCGATTCTCTCCTTCGCTCTGGGGACAAAGGCCTGCCAGGGATTTCAGTTCTAGCCTCTGACGTTCCCATCTAATAATAGTGCTGTGGGGTACAGGGCAGGGTGGTATTCAGGCCACCCTCTAAGGGGTGGGAAGATGGAGGCCTTCAAACTGAAATCAAATGGTTCCCAGTGCTAGGGGTTGGAGAATGGATGCCTAGGGAAGAGAAAGTCATCGGGGACTTCAGCGTAAGCTGAGGTCAGAGGAGGGAGCATCAGACTGAGTCTCAGAGGGAAAAGAAGTTCCTGGTTCTGAGTAGGACCAAGGTGGGCCTGGGCACTTGTGTGGACACTCAGCTCACAGCTGGCTCTGAAGCAGGTGGCCTGAAGACTACACTAGGAGAAACGCGCTAATGACAGATGGTTTACTGGTCCAGAAAGCAAATCTCTGCCTCAGGGACTGGCTCCTGTTCTGACTCCTGAGGTGACATCAGGACCAGCATTAAGCCCCAGTGACTAAGGTGACCATATAATTTGTCACCCAAACAGGGGCACGTTTGACCATGAACAAAGACTGTCAACAATCACACCAGGATGGTGTGCACAGGTGGGGATTGTCCGGGGAGAGCCAGGACTTCTGCTTGCTCTAACCACTATACATTGCTGAGTGTCTGTGTTCCTCTCTCCATAGATTTCTCAATAAGAATACATGAGATGCAATCAATTAAAAAAGAGCTTTAGAGATTGAGGCACCACAGGAATACAGGGATTACAACCAAGCTTCCCTGCATTTCACGGGTCCTGTCCCTTCTGCATAAATCAAGTGGAAGGAAGTTAATTATAGCCGCAGAGCTGTGCTCCAGGGCTAGGAAAGAAAGGAGAACCTTTCTCAGGAAGTCCCATTGCTGGGCTGGGCTGGGGGCCGCCTGGGCAGAGAGATAAGCTGCGCCGATGGGTCGGGAGCAGCAGCCTTGGTGGTTTTCTGCCGCCGAAGTCCTGGCCTGCAGGAAACCCCAGGGAGGACCCCTGCATCCTCTTTTACAGCAGAATAATCTTAGCACCCAGTTAACTGCCCACAATCTATACAACTCACTTGAACAAATAGGCTTAATGTATATTAATTAAGGAGTTTGTAAGGGGCAGATACTCTGTTATGTGTCAGATTCTTGGTTAATTTCTGCAGATTTAACAACAAATAGGACAATAGTCCTGTCTTTTAAGGAACTCACAGTTGAGCAAGGGGAGGCAGAGGGCTAAATAATTTATGAAGTGATGGAACAATGCTGTTTTGGTGGTGATACCTGTTTAAATCGCTCTTTAAACGGATGATAACTGTCTATATAGGAACACATTTGCCAATGCAGTGAAATTTACTGAGAGGCACGTTGGAATATTTGTGAGGAATATAGGTTTGGAGTCAATCAGACCTGAATTTGAATTTCAGCTGTTCTAACTCACAAACTGTGTACTCTTCATCCAGTTTCTTTTTTCCATTCTCTCAGAATGTGATGAGTAAGTTTCTTAACCCTTCAGAGTTGCCTACTCTGTAAAAGGTAGATAGTAATAGCACTCACTTTATAAAGCAGTACTTCTACATTTTAACGTATGAACAAATCACCTGGGAATCTTGCAGAAATGCAGATTCTGACTCAGCAGGTCTGGCCTAGGGCCTGGGGTTCTGCATTTTTAACAAGCTCCCAGGTGATGCTGCTGCTGCTGATCTGAGGACCACACTTTGAGCAGCAAGGTCATAGGATGTTGAAAGATCAACTAAGTGCTGAGCACACATCTAGCAAATAAGTTCAGTACTCAATAAATGTGCCCTATTACTACTCAAATGTAATGTGAAAAATGGTCATTTATCTTCATTCAAATATCTCCCCATGTTATCATAAGTTAAAAGAAAATGTCTCAAGTCAGGGAAGCACTCCCTGCCACATCTCTAGGGTACCATATGAGGCCAGTTCTTTTCATCGTCCATGACATTGGGAAGAAGAGAGGAATGGGAGAATCAGAATGTATTTCTCATACCATATAGTTCAGCAGTAACTTTATGACCCCCAAATCCTCCTGATGTGAGGAGTGGTGGGAACTCTTGTTGAACTGTGACATCTCTCCTGCTGAATGTGGATGCTGTGAAGGCACCACTCTCAGACCCAATATGAACAGTAAATACTAACGGTAAAGTGCAGATATACAAAACATGACTAAAATCCACATATTTTTGTAAGCTTTGGTGGTTTTAAGATATGGCCCCAAATTTGTCAATGCCCTTATTATTGAGAGGCAGGCTCTAGGTCCCCCACCCCTTAAATCTGAGCTAGTGTGTGACTGCTTCAACTGAGTACCACAGCAGTGCTGCTGTGTGACTGCTGAGACCAGAGCAGAAAGCGACCTGCAGCTTCCTCCTGTCTCCTTTGGAATGCTTGCTCTCCTGACACACTCCCCGTCTTGGATCCAGCTGCCGCGTGCCACATGAGAGGTCCTGCCTAGGCGCTCTGGTTGACAGCCTCAGCTGAGCCCAGCCTTTCAGTAATCCCAGCTCAGGCACCGGGCATGTAAACGAAGGAGCTGCCAGATGCTTCCACCTCCCAGTTGTTCAAGTTACCCCCAGCCATTCCAGTTTTCCCAGCTGAGGCCTCAGGCACGGTGGAGCAGGGACAAGCCCTTCCTGCTGTGCTCTGACCCACACACTTCATGAAGAGAATAAAATGCTTGTTGTTCTATGCCAGTAAGTTCTGGCATAGAGCAAGTAATTTGTTCCTCAGCAACAAATAATTCAAACATAAACATTATTTTTTATTTAGTATAAAAAATAAATCTGGTACTTAAGCAGAATATGTATGGAAAAAAATTTTAAATATTGTATTTAAAAATTAAAGATAATATAAAATTAGCTGGGCATGGTGGCACATGCCTGTAATCACAGCTACTAGGAGGCTGAGGCAGGAGAATCGCTTGAACCTGGGAGGTGGGGGTTGCAGTGAGCTAAGATGGCACCACTGCACTCCAGCCTGGGTGACAAGAGTGAAACCCCATCTCAAAAAATAAATAAATTAAAAAAATAAAAATTAACATTAACATTTATCTTGATAAATATATCTTATTTACATATATTAAATATACATATTATTCAATATTATTTATTTGTTATACAGTTAATAGTCCATTAGGTTTTTGAAAGTAAACATCAAGAGCTGGGCCTAGTGGCTCATGTCTGTAATTTCAGCACTTTGGGAGGCCAAGGCAGGAGGATTGCTTGAGGCCAGGAGTTCAAGACCAGCCTGGGCAACATAGTGAGACCCTGTCTCTACAAAAATAAAATTAGATGAGATTTTGAGGTTATGTTGAGCTACGATCAGGCCACTGCGCTTCAGCCTGGGTGACAGAGCAAGACCCTATCTCAAAAAGAAAAAGTAAGCATCAAATCTCTAACAAATTAAATTTAAATTCCACGATTAAGTATTACATCATTAGCAGAGGGAGAGTACATCGTGGGAAAAAAATCTGGCTTTGGAATCAGACAGAACTGGGTTTGAATTCTAACTTTAAAATTTACTCAGTGTGTGATCTCGAGTGGTTTATCTTTCTGTATCTCAGTATTCTAATCTATTAGTTTAATAATATCTACTGCATAGGGGCTGTGGAAGATATTGAATAAAAGTAATTATAGCACATAATATAATTATTGTTGTTATTATTTCCAGAAAGATCTCTCAAGAAAAATGTGTAGTGGTAATTACAAGGTAGTTACAAGGGCAATAAGTGGTGATTGTAAGATGGGAACCTAAGCAACCTGTCGTGAGGCAGACAGAGAGGTTTCTGAGGAAGCCACCCCCTAAATTGAGTCTCAAAATGAGTAAGAATAACTAGGTTAGATATTCTCAGACTTTAGAATTTTTTAAATTTCCAAAAAATGTTGGGGACAAATCTAGGGAAAAATACTTTTAAAAAATCAATTTTCTAGGATGAGTGCAGTGGCTCACACCTATAATCGCAGCACTGGGAGGCCAAGGCAGTAGAATTGCTTGAGGCCAGGAGCTCAAGACCAGCCTGGGCAATATAGTGAGACGCGCTCTCTCTCTCTTAGAAAAATTTAAAAAAGCAATTTTCTAAAATTTTATGTAAATTCAAAGGGCCAATAATAGCCAAGCCAATCTTGAAGAGAACAAAGCTGGAGGTCTTATATTTTTATAAATCAAGATCTATCATAGAGGTAGTAACTAAGGTAGTGTGGTTTTGGAATGAGGATAGATAAACTGATGAATGGAACACAACAGAGTCAGGAACACACTTACCTGTGTTTGGTCACATGATTTATGTCAAAGGTGACAAATCAGAGATGATGACGATACAGAAGAGCAATAGACAAGTGTGCAGAGAAGAAGAAAAGAGTGTCACAGAACCCAAGGGATGAAGAAACTTCAAGAAGGAAGGAGAGATCAACAGTGTCAAATACAGTAGGTGTCTATGAAGCTGAAAAGTAACTCTGAATTTGACTTGCAATGCAATGTTAATATCTTAAAATGGGCTCTTCCAGTCAAGTGGACAGGAGTCAGATTATGGTGTTTTGCAGAGTGAGTAGAAGTGATGGGTTAGACATAGGAAGCCTGGGCTGTTCCTCCAAGAACCTGGATGAGAAGGGAGGCAAAAAATTTACAAGTGTATAAGGAACAGGTGTTCCTTATTTATTTGTTAAGGCTAGCAGAGACTTGAGTATGTTTCTAAGCTGAGGAGAAGATGAAAGTTGAGAGGAAAAGGAAAATACATGTCATTGAAGATGTATTATATTGCTAGTCCAGAGGAAATTCAATGTATTCCAGGAGAGAGAGGAAGATTAAGAGTCAAGAATAACAGGTGGATAAACTGAATTTTATGTATCTTTAAATGTCTCCAGAAACTATTATAATAACATTTCAGTTAAAATAGCCTCAATGCTTGGACATTCTCAGTTATGTCTCAAAGGTCTTTTAGCTGCCTTAAAAAATATATTTTGAAATACTTCAGGCATAAAAAAGGCTATAAAGAGCATTGTAAGGAACTTATGAACTCTCCATTCACCTTAAGAAATGCGACATTACCAGAAGAAGTGAAGAGTCCTTTAGCTCTCATTTCTGATCATGACTTCCTCCCCTCCCCAATATCTTCAAAGGGAATCCTCATCCGGAGTTTGCTGTTTATTGTTCCTGAGCATTTCTTTATACAAAACATATATTTGCACTTATCTCTAAGGGATATATATATATTGTCTTACAATTTTGCATATTTTAAATAAATGGCATCATATATATTCTGCAACTTGGTTTTATTCCTCAATATTTTTGTGAAATTGACTTTTGCTGACACATGCAACTCCAGTTTATTAATTTTTACTGATGTGTGGCATTCCATTATA
Organism: Gorilla gorilla gorilla; assembly: GCF_029281585.2. Classification (NCBI taxonomy): domain Eukaryota; kingdom Metazoa; phylum Chordata; class Mammalia; order Primates; family Hominidae; genus Gorilla; species Gorilla gorilla. The sequence goes on along the minus strand of NC_073224.2, from coordinate 48,848,955 downwards.
TGGATATAACATAATTTATTTATCTTCTCACCTATTGATATTTCCAGTATTTTTCAATTACAAACATTGACACAATGAACATTCGTGTACATGTTACCACGTACACATATGCAACAAATTATTTATGGTACATACATACCTAGAGGTAAGATTGCTGAGTTGTTGGCAAGTGAATATGCTCAGCTTCAGTAAAGCTAAATTCACAAATTGCTATTTGGTGTGGTTGTTCCTATTGATCAGGTCTGGAAAATTCTCAGCAATTATCTCTGCAAATATTCCCTTTGCCCCATATCCTCCATCCTTTCTTTCTGGAGCTCTAATTGAATACTGATCAGAACTTCTCAATATAGCCTCTATATCTCTTAACTTCTCTTTCATATTTTCTACCTCTTTGAATATCTGAGCTGCATTTTAGCAATTTTTTCATTTCAATTTTTTGTTTTTTAGTCAGAGTCATATTCTGTCCCCCAGGCTGGAGTACAGTGGCACAATCTCGGCTCACTGCAATGTCTGCCTACCGGGTTCAAGCAATTCTCATGCCTCAGCCTCCTGAGTAGCTGGGTTTGCTTGCACCACCATGTCCGGCTAATTTTTGTATTTTTAGTAGAGATGGGTTTTGTCACATTGGCCAGGCTGGTCTCAAGCTCCTGGCCTCATGTGATCTACCTGCCTCAGCCTTCCAAAGTGCTGGGATTACAGGCATGAGCCACTGCCCCTGGCCTTCATTTCTGTTTTAATGTTTTATCACTTCTTCACCTTTTGGTTAAGAGCAAGTGTATTATCTATTTTACTATTTACTAATTCAACTAATTATTTCTTCAGTTGTACTTTATTTTAAATCATATATTTTAATTCTAATCTTTGATTTTTATGTTATAAAATACATCACACAGGTAGAGTACTCCAAAATTGGATTGCTTCAAGTGATGTTTATATTTTTAGGGTACAGATTATTTATCAGATGTATGTTGTAATATCTTCTCCCAGTCTGTCATGTGTCCTTTTTAAACATGATTTCTTTTGCTCTGTAGAAGTTTTCAGCTTTAGTGTAGTCTAATTCATCAGTCTCTTCCTTTACGAATTGTGCCTTTTGTATCTTGTATAAGTTTTTTTCTACATTGTAATCTTAAAAATATCATCTCAGAATTTTATCCAAAAATCTTAAGTTTTTTACATTTTGTCTTTAATTCTATTGGAATTAATATTGATTTTGTAATGATGTTGGTATCCAGTATTACTACTTTACATGAGGCTCATTGGTCCAGCATTAATTAGTTACAGGCATACCTCAGAGATATTGTAGATTTAGTTCCAGACCACTGCAGTAAAGCACATAGCTCAATGAATCAAGTCACACATTTTTTTTTAATTTCCCAGTGCATATAAAAGTTATATTTACCCTATACTATAGTCTATTAAATGTGAAATAGCATAAGGTCTATAAAAACAATGTACATACCTTATTTTTAAAATATTTTATTGCTAAAAATGCTAATGATCATCTGAGCCTTCGGTGAGTAGTAATCTTTTTGCTGGTGGAGGGTCTTGCCTTGATGTTGATGGCTGCTGACTTATCAGGGCAGTGGTTGCTGAAGGTTGGGGTGGCTGTGGCAATTTCTTAAAATAAGACAACAATGAAGTTCACTGCATTGATTTAATCTTGCTTTCATGAAAGATTTCTCTGGAGCATAAGATGCTGTTTGACAACATTTTACCCACAGTAGAACTTCTTTCAAAATTGGGGTCAGTACTGAAACCCTGCCCTGTTAACTAAGTTTATGTAATACTCTAAATCCTTTGTTGTATTTCAACAGTGTTCAGAGCGTGTTCACAAGGAGTAGAATTCCATCTCAAGGAACCACTCTCGTTGCTCATCCACAAGAAGCAACTCAACTCCTCGTCTGTTAAAGTTTGATCATGAGATCACAGAAATTCAGTCCCATCTTCAGTCTTCACTTTTAATCCTAGTTCTCTTGTTATTTCCATCACATGTGCAGTTACTTCCTCCACTAAAGACTTGAACCCTTCAAAGTTATCCACGAGAATTAGAATCAACTTCTTCCAAACTCCTGGTAATGTTGATATTTTGACCTCCTCCCATGAATCACGAATGTACTTAATGGCATCTAGAATGGTGAATCCTTTCCAGAAGATTTTCCATTCACTTTGCCCAGATCCACCAGGGGACTCACTATTTATGGCAGCTACAGGGTTACAAAATGTATTTCTTAAATAATGACTTGAAAGTCAAAATTACTGCTCGATTCACAGGCAGCAGAATAGATGTTATCTTAACAAGCATGAAAACAACATTCATCTCCTTGTACATCTCCATCAGAGGTCTTGGGTGACTAGGTACTTTGTCAATAAGCAGTAATATTTTGAAAGGAATCTTTTTTTCCTGAGTGGTAGGTCTCAACAGTGGGCTTAAAATATTCAATAAAGCATCATGTAAATAGATCTGCTGTCATATCTGGGCTTTGTTTTTCCATTTATAGAGCACAGGCAGAGCAGATTTACCATAATTCTTAAAGGCCCTAGGATTTTCAAAATGGTAAAGAAGCATTGACTTCAGCTTAAAATCATCAGCTGCATTAGCCCCTAACAAGAGTCAGCCTATCCTTTGAAGCTCTGAGGTCAGACATTGACTTCTGCTTAGCTATAAAAACCCTAGATGGCATTTTCTTTCAATGCATGGCTGTTTCATCTACATTGAAAGTATGTTGTTTAGTGTGGCCACCTTCATCAATGATCTCGCCTAGATCTTCTGGATAACTTGCTGCAGCTTCTACATCAGCACTTGCCACTTCACCTTCTATATTTATGTTATGGAGATGGCTTCTTTCCTTAAACCTCATTAACCAACCTCTGCTGGCTTCCAGCTTTTCTTCTGCCACTTCCTCACCTTTCTCAGCCTTCACAGAATTGAAGAAAGTTATAGCCTTGTTCTGGAGTAGGGTTTGGCTTCCGGGAATGTTGTGGCTGGTTTGATCTTCTATTCAAACCACTAAAACTTTCTCTATATCAGCAATAAGGCTGTTTCACTTTTTTATCATCTGTGTATTCATTGGCATAACAATTTTATTTCCTTCAAGAACTTTTCCTTTGCATTTACAACTTGGCTGTTTCATGCAAAAGGCCTAGCTTTTGGCCTTTCTCAGCTTTCAACAGCCCTTCCTCTCTAAGCTTAATTATTTCTAGCTTTTCATTTAATGTGAGGCATGTGTGACTCTTCCTTTGTACTTAAACACGTAGAGGCCATTATAGGATAATTCATTGGCCTAATTTCATTGTTGTCATATCTCAGGAAATAGGGAGGCTTGGGGAGAGGGAGACAGAAGGGAGAATGGCCAGTCTGTGGAGCAGTGAGAGAACACACAAGATGTATCCATTAAATTCTCTGTCTTTTATGGGCACAGTTCATGACATCCCCCCAAAATGACATTAGTAACATCAAAGATGACTTATCACAGATCACTACAACAGATATAATAATAATGAAAGAGGTTGAAATATTGCAAGAATTTTCAAAATGTGACACAGAGGCAAAGAGTGAGCACATGCTGCTCAACAATGGTGCCAATGAACTTGCTGGATGCAGGGTTGCCACAAACCTTCAAATTGTAAAAAACTCAGTATCAATATGGAGAGACACAATAAAGTGAGGACTGCCTGTCAGAGTCAGTCTTTTCTTTATCAATCTTAAATGTCATTCCAATCTTAGATAAATGTTCCATGTATGTATATTTCTAGATGCTCTAGTCTATTCCATTCATTTATATTTCTATCCTGTGTCAATACCTCACTATCTCAATTACCATAGCTTCGAAATAAATCTTGATATACAGATGGTAGGGGCAATCCCCTCACTTCATCCTTTTTCTTCAAAAATATCTGGACTATCATTGAACTTTTACTCTTTCATATAAATTTTAGAATCAGCTTACCCAGAAAAACCATGCTGGCTTTAAAAAATTATAATTATGGCAAATAAAAAGATTAAACTGGAGACGCAGGAGAGTTTATGATATTAAGTCTGTGTATCTATACGTTAACATCACAAAGCTAATTCTTTAAGTTTTTTTTTGAAATGAAGTCTTGCTCTGTTGCCCAAGCTGGAGTGCAGTGGTGCCATCTTGGCTCACTGCAACTGCCACCTCCCGGGTTCAAGCTTTTCTCTTGCCTCAGCCTCCCCAGTAGCTGGGACAACAGGCATGGGCCACCATGCCCAGCTAATTTTTGTATTTTTAGTAGACATGAGGTTTCACCATGTTGGCCAGGCTGGCTCAAACTCCTGACCTCAAGTGACCTGCCTGCCTCGGCCTCCCAAAGTGCTGGGATTACAGGCATGAGCCACTGTGCCTGGCCTGTTTAAGTCTTTTTTTAATGTCTCAAGACATTTTATCATTTTCTACCCCAAATGAATGCAGTTTTGCTGTTAGATTCATTCCTGGGTAACTACTGCTTGCCATTACCAATGATATCTAAATAATTTGTTGTGTCGTATAGGAAGAAACCCATTTTTGTACATTCATACAATCAGCAACTTGGAACTTGGATTTATTTTAAATATACACAATCAAATCAACAGTGAATATGACAGTTTTATCTCTTCTTTTACATTTATTTCTTTTTCTTTTCTTGCTGTGCTGGCCAGAACAGAAAGCATGATGTTAAATAGAAGCAATGAATCTGGACATCTTTGTTCTGTTCCTGATTTTAAAGGAAATATTTCTGACATTTCACCAGGAAGAATAATTTCCTTTAAGTTTAGACCAATGGTTCTCAAACTTCTGTGTGTTTTAGAATTTCCTTGACCACTCAATCACAACAATCACAGATTGCTGGATCCCAGCTCCAGGATTCCTGATTCAGTAGGTCTAAGGTAGGATTGGAGAATTTTCATTTCTAACAAATTTCCAGGTGCTACTGATGCTGCTGGCCCAGGGGCCATGTTTTAAGGCTCACTGGATTAGACATAAATTTTGTTGGAGACTGACAGCTGTTTTCAATTCTCTTACCTATTCTTCCCTTCCCCCTTGGTAATAGAACCCTGATTTTTAGTTGAGAACATTGCAGCCCAGGGAAAAGACTACAATTCCCAGACTTACTTATTGTTAAGTGTGGCCATGTGACTAAGTTTGGGCCAAGAAAATTAAAGCTAAGTGTTGTTTGAGATTTCTGGAAGACTCCTTAAAAGAGAGATGTTCCGGTTATATATTGCTATGAAGGAAACTGCATACTCTCAGAGGCTCAAAACAAACATTTTGCTTTGCTCACAGTTTCATAGATCAGGAATTCAGAAAGGGTCTGGCTGGATGGTTTATCTCTGATCCACATGGTGTCAATTGAGATAGCTAGGGCTGGGGCATCCACTTCCAGGATGACTTCTTCACTCTTATGTCTGGCACCTCTGTGCTCCTTGATCTCTTATCACATGACTTCTCTTCCTCCAGGGCCTTTCTATGGAGCTTGGGCTTTTCTCACAGCATGGTGGTCCCAGAATAATCACCTTGAGCCTGGCTGCTAGGAGGAAGGAAGCAGTAGCCATGAGTCCAGTTAAGGGATATGCCTGGAATTGGCACAGTGTCATTTCTGCCATATTTTATTGGTCAAAGCAGAAAATCCTTCAATATTCATGGGAGTAGAGAAATAACTCCATTCTTTGGTGGGAGAATGGAAAGGTCACATTGCAAAAGAACATTTGGGATGAGAGATATTGCTGTGGCCATATCTGGAAAATAGGAACTGCCACAGGAGGGATGGGAAGCAGATGTATGATGGCTGTCTTGGACCATGAAATTGAAGCCAAGCATTGTGATGGCAAAGTAGAGAGAAGCCTAGGTCCCTGATGATGCCATAGAGTCACTATACCATCACTGGTGTTTGAGAGAAATGATTTTTTTTCTCTCGATATTTGAAGGAGATTTCTGTTATGTGCAGATGATTCTAATCCTAATTAATACAATACTCTTTTTAACATAAACCAGTATTAACCTTTGTTAAATTTTTTCCAGAATCTATAGCAGTAATCATATTGGTTTTTTTTCTTTAATTGGTTAGTATAGAAAATGCTGTTAGCACATTTTTTTTTTTTTTTTTTTTTTTTTTTTTTTTTTTTTTGAGACAGGATCTTGCTCTGTCACCCAGGCTGGAGTGTAGTGGTACCATCTCAGGTCACTGCAATCTCCACCTCCCAGGTTCAAACAATTCTTCTGCCTCAGCCTCCTGAGAAGCTGGGACTACAGGTGTGCACCACTGAGCCCGGCTAATTTTTGCATTTTTAGTAGAGACAGGATCTCACCATGTTGGCCAGACTGGTCTCAAACTCCTGGCCTCAGGTGATCCACCCACCTCAGCCTCCCAGAGTGCTGGGATTACAGGCGTGAGCCACCACACCTGGCCCGTTTTCTAGTATTTTGTCTTGAATTCTGTATCTCTGCTTATTAATGGGTTGATATGTGATTTTTCTTTCTTACTGTCCTAGTATGCTTTTGCTTTAAAGTTCTATTAGCCTGGTAAAATAAGTGGTTAGTATTTCTTCTTTGTCTATTATCTGGAAGTATTTATATAAAGTGGAATTACTTGTTCCTTGACTGTTTTATAGAACTCACCACTAAAATGTCTGAGTCTTGGGTGAGAATGTATCTGTGTGGGTAAATTTTTATCCTTATTCAACTTATTTAATAATTATAGCAACATGCAGATTTTCTATTTATTTTTTAGTCAGTTTTGATGTGTAATATTTTCTCTTTGATCTAAGTTTTCAAACTTTAAAGTACATACTTGTTCATACTAGTCTCGGTATTTAAAACTATCTTCTATATCTACAGTTATGAGTTATTTTCAAATTCCAATATTTATTATTTTCCTTCTTTCTTTTTTAAAAAAATTAAGGAAGGAGACCACCTCTCTTATTGTCTCATACCTCAGAAAAAGAAAGAGGAAGTAAAAGTTAAAGAAAGGTAAAAATGAGATCAATAAACAGCCCTGTGCTGCACCCCAGACCTGGTCTAGTAGTTAAAAATCAACCCCTGACCTAACCACTTGTATTATCTGTAGATTCCAGGCATTGTATGAGAAAGCACTGTGAAACTTTCTGTTCTGTTCTGTCTTGATTACTGATGCATGCAGCCCCAGCCACGTACCCCATGCTTGCTCAATCAATCATGACCCTTTCACACGGACTCCCTTAGAGCTGTAAGCCCTTAAAAGGGGCAGGCATTTCTCTTTTGGGGAGCTCTGTTTTTTGGATGAAAGTCTGCTGAAGCTCCTGGCTAAATAAAGCCACTTCCTTCTTTAACCCAGTGTCTGAGGGGTTTTGTCCACGTCTCATCCTCCTGCAAAATCAATCTAGTTACAAAGTGTCAGTCTTTAAAATCTCAAAACATCAACTTTTGGCTTTGTTCTCTGTGTGCATTCTGTTGTTCTTTTTGCAATTTCTTAAGACATTTAGCTCATTAATTTCCATTCTTATTTTCTAATATAAATATTTAAGTCTGCAAAATCGCCACCAATATCTCCTTTTCTGTGTTACACATAATTGGATATGTAGTATTTTACTACCATTTAAGCTTATGTTTTTTCCAATTTCCACCTTGATTTATTCTTCAGTACATGGATTTTTTAGAAGCATTTTTAAATTTTCAAAAATCTTGGATTTGTTATCTTTGTAAAGAAACCACTTAGTTCCATTTTGGTCGGAATAGATAGTGTCTATGATATGACAACTTTCCTACTTACAGAGACTTGTTTAATAACCTAATAATACATGTTCATAAGTGTTCCTTTACTTGAGCAGATGTACATTTGCCCATTGGTAGATTCAGAGTACTATATACAGCTACTGGAATAAATGTTGATTATATCATTTAAATCTACGGGTAGCTGATTGACTGCTTAATCTATTAATGTAATATTGTTGTGATTGATTGCATTAAAATCTTTCACTAAGTATATAGATTTTTGTTGTTTTCTTTTCATAGTTCTATCAATTTTGCTTTGTATGTTTGAAACTATATTATTAGGTATAGAATGGGATAGAATTAAAAAATAAAATAATATTTAATTATATTAATCTTCAGTAAGCTTTTTGCATTAAAGTCTATCTTGTTTGATATTAATATAAATACATGAGTTTTTTTCTATCAGTATTTGCCTGAATTACTAACTTGCCTCTTACTTTTGACATTTCTGCCTCTTGTGTATTTACATTTAAGATGTGTCTTTTGTAAACAGTATTAAGCTGACTTTTTATTTTAATCATCTCTATCGTTTAATTGGTAGGTTTTTAGTCTACTTACAATTATTATAATTATTTATTCATTTAGATTTATTTCTATCATTGTATTTCATGTTTCCTATTTGTCCTACTTTTAAAAACTCTTTTTTCTTTATTTTCATTTTTTTAGATAGGTCATTTTTCTTAATTCAATTTTTTTCCTCTTATACTAATTTGGAAGTTCAGTGTTCTATTTCAATTATTTGAGAGGTTAGACTTAAACTTCTAGCAGTATATTAATCTTATCAAAGTCCAAAATTAATACCTTCATTTTTTTCAAACATTCAAGGATTTCCCCTTTTGTGTTACAGGATATTGTATTCTGTTAATTGAAATCTATTTTCATTCGTTTTTCATCAGCAAATATTTATTGAGTGCTTACTGTATGCCAACACTGTCATAGTAGCACACAATACATCAGTAAACAAAATCTTCCAAAATAAGAATTCTTAACCCCCACCCTTATAAGGTCAGCCTATAGTTAAGAGTTCTAGGGGAACTTTTTTTTGTCCCTACTCCACCATACCCCCAAAGACCAGATGCAAAAAGAAAAATTTCCTTGTGATTTATCTTTATATAAACTGTCAGAAATAAAAGTGGAAATAAACAATTAAATAGCACATACATACACATTTGTAAAATATGTATAGATATATGTATATGTGTGCATATCCATGCATGCATATAAACAAAGATTTTATCAGAATATATCCCTGTGTACTTTAAAGACTCCTATTTGTCACAAAGCTGATTATCAAAAATAAAAGGAAAAAAAAGCAGAAAAAGAAAAAAAGCATACCTTCTCCTCATTTCCCCTGTCTACATCAGCCACATTCCTCTCTTTTTACAAATTCTTTTGGCATTTACCTCCATATTTATTTAAAAAACATGCTTATATTACTACTTCCTGATTTTTTCTATTTCGGTCATTACAAGTAAATTCCCAAGGTTGGCAGACGGGGTTTAGCTGTTTTGCTTTACCTCCTCCATTATACCATTTACTCTCCTGCCCCACAAGGTTAATTCCAGGGATGACAATATGTGGTTCATTTTGCACAGTTATATCCTAATACTGATGTGGACAATCTTTATTTTGCATTTACTATTTTAAAATTATACAAACTCTATAGGTGAACAAAGTAACTTAAATATTTTCTGCCTTTTCTGAACTATTTTTTTATTTTCCCTGCTAATAAACATAGTCTTGAGTTTTTACTTCGTGTGGGTTTTGTTCATCTATATAGCTGAGTGCTTGATAAGTCTTTTGTCTCTGGAAACACATATCTGGCCATTCGGGGGTGTTAAAAGAAAAACTTTAGACAAATTCAATTTAGCAGAGTCTATGTATTTATTTATTTATTTTCAGACAGAGTCTCACTCTGTCACCCAGGCTAGAGTGCAGTGACATGATCTCGGCTCACTGCAACCTCCGCCTCCCGGGTTCAAGTGATTCTCCTGCCTCAGCCTCTTAAGTAGCTGGGATTACAGGTGCATGCCACTGCACTGGGCTATTTTTTTTTTTTTTTTTTTTTTGGTATTTTTAGTAGAGACGGGGTTTCACCATGTTGGTCAGGCTGGTCTCGAACTCCTGACCTCGTGATCCACCCGCCTCGGTCTCCCAATGTGCTGAGTTACAGGTGTGAGCCACTGCGCCCGGCCAGCAGAGTTTATTTAAGCAAGAGTGATTCACGAATCAGGCAGTAGCTAGAATCAATAGAGGTTCAGAGAGCTCCACTCAGCAAAGTGGAGCTCTTTATAGACAGGAGGAAGTGACACACAGAGATAGCTTGCTTTCTATCTCTATAGAGATAGCACGGCATTTGCTCTATTTGAACATGGTCTGATTAGCTGGCAGCCTGTGACTATTATTTGTTATAAGAATACTCTTAAGGTGGTTTGTCATTTGTGTACACGCTGAGGTTGCAGTTTGCTATGTAAAAATTCAAAATACAGAGGCAGCTTAGGCCAAATTTAATTGAATTTAATAGGGGAAAATATCTTGAACTATTTTGTTGTCTGGGTATTGGACTTTCTGAACTAGCCCTCTGGCTTTCTTTTCTTTTCAATAATATTTTCCATCTTGTGTTTTTACTCTATCCTGGGTGATTTTCAACTCTTTTATTACGTTTTGTTTTCTGAATGTTGTTTCTTTTTTTTTGTTTTTTGTTTTTGGCATTCTGGGTTTTTTTTTTGTAATATCTTTTCTTCTCTCATCCCTTTGAGAAAAGATATTAGTATCTTTCCACATCTCTGTGAGAATATTAATGATAGTTCTTTTAAAAAATGTTTTTTCTTCCTGCATAGTCTCCATTTTTTCTAAGTTGCTTTACCACCCTGTTTACATGTTTGTTTGATTTGGTTTATATGTATCCTGATAGAGGCTTTCTTTGATATCTGATGACCCTTGAGTGTCTGTTCATATTTACTGGCTATGGGAGCACCAGTGACCTGATTGGTGAGGCTCTGAGAGTGAGGGTTTGGGTTGCAGCTGAGACATATCTTTGGGGAACTCCTTGGCATCAGTAGCTTTGGATCTTTCCTCTTGTGTTTGTCAGAGGCTCCAGGAAGTTTTCCATTCTCCTGTCTGGGATGTTTAGTGCTAGCTGAATATGTCCTGGGAACTAGTGAGAGAACAGGCTAAGTCTCAGCATTCAACTGATGCTCTGTTTCCAGAATTATGCACCTGTCCTAAGCAGGCGCTGATGTCTGGCAGTCTAGTGATTGTCTTACATCCTTCAGTGACTAGATCTCTGGTCATTTTTCTGCATTTGGGAAGGGACAGTTACCTATGGTATGGGAGGAGGAACAAGTAGGAGGTAGGTGGAAATGTGGAGATTAACTGTTTCTTAAAATGACCTGCAATCAATTATTTCATTTTTAACTTTAACTTTACCTTCACTTCCTAGAGGTTCCTCCTGCCAGTTCTAAGCTTTTGGGAGATTTTAAAATTAAAAGTCTGTTTTTGTTTGTTTGTTTGTTTGTTTGTTTTAGCTTTCCCCAGTACAGGATTAGGATTCAGCCTTCTACAGTTCTTGTAAGTCAGTTACTGCTCTTCCATATGTTTTTAAGCTTCCAATGTTCTACCATTACTGATCTCTCCTGCACCTCTTTATTCTTGTGAAAAAATTTTCTTTGCTCCCATTTTAGTGGGGTTTCAGAAAGGGATAACAGTAAATGATAAAATAATCCTTTGTATGCATCCAGAAGTAGCATGCATTTTTTCTGATTCTCCTTCAGTGAGTAAGTATGGTTCTTCAGTAAGTGTGGCCCTATGGTTCCACCAATAGTGCTCTCCAGAGGTCTTGGTTCAGGTCCCACAGAAAAAAAGGCCTTCTTTCTTTTCCTCTTTATTGTGGTTTAAATCAAAACTTCTATTTGACCAATTGAAAAAATTCCTCTGGACAGCTTGGCATGGAGCACGGATTTATAAATCTGATTTCTTGTTCCTTTAGGGATTTCTTTTAATTTTTTGTGAGCTCAGCTTTGTATTTAAAAGGATGGATGTCTCTCAGGACTGGCAATGGTTACTTAGGCAGATAATGTCATATTTATCCATTCATTTTACAAGCAGTATTTAACCCTATGTATACCCTGTGCTTGAAGGTATGGAGAGATATGTCCCTGTTGTACATGTGCCCAAGAGGACTAGAGAATTGAACAGAATAAAGCAGATTTGAGCAGCGTCCCTAATTGAGCACAAGAGGGTCGCCAACCCAAGGTGTTGGAGAGAACCACGAAGTAACACATAAGGAAGGGCACGCCCACAGGTTATGGTCAAAGGAGGCTTGGAAACATGGCAGGAATTGGATCACTGGAAGGAGACATTTTAATTTGACACACACACAAAATGGAGAGTTAATGTTTCCTGAACCTGAAGCTGTTATGATCAAATAGTGTTTCACCAGAGAATTTTGAGAGCTTTATATATTGACCATGAGACAAGGAGGGACAGGGATGACTAGAGATAGAGAAACCAGCTAGGAACAACCACAATAGTCCATGGACCAACTGTGGCTTTCACACTCATTTTTTTTTTCTTTTTGGGAGAAAGATAATTTATAAAGGTCTCAACTATTTCAAATGTGTGTGTGGTTTTTTTTAAATTTGATTTAGGATTCAAACTTTACTTCAATATCAGAGGACTCTGAAGTTCTCTTAGAAACATTATCTAGAGTCATTTGCTTGCCAAATATTTCTAAGTAGCAACAACAAAAACAATTAAATTCTTTGTAGTTAAAAGGCCTTTCTAGATGTGAAAAAGAACATTTGCTCATAACACCATTTAATTCTGCTTTCAGTCTGTAACCTCAGGCATCCTGAGACATCCAAATCCAATTTATTCTGGAAAATGTTTTAGATTTCGAAATTTCAGATAACTAGAGCCTATATTTCATTTTTTTAAAATTTGCATACCCTTTTAAAGTTTAACACAAGAAAATCAAAGAAGCCATAATTACTGTAAATAAAAAAATAAAAAGGCATTTTTTTTAAACCCCAAGAAATTTCCCCAAATTTCACTGAAACACTGTCATAAATCTATGTATTAATCCATAAAGATTTCTGAAAGGTATAAAGGATTTAAAATGTCAATTACATTTAATTCTCATTAGTTCTAATTAGTGAGGATAGACAAATACTACCTTCAAAAATACCATTTTTTAATATCCAATACAAATTAGGTTGTCTTTTTACCTGCTTATACATATTTTTTTATTTATTATCCTTTCTCAAAACGCTTTTTCACTCCCAACCTTCTTTTTAGTGATTGGGTTTTTGTTCATATACTTTCTTCACAGGCTTTTCCACTTTTTTAGAAAGCATTTTCACTTAACAATGTGGAGAAGATGACAATGATAACACACAGGTTTCAACAGCACAACAAGCAATGCAAGCAAAATAGAAGCCATCTTACAGGCAAAGCAGCTAGATCCAACTGCAGGGCACCCTACACCCTCCTGCCCAAACTTGTGTTCAAATTATAAGTTTTCACTGGCCCCAGCATGCAGATATTTTATAGCAGGTTTTCAATTAGGGTACTGCATGTGGGATAAAAATGGACGCAAGCCATTACAGGGAATATTTGCAGAGTGAGAATTCAGGTAGTAAGGGTTATCTATATTGTGCTCTGTGCGCCCACTGTCTTCTCTAAAAAAAACTAGGTGAAAAAAATTTTAATTAACAAAATATATACAAACAAAATACAAAAATACAAAAAGGAAGACAAATTATTATATTTATTTTCTTATGGTTTGCATTCTGTCTTCTGATCAGACAACAAATCCCTTTGTGGAAATGACCTCATTTTACAATTCAGTCCAACAAATGATGCTGGCCGCCCACGTGGTGCCAGGCACAGCGCCAGGCACTGGAGGCAGGGAGCTACTTATGACGCAGACGGAGCACCAAGGCTGAGCTTGTAAGCTCGCTCCGGAAAATGTTTGTTTCCTCCCAGTTTCCATGTCTGGATGCCTTGTATTTGCCTCTAGGTAACTGGGTTATTTCTCCACAGCACTCCCCTCTCCAAACAAAAGCTTTCCCCAACCATAACCAGCAAGACAAAATAGCAATCTGGTCATTTATGTTGATATTCACCCAAAACGTGGTCATTAAAATAAGAGCATCAATTTTTACGTCGCTATTAATTACTTATCATTGTTTATAATGCTTATATATTTTAGAGCGAAATATAAAGAAATAAAAACAGGGAAGTGCAAACTGAGTATCTACCTCCCATTAAACTTCAACTTTAGTTCTAACCATTTCTTTATCTAACCCCGTTTTTCTTATTTTGTAAAAACAACCTTTAAAGTGTCCAGTGCCACAAAATCCTAGCTTTTCAGAGTTTCAGAAACTAGAGTCTTTTTCTCTCTCTGCTTCAGGGCTTCTGATAGTTCTTGGGTCAAAAGCCTGTAGTTATTTACGTATACTTACTAGAGAAAGGGCATTCTATTTTACTGTTTGCTGCCATGAATAGACTCTGACGCATTTTAACTGGCCGGCTAGACTTTCAGAGGAAATCTGGCTTTAAAGCTTTCAGAAGAGACCTTCCTCTTTCTTTTTCTTTCATAGTTAGAAGAGGAGTCCGGGCACGGTGGCTCACGCGTGTAATCCCAGCACTTTGGGAGGCCGAAGTAGGTGGATCACTTAAGGTCAGGAGTTCGAGACCAGCCTGGCCAACACAGCAAAACCCTGTCTCTGCTAAAAATACAAAAATTCTTCTGGCTGGTGGCGTGCACCTGTAATCCCAGCTACTGAGATACAGAAGGCTTAGGTGAAAGAATCACTTGAACCTGGGAGGTGGAAGTTGCAGTGAGCCAAAATCACTGCCACTGCACTCCAGCCTGGGCGACTCTGTCTCAGAGTCTTAGAGTGAAACCCTTTCTTAAAAAAAAAAAAAAAAAAAAAAGGTAAAAAAGGGACAAATTAATTTTAATAATATAACTTTATATAACTTAATACACTTAAAATACTATATTTCAATATGCAATCAATCTAAAAAATATTGAGATATTTCAGATTTATTTCTCCTTACTAAATGTACTTTACACTTACAGCTCACCAAATGCAGATGCTCAATTTTTACAGGAAATAATTGAGTTGAAGTGTATGATTTTATAAAATTTACAGTTGGAAAACTATATTCACATACATAAGGTGTTCCAAATATACTTAAAATGTTTTCCATTAACTGAAAAATCATTCTCCTTTAATATTTGCGTCCATATGTACAAAACTGGTCCAGCTCTTTTTCCTTTAACCATAATTGCTTTAAAGTCAATTTAAAGCAAAAGCTATCAGTTTCAAAACTATCAAAGTTAATTTATTAACTCTTGTGCGAACTCGGCATTATTAATATTGACTCAAAATGATATTGATAGATTGAAAAGCAACCGTTTATAAGTATCCACAATGAGTTCTTTACACTTTTTCTTGCAGTTTTGATAGCCAATTTAAGTAATGCTATCCATTACAATTACAATCTTCTGCATATTGACTCATATAAGAAAATGATAAAGATTGTTATTATTGATTAAATTATGAAAAGTTTTTATTTCATTTTAAAATCTTGTATCTGTCCAGAGAGGCCACAGATAAGCATTACCTTTCCTTGGAGTTTCAAGTTTAGCTCATTTATATGCAGTGTGATATCACTGTGA
This sequence comes from Gorilla gorilla gorilla, assembly GCF_029281585.2. Taxonomy (NCBI): domain Eukaryota; kingdom Metazoa; phylum Chordata; class Mammalia; order Primates; family Hominidae; genus Gorilla; species Gorilla gorilla. The sequence goes on along the minus strand of NC_073224.2, from coordinate 48,833,517 downwards.
AAACTTAAATCACATCGCCATCTTTTGTCTTTGATGTTTGAATATTTGGCAGTTTTTCTTTATTTTCAAAAAATATTGAATTGGAATTAACAGTACAGTAAATCTTCGTAAAATTCTTTCACGACTCAACCAAAGAGCACTGTCAAAGAAGGCATGAGGTCATTGAACTCATTGTCTTCTATTTCTTTCAACAGTTCTATAAACTTGTGATGATTCATTGCACCTGCATGTATGCACTGAATGATTTTAACAATGTATCCATGACACATTTCATGGAGTTTGTTTCAGAAAACGAGCATAAATATTTTTAAGATGTATCATACAGTGAAACAAAGAAGTAAAGAAAATATCAGTCCCTTTAGAAAAATTCCAGTAAGTCTGATTTTTAGCTTAACATAGATGGAAAACTGTTTGTTGTGTTAGAAGCTAATTTTTTAATAACTAGCTGAAATTCTTCAACAGATGTAAAATATTGAAAAATACTCATGCCATGGGTTTAATATTTTAGGCCACGAATAGACAATAATTATTAGTAAATTAATAAGTTGTTAGGGACAAAATATACCCAAAGCATTAATTTGGCAGTGTATTTTATATCTCATGATTTATCAAAAGCTAAAAACAACAACCACAAAATTTGCAGTTTTTTAGATTTTGAATCAGCTGATCTCTGTTGTAGTTAAAGAGATCTTGTATTTTATAAGCAATTTTTTGGTGGCTTAGTTGAATTTTTTTTGTGAAATATCTTTTTTGTCTTTATCTCATAATTTTCTTAAAAAATTATATAACTGAAATAGTTTCTTTTATTATCCTTCCATGTAAAAAATGTGTGTGTGTGTGTATGTATATGTAAGAACCAAAGCAAAATTACATTTGGCCAAAGTGACAAGCTGGGACCTGTAAAAAGTCTTAATTTTTTCTTAGATATTTAATTCTAATTTCAGGTAATAAATTCCATTGGTTCTTTTTTGAATGTTGAGAGAAAAATTATCAAATTCACTATGTAGTTGCCAAAAAATCTCAATATTTTTGTACTTTATTATACTTAAATAAATTTTATACAACAGCTTTCTTATTTTGTGCATTAGCAAATTGCAGTGCTATTCATTGTGAAATTTGCAATATACTTTTTCCAGTCTCTCTTTATTTTCAGTTCCCATCATAGTACTAGCTTCTGCACCTCCATGCAATTCTGCATCAGTAACATGTCTTCATTTGAATTTTAAAATTTATCCATACTTTTTTTTAACCAGACAAATAATTTAAATGTTACAACTACAGTAATAATATTTTCATTTCATTACCGGCTATGATTTATATAGGTGTCACTCTAACTTTTTGTGTCTACATAAAATATTCAAATAAGCATATTATAATGTTACATCACTATATAGCAAACAATTATTTAAACTGAATCAATATGTGGACATCAACTAAATTAATGATGTATTTACATCTAATACTAGAAACAATGCATGTGCTCTACATATACACTGTAATACAATAACATCTTTTTTTTTTTTTTTTTTTTTTTTTTTTTGAGACAGAGTCTTGCTCTGTTGCCCAGGCTGGAGTGCAGTGGTGCAATCTTGGCTCACTGCAAGCTCTGCCTCCTGGCTTCACACCATTCTCCCACCTCAGCCTCCCGTGTAGCTGGGACTACAGGTGCCCACCACCACACCCAGCTAATTTTTTGTATTTTTAGCAGAGACGAGGTTTCACTGTGTTAGCCAGGATGGTCTCAATTTCCTGACTTCATGATCTGCCCGCCTCAGCCTCCCAAAGTGCTAGGCCATTACTGGCATGAGCCACCGAAATGTTAACCTACAAAGGGATCAAGCTATGTTATTGGAAAACTCTTTTACACAGTTTCAGCTTTTAAATGTAAATTAATTACAATTATGTAAAATAAAAAATTTAGTACCACAATGGAACTATCCATATTTCAAGTGCTCAATAGCCATATGGTAGCTAGTGTTTACCATATTGGATACTGCAGCTTCTAATTATGTGGTAACTAGACCTGGTAGACACCTAGCTCAGTCCCTCAGTCAGGGATTTTGATTCCATTTCCTTGAGTGAATATTTAAAAACACACATGAACAGATATTTAAAAAATATGATTAAGCTATTATTTATCGTGACTCCTCTAAATAAGGATGTAATAAAATCACAATGTAAACTAAGAATAAAAAAATCTCAACTTGCAGAAATCTAGCTTTCATACTTTCCACATTATTTTTTATAACATAGTATATTGAATAAGATTTCCATGTAAACCATTAAGCACAATGTCTGGAACATAAGAAGTCACATGCTTGTTTGTTTTTTCACTATGTCATCTGATTGCTAATGATTTTGAGCCAAAAAAGGGTGGTGCTGTTGTCCATTTGTTGATGCTGCTGGGGATGAGGGGATTGATGCTGCCCTGGGAGATTGATGGTTGAGAGCCAAGACTGGACTTCTAAGACAGCAGATGTCTCCACCCTCAACCTCTCCCCCAACCCATAAACCCATCTCTTGACTGCCAGGGTGTCTGGGGCTTGCTCACCACATGGGCTTAGCATCTTAAGCTGGTGTCTTACTGCTAGGCCCCCTCTTCTCTGACCATATATATAGAGAAAGCTGGCCACTGAGTGGAGGGCCTTGCTCAAGGGCAAGCTTGTGGGGAAGAGCAGACTAAGCCTTCATTCAGTGTTTTTTTCAGGAGTAAGGAAGGGAGATCTCCTTCCTCTGCCCCCAATCCCTGTGTATCAGAATGTCCTGCAGAGGGTCAGGGAAGGGACTGCATAGCTTTACTCCCCTGGTCCTAAGGATTACCTTAGGACCTTACCTTAAGGAGAAGCCTCGAGCCCTTCTCCCATAATCGCAGCGGTTTCTACCCTGGCTAGTTGTGCCTATTAAAGATTTTTATATGCTCTAGGTTACTGAAGTCTGAGTAAGGCAGTCTCTACAGGAAGCAAAATTAAGGATTTTCCAATATTTTGCATTTGGGGAGGATACCTCATCCCACCTTAAAATTGGTAAGTGTACTATTCAACTTTTGAATACTGGACTTCTAAACATTGTCAGGATACAGTGTTATCATAAATGAGGAAAAGGAAGTTTTAAGAGTAAACGTCGGTATTTATTGAGAGCTTATCATATCCTAAATATCTCATTAATCCTCAAAGCAAAATTTATTGAGGTTGCTTTTATCTCCAGTTTGGGGACGATGAACCAGAGGCAGCAAGAAGATAAATAACTTTCCCAAGGACATACAACTAGTAAAGCGTGGAGTGAAGATTCAAACCTAGGCAGTCTGACTCTAGATTTGATTTCTTTGTTCTTATACACATGTGTGATATGTATCTATATAAAATATCCCTAGCTTGGTGAAGTAGGAATAATAGTTTAATTATATGCTAGGCTCATGCCTGTAATCCTAGCATTTTGGGAGACTGAGGTGGGTGGAACGCTTGAGCCCAGGAGTTCGAGACCAGCCTGGGCAACATGGCGAAACCCTGTCTCTACAAAAATTACAAAAATTAGTAGGGCGTGGTGGCATGCACTGGTAGCCCCAGCTACTCGGGAGGCTGAGGAGGGAGGATCACTTGAGCCTGGGAGGTCACGGCTGCAGTGAACAGTGATCGTGGCACTGTGCTCCAGCCTGGACAACAGAGTGAGACTCTATCTGAAAACAAACAAACAAAATCCCTATTATTATTATTATTTTTACTTTTAAGCCTTTCTGAAAAGAAATCTTAAATATCTATACAGTGCTTTACTTACGTTTGCTTATAATGCTGATCCAATATTTTTGTTGTTGTTGCTATTGTTTAATTAATTTAACTTTCTTCATTTGAGGTTTAAAAATTGTCCTGCCTCCTACTTTAGAAAGGACTCAAGATTAAGACATAGGGCAAGATAAGATAATTAACAGTAAAGTTCTGCAGACTACATCTGAAGGAACAAGAGAGAGTGGCAATGAGGTGCTGAAATCAAACTGATTGGCACACGTGGGCAATAAACTGACTGTAAGCTTTCTGGCAGCCAAAGCAAAAACTAAACATGTTGGATTGCATAGTTTTTGTTTCCTGACAATAAGATGGATAAAATTCAGCTGCAGACAACTTAAGTAGGAATTGATTGCATGAGGCTTTAATAAAGGGAATTCAACAACAACATGGAAAATATTTAACCCAGGTTTTATGAGACACAGAAGAGTCATTCAGATACTTGGTTGTCATATTGTTCTTAAATAAGAGCAGATGTCCTTACATACTAACTTGATACTTGTTAAATCGTCTCTCTAAGGCTGTAAAAACATAATGCTGTGTTTTTTTTTTTAAGACCTAAAATCATGATTAGAACTTGGAGATTCTCTGATGGGTAATTTATGTGCAATTCTCTCAAATACCAGATTCTTTAACAATCACTGGTCACATGCTAAATACCTGTAAATAATGAGCAAATCCTCTAAACAATACAGATTTTTCCGGTGTTTATGAGAGCTGTAAGCTTTAGATGCAAGATAGCAAAGAAATAAATACGTCATTGTGTGTTGGAATGTTAAGACCTCAATTTGTAATCCTGACCAGACAGACTGACCACTGCAGGTCCTACACCCATGTGATATGTATCTATATAAAACATCCCTAGCAGGGTGAAGTAGGAATAAGAGTTTAATTATATGCTAGGCACTGTTTGAAAATATTATCCACATTTTTCAGATGAGATAACAGAGGCTTAGAAAATTACAAAGTTAAAGGTCCTATCCAAGCAGCCTGACTTCAATGCCACTGTTCTTCCCAGAGCACAATACTGATACCCAGAGAGGCCTAAGAATTTTAGTCCAAACTACTTGGGAAAATGTGACTTTAGTCTGACAAGTCATTGGGTTTGATGTTCCCACCTGTGTACACCTTCTCAAAGAGAACTTCTCTATTGTTCTGTTGGTGTTTTTCTGAAGAAGGCATCTATTAGATGCCACAAATAAGTAAAAGGGTGAAAAAGTAACTTAAATAGCAGAATAATTCAATTTAACTAGTTGCAGAAGATTGTCTAAAACTGCCCTTTTAAATGTGGATGAATGATTACTTGTTTCTATGATTTAATTATGGCATAATTAACATTATTAGTGTTCCTTCTGGCAATAGCTGAACTACAAATTCAATTGCTCCTTAAGACCTCTCTTGACAAAGACAATAAAACAATGCTCCTGGTTCAAAGGAGAAAGGCTGGCCTTCCTGTTTCCTATGGCAGAGACACATGCACCAGCAAAATTAGTTTTCTTAGTACTAGAAAGATTTAAAAAGAAGCAGTGCTAGGTCAATGCCCCATGCAAGGCCATTTAAAGTTGGTTCTGTATCTGCTATGAGAATCTGACTAGTCTAACATTGCTGGTTTCTAGAGATGCTAAAGAAACAGGAGGCTAGCCTGGGTCTGTATTATGTATTAAATGATGTTGTGTTACCAGGTGCCCTTGATGATTTCACAACGTGGAGGAAATGTATTCTTTAATAGAGCTTTGTTTCTATACAAAGCACTTTGTAGTAGTAGCAGTAGGAATAGAAAAGTGGGTGTAGATAGGAAGTCAAATTACTGGACTGAGGGACCATAATGATTGGGGGCTACGGAAAGAAACAAAAAGGACAGGGATTTTAAAATTCAGCAGCTCGGGTGATGCCGTAATCCGCAGCAGTAGGAAAGGTAAGAACCAGGTAGGTTTGGATGGTAGAGGGTAAGGAACCTTGTATATAAATCTATTTGAAAGTGGATGCTTGGGTTCAGCAAAGGTCCTAAAAAATTAACAGACACCCTGCCTTCCTTGTTTGGGACCTATGCCGTCAGTTACTATTCCCTATTAATATTGACACAATGTCAAGGGTTCCCTAACAGTCTGATAAAGGTCTGAAGGAGGCAAAAGAGCTGACACTGCCATCTCAAAACCTGATCCAATTTATAGAACCAATACCAGGTTATCCATCCATCTATTCTTCCATCCATTCAGGTTCATTCATACTCAACTAACAGGTGTTTATATGAGCCAGGCACTGCAGGCTAGATACTGGGCATGAAATGGCTAATAGTGCAAGTTGCTTATAGTCTTTTTGGAGAGACACATGAAAATGGGCAGTAACACCAGTATGCAATGATGGGGAATAGAAGACCGAGCATTATGCAAGCACATAGGAGCATCTAACTCAGCTCAGGTGAGTCAGAGAAACCTGCCTGGAAGAGGTGATGTCCAAGTGAAGACCCAAAGGATGGAGAAGGGATGGCCAGGTGAAGTGGTGAGGTAGGAGCCTTCCAGGCAGAGCTGTAAGCAGTCAGCAAGGTTGGAGCATAAATGGTGAGATGAGGTGTAGTGATAGTTTGGATGAAAGAGGTAAACAGGCAAGATCATAAAGCACCTTGCCTTATTCAACTGTTTGGACTTGATTCTAAGAGCAGTGTGTGCTGTTTACTAAAGGATTAGATCCATATCTCTTCCTTAAGTTGGAAGGATGGTGTGGGCTTGGGTAGAGCTTCGAGTACTTTGTTGTCTTATGATCATCTGGGGCTAGAGTCAGAGCATCAAGACCTTCGGATCATGTCAGTGGGAGCATCTTAGGAACTCAGAGTCAAGGGTGATAGGAAATTTGGCCCCAGCATAATTTGGCACTCTACTGTCTGACTCCCTCTACCTTCCACTACCACTTGAGCATGCTTATCAAGGGATAACAATAACCTACCTGTCTTTTGTAAGCACTTGCTTTGTACCAGACACAATGTAAGCATTTTACAGCTTCTTCTTGACAACTCTGTGTTGTAGGCATTATTATATCCATCTTACAGATGAGGCAACTAGGCTCAAAAACATTGAGTACCTTGCCCCAGGTGACATGGTAGTAAGTGATAGAGGGAAGATCTGAACCCAAGCAAACTGATCCTAGAGCTCACGTTAATCACTGCAGGAAATATAAAAATGCAAGTAGCGTTCATTTCTTTAATTTGGATGTTATATTGCAGGGAAAGAGTCTGAGATAGAACTACAAGATTTTTTGTGGTTTTATAAATATGACCACGTGTTTTATATGTGTAGATCATTAAATATGCCATTTAACAATTTTTAAGTGCAAAATTTAGTGGCATTAATGACATTCATACTGTTGTGCAGCTATCGCCACTATATGTCTCCAAAACTTTTCCATCAGCCCAAACAGAAACTTGGTACCCATTAAGCAATAACTCCCTATTCTTCCTTCCCTAGCTCATGGTAAACTCTACTTTCTGTCTCTATGAATTTGCCTACTCTAGATATCTCATGTAAATGGAATTGCACAATATTTATCCTTCTTTGTTTGGCTTCTTTGCCTGGAACAATGTCATTAAGGTTTATTCGTGTGGTAGCATGTATCAGAACTTCCTTTATGTCTGAAACAGACTTCATTGTATGCACATACCACATTTTGTTTATTCACTCATCTGTTGATGGACACGGGTATTTTCCACATTTTGGCTATTGTAAATAATGCTGTAATGAACACTGGTGTACACATATCTGCTTGAGTCCCTGCTTTCAAGTCTTTTGCATAACTGCCTAGGAGTGGAATTGCTGGGTTATATGGCGATTCTGTGTGTAGCTTTTTGAGGAATCACCAAACTGAATATTGGCAAAACCACAAAACTTTAAAGATGGAAAGAATCCTGGAGAGAATTTTGTTAGCTCCTTTACTATACAACTGGGGAGATAATTAATTTTTAATTTAATTATCATTTTTTGAGCTTTGACTATATATGGTAGCCATTTAATATACATTATCCTGTTTAATCCTCTCCAAAAGCCTATGGTGTGTTCATTATCTTAGTTTTATAGATCAAGAAACTGAAGCTCAGAGAGGCTAGATAACATGCCCAGCATCTCCCAAATGGCAAATGGAGGAGCTGAGCTTTGTACTCAAGCCTGTCCCTATTGTCAAGTTAACTGAAGACCCTAAACGTGGATCTGCTCATGTTGGAAATGGTTCTTAGTTTTGTCCATCTGTAGATGGAGTACAAAACGTTGTGTACTTGTGAAAATGTTTAATTAGTTCTTTAACTATATTTGGCATTTTACTTTTTTTATTTGTGGGTGTTTTTTTCATATTACCTGGGTTCACATTTTTAAAATGCACCTTCATTGTCAGTGAATGATGGAAGACGCAGGAAACAAAACACTTTGTTGTTATTGGGTGTTGGTGCTGGTTTTCTCTTTTTTGAATTTTCTCCAAAGTATTTCTCTGTATAGCTACTGTAATCTGATGTTCAGTAAACATCCTCTTAATTGGAATGCTGTTGGTAGTTGGGAGAACTCATCTGACTTTTACATCTTTTTGTCCTCCTTGGGTGTGCTTATCACTCACTCACCTCTTGTCTAATTTTCTTTGTTATTTTATAGATTGAATTTTCAAATGCTGCTTCATAGTGATGACAGCCTTTCTTTCCAAGGATTCCTTTCCTGTTTAAGACGTTTCACACACCATTGTTTAAGCACAAGCACATTTAATCTTGAGCCATTGATAACATCTCCTGCAAGACTTCTGCTTCTGCTCTGCTTTATGGGTGTTTGATTCCATTCATTCGTTTTGTGTAATGTCCTTATTACATAATGTATTCTGTTGTGGCTTCCTTTTTTCTTTTGCTCTCTAAGCAATTTAATTGGCCATTTGGGGGGTCATATTACTTTTTTTCTGCTTAGGATTTTAAACTCTATTCTTGATGAGGCTGAGAATTAGTCTAGCATGTTTCTCAGTCTGCTTTTTCATTTTTACTTGCATAATGAAAGCACACTCAAGAGGAGAACTAGGCCTTGCAGCTATTCCCCATTGCCTTCTCTAAGGGGCTCTACTTACTAATTTTTTCCTCTCTGTCGGGTTTCTAGGTTTTCAAACTGGGACTTTCACTGCTTCTGGCTCACCTGCTGCCCTGAGCATCTTGCTGGTTATTCCGTCTGAATAAAAATAACTCACATTTATTTATTAATATATACAGGTGTCTATTTTATAAAGCACATTGAAATACATTATCTGACTTGAGTCTGACTTAAATACAGTAAGTAAACATTATTATCTCTATCTTATAGATGAGGAACTAAGATGTAAGGAGGTGAAGTCATTTTCCCAAAACCAGACAAACTAAGTGGCAGATGCAGGATGTAGACCTTATATTTTTCTAATATTTTCTTATTTTTTTTTAACACTTGGGTATAGTCAAATTCTTTCTGGTTCCTAGTAATCAGATAGTGAGTTTTCAAAAAAAAAAAAAATGTATAAAGAAGCTAACAGAAAATAAAAAGGAAATAAATGTGGGAAAAAACAAAGTATAAATCTGATGAAGATTGACACATTTCTAGCCCTAACTCTGAACCATGTATTTCTTCACTGATTTGAATTCACTTTCTTTTACTACATAAGAAATCACCACAAACTTAGAAGCTTAAAATAACACCCATTTGTCAGATTTGTCAGCTCACAGTTCTGTGGGCCAGGCAGGTTTTGAATCTGGCATGGCATAGCTGAGTTCCCTGCTCAGGGTATCATAAGGCTAAAATGAAGGTGTTAACCAGGCAGGCCTCTTACCTGGAAGCTCTGAGGAACACTCTACTTCAAGCTCATTCTTATTCTTGGCAAAACTCAGTTCCTTGTGGTTGTAGGACTGATATTCCTGTTTTCTTGCTGGCTGTCAGCTGGAGGCTGCTTTCAACTCCTAGAGCCACATGAATTTCTTAACAGGTGGTCCCCTCCATCTTCAAGCCAGCAGTGGAGCCTGAAATCCCTCTCATGCTTCAAATCTCCACTTCCCCTTCTGCAACAAGCTAGAAGAAACTCTCTGCTTTTGAAAGGCTCAGATGATTAGGTCCAGCTCACCCAGATCATCTATCTTAAGGCTAACTGTGCCAAATTAATATAACCTAATGATGGGAGGAAAATCCATCATATTCATAGTCCTGGGGATTATGTAGGGTGTGTATACGGGGGTCAGTGTGGGAAGCGGGAGGAAACATCTTAGAATTCTGTCTTCTGGAAAAAATACTATTTGAGGTACACAGGCTCTGCTTTTTTTTCTGCCATCTTAAGTAACACCACAGGCTCTAGAACCCCTACTGTAAGGCCTGTAGGGATCCCTAAAACCTCTCCAACACTAATTGTTGATTTCCTCTCTGAGTGGGGCCTCAGACAGCCTCACTGGACTTTCAGGTGCTCTCAGGTGTGTAATAGACCATTCGTGACTCTAGCCCCAAGAATTCTTAAATCTGCCTTTCTACATGCTGCCAAAGGTCCTTTGGCTCCCAAATCTTGAAAATCCTACTCTCATTCCTGACCCATCTCTTCCTGTTCTGGGTGGCTTGCCAGCAATCACTAACTGATAACAGTGGTCTCTGCTCCATGGGGAACTTGAGTGTCTTCCTTTAGGGTCCTAGCCGGTATCAGGCCTGGTCCTGGTCCTATCCTACTTTCTATGTAGCATAAGATAATGCATTATACTTGGGCTCGGCTCTGGAAGCTACTGTGACTTTCTCTCCATATCCTGGACAGATCAACATTAATGAAAGTGTCATCCTCCCAACTGCCCACCACCCACTTGGCACCTCCCAGCCATTTCTCATTTCTAATGAGGACCTCACTGAATTCTCACTGAAACCTCATTTGTTGAGCTGGGTGACAGACATCACAGGATCTGGTCAATACCATAGTCTGGTGCTTCTGACCATGATTCCCTCTAAATAATAAGGTAGAATACCTGCCTCAGGGAAGGGATCTTTTAAAATGACAGCTTTAACATGTTATATTATGTGTCCAACACTTTCTTCACTGACTTACTGTATACAAGGATTATGGCCATACTATGGGGGAAGTATTATTAGACATATTTTACCAATGAAGAAATTGAGGCTCAGGAAGTTCAAACCACTTGCCTAAGGATACAGAACTAATAAGTGACAGAAGCAGCACAGTTCACACCTCTTCCACTCCCGTGACAACTTGTTCTTAGAGAATCACACACACTATGAGAATGCCAAGAACACAGCGAAAGAAAGCGGTGTTGTGCTCTCACACTTGGGCTTCTCAACACTTGTGTCCCACGTGTTTTTTAAAACCTTTGTTTTAGGAAATGTTCTGTGGCAGTCGTTTCTTCAATCTGCATCTGGTTCCATCACTGTGGCTGCTGCTTGCACATCCCAACAAAGTGCTGCGCTGCGAAGCATTTCACAGGGACTCAAACAACAAAACAACTCTTAAAAAGTGTCCCATAAAGTGCCATATGCAAACATCATGTGTGGCGTGCACATTTTCGGCAGCGGCAGAATGTCTGCTTCCTGTGAGGATGCATGGGTGGGTGCACTGAAGGCAGGGATATTTTCTGAATAGTATGACTGTGTTTGGGGGCAGCGTTAGGTACCCAGGCACACATGTTGGCCCGACACCCCTTACTCTTGGGTGTGGAACAGATCTACAACAGAAAGGGCTTGTGGTAGGAGTAGATTCCTTTGTTCTGACCCTGGTAGACTCAGCACTGCCATTTCATTGTTTCTAAGAAAGGCTCTGCTGGCAAATCAGTCTTAGTACCTGCCAAGAGCACTGTTTCCTTCTAGGAGAATCTTCCCAGCCCCTGGCCTCTGCCAGGGCCTCAGGCTGAGTGGGGCTGGCCAAGTCCTATATCCACTCTCCTTACCTTAGACGAGAAGGAGGAAACTGATTCAAGGACAGCCAGTCCATAGACTGACCAGCAACCTGTAAGGTGGCCAGGTATGGAATCTCTTTCCTACCACAAGCAGTGTGGTTAACTAGGCCAATCAAGTTCTCATTCTTGGAAATCTGAATTCGAGATTATAGAGAGAACCAGGCAACTGGCAGAAAGAGAAAACAGCAGACAGAAAAAGGGAGACAACACGAGAGTAATGGGGCCACATTCATGATGAAACACTCGGAACTGGGAACTCCTGAGATGGATGAGGGAGATGAGGCAGCCCAATGCTTAGAGTGGCCAGGGATCCCGAATGTCCTCCTGACACCTCCCTCTGACACCTGGATTGATTTTTGTCTCTACTCTGGTATTACAGTGAGATTTTAGTCTCTTTAATTACATCAATTAGGATGCTTTGGGCTGCAAGTAACACAAAACCCAACTAAAAGCAGTCTTCATAAGAAAAATAAGTCATCTCACTTAACAAGACAATCCTAAGCATTTCCCCCACTCCCTGGGTTGGCTAATTTAGTGGCTCAACAATGTCATGAAGACCCCAGATGTTTCCTGGATTTCTTCTCATCACCCTCTATTTTGCTTGTCCTTCTAGCCTACTTTCTCTCATGGTATCAGAAGCCTGCAAAAGTTCCAGGCAATGACATCCAGAGATGAAAAAGGAAAAAAAAAATGGAATGTACCTTTCCTTTGCCCCTTTTAAAGCAAAAGGAAAATACCCCACCAACTCCCCAGCAAGCTTCTCCCACGTCTCATTGGTCAGAATTGCACCCTCTACCCATTCCTAAATCAATCACTGGTGCCAGCAGGGAGGAATGCAGCCGCCTGAAGCACAGGGTAGCTCTATCCTTTAACCCAGTCAATGTCAGTCCTCTGTTAGCCAGGGAGAAGGCAAACAGCAGTGTCTGCTCCACTTACTGCCTCATCTACTGAACAATAGGGCTCCATTTCATGAGATGACCTGGTTACATCTGTTTCCTTCAACTCAGAGAGTTGGCTAATACCTAGATCAGCCTTAGCAAGTTGAAGACATGATCTTCAGTAGGTACTCTTTGAGAGTAGTTGAGAGCTGAGTGGTTATGTAAATACAATATTATATGGAGCCCTAAAATTTCCATCGCTTTCTAATATTTTACAGGGCCCAAACACACACAACAGACTCCAAGGAATGAACCTATCATGCCGCTGCTAACTCTGGGCTTCTCAGTTCATTTCTTGCCTCCTTGGGCCTCTTAAGCAGTGATGGCATTCTGTCTTTCCATGCAGGCTTGCTTCTAGCTGATACACAGGCTTTTCTGGAACAGTGGTTTTCAAAATTTCTTCGTGCATCAGAGAATCTCTTGAAGGGCTCCTTAAAAATTGCTGGGCTCAAAAGGACAACATATGAAGCTTAGGAGTGAAGGGACTTCCTGAGCAGAAATGGGCAAACTTCAGTCTTTTTACTGTGTCTTTGCAGTATTCTATAGATAATTTCCTTAATTTGTAAATTTAGTGACCATTAGCTAGTGATCATTTGATGGGCAGCAATTCTAACAGTATGAAGTCCACAATGTTCTATGTCCCTAGCCTGCCGTTTTTTAGCTGCATGTAAAAGGGGGTAGGATGAGATAATCGATCATTATAAAGATTTAACTATTTTATGCTGAAGGAGCCATATTTTCAAGGGATGACACCATCTCGCACACAACAATGAAGGTACTTGGCCATAGACTTGGAATGAGACCATATATGGGGATGAGATTCTTCTAGATCCTAATACTGCTGTACTGGCCTTTGTGTACATGGGGTCCTTCAGCTGAGGCCTTGCAAGGCAAGCCAGCTGTGCCATGTTTGTAGATGGGGCAGAGGAAGCTAGAACAATGGAAAAGTAACCTATTTATGCTAGGTCCACCTATTGAAACGAGGTAGGAATGAGGCTAGGGTCCTTAACTTCCTTAAGGCATACTTTTCTAGCTACCTTCTGCCTTGTGTCTGGTACCTACATCCTTGATGATTGTTCCCTTTCATCCATTGTGAAGATATATATATATATGTGTGTGTGTGAAAAGCAAATAAAATAAATTGCTGGGCTGGCACTACCTCAAAGCTTCTGATCCAGGAGGCCTAGGAGGGGGCAGCTAAGATGCATTTCTTACTAGTTCCCAGGTGATGCTTCTGCTGCTAGTCCGGGCACCACACTTTGAGAATCACAGCTCTAGGGCTAGGGGTGCTAATCTTCATTCCAGATGGAAAGGAGGCTGCTAAGGAGTCCACTTAAGTAATTTTTCCTGCGATAAAGACTTGCTTCCTTGTCACTTGCTGTCAACACCCCTCCACACAGCAGCGACTGCCTGGCTTAATTCTTAAAGTAGAGGCCTCTTAATAGACAGGGTGGACACTTCTTCGCCTCCTGGCAGGAGAGAGAAAGAACGGACTTCAATCTTTGGTTGGCAGGGCCTGACTAGGCAGTCGGGCACAGAACCCTAGGGCTTTCCCACCCCTTTGCTTTCTCACTTGTAAAACGAATAAAGGTACTGGTCCTGCCAGCTTCACAGGTTGCTGTACATAGAGGAATGGTTGGTTGAAAGTGCCCTGCATAACGCAAGCTCTTTAGGACTCGCAAACAGCCTTAATCGCAGTAAGGGGGCACATCAGGGCTGTGAGAAGGCCCCCTTGAGGGCTCGGCACAGGTGATTCTGGGCTCTCTGTGCTTGCCAGCCTCCTAAAGTAGGTGCCCACTTTCAGAAGCTCTGCACGCCCCACCTGGGCGCCTCTGCTGGAGGTCTGCCTGGCGCAGGGCACCCGTGTGCGCGCGAGGATTTCTTTTGCAGAGAATGAAACCACCGTTACTTTCCGTCCGTGGTCTACTCCAGGGTCCCCATCCCACGTAAGTGCTGTGGAACCCCGAGGTGATGAGCCCCGGGGGAAGCCAGCATCTCCTGCCCTCCAGTGCCGGCGCCCGGCAGAGCCCCGGGACTCCGAGTTTTTGCCGCCGCTGAGGACGCGGCGCGGGCTGCTGGCCGCGTCGCCGAGGGAGGGCCCGGACAGCCCTGCAGCGCGTCTCAGCGGAGCCCTGGGGGCCGCGCCGCTCCTCCAAACACGATTCAGAACCGCCCGTCAGCCTTGGCTCCAGCGCCTGGCGCGAGCGAACCGGGCTTGGCTGTCTCGGCCCCGTCTGAACCCTGCGGGCCGCGGGCCAGGGCGGGCCGGGATCCGCTGCGCCAGGACCCTGCAGACCCGGCCGCGGCCGGGCCGAGTGCCTCCCGCCGGGGCCTTACGCCCACGGTCCACGCTTGCAACAACAGGGCTGTACGGCGGGGTCCGCAGCTGGGTCTGCGCCTGGGACTCGGGGCTCCCTGCGCTCCTCGTGCCGCACCCCTTGCCTTAACCCCAAGCGGACGGGTCCTGGGGCTTCACCGGCCAGGCCGGAGCCCCAGCCCCACAACTCCCCCTCTCCCACCGCACTGCCCCCTCTGCGCTGTGGCGGGAGTTGGGGACTGGGGCCGGAGAAAGGAGACGCGCCGGTCCTCAAGTCTCTTGAGCCATTTCGGGTCCGGGCGCGCCCCCCAGGGCTGCAGTCGCGCGAGGTTCCAGATAGTGCAGCTGTGTGGCGCCAGGCTTCCAGCGGGTTCTTGGTGGGGGTTCCCTCTCTGTGAGTCGGTGGGCAGAGATTTGCCTTGGAGGGTCGTACCTGGCTACAGAAGTATGAGACTTAATTTCCGGGGAGCAGAGGGGCCTTGGGATAAGGAACTGAAGCTTCTGGGGAGTAGTGTGGAATTTTGGTTCCACCAATTATCAGCTGTCCAACCTGGAGAAATCCCCTCCCCCTGTTTTCTTGGTTATAAATAACTATAGCTACCATTTGAGTGCTTATTATTTTCCATGTACTTTACGTATGTTATTTTTATCTTTCCAACGATTTTGCAGGCCATATTCTGCTGATGGAGAAATGGGATCTGGGATCTCATCCAAGGAAAGTGACTTGCCAGGGTTACACCACTGGTAAGTGGAGACCTATGACTTGAACCTGTCTCTAACTCCAGAGACTGTACTTTCTCTGTAAGTGAGAACATTGACGCCATACAAAGAATTTTAAAACTGTAAGATGGTGACGGATACCATTCTCTTCTGACCTATCCTCAGGCCACGTCCTGAAGTCCAGGCTGAAAGCATGACCTTTCTTTCTCCCTACCTCCTCAGCCACGCTTCCCTAGGCGGGTCAGAGTGCAAGAGGTAGGGTCTGGGACTGGGGACCCCTGGGTCAGCCTTGCACACCACCCCCAGCTGGACCCTTCCCATCCTCACTTCTACCCCACACTGTTCAATGTCCTTGAGAGACAAGGTGGTATCACTGTTGTGGCATTTCTCCTCCACTACCAGTTGCACAAGAGGATTTTCTCCTGTGCTCAGAGTGGGAAGAAGACCAAGAAGGTCTGTACAGTAACTCGAGAACCCTGGGGCCCAGTTTGAGCTCTTAGGACGCCAGCAGTGCCTCAACTTTCTCATCTGTGTTTAGAATTCACTTTGCAGAGAAAATGAGTGGACTCTTGGGGAGAGGAGGGCCTGGGTGTCAGAGAAATTTGGGTGCCAGTCTTTTGTCAAATGGAATCTATTGATAATGCCACCACCAGTCTTGCCTGACCCCACAAGAGTTGCGGTAAGACTCAAAATGGATAATGGCCACACAGTGCTCTGGGAAGTGTGAAGTGCCTCATAAACATAAGATGGTATTATTCATAGAAGCCACTGCAGGCAACAAGAATACAAAGATGAATGCCATCTTGGAATCTTTCAGGCTAGCAGGGGAAATATGAATGGCCATACAGTTAAAATATAAAACAGGGCATGCAAATGCTCCACCAATATGCCCGCATGGTGCCAACTCATACTGATTTTGTAATAACAAAGAATATATACAGGTCTATCTGGGTGACCTCTACTACTATTGCAAGAACTCCTCTCCACAATGGCTCTAGCCAATCTGTCTCCCCTCTACAATTAGCCTCCTTCTTACCACCTGCGTGATCTATGGCAGGATTTTTTTTCCTTTGGAGTGTGTTTGTATTAGTTCCCTATTGCTGCTGTGATTGATAACCACACACGTAGTGGCTTAAAACAACACACGTTTGTTATCTTACAGTTCTGGATGTAAGAAGTCCAAAATGTGTCTCACTGGGCTAAAATCAAGGTGTCAGCAGGACTGTTCCTTCTGGAGGCTCTGGGGGAGACTGTTTCCTTGACTTATCCAGGTTTTCGAGGCCACCTGCATTCCTTGGTCTGCGGCCCCTTCTCCATCTTCAAAGCTATCAGTGACCAGCCGAGTCTTTCTCACATTGAATCCCTGCCACCTCTGCTTCTGTGGACACATCTCCTTCTCTCCCTAACACTGTTTTCTCCCCAACACTGTTTTCTCCCCATCTCAAGACTCTTAATATAGTTATATCTTTAAAGTTCCTTTTGCCTTGTAAGGTAGCAGTTTCACAGGTTCCAGGGATTAACACCTGGACATCTTTGAGGCAGAGGGAGCATTTATCAAAAAACAAAAACCCTAGGGCCTCAAACAAAACATTTTTTAAAGAGAAATATAAAAGCTTCAACTCTTCTTCAAATAAGTAACATAGCAACTTTTTCTATAAATGTAACAAATTCTGAAAAAAAAAAAACCAAAAACAAACTTTCAGTTCCTAACTACACCCATAAAAAATCAGACTCCCTGGTGTCAGGGAAGAAGAAACAATGGGTGACAATAAATAGACTCCACATAAAAGGGAAGGGAAAGGCTCCCTAGGTTGAGAAGTTATGATATGTGCTTCACTGGGAATGTAGGTACAGCCTTTGGAAATGATTAGTTGTTAACAATTGTCCATAGCTCTTCAGCTGCTCTACTTTATAATCCTTTAGTGCAGTGACATCTAAAACATTTTTTAAATAAATCAATCAACTGTATTTTTTAGAAAAATTTTAGTTCACAGCAATATTGAGCAGAAAGTAGAGTTCCTTGTCCCTTCACCCTCCTCCCACTTAAAACATTTTTAAAGCATTAATAGAATTCTTGGCTCCTTATTTTCCCCCCAAAAGAAATTCCTACCTAAAAAATAAAAATCGTGCTGCTCTGGTTAAAGTGGACTCATGGAGTCCCTCAACCTCTGTAAATCCTACTGCATGGTTTAACACCTGTTTTGCAGTTACTTCTCTGAGTGGAATAATGAGAATAACTCAAGTTAGAAAGTACCCTCTGGACCACAGAAGTAGGGAGACTGTCATGTTGGAAATTATTCTCCAGGCTTCAGAAGCAAGAATTGTCATAATATTCTCCCAGGAATTGGAAAAGAGCAGGCTCTTGTTCTGACGTAGAAGCATAGAGTCTTCTAGGCCATAAATCTGCTTATTTTAGTTACAGTAGTGAAAGGGCCAGTGGGCAACACGGTAAAAAGTACATGGGCCCAGAAATTGGGGACTTGGATGGGGCAGCTGGGATGTAGGGGACATATTAATTAAGACCTACTGTGGGCCTTTCGTATTCTGGGTCAGATAAGTGAACAAGCAGGTGAGGTTCTGTGTGGGCTACCCTGGAATACAGTGTTGCATAGGGTTGTGTGAGAGGTGCAGGGAACGCCTAGAAAACTTTGCAGGGAGAATGTTTTCTAAGCCAACACCTAGAAGACAAGCAAGAGTTTGCTGGGCAGAGAGTGAAGCTGGGCGCGGCTGGGATCATGGGGCCGGATGTGCACAGCCGGGACATGGGGAAGAGCTGCAGTGGAGAGTGGGGTATGGTGGAAAGCAGTCAGGGCCAGACGATGCTGGCGGGCCTGGAGGCCTTGGGAGCGCTGACTTTCTCCAAGAGCTGGGGGTGCCAGGACAGGGTCCCAAGCAGCGGCACTACGTGGCCTGGTTTGCTCTTCACTGGCAAGCTCCATGGCCCTGGGCAATGTGCTGCTTCTGTTTTTCTTCTTCTCATCGGTGCCTGGCTGAGCTCTGGAATCGTTTCCTTCTCTGAGCCTGAAACTTCAAGCAGTAAGAAGACGGTCCACAGCCCCGTTACTGGGGCTTTGCAAATGCGACGTTCCCAGTGGCCCTCTCCCAGGCTCCGGGCCTCCGGGTAGAGGAACTTCTGTCTGTAAAGGATGAAGGCGACCTTGCTCAGGCTGCAGCGGGATGGAGAAACGTGACCCAGCGGAGGGGCTTTCGGCTGCGAGGTGCGAGAGGCGACCCGAGGGGTGAAAGCAAGGCGAGTGCGGTCAGCGCACCGGGCTGGGCGGGCTCCCCGCCGGCCGGGGAATTCGTTCCCAGCTCCAGCTGCATCTCACCGCCTCTATCGCGCCTTTGGGGCCTCAGAGGGAGGCTGCATGTCCCGGAGGCCTGAAATCCGCCATTTGTTCCCTCCCGGGGCGGCAGAGCCACAGCTCACTGAAGGCTGCAGCCTCGGCAGCCGGAAGCGCTGGCCGGGCGCTTGGCCAGCGACCGCCTCGGGTCGGCCTCGGGTCTGCGCAGGCGCAGGCCCGGGAAGCCGGGCGCGGTGGTGTTTCTGCGGCCCGCGGCTGCCCTCTCGTGGCCGCAAGGCGCCATGGCACGGCCGCTTCCACGCAGCGGAGGTGCGCTGGCCGGGAGGCGGCGGGTCCGGCCAGCCAGGCAGACCAGCCAAGCGCTGTGTTTTTCCAGGTCCTCGCGGGCCAGGGGAACCCTGCGTGTTTGCTTGGTGGGAGTGGTTTACTGGGAAAGTAGACGGAAGGTACCCTGCAAATCGGCGTGCACTGTATTGTTTGGGAGTCAACAGCCTGGAAAGTAAATATCAGGTGAGGGCAGTGCTGGGAACCACCGCCTGCCCCTTCCCCTGGCCTTGGCCCTGACTTTGAGTAGGGCACCGCGGTCCAAACAGCTCGGCGGCCCAGGGGAGAGGGAGAAGGAGGAGGAGGCAGGCAGCGGGGGAGGTGTCAAGACTCAGAAATAGGAGCCAGCTAGGCCCAACATACGCCTGCCACCCCAGGGGCTGCAAACAGGGAATACCATCCCTTCTGCCCACCCCACGAAGACATCGTACACTCCGACGAGTCACCATTCCAGAAAGGCTGGCTTTCTGCAAGGGTGCCGGGGCGGTGAAAGTGGAGGGTGGAGGGGTTGCTCAGGGCCCACCCAAGCATAACTGTCTGAAGGGCACACCCCACAACGGAAGGTTTAGGTGAGAGGGGTGAACCCACACTCTGGCACGAGAATCATGTGTTCTGTTCCACCCAGGTAGCCGCACTACATAGAGTTCTCTTTAAATTCATCTTCACTAGCTGGGTGTGGCTGAGTCTTCTCCTATCTCCTGATTCTGAGTTAACTTTTTGCGTCCCACCCTGTTCTTGTCTCAAGCAGTCGCTTTGGAATGTGTTTCCTCTCGTCCGGGGTTTGAAGATTAGTCATGAAAAACATCACTCTGCCCTTGCTGAAGTGCATGTTGGCTACTCGATCATTCCACCTGTATGCCCCAAGACGGTCTGCTAAGGAGGGCTCCCCTCTTTTCCATGCCCTCTCAGCTCCAGACTCCATCCCATCCATCGACATTATCCTGTGCCCCCGAGGGAGGAGGGCGGGGGAGGGTTTCTGTGCCTGGATTATTGGTGAGAGGAGAGCAAGTGCAGAAATGAAGCTATGACTCTTGCAGAAGTCATGCATTCCGTTCAAGGATATTCCTTTCCGTAGCCTCCACACATTCCCTCTGGCTGCAGGCCCCTGGGATTTTTCTGTGTGACCCCGTCACATTGCATCTGTATAGATTGTCAAAGCACCTCATGACTGTGGAGGAAGAAGTCGGGGACAGAACATGGATCTGGAAGGCTCACAGCATGGATTTGGTAGGGTGACACAATGTCCCATGTTCTTCAAGAAATGTCTAGACTAGGTGATTGATTCTATCGGAGATCTGGCACAATGCTCCCGCCACACAGGGGGCAAATTGAGAGCCAGAGAGAAGTGACTGGCCCAGGTCACTCAGCTAGCTGGTGACTTATCTGGAATTCGTTCCCAGGTCTCCTGACATCCAGTTCATTCATTTTTTGCACGTTTCCTGAGGACTTACTATATGCTAGGCACTATTGTAGGTGCTAGGAATATACAAAGTGCCCGTATAGAGCTTGTGTCTTGTAGTGTGTGTGTGGGGAGATTATGGATAAACAAATAAACAGATTTATCCAGAATGCCACGTGGTTAAAAGTTTTTATGATACTCAGTGCCTCTTTTCCTCTTGTTTTTGAAGGGAATGGGTTTGAGGCTTGAGAAGAGATGTTCACTCATACACTGGGTCATTAAATAAACATTAGAGGATGCCCCACTATGTGCCAGATGCTGTGCAGGGCACACAGATATAAAGGCAGGGGTCTGTCTTCAAAAGCTGCCACCAGCTGGGCAGATAAGGTATTCCTCTTAGCATCTTTACATGGATTTCTGTAATTGTTATGCCAATTGTTTTTCTCTCCAGATCTCTCCCAAAAAGGATGCTTGTAGAAAACGATGATTCTGAAATGGTACAAATCCCTTTCCCAAAAGGCACCTCAAAGCCAGCCGCTGCTACTGACTTATTGATGGCTATCACCCAGTGGCCTTGGGGAGGCGGTGGGAAGCCCAACCACTGCCTGTAATAAGGAGAGACAACTCAGCATCCACCCTGCAGTGAATAATAGAACAAAAAGCTGCCGGCGCCTGCAGGATCAAAGCACATGAGCAATCACAGTGTCTCTGGGTTAAATAGATCAGCAAAGGCCAGGCAGCCAGCAGATGTCATGGAACTTTTTGGGGGAGAAGTCTGGGTTATGGAGGAAGCCTCAGCTGGATTTCAGTACCTTACAAGATGCTCTTCTGTGGCTCTCTCCTGCTAACCTTCCTTGGACATGGAATACTCTTCCCTCTATCCTCCCTCTTCACCACTGCTGTTCCCAAAGTCTAAAAAGATGGGGGCAGGAGGTGAGACAGGAGGGGATGGGAAAAGAATACTGGACCAGGAGGCAGGAGACACTGGATCTGTGAGTGTAGGCAATGCTGAATGACTTCCATGGCCTCAGTCTCCCCATCTGTAAAATGGGAAGGTTGATATATGGCCTCAACCTTTCTGCCCACTTTGATAAACCATATTTCACCAAAAAGAGGCAGAGGGGATCTGTTGCTTTTCAGGTTCCTGTCCAGTTACTTCTAGGTCAGACAGAATGATTGCCCCAATGATTCTGGGTCCGCAGACTCAGTCTGTGAAACCCCATTTCTTGGAGGAGTTGGGATCAGGACAGGCAAGAAGACTACACTATTCCCGCCTCCTATTTGCTCCCTCTTGCCAGTGGGGAAATCAGTGGCAACCTTAGAGTAATCTTGGAGGGGTGGGGGGATGAGTTATTATTGGGATTTTTATCTGCAAAGAATATTTTCAGATGTTGTTTGTGCATTTAAATGTACATGCAGTTCTAGAGTAGAAGACCCTAGTGGTTGCGGTGCTGTGAGGCATTTTGCATATGTTTATCTCACTCAAGAAGAACTGTGGGGTCCTTGTGAAAGTAAGTGTGTGTGTGTGTGTGTGTGTGTGCGCGCGCGTGCATGTCCTGAGTCAGCCTGAGTCCTGAGCCTTTTGTCTTTGCTCCTGAGTAAGCCACTGGGGGAGGTAAATATATAATTGGAGGAAGAAATGTGTCAGGAAATAACTTCTTTACTTGTGGAAAGTCATTGAAAACCCTTGGTTTTGCGTATGAGCACAGCACCCTGTAGGCAGGTGAGGAGTCTTAGAACACGGCGGGGAGCGAACCAGACACGTACTAAAGAAGCCTCCATGTTTGATATAAACCCAATGCACAGGTCCACACAGACAGGGCATGGAGGTGTGCTCCACAGGGGCACCACACAGACCTGTGTGATGGCAAGCCCGGATGCATGTACAACTAAACATCCTCACAGATACACTTTAATGTAGGTGGAGACCTGGTGTTATGGGTTAGACTATGTCCCCCCACAAAATATATGCTCAAGTCTCATCTTCCATCTACATTATTTGGAAATAGGGTCTTTGCAGATGTAAACTGGTTAAGATAATAAAAAATAAATAAATAAATAAAGGTAATGGCAACAATGAAAAAAAAAAGTAAGTCATCCTGGGATAGGGTGGGAGAGCCCTAATTCAATGTGACTGGTGTCCTCGAAAGAAGAGGGGAATTTGGACACAGAGACACAGCTGAACTTACTGAGCAGAGCCTCCCAGATGCTGCAAACTCAAGGAGGCCTCTGTGCTCATATCTTTATTCTCTCTCTCTCTGTCTCTGGTACAGCGTTTATGCTTTTTGGCAGTTCTTTCCTCTTCATTCCCCCATCTCTCCAATTACACATTCATATACACATAAACACTCCGATACCCTCAAACCACCAGAAGCCATGTCAGAGACTTGAGAGCTTTGGACCAGGAACTGATGGAGACAAAGATGACCTAGGAAGATGGCTACATTGGGAATGGAGGCAGAGATTGGAGTCATGTGGCCACAAGGGAAGGAACTCCTGGGGCTCCCAGAAGCTGGAAGAAACAAAGATCCTTCCCCTATAGGCTTTGGAGGGAGCGTGGCTCTGCAACACCTTGGTTTTGGACTTCTAGCTCCAGAAGTGTAAGAGAATAAATTTCTGGATCTCATATTCAGTTCATGGTGCTATATGATGGTAGCCCTAGAAACTAAGATACGCAGGTATGTTGGATGTATGGGTCAGGCCCACACCCAGGGTGCATAGGGCCTTTGGTTAAAAAAAAACTCTCATTTCTGTGGGGAATCCATTGCCAGTAGTCTGGATGGCATGGCCACTGCCTCTCTTCAGGGATGCGCACAAGACCCTGGCCTGGCCAATCAGAATACCTCATGCCCAGGACCACAGTAATTGGGTCAGGGGTTGTCAAGATTTATATAAATGATTTACATAAAATGTTTAAATGTTTTGTTAAAATATTTAAAATAAAAAAATGTTTCTAAGATTTCAGTTGCCAATTGTTTTTTGCGAGTATATACAAATACAACTGATTTTTACATATTGGTTTCGTATCCTGTATACTTGCTAAATTCATGCATTAGTTGTATTTTTCTAGATTTCTTAGAATTTTCTGTGTACACAAATCACAACATCTGTGAATATACACAACATTACTTCTTCGTTTCCAAAACTTATGCTTTTCACTTCTTGTTCTTGCCTTGTTGCACTGGGTAGAACCTCAGTTGTATATTAAATATATTTTTTAAAAAGGTAGACATTTGAGCCTTGTTTCCAATCTTGGGAAGACACTATTCAGTCTTTTGCCCTTGTCTGCTTCTAAGCTGCCAAAGCCTGTGCTGTTGTGGGGAAATGTCACTCTGTGGGCCAGCCATGGTGTGAGTGTGCAGATGGGACAGCAGCAGCAGGTGCATTCTCCTGGGAGGCCAGGCCTGGTGGCAGGCATCTGTAATCCCTGCTATTTGGGAGGCTGAAGCTGGAGGGTGGCTTGAGCCTGGGAGTTCGAGTCCAGCCTGAGCCACACAGCGAGACACTGTCTCTTAAAACAAAAAATAAAAAACAAAACCAACAACCCCCATGCCTGCCTGCCAAATTTTCCTGGGGAAGGCAAGACACACAATTAAGAAAGTAAACATTATGTCATCCTTGTCTGTATCTCAGTAGCCATAGTTGTGGATTCCTTCAGTTCTCTCTTGGTAGAAGGTGGGGCCTGAATAAATGACGACATAAAGCCAGCTGAACTTACTGAGCAGAGCCTCCCAGATGCTGCAAACTCAAGGAGGCCTCTGTGCTCAGATCTTTATTCTCTCTCTCTCTCTCTCTCTCTCTGGCACAGCGTTTATGCTTTTTGGCAGTTCTTTCCTCTTCAATCCCCCATCTCTTCAATTACACATTCGTGTACACATAAACACTCCGATACCCTCAAACTACCAGAAGCCACATCAGAGACTTGAGAGCTTTGGACCAGGAACTGAGGGAGACAAAGACGACCTAGGAATGGTTGCTTGCCCTACCCTCAGGAGTTTACAATTACTGATAGAGACAGAAGTCTTTGTAGGAGGTGGGGGCGGGGGATAGGAGAAACTTTAAAAATACACCTGTCAGCATACACAGGGATAATAATAGGAAAGGGGGTTTTCATACAAGGGAAGCATTTGGAAACTGGGAGGGTCCTACAAAGCTGTATAATCCAGCGTCTGTTGAGATGCAGGAGACCACCCCAGCTCCCAGGCCTGCCTTGATAAACACCTTGAATTTTCAAGATGAAGTTTGAGGATGGGGAGGAGATGCTAATTATAGCCTATATTAATGAAGCCATAAAGTAAATAGTTGTAGCCTCATATTACCAAGCACGAAGGGAATATTTTGGGTAATCTAAGTGGAAAGTCCAGAGTGTAGGTCTGGCTTTAGGCATGGTGGAGTAGTAGCCTAAGGCTCACATCCTACCAGTTAGCAACCAACCCCAGGAAGAGTAAAGCTCCTTCCCCACTAGCTTTGTCAGAAAAGTCCTATAGGAAGATCTAATTAGCTGGGTTTGGGTCACATGACCACCCCAACCCAATCACTGTGACCAAGGGCATGAGATATTCTGATTGGCCAGGCCAGGGTCTTGTGCACATCCCTGAAGAGGGGCAGTGGCCATGCCATCCAGACCACTGGCAATGGATTCCCCACAGAAATATTTTACTAGAAGAAGTAGGGAGCTCAGTTCTGGACAGGCAGCACAATTGCAGCCTATGACACCCTCTAAGCCTTAACTCCATGTATGACTGTATGAAGCAAATGACTTATCCTCATGATGCATGTTTCTTCATCTGAAAGAGGGGTCATAGTTTTGATTTATGTTATATTTACACAATGCATAGCATGAAGCCGATGGTCAAGAATGCACTCTGAGATGTTAGGGGGTATTCTATTCAACTGGAGCCCATGGCACAGACATTTTCTTTGTAGCAAGCCACAGAGTAAGTGGTTTCATTCCCTGAGCCTCAATACCCGGTGGCCAACTAGGGTAACAGATTACTGTCCTTGGAAAGGCACAGAGCTCATCAGAAAGTGCAGGCAGTCCGGGCACAGTGGCTCATGCCTGTAATCCCAGCACTTTGGGAGGCCATGGCGGGCAGATCACAAGGTCAAGAGGTTGAGACCATCCTGGCCAACATGGTGAAACCCCGTCTCTACTAAAAATACCAAAATTAGCTGGGTGTGGTGGCAGGCGCCTGTAGTCCCAGCTACTTGGGAGGTTGAGGCAGGAGAATTGCTTGAACCTGGGAGGCAGAGGTTGCAGGGAGCTGAGATTGTGCCACTGCATTCCAGCCTGAGCCATGATCACATGCTTGTAGCTCAGAGCATGGTCCCTGAGGACACAAAGACAGGTGTCAAGTAGGTGGGTCTTGGGACACGCACTATGTGGCCCTCTTTTCTTCAACTATCCCTGTCCCAACTCAAGCACAAATAAGATTACAGAAAGCCACAGAAGGCAGTATTCAGGAATTTAAAAGATAAACATGCATGGGGTAATTGAATAGCATTCTGCTGAAAAATGAGCTCTCAGAGCTCATAATCGAGGCTATGCTTTAGTGGAGGGGCTCTCCCCATCTCCCTTTGCAAACCCAGGAGGCCAGCAGCTTTAACCCTTTGGGAGGGCTGTACTAGGGAAGGGCAGGCTTTGGCTTTGTGAAGACTATCTGAGGAGTCGTGGGAAAAGTCCGATGATGGAATGAGGCGTCGGTGTTAGAGGGAGCCCCTTGTTTAAGCTGAGGGTGGAGAACTGGGGTAGGCCCTGTGATTGCCAAGGGCCCATCAGCTCTGAGATTCCGATTCTACCATTATGATTTTTCAGATTCAACCATCAGAGATCTGCTGAGAGTGTACCATCTGTCTCATCAGCACTGGGCTCTGCACTGTGGAATAAACATACAAATAGTGAGAATACAGCAAATAGTTTATCTAGCATTCAGTGTGTGCCAAGCATTATTTTAAATGCTTTACATGTAAGAACTAATTTGATCCTCACAGCAGCCACAGGAGGTAAGTTCTATTATTGTCCTAATTTGACCGTCAAAGAGTTTAAAGCAGAGTTTAAGTAACTTACTCAAGTTCATATGCTAGTAAGGAAAGAAGCAGGATTTAGACCCAGGGACAGGAGAAAGAATATGATATGCGTATTTAAGTATAAAAATATGATAACACAATCCCTGCTCACTTGAATTCACCATCTTGTGGGGAGCAAGGTGTCTGAAGGTTTGAAAACAAAGGGACATTATATGAGACCCAGAGTGGAAGGGCTGTCAGGGCCCTTTTTGTCAATCCCCTGCCTCTAAGACCTAGCCTTTCTTAGCCACCCTTGGTAATAGCTGAGGACGGATGTTGCCCTTGGAACCATTACTCACGAATGTGCCGCACACCCCTACTCCCCCAAACCCACCTCCCTCTCCCCTTTTCTCCCTTTCTCTGGTTATTGTAATTATTTGGGAATTTACAGAATAATCTGTCACCAAGTCCTCCAGAACAAATTGAATGTCAGGTTTATAAAACAACCTAATAAAGCAGATGGCATTACCCGCTGGTAAATCTCTTCCCCATTTCCTGCCCCACCCCCTCCCCACTTCAGTGTCTCAGAAGGCTGACAAATTATCCATTTACAGCCAGATTAATCCTGAACAGTATAAACATGGGGAGAAAATTACACTTTCTTGTCTCCATAATTGATAAGAAGGATGTATTAATCTATAAAGCCTGGAGGAAAGGCCCATCTGTTTGCCCAGACAATCATGGGGATGTCTGGGAAAGAAGGAGACCCGTCCATCTCTCTGTCTGTCTGTCTGTCTGTCTGTCTGCCTTTTTGTCAGAAACCACTTTTTCAGAAGTTGCCCTCCCCTTCCCTGGCCCCAGAAACTGGGCACCTGTATGTAACCTTAGACAGTCCCCCGGCCCTGCGTGGGAGCTAGCAAGGTTCAAGGACCCACATCTTAGGATTCCAGGCCAGGGACAGAGACTCTGCCTCTCTCCAGCTTTCATCTTCTTTCCAGAAGTTATGTCCATTGCAGAGACGTCCACAAGCCCAGCTCTGTGGTGTTTCTAAGCTTGCCTTTGGTTTCCTCGGACCAGCCCTTGAGGAGATTCCAAGCAAAATTCGTTCAGTAAGATTCTCATTCAATTCCCTGCCTGCTCTCTGCTATTGCTTTTCACTTTTTGCAGATTTACACACTTCCTTCCCTGTTCCCCTCCTCTTCCAGCACCTTCCCTGTTAGTGGCAGCTGTGAGGCATTAATTATCTCCTTGAGGCCTGTCAGAGCTGTCAGGAAACGTCCCAAGGGCCAATTTCTGCCAGTGGAGGGATGCAGTGGAGCCAGGGTTTCTGGTAGACTCTGCTCAAGAATTGACCGTCCCCTCCCAGCTCAGAGGTGATACTGAAAGGGACACATGAACACTGCCCCACTCCTTCTCTGTTTGGAGGATTTCCTAAGGCTCGTCCAGTCACTGTGCTTGGGATGGCTTCAGGAGGAGATGAAGGGAGCATGGCAGGTGGGTGGATTTATCTAGAGTGGGAGAGAGAGCCAGGGGAAGTCCTGAAAGGTCCCACCTGGCCAGAAGAACCTCATTTGCCAGAAGGATCTCAATGAGATAAATAGAAAATTAAAATGAAGATGGGGGAGGAAGACAGGCAGAGCAGACCTCCGGAAAATGACGAGGGGCCAGAAAAAAGGGATGTTGAGAGATGGAATAAAAGAAATACAGAAGTCTATGGCAAGAGCTCGCAGTTCCTGTCTCCAGCATGGATGGGCATGTTTTGGGGTTTGGGGATCTCTGCTCCCTTAGTCTCTACTGCGTTCTTTCCTCTGGAGGAGAGAGGGGGTGCTGCCTCCAAAGTGAGGCACATTCCTGACGCACTCCCTTTTGTGTGGAGGTGCACTGAGTGCCCAGGGTCTGAGTAAATAGCAGGAATCTCACAGGTGGGTTGTGTTTTACCAAACGCTTCACACCCACCCCCCAGACTGCAGACTACCTTTGGTTAGGCTTTTCCAAAGAGGTGGACTGTGGGAGGAAATGCTGTGGACTGAAGTGTGGGCTCCCAGGGCCACTTGTCTCTGCGGGAATTGGTGGACACAGGAGGACTTCTGACAAATGTTCCAGTCTTTGTCTTGCAACTCCCAGCTCTTTGTACCAATGGTGCATGCTACTCCTGGCTGAAGTTTGAGGATGATGCTAACCAGGTTTTCCAGACTGGACTGTAGCTCTTAGAGCACTGATGGTGCTTGGGCTGTTCTTTGGGTTCCAGAGTTGAACAAAGTTAAACAGTGCTTCTTCCCCTGACTTACTTTTTGGTATTCTTTGCTTTCCATCTCTTCTCTACTTTGGCTAATTTTTCTCCACTTCTTTCTGTTTTTTTTTTTTCCCTCTTGCTCTCTACATTCTACAACTTTGATTGTGGGTTTGATACAATCTCAACGAAATTGTAAATACTAACTCATTTTGGTTTCATGCTTTTCTTTTTAAAATAAATGATTAAGTTCTACATATGTATGTATTTTAAATTGACAATTGTAATTTTAAAGGAGAAAAAGATTAGTGACTCTGATTCTAGGGTTCTATAAACTTGGATGTAATATCATTCCATTTTCATTTACTAATTTTAATAAAAATTATTACAACATGAATTGTAAAGTAACAATATGTAAATTGTCTAGAGAAACCATCAAAGCACTCAATTTTAGCCCCTTAAATGTAGTAATTAATTCTGGATGATCATCTAAGGTTTGGAGGGCGAATTTTAATAGGTGTACGTTTGGGTAATAAAATGAAATTTTTTACTATTATTTGAGAGTCTCAAACTGCTTCAATCAATTAACTTGTTCTGTCTAAAGAGGCAGCTTTTGTGCTGTTTTAACAGTGAAGGCTGAGTTTCTTGGTTCTATCACTTCATTTTCATAGAGCCACAACCAGCATTAGCCTCCCACATGCTGTCCAAAGAGCAGGTTGTTGGGTTTTTTTTTTGTTTGTTTATTTAAATTGAAAAGCCTTGTGTTAGACATCCTCAAAAGATACAAGGAAAGTGAGAAATACTATTTTTGTCCTTAAAAAGACAAGGCAGAGTTAGAAAATGTGCCTGTCCCAAAGATGTCATTAAGAACGTTACAAAACAAAACCAGCTGTTAAAAAAAAAAAAAAAAAGTGACGTGACGTGAGAGAGAAGTGGAGAATGGGGAACTGGGTTTTGTATTTGTCATATCTCACAGTTTTTCTCACATTGTCCCCTGTGCCTAGACTACCTGTCCCATACTCTATGTCTCATACATTCCTGGCATCCCTTTCACTTCCCCTCCTTGGTAGAAGTGACTGCTCCTCCTTTGGGTGGTCACTGTGTCTGCTCCATGCTTCTATTAACATCTCCTTGCATTTTAATATTATTCCATGTTTGTAAATTTAAGATTCAAGAAGCTCAGTAAACCGCAAACAGGATAAACTCAAGGAAAACTTCACCTAATCTCATAGTCAAAA
Source organism: Gorilla gorilla gorilla (assembly GCF_029281585.2). Lineage (NCBI taxonomy): Eukaryota > Metazoa > Chordata > Mammalia > Primates > Hominidae > Gorilla > Gorilla gorilla. The sequence goes on along the minus strand of NC_073224.2, from coordinate 48,803,355 downwards.
TGGTGAAAATCAAAGCAAAGAAAGACTCTTTAAAGCTGCTAGAGGAAAAGCTACACATTACACATAGGGGAACACAAGTTCTGAGGGCTGCAGGTTTCTTCTTGTCCCATGGTCAGAAGATGGGATCAGCATCTTTAAAGTACTAAAAGAAGGAACTGTCAACTCAGGATTCTACATCCAGCAGAAATATCCTGCAGGTGTGAAGTCAAAATAGAGCTACTCTCAGATGCAGCAAAAGTGAGATAATTTATTACCAGAATACATTTTCTGTAATAAATGATAAAGGAAATTCATCAGAGGCTAAAAGATAATGATAACAAAAGAAAGTTGGATTTTAGGGAATGAAGGAAGAGCAACAGAAGTGATAAATATCTGGGTAAATATAAGAGACTTTTTAAAAAAGTTTTAAAAAACACCTAGGACGATTGGAAGCAAAACTTGTAACATAAGCTGGTGGAGTTTTTAATGTGTGAGGATATAGTCAAACGACAATTATAACATACAAGTCATTTGAAGGGAATATTAAAGGACTTTTATGTGGTTGCAAAGCTTCTGTATTTTACTTGAATGTGAAAATGTATATATATAGTAATCTCTAAAGCAACCACTAAAACATAATACAAACAGATTTAGCCACAATGCTAATGATAAATTTAAAAAGACTACTAAAAATTATCTAACCCAAAAGAAGGCTGAAAAAGGGGCATATAGGAAAGAAACTAGAGGGAGGCTGGGCACAGTTGTTCATGCCTATAATCCCAGGACTTTGGTAGGCCAAGGCAGGAGGATCGCTTGAGCCCAGGAGTTTGAGACCAGCTTGGCCAACATAGCAAGACTCCATCTCTACAAAAAATTAAGAAAAAAAAATTAGCCAGACATGATGGCATGTGCTTGTAGTCCCAGCTACTCAGGAGGCTGAGGGGGGATCACTTGAGCTCAGGAGTTTGAGGCTATAGTGAGCTATGATGGTGACACTGCACTTCAGTCCAGATGACAGAGCAAGACACTGTCTCAAAAAAAGAAAAACAAATAAAAAAGAAGAGACAAATGGAAATCAAAGAGTAAAGTGGTAGAACTAAATCCAACAATATTAATAAGTACATTAAATGCTGATGATCTAAACCCTTCAATTAAAAGTCCAGGATTGACAGAGTGAATAAAAAGGCAAGTTGTTATTATATGCTGCCGTCAAATGACACACTTCAAATGCAAAGGCACAGATAGGTTTAAAGTAAATATATACCATGCAAATAATAAGCATAAGAAGCCTAGAATGGCTATTTTTAAATCAGCTAAAATAGATTTCAAGACAAAGAGTATCACTAGAGATAAAGAGGGACATTTCATAATGATGAAAGGGACAGTTCATCCAGGAGACATAGCAATTATAAAAGTATATGAACCCAGTAACAGAGCCATTCCAATCCTGGAAATAAAAACAATAAAAAGGAATGAACTTTAATACATAACCTAGATGAATCTGAAATCATTATATTTAGTAAAAAAAAAAAGCCAGGCAAAAAATAGCACATACCATATAATTTCATTTATATAAAATTCTGGAAAATACACACTAATTTATAATGACAGAAAGTAGATTAGTGGTTGCTTACAAATGGAGGTAGAGGCAGGCATGGATGTTGAAGAACACAAATAAGTTTTTGGAAGTGATGGAAATGTTTGTTGTCTTTATCATGGCAATTTTTTTGAATGTAAAATGGTCAAAACTCAACAAACTACATTTAAATATGGAGTTTAGTGTACTTCAGTTATAACTCAGTAAGATTGGAGAAAAATAAATGCCTAAAAAATGTAACGAGTACTTACTAAACACTTCTAACTTCAATCTAATACTACAGGAGTTTTCCTCTTCTTTTTCCTTTCCTTATTTGTATCTCATTCTTCCACAATGATTCTCTCCAAAAGATTCTTAGCCTCCCTGGTTCTCAACAACATCAGCATATATAGTCATTTGCCAAAATAGTTTGGGAATTGTTATTGTATATCATTACCAAAACAAAACAAAGTTCAAACTTCCTTTGCAGTTCTTATTTTATTTAGAACATGTCCCCCTGAGAATGTACAGTTCAAATACTATGTTCTCAAGAGTTACTTGGATTGGGGGGAGGGATAGCATTGGGAGATATACCTAATGTAAATGACGAGTTAATGGGTGCAGCACACCAACATGGCACATGTATACATATGTAACAAACATGCACGTTGTGCACATGTACCCTAGAACTTAAAGTATAATAAAAAATATATATATAAATAAAGTACATTATATGCGAAGTTAAAAAAAAGAGTTACTTGGATTGATGTTTCCCTTCTGTATAGACACCTTGTCAACTACCAAAGGTATATAGATAAATTCATTTGTTTCTGTTTATACAATTTTCCTCATCAAACATGAGGAAAACATTTGATGATTTAATTTTATTTTCATGTATAGTAAAATATTTGATGGGTCAAAAAGTAAAACTAAACAAAAGGTACATTTAGAGAACTGTTCCCCTTTCTTAGCATTTTCTTCTTGTTTCAACTCACTCCCTGCCAGAAACCAATTTCCCTGGCTTCTGATTTATCCTTCCTATGTTTCTTTTGCAAAAATGGGAATATATTCTTATTTTACTTTCTTTCATACAAAAATATAACATACTATCTATGATTTTTACTTTAAAATATCCTGGCAATCACTTCACATCAATTTACAGAGCTATTTCTCATTTTTATAACTGAGTATTATGCCTTTGAATGGATATACAATTCTACCAATCTATCATTCATATATGCATAACAGATTCTTCCCAATATTTTGTCCTTATAAATAATACTATAAGTTGAGAATCTTAATTAAAACATCTGAAATTCAAAATGCTCCAAAATCCAAAACTTTTTGAGTGCCGACATGATGCCACGAGTGGAAAATCTCACACCAGACTTTGTTTCATGGGTCACAGTCAAAATGCAGTTAAAACCTTGTTTCATGCATAAAATTATTAAAAATATTGTATAAAGTTAACTTCAGGCTACATGTATAGGGTATATATAAAACATAAATGAATATTATATTTAGACTTGGGTCTGACGCCCAAGATAGTTCATTATTTATATGCAAATATTACAAAATCCAAAAAATATCTGAAATTGGAAACACTTCTGTTCCCAAGCATTTCAGCTAAGGGATACTCAACATGTACCATGAATGATCTTGTACATATTTTGTTTCACATTTTAGGATATGAATCTTCAAAGTAAATTAATGTTATTATTTATTGGATGAAAGGTTAAATCCATATATAGTTGTGTTAGATACTGCCAGATATTAGATATTATATTAAATATTGCCAAATCCCTTCTGTAGAGTTCTACCATTTTGCATTCCCACCAGCATTGAAATTGAGTGCCAATTTTTCCATATCCTGTCAACAGAATGCTTTGTGAAGCTTTTGAAATTTTGCCAATCTTGTAATTGCAAGATGGTATCTTGTGATTTTAATTAGCATTTCTCTTATTCTGATGCTCTTTTTATATATTTATGGATGATTTGTATATCTTTCTTTGTTTCCTTGATTTTTATGCGTTGTTTGTGTAACAGGGATGTTAAACCTTTATCTGTGATATGCATTGCCAATTACTAATATTTTCTCATTATATAATGTGTCTTTTGACTGTGTTTTTGGTGATTTCAGCCATGTAAAAGTTTTTTTAAATGTAATTGTATTAATCAATATTGTGTTTTATTGATTCTGAATTGGGAGTCATAATAAGACTTTTTAATAAGCCGGATTATAAGATAACTCACCTGTGTCCTAGTCTGTGTTACTATAAAGGAATACCAAGGCTGGGTAATTTCTGGGTAATTTATAAAGAAAAGAGGTTTATTTCACTCACGATTCTGTGGGCTTTTTAGGAGAAGCATGGTGCCAGCATCTACTTCTGGTGAGAGCTTCAAGCTGTGTCCACTCACGGCAGGAGGCAGGGGCGAGCCAGCTTGTGCAGAAATCACATGATGAGAGTGGAGGCAAGAGAGAGAAGAATCAAGAGAGGAAGAAGGTGCCAGGCGCTTGTTAACAACCAGGTGTCTCAGGAACTAATAGAGTGATAACTCACTCATTACGGGGAGGAGGCCTCAAGCCATTTATGAGAGATCCGCCCCCATGGCTCAAAACACCTTCCAGTAGGCACCCCCTCCAACATCGAGGATCAGATTTTAACATGAGATTTGGAGGGGTCAAATATCCAAACCATAGCACCCTGTTTTCCTTTAATCCTGTGTGATTTCATGTATGCATCACACATCTGATCTATTTGCAGTTTATTCTTGGATAGGGTGTGAGATATGGTTCCAATTTTATCCTTTTCCAAATAGTTATCCAATTGCCTTAGCATTATTTATTTTAAAGTTCGTCTTTTCTCCGGTGATTTGATATGATACCTTTTTCATATAATATGTTTCTTATGGGCTTCATCTATTTCTTTATCTCCTGCTTTATTAGTCTGCCTATTAGTGCAGCAGTATCATACTGTTTTAATTTTGGACAGAGCCTCTGTGTTTTAATTGATGCACTAAATCCCTGTATGGGTGTTGTAATTCTATTAATTGAGGAGTTATTTCTGCTATGTTATTTTATATTTTATTTTTATTCTACATTTATTTTATTTTTTATTTGTTTTATTTATGGTTTCTATTGGATAGATTAAATTTTCTTATGCTTATTTAAAAGTTTTATCTTCTACTTTTTTATTATGGTGGCTGCCTTTAATCCAAAACCTATAATTGTATTTATTTGTCTTGATAATGTCTACAATTTTAGTTTTGAGGGGTTAGAATGGCGTGGGGAGCAAACCAGACAAGTACTAAAGAAACCTCCATGTTTGTTATAAACCCAATGCACAGGTCCACACAGACAGGGCATGGAGGTGTGCTCCGCAGGGGCACCGCAGAGACCTGTGTGAGGGCAAGCCCAGATGCATGTACAACTAAACATCCTCACAGATACACTTTAGTGTAGGTGGAGACCTGGTTTATGGGTTTTTCTGTTTCTTTTTTTTCTTTTTGTTATTTGGATATGCTTTTTTCTTACATTTTCTGTGATCCTTGCTTTTTTTTTTTACACAATAATTTGTACCAAGTAATTTGACCATTCTTCCATCATATTTCTCTCTCAGCACTTTCCTGAATTTATTTCTCTTTTTATCGGGTACTCTTCCAAGAGTGTTTTCAAATTGGGATTTTGTGTGGCAAACTTTCTGAGGCCTCGTATTCCTCGAAATATGTTCATGGCGTTCTTGCATGTAAGTGACAATTTGGCTGGATATGAAATTCTAGGTTCAATATTCTTTTTCCTTTAATATTTCAAACGTATTTTTCTCCATGTTTTTCTATGCCCAATGTACTCTTCAGAAATCTAATAAATTGTGATTCTTTACTTTTTTAGGTGACTGTTTTATCTTTCTGGCAGCTTTTAGAATTTTCTTCTGATTTTTTTCTTTTTCAAGACAGAGTCTTGCTCTGTTGCTCAGGCTGCAGTGCAATGGCTTGATCTTGGCTCCCTGCAACCTCTGCCTCCCAGGTTCAAGTGATTCTCATGACTCCACCTCCCAAGCAGCTGGGATTACAGGCGTATGCCACCACACTCAGCTAATTTTTGTACTTTTAGTGGAGATGGGGTTTCGCTATGTTGGCCAGGCTGGTCTTGAACTCCTGTCCTCAAGTGATCTGTCTGCCTCGGCCTCCCAAAGTTTTGGGATTACAGGTGTGAGCCACTGCTCCTGGCCTTCTTCTGTATGTTTAATATTCTTAGTTTCACTGAAGTATTCTAGGTGTGGGTTTTTCTTTATTCTTGTTGGCACTGTGCAAGTCCTTTCAATCTGAAGTCTTTTGTCTTTTATTCTTATTTCTTCAAATGTTTCCTCCCCTTCATGTTTTTCCTCACCTCCTGGGAATCTCATTGTTTGGATATTAGCACCTCAGTTTACTTATAACCATATCGTAAGTAAATGTAAGTCACAACATTCTTAGCCTTTCTTTCATATTTTCTATCTTTTCATCTGCTGCTGCTGCCCTGCGGGAGAATATCTCAACATGATCTTTCAGCTTAGAAATTCTGCTTTCAGGGATGTCCATCCAGTTATTTATCCCTTCTGTTTGTTTCAAATCATTCATATACAATATTTCTATTTGTTTCCTTTTTATAATTTATTCTACCTGTTCCATATTTTAGTATCATCTCTTTTGTTGAGAATATTTATTATGCTTGTTTAAAATCTTGGTGTATCTATCTCAATTATCCTGGTTCACAGGATGCGTATTGTTCAGTTTGTTGCCTTTCTTTTAAAGTGGTTTTATTCCTTGAGGTCAAATTAATTTGGCCCGTAAACTTATGTTCCCTTGGGGCTGTCAGTTATTCTGCGCAGTAATGTGTAGTGAAGGAGCATCTGAAATCTTAGTCTATTACTTCCTGCTGAATTTAAATAAGAGGGGAGGGAACGAACTCCAAGCCAGAGAGCCCCTGGTTCCACAGAAACCCTCTTGATATGTTCCAGCAACCTGCTATCCCCCTTCCCAACTTAGGATCCCTTTTAGATGCTACTTTCTTACTGTGCAACCCCTCTGTCCAGTATTTTCCTTTCAAAGAAGCAGACTTGGGAGGTGGCCATCCCTTTAGTAGATCCAGCAGCCTTCAGGGTTAAAGGGGCAGCAGGGGATGTAGGATGGATGAACGAATACCCAAGTGCAGACAGAAGTCCATTTCTGGTCCCATTAGCTCTTATCCTAATAGGGTTTTTGGTTTTCTCTGATTATATTCTTGGAATCTCTGAGGACTTGGTTATGATGCTGCTTGTTCTAGATAGACAATGATCACCTTGTGTGTGTGTGTGTGTGTGTGTGTGCGCACATGTGTGTGTAGAGGGGCTACAAGACCACAACTTCAGAACAACTAATATCCCACTGGGGCTTCTCCCTTTTCTATTCCCATTCATCCACCCACCCGTCTCCTTCACACACACTGGATCTCTGTCTTCAGAAGGCTTTGGTCTTCCTGGAATTTCTCACTGTTTTATCTTTGGATCATCAGATCCATGGTATATTTTCTCTGCTGTGGTTTCCCCAAGATTAATTTTGGAGGTGGGAGCCAGTAGCCTATGCTCTTTGGCCATCTTGTCAGAAAACAATGACTCATTCTTTTGGGGGGTAAATGCTCAGTCTTCGAAATGTCTTCTCCCTCTCCCTGGTCCTCTTCATTGTGATAGTGAGTTTACAAGACCTTGTGCAGCTGTGGAGAGAAGGATATCTTGAATTTACATCATTTCAAATTGCCCAGCTTTCTCCTGCAGAATGGCTGATCTGGGCTTGTGCTCAGCCTCATGACCCCTGGAGGTTTGGCTGTTTGGGGGATTATGCTGGCACCACTGTCAGAGTTTATGGTCTGGTCTGTGACTCTAGATGGGAAGCAGCTAGAGCCCTTTCATCAGACATCAAGCTTCAGCTGGTCCATGGCCCACCAGGCACCAGGGCATGGGGTGGTCCTATACCGCCCCTGCAGGCCATCAATAGATGTAGCAGGGAAACAAGAGCACAGCCTCATGCTTGCCCAATGGTTGCTTGTATGTTCTGTGCCATGTCGGATGTGCCTGTGTGCTGGACTTCTGTTAGGCTGAAGCTTCCAGCCTCCCCTAACCTACACCTGACAGTGTAGTGCCATCCTTCTAATATTCTTGATTGCCCCACATTTATATAGATGCTTCCTCAGTGTTTCCCTTAACTAAAACCTGTAGAGTTCTGTACAAACTTCTGTTACGACCTCTCTCCCTTTGCATCATAAGTATTTATGTTTCTGTCTCCCCAGCTAGAGAGTGAGCTCCCTTAGGGTGGAAACTGTGTAATATTTTTCCTTGCACTTCTCAGCATCTGGCCTAGGGCTTGGCATAAAATAAGCACCAGGTAAATGTGTGTTGAACCAAACTGAATAATACAAACTAAAAACAGGTAAGTGCTTTAAAAGAAGTGTTTGGGGGAGAAAGACTTTATTTATAGTTTGGGGATATGGAATGGTTTCTTAAGAAGGTAATAGTGGAGGGTTTAGACTGATGGAAAGAGAACATTCAGGGTGAGGGGAACACTGTGAGCAAAGGCACAAAGATGGGAAAGCGCAGGATGTTCATTTGTTCCCTTTCAGGGCAGGAATTATTCCTTGGGCATCTTTGCAAACTCTCTGAATAGTTCCTTGAACGTAAGTGGTGCTAAGAATAAACTGCGCCGAGTGGAATAAAATCCCCATCTTCTCCTGCATCCCTCAGAAGTGGGGGTGCCCAGTGGTCATAGAAGACATTAACTCAGAAAGAAACAGGTCTTTCTTTGGTACAGACACATCCAAGATTATAATATTACACACCCTATATCAGTCAAGGTTGCTGCAGGAAAGAAATGACATACTCAGACAAGTCCATTGAGGATAATTTAAGGGAGTGCTATTTACAAAGGTGTGGCTATTAAAGGAAACCAGCAAGTGGGGTAAGGCACCTTGGCAAGAGCAAAGTTCCATCCCTGGGCATGCTGGGAGCAGGGAAGGAGGAGTTACTCTGCATGAGACCGGGGCTGTCCAACCCTTAGATGCATTGCCAAACTGTATGTGCATGTGTGTGTGCACGCATGTGTACACATGCATGCATGCAGCAGGGTGATCAGCCCTCTAATCATCTTCCTCTGGAGTCTCCTGGAAGACCCAGTTGGAAGCCTCCAGGAGCACAGAGCAGGGTGGGGAAGGGAGGAGAGGAGATTGGCAGATGCAGAATATCTAGTACACATCCAAAGTCTCATTTAAATCTCACAACAGCCCAATGAGGATGACTTTAGTATTAACAACCATGTATTATTGGTGAGGAAGATAAGCCCTAAAAGGTTGATTTGCCCAGGATGAAAATGCCGCCACTAGGAAGACATTGATTTTCACTCCATATAGGATCAATTGTTCGGTGTGTATGTGCATGTGTGTCTGTGTGGGCAGGGGCAGGTGGTAAGGACAGTGGGACACACAGCAGACTGAAGCTCTCATGGGCCACCCCAAAATGGAATCCCTGGAGGGGGCTGGAGTAGTCTGGGCCTGGCATTGTGGTTCAGAAACTTAACCCTGGGACTTGGACACAGGAGAAACATTAGGGCTCCAGCCCCAAAAAGGAGATAGTGGTGAGGAACAGTGAGCTAGAGCAGGGACTCTCAAACTTTTGGTCTCAAGATCCCTTTACAGTCTTAAAAATTATGAAGTACCCGAAAGAGCTTTCGTTAATTGGGTTGAATTTCAAACACAGTATTTTCTGTATTAGACATTAAGACAACAAAATTTTAAATACTTATTTTCAATTAATTTAAAAATAACATTCTGGCTGATACGGTGAAACCCCGTCTCTACTAAAAAATACAAAAAAAAAAAAAAAAAAAAAATTAGTGGAGCCTAGTGGCGAGCGCCTGTAGTCCCAGCTACTCAGGAGGCTGAGGCAGGAGAATGGCGTGAACCTGGGAGGCGGAGCTTGCTGTGAGCCGAGATCGCACCACTGTACTCCAGCCTGGGCGACAGAGAGAGACTCCATCTCAAAAAAATAAATAAATAAAATAAATAAATAAATAAATAAACAAACATGCCAAGGCAGGAGGATCACTTGAGGCCAGGAGTTAGAGACCAGCCTGGGCAACATAGTGAGACCTTGTCTCCACAAAAAATGGAAAAAAGTAGCCATGGCGGAGCATGCTTGTAATCCCAGGTACTCGGGAGGCTGAGGCAGGAGAATCGCTTGGGCCCAAGAGTTTGAGGTTGCAGTGAGCCATGATCTTTCCAGTGCACTTCAACTTGGGTGATAGAGCAAGACCCTATCACTAAAAAAATAAAAAGTAAAATTGCTGGGCACGGTGGCTCATGCCTGTAATCCCAGCACTTTGGGAGGCTGAGATGGGAGAATCATGTGAGCCCAGGATTTCGAGACAAGCCTGGGCAACATGGTAAGACTTCATCTCTACAAAACATACGAAAATTAGCTGGTGGCATGCACTGTAGTCTCAGCTACTCAGGAGGTTGAGGTGGAAGAATTGCTTGAACCCAGGAGGCTGAGACTGCAGTGGGTTGTGATTGCACAATTGCACTCCAGCCTGGGTGACACAGTGAGATCCTGTCTCAAAAATAAAAGAAAATAATAAACATATTAGATACTAATATAAATAACATATTTTTATGAAAAGTAACATTTTCCAAAACAAAAGAACATCAGTGAGATGAGTGGCATTGTTATACATCTTTACAAATCTCTCTAATGTCTGGCAGAATTTTCCCACCACCTGCTTTTGCAATCAATCTGTTGGGATATGTTGTTTTGGTTGAAATATGGGAATAAAATCTGGCCTCATCCAGATATGTAGTTGCAAAAGGTAGGAGTTTTTAATAGTTGTTTCAGATAATTGTGGCTATTTATCTTTGATACTACACTTAAACTCAATAAATGGTAGTTTCTTAAAGATTATTTACAATGTGGAATTTGAAACCATATCGACGAACATTTTACACTTGATTTTATGTACTGTATGAAATGCATGAAAATACACTGGTGGTTTTACAGCTTCCAATGATTCCTTTATCCATGTGTAAATCATGCATTGGGCATTTGGAAAGTATTATTTCACTGAGTTATGAAGATCTTCCAAATGTTGACACATTTCATTATACAAAATTTTTTTTAAAAAGCCAAGACAGATTTGTTACTATTACCACTGACCTCATCAGGAAAGATCTTAAGTATTGGGATGCTGTCAAGTTCATGGTGGTGAACACAAATTTTCCAAAATTCTAATCTTCATGTGAGAGCTCAAATTTCATCGTTGGCCACAAATCTGTCAATCGTTTTGCTTAAAGTGACAGGCTCACTTTGTTCATTTTCAAGACGATTTCTACCGAAAACACAAGTATTAATAACTGTGGCATGTCAGTTGTTTTTTCAGGTAAGAATGGTGTTCTGTGAAAGGAGTGGCTAGCTCAGCTCAAAGCTCAAAGAATTGCACAAGCGTTTCTTCTGTGAGACAAGCATCACGTTTCAGCAAAAACGCTGTGTGTGTACTTCTAAGGTAGTCACACAGAATATTGAAAAGATGTGTACTCATGGGTTGAGATGGAATAAAATTAGTGATTGCTACTGCTTCATAAAGAATATTCATAAATAAAAATGGCTTTTAAAAAAACTGTGAGCGTGTAGTGACGAGAAAATAAAATGACTATTATCAGACTTCGTACTCTCACTTGGTTGATGTGGGTGTCAACAGTTTCACCCACCAATGCCTTTGCATTCCCAGTGCAAATGTCAGCACCGTGAAAAGCACAAATCGTGTGTTAGTATTATTATAAATATAGTTTGACCTCATGGTCCCCTGAAATTGTCTCGGGGAACCCCGGAGTCTTCAGCCGCACTGAGAAAATCAGGAGTAGATGGCATGAGACCGGGGATGGCAGGGCCGCACTGCTGGAGGAGCTGCTTCCGGCTTCTGCCCCATGCCCCTCATGGAGGCTGGGCTTTTGTTGCCCACACAGACGGCAGCATGCAGGAGGGTGGGCCAGTGTTGGGTTTGGGGGTTCTGTGTGTGCCAGGGGCCAGGCCATTCATCTGAAGTCTGTGCAGGTTGGAGGACACAGCCTCAGTGGAGAGTGGGGATTGAAAATAAAGGGGAGATTGTCTGGGGCAGCAGTTGCTAGAAGAGGAACTCAGCATGGACACTGGGTTGGGGGCTATTTTCTTAGAAGATACTCAGGAGCCTGCAGGCTGTAGGTGTGCTGAGGTGGCTCAGGGCGCCAGCCCCGCCGGCCTGGTCCAGGGCCTTCACGCCTCAGCGTCTCAGAGCTTTCATTTCCTCCTTTAGGTGCACAGAAATGGGGACTCTGTGAGTGGAGGAAGTCATCTCCCAATCTAGGCTTGTGGATCTGAAGAGGAGATAGGAATTCGTTTTAGGATCTGGATTCAGTAAAATCTTACGTACATATTACAGCTGGTTGGAACTGCACAAGTCCACTTATTCAAGGACTTTTTCCCACCCCTGCCGCCCTGAGACAGCAAGACCAATCTCTTCTCTTCCTCCTCCTCCTTGGCCTACTCAGCATGAAGTTGACAAGGATGCAGACCTTTATGACGATCCACTTCCGCCTAATAATAGTAAATATATTTTCTCTTCCTCATGATTTTCTTTTCTCTAGCTTACTTTATTGTATGAATGCAGTACATCATACATATACAAAATATGTGTTAATAGACTATTGGTAAGGCTTCTGGTCAACAGTAGACTGTTAGTAGTTAAGTTTCGAGGAGTCAAAAGTTATATATGGATTTTTTTTATTTCAATAGGTTTTTGGGGAACAGGTGGTGTTTGAGTACACGAATAAGTTCTTTAGTGGGGATTTCTGAGATTTTGGTGCACCCATCACCCAAGCAGTGTACACTGTACCCAATATATAGTCTTTTCTATGGATTTTGAATTGTGGGGGGATTGATGCCCCTAAACCCCTCATTGTTCAAGGGTCAAGTGTTCTTGTTTATAAGCAGAATCTTCATACACACAACCCTAATTGATTCTGAAGTCTGATGACTCACAGTTCCCCCATTCAAGCCAATGTTTGGTCTATTCCTTCCTGCCTCCCACCAGAAATTCCTGACACCCTCCTCTTCCACTCCCGTGTCAATCCACTTCCCTCCCCTGCTTTAGACTTGGCTGAGAATTCACGTCTTCCAGAAATCTTTCTCCATTACTCTTCCCCTCTGTCCTCCCTTGTAGAAACCGCTCTGTGATTAATTTCTAATCCCCTCAATGTTCATAATACGTGAAGTGACCATCTTTGAGCACCACTGTGTGCTAGGTACTATGCTGCCCACCTTACATGTGTTGCTTCTAATTCTCTTAAATTTTTTTTCTCTTTTTAATTAGAGACAAGGTCTCACTATATTGCCCAGACAGGTCTTAAACTCCTGGGCTCAAGTGATCCTCCCACCTCAGTTCCCCAAAGTGTTTGGATTACAGGCATGAGCCACTGTGCCTGACTCTTCTAATTCTCATAATAAGAGTTACTCTCCTCTCCCAGTCTCTTCCTCTGGCTCTAACATCCAATCTATCAGCAAGCCCTGCTGATTCTACCTCCGATACATAACTTACATTCATTCTCTCTCTATCTCCACAACCACCACCCTAATCCAAGCCATTGTCGTCTCCTGCCTCTACTACAGCATGGTCTCTTTCTAGTTTCTCTTCCAGCCTCCCATCCACTAGAATATAAGCTCTATGACAGCAGACCTTGTATGTCATGTTCAGGACTCTATCTCCAGAGCCTAGCACAATGCCTGGCTCATGGGATTTGTTCAATGTTTACTTTTGAATGAATGAATGAACAAATGGAAGAAGTGAATAAATGAAGGAATGTATAGCCATTATGCAGATCCACGAGGCTTATTAACTAATGGGATCCTGATCTCATGGCCTCACTGTGGAAAGGGGCACACTGAGATTCCAGCTATGAGTCTGGGCCACGAAAAGGTACAATTAATTGTAAGCTCCCTGAGAATGGATGATGGCTAACATTTGAACAGGTCCTTGGACCCCAGAACTGCTCTGATTTTGAAAGAGGAGACTCAGATTTCTGAATAGAGTCCATCAGTAATAGTTGTGTGATCTTTTAAATGAGTAATATCACTTACTAGAGTTACTTTCCCAGTCAATTGGGGATGATGATGTACTCATCTATACCTCAGCGTAGCCACAGGGAAGCAGAGGGGCTGTGCCTTGGACAGGGGTGGTGGCAGTGGAGTTAGAGAGAAGGCATGAGATTGAGACATGTGTTGGAGGCAGAATCAACAAGGCTTGCCAGCGTAAGGGGTGATTGTCATCATTACTGACTGGTGGACTTGGGCTGGACTGCAGTCCAAGGTGAAACACAGCTTCCATTATTTGTGCACCTTTGTTTCAAGGTGATAGTGTCCCTGGTGCTGCCACTCTCTTGTTTGTCCATGAGTAAAGCCTTGGAGTCTCTTTTTGCCTCCCTTTTGTCCAGTGTAGCCTCAGGAGCACTGCGCCTTCCTGGGTGAGGCTGCCTTCCTTTTCACGCTCCAATTCCTACTCCACTCCCCGCCATCTTCTTCTTCTCTGTAGGAGCGTCTCCTCAAGCCACAGGTCATCAGCCACTCCCTGCTCAGGCCCTGCAAGGGCTTGCCATTGCTTAGAGACACAATCCAAGCTCTTCAGCTTAGCTTCGGCTAAGCTCTCCTCACCCACTCCTACTTCTCTTTTCTAGCCTGGGTGGCCTTGTTCCTCCTCAGGTCCCCTGCACTTCAAGCAGACTCATTTACCCACTTCCATTTTCAGAGAGGGCTCAGTTGTTGTGGAATCTTAAACTCTTCACTCTGAAAGATATCCGAATGGCACCTAATCCAGCCTCTCATCCGATTCAGGAATCCCTGCTGGAACCATCTGTGATACAATTGTTTTCCCTGGGCCGGGAATGTTGGCTCATGCCTGTAATCCCAACACTTTGGGAGGCCAAAGTGGGTAGATCACCTGAGGTCAGGAGTTCGAGACCAGCCTGGCCAACATGGCAAAACCCCATCTCTACTAAAAATACAAAAAAGTTAGCCAGGCGTGGTGGTACACACCTGTAGTCCCAGCTTCTCAGGAGGCTGAGGCACAAAAATTGTTTGAACCTGGGAGATGGAGGTTGTGGTGAGCTGAGATCGCACCACTGCACTCCAGCTCTAGCATGACTCCTTCTCAATTTAAAAAGAAAATTATTTTCCCTTGATTGAAACAGTCTCCACAGATTCCATCCTCCAAGTAGACACCAGTGTCTCTCTTGTATTTTGTTTATTTTGCCACCTCGTCCACCCTTACTCCTTTCATTCAAATCCCCCCACTCTTTAAGGTCCCATTCAAATCTCACCTCCAAGCAGCTTTCTCTGGTCACCAAGCACACAGGAATCTTTCTTCCTTCTCTGTTCCCTTGGCATGATAGTTAGCAACACAAGTTTTATTAAACATTGTGATAAAACACATACAATTTGCCATCTACAGTTCTTTGGCTTTAAATACATTGACACTGTTGTGTAGCCATCACCACTATCCATCTCTAGAACTCTTTTCATCTTGCCGAACTGTAACTTTATACCCATTAAACAGTAACTCCCCATCCCCTCCTCCCTACAGCCACTGGTAAGCACCATTCTACTTTGTCCTTACAAATCTGCTATTCTAGGTACCCCATCTAAGCAATATACAGTGCTATGCAGTATTTCTCCTTTTGTGACTGGCTTATTTCACTTGGTGTAATGCCCTGTTCATCTCTATTGTAGTATATATGATAATTTCATTCTTTTTTAAGGCTGAATAATATTCCATTTTATGTATACGCCCCATTTTGTTTATCTATTCATCTATCCGTGGTGGAACACTTGGGTTGTTCCAGCTTTTGGCTGTTGGGAATAAGCAACACACATTTTGCATCAAACAGAACTGAGTTTAAATCCCAGCTTCGTTAACTTTCTAACTTGGGTAAGATGCCTAACCTTCAGGAGTCTCAGATTTCTTAAATGTAAAACACAATGGTCTGATCTGTCCTTTACTAGTTTTGTAGGCATGTGAAGTGGCTGGTGAGCATGGCTGACAATTGGTAAGTGCTCGATGCATACTAGGAAGCTACTAGACCACACACGTGTCCCTTACCAATCAGGGCTCTGTATTGTTAGTTCCTCTGTATAAAATCTCAGGCAGTTCTATTTCCAGAACTAATGCTAGATTCTCAAGGTCTCAGTTCCAAGAACTTGACCCTAATAAGTAGCCAGTAACTCTTACTTGATTGTTTGACTTGGAGATGGTTGTATGGGAGTGTGTAAAAGTGTGAGTGTGTAAAAGCATGAGTGTGTGCACTGTGTGTGCTCCAATAGGGAGCACTGGAGACGGCGTGAGGGTCTGTGGGTGGTAGGCAGGACTGGCGGCATACAAATCAGTGGAAGTGAGGGCTGGGGTGGGGGTGCAGGTGGGTGTTTTGTGCCCACTTGCTCTGCATTCGCTTGCACACCAACCCCTTAGGGTTGCACATGCTACACTCTCAGTAGGGCTGGGAATGTGTGCAGAGTGTGGAAGTGAGCTGGGAGTTAGGGAATAAAGTAGGAGCACATACAGTCGCAGATTCTTTGTTCTGTTCTATGACTTCCCCTGCCCCATCTCTACGCAGACCCTAAAGAGTTGTTTTCTGTGCCAGCCTGGCCTGCGCATTCCTGCAGCCCAACAGAAGGATGATCCTTACTTGGCTTTTGCAAACCCCGGCCTGGTGGCAATGCGAGTCGCCTTCCAGCGTCTCTTCCTCCCCTTGCAGTTGCCACTTTGCTTTGGCAGGTGTGAAATATTAATTGCCTCACTGGGGACTGGGCTCTTTCTGTCTGTCGTGTCTGACCAGAATATCATTCTCTCCTGCAAATATAATTACGGGGTAGGGGAGGCGGGCTGAGTGTGTGGGGGTGGGGGGTGGGCTGCCACATGGGGAGGTGGGAGCGCATGTGGGAGGGGTGATGAGAAGGGACTACAGCTTTTTTTCTTAATCGCCTCTCGCCTGTCTGTTAATTAGGAGCCGTGCTTTGCTACATGCTGTGATATTTTGGTTAATTATAAAGAGAAAAGGACAAATTTGTCACGTCTTTTGTTTTCGTTCCACCACGTCTCCTGGTGACAGCGGTGTGAAGGCTGATGGACTGCTCAGGCAGCAGCGCCAGATGCTCACACACACCCTCTGGCAGGGGCAGGCAGGGAGGGGTCCTCAGGGCTAGGAGGCAGCCAGGGGGCCACCAGGCAGGCTGGTGCACATGGGGCTGGTCTGGACTGGGTTCACAAGGGGTCAAATGGAGAGATTCACATTCTTGAATGTGAACGTAAAGTGGATGCCAGGAAGGAGCCCCCAGTCCCACTGAAGGAGAGGAAGGCGGAGATGTTCATTCCTCCGTTGTCCAGTTGGGTGATTGGCCTGACACAAATGCCCCAGGGATCAAGGCTGAATTTGCCGATAGCAATCAGAGCAGACAGGCAGGCTGTGACCCCTCCTAGGATCTTGAGGCAGTGGGGGGCATGTTCACGTTGCAGAGTGGGGCTGAGTAAAATATAGCATAGTATTCTATGAGCCTGTCACAAACGGGCCACCCAGGGATGTGAAAGGATGTGTTAGTTCTCCCTGCTACCATTTATTAGCTAAAGCCTATTTCAGGCTCCAGCTTATACATTACACCCCATCCCCCAACACACACACACACATGCACTGGGTTAGGAGTCACCTTCTCTGGGCTCTGAGGCTTACTAAGCTTCTATCATGTGATGGTTAATTGTATGTGTTAACTTTGCTAGGCTACGATACCCAGTTGTTTAGTCAAATACAAGTCTAGATACTGTTCTGAAGATTATTTTTATTTTTACTTTTATTTTTTGAGGCAGAGTTTTGCTCTATTGCCTAGGCTGGAGTGCAATGGTGTGATCTCGGCTCACGGCAACCTCCGCCTCCCGGGTTGAAGCAATTCTCCTGCCTTAGCCTCCCAAGTAGCTGGGATTACAGGTGCATGCCACCATACCCAGCTAATTTTTGTATTTTTAGTAGAGATGGGGTTTCATCACATTGGCCAGGCTGGTCTCGAACTCCTGACCTCAAGCGATCCACCTGCCTCAGCCTCTGAAAGTTTTGGGATTATAGGCGTGAGCCACCACACCCGGCCTGTGAAGATTATTTTTAGATTGACAACCAATACACTGAATAAAGCAGATTACCCTCCATAATGTGGGTGGGCCTCATCCATTGAAGGTCTTAAGAGCAAAGACTGAGGTTTCCTGAAGAAGGAATTCTGGATCAATACTGAAACATAGAAATCGTACCTGAGTTTCTGACTGCTGGCCTGGCCTACGGATTTGAGACTTGTCAGCCCTGACAATTGCACGGACCAGTTCCTTAAGATCTATCTATCTGTATTTGTTCTGTTTTTCTGATGAACCCCGATGGATACATATCCCATTGCATCTGGTTGTGGACTTTCCTGCTTTCCTGACCATCTCCTTCACTAGAATGTGAGGACAGAAACTAAACTGGGTCCTGTGTACCACGGCATCCCCTGGGCCTCGTGTAGGGCCTGCTTGTAATAGACCTTAATATGTATTTGTTGCACATTGAATGAATTCATTTGGGAAACAAGAAAGACGTACATCCCCGCACCAATCAAATAACCATCCAAGGCAGTACAGGCAGTTCCTGACTTATAAATAGGTTTAGTTCCAAAAATTCATTTGAGTTAGTTGTCTGAAGCTTTTTCCCATAACAACAAGGATATCAGTGCTGGCAAGGCTCCTGGGCTGGCTGCCAGAAACCTATTTAACCCATAGTATAGATTAAACACTGTGCATTTGCCATGAAAAATAGTAGAAAACAATACTCTTGCAAGGCTAGTAATTAGAAGAGAAGTATGATAGTATTGAATAAAAATAGGTAAAATTTTTCATTTGGAATATTGGAGTTTTGAAGAAAAATGGTTACAAAAGGATGAGCAAGTAGAGAGAGACTAATGGAAAATCGGAATGGAATTTCTGAGTATTTTCCAGGGTTTTAGAAGTCGATGGGACTGATTCTCTATTTGATCTAAGTTCTGCTCAGAACTCATGGCTGCTCCTCCCATTCCCTTTTTGCTATAGAAAGAGGCCAGCTCTTATTGGTCTCAGGTAAGGGTGTTAGTTTGTTCACACATGTAACAAATATAATAAAGAAACGGTGGGCTGTTTGGACAGGAGAGAGAGGGGGGAGAAAACCAGCATGGACAAGTATGTATGTTTATGTGGGAATGAGATTGTCCAGGGTGAAATTAACTGAGCCATGAGGGGTGATTGCTGAGAAGGAGTGTGGGACAGAGGTCTGGAAGCCCAGGCTCTGAAGGGAGCTTAGGGAATGTGGAGGAGACGCTGAGTTAGACAGATTTCCACATTGGTCACCAGGAGGCACTGTTGCTCTGTTTTAGCCCAGAGCTGGGGGTGAGCAACATTTGAGGGGTTGGTGGGGCAAGCAGCATGCAGGGTGTGTGGTGGATGTTTCCAAGGTGGGGGTTAATCCTGCAAAAATACTCTCTGGTTATTGAGATCCTAATAAGTAGTGTGGACAACAAATGCCCAGAGAGCCATCGGAGGGAGTGCGGACTGTGAGAAAGCCACTGAGGTGAGCCTGGGGCTGGCCTCAAAAGGCTGGCATAGTGGGGTCAACAGGAAGGCAGCTAAGAGGGAGGCCCACAGCTAGGAGGGCCAGGAGGAGCTCAGCTCCAGAGGACAGGGGGAGCCTGCTGTGTTGGGGAAAGGGAAATAACTCCAAGTGCTGACTTTGTGAAATAAACCAGCATCAACAATAATTTTAGGGTGGGGAGGGTTTTTTTCATTTTTTATTTTGATGAGGAGGAAGCAAAACAATAAGTTCTTTTTAAAAATCAAAAATTTATTTTGAAATAATGTTAGATTTACAGAAAGTTGCAAAGACAGACTTACAATGTACCCTTCGTCCAGCTTCCCCTAAGGTTTCTATCTTGCAGAACCATGATATAGTTATCAAAATGAAGAAATTAACATTGGTACAATACCATTATGTAAACTCTAGACTTTCTGCTAATTTCTCTAGTACTCTCACTAATGTTTTTTTCCTGTTCCAGGATCCAATTCAGGATACCATGTTACATTTAGTCATCCTTCATCTCCTCTGGTTTATGACAGTCCTCAACCTTCCCTTGTTTTTCATGATCTTGACAGTTCACAGGAGCACCAATCAGATAGTTTGTAGACTGTCCCTAGTTTGGGCTTGTCCGTTGTCTTCTTATGATCTGAGTGAGGTGATGAGTTTTTAGGAAGAATATGACAGAGGTGAAGTGCCCTTCTCATTCTATCATATCAGGAGACACATGACATCCACATGACATGACTGCAGAAGCCAGCTCTGCAAGGTTCTCTCTTGGGATAGATTCAGCCTAAATTTCCAGAATAATCTAGCATTCCTGCCTAAGATGTACTTTATTATCTAGATAAACTAGAAAAGATTTCTTGCTTTAGAAAAGCTGCATATTTCAGCCATAAAAAAGAATGAGATCATGTCCTTTGCAGGGACATGGATGAAGCTGGAAGCCATCGTTCTCAGAAAACTAGCACAAGAACAGAAAACCAAACACCGCATGTTCTAACTCATAAGTGGGAGTGGAACACTGAGAACACATGGACACAGGGTGGGGAACATCATACACTGGGGCCTGTCGGGGGGTGGGGGCAAAGGGAAGGGAGAGCATTAGGACACATACCTAATGCATGCGGGGCTTAAAACCTAGATGACGGGTTGACAAGTGGAGCAAACCACCATGGCACATGTATACCTATGTAACAAACCTGCACGTTCTGCACATGTATCCCAGAACTTAAAGTATAATTAAAAAAGAAAAAGAAAGAAAAGTTGCATACTTTACCATGTCTGGATTCTCCACTGAAAAGTTACTATTTTCCTTTTCCTTCTTCTGTTTGTTTAGACGCCAGTCACTAAGTCCATCCCATACTCAAGGGGATGGAAATTAAACTCCCACTCCTGGAGGAAAGCGTAGTAAAGAATTTATGGAGATACGTTAAAATCCCCAAGTAGTTGATATCTATTTTGAGAGGAGATGCTTTGAGGCTATGTAAATATCCTGTTTTCATGGGTTCATTATGAGGTAAGTTGATTTTGCTGTGACTACAGGACAGAGGACATATTTAGGAAGGAGGGAGAGACACAGGATGAGAGACATATGTGAGAGTCAGAGAAGTTAACTTTTTTTGCCTATGGCGTATCACCTAGCAACTTGTTCCCAGAGCTGGGACTAGAACTGAGTGTTGAGAACCTGGCAAGTCCATGAAGAGAGGAAGCTATGGAGCTGGTGGAACAGGTGGGGGTGCAGGTAGGGGAGGAGTAAGGTGCGATTAGCATTGGTTTCTAGTGATGAATTCATGGCCATCTTTTGCAGGGGAGGGATCAGGAACTTGGTCAGCTATAAGGATTCAGGCTGCCTTGTCCCATGGCTTTCCCTGCTTTGCTATGGGACTGACAGGGTTGAAGGAGGTGCCCTGTGGCTTCTTTGAGGGCCTTACCTCTGACCTGTAGTGGGAGCCTGCCCCCCTGCCCACTCAGGAACTGTAAGCAGCTTCCTCTTTAGGGCTGCAGCTTCATACAACCCAACTTGCTGGTCCTCTGATTGATGGTCTGTTCTTGATCAGCTCCCCCTGCCGCATCTCTTCCCCAGATTTGAAGCATCAGTCAACAGCTGGGATTCACTTTGGACCTGCTGGTGTGTGAATAGTGGCAATAGACTGTGACAGGAAGCTGATAGACCAGCGTTGGGACCTTTAAGGTTTTTCCTCTCCTATTTTGTTTTTCCATATCTCAGCTTTAAACACAGTCGCTGAAATTAGGAAGCTGTTTGTTTTTGCAGAGCTAAGCTTGGATCAGCAGCAAGGTGACCCATGAGCTGGTTAGGAACCCCTTTTGCTGGGATCACTAGTTGCTTTAGGTGCACAGCAGGTGCTCCCCGCATATATGTACGTATGTATGTTTGTGTGTGTGTGTGTGTGTGTGTGTGTGTATGAAGGGAACCATGTATTGTCTCAGTATCTTCAGCCTATCTTTGATTTATTTGATTTCATTGATCTGACCTGGCTCCAATTTACCTCTTCCAAGAAGCCTTCCTTGATTAACTTAACATCAACCTAATTTTAATAGAGCTAATTTAACTGCAGTTCTATCCTGTCCTGTAAGTAGTACCGAATTGTTTCGAACGTGAATATTCAGACTCCCCATCTAGGGTGTAAGCTCTTTGAGGGCATCCTTTGTCTTTCTAATTCTGTGTTATTCGCAGGCAGACTGAAGAATGAATATGTATGGTGCTTTTTTAAAAAAAAAATCTTTTTTGACTCCTAGTGACTTTTAACTCCATTCATCCTCTGGAAGGGTTGAAGGTCTGGATCATACTGCCAGGAATCTAGGGTCATCCTGTCCATCCTTTGCCTATGTATGTGTTGTGAGAATGTCAGGTGCATGGAGAAAAGTGCTTCTTAGTCTAACCACATGGCCAGGCCTCTGTACTGCAGCTTCTCTATTTCCCCAAAGGCAATAGCAGAAAGCAGAAATAGCCTTCCTCAAAAGAGGTTCAAAGAATTCTTCTTATCTGAGTCAGTGCCCCATCCCCAGTCTCTGCAGAGAAAGGGTCCCTGAGCCTAGAATAATGACACTGTGGACAGGCATCTTCCATCTGTCAAGAAAGAGGAAAGAAGCACTGTTTCAACCCAGGTCTGTCTGTCTTTCTTTCTTTTTTTTTTTTTTTGGCCTTCTTATTTGCATTCAGTGAGGAGGTGACACATTCTAGAACATAACCTCCCTTTTTCATTTCATGAATCTAATCGTTATTTCTGTGTTTGTGAAAGATAAAGGATTAGCAAGAATGCTTTGCATTAAGTCACCATTTGTAAATGCTTTATAATTATTTATGAAATTATCCTGCATTTTATAGCATGGGAGATAATAACTTAAATTGATGTATTAAACATGCATGATCATTATTTTAACAATATTAAATGCACCTCTGTAGAATAATCATTTCATAAATATGAAGAAAGCATTCAGAAGTGGCACCTTAATTTAAGATATTACAGGATTCGTGACACCCAAATCCACGACCCTTTTTCTTGAAGACAGATGGAGTTTCTTATCTGGCTGCAGTGTTCCTCTTTCTTGAAGTGAAAATGAATTCTTAAATTAAAAAATATATTATCGAGGTAATTTTGGCAATGTGATGAAGCAATGGGAGAGGAGATAAGAAGCAGAATTTCCTGGGACCAGAACAAATTGGACAAACCTCATCTTCGCTTGTCTCCATCCTCCCATGCCCAGGGTACTGGAAGAGTCATCCAGTCTCTGGGTATCCTGCAGGGCTTTGGGGCAGAGGTAAGAGCTGACTGATGCTGGAGATGGTTACGTTATTTTCCCCTAATGCCAGGGCTTTGGGGCTGTTTTGAGCAGGGGAGACCTCAAACCAGAAGACCCATTTCGCACAGCAGGAGATCTCTCCAATGAGGGGGAGAATCCAGAGGAAATTTAAAATTCAGCAAAAAGGAGTGAGGAGAAAGAGGAGAGAGGAAAACTGTGAATCCCAATCCCTCATTTGTGCGAAGCTAGTTGGAGCCAAGGCAGATAAGCCAGTCTCCCCAGCAGTGCAGCTCCACCGTCTTCTACTGATGGTGCCCTCTGCTGGTCACTGTCAGCTTCAACACCATGCGTTCTAAGAGTATAATCAGTGGGTGTTAACTCCACCAGGAATGAGGCGCTTTCTAAGTTTTCGGCTCTGTGCTAAGTGTTTTATGAGGATGATCCTGTTTAATTCTCACACCAGTCATTGGAAAACTGAGTTCCAGAGAGTTTAAGAGCAGGTCCGACCTTCTTAACTAGTGGGCTATCTGGAGTCACCAGGCTAAAGAGCTGACCTGTGTGGCCATGTTATCCACCCACTCCAGGCCCAGGAATGAATGAAAGAAAATCTATTCTGCATGTAAAGGCCACACTCCAGAGTTTTAATGATACTATTTGAAGTGCATCTTAGTCTCTAACTTAAATCCAGGAATATCTCAAGTGCATGTCCTTTGGGGTAGTATGGGTCTTAGAAATGGATATAATTTATTCTGAGGATTTAATACTCGCCTCTCTGGGTTCAAGTACTGGAAGCCATGCTGATTCTTCTTATTTTTCTCATGCCTTTTACCCAAGCCCCATCAGGAAAGCCTGTCAGCTCTACCAGAATCCAGCTTTCGTCCACTCCCTACACTGTGACCATCTTGGCCTATGGCACCATCCTTGCCTATTTGTGCCCTTGCTATAGCCTCCTGGCTGCTCTTCCAGCCTCTGTGCTCTCCCTCTCTCCCCACGTCATCTATTCTGAACACAGCAGCCACAGTGACCCTGTTAGGACATAAATTGAATCATGTCCCTGCCTCCATCTCATTCCAGGTAAAAAACATCGAAGGACCCTACAAGGGTCTACAGAGCCCCTACATAACTTGGCCTCTCTGACTACTTTGGTACTTTTCTCCCCTTTGCTTGTTCTTTGCTCACAGTGTTCCAGCCCCACAGACCTCCCTGCGGGGCTCTTTGAATATGCAAGTCAAGCTCTGCCTCTGAACCTCGGCACTGGCAGAGCACTCTGCCTGGAATGCCCTTCCCCCAGATATCTCAGGACTTCTTCCTTCTCCTCCCTCAAACTTCTGCTCAAATGCCACCTTCTTAGTGAGGCCTACCCTGACCACCCTATTTAAAATTGCATCCCCTGCCCTTCATTACCAACCTTCCTTGCCCATTTCATGTTTCTTCACAGCACTTGTCATTTTCTAGTACATCATACAATGCGCTTATGTACCCTGCGTATTGTTTGCTCCCTCCACTAGAATGTAAGGTCTCTGAGGGCAAACTTGTTTTTTTGCTTCTTCTTCTTCTCCTTTTTTTTTTTTTTTGTTTTTTGTTTTTTGTTTTTTGAGACAGGATCTCACTCTATCACCTGGGCTGCAGTGCAGTGGTATGATCATAGCTCTCTGTGGCCTGGACCTCCTGGGCTCAAGTGATCTTCCCACTTCAAGCAGCTGGAACTACAGGTGCAAGCCACCATGCCTGGCTAATTTTTTAAAATTTTTTTGTAGACTGGGGTCTCACTATGTTGTCCAGGCTGATCTCAAACTCTCAACCTCAAGTGATCCTCCCACCTCTGCCTCCAAAAGCACTGGGATTACAAGGCATGAGCTACCACACCTAGCTCAGGCAACGTTTTGGTCTGCTTTGTAACCTGCTACTTCCTAGCACGTGAAAAGTGCCTGGAACATTGTAGGTATTTAACAAATCCTTGTTAAATGCATGAATGATGGGCTGCTCCCTTGTCCTCAGCTGGTGGCAGTAGGGTGACAAACTGTCCTGGTTTTCCTTGTATTAGCCTGGTTTTAGCACTGAAAGTTCAGCCTCCTGGGACACAACTAGGACAGTTGGTCACCTGAGTGACAGGCAGGAAGAACACTAAGAAGGGACAGCTGTGCTCAGGAACCAGTGAGGCCTTTCTCCCAGCCTAGAGTCTGGAAGAGGCACCTGTCCTCCCCTACATCATCAGAAGATGAGTTGGGGGTAGGAGAGTGGCTCCATCTCAGAAAAGGCCTTTTGAGTTATTGAAATTGCAGCTTACTGTGAAGAAGAAAGTGAGTTTCTATTGCCCTGAAAGTGGCACAGGAGTAGAAAAATGATAGTGTAATGATGTTCCAGTGGAACAATTATTTTCCTGAGATGAAGCAACATAAAGTATCACTTTGATTATGTGCTGCCTTCTTAGCCCACCCTCTCTGGCCTAGTTTAGTAGCCAATAAATCTTTGAGCCTCCCTGACCTGTGGCTGCTATCTCTGCAGGGACTCACTGGCTTGGCCAGTCCTCTCCTCATCTGCCCAATCCCTGCTTCTCCTAACTATGGTTTTGGATGATTAATCCAGGCCAGGGCTGAGGGCAGAGGTGAGAGGAGATGGATGCAGAGGGAGAGAGTGCTGCTTAAAGGCTCAGGCAGTAACTTGAGAGAGGAGCAGGGATCAGAAAGAAATTTTCAAGGCACCCTTGTTAGGATTGTCTGGGCATGAAAACAAAGAAGGATCAGTTATAAGGTGAAGGTGGGTCTGAAAGAGCTGGGGGCCAGAAGGGAGTCATCTGTGTTGCCACCTTGGGGGGTATACATGAAGACCTTTCTATTATTACTATTATTTTAATTTCACTATTAAATCAGGTTGTTTGGTCCCTGAGTCTGCTGTCTTAGTTTTCATAGGCTGCCACAACAAAATACTTCAGACTGTGTGGCTTAAACAACACAAATTTATTTCTCACAGTTCTGAAGGCTGGGAAGTCTGAGGTCAAGCTGCCAACCAGTTTGGTTCCTGGTGAAGGCTCTCTTCTTGGCTGGCAGACAGCTGCCTTCCTGCTGTGTCCTCAGGTGGCAAAGAGAGAGCTCTGGTGTCTTCTTATAAAGGCACCAGCCCTTTTGGATTAGGGCCACATCCTATGACCTAATTTAACTTTTATTACTTCCTCACAGGTCGTGTCTCTTAATACATTACATTTGGGAGGACATGAACTTTTAGTCCATAACATCACTTCTATAGATCGAATGTTTGCATCCCCCCCCCCCAAATTCATATGTTGATGAATATGATAGGAGACAGAGGTCTTTGGGAGGTGATTAGTTCATGAGGGCAGAGCCTTCATGAATGGGATTAGTGTCCTTATAAAAGAGACCAGAGGAGCTCCCTCATCCCTTCTGCTATGTGAGGTTACAGTAGAATAGGAAGTGGCCCTCATCATGCAGCAAATCTGCTGACATGTTGCTCTTGGACTTCCCAGCCTCCAGAACTCTGAGGAATAAATTCTGTTGTTAAGCCGCCAGTCTATGCTATTTTGTGATAGCAGCCTGAAGAGACTAAGACAACTGCCTCACTGGAATTGTTCCTCCTCGGCCTTCCTCTTGCCCTCTGGGCCCAGAAATTTGGTTTGAGACTAGCCATCTTTCAGCCTGAGGATTATATCTTGTGTCCAGATATTTAAATCGGTGGATGTCCAAGTGTGGTCTTTGGACCAGCAACAGCAGCTTCACCTGGGAACTTGTCACAAATACAAATTCTCAGTCTCACCCCCAATCTTCCCAGTCCTCCTGAATCAGGGATTGGGCTGAGATCCAGCAATCTGGGTTTTAGCAAACTCTTCAGGTAGAGTTTTAGAACAACTGCTTGAATGAAAGAATGCCTCCCTTGAGAACTGGCACTTTGTTTTTAAGCTTTAGAGTCAGACTTGCCTAGAATGCTGATAAAACACAGATTGCTGGGCCCCATCCTGAGTTTTTGATTCAGGCGGACGGGGATGAGGCTTGATCATCTGCATTTCTAACACATTATTGGGATGCGATGCTGCTGGTCCTGGTACCACTGCTTTAAGTGAACCCTTCTGGCACCTTCCTGAAAAACTGATCTTGTGGCCATGGTAGGACCCTCACTTTGGATCCAGTTCCAAAGTGTTCTCTGTTTCCTTTACCTGGATTTGACCGATCCTTGCATCCTGAGGTGACCTTGGGCTGTTGCTCTGTCCCTCATTGTCCAGCATTGGCAGTGGGGTGCCTGCTGGTTCCTGGCCAGAGCTTCCAAAGCACCTGCTTCCTCTCAATTTAGACTCCAGCTGGAGAATAGGTCCACATCACCTGGGCTCTAAATCTGGTTCTGTATCCCTGACTGGACCTCTTTCCTTGCCTCTTTCTCCTTCCAGGTACCTGGGTCCTCCCTTGCACCCAGACCTCACACATCACTGGATCTTTGTTTTAATTTCTATTCCTGAACCTTGATGCTAGAGCTGGAGTGCTACAGGATCCTACAGATGGCCAGACTTCATTGATACCAACTCCTGCTTCCCAACATTTCTGAACATGGCCTGCTGGAAGGTGATTCCCAGCCACTGTGATGTTCCTTGTGGCCTCCTCCCAAATGCATCTGGAGGGCCTGGGCCACTGGCTCCTGCCATTCTCTCCACCACACCCCTGCATCTGCTGGCTGCACAGTCCTCAGCACCATCATCAGCTCCAGTCTCTATGGGTTGGCCCATCACGGTGGGCACTTCTAGCCCCAAGTCCTCCCCGCTCTTAGGCTGCCTATCCCGTCATTCAGCTGTGGTACTTCTTCCAGTCTGGGCCACGTCTTTGAATACGACAGGTCTCAGGTTGTCCCTGGGGTGATGCGGCATTTAGAGATGCGGTGGTGCTAAATGCCACGTGGCTGTGGCCACTGAAGGATGTGCTTAGCTGTCGGCCAGGCTGCCAAATCCTCGAGATAAAGGACAGGTGGTGGGCTTTTTATTGCATTGTTATCAATTATAGGGGTCCTGCAGCAATTGCTGGCTGGGAATGAGGGGAATGAAGAAGCCTGTGGTTTTTGTCCTAATTTGTTTGGTTTGGGGCTGGACCCTAAGCTTGGGAACCACGGTAATTAGCCCAGCTGCAGAATTGGGCAAATGTAGCACATGGCTGTCATTTCTCTAAGGGGCTGGCTGGCATTGGAGCCACTGGCTCCAACAAGGGCTTTGTCAGCTCTGGGTTGGAGGGTGCTGTGATTGCGATGGCGGATGTGGAGAGGGCCGCGGCTTTGATTTCCCAGTCTCTCCCTTCCTGCTCCCTCTCCGCCCCTTTTGGCTTGAGGAGCTGTTCCGTTGCTGAGTCTCAGGGTTGGGGGTTAAGGAGGGAGCCTTGGGATTAGGAGGGCAGAGGAGTAGGGACCACACAGACTCTGAGTGTCTGGAAGCTTGTTTGATGGGGAGGTTGGAGTTTGGTGCTCGCTGAGCAGGGAAAAGTGGAGAGAGGGGAGCATCACAGCCACATACAAATGGAAGCTGTGCGTAGGCCCAGAGCTCTGGGGAGAGAGCATCTGCAATCTACCGAGCCAAGCAGAAAATTAAAAGATGACTCCACATGCACACTGAAGCTCTGGGTGGAAGTGGGTAGGCAGGAGCCAGAGAAGTCATGACACCGGGCCTCTGGAGAGGGGCTCTGGGTTAACCACTGACAGGACTGGGGCTGGGGGCATCCCCCAGGGTGGGGCTCATCCTTTTCATCTGGGAGTGCATTCACAAGGCCTGTCAGTGGAGCTCCGGCTGTGGGAGACATATCCACTGGGATATGTCCCCCGACTATCTGGGTGCCCGGGCCTCTGGGGACCCCTCCCCACCCCGGCTTCCCTCTGTCCTACTTGAGATGCCTCACCCTCCGCTGACCAGTGTGATCGGTGGGTGCCCTCAGGCACGTGGCTACAGTGTGCTGCAGTGTCCAGAATCTGTGATATTTGGGTGACTCTAGCTCTTTGCTTATAATTATGAAAAAAATAACAGGAGGAGGGATCTAGGGCAGACATCAGGAAGACACTCTCACTTATGAAAGTAGGTTGAGGACTGGAAGAAAAGACTGAGAGTTGCCTCGATGGTCCATGCCGGAACTTTGGAATGCCGGAAGGGGAGGAGCTGATAGCCGGCCTTACTGCAGGCTGGGAAGGAGCTCACCAATCTAAGACAGGTAGGGTTCTCTGGGTAGACTTGAGGTCAGTGCCCACCTTGGAGCTATAGACTCCCCAGCTACCATTTTCTTCCTTTGTTGAGAGTCTTCCCTGTAGCGAGCCCAGAGAGTCAGCCCCCATGGTTTAATGGGGCACAGGGCCATTAAGAGATGTGTAAGGTGGGAGCAGACACTGGGTCTCAGTCTATTTTAGTCCAAACACCCCTCTATGTCTTCCACGTAGAGATCTGTTGGATATAGTTCCTTCTTCTTTCTGTCGGCCAGACTAGAGGATACTGCTCTTTTCCAAACCCATGGCAAACACCAGCTGTTGGATTTTTATTGTACCCTTGACATTTCCAAAGAGTCTGAATGGACGGAGGAAGAGGCAATGACAAGATAAAAAACACCCAAATCCTGAGAGATGAACAGCACAGTGAGAGGCTAAGGGAGAGGTGGATCTGTGAGCAGGGCAGCAGTTGACGTGAGACTCATGGGCTGTGGGCCAAAGCCAGGGCTCAGGTTTGGTGTGAGGAAGGTGCATTTTCCCCCACCTATGTCCCCTTGCAGAAGGGTTGCAAGCCAGACCCTGCTTTGCTGTTGGGGTGGCCTCAATCTCTTTAGCCCTACAATTTCATCCTGATGACCTGCCATCTCCCTTGCAAGCTTTATCGCACTGATTCCGTGTCTGTTATTCTCACTATGGTGAACAGCAACTATGTCTATTTTGTTCATCATTGTATCTTCTGGGCCTAGGCCATAGTAGGAACTCAGTAAAGGTGGTAAAATGCATTGATTCATGAGGGACGTAGCGCTGCTGGGTCCTGAAGGCACAGTGGCCTCTGTGGGCCCTGAGGGCACAGTGGCTGCTATGGGTCCTGAGGGTGCAGTGGCTGCTGGGGGCTCTTTCATCTGGTTTATTTTCCTCTCCCTTCTTTGTCTTCTACTACCCTCCATTTTTCTTTTCTCACTTTCTCTATTTCCTCTCCATAAACCTGGCCTGGTCACTGGCTATTCTTAACCATACAGGCAGATGTATTTATAGCATACATTATCCACTGGGAATCTCCCAAAAGTCCTAATCCCAGTATGGAAATATGTGGCCAGGGTCCCAATGTGTTCCTTTCATGGACCTTCCCAGGATCCCCCTTCCCCACGGTCTCCCCAAGGCATCGTGAGAGGACTGAGTCAGACTTCTCCACAGGGCAGGCTGGGCAGCCCAGAATAAGACTTGACTTGGTGTGTGGTCATCATGACCATACATCACACCCACGTTCTCCTAGACTTGCTGATTCTTAAAATTCTTTTCAAAGAGTAAAGAAATCAACTTGATTTTCCTAATGTGACTGACTGTGCTCTCAGAGTTGCAACTCTGTTCCCAGAAGATTTCTCAATCAAGGTAGCCCTGTGAGATTGTGCAGAAAATTTGAAGGTAGTGCCTTTTATAGGAGAGACTAATTTATAGCACAGAAAAGAACAGTGAAGTTTGTTTGTGTTTTTTTGTTTGTTTGTTTATTTTTTGTTTTTTTGAGGCGGAGTCTTGCTCTGTTGCCCAGGCTGGAGTGAAGTGGCATGATCTTGGCTCACTGCAACCTCCGCCTCCCGGGTTCAAGTGATTCTGCTGCCTCAGCCACCTAAGTAGCTGGGATTACAGACAGTCGCCACCATGCCCAGCTAAATTATTTTGTATTTTTAGTAGAGATGAGGTTTCACCATGTTGGCCAGGCTGGTCTCGAACTCTTGACCTCAGGTGATCCACCCGCCTCGGCCTCCCAAAGTACTGGGATTACAGGTGTGAGCCACCATGCCTGACCTAGAATTTTTTTAAAAGGAAAGGTCAGTGGGGAAAGGGGAACAGATGTCAGGATTCCATCAGTGATTTACTCAAAAAGTCAACTGCTAGAGAATATCTGAGAATCAGTACATGGTTACCCTAGCTGTCTATACCTTCTATCTTGACACCCGCTGTCATGGAAAATAATAACCGACGTGGCCCAGAAATTCTGTGAGACTCTTATCCACCAAAGAAGAATTTGGTGCCACATTCTGCTGTCCAGCATGTGATAGCCATTTTTTTGTTTTGTTTTGTTTTGAGATGGAGTTTCGCTCTTGTTGCCCAGGCTGGAGTGTAGTGGTCCAGGCTCTGCTCACTGCAACCTCTGCCTCCCAGGTTCAAGAGATTCTCCCGCCTCAGCCTCCCAAGTAGCTGGGATTACAGGTATGCACTAGCACACCCGGCTAATTTTTGTATTTTTAGTAGAGACAGGGTTTCACCATGTTGGCCAGGCTGGTCTTGAACTCCTCACCTCAGGTGATCCACCCACCTCGGCCTCCCAAAGTGCTGAGATTACAGGTGTTAGCCACCGTGCCTGGCCTGATAGCATTTTTAATAGACCTGGCATGCCCATGCACTCAGTCCTGCCTTTGGGACCTGAAAAGTAACCCCATTGTGGCTGGCAGCCTTTAGGGTGGCCCTCAGCATTCTCTGCCCCTTGGTGTTCACTCACTTGTGTAATCTCTTCCCCTTTGGTGTGGGCTGAACTTATGGATTTGCTCCTAATGAATGGAATGAGACAGAATTGATGACATGTCACTTTCAATATTAGGTTATAAAAAGACTGTGGCTTCCACCTGGAACACTTGCTCTCTCCTGGTTTCTCTCTCACTGTTTCTTCCTCTCCCTCTTTCTCCAATCGCCAGCTCCCATGTTTGAGGACCCTTAGGCAGCCTTTGGGAAGGCCTACGGGATGAGGAATTGAGGCCTTCCTCAATCACGTGAGTGAGCTTAAAAGTGGATCCTCCCTCTCCATTTAGAGGCTTAGAGGAGGCAGAGCTCCATCTCCACCTTGACTCAATCCTCAGGAGAGGCTTTGAGCCACTGGCATCCAGCCAAGACATTCCCAGTTTCCCCACAAAAACTGCAAGATAGTGAATGTTGGTTGTTTCAGGTCTGGGGTAATTTGTTATGTAGCAATGGATAATGAATATCCCCAGATGTTGCCAATTCTTGAGCACTGGGGATCTTTCAGACTCCTTCCTATTCACTGCTGTCCCTATGTCCTTTCCTCCAGCTTCCTGACTGTTCCCATCCCTCCCGTAGCCTCCTTTAGGCTCCTTCTCTAATGGCTTTAATGGCTGGTCAGGTCTTGGCCTTATCATGTGGCTTTGAACTTGGTACCTCCCCAGACATAATGTTGGGGATCTGCCTTCTGACTTCACACTTCATAATCTTGTGTAAGAAATTACCTACGGACACCAGGCGCTGTAGCTCATACCTGTAATCCCAGCACCTGGGGAGGTTAAGGCTGGAGGATTGCTTGAGTTTAGGAGTTCAAGACCCACCTGGGCAACATAGAGAGACCCTGTCTCTACGAAAAAAAAATTAAAAATCAGCCAGGCATGGTTGCGTGTGCCTGTAGTCCTTGCTACTGTGAGGCTAAAGCAAGAGGATTGCTTGGGCCCAGGTGTTTGAGGTTACAGTGAGCTATGATCTTAACACTGCACTCCAGCCTGGATGACAGAGAGAGATCCTGTCTCTAAAAAAAGAAAAAGAAAAAGAATAAAAAAGAGAAAAAAGAGAAAAAAGGAACTACCTTCTGAATTCCACTCTGGCCAGGCTTGCCTTTCACCTGCCCCCAGGTCTGACCAGAAGCAGGATCAGAAAATAAGCTGACTTACTAGAGCAAGAAAGCTTAACCAGACACCCTGGCAAGGTTTTCAGTGAAAGCTGAAACAACCTCCTTATCATGAGAAAATTCATCACATTGTAACTTTCACCCCAATCTTAGTGTGCCTATCAATCAGGACTTTCCTGCATTTGTTAGCTGATGGATGGCAAATAGTGGGCCCATTACTTTGTAAAAACAAGATGTTGTTTTCAGATATTTTTCTTTCCTTCCTCGTCCTTCCACCCCTGCCTCACTTAAAAGCTTTCATTCTTTAAGTCCATTCAGCATTTCATTCATTATTATCATTATTTTTGGAATTTAGACATTAAAATGATTGAGTCTGGATTTCATTACCAGGTTCTGGTGACTTAGGGTAAATATTCTGTGAAACTGAAAGAGTACTTGGCTACTTTTTCTCAGAGCTCCTGGTTTCATGGTAGGTCAGGCATTGAAGTAAATTGGAGGTCAAGCCAAGGTTTCAATTCATGTTCACTGGATTGCCAACAGATACTGATGACTCACATTAAATTCCATGTTTCTGTGTGGGTTGGAGGATGTCTAGCCTTGGTTGGAAATTGGACGTGACATTCTTCATCTATTGTCGCTAAGGAAATATTACACTAATAGACGAAAATGCTTGGTGACAAGAGATGAGTGGTTTGAATACAGGAGATGCATGGCACTTGTGGACTGAAATGATGAACGGAGATTAAGACCTGTGTGGCCACTCCATCCCTTCCTGGATGATTTAATCTATGATCATACTTGAGTCATCATCTGTGACCTGATAATTTCCAAAGCATTATCTCCAGGCCATTATTTCTCTGGAGCTCTGTACTCATGAATCTAACCACTCACTGGACACCTGACCTTGAATGTTCTTAAGAAACTGAAAGCTCTTCATGTCAAAATTGAACTTACTGTTTTCACCCAAAACTACTCTCTCATCCTCTCTTTCCCACCTTCTAAAATCCCTCTGCTTTGCTCAAGCCAGAAAAATGGGGTCAGACGTGGCTCCCACCTCTCCCTCACACTGTACTTGTGGTCAGTCACTGTTTGGACGGTTCTATCTCTTGCCTGTCTCTGGAAGGGGCCACATCTCCCCATCCCCACTGTCATTCTCATCTCTCCTGCATGACTCCTAACTGGCTGTTGGCTTCTAGGGTGGCCTCTGGCCAGTCCGTCCTCTACACTCCTGCCAGAGAGATGAACACAGAAAGTGCTTCTGTTCACATCATTCTGCCAAAAACCACTCAAAGATGCTCAGTCACCCCTGGGGTAAGCTGCCTAAGCTGTGAGCACAGCCGCAAGGTCCTGCCTCATGTGATCTGGCCCTTTTTACCTCTCCAGCTGTATAATTTTTTCACAACACACTTTGAATTTTATATTTCAGACACAGTAAACTGCTTATAGCTGCTCTCCCTCTGGTGCCTTTGCACACAGGATTTCCTTGCCTGGAACTCTTTCCCTCAACTCACTTCTTGGCCTGGGTTTCTTCTCTTTGTTCTTCCAAACTCAAATGAGATGCCATCTCCCCTGAGAAGTCTTCCCTATTTCCCAAGCCCAGGTTGGATATTCCTTGGTGTGGTTCTGTGGCACCCTACACTTGCTCTGTCGTTGTAAATACCTGCTTGCCTTCTTGAAAGCGGGCTGGCCATCGTATCCAGCACCTAGAACAGTGCCTAACCCATGGGAGGGGATCAGTAAATACATGATTGGCCCACAAGGGATGTTGAAGATCTACTGAAGGGAAGTTTTCCACCATCTAGGTACTGGTCCATAATAAAAATCTGCCACCCATCCAACCCACCCAGCCCATCCATAGTAAGGCCAATGAGCTGCTGTAATAGAATGAATGCTAGACCCAGGGTCCTGAGGTTGCAGGTTTGAATTCGAGCTCTGCTTCTTATTAGGAGAAGTTACTCAACATCTAAGCTTAGTTTACTCAGCTGTGAAGCAGGAACCGTAACACACACCAGACAGGGTTGGTGTGAGGGCCACACAAGACGGCGGGCGCTAATGCTCCCACCTCAGTCAACTGTTGGATAGGATGGAGCTGTCCCCTCTGCTCCCACAGAAGCCCAGACCTGGGGCCATGAACTTGTGCTTTCAAAAGCGGGGCTGACAGAGCAGACTTGATAAGGACCCTGGTTGTCGGATATGATAATAATAGTCTCATTTATTAATATAAAGGCCTGCTAATAGAGGCGGCACTTTTAATTAGCCAACACGGCCACGATATTAATTTTTATCCAGTTATTTAAGTCCAGGAGCCTTCCTCCCCTCTCTGTTAGCACTTAGCTGGAGGGTGATTGAGAACATTTGTAATTGGATTTCTGGGCAGGACTTAATTATAAGGAGACAATAAAGCCCCTGAAATGCAGCAGGTTCTACCCTGCTAACTATTATTTTCCAAAGACACGCTCACACCAATGAATGCACAGATTTATCTAAATTATAATTTTTAAACTTAACAAAGCTTCACTTCCCCCTCCCCCACCAGGCCTGAGAGGAGTCTGCAGGGAGTACAGATTTGCAGGGAGGAGGGCACAGAGGCAGAATACTTCATTCCTGTAATCAAGCCTTTCACTCCATGGGCCACCGAGCGGCTTCCCCAGGCCCCTTGGGATCTCACAAGTGTATTTTCTTCCCTTGGCCAAATGGCTTATTAATAGAATTGGCTTATTTATATCTCACCTAGAAAAATCCCAAAGTGTTACAGCAACAGGGAGATATCGAGCCAATTAGTTGTTGGGCTTGTTGTCATGGGGGGAAATTTAGTTATTAATTTACTGCCCTTCACCAGTGGCGGAATCGATTCAGAGGAAACCAGAAGGGAAAAAAAGCCACATGTCTCAGACCATCTGAGAAAACTCAGAGACAAGGCTAAACCTTTTGTACCTCCAGCGAAGCTGTCTAACTTTACGGGAGCAAGGAGACTGAGGCCTCTGCTGTGGTCAGCTAGGTGTGGCATGGGTGCCAACCTCTACGGAGCATCTACTGTGGCCTGACTGTTTACAAACGTCAAACCACTCTGTGAAACAGGCTTATTTCATCCACTTCATAGAAGAAGAAACTTGTGCATCCATGCATTCAATATTTGCTGAATCCCATATTATAAGATAGGCCTCGGAGACACAGTGGTGGACAGGACAGAACCTGCCCTCCTGGAGCCTACGTTCCTGCTCAATGCAGAGATAGTCCCAAGGTCACTGATCCACATTCATGCTTGGCCGGGCTAAGATAGGAAACCAGGCAGGTTCTACCAATGCCAAAGTCTGGGGAATTGCTTTTCCTTTTCTTGAATGCTAGGTTTTGGGGTCTTGTGGCCTCCTACAAAGCCCACACTGTGAGTCACCATCCACCTTCTTTTCTGGGCAACCTCAGAGGAGGAAAAGACGTCACTAATTTAGTTTAGGACCTTGGAGGCGGGGTGGAGTTTCCCCGAGATGAGGGAATGGGAGAGGACCTTCTGCTATTCTATGAAAGTAATTGTGGCTGATGAGGAGTTTTGGAGTACAGTATTTTTTTTATTACAATTGTCATTACACTTGTAGATATTTGGGAGGGTGATTGGGAAACAGAATAAAGTAACAAGTAAAATTCTCACATAATCCTACTCCCCTATTTAGACCACACTGTAACATGCTGTGAACAGTTTTCCAAATCATTAAAAATTATTTGTGGACATAATTTTAAATCAGAATATAATATTTCATCTTGTGGACATACTATAATTTATTTAACTCTCCCATATTGGCAGGTATTTAATTTGTTTCTACTTATTATTTTAAATAAAAGACATG
The DNA here is from genome assembly GCF_029281585.2 of Gorilla gorilla gorilla. NCBI lineage: Eukaryota > Metazoa > Chordata > Mammalia > Primates > Hominidae > Gorilla > Gorilla gorilla. The sequence continues at coordinate 48,766,714 of NC_073224.2, read as the reverse complement.
TACATATATGTTTGTCCTTGTTTTTACCTGCTCAGAATGGAAGTGAAATTATTACCACAAAGAGAATGGATATTTAAAGGCCCTTGAGACTTACTGCCATCTTGTGTTCTAGAAATATTGTACAAATTTCTAATAGTGTGAGAGGGCCCAGCATTGTAGTACACCTTCCTTCATCAATAAGCCACATTGACTTTTACAAGTATTTGCTAATTTAATAGGGCAAAAATTGTGTTTCATTATTGTGTTTTTTTCACATATATTGATTGCTAGTGAGCTTCAACATTTCTTTGTGTGTCTAAATAATCATTTGCATTTCTTCTGCAAATAGCCTATTCTCATCCTTTGCACATTTTTCTTTTGGGTTTAGTGGGTTTTTTTATGTGTGTAAGTGCTATTTTGTATTTTAAGAACATTAACTTTTTGATGTTTTTGTTGAAGACATTTTTTCTCAGGTTGATTTTGCTGTTTACTTTTACTTTCTATGATGTTTTTTATAGATATGGTTTGAATTTATATGCAGCCAAATATATCTATTCTTTCTTTGTGATTCCTCCAATTGCTTTTATACTTAGAAATTCCATCTCCACACTGAGACAAACATACTAATATTTTATTCTAAGTATTTTATGATTTTTTTTTTTGAGGTCGGGGGCCAGAGTCTTGTTCTGCCCCCCAGGCTAGAGTGCAATGGGGCAGTCCCGTCTCACTGCAGCCTTGACCCCCTGAGCTCCAGTGATCTTCCCACCTCAGCCTCTGGAGTAGCTGGGACTACAGGCCCACACCACCACTCCTGGTTAAGAAGGTTTAGAATTGTTTTTTCTTTTATTTTTGTAGAGGTGATATCTCCCTATGTTGCCCAGGCTGGTCTCAAATTCCTGGGCTCAAGTGATTCTCCTCCCTAGGTCTCCCAAAGTGCTGGGATTACAGGTGTGAGCAACCCCACCACCCAGTCAGGTTTGATTTTTTCACATTTAATTTTTTAGTTTATTTGGGATTTATTTTGTTCTGTGTTGCATGGTAAGGATTTAGATTGATATTTCCCCAAATAGTTAATCATTTATCCCTGAATCATTTATTAAGGAATGCTTTTGGCTGGGCGTGGTGGCTTACGCCTGTAATCCCAATACTTTGGGAGGCCAAGGTGGGTGCAAGGCTTGAGCTCAGGAAATTGAGACCAGCCTGGGCAACATGGTAAAACCCCATCTCTACAAAAAATACAGACATTAGCTGGGCGTGGTGGTGTGCATCCTGTAGTTCTAGCTATGTGGGAGGCTGAGGAGGGAGGATCCCTAGAGCTTGAGAGGCAGAGGTTGCAGTGAGCTGAGATCGTGCCACTGCACTCCAGCCTGGGTGACAGAGTGAGACCCTGTCTAAAAAAAAAAAAAAAAACAAGGCTTCCTTTCCCCATTGGCTTAGATGCTGCCTTTGGCTTACGCTAAATTTTTAAACATATATATACAGTAGACTGTTCTGAGCTGTCTTATTCTGTTCAGTTGGTTCTTCTATTACAATCACACTGTTTTAATTACTGTATCTTTATTCATTCACACATTTAAAAATACAACATATTTGTGTATGATATATAGCATTTTAATATCTGGCAGAAAAATCTCCCATAGTTACTCTGTTTTTTAGGAGGAAAAAAGACTACTTCTGTTCATGTATTTTCCAGATAAATTTTGGAGTCATGCTGTCTAGAAAAAAAAATCTCATTTGGGATTTTGTAAAGGATTAAATTAAATATATATCTTAATTCATGAAGCATTTGCATCTTTATACTATTCAGTCCTACCATTCGGGAAAATGACATGCTATTTTCTTTTCCCCCTTATGTTGTTTTTGCAGCTTTAACTCTTTGATCTAAATGGGATTTTAGTGTATACTGTGAGATGAGAATCAAAATTAATTCCCTTTCAATTAGTCAATTTTCCCAAACTCCAGTTTTTGCATAACTCACACCTTCTCCAATGACTTGTAATGTTTCTTTTATCATTTATTAAGTCCTTATATATAGGAGGGTCTGTTTCTAGGCCATCTATTTATTCTCATTGATCTGATTACTGTCTGTCTTTCCTAGTACTAGAGGGAAGTGCCACCCCCCTCCAGATGGCTCTCGGAGTCACTATCTGCTTTCTGCAAAACCAGGATTCATTTCGTGAATACAGAGTCAGCTCCTTGGTCAGAGCCTCTGCTTGGAAGCTTTTTAGTGCCTCAAGGCAGTCCAATGGAGCAGGTTGATGCCAGGGCTTTGGTTTTAGTTCAGAAAACACCCAGGCCAATGGAGACTGATTCCTGATCCCTGCCACTGTCCTTCTCTCAGTTCAGTATGGCCAGATGCTGGCCGAAAGGGGGTCCCAGACTCCAGACTCCCCAGGCAAGAGTGAGGGCCCAGAAAGCTTCAGAGAGGTGTACAAGATAATAATGCTATACTACAAATCTCTGCATTTCTCAACTGCCTGCTTTGTGCCAGGCCTGTGATGAGGACATTATATACCTTAGTTCTAACTTTTACCATAACTGCCTGAGCTAATGCTACCACATTTTCCACATTAGAAGATGCTCAGAGGGAGTAAGAAACTTACCACATATCATCCAACTACAAAGTGGCTTATTTTTCATCCCAGTTTTGTCCAGTTCCAAAACCCACAATCAATACTTCCGAGCCACTGGTAGTTGACTCAGCCAGAACGACCACCACCGCCCCTCCCCTGGAGAAAATGGTTTAGGCTTGTTGAGCTTTGCTTTGTCTCCAACTCCAGCTCTCATGGTAACAGAATCTGGTGATGTGAGGACAGAGGCTTGAAGCTGGTCACCTGAGCCTGAGCTCAGTGGCCATCTCTCTACCCAGGGTAGTGGGGTCCATACCATGCTTGGTGGGGGTGGGAGCTCTGCTTCCCTTCCTCACCCCAGACCACCGCACCTTCCTCGTCCCAGTCAGGCAGGCAAGTTTCCTTGTTACCTGCAGATGCAGACTTCTGTGGTGTAGGGGAGAGAGCTTGTGTATGTAGCAGGGTAAGGTGGGGCGCGGTGGTAGGAGGAAGACAGGCAGAAGCCCATTGCTTTAAAAAGGGTTCTGTCGGCCTGGCCACCTTCTATCAAAACAGTGGTTGAGAGGGCTGAAACAGCCAGAATCTGAAAATAATAAGCACTCACTTATTGAATATCTACTAATAAAAACCACAATCTCAATGTACTTCTAATCTTGGTCAATAAATAACGTGCACATGGTTGCTTTTCTACACATGTACAAAACTGTGTACTCCGTATGGTGGAGTCTCCACGTTTCCACTTGAAGTTACCCCATACTCACATGTTCACATATTGACACAGTTGTCCCACTCAGTTTTTAATGGCCTGTAGTTTTCCATCATGTTAATTCATAAATTAAGAAAACATATTTTAAATGCTGTCTGAAAGGGTCAACACATGAACAGATTGATAGGGAAGGGTCTCATCATGGGAGTATAAGGCAGATCTGCTTTGTGGGGAAATTTATCATTTTGGGGGGCTTGGGAAATGAAATAGCACAAAGTATTATTCTTACAGTCTTCCATCTATGCAGACAGAACCTTGGGCTAGGGATCTAGGCACCTGGCTCTGACTTTGACTTTTTCTTTTGTTTACTTTGAGTTTCTTTGTGAGATGCTTTCTTTCCCAGGTTTCCCAAATTTTATTTGTGCTGTTCTGATAATCACAGGAGTCACAAAAGCACAGAGATGCAGGGCTCCTCAGAGGCTGAGTGACTTGCCCAAGGTCACAGAGTCAGCCAGTGCCTCTGTGGACATCACCTCCACCAGCTTCCTAGTTTTGGAGAATTAGGTCAGAGATGGAGGGTTTGGTCCTCTGAAGAAAGGCCCGGAGGGAACCTTCATTAAGACCCATGCCCAGCCCAACCTTAAGCCTTCGGCATGTTTTTGCATCTAGGGAGTTGCTGTGTGCCTCTGCTTCTGGATGCTCTGTGGGGCCTATTTGACCTTGCTTTATGGAAGGGAGAGGAAGGGCCATGAGGGTCCCCCGAGCCCTGAGGCTGTCCTGTTTCTCACTCACAGGACTCCTTCCTCATGTCTTTACCTTTTCCATCTGTTTGAGCTGGTCCTTCCTTTCAGCTGCTCTTGGAACAGGCCAGAGTCATCACCATGTTGCTATTCTGTGCTGGCAGAGTCTGTGGACTGTTTGACCTGTCGTAATTATCTCACCATCTTGCTCTATTTCTGTTTCAGCTCACGGAAGACTCAAAGCAAACCAAGACACAGGCACAGGGGGCAAGTGTAACCAGGGCAGGGTGCGGCTTGGAACCCTAGGACACTAATTCCAGTTTGGCCTGGACACTTCTCTTAATGTGGCCTATATCTCAGCTGTGGTCAGAGGCCCCCTGCCTGACAGGGAGGGTGGTAGACTTTCAGAACCAGGTGGGACCTTAGAGAACCAGTAGCATTCCATGGAGCCGTAGGGTTGTGCAGAGGCATACAGGGCCCAACACAGGGAGTGGGGGCAAGGTCAAGGGAGGCCTGGTGTGGGAAGGGAAGGTGGAGTGAGTAGGGCCTTGCCTTCCCATCTGTTTCCATCAGTGTAACTGCACTTGGATCTGGATTCTGTGTGAGCCTTTCTTTGAAACAAAGTTGGAAACTACTGATCTTTTCTAAGTCCCTTCAATTTATGAAGGAGAAAGCTGAAATTGAGCAAAGAAAAAGGCTTTGCCAAGGCCACTCAAGTGGTTTAGTAGCAGATAGGGCTTTAGGAGGAGACGCCCAGTGGCAGGGGCCGATTGCTGAGGACATTGACTCAGCAACAGGACCCACTTCTCCAAGAGTCTTGTGGATTTCTGTGTCTTGTCCTAGCTCTGGCTGGGAGGGGCCGGAGGGCCAGTGCTGCTGTCACAGGCTGGCTGTGAGCAGGAAGAGCCATTCTCTTTGGTCACTATGTGCTCAAACAGGGAACAGCCCTACCCTGAGCCCCAAAGAGCAACAGGCCTTTCTTCATGGCCACTGAATCCACAGCTTGTGAAGATCTGGTCAAATCCTAAGGATGTCGCTGACCTCTGTGTGATTTTAGATTTGTTATATAATCTCTCTGAGCCTCAGTTTCCCCATCTCTAAAGGAGTGAATGCCAGTTGTTTCCTCTGGCCTTCATAGGAGTCAATCAGATCATGTCTGTGAGGTGCTAACCACAGTGCTGGTTACACAATGAAAGTGCAATAGACACACTAAATCATTGCTACCAGATGAACATCACGGCCAGGGAAGCTCACAAGAGTAAGAGGTCAGGTCCTGGACCTTTCTGCTTAGCACACAGCAGAGCATATAAGTGACTCGCTAAAGATTTAGTTAAATAAACAAATGACCAGGGAGACTCCTTAAGGTGGAAGAAAAACATTTTTGGGGAAATGGCCAAGAGGAGTGACAATGTGTGCTTCCATTCTCCCTCAGTATCCTTACCATTCGAACAGGGAAATGGAGTTGAAATGAAAACCAAGGGCTGCCTCAAATGAGTAGGGGCACGAGCTGGGTTCCCGCAGCCACTGAAGCTCAGGGTTCATGAAGTCACCCACATCTCAGCCCTGAAAAGATCCTGTGGCCTTTAAAATCACTCAGGGTCAGGGCCAGGCAGAGGAGAAGTCAGGTACGGTCAGGTTGGGGAGGCTCCCTTCTTACCCTCCAGTGTGTGACACTGTAGGCTCTTCTGTGGGGCCAGGGGCACTTTTGGGTGCTGCAGCATGCTAGAGGATGATGATAATGATTGTGGCAAAAGGAGAGTTCCAGGTGAGCTTTTCTAAAATGGGTCATGGAAGTTAGGGGCACCTGTGATGGCAATTAGAACCTGCAAAATGGAGCCACATGAAGATGGGAGAACCAAAGAGAGAGGAGCCTGGGAGAATGGATCAGAAAGATTGGAGTACTGCCCAATTCGGGAGGAATGTATAACCAGCCATATGTTTTTGTTGTTTACCGGTTTTCTGGTGTTTGCCTTTTAGGTGGGGCTCTTCTAAATGGGCTGGGATAATTCAGACATTAATGATTTCTGGAAGAAAACCAGATGGGGGATGGCTTCCAGATTTTCCCTCTTATTATTTCCCATGATGAGTCCGAGAGTCGTCCACTTCCGTGATCTGGAGCCAGTACCCTCTCTGCCTCTCAAGGGCCGTCCATACCCATTGATGTCTGTTCCTCTTCTTCTTTGGTTACCCAGTAAAGGTTAGGATCTTTCAAAAGCATCTTCTACTCAGAGACTAAGGGTAAAAGAAATCAGACAAGAAATCATCAAAGTGAATAGATTTAAGGATCACAGGCACTTCATTTAGTTTCAGCGTTTGATGAACGGATTGACTGGTCTTTTCCTCCCTGTGATGGTTAATTTTATGTATCAACTTGGCTAGACTACGGTGCCTAGTTTTTTGATCAAATACCAGTCTAGATGTTTCTACGAAGGTGTTTTTTAGATGTGATTGATATTTACAATCTGTAAGCTTTGAGTAAAGCAGTTCACCCTCTAAAATGTGAGTGGGCCTCATCAACAGTTGAAGGCCTTAAGAGAAAAAGACTGAAGTTTCCCGAAGAAGAAGAAATTCTCCCTCTAGACTGCTTTTGTACGCAAGGCTGCATCATCAACTTTTGCAGGAATTTTTAGCCAGCCAGCCTGACCTGCAGATTTCAGACTTGCTAGCTCCCATGATTGCATGAGCCAATTCTTTAAAATCTCCACCCCCTTACACACACACACACACACACACACACACACACACACACACACACACACACACCCTATTGGTTTACTGGTTTTGTTTCTCTGGAAAACCCTGACTAATACACTTACCTAAAACCAGCTCAGGGTGGAGGTGCCCAGACTCCTCCTGAGGGGAGATAGGTGAATCCCCCTCTCAGGTCTGGTGAGTGCTCCAGCCCGTTTCCTACTCCATTTCCTTGACTTCTTGCTGGAAATAGTCCTTCTGGGGTCCTTCTGTGCCCTCTTCCTCCAGCCTCTTTGCTCCCCTCTGTTGCTGTTATCCTCTGCCTGTGGGCCGGCCCTGCCCTCTGGCTCTCAGGGTGAAGAACTACCTTTCCTAGTAGGCCCCAAATCCTTTTCAGACCCTTGATCTGGGCATGCTTTCAGGAGGCCATCAACAGACTCTTGTAGCCAACTGAGCCCTGTCTGTGGCCTTAGCACATGGAAATTAGGCTTGATCCACTTCTGTCTGCCACTTCCCATTTACCTATAGCATATTCACTGGCAGGTTCATAGCTGGTTCTGCCATTGGGTGAAACCTTGATTCATCTTCTATTTTCCTATGTTAGCATCCATGACTAGTCTCCTAAGGACTTAACTCTCAGGCACCAACTTTCATCTCCAAAACTTCTATTAATTCAACTTCTTCCCACAGTCAGATGGAGATGCTCATCAATTCCTGCCTGTAGGTCCTCCTGGGCTGCCTGTAAAAGAAGGATGTATGGTGGCTGGGTGCGGTGGCTGAAGCCTGTAATCCCAGTACTTTGGGAGACCGAGGCGGGCAGATCATGAGGTCAGGAGATCGAGACCATCCTGGCTAACATGGTGAAACCCCGTCTCTACTAAAAATACAAAAAAATACAAAAAATTAGCCGGGCGTGCTGGCGGGTGCCTGTAGTCCCAGCTACTCAGGAGGCTGAGGCAGGAGAATGGCGTGAACCCAGGAGGCGGAGCTTGTAGTGAGCCGAGATCACACCACAGCACTCCAGCCTGGGTGACACAGCAAGACTCCATCTCAAAAAAAAAAAAAAAAAAGAAGGATGTATGGTTCATTCTCTCTCCTGCTCATTTACCTATTGTAATACTTAGTCCATTACATACATTACCTTATATAACCCATATAAAAACCTTATTGGATGCATGTTATTATCCTCATTTTATTGATTTGAAAATTGATGCACAGAGAGGTTATATAACTTGCCCCAGACCATACAGCTTGAGGATGGAATTCAACCCGAGGCAATCGGAATCCAAAGCTTATGCTCTTAGCCGGGGATACGTGAAACCTAGCAATTAGAAAGGAGTAGGGGTGAGGAATCAAGATAAATGAGACAGAGACATAAAGCAAAGCCAGGAATAAGATGAATGCAATTACATGCAGTAGAAATTTCTGTGCATGTGCTTTGGTGGGCTGCTCATTTGGCTCTAAGTTTTTAGCAGCCAATGCAAGACAGGTGGAAGCCTCCTCTGTCTTTCAGCTCACTTGCTGAGCCGAGATGTTTGGCAGCTCATGGTGTTGATATGATCAAGCGCAGACAATCAGCAGCATCCATCTCCCTAAATTCTCTTGAGTGTCTTATCATGCAGTTTTCACCCCCAAATTGAGGAAAATAGGTCTCTGAGAGTTCTACTGACACAGTTTGGCAAAATTATTTTGCATTTGTGGTAAAAATGAGATAGAAGTACCCCTAATAAAAGGGATGAATCTTTTTCTTATAGAATAATGATTTGGTATTGGCATTAGAGTGTAAACCCAGGGAAAGCTGCAACTTCAGGACTTAGCTTTTCCCTCCCTTTGTGTTCCTAATAGTACCTAGTCTAGTGTCATGCTCATAGCAAGTGAGGAAGAGATATCAATTGCATTGAACAAATATGACTATTAGTGAATGAGGAAGAGTGTCTCCATGGGATCTTCTTGTTACAAGAGGAAGGATCCATTTCTGGGGTGGACTTCCAAGTATTCAATTGTTCTAGAGCTAATGAAAGGTGGTGTGGAAAGTGCAGCGGAAAAAGCCTGTGCAATGTGAAGTCTGGAATCAGACCTCTGTGGCTCTACCACTTTGTAACTGTGCAGTCTTTGCAGTCTTAAGTAAGTCTCTTAACCTCTCTGAATCTCAGACTAAAAAATGGAAAACTCTTATCATGTGAGCATGAGAAGCCTAAAAGGGAGGATGTTCCAGAGCCTGGCATTTGGTAGGTGGTTCCCAAGTTCCATTCATTCCATCATCTGTTTATTCAGAACATACTCAAGGGGCATCTGCTGTGGGCCAGGGTCTGTGCTCTGTTCTGGGAATACGATAGTGAACAAGACAGACCACCTGGTAGCTTCCATCCTCTTCCTTTGCTTCCTTGCCAGAGGATGGTAGTTTCTGCAGCAGGTATTTAATAATAGGGATACCCTAAGTCCAAGCTGTTGAGGGGACAGATGGCGGTGGGGTGAGGGGAGCAACAAGAAGATTGGGGAAAACTCAGGGAAGTAAGGATCCTGTACTGAGAAACATCCTCCTCTGTCCAAATTTCCCTGTATCCCAGCCTCTTGTGAAGCCAGGAGCCCAGTCAGGCAGTGACAGAGGCAAGACTCATCTAACTGCTCTGTCCCACATTGGAGCTCACCGGGGCCATATTGTTGCTTTTACTGAGAAAAGACACCTTTTTCACTGCTAGACACTCGAGTGCCTCCAGGGTTCTAGGTTCTAGGTTTTCATTTCAGAGAGAAGAGGAGGATGGTTTAAAGTTAGTAAAAAGCTCTGGTGCACTCCCCAGGCCCAAGGGTGCAATCCCCAGGCCTGAGGCCCACTGTGTTGTTGAAAATGACACACTAATTACATGCAGGCCTCAGCACTGCACTCTTCTCCTCTCCTCCTGACTCCTCATGGTGTTATGTTTGCATTTTTCTCACCCTTGGGACCAGCTTTTGCATCTCTCCATTCCATCTGGGAAGGGTGTGTGTGCGTACATGTGTGCGGTGTGGATGGGGGACCCACAAACACTGTGAACTCAGAGGCTGCTAAGTCGGGACTAACAATCTTCCCAATTATGATCTCTTTGAAGCTGTAAGCACACACTATGTTTACCAACATGCGCTTGTTTACATGTTTTGTTTTACAAGTCCCAGGCCCCATTCTCCCTTGTGTGTTGGCTGTCCATGTTAGACTGGAGGCACTCTGAAGGCAGGGCCTGCACCTCATCCTTCAGGAGGCTCTACTCTTAGTGCCTGGTATAAGGTTGAAGACCCAGAACTCTCCTGGTCCCATTATCATGGAAATAGTGAGCAGCAGTTTGCTTGCATGCTCAGTTGAGATGTCAGATGGATACTTGAGTTATTCTCATCTATTTCTCTTATCAGAGAGAAGAAGTGTCACCCACACATGTTGGAACACCAGAATGTAAAATAGATGAAAGTACAGAGGAGGGGAGGAGGCATGACCTCCTAGGGTTAAGGGACCCCTAAGGATTAGGAGTCCTAAGATCAATTCCCTACCTCTCAGCCTTACTGTGGAATTGTGATGTTTCTGCTGCCTCTGGACTTTGTCTGCCCAGCTACTGTTCTCCCCTAGGCAGGGCCCGCCTTCTTGTCTTACCTGCACTGGATCTAAAAGCACACACTATCTGGCATCTTTCCCTTTATTTACCTTTAATCCTTTAACTGAAAATGACCAAAAAAAAGCAACCATAAAACCCCTTCTCAAGGCATGGTGAAACATTCCTTTTTAAGCAAGCCTATGCTTTTCACTACACTAAAAGGTTGATGAGGACAAGGATCATGTCTTTCTCACTTATTATGTTATCCCCCAGCACTTACCACAGTGCCAGGCCGTGCTTAATACGTTTTGTACAAACACAAGAATGCACTTTGTATACATGAATGTACAAACACATGAAGAACATGTATTAAGCATGGAGGCAGAGGAGGATCTCATTCTTCTGAGACCTCCCTTCTCTCCTGGGAAGGGGTCCTAACTCATGGAGTGCACTAGCTGCCTCCTGTTGGAGGAAAGCTGTATTCTGAGGTCTTGGGGCTAGGGGGCAGTGTTCACCTGCTGGTATAAGCCAGGGGATCTCGTGTGCGTGTGTGTGTGTGTGTGTGTGCGTGTGTGTGTGTGTGTGCGTGTGTGTGTGTGTGATGTTGATGATGATGATGACTGATACATTAATAAGCTCTGGCTCCAGAGAGAATTCTGTGTGTGTGTGTGTGTGTGTGTTATGTTGATGATGATGACTGGTACATTAATAAGCTCTGGCTCCAGAGAGAATTCTAAAACTCCCTCAAAACAACTTAGCTCATCTTTCCATGAGTACCGTTCTTAAATATGCCCGTAAAATGTTATTCTGCATATATGCTGCTGAACAATCGGGTTTATTTAAAGATTTAAGGTTTTTTTAATTCAGTAAACTTTATTTATATATAACAACAGTACAAATTGTGTCCTCAGCTTGCAAAATAGGAGTGTTTCATATTTACAATAGGTACACAATAATATATTAGAATAACAAAAAACCCCACTTTATTGGAACATTTTAAATACTTAATTTTCTTACAGTTTTTATTCCACAACACCTGTAAAAACAACAAAACCAGACAACCATCATTGTATTTTCTTAAAAATATATATAATACAGATTCCAGTGTGTCAAGAGGAGTGGGTTTGAGCAGGAAAAGTTGTGGGGAAAGGCAGGTGGGCTCCGGTCCCTAGTCTCATGGGACAGAGAGCTTGTCCCTTCTGCCCTTACACACGCAAGAATATCTGTTCTGTTTGGGGGGACCATTTCCATTCTGCCTGCCACCTTCCATGCCAAAATGAAGGCCAAATAAGTCAAAGTGAGGACTTTGAAATGCAGAAGATGTTTCCCACCTTCCTTGAGGCCAGGGTAGGAGGGAGCAGGCTGCACTGCAGCAGAAAGAAGACAGCTCAGGCTGAAGGGAGAGCTTCTCTGCTGTGAGAAGAATGAGATGTGGGTGTCCACGAGAGGCTGAGGAATCTCCAGTTTGCTTATTGGGTGGAGGCCCTGTATGCCAAGCAGTGGCTGTGATCGTGTCTCAGGACTTTCCCTAGCACTAGTTAGAAAGTACCAAGAGTGAAACTTTATCCCTCATTCATGGGGATCACTGAGCTCCAGATACTAAAACGTCACACTTCAGGGAAACTAGGGAAGAGAGACTGAGTTATGGAAAGGATGCTACCATTTTTCTCAAAGCATGTTCCTGAGACAAGGCGTCGGAAGGCCCTGAAGTTCATCTCCCAAGTTCCCCGTCGATCTGCTCCCACAGCCCTGTGTCTGTGAAGCCACTTTGCGTTTTCTCACCCACTGAGCCTCCTGAGTCTCAATTCTTTTCTCTCTGTGCCCAGGCCCCAGGAGTCTCATGCAAGACACAGCGTGGCTGGGAAAAAAAGACGGCCTCTCCTGGAGCAGCTGCTGGATCAGTATGTACCAGGAGCAGGTTAATGGGGGCAGGTGTGGCAACCGGGATGCACCTGAAGATTTATCAGCCAGAAGCTTTCAAATGCTCCCTATTTGTTCTGCCCAGGCCATTCTTTGTCCAGCACTCATCCATTGCTTCTGTTTCATGCTCAGCAGGGTCACGGGTCTTGACTGCTATTTCCTGTCCTCATTTGGTGGAATTGAAGGAAGGTCAGAAGCTCAAGCAGCAGGTGAAGTGCAGCCAGAAGAGATGGTGGCAGTAGAAACAAGAGCAGCTCTCATCGCTGGGGGAATGGCCCCAGAATAAGGTAAGGCAGCTGGGTTGGTCTGCTTTCTTCCTTTGCTGGACCACTTTTCCTACAAAACTGGTACCGTGTGCCACTAGGGGAGGAGAACTGTTGCCTGCTAAATTGGTGGCAGGAACCAGATTCCTGAAGGATATAAATTCACTGGAAGAAAGACCTTGGTTTTGTTCCGTGCTGTTTTCCCATCTCTAGAGCAGTGGCTGGCAGACAGTGGCTACTCAAGAAGGTTCCCAGATGAATGAATGCAGGAAACAGTTCCCTCCTCCAATGAGATTAACAGCTGATCCATGCTTTTAATGACTGAACTCTGTAAAGAGGGGAACCCTCTGCCAATGGGGGATCAAAATGGTTTTGAGAGCCGTGCTGTGGAGAGAGGTAGGACAGCAAGCACAGAAGCACCTGACCCCATGCAGAGGACGGGAGGCAGCAGCAGGTGCCAGCTGGAGGGAGTGCTCTCCATTGCCCATTAGCACCCTTCTGGGGTCCTCTTCCTTTTCCAGAGCATTGTCTCTTGTGCAGATCAATGAAACGAAGTGAAGCTGGATAGACTTTGGAGAGAGACTTCCCTCTCTGCCTCCCCCAAGATGAATGGCTTCTTGTGGAGAGGAGCTGTGGCTTTAACACTTCATCCTTACCCAAGGTCAAAATATCCTCAAATTGGATAACAGGGAGAAGAGAGGCCAACCAACTCCCTCTTTTTCTCATCCAAAGGGTGTGGACTTCATTGGTTCTTGGTGGCCCAAAGCGAAGAGGTGTGGAGGAGGAACAGGTGGGCAGCTGGAAAGGGGGCAGGGCCTTATAACCTTTCACCCTCATGGCGTGGCTTGAGTCCAGCTTTTTCCCTTTTCTTAATTCCTTCCTTAAGGATGCCCCAGGCTACTTCCTTTGTCAGCCCAAGTTCCCCAACTCTCTCATGGAATCCTGAGAAATGTGGCCAAACCACTCACAGCCAGCTCTGGCTCTTCACTCTCCACCCTCCAATTGGCCATTGCCCCATCATTCTCCACGCTCTCCACAAACCTTCAAGGAAACGCCCCAGGGGCAGTGAATCGTCTCCAAAAGTAACTGCTGGGAGATGCCAGGTAGATGCATTGAGTTAAGGGCTGGTAGAGATGCTACTGAGATGTCCGACTGCCTTTAACTTCTTGGTGGAGCAAAGCCTGGATGCCAGTCTGAGCAGCCGTGCGGCCAGAAAATCTTCACCCAAACAGAGCTCAGAAGTTAGATGGGGTGGGCTGAACTTTTTTACAGGTAGCATAAGGTCTCCTGGTCACACTCTTCTTGCCTATATCTCCTTTCCTTTTATCTCCATAAATTATGGGCTCTGCGCTGATAAGCTTTGAGTGCTATGAAGAGCAAACACTTTGGCTTAGTGCGGAAGGCCAGTCATTAGTATTTCCTTCAGGCTACTAATAGGGCCTGAGAAACTTTAAAGAAGTGGATTTTCAAAAGAAAGTGGCCTTGGCATGGCTGGTTGTGAATTATAATGAAAACAGCAAGTTTCCTGAGTATTTTGCTGAATGCTTTTCTCTTCCCATTTGTCAGCCGCATTCAGGCAAGAAACTAGAGCTGGGGAGACCAGGCAATGTCTGCTGTGTGGTTAGACAGCGATCCAAAGCTACACGCCAAGGATGGAAGCCAGACCTCTGTGCTCCCCTCCCCCAGCCCTCTCCTGGGAATCACATGTGGTCAGCAGGGCCTTTGGAAATTGGAACCACTTGGAGGTAAAGCAGGGCATGGAGAAGCTGGAGCCCAGAGTTAATAACAGAGAAAATGACCCTGGTCTAGTCTCTCTTGGAGGAGCTGGTCTAGCTTCCCAGCATCATAGCCTAGGATTCCTGACCCTTTGAAAAGTGAGGAAGGGCAGCTTGTTCCTCTTTGTCTTCCCCAGTCCCACACCTTTGCTTCCACTTGTCCTCCTACCCCCTGACTCCAGTGCTGCTTGCAGAAAAGTTGGAGCTGGCTGCTCGGATCCAAGCTAATGTGGGAGGCCTGGACACTCTGATGGCTATCCTGGCCACCAAGGTCCTGACACTAACAGAGCGCCTTTCCTCTCGATGACTCCCACTGGCTTCTATGGGGCCTTTGGACCTGGGCATGGAGCTTTGGTCTCTTTGTTTGGAAACTACACTCAGGAGAATGGGTTATCCATAGTTTTAGGCATCATCAGAAAAGACAGAGAAGGAAAGTCCAGTGAGAAGTCATCCACTTGTACTTCACACTCACAAGTGCGTGAGAGGCAGAAAGAGAGGCAGAAGGTAGTAACGTGGGCATGCCACAGTCATTTCTACTGAGGAAGTGCTGTAGGCCCAGATGGTCAGGAGCTTCCGTATATGAGCGAAGGGTGGTCTCCCCTCTCCAGGCACAAGAGAATGAAAGAAACAAAGCATAATAATAAATACTGCAGCTTCTGTAACCTATGCTCTTCAAGTATTGCTTGCTGTAAACAGTGTTTGATTTTTGTTTTCTTTTTAATTGCCAGGGACCACTGGATGATTGGCGTGAACTCCAAAGTCAAACACCTATGTCTCCAAATCAACTTTCAAATGGAACCTCGTGGAGGCCTGGCCCACACACCTCCAGGCTGTTTCCCCAGGGTGCCTGGTTTATGACAGGGATTGATATGAGGCAGGGCTGCCAGGTGTCTGGTCTGGGAGAGGCCCATCTCACCCCACTTCTCATGGTAACTTTAGGGAAATTGAAAGGAAACATATCAAAGACCAGCTCCTCATTTGTTGAGGTTTAGGATTAAATAAAACAAAACAAAAAACAGTAGCAAAAAGCATTGGTACTATCTAGGTACACATCTCCTCTCAAAAGATGAGAATATACAGGTGTGTGGTAGATAAAGCTCAGTTTCCAGTCAGCCAGGGTGAGCTCTTGATGGCTTTGCAATTTGTGCAAAGTTCTGGAAGTTCCATACTCTTCTGGCTGCCGGGATAATTCCAGGTTTTACTGGCCTCTGTTTTTGCGAAGTGTTTGGTGCATACTTGTGCTCATTCTTCTTCTCCTCTTCCTTTTTTTTTTTTTTTTTAATTTCAAGGAAAAGGAGACAGTCATTTTCTCTCCAATGTCTCTCAGCATCTCTGCTTTCTCTGGCATTTGGAAATAGGCATTATATAAAGAAGGAGGAATGGGAGAAAAGAAGGAAGGGAGACAGAAATCAGAATTAAACAAAAGTTGGATGGGATTAACAGGGCGGCTTTTTGTTTTATTTCTGTTTTTTTTTCCCTTTTTCTTAAAAAAAATTAAATAAAGTTCTCATTATTTCCCCAATATACATCAAATGAGTTTTCATGCAAAGCAGCAGTCACAGAGGCAGAACTGTCCCCAGCTCGTGCCTCTCGGCTTGAAGAACCACCTTCTTCCGGCCCCGGGTTCTCTGGTGTTCTCACTGAGGATGGACGATGCCCACTGTCTCTCCCAGCTGGAACTGGCTATGACGAAACTTGGCTGGCGTAGGGAGAGGGGCCCTCCCCTCTCCCCAGGATGGGGTCTCAGGAGACAGCAAGCTCTGGGGCCTGATCCCCATCACTTGTCCTTCCATCTGAGACTCCCAGTGTGACAGCTTGGACAGGTCCCTCTTCCCAGGAATGCGAGGCTCCTCCTCTCAGCTCTCAATGGACATGGCATTAATGAGCTGCTCCACCTTATAAGCCAGCCGCTGCCGCCGTGCCTGCTCATCCTGCTCTAGGGCCCCGATGAGCTGAGGAGCAAAAACAAAGGCAGGAAGACTTCAGGACTCAGAATAGAAGACACCATTTTCTGGAGTCCTTCCCTCTTTGCCCTCTGTCTACCTTTCCATTCTGCCTTCATGCACATAACCTTAAATAATTTAAATGATTAACTGAATGAATACACGCACACACATCTATATATATGTATGTATGCATGTATGGTGTTTCAAACATTATCTGGCATAGGAAGTGCTATGCAAGTGTTAATTATTGCTACTGCTACTACTACTTTCAGGTTCAATGCTAAAGAAGCTTTGTGAGTTTTCCAAAGGTATCCTAATCAATCTCTATTCGTATTAGGGTCCACCTGTCTATCTGAAATGTAACTGACAGGATCTGCCCGAATGCAAAGAATAGTTTGATTCATTAAGAGAGAATGAAATTAATTATACCATACTTTGAAGTGAAAAACAAATGATTAAAAGTGTTATTTATTGTGTTAACAATGAGTGAAAGACAATGAAGCGTATAAAGCCTTCAGTGAATCAGGAGTTGAGTTGCCTCATAAAGGAATGATAATTTTCGAGCTCATGGGCTTCTGACTCCCTGAATGTGTTTTCTAAATTGCCATCTATTTAAGGACTGAGTCAGGCTTCCTGCTCCTTGCCTCTTGGTTTCTGTCCCTGCTGGGGCCCTGTCTCACCTCCTCACTATACTTGCTGACATAGGAGTAGATCTCATTGAGGGCACTCAGCATGTTGAACTCCACGGCATGCAGGCGGGACTGCTCGGCGAGGTAGGCGTTCATGTCCTGGTCACTGATAGCTGGAAGCTTGGCGATGTCTGCGTAGTATCTGCCAGAGACAGGACAGGCGCCTTGATGGAGGCCTCAGCAAACATTTACCTATAGCTACCCTGGGCCCAGGTCCTTCGAGGGCACTGATGTACCCAGTTGCTCCTGCATCCCTATTTCTCTTCTGATGTGGCTTCCTCTGGCCTCTTGCTTCATGCTGAGGTTGAGGCTGAAGGCCAGAGTTTCTTCAGTAGATTCCATCTAGCCGAGAGCTCGTGGCTGCGGTGCCCAACACAGTGGTTAAAAGCCCAGACTCTCACCAGGCTCTTTGTGTTCAAATCCCAGCTCTGCTACCTGCTAGCTGTGTGATGCAGGGCAAGTTATTTACCCTCTCTGTACCTCAGTTTCCTTATCAGTAAAATGGGGATAATAATAATACTGGCTTCACAACTCTGCTGGACATTTTAATGAGATGATACACACAAAATCTTTATCAGAATGCTGAATGCTTAGCACGTGCTCAATGAATAGTAATTAGGATGATAATCATCTGACTTCCACGGGCACAAAGCCACCCTTCCTCCCGCAGCATGGGGCGTGGCAGGGAGGGGAGCGGGAGGTCCTGAAGAGATGACAGACACCGTCGTCTGAGTCCTTAGTCAATGATGACTATAGAGCGGGGAATGGGCAGGGAGACAGGGGCATGGGCCTGTCCTGAGGGTGCTACTGACCTCTCCACCCAGCTCTTGTAGCTGGGGATGTCCTTGGCATAGAGCAGCTTGTTGGAGGGGGAGTCCTTGCCCAGCCGGTGCTCTGACGTTGAACAAGAGTCCATGAAGGTCTGGGCCACCACAGAGAGGCAGGCGTCCGTGATGCTGCCCTTGTGGATGTCAAACACGAACTGGGGGTTCTTAATCACATTCACCCAGAAGCGCAGAGGGAGGCTGTGGGGAAAGGCAGAGAAGACTTGAGAATGCATGCGGGCCATGCCCCTTCTGCTGCCCACTGATATTCTTCCCCATCAAAGGTCAAATTGTCCACCTGAAGGGGCAAAGGAGTAAAATGGAAGAAAATGGGTCCAGCCAGGGTTAATTTAGCCTAAGCTGTTACTGACCTGGGAGAAATGGAAGGAAAGGCACTTTGTACCCTAATGGGGGCACTGACCCTGATCTCTAACATCCGAGGGGTGGGCCTGGGTGTGTTCTGTTCCCTTCTGGGAGACTTTTCTAAAGGCCTCTGTGCCCCTAGGCAAGCCCAAGTACAGAGGACAGCACATTTTCTCAGGGTTTCACACAAAGCCACCAGGCTCCTGGAGTCCCTTCACAGAGCCCGTGGCCATTGTCTGGAAGAAGGCAGCCAGCAGCCCCAGGCTCAGCTTCAGAGTGGGCACAAAGGGCGCCACCTGCGCTCCCCGCCCAGCCCGGCTGCCCAAGCTACTTCCCAGGGCTGGCCTGGCCTGGCTGGGCCGAGGAATGGGCTCCCCTGGGGGAAGTTCTTTCATGACTCTCCCCAGGGCGTTCTTGTATCTGGGCAGGGGCAGAGGGAGAAGTGGAGGCCATTGTTGGCATCCTGGGAATGACTCACTGTAGCTCAGAGATTTTCCCACCCCAAGAGGAACCGATCAGTAGTTAGGAGACTTCCTTCTGCAACTTGGGAATTTATAACCAGAGGAGAATGAGTTTTCTCTGCTCCTTAGACCATAAAGCAAATAAGCCCATTTACTCTCCTTCAAAATCAGAACAGCTGCTGTTTTTACTTCCTTTTCCAGCTTTGCCTTCTCTTCCAGCTGCCTTCTGGGCTTTAACTCTTTTGACTCCTCTGTGGAACTGGCCCTGTCACAGGCTTGTCCTCCAGCCTGAGATGATGTTTCCAGCTCCCCAGATTCTTCTTCTCTCCCCTTCTTCATCTTCTCTTGACTCTCATGGGCCCCAAACTTTCCCAAATGTCTCAGTAGTGCCAGGTCTTGGGAAAGATCTGCTTTACCCAGCCTCAAGCCCTTCCATGATGATTTCTGCCTATCTTCCAAAACACAACAGGATCCCTCACTTTCCTCTAGCCTGGGAGAAGCTGCTGCAGCTGAGAGCTGACTCATCTCTTCTGCCCTCCCCTTCTTCTGGCAGCCTTGGGTAGTTTCTGGTAATCTTTCCCTGGACATTTGCTATTGAGGTCTGGTTAAGGAAACTCTCTCCACACCACGATGCCAGGGTAGTGCATTTCTATTACCTGGATCTGGCCAAGGAAACTCTCTCCACACCACGATGCCAGGGTAGTGCATTTCTATTACCTGGATCTGGCCAGCACACAGAAGGCACAGAGATGCGGATAACCCTGGACTTTCTCCTGATTTCCCCTGAAGTGCCCTCTGCCAGCGCTGGGCTGGGGATGCTCCAAAGCAAAGGGGACAGGCATGTGCTGTCCAGGGAATGCAGATGGAAGGTCTGTCCTGGCAAAGTGGACTGTGGGCTCTTAACCCCAGGGCCACCCCAGCCTGTCCGTTTCACTCCACTGTGATCAAAGCTGCAGACTAAGGAAGGCTCAGCGACCACAAGACCCGGGAGGAGGAAGGAAGAGATGGGGCTGGGGTTGGCTTTTTCCAAAGTGTTTTGTTGGTTGCTAGGACTTTTGATTCCCAAATAACAGCCTGGGCCCATCTGTGTCGGCTCTGTTTTCTGAGGAGACCGCTGACTCCAGACAGCTGCGTGGGCTGCCTGCCCAACCCAAATGCCTGGACCTCCCCTCTCCCCTCTCTGTGCTCTTTCCCAAAGGAAGCCTTTTGATGCCAGCTCTTGGCCGGGTCCTGTCTGACCTGAAAGCCAGTCCTTAACTTGGTCTGTGGTCCAGGTTCAAAACCCATGAGGATAAAGTCTCATACCAGGGGCCTGAGGGCTTCTCCCACTGCTGGTCTGGTTGCAGAGATGACTTTAGGGGAGAGAGTCATGCCTGCAGGGCATTCTGCCTGCTGCTTCCTGAAAGCTATGGCGCCAGGATAATCACTTGGCCTTAAGAGATCAAGTTTGCAATGAAATCCTCCCTGTCAGTGGGCTCAAGTCTATAGCAGGTGTGAACTCCCTCCCCAGTGCTGACCAGCTTCACCAGGCGTCTCAGTTTAATTCAGGGATTCCCCATCTCAGGAAGTGCCTTAGAACTGCCCCACTCAGAATGCCCCACGATGCCTGGCTGTGAAGCTCTGCTGCAGGCTTCAAATGCAGCTCTTTGCATAGGTTCCCCCAGCTCCCTTCTCCTGAGAACCAGAGATCTCAGAGCCAGGGGAGGAGGCTCTTCTTGGGGGACTGGTCACAACCTGGAAGGGCAGAATTCAAGGGTGCATCCTATTGCTGGGCCTCAAGTCAGGCAGGCCCCACTTGGCACAGGCAGCTGGGGACCGTGTGGGCTCTGCAGAGCATATGTGCACTGTTTGTTCCAGGAGCTTCGGATCACCCAGCCCCAGCCGAGAACAGGCTATCCTCCCACCCTCCCATCTCCTGGTCCTCATCCCTCTTAGCTCCAGGCCTCTCCAGGCTGCACCTCCTGCTGAGCTCCCCGAGGGTTTACCAGTTGCTTTTCCAGGTGTGCCGCACATCTGTGTCATGGATGCTGTGCCTGTCTGCCTGCTCATCTAGGAAATCAAACATGTACTTGATGGCCAGGGGGAGAGCGCTGCCCCGGTGCACAGTGCTGAACAAGGTCTCAAACAAGTCGTCCACAAACTTCTGCAGGGTGCCCTGGAGGAGGGGTGGGGGAGAGTAAGATGGAGGGGGGGTGACGGCAGGTAGCAGACAGGCATACCAGATGGTGCCTTGGACCCATCCTGCCTTGGAAATTTGTCTGGGACACGAGGCTGTGCAGGCAGTGTTGCGGTGTGGGGAAGGCTACTATTGGTTAGCTGGGGAGGTGGGAGAAACTGGGTGGGCTGTGAATCCTGGGGAAGAATCTCTCCTCCAACCTGCAGCCACATTCCACATTCCACACAGGGTGTAGGCTCAGGGTCTTTGATAGGAAGACAGGAAGTGCCCCGAGTCCGGGCTTCCCATGGGTGAATGAGGGGGCACAGGCTGCAAGCCAGTCTGGAAACAGTGTCCGAGGAACAAGCTGGAGGACTGGGTGCCTCCTGGCAGGAGCACAGCAGGACCAGGAGAGTCTGTTAGGAAGGTATGAAGAGGCTTAGGATGTTAGTGACCTGAGACAAGTGGTATCTGGAATGTGGAATGTGGGTGAAGGGTCTAGACTCAAGAACCACCTCCCCACAGGCAGAGTGCTGATCCACAGGGCTTTGGAGTGTCTCTGGGGCAGGAATAAGACTGGGCCTGGCTCCCACAGTTTATAGGCTCATGGCACACCTCTGAGGGTCAGCAGAAACCTCTAGCCTTTTCTGTTATCTCTTTCTTGGTCTCTTGTTGTTATGCTGAGCATATTAGGCAAAGCTAAAATGGAGACATGGGGTCTCGTGGAATATTTCTGGGCCACTCTGGGAGCAAGTGTGAGAGCTGTAAGTTGGATGCCACTGTATTAAAACTTCAGTGCCATTGTTGGAGGGTCCATCGGGGAGAATATTTGAAATCTAGCCCTGCCTGGAAAACATTGGCTCTTTGATTGTCATACTTACAGGCTTATTTAACTACCTGCTAGGAAGGCTAAAAGATGAAGCCTCACTTCCATCAACATTTGGGGGTAGCTGGGGTGGGATGGGATGGGAAGAGGAAGCCTCCCCTTGGATTACTGGCAGGGCCAGGCCTCTGTGCTTTCTCTCCCATTGTGGCCAGAAAGGGGATAGAAAGGCCAGCATATCTATCCAACTAATATCAGCAAGAAACCCCACTGCCTTCCTGAAGCTTAAGGGGTCCAGAGGGAGAGAGTTACTCCTCTGAAGTGAAACAGTAGTCTCAAGAAGTACGCAGACAGCAAAGATACATTTGCTATTTTTGCCAAAGGGTAGAGAACAGCGGTGGCCTGATCCTTTGGAAGCCCTGCCCAGGGAACTGGACTATCTCTCTCTCTCTTTCCTTTTTTTTTTTTTCCAACTTTTTCCTTTTTTTTTTTTCGTTAGTGGAGATCGGGTCTTGATATATTGCCCAGGCTGGTCCCATACTCTTGGGCTCAAGCCATCCTTCTGCCTTGGCCTCCCAAAGTGCTGGGATTATGGGCATGAGCCACCAGGTCTGGCTGTACCTGGACTGTCTGAATGGGTCCTCTTGAAGGACACACTCCAGACATCCTTTCTGTGTTGTGGAGGGGCAGGACGTGCTCCTTTAACAAGCACTCCCTGGTCTGGGCAGAGGGGGAGTTACCTTGGTGGCCAGTAGCCGGGTCAGGTAGATCTCGGACACCATCTTGCTGCCCCGGTCACCCTCCTTCTGGTCACCGTGGTCATGGTTCTTCACCAGATGCCACACCTTGACCCCACTTTCCAGGTCTGGGGTGATCATCGGGGCCCGGGACCGCAGGCTGTCGGGGCTGCCCGTATACCTGAAGGACGAGTCTGAGGAGAAGGGGTTGGTGGAGGGCTGTGAGTAACTGAGTCACCAGCCTTGCCTGTAGAATCCTTCCAGAATCCCTGCCCACCTGCTGCATCCACTCAGAATAAACTCATTTCAGCTGAAAGGGGACCGTTGGGACCTCATATATGGTAGGTTATTTTAGGGATCCTTGGTTGGCATGAGGACGGAAGAGCCTGAAGGCTTTTTTAGAAAAGGATTTATACATTTTGTGAATTAGAGACACCCTTGGGAATTTGGGAGTCCCCTCTACTCTGACACTCCCAGCAATGAATAATTAATAGGTAAAATGTCAATAGGATATTTTCGTCGGTGTTTTAATAGAAATCTGGATACTAAAGAGCTGCAAGTTGTAATTCTCCTCTTGGGAGTTAAGGGTCTCTTCTTGCATGGGGCCTGGGGTATGGAATTTCCTGAGCCCTTTTTGGTGCTGCTGGGTTCAGTCCTGTGGTGCCCTTTGGTTGAGAAGCCCAAGGCCTTAGTGCATACATGAAACCAGAGCAAATAAAATAAGGGACAAGGAGGTGCCATAACCTCATTGCCCGGAGGGCCTGGGGGCCCCAGTACTCCTCGGACTAATTCATTGATCAAACTGGGACACTTCTGAGAGTAAAGGGGGGCACTCTTAATAATTCAGCCAGGACAACAGGCATAAACTGGACTGGCCCAGGCAACCTGGGATATATGAACCCCCAGCCAGGTGCCTTCCTGGTTCTGGGCCGCTCCGACTCCTCTACCAGGCTGGGATATCAAACAAAGGGCACATGGTGCCACCTGCTCCCACGGCTCTGAGGGCGCAGGCTGCCTGGGAATGCCTGGACTAGGGAGGACAGAAACCAACTGGCAGGAGCCTGTGATTGGGCCAGCAGCAGCAAGGGCTGCCTGCTGTTAGAAGGGGTAGCGAGTGGACCCTGCTAGGTCTCAGAAGACTCTGCTCTGAGCTGCCCAGTCTGCCCTCGTGGTTCTCACCGTATCTGCTGATGGACGTCCGGGAGATGCTGGCAGAGGCAGGGATGTTGTAGGAGGAAGTCTGTTTGGGGACCAGAGCCACCACCGACCTGTCTGACACCTGAGAAGGGTACAAAAGGTACAGTACAAAAGGTGAATGTAGGTGTCTTGGGAAGTTGGATAGTCAAGTATTTCTAGAGGGTTGTAAGATAGCTGTGGGGTAGAAAGCAAGGAGTACAGGAATACCAGAAACCACCATTACTGCTGTTTTTTGAGCTTTTATCGGGTTAGAGCTGCACAACCCAATAAAATAGCTACTTGCCATGTGTGTGGATTGAGCATTTGAAATGTGGTTAATCCCAACTAAGATGAGCTGTGTCTAAATTGAGATGTGCTATAAATATACATTACATGCTGGATTTCAATGACAGTATGAATACAAATATAAACTATCTTATTGATGATTTTTAAATTGATTACATATTGAAATGATAATCATTTTAGACCAGTTAGATTAAATAAAATATGTAACATTAATTGATCTTTTTATTTTTACCTTTTTAATGTGACTAATACAAAAAGTTTAAATTACACATGTGGCTTGCATTAATTTTCTACTGGACAGCACTGGGCTAGACCCATTCTCCCATCCACTTGGCGAGCTATGCACAAGTATTCCCATTTTACAGATGAAAAAAAAATGGAATCATAGGGAGGCTAAGCAACCTCTTAAAGGTCACATAATTCATACGTGGTAGAGCCAATATTTGTAGCCAGGTATGTCAGGCTCCAGAGCACATGTTCTCTTCATTATATATTCTAACTTGGAATTTTATTTCGAGTCACACTGGTCTGAAGCCCATTTTCCCTTTTGGCTCTGCTTTCTTTCTGGCCTGGGTCCTATAATGCCTGGATCACTTCAAATAGTTTCATCAAAAGGGCAGCCACTCTTGGGGACTGAGCGAGAAAGATGGTGTCTTGTCCCATCCTCTATGAGGGTGCCCCAGCTCAGCACCCAGCCTGCAGGGAGAGGGCTGATAAATGGGGAGCCATACTGAAGACATTTGGGGCCAT
Source organism: Gorilla gorilla gorilla (assembly GCF_029281585.2). Classification (NCBI taxonomy): domain Eukaryota; kingdom Metazoa; phylum Chordata; class Mammalia; order Primates; family Hominidae; genus Gorilla; species Gorilla gorilla. The sequence continues at coordinate 48,742,283 of NC_073224.2, read as the reverse complement.
TTTGATTTAAGATTGCCCTCCATCCAGTGAAAACAGAGAATCCCCAGAATCGTGGTGATCCAATTAAACCCCTAATGCAGAGGGAATAAAACAGCTATAATAATGTTATGGGCCATAAAACATTCCTATTAAACCATTTTTTATTTTAACAATTTTTATGAACTTTATAAGTTTGATTTATAGCTGCACCAGTCATAAAACCATCTTTCTGGGTCTTAAATTGTCAGTCCCTCTCTCCCACCAAAAAAGAATTAAATGTGGGGAAGTCAAACTATAAATGAACATTAGTGCTAACGAGATTCCCTGATGGCAGGTTTTAGTGGTGGTGTTTAATTTTACCCTCCCTATAAATCTGCGGAAGCCTGGGAAGTTTTTTAACATCTCTTTGTTAATTAAGATTATGCAGATTTTCTTCTGCAAGGGCTCCAAGGACCTTCGACTCCAGAGAGGGTAACAAGAGGGCAGTGCATTGACTTGATGGTATAAAGTTCCAAGGTCCTGTGCCTGGGAGGTGCCAAGGCTCCATTACTTCCCAGCTAGAGTAGCTCCCTGGACTTGTCAGCTGTTGGTACCATCAGCAGTAGGACTGGGAGGGGGGCAGTCTCTACCTCTGTCTTTCAGGAATTCTCCTTACAACTGACAGCCCAGAAATGATACCTGGAAAGCTTGGCAGGGGCAGGAATTTACACTCCCAGGGAGAACAGATTACATTATCATTTATAGTTTCTTGTCACCTAATGAAAGATTCACAAGGTGACTCAAATGACCACAGTTCAACTTGATTGCAGGTCTAGTCACTAAACCTCTCCTGTCCTTGGTTTTTCTCTGTCTTAACCAACAGGTGGTGCAAGTCCATGGTCAAGATGCCTGGCTGGGTCTGACCTTGACTCTGCTGCTTACCCGCTCCAGGACTTAACCTCTCTGGGCCTTACCGGTCAGTGGGGATAATAATTGCATATAGTTTGTGGTGAGAATTAAAGAAGTTAAAACACAGAAAGGCTGAGAGCAGTGCCTGGGATCCAGTGAGCACGCAGTAAGTGTTGGTATTAGCGTTGCTATTATGAGCATCATCATCATCATCATCACAGTCTCCCAAAGGGAAGAATACTCCCTGCTGTCCCCTGTCACTCAGGGCTAGCATGTGGGAAGTGACTTGCACTCAGTAAAACTCAGTAAATATTTGAGGACTGAATGCATACATGAATGATAAATGACATCAGGGAATTGAAAGTGCTTTGTATGATCAGCACCATGAGAACAAAATAGTCCCTTCTTCTGACTGGGAGCCGTAGGCTGGAAAGCCCAGTAACAAGCATTAGGGTATCAGAGACAGAAGCAGAAAGACCCCACTCCTGCCCTTTAGAAACTCATGATTTGGGGGCATCATGCTATTTTCTTTTGTACTTTCTTATTCAGCTTTAATTGGTTCATTACAATTGTTCTACCGGATACATTAAGCACCATATGAAATGGTGGTGTTTGGGCATGTGTGTATGTGTACAGAATTAACAGGGAGTGATGACAGCTACCTTATCTGTAAGTACAATCCTGGGCACCTCACACTTTCACAAGTCAGGGTTGTTATCTCCATTTTACAGATGAGGAGCCCAAGGTGCAGAGAGATTAAAGTCACACCACCAATGAGTGGGGAAGCAGGGCTTAAATACAGCTTCTAAAGCCTCTTCTCTTCCCATTACACCACACTCATGTCCTCTGGGCAGGGGTCTAGGCAGGGTGTCAGGATGGGAGGTGCAGGCGAGTCAGGGGGATGGAGCCTGGAGAAGAGCATTTTTGGGGACCCCTGTGCCCCAGCTTCCTCTGTGCCCATGGAGGCTCCTGCCAGCTCCAGCGCCTGGTGGTTGGCAGCTCAGTGCCTGAGAGCCCAGCCCGCCAGCCCCTCTACAGATCCTTCTTTCTGAGACAGGGACATGGGAGGATGTTATTAATCAGACGATCCCATGGGTCTTGCAGCCTGAGGCGCTTCCTCTGGTTGGTTTAATTTCCCTTGGTGTCTCTTATTTCCAGTTTCTATTTTAGTATTTTTTCTGAATCCCAACCTGTCTACCTGTGCTTAATCTTACAGAGACCCCCAGCTGCGAGTGGTTACCATGGGAGGGGAGAAGAGGCGGGAGTAGATACCTCCTTGATCTTGTGTTCTTTTGCTGGGAGTTTTCTTTTTTTTTTGACTGCTCATTCAATGTGTCTGCCTGTGTGCTAAACACCTCACCTTCTATCTTGAATCTTTTCCATACAACTGTACGGAGCAGGGTTCACCAGGAGCCCCATTTTACACATGAGAGAAAAGAAAGCCTGAGTAATTTTCCCAAGGACACCAGCTACTAAGAGGAAGAATGTAAGACTTGAAGAGAAGTCTATCCAATTCCCTGCTCCACTGTAAGTCAGAGGTGTGGGCTGTGTTAGTAAGATGCTAAACAGAGAAAGTGCCAGGTACCTTAAGGTAGTTGTCCATGTGGGGGGCTTTGCAATATGCATTTGATTTTTGTTGTTGTTGTTGTTTTGTTTTGTTTTTTTTGCAAATGTAGAGGTACACAGAATAGAAATGCCTAGGCCTTACCCCAGACCTGTTAAATCTGTTTCTGAGGGTGGAGTTTGGTCACTCACGTTTTTTATCAGTTCCCTCAGTAATTCCAATGGGCAGCCATGGCTAAGAATCCCTGTTCTACGCTCCAGCAGGAGGAGGAAAGCAGGGAGAGGAAAATCCTTTTTAGACTTTTGAGGCCTTAGAGCAAGGCTTAGTGGGAAGGGAATATTCTGGGAAGCTGAAGAGGGGAAAAGACACCCCCTCTCACCTGATAATGCATCAGTGTGTTGAGCCGCTTCCAGTCACCCTCAATCTTGGTGGTGATGTCCTCATCTTGCAGCACGACCCGGGCGATCCGGCCTTGGCGCCACTCTGGGTGGAGGGGGTGGTGCAGGGAGCAGCGCGAGAGGGATGAGGGCTGTGAGCCAGTGTCTCCCGATTGCACCTTCTCTAGGGACCTGGCAACCCGGCCCCCTCAAGCTGGTACCAATAACAGAGGCTAGAGACATCTAGGGCTCCATGGGCCCAGGCAGCATAGGAAACACATAGACCTCCCCAGAGACAGCCACATCTGAACAGGCAGTGCCCAAAGCGGAAAGCATTCCACATGGGCCTCACCTGGCCAGGACACAGTCATGCCCCTGCAAGGGTTGTGTGCAGGGCAGCTTCCCTTCTTTCACCCCTTAACCCCTGCCCTCACACTCTGAGTCCAGGTTTCCTACCCAAGTCCATGTCCACCGCCCTCGGCCGCTGGGAATAGGGCACATTCTTATACACGGCATCAAGAATCTTCTCCTTGACCTGTGTGATGGTGTCACAGTTTAACACCTTCACTGGGATCTCTGGACTGTTCTCGTTGTCAGGGTTGACGCAGTTCAGGATCTACAAGTAGGGGACAGAGGGTGAGCAGGACAGGAGTTGAAGGAGTAGTTTGAGGGAGAGGGTCAGGACCTCAGAATCTTCTTTTTCCAAAGTTCACCCTCCTTATAGGGGAAATAAGGGTACTTTTCTGGTCTGTGACTCAGTTTCCTTCACCTTCGTAACATCTGCCAAATGAGAGCCTGAGTCATTGTGTCCACTTCTTCTTTCTCAAAGCACCAGGACTCTACTTTCTAGCTCCTGAACAGCTTAGGGGAGACTATAGTCCTGGAATGAGGCACCCTCAGTGTTTAGAGATAGCTCTACATGTATCAGAGACTAGTCATGCACTTCCCCAAAGCCTCTATGTTAGGAACCAACATACATCTTTCTCATAATACCAATTACCCAATAACTAATGATGGGTGAACTTTTTTCTCCTCCAATATTATCTAGGATAAACCGAGGCATAGAGTGCTTGGGATGGGGGGGTGGGCCTGCCACCTTGCTCTTGGTACACTTAGTTGTCCTTTGGGCTCACCCCAGACCAGCCTCCCATCCTCTTTATTGACCCCCTAGACTGCTTTTATGGACAGAAGGCAGAGTAAGGGGCAGAAGCAGAAGGTACACATGCGGGCCCGGAGCTTCCGGCTTCCTCACCAGGGTCTTGTACTCGATCTGCTGCCGGATGAGCTTGTCCTCGCTCAGGGAGTAGCGGGCCTCGCCTGTGATGGCATCAATGGGGCCCTTCTCCATCTGCTGCTTGATGGCACAATATAGCATGAAGAGTGGCTCCCCCGCGCACTCCTGTGGGCACAGGCAGGGCAGGAGGTGTGGGCACGGCCTCCTCAGGTTTGCACGTTTTCCCTTTCCTCTCTCAGAGCGAGGCCAGTGGAAGGAGGGGCTTTAGCACACCCAGTCCAGGTTCCTGCTCCTGAGGGAGGGCGTCCCCATGCAGCCCTGTGGCCAGGATCTGAGCAGCAGTGCCATCCTGCCCTGGACGCTAGTCCCCGTCTCACTCCCTTTCTCACCTTTAGGAACTTGTGCAGGAGGAAGGCGAACCAATTGGTCAGCATCTTTTCAGCCACAGACTCTGTCCTGGGGAAGGGAGAAAGCGTAAGGGGCAGTCCTTCACAGAGGGGTCTCCGTGGTGGGGCCTGGACTTGCCATGAGGTCTCCCAAGAGAACAATGGAGCATGGGAGAATGCAGGGCGGGAGTCAGGACACCTGGGTCCCAGCCCAGCTCACCCAGTAACTAGACTGTGACCTGGGGGTAGGGGTGGCTTCTTTCTGGGCCTCAATTTCCTATGAAAATGGAGAGGTTGGCCTTTTCAGCCCTGATGGTCCATGGTGCTCTGAACTTTGGCTGCATCTGAGACAGGGTCTGTGGATAAAGGCACCTCACTATCCCACAGGGCTATAAAGAACCGGTTCTCCCAACTCACTTCTGGCCTCAGGGTGATAACTAGAGAGTTTCCCATCCCTCTGGGCTTTCTTGCATGTGTGAGTACCCTGTTTTGCCTATCTGGAAGGTGCCTGGTCCCTTCCCCTCCAAAAACACTCAAGGTTAGACTTCCTTGGGTTCAAATCCTGATTCTGCCATACGTTGGCTGTGTGACCTTGGGCAAGTCATTTAACCTCTCTGGTTTCAGTATTCCTATCACTAAATGGAGACAGTCATAATAACATCCACCCCCAATGGTTGTTGTCAGGGTTGAATGAGTTAATATTTGTAAAGTGCTAAGAAAAGTGCCTGGCACCTGCTAAGCACTATCCATTAGCTGTCATTATTGCTGTCATGTGGGGTCTTGGATCCCAGCCCTCAGGTAGAGAGCAGTGCTTAAGTGTTTTGCCAACAGGGGATTTGCTCATGCAAGGGCTAGCCCCCCTCCCCTTCCCATCCCAGGGCTACAGATCTGGGGATTTGGGAAGGAACAAAGCGGCTGTGACAGACCCTCAGTGAAGGGGATGCCGGAGGGGTATTTTAACTCCCTGCACGTGGTGCAAATTATACCCTCTGGTTGCAGTAAATCCCAGGCATTTGCCAGGGCTGCTCAGCAATCTGGGCCTGGGAGAGAGTGACAATGGCAGAAAAAATTGTAGCTTTCTCCTGTGGCTCCTCCCAGCACCCTCTCCCTGCATTGTGCTTGAGATTAGCTCTAATTTAAATACAACAGTTCTTAATGAGAGTTTCTAATGCTCAGATTGGCAGGATGGGGGCTCAGTACTCATAAAGCAAAGCCATTCTTCCTCCCTCCTCACCCCACGTGGGGCCTGGAAGCCTGAGACCTTGCTAGAGGAAGGCTAAAGAGGAGGGGTGGTGAATGGAGGTGGAGCCCTCCAGCCCCCGCTGCCCAGAGGACTCCAAAGCTGTGCCCGGCTCCCCACAGCCTCTAGAGAGGGTGGGCTCAGGGGATACTGAGGTCTCCAACCCTCTCCCCTGCCAGGAAAAATGCAGTGGGCATGTGTAGTGGATGCTGTGATTCAGATCCAGGAAGCTGAGCTCAGAAGGCACAGTCTTCCAGGCTGTCCAAATCCCTAGCTCAGTGCTGCACAATAGAACCTTCTGCGATAATGGGAATGTTCTCTATCTGTGCGGTCCCGTATGGTGGCCACTAGCTGCAATGTGGCAACCAAGCACTTAGAATGTGGCTAGGTGCTAGGGCAATGGAGGAGCTGGATTTTACATTCTATTTCATTTTAATTTGTAGCAGCTACCTGTGGCTAGGGGCCGCTGTGCTGGACAGCACAGCTCTAGAGGCACCGGGAGGAAGAGACTGTGAGATAGGAATTATTTTTCTCATTTTGTCTAGGAGGAAACTAAACAACAGAGTGGTTACAACACTGGCCAGAAATCACAGAGCTAGCAGGAGGCAGAGCTGGGACTCCAGCTGAGATCCGAGCAAGGGTCTGAGCTCATCCATCACACCTGGGTGACTTCAGACTCTAGTCTCCCTGGGCTGAGGGAAAGTCAGATTCTGCCCTGCAGGGACGTGAGGACACAGGCTGCTCTGAATGGGTGCCCCTTCTGGGGAGTGGGCCTTCTCATGCTGCTTGTGGGGCCTGCTATAATGAGGTGCTCTGTCCACGTTCAGACTCCTGCCACCCTCTCCACCCACTGCTGCGGGCCAGACCTCCGGAGTAGCAGCTTGGGGTGGTTCTTGTTCTCCAGGTTCTTATCGATGAGGTCAGAGAGCAGCTGCTTGAGGACATCAGTGGCATACTCCAGGCGGCCCTGCAGGCCGGTCATGATGAGCGAAGCCACGTTGCCCCGGTCGCGCATGGAGAAACTGCGCTGCAGCTCCAGGGTGCGGATGAAGGTCAGCAGGAACACCTTGTTGTTGATGAGCTGGGCAAAGAGCTTCAGGGCCTTCTCCACGTGCTGCTGCCCGTTTCCTTGTACCTGGGGTGGGGTGTGGTGGAGGCGACGCCCTCAGAGGACAGGCATCGGGCCTCCTACCTGAGGGTCTCACTGAGGGCCTGCTGGCGATGACACTAGCTGTAGGACCCTATGTTTGAGGCCTATAACCACCCCCACCCCATTCCACTCACCCGGGATGATGTAGGAACAGCTGGCTCTGAGGTCGACAGTCTGCTCTGACCTTGCACTGGGCCGGGGAGGCTGGGCTCCATGCGGAGCTCTCAGAGGGGAGGCTGCCTGATTTTCCCAAGGATAGAATAGGAGATGCCCCCTCAAACTTCTTCAGTTTACTAGTCTCCCCTTAATCTCCTCTGCCTGATTTATTATCTTTAGTAAAACAAACCAACAAATGAACAAACAAACCTCATAGAATCCTGTGTCTTTCTTTAAGCCATCTTAAATCCATTTTAGAATGAGGCAGGATCTTAGTTAATTAGTTCAGTCATTAATTAAAAAATGACAAACAATGAGCTTTACCCTGGAACCATCCCAAGGAGCCTGGGTGCCCCCTCAGCCGTAACCTTCCTGATAGCTCTGTTGCTGAGATGCTGTTACAAACTACTGACCCCTCTTCACTGCTAACCTTACTCAGTACTGCTGAGTCTCATCTGGATTTCCTAGGATACCCTGGGCCTGCATCCCTGCTGGGTGGCTGGGCCCAGGAGGCAGGCATTACCTCCAGCTCCCGCAGGACAGGGTGGTCCTCGATGCCCGGGAACAGGACTCGCATAGCGTAGGTACGATAGTCCAGGTAAGGGATTCCCGAGCGGTCCAGGTCACTGGTCAACTCATTGATATCCGTCTGGAGCTCAGCAAAAGCTATGAGAATAAGCAGACAGAGAGGCTCGTGGGGAAGCCCCAGTCAGGGGAGGAGAAAGAGGGAGAAGAAGTTTGCAAAGGAGGAGGGGAGGACCTTTTGTAGAGACTCTGAGGATTATGGGAGTCTGTCTCCAGAGGGCGGGGCTACTCCCAGCTGTTTTTAGGTGGTGGGGAAATGGGTGATTTTTATGTTATTTTCTCCTCTATACTTATCTATAATTTCGAATTTTCTCTTTACATATTACAAGTGTAGTTTCAACAAGGAAAAAAAAGTATCATGATTGGGCCGTTCAGTAAAGATCCCGGAGATGCTGGAGGCAGGTGAGAGACCATGGCTGAGGGGGTCCAGCAAAGACCAGAACAGGCAAAGTGCTCCCTTTTCCAATCAAGACAATAAATCAAGATGCAAAAGCCTAGGGGAGGTCTGGTCATGAGACGCTCAGTTGAGAGCCGAGTTTGGGAAGGCAAGGGCTTCAGAAGCCTCACCTTGGTGGTGGCACACCTGTCTTCCTGGCTCCTTCCTCTGCCAAACTCACCAGCCCTGTTGCCAGGAGGAACCTTGGCTCCACATGTCCTATTTCCCAGCCCAGCTCTTCCTTGTCATCCAGCAGAGGGCTTGTTTCTGATCTTGACATTTGCAGCAAAAGGAGAAATGTTTTCATTCCTAATTGAGCTGTTTACCCAGAGAGCCTGCCAGGTCCTCAGCCTGAGAGGACGCCAGGTACACTCGTCACCTCGAGGCTGTGGTTGCGTGGGACATGGGAGAAAACACAATCTGCACTCCCACACACGTCCACAGCCAAGGACACCAGCAAGTGGCGGCCTTCAGAGCGCTCAGCCTGCAGCACTGATGGAAAACAAACCCTGGGGGAGATGAGGCAGGTGCTTTTCTGCCTTTGCTGCCGCTGCTCCCACGTGCTGCGAAGATAGTGTGCAGAGAAACAAGAGCTGGACACTCCCATGGGGGATCTAGAGTCTGGGGCTGTGGAGCCTGGGGGCTCTGACTGTGGGGACATTGAGGCCCTGAGAGGGAGAAGGTGTTTGCCAGATTGTGGGATGGGTCAGGGCAAAGAAGGGACTAGAACAATGCAATCGGACCTGGGTCCTCATGCAGTGGGCATTCTTCATTGGACATCTCTGGCCCTATAAGCAAAAGAAGTTCTGGGAAAACGGGTGAAAGTGGAATGCAGAGGCATGGCTGGCAATGATGGGAGTAAAGATAGGAGTTGTCTGCAGGGAGAAAGGCAATAAGGCAGGTGGAGAAAGAGGGACCCAGCAAATGAGGGTGTGCTTCCACTAACCTTCCTTGCACTCCAAGGCCACACGGGACTCCAGATTGTCCATCTGCATTTGCAGCCGCTTGAGAGTGAGGTCATTTTCTCGAGACTTGCGCTTGTAGGCAATGAGGACGATGATGACGATGATGAGGAGGAGGCTGCCGCCGGCCGCGATGCTGACAATGGCTGGCAGGGTCAGCAAGCTGTCTGAGATGACACTCACCGAGCCAGGCGAGAACACCATCCCGCCCACGTGAACCTGTGCATTGTACACACACAGACGCACATGGATGCACACAGGTGTAGAGCCCTGGCATGCCAGCAGATCCTTACAGTGCGAGGAAGGACATGACAGACCACAACCACACAGTGCAGCTCTAGATAAAAAGCAATTTCCTGCCTCGGCATCTGCCTTTCTTTTCTTGTGTTCTCAGCTTATACCCATTTTGATGTAGGACCCAGAGATGAGGAGATATGGAGGGGGTGAGTCAGGCAACGAGACAGAAGAGAGCCTTTCCTTAGGACAGATCACACATGCACCACGAGGCGGGGAGGAGGCATTACAGATGCAGGGCTCACTCACCATGACCTTGTGCTGCCCGGTGAGGTTGGGAGGCTCGCAGAGAAGCTGGGTCTCAGATACGGTGACAGCACAAGGGGTCTCTCCGATGAGCACAGTGTAGTTGAGTTTGGCCCCTCCAGAGGCAGGAGGGCAGAGGTTTTTGCCCTGTAGAGAACAGCAGTCTTTATAGGCATAATTGACACATGCACGCACAAGTTAATTGCCTACTTAAAAAGAGATTAAGGAGATGGGGAAGGGCAGCAGTGCAAAAACCAGGAAATGACTCCTTGGCAAGTTTTTGTGGAGGGGACTTCTAACAGCCATGATCTAGAGAGAAAGAGAGAAAACAGACGCAGGAGAGAATGAAAATGAAGAAGAGAGTGGGAAAAATGCAGAGGAGACAAAACACTAAACAAGAGAAAATTTGGGGGAGGATGCATGGGATTTCATGAAAGTAGTGGGGCAACAAATCACTTGGATGGACAGTGCCAGGGACTGTGACCTCTTGAAATGTGTGTGTGGGCTCCTGTGGCCACAGAGTGGACAGAAAAGGGAACAGTTATTCCCAACTCACTGCAGTACCTCTGGTTCCCAAAGCTCACAAGAACAAACAGAAATATTCTAAGGTATTTCTTAAGAAGCCTGGGTGCAAGCTATATCGCTTGATGGGTCGATATCTACCCATGAGCTCCTTCTGTAGGAAGGAGACAGCTTTGCAAGTTCAATTGCATAGAAAGGAGAGCCAGAAAGAAAGAAAGTCAGGCCTGGAGCGCGGGGCGCCCTCTGGCATTGCTGCCCCTGGTGGCACTCCACTTTGGCGGGCACTCCTACCTTCAGAATGATGGGCGATCCTGGCTTTTGATCCAAGACTCCAGTAGGGCTAAGCAGTTCAAAGGTCGGGTTGGGGTAGTAGATAAACTTGGTGTCGTTGTAAATTAGCAAGGATTGGACATTGTTAAAGACAAATCCAAACTCATCTGGACGTTCCACAGTGTCCAGGCCAGGGCGGTAGTCCGTGGTCAGAGAGGGTGCCAGGCAGGTGAGGGTGGTTGTGTTCACAACTTTACACACCTAAGAGATCCAGAGTGCAGCATTCACACACGGAGTGCCTGGCACAGAGCCCAGGGGCCCACAGCCGCTCTCCCACCCTCTCCCTGCTTTTGTGCCTCGTCACTGGGTTTACTTGCTTGTCTCCATTCCATGGGAAAGCCCTCCAGGAAAGGGCAGTGAAATTTTGGGGGAGTGGGGGGCATTTTAGCTTCTTCATTAATTCATTCACCAACGCTATTTGGGCATCTAGTTTCTAGTTTGTGCTGGCACTGTGCTAGGAGGTGGGGCTAGAGAGCGAAATAGTCACAGTCTGGAGGGGAGACAAAGAAGCATTACAGTCTAGTCCTGGAAGAGGGCCTGGGGCATGGGGGGCACACGGCACTGTTGGATGCATGCAGAGATGTGAAAAATAAATGCCCTGGTAGGGAAGTACCAGCTACTCTAGGAGTGTCTGTGTGTGTGCATGAGTGTGTGTGTGTGTGTATGTGTGTGTGTATGCATGCACACACGTGGGTGTGCATGGCCTGAAGCAGGGTAGGAGTGACTCATGGAAGTTTTCCCATGGAAGAAATGAATGAAATTTAATCTGAAGAATGAGTAGGACTTACCTAGATAAGGAGAGGGAGGGGGAAGGGAACAAGTTCCAAGCAGAGGGAACAGCACCAAAAGGCCTGGGGACAAGGGAGCATGGGATGTTTGAGAAAAAGGTAGGACAGAACAGCATAGTGTGTGTGTGTGTGTGTATGTGTGTGTGTAGAGTGTGGAGCAGGAAGTGGTACGAGATGAGCACTTTGCCCAGTATGTAGTAGGTGTTCAGTTAATGTTGATTGAATACTGATGAAAAATAGGATTCTGCAACTCTCTAAATGTTTTTTGTTTTTTTGTTTTTTGAGATGGAGTCTTGTTCTGTTGCCCAGGCTGGAGTGCAGTGGTGCGATCTCGGCTCACTGCAGCCTCCGCCTCCTGGGTTCCAGCGATTCTCCTGCCTCAGCTTCCTGGGTAGTTGGGATTACAGGCACGTGCCACCATGCCCAGCTAATTTTTGTATTTTTAGTAGAGACAGGGTTTCACCATGTTTGCCAGGCTGGTCCTGAACTCCTAACCTCAGGTGATCCGCCCGCTTCGGCCTCCCAAAGTGCTGGGATTACAGGCCTGAGCCACTGGGCCCAGCCCTCTTCAAATGTTTTATGCAGGACCTCTCTCTCTTCTCTAACCAAGTGTCCCCTAACCCTGCACTGGGACAGAAGCTTGGTTTTGACACAGAGTTCATGATATCTTTTTTCTCTTGGAGGTCTCTGGTGCCAACTAAAATCCTGGCTGGGCTGGTCCAGTCCCTCCTCAGCATGAGCTGTGCCATTCTCTCCTGTGGAGATTTAGTTCTGGGGCTGCCCAAGACAGCAGCCAGACTGCAGAAACCACTAAAGGGCCCACGTGGGGCTTGGGAAGAAAAACCCAGACTCCTACTCCCTCTCTGCCTGGCTCCCACCCAGCACAGCTCAGTTTCAGCTTTGGGAGCAGCGGGGTCCCGGCAACAGCCAGGGCATCTCTGAGAACTCAGACTGCTCAAGTACACACTGTCCTGGCAGGTCCACACATGTTATGCGTCTGGCCAACATACACACACATGAGCTTCATGTTCAGAAAACAAGACTGTGTGTGAAATTGCAAAAAAAGCTGACACTTGCATAGAGATTATGTCAGAGCTTCAAGTCCAAGTCTTAACCCTTCCTTTCCAAAGGGAATTTAAGAGTTTAAACAAAACGGCTCACTGTGGCCTTTATGCTGTAGTGGGAGGGAGTACACATTCCTGCCCTTTTTGTGGTGCAATTCAGCAGCCCCTTATGAACCTAATGCCCCTTTCATGTTCCAGCAGGGTACAATGAGGCATGGGGAGGTTGAGGGGTGTGGTGAAATGGGTACAGCTGAGCCAGGGGGTCCCAATTCCTGGGTTCTGCAAGAAGACACCGAGCCTTGGTGAGCCTCACCCCAACATCTTCCTCTCTGCTGGTCCCAGTCTAGCTTCCCTAGACCAGGCTCCTCTGTGAATAAGCAAATCACTCCCAAGCAAGAGGCCTCTGGACGCTGCCTGCCCCATGCTGCGTCGGCACTTTTGTTTGCCAAACATTCCTCTGGGTTTGGCGGCTTCACTCTGGCCCTCCTAGCTATCCACTGGGGCAGCTTCAAAACCCAAAGATGAGGGGTAGGCCCAGGTGGGCTGAGGATGAGATGGGGCCCAACCAGGCAGGGCTTCGGGGGCAAAGTGCCTCTCTCCTACCATTCCTGAAAGCAGAAGCATAGGGCAGGGGTTCTGAGCCTCCCATTCTGGAGCCAGCTGATGGAAATCTACATTCCTGCATCCTTCCCTCTGGGTCTGCCAGCCTGTAGATACCAGGCAGGTCACCACTGAAACTGAGGGCCCCCAGCTCCCCAGAGGGCAGAACTGCTTCTTAAGTCCTTGGAACATTGAGATCATGGTGCATGGGGCTGGAGGAAGCGCTGAGAACATTCCTGCCCAGTACTGTAAATGAGTCCTGGTGAGGGGGCAGGGGGCTTGGGACCTGAGTCTTTGGCCACAGGTGTCAGGTGTGGGGAAGGGGAGGGGCTTCCCAGCCCAGGCTTCTCTTCAATGGCTTCCTGAGGACTAAGGCTGAAGCCTTTGGAGGTCACGTACTCACTCTCCAGAATTTTCTCTGGACTGCATTAATTACGTCTTTTATTTTCTGTATGCTGATGCTTTGACATCTGGGGCCTTGCTGACTGGGGAGGGAATGTCCCTCCCAGGGCAAAATCCTAGAGATAGCAAATAACTTGCCTGTGAGCGTGCCTTTCATATGCACGAACCAATCCAGACCCCACAGCTCAACTGCCCCTTTCCACACTATCCTCATGCCCTAATCATTCTGGGACCAGGCACCAAACATCTAGGGACAGCCCTGGGCCCCAGAGCCTGCTAAAATGACTCAAACTAGCTGATCCTAAACTTGCTTACCCTGCTGTGCCTGTTCCTTCCTGCAGAAACCACATAAAGACTCTTGCCACGGTTTCTCCCTCCGCCTCCAGGCAGACCAACCCTGGTGCTTCCCCCTGTGACCCCGGGGGCATGGACTTCCCTCTTCTCTTGGGATTTGATCTATGAGTAGAACAAGTTATACTCTGGCCTTGCCATACCTGAATAACAATAAAACCTATATTTTAAAACATGTACCTAATTTGCTTGCTTTTTTTTTTTTTTTAATCCTTCCTGGGTGTGAACTTACCATTCTTGTTCCCATACCTCACCCTAGACTCTGGAGTTACCTGTGAGTTTCTGGGGACCCTGAGCTTCAGTCTGGAAATGGAGTGGGGGCCTAGGCTCTTTTATCTATGGATCAAGTTCTACACCTGGCAGAAGGAGGCATGCGCTCACCTAGCCCAAAAAGGAGTGACCATGGTGGATACTGAAGGTGTGGTACAAGTGCCCCCACATCTCCAGCAGGATGGTAATGTCAAGCCCACCAGCATTTCATGTGGCCTAGTTACGAAGAGTCTGGATGTTTGGGATCCGCCTTGGCCCTTCCACCAGTCACCTGTATGATTGGGGGCAAGTCATTTAACCTTTCTGGCCTTAGTTTCCTCTGCTACACAATGAAGGGGTTGCATCAGATGATCCCTGAGACCTTTCCATATCTAACCTTCTAACACTCTGTCATTTTGTGTATCTCTGTGTTTCTTATGGAAGCCTCAAGTACCCTGGAAATGTGTCAGGGGTAAGAGGGGAGACATAACACCATCTTCTCCATCTCCATCTTATAGCCTAGTCAAGCCCCTGAAGGTCAAAGCAGTAATGATAGTAATTTCTATGAAAAATAATGGCCATAGTAGCATCTGCTATAATATAATTATGAATACAATCATGTTTCAAAAAATATTGGCTGAAAGAGTGAGATGGAGCCTAGAAAAATAATAAAAAATTTACAACATATCAGACATTCTATCCCTATGATACAGACAACTTTTTAAAAATTATAAAAATTACATGGCTGTGCATGGAAGACTAATATAAAATGTCCAAACTTATCATCTTAGCAACCTAGGTGGAGTTATCTGATGCAGTGACTAGCATTTATCAACTGCCAACCTTATGCCAGCCACGGGCTGGCAGGTTATGAAGCTGAGGCAGGTCTGCTTGTCACCATTCATAGCTGAGAGGTGGAGGATCCGGAGGTTAAATGACTTGACCATGCTTGTACAGCTAATAGATGGCAGAACCCTGCTTCCTCTCCAGACATGTCTGAATCTGGAGCCAGAATTTCTCCAACCACTTCCAATACAGGTTTTCATTGGACCTCAAAGTCAACCTGTCATAAAATAGGAGTCCTTTTGTGCTGTATCATAAACTCAGAAGCCAGTACTTTGAGGCACTCACTATATCACCTTCCGACAAGAAATTGTACTGTCATTATAATATAAAAATCATTGTAGGGCTGAATATGGTGGCCCACGCCTATAATCCCACCACTTTGGGAGGCCAAGGCGGGAGGATCTCTTGAGCCCAGGAGTTTGAGACCAGCCTGGGCAAAAGAGAGAGACCTCATCTCTAAAATAATAATAATAATAAACTAGCCAAGCATGCGCCTGTGGTCCTAGCTACTCAGGAGGTTGAGGCGGGAGGATCTCTTGAGCCCGGAGGTCAAGGCTGCAGTGAGCTGTGGTTGCACCACTGCACTCCAGCCTAGGTGACAGGGTGAGGCCATGCCTTAAAAAAAAAAAAAATTATAAGGTTCAGGTATTTGGACCCTGATTCCAGGCTCAGAGTCTTAAGCCAGTTTTCCTCTCCAGTATTCAGAGGCTCCAGTGCCTAACCCAGAGCTCATCCCATTGCAAAACATCAACACAGAGCTGTGTTTACCAAAGGCTGGGGCAGACCAACAGTTACTCACATTGACAGATTCTTTGCCATTGAATTTGACTCGGATCCTTGGCTCCTGAATGACATCCAGGTTGAAGCCTGTGATGGTCAGGGGTGTGTGGCCACTGAAAACAGGCAGAGGCTCGGTTAGGTAAAAAACCCCCTCAAATCTGGCATGGTGAACCTCCACCTTAGGGATCCCTCTCATGAGCCAGACTTGGGCTGCAGGGATCATGCTGAGTGGCTTCCAGGTGCATCCCTCCCACCTTCCGCCTCACCTGGCAATGCTCCACTCTGGCTCGATGCGCTGGACCCGAGGGTCATCTATGTACTCAAACTGCAGGTTGTTATCCACATGGGCTCGGTCAACGCTCACAGAAACAGGGACTGGGCCAAGGCCATTGGATGATGGGGGTGAGACACACACGATCTCACTCATTGACCTCCTGACAGGGAGACAGCAGGAGGGTTGAGAAGAAAGGCATGGGCAACAAGAGGTGCCCACTGGCTTGACAAGGGGCTTTCCTTGGTCTGCGGGTAAGGCCACAGAAGTGTTCTCTCATCCTTTTATATTCTACAACAATGGAACACATCCCGCATCAGTATAGATCAGTGCCCCAGTGGATTAGGGAGGTAGCAAATTGGAGACGGGGGTTAGAAAATGAGGGGCAGGGATAGGGTTTTATGGGCTTTGGGGAAACTCCTTTTTTCTGGATTTTTCTAGAATGTAACTATCTAGTCAGTGCTTAGAATCTGGTCAGGCAGTCAACAAATATTCACTGAGCACCTACTGTACATAGCAGTGAATGCACAGTCCTTGCCCTTGTGGAATTTACGGTCCAAGAAGATTATCAAGTAGATAATCCTGGGCAAACTGGGTTCTCATCCATGGATTCTTTCCGAATTCTCTACATCTTCAGGGCTAGGACAGTGCTGGCAAATGGTAGGTGTTCAATTTTTTATGTACAGAGGATTCCCTAAGCATAAGTCTGTGCTTTCTAAGAACTGAGGCTATGCAATCTCCGTGTTTTTCAAGTTACCATAGTGAGGACTCAATGAATGCTTGATCCTAGTGGTGACTGGGGAGCTCCTAGGAGCCTCCTCCATCTGGTGTTCTCATGGTCCTCACTTCTCATTATTTTTAGAAGTATCCAGCCCCTTTGATATATGGGATATAAACTGACAAGTGGCATATATTTCTCACAGTGACCGGTATGGTATTTGGGTCTAGGTGTAGCAAATAACATGGAGGTGATGGGGCAGGCCTATGAATGAACATGCACAGTAACATGTGAACAGCACATGTCCCAGATGTGCAGTCTTCTGGTGGCCCTTCAAGTTTATCTCACCCGTAGAACTCGCAGGTCTGGTTGCCCAGGTAGACTGCCACACTGCTCCCAGCCCCAAGGTAATGGCCGGTAATGGTCACCATAGTGCCTCCTGACTCGGGACCTCGGATTGGGTTGAGTGACAGCACAGAAGGGTTCTTTGGAAAGAAGCAGAGAAATGACTACAGCTTAGGTTTTCTCCAAAAGGATGGACCATGGTTAGATCTAAGGATGGGAGAGATTGTTTTCATTCTGGGCGTGGTGGTAGTTGTCCTGTCCTTTTCAATCCTAAATGCTCTCTCTGCTTACCCCAGAGGTGAGACTCTTTCTAAGAATCATCTCTGGGCATGTCCGGGAAGGCAGAAGAGTCACGTGGGGAGAAATTAATTAACTTCCCAGAGTCTCATGCTCATAACAGTGAAGGGAAAGCAGAGGTGACACTGACTAATCTATCAATTAGTTTACAAATGGAGAACAATTTGAAAATGCTTCTCTATCTAGAGCCTGTACTGATTTTTTGGGCACAAAATCGATAGGGCTGAATAAAGCATCCCTGCCTGGGTTGGGCCACCGAGAGGCTAAAGTCCTCCATTAATGGCCCATGCACATGCCCTTCTGTCCTTCCCTGAGCATAAGAAGGGCACAGCAGGGCACCTGGTGCAGAGAGCTGTCAGTAAATGTTAGGATGGCTTCTCAGACCCTCATCAGGAGGATGGCGCATCACTGGCTGGGGCTTTCTACTAAGCTCACTAAGTAGTAAAATTCAGCCTGAAGCTTAAAAGAAATGCTTAACCTAAAATGCATCAGGCGGCTGACCTGAATCAGAAAAGAATTGCTTCTGCCTGGAGGGCAGTGGAGTGGAGTGAATTGGAAAACGCATTTAACTGAGTAACTATACAGGCATGAATTCTAGTTTGCATCAGCCATTCATCCGCTGTGCGTCCTGAGGCAAGTTTTGAGATCATTCTTTACTCCTCTGTCAAGTGAGGAGGGTGGGCTAGGTTATCTCTAAAGCCCCTCTCAGCTCTGACTTGCTCCAGATTGTCAGAGTACTGACATTCTCCCCAGCTAGTTCTCCTGTGTTTGCTTCTCACACAAATGCCCACTGCCCCTGCCCTGGGTAAGAGATGGAGTAGGTTGGCTGCAGATAGGGCAAGGTACTCTCCAGTCTGAGAGAAGAAAAATGTGGAGATGCCAAGATAAGAAGGCAGAGGCTAGAAAACCTGAAACAAGCAGTAAAATGCTTTACAGAAAATAGAATTTTGTGCTCCGAAGATTTTTTAAAACTCTCAGCAAGGCTGGTTTGACCCCATCTGCTAGTGTTAATGCCTTTTAATGAAATACTCGATGTAGCAATGTAGGTGTCAAAAGAGAGACTTTGGGGCCGAAGAAGCCAAGTTACTGATTCAGTATGAATATAGCCCTGGGTGGCTCCAGGGCCCCAGAAGCAAGTTATTGATTCAGTATGAATAGAGTGCCATAACAGAAAGAAAGTCTTTGCAATTTGACTACCTGTTGCCTGCGCATAAAGAGATGTTTTCAGGTGTGACTGTGTGAATGTGTGCGTGTAACCATAGTAGCGAGTTACACATACAGAGTGACTCTGGTGGTCCTGTCCACAGATACACATCCCTGCCAGATTTCAGTGACTCTTCTAAACTCCCACTTAAAATATCCTTGGCAGAAAACAAAGCATGTGGATAAATATAGACTTATTTAATTAGGTCCCTCAGGCTATGCGTCCTCATTAGGCTAGAATTAGACTAAGATATTACACTGGTGGGACAAGAGGCAGTTCCTCCCCGCCCCCAGCCTAGGATCCACTTTCTAAGAAAGGCTGGATTTTGCCTTATTTAGAACTCTGACCTGTGGCCCTCTGGGACTCCCAAGACTCCACAGCTTTGTTTATCACATGCCCATCTCATCCTGGAAAGACAGGCTCTCAAAACAGCAAGACCAGAAGTTGCCTTATCTGGAGGGTCCTTTTCTCCTCCTTGGTCTGCAAGAAGCCTGGTGGTGGAGGGGAGTGGAGGCTTCCTGGGAGGAGTCTGGAGCATGTGTGTCTCCTCCCTGGGCACCTGCACCTGGCCCTGGACCCAGTACTCACCACGAAGGTGTACTGCTGATGGGACTTGGTCATGAACTCTGGCTTACACTCGCCAATGCACAGGCGTACTGGCCCGGAGGTGGTTCCCACGAGGGCATGGCCCATCTCACAGACAATCCTGGGGAGAAAGCAAACCTTCTGGTGAGGGACTGGGCAAGGGCTGGCATCACTGTCCACTTGCTCTCCCAGTCATGGCAAATGACACATCACAGTCTTGCAATAATGCCAGACCAAGACTCAGCTTGGTCATCCATCTTGCTGCGTGACCTTGGGTACAGTGCTTTCCCTCTCTGGGCTTTGGTCTCATCTGCACAATGTGAAGGTTGAACTGGATCATCTCTAAAGCCCTGTGTGCCTCTGATATGCTCTGCTGCCTAATTCTGTGGCCAATTCTGTGGTTCCCCATGCCTGGCACAGTGCCTAACATTGGGTAGGGACCCAGAATTTGTAGAATAAAGGGAATGTCTAACAGAGATCTCGGGGCAGCAACCTAGCTGACGCTCTCTCCTATGTAACAAGCAGACATTGCTACACTCCCTAAAGGAGTGGGTGAGGGCGTGTTTGCCAAGCCGATTCAATTGTGGTTTGCTTCCTGTAGTGAGTTTTAAAAAGGGGAGAGATAATCTGGTGAGATAGTGAGAGCTCAGAGAAGGAGCTCCCTGCAGAACGGGAGGGGTGGACTCCTGCCGCAGTAGGCAAAGGGCTGGGAGCTGGACAAGTTCATTAGGCCAATAGGTGACACTGGCCTCTCACTTCATCAAGGGCTGAGCACACCTGGTGGGAGAGACAGTGACACGGCCCTGAGCGAAAGTCACGTCTCACACTAACGGGAGAGCTGGAGGGAAGAAGTGTGCAGCGCTCTCTCTCGAGCAGCCCAGATCAATACCCCTAGTGATGACTTCCCTGGCGCCTGAGAACAGTTACACAAGCACATTTAGATACTGGTTGCCTTAGCCACGGTACCCTTCTAGAAAGGGTGGGCAGCTGAGGATGGGGAGAGATGAAGGCATCAGGGACTTGGGGAAACTCTTGCCTGGAATGGTCGGGCCTGGGCTGGGTGGGAGAGGGCCCTGACAGCTCAGCTAAAAAGAGCTTGGGAATGGAGGGAAGGATTTTTCCTTTCCTCCCAACATCATTTCGGAGATTCAGAGCAGTCTGGTGCTCCTGGTAGGTTTGCTTAGTGGGGAGTCAGAAAAACAGACCCCATCTCCACTAATCCCCAGCATTATCCTGGCACGGTGGGGAAGATCCGTATTTAACCGAGCGATGCTTATCTCAACAGCTTCTCTAGGAAGGAAGGTAACTAAACAGAGATTTCATTTCGATGTAATAAAACTTGCATTAAACAAATACGCTGCATGCTCACACACACGGCACGCCACTGATCTCCATCTCCTTCATAACAGTTAATCCCAAATAACTACTTTCACTCCTGGCGAATATTTACTTAACATGCAATAACTGTCTTATTACGTTTTAGCATATTAGATTCAACAAGAAAGTACTGAACGCATATGGAAGAATAGTCTCTCTTCCCTTTCTCTATGAATCAATCAATTAATTATAAACCCGAGGAAACATGATAGTGATGATCAATTAATATTTTACACGTAACTGTCTCCTGAAACCCCATTAGGGGAGCATTTGAGAAGCTCAATTTAAGGTACCGTGTGGTTATCTTCATGCTGCTACCTGTGTGTGGTTAACGACTCTCTCATCCTGTTTCCCGGGCCCTGGCAACCCGCTGCTGTTTCAGGTCCCTGACATCCTGCAAACGATGCCCACCATGCTCAAGGAGCTCCAGAGGAGAATCAACTAGCTATTGTGGGCAGTGCTGGGGAAGACGAGGGAAGAGAACAGGAGGGAGTAGGTAAGTTTCTCTCCCTCTCTTCTAATGAGGGTTTGCTTGTTACTCAGTCATCACCCTCGGACACTCTGCTGGAGTGATCTTAGAGAAGAAAAGGAGGAAGAAATCATCACAGGCTTGAAGTTAAGGAAAAAAGAAATAAGAGAACATGTGAAGGTCACGGGCAGCATGGAAATGTTCTTCCCTGGGCCCTGGGTCTGTGTAGGAAAGGAGAAGGCCTGGAACAGCCCTGGTCAGCTGCTCCTGTGTGGAGCTAATGATGGGCCAGGGCCTCTTGGCACACTGTCTCTTCTAGGACATTTTCCTGCTTGGGGCTCATGTTTCAAAAGAAAAGCAGTATATTCAAGCACCTAGGAGAAGAGTGATGACTGAGAGATGGATGCCACCCAAGTGTGCAAGGAAGGGCACCTGTAGTTGGAAAGGCAGGATGCAGGGGTCCAGGGGCTGCGCTGGGGAGAAATCACAGCTGGCCATAGGTCTCTTTCCTCGGGCATCAGCCGAGCCCCCTTCTCAGCTGTGGAATGAGTGGGCAGAGGGCTGTGGTCAGCAGTGGGTTGTAGAAAAGGGTCTGGGCAGGAAGATCTAAGAACTGGAGAGTCCTAAGAAAATCAGGCAGCATTGCAGACAAACTCTAATCACCTCAACTCTTCTTCCCTTTCATTCCTGGGACCCAGTGCCTGCAGGCAAGGGTGGAAAGGGCTTGAAAATATTTGTTGCAGGCACTTGTTCTTTGAGTTCAGGAAGACAGGGAGTTAAAGGAAGAAGCTAGGGCAGCTGCAGGGAGTGGAAAGGGTTATATTGAGGAAGGAGTATTATGCCAAAGCAAATTCTAGACCTTAAAAATAATAAGAACTACAGTTTACTGATTCTGCCAGGCACTCTACAAGACAGGATCTCATGCCATCCTCAGGCTCTGCTACAGAGCGGGTCTTATCTCCATTGTACAGACAATGAAACTAAGGCTCAGGGATGCAAAGTGACTTATCTATGGCCACAATTCTGGTAAGTGGCAGAGCCCTGATTCAAATCCAGGTCAGCTCGACTCCAGAGCTCACGCTTCTGACCACTCCCCTCTACTGCCAATAGATTTAATGGGATGCTCTGTATGTCTTTCAAGGAAGGGACAGTATGGATATGGCAGCAATGGTAGAGGTGAGGTTGTTGGCAGGGGTGGTGAGAAAGGCTGAGCTGGGTTCCTCAGATTCTGAGAGCTAACCATTTGTCCCCTCTACCTTCTTGGTTGTAGACAACCATAGGCAGTGGTGTGCGCACCACCACCTCCTTCAAGCCTTGCAAGTCAGCAAGGTTGGTTGATTTCTTGTGGTTTGATTTCTTGAGGCCTCTTGTCTTCCCTGTCTCCTCCCTGTGTCCCTGGTGGCTCTGGGGTCCCTATGTGTTGTTAGGAGACAATAGCTGGAGATGCCTGGATTCTCTCCTTATAAAATGGGAAGTTGGACCAAACAGCCATCCAGCTTTGACATCTGAAGACCTGACTCCTCCTGGTGGCAGGGGGCTTCCGGAGGCACGTTAGTGCCACAGATAATCTTTACAATGGGAGCTGCAGATTCCATGGGGCATACCATTTACTGGTTTGGACATCTAAAGGACCACCAAAGCAAATGTAGAAATCATCTATTCCTAAATATCTATTTTCCAGATGAGATGTTTGAGAAGCAGGGAGCAAAGTGACTTGCTCAAAGTCACCTGGTTCATCCACAGCTGAGCTAAGGCTTGAGCACCAGTCTCCTGGAATGAAACCCAGTACCCTTGCCCCACACTACACCACCTCCCATAGACTTGCATAGATGGTGCCTCGCTCCCTGGGGCGGCAGCACACACACATCTCACATCCATCCCGCAATGGCTGAGTTCACAGGTACAGCAGACGAGAGGGAAGCAGCCTGAGGATCTAAGGGGAATCTGCTCCATGTGGAGCCCCTGTCCCAGGAGGGGCTGAGCTGCAGCCTCAACATGCATCCCATGGTCCAGGAAACTTCCTGTGACTGAATCATCCAGCCCTCCACAGACCTGTGGGGTGCTGACTGCAGGACTAAGCGGGGCCCTTTAACCAACATTAACCTAATTGCTGAGTGATAGATGGCGCAGCACAAGCATATGGTGAATCATTACCGTGCTGGCGAATCCTGCCCGCGCCCGGGACTCTGCACCGGGCCCTTTTAGCCAAATTCATCTCTCACAGACATCTGTAACGATTGTGCCTGCTGCTCACTGCCCGGGATGGAGGCTTTAATGATGTTAGCAAACTCTGAAACCTCGGGAGTGGTAACGAGCCTGGCACAGCTGGAAACCAGGGCTGCATCCAGCGAGGCATGGGGTGTGCTCTCTGTCTTCTGCCTACCCCATACCTGAAGTGGTGGTTTTCTGGGGCGACCACCAGCCTCTGCAGGAATGCATGGGGATCGTTCCCCTCCCCAGGCTCCTTTCATAGCCTCACTTGCAGCTTCTCTCGACACTTTCTTCCCCATGGCCCTGGGTGCGGGGTGAGTGCAGTACATTTCCTTTCATAAATAGAACTGAAATTCCTTACATTTGGGCAGCACATTAGGCTAATGAAGGTCACAGAGACTGAACAGCTTGCTAAGGTCTTGGGGCTGGTCAGTAGAGGAGGCAGGTCTAAAACACGGTTTCATTCCAAACCTCATGTGATTCTGAGGGCCAGTTGCCCAGGAATTTGCACTTCTCAGCTAAAAGCCTTACCTCCCACTCTCACCCCATACCCTAGCCCTTTCCTTTGGATTCCTGTGGCATCTCACCAAGTTGGATACAGGTCTGTGTCCAGGGGCCCAAGGGAGGTCCTTGAGGTTGAGGTGGATTTGAGGTCATGTAACTGAGCACCTTGCCTAGTCTGGCAGGGTGCGGGGCTCTGTAAAGATGGTCTGCCAGGAGGACCTCTGTGGGTGCCCTGGCTCCTGCCACAACAACTTTCACCTCTTTTTTGGCTCAGAAGCACTATTTGTTTCCTTTCCCTTTTTCCATCTTCCTCATCTCTGTCCTATAGGCCCAGCCAGCCTTTCCTCCAGGACTCATTCCTTGCAGGAATAAGGCTGTCATTGAAGGATCAGACCTGAAGGATCTGAGAGATCAGGCCAGCTCTTTCTTCTCCCTGCTGTGGCTGCCAGGCATCACACAGCCCTCAGAGTCTGGGAATTCACCCCTTTGGACTCTGACCCTTCTCTGGGCCTTGCGAGAATCACGGCCTCTAAGCCTCAGAGCTACACACTGATTGGTGGAATTTCAGACTGCTCCTGTCCAGGAGTCATGCCCCATCACTGTTATGGAAGGGAAGTAGCCCTGCATTAGGGGTCAGGAGACTCAAGGTCTAATTCTGCCTCAGCCACTTATGCCCTGAATGAACTGGGGAAAGTCATTTCACTTCTCATGAGTCCTTTGCTCTCTCCTGCTTTGCAGAATGATGATAACAATATTTACCTCTCAGAGTCCTTACCAATTAAAAATGAGATAGCGGATGAGAAAGTGCTCTGTTAACTGCAAAGTGCTGATGGAAGATAAAGCGATGTCATTTTTATGGTTGCCACTAAAGGCTGGCTCCGGTGGGGGGGATCAGAGGAAACAACCTGACCTGGCAGAGGGTTAGGATAAGGGAAGGAAGTCCCTGCCCCAAAGTCATGCTCTTGCTCATGCTCCCAGTACCCCCTGCAGAGCTGTGTTCACAGTGGAATCAGAATGGCTTGACCCAACTTCCCTGATAAATCATGCAGAATGATTTGGCTGCTCCCCCGCTTTCTCCTTTGGAGGGGTAGCCTCCCTTTTTCCATCCTCCGACCCCCAGCTTCGTGCCCACCTCCTGCCCACCAACTCCACAGCAGCCGCCACTGCCAAATGAACACCCCAAATTGGAACATATGTCACTCCTGGAGCCCCGTTTGCCTGTCCGCCACTACATGCCTATTTTCTAATTTCCAGCTGACATTTCGCTTAGTGAAATAAATGAATTTGCTCCAGTGGAGCCCCTGCTCGGATTAAGCTGCTGTCAGAGCCCCATGCACCAAACAAATTGTTGCCTGCAGCCCACCGTACAGGATGCATTCCAATGGGGGCTGACAGGGGAAGGGCTGGGGGAGACCTAGGAGGAAATGCTCAGTCACACTGGCGGGCAGGCAAAGACTGAATGAGGGATGGTCAGGGCCGGAGCCCTGATGCCAGAAGAGTCAGGGAACAGGGAATCAAACAGGATGAGACCCCCTGAGGGTGGAGGTGAGGGAGGAGGGGGCCCTGGGGAGGCTTCTGGGGCAGGTCCATGGGAGGAGAATGTACTGGGAGATGAATCATGGACAAGGCCCAAGAAGGGAGAGGGGAGAGTCTCCAGTCTCCACTCTGAAGCTCCCATGGGAAAAGGGCTGGCCAGGGTGGACTCACTGCTCAGCGATGATGTATTCCCCTGGGAGGGGCGTGCAGGGCACCCCAGCCACCTGCACATGGTGGGCAATCTCCGAGAAGTCCAGGCCCAGGTTCACGCCATGGATGGTCACTCGCGTCCCTCCTTCCGGTGGTCCAGACACCGTCAAAATCTGCAGGAGGGAAATGGGATTAGCAATTTGGTTTGGTCACAGGAACAGAAACAGCAGCACCCTTCCCCCTCCCCCAGGGAGGTTTAAGAACCTACGGACACCAGGAATTCTGGTGAGTGTGTTTTGTCCACTTTTTAGCTTATCTCGGATCTTGACATCATGTTCTGTTTTACACTGCTTCCTCGGTTCTTTAAGTCAGTCATTCATTCATCTACTTATTTAAAAAATTATCAGAAAGAATACTAGACTCAAGGCAGAAAACCATGGTTTGAGACATGTCTTTAATTCACTAGTTGCCTGATTACGATCAGTCACGTAATCTCTCTGAACTTCAGTTTTCTTAGTTGTGAAGGGGGTATAATCATTTCTGCCAAGCTCAAAGGGAGTCTGGAAGCACCAAACAGAAGGTGTGCTTGAGAGCACTTTGGAAACCAGAGGGCTTTGTAATTGTGACAGTGTTATTATTGCCCCTGCTGTGTGCTACAGCCTGTTGGGGGTACAATGATGAATATGACAGGAAATTTGGCCTCAAGAAACTTAGAGTCGAGGATGAGATAAAGGCAGTTCATGAATACCACTGATTTGAGGTATACACGGATAAGAGATACAGAGGGAAAGCAGTGGGAGTATGGGGAGTAGAGACTAGGTGTGGCTGCAGGGGAGATGATCAAAGATGGAAAGTGCATTTGACACTGTTCTGCAAAAAACATCCTATGACACATGCTAGGACCAAGAAGAAATAACTTTAGAATTTTCCAAATCTTTGCTGGCTTCCTGTTGGCAAGGATTGCTTATTTATTCATTCCTTAATTCAGACCCCAAACACTGGAAACAGAATAGCAGAATCCGGGTCTCCCAAGATGTAATAAAGTTCTATCTGGGAACAGACCAGGCTCTTGGAAAAATGTAGCTCTTTGGGATCCAACAGATCCCAGTGAGTAAGTTCACACTTTGTGGCCAATAGTTATCTGAAGTAGGAAAAATAATTCGAAGTGAACTCAATCCTAGATAGCAGAGGAACACAGAATTTCGTAACTGGAAGGGATCTGAGAGTATCTTATTCTAAGATCCTTACTTTTTACAGCAAGACGAATGAGACTCAGAGAAGTCAGGGATATATCCAAAGCTTTGAACAACTTGTACACACAGTTGTAAAAAGGTCCAGTGTTCTTTTTACTACACCATAGGGAGGGCAGGATGGAAGAAGGAAGGAGCAAAAAAAAAGGGGACTTGATGAAGATCGAGGGTCCTCTAGAATCTCCCAGAAGAGGATACCTGGGCAGAGCCACAGCCTCTCTGTTTTTGGACACTTCTGGACAGTCTCCCTCTTGACCCTGTATGTGCTGGTGGAGTGTCCGATGGGGTGGGAGGGTCAGCGTACCCTCAGGTGGAGATGATGGATGAGTACAGGTGAGCATGCTGTAGAGCGATCTGGAGACCCTTCTTATCTCCTGGCTTCTCGGCAGGTGCACTGCTCCCTTCCTGTGATGTGGGCACCATGAATTGTGCTGCCAATTCAGCCACCAACCACCAAGTGATAGTGAGCAGAGAAAAGATGCCTCCTTCCCTCACTGCCCAGCTGATATGCTGTTCAGACTCCCAGTCTCTCGGCAAGTTGGCTGCAGAGCCGGGACTTGAACCCAGACCTCCTGCCTGTCTATCCTCCGTAGGCCAAAGATGGTGCTGCCTCCTTCCCTCTGTCCCATCCAGGCCCTGAATGCTCTTATCTGGAGGCTTATTTTACCCAAGTCACCTTGTCTATGGCTCTGACTCCGTTGTCTGAAAATAAAATATCCCCCTTATGAATAAAAATAAACAGCACACATGAAATGAATCAAGGGAGATATAGTCAAGGGGGCTCAGAGGTGTCTCTGTATGCTGGGGGTGAGGGTAGGAGAAGGAAGGACAACTTGGAGAGGAAGGAGCTGGCATGAGGAACTGACAGCCACTATAGCTCATCTGTCCCTGCACTCTAAAAATATCCAACAATAATCCACCCTGGCTGTTCCAGTCTCCCCTGGCACAGTTTCCTCAGGGACCTGGGACTCCTGGGCTCTGGGAAAAGAACCCTTGTTAATGAGAAATGGAAAGGGCTGCTTCCTTACCTGCTGCAGGAGAGCATCAGCAGGAGACAATTTGCTTTTAGTTCCTGGTTCTCTTTTAATCCACTTGGAATGAACTTCACCAGCCCCTCCATCCCCTCCCCTAGCCACCTGGATGGCATGAACCCACCTACCCAAAGGAACTGACAAAACCTCTTCTTCCCCTACTTTTATTTCTTAAAAAACATTCTTTTGCTCGCTGCAGTTAATTACAACCTTTCAGAAAAACTGTGAAATGAAATCTTTCTGGAAAGCCTAAAAATATTTCTGTCTTGCAGGTAGCATGTGGGGACCGCACTGTGGATCCTCTGCGGCACTGGCAGGTTCCATGGGGTAGCTTCCTCCTGCTGGTAAATCACTGTAGTGTTTCCCTTCCAACATTCAAGGATCAGTGGCAGACACATGGTCGTGGGTACTGGGGTGCTGTAGGGTCTATTTGTTAGCACAGAGCTGCTCAGAGGCATAATTCAGCTTATATTGTTTAGAGAAGAAGACTTTTTTTGGGTAAATTATTGGCAAGCATTATAATCTTGGCATGAAGATACAAGTGAGATGGGTAGTTCCAGCTAGCAGCTGGGCGAATCCAAGCCGGGAGAATCGGTGTCCTTGTGGGTCATTAAACCAGGTCCACAGGGCTTGGAAAGTGTCTGGGGAGTGTAGGGTCTTTATGGGGGTCTTCTTTCTATGCAGTGTACCATGCTGCCAGCACCCAGGGTAGGTGGCAAGGGAGTTCAGGAGACAACTAAGCAACTATCATGCTCTGGGGCTTACAGGAGACACAGCTTATAGCTTCCCTGCTTAAAGCAAAACTGATGTGTAAAAGCCTGAATTTCCAAAACATAGATGAAGTGGTGATTATTTGATTTGCAAGTGGATTCCCAAGGCCTCCATTACTGACAACTTCCAAATCCATATGGTTGGCGCAGGCCCCTCTCCTGAGCTCCATAGCCATATATCCAATTGCTACTGGGCATCTCCATTTCCCCATGTATCTCCCTCAGGCGCCTCACATTTCACCATGTCTAAAAACGAACTCTTAATTTTTCCTCCTCCCACCCCCAAGCCAATTACCCTCCCAGATCCTCTTTCAAGGTTAATGGACTCACCATGCACCCAGCCAGGAATTCTGTAAGCACCTTCAACTGTTTCTTTCTCCCATCTACCACAAATAATAAAGAAGGTCGCCAGGCCCTATCAGTTCTCACTCCCAGGTGTCTTTTGAGTCCATGTGTTCCAGAGTAGGTGTTCAGGAGGACTCCATCATCTCCTACCCACACTAACCCCAAGGGTTTGCATGTAAATCTACTTTCCAGTAGCTGCCAGGGTGACCTTCATGAACACATACTTGACCAGGTTACTAGTCACTTGCTCTAAAAACCTTCCATGGCTCTGACCATTGCCAAGGCAAAGTCCCTAATTCCTAAGGCTGGCCTGGCAGGTGTGGTCTTTCTGGTTCTGATCCCTTTTACCCCTTCTGCCACATTTTCCATTCAATAGCACATCCTTCATGCCCTGCCCTATCGGTGGTTCCTTTCTACATCATGCTGTTTAAAAATCCCTCAGCCTTTGGACATGTTACCCATTCACCTCCAGCTTAAAAATCAGAGTGGCTCAAGGTGGAGGTCTGTGTGCAGAGTGCAAAGGAACAGAGAGAGGCACCCTGTAGAAGGCAGCTGAGAACGAGTCTAAAGGCCATGCCATCTCTGTGTTGGGCCCGGGAAGCAAGGACCCTGCATCCTGCCTTCTGTATTTCTTCTTAGGATCAAGGATTCGGAGATGGCCAGGGAGGGGAAGCTTGGTGACAAAGAATTTCTTCTCCAGAGGGGGAGTGAGCAGGATCTTGCAGGACACCACCTTAGACCAGGAAGCTGCAGGGTCCCAATCCCCCGACCCCCACCAGCCCCGCCCAACACACACAGAGACTGTGTCCCCAGGGCTCTCTCTTAAAAGCAGCTTTTGATTGCAGGGCACCCAGGGTTGCATTCCACAAAGTTGGCTCTCCTGGAAGCCAAGTCTGGCCTTTCTACATGGATCTATAGAGGGGCAATTTGGCTGAATCCCCAGCTACTGCTTGCAGGACTTTAAGCAAGTCCTTCCAGATCTGGATGGAGCTGAGAGGCTGCAGGGGAGGGGAGAGCTTGTCTCCCACAGAGGTGAGGATGAGAGGCTGCGGTGGAGTCATACGGAGTGCCCCAGTGACAGAAGGGAAACCAAAGTATGGCCAGCATGTTAGGCAGATCCATGTCTTGGTCAGTTTCAGATAGCTCTATGCTGCTGGCTACAGTCGGATAGGGAAGAAAGACCATCTGATGCTGGGACAGTGTCTGCAGAAGGAAGAGAGTAACCTCTGGAATCAGACAGACCTGAATTTAAATACCAGCTCTGACACTTACGAGTTATGTGACCTTGAATCTCAATATCCTCATTCAAAAACAGATAATAATGCTTGCCTCACAGGGATGATGTGAAGATTAAGTGAGATAACATCTGGAGAGTTCTTAGTATGCTGGTTTAGACAGTAGGTCTTGATAATTGGTAATCTCCTTCCCTGTGTTTCCCTGCACCTCTGTCTTCCTAGATGACTAAAACATGGGATGTTAGAATTGGCAGGGTTAGAGATGATGGAAGTCTTCCTATCCATCTGGAAGGGCAGCACATGGATGAGGGAGCGCATCACAGACACTGGGGTGACCCGGGGTACAAAGAGCTGCTCATGGGCTGTTTGGAGAATGCCCGAAGCCTGAGCTTGGGCAGGGAGTAGTGATGCCGCCAGAGCAGGGCCCTGGCTTTGGCGAGTTCTGGGCCCTGCACAGAAGCAGATTCAGAGTGAGACATCATCCTTTCACCCAAAATAAATTTGGAAGAACACTGGCCCTGTACAAGATGTTCTTTATTCTTTCCTCCCTCCCTTGTGGCCATTTCTTCTTTCCCTGGCTATCAGCCATTCTGGGGTAGGTGCAGCATTCCACAATGAACTCAATTAATGCTTTCAGGGAAGTACTTCTGAATGAGACACCCACACAAACAAATGATTTGACAGTTTGGGGGGTGTATGTGTGTGTGTGTGTGAGTGAGTGTGTGTGTGGTGGGGATGTGGAGAGACAGGGAAGGGAAGTGAAACCTGTCAAATAAGCAGGGAAGATCTTTGGATACTGACTCATTTCAGCCCCAAGCTTTTCTCCCCGTATTATACCGTGGACTAGAAGTCTATCTGAATTCTCCCCATGTGGACCTCAGAAGTGAGAGCTAGAAGGAGGTGATTGGAGAAAGAATATCCTAGAAGCAGCCTGCTGCTGTTGGGTTGGGGCGAAAGGGGTCACTGAGGCTTTCCCCTCTGTGCTGTGCTGGCACTGCCTGTGTGCCCCTCCTCTGCCCGCCCCTCACACTTGGGACCCCCAGAGTCCTGGCCTTGTCCTCTTATGGACTACAGTCTTGTGCTGCATATTGACGTTTTGGTCAATGACGGACCATATATACGACGATGGTCCTTTAAGATCATAATGGAGCTGAAAAATTCCTACCACCTTGTGGCATTGTGGCAGTCATAAGTCATAGGAAAGCCTAGCATATACAATTATGTACAGCACATAATACTTGATAATGATGCTAAATGACTAGGTTATTGGTTTATGTACTTACTATATTTTTTATTGTTATTTTAGAGTGTACTCCTTCTACTTATTTAAAAAAAGCTAACTGTAAAACAGCCTCAGGGAGGACCTTCAGGAGGGATTCCAGAAGAAGGCATTGTCATCATAGGAGACGACAGCTCTATGCATGCTATTGCCCCTGAAGACCTCACAGTGGGACAAGATAAGGAGGTGGAAGACAGTGATATGGATGATCCTGACCCTGGGTAGGCCTAGGCTGATGTGTGTCTTTGTGTCTTAGTCTTTAACAAAACAAGTTTAAAAAGTAAAAAAGTGAATTTCAAAAATAGAAAAAATATTATAGAATAAGGATATAAAGAAAGAAAATATTTTTGTACAGCCGTACAATGTGTGTGTTTTAAGGTAAGTGTTATTACAAAGAGTCAAAAGGTTAAAAAATCAAGTCTATAACGTAAAAAGTTATAGTAACTGGCCGGGCGCAGTGGCTCATGCCTGTAATCCCAGCACTTTGGGAGGCTGAGGCAGGTGGATCACCTGAGGTCAGGAGTTTGAGACCAGCCTGAGCAACATGGGGAAACGCTGTCTCTATTAAAAATACAAAATTAGCCAGGCTTGGTGTTGCATGCCTGTAATCCCAGCTACTCGGGAGGCTGAGGCAGGAGAATCGCTTGAACCCGGGAGACAGAGGTTGCAGTGAGCCGAGATCGCACCATTGCACTCCAGCTTGGGCAACAAGAGTGGAACTCTGTCTCAAAAAAAAAAAAAAAAGTTATAGTAACTAAGGTTAATTTATAATTAAAGAAGAAAACAATTTTTTAATGAATTTAGTGTAGCCTAAGTGCATACTGTGTTTATAGTCTATGGTAGTGTACAGTAACGTCCTAGGCCTTCACATTCACTCACCACTCACTGAACTCACCCAGAGCAACTTCCAGTCCTGCAAGCTCCATTCATGGTAAATACCCTATATGGCGTACCATTTTTAATCTTTTATATCATATTTTTACCATCCCATTTTTATGTTTAGATACACAAGTACTTACCATTGTGTTACAATCGCCCATGGTGTTCAGGACCAGTCACATGCAGTACAGGTGTGCAGCCTAGGTGTGTAGTAGGGTACACTGTCTAGGTTTGTGTAAATATGTGCCATGATGTTCACACAAGGATGAAATCGTCTAATGACACATTTGTCAGAATGTATCCCCATGGTTAAGCGATGCATGACTGTACATGTGCTCACTGGGAGAGCTCAAGGGCCCCCACAGCTACAGCTTTATAGGGTATAAAGCCTCTACGCATTTGACGTGCTGTTCCCTATGCTGGTCAAGCATGTCCACTGACAAATGCCTACCCATCCTCAAGTCTCTACTCAAAAGATGCCTCCTCAGGGAGGCCTCCCTGGACTCCCTTAGTAGATTTACTAGCCCCTTCTTCTACCCTCCCACTTCCTTCTATGAACACCTCCAGGACCACAATTGCCACACTGCATTGTAACTGCTTATTCCCTCAATAAGACGATAACTATCTTGGGACAAGGGACTATCTAGCTTTTCTTAGGAAACTAATCCTTAGCACACTGCCTGGAACGAGTAACTGTCAATAAATATCCCCAATTCTCTGTTAAAAGGAAATGCTGGTCTCAACCAGACACTAGAACAGACTGTGTTCTTTAATGATGACTGGATGAGTGGAGGTACCTAACTGTTGCCTGAGAGTGATGTAGTATTTTAACATCGGGATCATTAAACAGCTCTTCCTGCAATCTCCCTTGCTTTAATTTAAGCCAATTTCTGGTTTGATTCCTCATCGAATGGAGGACTGAACAGCTGCCTCCTCATCAAACATCTTTTAGCTACTGAAGACAGCAATTAAGTCACCCCTGGCCTTTGCTTCTGCAGTTCTTCCAGCCTTTTCACCGAAGATCTTGGTTTCTAAACCCTTTGATCATTTTGGATGCTTTTCTGTGGACTCTCGGATTTCTATGCATCTTTTGAGAGTGTAGTGACCCGCACTCGGGTCGTGCCTTCAGCAAAGGCCTGATTGATTGATGTGCAGTAAGGAGGGCCTGCGAAGATGACTTCCTTTGCTTGTCACATACGCCATTAACCAGGCTGGCCCTGGGCAAAACCCAGTGGAGGATAAACATTTGGTATCTTTCCCATGTTCTTTTGTGTTTTCCTCCCTGGGGTTCTTTCCCCCATTTTAGGCACCTTTCATTCAGCTGTTCCCTCCTCCCTTTCTGTATTTGTATACAGCAAGTACAGAAAGCTGTATCTGCATCTTAATGGGACTTTTAAGTTGTGTTATTACTTGGCCTTAAGAGCACTGATATCTATTGACTGGTTGTAGAATAAAAAGTGTGTATATCGTTTGCAGGATTCAGAAGGAAAATAAGGGAAACACTTTAGGGTAGAGAGCTCAGGCTAGCAGCCCTAAACCCTGCCCCAGGAGCAGTCGGTGACCATGCCCAGGTATAAAGGTGGCTAGTTTAAGTCCTGGCCATGCACTTCTTGATCTGTACATCTTAAGCCAGGAAGACTAGGTCAGCAGGATGTGGGATTAGGCAGGCATGCCTAGGTCATAGCACATATGACGATGGCAGGGGACTAAGTAGCAGATTCCTGTCTTCTGCTGAGGCCCTCTCAAAGCTTCCAGGAACTTCTGGTTTAGGGAGTCACTTCTCCACCTGCTCAGACCCCACCTTGACAGCTGCAGAGCCCAACTGAACCCAGGAGAGCACCAGGGCACCACAGCTAAATCTGTGTTCCTGCCAGACCCTGTCATGTTTGTTTTCCTCCGTGGGTGCCATGACCTGGAAAGCAGCCGCGGTGATGCTGCACCCGACCTTATTCTTGCAGCCACTAATTGAACAGTTTGGAGGGAACTGTGCCACAAAGCAGCCCAAGGGTGAGAGCAGATGCAGCCGATTAATTACAGCTGGGGAGATGTGAAGGGCTGCACCGGGGAGGCGCTGGAAGGCCCAGGGGCTTGGCAGCCTGGGGAGTGAGTGCTCAGGTGGGCTGTTCCTAGGTTCAGCCTCAGGCAGAGCCTTGTCAGGGCAGGGTTGGGGCCAACTTCAGAGTAGGGGCTTATCGGGGCAGAGGAGCTTGGTGGGAGCTTCACAAAGCCCAGCTCCCATTCTAGAGACCCTATCTTCCTCTGGTTGTATCTCCGGGCTGATAGAGATGGCGGGAAAGAAGCCAGAAGCACGGCTTCAGCGCCAAGGTATTGAAGATTCTGAGAATGATGGCTGCTGCTTTCACATTTGTTAAGTGCTTATAATGAGTAAGGAATTGTGCCAGGGGCTTTACATATTTTATCCCACTAAGCGCTCAAAACAAGCTGTGAGGTGTTATTATCATTCCCATTTTTCAGATGAGAAATAGTGTCCCAGAGAGGTTAAGTAACTTCTTGAAGGTTCCACAGTGAGTGGGGCAGAGCTCAGCCAGGTTTATCTAACCGCTGCTTTTTGCCTTCACACAGCACTGCCCCAGGGGAGACCCCCATCCTTGGTCACCCACCATGAGAATGCATGCCCTGGCCTGCTCTTCGCTTCTGTCTGCTTAGGCACTCCAGCCCCTTTCCCTTTCTTCCCATCTCTGTAGCAGGCTTAAGATGTACAGATCAAGAAGTGCATGGCCGGGACTTAAGACATGGCTAAGGCCATGCCTTGCTGCTTTCCAAGGAGCTCTGGAGTTGGCCTTGCTGGTCACTGCCTTTACTCCTGCTCTCTTTGGCTCACTGAACTTCTCAGCATCCATCCCCACTCCTCTCTGACCTCACCCAGGCAATATCCACACTCCCCTCTTGGCCTTGCCCCTTTGTCTCTTCCTGTGCACGTCTAGTCTCCCCAAACAATGCTGGGATTGGGGACTACTGGCTTTCTTCCCATCTCTGCAGCAGGCTTGAGGAAGAGCTAGGTGCCAGCTCCTTTCTCTCCTCTGGCTCTGCAGATTGACAGTTCTATCTGTCCAAGTGAGCTCAGGAAAGAGATGAAGGACTGGTTTGACACTGGTCAAACACAGGGGCTCTTGAGTCAAGTAGCTAGCTGCAGGTCAAATTTCAGTTCTAAAACTTATTCTCAATGTCACTTCAAGAAAGTTATCAGACCTCATAGTGCTTCCGTGTCCTCATCTGTAAAATGGGTCTAATGACAATACTAACTTCTATTTCAAAACAGTTGCTTTGAGGTCGAAATGAGATGACATACGGGAGGTGCTGAGCTAAGTGTGAGCTAAGCATTCAGTGAAAGTTAGCTATGATTTTTCTCATGACTGTTTTATGATGAAGAAATCCAGAGGGAAGCTGGGTTAGCTGAGGTCCAAAGGAAAAGTAGCTTTGTTTTCACGAGCATCCTGTGCAGGTGGAGCCTCTGCATATTGTTCTTGGTGGGGACTCAGGGCAGGGGCAGACAGGCTGACTCGAGAAGGGGAGGTGGTTGGTGGGGACATTGCCCAGCGTGGCATTGGCTGCCCCTCTATGGGCCTGCACAGCTCTCACCATGGTTTCCAGCAGGTGATCAGTCCCCCACACTGGATTTGTAAAAACTAATGTCAGAGCCTCCCAGAAGGAGAAGAGGTGCCGAAGAAGCCACTCCAGAATGGTCTCAGTCCCATCAGCATCCTCAGCGGATGTTCATACTCTGTATTAAAAGCTTTTGTGTCTGAGATTGGGATTTCAGGAGGGTTCTGCCCTGAGGAGCCCCCTAATCAGGACCAACCAGTGAGGACAAGTCGAGGATGTGTTGACAGCTTCTCCTCTCTTTCCTAATCCTCTCACTCCTTTGACTTTACAGGGCAGTGATGCCAACTTTGTGGCCGCACATTTTCATTCCCTCCTGGCTTCTAAAGACACCTGGATGCTGGGTCTGAGAAAGCAAACTGTGGCATTCTTTTCCACTTGGAGTGTATGTGTGCGTGTCTGTGTGTGTGTGCCTGTGTCTGCACTCCTCACAGTAGGCTAGAGCCCAGCTGACGAGCTCTGTAGGAATCTATGGCATTGGTGGTGCCAGCTCTCCTGCCCGGCGTGAATCCTTGCTGGCTCTGTCTTAGCTGATAGTACATTCAAAACCTAATTGTTATCTCAGCAGAGTAACTCCATTATTCATCCTGACACCATCCCCCGTTAGCTGTTTGTTGCAGTGATGTTATATTAATGAGGCCTGCAAATAAATGAACGAAAGATCAGAGTGCCGGCTTGTTTCTCAGGAAAGCTGGCTGACTTATTTATTTATTTGTGGGGAACTTTGCAGTGAGTCACTCTGGTCCTGGGCAGGTGGCTTTTGGCCTTTCCTGCAGAGATTTGGTGCAGCCTTGCAGATAAATACTTTTAAATGTCCCACAGTTTCCCAAACAGTTTCACAAATGCATTTGCATCTGAGAGAATCTAGGCAAAACCAATCTACTTTAAATTATTTGTGCAAGTGGAGAACAGGAGCCAGAAGGAGTGATGGATCATCTCCAACTATTAAGGTATCAAAAATTATTTGAGCTTGGTTTTGGAGGCCAGTGTACATGGTTTTCTATAATTGATTTCCTTTCTCAGTTACATGTACCTAAGATATGTAAGATAATGTTAAAGAGAATTTATATTCCCTAAGCATGGACTAGGGAGGTGTTGGAGAAGTTACTGAGGCTGAAAAATTCATAAAGTAAAAGCTACATGGTGGTCATTGGAGAAACAGCTGTAAACCTAACACCCCCACTGCCTGGCATCAATGTGGTCTTATGGTGCAATGTGCCAGGTGACTTCAGGAACACACAGGAATGTTCTTTCACATCTTAAGAGTGGTGGGTTCCTGGTCACACCAACTCTGGTGTTCATCTCCTGCATCTTAAGCCTGATTTGCCTTGGCTTCACCCTGATCTCTGTTCTTGCCTGCAAGTGTGAACTACCTGGGCCCCATTGTCTGGCCTCTCCCATTAGGCTGAGATACTTGAGAGGTCAGAGCTGCCAGGCCAGGGAATCCAGCTTTCACTTTAGCTTAATGGCCATCTCATTGGTGGGCATAGCCAAAAAAACAACCCAACTGAGTGTGATAGCTTCAAGAAATACCTGGGGTAGAGGTTAGAATAATGCTTCCCCCAAAAGGCAAGAAGTGACTGCCCCAAGCTCACATGCACCCCAATATCCCCTTCTTGTTTTTCCTCCCACTCATAGGAGTAAATGTGGACCTCATTATGTTTAGGAAGACAGTTAGGTGAAGGTTACTTTAAGGCTCAGTACAAAGGGTAGCCAATGTTCCCAATTTGTCTGGCATCTCTTGGTAAGTTCCAAGAGGATTCTGATCCTGCACGCAGAGACATTTTAGGTACTCTTGGGGTGGGATGAGGTGGGGAAATGTATAGCCAAGGAATAGCCCTCCATCCCCCTCACCATGGTGTGGTGGAGGAAGTCGGACTTCTGCTCTGCCACTAACCAGATGTGTGTGTGACACTGGGCTAATTCTTTACTTCTCTAAGAACTGTTTCCCCAGCTCTTAAGTGAAGATAATAATAGCCATCTTGCAGGGTTGTTTGAAGGAGTAGGCTCAGAGCCTGGCACATGGGAGAGTCTTGTTAAAGAGAAGCAATTATCATGAAGACTCCCAGAATTAGAATGTTGGCTGGTCTGCTCATGTCCCTTGTCTGAGGTCCTGAGGTTAGTGTCCTCATTAACAGAAGACCTGTATCCCTGCTTCAGTCCTTCTACACAGGACACAACTGCAGAGGGTGGAGATTAGAAGTCTGCCCTAGGCCTTTTGGAGGAAGCACAATGGCCTGCAGGGCAGTCAGTTTCCAGCCTCTTCCAGGTGGCCAATGTTCAAGCATAGGCTGGGGCTACATTGGAAGAGGCTGCATAACCTAGCCTCCTTAACCAGGAGTCACGTATACATGTGACAGACAACTTCCAAGCCCAGCATTAATTAATGACAGTAGTCATTAATTAAATATTCATTTAATGAGTGAATTAACATATTTGGAATGGTGGCATCTCCCCCCTCTGATGAGAATGCTCACTCTTATGGTTTGACTCTTCTCTCCTCAAAATTCATATGGTGAAGACCTAATTCAGTGCCTTAGAATGGCACCTTCTTTGGATATAGGGTCTTTAAAGAGGTAATCTTATTAAAATGAGATAATTAGAGTGGGCACTAATCCAATATGACAGGGTCTTTATTTAAAAAAAAAAAACTAGGGAGACAGACACACACACAGAGATAGAATGCCATGTGGACATGAAGGCAGAGGTCAGGTTGACGCTTCTACAAGCCAAGGAATGGCAAAGATTCCCAGCAACCACCAGAAGCCAGGAAAGAGACCTGGAACAGATTCCCCCTCACAGCGCTCAGAAGGAACCCAAGCTGCTGACACCTTGATCTTGAAGTTCAGACCTCCAAATACATTCAGGTTGTTTAAGCCACCTGTTTGTGGTTCTTTGCTAGGGCAGCCCTAGGAAACTGATACACTCGCTTGGAGTGAAGAAGACCTCTGTTATGTGAGCTCCAAAATCCCTTTACCCTCCCTGAGTTTATCTTCCTGAGAAAATATTCAGTCTTTTCCTTTTCTGCTGGATCCTGCCTACTCATGGCTCCTTAAGAAATGTTTCTCTCTGGGCCTTCCTTTCCAGTCTGTGGCTCCTAACACCCTCCTCTTTGAGGTCCCAGCAGGTCCTGAAGCATAGGCTGGGGGAACAGAAACGTGGCGGGCCAGGCATCTCATGGGCTTTCCAATCCTCTGCACGTCTCCTGTTCCTAGGGTTGAACAGGTGACACGTGCACAGACACCCACGATGACAGCTGGAAATGGGAGCAGCTCAGGAGGCCTCCCATGGGGGACAGCATCATTATCACACCACGAGCTGGCTGAGGAGCAGAAGGTAAGTCCTGAGGGGGTCCTAACCTGAAGTTTATGCAAACTGTGAAATTCAATAGCCTGTACAACTTGTTCTACATGAAGCTGACATAAAAGATGGGTCCCTCGGGTGGGCCTGGTTGCCATGGAGAAGATGGGGTAAGGAGGGGTTAAGGAATAACACAGCTGTTTATCTAACTATGCGTGAGCCCACTTCTTTTTCTAACGTAGAACTCCTTTGAGATGATCTCATTTATTTCTCTGCTGTCCCAGGAAGGACAGCATCCATTCCAGCTTCCACTTATTTCCAGGACTGGAGATTCTGCCACCCCCAACTGCCATCACAGGCCATCTTAGAATCCTTCTCTTTTCATCCTTCAAGAAGGATCTTTGTAGTAAATGGCTTCTATTTACTGCACAGAGTGGCTGCACTAAGGAGGGCACCCATTCTGAAGATGAAGGCTGGGGACAAGGAGGTCTGCATCAAAGGGTATGGGCCTCATGGAAGTCCGATGATTCAGAGGTTTGGGGAAAACATCTATGCCAGTGCAAAGGGATTAGCCAAGAAAGCTGAAGTAAAGAAAATGAGTTGGCCGGGCGTGGTGGCTCATGCCTATAAATCCAGCACTTTGGGAAGTTGAGGCGGGCGGATCACCTGAGGTCAGGAGTTTGAGACAAGCCTGGCCAACATAGTGAAACCCTGTCTCCAGCAAAAATACAAAAATTAGCTGGGCGTGGTGGCACGTGCTTGTAGTACCAGCTACTCGGAAGGCTGAGGCAGGAGAATCCCTTGAACCTGGGAGGCGGGGGTTGTAGTGAGCCAAGATCACACCACTGCACTCCAGCCTGGGCAATAGAGTGAGACTCTGTCTCAAAAAAAAAAAAAATAAGAAAAGAAAATCTCCTTAAAGGTTGCTTTTAGCAAATTACATATTCTTGCCAAAAACACCATAGAAATGAGGTTGTGTCCTTCTCAGAGCATTCTATTGAAAGGTACATGAGGTTGATTTTTCCCATTACTGGATTTGTTTACTTTCATCAATTGGTTTAGGTGAGGTCTACCACGTTTCTTCACTGCCCAGTTACTATTGTTCTTGTCATAATTAACAAGTATCTTATGGGAAGGTAGCTTAAGGTTATGTAAATATCGTATTTCTCATCATACTTTCATCTACTAATTTTAGTGTTCATTGACCATTCTTTGCCTGAAACAATTATTACTTGTGTACTTTGCCAAATGGTGATTTCTATTTCCATAATTCCTTCTACATTTTTTAGTTGGAATCTAGTGTAAAGAAGAGCTTTTCTCTCTATTTATTTATTTAGAGACAGGGTCTTGGCCAGGCATGGTGACTCAAGCCTGTAATCCCAGCACTTTGGGAGGCCAAGGTGGGCAGATCACTTGAGGTCAGGAGTTTGAGACCAGCCTGGCCAACATAGCAAACTCCACCTCTACTAAAAATACAAAAATTAGCCAGGCGTGGTGGTGCATGCCTGTTGTCCCAGCTACTCAGGAGGCTGAGGAGTGAGAATTATTTGAACCCGGGAGGTGGAGGTTGCAGTGAGCCAAGATTGC
This sequence comes from Gorilla gorilla gorilla, assembly GCF_029281585.2. Classification (NCBI taxonomy): domain Eukaryota; kingdom Metazoa; phylum Chordata; class Mammalia; order Primates; family Hominidae; genus Gorilla; species Gorilla gorilla. The sequence goes on along the minus strand of NC_073224.2, from coordinate 48,701,890 downwards.
GCCACGGCAGTCCAGCCTGGGCGACAGAGTGAGACCCTGTCTCAAAAAAAAAGTTAAAAAAGAGACAGGGTTTTGCTCTGTTGCCCAGGCTGGAGTGCAATGGCATGATCATAGTTCACTCTAGCCTCGGACTTCTGGAATCAAGTGATCCTCCCACCCCAGTCTCCCGAGTAGCTAGCACCACAGGCATGCACCACTACACCCAGCAAAATTTAGAATTATTATTATTATTTTTTAGAGATCAGGATTCTGCTATGTTGCCCAGGCTGTTCTTGAACTCCTGGCTTCAAGCAATCCTCTCAGCTTCTGCTCCCCAAAGAACTGGGATTACAGGCGTGAGCCACTGCAGCTGTCCCCCCATTATTTATTTACTTGTTTCTTTTTTTCAGGAAGAACCATGGATTCTTATTCTATTGGTGAAATCCACGGCTATCAATTTTTATGTTCTTGCTCAAATTGCCCAGATTTGGCTTCTGAGATCCCCTTCAAGTTGTGTCAGGTGCCCTTTTGATAGGTACCATACAGGTATCTTTGGTACTTTTGCCAAAGTAATATATAACCTGAATTTGATCATGAGGAAGCATTAGACAAATCCAAATTGAGGGACATTCTACAAAATAACTAGCCTGTACTTCTCAACAGTACCAAAGTCATAAAAGACAAAAAAAGACTGAGGATTAAAGGACTAAGGAGACATGACAATAGAATGCCACGTGGGATCCTGGATTGGATCCTAGACCAGAAAAAGGACATCGGTGGGACAATTGGCAGAATATTAATAAGGCACGTTTATTAGATGGTATTATTGTATCCATGCTAATTTCCTGATTTTGATAATTATACTGTGGTTATGTAAGATGTTAACTTTGGAAATCTGGGTGAAGGGTATATGAAAGTTCTTTGTACTATTTTTGTACCTTTTTATAAGTCTAAAATTATTTCAAGAATGAAAAGTTAAAGAAAGAGACAATGACTTTCACAGGGAAAGGAGGATGGGGTAGGGGTAGGAGAAAATGAAAAGAAAAAAAATATTGAAATGAAAATAATGAAAGAAAATATTCCAGATAATCATGAATACAACATTCCAGGCCTGGATGCTCCCTCCCCCACGTCCTGTTCAGAGTGACGTCCCCTGAGTGGCTTGGGACACAGCATGGATTTGTCTCTCTCCAAAGATGCTCCTTCATTTCACAACAGCCTTGACTTGAAAAGTACCAGCAGGAGATTGGGGCCTCTGATGCCTGCTGATATGTTCACTGGGAAAATCAATTACAGCATAATTACCTCGGGGGGTTAATTAGCCTCGTGTAGCCTGGGTGTCCTCTGTGAACAGAGCAGCCCGTCAGCCCCCGGTCAGCGAGCAGGGGCGGCTGAGGCAGAGGTTTCCCAGTGAGAAGCTTGCCTTCGGCTGGAAAGGGGCCCCAGCCAGTTGGGGAGTGGATGGTGCAGCTGCTGGGGCTGGCAGAGGCGGGTGGTGCTGATAGAAGCAAGTCTCTGCCTAATGTAAGCTCCCCCACACCACGGGTGCCCACAGATGTAGAGACTGACAACTGCAGCAGCAAGAATTACAGAACAGTGCAAGTTCTCAGGCCAGCAGTGGCCGGAAATCACTCGAATCAGGGGGAAGGCACGGAGCCCTGAGCAGCTCAGGAAGCTAGCTGTCTGAGGGCAGAGGCTGGGGCACCACCAACAGCCCCTGCAAACATTCTCTTCCAGAGACACAAAGACACAGGAGAAAGTCAGGAGGCACCATCCCTGGTCACGATCAAGAATAAAATGGGATTGAAGTAGCTCTGTCTTTGAAAGGCAGTGTCTGTGCTCTCCTAACTCCTCTCTGCACAGATGAATGAGGGCCTGGATGCAGTAAGAGCTCTCCCACCGACAGCCCTGCATTGTCCGGGATATGGTGTCTTGTGGATGGATTGCATCTATCTGGTCTATGAAAGGTCCGGATATGAAGGAAGGGGAAGCACCACTTCTTCTTTTATGTTACTTGGGAATATTGTAAAGAATTTAAAAATGGTTTTATAATTAAATATGAGTTCAAATGCTGGCTCTGCCACTTATCAGCGGTATAAACTTGGACATGTCACTCAATTTCTCTGAGCCTCATTTTCTTCATCTGTACAGTGGGGGTGAGAATACTTATTTCCCATGGTGGTTGTGAGGATTAAATGTAATTTACTCACATTAAATAAATAATTTCTACCTCTTCAAATAACCTATCTGTAGGTTAGCAGCACCCATTCTATCTTGAGGGTTTCTTTTTAAAACTGATCTGGGGTTTTGATATAATCATAGAGATGTTCTAGAAGTTTCCCAATATTCTGTGACATAGGTGAGGACCAGAGTTGCTTTCCTTGGCCAGCAGGGAAAATGAAGCAGGGAAAAGGATGGTGCAGCAGCTCAGGGAAGAGGCAGAAAAGGAGCAGCCTCTTCCTCCTTTCTTAAACATGCAGATCACTGGGTACCTGCCTGGGCCTTTATTCCTAGCCACCACCAGGAAAGTGCAGTTAGTTTCAAAGCATGAGTGACAGTTATAGACTAGGGAGCAGTGAAGAGGGAGCACAGAACACAACCAAAGTTAAATACAGCGACTCCTCTCCCAGGCCATTTGAAACCCAAGCAATTGCATTTTCATCCACATCATCTTCCTTTGAAATTTGCTATTTTGGAAACATCATTTTTTCCCCAGGATAATTAACTTCCTTTTCTTTCCATTAAAATGCATGAAAAAATTGGGACGGGGAGTAAATCCTGGGAAATGGCACGGTGGCTAATGTAGTGCCTGCCTTTACTCTCTTCTTCCATTTTCAGCTTTGCAACTCTGAGCTAATTGCGGCTCCTGAAATCACATTTCTGCTGAGAAAAGCTAAACCTGTTTTCTGAAATGTTCACCCACCATGGAGCCAATTTCTCCTCCTCACTTGGCTCAGCCAGCCTGGCAGGGAGACTGGGCTGGCTCTGCCTCCCTTGTCGTGTGCACGTGCACACCAATGCGATTGTACATTCATGCGCAGGCATGAGGATGCACTTCCATACATTTACCTCTTATACCTAGACAGGGGCTGTCAAGACACACGCAAGAGGTTTCCTACACCACCCCACATTAAACTCACTCTACGCCAATAATTTGTCCACAGAGTCTCAATTTGCACTCCTCTCCCACTGTCTTGGGGTCAGCTCTTGGCCGCCCCTTCCTGCTCTAGGGACTTGCAGGACTTACCTCGGTGATTTGAGGGTTGGAGCACTTGACATTGTGGCTGGACCAGTCGAGCCAGGGGCTGGAGGGGCTGGTACAGTGCTGGTGGAGGGTGCACCTGCGCTCGCCGCTGCACCAGCCACACTCAAACTTCCGGTCGGCCTTGAGGCAGAGGCCGCAGCTCTCCCGCTGGGCTGCACACTTGTAGAGATGGACTGCAAAGAGAGCAGGTGGTCACAGATGAAACCAGAAAGGGCTGCTCACAATGCGCCCTCCTCTTGCAGGTGTGATAGAAATGATAGAAACTCTTCCCCGCCATGGATAACACCACCAATCATCATTATCATTGCAAGGATGACTGAGGAATTAGTAAATTGAGCCTCTTACCAGTCACTTAAGGGCACTAGAAAGAATAATATTATTTAAGAATTCTGGCTCTAGATTGAATCAGATTAGGGCTTTAATTGTGGCTTCACTACTTCCTAGCAATGTGAGAGAGGATTCCACCTCCTTGAACCTCACTTACCTAATCTCTAACGTGAAGATAATCATTGTTTTTTTGTGAGGTTGGAATAAGATACTGTATATTAAGTGCTTAGCACAGTGCCTGTAACATATCTGATGCCCTATATATGTTTATTATCTTTTCTTTGAACTCATGCTATATTCTTATGCTGCCATCTCTTATTCTCCACTCTCACATATGGTCCTCATGCAGGAGGTAAGGGCTGCTTTCCTCCATTGAAGGAAAAATGAGGCTCAGGGAGAGATAATGACTCTTAGAGCTTAGTAAAATTAGTGACCCAAACTGGAATCTTCAAACTCCAACTTGCTTTGCTGCTTAATGGTAGGTCCTGAGAAGAGAGGACTGTTGTCTGGCAAACTGGAAATTGCATGGGTTTGAGACAGGAGTCAGCTTGGGGTTAAAGAAAGGCCAGGTGGCTAGCAGTGAGGGAAGCATTGCTGATTAAAAAAAAGGGGGTGACACAGTCTGTTCCCAGCCCTTATGAATGGAGAATACGTCCCCAGAGAGGGCAAACTGGCTATTTAAATAGTAACATTTGGAGTGTGCAAACCCTTTGTCTTTGCTTTTGTCTCCTGCTGACTTAAAAGTGCTAGTATAACCAGCGAATTAGTGAACTGTGCTTCAGGTTCAGGAACCTGGTCTTAGCTCCTTGCCTGCTGAGATTTTGAGTTACAAGTAGAATTCTCCAAAAGCAAAACACGTAAAAGTCATTTTTCCACTCTTTTGGTCAAGCACATGTAAGCTTTCAGGACCAGGTGGTATGCCGTTGCTGGAAGTGAGATACATGCCCCAGGGAAAGGATAATTTTAAAATTCTTCCCATAGGTCCTCATCCTGTTCCTCTGCTATGTCCAGCATCCTTTAGTCCCAGCTGCAGGGCCTATATTTAAATACCCTCATGCTTATCGCTTTGTAAGGTAGAGGGCAGGAAATGGGAATCTTAAAATGAATGAGTACACACTGAGCATCTATAAATATGTACCACATGGTTCATACCCATGAGCTCATTTGATCCTCACGTTGACCCTGAGAAGTGGGCATCCTTCCCTCCACTTCACAGATAAGGAGACTGGATGTAAAGGGGAACAGTCATTCATCTGAGTTCACACAGCTGTAAGTGAAAGAGCCAGCAGGTGAACCCCACTTTGCTGGATTCTAGAACCTGCGTCTTTAAACGGTGTGGTCCTCTCCACCCAGCCCAATGCGCAGCCGGCAGAGACACTCAGGCTAGTGGGTGGAGGTGATACGAATGTGAAGACAACGCTGTCTGTGCACTCTCAGAGCTTCTTCAACATTGCAAGAGTCACAAGTAGAGTTTCCGATGCAACAGCTCGGATGTGGCTGCTCTCTAAGCTCCAGGTGCTAAGGCAACCTCTGGGATCTAAGCCCAGATCCCCAGCAGGGAAAGTGTCTCCTATGTTTTAGCAGTGAGAAAGTTTGGCCTGGGTATGAGGAGAAATAGAAAAAAATAATCCTCCTGGCTCCGTTCCTTTCTCCCAGTCTAAGTAGCCTCGATTTTAATGGCAGCATTTGGGACAGGGAGCTACAGCCCTAAAGATGCTGAAAAACTTGCAGCTCCTGCTATGGCCTTGCCTCCTACCCCATCTCCATTGGCTGACCCATCAGGTGGAAGCAGAGGCTTGTGACAACCCTAGCTACTTGAAATGTGGCAAGGCTTGTGGCTGAGGGTAGGAGGAGTGTGGGGGATAGGAATATATTCCAGGGGGGAAGGAGTTTAAATCCTACAGTGGCCTAAGTAGCAGATCCTCACAGTGATGTGGCTCAGTTTGCGAGCTCTGAAATTAGACTGTCTTGGTTCCAATCCCAGCTCTTACTATCTGACTCGTGGCCCATTTCTTAATCTTTTTGGGTCTCAGTTTCCTGATCTAGAAAATGAGAATAATAATAGTACATACCTCTCAGAGTTATTGTGATGCTTAAGGAAAATAATCCCTAATAAATTACTTAGTGAGTGTCTACCCATCACGAGTCCTCATCATATTGGAGTCACTTTTATCATTCTCGAGAGCAGGGTGGAATCTTGGCATTTGCTGCACTGAGGGTCGGGCCTAACTGGCACATGGGAGGAGCTCGACATGAGTTTATAGGACGATGAATAAGGGTCACCCTCATGGAGCACCCCTCCTTCTTCAGCCTGATCCCCTTCCTGAATTCTTTGCTCCCGATGTGAGCTGGACTCTGCATGCTGCTCTCTCCCGCCCACCTCAGGAACAGGAGAGCAGCCTTAAAAACCCTCTTTGTGCAGTGATTGTGACCAGGGCCAAGGACAGGGGAACAAGAGCCTGACTGGAAACAATATCTCCACTTCCAGGGAAACTAGCCGGACGTTCCTGCCTGCTGTTCTCCTAGGTCAGGTTCCACAGACACTTCAAAGCCTGCAGGAGCCAAAGAATAACGTGGATGGGCTGGCGGCCGCCCGGTGGATGCTCTGGTTGTAATAAAACAGGGCTCCCAACAGGACTCCTTTGATGGCTCCAAATGTTGCTTTAGGATCCTCTGAAGAGTTCCGCTGACAGAGGGAGTGTATTATTCATGGCACAGCGGCTGGCTGGCTCTGATCCCTCTAGCCCCAGTCTTTCCCGGGGTCGTGAAAAGATCAAACTTCTACCCGGAAGTAGCCGCTTACCTTTCAGGTCCTGAGGGTTGTCAATGATGAAATTGCCGTTCCACACCACAGCGAAATCCACGGCCAGATTGCTGATGTCCATGCCATCATACTGGTACTATAGGGAGATGGGCAGAGGCACGGGGCTCATGTGGCTCCCTATCACAGGGGTCAGGGATGCAGGCAAACCCTGCATGCTGCTCAGATTATTATGACACTCTTTCCCTGAATCCCAGTCACTAATGCCAAGAGAATCCCACCCAAGCCTCCTAGCTTGGCATTCAGTGCCCTGCATAATCAGATGCAAACTGACTCTTCCAGCTTTCTCCTCCACTGCTCTCCCGTGGAAAGCTTTGAATCTACCTTTCTCCAAACACATCTTCTTAAGCCCCTCTCTGTCTTTGTTGAGTTCCTATCTCATAAGGAATGCAACCCTCTCCCTACAACCTCCATCCTTTTAACCCACCCGTATTCTTCTAGCCCAGCTCAGCTCTACTTTCCCCAGGAGTCCTCTCCCACAACCCTGCAGATCTGCCTCAAACTGTCCATCCCCTGGTGTTGCCACTTTCTGTCTTGCACTGGCACTTTCCAGGATCTGCTGTGCCTCTTTTCACGTGTCTCCCTAAAAAGTCCATGTGTCTCCAGAGGCAGAGCTAATGCCCTCTTACTACTCTTGTAAGGCCGAGAGTCTCATCGAGCAGTCACCCGGCCAACCCCTGCGGTGGCCCTCTATTTCCGCACGAGCCTTACTTTAGCCAATGGTCCACTAGGGAGAAGTGCCCACAGCTTTCCGGACACAGACCTCATCAGCCCACAGCTTTCCGGGCACAGATCTCATCAGCCCTATCGTTAAAGTCCTCTAGCTGTGGCCAGGAGTCTATGACTTTCTCTCTTGTGCTGATCCCACAGAAGACATTTAACCCCTTCACACTTCAGAAATAACACCCCTGGGTGGCCAGTCCTGGCACCCTGTGATGGAGACCTCGGGGCATCTTCCCGACCCCCCACTCTTCAGCTCTGAAGGGCATGTCACTGTCAGCCTTCTGCTCCCGCCCTCCCCTGCCCACTGCCTCCCTTTGTTGTGTCCCTTTTCTTTCTCATCCTGCCTTCCCCTTGCGCTTGGCGGCCTTCCACCGATTACAAATTCTATCAAGCGCCTGTGACCTGGGAATCTGACAGCTCCCTGATAAGAGGCCCAGATTCCCCTTATCTCTCCCAGGCGAATTAGCTTCCCTCAACACCTTTGTCACATCCTCCCCTCCCGCATCTCCAGCTGACCCTCCACAGTCAGAGACAGGGAGCTGGCAGATAAAAAGATCTTCTTGGGGTTAGTATTATAATTAAACACCTCATGCTCTCTGTCTGCCATTCTGGATTGGTTTAACCCTTGCTGCTCCTGAAATTCACTGCTTCCTCCTACCCCTCCCCTCCCACCTCCCCTCCTCCCATCTCACTTCCTGTCCCTCTCTTCTCCAGCTTTCGCCTGTGGAGCACCCTCCCAGTTATTCACTCCCTGAACGGGGATGTGGAATGGGGTGTAGGGTGGGGTTGACTCGCTCTGGTTCAAGTTTCACTGAAGACAAAGAGGTGCTGTTTCAACTTCAGAAAGGTCCATGATGTGATTATTTGACATTGCACGCCTGTATCAAAACATCTCATGTAGCCCATAAATACATACACCTACTGTGTACTCACAAAAATTAAAAATAAAAAAATTTAAAATGTAAAAAATCAACTTCAGAAAGGGCACAAAGATCTCAGTGTCTGCCATGAGGGTCCTCACGGAACTGTCTCCTCTGGCACCAGTCACCTGCCCTGCTCTGGCTGAGCGGCTGGGGTGCTGGCTGGCTCCTGCGTCCCTGGGGATGTGGGCTCAGCCTGTGAACCTGGAAGGCTCCGGAAGCCAGGGCTGGCCATACTGAGGCCCCAGCACGAGTGTGAGAGGAAGCCCTGCTCCAGGCAGGGCCCAGCCTGCGTTTTCTTACCGAGCTGTTCTGACACTGAACGCTGGAGCTGTTGAAGCGCAGAGCGGGGACCCGGTGGATGGCTCCTTGTATGTTGAGGACACACTCATAGCCTCGCTGGCCGGACTGCGGCTGGGGCAGATTTCGCGCCTTAAGGGTGATTGGCTTTACCTCCCCGACTGGAATCAAGATCTCCTCTGTGGGCACCAGCTGGGGACAGTCCTGGGGGAACAAACGAAGAGGCTCCATCTGTCCCCTGTTCATGCTGTCCTACGTGCCTGGGACAGGCAGGCCCCTCTTGTATCAGGTGGGCTGCCCAAGAGCAGGATATTACCTCATGTAAGGCCCGTGGAATGGGCAGGGAAAATGGAATCGCTCTTAGCTCCTGGGCTTTGATATTGTCATCCCCGTCCCACAAGTTGTCCTGTATCTGCTGTGTGTGTTACAATTCAGGAATTAATTTTCAAGCACAGTGTGGCAAGCTGTGGATTTTATCTCCTGAGACACTGGATAAAAGAGCCTCCACGTGTCCCTGTCCCCAGCCTGGCACCCCTACCTCTGGGTTTCATCTTGTTCCCCAGCTCCAGATACTCGGCTCCTTGCATTGTCTGATGCCGATGCCTGGGGCATCCGTTATCAGCAGCTTCAGCTTCCCAGCCCTGACTAAGCTGGGCTTTCCAGAAGGTGGATCAAGCCCTCCCAGCAATACTCTAAACACTTGCTCTGTTTTTTTTTTTTTTTTAATCTCATTTCATTACCAGGCTCTGCGTGAATGCCATGTTGCTTTGGAAAACAAAACCAAAAAAGAAAGTCTTGGTAGGGAGGGGCTTTGGGAAGGACCATGAGAGAGAGACAGTGAGAAAGACAGATTGATTTATGGAGCTCCATGACTAGATGCTGATTTTCCACCAGAGGTCAAAGGGCCACCCCACTGTGCCAATCTCCTCTTTCTCCTTCTCTCCTTGGGCAGATGAGCCTGGTAGCCCCTGGCAGTGATGATGTGGGAACCACCTCCACAGGGAATCACTAGGGGAATTCTCACAGGAGGCTCCCCTTTCTCTGTCCCCTTCTCCTGGGCAGTGGTTCTTAGGGGGAACTTCTGGGAATGTCTGGGGGCTGATGCTGCTACAGGGCCTGCAGAGGGTGTTACTGGCATTGATGCCAGGGGCCAGGATTGCTGGATTTCCTACAAGGTGTAGGACATGTTCAATGACAAAAATATTGTCCTCCTAATGGCAAATGCAATAATTAAGAAGCCTTGTGCAATGCCGGCACAGCCTCACACAGGGAATCTCCTGTGGCCACCTCTTGTCATGGTGTGGCTCGGGCTGTTGCCTCTTTTCTCTGGGCCCCACTTGCAAGCCGTTCAGCATCTGGCCCTTGCCTACCTCCCTCTGAACTCTGTGGTTCTTGCACATAATAGTCCAGCCATACTGAATGTATGGTTAACTCTGAGATGCCCTCTCCCTTACAGGATCTGCCTCTGGCCCTTTGAACATGCTTTTCCGTCTATTAGAAACACACACTCCTGCCTGTCTTCCTCCTGCTGCTGCCCTGCTTCAGCCCCTCTTTTAGTTGATTACCTCTTCTTTTACTTTTTTGGTTTTTTTAAATCATCACCTTCTCTGAGAATTAATAATTGATTACCTCTTAATCAGCCTTCAAACTCAGCCCAGTTTCTTCTCTGCAAGGCCGTCCCTGCCCCTGCCCCTGCACTGGCATCAGGATGGGTTATGAATATTCACCCATGATTGCTTTTGACCCACAGAATTACAATTTCTTGATTTGCTTTCCTCACTGGGCTGTGAGCTTCTTGAGGATTAGGCTGCATCTTACTCACCTCCATCTCCCCAGTCTTTCTGACAGTGCTTGACATGTAACGGACATGTCAAGCATGTCATTGCTTGTGGGAGGGTAAACAGAAAATAAAATAAAGCAACCTGTGAAAAAATCTTTTTTTTTTTTAGCTCCAACTTTGTAGATTCTTTAGAGATGAGGTAAAGCCTGCCTTCTGGGCTTGAAGAGACTTGAGAAGGCATTTGGTTCTCAAAAGCTGGAGTTGGAAATAGTCATGGGTTTTGGAGTCACATGATTTCTAAAGTGGCATGTCCACATTTACTAAGGACAATTTACTACTGACAATTTATGAAGAGCCGGATCTGGGGGAAATTCTGCACAGAAACCTACCTAAGAGGGTCTGGACACACCTGCAGGCTCACCAGTGTCATCCCTTGTCAGCTGGCCACCTGCATGTGAGGACTCCAGGCAGGCACGGCCTCCACGAGAGAGAATCACAAGGCAACCCCAGAACAGATGGGTCCCTGTTTAGGAGCCAGTCACTCAAGCTGCCAACTCATAAACTTGCTCTTTACTGCACTTTCACTTTCATTCCCTGCAGGCACTCTTGACAGACTCTTTCATATATTTATAGCCAAAAAAAAAAAAAAAAAAAAAAGATGAGCACCACTTTAGGGAAGCCCAGGCATCTCACAGAAAAGGAGATAACACTTCCTGTTAGCAGCTAAAATATCTGCATCAAATCTAATGTTAGAATTTAAGTTAGAAATAAGGCTGGGGTATAATGGTCTCTCTCGCACTCTCTCTCTCTCTCTCCCTGTGTGTGTGTGTGTGTGTGTGTGTGTTTGTTAGAGAGAGAGAGAGAGAGACAGACAGACAGACAGACAGACAGACAGAGAGACAGAGAGAAAGAGAGAGAGATTTTCTTACTCCGAACCAGCTGATGAATTGTAAATGACGTGCAGTTGTTTTTCATCTCTAATGAGCTTAGACAACAAATAGAAATTTCAGTAGCAGGATCTTAAAGATGTGCTTTTGGAAGTATGATGTCTGGGGTTAGTAAAAAAAGATTGTTGAATCCTTTTAATGCGGACCAAAAAAAGTATACTTTTATATAGATGTTATGTGTAATACCTATATATAACACATATGTTACCTATATGTAACACACACACACACTTTCATCTTTTAGGCTGGGCTAAGTCCAGTCCAGCCTGGAGGTTGGAGAATCATGAGTAGACTTTATGAGTACTATTATATGAGTTTTTTTTTTTAAGAGATTCTAGAATTTTAGGAAATTTCCCATGGTCTGCTGTTTCAGACTTTTTAGAATCAAATTTAAGGGTAACAATTAGGGTCTTCCCAAATACTGAACTAGGCCCCAAGATTGCCCTAGTAGAGAAAGAATGTCTTATGCTTTGTTTCTCTATTTGGCAATTGCTCTCAGGTCAGACAGAACAGGATTTTTTCCCTTCTATTCTCTAAGGCAAAGGAAAGAAGCGGTTGGTGCCCCAGGTATGCTTTCTTCATCTTGGGAAATGGGAAGATACAGGCCTTTCGGGTTGTGAGATGATTCTGGTGAGTATATTCATGAAGGATCTGTGAATCTTGGGTGGAAATTGCAGTGGTAAGGGCTGAAAGTGGGTGGAGGAGACTGACCCCAAACAATTGCCAAGTTGTTGAAACTTCAATATCTATGGGGCTTGAGGATGGTGAAGGGTTTAATCAGATACAATGAGGCCCCTTCCAACCTGTTTGCTTCTGTGGGTATACACACACACACAGGCACACACATGTGTACACACACATACAGTACCTGTCCTATGAAAAAGAAAGCAAATCATCCTAAGATGCTTTTCCTGCAGAATGTTAAGACTGTTGTTCACATTCTTAAAATACTGATTGCTACCGCGGATCCTCACAGCCTTCCGAGTGATCTCTTTGGGTCATCTTCTTTCTCCTCTGTCTCTAGGCCAACTGGAGCCAGGATCACCTTCTCAGCAGCAATCTTAGTTTAAACCAAGACTTAAACTTGTAGGAATACCCCAGGGGTGGCGGTAGGCTGGGGAAGAGGAAACACAGCTGCAGGGAGAGCAGGGACCTGGTTTAGGAGCCCTATGAGTCTTGGGCTCACATTGCCCACCTGTTCAGCTGTGCTCTGCCAGCGTTCTGTGCTGGGGACCCTTTAGCCCTCTGAAGCAACTTCTCCCATGTGGAAATGGCATTATCTTCACCCACTGGACTTCAAAGAGAGAGCAGCCGGCATCCTGGGAAGCTAATCGGATTTATTTGGTTCTATCTTTCCCCTGGGACAGAGCATAAAGGAGATATTTATGTATCTACATCTCACTAGGCCTGGTTTAGCCATGGAGGGAGATGAGCTTTAAAAGCTGAAAGCCATACATCCTCCCGTGCACACCCGCTTGCTAACACCATGTCACAGCCTGATCTGGCTCAGGGAGGAAGAGATTTGGGGGGCCCCCATCAGAGATCTGCTGTGCTCTGAGTGCTGGAAAGGTCTGACTCATTACCTTAAGAGAGCTTGACAAATGGTTTAATTGAAAGTCAGTTTCCTCGTCTATAAAATGGTGCCAATAATATCTGACAAACCTAGATTGCATGAAAGAGGAAAATCAATGTGTGTCGTAAGTGGTAATATGCTGGATTAACAATTGTTAATATTACCGCCTATTTGTTGTGTGTGTGCGTGTGTGACTGCAGAATCAGTGGACTTTCACTTATTCAACGTCAGCTTGAAAAACTGTCTCTGAATCCTAATTTCTGCATTTATTTGATGATCATAGGAAAGCTGTTTAACTTATTTAAGCCTCAGTCTATTCATCTATAATATAATCCACTTCACAGAGTACTTAAGGTTAAATTATATATATGCTGCATATATAATAAGTACTAATATTTTTATTTTTGAATTGCATTCGCTCTAGCACAGCTGTTCTTCATTGTCAAGCCTAAGCATGGAATTGGTCCATCCGCCTTCTGGAAAGATGTGGGCAGATTTACCTCATATGCTGGCTGTCTTTTTATCTGGAAATGGCACCACTGACCCATCTTCTATGGGCAGTTTCTCCATCTGTGGAGATAGATTTGTGCTGGCCCATCCATAGCCTGAATCCTCATGACCAATAGCAAAGGACCAGGTTGAAGTCAGGCCAGCAAGTGTGGCTGTGACCATGGAAACAAAGCTCATGGGCCCTGATTTTCTGTAGAAAACATACTGTACTCAGCTTTTTTGGATGCCTGAGTTCTCTGTAGCCTTGGGCAAAAACCCGAAATTTTTAGCATTCTGGTTACTACAGATGTCAAATATAAATTATATGAAATTGCAGGGCTGTTGCGAGAATCCATTGAAATGCCGAATGTCAGTGGTTCTCAATCTTTAGCCTCATCTGGGATGGGAACCAAGAATTTGAATTTCTATAAGTTCCCAGGTGATGCTGATGCTGCCGGTCCCTGGGCACACTTTGAGAACTCCTGGCACATGTGAAGAAATTATAAATGTGTGATACATTAATGTTGCTATATTAATCAATGGAGCTAATCAGTTATATATTGTTCCTAGGAAGCAGACAGACATAAAATTTTGATTCAAAGTTGGGAAGCGAGGCTTACTGGAATTCTAAAAGAGATATTCTAGGAACCCCTAAAGAGACAGCTAAGGGATTTCCAGTTAGCTGGAAATCCAGGGGATTCTAGTTCCCCAAACTACATGAAAATATCAGCTGGGATGCCTGACAGAGTAAGGGAAACCTTACCCAAGTTGGGCATGTGCATCTTTGCTGTTCCTCAAATTTTCAGGGATGGGGTTCTTCTAAAGCAGAACTTTGGACAGAAAAGAGTGGGGCCTGGCTGCTGTTTGCTGAAAAGGAACATGTGGCCAGCTGTGGTTAAGAGCTAAAGCAGTATTTTAGGAAGCCCCGGAAGTGGCCCTGGCAACCTCGCTGGGAATCTGCACCCTGTTTCCTTTCCTGAGCAAAGTTGGGAGCTGGATGGAGTCTGGGCTTCCCTCACAGTCCTCCGGACAGCCAATCCCTGGGGCCATGCCAGGGACCAATGCACACGAGCATAAGAGAGCAGCCGTACACCATTCCTACTCAGGGCAATGGGGAGATGAAGGGAGACAAAGGGGACTGCTCTTCTCTAACCCTAAGCCACAGACATCAAGGACAGAAAATGAAACAAAAAGGAGGTGGGGAGTCTCTGAGTTTGCCCCTAGGTCCCTTTTGGTATTAATTTAATCCCGAGTTGCAGGGAGGCAACAGCTTCTCTTGGCCCAGCTCTGGAATGTTGAATCTCTCATCCATGGCTGAGAGGGAGCTGTATTTCAGTGACTTCTGAATGGTGTGAGGAAGGCCGGGCCTGCTTCCAATTAGCCTGCAGGGGCTCAGCTCTCTGGCCTCCACACACACCCCAGCAGAGTTTATTTATCTTGCTTTGAGTGACACTCGCATGCCCTTGCTTCAGCTGCAGGTCGCTTTCAGGCTTGGCTTTGGGTTTCTCTTGGCCTGAGGTGGGTAGCCTCAGGAGAAAGTGGAGCAGCTGCTCTTTGTTGTCTAGATTTGTACTTCACCCAATCTCTCTGTGTCCTGGGGGCCACCTCAATCTATTTTATTAAGGAACTTTCAAAGTGGCCCATGTCAAAGTTAGTTTCTGAGACTGTGTCTCATACTCTCTCACTGCTCAGTCTTCACCCCTGCCCAGGCCTCCCATGGTGTTCAGGCTCTGCTGTTCCTGGCTAGGTCTGCCCCTCTAAGCGATTCTTTCATTGGCTCCAAGCTGTGGTGCCCACTCCCACCTCTCCCTGCAGCTCTGTCCTTTTCTCTGAGTGAAAGGACTGCCCCCAGAGCAGTTTCATACCGTTGCAGAATTCCAGGGCTGGAGTTAATCTCCAGTGTCCAAGAAGGCTGGTGTAGGGTTTTTAGGCCAGCTGCATCAAAGCATACCAACTGGCTAGAGGAAAATGCTTTTCTGAAAGGTTCTCAGGGCACTAGATGCCTGGTTTCGTCATGCTGAGGCACCCGTAGATGGGTCTGTTTGAAAAGCCACCTGTGGCATCTATGTTTCTCCCTTTCAAGACAGGCAAATTCCATTTTTCTGACTGAACACAACACCTGTTGTTTCATAAACTAAGAAGAGTTCAAAGCGGTATGTGCTTGAGAAACCTTTCAGAGTCTATTTTCTTATGTTTAGCCATGGAAGCAACCAGCACTGCTATCAAGATTAGAAGACACAAGACTCCATTACTTGAAATCTTAGACAAGTTGACACAATTGCCATCAATGGGATTTAAATAGAGAGGTCATTCGTTCATCCATTCTTTCATGCATGCATTCTACAAACATTTGCTAAATAAGACATTGAAGATTTAAAGATAAGATGTAGTCCTTGCCTTCAAGGAGCTTGTAGTCTAGTGCAAGAGGAAGATATGTATAGAAAGGCTATAGTAGGCCGGGCGGAGTGGCTCACACTTGTAACCCCAACACTTTGGGAGGCCGAGGCGGGTGGATCACAAGGTCAAGAGATCGAGACCATCCTGGCCAACATGGTGAAACCCTGTCTCTATTAAAAATACAAAAATTTGCTGGCATGGTGGCACGCCCCTGTAGTCTCAGCTACTCAGGTGGCTGAGGCAGGAGAATCGCTTGAACCCGGGAGGCAGAGGTTGCAGTGAGCGGAGATCATGCCATTGCACTCCAGCCTGGCGATAGAGCGAGACTTCATATCAAAAAAAAAAAAAAAAAAAAAGACTGTAGTTGTATATAAAAATGCTACATTGTCACTTATTACCATTTTTGGATTTTCTAAAATATAGAGTAAGAAATATGTGTATATGCACATATGCATTTGGGCAACTATGTAAGGTCTCTATAGTTGTTCAAATCCAACTGGCCATGCTGGGGTATGAAAAGCTTTCGACACAAGAAAGGGACACTGAGCAAGCAGGCTTCACTGTCCTGAGACATGCTATGAATATGTAAGAAAGTCGACTTCAGTGAATAATCATTGAATGGAATATCCATTAGAAAGATAAGCAATTTGATATTTCACTGTGTTAATAACAAAGGTGGGTCAGGCTTTAGGGATGGAGTTTCGACTGTATAATAAAACAGGACTTTTAGCAATCCCTGGTTCTTTTCACTAGCTGACTTTTTCTCACTTTCTACAAGGCCACCCACCCAGTTATACATCAGAGTCAAAGAATCATTGAATTTTAGAGTTGGAAGAGAAGTTGGCATGAAAGAATGGTTGCGAGTGAATGTTCTATTGAACTAGACTATGTCTGCAGCCAAGCAAAGGGCTAGACTCAAAGAATAAATGCCATTCACTACACTCTTCTAGGCCAGGGAGTCTGTTTGGTTGAATATGTTTCCTCTAAGCTTTCAGTCTCAACCCCCAGTTACCTTCAAGCTTTTGAATGCATAGAGTCTTAGGAGTCTAGTAGACATAGCCTCTGCCTCTGGGGTCATTTGCTGCTACTTTTTTGAGCTTTATAATAACAGGGCTTTCTAGCATGCAGAATTTCTGGCAAGACGGCCAAGATGGGCCAGGGCAAGAAAATGGCCAAGCCATTGGACTGACCATCTAAAGAGGGAGGGGCCACTCAGACTCACTGGGAACACTGCCATGTTAGGGTAAGCCCTTCTTACCTCTGAAATATTGATCCGGCCCTCCTGGAAGGAGCAGGTGGTGGGGTCATGAGTGCAGAGGTTGCGGTACTTGCACCAATGGCAGCGGAAGGCGCTGTTGACACAGGACAGGCACCTGCAAGGACAGAGATGGTGAGAGGCAAAGAGAAGAGAACAAAGAGGGAAGGTGGCATGTGTCATGATAGAAGTCTGTTAACCTGTGTTTAAATCCTAGTCTCATTCTCAGGAGGGAAGACTGGTGGGCCATCCTCTAGCACCAAGAATTGTGGATTCTCCATCCATGATATTCATGGGAACAGAAAATTGGAAAGAAAATGAAACCAGATAAGAGTATAACTTACAAAGCAGGGGTGTGCTTCTATAAGCTCATGAGAACTGATTATTCACATTTTCAGGAATTTTGCAAGCTGATAGACATCATGGTGGTAGTTTGAAATCGGCCATGGTGGAAATAGTTGCGCCACAGAATTTGGCAATGCTGCAAACTAGGTTTTCTTCTGAATGCTGGTAGCTAAACATTTCCCAATATTTCACTGCTTGTAAAGACAGGGTAGCTGGCAGAGCACAGGGACAGGAATTGGGCAGATCTGATTATAGACTTGCTTCTGCCACTGCCACTGGGGTCACACTGAGTAAGTCACTTCACCCTCTGAATTGGAGTATCTTCATCTGCCTGTAATAAAACATTCCTGTCTATGCCACAGGGCTGTTTGGTGTCAAATGAGATAATGTATAGAAAATGGTTTCGAAAAATGCCATGCTAAATGTGAGTATTATAGTCAAGCGCTTAAATTACCTGTTATTTCAACCTCTTAAATAACATTTGAGTGTTAACAATTGGTTCATATCATCTGTGTTATTGGGCTTGGGGGAGCTAACAGTATTAAGCAGTAACTTTGTCCCACTCCCCCAGGCATGGAACAGTAGGCTATGTGTGTGGTATGTGCTTTTCTTACCAGGGTGAGCACTTCTTTCCTTCCAATTTCACCTGGAGACTGTGTATATTCTTTTGGCTCTCTGTGTGTGATCAGGTCATTGTAATGGAAATGGGTTTTGTAGGGGGGGTTAGTCTTGCTCCTCCTCGCAGCCCCCCCTACTCTATCTAATCTTTCACAACTAGGCCAACGTGGAATGGACAGGACCAGGTCTGCAGTCTGGCGCCACCTGGTGGGGCTCTGATTACATTTGGGTGGTTGGGGCTTGATCCAGGGGTCACCAGCTCACAGGCCATAGTATGTTGGGTTGGTTAGCCCATTTACACTTCATCTTCCCATTCAGAGCATTTTTATCCCATTCTCCATTGCCCAGACTTTTTTAGTTTCTGAGCTTCATGCTATCTCATGTACTCTCAGATAGACTGGTTCTTGGTAACATCTTATGATTCAGCAAGTAAATAATGAAAATGGACCAAGGGCCTAAGGAGGATGGTTATTGGGGCTCTAGCTAGATGTGGCTCTTCCGCTGGCTACTTTTGTGACCTTCATTGTAGCACTAATCTTTCTGTGGGCCTCAGTTTACTTTTATTACAGTAAATTATTAAAAGGAGGGGACTATACTTGATTCCATGAATTTTAACTGAATTCCAGTAGAGAAGGGCAAGAGAGGCAGTGTTTGGCATTAAAATGGAATCTTTGCTGTCAAGGAGACCTGCTTTTTTTTTTTTTCTGTTAAAACTTGCTGCCTGTGACAGCATCTGTGTTGCCATAGCAATACATCTTTGAAAGTGGTGACATCATACTGTGTTGCCATGGAGATAAGATTGCTCTCACAAACAATGGATTCCATCACCACCATGTTGGAGTTTGAGAAGGAGGTAAGAGGTTCTGTCGCCCAGATGCTTGCCATTCCCAAAGCAGGGTTTGCTGGGATTCAAATGCAGTGGTTAGAGGGCAGCTTTGTCTATTTCAGCTTCAGTCCCTTTCTGCCCTCCCTGGTTCCCACCAGGCCATTTTTATCACTTGTTCTGTCTTTCTCAGCACATCTATTTATTTGTCCCAATGGGGCTCCTTCCTTGACTAATGTAGAGACCAAAGAACTCCAGAAGATTATTCTAATTATGAAAATCAAGTTCAGAAAAATGGAGAATAAGGAGGACTAGCTTATTTGCCTCTTCTAATGACTAAAGATTCCTTTAGGGTTTAGCTGCAAACAGACCCTCTTCCCATCTTGATTGCTGAGTCCTTCATGCCCATAGCTTGGACCCTACAGACTGGATACCCTGAAGACCTGACTATGACGTGGATCCCAAGTGGCTCCTGCCCTGGGTAATGGGAAGGATGAGTCCGTAAACATTCCGAATCACTGCCTCCTCTGATATGGAGCTGTTGATTGACCTCTCCCCTTGCTGAATGTCCAGGGTTTTTGGTCCTATGACCCTTATGTGGCTCTATTACAGAGGCTTGTGTTTCCTTCTTTCTAAACCAAATGGTGTATGAGTTCCCAGCTTCTGTGGAAAGGGTCTCAGTTTCTCTACCAGGGAGGATCAGCAGAAACTAAGTAGGGGTTTCACTCCCTCCATTTCTGCTTTTTCCCTGTGAAATGTTCCCAGCTTCTCACACAGTTATGGGGTCTCATAGCATGTGGGCACCAACTGGCAGGCATTCAGCTGCTGGAATGGCTGGTGAGGTCCGTAGAACTAAAGTCAAGCCCCACTGAAGGCTGTGGTTTGGCCTGTCTGGTTTCCCTTCCTCTTGAAAATATTGAAGGATGGATTTAAAAAATGATGGAGTGAAGGCCTCTGCTCCACCTTCCCATCCAGGTCTTTTTATCATGTGCTGAGAGAGGCTACTTTCCCCCTTCCCTGCTCCTCCTCTGTGGGTGACTGTGTGCATAGCTGAGTCGCTATCTCGGAGTCCCTCTTCATCTGGTTGTGGGTGACATGTCCATACTCCACTCACTGTCAGCCTCTACCTTCAAAGTCACCACCAAGTGGTGGAAAATGAAGAACTTTTTTTACGGTTCCTGTTCTCTGACTCTCTTTTTACTATCTTGGCCTGAGAGTTGGGGGTTAGGTGTGTTGGGGTGGCATCCAAGGATTCAGAGACTATAGAGAGTAAATACCATTTGGTTTAATATGGTAGTATTTATGTACAGTGTACTCTGTCCAAACAAAGTGTCAGGCCCCATGGGGAAACTGTGAGGTGACTACAACATGGTTCCTGCCCTAAAGGAGCTTAGCATCGAGGGGAAGAAAGCCCATACCCACATCCAGACCCAGAGCAAGACCCTTTCTAATAAGCACTTACAGTTGGTGGGCACTGCAGTTGTAAAACTTGAACTCGGTGCTGACAAATATCTTCCCTGTCTCCTTCGACCTCAGCTGTAGCTCCAGCCCAAACCAGTCTGGAAAAACAAACAAAAAAGGACGGGGTTGGGTAACAACGTGGGGACCCAGTGGACAGCCACAAAAATAAAATGTAAGTCATGAAGCCACCACAGGGCTCTCTTAGGATGCAGATACTATGTGGAACCTGCCTGAATCGTCTCTTCTCCTCCCAAGGAAGCCTCTTTGGGTAAATACCAGCCCACCCCTCAGACCCAGACTTCCTCTGCCTGCAGGGAGGAAGAAGCAGATTCCACGGAGCCCCTTGCCTCGGTCAGTCATGTTCCATTACTGAAAGGATTTCAGAAATATTAGGTCTGAGCCCCCAGTTCTGTGGAGAGACCTGCTAAAAAACTACTGATGGAAGCCACTCCATTCCTAGGAGGGACGAGCTATCTGGAAAGACGCTGTGTTCTGTGCAGCCTTAACTCAAAGCAGAGCAAGTGTTTTCCTTCCCGAAGTTCACTTTGGGGCATGACAGTTTGCTTTCAAACTTAAACAAGCTGTCTAAGCCAATATTAGTATCTGGTATAAGAAGACTCTGTGCCTAGTTCTTGTGACCCCCAGCTCCCTCAGTATAGAGAAGCCCCTCATTTGTGGCTCTCATGGCAGATATTTCTTACCTTGATCCAACGGGATGACAGGGACATCCTTGGGCCCAGGTGAGATGCAGATGACCTGGCTCCCGGACACCTGCCCCTCCACCTCTGTCAGGTTCCCAAAGGCACAGGCGATACCCGCAGATAGATCAGGAGCATCACTCACTACCAGGCTGAGCTGTGGGAGGAGCAAAGAGATGATGCCAAAGAAAGACCTCAGGAGACCTGGGCTCCAGACCCAGCCCTGCTGTGACCCACTTTGCTCACTGATCTCCCCTGACCTCATCTATAAAAGAAGGATGTTGGTCTAAGTGGTCTTCCAGCTTTGAACACTGAAGTTACAGTCATTAATTATTCAATGTGTGTAGGGTCAGTGGTCTTTATTAATATTATCATTAATTAATGTTTCCATCTTCTCCAGCATTAGAAAGCCCTAGGGGTGGGGGCGCTAGAGGGAAAGGTACCAAAATCCATCTAAGCCCCTGTTCATTTTGACATGAAAATTAATTGCAAGGCACCACGCAAACTTGAAAGCAAGTCATGAGCCGAGCCCTTCACAGACAAGGCCTTAGCCATGGCTCATGGGAGTAATATATCACCAACCTGGAGGTTTACCAGGAGCTCACTAGGTTGGTGGAAGATAGCTAGCTCCTCACCTTGGCTGTCGTTCATCAAGAGGCTGCTTCTAAAGGCTGTGTGTTCCCTAGAGTTTGTGCTTCTCTGTTCCATGTGGGCTCTCTGTTCTCTAGCAGCTCCCTTGAAATGGACCAGTAGGTTCATAAGGAGCTCAGGGGATCAGAGAAGTGGCCACCAACTGCTTGATGTCTGCTATTACCTATGGGTTCCAATCATCTAGGCCAGCGGTTTTCAGCTTTTTTGAATTTGAAGACCCTACTTTTAACAGTAAAAATATCACAGACTCTCTGAGGAATCTGCCGATTGAGAAAATATTCAATGGCAAAATGCTGCTCTAAATCCATTGCACTTTTAAATGAGTTTGTACTCAAATTACCACAATACAGCATCTAAGTGGTATTTGAATAGGTAAGAAAGGCGACTGGTTTCCTCTGCCCATGAGGTGTGCCCATAGGGTTCATGGTGATGACATCTCAGTGGCCTCCAAGCTGAGGACCGTGATGGCGTAGGTAGGTTTCCCTTTGTTTTATTTTTTAAATTTTTAGTAAAGACAGGGTCTCACTATGTTGCCCAGGCTAGTCTTGAGCTCCTGGGCTCAAGCAACCCTCTCCACCTCAGCCTCCCAAAGTGCTAGGATTACAGGCGTGAGCCACCGTGCCCAGCCTGTAGGTTTCCCTCTATCTTCCTATCAATACCCAGTGGTGTTATTTGCAATGGGTTTCTCAGTCTCAGTGGGCATCACCTAACCTTTCCATACATTTGTTTGCTGCTGAATCTCTGCCCCAGTTTCGTTTCCATGGGGCCAAGAGACTTAGGTACAAACTCCCCTGTTTGTTTCCTCAGCTCCCTTGGAGCCAAAAGCTCCTGGTGGGGATGAATGAACTGAAATCTTGGAACGTTCATTAACTAATTAACATTCGTGAATGCTCATAAAACCTTCAGAATGAAATAATAATGCAGGGCCTGAGGACATGAAATATTTTGGGTTGTACCTTGACAGATAGTTAAGGGCTATTTTATTCTCTTTAATATTCTCTTTAAGCATACACTGACTTCGAATTGAGGCAGCCTCTTTCTTGCTCTTATTCTTTCCTCTCTCTCTCTCTCTCACACACACACACACACACACACACATACACACATGCAACTCGCAGATTTCTTTAAGAGTGCAGCGAGTGGAGAATTGTAAATGCAGCAGATACTGAAGAATGTGTTATTTGGTATTGGATTGCATTATGTTGCAGATGTTTGTTACTAAATGCAAAATCTAGATTTACAAAACAGATCAATGGGTAATGAATTTGCAGGGAAACTGGAGAATGACTATGCCCTTTACAATAGGCATTGCCATACATTTGCTATAAACATAAAGTCTCCTTACTGGATTTAAAGTCTGATCAATTTACAGATACTTGTGCAAGCGTGAATGGAGCACACCCACACAGGTGCATGCACTGTATTCCCTCTCCCCATGCCCCTGGATGAGTTACTTACCAACTGGCTATGCTCAGATACTGAGATGCTGCTGGGATGCACTGCAAGGCTCACACACTGGCTGATGCTGGCAGCAAATCGATTAGGTTCCCAGGCCTGTTGGCATTTGTCCCTGCGGGAGCACCTGCCATAAACACAGATTCACAAGAGGTCAGGCCTCTGGGACCCATCTGTTTGGCTCCATTGTCCCCTGGGCAGGATGGGAGTTTGCTGCCCTGAGGCCTGTGTCCTGTCTTCTCAAGAAGACTTTTACTGTACTCCAGAGGGCTTTGGTGACTCTCAGACAGTCTCCGTTCGCAGTTAAGGACAGACTGAGAGGGAAGAGGATTAATACCCAACATGAGAGATCCAGTTTCGACATAAAGAATTAACAGTGGAGGGTGTTCAGGTTCTTGATATCTTGAACAAAGAATTGGACAAAATGCACAAACAAAGCAAGGAAGGAATGAAGGGATTTATTGAAAATGAAAGTTCACTCCACAGTGCGGGAGCGGGCCTGAGCATAGGGGCTCAAAGGCCCTGTTATAGAATTTTGGGGAGTTTAAATACCCTCTGCTTGGAGTATGTCTTATGTAAATGAAGAGGATGAAGTAAAGTTACAAAGTCATTTACAGCCAGTGTACGCCTATGGAGAGGATATTTTCTGTCAGAGCTGAAGTGTGAATCAGCCTTATGTTCCCTGCCTCCAGACCCTGTTTTCCTGCCTCAGAATGACTCTGTTATTTTTGTTTGTTTGTTTGTTTTTTTGAGACAGAGTCTTGCTCTGTTGCCTAGGCTGGAGTGCAGTGGCAGGGTCTCAGCTCACTGCAAACTCCGCCTCCCAGGTTCAGGCAATTCTCCTGTCCCAGCCTCCTGAGTATCTGGGATTACAGGCACCCACCACCGTGCCCGGCTAATTTTTATATTTTTAGTAGAGACGGGGTTTCACCATCTTGGCCAGGATGGTCTCAAACTCCTGATCTTGTGATCCACCCGCGTCAGTCTCCCAAAGTGCTGAGATTACAGGTGTGAGCCACCGCACCCGGCCCTAGAATGACTCTTTACAGCACTGTGGGATGCTGAGACCAGAGAGTGAGGGCAGCCTGTGGGACCTGAGAAGCAGCACAGCCATGGAAAAGCAAATGAACTTTGGGGCCAAAGAGCCTGGGTTCCAACCCCAGACCTGTTACCTACTAGCTGCGACCCCTTGGACAAGCTACTTAATCTCTCTCTGCCTCAGTTTCCTCAACTGTAAAAAAAAAAATAAGGATTGGCCAGGCATGGTGGCTCACACCTGTAATCCCAGCACTTTGGGAGGCTAAGGT
The DNA here is from genome assembly GCF_029281585.2 of Gorilla gorilla gorilla. Classification (NCBI taxonomy): domain Eukaryota; kingdom Metazoa; phylum Chordata; class Mammalia; order Primates; family Hominidae; genus Gorilla; species Gorilla gorilla. The sequence goes on along the minus strand of NC_073224.2, from coordinate 48,677,756 downwards.
GAGGAGGATTGCTTGAGCCTATGAGTTCAAGACCAACCTGGGCAACATAGTGAGACCCCATTCTAAAAAAAAAAATTAGCTGGGTATGGTGGCACACGCCTCTAGTTCCAGTTACTCAAGAGGCTGAGTTGGTTAGATTACTTGAGTGCTGTAGTGAGCTGTGATTGCACCACTACACTCTCACCTGGGTGACACAGTGAGACCTTATCTCAAAGAAAAAAAAAAGGAGGAGGAGGATGATAATACCTATTTCACAGGGTTGGTGTAAGAATTAAAGGAGTTAGTGGTTAGAAAATGGCCTGGCGCATAGTAGGTGCCATGACAGTGTTAGCCCTTATAATATTAATATTAATGATGCTGATAATGATTCATATTATCATTTTCCTCCAGAGAAATTTTTAAGAAAATAGGAGAGGGTCTTGGCAGTGTGGGACAGTGTGCATATGATCTTGTGAGTGGATTAATGGCTATTTGAAGGCAGTGGCCATGTTTTATTCATTGGGATATTCTACCTGTCACATGGTATATTTTAAATAAATGTTTGTGTCACGAAATAATGCCTTGAGACAGAGAGACAGACAAGGCGCTGCAGCCAGGGCTGCCTCTGTCAGAAAGCTTGTTTGGCTGTTTCTCCCAACATCTTCATCTCGGGCTCTAGGCTCCCCTGCCCACAGTGGCAGATGCGCAGGTGACACCAGCACTCAGGAGCTTCAGGTTGCTGCCTGCCTTGTCACATGGAAACCGGCTCCACGGCTGGTGCCAGCGTGTCCAAACCAAATAGCCATCGGGACACTAGCGATTCCACAATCAAGCAGTGATTCGCACTCTAACTCCCCCCAAACTCCTCCCCGTCTTCCTTTTCAGGCACATAATGGATCTAAATATGAATGCTGTCAAAGAAAAGAATTATTGAGGTTTAAGTGAATCCTTAAGATAGCTCTAAAGTGAGCTCTTGACTGGAGCCTTTATCTCATTGACTCACTGAAATGGCTCTTTTTTTATCATACTATTTATGGCAACAGCCCTAACAGAGATAAATAGCCTTGGAGACAATAACACACTTGCAAGAGCAAGGCATACAGAAGAGACAGGAAGGCTTCAATTCCCCCCAACCCCTCAGAGGCTCCTCAACCCTCGGCCTCCATTAAAGAGGCCTCCGTGGGGACCCGGGAGCTGCAGCTTCCCCCATCTCCTCATGCCTGATACCAGGCTGCTGCTTGGCAGGTGGGAGAGCACTGCAGGAGGGTCTGGTGAAGAAGAGAATGACCAGATGCAGAGAAACCTCTGGGTATAAACAGCAAAAATCTTGTTCTCCGCGAGCTCTTGGGGCGGAGAAGCTGGGAGATGAGTGTCCTGGTAGGTAGGGAGGATTCTCTAAAGAGTTAAGGAGTTGAGGGGACAGAGGAAACCTGGGACTATTCTGATGTGGCTAATTCCAGCAGTCACGGCTGACCTGCACCAGGAGGAAGACCGGGTGGTTTGCGGCAGCGGGGAGGCCCAGGCATTGCTGATAGATCTATAGGCACTTGTTCAAGATGGGGAAAACAGACGTCCTTGCTGTTGAATAAATGATAATCCCCGATCTATAATTTTGGTGTGTTCGACATGGGAGAAGTGCCACAGGCACTGAAGCTGGGAGGACAGAGTGGTGGAGGCATGGGGAGTAGGAGGTACCACTGGACATGACCACTGCACAGCTAGAGGGCAGGCTGCCCAGGGCCCTTTGCACAGAGCTGGCAGCAGGCTGTCAGGTTCTTTGGAGAAAGAAATTCTCTCGAGGAAAGACCCTGCCTGCTGGCTGGTGGGTCAGCCTCACTGCAGGGAACCAAAATTTACCCCCTTTTGCCATTCTGGGGCACAACATTAGCATCTTTACCACTTGTCTGACCTAAATGGAGACACACTGTCCAGGTCTGCTAAGAGCATTTCTGCAAAACTTTCTGAGCAATCTTTTACCTCCAAAACCCAAGCAGGGAACCCAGTATTCACGGGCTCAAATCCAGTCCAGATTTTGCATCTGTGAGGCACCAGCTTCCCTCCCTCCCTCCAGAGCCCTCCCAACACCTGCTGCAGAGGCTGGAAGCCAAGAGCTATTGTGCAGGACCCTGAACTCTGGCCCTCTGCCTCCGCCTCCACCCCAAACCCAGCTCATTTCATGGAGATGCTTTGCTGGCTGGCACGGAGCCCTGGAGTTTCCAACTCCATTGGGCAACAGAATTCCTAGCCAGCTCCTGTCTTTCGGGGTTTTCACCCTTTCTCTTCCCCTGGGGCTCTTCAAATTAGGAAGTTTAAGTGTGATTTAGCATTTATATTGAGTTGGTATTCAATGGCAGATGATGAGGCCAGTTGAAGTGAGATGTGAACTTCTTGGAATCATAAAATAATGAGGCCAGAAGGGTCCTCCCAAGGGTATAGGGTCCATGATAATTATTCTGATTTGTGTAGCCTTTTCTGGGCTTCCTTATTACCAAAGCATTTATTATTTCATTTAGTCTTCACAATTCACCTGTGAAATAGGCATTTTCCCTAAACAGCAATGGAGAAACAGAGGCCTGGAGTTGTCAGGGGACCCATCCAGGGTCACACAGCAGCTAGCTGGAGTCTAAACCTCCCAATGCCAGTGCACCACCATCTGCACACTCTTGGCACAGAGGGGCACCTATTTCAGGCTACACTGAAGAAGTTTTGGGGAAACCTAAAGACTACAGTATCCCTTGTGAGTTCTTTCAAAGACACAAGGATATAAGCACCTCACTTCAGAGCAGCTGAAGGGCTGAATTTGGAAGTAAAATGAAAGAAGAGAGGCAAAGACCCTGCACTTAGAAAGAAGGCCCACCCATGGCCTCTTTGCCTCTTCCTGCTCTCAACACTGAAGCCACGATTAGAATTACTGCTCTGAAGAGGACAATTCCTCTCTCTCTCTGCAAAGTACTGTCATATCCCATCATTCCCGGAAAGCCCCGGTCTTCTGCATGCCAAACCCTTTTCCAGTATACCCCAAACTTACATGTTGTGCAGGGCACACCAGCCACAGTGAGGGTCCCCAGAGCTCAGGCACTCCCCACAAGTCGTATACTGCTCACATGACTCCACGGGGACCCTGGTGACCTGGCAGAGAGAGGAAAGAGGGTACAGTGAGGTTAGGCTGTGACGACTAGCAGGTGTATGTCACACAGTCCTGTGTGTACTCACACTTGCACTGTCAACTCCCCTAAAGAGGTGACACTGGGCGGCAAGTCATGGCCTCAATGTCCCCAATCTCTTTACCTGCATAAGGCAGGTAGGCTAAGCCGAGTGTGTCTCTGAGTGGCAGCCCTAAGACTTCTTGCCTTCGCGAGAGGTAGCAGCAAAGGCTCCATCTATTTCTGCCCTCCGCTAGCATCCTCCCGAGAGCTGGGCAAGCCAGTGGCAAGTACTGAAAATGGTTAACTCTGTTGAAAGGCTATTGAGTGGCACAAACTCATCTCTGAAGAGCTTTCAGCTGGGCTTGGGCTGAGACATCCTGCCTACACAGAAAACATTCAAAAAGGGAAAGGAGAAACTTTTCCCATCAAATAATATTCATAGTATGGCACAGACTCTTTACAGCCAACCAAATATACCACCTGGATCCAATTATCCCATTCTCTGATGTCTGCATTCAGTTTCTCTAGTAAATCTCCCATCCTTTGAAAAGTCTGGCTAAATGGGAACATCCACAGAAAAGAGCTGCCTGATTCAGTCTTGCCTGGAAAGTGGGAATTTGTAGATCAAGACCCTGCCCCCCAGAGAGTGTAGCCCTTGCACACTCCTCCTGGTCTTCTGCTGGGGCCCTGCAGGGGCTTGAGCTGGGCCTGTCTGGATATTACTCACCCCTACTTGCACAGCAGGGGTGAAAATAAAGACCAGGCAAGGGGGCCAGAGGACTGAAGTGTTCCAGTTGATATGTCCTAGGTATCTGTTGCTGGCTGGGGCAGGAGGCTGCTGGGCTGCAAAAACATTTGCTGGGATGGGAATGGGTTCTTATTTGTTAGGGCATAGAGGTCCCCCACCTACCAGATGTGTAAAAAGTAAAAACATAACCTGTGGTCCAGCAGCACAGTGTTCTGCCTCTGGCAGGGGGACAAAAGATATGATGGAGACACCTCCACGGCATCCTCCTGAGAGGTTCAGGATGGATCCTAACACTGTTCACTCAGCAAATGTTTATCAGATGTCAACGCTGTGGAGCTCTGGTGCTATGCAACAGAGAAACGATAGCGAACAGCACACAGATTCTGCCCTCCCAGAACCCTACGGTCCAGTGGGAGTTGGTAATGACAAACCGAGACTTGCTCTACATTGTGCTGAGTTTTTGTTGTGTGGGATTGGTGTGAGTGCTGAAGGTTTGGGGAACTTAGCGAAGAGGTGACCAGTGGGGTAGGGGTGCCTTGAAGGGTAAGAGGGGGTCAGATGCAGAGACCTGGAAAGACATGCCAAGCTGAAGGATTGTGATGAGCGAAAGCGATCATGGATAAGTTCAGTATAAACTTAAGTGTAGGGTGTACAGTGGGTGGGAGGGGAGAGAGATGAGCCTGCCTTTCCTCTCTTGGGTGTCCCCACCCATCCTTCCTACATCATCACACTTAACATTGCATATACGAGGCTTTTCTGTAAGTCAGTGACATGATCAGCTTTAAACATCCCTCACCTCCCTTTAATAATAAAAACATGAAATGCAGGGAGATGAGTGTAAAATCTTGCAATTTAGCTTTAAAAAAGACTGGTACTCTAAGTTTAAGGCGGGGGATAGCTGATTTGAAATAGTTCAAGTGTGACAGACCTAAGGGTTTGAGTTGACTCAAAGTCAACTCAACTCAAAATCTGATGTGACCTGACAGGGTGAGGTGATAACGAAAGAAGCTAATCTGACCATGGGCTGCATAAATAGACACACAGCATCAGGGTCGAGAGAAGCCACCCCCTACTGGGGAGCCCGGAGTTCAGGTCTCCGCAACCTGCCCTAGGAGGGGCGTTGCTCAACCAGAGATCCTTCCCGGAGGGTGGCCAGGAAGGGGTGGGATGCAGAAGTGGTGTCTGAGGTACAGCAGATGAACCTGGGATGTTTATTTAGTCCAATGAAGAGTCTCAAAGTAGTCACGTAGGCTGTTTTCCAGTGTTCGAAGGGGAGCAGTATGGCTGCAGTGGGACTCATGGGTGAAAAGCTCAGAAAAGTTCAACATCATGCAACCGCTTGGCTTTCCAAAGGAACGCCTATCACAGGGATGCATAAGCAGTCAAGGTGACATTCGTCCCAAAGGCTGGAAGAAAGGATTTCTGCCCTCAGAGGAAGGCTACATTAGTCCCTGCCAATTCTGACATTCCAGCCTTCTATTTCCCACAGTTTCCCTAACTCCTCCTTGAGACTGTTAATGATTTTTGTCCTGTACAACTTTACAGTTAAAAGATAACATGCAGCCGCCACCACCACCAATTCACACTGCCTTAAAGAATAACCCTTGAACCCTGCCTCACGGCCCACGATGCCTACAAGAAACACCTTTCAGACAGGTATCTGCAGGAGACCTTCTAGTGTACCTCTCCCAGGCCTGGTGACTATCAGCCCTCTGGGATAACAGAGACCCTGGCTGCCTGGGAGGCTTCCGCTGGCCCCCTCCGAACCACTCTCTGAGGCCTGAGAATGGTGTTCCAGTGCCTAGCCTCCTTTTCTTGGGTTTCGGGCTCCTTGTGAGTGATGTCTGCATCTGGCTGCAAATTAAAACAACTGTCTGCATTGCATTCGGCCCGTCTGTCAAAACACAGCCCAGCCCTCAGCAGCTGGGAAAAGGGGCCCTGAATGGGAGCAGTGTCTCCAGCAACAAAGCCCACTTTCACGCCAAGTGCCACGGAGATAGTGAAACCCTGTTCTTCTCCAAACATGAAACCAATAGCACAACTATTTTTCCTGTTTCCTGGGCCCTCCTGGTGATTTTTTTTTTTTTTTTTTAATGCACTGAGTTGAAGAGCAAAGTGAAAAAGGAAACTTATAAGTTGGCAGGGGTGGAGGGGGTGGCCTAAAACTTGAATTATTCTGTCCTCTAAGATGTAACAGCCACACACAAACCAGAGGAAAGAAATGTCACAGTGACCGGGGGAGACCCTCAAAGTCAGATGTTCCCAGGAGCCTTCTCTGTCTCTTATATTCATGTGCTTCTATATTCGTTTGTCAGTCAATATTCATTGATCGTGTCCCCCATCCAGGCCAGTGCTAGGCACTTCAGAATAAAAACAACGACAGCATTAAAACACAACTAGCACCTTCAAGTTGCGAACAGGCTAGCAATAAAAAGAAGAAAGCGATACGTGTTCTAAGACAAGTATTCAAAGAGGGCTGAGGGAATTCAGAGCAACGAGAAAACACTGCCTGCATCTGTGCTGCCCAATACAATAGCCACTAGCTCCATGCGGCTATTGAGTTTGAAATGTAGCTAGGACAAATTAAGATGTACTGTAAGTCTACAATACACACTGGATTTGGAAGATTTAGTGAGGAAAAGAAAAAAGGGAAAAAATCACATCAATAATTTTTATTGACATGTTGAAAAGATATTTTGGCTATCTTGAGTTAAATGTATTATTAATTTCACCTGTTCTTCTTCCTTTTTGAAATGTAGCTACTAGAAAAGTTAAAATTACACATGTAGTTCATGCTTGTGGCTCATATTTTATTTCTATCTGACAGTGCTGCCCTAAACGGAGTATACACAGTATGTGTCCGGGCCTTAAAAGGTGAAGAATATTTAGACAGATGAAGAGCATTCCAGGTGGAAAGAACCACATAAGCAGACATTGGAAAGCAGGGTTTCTTCAAACACCTTTGGTAAGGGCAAGGGAGGGATGGTGCACGTCTGGATATGTGAGTCTGGGTGGCCATGGGAAGAACTGCAAAGACCACAGAGCTGAAATATGTGATGCCTCCAAGCCTTCTAGCCTTGGCCAAAACAATGTCCTCCATGAGGCAGGCCTGGGGCTCTCAAGGAGCAATGGCCCTCAGTGTATGGTTCTCAAACCAGCATCATTGGTGTCACGTGTGAGATTACTGAACATGAAAATCCAGGGTGCACTAAATCAGAAACACTGGGGAAGGGGTCCAGGAAATGGGTCTTAACAACTTTCCAACTGATTCTTACGCAGGCCAACCACTGATATAGATGACTCCAGCTCTCCGAATGGGTCTTTTTAAATGTTAGGTCCTGGGGCCAGGAAGAAACAGAATATCACTCTTCCTTGGTGCTATGGAAGGAATTAGAGGGATTTTAGGGGTGTAGGGGAAGGCAACAGTGCTCTGGGGACTACTTTATGCCCAGTGAGAAATTGGTTCTAATCATTCTGCATCTATGAAGTCCATAAAGGACCAAGTTCAAGCCTCCGCAGTCAGGAGCCACTTCACTGTGTACCCCAGGTGACAGCCCAGCACTTGTTCTAGGGCTGGGTCGGGTGGGGAGGGAGATGTCTTCAGAAACTCAAGAAGGAAAGGGAGCTTTCTCCTGGAGAGTGTCCACCGCATCGGGCGCCCTCTGTCAGGGCTGACTCAGAGTTTAATGGGACACTTTATGACACTTTAATTAGCATTTGTTTACTATTATTGCATTTTAATTATGCCTGAGGCTCCTTGGCCCCCTCCACTCTGAGTGCTGGGATCTGGGGGTGGCTGGGCTGGCGGGTGAGTGTGGCAATGGGAATTATGCAATGGGAGGGTGCCCTTCTCCTGCCCCCTATGGCCTTCTCCCCGGGACCCGCAGTGCTGCTTCAAACTGGATTCCACCCTCATGCTTGACATTCTTTTCTGCTTGATCTTATGGCTTGTAATTATGCCTTTAATGAATATAACTGTCCTGTTAAGTCATTTACTTAAGAAATACTCTTAATTAAAGGTGACTCACACTGTGTTCTTGGCTCTCCTGGCCCCGGGGCCCCGCGTCTCTGGTGTCTTCCTTGGCCTGATTCAGCGGGGCTGAAGATACATGTGGGAGGGACTTGGCAGGGAGTGCAGAGTGTGGGGCAGTTTTCCTTCCCTGACCAACTCTCTCAATTCAGCACACAAGTAGCCCACAGAGTGTCAGGCCCAGTATAGCCAGACACATTATCAGATAATTATTAGAGGCAGTGGGGACAAGTCACTAAGGGAAGCCACTGGACCCAGCCTCTTTCCTGAAGGTCTTGAAAAGCATGGCACACCTGTAGTGTTTGGACCATCCAAGGTAAGGCCAGGAAGGCCTCAGAGGCCCTAAGAGTGAGTCATCCTGGACAGAGCCCCTGGGCAGTTACTCCCATCAGGAGCAGACACATCACCCTTTCCACAGAAGAGTTTCCCAATGGTAGGCATAAGAACAAGCGCCCTTTGCCAAGTGAGCCTGGGGACAGAGAATCAACACTGCATCTCTGCCACCCTATATGGACACCTGGAAGGACCCACATGGTTCTGAGCACTTATATGGCTCTTCTGGAGAAACACCTGAGGTGAAAGCAGAAAACCTCACATGATTCTGACGGTGGATCATGCCAGAGGCCCATTTAGTCCTTAAACATCTACTGAGCACTTACATTGTACTCAACCCTCTGTTAGGCATCAGGGCTACATTCTCTTCCCTCTTGGAGCCCATGGTTCAGTTGAGAACAAAACCAAGGAAACAGATAATCTCAATATGGTAGGACAGATGCCACAATAGAAGTAGAACCAGGACCGTCGTGGCTCAGAGGACAGAGAGTGGCAGCTCGCCTCAGGGGGCTCTGGCAGGAGCACTCAGTGTTCAAGCGATCTGCAAGATTCCTTTGCAATCATGCAAGAGAGACACAGAGGGATGAAAGGAACAAGGGAAAATTGTTCCCCAGGCTGGTGGGCCCCTCCAAGATTGAGAATGTAATCTCTTTCTTCCCTGGAATCTTCCCTGGAATCTGCCCTGCCAGATGGTACACCTGTCCTCACACGTGTCCCCTGCTCCTGACACAAGGGAAGAAACAGAGGCCTTCTCAGTGGCTGGGAGCCAGATGGCAGGGGTGGGAGGTGGCACAGATGCCCGAATGGAGCACCAGTTGGCCTCATCAACAGCCTCCTGGTCCTCAGGGCTCAGGGCAGAGCACACAGCAGCTGAAGCTGATGGAGCTGGCTCCCTGGGCCTCTCTCCTTTCCTTTGTACCTTCTCTTGGTGGTCCCTCCCTGCAGGCCCACCCCTTCACCCCTTCAGGTTTATAGGGTCTCAGAGCCACTTTCTTCTCTTTCCCCCAATCCAAACCTGTTTTCAAGAAAAGATCTGACACTCATTTACACACGCAGCTGATGGTGGATTGAAGAGAGACCCCTGCTGGGGCTGCTGTATGGACAGAGATCAATAACGCAGTCACAGCAATCCTGGCAGAGGGTTTTGGCATTTTTGAAATGCTTTCACACACATTATCTCATTTGATCTGCACAACTCCCCAGAGAGGAAGAGAGGACAGGTATTGTTATGTGTTATGATTTTCATTGGATCTACTGAGAAATTAAGGGCCCCAAAGAGCGCTTAAGTCCTCACTTGCAGTGAGTGGCAAAGTGGCCAACTGGAGGAGAATCCTCCACGGCCCATGATGGGACCGACTGTTCACTCTTCTCAGATATACTGCAAGGGCTCTTTCTGAAGGATGAGGAGGGAGAAGGTGGCCCAGGAGTCCATTGCGAGATTTGAGGCAAGAGCAGAGCAGGGATCAGGAGGCTTGAAGCAACCTGAAGGCAGGTGAGGCTTCTGCTTCTCTGCACCCTACAGCTCCTAGTACCCAGTAGCTGTTAACTGATGGAATAAATGGGTGGGTGGAGTTTTTCTTCTTCACAGGCTTGCACCAAATCTTGTAAGCCCTTCTGTAAATGGGTGCAACTAACATGGAGATGTTGATTTTCTGTGGATTTTCTGCCTGGCAGCCTGGTGTACTATCCTTCCCTTGACACTCATTCAGAGTCCTCACAGGGAGAGAAATGTGGGCCAATGTTTGGGGAGGCCCAGCCCTGTCCCTGACCCTGGCCTTATTCTCTCAGGCAGAGAAGCCAAGGTAGACCCTCTGGGGAAAGTCCAGGCCCCCTCCCTCCTGACATGCCTCTTACTCCATCCCCTTTGGCTCAGCAAGTCTCCAAAGAAAAATTCCCACACCACTTTCTGTCCTTCAGCAGGAAAGAGCTGATGTCTACTGGATGCCTGAAGCAACACCTTAATCTCAATCTCCCCTGCTGGGAGCAGGTGAGGGAGGCAGCAAGGAAATCATGTCCCTTTGGATCTGCTGCCTAAGGTTCTGGGGGAAGTGATGGGCACTGAGGTCTCCTGACAGCTGGCAGGCTCCTGGCTGGCCCCACCTTGCCCTGAGCTGGGCAGTGGACCGAGCTTGTTGAATGGATTGAAGCAGCAGGAACAATAATAACAACAGCTGCATGTATCCAGTATTTACTGCATGCCAGGCACGTCACATAGATTACCTCATTTAATCCTTACACCAACCTTTCCAGGGAGGTATTCTTCGTCCCATTTTACCTATTAGAAAACTGAGTGTCAGCTTAAGTAATGCAGGTAAGGTCATATCCTTTGTAGGGTAACAGTAACAAAATTGGAGTCTAAGTTTGTTTAATTCCCACACAGATGCAGCGGGGTCCAGACAGACAGAGGCAAGGACTACAGAGGGAAGGCCCCTTCTCCTGGAGCTGCCCCAAAAGCGGCCACCGGGGCCATTCTTCTTCCTAGAAAGAACATCTTTCTGCTTCCTAGTCAAGCTGCTGGACACTACAATTATGTTCACCCACCTGACCACTGCAAATCTCTTAGCTCATTTTACTCCTCTCTGTTTTCTAACAGTGATTCAGCTGGGTGAATCAGGAGCCAGACAGCAAGAGAGGTGATACCAGAAGGTGAAGAGGGACATAGATTGGGGAGGATGAAAGATTCCCTAAGGGATTTTTTTTTTTTAAACGACAAAGTCTTGTTCTGTCACCCAGGCAGGAGTACAGTGGTGCAATCACAGCTCACTGCAGTCTCTACCTCCCGGGCTCAACGGATTCTCTTGCCTCAGCCCTCCTGAGTAGCTGGGACTACAGGTGTGTGCCACCACACCTGGCTAATTAATTTAATTTAATTTAATTTTTTTTTTTTGGAGAGACAGAATCTCCCTATGTTTCCCAGGCTAGTCAAAAACTCCTGGGCTCAAGGGCTCTCCTACCTCTGGCTCCTAAAATGTTGGGATTACAGGTGTGAGCCTTTGCACCTGGCTGGACTTCTGTTTTTAAGCTTACTAGGACCAGAACAATAATGGAAGAGGCTGTGAGCAGGCTCCACGTTTTCCATCTGAGCTTCCTACAAAATGTCACCGAGCCCTCTGTTAGCACAGCTTGGGTAGTGGCCGCAGCAGAAGTTTTCTGTCCCGGTCTTGCCAGTGATCAGCTGTGTCGCCATGGGCACTCTGGTTATGCTTCAAGCCCTCATTTCCTTATTTTGAGATAAAGACAATATCTGTCCCACCTATCTCTGTGGCTCATCAGGAAGCAGAACACCTCTGAGCCCACACTTTCAGCTTAGGTTTTTCCTATGAATCAGCTTCACAGTAATTAATGTGAAGAACTCATTATTGTTTGTTCTCAGTGTTAGATCCATTTCTTTAACAATCAATAGTCATGCATTCAGATCCCCTTAAATTCTCATAAAGTAAATACCAACCCAGCCTCCTGCCTGTCCTCTGGGCTGTGAAAGTCACGTGATCAACATCATTAAGGAAAAAGAGGCACAAAAACCCCAGAAAACCAGCTGGAGGTTCTGGAGACTGTGATTGCAACTAAAGCAATGCACAACCTTCTGACCAGAAGCTGACCCCGGTGCTGTCTCCTAAGAACTCCTGACTATCTGGAGACCTGAGGGCGGAGTGCAGTTCAAAGAGAAAATCTATTTTTAATGACTTGGGGGAGAAGAGTAGAGTGGTTGAGTAATTCAGAGTAATTAAACCTATCTATCACTCAGAGAGAGGAGACCAAAGTTGGTTGAACCTTTCAATGACATTTTTTTTCCTCCTCATTCATAAAAACTCAGCAGAGGTCCTGCAGGAGTCAAAGGGGAGAGGACAATACGAAAAGAAACTTCTGGCCCCATACAGTGGAATTCAACCCTTGGATGAGTGCTGGGGCAGTGACTGCTCCTGAAACCTGTTTTCAGGTAGAGGCCATATTTTGTACTGGTTTTGCACTTTGAAGGGGACAGCCCTCAGTTTCCAATCCAGCTTCTATGCTTATCAGCTGTATGACACTAAGTAAGATGTTGGACTTTCTTGAGCTTTAGTTTCCTTCTCTGTAAAATGGTGACATTGATATCCATTTCACAAGGTTGTTCTGAGGCTTACGTGATGTCTGTACATACAGACTTGCACACAGCTGGTGCTCAATAGTGGTAGTTACCATGCTCAGTGTCTAGATGCAGACCCCACTGAAGGTGGCAGTGCTTGCATGGAAAAGCTGCAGAGGGCCCTGGCTTTGCTCTTCTATGATGGGTGACCTTGCTGAAGCCACCCGGCCTCTTGGAGCTACGATTGTTTATCTATGACATGGGGAGAATTATGTCTGCCCTTTTGCATGAAGAGCCATCCAGCCCCTGTAACTGCCATCTTTATTAAATAATCCCAATGTTGGAAGTGTGCTGAAACTCAGGATCCTTGGCTGAAAGAAGTCAAATTAAGCTCAGCTTGCTAAGGATAAAGGTAAAACTTGGGCAAGGTAAAACTACAAAAAGGGTAGGAAATCTTATGGGCAAGGCAGATACTCCAAACACCAAACCATATTTTATCAGAGAAGACTCCCATGCCAGAAATACTAGGGAGGTAGAAGTAGGACCCTTTCTAGGAAGTTCTGGTTTTTGGAAGGACCTACAAAAAAAAAAAAATAAAAACAGAGATGCTGATACTATGTTGTCTCCATGACAACAGTGGATTTATTCAGTTAGAAAAAGCAGCTGGGATAGCAAATGGGGGATGAGGAGGCTTTGGGAACTAGGGCCTAAGAAATAACTAAAACAGACCTCTCATCTGGGGACCAGATGCCTGGGATTAGCCAGGTCCTACAAAGCTCCTTATAGGGTCCACATTGACTGCCCTACCCCAGGAGGGGGAAAGGTGATGATGGCATGGGGTGGGGTGATAAGGCAGGGATGCCCCCTACCTACTCATTCCTACTCATTCATTCCACAATGGTTGTTTGCCCAGACATGGTTCCAGTGAGGCCCCTGGACACACAGAGCCTGAGTCTAGCCTTACCACAGAGCTTGACTTCTTCCAAGAACTGGGCATCTGCCTAACAGGCCCCCATCTCAGGGCCCTGCCCTTTTGATTTCTACTTCCCTTGCCTTCCAGTCTCCAAGAGAGCATGAAAGAAGGGTTTGGAATTCCAGTTAATCCCAAATGCTCTTTTTTTTTTTTTTTTTTTTTTGAGATGCGGTCTTGCTCTGTTGCCCAGCCTGGAGTGCAGTGGTATGATCTTGGCTCACTGCAGCCTCAGGCTCCCAGATTCATGCAATCCTCCCACCTCAGCCTCCTGAGTAGCTGAGACTAGAGGCATGTCATGTGCCACCATGCCTGGCTAATTGTTTAAATTTTTTATAGCGATGGGGTCTTGCCATGTGGCTCAGGCTGGTCTTGAACCCCTGGGCTCAAGCGATCTGCCCGCCAGAGCAACTCAAAGTGTTGGAATTACAGGTGTGAGCCACTGTGCCCAGCCCCAAATGGTCTTTTTTAATGTAAAGTGCCTATGGCCTTTTTAAGCATAGAAGGTGAGGTTTGGAGTGGAAATCATCAGGGGAAGGAGCCCAAGAAGAAGCTGGTCAGACAGCTCGGGTAAGAGCATCTTTGCTGTTGTTGAATAGAAGGTTGAAGCCACCTTTAGTGTTGTCTGAGATGAGGATTCAGAATTTATGTTTGGGAGAATCCTTTTATAATAGGGAAAGTGGAGCCTTTAGGACATCACTGCTCCTGAAAGAGACTATAAAAATTAGCTCCCTCTGGCAAAGTCCCTGGCACTGCCTCCCAACAGAGCTCTAGTTTTTGCCTCTTGGTCCCCAGCAACACTTCCTGCTCTGCTGTTGGCATTTGTGGTTATTGATAATACGTGTGGGTTCTTAGGGGCTCCTTGTTTTCTAATCTTCCATCCTTGATACTTCCCTTAGAATCTGTTTCCCCAGTTATGAAGGGACCCCACGTTGATGTTCCCAGGTCGTCTTTACATAAGGAGGACAGTGTCATCAAATGGTATGACATAGAATCAGATTTGGCAAAGCCTGACTGCCCAAGGCCTTCTTCACTGCACCAGGTCAACAGCTGTGTACACAAGGAAGCAGGGGGCTAGCTCAGCATTATCCATAGGTGCCGGATCTGAGACCAGACTCTACCTCTCTGCCTAAACTGTTGTATGACTCTGAGTAGGTAAGAAGCCACTGGAACCTCATGCTGTAAAACAGAATTTTGGTTTTCAGCAAACACCATGGAATGCATCTTCTCCACTATCTCTCAGCTTTCCTTTCTAACCATCCAAAACTTAGGCATCTTGTCCTCTCTGACACATCAGACCCCACGATAGTATTCTCTCTGACTTTTCTTGGTATGCTGAGTGACTGGTTCCCTTGGGCAGAACTATAGAGAATTGTCTTGTCCATCACAGCTTCCTAGGAGGCAGTGAGTGAGTAGATGAGTGTGTGTGTATGTGTGTGAAAGAGAGAGAGAGAGTGAGAGAGGGAAGGAAGGATAGAGGGAGCGGGAGGGAGATGGAGGATAAGAATATGTATTAAATCTCTGCCTAAGGGGAAACAAGAGTCTCCTATACTTACATTGGAACATTTTAATTTCCTTTTGGTATAGAGCTCATTTATTCATCCCTGCCATTCATTCATTCAACTCTGGCAAGGTGGTGATATGAGGCAGGAAAGCTCCTAGGCTTTGCTGGATCCCGTGCCTCTGTGTTGATTTGGGAACCTTTATAGACTGGTCAGTTGGATCAAGACCATTCCATGGAGGCAGCAATGACCACATGGCCTCAGTGCTTTGTACCCAGGGGTTAGTCAGTGTGGGTTGATTGGCGTGACCTTGTGAATCTGCATTCTAATATATTTGATTTATCACCAAGTCAACCTGAATGTGGTAGAAATACACCGGGCACATATACTTTGTGCATTTGCTTGTTTATTCATTCATTTACTCAATCATTAGTCTATCCGCTGAGTTCATCCATTCATCCATCCACCAGACTGCTATATATATAAGTTATATAAAACTTATCTGCAGCTGAAGAAGAAACTGAGGAACAGAGAGTCTCAGTGAAGTTGTTTAAAGTCATGTAGTCAGTAAGTTGTACAGCTGGGACTCGCACTCAGGCAGGCTGGCTACAGAGCCCATGTTCTCAACTTTGACACCATACCACCTCTTAGACATGAAGGATGGCATGGGTTAGAAAATGCTAAGCCCTGTACCTTGCTGATAGCTGATAGTTATTATTAATAAATATGTATTAAGCACCTACAATATAGTCTGTGTAGACATTAAGTTCACAGAATGAACAGATACAACCTTGATCCCAAAGTACTCATAGTGTTGTCAGGAAGACAGACACACCTCCCAAACTATAATGAAATATTAGCAATATGATTGAGACATGGTAAAAGCTATAGGAGCAAAAGGGAAGTACAAATCAGGGAAGGCTTTCAAGAGTCAGTGTTTTGTACCAATAATACAAAACACAGTTTCTTTCAGCTAAAGAAACACAACAATAAAAATAAAATATAAAACAACAAGAAAACTCTGCCTATCTCATGAAGTTTGTAGTCCAAACACCTCAGTGTGACATTTCAGACTTCTAAATTCTGCTCCTCACCCAGGCTGACGTTTCCACTCCTGACCCCTTTGGTCAATGTCAGCTCCACTCCTGCCAGGCTGGCCTCCTCTCTTGCTTTGTGTAGTCCTGCCTCCATGCCTTTGCTCATACATTCCTGCTAATCCAAATATCCTCCCCTCTCCCGCTCATGTGCAAATCCCTGGGCCCTCCCTCCTCCAGGAAGTCTTCCTTGATCAACCTTTGTTACTTCTCTCTCTGAACTGAGAATCTGACTGCCTGCCCAATTGGCATGAGTCTAATGCACTTTTTATACTCTTCTTAGGTAGGTAACTTTTTAGATTACTTACAGGGCTCTTCTTTTTATTTCTTCTTATGAGACATCTCTGTATGCTCCCACTTCAGTTTCTTGTACGAAATAGGTCTATAAATACCTGCTGAGAAGCTAATTATACTTGCCCAATGATCCAGGTTTTATTTTAAGCTCTTTAATCAAATGCACTATGCTAAAGTTCTCTAGGTGTGGCTGAGGCCCCCTGGTATTCTGCGAGTATCCATTCGGTGACTTGAGGGCTTTTAAAATTTTTTAATAGTCAATGTTTACAACACAGCAGAGGCTTTTGGTGTCACGGAAAGGACATAGCTGTTAGGGTCAGAAGAACGTAGCTCAGCCTCACCACATACTCAACTGTACCGGGCAAGTCCCTTAACCTCCCTGGGCCTCAGTTTTCACATTTGTTAAATATTATTGGATGTTAAAATTAAGGCATCCACGAAGGCACCATGATACAATAATGCTGTGTTCTAAGGTAAAGTGCAGACTGCCATACAATTTTTCAGAGTAGATTCTCAAGATTCAGGTTCATGATTCTTCTGCCCCGACCCTGGATCCCCTGACCCAGATGAATGGAATGAAAGGATTAAAGGGGCCAGGCGAGGTGCTTATGCCTGTAATCCCAGAACTTTGGGAGGCAAAGCTGGGCAGGATCATTTGAGTTCAGGAGTTTGAGACCAGCCTGGCCAACATGGTGAAACCCCGTCTCTACAAAAATATAAAAATTAGCCGGGTGTGGTGGTGCATGCCTGTGGTCCCAGCTACTCAGGAGGCTGAGGCAGGAGAATAGCTTGAATCTGGGAGGTGGAAGTTGCAGTGAGCTGGGATCACACCACTGCACTCCAGCCTGGATGACAGAGCAAGACTCTGTCTCACATAAAAAAAAGAGTTGAAGGAATGAAAAAGAAGAGACTGTGTGAATTATTGGAGGGAGGGCTTGGAAGGCTGAAACCTAACCACCCTTCAACAGGACCACCTGGAAGTGGACAGGAGGATGCAGGAGGAAACCCAGAGGGTAGGCTGGCGAGCCCGCAGGAGGCAGAGCGAAGCAGGAACTTGGGAGGTCACCGCTCCCACCCCAGCTGCACAATGGTGGCAGGCTAAAGATGGGCAAGTACTTCCCTTGCAGCAGATGTGGACACCTTAGGAGGGAGGGCTGGCCTGGAGCATTTTACAACCTGTCCAAAAGACCCCCCGGAGGTGGTGCTGTGACCCCACTGCGGACATCTGTATGGAGAGAACTGGAAAATCACGGCCAAGAGGACAGTGTCCAGTCAAGAGGAAGCACCACCCTCTTGATGACAGCTGCAGCCATGGAATGGTTCAGCAGGGGAGTTTCGAGGCCCAGGAAGAACCCAGCCCTATAAGAGTCAGAAATATCCACCAGGCCTGAGAACAGAGGCTATCTGCTGCCAATTCCAGTTCATGTGAGAAAGAACTCCTCTGACCCCTCTCCTTTCTACAAAGTGGATCCATTTGGGGGAAAGCAAATGAGAAAGAGAGAGACAGAAGTAACTGGAGACCATGCAGCAGGCTCAGGCAAGGGGAGGAAAAAAATCTGCACATCAGTCCTTAGGTTAAGTCTGGTCTGGAACTGGACATTATCATTCCAATTTGAGGCTGTGTTTGAGACTGGAGTGACGAAAGGCCTTTCATTATCTACAAGTGTGCAGAGAAGCTATGCCACCTGCCTGAGATCCAGGCAAAACTTTACTCATGATAAACATCTTGAAAAGACAGTAGGAGACAGCAGAAAGCTGCCTTGTGATGGTATCTCCCAGCACGTGGGTTGGGCACGATGATGTTAAGGACTGCTGTTCCTCACTAGCATATTGTCATGAGGGTCACAAGAAGTGAGAGCTTCAGCACCGCATTGTTCACTATCAGGCTTATTGCATACAGATGGATAACTTACTGATAAAATTGTTTAAAAAAAGAAAACTGTGGACACCAATCCTCAGATGGTTCAGCAGACCATTTTTCCTGAAATCCTGGTGTCCTTCCAGGGAGTGAATAGGTCAGGCAGTCTCTTTTGCAACGAAAGTGGCCAGAAGAATTTGAGAACAGCCACACAGGGAAGCCCCTTGACCCACTGGCCACCCTCTTCCAGGAGATGCAAGCGTGATGGTTAAATGTGACAACTGAAGCTGGTCTGCTGGAGATAAGGCTGCAGTTAGGAACTGGCTCCAGGTTAGTAGCCCTCTCTGGGTGCTTCTGCCTCCCCCACCCCGGGGTCTTGTCCTGCCTGGGCAATCAATGGGGATTAGCACTTTGCAGCCTCCCCTCACCTGGAGGTTATTGTGGGGACTGTTCAAATCTACCTTCCTCACAGCTTTCTATTCCTGACCTCCCTGAATGGCTGCCTCAAATGTAACCAATGTCATCGAGCTTCTGGGGGTCACAGAGGGGGGAACCTGGGGGAGATAGAAGAGAGACAAAGATACATTTTTTTCTTTTTTTTTTTTAAACAGGTGCTTAGGATATTAATTAGAGCAAATAATCACCAAGTTGTCTGAGTCTCTATTTTATTTGGTGCATGCCGGGTCCGGTGGAAAAAAAGCGGAATTTTAAATAATTTTGGAGTTATAACTGATGTAATTAGGTGCTCACTGAACACTTAGCATCGAGCTGTGCTTACTAAAATTACTGTTTTAATCAGAACATTGCCGGAGAATCATTAATAATACAATGGCTTGATTCCCTGGAACTCTAATTAGACCTGGACTTTTAACCACCTGAGCGTAATCTGGCTTCGTCTGGATACACACCACGGGTGATGCATTATCATTCCAGGGCATGTGGGGATGGGGCATCAATACTGCTATTTAGTGACTGCCTGAATGCTTCTTTTTTTTAGAGCAGGAGAGTGTGCTGAGGTGGCACGGGAGTACGAGGCTGAAAGGTGAAAGTGGAGGAGGTCAGCCAGGGGCTCGGGGTTGGAGGTCTCCAGGAAGAAGTGGCAGGAGATATGTTCCCTGATGCCACTGGCCAGGCATGCCATATATATTGTTGTCTAGGAGAGCAACAAAGCCACCATATCACAGACCCAGCGAAAGGTCTCCGGATGCTCTGTCCGCAAACAGGCCTGTCCCTGATCCAAAGCAAACACACCTTCAGGGAGGGGTGAAGCTCTAGTCCCTGCAAAGCCCTTGAACACAAGAAATCGAATCAATCCTTCACTAAGTGATAAGGAAAGGTGAGTCTGGTGAAGGGCTAGGGCCACTTCTTCCTCTTCCTGTCCAGCACTTTATGTCATCACAGAAAGAGACCAAGAGATTGGCTGAGTTTCTCTGGAACTTCCTTTTTTTCTTTCTTATTTTATTTTATTAAGACAGTGTCTTGCTCTGTCACCCAGGCTACAGTGCAGTGGCACAGTCTCAGCTCACTGCAGCCTCCGCCTCCTGGGTTCAAGCGATTCTTCTGCCTCAGCCTCCCAAGTAGCTGGGAATACAAGTGTGTGCCACCACGCCTGGCTAATTTAATTTTTGTTTTTTTTTGTAGAGATGGGGTTTCACCATGTTGGCCAGGCTGGTCTTGAACTCCTGATCTCAAGTGATCCACCTGCCTCAGCCTCCCAAAGTGCTGGGATTACAGGCATGAGCCACCGCACCTGGCCTTCTCTGGAACTTTCTAATCCTTAGGGACATTTCTTTGGGTAATGAGGTCCAGAACCAGAGGGAGGTGAGTGGATGGATTTGTGTCCCCTGAGGCGCCTGGCTGAGCTGGCTTTTGGGGACAGGGGTCACTGGCCCAGCTCCTAGCTCTAAGCACAGGGCTTTGGTGTCTCTGCACCTTTGGCTGGTGACTCAGTGTGTCAACAATACTGATTTAGCCCCGGCTGGGTGCAGAGTTTTCTGATGGATGTCACAAGGGTGGCCAAAACCAAAGGAAATGAAAACATGCTCTCTGCCCTCCTACAGCTTGCTAACTAGTTGGAAGAACATAACAAAGATGTGAAAAAAAGATTCAGGACTCTTAAAAGGCAGATACTGAGATGTGAAAATTAAGCTGGAGCCAGACAAGGGCATGTGGAGTTAAATGGTGATTAGAGGGGGGTGGGATTAATCAGAGAGGGGGCGAAGCTTTCTGAAGACAGACTGTGAGGCCAGACTTCATCTCTGACGCATGGGGAGGGGCAGGCAGCACTCTTCGGGTTCTTCATTAAGCATTCCTCTGGCTGCTACTACAGGCCCTGAGACAAGAAGATTGAGCTCTCTGAGACTCCCTTTCAGGACTACCACTTGCCAATGCGGTACTTTGGTGCAATTTGAAAGAGGTGCCCCATCTAGGCACATGCCTTGGTAAGATGAATGAGGACTTTGTTTCAGCCCCTACTTGCCCCTCAGCCAGATGCCTTTATGTAGTGCATTTCCTGAACCATCATTTCAGCCTTGAAGTCCCTAGGGAAGTAGGGAGTTGAAATATAGCTGGTGGGTCTCCCAGAGTTCTGGCCTGGTGGACTCAGAGACAGAATGTTTTTAAGTACTAAATATTGTGGGCCCTCTTATAATGTCTGTGAGGGGAGGTCAGAGGGTGCAGAGAGATGGGAATCACCTTTGGGTCTGAGAGCAGGCAAGGCTCCAAGGAGGAGGCAAGACTTGAAAAGGGGCAGGGTGAAAAGTGGCCTGGGCATGAAAACGCCATAAACCAAAGCAGAAAGAATGAGCTATGGGTGTGCACTGGGGCCAGCGAAGGACACAATATGGGATGTCACCCATGTAGATTTCCTTTGTTACTCATTCCTTAGCAGTAGATGCTTAATAACCGAAAAAGTAAAACAAATCTAATCCTCCCTCAAGGATGAAGAGCCCAGTGGAAGAATTTCGCTGTAAACCAATGCTGCTGGGAAGGAGATTTCCATCCCCAGGGAAACCTAAGTAAGGTCCACCATGAGCGAGAGCTGGGCTCCGAGACTGTCTTAGGGGAGGGGGCCTGGTCAATCGCTATCCCTTTCCGGATTCCCTAAAACCCTCTCACCCCAGGAGGATTTATACACCAGGGAAGGTCAGATGTGAGGCGAAATGGTCTCTGTGTTTTAGAAGCAGATGGTTAGGTTTCCACTCAAGAATTCTCGTGCTTATGAAAAAAGAATACTGATATGGTTTGACTCTGTGTCCCCATCCATATCTCACCTTGAATTGTAATGAAAGGCAGGACCAGGTGGAGGTAATTGAATCATGGGGGCGGTTTCCCTCATGCTGTTCTCGTGATAATGAGTGAGTTCTCATAAGAACTGATGGCTTTATAAGCATCTGGCATTCCCCCTACTGGCACTCATTCTCTCTCCTGCTGCCCTGTGAAGAGGTGTCTTCCACCATGATTGTAAGTTTCCTGAGGCCTCCCCAGTCATGCAGAACTGTGAGTCAATTAAACCTCCTTTCTTTATAAATTACCCAGTCTCAAGCATTTCTTTATAGCAGCATGAGAACAGACTAATACAAATATCATGAATGGTAGCCCCTGACACACACACACATATGTACTCCATTACTCCACAAACCCATACCCATACTCGTATACACACACTCATGAACACAAACACACATCCATACCACACACTCACAGTGCACACCAATACAGTGACACCATGCACGAACTTCACACATGCTCACATCACAGCTCACACGGATACTCCATACACACATTCATGTCCCACACAGTCATGGACAGGCAGGCCCACCACACTCATCTCCCCTCACACCCCCACCTGCACACAACTGTGAGAAGAAAAGAGCCATCAGGAGCTGTCTCTCTCTGGCTGGTAGTGAAAAAAGATTAGGGCTGCCCAAGATTAAACAGGAGAGTTAAAAATGACAAACAGACTTCTAAACAGGATTAGAGTCTTAATGAAAACCATAATGAATGGAAGAGCCACACAGATATCACCCATAAACGGCTATAAATATCAGACCAACAGATGAGGTCCTAGATACTGCAGTTTGGAACCCCATCAAATTACTTCTATTATAATTCATCAATAAATAACCAGGCCCAGCCTCATATTTAAGGTTCTATCATGCTTTGGAGAATAGGCTCTGAGGCCAGACAGACCCTGGTTTGAATTCTGTTTTTGCCTCTGATTTGCTGGGTTTTCTTGAGCATGTTAGTGTATTTCTTCATCTTTATCCATAAAAACGTCTTAATCTATAAAATGTGGATGATTATCTCCCTAATAGGAATGTTGTGAAGATTAAATTAAGTTCTGGACAGCTATAATAATAATTTATAATAATATTAACGCTTTATTATTATGGTGATTGTTAAATTTCACTCTCTCTTGTTCCCTCTTCCATGCCCCTTTCAGCTTCCTAGGGTTAAGGAAAGCCCGTGAGATGCACCCATTGGATGGTGAGATCAGTAGGAAAATAAGGAAAAAAGGAGAAGGGAGATAGAAGGAATAGGAAAGAATAGGAGAACAAGGCAGGGGGAAGAAAGCAGGAAGAAGGGAAGAGGAACAGAGAATAAGGATGGCGGAACCCTTAGATGTACACATTGACGTCATCCACGGAGCAGCGTCCACTTCCTCTTTGGGTGGTGGTTGCCAGGGGAAGGAGAGGTGCTGGAATAGCCAGACAATTAGGACATGATCTTCCCAAGATTTCTAATATAAGAGCTTTAATGAGATAATTCACACACCATAAAATTCACCAAACTAGATTGCGCAATTCAATGGTGTTTTGTATATTCAGGAACTGTACAACCATTAGCACAATCCATTTCAGAATATTTTCATCATCCCCCTCAAAAGAAACCCCATACCCATTAGTAGTCACTCCCATTCCCTCCTGCCTGCCCCAGCCCTAGGCAACACCAATCGACTTTCTGTCTGTAGGGATTCACCTATTCTGGGCATTTCATAGCGATGGAATCATACAATACGTGATCCTTTGTGACTAGCTTCTAGCATGTTTTCAAGGTTCATCCATATTGTAGCCTATGTTAGTAACTTCCTAAATTTCCTAATTCAGAGGCAAGAAGGTGAAAGAAAGGAGCTTAATATCCTCCCACATAAGCAAGTGTCATGATGGAAACTGTCCCACTGTTCACCCCAAGAAATCCCACTGATCCAGTTTAGTCATTAATATACAGACTTAAGATATCAGGCAGCTGGATTCTTTCATTTTTACCATCAGGGAAACCGAAGCACAGTGAAATGATGTTTTCGAGTGTGGGCCTTTTGCACCCTCCACACACCTCTCATGAAAAAAAGAAAATGAAATAGGCTCCAAGTGTAAGGGTCTCTTGTCTCTTGGTTTTTATGATTTAGATTTAATGTTAAGAGACAAATAAGGGTCTCCTGGTAGTCTGTCCATATGTCTCTCTCTTACCTCTCCAAAGTGACAATTCCCAGTTCAATTTTTACAATGTAAAAGAATAACTCTCCTCTAATGGTTATCTGTCATTGTTTATGTTTAAAGTAATTTTATATGTTAAGACTGTAGCCTTAGGATGCAGGAAAGCAGAAAGCAGTACCCTTGGGCCAAATGCAGTTTCTGAGGTTGGAGGAGCTTCTAATCTGGATTGAAAAGGACACGGCTAGTCATTGGACTTAGAAAACATAAACCACCTTTCTTCTATAACTGAAGTGAGATGTGTCCCTAAGGGAAGCTACTTGGAGAGTTACGGGAATGGCCAGGTATCTATTCCATCTAGTTGACCCCAGAGAGAGAAACTATTTAAAGCCTATGTTGTGTGTGCAGCTTCACTCTGCACTGACGTCTACCAACATTACCCCATGGCCACTAGATGTTAGTCTAGGGCCACTGGTAAAGAAACTGAACTTCATAAAAAGTAGAACCAATCCAGTGGTTGTCAGAATAGAAAACCAAGTATCACACGTTCTCACTTACAAGTGGGAGCTAAATGAAGGGAACTCATGAACACAAAGAAGGGAACAACAGACACTGGGGCCTACTTGAGGGTGGAGGGAGGGAAGGGGGAGAGGAGCAGAAAAAACAACTATTGGGTACTAGGCTTAGTACCTGGGTGATGAAATAATCTGTACAACAAATTCCCATGACCCAAGTTTACCTAAATAACAAACCTGCATATGTACCCCCGAACCTTAAATAAAAGTTGTTTTAAAAAGTAGAACCAGGCCAGGCACGGTGGCTCACGTCTGTAATCCCAGCACTTTGGGAAGCAGAAGCGGGCAGATCACCTGAGGTCAGGAGTTCAAGGCCAGCCTGGCCAACATGGCGAAACCCCATCTCTACTAAAAATACAAAAATTAGCTGGGCATGGTGGCAGGTGCCTGTAATCCCAGCTATTTGGGAGGCTGAGGCAGGAGAATCCCTTGAACCCAGTAGGCAGAGGTTGCAGTGAGCCAAGATCATGTGATTGCACTCCAGCCTGGGCGACAACAGCAAAACTCCGTCTCAAAAAAAAAAAAAAAAAAAAAAAAAGAACCAGAGATACCCTATGTTTTAGGCAAGCCCAACTAAAGAGGGTTGAGAAAATAAATTTCCTATACATGTGAGGCCTTCTTTCTTTCCTATACATTCAAATATTGATTTAGCTTGAATTATAGGGAGAGGAAATTGTCCACAGCTAGGCCAAGCTGGTGTCACAGCATCCTTAGTGGCCAGGCACAGCAGTAATGGTATAGGCCACAGCTAGAGAACGAGGGCAGAAGCTCAGAGAATGGGGTATAGCCACGACATTCGGGTATAAACACTGGTCACTTTCTATTTAGGCTATTCAGTGACTAGTATCTCCGGTTTTCTCAATGGATACTGTGAAAGTCTCAGAACCAAATTCATTATTAGACCCAAATTCACTTCAAAATGTAACAATAACTACACCAAATGGCCTTTTGTGTAGGGCCATATTTCATGAAATAATATAATGTTGCCACTCTAAAAAGGTCAGGCATTGTTTATTAACGATGCCCAAGAATCTCATTAAATCCGGGAGGTGAGGATAGCAGGAACTAACACAATGCATTTGAAGTGATCTGTATACCAGTGAAGGCTGGTCTGGGACCAGAGGAGCAGTTTGGACTTCCCATGGCTACTGCCCTGAAGTCCCCATGCTCTTTGAAGGGCTGTCATCCACTGCTCAGCATCTCTCTTCATTCCATCTGCCATGGGGGAGGCACTGGTTAGATTTACCCAGCCCTCAGATTCCTTCCTCCATCAGAATTTACCCCTTGGTTCATCCTTGGCAAACAAATAAGTGATCCCAGGTGAGGGAAATCGCATTCTGAGAAAAGCAAGGTGATGAGAATTTTCTCCATTAATCTGGGCATGCTCCAATTTGCACTAGGAGCATACATTTGCATGTTGAATTCCAGAAGCCCAATTCGAAGCATATTAGATAAAATAAAATTAATTCTTGTAATCCTCTGTGATCATATTCAAACCCAATATTCTCAGCTTGGCACACAGAACAGGTTTGCCTGCCCGCTTTCCTCTGTACTTTTCTATTAAAATTATTTTCTCAAACACCTGATTGAGTTCTGGCTGCACAAATGGCCCTGGGAGGGGATAGGCTGCTTCCAACCTGCATCCGCTCCCCAAGTAGCTTAAAGCCTGATGGGGGAAGACACCACATAGATAGATCCGGACAGGCAGTTTTACCATAAGAGTTAGAGAAATTCAGAGGACTGAATTCACTGTGATTGGGGTGGATTGAGATGGTTTTGAGTTCTGTTGCGGTCACAGGAGGAAAGACAACATGGAGATGGCAGCAGGCAGATATTCTGACCTTTGTGCAAGTTCAAAACACCTGCATGCTCTTTAGTCTGTACTGCATCCCCTCCTTCCAGGGAGGCTGGCAATGAGAGAGACAGCTCCTTAAGATGAGATGGTTAGCAGCTGAGCCCAGCAGGCCTCAGGGACTTGAAAAAAGGCCCACGACCATGAACGATTGGTGGGTGGGTCTCAGAGGGTGACAGCAGTGAGCAGGAGGCTAGCTTACCCTAACTCTCTGCAGAAATCTGTTAGACCCTGGGAAGCAACCTTGACCCCATGGGGTGGTTTGGTTCTTTCTGGCTCCCCCATGAGGAAACCACAGGCTTTTCCTGTGGTTCTGGAGATAGGGTCAGTCACAGACTATGTGGGCTTAGCTTGCTTGGGGGAATCAAATAGACTTTCTGCACACTAGTCTCTAGTGGTCCATGATCCAATGACTGCCCAGTGCTACCAAGGCTTGTATTGGAAAACTGAAGATCTTTTTAAAAAGATGTTCAATTTGTTTGTTGAATGTTTGCTGTGTTCTAGGCACTATGCTCATGAAGCATCTCATTTAATCCTTACAAGAACCTGATGGAGTGGATTCTAGCATTATTGACAGTTTTTCTAAGAGGAAACTGAAGGCTTAATGAGGACAGGTAACTTGGGGAAGGCTGATGCTTAGGAAGGGTAGTGCCAGGACTCCAGATGTGCCTAACACAGAGCCTATCCTCCCCACCATGCCATCCTGCCTCCCAACAGTAAGCAGGCAATTTGGAAGCGTGTTCAGAGCCTATGGTATCTGCCTGCCTGCCCTGCCTTCCCGCAGCACAGGCTCTGCTCTCACTCTCTCTTCTGCTACTCTCCTCACCTCCCTACCTCAGAAGCACTCCTGAAAGGAAGCACACAAGAAGAGAGGCAGACACACTGTGTCCTGGGCCCAGGGACAGGTGACCTTTCCAATTCAGCACCTTTATAAATCTTACCTAATGAAGTTAAGAGGAAAAAGGAATTAATGAATAAATGAAGGTTAAATCACTCCCTGCAGAAAATTGATGCTGACAGCAAGGGCCAAGAAGAGAGCTTGGGAAGCAGGGAGCTGACTTGCACAAGAGGCTTTTAAAACTCCTTTCTCCAAATTTGAGGGAGGCATAAGGCTTGCCAATTCCAACATGGGCAATGAAAACTTTGGGAAGTCCAAGGAGATGGCCTGAAGAAAATGGAGTGAGAAAGCCATACTCTACCTTGGATGATTGTTTTTGCAGAGGCTGATTTGGGTATGATACACATATGTGCGCATGTACACACACACATACATACACACACTCCTTTTATTTACTCACAACCAGTAAATAAAGGTCACATTTATGCCGTATACACCATTAACTCCTGCAACCAATCAAGACATAGTTTGGGTCTGCCTGGCTCATTCCTGGCCTTCCAGGGACCAATGTGGCATGCCTTCTTGTCAGCACACACTTGTTAGCCTCCTCTGTCTCCTTGTCACCACTACAATTGTCTCTATTCCCAACAGCCACCCTCCACTTCCCGAGGTGCACACCTCAGTCCAGCTGGCTCAGAGGAGCTGCAGAGAAATGCTTGGCTGGGCCCAGGGAGAAAGAGAAGGAAAAGCAGAAATAGCTGCTGGCCATGGCCAGCCAGCCAGGCTGGGAGCTGATGTAGGGAGTAAAAGAGGTTGAAGGGAAAGGGATGAAAAGAACCTGGTAAAGCTCAAAAAGTTGGATGAGGGGCCAAGAGAGAGAGTATGCTGCTGACTTACGGAGTAACTCCGGGGCAGCCACTCGCTAGCCTCAAGCTCAGTTTAGCTGCTCAGTAAAATGGGGTGGGAAGAAGAGGCCTGCAGGAGAGAATCTGCAGCAGAAATCCCCCCTGGTGGGAGCAGCGGGTAGGGAAGATCAATAGCTCTGACTGCCCCTCCTCTCTGTGCCCACAGGTTTTTAGGAATCTGATCATGAAGACAGGCAGGCTCCGAGGGCCCAGCACAGCCTGCCCGTCTTGCAGCATGATTCTGCCTGGGAGTCAGGGAACCCACACTGGCTGATGGAGGACTGGGAGAGCTGCGGGTAGCCTGAGGGGCGGGCAGAGAGATCCGGAGCCAAGAACTGACTAGATCAACCAGTAAATAAAAGGTCACAATGATTTTTCCAGGCACCCAGGGAGAAGCAGACAAGAGAGCCCAGCTGACGGCAGGAGCTGACAACTGGCAAATGAGCCTCCACAGTTATCTGTTTTCCTTCCTTATTCTTGTCTCATAAGACAGAGGCTAGAAATAGATGCAACTGGCAGATGACTTAAGGATGAAAAATGGGCAACGTGTTAGTTGTGGGGGACTCCATGGTAGTGAAAGAGGGAGATTACCTTGGAGGCAGGGAGAAAACACAGGGCTTAGCTAGAGCCATAGCCGAGGGTTTGGCTCTCACACTGTCCCAGGCATTGTATAGGGATTTCACCTTCTCAGCAGTCCTATCAGGTAGGTATTATTGTTATCCCCACTTTACAGAAGACAAGACCAAGGCTTAGAGAGGATACGCTAGGCCATATCAAAGAGTGATAGAGCCAAGATTTGAATACAATTCTAATTGCCTCCCAAGATGAGGCCTTACAGTAAACTAGAATGCCTCCTTTTCATAGATATTTTCCTTTGTTTCCTTTTTTTCCCCTCCTCTCTTTCTTCCTAAGCTCCAACAAGTGTTTCCTGTTTCTTTCTTTCTTTTTTTTTTTGGGATGGAGTCTCTCTGTGTCCCCCAGGCTGGAGTGCAGTGGAGCGATCTCGGCTCCCTGCAAGCTCCATCTGCAGGGTTCACACCATTCTCCTGCCTCAGCCTCCCGAGTAGCTGGGATTACAGGTGACCGCCACCATGCCCGGCTAATTTTTTGTATTTTTAGTAGAGACGGGGTTTCACCGTGTTAGCCAGGATGGTCTCCTGACCTCGTGATCCACCCGCCTCAGCCTCTCAAAGTGCTGGGATTACAGGCATGAGCCACTGCGCCCAGCCCTAGTGTTTCTTGAGTACCTACTAAGTACCAAATGCTGTGGTATCTCTTGGGGAGACAGAAGCAGCCCAGAAAGGCAAGGTATCTGCCTGTAATAAATGTTGCAGAAATGATACAATGAATGCCTAAAATGGGTGCACTATCTCATTTCCTTTATCCTCTTTCCATGAACCTGGGATGGGCAGAGATCTTCCTTGCTGTACAGTCAGAGAAACGGCTGTCCTGAGGGGAGGGGATTGGCAAGGTTACAACGGGCTTCAGCACTGGAGCTCTGCCAGAGCTAGCATCTTTTTTCTTGATGATGTTACTTAGATCCAGGGTATGTCCAGAGGACCTGCTGGTGAGCTTGCCACAGAGAGCACCAGGGGCTGGGTGCATGATGGCTTCCTACCAAGTTCTATGTTGTAGCAGCTGGGGCTGGGGGAATCCCTCTTAGGAAAGGTGGGTGGATTGAGCCCCCCTGAAGGCTGCTCACCTGCATGCTGCAGAAATTCTGTGAGGATGGATGCCTCCTAATCCTTGCCTTCAGCTCTGCCAGTATCAAGTTTTGGGAAATATCCCTTGAATATACCAAACTCTCCCACACTCCCAAGCTTTCCTTAACTTGAACAATACTTCTTTGCTTTTTTATTCCACTGGGTGAGCCCCTCCCCTCTCACGATTCACCTAGAGCATCACCTCCTCCAGGAAGCCTTCCTTGACTCACAGGCTATATTGGGTGGTGCCCTCTCCTGTAATCCCAGCACTCTGCATACTGTATTGTAACTCACTACTTACTTGTCTATTTTCCATATGTATGTGTGATAGTGCAAGGATAAGCTATTTGCTGTGAGCACAGTAGGTCCTCAAAGGCTGTTTGATGAGCTATTTAATGGCTAAGTGGCTAGAACATTTTTTTCATCTCAGTTCATTCTTCCCTCTCCTGTCTTCCTTCTACCTGGCTTGCATCTCTGCCCACCTCTTTCTTATAATTAAATATTAGTTGAGGGACACAGGCTGAACCCAGACTGTTTGCTAAGCCACCAACAGCTGATGACACAGTCAGCCTTCTCATCACCTGGTGGGAGTTTCAAACCCCAACCTGTTTGCAAGGTGGGGACCAGTCATAACTGGGGGGAACAAGGTGAGGTGAGGGAGGTAACTTGAGGCACAGTGGCAAAGGCTCAGGGAACTTAACCACAAGGCATGCACTCTATGAAGTGGAGATTGCGGCTGAAAAGCTGAGTCCCTGAGCTGGCCTGCTACAGAAAGATCAAAGGGCCAGCTGGAAATGCAGCCAAGCTGGGCTCTAAAAACAGCGTAAAGCTGGGAGGAGAAGGGCTTGAACACACATTTCCCCTAGTGGGTACATGCAATGGCATATGAAAGAGCCTAACACTAACATAGTGAAGACACTAACACTAACATAGTGTAGACACTAACACCCCCAGAACACACAGGAACGTTTGCTCTCATCTCACTCACCAACCCCAACAACTTCTGTTCTCACAAGCACATGCATACTCGAACCCAGGTCAGCCTCCGAGCGCTGTGCACACAGCCTCCATTCCATACACATTCATGGCTAGAAGGAATGCACCCAATGTCATTGCCACAAGGGGCATTCAAACACATTTTATCAATGGGGAAAATGAGGCTCCAGTTGACCTTGACTCAGATGCGTGGTGAGTGACTCTTGATGACTGGCACAGGCAGACTCTTACCTACTCCTCCCCGGCCACTCTCCCATCACCCATCTGCCATCCTGCCACCTCCCTCCCGCAACAAACTCCCTGGCAGTTCAAAGTTGGATTCCAAATTTTGTCCCTAGGATCAACCCCATTGAGAAACCTTATCTGACAGACAGCATGTGCCAGTGGCTGGCCAGAACTCACAGGTGGTGAGAAAAAGCCCCCCACATATTTCTGTAAATGAGTACAGCTGGTCACTTCTGGCTGAGGAGTTCAGAGGCCTTCAGTAAAGAAATCAAAAGGTGGTGGTCAGCTTCCCACTTCATGGGAACCCTGTGTTCACAAAGACGTCCCTGGATAAAAGGCCTGAGAGGAGCGGTTCAGGCCTGAACCATTTGTATGAGAAATCTGCTGGGGTGGAGACCAACACCTTTCCCCTCCCTCAGGGGCACCCAGAGCCCTGGCCCACATACAGAGGGACCTTGCCAAGTCCCGGCCACGCACCCCAGGACTTCCAGTTCCGCTTGTCTCCAGGGGTTCACTGACTTCCCCTTTGCCTCTGCCCCTCTTCCTGATGCATGGTGCCGCTCTCGACACCTCTGAACCTGCATCTTCACACTACAGAAACTGTCCTAGTCATCAGTGGATGGAAGTAACTTTTCATGATGGCTCCTCTGATGTTGCCATCTTTCATGTTGATCAAAACAACAAAACGAATCAGACTCTCGGCATCTGATTGAAGCCTAATTGGAAATCCAAAGTGGCACTAAATGTTATGGTCTAAATAAAACACATTCAATTACTGAAACTCAACGCAGGAAGCACAAGAGAGCGCTCCTGGAAGGAGCTGAAAAGCAGGCTGCAGAGCTCTGGGGTGTCATTCCGGGGCCCCCTGTGTCTGGCTGGATAAGACTTAAGACGGGGAACACAGGAGGCTTTCTTGAGTCTGAGAACCTCTTACTTAGGGCCAGGGATTGAGCTGATATGGGTTTGCATGGTTCACACTTGAAACAGCACCAGAGAAGCTGAATCGGGGCTTCAATGCCTCACATGTGTTCTGCAGCTGCCCTCCTTGCAAAGGTTTTTCCTTTGCCAGACCGACGAGCTTTGGATGGGGGTAAGAAAATATGTCTCCCGCTGGGGTCTCTGAATGGGCTCTCCTGGTGCTGGGGGAGGGCGAGCAGTCCAGGAGCTTTGCAGCCACACAGACAGGCTCCTCACTCCCGGCTATGCCTCCTAAAAGTCATAGACACACCTAGCTCAGATCCCTCAACACTGCTGCACCTGGCCTTCCTCATTTGTCAAACGGGGGAGATAATACCTGTCTTCCCAGGTTCTTGTGAAGAGGGGAGATCATGCTCGTGAGGCGCTTGGCTGGCTGCGCAGGAGAAACTCCGCGGTAACTTCCTGGGGCGAGGTGCTTTTTCTCCCTGCATTCTGACCACCTGCAGAGGCATTTCCCCTGACTGTCCATGTAGGGCCCGGGGCAGTGCTTGCTTTCCTTTATTGGTTTTTTAAACAAAACAGTGCACTACTCCAATCTCCTTGAAGGTGTCAAATGAGGAGCTACTGAGTCTGTGCTGGCCTCCTGGAGCCCAGAAAGCCGCCTCTGAACCCTTTTCCTAACTGGGAGCCGGGTGTGGGGAGAGCAGGAGAGGAGGAGCCTTCTGCAGCCACAGGGCAGCCAGGGGGCGCTGTCTCAGGAAGCTGAAGAGGTGTGCATTTGGCTTCAGAGGTGTGGGGTGGAGTCCCAGCCCTGCTGTTGGACAGCTTGGTGACCCTGGGCAAATTACTTAGTCAGTTTGAATTTCAGTTTTGTTATCTGTTAAAAAAAGGCAAGGACAATAATACTTATCTCATAGGACTGGTGTATTAGCTGAGGCCATGTTTGTAAACTAAAATAAGAAAAACACGGCAAAAATATTAGTTAGATTTCAACACAGCTTAAATAAGGTAGGGCTGAGAGGCAAGGCAGGGTGGTTAAGCTTTTTTTAGGTATGGCTGTTTGCAAAGCATGATCTGCAGGGCTTGGCCTGATGATGATGTATGGGGGCACAACTGTAAAAATATAATTACTACTACTACCATTTACTAAGCGGGTAGTAGGTTCCTGGTACTTTTCAGAGTGCTTTTTATGCATTAATTAATTTAATTTTCAAACAGATGCCATAATTATGCCCATTTTACAGGTGAGGTAACTGAAGCACGGAAAGGTGAAGCAACTTGCCCAAGGTCACATGGCAGTAAGCAGTAGAGCCAGGGCTTGAACCCAGGCTGGCTGCTCCCCATGGCTGTCAGGAAACTACTGATAGTCAATCATCGTCTGCTTCTCCACATTCGGCTTGGTATACCCTTTCTTCTCCGGAGTCACTGCGCCCTCAGACCTCTCATCTCCTCTTCTGTAAAATAAAGGGCTGCTCTTCACTAGAGAATCTCTGGATAAACCAGCTCTGGATTCTTGTGTTAGGGAGAGGGTGAGTCCCCCGAGTGACCCCAATTATGGAGGGAACCAGGACAGGTCCCTTCCTGGTGGTATGCATTTATGAGTTACTTTAATCATTGAATACATAGTACATCTCTTCTACAGCATCGCTCTGATGTACAAATAAATAACCTTATCTTGTGATTTATCTATACATCATTGCGCTTCTCCAGAATCTGACCACCTTGAGGGCAGGGATTCTATTTTATTTTTTGCTATACAAAAGCATACGTAATAGTGCTATTGTTGCATTGAAAACAGCAAAAAGAAATCAAGAAGGTACTTATCTTCCTGGCAGCCCTATTTAGAAGGAGACTTTTGCTGGAATATTACTTAGAAAGACAGCCCTATCTATATCTACATATGCAAATGACTTGTCAGTGGACAGCTCTATGCATTATACATGGTCAACACTTAATGGTCTATTGAATGAATGAATCTGCATATGCAAACAATATGCAAATCTTTCCCTATTTTAATTTGACCCTTCGGAACATCTTCAGGAACTCTCTTGGGCCTAGGTTGTTTTAATGTTGCTAATTAAAAGTTTTTAAACACAGTGTTCGCTCTTGTCTGTGCTGAGTGAAACTGTTGTCAAGTTGGGAAAGGATGCTGGGCTAGACCAGGTTACTCAGGATTTACCCTGATTCTTCTGGTAATTCAGATGATGGCCTAGGCAAATGACTTTCCTCTCTGGAGGCATCAGTTTCCCCATATTTAAAAGAATGAAGGAGGGTAAGTTTCCTTCTGGTGAGACACTGTAACTTCCCATCTCCTGGTCATAGGAACATGATTCTGGGCAGTCAGTGTCATCCTTCAGCAATACCTATCTAGAAAGAAAAATCAAATCCCTCGTCAAGGATTAGAGAGTCTCCAACCCCCTTGCCCATTTAGAGAAATGAGGTTTTTGGCACCACTTCTCCCAGCCTGGGCATTGTATTCAATCATTTCTTTCCAAACCAAAGGATTTCAAAATA
This sequence comes from Gorilla gorilla gorilla, assembly GCF_029281585.2. Classification (NCBI taxonomy): domain Eukaryota; kingdom Metazoa; phylum Chordata; class Mammalia; order Primates; family Hominidae; genus Gorilla; species Gorilla gorilla. Next base: position 48,643,781 of record NC_073224.2, on the reverse strand, counting down.
AGAGGCTGCAGTTTTCTCTCTTAAATACAGCAAGCCAAGTGTCTGATTAATAGGGTGGGTTTGCATTGCCTTTCCCTCATGTGAAAATATTTATTTAAAAAAAATACTCTGATGAGAATACTAATAGCCAGAGAATCAGCTCCCTATCAGCCTCTTTGTTCCTTGACATTTGAAATGGGGGAAAGAAAGAGGAAAAAATCAACACCCGGATTTGAGGTGGTCATTGTTGCCTGCACCCACAGCCCCGGGAGGTGGGAGGCAGGATTCCGCCCTTTCTTTGGGAAAGGCACTGATGTGAGCGCTCAGCTCCTGGGCCACACTGGGGTCCTGCATCCTTAACCAGAAACACATGTGCATCAAAGCCTTGGATTGAAAGTGACACATTTTAAAACAAAAGTGCAGCAGCAATTCGCTTATCCTCACTTTCCTAATCCGCAAACTCTGTAATTCTCCCCAAAGTCCCTCAGGCTCAACTCTCCTCCCTGCCCCCTCACATTCCCTCCTCCTCAGAGGCTCAGCCAAGGCCTTCCAGCCCAGGCAGAAGGGAGGTCTCCTGTTACTGAGACCTTGCCCGCCTTGTAAAAATACACCTTGGCATGCTCTGCCTGCACCCTGGGAAGCCTTATCGCCTGGACTAAACAAATGTGCACAATCAAAATAATAGTCTGAGATGTCAAAATAAATGAGCAGGGGACATCTGGAAGTGTGGCTCCCCACGTTTTTTCTTTCCCTTCCCCAAGGTCTTTAGGTGCCTTAGGGACTTAACAGTTCAGTAGCTTTGGCTACAGGTAGAAGACTTACTGCCCCATGTATCACAATAGCACCTCTGAAAAGGATTCTTATTTTTGGTTCTAGATCTGGGTTAGTAGTTGACAGGGCCTCCTCCAAACGGAGGAAACCACAATTAGTTTTCTGGTGCAGCTGCTGGACATTGGTGGATGGCATGCTAAGGGTCTGGCCTGTCCTTCCATCTCTCCCCAGATACTGCATAGGGTCTTCAAACAATGCAGAGAATTTCTTAGGGGGTGGTGGGGGGTCTCTCCTGCATTTAAGACCTTCAGGAAAGGGTGACTTTACAATCTTTCCAAATAATTTTTGTTTCTGAAACTCCAAGCTGACAGTCTCCTTGCCCCAACTCTTTTAAATTACGTTAAACAGATGTGGTTAAAAAGCCAGTTTCCTGTAATCCATGGGGATGAGGTCCCATTCCCCCACATACTGAAGGTAAGTCACTGAGAGGCCTGCTCCTGTGCAAGATGAGACAATATTGCCACAGGAAGACTGCCTGGAGAGCTATTTATAAGCAGCATACCCTCGATGGGAAAATTTCCAGGCAGTGTGATCCTGCTACTGATGGATTCCTGCAAACCCTTCATGAAAGCATTTTCAGGGCCCACAGGCATTTGACAGACCTCAGGTAGGACTTACACAACCTTCAGCAAATCAACAGCAAGCTTTAAAGTTGTCAGTGCTTCCCCACATGTTTGAAGAAATCAATCCAGCTTTGATGACTCCAGCTGGGCGTTGGGTGTTGCACAATGCTGATGGGGCAGCTAAACAGGGTGCTCTCTGGGCCTCGTCTTTCTCATCTGGGGTCAGAATGGGTGCTCTCTACAGTCCTTACCAGCTCTGATGCTCTGTGATTCCATGACCTTGGTAGCTGGGGAATCATGTTCTTAACGTGTGCTCATGGGCCACACGCATCAGAATCACATGGGTGTTGGGCAGCAGAGGGAAGAGGCAAGCAGACCGACTGCGTGACTGCCAAAGCCAAGTCACAAAAAGGCGATGCAATTTCTACCTCATTGTAGGGAGTACTCACTCTTGGAGTCCTCAGCTGCCATGAGCAAGAATTCTGACGGTCTTGGGGGCCGCCTGCTGTCAGGAAGCCCAACACACATGGCAGGGACTTGTCTAAGGCACTGTGGTCAACAGTCCCAACTGATCCCAGCTTCCACTTCCCAGACATGTAGGGGGAGAAGCTTCCAAATGATTCTAGCCACTTGTCCTTCTAGTCAGCCCCAGCCATTCGTGTCATCCCAGCAGAGGCTGCAGACATTATAGAATAGAGATGAGCCGTCTTCGGTGCACTGTGTCTGAATTCCTGACTTACACAGTCTTTGAGCATAATAAAATGTGTTTTTAAAAATATCCCCAAACCTGGGGGTGGTTTGTTACAAAGTAGTAAATAACCAGAACAGTGTGCCAACTACTAGTACATCTAGGACATTCGGAACTGGGGTCTGAATGTTCACTACCTGGAGAGTGGCAGACCCATCTTTCACAATGAGCGTGAGACTTTGTTACTTACCTGGAGAAACCAGAAATGAAAAGCCCCATAGGTATTCCCTTTCTGGCCCGGTGTCCATGCATGCAGCCCCAGGCTCACAGGTTCCCCCTCCCTTCTCTCCACAGATGCCTGCTATCCTGGCCTTCTGGCCTCACACATCGGCCTGGGGCTGCCTGCCTGTGTATTGAGGGGAGCGGGACTGTTTAGTCTGCCAGGCACATTCCTGGATTTTTAAAATAAATACCAGATTATGAGAGACTCAGCCCAGTGCTGTCATTTGGCCGGGCCAGAGGCTTCTGAGGCAGCGCTTGGGAAGAAGCACCAGGAATGGCAGTTGGAGGCCACTGCCTGAAACTGGGAACTCTGTGCCAGCCATAATTTGTGGTGGAGATGTTTCTAGCCCTTTCTGAAGTTCCAAAGAAGTTCTAAGAATACTACTAGTAATAACAATTACCACCACTTTTTGAAAACACTATGTGTCAGACATGATGCTGGGTGATTTATATACATTCTCTCAATCCTCACAACAATTGCATTAGGCCCATTACACAGATGGTCAAACTGAGGTTTAGAGAAGTTGAATAACATTATCAAAACCATATACTTAGTAAGTGTCTATGGAATGGAGGTTGGCCTGACTGCCATGGGCCAGCTCTTAACATCTATGCTATTTTGCCTCTCCAGGCCTTGAAATAGAGAACAGAATCCCATGCCCCAGCACCCACTCCAAACACACACACACCCATCACCATCCTTTCTGCTGTTCCCAAGGCCCTTTCCAGTCTGTACGGAGCCATTCTCCACTGTGACTCCCTTTTTCTATTTCACCCTTCACTGGATCATTTTATGCCTCTATTCCCTCTGCTAATTCAAACTAATTAAAGTATAAAATAGAATAATTGCTTCCATCCCTATACTCTTTTCCCATCCACCCTGTGTATAGATTTATACTCCTTTTCTAGGAGTGGCCAGCCTGACAGGTTGGGTGAAAACTGGGGCTATCAAGTTTCTTTTCATCTTGTTGCTTGGTTTTTCACTTGGCTCATAGCCTGATTTTCCCTTGACTCGCTGTCTGACTTCCATTACACACTGAGGATATGGGAGCAACTTGTATGCATGCCCATAACGTCTGCTGATTCGCTGTCAGTGAAGCTGGGGCAGACTTTCTAGGAAAGAGCCAGGCATCCTCTCAGTGGAGCACCTGGGCAATTAACAGGATTGGGGAATCAGTTCCCAAATTTTCCCCTGGGACTGGCCGGTCTTAGATCTATTAACAGTACATTAACATTGACTTGTTAGGCAGTGACACTAACGACCCAACACTTACTAGTCCTATTTCTTAATTACATTTAATTAATTAATTGAGAGTGAAAGAGAATACGTGAGTGCTATATTGGATTGTTCTAGCTCTGTGGGGAGATGAAAACCTCTCTAGGCAGAATGTAAGACCAGAGACTTGGTTTTACTCTCACTATGTGTTCCACTCTCACGGCCCCAAGAATATTACATGTGTCATGTCTGGAGGATGGGTAGGGGAACAGAGAGGCAAGGGTTGGGGCAGGGTGGAAGACAGGGATGAGAGTAGGTTGCCCAGAGATTTGTTTTAGAGTGAAATGATGAAAAACCCATTCCCATGATATCTTAAAAGGTCTTAGGACTTTTAGAGAACTTGAAAGTCTTAAATTGCTGCCTCAAAGTAGGAAAATAGACAACTTACGATGATTCAACTTATGGTTTTTTTACTTTACAGTGGTGTGAAAGCAATATACATTCAGTAGAAATTGGACTTCAAGTACCCATGCAGCCACTCTCTCCTTCACCTTCAGTACACTCTTCAATTCATTACATGAGATATTCAACACTTAATTATAAAGTTGGCTTCGTGTTAGATGATTTTGCCCTACTGTAGGTGAAGATAAGTGTTCTGAGCATGTTTAAGGTAGGTGAGGCTAAGCTATGAGCTTAGTAGGTTAGGTGTATTAAACATGTATTTGACTTACAGTATTTCCAACCTACAATGGCTTGAGTAGGAGGCAACCCCATCATAAGTCGAGAGCATGTGTACATATCCATAACCAAACCAGCATTCCAGCTTTCTCTACAATGTTGACCCTTCAGCGAAGATGCTCATATGAGCACATGTGGCCCCATAAATCTCTCCTTAAGAACATTATGCTGACCGGGCGCAGTGGCGCACGCTTGTAATCCCAGGACTTTGGGAGGCCGAGGTGGACGGATCCCTTGAGCCCAAGAGTTCGAGACCAGCCTGGGCAACATGGTGAAACCCCATCTCTATTTCCATAAAAACAATTTTAAATTGTTCTGGCATAGTGGTTCATGCCTGTAATCCCAGCACTTTGGGAGGCCAAGGCGGGTGGATCACTTGAGGTCAGGAGTTTGAGAGCAACCTGGCCAACATGGCAAAACCCCGGCTCTACTAAAAATACAAAAATTAGCTGGGTGTGGTGGCATGTACCTGTAATCCCAGCAACTCAGGAGGCTGAGGCAGAAGAATCGCTTTAACCCGGGAGGCGGAGGTTGCAGTGGGCCAAGGTCATGCCACTGCACCACAGCCTGGGTGACAGGGCAATAGTGAGACTCTCTCTCAAAAACAAAACAAAACAAAATAAAAAATTTTAAAACTAAAAATTGAAAAAGAGAACACTGCTTTTGGTTTAGTCTCAGGCCCATCTTTTGTGCTTTTGGTGTCATCTTCTGGAGAGAGACAGAGCAGAGTCCTAGTCCTAGGACCTTAAACAAATTTCTATAAGATCTGAAAGAGACTTTAGAGTTAGATTTATAATCTCCATCTTTACAGATGAGGAAACTGAGACTCTGAGAAGTTGAGGGCCCAGGTTACCCTTGAAGTCAGAGGTGGGGCCAGGCCTAGAACACAGATCTCCTGGCTCAGGCTGAGGATGACTGGGTGTGTCATGTCCCCCTGCCCCCTCTTCATCACACACCATCTCTATACTCCTGAGAAATGGGGTCATGAGGCATGAGAGCTAGAATGGGCCATATAGAATGTGGCATGTGGGGCAGTATAAAAAGAAATTCCCCCTTTATTGTCTCAGCTGAGCCTCACACTGACCTTGTGTGAGAAACACTGAGGTTAAGTGACTTGTGCAAGGCCACTCAGATAGAGAATGGTGAAATGAAGTCCAAATCAGACCCATGGACTTCAGAGACAAGCCTGTTATCTGATGCAACTCCTCTCAGCTATAAAAGAGGAACCGAAGCTGTCAGAGGATTCTACTATCAGTGATAACACAAGCTGGACTAGAACCCAGGACATCTGACTTCATTTTGACAGATTATTCTCCTGCCACACATTCAACTGCTTCCTTGGAGACATCTGAGCTGTCTGTGAGTACTTAACTCACAGCTGGCCTCAGACAGATGGGCCTCCTGAGCTGTTCTTGGCTTTCATCTTTGGACTCAGCCCCTGGTGAAGTCACCTGGCTACCTATTTCTACACAATTTACGGCTCTCCAGGTGACAGGCCTAAGAGCTCCACCACAAATCCCCCTCAGACTTTGCCTCGTAATCACAGCTCCATCTGGTACAGGGAGCTCCCCCTACTAATATTTCGCTTGACCAGAGGCAGCCCATGGCATGAAACCCAAATTCTTCCTATCTCTGCTCATCGTGGCTGGCTACTGCTAAACCCCTCTGTTTGGTGTAGACTGTAACAAGAACTGGGTACCTGAAGCAGAAGGTGGGACAGAGGAGGGGTATTTACAGATAAGCTGTGTGGACACTTGGTGTGGCCAGGCTGATGCTCTCAGAGATGGCATCAGATATGGATCTAGGAGGTGATTATATTCTCTGAAACCCACTCATCTGCCTCCAGCCCTGACCCAGCCCCTCTTCTTTGGATACATTTTGAATGCATTTTCAGAAAGCGTCTCATTGGATAAAAAGATATGCAGCTAAAATATATGCCTTGGTACCTTCTGGGTCCCACTAAGGTCTCATTGGTCACTTCTTCTTTCCCACTTTGCTGGGCTCAGAGAATCTAAGAAAGAGCTCTTACCCAGAGCTACCTGCCTGGTCGTCTGCTACACACAGTGCCTCTTGAAAACATTGCATAAAATGTGAGTTTATTTAACCTCTGCCCATCGTTTTATCCACCAATATAGGTTGTCATTTATCTATCTGTCCTTTTTTCTGTATCTATATCTGGATAAGTGCCGGGAATGGTGTTATATTTTGGGTAGTGAGATTTGGTGACCTTCTGCTGTTTTCTTTTCTGTATGCATTGCTTGAATTTGTATAACAAGCGTCCACCATTTTTATTAAACAAATAATGTTTTCCCTTAAAGAAGAACAGGATAAAAGAGCATGTATATAATTCAATCTGATGTTATTGGGCTATTTGGGTACCTGTCTCTCTCTTGTTAGATTGCAATCAACTTAAGGTAGTGGCTAAGTCTCATTCATTTTGATGATTCCCAGCACTTTGTTCCCAATAAATATGTGCCCAGGAATAGTTCTTTTTAGGCCCACTGACTGTTTCATTGGAATGATAGGTCAGTGTTTATTTCCAAGACTGTCTTACCCACTCTAGGTTAGGCAAAGCTGTCTACAGATCCACAAAATTCCCATCTGGACCTGTTTATACTTCAACTGCAGAGGCCACATGAAAGAAGGTGAAAAAGACAGGTGGGTTCAAGAGGATCTGGATGTAATTGGCATGCAATTATCGTATGATTTACGTCATCTGTCCTCAAGAACTAATTTTCAAGTCAGAACTGCATCACTGCTTCCCTTAATGCTGTCGTGTGCACACTTATCTCTTCCTTACTTCTTCGCTCATCCCTCATCCCGATTCAGACTCCTTTTAAATTCGAAAAGAAAGGAGGTAAGGAGAGCTCTGGAAAGGGTAAGTTTGATCAAGGACACCTGGAACTCTTGCAGGATTCTCTGAGAATGACATGAGCCGGGAAGCAACTTGTGAAAGCTCTCTGGACCTTCAGCTCTACCAGCATCCTTCTCTAGCCTAAGTCAGTGTCCTCAGCTGCTGGGACAGACTGGCAATCCTTTTCCTCATTTCTTTGGCCTTTATTTTATTTACCCTGTTAAGAAAAATGACAAGACCCCTGCTACTGCTGCTGAACAACTATTAACCCACTGACCGAGTGAATGGAATGTGTCCAGCTTGGTAAGGTCTTTGCTTAGCTTTCTGGGTCTCTGTTGATCTCATGAATTCCCTGCCTTCCCTGCTTCTCTTTCCCTTCACCATGGCTCTCTCTGCATTTGCCTTCTCTCTACTCACACATATTTACAGGAAATACAGTCTCCATCCATCCCAGAGGGTGGAAGACTTGCTCAGCTGTTTCCCTACAGAGGGTAGAAGTCTATTTCTCAGGGCTTCCCATCTCCATAGGCCTGGTTTCAGCTTTCCAGAGCTGACCAGCTTATACTCTGCACCAGTCTAAGACTCACGCCAAGATTTTTATTTCCTTCTGGGGCCCTATCTTGGGTCTGCCTCTCCCAGGAGTGGGCCCAGCCCGGAGGCCTGGATTATTTACACCTCTTTGGCTCCCTTGAGCAGCAGACTCTGTGGGCCTGAGAGCAGTAAATCTACCTCCTAATCACACCAAGCTGCTCCGCGCAGTCTGGCCTGTTCTTGCAGGGCTGTTCATCACTTGCTGAGACAGGGGCTGTGGCCTAGAGTGAAGCCTCCGGGAAGTGGCTGGCCCCCGGCTGCTTCTCTCTAGCTCCCTGCAAAAGCCTACAGGCACTCTGCCTCTCTCAAGACCCCTGTGCTGCAAGCCCAGAGGTCTCTCTTCTTGGACTGAACAGTTTCTGAACAAAGGTGACAGATTATCAGCAGTTTCTTGGAGTTTGGAAAGCAGAGATGGGTGTTAGCACTTACCTGTCTCTCAGACATGACGTACAGGTAGCGCTGATCAATGGAGAAGGCCATGTCCCGGAGGATGGGGCTTCCGTCCTTGAGCACAGAGACCATCTCGTACTGGACCCCACCATGGGGGGGACCGTCGGCCCGAATCTGTGTGAGAAACAAGGATGTCCTCAGCATCTGCCCTCAGTATTCCCCTGTGGGCTACCTGCCTCTGCCCAGAGCAGGTAGCTTACAGAAGACCGTTGCTAACCCCCAGTCACGACTCCATAGACTGAAGTGCCACTTCCTTCAAACAGCCCAATTTCCACCAAAAGGAATCCTTTCCCAAGCAGTCTGAGTGTTCTGGGCCTGGGATTTCTGACAGTGGATTTATTTGTGTGTGCATATATGCCCTTGGGAATGATTTTGAATACCCCTATGCAGTTATTCTTGTGTGCATGTACATCTTTTTATAGCACTGTGTATTGTATGTGTGTGTAAGTGAGTGTGTGCTTATGCACACTCCTTCATGGTGGCTGGGGTGGGAAAGTCAACATCTGTTCACAGTATCTTAGCCTCAGACAAGTATGAAGGAATGGTGAACAATTTATATAAATCATCAAAAAGCTGCTCGTTAAGAGATTAAAGATTTTTGGATCCCAGGAGGGTCTTTCAGCCCCCAAACATATGCCCTGACTATCCACAAATCTACCCTGTGAGATGTGGGGAGCCAGGAATCCTGGCTTAGCCTCTCCAAGCCCATCCTAGGAAAATAAGTCAGAAAGGACTGAGATGTCATCTAGTCCAGTGCTTCTCAGCCCTGGCTGCAGATTAGAATCATCTGGGGACCTTTAAAAAATATGAATGCCAGGGCTACATCCATTAATCACAATCTCTGTGGGTGGGGCCCAGGCATCTTCTTCAGCTTAAAAGCTCCCCGGGTGAATTTAATGAGTAGCCAGGGTCGAGGAGAAGCGAGGTAGTCCTGCAGTTCTCACACTAGTGTGTCCTCAGAATCACCTGGAGGGCTTGGTGAATGCACTGTGAGGCCCACCCCCCAGAATTTCTGATTCAGTGGGCATGAGTGCTGAGAATGTACATTTCTAACAAATTCCCCAGCTGATGCTGATGATGTTACTATAAGGGTTTGAAAAGTACTATCTAGGCCCTTATGTTGAATGCTGACCTCAAAGAAAAGAGGTCCCTAAGGTCATACAAAAAGTTGGTGGCAAGGAGCCCTTGGTCTCAATGTGCCCCATCCCCAGTTTTTCTAGTTGTTAGTTTTCTAGTTTTCTAGTAGCTGACTCCCGACCAATATTCATGACCCCAGCCTGTTTTCACTGTCCTCTGCCCATCTCTAGCTCAAGCCCCACCTCCTCCATGAAGCCTTCCCCATCCTCTCTAATGGCTAATTAATTGCTCCCACTTTGATGCCTTTTTTTTTTTGCCAGACATTTTGTCCTAGGATTATGATCAATTGATTTGTTCATTGTATATGTACTAGCTAACATGTATTGACTACCTACTCGAATTGTTCTCTAATTGCTTCAGATGTGTGTAAGTCCTGTCAAATTTTGAAGGCAGGGATATCTTTTCTATTTATCTTATAACCCTCTGAGGACTAGCATGCGACTGGGAACATAGCCGGCGACGGATAAAAGGGAATGCTTGTGAAATGCTTGTTGAAAGAGCGTGAACTGTGCACCAACTGACAGCATATCCTAGAGTCCTTAGGGCTGAATCAAAGTGAGGTCAAAAGACATTTTCCCTGGAAGATTTTAAGATTAAGGCTTCTTCTCCCTTACACCCTTTGGATTCTCTCTTGGGCCCTTCATCATCTTCTCCCTCTGCCTGTTTCTCCCCACCACACTCAGAGCTCCTCAGGCCAAGGCACCATGACTTATTCATCCCAAGTGCCAAGCTCAATGCCTGATGCCACAACAAGTACACTAGCATGGATGGATGGATGGATGTGTTTTCAGTTCTTATTGGCTGAGTGGGGAAGGTCAACAGCATTATTGATTGCAGAGCTAGGGGAGTGGGAGAAGAGCTTCCATTCCTATTTCTCTACTGTCCTGAGAATCTGCATCTTTGAGGAGCTTGAACCAGGGCTTGGTCTGTACCTGTTGGGTTGGGATGGACTCGATGTACATGGGAAACAGACCATGAGTCCATCGTGGGGTGGGAAGCTCTGGCCCGGGGGTCCCCGGTGGTAGAAACAGCAGATTCTTGCCTGAGGCCCTTGTGCTATACCCCACGGATGAAAATGGTAGGTCAGGGTCTAGAGGCAAGGACACCATGTTCTTCTCCTCACCTGCTTTGCTGAGTGACTTGGGGGCTTCTGGGCCTGAACTTAAGGAGGTAACCTCAATGGAACCAAATAAACTCTTCTCAGCCATTCCTATCCCTCATCACTCCCCTTGTGGGACTTTCCCCTATGCTCCACTCTTGCCCTCTTTCTCCCTAGTGAATGGGCTTCCTGCTGTTCAAGGCTGTTGCCTTGTCATCTACCAGTAAAGCCCCTCCTTCCAGAAATGTTGTTAGAAGCCCATTTGTTTCATTTTCACAGGGTCAAGGGGATTCTAAGAGTCAGCAATGGTGTTACACGGCTGAGACCACCAGCCTGTAACCTGGAGCAATTCTGATGATGAGATTCAAGCAGAAGGAAGAATAAGAGTCTCTGTGTGGGAAAATGCCCCACAGTTAAAATGGTTCCCCTTGACATTCAAAGCAGCATTCTCCCTTAGATAGACAGACCCAAATTTCCATAAGATTCTTACAGAAATATCATAGCTTTTAGTAACAAAAGTTCTTGGGCTATTGCAGGAGGTAGAGGGCAGATGTGATTGCCATGACTTCTGGTTGGCCCGGTCTCAGTTTTCTGTCTCCATAAAATGGGGGTTTCAGGCCCTGCTTCTTGCCTGAGTCTGAACTGTGCCCCTCCTCTGAAGGGAAAGTGTCTCAGTGCTTCTCCCACCTTCCCTGTGACAGCTACTCCTCTCCAGGTAGATTTAAGCCTAATCAAGGTGCTGGCTGCGTCCCAGGAGCTGCAGAGCCAGGCCCCTCCCTCAAGCCTGGTCTGGGATCTCCTGCCCCAGCAGGCCAGTTAACCCTCTGCTGGCTGGAATAGTCCGCTATTTTCATGCTAATGGCACTTTAATATTCTTCATCTGCCTTTTCCTACATGTTGGCCTCTACCCTCTCCCAGAGCCTGGGCACTTGCGTGGATTCAGCAAGGCCTGCACACCAAGTCAGAAGAGAGAATGAATGCCATGGTGAGGGCCCTTCCTCTGTGGCCCCTGGGACCAGATGGTACCCGTGGCAAGATTAGAGCTGGAGTTGAACCAAAGACAACTTATCATCACATTGTCTGCTGCATTCAGTCAGGACCAATCCCAACCACTAATATTTTACTGAATCAGAGACCTAATCTGAAGGTTTTTCTTTTTCCCTGTCTGCAACCCCAATCTTTTAATAAGCCAGTTGAAGCCAGAATCAAACCTACATAAGTCTCAAATGTCAGAGGTAAAACCAAACCAGAACAGAAAATGTTGTTGGTACTGAACCCGAACTAAGCTATCCTATTTCATTCAGTCTAAATCCCAGAGAGAAATGTGGTATTGGCCAAGAAGTCTGTGACTCCCCCCACTCACCCCCGATCCACGCTATCTGCCCCAAGATGGAGTCACCTTTCAAGACACTTATAGGGGGTCAGAGAAGATGGAGAGTAGGGGCCAGGAGGCCAGGTCAAGGAGAAAAATGTGGGGCAGGGGCTGGCAGAGAGAAGGCAGCAGATCCCCTGGGCAGCAGAGGTCTTTCCCCTCCCTTGACCCCCTTTGCTCCCTTAAGGCAACACAGCAATGAGTGCAGGGTTTAAGTCTGGGCCTCAGGCATCCTGGGTTTCCATCCTGACTCTGTTCTTCCCTGGGGCTTGATTTCTGCCTAATGGCACACTTTTAGGTGAGTTACCTCTCTGAGCCTTAGCGTTCCTCTCTGAATAACTGGAAGAAGCAATCTGCTCGGTGCGTATCACAGGAGAATCATAGACTTATAAAAATTACTGGAGCTAATCTTGTCTAAACTCTTCCATTCAAAACTTCCAATCCATGATGGAACTGGGGTTCAAACCAGCCCCAGCTGGTGGGGTCCAGAGGAAAGCACATGGCTGATGGGGAGAACACCTTGTAAGTGACTAGGAAGAAGGCTGCTAATGTAGTTCAAGTCTGATTTTTCGCATGTCTCTGTCTTGGATAGGAAATTTTGGGTTTCAAAGCTGTCCTCTGTCTTTGCCAGAAACAGGATGGCCAGTGGTGAGGGGAGTGTCAAGGAGTCCCAAAACAAGAGTGGGATTTTAATAGCCAACTAATTGAGTTTATTCTATGGTGTCCCACAAAGTGACAGCAATAAACTGAACCAGCCCTTGCATGCGGTGCAACACCAAGATGCACAGGTCCCAAAATCCAACCAGGCAGCGGAGGATACTGGAGATGGGGCAAAGGAGGGAGGTGACAGGGACAGGTGATGTTATGCCCAGACCGTTAGTTCCCTAAAGAGGAATGAGTCACTGGAGTGTGTTTTTCTATTTGGGATCTTCTTCTTCTGGGAAGGCTTGACCTCGGTGGAAATGCAGAAGCTACTGGGGCTATTTTGCTTGGACAAGGCTCAGCAGCCAGATAGCACAAGGAACAGAAGAGAGTGACAGTCTTTACTGAGACCAGCAAAAGACAAAATGTGCCTAAACTACTTATTTATTTTAAGACAGGGTCTCACTCTGTGCCACCCAGGCCAAGTGCAGTGGCGCAATCACAGCTCACTGCAGCCTTGAGCTCCCAAGATCAAGCGATCCTCCTACTCAGCCACCCAAGTAGCTGGGACTACAGGTGTGCACCACCACAACTGGCTACTTTTTAATTTTTTTTTTAGAGACAGGGTCTCATTATGTTGCCCAGGCTGGTCTCAAACTCTTGAGCTCCAGTGATCCTCCCACCTCAGCCCCACGAAGTGCTAGGATTACAGGTGTGAGCCACTATGCCCAGCCTAAACTCTGACATGAGGACATTTAGTCTAGCTCTAGTAAGAACCAGAGACTTTACTATAGAATGGGTGACTATAGGAGACTGTAATCTCCTTCTCAGGAGGGTTTTAAACCCAGGATCACCCCTTTTGCTTCATGGTTAAATGTGGCCCTGCCTGAAGGCAGTAGGATAGACTTGGATTCTGAAAGGTTCTGTTCACCTAAAGAATTTAATAATAGCTACCACAGTGCTACGTGCTGTCACAGTACTTAACAAAAATGAACTCATTTAACACTTCCAAGCATTCCTGAGGTAAATACTATTTTAAATCTCATTTTATAGACAAAAACTCAGAGGCACAGGAGAGTTAGGCAACTCTCTCAAGATCACACAGCTGGAGAGTGGCGTAACTGAGATTCCCAGCTAGAGCCTGAATTCTCTGAAGAGGGGGCTAATAATGGGCAAACATAGCTGCCCTTGCCACTGAGCAGAGTAGATGGGTCATCTAAAAGTCCAAATCTCCCCCTCATCCACTCTTCCCCCTTTAGGATCCCAAGTTCAAAGTGGGACAATCTCCTATTTCCTGGGGACAACAGTAAACTCAGAACCTAATTTTTGGGGGCCTTACCTGGGGGATAAAACTCAGTTTATCAGGGCTGGCTTTGGGGCAGGAGCGTGTGAGGTAAAATCCAGCAGAGATTGAGCGTCCAGTCCTCCAGTTGAAATGAGAATGAAATAGTAACCCTATTAGTACCTTTCCTTTAAATCACAGCTATGTCTGGACAGAAATTAATGTCAGCTTCTTTTCTTGAATATCCAATTCCAATCAGCATATCCAATTAACTCGCTTACCTGCAGCCCCCTCTAAACTCCTTTTCTTGTGCTTCGATTTCTTCTCTAGTTAGCCCTAATTTATGGAGCCCTTTGGTACTCTAATATCACATTATTAGTAGTAGTAGTAGCAGTAGCAGTAATAGTATATATATATATATATTTGGTTTTCTGCAAGAGCTGTGGAAGAGCAGTAGAATTGGGAATCTTCTTTTTGGGTTTCTTAGTAGCAAAGAGATTGGTTTGAAAGGCATCACCACACAGAAGGAAGCACTGGATCATGTCTGCAGGGCTGGGATTTAATCCCAAGTTTTTCTTTCATTGGCTGTGTGACTTCAGACAAGTCATTTCACTTGTTTATGTAATAGTTTCTGTAGCTGTCCCATAATGGTGGGACATAATGGTCCTTAGCTCAAAAAAGATATTGTGAAAGTAAAATGAGTTATTAGCTATGAATGTCAGTACTGTCCAATATTGATTTATTATGTGCCTACCATGAGCTAGGCCTGCGTTAGGAGCTGCAGATACGTGATAAAGGATAAGGATCCCCTCAGGAAGCCCGGTTATGGGGAAATGGACAATTTATCTGGTCTTCATGAACACAGGGGTCACCCCTTGTGAGAAGAGGTTTGCATGGGGGTCCCAGGGAGACCAGCACGGGGGGCGGAGCAGCATCTCACCTGGCCTGAAGGAGGCCCTGAGGGGGTACTTCCTGGAGAAGGTGAGGCCTAAGCCAAAATGCAGGAGCGGAAATGTGAGTTCTTTGGAAAACGTACAGTGTAATATAAATATAAAGCTGTTCTTGTTATGCCTGAGCTCAGATTTCTCAGAAACTTGGTCTCTCAGACCTAAGCATTTGGAGAGGATGAGACTTTTGACACAGAGTTATTGAGCGCTCAACATCACTCTCAGAAGGTCTCAGCATCTGACGTCCTCAAATTCACTTCAGAAGAGGCCTTTATCACTTGCTTCTACCTCTGTTCACCTAAGGACCCTATGCTTTTGTGGTCTATTAACATATATGTGGCATGTGAATGTGTATGTGTGTGGCATGTGTGGTGTGTGTACATATGTGGTGTGTGTATGAGTCTGTTGTGTGTATGTGTATGATGTGTATGTGTTGTGTGTGTATGAGTCTGTTGTATGTATATGATGTGTGTTGTATGTGTGATATGTATGTGTGGTGTGTGTAAATCTGTTGTGTGCATGAGTGTGGTGTGTATGTGTTGTATGTACATGGATGTGGTGTGTATATGTGGTATGTGTGTACGAGTCTGTTGTGTGTATGAATGTGGTGTATATGTGCTGTGAGTGTGTATGAGTATGGTATGTGTTGTATGTGTATGTATGTGTGGTGTGTGTAAGTCTGTTGTATGAGTATGGTGTATAGGCATTGTATGTGGTGTGTGTATGCAGTATGTGTGTAGAAGTGTGGTGTGTGTATATTGTGTGTGTGTGTGTGTTCAGACCTTTAAGGAGGTGAAAGGTGGAGAGGGCCTGGTGCTGCCGAGGCTGACCCTGGGAGTGAGTTAATGAGAGTGTGTCTGCAGTTGAGCATTTGGTGCTGCGAGAGAAGATTCAAGCTGAAGATTATTTTTGTAGAGCTTCATGACCCGAATTATTTATAGATTTAAGTCTTTGGTAAATTCTGTCTCTGAGACTCTTCCTCCCTCTATCCTGTACCTACATTCACACACTCACATACACATACACACACACTCTCTCACATACACATTCAACAGCAGCAACAGCAGCGGTGGCAGTCCAGGGTGCCTGTTGCTGGCCCCGCCCTCTGAGCTGTGAAAACATTAACTAAGCTTGCAGAGTCACAACTCAGCAGGCTGAGGCTCCCTGGAGGACAGCTAGGAGCCTGGCCCTAAATGCTTAGCTAATTGGAGGGGGACGCAGGAGCCTGGAAAACTTGGCCCGTGGTTTGCACTGAGCTAGCAGAGGAGAGGAAGAAGGGAAACAGGGATAAGGGTCTCTCTTTTCCATGAAGGGGAAGGAGGTTGTTAAGATGTTCTAAGCTTTGAGAATTTCTGCTGCTCCCACCCTTACACACACACGCACATGCACACACACAGTGCTTCCAGCACTGGTCCCCAATGAGTTGTTGGTCAATCTTCGGTTGACACTGGAGATTGACATTTCCATGTACAATTATTTCTATTTCTGTCCATGTTAAGAGTCTGCCCTAGATATTCAACTAGGGGTGGGTGGAGCTAACAGCGGGGTGCATGGGGCTAGAGAGTCCTGGATTTCAGGGGGCCAGGCCATGGAGATCTTTCTCCTGGAATGTAGGGAAGAGTCCCCAGAGGACTCACTTGTTCTCTGGACTTTTGCATCTTGGGACAGTATGAGAATTAATAGCCTGGCTAGTAAGGATAGTAGCTGTAATGACTATTTATTGAGCATTTACTATGAGTAAGGTCAGTGTTCAAGGGTTAGGGTGGGGAGATTGGCTGGTGAGGATCTCCGGAGACCAGTTTTCTGTTTCTAAATTGTGGCATCTCTGCTCCCTCATCAGACAAGGGTGGATGAGGATGGCCAAGCCATCACTGGTGTATGCTGCTCGTAGAACTAAGAGGAGTGGCCACTGCTCCATGCCTTCCTACAGTTAATGACAAACTACACTCACAAAGGCACCAAGCACCCCATCTCTGGGGCCTCTCCCTTTGCTACTCATGAGAGAATGACACAAAGAGCTAGAAGCAAAAAGAATCCAGACCTCTGGGTTCTACTCTTGGAGAATTTTGAACTCCAAGGGCCAGGACAAGAGCTCATGAGAGGTGAATTACACTGGGTGATTCAGGAACACGGGGCTCAGGCCTTAGTCCAACCCCACCTTTAAACACTGCTCCAGCTTTAGGCTTGGGCAGGTCAGGAGGCTGAGGGAACAAGACGAAGCTGCCAGGGGCAGAGGAAGCATTTGATTGTTCTGGGAAACAATAAGAGAAACACAGTGGAGACAGCCGAAGCATTAAGCAGCCTCAGATGAAATCAAATCATGCAGAAGCAAAGCAATAATTCACATGGAGCACACAGAGTTGGGGGTGTGTAGCTGGAGGGGTGGTAGGAGGAATTAATACAGAATAACGAGGAACTTCTGCCAAATCTGAACCTTTGTTTACCCCAAGTTCTAGTAGTGTGGGCACTCGGAATCTCCATTCAAGGCACTGCACACAGGTTCCTTTCCTGGAGATGCCCTGGTTGTTTCAGGATAGAATTGAACCTCTTAGGCTTTTTGAACTGGAATGATTTAGAGCCACTCTTTCACGTCTGTGGGGAGTGCAGGGCAGCCTTTCTCACCAAGCTCTGAAATAGGGTGTGGTGAGAACTGATGGAATTAGGCATATTGACAGGTTAACTACCTTGGAAATGCCTGTCTCACTCCTCATAAGGGGGCAGGACAAGGAAACTAGCACTTCCTGGGACTGGATATACATGGTGCTTTCAAATAGCTTCTCTCTCTTTATAAGTTTAGTTCAACACATTTATTGAGCATCTATTCTATGTCAACCCATGTGCAAAAATTCAGGGATATAAACATGAATACTCTTCAAAACTCTGAGGTAGGCATTCTCATTTTATAGAAAAAGACATGTTAAGTGTCTATTGCAGGATCACACAGCTAGAAAGTGGCAGAGCGAAACTCGAAGCTGAATCTGTCTGATTCCAAAGCCTGAACTCTTTTATTCTGCCTCCCTCCAGAGCCTAGGCTTTCTCTAAGTTAAACAGGAGGACAATGCCTACATTAGGACTAAAAACTACATTTAAAAAGCACTGGGTGCCTCTGGAGATAAGTCCTGGGGAACAAAATAGATCATATAGCTGTCTCCTCCACTGTGACAAAGAAGGCCACCTGCAGTCTGAAGAAAGGAGCAAAGGATGGGGTGTTTAAGAGGGTTATTACTCTCTTTAATTAATTCATTCTTTTCTTTTCTATGGCCTGAGATTGCCTTGCATTTTATAATCTGGAACAGTAATCTTTGCTTTGATTAACACTGAGGATGGCATTTCCAGCTGTAGGGATGGGAAGGGAGGTCGAGAGCGCTAAGCACCATTATCTGACACTGGACTTGTGCCTAAATGCAGGAGACTCCCAGAGATTTTAAAAGAAGTCATTAAAAACACACACACACGTGGCATGTGCCCGCCATGGTGCAGAAAAGCCATGGTAACCGAGAGAAATGGAGCCTACAACCGTGCCATTGAATCTCTCTTCCCATTGCTAGTGCGCTGGGGCTGAGTCTTTCTTGCCTCTTATCTGGGCTACTGCAATAACCTGAGAAATCTCCCTGCCTCCAGCATATTCTTGTTCTAATCTATTCTACCAAACACTGCCAGATTAATCTTCTTAAAACACTTGTTCGATCCTGCCTTTTCTGTATGCAAAATCCTTAAATTTCAGGTGTTGGTAATTTTCTTTCTCTTGCTTAACTCAGTCTCCTAATTTTTTTATGATGAACATACACTACTTTTGGAATAATGAAAAAAAGTAAATCATGGCATGTATTCATGCATACACATACACACACACACACACACACACATACACACACACACCCCACCTTCAATTGTCCCCTTTAATAATTTAGAAGAGTTCATACTCCTCAGTTTGTCATTCAGGGGTCTAGCTAACATGGCCTTCTCACCATTTTCCAATTGCATCCCCAGCTTTTTCGTCTTCACGCCTTTGCTTGACAATTTATTCTACCTCCTAGATCCTAACCATCCTTCAAGGCCTTATCCAAATGCTACCTACTCCACGAAGCCTGCACCAATCCTTCCTTGGAACTCCCATAGCATCTAGAATGTCTCTTGGCACAGTTACTTGTAAACATATGCAGTCATCTTTCCTAAGATAGTCAGGCTCCTGGAGAAGAAACCATGCTTTGTACAGCTTCGTATGCCTTACTACACTTGGTACTGCCCTGCACACAGTAGGCTCTCAGTAACACAGGCTGATGGAATGAAGGAATCCCTGTTGCTGAGACTGGGCAGGAGTAGAACTTTACTCATGGCTCACATTGACTGAACCCCTATTATTGTTTGATGTCATGCTAAAGGCTTTATGCACATTTTCTCATTTAATCCTCACAACAACCTAATGGGGTAGGCACTACTATTATCCCTAAGGCTGAGATGAGGAAACTGAGGCATAGTAGGGTGAGGTAACTTCGCCAAGGTCACAAAGCTGGTAGGCAAAAGAGCCAGGATCTGAACTCTGTTGGGTCTTCATTTTTCTAGGCCTCTGTTTTTCCATCACTAGAGAAAAATGAGTAGAGAAAGAGGGAATCTCGTTCCATGCCATCCCAACCACCCGAAATCTTCTGGAACCTGGCGTGTAAACACCTATCCACATTTGTTTCTGTCAAAATGATCTTTTCTGGCTCCCCAGTGGACTGGTGAGAGCTCTTAGGAGGAAAGTAGTATAAACACTCAAGGTACTGCTATGAAAAGGACTCCAGGACCACTAAGCGGAAACCCTGCTGGCTCAGACAGGTGGAAAGCAAGAATTGAGGTTACGAAGATGAGGTCAGAGTTGGGGTCTGAGGAACAGGGTAAGAGGAGAAGGGAGGGAAGGGAAGTCAAGCCAGAAAGCCTCCATCCCCTGCAGTCCCCGGCAGCCAGCCCAGGGGTACCCTGTGTGCTCTGGTCTGCCTGACTGCTTGGCAGAGCCCAAGGGCAGAACAGACAGCTGGGGGAGGGTCTAGCTCTTTTAAAAGATTCTGTTTGAATAGCTGTCATCTTCACACCTTTTCCCATCTCCCCTCCCAGGAGAGGGGCTTTAATAATGAGCTGCTTCATGAAAACAGGCCCCTAATTAATTCATTGCTATTCTTCCGGGGCCAGATCATTCTAATCAAGGTGGGGTGGGGGTGGGGTGGCAAGTAAGGATTGTCTCGATCTGCTTGTTCTTCCATGGACTCTCTTTGCTCCCTGCCATCACTGCTCCAAGACCCTCCCCGGTCACCTTGTTCTCTTTGGCCGGACACCTGCTTGTCCTCAATGCCCACCCCCTTTTTGTGCTAATGCCCCACAGCTGCTGGGCAGAGTGCCAGCGTGAAGACTCTGCTGGTGCTGGGTACAGTACAGCAGGTGCCCGGATCTCACTGCAGAGTGGGAGGAAGAGAAGCAGGGCTTGGCCCTGTGAGGAAGGAACTTTGTCCTGCCTTTTCTCTGAGCATTCTCAGAATATCCAGTGGGCTCAACGGTAGGCAAAGTGCAGCCTCTATTCTTCTCCTCAGGACTCCCCAAATCCTCCTGGCCCCTGAGAAGTTGGCACTACCTAGGATTCATGTGCTGTTGGGCCTGGACAGCCACATCATCACACCCAAAAAGTGGCAGTGGCTGCAGAGGATGTGCATGGATGACCAAGGACTAAGACCAAGGGAGCTACACTAGGGCCAACTCAAAACAAAAATAACCTTAAAAAAATTCTCCCCTCTCCAAGTCAGATCACAGCAAGAGACAATGGAAGTGAGAGACTGTACAAGTCTCGCCTTGGGCAGTCTCTTCACAGATTTTTTTGATTTCCTTTCTAGATCTTCCAAGCTCTGCACTTCCATCTTCCCTTCCGATAGACGTTGATTGTCCAGTGAAGGCTGATGTCTAGCTCACTGGGGTGGAGGCCACGCAGGGGCACTCAGCCAAGGGAGTTAATTCTCACTTTCCTCATCTACAAAACTGGTAACACAACATGCCAGCATGACAAGGCAGCGGCAGGAACAAATGAGATAAGGAACGTGAAAGCATTTGGGAAACTGGAAAGGAAAGCATGAAAGAGAGGGATTTTGGATTGATTTATCTCTGATTCATAGACTTGGGTGGGACCAGACTGAGGAGGAAAATTGGGCTGGGAGGAGATTCTTCAGGGGGACATGGGGGAAACTGGTACCTCCTCCTCTGTCCTTTCCAAGGGAGCAGGACTGCGGGGAGGAGGAGCGGGAGGCAGCAGAGCGTTAGCAGGTGCGTGGAGCGGGAACCCCTTGCATAGTGGCAGTTCCAGCCTGCTTTTGAAGGCAGCCTCTCAGAGCAAGGAGGAGTTGTTTGACTAGGGTCTCCACAGGACCGGTGCTGGGGACACAGAGGGCCGCAGTCACTGGGCCGAAAGGATGGCAGCCTTCTGTCTCAGACCCTTTTCACTTTGTGAAATAGAGAAAAGCAAGGGGGAGGCTCCAGTCCTTCACCCACAGAGAGAAGGCAGCTCGGGGCAAACCTACCCACTGCTAATATGCTCCTTAAAAAGCCCTGAAAGGAGCTGTAGCCTGGCTTTTGTGTAAAGTACTAAAGCATCCCTCATTCTGCCCCTCCACACCCCCATTCTTCTAGGATTTTTTTCTCTTAAAAGAGTGCTCCACCTCTCCAGGGACTGGAATCATTAACTGAACAGCACTTTGCCTCTCATAGCTTTTGACAATTTGGCAGTAAGTTGGAAAGTACCAGAGAAACTGCAAAGAAGCGGAGGTGAGGATGGGGAGGGCAGGACCAAGGGGATGTGCCTGGAGGACCCGCCTAGGGCCTACCTGACTCCTGGCCCAACACCCAGCTGCACTGGACTTGTCCCACCCTCCCTGCCCTGCTCTGGCTCATGGGATGCTGGGCTCCAGCTGTCACAGCGGTGTGGTGGGGTGTGCAGGGGAACATCACATGGCTTCCCATCTTCACCCCCTCTTGCTATAGCCTGGAGGCTGCCTGGGGCTGGCTGACAACCAATCTGGACAAAGGGATCCCTCCAGGAAAGGTGGGAGTTAATGCCCTTCATTCTGCCTGACACCAGGACCTCCCCATGAAGCGCAGTGAAGGAGTACCTGAGGCTTACGGAACGGAGAGCCTATGTGGCTGGTGAGGGAGGATGGCCTAAATAATGACCCTGGGGCAGCAAAATCCAAGTCCTGGGCATTTCCTAAGTGGGGAAAGCAGGGTGAGAGAAAGGAGGGTTATGGATTTCCCAGTCAAGTTGTGATATAAACAGATCAAAGGGAGAGGTTTCTCGGGTTCCTGAGATGACCTATGTTGGAATATTTCCAGTTCAGCTTTAGACATCCTGACTATTGGGAAGCAAACGGCTTTGGGGGCATTCATCGAAAGAAGCAATGAGTCTTCAGCTTCCCTGGAGTGGATCGGAAGACTCTTGCTCCTCTCTCCCCACGAGGAACTCATCCCTATTTAACAATCCTAGAATGTGAACATGGCTATACTATTGAGCACATGCTACGAATTGGACATGACGCCAGGCATCTTATGTAAATGATTTACATGCAAATCATTTACAAAACCCATTTCACTGATGAAACCCAAAACCCATTTCACTGATGAAGAAACTGAGGCTCAGAGAGGTTAAGTAACTGCCTTAGGCCACACAGCCAGCCAGTAGTAGAAAGGCATGCAAACGAGTCAGTTTGATTATAAAATCTTTTATTAATCCATTTACTTCCCTAAAATACACTCACCTTTGTCTTGTGTATAATGTTAACATCTTACTGTCTGTCATTTTAATGCTCTTATTCTGCTGTCTGAGCCTCATCTAAGTGCCAACATAAATTATAAATTCCCAGATGTAGAAGTTGAATCTATATAGTTCATTTTATTCAACTTTTAGCAGAGTGCCAAGCATGACAGGGTGCTTAAAAATTGCATTCTATACTTGAATCAAGTGAGAGCTCCAGAAAGCCGTAAACTTGGACCACAAAAGCCAAGCCAGTAAGCTTCTTTTTCCCTCACAACCTCATATACTTATTTTTCAGCGTTTGTTACTCCATGAGAATAACACATCGAATGCTGCTTGTTGCATGGAAGTCATAGCCTTGGCACTTTGTCAGGAGCTAATACAAGAAATTGCCATATAAAAGAAGCATCTGATTTGGATGTCAAACTCTTGTCCTGGTGTCTATACAGGTCTCACATGATAAATCACAGAATGTAATGTCTGGGAAATGTCCTGAAAAGTAGGGACACTGCCTTCTCTCAAAGTGTAAAGATTTCTTGCTTATTTCATTTCCCTTTATGACTTGGCTGCTGGGACACTCAGGCCAAATCTCATGCTGGATCCTGGTGCCTATGTTGACCTTCTTGGTAACATATGTGTTTCTACTCCCTTTATGGCTTGGCTTTTCTAGTTCTAAGACAGTTATCATTCCATGTTGGCCAAATCTTTTATTGTAAGTCATCTTAATTCCTTCTTTGGAAAGAAGTGAGATATGAATACACACAAATAATTATGCTCAGGTCTTTTCTTTGTACCCTATGAATCTGTACCTGTTGTACATTGCCTCAAAATATTCTCAGATCTTTTTACTCTGTGCTTATATCATTTGCCTCTTTAAGGAAGAGTTGGCCAGTGGATGTTTCTGAGTGAGGGTCTGGGCTACTCTCAGGATGTTGTAAGTGAGGGGCTGGATGACAGGGGTGAGGTGGGGAGATACCACTCAAAATGGAAAGCCAGTGGTTGATTTGTATTCCACTGCACTAATAAAAATTCATAGACTCCTGGGAAGAGTAGCTGTATAAGGTTCTGGGTTCAAGTTCTGGGTATTTGAGAACAGTGTGCTTGTAAGGAGAGCCACGGGGGTGGAGGAGAAACTCCTGTGGGTCTGGCCCATAATAAAGCTCTGTAATTATTTGTAAAATGGAAGAATGAATGAATAAATTAATGAATGAATACTTTTCTGGCCAAGAGATTCTTCTCATAGGAGAGAAGGCAAGACTGTTTGGCAGAAAGCCCCATCTTCAGGCCACAGAGGAGACTCAAGATCACTAGGAGCCCAGCAGAGTCCAAGCTTTCCACGCCATCCTTGTCCCCAGCCAGGCCAAAGCATTCCTCACTTGCACCATGTGCTGTGAAACCAGGCCAGTGTGCTGGACACTAGGGGAAAGAGAGTGGGAAGTGGGAAAGAAGGAAGGTAGGAAGGAGGGAGGACAGAAGCCTAGGTACAGCTTCTGATGCCTTTCTCTTCTTTCCCCGTTGAAAGAGACAGTCACATAAATACTAGTCCACAGTGAGTGTGGGGAGAGAAATGTTGGTCTCTAAACCTGTGTCCCTCTGTCTGTTTTTACTCAAAATCTCCTCTTAACACCCACCTGCCTCTCTCTTTCTCCTTCCCTTCCTTGTCTCTCTCCCATCAATCCCCAGATCTCTCCATATACATTGTTTCTTTCTCTGTGCTGTCTCTACTTCTTTCTCCCTGTGTCTGTCTCCTCTCTCATACATACACATGACCTCTCCAAGATTCCCAAAAGAGAAGCTCCTCAGAGACCTGCATTTCCCCCTGTCTGCCCCAGACTCCAGAGGCAGTTAAGGGCAGAAGACACCAGCCCCAGAGCATGGGGGCTCTACCACCTCCAAAACTGACCTGTGCCCAAACCTGGACTTTCATTCTAATCCCAGTGGCCTTGCCGACATCAGTTGGACTAATTTTTTCCTGTAATTAAAAGGAACACCCCCCAACTCCATCTCTAATCCCACATAATTAGCTCTCTGATTGCCAGTGCTGGGCAGGAAACCTCCTGTTTGGAGAGGGATTTTGGACAGAAAGATTAGGCAAACACTATGCAGGAAGCTGCGCTGGGAAAACAGGCTGTTCTCAAAGTTTGTTGTTAAAAGAGATTTGTGGTGGGCAAAAGGGCCTGATTCCCTACAGGTGGTCTGAGCTGCCTCTGACCCTGTCGGGTTCTCCAACAAATGGGTCGCTTTTCTTGGCTTTCAAGATCCTCCCTGTGGTGGAGCCCTGCGGTGGGCTCTATCTCCAGCACATGGGGCAAGGAGTATTCCCAGGAAGCACATTCCTTCCTGCTCCCGGGGAGGACTGTGCTTCTCTGCATGGGAGAGGGAGGGAGAGCCGCATAGGCATCCACCCCCACAGGCTAGCTGGGCAATGGTCAAAGGTTACTGAAATATGGCAGGTGACAACAAAACCACCATGACTCCAATCAACCTAGGAGTGGGAGAAATGCCAGGAAAATGGGGAAACCCCTTCCCTAGAGGCTCTGGGGAGGGCTCCTCAGAGCTGGGCATTGATTCTCCCAGCCAATGCTGTCCTTTGTCCATCTAACAGGCACTGCATTATCATCTGCTAGGCTGAGGGTATGCTGAAGGTAATGACATTTTGTTTGTTCCTACCACCTAATTTTTCTTTTTTGATCTTCATGATCATCCTGTGGGGGGAAGTGTCTTCCCATAGAAGAGGAACTGAGTCCTGGTGAAAGCACACAACTCCCTCAAAATCACCAAGCAAACCGCTGTGGAGCCCATGCTAAAGTACCAGGCTCCAGGAAGACGGCTGCCCCTGCTCTTTGCACAATCCCACGTCCTCCAGCTCATGCTCTTTCTGTCTTGAGAGTTTGGGCATTTAGGATGTTGGAGTCATGGGAGACTGGGGACACCAGCCATCCAAGGGGATTTAGGACTCTGACAGCCAGGGGCTGGTCAACTCCTCTGTGAAGATCTGAAAGTCTGGTGCTACCGTGACACCCACTTGCAATTCTTGCTGACATGGACTGGAGCTGGCATTCTCAGGCCCTCTAAATAACCTCAGGAGGGCCGGATCTCTGATGCTGCTTCGCCATCTCTGTACTACTCAAAGCCGTAAGATTATTCACTCTGGTTCTCAGAGAGGAAGGGGCAGGAACTGAAGCCAGGGGCTGGTGAGTGGGAGGGTGAACCTGTGCTTCCAGAGCCAGGGAGGGACAGCAGGGGCTGGTGGGCTGGCACTTGGGGGATTTTACAGCCTGCTGGTTGAGGCGCCTGGCCCTGCTCCTCCACCATGGCTTCTGCAGTGAGCTCAGGACATGGGGGAGGGAGCCAGGCCATGGATGGATTCCAGATGGGCTATCAGGTTTGCCCACAGTCGACTGTAAGGCTCCTCTGGTCTCGGCAGCTCCCTCAGCTCTGATTCAGCTGCACGCGGAAGGCCTGCTATGGAATGCCAGTGAAACCCAACCCGTCTCTCCCACCAGAGCCTCCCTCACTCCTTCTGCTACCAGAGATAGATAGCATGTTTTTTCTCTGTCCCTTCTTCCCTTCATTAGTACAACCCCCCTGCCCAGAAGTAGAAAGTGTTAGTGCGGGGAATTTAGTTGACAGCTGGGCCTCTGGCTCTGGAGCTCTGAACTATTTCCCCCTGGGAAGAGTAGCTGTATAAGGTTCTGGGTTCAAGTTCTGGGTATTTGAGAACAGTGTGCTTATAAGGGGAGCCACGGGGTGGAGGAGAAACTCCTTGTGTCCCTCTGATTGCCAGATCAGTCTAGCTGGCCCTGACCCAGGCGTGGGAGGGAAGAACACAGAACTAGGTAGAACACGGCAGCCAGATATCTGATACTCAACAGCATCTCATTGTTGCGTGGCTTCCACACAGGAACATCATCTCATTCAATCTGCCCAACAAGCTGGAAGAAAGACAAGCCTTCTTTATCCCCATTCTGCAGACAGATATACCAAGGCTCTGAGAGGTTTAGAGCACAGATTTGGTTTTGGTCTCCTGAATCTTGCCATAAACATTTTTGAGGACCTGCTATGTGCTAAGGATAGCATTCATGCTCTGGGGCACAGAAACAAATGCAACACAGATCATGCCACAGAAACCAGTGCTGTTTTCCTATGTCACATAATTCATAGATTAATTATTCTCAGAGAGGGCCCACTGGGCCTTGTACTATAATAGACTTTTACACGTCCCCATCTCTCCACTGCTATTTTAAAAAGATCAAGTTCATTTCTACCTTGTAGAGATAGGAATTACTGCAAGTGGCATGAGGGAATCACATCAGGATTTCCTGCCTCAGTTTCCCCTTTGTTATCAAAATTCTGCTTTCTGGTGATTTGCTTCTGGAGTTTTCAGAATATTCCATCTCAGCCTCCTCCACCCAGAGCTGCTGCTCCTAGTCTCCCAGGTCTGCCTTGGGTCCTTTGTTAATGACTGGCAGGCTGGAGGTGATGTTGCCTTATCAGGGTTGATTAGTTGGGCTGAAATTTACATTTTGCTTCAGAAAACCAGTCTGGAATCTCTGGCAGAAAGCAGCAGGGATCCAGCTTCAATAGAGAATGCCCCTGAGGCCCAGGCATTTGAATGAACCACAGAAGCCTTTTCTACCCTCTCCCTCTCCTTCCTCAATCCCCTTCTCACCTCTCCCCTCACACCGGAAGGCTGGTGAACTGCAGCAAAGGGCTCTCTGAATGTGCTTGCAGAAGAAAAGGCTTTATTTTATTTTTTGCTTCTTCAAAGAAAATGTGAAGCTCCCTCCAGCCTCTCTGGAGAATCAGCGAGGGAACAGTCTGTCTCAAAATGCCATTAAAACATCTCTCAAATTAAAAACAGTCCTGAAATGTGCAACTTCACGAGAGAGTAGATTACTAATACGCAAATGGTGGACTCTGACCACCTGAGGGCACGGACGAGTGGCCAAGGCTCTGTCCTGTGGTGCACGAGTGTCCTTGGGCAGGACATTTAGGCTCTCTGAGCCTCAGCTTCATCCCATTAATAATAATAAAAAAATTGTTATCTTTCTCCTCCCTAATTTCAGGGTGCTTTGGAGGGAGAAGTGGTCCTGTTACTCTCAGAGATAACGGTCTTGGTTCTCATCACATTCATCTCCAGCCTCTCTCCCCTGCCCTCCCTTTTTCTCCACAGTCATGGTGCTATTTTAAGTTGAGGCTTCCAGCCAAAATCTGTACTTTATTAATTACGCGTCAACTACTCTGTGTCATGTTTAATGCATTTTCCAGATTGTATTGAATCCACAGTAAAAGGAGGAGTCTGAATGTGGCCTGGGTGCCTGGCAGGGTAGGTGCTGGGAGGAGAGGGGGAGCAGGAGCCAGCCTGTGTGTGCCTCAACTTGATCTCTCCCCTTCTTCGCCCTGGAGTTTCCACTGAGGCCAAGCGTAAATCCTGCTTGTAGCTCCTTAGAGCTCTCTATTTAAAGAACACGCAGCACCCTGTGTAGAAGCACAGCACCCTGATGGGAAGGTAGAAAAACCTGCCTCATTAGGAAAGGCCAAAGGGCTCGGGACAGCTGACATCCATTAGCAGGAAGGGCAGAAGGCTGAGGGTGATTGGAAAATGTGACTCAGTGATATGCCAAGGGAAGACTGGAGATGACACTGACCATCTGTTCTTCTCCAAAGAGGAGGTAGAAATAGCATTTGTATTGGAGCAGGAGAGATGTGAGCTAGGCCTGGGTATTACATTCCTGACTGCTAGGTTTCCAGAGCTGTTTCTAGCTGTGTGATTTGGGCAAGTCCTTCAGTTTATTGGGCCTCAGTTGACTGATATATAAAATTAGCATTTACTCAACGTGAGCCCTGAGGTCCTTTCTAGCTTTGGCCCTTTTTGCTTCTTTCTTTGAGGAGACTATGGGGAGAAGCAGAATCTTTTTAGGGGAGTACAAAGATGAATCCTGCATGCTTCTTAATCTCCAGGAGTTCACAATCAGGAAAGGAAGGCAGATAAACTATGAAGTAAACATAATAACAAACAGGTACTGTTCCATGTGCTTTACCTGTATGAAGACATTAAATGCCTACAACAGCTCTATGAGGTAGGTCCTGTTATTATCTCTGTATGCCTGATGAAGAAAGTAAGGCACTGAGAGGTTAAGTAGCTTGCCCAAAGTCATACTCCTAGTAAGAACAGAGCCAAGTTTTGAGCTCAAATAATCCCACTCCAAAGTCTGTGACATTCACCACTGTGCACACTGCCTCTAACAAAGAAATACAAGCAACTCACATACAAGGCTGACTCTGCTAAGTGCTGTAACCAATGATAAGAAATGTGGGATTATAGAGGGGCAAATCAGGAAGGCTTCACTGAGGAGGTGTGATATAACTTAAGCCTGAAAGGACAGGGCACTTCATCAGGCAGAGAGTAGGGAGGCATGGCAGGGACAGCTTGAGTCAAGGCATAGGCATGGACTGACCGTTGAGCCAAGGCACAGGGGCACTTAGGGAAGAGGGAGGGATTGGCAAAGCTGGAAGAACAGGGTGTGAGTGTGGCAGAAGTGGCATGGGGAAGGGATGTAGGGAGGGATAAAGTGTTTCTGGTGGAGGGATGCCAAGACCTTGCTCAAGAGACTCAGCTATACCCTACCTACAAGCTGCGGAGAGCCATTAAATGATATAAAAAATGTGAAAGCTAACTTAGAGAAGGCAGGGCAGGAGCCAGCACAAGTTCAAGAACAGATAATAAAAGTCTCAGCCTGGGCTGGGGGAGGGAGGTGGAAAGGAGGGCAGGTGAGGGAAAAGATGAACAGACAAGATTTGGCAACAAACTCAATGTGGGAAATGAGAGAGAGGGAGCAGTAGGGGAGTTAGAGAGCTCACCTTTGCCTGGGATGGCTGGTGGGAAATGTGGATGGGTGGCCCCAAGGGGCATGGGGTAGGGAGCTCTAAACTGTGCATATTAGGGATGAGACAGAGAGGCTGACAAAGCATTTACAATTCAGCTTAAATATTGCTTCCCCAGGAAGCTTTTCCTGATCCCTTTTCTCCCAGTAGTTCTGGTTCCCTAGTTACAGGTTCCCATGCTGCTTATTGAACTTTGGACATCTCTATAACACTGGCCAGCCATGTAATAAGCAGTTATTTGTGCAACCACTTGCTGGTGTCCTTTCTCCCAACCATCCTGTGTTTTGTTGAGTTCGGTGTCCCCAGTGCTGAACACAGTGCCTGGCAAGTCGATGCTCCATAAATCCTTGCTAAATGAATTGATGATCTCTGCCTCTGGGCCGGATGCCCTTCTCCCACTCTTGGATGTCAGCATGTGGGGGGCTTCTCATCACCACCCCCACAAAGGGGCCGCTTCCCCCCATGGAGCACAGGAAGGCAGATGTATTCGTGTGTTCACCTGTCCACTCTGCCCACACTTGTGGGTTCTGACGCTTCCATACAGTGTTGCCGCATGGCAATAATGAACAATTTAGCATGGAAATTGACCTTAGCAGGAAGGGGCTGGCATGTGTGTGCCCCATTAGAGAGCATTTGGTTAGGGGACACCTTTAGCCCTGCAGGCTACAGGGGAAGACTTCTGTGATTCCCCTTCCTGGGCAAGCCCCTCCCAGCCCAATCCACCTCTGCCTCTTCTTTGTTCCCCAAAACCCTCTTCTGCTCCATTCACCACCAACATCTACCTGAGGAGGCGGAAGAGGAGAAACAAGAGCTCTGCCCCTACTCCCTGAACCCTGTTCAGGACTCTGCAGTTCTTTGCTCCGCATGCCCTAATGCAAAAGGTAAGAGCAGAGGTGAGCCTTCCTTCCCTTCCCTCTCATAGGGAGGTTTAGTACCAGTTGCTTTTTGGTGGTGTCTTCCATTGAGGGCCAGTTCCAGGCACCTTCTAAGAAATACTTTCTTTCCAAATCCCCACAGAATTTGGAGGGAAAAGGGAAGATGAAAGTATCTGATACCCTTAGAAGTGGAATAATTTGGCTCCTTAAAAAGCCAGGGTAGGGACCATCTTTGAAAACACCTAAGATAGAGAATACAAACTCTGTTTTAGAGGCTGGGCTGAGTGAAGAAGCTGGAGCTCCCTTCATGCAGGCGCCAAACCCAGCCCTCCTTGCCTTCAGATCCCTGGGTGTCAGTCCGGCAGCGGCTCCCTGGGGGCAGAGGAGGGAGCTCCTGAGGAAGTACTTAGCAGGCGCTGCCTGACTCTAGCGGCACTAATGGATTCTCTTATCTCGCCGGGACCCTTGTCAGCAGATCGGCAAAGCTGCAAGGAGGTGGCAGGTTAAAAATACTCTGTTAGCAAAGAGGCTTAGGTGGGGGCCTTGCCAGGGGAATTACAGTGATGAGAGGCCTCTGGGGCGGGAAGTCAGGGACGGAACCAAAGCTGCTGGACCCTCCGCTTCTCTTGTGCCCCCTATTTGAATTTGCCGCAATGATTGGCAAAGGCCTGTGGAGATGGAGGGATTAATGTTGCCTCTTTTCTAAGGCCTGGGGAGCCATGTAGCAAATGAGGACCATGGCAGTCACCTGGCCTCCCTCCTTCTTAGCCTGGAGCTTGGGCATCCTTGGCATGCCAGCAGATCTCTGGTGGGTGCACCCAAGCCCTCATTCATCTTATAGCTTATGTTCTCTTACCCAGGAAAAGGAACGAAGTCTCAGATGGGAGGAAATAATAGTACCCTGTGTTTAGAGAATGTTTGTACTGTGTCTGAGTGTTTCTACATAGAACACCTCATTGCAGCCTCACAGCATGCCTGTGAGGTGAGGATTATTACCCCGGTTTTATATTTGGGGAAACAAGGCTCTGAAAGTTTATGAGACTTGCCCAAAGTCACACATCTAGGAAGTGGCAGTGTGGACTTCAGTAAGGGCTTTCTGATGTCCTCTCTAGGGCTCTTCCTGTATCCTCCATTCTCTCCACGATTTTGTTTGCCTTAACCCTCCCATTAGGAAAACAACAACGGGGCAGCTTTCGTCAATAGCCTCTTTCAACTTCATCTGTCTTAAAACCCCACAAGCCCAGCTACCCGTATGTGGTCTGGGGCTGGTCCAACCCTAAGCTGGTCTTGGGGTCCCTGGTCTCCACTCCCTCAGGACCAGAAGGCAGCTTGAGCAGTGGCGTCCCTGCCTCACCTCAGAACTACAGAGTTCCAGGACTGAGAGCGGCCTCAAGCCTCCGGTGACTTCATCCTCTCCCACGTGGGCCAGGACATCTGGGTCTCATTTTTTGATCAGAGAGAACAAATGTTCTACAACTCCCATTGGCAAACTGATTCAGTGCTTACTGTACTCCTCCCTCCTGCTTAGAAAGGTCCCCACTAAGGTTTGACTTCCTGCTACAGCTGAGGGCTCTTTCTTCCATACCGATGAACTGAGAGTTACTTCCCATGCGTAGGCCTCATCTCTAATGGTCCAAGGAGAGAGAACTCTGAAAAGGGAACCCCTCCTTCCCCACCACCCCACCTTTACAAAGAAATCATAAGGGCAGATTATGTTTCTCACATTAAACACAACATAGAAAGGAATCAACCACAATAGTGAGATTTTGAAAAAGGGAAAAAAATCTCGATAACATCAGCAACTAGTGATGGGAGTTCCATTCCCAGTCACAGATTTGCTACAACACACCTTCTCTCCGAGAGATTTCTGGCTTAGGTGACTGTCCTAAGAGCAGACGTTAGGCTGGCTTGGACCTAAGGCAGCCAACTGGTCTGCATTGCTGGAACCCTCAGCAGGCTCAGCCCACTGAGCTGGCAGCAGGGATCCCAAAAGACAAAAAGACATGATCATTGACCTGCAGGTACTTCCTGAAGATCCAATAAGGAAGGCATTCAAATACAGCTTGAATGCCTCCTGTGCAAAGTATGGTGCTATGCACAGAATGCTGAGTATGATCTAGTCTTTGACCTTAGCAGCTTGTTTTGAGAGGGAGCAATACAGGTAACTAAGAGGCTTAATGACAAATGCACATGGAGCAGTTTGGAAAATGCCTCTGAGTTCAAAAGAATGAGAGATAAAGTCCATGGGTTCCAGGGTGAGGAAAGGAAAATCAACAAATGTACAAAGTTTATAACAATGAAAACTGCAAAGAATACAGAATGAGAACTTCATGCATTGATGTAAGAATTAAAGGTGCCATGTGGAGTGGGAGGAGAGGGGGAACACATATTGAAAGAAACCTAGAAGGAAGGGTCTCTTTGTAAATAGATGGATTCTAAACCTCTGGTTTCGGTTCCTCACACTTCACCTGGCTCAGGCATAGCACTCCTTCCTCCTCATTCCAAACCATGAAGCTCTCAGCACAATGGAATTCTGTGTGTTGCTGCAACTCTGCACCTGAGTCTGCACCTGGGGCTACTGAATGAGAGAGGGAGTTCCCAAAATAGAGAGCAGAGCTTGGGGCTACTTTGGAATGTCAGTTTGCTGACTGCCAGCCTCTCTAGGTCGCTGGGGATAAGCATCAACTAGGCAAAGGAAATCCATGTATGATTTCCAAGCTTCACTTATCTCAGTGCTGAATTTTAACCTTATTCTCTCAGTAAATCGTGGACCACAGCTCCTAACGAGGACTCCCCTGACTATGGCGATTTTATATTTTCTGGAAGAAAAGGCTGAGAGGAAGAGAGGAACAGGAAGGGAGAAAAGAACACCAGGAAAATCTCTGCCCTCTCTCCCACACCCCCGCACCCCCCACAGCAAAGTGGGCCGCTAATGCATTAATTAACTAAGTAGTTTTGAATGTACTCCATTGCACCTCATTGTCTGCAGCTGCCATTCCCTGGAGGAGCCATAATATGCTCAGTGCACACTATATAATTAAATATCAACACATGTGTCCCCTGCCCAGTGCTGGGATGCGTATTTACTTGTGTTAATGAGAACCAGAATGGCCTTACTGATGAGAGGCCCATAGAGGTAGGAGGCAAGGAGCACGTCTCCTGAAATTGAGGTCCATATGCCCTAGCGCCCTGCTCTTCTTACTCCCCTACCACCTCCTCCCAATATCCTGTCCCCAGAAGGCCATCTCAGGACCCCTGGTGGAAGCTTTTCACAAGACCACAGGCCAAAGTGCCATCAGCTGCGCTCTTCCGTAATGGGAGTGAGCAGCAGCAGCCCGCACGTGGTGCATAATGACTATGTTTCTGCTTAATACAAATTGTGGTTATTTAGCAGCCCAAATACCAATTCCCTACTGAGATCCCTGTCATTGAAACCCCACACACATACACAGACTCAGCAGACACAAACGCAAGCACCTGCATGCTGACCCCCCATTTGCCACTCTTCACCCCACCCAACACAAATCCATTACAGAATTGCTCTCTGGCTTGGGGTCCCAGAGTTATTAATACTGAGATGGGTGACAAAGTGAATGTGCTATATGGAGCAGCTTGACGGAACCCAAAGGCAGGTCTTTAGAGTCAGAAGACTGTGGTTCAAATCCTGGTTTTGCTACTCATGGGCTGTGAAACCTTGGGCAAGTTCCGCAAGCTTCTAGGGCTTTCATCTACTTATGTGGAAAGTAGGGACAGCGATACCTACACCATCGGTGAGAACTAAAAGGTGTAATTTAGGAGAAGTGGTTCTCCTTAAATGTTCATATTTGTCTCCCTCTCTTTTCCCCTCTTCACATATAGCCACATCTGGATAGCGAGTAGAGGTATTCTGTCCAGAGAAGAGGAATGGACTATGAGGATGTAGCAATACCTTCCCTCAGATTTCAGTTAAAATACACACATTCCAATTTAAAACACGGCACTAGAATGCAACAGGTGCTGATCTGTTTTGTTCACTGATGTATCCCTAACATCTAGGAGAGTGACCAACACATAGGAGGTGCTCAGGAAATATTTACTGAATAAATGAATGATATTCCATCTCTTATTCAATTTGTATAATAATGACATGAGGGGGAGTCTATTGCCCCCACTTTGCAGAAGAACAAATAGGCTCAGAGAGCTTAAGTGCATTGCTCAAGGCATACAGCTAGCCTGGGATATAAACTCAGGTGTCTGACTCAAATGTTCTATCTGCTGCTTTCAGCAGGCCCTCAGAGACTAGGGAGTCTCTAAAAGGGAAAATAAAGACAAAAAGAAGACAAAGAGTATGCGTGGTTTTTTTTTTGGTTTTTTTTTTTTTAGAATGACAGGTAGTGCTCTTGAGAGACTGATGGCTCAACACAGTTCTAATGAGCCATTTGTGGCCAGGTCATGCTATCCCAGTGAGACCCAATCTCAACCAGGACATGAGGCCAGAGAAACAGGACTTCTCAGCAGGCACAAGAAGCGGGACCTCTGGGAGTCAGAATACCAGGCTTCTCCAGGATCATGGACTCTCAACTCCACCCCCATATTCATTTCAAAAGATACCCTGCCCTTCGATGGTTTTCTATAAGGCCAAGCTAACCATCCACCCGGCTTGCACTCTTTGTCATGAACTCCCTAGAGAGGGTCTTGATTGTCCTCACTCTGGCCTGTGGATGCTCTCAGACCAAGTTATTGAACATGGAACAGCTGGGCTGGGGTAAAGGCAGACTCCTCCCTGCACTGAGCTCCTCCGTGTGCCCCAGAGAGTGCTCAAGGGAAAAAGAGGCTCTGAGGCTGACCTTTGGGAGTCAAGGGCAGGCAGGAGGTGACAGGCACACGTTGTAGATGCAGACAGGACACACATTCAAAAACCGATAAACAAGTGCAGATTAATGGAGTGATGACAAGACACAGGGAGAGTTTGGACGGGTCACACATGATCAGCAAGTCTGGACCATCAGCCTTGTCTGTGGGCATAACTTTAACTCGTCATGAATATTTCTCTGTCTTCCATGGCAGACTTGATGTTGCTGGGACCTAGCCCCAGGGCAAATTACTGCTGCACCCAAAAGTCTATTTTGGGTGTACGTGGCCCTGTTTGGGAATAAACAGAGCCCCTGTCCTAGAAGGTATGCCTGGTGGGCAAGTGGACAAAGGGCTGGAGCACCAGGAAATCAGAAGACTTGGACGGGAAAGTCACACTGGGGTCCACAGGGAGAGATTCTGGAATGGAAGAAAGATTGGGGCAGAAGAAAAGAAACAGAATGTTCAACAGGTGAGAAAAGGGGGTTCTATCAGCAGACAAGACAACCAATCTGAGAAAGCCAGGGAACCTGCATTCTAGCCCCGATTATGGTGCAAATCAAGTATAGCCTTGGGCAAATCACTTATCTTCTACAGTCTTGAGTTTATAAAATGAAAAAAAAAAAAAGATGACTTAGATTGGATGAACTCTAAAATCTGTATTGACTATTAAGAAAAAGTTTCAAAGTCCAAACTTAATGCTCCCTTCCTAAATGTCTAGACTTTTCTAGTCACTGACAACCACAGACACCAGGATCTCCAAGAACTTTCCCAGCTAGGAGTGGGGTGCTCTGTGCATCCCTCATTAGATATTCACCACCTCTTCTCAGTCCCCAGCCCCCCTTCATTTCCCCATATGCAGATGGCTTTGTTTTCCAAACCTGATAGATGCTGACAGGTATATTGTTCTCAGCATCACCAGACTGCCAGAGGCTGCTTAAGTCAAATGATTTTCTTTCCGCTAATAACTTGGAGGATTTTTTTTCTTAAAAGGCAAAAAAATAGGCCTTTTTTAATGCCTCTATTTTACCTTAAAGAGACAGAGTGTCATTTATCTTCCTCTTAGCCCAAAGTCAAATGAAAGAAGCATTAAACAAAGACCAGCCTGCCTTGAAGCAGTCATTTGTGACTGGAGGCTGGGGAGAACTAGCATGGGCCTTGGGGACCATCTCCAGAGACTGGTGATTGACAGGCAGGGGGAAGCAGGGGCGGGTGGATCTGAACCACGGCCAGGAGGAGAGGCACAGCCACCCACAGAGGCAGGGGAGCAGGAGGCCCTGTGGGGCTGGATGCCTGCCAGAGCCGGGGCATGAGGCTGGCTAGCAGGCAAGAGCTGTCTGTGGGCATGTTCATAAGGGGCTAGTTCAACCAAGCACAAGAAAATGGAATGAATCCGATGTGATCAAAGCCCAATAGGTTTCATGGTATGATTTCATGACCCCAGTGTTATTCTGGCCTTTGAAGTAGGAATAAGTACTGTCAAAAATTGCCTTTTACCCTATAATCTACATTGTTTTTAATGAACAATTAACCAT
Source organism: Gorilla gorilla gorilla (assembly GCF_029281585.2). Classification (NCBI taxonomy): domain Eukaryota; kingdom Metazoa; phylum Chordata; class Mammalia; order Primates; family Hominidae; genus Gorilla; species Gorilla gorilla. Next base: position 48,607,217 of record NC_073224.2, on the reverse strand, counting down.
TATTGGTTGATGCATGAACCAACAAGTGTTTTAAGTGCCTCCGGAGCGATAAATATCCTGGCAGTATCAACAGAAATAAAATGAATAAAATAAAATAAAATAAAATACAGTCCTTGCTCTCAAGAATCCTACAATCCAGTGCAGAGGGCAAGACAGAGGGAGAAAAATAACAAGAAGTAATGCCAGTGAGCAAATGCTGAATATTATAGAGGATGGTCTTGCAGGAATTCAGAGATATCAGTGGAGGCTGAGGAAGGAAGACTTCCTGGAGGGGGTATTATTCCCAATGCAGGCTATAACGAGTGGTAACATCTCATGATGGGCTCCAATCTGAACCAGGGGACATAGATTAAAGGTAAGTAAGTAAGCTTCCTTAGCATTTGATAAACTTGGGAAGAGGCAAGTTGTCCTTATCAAAGAAGAGCAGTGTGGTGGTAGTGCAGGGTGCCATGTTGGCACTGTCACAGCTTGAACCTGAAGGACTAGTGAGATTTGAGCATGCTGGGGAAGGGCTGGGGTACTTTCGGTCAGAGGAGATGGTTAATGCAGTAATGATAATAATAACAGTTAACTTTTACTAAATGCTTACTACAGCCCAGATACATTTTAAAGGTTTAATATGTACTCTATCATTTAATTCTCAAAATACATTTAATCCTCAAAATAAATTCTGAGTTAGTCCCCCATTGTAGCAGAAGGAAAATGGGGGCACTAGGAGTTTAAGAAACTTGCCTAAGTTACCTAACCGGCTCGCTAACCTCTGATCTCTTTAACTATTAAATGTTGGTAATAGGCCTAGCAAGATGGCTCGTGCCTCATCCCAACACCTTCATGCCTCATCCCAATGCTTTGGGAGGCCAAGGCAGGAGGATGGCTTGAGGCCAGGAGTTTGACACCAGTCTGGGTAACAGAGTGAGACCCTGTTTCTATGATAAATAAATTTTTAAAATTAGCCAGGCATGATGTGGCATGTGCCTGTAGTCCCAGCTACTTGGGAAGCTGAGGTGAGAGGATCACTTGAGCCCAAGAGATCCAGGCTGCAGTGAGCCATGATTGAATCACTGCATTCCAGCCTGAGTGACAGTGAGACCCTGTATAAAAAGGAAGTTTTTTTTTTAAGATGATAATAATAGCTCTTACCCTAATAGGATTATGTGGTGAGAATTAATTTAAGAAAATGCATATGATGCATAGTGCCTGGGGCACATAGTAGGTGCTCAGTACATCTTAGCAGTTATTACATTGGTGCAGAAGTAATTGTGGGTTTTGCCATAAAAAAAAAAAAAAGGCAAAACCCGCAATTACTTCTGCACCAATGTTGTGCAGTGAGATAAGCACAAAGCAGTGTCAAAATAGAGAGCTGGGGGGAAAACAGGCAAAAACCACAAAGACTTTTGCACCAGCGTAACAGCAGCCTGAAGAGTGGCTCCAAAGGAAAGATGCACATATTGTTTGCAGACCTATGTGAAAACCACTGTTTGGGGCTCTGTTATTTGCAGAGGTAATGTTTTGGGTTGGAGGAAGTACTGTGGAATTGGAAAGGTTGGTGGGGTCATATTGTGAAAGACCAGGGATCCCCGGACTTTGCTTTGTAAAAAGTGTGTTCTGTTCTTCCTTCAATTTCTACCTCTCTACTTTGACATTGCTTTTAAAAACAACTCCTAAGTACTTACAAGTTTTTGCTGCCCCCTCCTCTTCCATCTCCTCTGCCTGCTAGTTGTGCCCACAGCACTGCCCACATCCGCAGATGACACCTGGGGGTCACAAGGGTCTGATCTCAGCTCTGGGCAGGCTGAGCCGAGCACATGCCCTGACACTTATCTCACCGCTGGAAAGCTTGGCTTCTGAGTTCTTGGGTGGCAACTATCCCAAGGAAGCTGCTTTCTCTTTCTAACAGATTCTGGAGGGCTGAGGGTGCTGATCTCATCATGTCCTTGGATGGTACTATCCATCTTGGCAGAAGGGAGGGCTGAGAGTGCTCAGGCCTTACCTGGGAGTCCCTGCAGGAGCCTGCACAAAGCTGTTTTTTTGTGTTCAGGGGACACTTTTGGGCAGCATTAGAGAAGAAAGGGGTAACTGGGATACTCTGGGGATGGCTGGCTGGCTGCAGAAGATGGGTCCTTCTAGCAGCTCCCAATGAATATGACTAATCAGCTCAACATCACAGAAAGAGCCCAGGCCTGAGAGGGAGAAGATTAACAGCGAGGTGACTGTGAGCAAGTTACTGCCCTCTAGGCTGGAGCTGCCTCACTGGCATATCTGAGAGGCAGTGTTGGGTAGTGATTAAGAGCAAAATCTACAACCAGTATTGCTAGATTGGACTCCTGGCTTTACCACTAACGAGAGCAGGGCTTTCAGCCTCTATAAGCCAAATGCCCACATTTGTAAAATTTCCTTATTTCAATTCCTGTCGGTGCAAGATTAAGAGTTAATATATACAAATAAAGTACTTGGAATAGTAGATGGCACAGAAAACATTATGTGTGTTTACTAGTATTACAGCCACTAGTATTAATGCCTTTACTGCCACATCAAGGATGTTGGATTAGTGAGCCTTTGAAGGTCTCTTAAAAAGTCTGCAGTTCTATTTCCCTGCACTATGAGCCCCGTTTAGATTTCAGACTTAATCTAGCATTTGCTGAGTGCTTACTATATATGAATATATTATCTTATTTAATCCTTGCAACAAGCCCTGTGCATCCCATGTTATTATGTTCATTAAGAACTGAGAAAATCGGAGCTCAGAGAGTCTAAGTGAAGTTCTCAGAATCACACAGCTAGCACACAGCCAAGCAGGATTCACCTGCAGTCCAGCCCAGCGTTCTTTCCACTCTACCAGCAAGGGGACAAAGGATCAGTTCTTTGCTACCAAGCTGTCATATCTGTCCAAGAATAAGGGCCAAGGCTTCTGTTCCCAGCAGATCTAGTTCTGGGGCTGTGCATGCTGAGCCTGTCTCAAGGGTGAGTGGAGGATTTGCCAATGAAAATGTTACCAGCTGAACTAGCATTGGCCAGCCATATTGGGGCCAAGAAGGAGGAGAACTAAAATTAATCCTCTCATTACCAGTCTGACCTGCAGAAGGATGAGCAGCACCAAGCCAGGAAGAAGAACTCCAGCAACATCTGCTGCCGCTTGCTCGACTTTCATTTCCTCTGCCCCTCCTGGGAATGCCACGCGGGTACCAGGATGCTGAGATGTGGTGCATGTGTGCACCCCCACTCACACAGAAGCACATATGCTGGAGACAGAATTAGGAGCCCGCTGAGATAGCGCTTTGAAAAGAAGAGAAGTTGGTGGAATATGTGGGTTTTCTCCCTTGTGCCAAGTCCCCTCTGAGAAGGGTATTTGGATCAGAGGTAGAATCTCTGAGTCATGACGTGACTGGTTTTTGCAAATGTGTCTAGGCCACTTGCCTGGTCATGGAGGGGTCCTGCCCACTGGCAGACCTCAGCTCCTGTTGGCGAGGGGCTTCGAGTATGGAAAAGAGAGGAGTGGGGACTTGCTATGGCCTGGCAGCCAATGGTTGTGTGTGGGGTTGGGGGCTGGAGAGAGAAGGGCTAACTCTTTGGAAAGCCTGCCTGCTTGTTCTATTCTTGCAGAGGCACCTGGGGGAGGGAAGGAGGAACACAGAAGGCAGAGTCATAAGGAGACGCCGCGGGTGGGGGTGGGAGGAGGTAAGGGCTGTGGAGGGAGGGAAGAAGGCATTGTCAAACTCTCTGGATGGTCATCAGCCAGATGTGGAGACCATATGGAGGAGGCAGGCTGGAGATGTGCAGGGAGGGGAAGAAGACAAACTGAGGGGAGGAGAGTAGGAAGGGCAGAAGAGGCAGGTGAAGGCTGCTGACCTAAGCCATCAGAGTGGGAAGCCGGAGGAGCTCCCATGCCCCCAATAGGCTGGTCCATGCACCAGGGCCACAGGGGTCACCAGGCACTTCTGCTCAAGGCTCAGCCCAGTTTCTCTGCTTTCAGTTCTGAAACTCAAACCCCACAATGCACTCGTTGCTCCACACTAGCCCTTAGGCCTTCTCTCCTCCTCATGTGTTCCCCCCACCTGTATATCCTCAAGTTCACGACTGCAAAGTGACAACAGTGGTGGATACAAGAGAAATTCCCTGAGGAAATGAGCTGGTGTTTCCTGGTCTCCCTCAATGCCTCTGGAATGCAAGGGAAATTGGATTTGGCCCCTGCTGATCTGATACCTCCCTGGTGCTGGGAACTCTCTGTCCAGCCCTGGCCATTTGCTGCCTTTGGGGGAGCTGGGACAGCTGGGAGCCAGCTGTTGTTAGGACTTTGCACACTAGTGGCTCTGTGGGAGCTCCTGTACCCCTTAGAAAACAGAACTCAACAGCAGTGAGCAGACTGGCTGATCCTGCAGGAATCTTTGGGGGCAGACGGTATATGATGAGTGAACCGGAACACCTGGAGACCCTGTACCTGAAGAGCACTCAGGAGCTCCACTAAGGGAGGATGAGAAAGAAGGCTAAAGGGTGGAGGGGGAGAGGGCAGGGATGTGATAAGAACAAAGCGTGAGTCTTCCTACATTCCAACTGGGTCCACTCATCCCAGCTGAGCACCAGACAGTGAACTGTGGACCCCAGTATGGAATACAGCCAGTCACTGGGCAAGAGTCCTTCCTTCCCAGGGGAGGTCTCTTCTTGTTCCCCCACTGTATCCCTCCAGGGCTGGCACATCCTCTGAACATGGACACAAAGGCTCCAGCATTAAAGTGAGAAGAGATAGAGGCTACCTGGCCTGGAGGAAGAGGAAGAATGTAAAATGGCCTCCAAAGGATTCTCTTAGGGTAAAGGAGACCAAACTTTGCCTGTGTCCTGTGACAGTCTAGGCAGTCTGATTGGAACTATGTTCTTCTTCTTGGACCAGTCCTTTGTTGAGAAGTCTGAGCTGGAGTCCTGGGGCCAGCTGTCTCCACAACAGGAACCACTGCTCCCCAGGGGAATGGGCTGGAAATCTGGAAAGGTCATCCATAGCCCCAGGGAGCAACAACCTGAGGCCCTGGTTGGCAGAGGTCAGGCTGGAGAATGGCAGTCTTCCTAAGAGAGTGCCTCAGAAAACCTGACAGCCAGAGAAAGAAGACAGTCTGGTTCAAACCATAGTTAAAAGATGCCTAGGGACTCACTAGGATGGTTATAGGGTTGGACACGGGCCGGCTTCCCATTGTGTGGTATCTTGGGGTTTTGTCTGAAGTGAACTGATGGATGGCTCAATTCTGTTTCTGTTGGAACCAACCAGCCTTACGTACCCTCCTTCTCTCTCATAGTTGTCTGGTGCTTTACAGTTTATAATAGGCTTTCAAAGTCAGGTTTGAGTTAAGGTTACAATAACTGTGAAATAAACAAGTAAGGAATTGTTGCCACTTCACAGATGAAAAAATAAAGGTCCCAGGATGGTGCTTCTAGCACTGGTTCCCATCAGCCTTTCCAGTGAGATGACAAGAGCTGGGTTAGACAGGTAAGCCCTGCAGAGGGGTCCCAGTGGCCTGCAACTAACTCTAGACTCATTCATTTCATTTCCACGGGCATGGGTAAGAAGAGGCTGCCACCCCTTCTTTACTCCTCAAATTATGCATGTATCCACATCTGCCCTTACCTACCAGAGCAAGGAGCCATGGCCAACTTAAGCATGGGTTTCCAGGCTACAAACAACATTGCTACAGATTTTATCTTGGGGTCATGAAGAATAAGATGCAAAATTAATGAATTACAAGGTCAGAGTTAGGTGGGTACAGGTTGGAAAAGCCTGGAGAAGAATGGAAAAGATCAACAAGAAAAAGTCCCACAGTGAGAAACAGACAGTAAGGGGATGCTGTCCAGGTAGATAGAAAGTGCCAGGGAAAGAGGGTGATTTTACCCAGGGACATATAAGTGACTGAGGATGCAAGGGAAGGCCAGCTCCTACTGTGTCTGTTCATGTAGCCCATGCTGAACTAAAAGCTAAAACCTGGCATTATCTTTCAAAATGACACATCTGATTACGTCCCTCACTTGCTCCAAAGACCTTAAAGGGTTTCCCCTTGATAACCAAAGTCCAAACTCTTGAGCACTGACAACGTAGCCCTAGCCTGCCTGTCAGCTGCTTTCCCTTTCTGACCTTCTCCCTTCCTCCTTGAGTCCTGGGCTCCTCTAGCACTGAACCACTCATAGTCCCCTGAACCTGCTGTGCCCAGTTCACCACGGTGCCGGTGCCTTTGCACAGACTGCTTTGGCTGCTGCTAGGGAATGGCCTTTTGCCTCTTTCACAGCTCAAAACTCCTTGCATCACAAACCAAGCTCCATGCACACTTTTCTTTGACGGCTTTGCCGACTCTCCCAGACCTACTCATTCTGCCTGCTTTAGGGCCTCAGCACTGGATACATATTTCTGTCTTGGTACTATTCTATGATGTTCCAATTGTTCATACAAGGAAAGGCTGTAACTGTTAAACACTGTTAATTGTTAAAGGAAAGGCTGTGACTTATTCACCTTTTTGTATTTTTCCTACCTGATGCATTCAGAGTCCAGCATAGTGCCTAACTCAAAACAGATACTCACCAAGCAGAGGACTGATTAGCAAAACAAATTCTGGAACTAGACTGCTTGGTTTGAATCCCTACTCCACCTCTGATCAGCTGTGTAACCTTCACATCTCTGTGTCTCTATTGCTTCATTTGTAAATGGGGATAATAATTACAGATACCTCAGGATTATTTATGAGGATTAAAAGAGTTAATACATGCAAAGCTCTAGGACAGTGGCACTTAGCACTAAATGAGTGTTTACTATAATGATTATTATCTTTTGAATAAATGAATAAACAACATGGAATTAGCAAGCTGATCACATTTTTCCTTAGTGACCTCAAGGGATCTCAGAAAGAGTATAATCTGGTCTAGAGGTGGGAATACAGTTCTGATGAGTGAAACATAAAACAACAGCCAGCAAAAGTCTAACCAATGGGCTGTAGAACTAGATAAGTGGTTCTCAACCATGGTCCCCAGAGCAGCAGCATCTGCACCACCTAAGAACTTGTTAGCAATGCAAATTCTTGGGGCCTGCCCCAGCCCAGTGCTAATGAATCAGAAACTCTGGGGGTGGGACCCAGCAATTTGCGTTTTAACAGGCAGTCAGGTGATTCTGATGCACTCTCAAGTCTGAGAATCACTGGGCTAGACTTTGCCCGTCTCTGGTTATCTGTGTACAGTGTGCACCTGGAGATTTCAAACCTCTTACTGAAAAACAGGGGCCTTACCCTGAGGACTTGAACAAACATTAGGCAGAAAACACTCCTGGTAATAGAAGATGATGTGCAATGCATTTAGCACAGCCTCTGCCATTCCATAGGAGCATAATAAGTGTCCATTCCTACCTTCTTTCCTCTTTATCCTACCGAGAGGAGAAAAAAAAAGAGCAAAGGTCACACTCCCATGGCACTGTTTTTGTGGAATTCCTGAGCTCTTTGGAGTAGAGGGGAGGAGAAAGCTATGGCAAAGAGTTATGAGAAGCCTTGCTTTGAAAATTAATGTACACAATGTGCAGCCAGGTGCCTGTTCCCTACAGGGCATGGGGACAGTGTGCACAGGGACATTGTCACTTTCTGCTGAGCCTGAAGCTCAGCTAGAGGAACAGGTGGGGAAGAATGAGGGTGGGCCTAACTGAGGGAGGAGAGCTTGGCTGCAGCCCAGTGTTCCTGAAAAAGGTTTACACAGTGAGTCAGGCTGGCCCCAGCACCCCCTTGAGGAAGGCCTAAAATACCAAATGAAAGAATAAATCTTCAGGGGTAGGGGCGGGGGTGTTGCCTGCCTCTGCCTTCTCTCCAAGGGGTTCCTATGTGTGCGAGCTAGCAGCACTCCCCCATCTCACACTGCACCTGGGCCCTTGGCCTCCTTGTTGGGAACCCAATTTGGAAGGTATCGAATGAGGGACAATGTAAACACCTGTATCCAGGAGGATGCGAGGAGAAGAGTTCCAATAACTCACCCTTAGGGGAGTGGTTTGCAAAATGTGGTACTCAGATCAATAGCATCAACATCAACTGGAAACTTACAAAATCAGCATTTGGAAAATACAAATTCTCAGGCTCCATCTCAGATCCATTAAATCAGAAATGCTGGGAGTGGGACCCAGTGATCTGTATTTTAATAAGCTCTGCAGGTGATTCGGATGCAAGCTTAAGTTTGAGAACAACTAGTTTAGGGTGTGGGTTGAAGTCTTTTTCTTGGTTTAAAGAGGAGGGACATGTGCTACCACACAAAGGGGCCTTCCCCCTTGCCCTAGCATGTAAGCCCTGACACACAGCATCCCCAAAAGCATGACAGCATGCTGGGCCTGAGCTACGGAGAGTCTCTGGTGATGAGGACAGGGGCAGAGGCCCTGTGGGTGGTTATGGGGAGGAGAGAGGCGGGGAGGCTGCCACAACTCATTTTCTCTTAACATGAAAGCCCAGAGGAGGCCTAAGCATCCTCGCCATTGAAGCTGGTAAATTACAGGATGATGATGGTGATATTACCAATAATGATGATAATAGCACTAATAACGTGAGGTCAGACAGGCACTTTCCCGTCCTCGGTCAAGGGGTAAGGTTGCAGCTTTGGTGCATTTGCTTCTGATTTAGAGGAAAACCTGGCTCACAGCCAGCTCCATTTCCCTGCTAGGAGGTGCAGCCGGGGCTTTTGGCTCTTTGTCCTCCCTCCCTTCTGCCGGACCTGTCCTGTGGTCAGGAACCTCCTCCCTCCTGGCATAATGGTCTGCCAAGAGGCAGGCAGCACTCACTCCCCTTCTCCCCCACCAGACCAACCCTTGGTTCACAGACTACACGTCAGCCCTAGAGGTCAAGATCAGAGGGAGAGGCTCAACCTAGATGCTATCCACAGGGTGGGGCAGATGAGGGCCCTGGAGGCTCTATTAGCCTCTCTCAGATAAGCCACAAAGAGAAACTGGAAGGCAAAAACCGTGTGAGTGTTAGGGTAGGAGGCTTCAGCAAATCCATAAATACCTTGAGCTGAAGCCTCCCCTTGGAGATTCTGTATTCTCTCCTGCTGCCCAGGGAAGCCAGAGCAGGGATTCAGAATCTCAAGGAGAGAAAAGGTCATCTGGTAGCATCCTCCTTCTACAGTATCCCCTGCCACCCCACAACCCCTGCCTAAGGCATCTTTCTTACTCTTCTTTGAGATTTCCCAGGATGAAATACTTCCCCAAATGCTACAGCATTTTCTAGGAGGATCAAAGGGAACAAGCAAATACCCAAGCCCTGGGTCTCTCCCCTCTGGCTGCCTCCTGCCCCGCCCCCACCCTGGGGCTTCAAACACGAGGAAATTAGCACAAGGCCCCCTGTCATCACATGCAGTGACTTGTGAACACGTGCTTGGGTTGTTCCTCCTCCACAACAGGCGGTTTAGAGCAGCTCACTGGGGGCTTGTATTTTTTTTTTTTTTTTTAAAGAACTGTGTGTATGTTAAAGTCATTAAGGCTGGGAAAGGGGGGTGGAGTGGTAGGGGAGTAAAGGCCATTATATGGGAGGAGAAGAAAAATGGCCTGTCTTCAGGCTGTCAGCAGAAGAAACGCCTCTGCCTTCAAGCGGTGGGAGAGGGGCTCCGGTAGGAGGCCTGAGTGGGCACCTCTGCCGGGATGGCTGGGAGCAGGGGCAGAAGGCAGAGAAAACAGGTTCATCACATAGCCTGAGCCTTGGCTGTGGCAGTGGCAGTGGCTATGGCTGCCTGGGTATGGACTGTCACTATTCATTAAAGAGCCACCAAGAGAGAAGAAACCTGGGAAACAAAAACCCAAGAGCTCATGCTTAACTTTCATGTATCAGGCACCGCGTTACACCCTCTGCATCTGCTTTATGTTGAATCCAAACAACATTGGCATCCATCCTAGAAAGGCACTATTATTTACTCCGTTTGGCAGACGAGGAAACTGAGAGTCACAGTGGTTAACTTTACACAGCTAGCAAGGGGTGGAAGAAGTGTGGAGACACGGGTGAGTCTTCAGAGATTTTGTCTGAAGTTTTTGCCCCTCATGAGTATTCGCTGTCATTGCCCCACACCCTAAAGCAATCGAGGGGAATTGGGATGGAAGATATCCCAGGAGGGTAAAAAGGACTGTGATGAGGGAAATGGGGGTAGGAGGGAAAGGGAGTAACCGCTATTGGCCCTGGCCATGTCAAGCTTCTGGGGTCTCCCCCTGCCCAAGTTTGAGAGGGGATGGTGGAGGCTGACTTCTCTGTGACCCCAAACTCCAGCCTTCCAAGCCTTCCAATGTTCACTCAGTGAGAAACCTCTAGTGTCCAGGCTCTGAGCCTGTGACCTCTTCCTTCCTTTCAGATTTTAATTTGCTGGACTGGGAGACAAATGCATGTGGGAGGTTCTGTGGAGTGATAGGAACACACTGAGGGCTATAAGAAGCATCAGAGAGGCTTCATGCTGGCTGGGGCCCTGAGGACCATCCCATCCACCACTTCCCAACCCAGGTAGGCAGACCGAGCCTTTTCCTTCTGAGCAAGCCCCTTTCCAGGCACTGCTGTCACCTCCTGAGGCTGAGGAGGGTGGTGGCAGGAGGGTGCAGGGAAGGCCCTGTCTGTTCTCTGGTCTTTCCTTCAGGGGGCCAGACCCTGAGGGGTGCAGCCTAGTTCCCCAGAGCACATGCTCCAAATCACAGCTCCAGTGACAGCTTTTGCTTTCCCAGTGAGGGGGCTAGCTCAGGAGATGAAAGTCTGATCCCACTGGCAGCTCCACAGGCTTCCTTTGCCAAAACACACTGTGAAAAGACCCCTGACCTCCACCTCATACTTTCTCTGCTCCACCTCCCGTCAGCCCTGTTTGCTTCCCTCCTCCCTAGAGAGGGTTAGACAGCTCAGTAATTTAGGGATCACTAGCAAGAAAGGTGCAGAGGTCAGAAGTCAGAGAGGGGCTGGGAGGGGAATCTCACCCCTGCTCTCTGGCAAAACCACCCACCTCTTTCCGCCATCTGTAGACCAGGCCGTTGTGGGCCCGAGTTCACTGTGAAGGTAGGGATGAGGTCCAGGGATGGGAAGTGGCGGAATACAGAGCGATAGGAGGAGAAGCTGTAATTTTAAATCATGTCCTGAAAAATAGCTTTTGGGAGGCAAATGTTCTCCAACTTTCTTATTTTGAAATTTTGCTAGGAAAGAAAATGTTACACTCCCCTGAGACCCTGTCCCATTTAGGAAGTTCTTTCTATTATCTCATTTCAACTCCTCCCTGCTCTAGCTGCTATACAAACAAAGGCAAATTGACTTAGTGTCTCTCCTGTCTCTTTCACCATGGCCTGTTCAGTCTAGCTCAGCTCAGCTCAGCTCAGCTCCAGAGCTTAGAACTCAAGACACAAGGAATCAAACCAGTAGAAGGAGATGAGCAACGGGTTCATCTCTCTTCCTTAAGAAATCAAAGGCCGGGTGCAGTGGCTCACGCCTGTAAACCCAGCACTTTGGGAGGCTGAGGCGGGCGGATCACAAGGTCAGGAGTTCGAGACCAGCCTGACCACCATGGTGAAATCCCATCTCTACTAAAAATACAAAAATTAGCCGGGCATGGTGGTGCCTGCCTATAATCCCAGCTACTTAGGAGGCTGAGGCAGGAGAATTGCTTGCACCAGGGAGGTAGAGGTTGCAGTGAGCCCAGATCACGCCACTGCACTCCAGCCTGGGTGACAGAGTGATACTTTGTCTCAGAAAAGAAAAAAAGAAAGAAAGAAAGAAAAAAGAAATCAGAACCACCAAAAAACTGCAAGAGAATTTTACGGCAGTTCCATAGCTACTGAAAGCGTCTTGCTCTGCCCATGCGAGTGGCAATGTTGGGACACTGCATTCATGGAATGGAGCTCCGGAAGGGCCTTATGAGGCCGTCTCCTCATTTTGCAGATAGGAAAACTGAGGCGTATTTGCCATCACTTTGCTTGTTTGTAGCAAAACAGGGGCTCTCCTGCTTTCCCCTGCAGTTCTGAGCAAGAAAAGGGATTTGAAGGGCAGCCTTTCAGCTGGGCAGAGCTGTGCGGGGAGTTTGCATCCAGTACTGCTGGGTTCTAGCCCATTCCTAGGTTGGGCAGCTCAGCCTCTCCTAGAGGAGAATCTGGCTGCTGAGTGACCCAGTGAATTAATGCAGCTTCTGGCTAGGGGTAGGGGACAGTAAAAGCCAAGGAGCCAAGATCAGAAAAAGGAATAGCTTCTTCCCATGTGGAATCTAGCTGGGGCTGCCAACCTCCTAGTCAAGAAAGAAAGCTTTTCCTCTCTCTTCCTCCTGTTTACCCACAGGGACTGGGGGAGGCTGTACAGAGAGGCAGGTTGAATGTATTCAGCCTGGGATAGGGAGGGAAAGTTCTTCTGGGGCTCCCCCCCTCGTCTAGGGGAGAGGTCAGAAGAACAAAGGTCACAGACGGACCTGCCATGATATGGGAGGAGGCACATGTGTTACAGTGAGCCATGGAGGGTGGGGGCACAAGAGTTTGGCAACTCAGACAGGGGAGAAGCCACTGATGGCTTATAAACCAGACAAGGTTCATCCTGAATCCGGAGGGAGGGCAGTGAGAGCCCCATGAAGTCACTTTCTTGAATGTCACTAACATTTCATTTCACCCTCACTCTGCCTTCCTGTCTCTTTTTTTCTCTTTCTCCCTTAACCTTCCTCAGCAGGGGATGGGGGAGTAGAGGGAGCCGGAAAGGAGGTCTGCAGGCCTCGTTAACTCTGCTGACCATCCACAGCCAGGAGCCGTTGCTGACAGAAAAGAAATGAAGGGGCAGAGATGGGAGGGAAACCAGATGTCTGCAGTTGCAGCACCATTCTGCGCAGCGTCCCCACTGGGGTCCCTGCTGTAGACAAGAAGCCAGAGCCAGGTGCCAGAGAGGGAGGGGGGGGGGTCTTCGGGGGTGGGGGACGGTGCTGGGCCCCACTCCTGCTTATCCACCCCTCAGTTTCTTTTACCTGGGAAACAGATCACCAAGAGAGGCCCGTCTGATGCTTTAAGCTGGGAATTTGGTTTATTCTGGGGCAGATGAAAAAGAAATTGCACTGTAGCATCTTACAAAACTGCCCCCTTTTCAACTGGGACTGAGAGATGGAGACTTTTCCTCTAGGCTTTCATGGTACCCTAGACTTCTAAGTTATTTCTACTTCATATTCTAGAACTGTACCATCCAGTGTAATAGCCACTAGCCACAGGTAGCTATTTATCCTTATATTAATTAAAATTAAGTAAAATAAGAAATTCAGCTTTTCAGGCACACTAATATATGTCAATCTTCAATAGCCACATGTAACTAGTGGCTATTGTATTGAACAGCACAGATATAAAAGTTTTTTCTCATCACAGAATGTTGTCTTGGACAGTGCTGTTCTAGGAAGTTTTTACTCAAGTGTAACTTTCATTCTTGATTTCCCCAGATGTTCACATGATAGCCTGCTCCTTAGGAATGAGGGCTAACTGGCCCAGAGGATAGATGTGGGGTGGGTTGAGACAGGGAGGAGGGAAGGGACGGGTAAGAATGTTTATTCTGCCAACCCGAAGGTTTTCTTTAGACTCTGAGTCTATTTGCCAGTCCTAAGCAATTTAACTTGCCTGGGGAGGAAGGGGGACGCTGTCTGTAGCAAAAGAGGAATTCAGGTGGTAGCTACAGCCAAACAGGTTTTGCAATCATATTCTGCCTCCCTTCTCCACCCCCTGCTTAAAAAAAAAAACCAAGGAAAGTATACCAAGGCCAGCCCTAGATAAGGTGGGTGTGGTGTCATTAGCCTGACTTACTCATCACACCCCAGGGCCTCTACGGGGGTGGGTGTAGGCAGGGATGGAAGGGGCACACAGGCTGGGGATGAGGCAAGCAGTTATGCTTCAGTCAATCTTGAAAGCTGTTGACATGATGGAGATGGAATGAGAGATGTTAAAGCCAGATATTGGGCACACCCAGCAAAGCCTCCCGCCCAGCTCACCCTTGAGCCTGCGCTGCTTTACTCACATTAAGAGATCCGCTGGTGCAGAGAAATCACAAAGAGTACACACACACACACACACACACACACACACACACACACACACACACATGCCTCATGCAGTTCCAGGGAGATTTCTGGAAAGAATCTTTAGCCCAATTTCTCAGTAAGCCTCAGCTGTTCCCCCAGGCTTAAGCGGGGGGCCAGCAGATGGTCCCAGCTAAATAGGCAAGCCTCCCAGTTCCTCTAAAAGCAGGGTCTGGGCCCTTCCAAGCCCAACAGTCCAATTAAGCTTTTTGCCCACAGGTGGAAGCAAAAATGAATTTGGGGCCATTCTTCCCTTCTTTTAGGCATGGAGCGCTCAGCCCTCCCATCAGCCCCCTCCCTACTCCTGGCATTGGCCCACAAGGAATCCCTGCCTCTCACACTCTGCTCTGAACATTAGGTTCCTCAGGGATCAAAGACTCGCAGAAAGATTTCCTTCTAAGGTGTCTTCTAGGCTGCAGGGATTTGACTGAACCGTTCAAAGGAAAACTCCTGGCTTGGCCTTGTTAAGGAGGCCCTCTCAGTCCAGGAGGTGGGGCCTCTCAGGATTAAGGCCACAGATCCAGGTACCTTCGATGATGTTCTTATTTCCTTTTCCCAAGGGCCAGAAAGTGCTGCAGGGAGATCCTGGTGCCCTGCTCTTCTCTAGAGGCCTCTCCTCGCTTCAGAGCTCATTGGCATGACTGGCATAAATATATCCATATATCTCTCTATAAATATACATGTCTTTAGCTATATATATCTTTTCTTCTAAAGACTTGGCAAGAATTCCCTACAATCCTTTTCCATGACACTATAGAAAATCAGCAGAGTCATCAGTTTGATGGTTCCCACAAAGACTGCTTGGGGTTGACCTCTGCAAAGCTCCCTTGAATCTTGCTTCCAGTAACCCAACCTCTTCAGCCCTCGCCAGCCCCCAACCCCCTGGCAACACAAAACACAACTCGATTTCCTGAAGCTGAAGCTGCCCCTTTATTCCTTGTTGGTCTCTGAAAGCAAAAAAAAAAAAAAAAGAAAAAGAAGAAAAAAAAAGAAACTATCACTTTTGAGCTATTGTCTTAAGAGAATAATAAGCTTTGTGTTCCTCCAGCTGGCTGCAAAAGGGAATTAGTTGTGCAGTGGGATCCAGTGGCACTTAGAGACAGGTATGGCAAGGAAGAGGTGCTGGTGGTTTCAGAATAGGCCACATCTCTGTGGGTGAGCAGGAGGGCAGGGCAGATAGAGGTGGTGTCTATCAAGACTTAGCAACCACTGAGGCAGCAGACTAGATGTAGCCCTCCCTGCAATGACTCCTTGCATAAACAGAAGAAACACCAGTGTACACGCACAGGTGGGGAAAGCATCCCCATGACTTTCTGAGGGAGTTATCACTAGGCACAGATTCTGAGAACGCTATCTTCATCACCCTGCATCAGCATTTGTTGGAAGGAGGCCCAGGAGGGTAGGAGGAAAAGGCTGGCTCCTCCATCTTTTTTAAATCCATCTTTCTTTCTCCACCATTAAAGGCTTGGATAGGTGGAGACAACCCCTGTGACTTCTCTTTGAGGTATTCAGATCCTAGCCACGTGTTGGCATCATATTTAATCCTGAAACAGGTTTCCTTTTCTTGATTTTTAAAGTGGGGGTTGGGAGAGGGGGTTCATAAATAGAGAATAGAAAATGCAAAGGAATAAGAGAATCAACAGAGAAATGTACAAAATGTAATTTGGCAAAAAAACAAACAAACAGAAAAAAACACAATAAAACCAAAACCCACAACCACACCTCCCATAGCCTTTCTTGTTTTGTATTCTCTCTTTTTAAAGTTGGGTTGTTATCTTTGCAACAGAGAATGCCAGCAGGTGTTGCTGGCAGCTGTTTAATGACAGTGTCAAGAACATCTTTCAGAAAGGTAGGCTCGGAGGCAGGAGGCAGTGATGGAGAAAATGGGATAGGGGGAGAGTAGGTGGCCCCACATCTGTAGAGAAGTAGCTAAGGAATGAAGGGCTGTCCTGGGAATTGCAATGTTATTTTGTACAAAATCCTTCCTGTAGGAAGGTGGGGGAGGGACAAGAGACATTTTTCAGTTTTTTTGCAGACCTAAGAATTTTGAACCAGAATTACATGCAGCTTGCTGTGTCTCTGGACAAATATCTTAGCTCCTCACTCAGCATCTACCACTTTCTTCTTTATTGTTAGTGACTATCATGAGGATTAAATGAAAGGACCTGGAGACCCTTAGAGAAGGGCCCCAGCAGTCTCCAGGGGTGATTAGCCCTGCAATTATTCCACATCTGGAAAAAGTAATAGCTCCCAGACTGGCAGGGGTATGTCATGGACCAGCAAGAGAAAGATGGTTTTTGTTACATAGCCCAGAGAGGCTGATCTTGGTTCTGTAGTGTGTGTGTGAGAGAGACCGTAGGGAGGCTGGATTTGGAAGGGAGGGAAGCAGGAGCAACAGCCTTAACAAATGCGCTCCAAAGAACACCACCTGAACACTCGAGCTCTGAAATCTTTTCTGCACTGTGCTTTCAGCTTAGTTCCCTAAAGCTGACTCATGAAGGCAAACCTGAAACTCTCACAAGCTAAAAAATTTTTTAGAGACAGCAAACCAGCCAGTGCTATGCGAAGACGTCTGCAAGGTACTCTGTCCTATCTGGACTGTTGTTTCCCTTACTGTTAGCACAATGACCAGGATCTTGTAAAAGTCCCTGGCAAGTATTTTCTCCACCTTCAGAGCATTACCAGGCCATGTACTTGCGGGATATAACCTGCAGGTGTTAGGTTCTTTCTGACGCTGCTAATCAGATGGGTCAGGTAGCAGAGAGAAGGCAGCACTAACCCTTACATTTGTGCAGTGGTGTGCAGTTACTGTTGCTTTCACACGTATCATCTCACTAAATTGTCCCACGATCCTGTGAAGGAGGAACTGAAATGATCAATGTCTCCATTTTAGGGATAAGAGAACTGGGGTGATTTCCCCAAGGTCAGTGGCTGTAGAGCTGGGACTGAGCTCAGCCCACCCGATTTCTGGGCTTCTCTCCCCCAGCTCCACATTGCACCACCACCAGTGTCGCGCACCTGAATATTTATGAGAATGGAGCTCCCAGATCACATCTTGAGGGGAAGTATAAAGGAGGCAAGCTTATCTCATGCCTTCAACTAGGCACCTGAGGAAAGAACCCATATCCTGTTGTCCTTTACACCTACTGTAGTCCAAAACCTACAGAGATTACATGTCACGAGGTTCTAGCAAGATAGGCTGAATGCCTGCTTTAGGTAAGATAGAAGAAAAGACACAACAAGGGTATGGAGCCCTCATGGAGGCTGTGAACTTTGAGCCACAAAACTAGGGATTTATGCCTAGGATCCACTGCTTACTGACTCAATAATCTCAGTTCAATCCATTTGCAAAATGGAGATATAGGCTGGGTGCAGTGGCTCACGCCTGTAATCCCAGCACTTTGGGAGGCCGAGGCGGGAGGATCACCTGAGGTCAGGATTTCAAGACCATCCTGGCCAACATGTCGAAATCCCATCTCTACTAAAAATACAAAAATCAGCTGGGCATGGTGGTGGTTGCCTGTAATCCCAGCTACTTGGGAGGCTGAGGCAGGAGAATTGCTTGAACCTGGGAGGCGGAGGTTGCAGTGAGCTGAGATGGCACCACTGCACTCCAGCCTGGGCATCAAGAATGAAACTCTGTCTCAAAAAAAAAAAAAGAAAAAAATGGAGCTATGAATCCCAACCTCTCAAGCTGCTATGAGAACTAAATGAGAGGAGAAATGTGAAAGTATACTGCATACTGCAATGTGTAAAGTTGGATCTTCTGGACCCTGCAGTTCCAGAAGTCACCAAAGATAAGATGGCAGAGGGTTGTGGAAGCTCCTCTTCTTCTGTAGAGCAATGCTTATGTACTCCAGCCCCAGATGGGCTGGATGTAGTGCGCCCAGGAAAAGGGATAAGCCACCTTAGGATGGAAAGGACCTGGTGCATGGCAGGTTCTCTATGAATGAGTTTCCCTTCTGTCTCTATCCATTCCAAAACATTCTCTATGAGAAGCACAAAGAAAAGGGCAAAAAGACAGTCATGAGGACAATCACAAGGACAAGGCATCTTGGGGATCCCTCCCAGCCTTAAGATCCTGAATGATTTCAGGCTACATTTTTAACAGGGTGAACCAGCACCAGTGCTTAACACTTCCAGCCATGTTGTGAATCTCTGCTAAGTTAGGGATGAAGTGGGAGAGTCTTATGGTGATGACTGTCACTCACATGATCATGCCTGGGGAGGTGGTGGCAGCTGTGGTCTGTGTTACCTGACTCTAAACAGAGGCAGAGCAAAGATAGCGATCTTGTGGTTGACTCAAGGGCCTGGGCTGAGCTATACACAGGGCCCCACAGGAGGCCCAGAATAGGGAGGGAAGCATGGTCCAGCAGGCCCACCAGAAGGGAACCCTGACTCCTCCTCCCCTTCTCTTTGAGCTCCTGAGAAGAGATAAAGAGAAAAAAAAAAAAAGCGAACCTGGGGCTGAGGCAGAAGGATGAGCATACTGGCTAGCATTTCTTGAGTATTCCCTCTTTGCCAAGTACTGCACTAAAAGATGAACACAACTGACCTCATTTAACTTTTGGAGCAACCCTGCAAGGTAGGTATCATCATTCTCATTTTGCAAATGAAGAAACCAAAGCTCAATAAGGCTAACTGATTTACCCAATATCATCCCCTTAGATGATAGGATTTGAACCAAGATAGTCTGATGCCAAAGTCCATATTCTTCCCACTACACACACAGCTCCTGTCCAACAGCCCGCCAGTCAGGAGCTACAAATAAAATCCCACACCTCCTACAGCAGGCACTAAATCAGCACGAGGAGAAGCTGGAGGTTGGCAGAGAGAAGATCTTTATCAAGACATTTCAGGAGCAGGAGAAATATCTCCACCCTCTTCCCAGCCAAAAGTGTGGTTGTATGTGTAAGATGAGAAACATTTTGCGGGGGGAAGGAGGGTGGCATCTCAAGCTAAAATTACCACCCACACCAAAGTAACCCTGAAGGCAAACTGGGGCCTCAAGGATTTTGTTCGATTGTGTATGTGTGTGTATATGAGTATAGATGGGAGACTGGGAGAGAAGGAGGCAGAAAAGGGATTTTTTTTTCATTCCCAGTGGCAGTTATGAACAACATTTTCCTCCCAAAACTCATGCTTCTCCATCACTTACTCATGTTTTCTCCTTTCTGACCTTGTGCAGAGAGCTAGCATGCTTTTGTAGAGGAGTAGACTTTGGGGCTAGAAGACCTGGGTTTGCTTTTCAAATCCACTACCCACTGAGTTGTTTAATAACTACATATTACATGAATAAATGGGAAAATAATTTAGTCTCCCTGAGTCTTAGTTTTCTTATCTCAAAAAATATAGTACCTATGTTGCAGGGCTGTTAGAAAGATCAAATGAAGAGTGCTTAGCACAGTGGTTGGCACATGGTTGATGCTCCAGAAATGTTGGTTGCCTTGATCAGGGTTTGTCAACCTCAGTACTATCGACATATGGACCAGATAATTCTTCACTGTGGTGAGGAAGTCCCATCCATTGTAGGATGTTTAGCAGTATCCCTGGCCTCCACCCACTAGACGCCAATAGCTCTCTTTGCCCAAGACATAGCAATGAAAAGACATCGCCAGATACTGCCAAATGTCTGCAAAATCACCTCCAGTTGGAAACCACTAGCTTGATGTAATTAATACAGATATTAGCAACAAGTAATATGTTTGACAGCACATAGCAGGCCCATATGTAATTGTCATTTTTTTGAATGAGTGAGTAAATAATTGTATGAATGAACACGCTAATAATGGGCGTTGCTCTGCATCTTCGAACCTTTGGTGGCAGGAGTACAGTCTACTCAGTCCTGGACCCCAGAAGGTTGATGGAATCCTCTGTAGTTGTCTTTCAGTGCAGACCTGGCATCTGCTGGGATTTGCAGATGGGGCACTGACAGGTGAGGGAGGCTATGAGCTAAGTGAGGCTAAAGGATTTTTCCCTCTGGAAAAGGGCAGTCCCAAAAGGATTCGGCTGCAGCACTGCTGGCTTGAATTTCTGTGTATGAGATGTGACTGCCTGAATCATGTGCACTCCCCAAGAACCTTGTTCTTTGCCCATGGCCAGCAACAAACATTGGTAGGAATCCCTGAGGTCCTGCCTCACGTGGAAACACAGCACGCATCTGCAAGCGCCTTTGACTCACATCAAGAAGGTGCCTCAAAATTGGGGCAGAGAGATGGCTCCTGTCCTAGGATTTCTTCCCCCTCCCCACTTTTCTCATCTCCTTTTCCTCTTTTAAAACATTTATTGAATGTCTTTTACATTAGCTGTTACTATAGATAGAGAGATAATGAATGCAGCCCTTATCCTAAAATCGTGGCGTGTACTGAGGGGAGGGAGAGAGAAAAGAAAAAGAACAATTATAATAGTACATACAACAATAATATTACTGTTTCCTGAGTACACACTCTATTTTGGACACTGATCTATATGCTTTACATGTATTAACTCATTTACATGTCCCTCACAATGAGCCTGGGAGGCAGAAATTATTATTATTTCCAGTTTGCAAATGAAGAAACAGGCACAGAGAGGTGAGGTTATTGTCACTATGTCACACAGATATTAAGGGAGAGAATCAAGAGTTGAACACAGATACTTTGGCCCCAGGGCCTGGACTCTTCTTAACCACGGTGCTCTCCTGCTCTGACAGCCACATAATTGGGGTGCTATGAAGCACATGGGGGCTTCCTAGAGGAGGTGGTGTATCAGCATGTGGAAGATGAGGAGGTGTTAGCTGGGCACGGGGCAGGGCGAGGGGTTCCTAGTCTGAGAACACTGCACACAAAGCCCCGAGGTGAGAACAAGCATGGAGATGTGTCAGGGTCAGGGATCCACAAGGCGATTCTTACCCTCCCTGAGTGGACTCCCTCCCCTTGCCTCATGGTGGGAGTAAGACCCACCCAGCTGATGGGACTCCTACCTTCTGGCCTGATTTGGTTCTCTCAATATTGATTTGGAGCTACCTCTTCAGCCTCCTCTCTCAGCCCGTGCTGCCTGATTTGGTGTCACAACCAAGACCATGACCCTGACTTTGTCTCCCAGGTGTAACCTTCAAGAGTCCACTCTTTCCATCTGCTCTGATCCATTCTCCTGGCCTGGGCCCACTGGCTCCTCTGGCCCACCTCTGGGCCCTGATCTGAATTCTTCCAGGGTTGTCTTGTCCTGCTGCCATGGACACCGGGTTTGGGAATGGTGTGTGTGTGTGTGTGTGTGTGTGTGTGTGTGTGTGTGTGTGCATGTGCACACATATGGCAGGTGGTGACTGTGGTGCAGGTATGCCTATTACCCAGGGTACATAATATGTGATGATCAAACAGACCTAAAATGTCATCATCTACCATTTGAAACTTTTTTTTAAACAACAAAAAAACCATACTCCTAACCCTACTAGAAGAAATAGATAGATGAAATAGATGAAAGTAAGATACTTTGATTGAAGAAGGGTGGAGTTGGGAGTTGGGAGTGGCCACCTAGAGCTCAAAGGCACACTTTTTAAAAACCATTAGACAGGCCGGGTACAGTGGCTCATGCCTGTAATCCCAGCACTTTGGGAGGCCAAGGTGGGCAGATCACTTAAGGTCAGGAGTTCGAGACCAGCCTGGTCAACATGGAGAAACCCTGTCTCTATTAAGAATACAAAAATTAGCCAGGCATGGTGGTGCATGCCTGTAGTCCCAGCTACTCAGGAGGCTGAAGCAGGAGAATCGCTTGAACCCAGGAGGTGGAGGGTGCAGTGAGCCGAGATTGCGCCATTGCATTCCAGCCTGGGCAACAAGAGCAAAGTTCCGTCTCAAAAGAAAAAGAAAAAGAAAAAAAAAAAAACCATTAGACAAAGGGTCTTAAGATTTTAGGGTCACAGACAACTTTGAGAATCTAATGTAAGCAATGGGCCCGCTACACAAAAAACTAAATATACAAATGTTTGTAAAACATTTTTCTGGTAGATCACAGACCCCCTGAATCCTGGAACATAGATGAAAACGCTGTGCATCCAACTACCGCAATATCCTCTTCTTACTGATTTTGTAAGGGAGGGTCATAAGGTTTTGGCTGCTGCAGCACAGTGAATGATGAAACCCAGACAGTCCTGGCATTGCTTCATTTGCTCAAAGACAGCAGAGGCCCAGGGTTTGGAAAGCACAACCCTTTTTGTGCTCACATTTCCATGACAAGGGCATTGGTGTTAACATTACTCCCTCATAGCCCTAGGGCCCCTTGGTGCCAGAGATGATTTGTGCCTCAGTTTCCATACTCGTGTAATGCTACTTAGCTCACACATCTAGGCAATGATTAGTGTGGACAAAGGATGGACATCCAGGTTCTAATCTCAGTGTCATTACTGAGTGATAATGACAAATCACTTGATCACTCTGGCCAGTTTCTTCACCCATAATATCACAGCCCATGGGGCTGTTAGGATTACAAAATGAGATAAAAATGGGCAATATATATATATTTATGAAAGCGCTTTATATAACTGAAACCAATGAATAAGTTTAAGAATGTTATTATTATCTTAGCATTTAAGAGACTGACAAGGAGATTCATACCAAGAGAGTTGCTCTCAGGCCTTGGAACCAGGGAGGATAATAAAGATCTCTTTCACTTAGAAAAGGCAAATTCATGCCCAAAATATAAAAAATTTGTCTGGGCTGGTCACAGTCGCTCACACCTGTAATCCCAGCACTTTAGGAGGCCAAGGCAGGAGGACTGCTTAAGCACAAGAGATTGAGGCTGTAGTGAGCTATGATTGCACAACTGTACTACAGCCAGGGTGACAGAGTGGGACCTGTCTCTAAAAAAACTTTTAAATGTAAAATAAATAACTGAAAATTTTATTTAAAAATTTTTTTTTTATTTTTAAATAAAAAACACTTGTCCAGGATCATTCACCTATGAGTCCTGGGGGTGTGAACTTAAGGGGGTTCATAGCTTAGGGCGCATAGCTCTGGATAATCCAGCAATGGTTTGTAATCCTGGAGTCGTTTACTCCATCTTTTTAGGCCTATCCCTCAGCCAAGGAAAGAGACTGTGAGAACAGCCTCTTGCCACAGTTCCCCTGGTACTTTGTGCTCAGGTTGGGAGCCCCTGTCTGCTACCAGATGCAAATCAATTTCCAAGTTCACAGTGATGGGAAAACTAGAAGGCTCTTCATAGGTTCTGCCTGCTGTTAATGAGCTGATCTCGGGGAAAGGGCCAAGTGAAAATGAACAATCACTACCTAGAGTCACCGGAGTGCTCCATGCAGCCCGCCCCATGTATGTGTTTTATGCAGTGCTTAGGCTGCTGGAGCCTGAGGCCTGAAGGCAGGTTTATGAGATTAAAGCCCAGTGCCCAATAAATAATTTAGCAGCTTACTGCAAAAAAAAAAAAAAAAGAAAAAGAAAAAAAAACATACATGCAGCATAATAGCTACTATCTCCAGCAGTCTGATGTGTACATACATTTTAAATGCACACCACTTTCATCTACATGTCTCCATTTGATGTGGAGTCCAAAACCAAATAAGGAAAAGAAAAAGAACACCATTACCTCCATCCTATCTATACATCCTGCCATGGGGCAGATGAGAAACAAAACCCCGCCATGCACTAACTATTCCGGGCTTTGCTGCTGTCCTTCTCCACCTCCCAGCCCCTCCATCTCCTTCTTTGCTTTCGAATGCTGTTTCGTGTGTGTAGGAAGAATCAGAAATCTCCACTGTTCTAGTATTCACTCAGAATTTGGTTTTCTTTTCCCAAGGGCACCTTTTCTGGAGCAAAGCTGGCTCAAGGTGCTGTTTCCTGCAGTGTCCTGTGTGACTTGCTTGTGGGTACAGCTCAAAAGGTGGTACAAATACATATCACCACCATGGCCACCAGAGTCCACGCTGAAGTTTTAATAAGCCAGAAGTAGTGGTGATGGATTGGTAAGACTCGAGCTTGACAATAAGGGAGCAGAAGAGCATTAGAGAGTGGAGCAGGAAGAGGTAGGGGTGGGTGTCACAAGAAGAGTGAGTGGGAGAAGGCAGAGAAACTTCCAAGAAGTTGCTCCAAGATCTAGAAGCATCTGTGGGAGATGAGTGGCATGTAGTAATCTAGGTAGCAGCATGAGCTAGCAGGAGAAAATGATGCCAAGCGAACCTTCTCCTTCTGATTGGAAAGTTGACAGGTTCTGATCACAGTTAAGGGATGCATGGCTTCACTAGGGAAGACAGGCATGAGGGAGAGTAGTAAGATTTCCCTCTAGCTTTTGTGGAGATCCGGGAGGGTGGCAACCACTTTGGCCCCAATCTCTTGACTCTCCTGTGAGTAGGGGAGACCCACAGACCCACCAGGCACTGTGCTTGTACAAGACTCCACCAAGCTTATCCCACCCCCTACTTTTTGCACCTCCATGGCCTTGGCTGCATTTACTGCCGGTGGCTGTGGTTTATCTCCCGTTGTTTATGGCCTGGGACAGGCTGCCTACAAATAGCTCCCCAAAGAGTGGGGAGATTCAGGCATCTGCCATTCTGTGAAGCTTTTTCCAGAAATGAAAAGGACAGTCATAAAATGTTTTTTGGGGGGGGTTAGGGGTGGGCAACATGCATCATAAAAAGCGTAATGGACTAATGCTAATACACAGACTGGCTGCAGCCCAGGGGTGTCTGCTGAGCTCAGACATAAATACTGGGGAGGCATCAAGGAGACAGATTTTTTATTTCTTTGATTTGATGGTGGGGGGAGGTTGGGCATATTTTTTCCTTCATTTCTCTGTCTATGACCATTCCTCTGGGGATACCACCAATCCGTCTGAGACTTAAATTACCCAACATTTTACAGCTTCAAGAGGGGCAGCCATTAGACTATGGGAAAGACTGAAGGTACAAGGGAGGTGGTGGGTACATTATATGGCCTCATGGGGGAGTCTAATTTTGGGGTTTGGTTGTGCCATACACGACCTTGCTAGTGACAAGATAACTGAAGCGGGCGAGTATAGTTATGTTGGGCATATGACTGAATGCGCCTACGAGTAACCATGAACTTGCCCAACATCAGGCACATTTCCAATATTGAAGAAACTGATTAATGTTTTCTATTTAGTAGGAGCCAAAACAGCACCAACACCAACAATCACCCAACAGGAATCCCATCCCTGCCCAGCCTCAGGAATGAAAAGTAAAATACCTGTTTGGTAATTAATAAAAAGTTCACGTACTTGAGGACTCAACCAAACACACTGTTTCCTAGGGTTTTATGTTAAAAAACAAAAAAACAAAAACAAACCCATGTTCTCTGCTAATATTGACCATTAGCCAATTACTTTCTAGCCACACACTTGCCTTTAAGCATGCACTTACACAGAGTGGGTAAATGTACAGTGTATTTGTGGGGCAGACAACAGAAGTGAATGCAAATCCTGTGTTCAAGTAGCCTTGGTTTTGGGTGGTGCTGAGATGCTCTTGCTCCTTTCTCCCTATCATGGAGGTGCTGAACACCTGTGAGTTTGTGGTAGGGTCCTGAGAATTGAATTGGAGAATGGACTCAATCCATCTAAGACCCTGGGTTAACTGAGAAGAAAGAGAAACAGTAGAAACCATGGCAGTGGGGGCAAGAAGCTCCTGTTCACCCTTGCAGTGGGTGGGGAGAAAAAGATTGAAGGCATTTGGAATTCAGATTCCATTGCACCATTTGCTTTGGAGAAATTAATTTTATGTGTGTTGTCCCTGAGAATGGGTGGAAAATAAAGTGGTATTCAGAAGAATGGGTGGCAAGGGCCGGGGTAGATGTTGTAAAAGAAAGCTATCTCTTTTGTCCTCTGTATCTGGGTATATGTGAGGTGAAAGAAAAAGGGGAAGGCAGGGAATCTTATTAGGTGTACTAGACCTGTGCTAAGAGATTTAGATGCTTATTGAACCTTATTATAATCCTTCTGAAGAAGGTATTATTATGACCTTTTTAAAGACAAGAACTCTCAACTCTGAATTGCTGAGAAGTTAAATAACTTGGCCAAGGTCACGTACTTAGTAAATAGTAGAGTTAGGACTTGAACTCAAACCATTGTCTTATCTCAATGATATAAAACAATGAAAGAAAAAATCAATAAGTGATGGTTTAGAAGAAAAATTATTTTCAGTCTGAAAATCAAAAGAGCAGGGACTAGTGCATCCCTTGTGCCAACTGGTACAAATTATTATTCTAAGTGATAAAGGGAGGTCACCACATGTGCCATTGTTGGAAAAGGGTTAGATAACCCTTGTGCATGATGAAACGTGATTACTCAGGCTGAGGGTGAATGGGGCACTGACAGTCACCGAAGCTGAACTGGGGGCTAATTGCCGGAAGAGACTGGGTTTCCCCATGACTAAATATGCTGCAAATTTACCTGGAAAAGAATCTCAACATGAAAGAGAGCTAACCCTTGTGTGTGAAATTAACGGGTTGTCTATGGCCCAGGGAGCTCTCTGGATGGGGACCCTTGGAATCAGTTGTCAGTAGGGGTCTTGCCCAATCATCCACCTAGAAATGAGGCCCAACTGGGCCCATCAGTAGGAGTTTGGCTCAGCCTCTTTCAAATAAGCTTAGGGTATGAGGAAAATTCCTCTTCCCTTAGTTGGCTAGTGTCTTAGCCTAAACTGACTCCCATTAGGTTAGACATAAAGCAGAACTTCCTGGCTACGAGCTGTCTGAAGCTTGACCATGAGCGACCAACATTGGCTCTGGCATATCCTTTCCTAAAGACTTTAAAGAGCAGCAGAGACACCTAATTGCTGCCCACAGCACTGGGTAGGACAGAACCCTTCCTCCAGCCTCACCTTTGCTTGCTGGTATTTCAGTAAAAGGCCCAATACAAATATAGGATGTATAATTTTCACATCATTCTTGGCAAATCCCAGGTGCGCCCCATTAGCAGAGTTCCAAGGATGCCATTTTCTATCAAGAAAAAGACACGCCACATCGGAGTGCTTAGCTCAGGGCCCTATTAATAGCAATCCTAATTATATGGCTGCAAATTTAATTCATAGCAATGATTAGTGTCAGAATCAAAGGCATCAGGCATCAATATTGATGGAATTGCATAAGCCCCATAAACAGAGAACAAGCATTTGGGCCCATCCCCCCAGCAGTGGTCTGCTGTTAACTATTGCATTAATGTCTCTTCCAATTTTGCCAGATCAAAATGACTCCATTTCTCAGTGTTCTCCTCCTCCCCACTGAAACCTTTGCCTGGCCAGCTCTGAATGGGTATGACTGGCACACAAAAGATCCCAGACAATGTCTTTGAAGAAGAGCCCGGGGGCTCCGAGGGATGCATGGGTGATGGGCCCTGGCCCCACGCTTTACCCAGCAGCTTTTGCCCTTGTCAGCAACACTCCTTTGTCTCTCCTTCAGAAAGCTCACAGCAAACAATGATGCCTGGAGAAAGGGGAGTCAGCTGGGGACTGTGTGTGGCACAAAAGGCCGCCACCCCGCGCATTGTGACCCAGGCCAAGAGGGATGGGAAGGTGGAGGAGGAGGCCTGAGGAGAGGGACACAAGGAAGACAGCGTGTGCCGAGGTGACAGCTGCCATGTCCCGAGTTTCCAGGGCACCTTCACTCAAAAGAGTGCAAAGAGGTAGCCCTTCCCCTCTTCTCTCGTGCATCTTCTTGCAGCTCTCCGTCAGGCAAGTGGTAGTCTACACATGGACAAATGGAAGCGTAGAGAAGTTCAATTGAATGCTAAAAAGCTAGTGGTTAAAAGCACAGGTCTGGAGTCAGAGAGCTCTGGATTCAAATCCCAGCTCTCCAATTAGTAGCAGTGTGACTCTGCCAAGTTACTTAGTTTTGTTGAGCCTCAGCTTGTTATATGTAAAATGGAAACAAGACTAATGATTTTTACAATTTGCAAGGGTTGATGAGGCTTAACTGAAACAAAACAAAACACTTAGCCCAGGGCTTAGCATATAGTAAGTGCTTAATTTATAGTGGATCTTTTATGCCTATCCCCATTCAAAAATGTGGCATTCCTAAAGAGAAGACTAACGTGCAAGACTTGAGGGTCCCAATTCAGTGTTCTTCTGATTTGTCAGAACTTCTTAGCCCTGAGGCCAGAAGTGAAGTAGGCCTCCCTGCTGGGCAGGTTCTGGTAAGATCCCTGAGACATGTGGACTGAGGGCTCAGGGATCCTGGTCACCCTAGATCAAGGTTGTATGGTCAGGCCTGGTACAAGAAGCTCAGCTGGATTCTTGCTCCAGGGAAAAAAATCCCTAGATCAATTTTAAGTTCTGCATAGGAAATGCCTGCATGCTAGAGAGGCCGAGGTCAGTCTGATGTTTTGTGCAGAAAGAATGTTCTTTAGGCCGGGCGCAGTGGCTCACGCCTGTAATCCCAGCACTTTGGGGGGCCAAGGTGGGTGGATCACAAGGTCAGGAGATCGAGACCATCCTGGCCAACATGTTGAAACCCTGTCTCTACTAAAAACACAAAAATTAACTGGGCGTGGTGGCATGAGCCTGTAATCCCAGCTACTTGGGAGGCTGAGGCAGGAGAATCACTTGAACTAGGGAGTTGGAGGTTGCAGTGAGCTGAGATCACGCCACTGCACTCCAGCCTGGTGACAAAGTGAGACTCTGTCTCAAAAAAAAAGAAAAAAAAAGTCCTTTAAAATGATATAGGGTAGGGCCCCAAAATTGGAATTCAAAAACCTGGGTTCCAGTCTTGCCTCCGTGGGTAAGAACCTGGGTGAGTTTCAGCAGATCACTCCACCTTTCTAGGCTCAGCTAACTCATTCATAAAATAGAACAATACGCATCTTACTTGTCCAAAGTCAGTAGACCAGATCAGTTTTCTGAGGTCCCCTCCAGCTACTAAATCTATGATACACATTTAAGGGAACACTCTTGATCTTGCTTGATAGTGTCAATCTTATCCCCTGGGGGCCTTAACCCCAATTCCCCAGCCTCTTCCCCTCAATTGTCAAGCATGGGAATTCCAGATTTGTTATTAAAGCCTGTTGATGCCATTTCTCCTTCCAGATTAGCTGGGGGACACTCAGCCTTTGCCATAGAAACCAGAACACAGGGTAGGATGGGGATGGCTGATTGGGACAACCCAGTGGCACCAGCTCCTGAACTTCTTTCCCACCTTGGAGCCTAGAAACCTTTCTGGAGGCTGAGGCCAGGAGAAGAACAGAACCACGGGAAGAGACTCAGAAGGCCAGAGCTCCAGATTCATTTTCACCACATTCATCTCCATGTATTTCCTGCCTCCCTGGACAGAGAGGCACATGCTAGCAAGAAGGAAAGAGACGTTAAAGTAGCCATAAGCTCTTAGCTTGATCATCGTGGGCTACACAAGTGACTTAGGTATATGCTGGGCCCATCTCCACCCTGAAATATTTGTCGTTCTGTTTCCAATTTCCACATCTTCCCTTGATTTACAACTTGACCCCAAGTAAGTCCATAATCTCTGAATTTCAGAATCACCATCTGCAACAGAGCAGTGAAATATCCCAATCCTTCTTTTTTTTTTTTTTTTTTCTTTTTTTGGAGACAGAGTCTTGCTCTGTCGCCTAGGCTGGTGTGCAGTGGTACAATCTTGGCTCCCTGCAACCTCCGCCTCCCGGCTTCAAGTGATTCTCCTGCCTCCTGCCTCAGCCTCCTTAGTAGCTGGGATTGCAGGCATCCGCCACCAGGCCCAGCTAATTTTTTTTTTGTATTTTTAGTAGAGACGGGGTTTCGCCATGTTGGCCAGACTGGTCTTGAACTCTTGACCTCAGGCAATCTGCCTGCCTCGGCCTCCCAAAGTGCTGGGATAACAGGCGTGAACAACCGCGCCCGGCCTCCAGTCCTTCTTGATCATCTGAAAATTATATGGGACTAATGAACTAATAGAATCAAAGAGAATTTGGGACTGTGGCAGAAAAACATGGTAATAGTACAGGAGTGGTAGTAGTAATACTAGTAGGAGGAGTCACTCTAGCAGCAACAGAGGTGGTAGCAGCAATGACTGCCATTTATTAAGCATCTCCTATGTCAAGATCTGTGTTAGACATTATATATCCTCCATGTCTGATACGCACAGCAATCTTGCCAGGCAGGCATGGGTGGTCCAGATGAGTAAACTGAGGTCCCCTCAGATCACGTAATTCATCGAAGGCAGAGTTGTGCAGGACAGGATATTGTGGTTGGTGTGGAGACATGCAAAGGGGGAGAATGGGCCTGTTTTAGTTAATTCTGCGAAGCTACAACAGGGCAACTGACACTTCCTTCAGCCCCACCCTGGGGAGGGGGTCAGTACATATTGTTTGGTGATATGAGACTGGGAAACCTCTCACTGGTGACTAATGCAACTGGATGCCAAAGTCCAGCAGGATTAGATTAGTTGGGCTCAGCTGGTCCCGTCTTCTAAGTATTTTTTTCCCATGACTCAGGGCTGGGAGTAGGGGACAGGATTCTCTTCCTCCATTTGACCTTGCAAACATGTCACTGAAAAGGAGCCTGATCTGACAGCTTCACTACCCCAGGGAGCCAGGGAAGAAGTGGGGTTTTGGGGAAGCCTCAAAGATACCAGTAATAATAGAAAGCACTTGCATGCCAAGCACTATATTAAGCACTTTTTACACACGATTTTATTTAATCCTTACAACAAATATGCAGAGTGCTTATTACTACCCCACTCCACAGGAAAAAAAAATCAAAGTTCACAACTTAAGTCACAATTGTAGTAATATTTAAATGCACATATGCCCATGTGCCCAAGCTCTGCACTCCATCCCTTCCATGAATTATTTATGATCTATTTTTTCCTTAGCATTTATCACCCACTAAACATAATATATATTGTGATTACTTACTTTGTTTGTCTGACTTCCCACATTCAGATAATTTCCATCAGGGCAAGAATTTTTTTTTTTTTTCTTTTTGAGATGGAGTCTCTCTGTGTCCCCCAGCCTGGAATGCAGTGGTGCAATCTCGGCTCACTGCAACCTCTGCCTCCTAGGTTCAAGCAATTCCCCCACCTTGGCCTCCTGAGTAGCTGGGATTACAGGCACATGCCACCATGCCCGGCTAATTTTTATATTTTTAGTAGAGATGGGGTTTCATCATGTTGGCCAGGCTGGTCTTGAACTCCTGACCTCAGGTGATCAGCCCGCCTCGGCCTCCTAAAGTGCTGGGATTACAGGTGTGAGCCACCATACCTGGCCAGGGCAGCCATTTTTGACAGTT
This sequence comes from Gorilla gorilla gorilla, assembly GCF_029281585.2. Lineage (NCBI taxonomy): Eukaryota > Metazoa > Chordata > Mammalia > Primates > Hominidae > Gorilla > Gorilla gorilla. The sequence continues at coordinate 48,575,986 of NC_073224.2, read as the reverse complement.
TTATTTTCTACTGCTTTATACCAAGCTCCTGGCACACAGTACATATTCAATAAATATCAGTTCAATAATGAATTATGTCATTTAATCCTTATTGTAATCTTATGATGCCGGTACCAGAACTGTCCTCATTTTACATTGAGGAAATTAAAGCTCAGAGGTCACACAGCTAGTAGGATGGAGTCAGGACTGGATCTCTCCAAAGCCCCTATACTCTTTGTTATGCAAATTGGTCCCTACTTGAAGGCAGGAGAGTGGACCAGGTGGTCTTTGTAAGTCCCTTCTGACTCAGAGATCTAGGTCCATGTACCAAATCCACAGACAGGCAAGGCTTAATGGTGTAAAAGGGTCTGTATTTTCCTAAAGATAAGACCTCTGTAAACACCAGCACCTTGGCCTCTTGAAAATTTTGCATAGCCTATTTAGGTCACCTGGATTCTGTGAGCTTGAATCATTACGCCCATCCCCCGCATCCCCAAAACACAGTTCTCTGTGTTTCACCTGCTCTGCAATAAAGCCCCGAGCTGCAGTTCAATGTTAAGACTGCAAAATAGCCAGCTGAATACACAGCCTGAGGACTCATACAAGAATTGTCCAAGATTGAAGTATATTAGAAACTACACAAAAAGTACAAAAAATAAATGAGTCTTTAGTTTCTCCCCTTTCAGAATGACTCTGGGAGATCAGGATCTCCTTCCCTGGGGTCTGCTGGGGATCTGGATAGAGCCGACATCCCCTGTCTACACCTGCCATGGTCAAGCAAGGAGATGTGCTGGCCAGAGTGTGTGTGTCAAGACGGGTGGGAGTGGGACATTCTGTAAATATGCCCCTTTCTTGTGCCAACCAAATGCAGCCTTTCCCAGCTTTCAGAAGACCAGTTCTGGGGACCCAAGAGGCCTATATAGAACAACAAAACAAACAGCGAGCTTGGCGGCGGGAGCCCGGGCAGGGAGCCAAACTCATTACTAGGGATGTGGTGGTGAGCTCCCTGAACCACCACCCCACCCCTTCCATGCAGGCTCTGGGGAAGGGGAGAGGGTCTCTACTCCCCACCACCCCAGTGTCCAGCATTGCTGAGACGCCTGGGCGAGTTAGGGTATCGGATGGGCAGTCTCAGGTCCCAGGAGCGCCACTAAGTCTCTTAGATGTGGACCTGCAGCTCCGGCTGTTTACTCAATCAAGGGTTCATACTGAGAGACAAGTGAATCATTTCCACTCAGAGGAATGAGTGGCTATTGTTTGGTGGGGCTGGCACAGAGAGAAAGGCATGTTTCTCAGCTTTTCATCCAACTTGGCCTTCTGTCTGCCAAGGCAACTCCACCCCACGAGAGGAGCCAAGTAACAGGTTAGTGTGTTTGGGGAGAAAGTCTAAATGCCAATGTCAATATTGGCATTGGAGGGTGGGGGTGAGCATATAACCTTGGGCAAGACATTTAGTATAGCTACGGCTCAGTTTCCTACATCTGTAAAATGGGGTAAAGATGCAGAGGCGATCAGCACCCTCAGTTGAAGTATTTGAGGAAGATGAAAAGAACCACGGAAACGTATGTTGCAAACAGTCAGTGTTATCAAATAACTGAGTAATAACCCCAGGGCTGAGGAGAGTTAATACTTTGGTGCTCCTGATGGATTCTTTCTAATGCCTAAGCTGCTACTGTAAGAAGCTCACAGTTTTCCTGGCTTTGCTTAGTAAATCGTTTGTGCGATTACAAAGAGAAGAATAGAATTGGGACGTCAGGGCTTCCTGTGGGCTGGGGACTGGAGACCTTGGGTTGGTATGTCCCTTAGGGAAAGGCAGAAAGAATTTTCCTTTAAGAATTTCACAGGCATTTCAGCAGCCACCATTAGCTAATGGGAAAGAAGGTAGTGCCAGAATAGGCCGGGGCCCTCCCCAGAGCTTGGAAAGTCTCTGAGGATTTGCAAAAACATCCCAAGAGTCATACAGAGACTGGTGGGGGAAGCAGTGGTTCCCTGGGCATTCTTGCCTGCTTCCCCTGTTATACACAAGCCTGCATCTGATCCAGGTGAAGCAGATGGCTGTCTGTACTATTCTGGGGCCCTCCAGGCAACAGTGTAAATGCTGTCCCCTTCCTCCAGCCAACTTTTCTGAGATTACCACCCCACCCTCTTCCAGATGTTGTTAACCAGAAAACAAACTCCTTTCCTGTTACCCACCAGAAGTTGTCCTGTTTCCTTGACTCCTCATGCCACTGCCACGCCAACCCTCCTCCTCCCCTCACTGACCTACCCAACACATCATACCTTCCTTCCTTCGCAACCAACCACATCAACAGGAGTCACTGTTGGTGTCTGATTCTATTTCAATTCGTACAAATAGATGTCTGGCATAGAATAGGCACCCAATACATTTGAGATCACTTTCATGAGCACCTAATGTGTATCTGGCAGTGGGGATGGCATGATGAATGTGAAAAGGAAGGTCCCTGCCCTCAAAGATCTGTGAATCTCAAGGGAGGTAGACACCTTAAGAGCTGCTCCCTTGCCAGATGCTGTGGGGTCTAGGAGGGTGCCATGCATAGTGGTTGAAGGGACAGGGTAAAGGACATGTCACAATGCTTGAGCAGCATAAGAGGTTTCTGGTGGGGATGGAAAAGAGAGCCAGCAGCATCTGCTGCTGTTTAAGGTCCCTGGGACTAAGAGGCTAGAGAGCCTCGGCAAAACACTACCCCCCAGCTTCTGTGAGGAGCCCTGCAGGGATGTGAAACCTGGGTTGAGGCGGCAGTTTAGCAGCTGCAAATGGAAGGAAGAAACCAAAGGAACTTCACCCTAACCCAAGTTAGTCCTTCCTTCCATTGTCCTGCCATCTTTCACTTGCTCAGCTTGACTTCTTCCCTCTTTTGCCCCATGGCATGAGCTTGATTTGCCTCCTGTCTCCGCACTGAAACCTGGGAAATCATGTAAAATGAGTTTCCAGTTCCTGTTGCCACTCTTCCTCCATCTCCATCTGCTTTGGTGTTTGCACTTAATCTCTATCATCTGGACTCCCACTGCCTATTCTTAACCAGGAGGGATGCTGTCATGAGGAACTGGACCCAGACCCCAGGATAACCTGCTTTTCCCTCCCCTACATCTGGCCCTAGGCCTGCCTGTCCTCATCATCCTGGCCATGCCTTGCCCTGTCTGTGCCAAGCCCCTCCTACCTGACCCTGAGGGGCTTTCTGCTACACTAAGGGCAGGCTCAAAACCAGCCTCATTTCAAAGCCCACATCCAGGGGACCTTGGTCTTCCCTTTTCTGCTCCTCTTCTCTGCCTCAGCCTGTCCTCCTTCATCGCACGCTTTGCTGACAAAGCCAGAGAAACAGTGGCAGCATCATTGAGAAGATCTGAGATTTGATGCAGGAATCCCCTTGACAGCACCCATGGTTGGTGACCATCCAGTCTCTGCTTGCATATTTCCACTGACTAGGACCTCATTCCTTCCTGAGTCAGCTCTCTCCATCATGGGACAGTCTGGCTGTAAAAAACGTCTTCCTTACATGAAGCGGAAAGCTGCACTGCTGTAACGCCTACCCAGTGGCCCTATTCTGCCCTCTGGGGCCACACTGAATAAGCCTAATTCATCTTCCATAGCTTAATGGATAAGCCTGCAGATTGTAAAACCAGGTAATCACAGTTCAAGTCCTAGCTCTGCCATTTTATTTGCTGTGTGACTTTATTATTATTTTTTAACCTTTCTTGACCTCCATTTCCTCATCTTTAAAATGGAGGTGATAATAGCACCTACCTCATAGAGTTATATAAAGAGTAAATGAGTTAACAGATATAAAGCTCTTCAATAGCGTGTGACACATAATAAGTGCTCAGTAAATTATGTTATGTAAAGACAGCTGTTCTATGTCCTGCTTTATTCACTCTTTTTCCCTTCACATAGCATGATTCCCACATCCATCCAGCTCTTGTTTATCTGGCACTTGAGTTTGCTTAACACCCTCTTGCAATGTTATCTCCAAGGTAAAGTGGAGTCACTGTGTCTCGTGACATAGAAGATGTTCTTCTATTATCATGATGAAGACTAACTTTGTTGAAGCAATATATCACAGAGTTGGCTCATGTCAACCTCACGGTTCGCTAAAATCCCAAGATCCTTTTCGCTTGATCTCCTTACGGCTTAAAGCCTCACAGGGCTCTCCCTTCCCTCTTATCTGTCCAAGTCTTCTGAGCTTCTCTGCATGTTGGACCTTCATTGCATATGCTTTGTACCTTCTCAGTGTGGCACCCAAGGTCTAGAATGCCCTTCTCTCCCCCAACTCATCAGTTCATCAGTTCTTCTGTCTCATCTAGTCTATAAGCAGACCCCGGTAATCTTCCTTTTCAGTAAAGCTTTGCAGATTGATCACACTATAGTTGCTGTTTTGTTTGAATTGTTCCACCCTTATGGTGAATCTTTGCATGTCTTCTTATCACCTGCAATGCACTGACCCTTAGCTTATGCAGCATTGCACATATAGGTTTTTTTGTTTTTTTGTTTTTTTTTTGAGACAGACTCTTGCCCTGTCGCCCAGGCTAGTGGCGCGATCTGGGCTCACTGCAACCTCCACCTCCCAGGTTCAAGCAATTCTCTTGCCTCAGCCTCCTGAGTAGCTGGGATTACAGGTGCACACCACCATGCCCTGCTGATTTTTGTATTTTTAGTAGAGACAGGGTTTCACCATGTTGGTCAGGCTGGTCTCAAACTCTTGTTTTTGTTTTGCTTTGTTTTGTTTTGCTTTTGAGACGGAGTCTCACTCTGTTGCCCAGGCTGGAGTGCAGTAGCATGATCTTGGCTCACTGCAACCTCCACCTCCTGGGTTCAAGCGATTCTCCCACCTCAGCCTCCCGAGTGGCTAGGACTACAGGCATGTGCCACCATGCCTAGCTAATTTTTGTATTTTTAGTAGAGACGGGGTTTCACCATGTTGGCTGGGCTGGTCTTGAACTCCTGACCTCAGGTGATCCACCTGCCTCGGCCTCCCAAAGTGCTGCGATTATAGGCATGAGCCACCGCGCCCGGCCTCACACACAGGTTTTGGGGACTTAACCTTATTCTGTCTGTTCCTTCCACATGTTTGCAGCTCAGAAGGCAGTGGTCTTGTCTAGGGTGCTCTCCATGCACCTTGCAGAGAGCAGTGTATAAGCAGCTATGTGGACACAGCACATAAGAGTGCCCTGTGGTCCTATCACTTCTAGCAAGTCTCTGCTTCCTCTAAACTTACATACACAGGGACATCCTGTTCCTACAGACCACAGTAGATGAGGGCTGGACAGCCTGACAGACGCCGGGAGAAGTGAGTAGTTCTGACGCACCCGGCTTCCCTTCCCTTTCCAAACTCTTAGCTATTTTTTTTCTTTATTTTCCTTCCTGTGTTGAAAGAGCTATGGGGCCTGGACCATAGTAGGGTTTCCTGGGGACATTCCATAAATTCTTCATGGGTTATTTCTCTGGAGAGGGGTGGGAGCAAGTAAGCTGGTAGACGGGAGGCCAGCAGGGGCCTGGGTATGAATGTCAAGTACCTCAAAGCAGCGTGGGTGGGAAGGAAGGGTGAGCTGCACAGAGGAGGAAGGAGGGGTGTCATGAGCTCATAGAAGCCGCCAAAGAAAGGCCAAGCAAAGAGTGAGAAGAAGCAGCCAAATCACAGGTCAGAACAAGCTGTGGGTAACCACGCCCCCAGCTTTGCCCTTGAACCTGCTGATTTGTCTCCACAGTAACTTGTCCGTCAGGGTTTCAATAAGGCCAGGAGAACTTGGCCAACTCAGGTGTGCGACTTGGATAGATGCCAAGCAGCCCCTAGTGTGTGCTGTGCACGATGCAGGGAGATATGGGGAAAGTCAACTCAAGGTCCCTTTGTGTCTGGTTGGGTCCCTTTTCCTTTATTCACTTCTCATCCATCCATTCAGCAAACACTGATTCCTTAATTCACATCTAGATCTGAAGAGAGTGAAAGCACTGGCCCCTAGCTGACCTCTGTAGCAAGCCTGGACCTGAAGATCATTCTCAGTCTCCCTCCCTGGGCTCTAGAGCTACTTCTTTAAGTAAAAATGGTGCCAAATTGGGTGTCAAGGCAAGAAGCAACTTGTCCTAGATCTCTAAGCTTGGGCAAGTCAATTTTCTTCTCTGGACCTCAGTATCCCTGTCAAATAATGAGAGTATTGGGCCAGGCAATCTCTAAGGTTCCTTAAAGAATGGTTCTATTTTTCAAAGCAGTTTTGAAGCCTATCCCATGAGTTAACACTTGGTGACAGGATTAAAGGGGAAGAAGGGAACAGTCCAAAAAGCATGACCCCTGCCTTTCACAGAACTTTCAAGAGAATCAAGGAGACAGAATGACACACATGACCTGGAGCAGTGACTGAAGGTAGGGGAAAGGTGCTCACACCAGCCTGTGTGGCTTCTGCTGGCCCTTAGAGAGCCTGTGTGCCATTTAGGAAAAGGTGGTCCCTATGGGTAGATGACTTAGTAAGAGACGTCCCATGAGCAGATGTTTATACCACAGGGCACGTGATGTGACAGGGAGAGCTCAGGCTGGATTTCAACTCCCATTAGGCCCCTTAACACAATCCTCCTAGGCCAGGCACAATTTGCTCAACTGGATGTGGTGACCCTGGCTGAGCAGGGAAGTAGCCGGCCTCAGGGTTCCAAGCTGAACTGCTTCTTGGTAGAAGCCACTTTTAAATCTTAGCAGAATTTCACACAGCAACTCCTTCCCTTCCCATTTTGGAAAAGCAAATGCAAGGACCACATTCTTTCTCTCTTCCATGTGCCGAAAAGCCAAGCTAGGGTCCCTAGTCCCAGGCAGAGTGGAGGGCACAGAAGAGGAACATGTAGGAACCTCTACAGCAAGTGAGGAAATGGTTAAATATCTTTGGTATCATGAGAACCAGAAGAAGCCTGGAGGGTTTAGCACTGCTAGGTGAACCCAGGCCAGTTCTTCTCACCTCCCCTGGCAGTAATTCAGAACAAGCAGAACATAGAAATTCTTCCTTGGGCTCACTCCAGGTTACCCTCCTTCCACATTTCCAAACAACATCCCTCCCAAGGCTCTAAATGGATTAGGAGGAAAGAGCTCCAGGGTGATGTCAACATCAAAGGGTGAGATGCAGTGAGGTCTTGCATGTTCCTTGATCCACAGGTGCTGGGACCAGGGAAAGGTGGCAGGAGGGTAAGCTTGGGAAAAGGGATTAGCTGAGACCGGAAAGAATGTGGCTGCTCTAATCCCACATAATGAACCAGATTGTGCGCCCTCTCTGCACCCTAGGCACTAGACAAGCCGGTACAAGCTGTTGGCTTCAGCCTGCTGCACAAGAGGCCTCCCATGCTGCCATCCCCAGACAGCGTGTGCCCTCCAGCTGGCAGAAGTACCCTGGGAGGCTCAAGGTAAAATGTCCACTTCCACCTGGCAGCTTACATCTGGGTGGGGAGCTGGGAAGGGAAGAGTCTGTGATTGCAGGAAGAGGAAAGACTGGAGAATGGTGTCTTCTTCAGGCATCATATACCATCAGAGAGCAGCACCCACCGTTTGCCCCAGGCCTTAGAATTGGGACCAGTAATCTGCTTCAACCAACTTCTCTGAATTCAACAAAGACCAGTATAATCAACTTTACAGGTTCTAGGAAGGGATTTGCGATTTTGGAGATTTATAATGTACATAATCAAAAACTTAGTTTTGCTTGATTTGGGAATGAAGAGCAATTTTTTTTTTTTTTTTTTTTTGCTTTTGCAGATGCACCTTCTTAAAGTTTTTTCTTAAAGTTTGGGAAATATTGAAATATGCTTGCATTCCTTACATACCCAATGACTGATGGCTGGAGGAAGTAGCTAGAAGCTAAGTCACAAAATTAACCCCTTCTTACCTCCCCATTTCACCTTTGTTCCCCAAGAAAATAAAGTTGCCTGTAGTTAAACCTCCACCAATAGCTACCTTCCAAGAGGGACTCTTTGCTGAGGAGGTGAATGGCATTGAAGCATCTGAACTCATAGACTCTTACCTTTTTCAGCTTGCCACTCTTAGTCCCCACAAAAACCACGCTGTAGCCGTTGTAAACGTAGGAGGCCACAGAGGTCATGCGGTCCCTGCTGGTGGTGTACAGGGTCAGGCCCTCCACTGGAGTTGAGCCTCCCAGCGGCTGGTTGATGTCCAGTCCACAGAAGTTATCATCGATGGGGACAGGCTGGAGGGAAGGGGAAGGAATTGGGGTGAGTAACAGTGGAGGCATGGTGAAGTCTCTACACGACCCATATCCCCAACTTCCAGCCTTAGGACACCAGGCCTCAGAGAGGCAGACATGGGAGTTCAGGGGCCCTAATACAAGCTGCAGACAAAAACTTCTCACCAGGTAACCCACAAATTCCATGTTGGTTCTTACGAAGCCAGATGAAAGAACAGGCAGCAACCTTCCACTTAGCTGGCGTCACCTGTATCTACCTTTCTGCCAGGAGAAACAGGATCAATTTGTAAAGCTAAGTGCCTGAACTCATTTTCTATTTATTTTAATGTCCCTCAGGACCATGGCATTCTGTGGGGATCTTTCTATTTCAGACAAGAGTTCCTTCAGTGGATAATCAGTCTAAAGGCAACATTACAGGATTTCTACCAGCCCAGAAAGGGTTTCTTGTTTGTTTCTTGGGCTGTAGGGTCTCCCTTTGGGTGCAAGAAATTTTAGGCCATTCAACTATCCAGTTGTTTAATATTTACCAGCACGTCACTGGAGCCAACCATGGGAATTCTAGCTCCCTACTATCTTTCCATACTGGAAAGAGATCAGAATTGTCATAATAATATCGAATAGTACCTTATACTTTGGAAAAGTTAGTTAATCTACCTATGCCTCAGTTTCTTCCTTTGGAATAATACCTGCCCACCTTTCTGATAGAATTGTGAAGGAACAAATGAAATAATGCATGCAAAAGATTTGTGTTAAGTTGTCCAACTCTTTCCACTATTGTGCATCATAGATCTTCAACAATGTTTGGGTAAATATAATTAAGAGAGAATTCTGGAGGTGGTGTCCTTCATATTTCCAGCCTTTAAGGAGAGTGGTGGTGTGGCTCCATAATGTATCTGTCAGCAGCGACTGGAGCATGTTTGAAAGAAGATCACCTTGAGCAAGTGAAAAAAAAATTGTGGCCGGGCACAGTGGCTCACGCCTGTAATCCCAGCACTTTGGGAGGCCAAGGTGGGCAGATCACGAAGTCAGGAGATCGAGACCATTCTGGCCAACATAGTGAAACCCTGTCTCTACTAAAAATACAAAAAATTAGCCGGGCGTGGTGGTGTGTGCCTGTAGTCCCAGCTACTTGGGAGGCTGAGGTGGGAGAATCGCCTGAACCCAGGAGGCGGAGGTTGCAGTGAGCCGAGATTGCGCCACTGCACTCCAGCCTGGGCGACAGAACGAGACTCTGTCTCCAAAAAAAAAAAAAAAAAAAAAAAAAATTGCTGGAAAGAAAGTAGGAAGATCTTGATCCTATCCCCTGTTCTGCCACTAACTGGTTGTGAAAACTTGGACAAGCAGGGTCCTCTTGTAGGGCTCTTAAAGGGAATGTTAAATTGATGATTTCTAAGATCTCAAGAAAGATCTTAGGTCTCTCATCTAAAACAGAATGAAAGACAAAGACCATAATGCTTCCTGAGGCAGGGGCTGCTGAGGGGTTTGCATTCTGTACACAGTGCTCAGCACAGGGCTGGGTCAGAATGGGTGCTCTGACATGGCCCAGTTAATGGCACAATGTGGAATCCTGTGGCAAAGGCTGCAGGCTCTGGGCCAGAAAGAGCCCCGCATCCTGTGGCAGCTGTTCCTTCTGGGTCTGTGAAGGCATCCCAGAGGAGGAAGGAAATGGCTATCGTAGAAATCATAGAAAGCAGCAGAACAGCCTGCCCCCATGCTCCCTTCAGCCTCCTCTCACCCTCACCAGGGAAGAGCAGGCTGACACATCATCACTCGTTGACAGCCTCATTTCTTTGGAATAATTGGTTTATAAGTTACGGCATATGATTTTTTTTTTTTAAAACCAGGGACTTCCATTCCTTTCTCTTTTCAGTCCCAAAAGGAGCAGAGGCTCATTTTCTGTGGTTCCACAGTTTTGTAGAGAGCTGCTGCTCCTGTTACTAGTAGGGATGATGGTGCTGCACTTGTGTGTGTATATTCTTCAGGAAAGAAAACAAATTTTTAGGTTAAGATGACTTTTGAACCCGGGATAATATTGAGCCCCACAGAGCAGAAGGAATGAGTTTCTCAGGAAGGGAGTGAAGCTGTGGTGTGCTGAAGCCAGCTGATAGGGAATAACTGTGCATTCAGTGACATCCCATGATGCTTGAAATCAGCCAGGATAGGTGTATTTATACCATGGCAATTGGCAGAGGCTACAAACCAGAGCATTCCTCTCCCTCCCCTGCCTGCATAGAGCCAGTTATTTAATATTTACCAGCACACCACTGGAGCCAACCACGGGAATTCTAGCTCCCTAGAAAAGCAGGTCAGAGTTATCAGCTACACTTTTTACATTGTGTACTTCTCTTCCTCATCTCATCCCTACACTACAGGCAGCTACTGCCCTGGCTAAGATGAAAGTGATCCAGATTTTAGGCCTTTCTCTACTGAAACCAGCTGTGTGACCTTGATATGCCATGTACCATGTCTCAGCCTCAGTTTTCTCATCTGTAAAGTAAAAGTATTGGAACAGGTAATTGTCAAGCTTCCTTTGAGCTCTAAACGTCCTTAATTTCATGGCTTCCATTTCTTTCCCACTTTCTGCAGGGCTGGTAAGGCCACAGAGTCTGGGCACAGGCGTAGCCCAAGTCAGCTTTTGAGAAATGATGACAGAAGCAAAAACCTGGTAATCCTAGATTTTGCTACCGTCTTATTGATTCTAGAATCTCCAGAACTATTAAAAAAAAAAAAAAGATTTATTCTCAGCCTAAGCCCTTAGGATTGGCTGGAATTTCTTTTCTTTTTTTTTTTTTTTGAGACGGAGTCTCGCTCTGTCGCCCAGGCTGGAGTGCAGTGGTGCAATCTCGGCTCACTGCAAGCTCCGCCTCCCGGGTTCACGCCATTCTCCTGCCTCAGCCTCCCGAGTAGCTGGGACTACAGGCGCCCGCCACTGCGCCCGGCTAATTTTTTGTATTTTTAGTAGAGATGGGGTTTCACCGTGGTCTCAATCTCCTGACCTCGTGATCCGCCCACCTCGGCCTCCCAAAGTGCTGGGATTACAGGCGTGAGCCACCGCGCCCAGCCGGCTGGAATTTCTTTTCTCCTCAAGTTGTTTTTCAATATATTGTTAGATATTCCCAAACACCTGATGCACCTTTACTTTTGCTCAAATGGTGAGAGCTTGGTGTATGGCTTTCCTTGGAAACAGAGGGGCTCAATAGAGAGAGACTGGACTAAGAAGTAATACAGCTGAACTAAATTCAAATCCCCGCTTTATCACTTATAGCTGTGGAGATCTGAGCAACTTACTTAGTCTTTGTGAGCCTTTGTTTTTTAATCTATAAAATGGGGAAGATAACTTTTGCTTTATGGGGTCATTGTGAGGAGCAAGTGAGATAACACTTAAATTGCCAAGCTTAGCCTTTAGGACTAGCTGCTATTCAATGAGTGATAGCCCCCTTTTTCCTCCCTTTTCTGGGATCAGAGCTCAAATTTTTGATCTGAGATTTCCATGTTATTCCAGAGTCATGTTAAAATCAAGCTCTGGGACCACAGCTTCTTTCATTTATCCTTATTCCCCTCTAAAGCCACCAAAATATTTCTGGGTCCCTGGGTCTTAGTTCTTTGGAGTATCAGGGTCTTTAAGGGGCCATTCCTCTTGCAGCCCTTGCACCAGAAGGGTGTGGTGCTGAAGGGGTGGAGGCAGGGGCTCTCCACTCTAAGGTCCTGGCCCCACTCACTGTCACCTCTCTCCCAGTGCCTTTGCTATCCTTTTGTAACTAGCCCAGGCTTGTCCCTCTGCTCTGGAGCAGAGAAGAGTGTCATCTTCCTCTTTCCTCTGGCTCAGAAGCAGGCAGGAATCAGCAGTTTCCTCCTGACAAGGCCCCCTCTGGGTTATGGGAACTAGGCTGGACTCTGCAAGCATTTAACCCTTACGGAGGGTTACATTTCCTCTCCACCTCTCCGCATTGGTTAGGGCCAGTGGCCATAAAATTTTGGCGTTAAAAAAAAAAAAAACCAGAGACTATCTAGTCTAGCTTCCTCATTTTAAAACAGTAAGATAACTAAGAAAATACCTGGCTCTTTACTACTGTGATTAATATTAATAATCATAGCTGCCCATTTATTGAATGCTTATTATGTTCCAGGTATTGTGCTAAGCACTTTACATAAATTTTCCATTTGATCCTCATAATAACCATGAAAAGAAGATAATATTATCTCTATTTTAAAGACGAAAAACTTACAGCTCAGACCAGGTACATAACTTGCCCAAAGTCACACAAGGAGTAAGTGGTAGGACTGATTTTTAATCCCCATCTGTTTTACTTCAAAGCCTTAACCACGACTCTTCTACCACACCAAGCAAATGATGACAGAAATAGAAGCGTAGCCTTGGAATGATGTTTTCTTGCTTCAAGTACTGGTGCTTGGTCCCAACGGCAGGCACCTTCAATTTAGAGTACTCAGAAGGTAGCCGTATGGGCCCCTTGGTCTCATATATTTTTTTCTAGGTTGAAGATCCAGAGCCCTCAGCACTGTGTACAAGAAACCTACTTTTGCACTTCTCACACTCCCTGTTAACTCCCTGTGTAATAATAAACCTAACATTTCCAGGCATGGTGCTAATCTCTCCATGTATTATCTCATCTGATCATCCCATGAGCTAGGCATTATTATTTCCATCTCACAGATGAGAATGTAGAGATGCTAAGGTGCTTCTGAAGAAGGCAGGAAGAAACACAGATGGAATCTGAAGCCTGGCTTTTGTCTCAGAAGCTCAAACTCTGAGCCACTACATTATGTTGCCAGCTGTCTCTAGCTCTCTCTCTCTTTCTCCCTCTCTCTCTCTCTCTTCCCCCTACTAGATTATAAGATCTGTGAGACTAGTGATCATGTCTTTTTTTTTTTTTTTTTTTCTGAGACAGGGTCTCACTCTGTCACCCAGGCTGGAGTATAGTAGCACAATCTTGGCTCACTGCAACCTCCACCTCCCATGCTCAGGCCTCCAGAGTAGCTGGTACTACAGGTGTGCATCACCACACCCAGCTAATTTTTGGATTTTTTATAGAGATGGAGTTTTGTCATGTTGCCCAGGCTGGTCTCGAACTCCTGAGCTCAAGCAATCTGCCTACCTTAGCCTCCCAAAGTGCTGGGATTACAGGTGTGAGCCACCGCACCCAGCCGATCATGTCTTTTTATGTTTGCATCCCCAGTGCCTAGTACAGTGCCAGGCATTCAGAAGATCTTCAATACTACTTGTAAATGAATAGAGGGATGGGTAGATGGATGATGGTGGATGAATAAAGAGAGGGATGAATGGATAGATGGAGGGCTAGGTAGACAAATGGATGATGGATAGATAAAGATATAGAGACATAGATTAAGGGAGAAAAAAGAGGGATGAGTGGATAAAGAGATGGATGAAGGGATGGAGGAAAGAATGAAGGGAAGGATCAGGGACAGATGAATGGAGGTTTAGGTAAATGGATGAATAGATGGATGGATGGATGATGGATGGATGGATGGATGGAGAGATGCATGGAGGGAGAGAGCTAAGGAGGAAGGAGGGATAGATGGATAGGAGAATAAAAGGAGGGAAGGAAAGGGGATGGATGAAAGGACAGATGGGTGGATAAATGAATGGATGGTTGGATGGTTGGATGAATGATGGAAGAAGAGTGGATCATGAATACTTTGATGGCAGCACCATGAGCCGCTGACAGGGCAGTGCTTGCCACTGATTTTCTTGTCTCTGCTTTCCTCAGGTCTGGATTCTGAGCTTTTCATCCTCTCCTCTTTTGCCTTTGCCCACACTCCTGATTCTTCTCCAGTTTTCCATCAGTTGTTCAAGCCAGACTCCCTTCCCTCTCCTCTGACTTAGATTTCCGATCTCCACTTGACCCCCTCACTGGGAACCATAGTGGCCTACAGCTCTGTGTGTACATGACCTAGTCCCCATTACTTCTGATGGACCCCATCACCTGCTGCTCTTTCTCTCACATACTCTGATCTGGCTGCAGTGGCCTCCTTACTGTTCCTCAGACACTCCAGGCATGCCCTGAATTCTTTGCACATTCTCCTCACCCTTTCTCTCTCTGGAATGCTTTCTCTGGACACTTGCGTGGCTCCCTTTCTTCCCATCCTCAGTTTTTGCTTAGACACCACTTTCTCAGTGAGTCAGTCCTCTCAGCTACTGCCTCTCCCCCTTTCCTGTTTATTTTTCTCTATAGCCATTATCACCATTTGGCAAACTAACATGTATTATGCGTTCATTTGTCTCACCCAACTAGCGTGTAATCTCCATGAGGGCAGTGAGCTTTGTAGGGTTGTATGGTTCACAGCTGAAGCCTGCAGCATTTACAATAGCACCTGATGTGATGTAGGCACTCAATACATATATTTGAAATGACAACAAATCAACACACATATCCCAAGTATCTGGTGTACGTATGACCCTGCGTTATTGGTTACCACCTGATAACCTGAGTCTGAAAACCTCTTTCATTTCAGGTCCATGGTGGTGTGGGAGCAGATGTGCCCCAGGGCATGGACAGGAATGTTGGAACCTGTGTCATGGAGCAGGAGCAGAGTGAGGTGTGTGCCTCCTTACCGCCTTGGTGCACTGGACATCCTTCCCCAGCAGCCAGTTGAGCTCCAGGTTGCCCTCACCCTGGTAGCAGGACTGCAGGCGCTCCTTGATCTGCAAGTTGATGGCCCGAATAGGGAAGGCACACAGGGCAGAGTCATCGGGCGGGTGGTGATACTGCTTCTGCCCTTTGGAGAAGATGGCAAAGAGTACATCATCCTGGCTGGTGATATTGAAGGCCTGGGCCAGTGAGTCCCCAGGCTTGGCCAGGTAAGCAGCCTGCAGGAGGCGGTATTCCACCCCGGCCCGGGTGCAGCCGAAGGGCAGGGACACGTATGAGTGGAACTTGGGGTCATCCTTGCAGAGCCGCACGATGCGTGAGGTGTAGAAGAGGTCTCCAGCGGAGTTGATGGCCACACCCTCAGGGGTCTCGGGCTGGACAGTGAGAAAGTAGACAAAGCCCCCACTAGCAAAGCCGTAGATGTAGAAGATGTCAAAGTGGGAGACCAGGGCCAGGGTGTCTGAAGGGATCTTGATGAGAGAGGAGACAAAATCACTGTGTAGCTCGTAGTCGAGCATGGCTGAGGACTCAGGGTCTCGGGGCAGCTTCCGGCTGGACAGGGTCGGGAAGTAATCCTGCTTCCCATCCACAGCCGTGCCGATGAAGAGCTTGCCATCCTCACCCTCAGAGCGCACAATCACCCCGTACATGGTGCCCGTCTTGTTGACACTGGACAGGTAGTGCTCCTTCTTGTGGGATGGCTCCACCAGGATGAAGAGGTCATCCAGCCGCAGCAGCTTGCAGACCCCCTGGTAGAGGCTCCCACAGGCCAGCAGGCGGTTCTCAGAGTAGTCAATGATGAGCAGCTTGTTGACATTGTTGGTGAGGGTGAGCACTTCGCTGCAGGGCTGCACGATGAGGGGCGGGTAACAAGACTTGTTGTCCTCTTCTGGCCCTGTCTTATGAGCCACCTGGATGGTCAGGTTGCCTGTCAGCTTATAGACCCGGTTGATGGCCCCCACATAGACGGCCCCTGTCCCTCGGTGGACGGTCAAGTGGTTGAAGGTCCAGTCACGATTCTCAGAGTGGAAGGTGCTGAACTGAGGCATGCCAGCTGCTGGGGGGGCCAGCAGCACCCAGACCACTGAGAGCAGGACCACAGAGCGGCTGTCCACCTCCAGGGCCCGGGGCCAGGGCCGCCTCTGTTCCATGCTGAGAGGGACGGCGGTGAGGAGACGGCTCCTGTGTGTGCTCATCTGCTCCACCTTCCCCGGTTGGCCCTCACATGATTCTGCAAAACACAAGGCAGAGTGGTCAGACCAAAAATAATTTCCGGGAGGAGCAAAGAGGCTGGCCTGACCCAGGGTCCCCATCCTGGTTTAGCTCTGTGAGTCTCCTCCTTCTGAATTTTGGTTTTTCTATTTTTAACATACTTTCTCCCTCTTAGGAATGTTCAGGGAATCCTGTTATCTATTTTG
Organism: Gorilla gorilla gorilla; assembly: GCF_029281585.2. NCBI lineage: Eukaryota > Metazoa > Chordata > Mammalia > Primates > Hominidae > Gorilla > Gorilla gorilla. The sequence goes on along the minus strand of NC_073224.2, from coordinate 48,559,779 downwards.
GTCTCTAGCCTTTATGCTATAAAATACTTGCTTTTTTAAAAATTTTATTTTACAAAGCATCTCTATTTCTGGCCTCTTAAGCCATCGTTTTCATCTCTCAGAGAGGTTAAAAGGCTGTTGAAGTTCACCCAGCCAGTCAATTTGATGTTAGGACTAAACCCAGTCTTCCCTATCCTACCGGCACGTCTTATCCCAGCCCAGTGGAAATCGCTCCTGTTTTTCGAAAGCTTGTTAGGCAGGCCATCCCCCAGGCTCTCCAGGTCAACTGCTCCCAGAGTCTGATATTGCACACAAAATTCCTTCCTATTTTAGACTTCCATCACCTCACTCCGCTGCATCTCTTCACTTTCTCATGCTCTGTTATCCACAGAGAGGCAAGGAGCTGGTCACCCTGAGTGAGAGTGCCCTGCTCTGCCCTCAGCCCTTTCTTCTCCAGCAAGAAGAACCCCTGATCACTAGCTGTTAGAACAGCTGTTAGAACTTGTTAGGAAAGGGAAAAATGTTGTAGCCAACAAGACTGGGATTCCCACATGTGCCATTCCGGAGCCGGAAAAGCCCTCGGGAGACAGGCAGATCTCCTGAGATCCCCCGATCCTTCTCAAGGTGGACACCCAGCTGCTGCCAGGCAGCCAGGTCCTCGGGAAATTGCTTCAACCTCTGCCTCTCTGCAGGCAGAGCACATGGGAAGCCAGGACACACAGAGAAGCAGTCTCCTTGCTAGGGGTTACTGGCTGGCTGAGTCCAGCTTCAGCCACCTGGGGCAGGGGTACCAGGTTTGGGAGAATGTGGGGAGCAGCAAAGGGTGGTGAGGTGAGGTTCAGTCTCATTTCAGGCACTGCTGGGGCCTCCTGACTGTTTCAGCATCCATGAAATCACCAGTGGGCCTCAGTGGGCCATGCTCGAAGCCCAGTCTCTAGCCCTGACTCCTTTACTCTTCCCCCTGCCTCCTGACTCCCAGGCTTTAAGGCTCCTCCACTTCCAGAGCCTTGGTGCTTATTCTTCCCTGTTCCAAGGAAGCTGCCCAGAGGGGCAAGGTGGGGCTCCTGAGGACAGCCTGTAGCCAGGGGCAGTCTGGGCCAGGGGCAGGAAGTCAGAGAGCAGGACCTGGAGGTCAGAGAGCAGGGCCTGTTCCATCACTATCATGGTACTGTCCTGACTTATGGAGAGGGACAGTGGGAAGTGACTACGGCACCAGGAGAAGGCAGCGAGCTGTCCGGCAGAGAAAGCTTTTCTCAGCTGGACAGATCATCCAGCAACCTTCTCAGGCAAGTCCAGACAGAACTCTGGGCACACAAGATGGCAGGGATGGAAACACCCGAAGGATGGAGAGTTTGCTCCAAGGCAGCTTAGGAGAGGCCTTTCTCCCTCAACTCGCCATTCTGGCTGGATTGGGTTATAATTAGAACAGACACCACTTAGAGAATCCCCTAGAGTTTCTTTAGGAACGACCCTTCCTCTTGTTCAGCTCTGCATCCTCGGTCTGGCAGCCACCGTGGTGCCACAGTAGGTCCCACCTAACTCCCTCCTCCAACCCGACTCCCCCAGGGTGTTCGGGGTGACTCATGAGGCCCTGGGCTTCCTTGGAAAGAGGAAGGCAACACCGGCATGAGACTCAGGCTGACCTCAGCTACTCCGACACAGCCCTTCCGGCCCCAGGCGCACACCGGCAAAGCCTCCCAACAGACAGGGCTTTCAGTTTGGAAACCAGAGGTTATTTTTAGCTATGTCCTGAGGCCGGTAGCAGGACGTGAATTCCTGAAGAGGAGCTGTGGAAAGGAAATAACAGAATCCTTAAATTCTCCAGCTGGATGGGGAATTGCAAGAGGCCATTCTCTGCCCCTGTCGCTGGGAAGAAAATCTCCTTGGGTTCCAGGTGGAGAGTGGTTCCTCCTTGAGGAGCTGCGAGGGGAGGAAGGGGGTTCTGGTAGCAGAGATAACATGGAAGGACTTAGTATGCGGTTAAGATCAGCCACCTCACCTCCCTGCTTGGTATCCTCCCAAGACACAGTTTGAATAGTGAGTGGCTTTTGTTGTTGTTAGACAGAATTTGGGAACAAATTTGGGATTTGAGGCAAGTCAAGTCTCATGTCCCTTTCTGGTAGAATGGGAATAACTACAGTATGTAACTTTCAAGTTGTCATGACAGTAAATGAGACAATATAGAGACCAACCTCTTAGCATGGTGGCAGGCAAACAGTGAGCACTTAACTTATGTTAGTTTTTGTTATCATTATTATTATTGAGACAGAGTCTTGCTCTGTCACCCAGGCTGGAGTGCAGTGGTGTGATCTCAGCTCATTGAGACCTCCGCCTCCCTGGTTCAAGCGATTCTGCTGCCTCAGCCTCCACAGTAGATGGGACTACAGGCACGTGCCACCACACCCGCCTAATTTTTTTTTTTTTTTTTTGTATTTTTAGTAAAGGCAGGGTTTCACCATGTTGGCCACACTGCTCTCAATCTCCTGACCTCGTGATCCACCTGCCTTGGCCTCCCAAAGTGCTGGGATTACAGGCGTGAGCCACTGCACCTGGCCTGTTACTGTCTTTGAAGACTCCACAGGAGATGGCACTTCTGAAATCCTGCCACAGCTCTTGACTTCTCTTTTTGCTTATATTCTTCCTTTCCCACCCACAATGAGATGAACACTGTGGGTGTGCCTTTGATCCCTAGGCCTCCCCGACCCAGTGACAGAGCTCAGTCTGGGAAGCATGTGGCAAGGGGAAAGAAATAGATCCAGGGTGATTTTCTTTGTCATACTACTGCACAAGTCCCAATATAGCCTCTCCGCAGACTGCAGGAAGGCTGGTGGAAACACAGGATCCTGAGAGTTAGACTGAGAATGAGAAAACTGTCCTGATGTCTAGAAGGCATGAGGTCACAGGGCAGGAAGAAAGGTGGGAGACTCAGGAACCCTGGGTTCACATTCTGCCTGTGTGACTCATGAATTATAGTGTCACTCTCTTTAGACCAGTCTGGCATTTCCATGAGCCTATTTCTTGATCTTAAAACAAAAGGTATTTGAATTAGTCAACCTATAAGTTTTCCTTTTTCAGATAAAATGCTACCTCGAAGCTCAGTTCCTTCAGTTCCTGGAGTCTGTGATTCCAATAGCAGCTGAGGTTTTTTGCTCCAACCTGGAGAGGCTGATTAGGTCAGGAGCTTTTTTCTTTTTCTTTTCTTTTTTTTTTTTTTTTTCAGGCCAGTAGTTCTAAACAGACCACTCCAGCTGGGCTGTTTTCCTCTCACCCGCATGCAGCATTCGCTTTGGGACAGGCCACTCCTGATAACCAGCCAAGTGAATTCATCTCACAGGACTCAGGGACCGCCCGCCTGGGAGCAGCTGTCATTGGACACTGGAGTCAAGAGGAGGCACAGTCTCCTGCAGTGAGGGGAGGTTTGCACCCCACCCTGGGAGTGTGGCCTTCATAAAGACAGCTGACTTCAAGGGCACGTTGAGAGCCTTCATCTTTCTATGCCAAATTGATGTGACTAAGTGGCTGTTCCAAGCAGAGCCCAGTGGGCAAAGATCAGGCCTCCTATCCACATTCTGAGTAAGGGAGGACGGAGCCCACCTTTGTGCCTCTGGTGAGAGGCAGTGCGATATAACAATTAAATGCATGAGCTCTGAACTTAGGTGCCTGGACGCAAATGGAGCCTATAGCTGTGTACACTTGGTCAAGGTACTTAGCCATTCTATGATGTTATCTAACTATCTATATAAAATAGGTTTAGTACTAGTAGCTACGTCATAGGATTATTACAATGAAATCAGTTAATACATATAAAGCACTTAGAACAGTTCATGGCCATCTTAAGTGTTTAAGATACATTAGCCTTTGTTATTAGCAATTTATTTGTCATTATTTCCAGCTCCTCACCTCCATCCATCCCATCACCTGTCTTAGAATGAATTTCCCATCCTCAGTTTGGTAGACACTGGTAAACAAACATGCATATGACTTTGCATACCCAGTGTGACTTCCTCCTATCCCCAATTTTCTGCTAGTGTCAACCTCAGGAGTTTTCTCTTAATAATGATGCTTTCTTCTTTCTGTCACATCCCTCTCTGTTTAGTGCATGAAGTCACTTGTCACATGCATTCTCAAGAGCCAAAACTTGCCTAGTCTCTGTTCTACCAGTTTCCCTCTCTCCTACTCCAAGTCTCAAACCAGGTATGCTGCTCCGGGACTCTCGCCTGAACAACAGAGTCTCCCAGAACATGTAACTCGGACCGTTCCTGATGCCAAGGAGAGGCCACGCTTGCCTCTTTGGGAAGCAAGTGCCACTAAATATTTTATGTGGAGGGCCCGATGACACCATCTCCCCGATCAGGATTCAGGAGGCAGGAGTTAGTGACAGCTAGTGAAGGCATCTGATACCTTCCTGATCAGCTGCTGCGGGCGTCAGTGGCAAAGCAGGGAAGAAATGACAATCAGGCTTTTCCAGTTCAGCTCAGTAGAGGATTCTCTCCTCCCTGCTACCCTCTCCTATTACCCTTTTCAGGAGATCTGGGTGCACATGCCTCTACGTTTCCACTTGGCTTCCCCTTATAGCAAAAGGAGCTGGTGGAAAGAGAATTTAGATTTGAAATACGACTTTGCCAAATTGAGTCAAAGTTCCTGTTAGTAGCTCTCATACCCGTGGGCCCATCTGTAGCTCCACCATCGCCACTAACTCCATTCCTAACAACCCTGTCATCAACATCATCGTCACCTCCAGCACCATCCTGGAGCTGATAGTTTTCATAACAATAACAGCAAAGGGTGCCTACTATTACTACTGCACCTACTAGGGAGCTCACACACCCTGAGGAGCCAGACGGTGGTAGGGAAAAGATGAGCATGAAAATGAGGGCTGTGAAATCAGGGAAGTTAGCAGCTGTTCTTGGAAGTCACTTAGCCTCCTTCCTTTCCCATGATGGAGAGGAGTCCGTCTTCTCCTTCAGCTCTTCCTTCTAATGAGTAGTGCCTTTAAAGCAGGAACTTTGGATGAATGCTGAGGGAGATTATAAGATTATTCCAACCCACTGTTTTTGTTTTTGTTTTTTTTTTTTAAATATGAAAGACACCACAGCCCACAGAAAGGAAAAAAATTGACCAGGGCGACTCAAAGTGAGTCAGAAACAGGCTGCAGTCAGAACCCAGACCTCGTGACAAAAAGGCAGGCGCTTCCTCCATTGTAGGTGGAAGGGTCCTGGGAGTTAGTTATGTTTTGCCTTCAGGCTGTCCTGTTTTCGGGAAAGTAGATGCCTTTGATAATAGCCCCATGATACGCAGAAGTGAGTGTAGCATTGGGCCTGGACAACGAGGTAGTGCTCAGGGCAGATTCAAAGAGGGGCGGATTAAGGGGCAGAATGAAAGAAAGACACATGTCCGAATGGCTCCTTTCCCCCTTGGGGAGAATGATTGCTTCTGTCCTCTTCTAGGCCCAGGCAGGCCCAGGCAAATGTCACACTCAGGACCGTCACCTATGCTGTAACTTGGGGGCTATGGTGTCCTCTGCCACAACCCCACGGACAGGTCAGATTTAGTCTATGCACAGAAAGCTCCTTCTTCCTAAAGAGTTACAGCTACAGCAGAAGGGACTAAAGTTAGATATTAAGGGGGACATTCTGTCTAGAGAGGATCTCCAGAGCATCCTGCCAGGAGATTCTGAAATTTTCTGATATTGAATTTTCCTGGAAGCTGCCTAGGAATCAGTTTACCTAGAGGCAGGGGATTGGTCCCAGTGATCTCAGAAGGCTCCTTTTGGTTTAAGATTTCTGTGAGAATAAAATTGTCTAAATGTGAGAGTCTGAGGCCCCATCTTTTCCCCATGGGTGGAATGCTGCCGAAGGACCTGTCTTCATATCCCTTGTGCAGCTGTACGTGCAAGCATTCTGAGCGTCGCTCTGTCTAACACCGACTTTAGAGGTAGTCCAGGCACGTTGGGTAGCACAAGGTGAGCAAGAGGGCGAACGCAAAAGCCCCGGGTAATGCCGACGGCTGAAAGGCCTCAATTAGAGTGAAAGGAGTTATCTGGTATTTAAATAATTATTAGAGTGAAGGAATAATCATGGGTTTGAGCTGATTTTTTCCCCACTGTCACCCTGATGGCGTCTATAATATTATTATTCAAATGCCCATGATTCTCATTGAGAACCAAGAGAGAGGAGAGAGTGGGGGCGAGGGGGTGGGGAGCAGGGAGAGGGTGGGGAGAGAGACTCATTTAATCTCCATGTGACAGGGCTGCAGGAGGTACGATTAGTCTTTTTCTTATTTCAGCTGTCACTCATGCACAGACACCGAAGATTGTTATTAGTATATTTTATGCACGCGATTTAAAGGGAAAAGGGGGAGGGGGGTGAGGAGAGAAAGAATTTCCTATGGAAAATAACGGGACCAAAGGAACAATTTAGATGTCACTTCTGTACCAGCTGCGTTTGCTTCATTAATCGAATGTCATTTTTTCCCTAGACTCTGTGCGGTTATGTGAAGCAAAGTGGCTATACCTTGCCCCAGAGTGAAGAAGGAAGGTGAGAGGAGAGAGGGGAGGAAAATAGGTCTCTGCCTGCATGTACCCTTGGCAGCCTTCTCTGAGAAGGTGACACAGATGACACTGTGGCCCCTCCAGGAGGTGTCAAGACAAATTTGGGTGACAATTTCTACCCAGTCACCCTCTCTTACTATGAGAAGGTGGATCTCCTGCTTATCTTCATATATGCGATTCCTTTCACAGGTGGGATAAACTACATCCACGCTCCAATAACCAAGGAGTAAGAGATGGAAATTTGGGGAGGCTCTCACAATCCCAATCAGTAATAAAGAAAGAACCCATACTCCAGGCGGTGAGGCAGCAGGGGCTGTGAGAGGGGAGCTGTGTGAGGCTCTCAGCTTTGGACAAGGCCCTTAGATCTTACATATGTGCGTGACAGTGAGGGACCCTCCATCTCTGCAGTGGTGGACAGAGGCAGGGTAATGGGGCACAAGTGCAGGGGCTGGATACTAGGAAGAAAGCGAGGGATTGAGTTAAAGGCTGAATTGTGTCCCCTGGAAATTCCTGTGTTGAAGCCTAACCCTAAGTACCTCAGAATGTGTTCTTATTTGAGACGGTGTCTTTTGTTACTGTCGTTTTGGTTTGGTTTTTTTGAGATGGGGCCTCGCTCTGTCTCCCAGTCTGGAGTGCAGTGGCGCAATCTCAGCTCCTTGCAGCCTCCATCTCCTGGACTCAAACCATCCACCCACATCAGCCCTAGGAACCACAGGGATCTGTGGGGCCACAGGCACCTGTCTACACCTGGCTAATTTTTATTTTTATTTTTGTAGAGATGAGGTTTCATGATGCTAGCCAGGCTGGTCTTGAACTCCTGGGCTCAAGTGATCCTCTAGCCTCGGCCTCCCAAAATGCTGGGATTACAGGCGTGAGCCATGGCACCCGTCCCTGAGACAGGGTCTCTACAGAGGTAATCAGGTTAAGATGAGGTCACTAGGGTAGGCTCTAATTCGGTGTGATCTGGTGTCCTTATAAAAAGGGGGAAATGTGGAGCCTGAGACAGACACTCACAGAGGCCAGGTGATGTAAAGAGACATCCACATCCTCATCTGACCATCTACAAGCTCAGAAGAGAGGTCTGGAACAGCTCCTTCCCTCACAGCCGTCAGAAGGAATCAACTCTGCCCACATCCTCATCTTGGACTTCCCAGTTTCTGAACTTGGAGAAAATAAATTTCTGTTATTTAAGCCACCTGGTCTGTGATACTTTGTTACAGCAACCCTGGCAAACTAATACAGCAGGGAGGAGAAAGGCACTCAAACTTCATGGTTCAGGAATTGTTCTTTTAAAGAAGAGGGGTATGGGTGTGCAGGCACACGAAAATTTGCAGAGATAGGTGGGTATCAACAGTCAGGAGCTGCTGACTCCTGTTGCCTTCACCCAGCCCAGAAAACAGTAGCCCAGAGAACTCACTTGCTCTGACCCTGATAGCTTTGGGATGCGAATTAGGATGTGCTGATTTCTGCTGTTCCTGCAGAGTGGACCCTACCCTTTTTTTGCTTCTCCTGCCCAGAAGAGTGAATCTGCCACTTGCCAGACCCCAAGGAGAGATCTCTCTCACTCCCACCCCGGCTCCTCCTCCAGGCACAAGCCCTGTCCTGGGACTGCTTTTAACGTCAGGGAGAGATTTCTGTTGTTTTTTTTCCCCAGGTCTCCCAGTAGGCTCTGATCGAGCCCGGGAAACCACACCAGCTCTCCCAGGGCCTTAGCAAAACATGTAGTGTTTGTCCTCTCCACTCACAGGCTATAAAAGTTTGGAGTTGTATCCCTGAATTATGAAGGGTTCCAAGATGTGCACTCATCTGAGGGGCTGGCGGGGGCTCTGTTTCTTTCTGGGGCACTGGCTGAGCTGGCTTTGCAAAGTCAAAACAAGATTCATTACCCCGGGGCCGGGAGCAGGGAGATACATACACCGCCTGACCCTGCAGACCTGCCCCATATGTCATGGGCCTGTCAGAAATCTCCCAGAATTCCCTTTATTATCTAAAGGTCGCCACCCGGGCAGAGCTGAGAGAGCCGCATGGTATAAACTAAACTACAAGAGCAATCAATTTCAAGCAGCTGCCTTCCGTGCCACCCCATCCCCTGCTCCCCCTTCCTTAGGCTCTGTCCTCTTCAACCCCCTTTGGGGGAGGGTCAGGAAGGAGACCTGCTTTGCCATGGCCACCTCCCCGCTGGGTCAGAAAGAATTTCTCCAAATTAGCAGGGCTCTGATGCTATGAGAAGCAGGCCGTGGAAGCACTCCAGCCTTCTGTGCAAAGGGAGTCCGAGAAAGGTCATCCCACCTCTTCCCTGATTCTAACAGGACCCTATTTAAACCATCTTATCAACTGAGTTGCTGTTCTGGTAGACATTATGGGATTAAAGGACAAAAAAAGGAATTCTCAGGCTCCTTCCAAAGGCAGGAAAAGGAAATAAAAGTAGGCATATGGCTTTGCTAAGCCAAGTCAAGATTCATGTTAGGAGACCTCATACTCTAATGACCACCAGTAGCAAATTACTAGCAACTCTCACTTATTTTCTGGAAAAAAAACTATGAAGAGTAGCTACTATTATTATTATTTATTAACCACCTGCTACATGGCACGCTATGCTACATGCCCTGTATATGCTATCCATAGTTGTGTGATTAGCTTGCAAGGTGAGCATGACTATCCCCATTTCACAGATGAAGAAATGGAATCTCAGGAAGCCTAACGTGATGAGTATCAGCTAAGAAGCCAAGATTCTCGAGGCCCATGCTTTCCCTACTATTCTACACTACCTAGATTTTTAAGACTTATTTTTCAGCCAAACCTTCTTATCACTGGTCTGGGAGAACTCACCAGAATGTTTAGTAAGACTTGGCAAGTACTTTATGTTAAAGGTCAAAACTTTGAGGCTCCACAGTTCCATTTATGTCTACCCTGAGCTGATCCTTTATTTTGGTAACCAGGCAGTGCTGGGGTAGGGCACACAGGAGTCCTGGTTATCAAGCACCAGGTGGAATCCAGGGGTGTTTTGTGGCAGGAGCTTTGCCAGCTTGGCAGCCACCTTTCAGAGCAATTCCAAATGATATTTTCAAAGAGCCTGGAAATTTCTCTCATCCAATCTTCACTGTGCAAGGGAGAGCCAGGGACTCTTCGAGGTTGAGATGGGGCAGGAGAGCAAGCTTAAAAAGTACTCAACTAAAAGGTTAAATAAATTACAGTTACTCCATATAATGGCATATTGTGCTGCCATTAAACATAATGTTTTCAAAAATAATGACACTGCTCTAATTTATACTACTGGGAGAAAAAAGGAGGAACAATGAGGGAGTAAGAAAAAGCCAGAACAAAGCAGTAGGCATTTATCTCAACTCTCGGTCCATGAACTGACCCTAAAATCCCACTTACTCTCCTTTGAAGCTGTCCACATCTTTTTCTTCTTGAAGAAAAATGTTAATGGCTCCCAGGAGACCCAGGTGAGAGAACTTCCTGCTTTCTTTTGCAGACCTTCCTTTTTACCTCCAGTGGCCTCATATGGCTGGCCACTGAAGTGCTCTAGGGACAAGGATCACTCCCAATCCCTGATGCTTCATCTCTATCTCAGGGAGAGTGGCCATTAGTGCCAGATGATGTGCACTTTTTAGCACTGCTCATTTCCAGAAGCTAGGGTTCCCAAAAGTTCAAAGGGCGGGGCTCTTCACCAGGAATCCCCGTGCTGCCTCCCTGAAAATAATGCTTGTAAGACAGTGACATTGTCACCATCCAGGCCTTCCTCTGAGATGGACCCTGGTGAAACCCATTGACAGCCAAGATCCAGCCACAGATCTGCAAGTTGTGCCTTGTGCTGCCTCATTCCTTGTGTCTCAGACCCATTGTCTGACTTTGCCAGGCACATGGCTGAAGTGTGAAATTCACCTATGGAAACACCTTCTGTGTTTCTATCTGGGCTGTTGCTCAGATAGACTCAGCACTGCTAAGCACCCAAGTTCAAGTCCTTTCCCAGCTGGCTCTTCTGTCTTTCTCGAACCTCACTGCCCACCTCTCCCAGAGTGACTCCTCTCCCAACAAACTGGTTGGTCTGTTGAGTCCCCAAAACGCCCTGCCCTGGAATGCTTGTTTCCACTCCCTTCTTTGTCTATCCATACCCAGCCCATCCTTCAAAGCCTCATAAACCCTCTAGGGCCTCTCCACCTCCAATCTCCTTTCTCTCCTCCAAAGTCAATTAAAAACTGCTGGTTTTAATGGTTTCCTCTCATGGCCCTCAGGTGATTTAGGACCACTTGTGTTGCTCTTGCTGGTTTGTCCAGGCACCTGTGGCAGCACAGAAGGGCGTAGAGGAGGAAAGGGGAAAACCGGTCCTGAGGAGGAGGAGAAGATGCTGAGATACCAGCTCCTTAGGCTCAGCCCTGCATTCTCTGGGCCCTTCCCATACAGGTCTGCCTCAGTACACAGGCTGAAGTTCCTCTTCCTTCCTTGTCTTTCCCTGCCTCTCTTTCTCTCTAAAAACTGCTGTTTTTTAATTGACTTTGGAGGAGAGAAAGGAGATTGGAGGTGGAGAGGCTAGAATCACACACTGATTCTAGCACACACTACATTGCAGCATTGAGCTGTCTTTTTTATGTGACTATTTCCTATCTCCCCACTGAATTAGAGGCTCTTTGAAGGCAGGAACAATATCTCGTGCTTCTTGGTATCCGTGCAGGGCTAGCATGATAACTTTCACTCAGTATTGTGTTCAGCCTGAATTGTCAAGAACAGCGCGAGGGGGTGCCCAGGTGTGCTCATTTGCTTTTCCTCAGTGGACACTGTCCCTGCTAGTTGGCCTCAAGAAATGATTTGAACTAATACACTTGGCTCAGGGATCTGTCATGACTGCTCTTCAGGAGGTAGTGAAGAAGGAGGTGAATGATTTAGGAAGGATCCTGGCTATTATTTGCCTTGAACCCACTGGGTGAGGCTAGATGGGTGAGGTGGGAAGAAAGATGGAGAAGAATGGGAAGATACCAGCTCTGTCTTTGAAGAATGTATAATCCAGACTTGTGCAGGAAAAGTCTTTGCAAGAGAGCTCCAGAGCCGTTAACCATATAATATCATGGATCACATAAAAAGCACATAATAATAAAAAATGACAAATTCACAATATAAACTGATCAACAGAGTGGGGTGAGGGAAGTCCCCTTGGAAGGTTTCAGAACAGGGTCTTCAACAAGGAGGTCAAACTCGCAGCGCTGGATGGCGCAGAGAAAAGACCTTGGCCTTTGGAGACGGACCTGGGCTCAAGTCTCATTCTATCACTTACGAGTTTGGTGACCTTGAACATGTTATTTAACCTTTTGGAGCCTTACTTTCCTCAGCTGTAAAATGACACCTCACAGGGTTGTGGTGAGAATCAATGAGATAATGGATGTGAAATTGTTTTGTAAACTCTAGAGCTCTAAGTAAACACCAGTTATTCTTGTTTCTGCTTTTGGAGAAACACTGTACAAGGACATCATCTCCTTGGCTGCCTTGTATGATGGTGACAAACTCTGAGGGTTCTGTTTTAGCTCGAGAGAGTGGTGATCATTGTGCAGCAGAACCTGGTGACCCAGCACCCACCTCCCCAGACCCAGTCCTCTCGGAAGAAACAAACAGGGTGCTGCTAGTCCCACCTTCTCCCCATGCTGACCTGAGGTCTTGAGTTGTCATTCCCACCATTTCTATCAGTGGTCCCATGATTTCAGGCCACCCTCCTCTCATGGCCCTTGGGTGATTTAGGACCACTTGTGTGCTCTTGCTGGGTTGTCCAGGCACCTGTGGCAGCACAGAAGGGCGTGGAGGAGGAAAGAGGAAAACCGGTCCCGAGGAGGAGGAGAAGATGCTGAGATACCAGCTCCTTAGGCTGGGGCCTCGCATTCTCTGGGCCCTTCCCATACAGGTCTGCCTCAGTACACAGGCTGAAGTTCCTCTCCCTTCCTTGTCTTTCCCTGCCTTTCTTTCTCTCTAGTGCTTTTCTGAACCAACAGCCAGCCTTCCAATAAAAAAGCTCTAACTCCTTTTCAGGAGGAAGCTTCTTAAGCAGGCTATGTCCCCACCCTGTATCTTCCTACCTGCAGTTTCTATTATTTTTCTCTCTTTGTCTGAGACTCCCAGCTCTTGCAGTAGAGATCCTTAGCTGTCAGACAGCCTCTCCTAAGTAACAGGCACGCTTACACTTAAACACACCAAGCAAGGGGAGTGCCATGGAGCTGGATTAAAGGCGCATGCGGAAACTAAGGGGTGGCTGGAACTCTGGGCAGAGGTCTGACCACTTAAAGGTCTTTTCTGTGCCAAGATGTACAGACACTCGGCCTGAAGGACACTTAAGCACCTGGAGTGGCATCAGCCCCTTGGTGAAGGAGCACAGGAAGTAGACATTTGAGACCCGCGAGGTGCTATCAGCCCAGCCCCGGACCTCTCGGATCCCTCAGCCCACTGTGAGGGAGAGTGACGGGCGCAGTTTTCAGAGAGGCTGAGACAGGGGGAAGAATGTGCTGATGGGGAGCAGGGTGGGAATGGCAGGCCGGGGAGGGAGGACCTAGGGCAGGAGATGAAAAGTGCTCCCTGAGTGAGAATCTGGCCCTGGATGATGAATGGGGTGTGAGAAAGAAGCCGGGAAAAGGGTAAACAGCCAGGAGGGACCCAGGAGGGAAGCAGGAGGGAGGGGTGAGGAGAAAGAATGTGGAGGTCAAGGAGCAAAGAAAATGCTCCTGGAGTGATTGACTCAAGATCCAACATGTTCCGCACCGGATGAAGGCACATGTGCACACAGATGTGCCTGGCCACCCGCCCTCCCCTCCACGCGCCTGCGAAGGTGTGAGCACGTCTGTCTGCTCTCCTCCCAGATGCATTCCATGCCCTTCGGAAAAACCTTTCTTCTGATGTTTGGTTCTGAGTGTGCAAGGGACCCCACTGTAATACGAACAAGTATTTGTGCAATGATTTTATAGTTTCCTAAAAATTTCACATGCATCATCCCGCTAACGTGCCCCTTACTCAAGCTGGTGAGGTTGAGAGCAGCATACGCATCACCAGTTTACAGGTGAGAGGACTTAGGTATATTTGAGGTTGAATATTTTGGCAAAGGCACCAGATGTGAAAGTGGGACTTGGACTTGGGGGGTCCTGGAGTTAAACATGTCACTTGGCTTCTCTGCTGCCTGATGTTGCAGATGCCACCAACTGATATATCTTGGAAGAGATCACTTACTCAAGAGGATCTTGAGTATTACATAAGCAATACTCTGACCATAGTTGGGGATATTCTGTTACTACTCTTTGCAAATGGATATGGGGTCTAAGGAGCTGTGACTCAGAGTTGAATTCTTGGGGACCCCCCTGTGAATGTTTAGAGGAAAAGGCCTGGGGCTGGGAGCTGCTGGCCATCCACTGAATGCCATTTGGCTCTTGCCCAGTTCTGGTGGGTGGGAAGGAGGGCTGGGGAGGGGCTGAGGCCTGGCCATGGCCCCAGGGGCTTGCACAGGTGGTGGCAGATGGAAAGGATCCAAAAGCACAAATCTGTAAGGAGAGACCACTGTGCCAGTCTCCCTCTCCCCAGCCGGCCCTTTATTGTGGGAAAGAATGCAGCTGCCAGCAACCCCTCTGAAGACCAAGCACCTCTGCAGTCCCTGCAGCCAGCCCAAGAGTGCAGAAGGCTCCTATCTGCCTTGACTCCTCTCCTTACCCATCTCCTCCCAGCTCTCAGCCCTGGCCCTGCTGCTCTTCAATTCCCGACAGTGGCAGATCACTGATTAATTCAGGCCTGTTTAATAACCCTTCTATTTCGATGAAACAAGCTGTCTTGTTTTCTTTATTTTTAACACTGACTTTCGTCTCTTTGCTAACCATCTTACTGTCATTTAAATTTCTCTGTCTCCAACCAAGCTGATAATAGACTGGAGTGAGCAGCTGCTTCCGTCCCGTTTATGACAATGATTAGAAGAAGTTAGAGCTGTGCAAGCAGAGAATTGACCAAATCTCAGTTCAGAGGGGTCTGCTCCTGCTTGTAGAGGGAGTGTTAATTTTAACATGATTAGGAGAATTCTGGCTCCAGAGGAGACCAGGGCTAATCCCAGCCGAGCCTTCCTCGCACCCTGCTCGGTGGAGACTGCCTTGGGCCTGAAGGTGTGAGAACCAACTTTACTTACTTTGGAATCCAATCGTATGGACCTGACACTCCACTTCATAACACAGCCTTTTCCTCCACTGAATTTGGATTTACTTAGCAGCAAAGAGGGAACTCAAGCTTAGAAGATTTAGGGTGGGTGGAGACCTCAGCTATCAGCTACGATATCTTTCTGCTCTATGCAGGAATCTCTTCTTGAGACCTGGCCATCTTCTAGCCTCTGCTTGAATTCCCTAAATGTTGTAGAGCCCATTCCCTCCCTAAGTAGCCTTTTCCAGGCTGGGATAGCTCTGGCTAATCTCTCTCCTTCTGTCTTTTTGCAATACTTATTTGTGACTTGTAGGACGATGATTTGCATGCATACCCTCTCTTGCCAGGTTGAAACCTCCTCAAGAGCCTGGACAATGACTTGTCTCCCCTCTATCATACTCGGTATATGGATATTCTATAAACACTTGTTCAGTCAAATGAAATGCTGCACCAACTTTAAAATTTCTTGCAAGGAACGTATCTTTTTTTCTTCTCCCAGGCGAAGCTTCCTATTTTTCTCTATGCAGACAAATGTTGCCTCTTCCCATCCCCAGGCCAGACATGGCTGCTTCCCCAGGGCCCTGCTTTTTCTTCCTGGCCCCAAGGGACTGCACAGTTGGTGGAAAATTTGGCCAAGGAAGCTGGGGGCCCACAGTGGAAGTCAATCGGGTGGCCTAGACCAGGTTCTCTGGATCCCAGCCCCCTTCATTTCCTCCAGGTCAGCCACAGCTGCCTGAGAATGCTCCCAGGTGCATGGTGTGCAAATCCAAGCTGGGGCGACCCTCCCTGCCTTCTCATTCCCTCGCAGCCTTGTGAGACTGGAGCTCTCTGCGCCTCCCAGCCAGCACAGTTTGCAGGCAGCTGCTTGGGTCATTGTCTCAGCCTCTTCAAGTTGTGAATGCTGAGTCTATAGAGACTGAAACACAAACAGTGCCCACAGTGCCTCTCGGGGAGGGAGGGGCAGCTTGGCCTTGCCAGAGCCATTGACTGTGCAAATATCAAGGCTTGCTGTGGATGGAGGAAAGCTGGTTGGAGCTATTTAAAAGGGGGGGTCTTTTGACACCACACTGCGCAGCACCATGGAAGGGCTGTGGTGTGTGCTAAGGGCCGGCAGATGGGAAGAGAAGAGGAGAGGTCAGTTCTCACAGGGAATACTGCTTCATCGTGAGATGCCTGTCTGCTCCAAACCAAGGAAGAGAGAGATGGGGGAGGTCACTGGGCACAGTGCAGGGGACAAGAGACTGAAAAGAAAAGGTAGCTAAGTGGGCAGATCAAGAGAGCGTGGTGGGTGAGGCTGGGGCAAACAAACATCCTAGCAATTGGAGGGCAGTGAATGGCAGCTTGCTGTGTGACTCAGGGCAATACACTTACCCAGTTTGGACTTGGGTTTCACATCCACTGTGTGGGCCCGGGTAAAAGGTACTATTAAACACTCAAAAACATTTCCCAAGTGTTCTACACCAAACACCTATTTATTCTGCAGTTCAAACTCTTTCTTAAAAAATAATATTTAGAAAGGAAAATCAAGGGCTCTTGCTGACCCCATTTTCTGCAGCAGGCTCTTGGACAGTGCTGTGGGATGTTTAGGACTCTCCTCTCACAGGCCCCATCCCGCACTCTGCATCTCCAACAGGGACAAAGCTCCTTGTGTTGCTTGGGGAGCTTCTTGGCCTACTAGAAGACAGCTAATGCTTCTCCCCAGACATCCTGCTAGGTTTTGACCGATGATCAGTGCTACCAAGGATCTGATCCCTGAGACCCAGCGTCCAGCTTGGGCTCCTGGACTCCACTCCTGCTAACACACTCTGATGTGTCTGCTCCATCCATGTCCCTGCCCCAAGGAGCTCTCGTGAGATGCCTGTCTGCTCAAAACCAAGGAAGAGAGAGATGGGGGAGTTCACTGGGCACAGTGCAGGGGACAAGAGACTGGAAAGAAAAGGTAGCTAAGTGGGCAGATCAAGAGAGTGTGGTGGGTGACGCTGGGGCAAACAAACCTCCTAGCAATTGGAGGGCAGTGAATGGCAGCTTGCTGTGTGACTCACGGCAATGCACTTACCCAATTTGGACTTGGGTTCCACATCCACTATGTGGGCCTGGGTAAAAGCTACTCTGTGCAGGAGAGATGCAAGCCCTGTTGCAGCCAGGCAGCCAGATACCCATGAGCTCTGCGTTTTCTTATTCCATGAAGGGTTGACTCCCACAGCAATGCCAACCTACCAATCCTACGACAGTGTCATTCATGTACGCTCTCAGAGCTCTGAAGGCACTAAAAACCCAAGGGCGGCAAAGTCAGAATTCAAATTCCAATCCCACTGGCTAAATGCTGACCACAAGCCCTGAATGTGGTCTCCTTGCAGGGCCACTATTGGCTTTCTTCTCTATGTCCCATCTCCACCAAGTCTTCAGCCCTTTATTCTTCAGCATAGAGATTTTCTTTAAATAAAATCTTACTTTTCTCAGAAAATTCCAAACAGATTTGGAGAGAGAGGGGGAAAATAACCCTAGTTTCGCTTCTTATACCTGTTCCAAAATTTAGAATAGTTTTCCTTGTTTCCAGCACTTGTCGTTTTTCCAACTTTCCTAACACCCTCTTCCTGGGCCTGGCTCCAGAAACAAAGACAAGTGAAGGTGCTTGAGTATTCATTCCATTATATAGATGGAGAAACCGAGGTGCTGGGTAAGGGGCAGGAGCCAATTCTGCCAGAGCATAACTAACCTCTTATCTCCCTCCTGGGACCAGGGAACAAATGGAGGGTGAGCACCGGTCAACTGGTGAGAAATCTTTAGGAAGTGGGAAGGGCTACAAGTGTGAAGGCGGGCACTTAGTTCCTATTTGATTCTTTGACACCAGGCTCTTCCTGACCATCTGCTCTCAACCATCTCAGTGGGGCCTAAACCTCCTGCAGGAGGGCGCTGGGAGGGGCTTCCAGCTCC
This sequence comes from Gorilla gorilla gorilla, assembly GCF_029281585.2. Classification (NCBI taxonomy): domain Eukaryota; kingdom Metazoa; phylum Chordata; class Mammalia; order Primates; family Hominidae; genus Gorilla; species Gorilla gorilla. The sequence continues at coordinate 48,542,171 of NC_073224.2, read as the reverse complement.
CCATGCAGTTCAGATCTTTCTCTCTAAGTCTGTGGCCCAAGAAAGCTGAAGAACTTGAAGAACTTGACCCCCTGTGGGTCACTCAGAGTGGGGCGGTAGACTCGAATTTTGTTCATTTACAGATAAACCTCAGGGGGTTGGGTGTTTGCCTTACAGAAAACCTGGTAGCCTGGGTTTTAATGTCACAGAGAGTGAAGGGACTTGTTAGAAAGTTTTAGGCAGCTGGAGTCAGGGTGGGGCATCAGTGTCGTCAGGGCACTGTGAAATCCCAGCCGGCCCCGCTCCTGGAAAACACCACTGCCCTAAAACATGGAGTGGAGACCTGGAACGAGAGCTTTGCTGACTCACGAGGGGCCTCCTGCCTGTGGACGGGGAAGGAGCCTGGGTCTTCCTGTCTGGCTTGGGCTGGGCTCCCGCTAAGAACGCTGTTCTCAGTGAAATTCAAAAAATTGGCTCTTCTCCTTCAGGTATTTTTGTTCCTCAGGAGAAAAAAATGGGAAACCGGGGAGCAGTCAGGGGAGGTGGGAGGTCAGAGGCCAACGTAATATTTACCCAGCCCAGCCGAGGCCTTTCACTTTTATGAAGCAGGAAACCACTTCAAAGCAGCAACATCCCCTCTTGCCACTTCTGTCTGCCCGCTGGTCCTGCTGCCTCTATAAGGCAAGGCAGGGCTTTTCTACACACCCCTTCCTCTGCTCCTGAACCTTCCACCCTCTCTCCCTTAAAGGGTGGAGCACACTGCCTGGCCGGCTGCTCCCTCTAACCCCTGCTCAAATGTAAAAAGACCTGCCCATAGTCACAGAGCAATCACAATCCATAGGCTCCGCTGACATTCTGAGCTGTCCCTGGCATGTTCTTGTTCACTCAGTGAGTTGTCTACTACTCTCAGAGGCACTGGGGTTACAGCTCCTCATCCAAAGCCCTGTTCCACCACCAGAGCAGAAGCGGAAATGACGGCTAGGAAAGGCTCTAGAGACTGGAATCTAGTGGTTCTTTACATTGTGGAGGGGGCAAGAACTCCTTCTCTTCAGAAATACAAGACTACACATACCCACATCATTCTTGAAGATATAGAATCTCCAAGGTTTCACAGGCCTCTTGAAGCCCAAGTATGGCCCTAGCTCTGCGCTTCCCAGTGCAGGGGTCGGTTCCCTGACAGCATCACTGATGTGGCTTCCCCAGCCTCAGACAAGGTGCAGGGAGAGCACGACCTTCCTTTATAGGATTAGAGACTGCCTTTGAGTTGAAATCTTCGTCCTTCTAACCTTTCTCCATTAGTATCCCTTACCCTCTTTATGGACAGAAAGCTTAAAGGAGAATGGCTACCTTCTCTTTGAGTTGAAATCTTCATCCTCCTAACCTTTCTCTATTAGTATCCCTCTACCCTCTTTATGGACAGAAAGCTTTAAAGAGATTGGCTCCTTCTCCAGGTAGCAAGCACATGGCAGAGGCAGCCCGAGGAGTGGACAGCCAAGGTGTAGGGATAAAATCCAAATCTTCCCTCTCAGGTCCTTCCATTTAATAACTTCATTCAGATAAGAGTAGATGCATAATAGCAGGATTCTGGACACTTAAATGTGAATGTGGATGAGTAATAATATTTCCTGAGGCACCACACTGGCCTCTACACGTCAGCTCCAGAAGTACTGGAAAGGGATGCAATTTACATAGAATACAACATGAAAATCCTTGGGAGTGTGCACCCTGGAGTCCTTGCTGTAGGATATTGACTAATAGAAAACAACTCCAGCGCTGTCCAGTTTAAAATCCTCAGAGAAGAACGAGGGGAAAATTGGGTAGGTACAGGTAGCTGTGAGAGGCTGGAGACTGCGAGAGCATTAAATAGTCATCCTACTTCACAGGAAACTGTGAAGTTCTCCAGCACCTCTGAGTCTCTCCTGGAAATCTTCACCTCCCATGACTTAAACCAAAGGCTTTGAGGAGCTGTCTGCTCTCACTTCCTCTGACCCCGTAGTATACACTGTTAATGCCATTCTGCCTTTTACTAAAGGTATTTGGGGGTACTTGGCTATGCAATTTCTTCCTCCACTCCCTGAGTGTACTGTAAATGCCCTGAAGGTAAGATCTATTACTTTTTCATCCTTGTATTAGGAGGGAGCTACCACATTCTTGGCACCACACAGGTGATCGATCCCTATTTATTTAAACTTAAACGAATTCCAATTCCCGCTTTCAGTGTCATCCTATTTGGTTCAGTGCAAAGGGCAAGAATCTCTCCTTCTTCTATCCCTCTATACTATGGTTGAGAGGGAGGCTGTTTAGACAGAACAAGAGAAAGCCTGGGAGAACAACTCCTCCAAGAGGGCTGGGAGGTGCTAGGGTTCCTCTGTCAGAAGCTTCTGTCCTCTCAAAGCCTCGGAGAGAATATGTGTGTTTTGGGGGGATCAGAGGAGACAGGCTCATTCACCAGCTCTTCACTCGGAGCCCTGGGATCCCTCCTCCTCTTCCCTCTGAAAGACAAGTTGAACTTTCCAAGGGCAACTCCACTACCTTTTATCTTTCACCCTCAAAGTAATTTTAGCCAAAGAAAAGCAGAATTAAACTTTCATAACACAGTACATTTATCTTGTTTTTCTTCTTTCTTTTCTTTATCCTCCCTTCCCCCTGCCCTGACCTCCAGGTACATCTGAGCTAAAGCAAACCAAGATGAACTATCAAGGGATGCTATCAGATTGGAAGAGATGCTGCTAAGCTCTCTGGTCTCCTGCCCATCCCAATACTTCAATATTTTTCCATGCCCCTGTTAGGCAGTTATTATCTCCTTAGATGAGAAAAGCCTCTGGACTCTGCTGTCTCTCAATATTGTCCTCTGCTGAAATGAAAGGGGGAATTATAATTCAGAGAAAGATTCCCACAGAGAATATGAAGAAAAAGATTAAATCAGCGATACAATGTTGACATGCATTCAGTTCCTGAAAGCTCTTTAAAAAAAAGGTCTCCTCAGGAGCAGTTTTGCTACTACCTGAGAGTCTCAAAAATCTGCATTTAGGGAGTTGGGAGATGGGAAGCATGTGAAGGCCCCTCGGGGTTGGGCCAGAAACTTCTGTTGCTGATAAGAACAGCAAGGGCCTTTTGGCGGGCCAGCCAGCAGATTGGACTCCCTGTTAAGTTGAGAATGCACTCCCTCCCTGCCACCCAGCCCTAGACGTGACCTGTTGGGGCAGGCCTCTCCGGAGTTGCTCACAACCCATGCATCCCTGCTTAATGCTGCAGGCGCCTTCTCATCCTCTGCAAACAGAAAGAGGCCCAAAGGTCCCACTGGCAATAGGACCCTACCAGTTGTAGTCTGTGGGAAGTGACGGCTGGGAGTTTCGAATATATCTCATCTATTAATATTTTTTTTCTTCTAAAAAAAAAAAAAAGCACAAAAGCCACTGTTTTGGACCAAGCCTGGCTTTCAAGAGTCCCCTCTACTGGCGATAACCTGCTACTTCGGCTTCTCAGTTCAGCCCAGAGCCTCCCTGGCCAGTGAAGATTCAGAAAACCCCCTTCTGCCTGCAAGGCTCTCTTTCCCACTTTTCTCTTTGTGTTCACTCTGAGCTCTGTCCGCCCCCATTCACACTGTTAATCTCTCTGTCTTTATCTTCCCTTGCTGTCTTCCTCCCTCTCTCCATTTATCTGCACCTGTGCCCACATCTTGACTTCTGTCTTTCCATGTGTGCCTTTGCTCCTGCATCTTGATCTACATCTTCCATCCACCTGCTGGTTTTCTTTGATGTTCAGGATTCCAGGTCTGACCTGTTAGGAATGCCTTGGTCAGGCCTTGGACCACATGGACTCACCTCAAACGGCCAAAACAGCCACCCACAAGCCAGATCCACAGTGAGAAGCACTAGGAAAATCCTAGTGGTTATAGAGCTGTCTATAACCTGAGCTCAGAGCTCCTGCTCCGAATCCTGTGTGAAGCCGGCTCCTCCCTTCAATAGATTCTCCCCACCTCTGTGCCAGCTTCCCAGTCTCTGACACACGCCCTGCCCTGCAAACAACTGGCAATGCCTGGGTAAAGGGACAACTGGCAGTGGGTGGGAAGAGTATGCTGGGGTAGGGGAAGAAGGAGAGGAAGAGGTGAGTGGGGGTCAGTGGCCGAGCCTGGGGCTGTGGCAGGACAGTGGAGACAGAGCAAATGTTAAGCTGGGGTGAAGGGGGGTATGGGGGAACACCTGCTGGTCCTCTGAGTTTCCCAGAGATATTCTTTCACCCAAGAGAGAGACAGAACCAGAGCAGGGAAGGCGGTTAATGGTTAACCAACTGTAGAAGCAGAGAACTTTTGCACTGCTCAGGCCTCAGCCATTTCTTTCAGCTCTGTGCCCTTCCTTCCTCCTCTCCCCTTACACTCTTACCCGGCAAGGACCCTGCTCCCCAACAAAGAACTTTCTCGCCTCTATTTCTGCCCTCCAATTCCAGATGGAGCAGTGTGGAGCTAGATAAAGAGGTTCCATATGCCCAAATGCCAGGGAATGAGGCCCAGGAGAGCCTGAGGGCTAAGCCCAGGAGGACGGGGATATCCTCTTCTTACCAGCCATCCGTCCCTCGTGCCTTGAGACCAGCTGTTTGACCCTGGGAAGAACTGCCTTTCTCTCTGTCTCCACAGGGCTCACCTTTAGAAATGACCGAAAAAGAAGTGGATGCACACCCACCCCTCATTTACTCTAATCAGGCATGAAATCTTTGTAACGAAGTGAAAAAACTGTTCAGAGAACTGGTTCCATTCATCATTGTTTGAACTGAGCATATGTGAAGGGTAGAAATAGAATATTCACATATAATGAATTGATAACAGACTGCCCCTGGGTGGGGCGGTGGTGACCGGGGCTGAGGGGGGAACGCACATGAGCTGTAAAACTCCCAGCACCTCAAAGCCTGTTTCTACCAGTTTCCCTATGGACAGTCAGTCCTGAATTATTTCTAGTTAACAGACTGTAACACAATGCTCCAGTCTCTTTATGATCAGAATGGGGGTGGGGGGTGGGGGCTTGGCTAGGCGCTCCTTGCCTCTCCATTTGCCATGATGGACAGAAGTATATTGTGCCTCATTTTGTGTGTGTGGAGACAGCTGTGTGGCAATGCAGGGAGACAGCTGGTGGTGGTGGGGAGGTGCTGTTGGAGACAGGAATTGCCTCCCCCACACCAAACCCTATATCTTAGGGAGGCAATCATAGAAAATGAGGTAGGATAGAAACTATAAAACCCCCAAACAGTGACAACTCCAGCACCATAAATATTTCATAGCACCTAAAGTGGTGAGTTTAGGCTGCTATCAGCTGCTGCCTTGTATATTTAACCATGTCACTGGTTTCCTCTCCTGTTCCTGTTTTCTTGTAACCTGCCCATGAAATAAAGATTAGCTGAGTAAGCAGAAGTATTGGTAAATGGGAAAGGGACCTAGCAAACAGGTAGCTGTTCTTTGAGGGCTTTCTTTTTAACCTCATTTTAAGTGCAGACTTCAGTAAAACAGATGGTGAATGAACTTTTACATTCACCGCATCTGCAGCTTTTGATGGTCAAGAGAGTTGCAGGGTGAATGTTCCCTGGTGCTCTGAAGACAGGGATAGGTATTCAGACCAGCTCTGAAAGGGGGGCCACCAACCTTGTAATGACATGGTTTTGGGTGATGGACATAAGACACTGCCATACTCTTCATTTAGACTTGGGCTGAAAAGCTAGCCAGCCCCCCTGTCCTGCTCCAGGCTTCGAGGGACCCCTGTCCTTATGCCCTGCCAAAAAGAAGGACCAGCTGGGATTTCCTTGGCAGACTCATGGTCCCTGGATAGAGATCTCCTGGTACTTTACCACTGCTGCTCCTCAGCATCTTCCCTGCACATCGCTCCAAATGTCATTTCCATTTAACTGCTTTGCAAGCCAGTTTGCCCCCATCCTAATGCAATTTGCTGAGGACAGTGAGGGAGCAGAGAGGGTAATCTGCATTGCCCTCCCTTTATCAGCAGGTCCCTGAAGACGATCGGCTGTGGAGTGGAGGGAAATAGCTCCTTTAGGTAATGCTGGTTGGTGGCAGCAGGGGCAAGTTCTGGAATGAGGAGGGGTTGGTGGTGATGCCAGGTGGAAGAAGGGGAATGAAAAACAACCTCGCTAGGGTATTTTGACAGATTCCACTGTTTCCTTGGTTCCCTACCCTTTCTCCTCACTGCCCCTTCAGCCTCCAGGCCACCACCAACGAGAGATCCCAGGTAATTAGTTCAAATGGTGCTCCGTGAAGAGAGAGGGAAGTTAATGAATTCTTGTCTTTTCTTGCCTGGAGGTCAGAGGGGAGAGGGCTGCAAGCAACTCTGGGAGCTTTCTGGGGTGATTGCATAAAAGTTGTGCATTTCAGTTAGGAATAGCTGAATTCCTCCAGCCAAGGTTATCTCTTCCTGGGGCTCTGTCAATCAGTAGAAGGCCCCAGAATCCAAAGCCAACCCAGAGGGAAGAGTGAAGTTTCAAGGTCTGGGAAAGAAGCCCAGCAAAGGAGGGAGACTGCTATTGTGTGGGGAGAGGGGAGAGCTAAACCTGACTCCTGCTCTCAAAGCCTCCAGCCCAGGCCAGCCAAGATACTCATCTTGGCCTGCCGCTCATAAGCCTTGTCCACTGTGCGCGTGAATGGGAGGAAATGAATGTGCCCCCAAATTTCTGTGGGTTCCTCCAAACTGATGGGCCCCCAAGTGACTGCCTCAAGCTATGACTGACAGTCCCAGTCCCCTCAAACTGATGCTGCCTTCATGTCCCTTGTGTACTTTCTACTGGTGTGCCACTGTCACTCTAAGATCTTAGATTCCTACCGGGGACCTGTTCATATTTCCATTGCCCACTTCATGGGGCTCTCATTTCTAGACCCTTACTGACCTAGAGCCCCAAATCTTTTATCCAACTTCCTCCCCCCCATTATTTCTATCCCTCCTGAGCAGACCTGAGTTTGAGTAGGTAGCTCCCACTAGGGCAAGGGTCATTCCAAACAGGTGGACTTTTTTCGGGGATCTAAAATGGTAGTTTCTGGTGACTCTCTGGGCATCTAGACCATGATTGGCATTATAGAGACTACCTGTGGGATGGATAAAAAGGGCTAGAATTTTCTAGGATCCCTACCTCACTTGTGGGGTGGGGCAAGAAAGAGCACATGGAAGGAAACATTCTCAAATGGTTCATAAGGAGCCTCTGGGACCCTAAGCAAACTCCCATTTCAACCCCCAGCACTCCTGTGGTGCTCAGACTAAGGGGCTGGACCCCTGCTGGGCGATACACCGCAAAGGGAGTCCCGGGAGATGAAACACTTAGACCCATTCAGTGCCCTGGAATCTCTCCCTGAGCCTCATGGAACCCGCGCAAATGATGTTTTCCCATTCCCCTGATCTCCAGTCCCCGATCGGAAGGGACAGCCGGCGGCCACCAGGGACCCCGGAACTGGAGTGAACGCCCCCAAATCGATCGCTGGCCAGTGCGGCTTTGGGCTGTCTCGCTGGTGCCACCGAGGCCCTCTTTGGGCTCCAGCTCTCGGGACAGCCTTGTCGCCCCGAGCTCCCCAAAGCCGCAGAGCGCCGGCAGGTGCGCGGTGGAGGCGCGCCGCGGAGCGCTGCTGCCGCCTCAGCCCGCGTTCGGGAAGCCGGCGGGCTGCCGGCCGGGAAGCCCTGGGCGGGAGGCAGCGGCTCCAGTGAGCCTGCGATCCCGCGCACGCCGCGCTCCAGCCCGCGAAAGTGGCCGAGCCCACGCGGGGACTCGCCTGCCGCGGCCAAGCCGGGTCTTCTGGGGCCGGGACCCCAAAGGGGCGGGCGCGGGAGAAGCCGCCACGGGTGTGCGCGCCTGTGGGGAGAGGGCGGAGGGCGCTGCCGACTCCGAGCGCCCGGCCCAGCCGCCGCTTACCCAGCTCGGCGACGTCGGTCTGTCCTTCCGTCCCCGCTCCGTCTACCTCGGCCGCCGCCGGCTGCTGAGGGCGGCGCGAGGCCCCTCTCCCTGCCCGCAGCTCGGAATCAGGGAGACGACCAAATCCACATGGAGTCCAAATTCATTAAAATCCACGTCAAGCCACCAGACACTTATCTGTATTCCTGAAGTCGCCCCTCGGTCTCCGCTCCGCGCGCCCCTCAGTCCTCCGTCGCCCCGCAGCAGCCCGGCTGGGCGCTGTCGCCGGCTCGCGGGGGGCACCCGGAGGCGCCGAGGGGGCGTGTGGGGGCGGCCGGCGGTGTCTCTCCTGGGGAAGAAGCAGAGCCCCGGCTGTCTTCAGATTTTTCCAGCGCGACTTTCCGGGCTCCTCTGACATCAGCAATCCCGGCGCTTCCTTCCCTTCTTGCTCTCCCGTTCGTTCACAGTCCCATTTCCTCCGGGAGCCTGGCTTTCCAGATCTATTTCGAGGTTTGCTCCGCTGGCTGCGGCGCTCGCACTCCAGACCGCTCCCAAGCTCTCGGGGTCTCTCTCCGGATCGCTCGCCCTCTCGGCTGAAAAATTCCCAGCAACTGCCCTCCGCCGCCCTCCCGCTCCAGTCTGGCGCGGATGCCGCTCCTCCCGGCAGCTCTGGCTCCCGCGGTGGCGGCGGCGGCGGCGGCGGCGGCGGCGGCGGCGGAGGAGCCCTGAGCGCCGGCCTCCCTATTTTACCATGCAGCTCATTATCATAGAGGCCGCGCGCGTTAACCCCCTCCCCGCCGGCCGCGTCCGCCCGGGCTGGGGCCGCGCCCGCTGCTGGCACCGCCCGCAACCGCCAGCCCCCTGCCCCCTCCCCCGCCCGCGCGGACTTCCTCCTCCGCAAGCTGTCAACAAAGGAGAAGCAGGTTTGGCATCCGGAGGCCGCTCGGCTGCCTGTCCTGCGCCCAGCTCAGCCGGGACCCATCGGCCACCTTAAGTAGCCAAGGGGGCAAGGAAAATGCTGCCAGGGCCCGGGAATTCGAGTCGGGCCTTGGGAGCCCAGCTGGCTTGGCCCCCGGGGGAATAGAAGGTCGAGCGTTGGGGTTAGGGGGGAGCTCAGAACACAGGAAGAGTGGGTGAGGGCAGTAGGGACAGGGAATCCCCCCCATTCGCATCACCTGTCACCGCACACATCCTGCACACCTCCCTCTTCATCTTTAATTTGAGTGAGGGGGGAGTGGGGAGGAACGGGGCTTGTCTGGTGGGGTTGAGACTAGAGTCTTGGAATTTGTGGGAGCAAATTTCCTCTTCTTGTAAATTAAAAAAAGAAAAAGGCCAACAAGCTGTCAAATAAGGCTTGAAGTTGTTGTTATTATTATTATTGCAATGAGAAGATGAACCTTGCTCTGAATTGAATCTCAAACTTCCAGCCCTGATAGGGATCCTGGGCATCTGGTAAGTCCCGACTTGCATGGGGGCATTGGGGACGGGAGAAGAGCTTTCTATATCCAATTCAGAGAATCTTTCTGGCAGGGTAATCAGAGGGGTGGCAATAAGATAACTTATTTTAATAACCTAAGGTGAGAGGTTTCGGGATTCTGGATGACAATGCCTCGGTGCCCTCAAGGCCACTGATTCCTCGCCACACAGTCTCAGTAACTCCGCAGCCTCTAGACACGGCTTTCCGGAAGGGGCCTGCAAGCTGGACCCCAGCGAGTTCGCAGGATCTGCGTAGTCCCTGCTCGCGATTAGAGCGCACACGAGTTTACTCCTGTCCAAGTATTCTGATAAGCTTCCTCTACTGCCCTCTCGTGGCCACAGTCCTCAGTGGTATAAATCTAAAAAACAACAAAAATCACTGCGAATACCTAAAAGCAATTGCACCAAATTCTTAGAGCAGTAGCGGCAGAAGAAAAGAAGGGAGGGAAGGACGAAGAAAGGGAGCCGGAGAAAAGAGAGAGAGAGAGAAAGAGAGGAAGAAGAAAAGGAAATCTAGACTAACCAGTCATCTCGAACAATCGCACATTCAACACAGGACTGGGGGATCTAGGCTTTACTCCAACATCTGCAGAAATCAGCGAATTCTTCAAAAGTTCTTCATTGTAATTAGCTGAAATTTGTGTTCCTGTAACTTTCACTGGCTACTGCTAGTTTTGTCCTGTGGGACCACAAAGAATCTGTCTAAGCTGTGTTGCCTGATCCATACCTGTTCTTTCCTTCAAACTTCTTTAGCATTCATTGTTGGTAACACACCAATAAATTATCATATTTACCCTGTATTATTATTTATTTATTTTTATAAGTAGATCTTGTCTCCCCATGCAGACAGTCTAGTCGATCGTTTTATCTCTGGGTAGACTGAATCTAAACCACAATTTATTAAAAAAGATGATTTGAAGAAGATGCTAGAAGATTTTGGAACAATTCCTCCATTTGTTCATGGAGTTTGGCCAGCTACACCTAAGACCAGCAGTGGTAGGATTGGAGACATCTAATTGATAAAGCTCCAAGCTGAAAATTAGGGCCCTCTGGTTCTAAATCAAGTGGTGTCTGACTCTGGAAGAGGTCACCTCTCTTCCCTATGCCTCAATTTAATCACATCTTGGGAAGATTATGATACAATTTAAATAATTTTCTCATATGCCCCCCCCCCCCCAGTCCTGTGGTCCAGAAATAAATCTTAGAATGAAGAGCAGGGAAGCATAAAATGAAACAGACTCTTCCACTCACCCCATCTTTTATCCCCACACCTCCCCTCTCTTTCCTGAATAAAGGGAGAGAAAGAGGGAACACAGGCGGGAGAACACATTGTGGCTGACAGGGTGGCACGACGCCATCCAGATTCCACATTGCCACTGAACAGGGTCTAAGATCTGAGTCCTGTGAGACTATGGAAGAGCCTGTGGTCAGCATAGCAATGGAAAGAGCGCTAACTTGATCTACTGGGAGGTACCTTGGATGAAGTACCTCTAACTTCTCTAGGCCACAGTTTGTCCATCTGTAAGATGGGAGTTTCTGTCTTCACTCTCCAGACAACTGGGGGAATTAAAATAGATATATGTAAGAGTGTTGGAAGAAGTAATAGTATCATCAAAATGGAAAGATTGTTGTTATATTTAGTCCTAATAGGCTAGAACAAATATGGATCTTATTAGCTAAACATCTAATTACCATAACATGCTCTGAGAATTTAAAAAAAAACCAAAACCTTGGGTTCATGGTTCGTATTTAGATTTGATATCCTCTGAGGCAACAGCGGTATACCTGAACCTCTAGTCTTTACATCTGCTCATTAACCTTCTCCCTTTGATCTGGGTATTCATTCATTTATTACGGCAATATTTATGAAGAGCAAATTTACTAAATTTCTTCCTTTAATGGAACTATATACAGTCCATAATTACTGCTTTGGCACATATTTTTAAAGAAAGCATGGCAATAATCCTACAGATTCTATAACCTCAGATCTATCTCTTTCTGAGGTTTCTGGTTTTCTTGTATGTTTCTGCCCTTCACTATATTCTTCCTCATTCTGTCCATCTGATATCAGGCCCACAGCCCCTTGGGACTGACCAGTCCTCTGTCAGGGCCTTGTAGTTTGTCCTCATTTCCAACTGGAAGGATAGACGTAGTGCAACACATTTGTGAGCAGGCTGTCGATATTTAACAAATATTTATCAAATGAATGAACAAATGAATGAATGGGGAAATGTTTATCTTATGCCAAATCCTCATCATTGGAAAATCATAGCACACTCAACAGGGTTCTCCACTCACCCCAACCTACCTACCTTCCCTAGTCAAGATATTCCTGGAACCTCACCTTGAAAGTCATTTGTCACTTCTGCATTCTTGTTCCAGGCCCCAGGCCTCTTCTTTGCTTGTCAAAGAAGCAAACTAAGTAACTAGATGGGTTACTTAAGCAAGAGAATGAGAGAAGTGGGAGAGGACAGGGCACCAACATTCTGGAATGCCACAGAATGTTTCCTGTGAAGAATGAATATTTCTCCTGTGGAAGGCAGGTTTGGTTAAGATGCTGCCACCTGCATTTCCCAGGCTGGGAGCAGGCCTTGGCCCTGGAAAGCAAGCTCTTAGACTTTGGGGAGCACAGGCCCAAATGGGCAACTAGCCCATCCCTAGGGGAAGTCCTTTATGTCACAGCAGCAGCTCCAGCCCCACAAATAGATGCCAGTACAGTAGCCCCTCGGATCACAGGAGGTATTTTTGGTGCTGGAAGCCAGCCACACTTTGGCAGGCTTTCAGCATCAAGTCTGTTCCCTTTAGAGGTGGGGGGTGGCAAGCTATCAGTGTTTAGCATGGGAATGCTGCCTGAGAGTGTGTGCATGCATATATTTACGGTGCCTTGAGTCGGCTGGGAGGTGGGCTCAGGAGGATGTGTGTCTGGACCTGTGCTTGGGAGCCAAGGGGCTCCTGCTTGCCAGTGTCAGAGGGCAATGTTTGGATGGTGCACTGGCTGTTGCCCGGTTTGTACCTACCTGGCTCCCAAAGCTGAGACCACTGATGCTACCACCAAGTTGATTGGTCTCTGCTCTAAGATGCATGTCATCTTTCATTTGCCCTGAGCCCAGGCTTGCCACTATAGACAGGCAGAAATGTGGTCCCTTCTGTCTCCCTACCAGGTACCTCACCTTCATCCAGCAGACGCTGTCAGGCAACCCCAGCAGCAGAGCAGCCTCCCCTTACCCCCTACATTGTTAGGAACAAAGGGATTGGTCCAGACAGGCCAGACTGGAGTGTGTGGGCCAAGTCCTATGAATGGAAGAGAGAGACTGCGGGATGCCAGAGTGGTGGGTCTCAGCCCAGGCAACGGGGCCGGCAGCCCAGGACACAGGAACAGGGCACCTGCTCCGGGGTTCTCAGTACCATTCATAAAGACGTCACCCTTCCCTCCCCTCCCCTCCCCTCCCCTCCCCTCTCCTCCCTTCACAAATCCCACTTTCCTGTGTACTTTAAACAGTAGCAAGCCTGTTAAGGCTCCAAATCAAACAAGGCAGGATTTCGCTCCTTTCTCACTAAACCTCCCACGAGCAGAACTTATGTCCCTGTATACCTCGTCCTCTTTCCCTAACCCTCCCTCCCCTCCTCCATCCATCTAGTGTGTTGCTCTGGGAAAAGAATATTCTCTGTGAAGCCCAGGCAACTGCAGTCCCAAACCTACTTAAATAGGTCCCTGGAACAGTTTGCAAGGCTCTGGCATTTGCAAGGTTAGAAGGCTTCAGAGGAGGGGTGGGGGAGGGGAGTGTGGACTACTGGGCTCCAGGCATGGAAGGTGAAGGCTGAGGCTCAGGACTTATTTTTTTTTTTTGCTCTATTCCTAGCACTAAGGGTCAGGAAAAGGGCCTTCCTCTCTTATTTTTTCTAAAAGAATCCCCCCAAAGGAGAAACTAATCATTTGGTCACATAATCCCTGGGTAAATCTCTTTGTGCCTCGGTTTCCTCCTTTATAAAGTGGAATAATGTCCCTTGCATTTCATGTCTTGCAAGATGCTGACTATGAAAGAGCTTCACAAGCCAGAAAGCATTATACAAATCCATGGGAATGTTCTCTTAAAACCTGAAAGTTCCATCTGGAGGCAAACCTATTTCCCAACTGTACAACTGCAGTTCTTCTCTTGGTTGGTTTTCTAGGAAAAACAGCTGGGCTCGCCAGAAATATCCCTTTGCTTATGGGGTCATTGTTGTCCATCACCTCAGGGTCCCTCCTTCTCTCCTGCTCTTCCACTCGAAAATGCTGCAGAGAAAAAGAGATTCTGTCCACCAATCTTCCTCTATGGAATCACAAAGCACACCCAGGCTGGAGTTGGTCCTCATTACTAAGCAGCCCACGTACACACCCACACCCTCCCAGGGAGCAAGAGAAGAGAGGGGCGGCTGAGGTGCCTTGGAGAACACGCTGTGATTGCATAGAAATTAGCATGGTCCCATTCCCTGTGGGCTGAGATGTATTATGCGAATGTGCTTTTGGGGTCCACCCCTGCTCAGCAGCCCTCACTGGCCAGGAATCCCCTGCCTGTGCTGAGTCACTGACCTCCTGTCTTTGCTGCATAGCCTGGTTCAGAGGACAGTTGCTGCTAGAACTACAGTTGGGTTCTAAGGCTTTCTGAGGGCTCAATGTCTTCTGGGCAGGCCTGCCAGGGCTTTCTCGGGTGGGGATAAGACTGGACAAAATCAGTGCCATTTATTTGCTTTGAGATCAGAAATTCACAGAACTGATAGGAAGTAATCATTTTGTCCCAGCGTCCTCATTGAGACAAAACAATACCTTTTCTTCAGTTGCCCATAATTATCAAAATGTAATGGTATAAGTTAAAATATATTGAATTCCTACTCTGTGCTAATCCTAATCCTCACAACTCTAATCTTACAAGGTAATTAAGTAATTATTATCACCCACTCCCTCTTTTTTTTGAGTCAGTGTCTTGCTTTGTTGCCCAGGCTGGAGTGCAGTGGTGCGATCATAGCTCACTGCAGCCTCAAACTCTTGGGCTCAGCGATCCTCTTGCTTCAGTCTCCAAAAGCTCTGGGATTACAGGTGTGAGCCACCATGCCTGGTTTATCATCCCATTTTACAGATGCTGAAACTGATGATCAAGAAGTCACGTGATGGTCCTAAGATCACACAGGTAGTGTGTGGTATGGCCAGAATGTAAATGCAGGCTGATCTGGCACCCATTTTCTCAAATTTTGCCCTTTTCTGATGAGGAGAAAGTGATGAAAGTGTGGGGGCCCATCAATGTGGGAGTTCGAAAGCCAGTAAGTGGGAAGCAACAGGCCTCAGCCTGCTTCTTAGCATTTCCCCGGCCAAAGACCTGGAGCCCCTGCCACAGGAGAATGCCCCCAGACTCATCACGAATCAGGCAAAGCATCGCAGAGCTTTAGTTCTGCCGAGGGTCAGGAGCATCATTTTCTCTTACAAAGGAGAGCATGTTTTTGCAATTGTTTTCATGATTTTTTAAAACAATCATACTAATGAGCTCAATTCTCCTCTATTTTATAGTGGGTGTGTGTTTAATAATGGGAATTGGCCTGTAGGAAAGAAGTTGCCAATACATGCAAATCTCTACTAGCTTCTGTCACCTCTGCCATGTACAACACCACATATGTGGCCACGCCTGCCTTTCAGAATAATGGGATAATTGGGTGCAACGCGTGTCACCCCCACCCCTTAAAGAGAACATGCCAGTCGGTCTTTGTGGAAATCCACGGGGAGCCGGGTGAGCAAAACGCCAGTGTCTGACTTCGCCTTGATTGCATCTGTGCCCTGCAAACCCCAACAGAATTGAACTCACAGCTCCTCCTAATTAGGGGAGAAAGAAAGACAAGAATGATAGCAGAAGAATTTCTTCCTGCTTCTGACTGCAAGCTCTTCAGGGACAGCCCATTAAGCCCCCAGCCTCCAACTTCTGTTTCCTGACTCATATCTGGAGTACCTAACATGGTGCCAGGTTCTCCCTGGGACTATAGCCCCGAGTGTGACAAGAGTGATGAACAGGGGCTGGTTTGAAGAGCCAGTCCCTGCTCTGGGGTTCTGTCTCCGGTATACTGTGAGGCAATGCTGAGTGGCGGCCTAGGGGGGATCTGGGAGGCCTCAAGCCAGACAGGTGAAGGCTGGTCCAGGGCCTTGCAGGGGTGGGTGGGACCTTGCCCGGGAAGGAGGATGGGAGAGTGAAGTCCACCACTCCATGCAAAAATAAACAAACACGCTGTTTAAGCAAATCAAATATCCTGACATCCAGGTGCAAACCACAGTGCCTGCCCCATGCTATAAATTTAGGACAGGGTGTGAATTGCTAGTGTCTGAAAAGAAAAATCCAAAAGTGGCACAAACGCTGGGCAGGCAGGGATCAACTGCATCAGCGCTGACATCACGAAACAATTAATAACCACATTAACAATGTTTTCCATATTCTGAGTTTCGAATTCCTAGAAGGAAAGGCCCACATTTAGGTTTCCCCTCTTAGTCAGTTTAATATTAAGTTCATTATGATTCCTTTTGTGAAATACTCTCTTGCCGGGGATTATGAGTACTATATGGGACAGAAAAGAAAGATCAGCAAAAGCAGTTCTCTTTTTCCATCATTCCCTTCTGGCTTTCCTCCTCTTTCTCTCTGGGGCTGCAGCACTGATTTTCTGGAATGGCTTCTTTTGACTTAGAATCAATCAGTGCTGGTAGGATGAAGGCTGCTGTCTCCATTAACAACAACAACAGAACTAAAAAAACTCCACCTTGGGAGTCGGGAGACCTGGGTTTGATTCCTGACTCTGCACTCCCTGGCAGTGTGACGTCACATAGGTCACCTTCCCTCCTCTGGCCTTGGTTTCCCCACCTGTAAAAAGCAGGAATTAGCTTTGATGCACCCTCTACTCCCCAGCACAACCACCAGCTTGCCATGCTGCTGCCCTTCCAACTCTCTCCTTGGAGAACGGTGGAAGGATGTTGACGCCAAAAAAAAAAAAAAAAAAAAAAAAAAAGGCTTCTTTTAATGCCTAAGAAACTCACTGCCTAAAAAAATCAATGAGGGAGTGCAATCCAGGGACAGAGCTGAGAAATAGGATTTTGCCTTTGAATTGTCTCAAGTCGGATGATTTCTCTCTCTGCCTGTCTTTGATAAATGCTCCCATTCAGGGCTCTGGTGTTATGAATCTTTCTGAGTCATGGGTGGCTATAGCCCCTTCGATCCATTCAGCTGACAATATTTCCTGATGTTTCAAAGGCCAAGAGCATAGGACAATCCCGTAGTGTCTCTTTACCTTCTCTCTTCTTCCCCCATCCCTCAAGCTCCAGCCTCCACTTTTTCTTGTGGAATTCCTACTTTGGCATTGTTGCACAAGGTCTTGATATGACAGCAAACCCAGCCTTGGCGATTGCCCAGGGTGCGGGAGCCCCAGCTCCTGGTCTCCTGGAGAAGCCGGCAGAAAGCCTTCTGTGGTCTCTCCAGGACATCACCCCCCGCTGGTAGAATGACAGGGAAGTTTCCTGGCTTCAGAAAAGCAGGGCAACCTGGGAGCCGCCCCCTCCTCTGCAGTTATCAGTGTGGTTAATAATTATTACCCTGTGTTAATCACGACAGTGGAAGAGTAGCAGGCCGTTATTTCGAAATGATCGGCTCCAGTCAATGACTACTTATGACAGCAAAAGGGAAACATCAGGTCCGGGAAGCCCCCATGTAAATGGGGAGTTGAATGAAAGATCAGGAATAATGGAACGTGTATTTAGTTCCATTTTCCTCCCTAAAAGGGCCCTGTCAGAGTAATTTCCCCTTCCATGTACTATACCTCTCCATTATTTACAATATCTTCTTGGGGGAATAAAACAACGCAGAACCGCTCCTCCTCATCTCCCACTCCCTGCCTCACCCTCCCCTCTCCCCACCCCCCATCAATTGTGTCTCTTTCTGGAGTTTGGCAAACACAGCTACTTTCTCCTGCTGTGCTTTCAGTGGAGCTGAAATGACTGTGGCTCTAGTTATTTTTTTCCCTTAATCATTCTTTTTCTTTCTTTTTTGCAGGAGAACATTTTCACGAAGCACAATCACAGAAGAACAGAATGTCCTGATGTTTGGGTGAGCAGCATGAATTTCTTTTCTTTTTTTTCTTCTCCTTGAATAAAAATTACACTCCACAACCATAATATCAGAGGGCTAAAGGCCATCTTTCAAAGTTTCTCATAATCTTGCGCTACCCTCTGTGCTCAATCTTATTTCTGACAGCCCCCTCCCTACCACCCCGGGGCGTAGTGGTTCCTTGAAGATACTAAGTTCATTTCACTCCCCTGAATCTACGCTCATGTTAATCTTACAGTCTGGAATGTGGCATTCCCCTGCCTCACTTCCCACAGTCATCCAATGCCTGAACAATCTTTAGGACCTTCTCAAGGTCCATCTCTTTTAAGATGCCATGGAGCTTTCTGTTCATACAGAATTTTAAGGATTTGTACACTAGCTTCTTTTCATTGTGAACTTGTAACAGATAAGTCATTTAATAAATATGTGTTGAAATATTTTCACTAGTGGTATCTGCTTTTTTAAAAGAAACTCATTTCAGAAATGAGAGAAGCAAGGATACCCAGAGAGGATAAGTGACTTGTAGATCACATGTCCAGGAAATGGCAGAGAAGTTACTGGAACCCAGGTGTTTTAATTTCAAGTCCAGCATTCTTTCTCCTCTGCTATGCTGCATTCTGACTGCAATTCCCTCTGACCTCTCCTTTTGCTAATCAGTGTGCTTAATTTGGGCACTTTGCTTTCTTTCTTTTTTTCTTTTCTTTTCTTTTCTTTTTTTCTTTTCTTTTCTTTTTTTTGAGACAGAGTCTCACGCTGTCGCCCAGGCTGGAGTGCAGTGGCGCGATCTCAGCTCACTGCAACCTCCGCCTTCCAGGTTCAAGCGATTCTCCTGCCTCAGCCTCCCGAGCAGCTGGGACCACAGGTGCCCACCACCACGCCTGGCTAATTTTTGTATTTTTAGTAGAAATGGGATTTCACCATATTGGCCAGGCTGGTCTTGAACTCCTGACCTTATGATCCGCCCACCTCAGCCTCCCAAAGTACTAGGATTACAGGCGTGAGCCATTGCACCCCACCTGGGCACTTCACCTTCATCTTTCCCACTAGATTGCAAATTCCTTAAAGGCAAGGGCTATGCCTTATGTTTCTCTTGCACCTTCCATCTGAAGTGAAAGTTTTGTATTAATTCCCTATAGCCATTGCCCATCCCAACTTTTCTTCTCTCTGTCAAGACTGGCACACCATCATGGAGTCACACTTTGGAAGATCTTTGTTCTGATGCTGGGACCCCTGTGGGCCTGGGATGGAAAACACCCATGATCTCTGTTTCTCTCTAAGGCTGACACCGGGACCCATCCAGTTCTGCTCCACTAATCTGGATCCCTCTTTCATACACAGAAGCTGACCACAGGGAATGTCAGGATGCCAAAAATCTCCTTTGGGACATTAGATATGCCTTGAATTTCACCACTACAAGTTCTACCATCAGGGAAAACCACTAACACCTCTGGCCCTGTTTAAACAAGGTACTATCTTCTCTTTCCTTTTGACTGATGAGCTCAGAAAAGACCCTATGATAAAGGAATGTGCCAAATTGCTCTGCAGTTTCTATATCTACCTCATCCCAGGACCTATGAATCACCTCTGTGCTTTTGATGAGCTTTAAAGTCCAACGAATGCTAACTTCTCTTAATGTCATAATTACATTTAACAGTTAATATTAATAATGAATGCAGTCACGTGTATAGCAAGTTGTCATTGACAAAGTTTTCATGTACATTAGAAGCAGGTAGACATATACTAAGAAGACTGCCGGGTTCCATTGCTGTTGCTAAGAGCACAGATTTCAGAGTGGGTTTGATTCCTGGCTCCAGGGCTCATTCCACTGTGGTTTCAGCAAAGTTGCTTAACCTCTATCTAATGTCAGTCTCCTCAATGGTAAAATGGGAAAAGAATGTGAACATCATAGAGTTGTTATGAGAATTAAATGAGAGGCTTGTAAACCACAGTGTCTGGCACAAGAAAAACTGCTACTTACAGGACAGTTTCTCTGTGATAGTCATTGTTCTGTCACTAACTGGTGATGTGGCTTTGGGAAATCAGACAGCCTTATTTTCCTCCTCTGGAAAGCAAGAAGCATTGCATCCTGGTATATTTTGGTTTTCAGGCCAACACATTAAAATAGGTAGTCACAGTTTTGATCCCTGCCATAGGCACTATTGTAATTTCCATATATTTGCTCATAATAGTTATTAAATCCGTGGTTCCAGTTTTGGACCTGACCTGAAACAATGCACAATGATTGCTAGAACACAACCTCTGACTCCCAATCCTAACAAAAAATGATGTATTCCTTTCCCTTACTCTGCAAATCTTAGAAAGCAGTGTAATTGTCTCTATTTTCTTTTTTCTTTTTCTTTCTTTTTTTTTTTTAGACAGAGCCTCACTCTGTCGCCAGGCTGGAGTGCAGTGGCATGATCTTGGCTCACTGCAACCTGCAACTCTGTGGTTGAAGCAATTCTCCTGCCTCAGCCTCCCAAGCAGCTGGGATTACAGGCACACGCCACCAAGCCCAGCTAATTTTTGTATTTTTAGTAGAGATGGGGTTTAACCATGTTGGCCAGGATGGTCTCGATCTCTTGACCTCGTGATCTGCCCACCTCAGCCTCCCAAAGTGCTGGGATTACAGGCATGAGCCACCGTGCCAGGCCAATTGTCTCTATTTTCAAATGTGGAAACTGAGGCTTAGGAGAGTAAGTGCCTTGTGCAAGGTGATGCAGCTGATATATGATGGATCCAGGGTTGAAACAAGATCTATTGATTCCTAGTCCCATGCACCATTCCTGAAGATGCAGGGCTTCTTCTACAAGTCTCTGGATGATTTCTTGTCCTCTGTGCAGATTCCATCTTGGTTTTTGACCCTGGCTTCTAGAGAAGGGGGCACTGCTGTCCACCCCTGGGAACAACAGCATTGCCTCAGAACCATCCCTCTCAGGCAATTCAGTGGAGGAGGACACAGTGACCTTGAGGCTGAGTCCACTCCGCTTTGTCTTCCCTTCTGCTCCTCCCAGACTGCCCTGGGAGATCTTGCCTTTAATGGCATTAGTGTGTGCCTTCTGCAATGCTGATTAAATTTTCTAATTGTTTGGAATTGGATGGAGCTCCTGAGTCAGGAATGCCACTTGACAACCCTGGGGACTGGGGTCTGGTTTCTGCCTCAGGAGCCAGCACAAAGTGTGCAATTATTCTTCATGGGGGTAGGAGAAGGCAGCACACATGGAGAGAACCAGCACCCTTCTTGAGGAAGGGAGGGTCCAGTTGGGACTCTGCCTCAAGGGCCTGCAATGGCTTTCATTCCTCTCTACTTCTCATTCACAGCCACACTTCTGTCATGATAGGACAGTGTGGGGATCAGTCTAAAAAGATGTTTCTGTATAAACTCCCAAAAAAGGAACCCTCACCAATTTAGGACTATAGCTTATCATAGTTGGAAAAAACCTTCAGGCCATTTAGTCTTACCCTCAGTTTTAGTTTCCGAGGTTGCATACCAAATGACCACAAACTGGGTAACTTAAAACAATAGTTTTTGCTTTCATAGTGCCGGAGGCCAGAAGTCAGAAATCACGGTTTCAGCAGGGCCAGGCTTCTTTTGAAAGCTCTAGGGAGAAATCTTTCCTTGCCTCTTCCAGCTTCTGGTGGTTGTCCGCAATCCTTGGCATTCCTTGCCTGGAGCTGTTTCACTCCAATTGGTACCTTTGTCCTCATATGGCCATGGCCATCTTCCGTGTGCGTGTGCGTGTGTGTGTGTGTGTATGTGTGTGTGTGTGTTCACATGGTCTTCTCATAAAGACACCGGTCGTTGGATTTAGGGCTCTCTCAAATCCAGTATAACCTCATCTTAACTTGGTTATGTCTGCAAAGACCCTATTTCCAAATAAAGTCACATGCAGGGGTACCAGGAGTTAGATTTGAACATATGTAACTTTTCGGAGAACACGATTCAACTCCACTCCACCCTCTGTAAGAATATCTTCTACATCAACTCAGCAAGTCGTCATTCTTTATTTCCTTGGATCCATCCGATAATAGGACATTCACCACCTTATAACTTTTAAAGGGTCTAGAATATATTACCAATAACCTTAAAAACTGTCATAGTTTTACAGTCCTCTTAGCAAGAAGATTCTTAAATTCTAGACTAAGTTTTTCTTATGAACCTTCATCCAGTGAAAGCAATGATTTCTCCGAAAGCCTTGGGCAAAAGGCTTTTTTCTACCACTGACCTCTTTTCTGATGGCAATACAGTGAGCAGCTGGGAGGCTCCTGTTCCCCATTGCAGTTTTGTGTGCATCCCAGTGAGAGAAAGAGACCCAGCATTATCACAATAAAATACTTATGATTAGCATCCCTATAGGACTCTTTGCCTTCAAAGCCTTTCAGTCCCCTTCTTTGGCACACATTCAAGCATGTTTGCCCACCCCCTTGGGTTTCCTTCCTCCCTCATAACCTTGGCCTTCTGACCTGAATAGTTTTTTGCCCTGCTTCACACTGTGGAAGCCAGGGAGACCAGAGTGAGCCCCAGAGAGTGCACTGAGACAGGCAATTGTGTGTGTGTGTGTGTGTGTGTGTGTGCGCGTCTGTGCGCGCACATGTGTGTGTGCGTGCACACTCGTGCACAGTGCCTATGATTAAAAGGGTCTGTTGGGTTTAATGGATGCATTTGATTACCATGATGACTCCCTCCCTGGAGCTTTCCAAAACAGCCAGATGTACCAGGAGGACCACCTCCAGTTTTTGCCTTTGGTTCAAACTGTGGGCAGGGGCACAGGGAATGGTGAGGATTATGTGGACCCGCACAATGGAAGAAAAACTTAAGCCTTATTTCTATAGAACCCAACTGCCACCTCTTTCCACCAGGACACCAATTAAAGGATCTCTAGCCTATCGACTCCTGGGGATAAAAGTGAAAAGAGTGAAAAGGCAGACTTGAGGAAGCCAACAGTGCTGCTACTCCTGGAGACCCCCCTGCCCCCAGCCTTCCCATCCACCCACTGCCTCCTTTCACTGCTAGATGGATGATCAAGAAAAATCAAATGAGAGAGCTCATTTAAAGTTGTTGTTGTAGGAGGAGATAATCTTTTCTTAGCCCACTCCCTGCTCTCTTTTCAACTTGCACTGGGTGTAATGTCCTAGACCCAGGTCTGGGGATGGCCATTGCCACTAAAGCTTAGGCAAGTGGAGTTGAGTTTGATTCTTGCCTTCTACATAGCGGCAGAGATGTGATATTAGGCTGTTTGGCTGCGATTAGATGCCAGCAACTCTAACTTGGCTTCATTATTACCACAAGGCTTCAGTGCACTGATTATCAGCTCTGATGACATGAGAATAGGTGAGACTGTCACTGCTGCAGCACAGGAAGTGAAAAGCCTGATTTGTCAGGGAGGCAGGTGACTTTGAGTCTAGTCCTTTAACTGCTGCCTTTAACTGTCTTTCTGAGTCAGGCCACACTTTTCTCACCTTAGGGATTCAGGAAAATCCCCAAGTTTCCTTCTGGCTCTAAAGTCCTGCCTGTGGATGGAGAAAGTGCCCTTAGAGAGATCAGAAGATTGGTGTCATCTCTGCTCCAGGATGATCTTAGGATTGGGAAAGGGAAGCAGCTGCTTTTCTAATGGTGGACAGCACTCCAGACCAGAGGGTCACAAAGCTGGGTTCATCCCAAGTATTGACCAACTGTTTGACCTTGAAAATGTAGTTAACCTTTATATGCGACCAATTCTCTTTCAGAAGCGGAAATCACACCCTCCACAGTTCTTAAGTTTTCTCTGAAGAAAACCATCAGGATAAATAAAATGATAAGCTAAATTTTCCTTTGGACTGTGCTAACAGCATTGCACCATCTCAAGCAGCAGAGGGGAGAATCTATTTAGAAACATTCACTGAAAGCGCCTGTGCTCTATCAGTACATTTATGCTGAGTGGCTATGATTTTGATCAATGGTGCTCAAACTGGCTGCATAATAGAAGCATGCTTTATGATTTAATTCGGATTCTTGTTGATCACTTTTGAAGATTTACTGAGTTTTGGGTATAATTTGGCAACCTGTACTTTTAACAAATCTGAAAAAGCTGTAAAGGTAATTTGGATGCTTTGCTTATCCAGGGCTGAGAGACACTGATTTATGCATTTAATTTAGCAAATTTTCATTGAGGCTGTGGCTGTGTGGAATGTAAAGCTGTGTAAGGGTTGGTCTGGTCTCGGCTTTCTAGGAAATCCTAGTAATTTTTGCTACCAAAGGAGGCAGGCATGAATGCAATGAATTGTAATCGGGTAAAACTCAGGCACCAATAACTACAACAGAGGAGTGAACAATCAGAATGGAGGGTAACTATGAACAATTAGTGTGTCCATTCCAGTATATTGTCAGGCAGGGTACACCTCTGGCTGTAATCAGTTTGATGAGTACTCCATTCATGGTGGTGATGCCTCAGAGGAGCAACACTGGAACTGAGCCTCAAAGAGTCAGAAGGATACAAATATATCTTTGAATTCGCTCAGAGTAATGTGTGGAAGAATACACTATTGAAGGATAAATCATAAAAATAACAAATTTACCCACAGAAAGAGAGAAGGAATAGAGACCAGGATAGAGATTAGACTTTAATATGCCATGGTTTTATGGATTTGCTTTTGAAGCTATGCAAATATTTTTACATAATTTTGTAACAAAAGACAAAAAAGCAAGTCCTAAAATTTTATGAAGTAAAATGAAAGCAAAAAGAAAGTACTTAAATGTATTTCCAGTTACAGCGTAATCATACCAGGGAAGTATTGCAAGTACTGTAAAAAAATAAGTATTTTTTTATGTCCTTAGTGGGGTATACCCTAAGAGCAACAACAACAAAAAAAAAAACAAAAAAAAAAATCTTAAGCTATTCTTAGTAATCATATTGTTGGTGGTAGTGAAGTGACAGTGTCTGTGAAGTATGTTAGGTATGTATATTATTTTATGTGTATGTGTTATATGTGAGTAATCATATGATTGTCATAGAGAAAGAGGATTTTTTTCTTTTTCTTTTTCTTCCTTTTTTTTTTTTTTCGAGATGGAGCGTTGCTCTGTCACCAGGCTGGAGTGCAGTGGCACAATCTTGGCTCACTGCAACCACCAACTCTGTGGTTCAAGCGATTCTCCTGCCTCAGCCTCCCAAGTAGCTGGGATTACAGTCATGCGCCACCATGCCCCCCTGATTTTGTATTTTTAGTAGAGACAGGGTTTCTCCATGTTGTCCAGGCTGGTCTCGAACTCCCAACCTCAGGTGATCTGCCTGCCTCAGCCTCCCAAAGTTCTGGGATTACAGGCATGAGCCACCACACCCGGCCGGGATTTTTTTCTTATGGGAGAAAGATACAGATGTGAGATTGACAAAGTGAAGAAAAACCTGTGGTTCTGTATTTGCACTGGAAGTATTGTTATGAACTTGAGCTCTATATTATTTTTAAAAAATACGTGTTTACTGGCTCTATCTACCAAAAAGAACAAAAATAATGAACAACCTAGTAGTACTGAACACCTCTAGCTCTCAGACTATGTTTTCTAAATACCATTTTCTCTTAAAAGGAACCAGAGTTTCTTGAAGAAATGTCTGAGTCCAGATTCATGGAAGGAAATATACAAGTCTGGAAAGTCTTGTTATACCAGAAAACAGAGTAAGTATCAAACACTACTGTCATGTCAAAAGAACTCAGGAATGTACTTGAATAGATCCTTACTGATCAAACATGAAATACTTTGAGCATAAGAAAGGATAATAACTGCAAAGGATTGAAATTCACAACAAATATGTTTACTTTTTGAGTTTATAATGATACTTGTATTAGTCATTGAAAAAACTTTCATTATTTTAAAAACTAAGTAAAAGGAGAAAAAATCAAGCATTTATTTTGATTCTCTTATATGATCTATATCTTGGGATGATCAAGTAGATGAGGGGAAGTTGCTCTTTATAAAAATATTTCAACTAACAAACAAATAAGGAATAAAGCAATTAAAATGTGACAATTTTGCAACCTCCCTAATTAGGGTTGCCAGATATAGCAAATAAAAACATTAGGACCCTTGCTTAAATATGAATTTCAGATAAACAACACATAATTGCTTAGTATATGTCTCATGAAATATTCGGGATATAGCAGAGGACTTTAAAAAGTTCATGGAAAATGGAATTAAATATAAAAATAAAAAATAGAAACTTTATTTCTCAACATAAGCCTTGTCAAGTTTAATACACTTTTGCTGGTGATGATACCAGCCATTTAGTCCATCCCTAAAGAATTGAGGGCCCTGGAAATTTAACCATGTCAATGCAGTCTTTTTACATTATTAACTAAAGAAAATGGGTGCCATTTAAAGATCTTTTTAACATTAGGAAACAAAAGGAAGTCAGAAGGAGACAAATCAGGACTGTAAGGTGGATATGTAATGATTTTCCATCAAAACTCTCACAAAACTGCCTTTGTTTGATGACAGGAAGGAGCAGGTATATTGTGGTTGAGAAGGACTTGCTGGTGAAGCTTTCCTGTGTGTTTTTCTGCTAAAGCTTTGTCTAACTTTCTCAAAACACTCTGATAACAAGCAGATGCAATTGTTCTTTGGCCCTCCAGAAAGCCAACACACAAAATGTCTTGATCATCTCAAAAAACTGTTGCTATGAACTTTGCTCTTGACCAGTCCACCTTTGCTTTGACTGGACCACTTCCCCCTCTTGGTAGCCATTGTTTCGAGTGTGCGTTGTCTTCAGGATTGTGCTGGTAAAGCCATGTTTTATCTCTAGTTAAGACTCTTCAAAGAAATGCTTTAAAGAAACGAGGGGGATCAAGATCCACTGAGCTTTACAATTTCCATTGAAAACTCTGCACTTGTTTGCAGCTAATCTGGGTGCAACGATTTTGACACCCATCAGTGGTCAGTTTGCTCAACTTTAATTTTTTGGTTAGAATTGTGTAAGCTGAACCAATTGAGGTATCTATTGTTTGACTATTGTTTGTGCTGTTAATCATTGGTCCTCTTCAATTAGGGCATGAACAAGATTAATTTTATCCTCAAAAATTTATGTGGATAGTCTGCTGCTGTAGGTTTCAAATTGAAAATTGTCCCATCCCTTCTTAAGACGAGTTATCCATTTGTAAGCTACTGGTTTCTTTGGGGCATTGTCACCATAAAGATTTCATAAAACAGCAATGATTTCACCATTCTTTCAAGCTTCCCCATAAATTTGATGGTTCTTGCCTCAATTTTAGCAGAATTCATGTTGCTCTGATAGGAGCTCTTTTCACACTGATGTCTTATCTTTCTTGGTGCATCAAACTAGATTCTGTTCAGACATGTTATAACAGATTAGAATGAGTGTTTTGGTGCAAAAGGTTTTTGAAATCCTTGCATTGTTTTTTCATAATACACATTTTCCCTGAGTTTTTGAAGGCCCCCATACTTATTCTAAATGATCACTCATTGTTTATCTGAAATTCAAATGCAACTGGATATTATATATTTTGTTTGGCAACCCAACAATGAATTTATAAATCTAGGCAATGATCATTGATATTGTGTGACATCACATACATGCACATACAAAAGAAATGACCAGACCTTATGACCCTCCTGATAGAAATACCATGACCCATGAAGTAGCCTTATCAAATTATTGAGCTTGAATCAATCAAGCTGGCAGATCTAACTACAAGTTTACGGGAAATACAGGGGGATAGAGGGACACATTAAATGATGTGCAATCAGGAAAATATAGGCTGTCGGAAACTCTATACAACAAATGACCTAATTTTATAAATAGAATGAGAGAGAGAGAGATAAAACAATCATTGATATTTAGTATTATAGAATTATTTTTATATTTTTGACGAGTGTGATATTGCTATTGTGGTTACCATTTTTTAAAGGATCTGTTTCTTGAGATACTTGCTGAAATACTGAAAGTTTAAATATGATTTGCTTCAAAACAATCAGAAGTGTGGGTAATGTGGATGGGGTGTAGCCAAAGCAAGAATGACCACACACTAATCATTGTTGAAGCTAAGTGAGGCATTCATTATACTATTTTGATATGTGAGAAATCAGTATGTTATTTTTGCTTTTGTATATATTTAAAATTATATATAGTATTTTTTAAACAAAATTAAGGAAGATCTCAGTTGATTAGGTAGGATAGACATTCCAAGCACTATTCTAGGTGCTTTATTTATATTATCTCATTTTAATCTCATAGATACCAAATGAAGTAGGTATTACAACATTACTCCTATTTCACATATGAAGAACCAAGTCATAAACAAATCAAGTAACTTGCCTAAGGTCATCTAGGAGTAAATGGTGAAGCTAGAGTTTGAACCCAAGAAGTCTGACTTCATACAGTCTAAGCCCATAATCTTAACCACAACACTCATCCCCTGAACTGGCAAAGTTGGTTTACCTGCTTTGATATTTGTGGCTGCTACTTGGGGTCATCTGGCCCTGTGCAGTCCTGCTTCTCATGTGGTGCACTTGGTAGTGATGGTCTTCTCATTGGCAGTATGCTCTGTTTTGTAGGCATTCTAGCGTGAGATGGGTGATCTGACTAAATAGGCTTTAAGGTCATGTCTAATTATGTGATTCTATGATTCTAAGTAGGTTTTCTCCCTCACAAAAGTGAGTGTCCTGAGAGTGTGGTGTGGCAAAACTTTACCTCGAGGAGATATAAAGGCAACTAGGAGAGATATCAGTAACCCAGGATGAGGCAGCACAGGGAGCCTTGAGCTCTGCAGATTGGCAGACAAGTCACAGGGCCTGCCATTCCTCAAGAAAGGCTGTCTTCTTCCTTACCAAGCCTCTGCCCTGCAAAAGGCTGCACATAGAGTGGATACCTCCATTTTCCAGGTCACATACTTGGTTTGGATATTTGCAAAATGTTTTCATCAGCTTCTCAATATAAACATGATTATCTTTACAAAGACCCACTCCACTCCCCCAGGAGGTAGACAGTGCCTGGAAATGCCTTGTTTTCTAACACTGCAGCTCTTCCAAGCTGGACCAAACCTTCCCCAAACTGCAATCTTTCCAAGAGCTGAAACGCGAATGCCTCTCCTTGAAGAATGCAACTGAAGTTCTCTACATGCCAGCTCTTCCCTTTCATTCTAACATCTCCTGTTCTTTTGCTACACACATCTCTTTGAGTAGAAGCAACTTGAGGTCACATCCAGAGGAATTGTGCAGGTGGCTTTAAAGGCCAACATAGCAGGCTCTGAAGTTGTAACAGGTGCATTGGTTTTTATCAGTTTATTGGAAGGAAAGATGGGTCCATGTGCAAGGCTACTTTTTTCAGATTGGGGACAATCTCATAGGTTGGCAGACACATATGTATTATTTTTCATAACTCAAAACTATCTATGGAACTGCCAAGAGTCAATTCCAACTCTCTGTTTGGATAAGATAGAGGTTTCAAAGGAAAGTTTTCCTTGGCAAAGTGTATGTCTTGGCTCTAACAGTCCTATGATGAAAATACCCAAGACCAAAGGCAATACAGGGCTGCTTTCAATTACTGGGGTTGAGCTCACTGGGAATAGGTCTCATGATATTCTTTGGATTAGGAGCAGACACTGTTTCTATTGGCAACCAGGGGAAAAAAAGAAAGAGATCATTTCTCTGCTATTTGGTGGACTTTTCCAATTATGGAAAGGTAATTCAAATCTTTGGTGACTTTGGAAATCTTCCCACTGGAAAATTCCTATTGATTTTTGGTGTTTGCCTTATTCTGGAGCACTGAGAATATGCTGGAGTGAGCAGAGTCTAAATTGTCCAGGGGCTTGATAAGAATTCTCAGGCAGTGGCACTGGCAGAAGTGCAGCTTGGGACTTACCCAAACGCCTCAGAAGCAGGCTCTGGCTTTTCATGTGAATTGAACTCATTACTAACAAAAGAAGAGCATCCCAGGATGCTGGCAGAGAGCAAATCAGAAACATCTTCAAGGCCAAGAACCTAGAGAAACTTAAGTAAAGTCAATAGAAAATGAACTCAGTAGGAGAGGGTGGGGAAGAATGATATTTCTCTTTTTGGATTGCAAGCCAATAACTTTTTTTTTTTTCACTTTGCTGATAATCCTCAGTCACTAATAAGGAAGCTGATGCGCTCTGTCTAGACAACTCATTTCATGAAGGTCAAAGAGGGTAGGCCTTGTCCTTTGATCCTTGACACTACGCTGCAGTCTCTTTTGAACTTCACACTTGCTGAGAAATTTGGGTGGAGATGAAGTGAGAAAACTTTGACTAAAATAAGCAGTGCCCATTTTTAAAATTTTTATTTTTTTGTCTTAATTTTCAAACAGCTGCATTTGGCTCAGCAGCTGCATGTGACCCTGCACCCACCCAGGCCCCTATCTCCTTCAAAAAGCCGTGAACCTTCCATGCTGGTCTAGACCCATGGCTCTCCTAATCACCATCTGTCTGATCCTGGGCAAGCCTCAGTCATCTCAGCTGCAGAGAAGACGTGCAGTACATCAGTGCTTTGGAATTCCTTTTCCCAGTGACTGAAAATATACTGAATGAATGAATGGCAATTTTGAATACAACCTAAGATACACCTTTGGTAAACCCAGTGCATACTAAAAACACAATCCCTTCCCTTCCCTTCCCTTCCCTTCCCTTCCCTTCCCTTCCCTTCCCTTCCCTTCCTCCCTCCCTCCCTCTCTCTTTCTCTGTCTTTCTTTCTTTCTCTCTTTCTCTCTCTCTCTCTTTCTTTTTTTTTTTTTGACAGTCTCGCTCTGTTGTCCAGGCTGGAATGCAGAGGCCTGATTTCGGCTCACTGCAACCTCCATCTCCTGGGTTCAGCAATTCTCCTGTCTCAGCCACCTGAGTAGCTGGGATTATAGGCATGCACCATGATGCCTGGCTAATTTTTGTATTTTTAGTAGAGACAGAATTTCACCATGCTGGCCAGGCTGGTCTCGAACTACTGACCTTAAGTGATCCACCCACCTCAGCCTCCCAAAGTGCTGGGATTACAGGCGGGAGCCACTGCACCCAGCCAGAACACAATTTCCTTGGTCCCTTGGCAAATTGGAAATGTCCAGGTGAGCTGTTCTCCTGATCACTTCCACCTGAGCCATGAATGGCTTGGCTGTCAGTTGTATCAGAGTTCCCAGCCCTGTCCTTGAAGCAGTAGCCATGTAATCAATATTCCCAATGACAGTCTCATCACAGCCTCTGCCATCTCGATGAGAAAATAGAAGGGGCCTTCTGTCTGCCCTTCTCCACAGACTAGAGGTCCACATACTAGGCTTCCGTGCAAAGAATCACCAATGCAGAGTTGCTGGGATCCATCTCTCCATGACAGTCCCACCCATGGCATTCCCTCCTCTCCCACCTTTCCCAGCCATCCTCAAGCTTTCTGCAGCGGGAGTGGAAAGTGTCTGGAAGGGATCAAGCACTGGCAGAGCTGAGCAACTTCAAATTTAATTTCCTGGAAGGATAAGAGCAACGGCAGTGTGCAGTGACAGAGTACCTCGCCAACCACCCCCACCATGGAGAAGGGGCTCTGAAAGCTACGGTCTGCTTGATGCAGATGGGAGGATGTGGGGGCAGCAGTCAGGCTCCCCTGAATGTGATATGAAGATCCCACCCAGCCCGATGACAATGTCCACTCCTTCTTCCCCATCTTCTCTCAACCTGGACAAGGGCTCTGAACCAAAGTCACCTTCCCTGCCTCCTCACCCTTCGCCTTTCTATGTTTCCCTAGGTTCCTCTTGGAACATGCTTGATTGGGACTTGCTCACTCCAAACTGGGGACTTAGCAAGGTTGATTTCTACATTTAGAATATCCTGCCAATATTTCCTTCCCCTCTTCTAAAATCTTGCTCTATTTCATCTCCTTCTGGACTCAGATCACTCGTTAACATTTGCATCCATATTAGGGCTCAATTTATCTTAGCTTCACAAAAAGCCAGAGCCAGAGGTGGCCTTAATAGATTACCCAACTGCCTTATGTTCCTTTGGGGAAACTGAGGCCCAGGGTAAGGAAAGAACTTGTACAACTAATGCATTGAGGGAGGGGTAGATCCCTAGTTACAACACAGGGCTGATCTCTCCGAGTCCAGAACCCTTCCCTCTGTGTTGATTTGTCTTGCTTCTCCTTTTCAAACATCTGACCCATGTTTTCTATTAATTTCTAAACTGTCTAAGGGCAGTGACCTCTTCTTCTCCTTTTAGAGCTTCATGGTGCCTACCAAAGCTAATACCTTATACTTTCAGCACATTATATACTTTTAGAAGTTATTTACATTATTGCATTTTTTCCTCATAAGATTACTTTCCAGCAGCAGCAGCAGCAGCAGCAGCAGCAGCAGCAGCAGCAGCAGCAGCGATGTAATTGACCCCCATTTACAGATGATGCAGCTTTAAGGCAGAGAATTCCATGGCTGGCCCAAGGATACCTAGACATGTGGGCTTATGTGGGAAAACAGAAGGCCCTGGCACAAAATCACAATGCAGACAGTGAAACTGATTGTTACCTAACAAGACCTGAAGCCAAGGGAGCTCCCATGCTCAGAGAAGATGATGGGGTGCTCATGGATTAGCGCACGGTCCGATATTTCCCTGTGGTTCTCCGCTCACTGGATGCCTGATTCTCTTGTACTGTGCTTTAAAAACAGCAATGTTCAGAGTCACAGTGGAGTCAGGAAGAGGGAGCTTGCCATTAGTCCTGATTATTTAAGCAAACTCCCGTTCTTTCCTCCCGCATCCTGCTCTCAAACCTCCAATGTGCTGTGTGCAGATGTGCTATGGGTTCCTAGGAGAATGCTGTGATACAGACAGCGGGACTGGTCTCCTCTTGCCCCTCCCCATCCCATTTGTGCTGGGGGAAATGTAGTCACATCATTTGCATTTATCAGGAGAATATGCCTCCTTGTCTGTAGCCTTTAGTCTGACTGAATTGCTTTTCTGCTTCATGAGACACACAGCGCGGCAGCCCAGTGCTCCTTTCTCCTCCTCACTTCACCGGCGTCGGGCCGTAACCCACTTTGCTCTCCAGCGCATTTATCATATTGATCGTATAAGAAATAGATCATAAGCAGAATGAAATTACCGAATGCAATGATCTGGGGCATCCTATGGACCAGATCAATCTTGGGGCAGCCAGGAAAAAAAGTCCCTTGCTGTGACGTTTTCCAAAGTTGATTTTCATTGCAAATAGAAATTTCCATCAGCTGAGGCACCCTGGAGGGAAAAGTCTGCTGTGCTGACAAGGGGTGTGTGTGTGTGTGTGTGTGTGTGTGTGTGTGTGTGTGTGTGTGTTGTCTGAGAAAATGAGGAGGTGGGAGGGAGGGAGAAAGAGGGAGAGAGAGAGGGAAAATGGGAGCTTGAGAAAATTCATTCATTAGAAAGAAGACTTCCTTAGCTAGATCTCATTTGAAATGGATGTTTGAGGCTCTAGCTGTAATAAAACCCATTTTTTCTTGCCTATCTCAGAGTCTCTAAATTGTTCTTGTATTGTGTGTGTGTGTGTGTGTGTGTGTGTGTGTTTGTATGGAAAAAATGGAAAAAGGTAAGACTCTCACTTGTTTAGAAGACCCCTGAAGGACCCTTTTGAATTCTGTGTGAACTCCTCGGCTGAGAGCCACCTGTCTTTTCACCCTGGACCTGGTCTGGGAATGTGCAGTGTTGGCGGGAGGCTGGAGTTTTAACAACATAGTTGGTACAGGACAGTGTGGAATTTATTTATAGACTGTTCCTTGAAAACATAAGCTTAAAGCCCCTCCTCTCCTAAACCTGAGGCTCCAGACATGACCTCTGCCATCGTAAGAATATTCTCCCTGTCTGGAGACAAGGCTGGTGGGTTCAGCTGAGACTGGAAACCCAAGTGAACAAGGCCTCTGGCAGCCTGCCACCACCTCAGACTGAGGCAGAAACCCACAGTGGGAATGCGGTCCGAGGCCCCCATCGCCCCCTTCCCACTGTGAAATCCATCCCCAGACACTGAGACTCAGTGTTATTGGCTTTGGCAACATTCATCATGCCAATAAACTCATTGAAATTGAAGAAACCAGAGCAGGGATGGAGATCAGGGAATAGAAGGGGGTGAGGAGGGAGAAGGGAGGGAAGTGTGCAAAGGACAGCAGGGAACAGGAGCTGCCCTCAGATTCTCCGGTGAGCTGAAAGTGAGAGACGTCATGGATGCCAAATAGCTGAATTCATGGAGGAGAGAAGGCACAGGCATGAACAGACCTTCTCCCAATCCTCCAAAGCTGTCTCTGCCTGCTCCCTGTCACCACTGAAGCATCTGTGCTCACGGAAATATCTCTGGAAACCTTCCTGTAGAGCAAATGGCCAAGGAAACACACATGTGCATGCACACGCACACACACACACACACACACACACACACACACACACACTACCGTCAGTGAGACAATGAGAAATAAAACACCACGAAATATATCTGCCAGGACTATGGGGAAATATACCAGCCACTCATCTGAAGCCAGAGGAGAACCAGGCTGGGTTGAGGAGCTGAGCAATTTCCTGCTAGCACTACCCTGTCCCCATCCCAGCCCTACTCCGGTGCTACATTCCGCCCTGGTATATGCTCCTAGATGTGCAGAGTTTTCTAGAGTTAGAAATGCTACTCAGAATTCATCAAGGATAGCTCTGTATTGTTTTCCCTGGATAGAGGACTGCCTCTCCTAATCCTGAAGACCCCCAGAAGTGGTGAAAGCCATGTTTCACAGCCCTCACCATCAGGGAAGTCCCCTCATTACCTGATCTTTTAGCCTTGGCTGTTTACCTTGTCTCTGTCATGATTGGACACAACTGTGCAGGGAAACATCAGAGCCCTGAAAGCCAAGCATTTGAAAACGGAAAACTACCAGGCTGCTCTCTGGACAAAACAGCTCCTCCTTCCATAAACTCTTCTTCAGTTTGTCTATTTCTAGCTGCTATTCTTGCATAGCTGAAGACTGTCTTTACTTCTTAGCAGTCCTGTTGCATTCATTCTTCTGTCTTCCTGTCCCTTGCTAGAGACGTGCCTGTGTGGTCAGTGGAGAGCTGGCTTGTCATCTTAGCTGCTGTACTTCCTCACCTACCGTCCTTTCCATCTTATCCATCAAATATGCAAAAAATTTTCGGAGTTTCTTCTGGGCAAGGAGAGGCAAAAGGATAATTGAAGAAAACTGAGGCTGATTTGAAGTCTGCAAAAAGGGAAGGAAGGATAAAGAGCTCTGATAGAGAGGCAGCATCAGTAATCCAGGAATGTAGAATGAAATTTCAAAGACGTCCTTGGCTTTTTGAAAGCTGAGTTTCGTTCAGTTGTCTCAGACTTTTAAAAGAAGGAGCTAAAATAAGAATGATCATTTGAATTTAGGAAAGACCTTCTTACTTTCCAAAGAGAATTTATTTCATAATCACAGATTATTCTGTTGATGTCCAATCAATCATCTAATCTATGTTGCTACTTGTCACAAGGCTGATCAAAAGTGTGGCTGTCTCAGTGCAACGCCATCCTGGCTACTGGCAAGCATGGAAAAGTCATGTCCTTTCGGCTGAGAGTAGGTTCCTGGATATATATTTGCAAATTACAGCAAGTTGCTGAGGGAGGGAGCATTCCATGTAGGGACTTGTGGGGGGAGTTGGAGAACATATGTCATGTGTAAGAAGAGAACTGTAGTGTCTGTAGGGCTTCAGACAGCTGAGAAAAACTATGTGGATTCAGAGACTGACAGCAAGAAAGGAATGAAGATGGGATACAGGAATGTTCTCCCAGTGACTCCATGGGAACCTTTTTTATCAGCCAGGGGTTAATTTGAGACAAAAGGCTGGTGCTGTGAGCATGGGATTCCTGCCCTGTCCTGAGCCTGATGGATCCATTCCCTTAATGAAATGCACACAGTTTATTTTACCGACTCTAATTACTTGAAGAATGAGTATCAGGTTTCTTTATCCTTCTGTGGGTCCTGAATCCCCGCCAACCCCACAAGCCTTACGTGCACTGAGGCTAATGGAGCTTTTATTCCAATGAGTTGAGAGCCAACCCACCTTTGTGGAGAGAGGAATATTAAAAAGAAGGAGGAGGAGAAGAAGAAAGAAATGCTTAATGTTTGTCTGGTGGATGAAAAATTTCACAAGATAAATTAAAGTGTTTTCTGGCTGAATGGAGAAACGGGGGGCAGGATGGTAGAGATAATTTTTCCAGGACTCAAAATGATTTATCTTATCTCTGTGTTCTTTAGACAAGAGGTTCCATTTATTTAGTCATTTATTTTATTAGTTTTCTGAAGATACCCCCTATTCTTCCCCCACGTCCAACACAAAGACATAGCACTTGGCACAAGGAGCATGGGGCTGGGAGACAAGACTGGGATCCCTGGATCCAGGCTGTCATTCATTCAGCCCCATGCCAGGCACCAGGCCCTGTGCTGGAGAGACAGCTGTGCTTGCATGGAAATTGTTCCTGTCCTCAAAACTACCATCAAATGGGAGATAAAGACTCACAAACCAGTAAATATAATTCCCTGTGATAAATGCTGTGCTATCAGAACCTCTCTGCAACCCACATACCCCAATAATGACCTTTGATAAGCCTTCAAGAGATCATCTAGTACAGTAGTTCTCAGGGTGATTTTTGCCCATCAGGGGCATTTGCAATGTCTGGAGATGTTTTTAATTGTCACAACTGGGGGAGAGGGGTGGAATCTCTACCTACAGGGATCTTGTGGGTAGAGGCTAGAATGCTGCAAAGTATCTTTCAGTCCTACAGTGCATGGGACAGCCTCTCTCAGCAAAGAATTATCCAGCCCAAATGTCAATAGTGCCACTGTTGACAAACTCTGCTTTAGTCTATCCTTCTGCCTCAAGACAGACCTGTGCTGAACCCATCCTGAGAACTATCTGGCTTCTCTCAAATCTTCGTTTCATGCTGCTGGGCTCTGCTTGGCCACTGCTGAATGGGCTGGAGAGAGGGAATTTCCTTTTGCCCTGCTCTGATACCTGGAGATAGAACTGTATTTTAAAAGTAGCACAAATGGATACAATTATTTATGTGAGACGGTAGAAATATCTTTAGGAGAGCATCTCAAATTCAGGGTGGAGTAGATGAAAACATAAAATCCTGCCTGGATGCCTTACATTTCTTATTTTGTGGAACTCTCTGTCACATACAGAACTCCTCACTCGTAGAGTTCTTGGCAGTGGAAATAATTTGGGACTAGGTTGAGTCCTTAAATAGTTTCCCTTTTGCATGCCCCAACCTTTATTCTGAATGTTTACAAAAAAATACTGCCAAGGCTTTTTCTTCGGATCTTCATGTAACTGTATGTTATGTACCATGGAGTTATTTTTGAGCAATTAAGCCTCCCCATGCCAGGTTTTCTCATCCTCTACCAAAGCCATAAAGATGGGGCCTTGTGTCTGGCTTTTCCGAGAAAGCAG
This sequence comes from Gorilla gorilla gorilla, assembly GCF_029281585.2. NCBI lineage: Eukaryota > Metazoa > Chordata > Mammalia > Primates > Hominidae > Gorilla > Gorilla gorilla. Next base: position 48,505,341 of record NC_073224.2, on the reverse strand, counting down.
ATGGCTCTTTGGGTACTGGCAGGAGACAGGTGTGAAGTTTCAGGGGCCGGAGGGCTTGTCTGGCATACTATGCAAATTTGGCTGCATTTTGCATCCCTCCTAGGAGCTACAACCAAATGGAGCTTGCTTCTACATCTCTCTCTCTCTCTGTCTCTCTCTGTCTCTCTCGGTCTCTCTCTCTCTCTCTCTCTCTCTCTCTCTCTCGTGTGTGTGTGTGTGTGTGTGTGTCAGAGAGAGAGAGAGAGAGAGAGAGAGATTGACCGTTGTGTACATATGTGTACTGAGGTAGCAACAAAAGCCGTCATTTTATCCTGGTCTAAATTGTACAAAAAAAGATGAATGAATCCATCAGGGTCAGCTTTCTGGGAGGACAGTGTGTAATTCTCTTTTTAACTTGATCAGCTTCTGAGTCTGCTTCTTGTCTCCAGATGCTGAGACCTCAGAGTGGCTGGCTCAGCGGCTGACAGTCACCAGGAGGCTCAGCGGAGGAGTGCTGATGAATTCTTCATACACGTAGACCATAGGTTAGTGATAGTTGCAGTTGGAGATTTGCATTAATTGGTTTATCCTGGATTATGGGTACTGTCCTTTGCTTTAGAAGGGGCATTGTGTGAAGGTGACTACATGCCAAAGATTTTGTCAGAGGCATGTCTCAAGTTTAAATGCTTTTTTCTTAGATCTCCCAAAGTACTTATCAAACCATAATTTTTACATTTTAAAGAATATGTTTCCTGTAACTATCAGATTATTTATTTTGTCATGGAAACACCCTCTAGTCCCTGATAACCCAGAACCAAGAAGAACAAAACCTTATTTCTACTGACTTCCAGTTTCTGTCCCAGCTTCCCCCAAGCCTAGTAACCCAGAGATCTCGGGCTGGAGGAGAATTTGAATGTAACTAACTAGGTAATATAATCTATATTTCCTTCCTCTTTAAAGAGTAGACTGGCTACACCACTACTCATTCTTGTCTCTAATGATTAATTTTTACTTGCTTTTACCAGAATGCCCTTAAGTGCCAAAGATGGGTTACCAGTGGCTCCCAACAAGTTAACACATGTTACCATTTGGGTTGGATAAGGGAGCCTGTGTGGCTTAGTGGAAACCCATCCCTGTGGTTTGGTCAATACCATATGTTCATAATGAAAAGTACTACACATTCCTGAGGAAGCAACACACCCTCCTTGGGGGGCTTTCAGGGAAGTAGGAGAGTACGCATTACAAATGAGAGGAGATATACCGTACTTGCTGGACTGGAGCCATCCAGGGACCTGAGTGTTATTAGCCAGAAGGCTCTGCACAGACTGGCCTGTTGGTCCTCTCACTGGGGGCTGATGCAACCACAGCAATGCATATCTGTGGCTCACCTGCCAGTGTTCAGTGTCTACTCTAGTATTTGGCATTGAAGGCCCTTAGAAATATCTGCACAAACACCGAGTTCTAGGCTTTCCGATAGAGTGTAGACCACGGAGGTGGCAAAGGCTTTCACTACCTTTTAGGATAGAATTAGATGAGGACCCAGGTCCCAAGAAAGCCAACAGAGACCTGAGCAGATCAAACGACTCCTTAGCAGCCTCAATGGCAATGCTGTAGGCATGTCTAGGTGAAATTTCTTGGCTTAGTGTTCATAGCAAACACACTCGGATCCCCAAATCCTTTGGCAATGTTGCTTCCTGTTATCCTCACTTTCTTGCTCTCTGTTTAAGCCATGTGGAAGTATTTCCCATTCCTGACTTGTCCTGAGAGTCCCCCTATTTCTCTAAAATGCTGCTCCCACCTTGATACAATTTCTTATTAAAGTCCCTGTATTTAGATTTGATACCAAGACTGGGAGCAGGGACTGGCACTGGGAATCAAATTTGAAAGTAAATATTAAGGAGTATAAAATGATGTTGGTTAAAGAAAAAAAAAAAAGGTGCTACCAGGTCATTTCATCCAGGCACTGTTTGAGGCATTTGATATACATGTTTTCATTTCATATCTTGAGTTGTCACAATTACTGAGTGAGTTGGCATCATTTCATGGAATGCTTTAGTGGACCAGGATCTCCCTCAGTTCCCAAACAGAGAGGAACCTGAACCCCAATACTCTGCTTTTGGCTTTCTGATTGGCTTTTGCTGCTCTTGAGAAAGCATACTAGTCTTGTCCGAGCTCTTCCCTGGAGTAGAGGATTGTGCCAATAACCTAGAGACCTAGGTAAGCGCCCCTTGGTGGCCCTCATGCCATCCTTCCAGCCCCGGCCTAACTCACATATACTTCCACCAGGGGTGCTGATCCCCTCCAGGTGGAATTAATCTCTCCCTTCCCTTAATCCCAAAACATCTTTATTTTAGGACTTTTTACTGCCTCCCTAACTTTTTTTTTTTTTTTGAGACAGGGCCTCGCTCTGTCACCCAGGCTGGAGTGCAGTGGCGTAACCTCGGCTCACTGCAACCTCTACCTCTTGTGCTCAAGAGATCCCCCTACTTCAGCCTCTCATGTCACTGGGATTACAGGCACCCACCATCACACCCAGCTATTTTTTGTATTTTCGGGAGAGACAGGGTTTCAACATGTTGGCCAGGCTTGTCTTGGACTCCTGACCTCAAGTGATCTCTGCCTGCCTCGGCCTCCCAAAATGCTGGGATTACAGGCATGAGCCACCATGCCCAGCCCCTCCCTAACTTCTATATGGATTTATGGGATCCACTTGACGGAGCTCTATGCAGGCAGAAGTCATGTTCATTCAGGTTTGCATCCCCAGAGCATTGCTGGATGCATAGGAAGCCTTAACAGATGACTTCAATTTAACTGATCTGTACAGATGGCTGAGAAAGACCCAGGTCACAGCACTGTAATAGATGTTTGAGCTTGTGTCTGTGTGTATGTGTGAGAGAGAGGCCCCAACTGGAAGATGGATTTGGAGTGAGGCTTTATGGAAGTAAAACCAACTGCAACTGGGCTTTTGTGTATAGAGAAAACAATTCCCCATTGAAATATATGCCTTTCCTTGGCACTGCTGTCACCCTCCTTCTAGAGGCCTCAGTGTAAGTCACTCTTAGCATAGCAACTTCTTGGAATCTACCACAGTAAGGTCATGGCTGGAGATGTAGCTGATGCTGCTCCTGCCATCCCTCCTCCCTCCCCGGCCCTCTCGACAGTCCTTCTTCCCTCCATTCCTGTGCCGCAATCCCTATCAACCCTATCAACCACCCTCTTCTCTGTGTGGAGTTTCCCCAAAGGCTCTTGGAGTAGCAGTACTGTGGGGTCCTCAGGACTTTAGATTCAGAAGTGAGGTGCCTCCCTTGAGCGGTAACCACTCCATATGCTTCTGTCTGATGAGCTCTGGGGGAGCCTGTGTGGCTGTGACAGTGCAAGTGAGCCAGGATCTGGTCTCTGTGGGACGTTCCCTCTTCTCTTGGGCACAACTGTCATTCATGCAACATCTTGAAAATCACATATATTTATTGCAAACTTCCATATCAAGCACTGTGCTAAAATCTGGAGCAACAGAGCTGAGTAAGACATGGTCCTTGTTCTGGAGGAAACTTCAGGAGGACAGAGATGCATAAGCAAGTAACTGTGAAACAATTTATTAAGTGCAATAGTCAAAGTGCGAATCAATAGAACAAAGGAGGATGGAGAGACTGTGCAGAGAATGTATACTTGGTGTCTGAACCCCAGATAAATGTGTGGCACATCCACAAATGGAATGGTATTGATATGGAGTTAGGATGAGGAAAAGCATGTTGGCAGCATAAAAATAGTTTCTCCACAGAAATGTCAACTGGAGAGCTGAAAAGTGCTGGGGGCTGAGTGGCTGAGTCAGGCAGCAGGGGTGAGCAGGCCGAGCCCTAGATGTGGAATCCAAGGGCCTGGGTTTGAACCCAACTTACTGCATACCTGTTGTATAGCCTTGCACAAGTCTCTTATATTTTCAGAACTTCAGTTTCCACTTTCAGAAACTGTGGACAATAATACCCTATATACTGTGTTGATATGGGGGCAAAATTAGGTTATGGATGTAAATGTACTCTGGAATCTATAAAGTGATATGCACATGTTAGGTGTTATTTTTATATTGTGGGAAGGGAGAGCAAAGAAGAAAGCTAGGAAGTTAAAAACAGGTAGGTCCTACACAGTGGGGAACGGTGGGGACAAGTGGGAGGGGTTTGTGATTAATGTGGACGCTGAAATTTCACAGATGTAATGGGCCAGTGGAGAGCTCAGCAGCACACATACACATCAGCCCCGACTAGGCTGGAGAGCTCAGAGTTTCCATGCTCTAAAGTTGGCAGTATGGCTGTTGACAGTTTAAAAAATGGCTGCTTAGCTTGGAGATTGAATGGCTGTTGAAAAGTAAAGTATCATTTGATTTTTATTGTCAGAAAGAGTTAGACCAGGAGAAATTTTCTGTAAAACACATGTTCAATTTGGGGATAGTTTGTCATCATTGTGGCTTCCGGTTTTTACATGTTTTGCTCTTGTCATATTGATGTACAAATTCAAGGTTAGTGCTGACATTCAGAAGAAAGCAAGGCATAATTGTGTGTCATGCTCTTTATTAGACTTGTTCCCTGATGGAACTGAGAGCTTATTGCTATTGATTTAAATGTGTCCAGGTATTATTGATAACAGGGAATGAAGATGCATTCAGGGGCTTCACTTCCTCGTAGGGTCCATGTTCCCCTAGAAGGGCCTCTGTGAGCCATGCAGGGTGCCTGTGGGGGCTGTTGCCAGGCAGGGGAGCCTGGTATCCAAGTAGAACTAGGTGACACGCAGCCCCAGGAGACCAGAGAGAGAGTGGGAAGGAGAGCCTGAAGTGGGAAGTAGAGCCTGTATTGCCAGCAAGTAAAGAAGCAAACTGGAAAAAAAAACAGAAGAAACAAATGGAGGGGTTATGGGCATCTTAAATCCATAATGGGACATGAACTAGGAGGTAAAAAACTGGAAGGACTCACTTCAAATTGTGGTGCAGAGTGTGAAACATGCAAAGAAAATAGATCCAAGTGGACTAAGCACCAAGGCTGTGACAAATACAAGAGGCATGGGGGTCTGCTCTGTACATGTTGGGGTGGACCTGACCACCTAGGACACAGGTAGGGGTGGATATGCAGGTTCTAGAGAGTATTTGAAATTCCTCCATTAGAAGTGTGTGTTCCTTTCCTTTATCATGCATTCAGCCAACACTTCTTGAACAATTATTATGTGGCAGACATTAGCCTAGACATTCGAGATTTATCAGTGATGAAATAACTCAAAAATCCTTGCTCTCATAGGTTTACTTTCTAGCAGGGTGTGAAGATAAAGGAAAACAAAACAAACAGTAAACCTTATAAACAAGTAAATTATACATTATGCTATAAAATGCAAAGCACTGTGGAAGAAAAAACAAGTAAAGGGCAAACAGGTTTTGGGGAGAGCATGAGGGCAGGTTGTATTTTCATTTGGTGCTTGGGGAAGGAGGAGACCTCCGTGAAAGGTAGTATTGGAGCAAAGACCTGATATAATCAGGGAGTGAGCTGAGATTTCTGAAGAAATATTATTCTAGTCAAAAAGAATAGCCAGGCAAAATACCCTAAGATGGAAGATGCAGTAAGAAGGCCATCTGGGTCAGAGTGGGGTGAATGGAAGACAAGGGAGCCACCAGACAGAAATGGGGTCAGAGAGGTGCGGGTGGCAAATTGCAAAGTGTCCTGTAGGACATTGTAATGGGGACTTTGGCTTTTCCTCTGAGGCTATGCATTGCCTGGTTTGAGCATCCTTTCTTTCTTTAAAAAAATATTTTCATAGCCTGGTTTTTAATGGTTAAGCTTCCTTTCTTAAATGCAAATTCCCCTTGGACAAAAACACACCTTGTGTCACAATATAATAGCTAATTGTGAAAGCATTAATCACAGAACATCTGTTGTTGTTGATAGGCTAAAAATAGACTATTCAGGGCGTCCTGCCTGTGCTAAAATGCTGAAGAAGACATAGAATGGCAACCCTGGGGTAGCCAAACTTATATGCATCTAACTGTTCTGCAATTCTGTGTCAGGGACGATAGGGTTGAAGCTATGTTTAAATCTCTTTTCATGACTGATCGGCTATGGCAGGATCCTGAATGATAGACTATTACCTGGGCTGTCCTCTTGTAGATGTTGTCTTCTCTCCTCTCCCTCTCAGCTAGGGCAGTCTCAGATGCCTTCTGGGGGGAAAGGAAGAGGAGAGAAGGAGCACCTCTCTGAGAAAGGAATGGTGTCCTAGCCTCTGCCAGTCCCAGGAGTGGAGCAGGTCGGCACCATTTGTCTCTTCCTCTGCTGGAGATGTGTAGATGCTCTGTCTACACAGCAGGAGAGGAGAGACAAAGACAAATAAAGGCATTTGGGTCTGCTGTTTGCTTTCAAGGAATTGTGTTTGGTAGCTTGTCAGGAAATGATTTCCTATAAGGGTTGATCCAGGAAGACACAAAGTCAACTTGGGTTGTAATTGGAGACTCCCTGCAGAGAGATCTGGAAGCCTGAAAGAGGGTGGCAATTGAATCCCCAGGCATTGTTGGTTGGACAACTCATTCTTTCCCAAGTCTGGGAAAATGTTTTTCTTTTCAAAGAATGTGCTGGAAGTCTCTAGCTTTGCTCGTCTAATGTTGTTTTAAAGACAGAAAGCATCAACTACATCTGGATCTCTAAGAAAGTCCTGGGAAATAAAATGAGATCCTCCAAGTCAAGGTTAAGGGTTCCAAGTTGAGCCAAGAGTTTTCTTAGCAAATCACCTTGTTCATCTATCTGTGACGAGGCAGGACTGAACCCCTCCCAGGCTGGAGAGTGATAGGTGTGTGTGTGTGTGTGTGTGTGTGTGTGTGTGTGTGTGTGTGTGTGTATTACAGTCATCTACCAAACTTCCACAGGCTCCCTCACTGATAAGCCTTTCTTATATCCAAACAAAATTTTTCTTGGTTCCAACTCCGAATAAGCAGTTTCTATTGAAATAAATGCAAAGCAGTAGCTTCGACATTCCTTCAGAAGAACCCGGCTTCATTCTATGGAGTTGAGATAGACACCGTTATGTGAGATGCCCCTGACCCCATGTGTTTCCTCTGTGACCTATTACAGTGCCCCAAATAGCATTACAAGCAATTCATTTCTTTGCTCATTGAAGCCTCGTTAAGAGACAGGCTATTAAAATGTAAATATCTCCGGGGTAGAGAGCTTCAGGTAACGCTTTTTGGCTCTGTTATGACAGCTAGTTGAGGTTGAAGAGATTCTTTAGGGATAAAGGATTTAAAATTATATAGACCTGGTTTGAACCTTGGCTCCACCGTTTAAGAGCTGTGCTATCTTGGCAACTTCTTTAACATCTCTGTTTTCTCTTTTGAATAATTGGGAAAATAACAGCAGTTTTCAGTTTTGCCTGAGGATTAAATAAGAAAATGAGTATAACGCATTTTATCCAGGACTTGGCACATAATAAATATCGATAATGTGTATGGTTTTGGTTGTTAAGGGGTCTGGGATGAAATCTAGGATGTCTGGAGGAAGGAGTACTGAAAAGTACTGCCAGCAATACAAAAACTCCCAAGGGAAAGAGACCTCAAATAATCTTTATTACACTTTCTTGGCTGGCCCTACCCACTTTCCTCTGCTGGAAGTTGTACACAGGAAAATAAACTAGCAGAGAAGGATATATTCATGATTGTTTCCTCCAAGCGTCTCAACAACTTTTCCCCTGATCATTTTCATTTTTTCCTATCTCCCCACTTTATCATGAATTTCTTTACCTGCAATCCAGGGTGCACTAAAGAGAGAAACTTGGCTTTCAGCACCAGGCTCCCATCATGTGGGCAGTGGGGCAACCAGATGCCATTCTGAGTGCTGCATCAGAGCGGGTGAGACTCGGGCATCATGGCCCTGGCACAGCACAGACTCCGGCGTGCCAAGGCCCATGCTGCGTGATCACGCCGCTTCCTCTTCTGAAGTCTGCTGCATCCACAGATTTAGGAACCAGCTTGATGGAAGGGAGTGGGCACTGGGGAGTTTTGGAGCATCAATCCTTCCATGCCATCTGTAGCTAGCTTTATATAGTGCAGGGAAAAGGGACAGATCAGGATGGAATGGTTTGCTTTGTTTGACTTCAATGGGAGGGAGGGGGACAGAAGGAGTGGGAATGCTAAAATTGCCTGGGAGAGGGTGATGCCAATTTCCACCCCCCCACTTTTCTCCTCCACTATTTTGGAACAAAATTAACCTATGGTTTATCTGGAGAGGAGAGCTGAGAGGCAGTCACATCTGGCTATCTGATGGTCACAAGACACAGAGGTGCTAGTGTGAACTTGTGGATTCTGAGACAATAGAAGAGGTTGCTATTATTGCTGAATAATAGGGAGAAAGATAAGCGGCAGGATGCTGTTGCTAGAGGTTATCAGTTCATCCTCTGTCTCCACAGGTGTGAAACATATCCAGATAGGTGGAGAAAGCTTGGGAGGAGATCTCTCTTACTCATGTACTGTAGGAAAAGGAGGCATGCTGTAGGGATGCCTTTCAACGTGGAAGATTTGTTTTTTAGTCTCAGGGCTACTTAATCTCGGCTCGAGGAATGAAAGTGTTAATTCTTGCCACACAGGAGATAACTACTCTGCCTCTTTGGGCGAAAGATAGCCCAAGAGAAAGAGTTTCAGAAACATGTTTGAGATCGCATAGATAGAACTGAGCTTTACGCTCATCCTCAAAACTCTGCTTCTATGCTTCCTTTTCTGTGTAGTTTTCTCCACCACTGACAGTATTAATCACTCTCTCTCCCTTCTGTAGGACTGGCTGCACGCTTCTGTCGTTGCACATAGTACTCTGGTTTCTGCCTGTTTCTAAATATGCCTTCCCTACTAGACTGTGAGATTTTTGAGCACATGGTTTATCTTATTCATCTTTGTCTCTTCTGTGTCCAGTTCTGTCACTGAAGGAAGGCAAGTGGTCCTCACCCACGACTTCAGAGTTGAGTCCAGGGCAGAGGCAGCTTCTGTCAAAGTTAGGAGCAGCTTGTGCTAATGACATCTCCATCCTTTGGGATCTTTCTCCCAACAGATATTAAATCAGGATTGTTATTGGTAAATGATTCAGTGGTGGCTCCTCTGGGGGATTTTTCTGAAGTTGGAGGGTCCTCCTGGTGTCTACAATAGAGCCCTCAGTAAGACTCAGCTTGGAAGGAAGCCAACCTAAACTGGAAAACTTCAAAGTCTAATCTATTCTCCAAGGTGATTAGTTCATTCTTGTAACCTTCCAAACCTACTATGAGAAGCAGAAAGGCATCACGTTAAAACTTCATGGAAGGGGTTCCTACTCTCTGTCATTATTTCTAGGAAAGATGTCACTTTTCTCTGGAAGATTGCTTTTCTAACATTGCTCTTCTTCCCAGAAAGATTAGCAAAACTCTAAGCCCTGGTGTGTGCCTCCTGTTTTAACAGGCTTCCAAAGGAGACAGTCACACTCAAAGTGCAGCTCCAATATCTGTGGAGGTATTCAGTTTCTAAGTCAATAGAGGTAAAACTTTTTTCTCTTTTCCAAAACATACCCTTCTGGGACCATCAACTTCTGTGCCTGCTTGGAAAGAAACTTGGGATTCTGTCCAGGAAGAATAAATTCTATCAGCTTGCAATGAGTCCTCTTAGGGCCTTTTGGTATGAACTTCATTGGCTTTCTATTTCCAAAACTATCCTTTCTATTGGATGCTTGGTCAGTGTCGAATAAGAAGTAGTTGTTAGTATGAGGAGGTTATGTTCATATCTTAGTGCTTTTGCTAACTGGCCTTGGGTAAAGCCCCTTCATTTCTCCGAACCTCAGTTTCTCTTTCTTTCTTTCTTTCTTTCTTTCTTTCTTTCTTTCTTTCTTTCTTTCTTTCTTTCTTTCTTTCTTTCTTTCCTTTCTTTCGGAGTTATCTTGTCACCCTGGCTGGAGTGCAATGGCACAATTGGCTCACTGCAATCTCCGCCTCCCAGGTTCAAGTGGTTCTTGTGCCTCAGCCTCCTAAGTAGCTGGGACTACAGGCACCCACCACCATGCCCGGCTACTTTTTTGTATTTTTAGTAGAGACAGGGACCATGTTTGCCAGTCTGGTCTCGAACTCCTGACCTCAGGTGATCTGCCTGCCTCAGCCTCCCAAAGTGCTGGGATTACAGGTGTGAGCCACTGTACCCAGCCCAGTTTCTTTATCTACAAAACAGGAAGAGTAAGTGCTAAAGCCATTTGCTATCACCACTTGCAGAGCTTTGGGGATTAAATTAGGTGCTTCCCATAAAACTGGTCAGTGCTCTAACAGAGAGGAGACATTTAGTAAATGTTGCTTGGGAGGCAGTGTGCTGTAGTGTACTGTGCACGGGTTTTTAATTCAGTTCATTATTTTCCTTGCCTGTAAAATGGGGATAATAATACATATATCTAAGGATTGGTGAGAGGATTAACTGTGGCAGTAGATGCCTTCAACAAGTATTTATTTTCAAGTACGGTCCCAATTGTACCCATCATTTGAACTCAAATTCCACTAACTCTTTAGATTATAATTCACTTTATTGTGTACAGAATATCCACACTTTGACTGTTTAGGATTAACGGTCAAAAATCTGCAGGGCATTCAATTGGGTTCCTCCTGCATTCTTTTAGAAAGCACTTTTGCTTAGAACCACTATTCTTCTCTAAGTCTAAATTCATAAACTTTATGAATCACAGAAATCTCCAACTCTAATGCCTACAAGGGCCAGGCAGATAACACATAACATAAATGTGTGGATTGGCCCAAGCACAAGACATTAGGGAATAGTGGCGCCTATGGTAGACTGAAGAGTGTCTGTCCATTTAAAGGCTTTCAAATTCAAAATTTTAAAAAGCTAATAAAATGCTCTGTAAGATAGATGAGCTAATTTGGCTCAAAGGATGCGAATTTGAGACCTAAGTTTCTCACTCTTAGTCATTTGTGTCAACACTATCGGTGGACAGGATACAGAGTGATGGGTACTTCCATATTCTACTGGCAGGCATGCAATTTGGTACAACCATTCTAGGAAACAGTTTGACATTATTTTAAAAGTTAAGCATTCACTCTTTCTGGCCCTTAGCAATTGCACTGTTAAGTTAAAACCCAAGAGATACTCCTTCTCACATCTACCAGGATGCATATACAAGAATGTTCACAGCAGCACTGTTCAATAGCAAAAAAATGCAACAACTCAAGTACCCAGTGAGGGAGAAGTAAGTGAGTAAACAGTCAGTTGGTAATATTATGATATTACCTAGCATGTAAATCAAACAACATTATGGATGAAACTTAGCAATAAACTACTTTTTTCAAAAAGTAAGGCCCAATTATCTCATGTTGCATGATGCCCATTTCATAAAGTTAAAAAACTGAAATAAAAAATATGCTTTTAAGAAACATATATGCCAGGTGTGGTGGCTCACGCCTGTAATCCCAGCACTTTGGGAGGCCAAAGTGGGCAGATCACGAGGTCAGGAGATCGAGACCATCCTGGCTAACAGGGTGAAACCTCGTCTCTACTAAAAATACAAAAAAAGTTAGCCGAGCGTGGTGGCGGGAGCCTGTAGTCCCAGCTGCTCGGGAGCCTGAGGCAGAAGAATTGCGTGAACCCAGGAGGTGGAGCTTGCAGTGAGCCGAGATAGCGCCACTGCACTCCAGCCTGGGCGACAGAGCGAGACTCCACCTCAAAAAAAAAAAAAAAAAAGAACATATAAAGGAAATAAAATGGGTTCCTTCAGCATGGTATTATGGGATGTGAGATGAAGTAGATGGAATCCGAGAAGATCACAACATACATAGGCACAAGTTTTTGTCAAACTTTCCATTTTTATATTGTTTGTGGGTATATTATTGCTTATTACATCATTTAAATATCAAAAAAACAAGATAAAATACTCTTCATACTTTCCCGCATTTTGTGAGAAACAAATAAGCAATGCTAAAGTGTTTTGTAAACTCTAACATGCAAATTAAGTGTTAGGGTATTGTTACGAAAGGATTACGGACACTGATAGATTGTTGTTAAATTCCTGGGGTGCAGGCTTGTGAGCCATCTGTTTGGTGGATTGTATGTCTATGGTCAGACATAGACTAGACTCATTTCTTTCAACTTCTTGCCATTTTCTCCCCTTCACTCTTTTTGTTGGTAAGAGTGCTTTCTTGGAACAGGCACGTATACAGTATCAGCAAAAATAAAGTTTAAATTATAGGAGTAAACCTCACACATAATTGCACATGCCCCTTGCCTCCTCATACACATATTCATACCTATGCCACATCCAAGGCCAGCTAGAAATGACTTTTGGATCATCTGTTAATTTGGGTTATTGATGCCACTCTTTTTCTCTGATAAATCAGGTGATAATCACAGTCAGAGTAATTACACAACTGGTTGTAATCCTGTTTTTTCCTAGGTTTTAATAAAATAAGCATGCAAATCGTTATGTATACAAAATTATTAAAGATAAATGGGACCTACATTAGGTGAGGGAGAGGCATTTGTTAGCTCTATTAGATACTGAGCAGGCTGCGTACTAAGGGCTGGGGATACAGACATGACCATTTCCAGCCTCTGCACAAGGGGCGCTCACGGGCAGCCTGGCAGATGGTTAACGTAAAAGGTGGTGAAATGTCCTGGTTAGAGGGGGTCCTTGGAGAGCACTGATAGGAGACCCTCTTTCAGATTGAAGGTGAGGGAAGGCACCCTGGAGGAGGTAATATCTGAACTAGGGAGGAATTGAAGTTGAAAGTTGAAAGGGATGGATGGGCACTGTGTAGCATTTTTAGCACCTCAGAGAAAAGAGAAAGAGAGAGTATGGCTACTGGGGACAAGTGGGCAACTTCTTACGGGTGGAGCATGGAGTGTGTGTTGGGGTGGGCAGGGATCGAAGCTGGGGAGGGAGGCAGGTGCCTGCAGATGAATGGCCTTATTCCTAGGCCTTTGGATTTCATCCTGAAGTCAATGAGGAGTCGCTTAAAGATTTGACCAGAGGAGTGACATGAGCAGACTTGAGTTTTAGAAAAAGCACTATGGGATCAGTACTGAATTTGAGGAGAAGGGACCAGAGGCAGGAAGACCAGCTAGGGGCTGCTTTCCCTACTCCTTCCAAAACATTGTTGCTGCTTTGGGTCAAGCAAGGGAGTTAACCAGAAGATTCTGTGGGGAGTCACTTTTGCCCCTCCTTGTTTAAAAAAATAACTTAAGAGCCTGCCTGAGCAGCTGGGAGTCGCACAGTGGAGTTCTGTTTCACGCCTTTCTAGTGCATACAACCTTGGACAAGTTCTATGTCTTTGGACCTCAGTTTTCTATTAATAAGGACAGGCATTTGCAATGCTGCTTGTGTCTTCTGGAATGAGTTAAGATGGAGGTTGCTCCTGAAGAACTCTGAGTTTGCTAAATAATGGACTCACCTACATGTCATTTATCATTCACATTTTGGAGAAACATTCACAATTGCGCTAAGGGAGGGCAGGCTTCTAGGCAGTCTTCAGCTCCCCAAGCCAGGTCATGAAGTCTCTATTCTCTTCCTGCCTCCCCCAACAGCCTCCAATCCTGGCTCTGAGAACTGTGGATCCCTAGTGCTTTGTGAAGTTGTGTCTCTTCTTTTTAATGAGGCTAATGGTTAATTAATGAATCTTTGGCTTTATTAAGTAAAACAAACTTGGGAAGAGATTATTCTGCTCCTGAGTCTCTGGAATATTGATTGGGGGACCAGGGCTAGATTAAGCCCTTTAGGTAGCTTTTGATGCTTGAACAAAACCCATCAATGGTAATCTTTTGCCCAAATGGTTTTTTGATGTTGTTTTTATTTAAGATGGCTGTGGCATCCACAAGTTTTCCTAGTCAAAGGGGACCTCCTGGTCACATCATTCAAGCCCACCAGCTATGAGGGTAGCCATGGAAACCAGACACCTCAGGGTGCTTCCCCAAACTATAGTATGTGGGACCAATTTCTATCTCTTTGAGGTAGCTTAGACAAAGTTTCCATAGAGTCAGGAGAACAGACATCCTGATAGCCTAAGGATCCTTGAATTGAATTCTTCGGAGCCAAAATAATAGGGCGATTGGCACAGAAGATTGGTTTTCAGAGAAAACATATCTAGTATTTATGGAGCAATAACCAAGCACCAGGCACTATTCTAAGTAACTTACTTGTATTAAGCTATTAATTCCTCATAATAACCCTATAATGATCTGCACATTACAAATTAGGAAATTAAGATACAGAGAAGGTAAGTAACTTGTCCAGGGCCACTCACCTGGGACACAGCAGAGCTGTTGTATAAACCCAGTGTCCATCCTGCATTCTCCATCAGGTGTGGTACTGCCTCCTGCATAGAATTGTAGGCCCCAGAGCTTGAAAGGACCTCTTGGTCATTTGGGCCAGCCCCAGTCTCCAGGTAATTAAGATTTTATTATATGTTTTCCCTTTCCATCTTTCCTTACAAAGCAGTGAAGTCCCGAGGGGTTAAGTAATTGTCAAAACATGGAGATTTTAAAGGCTTGGGGGGAAGGAGCCCCTGTCTGAAGGGTCAGAGGGGCACCCCTCCTTCTTCCTGGCTCTCTCCCTTTTATCACAGCCCAAACAAAATGCACCCTTCCATTCTCTCCTCAGTGATGCTGTTGTTTTTCTTCTTCCATCTAAGGTTCTACTCCATTTTCCCTGGTTTCCTACTGCAGATCGCTAAAGCCTAGCTCTGGGTTTATATATATATATTTTTTAAAGAAAGGTTTTAAAAGACCTACGTCTCCCCTACCTAGGCTAATTGGCTTTGACTAGGGCATAGAGGGGCAGCATTTCCACAGATTTCCTCTGGCCCAGGACCTGACCTCTGTGAAGCAGTAACCCGGCTTCAACATGCCAGGGTCTAGCCGGAGGGGGCTGCTTGGAGAGGGGGCTTGTGGTACTAGGGGTGAGGTGAGCTGGGGTTATAGAATAATGTTTTGGTCAAAACTTTTTTTTTTTTAACCACTTCCCCACTTGCAAATTTATACTGCAGATCAACAAAAGTTCAACTCTGTAGGATTTGGATGTATTTATTTTTCTTACTGTTAATCCAGTATTGCCAAAGAGTACCCTTTCTAACTAATGACCATAGCAAGCCTGCCTCTGCTGTCTTTCCCGACTGTAACCTCAGCTTCCCTGTGCAGACATGTGCACACACACACAGAGCATGCTCATCTCCATTTTTTTTTTTTTGAGAAAGGATATCACTCTGTCACCCAGGCTGGAGTGCAGTGGTACAATCTTGGCTCACTGTAACCTCTGCCTCCTAGGATCAAGCAATCCTCCCACCTCAGCTTCCCAAGTAGCTAGGACTACAGGCATGTGCCACCATGCCCAGATAATTTTTGTGTTTTCAGTAGAGACAGGATTTCACCATGTTGCCCAGGCTGGTCTTGAACTCCTGAGCTCGGGTGATCCACCTGCCTTAGCCTCCCAAAGAACTGGGATTACAGGCATGAGCCACCACACCTGGCTTGTTTATCCTGATCTTCTTGCCCATTCCTCATTGATGGGATGAGCTCAATCTAAAATGACTGGCATGGCCATCTTCCAGTGTTCCATCCTCAACACTTTGCATCATTGGATTCCTGTAGGTTTTACTCTCTTGTTGAAGCAAGCCAAAAAGTTGATTATGCTAGGAGGCTGCAGGTCCAGGTGGTAGATTGTTCAGGCCTTTGGCTTCCTCTCCTCCCTCCTGGGGTTTACCTTTGGGCGTGGTCATCTGCAGGACAGAGGAGTGGGAGAAGCTCAGACTGGTCACTTGTGCTTCATACATGGGGACATCTCTATTGTATGCAGCTGAACTGGATTTACAAAGGAGAGCTTCAAGTACAGAAAAATTATGGTATAAAGGCACACATATGCCCTTGTACTCATCCCCATACCTAATCCAGCAGCAAGACCTATCAGTTCCACTTCCAGAATAGTTCTTCAGTCCCTCCACTTTTTTCATGCCCCCTGCCTCCGTCTTAATCCAAGTCACCATCATCTCCCACTTGGACAACTTCAATAGTCTTCTAATTTGTCTCCTTGCCACTGTTCTGGATCCCTACAATTTATTCTCTACACTGCAGCAGAGGGATCTTTTTCACAAAGCAAATCAAACCACTCCTCTGCTTAAAATGCTTTGCTTGCTCTTAGAATAAAGCCTACCTCTTCAGCATGGCTCAAAAAGCCCCGTGTGAAATGGTCCTGCCCTGGCCTCTTCTCTGACACATCTCATCCCACAGGCTCCCCAATCACACATCGACCATAGTGGCTTCCTGTTGGGTCTTCACACAGGCCACACTTGCTCCCATTTCGGAGGCCTTTGTACTTGCTCTTCGCTCTTCCTGGCACTGTCTTCCCCTGCTTGGTATGTGGATTCCTTTTCATCCTTCAGGTCTCAGATCCAAAGTTGTCTCATAATAGAGCTTGATCCTCCCTGCCATATTTAAGATTGCGCCCTCCCTGCCACTCTGTATCAAATCATCCTATGTGTGCCCTTTATAACGTGTATCACCATCAAAAACTGTTGTGCCTAATTATTATTTTATCTATAGTTAACAGGCTCGTTAATTATTTTCTGTAACCAGAAATAAGCTCAGTAAAGGCACCGTCAGTTTTTGTTTGGTTCTTGGTTCAATCCTTTGGGTCTGGAACTCAGTAGACATTGACTAAATTTTTGTTGGATGAATGATTGAGCCACTTTGACTCTGGACAAGTTGAAGCTCTCAAATTTTAGATCATCCAATTCTATAAGCCAAAAGGTCACTCATGGTCTAGGAAGACTTTTTATCTTAGGAAGTTCTATAGGGTCTGGAGATGCCCCACCCTGGTGTCTACCCTAACACCTCTGCCATCCCTCTCTGGCACCTTGCCATTTCCCTCACCTGGGGTCTTGATTTCCTGCTTGATAACACTCCTTGTGGAAAAAATGAATTCATTTCTGAGTCCGGTAATGAGCATGATTAATGTTATTCTCCTTTTAGTTCAGGACCTCAATTTAAATTCTTTCCTGTTCAACTCGATCAGGGAAGGTTTCTGGATCTGTGGTGAAACAAATCCCTGTGCTCACAAAGAGTCAATTATTCCCTGCACCTTGAGGTCTCTGAGCTACATAGAACACCTCCATGCAGTGCTCGGTCTGGGCCCACATGGGGGCACAGCCCATCCTGCACCATCAGCCACAGATGAGAGAGCTAGAATCTGCTTTCCACTGCCACTGCACATGGAGGCCAAATGGATTTTTTCTGTACCACAACTTGAGCTTAGGTTGTGGCCTTTTCTTCAACCTGTCCCTTATAGTCTGTTAGCAGACATAGCTGGTTCAGATATAAAACT
The DNA here is from genome assembly GCF_029281585.2 of Gorilla gorilla gorilla. Lineage (NCBI taxonomy): Eukaryota > Metazoa > Chordata > Mammalia > Primates > Hominidae > Gorilla > Gorilla gorilla. Next base: position 48,488,032 of record NC_073224.2, on the reverse strand, counting down.
AGGCTATAAATTATATGAGATTTAGAGAATGCACAGGAATGTCAGAGGACATTCCAGAGAGACGTGAGCTCAGAGATTAACCAGTTCAGTCCCCTGATTTACAGTAGTTTATATCTTAGTCCGAAGGCAGACTCCCTGGGTCTAAATCCCTTTAGTCTCTTTGAATCTTAGTTTCCTTATCTGTAAAATCGGAATGATAGTAGTAATTATCTCATAAGCTTGTCATGAGGATTATGACTTAGAGTCAGCTCTTAACATTTTTAGTTATTACTGCCATGGCTGTAGGAGAGGAAACAGACTGAAAAGTCACCATAAGTCATTCTATAGATTGGGGGCATGACCGTTAGAGTGTAAGTTCCATTACAGCAGAAAAAAAATTGTCTTTTTATTTCTTCGCCTCAGCTCCCACATCTAAAAAATGGGTACAAAAGCACTACTCACCTCAATAGACCCTTCTGATATTTAATGTATCCAATAAATATAAGAGTAAATATGGGCAGTACTTATTACAAATTAACTGCTCAATATGTTATTATCATTAACATTATTATTGTTATATCATTTTTGTTATCTTATTATGATTTTAAATTCTCCAGAACTTAGCACAGGGTGTATAATCAGGTAGGTACTCAATAAATTTGTAATGAATGAATAAATGAATTGGAAGGAGAAGCCAGATCTCCTGATTCCTAATTCCACAGTCTCTCCTCCAGATCACACTGCCTCAGGCCTTCCAAAATGATGTTTTTCCCATAGTCCAGTTAGCTTGACTCGAGTTTAAAATATTAACTAGCCACCCTGCCTATTTTCCCTGCTCCCATCCTCTAGCTCAGAACCAAACCCTTGCCTTCGAGATGTATTGCTGTTGGTTTCTTTCTGGTGAGAAACTAAATTGGTGGCCATCTCCCTTATCAACTTGACTGCTATCCTCAGGCTTCTCCTAGGAAGTGGCATGTGTTCTCTAATCTCTGTGCATTTGGTCAGAAGCTCTTGGTTGATTCTGGTCTATAATTGTTAAGATTCCGATCTCATGTTGTCTTTTTTCTCCCTCCCTCTAGCTGACCCTGTACTAGCATGCTCTGTGCCCCATCTCTCCCAGAGATCCTGCTAAAAGGAGGGTTTCTCCCTATCCAGGATATTTTAGCTAGCTCTGACCAAGCTCTAGCCTCCCCAGACACTCTCCTGGACCCTTACTTCTTCCTCTGTGTGTCTTTATTTCTCTAACCGTGTACCTATTAACTTCATATCTAACTCCGGGGCATCACTCAATCTTCTGACCCAAGCCTTTTCTCCCCACAAACCTAAACATCACTTTCTTCCCAATTTCACAAGAAGCCATGTGGAAAAAAAAAAAAAAAAGCAATCCCCATCTGGCTTTGGAAAATTTTCAGGGATTTTCACTTAAAATATTTAAATTACTTAAAATTCCATAATTCACAGTCACTTTGGGTAAGGAGGTCCTTTCGCTGTTTGGTCCCTCCAGTCTTTCTTGTCTTTTACTCTTGCTATTCGAGATGAGCTCTGAGGACCAGCAGCGATGACATCATCCAGTAGCTTGTGAAAGATGCAGAATCTCAGGCCCTACTCCAGATCTGCTGAACCAGGATCTTCATCCTAACAGGGCCTCAGCTGGGTCATATTATTAAAGTGTCCCAAGTGATGCTCCACCCCTGTTTCTCAAACTTCAGTGTGAATGAGATCCCCCTGGTTCTTGTTACAATGTAGGTTACTGGATTATGCACTTAGAGAGTTTGACTCAATAGGTCTGAGATCGATAGCCCCCAGATGCTTGCCTTTGGTCACACAGTCTGCAGGTAACGCTGATCCAGCTGAGGAACACACTTTGAAAAACACTGCTCCAGTCTGTAAGTGTCCTTTATTTATCCAGCTTTTGGATGATGTGAGCAAAAAGTAGGCATTCAATAAATCTTCATTGAATTGAACTGAATTTCTCTTGTTTATTCCTCCTTTTTCCCGAAACTAAAAAACGGGATGTGAAGGTGGCTATTTTTGTACGTTTTCTGGCTGCTAGTTGAGTGTATTAATCCTGTAGATCTCAATTAATGAACTAAACTACTGCAGCTCCCCGATATCTTTATTAAACACCTATTTTTGTGTGGTTTCAGTGTTGTGTTGAGTCTTTGTGTTTTCTGCAAGATAGATAATATCAAATAATCAACCAAATCCTTACTTTTTTTTCTCCAAAGCTTACCAGAAAGCTTAAGAGTATTAAAGACTTTCTATTTCCAAATTCCTGCATGTGGCAGACAGGCTGTTGAGTAGCCCCTGTATTCCCTGCCTCCTGGTATTCACACTCTTTTGTGATTCCCCTAACCACCAGTGTGGGCAGGACCCACAACTTGCTTCTAACCAATAGAATACAGCAAAATGGACGGGCTATTTTCTCTGGAACCACAGATCACATACTGCGATTGCATTATGTTATATAAGACTCTGTCTTGATGTCAGACTCTAGGATACTCTCTTTGCTGACTTGCTGAAATAAGTGCCCATGTTGGTGAAGCCCATGTGGCAAGGAATTGTGAGCAGCCTTTAAGAAGTATGGCTGAATGCCAACACAAAGCAGCTGCAAGGAACTGAATGCTTCCAAAACCACTTGAACAGGGAGCAGATTCTTCCTCAGCTGAGGCTCCAGATGAGGACACAGCCTGGTCAACACCTTGACTGCAGCCTCATAAGACCGTCAGCAGAGGACCCAATTAGGTCATGCTCGGACTTTTGACCCACAGAAACTGTGAAGCAATAAATGTGTGTTGTTGTAAGCTTGTAAGTTTGTAGTCATTTGTTACACTCACAGAAAACTAATACTCCAGTAATGGCCATTAAGCTGACCCGTAAGGAGACAGCTCAATCAGCTCTGGGTAAGAAGAAAATAGCAACTGATGAGAGTGAGGGTGCCTGGATTAGAGTGAACTGTATTCCGTTTGGCATTTCCATGGCAGTTCTCATGAGATGAATGAGATTGGAGTGGTTCAGATAAAGGTGACAGCTCCCTTCACTTCTTCGTTGACTATTTTATCAGTCCTTCCACATTGCCTCAGTTTCCCCACCTCTAACAGTAATCAAACTTGATTTTTCCACTTCGGTTAATAAAATGAAAGTGACAAGTGATGCATGGCAACATTTAATTAATATCTATAACTTATTTAGAGACTGGGTAAAAACTGCTATATAAGTGAAAAGTGGGTCTTTTTTTTTCAATTAATATTTTTTGCGTGGCACTCATCATTTCTCTAAGCCTGTCAGATGTTTTGGCTTTCTCTTGAAATCTGCTGATTCAGGCTTTCTTGGAAAACCAAACAAAAGGAGACACACAGAGATGTAAACACATTTCCCATCCAGCAAATAAAAGGGTTTAGAGCAAAGAGGTTATCTTTCTTAACCCTGTGAAGACCGCACAAGATGCAATCTCCCCTGACTGGGAATGCTAGACCTTTGTACCCACGTAAGTGTTTGAGAAGAATCTGGATCAATAATTCATCCTGAAATGCATCTTCTTTCTTGGTACTCCCTGTGCACATCTTTTTAAGAACTCTCCAGTCATGGTAGTATGTATATTTAATTGGTTCCAAGACAAGAACTTGCTCACCTTCAAAGCAAGTGGCTTTTAGGAGTGAAGGTCAGATGGGGACCAGAGAGGAGCCTGTTTTTAGCTACACCTAGATTTTCCCGAATGAAAGGATGGGTGATGGATGAATTTTCTCCCTGGTAGGGCTGTGAAGCTATAGCCTGGCTTGACAAAGAATAAATTCAGAATCTGCTTTTCAAGTGGAAAAGGTTAAGTGGCTGAATAATGCCAAGCAAAAGGCTTTGTAATGGGTATGTTAGGCAGGAACATACTTGTACCTTTCCTGTCTTTTGTCACCATCTCCCAAGCTGATGAAGAAGGCAGTCTGAGTGGGTCCTTCCTTCCTCCCTCTTCAACCTGGAGGGTTTTGAGATAAGGAGAAGAGACAGTTTAAAATCCAAGCTTTCCAAAAATAGTTTTATAGGTCTCATAGTTACCTTAGGACTTCAGGGTGGTATTTTATAATATGAGTAAAATTTTATTACTACATGGACATAAAGAGGGAAATTAACTGGTAGATTGTGGGAAGGAGATACTGGGGAGAGTGAGCAACTGACACATTCATCCTCCCTCCCGCCTGCCTGAGAAAGGTTTTTTGGTTGTGACTATCACTGACTTTTAGCCCAGTCTCTCCCTGTCCTCCATCCCAAGAGGCAAAGCAAGCTCAGTTCTCTGACAGCTCCCACCACTGCAAATGCACTCAGAACCCCGATCCGCTCTTTCAGTCACAAAGTTTCAATAGAACCAAATATAAAGGCAGTAAAAAGCAGCCACCCTTCACAAGCTCTGGGCAAATTTCTGCCTGTGTCACTGCTGGAGGCCTGCAAGGCTTCAGGGTGTCCTGCGCTCTGCTGTATGGCAAGGCTTTTGTAAGTTTGTGTGTGGGATGAAAAGAGCAGGAGATGGCAGGAAAAGGGAGAAAGGTATGAGAATGTATCTCGATATGTAGCTAAATTTTGGCCACAAATGACAGGTCTCAGATAAGAAGAAACGATTGTAAGATATCATTGAATATATTTTTCCCCGTTGTTCAGATTAGATAACTGAGTCTCACTTTCTCGCCTTAATTCTTTCCCTGTAAGAATTTGCACTATGAAAAGTTTTGCAGTTTTCTCAAAGATTAACCTACAAACAGGTATTTATTGAATATGAATTGCTTATGCCAAATTGGGCTGGGCTTTTTATTATAGAGAAGCATATGGTATGGTACAATCCCTGGAATTCATTCCTACCCTGAAGAAGCTGGTAGTTTTGGGGAATAAGCCTTACGTAAGGTAAATCAGGACAGTACAAGACAGAATAAGATGGAGAGTCCCATTTTCTCATTTTATTTTAGAGGCTTGAGGAAGGAAAGAGTAAGAATGCTGGCTTTGTTAGGGAATACTTGTGGAGAATGGAGGATGGGAAGACACAGCAGTTAATTCCAAACTTACACCCCAGCCTCCTCTGGAGCTACACGCTTCTTGTGGGGTAATTCCTCTTCATTATTCACCTTCCATATTTTGTCTTCACTGCCTTCATTTCATAGCTGTGTACCAGACCAGCTTTCAAATACACTTTGATGGTTAGTTGCCAGAAATTTCAGGCAAGTTACTTCCTCTGGGAAGTTTTTCTCATCTGTAAAGCCAGGGAATTAACTGATCTCTAAGGTGCCTTCCAACTCCAACAGGCTTCAAGTCTCAAAACCAGAATGGATCAAGAAAAAGATGAGTGACCAGAATAACTCTAGAAAATATATATCTCAGCACTAAATTAGTCCTTTCCTTTTCCTCTTCCTTCTCCTTTCTCCCATCTTTCTCCCTCCTCTTCCTCTCCAGGGGGTATCAGTGACTTCAAACTTGGCTGGGCTTTGTAAGGTGGAGAGAGGTGTGGCTGAGTCTAGGGTTACAGAGCTCAACATTAAGGATCACAAGGCCTCTGTCTGAATTTGTTCAGCTCTGTCAGTAACTAGCTACGTTACCCTGGACAAGTGACTTAATGCCCCCATCTGGACCCTCCATCAGAGTCCCTTATAGAAATGAGGTGACCCTGCATTCTCCATTACTCAAAATCAATATCAGCCCCCTTTTCCACCCAACTGCAGAAAGTCAAGCTGTCTACCAGGTTCTCCTCTCCAAGGCTGTGTGTGTGTGTGTGTGTGTGTGTGTGTGCATGTGCACACGCGCATGCACACACATGGTATGTCTCTAGGAATGTTTACATTTTCCACAAATCCATCTTGATTGATCTTCATCATCTCTACCTCCACCTTGCTCTGGATGGCTGATCATCCTTACCTTCTTGTAACTATTTTTTTTTTTTTTCCAGACTGGTCTCTCTCATGCTGAAACATTGAATGAAACTAAGGTTTAAGGGTAACAGAAGAAAATTGTAACTGGGAATAGAATATTTAAAACAGGATACTAGATCACTTAGCTTCTATTATTTCTAAAACAAGACTCTTGTGGCTTGCTCTGTCCCTTTCTTCTCCTCTCTGTCTCCCCCCCTCGCCCTTATGTTAATGGGGCCATGCACCTCCCTATCACGTGAGTCCCTTCATTCATATTCTATGCTGAGGTTTCAAGGGGGAAACAAATTGACCACCCCATGACCCCCAAGGAAACATAGTAGTAGTTTCCGGAAATACAACAAAGGCAGAGTTTGACATTATTTTGTAAAACAGGTTAAAATTTCTTTGTGCCAAGCATCTCCCCACTGGCTTTTTCCCTATGCAGTAGAACTAAAAGTGTAATACGGTATCTACTCCCTATCAACAAGGATCTCTCAGCCCCAAATATGAATATGTAAATATCTAATTTTATCTAATATGAATAATTCCTTACAGCTTTGAAATATTAATTTCCTCTGCTTCTGACCATCAATCAATCAAAATATCAGGGTCCTTTCACAGGGCACCCCTTCATTTCATAGCTGTGTACCATCTTCAAGGGTTCTTTCCAGCTCTGACAGCCTACAAACTCTTGGCTTCTGTAAGGTTGTCCACTCGGAAGAGTCTCTCCTTTAGTCTCTTTTGAGGCGAGCTTCTTTTCCTAGGGTGTGTAGAAAAGTAACAGAGGATGCTTGCTGGTGAAACGCTACTGGTTACTCTGTCCAGGGTCAGCCTATATGGGATGCAAATATCCCAGCTGCCACTGGTGACCATCCATTCGTGGTCATGGAGGTGGGGTAGTCATTCAGAGGTCTTGGGTGCCATATTCCCCATCAGTTGCCTGCTCTCATTTTCTTTACATTTTTACCTATTCTGAGAGCAGTCAATCTTAGCTGTATTTGCAGCCCCAGCAGGGAGCCCATTTCCATTGAAGAGAGGACTCCTTTAATAAATCTAGCTCATTTGTGCAGGAGTAGTGCAGCCATTGATTAGAGGGCTGATTGGAGCTGTGACTTTCCTTAGGAAGAAAATTAAGAAAACAGATTAGAGCAAATGATGGGCGGCTTTGTCTTCTGGAGAAGGGGGTGGGGAGTGAGGCTTCCTATATTCTGTGTCTCACCTATGCTAATGCAAGGTTTGAAACATTCTGCAAGATGAATTAACTCCTTCAGGTCACCGTAGGGCTCTCCTATATGGCAGAGGATCACAGAATCTCTTAGCTCAAACGGACCTGGGTGGTCATTTGGCTCAAGTCCTTTATTTTATAGATGAGAAAACTGGCTCAAAGAAAGATACTGACAGGACTGTGGCCATGCAGGCCTTCTGCATGACCTCTAGGCTATAGCAAGTCACTGTTGCTGATGCAGGAACATCTAAAATAAAGTCAGATTGGGTCTAAAGGAAAATTTTTGAATGGTGGCTCCTCTATATGGGACAACAACTCTCTTGAAAACTGCTATTGCCCACTTCCATATGGATTACAGCACCAGGGAACGGAGAAGAGTCAGTGAGTGGGTCAGTGAGTCAGTGAGGGGGGGGATCCTCACGAGCTGTGGGCTACACTTCTAACCTGGTGCCACCTTCACTTCCTTTCTTAAACTTTCTCTTTGTACTCTTCATTCTGCCCTCTCTGTGGTCCTCATTCGCCCTCTCACTTGTTCATTCTCTTTTGGCATTCATTATTAGAGTACCTAATGACTTTTCAAAGCGTTTTGTGGACACATGGGAGGCACCTAGCCTCAGCGACCTCTACAGTTGCTTTGCAGTTGTCATTTGGTTATAGCAGATCTAACTATCAAGTAAAGAAATAAGGGAAAAGTAAATGTTAAATGTGTAGTCATGATCCATTGTAAGCTTTTAAAGGAAAGGGGCTATATTGCATTTGACTCAGTATTCCCTGAGTCTGGTAGCCTTTGGCTACCAAATACCTCTAGGTACTCAGAGGACATTTGTTGAATGAGGGAATGAATGAATGAATGAAATGTATAGATATGAGTATGGTCATTTAAAGTTATCTCCTTCTAAACTCTACAATAAGGAGACATGCTATTATTCTTGCCCCTATTGATCAATGACTTTTAAGTTCCTGTATAGAAACTGACTTCAGATTTAAATTACTAGTCTTTCCACATCTTTTGCAAGAAAAATTTTTAAAGTTGCCATTTAAAATTTATGGCCCAGAGAACTCTTTTACAGACATTATCTTTTTATCATAAAAATCCTGTAAAGAAATTGTTATCATTCCCATTTTATAGATGAGGAAATAGAGACTGAGAGAGGTTATAGACTTACCTAAAATCTCAGGACCAGTAATTGGATGAGCAGAGAATCAATCAAGATCTTCTGACTTAGAATCTTGAGCCCTTTTTAGTATGCTGCCCCCTGCCTCCCCATACTCAAAACCAATGTCCCAGGCTTGTTTCCCATCTCTATTTCCCATGGTTCTGAAAAACTTTTGGCTGTTATTAAAGATCAACTCAATCTACACACATAAAGTGAAGATTTGCTATCCTTGCAATTACAATAAATTTGTTAGAGCCCCTAATATTATCCTCAAGGATGAGTTAACTCTAAGAAGAATAATGGCAGCTCTATTATTGTAAAAAGTAACTTCCCAACCATGTGTATTATTTTTCATAGATATGAATGTACAGTCGGTTGTGTGCACACACACACCTGTGTGTGTGTTCTCTTTGATTAGTTAAGAAACTGTCAGAAGGCCAAGAATAGGGACATAAATGTAACATATTTGAGATCTTTATTTTTTATTAACCCATTTATTCCTCACATCACTGCAAATTAGTCAACTAAGATCCAGAGAGGTTAGGAAAGAACCCAGATACCTTGTCTCCTGGCCCACTGTTCTCTGCCCTATGAGGTACCTCATACATAACAATCCAGCCTTTATTTCTGCTGGAGGGTCAGCAGAGAGAGAAAAGGAAGGAGGAAATCTCCAATACCACTCTTTGCATGTGTTGTTGTTACACAGCGCTCGTCAGTTTGGCCAGGATGCCTGAGTTCTATTTGCCGTCTGCTAATTATGCACATGCTGGCACCGAGCCTGTGTGTATGTGTGACAGAGGAGTGAGAGGGAACAAGTTATCCTGATTCTGTTTATATTGGATAAAAGCTTCGATGCTCGAGAGTAATCTGTATCTCAGCTCTATTTACTTTGCAAATAGAATAAAAGTCTTACCGCTTGTGCATAAGAGAGATGGGACTAGGGGGAGGGAAAGGGGCTGGGAAAGTAGAGGTACAGATGGGTTTTAGTGTGTTATAGGCAGAAAGGTGCTGGCCCATGAGCCCTGAGGTCCAGCCCTGCTTCTGTCACTGCGTATGTGTGACCTTGTGCAAACCCCTTTCCCTCTCTGGGCTATAGTTTCACTGTCTGTAAAATTTTGGACTAGAACCAGGAATCCCATATTGGCAGTCCTGCTCTTGAAATTTGACCTAAGGACTTTTTTTTTTTTTAATTATTAGCAAAGTGTTTTAAAAAGTATTTTTTAAAGTATTTAAAAAAATAACTTTAGGCTGCTGTCACACTCTACAATCCACAGGCCTCACTTCACTTTGCTGAATTTTTACATAGATGTTACCTGCCCGCTTATAAAATAGTCTCCCCTTATTTGATTTGAGGTTTTGTTTTCCACAGTTTCTGTTACTCAAGATCAACTACAGTCCAAAAGTATTACATGCAAAATTCCAGAAATAAACAATTCATAAGTTTTAAATTGGCACCATACTGAGTAGTGTGATGAATTCTCTCCCTGTCCTGCTCCAAGGTTGGGGATCATTCCTTTGTCCAGCATATCCACCTGTACACACTCCTCGCCCGTTAGTCACTTAGTGTCCTCTGGGTTATCAGATTGATTGTCATGGTATCACAGTGCTTGTGTTCAGGTAGCTCTTATTTTATTTAATAATGGTCTCAAAGTGCAAGAGTAGTGATGCTGGCAATTTGGATATGCCAATGAAAAGCCTTAACGTGCTTCTTTTAAGTGAAAAGGTGAAAGTTCTTGACTTGATGAGGAAAGAAAAAATAAATCGTGTGCTGAGGTTGCTAAGGTTTATGGTAAGAACAAATCTATCCATGAAATTGTGAAGAAGGAAAAATAAATGTATGCGTAGTACATACAGCTGGACTAGTTTCTCTAGAAGTGCTGTAATGTTATAAACGAGCCTAAGCTTGTTTGTTTTTAATAGAATCTTGATCAACGTATGTGCAAGGGGGAGCGTGACATTGTGATTAAGTATCAGGGCTCCAAAGTTGGTCTGTCCGAGTTTGAATCCTTGCTCTGCCACTTACTACCACATTACTAATCTGCTGTGTGCCTCCATCTCCTCTTCTGCACAATGGACACACTCCTGGGAGGATTAAATGAATCAGTGTCTCTAAAGAGCTCGGAACATGGCCAGGCACATCTTAAATGGACAGTATAGTTAGCTGTCACTGTGACTATTATTAGAGATTGCAATGGAATATTTACACAATCTTGTCTTGAGTAGCAAATGATCTTAGGATGTTTGAGGGCCTGATATTATGAAACGTGTTCATTATAAAACACAAGGGCCAGGCTTAGGGGACCATTTGAGAAAGGCTCTCTACACTAGTTATGCAAATAAATATCTAAAACCAATTGGTCTCCATAATTCTTTTTATCTACACATTTTCATTTGCCAGCATCTCATTCGGTTGCTAAGAAATTTGGAAAGGCAGTGCTAGGTCTGTTGGCTGACTTCATGAGATCCATTCCCCATTTCCACAAGGAGCTGGCACCTCCATTTCTCCCGGGCCGCAGGTGTTGGTTTTGTCTTCCTGGTTGGCCTGGCCTGGTGTGAATGGGTGGAACTTGGCTTTGACTTCTTCTAAGAACACAGTGTCACTTCTCATTAAAGCAGCAGGTGGGGGAAGAATAGTTAAACAGAAAAGGCATCAAAAATAGCAAGTAGTTCCCTCTTCATTTTTCATGTGGCATGAAATAAAAGTAGATAAGATTAGGAAATGAAGGCGAAAATGATGTGCAGGAGCTCTCTCTGCATGTCGTTGCATCCCTCTCCAAGTTGCGATAATAAGCATGTTTATTTGAGTAAAGTTCTCGACTTGATGAGGAAAGAAAAACACATCGTGTACTGAGGTTGCTAAGGTCTATTGTAAGAACAAATCTATCCGTGAAATTGTGAAGAAGGAAAAATAAATTTGTGCGTTACATATATATATATATATATATATATATATATACATATATATATATATATATATATATATATATATATATATATATATATAGTGTTTGGTACTATCTGTGGTTTCGGGCATCCACTGGGGGGGTCTTAGAATCTATCCCCAGCAGATAAGCAGGGATAGATCACACTCGTTAATTCTAAGCTTCAGACTCCTACCTGATATTTTTATAACCTGGTTAATATGGCCAGACATAGTAATATGTGTAGAATCAGATAAGTGGGTAAAGATTCTGGGGATACGTGCCTAAGGTCTCTCATCCCCTAAAGGAAAACACCAAGGGAATACTGGCCTTTCGTGAAGATAGAAAACAAAAACAAGGGGGTGAAGACATGAGTCTACCATTAGTAGAAATTCTCCTTTGACACCTTTGGTCTTTAAGCAGAGGGAGCTTACAGGGAGAGTCCTGGGCACAATGACAGGTAAGAAAGTAATTACCCTTACAGAGAAGAGCCGTAGTCCTCAAGAAAAGGAAAAGAGAAAAGGGAAGGAAGAAAGGGAGGCGGGAACTCCCAGGTTGCTAACTGCAGCTTTCAGCCCATATGACCCTCAGCTCACCAAGCTGGCTTTTCTATTTTGTGTTCCTCTCAGGAAAGTCTACAGGCCACCTGTCCTCTGATCTAATTCCAGAGTTAGGAGCTCAATGAAGTGCATGGAACAATGGCTTGCTCTACAGGGGTCTGTGTCCTCTGGGTTTTTGAAGGTTGTGAAACCGGTGTTGCTTTTCTGTGATTAACTCTGCTGAGTGTCTTGTGCTTTGCAATCTATAGGTAATCAATAGTGTGTGTGTTTATGTGTGAAGGTGAGAGGAGCCTCCATGCTCCCTGTCTTGTGTTTCCATGTAGAGGCACTTGTGTTTCTCAAGGGTTGTTATTGATATTTAGGGTGGAACCATTCTTTGTCATATGGCACAGTCCTTCATATTGCAGGATGGTTAGCCTTCCTTGGTCTTGCCCACTAAATGCTGGCTGTACTCTGCTCCACCGCATTTTCAAATGCCCACCCTGGGGAAATTTAGTAATAACAGAAAAAATTCAAAAGCACTGAGAGAGTAGCACTGTCTCCATCCCTCCATCTTTCCTTCCCAGGGGAGAAGCAGTAATTTCTCTCATTAGTGAATTTGGGTGAATGCTGAGCTCAGCCTTTTCTCTCTCACTTTTGAAGCTGCCTGCTTCTAGAGATAACACATTATTTTCCGCTTTCCACTGAGTGGGAAGCTTCACGAGAAGCCAGAGGTTGACCTGCATAGTCTCTTACTAGGTCCATAAGATGTATATTTCACAGACGAAGTGTTATCAAACCATTTGAGGGGAAGGCCCAATATGCTGTGGAGCATATCACAGATGAAGCTAATATTTCGATCTCTATCTCTCTGTGTTCTGAGTCTTCTTTCTCCTGGACTTGAGAGGAGAAGCAAGGGGTGTTACTTCCTGAGCACCTGACCCCTCAGTGACTGTACATCTGATGGTGGCCAGGATGTCCTTTCCAGATTTTCTGCCTTAGTCTGTTTTTATCACCTGGCTCATAGAAGAATGTCCAGGAGGATACCTGTTAATGGAAAGGAACAATTCACTGCCCTTGTCCCAGCTGTACTGAGGAGGGAATCCTTAAAGGAGATGTCAAGACAGTTTAGTGATGGGCACAAGAGATTCAGGCTGGGCTTGACCTCTCTACCACACAGACATGGGCACTCTGCTCTTTTCTGCAGATTCTCCAGGAGCATGAAGAATAGCAGTGGTTTTGTCAGGTTAAAGATTCATTTCTGAACTCTGAAGGTGAACTCAAGAGTAGGCTCATTTCATCCAACAGAGAACACAGTCCTGATGGAATAAAAGCTATCTTGCTTTCCTCCTTTCCAAAGGAGGAAAGCAAGCCTCCTCTGGGGTCCTCTGTGAGTGTCCCTGCTTAGGGCATAGTACAGGTGACACCACTCTGCTCACAGGGGTGGAGTTGGGTGGAGCAGGGAGGGGTCAGTGGGGCTGGAGAGGTAGTGGGTGTTTCCCCTGACACACCCGGAGACAAGGCGCTGGCCTTTTGTACCTCTGGAGAGGATGGGAGAGGGTGGCCTCAGAGTCAAGGAGTCTCCTGCTACATCACAGGCAATTCTGCAAAGAAGGGAGCTGTGGGTTGATGATGTCAGGCAAATGCTCTGCAGTAGGGATGGCTGCATCTACACTCAAAGGAATCTAGTCACGCACAAATAGCATCCACTCAATGGGGACTGCAACAGTATTCACAGGAATGGCTCAGACCAGAGTGTGTCTTTTTACATCAGGCAGCTCCAGGAAGAGGGCCAAAGGGGTCCTTCTGTGGGGCTGTAAACTGGATATAGCCATGACTCTTATCAAGAGCTGCCAGGCATTCATGCCTGGACCACATATGCACCTATAACCCATCAATGCCTCCAAATTGTGTCTCTAAAAACCTCTCTCACATTTGTCAAACACAGCACTTGCTCCTAAACTCAAATCATGATAGTTACAAGTAAATTTGGTTGTCTTGTTTATAACTTGAAGCCCACAGGCTTTATCCAAGACAGAAAGGATCTGGGTGACTCCCAGGAGAAACATCTTGAAAGCTAGCATTCGCTTAGAGGATGCAGACTCCATGAAAGAGATCTTCCCTGGCATCCTCACTAATATGAACAGACCCCTCTTGTATGTTCACCTAATCAGTGTAGATGCAGGCCTAAGTGGCGTGAGAAAACCAAGCAATTATGTCTGCTTGTGGTAGATCCATGATACTCCTTAGATGTCTTCTTGATTGGCAACTTGATTAGATTCAGTGAGTGACCCAGGTCCTCTGTGATCAATGATATCTCCCATGAGGATCCCATTTCAGTTGTATCTTCCTCCAATTCCCTTGTACATTTTTTTTTTTAAAAAAGATAAGTAATGGTAATGGTATTTGAACAAGAATTTGCAGTTCACTATTCATTTTTTCAAGCAGTATGCTCATTACCTCATTTGGCTTCCTTCTCTTTCAGCGTCCTGGGGCTCCCAAAGCTCTTTTGTTGTTTGCAGTCTACCTCCCATAGCTGTGCTCCCCGCCCATCCATGCGCTGCCTATCACAAACCATGCCTTGTACATCATTCCTACTTATCCTATCAAACCTGGTCTGTCTCGTGTCCCATCTCCTTAGGGCCCTACTTTTTGTTAATGTGATGATATGTGACAATGTATTTGAATTGCACACTCTGGTCTGAGCCATTCCTGTGAATACTGTTGCAGTCCCCATTGAGTGGATACTATTTGTGTGTGACTAGATTCCTTTGAGTGTAGATGCAGCCATCCCTACTGCAGAGCATTTGCCTGACATCATCAACCCACAGCTCCCTTCTTTGCAGAATTGCCTGTGATGTAGCAGGAGACTCCTTGACTCTGAGGCCACCCTCTCCCATCCTCTCCAGAGGTACAAAAGGCCAGCGCCTTGTCTCCGGGTGTGTCAGGGGAAACACCCACTACCTCTCCAGCCCCACTGACCCCTCCCTGCTCCACCCAACTCCACCCCTGTGAGCAGAGTGGTGTGACCTGTACTATGCCGTAAATAAAATGCCCATTTAGCCCCATGCTTAGGACTTTTGCCTTGGTTAACATTCTGTGAAATGTGACTGTGGAAAAGAGATATGCAAATGTAGTTGCTCTGTAAATGTAAATAGAATAAACATACATATAAACATAAATTTACATGGGGCAAACCACTGCTTAAGAAAGAAAAGGGGGAAACAAGTCTTTTTTTTTGGTAAAGGGTAGGAGATAGAAATAGAACCCACTGTCCAGATGGAGACGCCTGATGGGAGAACCTACATGAGAATAGGAAAAGGAAAATAAACAGAAGACTGAGAAATGGAATGTGAGGCTTACTAGACAAAGCAGAAAGATTGGGGGTTATGGATACAATGTGTATAAAGGATGAAAACATGACTTTGGAATCAAAGAAAAATATGTGTGAAATTTTCAGTCTACCACATAGTAACCGTGTGATCTTGGGCACATTATTTAACTTCTCTAAGGCTCTACGTTATGTTGTACTTTTTCTTTCCCTTCCTTTCCTTTTCTTTTCTTTTCTTTCTTTCTTTCTTTTTTTTTTTTTTTTTTTTTTTTTTTTTTTTTGAGACAATGTGTAACTCTGTCAACAAGGCTGGAGTGCAGTGGTACAGTGTCATCTTACTGCAGCCTTGACCTTCCAGGCTCAAGCGATCCTCCTGCCTCAGCCTCCCAAGTAGCTGGAACTACAGGGACATGCCACTATGCCCAGCTAATTTTTGTATTTTTTTGTAAGACAGAGTTTTGTCATGTTGCCCAGGCTGGTCTCAAACTCCTGGGCTCAAGTGATCTGCCTGTCTCTGCCTCCCAAAGTGCTGGGATTACAGGTATGAGCCTATCTATATATTAAGGGGATTCTAATGACCACTTAATGGGTTATTAGGCAATTGGATGAAACGACATATGTGAAATGCTTATAGCAGTGGCTGACACTTAAGGGACTAAATACGGTAATACTATTTTGTTCCTCCCTTTCTCCCCCATTAAGTTCAAGAGGCACAATGACCTTGGTAAGGTTGATGTTGGTTAAAAAAAGAGAGAGAAAGAGGGTTATAGAAATCTAGTTAAAGAAATGTTAGATGTGAGAACTAAACAGAAAAAGCTGGTCAATCCATAATATCAGAGTGTTGAGAATAAAATAACTTCTGTCTGAAATTTGGAGTCATTTTGGAAATCACCATTAAGGTATTGTACCTTAGGAACAGAGCTTAGGTAGACTAAGAAGGAATAGGGTAGGGCTAGGATCAGAAAAAAGTCAACTGGGAAAGCTGGTGCCTGAGACTGAGAAAGGTGGAATACTCCAGATGAGGTGCATGAGTGTTGGAATCAGGCCAAGTTTGTTTTAATGGTGTCAGTGCTTAGCTGCTGTATGGCTTCAGACACAGTGCCTAATTTGCTCATCTGCAAAATGGGGGACAGCTAAATCTCTTATCTCATAGGACTGATGTCAAGGATAAAAAGATAATATACACCATTTTCATAATTCACTGCCTGGCATATTTTAAATTATATAACCATTAGCCAGTGTTATAATTTGCAGTATCCATGGGCATGGTGAGTCCTGTGCATCTCTTCCCTCAGCTGCATTGTCACGTCTGAGAATAATCCATCACTTCAACCTGCTGGGTGAGTGCAGGGCCTGCTAAAGAATCATCAAAGAGAAGGAATTCCAGACATGAGGGTCTGGAGTGAAAAAGAAAGGGAATCAGAAAACACGATGATGGAAATGGAGATACATAGTGAATTCTATTGTGGACAGCCAATGTCTGTCTACTCATCTATGCATGCATTGATTCAACAAATATGGTTGCATATATATTATGTGCAAGGTGCTGGAGATGCAGCAAAGAATAAGAGAGTTGTGATTTTGAGAGAAAAAGAAGCAGTAAAATTTTGATCAGGGCCATAAAGGGCATGAGGGAAAAATCAGGGTGATATGAAAGTAAAAGATGAGGAAACTCTTTCTGCAGAAATCACAGGTAAGCAGAGACCTGAAAGATAAGTAGGAGAAAGCCAGGCAAAGTTTGGAACAAGTGGAAACAGCACATGCAAGAGCTCTGGGGCAGGAAAGACCTTGAGATCATTGGAGGGACTGAATTAAGACTGACTTGCCTGGAGCAGAGTGAGGGAGAGAGGGAGATGAGAATACAGCTGGTGATGCGGGCCCAGGCAGATCACATCAGGTCATGCAGACAATGTTAAAGATTTAGTATTTATTCCAAAGAATTGTAAGAGGGTAATGAAAGGAAAGCTAATAACATTTTTTTAACAGGAAAAGAAGATCCCCTCTGTTTAGCTTTATTTACATGGCTAGATTTTCTTTAGCCAAGCGTTTGAGTGTTGCCCCAGAAGTTTCCACCAGCTAAGGTACCATGAGTGTCGAGGTCCTCACCACTGATTCCCCAGCACACTTATCTCTGGGCCCTGGCCACCCAGGAGATGTGGTCAGTGAAGCTTCTGGGGAAGATTCTTAGCCTCAGGATTGGATGCGGATGGTGCCGGTGGCAGATGGTATGGTCCAGGCATGCAGTAGGGAGCAGCTGGAACTGGATCTGAGTTGGGATATCCTCATACTTCTATTCCAAAAGGTCTTAAACAACCCCAGAGAATATTTTGGATATGTGCCGATAAATGTATCACCAGAACAGCCAGTATTAATAATTATTGCAAAGCTTCCTCTGTATCCATAATTTGTTTTTCAATGACCACCTCTGTGATAATAGGCATGAAATTATTTAATAGCAGGTTTAAAGAGCTACTAACCAACATCTGATTAAACCACTTCTTTTGACAGGCAGAAATAACAATGCAAGTTTATTGAATGCATACTATATCCCAGGCATGGTAATAATTGCTTCATATACATCACTTTATTTAATTATCACAGAAATCTTACAAGTTATTTATTTTTAAGCCCCTTTTACAGATGAGAAAACTAAAGACTAGAGCAGTTAAATAACTTACTGAAAGAGAAATAGCTCATAAGTAGTTAAGCTGTTTCTCTGCTTCTCCCACTTTCTCTCAAAGGAAGAAGAGACCATGAAATTAAAGGGCTTAGAGTAAGTGGGGACTTGAAAGCAGGCCACATTAAAAGAAACACCACCACCACCACCACAACGACAAAAGGTGAAATTAATTTTAATCATATATTTAGTTTACTTGACCCTTACTTCCAAAATATCTTTTTGTGTGCCATCCTTATAAAAGTTATCCGTAAGATGTTTTACATTTTACACTCTTTTTTCATGCCCGCTCTTCAAGATCCATGGTATATTTGGTCACTTCCAACACATTTTGATTTGGCCTAGTCACATTTCAGGTGCTCAGTAGTCACATGTGGCTAATGGAGACCACACTGAGCAATGCGTTTAACTAGTAACCTATCTACAGTAACACTACTGAGTTTAACAAGTTATGGAAGTCGAGTGAGAAAATATATGTAATAAGTACACAGTCCTGTGTTTGGCACCTGGTAGGCCCTTTGTAATTCTCTCTCTTTTTGATTCCTTCCCTTAAATCACAAAATATTGAAGATATCTACTTGGAAATCTGGTCTTTCAATGATCCACATTAAATTCAGGAAAGTTACCATGTAGCATTTATCAACTTATTTCCATTTTGCTTTGTTATGCATTACATAGTTATGGGGCAGCATATTTCTTATCTAATTATGCTGTGTAGATTTTAATTCTGAAGTAAATTTTCCTTTTCTGACTTACGAGCAAAGAAGGCCCTAAAGCAACCTGGATGGCAGGGTGAATTCAACCTGAGGAAATAGATAGTCTTAATCATTGACATCGAGAGCCAATGGCCCATCTACCAGTGAGGATGGGGCAGATAAACACTCAGTTCTATGTGCACCAGCGGGAGAGCTAATTGGTTGTATGGATATTATTGGCAGAACAATTGGAAAGAAGCAGATGATTTCTTAGGGAGGCAGATCTGTTTCCAAAGTGGAAGATACAAGCAATAGGTAAATATCGCCCCCTTTATTGCATGGTCAGCTTTTTAAAATTATAGCATAATATCAATACGGGAGCTGGCTTAGATTAGAAACTGAGCTTGAACATGCTTCCTTTGATCCTTCTACTTCAACTTCCCTGTGCAGTACCGCACACTACCCTTCATTCCCACTTTCCTCTTTCATCTCCCTCCTTTGGAACCACCTCCTGTTCATTTGCCAGCCGATTTCATGATGGAGCAGAAGTGCCAATCAATCATTTGGCCATCAGTAGGACAGCATCCCCAATCTGCATTAGCCTGCTGGGCTGACTTCCAGAACATCATCTACTATACATGAATTATTACAGAAACATTATTGCTGTCAGCATATTCCACTCTATACAACTACCTATTATTATTTTTTTGGCGGACAACACTGAAATTTTAAACAGCTCAATCTTGCTTAAGTAATGTGAATTTGGTGGCTCTAGAAACAACTTTTTGCCTCATCAGTGAGAATCTGCCTGCAGCAGTGGTTGGGCTTAGATGCAGGGGAAGGGATGGGGGTCTAGTGCAAATGGAGACTTGAGACTGCTTGGATTTACTTTCCCCTCTCTGATTTCACCTACCTCCCAGTGTCATTTCTCGTCTCCTTTACTGTGGATGGTAAGGTGAGGCTTCTGGGCTCCTGATGTTTGGGTAACAGAGTCGAGGGAGCTGGGGATAAATCCGCTGGACACCAGCAGGGTCAAGGAGCACTGCTTAGGACTTCTCTCACCAAAGAACCTATGTGCTGAAGAGCCCTGGGTATAGCGCAGCTGTCTCTGCGACTCATGCTGTGATGGGGATCATAGATCTAGCTTGAAAACTCATGAACAGAATTAGATGATTTTTGTCTCTTTAAAAACTCTGTCGCGGCCGGGTACAGTGGCTCATGCCTGTAATCCCAGCACTTTGGGAGGCCGAGGCGGGCGGATCACGAGGTCAGGAGTTCAAGACCAGCCTGGCCAAGATGGTGAAACCCCGTCTCTACTAAAAATACACAAAAATTAGCTGGGCGAGGTGGCGGGCGCCTGTAATCCCGGCTACTTGGGAGGCTGAGGCAGAGAATTGCTTGAACCCAGGAGGCAGAGATTGCCGTGAGCCCAGATGGCGCCACAGCACTCCAGCCTGGCGACAGAGCGAGACTCCGTCTCGAAATAAATAAATAAATAAAAGCAAGAAAAGAAAAGAAATAAAAGAAAAACTCTGTCACAAAATGGGTCATTTATCATTCTGGAGTGTGTGTGTGTATGTTGGGGAGCCCAGGGTCAGAGTGGAAGTTCAGGTGCTGATACCTGGTGGGAGAAGGTTGTTAAATCAGACGAATCAGACACAGTCAGGTGATTCCTGACAAAAGACAGCAAGGGGAAAGCCGAGGGCCACAGCCAGTCAAGTGGAAAAGAACTAAGATACAAAAAATACAAAGAAGAAGATAATTTCAAATCCCGGAAACCAGTCAATGTACTAAAAGTTCAGAGATAAATAGAACCAGGAAGGAGAAGCAGAGACACAGATGCGTGGCAGTAGCAATAAGGACTCCAGTTGCTGACGCAGTCCTTGGCCTTAATACCTGGGCTCTTTATTTTCTTCCTGTGTGGGCGTGAGCCACGGTAAGGTTGGTCTAGGACAAGCAGGAAGATGCAGTGAGAATAAACCGCCCAAGGCAAACTGAGGAGGTGGAAAGAGAAATAATCCTCGCTGCTGGTGTTTGCTCCCATCTGCATTCTGCTGCTTCCACCCAGAGGACGGTGGGGTTGAACATCAGACAAAACTCTGGAAACCACAGCCCTTCCCTTTATTTTTCTTCAGAAATCCCACATATTTAGTGTTTTACCATGAAGACGCTTAGGCAACCATTTGGGTTGCAGAAACATTTTCTGGAGCATCAGGGGATTTCATGGTGCAAACTTGATCTAGGAGTCTCTGTCCCTTTTGCTACTTTTCCCTTCCTCAGACAGGTTCGTCTAGTGAAGGGTCCCACTCCAGTTCCTGAGCCAAATTCAGGACAGGTAGGTAGGACCTACACCAATAGTTTTTGTCCTGCATTGAGTGGAGAGTAGAAACAATCCGCTTTATGCAACTTTGGATCAAGAAGTTCAGGTATGCAAAGACTCCTGTTTTCCGTGTATTATATTTTACTCCTTGGTGGACCTCGAATCCCATGACCTAGGAGTAATCCCTAGGGATTCAGTAAGCCACCAATTCATGGAGCTTCTTATTTCTTGCAGTACAGACTCGGTTCACAGGGCAGTCTTCTGTCTCCGGTCCCAGGGGCTTCTCTGAAAGCAGCCTCACTCTTACCTGGCACCTCCGGGGTTACATCAGGGGGAAGGCGTTCTTAATCTTGAACTAAACTTTCTTCTGGCAGTTTTCACTGGGGCTGTGGGGCAAGGAGGGTGGAGGTGGAGCCTGTCCTCTAGACTGGTCTCCAGTTTAACCTTCAAGTCTAAGGCAAATTGCTGCTCATCGCCTTTGATAATTGTTCAGATTTCATTCACAGATATTAATGTTTTCTATTCAAATGCATAATAATGCTTGGTCAGTTTATCTGGTTACTGCCTTGGTAATCCTAGAGTCTTTATCGCTTCTGTGGAAAATAGATCTTGTGGTAAAACTTATTGCAAATGCTTTCCTGTGTGTATATGGAAGGGGCAATCCCAGCAAAGCACGATTGAGGTAAAAAGGAACTGAGACAGGGTGGGAAGAAAATCAAATACAAGGTAGTGCATTGTCAAGCTAGCCACGGTGTCGACAGAAAACACAGCTTGGGCAGGATCAGCCAGCCCAGATCCTACAAACTAAGGGTTTGTGTGTATTAACATACATCTTAAAAGAATAAAAAGGGCTGGGGGCAGTGGCTCGTGCATGTAATCCTAGCACTTTGGGAGGCTGAGGTGGGCAGATCACGAGGTCAGGAGTTCAAGACCAGCCTGGCCAATATGGTGAAACCCTGTCTCTACTGAAAATACAAAAATTAGCCAGCGGTCATGGTGCACGCCTGTAATCTCAGCTACCCGGGAGGCTGAGGCAGGAGAATCGCTTGAACCCGAGAGGCGGAGGTTGCAGTGAGCCGAGATTGTGCCATTGCTTTCCAGCCTGGGTGACACAGCAAGCAAGACTCCATCTCCAAAATAACAATAAAAATAATTTTACATTTTTGAATACTCACCATTAAGCAAGCATCATTCCCTATTCTTTATGGAGACTGACTCATTTGGTCTCTATAATAGCACTATTAGTAGCCCTGTTTCATGGCAGAGAAAACAGATGTACAGAGATGCTTGAAAGTGGCTGTGATAGTATTTAAATCCAAGGGGCTTTGTTTGAGAGCATACATACCCCAACCCTCCATCATATTGGCTTTCAGTATAATGAAGTGTTTTGCATATTAAATATTCCTCAGGTATTTATCAAAGGTCTCTGGAGCCATGGTGAGGGGATGTAGGACCCCTATAAAATCTACTGTGCATTTACATCAGAGTTTTTTCAAATTAAAATGCTTAGGAATTAAGTCCCACCAAGAGGGTATGTCTAAATTTTGGTTAGGTATATACAGGTTGAAATGTCGTAATGTGATAGAGGCGGGTCTTCCTGACCCTTTGGGTTAAATTCTATAGCCTCTCTGTTAATCTTCTCTTTGACAGCAGCCTTTTGGTAGTGCTGTTTATGTGTGTGTATGTGTATCACACATATACATAAATGTGTGTGTGATAGGACTATAGACGTGTGAGGTTCTTCAACCCACAAAAGTCAGCTGTACGTTGTGCCAGGTCTGAAGTTATAGCAGGAAAAGTCGGTGGGCCTGTCACGAGAAACCAGGTCTCATGTATGAATACTTTAGAAGATCAGAAAAGACCTTGTCAGTCTGGGTCAGATCTGAGGTTTAATGAACTTAATAATTATCCTCTCAGAGCACCCCAAAATATGCTGCTGAAGGTCTCAGACATGAGGTGAGGGAAGTCCTGAGACATCCCTTATTAAATCTGAAGGATCTTTCAGCCACAGGTTGATTAAGTATGAGCCTGGGATTACGTTAAAGTAAAAATTGCCAAAAACTAGACAATTACATTGCATTTTTGGTGCTATATGTTTATTTTCACTTTCTCTATGTCAGAAAATGAGGAACGGTCTGCTTTGTCTTCTTTCTCAAGGCTTTCTAGCTTTCTTCTGTTTTGCTTATTGCAGTCCTGGTTGGATAAACAGATATGCCCTGGAATGTCTCAGGAAACATAAATAGGGTATGTTGGATTTGACAGAATATCACAAGCTATTTCTGTTCACATTGGGTTTTATTATTCTTCTTAAAAATATACATGTATGTTAATATACACAAACCCCTCAAACCTTACTTTCTTGTGAAGTTATTTGACAATGTTCCTAATATTTAATAAATATTATCTAGGTCCAGTGATGTTCTCTAGTAACATATTAAAAAGAAAGTCTTAAAAGGCATTAGTAATACATTCTTGACAGATGATGCTGAAACAAGCTGTTCCTAGAGAAGATTCATTATAACATAGATTTAATATTAAAACAATGGACTTTATTCTTATCAACTGGATGCAACAGAAAGAGAAACAACTTATGAAACAACTTATGCTAGTGTGTGTGTGTGTGTGTGTATGTGTGTGTGTGTGTGTGTGCAGGCTTGTGCCCAGAAGATAAATGAAAATCTTACAGCTGTATAGATCCTCCGAAAAGGGGTGATGGTGGGGGTGGTGGAATCAGACCTCGTAGGTAAATCCAGCTACCTGTCTAGTCACATTTAGCAACTAACCTCTTATGTCATTAAAACTTAGAACTAGAATAGATTCCACGATTTTATAGATGAGAACAGTGAGGCTAGGGAAAGGAATCGCTAGTTGGAGATACAGCCAGGATTCTACCTTTATCCTAGGTCTTCCAATAGCCAGTTGGGCCCAGATCATAAATCCTTAAAGTGTTCAGAAGAATGCTTGGAGGCTTAGGCTCTGCTTCTCTCTTTGGCTAAGGAATAAGTTTTAAAAATGCATATTTATCAATTATTTGGACTCTGAATTTAATGCATTATTATATGTTCTTGGGCAATCTTTATACTATCCTCGGAATTCATAAGGAAGACTAATAAGCAAATGCTGTCCTCAGTTTCACAAAGGGGGAATTATAAAAACTATAGATTCGTGATCTCGATGTACACTCTTGGAAAAATGCTGGAGTATGTTATTAAGAAGCTGGTCGATGAACACATAAGAAAAGAAAGAGGTGATCACTAGAAGCATCCATGATTTTCTAAAAGCAAGACATGCCAATTAACCTCAGTTCTTATTTTTTTTGGGGGGTGGACAGAGTCTTTTCTGGGGGGTTTGGGGACAGAATCTTGCTCTGTCACACAGTCTGGAGTGCAGTGGTGTGATCTCAGCTCACTGCAACCTCCGCCTCCCGGGTTCAAGCAATTCTCCCACCTCAGCCTCCTGAGTAACTGGGATTACAGGCACATGTTACCATGCATGCCACCACGGCTGGCTAATTTTTTGTGTTTTTAGTAGAGACGGAGTTTCACCATGGCCAGGCTGGTCTCGAACTCCTGACTTCATGATCCACCCACCTTGGCCTCCCAAAATGCTGGGATTACAGGCATGAGCCACCAAGCCCAGCCACCTCAGTTCCTTTTTTGACATCTTTACTAGACTGGCAGAAGGAGGGTGGTGATGGTAGGGCAGGTAGTGTAGACATAGAGAATGGCAATAGTGTAAGTCCTATGAAAACATTTCCCCAATAGCCTCCGGAATGACCTAGAAAATACAGGCTGTGTATATGTATTTGCAGCTGTTAGGACAATGCCATTCAAAGACAGTCGATCTCTGGAATGTTATCAACAAAGAGGAAATTGTTTAGTATCAACTTATAGGTTTTTGTTTTTCCTATCCCTGTCGTGTTCCAAGTATTTATCAATGACTTGAATGAAACATTGACCATCTGCTTATCGAATTTGTGATGACACAAAGCAGAGGTCAGCTAATGTGACAAATGATATAAACAAGTTTTAAAAGATCTTGCTATCTGGAAAGATGGATTGAAACTAACAAGATAAATTTAACAAGGATAAACGCAGAGTCTTGGTTTTAGGTTTGAAAGAAAGCTTGATTTCACAAAAAGAGGATGAGAAAGAATTGGTCTGAGGGTAGTTCACTTCATAAATATCTGAGTGGATTTAGCTGACCATAGACTCTACCAGGCCAACATGGTATTAGGTTGGTGCAAAAGTAATTGCGGTTTTTGCCATTACTTTTAATGGATAAAAATGTTAATTTTAATACATATACATTTTAATTTAATAGATAACAATGTTATATACTCTGTCTACCTATCTATCCATCCCTATCTATTAAGAGGATCTTATCTTCAGAGCAATCTGTCCTCTGCTGGAGAGGAGATCATCAGAGCACTGTAGTCAGTTCTGGGTTCCATGTTTACAAGAAATATTAACAAATAGAAGAACAAAGACCACTCTGAAAAGTGTTTGGACATCTTGTCAACTGGAGATTGATTGAGAAAGTCGACAGTGCATTTAGAAAAAGAACAGTTGGGGAAGTAATAACAACTGTCCTAGACATTTGAAGGCATCTCAAGGAGAAGATGAATGGGATAATTCCACTGTGTTCTAGAGGGCAGAACCTATAAATGATGTGACAGGGAAGCAGATACTGACTCAATGTAAAGAATATTATTTTTTCAATAGTTAGAGGTATCTACATGTGGATAAGACAGCTTTTGAGTTAGCCAGCTCCTGATCACTGGTGGGCTTCAAAGCAGAGGTTAGGTGACCACCTGAGAATCAAGATGCTGGTAAGAAGATTCTAGCACAGAATGGGTGGATAGACCAGAAGATCTCCATACTTGCTTCCAACTCAGAGATTCTGAACCCATTCCCTGGGTTAAGCTTTCCTAACCGCCAAATGGTGCTCGGCCTTGACTCCCATAGCCACTGTTCACATTGTCCCCCGGCTTCCTCACTCCCTGTAACTCTGTAGAAGCAGATGGGGAAAGGAAAATAAACTGCTCTAGGGAGGATTGGGGTTGTCTGAAAGTTCTGTGCGTTCCAGATCTCAGCTCTGAGACCTCCAGAAAGCAACTGCCCCTCCAGACAGCCCAAATGCAGGAAAAGATTTCTGAACTTCAAATGAAAAGGAGAACCACTACTTCTTTGAAGTGCATGTGTCAAAGCTTTAATAAGAGCTAATAAAATTGTTATGTTGGGTTCACATCTCCTGAGAGCATCAAGTCAAAGCCTCCCTGGGGAAAGAAACTGTTATATAACTATTCTTACAATTTTTATTTTTTTTGAAATGAATCTCTGATTAAAAGACCACAATAATTATTTCAGTTTAACGTAGAGTACTAATTCAATCGCAATTGATTTCTTCAGGTTTTATTTGCAACAGAGAAGGTGTCAAGTAGTCACTAAACACTGAATAAAAGATAGAGCCACCTAAGTGAGCAACCTGGCTGTGGGTAGATGGCTGTGTGTCCTTGTCTCCTGGGAGTCCTTCCTGTCCCAAAGCTTCTAACAATGGCAATAGTTAATTCTTTCATCAGTGAAGCGTTTAAATTTCCAGAATGATTTTACGTAGACAAGGACAAGCCGCTTCTAGGAGCCTGCAGGTGCACTGACCACTAGTCTTTGGAACCAAGGGCTGCCCATGGATGTGGAGGAGCAAAGGGTGAGGTACGTCACCTGCATACTCAGAACCTGTGCTGACAAAATAAAATGGTACCCAGCACCCAGTCAACCGGTAGGAGTTTTGGCAAGGAGCAGAACCCAGGAAAACTGACAGGCTGTGTGCCAGTTATCATACTAGAAAGTGGGTATGATTATCCCTAATTCCCAGCTGAAGAATAAAAACAAATTGCATCAAATGATTGCTCCTGGCCATGCAAATATTAAATGGCAGCGCTGAGACTTGAACTCCAGGCAGTGTGATTGGTTCTCACTACACCTCATAGCCCCTAATGGAGTATAATTTCAGTCCATGAAGGGGTGGCCAATGAGATTCTTTCCAGCTTGGAGCATATGCACTCACCTGTGAAGATGCCTCAGACACCAAGCTGACATCTGCCATTTCTGATTCCCCAAGGAGAGGAGGAGGGGTGTGCAGCCAGGAAAGAGAGGGGTTAAAGGCAGCAGAGCGCTAGGGAGGGCAAGTGCTCTCAGTGACAGGAGAATGTACTCACACACAGCCCAGAGCTCTGGAGCAGCCTCCGGCAGAAAAAGGGCAACATTGGGGGAACACATGGAAAGGAGGGACCAGTTTCTGAAAGCCATCTGGAGAGTTGGAGGCAGGGAGGACTCCTTCCTGGTCTGAACCATTCAACCAAACTCTTAGAGGCACGGAAACTCCTTCCTATGACTTGCCAGGGTTCTTTGCCAGCAATGTTTCTGAGTCGAGGAAAGGGGCAGAAAGGGGAAGAGGGAAAATATGGGGAAGATGGAGCTGAATGGGATGCTTGTGAGAAAGCAAGGGGGAAGACACAATAGATTCTGCTCTTCCCTTAAAGGAAAGAAGCCATTCTTGGTTTTATTTTTGATGCATGGGGAAATTTTGAGCTTATCTTACTTACCTGATGTCTGTGCCTAAGAATTTAAATATTTGTGTCCTTTGGATAAAGCATAAATGCAGGTTCTGCTCCTGTGCAGCGAGGGACATCTAATCAGGGTGGGGGAGGAAAGGATTTCAGTGAGAAAATCCCAGGGAACTTGAATCCTCATTAGCTCATCTCTTTGTCCTTGGCCAGAATAGTAGTTATTATCCCAGTTGGAGGAGGATCTAGTGTCTGGGACTTCAGCAAGTTCACGAATCACCTGGGGATCTTACTGATGTGGAGTTTCTGATTTGGGAGGCCTGGGGATGGGGGATAAGATCCTGCTTTTTCTGCCCTTTCCCAGTGATGCAGCTGCTGCTGTTTCTGGACCACATTTTAAGTAACAAGGTGTCAATCAGTTCTGCAGAAAGGGAGCCTGCACTCCAAGGTCTCACTGTATTCACAGTCAGGAAGTTTATCTATTTGACGGAAATGCAGCATGGACAACTAGCTCTTATCACTCTGCTTACACCAAACGTGCAAAATAGCTGGCGAACCTTCTCTTCATGTTGATCCTTTGATTCTTTCAAATTTCGTGGTGGAAGCAGGAGACAATACAATTCTTGGCAGGCTAGAAAGGGTTGGTTCCTGAGCTGCCCCTGTAAGCGCAGCTGGACACCACTCTAAATGACTGATTGGAAGGACAAATGTGGATGGAAATAATGATGATGGAGAGAGTTGGGAAGAGTCTACGAGTTGGTTTGGGGTTTTGCAAACATATGCTTCTTTTGTGTTCCATATTCTTTTCCTAAGGCTGATTCCTGTGTTGCTGTTGGGGGAATATGAACAACTGTGCACATCTGTCTCCTGGGCTATTCTTTGTGTTCAGCTGCCTGCAAGTCAGAATTGGGTTCTTTTCAGGCAGATCCCTTGGTAGGAGCATGTGATGTGTACTTCTGTATGGGGAACCCCCAACCAGCTTCAGTGCTTTTAGATGGGTTGAATTAAGGTCCCATCTGCCCAGGTGGAAACATTCTGTGCTAATTTGGAGCAGAGGTTGAACCTGCATCGCAGTTCCTGCTTTCCAAGCCTTCTGGGAGGAATGTAGCAGGGACCTCTTCCCTTTGATTCTGCCCCTCACCCTCAAATCTCTGGTCATGATAATTTTTTCTCCAGCCCCACAAAACTATATATCTTCTCTCACAGGTCTCAGTTAGAACCTAGCTGGGCCTTTTCAGCACTAGGGCTTATGTGTCCTGTGAACATGACAGATTCTGCCAAGAAGAAATGACTTCTGTTTTCCTGAAACAGAAAGGTTCCTTAGATGACACTTCTCCATAACGGCAGATCATGTAAACCCAGGCAGACTGCAGGGTATTAATATACTGGTTAGTCACCAAGCAATGGCCCCTTCTCCTATGGGTGCTCCCACCAGCCTTCTTTGACACTTACAGGGTAGGAAGCTACTCTGCACTTAGCAACTCATCCTTGATGCCTCAAACATCTAAACCTCAATCCTAGGATACAGCTGGAATGAGAAGGACTTGACTAATGAGCACTTAGACTAGGATTCTAGACCAGACTTAGCTAGTCGTGAGGTTTTAGGTAAGTTACTTAACTCTATATGACTCAGTTTCATTTCCTTGAGTGTGAGGGTTTTTGACTCATTCATTCATGTATGCATTCATGCAATATATACTAATTCAATGTATATTTTACATTCACCATAGAAGTGCTCTATGGGGCTCTGTAGAAAATAGAAAGGGAAAAAACACAATACTTTAAAGCATCCACTCAAAAAAGAATACCTTCCTACTGAAACTATGCCAAGAACTGGCAGCATTGGCATCATTTGGAAGCTTGTTAGAAATGCAGAATCTTGGGTCCCACTTCAGACTATGCATCAGAAACTACATTTTAACAAGATCCCCTGGGTGATTTGTGCACCCATGAAAGTTTGAGAAGTACCAACTCCATGGGTAATATTGTGTTCTCTGCTTTAGCGCATATTGTCTCGTACCACACATCCTTTTCTTTAAGGAGCTCATAATCAAGAAAGAGAGCAAGAGATTTTGACAAATCCCTACTCTACAATGTTCTGAATGTCTTAACAAAGATGGGAAGAGAATACTATGGAAATTTAGATGAGCCAATAATCGACCATGCCATTCATTCATTCATTCATTCATTCAAGAAATACTTGAACATTTGCTATGGGCCAGGTACTCTCCTACATGTTGGAGAAATAGAAATAAATCCGGAGGAAACATCTTTATTTTTATGGAGCTTACATTTGAGTAGGGAAAAACATATAATAAACAACTTTAAAAATTTATAATTCCAGATAGTGATGCGTGCTGTGAAGGCAATGAACAGAGCAATGTGGTGCCTAAGGAGTGGGGAGTAGGAATTACTTTTGGTGAGTTGGTGTAGAGAGGCCTCTTTGAGGAGCTGAGACCTAAGTGATGAAGAAACAATAATAGGAAGATCTGATCTGCGGGAACTGGGAGAAGAGGATGATAAGGAAGGAGGACAGCAAATGTACATGCCGTGGATAAATCTGACCTCTTTTTGGTGTAGCAGCAATCAGATGTGTTTGGTAAGAGGTGAAGGTATAGGCTTAGCAGGGGCTGCTCAGGCCATGGTCAGTGTTAGATTGAATTTCACTCAGAGTAATTATAGTAATACGTACAGATATAGATTGAAAACAATTAATTCTGGTTGCTGTGTGGAGACTAGATTGTAGAGGGTAAGGCTGTAAGAGGCAGACTAGGCAGAAGGCCCCTGCAGTCATGCAAGTGAGTGACGATGGTGACTTGGACTAAGATGGCGGGGGTGGCATGGCCAATGGATTGGGATACACAGTGTCTTGGGGGTAGGATCAAAGTACCTGGGGAAGATCTTTTAGAGGAGTCTGTGATGTGATGAGATGGGCTTTGAAGAATGTGCAGGAAGTCACTAGACAGAGATTCAAAATTCCAGGTTTTGAAGACCAAAAGTGTGGAGTCATGTATTTTGGAAGCAGAAGTTGGTTCATGGTATTCTTCTGAAAGAACCAAGACAAAAGTAAATAACCTAAAGTGCATATCTCTCATAGAAATGCAGTTCTTTTCATTTTCAATGGCAGCCCTAAAATGTGTGGTGACATTCCTGATTTCTATGCAACCTCTCCAAATCCCTTTACCAAGCTCTATATTACAAAAGTCTAATCATCTGGGAGAAAAGAAAGGCTGCTCTCCTTTTTTCCAGTAAATCAGACTTGGTCCTGGATCTGCTCAGCTATGCCTACTCTTAGAGAATAAACTATTTTGGTCTTCTGAGCAGTACGTTTTCAGCACCAAATTCCAGATTGCCCCAGAAACCATTCAATCCAAGCAAGAAAATAAATGTGAATATCACTAACTCAGCAGCCTGGCACGGCAGACGACCCCATTACGTCAATCACCATCAGCAGATCACTGTAACTGGTGGGCTGTCATCCACCTGGAGATTAATTGCTGAGGACCTGTTGTATGTATTAATAGCTCATTTATTCAGATGGATCTTTCACCCATTGATCTTCAATCCCTGCATATGGCCAGGTAGCTATTGCTCTTGTGATCTGACTTCTGGAGCCAATCTTTCCTCTAAAAACCCCTTTGGGATTTCTTAGCAAGCGTAGCAGCCCGCATGTAGATGCTAAGTCCACAAACCACAGCTGCAGTCAATCTTGTCTCATCTCCAGAGAGTCAAGGTATGCTGCTGCTCCCTACCTTCCTACAATTTGATTGATAATATCTCAAGTTCCAAATCTGCAATCAAAGCACTACTGTCAGGCTGCAATCTGAATACTTACTTGAATAGCTTCAGCACCTTGCCCCTTGGAAATTTGAGCTTCCTTCTTATCTTCCTGCCTTCCCTGTGCCAGCTGGCATCGTTGGACTGGATAGAGAACCTGAGGTCACCTTAACCCTTTAAGTGGCTGCCCTTTAAGTAACAAGGTGTCAATCAGTTCTGCAGAAAGGGAGCCTGCACTCCAAGGTCTCACTGTATTCATAGTCAGGAAGTTTATCTATTTGACCAGCTAACTCTTACTCCTCTGTTATGGGCTGAATTGTGTTTCCCTAAAATTCCACTCTAGTGGAGTTACTTCACTCTAGTAAGTGGCTTAGTCTTACTCCTCTGTTATGGGCTGAATTGTGTTCTCCTAAAACTCACATGTTGAAACCCTACTCCCCAATACCTCCAAATGTGACCGTATTTGGATATAGGGACTTTAAAGGGGTAATTTTGGTGAAATGAGATAATATGGGTAAACCCTAACCCAATATAATGGGTGTTCCCATAAGGAAAGGAGATTAGGGCACAGACATGTAAAGAGGGAAGACATTGAACAAAGATGACCACCTTCAAGCTAAGGAGATACGCTTCACAAGAAACCAACCCCACAAACACCTTGATCTTGAACTTTTCACCTCCAGGACTGTGAGAGAATAAGTTTGTTTAAGCCACTTAGTGTGTGACACTTAGTTATGGCAGCCTGATCGGACCAATCCACCTTATTTCAGGTCTCACCATACCTGCACCTTTTCTGAGAAGATTTCCTTAACTCGCCAATTAGCTTAGGTCATCCTGCTATCTGCTGCCATTTCTGTCTTTTCACTGCCCTAACATTCATTATGTTACAATTACTTATTTAATTACTCATTTTTAAGAGCTTGTCAGCTCCATAATGCCAGGGATGCCTGTCTTGTTCACTGCTTTATTAGGTAAGGAAACTAACTAATTGATATTTATTTGTAAATAATACAAATAAACTTCCAAATCTCAGTGACGGCACAATAAGAATGTTTCTCATTCATATCACAGTCCAATGTGGGCCCAGGATTCAAGCACTCAAGTCTTCATCTGTGGCTAGATTTTCCTCTGCTTCTCTGAAGGGCTCCAAATTTAGCTGGTAGATGTGGAACAAGAAAATGATCATTGGTGGGAGGTTTCCATGAACCAGACCTGAGAATTGAGAACCTTACTTTTGTTCATATTCCATTGGCCAAAACCTAAGTCACATAATCTCAGCAAACTGCAAGGAAGGCCAGTAAATGTAGTCCAGTTGTGTGTCTAGGGAGCAAAGGAGAACATGGCTATTGGTGAACAGGAGCAGTTTATGCTATGACCACTATATCTCCAGCACCAATCATACTGCCTGACTCATAGTAGGTATTTAATAACTATTTTAATTAATTAACTCATTAATTTTCACAAGTCACACACCTAGCCTTAGGTGGAACTAGAATGCTTTAGAATTGTAGTCCCTGCTTTCTCTATCCAGGGGCTTTTCATTAGACAATGTTATCTCATTTGTACACACTTGGAAGAGGAAAATCTCTCAGTCTTAAAAATCCCCTTGCAAGAAACAATCTCAACCAAGGAAGTTATTTCATAAAAAAACTCAACCAAGGAAGTTATTTGTACTGAGCAGGCAGCTTGGTATGTGTTTTTGCCATCTTGCTACAGTTATTCATCTCTATTAGACTCTAAGCTCCTAGAAGGCAATGCATTAACCATCTGGGTATCCCAACTTCAAGCCCAGTGCCTGGCACTTGTCTAACGTTCTTTCAGCCAACATTATTGAGCATTTACTATATGTTGCATGAAGTGCTTCACATCCGTGAGCTCATTAAATTGTCCCATGAAGTAGCAACAATAATTGTCTGTTTTTAATATATTGAAACCCAGTGCTCAGAGAGCTTGAGATAACTTGCCAAGGGTCACAGAACTAGAAAGTAGTTAAAGTAGGACACAAAGTCAAGTACCTAGGTTTTCAAAGCCCATGATCTTAATCGTTATTCCAAGATGCCTTTCGCGTGCATGCTGTTTAAGTTGAATGGAAATTGGCCATGGGCATCAGAGCTGAGTTGGCTGCTTTTGTGAACCTGGTCTTATTCTTGATTTCAAGATTATATGTCTCTCATTCTCTTGACAGCAGAGGATGGGCTGTACACAGCATGCCTAGCACAGAGCCTGCTGCATAGAGGATCTTCAATAAATGTGTGTCTCTGCTCTCTACAAGGTTAATGAACCACAATATAAGGAAGAAAAGGAGTAGTCAACCTGCCTATACTGGTTGGTGCAGGCTTCCCCAAGTGCCCACCCACACACTGCCTTCACCTGGCCCCCTGACAAACTACTCTGCCCAGAGCTCTTCTTGGTGGGTCCTAGCATCCTTTGGGAGTGAAGGACCCTTGTTTCCCTCTGTGAGATTGATGGTGGTAGTAGAGAGAAGGAACTAGAGGTTTCTGATGGAATTTTCATCTTGAAGATAAGATAGAAAGGAAGAAATATTCCTAGTGAGTCCAATTCTCTCAGGAAATAAGACAGATGTCTTTTCCTCTGGTCTTCCCCCTCCATTCTTCTGAACCCAGCTGCACCACAGCATCCCAGGTCCCTATTCTTGATAGCCTGTGGAGCTCAGAAGTAGCAGTGTTCAGATTCTAGTTCTACTATTCTGGCTTCTGGGAAGCAGAGGCTGAGGCCTATCCTCCCAATCTCTTCTCAAATCCATCCCATAGACTGCATCGGAATGAAGAAATTCAATTGCATGCAGGTAAACTTCTCTTAGTGCATTATTTAAATTTTTTTGGTAATCCTCAAAACGGCATTTTACCCACGATATGTTATCAGTGAGCTCTCTGGGCAAATAATACACTAAAAACAAAATAAATAAAATAATGTTCATTTTGTATACATTTGGCACAAGTGAAGACCCCTTCCTGTGTGGGTGCTTAGCTGAATTATTTTTGCCTGCTGGCATTCCTGCCCCTAAAATGAGCAAGGCTGCACAGCTCGTCGAATGTGAGGAGGTCAGGCTCCATCATCTCATGGATACATGTGGCTCTCTCTTCTTCCTCAGGTGGATGAGATGCAACTTACATAATAAAAATGGAAGCATTTCAGGCAATATGACAGAGCCATGTGTAGATGAAGAAGGATTTTCAGCACCTCTGCAGGAAACTGGAATTGGCTAATGGTTCCTCAGTATATGGAGAGAACTGATTTCATCATCCTCAGCAAAGTTCCCAGTGCTGCAGGAATTCAAGCTTTACAGCTTTGCTCCTACAATTGTCAGGAGCCTCTTGGGGGATGGCAAGTACAGAGAAGACTGAAGAAAGACATATTCCAGTCACCCCCAAGTTCATTTCCACTTCAGGCTGAGGGCCTGCTGGCCGAGGGAAGCTCTGTCTCTTCTAATTTGGTTTGAATTGAGACCATCCATCCTGGTCGAGCTGCATTCCAGGCTTTTTTCTTGCTGATGTCAAAAGGCTGAATGTGGACTTCAGGACGGCTTGAGGGCTGTCTTGCCTGCTAACACTGATTTTATGATATGCTAAACATAACATTCAATAGCTATTACTTCCACTGTCAGAAAAACAACTTGAGCTATCTATCTTCCTCCTCAGACTATATTACATTTCTCCCTGCAAATGACAACGCATTATAATATCTTTTATTATAATATTACTTATTTATCACCAAAGGTTTTCCAGCATTAATGCTGAGGGCTCTCCTTCTTTATCTGCTTTTTGGTTTGTTTGTTATGAATGTCACATTTTATTTATCAAGATAGGCTCTGTTCAGAATTTGTGGAGCCATAGTCTTCTGATTTACTTCTTATGCAAACCTGAGCTTTTATCTCATTAGATTTCTCAGCACGTAATGAGCACAGGATGGACAAAGTGTTCTCCATTTTTCTTTTTCTTTTTTGAGACAGAGTTTCACTCTTGTTGCCCAAGCTGGAGTGCAATGGCGCTACCTCGGCTCACTGCAACCTCCGCCTCCTGGGTTCAAGCGATTCTCTTGCGTCAGCCTCCCAAGTAGCTGGGATTACAGGTGCACGCCACCATACCCAGCTAATTTTTTGTATTTTTGTAGAAATGGGGTTTCACCATGTTAGCCAGGTCGGTCTCAAACTCCTGCCCTCAGGTGATCCGCCAATCTCAGCCTCCCAAAGTACTGGGATTACAGGTGTGAGCCACTGTGCCTGGCCTCCACTTTCTTGCTTTGTCTAAGGACCCAAAGGGAAAGCATCAGGATTTAGGATTATGGCACTTAAATGTTGAAAATGAGTTCCTGGGGTCATCTGTGCCAGTGCCCCCCTCTCTTACGACAGGACTTTAACCTTGATAGTCCCATTTTAGCAGGAACTCTGCCAAAGGAGCTCCCGTAATAGTTCTTGGTGTCTTGTTCCACAGTTCAGCAGCCTTCCTTCTGAGAAACTCTTCCTCCACATCCCCCTCTAAATTAAAGCTATTTCCTTAAGTCCAGTCAAAAATGTGATATTCTACTGAGACATTGTTTCTCTAAGAAGGATACTGGAAACCCCAATATAGAAAATCTCTTAAATGGCATACACACTTGGAGGCAGTTATTTGTTTTACAATAAAACCAAAAACCTAAAATCATGCTTCCTTGAAGAATATCTTCCTTAGTTCTCTTAAGTGACTGTGTATACATCATTAATGAATAGACAGAAAAGCTTTTCTTTTTCTTTTCCCTCTGTTGGGAGTAGGTAGATGTGCAGACAGAGAAGATAAATTAAAGTGCCAGCAAACTAATGTTTACTGAAAGTTTGACAGAATTGCTGATATGGTCCTTGGAAAAAATAGAGATATCCTTACATTGATACACTAGTATAAAAACATCAATTTGCATTCCACTTTGCTGGAAAGAAATGGGGTTCAATTGTACTTGAGAGTGAACCTTTGCCTTAAATTTCTCTAGAAATTTCTCTAGCACCTAAAATCTAATGGAGGCTGAGCCCCAGTTAAATCTGGCCTTGAACAAGTGGATAAGTGAGGGATATAGGAGTTGTTTACTCTCCTGATTTATGCTTTTTTTCCATCATAAAATGACCCCATCCTATCCTGCCTTTTCTCACCTGGGCACCCAGTACTAAAACAATGCTAACTTTTTCTGTCCTGTTCCAAAGATGATACCTGAGAGACTAATGGTTGATCAAAGCCTGAGGCATTACTCCCTCCCAGGCTGGCTTACATTTCAATAGCAGACTATGGGAAAGCAACATTATTATTCAAAGAATGATACTACCATGGTGGAAATTCAGACATCACAGAGAACTGAAGGAGGATATACTTAAACTAGTGCTGGAAGCAGAGGGGACTCTCAGAAAAGGATTTCAAATCAATCCTTATCAGGGATTCAAATCCTTCTGTCCATGAGACCACATCAAAATATCCAGTTGAGCAATCCTTCCTGCACACCACATCTTGAGGCCCTCCCTTCCTTGGCAACATGCCAAGCACAGGACAAAGGCAAAATGCAACACCTTAGCCAATGCAGACGAGTATGTTGAACATCCACACAGAACAAGACACCAGGTACTTTCAGCTGTTTTCCCCAAAACAGGTGCTGATGAGATGAAAGGCTTGCCCCTGATTGGAAGAATGTGTTGGCAGGCTTGTAGTTGCCATTCTTACACCCTGGCCTGCCCACCATCCTCATAAGAAGAGAAAATGGCGCAGCTGAGAAGTTATGCCTTATCATGGTGGGGAAGGAGGAGTGGTTTCAGTGTGACGTGGCTGACTGTAACTTCTTGGGTACTGTCAGAAACTCATATTCCAGTCTCAGAGTCCTGCACTCTCCATTGAGCCCTTGAGCTAGCAAGGCACTGAGGATGTTAGCAGGCTCTGTGAATTACTCACAATGCAGAGGGACTCTTCCTAAAGCAGCATAGGCTTGTTTCTGAAATACAAAATGCAAGATTGGCAAAGTAGAAAAAAAGGATATTGAGACTATATATTTTGTTAGATTTGATGGCCTTTCCTATACCTGACTCTTTGGTGTTGTGCCCGCCCCTGCAACCCCCCCAAAAAAGATGATGAATTGAAAACAAGGGCCCTATATTCAGATGAACAGTGTCCTTGAATTTCCCCCTTGCCCCATTTTCCAACAGTCCAGCTTCTATCCTTTCTCCTCCTGTCTATTATAATAAGTTTGGTTGGTTTGGGTAGATTTGTTATCTCAAACTACCTCTGAGTCTCCTTTTTAATCTTGGAGGAAGGACAACAGATCTAGTCATCTTACTTTTGATGAGTCTTGGGCATTTCCTTCAGTGACCATGGCCACCAGATGTGTAGACTCTTCCTCCTTGACACTATTGTCTCATTGATGGGCTGAGTTCAAGGTGTCTCCAAAAGACTGCACTGCTG
Organism: Gorilla gorilla gorilla; assembly: GCF_029281585.2. Lineage (NCBI taxonomy): Eukaryota > Metazoa > Chordata > Mammalia > Primates > Hominidae > Gorilla > Gorilla gorilla. Next base: position 48,450,539 of record NC_073224.2, on the reverse strand, counting down.
GAAGACTGGTAATCTTTTTAGTACATTAAGATGAAAACAATCATTTACGAGCTGTGATTTGTGAAATGGTGCAATAACTATTTGCACATTGTTTTCTATTGACCTATAGACCCAAAAACTGAGCTCTCTGAAGCTACTGGTGAGTTCTGTGGGGATGGAGAGGAAGATCCCCCTAAATGCCTTACCCTCTTGGCATCTAAGTCCACCTGGGGTATAGCCTACCTGATTCTTTTGGATTTTTTTTTAACCAGGTAAGTTATTTACCCCTGTTATTTATTAGAGGTGCCTCTTGCAATGTTAAATTTGCTTCTTTAAAACCATGTAGTTGATGACTTCTAGGTGAATGAGGTTGACAGAGTATAGGGGATGTGATCACCCCAATCTACTTTATCCTCTTAGTGTCATGGCTGTCAGCAAACTTTTTTTAGGGTCAAGTCCCAAGGGAGAAAATCAATGAAATGGTCTCTACCCTGGTCCAAATAACTCCAGATCCCATTTATCTCCCTTTCCGAGTACCTGCTTCCCCAAGTAACTAATTGGGATGGGATTTTTTTGATACCCACCTCTCCTTCTGCTGCCACAGATTCAATTCATGCTTTCAATATATATACATATATTTGCCTGGATGACTAAAAGAGCCCCCTGGCTGTTTCCCACCCCTGCCTCCAGTCTTGCACTTCTTCAGTTCATCCTCTATAATTTAGGCACAACAACTGTTCCGAAATGTGAATCTGATCATTTCCGTTTCTTGCTTAAAATTCTCTTCATTTATCTTAGGATAAAATCTAAGTTCTTAGCAAGCCATAAAAGACCCTTTATGGGTCCCGATCTCACCTTTTACCATCATCCCCATTGGAATTATATGTTACTGAGAGCACCCATCCCTCACCAGTGATTCCTTTCACATGCACTCCCACCTTTTTGGAATATTCTCTCTGAAACCATCTAGTCTTTTTTGGTTAACTTCTATTCACCCTTTAGGATTCACCTGAGAGATTTCATTTATCTTGAGGCCATTTATAGTTAACTGCTATGGATTAGGTTAGAGCTAGGTATCCGTTTTGGGGGTGCCCAACAACCTTCGGGTTTGTTTCTGACAGAGCAGTACCTCCCTTTGTTTATGTTTTCTGTTTGCTTGCCTTTTTGTCTACAGACATTAAGTTCTTGAGGTAAAGACTGTGTCTTAGTCATCTTTCTAACTTGGGTACTTGATCAATAGACTAGAAGATTAGCAAATACTGCGTGAATAAATGCCTGACCTATGTCAGTATAGACTAATTCCACCCAATTAAGTTCCTCCCTCCCTTGTTTCCTTCCTTCTTCCATTCTTCTTTTCTTCCTTTCCTCCTTCCTCCTACCCCTCTTTATTTCTCTTCTCTCTCTTATGGTTTGGAAGGTTTTTGTTGTTGTTGTTGTTGTTGTTGTTTTTCAGTCCTACATATGGTGTTACACTGGGCTTATCAATGGATCGTTTTTTGGATGAATGTCATCCCTGCTATTTCTTCCAGGTAACCCTGGTCAGAGTTAGAGCCCTTTCACTGCCTCCTCCCAGATTTTTCTTCTCTGATCATCATACACACACACACACACACACACACACACACACACACATATATGTACATGGGGATTCCACAGGGGAATATATATATATAAATAAATATATATGTATTTATTATACATGGCCATGAGTATTATCAAACAACTGGCACAATACAGAAAGATGATTACCAGCTTCTAAATCAAAGACTCTTAATTTTGTACTTCACTTTCCTGTCACACACTCCTGCAAGATGCTGAACCAAAAGTGCCCTTAGAACTAGCTGGGCTCCATAGAAGAACATAATATATGTTATGTATGTATTATGCACATACACATATCTGCTACATATATTATGTATAGATATACAGACACACAAACATACATACATATATATATATATGTATATATATATATATACATGTATCTATGTTAATATCATATCATGGCCAAGATAGTCCTGTTCTCTGTCACATTTGGTTCCAGTGGAGTTGGCGCAAAGCAGTGAAGATAAGGGATAGAGGAGTAGAAATGAGCCCCAAATGCTACATTTCTTAGGTAGAGTCTAGTAGGGTTCCATTATTTCCTCTCTCAATTCCCATTACCTCTGATACTGGGACATCCCCAGAGTCTTTGGTAGTCATTAGCATTGTCCATTAAATATTTTCCAGATGCATGATAGGACTGCACTTACTTGCCTAAATAGAAGCAAAAGGGCCACTTTCAGACAAACGCTCCTAGAGCAGAGATGTGATTCACCACTCTCAGAAAGCAGCTGCTCCATCAGCTTGGTCCCAGAGTGAGGACAATGATGAGCAAGCAATGACGAACAGGAAGGGAGGAAGGGACTAGCTTAATTGGGTGCAATTAGCCTACATTGACATAGGTCAGGCATTTATTCACCTACCATCTTGTACTGCCATGCACTAGGGTTGTGAGATGGAGCTTCATTATGTTAAGTCACTAAGATTTGCAGGTTATTGGTTACCACAACATAATCTAATCTTCCTTGACTGATGCAGAGCCACTGAAATCGAGTTTTCTCCTCACTAAATCCTCCGGGTGGGGATTCCACAGGGAAAGGTGGCCATGATATGATATTAACATAGATATATGTACATATGTGTATGTGTTTGTGTGTGATTACATATATATATGTGTGTGTGTGTGTGTATATATATATATATATATATATATATATATATATATATATATATATATATATATATATTTCCCTGCTGCTCCTGCTGCCCTGAGCTAACCTCTGTGGGTGGGGAGACATGGTTCTTCATCCTTACCTGATTTGTTCCTGACACTCTTATCAGTTGGAGCTTGAACCATTGCTTCGCCACCATGTACACCACTTCCTCTGGGGAACTGCTCCTGCCTCACCAGCCTTGAATGCAGGCAGGCTTCCTGCGGCATGAAGAAAGTCCATCTGCAGTAGAAGTGGGTGCTGTCAACACACACAGCAGCAGAAACAAGAGCTATGGAAAGAGAGAAACCTGACAGCTTTGTGAGCTAAGAAATCTCTCCCGGTTCTTAAACTAATCTCAGGTGTTTATCTAACAGTCGTAACAGAAATAATTCTTACTAATTCATCCAGCAATATTAAATCTTCTCTCTCTGAGTGATCGTGCTTTCCCATTTTTCTTCCCTTTATGCTATGGTGGCAAGTATACAAGTGACTCCAGGTCCTTGGTCGAGATCTTCTTGGTAAACAGGCACTCAGCTCTGAGAGCCTCAGGGCTATGCAATCATTAAATTCTCTTAGCCAGAAGTCAGATAGACACGCGCTTCAACTTCCTGAAGACAGCTGGAACCAAAGTAAGTAAAAAGACCTATAAGCAGATAAAATGCAGTCCATACAACTCATACTCAACCTCTTGAATATTACTCTAAGGATTATCTATTCATAAAACCTCAGAGTTAATTTCCTCTCATTGTACTTAAGATGATAATACTTTCTCAATTTTCTTCTACCTTAGAATATAAGTAGTCAATTCAAAAGGATGGAGAGGGAGTGCTTTTCCTCTTAGTGGTGGAAAGTGACACTGGCTAGTCCATCAAAGGAGAGTCAGAAAAACTACAAATGACAAGCAAAACGCTTCAAGACTGGGGCCATAAGATGTTAGAAAAACAGTGTTTTATGTAACTAACGCCTTCTGTATCTCTCTGAACATCATTGCTTTTACAGCTCCGTGCACAAGAAGACGCTACTAGTGGTGACCCTAAGTCAATATAATGTTAAATTATGTTTGGGATATTTGGTTTATTAAGGCAGGGGGCTGTTTAAGTTAATTAAAAAATATGATATGATGAATTGTTTCAAATGCTTGGCATTCAAGAAGTTAAATCCCCATTTTTTTCCTTGGCAAATTTATTTATGTAGAACAGTCTTTCTTTGATAGTGCTGAGTCCATGAAGTGAACTGTATTGTTTATCAATATAAATAATTTACAGTACGGACATATTTATCTTGTTTGTGTGCACACTGTTTAGTATGAGATAATGTTTGTGGATGTGTTTTGTAATCGGTAGAATACAATACAATGTGCTTTATCATCGTACTCCCTGGAAGTCCTGAATGACATTGATATTCATTGGCTTCTTCTTCCTTAGGAATCCCTGGATGAGCCATTCTCAATGTTTAGTGTACATAAAGTTCCACTGGGAAGTTGTTGAGAGTGCAGATTCCCAAGTCTCATTCTTAGTTATATTGATTTAATGGATCTGGGGTAGAATCCAGAAACCTGGATTTTAAATAAGGACCACCCCCCTCCCCTGTCCTGCTGTTCCAAATGATTCTCACACAGGCAGTCCAAAGTCTAACCTTTTACAAAATACAGCTCTCTGCTGGTCTACAGCCCCCAATTGCCCTGGGATGGTTCCCTTTTTCCCACTGGGCCTGAAAGGAAATCTTCCCGTCTATACAGTGCCTGTGTCGGAACCCAGACCTGAGTCATTGAACAGAGGGTGGAAATCATAAAATAAAATAGGATCTGGTTGAGGTGACTGGAATAAGTTGGAGAAAAAAAAATAAAGACTTCCTAAGTCAAGTTTTAGGTGGTGGTATAATTAGAACTATTATCCATTATTTATGTGGCAGATGATGTTCATGAGGTGCTTGATGACTCTGTCTTAATAGGCAGTGGTTCTGCTGAAGGAGAAGGTGACATTGGTCTGTTCTTTCTCCCTGCTGCTTCCCTCCCGCTGTCTCTACTCTTCTATTGAGCCCAGCTAGTTCTAATGGCAGTTTTGGTTCAGCACCTTGCAGGAGTGTGTGATAGAAAAGTGAAGTACAAAATTAAGAGCCTTTGATTTAGCAACTGGTGGCCATCTTTGTGTAATGTGCCAGTTGTTTGATAATACTCATGGCCATTCCTTGACCACCATCTCTGTGTTGGACATTTGTCATCTGTGATCTCATTAAATACTCATAACAGCCTTTCAAGTAGACTTTACCTCTTTAAAGATGAGGAAACTCAGGTTCACAGAGGTTAAGTGACCAGCCCATGGCAACACAGCCAATAAATAGTGCAACCAGGTGATCTGAGTCTAACATGCATCACCTTTCCACTACTTGTCCCCAAGAGCCCTCAAAGGGAAGAGCACGTTAGGGCTCTTTTGTCTCTGTAGGTCATCCTGGATCTCGTTAGTGCTTTGCCCTTATTATGGTCAATAGTGCCCCTTGCCCTCTCTTGCCAAATTCATTTAGTCTTCTCTGCTTTTTCCCAGTGTCATGGCCTAGATTGCTCTATAAAGGGGCACTTTTGGCAGAGCAGGGATCCGTCTTAACCCGAAGCTTTCTGAGAACAAAAAGCACTGGGTACGTGTCATCCTTCCTCTGTCGATGAACCCCATGAGCTTTGCTGTTGCCTTTGCTATGACTAGTAATTTTTTCCTTCTTTCACCTGAACATAGCCTTTCGAAAAGTCAAGACCTATTATGTAAGGTTGGCATGCCCTAGGAGAAAGGGAAAACACAAAGTTAAGCATAGTCTGTCAAAATCAGGGGCAACTGGGCTTGAAAAATCCTTGCTCTTCAGGGGCAGTGATATCCCGGTTTAGTGTAATGAAAGTCATCGTGCCCAGTGTCGTCTAACAATCTGACTTTAATGGGGTTACTATAGCTGGGGTAAAGCATTTTATATGGAACCAGGTTTACATTATCCTACTCTTTAGAGATCTTGCTTGCAATGCTGTTCAAATCCTTTAATCCATAAATAGGATTCCAGACAGCACTGGGCTGCCTTCCAAAACTGTAATCTTCCAGTATATGAATTATTACCAAAAGATTAGGGTGTTTCTAGTAATAACATTTCAAATAAATCAGCTTTCATGGAGGAACAACAAACTAATATTGGAAATAACAATATAAAGACATTTATATAGCCACTTGCTAGAATAACTTCCCTAACCAGGGGCTTCTTTTCTCATTTACATTCATTCTGTTTGAAAAGTCTTTTTTCATTTATTGTCAGCTGCTGGCTTTAGCCTTAAAGCATGCCACATGTTCCCTTGTCCTGGGACTCTTTGATGCCTGTGAAATCAGCAGTTCTGTCTACCTAGGGATGGTCGGAGATGTTGACTACTCCCCCTAGAAACTCTAGGTCCCTTTGGTCTTTCTCTTTGACTCTGAGGAAGTGTGTAGGAAAAGCTACACTTACATTTCAGGCTGGAAAATACTCTTTCGGGGCTTCATATCAAAGATTATAAATGAGATTGTGCTGTAGAAGAGAGAGTTCCTTGCATGGCTTTAGGGATTGAGTCCTTTTTGGTGGCACAGAGATCTGTTGACAGTAAAGATTTACTCAGCATGTATGCACCATGCTGATGACCCCAAGGCTGTGTGATGTGAGCAGAGAGGACTTGCCTTATACCTTGATGAATTCTGGCTACATTGCTCACCAGTCTTAGGAACACTGGGCAAATTTCTTCACCCCTTTTTTCCTCTATTTTCTCATCTATAAAATGGGGATATGTACTACCCTATGGGGTTATTGAAGTTAAATGAAGTATCAGTGGTAAAGTCAGAACTCCATACTATGAGTTTTTTTGTCTCCTTTTTACTGTTCTTTTAAACCATTTGAGTTCATGGTGATGTGGCTGATAGATAGTGAGGAGCTTCCCTCTCTTAGCCACAGATGGCTGCTTTGAGAAATACCTCCAGGCTAGAAGCAAAGATATTTGCTTAATGCCCATTTCTGTGACTCATGTCTGTGACCTTGAGAGAGTTGTCACACTTCTGGATCTCCATTCCATCTTCTATTAGAGAAAGTGTCTAGCTCCTTTCTACCTTGTTAGGTGAGAAGGCAGTAAAGTCAGTATTCATATATGAGCTCACATTTTAAGGAGACATTTCATAGTCATAGAATTTTAATGCTAGTAGAGGTTATCTAGGAAGAAGAGGAATTAACATTTATTAAAAGTACTCACCATGTTCAAAGTACCTTATATGCTTTGCCATATTTAATTTTAACAACCTCATTAGGGAGGTGGAGTTATGCCCAATTTACAGATGTGGAAGCTGAGGCTCAGAGAGTCACTTTTAGTTAATTTACTCCAGATTGCACAGCTAAGATGTGGTGGAGACAGACCTCAAAAATTATATAACTCCAAAGTCTTCCTATTGCACTGTTTTTACCCTCCATGATTCTTATTTTACAGATGACCAACAGAACTGGGACTTAAATCATTCATCCATGGACTTAGCTGGTTAGTGAAAAATGCAGGACTAGAACCTGAGTTTCCTGATGGCTATTCCTGTGCACCAGCTCCCCACCCAGCCCTGAGAATTGGTAGACATTGTCTAATGTCATCGTATGTCTTGTATTATTATTTCAAAGACGCTTTGTTTTAATTTCTGGTGGCTTTTCTACAGACACAGGCTCCTGACATTTTAGTTCTAAGACTCTCTTCTTATATGAAAAGGTTGGAATAGTTGATTTCTTTGGTTCCTGCTAGCTCAAAAATTCTGTTATTCCTATGACCCTCCATTCCCCGTAGTAGTTAATGATCTGTAAAGAAACACTTAAATGCGCCGGTTTACTACCTTCTCACTCTGCAACCTAGAGGGAAGCCAGCTATTAATTTTTTCTTTCAAAAGGGAGATCTGAGACCCACATTGCTTGAGCAACTAACTCAAGGACATAGCTCATCAGTGGCAGAGCCAGGCCTGGAATGCTCGAAGGAGGTTGTGTTTTGTTCACCTGTTAACCTCAACCCTTAGCAGAGGGGCTACTTGTTTACAGTAGAATAAATATGCTCGTGCATTAGTGAGCCATGAGTGAAGTTGAACCCAGGCTTCCCAACCCCCAGTATAGGCTTCCATTAGCAGGTCCCTCTTCCCCCAAACCTTTGGTAATGAAGGAGATTTGCCTGTTTGCTAAGTGCTTCATATGTTAGGTTACCTAAAAGCAAAATGGCTCCACAGAGTACATTTCAAAAAGTGGAGGTCTTATTTGTTATTTGCAGATCACTGGGGTGGCAGGTCTGAATTCAGACCTGGGAGGATGGATGAGTGAATTTGCACACACCACTCCAATCTACTTCTACTCTTTCAATTTAAGGCAGCATTATTATATTATTAATGGGATGGGAGAGGGGATGCCTGGAGAAGAGATATTTGTGAAATGTCTCTTCAGATTAAAGGAGCTTTGAAATGGAAAGCATTAGCCCTCTGATTAACTGAGCCCTGCACTTTACATTTTGGACTTTAAAATAAAAAAGAAAAGAGAAAAATCACCACTGTGTTTTTGGAAGCTTGTGTCATTTTTTTTTCTTTCCCTTTCCAGCCTTCCGCTTAGCTGCCCCGAAAGGCAGGCAATGATGAATGGCGCCTACTACAAAAGAAAGCCGCAGGCACACATGGGCCCGGTGTTGTTTCTGTCAGGGCAGCTCAAAGGGAAGGCCGCACCACAGGGTGAGTTCCCCCTTTTCTCCCTAAACAAATGTTGTTTTTACTGAAGTGGGGCCGGTCTGATTTAATTACAGGGGGAGAGAGAAAGAGACCATCCATTCTTCTGCTCCATGGAGAAGAGACATTGGCAGGCTTGGGTGGGATGAGAACCAGAATGCACCAGTCCTCAGGGCCCCTGGCTCAATTACTCTTTCTGCCTTGGTTTCCCCATCTGTCAAAACCAAAACAAAGCTTTCCTAGCTGTCTCAGGGGGTGTGGAAGGACTGCTTTTATAAATTAATCTGATGACACAAAGTGTGGGAAAGGGCAGAAAGGGGCATGAGAGGGTCTGTGCCAACCAGCGGCAATGACTTCATACATTTGTTTTCTGTCAGTATGAGAGGTGGGGACAGGGCTGGGTAAATGACAAGGGCTGAAACATATTTTTCCTTGGGGATTTTTTGGAATAGACCAGGTGCCACTCTTCATTTCCCCAAACACAGGCAAAGATACTATTGATTAGATGATATTTAAAATCATGAAGGCAGAGGAATGGACTTGACTTCCAGAAGACCTTTCTCAGATCAGGATTCTGGGACACAGATTTTCGCAAGCAAGTCTGTGTTCTGGGCACTGAAGACAATGCATCTTCATTGAAAGGCGCTCCATCCTTCTCCCAGCTTGCAGCACAGGGCTGGTTCCACTCATTAGCGGGCAGGCCCGTTTCTCAGGCGCTGGCCTGCTCTTCTTAAGCAACTATTGTCTCCTTTCCTATTCAGCTGTCAGCTCATTCCCTATGATGCTGCTGACTTTCAGCCTGAAAAGGGGTCTTTTCCCTGCTGGGCAGTGAGGCAAGCTCCACCCAAGGGGTTGCAGCCTCTCCTCTCTGCTTCAGAGAAAAAGCCGGCATCCTCCTAATACTATCCTGTGATCTTAGCTGGCCCTAGCCCAGTGAAAATAAGGAGATGTGAAGATGAGTACATTAATAACTCTTATTCATATTTCTAGATACCTCTAGGGTTGGGTAGACAGGTTATGTGGAGGCAAAATATATTAGTTTAGGAGTAGAAAACATGAAACATGATGACAAATCCACCAAGGGTCAAATGAACCGTGCATTTATTTTTAGAGATTAGGCAAAACCCCAAAGATTCCATGCAATGTTACCTGGGAGAAGGACTAAGGCTAAAAGGCCAGATTCTGAGGTTCTTGTTTTCATTGTGGAACTGACCAGTTAGTTTATCTGAGTCCAACATGTTGCAAGGCTAGTGACTGATGACAAATCACTTGGCCAGAGGGTGAGCCTAATGCCTCTCTGTACCAGCTTAAAAACAGATCTACTCATAGATGTATTGTGTTTTATGGTACATAAAAGAGTAGCAGTCTTAAATTTGGAAAATTGTATTATTCTCTAGACACACCTCTCACTAGTTTGCCTTCTGGATTCCAATTTATATTAAAATAGATTGAGAAAAGAAGAAGCAGAAAAAATATTGTAATTCTTTTTTTTTTTTTTTTGGAGCAGGGTCTTGCTCTGTTGCCCAGGCTGTAGTGCAGTGGTATGAACATAGCTCACTGTAACCTTGAACTCTTGGGCTCAAGAGATCCTCCCACCTCAGCCTGCTGAGTAGTTAGGACTGCAGGTGCATGCCACCACACCCAGCTAATTTTTAAAAAAAATTATGTAGAGACAAGGTCTCGCTTTGCTTCCCAGGCTGGTCTCAAACTACTGGCCTCAAGTAATCCTCCTGCCTGGCCTCACAAAGTGTTGGGATTACAGGCATGAGCCACTGTGCCTGGCTTTGTAATTCTATATAAACTGGAGTTTTAGTGATCATTGTTGAGAAAATATTTCCAAAAAATGAAAAATAATATATTGCAACCCCCAAACCAGTCATCTTTCTCTTTCCTCCTGGGGTGGCTCTGGGTAAACCTTGTTTGGAATGCCCCGGACAGGACAGACTGGCTGCAGCATTGCTATAGCATCTGTCCTGGGCTTGCTGGTGATGGAGGCAGGTGAAATCGTGGCTTGGGGAAGATAGAAAGGTGAAAAGTTCATGATATACTTGAAGCTGAAAAAATGAAAATTGTATATCCATTAGAGGGAAGAGAAGAGGGAATTTCTAAAATTGCTAATGGGACTAATTTGCCCGTTTTCCCTTGAGAGGCAGGTTCATCCCACACTTCAGGATGTTATGGATCTCTTGCAGTTTCCTGCTGTCTTATGAATTTTCTGTCACGTGGCATCTCTTCTCTCCCTTGCTTTATTCTTTGGCATCCCTTTTCTCCACCTCAGGCTTCCAGATAATCAGCCTCATGATGCCAGGTGACTTGCTCCCGTTCAGCATAATTGAGTCTTCACATTCACTTGAAACTTGGGGCCCTTTGGAGCTGGCCAAGCCTGGTAATTAAAATGTCCCCTTCATCTTTAATTGCTTCATTTAACATCTAGTGCAATGGTTTAGGAGGGCATGTGCCCTCTGCAACGATCTGGTGTGCCCTGGATAACTGACAAGCAGCACCTCTTGCCCCTGGCTCAGGAAGATTAGTCTGTTTGGGGGCTGGGCATCTTCAAATTCCAGCCATCATTTGACCCACTGTGCTTTCTCACTTGCTTGGGAATTGTAATTTTAATTTCCTCTGCCTTCCTGGGTGTCAAGTGAGGACAGTGTCTGCCCCACCCTCACATACAGAGAAGATATTACATCTCCCAGGAAACTTATCATTGCACAGACCACACACTCTTACCTGAATCAAGGTGCAAGGGAGTGGGGAGAAGCTCAGGGCTGGGAGGGAAAAATCTGAGTTTGAGTTGCAGCTCTGCAAGTTCCTAAGGGGGATGTGGGGGCCAGGCCCTTGCTGCATTCCCTCAAGCCTCACTCTCCTTTCTTGCAAATGGTGCAGTGACACCCACACCACAAGGTTACTGGGGGGACTAAATGAAGCAAGTGAGAGAAGTTTGGTAATGCCTTAAACAAATGAAAAAACAAATGTAAGTTAAGATTGTGGCACAGAGGCCATCTGGGATCATGAGTGTGACTAAAAGAGATGGCCTCTCCCTTGCATCCTTTAAGCATGGCTGTGGGAGGGAGGGCGGAAGAACCAGGCATGAGTTGGGTATGGCAGGAGTGGGTGATGATGCTTACAGGGGGAATGCTGCTGCAGGTGGCCTCAAGGTCATGATTCTTTGCCTCCTCTTCTCTATATTGATTCTCCTAAAGAAAGTTGGTTGGGTGGCAGGGGCAGGCCCCTTCCTGCCAGAGGGATTTCATAGTGCCACTGGAAATCATGGATGAGGTGGCAGGAATAGGGAGCAGAATCTCTTGCTGATAATTTGAAGAATTGGTAAATGTGAAAAGATAGGATTACATTTTCACAAATAATTTCATATGTTTAAGTCCCTTGGAGAAAGTCTAGCAAAGTGGTTGAGCATTCCTGGGAGCAGAGAAAATTATGTTGGGGTTACTAAGACGTCTCCATGTTGAAAGTGTAGAAAAAAAGGTAAAAGTATTGCCATGTCCCTCTGAATTTTTAAACGAGCCTAACGATACTTTGAATTGAGCAACTTCTACCTCTTAAGCATCAAAAAATATCAGAGCTTCCGTTTGTAGAACATGTGTGCGTTTGTGTGCATTCCTGTGGGTACCTGTGCACATTTGGGTGGATGGGATATGGGTAGAGGAGAATCCTTCATCTGGATGGGGATGAGATGATATGGGAAGAAAATGCTAAGAGCTGGGCATTTTGAACTGGCCTGGTGATTTGGAGAAAAATTGACCCTCGGTGAATGCCAGATTTTGCAAATAAAAATACAGGATGCCCAGTTAAATTTGAATTTCAGATAAACAACAAATACCTTTTTAGTATACATAAGTAGCATGAAATATTTAGAACATACTTATAGTAAATAATTATTTGTTGTTTATCTGCAATTCAAATTTGGATGGGCATCCTGTGTTTTATCTGGCAACCCTACTTGGGGTAGAGTGGTGTGCAATAGCAGTGTCCTTGGACTATGAACAATTATTAGTGTTCTTCCAGTGTTTATGGTGTCTATAGGAACCAGAAACTTGGGAGAAGAAGGTTTAAGACCTTGTACCCAATCAAGTGTTTGGAAAATATTTTGTCATATGCTGGAGAATAATGAATATGTTGAGAAAACCACCTGGTTATTCAGCACAGAATCACAGAATTCTGCATTTATTCAACACCAATCTTTTTAAATCCTTTCATTAACAAAGCATTTATTGAGCACCTAATATATCCCAGACATTCTGTTTGCTGCTTGAGTAACTAAGATAGAAAGCCAATTGTTATACTATGTTAGTTGGACTGCTTAGATTATAAGGAAAAGGGGGAGATCCATTCAAGAAAATCGAAGATGTCTTTTTCTCAGATAGTACATGTTTATCTCAGATTTCCTCTAAATTTCTGTTCTGTTCTCTTTTCTGCCAGCCAGCGTTTTCTGCTTACTCATTTTCCTCATGATCCCAAATGTCTACCATGGTAGCTAAAATTATACAGCCTTCCAGTTCCAACACCCACCCTCAGTATTGGCAAGTATCTCTACTTAGTTTAAATCCTTGAAGAGAACTGAGTTGGCCAGCTTGTCTTTTAAATACTCTGTCATAGGGTGCTCTGCAGATTTTGCTTTCATGGCTCTTGGGTCAAGTGTCCACCCCAGTTCAATCAGCTGTGACCAGGAGAAGGGGCAAGATGGTGCTGCAGATTGTCTAGTATATTCAAAGTAATTGTCTAGCTCCTTACTTTCTCTTCTTCTCACACATTTAGTTCCAAAAATGTCCCTGCCTCAGTAAGCAATTATTTTTAAAGCTTAGTGGTAAAAAGTATAGACTATGGAGTCAGACTGACTGGATTTGGAACGTGGTCCCATCATTTTACTTTTATTCTGCCCTTAAGAAAGTTATTTAAACCTTTCTATGCCTTAGTGTCCTCACCCATAAAATTAGGATAATGAGAGGAACCACCTCATAGAGTTGTTGTACAAATACATGGAAAGCACTTAGAATGGATCAGAAGGTGAGCACTTAAGGAATAGTGGCTATCATTATCAGCATTTTCACACATACAGGCATGCATTGACTCAGCCTCTTCCCATTAGGAGAAAATACGATGTCGTGACCTGTATTGCATCCAGAGTTTAAGTCAAAGGGCCACTTCAAAGGCTTATTTTCTAGGTGAACTCCATTTATTCCCTGGTAGCATTCCAATAGACTTAAAATGGTACATTTAATCAATATAAAATACCAGAGCAAAACACAAAATTATGATAATAAAGAAACAAAATATAATAAAATTGTAATACTGATCCTTACTCAGAAAAAGAGGGAGAAAAACATTATAGAACACCCACCTTATCTTGCAGGAGAGTCCTTCAGCCTTGCATATACGGTATCGTTTTGTTCCTCTAACAAGATCCATTTGTTGGTGATAAACTATTGGAAGAAGTTTGAGTAGCCCAGGCCTCTTTCTAAGACCTATTCCAGTTGGTGCATGCAAAGGCCAGCATCTGTTAAAATAAGGCTGAGTCTTTTAAGAACAGCCTAGCACCTTTTACAAAAAACAGCCACTTGCCCACAGACACAGCTATAAAAAGCTGTTACTGTCCTGCGAAGGTCAAATCCCATGTGGCCCACGGAAGCCTCAAGCCTCTGCCTTTGCTACACAGAAGCATCAGCCTCTGCTACACAGAAGCATCAGCCTCCCCATGTGCTACTTTCATGTACAAATGTCAGCCTTTGTGCCTATCTCAAAGGCCTCTCAATCAGTGCATTAACTGTTGAGGTTTTGGGGCTGATAATTGCTCTCACTCCTTAAATCCCCCTTTAAGTTTGTAATCAATTGAAAAATAGAAGAATAAAACATGGAGTTAAAACAATAGTAATACTAGAGTTGAGAATGCATGGTTTGTATTTGAAATCAGACTTATTTTAAATCACCCTTTCTTGCCTGTTAATCCGTAATAGTGGAAACAGAGAGACAAAAGCCTCCAAGCCCACCACTGTGATACCACCTGAGACCCCCAATTCTCTTTTGGAATTAGGAATGGAAGTGAGTGCCTTCACCCCATGGACAGGCAGTTTCAATAACCCAGAAGGTGCTGAGTGAAGCATGCCCCGTTTATTTATCCCCAGTGTCACCCATCATATAGTCCATTATATTTGCTTTGGAAGGAATTAATGATATGGAAGGAAGAACAGAAGCATTTTTTTGCCAAAACTTCAAAAATAACTGACCCTTCTATTTTAATGAGCAAGATTAAAACTTGGGGAGAAGGAGAGGATAGTTTGTTGACTTCCTTTGCAGAGGAATGTGTGCCTTGTTCAGGGGGCACTGCTTGAGATTCTATTACTATGTCTTAGTCCATTTTCAGTTGCTGTAACTGAGTAGCTGAGACTGGGTAATTTATAAATAAAAGACATTTATTTTGTATAGTTCTGGAGGCTGGAAAGTCCAAGGTTGAGGAGCCACATCTCGTTGGCTTCTGGTGAGCGCCTTGTACTATATCGTAACACAGTGGAAGGCATCACCATGTTCCCATCTCAGTGGAGCACTGAGAGGCAAACTGGTTCTTTTTTTTTTTTTTTTTTTTTTTTGGTGGTGTGGGGATGGAGTCTCACTTTGTCGCCCAGGCTGGAGTGCAGTGGAACAATTTTGGCTCACTGCAACCTCTACCTCCTGGGTTCAAGTGATTCTCCTGCCTCAGCCTCCCGAGTAGCTGGGACTACAGGTGCACACCACCATGCCCGGCTAATTTTTGTATTTTTAGTAGAGGCCGGGTTTCACCATATTGGCCAGGCTGGTCTCAAACTCCTGACCTACTGATCCGCCCACTTTGTCCTTCCAAAGTGCTGGAATTACAGGTGTGAGACACCACACCCGGCTGCAAACTGGCTTTTATAACAGACCCACTCTTGTGATAACCTATTAATCCATTAACCCATTAATCCATGAATGCATTAACCCATACATGAGGGCAGAGTCCTCATGACCCAATCACTCCTTAAAGGCCCCACCTCTTGATACTGTTATATTGGGAATTAAGTTTTAAGAATGTGTTCGGGAGGGGAGAAACATTCAAACCACAGCTGACTCCAAGGCATTTGGAGGAATCTTGTCCTTGATTTGGTACCTACAGAATGGCATTTATCTTCTACCTGAGGGAAGGGATAGGAGTAAATACCTGGGACAGAGTCAACACTGGATATTGGGATAAAGGAAGAGAACTCTGGAAGCACTTTTTGGACTTCCTAAGTCCCAGAGTCATTGACAAAGGAAAATGAGAATAAAATCTCTTAGTTCCTCCAAGCTTCCTAGGATTCAACAGTAGATGTTTGTGGGGAATAACTAAAGCCACCTGAGTTTGATCCAGTATTCACCTCATCAACTAGCTTTTATTGAGATCTATTATATGTTTAAAGAATTCTCCTGCCAACTAGACCTCAAGAAACTTTGGTTCCAGTGGAAGCACACACGTGTGCCGCAATCCACAACCGCCCCCCTAACCAACATGCATGTGCTAGCAAACATAGAGCAGAACTGTAATGCAGTAGGAGTTCAAAGAGGAGACAATGCTGGTTTTGTTTTGCCAGAGCCTTCAGGGAACGTTTAATGGAGAGGACAACATTTCAGCATAACATTGAATGCCTGACAGGTTTTACGTAATTTGGAAGAAGAGAATGAGCATTACAGGCTCAGGTGGGGACAATTTAGAGAAAGAGAGCAAAACCTTAGTTGTTGGGAAGAGAATGAGCAAAATGTGTGTGTGCGTGTGTGTGTGTGTGTGTGTGTGTGCGCGCGCGCATGCTTGCATGTTTAGTGAGGCATAAAAGAGGAAGTGTGTAAGGATACCAGACTAGAAAAATCTATATATTTTTTCTTATCTGTAAAATAAGAGCCTTTTTGTGCCTTTCCTACCTGACCTGTCCTGGGCATCTGTGGTGCTGCTAATGTAATTTCCATACTTAAAGAGAACATAAATTCCACAGATGCCTTTTTTAAAAACACACAGGCTATCCACACCCATTCCCAACCACAGAAAATACTGTATTAATTTGATTCAGGAGCACCTTTTATGATAGCATCTTTCCAAAAGATACACACAAACACAGGCCTTGTCTCCTCTTCCTCCCTTTGAAGTATCAGCCACCAGAGACTTATGGGAAAACAGTCCCCTCTGTAGCCTCAAGGACCCCATCTCCATCCTGTGCTTCCTTCCCAGGCATGTAATACCTTCCTTCCCTTCTCCAAGTAGCAATTCAGCTTGCTTCCCCATGGAGAGAACTTTTTTTTGCCTTTATCAGGAGAAGGCATGCCTACACAACAGATATTCAAGGAAGTTATACATCCCACCCCTTCACCCCACCTTATCCGGACAAACCCTAATAACTGGTTTTCTGGAGGCAACTATATTAGTCTTCTAGTCCCCACAACTCTGGACTCTGCACTTGAGAGGGGCATTGACTAATAAAAATCTAGACTTTGTGGTGGTGATCATAAGTGAAGATAGATTTTAAAGAAAGAAGAGGGTAGGATAAAGTGGCTAAGGTGAGCTACACTGGGTGGGAAATGGGATCTGAACCGCATTGTTCAGGCTGAGGAGAATTTTGGTTAGTTGTTAAAAGGAAGAGGAAGGAGTGCCTGATGGAAATTTTGATCGTGCTTAGGGCATTGATGATACAATATTGGATGAGGTCAGTAGAGGTTAGGAATGAATTTCCCTGCAAAGTTCTTGGCTCAGATACCTTGATTTTAAGGCTGTGTTAAGTAGTTTTCTTTCTCCTATTTCCCATTCCTTCCTGGACTAGTCATATCACAAACATCAAGCTATAAAGAGATTTCTTTCAGCAAATAAAACTCTTTACTAATTCTAGTCCTTTCGGAAAGGCTGCTGGTGATCAGCCAACCACCCCCTCCATCCCCCCTCCTCCCCTCTTCTTCCCTCCCCAGGGCTTTTTATTTTTTTCTCTCTCTCCAGGTTGATAGATTCCCTTGATATAAGAGGGAAAGGGAGCCGCTAAAGAGTTGTGTGCTGTATATCTTCATCAATGTCTGGGCAGGCGAAAGTGAGAGCCTGAGTCAATTAAGTGGAACACCGATGGGGAAGGGGGCGTGGTTGGTACAGTTTTAGGAGAGGACGGCGCTAAATCAAGCACATAATTTCCAAAGTGCCACCCATCAAAATCAGCTCTAAACAAGTCTGTGGTAAATTTTTAAAAGAACGTTTTAATGATGAAATGACCATGTTTGAGATTATTTTGCAAGTAATTGAGTAAAATTCCCTAGTGGAAAATGTTTGGAGTCAAGTTCTTAAAAATGCTTCCTCCTCTTTTTTCCTAATGGACAGAGGCACAAACAGTCTCTAATCACATGAAACACAACTCTCCTTTCCAGTCTGTAATTATCATGGGGATCCAGAGGGTGCTAGTTAAGGACTCTGTCAACTTATCCATTAAAAGAGCTGGAGTTAGGTGGGAGTTTGTGTGTGTTTTCTTTCTTTCTTTTTCCTTTAATTTTTTTTTTCTTTTTTTCTGAAGGAGTTCAGATCACAACCATTTCCAGTGAGGCTGAAACTTTGACACAGATTGTCAATGGGGGAGCAGATTATCCTCAACCAACCTTAAAATACATAGAAACAAAATGAGAGCTTCTTTGATTTGGAGGGGACCCAGTTGTCTTTCCGGCCCTTATTGTTTTCAAGGTTTCTGCTGATTTGGAGACTGGGTTTATGCTTGCTTTAGAATTGCCAGGAAAAACAAAGGGGCTTGGTCTCTTGCTTTGAGGGGACAGGGAGGCAGACGCCAATGGTTCATGCCTATCCATGGAGTTACTTACCCCCTTCTCTTTCTCCTTCTCTTGTTGGTTGCCAAGAGAAGTGGGGGTAATGCCGGGCTTTCCATTGAAATGTTCCCCAATTAAAGAAAAAAATGCAACAAGAATGCTAAGAATTATTATTCAAAAGTATTTTTTCTTTCAGTTCTTTTCAATTATGGCTTCTGTTCTAGACCCAAATGGGGAACTTATGTATTTTAAGAAGAAAATGGCACAGGAGCAGGGCCGGAATGGGCTTCACAAAAAGACTAATCTCTGTTCACTCCACTCTGGGCTTACATGGCACCTGGTCAGGAAGGCAAAACCCAAGCGTGAGGGAAAACTGTAAAATGTTTGTAACAAGTAAAGAATTAAATAACTCCTTATGGAAGGTACAAAGAGCCAGTGCAGATCTTTTGGATTATGCGATGCCTGACTTTTTTCCTTCTTAAAAACTTCAAGTCACTCCCTGTTTGCTGAGTGACATATAAATTCATCCTAGTGGGTGTTTATGACAATCTAAGGCATGGGACTGACCTGCCTTTGCAGCCTAAGCTCTCTGTGCTCCCCTAGGTATACCCTGCACACCAGCTAAACTCATTTTCTCTGCGTCCTGGGCCAATCTTCCCTCCTCACTCCATGACTTTGTTCATGTTGCTCTGCCTGCCTAAAATGCTTTTTTCTCAACTTCTAGTTGTTACCAAATATCAGCCGAGTATTTACCAAATATCATCTCTCTCACATATCCTTCCTTAATTCAACCAACTCTAAGCTCCCCTCCCTCCTCTGAAAGCCCCCGGTACTTTGTTCCTCCTCCATTGACAGTGTGTATATTTGGGTATTTTTTGTATTTCCTTTCTTTCCAGGTTATGAATAACATTTGTATAATCAACAGGGACCAATTCCCCAGATTTTGTCTGATACCCTACTATGGAAAGCTAATTCTGTTTCTTGCCCATTTGTGAGTACTCTGATTTCTTTTCACTTTTACTGGGGTTTCAGTTGCAATGGAAGATCAATTATATTCAAACATCCCAGAGAGGTAGGAGACTGCCTCCTCCTTCGTGCAGTTACAGGATTTGGATGAGTCTCTTCCAGAGAAAAATCTCCTTATTTTTTTGCTGGCATTTTGAAATTTTTTTGACCAGAGAACCAGGCCTCTGGTTTCCCAGTGAGAGTCACAGCTTATATGCAAATTCAACTGGAAGGGAGAGAAGAAGTGATTTAAATTCATACTAGGCAGTAAATGACTCCTATAAATTATTTGTTAAGAATGCATTGTGATGGAGACTGTGGCTCTGGATATCTAAAAATGAAAGGAAAACAGGAGTATCAGAGAGGGTGCAGGATCTGGGAGTCACTGAGGAATAAGCTAGATTTCTCAAAATTTAGCCTTGAACGAGGTTGCAATGAGAAATTCCTTAAATCAGTAGGATTTCAAATCTAATCTGTCCATTTCCCAAATCCAGGCATGTCCTTACTTCTCTAGGCAGAGATGGACTGAATGCAACACAAAACAAAACTATGAGCTACTTTGTGGAAGAGACCCTTGATAATCTACCTCCTGCTTTATTCACTTACTGGAAGGCTTTGGTCTATATCATAATAAAAACACCTCCATTGTTTCTATTTTTAATGAAAATTAAAAAGGAGAGTTTGCCTGGAAAGAGGTGAAAGAAGAGAGAAACTCCAAGGCCATCAGGTACCCAAGAGGAGAAAGGAAATGAAACCTCATTTTACCTCCGGCTGACTGAATCCCTCCCCTCTCCACCCCCATGGAAATCTCATATGCCCATTTATGACAGCTCTACCGTTTGTCTGTCTTGTATCCCTCATTGGCTATGCTTCCATCCTTCTGTCAAGTTCCCACTCCGGATTCAATTTCAAATTGAACTCCCTCCCACTTTCTCTTATTCTAACCCAGAGGAGATGGAGAACAGCTGGTCACCATCTTCCTTATGATAACCCTTCATATGGTGTAATTTTATTTCCTTAAATTAATGACAGTGTGTTGGGTGCCTTCCATCTCAGACACATTTTAATAGATGCTTTTAACATACGGAGAGCTGAGGGAGAGAAAACAATGCCTCTGTCATGTTTGGGCACATCCTAGATTTGAACGTGGTTAAACCCCAACAAAGCTGGCGTCTTCTGATTGGAAGCAGAATTTAGAGGAATTTACACATCTCAGAGCCCCTGTGAGCAGTTAGGATGGCGTGGCCCAGTGCAATGTGACTTTGGGTGAGGTGTGATGGGTTGTACAACATCAAACTCTGCTTATTTGTCTGGGATCAATTATTTACTAACTTAATAACATTGCTGTAATGATACATGAGCCCTACACTGAGAAAAAATCATTTCTCAGTTTTCACTTGCCAGAATTCTTTGCTCATGAGGCAGGAAGAAAACTGCATCAGAAGGGTTCTGGTTACTCATGAAGACTGCTTGTAATCTGTGATGGTACTGGGGAAAGAAATAGCATGCTTAGGAAATTACAGATTTCTGAACTATTCTCAGAGTTATTTCCTAAGGTTGAAATTCTGAAATTCTACTCCCCCTCCATCTTACCACGTTCTGTTTTCAAAGTCTTTTAACCCATCCTTCCAGAATTATCCATCCCTTCCCATTCCTGTAGCTATCACCCTAGACCAGGTTTTCATTATGTTACTTATAGGCCTTTGTAGTAGCTTCCTAAATGGTCTACCCTCCTCTGAGATTTTCTAAAGGTTTTCTTTTACTTTATTTCCTCTTTCTCTCTCTCTGTCTGTTTCCGTCCCTCTCTCCTCTTCTCTCATCTTTCTTTCCCTCCCTCTGTTTCTATTGCTCCTTAGTCTTTTGCCTAAAGTAGATTCTTGTCATGTCACTTTCTGGTCAAAGTGTGGGCTGTGGAGTTTGTATCCCAGCTGTGCCAGCTACTAGCTAAGTGATCTTGAGCAAGCTACTGACTCTTGGCCTTGACTTCCTCATCTACACAGTGAAGAGGTTGAGGGTCGACCCTCTAAGGTCCCTCAAAGCTCTAGTTTTCTGAAAATAGCTTTTCTTGTGTAATGTCTGCCTCCTGAAGCCTTTCAATTCTTCATGCCCAAACTCAAATGTCATCTCTTTCCTGGAGACTTTGCTGAGGCATCTATTAACGAAACCGCTCCCTTGTCTGAATTGCTGTATCACTTTTTAGTGTGTATCTCTCGAATCTTTTCATTTTCTGCTTATATTGTATTATATTTTCTTAGGGGAGAGACTCTATACCTTGCCCATTATACAATTCATTCCCCTTCTCTGTAATGTCTGGTCCTATGCCCAACTTGTAGCTGGCACTCAAAATATGATTTTCCTGGATAGCAGATAGTAAGCTTGGGGCTTTGGTGTAAACATCAGCAAGGTGAGACAGAGTTCATCAAGCATGGATTCACTGGCTTAGTCCATGGTGGGAGGTTAAGTACAGGGCTGAAGAAGGCTGAGACAGTGATTTCAGCCAGGGAAGCTTCAAAGAGGGGCTTCATCTGCACCACATAGAGCCAAGCACACAAAATGTGCTCAAAAATGCTAGATGAATGCAAGAGGAAGCCAGAGATACACAATACCTGATATTAATAATTCATTTATCATTGTGCATTTCCAACACTTTCCAGTTATGCTGTCATATTTGATCCCAAACCTTAAAACTGGAACATGTAATAGGGCATATAGGACTACCTCCACTATATAGACTTGGAAGTTGCAAAGCTCAAAAACTTGATGGTACTGTATAGTAACCATGTGCTGGATACTGAGGAGAAAAAAAGGAATGGAGATGGTCCTCACTGTCTATGAGATCATAGTCTTGAAAGGGAGGCAGACAGAAAGGCACACAAGAAAAAGCAACCATGACCAGGTAGTGTTATCCTGTATTGCAAAGGCTGCTGTAATGGGAGTGTACCAGGAGAAGACGGCCTGTGTGGATGAGGGAAGGAGTCCAAGCATGAGAATGCTTTAGGTGAATATTAAAGGATGAGTAGAAGCAAGAGTAAGAACTCAGGAATCCTCAACTCCAAGCATATACTGTTTCTTTTTGGGCAGATAAATGCCCAAACTCAAAATGCTTTTCTAATTTGTTGCTCAAAGAAGTTATTCTCCCAGCTGCAAAAACGAGTAGGTCTACTTTTGGTGTTATGGGCAAAGGCCAGTGCCACATACTGAAATACATATGTGTGCAGGTAGCATTTTCATGGAAAATTCATGCCAAAACTGGGGACAGAAAGGGCCCTCCAAGGCTGGGCCCCCTTTGTAGCCACAGCCTGCCTTTGGAGGCCCCGATGTGGGCGACAGCTGTTAAAGGTTGGTCTCCAGCTGGTGCATTTCTGTTTGCTGGGTCTGGGTTGCTGCAGTCTGGGCTAATGAGACAAAGGGATGAATGGTCTGAGGTCTGGAAAGGTGGGAAAAGGGAGGCAGGCGGAGGAGGGGCTGGGTGGTGGGGTGACTGACTAATTGCTTTGTTCTGTGGCAGGAGGCCTTTCAGCAACAACAACGGCTACTTGAAGGCCCATTGCTTAAGTGCTTTTCATCATCATTACCTCCTGTCATTAGTCCCATCAGCTGCTTCCATCAGCTCATTGCTAGTCAAGGGCCATGGCCTGTCACAAACTCGCTCCGGTCCGCAGCTATCTCTCTCTGCCTTCATCTGGAGCCAGGTCCTGTTCCTCCAAACTGTCTTTTTTTCTGGCCGCTGGTGCCCAACCTGTTCCTATGTTTGATGGGTCCATCTGTTAGGGGCCTGTTGACGGCGGTCCTTGCCATTTGCGCTGCGCCTTTTAGATTGAGAGAGGAGGCATGTCTGCCGCTGCCCTGCAGGGATGCGTAGCCCTCCAAGTCAGAGTTTTGACTTGCACCCTGCCCTGTGGCTTGGCCCTGCATCTCTCCCTACATAGGTTCCTCCTAGGCCTTAGTGTCATGAGGACGCAGGAGGGGGTTGCTTTCTCTAGGATCCCAGCAAGAATGGCTCTTTCTCTCGTCAGTCCTAGTGTGCCTAGGCTGTAACGGAACTGACATGGATGATACTGAGAGTTACCATTAAGTGCTGATATGTGCCATGCATTGTGCTAGGAACTGCAATCATTTGTCGCATCACAGGCTTTTTGGTCAACGATGGGCCATGTATCCAACAGTGGTCCTGTAAGATTATAATCTGGAAAATTTCTTTGGCCTGGCGACATCATAGGTGTTGTAAGGTCATAGAGCACCGCATTACTCATGTGCATGTGTTGATGCTGGTGTAAACCAACCTTCTGAGCTACCAGTCCAATAAAAGTGTAGCGCATACAATTATGTGCAGTACATACTACCTGATAATGATAATAGATGACTATGTTGCTGGTTTATGTATTTGCTATGCTAAACTTTTATCATTATTTTAGAATGTGCTCTTTCTACTTGTTAAAAAAAAAAGCTAACTGTAAAACAGTTTCAGGCAAAACCTTCAGAAGGTATTCTGGAGGAAGGCATTGTCATCATAGGAGATGACAGCTCCATGCCTGTTTTTGCCCCTGAAGACCTTCCAGTGGGACAAGAAGTGGAGGTGAAAGACAGTGATCTAGATGATCCTGACCCTGGGTAGGCCTAGGCTAAATTGCTTGTGTCTTAGTTTTGAACAATAAAGTTTTAAAAGTAAAAAAAAAAAAAAAAAAAAAAATAGAATCGTAAAAGGCATATAGAATAAGAATATAGAGAAAAAAACATTTTTATACAGCTGTACAATATGTGTGTTTTAAGCTAAGTGTTATTACAAAAGAGTCAAAAATTAAAAAATAAATTTATAAAGTAAAAAAGTTACAGTAAGCTAAGGTTAATTTATTATTAAAAGCAGGAGTTTAAAAAATCAATTTGGTATGGCCTAAGTGTACAGTCTTTATAAAGCCCACAGTTGTGTACAGTAGTGTCTTAGGCACATTCACTCACCATTCACTCACTGACTCACCCGGAGCAACATCCAATCCTGCAAGCTCCATTCATGGTAAGTGCCCTATACAGATGGACCACTGTTTATCTTTTCTTTTCTTTGTTTTTTTGAGATGGAGTCTGGCTCTGTTGCCCAGGCTGGAGTGCAGTGGCACGATCTCGGTTCACTGCAAGCTCTGCCTCCCAGGTTTATGCCATTCTCCTGCCTCAGCCTCCCAAGTAGCTGGAACTACAGGCACCCACCACCACGCCCAGCTATTTTTTTGTATTTTTAGTAGAGACGGCGTTTCACCGTGTTAGCCAGGATGGTCTCTGTCTCCTGACCTTGTGATCCGCCCACCTTGGCCTCCCAAAGTGCTGGGATTACAGGCATGAGCCACCATGCCCAGCCCTGTTTATCTTTTATACAGTATTTTTACTGTAGCTTTTCTATGTATAGATACACAAATACCCTTGCCTACAATTGCCTACAGTATGCAGTACAATAATTTGCTGGCTGTATAGTTTCGTAGCCTAGGAGCCATCAGCTATACCATATAGCCTAGATGTGTGGTAGGCTATACCATCTAGGTTTGTGAAAGTAAACTCTATGTTTTTACAATGACGTAATCACCTAACGACGCATTTCTCAGAGGATCTCCCCATAGTTAAGCGAGGCATGACTGTATATGTATATTTAATCTTCTAACAATGCTGGAGATAACGTTATCTCCATTTTACAGATGAAAAAACTAAGCCTCAGGGAGGCTAAGTAACTTAATTCAGACCACATTAACATGCCCTGGGTTTTTATGAATTCAGAGTTGTAATCAGCCGTCGCCTTGTGTGGCCAATTAGTTTATTCCTTAATTAACCCTGTGGAAGAGTGTTGGGAAGGCAGGATTTGGAATCAAACAGAGTAAGTTAAATTCTGTTTTTGGAACTTAATAAGTGATTGCCATTTAGCAAATTACTTAACTTCTTTGGCTCTCAGTTTTCTTATCTGTAAAATGGAGATTTATATCTAGCTTATTACGCTTGTTGAAAGGACTGAATAAGATAATATATGAAAAATGCCTAGTACAGAGTCCTCAAAGAATGGTAACATTATGTAGGCCACAATTGCTAGTAAGAATCACAATTGGGAAATATCACTAGACTTATAGCAAGTTGTGTTATTTGAATATCAGACTGATCAATTCATGTTTCTTTACTTCTTGTACTTGCGACCAGTGAGAAAAAAAATGTGTATATTACAGTAACAAATGGCCTCCAAATCTTACTGGCTTGCTGCAACACAGGTTTATTTCTCCCCCTATGCTACGTGTCTTAGTCTGTTCCAGCTGCTATAACAAAATATGTAAACTGTGTAGCTTATACCCAACAGAAATTTATTCCTTCTAGTTTTGAAGGCTGGGAAGTTTATGATGAAGGCACCAGCGATATAGGTGTCAGATGAGGGCCTGCTTCCCTGTTCATAAGGAAGCCTCTCTCTGTGTTCTCACATGGAGGAAGAGGAAAGCTAGCTCTCTCTGGTCTGTTTTATAAGGGCACTCATCCCATCTGTGGGGGTTCTACTCTCATGACATAATCATCTCCCAAAGGCCCCACCTCTTAATACTATTACCTTGGGGATTAGAATTTCAACATATTAATTTTGGGGGGACACATTCTGCCCAGAGCACTCTGTGTCCAAATGTCGAGTGGGTTGGGCCGCATCCCATGGTCATCTCTACTTTAGGAGTCAGGCTGAAAGAGCACTTCCTGGCTGGGCTACTCTGGTGATGACAGAGGGAAAAAGACAAGGTGGACCAGAAACTATCTCTGAAGCCTCTGCTTGGAAGTGACACCTATCACTTCTGCCCACACTGCACTGGTCACGCAATCCCATGGTCACTCCTGAGTTCAACACTTGCAGCTCAGTATAAATAACCATTTCACGTGGAGGCACACTGCAGGGAGTTGGAAACCAGAGTATTTAGCACATGCTAAGACAATCTGCCCCAAATTGTAAATGGGGCTGCAAATGATTTTGATAATCTTGAAATTTACCGAGTTTGGTCTTATGTACTGCTTAGATTTGCCTAGGGATGTTTAGGTTTGTTTTTGTCAGTTTTGATGAACTGATGTATTGCCTAAAATAGCAAAATACACTTAGGCCTAGTAAAAACATTTTTTATTACTGGAACTCTTGTAGGAAAAATGACTTTGTTATGGCATGTTTAGAGATCTCTAGCACCAAGGCTTTTTTTTCCCTATTAGAATAATTGTTTCTGTAATGTTATTTTTGATAATGTGATATTTCTTAGAAATACAACCATTATTTTATAGTACAAAAGAATGCATTTCTGTATTTTTCAGAAATCTGAGCTGTAATAGCTTTTGATTGCCCCATGTTCCAGAGAAAGGAAGCATCAGAAGACCGCTCCCATAAACTTAATTTTCTCTATTTGAACATTTCCTTGCTCCCATCTCTACTGTAGCATTTATCCTGTTTCTGCTTTATATTTGAGTTATTTATTTACTTACTGATCACAGTCTGCTACTAGAATATCAGTTTCTAGAAGGCACCAACTATTTCTTTCTGGTCTCTGTGTCCCTTCTGCTACCCAGTCTTGCTTTAAATAAGGTTTCTTGAATTGAACTGGGTGATACACCATGGAATACTATGCAGCCATAAAAAAGGATGAGTTCACGTCCTTTATAGGGACATGGATGAAGCTGGAAACCATCATTCTCAGCAAACTATCACAAGGACAAAAAACCAAACACCACATGTTCTCACTCATAGGTGGGAATTGAACAATGAGAACACCTGGACACAGCAAGAGGAACATCACACACTGGGGCCTGTCATGGGGTTAGCGGGGTGGGGAGGGATAGCATTAGGAGATATACCTAATGTAAATGATGAGTTAATCGGTGCAGCACACCAACATGGCACATGTATACATATGTAACGAACCTGCACGTTGTGCACATGTACCCTAGAACTTAAAGTATAATTAAAAAAAAAAATACAAAAAAACACAAAACAAAACCAAACAAAAAAAAAAGAATTACCCTTAAATATAATATAAACAAATAGGCTATCTCCTTCTGCTTCTTGGGTTTAAAAGCTGTAAGAATGTTTTTCCTTCTATAGAAAATAAAGTAGAGCTCTTGCTAAACCATTTCTAGGGATCATAAAGTAGAATCTTGCTAACTATTCCTAAAGATCAAGGGTTTCATTTGTTCCTTCTAAGTACAAGGCCGACTATGCCAGTTGGAAGCTAATTTTTTTTTCTTCCGTTCTCACCCCACTAAACATTTGCTTGTGCAGATCACATTTAGAGATGTTCTACCTATTGGGTTTTGTAAGATGGGTGGGAGCTGGCAGGGAGGAGAGTGAGAAGGAGGGAGGTTTGGGGAGAAATGACAGGCAATTGAAAAACAAGGAGAGGCTTGTATACCTTTCTATTTGAAAAAAGAGGGGCTATATGCAGTCCTGATAGAGTCTTTTATATTAAATTGAGGGGAAAAAATTCCTCCTCTGATTTTTCTGGCTGAGACCTAGGGTCAGCACAACAAAGCATGATGTTACCTGGTAGCCGATTCAATATTCAGCTTTTTCCTAAAGACAAGGGAAAAAGACAAAGGCTGGGATAGTTCCATACAAAATGATTCTATTACCCACCTCTAAATGGCAAGACTTGAATAAGGAGAAGTCTACTTACTTAAATGATAATGAGTTTTTTACAGCTTGCTTAAGAATCACATTGACTGCCTTGTTTACCAAAGCAATGGTTGAAATACAGCACAGAATTCTAAGGACTAAATGAGTGCACACAGGTCTTTTGGGTGCCTAACTAGGGAGCTCGCTTACCTTTGCTCCTTGGGATGCCTGGATGTCCACAGGATATCAGATTCTCTACAGGTGTCCAGATTGTATACCCTATTCACTGTGTAGCCTGGTTCTCTTTGTGCAAGCCTTCATTTTGCTTCCTGCTGATCATGAACACATGTACATTCCACTTTGTATTTTTGGGTTCCTGAGTTACATAAAGTAGACCAGCACTGCTGATGAGCTTTCCCATTATCTAAAATTGTTTTGGCAGCAGGAGGCAGGAAGGAGATAAGAGAGGGGCACAGAAGGGGAGATTTTGGCTGGCATCTTCTGCCTTTCCCCACATGGTATTTTTTAGTTTGACAAAAGCCCTTCTACATTCATTTTATTGTGATGGTATGACAGGAAATAACCTTGCCTTGTGATCTGTAGACCTGAATTCTAGCCTTACTTTTGACTCTTTTAACTCATTTATTAAATATATTTTGAGTGCTTTCTACCCTGTGCAAAGCCCTAGGGTGTACAAAGATGAAAAAGTCATCGTCCTTGCCTTTGAGAGATTCAACATTTAGTGGAGAAGCATGTAAACACAAAAAATGTGATAAAAATACAACAAGATAATGTGTGTAAAAAGGTATAGTGTATGGCTTTAGATATTCATCCAATAAACGTGAGCTACTGTTAATATTCCTGCTATTATTATTGTGCCAACAGAGGCATGTTCAATATGCTGCAGGATCACTAATGAAAGTTTGTGCCTGGGGTGTTAGGTGGGGATCCAGAGGAAGGCTTCCCAAGAGAAACTGCGTTTGACCAGAGTCTTAAAGGAAGAACGAAAGAGCCATAAGGGAGCAGCTTGGGGTGGGAGGCTGGATGGGGGAGGGAGAAGTTAGGGAAAGAATATCCATATGTAGGGGACTATCTGGTCAATGCAGGAATGTATGGGAGTGTGTGTGTGTGTGTGTGTGTGTGTGTGTGCAGTTTGGCTTGGGTAGGGTGCAACAGTGAGGTTGAGTGATGAGAAGTACATGAAGGGCCTCAGATCCTGCTTGGGAAATTTAGATTTTATCCTCTAAAATGTAAGACCAAACAGAAAACACTTCATATATTTCAATGAGATTTTTGTTTCAGGAAGCTAACCGTGCCCCCTGGATAATCACATGTCAATGCACAACTGACGCACATCCATTGACCTCAGTTTTTTCATGATAAGCCATGATCTGCTTACCAAGTAAACATTCTACATTCATCAAAGTAAGAAATAGGAAGGTGAAGGTCTTCTTTGTCATGATATTATCTTAAACATATCCTATCATGCACTTAATTACTTCAGGGCCTTTGCTTAACCACCTACCTTCTCCTTATTCCCCCAGTATCACTGCTTCCTACCTTCTTTGAATTTTTTCAAGTTGTCAGCATCTTCTTCCGGGCCCCACTCAAGTTATTTCTGCTCTAAGAAGCCTTCTGCATTCATTCTCTACTGCTTTGTAACAAATGAACACAAACTTCATGGCTTAAAACAACACCCATTCATTTTCTCACAATCTCTGAAGGTCAGCGGTCTGTGAACAGGTTAGGTGGGCTCTATTTCAGGATCTCACAAGTCTGAAATCAAGGTGAAATCTAGTCTGCATTCTTTTCTAGAGGTCAGCGTCCTTAAGCTTGTGGATTCGTTGGCATTATTTAATTCTTTGCAGTTGTAGAATGGAGGTCCTTCCTTTTGCAGTGGCCATTGGCCAGGAGGCTCTCTCTCTGCTTCTAGAGGCTGCACACCATTTTCTGCCTCATAGCCCTTTCACAACACAGCAGTTTGTGTCTTCAAGGCCAACAGGAGAGCATAGGCTGCAGCTTGGAATCTCTTTTGCTTCTTCTAGACCAAACTTGTCCAACCCGTGGTCTGTGGGTCCCAAGCAGCCCAGGACAGCTTTGAATGTGGCCCAACACAAATTCTTAAACTTTCTTAAAACATTATGTGATTTTTTTAAAGCTCATCAGCTATGTTTAATGTTAGTGTATTTTATGTGTGGCACAAGACAATTCTTATTCTTCCAATGTGGCCCAGGGAAGCCAAAAGATTGGACACACCTGCTCTAGACTCTCTTTGCAAAGGACCCGCCTGATTAGGTTGGGTCCACCCACACTCAAAGGAAGGAGCTGATACAGGACATGCGTGTCACAGGGTGGAAATTTTGGGAGTCACCTCAGAATTCTGCCTACACACCTTTCCTTACTATCTTATAAAACAGTTTTTCTTCACCTTCTTGAAATTCTTAAAGTTCCTGTGTGGTCTGTTCCCATCCACTCTGTGTAAACACTCAGTAATACACTGCTTCCTATTACATTTGAGCTGTTGCAGGACTAGTCTCTTCGACTTTCAGAACCAAGAAGATGCCTCCTTTTTTCTTTTTTTTGTATCTATTTGTGCCCCCACTCAGTGCTGGGAGACTGGAAACTTAAAAGGTACTGCTGTTTTTTCTTCACTTTTTGATCTTGTCCTGAACTTTTTTGTGCATATGTTTTTTATTGCCATGCTAATAACACTCAGAGCAGTGGCCTTGCAGTGAAAGAATGCTCGGGGCCCCGGGAGAACTCGCTGAAATTCCATGCCACACGATATCTCTGTGGAGGCAGTGAGTGCAGTCCTGCAGATTGGAGATACTAAATTTTGGAGCCTCAAGGTAACTGGAGAAACAGCTTTGTTTGTGAACAGGAATAAATTCTCTGCTTAAAAATGAAATCTTAACTTTCAAATGTCTAACAGAAGCTTATAAGCTTTCTCTGATAGGTGATCTACCTTTGAACTCAGTTTCTGTTTCTCCTTTGGAGACCTGGTTTTAAAAGGGGAGTGACTTGGTAAGCTCCAAATCTATCCCCAAACGTTTTATCTGTTAGGATAAACCTTCCGAGGAAGGTGTAGTGTGTTTGTGAAACAAATGCATAGCAAATGCTGTTTGAGGCAATCCATGTCCACTCAACTAACCGAGCTTGACAGGTTCTAAGAGATGATAAAGCATAGGAACTACTTTCCACACAGAGAGCAGAGCTTAGAGCTTCTCTCTATTAGCACCACCTCTGGCTATTGCATAGCAAAATCACTCAATAACTTTTGATGTTGAGTTTGAACAACAACAACAACAGAAAAGAGTTCTGTCCCCATTTGTTTTTTTTCATGTTTGCTGTAATGGCAGATTGTTAAGACAGGGCCATTAAATATATAAGTGCATGGCCTTGTCCTGGTCAGGTCCGAACCCAACCCACCCACGTTGTATATACAGACTGATGTTTAAAGTTGGGAGATGGCTGTGTATATCCAGAACAGACAGATGTATTGTGGATATAAAGAAAATGTATACAATAGACTGAATTTCAATGTATACAAGAGAAATACACGCTAGACATGGTTAGTGCTTGGAGGAGCAGGGCTGAGAGTCAGAGGACGAAGGACTCCAACCTTCTAAAGCCTCATTACGTAGCTATTCTGAGAAGCAGAAAATATCTGGTGACTAGAAATCCATCAACAATTCCTCCTAAACTTAATGGTTTTATTATCTCCCCATAGTCGCTTACAAGAATCCAGAAAATCTAGGACTGCATGTGACCCATTCCGGCTGGTCATAGTTGTAATGCTTACTTAGTTCAGAGCCCCAGACAAAGGCATGGGATTGTGCATGCAGAGCAAATGTGATGAAGCCTGATTGTCTAGGGAGGATGTACCATTGCTCCCTTCTCGTGAAGATTTTATTAGAATTCATAGGAAATCAGAACTGAAAGCAATCCTAGAGATTGTCTTACCAAATCTCTCATTTGCAAATGAGAGAACAACTGAGATTTGGATAAGGTAAAAATAGCTTGTGTAAGGTCAAACCATCAGGTGGTAGCTAAGAATGGCCTGGGGCTTGCTCAGCTCCTCTGATTCCTTGTTCATATTAAATGTTCTTCTGTAATCACGGACACAGAAAAGATTTTAGAACCTTCACTGTCAGACTTCAGAATACTCACTGTGTATTGAGTGGCCACTGGTTGTGGGGCTATGTACTTGGCATGTAGAAAGTAACTAAAAACAAAAGACTTTTCCTCCACATGAAGAGGCAATTTTCAGATTTTTAAGGAAGTTTCTCCTACTCCTTGGTGTTACCAGAAACTCTGCCATAAGTGCTCCATTCTTCTTTTTTTTTTTTCTGAGATGGAGTCTCGCTCTGTTGCCCAGGCTGGAGTGCAGTGGCGCGATCTCAGCTCACTGCAAGCTCTGCCTCCCGGGTTCACGCCATTCTCCTGCCTCAAACTCCTGAGTAGCTGGGACTACAGGTGCCCGCCAACATGCCTGACTAATTTTTTGTATTTTTGGTAGAGACGGGGTTTCACCATGTTGGCCAGGATGGTCTTGATCTCCTGACCTTGTGATCCACCCGCCTTGGCCTCCCAAAGTGCTGGGGTTACAGGCGTGAGCCACCGCGCCCGGCCCAAGTGCTCCATTCTTTAGCTCAAGACTTATGTATCTATTAAGATGCAATCATCTTCAAAAGAGGCATCCCCTTCCACCTACCCATGGACTCTCAGGGTGAATAATTTCACCATAGCCCCTCCTGATGAGGAAGAAGAGAAAGGCCTAAGAGAGCTAGAGTGAGAAGAAAGGCCCTTAGAAGAAGGCTAGTGTGAGGATGGGGCTGAAAAACAAATTTCAATGAATCATAGTCTTTTCAGGGTCAGCCTGATGGTGAAAATAGTAGAAAACCCATAATGTGTTACATAGATTTCTCTAAGGTGCGAGAACAGGAAGAAAGGAGAGTGGCTGTAGTCAATTGCAAAAATAGTCACAGTTCTCCACCTGTGAATTTGGGCTGTTTTTGTGACTTGCTTTAGATAATTGAATGTGGCAGGAGTGCTGTCATGCTGATTTTGAGTTCAAGCCTGGAGAGGCTCTACATTCTTCCTCTTTCTCTTGGGATGCCTATCACCACTGCCCTGTGAATAAGCCCAGGTTCGCCAGCTGGAGGTTGAAAGACCATGTGGAGCAGAGATGAGCCAAGCCAGTGGAAACTTCTTAGACCACCCACTCACTAGTCACCTGTTACAGGCTGAATTGTGGCACCCTCAACCTCTAGCTCATACATTGAAATCCTAATCTCTAGAACTTTAGGATGTAATTATATTTGGAGATGAGGCCTTTAAAGAGGTAATTAAGTTAAAATAGGGTGTGTAAATTGGACTCCAATTCAATATGAATAGTATCCTTGTAAGAAGAGGAAATTTGGACACAAACATATGCAGTCACAGAGAAAAAAAGAACATCATGAAGACAGAGGGGAAAATGACAATCTACAAGCCCAGAAGAGAGGTCTTAGAAGAAATCAACCCTGCTGATACCTTGATTTTGGACTTCCTTCCGGTCTCCAGGAAATAAATTTCAGTTTTTTTTAAGCACCCAGTCTGAGGTACTTTGTTATGACAGCCCGAGCAAGTGAATATACCACCTAGCAAATAACTATAGATGCACATGCAAGTTTTGCCAAGATCAGCTGAGCCTGGCTCAGATTAGCAGAACGACTCAACTGATCCCAGCCCAAATTACCAACCCATTGATTGTGATATAAATAAACCATTGCTCTTTTAAGTTTTGGAATCATTTTTTACATGGCAATAGATAACTGATACAGTGGTTAAAGACTCATCAGACATCCTACTGCAAATGCATGAATGTTGATTTTGCCTGCAGAATTCATAGCATTCCCCACTGGTCCTTGTGGGGGTGGGAGGGTATAGAACAGAGTTTATTCTGTATTGATGAGACCCACCAGTCTTCCATTCCCAACTCTAACACCATCAGCAAGAAGAACTGTTACTGATGCTGCTCTACTTGTTCTCTATGCTTTCTAAATTGTGCCCACTCTCAACTGGTATAACAAACTCCCCAACTAGGAGTCAGACAACTTATTTCAGTTAGTTCCAGGGCAACCATCAGAGGCCAGGTTATCATCCGTGAGGACCATAGGAAGAGCAGCCCAACATGGTGGTGCAGGAAAGAAAGGCCACAGATATTGGTACTAAATGCTTCTAGGTTGAATTTCTAGGTCTGCCAACTTATATGTCTTGGGGGAAGCTCTTCAAGGTGATGTTTCTTATGTATACAATGATGTGGATAGCAACATGTTCCAGAATTGGTGTTCCATGTGGCAAGTTCACATAATGGCAAATAGCCCAGCATTCTGAACATACTAGGCAGTCTATAAATGTCAGTTGCCTAACAGTATCGGGAGGCTACGATTCACTTATTTGCTAATGTTTGATTAGTGCTAACAAGTGCCAGGCACTATTTCAGGCTCTAATAAGACAGTGGGTGAGTCAGATAGATAATGTCCCTGCTCTCATGGAGATGACATTCTACTGGGGATATTAAGGGGTTAGAAACTATCTATTTATCTATCATCTATCTATCTATCTATCTATCTATCTATCTATCTATCTATCTAATCATCTACCTCTCCTATCTCTATCTATCCATCTATCTCTACCAATCTATCACCTATTTATCAATTGCGGGGTACTTACAAGGTAGTGAGGCTCTGCTCCCATCCAGTTACCTGTAATCAGAACAGTGTTTCTTCTATGTGTTTTAGATAATGGGCTTCCGAGTAAGGATTGATTTGAAGAAAGGGTTATCTAGTTGGAAAAAAAAGAATTTGTAAACTACTCCATTGGTACATCTGCCATCAGGGAATTCCATATTTTTCCTCATGTAAATGATTTTACAAGTTAACTCAAGCTTACTACTTTAATTTGACAATGTTATAAAAATATATAGCATATAAAAAGGAAATTTTAAAAATATGGCACACTTCTCTTTCTTAAATAGAGTATGTTAAGTACAGAGTCTGTTGAACAGAATGCACACTTTTCTGGATGCTTCCAAATTCTCAACCTCTCCAAAGCATTTGACAACACTGACATCCTGCTCTTTGAAATTTTCCTAGGCGTTCACAACACTGAATTATTTTTTTTTTATACTTTTGGGACTACTTTCTTCTCAGTTTCCTTAACCAACTCCTGTTTCTCTTCCTACCCCTTAAATGTCACTGAAATTCTTCTTTTGTTGTCTTCATTCTCTATGTAGAGTCAGCAATCTTCTTCTTGCAGATGGAAGATGACTCCTGATTTCATATATCAAAACCCATTTTTTTTTTCCATGGGGAATAAAACATTTTAGCTTCTTATGCGGTAGGCATGGCTACCACAAGGTCCCAGGGGGCACAACAACACAAGTCCAAATCTTGGCTCCTATGTCTCTAAAAAGCAACTCCTACTCTTGCCTTCCTTAGCTGTGGTGTGGTGCTATCTGTCTGCCAAGCATCCTATATGGAACCTCAGGGTCTTCAGCATCTAATCCTGCCTTTTCATGCCTAGCCTACAGTGGTTCTTAAGATCTGTTGATTGAGTTCTACAAATTCTGACTTCTTTTTATAATCCTAGTTCAGGACCTCATTTTCTCTCACTTGGACTGTTGAAATTGTTTTCAAACTGATCTGCTTACCTTTATTATCTGGCCTTCACAATTATTTATGTATTGCTTTGAAAGTACTTTAAAGAAGAGCTTTGATTGTATCACTTGCTATTGGAAAATCTTTATGGCTTCCCACTGAATATAAAATAAATTCCAGATTTCTGAGTATGTCACCCTCCCTGACCTGACTCCAACTTGCCTCTCCACATTATTCTCTATACAACTCTGACTTAGAATGTTCCTTGTACTTAAAGTGTTTGTTTTTTGCTTATATTTATGTTTATTCTCACCTTTTTCCATTTGTCTAAATTCTACCTACCTCTCTATTAATGTACAATTTTAGGGATTTTCTTAGGAAGAAATGAATAAACAGTGGTTTGCCTATAAGCTACAGATGGAGAGAAAGTATTCACACTATGCATATTTGACAAATGACTTGTTTTTATCCGGAAGAACTATTACAATTAAATAACAAGAGAATCCCATTACTGAGTATATACCCAAAGGAATAGAAATCATTCTATTATAAAGATACTTGCATGTGTATGTTCATTGCAACACTATTCACAATAGAAAGGACATGGAATCAACCTAAATGCCCATCAATGATAGACTGAATAAAGAAAATGTGGTACATATACACAGTGGAATCTACACAGCCACAAAAAGGAATGAGATCATGTCCTTTGCGGGGACATGGATGGAGCTGGAAACCATTATCTTCAGCAAACTAACACAGAAAGAGAAGACCAAATACTGCATGTTCTCACTTATAACTGGGAGCTGAGTCATGAGAACACATGGACACATGGTGGGGAACAACACACACTGGGACCTGTGGAAGGGTCAGGGGTAGGAGGAGGGAGAGCATCAGAAAGAATAGCTAATGGATGCTGGGTTTAATGCCTAGGTGAAGGGATGATCTGTGTGGCTATTCACCATGGCACATATTTAACTATGTAACAAACCTGCACATCCTGCACATGTACCCCTGCACTTAAAATAAAAATTGGAAATTAAAAAAGATCAAAAATTTTATTCACAAAAATATGTGTAAATGGCCTATAGGCACATCAAAATATGCTCAGCAGCATGAAAACTGCAACACAGTATATATCATATACTAAGCCAATTAGCTAAAATTAAATCTGACAATCCCAGGTGTTGATGAGGTTGTGGAGCAACTTGAACTCTCATATGTTTCTGATGGGAATGTGAAATGATCCAATAACTTTAGAAAACAGTTTGGTAGTTTTTCATTAAAATAAACATACACTTAACACAGGACCCAATAATTTCACTCTGAGGTATTTACTCAAAAGAAGTGAAAATATGTCCTTACTAAGATTCATACCTGGATATTCTCAACAACTTTATTTATAGTAGCCCCAAACTGGGAACAATCGAAACGTTCATCAAGTGGTAATAGGTTTTACCTGTGTCCCCACCCAACTCTCATCTTGAATTGTAGTTCCCATAATCCCCACCTGTCATGGGAAGGAACAGGTGGAGATAATTCAATCATGGGGGAGGTTTCCTCCACCCTGTTCTCATGATACTGAGTTAGTTCTCACGAGATCTGATGGTTTTATTAGCGGCTTCCCCCTTTGCTGACCACTCATTCTTTTCCTTTCTGCCACCATGTGAAGGAGGATGGGCTTGCTTCCCCTTCTGCCATGACTGTAAGTTTCCTGAAATCTCCCCAGACCTGTGGAACTGTAAGTCAATTAAACTTCTTTCCTTTATAAATTACCCAATCTCGGATAAGTCCTTATAGTAGGTAGAGAACAGACTAATACAAGGGTGAATGGGTGAAACAATTATAATATATTTAAGCAATAGAATTCTACTCAATATTAAGAAGAAATGAACTACTGATATACACAATAGCATTGACGAATTTTTTTTCTTTTGTTTTTGAGATGGAGTCTTGCTCCGTCATCCAGTCTGTAGTGCAGTGGCATGATCTTGGCTCACTGCAACCTCCGCCTCCCAGGTTCAGGTGATTCTCTTGCTTCAGCCTCCTGAGTAGCTGGGATTACAGGCGGGTACCACCATGACTGGCTGATTTTTGTATTTTTAGTAGAGACGGGGGTTTCACCATGTTGGCCAAGCTGGTCTCGAGCTCCTGACCTCAGGTGACCTGCCCACCTTGGCCTCCCAAAGTGCTGGGATTACAGGCATGAGCCACCTCACCCAGCCTCACTGACGAATCTTAAAATATGCTAACAAAAAGAGACACAAAAGACACATATGGTATGATTTTATGTATATGAAATGCTAGAGCTGTCGAAACCAATATATCCTGAGAGAAAACTGATCAGTGGTTACCTCAGTCTGGGAGTGGCAGGGACTACTTTTCAATGGAACGTGAAGGAAGTTTTGGGACTGATGGAATTCTTTTATATCTTTTTTGGGGGTTGTAAATATGTCAGAGTATACATTTGTCAAAGCTAACTGAACTGCACACTTAAAATCGGTATATTTTGTTATATGTAAATTATACCTCAATAAAACTGATTAATAAGTAAAAGAATAATATTTTTGATTTCTGGTACTTACTTATAAGAAGACTTTTCAGGCCCTTACTCAGACACTTCTTACTTTATTTTAGATAAATTTTAAAATATATTACATAATTTCCTAGTCTAGATGAAATATATTGCTAATGGCAACAACTCTTAAGCCAGACTGCCTGGATTGACGGCTCTGTAACTTAATAATTTTGGGGAAATTGTTTAACTTCCCTATCCCCCAGTTTTCTCAGCTGCTAAATGTGGGGATAACAATACTATCTGCTTCATTGTATTGTCACAAAGATTAATATATGTGAAATACTTAATGCAATGTTTGGTGTATAGTAAGTGCTATATGCATCTTTTTCCTTCTGTGGAGTACCCTTTTCGAAATGTTTGTCATATTCTGAGTTGAATTTGAGCTACTTGTTTTTATGTGCTGTTGCCATTTGATTGTAAGCTGCTTGAAAGCAAGGGACATGTTTTGTTCTTAATGTCTCCTAGAGAATCAACCATGGCACAGCATTTAGGATAGTTGGTTGAATTTTTATTCACCTATTAGAATGTGTCCAAATATTGAGATAATACTAGAACTAGTAATCTGTGAGTGTCTATTGCACACAAACACTTATTTAATTTTCAAAACAACCTGACAAGATAGGCATTATTATTAATTCAATTTCAGAAATGAGAATTCTCATTTCTTGATCAGAGAGGTTAAGTGACTTACCCAGGGCCATGTGGCTAGGCAGGGAGACTAGATTTTTTTTTTTTTAAAGATAGGATCTTGCTCTTTTGGCCAGGCTGGAGTGCAGTGGTGTGATCATGGCTCACTGCAGCCTTGAATTCCTGAGGAGGTTGGATTTTAATGCTGTCTTAGGACTTTGATGTTTTATAGAACCATTTGCTTCTATGCTGAGAAGCCTGATGTGGTTTTGTTTTGTGTCATCTTGTGTCTGATTTTTATGTTTTTTTTCTTTCTATTCTCTCTACCCTCCTGTTTATGCCAGACTTTTCACGTTGTCCATGTACATGAGACTGATAAAATCTACCACTGCCCCCTCTTTACCTCCAGTAACTCCCATTGACAACTGTTAATGGCCAAGAAATTATATAACTCACTTTGCTTAAATTTTATGTAAAGCAAGAGTAAATAGGCTCTGAAGGAGGATATGTCGGGGGTTTCC
Source organism: Gorilla gorilla gorilla (assembly GCF_029281585.2). Lineage (NCBI taxonomy): Eukaryota > Metazoa > Chordata > Mammalia > Primates > Hominidae > Gorilla > Gorilla gorilla. The sequence goes on along the minus strand of NC_073224.2, from coordinate 48,411,337 downwards.
TATAATTGTCGTTCAGGGCAGGAGGTTTTCTGCAAATTTTTTAAAGAAATGATGTATAATACAGAGTCAAATGGACAAATCATAGGTGCAAAGCTCCATGAATTTTACAAAGTAAATACCCATGTAATCATCACTTACATCAAGACATAGATAATTACCAGTAGCCCAGAATCCTCCCTGGTTTAGGGCAGACACATATTATGATTCAGAGTTCTTCTTTGCTTATGCCTGTGTTCCGGATGGTTGCACTTCTGAATAAGTTAATATTATTCACGAATTTTCATAGTCTGATCTTTACAAATATACCATATATCCCTGAAGTACACAGACAATGCAACAATGCCTTAGTCTTCTCCTGTGTCTGGAAAGCGATCTGCATAATGGTTAGAAAAAGGAGACAAGGATGGTGGGAGGATTATGGAGCTGATGAGCTCAGTGCTCCCAGCATTGGCTCTTTTCTGCAGAACCAACTCACTCAGGGCAGTATTGCCCCAAGTTCCAAACTGCACTGAGTCTGTTTGCAGAGTTCTGCATCTCTGAAAGATAACTTCAGACCACTGTTTCCCAGCCCCCAAGGCATCCCAGAAAGCAGCTTGTGTTTCTCTGTGGGTATCACATCTCCTGCTCCTGCCCTGTGACAGTGTTTCTTTTAAGCTCACTATGTCCTTTTGATCTGCTGAAAATGTCCTTCTCTATACTTCTGATTAAAATGAAATTAAACCTGGGTAGTAGGGCAGGGGAGGTTGGGGCCAGAGCATGAGTGTGTTGCCAGAGGCCCTGGCTGGGCCATCTTCCAGCTTCTGAGAGACTACTCTGGCCAAAGGGGCCTTCGGAGAGGCAGCCCCAACAAAAGGCTGGCTAATGTGCACTGAGAAAGAGCACTCTCGCCTGCCCCCTCCCCAGCACTGCTGGGGCTGGAGATGTGGGCTGCATTTTGAAGCTTAGCTGCCAAACCTACTGTAACAGGGGGAGGGGAAGAGCTGAGGGAGCTTCAGCGAGACTTTTATCACCCATTCTGGCCTTCTGTAGATAATGGGCCTGATGCTTCTTTTTCCTCATTTTATTCGTCTGATGATTAGGTGATGAGACTAGAAGCCCTGGGCGAACTCCAGTGTGTCTTAGTAAACCATCTCTGTGAAATGGTTAAGTTTACTTAGAAGGTAACTGGAGAGGTGTAAGTGGAAGAATCACCCTTATGAATTCAAACCCAAAGCCCTGAAGATGAGCTCTGGAGGTGGAATCTCCATGCAGGAGAGGCCCCGGGCCAAGTGCTGCTCATGTGGCCAATGCCTGGGTTTCTTTGGCTCCGGGATCTCCTGGGATAACAACCCACATGGCTGACTTGCTCTGCCTTTCTTCCTTGGCCCAATCTAAGCCTAAATACCTTCCTTGGAGGCCCTGTCTTGACCCAAGCAAAATGCATCTTTTCGAAAGACTTTACTGAACTGAATAGTAAGAGAAAGCAAGAGCGAAAGAAGCCCAAGAAATATGAGACATATATTAAATATCCTGGCTCACTTCTCGTATGGGTTCCTGATGCTACCACATCCTGCCTGCCCCAAAGGCTGAAAGTTATATCTTCTTTTACCAAAGGTCTTGCAAACTCAGATGGCTCTTTGACTGGGATTCTTACTTCTTACATTTCAGTCTATATCCATGTGGGCATGGGGGTTCACTAATGAATGAGGAAAAAAAGGCTGCCCTGTATTAGCTTCTAATGTGTTACAGACACTCTGCAAAGTGGTTTACGTGCATTATTTTATTTCCTCTTTCCAACAATCCTATGCAGTGAGTACTATTAATCCCATTTTACAGATAAAAAAAGAAAAGCTCAAACAGATTAATTAATTCTGTGGCTCAAGACCACAAAAACTGGTAAATGATGGAGTCAAGATTTGAACCCAGGTTTTATAATGCATGACCCAAGACTACCCTCTTAAATGCTGTAACAATTCAAGGTCAAACCTGAGAAAAGACTGTTCTATTGTCCTTCAGCCTCTGGACTAAGTAACGGGACTTTTCTCTTGGTAATTGCCCTATGAGGTATCTGGGTCTTTGCAACAGGTGTACAGTTTTGTCCATGGGTGCCAACCATATAGTCACAATATTATGCATTATCATACTTCAGCATTCGTAAAAGATCTACACAAATTAAATAAAGGGAGGGTCACTACTTCACAAGATGATTTTGTGTCTTATGAAAGGCTTCAACACAAGATTCTTTTATCCGGCAAACACAGCCATGCATTTCAAGCATCCACTGATTTGCATACAATCACCCAGGAATACATCTCCTCTGCATGAATAATCACTGTTACAGTTAGAGCAGCTATCATTTACTGAATATCTACTATGTCCCTCAAACTTTATTTACACATTTTCATTCATCTATCAAAACTTGGCAAGGTGGTATTATCTTCCCCATTTTAGAACTGAAGCTGGCACTTTCCCATACTTACAGAGGTAGGGAGGAGCAGGGACTATAAACCCCATTGTGCCTGACTTTAGAGACTTTATGCTTCTTACCATTCCAGATGGGCACAAGAATGAGAAGATGCCTGCTCTAATTCACTTCAACAGTCTAGCTCACCATCATATCGTTAGTACAAATTACTTTTTTTCTTTTCTTTTTTTGAATAGGGTGGTAAACTTCAAATACTTCTCAATCCCTGATAAAATCTTCTTATTATGTGAACTCGCTTCCTCTTTTGCTTTCACTAAAGTGCTCTCCAGAGTGACCTTGTCCCCTTCAAACTTCACTTCCTCTTTAGTCCTGTCCCCTTGTCACATCATATCAACCACCCTCTATCCCCCTCAGTATTCTTAGTCAAATAAATTCAATTTTCTCCACAAATACTTTTTGGTGGCTTAGTTTCTGCCAGTCCCTTTGAATATGATGAAGAAAGTGATAGACGACCCCAGGCTTTCAGGGATCTTCTATTCCATTAGATTGGAGCTGTCAGGAATTAAAGAATTAATTAAGCAATTATTTAGTCAATTAAAATAGTGATAGATGCTACTGTGGGGAAACAAGTGTTAAAAAACAGATGCAGTTTCAATTCATTTAGTACCCATGGAATATTTGGACTGTGCAATGCACCTTACATACTTTAACTTATTTAATTTTCTTAATAACACTTTGAGGCAGGCTCTGTTCTTACCCACATTTAATAGCACAGACAGGTGAAGTAACTTGTTCAAAGCCTTATAAGTAGTGGGTGACAGAGCCAGGATAGAACGTCAAGAAGTGTGGCTCTGGAGCCTGGAATATTAAAGCACTGTTAGAAATGAATATGGAGAATATCGACCTAGGGAGTAATGTTTTGTTGACATTAGAATGGATGAAAGGAGATGACAGGAGAGTGGAAAGAAAGCACACGTGGCAGAGGCAAGTTCAGTTGCAAGGCCCTGAGTAGGGGGTGGGGATGGGGCAGGGTGAGCCTGTGAGGCTAAGGAGACAGGTGCCATCCCACAGCCCTTGTGGGCCATAGGCAAGGGCTCTAGTTTTCATCCTGAGAGCTATGTAGATCCCTGGAAATGTTTCAGCATGAAGTGTGGGTATTTTCATCTGCCGTGCACTTTTTAATCTGGTCCTGACTACTGACTGCTGCTGAGGGGCATCTCTTAACCTTGGCCTCTAACTGAAGCTGAGCCTCAGGGAAGTCCCCTCCCATAAGCAGGGGTTAACATGTCCTCACTGGCCTCAAGTCACCCACCTCATCACTGCTGTCACCAACCAGCCCACCAGGAGGGCACACACGCACCCCACATTATTCTTGGCTGGTGATCTTGCTTGCTCATCACAGAAATAACAGGCTGTGAGGCTGTTAGGTATCGTGCCTTGACTTTACAAACATATGTGTATGGGAATCCCACAACCACCACTTACTAACCCGTGACTGGGGGCATGTTGTTTAGCCTCTTTGTGTCTCAGTTTCCTCATTTATAAGTAGGGAATAAAAAAGGTATTGCTTTATGAATTCTTGAGAACATGAAATAAGTTAACATATGTAAACATATATTAAGTGTGCAATATTTTTGAATGTATGTAAAGTGTGCCTGGTATATCAGAGTGCTTATTATTATTATTATTATTACCATGACTCTTACTTCTGTTGATTTGCACCTGCCTCAATCAGTTCTCCTAGTCCCTCCTCTGTCTGTACGAAGCAGTAGGGGATGATGACTCACTATGTTGCCTAGGCTAAAGTGCAGTGGCTATTCACAGGTGTGTTTATAACACACTACAGCCTCCAACTCCTATGCTCAAGGGATCCTCTTGCCTCAGCCTCCCAAGTAGCTAGGACTACAGGTATCTGCCACCAGGCCTGACTTACCTGTACTCTTGACCTATCCTCTCTCTCTTTTTTTTTGTAAGCCTTATCCACTGTTTTTTTCCTCTTGCTTACAGATTTCCAAAATTTCTCTCACTTCTGATACAGTTCCCAAACCTTGAGAAAATTTTCGTGTGTCTCTTAAACAAACAATTAAAAAAGGCAAAACAACAATGAAAAAGGCAGAAACAATAGCAGCTTTGTCCTGCATCTCTCTCCACCCCCGCCTTTCCAGGCATCCCTCATCACCGAGCCCCAGGAAGGGCATCTCCTCTGGTTGCTTTCACCTGCTCAGCCTCCTGTTCATCCCTCAGCTTCCTGCAGTCACGCTCCTAAGCTATCTTGCTCTGAGAAAAGTGCTCTCATAAATCTCGCTAATGACTTCCTTGTTTTCAAATCCAAAGGACTCTTCAGTTCTTAATGCAGCAGGTAACCTTTGAGTTGTCCACTACTTTCTTTCTGAACCCCTGTCCTCCCTTGGCTTTGGAGATGACTGTTTCATTGGGTTTTCTTCATCATCTTGACATTTTCTTCTCAACTGCAATTGTGTGATGGTCTTTCATGTTCTCTTCCTTTTTCTACTCCTTAAACTCTTGTGTTTTTTTTGGTTCTCACTTGATCTGAGAATTGCATCTGTGTTCAGGTTTCTACCTATTTCCTATGTCCTGGTTCCACATGTGTCTGTGTCTCCAGCCTGGTTCTTCAGCCTGAGCCCCAGTCTCATATCCCAGATACGAGATACCTGGATGCCTCACAGGTTGCTCAACTCCATCATGTCCCAAACACAATCAGTGGTGATCTTTCCTCAAAACAGGATCGTTTCTTTTTTATCTCTCTTTTGAATAAATGACCCCACAATCTGCTCATTCAGCTAGAAATCCAAGACCCATCCTTGCTCTTTCTTCTGCTTTACCATGTGACCATCTAAGTGGCTATGGAATTCTGTAGACCCTGCCTCCAGCCTCACTCGTTTCTCTCCCTCTTCTCTCCTGACGTTATAAGTTATTCCTGTCCCAGCTCGGGCTGTTCTTCTCTTATCTGGTCTTTTGTGATAGACCCCTATATTGGTCCGTTTTCACATTGTTGATAAAGACATAACCTGAGACTGGGTAATTTATAAGGAAAAAGAGGTTTAATGGACTCACAGTTCCATGTAACTGGGGAGGCCTCATAATCATGGTGGAAAGCAAAAGACACATCTCACATGGTGGCAAACAAGGGAAGAGGGCTTGTGCAGCGAACTCCCCTTTATAAAACCATCAGATCTCGTGAGACTTATTCACTGTCACAAGAATAGCACGGGAGAGATGTTCCCCCATGATTCAGTAGTTACCTCCCACTGGGTCCCTCCCACAACACATGGGAATTGTGGGAGCTACAATTCAAGAGGAGATTTGGGTGGGGATACAGCCAAACCATATCAACCCCTAATTGATCTCCCTGCTTCCAGTGTGTTCCTCTGGCATCCATCACACATTGGACTGCTTCTAGGGTGATTCTTCTGAAGTGCAAACCATGTTGATCTTTCCCTTGCTTAAAATTCCAAAATAGTTGCTGAAGAATGAGTTTCAACCTTCTCAGCATACCATGTATGGCCTGTTACACTCTGGTCCCTACTTGCCCTCATCATGGGCCCTTCACTGTGTGCAAAACTCCCTGCCGTTCTTAGAACATGCTGGATTACTTTATATACCTGGCCCTTTGCCTATCCTGCTTGCCCCCTCTGCCTTGTGAGCATCTCCTCAACGTAGAATCTTGGTCTTCTCCCCTTTTTTTATATAGGCTTCTATTTTAGCATCTGTAGAATTCTATATTTTTCACTTATTTGTTTGCCAAATCTTTAGTTCTGCTCACTCTCTGAGGGCAGGGTCTGTCTTTCTCTCTCATCTCTAATGCCACATGCTGTGCTGGGAGTGTGGTAGCTGATCTTTAAATGTTTGTTGAATGAATGAATATATCTTGAATGAGTAGAGAGTGCAAAATGTCTCCCTTTCACAATAGGCATTCTATTGTAGGATGTAGAAAACTGTAACTTTTGGTAAGTCAATGGACCTCTCTGAAGTCAGTTTTCTCATCAATAAAATTTGGATTACAGTATATCAGCTTCGAGGCTGAGAGATGAGCTAGACAGTATCTTGAGGTCTCTCTAACATTTAGAACACTTTTAGATGAATAGGATTTATTAGTCTAGATTCCTCTCCTTGCCTAAAAATGTTTTTTTAAAATGCATTTTAAATACTACTGGAACTTACTGAGTTTATTAGTTGTATTAAATACTTATATATTAAGTGCTTAAAAACGTAATTGGGTGGGGTATGGTGACTCATGCCTGTAATCCCAGCACTGTGGGAGGCTGAGGCAGGCAGATCACTTGAGCTCAGGAGTTCGAGAACATCCTGAGAAACATGATGAAACCCCATCTCTACAAAAAATACAAAAATTAGCTGGGCATGATGATGCATGACTGTACTCCCAGCTGATTGAGGAGTTGAGGAGGGAGGATCACTTGAGCCTGGGAGGTAGAGGCTGCAGTGAGCCAAGATGGTGCCACTACACTCCAGCTTGAGTGACAAAGCGACAACTTGTCTCAAAATAAATAAATACCTAAATATGTAATTGTTGTGTCATTCTATCAGTAATCCACTGAGGAGGTATTTTCATTATCCCCATTTTGCAGTTAAAGAGGCTGAGGTCTAGGGTCATTGGCCCGTGGGTGTTGGAGCCAGGTTTCAGACACAGTCACATCCATGGTGATGAAGTGTGATTTACCCCTATTCTACACTATCTCAATTTTTGAAGCTGTGGTTGGGAACCAGGTTTCATTTTATTATAATATAGGCCAGGGATTGGCAAAGTTTTCCTGTAAATGTGCAGAAGGTAAATATTTTATTCTTTGTTATTGCATATTCTTTTTTTGTGTGTGGTGGAGAGGAGGGGTATTTTGATTTTGTTTTGCTTTCTACAATCTTTTAAAAATGTAAAAATCATTTTTCATTTATGGGCCATACAAAAACAAGTCATGGGTAGGGCAAGTGGCTTTATCCTTCATAGAGTTAGCCTTTTTCTCCCTGAGCTTACCAAGTCAGGACAGTTTTTCTGTTAGAACATTGAAGCAATACAAGGAATCAACGAATGTTTCAGTAAGTCTTGTTAGAGAAGATCAGCCAGATTCCACAGTAAGCAGACTGACAGTCACAGCCTCCTTTGCAGCAGCCTATAAGAGTTCCATTAAATGCTGACCAGCCAGGCCCAAAATGTCAATGTCTGCTCTGTGAATAGTCCCTTTTTATAGAATGGCACATCCTGTAGGGAGCCAATATCTTAACTTCATCATTCTGGTCTCAGTAACTTACATAAGAGCTTCCCCACAAAAGATCTGTGATAAAATAGGGAAGGTGACTCAAGATCTTTGACTGCCTGGTCTTAAATCTAAGTCAATCAACAAGTTAAGAGTCTATTTAACACCTCTTCCCTAACCTCTAGTGTTGCATCTGGGATACAAGAGAACAAAAGCTCCCCGATGAAATTTTAAATACACAAAGAGAAGACAGGAAATCCCGTGTTTCTTAACCATTTTGGAATGAGAGACCCCTATGAATACTGACAAACACTATCGACCACATACTCAGAAAAATGCCTGGGTGAAGATAGGAAACAATTGGCATTCATTATCAGGGGATTCTTGCCCTGCTGGAAGTCTAACCACAGGCTCAGTTTCAAAAGTCCTGTTTTAAACAATTAGAGAAAGATAAAATGCTGAGATGTGTGGTGTTGGGTGCAGAATCAGCTCTCCTGAGCCCATTGTCCCTCTGGAGACCTGTGTTCTTGAGTTGCCCACCCACCTGTTTCTGGGTCAATGCCACCCCTCAGTCACCAGTAAGAAAGATCTGCTTCCTTGGGCTTGCAGTCTATGTCATTTGAGCTGATGTGAGATGCAGCATGGTGCCCCTGAGGCCTGCTCCCCTGCAGCCTTCCTACTCCTTATCTCTGTGTGTCATGTTTTCCAGCCAGCGCATCTAATGGGAGGTCATGGTACTCTAGCTCGGCATTTTCCTCTGAGTGTTTTTCCATGAGTCAAGGGCAGCCCTCTGGGAAGCAGGACGTACATGCTGCCTTCTTAGACTCTTGTTCAGTGGAGCATGGGTTCAAAATAAATGTTATTCTCACTTCAAAATGTGAACTTTGCCATATGCCCACCTGATCCATGGAGAGAGCTAAGGCAGGCAGAACGGAAATGTGGGTGAACTCTCAGGTCCTGTGGGGCCAAGAGTAGGCACCTGAGGGCTGCCACTGGCTATGCTTGACAGCTTGGCAGTGGCAGCAGAGGTGGCCACGAAGCTGGCTCCTCAGAGCCCGATGTTTGGCTCCTGCATGTGTGGTCTCATGGCTGCTGCAATACGTTGTAAAGTGTCTCCCAAATTTTCATGTTCACCTGCCACCTGGGAATGTGGCCTTATCTGCAAATAGTCTTTGCAGAAGTCTTCATTAAGGATCTTGAGATGCAATCATATTGGATTTCAGGTGGTCCCTAAATTCAATGACTGGTGCCCTTAAGGAAGAGGAGAATACCCAGGGAGACAGAAAGAAGAGTGCCATGTGAAGATGGAGGTAGAGACTGGAGTGATGCTACCATAGCCAGGAAACACCTGGAGCTAAGAGAAGCTGAAAGAGGCAAGGAAGGGGTCACCTCCAGAGCGGTGGCCCTGGAGAAACCTAAGATTCCTGGCCTCCAGAATTGTGGAAGAATAGATTTCTTTTGTTTTAAGTCATCAGGTTGTGGTACTTTGTTATAGCAGCCCTAGGGAACTAGTACAACTGCCTTCTAATTGCTGTAGATGACAAATGGGCTGACCCCTGCGCGAGTGGAGACCCCTACTCCAGGGTACCCTGGATGATGCTGATGGAGGAATGACTGAGGTCCCAGAGCCTCTGATGTGAAGAATCTGCAGGTCTTGGAGGTGCTAATTTATTGAAATATTCAGCAAGTTGTCTGACCTTTCTGTATATTGGTGTCTGTGGCCAGATACAAATCCACATCTTCCCAACTTCTACTTGCCCACCTGAGTTCCCACCTGAACTTAAGAAATGCTAGCTGTCAGTCCAGCCTTGTGAAGAGAACCACATACTACCCTCCAAATTCACCCTGCTTTTTTCTTTCCTCCTCAATGTCTTTGCTTGAAGTTTCCTCTCCATCTGGGATAATGCTTCTCATATTCATCCAGTGTTAAACCCAAAATGAATTAATTATTATGTGTCATCTCTTTTACTAAACTATAAGTTACTGGAGGTAGAGGTCATTCACACTCATCCCACAGCCAACCCTGAGCACAGCATTTTGTAAAATCCTCATTTGTAATTCATGTTACACAATATCCAGTATAAAGGAAGAGTTTAAATTCATTGCAAATGCTAACGGTGATGTGCTCATTTTGGTATTATTAAATGGCAAAGAACCATGTTTTTCCTCATGAGATTTTTCTCTTCAGTTCTAATCCCAAATGTCATTGAGTTTGGTTAAAATTACAGAAGATTGTATCATGTTTTTGTGGGTAGAAGTCAAACCTTAGAGTCAGATAACTGGGTTTCCATTCTCCACCATCTACTTCTCATGCAGCTCTGAGTACAGCTAATGCTTGATGTGCATGTGGATTCAGATGACTCTGTCGATAGGGATAGTAAGGCTCATCTCGCTGAGTGTTTAAAGGATGTACGAGTCCTGTCAGATAGATGGTGGCCATTGGATGTTAATTCCTTTATCCCCCTATTTTTTTTTTTTTGAGACGAGGTCTTGCTCTGTCGCCCAAGCTGGTGTGCAATGGTGCAATCTCAGCTCACTGCAACCTCTGCCTCCCAGATTCAAGCAATTTTCCTGCCTTAGCCTCCTGAGGAGCTGAGACTACAGGCACACACCACCATGCCTGGCTAATTTTTGTATTTTTAGTAGAGATGGGGTTTCACTACATTGGCCAGGCTGGTCTCGATCTCCTGACCTTGTGATCCTCCCGTTTCGGCTTCCCAAAGTGCTGGGATTACAGGTGTGAGCCACTGCGCCCGGCCCCCCACCCCCCATCTATTTTTATTGGCTCTCTTTTATTTCAAGATGGCAAGTGAAATATATTCAATGCAAGGTATTTCTTCACATCAAGAAATAATGGCAAATACATACATAGTTCCAACCATGTGTAAGGCAATGTGCTAAATACTTAAATATATTAATTCTTATAATTATAAGATTATTCTTCTCATCACACAGATGAGGAAAAACTTAGTCACGAAGAGGTCCGGTGACAACTTGTCCAGGTTTTCTTAGTTAAGGGTGGAGTCAGGGCTTGAAATCAGGCAGTCTGGCTCCAGAGTCTGAGATCCTAATTACTACACATACTGCATTCAGCATTCAAGTTATTGAAATAAATGGGCAGAGAACACATGGACCTATTGAATAGCCCAGTTGGAACCCAGATGTGCTTTGTTTGTTTGTTTGCTTTAATCAGTGGCGGAATCTTGATAGCTGACCTCCCTGAGCCTTTTATACCCATAATGGGAGCAATGGCCAAAACTCAAAATAATTTAGCAGTGGTTAAAGCTTCCTTCCTTTTAGGACTACTCTAGAAAAACAAGTCATCGAGAATAATGATTAACTGTGTTGGTTTTTGTACAGAAAGAGCTGGGGTTGAAGCCACTTACTAACCCTAGGATTTGGAGCTGAGTCGTAGTTTCCTCTCTGGTAAATTCCTCATAGGAATTTATTGAAGATTAAGTGAGCTACTGAACATAAACTGCCTGGCCAAAAGTAACAACTGATACGTGGTGTTTTATCATTACGAAGATCATCTAGTCAAGGGTTTTCAGTTTATTACCATAATATGCTAGTGTGCCACTATCACTTAGGAAGTTTTTAATTCCATCTAAGTAATAATAAAAACGTCAAAATTTGTAAATGATAAATCCTTTATTTTTTATAGGTTAAAGTATAATAATATTTTTCTCTGCATTAAGGTCACGGTTGCTTGCATTTTTCACATTGTTTCTTGAGGACTGAGGAAGGGGTAAAGTCAGTTGGTGAGGAGGGAACTGTGCACAACCTAGGTATATGCAAGGAAATGTCAGATGTCAAGTGGAAGGTGGTGCAAAAACAAATCGAGGCCCTCAACACTCACCTGATTCCCTACCTTAGTGGTAAAGAATGTCCCTATGAGATATAGTCACCTGGGAGGGCTGAAGTTTAATTTATATACAGTGTGCTAAGCACTGTTTGCAGGAGTAAAAAATGTGCCTTGTTCTTATTTGTACAACTTATTTCCAAATATGTGTGTGTGTGCGTGTGTATGTGTTATGTGTGTGTACACCATTGGGGTTAATACAATTAAAAAGTCATTTAAAGGCATAACTAAATTCATAGTAGCTGCTTGTCATTACATATTTCATAATTAGCAAATACTAAAAGTGTCATAGATGTAGAAGTAAGAAATATTTTTGAGATTCAAAAAGCCATCACATACTCTAAAAGAAGGAGAAGCCCCAAGTAACTGATGAAAGTGCGTGGCCCAGGGTCTGTCACGCTCAGCTGCTCAGTGATCATTTCTGTCGGTTTTCTCGAAGTGGTGGAATATGCTGGTGCCTCTTGTCAGGGAAGGGGCATCACCCAAGGCTGCAGGCCAGGAAGAAAAAGAATCAGAACTCTGGGTGGATCTAGACTGGAGTAAAATCCAAGGCCATGAGAACATGGCACTGTAGAGGGCCTTCTTGTAGAGGCAATGATTCTTGTATTTGTAGATAATGTAGGTTGTTTTCAAGAAGATCTGTTCAAGTTTGTGTTGAGGCTGTAAAGCCAGGTCTAGCTCCAGGGAAAGGGCTGGCAAGGGTAAACTAAGGGGAAGTTTCTGGTCAGTTGGGCTAGGGTTAGAGCTTCCAAGGGGATGTTGAAAATGGAATGAAGAAGCAAGGACCAGACTAGAAGGACACAGAGATGCTGCCCATGCATAGTTGGGGACAGTAAAGGGGTTGCAGCCCAGTGTCCAGGGGGTACCTGGCAGTGAAGTTTGTTCTAGACACAATTGATACAATTTATTTGGGGAGTGGGTTCCAATTTATATGGGGAGAGGGCCCTTTGTTTCAGAAACTAATGGTGCTGGGTCTGTAGGAATAGATCGTTCCTTACAGCTTGGAAGGTCAAAGCCAGTCAGAAAAAAAATGTATGATTTTCCCTCTCTCAGCATCCTACATGAGTGGTCATCCATTCTCTGCTGATACATCTTTAGTGATATCAGTCCCTTTAGGGTGAAATGGGTTCATAATCCACTCAGAAGAAGAGACACCTGTTGTTTGTTTTATTGGAGATGGGATCCCAATGGGGTGTTACAGCTTGTCCCAAAAGGCTATTTGCAAGGTTGTGATGTTGTATGGGAAGTTTGTGAGGTTCTGAGTTAGGATCTGATTACGTTTGCAGAAGACTGCAATGGCATATTTGAATACAAATAAAATAGTTATATGGGGAGTGTGTGTGTGTATGTGAGAGAGAGAAAGACAAGCACACAGACAGACAGATATAGACTAGAAGAGAGAGAAATTTCTCCTTCAGTGTTGAAAATATGACATCCTTTCAGGAAGTAGGACTTAGAGTACAAAAGTTTTCTTTCAACTCTATACTTCTGGAATTCTCTCAGTGTCCCTTTTTGTCAATTTGTATTATTGTTTTAACTGGTAATCATTGCACATGTATGCTATACCAGGTACTGGGTTCCGTGATTTTTATACAATGTAACACCTAATCCTTGCAACACAGGTAGTGTCTATAAAAACCTCAAAAGGACAGGCTTGGGAGCATTTCCAGGATAGCTGAACACGGGGAGGTTCCTGGAGGGTGGCACACCCAGGGAGGGCATGGAAGCTCCACGCCCCCTCCCCTATACTCACCCTGTGCAACTCTGCATCTGTATCCATTGTAATATCATTTATAATAAACCAGTAGACATGATTCCTTGATTCGGGAGCCACCCTAGCAAACTAATAGAATCCAAGGAGGGGGTTGCGGGAACCCTGATTTATAGCCGGTCAATGGTAAGCATGGGTAAGACAACCTGGGACTTGTGATTGGCATCAGAAGTCAGTGGAGCCTTGTGGTACTGAACCCTCAACCTGTGTGATCTGACACTATCTCCAGGTAGACAGTGTTAGAATTGAATTAGAGGACACCCAGCTGGGCGCCACTAAATAAATAATTTGCTGCAGAATTGAAAGATTAGTGGTTGCTGGGGGGAAAATCCCCACACCCTTCTGGGTGACTACAGGTTACAGAAGTCTTCTGTATTGACTGTTGAGAGTACAGTAGGAGAAACTGACTTTGTTCTTCCTACTCAAGCCCCTATGCAAATTTCCTTATTTCTATACTTTCTTGAGCCTAACATTTACATTCTCTTATTAGACTCTTAGAAGCTAGAATCAAACTTTGAATTATTGTGAAAACCCTTCTCCCAAACTGTGTGTAGTGGAATCACAAATTTAAGTTCCTACCTAACACAGATGTGAAAAGAATTAAATCTGAAATTTCACTTTTGCCTATGATTAATTTGGTTTTTCTCCTGAACTTCCGCTTAGTGGGAAAATAAATTAAGGACATGTCGAGTCTGATATAACCTTAGTCCAATTTTAAAAGTTGGAAAGTTAAATAATCCCTTCAGGTAGTGTTCAATCTCTCCCTAGAGAGAAAAAAAAAGCCTCTAGCATTTGGGCATATGGGAGAGGGGAGCACGTCACTTGGAATGATGCAGACATATAAGTTAGGATATATAATGCTGGCTTCAGGGCTGGACACAATGGCTTATGTCTGTAATCCCAGCACTTTGGGAGGCCTAGGCAGGAGGTTAGCTTGAGGCCAGGAGTTTGAGACCACCCTGGGGAACAAAGTGAGACTCCATCTCTACAAACAACAACAACAATAATAACAATAATGCTAGCTTCTGTAACAAACAACCCTCCAAAAATCTCAATGGCTTAACGCAAAGGCTTATTTCTCATCCACGTCACAGTTGGATGTGGAAAGGGTAGCTTTCCTTAAAGTGGTGACAATCATTCATGCTCTCTTTTCATCTCTTTTTTTAATCTCTATCAAAATATCCATCTCCCTCTCTGTCCCTCTTCCCTCAGTACATGACCTGAGTGTTTGCTGTGGCGGAGGAAAGAGAATGATGAAGAATTGGGTATGGGGTTGATGATGACCAGGCCTGAAGCGGTGGCCATCAACACTGCTCAGATTCCATTTACCAGAACCTGGTCACAAGGCCCCAACCTCACCGCAAGAGCAGCTAGTAAATGTAGTTTCTCTATGAGCTCAAGGAGAGGAAACCAGATTGGTGGGATCTGGCCATGGTCGGCTACAGTGAGGAATCACTCCCCAGCCCTCCTGCTATTTCCTCCTGTGAGTGCTGGCCGGCAGTGTCCCTTGTCTGCGTGGTCCTCTGTTTCTGACACTGAAGTGGGTGGCTGGTGCACTCAGGCTCATTTCTCTTGTCTCAGCCAACACTGCCAGGGGAGCTCCCTGCCTGACTTGGCCTCACCTTGGCTGCCACAGGCATCTTACTAGTGGGCCTCACACCATGTCTCCTGTCAGTCTACTGGCCAGAAAGTTCACTCCTAGGCCCTCCTGTGGGGTCATTTTGCTCTGCCATGGACGTTTCTAGGGGGGCACCAGTGGCTCTCAGCTCAGCAGCCATATCATCCAGGAACTGGCAGTGGTTTAGTCAACCTAAACACAGGCTTCCCTTCAACCACACACCAGTGATGACCTCTGGCTAAGACCCAGGCTGCTGGGAGGCTGCTTGTTAGCAGGGTTCTTTCCAGAGTCTCCAAGAGAAACAGGATGCATGGTCCTCCCATGAGTGCTCCTATTAAGTTATCTAATTTACCTTCTGTTTCTGAGCCTAAGTCCACAAAGAGGAAGGGGAAGAACTGCTGTTCTCTGTGCCTCATCCCCTTCCTTTCCATGAGACCCAGGATCCAACAAAGGGTGGGATTTTCTTCCACGTCCCTCAGCCACAGCCTCTACCTCGCAGAGCGGGCCTTTGCACCAGAGAATAAACACTGGTGATTGAGTCCTGGTGCTGACTGAGATCAGGTGTTGATGTGTTAAAGAAGATAAAAAGATTTGGATAATCCTTTCTCAAGATAATTGCCTGGCTTGCCAGCAATGGTAGAGCTTTGACAATCTACATTTTGACTTCCATAATTGAATATCATCTCATTTTTTCTTCTTTACATTAATTCCATGATAATTTCTAATCTTTCCCAGGTAGGCATATGCATAGGGTAGAGGGGAAACGAATGTGTACTTAGGCAAAAGAGAAATGACATTAATTTAAGCATGCTTCCGTTTAAGGGGGATCCTTTTAGGAATATAGGCCAGGATGCATTCATTTAACAAATATTGATTGAGTACTTTCTGAACACTGTTCTAGGTAACGTGGATACTGCAGTCAACAAGGCAGATAAAAATCCTTGCCCTTAAGAAGGTTGGGTTCTAGTGGAGTAGAGGGACATAGACATAATCACAGTGTAAGTAAGTATAGAGATATATTGTTAAATATTGTTAAGGGCTAGGGAAAAAAAATGAAGCAGAAAGGGGGATATGAAATGCCAGGTGAAATGCTAGATAGGGTGAACAGAAAAGGCCTCAAAAGGCTGGGTGTGGTGGCTCACGCCTGTAATCCCAGCACTTTGGGAGGCCTAGACAGGTGGATCACCTGAGATCAGGAGTTCAAGACCAGACTGACCAGCATGGAGAAACCCCGTCTCTACTAAAAATACAAAATTAGCCAGGTGTGGTGGCACATTCCTGTAATCCCAGCTACTTGGGAGGCTGAGGTAGGAGAATTGCTTGAACCTGGGAGGAGGAGATTGCAGTGAGCCAAGATCACACCATTGCACTCCAGCCTGGGCAACAAGAGTAAAACTCTGTCTCAAAAAAAAAAAAAAAAAAGCCTCAAGAAGGTGGTTTCTGAGTAAAGATCTGAAGGAAGTGAGACAGTGAGCCATGCAGATTTTTGGAGAAAGAGCATTCCAGGAGGAGGAAATTATAAGGGCAAGGATCTGGAGCAGAAGCCATGCTGGCTTCCTGGAGGAATATGAGGAAGTCAATGCCCAGACCTGTAAGTGGAGAGAGTGGAAGGAGATAAGATCACAGAGCAATGGAACTGGGGTTGCAGATGAGGTTGAGCCTTTGCCTTTCACTCTTCATAAGATGGGAAGCTGTTGGGGGCTTTGAGCAGATCGGTGATCTGATCCACCTTTGTTGTAACAGAGCAGCTCTGGGCCAGCATTATCCCTAGGGTTAGTGCTACAGTGGCCCATCTACCTCTGCTTGAATTGGTACAGGGGTAGGAATGTGTGCTTTCATAGGAAAATCTGTAGAGGCTGGAAGGCTTAATTGTCAGGCGACTCTGTCCTCTTCTTTCAGTTCCTATAGGACAGCGGTTGGCAAACTACTGCCCACAAGCCAAATCTGCCCTCGTCTGTTTTTGTAAATAAAGGTTGATTATAACACAGCCATGCTTATTCATGTATATATTGTCTCTGGCTGCTTTTGTGTTACAATGCAGAATTGAGTAGCGGTGACAGAGACCAAAGTGTACGCAAAGCCTAAAGTATTTACTAATTAGACCTTTTAAGAAAATGCTTTTTGACCTCTGTTATGGGAGACAAATACTGAAAAACAGCTAGGAAGGAAAACCAAAGGCATATGAGGTGTGGGGCTAAAAATAGATTTAAAACTAAAAGACATCAAAATAGGATACGAATTATTTATACCAAAGAAATACCACAAAAGGAAAACAAAATAGAAATTTAGTTGAAATATGACGTCTTAGAAGTTTGGAGATTTTTGGATGTGAGGAATGAAGGTCATAAGTTTGTTCCGTAGGTAACAACATTGGAAGAAGAGTTTACCTATTGAATACCTGCTTTCCCCAGGAGGGAACCCAGTGGATCACAAGAGAGGCTCAAAAATTCCGTCACGAGTTAGCTTAACTACATCTATATTTGACCTGATTTGCTAATTGCCTTGCCTTCATTTTAAGTGTATTGCTTAAGTATATGCTGATTTAGTATAAGAGATCATCAACCCCTTTTCATTATCAGCTTCTGTATATTAATGTCAGATAATGGCTAGTAATAGCCTTAGTACTCTTAGAAGTATGTTTAATTTTGCAAAAATAATGGGGGCTTTCTTGTCCTTTCAGCCCCCATTCTATGCTTCATTCCATTCTGCCTAACATCACCAGCTCAGCTGGAGGCAGCCTCTCCGAGAGGATGCTTCTTGCTAACACAGGACTACCAGGCCCTGGGTGGACACATCGCAGCTCCTTTTTTACCTGAGCTATCCATGAAGCAGCTGCCTGGCCTCCTAAGTGCCTGACTTCACCAGTTTAATTGGTTCCACTCAATGCACACACAGTCACCAAGACATTTTCCAAATTACTTATAATTAATGCTCTAGTCATTACAAATGAGCTGTCTCAGGCCAACTCCAATTCCCTATTCAATGGCCCGCATAGGCAGTACAGTCAGAGTGGGGTCACAGGTACCATAGTCACCTGAAAGGAAGGAGCTCTTTCTCTCAGTTTCCCAGAGTCGTGTCTGTTGCTGCTAATAAAGTCATGCTGGTAAATGGTTTGGCATAAATGACAATTAATTAAGGTGCCTTTTGCAGTTTGGTATACTTGAGGACTTAACAAAATATCACGCACCTAGGGCCTTTAACACTGTTCCAAGAATATGCAGTTTCACGGCAGCAGCTCATATACCATGCCTTGGAGTATTTGTGGCCTCTGGAAAGTTAACATAATCGCCCACTCACCCAAGTACGTAAAGGGTATCTGTTGCCAAGGCTGGACCAGGTCCATGCAATGACTTTGTAGAATTTTCTTATCCCTGTGAAAGTTGAGGCTGCAGGGCCATCTCTGGCCTTGATTTAACTAACTTTGTAGAAGCTTTCGGTGCTACCTTTCCAGAGCTTCCTGCCTAGAGCTGCACTAGATGAGAAACAGAGTGCTTTCTTTCTTTAAGAGGCTTTGTGTCAATGTTAGAGGAGTTGGTTATTCCTTCCTCATGGCCACCCTGGTCTCATCTGGCCTATACTTTCACAGGTTGGTAAATTTTAAGCCCTATGAATATTCATATACTTAGAACCACAGAAAAATAGACTCATCAGGCAAGGAGGAATACGAAATTTTCAGGGTTGCAACCTAGTGCTCACAACCCAGTGTGAAGAACTAAGTCTGGCCCAGGGCACACTCAATGCTTAATACTGACAGCTGAGATGAGATGATGTTGTACCCCAACTGACTGGATGAACTTACAAATAGTAGAAACCATTATAGTCACCAAGTGATGTCTAAGCTGGGCTGTGAAAGATAGGAAGGAGCACGGCATGTAGAAGTGAGGAGGACATTCCAGGCCCAGAGGACAACTTGGGCAAAAGCAAGGAAGTAGGAAAGAAATAGAGATGTCCAAGGAATAGATAGTGGTTAAGGTGGCTATAGTGCTGGTACATAAAAAGGAGAAATAGAAACTAGTTCTAGAAAAAAAAAAATCTATTGTGTGCCAGGCCCTATCTTGGTACTGTGAATGACATAAAGAGAAATGAGACAATATAATAATAAAAAGGATATGGCCCCCTCCTTCAAGGAGCTTAATGTCAAAATGAGCTTCCATATAGCATCGTGGCAGCAGCAACAGTTTGCTGAAGCAGTAGGTTTGCATTCTGGGTGATGTTCTAGAAAAGATCCTATGTGCATTTTAGCTGGGAGATCCTCATGGGATTCCTATTCATAGTAGTTGGTGCTGCCACAGTAGGAGAGCTGGTAGAAAGGAGTTCTAAGTTATGATGATTAATTTTATGTGTAAACTTGACTGGGCCATCGGGTACCCAGACATTTGGCTAAACATTATTCTGGATATGTCACTGAAGGCATTTCTGAATGACATTCCCATTTGAATTGGTAGACTGAGTAACACAGATTACCCTCCCTAATGTGGGTGAGTCTCATTCAATCAACTGAAGACTTGAATGAATAAAAAGCCTGAGTAAGAGGAAACTCCTCCTGCCTGACTTCTTGACCTGGGACATTGATGTTTTCTGGCCTTTGGACTTGGACATTGGCTTTTCTTAGGTCTTGAGCTTGCTTTCTTTTATACTGGAACTTACACTTTTGGCTCTTCTGGGTCTCAGGCCTCCAGACTCAGACTGGACCTACACATGGGCTTTCCTGGGTCTTTAGATTTTCTGACTACAGATTTTGGGACTTCCCAGCCTTCATAGTTGCATAAGCCAATTTCTTATAATAAATGTGCATATTGTATTTTACTTATTTTGTTTATATCCTGTCAGTTCTCTTTATCTGAATGTATTAGTTCATTCTCACATTGCTATAAAGAACTACCCCAAACTGGGTAATTTATAAATAAATGGGTTTTAATTGGCTCACAGTTCTGCAGGCTATACAGAAAGCATGGGTGGGGAGGCCTCAGGAAACTTACATTCATGGCGGAAAGTGAAGGGGAAGCATGCACCTTCTTCACTTGGTGGAATGGGAGAGCGAGCGAGCTAAGGGGGAAGTGCCACACACTTTTAAACCATCAGAACTCTTGAGAACTCACTCACTATCACAAGAAGAGCAAGGTGGGAAATTCACCCCCATAATCTAGTCGCCTCCCACCAGGTTCCTCCCCAAAGATTGGGAATTACTATTCAGCAGGATATTTGGGAGGGGAAACAGAGCCAAACAATATCACTGGAGAATCCTGACTTATCCATAAGACCAGTTGACATTCAAGAAGAATCCATTAGTCTCTACTTTTCAAATTCCATGATGCAGTGTATTCTCACCTTTGAAAAGTTCAGGTCATGCTTCTTTTTGTCCTCTGCCTAGCCTGGCAGGCTGAGAGCTCCTGCTGTAGAAAGACAGGTTGAAGTTTAAGAGGACGTAAAGTTTCCCATTCCTGGCTTTCAACCACTTCAGATCACCCCTAAGCTTTTGGTGTATCCCTGGCTCAGACTCCTTCTACGGGAACTCTGTGGCTTCAATTTCAGGGCACAGTGGGTCATCTGGAAAATGACGTCTTATTTTGCGGTGTTGCAGGGAATTGCTATCAGATACACACCGTATAGACCAGTGCCATTAAAGGGAAGGAATTATTACCCTTCACCTATTCTCTTCTTGTGTCTTATCAAAAGGATTTACCATTAACTAGAAATTTTTCCTTAAAGATTTTCACTTTGCACCAACTGCAGTGAATGAAGCTAAAGGAAAAGGCAACTCTCCAGGCACAGGGGTATCATGAGCTACCCACACAGCTCTGGCTCTTTCTGGTGAATCAAGCTGGATTTGTTTGTTCTCAGTCTCATCCATGCATATACAGAGAAATGCACAGGGAGGTGTGGAGTCACACTGAAGGATATTTTTATACAATGTCAAAAAGATGTGGTCTCTATGCAGTGCAATACGAAGATAAAAACTCTTTGTACTTACAAATTATTTCATCTTAGCCCAAAGTGCTTTCCTGTATCTATTCTAGCTCCTTTATCTACCTCCCAGTTCATGAAGTCAAAAGTAGAAGTGATGATCCTCCTCTTGGAACATGAAGAAATTT
Source organism: Gorilla gorilla gorilla (assembly GCF_029281585.2). Classification (NCBI taxonomy): domain Eukaryota; kingdom Metazoa; phylum Chordata; class Mammalia; order Primates; family Hominidae; genus Gorilla; species Gorilla gorilla. The sequence goes on along the minus strand of NC_073224.2, from coordinate 48,390,362 downwards.
AGGGTAAGATGGATTAAGTGATTTGCTGTCAGTCATGTGGTGCAGAGTCTGGATCGGAAACTTGGTTCCTCTCTCCTTCTCTCCATCCCTTCTTCCCATCTTTCTGTCTTCCTTCCTTTCCTCCTTCATTAGATATTTGTAAGGAACCTAGAGGTAATTTCCTAGGTGCTGGTGATATAGAAACGAGGAAGACAGAGCTTCTGCCTCTGAGACAGTCTCCGTGAAACAGGAAATACAGACATGTAAACACATAAGTAGAACGTAATATTGAGAAATAACAGTAGAGCTTTGAACAAGGCAATGCACGACATCCCATGTTAGGGGAGGCTAAATCCTCCTAGACGATTTGTAGAAGATTTTACCCTGGAAGTAACACTTGATTTAGGGATGGAAGGAAGTGTAGGAATTTTATAGGTGAAAGAAAAGGGACATTTCAGACAGAGGGAACAGAGCATGCGAAAACATAACCATGTGCAAGGGCATCCTATGGTCAGGGAACTCCAAGACTAACAGTTTTATTGCAGCACAGTGGGCTCTCTTCTGAACAGCTGATGCTGACTTCCAACAGGAAACACTAACCCTCTAATCATGGCCCTGCCACAAGAAGAGAGTCCAGGAGACGTATCGTAAACACTGCCTGACATAGATTAATCCTGCCTGCCTGTTGCCAGCTTTTGATGACTGTTCCTCTTTCTTCAACAATGAAGAGAGCCATGTTAGTCTAATGACTGTCATATTATCTCCCATTAACTTCATTATTGGACACTAACTGTTTCTAGTAATAATTCATTCACTGGTAATGACTTGGTGTCCAATGCCTGGATAATTACTGTCACAAATGCGATCAGACGGGTGCTTGGGGTTGCTTTCTCCATCTGGGACTAGGGTGCAAATCAACTGAGGGCTCAGAGCTTGTGGGGTTTTCCTGGATGTGACAAAGGAAAATCCCTTCCTGAGTGACAGGGATGGAGATTTCTCCTGAGGACTGAAAACTCAGAAAAGCTTTTTCCCTGCCCTTGGACTTGGGAACAGCCACGTGGGTCTGAGTGCTATGTGCGTGTGTGTGCATGTGATGCATGTGTGGGTCACATGTGACATGTGTGCTCAGTGGAAACATGAAACCCTTCTCATACTCTAAGGCCAGTAATTCATATCTGGCTAGAAGCTTCTGGTGAATTAAATTTTATAATCCATGACATACAGAAACCTCCACTCCCATATTACTCAAATTCCACTCTAATTATCCACATTTATTGTGAGCAGAGATATGCTGCTTGTTTGGAAGGCCAAGAATGGGGTTTCTCAAATTGCCAGTGGTTGAGGGTAATGTTAGAAAGAGGAATTAAATCTGCCATAGAATTTAGGGGTGGGCTGAAATGAAGTATTGCATTGTAGAGAGAAGGGACCAGCTGGGGAAGGAGAGAAGATGGACAGGGGCCAATGAGGAGAACTCTCAGTGGGCCAGAGACCTCAGATCACCCTGCTGAGCTACCCCACTACCACTGTAGGGAAAGACAACTTCTATCAAAGCAAACTCTCCAAATCCATAGGCTAAGGAAGTTGGGATTGTTCAGAAACGAGTTCAACTTTATTCTTCCATGAAAAATTGCACCTTGCTTAGACCAGAGAGTGTTCTCGAAAATTGCAAAAAGTTACCAAGTTTTTTTACCGGCATAGTAATTTTTTAAACTTTTGTATTTTTAATTTTTGTGAGGACATGGTAGATGTATATATTTATGGGGTACATGAGATGTTTTAATATAGGCAAGCAATGCATGATAATCACATTATGGAGAATGGGTTATTCATCCCCTCAAGCATTTATCCTTTATGTTACAAACAATCCAATTATACTCTTTTAATTTTAATTTTAATTTTATTTTATTTTAGACAGGGCCTGGCTCTGTCACCCAGGCTGGAGTGCAGTGGCATGATCTTGGCTCACTCCAACCTCTGCCTCCCATGTTCAATCTAACCTCCCACCTCAGCCTCTGGAGTAGCTGGGACTGCAGGTGCACCACCACGCCCGTTTAATTTTTGTATTTTTTTGTAGGGTTGGGGTTTCCCCATGTTGTCCAGGTTGGTCTCCAACTACTGGGCTCAAGTGATCTGCCTACCTTGGTCTCCCAAAGTGCTGGGATTACAGGCATGAACAACCATGCCTGGCCTCTTTTAATTATTTTAAAACATACGATTAAATTATTATTGACTATAATCACCCTATTGTGCTATGAATTAGTAGGTCTTATACATTCTTTCTATTTTTTTTGTATCCATAGTCATTTTTTTTATTTTTTGAGATGGAGTTTCACTCTTGTTGTGCAGGCTGGAGTGCAATGGCACGATCTTGGCTCACTGCAACCTCCGCCTCCTGGGTTCAAGTGATTCTCCTGCCTTAGCCTCCCAAGCAACTGGGATTACAGGCGCCCGCCACCACACCTAGCTAATTTTTGTATTTTTAGTAGAGACGGGTTTCACCGTGTTGGCCAGGATGGTCTTGAACTCCTGAACTCAGGTGATCCACCCGCCTCAGCCTCCCAGAATGCTGGGATTTTACAGGTGTGAGTCACCACCCCCAGCGTCTATAGTAATTCGTGACCTCAGATTCACAGAATTGAATTGATTACAGTCCTCAATTTATGATACAATATTAACATCAATCCATGCAATAATTCTCTTTTATTCTGTTATTTTTGCTGCGGTTTCCTCTCTTCACTCTATATCCCTCCATCTATCTGCACCACCACTTGACTGTTTCATGTATATCCTGGATGACTGGATTGGTTTTCTATGGCTGCCTTAACGAGTTACCACAAACATAGCAGCTTTAAACAACGAGCATCTATTATCTCACAGTCTGTAGGAAAGAAGCCCAGCGGACTTGACTGGGTTCTCTGCTAAGGGCCTCCCAAGGTTGAAATCAAGGCGTTGGCTAGCCTTGGCTGTTTTCTGGAGGTTGTGGGGAGAGTCTACTTTCCAGCTTATTCGAGTTGTTGGTTGCATACAATTCCTTGCTGGCTGTTTGTGGGAGTCATTCTCAGCATCTAGAAGCTAATGTATCTCTTGGCTTGTACCCCCTCTACCTTCAGAGCTTGCGGTTGTGTGCTAGATCCTTCTTGTGCTTAATCTCCCCAGCTTCTGCTTCTGCCTTCCTCTCTGCTTTTAAGGGGCCATTTACCAATCCCAACAATACAGGATAACCTTCTTATTTTAAGGTCAAACGGTTAGTGACCTTGATTACATCTACAATTAAGTCATATAAATTAACATAGTTACAGTTCTGGGGATTAGGGTGTGGAATCTTCATAGAGGCTATAATTTGGTGTAGCATAATGACTCAACTTTTATTTGCCTATTTTATTTGCTTATTTACAAAAATAGCCTTAGAATTTGTGTTGTTCGTACTAAAAAATTACAGAAACAGTTTTGTGCTCTCATTATTTTTTGCTTTCCCTTAGTTATAGATTTTAAAATTTATCCTGTTCATTATTTTTGACAAGTATGTAGCATCTTGTCATATATGTGTATTTAATGGATCAAATACATATATTAAATATATTTCATTTAATTTATCCATTTCCTATCTGTGAATACCTGCAAACAGAGCTGCAGTAAATATATGTGTCTATATATCCTTATGGACTTGTGTGTCGTTTCTCTGGGATATACATCTCGGAGGAGTGAGATTGCTATAGGTAGTAGGGTGAAGCATATCTAATTCCACTAAGCATTTCCAGATTTCCACCTTGAATGGTTGTACCAGTTTGATCTCCTAATAGCAGTGCACGAATGTTTCATTTCCCCACATCCTCATGAGTGCTTGGTATTAAACCTTGGCTCTGCCACTTTCCTGCTATGTAACCTTGGGTTAAGATACTTAACATCTCTTCCCCTCAGTTTTCTCAATGGTAAAATGGAACGATAGTAGCATCTTCTTCATAATGTCCTGTGAGGAGTAAATGAGTCAATGTATGTTTTACTCAGAACATAGTCTGGCCCATAGTAGGTGTTATTATTGCTATTCTGTTATTTTATTTTCAAATGTTTACCATGTACCATGGACAGAAAGTAGCATTTTTTTTTGTTTTAACGTATCCATTTTAATTGTTAGAGAGGTAGAGCATAACTTCATATACCTCTTAGCTATCCAGATTTTCCTTTATCTTCTTGTGACATGTTTGTTCTATCTTTAATGAACAATATTTTCTAGTGTTTCCTGTCCTGTGCCCATCCCCACAAATATTAAAGCCAAATCCCCAAACATAACAGATGTTTAAATTTGTTTATGTGCTGTGAACTGTGCAGGATGATTTTGCCCATGAAAGAGAGTTACTGACAAATATTAGCTCTTGCTTCATGCTGGTGTGTCTAACAAGCACCATCACTATGAAATCGTACCCAACCTAGCTCTCTTTTTGTTCACTCCTTATGGGTGTTTAACCCCAATGCTTAGACAATATCACTATCATTAAGATTGTAGATTTGGTTCTGGTCTGGTGTGTCCCAGTTCCCCTCAATCTGTGCTCAGGGCTACAAGTCTACACCTTCACCATCTATTGGTCCTGAAGGGGAAAGTATTACGGAGGTGAAAGTCTGACCCCCTGTAACTCCATCTGGGCCACGATAAAAACAACTGAAGGCAGAGGTGAGCAACAGAAGTCATTTTTGTATAGGGCAAGGATCATTATAGATGGGCTAGTCCATCTGCAGAATGACAAATGGAACTTTATTATGGGTAGAGGAAGCATAATTCATGACTTAAAAACAAAATCAATTTAATTTAGTAATGTATTTTATGGAGTTGGAAATCAGTGACTTCAAACCCCAAAATAATAAAATAGTCTCTATTTAAACTCAACTGAATTATTCTTCATTTCCTATTTTTTCACCTTGTTAATTATAAAGGCAGTTGAAATATTATTTTTGAAATGTTGCAAATGGGCTATAGTCTCTGTATGGTATTTGACATACCCAAGGGACAATGTATTCTTACTGTTATTCGGCAGTCTTTTTTTGTACAGTTTTTAAAGTTAATGTTTCCTGCTTTGGAAATCTTTAATTAAAAATGACCACATGGCATTAGAGGCAAACTCCCTGGAGACTAAGCCCTGCAGGTGAGATTGGATGATGTTGGAGCAGATGGCAAGATGTTGTCTGCTGGGATGGGAAATCAGGTTTGTGGTTTAAAAAGGCCAGAGGGAAAAAAGAAGGAAAGAAAGATCTGCTGTGTTCAAGAGTAAAGAGAGCCCTACTAGACCAACTGGTGTTTAGAGCAGGAGTTTTAGCTGATTCTGAGTAATTGATAAAGAGGCTCTCTCCTCATCAGGTATGGGCAGTGCAACACTCTGCTTGGGGTTTGAATGGTTTCCATGGAACAGCTTCTGACTTGAAGGTGAAAAGCAGAATTGTTTTGAATCATGTTATTTTCTAAGCCCATAAGAGTAGTTTTCCTCCCAGGCTTTAGTGTCTGGCAAAAAAAAATCTGCATCTATAGATTATGTACACATCATCTATAAAAATGGATATAGATAATAACCAAACACCATGGAGTGATGCATTTTTCTTCCCCTCTCTCCCCAAATGTTACAATGAATTATGAAAAGGTTAATCTGTTTCACCTAAACAGAGGGGAAAGGCATCTGTAGCAGGCCCTGCCTCAGGCTTCCCCTGAAGACCTCTACCTGCGAGCAGCTGGGTGGGTTGGTGAGTTGTCTCAATGCTTAACACATTTCCAGTATCAATGACAGTGGGTCTTACAATCCATGTGATGGCTTTCCAGTCACTGGGGCAACAACTTGAATTCAGGAGCCCTGTCCTGAACAGAAACACTGGATAATTTCTACTCTGGTCAGGCATGTGCCTGACTGCTGTGTCTTGGAGGGTTTCCATATATCATAATTTTGCTCAAATTTTCCAGAGACATTCTTCTGGCCAACTGTATCACAATATGGTAACAGGAAACTTCTGCTTTTATTTTCCACAAATCCAGCCCTAGGTACAATAATTTCCTGAGTGGAGTCACTCATGTGCCCCAGAAATCTCCATCAAGGTAAAAGGAGTGTGGGTGGCAGGCTGCAAAGCAACAAAGGGAGTGTCCATAAACTACCATCAAGCATGATAATAACAACACTTACTGAGTGTTACACATATTTTTGAACATTGTGCTAAACCCTTCATATGCATTATCTCAGTGACTTCTCAGTGACCCTATGAAGTACATATTATGATCATTATTTCCACTTTGCAATGAGAAAACTGAAATATGGAGAGGAACACCGACGTGCTCAAGCTAGTAATTAAAAGGGTTGGGGTGGAACTGGATTTCGTATGATTTCTGAGCCCAAGCTATTAACCACCGCTGCAGTAACTGCTGCCCTAGCTGAGAGAGTTTAGGTTTTGATCACTTACTATGTGTAAAGTGCTGTAAGAGGTACAATAAGCATAGCACATGTTTACAATGAGGGTTAAGAGAGTAGTGGTTCAGATCATGAGTACTTAGTGTTTGGAAAAAGGGAAGTATCTGTGGGCTGGAGTTACCAGGGGAAGTCATTATGGAGTAGGTGGACCTAGAAAACTGGGAGAGGGTTTGGGCCTGACTCTAGGATAGATAATGCTTTCCAGATAGTAAGGAAAGCTAAATAAAGTCCCTGGACCTTCCTGAAAACATAAAAAAGACAAGAGTCATGTAGTAGAAAATCTTCTGACCTGTGGCTAGAGTGATGTAATGAAGTCCTATGACAATCCTTGCTTTCTCCAGAAAGGCCGTTATTACTATCTGCTATTCCAGGAAACAGGGAAAGACCTGTCTCTGAAAGACTTCCCCAAAGACCTCATTCTAAAGCCTAGTGTAATGAAGCTAGTTGTATTCTAAGGTTCTTTTTGTTTTCTAACACTTGGGAGGATTCCAAAATGGCAGCTACTTTGACAAACTCATGAGGCATTGATGAAATTGTGTCTAGAAGGGAATAATCTGGCATAGGCATAACTGCTTAGCAAGGATTGAGGAGAATTTGGGCCACTGATAGGAATACAGGTCCCCTTCTAAATGAATAGGCAATATCATGGAAAGATGAGTTTTCCCTTTGATGGTAGGTTGTATCCTCCAGTCCATGACATGATCTTCTCCATCTTGAATTATTGGGTGACATAACTTGCACTCCAGCAGAACACATGATTATTATTCACGAGTGAGTGACTTGAAATTGAAATGCTTGCATGGTCATGAACTCCAACAGTGTTAGAAATAAATCTTTTTATCTGCTCTGCATTCCTGGGCTGGTACTCTTTTCCACTGGAGCCCCCTTTAAAAGATGTGTGGACTGCACGTTGAACAAGATCGAATGTGACTTTGCAAAAACAGAATGCTTGGTCTCTCCTCTTTTCCTCTCCACTCGACAATGCAAGATAAATTCACTCCACGGGAACCTTTTGTGGGTTGTACTGCTCAGGCAATTTGCAGTTTTCTGGGGGAAAGTCAGCTCACGCTACATTTATCACCCCCTGCTGCCGGCTACAATTCAACCCACTTCGAACCACTGAGCAGAGGTGCTGATGGGGGCTCTGGCATTCGAATTTCACATCATAATGGAAGTGCAGGGAAGCAAAAGACAAATGTATCAGGGCCGCTCCACGTGTCCACTAAAAAAGAGGTCAAAAAGTATGACACTGGGTGATGGGGACTAAACATGAGTATGTTGGCAATAATAGAAATATACAGTTGCTCCCCCCACAACTTTTATATTTTTTGCCTCTGGTAAGCCTGGCTCAAATAGCGAGTTTCCTATTGTGATATGAGAATCATCAACTCTTATCAAGACTGGTAGCCTCGATTTCACTTCGTAATCCATGCACAACTCAACATAGTGAAAACAAATTAATAATAAAAGAATACAACATGCCTTTCCTTTCTTCCTCTACCCAAGGGCATATTCTCTGAAGAAACCAAGAACACAACCACAAAATAAATGTAGTGGATAATTGAGTGAAATTAATATATTAGTCAATATAAGTTAGGTTATGCTGCTGAGATGACCAGCCCCTAAATCTCCCAAAACAAAAGCATATTCCCCATAGCAGTCAGTGGAGGACTCTGCTTCACAGGCCACTCAGGGACCCACGCTGATGGAGTGCTACTTCATCACTGTGCCATCTGGAACACATGGACTTCTGGATGGTTCTGGCAGGAGAGAATACTGCAGGGTCTCCCACTGTACAATGCAATTCTTTGACTCAGAAGTGAAGCACATCCTTTCCATTCTCAGTGTGTTGGCCAGAACCAGTCACATGATCCTAACTGCAAGGAGCCAAGGGAGCACAATCCATGTGTGCCTGGAGGCAGAGGAGGCTGGGTTAGAGGCGAGCCCTGGATGTTTCTACTCATGTTGTATGAATTCTCTACTACAGGTTGGCTTCTTGAAGTAGATCTGAATGGAATAGTAGTGGCTTTTTGAATTTAAATAAGCCCAATATATTTATCATTTCTTTTTATTTCCAGGTTCAGTGATGTTCAAAAATAGTCACAGAGTCACAGGTTTTCAGTACTGAAAGAACTAAATCAATCTTTAATTGAAAAGATGAAAAAACTGAGACCTGGAGAGTTTGTGAGTTGTCCATAATCTCCCCATTGTCAGCAGAGACAGTTGATTCCCAGGCCCAATTGATTCCAACAGACAGTTGATTCCCCACGTTGAGTTGTCTTTGTTATTTCCCTTGGATGGCATCAGAAGGTAATGTCAGACCAATAACAAAAGTGAAAAGCTGTGAGAATCAATGACAAAGTAGACAGCGTATGAATTATTTTCAGTATTAACACCCAAGGTATTTATGCTGTGTTTAGAGCTGATATGGTTTTACATTATTCATCCATTTCTCTACCTGTTGTTATTCTTTTTGACTTGTTAATCATAACATTAATGACAATTTTTTTTCCTTCTAATTCAACTTTAAGGTTCATATTTGGTTCCAGGGCCATATGTTTGTGTTGATCCATGGCACTGTTTCCTAATGTTTTTATGCCATGGCAAACACAGAATATGTTAATATTGGACAGTATATTGGAGTAAGACCACCAAGACTGCTCAGTTCTAGAGATAGTAACTCACAAGTTCTGGCTGCCTTAGGCCGCAAGCCTGGCCAACTAAGGAACTGGAGATCAGTGCCTTGGCACACAAGTAACCTTGTGATGCATAGGTGGGAAGCCTTCACCTTCAGAGAAGAGCACTGAGCTGAGCTGGGCATACATTTCTCTTTCAAGCTGGTAGAATTTGGGGGAAGAATTATGTCCGTATTTACCTCTGCTGATCTGAATACTTGGAGAGATGTTGGTTGAAAAGATTATTAAAAGGAAAAAGTCACCTCACTTGGACCCCACTTGATCAGGGAAGCCTTCTTGGAAGAGTCAGATTTTTAGCAGTGTTTAGGGAGTACGAATGAATACCCATACCAAGTTAGATAAGCTTGTAACCCTGGAGTGCTATTTAAAGACTTTCTAGAGGCATAATGAAGCCATTTTAAATAAGGGATATTTTCAGCATAAAATGCTTAACAGATCAAATACCTCTAGGCTTCTGCAGGTTTCAGAGGAGGCAGAATGGAAAGCCACACTGATGAAACACCGCTAACAGGCAAATGTTCTCTTTTGCCATGAGGTGAGCAGCTCACAGGGTTTAACTTAAGGGAAAACTCTTTGGTGGCTGGCTTGGGTAATGAGCATCTGCTGGGAAGACCTTGTGAGCATTATTTGTGCCCATGTCTGTGCAAAAAATGTCTGTTCCCTTTATGGTATGAGGTTTGAAAGGAAAATGGATTGCATCCCATTGGAAGAAAATAGTTTGATCACTGTCTGGCCCTAGCTTTTTGGTCCTTTATAATTCTTTTCTGTGTCACTGTTTGACATCTATCATTACAATGCTGCCAGACCATTTCCTCCCCTACTTTATACCACGTGGAGATCTCTTTGTGAAAAACAAGGATGCTAATGTTGTTTCCATTGTGTGCATGTACATGTACGTGTGTGTGTGTGTGTGTGTGGTGTGCGTGTACGCACATGCGCATGCTGAGCATGGACATATTTGTCTATGGAACATGGACAGGAGGCAAAAATTTCATTCTAACACATTTACTGGCTCTGCCCAGCAATCCAAATGCTGTGGAATAGACAGAAGTAGGTCAGGATGGGAATTGTCCTATCTCCGCATATTACAAGGTGGGTATGACAAGTAAGTGAGCTGTCAGTCCCAAGACAGAAGGAGGAAAACCCAGAGATGGGTAGGGTGATCATATAATTTATCATCCACATTGGAACACTTATAAGAATAAAAGGGGGTGCTATTAATAATTATACTGGGACAACATGTGTAAATTGGGACTGTCCCAGGCAATCTGGGATGAATAGTGAGCTTGGGGGTGGGCTAGGTGTCAAAATGCCAGGAGAGGAATAGCCACATACTAAAAATGGGTCTTTCCATTGGAATGAAGTCAGGAACATGGCCAAGGTTACATGCTGGAATAATGTAATGAAAAATGCAAAAACTGAATGGGGCAGGTGTGAGAACTAAGGTCTTGCATGGTTGATAGAGACTCGTAGGCAAATAAGAGCTAACAAGAATCCTGCTTGGGGAGATGTGGGGCATGCGGACCTGGAGTAATCTAGGGCAGTAGGTTGTTTGCTCCGTTTGAAGGCCAGCAATGGTCTCCCTTCCCCTTGGAAATCTCTTTATCTATCTAAAAGGCAAAGTTCTACCAGGCATGGTGGCTCACACCTGTAATCACAGCACTTTGGAAGCCTAAGGCGGGAGGATCACTGAGCCCAGGAGTTTGAGACTAGCCTGGGCAACACAAAGAGACCACATCTCTACAAAAAAAATATAAAAATTAGCTGGGTGTGGTGGTGTTCATCTGTTGTTCTAGCTATGTGGGAGGCTGAGGTGGGAGGATCGCTTGAGCCCAAAAGGTCAAGGCTGTAAGGAGCTGTGATTACACAACTGCACTCCAACCTGGGCAACAGAGCAAGACCCTGTCTCAAATAAAGTAAAATAAAATGAAATAAAATAAAAGGCAATCTTCCCCACACTTGACATCTGTCAGAAATAGGCAATTCATGTTAAACAGAAGCAGTCCAGTACTGCCATGTTTAAAGTTGAAGGGCTAAGGGCACAAAAACATTTCTGGTGGACGACTGTCAGTAATGGATAGGGGGATTCCATCTGAGGGATACCCCCATATATTTACTTCTGATTTGTATTCTACACACAAGACTGCAATAAAGGGAAAAGATAAAAGCCCAAGGATGTCTATATGTAAGATGTTTTTCTTTAAGATGATACATTAGGTGAGGGAAGGGTATTGCTAAGAATCCTAGGAGTGCTGAGCTTTTAGAAGAAAGCATCTGATACTCAGCAGACCATCATCCATCCATTCATTCATTCATTCACTTATTCACTTACTTTTATATTAAATGAGTACCTACTAATATGTAGGTGCTATATTTGGAACAAGGGCTATAGAAATAAATGAAGCACGGTCCCTAACTTGAAGCATTCAGTCTAGCAGAAAAATCCTAAGAAATTACGCTGTAATACTAAAGTGCTGAATCAGGAAGAGATAATGTGTTAAGGAGTCAGGAAAGTGACCTTTTGAGCTCAGCTTAAAAGGTATGTGGAGTTTGACAAGTATATAAGGTTAAGAAAGAATTTTCAGGCAGAGGAAGCAGGATGAAGAAAGGAACTAAGACATTAAAAAGAGCATGGAGTGCTTGGGAACGGAATAAATACTTAGCCGGACTGAGGGGCCCAGTGCAGGGAAGAAAGGAGTGAGTGGCAAAAAATTCAATCTAGCCAGGCATGGTGGCTCATGCCTGTAATCCCAGCACTTTGGGAGGCCGAGGCGGGCAGATCACGAGGTCAGGAGATCAAGACCATCCTCGCTAACACGGTGAAACCTCATCTCTACTAAAAATAGAAAAAAATTAGCTAGGCGTAGTGACGGGCACCTGTAGTCCCAGCTACTCAGGAGGCTGAGGCCGGAGAATGGCATGAACCCGGGAGGCGGAGCTTGCAGTGAGCCGAGATCGCACCACTGCACTCCAGCCTGGGAGACAGAGGGAGACTCCGTCTCAAAAAAAAAAAAAAAAAAAAAAAAAAAATTCAACCTAGGCCTCTGTTGGGCTGCTGGGTCCAGATGCTGAAGTACAGCGATGGCAAAGGAGGAGAGACTCTAAAGACCTGAAAGGAGAAAGGAAGGGTTTGGGGAATTACAATCCAACAAGAAAAGAGAAAACATATACGGGAAATGCACAGATACAGACACCAGTGGGAAGAGGAGCAAAATTCTCAAAAGAACCATTACAAGATCTAATAGATACGTGCAGCCTGACTTCCCTTAACTGCTTTTCTGGGCCTTGGAGCGGTGGCTGAGCCTCATGGTTACTGGGCCGCCGGGACTCAGCACAGATGTCAGGGTAATGACACCACAAAGCCTTCCATAGACGGACAAACCCAGCCCATGTCTTGCCTCTAGTAGGCATCTATGGGTAGACAAAGCAGTGGGTTTTTCAGTTGTATTTTTAAACTGTACTTTTCAAAGCAAAGACAGGGACTCAGTGCATGGGGTGGGCCATTGGGCTCTGCAGTCAGAGGCTTTGATAGGAGCTCAGAGTCTACCCCCCTGGCAAAGTCTGTGGCCAGGACTTGAGGAGGCAATGTAGGAAAACACTTTACTAAAATGCCAGGCTACCTGCTGGCACAGATAAGCCTGAAATAAGTCTGTTTTTATGTCAGAAAAACGTGAGCCCCTAGATCCTGAGCTGTGTATTCAATAAGAGGCACTCATTCCCACTGCGGTTCTGCTCACTAATTGTCCCTCCAGACTGGCTCCCAGGCGATCCAGATGAAGAGGGGAACTTGGCTCCAAAGCCTAGCTCACCCCTGTCATTATGGTAATGAAATACACAAACCCAAATCATCAAACAAACACACAGACACAGGGGTGTATTTCTTGTTTATTCATTTTGCAATCCTGCTTGTTTTGGGAAAGTGAGCGCTGCTGACTTCAGCTCAGGAGCACATGACTCTGCTGAATCCCACAGGGAACACACCAATCAGCTCTTTCAAGCCCTACCCATGCCAGCAGTGGTTGAGTGCAAGCAAGGAGGTGAGATGGGTTAGCACCAGAACCCTGCAGCCTTGTTTTTATCCTTACTTCTCCATTGAGACATAAGAATGAGGTGGTCACAGGTATATGCCTCCTACCAGGAGCCTTGTGCCCAGTCTTTATTAGAGGAGTCAGAACAAATGTCCCATTCGTTTGTTCAATAAATATTTAAATCTTTGTAAATATTAAGTATTTAATTTAAATGTAAATCTTTTTAAGTTTGAAATATTTAAATTTTTGTAAATATTTATTGAACAATGGCTGTGTGCCAGGGACTGTACCAGGTGCCCTGCACAGAGTGACAAAGAAGATGGCCAAGGTCCATCTAGGGGCTTCCATTCCACTGTGGGGTATAAACAATGAATGAATAAACAAAATAAGTAAGCTGGACATGGTGGCTCATGCCTGTAATCCCAGCACTTTGGGAGGTCAAGGCAAGCAGATCACTTGAGGCTAGGAATTTGAGGATTCAGTGAGTTAGTTGTACCACTGTGTTTCAGCCTAGGCAGCAGAGTGAGACCCCCATCTCTAAAAAATTTTAAAACATAATAATTACAGATTGATTTGTAATACCTAACACCTCTATTTATTGCTTACTAGCCCAGTTCTAAGGCCTCACATATATTTCAGGCTGATCCATATGAAATTGTTGATAAATGACCATACTGACTTCCCAAAATGGCAATTTCATAGGTTCAACCTAATGTTTAGCTAGTAAATCTCCACAACAATCCTAGAGATATGTCCTATAATGACCACTTAATCCATGGAAAGTGGACAAATAAATATTAATAAGTTGCCAAAACTCACAGAGCATGTTTGTGACCGAATCTGGACTTAAATCCAGACAATTTGACCTCAGGATTCATGGTCTCATCTGTTAAGTTCTAGACATGAGATGAGTCAGAAACTAGCAAATCCATTTGAGAAGAGATAGGGAGGAAGGGCCTCTCAGAGGAAGATATTAGAGCTGAGACCTGAAGGATGAGAATGATTCAGCTGTGAAGTAACCTTGAAGAAATGTCGCTATCATTTGTGACACACTGTCAAACCTATAAGGACACCTGAATTTCTTTTCTTTTCTTTTCTTTTCTTTTCTTTTCTTTTCTTTTCTTTTCTTTTCTTTTCTTTTTATTGAGATGGAGTCTTGGTCTGTCACCCAGGCTGGAGTGCAGTGGCAGGCACGATCTTGGCTCATTGCAACCTCTGCCTCCCAGGTTCAAGCAATTCTCCCGCCTCAGCCTCCCAAGTAGCTGAGATTATAGGTACATGCCACCATTCCTGGCTAATTTTTGTATTTTTAGTGGAGGTGGGGTTTCACCATGCTGGCCAGGCTGTTCTTGAACTCCTGACCTGATCTGCCAGCCTTGGCCTCCCAAAGTGCTGGGATTCCAGGCATGAGCCACCATGCCTGGCCACCGGAATTTCTTATTTGAGGAGTGTAGAGCACATCTCCCATGGTGTTGCTTCCTACTGACCAACCTAGGGGTGGGCCTCTCCTTTAGGCCTCCATACTATTTCCTGGAAGGAGTGTGGCCTGGGAGCTGACCTGATTTATGATCTATTGCTGCTGGTCTCTGTGGATGCAGCAGCTCTAAAGGTCCTTTCTCACCAATGACCTTCGTGTCCTAGGCCCAAGTCAGAAAAACCTGGTAGCAACATAGACTTTTCAGTCCTTCTTCAGTTGAACATACTTTCCATAGAAAACAATTGCCTCTTCAAATGCTCATAGCCTTGTGAGCATAAGTTTGAACTTATGATCACCACCCTACGGACTGAGCCATTCTCAATGCTTGATTCTCTGTAACTAATGCAAGTGTCTCCACTGAGGTTTCTAAAGTGACTGTGACAGGGCATCTGGGGCAAAGAAGTCCTTAAGATCTTCATTTCTACTTTTCCACAGCTGGTCTACTGTCTCTGTTCCTGTTATTCCAGGCCTGTCCAGGCTCTGAGATCCTGATCTTAAGCCATCCTAGACTGTCATATTGTGGGCTTAGCATTGAGTCATTGTCTCTGTTATTCTGGCTGGGGATATGCTACCCAGTACTCACACCTGGACTTCATTTTTCTCTTCCATCCACCACCTCCTTACCAACGGCACACCTGTTTTAGAAACAGGCTGTTACCTTCATCTTATCCCCATATTACAACTTATATTAGAAAAACTATACTTTTATTAGAAACTTATATTAGAAAACTATAATTCTATTTTGATCTCTGTCCAAGTTTTTATTCTGCCTTTAAATCTTGCCAAGTTTTTCCCAGTGATGGAAAACCTGCCCTTGGATGGCTGTCCTGTGGCTTGCAGCCTGGCTTTCTATTGAAGATCACTAGATGGGACCACCAGGTATCACTTGGTAGATCCCCATTTCCAACTTTAACTTCCTAACTGGGATCTGGAGCTGCTTATTCACATGCTGTTCTCTTACCACCCATGCTCACTACTAAATGGACTAGGATTGAAGAAGTAACTGAGTGCCTGAGTGTGGTCAGAAGTGGACCTCAAGTGAGGATAACTTGGGGTTGGTCATGGGTTAGGTAAGCCTACCTGTAAGTGTTAGGAGGGTGTCACAAACCTAGAGAGGCAAGTCTGATGATAACTCGGAGCACGGACTCTGGATTCACACAGATCTAGGTGTGAATCCTGGACAGCTCACTTAATCTCTCTGTCCTTCAAATTATCTTTCTAGAAAGTAAGCATAATTCTAATATGAATTTAGTGCTTACAGAGTGGTTGTGAAATTTGAAAGATGATGTAGTTAGAGGCTTTTACCTCTGGACAAGATGGAGTAAGAAGGTCTGGATTTACCATCCTGTTTGATGCAAAGAAAGGATAAACAGACAAAATATATAAAACAATAGTTTCAAGAGATTGGACATCAAGCAACAAAGGGCTATGATCCCTGAGAGAGAGAAAACAAATGAGGGGAGCCCAGCTTACTCCGCTGAGGGGTTTTTAGTCTGTGATGTAAGCAGAGGAAACTCAGGCAGAACTTGGCAAATTTCATGACTTGAGGAGACAGAGGGGAGGGTGCGAGGAGTCCAATGTGGCTGGAGTTTGTGAGACCAGAGACCAAATACTACGAAGGAGAGCTACACAGAGAGAACCTCAGGATCTGAAAAGGGTCTGTCTCAAGTATTTGGCAGAGTACTGATCAACCATCTGAATGTTAGAAAAATAATTGAGGCCTGAGAAATAGTCATCTAGAAGGATTATAGAGAAGAGTTTTGTTGGCTATGACAGTGCTACAAATAGTGCCTGTCCCACCACCAAGACTGGAGAAACCAATAATAAGTGAGGCTCAGGGTGGCATACTCAGGAAGGTCTGGCCCCAGTAGTGGAGAACACTTGGCCCTAGTCTGAACACTTCTCTAGTCCCACCTAACACATCTAAAAGCAAGACTCAAAAGGATCACACTGTTTCCAAGTAACTTAACTATGTCCACGAACAAAGCTTAAGAATATTTCTGGGACTACAAAAATATCCAGCACCCAATAAGGTAAAATTCATAATGTCTAGAATGCAATAATGATACGAGAACACAAAGAAGCAGAAAAATATGAGGAAAATCCAAAATGATCAAGAAATGATGCAGATGTTGGAATTAGACAAAGACATTAAACAGTTATTATAACTGTATTTGCATGTTCAAAAAATTAAATAGAGCCATGGAAGATATACAAAACACCCAAACTGACTTCTAGAAAGAAAAAGCAATCAAATAATGTCTGATATAAAAAATGCACTGGATAGGACTAATGGCAGAGTAGACAGACATTGCACAGGAAAAGATTAGTAAATTGTTAAGATATAGCAATAGAAACTCCCCAAAATGAAATACACAGAGGAAGAAAAAAGAATTAAAAAAAATGGGAACAGCCATGTGACAGCTTCAAGCAGTCTGGTATACATGTGATTGAAGTTTCTGAAAAAAGGGTGGAGAGGAGTCAGAAAAAAATATTTTTAGGTACAATGGACAAAATTTTTTTCTAAAGTTGATAAAAGCTATAAAGCCGTAGTCTCCAGACAGAAAATCATCATGGATATAGTAGACTTGAATAACACTATCAACTAGCTTGGCCTGATGACATTTATAGAACAGCCTCACCCAATAACAGCAAAATGTATACCTTTTTAAGTGCACATGGAACATTAAGTTTTTGTCAGGGATAGAAGACTGCCTTTGAATGGCTGTCCTGTGGCTGGGAACCTGCTTTTTATTGCGCATTGCCAGATGGTTCCATGAGCAAGATAGACCATATCCTGGGCCATAAAACAAGTCTTAAAAAATTTAAAAGAATTCCAATACTAGAAAATGTGTTCTCTGGCTACAATGAAATTAAATTAGAAATCAATAACATACAGATACCTAGAAAATAACCAAGCATTTACAAACTAAAATACACTTCTGAATAATCCATCAGGTCAAGGAAAAAAAATCAAAAGTATTTTGAATTGAAAAAAAAGTATAACATATTAGACTTTATGGGATGCTGCTATGGCAGTATTTAGGGGAAAAATTATAGCACTAAACATATTTATTAATAAAAAAAATCTCAAATCAATGATGTCACCTTTTATGTTAATAAACTAGGAAAGTAAGGGCCCCTAAACCTAAAGTAAAAAGAAAGAAAATAATAACTATTAAAGCAAAAATCTACAAAATAGAAAACAGTCTGGCTAGAGGTTTTTCAATTTGATTTATCTCCAAGAACGAACAACACTGATCAGGAATCGAAGAGAGAAGAAACAAGCTACCAATGTCAGGAATGAGAAGTGACATCACTACTGATCCACTGATATTAAAAAGACAAAGAGGAAATGCTGTGAGCAACTTTATAAATTTCACATCTCAGAAGAAACTGACAAGTTTCTTGAAAGGCATAAACTACTGATGCTTACTCAAGAAGATATAAATAACCTGAATAGTCCTATAGCACATGAAGACCTCGAATTTGTAGTTAAAACATCTACAAAGAAAACTTTAGGCTCAGATACCGTCGCTGGTGAGTGAATTCTCCCAAATATTCAAAAAAGAGTTGGCCGGGCACTGTGTCTCACTCCTGCAATCCCAGCACCCTGGGAGGCCAAGGGGGGCAGATCACGAGGTCAGGAATTTGAGACCAGCCTGGCCAATATCATGAAACCCCGTCTCTACTAAAAATACAAAAATTAGCTGGGCTCGATAGCACATGCCTGTAGTCCCAGCTACTAAGGAGGCTGAGGCTGAAGAATCGCTTGAACCTGGGAGGCAGAGGTTGCAGTGAGCCGAGATCGCACCACTGCACTCCAGCGTGGGCAACAGAGTGAGATTCCATCTAAAAAAAAAAAAAAAAAAAAGCTAATATCAATTCTATATAAACTGATCCAGAAAATTGAAGATGAAGAAATAATTTTCATCTCATCCTCTGAGGCTGGCGTTATCAAAATCAGATAGAAAAACCAGATGACATTAGAAATAAAGAAAACCACAGACCATCTTGTGAACATAGATGCAAAAAATTTCAAAAAAAATTATCAAATCAAATCCAATCTTACGTAAAAATCAAAATATATCTTGAACCAGAGGGATTTATCATGAAAAAGCACATGTTTAATATTTGAAATGAATCTATTGAATTTATCATATTAGTAAAATAAAAAAGAAAAACTATATGATCATCTCAACAGAGACAGAAAAAGCATGTGACAAAATGTAACATCCATTCCTGAAAAAACTCTTAGCAAACTAGCAATAGAAAGGACATTTTTCAACCTGATAAAGGGCATCTACAAAAGTATCTACAACTAACATCATACTTCATAGTGAAAGACTGAATTCTTTTCCTCTAATATCAAGAATAAGGGAAATATGTCTGCTTTCCCCTCTTCTATTCAACATTAGAAATTCTGATTAGTGCAACCAGGCAAGAAAAAGAAGTAAAAAAAAAAAAAAATTGGAAAGGAGGAAGTAAAATTGTCTTTATTTGTAGAGTACATGACTGTCTATGTAGAATGGTCTTTTTCAACCTCTGCTGGACATTTTTTTCCTGATAATTCTTTGTTGTGGGGGACTGTCCTGTGTATTGTAAGATGTTTAGCAGAATCTCTGGCCTCTGCCCACTAGATGCCCATAGCACTGCCCCTCCTCCCTCCAAGAGGTGACAACCAAAAATGTATCCAAACATTGTTTTCTGTCTCCCCAGAGGGGTAAAAATCACTCCCAGTTGATAACTTCTGATAACAGAAAATCTGATGGAAACTACAAAAAAGCTATAATACTAGAACTAATAAGTGAGTTTACCAAGATATTATACAAGATCAATATACAGAAATCAATTGTATTTTTATATACTAGCAATGAACAAATGGATATGGAAATTAAATAGCAGTACCATTTACAATAGCTTCAAAAGTATGACAAATGTAACAAAAGATCTTAAAAACTATACACTGAAAACTATAAGATATTGTTGAGAAACATTAAACAAGACTGAAATAGATATACCCTATCATGGGCTGGGAGAGTTAATATTTGTAAGATGTCAACTGTCCCTAAATTAATTTATAAAATTAATGTAATCACAATCAAAATTTCAGCAGGCTTTCTTGCAGAAATTGACAAGCTAATTCTAAAATTCACTGGAAATGCAAAAAAAAAAAAAAAAAAAATCTAGAATAGCCAAAACAACTTAAAAAAAGGAACAAAGCTGAGAGAAAACATTACCTGATTTCAAGACTAATAAAAGGTACAGGAGTCAAGACAGTGTGGTATTGATATAAAGATAGACAAAAGTATCAGTGGAAAATAGTAGAGTCCAGAGACCTGCAGATACACGGAAAACAGGTTTTTGACAAAGATGTAAAAGCAATTCAGTGGAGAAAGGATGGTCTTTTCAACAAACGGTACTAAACAATTGGTATTCTTATGCCAACAAAACAAAGCAAAAGAAATTTCAATTTGCATAATTTTGCAAAATTAACTCACATTGATTATAGTTCCAAATGTAAAATACTTTTAGAAGAAAATATAGGATAAAATATTTATGATCTTGGATTAGGTAAAAGTTTCTGAGACAATTTTATACCAAAAGCATAATCTAAGAAAAGTATTGTTAAATTAAACTTCATGAAAATTAAAAACTTCTGCTTTTCAAAAGCAGAATTCATTGAGAGAATGAAAGGACAAATCAGACTGGGAGAAAATATTTTCAGAGCACATATTTAATAAAAGACTTGCATCTAGAGTATGCATAGAACTCTTAAAACTCACCAATAAGAAGACATCAACAAAATTAAAACTTTGAGCTTTAAAGGATATCAACAAGAAAATGAAAAGATAACCCACAAAATGAAATAGAATTTTTGCAAATCACATATTTGATAACAGACTTTATATCTAGAATATATAAAAAACATTTAACAACTCAATAATAAGACAAGTAAACCAATTTTAAAATGGGCAAAGAATCTGCATAGGCATTTCTCCAAAGAAGGTATAAAAATGGCCAATAAAGCCGTGAAAAGGTGCCCAACATCATTAGCCATCAGAGAAATCCAAATCAAAACTACAATGTATTACCACATCATACTCGCTAAGGTGGCTCTAATAAAAAAGACAGACCATGACAAATATCTGAAGGAATGTGGAGACATCAGAGCCCTTATACAGTGCCGGTGAGAATATGAAATGGTACAACTCTGGAAAATAACACATCCATGTCTTGAAAGATTAAGTCTAGAAGTACCATATGACCTGGCAATTCTACTCCTAGGTATACACTCAAAATAAATGACAGCATATATCTACACAAACACTTATACACAAATGTTCATAGCAGCGTTATTCATAAAAGCCAAAAAATGGAAACAACACAAATGTCCATCAACTGATGAATGGATAAATAAAATGTGTGCATTCTGGTCATACAAGGAAATGTTATTTGTCAATACAAATAAATGAAGCACTAATATATACTAGAACACGAATGAACCTTGAAATCATTATGCTACATGAAGGAAGACAGCCACAAAGGATTACTTATTGCGTGATTACATTTATATGACATGTCCAGAATAGGCAAATCTCTAGAGACAGAAAGCAGATTAGCGGTTGTGTAGTGCTTGTTAGGTGATGGATGGGAAATGGGGAGTGACTGCTAATGTGTATAAGGAGATGAAATGTTCTAAAATTGATTATGGTGATGATTTAAAATCTGTTAATGTGCTAAAAAGTACTGACTTATATACTTTAATTGGGTAAATTTTGTGATATCTAAATTATATCTCAATAAAACTCTTATTAAATACACACACACACACACACACACACACACGCATAAAAGAATGGGCCCTGTAAAAGAAGGCAGGACTTTTTGAAGTGATGGAAATCTTCTGTATCTTGACTGTGGTGGTAGTTACCAAAGTGAATACATTTGTCAAAACTCATTGAGATGTATGTAAATTAATTCTCAATAAAGTTGATTTTTAAAAGCCTCAATAATAAGGCAAAAATATATTAAAAATGGGCGAAAGATTTGAAACTTACCACAGATGGCAAAAAAGCACATGAAATGATATGCAACATCATTAGTCATTAGAAAAGTGCAAATTAAAACCACAATGATATACCACTACCTGTTAGAATAGCTAAAATTAAAATGACTAAATGTGGTCAAAGATATATTGGATCTGGAATGCTCATTCTCTGGTTTTGTTAATGTAACGTGGTATAACCACTCTGCAGAATGGTTGACAGTTTCTTAAACATTCAGCAGGCATCTAACACGTGATCTAGGCATTCCACTCTTAGGTATTTACCCAACAGAATTTAAAACACATGTTCATATAAAGACTTGTATACAAATGTTCATAGCAGTTTTATTTGTAATTGTGCAAAGCTGAAAATAATCCAAATGCCTATCAACAGGTGAATAAATAAATTGTGGTATATACTACTCAGCAATATAATGGAGTGACCTGCTGAGTACAAACTGTATGAATCCATTTATTTTAAGACATTAGAAAATGCAAATAAATCCACAGCAACAGAAAGCAGATCAATAGTTGTCTGGGGAGGAGTGTGAGGAGGTGCAGGAGGGAGAGTACAAGGAAATTCTGGAGGCTGATAAATATGTTCACTACATTGATCATGGTGAAAATGTTATTGGTGTATAGATGTCAAACTTTATCAAATTGTGTATTTTAAATATGTGTGGTTTATTGTATGTCAATTATACCTCCATAAAGCTGTTAAAGATAATCCATTTAAAGTGCCTGGCTTGCAGTAAGAGCCTGTTTTCTCTAATTGCTCCCTGGCTTCACACACTGAAATTACAGGAAGGAGAAGTCTCCCACCCTGGCTTGGACAGGCCCCTGGGACACAGGATTGACTTGCCCTCAGTTCTGCCCAGTCCCTTCCCAAAAAACTTTTGTTAGGGAAAGGAAGTCATCAATGGCTTCTTTATCCTCTCCAAGAAGAGCTGACTTACTTAGTCTGTCATATTTCTTTACTCACACTAGGCCTTCTTGGGGTCTTGGCTTTAATAACTATTTCGGTATTACTTTGTTGTAAATTTCCATATAGCCAACCAATGCAGATCAAACCATCTCAATCAAATCAACTGTACCAATATTTTTTCAATATAAGTTTATGTGAGAAACATGGTAAGTCTACAGGAAGATAAAGAAACAAAGATGAGTGAGAAAGCAGTGATGTCTACAAGGACACCACAGTGGAGCAGGATTTAGGGGCTAAAGTGGGAACACTAGTGACTGCATCCAGCGGGCAGAATGAGATTGGAATATGGGGAGCTGCAGAAGCACCAACACGGGGGTTTACCAACACCAGAGCACTGTCTGCGTCTTCCTCTGTGAGCTTTGTGGGCTCATCCTAACATCCCAGATGTCCTTTTTTTCTTCCACTGCCTGGGAGACCACATATCATCCAGTGGAAGGCGGGAACGTCTCTCCCTGCTGATTGCCTGCTCTCTCTGCCTGCACCCAGAGGAATGGAAAGATTCTGAGCTATCAGATAACTGGAGGAGTCTGGCATTTTCTGTCTTTGCCTGTGCTGCTATCTGCCACCTCCCAGAGATCTGCTAGCTGAGCTTGTAGATCTGATTTATGGAGGGCTTCTAAAGACAACTTTCAGCTGTGTATTTGTATGCAGCTGTCTGTATGGGCTACTCGACAGGCATTCAGATTTAGGGGGAGAAGCATATGCGTGTCAGAAGAAAGCAGATGCTGTATAATCAAAAGTAATTTAGAAGGAAAGGAGATAGTGATAAAAGGACAGACCCCATACCCAGTGTCAGGAGGTTTTGTGCCACTGCTGTACTCTTTCTGAGGCTCCTCGGGGCTCTTTGTGTTCCAAGCAGCTGCATCAAAAGCGATGGGAACCCTTCTGATGGCTTGGTGTACAGCTATAAAAGAAGCAGCCATAAGAGATGGGAGTTATGGGCCCCCAGATGCCTCAGAACCCAGCCAGTGCCATCAGAGGGTTCAGATTGTTAGAGAGTGAGGCAGACTAGGCCTTCAGAGAGAGGTTACAAACCCATAGCCAATAAGTGAATGCAGTGGGGTGAAATGTGAAGATCACATTCTTCGAAGTCTCCGAACTCTAAACATCACTCGGGCTGAGATTCTACTCCATCCTTTTCTGATCTTGGGTGATCTTGGAAATGTTATTTACTCACTCACAGCCTCATTTTATCAGCTGTAAAATGGAGCGATGATAATAATAATAATGCCTGCCTTTTCAGGGTTGTTTTAAGGACTAAGTGGAATGCTATTTAAGTGCTAAACAGGGGAGTACACTAACATACACAAAGATAAATTTTTAGATGATTTTATGTATTTTAAAATATTTTTTATTTTAAATAGGAGGTCTTGCTATGTTGCCCAGGATGGTCTCAAACTCCTAGGCTTAAGCGATCCTGCCACTTCAGCATTTCAAAGTGCTGGATTTACCAGCATGAACCACTATGCCCAGCCTTGGAGGTTTTAAATATAAGAGGCATTGTATTTGGGTGAGAAAAGGAATCTTTAGCTGCCAAAGATGTTTCCTTGGACTACAGAAGCCTGAGGGTCAAGTCTGGGTGCTAAATGATTGAAACGAAGACCATGCCCACACTGAACGGGACATCCTTTCAGATTTAAACTGCAGCCCACTGTCAGCCCTGGGCTCCCACGGTCTACAGCCAGGACATCAGTGAATGCTGCCTCTCTTTCCTTCTTGTTTTAGCGAACATGAAATGTTTGCTGGCTCAGAAAGAAGGACTTGACCTTAAGCAAAATAAAAAAGCACAACTTCCAGGTATCAAAATGACTTGAGTTCACAAACTATCCTCAAAAATGGGTATCTCACACAAAGAAAGAAAAGTGGAGATCTCTGGGTACAATGGTTTCTTTAGTCAGCGGTAGGGGAAATAAAAAATTGAATATCACTGGAATACCATGTTGCCCTTGTTGGGAAGTAGAACATTTTCCTTCAGCGCCAAAGAAAATGTCTCTTTACAGGACCCTGACGGTCCTATCAGTGGGTCATGTATCTTTGTACATAAGGAAACAAGAGTTATTTAATCATTCTCTTACGATTTGAAGAATAATGGGAAGATTCAGTCCCCTAAAATCTCTACCTGAGTACAAAAGGGAAATTCCCTATGGTGTCTTGTAAGTGGTGTCTTCTCCAACTTCCTCTAGTGCTTCTAACTCCACATTTGCCGATAAGTTTCCCCTTGTTTCATAGTTACCGACTGGCTCTGTTCTTGGAGGCCATAGAATCTGCAGTGTGAACCTCCCAGCCTCAGCCACTATCCCTTGTCCTCTTGTTTACTTAATATGATGTGTTCATTTTCGCTGCTGCTGGTAGTGCTCTTATTAGGTCCTATCTGGACTCTTGCCCACTTTGGACATACTTTTTTTCCCCTTTCATTGAAAATCCAAAAACACAGAACCATGGAAATAGTTAAAAAAAAAAAAAAAAAAAAAAAAAGGAGGGGGCTTGGTAGGCCCCTCTATGCAATACTACTCATATTTATCTTCACTTTCAGTTTATGTTAATTGATGAATGAACGTTAAAGCATTTAGAGTAGTCCTGGCACATACTAAGCATTATATATACATGCCCACTATCATCATCATCATTTTTATGATATAAAAAATAGAACCATGACACATGCTTCACAATTTACAAAAGTGATTTCACAGACTCCGTGTTTCGTGCTCTAGTACATTTCCAAAGGTTACCAATTTTTCCTTACGGAATATAGAGATCTTACACTGGGACACTGTGAGGCAGAGACAGGTCCTGTAGCATAGACGAGACAGCCTGGGCTGGGAGGGGAGCGTAGACTTTCCCATCCTTTCTGGAAGCATTGCTGATGAAAGCATCCTCAGGAATCACCCCAAGCACAGTGGCTGGCATGTTGTAAATAAGTATCTAAGGTACATTAACAGACTATCTCCTTGAGGTCCCCTCTGCACGAAAAAGCTATGCTTTTTGCAGTTGTACTTGAAAGCAGCCCCAGGCCTCATCAAGCAGCCCTGCATAGGGGCCCAATAAAGTCCCTTCTCACAGTCACGCTGGGGTGTCTTATCTTTAGCTCCCACTCCTGGAGGAAGGGAGTGTACTTGCCCATAAAACAGCAAAGGGACTGTGCTTTTCTTCTCCAATTTCTTATCCTGTGCCCAATCTGAGTTGATTATTGTTTTGCTCCTTCATCTGCCTTTCTCTCTGCTGGATAAGCAGTTTGTGCTAATACTATTTTCCTTTCCAAATCTTTTGTTCTACAGATAATGATCATGATAATAACAATCTTTCTCTTTTGTACAATGCTTCATAGTTTTCAAAGCACTTTCTCTGCCATTTTCTTATTTTTCCCTCAAAACAACCAGGATGGGTAGGCAGGGATGTGCCACTGTCATTCTCATTTTACAGGTGAGATTATGACACTCAGAGAGGCACACAC
Source organism: Gorilla gorilla gorilla (assembly GCF_029281585.2). Lineage (NCBI taxonomy): Eukaryota > Metazoa > Chordata > Mammalia > Primates > Hominidae > Gorilla > Gorilla gorilla. Next base: position 48,364,261 of record NC_073224.2, on the reverse strand, counting down.
ATTTTTAAGGTCACACAGCCAGTAAGGGACAGAACCAAAACTAGAATTCAAGGCCTTCCCTTCAGGGCCTCAGAGTTTTCACTGGTGCATATGATTTCCTGTGGGTGAGTGGCAGGTGTGGAAGCTCAGAGACGGGGATGAGTGAGCTTTAGGATCATGAACAACAGTAACAGCTGTGGTGGTGGTGGTGGTGGTGACGTGAGAAACAGCTAAGGAGATGTAGGAAAAAGCCAGCATTGTGAGGCTTAAAAATGGATAGAGTTAAGGATTCCGAAATGAGAATTTAAATAACCAAGAAATGTAGCCAACATCCAGTAAGAACTCCATTAGTTGAATTAACAAAGGAATGAATAGTATCAAAGAAAAATATATTCTTTAACTCCTCTCTGAGGACATGCATGTGTGTGTACAATCAATTTACTCACCTTAGGTAGAGGGAATTGGAACCTCCTAAGACAATGGTTCTCAATTTTGATCCCCAGGGCACATTGGGAAATGCCTGGGGAAATACCATTGGTTGTCACAACTGGGGAGGGGTTCTATGGCATCAGGGAATAAAGGCCAGAGATGCTTCTGTGCATCCTACAAGGCACAGGACAGCCGCCACAACAATTATCCAGCCCAAAACATCAGTAATGCCAGCGTTGAGAAATTCACCCTCAAGGAATAGACATTCCACACTTGCCCTATTTTCAGCATGGAGATACCCTTGGCATTACCCTTTTTTATGGGTCTATAAATATGACTATTGGATTATGGGGTTCTTAAGAGAAAAAGAAGGACTTCAAGAATTAAATTTGATTCCAGAATCAAATAATGGCTCAGCTCAATATTTGTTCCCTCTAAAAAATTGACCATACCCTCCTGTGTGGAGAATAAGGAAGTGCCGAAATAAGTGCCAAATGATGCTTTACAGGGCTGTGTTCCCAAGTGTTGGCAAAGTTAGATCTGAAACATTGATAACGAATCTATACAGATCTTGAGACTAGGGTTCTCTGTTGAGAGTTCAGCAGGAAAGGACTGATGGGGGAAAAAAAATTGTGAAAGGACGAGAAGTCCATGGAATGTCAGAGCTGGAAGAAGACTTAGAGATTATGTAATACTGTTCTTTTACACATGTTAAACTGAGGCCTCACAAAGTTTGCACTGATAATGGCATGATGAGACCCAAACCCAAGATTCCGTGTTATTGAGGTAAAACAATGCCCCAAAATAAACTTAAGTGTCATTCCACTTTGCACTGGGCCAGCTCTGGTGGGGGGTATTTCCTTGGGTTTACTATGGCATTGTTAATTCCAACACAGAGTAATCTGAGGAATGTTCTCTTGGAAGATATGGATTCTTTGGTACAATATTGACCAAATGATACTTACACTCCTACTGAACATTTACACAATGTCTGATCGTATCTGAAACTTTTTTGCATGTGCTCTTTCTCACCTTCCAGCCCCTGTACTTGCTGTTTTATGGATGTGTGTGGGGTGCTCTTCTGTTCTTCTTTCCATTTTCCTAATCATTCTTTCTTTAGCAGCTCGTCCCCCACTTCTGTAAGTCTTCCCCCGACTCTGCACACACACACACACATGCCATATAGAATAAATCTGTCCATGCTGCATACAATTTCTATGCCTTGCACATACTTCTGCTGTACAATAACCTGTATCATGTTGGATTTTGTGGAAACCAATAAATAACTCCCCCTTTCTTCCCCTATTGAATTCAGAATCAATTGAGAAATAAGACACAGTTGTCAAACAGATGGAAATAAAAATACCAAGTTTATTGGTAAAATTTATTACAGAACATGGCTTAGTTCTGCAGCCAAGTGTGGCTCCCTAATAATTTCCTCCAGAGTGAAACTCACCCATCTAGCCACAGGCAGAATTAGAAACGTGCTGTGGGGAGTGAGTGAGATGATGGAAAGAAAGAGGCCCTACAGTTTTGCCTTCCTGGAGATTGCTAACATTTTCCTTTCTTTAGGACTAAATATTTCAGAGTTGACATCAAAATACTCAGTCTGTCTCCTCTCTTAGATTGTGGGCGACTTGGGGGCAGGGATAGCATATGGTCTATCTTTGTTTTCTCAACTCCAAGTTTAGTGTCTGGTACATAGCAGGTCTGTTAAATGGATGACGTTAAACATACTTCATACCTCTTTCTTCTGCCTCATTTCATTCCTTTCAAACAAAAATTTGATGCTTCCCCAGCCAAGCCCCACCCCACCCACCCCATACATGTACCAACTAATCTCCCAAAGCCCCTGTGAGGTAGTTTTGCTTCCCCTTTTGCAAAAGAGAAAAATGAAACTTGGAGCTGCTTAGTAACCTGCTCAGTTGTCAAAGTCAGCCAGCAAGCAATGGGTAAAGCCATGTTCAATATGCCACCTCCATAGCCTTCACATAGGGTGCTGTGGGGCTTCTTGCTCACTAGCTTACAGCTCTCCTCTTTCTGCATCTTCGCCCAAATTCTCAGCTAGTCCTGACCAAGGCAGGACTTTGGATAGACTTAATTCTTAATCTAGTGAGTTTGTAGGCTTAAGACTTAACTATGTTCAGTCACCCAACTACCATTAGAATTGCTCCTGCCAAAACATCATGAGATATCTCTACTCAGGGAAACCACTGGACCCTGTGTAGTCCCCAAGCCATAGCTCATCCTCCTCTCTGCCGAGGTCTCCCTTTCCAGGTTTTCACCCATCCAGTGCTCACCTTCAAGTCAGGAGGCCTGCCCTGAGTTCAGCCCTGCTGGACAACTATGTCCCAAGGACATATTTCAGAGTAATGACTGCCTGTTTGGTGTCACTATTATTCTCTACAAATGTGTTCTGCCTAGCTGGTCAGGCTCTCAATACCCTCTCCTGGAAGACCCATGGGCTTGTCAAGACCTTAGACACTTTAGCCATCCAAGCTGTCACCCAGTGTTGGCCCCTGGTATAGTGTCCCCGACTTTTATCTACCTGTCCTGGTGGGCAGGGCCCAGGTGAGATTCCAGCCCATTCTTTTCTCTCTCTTCTGTCATCTCCTTGGAGCCAGGGGCAGAGCATCATGCCTTAAAGCTAAGACTCATTATTTGTGAAGTAGGTGGGACAGGTAGATTTCATTAACTATCTCCATTTTTAAAAATGAAAGCACAGAGCTCTAAGGAAGCTAAGAAGCCTGTCCAAGGTCATGCAGGTCTGATGCAGGATGAAAATCAGGGCTTAGAAAATGTAGATCATTGTGTCTCTGCATGCCCAATCTGTCTCTTCACTATATAGCTGGACTGTCCCTCCTGGCATCTACAAGCCCCCGCCTCCCTATTCAATCAGAAGGACATACAAGGAGGGGAAAGAAAGAATTTTTAAAAAGACAAAATTTTTTCACAATTCAGCACAGCTCTAATCTGACATGACAAGGCCAAGTCCATCTTTTCACACTGACAATTACTTAAAGGGCATCGATGCCATGGCACCATTAAAGTAATAGCAAAGATGGATTGTACGACATTGTGGATCAATGTGCTAAGTGTTGTTCAACTTGTTCAATGAAATAAAGCATTGAATCATTAACCTTACCAATGTCAATGTATAGTCACTATCAAATTCCACTAAATGAACATCCACGACACTCATTAAAAAGTGCACTTTGAAGCAACTAATATATTAATACCTTATTGGCCAATAATAAAAGGAGAAGCTCTCCAGAGCAGGGTAAAGAATCTGGACAGAAGCTAAGAATATTTGATGGAGAGCGGAAGAGTGACAAATGCAAATGTGGAGTTGTGGACTGGATCTGTGATTGAGAAGGAGGTAGAGGGAAGAATAAAGGATTGCAGAGAGCTTTGTGAGCACTTGCTTCCTTGATAGGCAGGTCTGGTTACAGTAGGCAGAAATTGATGGTGGACTGAAGAAGAAAACTGTAACTTTCCATTTTGTCTTCTTTCAGGTTATCTTTCTGGTTTAGAAAGGGTTAAATCACTGGGTTTGACCTTAATCCAACTCAGAACCTCAACAAAATGAGGACGTATGTACAAAGAAAGCAGTGGGTAGGTGCAGGGTGCATTAGATGGCCTGCCTAAGAAACAGCTGCTGCCTCCTTTTGCCACCTTCCCCACTGTCCTGGGGTGGTGAGAACCCATGAAGTGGAGAGCCTCTGGCCCTTTGGTGTGGAGACAAAGGCAATGAATGGAATTCCAGGGACCTGAGTTCTGCTTCCAGTTCTGCTCCATTGCAAGAAGTCAGGCAGGCAATTCCATTCTCTGAGTCTCAGTTTCATTGCTTGTAAAACAAGGGTCTTGGAGGGAAAAGTGGTTTTTAAGCAGGTGTTTTTTTCTGGGTCTTCAGCGTCTGTGGAGGTGATAGGAGCCACTGAAGAAAAAGAAGGGCAAGGAGAAGCAGGAATCTGATCTCTTTCCCTACTCTTTCCAGAGCAGCTGTACTTGCATATATTGTGTATTAGGCTTCTGCATAACAGCTCATTGGAAAAATAAACCCTACTGCTACACAAGACAAAACAAACAAGCAAACAAACAAATTTGAAACAAAAACTCTGAAACTTGTAATCCCCCAAATTCAATAATATTTAACATCAAAATGTACAAGCTGAAAAGTGATAAATGCAGTCCATCATTTAGTCTTTGTATCTACCAACTGTCAATCAGACTGATTTTTCCCTTCTAACAAGGCTTCTGATTATCTTGGCACCATGTAGAAAGAACTCCATTGTGTCTCCACCATCAGAACATGCATTAATGCCTCATGGTCTGATGATAAGCTCCCCAGAGTAGGGTGAGAACATTTGAAAGGGAGCCAAGCATAGTGGGTGAGGAAAGGAAGGGTTCTCCAGGGGAGGGGTAATGGTGGCTAAAGAGGCAGAGGTGCCAATGCAGAGTTGTGAGGGAGATTGGGCAGCTGGTACAGTGGCAATACACAATTTACAGCCAAATAGGATTTTGATTGTCCAGTAATTTCTGAGAACTATTTGCCCAGCTACTCCAAGTTCTGTATTACTTATTGGCTGAATCGGGGGATTTGATTTTGTCTCCATAATGTGTACTAAGTGCCTCAATTATCATTAACTTCTGCTGGGGGTGGCTGATTTTTACTCTTATTCATTCTCCAAACTACCTGCAAATATTCCTCAAAACCCAAAGAAACTCTTTTAAAAGTTTACACTTTTCTTTCCTGAGACCGGCTCTGCAGAGGGTCCCCTGAAAGGGCCCATGCTCTCAGTAGCACTCTGGAGCTCTCTCTTTGGTTACCTGTCTCCATTTGGGGATTTCCAAGTCAAATCTCACAAGAAATGCTTGCACAGAAATCACACAAGTGAACATCATAAAGCTAAAAATGAAACTGTAGTTATTTATATGTGTTATTTTAGAAAGCAAGTTGAGTATCTTTGAGTCAGGAATGATTATTTTAAAGAATGCTCTTTTACCTGACTGTGTGCTCTTCGAAGGCAGGAACCATTATCTTTATTTAATTAATTTATTTATATGATAAATATTATTGTTATTGCTATTACGTATTTCTGCCAGTGTTTCCTAGACTTATCTGAGGGTATGAATTGCTTGGGGTACTTGGACAAAACACATATTCTTAAGCCTGTTTTCTAGAGTTTAAATTAGTAGATGTAGAATGGTTGCCCAATAATCTGTAATTTTACAAAATGTGTACTTCCATGATTCTTATGATCATACTGATCTATGTAACTGATTGACCAGTTTTGGTTCCATGATAGTCCTCAGCAAATGTTTGCAAAGAGTAAGGACATCCAAGGTGCAGGATTAATGACCCAAGTGTAGCCTAATGAGGGAGAGAGGTACACATGGAAAACACCCAAGAAGTCATCTGCGTTTTCTGAGAGCCCAGTACTGGGTTAGGGGCTGAGCATATTTCATAGACTGGTATCACCCCACCCCCATCTGCTTCCCCAAACTAGACACATAAAGCCTGGGTCTGCCGTAAGCAGATGGTCAATGGATTCAACAGACAGAAATTGAGAACCCCTAAAATACTGCTCCTCTGAGAAACAAGCCGTAGATCCCAAGTAGGTAACCAGACTGCTATCCGTTTTAGGATGTTTCCAGCTTCTGCTTCCCTGCTTCATCCTGCTTCCTTTCTGCCTCTCTATACAAGTGGAGTCACTTTCTTGTCCTCCTTTCACCTATAGCAGTCTTCACCCTCATGAGAATCTCTGCTTCGTGAAAGAGTAAGATGGTCTGAAGTTGTGCTGTGCTTGCCTTTTAGGAACACGTTTTAGTAGCAACTTACCTCCCTTCACTCTCCTGTTTGTGTGCCCGTCTCAGCTTGTTGATAAATTACCTGGCTCGGGCTGTGCTGCACACATGCCCCCTTGCCCTTGTGGTGGCTTCCTGGATCCATGAGATTTTGCGTAGTTTAATGAGATCTGTCTGAGCACTGTGCAGTGGGCTAGGGGTTGGGGATACAACCATGAACAATATACATCCTTCTTGGCTTAGCATCTGGGGAGGAATAAAAGACCAAAGAGCCAGTACAGGATAAATGACAAAAAGTACTAGTTTAGGATTCAGCACAGAATGCTATGGGAGCTCACAGAATGGGCCTTAACTTAACTCTGGGTGCATCAGAGAAGGCCTCCTGGAGGAGGTGCTACTTGACCTGCTTCTTAAGGGGTCCGCCAGTCAAAGAAGGGAGCTGGATTGCTGTCTAGGAGAAGGAAACAACATCTAAAGAAGCAAATATTTAAGAAGCTGTACTCCCTAAACTGCTGTCTGGCGTCTTTGGTCTTGGGCTTTATTGCATTTAGGGAAAAGAGTTCTGGGGTTCAGGAGTCAGAAAACTGTATTTTAATTATTTTTCTCTTTTTAATTCATTGTATGGTCCTGGAAAAGTCATTCCTTTTCTCAGTGCCCCAGGGTTATCTTCTGTAGGGAGCTTGGAGAAAATAATCTTTAAAGCATTTTCCAGTTATTCTACTCTGAATCTTCCTGAAATACATGCGTTGTCACTTAGCATGGTGAATTTTTCCACTCTCTGAGTTATGTGTGTGTGTGTGTGTGTGTGTGTGTGTGTGTGTATGTATGGGTGCACATGTGCCTTCATGGATGTATGTGTTGGTAAGGCCTATCTATGTATGGGTGCCTTTGTTGTGGAATTAAGACTATATGTCTGGGGGAAGACACATCTGTTTTTTAAACAAGACAATACAGTGCATCTCACACACACACACACACACACACACACACAATCCTCTGCAGAGTCCACAGCCCACGAGGAGTAGGGGGAGTGAAGAGTGGGTGAAGGAGAGCAGAGCATGGGGCTGTCACAGCCCATGGCTTAAAAATGGCTTGAGCTGCAATTAAAAGAGACAGAGGCCAAAGGTTACTCCCTGGCATTTCACTCAGGTTAGATAATTTTAGAGGGTGATGTGTCTCATCTTGTAGAGATATTCTGAGAGACTTGCAACAGCTTATGTCTAGCTAGCCTGAAATGAAAATCAAAGAGGCTGACACATACAAAGACACTAGAGAGAAGTGGTGCTTTGGCAGACATTGAATGGAGGCAAACTCCACTTGATTGGCATTGCTCTTGCATCCTTACTTCTTGATTAATAGTAGAGATTAGATAATTTTTAAATTATTAATTTTTCCAGAGAGCATATATTATATATTAGGTAGTCTTAGGCAGTTTAGTCACTGGGAAGGTTAAATGCTCTCTTTACTTGATAATTACCTAATCACCATTACTCTTTTACATTAATTCTGCCCCAGAATTCATTATGATTGGGCTGGGTTATTAAAGCTTGCATGGAAAGAAATAAAGCATCCTGTTGTTTGCATTGATTTAGTAGCAAATGAAATACCGTACTAATACCAAGCTTATCCAGAACAATCTGGAATAGTTTCTCCTGCCAGTTCGTTAAATTTGCTCCTGGATTCACCTTTGTGTGTCCACTAGCAAGAAGTGCAAATGGAAATGCAGATGAGTCCCTACCTAGGGAGGTCTGAGGCCAAGAGGGAAATAACCTGCAAGAGAGGAAGTTGAAAGCAATTAAAGAAGGGCTTGCCTCTCTCCAGAATGTCAGAGGCTCTTCTGGAGAAGCTGCTGTTTTCCCTCAAACCCTCTTCATGGTCCACTGCTAACAGGTCTCCCAAGTGAACACATCTGTTATCTTTGTCCTTTTGGCAAAACTGTTTGCTGAATCAATGTCAGTGCAGCCAAGTGAGGGCAGAAACCCCTCAGATGGCCTTGGTCAAGACAAGAATTCATGGGAGCTGCAAACGGGGACAAATAAAAATCGCAGTCACAAAGGTAAGCTTGGCTTTTGCAAAAGCTCCCCTTGGCTGAAATGACGATGAATGCTAACCCCGTATGTGGGCAATGGAGTAGGAAAATAGGGAATCTTACAGGCAGCTTTGGGTTATATAAATTGGAATAAGCCTTCTGGAGGGCAATTTGGCAAAATGTGTTAATGACCTTAAGAAGGTGCTCATCGTTTGACTTAATATTTTTATGTTTGGAAATGCACAAATATATGTGTCTAAAATATTAAAATATTAGTAACAAACTTGCCCACTGAATTATAGAGAGTTGATTACATTAATTGTGGTTTATCTACATGATATGATACTTCCACTCTTTAAAAATCAAATTATGTTTTATTTTTATTTATTGATATTGAAAAATGTTTCTCATCTATCTGCAAATTTTCTTTTAAAAACAGCGGCTTCAAAAAAGTTACTTTCATTTTAAAAGTCTCATAATAACATGCACTGCAAAAGTATGCAAAGAAAGACATAAACTGTGATATTAACATTGATTATCACTGGATGGTGGATACTGAATAATTTTAATTTCTTTGTTGTTTTTGTTTGTTTGTTTGTTTTAAGGTGGAGTCTCACTCTGTTGCCCAGGCTGGAGTGCAGTGGCACGATCTTGGCTCACTGAAAGCTCTACCTCTAGGGTTCAGATTCTCCTGCCTCAGCCTCCCGAGTAGCTGGGACTACAGGCACCTGCCACCACATCCGCTAATTTTTTTGTATTTTTTTAGTAGAGACAGGGTTTCACTGTATTGGCCAGGCTGGTCTCGAACTCCTGACCTTGTGATCCGCCCGCCTCGACCTCCGAAAATGCTAGGATTACAGGTGTGAACTACTGTGCCTGGCCTTGTTTGTTTGTTTTTGAGACAGGGTCTCACTCTGCCACCCAGGCTGGAGTACGGTGGGATGATCATGGCTCATTGCAGCCTCAATTTCTATGGCTCAGGCAATCCTCCCCACTCACCCTCCAGAGCCGCTGGGACTACAGATATGTGTCAGCATGCCTGACTCATTTTTATGTTTTTTTTTGTTTTTTGTAGAGATGGGCTTTCACCATGTTGCTCAGGCTAGTCTGGAATTCCTGGGTTCAAGCCATCTGCCCTCCTTGGCCTCCCAAAGTGCTGGGATTACAGGCATGAGCCATGGAACCCAGCTAATTTTGGTTTCTTTGAGTTTTGCTTTTTCAAGGTTTCCAAATTTTTGATAATTAGGACACATTGCCCTTTTAGTTAGAAAATATGCAACAAACTTTATATTTGTCTTTTCAGGTTTTAACTTAGCCCAATAAATGCTGAGATAAACTCATAGAATGTCTGCAAGAGTTAAACATAATCTAAATTATTTAGGAAATATCCAGATCATCTGAACAATAGCAATACTGGAGTTCTGAACAGTTGGTTAGCACATATCCATTTTAGAAGTGGATTAAAAATGTAATCCCAGCACTTTGGGAGGCCAAGGCAGGCAGATCACTTAAGATCAGGAGTTGCAGACCAGCCTGGCCAACATGGTAAAACCCTGTCTCTACTAAAAATACAAAAATTAGCTGGGCATGGTGGCACGTGCCTGTAATCGTAGCTACTCGGGAGGCTGAGGCAGGAGAATAGCTTGAATCCGGGAGGCGGAGGTTGCAGTGAGCCAAGGTATCACTGCTGCACTCCAGCCTGGGCAACAGAGTGAGACTATGTCAAAAAAAAAAAAAAAAAAAAAAAAGATTCCAGGGCTTTTGGACACAGAATAAAAGTAATAAACTGTTATAGCTCATTTTTTGCCTTTTGGAGAAATCACACAGGGAAAGAGGAAGGGGCAGGGTCATTAGGGAAGCAAGATTCTAGTCCTCGCTCCAACTCTAACTGGGCTCGGGCTTCCTCATTTGTGATGTGAAGATTCTGGGCCACATGATTTTTCAGGTTTCCCCACATCTAAAGTTTTAGGATGCTACGGTTTAAATCTACATTGAGAACTACTGCTCAGAGGGTTGAAATTCAGCTTCTCGAAGCATGAAGAAGATGTTGTGGCAAAATTGAATTCTCCCAAGAAAGAAATAGCTACAGTGAGTCTTTGAACTCAGACAAGAATTCCTTTTGCCCATAGAAGAATCAAGATCTTAAATGGAAGTGCTTTGATTCCCTGAACCAACCCTTACTTTGGTTTCAACTAAGAGATTATATTTAAATAGAAATCAAACTTGAGTATTTTTAGTTCTATTGAATATTAAATCTACATAGTCTCTGAATTGAATCATAGTTTTCTTTGTCATTATAGCAGACACTATCAGGTGACTACTCCCAAATCCATATCTTCTGGTCATGGCTTTGTGAGGAGATGATGCTGAAAGTGCTTTAGTCATCTTGGACCATGGACCAAAAAACCTTAGGGCAAATGCTAATATTCTGGAAATTGAAAAAGAAAATGAATGTGAAAGCTTAAGTCTCTGAGCAGCCATATTAACAAATTCTAGAAATGCCTGGCTATAGCCTTATTATTTGGGATAACAAACACCTTTTTTTAGCTGACTTTTCTATAACTTAAAGCTTGAAGGATCTGAAATGGCCTCTACCTTTCTTAATTACTTCTTATTTAGCTAGGGAAATAGTTAGTGGTCAAAATATTTAAAAATGTCACATGATAAAGTGCTAAAAATGTACTAGGTATCAAAACATACTTTAGAGCTATAGTATTTAAACAGTGTGGTACTGATGGATAGGTAAATACAAAATCCAGATATGGATCCATGTATATATAGGAATTTAGTGACAGAGTGACCTCATGGCAAGATGATTAAAAATGCATCCTCTAAAATTATACTGTCTAGTTTTAAATCCTGGCCCTAGCTGATTATTAGCTGTACAATCATAAAATAGTCATTTAAATTTTCTAAGTTTTACTTTCCTCTTCTATAAAACATGAATAATAATATCTATCATAGAGGCTTGTTGTGGGGATAAAGTAAAATATGTAAGGATTTTAGCAAATCAAAAACGTGCTGAATTTTTTGGTACTTAGTACATCGTAGAAGGTATATTGGCACCATGTAGGCGTCACTTCAAAATTCTCTTTAACTATCTCTTATTATGGACTCATGCTCTCTCATAGGTAGCCACAAGTCACATGTGGCTATGTGTGTTTAAATTTAAATTAATTAAAATTAACCAAAAATAAAAAATTCAGTTTCTTAGTTTTGCTAGCTGCATTTTGATAGCTTAACAGGTATATGTGGCTAGCAACTACCACGCAGGACAGCTCAGGTCTAGACCATTTCTGTTTTCATAGAAAGTGTTGACAGTGTTGTTCAAGAGCTTTCTGCGCAGCCATTTCAATGTGTTGTAAATTTTGGCCGGCTTCATGCAGATACAATCAGACAGCACTTGCTTCTGGCCCCCATTACTCACCCTTTCTGCAGGACATTGTGTGGAATGCAGGTGAGAATATATTATGCACTCATACATGCCCAACCTGGAATTGTAGGGAGTTAGCGTCTGTATGGCAACCCTTGAGCAATGAGGGATGGGAGTCAAGGGGAAAATGCTTTGCCCTTATTATTCCAGTGTATTTAGTAATATTCCCAGAATATTTAGTAAGGCTTCTCAGAAGATCCAGGGTAATTCTGCAAAGGTTGCCCATGGGAGTGGTTGACTTGAAAGCATATTTATGTATTGACTTTCTCTCCTCCCAGGTGTCACTTACCACTTAAGAATGCCTGTTTCTTGGGCTCACATTTCCAAATACATTCAAGCTTTTATCCCAGGTTCTGCTTTCAGAGAATGCAGGCTATAACAGAAAGTATATAATAAAATGTTAGCTCATATCTTTACTGCCAATTAGTAGGAAAAATGACGGAACAATTGGTAAGTGGTATTTAAGTATCAGCAGACCATTCTGCTTTTCATTTTCATAGATGAAAAAATTACATTTATATCAAGCTCACAGATATTCTCTGTGGATTAAAGAAAAAAATTACAATGTTACAAAAGTACTAGAAGAAAATATCAGAATACTCTTTATAATCTTGGACTATGAAAAGCCTTCTAAACAGACATTCAGAATAAATAAAATATATATAGGACTAATTAAATTAAATTTTAATAATTTGTATAGGGCAAAATATAACACAAATGGAAACCTAAGAATTTAGATATACTATAGACAATGGACTAATTGCTTTAATATAAAGATAGATTCTAAAAATTTACAAATCAATTTTTAAAATACCATATAAGCAAACTAGCACTCTGACTGGCACATCGTGGATGTTTTAGAAATGCTTGTTGGATGAATAAACAACCCCACAGAATAATGGGCAAAGCATTTAAAAATTCACTGAAGCAAATGGGGTGTAAACATATTATCTTCAATTCCACTAGGGATCAGAGGAATAGCTATTAAGCAAGATACAATTTTCTTTCTACCCCCCCTGAGATTGGTAGAAATATAAAGGATTGATGATTTCTGGTTAATGAAGGTGTAGGGGGAAACAGCGCTGCTATACACTGTTAGTGGGTGTAAAAACTGATAGGACTTAATGCAGGACAATTTTACAATATTCATCAAAATTTAAGACGTACACATCCTTTGACCCATACATTCTACTTTAAGGAACCCATCTGTCTTAGTCTGTTTGGGCTGCCATAATAAAATACCTTAAACTCGGTCATTTATAAACAATAGAAATGTATTGCTCACAATTCTGGATGCTGAGAAATCCAAGATCCAGGCACCAACAGATATGGCGTCTGGTGAGGGTTTGCTCTCTGCTTCGTAAATGGTGCCTTGTTGCTGTGTCCTCACATGGAGGAAGGGATGAACACTCTTGTTGCTGTGTCCTCACATGGTAGAAGGGAAAAACTCTGTGTCCTCCAATGGCAAAAGGGGTGGAAGGGACTAGGGGACTGCCTTCAGCCTCTCTTATAAGGACACTAATCCCATTCATGAGGGCAGAGTCCTCATGACTTAATCACTTTCCTTAAGACCCCACTTCTCAATACCCTAACATTGGACATTTGTTCCCAAATATCAGTCTGGGGGAACACCATCTTCCAGACTATAGCAGTATCCTTAAAAAAATTGCAAAGGTAAGTGTACAATAATATGTATAAGAATTCTTAGTACTGGTTAGCATATCAGAAAATTGAAGAAGACTGAATGTTCAAGTTTTAGGGAATGATAAATTATAGCATAATAAAACTATAGAATATTAGGTAGCTATTAAGAAACTGAAGTAGGTTCAGTAGGATGCCCATTGTTATGGGTTGAATTGGATCCCTCTAAAAAGATAGTGTTGAAGTCTTAATCACCAGTACTGCGGAATGTGGTCTTACTTGGAAATAGGATCTTCACAGAGGCAATTAAATGAAAATGAGGTCATTAGTGTGGGCCCTAATCCAATGCAACGACTGTTCCTACAGAAAGGGGAAATTGGCTGGGTGTGGTGGCTCACGCCTGTAATCCTAGCACTTTGGGAGGCTGAGGTGGGTGGATCACAAGGTCAGGAGTTCACAACCAACCTGGCCAAGATGGTGAAACCCCATCTCTACTAAAAATACAAAAATTAGCCCAGCGTGATGGCAGGTACCTGTAATCCCAGCTACTTGGGAGGCTGAGGCAGAGGATTGCTTGAACCCAGGAGGCGGAGTTTGCAGTGAGCCAAGATCGTGCCACTGTACTCCAGCTTGGGTAACAGAGCAAGATTCCATCTCAAAAAAGAAGAAAATTTAAACAAAGAGATAGGCATAGAAGGAAGATTATGGGAAGATGCACAGGGAGAAGCTGGTCATGTAACTGGAGTGATGTGTCTACAAGCCAGGGAACAAAAGAAGTTAGAAGAGGCAAGGAAGCAGTCTTCCCTAGAGCTGTCAGAGAGAGCATGGCCCTGCTGCCATCTTGATTTCTGACTCCTAGCCTTCATTACTGTGAGAGAATAAATTCGTGTTGTTTAAGCCACGCAGATTTTGGAACTTCGTTATGGTGATCCTAGCACACTAATATACCCATGATCTATTATGAAGCAAAATATCAAGTTGTAGACCAATAAATATAATGCAAATTTATTTTGTTAAAATGTTGCCATTTTAACAATATGCGTAGCTAGAAAATTACACTGTGCTTATTTGTAGCTAGAAAAGCGCCTAGAAGGATATCTAAAGGCTGTTTATCAAGACTGCCCCTGAGGAGGGGACTTGTTGGGTCACTGTGGGAAAGCCTTTGCTTTTTGCTTCACAAATTATCTATTTATTTATTTTTCTCCAGTGGGCACATACTACTTTCTAAATATATTCTCCTTCTGGAAATCCAAGTTCTTGTACAGGGGCCTTTTTCTTAAGAGGGAGAAGATAAACAACAGGTAGAGGAAGAGGAGAAGGAATTCTACCCAGAGGATCCACTATGGGGGTTCCAGTGTCTGCCAAGCTGGGCATCTGAATCTTTTCAGAGAAAGTGTTAGTTCCTAGTCAGTAAAATAAGCAATTGACTTAACTCTCAATGCCTTTGAACTACAAAGAAGAGATCAGATTTTGGCATGGGAAGAGGGGACACCCTCTTTTCCAGTGGAGATGGGGGCCCCTCCCTTAGCTTCTGGCTGGTGGGTTTTCTCCTCTGTGCCTCTGCACTAAGCCCTGATGTCAGGATGCGGGTCCAGGGTTCATCTGAGCACTATTTGAATGTGTCTGTAGGCTTATTCCTGAATATCTAGGAATCACCAGCAGGGCTTGGTGCTATTCATGGTGGCCAGTACGTCACGTGAAATCTCATCTCATCCCACCTCCTTCTTTTTCTCAGCCCTGAGTTGCCTCTAGGGAACAGGCTAGGGTGAGGCAGACTGTAGGAGGAGAGGGCGTAAGGCAAGAGGATATGGCAGTTTCTGATGACAGATGGGAGAAGTGCACAATCAGTGGGCCCAGAGAAGCAAATGCGTGAAACCAACGAGGTTTTTTGCAGCTCTCAAAGCAAGCCTATTTTGGCTCCCTTCTCTTCTTCCTTCCATTTTCTCACCCTGTGTTTCAGAGCACTTAGTACCTTCTTATTTTCTTTCCTCTTTCTACCAAACCCAGCCAAGATTTGATCTCGCTGAGATAGTGAGATCGCTGTAACGTTTCTCTGTGGCCACAGACAGGAATTAAATAAATCCCTCAGGTGAGTTTCAGTTGTCCGTAAGTGTCTCCTCAGTAGCCCCTGATACAATATGCCCTCGCCTGATGAGGATGAAGTACAAAGTAGGAGGTGTTTTATTTTAAAACTCATATTATCCTTCCCACAACCTCCTAAGTATACTATATTTGATTTCTCATTTTTAAAATGGTGAGACTGGGGTGAAAAAAATGAAGTAATGTGTGTAGGTGACACAATTGGCTTGACAGATTTGAGGCTTGAAATCACCAGTCCGGCTGTAGATCTCTGTGCTTAGCTACCTGTGACACTGCTTCTCAGGGCTGTGGTCACATCTATCCAGAGCACAACCTCCCAAAGTCACACATGAACCTCACTGGTGTTTTTAGAGCCAAGACGTGTGATATGAATCAGAAAGAAATCGGGACCAGATGAAATCAAGTGATTCCCCGATCAGCGGGCAGAAAGACCCCTTGCAAAGGTCTCATTAGACTGTTGAATATGCCACTGCAAGACTGTAGAGACACAACTTGCTCAAGGGTAGGTGCAATCCCAACAGCAGTCAGAATTGAGTTCAGTCTTAAGGGACTAGGAGAAACCTCTTCCTCCTTTAGCCCAGTTCCATGCTGAATGTGTCATTCAGGGAACTGTTACTTTGCCTTACATAGGCTCCCACTTATTCTCAAATATGCACTTTATAGGCTGCACAGGACTAAGCCTGTGACCTGCATCTCTGTTTCCAGGGTCTCTTGCCCTTGGTGATTTCAGCCCATGAACTCTGGTTATTTTACTGTTGCAATACATTTAATGCTTCCTGAAAGCTGGTGGATCGAAAAATCCACATATACGGTGAATTTTTGCAAGTAAAATATTTTTACAATTTTCAACCCAATGGCAAAGGGATCAAATAGCACGGTTGCAGAGTAAAGCCGAACAAGGCTATAGGGCTTCGAAAAGCTATTTGCCTGCATTAAAATATTCCATTGTCCTGTGTCCTCTCCCCTACTGTGTTCACTTCTTAAATAAGAGACTTTGACTCTCCAGGCAGCCTGAATGAGGTTTATGGATGAGATTGATATTTAAGACTCTGGCAAAGCATGACCTTCGGCTCCCCAATAAGCAGCAAGGACAAATTGCAGTGCTTGGGACTTGAGACTTTAATTCCCGCCAACTGTTTCTCTCCAGCCCATTGTGCATGAGAAATGCAACTGGCTCAACTTCTGGTGCCCTGGTAATCCTGGGGTGCCTCTGAATCACAGACTCATAGAATGTTAGTGCTGGAGAGGGCCTTAGAGATCATCAGGTAAGTCCAACCTCCTCATTTTACAGATGAGGAACCTCTCGTTAGGCGTATGTGCCTTGCAGGCTTGGCTGCTTTGCTCTGGCTTGCTCTCTCCAGGTAGATCCAGAGCAGGAAGGCTATGGAGTTGATATGGTTTGGCTGTGTCTCCACCCAAATCCCCTCTTGAATTGTAATCCCCACTTGTCGAGGGAGAGACCCTGTGGGAGGTGATTGGATCATGGGGGTGGTTTCCCCCATGCTGTTCTCATGATAATGAGTGAGTTCTCATAAGAGCTGATGGTTTTGTAAGCATCTGGCATTTCTGCTGCTTGCACTTCTGTCTCCTGCTGCCATGTGAAGAAGTTTCTGGCTTCCCTTTCGCCTTTTGCCGTGATTCTAAGTTTCCTGAGGCCTCCCCAGCCATGTGGAACTGTGAGTCAATTAAACCTCTTTCTTTTATAAATTACCCAGTCTTGGGTGGTATCTTTATAGCAGTGTGAGAATGGACTAATATAGGAGTCATTAGCATGCCTGCTAATGTGGACAACATGGAAGTAGGGGAATGTCAGTAAGCACAG
The DNA here is from genome assembly GCF_029281585.2 of Gorilla gorilla gorilla. Classification (NCBI taxonomy): domain Eukaryota; kingdom Metazoa; phylum Chordata; class Mammalia; order Primates; family Hominidae; genus Gorilla; species Gorilla gorilla. The sequence continues at coordinate 48,347,020 of NC_073224.2, read as the reverse complement.
GCAGAAATTGCACACTTGGGTTTCAGTGATGTTGGATATGGACAAATTGTTTGCTACTATATAAATGAAGATGAGGATGCTGCTTTTGAGCTTTGTCCTTGAGAAGGTTCTTCATGAGTGCGGGAAAGGGAAATCTTTTTGTCTGCCCTCGTTTTTCCTATGTGGCAGAGGGATCTTGAAGTTTCCCCACATTTCCCCTACCCAGTGATGAATTACTAGCTCTCCAGTTTTTTGACTTCCTCCTGCCAACTTGGAGCAAGACGTTGACATCTAATAGTTATTGAACCCTTATCATGTGTTGGGCACCATTCTGAGGGCTTCACATGTATTAGTTCATTGAATGCTTACAAAACTCTCATGATATAGGCATGAATATACATTCTATTTTATAGATGAGGAAACTGAAGCAAGAAAAGGCTAATTAGCCTAGGTCACACAGCTAAGTCACTGAAGTCCCAAGGAGGAGAAGAATACTTTAGCAAGAAGAGCTTCCAGGTTAGGGCTAAATGTCTCTAGAAAGCATGTGCTGGTGGTAAACTGAGATAAGTTTAACTGGAGAGGTCTCACTGAAGCAGAATACCCCTGTCCTACTCACATACACCACTTAAGATACTTTGCATACTAGAAATGACATGGACTTTAGGGTCAGAGATAGCTTCTAATTATTGCTAGCTGCATGACCTTGCAAAAGATAACTGTCTCAGAGCTTCCATTTCCACATCTGTGAAACAGACATATCAATGGTGATGATGATTATGAGGGTGATGAGAATGTGTACTTTGAAGAGTTGTCGTTAAGATGTTGTCATGTAGGGCCTGACAAGAGTGAGGATTTAATAAATGGTCATCTTCACTAGGAGGCCACCTTCTTTTTTTCTTGCCTCTTGTTTTCAGGTGGATGAATTTCCGTTGATGTAACCCTCCCAGCTTCTCTCTTCTCCGCTCACTCAGTAACTGAAGCACAAAAAAGTAGCTTGCTAGTATGTTAGTCACCCAGTTAGTAAGTGGGGAGCTAGAATATAAACCAGACAGTCTGGCTTCAGAGCCCACACAGTTTGATGCCTCACCATGCTAACTCCCCAGAAGACAAAGTACACATGATATCAAATATCTTCTTTCTTATTAGCAGCAAGAAGCTCAAACCTCAGGCTCTTTGGAAAAGGCAGCCTGGAGAAATGGACTCAGAGCTGATGACTCAAACCACACTTTCTTCGAACTTGTTTTATATGCCCATCTTCTCCATTCTGGAAGTGGGTGGCATAGCATATAGACGGTGTCCATTCATCCCCAATTTGTCCAGAAGGATCTTCCTTTACACATGTTTTCTGTGTGTGACTATTAGGAGCTCCCCCTTTCACTCTCAAAATGCCTGAGTTTGGAGATAAATTGCATAATTGTTCCATGCATAGGCATGGGAAATGGTTGGGCAAGAGAGGGGCGCAGGTCATGGGCAAGGTTACTGGCACAGTCTTCAAGGCAGAAAAAAAAAATCTGAGGCCAAATTCTTTTTTTTTTTGAGGACTAAGCTAGTTGGTGCCACAAGAAACTAAGACCACATGACTTCTTGTAATCCAGGCTTCTTGAGCTTTGTCTTGGCTGAACTATCTTTGTTCTGGCTCTTGAATGAGTCTTGCTACTGTATTCTAAGGGCCATCAGAGCCCTAAATGACAACTTAACAGCAGGCAGTTACCCCATGCTTCTTTCAACATGGTCAGGAGCAGCCCACAGGCAACCTGTTGCTGGTGACAGGGATAGGAAACCTGAAGCAAGGAATGACCTATTTTGCCTGGGTCCTGGAGTTAAATTTACTGGCCTAATTGCCAGATGTAATTTCTCTGCACCTCTTTCTGTTAAGTACTCTTTAAGAGCAAAGCACTTAGTAAATTATAAGGAGGTACCAGCATGAAAGTGCTTACAAATAAGAATTATGGAAAATCAGAAGCCAAATGCTCACAATAGCAAATTTTTTCTTTAATCAGGAAAGGAATCCAAACCATACAGGAGGGGTGAAGTCTCTCAAGCAAGCGATAACATAAGCTGTTCATATATTTTAAGATCTAATCTATCATTTAAAAAATATTTTATTACAGGGAAGTTTTATAAAAAATAGAGTCATGTTCCAATATCCCACTGTGTGCCCCAAGGGAAGCCAGATAAAGGGCAATAATAGAACTAATGGGAATTAACTTTATGGCATTAATCTACCAGGCTGAGAGAGCAAGAGGCACAAATTGGTAGATGGGGAAATTCAACTACCAATCAACCCATGCCACATGTGTTTGGTAGCTGTTTCTATGGGTTTTCATTTCAGGAAAGTGAGTTAGTCACACAGAAGATGGCATGTGACCTCAGCCACAATGAAGGCAGAAAGAAACAAAACCCAGGCTTTCTGGAATCTTGGGTAATCCCACAGGAAGATGTTGAGTTTCTTAGAAACAGAGTGTGGAGGAGGAGCCAGCTATCTATCAAAGGGACTGTGAGTTTGCTGGCTCCACATCAGTCACCTCCTGGGGGCAGGACATCAAGCACAATTGGCACATATTTTTCCATGTTTCACCATCACAGCTGGAATTGGTAGCATTGGGTTCATAAGAGGCTATGTTGGGAAAACCAGCAGACCAGGCATTTTTGAAAACCACAGCTTACATATATAAACATGCCCAGCACAGTGTATAGAATACGAGAGCACAACAAATGTCAGCCCCTGTTTTCCTCTCCCTGTCCCACTGTGTCTCTAGAATAGCAAGATGATAGAAGATGTGACTTCCATCATCAGATGGAGACAAGACTTTCTTGGGCTTTCTGGGAACTCGGTCCATCTTCCTAACTCCATAGAGGTTTACAATTAATGCACATGGCTTGGGAAACTCACCTCTTTTGAGAATAAAATGTTTTCAAGCTCCTTTCTGTTTCTAGCACCATCCACATGTGTCTCTAAGGCCCTTGTGACTAAGGCCATGGCCACCAGCAAGCTGTAGGCTGATTCAAGATGGAATGGACCTGAAAGCCTCTTGATTCTCAGAAGACAAGAGCTCCCTTCTTAGAAAGAAAAGAAAAGAGAAAAAAAGAGAAGAAAAGACTTTCTACCTTGGATAGCGCTTATGCTGGTAAATCCAACAGACAGCCCTAAGGAAGAAATGAGTCACAGAGAAAAAACTCCATCTTCATACCTAACAGGATTTCCTTATCGCAAATGGGAGATTCGTAAATGCAAGACTTAAAATCTCTTTTTCTTGCCAACCGGGGATTCCTTTCCCACATTCATTCCCAAAGTCTCAGCTGGTGCTGATTGTGTCCAGCAGCCTAAATCACAAGGAGGCTCTTAACAATATACAGGCTGCAGTTTGGACAGGGCCACTATCTTTAGAGGAAAGTGTGCTGCCTCCCCCAGCTACAAGTCAGCTGTCCTTTCCTCATCTCCCTCAACCTCCAGCCCCAGAGAGAAATGCATTAGCAAAAGCCAGAGCAGGCAGGGTTGATTTGAAAGAGAATGCTATTTGCCTAATATTTCTTCTCTCCACATCATCAAAATTGGTCAGTTTCATAATGCTCTATGTCCTTTACACATTGTCAGGTAAGATACATTGCAAATGTATGTGGCTTAACAAATATATGGTAAATAAGCATTTTTCCTCTTCTTTCTATGGATGAAAGATTCTACAGAAAGTTGAAGGAGGACAGAAAGCCACTTTGTAAAAATGATAGATACGGTATAAAACTCCATAGCTTAAACATCTAACTTGCTGAGTTTTAATGGGGTTGTCATCACCGGACTGTTAGCTTAACTTATGAAAATCAAGAAAATGCCTTTTTGTTGCTTCATAAATCCTGATGAACAATAGTGCGACAACAGAAAACAACCTCTGATTTTGGAATGATTGCTCTCTGTGTATCGCCCGTAATGAAGTATGAAGGAAATCGAAGACTTATTGCTTACAGACATTAGCACAGACCCAGATGGCTCAATTTTTTTTTACCATAATAGATAATTCTTGAATTATGTGCCTAACAAAGACAAATTCTAGAACTAACGGAAGGCATTTATTATATTAACAAGTGTGTTTTCGATTCCTTCAAAACAGAATGTAATTTAATCTCGGCTTCAGAGACAGATTGGAAATGTTAAATGTCTGCTTTTCAGAAGTGATTTCTGCGGGGAGAAAAGTATTCACCATCAGCTTTAGCTGTGTAACTGGGGGAAAGGATGTTTATCTTAACAGCACAGAAAGGGAGAAGTTGTGGAATTTTTTTTCCATTTTTCTTTTTCATTTTTTAAATACAGAGCAGATTGTATATATCCTAGTCCTTCCCCAGGGCAACTTCTGCCTTGCTGAATGAAACATATTCCACTGTGAGAAAGAATAATTATCTGATAGTGATGGAGACCCTTCTTAGTGTTCTGTGCATATAAATGAAAACCTGAAACCTGCCCAGTGGTGTTCATTGTCTTATTTGTTACTCCAGGGACTTGGTTGGGTGTGGCTAAGGTCTAGACTGGAGATTTGTGATTTTCTGGGGCTATCCAAAGGCCCCAGTTAATAATCAACCTGCAGAGGATGGTCAAAGCTGTAGAGGACTAGCATACAATGCCACGTGAGAAGAAGAACAGAGGGATCTGAGGCTGTTTGACTTGGAGAAGAAAGATAACCTTAGGGAAGGGAGAAGGGGTAGAAGAAGGTCATTGTAGGAGTTAGCAGTGAGTCTCATATAGAGGGGGGCAAGTGGCTCCAGAGGGCATACTGGGACCAAAGTCTATTTTCATAAGGGAGAATATTTTTATTCTATTTGAATAATGTCCTAATTCACCTTGCGGAGAGGAGGGTATCCAGGGTGCTGGATTCCATAAGAAGTTCAGGACTCGTGCCTAGGTATAGAATGAGGAAGATGGAGTCAAATGAGATTTGAAAGAAGGCAGTGTGTAGTGGGATGGACAGCAGGCAGTGGGACCCAGCAGGTGACTTCAGAAGGGAATCAGGGGACGCCGCATGCGAAGATTCTCATCTGATGGATACATTTGCAGGGCATGTTACAGAACACCTGAAGCCTCACCTGTAGGTAGGAAGGAAGCAGTCAGTGTGCCTCCCCAGTTTGGGTGAGGGACTTGCTCATAGTAAGAGCTGTCAAAGAAGAAAACTGATGGTCTTGTAAAGAAGTAATTTCTCCGTATCTGCTCCTGTTCACATGGAAGCCAGTTGACTGTCTGCTGGGGATACTGTGTAGGGGATGCCAGGCTTGGGTGGGACACTTTTGGGGATGACCTTTGAGGTTGTGCCAGTTCTAACTGGCATAAAAATATCTTCCTTGTCACCATGATTCATTCATTCAGCACTTATTTATTAAGCCTCTACTATGTCCCAGCCAAAGTACTAGGCATTGGGGACATGAGGGTGAACACACAGACATAAACCCGGCTCTCATGGCACCTACTGCCTTGTGCTGGTTGTTATGAAGAAGTGCAGGTGCTATGGAATGTATCGCAGGTATTTGGATATATTGTCTGATAGGATGAAGATGGACTTCCTGGAAGAGGAAATGTTGAGGGGCAAAGAGAGAGAAAACGATACCTTTATGCAAGGAGAACAGAGTGAATGAAAACACGGAGGAAACAAAGGGCAAGTCCAAACTGTGGAATTACCCTTTAGCTTTAATGTCTGAACAAAACAAAATGTGGTAGTCAGGGAGAACCTTATGGACTTATTTTCACAGCTTAATTGGTGACATTAAATTAAAAGTTTTGAGGTAGGGGAGGACAGAGAAAGAATACATGCCTTTCGATCCAGATTAAAGTGATCTGGTAGGGATTAAAAAATGGGGATTATCTCTTACCGGCAGGGTTTGGTTGAATAAAGCAGTGGAGTTTTGGGGGATAGGTTACAGGGGAATAGCATGAGCCTTCTGGGGCATGGTAGGAGGTATTTAGAGATATCAAGGCAAAAAAAATTGCACAAAGAGAGGTGAGAAACCTTCTTTCATGCCCTCAGCTGGTAAGAAGATAAACTTTCTTCACTTGAAGTGTTGTCCAGACCATAACTCAGTCCTGAGTGTCTCTCAGGCACAAAAACCCTTAGTTTGGCCAACCTGCCTTCATGCTTTTATGCAGGGAGAGCCTGTGGTGCAAGTTAATTTGGGATTTTAGAAAGGGAAAAAAAACCCTCCATTCATTTTGCTTTCCTCCTATACTGTATAGCTTGCAAAGTATTTCACATATATCTGAAGAGGGTTTGGTCATCTTTGTTCAGTAGAGAGGAGTTGAGATTCAGAAACGGGAAATGACTTACCTAAGGTTGCAGCTCCACTTGGAAGCAGTGCCACTACACTCCTGATCGGATGGTTCTTATTTTGGCATGTGGTTTCCATTGCTGGGGCCTGAGAAATAATGTTGTTGTTGTTGTTGTTTTCCCAAGAAACACCTGCCCCCTCTAAAATGGAAATATGAAGGGTTAATGAAGGGACAGACCCCAGGAGGCTGATATCCAGTACAGCTGCGTGTCCTTGGAGAAGCACAAGGACTTTCCTGAGTGAAAGAAAAGAGAGGGCCTACCTGTAACAATACCTCAGAATGGTTGATAAGCATTTGCTCTTCTATTCTGGGTCTTTTTTTTTTCTCTTTTTTTTTTTTTTTTTTTTTATTTCATTGCTGTGGAGTTGAAACTGGCTGAATCAGCACTGAATCATTTAGCAGGAAATGATGAAAACTGTCACTTTCCTCTGTCTGCATAGTAAGACACAGCAGAGAGAGCCCAAGATGACGGAGGGGCCGTCTGACAATGCCTCAGGCCTCAGATTGGATTGTGAATGGGAAGAGCCCGTAGTCTAATCAGTAGTCATTCCCCCAGGTGGGTCACAGAGTGTGAATGTGAGGTTGTCCCTGCAGCAAGGACACCTAGTTTACAGACCCACAGAAGCAGTGAGGTGAGGAGGCGAAAAGACAATCTGCGGGTCCACTGGGAAATCTTGCACCAGAAGTTGAATATCTTAAATAATAGGGTAACCTGGACCCCATTTGGTGCTTATAGTAGCTGTGGGAAAGAGTGCCAGCCAAAGGGCTTATTGACAGGGAAGAGATTTTCTTGAATTCCCATAAATAACATGTAACCTTGCTGGAATGCCTTTTGCTATCTGCTCATTCAGCAGGGAGATGTGAGATGTTTTCACCATCCACTCATTTTAAAGTGCTTTCAGGATTTTTCATAAAATAACATGGCTTTGTAATGTTTGGCATGTTACTTTACCCTTTGAGCCTCAGTTTCCTCTTTTATAAAATAGAGATGTTAAAACCTATAGCCATAGCATTATGTGGCTGAATAATGACATAATGAATGTGATGATACTTTGTAAAGTGCACATCATTATATTATTCAGAATCCAGAGTCCTTGGGGGCACTTCAGGGCCCTTATTCTAGCACTTATCATAAGCAAGCAAACACACAACTCTCCATCTCACCCCTCCTCGTCCCCAGCTTAATGGCTTTAATGCAACTATGGACATGACCACTAACCTATGTGCTCCAGTTGAGAAGTGGTATTAATGGGAATGAGACAGGCTCCCAAATCCTGAATTGCTTCTGCTTTCTATTAAGCTAAGAGACTCTGTAGCTATGACTATGCATTATTCAGCATTCAAAAGAAAAGTATGCAACTTTCCTAACCATCCACATATTTCTGATGGTCCAGTGTTTTGGTAAGATTTATATCACAATTTAGAAACAATGTTTCTGGAGTGAGGGAGGAAAGAACAATGGAAAGAGTGTTTGTTTGTTTGTTTTTGTAATTGGGCAAGGAGAGGTACAGTCCAGATAGCTCCTAAGAAGAGATGATGTGGTGTTAGGAAACATGGCAGGGCTGCTGGAAATACTGGGTGCTCAGTGGGCAATTATGTGATTGGAAGATTTAGCTGGAATGAATTTACGTTTACTCACAATAATCATTCCAGGAAAGTTCTGCCCACCTACTTTTTCTGTCTCATTCATTATTTAACAAATATTTATCCAATTTCTACTATGTAAGAAATGTCTTTGAAAGATCTAGATGAACTCAGGATGATGACTTCAGTTAGGGTGGTGGCAGTGGAAATAGAACAGAGACATATATTTGCCACTAATAAATAAGTTGGCATGGCTTGCCAATAGATGGAATACAGTTTGTAAGAAGAAAAAATAATCCAAAGAGGGTTTCTGTATTTTTGGCTTAGAAAATGGATAAATGGAGGTAATCTTTACTTAGATGTAGGGGTTGGGGGAGGGACGGGGGAGCAATAGATTCGGGTGGAAAAAGCAGAATCAAGAACTCTGCCCTTGGCATACTATATTTGAGATGCCTTTAAGCCATTCAAATGATATAACAAGTATATGCTTGGGTATACAAGTTTGGAGCTCAGTTGGGAGCACAGTCAAGGCCTTGGAACACAAATATGGCAATGATCGGCATTTTGATATTTAAATCCAAGGGACTAGATAGGATCACTTAGGGAATGGATGTTGATAGAAAAGAGGACCCAAGGCTGTGACTGCAATATTTAGAAAGAGAAACCAGAAAAGGGGTTGGGAAGGAATGGCTAGTGAGGTGGGTGGAAAGCCAATGGAGCGTGGTGTCATGGAAAGGGAAGTTATTCTAAATAATTCCTAAGGTCCCTCGCAGTGCAAGCTGTCTGCGATTCTTTTTTGGTTCCCTCTTTTATTTCTCTTATTTTTCCTACAGTGTATTTAAAAAGCAGACACAAATCTTTGATAAAAATCACATGAAAATCTTGTTCAAGAGACAAAGCAAAATTTCACCTTTACCTTAGTGTATTATTGTTTTTTAGCAAATCTTTTAAAAATTTTTATTATTTTATTTTATTTTTCCAGAAGTTATTGGGGTACAGGTGGTATTTCTACTTACTTACATGAGTAAATTCTTTAGTGGTGATTTGTGAGATTTTGGTGCACCCGTCACCCAAGCAGTATACACTGCACCATATTTGTAGTCTTTTACCCCTCTACCCCCTCCCACTTTTTCCCCCAAGTCCCCAAAGTCCATTGTATCATTCTTATGCCTTTGTATCGTCATAGCTTAGTTCCCACAGATCAGTGAGAACACGCGATGTTTGGTTTTCCATGTCTGAGTTACTTCACTTAGAATAATAGTCTCCAATCTCATCCAGGTCACTGCAATGGTGTTAATTCATTCCTTTTTATGGCTGAGTAGTATCCCATCATATATATGTGATATATCTATGATATATGATATATATCAATTTATATATATATCACAGTTTCTTTACCCATTCATTGATTTATGGGCATTTCGGTTGGTTCCACAATTTTGCAATTGTGAACTGTGCTGCTATAAACATGCATGTGCAAGTATCATTTTCGAATAATGACTTCTTTTCCTCTTGATAGATACCCATTAGTGGGACTGCTGGATCAAATGGTAGTTCTACTTTTAGTTCTTTAAGGACTCTCCAGACTGTTTTCCATAGTGGTTGTACTGGTTTACATTCCCACCAGAAGTGTAGAAGTGTTCCCTGATCACCACATCCACACCAATATCTACTGTTTTTTTATTTTTTTATATGGCCATTCTTGCAGGAGTGAGGTGGTATTGCATTGTGGTTTTGATTTGCATTTCCCTCATCATTAGTGATGTTGAGTATTTTTTCATATGTTTGTGGGCCATTTGTATATCTTCTTTGGGAATTGTCTATTCATGTCCTTAGCCCACTTTTAGATGGGATTTTTTTTTCTTCTTGATTTGTTTGAGTTTGTTGTAGATTTTGGTTATTAGTCCTTTCTCAGGTGTAGAGATTGTGAAGATTTTCTCCCACTCTGTGGGTTGTCTGTTTACTCTGCTGACTGTTCCTTTTGCTGTGCAAAAGCTCTTTAGTTTAATTAGGTCCCAGCTATTTATCATTGTTTTTACTGCATTTGCTTTTGGGTTCTTGGTCGTGAAATCCTTGCCAAAGCCAATGTCTAAAAGGGGTTTTTCCAATGTTATCTTATAGAATTTTTATAGTTTCAGGTCTTAGGTTTAAGTCCTTAATCCATCTTGAGTTGATTTTTGTATAAGATGAGAGATGAGGATCCAGTTTCATTCTCCTACATGGGCTAGCCAATTATCCCATTACCATTTGTTGAAAATGGTGTCCTTTCCCCACTTTATGTTTTTGTTTGCTTTGTTGAAGATCAGTTGGCTTTAAGTATTTGGGTTTATTTCTCGGCTCTCTATTCCACTCCATTGGTCTATGTGCCTATTTTAATACCAGTACCACACTGTTTTGGTGGCTATGGCCTTATAGTATAGTTTGAAATCAGGTAGTGTGATGCCTCCAGATTTGTTCTTTTAGCTTAGTCTTGCTTCAGCCATGCAGGCTCTTTTTTGGTTCCATATGAATTTTAGAATTGTTTTTTCTAACTCTGTGAAGAATGATAGTGCTATTTTGATGGGGATTGGATTGAATTAGTAGATTGCTTTTGGCAGTATGGTCATTTTCACAATATTGATTCTACTCATCCATGAGCATGGGATGTGTTTCCATTAGTTTGTGTCATTTATAATTTCTTTCAGCAGTGTTTTGTAGTTTTCCTTGTAGAGGTCTTTTGACTCCTTTGTTAGGTATATTACTAAGTCTTTTTTTTTTTTGCAGCTATTGTAAAAGGGGTTGAGTTCTTGACTTGATTCTCTGCTTGATCGGTGTTGGTGTATAGAAGAGCTACTGATTTGTGTACATTAATCTTTTATCTGGAAACTTTGCTGAATTCTTTTATCAGTTCTAGGAGTTTTCTGGGGGAGTCCTTAGGGTTTTCAAGGTAAACAATCACATGGTCAGCAAACAGGGACAGTTTAACTTCCTCTTTACCAATTTGGGTGCCCTTTGTTTATTTCTCTTTTCTGATTGCTCTGGCTAGGACTTCCAGTACTATTTTGAAGAGTAGTGGTGAGAGTGAGCGTCCTTGTCTTGTTCCCATTCTCAGAGGGAATGCTTTCAACTTTTTCCCATTCAGTATTATGTTGGCTGTGGGTTTGTCATAGATGGCTTTTATTACATTAAGCTATGTCCTTTGTATGCCAATTTTGCTGAGGGTTTAATCATAAAGTGATGCTGGATTTTGTTGAATGCTTTTTCTACAACTATTGAGATGATCATGTGATTTTTAAAAAAATTCTGTTTATGTGGTGTATCACTTGTATTGACTTGTGTATGTTAAATCATCCCTGCATCCCTGGTATGAAACCCACTTGATCATGGTGGATTATCTTTTTGATATGTTGTTGGATTCAGTTAGCTAGTATTGTTAAGGATTTTAGCATCTGTGTTCATCAAGAATATTGGTCTGTAGTTTTCTTTTTTGGTTGTGTCCTTTCCTGGTTTTGGTATTAGGGTGATGCTGGCTTCATAAAATGAATTACAGAGGATTCCTTATCTGTCTATCTTGTGGAATAGTGTCAAAATGATTGGTACCAATGCTTCCTTGAATGGTAGAATTCTGCTGTGAATCGATCTAGTTCTGGACTTTTTTTGTTGGTACTTTTAAAATTACCATTTCAATCTCGCTGCTTATTATTGTTCTGTTCAGGGTGTCTAATTCTTCCTGACTTAAGCTAGGAGGGTTGTATTTTTACAGGAATTTATTCATCTCTTCCAGGTTTTCTAGCTTATGTGTGCAAAGGTGTTCATAGTAGCCTTGAATGATCTTTTGTATTTCAGTGGTGTCAGTTGTAACATCTCCTGTTTCTTTTCTTAGTGAGGTTATTTGGATTTTCTCTCTTCTTTTCTTGGTTAATTTTGCTATGGGTCTATCAATTTTATTTATCTTTTCAAAGAACCAGCTTTTTGTTTCATTTATGTTTTGTATTTTTTTTTGTTTCAATTTCATTTAGTTCTGCTTTGATTTTGGTTATTTCCTTTCTTCTGCTGGGTTTGGGTTGGTTTGTTCTTGTTTCTCTAGTTCCTTGAGGTGTGACTATAGATTGTCTGTTTTTGCTCTTTCAGACTTTTTGATGTAGGCATTTAGTGCTATGAACTTTCATCTTAGCACCACCTTTGCTGCATCCCAGAGGTTTTGATAGGTTGTGTCATTATTGTGATTTACTTCAAATAATTTTTAAATTTCCATCTTGATTTTGTTTTTGACCCATTGCTCATTCAGGAGCAGGTTACTTAATTTCCACGTTTTTGCATGGTTTTCAAAGTTCCTTTTGGAGCTGATTTCCAGCTTTATTCCACTGTGGTCTGAGAGAGTTCTTGATACAATTTCAATTTTCTTAAATTTATTGAGGCTCATTTTATGGCCTATCATATGGTCTACCTTGGAGAAAGTTCCATGTGCTGTTGAGTACAATATGTATTCTGCATTTGTTCGATGAAATGTTCTGTATATAACTGTTAAGTCCATTCGTTCCAAGGTATAGTTTAAATCCATTGTTTCTTGGCTGACTTTCTGCCTTGATCACCTTTCTAGCACTGTCAGTGGAGTATTGAAGTCTCCCACTATTATTGTGTTGCTGTCTATCTCATTTCTTAGGTCTATTAGTAATTGTTTTATAAATTTGGGAGCTCCAGTGTTAGGTGCATATATGTTTAGGATTGTGATATTTTTCTGTTGGACAAGGCCTTTTACCATTATATAATATCCCTCTTTGTCTCTTTTAACTGCTGTTGTTTTAACATTTGTTTTCTCTGATATAAGAATAGCTACCCCTGCTTACTTTTGGTGTCCATTTGCATGAAATGCCTTTTTCCACCCCTTTACTTTAAGTTTATGTGAGTCCTTATGTGTTAGGTGAGTCTCCTGAAGGCAGAAGATAGTTGGTTGATGAGTTCTTATCCATTCTGCAGTTCTGTATCTCTTAAGTGGAGCATTTGGGCCATTTACATTCAATGTTAGTATTGAAATGTGAGGTACCATTGCATACATCATGCTCTTTGTTGCCTACATACTTAGTTTTTTGTTTTTGCTTTTTAACTTGTATTTTTGTTTTATAGGTCTTGTGTGATTTATGCTTTAAAGAGGTTCTGTTTTGATGTGTTTCCAGGATTTGTTTCAAGATTTAGAACTCCTTTTAGCAGTTCTTGTAGTGGTGGCTTGGTAATGGTGAATTCTCTCAGCATTTGTTTGTCTGAAAGCGACTGTATCTTTCCTTCACATATGATGCTTAGTTTCACTGGATACAAAATTCTTGGCTGCTAATTGTTTTGTTTGAGGAGGCTGAAGATAGGGCTCCAACCCCTTCCAGCTTGTAGGGTTTCTGCTGAGAAATATATTGTTAATCTGATAGGTTTTCCTTTATAGGTTACCTGGTGCTTCTGTCTCACAGCTCTTAAGATTATTTTCTTTGTCTTAACTTTGTATAACTTGACGATAATGTGCCTAGGCCAAGATCTTTTTGTGATGAATTTCCCAGGTGTTCTTTGTGCTTCTTGTATTTGCATGTCTGGGTCTCTAGCAAGGCTGGGAAAGTTTTCCTTGATTATTCCCCCAAATATGTTTTCCAAGCTTTTAGAATTTTTTCTTCCTCAGGAACACCGATTATTCTTATGTCATTTAACATAATCCCAGACTTCTTGGAGGCTTTGTTAATATTTTCTAATTCTTTTTTTTTTTTGCCTTTGTTGGATTGGGTTAATTTGAAGACCTTGTCTTCGAGCTCTGAATTTCAATGTTCTACTTGTTCAATTCTATTGCTGAGACTTTCCAGAGCATTTTGCATTTCTAAAAGTGTATCCAAAGTTTCCTGAATTTTTAATTTTTTTTCTTTAAGCTATCTATTTCTTTGACTATTTCTCCCTTCATTTCTTATATCATTTTTTGGATTTCCTCGCATTGGATTTCACCTTTCTCTGGTCCCTCCCTGATTAGCTTAATAACTAACCACTTGAATTATTTTTCAGGTAAATCAGGGACTTCTTATTGGTTTGGATCCATTGCTGGTGAACTAGTGTAATTTTTGGGGGGTGATGAAGAGCCTGGTTTTGTCATATTGTCAGGGTTGGTTTTCTGGTTCCCTCTCATTGGGTAGGCTCTGTCAGAGGGAAGGTCTAGGGCTGAAGGATGTTGTTCAGATTCTTTTGTCCCACAGCATAGCAGGACAATCCACAGACAAAACCCCTCAGACATGGAGTTAAAGAAGGAAGGGCTTTATTTGGCTGGGAGCTTCGGCAAGACTCAGGACTCCAAAAACCGAGCTTCCCAAGTGAGCAATTCTTGTCCCTTTTAAGGACTTATAACCCTAAGGGGGTCTGCGTGAGAGGGTTGTGATCGATTGAGCAAGCAGGGGGTACATGACTGGGGGCTGCATGCACCGGTAATTAGAATGGAACAGAACAGGACAGGGATTTTCACATTGCTTTTCCATACAATGTCTGTAATCTATAGATAACATAACCAATTAGGTCAGGGGTCAATCTTTAACTACCAGGTCCAGGGCATGGCGCTGGGCTGTCTTCCTGTGGATTTCGTTTCTGCCTTTTAGTTTTTACTTCTTTCTTTGGAGGCAGAAATTGGGCATAACACAATACGAGGGGTGGTCTCCTCCCTTAACAGGTGTTCCCTTGATTTAGTACTCTCCCCCTTTTCCTGTGGTTGTGGCTTCCTGTGAGCTGAACTGAAGTGATTGTTGTCTCTCTTCTGGGTCTAGCCACCCAGCAAGTCTACCCAGTTCCAGGCTGGTACCAGAGGTTGTCTGCACGGAGTCCTGTGATATGAACCGTCTGTGGGTCTCTCAGCCTTGGATACCAGCACCTGTTCTGGTGGAGGTGGCAGAGGGTGCATTGGACTCTGTGCAAAAAATAATGCTCCATTTTTGTGCTGGTTGGCCTCCTGACAGGAGGTGTCACTTTCCAGAAAGCATTAGCTGTAGCAGTGTGGAGAGGGACTGGCAATGGGTGGGGCCCTAGAACTCCCAAGATTATATGCCCTTTGTCTTCCACTACCTGGGTGAGTAGGGAAGGACCATCAGGTGGGGGCGAGGCTAGGTGTGTCTGAGTTCAGACTCTCCTTGGGCTGGTTTTGCTGCAGCTGCTGTGGCAGATGGGGTAAGATTCCCAGGTCACTGGAGTTGTGTACCTAGGAGGATTATGGCTGTCTCTGCTGAGTCATGCAGGTTGTCAGGGAAGGGCAGTCAGGGAAGTGGCAGTCACAGGCCTCACCCAGCTCCCACACAAACCAAAGGGCTGATCTTACCTCCCACGGTGCCCCACCACAACAGCCCCGAGTCTGTTTCCAGGCAGAGGGCCAGACGGGCTTGAAAACTTGCCGATGCTTTCCGCCTCCCAGAGTATATTTGAGGTGTTTCCCGGGTCCTGCAGTAGCAGTATGCTTCCTTCAGAGGGTCTGTGGGTCCTCTCAGGATTGCTGGTTTGTTCTTGCTGTTGATCCGGAGCTAAAATTCACAGTGCAAGCCCCCGCATGCTGCTCTGTTCCCAGCTGCAATCTAGTCCTCCCTCCCGTCTGCCATGATCCTGAAATCCCCCTCTCTGTGATTCTTGCTGCCCTTTGCATTACTTCTTTCCTTCTTGATTGCACAGGCTGAAAGTCTAGGAACTTGGACTTCTGCCTGTCTCTGGAAAGGGGCCCCAGGCTGTCCAGAGTAACAAATTATCTGCTTATCACAGCTGACACTCTACCATTCTACTTTATTATTTCCGGCTATTATTTTCCCTGACTTTTGGGAAGCTGACTGCAGCCTTTTATCTAGATGCTCACACTCCATCGCCGCTCCACCACCTCCTCTGTCTACTTACCTCCCACCTTTCTGCGTGGGCTGCCCTGCCTTCTCCACACAGCGAGTCTTTATCCACTTCATCTGGTTTATCTGCTGAGAGTCCTCAAGGTTCAGTTGTTTCTCCATTGTTATTTGCAATTTATCTGATTCTAAACCTGACATTATATCTCACTGTGATATACAGTTGTCTGGCTATTGTTTGTCCAATGCAAGTATATTATTTTGCATCCACTTTTTTTTCTTGCTTTTCAAAGTTGGGAACCATGTCTGTAACATCACAAAATCTGATGTCTGCAAATCATCCCCGTAACTGCAGAGGTAAGACAGGACTCATTACCGTTCATGTTATCCTCACTTGGGGAGAACTCAGGTCAAATTTCTTTACCCTTGGATAACACTTTTCTTTAATTTTAAACTTGTCCTTTCTCTCTCTCTCTCTTTTTTTTTTTTTGTATCTTTTTTGAATTCAAGACATTCATTCACCTCCCACAGCTTGCTTCTCTGTTTGGAAGACCATTTCTACTGGTGGCAGGCATAGTGTAAATATTTCATTTTTGAGGTTTGTTCAGCAAGGACTATTCGGACTGAAGATGAAATGCCAGCTAAAGTCCCTGTGTGTGAAGAACATCGTGTTCAGCCTTTTACTCCCAAGGCAAATTATTTGCTTAAGTAAGGGTTTCTTCCTTGATTATAGTCCTTATTATTGAGATCTTGTCTGAATTTCCCAGGTGTGTTTTGAATTTCACAATCTCACTCTGTACTCCACAGAGCTAGTCTCAGAAAATAGATTTGCATGTGCCCCCAGCTCTGATGGAGACAGAGCCCTTCCCTAGACAAATAGCCCTGGGAATAAAGGGCTAAACAGAAACACAGTATCTGGGCATGCTAATTATTATTATTATTATTATTGACTGAGGACATTGGCTGGCTGTTAATAGACACATCTATTAGGTGTCATACTGTTTGTCTTGGGACATTGCTTCTCTTGATTTGTAAGATTTTAGAGGAGAATGAAAAAGCTAGGTGAAAATACAATAAGTAATATTTGGTTTTGGCATTTAAAGAAAACACATTAAGCACCTCTGATGTGCCAATCAATGTGCCAGGCACAGGAACACAAGGGTGAGTAAGAAAGTAGTCAGTCTTTAAGCATCTTCATATATAGTGGGAGAGAGAGACATGCAGACAAGCAATTATAACATGTTGATACATTCTCCGACAGAGACCTCTGCAAAATGCCATGGGAGTCCAGAAGATGAAGTTATAAATTTCCCAGGGGTACCAGAGACAGTGTGTCAAAAAGTGAGCCTTGCAAATGACTGGGAGTGTTTCAGATAGGGAAGGTGAGGACTGCATTCAGGCATAAGCAGCTCTGAGTGTGGAGGAATGGCCAGCTGGGTTGTGGAACCAGACAGAAGGCGAGAGTGAGGGCAGAGGAGAGAGGGCAAAGGCCTGGCTGGAAAGGGAAATTAGAGGCTGGCAGTATCAGAGCTCCCCCTATGTGAATATCAGATATCAGGTTCAGAGTGCCTCCCAAAAAGACAACGGAAGGGGGAGAGGGTGGACCTTCCAAAGGGACATCAGCAGAATATTCTGACTTTCTCTTCTTTTGAAATTACTGCCCATTCCAAGCTCAGATGTCTGTCCTCATGCTGCCTTTCCTACTCAGTGGCTACAGGTCTGGGGACTAACCAATGGGCTTGTTCTTGACCTTGCTTCATGGCATCTGTTTCTGTTTAGACATCCCCACCTTCTTTTGTTCATTTCATTTTTTTTACGCTCTGCTGATTTAACCATGGCCTCTTTTATATCCTATTTCAGTTAAGGCCCTGCTTTCATCTTCTCCACTGGCATTTCAGGCTTTTGCCCAGCTAAGCAGTGACCATATATGCCAGCGCTAGGTACCATCCTGGAAAGAGAGAATCAGATAGGATGGGCAAAGGCCTGTCTTAATGAGGGCTATTGAGATCTACTTATAAGAGAAAAACAGATGTGGTTTCTATAACCTCATCAAGAGACATGTTATTCAGGATGGGATTAGGTGGGGGAAGGTGAGGAGATAATAGTAACTACGTCTGAAAGGAGAGGTATGTGACATTACCATGACAAACGTTAGAGGAGAGGTGGAGATGCTAAGGTATGGGAGCTTTTAACAATTGCTACATATGAATAATATTGGGAGATTATGTGAAATTATTGGGAGTAGTGTGAAAGAGAAGCATAAAATTGGAAAATAATAGGTTTGGTGAATTACGGCACTTAGTATTTTCTCTGTCATTACCTTCCCTCCTTCCACCCCCTCAGTCATATCAAAAGTATCAAAAGCAGGTATGCAGAATGCAAGAAGGTGGGAAGAATGACAATCTTACTTTCTCGATCCCTGGATCCCAAAGCATGTTAAAAATGTTTAACCAGCAGTTTGCTCACAGAGACAGAAGCCAACTGTGGGGTGAAATTGCATCAGTAGGGACATGAGGGTAGACTTGAGAAAAATAGGGTTGCAAGGCACTAAAATAACAGAGGAAGGGCATTAGAGTTCCCTCTGTGGAAATCTGTTAGAAGAGGAGAGAAAACCATCTGTCTGGAACAGTGTAAATATAGTCATGCTTATGCCCAGGGGATGGACTTATTTTTTCCTTTTAAACAATTTTAACTGAAAGTTTTATGTGAAAACACTATCAAAGTACAAGAGAGTACTTAGTATTCTGTTTTCGTTTGTTATTATTTTATTATTAAACATTGTACAATTAGCATTTTCCACATTTCTGCTTGGTCCTCACAGTTATTTTAATGGCTGCATAATATCCCAGTATATTGTAGAATTGTTAATGTAATAATATATCTGGTATTAGCTCTGTACATCCATTGCTGGCCCAATATTTGAGTATTTTTATGGACTTCTTTAATTCCTCTGCACTGTTCAAATTAGTCTGCCTTTCCTTTCCCAAATATTCCTAAACTTCTACCTGCAACCACCCCCACAACCACCAGCAGAATGCCCGTTCCGCTTCATCTCTACTGGCCTATAGGGAGGAAACACGGGTGGTGGTAAAGGCTTCGCTGTCAGGTCAGAATCAGGTTTCCCATTTTTATTATTTACTAGTTTGGGGATCCTGTGACACTGGGCACATTATTTCATCTTGTGAGCTCAATTGCTTCATCTGGAGAATGTCTATAATTATATGTATCTTGAAGGGTTGTGTAAGGATTAACAACAACATTTATAAAGTGCTTGCTACACAGTAGATGCCTAGACGGTCTGATTACTGGGGACCCCACGACAAAGAAAGTTGTCTTCTTACATCCAATTAAAAGCACATCGAGGGCAGGAATCTTATTTTCTTTGCCCCCGAATCCCCCAATGGTGCAGAGGGATTTATACGTTTCATGCTTGTTAGTTGATTATGCAGATCTTTGCTGAATATCTGACTTCAAGGACAATGTTGTCAACTTGTATATGATTAGTGTGGGGTGGGGGGGTGTTGGGGCAGAGGGAGTGGAGGAGGTAGGGCTGTTGAGCATGTGCTTTCTGAGTTTCTGAACTCTTGCGCCTCCTGCCGGCAGCCAACAGGTTCTAAAATGGCGGCAGCTCATGGCCCAGTATGGGTCTGCAGCTCCACCTGTAAGGAAGGCAATCACAGAGCGGGCGCAACTGGCAGCTCTATGCAACAACTACCTGTTATCAGAGGCTGCCTGAGGTCCCAGCATAAATATTCAGTGTGTCTTTCACACCACGACAATTTTAGAGACCAGGTGCACCAAAGATGCACAGGCAGATGAGAAAGGGAGAGGGGAGGAGGGAACCAACCCACAAACAAACCCGATTTCTCTGCTCCTCACAAAACATTTGCTTTTTACAAGCACACAGATAAATCCCCAGCAGCACAGGGAGTGCCGAGAGGGAAGCTGGCATTTGAAAGGCTTGCAGTATCAGCTAATTGGTCTCAAACCTAAATCATAAAAAGACCTGTAATTATGCTGTTCAGAATTAACACAGAAGACTGTCGGGTTGTTGGTGGTGGAGAGAGGGAGGGGCGACAATGGGAGGAAGAGTCCGTTTTTTAAGTGAATTTATACTATTATAAGACCTGTCGCGGGTGAGTAATAAAAATGGCGATGCTAAGTTAAGCCTTGTGTTATCCTGTTTGCTCAGATGCTGCTTATGCCAGCTGTAGCCAGCAGAAAGCACTTTTCAATTTATTTTTATGACTCTTCTCTAAAAGCATTCCATTAAAGGAATATTACTCTGTATGAAGTTTTGAGGCACCAGTGGCAGTTTATTTGCTTGTTGTGCTGGAAAGGAATAAACAGTTATCTGTGGTACCCATTATTTTGGTTTTGTCTTCCTCGCACTCCAGTTAAAGGTCATATGTGGATTCTGCCATCTACTCTTCTATTGAGTGCCCCTCCTCCATTGGATTTGGCTGAATCTGGGTCACATTTCAGCCCAGTCTGGTGATCAGAACCGCTGAGTCTCGAGTTTGAGACTTGCTTGGGTAATTTCCGCCATCCCATTGGTGAGATGAAGCTCCTGCAGCCACGCTGCTTGTTTGCAGGGGCCGAGCGGAGCCAGGCAGGAAGACATCTCCTAAAGTGGAGCCTGTTCTATGTCTCTAGCTTGTCAAACTCGATTATTTGGTTCCTTTGGCAACGTATTCTACAGAAGCTGTGATGTGCAAATAGGAGAATGGTCTCTTTCTCTCTGACATATAAAATGGGTCTAGAGGGACAACATGGCACAGTGGTTGAGAGTACAGTTTTTCGAGGCATATTGCTAAGGTTTGAAATTTAATCCTGTCGCCATAACATCTGCTATCTTAGGCAAGTTACCTAAGCTCTCTGCATCTTAAGTTTCCTAACCTACAAAATAGGGATATAAACAGTTCCCACTTCACAGGGTTTTTGTGATAATTAAATGAGATCATACATGTAAAGTGCTTAAAACCATGGATGTCACATAGTAGGTGCTATCTGTGTAAGTATTAGTCATTCTGTTGTTAATATTACTGCTGAGATCTCAAGGAATGTAAGAGGATACTGGTGTGTGTTTTTTTGGTTTTTTTGGCTCTGATTTTACCACTAGCTTGCCATATCGCCTTAAAATCATCACTTATCTTTTCTGAGAAAATAATTCAGCCCCTGTTCTCATTCATGGAGGGATATGAAGACCAGCAAAATGCAAAAGTTGTGATACATGTTTGGCCTTAAGATTATTTATGATGTCTTTATAACCCAGATGAATACAGTGCTAACTCATGGTGTCAGCATGCTAATGTCTAAGCATATTTTCAAGATCTATTATTGGGACATGAACTTACGCATGTTGTGGGTTGTTATTTAAGTGATAGAATCTTAGAGTTGGAAGAGATCTTAGGAACCATGGACTTTTTATTTTTAGCCAGGCATTCCTCCTATAACAGCTGCAATTTGTGGCAGGCTACAACCTGTGCTATCATGGGTCCTTTAATGGTGGATTCACTCTTGCAAGCTCATCTCTCCTAGCTCTAGATGACAGAATGCTCTCCTTAAACTTAACTGAAATTTTCTTTCCCCTAGCTTTCATATAGCTGTGTTGGTTCTGCTTCATGAACCTTCCCAGAACAAGCATAATTCCTTTCCTCATGACAGCTCCTCACGTATTTGCAGACAGCAGTTCTTCTAAGGTCTTTTCTGTTCCTGGCCAAGTTCCTCCAAACATTCCTTATATGCCACAATGTCCAGACCTTTTGTCCTCATAAATGGATTGTACCCACATTGGCAATATCTTTCATATAATGGTATTCTTGAAGCTGAATACAGAATTGTGGTCATTGCTGGGCCTTCTTAGATTGTGATGTTCTTCTATCAGTGTGACCAAAGATGGCTCTCATCTCTTTGATTGCTACCAACCTTGGTCAAATCACTCATGCTTTGAGACCAAATCCCCCTTCTATTCAATGGGAACAATAAAACTTACATGGTGAAGCCATCAAATGATTTGGGTGAGCTTCAAAGGTGAACGATATACGAAGGGATTTGTTATAGCACAAAAATGAGAGTTTGGGTTCAATTGTACTGATACTGAGCTTATGTAGTCTGCTACAAACCTTGTTATTTTTCCTCTATAAATATTGCAACTAGCCCATTTATTTTGCCACACTTATAACTGTAAAGTTTCATTTGTTAGCTTTTCTTGACATTCCAGTTTGTAGAGAATCTTGATTTTGCCAACCAGTTTACTGGCCATCACTTTCTGCTTTGTGTGATCCACAAATTCAAGAAGCATGGATTCTGTGGTTTTACCTGAATGATAAATACAAATGTTGAACATTTTCCTTCACAAGAACTCTTCAGTTAGCTTCTCCCTATTTACAACATATACAGCTAAAAATAACAACAACTTCTTCCTTTTCTCGCTCCTCATCCCAAACATGTTTCTCTCACAAAAGCAGTTTCTATTTTGTTGTAAAGGTATTTAGGTAAATACCTTAGCATTTTCTGTAGATTATAAGCTCCTTAAGGACTGGGAATGTGTTGAATTATTGTTGTGGCTCCCAAAGACAATGACCCTGTCTCGTGTGTATTAGGCAACCACTTGAAGGCAAGACTATAGGGCTAAGGGCAGAGTTTTTTACATCCTTCAAAGAAGACTCTCCACTAATTATTATGCCATCATCAAGCACTTATTTGTGTAGTTTGTTTGATTAATGTAAAGAGTGTTATAATGATTATCTTCTGTTAAGTCCAAAATTATAATGGGGCTGAGATGTTACTTGACTTGCAAGCTAACATTCCTGTGTAGGTACGAGTGTGTGTACACACACAGACACACTAACAGAAACACCAGACCTCTGCCTTAGAGAACAGACCATTTACTCCTAGAACATCTTAGTGCTGGTTCCCTGTGCCCCAGTCAAGCACAGACTGGTGTGCCAAGGGCCTGATACTATCTGTGCAAGCAGTGGGGTCACACCACAGAGGAGGAGCCCCAAATTCATGAGGCTTGAAACTTCTACAGTATGTCTGGTACATCTGCACTGATCTAATTCCAGAGAGAGAGAGAAAGAGAGAGAGATCCTCTCTGGGGTGGAGAGAAGGAACTCTACTCACCACTCTTAGAATATAAGAAAATAGCAAAATAGCTCTGGAGGAAATGAGTCTTTTAAATATCTCTGGAGGTATGCACTGTCTCTAATTGAATGTTTACCACTGTTTACCATTGAATCCTCTCTTTAACCTGGGTTTGCAAGAAAGCCCAGACCATGCAGAAAGGTGAACATATTCATGGAGAGCTATTTCCCAATATCTTCTGCAAAGAAGCCACCTTAAGTAGCCATACACAGACTCTAAGATATTATCCGTGCTGAAAATATTTTATGTTCCTATTTGAGGGTGGCTTGTAGACCCAGTGTTACATTGTTTTTACTTGAGTGTGTATATATATATTTTTTGCTTTAAGGGAATCACCAGTAGTAATTTTTTAAGTCCCCAGAATAGTAATTTGACCTAGTGGGGTAAGTAAAGTAGCAGACAAGTTAGGTAATATAAAAATACCAGTAAAGAATAAAGTCACAACAATGTATCAAAAATTAAGATTTACTACCAACTAAGACTACCAACTTCTCTTTTGGGCCTTGCAAACTGGCTGCAAAAGTTACAAAAAAGTAAATCAGCAGCACTGCTGGAAAAAATGATGCAGCTCTACAATGATATCTTTTAAGTTTTAGTAGTACTTTGGTTGTATAATTTCTGCTTGCCTTTTTTTTAAAAAAAAGTCATATTGCCACTGTATAGTACTATCTTACATTTCCGAAGTCTTACCCAACACTGTGTTTGCTAGGCGCTATGAAAGATGCAAAATAAATAGTATTACTGGATCTGCAGGAATATTTCAGTCTAATTGGGAATATTACAGTCTAGTCGTGAGGATGAAAATAAATCCATGCACCAAATAGAAATACGCAAAATAGTATAGGATATATAGGTTTGGAGAGGTTCAGTGTAAATAAATTTTCAGGGCTGGTGTATATTTAACATGAACAAGCGCAAGATTGGGGAGCTGGAAAGTAGCGATGTGCAGAAGAGACAACGTTGGGCACCTTTTCTGTTCGCCAAAAGAGTGGAGGAGGGCTTCCTTTTACCATGGGCATTAATTTCTCCAGAGTACCCAAATAAAACAGAATTCCTAATTTTCTCTAGAAACTGTCCACACTTCAGAACAGGCTATTATAGGGGCAGATAAGGCATAGGGAATTTGGTGTGAGATTAAAATAAGCAGGGGTGGGATGATGAGAAGTTCACAGGAGCAGAGTGAACTGAGACACAGCAAACAGAAGGAAAATATAATCAGAGAATTGTGAGGATGACTTTTGTAGCAAGTATATGAGACTTCCTTGTTCAGATCCAAATGAAAGGCTCACTTAAAGTAACTGTTGGAGCAAATTGCTTCTCCTCAGACCTTTCAATTTCTTTATGCACTGATTAGTGTTTTGTTTTTTATTTTTTGCCTGTATCGTAGTCTATGTATTTTCTGCTTTATGCTTTTACTTAATTTTTCCCCCTAAGCCCTGGCTCCCTTCCTTCGATTACCAACTTCTGATACAAGCTTACACAATTGGAAGAGGAGGCTGGAGATTCATCTTCTCTGGACTGTAAAGATGACAAATCTCTCTCAACTCTTTGGTTAGAAAATGCAATTAACTATATGGCCGGGTGTGGTGGCTCATGCCTGTAATCCCAGCACTTTGGGAGGCTGAGGTGGGTGGATCATCTGAGGTCAGGAGTTCGAGACCAGCCTGGCCAACATGGTGAAACTCCATCTCTACTAAAAATACAAAAGTTAGCTGGGTGTGGTGGCGGGTGCCTGTAATCCCAGCTACTCGGGAGGCTAAGGCAGGACAATCGCTTGAACCCGGCAGGCGGAGGTTGCAGTGAGCCGAGATCATGCTATTGCACTCCAGCCTGGGCAACAAGAGCAAAATTCTGTCAAAAAAAAAAAAAAAGAAAAGAAAAGAAAGAAAATACAATTAAGTGTACTGGAGTGTGCTCTCTCCAAAGAAAACTGGCTGAATTGAGATGTGAGTATCCTAGAAGCTGAACCAATAAAAATCAATCATTCCCATCCCTGGGGAAATGGCACTAGGGGAAAAGTTTGCTTTGCTATCTCTGTGCTGTGGACAAAATATGTGTGATTCTTACCCAATCAATAGAAATCTCTAAAATGAAAGATTGAAGCCGTCAAGAGTTGTAACATCTCTGAGATGAAAAATGTTTGTGAGAATTATCTCCACTAAATGTCAACTCCTCTCCCTCAGCCCCCATCTAAGTGTTTGTGTAGCCTTGGAGTTGTGTTGTCTGTTTGATCAAGCTAAGAAGTCTTGAGGAATATTCAAGTCTGTATGAGACACTTAGCAGAAAACAACTAGCTGGATGAGTCACAAGCTCACCAGGCAGGAAGGAGGCTGTGGAGTCATGGTGTCCATTTCTTGTTTTTATTTTAACCTAGAAGATTTGATGCTACTGTGTGCCTGAGTACCTCCAGAAAACAATATTGCATGCTCCCTGAGGTAGCCGGTGCCAGAGTCAAAGGACTCCCACTGTGAAGAAAGTTGTCCGTGTATTTAGTCTTGCTATTCAATTTCTTAATCCCAATTATACAGTGCCCTTTACTCTGAGGTCATGCTGGGACCAGAGCTGGTTATGTGCCATATGGAAGGTGACATTTCTTGGGGGGATAAATTAATGAATCTGCTACTAAATTCTTAAAATCATTTTGTTAGTCCCAGCCTCTGTTTTAATAAAGTGGGTCATTGCATAAAAATCTGCAACCACATACCTGTAGCTTGTTTTCCTAATGCTGGTCTTTTTTAAATGATTAGTTGGATTATCCTTTGAGTGAAAAAAGGTGGGTCTCTCCCACTTCCTCACAACACCAGAGAACCTGTATTCAACTTCTAATTTTATGCTTGGCCAACTACTCTTTCTTTTTAGTTGTGTTAAAATATACATAACATAAAATTTATCATTTTAACCATTTTTAAGCATACAGCTCATTGGCCGTAAGTACATTTACATTATTGTGCAATCATTACCACCCCAGGACTTTTTCATCATCCCAGATTGAAATGCTGTACTCAGTAAATGATAATATCCCAATTGCCCCTTTACTCTAGGTCCTGGCAGCCACCATACTATTTTCTGTCTCAATGGCTGTGATTACTCTAGGTACCTCATATAAGTGTACTCATGCAATATTTGTCCTTTTTTAAATGTTAAGTTCCATGGTACATGTGCAGGATGTGTAGGTTTGTTACATAGAAAGGTGTTCCATAGTTGTTTGCTGCACTTATCAACCCATCACCTAGGTATTAAGCCCAGCATGCATTAGCTATTTTTCCTGATGCTCTCCCTCCTCCCGCACCCCTGCTCCCAAAAGGTCCCAGTGTTTGTTGGTTGTTCCCCTCCCTGTGTCCATGCTTTCTCATCTTTCAACTCCCGCTTATAAGTGAGAACATGTGGTGTTTGGTTTTCTGTTCCTGTGTTAGTTTGCTGAGGATAATGGCTTCCAGCTCCATCCACGCCCCTGCAAAGGACATGATCTTGTTCCTTTTTATGGCTGCATAGTATTCCATATTGTTTATGTACCACATTTTCTTTATCCAGTCTATCATTGATGGGCATTTGGGTTGATTCCATGTCTTTTCTATTGTGAATAGTGCTGCAGTGAACATATGTGTGCATGTATCTTTATAATAGAATGATTTATATTACTTTGGTATATCCCCAGCAATAAGATTGCTGGGTCAAATGGTCAAGTGCCACACTGTCTCCCACAATGGTTGAAATAATTTACATTCCCACCAATAGTGTAGAAGTGTTCCTATTTCTCCACAACCTTGCCAGGATCTGTTGTTTCTTGAATATTTGTTCTTTTATGTCTGGCTTATTTAACATAATTTCTTTAAGGTTCATCCGTGTTGTAGCATGTGTCAGAATTTCATTCCTTTTCAATGTTGAATAATACTCCATTGTATGTATCTACTACATTTTGTTTATCGACTCATCTGTTGATGGACATTTGGGTTGTTTCTACATTTTGGCTTTTGGGAATAATGCTGCTATGAGTGATGGTATGTAAGTATCTCTTACAGTCCCTGCTTTCAATTGTTTTGGGTATATATCCAGAACTGGGATTGCTGTATCATATGGTAATTCTGTTTAATGTTTTGGAGAACTGCCATACTGTTTGTCACAGTGGCTATACCAGGGTTTCAATTTTTCTACACTCTCTCCAACACTTGTTGTCTTCTGTGTGTGTGTGTGTGTGTGTGTGTGTGTATTACATAATAGTCATCCTAAAGGCCAACTACTCTTTGATTTGTGGGAATTCACAAAATCCTTTCACATGGCCTTCTGCTCCATCATTTTTGACACTTACCTTCTTAGATAAATAACTTTTTTTGGTTTAGGTCCATGAAAAATTCTCCCTATTTTTCCTCCTTACTCTGGTAACCTCACTTTGGTGTCCTGTTAGGGAGCAATACTTGGTCAGATCTTTGTTAGCTGCGTGGCTTCCAGGCTCCAAGGTCACTGTGGTGACATCTCCAGTTGAATTTCTTTTTACCTCATTTTCCAAATTGTCTTCCATGTTTCTTTTGAGATGTTCCATCTCAACATGTTTAAAACTGAGTTCGTTATTCTGGCACCATAACATACGACCTATGTGATTTTGGCAAACAATTTAACCTAAGCTTAGTTTCCTTGATTGAAAAGGGAATTAAAAATATTGCCTAGGGCACAGAATTTTTGTGCTAAAGCAGATGGGGTTTATAGAGTGATTGACGCTGTGATCGGCACATAGTGATTTTTCAATAATTGGTGGCTATTATTGTTAATTTTTCTTCTAACTGGATACGTGTCTTTATTTTTCCATTTTTTATTAGCCATAACCAGTCTTCTGTAAACAATGTAGGCTATACACATCATAGTAAGCCTTCTTTTCATACCACTCTCCTATCTACTTCAAAAATTTCTGTGATCACTCCAAATAATCAACATTTATTGCATTATAATAACCTTTTAATGAACTGTTACTTTAGCAAAAGTTTGCTGAGTCCCTGAGGCATTGACTCCAGCCTCCTCCTTCCTTAGTTTATCCTGCTCTCCACTAATAGATTCATTTTCCTAAAATAGTCTTTTCAACTGATCATTCGTATTTTCACAACACTTTATTGAGTTCTAACCTTTATTACCTGGAGGTCATGCACACATTCTGTCTCTCCAACCACAGTTGAGGATTCTTTGTGAAATCCCTGGAACTAGGAAAGGACTCATGATTCTCTAGTTATCCCCACAGCATAGACTCATGGAACTCTCTGATTCCTTTCTCTTTCCTTTGAGGTGGCCAATCATTCTCTTGGCCTTGTTGAATCATCTTCTTAAGTGAGAAAGTGAGAGTCCTTTCTTTTTTTTTTTTTTTTTTCTTTTTGGCCCTTCCATTTCTATATCAAGGACTCCAGGGCTTAAAGTTTAATTCACTGTTCATCGAGTCTCTAGTGAACTTTTGACATCCAGTTCACCTATGATTGCCATGTGGACCACAGGCTCCCAGATCACACTCCCAGATCACAGGAGAGAGTCCCTTGGCCATGAAAAAGAAGAGGAAATAAGTTATATCCCCCCATCCTCTCCTACCTCCTGACTGCATTCTGTTTCTAGGTAGGTCTTAAAACAGCAGTGCCTTGTCCTCTGTTTTTTACAAAAATTCTGATTTAAAAACATAGTAGCAGGGGGAAACGGTGTAGTATCCTGGTTAACAGCATTGTCTCTGGGGTCAAACAGAGCTGGTTCCAATTCTGGTTTTACTACTTGCTAAGTGACACTGGGAAAGTTACTTAAGCTTTGTATTCCTTAGATTCTCTATCAGTAAAATAAGAGCAGAATGCCTGTCTCTTAGAGTTGTCGTCAGAATATAAGAAATAAAAATAAATCACTCATTGATTTTGGGGAATAAAAGGTGCTCAAATAAATGACAGTTTTGTGTTGGCATTATTATTATTTGAAACATTTTTTTATTAGGACATTAATGGTATTAAAAGATTCCTAGGTCTTTGATAATGGTATGGTTGGGAAGGACAAGAATAGCCAAAGAATGTAAATGACATGAAACCTGTGATGCCTGAAGTTGTTCTTTCTTTCTAGCATCCCCTCTTTGTGCTTGCATCAAGCCTATGTCTGAACCGACTCTAGAGAGGGAGACTTCCAACACCAATTCTAATAGACAGTGTTGCTATTCCTTCCACCATATGCATCTCATGAGGATATTTGACCCCTCTTATCCCAGTACTTTACATCTATGCCTAGTTTATTCTAAGTCCAAAGCTGGAACACAGCATACACTCTTGCATGCCATTACTAATAACTCATACATTAGATGGGTTGATTGAAGTTCGCTTACTTTAACCTTTGGAAAAAAATGAAAAGCTTATTGATTGAAAATAAAGCCACTTGATTGAATGTTTAAAGACTTTGTAATTGCTCAAGGCAACATCCTAGGCTCTGGGGTATTAACAAACACTCTAGTCCACTTGGAATATCATCCTATGTAACATTAGCCAACACTCACTTTCCCCTTGTTCAGTTACTGCTAGTACCTCATGGCTTGTTGTGGCTCTTTGATACTTGATTGGATGATTTTGTGCCATTGTCTATTTGTTTGTTGTTAAATTATTTTTTCATCTAGGTTTCCAAACAATTATGACTTCAATGAAGGTAGTACAAGTCTCATTCTCCTTTTTCCCTGAGGGATCCATACAGTGCTAGGCACTTGGATTTCATTCATTTGAAATATATTGAGTACCTGCTATGTGCTGTACCCTATGCTAGAAACTGAGTATACGATGGAGATAATATAGAGAAGCTTACATTTTAGTAGGCAGATTAAATCATTTTTACATTTATAATTGAGAGTGAGGGCTACTGGTAGTGGTGATAGCAGGGGGATTAGAACACCCTCATAGTAGGTTTGGGGTAGGAAGCTTTAAGGCCAAACCCACCTGTGGGTATCTTGAAACTTGGCTTTTGCAAACCCTGAGTCCACAATTTGATCCTTTTTATAAGTGGGTTGGATATTCTCTAGTCTTATCATATTTGAAAAGCTTTTCTCTCCCGGCTTCACCATATTTCATAACTCATAAAATATATGTGAAAATCAATGACATTAGATCCCTGTGTCTTAAGTCTTAAGAGTTTTCCTGTCTTCCTAATGATGTAGTGAGTCAGAAAATAATTAAAAATCATTTAGAGTGCAACCTCCTTTTCCCTCCCCCTGCCCCAATTCCCCACTCTGCCTGCAAGAAACACTAGGATTTATGTCTTTCCCTCCACCCTGATTGCTCTTGATAGCACAGGGACATCTTCACTGATGGGAGCTATGCCAGCACCAGCAGTATTCTCAGCCTTGCTCAGATTCTCCCATGGGACAGTGAGTGGACACACAATTGCTATCACTATGGGGAAACTTCCACCTTTGAGATTACTGCTCGTTTTTTCTAACAGCAGCAACAACCACAAAAAACCACAGCTGACATTTACAGGATGCTTGCCCATCCATTTCCTCATTCGATGTTCACGAATGCCTTAGGGCACAGATATTACTTTTATTCTGATTAATATCAGCAAACTATGACTCAGATAAAGCCGGGGACTTTTCCAAGGTCACTCTTCTTATGAGAGGGTAGAAACAGGATTATAGCCCTAAAGCTATTTCCTTTACCTTCTACTCTGCCTTGTCCACAGAGAGGAGGGTGGCAGAAGAAATAAAGGTGAGAGAAAGTTAAGGGAGGTGGGATAGATTTTGGTAAAATTTTATAGATCTAATCCCATGAGGAGGGATTTACCATATTATCCAATGCCTCATTCTACATAAGCCAAGAGAGAATATGGGTTAAAATACCCTCATCCAAGTCAAATTGACTTAAGCAATAAGAACTTTATTGGCTAACATATATCTACAGGGAAGACTGGTTTCAGGGACTCTGCTGGCATCACTTGGCCCATATTAGATCACATGCCTATTCCTCAATGACCAGTGGAAAGGGCCTGGTTGTTGGGGGGTCAAGTAATCTTTGGACTGCTCAGATTCATACTTGGAGCCAGGAGTGGGGTCAGCTTCCTTGGGAGCACTAGGCCTGCGTGTTTTGGTAGAAGGTGGATCTCTACAGTAAATGTCCACTAGAACGCTCAACAGAGAAGATAATGTAATTACTGAATTTGGTCACAGGGGGCAGAGCTGTTCATCAGTATAGATTCTGATTCTCAACCTTGGCCATACAATGGCACCAACTAAGGAGATTTTTTAAATACCATGGCTGAGACCCCCCCCCCCCCCAATCCCTAGAGACTCTAATTTGATAGATCCGGGGGGAGCCTGGCATTGGGGTTTTCAAAATCTGCTTGCTAGGTGATTCTAATGTGAGGTCAATTTTGAGAACCATTCTTCTAGATACTTGCTACTCCCAAGCGTGGTCCATGGACTAGCAGCACTGCCCTCACTTGGGAGCCTGTAAGAGATGCAGAACCTCAGGCTCTACCTGGGACCTACTGAGTCATAATCTGCAGACTAACATCTGCGCAGGTGATTCACGTGGCACTAAAGTTCACGAAGCACCAGTGTTATAGATGATAATGCTCAAGGCCTTGATCATGCCCCATGGCTTTACCCTGCTTTTCAGATCTAGTTTGCAATTTATTAATTAGTAATCTTGGTGGGTAGTCCTCACAGATCTGCTCTACTTCCTAGTTTTCCTCAGAGGGAAACCTTGCAAATCAATGATTATTAATGATATGTATGATTCAGGATCACTTGAGGATTTTATTCTAAATTTATATGCCTGATTCCCACTGTAAAACAAGTGAAATAGACTCTCTGGGGGTGAGTTTGGATCATGTATATCCTAGGCAAAAACTATCTTCAGGTTCAGATACAGTCCAGAGTATGATAAAACATTGTGTTTTCCCAAGATGAAAACCAGAGAGAAAATAAGCCAGTTGGGGATTTAATGATGATGTGAAAAAGAATGTTTTAACTCAACTCATTTCTAGACACTTGCTTTTCAGTCTGCTTGTGGACTTGGCCACTGAAGACCCCAGCAAAGAGGAGAGATCAGAGGCCTCAGGCTCTTAGGCTGACCAGAACAGGGGTGGTGGGGATGATTGATGGGGAGCTGGTGCCATAGATAGTTGCAGCATCAGCCCATCCTGCCGCTCCCCAGAGTAATAAATCCTGGAGGGAACACCAATACATTCCGGATAGCAGAGAGAAGTCGCTCTTTAATGTGGGCCTGACAATGTCATTGAGCTCAGTCTTCTTAAATTTAAATGATTAGCAATGACCAGGCTTGCTCCTGCTTGATGCATCGCTTAACCTGGTAATCGGGAAATCTATTCCGCTTGCCTACTTAGATTGATGATGTCATGTTACACTGGGGCTTGCTTTCTCCCTGTAATGGGGGAAGAGCATGTTAGGATGCAATGGCCTTGAGCATTCCGGACTCAGTCTTCCTCATGAATTTGATTAATATCACAGGCTCCCTGAGCACATCTCAGAATTGCTGAATCTGGCATCTCTAGGAGGACTATGTTTAGAGAGCATTGAGATGTTACTAATGGAGTCTGCCATTGGATGATTCTATTCATTTCCTGACTTCTGGACTTAGTGAGAGTATCCTTTTCTAAGAATAAAAAAAATGTATGTTTTTTGATTGGGCCCTATCGAGTAAGGAAAAAACTAAATCCACCAAAGTAGGGCTGGCTCCCTATATCTACCTGTTGTGCTAGATGAGAGAGTCCCAACTTGTGGGCATGAATATCTTTAGGGATGCTGGAGTATTGTTTGGTGAAGCTCAAAGCCGATTGTTACCATAAGGTCCCCCATTCCCTATGCAGGTCCCTATCCCACCAGGGAGGACAAACAGCACTCCTCCTCTCCTTCATCCTATCCCGTTGAGAAGTTTCACTGCTCTATGCCCTTCTTTCTGGTGATTCCAAGGGACGGCAAATAACTGAAAATAGCCTATCTTCATGAAAGGTACTTTTTGTTAGGAAATACCAATGGGAGCCACTGGCAGACCCAAGGACAAGGCTGGAGAAGCGGGAAAGAGGGACAGGAAGATAAAGTGACAAATGAAAAGGAATAGAGAAAAGTGCCTGAAAAAGGAAGAGGCAGAGGACTAGAAGCAATGATCTCCAAGGTTAAGGTGATGCCCAGTTTGTGATGGTGGACCAGGGAGGGAAAATGGAAATCAGAATGAAATCCCACTTAACAAACAGAATTAGCAAATATTTCTTGCTTACGTGCTATGTATCAGGACTGTGCTAGATGCTCGTGATACAGAGCTGAGTAAACCTTGGACCTGCCTTCAAGGACTCCTATTAAGGAGAAGCAGCCATGCCACAGAGTTACAAAGCAGGGTGACAAATGCAACTGCACAAGTGAAGTACAGGATACCGAGAGAAAAGATTTCTTCAGGGAGATGATATCTGAGTTGAATTCTGGTATAAGACCAGTTTCCCAAGCTGATCTGTGGGTAGGAAATGAGAGACAATGGAGCATCTGCCTAAAGTAATGATTCTGCAGATAAACACTACTCCATTAAATCTGTTTCTCCTTCAGAATCACCAGAGAAGTGAGTGGATAGATACATTTTTCAATTCCAAACTGGTGTTTCACTCCAGTTCGGGCTAGATAATATCTCATTATGTTATTTGTACAACGCTGAAATCTCATTCACACCTTATTGTTTATTTATTTATTTTTTTGATTAAGGGATCAATATCTAGTTCATACAGAGTTCTCCGACACTTGAGTTAAACCATACCCAGAGATCCCAGCTTGGAGTTTCTTATGTATCCTGATTTCGCAAATCCGCACATGCTTGTGGATAATAATTCTAAAGTCTGAGTTAATTTGGAGCCAGATTAGCCAGAGACACACTCTAAGACTTTTATCTCTGCCCCCAAACAGGCTATTTCTTGGGCCACTAGCCCATCCACTCATCTGTTTGCTTTTAGAAAGTCATTTGTGTACAAACTGTGAACATTACCAGCTGCAGATGCCACTACCTCTCCTTGTTGCATCTCTTCTTGGGGTAGGGAGGAAGGCCCTACTCTAGAAGAGAAACCGCTCAGCTCCTCAGGCAAGACAAAGCATCAGTTCTGAGTTTTGGCACTGCAAAATTCTCTAAGCAAGGGCAACCCCACGGAGGTCTCAGCGCTGTAGATCGAGGTGAACAGTGTGTCACGTAATAATGGAAACCACTGAAAAATACATGGAGGAGAGAAACATATATTCCCAGACTGGAGGAAGATTGAAGGGCTAGAACCCAGGAAAAATATCATTTTAGAAGAGAAGCATTTTCTTGGCTCCATGAATAAATCATTGACCAGACAAGCCTCTTCTCTTTTCCTTCCTTTATTTTGAAGCCAGTAAATTGCCTCTGATTTGGAAAGGAAGTTAGAAGCACCCTCAGCGCTGCCTGCCTCATGCTGCAGACAAATGAGGCAGCCATTTTAACTTTTCATGAAGATGTTTATTAGGCTCTTGAACTCTTCTGATCTAATGCTTCTTTGTTTGTGGCGGTTCATTTTTTTCCCCCCATGTAAAGCATTGAACAAGTCTGCAATAGCCATTCTTACTTTGAACACTCAATTTTTGTTTTTTTTTTTTTGGTAGGCTGACCCAGTCTTAACCAAGAAGATGGGTGTCACATAGATTTTTTTTCTCGTGTGCTAGAAACTAACCACAGATTAGCCCATTTTAGGACAGCCTATGTGTGTGAATGAATAGTAAGATCCACATTAGTAACCCAGTGGACCAGAGAGTTGTCATGTTCTACCACTGCCACCAAGACCAGCTCAGCAGGGTCAGCCCGAAAGAACCAACTTTCTTTTTCACCCCCTCCTTTAGGTAATGCCACTGTTTGTCATCAGAAATGAAACACTATCTTTGGGGGATTATGCAAATTGAAATATTGTTTTAGTCAACAAATGTTTATGATACATTTTTTATTCTGTGTTATAAATGTGTTTCTATCCCCTTTTGTCTTTATCTATCTGGCTTATTTATGGGAATTACTGCTTACATATTTTCTGAGCCATTGAAATACAGCTGATCACATTCACTAACGTATTCCTATATTTTTCTTCATTGAGGATACTTAACTGCAGCCACATATTTCTGTCGTTTTTGAGTTTCCAGGGAAAATAATTATCTTTTGATTCAAAGTGTTAAGAAAGCTTTCTTCTGCCCATTTCTGGTGTTTCCTTTCATTCCTTTGCCATGAGGTAAGTTGTCCAGGTGACTTATTGCTCCAGAGAGCAGCCAGTGTCGTCATTGCCTTTGAAGCCCCTGGGACATTTGAGATATAACTCCATAGCCAGTGCTGGCATAAATAGCATTTCATTATTATATTAGTCTAGTACAGAATATATAGCCCCACGGTCAATCCTACATGGCAATGTTCGTAAACCTACCACAAAGTGACTAGAACGAATAGAATGTATATATTTCCATTTCCTTTTTTAAAAAATTATTCATATACCTGAATCTACAAAGGCTGAGTCACTCCAAAGTCCAGTCCACTGGGTCCATGCTGATTAAACTTTGGGAGTCATCCTGATTTGTGGCCCGCAAGGGAAGAACAAAAATTTAATCGTTCCTGGGTGTTGTTTATAATGCCAAGAAGACCTTTATAATTGATTCTGATGAAAGTCCATTTGAGAGCCAAGAATGAGTGTGCTGGTCCATCTGAATCAATGATTTGGAATTTGAGTGGGTTTGTTCTCTGCCACTCAGGAACCCACTGAGATGGAAAACTAGGTATGTG
The DNA here is from genome assembly GCF_029281585.2 of Gorilla gorilla gorilla. NCBI lineage: Eukaryota > Metazoa > Chordata > Mammalia > Primates > Hominidae > Gorilla > Gorilla gorilla. Next base: position 48,311,453 of record NC_073224.2, on the reverse strand, counting down.
TCACCAACAGGGCTGCTGGGTATGGTTGTTCAGGTTCATATACTGCAACTCCAAAAGGGGGTATTAATATAGCCTTTTGTTACAAAGGGCGCCCCCCAGAGGTGTGCAATGCACAGCACACATGGTCATTCATGAGAACCCTACTTGGAGAATACTTTCCTTTCAGAAATAAATGCACATGCTATAACTCATTTAGCCTTCTAAATGGTACTTTCCTCTCTGACTTCTAGTACTACCACATGCTAATTATATCTAATGTTCTAGTCAGATGCCCCAAATTCACAGGCTATATCTACCCCCACACAAAAGTTCTGCTTGGTCCACAAAATGTTAAAAACAAAACAGAACAAAAACCCTAGTTTCCATTCCTTTAAAATGAGGAGATTTTATATTAAAATTCCAACTTCCAGCTTCGCTTGATCAATCAGTTCTGGCAACATATCACCCTTCCAGTGAGGCAACTGTTCATTCAAGCTTAGGATCTGCTGTTCCTTAAGAAAAGGCCACAACCTTGTCCCAACATGCCCTATTATCTCAGTCCTACCCTGGTTCACTAATTTGTGTTATTCGCCTGTCTCCTGTAGGCATGTCAATATGTGACCCCTGTGTCATTTACCTCAAAAGGATGTTCCCACCATTTTGGCCTTGGAACAATTTATTCTTATGACTGGGGAGCATTTGCAACATTTCTTTAAGCAGCTCTCTCTGTCCTCAGGATTCCAGAATTCTTATTTGCCTCCACCCAACCACGATGGGAGTAACTGACCTAGATCTACTGTGAACCAAATGTCAAAAAGTACCTTCTCTGCCCTGAGAAGCCTGGTGGACTCCAGCCTGCGTCAACTGTGACATCTCAGCGCTGCTGTTGGTCTGTAAACCAGCTTTCCCTGTAGCTGTTCTCTACCCTCTAAAGCCTTTATTATCATCAGGTTCTATTCTGGGTGTAGTGGAGTATTAGTCTCTGTAGTGAAACTGAGCGGGGCCCCCATACTGGGAGAGTGGTGTTCTGAGGATAAAAACCAACAATGTAGTGCCTTCTGCTTTAATGAGTTTATCTTTGTTTCTCCTCTTCAGAAAATGAAATGCCCTTGCCCCAAATTTCTCTCAGTGTTGGCTTTGCAGGGCTCCTCTCCTCATGTTCTGGGCTCATTAAATTAAGTTTCTGTTGATAACCTTTGGCCAGACCCATCTTCAGGAAGACTCTAAAGCATGTTAATAAGCCAGACTTTAAAGGCAGCAAAGATCTCCAGGCCCATGGTCCCTTTCATGCCTCAGCGGCTTCTATGGCAAAAGGATGACACGACTTTTATCAAGGGTTTGGCTACATTCATATCTCATGACATAGATTTTTTTTAAAAGCAGAATTTCAAAGAGTCCTCTTTATCACCATATCTTTAGTCTTTCTTAACGGTTCATATGGATATTTCCTTAGAAGTTGTATAATCAAAGTCATAAAGTCATTTGTACATTTATATAATTTTTTATCTTCAGGGGCTCAGAGTTGGGAGAATTGTGTCTTTAAAAGCAATTGCTGATAAAAAGACCAACTTCAAATCAGCCCTGACCTTTTGTTCAACAGCTCCTCCTGTTACAGAACACATTCAAATAGCTATTTAGATATTGGAGGGGAGAAAAATCCATTGATTTTCATAGTTAGGGGGGTTGGTTGTTTCTGTAGAAAGGATTGGTGCCGAGAGGGGGTTTGGGCCCTGCTTTTCTCAGCCACACTCTAATTGAGGCTCTGAGCCCTTACGCCTGTGGGGTGGCACAGGCTGCTGTCAGGCCCTTTTGGTTTTCGTGGCTCCAGCTGAGGGGTTTGCTTGGAATAAAGTGCCCACAGGTATATGAATATGTCTGGGAGCAGGAAGAGGACAATTTCAAGAGCTCATTAGACTCGGCGATTGCTGGAAAATAGGAGAATGCATTTCATGGGAGTTCCCATGCTGTCTTAGGATCCAGGAGCTCTGGGAAACCATGTGCCCTTCTCCTGCTATTTAGAATGTATAATTCAGCATAATTATTGGGTTCCTGCCGTGTACCTGGCGCCATGATCTGCACTCTTATACACATTATCTCATTGCATGCTTTACACTCAGTGAGGCAACTGTCTTTATCCATAGCTTATGTAATGAGGAAACAGATTCAGAATGGTTAAGAAACATACCCACAGTCGGTCAGCTTGGGAGTGGAAGACCTGAGACTTGTAACCGGGTCTTTGCTAAGTCCAGTCTTTTCTCCATCGGAGTGTATCTTACCCACTTCTAAAATAAGCAGGTATCCTCTCAACACCCATGGCCTGCAGCCATAGGCCAGAGGAGCATGTGCTTTGGATTCATGGAATTTCTTATGAACAGCTGGCTACTCTCTATTCCATCCCTTGTCAGAAAATCCTTACTGACATATGTACTAGCTAGCAACCTAAAAAATGTTTATAAAGTGCCTAGAACAGTGCCTGGCTAATAGTAGACATGCAATAAAGCACTGCTATTACCAGCGGCTTTCTGGGTTTATTAAGGCACTTGCACAAAATGCTCACAGTTCCTTTAGCAACTTTGAACAAGTACTAGATACTAATTGGCTTATGATTTATTTTCCTTTTTAACTAGTTAATAATCATTGGTTAGATAAACCATTCTTCCACTTATTGTATTACAGGCTAAGCTCTTTACATATTATTTTATTTAATGCTCTCACAACTTCTGAGGGAAGCATCATTTCCTCAATTTAACAGAGTGGAAAACTCAGAGAGGAGTTTTCCTTTGCTTACTCAAAGTAAGCGGGAGTGCTGAGATTTGAAACCAGGCCTGTTAATGCTAAGCACCTTGCTCCCTCTACCCTTCCTCTCAGTGATCGACAGCTTTGCCAGGAACAGGCTCTGCTCAGATTCCAGCATCTGCCACGGGGCTCAGAGATTTTTGTTTACCTTAAGCCCCAGACGTGGGTAGTAGAGTAGTGATTTTCCAATTTTGCTGCACATTAGAATCACCTGGATAGAGGAATCTTTAAAAATCCTAATACTCAGATCATACCCCACACAGATGAAATCTCTGGGGATGAGAGCCAGAAATGTGTATTTTTAAAAGATCCCCAATTGATTCCAATCAACAGCAACCTTAGCAAACTGCTTTCCTAGGCTCTCGGGGACCCCTGACTTCTAGAATCCCAAGTCATTTTGGATAGTTGTGGACCAGTGCATATATCTTCAAAACAGCTGGCTGCTGGGGACAGAAAGAACTGTGCTCAATCTAAGAGGCATCCCTCCAATTGGAGTGCAGGCCCATGAATTCATCGTAAGTTCCCAAGCTCTTACTCTCTGTTAAAGCTTTAACACTGTGCTGAAGGTGGCTCTGACTCTATCGGGCAAAGCCCAGAGGTGTAAGCAACAGCTGTGTGCCATACAAAACTGCCCTGGAGTTTGCATGGCAGATCATGTCTTTACTACCATGAGCACCATATATATGAAGAGGCATGTGCTTTCACACATTATTCACAGCCATCTGCCCTGTTTTCATACACAAGCTCCAAATTCTCCTTTCTTTTACCGACTGTCACCATGTGGCCTTTGCTGATGATTTATACACATACCCTCCATTAACCGATGGGAAAGATACTCATGGTAATTTCCTTCCATCATCTCATTCCTAGTAGGCTCCCAAATAATTTCACAAAGTGTGGTCTTTTGGTTAAGTTGTTAATGAAGTGAGCTCTAGTTAACATTAGGGGTGTCCTTCATACACAGTCTAAGAGAATGGCAAGATCTTGAAAAGCTCCATCATCATTAAATTAGTAAATTATTATTGCAGCAGCCTATGTGTGTTCTAACTTTTGATTTAAAAATTATCGTAGTGGGTTGATATGTTGTGTTTATCTTCCACTAATTGAACGCTACCTTGCATTTAATCACAGTAAATTGGCCTTCCCTGTAAATAGATGTAAGGAATTTTAACACTTGTTAAATCTCAGAAGCTCTGGAAGTGATGGGAAAGAATGGGGAGGAGAGAAGGGGGCTGTGGAGGAGAACTGGGACCTACCTGGCGCCATTAGCCTCCACTGTGCAGGGTTCGCTTCAGAGGGTTAAGTTGCAGCTCTCTTCAGGTGTCAGAGATGCAGCCAAATGGCCCAGTTTTTGGTTCTGGGTTGGGTGCACCCAGGAAATCTAGAAAAAGGTAGTAATGGCCTCAACCACACACAGATAAATCCCTCTTTGAAATAGAGCAATAAATAAAAGGGCTCAGGGAGATGCCAAGCTTCAGGGTTGCTCTTGTCAGTGTCTCCGCAGGAGCTGCCAGCTTGGGGGGCCTGCTGTCAATTAGGCAGTGACAGGAGATGAACAGGTAAGAGCCAGGCTGATGGCCACCACATTGTGTCCTGGGGGAGACGGTTGATTATCTCTGGAATGGAAAATGGGATCAGAATGGAGTTTTCCAATGGGAGAGGAGTTCAGAATGAAAATGTTAGTCTTTACCATGCCAAAACAGATTTGATTTTTATCTTTAATATAGTCCCTGGTTGCTTTGGCTGACTTCCACCCTTCTCCATTGGCTCACATTTGCTGCCTTGGTGGCCATTTCTAGCAGAGCCTATCCATTCCCTAGCCATTGCTCCTGAATGTCTCCTCTGCTGCAAGCTTTGCTCCAATCAGCTGCTATTTGCCCTGATCCTATATAACTCTCATACATTATAAACATCTTAAAGAAATGGCCGCCTTTCCCTTGGACTCCAGAAATCAGCTAATAATAGTAATAATAGTAACAGCCATGTTTATTCAACGCTTGTATGTGCCAGGCATATGCTATAAGCTTTATACATCTTTTCTCATTTAGTGCTTTCTGCAAACCTCTGAGTTAGGAATTATTAGCACTGTAATTTGACCAAGGTCAAAAAGAGGGCAAGTGCAGTACTATGAACTCAGTTGTCTGACATAAAATAACCTGCATTTAAGGACTATTTTATCTGCCACTTTCAACTGTAAGATGCAATTCTTTCCTCCTCACAACCTACCCTTTTATCTTATATTTCTTTTTCTTTATTGTTATCACCATCATCAAACATTTGCTAAGGGCTTTCTAAATGAAAGGCACAAGACTCTGCACTAAGAAGATGCAAAAATATATAATGTAATCATGGAGCTAGAGAGGCTAGTGGCCAAGTGGGGAGAGAGGTGGGAAGTATTATGTTTAAAATTTTTTTTTAATTTAAAAAGTCATACATTTGGACTTTTTAAATGTCACAATTCTACTCCCAAAAATATATCTTAAAGAAATAATGAGAATTTCAGCCTGAATTTTATGTACAAAATCTTTATCAAATATTTATAATAGTGAAAAACTAGGAACAATCCAAATATCCTTCAATGGGAGAAAGGTTTCTCAAACTTTTGTGGAAAATGAGCTCCAAGAGATACTTGTTTAAAAAACAGTCCAGAGTGAATACTACCTGCTATACTGTCATTTTGAAGAATCAAAATCCACGCGGGACTCTTTGAAGACTTATAGAATCCAGAATAAAGAGAAATACGTTAACTTGGTTTAACCTGTTAATGTATCTTTTATTAGCATCCCAAAAAATTACAGTTGGAAAATACTGAGTTACATAGAGACTTGAATATTTGTATGTTGAAATATTATGTAGCCATTAACAACCAACTTTTCAAGAAATATTCAAAGATGTGGGGTTGTGTTCATCATACTCTGCTAAGTGACAAAAATAGGATAGAAAGTTATACACAGGTGGCCGGGTGCAGTGGCTCATGCCTGTAATCCTAGCACTTTGGGAGGCCGAGGTGGATGGACCACCTGAAGTCAGGAGTTTGAGACCAGCTTGGCCAACATGGTGAAATCCCCTCTCTACTAAAAATACAAAAATTAGCAGGGCATGGTGGCATATGCCTATAATCCCAGCTACTCAGGAGGCTGAGGCAGGGGAATCACTTGAACCTGGGAGGTGGAGGTTGCAGTGAGCTGAGATCGCGCCACTGTGCTCCAGCCTGGGCAACAGAGTGAGACTCGATCACAAGAAAAAAAAAAAAAAAGCACAGTTTTAAAGTTTTAATTTCAGTTTTATAGTGAAAAAAAGTGGATGGGGAAAAGAATTTAAGGATTAACCAAAATGCTAACTGGTTATTTCCACATGGTAGATTTATGGGTAACTCAAATTTTACTTCCTTTCTGTATTTTCCAAATTTTCTCCAACAAAAATATTTTATAAAGAGAAAAATGTTGCTTTCAGAAACATACGTAGAGCAATTAAAAAAATACATGGCCGTATATGCTAAGTGGTCTAGGTTCAGATCATAGAAATTAAACGAGTTCAGAGGAGGAGGAGAGCTAAGGTCACCTGGTCTGTATTTTGGCCGAGTCTCTCACATTTCTGCATGAAGTCTCCCTCTGAGCTAAGCCAAACTGTGCTACTTCTCATTTTCTCTATATTCTCTTCCCATTCCTGCTTCTGTGCCATTGCTGAAACTCTTCCCTTGGCCTGGCCTTCACTTCTCCACATCTGCAGTCCTATCCACACTGTCAGGCTTTGCAGAAAATGCCAATTCGGATAACACCCCCAGTTGCCTCACGCCCCCTCCCTTCTCTAACACTTTTGTTTCTTTTATATTCTACCTCTTATTATGGTTGCTGATGTACAATGTCTTATCTCCTTACTCAACGTTAAAGCTCCTCGAGGGCAAGACCACACGTTGTCCTTTGCAGTAGACTGAAGACACACAGCCTTTCAACACCTGTCTCAATAATTCATGCACAGAAAGTCTTAACTGAAGTGAGCTTTGAGGGAAGAATAGGACTCAAGTGGAGACAGAGTGTTCCAGGAAGGGGGAGCAGCATGAGCAGGATCTTGATGTAGAACCTGCGTGTCATGTGTGGGGAGAGATGAGTATGCGTGCTGGCATGGCTGGAGGTGCGGATCGTGAAGGAGTTGGGAAATCAACTTGGAGATGACGAATTGGAGACAGATTTTTCACGAAGGGTCCTAAACAGGCTACGGATGCTGACCCTTCTTTTGTAGGAAATGTTTTCATACTTTACCTTGTACAAGAACCACTAGCAGTGCTTTCCAGAAGTGGAGAGCCCCAGAGCCCACACTCAGAAATTGTGATTTAGTCAAGAAATCTGGGCAGCTGGGAAGCTGCACTGTTGATAATAATCACAGGAAAATCTTTGGCAGAGGTCTGAGTGCCAGGCGTGGAGGAGCACAGATCGACTGGCAATGGGAGAAGCAGAGGGATGTCACAGTAAAGGCAGCATCATTGTCCTTGTCCCGGGGCATAGCAGAGTGGGGAGAGGGAAGAGGACAGAAGGCAGGGTGAGGTCCCTGCAGCCACACAAACACGCAGGAGTGAGGAGTACACTTCAAAGGTCAAAGCTGCAGTGAGCTGTGATTGTGCTACTGCACTCCAGCCTGGGCACCAGAGCAAGACCCTGTCTCAAAAAACAGACAAACAAAAACCAAACAATTTCACAAAATCTCCCTGGATTTCTCAGGCTCTGTTTCTCCCTAAGCCCCTCAGGTGCTGGAGCTTTGAGTCTCTCAGTCAAGCAGTGTGTAGACAGGAGGTAGGGACTGCTCCCAGATGCCTCCCCTTCCTTGAACAGGCACAGCTGTCCTCCATGGAGAACTTGATCACATTGAGTTTGGTTTTTTCCCTCAGTCTTTGCTTTGGGAGACTGGGCTTCCTTGATGATGCTTGTGGAGAATTTTCCTGCTTCAATTGAAAGAAAAATTCAGATGACCCTCTGGGGTAAATATTCCCATTTCACTTACTGCAGAATTCTTACCATCTGTTTTTCTAAGACAGTTGTGGAAGATATTATGGGCTTATTTGTGCATTTAGGACATACACAGAAAGGACAGAGACCCAGAATTGCAGGACTTCTCTGTGCCTCTTCCAGGACGCGAGTGTGGCATAAAGAGGAAAGGGAAGCCTGCTTAGAAACAGGCCCAACAACAGAAGCCTCCAGGTAAAGGTACTGAGGAAGGGGACTGGAAGGAAATAGTTGCTCCTGAGGGGAGCAACTCAGAGAAGCTGGCTGTATCTGTTAGAAAGACAAATCTAAATGACTGAAATTTCAAAAGCGTCTAAGGCATCCTTGCCCCATCGATGGAGTTTCTTGCTACTATTATTTAATATTTATCTGCATTAAGTTTTTGCTTACCTTTTGTAATCCTCATAATGATGCCCTGAGTTAGGTAATACTACTACCCTGTGCAGACAAGGAAACTGCGGCTCAGCGTGGCTGGGCCTTTGCTGAGTGCATACAGCTAAGATTCCCTGAGTGAAAATCTGGGATGGGGGTGGTGAATAGAAAAGAAGGGGAAGGATAAAAAAACTCTTTAATTAGGATTCAGTGATCTGTGGAGATACTAATTTTTGTTTGGAACTGCAATGTGGTATGTCACTAGAAAGGACCAGTCAGGGCTGTTCATCTGCAAACTGGAATGGGAGTAGACACAAAGGTGGGGGAGTGAAAGACAATTAGAGAAGAGTGACAGATTCTGAAAAATGTTGAGGTACAATAACCTTTTATTAAATAAAGGCTCTTTGCCTTAAACTCGTCCCCTAGAGTAAAGGAAATGCCTGGGTTTTCACCCCATTGTAATATTGTAATAAAAACAGTTTTCGCATCCTGCCATATTGAGCCTGCTTTATACTGACCCAGCCTCTACGAGCTGAGAGAAGATAAACTCATAACTGCAAAGGTGTGTCTTAAGATGGCAAAACCCCTCAGCCCTTTTGGAGTGAAGTTTATTTTCAGCACCATCCCCATTCTCAGAGGCCCTTGGCTTCTGCTCCCCACTGTGTATTTAGGAGATGAGGAGGGAAGGAAAGCTCTCTTCTTGTGGGTTAACCTGAGATCCCAGTAGAGCTTCCTAACCTGCCCTCTCAGGTCCATGTTTTGCTATTTGAACTCCTGCCTTTCAATCACATAGTGCTCCTCTCTCTCATTCATTTATTGAAAACTGAGTTGTGTAAGCCCCAAGCACAGTGGAAGCCATGACATAGGGATAAATGAAAAATAGCCTCTGCCTCCTGAAGAGCTTCAACCAAATGAGGAAAACAGCATGTTAAACAGTTGCAATGCAGTGCAATAAATGCTATGATATTACAAGATTCCATGGGGACTCAGAGGAGAGAGTAATTAGCCATGCGCAGGGGAGCTATGACTCAGAGGAGGATGTCACAAGCTGGATCTTGAATGAAAGGTGATAGGATTGCCAAGAGGAGAGGGGAGAAGTGTGCTTTCTGCAGAAGAAATGGCATATACTGAAGGGATGAGGTTTAAAGGAGAAGGACGTGTTCAAGAGCATATTTTTGCTCATGCAGAATGCTCACTTTGTTATCTGGACATACTCATTACTTAATACCCAGCAGTTGTTTTTATTGTTGTTGTTGTTTGGGGCAGACTTGGCACCAGGTTACCAAAGGCCTTGTAAGATTGGCTGTGTGTGTGTGTGTGTGTGTGTGTGTATGGACAAGTGAGGGTCATTGAATAGTTTTTCTGTGTTTCATAACTGCGTTTGGTGGGTTTCATAATTGCATTTGCTTATTTAGATACTCAGGCTGCAAAGCCAAGAATGGGTTTTCAAGAGCAAGATTGGTATAGAAAAGCCAGTTGGAGAGGCTTCACCAATCCTTCAGAAAGCAGTGCTGCGGGCTAAGAGGCAGAAAGGATGGAGAGAAGTGGACGAATTTGAAGAAACTTTAAGAAATTAAGCCAACAAAACTCAGTGGCTGATTGGATGGGAGGTGAAGGAGAGGAGAAGTCAAGATCACTCTCAAACACTACAGAAGTTAGGGCTCTCATGACTGAAGTTATGAAAAACAAACTGTCCCATCCATGGATAAAAGACTTGCCTGAGTAAGCAAGGGAAAAAGAATATGAGCCAGGAATTCCTGGCCCCTCTCTCTTGTGTGCACTGCCTCTGCTGGCTGGAACGCTGTGTTTATACTTAAGAGCTCTTTGACACTCTCCAAACCATGGGTTTCAGCAAGACCACCCAGGGGAGAGCTCAGAAAGCAATGGGATGCTGTGTTAACAGGATGCAGAAGTCTCCAGGCAAGAGAGTGTTTATAGTTTAGCTTTGCCCTGGGCTTGATCTAAGATACTGCCTACATTTGACCTTGTTCCAGCTCCACTCTGACATCATCTCCTGGTCATTATTGACCTTTCCGCTCAGATCAGGCATGGAGGAGGAGGTGGAGGGAGTGGGGGTGCCTCATCTGCAGGGGAAAACAGAAAGTAAGAGTGATTTGTCGATCAAGAGACAGCCTGACTAGGGCCACCTAAATTGAATTCCCAAATGGAAACTGGGAGTCCGCTTGAGAATGCAGTTTAATTAACCGTGATGTTCAGATTGCTCCCCATCTGAGTGAACATGATGGACTGCTCTGAGAGCATAGCTTGGCAGGGCTGTGGTGCAGGAGCTGAAGAATCATCTTTCACGAGGAAGCAAGGGGTCATGGACTCAAACCAGGTGCACAGGCACCTGCCTTCGCGACCTGGCAAAGAGAAGGTACACAGAAAAGGGGAGGGGGTGCAAGTATTTCACTCTTGGAGTCCGTGAAAGAGACAGAAACTGGAAGTAGAGAGTGGGAAGCCCTCAGGGGTTTTTATGCCTGTGATATAACAGAGCTTGGAGTTTGAAGAGGACTTAGACAATATTTAGTCTGATTCCTCCATTGTGCAGAGGTCGCAAGTTGTTAACTGGCAGAGCCAGAACACAAACCCAGTCTTTCTGACTCCAGAGGCCTTAGAATGTAAGTCCTGTACCTCCTGCCCAGACTCAGGAAGTGGAGAGCTGAGCAACAATCTGGTTGATTTCATTAGGATCATTGTCCGACCCAAATAACAGCCTTCCAATCCCTCAAAGACAATTATTTTTCTTTAATAGCTGACTCTTACTCCTCTGCCCTCTGAACCTAGTTTCCCTGCTGGAAATCGTTTAGATTATATTCATAACAAGAGGACCAAGTGAAAACATGGGAAAAGAGAGTATTTTCTAGTTGTTCTGTTTTTCTTTCTCCCAGCCAGGTGGTATTTTCCTGTCAAATGTCGGGGCCTCAAATAGATCAGGAGCTCTCCCCATCTTCCTAACTCTCTGTTAGGCAACACTCTATAGATGGGCCTTTTCCTTTTCACACCGTTCATATCAAAGTTTACCTGTTCAAGGGTTTCTCTCCTCTGAGATCATTGTTATTGTGAAAAAGATATATCTGCCAAGATGTTCATAATGACCAATGATACCTTAACTTGATAACTTTCATACATTTTTTAAAAAATATTTTTATCTAAAAATCAACATATGATCTTGATTTAAAAAGAGAAATAGTATAAAAGAGAATACAGTAAAATGTTAAATGCATGCCCCAAACTCCAAGTCACAATTTCCAGGCCAGAAATTATGTCTTTCCCAAACTAGTTTATGTATACACAAGCATATAAATGTATATTTTAAACACATTTAGAACCACACCATAGATACTCACCTGCTACTTGACTTTTCCATTTAATGATGTGTCCAGATTTGTTTCCACATCAGAATATATAGGTCTATCTCTCCTTTTTAACAGCTTCCTTGTCATTTTGTTGTGTGGATGTACTATAATTTAGGATGATAGGCATTTAGGCTGTTTCCAGTTTTTTTCCACTCTTACAAATGATTTTTAACATTCTGATGGTAAAGTACATTTTCTGTAAATGCTTTTGCATTGAAGCTCCTTAAACTTAGCAGGGGGAAAAGTAACTCCTCTTATTGAAGCTGGTGGTGCTGGTGGTATTGGTGTGCTCAAGGGCTGGTGTGTCCTGCCCTTTCTGGTGCACCTCTGAGGAAATGTTCAGGGAACTGCTAAGGGTCCTGGGAATTTGGTTTGAAAGCTGTTGATGTAATTGCATATTTACTTTGGCAATGTCATTTATTTATATTTAAAAAGAAGGTTTCTAAAGAATGAACTGCAAGGAGAAGAATTTGGGGCACTACACTAGACTATTATTGGAGATGACTTTGAGCGATGGAGTCTTTCCTTATGCTTCTTGAATTAAATTGTCCACTAAACAGAGTTACCTGGTAGGTAACTCTGCACTTCCCATTTCAAAACCACACCAGAGACACTCAATTCACCAATGGGAAGCCAAATAAAAGAGCTCTAAGCTGGGAATAATGACTGCAGGGATCCTGTCTCTTTCTCTTTGTGAATTACACGTCATCTTCAAGTCTTTGTTTCAAGATTAGTAAAATGGCCAGAAAACTCTTGCCCCTCTACCAGTTATCATAGAAAATATAGGTAAACTTCTTGGTATTCTAGTCCATGACATGCAGATATAAAACGTGATTCTCATTGTCTTTCTTGATCCTTTAGATAATAGGAATTTAGGAGATAAAGTTAATTTGGAGATGAAAAGAAAGATATTGAATTAGACTTTGTATATGTCAAGTTCTTAAGAGGATTTTTACATGTAGTTCTTGGATTCAGGAGTGAGATCATAGTTGGAGCAATAGAAGCAGGAGTCACGGTGGAGTCAATACATAAATGAATAAATGAATGCCTACCCGAATGAATAGATGAGAGGGAGGGGCAAAGGGCACCAAACTCTTGGTCAAAATAATCAGTATTTTTCTTGCGCTTATGAAAACATATCTTTTTTTATGTACATTTGATTCATTTCTTTTTGAAGCCTGAACTATCCCCTGCAGAATGGCTTAATTTCCCTAATAGTCCAGAGGATTGGGGGATTTTGTCTTATTTTCTGAGGCTCAGAATCCTAGCATTGCAGTTGTGCTAACCGAATCCTAGGTCCTGAGTCTTTCTCTGATTAACTTTCCAAGTGACTCAGTTTCTCTAGTGTTGGGGTCTGCCTTGCCATTGCCTGTTTCTCTACACTTAAGTTTCCCCAAGCGTGATCCTAAAGTCATCCACATCAGAATCGTCAAAGAACTTATTAAAGTTCTGTACTACGCTTAAAGATTAAAAATCTCTGTAGATGATGACTGAGACTCTCCATTTTTAATTGGGACTCAATGTAATTCTTATACACACTAAACAACTATTGTCCCACACAAATAAGGGCTGAAATTCTTATTCCTGTCTCAGACCCAAGACCTTTTAATCGTCCCATAGCTGACTTCGTGTCTACCTGTCTGCTTGTTTCCATCTCCGTGTGGAGACTGATGCTGTCTGTTGCCATAGTTTCCAGATAAAGAGTGCCGTCTGCTGGACTGGACTTCTTACTGAGACGTGTAGCTGGATGTGTCTTTCTCCCAGGGGCTGACTCCACCTCCATTAGCTGGTTTTCCTAGGTTCTGACCCTGTTCAATTGGTTCGTTTCCCATCCTGCCAATTAGGGTCTTTAAAAAAGCACAACACTGCAGTCAACATATGTAAGCAATTATTATGTACCATTGTCTCATTTAATCATTACAACCCCAACAGATATTATTATTTTGTTACATTTGCACATACGCTCAAAAGAGTTAGAGTATGACTGTTAATTTCCTGCAAGCATGTAACATTGTGATCTTTCTTGCCATGTCCTTCCGGATTATCACATCTGAGTCCTGTCCATCCCTTCAGATCCACAAATCCAGCTTAAGGTTGTTTTCTGGGCAGCTCAATAAAAACGCTACTGGGAATTCTTCATAGACAGATAACCAGAGCTGGCCCAGGCAAGAAGTTGGCATCTGTGAAATTTGAAATTGATTATGGACTAATAAGGAATCCTAAGTCAGAATGTTCAGGAAATCCAAGTAAGAAGAACGGCAGACAGGCTATTGGCAACAGGGAAGGGTCCTGAGTTGTAGGGCTCTGAGCCTTGCACCAGAACTCAGGAACTCAGTCCATCATTTCCTGATGGAAATGGCTGCCAAAATAGTGCAGCTTCCCAGTTCCAGAGTTAATCACATGGATAAGAGCTCACATCCAGGGATATAGTTATCGGAACAGCAGTGCACAATGATGGAGCTTTAGAAATAAGTCAAAGACAGTGCGATCAGACTTTAGGCTCCAGGACAGATCCAAACTGGCCCCAAGGACAACTGAATGGAGAGTTGCAGAATAAGGAGCTGGAGCTCCTTCAATCTCTACTAAGTTCAGTGTCTGTGGGGTGGGGAGAGAGTGTGGTTAGTAGCTGCAGTTATAGAAAGCATCAATAAGGCTGTGAAGACTGGGACCCAGGAAGCCGAGGTCAGATGCTTTGCAGTTACAACAAAGCAGCGTTCTTTGTGTTTTGGAAAAATCCACAGCAATTTCTTGACTTGCTGGGATTTAAAACCAAAATCAATTTGTATTAGATTAGCTGTATGTCATTATAGGCCAGGCTTTCAGGCTCCACCAGTTTTAGGTAAATTGAATTGGCAATTCAGTATCCTATTCAGGTCTGAGGGTCATGCGGCTGACTCCAAGAAAAACATCAACAACAACAGAAAAACACAAACAAAAAACACACAGATCAGACAGGCAGGAAATGGAGCCAAAGGGCCACGACTTTAGAGGTGCAGACCGATAGCACAAGGAGTCCCTCAGAGGCCATCTTGTCTAACTTCCTGCTTCCAGAAAGGACAGGCTCAGAGAAGTCTAGAGAGCTGGAAATTTAAACTGTATTAACAGTTTGCAGAGGAAGAGGGCTGTCCTTGATGCTGATTCAGAAATTTCCTGATATAATACTATTGCTAATCATTGCCAAGCACGTTCAACATGTGTAGTATTGTACTGTGCTCTGTTACAGGTATCACTTCATTTAAGCATCGCCATGTTTGAAGCAGGTACATTATTGTCACTACCATGCATGAGGAAAGCAAGGATTAGAGAGGATGAGCATATCACCCAAGGTTACCCAGCTGGTAAGTGGTAGAGCAGAATCTGAGAATAGTTCTTTTGAGGCCAACCATTTTTCCACGTCACACTGAAATTCAAAGATGGAAGCCTGAACCCCTCTGCATTCCTTGTAGAGACACTTTCCCTAAATCTATCTTTTGTCTTTTATGCCTCTCATCCTGTCTTTCCAGAAATTTATTTTTTATTGTTTTTCTGTCCAGAAAATATTTTATTTGGTTTAAGATTATTTTAACTATGACAAGTAAATATTTCCTAAACAAAATCTCTCTCTTAAAACATTGCTCTATCCCATTCCTAATCCCAGGGAAAACCAACTAAATTAGTTGGAGGCCTTTGAGTAGAAATTCCTTTATGATACATAAGACATTGAGTATGAAATTCACTGTCTTTTTCCTCTCTCCTCTACCATCCCAACTGCATGGGGAGGCAGGAATTCAGCACTAGTAAATTCAGAGCCTTCTTCTCCCCACTGTCACTGCCCGTGAGCACATCAGCGCATCCACAGGGACATGTCTGCCACTGTCGTCAATTATTATTTCTCAGGCACCCACTGGGTGCCCGGCACATCAGAGAAGAAACGAATTGACTCTGCTTTCAACAATCACCCTGCAAACAGCCAAATAATTTTGATGTTCTTCAAACATATTATAATTAAAAAATTACATGCTGGGAGAAAAATTATAAGCATTTAATCAGAAGAAAGGGTCAAGCTGATGCAATTAGGGAGGGAAATGTGTTGGCTTTTATCAATGGAGCCAGTTTCATCACTACCCTGGTGAAAGCAATCGGATTTGAGGCTAAGATGTTTCCATCAAGTTACCTTTGAATTGAGAAAATATAACTCATCTTGTTTGTGCAAAATTGTCTTTAACCTCAGTGCTCCTCCCTGAGGTCACTCTCTTGCAATCCATTTACATGGCCACAGCTTGCTTCCACTGTGGATTTCAGACCAATGGTGACCTAATATATAAATGCATTTAAAAAGCAGTTAGCCCCAGTGACAAACTTACCAATACAGTATAAGAGGAAGCCCTCAGATGGTAACCACTGAGGTATCTGCCAGAAAGAAAATCTGTTTGTAAGCTGGAGTGCTTTTCAGAGAGTCGAATCATTCAAGGAATCAGAAAATTGCCTAGGTCTGGGAGCCATGAATGAGAGACCATGGAAATCCAAGAAAAAAACAGAAGAAGCAAATGTGATTTTTTTTTTCATTGTCCCCTCTAACAGATCTCAAGGCTGGTTATACAGCAGCTGGATGGGTAGGTCTCACATGCTTAAAGAGATCTTGTGCTTTCATCTCTCTGGCTCAAACTGACCACCTAGTCTATGAGTCACTGGGATGGAGAGAAACTTAGCTTGCTGCCCTCTTTGGTGGAGGAAGCCCTGCTCCTCCGCCCAGAAGCAGGGAGACTTTGAGAACATGTGTGTGTGTGTGTGTGTGTGTGTGTGTGAGATTACATTTTTACTCCTTCTCCTCAGGGATAAAGAGGTGACTTAGGGTCCTTTCTCAGTTCTAGTATAGGCAGCATGATGGGGAGAAAAGCATTCCTGGAATGGGAGGTAAAGGAGTTGAGTTCCGATCATCAAGAATTGTTTCCCTCCCTGGAATTTGGCAATATATTATATATAATAGTAATACTTTGATAATAACAATCCCAGTCGCTTTTAATTTTATAATGCTTCATGACTTCAAAACTTTTATCTAAACTATTTTATGTGAGGCTTATAACCATGTGAGATGGTTAGGCATATATTTTTACATATATTTGTTCTAAACTGAAAGGTAGTTATTTGTCACTATAAGTTATTTGTCACTATAAGTAATAAGTGACTTGCCCAAAGTCACACTAGCAGATAGGAAGGGCTCAAACACAAATGAGATTTCCAGTGCTCTTTTCAAAATCCTGATGTATTGCTAGAGGGTAATGATACCTGCCCTACATTACCCTTGTGGGCCTCAAAAGAAATAATGCTTTTGAAAATACTTTGAAGAATATAAACTCACCGTATAGTTTTAAGTTTCTACAGTCCCCAATGGGTATGTGAATGTTCCATTTCCTATGTAGCTGGGTTCAAAACCAGTGACATAAATTCCTGGTTCCACCAGGTGTTCTGCTCTCTTTTCTGAAAGCAAATGCTAAGGACAAGGCCTCATCCAAAGATGAATTCAGAGAAAGAGAGAGAAATACAATAAAAATGACAAATAGATATTGGACAAAGACATAAAGTAAACATGGCAAGAAAGCAAATTGCTGCTGCCCTTCTCTGAACAGACAGAAAATGCTGAGCAATGACCAAACAGGAGACGCTGGAAGGATGGAGACCAATGCCAGAGATGGGGATGGGATCTCAGAGCATGCTCCAAATTCACATAGCTTATATTAACTATGACAGTTTGAGAGATGATGAGCCATAACTGTTGACAGCTGAAGACAGGAAATGGAAGCAGAAGGCCATCTCTCCCAGGATTACGTTCAACAGCACAGAAAGTTCTGGCCCAGGGATGAGCATCAGAGGAGCACAGAGGGAGTCTATGAGCATAACTGTTTGAACATATGTGTGCATACATATGTATCAGCTGCACCCCTTACCATTCATTTATCCATCCAGCTGTTTGTATCTCTCCATTCACGTATCATTATCTGCTGTGAGCTGGGCACTGGGCTAGGTACCGGGGTTGCAAAGATGAAAGACAAGAGTCCCTGTTCTCCAGAAACTCATGGTCTAGTAAAGAAGAAAAAGAAGTAAACAAATGTTCACATCATATACTTGTGCTACAAACCAAGTAAAGGCAGCTACTATGGGTGCTCAGATGAAGGCCACCAAAGTCAGAATGGAGTGAGGGTAGGGAAGGGGAGAGAGAAAGGGGCTAGAGACAGGAAGAGCTCCTGTGAGGAGCATGAATTCCATACTAGCTATACCACAGCATTTAGGGGCTTGCTTTTAGAATTTCTGTGAGACATTACGCAAAAGTTCAAATCAGGAGCTTTATCCAACTCAGCCTGTGCTTTTCAGTACAAACTTCTCCTTCCACTTTGCCCCTGCCACACAGAACTCTGCTTTACCAATTAAAGGATTATTACAGTTTTCTCCAAGTGCTCTTCTTTGCCACTACCCACTAGTTCCAACATCTTCTGAGACTCAGGATTTCAGGGTGTCTGATCTGCCCACTCTGAGCCAGCCTACCCATCACATCATTACCATCATCTGATCATCCCACTCATGACACATGTTTAGGTGCTGAGGGAGAGAAGAGAATGTTTTCTGTTTGGCTATGGACCAGTTTTTTACTTCTGGTCAAAGCCGCTCTAAATTTGCAGCTACATTTTCTACCAAAAGAGCAAAGGGCAGCTGGTTTTAGCTCTAGTATCTCTCTGCTTGCACTGCCTCTGCTCTCTAGCATGTGTTCTTTGCATCTCTTATCAAGAATGTCTCTTTTCCTTCCTTTGTCTCTTACCTCTGATCTAGGGTATCTTTTATGGACTCTTCCTCTGCATTTTGGATTTTCTATCATAGATTCTGTTAACTCTCCTGTTATGCTATTAGAGATTCATCCTGAATTCTTTTACACTTTGTCTGAAACTTGACTTTCTTCTCCTATATCCTCAGTTTGATCAGTGAAAATTGTTAAATATTCTCAATTCTGCCCTTATCTGGCTCAATTGAAGGAACTCTCTTCTCTGGACTAGTTTAGCATTCTTTATAATACTCTCCTACAGTCTACACACATTCATCATATATTGATCTTCAGCACACATTTAAACAATTAATACTCAATATTTATAGTGTAAGAAAATTTTACCTTCTTGTTGAAGTGAGTTGATTATCAGTTTGCCTAAAAGCAATTTGGCTAAAGCAAATTTCTTGATAATCAATACTGTAGTTTGCCTAAAATTCAACTCTTATAAAAACTCTCTTTACATCATTTTAAAAGATCTTATTTTATAAAAACATTTCTGCCATATTTAGTAGTTTTTTAGGTAATTTTAAGCAATTGTCCAAAAAGTATTACTAACTTAATTTTGTATTTTTAATAAGTGTGGATTAAATTTCCATCATTTTATGAATGGTAGGATTGTTTGGAATCCTTGTGGATAGTTTTTATATTTATTTTATTTTTGGATACCAGGATTTTACCCAGATTTCCTAAAGACTTTATTTTTCAAAATTTTTTCTTCAATAAATATATACAAAGTCTGCATAAAACTGATTTTTCGTAACTTTTTGTTACTGATAAAAAGCTTGCAAAATGACCTATCTTTCCCCATTTCTCTATCATTTGGGGAGAAGAACATAATTTTCTCCAGATGCTCATCCTCATCCTAGTTCTTGTTACCCGGTGTTCTCTTCGTTGTGTGTTATTTTGGGGCCTAGAGTAATTTCATAAAGAGGAGCAGGCTGCAGGTCATGTCTATTGGCCAATTTGTGCGATTTTGGTCGGATGGGCCTGGACTAAAAGTATAAATCACTTAGGCCTGGAAAAGCCATGAGATCTGTTGAATCTGTGTTGAGATTTTTAAAAATTAAATTAAACATCCAAATTCCTTTCTCAGAGAGATTTTTTACATGGATTTTTCAAGTAAGTGTACAAATTCTCATGGCTAAATTGTTTCACAAGAACATTTTAATGGGGTCATTTGTGTCCTACTTGTCACAAATCAGAGGAAACTTGACATTTGTTTTACTTAAAGCTCTCTTACATTGTGTTGATCTTTCAAGTGATTCTCAATTTCCCATAAAGCATTTTCCAGATTTGCCAGGTACCCTGTGACGATACACAGATGAGTCAACTTTCTACAGTTCCTGTTTTACAGCAACACATAAGAATTAAATAATACACAAAAAACAAATGACAGTGGAAGTGGGAAATGAGAGTGAGAAATAATAATGGATACATACATTACATAAATGCATAAAAGAATATAGCAGCCTTTAATGGATAAATATAAATAGTATGTCATAAATGAAGATGTACTATTAGCTCATTTCTGTGCACTGGGCTTTATTTAGTTTTTCTAATAAGGGTAATAATTACATGAAGAGAAACAAAATTAATAACTATTTTAAAAAATGAAAGGGTCTAAAGAACACTATAAAGGACAGAAGAAAAGCATAAAAGAACAAATATTTTAAAAAGATGGTAATTTGAAAGCCCAAGATACAGTGATAGAAGTATGTCAATAAGTAAGAATAACACATATAAATGATTTAAATGCTCTGTTAAAGAGAGATTTTTCAGAAAGAGAAAAAAAATCCAGTTATTTACTGTTTGCAAGAGACAATACCTAAAACACATGAGACAAAATAATTGAAAGTAAAAGAGAAAGAAAGATATTAGACAGAATGCTTACCAAAGAAAGGTGGTAGTAATAAATTTCTAATTAATATTATTTTAAATTGACAAACCATAATTTTGTACATTTACAGGATACAAGGTGATGTTTTGATACATGTATACAATGTGGAATGATTAAATCAAGCTAATTAACAGCCATCACCTCACTTGCTTATCATTTTTTGTAGTGGGAATCTAAAATTGACTAAGTTATTTTAAATATATGATACATTATTGTTGACTAAAGTCACCCTACTGTGCAATATATCTCAACAGTTAATAATATTTAAAAAGCTTTATTGAGATGTAGTTGATATACAATAAACTGCACACATTTCAAGTGTGTAATGTGATGAGCTTTGACATACATATACACCAATAAAATCATGACCATCATCAAAATAGTGAACATACCCATTACCTTCAAAAGTTTCCTTGAATGTCACTGTAATGTCTCCCTTCAACCCCTCACTGTCCGGCAAACATCAATCTATTTTTGTCACTATAGATTTGTCTGTATTTTTCTAGAATTTTCTAGAAAATGTAAGAATGTTGTATATAGTCTCTTTTTTTTGTGGCTTCTTTCACTCAGCATAATTATTTTTGAGATTGATCCACTATTATTAGAATTATTCATTCATTGTTGCATAATATTCCACTGTAGAATATAGCACAATTTGTCTAGCCATTCACCTGTGAATGAGCATGTGGGTTGTTTCCGTGGGGCTATTACAAATATAGCTGCTAAGAATATTCATGTATAAACTTTGTAAGGATATACACTTTCAATTTTAGGGGCCAAATGCCTAGAAATGGAATGTATAAAACATAGGTAGGTAAATGTTTAACTTTTTAATAAAATGCAAGACTGTATTTCAAAATACTTATACCATTTTACATTTCAGGTAGCAGTGTATGAAAAGTTCCTTCATTTTCTTGTCATCACTTGGTGTCCGGAATTGGGGGGTTCTTGGTCTCACTGACTTCAAGAATGAAGCCACGGACCCTCACGGTGAGTGTTACAACTCTTAAGGTGGCGCGTCTGGAGTTTGTTTCTTCTGATGTTCGGATGTGTTCGGAGTTTCTTCCTTCTGGTGGGTTCGTAGTCTCGCTGGCTCAGGAGTGAAGCTGCAGACCTTTGCGGTGAGTGTTGCAGCTCTTAAGGTGGCGCGTCTGGAGTTGTTCGTTCCTCCCGGTGGGCTCGTGGTCTCGCTGGCTTCAGGAGTGAAGCTGCAGACCTTCGCAGTGAGTGTTACAGCTCATAAAAGCAGTGTGGACCCAAAGAGTGAGCAGTAGCAAGATTTATTGCAAAGAGCGAAAGAATAAAGTTTCCACAGCGTGGAAGGGGATCTGAGCGTGTTGCCACTGCTGGCTCGGGGCAGCCTGCTTTTATTCTCTTATCTGGCCCCACTCACATCCTGCTGATTGGTAGAGCCCAGTGGTCTGTTTTGACAGGGTGCTGATTGGTGCCTTTACAATCCCTGAGCTAGACACAAAGTTTCTCCACGTCCCCATCAGATTACTTAGATATAGAGTATCCACACAAAGGTTCTCCAAGGCCCCACTAGAGCAGCTAGATACAGAGTGTCCATTGGTGCACTCACAAACCCTGAGCTAGACACAGGGTGCTGATTGGTGTGTTTACAAACCTTGAGCTAGATACAGAGTGCCCATTGGTGTATTTACAATCCCTGAGCTAGACGCAGGGTGCTGATTGGTGTGTTTACAAACCTTGAGCTAGATACAGAGTGCCCATTGGTGTATTTACAATCCCTGAGCTAGACATAAAGGTTCTCCAAGGCCCCACAAGACTCAGGAGCTCAGCTGGCTTCACCCAGTGGATCCCGCACTGGGGCTGCAGGTGGAGCGGCCTGCCAGTCCCGTGCCATGCACTCGCACTCCTCAGCCCTTGGGTGGTCGATGGGACTGGGCGCCGTGGAGCAGGGGGCGGCGCTCGTCGGGGAGGCTCGGGCTGCACAGGAACCCACGGAGGTGGGGGAAGGCTCAGGCACTGCGGGTTGTAGGCCCAAGGCCTGCCCCGCGGGAAGGCAGCTAAGGCCCTGTGAGAAATTGAGTGCAGCGCCGGTGGGCTGGCACTGCTGGGGGAACCCAGTACACCGTCCGCAGCTGCTGGCCCGGGTGCTAACCCGGGGCCAGCAGGGCCGGCCGACTGCTCCGAGTGCGGCGCCCACCAAGCCCACGCCCACCCGGAACTCCAGCTGGCCCGCAAGCGCCACACACGGCTCCGGTTCCCGCTCGCGCCTCTCCCTCCACACCTCCACCTCCCTGCAAGCTAAGGGAGTGGGCTCCGGCCTTGGCCAGCCCAGAAAGGGGCTCCCACAGTTCAGCGGTGGGCTGAAGGGCTCCCCAAGTGCCGCCAAAGTGGGAGCCCAGGCATAGGAGGCGCCGAGAGCGAGAGAGGGCTGTGAGGACTGCCAGCACTCTGTCACCTCTCAACTTGGTATGGTCAGTTAATTGTAGTCATTCTAATATGTGTATAGTGGTATCTTATTGTGTCCTTAGGAACAAATGATCTTGAACATCTTTTCGTGTGTGTGTGTATGTGTGTATGTGTGTGTGTGTTTGCCATCTATATATATATTCTTTGGTAAAGTGTCTGTTCAAATCTTTTGCTCTTTATTTAGTTATTTGTTTTATTGTGGAGTTTTGAGAGTTCTCATTGTACAACAGTTTTGATAATTACCAATACCAAAAGAAGATTCCCATTTCGTGGAGGATAGCAAAGATCATCATTATGCCAACTACCAGAAACGGATGTCCCTATACTTATGCCCATGGCATCATGGGCTACTGCTAATGTCCACCATGCATGGGTGACTTATTTGTCTGAGTTTGGTGAGACAGAATACACTCACATGCAACGAGTTATGTAAAGGGGTTTATTACTTAAAGATAAACAGCAAGGGACAGAAGAAGTCTCAGATCCATCGTGAACTGGTCCCCAAAGGCTCAAGAAAGCTGCCTAAAGTGGATAAGGTCTTGACTGTGGGTGGGATCCCCAAAAGGCAGCACACCCCTGATTATATACTTCAGGAACCATGTGACTTATCAAGTGAAGCTTTGAAGGACATCCTGCTTCTAGAGGAAGAAGGAACAAAGACCAGGCTGTCCCAGAGAGTTCCTCCCTAAGTTAAGATATTACATATCCAAAGATGATGAATAGGAACAAAACCTAGGCTGCTTCAGGCAGTTCTCCCCTCTCTAAGGATACTACATTCCCAAAACATTCAACAGCTATTCTTGAGAACTACAAGAAAGAAAGAAGAGAAAACTAGGTCAGTCCAAGGCCACCCAAACAACTGTCTTGAGTTTTTGTATTCTACATACAAGTCCTTCATGTTTTGCGAATATTTTTTCCTAGTCTGTGGCTTGTCTTTTCATTCTCTTAGTGGCATTTTTAGGGCAGATTTTTAAACCTTTAATAAAGACCAATTTATCTGTTTTTTTTTCTTTTAAGGATCATACTTTTGGTGTCATATATAATAAATCTTTGCATAATTCAAAATTTTTCTCTATGTTTTCTTCTAAAAGTCAATTATCTTTTAAAGAGGTTTCTTAAAGGAAGACAATCTTACATATTTATTCATTTACTAATAGTCAATTTTAATATAGTCAATTATCTTTTAAAGAAGTTTCTTAAAGAAAGAAAATCTTACATATTTATCCATTTACTTATCCATTCCATTGTGTAGATTGATATTTTGTTCAGATATCATTTTATTTTTGTCTGAGTAATATCCTGTAGCATTTCTTATGAGTTTGCTGGTAATGAATTCTGTCCGTGTTGTTGTCTGTGAAAATCTCTATTTCGCCTTTATTTTTGAAAGATTTTTTTTTCTGGACATAGAATCGTGGACTGGTGGTTTGTTTGTTTTTTAATTTTTGTATGTTAAAGATGTTGCTCCACTCTCTTGCTTGCCTTGTTAATGATAAGACATTTGCTGTCATCTTTCTTTCCTTCCCTGTATATAATTTTTTCCCCTGTGGATACTTTTAAGATTGTTCTCTTTAACATTGGTTTTAAAAAACTTTAATTATAATGTGCTTTGGTGTAATTTTCTTCATGTATTTTGTGCTTGGGGTTTGCTGAGCTTCTTAGATCTGTGGGTTCATAGTGTTTTTTTCAGATTTGGAACTTTTTTGCTATTATTTCTTCAAAGAACATTTGAAAAATATGTTCTCTCATCTCTCTTCTTCCTTAGAAACTCCAATTACATATATTAGGCATATAATGGTCAAATTAGTTATTTGACGCTTTGTTCATTGTTTCCTTTTCTTTTCTCTTTGTATTTTATTTTGGATAGTTTCTGTTGCTATGTTTTAAAATTCACTATTATTTTCTGCAATTCTAGTCTATCATTAATTACATGCAGTGTATTCTTTATTTCACACATTGTAGTTTTCATTTATAGAAGTTCAATGTGTATCTTTTTCATCTTCCATGACTCTACTTAACTTTTTGTTAGGTATAGTTTATTTATTTATTTTTTGTATAACTTTATGAGGTAGTTGCACAATTTTGTTATATGTAAAGATACATAGTGGCGAAGTCAGAGCTTCCAGGGTACCATCACCTGAATAATGTACATTCTATCCATTAACTTAACTTTGTGAAAATATAAAATGGTTATAATAATTGTTTTAGTGACTTTTCTGCTAATTCTAACACTTGTGTGCTATTCTCAGTTTGTTTTTATTGACCAATTGGTATCCTCATTTTGAACTGCATTTTCCTACTTCTTGTCATGCCTTGAATTTTGTTATTTTAAAAAATAATTTCAACTTTTTTTTTGAGTTTCAAGGGGTACCTGTGCAGGTTACTTACAGCATGCACCATGAGTATATTGTACGATGCTGAGGTTTGGAGTTCAAATGATCCCATCATCCAGGTAGTAAGAAGAGTACCCAATAAGTAGTTTCTGATCCCTTGTCCACTGCCTCCCTTCTGCCTCTATCAGTTCCCCATGCCTGTTGTTCCCAATTTTATGTATACGTTTGCCCAATGCTTAGCTCCCACTTACAAGTGAGAACATGTGGTATTCGGTTTTCTGTTCCTGTATTAATTCGCTTAGGATAATGGCCTCCAGCTGCGTCCATGTTACTGCAAAGGAAATTATTTCATTCTTTTTTTATGGCTGTGTAGAATTCTATGGCATATATGAACTTCTTTTCTTTATCTAATCCCATGGTGGATTCTTTATCTAATCTACCACGGGATTAGATAAAGAAAAGAAGTAGGCACCTAGCTTGATTCCATGTCTTTGCTATTGTGAATAGCGCCATAATGAACATATGAGTGCATGTGCCTTTTTGGTAGAACAATTTATTTTCCTATATTTATATACCAAGTGATGTTATTTCTGGGTTGAATGGTAGCTCTTAAAAGTTCTTTGAGAAATCTCCAAACTGCTTTCCGCAGTGGCAGAATGAATCTACATTCCCAGCAACAGTGTATAATCATTTCCTTTTCTCCACAGCCTCACCAGTATCTGTTGTATTTTAACATTTTAAACATGTTGAGTTAATTTTTGCATATGGTTCAAAGTAGGCACCTATCTTCATTCTTCTGGATATGATTGAACAGATATCTCAGTACTATTTATTGAATAGGGAATCCTTTCCTCATTGCTCATTTCTGTTTACTTTGTCAAAAATCAGATGACTATAGAAGTGTGGCTTTATTTCTAGGATCTCTACTCTGTTCCATGGATCTATGTGTCTATGTTTTTGTACTAGTATCATGCTGTTTTGGTTACCATAGCCTTATAGTATTAGTTGAAGTCAGGTAATGAGATGCCTCTAGCTTTGTTCTTTTTGCTTGGAATTGTTTTGGCTATTCTGGCTTTTTTTTTTTTTACTCCATATAAGTTTTATAATATTTTTCCCTAATTCTGTGAAAAATGACATTGGCACTTTGGTAGAAATAACAATGAATTTGTAGATTGCTTTGGGCAGTATGGCCATTTTATGATATGGCCATTTTAATGATATTGATTCTTCCAAACTATGAGCATGGAATATTTTTTTTCATTTGTTTGTATCATCTATGATTTTTTTTAGTCATGTTTTATAGTTCTCCTTATAGAGATCTTTTACCTTCTTGGTTAGATGTATTCCTAGATACTTCATTTTTCTGCAGCTATTGTAAATGGGATTGTGTTATTGGTTTGGCCCTCAGTTTGAATGTTACTGGCATATAGAAATGCTACTGAGTTCTGTATATTGATTTTATATCCTGAAACTTTACTGAAGTCACTTATCAGTTCTAGGAGCTTTTTGGTAGAGTCTTTAGGGATTTTTGGTATAGAATCATATCATCAGCAAAGAGAGATAATTTGCCTCCTTTTTCCCATTTGGATGCCTTTTATTTCTTTCTCTTGCCTGATAGCTCTAGCAAGGACTTCCAGTACTCTGTTGAATAGGAGTGGTGAGAGTAGGCATCCTTGTCTTGTTCTTGTTCTTAAGGAAATGTTTTCAGCTTTTGCCAGCTCAGTATGATGTTGGCTGTGGGTCTGTCATAAATGAGCCTTATTATTTTGAGGTATGTTCCTTCAATGCTTAGTTTTTTGAAGATTTCTATCATAAAGGGATGTTGGATTTTATCAAAAGCTTTCTCCATGTCTATTGAAATGATCATACATTTTTGTTTTACATGCTGCTTATGTGGTGAATCACACTTATTGATTTGCCTGTGTTGAACCAACCTTGTGTCCTAGAAATGAAGCCTACTTGACTGTGGTGAATTAACTTTTTGATGTACTGCTGGATTCATTTTGCTAATATTTTGCTGAGGATTTTTGTGTCTATATTTATCAGGGATATTGGCCTGTAGTGGTACAATTCAGCTGTGAATCCATCTGTGGCTTGTTTGATTGATAGGTTTTTATTATTATTATCATTATTATTATTACTGATTCAATTTTAGAACTCAATATTGGTGTGTTCAGGATTTTGATTTCTTCCTGAGTCAATCTTGGGATGTTGTGTGTTTCCAGGAGTTTATCCATTTCCTCTAGATTTTCTAGTATGTATGCCTAGAGGTGTTCATCATAGTCTCTGAGGATCATTTATATTTCTGTGGGGAGCTAGCAGTCTACTGAATTTGTTTGTCTTTTTGAATAACCAACTTCTGGTTTCAGTGATTCTTCATATGGTATTTTGGGTCTGAATTTTTTTCAGTTCTGCTCCAATTTAAATTATTTCTTTTCTTCTGCTAACTTTGAAGTTAGTTTGGTGTTGTTTTTCTAGCTTCTCTAGCTTCTTTTCTTGTCGTCTCCAGGTGTGACATTAGACCATTAATTTGAAATCTTTCTAACTTTCTGATATAGACATTCAATGTTATGAACTTTCCTCTTAACACTGCTTCTGCTGCATCTCAGAGATTTTGGTATGTTGTATATCTGTTTTTAATATTTCAAGTAATTTTTTTGTTTCTGCCTTAATTTATTTAATTTCCATCTAATTGTGTTGTTTTGAGAGATCTTCTTGATATTTATTTCTATTTGTATTCCACTGTGGTTTGAGAGTATAGTTGGTATGATTTCAATTTTTTTGAACTTATTGAAACTTGCTTTATGGCCATACATGTGGTCTATCTTAGACTATGTTCTGTGTGCAGATAAGAATGTATATTCTTTGGTTGATGGGTGGAGTATCCTGCAGATATCTATTAGGTCCTATTGCTCATGTGTTGAATTTAAGTCCAAAATGTCTTTGTTAATTTTCTATGTTAATAATTTGTCTAATGCTGTCAGTAGGGCATTAAAATCCCCCACTATTATTGTGTAACTGTTTAAGTCTTTTGTAGGCCTAGAAGTACTTGTTTTATTATTAATCTGGGTATTCTAATATTGGGTGTGTTTATATTTAGAATAATTAAGCCTTCTTGTTGAACTGAACTTGTTATTATTATGTAATGTTCCCCTTTGTCCTTTTTTACTGTTGTTACTTTAAAGTCTGTTTTATCTAATATGAGAATAATTACCCCACTCTTTTTAATTTTCTGTTTGTTGATAGATCTTTCTCCAGCAAATCAAAGGCTTTACTTTGAGCTTGTGGGTGTCATTGTGAGTGAGATGGGTCTCTTCAAGAAAGATAGATGGGTCTTGTCTTTTTTTTTTTTTCCTAGTCAAGTTGCCATTTTATGCCTTTTAAGTGGGGCATTTAGACAATTTACATTTAAGGTTAATATTGAGATGTGAGGGTTTGATCATATTGTGAACTTGTTAGCTGGCTTCTTTGTAGTTTCTAGTGTGTGGTTGCGTCATAGGGTCTGTGGGCCATGTACTTTAATGTATTTTTGTGGTATCAGGCATTGTATTTTTATTTCCATGTTTGGAACTCCATTAAAGATCTCTTGTAAGTCTTGTCTAGTGGTAATGAATTCCCTTAGCACTTGATTATCTAGAAAATATTTTATTTTTCCTTAGCTTATGAAGCTTAGTTTGGTGGGAAATGAAATTCATGGTTGGAATTTCTTTTCTTTGAGAATGCTGAAAATAGGCCCCCAGTCTCTCCTGGCTTGTAAGGTTTCTGCTGAGAAGTCTACTGTTAGCCTGATGGGGTTCCCTTTGTACATGATCTGACCTTTTTATCTAGCTGCCTTTAAGATTTTTTCTTTAGCACTGACGTTGGACAGTCTGGTGACTATATGCTTTGGGGGTGTTCATTTTGTATAATATCTCCAGGACACCTGTATAATCCAGATGTTCTCTGAATTTCTTGTATCTGGATATCTACCTCTCTATCAAGATTAGAGAACTTTTCTTGAATTATTCCCTCAAATATATTTTCTAGTTTGTTTACTTTTTCTCCTCTCTCAGGAATGCCAATAATTCATTGGTTTAGTCATTTTACATAATCCCATATGTCTCAAAGATAATCCCATATTTCTCAAAGACTTTGTGTGCTTTTTAAATTTCTTTTTTAAAAAAAATTCTTGTCTGACTTGGTTAGTTTAAAAGGCTGGTTTTCAAGCTTTGAAATTATTTCTTCTGCTTGGTATAGTCTATTGATAAAGCTGTCAATTGTGTTTTGAAATTGCTTAAGTAAGTTTTTCAATTCCAGAAGCTCTGATTTATTTTTTTAAAGATGTTTATCTCTTCCTTCATTTCCTGGATTGCTTTAAAAGTTTTTTTGTGTGTTGATTTTCAGCCTTGTCCTGGATCTCGTTGAGCTTCCTTGCAATCCATGCTTTGAATTCTTTGTCTGTCATTTCTGAGTTTCCATTTTGTTAGGGACTATTGCTGGAAAACTAGTGTGATCTTTTGGTGGTGTTACTACATTCAGATTTTTCATAGTGCCAGAATTCTTGTGCTGGTTTCTTCTCATTTGGAGATGCTGGCAATTCTAACTTTTATAACCATTTTTGTGGGGATAAGATTTTTTCTTTTTCATTTTTTCCCTGTAATATTATTATTATTTTAAAATTTCCCTTTTCCTTCTCCCCACCAGGGGGTGTGGCTTTAAAGAATGCTGGGTAGGGTCTTTTGGTTTTGCTTTTATAGCTGTATGCACTTCTGTCAGCAGGTTTTATATTGGGCTAACCTACAAGCCAGTAGATGGTGCTTATGGGTAAGAGCCAGCTGTGGCGGATATGGCCGGGTATATACTTGATCCATGTTTACTGGGAGAAACTCTCTGCTGCCTCAGGCAATGAGCTGATCTGTGAAGTACACAGTGGTCTGAGTTCCCTGCTCAGCTCTGGAGTGGGGAGAGGGGTACAGGGGAGGCAACAATGCAAGGGGAGGGACCAGGTATGGCACAAGCACCAGTGCTGAGGGAGAATATAATGAACAGCCACCGAACACCCAGATGTGTGTCTAGATGTGGAGCTGGGAAACCTCCTTGTCCCTAAGTACTCTGCATGGGGAGGGGGTGTGGCCTAAACTGCTAATTCGGGAGACTGGGTGCTTCAGATACCTAGAGATTTGCCAGGGCATGAAGTATGGAAGGCCCTGCTGTACCAAGGTTTCTGCACAGGATGGGTGAGGTGTTTCAGGCTGCTAATCCAAGTGAGCTGTTACTCTGAATGCCTGGAGACATGCCTAGGTATGGGGCAGAGAGGGCCCTGCTGTACCACAACCTATAGGGTGGCTCAGGCTGCTAATCCAGGTGAGTAGGTGCTTTGACTGCCTGGAGAGCTGCATGGGTATGGAGCAGAGAGGCCCCTGCTACATCATAATCTCTGCACAGGAAGGGTGGAGTGGCTGCTGGTCCAACTGAGTGGGTGCTCCGAATGCCTGGTGATCTGCCAGGCATGGAGTGGAAGGAGCCCCCCTGCACCAGGATCCCTGTATAGGAAGGGTGGGGCAGCTCAGGTTGCTGATCCAGGCGAGTAGGTGCCCCAAATGCCTGGAGATCTGCCTGAGTGTGGAGCAGATAGGGCCTCATCACACCAAGATCTCAGGGCAGCAGGCCAAGATCTTGGAGCCAAAGAGGCTTCCCAGCTCCACATGTAGGCACACCTCTGGGTGCTCGGTGACTGCTGAAGGTATTCTCCCTCAGCACCCTGCAGGGACACATGCAGACAGGTTCCAGGTCACCAAGCTGGCCCTGGCTGCAAGTCTCGTTTCCCAGGAGAAACTGGGCCCAGGTTTGTGACATGGGGTGCGGGGGCACAATTCCAGCACCTACTGCTGAGGCGCTTTCCATAGCTATGTCTATGGAGGCTCCTACTCTGCTCCAAAGCACATGTTCCCGATCTCTGGCTTCAGATTAAAATGTCTATATGGCCACACTGCTGGGTTACCAAATGATGACTTTGTGTGTGCCCAGATTAAAACTGCTCCTGCTCCCAGTCTGGGAAAACGTCTGCAGCTTTTCCTAGTGTCTTTTCCTCTGAGGATCTCCAAGCCTGTCCCCAAGTTAGCTCTAGGTCTTGGGAGAAACAAAGTTTTCTCCCTGGCTTGGGTGGATTGGATCCCCAGTGGACAGGTGAGTCATGGAGGGTAGCTCTCTGCCTCTCCCGTGTTCTGGGGCTGCACTCACTCTTATCAGCTGAATGTCTTCACGGGGGCTTTTTGCTGGTGTTCTCTTCCCCAGGATCTGGGGTGTCCCATTTCCATTTTGAAATAAAGCTCACAGAGTCAATTTTTATGCACTACCTTGCTATTTCCAAGTGGCTGAGGCATGTTAAAAGCCTCTAATCCCATCTTGGAAAAAAAATGAAACAATTTTCTTTTTCTTTTTTTTCTGATGCCAGGTACTACACATTTACTTTGTTGATTCACAGATATGTTGTACTCTTTTAAATTGTCTTGAGCTTTGTTCTTGAATACAGTTAAGTTACTTTGAAACAGTCCGGCTCTCTTGGGTTTTGCTTTTAATCTTTGTTAGAAGGGACCAGAGTGGTATGTGGAGCAGCACTAAGGATTCTGCACCACTGAGGAAAGATTCCTCGGAATAGTTTACCCAAAGACCCATGAATCATAAAACCTTCCAGTTTGGCTGGTGGGAAAGGAACTATTCTTTGACCTATGTGAGCACTGGTTACTGTTCCTTCTAATCCTTTCTGAGTGGCTCTTTCTTCAGCCTCAGGGTTTTTCTCACATGCTTGCACTTAGTCTTCAGCTGAATACTCGAGTGGCACCCTCTATAATTGCCAGAGTTCTTTTCTGTAGTTCCCTTCTTTTCAGTATTCTCTCCTGTGCACCCCAGCCACCTGGTTCTCAGCTGACTTTGAGCTCTGTTTTCAGCTGACTTTGAGCTCTGTTTACTCAGGGAGTCTGCCAAACTTTACCTGAGTTCTTCCTCCATGCTCCACATCCTGGAACCTCTATCAAGACCTAAGCTAGACCAATTGCTCACTGCATTTGTTTCCCATCCCTCAAATTATTCTTCATAATCTGCTATCTAGTGACTTGAAAATTATTTACTTTTTTGTTTGCTTGTTTGTTTTTAGGAAGGAAGGTAAATCCAGTCATTGCCACCCCATCTGGGTGGGAAGCAGAAGTCCTGGTGTTAACAATATTAGTAAAAGACAAAATAGGCTGGAATAAAAATATTACTAAGAATAACTAAGGGCATTGCATAAAAACTAAAGAATCTATTTAACAAGAAATATGAAATCCAGAATCTCAAGGAGTTTCTCTCATAGAATCCAAGTTCTTTAACCACAATACAATAGATTTTAAAATCATGAACACACAGATAGCCTTATAGAATCTCACAAAATATTGATACATGATAGGGTAATTTGGGGACATAAAGAACAGACTCATGTTTGAGGATAAAAGGGTTAATACTAAGAATATATAAAGAACTTGTACAGATTGATCATAAATCCCAATAGAAAAATAGGCACAAGATTTAGCAAACATTTTGTAAAATAAGAAACATGAATGTTTTATAAACATAAAAGACACTCATTTTCCCAGTAAGCAGGGAAATGCTAGAGCAACAGTAATTTGGTGAAATCTCTAGCATATTTGACAGTTAGAACACATAATTTTTTAACACCTCCCTCCTCTATACAACAAAATTATTTTCAGTAACAATTACGAAATGAAGCTATATGCGATTTTGAAGGCACCATATAGTTCAAAGTAGATCTAGATGTTGCGTCACTTCCTCTGGTTTTGTTTTGTTTCATAATTATCTTTGTTGAACTTCACTGAGTCAATGTCATTATGTCGGATCCCCACTTCAAATCTCTTTACAAAATTCATAATAATTATG
Organism: Gorilla gorilla gorilla; assembly: GCF_029281585.2. Lineage (NCBI taxonomy): Eukaryota > Metazoa > Chordata > Mammalia > Primates > Hominidae > Gorilla > Gorilla gorilla. Next base: position 48,278,583 of record NC_073224.2, on the reverse strand, counting down.
AGCCAATACAGTCATGGCTGTTCCTCCATGTTCCTACTAGAACGAGAAAAAAATCACAACTATTTATTCTACAGTTTTATATATACCTAATAGTTTGAATTTGGATCATTTGATAAAAATCAGATATAATATTTAATGTACATCATTGTCTAATAACTAATAAATTTTAATAAACCCTTTTTTCTTAATTCATACTTTAGTTTAAAACAAAATGAATAAATTTCAATTTTAAAGATATCGTTCAGATTTAGCGTGGCATTTTATGCACGAACTAAAATTGGCACTTATCAAAGAAAAATATTAGACCTCCCAGTTTATACTCTGACTCACTGTTTTAAATATCAAACACAAATAAATACTCCAAGTGGTCACATAGAATGACAAATCTGAAATGACTCAAATTCTCTTTCTTTGCTTTTTCAGTCATAGTGCCATCCTTGTTTATTTCAAATCTACTGTTTAAACACAGGAAGATGCGGTGCCACAGGGATTGCAGATAAGGTTTGAGCAGAAGCCCAAGCAAACATTCAGGCCATTATAAACTTACTCTCGAAATGAAGGCAGAAGCCGGGTGCGGTGGCTTATGCCTGTAATCCCAGCACTTTGGGAGGCCAAGGCAGGTGGATATCTTGAGGTCAGGAGTTCGAGACCAGCCTGGCCAACATAGTCAAACCCCATCTCTACTAAAAATACAAAATTTAGCCAGGCATTGTGGTGGGTGCCTGTGATCCCAGCTACTCGGGAGGCTGAAGCAGGAGAATCACCTGAACCTGGGAGGTGTAGGTGGCAATGGCAGAGATCACCCTACTGCACTCCAGCCTGGGTGATGGAGTGAGAGCCCATCTCAAAAAGAAAGAAAGAAAGAAATGAAACGAAGGCAGGTAGCTGAATCCATGTGTATTCAGGGTTGACTACATAACTGGGAGTACTCCAATTTAACTTTCATGTAAAATATAATGTTTGTTAAAAGACAAGGAACAAATGTACTCATTTAAAGCTTACACATCTATTACTAATTTTTAATAATAACCATCACAGGGTAGGTTTTTTTTTTCTCCTGGAGAGTAGGATGGATATTGGTAGTTCATTGGAAATGATCCAAAGCTGATGACTTAAAGTCTGTGGATACCAGGAGTTAGATAAATGGCTTGTCTGGGAAGAGCCGTTCCACAGCCAAAAGGAACAAGCATAGCCGGGCCATCGGGACAGCAGTGCCAGTGAGCAACAACAGCCACGGCTCTGATGAGCCAGTGACTGCAGCAGCTCTGGCAGAGAAAGCTGTAAAGTAATTAGTGCATCTGAAAATCCATTTAGGCATCTAGTTATATGACATCTCCAGATGGGGAGAGCAGCATTCTGATTCTGAAGGACACATATTTTAAGTGGATTAAGAAAGGAAATTATTTTAAATGTAGGAAGGTATAATTAACCCGAGGACCCTGGCTGCCATAAGATATTGTTGAGGGGAAGGACTAACGGAAACTCAGAGCCCATTAGGCTTATGGCTGAATACGTGGGGCGGCCCCATCTCCCTGGGAGTATTGTTCTGTGAGTGAATTTTAATTTGTGGGACAACAAAGCTTTGTGGGGACTATGCCCCAGGCAGGCTTGTGCTCTTTCGGATGAGGACTTCATAAAAGCACCACCTACATGTGGATGCACCTGTATATGTGTGCTTAACAAATGGCTATTTCTTTGCTTTAAGATATTTGGAAATCATCTTTGGCTTTTCATGTAGGACTGGAGACAGATGCCAGAGCAAGGTTTGTGGAAGTAACAGTTACAGACTACTGCTGGGGTTCCAAAAACCAGCTGTGGAAAAAAACACAGTAAAGGGAAACTCTTCCCTGAAGAGATTAGGGACCATCGAGTATAAGGAAGGTTTGTGGCAGGAAATAGAAGAGAAAGCCAGGAGAGTTGGGAATCAGAAAGACACACATGTAAGCCCATGTAGGAGAGCTCAAGGGTTGGAGCACAGTGAGAGATTCTAGAAGGAAGAGGAAGGAACTGGACACCACACAAAAGCTGGGAGCAGTTGGACACCTCAGTCCAGAAGAATGAACACAAATGATTTCAGTGAAGTTCTCTTAAGATGAGCATCTCTGGGCCGAGACGCAGTTGACCAAGGCAAAGAGAATTGTGGAGAAGACAGCAGCCAGTGAGGATGAGGGGAAACAGGTAGACAGAAGCTGGCCCAGGTGCCAGTGGCATCTTCCTCTATTGACTATCATTATGAACCTTCCTTTACCACTTTCCTTCTATCCTTGTGCTTATCATTGCCTGGCCTTTCATTTTCACCTCTCTGTTTATCTGACAAAGTGAGCAGAAATCTTTATCCATTTTGTTTACTATGTCCCCAACACCCAACAAAATGGTGCTTGGCATTTATTGAGTCAATAAATGAACAAACATTGCACTGACATAGCTCAGTTGGGGTGGAGGCTGACCTACTCACGGATCAAGGGTCAGAGCTGACAATGACAAAATCACTGCCAGTCTAATTCAATGTATTTGTGGTACGGATTTGGCCCATTTCCTTACAAAGTAAGGTAGGAATTGGATAGAGACAGGTCTGGGGACTAGGCCAACACACGTATGTTGCTCGTTCTCCTTTCTGGAGATATTTCCCCAGGGTTAAAATGTGGCTTAATCCCAAGAAGTACTTCTTTTTCCTTTAGGTCTCCTGATGTGTAGATGCCCTGGGAGGATAGATTCTGTGAAGAGACAAATCATTAGATGGAGACACCGATGAGAAAGTCCCAAACCAAATACCTTACCTGTTTGCTGATCTGTATTTCATTGCATTAATAGGTACTTTGTTTTTGCAAAAAATTGCTGAAGGAATGGAAATCTCTCTCTCTAGTATAGTTGAGTTCTTTTTTATCTTTTTCTTACCCTCAAGTAACACTGGACATGGCTACAGTATTACAGCCTGTAATACTCTGTTTTGAGGTCACCTCATTCTTGTTTCGAGACAAACAACTAGACCAGGTCACTCCAGATAAAACAAGAAAGACTGTTCTTTTTTCACAAATTGCTAGAGGCATGTTTAATAGAAATCTAAGAAAACCTAAAGAAAGGCTCAGAGTTGTTCAAATATTGCAGGGCACTTGTGGGTACTTTGTTGTTTTGTTTTATTCTTCATATTCATAGAAAGAATCTCAAATTAGGCAGTAAGAAAACAAAATTATAAACCATAGAGAATTGAAGAAGTGGTAGAAAGACCATATTATGGGCATGAGACATAGTAGGATCTAGCAATCTTTGTAACTGCCCTCCAGGGAAGAGTAATATGGCTTTGGCTTTATCCCTTTTACTTTGAAAAATAGTCCGTTCATCTCTTTGACTGGGCAGGGTATCCTGAATGGTGCAGTACAAATATTAGTGCAAACAAATCCAAGTCAATAGCTGTGTGACCTTGGGTAAGTCACATAGCCTCTCAACTTTAGTTTCTTTTCCTTTTTTAAATCATTTGATTATTTAAAATTTTACACCAATTGGTCTGTAAGGTCATCTCTGTCCCCAGTAAAGAAAATCTTGTCCTATGTATAAGTCTTATTTTCTTGGAAGGAAACTGCATGGTAATTTAGAGGCAGTGAGATACAGAGGAAAAAAAGATAAGCTTTGGAGTCATAAAAGCTGGGTTCGAATTTCAACTCTAACTTTTATTAGGTCGGTTATCTTTATGCCTAAAGTGAAGATGGTGATATCACTTAAGTCACATGATTGTTGTAAGAACTAACTGAGATCAAATACACTATCACAAATGAAAGTACCTGGCCCAGGCCTTGACATAATAAAGGAGCTTAACAAATAGACAAGAGCCAAGTTGTCAAGGCACTGGGGAGATGGGCAGGGTGACCGCACTGCAACTGTTGCTCCCAAGTCAGGGCTGACTAATGCTGGCCCAGCTCTGGGCACCCATGTGGCATGCCCTGACAGAGCAGGTGCACTCCAGAGACCCCCTCGAAGACCTCTGGGTGGGGACGGTCTAGAGTTAAAAAGGGATCCCTCCAGAGTGTTGAACTTCAGGTCCCATCTTTAAATAACTCTTCAGCACGTAAGAAAGTGTTCTGGGAGCAAGGAGGGGAGTTGGTGGGGGAAGGAAGGTAGAGGTGGAGAAGAGGGAGATAGAAAAAGCATTTTTTGAGATCATGTTTGAATAAACAAGAACAGAATTCAAAAAAGTAGATTTCTATCAAAAACCACTCGAGAAACATGATGTGACTTGGCCATGTCTTGTTTGATTTCTTGTTCCATCGAAAAGTTGATCAGATCACTGCTTCTGTCTGATCAAAAACAAGATGTACACCTGAGAAAAATGAACAGCCTGCTGATGAGTGAAATGGTTTAAAATGGGGGTTTGATTTTGATTAGTTTGCCTTGCTGTGCTTCAGGGGGAGCTTATGCCTTCTCTTTACAATGACCATGGCTCCCCTTGGCTACCCGGGCATGATTAATATTTGAGGTCAGAGTCTGGCCTGTAGAATTCTAGCCCAATTTTACATTAACATTTTTAAGACTTCCAGGCAAATGAATACTCATGTGCACGCAGGGGTTAGATATGCACATGAGTGCTCCAGAAATGAAGGTAAAGTAACGTGGAAGGATTGATGTTTGTAACTTCAAAGTCAAGGGAATTCAAAGCTAAGCCCCAAAGAGCTGTGGTGAGTCACCAAGGCTGCACAGGATTAAGATATGCAAGATAGCCCCTCACCCAGGAATAAAAAACAGCACTTTCAGCCGAGGCAACCTGGGAAAAATTTGTTCTGGAACAAGATCATCCCAGATGCTTCTCCAAGCCTCCCAACAAGTAAGAGATGTGCCCACTGAAGCAAGACTTTCTCTGGAAGTAGCAGGTTGCTGGACGCAGGGAGTTGCTAATGGAGACTATTTTGCGGCCTCATAATTCAGGATATTGGCAAGAGTGGACACTGATTTTTTTTTCCTTCTCTTTCAGAAAAGCTTTCCCCTTTGAACAAAGCCTGTATTAATCAGAACTTCAAATCACGCATGGCAATCAATTGAGGCTGTTTAGGGCATTTACAGTAATTGATCTGCTACAAGTTCTTCACAAGTGGATTGCACTATACATACACATGTACTTTACAAAAAATTCAAAAGCCATTAGGATGTTCTCAACTTCCATCTGATAGTCTGAGGACCATTGACTAGATGTGATCCTAGAAGTGAGCTGTGCCAGCAGCAGGGGGCATTTTGATTAGACAGGAAAAAAAGAAGTTCCTCCGAAAGAGTTGTGAATTCTGGAAATGAGAGTCGAGGAAGGCTGAGCACACTTTATCATCATAATTATGAAAGTTGCCACAATGTACCAGATAATTCACAAGCAGTTACTATATCATCTAACGCTCATGAAACCAAATAAAGATTTCAAAATTCTTCACCCTGAGATTGGGCAACTGAGGCTAAGCAGGCAAGTGCTTTGCCCAAAGTGGCATTTAAATAAGTGCCAGAATTGTGATGTGAACTCAAGTTTCAGAACAAAACCACTGTGCTCCCATCCCCACCTGCTGTTCTCTATGCCACGTTGCCTCTCATTTAACTAGGTGGATGTATGTTTCCCAGAAGATTTTAGGGTAGGCCTGCCTCGAGGCTGTGAACAGAGAAGAAAAACATCTTTGATCATTTCTAGCTGTGAATTTGTTTTTTGGGGTTTTTTAAGTTTTTATTTGTTTGTTTTTTGAGAGAGAGTCTCACTCTGTCACCCAGGTGGAGTGCGGTGGCACAATCTCGGCTCACTGCAACCTCCACCCCCCGGGTTCAAGGGATTCTCCTGGCTTAGCCTCCCAAGTAGCTGGGACTACAGGCACGTGCCAACACACCTGGCTAATTTTTGTATTTTGGGTACAGACAGGGTTTCACCATGTTGGCCAGGCTGGTCTCGAACGCCTGACCACAAGTGATCCACCTGCGTTGGCCTACCAATGTGCTGGGATTATGGGCGTGAGCCACTGTGCCCAGCCAGCTGTGAATTTGTAAGTCTTCCCTTCTCGAGTGTGGAATAGGTGTCTTTGTGGAAGAAACAGTCCAAACAAAAGCTGATAGGTGCTCCTTCCAAACAAAGGGCTGAAAGATGGAGAGTTTGGGAGCAGGGAGCACGGGTAAAGCAATGACACATCTATGTAGGTGAGTGGCCTGGAGCAGTGAGAGCAGCAGCAAGGAAGCCAGTGCTCCCTGTTAGCTCAGATCCAGGGAACACAGGTAGAACCAGGCTGCAAAGGCAGCCATATGCAGTATGGGGAATACAAGTGGCTCAATCATAGAACCTCATCAGTTATTCTAGTACTGAGCAAGAAACCACTTTGGCAAACATTCTTAGGGAATTCCCCAGCTGAGAGTTCTTTTTGTCCTTACACAGAACCAGCTGAAACCACTGGGCCTTGGTTCTAAAGCCCAATACCACATTCCTGGTTCTAATCTTAACTTTTCTTTTAACAACTCATTTTCAAGTTCTTTTAACAACTCATTTTCTTGAGGGTCCTCAAGTATATGTAATCATTCTATGTTACAACTTGTGATATGGATGGCAGATTCATAGGCACTTGATGTCAGAACCTAAGGTTTAACCACTACATCATGTGGCCTCCTGTGTAGTGATGAGCTGACTGTCGTTAGACAAACTCCTTACAGACTTTAAGTCAAATTTCTCTTCCTTCCTCTTCCTCTCTGTCCTCAAAAGACAACCAACTTAAAAAGAAGCATGAAACTAAAAATAGATCATAGACTCAAATATTTAACTTAAAGCTATAAAACTTCTGTAGCAAATGTAGGAGAAAATGTTTGTGACCTTGGGTGAAACAAAGATTCCTTAGATATGACATCAAAAGCATGATCGATAAAAGAAAACATTGACAAATTGGACGTTCGAAAAATTGAAAACCTCTGTTCTTCAAGGGACACTATTAAAAGAATGAAAAGATAAGTCACAGAATAGGAGAAAATATTTGTAAAACACAAAAGATATGTATCCAGAATATAGAAACACTCTCTAAACTCAATAAGAAAACAAACTACCCAATTTTAAAAATGGCCATTTAAAAAAAAAGATATTAGAGAATGATATTTAGAAAATGCAAGTTAAAACTATGGCTGAAATATCACTATACAACTCTCAAAATAATTAAAATTTAAAAAGGAATTTAAAAAAAACAACAACAATTCCAAGTGCTGACGAGGATGCAGAGCAACTGGAACTCTCATGCATTGCTGGTGGGAATCCCCATTGCTACAGCTATTGGGGAAAACAGTTTGAACTTATAAAGTATTCAAGTCACTAATCATCAGGGAAATGCAAATCATAACCACAGTGAGATATCATCTCATCCCAGTTAAAAAGCAAAAGATGAGGATGCAGAGAAAAGGGAACTCTCATACACCGTTGGTAGGAATAAATTAGTATGGTTAAGTAGGGAGAACAGTAGGAAGGTTCCTCAAAAACCTAAAAATGGAACTACCATAGGATCCAGGAATTGCACTACTGGGTATTTATTTAAAGTAAAGGAAATCATGTCAAAGAGATATCTTTACCTCCCCTTTGCCCCACCACTCAGGTTTATTGTAGCATTATTCACAATAGCCAAGACACGGAATAAAACTAGGTGTCTAACAACAGATGAATGGATAATGAAAATGTGGTATATATACATGATGGAATGCTATCTGACCATAAAAAGAATGAAATTCTGTCATTTGTAGCAACATGGATAAGCATGGAGGACATTAAGTAAAATAAGCCAGAAACAGTTAAACACTGCATATTCTCACTCAGATGCAGAAACTAGAAAAGTTAATCTCATAGAAGTGAAGAGTAGAATAGAATTTACTAGAGGCTGAGAAGGGTAGGAGGAAAAGGAGGATAGAGAGAGATTTGTTAAAGAATACAGAATTACAGCTAGGTAGGAGGCATGAGTTTTAGTGTTCTATAGCACTGAAGGATGACTCTAGTTAACACTGATATATATTTTCAAATAGCTAGAAGAGAGGATATTGAACGCTCCCAACACAGATGATAAATGTTGAGATGAGGGACATGCTAATTACCCTGATCTGATCACTATACACTGTATGTATTGAAATAATCACTATGTCCTCCATAAATACATACAATTATTATGTGTCAATTAAAAATAAACCCTGCAATCCCACTATTGGGTATTTACCTAAGAAAAATGAAATCTTAGGTTCACACAAAAACTTGTATGCAAATTTTTAAAGCAGCTTTATTCATAATTACCCCAAACTTGAAACAATGTAAATATCATTCACTGGTGAATAAAAAAAAAACCTCTGGTTTAGCAATAAAAAGGAACGCGCTACTGATAAACGCAACAACATGGATGAATCTAAAATGCATCATGCTAAGAGAAAGCCAAAATTGAACAGCTAAATACAGTGTAATGCTATTTTTTTGACATTCTGAAAAAGGCAAAACTACAGAAAACTGATCAGTGTTGGATAGGACTGAGGCGAGGGGGTAGGGGTGGGTGATGAAAGAGCATGGGGGGATTTTTGGTTGCTATGGAAATTTTCTATATCTTGATTGTGGTGGCGGGTATACGTGCATGTATACATTTGTCAAATTATAGAATGGTACACAAAAAGTGAATTATACCCCAATAACAGGAGGAGGAGGAGAAGGAGGAGAGGCAATGACAGCCACCGAAGTAGCAGCATGAAATCAAGTAGAGCTTTCTTGAGCAGAAGGAGACCATTATTGCAGGTTAGATCTGTTAACAATCTGGGTGGTGGCTGAGCCAGCATTTCTACCAAGTATGAGGCAGACGCCTCAAATCTCACCATGATTTTCTTTTGTGTCACCCCCAAAGTGTTAATACACATAAGTTGTCGATAAAGGGAACTTCTGAGAAAATGCAGACGGGAGCAACAAATAATTCAAGGCATTAGTGCTGCACTACCTGCATTCATGTCTGGTCGTGGAGGGGAGAGCTACGGGTTCCCTGACATTTGCTTTTATAGATAGAACTGGGGTTTCTAGGACCTACATTGGCAAGAGGGAGAAATAAATGTCCATGAACCTGGTCTGATAGATTCTCTATAACTTAAAACAATGGCCTCTAAATTATCCATCCTCTATGCCAGGCAAATGCCATTTCCTTTTCTTTTATAGCTTTTGACTTTTCTGTTTAAAGGACACTTGGTATTCTTTCCTCCCCAGTTGCGACGTGAGTTGGGTGGAGGGATGAGGGAAACAAGAAAGAAGATAATTCTCAGTATTGCTGATGGGTGAGATGAACAAGATGCAGGAAGCATCTTTGCATCTGCTGGGAAGGGCACAGGCTCAAGGAAACAGGGATGCGATGAGTGGCAAACAAAAAGCTGCCAAGTGGGCCATTTGGCAACCTGGGGAAGAAAAATTATATATTTATTATTTATTTGTTTGTTTATTTATTTATTTATTTTTGAGACGACGTCTCACTCTCCTTACCCAGGCTGGAGTATAAGTGGTGTAATTACAGCTCACTGCAGCCTCAACTTCCTGGGCTCAGGAAAATGACATTTTTAAAGAGGCAGTATATGAGTGGCAAAAATTTGGGTCTCTAGAGTCAGGAAGATGTGTCTTCAAGTCCTGGCTGCTTATGTGCTGTATGACTGCTCTAAGCCCTGGTTTCTTCATTAATTGTTGTGGATGCAATAGTATCTATATTATAGAGAGGTTGCATGGGTAGAACCTATAAGTATACAGATCTTATCACAGTACCTGGCACATGGCTATGCTTAACAGCTATCTAAAGTATTTTTTATTGCCAATTTGATCTTGACTGTATAGATCCAGGAACATTAAACAAAAGGCTGAATAATGACCCAGGCAATCCAGATCAGGTATGCAGTCAACCTGATTGACTGACACCATAGCTTCCATTTGTTTTCTTTTTCCCTGTCACTAGCATGGTTAGGGCTTAACCCACCTGCATACACATTTAGCAAACACAATCAGGCAGTTAGTCTGAATTGCCTAAGTATAAACTGTCTTCCAGTTTGATGTTTCTGGGCTTAGACAATGAAATAAAATGTGCAAAGCTCTTCTGGTTACTTAAGCTAGACTGTCCCAAGAAACTTGTCTAAATGCAAAAGTGGCTAGCTTCTCTACATCTGCTAGGAGATCAGGGTGGCAAGTAATACCATGAAGTACCTACTGAGATTCTCTTAGAAGCTGCAGGGAGCAAGGGTTTAGATATGAGTTTAGGAAATCAGACCATAGAGCCCCAGGCCCCAAACTCTGTGCCAGGGTGCCCTGGGGTGCCACGGTAAACTCACAGAGGTATCTCAGGATATTTTTAAGTTTCTAAGGAAATACAGTGATATCTGACATCTATCAAACACTGTGCAAAATGATAGCTAGAAGTAGTCCACAATTCTAACATTAGATCACTCAGCATTTCTTTCGGTGAGATCATGGTTTTGCAAAGCTAGATTATTGGTGGTTGTGAGAAAAAGACAAGCACTGTGCAAAAATCAAGGTGAAACAGGAAATGGGAGAGATAGTGTTTTTCTAATTCCACAGTTTGAGACATCGTGCAGTGCCCAATAGCACGTCTATCCCATTAGCAAGTAATTGTTGTTATTCAAGAAGGAAACTAAATGCTATTTCTCTTTCAATTTATGTGTATTATTATTATTTTTAAATGGCTACAGTGTTGTTAAGACATAAATACCCACGGAGTTTTTTGGACCTAACTACTTAATAAATAGAACTGTTAGGTATTTCTTTTGGCCTATAGAACTGTGAAAACACTTTCCTAAAACATTAAGGATGCCATGAATGAAAAAGGTTTGGGAACCTCTGATAGAAAGTACCCTGAAGATGCTTTCACATTGTACACATTGTAGTACACATTGGCTGATAGCTGTCCCCAGCCCAAGTCCTGGAAACAGCTAAGTATGAGTAAGCTAGATGACCACAGAATGTTGAAAATGCAAAAGGCCTTTAAAATCTTCCTGGTTAGCACCCTCAGGCTAGCAACCAGAGTCCTTGAGATGCCTTGCCCAATCCTATTTTTTCTTTGTCTGGGTTGCAAAAGGAGGGAGAAGGGAAAGGCCAAGGTGTGGAGGGGGCAGTACTGGAGAGGTGCAATCCCTGAGAAAGCAAATAGGGCTGACTCAATAAGAGAAGGTGACATCGAGTCACGAAAATCACACACCTGCTGTGTCTTCCCCCGTCAGTAGGGTGGGTGGGCAGTGGATCAAGAGTAACCTGAGGGGGCTTTAAGGATGCCTTAACACAGACAACCCTGAATTCTTCATAAGAGAAAGAAAGGCGGAAGCAGGGTTCTGGCACGTGGGGCCTGTGCTGCTGTGTTCCAGTGTCTGGCTCCAAGAGGCTCTTGCCTTGTTTGTTTGTTCCTCAAGGGTAGGCTGGGACATTCATATCACAAGAAATCACCTCTATCTAAATTAAATCTCCCCTGTCTCAAAGAGGCAGGGCTGGGATCTGCAAGGGGAGTGGTTTGGGTTTTGTATTCTTGCGTGCCTAGCATTAAGTCAGCATCTGCATCAGTAGCACATGGCTGAACAGGAGTGTCCATGGCTGTTTGTAAAGTGGAGGTGGGTTGGGGTGGAGGGTGGCGGGGGCTTGTGGCAAGAAAGGGAAAGGATTCAGAGCCCTGGGGCAGGTTGTCAAGGTCAGGTGTGGAGGTGCTGCAGTTTACCTAAATGTTAGGAGATGGGCTCCCTGTCAGATAATGCAAACTCAATTATATCTGTAGGGATTCTAGAGGTCAGCAGAGCTGAGCCTGGTTATCTGTTTGCAAGACACAAAGCAATATCCAGATAAATTGCTAATGAAAGAGAGCTATGTAGACCTCTGTTCGGCCACCTAGAGACTGGTATATGGAAGAGACATATTTACAAAGTTCAGAGCTTAAAGGAGGCAGCCTGGTGTGGTGGAAATAGTTCTGGTTTAGGAGTTAGGCATTGAGGGGCGTTAGTCCTGCTCAGCTGCTAATTAGCTGTGTGACCTCTGGTAACTCATTTTGCTTTTTCAGACATCAGCTCCCCATCTGCCCACACACAGGGCTGCTGAGAGGCCAGGGTAACATAATAAATGTGACCATTTATCAAATGCTTTCTAAGTGCCACGTGCAGTTTCAAGCACTGCACATACTTTATCTCATTTAACCCTCACAGGCCCTATCTGAGGTAGAGATTAACATAATGTATAATCAAAAGTAGAGATGAGGAGGCTGAGGTCATGTTGATGGAACTCATGTGCTCATCTCTCTGAGCACCATGGCATAGTTGGGAGGCTTAAGTGTTCCTAAGTTTCTGATGTAGTCGATCTGGGGTGGGGCCCATATATTTGTGATTTAATAAGTGCCTGGGTCATTCTGATGTGAGCGGTTCGTGAAGTCCTGTTTAAAAAATACAATTGTCCCTACGTATATGTGGGGTATTGGTTCCAGTGTACCCAGATCTGCACATACTCCAGTCCCACAATCTGCCCAGCAGAGCCCATGTACACAAAAAAGTCAGCCCTCCATATGTGTGAGTTTTGCATCCTGAGATACTTTATTTTTGATCCACCTTTGGTTGAGAAAAATATCCCTATATACATGGACCTGTGTAATTCACACCCATGTTGTTCAAGGGTCAACTGTATTTCCCTAAGCCATATTGCCCCACTTCCACTCTAGAAACCATAACGTGACTTACCCATATGAGGAAGGTGTTGACCAGAGGACACCTTGGAGTTCAGAGGCCATCAAATGTAGGTTGAGAGAGGAACATCAGAGAATGTGTGTCCTTCTGGGGTCCCAGATCCTGGCCATGGTCTCAGACCATCACCCTTGGAAGCCTATAACATGTGCAGTGAGGCTGCCAGGGCAGCTTGGTGGTTGAGTGGTTCTTCTGCACAGGAAGGTAAGTAAGGCCCATGGTTCCTACCCACTCTGTCCATCATTAATTACCTCATCTCCTATGTGCAATTAGTTTAGGATTTTTGCCTGTAGTATCTTCTTTGATCCTTTCACAACCACTTTATAAAATGAATAAGATTTCCCTATTTTATAGACAAGGAAATTGAAGTTCTGAGAGGAAAAATGCCTCACCTCAGAGGTCTGGTCTCACAGCTGGTAAGTGGTGGGGTGTGGACTGGAACCCCATTCTTCTTGCATTAAGTCAAGTGCTCTTTTCAGTACCCCATGGCTGTTTACCAATGACAGCCCCACCATAGGCACAATGGGGCAACAGAAGGAATGGGAAGCAGCATCCTTGCCCTTGAGTAGTTTATAATTTAGTTGGATGATAGGAGTAATGCAACCAGAGGATAATAGAGTGGTCTGGCTGACCCAAAGAGAGCCAAGAACAAATTCAGCCATTAAGAACCTTTCATAATCGGGCATATGTCTGTGTTTGTGATTCAGAAACAACACTGATTGCACCACATTCAAAGGTGATGTTTCCTTAGGCTGGATAGGCTGATTTAGGTCTCCTCTGCTTATAATCCTTCCATGGTCCCCCCTGCTCATAGGATGAAGTCCAGAGCCCACCTCCCTATCCAGCCTCATCTCGTGCCATACTGCCCTTCTCTGTGTTCTTAACAGTTTCCCTTGTCTGGGGTACTTGTTCCTTGCCATGCACCTGTCCCTTTCCTCCATCACCTCTTTTTTCCAAAAGCGCCTCCATCACCTCACCTTTCCAAAGAGAGGTGATGGGGGAAAGGGACAGGTGCATGGCAAGAAACAAGTATCCTTATCAATCATTCAGGTCTCAGTTTAAATCCCCCTTTCTTAGAGAACTCTTCTTTCCCATTCCCTCACAGTGAGATAGGTCCCCAACCTGTTGTATGCCCACAGAGCATCCTGGACATTTTCTGTGAAGCACTCATCACAAATCTAATTGAAATTTAATATTTGTCTCCTCTACTTCAAGTTCCACGGGTCAAATATTGTGCCTATTTCATTAACAACTATATCCCTAGTACCCAGTGACTGGCACATAATACAGATTCAAATATCTGTTGCATCAATGAATGAACTAATAAATGCGGGGACAGGCGGGTGGTTGAAACATCGAATGAGTAGTAGAAACTGAAAGATCTGTGTTTCAGGGATGCAAGCCAGTATACAGTGCTCATTTCAGTTCAGTGAATTTTTACTGGCAGTGTGCTAGGCAAAGAACAAAAAGATGAATAAGACCTGGTTCCTTACAATCAGGCTTACAAAAGGGAGAGATGCAAACAAAAGACAGTAGCATATGTGTTTTCTTTTTGAAAAATTGGTATACTTAGCTTTCCCAAAGGTTAGAGCCCAAAGCCAAATGCCCGTGGTTAAGAATTCTTTCCAATGGCCTGCATTAGACCCCTTCAGGATATAAGAGGAAAAAGGAGAGGTCTTCAGAGAGGATATTTGGAAGGAGACAAGGCCTTCAAAGCCAGAGGCAGGTCCCATGATATCTGGTACCTAATAATTTTGGTATTGCAGCATTTGTACCATCTGGGAACTTGTTGGAAGTACAAATTTTTGGGCCCTAACCTAGATTCACCAAGTGAGAAACTCTGGGGTGGAGGTACCCAGCCAGTGGTGCTGGAGCTGCCTCGTATAAACCCATGAAAACAGATGATGCACATTCCTTTCCAATTCCATGGTCAGTGAGGGCGTATTGGTAGTTTGAGCCTGGCTGTTGTGAGAGTATTTGCACCACAGAAATTGGCAAATGCAAATTAGATCTTTTCTTCCTAAGAAAGCCAATTGTTAAAAATTTACCAGTATTCCATTTGCCCAGAAATCCATGCTTTAACAAGGCCTCCAGGGGATTCTGGTATCTTCTAGTTTTTCCTTCCCAACGCTAAGGGCATCCAAAATTTAGGTTTGTGTGGATTTCATGAGCCTGAGCTTGGATGCCTCCAGAAATTGTTTGTTCGTGGTTATGACATGAGTATTAGTAAGGGAACAACTGTTCCTCCTCCAGGGATCTCATCTCCTGCTCCCCTTTCTTTCACCCCATAAAAAGGAGGATACTGAGGGTGAGAAGTGACTGTAGAATGGCTGTTTTTGTCCCCACGTCCAACATTGTTGAAAAGAGACCTGATTTGCAAACAAAGATTATATAGCTGTGAATCTCGGCAGGCTAAAAACAGCCCCATTCTGTCTAGATAGCAAATTGAGGCCTTTTTTAAAAAACAAAATTCAGAAACACTCTGGATGATGGTGATTTACTGAAATAACCAAATCCTGAATTCTGCCTGTATCAGCACTGTGCTCATCACACACCTGCATATGGTCCCTCAGAACAGACTGACGTGCATTAAGCAAGGAAAGATGAATACAGAAGTAGACAAAAGTTGCTGTGAGCAGTTACATCTCCCACTACTGCAGAGGGGTGAGGGTGGGAGGTAGAAAGTCTTCTATCTTTTAAAACAAAAAATGCTTCATCTGTTTAATCAAATGTATTATTCATTGAACCAGGTATATTGGCTAATGAACCAGATAGTTCCCCTAATGAGTCAAGCAGATCACCTGCTGAAAACATTTGCAATACTGATTCATTCCTCAGCTGTGTTCTGTCTTCTAAAGGCAAGGGGTTTAACCTGGGTCTTGGCTCCAGCCCCAACCGATGCTTATTTTGTGGCTAGTCTTGATCAGAAATAAAGTACGTACTTACATTATGGAGGAGCGAAAACTAGAAATTTGATTGACCACCTACAAAGAGCGTCTTATACACTTGCTGCCATTGTTACTTCCAGGGGTTGCAATCCAGACCCCAAGAGAGGGTTCTTGGATCTCAAGCATGAAAGACTTTGGGACAAGTCCACAGAATAGGCAGAGCAGCTCCAAGGGCTGCTGGTTGGCTATTTCTATGGTTTTATTTTATCATATGCTAAATAAGGGGTGGATTATTCATGAGTTTTCTGGGAAAGGGGTGGGGAATTCCTGAAACTGAGGGTTTTTCCCCGATTAGGACCATATAGGGTAAATTCTGGCTATTGCCATGGTATTTGTAAACTTGTCATGGCTCTGGTGGGGGTGTCTTTTAGCATGTTAATGTATTATAATTAGCCTATAATGAGCAGTGAGGACAACCAGAGGTCACTTTTGTTCCCATCTTGGTTTTGGTGGATTTTGGCCGTCATCTTTACTGCAGCCTGTTTTATCAGCAGGATCTTTGTGACTTGTATCTTGTGTCCACCTTCCATGTCATCCTGTGACTAAAATTGCCTCACCTCTTGGAAATACAGTCCAGCAGGTCTCAGCCTCATTTTACCCAGCCCTATTCAAGATGAAGTCACCTGTTCAAATGCCTCTGACACAATCTGTAATAATTTGTTGCCAGGAAATAGAAATGGGTGTTCATTTCATTGATTTTGTAATACAATACCTGGCACTTAGTTGATCCTTGATAAGGTTTGTATATATGGACAGAGAAGATGGATATATTAGTCCATTTTCACACTGCTGATAAAGACATACCCAAGACTGGGAAGAAAAAGAGGTTTAATTAGACTTACAGTTGCACGTGGCTGGGGAGGCCTCAGAATCAAGGCACTTCTTACATGGCAGCAGCAAGAGAAAATGAGGAAGATGCAAAAGTGGAAACACCCAATAAAACCATCAGATCTTGTGAGACTTATTCACTACCACAAGAACAGTATTGGGGAAACTACCCCCATGAATCAAATGATCTCCCACCAGTTCCCTCCCATAACACATGGGAATTATAGGAGTGTAATTTGAGATGAGATTTGGGTGGGGACCCAGCCAAACCATATTATTCCACCTGTGGCCCCTCCAAATCTCATGTCCTTACATTTCAAAACCAATCATGCCTTTCCAACAGTCCCCCAAAGTCTTAACTCATTTCAGCATTAACCGAAAAGTCCACAGTCCAAAGTCTTGTCTGAGATAAGGCAAGTCCCTTCTGCCTATGAGCCTTTAAAATCAAAAGCAAGCTAGTTACTTCCTAGATACAATGAGGGTACAGGTATTGGGTAAATACAGTCATTCCAAATGGAAGAAATTGGCCAAAACAAAGGGGTTACAGGGCCCATGCAAGTCCTTGCAGAATCCAGCAAGGCAGTCAAATTGTAAAGCTCCAAAATGATCTCCTTTGACTCCAGGTGTCGCATCCAGGTCATGCTGATGCAAGAGACGGGTTCCCATGGTCTTGGGCAGCTCCACCCCTATGGCTTTGCAGGGTGCAGCCTCCCTCCCAGCTGCTTTCACAGGCTGGCATTGAGTGTCTGTGCTTATCCATGCAAATGGTGCAAGCTGTTGGTTGATCTACCATTCTGGGGTCTGGAGGATGGTGGCCCTCTTCTCACAGCTCCACTAGGTCATGCCCTAGTAGGGACTCTGTGTGAGGGCTCTGACTCTACATTTCCCTTCTGCACTGCCCTAGCAGAGGTTCTCCATGAGTGCGCCACCCCTGCAGCAAACTTCTGCCTGGGCATCCAGGCATATCCATACATCTTCTGAAATCTAGGTGGAGGTTGCACAATTCTTGACTTCTGCACACTCAAAGGCTCAACACCACGTGGAAGCTGCTAAGGCCTGGGGCTTCCACCATCTGACGTCACAGCCCGAGCTCTACATTGGTCTCTTTTAGCCATGGTTGCAGTGGCTGGGATGCAGGGCACCAAGTCCTTAGGCTGCACACAGCACCCTGGGCCTGGCCCACAAAACTATTTTCTCCTGAGTTTCTGGGCCTGTAACTGGAGAGACTGCTGTGAAGACCTCTGACATGCCCTGGAAACATTTTCCCCATTGTCTTGGGGATTAACATTTGGCTCGTCATTACTTAGGCAAATTTCTGCAGCCTGCTTGAATTTCTCCTCAGAAAATGGGTTTTTCTTTTCTATCACATTTTCAGGTTGCAAATTTTCTGAACTTTTATGCTCTTCTTCCCTTATAAAACTGAATGTCTTTAACAGCACCCAGGTCACCTCTTGAATGGTTTGCTGTTTAGAAATTTCTCCCACCAGATACTCTAAATCATCTCTCAAGTTCAAAGTTCCACAGATCTCTAGGGCAGGGGCAAAATGTTGCCAGTCTCTTTGTTAAAACATAACAAGAGTCAACTTTGCTCCAGTTCCCAATAAGTTCCTTATCTCCATCTGAGACCATCTCAGCCTGGACCTTATTGTCCATATAGCTATCAGGCTTTTGGTCAAAGCCATTTGACAAGTCTCTAGGAAGCTCCAAACTTTCCCACATTTTCCTATCTTCTTCTGAGCCCCCCAAACTGTTCCAACCTCTGTCTATTACCCAGTTCCAAATTCACTTCCACATTTTCAGGTATTTTTTCAGCAACACCCCACTCTACTGGTACAAATCTCTATTAGTTCATTTTCATGCTGCTGATGAAGACATACCTGAGACTGGGAAGAAAAATAGGTTTAATTGGACATACAGTTCCACATGGCTGGGGAGGCCTTAGAATCATGGCAGGAAGTGAAAGGCACTTCTTACATGGTGGCAGCAAGAGAAAATGAGGAAGATGCCAAAGTGGAAACCCCTAATAAAACCATCAGATCTTGAGAGACTTATTCACTACCACAAGAACAGTATGTGGGAAACCACCCCCATGATTCAAATTATCTCCCACCAGGTCCCTCCTACAACATGTGGGAATTATGGGAGTAAAAGTCAAGATGAGATTTGGGTGGGGGCACAGCCAAACTATGTCAATGAGTAAATAAATGAATGATTGAATGAATAAACAAATGTTTAAAAAATGTGGTCTTACAGATTTTACTTTTATTTGCAAGTCTGATTTAGTTTTTCTGCTAAGGCAAATTCTACCTTGCCTCTCTTAAGGAACTGCAGAAGTTTTCTGCTGACTTTCTTAATTCTGTGGAACCAGCAGGGTTATTGCTATAACTAATATCTATAACTATGGTTGATGTATCAGGTTGAGAATTTGAAATACACAGGGCATGAGTTTTCCATTTTGTTTGCCTTAGAGGGGACAAAGATGAAAGCTCATCAGGGTTTTTACTTTCCTGCTGCCAGTCCTGAGTTGGGGAAGGTGCTCTTACCCATCATTCTAGCCATCCAGGCCACATTGCTCCCAATTATATAAAGAGATCCATAGTGTATAAACTCCCCACACCACTCCAGACAGATTGGATTTTCATACCCTCAAGCCTCACAGGAAACTGGGGGGACAGGGGCCATACTGAGCCCATGCTCTATGACGGATATTATATATATTAGCTCATTTAATCCTCTCAACAAGGATTGTAAAATAATTATCTCATTTTACGGAGAAACAAATGGGTTTGGGGGGAGTTAAGTATTACAACTTGTTCAAGATGACATAGTTCAATAATAATAGAACTGACATTTGAACAGGCTTCACATTCTTTTTACTTTTCCAACTTGCTTTTTGGTCCTTGAGAATTCTAATTATAGAAAAACACAAAAAAACTAATATACACCTGTGTAAGAATGTGAGCAAGCAAAACTTTAGTACAGGTTCAGCTGTGTTAAGCAGCAGAAGTCAGGTTAGCAATGAGCAAGGAAAGTTACTGCTGCCTAAGTAACTTAGTGGGTTGTTGGGGCTTTGCCAACAAATGATACCACTTCCTAGACTCATGGGCACTTGCTGAGATGCCTAGAGTCCTCCCTGCTGTTGGGCTTTCCTCCTTGCCTTATACCAACTGTGAACAATTTTCCTAGTTACATGATATGACCACTAATCCCATTATAACTATTACTACTGCTAAAAACTAGCAGCTAACATTTATTGAGTACTTACTATGCTATGAAATCTGAATCAACTTCTTTTTGGTTAGTGTTTTCATTGTGTATTTGTTACCATCCTTTGCTTTTAAAGATTTAGATCTTTATATTTGATGTGGGTTTTTTGAAGATAGCATGTATTTGGTCTTTCCTTTTTATTAAATCTGACAATCTTTGCTTTTCAGTTGTGATGTTTAGACCTTTCATGTTCAGTGTAAATATTGGTATGGTCACATTTAAATGTGAAGTCTTGCTAGTTGCTTTCTATTTTCCAATCTGTTATTTGTTACTTGTTTCTTTTTCTGCCTAATTTTGAATTGAGTACTTTATTGTAATTCCATCTTATTTTCACTCTTGACTTTTTAGTTATACCTGTTTCTGAATTTTTGTTAGTGGTTGCTTTATGGTTTACATTGTACCTCGAATTTATCACAGTCTGTCTTAATATACCACTTCATGTAAGCTTAAGAACCTTTCCAGTGTCATCTTCCATTATTCTCTCTTCAATCCTTTGTCCTATTGTTTTAATACACTTTATTTCTGCACGTTATAACCCATTAACTATACTACTTTTGCTTTAGACAGCCAATTTCCTTTTAAAGTGAATGAAATAAGAAAAATAAAGACTTTTATGATTACCTTTATTTTCACCATTTCTAGCACTTCTTGTTTCTTTAGGTAGGTCTAAATTTTCTGTTTGATATCATGATTCATCTGTGGAAGGACTTACATTTCTTGTAGTGTAGTTCTACTTTCAATGCATTCTGTCTGCTTTTGTTGGCCTCAAAAAACCTATTATGCATGTGTTTTCAAAAGATATTTTTGTTGGGTAGAATTCTTCACTGATTATTTTGCCTACTTATCCAATTAACTACTGAGAGAGTGACAGTAAAATTCCTAGCTAAAATTGTGGATTTGTCCATTTTTACTGTATTCTGTCAATTTTCTGCTTCATGTATTTGTATGATTTGCTCCTAGATTGCTATGTCTTGTGGGAAGTTGACCCCTTTATCTCTAGGAAATAGTTTTCTCTGTCTCTGGTAATTATCGTCAACTTGAAACCTACTTTGTCTGATATTAATATAGCCACATCAGCTCTCATACGCTTTGCATTTGCAGGGTGTATTAGTTATCTATTGCTGTATAACAATATTACCACACACTTAGTGACTTCAAGCAAATTGATTTTTCAGAGTTTCTGTGGATCAAGAGTCTGGTCATAGCTTAAATGGGTCCTCTGCAAGGTTACAGTCATGATTATTGACCAGGTGTTTTGCTGGCAGTTGACTGTAGGACAGAGTCCCTCAGTCCAACAGGATGTAAGTAACTGAACTTTGCCAATAACCACTTGAGTTTGGATGTGGATCCTTCCTGTCAAACCCGGAGATGAGAACCCAGCCCTGGCCAATAATAATTGCATTCTTGCAGACAACTCATCTAAGCCATGACCAGACTCCTGACCCACAGAAACTGAATATTCAATGTGCTTTAAGCCACTAAGTGTGTGGTAATATTGTTAGGCAGCCATAGATAACTAATGCACCATGCAAACACTAAGCATGAAAGCTGATGTGGCTATATTAACATTAGACAAAGTAGGTTTCATGTTAAAGAGAATGACTAGAGACAGAGAGAAGCATTTTCTAAAGAGAAGAGAAGGTATAAGCTGAAGTAAATAATATTTACTCCATGTGTTAGTCACTCTTAATTCCTAGCTGATTGCTGGCAGGAGGTTACCCTCAGCTCTTTGCCATATGGGCCTCCCCAGCATGCCTGCTTGCTTCGTCAAAGCCAGAAAGAGAGTCTCCTAGCAAGATAAGTGTTCCATGATTACAATGCATAATACTGTAAGTGACATCTCAACTTTGCCGTATTCTATTGATTAGAAGCAAGTCTTTGGTCTTGTCCACACTCAAGGGGCAGGGATTACACAATGGTATGAACATGGGGTGTCAGGAATTGTGGAGGCCACTTTCAAATATGCCCATCCCATATGGTACACATTTCTCTGCCCTTTGACTTTCAACCTGTGTCTTTATGTTTAAAGTGTGCTAGTCATAAACAGCATACGACTCACTCTTCCTTTGTTATCAAGTCTGGAAATCTCTACCTTTTAATTAGCGCATTGGTTCATTGGAATTTAACTTAATTATTGATATGTTTGTATTTGTCTATCATCTTGTATGTTTTAAAAACTTTGTTTCATTGGCTTTTTGTTACCCAACTCCCCATTTCCTACCATTTTTTTGGTGAATAATAGCAGTTTTTAGTTTTCTACTTTATCTCCTCCGTTATCTTTTTGTATTTTTTTTTGTGTTATTTGTGTGTATGTACATATGGTTGGGTAAGAAGTTTTAATATGTCTTTTTATCTTATCAGAGTCTGTCTTTTAAAAAAATTATACTACTTTTTAAACAATGTAAAAACCTTAGAACAATATACTTCCAATCGCCATTCTCCTGCCTTTTGTGTTTCTTTTATCATCTATTTCACTTTTGCATAGATTAAAACTCCTCAATATATCGTTACAATGTTTACTTTAAACAGTCAGCGGTCTGATTTATGGACATATTTACCATTCCTCATGTTTTTCATTCCTGCAGAACTAGGTTTTTACCTGGTGTCATTTCCCTTCAGTGGGAAGAGCTTCTTTTGCATTTCTTATCATGCACATCTGCTGAAGCCAGAGAATCTAAGCTTTTGTCTGCTTGAACTTGTCTTTATTTTGCCTATATTTTTGAGAGATATTTTCTCTGGGTATGGAATTCTAGGTTGATAATTTTTGTTTTTTAAATGTTTTTCTTACAGTGCTCTAAAAGTGTCTTTCCATTGTCTTCTGGTCTATATTATTTCTGATGAGAGGGCAACTGTCATTCTTATTTTTTTCTCTGCATGTAATGTGGTTTTTTATTTCCTGTCTGTTTTCAGATGTGTTTAAATGTAGTTTTGTTTGTATTTATTCAATATGCTGCTTATTATGGATTCTTGTTTTTTATTCATTTTGGAAATTTCCTAGCCTCTTCAAACATTTCCTCTGCCCTTTTTTTTTTGTCTCTTTTTTCACTCTGGAGTTTTAATTACACAAATGATAGTTCATTTAATAATGTGCCATAAAGCTCAAATGCTCTGTTCTTTTTTAAAAAACATTTTCCTTTATATGTTTCATTTTGAATAATTCATATTGACTCGTTATCAAATTCACTAATTATTTTCTCTGGTCTTGTCGGCTGATGACTCATTGAAAGATTCTTCATTTCTTGCATGGTATTTTTTTTTCTTAGCATTTCCATCTGGTTTTTCTTTTTTCATAGAAAGTATAAACTGTCTCTGCCAACTTTCCTCATCCATACTCTCATGTTGTTCATCTTTTATAGACAATTGTGTAACATATTGATCATATAACATGTAACGATAACTTAGTTATCTTAAAGTCTTTCTCTCATAATTCCAACATCTAGAACATCTCCGTGACTGCTTCTGTTGACTCTTTCCTCAGGGGACACGGAGTGGGCCACATCTTCTTGCTTTCTATGGATCTCATAGTTATCTTGCTTTTAATTTTGAAATAATTTAAAACTTACAGAAAAGTTGCAAAAATAGTATAAAGAGTTCCAGTATATCTTTTGCCCAGATTCCTCTGATGTTAAGCCCTTATATAACCATGGTACAGTGATCAAAGCTAAGAAATTAGTATTGGTATAATACTATTCATTAAACTACAGTCTTTACTCGGATTTCCCTAGTTTTTCTTTGCCATGATCCAATAAAAAATATTGTGTTTCATTTAGTTGTAATGTCTCCTTAGTCTCCTCCAATCTGTGAAAGTTCCCAAGTCTTTACTTGTCTTTCATGTTCTTGCCATTTCGTATCATGACTTTTGATTGAATGTCAGACATTACTGATAAAAATACAGTAGAACTCCTTGGTACCAAAATCTGCAGTAGCCAGGATTCTCCTGACTATGTAGGATATATATATATATGTTCTATGGGTTCCATTTGCATGATTATATATACATTATATATATGTTTAATATTTAAATACTTATATATTTAAATAACATATAATATAATATATAAATAATATTTATTTAAAAATATATAAATAACTCACATAACCATGCAAACAGAACCAATAGAATATATATATATTTATATAATCATGCAAACAGACTCATATATATATGAGTCAATTAACTGACTCGTGCAATCATGGAGGCTCAGAAGTCCTGAGATTTGCAGCCAGCAAACTGGAGACTCAGGAGAGCCCATATGTAGTTCCAGTTTGAGTCTGAAGAAATGAGAACCAAGAGAGAGTCCATTCTATAGTGATAAAAATCATCATGTGTCTCTTCTCTCCTAGGAGGGCCATGTGATTTTTTTGAATTTTGTTTCATTATGTTTTTTGGGAGAGTGTTTGGCTCCTTGATTGGATTAAAAATTGTAATTTTGTAGGCAAACCATCTTGTTCTTATTGTTCGAGTAGCACCAACATTTTCTTGTGATTTTCTGTATCTCACATAGACTTTGAAGTCAATCTTTGTCATTTTAAGCCTCTACATTTTTTTAATTACCTAGAATATTCTGACTGACCCATTGGAGGTTTATATATTTTGGTCCCCTATACCTCTAACTCCTTTATCCATGAATCTGGTTTCTCCTCTACCTTAAGTCAACAAACATCAATTCTGTTACTGGCTTCTATAAGAAATCAACTTGCATCAAACTTTTAGTGGAAATTCACTAATATTTTAAGTGATCATTTGGAAGAAGGTCATTTTATAAAACCTTGTCACTCCATCATCTTTTCTTTTCCCTTCTTCTTTTCTCTTCTCTCTGTTCTTCATCGTCTCCCACCTGACTCACTCTGAAGATGCAGATCACCTTTTAGTTTATGTTCCCACACTTGCATGCTAAGGAATTCGGTAAAACAAAGTACCTTCCATGCAACAGGATCTATCCTCTTAAGGAAGCAACTGGGCTTATAATTGCAAAATTTTCTTGTTATAATATAAAATAAATCAATGTCTGTATCACAGAACAGATTAGATTATATGACTCTTAAGACCCGATCAATCTTGGGAACCATATAAAAACATCGAGGTGGGAAAGGAAAGAAGAAAGTTGAAAAGAAAATCAATATTTATTGAATGGCTACTATATATTCCATGGTAATAATAATAACACTTCTCAATATTTATTTAATGTTTGTTAATTGCCAGGCAGTCTAGTATGCATTAATATGAATTATGTAATTGAATATTACCTATGGGATAGATCCTATTATCATCTCCATTTTGTAGATGATGAAATTGAGGTGTCAAAAGATTAGGTTAATCGTTCAGTCATCCAGATAGTCATTAGTAGAGTACAGAGCAGGAGTTGAACCCTGGCTAGTCTGACTCAAGCTCAGTGCTTAATCACTAACACAAAAATGCCAAGCACTTTCTGTATACTCTTCTCAATTCTCACAACCCTCAAAGGTAAGTACTTTTACCTCGTCATTGCACAACTGAGAAAGCTCAGAGACGGTAACACTGATTTGCTCTTGGTCACACATCCAATAAGTGTCAGGGAGCCAGAATAAGACCAATCCTGTGTACCTCCTGAGGCTCTGCTCTTTCCACGGTACCCTGGGCACTCTGGCTGGGTGTTGTTTACATAACGGTGCTAACACTGCTTCGCCAGAAGGGAAAGCAGTTTACTAAGAAATTCTGCCATGAGGGAAGAGGTCAGAGATTCTGGGCTAGAACCTAGGTCTGTGGCTTCTTAGTCCCTGTCATTTTATTTACCTCCAAAGAAATAGCTTCTTTTTTTTTTAATTTCAAAGCTGGTGGGCAGTTCTCACTCTCTTGTGACTCTCTTGGGACAAATCATCCGCTGACAATGGCCTTGGATAGCAGCTGCAAGGAGCTGGAGACACAATAGCATGCAACTAAGTCAATACCAGGCATGCTTAGGCTAATGTAACCCTGAACCAGACCAGCAACTGTGGAATGAGCAGCTGAGTGTGCAGTGACGGTAGGTGGGGAAACAGATGTACTTTGACTGGAGTCAGCAGAACATCTGGCGAACCTGGCCCATTGCTTCGTAATTAATCTTGGGGTTGAATCTAATGACACAATGGGATTGAAAAATTGAGCAATGTGATTGGACACATTTTGATAGTTTAATTTTCAATAACACATGGTCAGAGCTTGTTCGCATAATTACTAAATAGATTAATATGCCAATATCTCTGACCAGCTGGAAGGGAAAGATTTAGGCTTTCAAAGATCTCTGACGGGCCTTTAAATTAAAGCTGATGTTCTGGAGAGAATGAAGGTGCAGGCCTCCTGAGAATATGAAGTCAAATCAGGGCTAGGGTTGAAGGCCTTGAAAACAATGATTCTTGTTATTACCTTAGAAATAAACCTTCCATGAGTCACCTTCCTTTGGAATGTCAATTTGTTTGCAGATCTACTGCATCATGAGTTACAGGAAAGTTGGTACACCTGTCATCCTCCCATAAGCTGTGTGAAGTCACTAGTACTATGCTCATGTTACAGGTCAAGAAAAACCTCGTGTAAATGAATCAACAGTGCCAGAGAAATGGTACAAATTATCCCCTGAGTGTTGTAGTCTCCTCTATCAGGCTGAGTGTTTCAGACACAATCCAGTTGCAGTTATCTGCAAGACCTGAAAGAAGGAGGCTAAGTTTCTCACACCTGTAATCTTCAGTCTATGCTCTGTAGCACGCAGAAGCCAGGTAGCTGATATTATCTTCCCTCATGGAAAGAAGAGGGCAAAGGTTTGTCACTGAGAGAAGTTAGGATGAGAACCAAGGCAGGGTCGATGGGGCAGAAAAGCAAGCAAGTGGACCCTGCAGTCAGGCTGCCTGGGTTTCTTGATAAACAGGAATAGGGTAACAATGATAGGCCTGTTTCCTCATCTGTAAAATGGGATATTTGTAGTGCCTATGTCATAATGAATCCCTGTAAAACACTTAGAATAGCAAGTGACACACAGTAAACTTTACTAAATGCTAAGTAGTTTAAATAGAATGGTCTAAGAGGAAGGCTGTGGACTGTTTGGGGTTAGGGACTAGAGGAAGGCAGTGGTGCGTGAGGTGATGTATTTTTGTGAGGAGGTGGAGTAGGGTAGTCGGTGTACATGAGCAGAGAATCATTTTAGAGAAAGTAGATTTGAGTTTCGGGGAGGGTGCTTAGCAAATAGGAATCAAAGATCAGGGTGGAGCAGGGTTAGAGTGGGGAGACTTTTGCCTATTTTTCCACTTATGCCTCCTTTGTTCAGGGTCATGGAATTCACACCAACACTCAAGCCTCTCCAACAATATCTGCTCATTGACAGTCAGTGGTTAGTGGTCAGTGGACCTGGTGAGGGCAATTAGAGAGACTGTGGCTCCTTAGGACAAGGGCTGGGTATTATTCATCTAACCAGCAACTGATACACAACATATTAATAACTTTTGGTTCTACAAATGAAACTTTGTAGCTTTCTATCTCTTCCTGGCTTTATTCCTCTTCCCTTTTTCTTGGAAGAAGGAGCCAGCCACAGCTGTTGCCTGACAAATGACCATCAGTTGTTTAGAGAAATAGCCTGTCTAAGCATCACTGACAGGCACATTCTTACAGGCCTAGCCCTCATCCCCTGCAGCCTAAGCATGGACACGCCAGCCCCAGGAAAGCAGGCTCTTGTTTAGACTGGATGGCACCTGCTTGCATTGGAGGGGAGAGTGAGGATGTCTCCCAGCCCTGAGGCCTTTCTTGGGGTCCAGGGGAGGGGCTTCAGACAGCCCTCCCCAATCCAAGTCAAGCTGTCTGTAGAAGGCAGGGCTGTTTTTCTCTCTCTCCCCGTTTTCTCTTGGCCCTCAGGGCTAGAACTGCTCAGCACTCAGAGCACTGTGGGCACTTGAAAAAGCTTTTGGGGGAAAATGGCAAAAAAGTGAAAACAAAATTAGAGGGAGAATGAGGCTACCAAAAAGAAAGATTCACAACACCACCCACCTTCTGCCTGCGGCCTTCTCCTGCCTTCTGCCCCCCCTCCCCCGGCCTCTCCCTTTCTCTTGCTTTCTCACATACACTTCAGAAATCAAGGACTGTCATCAAGGCCATTAGCGATGTCTATTCTGGGGATGTACAGTACAAAGCTTAAACCTGGTATTTACTGATGACTGACAAGTGAAACGTTTTAGCTGTCTGGGTGGGGATGTGACAGAGAGCCAGGAGAAAGTCAGCTCCTGTTCTTCAGTTTGTTAATTCTTTAAAAAAATGTTTTAAGTGAATTTTGTGCTTGGGGAAAGAGGTGTGATTGGCAGCCCCTGGGGGCGGGGGGGGCCTTGAAAGAGATGGTGCTGAAATGGGGGCTGTCGCTTAAGAACCACTTATTGTCTGCCAGGTCTTACATTTCTGTGTCACCTGTTCAAGCCCTTGGCAGCCATATAGAATGATAACAATAATGATTGGGAGGATGATATCACTTGTGTCTGCCTCTGAGGAGGTCAGGCTCCATGGGTTATCTGTCCCTGGGGAAAGAATTTATTTCATGGATTTCCACCTATCTATGAGAAGAGAGCAAAGTTATTTTCTTCCCCTGGAAGGAAATTCAATTCAGTTCAACAAACATATATTGATTTATTGAGCACCTACTATATGTGAGAAGCTAGACCCTGTGCTGTCAATGAAGGGTCTACAGTAAGCTATAAAGATGTGGTGCAAAGCTTAGAAAATAATGCAAGAAGGAAAAAAGAGGGAGAAATGTGTTGAGTAGCAATGTAGGGTGGTGCTGGACTTAGGAGTCAAGAGAGTCCTGGGTTTGAATCCCGGCTTTGCCACTTACCAGGCATGTGGTATGGGGCACACTGTTATCTTTAAGCCTCAGTCTCCTCTGTGAGGAGGTGGGCATAGTCTTAGCGACTTGGTAGAGATTATGTATATAAAGCATCTGCCAGAGTCACTGCTCAATAAATGTGGTGCTGTTATTGTATGTACCATATGCCAACTCACTCCAGAAAGTTTGCTGGGAAATCCAGCCTTCTGCTCAAAAAATGTTTATCTTCTGCAGCTTGTGAAGGTCTCTAAGTGCTGCCCACTGCACATGTGGGTGACTGACCCCATCTCTGAGGTCCACCCCCACAGCTCCATGAAATATTCAATGTCAATGTTATTTGTTGACAGTTATTAGCTCTGCCTCATGTTCCTGTTGCCACAGAGAGGAGGTGATTCATTAATATTTATTCATCTTGATTTGCTTTGTTTTTCTTTTTTTTCAAAAGCCCATTTCAGGATTTATGAACTAATTTTGTAGAATGCATAACTCATGCTCTCTGTGTTTGGGCAGCCTACATTGCCTGGAACAAAATCCTTCCAGGGGTGTAGAGGGTCAGGGTTATTACATCTCCAGCTAGACTCTGTTTGATCAAATCTGTCTGCAAAGGCATTTAGGAAAGGCTTTGGCCTCTCTGCATTAAGAGCCTCTGTGTTATCTCACTGTGGGTGCAACAACCAACCTGTCCCTGTTCCCGTATTCTCCCAAAGCTCTTTCCTGGGTGCCAGAGACCCTGACAAGGATTAGCAGCAGGCCCTTAGCTCATCCAAGACATGTGCAGCTTCCTTTGGCCTTGCTTCCTTCCAGGAGCTGAAGACATTTATGCCAGAAATGGTGCAGCTGGACCTACAGGGACTTGTTACTGTTTCACGTAGCCCTCAAACAGCACTCATGCAGCCAGATAGGCAAGTACATGAGGAGATTGGCTTCTAGCTTCAATGATATAAGCCCTTCCTTTCTCCTTTTGGCTGTGCAGAGCTCCAGGACCTCTGCATCAGACTCGGAACATTCTGTGGGTGCACAGGCATGTTGCACATCCAGAAGCCAGCCAGCGAGCGCCCCCTCCTTTCCTGGCTGAGCTGCTCTCTTTCCCAAGAACCGCCTCTGTTGTCAACGCTGCCATGCAGGCAGCACCCCGGTGCCACATCTTAAGTTAGATGAGAAGGAGTCAGATTGGGGAAGGAGAACACATTCAGCATCTAAAGGACAGGTGTTTTTCAACCTACTCTTGCATATCCTTGAGTGCTGGCGTGTGCTGCAGCCGGCATTGAGCATGAGTGAGGTTCATCTGAGGGTAAGTTAAAGTGGATTCTGTCAGCACACACAAAAGGATGGAAGGGGATTTGGTGTTTCTATAGCAATTATGGGGGGAGAATATTGCTGACGAAAATAAAACCTGAAAATGTGCCCTTGACATGTGACTGCTTTATTCTCTGCTCTCAGATAGGAAAGGAAGACAGTTTGCTCTGTTTTATTCAGATTTTTTTGAAAAAGGAGGCAAACTGACAGACAGGCAGAGACAGACACAATGAGACACACAAGGAGAGTTGGAGTTCAGGAAGAGAAAAAGATTACAAATAGGCAACTATCCCAGAGGCTGCAAGCCAATCTCCCCCCTCCCCCTGCCCCCAACCACCTTTTCTGACTTGTTATAAGGAGTTTGCCATTTAGCATACCTCTGCCTTTCCCCAGCTTGCTGGAGGATGGGGCAGGAAGCATGGCTGGTTGTAGCTGGACCTATATCCCCTGACATGGCTTGTCTTGTTTTTTATTATTATTATTTTTTAATCCAGTATTCTCTGGAGCTGTGCAAAAGTCTCCTGAAGGCTGGTATGCATGGGGGGCAGTGCTCCAGCATGGGCTCCTCCAGGACCCAAAGCAGCAATGCTGCTCAAGATGGGAACAGAGTGAGGGTGGAAGCAGGATTACTTTTCACCCAGCTTGTATTGTAGCCAGCTGGCACACAGAAGGGAGAACCCGATTTCTGTTTTAAATATCCATATTCCATCAACAAGTCCTGATTAATTATTTCCTATTCTGTGTAAGAACCCAGTAGGCAATAGGGAGGTACGAGGTACAATTCTTACCCTAAGGGAATTTTCTGGCTGGTAGAGGATGCAAGGCAACCATCCATGAAACAATGAAAGGTAATATCAGTATACCAAGGAGTATCTAAATAAGATTACAAATGTGATAGAAAAATAATGTCAATATACCAAGGAATATCTAAATAAGGTCACAAATGTGATAGAACCAGAGAGGAGCAGATGATGAGGAAGGATGGAATACCCAATAAAGTCTTCACAAAGAGGGTGGGGCTTGACTTGGGCCTTACAGGGTAGACAGAATTTAGAAAGGCGAGAAAATACCAACACGGAAAGGAACAACATGTGCCAAGGCATTGAGGCATGAATGACAAGAAGAATTCATAATGCAGGAAGGAGATCAGGAGGTCTGAAGAGGATGGCGGTGGTCAGGAATTGCATCTCTTAGGAAAAAAAATTGTTAAGAGATAATAAGGTGTAGAGAATTGTTTCCTAAGTGCATCCTGAGAACCCCAGTCCGGCAACTTGCATTGTGAAGGGAAAAGGGGGTTCCACATTTAAATAGGCTGGATTTCTCTTTCCAAGATTCACCATTCCTATCCTATCTACATTTTTAGGGCTCTGAGAAGTCATATTCTAAGGAAACCCCTGAATTTAATTTAATTTTGAATTTTTTAAATATCTCTCTCACTCCTCTCTCTCTCTATATATATGTATATACACACACACATACATATATATGTGTATATATATTTACATTTGCCAGATGTATGTATATTTACCAGATGTGTGTATATATATATATTTACCAGATGTGTGTGTATATATATATATATATATATACACACACACATATATATAAAAAACACCAATATAATATCTATTACCAAACCTTGGAACTTAGTGTTCTATGACCCGCACACTGGGAAACATAGACACAGGAGCCAAAGTCTCGGGATTTAAGCTCATATCAGCTGTTTCCAACTGAGTAACTTATTAGGTGAGGAAAGCAGTCATATCACTTAACATTCTTGTGCCACCCCATTTGATTGTTGTGATGATACAGTATAGTATAAAGTGAGCTAAGGTATACCAAGTCCTTAGCATAGAGCCTGCCCTAGAGTATGCACTGAATAGGAGGTGGCTACTTGGGCCAGTGCCAAGTGCTGCAAGCACAGTGGAGTGACTTTGACCTGAAGCAGGAAGAAATCAAAGGCTACTGAAAAGTCTCAACTAGGGTAGCCCGCTGTGAAAGCAGTTGTTGATAAGGTGCATCTGGAAGGAGCGGCAGGATGGATTGCGTGGGGAACGAATCAAGATTTACGAAGGCATAGGTATATGCTACAGGCAGAGGGTCCAGAATCCAGCCAAAGCTGTACACTGATATTTTCCAAAGTGAAGGAAGGAAGGGGGCAAGGGCCAGGAAAGAAACACCTCCCCACTTGCAGATAGCCAGGCAATTATGCTGCAGCTGCATCTGGCTACGTGGGGTCTGGAAAGTGTGGCTTCTCTTCCATGACTCTGACATGGTGAGAGCCCCACCTCCCCGGGGGCTGATGCATTAAGATCCAGCACAGATTGTCACTGTCTCTGCTCTCACAGACATCAGCTCGTCATCAGCTTGGTGAGTGATTGACAGGGACTAAAGGACAGGCATGTCTGCCTGTCTTGTCATGCCCTGCCATGCCACCCTGGTGCCCACCCCTTTCTTACTCCTTACACCTCCTTTCATCGGGCGCAGCCCATCTCACCCAACCTGCTATCGTTCACCTGGCTCTTGGGCCCCTGAAGTAGAGGTAAATGCAGATGTGTGTCTTTTCTCTGTGGCTCATGCATTCTCTCTTTCTCTCCCTCTCTTTCTATCTCTCATCTCTCCCCCTGTGTTTATCTTATTGACTTTCAAATTCGAAAACAACAAACATTTGCTGGGCACTTGCTTTAGGCCAGTCACTCTGCTAGGTGTTTTATTTATTTAGCAAACACTTAGGTAGCATTTACAATATGCTAGAAATTGCTCTAAGTACATTTCAAACATTAAATCAATTCTCCTGATTTAATCGCTTGAGGTAGTTGCTGCTGCTATTTTCATTTTTACAGATAAACTGAGGGGCAGAGAGGTTTAAGAAACTTGCTCAGTGTCACTTAGCAAATAAGCAGTGGAACTGGGATTCCATCCCA
Source organism: Gorilla gorilla gorilla (assembly GCF_029281585.2). Classification (NCBI taxonomy): domain Eukaryota; kingdom Metazoa; phylum Chordata; class Mammalia; order Primates; family Hominidae; genus Gorilla; species Gorilla gorilla. The sequence continues at coordinate 48,245,817 of NC_073224.2, read as the reverse complement.
GGGACCTGGCTTCGCCTCCTGTGCTCCTGACCACTGTGTCTTACTGCCGCTGTGCCTGTAGAGCATTATAACATTCACATCAGAACATGTGAATTTTGGGGTATTTTTGTACTTAGGAAAAGAGGGACTCCAAGAAATGATGACTTGTCCAAGGTCACACAGCAGTGAAGAAATGGCAGAATAATAAATCCGAGCCTAGGTCTTTTGTTTCAAGTTCAGGGCTAATTCCTCTCCACAGGCTGGCTCATGTCTTCTGGCATAGTCCCGTATCTAAGAGGGAAGTTGTGTGGGGAGAAGCAGGTTCTGCTGAAGTTAAGGTGCAGCCCCAGAGGCTCCACTTCCAGAGTGGAACTGCACTGCTCAAGCTAGTGAGATGAGGGAGAAGGGGTGGTTCAGGCAGGTGGCAGCTGGGGTGATGCCAGCCCAGGAGCTCTGTGTGCTGAAATTTGCTGGTGGGCACAGAGAACTCCTGTTCAAGCTCTCTCCACCCTGCTGGGAGGGCAGAGGAGAAGACAGCCTGAAGTCTGAGAAAGGGAATCCATCTGGAAACCCATTTGATGTGCAAACTGTAGTATGCATATGAATTTCCTGGCTTTGTTAAAGGCAGATTCTGATTCAGTGGTCTGGAGAGGGGCCTCAACTTCTGCATATTTAGCAAGTTCTCAGGTGCGGTTGGTGCCACAGGTGGGGATCACATTTACCAGATCTCCTGGGTGTATGTTATCTATGGGTTTCTGGGTCTTTTTTGTGGGAGGTCAGTGGTTGTGGTTTGCAGAGGTCTTGCTTGGTGCTGTATACCCTACCCTTGCTGCTAATTCTGGGAGGGTGGGAGGAAGGGTAGGGATTAGATATGAAGGAAACAAGGGCCAAGGGCATCCTGCTTTTGCCCTGCCTATTTTCTAGGCTGCCCTGTCCTTTGGCTCCAGTCAAAGCTTCAATGCCCTGCAAGGTTTCCCTGAGACTCTCTTCCTCCAAGCACTTACTGACCAGGTCAAGTCCCCAAGCATCTCTCTCCACAGCAACACTGCATTTGACTGCTCGCCATCTGTCCTTGCTTAAAATGCTCTCAGGTTTGTTCTGTAATTGGCCTCATATGCTTATGCTTCCCCTATCTGACTAGATGATATGAGCTCCTTGTTCTTTTATCCTCAGGCCCAAGACATTGCTTGGTATCTAGGATGAGCTAAGATGTGAAACAAATAAAATAATGAATGAAATAAGACCTCTTTAAAAACTTTCCTTTCTATTGAGAGGTTCTCAGAGGGATGCTGAACAACAGTTTCCAGTTTTAGGTAAACATTTTTAATCCACTTCTTATTTCAGGGGTCTTTCCCAGTGGCCTAAATTTTGGGGAAAATGGGTGAAATGGGCTGGCTGCAGAAACTCCATGGGGCATACGGAGCAGCTAGGAAGGCTTGTGAATTCACTCAGTTAGTCAGGAGGGTGAAAAGGCTGAAACCTATAGCCAGGAGGGCTCCTCGTCCTAGCCCAGAGCCCAGCAGCTTGCTCTGCCCTTGGCTTCTCATAGGTGATTTGTCAGCCTCCACAAATTCCATAATCTCCTGCTCACATTCCTGTTTTATTCCAAGCCTGTGATCTTAGTTTCCCAATAGCATTGATCAGATCCATGAAATTATCCCCCATCCCCATCCCCTGAGGGGGAGCCTTCACTAGGGGGAAATTGGGGAGCTAATAAGTTTTCTTGCTGGCTAACCAGTTGCCTGAGGCAAACACCAGCAGCCCTGGGTCCCAGATCCTGCAGTGATAGATGCTGGCAACCAGGCTGCTCACAGCAGAGTCAGTACTCAGGAGGCAACAGGCAAATTGCATTCTGTTTGCTTGCTTTCCCTGGGCGGTGTTTTTCCAGGACCCCTGGGGGCTTAGGTAGATCTAGCTCTGAACCCTTGAATGTGATCCAGACCTTATTTTGCTTTATTTTATTCTCAAATACTACCCGTTTGGGGGGATAGGGTTGTCTCTGATCTTCTCCCTTCCCTGCTGCCCATCTCTGCTTTCCCTAAGAGCAGAGGTGGGAATATCTGCAGGCATGTTGGACATTCTGCCTGTTTGTCAGGCTTTCAGTTCCAGTTATGGCGAACGAATTTGTATTGCAGCAGACAGGAAAACCCAGTGTCTGGTTATAGTGATGGGGTTTGGGGAACAGTTGCTTTTTCCTGGGCCAACACTTCATTGCAAGAAATGCTCAAGACCCTCTTCTAAAGCACAGAGGGTTTTAAGGTGGGACTGCAGGACGCCCTTCCCATTCCTGACCTTCTCTTTTACCTCCCAGGCTCCTGCCCTGCTTCCCTAAACTCTGCAGCTGGCCAGCCTGTCCACTGCCAATCCACGGTGGATCCCTTTTTGCAGGTACTTCTGAGCTCACGTGCAGCTTTTGTACAGCCCCTTTGCATTCATCTCCTTCCAGATTTCCAGCTTGACGAAGGCTCAGATGAAGAGTTCCAGAGAACAGATGGGAGGCTGTCATTACATGTTACTGATACACGGAGCGGCTTCAGCCTCATGCATGCCAGTGTGCTCAACCACACTCGTAATTCTTCCTCTGTTCCCCAGCCTGAGCCAGGAGCTCAGCCAGTTTTGGCAAGGAGTGAAAGTGTGAGCTTTCTAGGGGCATTTATATAAAACATGCTAGGATTGACAATGAGTTAGGGAACAAAACCTTTCTTCTTTTATTAGGGGAGAAAATATTGTGTTTCTCTAATTACCTTGTGAAAACTAAAATCAGAAGTCAAAAATTTGCTAGCCTAACTTAGGTGCCATGGCAGTTGGTTCACACAGGAACCTTCTGGAGATTGTTTCTTTGTCTAGTCGCAGACCTCCATGACAGCCACAGAACATACTCGGTAATGAATATTCTAGCAGGTTCTACAAGGTCATGGCACTGGAAGAATCAAAGTGGGTCAAAGGGATCTTATATTTCAGCTTCTCTTATTTGTCAGAGGAGCACAAACGTTGGCCAGAGCAGAGAAATAACTCGTCAATGACTTACTAGTAATAAAACTGGGAATTGAACTCGGGTCTAATTCAATGATTTTTCAAGGAAGTACAGTGACTTCAGATTGTATAGTGAGGGATTTTATTTTCTAGAAGTAAGGAATGGAGAGTGGCTTATTTGCAAAATTTTATATGAGAGCCCAGAATTTTCCTTTATGCCTAGGGTGGTTTAAAAATCTCATAGGAAGAAGGACATCAGTTATCTTCTGGGCAATTAAAAAAAGTTCACTTTGGCCCTCTTTGAATGGTTTCAAGAGAAATAAAAACAAGTTTTCCTTGAGCTTCATTTCTGCATGAAATTTAAACCTTAGGCCTTTGAAACCTGCATAGAAATAGTAAAGCTGAAAACTCTCCCTTGAAAGCTGGCCCAAGATCTGGATTTTTCTTTACTTATCCCATGAGAAGTGGAGCTGTATGCACACCCTCAATACAGCCTCTTCCTCTGTTCTAGGAAATCCACCATGTGGCTCTGGAAATTTGAGACCCAAGCACTAATCTGTCGTGGAGATTATTAAGAAGCGTTTGCTCTGAGGAGCTAGGCTGTGACCTAGTAGAGAGTTGTTGGCTGGGCGCACTGGCTCACGCCTGTAATCCCAAGACTGGGAGGCTGAGGTGGGCGGATCACCTGAGGTCAGGAGTTCGAGACCAGCCTGGTCAACATGGTGAAACCCCATCTCTACTAAAAATGCAAAAATTAGCCAGGCATGGTGGCAGGGGCATGTAATCCAAGCTATTCGGGAGGCTGAGTCAGGAGAATCACTTAAACCCGGGAGGCAGAGGTTGCAGTCAGCCAAGATCGTGCCACTGCAATCCAGCCTGGGCGACAGAGCAAGACTCTGTATCAAAAAACAAAACAAAACAAAAAAAAGTTGTTTATGTGGTAAGCAGAGCTGTGACTCCTCAGGCTCCTTGCTCTGAAGAGATGCTTGTTTTCTAAGGATGAGTTTAGACTGAACTGTGCTCACAAATCATTGCTTGTTCTGCGAATGTCTGTGTGCTTGTTTGAAGTGATGCTTATAGGAGATGGAGAGCTCAGGCTTGTGAGACAACAGGAAGGAGCTGCAGGCATAATCTTCACCCCATGCCAGAGAAAGGACCATCAAAAGGAAATGATTAGGAATCATTAGGAACCAGAGCTCAGCCTGGACTGTTCTGTAGTTTGCCCACTGTAGCACGACAGGAAATTGAACAGACTAAACTTTAAGAAATGCTGAGAATGAAGGGTATCATGAAAAGGAGATAAAAGTCTGTTGCAGATTTTCAGGCCTTAGGTGAGGAAGGCCTGGGATGGGCAGAACTGAATGTGAGAGGCGATTACCGGGGAAGAATAGGTTGGATTTGGTGGCAGACAGCATCTAAGGGATTAAGGAAAGGGAGTAATTGATATTATCTCAAAGAGTTTGAGCCTGCTTACTGTGGATCTGCAGTGCCATTAACTGCATAAAGAAATTTTGAGAAGGGGAATCGTTTGAGGTCTGCCTCCGCACTCAGTGGTGGTAGAAATTCTCCTCCCAACAACACAATAGCTACCACCTATAGATTGCCAAGCCCTTCCGCAAATGCATGAAGGGAGGTATTAAGTGACTTGCTCCCTCAAGGTCTTTATCTACTTTTCTGTGGGTTCACCTTTGGTTCCCAGGGGAATTTTGCATTTTTAGTAAAGTAGCCATGCAGAGACAAGGTCTGTAGACTGGTGTGTGGGGACACAAAAGGCAGTGAGCAGATAAGAGCTGACAGTTGCTATGCCAAAAACAGGAGAAAGGGGAGACATATTTCTCTTTATGCAGCAGAGATCTTCTTTGATCAATTTACATAAATTGATTTTTTTAAAGTTTGAAACCTTTCTCCCCATTATTCTTATTTTCCTCTCAAATCAATGAATGCATCTCAGTTTGATTTTCTATAATCAGTGGCTTGCTATGAGCATTTCTATCCTACAGTTTAAAGACCTGTAAATAAACACTTTCATGTACTCAGGGGAACAGATGCTTAAAGGTGTTCTTTGATAATGTACATGATCAACACTTAATGCATCTTTTTGTAGCTTCCCATTTTCATGAAAACAAGTTATCCTAAAGAGAATTATTTCTAAAATCAAGGACTGGCTCCTTCTGGAAACCCCCATCTAGCCCCCAGCATAGGTTGATGGCTGGGCTGGGCTTTGTCTCTCAGGCTCCTTGGCAACAATGGGCTCTCTCCTCACTGGGCACTGACCAGCCACTGGGAACAATGAACTCATGCACCCTCAGCCAGCACCAGGAGTCACTTAGTCCTCCTTTTGACCTTGCCTTTCAAAAGCTGATCCTTATTAACCATCAGGATGCGGTGGGGAGTTGCTGAGACAATCCTCAGCAGCAGCAGGGTGACCCCCGAGTTGTGTCTGCTCTGAGACAATATAACCCCTAAGCTCCAGGGCTCCGAGGGTAGTGATTTAACAAATCATGTGTTTAAACAACTGATGGCACGACGCTGTTGGAGGGGCCTTTGAAGCACATTTCTAAATAATGGGGGAAATAATGAACACCTCTCACAAGGGTATTTAAATGACATACACATTAGGAGGTGGGGAGAGGCTCTTCTCTTCTTGCATAATGAACACTTTTTCCTGTTCTTTCATCCTGTTTTCACTTCATGCTTCAAAAACAGTTGTTGAGTGAGCAGACCTCTGGGCACTTTGTAACCAGAAAGAGAAAGACCGCCAATGGCCTGTCACCAGCCTTTCTGAGAGGTCCCAGCCTCTCAGATGCCCTGATGCAGGCAGAGGAGTCCAGTGGAAAGCCCAGAGCATTCCTGCTCCTAAATCCCCTTCCTCACCTGCCATTGGAAGCATATTTCATTATTTAAGACATTGCTGTCAGTAGATGGGAGGTGGCATAGAAAGCTGCTTGTGGGCAGTGACATTTGGCACATTGCAGTTACCCAGATTATGTTCTAAGGAAAATATTAGCTGGGAGAGAATGTGGCACAGGATTAGCAAACTTTGATTTCGTGTTGTGGGGTACGTGGGAGTATGGAAGGAAACAGGCTTGTAGGACTAATTCCATGTTCTTAATATAGCAAATCTCTGCCTACATCTTTACCTAGTTTCTCACGACTCCCCATATCCGGCTTGTTCCCTAGCATCATGCTGATATTCTTGACACACGCTTACACTGGTCCCTCCCCTAGACCTCTCCTACTTTGCCTGTGTATCTTCTACTCTGCCCTAGTTACTTTGTGAGGCAGGGTCACAGTACCACTTTTGTTGGTCCTAAGCAATTTGGCCTTTGTGGGCTCTTCTTCCAAAAAAAAAAAAAATGTAAAATTCTATTTTATAACAGCACTGGCATGAAGATGTGTATAATGTAGGCTGAATTCATTGTTACTAGCCATTATTATTATAATCATCTATTCTTATTTTAAAAGAAATTAAAATTAAAGCATTTGTGTGGGCCACAGGCTCTGTGGCCTGACGGATGTCATGCCTAATGGATGTCAGCTCTGCACCCGAGAGCCCTTTCTGCCTTCCCCGCAGGTTACACACCCATTGTCTGTTGTTCTCATTAACTTCTCTTTAATATTGCTCTTGCCACACTGTACTGTAGTTTCCTGTTTGTGCAGGTTACGTACCCATTGTCTGTTGTTCTCATTAACTTCTCTTTGATATTGCACTTGCCACACTGTACTGTAGTTTCCTGTTTGTGTATTTGCCTCTCCTATTAAACCTGGTTCTTCTTGAGAAGAGAGAACTGTGCTGTGTTCATTGTGGAATACTGCACAATTCACCCAGGGCCTAACTCGTAAGTAGCCACTCCACACATCCACGTTGTCCTGAGCGGTTGACAAAGGCAGAGCTGGTGGGGCACTGTCCTGAGGGTTCGGCCACAGCAAGGAGGGCACTGGTCAGCAGGAATGGTGCTGACAGGGCAAGTGGGTGGGAGGATTTCGCAGATTTGCCTTGCCTGTTCTACACATTAGCTGAGGGCCAAAACTGCCCACAGGCAGTCATAAACTGGCCGTGGTGGTCAAAGCCACCTGCAGATCTGACAGGAGGAAAGGCTAAGCTCCTCTCTGTCCAACGCGGCTTTAGTGCCCTAAGGAGATCACCTTTCCGAGCACAGCAACCCTGCCTGTGAACAGGGCCCTGTGTGCCCACATAAAATGGAGAAACAAAAACAACACAATCGATAAACGAGCAATTTCATAAGTATGATTTGGGGTCAGTTTGGCTGGAGGGGAGAATTTAATTGCAAAGCTCCTGTGTCTCAACTGCCTGAGGGTAGAAATTGGAGAGAGAAGAATGGGAGACTCGAATGTTGATTATTAATAAGTCTTAAGGGTTGAGGGTGGAGGAAGACCTGTGAAGACTGGAGTTAAAATGATGCAGATGAAGGCACTTTAGGTGAATGTTTTGAATTTATACATTGCTGCTTCAAATGGCCCCAAACTTAAATAGAAAGATGATCTGTGTTGCATTTCAGAATTTGTTCTTATAAAAATGAAAAGCCCAATAGGGTATTGTGCTAACAACCTACTAGAATACCATTTGGCATTAAAAGAAAAAGAAGTTTAAGATTGTAGTCCCTACTGTCAAATAGCTTGGAATCCAAACTGGGCAAGGCAGGTCATGTGTGAATCTCTTGTTGAAAATGACAGAGCAGAGTGAAAACCACATAGACCTCTGGACTGAGTAAGCAAAGAGCAGGTGGGCAAGAGAAGTGAGGGGATCCAGGCTCCCCTGCATGAGTGGGCTGGGCTGCCGGGACAGGTTTATCTAGCTGGCCTCACTGAAGGGTTCCAGTGGGACTAATGGATGGTTGCTAAATCTGCGTCTCCAGATCTAGTCCTGTTTCTGAGCCCAAGAACCAAAATTCAATCAGCCTTTGGGATATGTTTTCCACAAAAGACCTTTGTCAACTAAACAGACTTGACCGTTGCCCTCTAGCTCCTGCTGGTGTCCCTATTTCTATTAATGGCAGCTTCATTACTTAATCAGAATCAGTTTCAGCATTTTTCCTGACTCCATCCTTTCCCGTATGCTCTATTTTAATTGGAACTCTGGCCCCAAAGATTCTTTTTTCACAGCTTCACTTAAGTCAGATCTCGTCTTTCCTACTCACAGGCCACCCCCTTAATATCATTTCGTGTCACCTTCTTCTGGACCGTTGAAATATCCTCCTAATGGTTTCTTCTTAGACTTATTTTAATGTATATATTGGCATTAGAATAATTTTACCCACACTGTCCTGGCTGAACATCTGCAACAGCTGTTCATGGCCTCCTAAAAAAGAGTCTTCATTCAGGCATTCTAGAAAACTGATTGAGAAGAAAAGGCTTTGGTGTCAAACAGACCTAGTTTGAGCCCCAGTTCTATTACTTAGCAGTGTGACATTTGCTGAATTAACCACTGTAATCCTGATTGTTAAAATGTAGGTAATTATTGTGTCTACATCATCATGTTGCTGAAAAGATAATAGATGCAAAGTGCGTAGCACAGTGCCTGGGACAAATAAGTGCTGGATAAAGCAGTTATTATTTTTTAGCTATTATGATGCTTTGCTTCTTATCAATCTGACTACATCTATATTTAAAATAACCCTGATGTTAATTACCTCACACATACCTATGTTCTTACCAAGTGAGACTCTTCACTTTACTCCTGCAGGGGGAGCTCTGAAATTCATTCTGCTGGCACAGGACTGGCATCCAGGATAGCCGAGTGAGGACCTGGCACCACCTGCTCCCTGAGCACAGCCTGCCAGTAACCCACACCATTTCCCAAGCCACAAATTCAGATTCTTCTTCAGTCCCTGGTTAGTGATGAGCCTCTCTTCAGTGCTGGGACCCTTCCCTGAGTCCCAGTAAGATGGGCTGCCCTTGAAACCCTGCTCATCCTGGCAATCTGCTGTATCTTCCTTGCTGGAGTGTGGATGTCTCTGTTTCCAGCAGGAAGGGCCATCCACCCTTGAAACACTGCTATGTGGAAAATTCTGAGTATGAGGCAGCATAGAAGAGTGGTTAAGGTCATGGTTGTTGGAATCAGCTGAATAGGGTCCCATTTCTGACTCCAGTGTGACCTGGAACAATTTATTTAACCTTTTACTTCCTAATCTTTAAAGCAAGGACAATCATACCACCTTATCCTATATTCTTCTAAATGCAGGGCCTGCTAAACACATCTATGAGCTCACTTGGGCATGTGATCCCAGAAGAAGGAACCCAAGCCAGGGGAGGAGTGAATCAGTGTAGGAGGGCAGGCAATGCAAGGAGGAGTTATGGATTTGGATACTGCACAAGGGACTGGTGCTCAATTCCATTAGAATTTCTAAGCGGCATTATGAAATCCAAATCAAAATGAGCTGTCCAGGGAACAAAAGGAGAAGCATTTATCCATTAGCTTCTGTCACCCATTAGTCAAGGGTGATCCCCACTTGGCGTTAACCAGTGGCACTTGCAGGTTGCACTTGTGTGCGTGCCAAGCTGCAAATCAGAGAAGCTCTAGGACAGGAAATGAGAGGTGCATGGTGAGACTGGAGGAGGTGCTGTCAGGCTGTGCCTGAGCAAAGCTGGTGGAGGCCTTTGCAGGCGGGTTCTGCAGAAGTGGCTGGAGCAAGAGACAGAGCCTAGAGATGCCTCTGTACACATTTCTATCTTGCAGAGCTGTAGTTCTCATGAGGAAATATATTAAAAGGTTAAGTTCCCACAGACATATAATAAATACTTTCTTACTCAAAACTCTCCCATGGCTTTTCATCAAGTTAGAAAAAAATTTAAAGTCCTTGACCATGGCCTCCAAGTCTCTCTATGATCTGGACCTGAGTTACCTTGCAGACTTTATTTCTTACACTCTACCTTTGGCTCTTTCCTCTCCATTTATACCCTGCAGGTTGGACCACAGGCTGCCGTTCACTCTAAAGTGAAAAACACCCTGAGCTTGCTTTGGCCTCAGGGCCTTTGCACTTTCTACTGCCTCTGCCTAGAATATCCTTTCCCTTGATGTTTGTATGGCTTTCCCCTCCCTTCATTCATAGCTCTGTTCAACTCTCACCTCCTCAGAGAGGCCTTCCCTGACCAGCCCATCTAAAATAGCACCCCTAATACTGTGGTGACACTCTATCTCCTTACTGAGATCTCCCATACCACTTATCTTTCCTGACATTATGTTGTTTGTAACTTATCTGCTCATTGTCTATATCCCTTTTTAGAATATAAAATCCGTAAAGGAAAGGATTTTGTCTATCTTGTTCATAGCTCTATTGCCAATGCCTAGAGCAACATCTGGTACATAGTAAGTGCTCAATAAATGTTTGTTGCATGAATCAGTGAATAACTTGTATCACGCCATATCCTGCTTTGGATATGGACAGCAGCCAGCCCCTCAGGCACTCATTGAATCCCGCTCCAGACCCTGCCCTGACCAGACTTCCTCCCCTTCTCTGCCCACCTGTGCACCTAGAGACCTACAGTGCCTTTCAATAGATTTGGTAGAATCATAACAGGGGCCATAGATAGAAACCACTTCCCATCTTGCTGTGTTATGCACATATGTTTTCCCTTAGAGACAAGGTTAATTTGAAACCCTTCATGATGCTGGACAAAAGTGACTTTTGTCACATCACCTCCACCACACATTCAAATTTTCTAAAGTAATCTCTGCATTGCTTATAAATATAAACAGTTTACGTGAACTCCTGACTACCCAGGGCAGGATACCCTAGGGTCAGTATCCCTGTTTAGCTCAGGTGCTGAGAAAGCTTCCTCCCCATCCTGTTAGCTAGTTACTTCCAAACCTCATCTATTCCGAGCCAGGTATGTGGAGACTCTGCAGGACAGTTCTGCTTATTTGTAATATTTATAGTATAATACACTGGGGAATGTGTTCTAATTTCCTAAATTTCTATATTTCCCCCATCCCTATCCAATTTGCTATAGATGACTTATCTACTATTTTTGGCAGATGGTGGTGAAGGTGGTAGGAGTTGGAGGTTGTGATAGAGGTAGTGATAGAAGCAGAGATGGAAGTGGAGGTGGAGGTGTTGTTGAAGGTGGTGGTGGAGGTGGAGGAGGTGATGATGATGGCGGTGGAGGTAAAGGCATTGGAGGTGGTGGCGAAGCTAGTGGTGATAGTGGAGATAGTGTGGTAGACGAGGTGGATATGGCAACGTTGTCATTCAAGGAATAGGAGTGGCAACATGTTCAAAGTGGACACCAAAAATTTTCTTCTACCTGGTCCCAGGAATGGGATATTACCCACTAAAAAATAGCTATCACTTCTATATTAGCAGGGAATTTCCTGAATATAAAAATTTTATTTTCCCAGTTATCAACCAGTTTCTCCACCCTATCGCTTGCCTACTCTTTCCCTCTAAGATGTTCTATTTTTGAAAATACTGCTTGAAAATATGACATTTTGATAAGCAATTTTAGTTTTAATACAGTTTGTGTTTTCTGATTCTATTTATAAGCAATGCAGGATTCCTTTAGAAAATTTGATGACATAGAAAATCCTAAAGAAAAAGGAAAAACAATTACCCAGAACTGCTCAGAGGTCATCACTACTTACCTGTTCCTGCATTCTTCTTCCATTAGTCCATATGTTTCTTCCTTCATTTTTTCTTCCTTCCTCCCTTCTCTTCTTTCTGTCTTCCTTTTCCTGTCATCTTTCTATTTTCTATTGTGAAATTGAAATTCATATTATATTTATATAAAATTATAGATATAAAGCAAGTTTTATAGTGAAATAGTCTCACATCATTAAAAAATTCTTCAAAAACGTTTTTAAGGCATAAATAATATTACATCATAAGAATCACCTATAATATACTTATAGGGTTGAGTATTGAGGTTATTTCCAATTTATTTTTCTTATATAAAGGTCAGTTTTCCTGGGGCCATCTGAGAGTTCCACTTCAGGGAACCACGCACATTTCCTGAGCCTTTCCATACACAGAGTTATGCATATGCGATCAGAGGGGGTGCAAATGGAATGCAGAGTCACTGCCTTTGGGGAATTTTCATCCAGTCTGAGAGAGAGATTGAAATGAAGTCACAACATTTATAAACTAACATATCATCAAGTGAGAATTACTGTGCAGCAGAGCCATATTATAAAGCCAGCACCTGGGGAAGGATCAAGATCAAACTTAGTGGCTAGCTCTTAGGCACCTAGGAGGGATTAGAGGATCATTGTTTATCCCACAGATATCCCAGTCCAGTCCAAGCTAAGGTGTAAGTTACTGCTCTGGGGTACATGTACAGAAAGGTATAATTTAAAGCTAAACTTTAAAGGGCAATCAGAGGCATGAATTAACAGAAAGGAAGAGGAGAACATTTCAGATCAGGGGAACGACAAAGTTTATAAAAGAAACTCACATGCAGGGCTTGAGAAGCCATTAAGCTTGGCTGTGGTGAAGGGCGGCTGGGAGGAATAAGGAGGAGTGGGGTGGGGAGGTGGGAGACACTGAGGCCCTTGAGAGGGAGGACAATGTGATGAAAATATCTCCTGAAGAAGATTTTCCTGGCAGTTGTGCTGGATGTATTGGAGTTGGCAGACTCTGGGGACAGGGACATCTGAGTAGAAGGTGCTGAATTAAATCAGGCGTGAGCTGATATGAACTGGATGTAGAATGATGGCAGTAGGACTAGAATGGAAAGAGAAAGCAAGGGAAACATTTTAGCAGAAGAGAAGGCTCAATGTGTAAAGGACGGATTTGGTAACAGGAAGTGAAAGAAAGAAAACTTAAAATTGGCTCAGTTGGCTTGAGCCTATGGGACAGGGCCCTTTTGGTTGGAGGAGTCAAGAAGACACATCCCTTTGCCTCTCTTTTCTGATACTTGGAATCCCCTACATCTCACAGGTACCATGAGCCTATAGAGGAGAAGATGGAATGGTTGTACATGCTGATGTTCGGTGTTGGTGAAAGAAACTCTCAAAGGGACAGCCAAATATTTAAAATCCTCAGGCATACACATTCTTATTCTGACCTGCCTGTTTGCTCTTCCAAAGACAGAAAGTTGGAATCAGTGTTTTTCGTTTGTTTATTCTAACAGTTCATGTTCCTGACCTTAACTTATTCTGGTCTACTGGGTCTTGGACTCACTTCTGATGTCTCCCATTGCTAGATAATGTGTCTGGTGCTTTTGAACCAGGATCGATGTGAATACAGCAATTCCAAATGGAGGCCTCAAACGTGTTCTTTTCAAAGCCCATCTATGATGTTCGTGATGATGATACGATAATTTTAGTATGGCTATTCCTATTATTGGGTATACTTTACATCCAAGGCTTGTATATGCACTCATTTTTGTCCTCCATGTAAATATTACTCTCTCCATGTTATTGAAAGGAAATAATGACTCAGAGTCATTATACAGCAACTAAGGTCACACCACTGATTAAGAATTGGAGCTAGGATTCAAGAGTCTGATCACTGAGTCTGTGCTTTTTTTTTTTTTTTCAGTTATATCACAGGGGCTTTTAAAGTTGTCCAGCTCTGTACAGCAAAACATCCCAGGGCCCCCCAGGATGTTGTTAACTAAGCTAAGCAGCTGAGACCCACTCATCTCATAAGTGCTGCTCTTTTCCATCCTATTTGTAAGTCCTGGCATTGAGAGGCCCTATGAAAATAGTCTGAAAACTCTTGAATCTGTCTCTCCTCTTCTCTGTGTCAGAACCAGGGATCAGACATTGATCTCCAAACCTAAATGGCTTAGCATTTTTATAATGACTTTTCTTTTGTTCCATTTGTTGTACCAGCTAATTGCTTTAGAAAATCTTGGCTAAATCCCACAGTTTCACCATCTATCGTATTTAACCAGCCTCCTCTCTGATATACAAAGTTGAGATAGCTTGAAATGTTCAAGGCATAATGTCTGGAATCAGAATAGTTTCATGGGATGCCAAAGCAGGAGGTGAGTCCTGAGAGGGGACTCACACCAGGAGCTTTCCCTCAGGTCTCCATTATTAATGAAATGTGGGTTGTCATGGTGATGGTAGAGCAAGTGGAATTGGGAGAAGACTTGAGAAAATATTGTAAAACTGGGAGCTATAAAATCTTTGTGACAGAGTGTATCTTCGTGATGAACTTGGGACATCCATTGCTTTCTCTCATGACATGTCTCAGACATTATGAGGTCAATATAATATACTAGGATTATTTGAACCAGATGGGTCTGTGCCTTTTTTTAGTTAGCCTGGCTCCTAAGAGACCACATACAGGGCAACAGATCCTGATACCTGATACTGGCTATAGTTAAACTCTGTGGACATTATCTACAAAGCCCAAATAGGAGGCACGTTGAAAAATCCTAGGTGGGGATATCTGTTTTAACATACCCTTTGTTTCTGTACTTTTATGCCATGTACTCTTATATCTCCTTCCCTTCCCACCCTACACAGAAATAAGAAAATTAAAGATATACTAAGTATATTTGGGTGTAGTTCATGAGATTTAGGTAGGGGAATGACTAGATGTCCTGGTTTGCCCAGGATACACCTGTTGTCCTAGTGACTCCCTTCACTAAACAAGTGTTCAGGTGTGGATGATATATGGTTACTCTTGAAAGAGCTGCTGCTGTGGATAGGAGGTATACCTAGGAAGGCTTGTACATCAGCAAGAAAGGGTAGTGTTGAGTACACAAGCCTGCGTTGCCTGTGAGCAGCACTCATGGCTTACTCCTTGGTGGTGAAGCCAAAGGGCCAATAGAAGCTAACCTGATGGCTCCAACTCTGCAGGACTCCAGCGACCCAGGAAGCCACATCCATCTGCAGGACTGAGTACAATTTCAAAAGACAGTAATGCTTCCAGAGGATGAGGGGTGGGATGGAGGACATTCCCAGTAGAAGAAAAAGCATAGGCAAATGTATAGTGGTTAGAACATGGATAAAAATTGGTGTTCAGTTTTTCTCTAGAATAGGATATACACATAGAAAGTACTAGGGGTTGACTTTAGAAATGTATACTATGGCCAGAGTATAGGGAACCTTGAATAGAAAGTAAGAACTTGAAACTTATTTCAGTACCCAGTGGGGAACCATTTAAAGTATTTTAAGAAGGAGAAGAATGAGAGTTGTATCTTTGGAGGATTAATCACAGGAGGAAGACACAGATAGTAACTAGTTGACTATTGAAATTGCCCCCTGATTAAACAGTTAATAAAATCAAGAAATAGCCTTAAATAGAAAGTCAGCAATAAAGAATAAACAAATTAAGTAGTCAGCTCAATAGATTAGAAACAAACCTAATTAAACGGAGGAAAGAAAGATAAAAGGAGAAATTAATACATCATTAAATAAGATAACCAGTAAATTTATAAACATATTCAAGAGAGAGTTTTTTTGAAAAAATTAAATTGAAAAATCTTTTGGAATATCAATCTAAGAAATAAAAAGTGCAAGTATACAAAATTCGTGATGAGAAGAGGGAGATAAGATTAGTGTAAAGGACATTTTAAAACCCAGAAGCCAAATTGTACATATCTACGGTAGTATATTTAAAATTCTTAATGAAATTGACGATTTGTTGGAGAAAGCATGTACATTAAAAATCTAATAACCTGTCTTAAGAATTACTCTCCCCTCCAAACTCAGTTCTGGATTATTTTACAGCTGTTTTCTGTCAATTTTTCGAATAACAAATAGTGTGTAATTAATTAGTCTCCCTAAGGAGAAAAAAAAATCTGAGTTCATTTTAAGAAGCAAGTATTTCCATGATACTAAAACTTGACAGAGTGCCACCCCCACAAAACAGAACAAAACAAACAGAACAAAACAGAGCAGAACATTATCAGGACAATATGAGTTATAAATATTGATGTAGAAATCCAAAACAAAAGATCGGCAAATCACATTCATATGTATATTAAAAGAACTATGCTATCATATAACGAAGTACAGTTCGTCCAAGATTGCAGCACAATAAATACAACAAGTAAGGGGCTTAGGCCTTAATAGAACTCATTTGAATTCATAAGAAAGCCCCTGCAATCCCAATAGAAAAAAAATGGGCAGGATATGAATGGACAATTCACATAAAAAATAAAAATGGCTAATAAGCATATGAAAAAGTATTAACCCTGTTAGTTATCAAAGAAATGCAAATGAGGCATCACTTTTTGTAAATCAAATTAGCAAAGCTTAAAAATAAATAATAGTAACACAAATGCCAATAAACATATGAAAATATACTCAACCTCATTAAATCAGGAAAATGCAAATTCCAACCACAATGAAATGCCATTTTACGCCCACTAGCTTGGCAAAAATGGAAAACTCCGGCAATCCAAAGTGTTTGGAAGAATGTGGAGCTATTAGAACTTTGTGGTTCTGATAAGGCTGGACAACTTGAAAAACAATTTAATGTTATCTAGAAATAATGAAGATGTGCACACCTCTTTACACAACAATTTCGCACCTGGGTATGCACCATTGCGTAGTGGTTGCCAAATGCTTTCACCTGCACATCCCCCAAAAGAATTCTGAAAAATGATACACTGCTTGCACAATTTTAAATTGTCATCTTAATTTTTCACTGGAGGTTTTAATGTAGTCAAGGAATGTAAGTTCCTGTGTATTGTCTTTGAATTAGAAAAACAACATGATCAAGCTCTTCTTTAAGGGTTTAAGATTTTAATCATTTTTTCCTCCATAAACCTGTATTTTAATTCCGTGAGTCCCTAAATGATTCTGTCCAAATTTAATATAGTTTTATGCTTGAAGGTCCTTAACTGATAATAATACATCTTCAGAGCAAAAATATGTGGATGAATTGAATTTTTCAAAGAATTTCTGTATGATCACAAGATTCTAAGCACTGAAAATTTCTTCTGGGTTGTGTTCTCATTGTAGTTATTATGAATACACAATTGATCAAAACAACATAAGTTAAGATTTTTGTTAGATAATTTCTAATTATGAAAACTAAATTTTTTATTGTAAATATATATCTTATTGAAATGGATAGAGGTGTTTCCCAATTGGCTGATGAATAAATATTATTTATGGCTAAAATGAGAAACAATACAGCATCAATTTTATTCCTGTTTATGGTTTTTATAGATGTAAGTGCTGCAAATCCTTGTTCTTATAAATAAATAGAAGAGAGAAGGGTGGAAGAACTTTTGTTTAGCCATGTCACTCAATTCTTTGAATTCATTTCCAGTCATATGCCGGGTATCACCTGGTGATTTATGATTGATGATTTTATCGCCAGAAATTATTTTTAATAATCTAGCAGCTGAAAATTTGGCTTTGTGGAAAACATATAATTGGAATGCATCTGACTTGCAAAATGATTTGTTATCCACTCGTTAAAGTCATTTGCTTTCTCAACATCGTTATAAAATTTTGAAATATCTGTTTGTCATCTTGGAGATTTTTATATTCCTTTTTGATACAATATGGTATGGATCTGCCTGAATGAAAGCTATGCTTTTTTTCTATACAGTGGGAGAATAGCTATTAAAATAAGGGAGGTTAGAAAGAATTGGTTTCAAGAGAATGTATGTACAGAAATTGATGATTTTTATTTATTATTTATTTATTTATTTCTTAATTTTATTATTATTATACTTTAAGTTTTAGGGTACATGTGCACAATGTGCAGGTTTGTTACATATGTATACATGTGCCATGTTGGTGTGCTGCACCCATTAACTCGTCAAGAAATTGATGATTTTTTAACCGATTCCTGAACGATGTCTGTTCCCTGAAAGCCTTTGGAACAGTTCATGTCTCCCCAGGACCACACATACTCCAGGCTGTAAATTGTTGCCTGGGAGAAACTCTCACCCAAGGATTCTGGGAGACAGAGAAGAATCTTCACAGCTGCATTTTCCCTAAATAGGCCCAGACTAGAGACAGCCCAAATATCCATCAACAAGAGAGAGGATAAGCCATGATACATTTATACAATGAAATACTATATAGCAGTGAAATAAATGAGTTTTAAACAACCAAGTTGCTGAAAAATATATACAGTATGATGTCATATTTATAAAGTTCAAAAACAAGCTAAATTAAATTGTAGATTATTTAGAGGATATAATACATAGCAAAGTTGTAAAGGGAACAGCTAACAAAAAAAATTCTATGTTGTGTTTACTTCTTAAAGTCAGGGAGGCTATGAAAGAAGTGCATAGGGAACTTCAACACTTTGGATTATATTCTCTTTCTTAACCTGCATGCCAGGTTTTCATGTTTCCTCCTGCTTTAAAATTTTCATAAATTATTTTAAAAGTGTATGTATATTTGATACCTGGGGAGAACAATATATTTCTTTGTTATGTGTAAGTAGTTAAAAATTTTAAATAGAAAAAAAAGGTGTGTGCAGTATTCCGTGTTGGAGATGGTTTTAGTGAAACCAATACTTATTATTAATGTTTTTGCACTGTTCTGGGAATAAGAATGGGTACAGGTTTCTGAAAGGAATTTAGAACTATTCATAAAGAGTTAAAATTTTCATATTTTGAGATTCAATAATCCTACTTCTAGAAATATGTCTTTAAAATCATTAGAAATGTTATCAAATATTAATATTAAAGGATATTGATCACAGTAGTATTTATAATAGGGAAAAATTGGAAATCACATAAACAGGCAATAATAGAAGCATATTCAAATATATTGTGCCAAAGCAATATGATAGATCATTCAGCCATTAGATTATATATTAAAATAATATTTAATTATCAGCATAGCAAAAAAAGCTCATGATTTATTAAGGGAATAAAACTAGAAAACTGTATGTACATTATGATTTCAATTATTCTTATGCATGTGCATGTTGGAGTGTGTAGTTGGTTTGCTTTTGTATTACCACCACAGAGCCCAAGAAATGCCGCTTTTAAAAATTTCATTGTCTGCTGCACCCTCTCCTACTTAGCTGAGAGAAAATCTAGTCCCAGTCTCTCTGTCTGTCCCTCTGTAGCATGTCAACTGCCCCAGCTGCTGGCCCTGCCTGATGTGGAGCCTGGGAGGGTGTGAAGTTTCTAGATGAGAGGTTCACAAGGCAGGCAGTGCATGCAGGAGAGAGCCAGGCCGTTTGAAATGAAGTCTTCGTTGTTTAAGTATCACAGTCATTATTTATACACAACGCAGCTTCTCCTTGCTTGGAATGATTTGCCTTGCCTAAGGCCATCCAAATTTCTACCCAATTTCTAGCTCTATATCTCCTCAGTCCTCTTCTATGAACCTGTTCTTAATTTATTTGACCCTCATGACCCCCTTCCCCATCCTTATCAGCAGCCCTGCTGCCCGACATCACAACATTTTATACTTAGTTATATTAGGGTTCACAAATCACTTTCATTTTATCTGTACCATTAACTTAAAAAAATCATTTTAGTTTCATAGTTACCAAAGTATTTATATAGGGCAGGAAACCCAAGTGGGATCCACTAAGTACTCTTGGTTAATTGATTAATTGATTGAGTTATAAGAGATTAAATCTAGCCTTCATGTGACTTTAGGTATTAGATCCAAAATCCGGATCCTTAAACATCAACTTTCCCCTCTCCCCTCTAAAATGGCACGATCTTTTCAATGAGAGTCTGAGCAAAGGCAGTTCAGTTACTGAGACAGAGAAACAGAAAGGCAGGGGAGTTAGGTCCTTTGATGTGCTCGCTACACAGAGAACTGAAGAAAATGCAAATGTTCCCTTCAACTAAGAGAAGCTTATCAATATTAAGAAGTACATGGAAAAGAAGAAAGACGGAAGAAAAAAATATAACACTTAGCAAGAGGATAATTTAGCTTGTTGGCAAGCACTTAGGAGTCTGGTTCATGAAAAATTGCTATTGCATAGCAGGTTTTTCTAGGCTTTTGTGTGTGAATCATGGTATTGATTTCATGCAAATAATCACATTTTGGTGGGTGTTAGGCTGTAGGATGGGGTAGAGGGAGGGGTAATTGAGAGAAAATCAAAGAGAGTAGAGAAAGAGATGCCTGTTGCTCTTCCAGCCCTTCCTACAAAGACCAGCAGCTGGACTGTGTGCACATTGCTAATTAAAAGATGGACGCCCCTTCCTTCTGCTTCCTTTTCTCAAGGGTTGCTCCAGAAAGACACTTGCCAAATAGAATGTTTTCTTCTCTGCGTTGGTTGAGATTGAATTATTGGAAGGGAGAAGAAAGAAAGATTGTGGATATACCTTAGGGATACGAATAAACCTGATTTTTGCTGGAAAAAACAACCTGTCTCCAGCCACGGCTGAATATGATAGCGACTTTTTTTTGGCTGAGAAAAATCCGCTAAGTCTGTTTGACAGTTGGACTGTTGTGGTGCTTTTTCTAAAGTATTGAAGTTTGTCTTTTAAATTCTTTTGAAAAGCAGAATTGGTTTACTTAGTTTGTTTCTAATAGCTAATGAGAACATTCAGGAGAGCTCAGGCTGGGGTAATGATGGTGACAACAATGAAAGCCATCTAAGATTTATATTTGGTGTTCATGATTTACTGTTCCCTGGCCTTCACAGTTTACATATATTTATTCATTTAATCTCATGTCAGTCCTATAGGTAGGGGGTTTACAGATGAGGACATGTTAATATTCTAGCATTATGTGGCATAGGGGCCCCAGAGTTCATGTCTGTTCAAATTGTCTCTTGGGTCCAGATGGGGCCCATGACTCTAATCACAGGTGAGATGGCAGGAAATAGGCAAAAGGGAAGAAGAGGTGAGGGCTGGAGTTGTGGAGGAGCTGAGGACAGTACCCAAGAGTGAAAGCCCCCAAGCAAATCAAAGACAGAATAAGAACAGAAGGGTCACATTTGGAAGGCATGGGCCAAGAGTCCAAGACCCCATCCATGCAGTGGACTTTCAGTCTAGGATAGGCCAGTAAAGCAGTGAGTGAAGCCCAGTATTGAGCAGGACACTGTAAGGCTGAAGCACTGAGAAGTAGGCAGTGATGGAGGATGCTGAGTCATCTAACCACTATGCAGAATGATATTAACAAAAATCAGGTGTGGAGTAAAGTGATTTGACCCCTAGTTGAGAAGATGATTCTGGGGTTGTTTAAATATCTAGTTAGCTCAGGGGGAAAAAACAAAACATATCAAAGGGGTGCATTTTTCTCAAGCTTGGTGGTTGTCAGGGCAAGGAGGATTGGGAAACCTGCTGAGCTGGGATCATTGCTCAGACTAGAGAAATAATTCCACTTCTCTTTACTGGAGAACCACTGATACATGGCTGCAGTCTCTTCTATTTTATTTTAGGGATATGTTGCCAAAATCAGGGATAAACCATTCTCTCATTTTGTCTTCATCAATGCTTTCCCTCCCACTAGGTTCCTTAGAAAATTATTTTCTTATGATTTTTTAATAGCTAGTGTTTTGAAGATAGGCTAACTACATGGCTAACTTGGGCAGCTAGTCCAAATCTCATTGCCTGCACTATTTGACTGGGGAAGAAGAAAATGGCTTGATGAAGTTGCTGCAGAGCTCCTTCGGGCTTTGAACAAATTGCTCTAATATGAGAAGTCGCCACTCTGCTTCCCAGCGTCATTAAGGAGCCCCATGTGAAGGAACGATATTAGTTTTCACTTAGAGAGCGAAGGCCACCAACAACTGGAAAAAAGAAAACTGAAATGTGGTTAATGGGCCAATTTGGTGACACAATTGGGAACCCAGACATTTTGCCTCCTGCCAAGCAGTCTTGAATTTGTATGATACAGAAACAGAGCAAGAAGAATAGATCAATGCATTTGTTCGTTCTATTAAGGGGAAAAAGAAAAAGGCATAGTTTGGATTTCTTTCTTTCAAAACCAATTACTCCACCTCATAGGCATGGGAATTGCATAACACTATCTTTGTGCAGAGAGCTGGAAAGTCTCCCGGCAGGGAAAGGTCAAGTTTTATGCAAGGAAATTTGAACCAATAATCAGCCTTTCACCTCCATGATATCTGTTGTATTAAAAACTTAATAAATATTAATTACATGTTAGGGCTATTCTTGTTTCATTTTACAGATCTGACTCACCTGAATCTTTTTTTAAATCTGCAAAGAAATGTCTATTTTTCTTTTATAAGAAGTCTTGTAGAATGATTGGCTTTCTATCTATTTTGTGTTTTCTTTCTGTTCTGAGGTTACAGTAAAATTTGACAACATTTTAATACTGAACGGAATTGGTTTCTCTTCACCATGGAGAATGAATGAAGGCAGGCCTGACAGGAAAGCAGAGCACATGCAGAGAATGGAATTCTGCCCATAGCCAGCATCTCCTTTTATTATGTGAGAGTAGGTAAAAACCACTTACTAACTAATGTTTTATCTTTAATTGTCCACCCTTGGACCTACTTTCCTCTTTCCCGAGTGCCCAGCAATATATCCTAACATGATAAATGAAGAATTATCTCCTGTGATGGGCACTTGTTGCTTTTACCTATCTAGCATCCATTTCCCTCTCTTGTTAAAACAAAACCACAGGGCCAGGCACGATGGCTCACTCCTGTAATCCCAGCACTTTGGGAGACTGAGGCAGGTGCATCACCTGAGGTCAGGAGTTTGAGACCAGCCTGACCAACGTGGTGAAACTCCATCTCTACTAAAAGATACAAAAATCAGCCGGGCATGGTGGCACGCACCTGTAATCCCAGCTACTTGGGTGGCTGAGGCAGGAGAATCACTTGAACTCAGGAGGCGGAAGTTGCAGTGAGCCAAGATCACGCTACTGCACTCCAGCCTGGCAACAGAGCGAGGCTCCATCTCAAAAACAAAAACAAACAAACAAACAAAAAAACCCATAAAACCACGATTTACTCAGGAGAAAACCCTTCCCCATCCTTAGTTCCTGTCATTTGGGTGGGTGGCTTTAGAAGGAGGCAAATGATGCAGGACTGGTTGGCCAAGCAGAACATCAAATGCCCTCGCCCTATTTATGAGCTCGGGAGGAAATATGTGAACCAGCCCCAGCTAGTCAGCACAGTCCTCATTTTGTAGGCCATGATGAGCTGTTTAAGGATTGGGACATAATCATGTCAGTTCAATACAAACTAACCCCAGGGTAATCATTTGAAAGAAACTGTATCTTTCTGATAGGCTTGGAGCTGGAAAGTCATAAGCCTGAACTGATGGGGCCATTCACAGAGAGGCTCTACCTGATAGTAAAGCTACCATGAAGGAGAGTAGAGCCAAGGCTGAGAGTGTGGAACCTAGTTCTGATGGCTACGTTCCCCTCTGAAGCTTCCTAAGATGTGAGCCATTAAATTTCCTCTTTACCTAAGTCAGTTTGAGTTGAGCTTCTGTCACTTACAGATAGATGTTAATACAGCACCCTCTTCCAAAATATGATTGATCCATTCAACAAGCAGTCATTTTTGTATCTCTTATTTTCAAGGTATTACACTTGACTATTTGGAAATTTTAACAAGATCTGGTTTATTAGGTTGATTAATATGCACTGAGGGAAATAAGAAATGAAACAACTGGAATATATATGGAAAAAACCATATGCATAAACATATGCATAAGTGTCCCAATAAATGTGCTGAGAAAACTACAACTCAAAGAACACTGAAGGCTAAAGTGATCTGGAAGTTTGCTTCATTTGGGTTATGAGGTTTGAATTAAACTCTAAGGATATATGGAATTTGGATTGGTGGAGAATAAGAGATCATTTAAGTGAGAGAAATTGCAGTGGTGGAGACCTCAGGAGTGAAAAGGTGTAAGTGACTAAGGTATTGCATGAAGATGAATATGACTAAAGAGATAAAGGACAGAATTGGGTCCAGATAAGAGAGGGTTTTAAATTTGGATCTGAGCCAGTTAGTGATGACAATGCTCTGGGCTCTTAAGCAAGAGTCAAATGCTGAAATGAAATTTGGCAGAGTCTTTTGTCAGTAATGTTAGAGATGGGAGTGGACAACCAGAGACAACTGAGCAGAGGAAATGACCAAGAATCTGTTGCACAAATCTAGGAATAAATTGATGAGGATGCATTGACTGAGGGATTGGAGAGCAAGGAAAAATGTGAGTCTTTGGAGCAAGACACTGGCAGTCTTCAGCAACTGAGGAGACACGGGGGAATAGAGGAATGAAATGGCTGTGTCATGGTTTAATGAATTTGAGACTTGAGAAATAAAGAATGAAAAATCAATTTGAAAGGAAAACACATTAGGCTTGATTTTAAACAGTAATTTGGGGACATAATAATTTAGTTTAAAAATCCTGTATGTAGCTGGAAATGTAGAAGGTTACAATGGAGTTGTGAGAACAATTTTCATGGTGTCTTTGGTCAACATCCTCAGAAATGAAGCTTCTCTAAGGAAACAATTATAGGCAAGAAGGACCCAGATTGAATCTTACATCTTAGGGGGTAGACACAGGCAGGACTGAGAAAAAGAAAGAGGAAATGGTGACCAGCTTTGAGTCTCAGTGAAGGAGGATTAGATATTGCAGTACAGATGCCCTTCAACTTATGATGAGGTTATGTTCGGATGGAGTCACAACAGCATTACATCCTGACATCCTGACATCACTCCATCATAAGTCAAGGAGCACGGTGAATGCACATCGCTTCACACCATTATAAAATAAAAAAAAAATCCTAAGTTGAAACATCATAAGTCAGGAACCATCTGTATTTCTAAAAGTTGCCCCAAAGGTTTTGTCAAGGTAGAAGAGACTAAGTTGTATTACTCATGAAAGGCAGTTATACAAGTGAGAGGAAGGGGGTGAGTAAAACATGTGAGATGGGATTAATTCACAGTGAAAATGTGTTTGGTTTTTTTGGGGGAAAAGGGCCACACGTGTATGCAATAAAGAATTTGCACGGGCAAAAAAAAAAATCCCAAATCAATTTTATTGTAAAGAACACTGCTCTTAAAATACGTTTTCCCCAATGAGCTTATATTATATGCATAATTTTGTAGTTTGTAGACACGTATAGATACAGACACAAATGCACTAGGAGGGTGTCTGGATAGTCTGTGTGGGGAATGGAGGGAAAGTGATGCTATAAAAGCAATCCAGACAGGACAGAATTACTCTGCATCCATGACAGCATGTGTGGCTTGTTGCCATTGGCAGCACAATGTGTGTTGCAAATCAAATCAAATTTTTGTTTCAGTTTTCTTATCTCTGATCTCACAAGAGACACACTGAAAAACCTGCAATCCCCACTCAAACACGCCCCAAGACATCCACTGAGACTTCTAAGGAAAAGCAGAGTTCATCTGAGCTTGGGCCCTCAAAGTTAGCCTGTGGTTTCTGATGAGGGAGATCTAAAGCATAGAAGTTGATCCTATATGCTGGTGGAGAGATGACTTCACAGAATTTTAGAAGGATGAAAACATCCAGACACACATCCGCATCCACTGCCTACTCATACACACATGGAGAGAGTCACGTTTAATAAGATCCAGACTGATTTGACTTTAAAAATATTATCTGTGCTTTTAAAATAATCCATGCTGGCTTCAGTTCAACTCTTCAAATGGTAACTAAAGTCAGCTCATCTTCTATATGCATCTGTTTTGCATCCTTGAAATAGAGTCCTTCAGTCTCCTGTAATAGAAGGGTCTGTGAGGCTAAAGCTATCAGTACCGTTTCCTGAACCTTGGAAAAAATGATTCAGTTAGAAAGTGATTGAGTTCCCTGTCACCTTCAGTGTGGCCTGTCCCAGAAGCCCAGTCTCAGGAATGCAGGTAAGAGGAAGACATTCTCTTCCTGTGATATAGGCAATTCCCTAGGCCACAACCAGAGTAGATATGGTTCTGAGTCCCAGGATGTGCTAAGAGGACTTTTGGATTCTAGCCCTTGCTTCGAAAGAAAGTATTTTAATGCTTTTTGTACCCTCCTCCTGCCAAGTCCCAGTTAAATGAAAATGGGCCTTAAGAAATAAGCCAGAAGAAGAAAACGAGATAAGTGGGAAAAGGGAGAAAAAGAGAAAGGAAGAGAGAACCAAGTAACGGAAAAAAGAAAATAAAGCAAAAAGGGAGGAAGGGAAGAACGGTAGAAGGAAGGAAGGAAAAAAGTCCAGAAGTAAGGGATTCCATGAGAGACACAGAGAGCAAGAGCCGGAAACAGAGGGTTAGAGAGGAAGGGGGAGGAGAGGTTGTCTGGAGCAGCTCATCTGAACAAAATCAGACTTCCCACAGGCAGCTGCTCAAGTGGCCCAATCCATCATCCACATCTCAGGCTCCCACGATCAATGGCAAAGTCAGTCATTTGACCATCCATGTAACATCAGAATCATTATGAACCAAACACCAGAGACTGGTGTATTGAGCTGCTTAACCATTTGCACCAGAGGTAGGGAATGCTGAACAAACAGGCTCCACAAACTGCACCTCAGGGGTGTGCGTGCTTGGTTTTGGACTAGGCCATTTTTCTTGCGCTCTAAAAAAGTTATAAGACAAATCATGTTCTTAAGAGATGACTGTAATCCATTCTTCTGCTAAAGAGACATCTCATGGCATACAATGTCCAGCCTAGAGACTACCCTATGGCATCACAGCATTCCTTATCCTGCCCCCAGTGACCTCCTATCCAATTGGCTCTTCTCAGGTTAGATCTCTCTTGCCTTGGATGCTGTTGATCATTCTCTCCTCCATGGAAATTTGCCTCCTTTGACT
This sequence comes from Gorilla gorilla gorilla, assembly GCF_029281585.2. NCBI lineage: Eukaryota > Metazoa > Chordata > Mammalia > Primates > Hominidae > Gorilla > Gorilla gorilla. Next base: position 48,219,262 of record NC_073224.2, on the reverse strand, counting down.
TTAGAAAGAATGTCTTTCCCTGTTTCTTTATCATAGAGTGACCAACAATCCTGTCTTGCCCAGAGTTTAGGGGTGTCTAAAACCAAGGGGTTTCTGGTGCTCAGGATTTTTAGTGCTAAGATGGAAGCTTCCAGGCAAAGTGGAATGGGTTGGTCACCCTGTCTCACCTCACTAATCTCTGCCCAGCCCCCAGTATGGGTTCCTTTCCATTGCCCATACTTTGAAAGCAGGGTGCCATCTTCCTCTCCTTAGATCACACTTTTTCCAGGGTATCTTATTCATTGGGTTTTTAACTTTTCCTATGTACTGACATGTGCAAATGTGCCTCAGATTCAACAGGTTGCTCACAGGGTCACATCTATACATGATATATCCATATAAGCCATTCTCCCATTGTCTTTCTCAATTGTCCTTTTGGCCTTTTTAGGTATAACTTTAGCTAGATCTTCTCCATATGGTTTTACCTGATTTCTCTAGCCATTTCTAGTTTCTCTTCTTTCAGACTTCCTTTAATAGATACTGCATCATGCACCCCAGGACTTAATCATACCATGTTCCAAAATGTTACCTAATTTTGTGCATTGATCATATAGGTCTTTAAAATTATGGTGTTGAGACAAGTAGACCTGGATTTTGAGCTCTACCAATAATTTCCTAATAGTCATTGAGCACATACTATGGAAAGCCAATATTTCAACTGTTTTATATTGTGTCTTATTTATTCTTTACAACTTCATAAGGAACCATTTTACAGATGAGAAAAGTGAGACTCAGGGGTATTAATAACATGTCCATGGAAACACAGTAGGTAGGGTTACTCTTTAGCTGTCTGAATTAGAGCTAAGTGCTTAGCTAGTAATTGTAGTTAGGTTTCAGTAAAAGCATGATTAAATACACCATGACTATTTTCAAGAAAATTTCTTAATACTCGAATGTTTATACTACTAGTGACCAAATCTTTCCATAAATTCTCTTCTCATTCTCTCATAACCTGCCCAGAATGTCTAAACAAAAGCTGCTTTGGCCCTCAGAGATTCCAGGCCCATAAGAGCTTGATGCTAATGCATCCTGCGGCACTCTTGCTCTATACTACCCTGAAACTCCCCCCTTGGCCTCAAACCATTGTAACATCCCCGCCCTCCCCAAGTAAATATTTTATCTTTCACAAGCAGCTGGAAGAAGAGAGGTGCACTAGCAGCAGCCTCGGTCAATCCTGCTTAAATATTGATCACAAACATCGTTAAAATAAAAGTCTATCGACTCAGCTGGTGACTTTGCAGCTTCAACACTTTGCAGAATGCAATTTTCCATGTGCGGTGACTCCAAGCAACTTACTTGAGTTATGATGTTAATAAGTGAGGCACCTCCTTCGGGAGAGCTCTGGTGTCCTGGAGGCAGCTGCAGAAAGGAACCAGCCTTTTGGTTGGAGGCAATTACAAAGTTCCCTCCCTGCCTCCTTCCCACAGCCTTAGTATCCCTGCAGGTCAGCTTTTAGGATGCTAGCTTTTCACCTTTGGAAGCAGAGTTGGCATGCTTCCAGGAGCTGGAAATGAGTGTCTTCTGTGGCCTTGAAAACACAAGGACAAAGTGAAAGAAAGGACAGTTGTAAGGGATCTGGCAAAACTGGGTTGAGTTTACTGCTCTGAGGCAGTTGTGCTCAAACTTTAGCATCTATCAGAATCATTTGCAGGACTTGTGAAAACACAGATGGATGTACCCTACCCCTTGGGTTTCTGATTTAGGAGATATGGAGTGAGGTTTGTGAAGCTGTATTTCCAACAAGTTCCCAGGTCATGCTGAAGATGCTGGTCTGGGGACCACACTTTGAGAACAGTATCATTATCCACAGCCATGCAAAGATAACTGGCCATGGAACCAGTGCCTCCTCAGAGTGTTCTCTGGTGCTAGGCATCCTCTATTTTTGCAGCTTAGAGCTCATCTATCCAGTGGTTTTCAAACTCTTTTAATGAAATTTCTTACAAATGAAATCCCATGTGGAAGCCCAAGATATAGGAGTGATAGACGGCTTTGCTCTGATTGAAGTGAGGGCAGAAAGCACCAGCAGAGTCCTGTGCCTCTGAGAAACATGATTTGAAAACCTCTGATTTACTCCAATCAGAATTGGGTGTTTCTAAATACACTTCTTTTACAAATGAGGCAGCTGAGACCCCAGATGAAGACATGGTTCATCTACAGAGAGCCAGGCTTAGAGCCCGTATTTTCCTCTTTCCCAGAACAGATATTACATCTAGCAGATGACGGATAGTTGACCTTTCTTAGCAGAATGATGACTGGGGATGAAGAGACCTTCTATGGGAAAATTCAGCCAGTCATCAGTCTTGTAGGGAAATCTGTATCTTTCACATTGGCTAGTGGGGAGAAAAGACATTCAGAGCTTTCCCATGTGGCCTGGCTCTAGGAATTCATTCAGTCTGTTTTAGGAGTTTGCCTAGCCTATCCCTGACTCTGACCTCTAGACAGACAGATTCTCTGGAGAAAGGAGGTAGTTGTATGGCAGCATAAAGAAGGGTTGGCAAGAAAGAGGCATGGCCTAGGAAGCAGGAGGGGCATCTTATACATAGCACCTAGCTGTAATTGGCAGAAATTTGACAATGGGCAAATCTAAGGAGAAGAAAATGATAAAATGTTCTGCTTTTCAAATATTCCTATGTGGAAATCTCAGTTATTGGATTGCTGGGATAGGAGTGGAGAACCAGAGCAATTCAACAGAAGCTGAGCAAGAGGCAAGAGATTCTAACTCCTTTTCTCTCTCGTTTGTGTTTTTCCTTCCTGCCACCACTTGGGATCATGACAAACCCCATGGTCCTGAGTAGGCACAGGATAGTTGTCCTCTGGGTTCCCAAGAGGAAAGGTAAATGGAGTCTCATTCATGATAGGTTTCCCTCTAAAATGGGACATGAAGACAATAGGAGAGTCCCATTAACTGGTTTAACTTTGAAACAGTCAAGGGATACTGACTGTTTTCACTCCTCTGGTACCAAGTGGCACAGAGCAGGTGACTCAGGTGGCACAGGAAAGCAAGGCCAGCTTAAGCTTCATGAGCATTTGCTCTGGGAAGCAAAGCAGACTATTGATGAGATGCTCAGCTCCATATGCAGAGAGGAGTAAGCTGTGCAAGTGGATTTCCATTGCATATGAAAACAACTACAAAGCAAGTATATGTGCATTCCCCACATCCAGCAAACCCTATCCATTTTGTTCCCTTCCAACTCTCTCAGTTCTGCAGCCAACTCTTTCTCTGCTGGTAATGTTTCAGGAGTCCTGCAGTGTGTTGAGAAGGCCGTCTGTGACTCCTTTCACCACAGCTTTTACAGGACCAGCCACTTCTTCTCACTTAGCTCTGAAGATAAATAGGGGGCATTGAGGCCTCAGGAGGTCTGACTGGGATCAACAGTTCCAAATGCTCTTTCGGAGTTCCTAGACCTTATTTGAAACAGCTGACATGCTGAACTCAGTCAGCTTTGACTGGAAATGCCATTCCACTTGAATGCAAAGTTTATGTTGCTGTTATATTACCCATAAGGAATGAATAAATAATAATTAAAATACTAAAATTAAGAGATTAAAATCTCTTTTAGGGAGACATAAACAATGCTGGAAAGGCTCTTGGGAAAGCATTTAATCTGAACAAGAGTGAGTCGGAATTGCCTTATTCCTCAGACATACCAAGCATATTTTTTCCTCAGGATCTTTGCATATACTTTCATTTGGGAACATTCTTCCCAGAAATTCAAATATATGTATATTTACTGTATTAGTCCGTTCTCATGCTGCTCTGGAGAGAAGAAATAACTGAGACTGGGTAATTTATAAAGGAAAGAGGTTTGACTCACAGTCTTGCATGGCTGGGGAGGCCTCAGGAAACTTACAATTATGGTGGCAGGCACCTCTTCACAGGGCAGTAGGAGAAAGAATGAGTGCCAGCAGGGGAAATGCCAGACACTTAAACAACTATCAGATCTGGTAAGATTCACTCATTGTCATGAGAACAGCATGGGGGAAACCACTTGGATTATTCAATTACTTCCCACGGGGTCCCTCCCATGACACGTGGGGATTATGAGAACTACAATTCAAGATGAGATTTGGGTGAGGACACAGCCAAACCATAAATATGGCTGTGTGAGTATATATCCCATATATATGTGTGTGTGTGTGTGTGTGTGTGTGTGTGTGTGTGTATACACACACACAGCCAAACCATATATATAATATACATATATTCATATATACATATATATGGGATGTAAACACACACTCTATATGGGATATATACACACACGTGTGTGTGTGTGTGCATGTGTATTTCTCCCTTCTTTCGTTAAAGTCCCTGGTCCAACATCAGTGCCTCAGAAAGTTCTTCCCTAATCATCCTTTCTAAAGGGGCACCCCACCTTTGTTCTCTATAATACAGTATCTATACAATTATCTCATTTTATTTGTCCCATAGCACTTATCAGCACTTGGCATTCTATTCCATGGTCATGTTTCTCAGTTCTTGTTGGCCTGTCTTCTAGCAGTATGTAAGTTCCATGAAGACAGGGTTTGCTTGCCCTCTTCCACACTGTATCCTGAGGGTCTGAACTTTGATTTTCACATGGTGCATACTCAGTAAACTTTTTTTGAGTGAGTGAATTCTGGAGCTGTCACCACCAACTCTACTCTTAGAAGCCTCCAGAGAACCTACCATTGTAAACTGTAAAGTGCCATATATGTCTATTATTATTGAGTATTAGTTTCTATTTTTAAGACCTCCATGTTGAAAAGTATTCTCCTTTAACTTAAAATCTTTCAGTATAGTTTTTTTTTTCTTTTTAATTTCTTGAAGGAAGCCAGGAGTGGTTTTTAGTTGCCTTCTTCAAAGAAAACAAAGTCAAATTCCATTTTCCTCTGAGAGTTGGCATATTTGGTGCCAAGCCCTTTAGTACGGAGGGAGGGAGAGGGGAGCCATGTTTTCCCAAACATTTCCAGAATTACTAATCATGGAAAAGGTCTATTTCATTGCATTGATATTACCAAATGATTCCATTTACTCAGAAATTTCCACAGAGCATTTTATGTAAACCTCAATGGCCTTGAGAGAGAGAGAGATTATTATCCTTATTTACTGGGGAGAAAACAGACACTGAGGGCTTCAGTGAGTTGTCCAAAGTCACAGAACCTTGGCAGCTGGAAACAGAACCAGTTACTGGAAATAAGTAGGCTTCAAGCTCAGATATTCAGGCCCCAAACCCAGGGTGCTTTCTTTTCAAATATGCTACCTCTTCCTGAGAATGTAATTTCCAAGGAAGGTAGAGTCGGCTTTGCATTTCCCTACCAGGGAACTTATTTAATACATTCCTATGGCTTTTCCTAGCAGCTTTTGGGATAAGGAACCAAGTAAACATTTTGTCTCTTCACACCATCCTCTGTAGCTAAGTTTCAACAGAAGGAAAAACATTCAGAAATCAATCGGGGAGCATTAACAGGCTGTGCTTGCTAATAGTCTAACAACAAACGGTAAATACTCCTCTCTGCCTAGACCTGCCATCTGCCCCAGCAGGGTCAGTCACATGGAGAGACTTGGGGAGGCAGAAAGTAGTGTGCCGGGGAGGCAGAAAGTAGTGTGCCAGAGAGGAAATCCAGGCACAGCCTTACAGAACCAACAGCAACAAGGATGCCTCCTGCTGAAGATGTCCTTCCAGCATGGGATGCTTGTTGTGGGAAGTGCAGGAATTAAACAGGTGGGTCATGGGGGCTGCATACCACCTCTGCTGGGTGTGAAGTCATTGCACTGTAATTGCCTGACTCAGGGCTTGTGACCAAGGAGGAGGTCAGGTGTCCCAGGTCTTCTTTAGTTGAAAACCACAGTTATCACAGGTAGCTGCTGCTTTCCCGGTAGGTGACATTCCTCTTAGGAGGTGGCTTATCTGGTAATACCCCAAACAGTCAGCATGGTGCTGTTATTCTGCTCCTGTTCTTCAGTACTAATTACACAGGTGGAGCTGGGTGATGGCTCAAACCCCAGAAGGGACTTTTGGGATTCCTATAAGGAGCAGACTAATTTACAGAGGAGACTGTGGTCTGCTGAAGGTAAAATCCATAAAATGGAAAGAATGTGAGCATTGTGCCATTTCAATGAGAATCAGTAAGTGAATAAGTCCTTCTGAGGTCCTGTCAGGTGTCCAAGAAAATGTGCTGCTCAATGTGAAAACAGGCTGTAACATGGCCTCTGCCTCCAGGGAGCTTGCAGTCTATGTAGGGAGAGAAGCTAAAACATATACCATATGTAAACAAAATAGAACGGAACTGAGTGCTAAACTGAAATATTTTAAGTGCCAGAGTGACATCTGAGGAGTGGACATTGAGCACACTTAATAAATACCAACCAGATTCATGGGCATAATGGAGCCTGAGCAGAGCACCTTGAATCATGGATGAAGTTTGACTAGAAGGAGGAGGGTGGAGAGCATTTCAGGGAAAGGGAGGACATACAAGAAAACAAACAGAGCCAAATAATGATGGCTTTCATGAATATTTTTGTAGCTCTAACTTTAAAACACACTTGTACGTATTTATACCTCACAGCTAACTTTCAGGTAGGCTGGTTTGCTTAGAGAAGAAATGTAAGGCTTAGAGACGTTAGAAAAAAAAATCCACTATTACTATTAGCTATCAGAACTGGGGCAAGAATCCAGCTCCATGCCTTTCCCTTTAAAATCCAGAGGGCTTTCAGATTTTTCTGACTATAACCCAGAGTGAGAAATATATTTTACATCATAACCCAGTACACACATAATATTTTTTTTTAAGGTTTGTGTATAGCACAATAGGTGACATTTATTTATTTTTATTATACTTTAAGCACATTGTGCAGGTTAGTTACATATGTATACATGTGCCATGCTGGTGCGCTGCACCCACTAACTTGTCATCTAGCATTAGGTATATCTCCCAATGCTATCCCTCCCCCCTCCCCCCACCCCACAACAGTCCGCAGAGTGTGATATTCCCCTTCCTGTGTCCATGTGATCTCATTGTTCAATTCCCACCTATGAGTGAGAATATGCGGTGTTTGGTTTTTTGTTCTTGCGATAGTTTACTGAGAATGATGGTTTCCAATTTCATCCATGTCCCTACAAAGGACATGAACTCATCATTTTTTATGGCTGCATAGTATTCCATGGTGTATATGTGCCACATTTTCTTAATCCAGTCTATCATTGTTGGACATTTGGGTTGGTTCCAAGTCTTTGCTATTGTGAATAATGCCGCAATAAACATATGTGTGCATGTGTCTTTATAGCAGCATGATTTATAGTCCTTTGGGTATATACCCAGTAATGGGATGGCTGGGTCAAATGGTATTTCTAGTTCTAGATCACTGAGGAATCGCCACACTGACTTCCACAATGGTTGAACTAGTTTACAGTCCCACCAACAGACACATAATATTATTTTATAAAATAGTACTTATCATTATCAAGTGTCATGCTTCCTGAACTATTCTATTCTATTCTTTTCTATTCTATTCTTTTCTATTCTATTCTATTCTATTCTATTCTATTCTATTCTATTCTATTCTATTCTATTCTATTCCTGTATCAGATAATCTTTGTTATGTAACACACTACTCCTAAAATTTAGTGGCTTAAACAACAATCATTTATTTTTCTCATGATTTTGTTGGATGGATTCCCTAAACCAGTGATTCTCAACTGGGGGTAATTTGTAACTTAGGAGACATTTGATCATGTCTGAAGATATTTTGGTTTTCACAGCTGGGGTGGTGGAAACTATTGGTTTCAGTGGGTAGAGGCCAGGAATGCTGAAAAATCCTGTACAGGAATGAGCTAGTCTCAGCTCATCAGCTGGGCTCGTTCACACATCTGTGGTCATTTGGTGGCTTGGCTGGTGGGGTTGGGGGAGGTTAGCTTGTCCTGTATGGGCTTCACTCACATATTTGGTGGTAGATTTGCAGTTTCTGGTACAAATGACTGGGTGGGCTGTGGGTCTTTCTTCTTCTGCAGACTGGCCCATGTTTATTTGCATGGCAATGGTCTCAGAGTTCTCAAGAGCAGCAAGAGAGGACAAGTTCCGGTGCTGAAGCATTTTTCAAATATCTGCTTCTGTCACACTTACTATTTTTCCACTAGCCAGTGAGTCACATGGAGGCAGGAACTAATCGACGATCGTGACTGCAACAACCTACCACAATTTCGTTAAAAGAAAATGCTGACTATGATCTACTAAACTTATTTCATGACCTACAAATGGATCACTACCTGTGGACTAAAAGATCCTACTTTATACTAGACCTTTTGCGAGCTAGCCGCTAGGAATTATCTTTGTATTACCAGAATATTGGGAAATGCCACATGCATAGTAGATGCTCAGCATTTATTTTATGAATGGGCATAATAAATTGGAGGTGCCAGGAAAGAAACCTTGCCTTGCCTAGAATGGACTCCTTGTAAGAGAAGGTTGGCTGTGAGGCAGATCCTGGCACCTCTAAAATGCCAAGCAAGAAAAAATTGTTAATTCAGCTAACAGAATGAAGACTAAAGCTACCAGATTCTCAGCCAGGCTGACTTTTCTGAATTTATAGGATTTCTCATAGCAGTCTTTTAACTTCTGTTTGCTCCACCCATCAACTAAGTTAAAGTTCTTAGGTCTTCCCTACCTAATAAGGACATATGACAAAAAAAGAGATGTTATACTATAGTGAGTAACAATTATGGGGAGAAAAAAAATCATGGTAATTCAAGAAGTTGTGAGCCTATTAACTTTCTCAGAGAAAAGTTTTGCTTTTTCTTGGAGAAAATGTAAAACCACATGTTCATGAAAGCAAAGAATGTTTTTTTAAAGGTCCAGAAGGCTGGCTTTCGGTTAATGGTATTAAGCAAGCTGCACTTTGTTGCCCCTAGGAAGTCAAGAGACTCTTGGAAGGTCAAAAATGGTGAAACAAATCTTCTCTATTCTAGTCTAGCTCTGACTTGCTGCATGTTGTAGGACAGGTTACCATTCCTCTCTGGGCCTCAGTTTTCTATTTTTTTTTTTTTTTGAGGTGGAGTCTCACTTTATTGCCCAGGCTGGTGTGCAGTGTCATGATCGCAGCTCACTGCAACTTCTGCCTCCCAGGTACAAGTGATTCTCCTGCTTCAGTCTCCCAAGGAGCCTGGATTACAGGTGCATGCCACCATGCCTGGCTAATTTTTGTATTTTTAGTAGAGACGGGGTTTTGCCATATTGGCCAGGCTGGTCTCAAACTCCTGACCTCAGATGATCTACCTGCCTTGGCCTCCCAAAGTCCTGGGATTACAGGCATGAGCCACTGTGCCCCACCTCCATTTTCTCTTCTGTGGAGTGAAGTGAGGGGACCGAATGACTGTGAAGATTACTTCCAGCAAGCAAATTCTGAGAGCCTGTGCACCATCTGTGTCTCTGTTGGCTTTGAGGAATTTTGACCTTGTTTCCTTCTTTACTTCATTGTTTTCAGGCACTGTCCTGCCTCGTGAATAGAGTGAATGTTTGATGCCAATTACAGGATGACAGAGTCGGTGTCTTCCTACCTGTACCCTGAAGGAAATTGCAGGCAGAAAATTAATCCAGACTTTTACAACAGATCCCCCTTCATACAACATCTGATGGGGAAAGTCTCTCACTTCCCTTCTGGCTCCCACATGTCACAGAACCTGTTGCCACATGATTCAACCCCCATTCCCATTACAGTTAACCATCCCCTTGAAAACGAATGCACAGTTAAGAAAGTGATAAGTTGATGCTTAAACTTTAAGCAGATTGCTTCCAGCTAATCTCAGTTAAGTGGCAGACAAAATCATAGGCATTCAGCTCTACATAAGCCCAGTGCCCAAGAAAATGAGTTGGGTTCCTTAGGGAAAATACTTGCAATGTGTGCGTGTGTGTGGTTTCTTTTTCTAAATGCTGAAATGGGATAAGCATGAAGGTGGGGGCAAGGAGGAAGGGGGAGATAAAAGGATGTCCTGCTACACTGAGGACAAAATTGGCTGTGTAGCTTTAGGGACATCATTTAACTACTCCTGAGAGTCAATTTCCCTATGAGTAAAATAGCGATAATGATACGTCTGTTGCAGGGCTCTTATGAAGAGGTAGTCTTCATGTGAGTAAAGTGATTTGCCCAATCCTTGCACATAGTAGGCTCTCAATAATAAGGGAAGAATTTTGCCTAGGTAGTTCCTGATATCAGTGGAGCTTAAGAGAAGGAGAACCCAGTACTGCTGCCAAAGATTTTATGTGGAGATTAACACAGAGAAAAGCCAAAAGCTTTTTCATGCTTTGGAGAGAGAGCAGAGACAGGGCTGAATTTTTTTGCGTCCAAAGACACTTTTTAAACATATAAATTCTCATCCTTTTGTCCCTAAGAAAATATGGAAGAAGCCTCTTCTGCCTCTTCAGGATAATCAGAAAAGAGCTACACTTTCTTATCAGTCCCTAGAATGAGAGTGGTAAGTACCACAAGGAGAGAGGAGGAGATATTAAGAATTAAGAAAGAAGAAAGAAAAGAGAAGACAAAGCATTGAGATGAAGGAGAAATTAGCTCATCACAGTGCACTCCATCCAGCTCTTTTCTTTATGTCAGCTTCTCCTGTGCAAATTCTGACATTTCCTATGAATGAGGATCACCTAATATTTTCTGAGCAGCTCTTATGTTCCAGGAGCTGTGTCAGGCACTGGGGATGGGATGCATGGTGGAAAGGACATGTAGTGCCTGCCCTCACAGAGCTTATAGCCTAGAAAGGAAGACAAATGAAAAAATGGCCGTAAAAAAGTGAACTACCGAGTCAGCTAGTCTGGAACATCAGAGAAGGTTTCACAGTTGGGTGCAGTGACATTTAATGGGGATTGAAGGAGAAGCAGGTATTCCTTAGGTAAAGAGGGTTGGGTGGGGAAAAGTTTTCTAGGTAGAAGGTATAGCATGGGGAAAGACCCTGGAGGGGGAAGACGGGAAGGACTAGAAGCAGAGGGAAGTGAAAGATGATTGGAGGGGCTGGAGTGGAGCAGATGAGGGTGACATGGATGACGCACAGAGGCTGGTGAGGGAGGTGGGATCTAACTTGCCATTTTGAGGATTTTCACCTAAGAGCAGTGGAAAACCTCCACTTCTTAGTCCTCTGAGTGACATATAGAACATAACAGTCGCTTTTCTTTGGTACTTCAGAGTTTGTAAAGAGGTGTGGGATATATTATCTTCATTGTAAGAGGGTGCTGAACTGGGGAGAGGCCAGGTTAGTTTCCCAGGTCACAGAGTTAGTCAGCAGCATGACTAAGCGGTACAGGCTCCTTCCGAGCTCTTTTGTCTGTAATGATTTGGTGGGGTAAGGAAGAAGCTGTAAGGTAGAGGGCATGGCTTTGAGCTCTGTCTCCCAAAAAGTGTGCTAAAGTACCCCCAAGGCACTGCAGTAAACTCACAGGTGTGCCACTGGATATTGTAAATTACTGAGGGAAATATAGTGATACTCGACATCCATCAGACCCCATGCAAACTGCTAGCTCAAAGCAGCTCGCCCTTCAACAACAGACTGCATCACATGCCCTTCGATGTCATCATATTTTCTTTCCCTTGGGGTAAAATATACATAAAATTTACCTTTCAACTGTTTTTTAAAATTTCATAGTTTTGGGGAAACAGGTGGCATTTGATTACATGAGTAAGTTCTTTAGTGGTGATTTGTGAGATTTTGGTGCATTCATCACCTGGGAAGCATACACTGAATCCAATTTGTAGCCTTTTATCCCTTACCCTCTTCCTACCTTTTCCCCCTGAGTCCCCAGAGTCCATTGTATCATTCTTATGCCTTTTCATCCTCATAGCTTAGCTCCCACTTATGAGTGAGAAATACAATGTTTGTTTTTCCGTTCCTGAGTTACTTCACTTAGAATAATAGTCTCCAGTCACATCCAGGTTGCTGTGAATGCCATTAGTTCATTCCTTTTAATGGCTGAGTAGTATTCCCATTGTATGTATAGAACACAGTTTCTTTATCCACTCATTGATTGATGGGCATTTGGGTTGGTTCCATATTTTTACAATTGTGAATTGTGCTGCTATAAACGTGTGCGCAAGTGTATTTTTCATATAATGACTTCTTTTCCTTTTAATCATTTTTAAGTATTTGGGTCAGTGTCATTAAGTGTATTTATATTTTTTTGTGCAGCCTTCCCCTCCACTCATCTGGAGAACTTTTTTATCATTCCAAATTGAAACTCTGTACCTATTAAACAATAACTCCCCATTCTCCCTTCCCCTAGCCCCTGATAACCATTATTCTACTTTCTGTCTCTATGAATTTGACTATTTTAGGTACCTTATATAAGTGAAATTATATAATATTTGCCCTTATGCATCTGACTTATTTTCTTAGCATAGCATTTTCAAGGTTCATCCATGTTGCAGCACGTATTAGTACTTTATTCCTTTTTGTGGCAGACTAATATGCCATTATATGGACATACCGCATTTTGATTATTCATTCAGCTATTTTTTTTTTAGATGGAGTTTCACTCTTGTCACTCAGGCTGGAGTGCAATGGTGCTATCTTGGCTCACTGCAACCTCGGCCTCCCGGATTCAAGTGATTCTCCTGTCTCAGCCTCCCAAGTAGCTGGGATTACAGGTGCCTGCCACCAGGGCCGGCTAATTTTTCTATTTTTCGTAGAGACAGGGTTTCACCATGTTGGTCAGGCTGGTCTCAAACTGCTGACCTCAGGTGATCCACCCACCTTGGCCTCCCAAAGTGCTGGGATTATAGGCATGAGCCACCGTGCCCAGCCATTTCATTCAGCTATTGATGGATATGTGGAATGCTTCCACCCTTTGGCTATTGTGAATAATGCTGCTATGAACATGAATGTACAAATATTTGTCTTGCTTTCAATTCTTTTGGGTATATATCCAGAAGTGGCATTCCTGGATCATATGGTAATTCTATGTTTAATTATTTTGATTGCCATATTGTTTTCCACAGCAGCTGCACCATTTTACATTCCCACCAGAAACACACCCTCACATCTCTGTAAAGCAGTGCTTTTGGTGGTTACTATAACAAAAAGCAAGTATTGCATGGATATCAGTGTGGAACAGGAAATAAGGATGACAGTGTTCAATTAGATTCCAAGGTTCGAAAAGCTCTGTAGAGGCACACACATCCCATTCCTACATAATTATGGTTATTTGAGAATAAAATACAATTTTTTTTCTTTCAACTAATATACATGAGTTTTTAAGTGGCTACTATGCTGTTCGGATATAAATACTTATGTATTTACCCTAACTACTTGATAAATGGAACAATTAGATATTTCCATTGGCTTAGAGACACCGTGAAATCAATTATGGAGACACTAAGGTGCCATAAACTGAGGAAGTCTGGAAACCTCTGGCCTTTAATTAGTATTAAACTAATACTCCCTAATTAAACTAATACTCCCTAATTAAACTAATAATGGTGGGTATGAAGGAGAGAATCTTTGGAAGCCTGGGGGTTTTCCCATTCTTTTCATCATGGTTTATGACAAGTTGCTGCTCCTAGAATCTTTCAAAATAGAAAGAAATGGCTTCAAAGTGGTACAAAGTTGAAAAATGTCAGCAAATAACTAAGCTTCCTCAAACTGGGGTTAGGTAACTCATTACTTTGTATTTATTAATTTGAATTAATGATTATCCAATTTAGCCAATAGTGCATGCAAATGCATCTTTAAAATATATCATCTCTAATCTCCTCCTTCTGGGTTGGTAGCACTACCTTTAAATATGTCAACAGCTCTGACACAATCAGAAATAACAGCTGTCTCTTCAGAATACAGTGTCAGAGAAAAATTAAACTAACAGAAACATATTTCAGAAGTCACATCCTCTGTGGCATTTTCTTACCTCTCACAGAGGCAGCCATTTTCTTTGTTGTGGTCCCACAGATTTTGTTTATATGCCTTTCAATGAAAGCATTTTCCCTGTTGTATTTTGTTTATTTATCTATGCTTATTTATTTATATTTACTGTAGAAAGTAAACTCCTGAGGCCAGGGTCTTTAACTTACCACTTATGTCCTAGTTCCAGGGAGTATTAGTTTAATTATCTGGAGGAAAAAAGTAAAAGTAAATTAATATCTTTAGACCTAGAAATTGCACTTTTGTAATTTTATCTGAAGGAATTAAGAATAAATAGAAAAAAAAGTTTTATGGACAAAGAAATTCTTACAGCATTATTTCTAATCCAAAAAAAAGTGTATACAACTTCAAGTGTTTGACAATAGGGAAATGTTTAATTAAACTAGCATGCATCTCTTTCAGGATCATGGGACCATTAAAAATAATGTTTACAAATAGTTTATATTAAGAAGAAAATGCTTATGTTAGCACACAAGTTTTTTAAAAAAGTAGGACTCAAAACTGGACATACAACATGATCTCAATTTTGAAAAACAAATAATCTATTCGTCTAGAAGAAAAAAAGCTTTGGAAAAAAATAGATGAAGACTGTTTTAACAATTATCATCTTCGAATAATTAATATTTTTCTTCCTCCTACCTTTTTATGTTTTCCCATGACTTGTCTATGCATGAATCTTAGTTTATGCTCTTTTCCTCTGCTGGAATGCCTTTTTATTTACGAACAGCCAATTCTTTCAGGCTAACTCCAATCCTAGCTCTCTCATGATATCTTTTCCATCTACTTCTCTAACCTCCTGTTGCTTTCATATAATAAAATGTTGAGCTAAAGTGGATGTTATTTTGAGATTTCCCTTTAATATCTCACAGTTGGTAGAAATGAAATGTAGGGTGAATCTGGAACCAGAGGGCTCAAATTTGAATCTCGACCCTATCACTTATTCCCTGAGTGACCTGCTGAAAGTTACTTATTCTCTGGGTTTTCCTATCTGTAAAATAGAGTCTTCTTCTGCATCCAGATACAGTATAACCTTCTGAGGCAAGACCACATCTTCGTAGCCCACAATTGAGTACCTCTTAGGCTTTGCTATATGGTACGTCAAAAAGCAAAGTTCAGTTAATTGCATGTGATTCACAGAAGGAACATCATAACATCAATTGCATGCCTATTCATAGACACAAACTACTTTACAAAAAATTATGTTAGTAGTAACAATGACCTGTTATAATTGGTATGGCCTTATATTTTAAAGGCAGTTATTTTTTAGTCACCTATTATAACTCAGATTTTCAGGAAGGCTCTCATTTGTTCATTCCCAGACAAACTTTCTATTGAGTTCACTTGTGTTATAGTCACTGTTCTAGATTCTGATGATGAAATGGAGCAAAACAGTTCTTACTTTTAAGAAATTTAAAATTTAGCGATGATTGTCATGGTGGATACAGACAAGGTAACATACAATTACAATATGGAGTGATAAGATTCGGTAGAACTATGTGTAGGATACACTGGAAGCTCACATACAAGGCAGTTACACAAGTCTGAGAGATAAGAAACAGAACCATGTCAGAGGAAGCAGTGATGTTTGAGCGGAGTCTCAAAGAATGATGAAGAATGATACAGGTGAATTTGGTATAAAAATGCCATTGAAGGAAAAGAAAATAGCAAATTTAAAGGCCTGCATTGTATTATTCCTCTGGCATTCTATTTTGAGAACACAATGGTTATTTCTGGTTGAGTCAGAGTTGTTGAGAAATTTAACAGTAGGACTACTGACCCAGAAGAAGGGGGCTCAGAGATTGTATATATTTAAGATCAATTCCCATTGTGAAATGGAAGGTGATTCAAAATGTCTGGAATATAAATTATAATCTACAGCAAAGTGAAAAATAAACCTAAGGGGGCCTAAATCCATCCTCACCATCAGAATAAGCCTGTAAAACATTTTAAATAGTGAGTGACATTATTGGGTTAATTAATAAAAATAGTTCAGAGAAAAGGAACTTATTAGGAGAAGTTGCAGTAATCCAGCAAGACCTGCACATGGACAGTGGGAAACTGATTTGAGAAATAGTAAAGTCAAGTTCAACAGAATGGTAGTGGATTGAGTGTGGCTGGTGAAAGAGAAGAAAGTGTCTAAAGTTCTCCCAAATATGTGGCTTGGGAAACTGAGTGAGTGGTGGCGATGTTCATCCAGACAGAGATGCAGTATGATGTGTCTGCTTAAAAAGAAAAGTAAAAGCATAATTTTGATGTAGTCTTGAGCTTGAGTTCTTGTGGGATATCCAGGCAGAGATACATGGTAGACAGCTGAATATTTTGGCTCTAGAGCCAGGAAATAGATCCAAAATGTACTTCAGAAAGCTAATGATAAAGTAAGTCTTTAAAAATAGAAATAGAAAACCAAATTCAAACAAAAAGTAGAGGAAGCAAAAATTCTAATAATTATTGAGATCGAACATTTAATTTAGCTTAGAGCTTCCTGGAAGTCAGGGCAAAACAGAAGCTTTTATTCTGTCTACAATATTTTTCCATTTGTCAGAGTTTATGAAAAAAAGCGAGTTTGCTCATCATAATGTATCAGAATTTGGGAGAAAATAACAGAGTGCTAATGATACTCTCTGAAATAAAAAGTCAGGAAATGCAACTTCAGGATGCTGAATCCACACTGCTGGGCACTGAAAACATGACCCATTAGAGGATTAATATTGACCCTGTGGGAAGTCATAAAGAAAAATATCAATATGTTATTTAAATATTTCTTAGAGTTGGTTATCTTAATATAAATGCAGTTTCTTTAAAGTGCTGTGTCAAACAGCACTTAGGTTGGCTCTTATAATTCTTGGAAGATGATTGGTTAAAATTAAATGGAGTTGGATCTGGAACCCTATGAATAACCACCCAGACCCAACCTCTGGGTTGTCCTTTTCCCTGTCAGACACCTCTTCTGTGCCAGGTGCTGGACACCATAATCACATTTTAAGCCTAGACCCAATAGTGTTCCTGCTGATGACATACCTGTCCCATATCTCTACCATGGCTTGGGTGTATATATTTGTTGAAGAGAACTGAGCTATTGCAAATGTATGCCATCCCTTTGTCCTTCTCTGAATAAGAACAAGGATTTCCCCAGTGAAGTCAGCTCATCTTTAGAGTTACTCAATTTTTCAAACATGGTTTACTTTGAGCTCAGGAGGAAAAGCATCAGGAATCTCAGCAACCTGTGTTATGACCTTATGAAATAGAGCCCAGGTCTGGCATCAGCTGTGTGCTCAGTTTCAGCTACATGCCAGGCCCTTGCAAAACTTGATGCTGCCTGGTTCTTCACAGGAGGTGTGGTATATTAGTTTCCCATGGCTTCCTGATGTAACAAAGTACCACAACCTGGGTGGCTTTAACACCAAAATCCATTGTCTCGCAGTTCTGGAGGCTGGAAGTCCAAAATCAAGGTGTCGGCAGGATTGTTCCCTTCTGGGTGCTGTGAGGGAGAATCTGTTCCAGGCTCTCTCCTGGCTCCTGGTGGTTGCTGGCAATCTTTGGCGTTTCTTGGATTATGCATCACTGGAATCTCTGCCTTCATCTTCACTGGTGTTTTCTTGTCTCTATGGTGAAATTTCCCCTTTTTAGAAAAATACCAGTTATATTGAATTAGGGTCCACCTCAATGACCTCATTTTAACTTGATTACCTCTGTAAATACCCCTATTTCCAAATTAAGTCACATTCTGAGGAATGGGGAGTTAGGGCTTCAACATATCTTTTGGAGGAGGGCAGGCACAATTCTGTCCACTTTCTAAAAAGTGAGGATTTTCAAATTTTGATATGCGTTAGACTCACCTGAGGAGCACTGTGTTCTAGGTCCCCATTCCCTTGACGCTTTTTCTCTTCTGCACATTACTACCATTCATGCAACAGCTAAGAATAGTGTGAGTAATTTCTTATATTTCTATAGGGAAATCTTTCCCAAAGTGTGCTCTGAAAATTTTAGTCATGCAAGATACTATGCAATAAAAGATTCTACAGTCCATTTAGTACTGGAAAGATAGTCACAAATCCTACAATTAAAACAACAACAACAACCTTTTAACTTTATTGTTGTTTTTTTGACTTGAGGATCTTACTAATATACCATGGAATTAATGTTCTACAGAGAACATTATGGAAAATGCTAGTTTAATGTTTTATCATATACAAAAGATATTCACAGTTATTATCTCATTTGATTCTTAAAATGGGCTCTGGTGGAAGCGGAGTGGTTATTATGTTTTTATTATGGAAAAAAATGCAGTTTACAGGGTCTCCTCATTGGCCAGGATCAGGTGGCCAAAAACCACACTGATGGAGCTTGGATCTGCACCTCTTGATTCTATAATAAGTCCAGTGTTTTGTCCCGTGGCACCAGGCTTTTCAAAATTAGAAGAATGTTATATAATCTTTCCTTCCCTCTTTCTTTGCTATCATGATTAAATTCAAGCCAATTCTTTACCTTTTCTGAGAAGCAACAATCCATTTCCGGATGAGGGTGAGAAGAAAAATGCAGAAGAGAGTGAGGAGCATCCCACACCCAAAACACCAAAACATCTCCTGCTGCCGCCTCCTCCTCTCTCCCTCTTCTAGCTTTATATTTAGCAGTTGGTGTGCTCTCTCCCTCTCGTTTACCTCTATCCTTTTGGGAGGAACTCCATAGGCTCTATACATAACTTGGCTTCAGACTCACCACACATTCCCCTATTCCAGTGTCCTCTCCTGCCCCACATCTTTAAGACCCTACGTGATTGCTTCCTGATAGTAACATTCAGAACACAACTTTCATCTTGGGACTCTATCTGTTGCCATAGAAATTTGCCTGAAGGGAGTCTTCAGGTTCCTGGAACATGCCTTGGGGGAATCACAAAAGCTCTCAGACACTAATGAGACAGGTTAGTCCCTGTGCCTTTACTCCCTGACCTGTGAATTGGGAAATGTTCCACCACCCATCCTCAACCCCCAACTCACAAAGGGCCACTGTTCAAAGGCTGGTTAGGGACAGATGCCTCCTGTGGAAGAAGGAAAGTTGATTTAACTTAAAGCATAGCCTAAGGTCCTCGTGGGAAGATTCTCCAGCATTTGGGGGAGTGGAAGGGAAGTTTATGTAACAGACGTTGTTGTGAGTGTAGATTCTGTGCCACAGAATCATAACAATTGCTATATTAAGTCAGGCCTTACACTTTTTCTGAGCTGAAACTCCAGTATGACTATGGTGTGGAAAGACACGGCTGACCCTCTTGGTAATAATGCCATGTCATCCCTAGTGGGGACTCAGCAGTAAACCATCCAGGGAGACATAGGGAGCTAGGGCTGAGCCTGATCTCACATAGCCATTGCAAGTTATCAGTCTGCCTCCATGGGAAAAAGTGTGTTCTGCAAAAATTCAGTCTCCAAAGGGGTCTATGAATTCAAGCCTATTTGGAGTCATGATGATCTTTCCAGTGAAACGGGTCTACAGGATAGTAGGATTGCAGGCATTTAGCAATACCCCAGGTCTGGGTTAGCAAGAGCCCTCCAGGCACTGTCCAGGGTCATGGGGAAAGGAACTGGGGTGATAAGGTAAGCCGACAGATCCTGCACTAAGGAGACACTTTGTCAAATGTTGCACATTCCTTACTGTTTCCCTCATTCTGCTTGTGTTTGGCATTTGGTGCATTATATTCATTCTGAATTACTTGCCCTCTAGAGCAGGTTGTCTCAGCCTCAGCACTATTGTCATTTTGGGCTGGTTAGTTCTTAGTTGGGGAGCTCTCCTCTGCATTGTAAGATTCAGCATACTTGGCCTCTACCAACTAGATGCCAGAAGCACCTCCCTCCAGTGATAACAACCAAAAAAATGTCTCCAGACACTGCCAAATGTTTCCTGGGGTGCAGAGGGAGGAGGAAATTACTCCCAGGTTGAGAACCACTGCTCTAGAGAAAAGAACTTCAGGGGTATTGGAAGGACTGACCAGAGCTAGGCCCTAGGCAAAGAGCCCAGGGTAGAGAGCTGAACTCCAGTCATGCTCGGGAAATGGAATGGCAGGGAGGAACCTGGGGATCTTGCAGCTTCGTCACATGTATAGAATGGATTCAGTAAGGGGATCTGCTGCCTGTGGCACAGCTGGTACCGGGGGCATAGTCACTCTCAGCCTACTGTATACTGAGCTCACAGCAAAGGGATTAATTCCAGACTTTACTTGCTGGCAGCACAGAGAATCCTTGAACTTGGTTGGTCTTGGTCAGAACAGCTCAAGACCCGAAGAGCACAGGTAGATCTCCACGACTTGCAGCAGAACAGGCAAAGGAAAGTCAGAGGAAAAATGATGCTGCTGTTGTTGCTGCTGGCAAACGGATCTATCAGACTCACTGTGTTCCAGGCAGTAGTCTAATACCTTTATCTTTTTCCCATGAGATGTACCTCTGGCTCGTTTCCTGATTTTCTTTGGATCTCTGATTTAGTGTTGCTTCTCAGAGATGCTTTGCCTGGTCATCTTATATAACCCAGCAAATGCATCCCCGTCACTCCCCCACTATTCCTTTTACTCTGTTATTTACTTTTTAGTTACCTACCTCCTCACTCAGAAAAATTAGCTCTTTAAAAACAGAATCATGGCCAGGCCCGGAGACTCACACCTATAATCCCAGCACTTTGGGAGGCCGAGGTGGGTGGATCACGAGGTCAGGAGTTCAAGACTAGCCTGACCAATATGGCGAAACCCCATCTCTACTGAAAATGCAAAAATTAGCCAGGCATGGTGGTGCATGCCTGTAATCCCAGCTACTCAGGAGACTGAGGCAGGAGAATCGCTTGAACCTAGGAGGCAGAGGTTGCAGTGAGCTGAGATTGTGCCATCGCACTCCAGCCTGGCAGCAGAGTGAGACTCCATCTCAAAAAAAAAAAAAAAAAGAATCGTTTCCCGTTTCCCATCTCCATACACTGCCAACTATACAATTTGAGGGGCACAAGTGGGCCGAATTGTGTGCCCCCAATTCATGTGTTGAAATCTTAATCCCTAAGTACCTCAGAATGTGACTGTATTTGAAAACAGAGTTTCCAAAGAAGTTATTACATTAAAATGAGGCCATGAGGGTGGGACCAATATGACTGATGTCCTTATAAGTGGAGGAATTTAGACACGAAAGGACATACCAGGGTTGAGCACCTGCACAGAGAAAACACCATGTGAGGACACAGAGAGAAGGTGGCCTCCTGCAAGCCAAGGAGGGAGGCCTCAGAGAGACAATCCTGCTGACACCTTGATCTTGGACTTCCAGCCTCCAGAACTGTGATCAATACATTTCTGTCACTGAAGCCTGTACCATTTTGTTATGGTAGCCCTAGCAAGTTAATACAGGGGTCCAGTGCAAAATGAAAACACAGGCCTCTTATTCAAAAAGCCTGAAAACAGTTCTGGTCAAGATACTAATAGATAAAGCTTTTTCCGTTTTTCCAGTTTCTCTCTCTTGGCCTGTCGTAGTGGTTTTATTTGCTGTTTAATGTTGACTCCATCAGGCACAGGCATACTTGCCAGGCCAGGGCAGGCCTTCTCAGGTACTGGGTGCCCTCCATGTGTCTCAGGGCACTCAAGCCCCATGGACTGCCAAGTTCGAGCTGCAAGACTGATGTGCTATTTCTTCCAAGGGGTCAGAGCCATGGCAGACGGGCACCTTCCAAGTGTACTGTAACCCTTTGTGCCAGGATGAACTAGTTACCTGGATTGGAGTGAGCAAGAGACTGCTTGCCAAGTCATCTGCCAAATGTGCTGTGGCACTGCCAGCGCAGGGCAGGAATGGCCACTGCCATGCCCTGTCCCAAGATGCTGTAGGGCATGTGCACCTGACCCACTCCACGTCTGTACCTAGACTCCTGTTGGAGGCAGAAGGTGGCGCTGGTTACATTTGGGAGCAGAGAGGGGAAGGCCAGAGCGATATCACCTATTTAAGGGAGGCAAGGCCATATGTAGGCTGAAGCTCTAAGCACCCAGGCCTGTTCCACTGCTCTATCAGACTTCACTTAAAAATTCAAATTCAAAGGTACAGTCATTGGGAGTTTCAAGACAGCAATCTCAGAGCATTAAACTCCCATGTGAAGCCTTTTAGAATGCAGGGCCCTGTGCAACTGCACAGGTCATAAACCCATGAAGCATTTATTCTTGAAGCCAGCTCTGCTGCTATATCCCCAATGCCTAGAAGAGTACCTAGAATGTAGTAGTTGCTTAATAAATATTTACTGATAAATGAATGAATTTATACCATTTCATCCTCACAACAATGGAGGTCACTTCAATATAACAGATGAAGACATTCAGTCACCTAGACGCTAATTTACTCTGTAATAATAATTTACTCAGTAATGAGAAGTTGACATTGAGTTGTGCGATAGATCAGTATGAAATCTGAGGTTAGAATCTGATTCTTCTGTTGAGGGCGCAGAGGGCATTCTCAAAAAGTAGTTTAGAGCATGGGCTTTGGAGTCAAACAGGCCTGGGTTCAAATGTTGGCTCTGACACTTCGTAAGCTGTGAGACTTAGGTAAAGTCTTTCACCTTTTGGACTCTCAGTTTCCTCATTTGTCAAGTAGAAATAACATCTATCTCAGGAACCGTTTTGACTTTAACAAAATACATGCTTCCCACCATACCTGGCACTTGGTAGGCTCTCAATGAGTGGTAGCTAGTATTACTCTTTTTGGAGGTTAATGATGTATTATATGGACTCTAGAGTCAGACTGCCTGCTCTTGCCTTCAAAACCCTGCTCTTCCATTTCCTAGCTGGGTGAGCCTTGGAACAGGTACTTTACTTCTCCATACCTCAATTTCCTCATCTGTAAAAATGAGGATAAAAATAGTACTATCTTACAGGGATGTTTTGAAGATTAAAGGAACTGATGTTTATAAAACACTTAGAAGCAATATCTAACACACAAATACTCTGTATATGCTTGTTAAGTAAATAATTAATAGTTTATGAGACAACTTTACTGACTAGCTTTTTTATGTTTATTCCCTCAAACTCAGATCTTCGTGTTTAGGGCCCAGATCTCACTGAGTGTGCTGAAGTGGGGAATGGTCCAGATCTTAGATGTTCATTTGTATCCGCTACACTCTTACCAGCAGTGGGAACCATGTTGGACGTGGAGTGCAATAATCTGCCTCTGTCATACTTGCGTTGCGACTTCATATTGTTTCTCTCTAGTTCTCACTTTCTCAACGTGTTTGGGGGTGGGAAAGACATTGAACTAGATTATTTCCTAGGTCCTTTCCAAGTCTGATTTTCTGTACATCTGATTCATTTCTAAAAGTACTGGCTTCCCTGCTGCAGCTCCAGTGGTTCAGCAGATGACCTCAACTTTCTTAGCTTCAATTTTGTGGTGGGCAAAGAGTGCTTCAGGTCCTAGGAGCATCGCAGTCCTGATCTGACCCCATAAAGTGGAGTAAAACAAACAGATGAGCTCATATCTCTGCTGGGGATGCAGCTGATGGGATTCCTTCTGGGATTGTTGGCCTCCCCTTTCTGGCCACCTTCACTGTGAAAGGTTATTTATAGCATTGTCCTTGGCTTAGAAAATCTGTTTCCCATTTTCTTGCCAATCTCCCCTCCAGTCCACCTTTTGCTGATTCCATTTTTTTGGTGATGGTAATCCTTCCTAAGCACTGTCCAATTGGGACCCCAAGGCCCCCCAAATCCCATGGATCCCTTCCCTGATTCTGACAGAGGAGATGTTGAGGGGTGGATACCCCGAGAGTGAGACTGGGATGAAGACTTTATCTGCTCCTTGCAGCTGCAGCTTTTGTGAGTTGCATTCTCTGGCTCGTCAATACCGTTTCCCATTAAATTAAATAGCTTATTGACTCATGTGCCACCCGGCAATGGGGTTGATGGGATTCACTGAGACTCCTCACTCCTCCCCTCTCCCCCAACAATCACAGGTCACTGCTCAGTAGATCAGCTGGTAATGGAGTTTGAACTCTTAGAATCAGCTCTGTGTACCCTTTTTATTTGTTTTTAATTTGTATCAATGGTAATTCTGTCTGTTTCAATTTATGTGATGGTACAGGCTGCAGAACTGAGGAAGTGCCCTTTTTTACCCCATTAACCACAGAGGGGGTAAAAATCCGTGTCAGGCTTTTTATGACAAACCTGCTCCAGTGGGCAAGGGATGATTCCCTTTCATGGAAGTTCCCTCTTTGTCTGGGACTCTCCAAAGTGCCTCCCATCTCCACCAAGTACAGGGCTAAGCACTGAGTTTGTTTTCCCTGGGCCATGGTCTTTTGTACCTCTTTGTTCAGACAAACTATCAAAGAACACAGGATGGAAGCATCTGGAGAGAGAAGATGGCACCCCACAACCTCCAGGATTCTGTGGCTGGTAAAGTACTTTCTGCCATGCAGGCTCCTACATATTTTGCATATCAGTCCTGCTAGAAGTTAAGTCGATGGCATCTCATCTCTACTCTAGCTCTCCCAAGTTATTTGCCAGCAGGCGAATGTCATTTGCAGCTTATTAGTGTCAAGACACAATTGTAAAGTAGATATAGTTTGCCACAGTGCCCTTTAACTTCCTTTGGTTGTCCTCGTTTCTCCCCTCTGGCCTTGTAGGAAATATGGAGATACAGAAGGAAAATTAAAATGCACATAAGAATGGTTGAAATGAGATGGAGGAAGTAAATCCACAGGAATTCCCAAGACAGTGGTGGCAAAGGTTGGGAATGGTTTGGGGAATACAACAGGCAGAGTGACCTGACAGAGCTGCTCCCAGGAGGGAAGGAGACTGGCCGCCGTGTCACTGAAGGGACATATTGACTCTAAGGGTTTCTGAAGAGGGTAGGGCAAAGAGCAGGTGGGGCCCAGCAGTGCGGGAAAGACTGGAGGTAGAGGAAGTAGCAGAGGAGCCACTGTGAACTGTGACCCCAGCCCGCCCCCAGCATGGTCCCACAGATCTTCATTGAAAGCAAGGAAAAAAAAAATGAAGGTGACATTGAGCTCCAAGCAAAAGATAATGTTCAAAATAACATCCCAGAACACAGAGAGAGCCATGAGGAATTCAACCTCTGACCTGGAGGATTCAGGGTGAAATTATCTAAAGCTCTGAAGAGGACTGAAGCCCCAGCTGGTGTTGGAATGACTTTGCCACTTACAGGGAGCAAGTTTCTGCTCCCACAGGAGCCCCTGTGTCCTCTGTGTTCTGTGGTTCCCTCTCAGGGTGACCCACTCTAAGCCACCTCTCTATCCTCAGGTGTCTCTTTCCCTCTTAGCCTTGAGATTCTCACTCTCTGTCTTATCTCCTGGCTCTGGGAAGCTGATTCTAAAAGTCCACACTATCCCAACTGAGGACAAACTTTCCATTGTTTAATTTAAAAATTCAAAATCTCCCCTGAGCCAAACCTCCCAGACTGCTGGTACTTCCCACTGTCTTCTGGTGTGAGATTTCTTCTGAAATTCACTGGCTAGTGTGCGTTGTAAGTGAAATGCCACTGATCATAGAACTTAATTATTTGGTTAGATCTAGTTATTTTTACACCCAACTGATTAGTTCCTCCTATCTCTAACCAATTTATGAACACGAACTCAGAGGGCCAGACTTCCACAAGTACCCATTTCATGGATCTAATAGGAATCAATCTGCCGAGTTGATGGTGGGATTTACAGATTAAGTTCCAGGTAGAAAGAGAGATAATTTGGGACAGACACCCCTTCCCATGGAGGGACATCTTAATGTAATGGAAAGTCGTATATAGAGAGAGGGCTAACTGAATGATAAGCATTTCACATGCATTATTTTGTTTACTCCTCCTATCAATCCTATAAGGCTGACTTGATAAAAATCTTCCTTTCTTTATCTCCAAAATGGGAGTAAAAATACTATTTACCTTAACAGGTACTTTTAAGGATCAAATAAAATAGTATATGTGGTAAGAGTTTGTAAATCACATGCATTTTACAAATGTTAGTTGACGCTCTTATTATCCCTCAAATCAAACCATACAAGCAACTGGTAATTTCAGGTGCAGTCTTAGGCCTCAGTATGGTTCGCTGCCTCCATCAGACCTAAACTACTTAGCTCTGTAGCCAAAATTGTGAATTTGATTACATCTCATTGCTTTGCTCACAGGCACCAACATTTCTTTCCTGTATTAAAGAACAGTGTAATAAGGTGAGAATTTCTCTCTTTGTCCAGGGACTGGGATCTAGCTTAGCCCCTGAAGAGAACAGTTTCACAAGTGCCTGGGTGAGCTGGCTGGATGACCCTCAGGTAGAACTGAGCCTTCCCTCTAGCTGAGGAGGTCGGCCCCCTTGGAAGTGGCACGGACTTGCCTATTTGATGCTGTAGCGTCTGACTCCTGGAAGCCTCTAGCTGCTTAATGGATTCATTTAAGTGATAATACGAGCCGATCATATGTCAGGTTGTTAAAATGGTGATAACATATTGCACTAGGAGAACATTATCTACAGTAACTGCATTATAATGGTTAGGGAATGTCGACAGAACTACATATGATATTCCCATAAACACCAAATGAATGCAGAGCAACTAGGCTATTCATTCCAAGTGTGGCCAAGGCAAGAGGTAACACTTCATCTTCCAGGCCCTCGTTTTCCAAACATTGCAAAAAGGAGACATATGCAGACAAGTGTTCACACATCAAAGGCAAACAAATGCACATGCTTCTCTGATTTATAACCAATCCGGAAACCCACTTACCCAGCTTCAAGGGAGGGTGTGAGCTCACAAAATGTTCTTTCCCAAGGAAGAGAATGAATGAGAGGGACAGAGGGAATGTAAGATGCTACATGAACAGCAGGAACCATGAGCTCTCTGTCCCCTGTTTCTGCTTTACTCTACTAGAGAATTTAAAAGGGGTGGGTGAGTTGCACAGTAAAGCGTCTGCCCTACTTCCCACTCCCTGCACCCTCTAGGACCACCCATTGAGAAAGAATAGTTAAGTAGATAAAAGTTTCTCTTTGCCACCTTCAGCCCCAAGTTTCAGTACTGTTCTCCTGTCTCTTAGTATCTCCCCAATACTCTTCTCTAATACCTCCTCCTCTGATGTTCCATCTTAAAGTGTTATTCCTCTCATGGTATTTATACTGTAAAGAATAGTACTACCAGAGCAGAGAGATTCGGCTTATTAGAACATATAGATGTGACTTTTGGCTTCCAACTTCAAATTGGCAATAATAATAGTTACCTTTCATTCAGTGTTTCCTATGAGCTAAGCAATGTGTTTTACATTATCTGTAAACTTCAGAAACATCCGCAAGGCAGGGTTTACAATTACCATTTTAAAGATGAGGTAACTGAGGCTCAGACACTTAAACAAGTAGGCAGAAGGGAAGAAGCTAGCATTGATATACAACTCTGCAAAACCCTTGTGTTAGGCAGGTTTTCCTTTTAAAGAGCCAAACATCTCTGAGGCCATTCCTTATTTTTTACGTTCAAAAATATTGTTCTACCTTACAAGGCCACTGTGAAGGTCACTTTCCCTTTGGAAATTGCAAACAACTTATACAGATGTCAATAAACACCAGTACAAAGTAAAAAAAGAGCCCTGAGTCTGGAGTTACAAGACTTGGATTCGAGTTCCTCATTGAATAATATCCACTGGGAAAATGGCTTTATATCTTTGTGCCCTGTGATATGGTTTGACTGCGTCCCCACCCAAATCTCATATAGAACTGTAGTTCCCATAACCCCCACGTGTCATTGGAAGGACCTGGTGAAAGATAATTGAATCATGGGGGCAGTTACCTCCATGCTGTTCTCATGATAGTGAGTTCTCATGGGATCTGATGGTTTTGTAAGGGACTTTTCCCCCTTTTGCTTGGCACTTCTCCTTGCTGCTGCCATGTGAAGAAGGACATGTTTGCTTCCCCTTCCACCGTGAGTGTAAGTTTCCTGAGGCTTCCTCAGCCATGCTGAACTGTGAGTCAATTAAACCGCTTTCCTTTATAAATTAGCCAGTCTTGGATATGTCTTTATTAGCAGTGTGAGAATGAACTAATACATCTTGTCTTCTTCCTGTAAAATGGGGTTGCTGTGAGCACTGGAATCCTTTACTGCCTGCCCACTATGTGTCCTGTAGTGTGCTGGGTCCAGAGGCCTCTGCTCTGTAGCAACTTATAGTCTAAAGGGGCAAATAGATTGCATAAACAAATAGTGATAATAAAAGTCCATCAGTGCTATAATAGAGGTAAGTATAAAGTGATCTGGGAGCACCAATGAGGCAAAGCGACTGGTCCTCAGCAACCTCGTTACAAGGAAACAGATGGATAGTGTTCTATCAAAACTAATAGAATGAAAGATATTGCAAAGGCAATATGTGCTGAGGTGCTTGGTAAACTAAAGCACCAAACACATGGAGAGTTTATGATTTGCTCAAAGGAAGGAATTGCTATCTAGAAGAACAACTATCTTGCCAGCAGGGGAATATTTTTAGGGGAAATACTTCCCTAAAAACATAAGACCTTTGGGAGGCTGCCTAGTCCCCTGGCCTGCTTCAAACCCTGTTTCTTGGTTTAAACCTAAGTCCTTCCCCACCTCTCTCTATTATCAAGGCAGGGAATTGTGACCTAACATGCTTGTAGGCCCCAGGCTTTCCCATCACCTGGGGCACTGAGCCGTAGGGAATGCCCCAGGGCCAGAAAGAAAGGCCTTTATGCTTTTATAAAGTGATGCCACAGGGAGCTCTGAAACCCTGATCCCCCTGCCCTGGGGGAGCCTGAGGCCAGGGGAGATTTCTGGCAGCCTCTCTAACACTGCAATTCTCCCTGCTTACCTGGCTGTGATTTGGGGTCAGTGCTGTTGTTTTTCACTGCTTAATAAGGAACATCCTGGCAAAAGGCTATGCATTCCTCTGTTAAATCAAAACATTTTGTCATAGAAGACAACATGTGGTGTGATTCTATTTATATGAATTGTCCAGAATAGGCAGATCCATAAAGAAAGTAGATTAATGGTTGCCTCGGTCTGGTTGGGGAGTGGCTCTGGTGGAAGAGAAAATGGGGGAGTGCACTGCTAATGGGTACAGGGTTTTTTTGGGGGTGATGAAAGTGTTCTAAAATTGATTGGGGTTATAGCTGCAAATTCTGTAACTATACCAAAAACCATTGAATTGTGCAATTTAAATTGGTGATTGTATTTTGTGTGAATTATATCTCAATAAAGCTGTTAAAACAAAACACTCAGAAATATTAAGGTTTTGGCCGGGAAGTCACAATAAAGAGTCTCTTGGTGGTGAGAGAAAACAGTACAAGAAGCTGGTCTCTGACGCTCCAGGTTTCAGTGTTCATGTGGGGTTCTGCCTCTCTCAGTTCCACTTGCTTCACAATGACAGGTCCCCGGGGAAAGCTGGTGCTCTCTCCTCAGGACAGAGTCTGGCCAGCTATTCTCTCCTCTGCCTGCTGCCTAATTTGTCTCAGCCCAAGGCAGACGATCTTTCTTTCTTTCTTTCTTTCTTTTTTTTTTTTTTTTTGGAGATGTAGTTTCGCTCTTGTTTCCCAGGCCAGAATGCAATGGTGCGATCTTGACTCACTGCAACCTCCACCTCCTGGGTTCAAGTGATTCTCCTGCCTCAGCCTCCTGAGTAGCTGGGATTATAGGCATGCACAATGACGCTCAGCTAATTTTTGTATTATTAGTAGAGATGCGGTTTCACCATGCTGGCCAGGCTGGTCTCAAACTCCTGACCTCAGATGATCCACCCGCCTCGGCCTCCCAACGTGCTGGAATTACAGGCATGAGCCACTGCACTTGGCCAAAGATCTTTCTTTATAAGGCAATTAAATATAAGTGGAAAAGATTAGTATAGTGGACAGGGGAAAGGGGGTGTTATTTTTTTAATGGGCATAGAGTTTTGGTTTGGGAAGATGAAAAAAGTTATGGAAATGGATGTTGGTGAGGGTTGTACAATAATGTGAATGCGCTTAATGCCACTGAAGAGTACAATTGAAAATGATTAAGAGGGCAAAGTGTATGTTATGTGTGTTTTACCACAACCTTAAAAAAATATTATCACATAATTAGGGTGGTCTCTAAAACATTCTTGGAAAAAAGTAGGAGTCATGAAAAGAGAACTTCCTTGTGGGGATGGTATGGAAAGTAAGCAAACTGAAAGTAAGCAAACTGATCATAGCTTAGTTAATATGACAATGCTGGCCTATTAGGAAATCTTGAAATTATACCCCTGTGAATGAAAAGGGTGCTTCTTCCCTTCCAACCTCCTTGATCCTGGAGAAGAGCTCCATGTCATGCTGTACTGTCTATTTGCAGTTGACAGAACCATGCTGCATGCAGGATGCTTTGGAAAGACATGTGTTAATAAATAACAATCACAGAGAAAAAGGAGTTTGGTATTGTAGGCTGTGTCTTACCCATCTCACCCTTCCCAGACCTGATACGCTGTTCTTATCTCACCACAATATATTTTTTCTTCTCAAATTAAAATCACTGTCACCATACACCCCAAACTCTTTTAGCATTCCTAAGCTCATCCACCCAGCTTCTCAACCCAGAAACCTCAAGGTCATCTTTGACATCTCCATCTCTTCCCAATAAACCATCAAAAACCTCTTAATTCTAGTCCAAGATATCTCTTGAATGTGTCTGTTTACTTCCATCCACACTGCCTCCACCCAAGCCTTGGCACTATTAGCACTAACCTGGACCTCTACGATAGCTTGTAGCGGAGTGGTCTCCCACTTCCATCCTGGGTCCCTAGTACTTCATTCTTTGAGAAGCAGTAAGAGTGACCCTTTTAGAGATTAAATGAGATTGGGTTACTCCTGGGCTAAAGCTTCACAGGCTAGCAATCCCAGCTAGAGCAAACTCCTTCCTGTGGCCTGCAGTGCTCTGCAGAGCAACCACACGCCTGCCTCTGTCCATCATGTCATCATATCACCTTCTCCCTTACCACATTTTTCGAGGACTTTTAACCTTTAAAAAAAAAAAAAAACTGGCCTTTTTCAGTTCTTAAAAGGTCCCATGCTTTCCTTGGCTAATTCCTATTTGTCTTTCAGTTCTCAGATCAAATGTCACTTATGCAGAGAGTCCATTAATTCATTCATTTACAACTTATGCATTTATCCAATAAATAGATACCTAGCATATACACTAGTGGTAGGCACTGGAATTGGTTTTGAGCCCTCTTCCAGTCTAATTAAAGCCTCCTATTATTCTCTTTCTTTGCACTCTGTTCTCTTTATTCACAGTATTGAACACAATTTGTCATGATAATTTTAATTTTTTTTAAAAAGCCTTTCTTCCTACATAATGCTAAGGTCTTTGAGGGCAGGTGCTATTTAGTTTGCCACTGTATTGTCCTTATAATAATAGTTATTCAATAAATATTTGCTGAATGAATGAATATATCTTTAAATAGAGGTTCTTTTTGCCAGCAGCATATGGCATATGGAAAGTTTATTGCTTTCTTTCTCTTCCCGACTTCCTCCACATCATAAAATAACAGTACATGATTCTGAGGGTGGCTAAGTAGGAAATAGGCTTGCCAAATGCTTCCTAATGAGAATCAGCATTGGTTAATAAATGACAATAATAATGAGTAACATTCGTATAGCATTTTACAATTTGCAAAGCATTTTCCAAATGCATTATCTTCTTCAATTTAATAAAGATAATCTAGTTCTTGGTTGCCCTATAAGAATTACATTTAAAAAAAGAAAAAGCTTAAGGACAATAGGGATTAGGCTGTTACAATATTTAAAGTCTATTAGTAAAAGATCGGTGAGATAGAAAAAGAAGGATAACCCTTTCACTTGGTTGCTCCTTCCAAATCTTGAGGCCACTTTGCAAATTTGCAAAAACAAAGGCACATCTTTTAAGTTCTTTGTATCTGTGCTCTATCAGAGTTTTGGGCTGCTCACCATGCTGGATTAGAACTTATGGTGCAATGTACACGACATGATGGATTCCACCTTAGTGTTTCATCAGTCTGAGGAATCCTCCCTAGAGCTCAAGGACAAAGAGGAGTCTCAGCAAGTAGAAGCTGGAGTACAGGACTCCTTGATTATTGGTTATAGAGAGAGGGAGGTTTCCCTGGATTGAATGCCCTGCCCCTACAGAGGCAGCCATATTTGGGATTACTTACATCGACCTGGGCACTCCGTTCCTCCCTGTTTTCTTCCAAAAGTCCTTCCTTTGTACCTGCACTGTATAAAGAATGGACCTTCCCAAATGCAAAGATCCATGATATATATTAGAAGCAGATATAGGAAATTGACTAGGGAATCTGCACAAATGATATTGTATAGAATTAAGTAGAAGATACCCCAACATGCACATCCCTTTACAGCTTAGCAACTGTTTTACTCTATCACATCCAAATGTCCTTAACTCTGGGCAGTAAAGTTCTGATCAGTTTACCTTTATCATCACAGCATGGCATTTTCAAGGACTCTGCCTGGCACTTTCAATCTTCTTCT
The DNA here is from genome assembly GCF_029281585.2 of Gorilla gorilla gorilla. Lineage (NCBI taxonomy): Eukaryota > Metazoa > Chordata > Mammalia > Primates > Hominidae > Gorilla > Gorilla gorilla. The sequence goes on along the minus strand of NC_073224.2, from coordinate 48,186,893 downwards.
CCTCTTGGTATTGATTCTCTGGCGTCATGATCAGCAAAAGGCCAGCCTGAGGGGTGGAAGCCCTTGGGAGGTAGAGGAGAGTGAAGTGACAGAAGACATAGATCTGTCACCTTGAATGTACTCCAGCTCAGCCAATCACAGAGTTGGCCTGGGTCAGACCTGTATAATTTGGGGATGGGAGACCAGTTTGGAATACCAGGCACTGTAGACTGAGACACCAGATGCTATAGGGGAGCCAGAACTGAAACTGCTCCATCAGCTGGAGCTGCGATTTTTGGCAAGTCACTCTTCCTCTTCTTCTGCCCTCCAAACTGAATAGTCTGGTCTGATTTTCTCTGGGGTCTTTCTGCTCTAACATTCTATGATCTTAATTTTCATTTAATTATTCCACAATGCCTCAAAAATGAGGACACAATCAATGGTGTCAAGGGGTAAAGAGATATAGGATAAAATGAGAATAAAAGGTGCCCACTGATTTTTGCCATTTTGAATGAGATGATCGGGGTGGAAGAACATGTTAAATTGAGGAGTGAATAGAAAGTAAATAGAAATAGATTGCAAAGAAGAAAAAGACATGGAGAAATGGCCAGAGATGAGATGAGTCTGGTGAAATTTGGAAAGGGGAAATGATAGTACAAAAAATACAGCAGCCCCTTCGTATCTGCAAGGATGATAGGGTCTTTCTTCTTATTTCCCAAAGTTCTAGAAGGGATTGGTCCCAGGAGCCACACCGCCCCCTAACCCCCCACCCTCGGGACACCAAAATCCATGATGCTCAAGTTCCTTATATAAAATAGAATAGTATTTGCATATAACCTACCCATATCCTTTCCCATATTTTAAATCATCTCTAGATTACTTCTAATATCTGATGCAATGTAAATGTTATGCAAATAGTTGTTCTACTGTGTTGGCTTTTATATTTGTATTACTTTTTTATTGTTGTATTGCTATTTTGTCCCGAATATTTTCAATCTCAGATGGTTGAATCCAGGGGTACAGGGAGCCAACTGTATACTTTACTATTAGATATATAAAAGCAGCTAAGGAAGTCATATGCTATTCAACTTGTAGGATACTTTTCAGCTCTTAAATTGGGATTCCTGAGTGTTTTAGTTTTTGTTTTAGGATGACCTGGGGAAAAGATAAAAATTGATGGAAGTGGGAAAAGAGTAAAAGAGTAAATTGTGCTAAACAGAAGGATAATAGTCTTTTTTCTTATTCCCCAAAGTTCTGGAACTGAAGAAATAAAATATCCCTGGACACTGAAGGTGGGTGGAGATGTAGAGGAAAGAGTGTGACATTGGAGCGTGTGGACCTGACTTCCCAAACATGGCCAGGGAAACAGGATCCAGAAGACATATGGGCACCACCAGTAGACTCATGACTCAGCCCCTCTTCAGTCTAATGTTTTAAAAGCACTTGTTCAACCATACTTAAAGGAGAAGCTGACCAAGGGAAGGACAAATGACCTCTAGAGCCCACAGTTCAAATCTGGCCCCACACTTGGCACTCATCTATCCAAACAAAGGCTGACATTTGCCCAAACTGTCCTGTCTTAGAAAGCAGTTTAGCAGGTTCCTTAGAGGTCTCATCTCCCATCTCCAGTGATTTTTTTTTAAAGTCTCCTGTTCCGATAGTCTCCCTGAGGTTAAATATGTATATATGTGTGTGTACGTACTAGTATATAAATATCTATGTATATGTGTATGGTTGTATCAGAAGTTTAAAAAATACAGTTCATTCTCTTTATTCATAGCAACTGTGTTCTGTAAAATTACCAGGAACTTTGAATTAATGACTACTGAACCATTGATCCCAAGGGAAGGACAGGACTAAGTTCCTTGAAGCCTCTGGTCATGATGTTGTCATCAACTGATCAATACATAGCCTTGTTTTATGTGTGTCTCTGTTTAAAGACACCTTTACTATATATTGTTGACTCATTAACATTGAACTCTCGGCCAACAGTGCTGTAACTTATGCCTGGATGAAGCTTATCTAACACAGGTATTTTCTCTGTAAGGCTCAGAACAGTGTTCTTGCACTTAGGAACAGTAGCCAGCCCTTCAGCATTGTATTTGGGGGGTCATTTTAAACAGCAAAATCACCAAAAAAACGCATAAAAATGTAAAAACATGTGAGACTAAATAGACTGCTAAAAGGACACTCGTTTACAGTATGAGAGCAGAAAAACAAGGCAGAGTACCAGTTCATTGAACCTTTGCTGAAACCACACATATGGTGACAAATAGTTCCTCATTCTGCACATGTCTGTGAACGACTGAAAAAGGACCAAGAAAATGGATTGAGTTGTACAAATACATTTTAGCTAGTAGATGAATTCATGAATACAAAAAAAACCCATAAATAATGTGGATCAATCATACATGTATGTGTATATATTGATATTGGGCAAGTTCTCTAATCTCTTGAAGCCTCAATTTACCTAACTATAAAATAGGATTCATAATACTTCCTTATAGTGCTAGTGTGAAGGTGAAATAAAATAATCTGTGGAAAGCATCTGCAGGATATGCAATAAGCTTTTTGAGCCACTGAGGAGGGAGCTGTCACCTTTTCCCATGCACTCCCCTTCTCTTCATTTGGCAGCCTCATTTCTTCAGCAGACCATCCATGGTGAGCGGCTCTAACTTTCAATCTGGCCAGACCATTTTCCCCTTGTATTAAAATTGTCCTGGAAAACCATTAGGTCGATTTTCAATCATCACAGCTAATACATTCCTTGTTGCAAATGCCAAGTATTCTGCACTTGCTTCAGTTTTTCAGATCTTCTCTCTCATATTCTGTACCTGGGGTGAAATCCATGCCTAGTAAAACAGCCCTTTTGTATCCAGGCCAGGATGCATCTGAGACTTGAATGCTTTTGCTTTCTCTCCTGTTTTTTGTTTTGTTTTGTTTTGTTTTGTTTTGTTTTGTTTTTGGTTTTGTTTTGTTTTGTTTCTCTTCTCTGCCTGATCAATACTTTCCCATCTGAAGAAGCAAAACATTCTCTCTCTTCTGTTTCCCTTGCTGCTGATTCTGGCTCAAGGGGATGGGGGCAGGAGTGGAGGAAAGAGGGTCAGAGTCTATATTTAACCACAAAGATAATTCCTCCTTGACAGCAGCTCCAGAGAGAATTTGACATTTGAGGGGACTGAGTAGCAAGAGTAATTTGCATTTATCTGGCTATAGAAACAGAAAGGATTGGGAGCAACAAGTGATCTGTGGAGGTAAAAATGAGTCAGGGGTTTGGAAGAGGGAATATAGGGCAGGTGAAGAAGAAGAAATTATTGCCAACAATGATGGAAGGATAAAGAACAAGACTCCTGAAACTATTTCCTTAAATGTTGCACTAAAGCAACTCCCAGAGGATTGTAATAGCTTTGGAGTGGGACAAGTGGCACAGATGGGGAGGCTGACATGTCCCGGCTGCTTAAATACTCTGAATTCTAGATCTGCATTTATCAAAATTTAATGTACACCTGAATTGCCCTGGATCTTGAATAAAATGCATATATTAATTCGGTAGGTTGGGGTGGGCCCCAAGATTTTGTATTTTTAGCAAGCTTCCAAATGAAGCTGATGTTGGTCCTGGGACCACACTTTGATTAGCAAAGCTCTACTAGAGTGTTTTGGGAGTCCACAGGCAAAGAAAAGCAAGGCAAGGTGATCAGACAACCATCTCCACTTCTCCCTTCTCTATTTATAGTTCTCTCTGCTTTTAAAGCCTCATTTTGTATTTTCCTCTTTACTTGTCTTTCCCCATCTACACTCAAGCACTTGGAGAATTTGGATTGTGTTTTGTCGATCTTTGCATATAAGGCTTTGTCCAGAGTGGGCACTTCATAAATATTAAAGTTGTAGTTTAAAACATCCCTCTTTCTCTATGAAGCTTTGCCAGATCATTCCAGCCCTACAGCACTTGTTATCTGTATCATTCATTTGGCAATTAATCTTAGACAGCCTTATGACAGTTTATGTATTGTTGTACTGGACTGTTATATATCTTTTGAATTGCTATTTATTTTTTAGCCCTTTATGTATTGACTCTGCTGCTAGGTTGTAAATAAGTTCTTTGAGTTGAGGGACTGCATTTTTATTTATTCATCAATCATTTAGTTTGTACCTACCTGTGCAAGGCAGTGTGCTAGGGTCTTGGTACACAAAGATAAATAAGGTAGGGTCCCTGAGAGACAGCATGGTATAATGAGAAGGGTTCAGCTCTCAGCCAGAAACAACTAGGCTTGAATCCCAGCTCTGCTACTAACTAGCTGTATGACCTTAAAAAAGAAAAACACACCATGACCTCAACCTTTACAGCTGTAAAATGGGTTAAACACATTAATCTTGTAGAATTGTGGTGAGATTAGCTAAATGACATATATAACAGTTCCTGTAATAAGGATCTGGTGGGCACTTTGAAAAAATAATTCCCTGCCCTTCGGAAAGTTATCACCAAGTAGTTTATAAAAAATGACAAATATACAAATAGCCAAAGCACCAGAGAGACTATTTTAGTGGGGTCCTTCTTTATAACTCCCCCAGGTCTAGCTGGGAAGGGCTTAATAAATGCCTGTTGCTTGATTGAACACAACCATAGTATCTACTACCATAAAGGTGCTTGGAGAGAGTTAATTGGATTCAATTTTATTTATTAATTTTAATTATTTGAAACTTATTATATTGACTCCTCCTATGATCAGGCCATGGACTAGGCTCTATAAAAGTGTAAGGATCTCTCAGTTCTTTGCTTCATGGAGCTTGTAGGAAGAACTCTTCTTACAAAAAAATGCTGTCACTAAAGAATGGATGACATAAACAAGAACCAGAAGTGCAAATAAAAACATAAGCTGAGAAGAGGAAGGAATATATCGATTCTGACAGTGGTAATAGGGAGGAGGAGGTGGCCTCTGAGCAAAAGGGGAACCCAAGGAACAGTGCAGATGAGGGGCCAGTTAGGAGGGCTTGGGGAAAGTTCAAGTTGGCGGAAGGCAGCCTATAGCTGTCCTCTAGGCCATGAAGAAGCCGACTAGATGGTAATACCCTAGATGCTGCTGGGGGACTCCAGGCATGGCCTCCTTTGCTCTGACACCCTCACTATTAAGAATAATCTCTCCTTTGGTCCAGATGAGAAGCCTGAGGCAGAGTCTAGGAGATGGCTGCCCACATGGTAGAGATAAGGCAGGGCTAATATTTGGTATACCTGTCTGCCAACCTGTGGATTAGGTGGGATCCAGACTTTCTTCCATTTTGAAATAACTAAAAGGAAGAAGATCTTGGAAGCAGAAGAGCAGAAAGTTCTTTTTGGCTCCTGGGCCTGATTATTGTCCCTACTCATCTACTTGGAGCAAGGATAAATATTTCTTCCACCCTAGTCTTCATGTTTTTCCCTGAGCCTGTGCTGAAAATATGACTTTAGTGACTATGGCCTCTGGTTCGAACCAACCCAGGAATTTCTGGCAATGACAGCTATCAGCAGGCAGTGAGCCCAAAGAGGTTAAAAAGTTAAGTCTGTCTGACTCATCATGGTGCTGAATTCTTAGCTTCAACGGAGTCCTGGTTCTTTACTTCTGCCCTTGGAATCTGCTAGAGTAAATGTCGGCCTGACATATGGTTCAGATTTCTGACATGCCCAGAGATGTCACGTGGGAGCAGCTCTTGATGGTTTCAGGGTACCAGGCCATATTTGCCGCACCCTTAATGGTGCTACCTGTCTTGCAAAAATCCTGTGGATTATTCTATAATCCAGAAAAGCCATTCAGAGGGATTTTACTTAATTTAACCTAAATGAGAGATACTTTTAAGAGCTGTGTAGGTTTGTCCAATCACACCTAGAAATTAACAGTTTTCATACTTCTAGCTTCCTTCTCACAGCAAACAATCATGGATTATCAAACCATAAATCAGCAGTTAATGGATTTTTTATCTATGTGCTTTGGCCTTTGGTATGGTTTTTAATTTTCTTTTAATTTGTATCAGTCTCAGTCCTGCTTCTTCAATTTTTCCAGCATCTTCAGGTTAGAGGATGCTGCAGTGATGCCCTGCTCCTAGGTGATCTGCAGGAAGGAAGGATGCATGCCCATACCTTCACAATCAAACACAATTTTCCACAATTGAATAGCACAGTCTGGGAAGAGGAAAATACAGTCATGTGCCACCAACATTTCAGTCAATGACAGACTGTATATAAGACAGTGGTCCCATAAAATACTACCATATTTTTACTGTACATTATTTTTTTCTCCCCCGAGATGGAGTCTTGCTCCATTGCCCAGACTGGAGTGCAGTGGTGTGATCTCGGCTCACTGCAACCTCCACCTCCTGGGTTCAAGCAATTCTCCTGCCTCAGCCTCCCGAGTAGCTGGGACTACAGGCATGTGCCACCACACCTGGCTAATTTTTGTATTTTTAGTAGAGACGGGTTTTCACCATGTTGGCCAGGCTGGTCTCAAATTCCTGACCTCATGATCTGCCCACCTTGGTCTCCCAAAGTGCTGGGATAACAGGTGTACCTTTTCTATGTTTATATACACTTAGATACATGAATATTTACCACTGTGTTACAGTTGCCTACAGTATCCAGTAGAGTAACATGCTGTATAGATTTATAGCCTAGGAGCATAGGCTATGCCACACAGCCTATGTGTGTAGTAGGCTCTGCCATCTAGGTTTGTGGGCATACACTCTATGATGTTCACGTAACAATGAAATCACCTAACAATGCATTTCTCAGAACATATCCCTGTAATTAAGTGAGCAAGTACTGTATATGTGTGTTTAGAGTTTGGGTAGGAGGAGAAGGCTGAGAGCAGGATGGATTCCCTCATGAAAGCTCTGCATGGGAAGAATCTGTCTTGCAGTTCATATGACTTCAGCCTCCAGAGAAGATGGCTGGGTGAGCAGTTAGAAACATAAAAATTAGAGCTGTGGAAGCCTTCTGATTAAAATGGGCAGCCAGGTGACCTGAGTGTTGCATCAACTGAAAAATTCATATCCAGTACCAGGCCTGTTAAAGACCAAGGGTGGAAATTAACCTCTCTTAGCACAATGATTAAGCTGCTGTCAATACAGCCCTTTTCCACTAGTGCTAAAAACTTACTGATTTCTCTTTTCTTTAATTGGATTAAAATGAAGGCAACCCAAGACCTCAGAGGAAAGAAAGCTGAGCAGAAACCATACTCTCTAGGGGCTCCAGGCTCTGCCAACTGTGTTGCTCCAGGTGTGAGAGAGCTTTGTGTGCCTTTGATGCCTGGACTGAGCAAGCCAGCTATGTGGCTTAATTATCACAAGGCAAACTGCTAGGATAGGGTCTGCAGTGGACTTGCTTCAGATACTACAGACTTCCAGAGCCAGAAAGAGAAGTGAAGCATGTTGTTTAGCCTACAAGTGGTTTTAATCTGTTGCTGTCTTGAGACATTAGGGACCTCTGGCTGGTGGTGAGCACCTGCCTGCATTTGTCTTCTGGGTGGATTCAGACCATCCAGTATACCTCTCCTGTTTCTGCAAAGATCTATAACTTGCTCTCATTATCCTGAGATGCATAAGGATAGATAAATAATGGGGGTGATGAACGCCCTGGGGTAATGGTCCTGAAGTGGATTCCCAGGGCCAGTGTGAACCTGCACAGTGTCTTTGGGTGAATCAGAGAAAGGGTGTCCCTCTGGGCAGTCATAGTCACTCAGCCGCACTAAGTGGCCAGATAAAATGTTGATGCCAAGAAAAGAGTGGCCCTTTCTGGGAAAAGAGATGGAGGAGGGGGAATCAGACACAGCCCTTATGGTTCACAGCTTGTTAAACAGAATGCAGACTGGACTTCAGCCATCCCTTCCCACCTCAGCAAGATGCATCGGGACAGGGCAAAAATCTGCATAACCATCAGTAGTGGCCCTGGTGACAACTTGTGAAGCAAGGGAGCAGTGAGATATCTCAAGGCACCGGACTGTGTGGAGGAGGAGGAGCCCTTTACTTCTGTAGGACTTTCCTAGCAGATTCTATAGGATTTTGCTAGCTCCGGGCTCAGCTAAACAAATGTTGGTGAAATAGGAACACAGGACTTTTGAACCAAAGTGGATCTGAAGCAGCAGGCCAGGAACTGGTGCAAAGGGAAGGAAATGATGTCTGCTTCCCAGATATATGCTCTGATCAGCACCACTCATCTTTCCCTGTGAGTTGGTGCCTCAGTCTTCCCCACAGCCCCAATGTAGTATATTCGGAAAGACGGTTGTAACATCCCCAACATTTTTGCCACAGATGGAGTCAGGACGCACTCTTGCACTTCACACACAGATAATGGTGCACGCCCCAGGTGCCTCACATCCTTCCTTTCTTTGAGGTTATGTGCTATTTGATGTCTTGGTTCCCAGCCACAATGGACTTTAAAGGGATTTGGGAGGAATACATGGGAAGAAAAATTATTTCCACGTGAGTTGAACAATTGAGAGGAATTTCTGAACCAGACAATGACCATAGAGCAAGAAAAAAAATCTGTTGGGGGTGATTTGAAAGTAATACTAGACCCACATATATCTACACTTAGATGGGAAGAAAAAGTGCTTTCTTTTCCCTGTGTCTCCATTTTTCTCTCTCCCTCTCTGTCTCTCTCAAATGATAATCCTATTGCCGGAATAGAAACTAATTGTTTTCTTCTTCCTAAGTATTTTTCCTTCCTGAATACTGCCTCTTCTTTAATATCCTAAAAAAGCATTACCATGTGAATAGGTTCCAGCCAGCACAATCAAGAGCCTTTTCTGGGGTTTGCCAGATGCTTTTAACAGACACCATACTTGCAAGCATCCGTAAAACATTTAAAACTGTTTGTTCATCCTCATCCACCCCCACCCATCTGCATGGTTCTTTTCTTCTGCAGGAATACAAGTTTTACCCTGGGTTCCAGATTCTGGGAGTCCCCACAAACCCTCTTCAGTGCCTTCTTGAGCTGTGCCTGTTATGATATGGCCAGCAAGATAAGAATAGTTTTTTAAATGGTTCAATACAAACCAAAAGAAGAAGATACACACAAATTATATGAAATTCAGATTTCATGGGCAGAGTGGAGTAATTGCACAGAGATGGTATGGCCAATACAGCCCTAATTATTTGCTCTCTGGCCTTTTACAGAGAAAAGTTCCCTAAATCCTGAGCTTCTTAACTGAGCTTCTAGTCACTGAGGAAGAACTCAGCCAGAATTGTTTTCTAGGCTAGGCCCGTCCAGGGAAGGCAATACACTAGAGATAAGAATTCAAAGGGAGACTCGTGTTGAGGGCTCTGGATTGAGATGAGCATAGATATTTTTGCGTGGAGATTTTGGAAGTGCAGTGTTCATACGCACAGGACGCTATGCAATTTTTCACCATACACAAATGCACACGCGCACACACACACACACACACACACACATACACACAAATCAGGAAGTCAGAGTCTTCTATTCATCGGGCTGTGGTTGCATCAGCCCCTTAGGTCAGGTTGTCAAAGGAGCCAACGGTCAGGTTGGCTCAAAGGAGCCGCTTAGGTCAGGTTGTCAAAGGAGCCAACGGCAATGTGGCTGGTCTGGATGGAGGATTCTAGGACTCTGCTGTTGATCAGTTTACTCCTGATAACTGAAATATTCCGGGCCATTGGGCTCTTATAAGTGAAACAAAGCCCATGAGGAAAATAGTTTAGTCCTTCTGCAGGTATCTTGTTATCTGTCCTATCTCTGCTTAGTTCCAAATCTAACCTCTCTGCTGATTGGACACTCCAGAGGAAACTGAGCTTTTGGCAGCTAAGTGTAGATCTATGCCTGACTCCTCAGGTTCTCAATGCAACACTTTAACCTGGGGGTGGCTTGTAAGCAATTAAAAAAATATAAATCTGATTCCTAGACCTTATACTCAGCAGAATGTGATCTGTGGGCCTGGGATGGGATGGAGACTAGTTATTTGCATTTTCAAAACCACCCCAGGTGATCTGATACACACTAAAGACTAAAAGCTGCCTTTTTCTTCTTCCTCACAGGTGTCATTGGCAGCATTTCCACCTCAAAAAAATTCACAGGAAACACACCCTTGCTCCATCTTTCCTCATACCCACCTATTGTCCTTCAGTTCTGTTCAGTTGGTTCATTAACTCTGCCTGGAGAGCCTGCTATGTGCCAGACACTGCACTAGGCTGCATGAGTACCAAAGCAGGTTAGACACGGAGGCAGGGGTAGGAGATATACGTGCCTCAGGAGGTCATTCTCCCCCTGCAGGGTGACCAGTGCTCTGATGGGTTGCCCAAGGTGCTGTGACTCACAAAAGGGCAGGGGCATGCTCCTCAACCTGCACTCACCTGGGCAGGTTCTCTGGACTTCTCTATATCTGTGCCACCACCTTGCCCCTTTGCCTGGGCTGCCAGCTTCCCTGTGGCTGGGTCTGCAAGAACATTCATAATTGCAGGAAGGAGGGAAGCTTTGGTGGGAGTGTTTGGCCCTTCTGTTGAACTAAGAGAGTCCTCTTTTCCTCTCTCTGCAACTCATCGCAGGGGCTGGAAGGAACAATGAAGTTTGCACTCAGCTGTCTATTCAGCTGATGATGCAGGAGGCTGGGAACGAGGTGCTGGGGCAGCCTTCCATGGACAGCTATATTGGCCCCGCGGCGCTCAGCTTACAGATAATAAAAACTTTGTTCTTTTCTTTACTCTTTTTGTTATCAGTAAACAAAGCAGATCCGCTGCCGGGGTGACACCGAGGGACGAGATGCACACTGACAAGGTGCCTGAATATATATTTTTCTGAACTATGATGAATTTTTTTCAACAGAGTCAGTATTCTGACCACTCTCCCCTGCTGACACTTTTATTATCTGTAGCTCAATTTCATGGAGCAGATTTGGTTTTCTTCTCCAATCCTAAGATTCTTTTTAAAACAAATCAGCTTCACTCTCTGGTGGTGGCTTTGTTTGTCCCTTTTTTTTTTCTGGGATGACATTTTTTGAGGACTGAATATTTGTAGCTCTGTGTGGAATAAAAGCATTCATTTTCTCCAAGAAGCCTCTTTTTTCACCCCCTCTTGTTGCCAAAGAAGCAGGGCTGGACAGTGAGACCAATAATAATGATAAAAGATAATATTTATTGAATGCTAACTCTGTAACAGGCACCTTTCATTTGGCTCTATGCCCATGATGGCTTCTACTCCTCACAACAGCCCCATGAAGTAAGTGCTAATATTATTCTCATATTACAGAGAAAGAAATGCAGGCTCAAAGAGATTTTGAAAGTCACTTGCCCCACATCACAAGCTCATAAGTTGCAGAGTCAGGATTTAAACTCAGGCTTAGTCTGGCTAGAGAGCCTGGGTTCTTATCCATCACACAATGCTAGGTTGCTCTGGACACAGTCTTGGCTCTCACATATGCATAGCATTCCTTAACTCCCTGGATACTGAAAGTGGCTAATCCAGAAGAGGAGAGAAGGGAAGCTGTTCTTTTGAGTTTCTTATGTCATTGCTTTCCCTGGACTTAGTGGTGTAAGTAATTTGGGATTGAATATGGGGATAAGAGCACACCACACAGTTCAAAATGAAGGTACTGATGTTCCCTTCTCAAGGAGTTGGGGCCCTCATTTTTCCTCGGTATGTTATAATTATAGCCCCACTGGCTGCAGTCTATTTAGTTAAGATGGAAATGTGAGTTTAATAAACATTTCAAAGTGACTTTATTGGCTGTACATTCTTGATGATGGCGCATCAAGAGAAAGAAGATTTTACCAACATAAAGATATTCAACCTCACTGAGTCCATGGCTGTGATCAATTCACTATGAGTTTTCACCTAGAATTAAAAACTGTGGATTATCAAGGTGAGGGTGAGGATAAAGATATAGAACAGCATATCAGAGATTCCAATAAGTAGCCAAGAATATTTCATCAATTTTTCCAAGGGGATTTCTCTTTCCCTCTCTTTCTATTCTAGCCTTTCCTCACTCCTCATTCACATCCTATCAAATTACATCCTGGAAATGGCTTGCCTGTCCCTGCTGCCTCAGCTTACTAAAGGTAATGCTGAGCTGCCTGGCATGAGCTACCCCATAATCTAGTGTAGAGTTTTGTCAATGTTCAGATCACAGAAGCAAAGGAAAGAAGAGGTACAAATCTACCTATGCACCTTATGGGACTCATCTAAATGGCACTTCCTCCACCTAAAGCCCCTAGCCTCATTTTCCCCTACTCATCCATTCATTCACTCACCAAATATTTATTCAGTTCAACAAATATATACTGGGCATCTAATGTAGGCCAGGCGCTGTGCTAGGCATACACAATAGGGAAGAAGTAGAATAGCCCCTGCTGTCCACATGAGCATAGTTAAGTGGAGGAGGCAAACAATAAAATAAGTGCAATGATTGCATGTGGCTGGGATACACGGAACACTTTGGGAACTCCTGGTGGGAAAGTGAATGTGTTGATATGGTACCCCAGGTAGAAGGAACTGTCTGTTGGGTTTTTCTGTTACTTGCAGCCTATAGCACCCTACCTGAAGAAGCATGCTTGAGAAATCACTACATATACGCCACACTTCTACTTCACTGGCTATGTTCCTGTACATTCTGCAAGCATAGATATCTTCTTAACAGCTCTACCTATAGTCTTACACACTGTATGAGAACTACCTCAAATGTCCCCTCCCTTCATCCAAACCAACATGCTTCTCCTTCCCATATGACTTTATGCCCATTTTGGAAGGCAATGGTCACATTTTCCCTAGTATCATAATTACTTCTGTGCTTATCTGATTCCTCCTACTGAACTGGAAGCTCTTTGACCCTAGGCACAGTGTCTTATGCTTCTGTACAAACCCTGCAGTGCTTTCACAGTGTCTGACCTCAGTAGCTACTAAGTGATGAATGGATGAATGAATGGATGCAATGCAATGGGGATCTGGGGAGAAGTGAGATGCAAACAAAGGAGAAGGTGAGATCTAGTGAAATGTGAAGTGAAAGGGAGATCCAGCTAGGCAGAGAAAGTATATGGCCTGAGAACCACTGATGTCAGGGCATGAGGAATCACCAAGTTGGAAAAGCCATATTGCTTGGCATCTCAGGTTATGGCTGACAGTACCATGTTGGTTAGGAGTTGACAGCTGAGGATAAGAAACTCGGAAGCTAAAAAATAACAAGCACAGAGATAAATTTATATATATACATTTATAGTTCATCTCAAATAATGTCTTTCTACCTTAATAATGCAGGAGAGAAAGCCAGACTCTGAAGTCAGGGATGGCAGTGTGGCATGTGCCTAACAGGTGAGATTCAGCATCATGGAATGATTACTTGCTGTTAAGTTACTCTTAGCCAGGGCTTGAGAACCTATGATACCACCTTGCAACAGCTGTCCGGACCTCAGAACAGCCCCTAGTTGGTGCTAAAGTGGCTTTTGAGATCCAAGAATGTGCGGGAGCTGCAAATAAAGTGGTAAAATATATTTGCAACTGAACACATTTAAGAACTTCTTGTGACATTCAAGGCCGTAGGGGAGTGGGCCAGACATGCCCCAAGGGTAGATGTGGAAGAGGCTGCTTTTGAGATCTGCAAATGAAAAGATGAGGAAGTGAGAAGTTCAAGTTTTATTTTGGGTGAAGAAATGAAAAAGTGAAACTTCTTATTCCAGGGCTGGAAACAGAAGAGAGGCACCAGGCATGTTAGTATTGAGAAACTAACTTTTGTCTAGTTGGCTAGACTGGATCCTTTTATTCTGTGTAGACCAGAAAGTTTATTTACATTCTTCTTTACTTCTATCATTTATTCCTTCATTTTTCCTCTTTCTTTCCTCTTCTTTGTCGAGAAATGGGGCTTCTACATCTGTGAAGCAAAGTAATGGCTTCAAATTGATAAATGTGTGGCCTAGTCAATTCATGTCCACGTCCCCTTTTAAGAAAGTGAAGACTCAGCTTGTAGGTAGAAGAACCAGTGTGAACTGTGGGAGTGGGCTAGGGGGTGTCCATTCCTCAGGTGAGAACTCAAATCAAGCCTTCAGTAACACTCATAGCTCCTGTTCTGTTTTTGTGATGCATTCGGTTATTTATGGCACATTTCTATGTCTCTGCTGGACTGACGGTCATCCAGATAGACAGACCTGATGGAAGAACACAGGAAATGCTTGCTGAGTGAAATGAGTCAGATGAAAATTAATCACTTTGTGCTCTCTGAGAAAGAACTAGAGTGACAACCCTCCCCATTGTCTGAAGCTCACAGGACTAGAAGTTGAGAGTCAAGTTCAAGTCTAACTGTGGCCCTATCCAGAGCATGCTGCTTCTCCTTTCTAGCCTTCTTTTTTTTTCGTCTCTAAAGGCACTGGACTGAATAATCCCTAAAATCCCTTCCAGACATTTCACTCAGTTTTTCTATGCTTCTTTACTGTACATTTCTAAGCTTGTGAAGCAAGAAAGAGAACAGGCAACACTAGAACCCTCAGAGCTGGGCGTGTTTCCTCCAGGAAGCCTGGGTCCTGCAGATGACGCCTGGAGAGCTCACAGGCCCTGGATATTCTGGGCCACAAAGATGGGCTCAGCTGGCCCTGGGCCCAGACTGAGTTTAGGGGCAGTATGGATTTTTTATAAAGAGAAAAGTTTTGTTTGATAAGTGTACACAAAACTCAGGGTTGCTGAGTGAAGCTGACTTTGTGCTGATTCCCTGTAGCCATGTGGAAAACACAAGTCAAGTGTGAGTCATACATCAACATATTTCATGATTCTTAAGTTGCAAGGTGTTTTGTTTTATTTTTATTTTATTTTTTATTTTTGCCTTGTTTAGAAAACTGGCCCTTTCTCCTCTAAATGCCTCTTCCAATCTGCTGCCTTTGCCCATTATAACTACATCTAGAGGATGCCTCTGGACATGCTATGGTCACTGCTTTGGTCCCACCAAACTCCTTTTCCTTGCCACTCCCAGCTTACCCTCCCTCTCTTTTCCTGAAACCCTCGTCCTCCCAAGTTTTATGGAAATCAATCTTAAAGGAATGCTGCTCATTTAATTCACTCTAGTTCTCATTAGACCTGCTATCTGATTTCACAATGTTCCGGGTTTGTGAGCCAGTGCCATTTTATGACTGTATTTTGTTTGAGTTTTATAGGAAGCACACACACAGACACGAATATCAAGCAACTGATACTACGCTTGTTTTAAGTACCAATGTAAAGTCACAACTAAAACCTAAACTTGCCCTTCTCCTGAACCATGCCTACTGATCCAGCTCTACAATGTGCTCTGGAAGGGGCCCTGGGACAGCCATCTCCTGTCCCTCCAATGTTCCGTCAAGCCCAGAAACCCACATGTAACCCCTGCCACCCTGCACGGGAGGGGAGAAAGCTTATCTGAACACTAAATTCATTATACTCAAAGGCAACATTTGTCCAAAAGCCAAAAAGAGCAAATGGAACAAAATAACAACTAGTGTCTGTGTATCACTGTATAATTTGCAAACCACTTTCCCACAGGCTGTCTCTCAGAGGCATTACCCCTGCCCTTTGAGAATATGTAGACTATCTCCATCGTGTGGGTGAGAAAACAGGCTACAAAAGTTTAACTTACTTTTCCAAGGTTTTCTCATTATTAAATGGCAAATTCAGGCTTTAATCCCAGGTTTGCCTCCTATAGATTCCACGGAAATTTCATGGCAAGGAAATGATGTCCACAGTAGATGAATATAGGCTGTAGGACAGACTAAGTATTTTTACTGCATTTAAAAAATAAGTTGTGCCAATTTTGTTTTATTAGTTTCAAGGTAAAACAGCAATTTTTTCAAACATCAGAAAATATGTGTTCTTTTCTATATACTTAGATAAATGTTCAGCTGAATCACCAGATCTGACTGCCAATTTATGTGGCTATGAATTTTTTATATACTTTTTTTTTTAGATCAGTTTTAGGTTCACAGAAAAATAAGCAAAAGATACAGAGATTTTCCATGTGTTCGCCACCCCCACACAAGCCTAGCCTCCTCCATTATCAACATTCCCCACCAGAGAGGTACATCCAAAAATCCACAGTTTACATTAGAGTCCACTCTTGCTTTTACTGAGTTTATTAGACTGGGTTTCAGTATTCCTTAGAGCTTGGTAATTCTAAGACATCTACTATGATTGGTCACTAAAGACCACAAAATATCATGAGCATTATTTTATTCATGCATTAAACAAACACTTTTAAAATCCATGTTGAGTTCAAGGTCTCGTGCTAGTTGTCATTGTACCAAGACCTGCCCCCTTGCCCCTCAACACACACTGCAATCAAACATGTACCACTCCATCCCCAATCTGCCTGTATCATGACCAAAGCCTGAGCACTGTCTTCATAAACCTTCTCCAAGTCACTGCCAAAGAGTTCTCTGTCAAAGGCTACCATGAAGTAGTTTAAAGGGCTTTTGGGACTCCTGGATAAAGCCAATTCAAAAGAGACTCTGGCAGTAGGTGGTACCACTACCTTCCTAAGAACCCCTGGCACCCCACCTCTCTCCCTGGATGCACCACTCTTAGCTTTTATTATCTACAAACTAGGGTACTTTATTTCCTCTCAGCCTGTTTCATAAATCCAAAGCCATTCTATGAGCTGCAATACTAGTTGGTGGATTAAAACTACAATCTGGACTGGCAAGCTGCTAGTCAGTAATGTGCTTTGGGAGCAGGAAGGCTGGTGGAGGGGGATGAGAGTAGAGGGAGGGAAGGAGATGGGGGCGGGGAGGACAGTGCTGTCCAGTCCTGCATTGTGCCACAAGAAAGGTAGAAGACAAGGCCATTGTGTTTGCTCAGTGGCTCTTCTTTGGTTTTGTTCTTTTCTCCAGTGTCTGACAGCACGTGGGCCGGGGACTTGTTTCATTGTTTAGGTTCTCTCTTCTCTCTGTGTTGTCAACGGCACCCATCTACAAAGAGACAGCCAAGGAATAGTTTGTTTGTTAAGAAAATAAAAAGGAAAATTCTTTTGTTTCCTGTTTCTGTGCAGCTTGGAAACAGCCCTCACAAAGAAAGATTTTCAAAGAAATGCTTCATCATTCAGAGACAGTTCAGTCCGTTTATTTCTGACCCCATCAACCTTCTGATCTAGGTTTCTTCCCAGTGCTTCTTGCCCACCACCAAGAAGAGCCACCTAAAACCTGGGCTCTAAAAAAAAAACTGTAGACAGACCTCCTAACAAGATGGGCTACTGCCTGGCACCACCATAATTTATTTATTGATTATAATGGGCAGGAACTTGGCTTATTTATGGCAGACTTTTCTGAGTATTTATTGATACTGCTAATTCTTGGCAACCAGAAGGGAGAGTTGGCAGGTTCAGTAATCCAAAGAGTGGCGCTATGAAGCTCCATCCTCAGAATAGCACCAAGGAAGCAAATGATTTGTGATGCTCAGAAGCAATTGTGAATATTCAACTAGAGTTTAGGCTGAGGTGATTTCCCAAACAAATCATTACAGAGAGAGAATGTAGGGAAATAAAGAAAGGTGTTGCTAGATAATATTTACCCCAGCCCTGAGGCCAGGCTGAGTTCATGCAACCCTAAAAATAAAGCAGTTCAGATGGTGAGTTTGGGCCTACTGAATCAGAGGGAATTCTGTGATTTGGATGTCACATCATATTTACAAGGCTTGTCCCTGTGGTGCCATTCACTATATGGAATTTTTAATTTAAAAATTAAGAAATAAATTATTAACATAGACTCTGACACATGGGTGGTAGCAACCATCCAGGTTGGCATATTAATGTCTGCAACTATTGGTTGCTGGACTATAACACCTACTGGCAAAGTTTAGGATTACATCTCATCACAGACCACTTATTATTCGTGCAGTCAGTATAGTCCCTCAATAGTTATTAAGCACTTATTGTGTGCCCAGCATTCTTCTAAGCTCTGGGGTTACAATGGTAAAGAAAGACTGACACATTTTTTGTCCTATGAACAGAAAACATATTGAGGTGAGACAGATAGATATAATCAAATAAATATATAAGACTATTTCAGATAGTAGTAAGTGCTATGAAAATTAACAAAATTTAGTAATGTAATAGAAAACAGAGCTACAGGGCCAACGGTGGGACTGCCTTACTTGGGGTAGTTATGCAAAATCCGACATTGGGATGAACCCAGAATGAGAAAGAGTGAACCATACAGAAACCTAAAGGATCAACATTTCAGGAAGAGAAGACGTCAGGTACAAAAGGCATGAGATGGGACCTGTCTTAGTCCATTCTGTGCTGCCGTAACAGAATACTACAGACTGGTTAATATATAATGAATAGAAATATGTTTCTTCCAGTTCTGGAGGCTGGGAAGTCTAAGGTCAGACACCAGCACGTTCATTGGTGAGGGTCTGGCCTCTGTTTCCAAGATGGCACCTTGAATGTTGCAGTCTCTGTGCTGGGGCGGGGGATGCTGTGTCCTTACATGGCTGAAGGAAGAAGGGGAAAGGGTACAAACTGCACTCCCTCTCTCAAGCTTTTTTTAGAAGAGCACCTAATCCCATTCATGAGGAAGGAGCCCTCATTGCCTAATCACCTCTTAAAGGTTACATTTCTTAATATTATTACATTGGCAACACAAGATTTTGGAGAGGACACATTCAAACCATAGCAGAACTCATTTTATGTGTTTGGGAAACAGAAAGAAGGTTAGTAACACTAAGAGTAGAGAGTCTGGGAGAGCATGGCAGAAGACAAGATCAGAGAAGAGTATGTAGGAAGCCCACCATGGTATTGGGTGCCTACAGTCCCAGTTCATGGGAGGCTGAGGCGGAGGATCCCTTGAGGCCAGAAGTTCAAGGCTGCAGTGCTCTTTAACTGCATCTGTGAATAGCCGCTGCATTCCAACCTGGGCAACATAGCGAGACTGTCATTTGGGGTTTTCAAAAGAAGTACATAGTAAAATTAGGATTAGAAGTTTGGATTTTATTTTAAATGTCCTAGAAAAACTAGATGGCTTTCAGAAAGAAAGTGACAAGATATTATTTCAGGTTTCAGATGATCATCCTGCTGCTATGTGGAACATATAAGCAAGGAACACCAGCCGGAGGCTGAGCAGTTGTCCAGGCAAGAAGTTATGGTGGCACTGGTTATGATGGCATTTATTTTTTTGTATAGAGGTAGAGATGGAAGAAAGATGTCAAATTTGAAATAGATAAGAGGACAGTTTTAAGAATTTCTAAATATAGAATCACAACACATTGCTTTATACTTTAGATTTGCAAAATTAATATTTGAACTAAGTATTTTACTGATACTTAGTAAATACTTAGCACTAGACTCAACTGTCTCCTTCCAAAACCCCTCCAACCCATTCTAAATTTCTCTAAAAACTAAGTACCTATTACCAATAGCATAGAAATTAAGAGGCTCAATTCAACTATCAAATGAGCCTGTTTTCAAATTTTTATTATACCAATTAGCAGTCCTGAGGTCTTTGGCAAGTTATTAAATTTCCTGAGCCTCAATTTTATCAACTGAAAATGGAGATAATAATAGGAACCACCTCACAATTGTTGTGGGGCCTAGCTCACATAGTGTATGTACATAGCCCGCTTGTAGACACATAACAAATTCTCAATACACATTAACTAGCATTCTTCTTAAAACTTCTTCCAGGTGGAAGTAGATGCCTTATCATTACAGTCTAATCTGTAAGACACATAAATGTCTTGCCGGACTTGCATATTCACAGAGCAACCTTGAAATTTTCAAATTGCCAAAAGTGTAGCTTTTATTTTTTTCATTTTTAATTGATGTATAAATAACACACATAAACTGCATGTATTCAAAATTTACAATTCAATTTTTTTGTATAAATATATAACTGTGAAACCATCAGCATGATTGAGATGATGAGCATGTTCACTGTCTCCAAAAGTTTCCTCGTGTTCTTTTGTGGCACCTCTCTGTCCCTCTCTGCAGCCCTGACACTAGCCCCTAGGCAACCACTGATCTTTCACTCTTGATTGGTTTCCATGTCATAGAATTTTATGTAAATGAAGTCATACAGTTTGCACAGTTTTTGTTGTTCTGGCTTCATTCACACAGTCATGCATTCCTTTTAATTGCTGAGCAGTGTTCCATTGCATGGATGCACTACAGTTTGTTTATAACTGCTGATGGACATTTGGGTTGTTCCTAGTTTTTTATTATCACAAACAAGGCTGCTATGAACATCCATGTATAAATCTTAGTGTCGTGTCTTAGTCTATGCTGCTGTTACAGAACACCTGAGAATGGGTAATTTATAAACAACATAAATTTATTTCTCACAGTTCTCAAGGCTGAGAAGTCCAAGATAAAGACACCAGCATCTGGTGAAGGCTGCTGTCTGTTTCCAAGCTGGAACCTTGAATGCTGTGTCTTCAGGAAGGGAGGAACGCTGTGTCCTCACGTGGAAGAAGGAGGAAGAGTAAAAAGAGGCTGACTTTCCTCTGTCAAGTCCTTTTGTAAGGGCATTAACCTATTCATGAGGCAGACCACTCATGAGCTAAACACCTCCCAAAAGACTCCACCTCCCAACACTGTTGCATTGTAAATTAAGTTTCTGTGTTTCTTCTTTTTAGAGACAGTGTCTTACTCTGTCACCCAGGCTTGGGTGCAGTGGCACATTCATAGCTCACTGCAGCCTCCAACTCTGGTGCTCAAGTGATCCTTCCACCTTATCCTCCTGAGTAGCTGGGACCACAAGGATGTGTCATCATGCCCAGCTACTTTAAATTTTTTTTGTAGAAGTAAGGTCCTGCCATGCTGCCCAGGCTGGTCTTGAACTCCTGGCCTCAAGTGATCCTCTCACCTCCATCTCTAACACATGAATTTAGGGGAATACATTTACACCATAGCATGTGGACATATGCTTTCATTTCTCTTGGGTAAATGCCTAGAAGTTAAATAGCTGGATCTTATGGTAAATATATGATTAACTTTTTAAGTAAGTACCAAAATGATACAACTACATTTTCCAAAGTGGTTGTATCATTAAAGTGGTTGTATCATTTTACACTTCCACTAGCAATGTTTGAGAGTTCCACTTGTTGCAGTATTTGGTATGGCCAGTCTTTTTAATTTTAGCCATTCTAATAGGTGTATAGTGGTTTCTCATTGTGCTTTTAATCTGCAGTTTTGTAATGACTAATGATGTTAATTAAGCATCTTTTCATATGTTTACTTCTTTCTTCTCTGAACTCTTAAGATAATTAATTGCCTCTAAGAATTCATTAGCTTCTCTAGGCTGTCATAAGTAAATAAAGAATTAAATAGATTATAAATAGGTAGGAAGGTAGGTAGGTAGGTGGATGGATGGATAGCTATATTGATAGGTAGGTAGGTAGGTAGATAGCTACCTAGCTAAATAGATAGATAGATAGATAGATAGATAGATAGATAGATAGATAGATAGATAGATAGGAATTTGAGTTCCTATCATGTGCCAGACATGATTTTAGGCAATGAGAATAGAGTGCTGAATGAGACAAAAATTCTGCCCTTATGGAATTTCTATTCACATGACAGAGACAGGCAATAAACAATGTAATAAAATGTTAAATATATATAATTACTATGAAAAAACCCTGAATAGTATACGATGACAGATAGTGAAGGGATGAAGCAGGGATGGAGCAACATTTTAAGATGATCTCAGACTGTTACATTTATTACCTGCACCTCCTGTGAGGCCCTGAAGAGCACTGTACAGCACTGCTCTGCAGTACTATGCGCCATGGATTATGCTCAGTGCAGATTTGTTCATTATTTCTAGTCCTCTGTCCCCTTCAGAAGGGTGGGGTGTCTTAGTCCATTTGGCTTGCTATAACAAAATACCATAAACTAGGTGGCTTATAAACAACAGACATTTATTTCTCACAGTACTGGAGCCTGGGGAGTCCATGACCAAAGTGCCAACAGATTTGGTGTCTGCTGACGCCCACTTTCTGGTTAATAGGTGGTGCCTTCTAGCTGTGTCTTCACGTGGTGAAAGGACCAGCTAACATTTTGGGGTCTCTTCTATAATGATGTTAATCCCTCATGACCTAATCATCTCCCAGTGGTCCCACTTTCTAACACCATCATTTTGGGAGTTAGGTTTCAACGTACGAATTTTGGGAAAACACAAACATTTGACCATAGCAGTGGGGCTCCTCCCATCTGTCTTGTTGCCTGGTGAATTTTTCACATGTGGCTCAGGGTCAAGAACATGGTAGGCATTTGTTTAATAGATATCAATTAGATAAATTAATGGAGGAAGGGAGGAGTGAATGGTTCACAGTAGGAATGTAATGTGCAGGGAGAACTCAGTACCAGAACTGAGGCAAGAATTCAGACTTACCAAGGCCTCTTCTGCCAGCTTCCTCTTCTTGGCAGAATGCCTGTGCCGCAGCTCATCCAGACAGTTGTGTTCATTCCTTTTGGTCCAGATGAGATGCAGGTGCTCTCCTGAGTATCTTTGTCTCCACCATAGAATTATTTGATTCTAGGTAACATCAATGGCTCCAAACCCTCTCCTTGTGGCCTTACTATGTGGCATTTACCACACTCTGTATCATGAGTGATGTGGGAATTATGCTTCTTGAGATGAGAAAGAAGCCCAGATCATCAACTTTGTGACCCTCTCGGCCCCATTTCAGTATCAGATACGTAGAAGCTCAGTAAATATTTATTGTATTAAATTGAATCCTAAGTCCCTCTAAATGATTCAAGATGTCAGTGAAATACCCTGCACCATTCCAAAAGGCAGAACAAGAGGAAACATCCTATGTTCCTGAAGCACGACTGATTAGACTTAAGAAAATTTTTTATTTTGGTCCTCTAAGTTGTTTAAACAAACTCATTCATATAATTTATATTTGGCAACTTTTGAAAACAGGAGACATTTTCACTCTGAAATAATTTTGAAGTCTTCCAAAGAAGAGACAGAGGCATGGATGAGATGACCTTTAAAAGTTGTTTGCAATGTGTTCAAGACGTGTCACTTGTTTATCTGTAGGTGACATCCTCAGTGAGCTCAAGTTCCAAGCCCATAGAGCTGCATGGGCCACCAGAGTCCTCCGAGGCCCCTGGCAAGCTGCAGATCCTGCCTCCCTGTCTCAAAGTTTACAGCCACTGCAAAGGTCAGGAATTGTGGTCCTCACATGGAAAAGATGAGACAGCCAGGGAGCAGGCAAGTTTGCAACCCAGAGCTCTCTTGAGGAACACAGAGCAAAGCCAGCAGCCAAGGCGTGTTGTTTCCGTCATAATGTGTGCTGCACAGTGTGGAAGAGTTTTATGGTGGCCCTGGCCTGGAGCTGTAAAGTTTATTTCTGCACATTAGTTAGTCCATTGTCCCCTGCCCCCAATATCTCTTTCATCTTCTTTAGGTAGACTTGTCAGGATCCTCTTTTAAACACAAGCCAACTCGGGTGGGACAGAGTTTGTATATCAGCACCTTAATAAATGATCTTCTTTTAAACACAAACCAACTGGGGCAGGGCTGCTTGTATATCAGAACCTTAAAGAAGGCACTAATGTGGCACCCATGGCATCCTAGCCTGTCTTCCTCATTATATGCTGTACTATGAGAATCTAAATAATCTCAGTCTCTCCTGCCTGTGCACTGACTCTGAGGATGCAGTGAACTAACAATAGGTAGAATCATTGCAGACAAAAAGTAGCATCTTTGCATTGCATGGTGTGTTGGGGAAAACGAAGAATTGTATCTGTGTTCACATTTTTACTTCTACAAAAAGCTGTGTTTCTCCCCAGGCCATGATCCCTGAATCCAAAGAAAAATATTTTAATGCAATTGGGAAGTAAGGAGGAGAGAAGAAAAAATGTGGTGCAATATTCTCATCCAGAAGATGGGGATAAAATATCATCTTCTTTATGGGTATTTTGATGATTAAATTGTAAGATCCACATAAAGAGCTCAACACAGAAACTGGTACCTGGAAAGTGATCAATAAATGTTACATAGAATTATTACCTGCTATAACTGTTATGCCCAACTTTCTGGGAAGTTCACTGGACATGGAGGGAGGGAGAGGGAGATGAAAGGGTAGGAATAAAAATAATACAAGTGAGAACACATTTCTTGCTGAGAGGCAATGTAATGTAGCAGAGAAAGTGCTAATGTTGAGTGCTAGACGAGCCTGATATGTTGTGGGAATGAAAGGCAGGTTAAGAGGGAACACTCAATACATGTTGGTTCATTTTTCTTACTTCTATCTTTCATTTAACTGATTTGTTCTCAATAGGAAATACTTTTTGTCTGAAATTACTTCACAATTCTTCCATAACTAGGTTCAAATCCACAACTATTGATTTCTTCTCTCTCTTAAGAGACAGGGCCTCATTCTGTCTCCCAGGTTGGAATGTAGTGGCACAACCCTAGCCTTGAACTCTTTGGCTCAAGTGATCCTCTCAACTCAGCCTCTCAAGTATCTGGGACTAAAGGTACATGCCCACTAGGCTGAGCTAATTTTTTAAATTCTGTTTTTATTTATTTATTTATTTGTTTGTTTGTTTATTTATTTATTTCCACTTTATTCTCCACTTGAGGAGAGGAGAGGGAAAAGGAGAGAGTAGAGATGGATGCTTACTTTGTTGCCCAGGCTGGTCTGGAACTCCTGGCCTCAAGTGATCCTCCCGCCTCAGCCTCCCAAATAGATGGGATTACAGACATGAGCCACTGCCCCTGGCCCCTGATTCTCTTTTAATTAGGACAATCCTGGTTTCCAATGCCAGTTGTCCTGTTTACTAAGCATATGGTCTTGCATATGTGACTTAACCACACAGGGGCTAAATACCTGATACATAAAATAGAGATGCTAACCCCTATACCAGAGGGTTATTAGGATGATCATATAAGATAACACATGGAGCGGGCTTATCATACAGTGGTACTCAATAAATGGTATCATTGGTAGAGTTCCCTAAGCATAGCTGGGTTGCAGGAGTGACTGCTAAAACAATTACCCTGGCTAGCATTTATGGGATTTTTACTAACAAAGAGGAAAAATAATTTGCTTCATCTAAAATCTTGACAAGTGAGCTATAAATGAAAGAAGATGTGTACACCCTAGAGAGGGAGGGCATTCAGCTCTTGTGGTCCTACAGAGGTTTGTCTCCATTCCTGAAAATCTCTTTCATTGCCTCTTTTGATGAAATGAACAACATTCCTACCAACTGACTGTATAATACTACAGTTTCTCTCTGGCTTGCTTGTTGCTTCCTATTGAACTCTCTGGGGAATATCATGCCCCACTTGCGGATATGTTGTACTCACTCTGGGTCATTAAGTCCTTCCCTTATCAATACCAATGGCACACAGAAGCAGCTCATGGCAGGTGTTTACTTCTTCTGAGATGTGTTAACCTCAGGTCTTGTTGGACTGGTATTTACCACAATGGCTCTATTTTGTGGATTAAAAAACCTGAAGCTCATGGGTTAGAAATGAGTAGGTAAAAGCTCTAATGAGGAAATAACATAGAAAGACAATGAATTTCAGGTTGTTCTCAAGCTGCAGTGGACTTTGTTGAGTTTTTTTTCAAGTTATAAAAGCAGTTTGTGGTTATTACTCTAAGACAAACAAAACAGTTCTTATAGGAGCTGGAAAGCAGGTGCCAACCACCAGACCCATAGTACCTACCTTACTTGGAAGACTAATTACTATTGCAAAAACTACTCTTTATTGTGCTCTAGCTGAATAGAAGAGTTTAACATCTTAATCTCTTAGAATTAAAATCTGCATGATATTCTGGCCCTCATCAACCCACAGCAAGAAGGCTCGTTAAAACCTGGGCAGAATAGGAGGTGAAGCAAGATGGTGTTAGAGAAGGCTTCAATGATCATCCCCCCAGACAAGGACACCAAGTTAACAGCTATCTACACACACAAAAAAACACCTTCATAAGAACCAATAAATAGGCGAGCACTCATAGTACCTGGTTTTAACTTCTTAGTGCTGAAAAAGACACTGAAGAGGTAGAAAGAAACAGTCCTGAGTCGCTGACAACACCCCTCTCCCACCCCTGGCAGCAGTGGCCTGGTGCAGAGAGCCTCTTTGGGTGCTGGGGCGGGGAGAACCCAGCAATTCTGAGGCATTGAACTCAGCGTTGTCCTGTTAGAGCAGAAAGGAGAACTGGGTCAAACTCAGCTGATGTCTGCCCACAGAGGGAGCATTTAAACCAGCCCTAAACAGAAGCTAGTCATGGATCCCAGCAGTCAGAACTTGTGCCTGCAAATCTCACCACAGAGGGCTACAGTGCTCTGTGACTCCAGGTAAACTTGAAAGGCAGTCTAAACCATAAGGACTGCAATTCTTAGACTAGTCCTAGTGTTGAATTAGGCCCAGAAGCAGTGGACTGGGGTGGGCGTGGTGGGGAGGTGGCGTGGATGCAACCTACTAAGACACCAGCTGGGGCAGCCGAGGGAGTGCTGGCATCACCCCTCCCCTAACCCCAGGCTCCACAGTTCGTGGCTCCAAAAGAGACCCCCTTCTTCCACTTGAGGAGAGGAGAGGGAAAAGTGGATAGGACTTTGTCTTGCATCTTGGATACCAGCTCATCCACAACAGGATTGGACACCAGTCAGAGTTGTGAGGCCCCCATTCCAGGCCCTAGCTCCTAGACAACATTTCTAAACACACCCTGGGCCAGAAGGGAACCCACTCCCTTGAAAGAAAGGACCAAGTCCTGGGAGCATGCATCACCTGCTAACTGAAGAGCCCTAGGGCCCTAAATAATGAGCAGCAATACCCAGGTACTACATCAAGGGCCTTGGGTCAGCCTCTGAGACTTGCTGGCTTCAAGTGAGACTCAGCCCATTCCCAGCTGTAATGACTATGGGGCAAAACTCCTCCTGCTTGAGAAAAGCAGAGGCAGAAGTAAAGGGGACTTTGTCCTGCACCTTAGATACCAGCACAGCCACAGAGGGGTAAAGCATCAAACAGGCTCTTGGGATTCCTGATTCTAAGACTTGACTCTTGGACAGCATTTCTGGACCTGACTGAAGCCAGCAGGGAGCCCACTGTCCTAGAGGGTGAGTTCCAGGCCAGGCAGCATTCACCATGAGCTGACTGAAGTGCCCCTGGACCTTAAGGAAACATGGGTGGTAGTCCAGCAGTACTCCTTGTGGCCTGGGGTGGTGGTGGCTACAGGGAGAGGCTCCTTTGCCCTTAGAAAGGGGAGGGAAGAGTGGGAAGGACTGTGTCTTATGGTTTGAGTGCCAGTGCAGCTGTAATACAGTAACACCAGATAGACCTCTAAGGTCTTTGACTCTAGTCCCTGACTCTTGGATAGCACCTCTGGACCCACCTGGGGCCTGGGGGACCTCACTATCCCGAAAAGAAGAATACAGGCCTGGTTGGCTTTACCACCTGATGATCGTAGAGCCCCAGGGCCTTTAGAGAACATAGGCAGTAGCCAGGGAATGGTTACAGCAGGCCTTGGGCGAGTCCCAGAGCTGTGTTGGATTCAGGTCTGACCCAGCCCAGTTGTATTGCTGGTGGTGCTTGTGTCACTCCACCCCCAGCTTTATGTGGCTCAGAACAGAGAGAACAATTTCATTTGTTTGGGAGAAAGTAAGGGAAGAGAACAAGAGTCTCTGCCCGGTAATCCAGAGAATTCTCCCAGATCTTGTCCAAGACCATCAAGTCAGTAACTCTATGAGTCTGTAAGAATCACAGCATTATTGGGCCTGGGGTGTCTCCTAAAGCAGATACAGCTTAGATCACAACACCTAAGTCTTTTCAAATATCTGGAAAGCCTTCCCAATAAGGATGGCTACAAATAAGCCCAGACAGTGAAGACTACAATAAACACCTAACTCTTCAATGCCCAGATACCAAAGAACATCTACTAGCGTCAACACCATCCAGGAAAACACGACCTTACCAAATGAACTAAATAAGGCACCAGGGACCAATACTGGAGAAACAGAGATATGTGACCTTTCAAATAGAGAATTCAAAATAGCTGCATTGAGGTAACTCAAAGAAACTCAAGATCACACTGAGAAGGAGTTCAGAATTCCATCACATAAATTTAACAAAGAGATTGAAATAATTAAAGAATCAAGCAGAAATTCTGGAACTGAAAAATTCAATTGGCATACTGAAGAATGCATCAGATTTTCCCTTAATAGCAGAATTTATCAAGCAGAAGAAAGAATTAGAGAGCTTGAAAACAGGCTATTTGAAAATACAGAGTAAGAGGAGACAAAATTAAAAAAATAAAAAACAATACAGCTTGCCTACAGGATCTAGAAAATAATCTCAAGGGCAAATCTAAGACTTTTTGGCCTTAAAGAAGTGGTTGAGAAAGAGATATGGGTAGAATGTTTTTTCAAAGGAACAATACCAGAGAACTTCCCAAATCTAGAGAAAGATATCAATATCCTAGTACAAGAAGGTTATAGAACACCAAGCAGATTTAAACCAAAAAAGTCTACCTCAAGGCATTTAATAATCAAACTCCAAAAAGTCAAGGATAAATAAAGGATCCTAAGAGCAGCAAGAGAAAAGAAACAAATAACATAAAATGGAGCTCCAATATGTCTGGCAGCAAACTTCAGGGGAAACTTTACAAACCAGGAGAGAGTGGCATGACATATTTAAAGTGCTGAAGGAAAACAAAAACAAAAACAAAAGCAAAAATATTTCACCCTAGAATAGTATATCAGGCAGAAATAGCCTTCAAACATGAAGGAGAAATAAGTATTTTCTCAGACAAACAAGAACTGAGGGATTCCATGAATACCAGACCTTTCCTATCAGACGTGCTAAAGGGAGTACTTCCATCAGAAAGAAAAAGACATTAATGAGCAATAAATAATCACCTGAAGGTACAAAACTCACTGGTAATAGTAAGTAAATGGAAAAACAAAGAATATTATAACACTGTAACCGTGGTGTGTAAACTACTCTTATCCTAAGTAAAAAGACTCAAAAATAACCAATAAAAAATAATAACTAAAATAACTTTTCAAGACATCATCAGTACAATAAGATATAAATGGAAACAACCAAAAGTTAAAAAGTGAGGAGACAAAGTTAAAGCATAGAGTTTTATTAGTTTTCTTTTTGCTTGTTTGTTTGTTTATGCAAATAATGTTAAGTTGTTATTCGGTAAAATAATAGGTTATTTATAAGATAGCACTTTCAAGCCTCATGGTAACTTCAGACCGAAAAACATACAATGGACTCACAAAAAATGGAAAGCTGGAAACTACTTTATATGACCAGAGAAAATCACCTCTGCTAGAGGAAGATAGAAAGGAAAGAAAGAAGAAAGAGAAGACCAAAAAACAACCAGAAATCAAATAACAAAATGGCAGGAGTATGTCCTTACTTACCAGTAATAACATTGAATGTAAATAGACTAAACTCTCCCATCAAAAGACATAGACTGGCTGAGTAGATTTAAAAAAAAAGAAAGACCCATTGATATGTTGCCTACAAGAAACACAGCCTACAAATACACACAAAGGCTTAAAATAAAGCTATAGAAAAAGAAACCCCATGCCAATGGAAACCAAAAAAGAGCAGAAGTCACTATATTATATCAGACAAAATAGATTTCAAGAAAAAACTATAAGAAGAGACAAATAAGGTCGCTATATAATGATAAAGGGGTAAATTCAGCAAGAAGATATAGCAATTTTAAATATATACGCACCCAACAGTGGATCACCCAGATATATAAAGGAAACGTTATTAGAGCTAAAGAGAGAGCTAGGCCCAAATACAATAATAGCTGAAGGTTTCAACACTCCACTTTCTGCATCGGACAGATCTTCCAGACAGAAAATCAACAAGAAATATCAGACTTATTCTGCACTATAGACCAAATGTATCTAATAGATACTTATAGAACATTTCATCCAACAGCTGCAGAATACATATACTTTTCCTCAGCATATGGATCATTATCAAAGATAAGCCGTATATTAGGTCACAAAACAAGTTTTAAAACATTCAGATGATTAGGGCATCTTCTCTGACCACATGGAATAAAAGTAGAAATTAGTAACGAGAGGAGTTTTGGAAACTATAAAAATACATGAAAATTAAACAATATGTTCCTAAATAACCAGTGAGTCAATGAAGAAATTAGGAAGAAAATTGAAAAATTTCTTGAAATAAATTATAATGGAAACACAACATACCAAAACCAATGGGATACAGCAAACTAAGAGGGAAGTTTATAGCTATAAGTACCTATGTCAACAAAAAGGAAACACTTCAAATGAACAATATAACAATACATCTTAAAGAACTAGAAAAGCAAAAGCAAACCTAACCCAAAAGTAGTAGAATAAAATAAATAATAAAGATCAGAGCAGAAATAAGTTACATTGAAATGAGAAAAAATACAAAAGATCAATGAAACAAAAAGTTGTGTATTTTTTGAAAAGTTTAACAAAATTGACAAATCTTTAGCCAGACTAGAAAAAAAAAGAAAGAAGATCCAAATAAATAAAATCAGAAATGAAAAAGGAGGCATTACAATTGATGCTGCAGAAATTCAGAGGATCGTTAATGGCTACTATGAGCAACTATATGCCAATAAGTTGGAAAATCTAGAAGAAATAGACAAATTCCTAGATATATAGAACCTACCAACATTAAACCAGGAAAAAATCCAAAACTTGAACAGATCAATAACATGTAACAAGATTGAAGCTGTAATAAAGTCTCCCAATAGAGAATAGCCAGGACCTGATAGCTTCAATGCTGAATTCTAACAAACATTTAAAGAACTAACACCAATCCTACTCAAACTATTCAGAAAAATAGAATAGGGGGACACTACTTCTAAACTCATTTTGCAAAGCCAGTATTATCCTAATACCAAAATCAGACAAACACACATCAAAAAAAGAAAACCACAGACCAATATCTCTGATGAATATCAATGCAAAAATCTCAACAAAATACTAGCAAACTCACTTTGGGAGGCCAAGGTGAGTGGATCACGAGGTGGGTCAGGAGATCGAGACCATCCTGGCTAACACTGTGAAACCCCGTCTCTACTAAAAATACAAAAAATTAGCTGGGCATGGTGGCGGGTGCCTGTAGTCCCAGCTACTCAGGAGGCTGAGGCAGGAGAATGGCATGAACCCGGGAGGTGGAGCTTGCAGTGAGCCGAGATCATGCCACTGCACTCTAGCCTAGGTGACACAGCAAGACTCCATTAAAAAAAAAAAAAAAACTAGCAAACTGAATTCAACAATACATTAGAAAGATCATTCATTATGACCAATTGGGATTTTCTCTGGAATACAAGGATGGTTCAACATATGCGAATCAATCAGTGTGATACATCACATCAACAACGTGAAGGATAAAAACTGTATGATCATTTCAACTGATGCTGAAAAAGCATTTGATAAAATTTAACATCCCTCATAATAAAAACCCTCAAAAAACTGGGTGTAGGAGGAGCATACCCAAACATACTAACAGCCATGTGTGACAGACCCACAGTTAATATCATACTGAATAGGAAAAAAATGAAAGCCTTTTCTCTAAGATCTGGAACACAGCATGGGTTCCCACTGTCACCACTGTTATTCAAAACAGTACTGGAAGTTCTAGCTAAGGCAATCAGGCAAGAGAAAGATATAAAGGGCATCCAAATTAAAGAGAAAAAAGTCAAATTATCCTTGTTTGCAGATGATATGATCTTATATTTTGAAAAACTTAAAGACTCCTCAAAAAAACTATTGAACTGATAAAAAATTCAGTAAAGTTGCAGAATACAAAATCAACGTACAAAAATCAGTAGCATATTTATATGTTAATAGTGAACAATATGAAAAAGAAATTTAAAAGGTAATCCCATCTACAATAGTCACACATGAAGTTAAATACATAGGGATTAACTTAACCAAAGAAGTGAAAGATCTTGATAATGAAAACTACAGAACACTGATGAAAGAAATTGAAGAGGACACCAAAAAAATGGAAAAATATTCCGTGTTCATGGATTGGAAGAATCAATATTGTTAAAATGTTCATACTACCCAAAGAAATCTACAGATTCAATGCAATCCCTATCAAAATACCAATGGCATTCTTCACAGAAATAAAAAAAATTATAAAATTTATATGGAACCACAAAAGACCCAGGATTTCCAAAGCTATTCGAAGCAAAAAGAATAAAACAAGAGGAATCACATTACCTGACTTCTAATTATACTACAGAGCTATAGTAATCACAACAGCTTGGTACTGGCATAAAAACAGACCCATAGACAAATGGAACAGAATAGAGAACCCAGAAACAAATCCACACAGCTACACCGAACTCATTTTTGACAAAGATGCCAATAATATAAACTTGGTAAAAGAGTCTCTTCAATAAATGGTGCTGGGAAAACTGGATATTCATATGCAGAAGAATGAAACTAGACCCCCGTCTCTCACCATATACAAAAATCAAATAAAAATGGATTAGAGACTAAAATCTAAGGCCTCAAACTATGAAACTACTACAAGAAAACATTGGGGAAAATCTCTGGGACATTGATTTGGGCAAAAATTTCTCAACCAGTACCCCACAAGCACAAGCAACCAAAGCAAAAATAGACAAAAGGGGTCACATCAAGTTAAAAAGCTTTTGCACAGCAAAAGATACAATCAGCAAAGTGAAGAGAGAATCCACAGAATGAGAGAAAATATATTAATAACCAGAATATATAAAGAACTCAAACAACTCTATAGGAAAAAAAAATCTAAAAATTTTATCAAAAAATGAGCAGAATATTTGAATAGACATTTCTGAAAAGAAGACACACAAATGTCAAACAGGCATATGAAAAGATGGTCACTATCATTGGTCATTAGAGAAATGCAAATCAAAACTACAATGAGACATTATCTCATCCCAGTTAAAATGGCTTATATCAAAAGACGGGCAATAACGAATGCTGGTAAAGCAATGGAGAAAAGGTAACTCTTGTATACTTTGGTGGGAATGTAGATTTTTACAACTACTATGGAGAACAGTCTGAACATTCCTCAAAAAAGTAAAAATTGAGCTACCATATGATCCAGCAATCCCACTTCTTGGTATATACCCCTAAGAAAGGAAATCAGCATATGAAAGAGATATCTGCATTTCTGTGTTTGTTGCAGCACTATTTACAATAGCTAAGATTTGGAAGCAACATAAGTGACCACCAATGGAAGAATGGATAAATAAAATGTGGTACATATACACAATGGAGTACTATTCAGCCATAAAAAATAAGAACCAGTCATTTGCAACAATATGGATGGAACTGGAGATCATTATGTTAAGAGAAATAAGCCAAGCACAGAAAGACAAAATTGCATGTTCTCACCTATTGTGGTATCTAAAAATCAAAACAATTGAACTCATGGACATAGAGAGTAGAAGGATGGTTACCAGAGGCTGGGAAGGATATTGGGAGGGTGGCAGAGGGAGGTGCGGATGGCTAATGGGTACAAAATAATAGCCGGAAAGAATGAATAAGACCTACTATTTGATAGCACAAGAGGTTGACAATAGTCAATAATCACTTAGTTGTACCTTTTAAAATAGCTTAGAGTGTAATTGAATTGTTTGTAACTTGAAGGATAAATGCTTGAGGGGATGGATACCCCATTCTCCATGATATGCTTATTTCACATTGCATGCCTGTATCAAAACATCTCCTATACCCCATAAATATATGCACCTACTCTGTACCCAAAAAAATTGAAATTAAAAAACAAACATGAGCGGAAGGCAAACAATTCTGCCTGAGGAGCAGTGGTTCCACCCAGTTTTCTCTCATAGAACCCCAGTTGCTGTCTTGGAGTTGGCTTGTCTCCAAACCCTCTACTTTGTTCCATTTGTTCTGCTCGTGTAGCCTGTCTTTGCTTTTGACCAGGCCCATGCCTAGCTGTATAGCTATCTGCTAACCTGGACTTACTGCCCTGGAGTGCACACCATGCCTGCTCTCTTATGGCTGGCCTCACATGCTGAAGTCTGGACTTGGCTTCCTTCCCTGGATTCATGGTACCCGTGGGCACTTTCTGCTTTCCCTGGTGTTCCAGGGCCATTCTTCTGGCCTGGCTCTGGTTCCTGGCCTTTTCTGAGAGAAGTCCTATTTTTCTGCTGCTTGTGCTGCTGCTGCTTCTGCCAGACTGGGTTGGATTCCTTTGTACTCTTGTCTGAGCAGCTCAGAGTTTTTGTCATTTTTTTATCCCCTCACATTACCAATAAGAAGTAATTGCAAGAAGGGTAGAAAGTAGAACCAGAGTATTGTCTCCATTTTACAGATAGCTAGACTCAAATCCAAAACATTAAGGTGGCTATGTTCGTCAAATTAAGACCAGCTTAATACAGTACCAACTTCCCCTGACACTCATTCCTGCTCTCTTCTCTGCCAGTATTCTCAAGATTTGGGAGAATGCTGTTGCAGTAACACAGGAGATGAGACCCAAAGCAGGATACACCACCTGCCAATGTCTTGTTCACCCTCAGCCCTCTGACATGACCTTGGAAGAAAGAGGAAATTCTGTTTCTATGTAAAGAAGGCCATCAAGGGAAGGTTTACTGTATTTGTTTCCCAGTACTACCATAACAAAATACCACAAACTAGGTGGCTTAAAAAACCAGAAATTTGTTGTCTTATAGTTCTGGAGGCTGGTAGTTCCAAATCAAGGTGTTCAAAGGGCAATGTTCCCTCAGAAAACTGTAAGGGACTTTTATCTTGCTGCTGTGTAGCTGCTGGTGTTGCCTGCAATGTTTGGCATTCCTCAGCTTGTAGATGTATTATTCTGATGCTCCATCTTCACACAGCATTCTCCCAGTGTGGCTGTCTTCACCTGGCTGTCTTCATAGAGGATAACAGTCGTATTGAATTAGGGGCCCACCCGACTCCACTATGATCGCATCTTAACTAGTTACACCTGTAACAACCCTATTTCCAAATGAGGTCACATTTTGAGTTACTGGGGCTTAGGACCTCAACATATCCTTTTTTCAGTGACACGTAAAGTTCACTCATAAAGTGACTATTATAAATTCAGCTCATAAAGGTATTAAAATAAGTTGAATTCCCTTTTAGGAGAAGAAGTGGTCCAAGGGCATGGGGATCACAGAGCGTGAAAAGGCAAACACACCTTAAAAATGCTTTTGAGGGCCGGTCACCGTGGCTCACGCCTGTAATCCCAGCACTCTGGGAGGCCGAGACAGGTGGATCATGAGGTCAGGAGTTCAAGATCAGCCTGGCCAACATGGTGAAACCCTGTCTCTACTCAAAATACAAAAAATAGCCGGGTGTGGTGGCACGCACCTGTAATCCCAGTACTCGGGAGGCTGAGGCAGGAGAATGGCTTGAACCTGGGAGATGGAAGTTGTGGTGAGCTGAAATCGTGCCACTGCACTCCAGCCTGAGTGATAGAGTGAGACTCTATCTCAAAAAAAAAAAAATATATATATATATATATACACACACATACATATGCTTTTGAGGTTTGCATCAAGAAGCAGGTACCCAGGTATCCTATCTTCTAGGTCCCCTCCTCACAAGGCAGGAGAAGCTCACAGGCAACAGCTCCCCTGCAGGGCCTTGTAGGAAGGCAAGATCTCCTTCCTACAGCAAGATCTCCCCAACACATATTATAAAGTGAGAGGCACAGGCATTTGTCCCTTTGCTTCTGGGGAGAGTCCTGCATTCAAAACTTTTCTTGACACTTAATTCAGTCTTGTCCTCAAATTTTCCAGAATCTAGAGGCCAAAACTAAGGTTCAGTTCTTGAATTTGCCTCATGTTCAAGTGTTATCACATTTATTATACTGAGGACATGTGGCCCAGATGAGTATGTTCTTTATACAGGTTGGAGAATCTGGAAAATCTAGAAATCAAACTACAGTCTCAGTTGAAAAAGCCAGGAAGATTTATTCTGAAGAAGAGAATAAAGGATTGGGGAATGGAAATAACGACTGCTTTCAAACAATTGACGAGCTATTACTTAAGGAGACAAATGGTTCTTATATATTAGTTTTTCTTTTTGATAGAAACCCCTAGCAAACAAAAAATATTAATACAGAAGTATAAAGAAATTGAACAGGGAAAAAGAGAGAGAGAGATGCTCAAGTTGAAGCAGAATGTTCCAGGAGATAGGCCAAGCTCTCTCAAAATATAATTTTGAGCATGTCAAAGACTCAAAGAACCTGAGAGCTGTAAAGCAACTTGAGGAAATGCCATCTTTTTATTCTTTCTTAGTGCAGGAAATACTTTTATTGCATTCCTGACAGTGGTCTTCTAGCTACCACTTGATTATTTCAAAGACACAGAAATCACTAACTATACCACAGAGCATCCCATTACCTTTTGGATGGTCAGTTTTAATTATTAGTAGATTCTTCCTTATCTTGAGCCAAACTTTAACCCTTGATTTCAACCACCCTTTGGATAATCCTCGGCCTAGTTTCCAGTGTATGTTTTCCAGACAGGGTTCCATTCAGCTCTAGGGTTTCTGGAGACCCTCCTGTATCTGTCTATGATGGAATGAGGAAGAGAGAGTGATAACACTTGAACGTGAAGACAGTGCAGAAATCATATAATTAATTTTCTCATTTACTTGTAGTCCTGAGACGGAGGGCATAACCTGCAGAAGTCAAGTTTGCCTAAAAATATATATATATATATTTATTTTAATTTAATTTTTTTTTTTTTTGGAGGCAGAGTCTTACTCTGCTACCCAGGCTGGAGTGCAGCGGTATGATCTTGGCTCACTGCAACTTCTGCTTTCTAGGCTTAAGTGATTTTCATGCCTCAGCCTCCCAAGTAGCTGGAATTGCAGGTGCACACCATCACGCCCAGTTAATTTTTGTATTTTTAGTAGAGACAGGGTTTCACCATCTTGGCCAGGCTGGTAACTCAGGCAGTCTGCCTGCCTTGGCCTCTCAAAGTGCTAGGATTATAGATGTGAGCCACATTGACCAGCCAAAAAATTTGTGATACTGAATTCCAGTCTTCTCAGAAGTGATCATGAAGACTAATTTCCTGGTTCCGAAAGTTTTCCTTTATTTGATCTTTGTATGTCATTTTACTGTCACAGAGTTGCTAGGGAGTAATCATTTCCACTGTCAGCCTACCCTAGACACACACCATGCTCATTCTTAAATCCATGAGTGTAGCACACTTTATCCCTCAACTAGTACTGATTGTATTAACAGGTTGCAGTCATTGAAGGCAAGGACTCTGTATCCACATGCACTAATGCTTGCCTTTTACTAGGTTCTCTATAATGTGTGTTGAATGACTGAATGATGCATCTTTCTATGCTGTTATTCTCGGCTTCTTGTCTATCTCCCCTCTCCCTACCCATCTAAATTGGATGATAAGCAACTTGAGGTGAGGTCTGATGCTCTGTATGCTGCTGAAATGGCAGAGCCCTCAGGGAATGCTGGGCACTGGAGAGTAACAGAATAAATACTGTTGATGGATGATTAGAGAATGAGTGGGTCAATTGTTGCCATGTAAGTCTGGGATTCATACACATGGGCGTGTACTTACATTTCTATTCATGTTTTATATAAAGGGCTTTTGACTCACCTTGGTACCTTGATCCAGTTTCCTCCAGCACAGTCCTGTAGTCAATGCTCGGGTCATGGAAATACTTCACATAGATGCGACAGCACACACATCTTTTATGAGCTCTGGTGACTTGGGTTGTACCTTGAAATTGCAAAAGTGAAGGTTTGTTTAATGATTTTTAATTAATTTTAATTACTTACATTTTGAATGGTGGCTTAGCATTCTGAATCCCAGCCCCTCAGATCACTCTGGGATGCATGCCAATTTCCTCATTACACACTGCTCCCCTAACACTATTTGATAATGAAAGGCTTTAAAGCAATCCCCACTCAAATATTCAATATGTAATGGGGAGCTCTTGGGAGACAGGAGTGGATTACAGTGTGAGGTATAGATAATATAGCTTATTGGACCTGAATTTATGAAAAGATATTTTCAGCGGGGGAACATTCTGCTTTTGGCAATGAGGCAGAACTCTTCCTCCTTTTACCCTTGTCACTGTGCTTCAGTGTCCTAACCCTAATGCAATCCTCATCAATGCCTGGAATGATGAGCTAATAGGAGCAATAGTCCCAAAGGGATTATTTCCCCTAAAGGTTGAAATGTCATTTAATTTTAAAAGATATATTGGAGATAAATCAGAGGAGAGCGAGAAGTGGGAAGCATTCACTCACTAACGGAGAGGACATAGGTGAGATACTTTTTAGTTTTAGATGGTAAAACACACACCAGCATAGACTTCCAAGCAAGGTTGAGAACTCCCTAGGGGCAAAGACCATAGCATTTTGTAATGTACGTGAACTTTGACACAATACCAGTGAAGTTCCAAACACTGAAATGTTTTAGCTGTGGGATCAGGGCAAATAATTTGGCACTCAGAATTTAGTTTCCACAGTTCTAAACTCATTCCTGTCT
Source organism: Gorilla gorilla gorilla (assembly GCF_029281585.2). NCBI lineage: Eukaryota > Metazoa > Chordata > Mammalia > Primates > Hominidae > Gorilla > Gorilla gorilla. The sequence goes on along the minus strand of NC_073224.2, from coordinate 48,148,477 downwards.
CAACGACCATGGAGAAAGTTCAATATAGTATTTGGCGCATATTAGATGCCCCCAAGTAGTAATCTCTTCCCTCCTTTATCTTATGTTTAAAACTATAAACAGGTCTTGTTTTTTTTTGAGACCACATAGGGAAAGTTCTACCTAGAGGCAAGGGAGGATAAAATGATTCCTGGAATTATATATAGTGCCGAAATATTCCAAGGATATGGTAATTTAACAGGCCTCATTTGTCTGTCTCCACTCTGATGTTGTCTAGAGAGAAAAGCAGTAGTAGAAGAAAGAGTTATATCTGCTGGAGAATGTATGACAAACTTGATCCAATAGGTGATGGCCTATGGCCCTGGTTTCCTGAGGGTCCTGAGACTATGAATGAATGTTGTTCAGAGTGCTTGTGCTAGTGACGTAGCCTGAACCAGCTGATCAGTCTTGGGCATAAGAGAACTATGTATACAGCTTCCTGCTGCTGCTGAGACACTCAGCTTATTATCAGAGCTGAAATGGGAGGGGGTCAGACTACTATATTTTTGTGGACAATGTGGCTCACAGAGGAGTAAGATATAGCCACTCATGTTTATTCAAAGGATTTAGAAACACTACTTTTTGAGGTGAAGGCTGAATGTTACTCCAATTCCAGATGCTTATCAAAGATATTTACTGGTCATCATATAAGATATTTCATTTCTCTCTTTTTCTCTGCCCATTTCATTCTTAACTGGCTGCTTTTCCACTTTCTTTATTTTTCCCTTGGCTAACAACTGAGAGTTGCCATTTGAAGTCTCTGTCAGGAGTTGTGAAGTAGAAATTCGTTAAGGTGATTAGGAATTGTTATCAAAGGAAAGAAATTTTAAGAATTATATGAGGCCAGAAGAGATGGCTCGTGCCTGTAATCCCAGAACTTTGAGAGGCCAGGGCAGGTAGATCGCTTGAGCTTATGAGTTTGAGAGCAGCTTGAGCAACATGGCAAAGCCCTGTCTCTACAAAAATACAAACATTAGCAAAGGTTGGTGGTGTGTGCCTGTAGTCCCAGCTACTCAGGAAGCTGAGGTGGGAGGATTGCTTGAGCCTAGGAGGTTGAGGCTGCAGTGAGCTGTGATTGCAGCTTTGCACTCCAGCCTGGGTGACAGAGTGAGACTCTGTCTCAAAAAAAAAGAAAAAGAAGGGAATTATATGAGTTCACCAAAGTCAAGGATATTTGTTCTTAGCAGACTTCTTTTCTTGATCAACTCCTTGTCAAAAGACCGAAGCGGAAGTGATGGGTGCTGCCACCCAGGGATGTTGGAAGCGAAGGTGAACTCAGTAGAGGTGAGTCAAGTGGGAAGTAGCCGACCTCTTTTCTGTCCACAGTCTGTGTGTAATTCATAGCACAGAGATTACATACAATTTCTTATTCGTGAACTGTTAAGCAGACTGGTTATTACTCTTGGCCAACTGAAAGGAGATGACTCCCTCTACCAGCATCAAGGACACATAAACATTCTCAGACCCTTAGAAAACAGTCATCAGTTCCTTCAAAGTCCTTAGTTTTGAACTCTTGCTAAGCTGTTGCATATCCACTTTCAAAAGGACCTTTTGCACCAAAAGACTCCACCGTCAGCAGGTGTAAATACAAGTATCACTCCTGGAGTATGGAGGACTGAGGGACAGGAGGTATACAGGCTGAAAGGGAAAGAAAAAAATAGAAGGAGTAAAGTCTACTCATTTTCTTCCTTATGGCAGTTGGAATTGAATAAAAAATAAGCCAGGGGCCCTACAGTAACTAGGTTTCAATTCTGTTCCTTCCTCTCAGCCCCATTTCCCCTGTCTTCTCATCCACATCAGAAGATGGTCCAAGTGTCTGTAATCTTGAGATGAATCATAACAGGTGTTTGAAGTAAAAGCTGGGAGTACTACTTCTGCTCTTGTGTTTTCCATGCAGCCAGAGTGAGTGAAGAGAGTAGAGCAGATGGGAGGGGGAGTCAGAGAAGAAGTGTGGGCATGCAAGCTTTGTGTCATGGGAACTTCCCCCCAAGAGTGGGGTGCATTGTCATCGTGGTTTCACATAGGTGTGTGCCACAAGACACTGAGACTCACCTGCTTTCTTTACCCAATAGTTTAGAAAGCCAGCAAAATCCTTGTGTAGCCTGGATCAAATTCACTCCCATGCTACCCTGCTCAAGGTCCCAGAAGTATTTTTGTGTTCAATGCTATGGAGTAAAAGCTAAAAAGATACAGTTCCTGTCTTTGCAGTTTAACAAATTTTTATAGGCATTTCATATCTGACAGCCATTTCATGCTTCTTTTACTAAAGCTTGGGAGGCAGCCGGGGCCAGTTCTCAACACCTTTGAGAAGAGAATTTCGCTTCTCTGAAATTTTAGAGCAAGTTTTTTATAGCTTTGGCTCCTGTGTGTTCCTCGGCGCCTGTATGTGACGCATGTTGTGTTGGTTCCACATTTTTGTCAGTGTCTGGAAGTCTCTGAAGAGTTGGCAATGTCTCTCGCTAGCCCCAGGGACTCACTTTTGTTTCTTCATTGACTGAGTTTGTTCGCTGTCTTTCTACTCTTTTCTTCTCTCACTTAAAGAAAAAAATAGCAAAAGGCATTTTAAATGAGTGAGGCAATGAGGTGCCAGAGTTGTGACTTCCATACCTCAGTGAGTAATGATAGGATTAAAAAACATTCCATATGTTTCATTCAGGTAGCTGCCCAGGGACCTTGCCAGAAATAGAAAGTGATAGAAAGCAGGATATCACAGTGGAGCACAATACAGAGCCGTGTTCACAGAGTCCCGTTACACCTCTTTCTTCCCTTCCCATCCAGCTCCCCAGTGGCTGGAGGAGCTGGGATGAAAGAGCCTTTCATGGAATGAAAAGCCAAGAAAGCCACACAATTGCCAGTGTCTTGGAGACAACAGTAAATGGAGTGTGACGCTCAGTTAATTAAGTGATGAAGGCAACAGAGCTCTTCCTGAGTTCGGTTGCCCTGGTCCCTTCAGAAGCAGAGGCAAGTCTGAGTTCGAGCCCTTCTGGTCCTAACAACTTTGCCATCAGGGGTTTATCTGAGCTCTGCCTTGAGGCAGAGTGAAAAATAATCACCACCAATTCTAAAGCTGACAGAAGTTCTTTTTCGAGGTTCTTCTCCTCCGCTGCGGTGGCGTGTGGTGTGTGGAAATAGCATTGAATTTGCAATCCAGTAGTCTCAGATACCAGTCCTGGCTGGACTTCCTTCTTGCTACAACTTGATTTCTCCTCCGTAAAGTGGGTTAACAGTAATTCTTACATCACAGGGCCATTGAAAGGATCAAGTAACATAAATATGTGTTTTATAAACTAATAGGTATTATCATGACATTGACATTGTAACTACTCCTAACTGGACTGAAAACATTCAAAGAAAGGCAGACTAGAGCTGATGAGAAAATGAAAGAGGTCCAAATGGAAGGGAGTGAATTGATATATATTTCTTTTTTTTCTTGAGACAGAGTCTCACTCTGTCACCCAGGCTGGAGTGCAGTGATGTGATCTCGTCTCACTGCAACCTCTGCCTCCCAGGTTCAAGCAATTCTGGGACTACAGGTGTGTGCCACCATCCCTGGCTAATTTCTGCATTTTTAGTAGAGATGGGTTTTTTGCCATGTTGGCTAGGCTGGTCTCGAACTCCTGGTCTCAAGTGATCTGCTCGCCTGAGCCTCCCAAAATGCTGGGATTACAGGCGTGCACCACTGTGTCCAGCCAATTGATAATATTTTCGTGAAGTACATATACATACGTATACATACATATATATTTTATTTTCATTTATTTATATTTTGAGATGGAGTTTTGCTCTTGTTGCTCAGGCTGGAGTGCAATGGTGTGATCTTGGCTCATTGCAACCTCTGCCTCCCAGGTTCAAGCAACTCTCCTGCCTCAGCCTCCCGGATGGCTGGGATTACAGGCATGAGCCACCACACAAGGCTAATTTTGTATTTTCAGTAAAGACGGGGTTTCACCATGTTGGTCAGGCTGGTCTCGAATTCCTGACCTCAGGTGATCTGCCTGCCTTGGCCTCCCAAAGTGCTGGGATTAGAGGCATGAGCCACCATGCCTGGCTATATATTTTTATTTTTAAAATTAGGTTACACATGCCATCTTAAAAATAAGCCCTTGTTTTTTCTTGTCGCCTCATTCTATTTTGTTTTCTTTAACATTAGCCCACCCAGCTGGCTAGAGAAAAATTAAATCACAAATGAATAATCATTTAATTGTGATTTTTGCACAGTAGTAAGTGCTCAGGATGTATATGAATTAACCAGAAAGTCCACATCTAGTAGACAAAAAGAAGACTCCCTGGATGAAGCCTGGGTAGTCTTCTGGCCAATGATCTGCCTGTCCCTGCATGGAAGGTGGCCTGCCTCTCAGAGATTCTTGAGTCCCTCCTATGACCTCTGGATTTATTGGTGTTCACTTGACAAATGAACTTAGCCATCTGAGTTTCTGAATTTGTCTGAACAATGTGAGTTTGGTTTCTCAGAGGTCTTTGCTCCTGGTGCCTATATCTGCTTCTCCCCAGAACATCATCTCAACTTTTCATCTCCACATCCACACCCCTAGACTAATAAGTCAATCCTTCTCCGCGATTGCTCCCAACTTTATTGGTTGGTGTTGACACCACTAGCCTTGTCAGAGCTATTGAGTAGGTAAGTTTTTGCATTCCTTTTCTTGACAGATTCAAAGTCTTTATTTATGTCTTTCCTAAGGTAAAAACTTTCTCAGAATCTCAGGCGTGTCCTATAATTTATAAAATAATACAAAACTCCAACCAAGTCTGGTGTGAAAGCATATATCAGCATTTCCAGGGGTACCCAAATGCCCAACCCCACTCTTTTCAGATATAATAGGTGAGATTACATTAAAACAGTGGTTCTCACATTTTTCTACAATCTGGCATTCTCAGATTAGAAGAGATAGCTCAGTACAGAAGTGATTCTTGTGAGGATAGGAGGGGTGGTAAGGGGAAATGCCTTTCTTCAGTTGGACCAGAAGCTTGAGGAGGAAGAGGAGGTATGCTAATTTAAATAGGACTCTCTAGTGGGAGCTGGAATGTGATTAAGGCTAAACACATGAATTGACCATCGGGGTTACTTCTTGAAACATGAGACTAATGTCACCACTCCTTGGCTTTCATCATCAGCTCTAGAACCACAATTTTTCCGTAATGTATCATATGATTATAATTTGACTTGTTCAGGCTCCTCCCAGGACCAGAGCACAAACTCATGCCATAGCTCTATTCAGACATTTTTATACTGTTCCATGGAGCTGCAATCTCTTTTGGGAACTGTACCAGGCTACATAGTGTGCCTCCTTCATATTAATGTTCACCCAGAACCTCAGACCTTATTTGGAAATAGAGACAGTGATGATGAATTTTATGTGTTAACTTTACTGGGTTAAGGGATAGACCAGATATTTGGTCAAACATTATTTCAGGGTGTGTTTGGAGTGTGTTTATGGAAGAGATTAGTATTTCAATTGGTAGACTGAGTGAAAAAGAGCACTCTCACTAATGCAGTTGGGCAGCATCTAATATATTGAGGGCGCAGACAGAACACGAAGGCAGAGGAAGGATAAATTTGCTCTATGTTTTAGAGCTGAAGTGTCTGTCTTCTCCTGCCCTCAGACATCTGTGCTTCTGGTTCTTGGGCCTTCAGACCCAGAATGGGACTTACACCATCATCTTCTCTGGTTCTCAGGCCTTTAAACTTTAAAAGAATTACATCACTGGCTTTCCTGGATCTCTAGCTCACAGATGACAGACTGTGGGGCTTCTCAGCCTCCAAAATCACATGAACTAATTCTTATGATAAATCACCTCATATATATATTTATAAATAAAGCAGATTGCCCTCTGTAATGTGGGTGACCTTAATCTAATCAGTTGAAGGCCTGGATAGAACAAAAAGGCAAACCCTACTGCAAGTAAGAGGGAACTCCTCCTGCCTGGCTGGGAGCTGGGACATTGATCTTTCCTGGCATTTGGACTCAAACTGAAACATCTGCTCTTTTTGGGTTTCAAGGCTGCTGGCTTTTGGACTGAAACTTATAGCACCGGCTTTCTTGGATTTCGGGCCTTCAGACTCAGACTGAACTGCACATCAGCACCCCCGGGTTTCTAGCTTGCCAACTGCAGATCTTGGGACCTCTCAGCCTTCATAATTGTGTGAGCCAGTTCCTTATAATAAATTGTGTGTGTGTGTGCCTGTGTGTGTGTGTGTGTGTGCATGCAATCTCCTATTGGCTCCATTTCTCTAGAGAACCCTGACTAATACAGGGGCTTTGGAGATGTAATTTATTAATCTAAGATAAGGTCGTACTGCATTAGGGTGGGCCCTGTTCCCACGACTGATGTCTTTATAAGAAGAGAAAACAGAGGCAGAGGCTCTTAGAGAGAACATCACATGATGACAGAGGCAGAGGTTAGGGTGGTACACCTGCAAGCCCAGGGACACCAACGACTGTCAGCAACCACCAGCAGCCAGCAGAGAAGCATGGAGCAGATTCTCCCTCGGAGTACCCAGAAGGAACCAACTTTGCTGGTATCTTGATTTCAGACTTCTAATCTCCAGAACAGTGAGAGGATACCTTTCTGTAATTGTAAGTGACCCAGTTTGTGGTACTTCGTTATGGCAGTCCTAAGAAATTGCTACAGTTTCCTACTCAACAACCTGCCTGCAATCAGTTCCTCTCTACTCTCTACTGCCATCCAGGACCGAGGTGCTGGTTCCCAGGCCCACCTGATGTCACATTGCTCCAGCAATGTGATGAAGGCCCTCCTACTCTTACCCTCCGCATCTGCCTTCCCTGCTGATGAGCAGCTGTCTGTCTGGGTCTCTTCTAGTGCCTGCCCTGAGTCTTTCCCTGTTATGGTCTGGAACAAGCAGTCACAGCCTTCTTGCTACCTTCACTGGCACCATCGGATGGCCTGGACTCCCACCTGCTTCCTGATGTCAGCCCTCTGGCCACAAGGAGCCATCCACCTGGCTGCAGCAGGGTCCGTCTCCACAATGCCTACTCCATCCCCACTGTGTTGGGAGGGGATAGTTTGTTCTAGGTCTGATTCCAGTCTATTTTACCCTCTTAGATATCCTTCTGTGCCAGGTTACCTGGTGAGGCAGGAAAGTCAGGATCTGAATTCTCTGAAATCTTGTTGTCATCCCCTCAGAAAGTATTGTTTGATGCAGGCGTCCTCCTGCCTCCGTTTTATTTACTATGCAGCAAGTAGAGTCCCTTTATCTGCTTGGCACTTGGCCTCATTTAGATTCTTAAATGTGCTGGCAAAAGAGTCTGTCTTTCTGTGGGGAGCTCCTTTTGTTCTTTCATCCTTTTGACTTTCTTCCTTCTTCCTCTTCTTTCTTCTAAAAATGAAAACAAAGGAATTTTAAATGAGCCAATTCATTGCTTACAAAAATGGTCTTATCCATATTTTGGTGAGTAATTAGTAGCATCGGAATCCCGCCTGAGCAACTTTTTTTGCCTCCCATCCCACCCCAATCAGCCTAAAAGTTATAATCTCTAAAATCAGAGTAAGAGGATACTTTGGCTGCTTTTTATGCCCAAAAAATTATATATATGTACATATGTGTACATGTATCTGTCTTTTTGTGTATTTATAGAGTATGTGAGACAGAGAAAGAGGGATTAATCAGTCACAGGAGGCGTATGTCACATGGTTACAAGAGGCAACTACAAGGATTACTAGAAGCCAGTTGGGTGAGAACCGTGTACACCTGCACAGGACAGATGCAGGAAACAAAGATACACTATCTCTGGCACCTTTTTATGGAAAAAGAAATTTACCTTACTTTGGGGATGTGTGACTGTGGAGAATGTGGCTTAGTATTTATGGAGTGTTCATCTTGTAGTTAGTGGTTTGTCAATTCGTAAAATTTTAGAACTAGAGGACCTCTTACCTTAAAGATTAGGAAATGGAGCCCACGGAGGTTATCCATTCCATAAGCCACAAGCAATAAAGTATGGCCACTCACATCTAGAAACACATCTTCAATGCAGAATCAGTGCCCAGCAATCACAGGACTGAAAGGAACTTTCATGACTTTTCTTCTCTGTCAACAGTAATAGGTGGATCTTTGGGATTTCTGGTCATTTAGGCCACTCAGTAACTGGATCCCAGTTTCCCTAATAATGTGTTGCATTTGCAAAGTCGACCCCAGAATAATCTGCTTCTTCTAGTCCCACTGTCCAGTGTGCCATGAGATAGATACCTGCTCTTCTTGTCCTTTTTTGTCTTCATAGATAATGTTTATGTATACACTGTATATAATAAAGGGAGATTTTACCAGTGGGTTAGGATTGGCACAGATCATGCTAAAACTCTTTCCATAATTTAGCAGATACTCTCAGAGCACCTCTCACATGCCCTCAATCCTTTGCCGGTTACCAGTCGTGCATACAGTTTCAGATGTGCTTCTTTTCAGGACAGTCAGTCCCCAACTCTGTCCAAGGACTTCCCTCAAGATCCAGAACTTCAGCTTTTCTTGTGTATGCAGACAGCTGCAAGAGCTTAGGAATTTACATCCCTCAGGGAGTATCCCTTAATGACTGATGCGTGTGAGGGTATAAATAATCCAGCTACCCTGCTTCTAGTTTGGGATAACCCTAGTTTTGTGATTTACTCTCCAGTGTTTCCTTGCATGACTGAGCTAAAGTTACACTCACAGAACTTTGCTTTATATTGCACCCTTGCTTGGCTTCCTTCCCTTTCTATGTCCCACTTCCCTTCTCCCCTGTGGATTTTGCAAGGGGGCACTGTGTAATAAACCACTTCCATAAAGATCATCATCTCAGAGTCTGTTTTTCAGGGACCAGAACCCAGAACACATGGACTATCTTATTTAGTGCTTTCAAGAAGCCCATAATGTAAGTTTTTACAGAAGAAAAAACAGAGGCTCAGAATTATGGAGCCAAGAGTCCTGTCCAGTTTCCCTGGCAGCTGAGTCCATGCTCTCAGCCCCTCCACTGTATAAGGCTTAGTTCTCTGGTGCTCCTCTTCCCCTGACTCAGGGCTGGCTAACCCACTCTTATTCCTGGGTAGGTGGAGCCAATGTCCTCTATCAAGTTTCTCTCAGCTGACCCCAGCATGTCCACTAGGGAATTTGACCTTTTTCCCAAGTCTTTGTAGCTCCTTTGCTGAGTCTGGACTCTAGAAATCCCATACATCGTCATCCCCCATGAGCACCAATGAATGATTTAGACTCCAAATGAATATACATAGCATACATTGTACTCAAAACCTTCACCCCACCTACATTTGAACTCTAGAGTTGGATTCCTTATGCCCTTGCTATTCAAAGTGTGGTCTGTGGACTAGCAACATGGACATCATCTGGGAGCTTGTGAAAAGTGCAGAAGCTGAGGACCCATCCCAGATCTGTTGAATCAGAATCTCTACTTTGAGAAGACCCCCTAGGAGTCATGTAGGTTTTAGAAATTGAGCCTGATTGGAACAGGACCTGATTTTGCCACACTCCCATGAATTCAGCCACCTGGATTCCAACCCAGTCCCTCTGCTCACCACCCCTCCCTGGCATGAGCTCCTAGCATTCCATTTAGCCAGGACCAGGCCTTCTGTGTCTACTCAATGCATAGGATTGTGAATCTCTCCTCTAGCTAAGGAATTCTGCCTCTCTTCTCACAACAATCTCCCTCTCGATCAATTTAAAGTTATTTTTTCCTGAACTAAAATGGACTCTCACCTTGGGTGGGAACAAGATGGCTATTTGCCTAAAAGACAGATAAGCTACGCATACTCTTCATATAGAGGATACAACCTGCAGGAAAGACTCAAGTAGAAAGTGTAAGATGAGTCCTGGCTTCTAACTTGAATTAAAAAATACCTAATGCCCTGACTAGAAAGATACATTCTAAGAAAGGAGTACCTCCACGTCAGATCATTTGTGAAAAGTGATTCCTTGAAGGTTGGCTGTATTGATGGCAAAGATTGCTGCATTCAGCTGTTCTTTATTAGAACTCCTGAAGATACACCTTCTTGGAAATACAAACCTGCTCTGTGGAAAAGGGAGAGAAATTTGTGGAAAAACAGATGGAAGTAGTGAGGACGCTGCTCCATAGGTTTATTTTGCAATCTTCACAGACAGTTTTATTAAAAAGACTTCCAGTCATAATAGGGCTGTGAGTGATGTTTGTTGAGAAAGGAAATAATTTGGTAGATGGCTAGTTCCATATGCAGAGCTATTGCAGCCACAAGGAGATCTGAAGGTATGGAGATTACTTCAGATATTTGTTATGGTAAAACACCAGCGGACCTGACTTCTTTCCACCATCAGTAGCTCCTTTTAACTCCAGTAGCAATTCAACTTTGCTTTTTTCCCCATTCATTCAATTTTTCCGTGGTCCTTCTAAAGTCCTCCTTATTTGGCCTTAAGCTGATCAAAAGAGAGATTTCCATTGTATATCAAAGAAAAGTTTAAAATACTTACCCTGTGGTAAGTATTTATCTCTCCCATTCCAGAGAGAAAGTGGCCATAGACAATATGGACATGAACAAGAGTGGTTGTGTAGCAATAAAACTTCACAAAAACAGGCAAAGGGTGCATTTTACCTGAGCCCAGCTCTAGAGAGACTTTATGATCTTCTCCATCACACATCTTCACCCTGGTCCAAGCTACCTTTATTCCTTGGGAATGTAACAATAGTTTTCTAATTAGTCTCCTTCTGCTTCCATTCTTATCAGCCTCTAATCCTTTCTTCCCACAGCAAAATGAACTTTACAACATAAGTCAGAACATGTCTCTCCCATGTTAAAACCCTTCTGTAGGTTTCCTTTTCAGAAAGCTTTGGATATTCTGCCATCACCTCCCCTCCCCTTCCAGTCCCTATCTTCATCTCTTATTGCTATTCTCTTGGTGTCTCTGTCACATTGCCTTTCTTTCAATCCCTAAAACACTCCAACTTCTTTTCTATCTCTGGGCTTCCCATAGGTGGGGCTCTGCCAAAAAGTTTCCTCTCCCTCCTTTGCCTGGATAGCCCTGCTCCTGTTTTAAGTTCTAGAATTGGTGTCATGTCCTAGACTGGCTCCAAACTGAATTTCATCTTCTTTGTTATTCTCTCATATGGCAGCTTGCTTTTTTTTTTCAAAGCACTTTGTGTAATTTGTAATTATAAGTATACCTTTGTTTGTTGGCCACCTGTCTCCACCAATGCAGTAAGCTCTGTGACAGCAGAGGCCATGCAGTTTGCCACCATGGACTCGGTGTCCAGAGCAGTGTTGGCACAAGGTAGGCCCAGGGTCTTGATTTTTGATAAATGAATAATTGGGCAAATGTGTAAATCAGGTGATTGTGTGTGATGGGAAAAGGATTCTTTGGATAGAAACACAACAGGGTGCAAAGTCAACACCAGATCAGTTGCAGATTGTTTTGTGGGAAATGAATGATTCCACAAGAAAAGCCAAGTAAAGACTGAGGTAGGGGCTGGGTAAGAACAAAGGAGTTAGTAGGCAGCAAGTGTATTCACGTGCTATGGACTGAATGTGTCTCTGCAAAATTCCTGTGTTAAAATCTCACACCTCAATGTGATGGCGTTAGGAGGTGGGGCCACTGCGAGGTGATTAGGATGTGAGGATTAAGCTCTCCTGAATGATATCAGTGCCTTTTAAGAAGAAACACTAGAGAGCTTCCTCTTCTCTTTCTCTCTCCCTCCCCGCCACCCCCCCCCCCCCCCCCACTCCCCACGATGTAAGGATACAAGAAGACAGCCATCTGTAAAAAACAGAAAAAAGGACTTCAACAAGAACCCAACCATACTGGAACCCTAGTGTTGAACTTCCAACCTCCAGAACTATGAGAAAAAAAAGTTTGTTATTTAAGCCACCCAGTCTATGGCACTCTGTTGTAGCAGCCTGAACTAAGACAATGGGAGACAGAAGACCCTTGAAGGCAGAAACCAGATTTCTTTGTTTCTTTTCGTGTCAGTGCATGACAGGATACTCCATAAATCCCAGCGTAAACTCAGAAAATGAAAAGAAAAAGTACTCGATTAAAGGATGAAAGCTTAGAGAGGGTTTTGGGGGGCTCCCGTACAGTTTTAAGGTTCAAAGACAAACACATTAGGAGTCAGGGGACATTCTACTTGGTTAAGTACTAAAGAGAATGGAAAATTAGAAAAAAGAATATGATTGATTTCTTAGGATAATAGAGATAGAAGATTTGGTTAGTGGAAGTATGGTAGAGAAAGGAATGAAAGACAGAGCTAATTATTTCCCAGTATTCCTTCTTTCTTTCTTCTTTTTAGTAATAGAATCTCAAACCTTTACTTGAGAACACAAATTTTTGTGATACCCCATATTTTCCAGTCTGCTTTGCAGTTAGTTAGATATGCCATGTTCCTAAGTTTTGGACAATATATGTGAGTGGAAGTGAAGCATGCATCACCTGAATCTTTACAATGTAACAAGTTTCCCTCTACTCTGCCTTTCCTTCTTTCTGTTCCACTACTGAGTGTGGTGACATCTGGAGTAGCCACCTTGACCCTAACATAGAAGCCTCATGTTGACGATGGAAGCACTGGAGCAACCAGCCTTGGTCCCCGTGTGACTCTGTGGAGCAGAGCTGCCTGTCCACCCTGTGCCTCCCACTAAGTTTCTGCCTTATTTAATCTCATGTATTTAAGGTTAGAGCAGGTTAGCCTATTACATAGCTAAAGCAGTGTGGTAGAGCTAGAAAAAAAAGTGCCCTTCTCAGGAGCCATGTAACAAAACTCCCTGGGCCACGAAAGACTGAGAATGTGGTACTAAGACAATAAACTCAGTTCCAATTTATCTGTCAAACTGGATAACAGTTATTCTAAAGGGGTGTGATTGGTAGATCTTTAGATTAGTAGACCTCTCCACAGTAAGTTCTTATAACTCTAAACATATGGTGAAAATGGATTAATCTTACTGATGACTCATTCCCTGGATGGATATAGAAGGACTAGGATTGGGCTGAGGATGTGAAAAGATAGCAAAAAGAGGACAGTTTCTTCAGTGATTGTGACGAGTGTCTGCCTGGCATTTGTGGATTGCTCTATGTGTGCATTCTATCTGCTCATCTAGGTTATAAGTTTCCTGAGAGGATGTTTAGGTCATATTTATGTCCTCCATGACATGAAACCCAATGTTCTGCACATGGTAAGTGCTCAGCAAAAAAATTCTGACTGAATGATTAACCGAAAGTTATTTTCCTCTGTCATGAACACTCCCTTGTTTTCTGTGCTAACCTCACCCCTCTTCTAGCCAAACTATTCTGACATAACCCTAAAAGTAGCAGAAACAGGCACCCAGTAGTTCAGGAAACCCTGGGACTTCCCAGCAAGCTAAAAGTCAAACTAGATTATTGGTATGAATTTGAAAACCAAGAACCTCCAAGGCTTTAGAAATAGAAAAGGATTGAATTCGCATCAGTATCTGTCCCAAACTGTCTCTTGTGAAGAGGGAGAAATGAATGTCAGAGTAGGTAAGATGATACCCAGAGACCAAGAGATAGAGAACAAGAGGTGGACTGAGAACAGCATATTCCAATTCCCTGAGCTGTCAATCCAACACCTTTCACCCCACATCAAATTCTTTTCCAATTTCTCCTGTTAAATTGCAATCCAAAACACACTGCAGATGTGATATCATTCTCCCTGATAACTGGACCCTCTGAGTTAATGACTTTCCTTCCTTCCAGTGGGGAAACAATTTCATTTTGCTTAATGTAATTATTGTAGTCTTTTTCTGTTCACCACTCTGACCCAAGGAGGCCCAGTTTCAGAGAAGCTCAGCTTCTCCTCTCCAGCTGCACGTGGGAACATTATTATTACTATAAGTCTACATTGTGAATTGTGGCACAACAGTCCACCTCAGCCTAGCCGATGACCTCTCATTGACAATAACCAGGGCTGGCCAGGAGACAAAACTGGTCGGTATGAAGGAGAGGTGTGTGCCCGAGAGGAAAATACAGACAAACTGCTTATGTTCTATGTTGTAACGTGGTTCACCCACAATTAAGTTCCCTGGTCTAGGGACAGAGTCTGGGAAATGTGAGTAGCTTGGTTCTGTCATTTACCTTTCCCTGAGCCACAGGTGGGTTCTGGGACCCTCTTTTCCTTCAGCGCTCCGTACTTCTATCCAGAGGAAATTTAAAGCAGACAAGGGTCAGCAGCGCTGAGCCCCAGCAGCCTTGAAACAATTGAATGGAGACTACTGAGCTCTGTGAAAGATGTGTCGGGCTCCTGCGAGGAGCTCCTTGAAACTAGAGGCAGCCACCTCAGCTTCACTGCTGACTCAGGCGAAGGCTTAGCGCTTGCACCAACATAGTTGATGAATGGGAGTGAGGCTAATTTGGTGTCATTTGTTTCCCATTTCCAAGCCCTCATTAAAATAATCTGCTCTGATTGTCTAGGGAAGTTATTTTTTGCACTTCCTTTCCCTTCACTTTACAATTTCACAGGCAGCAGATTTCTGTGTGAAGGGGTCCAGTCAGCTCTGAGGAGAGATGGGGGAGGATAGGAGGGGCTCAGGAATTGCTGGGAGCACAGCCAGACCTCTTGGCAGCCAGTGAGGTGGGAATCCCAGACCCTCCACTGTCCCCTGGACTGGATCCCTGACAAGCACTGGATTCCTGGTATTGAGGGATTCCACCTCCCTGGGAAATTCCTTTGATTAGAGAGTAAAAATAAAGGGAAATCTTGGTTCTGGTTAGCATATTTCAAAAAGGGTTCTCTGAGGAGGAAATGAAGCATCCCAAAATAGAATTCAGAGCTTCCATTCTCTCAGTCACCCATACGTGATATGGTTTAGCACACGCTGAGATGGTGAAGGGAATGACTGTCCATTTACTCAACTCTTGCTGAGCACTTGCTATGAGACAGGCAGTGTCCAAGATGATAGGGACACAGAGATGAGTGGAACACAGGGCCTATCTCCTTTTCTATCTCAGACTGTATTCTTGCTCATCTATCTCCATTAATTCAGAATACTTGTCTCTGCTAACAGGCCCGCATTGCCATCTTCACACCCTTTTTGGGGGTCCAAGTAATTTCCTGCAGGCTTTGTCTTGACTCACATCTCTGGCCCTCATCATTTTCCTGCCCTTGGGTAGAAACGCTTTGGTTTAGATTTTACTGTTCCAAAGCCAGTCTCTGACATCTGCTTTTGGCTAGAGCCCAACCAGGCCAGCCCCAGCCCCAGTCCCATTGAGGGTAGCCCTTGAGTAGCAGCCCTAGAAAGTATTACATTCAGCTGGGGAGACAGAATGCCCACGTTTGCATAGATCATTGAAACTGACTGGACAGCACATGCCAGAAGTCTAATGCAGGGCTCATTCCTGTACTCGCAGTCAGATGTTTGTTCCTGGCCACTCTCTCCGAGTCACAGATGCAGCAGAATCGCCCAGGGTCTCCTGCCCCAGCCAGATTTCCCAGAACCATAGCAGCAATCTCCTTCATTTGGCTTCTGCTTAAACCAGTAATAGGATTTACCCTTGGTTTGCATAACAGAAGAAGAGTTCTTTGTTTTTTCTACTGTTTATTATGACATATAAATTATGATAATACTGGTTAAACTATTTTTTATTACTCTAAATTGTCACTTACTATTTGCCAGGCTGTATGCAAGGCAATGAAACACAAAAGTCAACAAGGTACAATCACTGCCTTCAAGGAATCTATTAAAAAATGGGCCAAATAGCCACGTTGGTTTCTGACTGTAAAGGAAGAGTCCTTTACATACAGGGTAGATATTCATGAAAATGTCTTCCTCCTGTAACATCTTTTTTTTTTTTCATTCTGGTGTCTGAATATCATTGACTCACTCCTGCCTCTTTTCCCCACTCCCTCCCCCAGCAGCTCCCTCCCCCAGCAGCTCCCTCTTATGCCAAAGCAGGGATGCCTCTTGCATTCAAGTGTATTACATGGTCTTCAGGCACTTCATGTTTCTACAATCAACATATTTTAAAGTCTTGGGAAAGGTTTTTAATTGGCTGAAATGCTGATTGCCGTAACAACTGGCTAATGAACCATCTGGTAGCACATGTAATATTTATTTATGAATTAAACAGCTAGGCACTATGAAGTCTAGTTTCCTCTTAAGGACAGCATGGGGGCCATCTTTGGAGAATGCAAGTTCTCTGCAGGGGTTTGCTTAATGGATCTCCAAAAAGTCAAGAGAAGGGAAATGATGCTTCATTTCAGGGCAGGTGTGTATTCATGTTGAGAGGAAAACAGCAGAGTCATGGGCAATGGGCAGGAAATCCAGAGAGGAGAGGACAGAGCAGGGTTCCAAGGCCTAGGAAGTGACCCTCCCTATCTTCTGCCCCTTAAGATGTAAAAAACTCTCAACAGTAATTTACAGCTAATTTGTTCTTCCTAAATTTAAGTAAATTTCCCATTCTAGCTGTGACTGTCAGACATTGAATGTATGGCAAAAAAGTTTTTGTTTCCAACTGATGCCAGTCACTATGACTCTCGAATCTAAGGGTTTACTTTTAGGGGATCAGAAACCTTTTGAATATCTAATTCAAGCTATGGACCTTTCCTAGAAAAATAAATATATTCATATTCACACAAAATATAATTGCAATATTGGGGCCCATACCCAATTGCCTACACCCCAATCTCAGGATTTGAAAATTCCAGGTTCAGATCCTGGGTCACCCCCATGAGTGTTTTAAATATCCACAGGTAATTTAATGACAAGGTGAGCACTTTTTTTTTCCCCATAGTCACTAGATGAACTATTCCAAGATGAATTTAGCAAATATGAAAGTCTAGCACCATGATTGGATCAAAAGGCGATTTCGGTAAAGATTAGCATTGACATTTGAAGGGGTCTTATAGGTAATACTTCTTTGTTTTCACCTGATTTTAAAGCAATTCAAGGACAGATTAGAGGCATGTAAATGGAGACCACAATGCCAGCTTTATTATTTGTTAATATATTTATTGGAAAGTGTGACTTAGTCTTTCCAAGATTGAACCCCAGAATTAAATAGACTTGTCCTCATAAAGGGGGAAGACTGGTGTTAATAGTCAATGCAGTGTCAGGAAAAACTGAAAACTTTAACAGGATCTGGGCATGAGGAGAAACCTAGATCTAGGGCTTTGGGAGCTGACCAAAGAGATTCTTAGAACAAAAGTTTAGGAAAATAAGTTGAGTACACAAACACACACACACACACACACACACACACACACCACAAAAACAAAAACAAAACACAACCGAAATCAGTGCACCAAGAAGATGGTAACAAACTAGATAGGGCATCAGGGTCTCTCCCTTTTGTGCTGAGGTGGATTTTGACTGTGCATGGGTTTTGGAGTTGTTTGTTCATTGGTTTGTAGTTTTCTTTGCTCTAGGCAACACTTGCAAAGCATATAAACAAAAAGAGAAAAAATCTCTATACTTGTTGGCTACCTTAAAAATTATCCTCCAGGCCCCCATGAAACTGGACAGCACGGGATTCTTCAGACTCTTTCTTTACTTTCTTTCTTTTCCCCGCCTTCCTCCCTCCATTATTCCTCTCTCCAGTCCCTCCCTCCCTCCCTCCCCTCCTTCCTGTCTGTTTTTCTTTTTCTCTTTCTTTCTTTCTTTCTTTCTTTCTTTCTTTCTTTCCTTCTTTCTTTCTTTCTTTTCTTTCTTTCTCTTTCTTTTTCTTTCTTCCTTTTTTTCTTTTCTTTCTTTCTCTTTCTCTCTTTTTTCCTTTCTTTCTTCTTTCTTTTCTTTCTTTCTTCTTTCTTTTCTTTCTTTCTTTCCCCTCCCCTCCCATCCTCTCTTCCTTCCTTCCTTTCTTTTCTTCTTTCTCTCTCATTCTCTCTCTTTCTTTCCTTCTTTGTTTCTCTCTTTCTTCTTTCCTTCTCTTTCTTTCTTCTTTTTTTTTTTTTTGACAGAGTCTGAGGCTGGAGTGCACTGGCATGATCTCGGCTCACTGCAACCTCTGCCTCCCAGGTTCAAGTAATTCTTGTGCCTCAGCCTCCCAAGTAGCTGGGATTACAGGTGCATGACACCACACCTGGCTAATTTTTGTATTTTTAGTAGAGGCGGGTTTTCACCATGTTGGCCAGGCTGATCTCAAACTCCTGGCCTCATGTGACCCACCCACCTCGGCCTCCCAAAATGCTGGGATTACAGGTGTGAGCCAATGCACCCAACCTGCGTCTTTCTTTCCTTTTTTCTTTCTCTTTATTTCTTTCCTTCTTTCTTTCTTTTTCTTTCTCTCTCTCTTTCTCTCTTTCCTTTTTTCCTTCCCTCCCTCCCCTCTCCCTTCCCCTTCCCGCTCCCTCTCTCCCTCCCTCTCTCCCTCCCTCCTTTCTTTCTTTTCCTTCCTTCCTTCTTTCCTTCCTTTCTTTCCTTCCTTCTTTCCTTCTTTCCTTCCTTTCTTTCCTTCCTTCTTTCCTTCTTTCCTTCCTTTCTTCCCCATTCCCTCCCTCCCTCCTTCCCCCCTCCTTCTCTTTCTTCCTTTCTTCCTTCCCTCCTTTCTTTCTTTCTTTCTTTTTCTTTCTTTCTTTCTTTTTCTTTCTTTCTTTCTTTCTTTCTTTCTTTCTTTCTTTCTTTCTTTCTTTCTTTGTTCTTTCTTTCTTCCTTCTCTCTCTCTCTCTCTCTTTCTTTTTCACCTGGTCTACCTGCCTGACAGCCTTCCTTTCTTGGTTCTTTCTTTTTCTTTCCTTCTTTTTTTCTTTTTTCTTTCTTTCTTTTCTCTCTCTCCCTCTTCCTGCACACACACACACACACACACACACACACACCCTAGCAACAATAAAAAGAAGAAACAGGCAAATAAGATATCCTCCATCTGTCCCAGGGAGCCAGCCTCTTGCCCTGTGTAATTTTCCTCTTTAATGTCATCAAAAACCTCTTCCTTGGCCCCTGAAGATTCACACATCTCATCTGTTAACTTATAGGCAATGTCAATAAAGATATGTAATTTCTTAGAGAATCCTAGGCATTTGTACCTACCAATCAGCAGCTCCTCCATGAATTGAATGGAATGAGGCTTCAGTTTGATGGGAATCAGATATATTTTTAGTTTGTGGTGGGGGAAGGGGACTGAAGGGGGTAACCAGAGAAGAATGGAAAAAGCCCAACCCTATTTCATTAAATCTTCATGAATATGCAAAAGAGGAGTAATTGCCCTCTTCAAAAACTAATCATTCTGAATTTGACAAGCTGAATTATAAAACCTGACACACATATTTTTCTCTTTTATTATATTTGTAAGCACTACTCCTTCTGCAAAGAAAATCAAGTCCTGTTTTTATCAGTTGCCTCCATCTCCCCTTTTTTTTGCTCCCGACCCTGTTTCTCCCTCCCTTTTGCTGAATGCTGCAGCATTGCCATGTGTATTAATTGCCCTGTGAAATGCACTTGAAGTCATTAGAATTTCCCATTCAAAACTATTATCTTGTGCCATTATGCCTTTGCATTATATTTATTTAAATGTGCCTCTTCTGAATTAGCTCATTTTTAACAGCTAGCCATGCCTGAAATATTGTTCCCATCCAAGCTGCTCTCGTATCATTTTTCTGTCTTCTATGGAAGAGATGTCTGCACTCTCTACCCTTCTGCCTTGACAGGCACAGCTTTGTGGGAAGGCAGACGTTGGTTGTGTGTAACAGGCTTCCTTGAGAAGGAATCCCAAGCTCGGGATATTTCTGCAATGAGGGAACCCCAGGGTCTGGATTAGATATATCCTTCCCAAGAGCAGGTTGCCTATTATCTGTCATATTTGATCTTCATTTATTCTACGGCATTGACTGAAGAAATGGAGAAATCAAACCCAAGTTTCTAGTATGTTCTTTGCCTTTTGCTCTGAAGAATGCAACAGCAATGCCAATTATCACAGGTGTGACTTCCCAGGCACCATCCAATATCCACATGGTAATCTTACCTTGAGGAGAAGGAATGAATTAAATGGCCATGCAAATTCCCTCCCAGATGTGGGCTTCTTGGGGCTATAGGGAAATTCTGATATCACTTCTCTGACACTGAACTTTTTTTTTTCCCTACTAAGACTTTCCCTACTGTGAAAAGGAATAGCTGTTCCTATTTATCAAACTGACCTTTCTATTTTCACTTGTCTACTAGAGAATTGGCTTCCATTCCCATCTTCTTTCCAGTCAGAGGAGAAAACATACTTGATATGGTTTCACTGTGTCCCCACCCAAATCTCTTCTTGAATTGTAGCTCCCAAAATTCCCACATGTTGTGGGAGGGACCAAGTGGGAGATAATTGAATCGTGGGAGATAATTGAATTGTAGGGGCAGTTTTCCCAATATTGTTCTTGTGGTAGTGAATAAGTCTGAGAAGATCTGATGGTTTTATAAGAGGTTTCCCCTTTCCCTTGGCTCTCATTCCCTCTTGTCTGCTGCCATGTAAGACATGCCTTTCACCTTCCGCCATGATTGTGAGGCCTCCCCAGTTATGTGGAACTGTGAGTCCATTTAGCCTCTTTTTTTTTTTAAATAAATTACCCAGTCTCAGGTATGTTTTTACTAACAGCATGAGAACAGACTAATACAATACTTTATTCAATAACTGAGCTTAGAAAGTATTATTCTTATATGTTTTTACCCCAGAAAGAATTCCACTGGGTAGCTTTTGCTGCTAAGCTCATGGGATCTCTATGTCACATCTGTGTAAAGCATGAAACCAATAACACAGCATCTCCCTAAGTGTGGTCTCACAGAGTTCTTATTTTACCCTTATTATAACATTTTACTTATGAGAAAATTGGAATAAAGAGACTTGACTAAAGTTTACTATCTAGTGAGTGGTGGAGAATGAATTTGAGCTCAGGTTCATTCCGGATTCTTTTTTCTTTCTATGACACCAAGCTGCCAACAGTAGAAATAAAATCAATGTGTAGACATAAATAGTTGGTAGAGAAAATCAAGAACAACATTATGATTGGGTTGGTCAGAAGTTTGACTTGGAGATTAGGAGGAGTGCTTTATGATATGAGGAGCAGGATAAATAAGTTTATCCTTCTGTAAAAAACAGAAAGTTGAGACCTCAGCACTCTTAGGATTCTTGCAAGGCCTCAACAAGGTAAGTTTAGGCAAAAGCTTTTGTGAGCTATGATGAAAGCTGCACGTGTGCAGAAATGTTAACCTTTTTGTTCACTGATGAATCCCAAGTACCTAGAATGTTGTCTGGGTAAATTCTTTTAAAAAGTCTTCAGTTGAATGAGTATGTGACATTATTATTATTGTCAGTACCCTTGGAGGTTCCCTTGATGTTATTATTAGTAAAGCATCAGACACCTGAGCTGGGAGTCTCAAAATCTAAGGGACTAGTCAGCCTACCAACATCACTGTCTGTGAACCAGCTCTGAACACCTCTTGCCTACGTGCAATAGAGAGACCTGGCAGATGAGGGGACTCTGTAATTACTCTGGGGTACTTAAGACTAATGAACAGGTAAGACCAGCACAAATAAAGATGTTAAGATACATGTTGGCCTTCCATTAACCCATTCGATCTCTCACATCAGTCAGTCTAATTAGACAGTGGAGACTTATACTTCCTGAATTCTAAGAAAAAAAGGAAGTAACTGGGAATTGAAGAGTGCAGGGAATTGATTGAAATTCCCCTATGAGAAAGGCGCCGGGCATCCTACGTGAGCCTTTGCACATAGGCTCTGGGTTAGGGTTGGGCATCATAGTGGTTGTCTGCCTGCCCCGTGGTGTTATAAGCAGGCTGGGGCATAGGAAAATGAGGTTGAGAATATACTGCATGTTGTAGTTGGTGTACCTCGTAACCTCAATACTGACAGAAACTACCATACAGTCTAGTTCTGTCTCTTGGATTTCTTTTTTCTTGTTAGGGAATGATAAGAGAAAATACCTTGTGGAGGTTACATCTGGCTTGATTTCCTCCTAAGGACTCATCTGGCACAACTAGCAGCCTCTTGCTGAAAGGAGAAATATCCCTTCCTAACCTTCATGTGGAGGACCTCAGCACATCCACAGCAGAGAGCTCAGAAAAGATGCTGTGTTGGTCCTGAGAGGTTTGCACCCCCATCTGGCTTGAATCTCTGAAAACTTCCTGTCCAGCCCTATCCCTTAGGAACATAGAGAGGGCTTTCTCTTATAAATATATTTTTTAAACAAGTAACATCCAGAAAAAGCAAACCCATCCTTCGCTTGCTATGTCAGCCCACAAGTCAAGACCTCCATCAACAATGCCTTCTTTCTAAAACAACCAAACCACAGAAGATTGCTTCTCTTTCAGAGGATGTCCTGTGATTGTGTAAGCAGCTAAAGGCTGCTGTACTTGAAAGTCCAAGTACCAAGAGATGTAGCAGCGAGGGATGACAGGCAGCTTGGGCTAGGGTAGGAGTAGGTGAGGCAATACCTGAGAAATTCTGTGAGAATTTGGAGCCTCTGTAGAGAGGGAGTGGCTGAGGGAGTGGATGGGGTAGAACGCGTTTTTACTTTTCAAACACTTTTTAAAAAATTCTACTGTCAGATGACCCTATTCATTAATTCATTTTCTCCCTGAAGACTATTGAATATTTAAGCCAGGGACCTGAGATGTACCCAGCGATTTCATATCAGGTTATATCCGGCTTAATTTCCTCTTACAAGGACTCTTCTGACACAACCAGCAGCCTCTTCCGTATTCCTGGATGGCCCCATCGTTCACTGCCACAGGGACCCAGCAACCCCCTCCTCTCTGCAGCCAGTCCATATCAAGCTGACTTCTTTTCTTCCCACCGAGAAGATTTGTTATTCTCATGTACGGAGAGGGAATTTAGAGATGAATTTGCAGGTGGAAGAAACTCTCTCCTGACTCAAAAATACTTATGTAAAATTGGCTCCAAACACTAAGCCAATTTTTGTGCAAGGGCTGGGGTCTGAGCCTGGTGAAAAACCAGTCTCTTTTTTCTTCTTCTTTTTTTTTTTTTTTTTTTTTTTGAGATGGAGTCTCTTTCTGTCGCCCAGACTGGAGTGCAGTGGCGCCATCTCGGCTCACTGCAAGCTCCGCCTCCCGAGTCCACGCCATTCTCCCGCCTCAGCCTCCCGAGTAGCTGGAACTACAGGCGCCCGCCACCATGCCCGGCTATTTTTTATCTTTATTTTTTTAGTAGTAGCGGGGTTTCACTCAACACTTCCATGTCTTTTCCTAGAGTCAGTAAACAGTTGATCGCAAGTGGGAAGGTAAGGGCTGAGGGCCTGACTCCTAGCTCCTACTTCATGGCTCACTAGCTGAGTGATTTTGCTCAAGAAGCCTAAATTATGACTGATCATCTCGTCTTTAAAAAAGAGATAATGATGTTACAAAATTCACAGGGCTGATGTGAGAATTAAACGTGATAATATTTGTAGAAGTGTTTTATACAACACCATAAGCATAAGACATATTATTCGTGCTGGCTGGAGGCAGATGTCTTGACAGAAAATCTCTGGAGGTTGCTCCCAATATAAACATTCTATGATTCTTCCGGCCATTTAGTCAGAGTGGAGATAAATGGCTGCAGCTGCTACCCTTAGCAACCCGCCTTCTTCGCTGTAGGCTGCTGTTTGTCACAGTGACCACTAGGTGTCACCTCCTTTTAAAATCTCTCCCCCTTTCCCGAGAGAATCTAGATCCTTTCAGAAGCAAAAGGCATCGAAGACCGGGATTTAGTCAAGACTGGGGGAACTTGGAGTACTGTCTCCTCCACAGTGACAGAGGTCTTTTGCAAGGATCAAAAGGACTCTTGAATTTAAGAAACATGGATGCATTCAACACACCACCCTTTCTTGCTTGTTCTCAGCTCTCTCTCAGGAGTAAGAATACTAGTGAGATTAGACTGTTAATTCAAGTCTGTCCAGAAAAAAACTGTGGAACCATTTTGAGGGGTCTGGGAGAAGAAAACTCGCAGCTTTATCTGAACTCCTTGAGAAGAGAACAGTATGAGGAAAAGCACCTGCAAAGCCCCCTTTCTTTTTCCATAACTAGAAATGTGTGTAATCTCACTGCCAGGACCTCTTTATCAACAAGCTCCTACTCAGATTCCCCCACAACATGCCACTAGCCTGAGCTCAGAGCAAGCAATTTGGTTAAAAAGGCCATTGGGCTTTAAGGGTTTTCACTCCAAGTCAGACAGAAGGAGGCTTCAAGAGGTTCTAGAAAGAACTCTGGACTAAGAATGGGGATACTGAGGCTTTAGGCTTCAAGAGGTTCTAGAAAAAACACTGTGCTGGCGATGGGGATACTGAGGCATTGGTCCAGGCAGTCCACACGCTAGCTGCACCACCTCGGGTGAAATCACTCTTCCCCTCTGCATGTATTTCCTTCTCTGTAAAGGTAAAGATTTGAGTAAGAGGATAATTAAAATCTCCTTCAGAGGCTAAAATTCTATAAAATCACAGAGTTACGTGTGTGGGTAATGTGTCAGATACGTAACATTGACATTCATCTGCTTGTTGCCTTGTCAGGACACTTGATGAGGATTCTTGCCAGTTTAAGAAACATACATCCATTTACTTATTAAACCCCATTCTTTCCCAAGGAGTTCAGATAAAGCCATTAGTTTTCTCTTCCTGAGGCCTTCAGAATGGTTCAGTGGTTTTTCTGGAAAGATTACAACAGACAGTGATGAAAATCCACTCATGTTCTTATTACTCAGAGGACGAGCAAAAAACAGCGGTATGTTTAATTTATGCATGTTTCTTAAATTCAAAAGTCCTTTCATCCTTGCTAGTCTTTGCGTGTGCACTATAAACTCCTGAAGGCAGAGGCCATGTCTTCAGTCTATCCTCCTTCCTCTTCCCCCTCCACATAGACTCAGTCCAGGGCTCTGTACTCTGTACTTGTGCAGTAAAGACAAATGACTCACCGACATCAATTACAGGGGAAGAAAAGACTTAGTCTAGATGAAAAGTTCTAGAGTCTTCAGGTTTAGTATAATATATCAATAATAATGGCTAATATTTATCTAACACTAATTGATAAGCAAAATAAGGACAGAGATTTGTCATCTGCATTGTTAATTGCTGTATCCAAGAGGCTATAACAGAATAATGCTTGGGACGTCTAAGGCACTTGCTAAATATTTGTTAAATAACTAAATGAATGAATATTTACCATGGGTTTGTTTTACACATTGCCTTGAGAGGCATTACTATTATTTTCATCCATATTAGGGGGGAAAGAACTGAAACTAAGAATATAAAAGTAACCTGCCAATTCTCATACCTATCATGGGCAGCAGTGGGATTCATACCAGCTTGTCTGGTCCCCAAATCTACCTTAAAAATCTAAAAATCTTAAAAATCTATAAATCTAAAAATCTTAAAAATCTAAAAATCTAAAAATCTTAAAAATCTGGTCCCCAAATCTACCTTAAAGCTCAACACTATGAAAACAACTTATCATTTCCTTTGATAACATATCTGAGGCGAGAATATATACTTTTCTTTTGTGATGCATTAATAATTGTTTTCCCTCAAACGAAGAAGATAGGAAAAGATGTTTTCCCAGGTCCCTAACTCCACAGAGTGAAGAGGGGAAACCTTCCATTTCTCTGGAAAGGAAGGTTCAGCAGGAGTCAATTTACAAATCTGGCACTAGGTGGCGAAAAGCAGATTAGCGTATGTGTCACTAAGGACCTGTACTAGGATTAAGCATGGATTAAGTGCTTTGTGTGTGTTGGTGAAAGGATGAATAGGGAAACCCTGGAGGCATTCATAAGAAAAAGAACTTTGGCTTATAAGAAGAGGATTAGAAATTGCCATGATGGAAGAACCCAGGCATGATTCATTTTCTCTCTATAATTCATGTGCTTGTTCTGTAGGTATCTGTTAAACACCTATTTAGGTCATTATTTTTCTCAGTGCTGGGGATACAGGAGTGAACAAGACAAACATCCCTGCCCATATTATGGAGCTTATGCACTCCTGGCACACCATGGATCCTAAGCAAACTCATATTTCTCCCTTAGTCCTGCTAACCAGGGTTCAGGGGAACCTACTGAAGGCTTTGCAGAGATCTTCCCAAACCTGAAAATGAAAATCATAAGAGTTGAGTTATTTTTTCTTAATTATTTCCAATATATTAAACTTCCATAAACACATACATCCTTATTTCATCCCACCTCTTTCCCCATAACTCCCAAAAGTTATGTACATCCTGATTTTATTCTACATTTTTTTTCTAGTCTTCCCAAGGCTGGGGGAAATGGACCCTGTGAAGCACAAGAATGCATAAACTAAATCAGATATTCTAAGATTATTTTATCAATGTTAACTGGCATGAGGAGAGTAATCCTGTACTGGCTGCCAATACTCTTCAAGAAACTGTAAACCTGGTACTGAAAGAGACCTTAGAGATGGTGGATTTTAACTCTTCTATTTTACAAACGGGTCTACTGAAGCCTGGAGAGGGAACATGACTACCTTATGAAGGTCACAGAGACAGTTTGAGTAATAGGCCTGGATCTCAGGTCTCATGTTACCTAATCCAGAATGACACAATGGCAAGGCTCCCAGTGGAGACACAAAGACAGGAAGAAACTTCAGGGGGAGAAAGCAATGTGGAAGTCCTCAAGCATGCTGGATATTAACTGTATGATTTGCCACAGCTTAAATTGATTCTTCCATTAAAATAGGCATTGAGTATGCCCATGACATCTGTTCCCAGGGCTCTCCACTTTTACCCAGCAGGACCATAAGACTTCAGATGTGTCAGTAGGTATTCACTGTCCTCATCATCACATGCCTAGGCCATTAGCACCACCTCCAGGAGTGTCTCAAAGCTTCCCACCTCTCTCTCCATACTTGGACAAAGTTAATTTTCAAAGCCCACCAGTTAGCCATTCTCCTTCTTCACACCCACGAAGATACTATGTTGTCTCTCAAATCAAATACAGCCTTCAGAGTCTGACATCAAAGGGCTGGCTCAGAGTAAGCATCCATGGTCAAATACCTTCCTGTCAGGTACCAGACACAGGCTTCATGTCAGCAAGTTGCCTTTAATTTGCCCCCAAGCCCTATGAGTTCAGTGTGAGCTGTGAGTGCTGTTTGCCAAGTATATCCAGCTCTTCTCCTTCTGAACAAATACAAGATTGTACTTCCCTGAATCCCTTGAAGTAAAGCACAACTGATTAGAGAAGACCAAGCGCATGGTTCACAAAGCATCCTACCCCTTTGACAAGGATAGGCTTGAAACAGGAGAGGAAAAGTAACCTTTTAGAAGCCACAGAGATGTATGGGATTGTTCCTGCAGTATATTCTATTCCAGCCTATCCTGACTAATTCAGCTGTTCTTATTAACCCCATTTTACAAAGCAGGACACTGAGGCTCACAAAGGTCTCATAAGTTGCTCCATTTATGCATCTGGCAATTAACAGAATGAGGTTTTAACTTTGAGCCCTGGCATGCCTGATTTCACAGCTTGTGATCTATGGACCACAAAGAGGTGTCTACCCATCTAGGCTGGGGCTCACAATTGGTCCCTCTGCCTCTAATCTCTTATGCTTCCAATATTGTATATTCAAATATTTATTGTTGTCTTTTCTAAGTACCACTTTGATCATGTTTTTCACAGAGAAACTTCCAAGGCTTTCTTTTGCCTATATAATTAAAGGAAGAAAGTAATAGGAAGCCTGAAACAAGATCCTTCCTTTCAAAAACATCTGCTTGCTGCTCCCCTGACTGCCTGGACTCTGACATCACCTGTGAGGTTGCACCAATCAGGATGAGCTGAAAGAAGGGACGGGACAGTGCTGTAGATTTCCTTGCCTCTGGCTCCAGGGATCCTGTGGATGAAACAGATCTTTCGGAGTTATTTTATTTTCTATGCCAATACTCACTCTTCAGAATATATCAAGAGAAGCCATCTCCACCTCATTGTAGGGTAGATCAACTCTGGAATTTTCTCAGACTCCTTCATTGCCCTAAGAATTGTTCTCTTTTCTATTTCTCATGAGACTAGAGATGACCCAGCTCTCACATGCAAAGAAGTGCCAAAAAGACAGATCAAATATACTTGGAAAGATTCCACCATGCAACCATATGCCCTAGGTTAGGTTCTGATTTCCCAAGGCACCTGCCTGCTCCCTCAAACTATTTCTCGGCATTGATATTTACAGAAAAATAATAAACATAATCCACATTGGCGCACATATTGATCCCCAGATTTCACTGACATTTACGGATAAATGATGGATTGCCTTTTTTGTGAGGCTAGCTGAGCTGGCCTACGTGGCCTGTACATAATTTACTTTTGATTAAAGGAGTGCTTCAACATCGAGATTCTGTTTGAGAGCATGAGGCAGGATCGATGCATTTATGACACAAACTTTCAAACAATGTACTCTGAGCGAGAAGTCTCTGCACTCAATTCATCTCAGATTTAGTTGGTGGGAGGGAAGGGAGAAGAAAGAGGAAAGGCCTGGCATTTCTAAGAGTTTGTCGTGGGGTACCACTCAAGAGTCTGAAAATAAAGTGGCTTTGTTTTCTGTGGCTTTGGGTCTATGCCATCATCAGGGAAGAGTGATAGAAGGGATTTCAAGGGTCCAGGATCACTCCCAAAGACCCCTAGAGAAATAGGAAGAAACAGTGACACCAGTTATTAGGAAGGACAGGCCTTCCAAGAAAACTGGGAATTTTCTTATCCAGTGTTTTGCCTGTTTTTGCCCATCCTGCAAAGGCAAAATTTCACTTGCAGGCTATATCGGTTGATCTCAAATGCTGGAAGCTGAATGCTTTTAGATAGATGGGGTATGCATGCTCTGTTTTGCCACATTCCACACTATCCCTTGTTACATCACAACTGGCCTGTTTTAGTAACCTTTGCTTCTGCCTTATCCCCAAGGTAATTCATGTTGCCACTCCTGCCCAAGTTACTCTGGTTTGGTGTTCTTTTTACTTTTCTCTTAAAGACAGGGCCTCACTATGTTGCTCAGGGTTCTCTTGAATTCCTGGGCTCAAGTGATCCTCCTCCTCAGCCCCCAGGATAGCTCGGACTGCAGGCATATGCTACTACGCTTGGCTTGGTGATTTTTTTTTTTTTTTTTTATGAATGTGCTAGTCCAGAATGATGTCTCCATTTTCTTCATGATTACATTTGGTTGGTTATAGAATGACAATTATTATAGCAAAATGTATGAAACCTATACCTGTGTCTCATTTAAGGCTCACAACAGGCCTCTGAGGAAGGTAATGTCATTACCCTCATTTTCAGAATAAGAAAATGGAGGCTTTGAAAGGTAAAATGACTTATTCAAGGTAGCATACCTGGCAAGCATGCTACCTTGTTCAAACCAGGTATGTCTCACCTCTAGGCCTTTAAATCAAATATTTGACTGATTAAACCACCTGAAGAAGCTACTGTCTCTTCCTTTGTTGGAGAATAATTTCCATGAAGATGGGAGACCCATTTTACATACCACTATAGCCCCAGGGCCCATACATTATAAACACACCCTTCATAATGTGTGCAGCTGTGGCTGAAGTTCAAGGGAGACCCGGCCCAGCAGCTATAGTTGTACAGGTTATGCCTTGCACCTGACTGAGGACCAACAGGAGGAAGGGGTTGGGGGAAGCTGAAATCCAGCCCCCACTCCGTGGACCAGACCGAGCCTCTTAGTTTGTGGCTACATCCACCTGGAAAAAATGGGCACCTTTTTCTAATTTGTACAGAGGTGCTATTTGGGCAAATAGTGGCCTAGATAGAGCTTCAGGAGACCTCAGGGTAAACCCATTGCCAGTGACTGGAGGACGCAAGGTCTCAACTTGGCATTTCAGGATGGGTGATGGAGGGGGAAACAGAAGCATGCAGCAACAGGGAATAGTCAAAAAGGATGCTACTTAAGGCCCACAGTCAAAGGAAATAGTCTGTCCCGTTTGTATTCTTAGTTCCCCATATTACCCAATTCTTTCCTTTTTGTTCCCCATGGTAGAAGCCTTATTCAAATCTCTCATTTCCTATTTGGCCCTCCCTTTCTACCTTCAACAAATATTTATCACACTTCTGCTATGCACAGGGCACTGTAGTAATATAGATCTGGTCCCTGACTTTGTGAAATTTGTAATCTGGTGGGTGGGGGTGTGTGACCATTGATTAGTTTTTGTTTTTTGAAACAGAGTCTCTCTCTGTCACCAGGCTGGAGTGCTGTGGCACAATCTCAGCTCACTGCAACCTCCACCTCCCAGGTTCAAGAGATTTTCCTGCCTCAGCCTCCCGAGTAGCTGGGACTACAGGCACGTGCCACCACGCCCAGCTATTTTTTTGTGTGTATTTTTAGTAGAGGCAAGAGTTTCACCATATTGGCCAGGATGGTCTTGATCTCTTGACCTCGTGATCTGCCCACCTCGGCGTCCCAAAATGCTGGGATTACAGGCATGAACCACTGCGCCTGGCTGACCATTGATTAGTTATAATAGAAATGCTTTTCAGGATGATAGTAACCAATAATTACATTTATTGAGAGGCTACTATGCATCAGGAATTTTGGTGAGCACCGTTAATGCATTATCTTATTAACCTTTACAATATGCTATGAATTAGATATAATCTTCTTTCTTTAAAGTCTTTACTCCAGAAATTCTATCCTAAATGAGAAGATGAGAAGCAGTTAAAACTTTTCCTCTCAGTCATATGCTGCACTCACAATCACTTGGATTTTTATGTGTTCTTTGTATGTGGTTGAATTTTAATGCTAACATATCTACCTTAGTCTCTTCCATCTCCAAAGCTAAGGTCGAGAAACTTCAGCCTCCAAACCACCCACAGCTCTTTATGTCATGGCTCTGCACAGCTTTCCCAGGCTACCTTTGGTGTTGCGGCCATTGAATACCCTTCTCAATGCTGAACCCCAGCTCACAAGTCCTCAATGTGTAGAGCTCATCTAGGATTTATTCAATAGTAAACAAGCTCCAATCCCCGCTCTCTAAAACAGAGCCACCCTTCCTTCCCATTCTGTACTTAATGTTGCAGATATAGCAGTCATTAAAGCAGAATTTAGACTTCTATTAGCATAGTTTATGGCTTTCTTTTTTGCAACTTCCATATGGAAGTATCATTTCTTTGGGCTGAGCAAGAAAACGGTGACTGGCAGATGCTATATTCAAATAGAACATGTCAACATTACATGTAAACCATTGTTTTTTCCATGTAATGATCTCTTGGTCACTAGACTGCTCCATTGACCATCTTAATGGAAGAACTAGTGCAGGATCACGTTCCTATATGTGAATGTAGAAGACTCTAACTTGAATCAGGTCCAGCAGTAGGCAGGGAATGAGAGAACTTTTACTGATGCATCAGATCCTGTGCTAAGGACTTTATATTTGTTATCTTCTTTATTCCTTACAAAACACTTGAGAGAGATTATTGTTGCTATTTTTTAAAAATTTGAAAACTGAGTCCCAGTGAGGCAAGCAGTTTGTCCAAGATCACTGGGTTATTCCCTAAAAACCTATTGGAATAATAATAATGATAACAAGATCACTAGGTCAAATAGAAAATAAGCCAGATGTTAGAATCAGGCCTAAAAAGCTCTGAACTTCCCCCACCGGTGCACCCTTCATTCACCCACACACACCAGAAGAGGGTGGGGCTGGTGTCATAGGCCCAAGTGGCCACATTTGTAGTTCTCAAAATGTGGGGAAACAGCCCATCAGCATCACCTGGGAACTTGCTAGAAATGCAAATTCTTGAGTCCCTGCTCAGAACACCTGAAGCAGAAACTCCAGCAGGTGGGGATCAGAGATCCAGATTTATTAAGTCCTCTAGGCAGGCTAATGTTTGAAAACCATTGGCTTATTTCACTCTTTGAAGCTCAATGAATCATCATTCTTTGCACAAAAAGAGAGAAGCAGAAAACTTCCTCTCTGAAAATTGGAACTAGGCGGGCAGACTCTAGCTTGTTTAGAGATTTGAACTGGAGTTCCTGAGATTTGTCCTGGCAGAGGAAGAATGTTGAAGTTGACCATGGTGTGAAGAATGGTGGCTCCCACCATCATGAGCAGAAAACTCAGAGAGGAGGAACTAGGGAAGATTAGATTCAATCATCAAGAGTTTTAGTGGTTTTCTTAGCATAAGAGGCATTGGACAGAGGAAAGCTGGTCAGAATCCTATGGGATTCTCAGAATCAGAAAAGCGGTTTTGCTTCCCTCCTGTCACCCAATTCTTTTCTTCCTTAATGTAAAATAAAGTTACCTTACAAATGCCAGCTTCATCTTCCCAGTAAAGGGAGTTAAGGGAAAAGGCTTTGCCTACCTTTGGACTGGGTGTTGGTGATAAATGCGAGATCCCTGAGTGCCTGGCATAAAGACAGTTGCCTGAGCCAGAATGAGGAACCCCTAGAATCCTGCCTCTTTCCACATGGAGCTTCTGGCCACTAGTTTTTCCTCTC
Source organism: Gorilla gorilla gorilla (assembly GCF_029281585.2). Taxonomy (NCBI): domain Eukaryota; kingdom Metazoa; phylum Chordata; class Mammalia; order Primates; family Hominidae; genus Gorilla; species Gorilla gorilla. Next base: position 48,116,117 of record NC_073224.2, on the reverse strand, counting down.
TTCATATTGTATCCCTGTGATGAATGTGTGTGCGTGTGTGTGCACATGCATGTGCATTTTGCAGGGTGGTTGGGGAAATGCACAGGTTTGTGCTTTATTTTCATAATGGGCCCTGCTTCTTAGCAGCTAATCTGGGTCTGGAAAGTGAAAATCATTAATAAAACAAGAATGAAAACCCAGACAATGCAACTTTAAGAAATTTGGGCGGTGGAGCTTAAACTCACCTTTGTGGGCAGTATCACCTCAGATATTAACAATTTAAATATCTGGTTAAAATCATATCAAATATAGCCATAAATTCAGAAGTGTGTGTACACCCCCCCTCCCCCAACAAACACACATGCAATAAGTCTCCCTCTTCCTTGAAGCCTTGAAGAGGTAAAGACTTCACAGAGAGGCTGGCAGCTTTAGGGGCTATCTAATATCCTATGGGGGGTTAGGCAGCCTGTCCTAGGAGTGTGCCCTGAGAACTTTTTACTGAATAATTTTTTTTAAAGCAGGTTCTCCCTCTGTTGCCTAAGCTGGAGTGCAGTGGTGCAATCATAGCTCACTGCAGTCTCAAACTCCTGGGCTCAAGCGATCCTCCCACCTTGGTCTCTCAAAGTGCTGAATGAACTTTTAAAAGATCCAGGTGAGATCATATCCTTGCTTAGACGTTGTTAATGGTTCCACTATCTGCAGAGTAAAGTCCAAAATACTTTAACATGACATACACTGCACAGCCCTGCACAATCTGATTCTTCATTTTACCTCATGCAGCAACCACATAAGATCAATGTTCTGTCCATTCCCCAGAATTTTGTCTCTTTCATGCTTCCTGGGCTTTGTTCATGCTGTTCCCTAAGGCTGCATGTTCTGTCTGCCTGTCTTTTTCTGTCTACTGACATGCTGTTCGTTCATCAAGCCCATCTGAAATGCCACCTTTGTGGCATGGTTCCTTTCCTGATCTCTCTCAGGCAGAATGGATTATCTTTACTATTCCATTCCCATTCGTGCTGTTTTATTTGACACCCAGCTTCACTTCTTCCTAGCTTGTAGGTGGGCACATCATTAAACTTGTCTGATACTCAGGTTAGGTCCTTTGCACAATTCTTGTCTCATTCAAGTTATTATGCTGATGAAATGAGATAATATGTCCAACACACCTAACAGTGCATTTATGCTCTCTATCCTCCCCCTTTTTTATTCCTCTATAGTATTTTTTACTATACTCTGCACACTCATTTGCTTAACTCTTGGCCTGGCTATTATCCCTTCAAAATAGAGAGTTTCTGAATGGCAGAGGTCATCATATTTAGCATTATTTCCCCTAAATGCATTGTACAGTGGCTGGCATTTAGACTGGTATTTTAAAGATACTTGTAAATTTGTATTTATATGAACTCTAAATCCACCTTAGCACCACTGGTGATGATTTTCTCTGCTCACTTGCTGATTTACTGAATTCCCCCAACACAGTTTCCCCAGTGATGATGGGTTGAAGCTATGGAATCACCCTGTGGTTGATTATATTGTTCACACTGTCAACTTCCCCCATAAGTGCATAATATACATCTCCATCTCTGCGAAGACTTCCTGTTTTATTTACAGGGTTTTCCTGTGACTTGCTTTGGATAGTGGATCAGGGGAGAATATGAAATGTGCACTCTCAAACAGAAGTAGTAAATGCACTTGGGTGATTGGTCTCGAACCCTTTCATAGACGACAAGTATATCTCAGACTGTGGCCACTCCTCTAGCTTGGCTACCGAATAAGAGCTCAGCCAGCTCATGTTACTCACAGTCCTCATAGAACATGAAAATGCAAGAAACACTGTTGGCATAAGCCCCTTCGAAATTGAGATTGTCACTGGAGTAAAAGTTCACTAGCCCACAACCTTGAATTCTCATCTGCAGGGTCTGCTCTTGTCCCAGGGGTTGAGACTTCCTAGGCCCTAGTTCCTGAATTCCCTTCTCTCTGAGATTTGCTTTTATAAAGCTCTATACCTAAATGGCAGCATGTACTGTAACTAAATGTGACCATAAAGAGGGAAAAGTTATAATGTTGTTTCAGAAAATTGTTGTTCTCATTACCTACCTTATTGCCGTATGTTCTAATCTAAAGCACTGCGATATGGGAAATTATGGTGACACAAAGATGAAGTGATGTTCTGGCTAACGATACCCCCCAAATATTTATTCTGGTTCCCTCCCCAGCCGTGCCCACATGCATAATTGATGCCAGCTTCCTCAATTAGAAGTCCAGGGCATAAAGAAAATGAGGACGAGGCCGTTTGCATTTCCGAAGCTTGACAAGGGAAGATTAAAATCTTTTATGAGTTCTCCCCCATCATATGTGGAACGTGGCGCTCGCATATTTCATTTTCTCAGGAAAAAATAGTGTTTGCATTATTTGGAGAAAATCATTACGAATGCGACTAGTCAGCAGCCGTGGTGGGCCCTGTTACATTACCATTTCTGAGTTATGCTTTGTGCTTGGCTTTCTCTACATACTCTTTCATTTTGTTAGAGTTTGTGCATCAGGAAAGGGATAAAACACGGCAGCTCAGGCACTGTGAGTGCACCGGACACACAACATGGAGAAGCACTTCTTGCAAACTGGAGAACACTGAGAAATGTGAACGGGGGTCTCCTGGAGTGGGAAACCCAGCCATCAAAACCTACATTAAATTGCAGCCAAGTCTCCTCACCTTCTTTCCCTACAGATGCCTCTCACCCCTAATCTGAGTGAACTCTCGGGAAAAGAAGGCAACCCAAGAGACTGGCTTTTCACATGGTTTGACCACATTATCTCAACTGCCTTGGTGACCTCTGTGTCATGTATGCTGGGTAACAAAGAGGAGGGCCCATATTTAGAAGAGAAGGCATTGTGACATTTTTTGAAGAGCAAGTATGGGTGTTACAGTCACATAGAACTGGCTTCATATCCCAGTTCTTCCACTATGGCTGTGTAACCTGGAGAAAACTATATAATCTATCTGTACCTCAGTTACTGCATGCATAAAATGGGGCAATGATTTTTTAAAAACTTGTGAGGATTAGTGATATTGTATGTAACTTACTAGGCACAATAGGTATTCACAAAATGTTATTTGCTGAGTGGCTTTCTAACATTATAATAAAGGGATTCTTGGGGGTTTTCTGTTTGCTTGTTTTCATTTTTAGGTATTTTTTAAATTTTGAAAGAAAGAGACACCACTCTGTTAGGCCACAGCATCTTGTGCTAACTTCAAAATGAGCACTGATCACGTTGTAACATAAGCGTAAACCCACATGCCTCTCCTGTTCAATGATAATCACCAGAAGATAGAAACTCTGTTTTTATTTGCCACTGCCACTCCAGTGTCTGGTTAGCAGCATCTGGAGCACAGCAACCACTCAGTAAATAATTGTGGAAAGAAAGAAAAAAAAAGAGAGAGAGAGAATGGAAGAAAAAGAGGGAAAGAAAGAAAGAGAAAGGAAGGAAGAAAAGAAGAAAAGGACTTAGCCAAATCACACTCCTTGGTAATGGAGAAGCTGAGATTTGAAACCGTGTGGACTTAATAGCCAAATCCTTGCTGTTTCCATTACAGCTCCCTGTATCTATTCCTTACTGCCTGAAACTCTTGCTGGGGATGAAGAAAGGGACACTTAAGATCCCAAACAGGGCCAAGTACCATGTCCAAAAGGCATTTGGTTCATTTTCTGGCTTCAAGTGATTAACCATGCTATTCTAAAAGATAACCATGAAATCAAGTGTCCAAAAAATGCATAACAGTTTTGAGCTGGTTGGCTCTTACTTCATCAGTTCTTGAGTACTCATGAGTTGATCCAATAGAAGTTATCTTCAGCTCCCTTCTTTTAAATCTATGTCCTCTGACTCCAAGTGGACTTCAGAGATGCTTTGATTTGATTTGCCCAAGTTTGCTTCAAATTTGCCATAAACTTTGTTTCAAATTTTAAGGCTATATCTCCAAATTATGTGCTCTTTCTGCATACTACATAGCATGGCATAAGTTGATGTTGTAAGGACCATTCTGTAGGGAGGCTATCGAGAAAAACTTTAGATCCAGAGATTATTACATTTGGAAGGCAACTTAGAGTTTATCAAATCCAGCCCCCTCATTTTGCAGATTGGGAAACAGATGCCCAGAGAAGGGAAGAAAGTTGCCTAAGGTCACAGAGCTGTGACTTCCAGTATAGGATATTTTTCACTATATGAGCTCATTTCTTGTTCTGCGATGCTGGAGCTTCTTCTTTCTCACATTCAAGATGGCCTTATAACCTGTTTTTTATTGAAGCCAACAACCTCCAGCACTCTTTCGGAGAAGCCAGAAAGGCAACCCCTCTTTACCTACTGACAATCGTTAACATTTAGACAACAAACCTCAAAGTTTGTATACCAAGATTCATCAATATCAGTCTTACACTTAGGCACAGGCAAATGGTAAATATTTACTCCTTTCTCATCAGGTTTTGCAAATAGGAACAAGATAAATTTGACACAATTTCTCCATGGTCTTTGAAGATAGACTGCCATACTCCTCAGATTCACTCTAGCTGTCTTCCTTGGATGCCCACTCTCCCTTCTTGCTAGGAGATGAACCTCATAGCTGGGCTCAAGTTTCAGCTCCTTCACAATTGTTGTCCGTCACAAGCTCCCAGTCTATGTCGATGTCAATGAAGAGATAAATAGAGAATTACAAGTCACTGGGCTGCACCTGTATATCTTAGAAGCCCAGTATCAGGTCTTATCCTTGATGTCTTTAATGTCACCAAAGGCAATGAAGGCATTTATAGCCAGAGTTTGGCTGCTAATTTAGGTTTTAGTACGAGCCACTGAAGGGCATCTGGGTCATCTCTTCTTGGACCAGCTTGGGGCCTGCTGGGCTGATGGAAGCAAACACAATTTATGCAGATAAGATCATCATCTGAAACTGCTGAAGGCAGAAGAAGCCCTGATGAGGTGGAGAAGTCATCCATTTGCAGGCCTATGATCAATGTTTTAAATATCCTAAGAAGGTCTGTTTTAATAGTTCTAACTCAGAGAAAGTATAACTCAGAGTTACTGCAGTATGTCTCAGCCAGACCCAAGTCACCGTGGATATAATTTATACACACACACTGGGCTGCCTGTGCCAAGCATTGGCATGTCTCGTTTATATGCTCCCATCATGAGGACCTCAATACATTTTTAATTTAAAAACAATTGATAGGACTGAAACTGTAAATCCCCTTTTGCTAAAGAGAAAACTTTCTAAGAGTTTCAGTTTTGCAGAAGGGAGGTGGAAACCATTCTTAGCTGATTAACTATTGTTATTATTCTTTTATTCTTCATCTGTGTGTAACTGATCCTAGATTTTCCAGTTGTTTTCTCTAAATGCAATGTTGATAACTTCCTGCCTAGGCTAATCCTATGTGGCTCAGCACCAAAAAGTTTTAGCTGATTAGTTAGCTCGCTAGGTTAGAGGCCTGCTTAGAACATGGTGGAGGGGGAGAAAAAGCTTACCTGGAAATCTGAAGAATGAGATCTTATGGTACATTGAGTCACCACAGTTGCTTATGCCCTCCCTTCATTAGAATTATATATCTGTATCTTTGGCCCAAGTGACTTAGAAGTACTTCCACTAGAATGAATGAAATTTTGTTTTCCTGTCCCACTGCTTCTTTGATTTAGCTCATCTAACTTTATTTAGCCAATGGAATGTAGGTGGAAGTGAGAATGTTCCAGTTCTGAGCTGAGGTCTCAAGAGGCATCTTATTTTTCTGCCTGTCCTCCTTCACACCTAAGCTCCACTATAACACAAACACGCCCCTGGCAGTGGCTGACCCAAGAGGGTAAGAGACTCATGGAGCAGACCTAGACCCAAGCAGAAGCCTGGAGCCAAGACCAGCAGAGCCCACAGCTGCCACAATTGACATGCAGGCCTGTGAGCAAAAACTAAATACTTGTTAGAAGCTACTGACTTTTGGGGTGGTTTGTTACACAGCAAAGACTAATATAAGCTTTATCTTAACCCTGTCAATAACTAGTTAACACTAATCAAGTCATTTCTGCCCAGGGCCTCAGTTTTCTCCTCTGTAAAAAGCAAGAGTTAAACCAGGTAATTTCTAAGTCCTCTTCAAAATCTCTTCAAATTCTAGAAATTAGTGTCTGCAATGTATGGCATGAATTTCTAGGAAAACCTCTTGTAAATGGATGCTGCTGGTTACTAAGGAGAACTGAACTAGACAGTGAATTTTTGCTGGTTATTATTGTTTTCTCTTTCTCATGGATAAGATTAAATTAAATGTGAGAATACAAATGTTATAATTTATAGTTGATAATTGGTGTGTATTTTGCTAATTCGAAGTATAAAACCAATGTATTTACCACGTTGGTTGTTAATTTCCTCCTCAGTGAATTGCTATACTTAATAGAAATATTGCTTTATGCAATAGGAAATTCATAAACAAAATATAAAATGATTGTGGTTAAAAGAACACATCAAATTCGGTTAAAATAAAAATTATTCTCACTTATGAGAACAATAGTAATTTCCACTTTGAGCTCCTATTAACAATTAATAAATGTTCTAAACCATTACATATATTACCTCATTTAATTCCCAAAATAGTTTTTTGAAGATTGTTTTAGTTTTCTAGATGAGTTACCTGAAGCCCTAAAAGTTTAAATGCCTTGTCTCAAATAACCACCTTGCAAAAACTAGAGGCAGAGATTTGAACCCAGGTCTATCTGACTCCAGACCTGAAGCTTGTGCTTCAGATAGGGTTGCTACTTGCCTCAGAGCTCTCAGCCCAAGTCAGGTACAAGACATGCCCTGTGAGGTAACTGTACCTTTTATTGCTACACCATACAGTGGCCGACCACTGACTGTGTATTATCTCTGATGCTTCTGGACATCTTTCAAATAAGTGTGATGTGTAATAATTTCATATCACAAACTCAAGTGTGGAAAAAAATACCATTTCCACCTGATGACAAGAAATCTGCATATTTTCATATAGTCACAAAATTGAAATGAAACTTTTTTGGCATAAACTCAGCCATATTAAGAGTTCATTCCTTGTCTCCTTTCTGGCCAGGTGTCATCTAATGTTTGGAGGAGGGTCTTACAAGAAACCAAAGGGTGATGAGGGAAAAATGGCGAGAGACATTGCATTGGCCACTCCCTGCCCTCACCCTTTGTTGGTCTAGGATGCTGTTTACTCTTTGGCCATTAGCTTTGATCCCTAGGGCATGTACTGCCCTTGTCCATGGTCCTGCAGTTACCTCTCAGCACCAGAACTCATGGCTATCTCTGTGTGTTAATGCTATCAGGCCCCTTTAAATCTACAAGGTATCCCTCAACCATTTCCACTTGTCTCCTGGAAGCTCAGAAAATTCTGTATGCTTCCCTTTGCTACTCCTAAAGAAACCTAGGAGGCTGTTTCAATTCAACTTTGCTAGCCACATAATGCCACTTTACTATTTCAGTACTGCTGCTCCATGCTGGCATGCAGGAATTCTCTCCTGACTCTTCAGGTTTCACCAGCACAGTGAAGCCTACATCTTCTCTGAGACCCCTTGTTCCTTCAGGACCTGCCCCACTGGGTAGCTGGCAGGACACTGGGCCCCTTGTCAGCTATCATCTGGTGTCTCGTCATGTCCCCTTTGATCCTTGCCTACATACTTCTCCTCTCCCTCCCCCTACCACCGGCTCCATTTTTGTCTTGTCTCCAGGGCTAAATAAAATGGCTCTTCCATTCTTTTTTAAGTCACTTGCTTATGTCATGCACTTTATGCCATGATTCCTTCAGGGCTTTACCTCTGATACTGAAAAGGGCCTGGCTCTTATAAATCAGAAGCAATAATTTTAAAAAATCTATTTAGAAACTCAAAAAGCCCAGAACTTACTGGGTTTTCTCTCTCTTTACATTACTGCTCTAATAATCTTAATCTCCCTTGGGGCAAAGGGTGCCTCTGATTTAATAGGAGAAGGATGGCAGGATAACTTGTGGAGGTGAGGAAGGCACAGGAGGTAGGGAGATTCTTGGGTAATATCTCAGAATAGTCATCAAGCAATAAAGGGATGCAGTTGATAGTGAAAGCTGTAAATGCTCAATTTCTGAGGCTTCTCATTCATTCATTCAATAAATATTTGTTAAACACTGACTACATGCTATCTTAGGAGCGGCATAAACAGCAATAAACAAGGCAGACAGACAAGGCTGCTGCTTTCATAAAGCTTTTATACTCTAGTTGGGGGGGACAAACAATGAACAAGAAAACAAATGTATAAGGTAATGAATTACATATAGTGCTAACTAAGAAAAGACATTGATGATCTATAGAGCATAGGGAAGAGGTGGGGCAGCTACTTTAGACTGGTCGGGTAAGGAAGGTCTTTCTTAATGTCAATATCTGAAGTGAAACTGAATAGTGAGAAGGAGCCAGAAATGGAAAGATCTGGGGGTCAGATGCTCCATGGAGAAGGCACAGTAAGCACAAAGTCCTGCATAAACAGCAGCTAAGGACAGGAGGAAAATCGGAAGGATGTCTGGAAGCATCACGAGTGAGAAGAGAGGGTGGCGCAGAGGTCTGAAAGAAGCAGGGGCCCGATAAAGGTCTTTCATGGTGGAGTTTGAATTTTATTCTAAGGGCAAAAGGAAATCATATAGGATTATAAGCAAAAGAAAGACACAGTCATTTACTTTTAAAAACATTCTATCTGCTGGGTAGAGAATAGCGTACAAAGAGGCAGGAGCAGAACAGGCAATAGCCTTAAGGCTTCTGCATAGAAAAAGCCCTATGAGTAGCTCTCCCTGCTAGTAGTGTTCCAGATTTCAGCCAATATCAGGGAAGTCCAGAACTCCCCTTCAAATAACCTCCTGATGAATGGTCACTAGGATGTAGTTCACTGAACTTCAGCAGCTTTTCCTGCCCCTCCTCTCTGTCCAACTGGAGCCCTTTGGAGGGAACTCAGGGAATGTTGTGCTCTGTAGGCGCCAGCTAGAGACCACCATGAATCCAATTATTTTCTCTTATCTAAATTGAGGCTTCCAAGGTGGTGGTGGGGGTGCCTCTTTCTTTGCTTCATTGTTTCCCCTACAGCATTATCATAGTGCTAGGCACATACCAAGGAATCAAAGAACATTTGTTGATTCAGAGATTGATTGATTCTGAGGCACTTGAGTACATTTGTAAATATCCTTTGAGGATCTTGCATCCCATTGGAATAAAACACTTCATGTTTTATTCAATTCTTTCCCCATATGCAAATGTGCAGGTGCCCCGATGGCATATAGATAACATCATTACACACAGATACACACACACACACACACTCCTGCACACCAAAGAAATGACTGCTCACATAGATGACACGATTAGAGGAAGATTGTGTTTGAGAAATCTATTGGGGTTTAATGCAAGAACGATTGGATGTATTCCCCAGATGCTCACGTCCTGCATTTGCAGGGCATCCTTTCCTACAAGCTCCATGAAGCAAGAGTTACTTAAGCTAGACAACCTGGGATAGAGCAATAAAAACTAGACAAGGAGCCGGGATGTTTTTAGTTCTAGGTGTACAATTCGTAGCTATGTGACCTTGAGCAAGTCACGTCAGCAAACCAAACTTCAGTTTCTGATCTGTAAAAATGAAATAAAAATAGTTGCTTTGAATAACTTTTATATTGGAATGAAGCATCAAATAAAATCATGTAAATGAAAGTGATTTGTAAACTGTAAAGTGAAATGTGTGAGAGAGTTACAAACTAATTTTACCACAGCCCCTGTCAAATGCTAAAACGGCCCAACCCTGCAGAGCTGGAAAAAAAAAAAAGAATATGTCAATGTTTTTAAAACGGTGGAATCAGATCACTGGGTCCATTTCAAATTGCTATAAAAAGCATATAATTAACTTTCAGGATTTTACATTCCTTGACTATTCAGCAACAGCTGTTTCCATAGTTCTTCTGAGGTATTTGAGTTTTCCTCATATTTTATGCTTTTTTTTTGCAATAATTGGATGTCCCCATCTTCATCACCAAGGAATATATTGATGCTTTTAAATACTATCTATGATATGAAGATGTGAGAAGTCACTTTCGTTCCTTATTCAAATTTTTCTATTTCTAAAGTGTATTCTTTCTTTGATTATTTATTCCAATGCTTTAAAATATCAAGATCATGTGTGGGTAGGTGTCCCAGACTCATAAATCAGGATGTAATATCTTTTTAATGGATTGTTTTTCCATTTTGAAAACTAAATACATTAAAAACAAAAAACAATATCTACTATGAACTATCACCATATTATAAAAGCAAGAACCTTTGAAATAAATGAAGATTAAATTCATGGAAAATTCCTTCTTTTGATGAATAACTTTGTTTTAATTGATATTTTGAATTGTATTTTTAATAAATGATATATTCGATGTGGTTCTAATGCTTAAAAGGTACAAAAGAAGGTTCTGTCCAAAGTTTTCCCATTTGGTCACTGATCTGCTCAGCTCCCTTTCTCAAAGTCAATTGTTTATCAGTTTTTTGTGTATACTTCTAGAGCTTTTATGCACACACAAATATTTACGTGTTTGTGTGTACTTGTGTGTGTGTGTCTTTACTATACAAATGATAGCATGCCATACAAATGTTTATTCACTTTACTTTCTTCACTTAATAAATTTTGAGATTTCTCCATATCAGCTTGTAGAAAGGATCCTGCCTGGTCTTATGCACAGCAGCATAGTATTCTATGGTATGGATACTCTGCTTACAAACCTGCTGATAGACATTTATTTAGATAGATTCCTGCCAACAGACATTTAGGGTGTTACCACTCATTTGCTATTGCAAACAATCTTTGCTGAATGATCTTGTGTATTCACCATTTTATTCATGTGCAATATATCTTTAGAATACATTTGTAGCAGTGAACTTGATCAGTGTAAATGTATGTTAAATACTGACAAAATGCCCTCCTTTGATGTAGCTCCAATTTATATTCTCCCTAGAAGAGCCTATTCCCCCATGTCTTTTTTATAACAAATTTTGTATCTTTGACAAAGAGAGATGAAAAATAGTATCTCTCCTTGTAGTTTGATTTTTGTGTCTCTTAACGTGAATGAAGTCAAGGACCTTTTTACATGATTAGTAGCCAATTGTATAAATTTTTCTGTGAACTGTATGTTCACGTCTTTCATCCTTTTTTTTTTTCTTTCGGGATGTTTGTCTTTCTGTTAAAGGCTTATGTGAATTATTTTTATATTACAGAAATTGGTCTTCTGTCCATGATAAGGTTTTTAAAGTATTTTTTCAGAGTTTATCACAAGCTTTTGATTGATTATAATTATTTTGCCTTAAATGTATGTTTTCTAATTTACTGTAGTTTGGTGTGTTAATATTTTCTTTTAACTCCAAGATTTGTGAAATGGTTAAAAAGGCCTTCTTTCTACACTATGAGATTATAATTTGTTCTCTTAGTTTCCTCTGGTAACTCTATGGTTTCACTTTTTACCCCTAATTCTTTGATCCAGTTTTAATTTATCCTGGTATAAGACTTAAAGTATGAATTCAACTTAAATTTTTTTCCAGATGGTGACCCAGTTTTCCAACAAAATTTATTGAATAATCCATCTTTTCTCACTAATATGAAATGAAAATTTATCATATTCTAAAGTCACATAAGTCTTTTGGCCTATTTCTAGACTTTCAGTTCTGTCCCATTGGCTGCCAGTTTATTCATGTACCAGAACCAAAATTTTATTATTGCAGCATGATATTTTAATATCTGATAATGAATTTCTCACTCCATTTTACATATTTTTAAATTTTGTTCCTTTTCTTTGTTTTTCCATTTGAATTTCAGAATAAGCTTGTATGCTTCCAGAAACAAATCTTATTGACATTTGTATTGGAATCATGTTAAATATAAAAGTTCAGCTCAGGAATAATTGATATAGTCTTATGTTGTTGAGTCCTTTTATCTCACCATATGGTATGTCTAGCGATTTGTGTAGGTTGTTACATTTCCTCAGTAGTGTATTTTATGAGTACATGCACACACACACAACTTATTAAGTTTATTACTAGAAATTTTATATTTTACACTTGATCTTAGCCAAAAGGCTGAGAAGTGATGATATTTTATATTTTAAAAATCAACCATAAATGGTGTGTTTCCTTCTAGTAGAGCTTTAACTGTTTGTTTATTGTTTTTACATAAGAAAGCTATTTTCTTCCTTTCCCTTTTACCTCACTGAGTTTAGTTTGTAACAGTTTTTAGTTATATGATATACAAATAGGTAACTACAACTTCTAAGTTACATGCCTCTAATTCCTGCCTTTCATATGATCCCATTTGCTAGTACTTCCAGATGATGTTGAATAGCACCAGTGATGTAGGTCATTCTTGCTCTATTCCTAATTTTAACACTTTCTGACTATTAATGCTTCTAGTGTTTTCTTAATAAGCATAATGCTGGCTTTGCAGTTGCAATACATTATATTATATTAAAGAAATTTAATTTATTTCTATTTTGTGGACTCTTCTCTTTTTTCCTTTTTTAAAAAAGCAGATCTAAAATGTAAAGTGCCTTTCTTCAGTACCTATGGAGAAACCTGATAGTCTTCTTTCCTCCTTAAATATAGTGAAATATGGTAGTATGTTTCCTAAGGATCATCTTTTTATTCCTAGAATAAACCCCACTTTGTCAGAATGGTTTATAGTTTTAATTTATTTAGGACTTTTGCATCATATTAGTACATGGAATTCATCTGTAGTTTTATGTTTCTGTGCAATCTTTATCAGGTTTTGATGTACAGTTTCATATAAAGATTATCCCAAGGGTTTGGTAGTTTTCTTTCCTTCCACCGTCACCACTCCGCCCACGCTCTGGAAGAGTTTAAATGAGTTTAATTCTGTTCTGTAAAGGTGTAGTAGAATTTCTGAAACTGGATTTTATGCCTTTGATGTGTGGGAGAGGGAAGATATTAATAGCTTTCTTATTTCATTTATAGGAACTGATCTGTTTAATATTTCTAGTATATTGTCTAGTATACTTTCCATTTCATCTATGTTTCCAAGTTTGTATAAAACTGAGCTAGGTAATTTATTTAAATTTCCTCTGTGCCTTTGGTGCTACTTCTTATCAATCATTTCTTACTTTGTGCATTTGTGCTTCCTTTTAAAACTGTTTAAATATTTTATTTTATTTTAAAATCAGCTTTTGAATGTATTTGCCTTCCTTTCAGTTTCAACTTCTTTGCTGTGATGGATTTTCTCTGCCATTTAGTTTTTTGTTGTGTTCTATAGATCATGTCTCAGATCCTCCTGTCGCCTTGAGTTCTTGTACTATTTTTTGTGTTCTTTCACCAAGATGATTGCTTTAAGTTTTTTATTATTATTATTATTATTTGGGCAAAATAATTTATCATAATTTTTAGATCCTCTATCAGTTCCTTTTGGGACACTCATCTTTAAAGGAGGTTTTTGTTTTGTTTTGTTTTTTGTTTGTTTTTGTTTTTTACCTAAACCAGCAATTGCTGGAGGTTTCTGTTGGCAGAAGTCAGGACCATGTCTCAGGCTAGTTAGAATTTTCTTTATTCCCAGGAGCTTGTATACAAGTTATTTATCCTTGGTTCCTCCACAGCCAAAGAATAAACAAAGGTGGGCAGGTTTCCACAACTTATAGTCTGTTCCTCTGTCAAACTGCTTCAGACAAATCTGACCTGTTTATATGATTCCCTGCATGGCCTTGCTGCTTCTCCTTGGGACCAAACTGTACTATTGGTGCCAGCCTACGAGCTCTGGTCCCACTATTGCCTGTAGGAATTTAGCTTGCTCCTCAGCTGTTTTTGCTAATCTCTGAAAGGAAAAGGAGAAAATGCTCATTTGTGTTACGTCTTTAAACTGGAAATGTTCGAATATCTTACACAATAAATATGACATTATTTATTTTACATTAAATTAAAAAACAAAAAACAAACATTGAGCCGGGCACAGTGGCTCACGCCTGTAATCCCAGCACTTTGGGAGGCCAAGGCAAGTGAATCACATGAGGTCAGGAGATCGAGACCAGCCTGGCCAACATGGTGAAACTCTATCTCTACTAAAAATACAAAAATTAGCCAGGTATGGTGGCGGGTGCCCGTAATCCCAGCTACTCGGGAGGCTGAGGCAGGAGAATCGCTTGAACCCAGGAAGCGGAGGTTGCAGTGAGCTGAGATCACGCCACTGCACTCCAGCCTGGGAGACAAGAGCAAGACTTTGTCTCAAAAACAAAAAACAAAACAAAAAAATAACAACAACAAAAAACATTGATGTTACTTTGAACGAAGTAACTGGTAAATATGCATAGTTTAACTCCAGACCTGTATACTTCATTATTGTCTATTTGGTGTCTAACCCGGCACTTGACACATGACCCTTCAATATATATTTAGGTGTTGAACTAATGAATATATGCTATAAATGATACTGAATAATTACCTTAAATCAGGAGTTGCACACCGGCACAAACATGGCCTGCCAATATGTTCTTTGGGCAGAATAGCATTTTTTAAGCAGGGTGTGCACTCTGCAGTTCTTCCTACACTCTATTGTTTTGCCTAGCTGCTTTATCCACACACTTTATTTACTTGACCTCTGAAGTTATTGGATATGGAGACCTCTGCAAATACTTGATTAAATATGTCAGATTATATTATCTGGACATTCTTATTTTTTTTAAAAAAATGTTATCACACACAAACACAATCTAGAGTTTAGCAAAATTGTAGTCAGCCTGGAGTAAAATTTGGAAGTGAGCTTGAGAGATGATTTAACCCATCCATAGCCTCAGGGAAAACAGTGCTTCATTCATTACAGGAGTCTGCCTTCTGGACCATATATTATACCTTGCATAGAATCCAGGAGGAATAAGTAAAATGAAGTGGCACCCAATGGCTGTCAGTGTCTAGTTACAACTTCTCAGCTTTCTAGAGGTCTGATCCTGTACCAGGTATCCAAGGGCACATGCAGAGAGTGGGAGCTCTGCTCCATATGCCCCTGGAGCTACCCATCTTTCTAACTAGTGATCCATACTCAACCTTTTCCAGGAAGCTCAGCTGAATAGCATGGGCTGCATTTGAAAGTATGAAGATTTTCTCAAGGATTTAGGTCCTCTGATACGTTTCCTTTGAAGTACTCTCAGGAGAAAATGTTCTGAAACAGAGTGAGGCATCCCTTCAGCTCTGGCCAGTGAACTCACATTTATTTTATTCCAGGTGAATCCATCTTAGTATAACCTGCCAGCTGAGTACATATAGAGAAGTGAGGAAAAAAGGAGGGACTACACAGGATGATAATCTGATCAATATTCTCTGATCATAATATGTGGATCTTTGCCTCTTCTAAGATCTGACTACTGAGATGCAGGAAGCTACATCTCAATTCCTATTCCCTCGGTCCTGACCCTGCAAGAGTCAATTTCCATTCCCTTCGGCAAGTTAGAGTTAAAGATGGTTCACGGAGACTGGAATAAAGCAACACCCTAGAAAAAAACTTCATCAGAGCAATGCTAGTTTCAGAGTACTGTGGAAGCCTCCTCCACTAAGGGCAGGACAAACAGATTTCCAGCCCTACATGTCCTCTTCTTGGGAACTGCTAAGAGTTTTTCAGCTTCTATGGAGTAAAAAACCATAGAACAAATCGAGAACTTTAGAATGCTAAAGGAACTTAAAAACTGTCTATCCCAATCTCCTTATTTTATGGAGCAGATAGCAGAACTCCAGGGAAGTTACTTACCCAAGGTTACAGAACTAGTCAATTGCTCTTTCTGAGGCTCTACTCTACACTGCTTCACTTTACCAATTTCACTGTACACGTATTATATGCCAGATATGATTAAGGGTTGTGAGACACATGAACATAAGACAAGTTCTTGCTTTTGAAGAACTTTAAGAGAGGTAGGAAAAAATGATAATTTCAGGAGGCAAAACATTTAAATTTAGGGCCATATTTTCTCTTCTTAAAAGATTAAGAACAGATTATATTCTTAATCTTTTGATTACAAAGAGCATTCAAACAGCTGAACTCTTATTGTATTGCCCACCAAATACAATAGCAAGAAACATATAGAAACTGTCTATTACTGATGGTTCTCTTCAATAGTGTTAACAAATCTGGATCCCTGGATTCATTTGATTCCTAAAGCCCACAGCCAAGTGTCTTCAAGGACAGTGGGGTGACTGCTGCAATAAGGAAATGAGGCAGGAGAGAGGGCATTCTGGCTCTTTTGGCAGAACCGAGTGTTCTTGGTGGTGGCGTGTTCAATCACAGTAAATTTTTGCCTTACTTGGAAATACAGAACAAGAATTCCAGTGTATACATAGAAACATATACAGAAGAACAAAACTATTAGGATTTCACACCAAAACCCTTTAAATAGGAATTTATTAAACATTAATTGTTCCCTCTTTCAGTACAGAGACAGGACCTATGTTTTTGGAAATGCTCCCAAAATAGATAACATGTTCATACCATTTGCTTCCCATGTCCTCTTCTGAGATTTTCACAGGTTTCCTAAAATAAGATAGCAATGCACATAAGGAGCTATCAGAACATAAACAGTACATCGAGCTCCCGGCAGCCATCAAGGTGATAGCTGAGCTGGGTCCTACAAAGAGAAAGACTGCACCATGAAGAACAGTGGGAAGGCATATCTACAAGAGGAAAGAATATGGGGACACCACACACACACACACACAGAGCTATACCAAAGAATGGCATGTGAAGAGCTATATGCCAACACCCTCTTTAAAAAGGGGGAAGCTGTCCGGGTGCGGTGGCTCACACCTGTAATCCCAGTGCTTTGGGAGGCCGAGGCAGGCAGATCACAGGTCAGGAGATCGAGATCATCCTGGCTAACACGGAGAAACCCCATCTCTACTGAAAATACAAAAAATTAGCCGGGCGTGGTGGCGGGCGCCTGTAGTCCCAGCTACTCAGGAGGCTGAGGCAGGAGAATGGCGTGAACCCAGGAGGCGGAGCTTGCAGTAAGCCGAGACTGCGCCACTGCACTCCAGCCTGGGCAACAGAGCAAGACTCCGTCTCAAGAAAAAAAAAAAAAAAAAAGCGGGGGGAAGCTGAGACCAAAAGTAACCAGGGCAGGTCCAGGAGTAGTAGCTAGTTAGTAGCAAAGCAAATGGAGAGCCCCAGTTTTCTGACTCCCATGCCTGTTGCGCCTATTCTTAGCATCTCTGCCTCTGACCTCACATCTCTAGAAGGCCGCAACAAACAGGGGAGGCAGGATGTACCTACAACATTCCTTTGTTTTTTCCAATACTCTACTAGTGTCTAAAATATCTTTGCTATAGCAAGCTAGCTTGCTTTTTTAGCAAGCTAGCTTGCTTTTTTAGCAAGCTTGATTAGAGCAAGAAAAAGTGCTGAATTTCCAGTATGCAAATTAAGTTAAAGGCTACCCAGGGATGAAGGAGCCCTACAGGAATGCTTTATTGACTGCTGCAAATTTACCCAAATAACTATTTTTAAAAAAAAACAACAACAAATAAATTGAGTTCCAACCTCCTTTGTTCTTCCCCTTAGGAGTCACATGTTTTTCACCTCTAATTTCGTATCATTGTTGAAGTGGTGCATTGTGCATTATTTATAAATGGAATTCAAATGAAGGTGGCTACACTAAGAAACTAGAATTAGATTAATCACAAAATGTATGGATAATAGCCATTTGCTCTTTAAGTGCTTCGTTTTAGTGGGTGTAAACAGGGAGTAGAATTTAATTTTCTTGGCTAGTATTAGCAGAAAATATATAAAATATTGTGTGTTCTTTCTATAGTTACTCCAAGAGTATTTGTGCAATTATAGCCTTTTTGTCCCCAAGGAAATCAGTCTAAAATAGTGAGGGCTTCTGAGAGGTATACTGACATTAGGGAGATTGTATTTTTAAAGAACAAGAAATTAGGTGGTATCGTTGTACTACTTGGACTGGGTTAAGAAGACAAACCTCTTAATAAGTACCAAACTTATTAAGCCCCCTTGCATGGTGTCTTAAAGTGTTGGAGCCATAAAATTTAAAATTTTAATCCAATTAGGCTCCTATTAACTCAAGAGGTAGTTAGAATTATGGCTTTATGGGTCTCCCTGCTTCCTTCCTCAAAATGAGGGGTTATGACTTTCAACCAAGGAAATTAGCTTTATCCATGAAGTTGGAAGAAGATCAGTACATTCAGCAGAGGACCAGCTTCTTCCCGCATTCCAGGAACCTGACACATTGCTCCACAGCTCCTTTTGGTCCCCATGTGTCCCTCATCATTTGGAAGTCCTGGGCAAGCTCCCCAGGATGAGGGAGTATCAAGAAAATGGGCTGCCTAGCTGTTGTAAACCCAAGCTCTGGAATCAAGCAAACTTATGTTTGATTTTGGCTTGATCCTCACAGGCAATAAGAGCTGGCATAAGTAGCTTGAGATACGCCTCAGTGGTATCTTCAGTAACACAGCGATAATATTGCCTACCTCCCAGGCTCCTTGAGAGGAGGAAATGATACTTATAAAGTTTTGGACACACAGCAATTGTCCAACTCTAAGAAGATTTTCTTACAAAACAGGAGAAAACAAGATAGCTCAGGCTTTTGGAGTCTTTTTATGTGCCATGGGCTGTGTCGAGTGCCTTACTGTATTAGCAAAGTGATCCTTCTTCTGTCTATTCAGTGGCAGAACCAGGGTGAAATCCAGCAGCCTGGCTCCTGAATGTGAGTGCTTAATCACAAAGCTTTGCAATGGGCCCTCCTTGGAGCAATGTGACCTAGCATAATGACCCAGGAACATTCTGTGCCTCCATTTCCCCATTAAAAAATGAGAACATAAGAAAAGCAAGCCTGCCACCAAGGTTCTGAGTGTCTGGTATGCTTTCAGACTGCCGTGGGCATTAGGCAGCTGACACATATATTCCATACCTCTCTTTAGGGTCTGTTGCCAGCCTGGCAGATATTTGTGGGTTTCTGATCAGCACCTTAAAGAAAACAAACAAAAATAAAAACAGAGATAAACCTGCAGTCACTGTCTTTACTGGAGCAATTTCTAATTCAAACAGTAAGTGCTTGTGACTAAATGAAAATGCAATGGTAGTTAATAACTGTTATTCTCCTCTAATTTGAAAATAATGTGAAATCAGTTTAGTAAGACTGGAGTGAACAAGTATAAGGTGAATAAACTCATACAAATCTCTACCACAGTCAAAATGACAGCCTCAGAAACTCATTTGCAACTCTAGACTATATCTTCTGAGCTTTCAGAATAAGGTGGGAGTTCAAGTTCATGGTCTTACGGTCCAACTTTAAGATATACCCTGAATCAGTCCTTTTTTTTTTTTTTTTTTTTGCAGGGACATCAATAACCTTTCAGTCTAAACCAAGGATCAGCAAGTTATCTCTAAAAAGTTAAAGATAGTAAATATTTTAATCTCTGTGGGCCATAGAGTCTCTGCAGCAACTACTCTACTCTGCTGTGTAGAGCAACAGCAGCCATAGGTAATACAGAAATGAAAGGACATGACTGCATCCCAGTAGAGTTCTATTTACAAAAATGGGTGATAGGCTGAGTTTGACCCATGATTGTAATTTGCCAGCCCATGGTCTCAACCACCGTGACCTTTCAACATCTTCAGTTACCGTTCTTACTCCTTCATTATGAACCCTGTCTAACTAAGGTTCTAAAAGGATATGCCACTTCCTTGCCTAAAATGCTGCATTGCATTCTTATTGTACTTAAGTTAGAAGCTAAACTTCTTGGCATGGCATCCAAGGTCCACATATTGGGAGCCACCTGTCAATCCAGTGTTTTCTCACATTGTGCTCACTTCAGCTCACTTTATTTCTGTGTTTTTCAGCTTGTCAATTCAGGGCCTTTGCACATGCTGTTTCCTTCCCTTCAAAGTCCTCCTCCTCACTTTCTGCTTCCCAATCCTCCAATTCAAATTAGATCATTTCTCATACCTCCCATAGTATTCTACACTCTCCCTTCAGAGCACTTAACTAATTCAAAATTAAATGCTCATTTGTGCAAGTATTCGTTTAATAGTGGTCTTGCCTACTAGACTTAGTGCCTTAAGAGCAGGAGTCAGTCATGTTTGGTTATCACATACTTCTGACAAACAGTAGGTGCTCAACAGCTGCACATTAATTGCATGAACAAGTTGTTTAGTTCTAAATGTTCAAATATTTTTATGAAATTCAGTCATCTTCTTTCCTTGGGAGAAAAAAAAAATGTCTGGGACCAGGATGATTTCTTTTCTATGTTACAAATGGAGAAATAGGCCCAACAATGACTGTACAAGTCACCAGGAAGAGTTTGATTAAAAGTCCAAGCATGTTTTCCCAGCTTAGTAGTTTCCTGAGACACTTAGAAGTCCCACGGGTTCATGTTTGAGAAATTGCCATGTAATTTCAACCTTGCCCTTGCTGATGTCTTTGGAAACCTTCCAGTCAATTTTCCAAGGCTGATACCTTTTGTGCTGGAATGATGCTTATTCTGGCAGCCCTGATGCCATTATCACCTTCATTTCGGGTATTGACCCAGCACAAGAATTGTACATTTACTATGTGCTAATTTTAAAAAGTTTACAGAGCTGGGCTCCTCTACAGATTTTCAAGAAGACATTTATGGTTCTAAGCACCTTCTCTGGAATCATTAGGCAACAAATTTGCTTGGAAATTTCTTTCATTGTGTCTCAGTGGAGATGAAATATGGTCACTTGCTGGGAAGAAAACAACAATAAAAGGAGAGAAAAATCTTTCTAAGTGCTCCCTAAAAACAAGGAAATCTGATATGCAGCCTGTGTGCTGATACTATTATGAGACTTCTAACTCAGAGCTGTAACAGATGGGCGTTTTCTGTCTTTGGTGATAAGGTGAATGACTTCCCCCAGGGATGTGTGGGGAAAACTGCTGAGTTGGCTGTGTTGGTGCCAAGCATCTGGCTGCTGACAGGATTATAGGCAGAGATTGGCACTGTGGGGAGGGTGGGTTGATAACATGGAGACAGAAGACTGGAAAGCAAAAATAGCCCCTCTTTCTTATCCATCTGTAGCTGGAACTTTAAGCAACCCATTCTGAATAGTGAATGCGGCAGCCAAGAGAGGCTAAAGATGGGTACCCATTCATTCATTCCTTTATTCATTCAACAACCATATTGAGTAACTGGTATGTGGCAGCTATTATGCTGGCTCCCGAGGAATGAATTCACAGCAGAAATGAATTGATTTTACCCTCAGGAGGCTCCCAGCTTGGGGAAGGAGATGAATACTGAAAAAAAAATAAGCTTGATAAAGTGTTATTGTGAGCAGAAAAGGCCTCATAGTGATGGGAATTCAAGATAAAAATTTGAAAAGTCAATGGGTATTTCCTGTGAGGATGTAAGGACTGGGAGGGGGAGCAAGTGTGATTTAGATAGAGAATGAAGCAGGAACAAAGAAACTAGAGGGACCTCTCTAGTTCCCTCTCTCTCTCTCCACCCTCCACTGGTCCCTTGCTAATGTCATGCCCATCTGCTTGCAGTTTCCTTACGAAGCATCATCATTTTTTGTTTCTGCTCTTTTCCCATGGTGTAATTTCTACCTGGATTTCCTGTCCTTCCCCCTTGAGTGCTCCTGAAACAGTAGAGAGCTTTGTAGACCATGTTGGACAATTTGAACCTTATCTGAAGGCCCTGAGGAAATATTAAGGATGAATAAGCAGAATAGTTATGGTCATATTTGATTTTAAGAAAGTTCACTTTTGTTTTTTAAGGGAATGAGCTAGAATGTGAGGCTGGAGCACATTCGGAGACAGATACAATCGTTCACTCAGAGGTATTGAGGACCCGAACTAGAACAGCAATAGTTGTCAGAGACCAGCCTGGGTGTGAAAGATGTTACAGAGATAAACGCAAACACAGCTGATTGGTTACAAAATAATTTTTTGTCCTTTGATTGGTTGGGTAAATAATAGTAACAACACTGTATAATTGAAGAAAAGTGAAGAAGCAGAGCTTGGGGAAAGATTATTGATTCATCGTGCGTTGGTGATATTGGTTTGGGATTCAATGTTAGAAGTACACTTTTGACATCCAAAAGGAAATGTTAGGTGGTGATGTCACATAGCGATTTGAAACTCAAGAGACAGAAGCCATGGCTTTTATCAGCTAGGATAAGCTAGGTTATGATGTAGTAAAAATAAAAATCTCAGCAGCTTAAAATAACCAAAGTTAATTTCTTCCTTACTCTACTATCTACTGTAGGTCAGCAAGAGTGTTTTGCTCACTGCAGCCACTCGCAGACTCAAGCTGCGAGAGCAGTCACCATTTTGAAAGTCATTGGCTATTGGGCCAGAGGGAAAAGAGAGGTCTGGAAGGTCTTGTCTTGGAGATTAAATGTTTGACCAGGAAGTGATACATGACATTCTGCAAAGAACTAGTCAGTCAGTGGCCACACCTAGTTTCAGGGAGCCAGGAGTGCATTCCTCCTGGAAGGAAGGAGAGCTGGAAATATTTGGCAAATAGCAGTAATGACTACCACAGGACCAGAAATAAAGACCTAGGTATGATCAGCATGTAGGTGGCAGAAAGGCTGTGGCAGTGGATAATCCCATAAAGCTGCATAGAGATTAAAAAGAAGGAAGCTAAATCAGAGTCCTAGGAAAGTGTCTATATTTAAGGTACTTTGCATGGGGGAAATAAAGTCACAGAGAGAGGATGAGAAGAAATAGTCAAAAAAGTATCAGGAAAACCAGAATGGCATCACAAAAGATTATGAGAACATTTCAGTAAGGGAGCATTTCAATAGTTACTGACTGAATCTTTCTTTTAAACAGTAGCTAAGCTGCCCTGATAAGATGATGGATAGACATCTTTGTCTTTTTTTAAACAATTGGTGTATTATAGTCATTAATTCCTAGAGTTGACAGGGTCCTCAAAGGTCATCCAGCTTACCTACCCACCAAATATTAGAACCCTCACAATGACAGGTTACAAATCTCTATCTTAAATTAACCTGGAATCTTTCCCTTTGTGCTTGTATCCATGGTTCTGCCCTCTACAATCACAGTTAAAGGGAGGTTTTTATTTCTGTTCTCCACTCAACCTTATAATATCATTGAATAGCAGATAGGGTTGATGACAGATTTATAAGACATAATTAATTTGCATAAAAAGCAACTTTTTTTTTTTTTTTTTGGAGAGATGGAGTCTCGCTCTGTTGCCCATGATGGTCTCCAACTCCTAGGTTCAAGTGCTCCTCCCACCTCAGCCTCTGAAATTGCTGGGATTACAGGCATGAAGCACCATGCCCAGCCAGGCTTGTTAGAATTTAGGTCTGATTTCCAGATGGAAGCTCAGTTATCCAAACTACAGTTCCTCTTTTGATTTAAGCAGAAAAGACAGGAGGTGAGGCAGGAGAGATAAGATGAGATGATATAGTATAATTTTTAAAAAAATTAAAGATTGGCTGGGCATGGTGGCTCATGCCTATAATCCCAGCACTTTGGGAGGCTCAGGTGGGAAGATCATTTAAGTCCAGGAGTTTGAGACCAGCCTGGGCAACACAGTGTGATCCCATTTCTAAAAAACAAAAAATTAAACATTATTAGCATAGAATAATATATACTCTATTTGGCTTCTAACTCTGTGAGCAGACAAATCACTTAACCTCTCTGAGCAGAAATTTTTCCATCAGTGAAATGAATGCCTGTTCTGTATTCCTCACCTGGCTGGTTGTTATTAGAAAAGATGAAAGTAACAGCTATGAATAAAATTCATATCTTTAATACAAAAGGTGGGAAGAGATAAAATAGAAAAGAGGACAACAGAAGATTCAGGTTGCACCAGTCATGGGCAGACATCAGCTACTCAGACCAAGAAACAAGCTGAGCTTGGAGGCCAGTAGTTGTTGATTTAAGGAAACCCCCTCCTGTATTTATTACCATAGTAATACTGTATAACAATAACAACAACAATAATCACCTCAAAACCCCTGGGTACACAATGACAAACATTTATTTTAATTCATGAAGCTATGGGTCTGATGGATGTTCTTGTGTTATGAACTAGGTCTGGCTAATTTTGGCTTGCCTTAGTCATGTGTATACAATCAACTGGCATGTCAGTTGAGGGCTGGCTGGTCTAGGATGGCCTGATGTAGAGAACCCTCCTCCATGTGGTCGCTGATGCTCCACTAGCAGACTAGCCTGGGGGTGTTCACAGGTGTCCAGGAGAAGCCCTCTTGAAGCTTAGCATCATAATTGACACACCCATCACTTCTGCTGCCTTATATTGTCCAAAGCAAATCATGAAACCAAGCCCATGTTTAAGTGGTATAAAAATTGACCTTAATTTTTAATGGCATACATTTTTGTAATCAGTTTATCACAGTCTTTTCTATGGTAGTCTGTAAGCAAGTTGAGAAAGTTGTTCAAATTCATAAGGAATGCTACAGAAATGGAAAGACTTCTCCCTCCTGCCACCAAGGGAAAAGCCAACAGCCATGGAGAACAATGAAATGAGAAGCCACTTCTAGGGAGCAGAAGTGAGGTCTAATCAAGGAACTCTCCCCATGTCTGGAGTGAAAGGCCTAGAAACATTTACTCAGGAGGATTTCAGAGTTGCTATGAACCAATTCCTGGTGTTTACCTTCTGTTATGTCCCTTTTTTGAGTGGAAGTGTTTGTTGTAGTCATTTTATTCCTTTTCATCATTGTATCTTTTGTGTTTCGGGGACATAGCCTGTCTTTATATTCAGAGGCTATGGATTATAAGCAGCTGCATCCAGACATGATGTCAATCACAAGATCTTGGTGGATGTCCTGAAAGGGACGGAAACTTGAGAGAAATACTTGTGGCTAGAAGAAAGACTATGGTAGACTACAAAACTGGCTGCAAGTCATCGTTCCTCCCTGAATTCATGTTCTTTGCAGTGTGACCTTGTATTCATTTCAATCAATAGATGGAGCCTATTTTCCCATATCTTGAATCTTGGCTGGTCTTTGACTTGCTGTAGTTAATAGAATGAAAAAATATGATGGTGTGCCATTTCTGAGGCTAGACCTCAAGAGGTCTTGACAACTTCCTTTCTCTCTAGGGACTCCTGCTTAACCCATGAGAATAAGCCAGACTGGAACGCTGGATGATGAGAGACACATGGCCCAGTCACTCATCACACTAGCTGACAGCCATACATGTGAGAAGCTAGTCTAGAGCTTCTCCACCAGGTGACCACAGATACTTAAGCAAGCCCAGCTGAGCAAAGACTAGAGCAGATCAGCAGGACCGTCCAGCTGACGTGTAGACCTATGAGAAATAATAAATGCTTAATTTTTAAGCTGCTGAGTTGTGCATGTATGTGTTACTCGGCAATATCTAACTAATACAACCTCAGTTTATTCCCCAGCATTTGAGAGACATTTCCAGAACACCATGCCTTGCAGATGAAGAAAACACAAAAAAGATAAAAGAAAGTCCCATCCTGTCAGCTCTGTTGTCACCATAAGTGCTAGCACATTGTGGCTGTCTCTTTTGAAATAAGCCTAGGCTTGTGTCGTCCTTCAAACCACTGTTTTGCACTGCTCTCTTTCTTCCTCTTTCTCTTTATCTCTAAACCTCTGACAGTCCTTCTCCCATCAGTATCTAGGGATATATCTAACAGAGTGGGAAAGCAAACAGAAAACCAGTGGCTTTGAACTTTCAAAACAGAAAAATACTGTCATTCTGCTAGTTTCCCTTCTCTTGATAGAGAGAGAAGGAGAGAGTAAGTAATGACTATCTGGAGAATTCTCAGGAACGAGAAGTCCAGAAACACCATGCAAATGGCCTCTAGTATAAGGAAACATGGGTTGTTTTTCTCTTTTTGTTTTGTTTTGTACTTGCTTCTACTGGGAAAGCAAGAATGAACCTAAAAAGACTCTGAAACAATAGGCAGCATTAAATGTGCCATATCTTTAATGCTGACAAGTTAGGCATTTGGAGTATGGAGATTTGGGTATGGGGAGAAAACAGTGATAATATCTAACTATAAGAAGTTAATAAACTGAGAGAGAGGCAGGGCTGCATAAAGGAAAAGGCATGGTTTGTGGTCTGGGATCAGAGTTGCTAGCTTTGACTCTTCTTATACAACGTGGCCTCTCTTTACCCAATTCGTTGTATAATCTTGGCCTGGTCACTTACCCTCAGAGTCTCTATCAGAAAATAGATATACTTGGTAAAGCTAAGAAGGAGTAATGTTGTGTTCATTAGATGAATCAATGTATGTGCCAGAAAAAAACAGGGGGTTTCATTTTGCCTTAATTATTTTAGAAAGCAAGTCTCTGGGGTTCAATAGTTTATATTATCTAGATAGTTTCAAAGGAATGCTTCATTTCACTTGAGTCAAAATAAATCTAGACACCCTTGAGAAAAAAAACTGACATGGTTTGTGTCCTATTTTAATCAATGAGCTTGTGCTCCAGGTCTGTGCTAGGGACTACCATGACATAGAAGAGTAACGTGTCCCTGTTCTTAGAGAAACAATTTGTAAAAGACTCAAGCTAGGAAATTGTTAAGTGGCATGTTTGTTGGTACAAACCACATGTGCTGCAGATATTTAAAGGAGGAGGAAACTAGAGTCCAGCAGATCAATCTTTACCTAATTAATAAGATATTCAAAGCGTAAAATGTTACAATTAAAATTCCAATTTAAAAAGTCCAGCCATGCAAAGAAATAGGAAAATGTGATTCATAATGAGGAGAGAATGTGATCAATAGAAAGAAACAGAAATGATACAGATGATAAAATCAATAGAAAAAGGCATTAAAAGTTATAACTATTACCTATATGTAATATAGGTTACATATTAACCTATATGTAACCTATAAGTTACATATTAACCTATATTAGGGAGGTTATAGGAATTGGGCCTAGAGTTGGGTCTTAAAAGATGAAGGAAGGGGGCACACTGGGTCCCAGTAAGACAAGAAGAGACTATGTGCTAGACATGGCGCTCAGTGATTTACATGTATACAATGCCTCATTTAGTACTCAGAAGAACTGGAAGAAGATGTATTATTATCCCTGTTATAGTTCCACAGAGGTTAAGATGTTTACCAAAGCCACACAGTAAATGCTGATAGCAGGTAGGAAAACAAATGTCTTTGACTCTAAGGCTCATGTTCTTCTTACTGAGCCCTACTACCTTCCCAGGGACAAGAAGGAACATGCTGTGTTGCTTGACAGTGAAGTGAACCACCAAGAAATACAAAGAATGTGTGTTGAAGAGCCCAGAGTTAATGCTGAATAGGTAAGGTGATGCCATCATAGTTTGGAAGGTCTGAAAAGAGTTGGAGCATCTAAGCATGATTTCTTGGGAGATACGGCCATTGGTGTTTTTTCTCAACCTGTCACTAGAGAGAGATACAGTCAAGCCTCCTTTTTCCTAGGGGAAGACTTGTTTTTCTACTCTGGGTGGAGAAAAATTATTAAAAAGTCTTGATTATCAGAATTTGGCCCCTAGTTTTTCTCATCATAATACAGTCCAGTATGTATGTTCTGAAATATCCATGGGCCCACCTTTGACTGATGCAGACACAGTGAGGATCTTATGGAAGAGAGAAAGAGATGACTGGAAGAGGTTGAGTAGGGAACATGTCTGTTCCAGCTTTCCTAATACTTCATCATCGGAAGAGCCAGGGGTATAGAAAATGGAATTAAAAGCCCCAAGTTAGAAAACAATGGCTCCCTTATTTTGTGTCAGGGAGTCAGACTGGTAGAGTGCCAATAGGTTTCATCATGCTTAGAATTTGATTATCTAGCACCCTGTCATTCTCAATCCATTATCCTGATTTCTTCTTTATAGCACTTATCACTTCACAACATTTTATTTTATATGAATTTGTTTATCTGTTATATAGATGCCCCACTGAAATATAAGTCTAATGATGGCAGGGACTTGACTTGTTTACTGTTAGCTTTCCAGAACCTGAAAATACTGCCTGGTACCAATAAATATTTGTTAGGTAAGTAAAGCTGATCATTGTATTAATCATTTCACTTATATTTATGGACTGATCATGGTAGTCAGGCCCTGAGAAATAAAACAGAGCTCATAACCTGGCGGTTCGAATGATAAAGAAGTGTTGGAAAAGCTGGAACAGATTTCTTACCCAACCTCCTCTAGTCGTATCTCTCTCTTGCGTAAAGATAATCGTTCTGGAATCATCATCAAACAGGGACTCCTCAGGACTAAAGATAAAGGGCCACAGATCTGAGGAGCCACTATACAGACACATGCTCAGATATAATCTGAAAAGTGCAATGCAGAGGTGTATGTAGAAAATAGTGGGAGTACAGAGAATGGTTCCTAACCAGAGGAATCACCTGACCCCAACTTTAAAGAATAAGTAGGCTCTGGGTTAGGTTAGAAATCAATTGACCTATGTGCATTAACCCCCTTCTTTGAGGAATCCGGGGCACAGAGAAAAGTGAGGTAGGGACCAGAGGTATGAGGAAGCCAAAATTATGTATTTAGATAACAGAAATCCAGAAAGATTTTTTAAAAGGCACATGATGGGCCACCAAACATAAGTGCCAGAAGCAAATATTAAATACAAGATAAAAGTCCAGAAATCCAGATTGATGGGCACAAGAACAACATAGAGTGGTGAAGGTAAGAACAAAAGAGGCAAAGATAGTGAATAGTTTTGCAGAACAGGCACTAATGTTAAGGATTGCTTTGACAGGTAGACTGGAGATTGGGGCTGGTCCAACTAAGAGGAGAAGGCTCAGAAAAGACTCAGCCTACCTATGGCTATACTTACCTATTGCCCTGGGGCCGTCAGCCAGGAGAGCTGCATTCTGGATCTTAGTTCCACCTAAATACAGTTTGCTTCTTTTCATCCAATGTGGATATAGAAAGTAATGTGAGGAAAGATGGGAGAAAAGAGAAGCCAGAAATAGAGAAAGAGGATTAAGTGTGTAAAAGATATGAAGGAGAGAGGAAAAACAATTTTTATAAAGGTATAAGGGGAAGAAAGTTAAAAAATAAAACAAGAAAGAAAGGAACTTTCCAGCCCTTATTAGGTTTGAGTGCTAGTGGTTATTTAAGTGGTCCCTTTGGATGGGTAGACACGTTGAACATTTCACTTCTGCTTTGTTTATATTTATAAACCATAAAGTCAAGCTCAGATTTCTGCTAGAAAAGCACTTTTAGAAGGCAGTGAGATCTTATCTTTCATTTTCTATAGATCAGTTTCACAGCCTCTTGAAGTATTTATAGTTTTAATACATAACCATAAATGCCCCCTAAACAAGGAATATTGCACCTTTCGATTACTATTATTGCTTTATTGCTCATCACAGCCATAAATTAGCAACATCCTCCGGCATACTGAAAGAGCACTGAATTAGGTTACAACACGAATACACAAGAACCTATTAAAGTTTTGCTATTTCTTGAAAGTCTTTATAGTTTTCTAGTGTGCCCCATAAGTGTTTCAATTAAAGAACTACTTGCCCGCTCAGTAATAGCCTTCTTGTTTGAGATAGGATTGCATATCAGAAAAGCAAGATTAAAAGAAGGAAAATGGAATATAAAACATTAAAAATGAAATTGCTACAAAAAGGAAGGCAAGAGTTTAAATTACGCATATTAAAGCTATTTAAACCATTTAACTCTATTTGATACAAGCTGATGTACATACATATATTTCTATATCAAGTCTATAGCTAAAATTGTGTGTATGTATGCATTTACATACTTTATTCTCTCAATGACTCTAGTGCCATCTGACATTTTTATTGGAGTTCTTGACCACATGACCAATTATTGAAAAGTTATAACCAACAAGATGAGGACAATTACGTTGTTTATGATGATATAACAGCTTGGAGCTACACACCACATAGACTATCATGATTACAAATCAAATACAATACAAGAGAAAAATTATTGAGAGCCAGGAGTTCTACACCTTGATTATAGCTCTGCTAGTAATCTCTGTAAATAAGAGATTTATCTTTCAGTTCTAGGTTTCCTTGGGCACCAATAAGTTGATAACATGTGAAATATTCATTTTAAATATGTATCAAGTAACTACTAGGCATTATGGGACATTTAAATGACTAAAAATTACATTGTTTATCCTCAAGGGGCTAATAGTTTATTTGGGGGTAAGAAAAACATACATTTGGGTACATGCAATGCAAATGGTACTGTTTCTGGCTAGTATGTAAAAAGTCACAAAGGACTATCACTCCTACATTAACAAGGAGAATAAGATACATATGCTACAAAAACATAGCTTGTGTGTGTTTGTGTGTGGGAGGGCTGTGGTTAAACACATTGAAGTGCTGAGAATGCAAAGAAACCTCCTGAAAGTGAGGACAAAAGGGTCCCACAATGGCTCTCATGCCTGGTGGAATGATAGTCATGATTGTCTTCCTCTCGTCTTAATAATGAGAATAAGCCAGATAAGCCACAAAATTCGTGGGTTTTCTCCAGTCCATTAGAGAGACAAGAATGCAAAAAATACAAGAAAGGAAAAAAAACACCCCACAAAATTTCAGAAGTTGGCAAGCTCTTTTTAAGAGAGAAGGAACCGATTTCATTTCCGGTAGAGCAGCAGGATGAGGAAGAATCCACAAGAAATAGAGATACAAAGAAACAAGTCAAACTTTTAGCAAATGTTTAACTTTCTCTTGAGCCTTCATTGCATATGAGGGGAAATATTCTAAAAGATTAGGGCAAGGCAGGAAAGCTGAGAGTGGTCCTTCATTTTAGGCATGCAAGACCATCTTCAGGAATACTGCAGCAACCTTCAGAACAATGTGGACAGAAAAAGTGACTTGATAAAAATGCCTCCAAGGCATCTGACCCTATACAGTATGTAAGATAGCTTCTCTTCAAAGGCTAGTGTAAGGATAGCTGAGTGGAAATAGATCTTCCAAGGTACAGTGATCTGAGGGTAAGACTGGAGACCAAAGACAACACCCTAGTCACCCAAAAAGGCTGGCAGCTTTCCTGAAAATGAAATTTTCTCAAGGTTCAGAAAGCTGGCAATGAAATACAGTTTCTTAAGAGCTCAGATACTAAGTTTGCCAGAATTGTAGTCCTGATTCTGCTCTCAAAACATTTGAAGTTAGTGGTAAACTAAATCTAAGTTGCAACAAAGGCCAAACCCAGACCAACTAGAGATTAAATTAGCTTAATCATCACAAACTGCAGTCTACCAGAAAAATAGAATGTCCAATTGGGGAGATAATATGTACTTCAGTCTCTACTGTTCTTTTACATATAATTCATGCATACCATTTAAAAATGCACAGAGAGGCAGGAAAATGAAATTCCCTAGTCAAGAGAGAAACAAAGAATGGAAGTAGACCCAGTGAGTACTTAGATATTGAAATCACAGAAAGGACTTTAAGATATACATAGACAAATATTTTAATGAATCTAGGAGAGAAGTTGGACATATACTCTAAAAGATGGAGAATTTCACCAGAGAGATAGAGACCATGAAAAGAGACAAGTGGGTCTACAGAGGCTTCCTCTCTAGTGTTCAGCTAAGTAATAATCAGCACATGTATATGAGAAAGTTATCTAAGTGTATTTGTCAAGGTTCCCCACAGAAACAGGCTGAGATCATCTGAAAGAGGCAAAGCTATCAATCTCTGGAACTTCCACAGAGCCAACACAAGATTATGCTCTTATTATCCAGAGAGGAAAAAATCTTCATAAGTTGTGTCACTCCAGTAGAATACTCAAAAGGGTATTACCTCCATAGTAGGGCAAAATTAAGCTTAAAGGGCTCTGTGATCTCAACTATCAAACTTATAAATAAGTCTTGAAATAATCAGTTTACAAGAAACTTAACTGTACCCTAGAGAAAAATTTAAGAATATTTATAAGAATTCAATAAGATATTCAAAAGGTAAAATGTTACAATTAAAATTCCAATTAAATAAGTCCAGCCATATGGCTGGGCGTGGTGGCTGACAACTGTAATACCAGCACTTTGGGAGGCCAAGGCCTGTGGATCACGAGGTCAGGAGATCGAGACTATCCTGGTTAACACAGTGAAACCCCATGTCTACTAAAAATACAAAAAAATTAGCTGGGCATGGTGGCGGGCACCTGTAGTCCCAGCTACTCAGGAGGCTGAGGCAGGAGAATGGCATGAACCCGTGAGGTGGAGCTTGCAGTGAGCCGAGATCGTGCCACTGCACTCCAGCCTGGGTGACACAGTGAGACTCCATCTCAAAAAAAAAAAAAAAAAAAAAAAAGTGCAGCCATACAAAGAAATAGGAAAATGTGATTCATAATGAGGAGAGAATGCAATCAATAGAAACAGACAGAAATGATATGGATGATAAAATCAATAGGCAAAGGCATTAAAAGTTATAACTATTACCTATATGTTTAAAAAGATATAAAAATATTTAAACATGTTAGGAGAGATAAAGATATAAGAAGGAAAAAATCAAGTTTCAAAAGATTCTTTTAAAGTCTGAAATAAAAATACACTAGATGGGATTAATAGCAAATTAGAAATTGCAGAAGAAAAGATTAGTAAACTTGAAGATGTAGCAATAGAAATTATACAAAATGAAATACAAAGAAAAAAAGCCTGAAAAGGGGAACAGAGCATGAGGGATCTGGGAGACAACCTCAAGTGGCCTAATTTATGTGTAATTGGAATCATCTAAGGGGAGTAAGGGATGTACAGAAGAATATTTGAAGAAACGATGATCAATATTTTTCCATTTGACAAAAACTATAAACCCACAGATCTAAATGAGGCAGGATAGGTAGTCAAGCAAGTAATCATTTCCTTGGGACATGGCAAATGTGGCAACCACGTTATCAACACAAAGAGTTCCAGCACTCACATTATAGTCAAGCTCATCCAAGTAGGACTTACTTGTCCTCAGACTGATCCTTTGCTGATTATAATAGTAAAAAACATACCCACCGGGTGCAGATTTAAAATGCTAATAAGACATGTGATGTATAAACAAGCATGTACAGCAACTGAGCGTATGCACCCAGAGGACCACCCCAAACATACTTACTAGTAACACCTCCTCTCTCTTCCTTATGAATAACCATTTAAGACCCCAATAAAGGGAGTCTCCTCAGAGCCAGTCTTTGCTAACTTACCTCTTGAGCAGCCCTAACTTATCTTTTCAAATGTATCTTCACTTAGCTTTAGAGTGTTCTTTCTCTTTTGCAATAAACTGCTTTCTACTATTTTTCTACTGCAGTGTGTCTCTTATTTAAATTAGTTTAAACTAAGAAAACAAGAACCAAGGACTCTCAATCACTGTCAACGTTAGAAGGTGGACAAAAGTAGCACAATAATTATGAAGAAAACTACACCAAGGAACAAGGCAATCACATTACTTAAAACCAGCAATAAAGGGAAAATCTTAAAAGCAGGTTGGAAAAAGACACACATGAACAGAAGAATTATAGTAAGGATAAAATAACATATCCTGTCAGTAAAAAGCAAGCCAGAAAATAGTGAACAGAAGCTTTAAAATACTAAAAGAAAAATTTGTCAACCTAGAAATCTCTGCCCAGAATAAATATTTTACAAATGTGAAGGTAAAATATATTTTTTAGCCGAAAAGTCTGAAAGAAGTAGTTGGTAGCAAAACTTCCATTATATGCAATTTTTAAACAAGTTTTAGGGTGCTGCTAAAGCAGTGCTGAGGGTAAGATTTATACCACTAAATGCTTACAGTTAGCTTTTAGGAAAAAATGTCTCAAATTAATAATCTAAGCTCTCACTTCTAGAAAATAAAAAAGCAGAGCAAAATGAAACAAAAGCAAGCAAAGAAAAGAAAATAATAAAGAACAGAAATCTATGAAATTAAAAACAGAAAAAAATCCAAGTCCTGTTACTTTGAGATCAAAAATATTGGTAAACCTTTAGCCAGACTAATTTGTAAAAAAGACACAAATTATCCAGAAGAGAGAGAACATCACTACAGATCCTACAGTTAAGAAGACACTAGGGAAATATTATGAAGAACTTCATGGCAACAAATTTGGCAATCTAGCTAAAATGAAAAAATTACTTGAAAAACACAAACTACTAAAGCTATCTAAAGATAAATTAGGCAAAAAAAAGACTCCATATTAAAGATATAGAATTTGTAGTTAAAAATCTTACCACCAAGAAAACTTCAGGCCCAGATAAATTCACTAGTAAATTATATCAAACATTTAGGAAAAGAGTAATATAAATTCCATATAAATACTTCCAGAAAACTGAAGAAAAATAAAACCTCCCTATGCAATGAATAAGGCTAGCACTTCTCTGACATAAAAATCAGAAAACGTAAGTATTATTTAAAAAGAAAACAAAAGACCAATGTTAACAATAACGATAAATGTGAAAATTATTAACAAGTTTTAGCTAATAGAATCTAACAATATTTTAAAATATAAACTATTGCCAAGTGGGGTCTATCTTTTTATCTTATTAGGAAATATTGGTTGAATTTTTAAAATGTGATTAATATTACTCACCGTATTAACAAAGTAGAAACAAATGATCATCTCTACAGTTGAAGAGACCATTTATCTTACTTTGCTTATAACAGAATACCTAAAACTGGGTAATTTGTTTTAAAAAGGAAATTTGTTTCTTACAGGTATAGAGGTTGAAATGTCAAAAGGTAAGGCACTGCATCTGGTGAGGGTCTTCTTGCTCCTGTAGTTAAACTTTCTGTAGTGTCCCAGGTTGATGCAGGGCATCACATGGCAAGGGGGCTGAGCATTCTAATGTATTATGCTCAGATTTCTCTTTCTCTTCTTATAAATTCACTAGTTTCACTCTCATGGTAACCCACTAATCAATAAATCCTTTAATCCATTAATCCACAAATAAATTAATCCATTCATGAGGACAGAGCTCTCATAATTGAACCACCTCTTTTTTTTTTTTTAGTACAATTTCCATTTTATTTTTCTCCATAGTCTGTCTTCAGTCTTTAAGAACTCAGCTCCTTACATGGGCTTTGGTGGGGGACGTGGGCAGCACTCGCAGGTCTAAATCGGGGTGGGGGTGTTCAGTCCTTGTGGGCTTCATGAGATCTATTCCTGACTACTTTGCTGTGAATTGCACAACTCACACAGTAATGTAGCTTCACATACAGCTTGGGAAGCACATAGGCATTGAAGACGCTCGCTTCAGAAATGTCCCTGACTGCTGCGGCCTCCACTATGTTTCAAATGACGAATTTCTTAATGGCCTTGTCCTTGGGCAGGCATCAGGCACAGTTAGTGCAGCAAATAGGCTGCACGTGGCTGCGGCCCTTTTTGGCACGACCGTTGTTCCTTCTTTTCTTTGTCATCTTGGAGGCACGCACCGGAGAGCTGAATCACCTCTTAAAGACCATAACTCTCAATACTACTGCATTGGGGATTAAATTTCAACATGCATTTTAGAGGGAGCATTCAAACCATACCACCATTTGACATAATCCATCATTTACGTCTGAAAACAAAAAACAAAAGAGCTCTTGGAAAATTTGGAAAATAAAAAAACTTACCTAACCTGGTAGAAGACATCCCTGAAAGAACTCCATAGCTAACATCACATAATTATGAAAGACTTAATTCTTCCTTTTAATATCAGGAAAAAGACAAAGATATCCATAGTCATCAATATTTTTCAATATTGTACTAAAGTTCTAATCAGTGCAATAAGATGAAAAAAAGAAATAAAATTTATCCAAATTAAAAATGAAGAGACTAACATTATCCTCAGCCAACATTTATCTACATAGAAAATCCTATGGAATCAACAAAAATGCTATTAGAACTAATAAATGACTTTAGATTGAAATAAATTGATATACCATGTTGTAGAATACCAAGTCCATATAAAAAATACTTAGGGTAAATATGACAGGAAATATGTAAGATTTATTACAAGTTTCAGCACATTTAGCATTAATCACTAAGTCAGGTGCTCTCTGACCTGCTTCCTCAGAGTTGTTTGGTGCCTGTTGCCTCAAAATCATCGAGATCCTATTACAAGATTATCTTTCCCCTTATCTACTCTATAGATAATATCTTGAACATTATAAAACATTACATTTTCCATTTGAGACATTCTTTCAGGTCATGCATACTAATGAAACTAATGATGTCAGCTGGTCTGAAGGACCCCACAGGAGCTGACTCACAAAATAATACAGTTTCCACATCCAGAGTACTTCATCTCCTTTACCCCAACCAATCAATGACCCAAATTTTCTAGTCCCTTGCCCTCCATGATCCTTTTAAAAACTCCAGCCCAGAAATCCTCAGGGAGCTGATTTAACGGTCTTTTCCGATGACCTCACTCATTGCCCTGTGATCATTAGACTCTTCCTTTGCTGCAAACCCTACTGTCTCAGGGTAATTGGTCTGTTACTGTGTGATAGGTATATGAACCTGTTGGTCCTATAACAAATTCTCTCCCAAATTAATTTATAGGTTCAATACAATCCTAATCAAAATGAACAGCAGGGTTTTTTTCCCTTACAAATTAAAAAAATAGTTTCTGTAAGTTATATGAAAATGTAATGGGACTACATTGGCAAATCAACTTTCTAAAAGAACTAAAACAGCTTTAAAAATAACAAGGAAAACCCAATTTAAAATTTTAATACTTATTGTAAAGCTAGAATAATTGATTCTGCATGGTTTGGAAAAACAAGATATATTCAGCAATGAAACAGGATAGAAAATCAAGTAATAGACATGCATATATGTGGTCAATCGATGTTCAACAAAGCTGCCGTGGCAATTCAGTAGAGGAAAAGCAATCTCTTCAAGATACATTGCTGGAACAATTGGAGAGCCATCTACAAATGAACTTCAATCTTTATCTACCTCAACAAGAAACACAGAATAGATGAGAAAACAAATGTGGGAGCTAAAAATGTAAATATTCTAGAAGTAATCAGGATAAAGTCTTAATGATCTTATGTTTAGCAAATATTTCTTAAGAATCAAAAAACACAAAAAGAAAATTTCAATAAGTTGGAATTCATAAAAATGTTAAACATTGCTTTTGAAGTCACTGTTAGTAGCCACAGTCTGGGAGAAAATAGTTCAAAAATATGTATCTGAGAAATAACTTATATCGAGAATGTATTAAGAACTGTTACAACTCAAAAATTAGAAGACAAAAAAATTTTAAATTTTAAAAATGGGGAAAGATTTGAATAGACACTTTTCAAAAAAAGATAATTCAAATGGCAAATGAGGTAAAAATGGCAAAAAAATGCTCAACATCATTAATCATTAGGGAACATGAAACTGAAAATGATTTTTAAAGAAAGGACGTGGTAATTTAATTGAGAAATAAGAACTTTATCTACAAATAATTCTGGAACAACTGGTCCTTTCTAAGAAAACACAAGAATTTCAACCTTACTCTCTCCTTGTAAACAAAAACTAATTCAAAATAAACGATAGACCTAGAAGTAAAATTTTAGAAATTCCAGAAGAAAACTAATTAGAGAAAAAGTTTTGTGACATGTTACTCAAAAAGTATAAAACATAAAAGTTGGATAAATTATAATTCATTAAAATCATTAACTGCTCTTCCAAAGACACCATTAAGAAATGGTCAATAAACAAATGAAAATATGCTCAGCGTCATTCATCACCTGAAAAATATAAGTTAAAACCACAACCGTGGGCTGGGTGCAGTGGCTGACACCTATAATCCCAGCACTTTGGGAGGCCAAGGTGGGCAGATCACTTGAGGTCAGCAGTTCGAGACCATTCTGGCCAACAGGGGGAAACCCCATCTCTACTAAAAATGCAAAAGTTAGCCAGGTGTGGTGGTGTATATGTGTGGTCTCTGCTACTCAGGAGGCTGAGGCACAAGAATTGCTTGAACCTAAGGTGGAGGTTGCAGTGAGCCAAGATCATGCCACTGCACTCCAGCCTGGGTGGTGGAGTAAGACCCTGTCTCACACACACACACCATAAAAACCCCTCACAATGGTATACTATTGTATGCACATTAGAATGGCTACAATTTTAAAAGACTGGCAAATCTAATTGTTGATGAGGTTGTGGAGCAATAAGAATTCACATGCATTATTGGTGGGATTGTAAAGTGGTAAAATCACTTAAAAAAATAAACCGTGAATTTCTAAAATGATCACAAATATAAATACCATACAACTCAGCAATCTTATTCTTAGATATATACTCAAGAAAAATATAAACCCATATCCACACCAAAATTTCTACTCAAATATTCACAGTGGCTATATTCATAATAGCCCAAAACTAGAAACAACCCAAATGTCCTTCCACTGTAGTATATCCATACAATGGAATACTGCTAAGGAATAAAAAGGAACCAATAATGAATACTAATGACAACATGGATGCATCTCAAAATAATTATACTGTATCTTATTATTAATTATTATATTAATTGTGCTCTGACTTATTATTAAGATACAGACAAGAGTACATAAAATTCCCTTTATATGAAACTCTATAAAAGTCAAATAGAGAAAAATCAAAATATTCAAAAGTTTATCCTTTTGAAAAATTAAAATATTGGTAAACCCCTTGCAAAAATCAGCAATAAAAAACAAAACAGGCTGGGCATGGTGGCTTATGCCTGTAATCTCAACACTTCAGGAGGCCAAGGCAGCCAGATCACTTGAAGTCAAGAGTTCGAGACCAGCCTGGTCAACGTGGCAAAACCCAATCTGTACTAAAAATACAAAAAGTAGCCAGGTGTGGTGGCACATTCCTGTAATCTCAGCTACTCAGGAGGCTGAGGCATGAGAATTGCTTGAACCCGGATGTGGAGGTTACAGTGAGCCAAGATCACGCCACTGCACTCTAGCCTGGGCAACAGAGCGAGACTCCATCTCAAAAACAGGCAAAAAAAAAAAAAAAAAATTGTCACTCCATACCTGACTCCAGTGACTAATACTAATTTTCAGATGGATTATAAATTCCAGCATTAGCTAGAACTCCAAACTTGTAAAAGAAAACAAAACAGAATATCTTTGTAACCTAGAGATAGTTAAATAATTTTGTTTTTTAACCACTAACCAGAAAAAAAATAGGCAAGCCACAGACTGGAAAAAATATTGATAGGTAGGTAGGTAGGTAGGTAGATAGATAGATAGATAGATAGATAGATAGATAGATAGATGAATGATAGATAGATAGATAGATAGATAGATAGATAGATAGATAAATAGAAAAATGGATAGATAGATAGACAGCTAGGACAAAGGACTTGCATAAAGGACATATGGATATTCTCAATCTGTTACACATGAATAACAAGAAAAAAACAACCCAATAGAAAGGTAGACAAAGTACTAAAAAGAAACCCTTTACCAGTGTTGATCACAAGATTGATCACCTGGAAAGAGGCTTAGCATCATTAGTTATCAGGAACACACAAATTGAAACCAAAATGAAACACCATTATGTGCCCACAACGTGTCTAAAATAAAATTTTAAAAATGTCAATAATACTAAATCTTGGCAAACGTGGAATAATGAAAACTTTTATACATTGCTTATGGCAGAGTAAAATGTTAAAAGCACTTTGGTTAACTGTTTCTTTTTTTCTGATAATGTTAAGCATAGATCTATTCTATGACCCAGCAACCCACTCCTATATTACTCAAAAGAATTGAAAACATATGTCTACTGAAAGACAAACACAATACTATCATAAAGGTGTTACTCATAATAATTCAATATTGGAAGCAGCTCAAATGTCCATCAACAAGAAAAAAGACAATGGCATTGTTGTATGTTTAGACAATGAGTGCTATTCATCAATTAAAAAGGAGTGAAATACTGACATACACAACAACATGGATCAATTTCCAAATATTATTTTATGTGAAAGAAAGCAGATCCAGAAGGATACAGACTGGATAATCCCATTATAAGAAATCCAAGAATAGGCAAAACTCACTACAATGAGAGCAATAAAAAAGATTTACCTCTGGAGGGTGGAGGAATTGATAGAAAAGGGGAAGGATCAGTATTATCTGTTAAACGTTTAGAACTAGCTGGGGCGGTGGGTGGGTGAAAGTTTTGATTTGTAGCATTTGTTGATTTTTATGCTGTGAATACTTCCAGTCTCAAGGTATCTAGCTGCCAATGTGATATGACTGAACTAGGAGTTAGGAATGCATGTGAGCAGTTGACTCCCACAGCCCCAGAGAGCTGGCTCCAGCATGCCACTGGGAGGAGATGAAGAAACATTTGTTGGTAATAGAAACATTCTAATTCTTCTTCTGGGATGTGGTTATATGGGTATATAAAATTGTCAAAAGTCAACCTGGGGGTGGAGCCAAGATGGCCGAACAGAAACAGCTCTGGTCTACAGCTCCCAGTGTGAGCGACACAGAAGATGGTTGGTTTCTGCATTTCCATCTAAGGTACCAGGTTCATCTACCCAGGGGGTGCCAGACAGTGGGCGCAGGACAGTGGGTGCAGCGCACCATGCGTGAGCTGAAGCAGGGCGAGGCATTGCCTCACTCGGGAAGCGCAAGGGGTCAGGGAGTCCCCTTTCCTAGTTAAAGAAAGGGATGACAGACGCCACCTGGTAAATCAGGTCACTCCTACCCTAATACTGTGCTTTTCGGACGGGCTTAAAAAATGGCGCACCAGGAGATTATATCCCGCACCTGGCTCAGAGGGTCCTACGCCCACGGAGTCTCGCTGATTGCTAGCACACCAGTCTGAGATCAAACTGCAAGGTGGCAGGGAGGCTGGGGGAGGGGCGCCCGCCATTGCCCACGCTTGCTTAGGTAAACAAAGCAGGCAGGAAGCTCAAACTGGGTGGAGCCCACCACAGCTCAAAGAGGCCTGCCCGCCTCTGTAGGCTCCACCTCTGGGGGCAGGGCACAGACAAACAAAAAGACAGCAGTAACCTCTGCAGACTTAAATGTCCCTGTCCGACAGCTTTGAAGAGAGCGGTGGTTCTCCCAGCACACAGCTAGAGATCTGAGAATGGGCAGACTGCCTCCTCAAGTGGGTGCCTGACCCCCGACCCCCAAGCAGCCTAACTGGGAGGCAACCTGCAGTAGGGGCAGACTGACACCTCACACAGCCAGGTACTCCTCTGAGACAAAACTTCAAGAGGAACAATCAGACAGCAGCATTTGCGGTTCACGAAAATCCGCTGTTCTGTAGCCACCACTGCTCATACCCAGGCAAACAGGGTCTGGAGTGGACCTCTAGCAAACTCCAACAGACCTGCGGCTGAGGGTCCTGTCTGTTAGAAGGAAAACTAACAAATAGAAAGGACATCCACACCAAAAACCCATCTGTACATCACCATCATCAAAGACCAAAAGTAGATAAAACCACAAAGATGGGGAAAAAACAGAGCAGAAAAACTGGAAACTCTGAAAAGCAGAGCACCTCTCCTCCTCCAAAGGAACGCAGCTCCTCACCAGCAATGGAACAAAGCTGGACAGAGAATGACTTTGACGAGTTGAGAGAAGAAGGCTTCAGACGATCAAACTACTCTGAGTTACGGGAGGAAATTCAAACCAAAGGCAAAGAAGTTGAAAACTTTGAAAAAAATTTAGAAGAATGTATAACTAGAATAACCAATACAGAGAAGTGCTTAAAGGAGCTGATGGAGCTGAAAGCCAAGGCTCGAGAATTACGTGAAGAATGCAGAAGCCTCAGGAGCTGATGTGATCAACTGGAAGAAAGGGTATCAGCAATGGAAGATGAAATGAATGAAATGAAGTGAGAAGGGAAGTTTAGAGAAAAAAGAATAAAAAGAAACGAACAAAGCCTCCAAGAAATATGGGACTACATGAAAAGACCAAATCTACGTCTGATTGGTGTACCTGAAAGTGATGGGGAGAATGGAACCAAGTTGGAAAACACTCTGCAGGATATTATCCAGGAGAATTTCCCCAATCTAGCAAGGCAGGCCAACATTCAGATTCAGGAAATACAGAGAACGCCACAAAGATACTCCTCGAGAAGAGCAACTCCAAGACACAATTGTCAGATTCACCAAAGTTGAAATGAAGGAAAAAATGTTAAGGGCAGCCAGAGAGAAGGGTCCGGTTACCCACAAAGGGAAGCCCATCAGACTAACAGCTGATCTCTCAGCAGAAACTCTACAGGCCAGAAGAGAGTGGGGGCCAATATTCAACATTCTTAAAGAAAAGAATTTTCAACCCAGAATTTCATATCCAGCCAAACTAAGCTTCATAAGTGAAGGAGAAATAAAATCCTTTACAGACAAGCAAATGCTGAGAGATTTTGTCACCACCAGGCCTGCCCTAAAAGAGCTCCTGAAGGAAGCACTAAACATGGAAAGGAACAACCGGTACCAGCCACTGCAAAAACATGCCAAATTGTAAAGACCATCAAGGCTAGGAAGAAACTACATCAACTAACGAGCAAAATGACCAGCTAACATCATAATGACAGGATCAAATTCACACATAACAATATTAACTTTAAATGTAAATGGACTGAGTGCTCCAATTAAAAGACACAGACTGGCAAATTGGATAAAGAGTCAAGACCCATCAGTGTGCTGTATTCAGGAAACCCATCTCACGTGCAGAGACACACATAGGCTCATAATAAAAGGATGGAGGAAGATCTACCAAGCCAATGGAAAACAAAAAAAGGCAGGGGTTGCAATCCTAGTCTCTGATAAAACAGACTTTAAACCAACAAAGATCAAAAGAGACAAAGAAGGCCATTACATAATGGTAAAGGGATCGGTTCAACAAGAAGAGCTATCCTAAATATATATGCACCCAATACAGGAGCACCCAGATTCATAAAGCAAGTCCTGAGTGACCTACAAAGAGACTTAGACTCCCACACAATAATAATGGGAGACTGTAACACCCCACTGTCAATATTCGACAGATCAACGAGACAGAAAGTTAACAAGGATACCCAGGAATTGAACTCAGCTCTGCACCAAGCAGACCTAATAGACATCTACAGAACTCTCCACCCCAAATCAACAGAATATTCATTTTTTTCAGCACCACACCACACCTATTCCAAAATTGACCACATACTTGGAAGTAAAGCTCTCCTCAGCAAATGTAAAAGATCAGACATTATAACAAACTGTCTCTCAGACCACAGTGCAATCAAACTAGAACTCAGGATTCAGAAACTCACTCAAAACCTCTCAACTACATGGAAACTGAATAGCCTGCTCCTGAATGAGTACTGGGTACATAACGAAATGAAGGCACAAATAAAGATGTTCTTTGAAACCAATAAGAACAAAGACACAACATACCAGAATCTCTGGGACACATTCAAAGCAGTGTGTAGAGGGAAATTTATAGCACTAAATGCCCACAAGAGAAAGCAGGAAAGATCCAAAATTGACACCCTAACATCACAATTAAAAGAACTAGAAAAGCAAGAGCAAACACATTCAAAAGCTAGCAGAAGTCAAGAAATAACTAAAATCAGAGCAGAACTGAAGGAAATAGAGACACAAAAAACCCTTCAAAAAATTAATGAATCCAGGAGCTGGTTTTTTCAAAGGATCAACAAAATTGATAGACCGCTAGCAAGACTAATAAAGAAG
Source organism: Gorilla gorilla gorilla (assembly GCF_029281585.2). Taxonomy (NCBI): domain Eukaryota; kingdom Metazoa; phylum Chordata; class Mammalia; order Primates; family Hominidae; genus Gorilla; species Gorilla gorilla. The sequence goes on along the minus strand of NC_073224.2, from coordinate 48,072,558 downwards.
AAAAGAGAGAAGAATCAAATAGACGCAATAAAAAATGATAAAGGGGATATCACCACCGATCCCACAGAAATACAAACTACCATCAGAGAATACTACAAACACCTCTACACAAATAAACTAGAAAATCTAGAAGAAATGGATACATTCCTCGACACATACACCCTCCCAAGACTAAACCAGGAAGAAGTTGAATCTCTGAATAGACCAATAACAGGATCTGAAATTATGGTAGTAATAAATAACTTACCAACCAAAAAGAGTCCAGGACCAGATGGATTCACAGCCGAATTCTACCAGAGGTACAAGGAGGAACTGGTACCATTCCTTCTGAAACTATTCCAATCAATACAAAAAGAGGGAATCCTCCCTAAATCATTTTATGAGGCCAGCATCATCCTGATACCAAAGCCGGGCAGAGATACAACCAAAAAAGAGAATTTTAGACCAATATCCTTGATGAACATTGATGCAAAAATCCTCAATAAAATACTGGCAAACCAAATCCAGCAGCACATCAAAAAGCTTATCCACCATGATCAAGTGGGTGTCATCCCTGGGATGCAAGGCTGGTTCAGTATACACAAATCAATAAATGTAATCCAGCATATAAACAGAACCGAAGACAAAACCACATGGTTATCTCAATAGATGCAGAAAAGGCCTTTGACAAAATTCAACAACCCTTCATGCTAAAAACTCTCAATAAATTAGGTATTGATGGGACGTATCTCAAAATAATAAGAGCTATCTATGACAAACCCACAGCCAATATCATACTGAATGGTCAAAAACTGGAAGCATTCCCTTTGAAAACTGGCACAAGACAGGGATGCCCTCTCTCACCACCCCTATTCAACATAGTGTTGGAAGTTCTGGCCAGGGCAATTAGGCAGGAGAAGGAAATAAAGGGTATTCAATTAGGAAAAGAGGAAGTCAAATTGTCCCTGTTTGCAGATGACATGATTGTATATCTAGAAAACCCCATTGTCTCAGCCCAAAGTCTCCTTAAGCTGATAAGCAACTTCAGCAAAGTCTCAGGATACAAGATCAATGTACAAAAATCACAAGCATTCCTATACACCAACAACAGACAAACCGAGAGCCAAATCATGAGTGAACTCCCATTCACAATTGCTTCAAAGAGAATAAAATACCTAGGAATCCAACTTACAAGGGATGTGAAGGACCTCTTCAAGGAGAACTACAAACCACTGCTCAATGAAATAAAAGAGGATACAAACAAATGGAAGAACATTCCATGCTCATGGGTAGGAAGAATCAATTTCGTGAAAATGGCCATACTGCCCAAGGTAATTTATAGATTCAATGCCATCCCCATCAAGCTACCAATGACTTTCTTCACAGAATTGGAAAAAACTACTTTAAAGTTCATATGGCACCAAAAAAGAGCCCACATCGCCAAGTCAATCCTAAGCCAAAAGAACAAGACTGGAGGCATCACACTACCTGACTTCAAACTATACTACAAGGCTACAGTAACCAAAACAGCATGGTATTGGTACCAAACAGAGATATAGATCAATGGAACAGAACAGAGCCCTCAGAAATAACGCCGCATATCTACAACTATCTGATCTTTGACAAACCTGAGAAAAACAAGCAATGGGGAAAGGATTCCCTATTTAATAAATGGTGCTGGGAAAACTGGCTAGCCCTAGGTAGAAAGCTGAAACTGGATCCCTTCCTTACACCTTATACAAAAATTAATTCAAGATGGATTAAAGACTTAAACATTAGACCTAAAACCATAAAAACCCTAGAAGAAAACCTAGGCATTACCATTCAGGACATAGGCATGGGCAAGGACTTCATGTCTAAAATACCAAAAGCAATGGCAACAAAAGCCAAAATTGACAAATGGGATCTAATTAAACTTAAGGGCTTCTGCACAGCAAAAAAACTACCATCAGAGTGAACAGGCAACCTACAAAATGGGAGAACATTTTTTGCAACCTACGCATCTGACAAAGGGCTAATATCCAGAATCTACAATGAACTCAAACAAATTTACAAGAAAAAAACAACCCCATCAAAAAGTGGGCAAAGGACATGAATAGACACTTCTCAAAAGAAGACATTTATGCAGCCAAAAAACACATGAAAAAATGCTCACCATCACTGGCTATCAGAGAAATGCAAATCAAAACCACAATGAGATACCATCTCACACCAGTTAGAATGGCAATCATTAAAAAGTCAGGCAACAACAAGTGCTGGAGAGGATTTGGAGAAATAGGAACACTTTTACACTGTTGGTGGGACTGTAAACTAGTTCAACCATTGTGGAAGTCAGTATGGCGATTCTTCAGGGATCTAGAACTAGAAATACCATTTGACCCAGCCATCCCGTTACTGGGTATATACCCAAAGGACTATAAATCATGCTGCTATAAAGACAGATGCACACGTATGTTTATTGCGGCACTATTCACAATAGCAAAGACTTGGAACCAACCCAAATGTCCAACAATGATAGACTGGATTAAGAAAATGTGGCACATATACACCATGGAATACTATGCAGCCATAAAAAATGATGAGTTCATGTCCTTTGTAGGGACATGGATGAAATTGGAAATCATCATTCTCAGTTAACTGTCGCAAGAACAAAAAACCAAACATCGCATATTCTCACTCATAGGTGGGAATTGAACAATGAGATCACATGGACACAGGAAGGGGAACATCACACTCTCGGGACTGTTGTGGGGTGGGGGTAGGGGGGAGGGATAGTTTTAGGAGATATACCTAATGCTAAATGACGAGTTAATGGGTGCAGCACACGCCCATGGCACATGTATACATATGTAACTAACCTGCATGTTGTGCACATGTACCCTAAAACTTAAAGTATAATAATAATAAAAAATTGTCAAAGGTCATCATATTTATTAGAAATTTGAAATCTGTGCATTTTTGTATGTCAGTTGCATTTCAGTTTTTTAAAAAGTGATAAGTGGCACATGCTAGTTAAAAAGAAAAGACTTGCCACTGGAGTTGTCTTCAGGCCAACACTGTAACATGCCAGAATATCTCAGTATAACAAACAACCCCCAAATTTAATGGCTTAAAGCAATGACATCATTTATTTTGCTCAAGGGCAAAATATTTATTGTCATTATCAAATGAAATATCATTTATTTTGTGCAGGGCTTAGCAGGGATAGCTCATGTCTGCTTCGCTTATATTAGCTACATCAGTTCCAAGGCTGGACATTAGAATCATCTCTCACTCACTCAAATATCTGATAGTGGATACTGGGGCTTACACGTGACCTCTTAATGTGGCCTGGGCTTTCTTACAAACCTGAGCCCAGGTTCTAAGAGTGAATATCCAAGAGAAGAGAAGCCAGACAGAAGCTGTATCATCTTTTCTAACCTAGCCGGGGAAGTCACACTGCTTCCCTCCTAGTTCATTCTATTTGTCAGAGCAGCCACAAGCCTGCCCAGGTTTAAGAGATGGGGAAATAGACTTCACCTCTTCATGGGGAATGCCAAAATGCTAGAAGAATATATGAGACCGGAAATATTGTTGCAACTATTCTGAAAAATACATTCTGCCATAGACTGTTATCTGGCATTATACCCCTCCCTCTTACATAGAAAATACTCAAGGCTCTTCCCAGAATCTTCCAAAACTCATCCTACCCCCAAAAGATGTATAGATATACTTTTTTAAAAAGACATCCCATTTCAGCATTATATTTTAAATGTAGAGAAGATTCAGAATCTTGTTATCTAAGTCAGATACAGGGATAGGGAAGGCTCCTTCAGTCTGATCCTCAAGAATTCCAAGTACGAATAACTGGGAAATAGAGATGAGTTATCTGTACCCTACACACCTAATAACCTAAATTGTGTGACAAGCATGAGATAATCGTAATGGATGTCTCGTTAGTAAAGTGGGAAAACTGGAAGCATCCAGTAACTACTGGTTCATAGCAAATGTGAAATACTTGCCAATCCTTGATTAAGGCTCTGTTCTACTTCCTGAGAGTGAATGATTCACTATTCCCCTTGGCTCCGTTCTCTGGGCTCTTTTCTCTGGGCTCTTCCTTGTGCCCTCTGTTTGGCTGGTTCTTGCCTGTAGTCATTCTAGAGTCCAAAGGCCTCTTTCTTTTTCTTTTTTTTTTTTAACGTAAAACTACAAACTTTGTTCATATTTTCCAAGTTTTTCCTTTAATTTTCCATGAATGCCCTGAAATTTCTGGATCTAATTCAGGATACCTCATTGCGTTTAGTCATCTCTTTAGTCTCCTTCAATCTGTGACAGTTTTTCAGCCTTTCACAATCTTGACACTTTTTAAAATTTAAAATAAAGTTTTACTGAGATATAATTTGCATACCATACAATTTACCCACTAAAGTGTACAATGAAATGTTGTTTTAAATAATTTCAAAGAGCTTTGCAATCTTTGTACAATCTGATTTTAAAACATTTTAATCACCCCAAAAAGAAGCCTCATACCCAATTGTATTCATTGCTCGTTTCTCTGCCCTAAAAACCTCCCAGCTGTAGGCAACTACTAACTACATATACATTTCCATATACATTTCAGAAATATATTGTCAAGTACTATAAGACAGCTATGATTTTGATAGGAATTGTATTGAATCTATAGATCAGTTAGAGTATATCACCATCTTTACAATATTAAGACTTCGAATCCATGAACATATGATGTATTTCTGTTTATTTAGATCTTCTGAATTAATCAATGATGTTTTGTAGTTTTAAGAGTATAACTTTTGAACTTTTTCTGTTACATTTATTCCTAGGTATGTTATTCCCCTAGACGCAATTTTAATGGAATTTTATACTTAATCTCATTTTCAGATTATTTGTTGCTAGCATATAGAAATACAATGAATTTTTATACATTGATCTTGGGACTTTATACATTCACTCTTGGGACTTGGTTTTTCTGGACATTTAGTATAAATAAAATTATAAAATATGTGATCTTTTGTGTCTGGCTTCTTTCACTCAGTGTATTGTTTTCATAGTTTATATATGTTGTAGCAGATATCTACTGAATGAGCTACTGTTCCTTCTTTTCTATTACTAAATAAAATTCTGTTGGACCAGGATGCCACATTTCACTTATCTATTTGTCAGTTGATAGACTTTGAGGTTGTTTTCCCCTCTTGGCTATTATGAATAATGCTGCTATGAACATTTTTGTAGACATTTTTTCTGGTGGAAGTATGTTTCCGTTTTGGAGGAGTATATGCCAATGAGTGGAATTGCTGGGTCGTATGGTAACTTTATGTTTAACATTTTGAGGGACTGCCAAACTGTTCTTCAAAGCAGCTGCACCATTTTACATGCCATCAGCAATGTGTGAAGGTTGCAATTTCTGCACATTCTTTCCTACACTTATTATCTGTCTTTTTGATTACAGCTATCCTGATGGGTGTGATATGGCATCTCATTGTGGTTTGGATTTGCATTTCCTAATGGCAAATGATGTTGAGCATATTTTTATGTCCTTATTGGCCATTTGTGAATCTTTTTTTGAGAAATGTCTATTCAAATCCTTTGCCCATTTGTAAATTGGGTTATCTTTTTATTGTTGAGTACTAAAAGTTATTTATATATTCTGGATACAATTCGCTTAACAGATATATGACTTGCAAATACTTTCTCTAATTCTTTGGGGTTTCTTTCCCCTTTCTTGATGACATGGTTTATAGTATAAAAGTATTCAATTTTGATAAAATCCAATTTATCAATTTTTTAGTTTGTTACTTTTGCTTTTGGTGTCATATCTAAGAAACCATTACCTAAACCAAGATCACAAAGATTTACTTCTATGTTTTCTTCCAAGAGTTTTCTACTTTCAATCCTTAAATTTAAGTCCGCAATCCATTATGTGATAATTTTGTGTGTGGTGTATTTTTGCATATGAATATCCAGTTGTTCCAACACCATTTCTTAAAAAGACTACTATTTTCCCATTGAATTGTCACAAATCAATTGATCATAAATGTAAAGGCCTTGTTTCTGGACTATCACTGCTATTCCGTTGATCTATATGTCTATCCTTATGCCAGTACAACATTGTCTTGATTACTGTATCTTTGTGGTAAGTATAAAATTGGGAAGTGTTAATCTTCCAAATTTATTCTTATTTTTCAAGATTATTTTGACTATTATTGGTCCATTGATTTCCATATACATTTCAGAAATATATTGTCAAGTACTATAAGACAGCTATGATTTTGTTAGAAATTGTATTGAATCTATAGATCAGTTAGAGCATATCACCATCTTTACAATATTAAGACTTCGAATCATGAACATATGATGTATTTCTATTTATTTAGATCTTCTGAATTAATCAATGATGTGTTGTAGTTTTAAGAGTATAACTTTTGAACTTTTTCTGTTACATTTATTCCTAAGTATGTTATTCCCCTAGATGCAATTTTAATGGAATTTTATACTTAATCTCATTTTCAGATTATTTGTTGCTAGTATATAGAAATACAATGAATTTTTATACATTGATCTTATATTTTGAATTTATTTATTAGTTCTAAGAGGGTGAGTATGTTTGTGTATTCATTAGTATCTTCTATGTATGGCACATCTGAAAACAGAGATTGCTTTATTTATTCATTTTCAATATCGATGTCTTTCTTTTTCTTTCCTACTTTCCTTGGCTAGAGATGTCAGTATACTGTTGAGTAGAAATGAGAATGGACTACTTGACTGATTCCTGATTTTAGGGAGGAAAGCATCCAGTCTTTCACCCTTAAGTATGACAAAGCTGTGAAATTCTGTAGATGCCCTTTGCAAGTTGGAGTTTCCCTTCTATTCCTAATTTGTGGAGCTCTTTCCATTTTATATCATCTCTTTTTCTTCTAGTTAAATTTTATTAAAGTCTACTCCATCAGACAAAAGCCATAGCCATTGAAATTCCTTTGAAGTAAGGCCTCCTCCATCTTGGGCTTCCCGTAGGGCTATTGTGAGACAACACCCGTAAGATTCTTAGAAGCTCTTTTTTTTAAAAAAAAAAATAGGATTTATCCATGAGAATTAACCTTAAGATAATTGGAGCAAGATTTTTTTTTTTTTTTTTTTAGCTTGAGATATCGTCTTAAATGTTTCTGATGTCTCAACATAGGGTTTTCTGGTCACAGTCTTGTCTTCCTCTGTAGATAAAGCTCTATATTTGACCTTCCTGATAACAGTTCTCAATTTGACCTTTGCCTGGAAGCCATTTCCCTTTTTTTTAGTGAGACAGAGTCTCGCTCTGTCACCCAGGCTGGAGTGCAGTGGTGTGATCTTGTCTCACCGCAACCTCCGCCTCCCAGGTTCAAGTGATTCTCCTGCCTCAGCCTCCTGAATACTTGGGATTACAGGTGCATACCACCACACCTGGCTAATTTTTTTTTGTATTTTTAGTAGAGACAGGGTTTCGCCATGTTGGCCAGGCTGGTCTCGAACTCCTGACATCAGGTGATCCACCCGCCTCGGCCTTCCAAGTGCTGGGATTACACGTGTGAGCCACCACACCTGGCCACCATTTCTTAGTTTTAGCGTTATTTGTTATATGGAGAGGCTGGCAATAAAATGGAGTTGTAATTTTTGAACCCAGTACATCCTCGTTCCTTTATATTTCACAATCCCTTCTTCAGTTATAGCTTTCCTCTTGCATTTTACTGTGAACAGCTAGAAGCTAGACGACATCTTGAACACACTGCCTGGAAATCTCCTCAGCTAGATCCAGTTCATTAGGTAAACTTTCTATTTCCTATGTCATTATAGGTGACAGTGTTGCTGAACTTTCTGTCACTTTATATTAAAGGTCCCCTTTCCTCAAGCTCCCAATAACATTTTCCTCACTTTTTTAAGACCTCACAGACAACTTCCTCAGGGCAATCCAGCCTCAGCTAACAGTCTCTTCAGGGGCCAGGCACTTCTGCCCTCTCCTTGGTCCCAAAGCCACTTCCACATATTTAGGTTTTTGTTATGATAGTTTTCTACTTCACACTATAAAACCTGTTCTACTTATCATGGCTGTACAACAAGTCACTCTAAATTTTAGTAGCTTAAAACAATGACAGCATTTATTGTACTCAGGAATCTGCTGAGTGAGGCTCAGCATGAATAGCTCACCTGCACCCCATAGCATCTGTTAACAGCTTGCAGAGTGAGAATCAAAGTTACCCTAAGGCTTGTTCACTCACATAATTGGAGTCGATGTTGATTCTCAGCTGAAACCTTAAATAGGACTTTCAACCAGAGCAGATACAGGACCTCACCACGTCGCTTGGGCTTTCTTGCAACATGATGACTTGGTTCCAAGGGCAAGCACATGAGCAAGAGAGATAAGAGAGTGCACTAGGGAGAAGCTCACTCATCTGTTCTGAGATAGCTTCAGAAGTCACGTGACATCACTTCCACCACATTTTCTATGTGACACAGTCACAAGCCTGCCAAGGGTAAAAGGAAGGGAAATAACCTTTATCTCTTAATGGAGAGTGGTGAGGTTCAGGGAGATTATATTGTATGGAAATATCACTATGCCTTTTTTTTTAAGAGACAGGGTCTTGCTCTGTTGCTCAGGCTGGTGTACAGTAGCATGATATAGCTCACTACAGCCTTGAACTCCTGGGTTGAAGCAATCCTTCAGCCTCAGCCTCTTGAGTAGCTGGGACTAAAGGTATGTGCCACCACTCCCAGCTATGTGCCATTTTTGATAATTACAACCTGCCACAAGAGTCAATTCATTTTCCTTATAGAAATGATGCATTAAGATAATCCTTGAAAAATAGAGTTGCATATGAATTGATGAGCCAAGTGAAAGATATATTTATCAAATATATTTAACATATATATGTATATATTTGATAAAATTGTTTGCCTTTTAATATTCAGATCGCCTGGGCTGAACTGAGCTTCTTTACTTTGAATTTCTTTTTATTTGCACATATTATGCCTCTGATTTTTGTCTTTATATCATTTACCTGGATCTCCCTTACAGAAGCAAGAAGGTAGACCCAGACAAATCTCTGAGTCAATCAAAGATAGTTGAGGCTTGGGATGTTAAATGAGATGGTTCAATGAATCACAACTCTTTTACCACAGATATGGGCATTTGAACACATGCCCTTGCTAGTGTAGGAGGGAAAAATGAGCTGTGTCTGTATGGATAAAGACCAGATGGGGATGTGACTCCATGCCTTCAGTGTGACTTGCTCCACACCATCAAGACTCATTGGCATGCATCTGCATTCTTCTCCCTGCCCATGGTCAGTTTTTCAAGAACTAAGTATCAGTAAGAAGGTAAGCAATAGACAATAACTGGTGGGCATTAATTAAGTCCACACTGGGCTGACTCCAGCGGAACACATGTCTAATGGTTACACAGAGAGGAGAGAATAAAAATCAATCTGGTTAATGTTATTCTGGCCTCTGTCAAGGGATGAGGAAATGGACTTATCATGCTTTGAAATGTAATGCAAACTTGGATATCAGGATGATAGACAGCATAAAATACAGAGAGAACTGGTTTTCTCCCTCCTCCAAAGCTCCCTAAAAGAGCCAACTTCCCATTTGACAGACCAGGTCAATAAGGCTGTCTTTTTTACATTTTCATAATGATAACTTCAGTTTTAGTACTCCCATCACCATTGGACAGGAACAGGCATCCCTTGGCACTAGTACTGTGGCATGATTCTTGAGCATAAAAGTTGGCCCCAGTCAGAATAGAGGCAGTAGGCATGAAAACAAACATTCCAAGAAAGGCTAAGCAAACTTCCAGAGGCCAATTATGTAGACAGCATCTAAGAGATCAGATCTCATAAGTGCCTCTTCCTACCTGGATCAGCAGAATGATTTTGGTGGTTGCGTGGGTTAAGGGAAACATTAAACTAGCAAGCAGGAGGTTCAGTTTCTACTCGTGAACCAACTACTAATTCAAGGCCTCAGTTTATGCATCTGTTACATGAGGAGGTTGGTTTTCATGCTCTCTAAATAATTCCCATCTCTGTCGTTCCCCTGTGACCTCTCCCATATGGTCCCAACACTGTTTATGTGAAGTGGGTGCCAGCTTTTACCCAGGCTCCCAAGCTAAAGTGAGACTGTGCAAGGTCCTGAATGTGGAAGTTTATTTTGTACCACATGCTATATGCAATTTCTAGCTTTAGGGACTCTAATCTTGCCACTAGAAATAGACTCACAAAACGATTCTGCCAGCAAGCTAATGTCAAAATCATCTGAGGATAATTCACAGGCACACCTGAACAGACCATGGAGGTGTTGGCTTTCCACAACAGAATCCTTTATGGAGAGAATGCTTGGTGAAGAAGCTTCCTACAGGAAGGTTTTTGGGACCTGGGACATGCCTGCCCTGAAAGAGATGGGAAGGTTTTAGAAATGCAGCCCTGTTGTGCAAGACTCCCCTCCAGTGCCTGCCTATTTTTATCAAATTTATTCCCATCCTCAGTGAAAAAAATGTGTGAGATTATAGAGGAAACACTTGGTCAGTGATGCTTTCCTAGGAGCCATTTCATTTTGTTTTTGTTTTTTTTCCCTAGTTAGCTTATTGTCTTAAAGAGGTGTCACCTACCTCTCTGTGTCTGGTGGCTTCCTCTGTTAAATGGGACTGCCTTTCTCAAAGAGTGCCTCAGTCAGAGTTCTCCAGAGAAGTAGAACCAACAGAGATTATATACCTATTGAACATATACAATCTCCTATTGGTATTTATAATATGTTATAAATAAATGTATATGTATATAAAGAGGTATATTTGTATTGGCTCACAAGATGATAAAGACTATAAAGTCCCAGTCTGTCATCTGCAAGCTGGAGATGCAGGAAATCCAGTGGTATGGGCTGAAGGCCTGAGAGCTAGAGGCTGGAGGGATAGATTCAAGGCCAAGTCTGAGGACCTGAGACCAGGAATGCTGGGGGCAGTAGATGAAAGTCCCAGCTCAAGTAGTCAAGCAAAGTCCAAGTTCAACCTTCCCTCTGCCTCCCTTTTGTTCTATTCTGGCCGTCAATAGATTGGATGATACCCACCAACATTGAAGCGGGGATGGCGGCGGGGGGCATCTGCTTAACTCAGTCCACCAATTCAAATGTCAAGTGCCAGTTTTTTTCCCAGACACCCTCACAGACACACCCAGCAATAATGTTCAACCAACTATCAGGGGATCCTATGTCCCCATTAAGTTGACACATAAAATTAACCATCACACAGAGTGAGATATTAATTTTACATTTTAAAGTAAGATTTTGTATGCAAAATTCTTTGAAAATGGGATAGTAGAATACGATTTTAAGGTACTGTTATTACTGAGATATTAGCTTGCTCTAGAAACCCCTGGAGTAGTCTGGATCAGCGTTTGGTGCTTTTCAGGTACGAATGGAGAGATCAAAGTCAGAGATTTTTGACTTCCAAAGCAACCTGAGCACTTAGGGCTGAACTATTTAAAGCCAGCACCACAGAGGGAACAGCAAAGGTGGAGACAACCTGCAGAGTCCAGCCTTTTCAAAGGAAATAATGAGCTATTCAGTTAGCATTCTGTGGGCTTTAAAAAATGTGGCGGGGGGCGGGGGGGATGTTAGTTCAGCCACTACTACTGAAAAATGCTCACTGTTCAACTTGCCTGCTGCAATTTAAGCCGCCAAATAATTCAGAGCTGCTACAGATGCTGGAGTCAAGAGTGTTTCAAAAAGCATCAGCTTCCCCAGCTCCTAATTACATTTTAAAATAAAATTGGAGCTTTCAACACAGCCTGGGAGCTGTTCCTTATATTCTTCAAGGACTTAGACATCCACCCTGGAGCTACTGGACCTTTGTCCATGTCTGGTTTTGAATCTTCTTCCATTCCTTTGGCACTTACAGCCTAGTAGGTGAAAGGTGGTGGGTTTAGCTGGTTTGGATTTTAGTGGGAGTCCCCCCTCTGCACTGAATTGGGAAAAATCTAGTTATCAAATACAGGAATTGGGCTCAATGAGCGTACTGCAAGCACTTACTAAGAATCACTATGACCCCAGCACTGTATTGTTGCATTAGTGGAGACACCCAAGTGCCCATGGCTTTCATAGTGAGAAGTAATAAGGGATCTTTAAGAGTAGGGAGGATTCATTGAAGGTCCTGAATGGATTTCTCCGGAGTCCCTTTTGGGAAGTTATGGCCTCAGGCCTCTGCTTCTCTGGCTATGCTGACATGTATTTGTTCACGGTAGAAAATTGTCCTGGTATTATCTATGCTCTGTCCTTATGATTTCAGCATCTGGTCTGGACTCTCCATCTCCCATTCCTTTTTTAGCCCATCTGCTCTTATTTCCCAGCAATTTAACCTATTCATTTCCTCTTCTTTGCTTCTCTTGTTCATTCTAGTTTCATCTCTGGCTTGACTCTCTTTGAATTTCTTTCTCACCTTCTAGCCAGGGACTAAGTTCCAACCTCTCTGTGCAACTCTATCACATTGCCCATAGGGCAAGGGGCTTCTGTGCTCAGCCATTTCTTTGATATTACTTCCTTCCTGGTAGTCAGGCATATGTTGGTTAGAGTAATCTCTCATAGCAAAAAGCTAAACCTTCACTCATAACCATTTGTTGGTAGAAGTTGAAAGGTGATGACCTTTTGGGAAAAGAATTTGGGATTATATATGAAGTTTTATTAAAATTATCACAACCTTTGTCCTAAGACTTCTACATTTAAGACTGCACCTTAATACATTGTTTCTTAATAAATAACTATTTTACTAACACATAATCTAAAATAATGTGAATGTCTAAACATGATTAAACTTTTGAGCATGGTTAAGTAAACTTTTTGAAATGTAATGTAGCCTTTAAATACGTACTGCATAAATATTTCTTTAATGAAGGAATAACACTAAGGGTTGTTAAAGAGGTCAGCTGTTCATGCCTGATTTATTCCTTTTCAGTCTCCTATTGAAACAGCCATGAAAAGGCAGAAAACACAGTCTGAACGACACCAGAAACTAATGAAATCATTCAATGATAGCATTCAAACTAAAGTGAGTTTCATGAAGGAAATATTCTGGGAGGGAGAGTGTCTGAACAAGATAGAAAAATCATTCAGACACATGAAACGAAACAACTACATTACACCTACACTTGGGATATAGAGCCCAGGCTACAACCAGATAGCCTGATCATTCTTCCTCCTGCTATAAGAGAACGGAATTTTTTTTTTTTTTTTTTTTTTGAGACAGAGTCTCGCTTTGTCACCCAGGCTGGAGTGCAGTGGGGTGATCTCGGCTCACTGCAAGCTCCCCCTCCCAGGTTCACACCATTCTCCTGCCTCAGCCTCCCAAGTAGCTGGGACTACAGGCGCCCGCCACCACGCACGGCTAATTTTTTATATTTTTTAGTAGAAACGGGGTTTCACCGTGTTAGCCGGGATAGTCTCGATCTCCTGACCTCGTGATTTGCCCCCCTCGGCCTCCCAAAGTGCTGGGATTACAGGCGTGAGCCACTGCACCCAGCCAAGAACGGATTTTTGAGACACATAAAGACACTACTTCCATTGAAGCTCCTCTCATCAGTAATTATTTTGTTTCCAACTTCTAACTTTCAGCAATATAAAACTACTATAGCTGAAAGAGGGGCTTATGAATCGTGGCAGTGAAATATATTTTTACATAGGTAATAGCTCAAAAACTATCCCACCCATGTATTCTTCCTGAAAAGGTTATTCTAAGGTACAATCTAGCTGACAGATACTGTGAAGCAAATGTGGGAACTCAAGAAAAATGAAGTTGGAGTAGGAAAGGATTGCAAGTACAATTCTATCAGTTCACATACATAGTTATGTTGAAATATTTATTTAATTATTGTTTTAAAAAAGTGCTAAAGTAAAAATAATCTGGAAAGTGATATACAACAAAAATAATATCTAGTTTTAGAACTTTATATTATGTTATAAAGATTGTGTAATGGTGAGCAGAAAGAAGTAAAATTGTACTAAATTCCTTATTTTACATTAATATGGGCTAGCTTTTATCAAAACTATTAGAATTATGAGAACAAAGTGATAAAAACATGTTTGACAATTCAAGAATATAAAAATGGACACAAATTTTAAATAATATGAATAAAAAATTAATAAGGACTTTAATCACTATCAATCAGACTTTAGTCTATAAAATCACAAATTAGTACCCCTTTCCAAGTGTTCATGCAACATTTACAAAAATTGGCCATACACTGCTTTAAAAAGAATGCCAATAAATTCCAAAGGACTTATGCCAAATGTTCTTTCAGCATTTATTTTCTCTTGTCAGCCTCTTAACCCATATCCAAGTAAAATCACACCCATTGATGGTCTTCTGAAACTCAAAGGACATACCTTGCCTCATTTCTATACATGCCATGATTCCCAACATTTATGGCTTGAGAAGCTTTGAGTATGGACACAATTTTGTTAAGAAGAATAAATCAGAATATCCACTAGGAATGTAGAAAGTTGTAAAGAAAGTTGCTTCCAACCTAACAAGAAGAAAAAGTGGAAAATCTACAAAATCGCAACTTTTCTTGAACCGATCAGAGAGTTGACATGGCAGGGAAACCAGTTAGTCTGAAGTCTAAAGAAAAACAGGCACCTTTTGGCAGATGCAGGATACAAGCCCTGGCTTATTTGGGACAGAGGACAGATGACTGAAAGAATGTGGTGCAGCCATGAAAGCAAATAAGAGTTCAGCTAAACTTTTAACAAATGGCTAAAATCAGAGTGTGAGCTAGTGTGAGAGCACAGAGCCATAGATATGAGGGAGTTTCTAACTATTTGAAGTTTCTTTGTTTTTATTTTATTTTTTTGAGATGGAGTCTCATCCTGTCGCCCAGGCTGGAGTTCAGTGGTGTGAACACAGCTCACTGCGACCTCCACCTCCTGGGTTCAAGCAATTCTGCTGCCTCAGCCTCCCGGGTAGTTGAGATTACAGGCGTGCGCCACCATACCCAGCTAATTTTTGTATTTTTAGTAGAGACAGGGTTTCACCATGTTGGTCAGGCTGGTCTTGAACTCCTGACCTCGTGATCCACCCGCCTTGGCCTCCCAAAGTGCTGGGATTACATGAAATCTCTTTATTAACCTCATGGGGGGTTCATTAGAAAGATTGGGAGCAAGGCATCCGATCTCAAAAAAAAAAAAAAACTATTGTATTGCAGGCTTGGGGAAGGGGAGCAGCCATTGCTGCAGGGAAGAGGAAAGACAACAGAGCTCTGCCCAGGTCCTTCTCCCCCATGGAAAAGTAAGCTTATGTCACTAGGGGATGGCTGGCAAATACTATCATTCTCAAGTGAAGACCTATTGAGACTAGAAGAAAACAGAAAAACTGCCTACCCTTAGAGGAAAGACAGGAAACCATCCTGGCCCAGATCTGGAGATCTACCACTAGGGGAGGAGAAGGATCACTGAGAAAGTCCACCCCTGGAAGCCAGGAATGCTGGGCTTGCCCCAAACTGAGGCTGAGCAGAGGTAATAGAGAATACCCTTCTGGCCCCCACCACACCTAGGCTATTAAGCATCAAATAAGAACAAGTAACAACAATTTACTGTGTGAAGGGACAAGATCATAGAAAAAGACCATCTTTGAGGTATAGATTCATAGAGAAAACCTAAAGCTGAAGGCCATACAGGAATATTGAAAAAAATCCACCAGCAGCCCAGACCTCACACTAAGTACAAGGAAATATTAGAAGAATTTGAAGCCAGTGTTATATTGAGGGTAACTTTTACCATGAAACTGAAATGTTGACTAGCTCAACACATGACTAAATTGACTCAACTCTGCACACTAAAAGTCTAGCAGAAGTGTTCCATTTCCAGGCACAAATACCATTTGCCTCAGTCTCAAGTGTTCTGTACTCAATGTCTGGCTTTTGACCCAGATTTACAACACAAGGAAGAGCAAAACAAAACAAAACAACAACAACAAAAACACTGTCAAGAGGCACAGCAATCAACAGAGCCACACACAGAGATATATGATTCATATAAGGGAACTATTAGAGAAATAATTTAAAATAATTCTAATTAATATGTTAAAGAAAATAGTAGAAAAGGAGGACAACATGCATAAACAGATGTAAAAATTTCAGCCACAAGATGAAAATATAACAAGAAATCAAATAAAAACACTAAAATAATATTAATTAAAATGGTAAGAATAAAGAATGCCTTCTATACTCATCAGTACTTACAAGCCATTTGATTTTTTTCTCCAGCATGCCTATCAGTACTCTAGGCTGGAGACAAAAATCAAATAGCTTAATAGGAATTACCTAAACTAAAACATAAAGATAAAAAAAAGAGAAAAGAATGTGTGTGAGAGACAGAACATTCAGGAGCTGTGAGAAAGTATCCAATTGTCCGATATGCATGCAATTGGGCTTCCAGAAAGAAAGGAGAGAGACCGCTGAAAATAGAAGAAAAATTTAAAAGACAATGGCTCATAGTTTTTCAAAATTAATGACATACATCATACCACAGATTCAAGTTCAGAGAATACTAACATTATCAAAAACAAACAAAAAGCCTAAATGTATTATAGTCAAACTAAAGAGAAAATCTGGAAGGCAGCCAGAGGGGAAAAAAAGGCACATAACATACAGGGGACAAACATAAGAATGCATCAGATTTTTTTCATCAGAAATTACACAAGTCAAGGGACATCTTTAAAATGCTGGGGAAAAAAACAATTTTTTTTTTAAACTGTCAACACAGGACTTTATAAAGGTGAAAACATCTTTCAAAAATGAAAGTAAAATAAGAATTGTTCAGGCAAACAAAAATTGAAAAATAAGTTACCAACTAAAATGTACAATAAGAAATGTTAAACGAATTTCTTTAGGCAGAAGCAATATCATGCCAGACAAAAAATTAAATCTACACAAAGGAATGAATAATGTTAGAAATTATAAAAGTGAAGAGTTATACACTGAGAGATATTAAGTTTATTACATGTCACTTTTACCTCAATTTTTAAAACATGCTTTTTTACTGATGACACTAACTTTGATTATTTGCTATTATGGATAGAATTATGTTTTCACCCCAGAATTCATATGTGGAGATCCTAAATCCCAGTAGCTCAGAATGTGATTGCAGTTGGAGGTAGAGTCTTCGGAAAGGCAATTAGGCTAAAATGAAGTCATTTGGGTGAACCCTAATTCAATATGACTGGCGTCCTTATGAGAAGACGAAATTAGGACACAGAAAACAGAGAAAAAAACATGTGAAGGGACAGGAAACAGACAGACAGCTACAAGCCAAGGAGAGTCCTCAGAAGAAACCAACCTTGCTGATACCTAGATCTTGGTTCTGGCTTCTAGGATTCTTAGAAAAAAAATATGTTGATTAAGTCATCCAGTTTGTGGACTTTGTTATGGTAGTCCTAGCAAATGAATACATATACATGTAAAGGGGTGATTGCCAGGTTTCTCTACACTTGTTATTTTTCCATTTGTAGATATAAGTATCATGTGGAGAGATACTTCAAAACTATGTAAATATCTGTATCATACTTTTGCCCATGATCCAAAGCCAGGTCCTACTACACAATGGACTCCAGAAATAATAATGTTTGCACATAAATGAAGATTTGACTTCCTATATCAATGTTTCTTGCTTGCAACAGCTTTCCAGCATCAGTGCCCTCCTACTAAACCCAAGTCCTACTTCACCCTAACACCATGTTCAAGGAAAACTAAGGGTGAATAGGCCTGCACTGCTGCCTGGCTAGGAGAGAGTTCAACCCTTATGAGGGAAAAAGTTAATACTCAGATGGGCCTTTATAACTTCAAACACTCTGTAGAAGTAAATGCATATAACTGATGTCTAATTGTTCCTTTCACTACTGCAAATAGGTCTGGTATTCTCTGAAGCACATCTCAATATTTTTCTGCACTTCCAGATTTTGATTCAGATATTTTCATTCTCTTTTAGTTTATCTAGTATAAATCTTATACTGTTATTTGCTATCACTTTAGCCTAACCTATGCCAGAAAACATTTACTAAATATGACCATTTATTCTAGAGAGAGATAACTTAATATAGCTTGTATGCTATGTGTATCAGTTCTCTTTTTTTCCACTGAGATAGCATAAGAATGAGGAAGTCTTTTACTTTTTAAGAATTGTGGTTGAGCAACAGAAAGAATGTACTATCGAAGCTGTGAGACTGTCATATATGAACAATGTAGGACAATACAGATAAAAAAGTATTTCAATCAGAATTGAACCAGGAGTCACATATTTGAGTTCCAGCATTAACTTCATCATTATTAATTGTATAATGTTGGACCAATCACTACACCCCTCTAAGCCTCAGTTTCCAATCCATAAAACAGGAAAAGTAATAACTCTGTTTGCTTTCCTGTAAAATATGTGATGGGAAAAGAGGGATTTACATCATGCCCAAGGTGGTTTCAGAGACCAAAATAATGTCCCAGCAGTGCTTGGAAAACAGTTCAGTGCTATATTTTTAAAAAATTTAATTTTTACAGGTATATAGTAGCACATTATGAGGTATGTAAGATATTTTGCTACAGGCATACAATGTGTAATAATCACATCAGGGTAAATGAGGTATCCATCACCTCAAGCATTTATCATTTATTTGTGTTACAAACATTCAAATTATATTCTTTTAGTTATTTTCAAATGTATAATAAATTAGTGTTGATTTTAATCACCCTGTTGTGTTATCAAATACTAGATTTTATTCATCCTATCTAACTGTATTTTTTACTCATATACTAGTTCAGTGCTATTTAAATGAAAGAGTTTTCCGTGTGAATTGTTGCTGTTTTTGAAATAGAAAGCAGGGTCTCACTGGTGTATAACCCAGCTTATGGTCAGGGCATGGATTCAGGCTTTTCTTTCTCTCTTCTAATATCAGAATTCAAGAGGAGATAAGAGTCCCAGTACCTAAGAGAGACCCTGCCTTCTATTTCCCCGTTCCCAGCCCACAGCCTCCGGTTCACACACCAATGCTACAGGAGTTTTTTTCTCCCCAGGGGCACAGTGGACAGTGACTAGAGGGGTCCTCTCCCCAACTTCATGAAGCATAACTCATTCTTGGGTGGGCTATTTTCCTCCCTGACCATTAAGCCTGATATCACAAACAAACACAATTTGTAATTAATTTAAAGGTTAAAAGCTTTAAACCAAGCAAGAAGCAGTACTCACAGTGTGTGAAGATGCTCAGGATTAAAATGATTTGTGTAACAGTTCCCCTACTCAGTTAGCCCTGTTAGGTTGTAGCTACCACCTAATAACAGTTGAAAGCAAGGGCTTTCCTAACACTGCATTCACTTTCAGCGCAGCAGGAAAAGGCATCTTTCAGCTGGGAAGCTACTGAGTTACAGCGGTTGCTTTGGGTAATGTTATTCTAATACATTCTAACTCAGACACGTTAGCTATCTTATGCTAAAAAAAATGTTATAAGAGGATATTTAAGAAGTCTATAAATCAGTATTCATTGTGGCACTAAAGATGCTAATTTTTAAGGAGGATAATGTACGGCATTTTGCTAGAATTCTATATGACCATTTTACTGCAACAGAGTTGTGGAGATAAAAAGAGTTGTTGCATTCATTGACTCTAACTCTCATTTATGAAGGGAAATGCACTTGCATATCTTTTACCAGAGGAAATGTAATTGTTATTCATGTTGAGAAAGAGGTTTATTAGCAATTTTATCTTAAAGATTCAGATAGAAATAAAGACATTTGGGTTATTACAAGATATTAATTATGAATGTCTGTCAGCCAACTACAGTAGTAGGTTTCTTTATGGTATAAGATGCAAAATTATCTGCTGATTTGGTGGCTGCTTATAAACACAGCAGCTTTGGTCTGAGTTCAAGATTTTCATCACATGTATAAATACCCATACAGTGTTCAGATTATGCCTGTATGTTTCTAAGTATGAGGGATCCATAGCCAAGATTCCCTAATTATAAGCTGTTCCATAAAGTTCCTTGTTTTTGTTTTCCTTCTAAGTGACAATAGCATTTTAGAGTGACTATTCACATTTATTCATTCAGCAGGCATTTATTGAGTGATTTCTGTTTCTAGGAACTCTGTTTAGATCTGGGAATAAGTTTATTAACAACAGAGACACAGTTTTAGCCCTCATAGGGCAGGAAAGACAGACAAGGAAATTGCAACATGCTGTGTTACATAGTATGATATGGATGTGCAGAGCACTAGAAAGATTCTAGAAGGGGCATCAGACACAGGTTTGGGGGTGGTCAGAAAAGGTTTCAAAGGAGGATCTACGTATAAGCTGAGACATAAAGGGTAGATAATAATTGGTTAGGCAAAGAGAGAGTACAAAACTATTTTAGGTGGGTATTAAAATGTGAAGAAGGGTCTGAAGGGCAGAGAGAGTCAAGCAGCAGCTTAAAAACTGAGGTTCAATATGTCGGGGGCATTGCGTTTGAGTATGGCCTGGGAAGAAATGAGACTGATGGAGATAGGCAGGAGTTGGTCTAATAAGAGAGTACATATCCTGTTAGGCAGTCTGTGTTCCATCCTATGAGTTTGAAAGATTTTAAGCAGGGTAGTGAAATGATCAGATTAGCTGCAATGTGGGAAATGGATTGGAATGTGACAAAACTAGAAGTAGTTAGGAGGCTATTGCAATAACCCAGACGCAAGTGGGAAATTTTGTGGCATAAAAGATTATGGCTTTTATTTTCTGCATGAATTGGAAAGAGAATATCTGAGAATGAGATGAAAGGAGAGATGGTGTTCAAAGATTTGAGAATAGTAGGGAACAAATTGTAACTAGGGAAACAGAAGGATTGGTGGGCAGTCCTGAGGGTCCCACTGGTGATGCAGAACATAAATTTACAGTGGCATCTGTATCATTGCATGATTTTCTTCATGATATTCAAAAGTACATATGCAATACGTTGCTAGTGGGCAGCTGAACTCATGGATCAAAAGACAGGAAGAAGAGATGGACAACGGAATCTAAACTGAATAAGAAGCTAAAAAAATACAAAATGGGGCTAAATGATAGGATGGAAATAGTAAGATCCAGGATTCAAGGCCTGAGATCAGACAACATGGAAGGATTAAGAGGAGGGCCAGCTAAAGGAATGCATAAGGCATTGATCTATCACAAAGGTTAGCACATCACTGATGACTTAAATGCCACTGGAAATACACTAGACAGACAAAAATTTTAAATTTTAGATTCTTTTCGGGGAGAATCCTAAATGCGTTTTGAACCTCTGCGAGTGAGAAGTCTGAAGGGTGAAAGGGATACAATCCATTTCTGCTTATTTCCTGTGTCTCTCCTTTGTCTTTTGGTCTCTTCCTGTCTGAGATGCTAATTACGGTTTATGAATCTACAGGGCCAGGGCTGGTACAGGGAAAAAAAGATAAGGGAGCAAGAAAAGTCTTACTGGATTAATATTATACTAAGATGACATTAGTGCTCTCTGAGCTTGGCAGATAGATAGAATGGATGGATGGATAGATAGATAGATAGATAGATAGATAGATAGATAGATAGATAGATGGACAGACAGACAGACGGATGGATGGACAGACAGATGGATAGATAGACGGAGAGATGGATGGATAGATGAATAGAGGGATAGATAGATAGATAGATAGATAGATAGATAGATAGATAGATAGATAGATAGATAGATAATTGAGAGAGAGAGAGAGAGACATATATCTATATATAATACTGATTCCTTCTTCCATGGGATGCTCTGTGGAATTTTCAAATATACCTCCTCCCCATCACAACACTGAGGATCTCTTACCTCCAGTTCTCTTAACATAGTCAAATATATCTCCTCTTGTTAGCCAATTATGATTCCTTCCCTCATCTGTGAACATCCAAAGGTACACATTCAACCTCTTACTGCAGAGATCTCATTGCACCTCCAGGAGTCTCCTGGGAAATATCACCTATTGTTCATGTGGCCATATCTAGTTCATGAGCAAATGCACAATCTGGGTTGGCTATGATAGCCATGGAGGTGTTCTACTCAGATTTACCTTAAAAGAAACTGCTGTGACTAGCATAGCTGAGCTGCTGCAACTTTGTGTTCATCGAGGAATTTATCCCAGGCCATGCTCTCCTGGGCTACTCCTGCACAAAGACTGAGCATGGCCAGGTTACTAGAAAAGAACCAGTACTACCTGATGCAGGATTTGTCTAATGGGCAACCTCAGCTCAAGGGCTCTCCATCGGCCTCGCTGAGGCTTTCTCAGAACTAAGCAGCAACCTCAGGCTCTTCCTACTAAATTCTTCCTTCTCTCTCTCCTTTCACAGGTATTAGACATGGGGGAAGGCTCTTGTTCTCTGTTCCTTTGTCCTTCATAGGTGGTTTTCCATAAATATCTTGCACATTTGAGCCCATCTTGGCATCTGCTTCTTGGAAGACCTTAATGCCATAGTTACTTCCCAACAGTAATTCTACTTATCCTTTAGAATTCACAGGCTCTACTGAATTCTTTTAGAATTCAATCCATTATGGACCCATTCTCCTTACCAAACTCTACAAATAATCTTCTGTCTTAAGAGAACCCAGGATGTGTTTTCAATGGTATGGTAAGACATGCAGACATGGAAATGACCATCATGGAGGAAGAAGTTTGTTATACTCACAGATTGCCAGACACAGGAGGCACAGTAGGCCATTCAGGGCCACAGGGAAACACTAGGGTTTGTCAGAGGCAGAGGGAATGAAATGGAGAAGTGGCCAAGAGTCTTTATTGTGGTTTCTGCAGGAAAGAGCCATCAGGAAGGGTAAGCAGATTTAGGATTAATTAGTTTAAATGATTTCAGCAGGCTGGTGTGGAGAGGCTGTAGCTGTCTGGCCCAGGCATGATTAGGGCAGGGGAGTAGTGCCCCAGAAGATGAGAGTCTGATAAAGAAGGCACTTGAGGGCATGAGCTCTAGATTGGTGGGTTTGCATATGCAAGGCATGGTCCTAATTGAATTGTTTGCTACCTCTAGGAATTAGCCAGCCCTGGGAAAGACAGTCCCTCCAGAGTTAGCAAGACCCCAAGATGTCAAAGATAAAAATGCAAAAATTAAAACTCCATGATTAACACAACTTTGAAGTCCTTCTCACTTGTCTTTAGATGAGGGGTAAGTACTCTTCCACATCTATTCCATTGTGTGCATGTGAGTAAGGGTGATGGTGGGGGACAGAAGCTCACAGCATTTCAACAAATTATCTCTCTATAAAAGTCCTTTTCAATTTCTTTTGGCCTCTCCAATCTCTTTTATAGACTGAATGTGCAGGTAATAAAAATATGTTATTTTTTCCATGAAACTGATTCTTGGACAGCTTCTATGCAAATCCCACATATGTGGTCTAGAACTTCTCTTTGCTCTTGAGCCATACTTGACAGAGTCCCATTTTTATGTCCTATTAACACAGCTTTACTCTTGATTTCCCTATATCAGGAATGCTGTTTTCCACTTCTTTGAAAATCTTGCCTATTTTCAAAGTTTCAACTAAAATGTCACTATATTTCTGAAGATTCCTTCAACTGTTGCAGCCAAATGTAATTTCACCTTCCTGCAAGTTCTCACAGATCTTTACTTCTCATTTTCATCTCTGTATCAGCTTCTCTTAGTACTCGTACTGTTTGTAAGCTTGATTTTGTTTTGGTTTTGTATTAGGCAACATCATTGCAACAAGTCACACTTAGAGAACTCAAGAGAATATGTTTATTCTGAAAATCCGAGAATTATTGCCAACCCATGGTTGTCTCCATATGTCTTGGGAAAAATAGGAAAAGGATTTTTTGAGTTGGTGATTAGAATCCAAGACACAAAGATTCAGGCTCTGGTAAAAAGATTGTATAGGCTATTTTGGCTGACATAAAAGGTAAGAGCAAGAATGCAGAGGATTTCTATCAACATAAAGAAGAGTCAAAGGTATGCGACTTGTTTGAGTACAAAGATTCTGAAGCAGAGGTACTGCAACTCCTTAGCATTTGCAGAAGCAAAGAATTGACAGTGAAAATTAATTGTCATAAAAATGTTTAAGGTAAAATAAAAAGAATACTGGAACACTCATAAAGGCAAAATTGCTATTTTAAAGTTATCCTAAAAGATATCAAATATTTTGATAAAGAGCTAGAAATTCAGATAATATGGTATAGGTGTAGTGAAGGAAAAAAAGTCAATGCACTACAATTAGGAGTTTAGAAAGAGATCTAAGCATATCTGAGACCTTGATATATGATTAGAGAAGATATATAAAATCAGTTGGGATCGAAATGATACTGAAACACTTGTCTTTTCATATAAAAAATAAAATCAAATTAGATTTTCATTTCAACCAAACTCAAAAACAAACTCCAAATGTCTATATGAATTAAATGTGAAAAAATATTTTACAATATTAGAATACAATATAAGAATAAATAGCAAAAGCTTGAATAGGAAAGCATTCTTAATTACAATAATAAAATAGAAATCTTCAAAATGTAAAATTTCTGTGGACCAAAAGACACCATAAACAAAATTAAGGGGGAGGAGCCAAGATGGCCGAATAGGAACAGCTCCGGTCTACAGCTCCTAGCCTGAGCAACGCAGAAGACAGGTGATTTCTGCATTTCCATCTGAGGTACCAGGTTCATCTCACTAGGGAGTGCCAGACAGTAGGCGCAGGTCAGTGGGTGCGCGCACCTCCGCGAGCTGAAGCAGGGCGAGGCATTGCCTCACTCGGGAAGTGCAAGGGGTCAGGGAGTTCCCTTTGCTAATCAAAGAAAGGGGTGACAACCTGGAGAATCGGGTCACTCCCACCCGAATACTGCGCTTTTCAGACAGGCTTAAAAAACGGCGCACCACGAGATTATATCCCGCACCTGGCTCGGAGGGTCCTACCCCACGGAGTCTCGCTGATTGCTAGCACAGCAGTCTGAGATCAAACTGCAAGGCGGCAGCGAGGCTGGGGGAGGGGCGCCCGCCATTGCTCAGGCTTGCTTAGGTAAACAAAGCAGCCAGGAAGCTCGAACTGGGTGGAGCCCACCACAGCTCAAGGAGGCCTGCCTGCCTCTGTAGGCTCCACCTCTGGGGGCAGGGCACAGACAAACAAAAAGACAGCAGTAACCTCTGCAGACTTAAATGTCCCTGTCTGACAGCTTTGAAGAGAGCAGTGGTTCTCCTAGTACGCAGCTGGAGATCTGAGAACGGGCAGACTGCCTCCTCATGTGGGTCGCTGACCCCTGACCCCCAAGCGGCCTAACTGGGAGGCACCCTCCAGCAGGGGCACACTGACACCTCACACTGCAGGGTACTCCAACAGACCTGCAGCTGAGGGTCCTGTCTGTTAGAAGGAAAACTAACAAACAAAGGACATCCACACCAAAAACCCATCTGTACATCACCATCATCAAAGACCAAAAGTAGATAAAACCACAAAGATGGGGAAAAAACAGAACAGAAAAACTGGAAACTCTAAAAATCAGAGCGCCTCTCCTCCTCCAAAGGAACGCAGCTCCTCACCAGCAACGGAACAAAGCTGGATGGAGAATGACTTTGACGAGCTGAGAGAAGAAGGCTTCAGACTATCAAATTACTCTGAGCTACGGGAGGACATTCAAACCAAAGGCAAAGAAGTTGAAAACTTTGAAAAAAATTTAGAAGAATTTATAACTAGAATAACCAATACAGAGAAGTGCTTAAAGGAGCTGATGGAGCTGAAAACCAAGGCTCGAGAACTATGTGAAGAATGCAGAAGCCTCAGGAGCTGATGCGATCAACTGGAAGAAAGGGTATCAGCAATGGAAGATGAAATGAATGAAATGAAGCGAGAAGGAAAGTTTAGAGAAAAAAGAATAAAAAGAAATGAGCAAAGCCTCCAAGAAATATGGGACTATGTGAAAAGACCAAATCTATGTCTGATTGGTGTACCTGAAGGTGATGGGGAGAATGGAACCAAGTTGGAAAACACTCTGCAGGATATTATCCAGGAGAATTTCCCCAATCTAGCAAGGCAGGCCAACGTTCAGATTCAGGAAATACAGAGAATGCCACAAAGATACTCCTCGAGAAGAGCAACTCCAAGACACATAATTGTCAGATTCACCAAAGTTGAAATGAAGGAAAAAATGTAAGGGCAACCAGAGAGAAAGGTCGGGTTACCCTCAAAGGGAAGCCCATCAGACTAACAGCGGATCTCTTGGCAGAAACCCTACAAGCCAGAAGAGAGTGGGGGCCAATATTCAACATTCTTAAAGAAAAGAATTTTCAACCCAGAATTTCATATCCAACCAAACTAAGCTTCATAAGTGAAGGAGAAATAAAATATTTTACAGACAAGCAAATGCTGAGAGATTTTGTCACCACCAGGCCTGCCCTAAAAGAGCTCCTGAAGGAAGCACTAAACATGGAAAGGAACAACCGGTACGAGCCACTGCAAAATCATGCCAAAATGTAATGACCATCAAGACTAGGAAGAAACTGCATCAACTAATGAGCAAAATAACCAGCTAACATCATAATAACAGGATCAAATTCACACATAACACTATTAACTTTAAATGTAAATGGACTAAATGCTCCAATTAAAAGACACAGACTGGCAAATTGGATAAAGAGTGAAGACCTATCAGTGTGCTGTATTCAGGAAACCCATCTCACGTGCAAAGACACACATAGGCTCAAAATAAAAGGATGGAGGAAGATCTACCAAGCCAATGGAAAACAAAAAAAGGCAGGGGTTGCAATCCTAGTCTCTGATAAAACAGACTTTAAACCAACAAAGATCAGAAGAGACAAAGAAGGCCATTACATAATGGTAAAGGGATCAATTCAACAAGAAGAGCTAACTATCCTAAATATATATGCACCCAATACAGGAGAACCCAGATTCACAAAGTAAGTCCTGAGTGACCTACAAAGAGACTTAGACTCCCACACATTAATAAAGGGAGACTTTAACACCCCACTGTCAACATTAGACGGATCAACAAGACAGAAATTCAACAAGGATACCCAGGAATTGAACTCAGCTCTGCACCAAGCAGACCTAATAGACATCTACAGAACTCTCCACCCCAAATCAACAGAATATTCATTTTTTTCAGCACCACACCACACCTATTCCAAAATTGACCACATACTTGGAAGTAAAGCTCTCCTCAGCAAATGTAAAGGAACAGAAATTATAACAAACTATCTCTCAGACCACAGTGCAATCAAACTAGAACTCAGGATTAAGAATCTCACTCAAAACCGCTCAACTACATGGAAACTGAACAACCTGCTCCTGAATGAGTACTGGGTACATAACGAAATGAAGGCAGAAACAAAGATGTTCTTTGAAACCAATAAGAACAAAGACACAACATACCAGAATCTCTGGGACACATTCAAAGCAGCATGTAGAGGGAAATTTATAGCACTAAATGCCCACAAGAGAAAGCAGGAAAGATCCAAAATTGACACCCTAACATCACAATTAAAAGAACTAGAAAAGCAAGAGCAAACACATTCAAAAGCTAGCAGAAGTCAAGAAATAACTAAAATCAGAGCAGAACTGAAGGAACTAGAGACACAAAAAACCCTTCAAAAAATTAATGAATCCAGGAGCTGGTTTTTTCAAAGGGTCAACAAAATTGATAGACCGCTAGCAAGACTAATAAAGAGAAAAAGAAAGGAGAATCAAATAGACACAATAAAAAATGATAAAGGGGATATCACCACCGATCCCACAGAAATACAAACTACCATCAGAGAATACTACAAACACCTCTACGCAAATAAACTAGAAAATCTAGAAGAAATGGATAAATTCCTCGACACATACACTCTCCCAAGACTAAACCAGGAAGAAGTTGAATCTCTGAATAGACCAATAACAGGATCTGAAATTGTGGCAATAATCAATAGCTTACCAACCAAAAAGAGTCCAGGACCAGATGGATTCACAGCCGAATTCTACCAGAGGTACAAGGAGGAACTGGTACCATTCCTTCTGAAACTATTCCAATCAATAGAAAAAGAGGGAATCCTCCCTAACTCATTTTATGAGGCCAGCATCATTCTGATACCAAAGCCTGGCAGAGACACAACCAAAAAAGAGAATTTTAGACCAATATCCTTGATGAACATTGATGCAAAAATCCTCAATAAAATACTGGCAAACCGAATCCAGCAGCACATCAAAAAGCTTATCCACCATGATCAAGTGGGCTTCATCCCTGGGATGCAAGGCTGGTTCAATATACACAAATCAATAAATGTAATCCAGCATATAAACAGAGCCAAAGACAAAAACCACATGATTATCTCAATAGATGCAGAAAAGGCCTTTGACAAAATTCAACAACCCTTCATGCTAAAAACTCTCAATAAATTAGGTATTGATGGGACATATTTCAAAATAATAAGAGCTATCTATGACAAACCCACAGCCAATATCATACTGAATGGTCAAAAACTGGAAGCATTCCCTTTGAAAACTGGCACAAGACAGGGATGCCCTCTCTCACCACTCCTATTCAACATAGTGTTGGAAGTTCTGGCCAGGGCAATTAGGCAGGAGAAGGAAATAAAGGGTATTCAATTAGGAAAAGAGGAAGTCAAATTGTCCCTGTTTGCAGATGACGTGATTGTATATCTAGAAAACCCCATTGTCTCAGCCCAAAATCTCCTTAAGCTGATAAGCAACTTCAGCAAAGTCTCAGGATACAAAATCAATGTGCAAAAATCGCAAGCATTCCTATACACCAACAACAGACAAACAGAGAGCCAAATCATGAGTGAACTCCCATTCACAATTGCTTCAAAGAGAATAAAATACCTAGGAATCCAACTTACAAGGGATGTGAAGGACCTCTTCAAGGAGAACTACAAACCACTGCTCAATGAAATAAAAGAGGATACAAACAAATGGAAGAACATTCCATGCTCATGGGTAGGAAGAGTCAATATCGTGAAAATGGCCATACTGCCCAAGGTAATTTACAGATTCAATGCCATCCCCATCAAGCTACCAATGCCTTTCTTCACAGAAATGGAAAAAACTACTTTAAAGTTCATATGGAACCGAAAAAGAGCCCGCATCGCCAAGTCAATCCTAAGCCAAAAGAACAAAGCTGGAGGCATCATGCTACCTGACTTCAAACTATACTACAAGGCTACAGTAACCAAAACAGCATGGTACTGGTACCAAAACAGAGATATAGATCAATGGAACAGAACAGAGCCCTCAGAAATAACACCGCGTATCTACAACTATCTGATCTTTGACAAACCTGAGAAAAACAAGCAATGGGGAAAGGATTCCCTATTTAATAAATGGTGCTGGGAAAACTGGCTAGCCATATGTAGAAAGCTGAAACTGGATCCCTTCCTTACACCTTATACAAAAATCAATTCAAGATGGAATAAAGACTTAAACGTTAGACCTAAAACCATAAAAACCCTAGAAGGAAACCTAGGCATTACCATTCAGGACATAGGCATGGGCAAGGACTTCATGTCTAAAACACTAAAAGCAATGGCAACAAAAGACAAAATTGACAAATGGGATCTAATTAAACTAAAGAGCTTCTGCACAGCAAAAGAAACTACCATCAGAGTGAACAGGCAACCTACAAAATGGGAGAAAATTTTCGCAACCTACTCATCTGACAAAGGGCTGATATCCAGAATCTACAATGAACTCAAACAAATTTACAAGAAAAAACCAACCCCGTCAAAAAGTGGGCGAAGGACATGAACAGACACTTCTCAAAAGAAGACATTTATGCAGCCAAAAGACACATGAAAAAATGCTCACCATCACTGGCCATCAGAGAAATGCAAATCAAAACCACAATGAGATAGCATCTCACACCAGTTAGAATGGCAATCATTAAAAAGTCAGGAAACAACAGGTGCTGGAGAGGATTTGGAGAAATAGGAACACTTTTACACTGTTGGTGGGACTGTAAACTAGTTCAACCATTGTGGAAGTCAGAGTGGCGATTCCTCAGGGATCTAGAACTAGAAATACCATTTGACCCAGCCATCCCATTACTGGGTATATACCCAAAGGACTATAAATCATGCTGCTATAAAGACACATGCACACGTATGTTTATTGTGGCATTATTCACAATAGCAAAGACTTGGAACCAACCCAAATGTCCAACAATGATAGACTGGATTGAGAAAATGTGGCACATATACACCATGGAATACTATGCAGCCATAAAAAATGATGAGTTCATGTCCTTTGTAGGGACATGGATGAAACTGGAAATCATCATTCTCAGTAAAGTATCGCAAGAACAAAAAACCAAACATCGCATATTCTCACTCATAGGTGGGAATTGAACAATGTGATCACATGGACACAGGAAGGGGAACGTCACACTCTGGGGACTGTTGTGGGGTGGGGGGAGGGGGGAGGGATAGCACTGGGAGATATACCTAATGCTAGATGACGAGTTAGTGGGTGCAGCACACCAGCATGGCACATGTATACGTATGTAACTAACCTGCACAATGTGCACATGTACCCTAAAACTTAAAGTATAATAAATAAATAAATAAATAAATAAAAAGAAAAAAATTAAGTTATATCACAACCTAAGAGAAAACATTTACAGCATATATAGCAGGCAAAACATTAATATTCAAAATATAATAACTTTACAAATCAATTTAGAAAAAGACAAATAGGAAAATGAATGAAAGATACAAAAAGGCAATTCACAGAAGATGAAGCCCAAAGAGAAGATAAATATTTAAAAAGTCCCACCTACCTTTAATCAGAATTAAAATACTAACAAGATACTCTTTAGCCCCATCAGGTTGGCAAAGATATTTATGTCAAAGGTACCAAACTTTGGCAGGGAAAAGGAAAAATGATAACTCTCAAACACTGCTGGTAAAAATATAAATTGGCACAACTGTTTTGAAGTACAATTCGGAAATATCTAGTAAAATTGCATATTTCTATAACGTATGACCTGGAAATTCTACTTTTAAGTATATACCCCAGAGAAATTCTCCCTCATATGCAAAAGACGCTATCTTCAAAGATGTCATTGAAGCATTGTTGGTTGTAACATTAAAAAAAAAAAAAAAGTAGAAAAAATAAAATATCCATTAGGCAAAGAAAGGATAAATAAAGTGCTATGGGACATATTATACAGTAATTAAAAGAGATAAGGTAGATTATACCTATCTATCTATATAAAATGATGTAGATCTGCTCATCATAATATTGACAGGAAAAGCAAATTT
Organism: Gorilla gorilla gorilla; assembly: GCF_029281585.2. Classification (NCBI taxonomy): domain Eukaryota; kingdom Metazoa; phylum Chordata; class Mammalia; order Primates; family Hominidae; genus Gorilla; species Gorilla gorilla. The sequence continues at coordinate 48,041,307 of NC_073224.2, read as the reverse complement.
CAATACGATGTTTACTGTATGATATAAATTTTATAAACTAAAAATTCACTATGATGCCGTATATTTTTTATGAATAGATTCACATGCAGTTAAGGTTAAAAATATGGATTTGATACATACATATCACTATCACATTCACTGTCACGTTCATGATGGTGTCAACTTCTGTAAAGGAAGGGAGGACATTGGAAGACCAGGAGAACTGAGAAGACTTTTTAATTTTAGCAGTGACATATTCTTTTAAAAATAAATTTCTTAATCAAATGTGAAAAATATTTTAGTGGTAAGCACATAAGTGTTATTGTATCACATTCAATTTTTTATATTTAACTTTTTAAAACAATAACTTTAAAAGCTAGGAAGAAAAAGGGAAAGAGGGAAGAAAATTAAAATAGCTTCTAGGGAAAATTACAGAAAAGAGAAGTGGGTTAAGGATTGGAATCTATATAAGAAAACTAGATAAAGATATAGGCACAAATATCACTAAAATTTTCCTTGAGTTCTTGATTATTTCCAAGAGTAGTTGGTTATCTGCAGACATATCTAAACCGATTTCCTAAATGCATAGTTTGTGATTCACATATCTGTCTGTCACCCACAGCATCTAGCGCAATGTTTTACACATAAAAGGTGATATCTAGAAGTATGTTGACTGAATCAAATAAATCACCTTCTCATCAGGTTTCCCAAAAGGTGAAAAGATAATTTCCCCAGTCACTTAGAGGATTAGTTGCCCTTTTTGAAAAAGAGAAAGACAATCAGGAGAATGGCCTGGAATGGTGGACATTTTCCCAGAATGCTTTGAGGAGTCCCCACCTGCATGACAGCTGCTCACACAATGGATCTTGCAGACAAATAAAGAAAATTAGCAAATGGGGAATGGGCCAAACCCTCTTCAATGGAAAGGGAGCAATAAAGATATCCTGTCTAACTCTTCCTGCCATAGATCAGTAACAAAATCTTATCTATGAATCACCAATCCTGGGTGGGAAATGCCAATCAACATTAATTTGGTGCTCTGAATGTCCTGGCAGGAGGGACAGGAGGCTATCCTGCTAAATCATATTTAAATTAGCCAAGGTGGGCAGCTGCCTCACGGATAATGCTGGTGGAGAACAATGCAAGACAGATGATTTACCAATTAAATGAATCAAGCTTCCCAAACACTGATGGCCTGAGGACTAGGGTGCCATGTGTTTCTGCCAGACACAGATCTGTTTCCATAACCAAATTAGGCTTCAAGTTTATAACTCATATGTCTAACCCTCCGTACTTTGTCTCCCGCCCCCTACACACATACAAAGTAAACTGCATGTTAATGAACAAAGCTCAGACTTTCTCCATTTCTCCACTTGTCAAAATCTCTTTCACCTTCGCAACCAACAGTAAATCACACGTTCTGCTTGAACAGGCACTCAGACAAAACCCCTGCCAAATGGCTATCATAGGAAAAAGGTCTTTGTCAGAGCATAGGCATTGTGTTTTTAAAAGGGAAAGATAGCCCACATGGAAATAGGAAGGCTTGCTCTGCCTATCCTTTTAAAAATGCAATGTGTCAGGTGCAAACTAGAATTCAAAACTGAATTCAAGCACCAGCTTGCAAGGGAGAGCTAAGCCAATGAAAAGCTTAGGGGATTATGTAATAATAATAAATAACATTTAGGTAGAAAAGTTTGCAGTGTGCTTTATAGTATCTCTTGTTTAGTCTTCAGAAAAGTGTTTAATATTTTTATTATAACCTTTAGATGGAGAATAAGAGAAGTTAAGTGGTTTTCCTAAGATCACATAATTAAGACTTATTAATAAAAAGTTTGATGCTCTTTCTATTATAACATAGTGTCTCTCCAAAATATTTTCTAATTCTGAAATTCTGTGAGTATAAATCTAAATAGCACGAAACAATGGAGAGGCTATTCAAGACCATTTATAGTTCCTATCACAAAAAAAGAAAGAATGAGGAGACAGGAGAAAGCAAAGAATAAAACAAAAACTGAAACAAAAAATAGAAACAGAAAAGAATAAAAAAGAAAACAGAGCATTAAAAATGCATTCAGAGATTAAGAGAAGAGAGATTTGTTCACCTTGATTTTTGCTCAAAAAGGCAGTCACACGCCAATTCATTTCTTTTTCTTTTTTTTGTAGAGACATAAAAGGCACACAATGAAATCTTAATAAATGTATTGGATGTTGCAGCATTAACTGATGAGCCAGACAATGTAAAGACCTCAGACTACCAAATGTTTTGAAAGACGAATAGTGAATGTGAAACTGTGAACCAAAATAGATTTTTAGAATCCTTGAAAAAATAGAGCTAGAGAAAGTCTTTGAGACAACTGATTGCAAATATTTGAGTTTACAACTGAGCAAATGGAGAAAAGAGAAGTGACTCGTCAGTCCAACAAGTGGCAGAATCAGAACCAGACCCCAGTCCTTGGGTCTTCTGTCCCTCCTGGCACCAAAGTCACCTATCATAAGTAACTTGAGTTTCAGAGGGGAAGGAAAAGACTACAATGTCCCAGCACTGTTCCAGACACTTTTTAGGGGACTCCAAGACACCTTGTGTAATGCCTATTTTAAGTAGCTGGAAGATTCTATAGCATGGGAAAAGCCCATTGAAGGCAAAAGTAAACATTACCTATTGTGGTTCTGGAAAAGAAAATCATCTCTCATTTATCTCCTGGAGCTGTTTGACGAACTTGGTAAATATATGAACGTGGAAAGCCAATGGGTATACTTTTGTAAAAATCTTTGACACTTTTGTCAATTTTCTAGAAGATGTTTTAGAGCTTATTAAGCATAGAATGAACAAGGGAAAACAGCTTCATTAATATTGTCTTTAAGCCAGTACCTTACACTTATACCTTATATATACTCATATAAGACATATAAAGTACCTTATACAAGAAACAAAAAGTAGATTTTAAAAAACGCTTTTCCTGTATGTTACATCAATAACAGAGAAACCTCCAGGATATTAATTTGGGAATGTATCTAATATCATTTTTAAGAGATTATTTTGAAAATGGCATACAATGAAGGCAGGTGGAGCTAAACCACTCCACGTAGTAATACACCAAGCTGATGTGAGTAAATTACAGGCTGTGAGACTGAGCAGATATCTAGCCTGGGAATTTCCATGTGAGCTTGTACAGGAAATGCATTCAAAGAAAGAAAAATAAATACACATGATACCTATATGATGATGGGTTCACTATTAGTTACAATTTGTAATGGGGTTGTTGGGACCCTTGTATTCATTTTCTGCAATATCTGCTCCACATGCTGATATTGCGGCCAAAAGACCAGCAATTACCTGGACATGATCAGAAAGGAGGCTGGGAATGTACAGACATTATTATCATTCTGTATACAAAACCATGATGTGGCTGCAGCTAGAATGTTCCCTGTAATCTCAATGCATACTGCAAGAGATATTGTGTGACAGTGCTGAAGAAATTCCAGAGAAAAACATGGAAATAAAGAAAAGGAATTAGCTTGGACTAACCTAAACTAACAGTTTGTCTATAAACATGAAGGTGACAGGGATTTAGCAAAAAACATGCAATGTGAAAGGGACAAATATTGAAATATAGAAGCAGGTTTCCTCTCACACACTAATTTTTGAACTTGGATGAGAGCATTTCAAGGAAATAAAAGCATTAGCTCTGTCTCTGCTACTAACTAGCTAATTGACCTTGAGTAGTTTCTTCAAGCTCTCTGGATTTCACTTTCTTCATCTCTCAGATAAAGGGATTGGAATAGGTTAAGTCAAATCCAATGCATCAAGGTTTTATTGAGCAACTACTATGAAAATACTGAGAGCTAGAAAACTATATGACACTTGGCCTGTGCCATTAAAAAGCTTACACCCTTTTCATAGGAATAGGATATATTCTAATTGCTGCATTAAGACAGATTAGGATGTATTAAACATCACCCAGAGGTACTACATGCTGACATGAAAACCTGGGGGAGAATGATTGCCTAATAAAATGATCTCTAAAGTCCAGGGCCGTGAAGGCAACAGACAAGTCTTTGTTTTTATTTGCAATACCAAACTCAGTGACTGCTTCTTAGAAGGAACTTGATAAATAACTGTTGATCATAGAATGTAGCATCTAAAATAAAATTTGAGAGATGAGTAAGATTGTTTTTCTGTCAAAGATGAATTTGAGAAAATCACTTATGTTTAAGGGATTTACATGGAAAAATATTTAGATGCAAGGACGTGTAAAGTATTTCTAGAAGGAAGAATGGCATGATTTGCCTGTAGTATAAGGTATTGTGACAGAATGAGAGGCTGGTGTTGAAAAAAAATAGGCTGGGAACACATAAAAGAGGTACTTGAATTCCAAGCGCACACATTTATATCTGAATCCATTTAACGATTCTAACCAAAAGATCAAAATTGATTAATATCTAGTTTTTTGAAGATTTTTTTGAAGATGGTTTAGAAGAGTTGAGACTAAGAGTCTATTTAAATAGCAAAGTTAGTGCTTAGTAATCCCAAAATTAGTGTTGTGGAATTTATTTATTTAATTTATTCATTCATTAATTCACCAGGGATTGAATGAAAGCCTCCTATGTATTAATCACTATGCTAAGGGTTGAGGACTCAGATATGAATGAGAAGTGGTTGTTGACTTTAAGGATCTCAAAATGCATAGACTTGTAGTGAACAAGTTTTATTGTTACCTATGTAACATCTATTCTCCTTTTCATTCTCAACAGTGCCCTGGTTTTACTTTGGGAGCCACCTTTCTCTTTCAAGTGCTGTCTCAGTGGAATAGTCAACCAATGTATCCTACATTTTGGACCAGCAGAAGGAAGTAATGAGAACAGAAAACAAATAAGAAGTAAGTTGGAGGGAGAAGGAGACTTTAGCATCTTCCTGAAATCAGGAAGAAAGTTTCAAGATGAAATCAGGAAGAAAGTTTCAAGAATAAAGTAATCCATAGGGTCAAATACTGCAGTAAGTTTAAGTAGGATGAAGACTGCAAAGATGGTATTAGTTTGGTACTTAGGACATTGGTGACCTCCACAGGTGACCTTCAGGAGAATTATCTGGGGAACTTGTTGATAGAATTTGTGAATCTCCACCTTTAGGGATTCTGATTTAGAAGGAGTAGGAAGAAGGCCTTAGGATCTCCATTTATAACAACCACTACTGATTATTTTGAGGCACGTAGCATACAGACCACATTTTAAAGAAACACTAGGTAAGTGTGATTTTCATTCAAAGGACAAAAAACATAAAGTTACCTAATTCAGGGACCATTTCAAAGACCAAATCAAATCAGTAGCCTGGCTGATCTGATCGACTGTGCAGAAACTAGCCATTACCATGGCAAAGTGGGGAGGAACAGTCAATAAAAAGCAATTGATTTATTGTTCATATGTAAGATGAATGTAGACATGGATTTTGTTTCAAGTGATTTGGATGAAAAATAAAAGCTATCTAAGCTCAAAGGAAATGTATGTTTTTATTTTTTTTAAATAACTTGATTTCCATTACTGTTTTAATAAAATGGGCATAAAACATAGAGCATATATTACATCTCAGGTCTTTCTTCTGCCACATCCTTGATCGTACTGCTCCCCCACTAAGAAGAGCTGGAGAAAGATTGATTAATTCCTTATTTTCATTGTTGCCACACTCCCCTGCATATCTTGATTGCTGTTGGGACTGGAACTAAGAAAATGACACCAGGACAAATGTTGTTGGGGCGTTTCCAACCCATTAGAATTAGTAAATATTTGAAATCTTGCTTGACAGCTGGTTCTCGGGAGATAGTATCTCCCTTCCGGATTTAACTAAAAAAGTAATTTTTTTTTTTACTCATACAGAGACCTCATGCTTTCAGTGTTTGATCATTAAGATTGATTCATTGAGGTGGAATTTTTCAGGAGTTCAGGTTATCTGGGAACACCTCATTAGACAGAACAAAATCCTTATAATCTCAGATACTGGAAGACCTCAGTTCTAGGCCCTGCTCTGCCCTGAATATAATATGTAATCTGGGAAAGAGTTTTAGCACTTCTGGTATCATAGGTGATTCTAGACTAGAAAATGTTAGTGCTAGATAGAACCTAAGAGATTAGATTATTTGGCCCACTCGTTTTGTTTTAAAGTTGAGAAAACAAAGGGGCTGACCGGGGAAATGACTTCCCCAAGGTCAGTTGGTTGATAGTGGCTCTTGCCAAAGCTGAAACCTAAGCACTCTGGCTTCCCAATTTTATCTTTTTTCCACTGCACCTTATAGCTTTAGGGTATGCACCAGGAAGGCACAGAAATTTCCATTTTAGAAATGAGGAAATTCCCTCAAGGCAATTATCAATTTTCCCAGCATCACATGTTGAAATGGGAGAAGTTCCCTTGTCCCCTGCACAGGGTGTGCGACAGGGGGAGTGGCTCACTTCTTCAGTGCCCCACTGCTCAAACCTCTAGGGGGAGCATGCAGATGGGCAGGTGGTGGGGCTCTGACCACACAGCAGTGTCTAGGAGTGAATGTTTACAGCAGAAGCCCGGTGGGCATGTGTTTCAGTATGTACTTTTAGTTTTGCCATCTACAGGTGGCTTGTGTTAATCAGCTCAGTTAGACCCTCTGCCTTATTGCAAGGACAGAAGGCTTCCTGTATCTCAGGTTCTTGCCTTGGTGTACCAGAAAAAATGGGATCACACATGGGCTTAGAGAATGGGTGCAAGGTTTTAATGAATGGTGGAAGTTCCTCTCAGCAGATGGATGGGGAGCCAGAAGGCGGATGGAGTGGGAAGGTGATTTTCCCCTGGAGTCAGGCCGCTCAGTGGCCAGACTGTCTTCCGCCTGCCCTGCCCAGATTCTTACACTACCAAAGCCATCAAAATGGGAAGGAGAGGAGAGAACAGCAGCATAAGCAGTTGGCAGAGGTAGGGGAAGACCAGCAAGAAGGAAAGAGAGAAAGAGAAAGAGACAGAGAGAGGAAGAGACAGAGAGACAGAAAGTCAAAGAGGGAGTCAGAAACAGAGACAAAGAAAAGGAGTCAGAGAGAAAGAGGGACAGACACAGAAAGTCAAAGAGACAGTTAAAAAGAGAGGAAGAGACAAAGAAGAAGTCAAAGAGAGAAAGAGAGAGATGGAAGTAGTAAAGAAAAAACAGTATACCCTATTCCTTTAAAAGCCAGGGTAAATTTCTATCTACCCAGCCAAGGCATATTCTACTTATGTGGATCTTCAACCCATATCTGCCTCTCAAACTGTTTGCAAGAAATAACGAAATCTATCCTTACTTTACAATCCCAAATAGACTCTTTGGCAGCAGTGACTCTCCAAAACCGCCGAGGCCTAGACCTCCTCACTGCTGAGAAAGGAGGACTCTGTACCTTCTTAGGGGAAGAGTGTTGTTTTTACACTAACCAGTCAGGGAGAGTACGAGATGCCGCCCAGCATTTACAGGAAAAGGCTTCTGAAATCAGCCAACGCCTTTCAAATTCTTATACCAACCTTTGGAGTTGGGCAACATGGCTTCTCCCCTTTCTAGGTCCCGTGGGAGCCATCTTGCTGTTACTCGCCTTTGGGCCCTGTATTTTTAGCCTTCTTGTCAAATTTGTTTCCTCTAGAATTGAGGCCATCAAGCTACAGGTGGTCTTACAAATGGAACCCCAAATGAGTTCAACTAACAACTTCTACTGAGGACCCCTGGACCAACCTGCTGGCACTTCCCCGGCCTAGAGAGTTCCCCTCTGAATGACACTACAACTGCAGGGCCCCTTCTTCACCCCTATCCAGCAGGAAGTAGCTAGAGCGGTCATTGGCCAAATTCCCAACAGCAGTTGGGGTGTCCTGTTTAGAGGGGGGATTGAGAGGTGACAGCCTGCTGGCAGTCCTCACAGCCCTCGCTTGCTCTCGGCGCCTCCTCTGCCTGGGCTCCCACTTTGGTGGCACTTGAGGAGCCCTTCAGCCCACTGCTGCAATGTGGGAGCCCCTTTCTGGGCTGGCCAAGGCCAGAGCGGCTCCCTCAGCTTGCAGGGAGGTGTGCAGGGAGAGGCGCGAGCGAGAACCGGGGCTGCGTGGTGCTTGTGGGTCAGCTGGAGTTCCGGGTGGGCGTGGGCTTGGCAGCCCCGCACTCGGAACAGCCGGCCGGCCCTGCTGGCCCCGGGCAATGAGGGGCTTAGCACCCAGAACAGTGGCTGCGGAGGGTGTACTGGGTCCCTCAGCAGTACCAGCCCACCAGCATTGCATTTGATTTCTCACCGGGCCTTAGCTGCCTTCCTGCGGGGCAGGGCTCCAGACCTGCAGCCTGCCATGCCTGAGCCTCCCACCCCCTCCGTGGGCTCCTGTGCGGCCCCAGCCTCCCCGACGAGCGCCACCCCCTGCTCCAGGGCGCCCAGTCCCATCGACCACCCAAGGGCTGAGGAGTGCGGGTGCACGGCAGGGGACTGGCAGGCAGCTCCACCCGCAGCCCCGGTGCGGGATCCACTGGGTGAAGCCAGCTGGGCTCCTGAGTCTGGTAGGGACGTGGAGAACCTTTATGTCTAGCTCAGGGATTGTAAATACACCAATCAGCAGTCTGTATCTCGCTCAAGGTTTGTAAACACACCAATCAGCACCCTGTGTCTAGCTCAGGGTTTGTGAATGCACCAATTGATACTCTGTATCTAGCTACTCTGGTGGGGCCTTGGAGAACCTTTATGTCTAGCTCAGGGATTGTAAATACACCAATCGGCACTCTGTATCTAGCTCAAGGTTTGTAAACACACCAATCAGCACCCTGTGTCTAGCTCAGGGTTTGCGAATGCACCAATTGACACTCTGTATCTAGCTACTCTGGTGGGACCTTGGAGAACCTTTGTGTAGATACTCTGTATCTAACTAATGTGGTGGGGACATGGAGAACCTTTGTGTCTAGCTCAGGGATTGTAAACGCACCAATCAGCGCCCTGTCAAAACAGACCACTTGGCTCTACCAATCAGCAGGATGTGGGTGGGGCCAGACAAGAGAATAAAAGCAGGCTGCCCGAGCCAGCAGTGGCAACCCACTCGAGTCCCCTTCCACACTGTGGAAGCTTTGTTCTTTCGCTCTTTGCAATAAATCTTGCTACTGCTCACTCTTTGGGTCCACACTGCTTTTATGAGCTGTAACACTCACCACAAAGGTCTGCAGCTTCACTCCTGAAGCCAGCGAGACCACGAGCCCACCGGGAGGAACGAACAACTCCAGACGCACCACCTTAAGAGCTGTAACACTCACCACGAAGGTCTGTAGCTTCACTCCTGAGCCAGTGAGACCACGAACCCACCAGAAGGAAGAAACTCCGAACACATCCGAACATCAGAAGGAACAAACTCCAGACGCACCACCTTAAGAGCTGTAACACTCACTGCGAGGGTCCGCGGCTTCATTCTTGAAGTCAGTGAGACCAAGAACCCACCAATTCCGGACACAAGGTTCCCCTCAGCATCCACATCATTCTGCCAATCGATGGCCTGCTGGTATCTGCTGGTGCCTGTTGGTGTGCTCTTCAGCTCCTCTACATGTCCAGCTGCTCATTTGTCAGTGTATTCCCCTCAACGTTCAGCTGCTTGTGTCTCTGCCTGCTAGGGTCTCAGGGGTTTTTATAGGCACAGGATGGGGGTGTGGTGGGCCAGGGTGGTCTTGGAAAATGCAGCATTTAGGCACAAAAACAGAAATGCCTGTCCTCACCTAGGTCCGTGGACACAGGCCTGGGGTTGGAGCCCTAGCCAGGGACCAGCCCTTCTCTACCCAGCACTTCCCTGCCCCCCTCCCACATCAATATCTCATACTAATAGCAATGCAAAATTACATACTAATATTCTGCCGATAGAGCATTGCCAAACATTTGAGGTATTTTTCTTCAATATTCCCAGGCCAGCGTTCATTTATTTACTACCCAGCAGATAGAAAAGAAATCTACCATCTTTGGATGGCACATTTAATGATCTCAACATTTTTGAATGATAAAACCATGACCGAAACCACTATCTTCTAACATCCAGCCTAATGATTTATCCACAATAACACACATTATGTTCCCTGAAATGATTTAACCAAGGAGAAGCTTTGGATTGTGACATAGAAGTCACATCATGGAGTCTAGCCATTATGTCTGCCCTTTCTTACCACTCCTGCAAAGAAAGCCTTTCGAAATGATCAGTGAAATAATTTGTTTTTAATTCAAAGAAGCATTTCTTGCCTATATTGAGGTCTCTGGGTTGTGTTTTATTTCTTCTAGAAGAAAAGTTTCCAAGAAGGGCTGTTCCTCCATATTTGGCTAAAATTTCCCTCTTATGGCCATGTCTCTGTGGACACATTAATAGAAAGAGCACTAGTGGACTTACATGGGATTTGCAAATGCATCCAGAACACTGGATAAATTTATACAAGAAAACACGATGGAGCCTGGTGACAAGAGAAGGAAAAGAAGAGATGGGCAGGTCCCAGAATTCAGAAGCCTCCACAGTTAAGAGTCCTCTAATAGTATTTGTTTGCTCCATGGCTTAAGCTTTGGTGAAGGAATATAAATAAAGGACTAAATAATTGGACAGAGCTAGTCCTGAGAAAATTAGTAGAAAACATGAAATAATCTGTCACCAGTCAGTAAAATTTGAGGGACACTTTGAAAGTCTTCTGAACTACCTACAGCTGTAGTTCTCAAACCTCTTAGTCTCAAGGCCCCTTTGTTAGCTCGAAACAAAAAAATGAGTGAGAAAAGTTACGTTGTTTTTGGCAAATCTTTTTTACTTATGGCTTAATAAAAAACAGCTATGTTATCAAATATTCTTCTGCAATTGATCTATTGTGATACATTGTTCTGGTTGAAGTATATAAGAAAACCCAGGCTTATCTAGATATGTAGTTGGAAAAGGGAATATTTTAATAGCTTTTTTTATATAATTGTGTATATTCATCTTTGACATTACACCAAAACTGAACAAATAGTTTGTGTTTTTTGTGTTTGTTTATTTGTGTTTTTTGTTTTGTTTTGTTTTGTTTTGAGATAGGGTCTTGCTCTGTCACCCAGGTACAGTGGCATGATCAGGGCTCACTGTAACCTCGATCTCCTGGGCTCAAGCGTTCCTCCTACCTCAGCCTCCCAGTAGCTGGGACTACAGATGCATGCCACCATGCCCGGCTAATTTTTACATTTTTCTTTTGTAGAGACAAGGCCTCGCTATATTGACCAGGCTGATTTCAAACTCCTGACTTCAAGCAATCCTCTTGCCTCAGCCTCCCAACATGTGGGGATTACAGACATGAGCCACTGTGCCAGGCCAAAACTGAACAAATAATTTCTTGAAGATTTATTGCAATGTGGAATCTGAAACTGTATTAATTTTTTACGCTTTGCTACACCAAAATCCTTTGGTCTATTTTGTACATCAAATGGATCTTTTACTCACATGACTCACATATGATTTGTAGCACCATGTATTGGTGATACGGAAAATATTGGTTCCTTGAATTGTTTAGATCTTCCAAATGTTGACATATTTCATTGTCAAATATTGAAAACATCTCATTTATTAATGTCATTACCAATCTCATCCACAAAATGTCATTAACTATTGGGAAACTGTCAAGTTTATGGCACCAGATACAGTTTTCCAGAATTCTAATTTTTGCTTGAAAGCATAAATATTGACCAGGCATGGTGGCTCACACTTGTAATCCCAGCACTTTGGGAGGCTGAGGTGGGTGGATCACCTGAGGTCAGGAGTTTGAGACCAGCCTGGCTAACATGGAGAAACCCCTTCTCTACTAAAAGTACAAAAATTAGCTGGTGTGGTGGTGGGCGCCTGTAGTCCCAGCTACTCAGGAGGCTGAGGCAGGAAAATCTCTTGTACCCGGGAGGCAGAGGTTGCAGTGAGCCAAGATCATGCCATTGCACTCCAGCCTGGGCGACAAGAGTGAAAATCTGTCCCCCCACCGCCCCCAAAAAAAAGAGAAAGCACAAATATTAGCATTGGTGGGGGAGAAATACTGTTAGTTGTTTTCTTTGAAGTAACAGGCTTACTTCATTCTCAAAGAAATGTCTGCCAAATATCCAAGTCTCAATAATCATTGCTTGTTGATCAGTAGCTCATTCTAGTATAAATAATGGCACATGAAAAGAGCAAGTAACTCAGCTCCCAATTTATATAATTGCACAATTGCTTGGCCTGAAACAGTCATCATACTTTGCTATGCATTTATGTGTTTCATATGTACTTTCCTTGTTGTCAAACTATTAAAAATATATTAATTCTAGGCTCAAGATTTAGTAAAATTAGAAATTTTGCTTCTTCATCAAGAACATTTTAATATTAAACAGGTTTCCACTTTCTACGTTTCCTCCAACCTTCTTTCACTCCTTCCTTTTCTTCTTCTTTTATACCTTTCTCCCTCCCTTCTTTCTTCCCATCTTCTGTGAGTGGGAAGTGAGAAAGAATGCAATGACTGCCAGTGCAGCTTGGAGGCATTGCCTTGATGTAAGGCACCAACAGTTGACCCACAATTTCTCTGTAACATCATTGCAAACATCAAGACAGTGAAATATAATGCTTTTTATCATTATGAAAATAGTTTTGACAATAAAATGGGGAAAGATCATCATTTCAACAAATTGTACTGGAACAACTGAACAACCACATGTAAAAAAATGAGTCCAGACACAAACCTTACACCCTTCACAAAAATTGTCTCAATACAAATAACAGATTTAAGTGTAGAATGCAAAACTATAAAACTCCAAGAAGGTGACATAGAAAAAAAATCTAGATGGCCTTTTTAGGTATAACAACAAGGCATGATCCATGAAAATGAGAATTAATAAGCTGACTAAAATCTTAAAAATTCTGCTCTGTGAAAGACTGTCAAGAGAATAAAAAGGATACACCACAGACTGGGCAAAAATATTTGCAAAACACATAGTTGATAAAAGACTGTTATTCAAAATATACAAAGAACTATTAAAATCCAAAAATAAGAAAATGAAAAACTCAATTAAAAACTAGGCCAGGTCAGGCACTGTGGCTCACACCTGTAATCCCAGCACTTTGGGAGGCTGAGGTGGGCAGATCACCCGAGGTTAGGAGTTTGACACCAGCCTGGCCAACATGGCGAAACCCCATCTCCACTAAAATACAAAGGATTTTCTGGGTGTGATGGTGGGCGCCTGTAATCCCAGCTATGCTGGAGGCTGAGGTAGGAGAATCGCTTGAACCTGGGAGGCAGAGGTTGCAGTGAGCCGAGATTGTGCCACTGCACTCCAGCCTGGGAGACAGAGCAAGACTCCATCAAAAAAAAAAAAAAAAAAAAACAAGGCCAAAGACCTTAACAAGTACCTCACCAAAGAAGACATACAGCTGGCAAATAAGCATATATGATACAACACTTTGCATCATATAGCATTAGGGAAATGAAAATTAAAATGGCAGTGAGATAACACTACACATCTCCCAGAATGGCCAAAATCTAGAATGCTGACAACATCAAATGCTGGTGAGGACGTAGAGCAACAGGAGCTCTCATTCACTGCTGGTAGGAATGCAAAATAGTACTGCCACTTTGAAAGACAGTCTGGCAGTTTTTCACAAAACTAAACATACTCTGTCATATAATCCAGCAATCACACTTCTTAGTATTTACCCAAAGGAGTTGAAAATTTATGTCCATATGAAAATCTACATGCAGATGTTTATAGCAGCTTTATTCATGATTGTCAAAACTTGGAAGCAACCAAGATGTTCTTAATCAGGTAAATGGATAAATAAATTATAGTACATCTGGACAATGGTTATTATTCAAAGCTAAAAGGATATGAACTATCCAGAAAACAAAAGACATTGAGGAAATTTAAATGCATGTCACTAAGTATAATAAGCCAATCTGAAAAAGCTACATATTGTACAATTCCAACTACACAACACCCTGGAAAAGGCAAAACTATGAAGACAGTAAAAAGTTTAGGGGTTGCCAGAAGGTAGTGAGAAGGCAGAGATGAACAGGTGGAGCACAGAGAATGATTAGAGCAGTGAAACCATTCTGTATACTACTATAATGGCAGATACATGTCATTAAATATTTGTGTAAACCCACAGAATGTACAACACCGAGAGTGAACCCTCATGTAAACTGTGGACTCTGGGTGGTGTGTCAATGAAGGTTCATCGGTTGTAACTAATGAACCATTCTAGTTGGGAATATTAATAACAATGGAAATTATGCATGTGTGGGGGCACGGCGTATATGTAATATCTCAGTCACTTCCTCACAATCTTGCTGTGAACCGAAAATGGCTCTTTAAAAAAGCCTTAAAAAAAATTTTTGACCTCATAAACCCTCTAAGAGTGTCTCAGAGACTCAAGAGTTCCTTAGACCACACTTTGAGAACTGCTAACCTATACTATCTATTTTTAAAATATTCCCTTGGCAAATGCATCAGAATCACTTGTTATTTTTTAAATGACAAATAAAAATTTTAAATATTTATGGTATATAGCATATTCTGACATATATATACATTGTGGACTAGCTAAATCAAACTAATTAACATATAAATTTGCATGTGAGCATTACCTCACATGCATCACTTTTTGTGTTGAGAACGCTTGAGATCTACTCTCTTAGCTATTTTCAAGTATCCAATATTTTGTTATTAACTATAGTCACCTAATGTACAACAGATCTCTTGAACTTATTTCTCCTAATTGAAGTTTTGTATCCTTTGGCTAATATCTGCCTAATCGCCTCTACCCCCAGCTTCTGGTAGCCACCGTTCTACTCTCTACTTCTATGAGTTTGACTTTTTAGGAGTCCACATATAAGAGTGATCACATAGTATTTATCTTTCTGTGCCTGGCTTACTTCACATAATATAGTGTCCTCCAAATTCATCATACTGTCAGTTATGACAGAATTTCCTTCTTTTTTAAGGGTGAATAGTATTTCATTGTGTATATATACCACATTTTCTGTATTCATTCCAATGGACACAGCTTAATTCCATATCTTGGCTACTGTGAATAGTGCTACAATGAACATGGGTGTGCAGATATCTTTTTAACATATTAATTTCATTTCCTTTGGATATGTACCAAGTAGTGGGATCGCTGGATCATATGGTAATTCTATTTTTAATTTTTTGGGGAAACCTCCATTCTGTTTTCCATATTAATTATCACTCATTTACATTCCCACCAATAGTGTGCAAAGGATCCCTTTCCTCCTCATCCTTACCAACACTTGTTATCTTTCCTCTTTTTGATAACAGTCATTCTATCAGGTGTGAGGTGATATACCATTGTGGTTTTGATTTGCATTTCCCTGATGATTAGTGACATTGATAATCTTTTAATATACCTGTTGGCCATTTGTATGTCTTCTTTTGAAAAATGTCTGTTCTGGTTTTTGCCCATTTTAATTTAATTGTGTGTTCTTGGCATCTCTGCTATAACTCTATTGACCATAAATGCATGGATTTATTTCTAGGCTCTCTATTCTTTTCCATTGGTCTGGGTGTCTGTTTCTATGTCAATACCATGCTACTTTGATTACTATAGCTTTGTATTATATTTTTAATCAGGTAGTGTGATGTCTCCAGTTTTGCTCTTTTTGTTCAAAATTCCTTTGGCTATTCAGGGTCTTTAGTGGGTCCATACAAATCTTAGTATTTTTTTTTTCTGTTTCTGTGACAGTGTCTTTGGAATTTTTATAGGAATTGCACTGAACCCACAGATCCCTTCAGGTAATATAGCCATTTTAAAAATATGAATTCTTCCAATCCATGAACATGGATATTTTTTCCTTTACTTGTGTCTTCTTCCAGTTCTTTCATCAATGTTTTATAGTTTTCAATGTACAGATATTTCACCTCTTTGGTTAAATCTATTCCTAAGTCTTATTTTATTGCAGCTATTGTAAATGGAATTGCTTTCTTAATTTCTTTTTCATTGTTAGTTTATAGAAACATTACTGAGCACCTGAGCAAACCCTACTTACCTTAAACAATTTAATTGCTGTCTTCAGACAGCCTGTTTCATCCTTAGCTTCCATTCTCAACTCCATTTTCCTATGCCCTCAGCACACAGTCCATGTGCAAAGACATATTTCTCTTTTTTTCTTTCCACATCATATAATCTACAAAGGAGATGAGCATGCATGGATTGAAAAAAAAAAAAAAAGGATGCTTTGTTCAGCTTTGAAGGCACTAACTAGAACTTGGGTAACATGTATGGAATAATTAAAGCTGCTATGATCTTTTATGCTCCAAAAGCCTTTTACATTCATGTCATCTTTGGTCAACAGCTTTACAGTTCTAACAAGCAATTTTCGCAAAGCACTATTAAAGGCCGTAAACTATTTTCTTCTAATTCTCCTTAAAAAATTTCTTAAGTTGCTCTGAGTTGAGAAGGGATGGGGACAATGTATCTTTAAATAATAAAGAAACAATTTTAATTTTCTCATAAACATCATCCCCTCTGCTGGCTGCTACAAACTTTAACAGCCCAGCAGCCAGAGAAGCAAGTAGGGCAAACAATACAAGAAGAGTCATTATTGTAACTAAATTAGACCGTTTGTTTTCTTTCCCTCAAATCAAATTGTGTAGGAGCTGCTTTATTGCAAAACAGACATTAAAATTCCAGCAAGACCTCAGAGAGAAAGTAATTTCTATTTTATCAGTGCTGTAAAGCTGTCTTTATGTTCTGAAGCAGGAAATATTGCAAGGATATTTATAGCTTCAGCTCCAAAGCCAGTTTGAATAGAAATGTTACCGCGGTCGCTGGAGCTGTCACACTGCTCGGTGGAGCAGGGAATTTTAGTGAATTTGTGAATTACTGTTTTGGTCTTGACAAGTCTCTCAGTGAAGCTGGTGTGTGTGTCTGGAGCCGTTTGGTGTTTGGGGAGATAATGATTAAAGACTTGGATTAAGGAAAGATTTAAAAGATATTCTACAGCTAATCAGTTTTGCTCATCAAGTCCTCCTGGAATAAAGGCAAGGTTTTCAAACTTTGCCATCCTTAGCAATTGGTGACCCGGCAGGAAGCATTCTCCAGCCCTCTTCACCTTCCTTCTCCCTTGCAGCCCTCCCCTTTCTGTCCTTGACCTTCCCATCTTGGTGTCCCTACTCCTCTTCTGTCTGAACTGCTTACCAAGATTTGACAGTTATTTACCATCCTGCTCCTCCTCTGGGGTCTGAGGAAATGATTCATTTTTGTATCTTGCATTTATTTTAACCTTCTGGTGAAATGCTCCAGGATTCTACAAACATTATCCTCACTGTCAAAGTGGAAAAAGCTTTCTTTGTTTTACATGGGGAAGAACTGAAGTCTAGACATGGGAAGACTGAGGTCACACAGAGCTTCAGGAGAACAGATGGGATGTGCATCAAGTTCTCTCATTTTAGTTCGATTTTTAGTTCACCATTGCCATTTCCGTATCACGCCAGCAAAAACAGAAATTCCGTGACTGAGGTGTAAATAGACAACCATTTGAACTAATTTATCTGAAAGTGGGGCAATGAATAAAGACTTTTAATAGCTCCAGGGCCACCCCAGGCTAGGAGGGAAGACAGAGCTATGCTGTGCATGGGCATATTATTGCTCTGAAAGCCAGCGGCAATGGGGGTGGGGAATGGCTCTTCACAACTCTACCAGTCTTGGGATGAAAGAGACCATGGAAGTGTGCAGTGGTCTTTTTAATATAGCTGCTCAAAACTAATCAAAAGGGCTTTGCTTTCCGTTTGTGGGTCAAGGGTTTGATTTACAGCACGCTGCTCATTGCCTGACTACTCAGGTCAGTAGCAGAGTTTAATTCCCGGTTAGGCAATCTGTAGTGAGGTTTTTCCCCAGAATCACATCCGAGAGAATCCTTTTGCTTTATGGGACAAAGAACTTACCCTCTGCTCAGAACCTGCTGTTTCGGTGAGAGATAAAGATGCTTTTTAAATCTCCCTAAGCTTATATAGAAATAACAGGCCTTGTCTTAGGGAATGTCCAGCTGTGGAGACGTGGTCATTCTTACCCAATTTTTCAATGCACCCGCATCCTTGACTTGCCATTGAACCGGAGAACATAAGGGCTAAAAATGACTCTAGAGGCCCTCTAAGACAGTCCACCATTTAAAGGCAGATTAGAACTCAGGTCTTTTGTGCTCAGGGCCAGTTATCTTTCCTCTGCACATGTGCTAGCCAAAGCAGTGGCCAGCAGCCACATGTGACTGTTGAACCCTTGAATATGGCTAATCCGTTTGGACTAATCCATGTTGGCTAATCCAAATGGAGATGTGCTATAAGTGAATAGACTATGACAGATTTCAAAGAGCTACTAGAAAAACAAGAACGTAAAGTAGCTCAAAAATACTTTTTTATATTGATTACATATTGAAATTATAATAAATATTGAGTAAAATAACATATATTAGCATTAATTTCACCGCTTTCTTTTTTAATGTGGCTACCAGAAAACTTTAAAGTATATATGTGGCTTGCATTATCTTTCTATTGGACAGCACTGTTCTGCACAACTTTCCATCTTGACTACGGGCTCAGAAAGAAAGCAATGAGTGCCCAGACTCTCAAACCCTCCTGTAAGGATCCAACTTAATTCTGATTAGGCTACTCTGCTCCATTCCTATTGGCTGTCTGACCTCATCTTCCTTTAAACAAAAAAACAAGGAAAAGTGTCCTGTTCTACATCCCAGGGCTGTGCAAAGTGGTCATCTCTCTGCGAAAGTTCAGAGGATAGTGAATGGTTTGAAATTCAAGTTTCCAGTGAGAATATCCCAAATTAAAGAGAATTCAGACATAGAATTATTAATTTCCTCTTATCCCTGTCTAGATTTTTCTAATTTTTCCATTTCTGATATTTAGGATGAGCTTTAAAAAGGATATATTCAAACATAGGTTATATGGATACTCAGCTTAGGGAACACAGCTCTTCCATCGACTGAAGCCTACTACTGTGGTTTGGCTCCGTGTCCCCATCCAAATCTCATGTCGAATTGTAATCCCCACATGTTAGGGGTGGGACCTGATGGGAGGTAACTGGAACATGGGGACGGATTTCCCCCATGATGTTCCCATGAGAGTGAGTGAGTTCTTATGAGATCTGATGGTTTAGAAGTGTGGCACTTCCCCCCTTGTACCCTCTCTCCTGCTTCACCATGGTAAGACGTGTTTGCTTCCCCTTCACCTTCTGCTATAATTGTAAGTTTCCTGAGGCCTCCCAGCCACGCTTCTGAACAGCCTGTGGAACTGTGAGTCAATTAAACCTGTTTTCTTCATAAATTACCCAGTCTCAGGTAGTTCTTTATAGCAGTCTGAGAGTGAACTAATCTCCCTGCTTTCTATTTTCTTTTATTTCCCTTCAGATAGCACCCTTGTAATGATAAAGTTGCTGCCCGTAGATAACCTGTATTTCCTTTTTTAACTTAAATGCTTTGGTTATTGGAGTGCTGCTAGGTAAGTGTAATCCTTTGCCTTTCAAAATTAGCTATTTTGGCCTTATTTATTGACATCAGACATTGGAGATGATACCTATGTCCTAAGCAAATCTCTGGCTTCATGAAATTAGAAATGCTTTGATTCAGATGGATTCTCAATTGATAAATAGCTGTTTCATATCACGGACTGTGAAAATGATTCCCAAACTTATCTGCACATTAAAATCATCTGGTGATCTTTTAAATCTTCCAAAGTTCAGAATATACCCCAGGCCAATCACATCATCATCTCTAAAGTGTCAGTAGTTGTTGAAACTTCTCAGGTGATTCCAATGTGCAGCCAAGTTTGGCAGTCACTGGCTTGTCAGAAAGCTAGATGAGAACCCAAACACCAAACACCTGCCAGAGTACAAGCCTATTTAAATTATACTATGTTATCTTCCTAGAGGGTCATTGTTTCTTCTTCCTTCATAAACCTTTACCACTTTTTTGTTATTTTCCTTGTTATAACAAAGTAAAGGGTCTTAATTGGGGAGACTATAGAGCAGATAATGTATGCGAATAAGAACATGATTTCTACCCACTTCTTGCTAAGAGATGGCTGTTGTGTTGCTGGGAAGTATTAAATTAGAAAAAATTTAAAATAGAATATTAAAAAGTCAGTATTTATATAAACAAGTTTCCAATTTTATTCCTTTGCATTAGGCTTCAATATCACATTGCTTACATCCATGGTACCTATGCATATCATGACTTTAGTAAAATTTCTTAAGATTGTGTTGGCCACACCTAGCTTCGTCCCCACTGAAATGCTCTAAAACCACATAGATCCCAGAGGAGGTAATACTGCTGAATTCAGAAATAAAAGCTGAGAAAAGACACTTCCTACAGATTTCCTCTTTAAAGTACTTCTGTGTTCAGAGTTTCAAGGACTGATTGTACAACCAGACTATGATTATCACACTAGGATATGTGTCAGAACCACTCGTCAAGGTGAACATACCTGCCCAGGTCATGGTGGAGTTCTTGATTCCAGTTTATTTTAGCTACCATAGATATTGTCTGAATTCTAGTCCGACTTCAAACGCAAAACAGAACCTGGATGACAATGAACAAGTATCTGCAATATATACTTTAGGAGGAGGCATTAGGCCTATCAGCATGCTCTACAACAGCGCCTATTGATGCACCTGTGTCTTTTCAAAACATAGACCCCAGTTAGTTAAAGACATATGGGAAGTGACTAGTCCAGAAGCTGTAGCCCTTAATTTCTGATGAAACACTAAGCTACACATCTCTGCTTTTCTGTCTATATCTGCTCTTACTTCGCAATTTAAAATCTTTTAAGGAGCATGCATTAAATGCCAATTATGTACATATAATTATAAAAAATATACATCTATAATTTGATCTTCATAATTACTCTATGAAGTAGGGTACTGCTTCATACTGTGAGGTACATACTACATATTATTAAGTATGTTTTATTCTGCCTATACTACAGATAAGCATTGTAGAGAAGAAGCGTCAAATAAATCGACCAAGATTTTGTGGCTAGCAAATAGTGTGACCACAATGTAAAGCCAAGTCTCTCTGATTCTAGGGTCCATGTTCTTTTTGGTAGGCTATAATGTCTTCCAAAACTGGGGAGTGACTTAATGAGGAAGGATTGTGTGGCATAGGTGAGATACAATAACAGGGCAGTAAGAGATGCTTCTACGAAAAAACAGTCAAATTATTCTTTTCCTTTTCATTTTCGATTTTTATTTTGCAATTGTGTGCCATCACAAAGCTAATGCAATCAGGACTTATGTTCTGTATTTACACAGCTGATTACAAATACTTTCATGGTTCATGATCTATCAAGTTTCTGAGAGTTAATGCATTTTCTCCTGGGGTGTAGGAACACCACATTGGGATACTGGGGGGAATTCTCTGATGAATGAACATGCTGGGCTGTGAACTAGTGCACACACTCCACAGAACCTCACTGAACCTGCTTAGGTTGCCTATATATCAGGGGCTATGTTGAGCTCCGTGCCCCTTTTGATTTGTGCTGAATTCTTATGGCTCAGTCCTTTCCATTCATTCATTATTTAAACATATTTTTTGGTTTCTTTATGTGCCAGGCATTTCTTTTATGTGCCATTCTCTTTGCTGGGGATGCAATAACGAGCAACATAGCAAAAATCCCTGCCTTCTTGGTGCTCACATTCTAGCAGAAAGACAGGAGACAATTAAAAAGACAGCTAAGTTAAATATAGACTATGCTGGACAGTGATAAAAGCTGTAGAAGAAAAGAGAGAAAAAGGTTAGTTGTATGTGTGGGGATGGTGGGCAATTTAGATGGTGTAGCTAGAAAGGACCTCAAAGAGGTGAAGGATCAAGCACTGCAGATGTCTGGGGAAGTGTGTTTTGTGCAGAGGGAATAGCAAGGGCCAAGGCCTTGAGGTGGAAGCTTGTGCTTAATGAGGCCAGATCTGTAAAACCTTGTATGTGATTAGAAGGACGTTGCCTTCTACTCTGAATGAAATGATTGTAAGCTGAAGAATGACATGATTTGACTCACCTGTTACAGGGTTACTGTGGCTACTATATGCACAGTAGGCTGAAGGTGAGCAAATTCACATCAAGAAAGACTCTTGCAATAATCCAGGTAAGGGCTGACAGTGAACTGGGCCAAAAGGACAGCAACTGGAGTGGTAAGATGTGGTCAGATTCCAGATATTTCTGAAGAGCTAGCCAACAGGATTTGCCAACAGATTGGAAGTAGACTGTGAGAGAGAGAGCATTGAAGATGAATCTGTGGTTCTGGACATGAGCAACTGGAAGGTTGGAATTGCTATAAACTAAGATGGAGAATACAGTAAGTGCAGCCAAGTTCTGGGGAATATCAGGAGTACAGGATTGAAGAGGTAGAGTTTGGGAAGCTTTTTGGACAGTGAAGTAGAGCTGTGGAGAGCTAAGGAGAGTTTTCTGGGCTGGAGATCTACATTTTGGGGTCATGATGATGGCATTGAAAGCCATTAAACTAGATAATTACACCAAGGAAATGTGTGTAGACAGAAAAGAGAAGAAGTATAAAGACTGAACTAGGAACACTCCAATGTTCAGAAGTCAGTAGATAAGAAGAAACTGAGAGAAGTAACTGAGAAAGAGGTGCCAACAATTTGAAAAGAAAACAAGAAGAGGGGATGCTGTCCTCAGAACGACAGGAGGGTGCTGGAAGTCAAGTGATGCTGGATGTTTTTGACAGATCAAGTAAGAAGCCTGCTGAATATGGACTATGCTCATTATGTTAAGAGCACTGGAGTGAGTCAAGGGACCTGGATACAAACACTGACTTCACCACAGATTTGCATGTGGCCTTGGGAAAGTTAAGGAAACTCACCCTCCTCAGCTGGGAAAAATGACTATTGCAAAGGTGAAATAAGATAAAGTGAAAACTACCTAGAAAAGTAAGAATGTAGCACAAAGCAGCTACTCAACAAATATCGCTTGACTCTAAATTGAATCCTAAATATTCAGAGCCCAGTTATTTGCTTACTCCTCTGCTTGACTGATTTCCTGTGCCTTCTGACTGGGTCTGCAGAATCAGATTATCGTTATTTGACCAGTGTGACACAGATGGGTTGAACTTCTAAGCACTCCTTCTAGATTAAGCCTTGGGCTTACACTGTTCTATTATTCTGTCACAACTGATTGCCCTAGATTCCCAAGTCATTCATTTAACAGTATTTTTTGACTGCCTACTATGCATATGAGACCCTGTGCTAAAAACTGGCCATGGCCCCTTGCACCTCTGACCTTACGAAGCTATCCATGAATCCTCTATGATAAACTTACACTCCCATATCTGCTTTCCAGAGGCTTAAATGGACCCCCCAATTACTACATATTAGTCATGAAATATTGGAGAAATTATTTAATTTCTTGACCTTTTTGTCTATAAAATATAAATAAAAAATTGCTATGCTGGAAGACAGGTATCATTATCTACATTGTAAAAATAAATTACACCAAATATGTGAGGTATCTAGGTCTTTGTCAGTTATACAGTAGTTACTGGGTGCATATTGATTTCGCCCCTCCACCCGACTCCATGCTGCTGCCTCCCAAGATGTGGTGCTAAGCTTTTGCAATTATCCAAATGAATCTTGGAGGGTGAAAAATATGCACTAAAAATTCTCACACACTCTGTTAGGCTGGGATTTACACTGTTGGATTAACTGTGTACATTGAGAACAAACATGCTCCTCAATTACTATCTTTTTTTTTTTTTTTTGAGACGGAGTCTCGCTCTGTCACCCAGGCTGGAGTGCAGTGGCGCGATCTCGGCTCACTGCAAGCTCCGCCTCCCAGGTTCATGCCATTCTCCTGCCTCAGCCTCCCAAGTAGCTGGGACTACAAGCTCCTGCCACCACGCCCAGCTAATTTTTTGTATTTTTTAGTAGAGATGGGGTTTCACTGTGTTAGCCAGGATGGTCTCGATCTCCTGACCTCATGATCCACCCGCCTCGGGCTCCCAAAGTGCAGGAATTACAGGCGTGAGCCACTGCACCTGGCCACTAAGTCTCTTAGTCACATGGATAGGCAGCCTACATGCACATGCATAAACCAACACATGCATATATACATACATGCATACATACATACACGCATAAATACACACAGACACCTGGTCCAGGTTGGCATGGTAACAAAAATTTTAGAATAAAAATCAGCTAATAATTCCAACCGCTTTTCACTGGGATTTAAGTCAAAACTCCTGAGGAGGAAACAGAAGAGAAAATACTACTCCATCCCTAGGTTAGCCTGGAGTTTTCCTGTCTATTTTCTTTCTTTGACTCATGATCTTGATTAAAAGGAAACTACAACTAAAACCCAGAACTTTACCCGTCTTTGCCCACTGTGTATGCATGTTCTGAAGATGATCTGAAGATCTCTCCAGAATGAAATGATGGTGTTTCTGGGAAGAAACTGAAGGAAATACTTTTACTAAGTTATTTTTGCAGTGATGAAAGGTCATATTCTTTTCAAGAAAAGACTCCAAGTTTTATTTCAGTGTATTTATATAAGGACATTCTAAGGAACTAAGAAGAGGTAGAAATTTTTAAATAGCAAGATGCTAGTATTTTGAAAAATAAATCTTGATTTTTTTTCATTAATGATACTTGTGAATTCCTGGTTAGATTGACCACTCTTGATTGATTTGGCTTAGAAATGAACTTATGCAGACTTAATTATACCATGAGATCAGTGTATTCTTATTGATTGTGCCTTTGACATGATTAGCTATATTAGATTATGATGTCCTCATCTCCCAAAAATCAAAGCTAGGATGGGCTTTCTGTAAGGGCCATTAGTCATATGTGCATGGCACATACTGTATTTTTTTTCATTATATAATAGGCAAGGGAGAATGCAAAAAGAGAATTAGCTTTATGCCATTCAAAAATCTATCTTAGAAATAAATCTGATGGAAACAGATTATCTCTCCTTCACATGCAACAGATGCTCAGTTGGCATGAATTGCATTGAGGAGGGAGCATTCCTATCGAGTGATGTACGGAGTGGACCTGGGGTCCCTTCACAGGTCATCCTAAGAGCCACATCACTATCCATGGTCTAAGTGCCCTAGTCAGTCACTGAAAGATGAGGGCAAATGAGCTGTGGTGTTTCCGAGTCCAGGCTCCAATGGATTAAATCCCTGTGCCCTGCAGCTAACTTGGGACTCCATCCATTTTAGGCAGTACAGCATTACTAATAACAAGAACAGCACAGAAAATATGAGACCCAGGCAGCAGTGGCAGGGAGAATGAGATGCAGAGCTGTGCATGCTGGGAAGTGCTGGCCTTAATTAGAATGTGCATGTACAGTATTTATCTTTCTCCCAAACCTATAAATAAGGCCAGCGCTATGGCGATTACTGATGTCTGCCGTCATTTCACAAGGCCTCTGTTTTGATGGAGCACCAGTTGCTGCAAAATAATATTTCTTTCCTTTCCAGTCTGCATCTGCTCCTGTATGGAAACCTCTCAAAGGCTTTCAGAGCTGTGACTGGACAGGAGAGAAGGGGTGGACATCATCTTCTGGGAATTCAAGTAAGAACTGCTCTTTGGGGACCCTCAACTGCAATCAGAGAAAGATTGTAACATGTAGAAAGGAGCTTACAAGACAAAACAACAACAACAACAACACTCTTATCCAAAAAGAGACCTTCATTGCCGTCATCCCTGAAGGCATTTTTCCAGCTCCTCCTTGAATACTTTCAGTGTTGAGCCATTCACTGTGTCCAGTGGTAGTCAACTCCAATTTTGGATGCACTAAAACCTTCTTCTGAATACTGAATAAGTCTGCCTCTCTACCATTTGCCTCTGTTAATCTAAATATACAAACTTCAAATGGAAACTTTCTCAATTGTCCCAAGTATTTATCTGATTCTTCTATGTGTCCCAATTTTTTACATAATACATAAAAATAATTATAAAAAGTGCTCACTATTATAATTTTTTATCAATTCATCTATATTTTCCTTTCTCACAACAGGAGTTTTGAAAAAGAGTCTGATGTGTACTTCAGGAGTCACCTAGAACAGTGTTGCTCATCTTCCATAAAGGAGAATAAATATATCTGCCCTTGAAGGACTCTCATCTGTGAAGTGAAAATTCACAAAACTTAAATGGTCCATAGGAGGGTGATTTAAATTTTATAACACATGGGCATCCCCTGACCCCACTGAAAAGTTAAATGAAAACTACTATTGTTTGCTGCTTAGTTTCCCTCTGACCAAAACTAGAGAGTAAACTCCTTAAGAGTAGAAGTTGGTTTTATGGGTTTTTTGTTTAATATCAGTATTTCTCAGTACATGTACATAGTAGAACTTCAATAAATAATTAATTGTAATTAAATCTATTCATTTCATGGGGTAGGAAGGTATTCCTCTTAATACCTCACTTCCAGAGGTTCATGTTTTCTCAAAATAAATACTTCTGCCCTCTAGCCTGTTCTCCACATGTGAGGTTAAGGAAAAATAAAAGGGAATGCATGGAATATACTCATCCATGAGGTCATGTTCAATGAATGTTTATTCATAAGGGAACCACCCTGTTCTAAGCACCAAACCATCTCTCCGCTTCCTGTGCCCGAGGAGACATCAACTCTTTCTTGGAAGATATTTCCTGTCCAGTGTCTATGTGCTATCACCATTCCCCTTCCTTCAAAGAGAAAATAAATAAATACCAACCAACCCACAACACACTGCTAGCCCCAAGCTCATTCCTAGTGAGTCTTTCATTCCCTGTCCCCATGTTTCCCTCAGCTAATGGATGCCTTGGATGACAGACCATTGGCTTGCCATTAAACCCCAAAGGGTGGGAACCCTGCTGGCTCAGGAAATAGGAGAGTTTTCTTTTCCCCTTTCCTGCTGCCAAGGTAAAATGAACCCCTTTGCTCAGATAAATGGGACCATAGATATATCCTCATAGGCTAGAAGAGGAGAGTTACAAAATTTGTGTGGGAAAAAGTACGTATCTGACAATGAAAGACAAATACTTATGTAAATAATCTCTACAGGAGAGTGGAAGAATAGCATCTCCAAGTTTACCCATAACATTAAATGCTTCTTCTGGTTCTCAAAATGCCAAACAAATGGGCATAAACCAGAAAACCTTGCAAAGCAGCTCTGGTGTGGCACAAAATATCTGGACTTGAAGTCAGGAGATCAGGCTTTAATTATTCATTAGCTGTGTGCCCTTGAGCAAAAGTCTGAGGCAACTTGACTGAGACTTGTCTCCTCAGTTGCAAGATGTAGCATTTAATATGGATTCATGGCAAATGGGTAGCAGCAAGGGTGTTTCTTTACCTTCAGTACTGTTCAGGAGCTGAGGAAGCTGAGGTGTTGATGCTGAGGAAATAAACCCATACACACGGGTGGTTTTGCAGGAGGATGAACAAGTCAGCCCATCGTGGGTGTCATATAGTCCAATGGTAGTGCTTGAAATTGAACTTACTGTTGGGACAATGCAGAAGTTCTGGATGAATGTGAGGCTATGGCATGGCTGAGGAGGGTAAAGAATGAAAATCTTGCAAGGGTGAGTCTCACAGCAAGAGGTGGTTTTCATGTGGGAGTGAAGGAGTAGTGGCTTAGAGAAGGAAATGCTTCACTGAGAGGATGTTGAAAACCTCTAACCGCACAAATACTGAAGTGCAGGGAATGCAAGCAGTCTTTGCAGGACCGACTAAATACTATTGTCTATTGAAGTTTCCCAATGTGTTAGGCATTGTCGTGCTTCTTACGTATACTCATTTAATCTTCATAATAATCACAAGGGAGTTGTTTCTCTCATTTTCAGATGTAGAAACTGAGGCTAAAAAATTTTTGGTAACCTGCCCAAACTTATTTAGTGACATACTTAGTGAGTGACAGAGCTGGGATATAAACACAGAAGATCTGAACTCAGAGCCTGAGCTCTTAACACCCACACTAGGCCTGCAGTGTTCTTGAGGGATTGCCAGGATCCACTCAAAGCCAGGGAGAGAGGAATTGGGCTGTGGAGGAATTGCAGCTCTACAGGAGTTTGTTTACTTTTAAATTTAGGTTCTGGGTGGTATTTGGATGAAAGCAGAGGTAGGGCAAATTGGGAATAAAAAAATACAGAATTCATAATAAGAAGCCTGAAGTGGAAAAGTGAATGACCAGTGGGTCTTGAATTTTTTGATAGTATCTCATGATGACAAGAATATGAAAGATAGTGAATTTAGCTGGCATCAAAGCTTGAATATTGCTTCAATATAAAGATACTCTTCTGTTGACTCTGGCTTGCATTTTAGTACTTGTTCCAAATAGAACTCCAGTGAGAATTGGCCAAGATGCTGCAAGAAGACACTTTCTAGGAGCCTTAGAAAGAGAAGACCTCAGGTCTTTGCAGCCAAGGACAAATCAGAGCTTTTCTGATGGGTATGGTAGCATTGTACCAGAGTTAGGCCACCAGTGGCACTCAAAACTTGTTTCTTTCTATGCTATTGGACAGACAGAAAAACACAAAGAGGATAGAAATCCAGAGAGGTGGAAGGACCAGCCAAATAAACTGTGTACTTTGCAGTTTGTCTGTGATCTTGTAGCAGTGGTTGTTGCTACTCAAAAAAAAAAAAAAAAAAAAATCAATTCTGTGGTTTGCACGATTATATCAAGTATAGTATGGAAGGCTGAAAACCTCAACTTTCTCTAAGCCAGTTGGATTTCTCTAAGCCAGAATACTCTATCCAGTGCTATCATTGTATTTAAATATCTTCAACTGGGAGAAATGGGGGAGAAAGGAAAATAGAAAGGAAAGAAATGAAATGTGTAATGCATACATTCTACCCTCTGTCCCCTTATCACACACAATGGTCCTACTGAGTATATACACATATACACACACATATATAGTATACACAGATATACACAGATTCTTTCATTCTCTATATATCTTTAATTGAGAACAGAGCACTAGTTGGAGATGTTCCAATTTGTTGGAACTTGTTTTTTATTATTATTTTTAGAGACAGAGTCTCGCTCTGTTGCCCAGGCTGGAGTGTAGTGGCACAATCTCCACTCACTGCAACCTCTGTCTCCCAGGTTCAAGCAATTCTCCTGCCTCATCCTCCTGAGTAGCTGGGGCTACAGGTATGCGCCACCACACCCAGCTAATTTTTTTTGTATTTTTAGTAGAAACGGAGTTTTGCCATGTTGCTCAGGCTGGTCTCAAACTCCTGAGCTCAGGCAATCTGCCTGCCTTGGCCTCCCAAAGTGCTAGAATTAAAGCATGAGCCACTACGCCCAGCCTGTTGGAACTTTGGAAACTTCCAACATTTACTTTGGCATTGCTGTTTGACATAATGGGCAGTAAATTGTGGAGGAATTCTTATGTATTTACTTATTTAGAATATTGATTGCTTGATTTCTTACTTATTTGTAATCCATTACAGGCTATCATAGTTAGAAATTTTAAAATGAAATTTGTGAGTGAAACACCTATTATAAAGTACCAAAAGGACCCAGAATATTTGGTGGAGGTCCTCTAAAGCCAGTCACAAACTAGGCATTAAGGCCCTTCCCCAACCCTGCTATGGGAGATACATCCAATCTCCCTCTCCTGGTGAGCAGGTTAAAAGGGTAAGGAGCTTGGCAAGAGAATTGGGTCTCAAAGCGAATAGAGTTCCACCTAAAGCCCACAATTAGCCATCAGGACCATCAGTGTTTGCAATGAGACTTGGGATCAAGATGCAAAGTCCAGTGGGGGTCAGAACTATGGAAGGTGTAAACATCAAGTACCAAATCAGAGCAGGTAAATTGGGAAGGGTCTGGTGGAGTCCTAGAGATGGAAGGACTTGCCAGACACCAGGATCATTTAAAGGAGCCCAAAACAGGATGTTCAGAAATAAATACTTTCCCAGAATGAATCACCAATATGGCCCAACTTGTTAAGTCCAAATGTTTTAATGAAACTGAACCATGTGGTAGGTCTAGAAGGACAAGAACATCCCTGAGTATATTAGCCCAGAGTATCACTTCAGTGAAAAAGCCCACTCTGTGTTAAGAATCATTAAGGAAGTTACAGAAGTACAAGATAAAAAACATTCTCTGTGATCCCGGGTAGGGATGATGGAGGAGAAAAAGAAATCGGAGTTCAGCTACAGAAGAGAAGGCTGAAAGAGTGAATAGATCCAGACAAGCAGGGGGCAGTCCTCAGAAGTCAGTTAAAGTGGGACCAAGCAGGGAGATGTGGCTGGTGACCAGAACCTAACCTTTGTGCAACGTTATGGTTTACAAAGCATTTCCACATGCAGTAACTACCACCCATCAGGATGAGCCAGTACAACTTAAGGGCAAGGTAGAGTTGGAAGTGCAATGAGATAAAGACGCAGAAGGCTCAGTCCTTATCCCAGCCCTGCCACTGTGTTGTGTTAGACCTATTTCCTTCCTCCTTTTCTTTCTTGGTTTCTTCATTCCCTCAACCTCAGCACTATTGCCAATCTGAGGTAGATAATTATTTGTTGCACATTGTAGGATTTTAGCAGTATTTCTGGCCTCAACCCACTAGATGCAAGTAGTACCCCACCCCAGATGTGGTTTTGACCCCCAGGGCAATGTGTGAAGACATATTTCCCTGAGAAAATTGCCCCTGGTTGAGCACCATTGATCTAAATAAATAAATAAATAAATAAACAAACAAACAAACAAGCAACAAATCTTCCCTCATTGTTTTTGATGATCTCTGCACTCTCTTCCATCTTTTGGAAAAGCCCCTAGCAGGCCATGCTGTTGTAATTGCATGGACTCTGCTTAGGGTCAGAGAGGACTGAACTCAATCCTGGCTCTGTCACTTGCCAGATGCATAATCTTAGACAAGTCACCTACTCAATCTAAGTTGCAGTTTCCTTGTCTGTGAAATGGGGATAATAACAATACCATCTCAAAGGTTAGAAAATGATGTGAGATAACTTATATAGTGCATATAGTGCATTCGGGGAGACAGGGACATGGCAAATGCTTAATCATTGTGAACTATCATTATTATCACCATTGTATGAGAAAGTGGCTGTCCTTGACCATTCAGTATGTCACCTTCTCTCTCTTGTGGAAATAGGAAGATGAATAAGACAATTCTCTTCCCCTCAGGAGTCTGCAGTCCATTAGGGAAGAGAGGCCTGTCCATGAATCACTGTAATGCAGGAAACCAAAATGATTGCCAGCAATAATGTATAAGTTGCTGCCACTGGGTTGAGAAGCAGAGAAACAGATGCCAGGATCACCTCAATATGCACAACTGTGGTGCGGTGTCACCTGGAGCACTCTAGGAAGTTCTGGATGCCACATCTCAAGATCAAAGAGGTCTGGAGAAGGTCCAGGGAAGGGCACCTAAAATGATAGGAAATGTTGGTGCTCTTGTGTCTTGGTCTGGGAAGGAGAAGGCAGAAAGAGCTCAGGATTGAAATCTGTGAAATCATGAAAAGTAGATATGCATTCATTTCCTCGCTTGTTTCATTAATTAAAATATGAAAATGTCTTGTTTCTGTTATATGGTTATAGAAATGAGCAAATACAACCACTGCACTCAAGAAATTCAGATTTACTGAGAGAAACAAGCCTGTAAGCAAGTAGTGTATTTATAAGACATCAATAGAATATATAATGGTCTGGCCGGGCATGGTGGCTCATGCCTGTAATCCCAGCACTTTGGGAGGCTGAGGCAGGCAGATCACTTGAGGTCGGGAGTTTGAGACCAGCCTGGCCAACATGGAGAAACCTGTCTGTACTAAAAATATAAAATTCAGCTGGGCGTGGTGGTGTGTGCCTTTAATCCTAGCTACTCGGGAGGCTGAGGCAGGAGAATCGCCTAAACCCAGGAGGCGGAGGTTGCAGTGAGCTGAGATCATGCCAGTGCACTCCAGCCTGGGCAACAGAACAAGACTCAATCTCGAAAAATAATAAAAATAAAAATTTATAAAAAGGACATATAATGGTCTTATGACTGACCTGTAGTAGGAGGTTAGAGGGAGGAAGAGGCAGGGTCAAGTGCAGCTTCACAGATAACGTGACACCTGGTTAGTACCTTAAAGGGTGAATAGAATTTCTAGAGAAAAGAGAAGCAGGCCATTCAAGGGCGAAGAGAATTCTAACAGCACAAATGCTATGATGATTGGAGAAGATGCCCCGGGAGCAGGTAATGCCACCTCTAGGATGAGTTCAGTCACATTTTCTGCATTCTATCCAAGGGCTTCTCCAATGAGCACCCTGCTCAGTCTATACAAAAATGGATACCAGAAGTTCAGAGAGCTTCCAGGGGTAACCATCAGCCAACAGAAAATACATGCCAGTGGCAACTGCTCAGGCCTCCTCCATCAGGCGGATATCTGCAGGAGGCATTCTGTGTGCTTCCTGGAGTGAAGGCAAAATTGGGCCCACCTTGCCTACAGCAGCAACCTAAATAGTTCTTCCCTGCCTCCCTCTCTCTGCTGCCTCACTCCCATTTCCTTGGATATTAACCCACATATGAATAGCCTGATGCGAGGTTTTTATTTCAGGCTCTGCTCTTTGGAGAAACCCAAACTAAGACAGGACTAGAGTGCAATTAAGGAGAAACCATCATTTTTCACCAATACTTGAATTTCTAAATTTATAACAACAATACACTATGGCATACTTTGTGGTCAGAAAAACTTTCCAACATTGTTGAGCCACCAACAGTTTTGCAATCTTGGACAAATTACTTAACCATTCTGAGACTCAGTTTCTTCATCTACTTCCTGTCTCCCAGAATTGGGAAAAGATGAGATATGGTATCTAATGTACTTAGCATACATAAGGCAGTCAATACATGTTAATTACTATTAATATAATAATATATACTCACGCCTGTAATCCCAGCACTGTGGGAGGCCGAGGTGGGCGGATCACGAGGTCAAGAGGTTGAGACCATCCTGGCCAACGTGGTGAAATCCCATCTCTACAAAAAATACAAAAATTAGCCTGGTGTGGTGGCACATACCTGTAGTCCCAGCTATGTGGGAGGCTGAGGCAGGAGAATCGCTTGACACCAGGAGGCAGAGGTTACAGTGAGCCGAGATCGCGCCACTGCACTCCAGCCTGGTGACAGAGACTCTATCTCAAAAAATAAATAAATTAATTAATAATAATAATAATAATAAATTGAACAACAGACAACAATATCCTCTTTAAAATCAGAGTATTATGGTAAAGAGATGTGGTTCTACTTTACACAGTAACAGCTTTTTAACTTTAGTATCATAAGAAGCGTTTCTGGCTTGATACTTTCAAAATGCAGCTTAAAAGTCTTAAAAAGTAATAAGACCATTTTGATTTTGGCCCAATATATGACAGCATGTTTGGCCAAATAAAGAATATTTTTTTCTTCAAAACAGTGTTCTTAAACTGTCAGTACTTGAATTGTTTTTAGAAGTCTTTTTTGGGATAGGCACTCAAAGTCAATTTTCATGACACATTGAGAAAACCAATCTTATTAAGTTATAGTCACAGCTCATTTTTGACCTAAAATGCTCATAACCAGCTTTATCAAGCCCTTTAATCCCTAGTCTCAGCTCTTGGTGATCTTTAGCTGTTTCAAATCAAATTTACTTTCAATGGAAAAAAATTGCAACCACTGAGGAAATTCAAAATAACATATTATAAGGGACAGAGGAAATTTCCAAAAGTCCCCCAAGGTTTGACACATGGAAGCTATGGACTCATATGATTTTAGAGCTAGCAGAGATCATCAGCTCTTCCCCATTACAAATGGGAAAACTGAGAGGAGGGAAGAGGACATGCTTTGATAAAAGACACACTGATCATTAGTAGTGGACTCACACATAGGAGCCTGATTGTCTACCTCCTAATCCAGTGTTCTTCTAGCTACACCATGAATTAAGAGCATCTTGGAAAAAAAGTACATAGCTTTTCAGAGTGACTGCTCTGAAATGGATAATGACCATTTGAATATGTAAGTTCATAAAATATTATCACATATGGTCCTGACTTGGTAATGGGTTGAAGAACCTAGACAAATTCGTCACTGATAAAATCATATCAAGCTGTAAGCAAAATAAATGAATGCCTTTTTTTCTGAATTGAAATCAGTGATAATAATATCGTACTCCCATAGCACATCTCTTAGGATAAAAGTGGATGATGAACTACTCCAGCAGTTGGTTAGGAATCTGTTTCATTACAGCAATTCCTTTGTTCCTGTATCACTATATTTGTAACACATACACACATGCACACACGTGAGTGCCACACACCCTGGCCCTCTTCTCAATGGGGAGCGTTGTCTTTGCTTTGACAGGGAAGAAAAGAACAGTAATTACAGATTTTAAGTTTTAGACAAAGCTGCATGAAACCCTGGGTGCAGTGGTTCACACCTGTAATCCCAGCACTTTGGGAGGCCGAGGCGGGCAGATCACCTGATATCAGGAGTTCAAGACCAGCCTGGCCAACATTGTGAAACCCCGTCTCTACTAAAAACACAAAAATTACCCAGGTGTGGTGGTGTGCACTTGTGATCCCAGCTACTCAGGAGGCTGAGGCAGGAGAATCACTTGAACCCAAGAGGCAGAGGTTGCAGTAAGCCAAGATCACACCACTGCACTCCAGCCTGGGCGACAGAGTGAGACTCTGTCTCAAAAAAACAAACAAAAAAAGCTGCATAAAAGCTCAACCTTTGATTATTATTCTAAATAACAACTTGCTTAGAAGCTTAACCATATGCACACACAAACACACACACCTTGTTCAATATCATTTAAAGAAACCTCAATCCCATCTGCAAAGACACAGGGAAATAATTGATTATTTAAATTTTGATAGTTTAAGGTTGCTGATGCCCACATTATAAAACGAATAGATAATTGTATTATTCTTCATGGGGATTTTCTAGGGTGAAAAAAAAAATGCTCTGGTAAAAAGTAGAGGTAGGAGAATGTTAATTACCAGCTAATGAGTTGGGGATATAAATCTGGCCATCTCTGTTTTCCATTAATTGACCAGATTAAGTCAGTCATCATTTGATTTCCATGTTTTCTTTTTTTCAAACACAAGTCTTTTCTTTCAGGCTATAATTACCAGTTACTCAGGCCTCATTCAAGTTCATTAGAAATTACACATTGAGTTCAATTCAGCTCAGTGGAAAAAAATTAAAAAATAATTATTATATAGTATAAATTATTTATGTAACTACATAAATGTACATTATAAAAATATGACATTCACAATATACATTTAATGTGTATATAATTATATGTAAGATGGTCTACGCCACACATCATAATAGGTGCCAGGGATTCAAAAATTAAAATGTCACCATCTAAAGGTCTGAGCTGGGTCTGCTCAGCTATAGACTGGTTTGTGAGCATTCCAGGCACCTCTGAAAACAAGCTGCCATCAAGAAAGCATGCACTTCCCTCCTCCGCAACCCCTCCTCCCCCAACCACCGGCTCTCTCTAAGCCATGAATTTCCTCGTGTCTAGTGGAGCCGTTTATGAAATAACTGGCTCTATTGATTTCTCTGTCCAGTACAGGTATGCTTGCTCAGCTGCCCATCTGTTTCCTACTTTAGGCAGGACCATTGAGAAAAATAAAGGAAAGAGAATACGTGTGTGTTTGTGTGTGTGTGTGGTCTGTGTGTCTGGAGATGTGTACATGGAGTTGTGTATATAGAAGTGGTGTCAAGGGGAGAAGTAGGGGTTCAAATCATTCTTCTCTGTAGGAAAGACACTCATCTACAGCATGGCCCGTGGTATTTCCCCCAAAGTTAAGTGGGAACTTCACTTCCTGTTTAGAGGTTGTCAGGGAGCACAGAGAGCATTGCAGAGTCTACTGGACTCATGGTCAAGAGACCTGGTGCTCCTCAAGTGCCTCCATTTGCCAGTGCTGTAACCGTGGCAAAAAAATAAAATAAAATAAAATAAAGCTGACCCTTCATTACCATTTTTCTCATCTGTAAAATAGGTTAATGGCTCACCACTCCTTCTACTTCATAGAAAGGTGTTCAGAGTCATGTGGCGGGACTTCCTGGAGAGTTATTTGGAAACAATAGAGCAATGCACAATTACAGGTTTTATAGCATTAGAATACTTGAGGTAGAGGATATGGCTGGAGAAGATGATCATGGCAATATTCGTAAGAGACCATCCATCAAATCATATGGTTCTTTGAACTGTCTCCAACCACTGCCCCGAGTTTTTCTAGGGGATGTCCTCCCTTCTTTTTCAGGTGGCTACCACACTTGCAGGCTATTTATTTTACATTAGACCCTAGATGCTTGTTGCCTCTGGCGGACTCCAAGGACACTATCTCTCCAAAAGGCTTTGAAGAAGATCTATGAAGGACGCTACAAAACATCTCAAGATCAATTGCTGTAATTATCCTCTGAATAATTTTCTGCCATTATTCAGGCTGTACATATTGTACATGAAAGGCTGTGTTCAGCCAAACCAGAAGCTTGCTGGGTCCGAGATTTACAGCTCACTGTGCAAGAAGATTTAGAAAGCAACCCCTAGGAAATCTATCTGGAGATTGTTGAGAGGATAAAGGAAAATATAAGTTCTTTTAATCTTAATATTCTTTATACTCTGCTCATTATGATTAGATATATCTTCTAGTTAAGCCCTGAACAAAAATAGAACTGGCAATGAAAAGACTATTTATTTTCTTTTCTACTGCTAAGGGAAAATAGCATGCATAAAAATAATAATAACAATATAAATGCTCCAATGCTTAGCTATTTAGAGAGCCATCCAACGCCGCTCATTTACTAACTTTAGAAAGAAAGGAATTCCTCTCTAAAGAATGGAAAAACACTACTTGACTTGTTACTTCCTATACTTTGTAGTCACTCAAATACTTCTTTTCTTTTAAATATATAAGAGAAAGAAAATCACTGAGTTATGTGATTTATATCTGACTCCCTCAAGCTCTCAGGGGAAAAAAGTTGCCTGAAAGAGGGCGGAACACAGGGCTGCTGAGAAAGATGATGAGAGCTTCTTTCCTTTTTTTTTTTTTTTTTTTTGAGACAGAGTTTCACTCTTGTTGCCCAGGCTGGAGGGCAGTGGCGCGATCTCTGCTCACTGCAACCTTGACTCCTGGGTTCAAGAGATTCTCCTGCCTCAGCCTCCCAAGTAGTCGGGATTACAGGTGCCTGCCACCATGCCCAGCTAATTTTTTGTATAATTAGTACAGATTGGGTTTCACCATGCTGGCCAGGCTGGCCTCGAACTCCTGCCCTCAGGTGATCCGCCAGCCTAGGCCTCCCAAAGTGCTGGGATTACAGGTGTGAGCCACTGCACCCAGCCATTCTTGTCCCATTATTAAGATTATTAAGGAAGCAGGGTTAAAGGGGAGAATAAAATTCAATATATTTTCTGTTGCATTGATCATTAATATAAACCAGCTTTGGCTCAGATGAGACAGTAAACACTCCTTTTTCTGACCTCTAGTACCTGGGTGATAGGCCATCAGTGGTGGGACAATAATGCATTTTAGCAGCAAATTTCCTATGTGTCATGGCTGATGTTTTTTTTTCTCTGAAAGGGCTATATAAAATCATATCAAGGCAAGAGTTTGAACATAACTAAGGTGCTTTCTGCTATTTTTTGCAACCAGACCCAAGGGGGAAAAAAGTCAAACTCCAGGTTGTTTAGGCAATAACAAAAGAATGATAAGTTTCATAACAGGACAATTCATTTTGAAGGTGCCATTAGTGTCCATAGGGGTTATTTAGTTGACAACATCGGTTTAGGCAAGGTTGCTAAAAATGCCCTGAAATAAAATGGCTTAGATACAGCAGCTGAGGGGCATTACTCTGCAGGCTGAGATATATGTTTTGCGTCTAAATTCAGCTGGGTGCTCTCTGTCAGTGGAACAATGAAATGACCTGGCCTGTAGACACAGGTGCAGACTGAAGGCTTCAGTCTGTTTAAGAGGCATAAACGGCCTTCCTTGATTCCTTTTTTGGGGGCTCATGATGGATGGGGTTAAGAGTGACAATGGGAAGGCTGAAAAAGGGAAAGCACAATGAAACACCCTAGCATTCATATTCTTCTACTGAAGAACTTCCACCTGGATTGAAACATCTGTACAGCACCTAAATTCTCAATAGACTTACTTTTTCCTCCTTTCTTCCTGAGGGATTTTGGAAGGAAAAAAACAACAAGTGAAGATTCGTTCATGGTAGGGTAATAAAGCTGCCTTGTTTGAAAGGATCTTAGAAATCATTGAATCCAACATGGTTAGACAACCAGCTTGGTAGGCCAAATCCTTCTTGTGGGCTCATGGTAGCTCCTGGTGAGCACAGGCTTGACTCACAATAGGAGCTTAAAACATATTTTAATATGACTGGGCTTTCTCATTTTATAAACACATATATAAATTGAATACCAAATAGGTTAAATGGCTTGCCCAAAGTCACAGGGCTAAATAGTGGCAGGATGAAATTACTTGAAATTAAAGCTCAGATCTCTTGGGTTCTTTGCCAAAAGAAAATAGATCCTTAAAGGACCAAATGTTTAATATTACATCTATTATATCAGAAATATTTGTCATATGGAATTTTCTTTTCTTTCTGATTTGTTGTATTTGGCTAAATCCTAGTTAGAATTTTTATCATGAAATCTGGAGATTCATGACTTTAGCAAAAATAAAAAGTTCTGGAAGTACTTGCAGATTTCATCAGTTGGATTGTGTCTGTATGTGTGAGGTGTGTGATGTGTGTGTGTGTGTAGTGTGTGTGAGCACACAAGTGCGTGCATGCTTGAGAAATTTCTGGCAGTAATGGGGTTCTTAGTAGACAGACTTCAGATAATTCCATTGCCAGGTAGGATGTCATGCTCTCTTGATATGAAAAGACTTGGGAATTTTGCTCTATCTCTCAAAGGGCCACGGCCCTCCAAAGCATTAAATGCATACCAATGCTATCAAAGTGGAAAAAAAAAGCCCTAAAATCTGAGGATAATTGCACACATCAAGCTAATTACCCAGAAGCACTATTAGCTAATGAGATTAGCCAGAAGCCCTGTCTAGCATTGATTAATCAAAGAATAATGCCAATGCACCTGCAGTACAAAGGCACCTGATCTCTAACAAAAGAAAGATTTGCCCATGTTTGGAAATACTACTGCACACTTATTTTTTTACCAACCTCTTGCTTTATAAGAATTTTTTAGATGAATGCTCCAGGGAAGGCTACGATGAACCGTAAACCAACATTTCTATCACTCTGGACAAAAAAAACTCAGACTGTGACTCAATTTCTCCATTAAAAGAATGGAAACACTTATAATCTATGTCCCTCTAGTTCACAAGATTGTAAGAAATCATTGGCAGAGTTATACACAGTCTGAGCTCCAAGCAAAATCTTCAGTGCTTAAAAATAGCAAACTAGTCAAATGCTCCAATTATGAAATTTGTAGTTGATAATCCCTTTGTCTTTCACTAGGAAAATGCTCACATTAAAGAGAAGAGCCATCAGTCCATCAGTTTACAATATATAAACAACCTAAAATAAAATGGCAAATAATTTCACAGGAAAAAATACAAATAACAAATAATCATATAGGAAAATGTCACCTTACTCATAATTCTAAAAATGTAAATCAAAACAACAAAAATTCTTCTCTCATAGCTAAAGAATGTCATTCATTCAGTTATTTTGACACCAATATCACTGTAAAGATGCAATGATCTTTTTTTGACAAAAATTACCAAAGAACCACCACATAATTTTAAAATTCCTATACTAAACTGCATTTCATTTTTTTCTCTGGATGACTCTTCTTATCCTAGGCCTCATGTAGGGCTTGTTGTGATATGCATTAAGAAAAAAAAAAATCATCAGGGTGACTGTCTTGTGGTGGTGTAGTGTTGATGTACCAGCTAAAAGAATTCTGGATGGTAAAAGGCTGGGAGAAAGAGTTTATATCACCACTTATTGGAAAGCAAATTCAAATGCTTTTGAACTTCAAAGGTTCTTTGTAGAGAGAAATTAGCCAAGTTTCCTTCTTGTTGGATGAGGAACTTTATTTTCTACTGGGAGGGACATGGTAGAAAGGGCTGGTACAGCTCTAAATTCTGTGGAGACATCATCAGAAGCAGATGTCTCTTAGAGTCCAAGAAGATGCCACAATGAACACCAGTGTTTCTCTCTTCTTTGGAACAGTAGAATATAATCACTGTCACAGAAAACTTTTCCCCCAAAGCCAACAATTATGAATGTATTCTCAGATTTTTTTATACAATGAATTTTGTCATAGGTAGAGGAATTATGGAAAATGTATTATAAAGCACTTTCTCAAAGAAATAATTTGTTCATACTTATATGGTGGTCCTCATTATAAACTGTTGTACAACAAAAGGTTTACCTGTATCCCTGCCAGAAGGTAAGATTGTTCAGGTCCATAACCTGGTCCTATTTGCTGGTGGGTTTCCAAGAGCATAGCACAGTGCCTGGCACAAAATTAGTGCACAAAAAATGTTGGACATGTGGTTAATGTAGTCTAGAAGCTATCACTGAAGGTATCAAATCCTTTTCCTTTAAGATATAACTTCATTTATATATATTTCTTAGCAATCTTTAATAATTGACCTATTCATTCAACAAATACTCACTGAGTGACAACTCTGAAATAGCCTCTATTCTAAGTGCTGGGAGGGCGGCAATGAAGAAACAAAGCAAAAATCACTGTCTTTATGGATCTTATGTTCTAGTAGAGAAGCAGATAGATGAAAATAAATGCTATAGAGAACAATAAAGCTGGACTACAGGAGTATTGACATTGTGTGTTTGGGGGGTGCAGTATGGAATGAAAATTTACTGGTTTCAGTTAGTCTTCTTTTAAGAAAAACAAGGAAGACGTGGAAATCTAGATGGATGGAAACAAGTCCATACTTTTTTTTTTTTTTTTTTTTAAG
This sequence comes from Gorilla gorilla gorilla, assembly GCF_029281585.2. NCBI lineage: Eukaryota > Metazoa > Chordata > Mammalia > Primates > Hominidae > Gorilla > Gorilla gorilla. The sequence goes on along the minus strand of NC_073224.2, from coordinate 48,000,423 downwards.
ACGGAGATTCATTCTTTTTGCCCAGGCTGGAGTGCAATGGGGCAATCTCTGCTCACTGGAGCCTCCGCTTACCAGATTCAAGCAATTCTCCTGCCTCAGCCTCCAGAGTAGCTGGGATTACAAGTGCCCACCACCACACCCGGCTATTTTTTTGTATTTTTAGTAGATACTGGGTTTTGCCATGTTGGTCAGGCTGGTCTCGAAATCCTGACCTCAGGTGATCTGCCCGCCTCGGCCTCCCAAAATGCTGGGATTACAGGCATGAGCCACCACACCCAGCCAACAAGTCTATACATAAAGAAGGTGGCCAGGTCTAAAGACAGGAGCAGTGGACCAGTAATGTCCTAAAAAAATGTGTGAGCTATCAAACTCCTGTCTCTCCTGCTGTTGTGACTATACTTAGCCACCTCCCTTCAGTAACAGACTTGATTTTACCCATTTGAACTTGCAAATTGCCTCTTTTCTGTGGACGCTCTTGTTATCTGTTCACATGGAAGCCCCAGCTAAGCTCATAACGCATCTCCCCCATCACACTGTTCCTCAAGTGGATAAAACTGTCTCTACTGCTGGGCAAACTCCCACTGCTAATGTAGCGTGACCTTGGATGCCATTTTTGGCATGTTCCATCATACCAGGAAATGACATCTGCCTCCCCCTGGGAAGCAGATCATATTAGTAGCACTTTTCTTAGATGTAGAATAAGTCATGAAGTTTAGCTTTGCAATCTGATGGTTGAAGAACCTATACTGAAATCCTAGTCATTTAATGTCAAAGTTCACTCTCTTTCCATTGCACTGTACTTCTTCATCAGCCACTTTGAGGGGCAGTGGATGCACAAATCATGCAGAAAGAAAGTGGGGAGAGTAGAATGATCCTAAATACAAACTTGGCTGATGTACATTATGCCAAAGGCTAGGGCTATGTGAACTTGTTTACTTCATTTCCACTTTCCTATCATAGAGGGCCCAATGACTTTCACGGTCCTAGGAATTTTTGCTCATTCCCACACATCAGTGGATTCTTACTCTTTCTGATGAGACAAAAAAAAAAAAAGTACTTGATATCAACTTACTTCATGGCTTTTATTTATAATACAATGTTTTTTTCTTAGGAAAAACATTTTAGCTAATATATTTTATAATGGGAATATTTTTAAACTTAAAAATGTGGACTCTTGCAAATTGCATGGCTCCTCTGTACGGGATCTAAGCTGTGACAAAATCTGTGTTCACAATTGTAAAAATAAAACTAAGGTACTTTCTATTATTTATTTGACTCCATCCTTCACATCTCTTCAGATATTTCACAGGAAAAAATTGTCACGCACTTTCTTTTAATCAGTCTCTCAACCCCGTTGTGTGTCTCTAACATCTGCATTTACTGTACTTGAAGAAGAGGTTAAAAGATCAGAAATGTGGAAATGAACCTTTTAGAATTTCATATTTACCTTAAGAACTTAAGGTAAATACAACCAGAGCTGGTTAAAAGGTGAAAAAACAAAGTCAAACACCAAGAAAAGTACGGATTGTACCGGGACTTTTTGCTGCTTTCGAAAATTTGGAATTATTACTTGGAAATGTCTTCAACAAAGGCAATAAAAACATGTCAGAAATGTAAAACATCAGCCTGCTCCCCATACCTGCTTTTAAAAATTGCTGTTTGATTGACTCCACAGGGAACGGCAGAAGCAAGGCAATGGGCCTTACACAATGAAACACTTAAATATGATTGAGGAAAGGCCAGGGTCTGAGGCTATTGCAGTGAAGAATTTATTCACAGTGTTTTTAAAGGTGTATAAGGAGGCGAGGTTGTAGGAAAGGGGGAAGGAAGGAGAAGAAGAAATTTGTTGGCAAAGGTGGAGTTGGGGGCATACAAGAGCAAAATATGGAGAAAAACATTTTTTAAATAAAACAAAATACCCTTAAGTCAGATTCCTTTATATAAACCTTTGGGGACCCAATAAAAAGCTGTGACTAAATGAAAGTGTTACCAAAGCAGATGGAGAATAAGATCAGAAAATCAAATGACACATTTAAAAGGGCAAAACATCAATATTACCTAAAGAACTGATCAAATGTGTCATTTTGAAATGCACACCAAAGCAAGAAGATCATGAAATGCATTAAAATGGTGAACTGGGGAATGGAGAGGGGGCGCTTGGTTGACTCCCGCCATGTAGAAAATCAGACGTTATGTGCTAGAATACATGAATATAAAAGGAGGCAGGTTGTTTCTATACACATTTAGAAATTGTCAAAAAAGTATCAAAATGATGGGTCATGCCCAGAGACACATTTGTTACAGCCAAGGGGACTCCAGCAGGTTTCCTGGACAGACGTCCTGATGCTCTGCCTTGTCAAGTATTCTCTGCCTCTGAACTTTGGTATCTGTTTGGAGCAGGATTCACAGGTGGGAAGACCCACAGCTAAACCTCTGAGCTTAGGACTAAGAATATGATGTGGTTTCTAATAGCAGAAGGCCTTTGATGAGCAGCTTATCTATGAGTGTCACCCAGCCCTAGTAGACTTGTCTGTAGCAAAGCCCTAATCATGTTGGCCAGAAGAGCTGGTTCAGAGCGGCTAAACACAAGCTCTGTGTATGGATTAGGACAGTGAGTGTATGTTAAACCAGCAAGCCCAGCAACTTATCACTAGGTATATATACATTCTCCAGCGATTTTAAAATATTGCCAGAAATTTCAGATGGGGCTCTGAAAAACTTAGGAAATCCTTTGTTGGGTTCGGGGCTTGTGGAGAAGGGGTATGGGTCTCCCGTTTGACGTTTTGAAAATATGATATGCCTTCCTCTGCTCAGAGTGTCGTGGATAAGGGTAAGGGCTTTACAACAAATTGACATGGAGTTTAATCCTGGTTTAGTCACTTATGAGCTATGAGACTGTAGGCAATTTACTAAATCCTTCTAAGCCTCAGTTTCCTCATCTCTAAAAGGGAGATAATAATGCTAAGTATCTCATAGGAGTCATTGGATTATATAAAATAATGCAGTTAAAGGGCTTAATAAGTGTCTGGCATAGAGTAAACACTTAATAAATTGTTATTAAATTAAATCATAAGCTGTACAACTAATTGGGACCTTTTTATCTCATATAAACCTCTTTATTTAATAAGGCATTAATAAAAGGAGGCCCAGAAAGCTGAAATGCCTAGTAGTATCACCACTGCTGTAATGAACCAGAGACTTTTGTGTCTCCTACTTTCCCCATCTTTATATGTTGACCTCCAAACTTACTGTTTGTCTTCAGGCTGTGGCTGCGGACACTTTCCGTATTGTCAATTAGTTCTGCCCCTGAATCTCCTTCTTTCCCAATTAAAGAACTTACTCTTATTTAGTGAGAATCAACTAATAAGCTTTGTGATGTTAATGACTGATACGGGATTAGAATATCCACCTGCATGCCTTCTTTAGGATATTTGTATTTCAGAGTAAATTGCAAAACTCAGCTGGAAAGAATCTCAAGCACTGACTGAGGTGGAGGGACTGGAGACATTTGTATTGCATATGGAAGGTCTTCTCATACCTCCTTCAAATGAGGTCACAGAGCCATTGCACAAGAAACTTCAAGGCCATCGTTAACCTCTCTGTGAATGATGCCTTGGTAAATGTGCAATGTGTAGCCCACATGTAGGTCATGTAAACAGGAGACACTCTCTCTCAGATGATTAGTTTTCGAGTCATGAAAATTAAAACAGCTGCCTTCAGAAATACTGAAATTAATTCAAGTCCTTAAGGAAGATCAATAGGACCAAAGGGGGACAATGTAATTACCTTTGATACAAACTAGAAATATTTTTAGAAGATTCCTTTAAAATCTATACCCCCAAAAATCAAATCTTTCTGATTTCTTAATGATAAGAGGGAATTGAAGAAGGGAGAGAAAGAGGAGAAAGAGAACAAACATACTTGGGAATTCTTTTCTAAAAGTAAAGAAAGAAAGCATGTGGACCTACGTCTGTCAAATTTTAAGCTTCCCTACTTCAGAAATTGGCTGAGACACCAGAGCACTCAGGATTCCAAGATCATTCTCATACGGTTCCTCTAAGACATTACATCTGTAACACTGGATGCTCTGAATTCATCCAGATTGAGGAATATGGTCTAATTGAGAAATCAAGACCAGAGGCTGAACAACGGGCCACTATATATTAGACAAGGATGACCAGAAGTTTCCAAGGGAGGCGGACAATGTGCCTCTAGTAATGTGGTAGCCTTGGCCAAAACGCATCCTGCAGCCATCTGTGGTGCTTGCTCTCTCCTTTCCTCAGATTCCTGTTTCAATCAGCATTTCAGTGAGGCCTTTCCTGATGCCACATCTGAAAGAGTAACTCCAACCCACACCAACATAACAATCCCCCTTACACCTCTCCAGCACTCAACACCATCTGACTTATTATAGATCAGTTTGCCTATCCATTAACTGTCACTCTCTATTATGTGGGAAGATAGCTTCCCCAAATCTGTCCACTTTATATGGAGAAAGTGTGTTTGGAGGTGTGATTAAGCTAAGAACTTTGAGTTGGAGAGCTTATTCTAGGTTATCAGGATAGACCCTAAATGCAGTCACATGTATATAGAAGAGAGGTAGAGGGAGATTTAACACACATAAAAGAGAAAGCCAGGTAAAGACTGTACAGAGAGATGCGAAGATGTTGGCCTTGAAGATTGGCATGATATGGCCACAAGCTAAGGAATGCCCACGGCCACCAGAAACTAGAAGAGGCAAGGAATGGGTTCTCCCCTAGAACCTCTGGAGGAAGAGAGTGTGACCTGGCTAACATCTTGACTTCAGACTTCTTGCCACCAGAACTGTGAGAGAACAAATTGTTGTTTTAAGCCACTAATTTGTTGTAATTTGTTACAGCCACGATGGCATACTAATACACTCTCCTTTAGTGAAATATAATCCCCAAGAGGAAAAAGACCTTTTCTCTCTTTTGTTCTTTATTCTATCGTCAATCCTACAGCTGGGGCCTGATATACACTAAACATTTAGTATTTACATTTGATAAATGAATAAGTGGAAGAGAAAGAGTCCATATAACATTGGGATCTAAATTTCTGTTCATTTTCCTCTTTAAAATAAAACTATTTTCAGCAGTTTAAAGAGTTAACATCTGCCAACCTAAGTCAACAACTCATTTACAATATAATTAGTCCTACTAGAAGAACCATGTCAGGTAATACTTTAACGGAATGGTCTTGCCCAATTAGTAAGTGGCTGAGCTGGATCTAGAAACCAGGACATTGGCTATCAAGCCTAATATTCTGTCCAATCTGGCCCAGCTAGCTTCATCTAGACATCCGTTCTTTTGGAGGAGTTTACAGGGCCCAGACAGAACCAAGGCTAGTTTCCACAGGTAACACAAACTAACCAGTCTCATTTCTTTACAACCATCTTCATTTATCATATCTCCAAGAGATTTCTATCTTAATAGTCAAAACCAGCTGCTACCACCCAAGGCCGATCCTGCCAATGATAGATTTTTATAATGCGTGTAGCTAATAGGGCTTATGCTGTCATAATGTGGCAGGACTAGATAAATCTCTGTAATAAAACTAAGAATCTCTTGCATTTATATATTGCTTTTACTTTCTAAGTGCATTCGCATCTGTTCTGTCATTTTCTTATTCCAATACCCTTAGGAATGATGGATCCGTCAGAGATAATGCTCCTTTTATTTAGATCGAAAAAACTGGAAGGAGGACTGAAAAGTGCTTTCAATAATCCCTTCTGGCAAGTGGGCATAGTCATTGCCCCTCTTACTCACCAGAACCTTATTAGGATCAAATATGTAAGTTGATGTCCTTAGAAAAGCATAAAAAACTTACCCATCTGATGAGGCTCCTCTGATGAACCAGTCCTTGCTTTAGAATAAAAAATGAAATTCTGGCACTCTTACCCCATAAATTATAATTGCCTTTTTTACCTCTCCTTAAGCTTGGCGCCCCATCCCTCTTTTCTCCTCCCCTTGGCATGTAAACTTAATGTTTCGACCAAATGAGTCAACCAGAACGGGAATACTAATTCACTAAGCAAATGTACGAAAGGTATTCATGCGCTATTGCAGTTAAACTGCCATTAAAACAAGAACTAAACAATAAAAATCTTGTGTTTATAAGATGATGGAATCATAAAGAGAAAAAAATCATTCATCTTTGGTCATCAGCTTTTTTCTCCAGTCTGCCCATGATCTGCTCAGAGAAAGAAGATAAATGACAACCACTGAACGGGCCAGGATAACCAAACCCAGACTCGAGGGAGATGGTTTGTCCCATTTCTGCAGCTTTTGACACACATTCAATTTTGTTTGGGGAAATGCAAGGACCATGCCAATGGGAAAATCTTGGTCACCAAATATATATTTAGAGCAACTATTTCAAAATTATATTTTTCACTTCTTTTTTAGCTCTAATGGGAGCACATTTAAAAAAGGAATACATAACACTTATACCTTTTTAGAAAATAAGGTATTGCTCTTATAAGCCATTTATTCCTAATTACACAATTAGTTTATCATTCAGCACTTGCTGAAAAAAAGACTATAAGGCAAAGAATGGGCTGATTTAAGTTTTTTTTTAATTATTAAAAAAAGTTAATCTAGTTTCTTTTCCTTCTGGAATTCAAAAATGTTAAAGCTACTAAGTATTTCTCATTTCTGGATAATAAAATAATGATGTAATTAACAATCAGATAGCATAACATCATATGAAATTGTTAAATCTACTTGTGAATAGAAGTAAAAGCCGTACCATTTTAAGGAATTTTCAAATGAGATAATTATCACGTAGTTTGAGAGTGGAAATCAAATTCTTCCAATATGCATGCTACTCTTGTTGGGTACTTCTAAAAAGTTGCTCTGATGGTGGGACTCCTAAGGTTTTGGATGGAGCCAGTTACAACTGCAAGGGCATTTGCTTCCAGAGTGTTATTTTTACTCCCAGTGAACTGCTCCTCCAACTGCCTTCCCCAGGACACAGTGTCTGCTGGCCACACAGTTTCTTCAGCCGCTGCTCTGACTACAGACCAGAGGGCACCAACTGAGCTGGGGAGGAATGGACTGCATTTCTCCTTCAGAGAGGTCCAGTACCATCCCTCACCTAGAATGTTGAGTCTCTTGATGGTTTCCCTGTTTCCGGCCCCGTCTTTTTTTTTTTTTTTTTTTTTTTTTTTTTGAGATGGAGTTTCACTCTGTCACCCAGGCTGGAGTGCAGTGGCATGATCTCGGCTCACTGCACCCTCTGCCCCCTGGAGTCAAGAGATTCTCTCGCCTCAGCCTCCCTAGTAGCTGGGATTACAGGCACCCGCCACCACACCCAGCTAATTTTTTTTTTTTTTTTTTTTTTTTTTGTATTTTTAGTAGAATAAGGGTTTCACTATGTTGGCCAGGCTGGTCTCAAACTCCTGACTTCAAGTGATTCACCCTTCTCAGCCTCCTAAAGTGCTGGAATTACAGGCATGAGCCACCATGCCCAGCCACTGTCTCCTTTCAATCAGTCTACCCCACAGCAGCTAGAGGTCCTTCTGAAATGAGAATTTGATTGTCTCTTCCTTAAGATCCTTCAAGAATTCACCATTCCTTTAGGATCACATCCAAATGTCAATGGATAGCATTCAAGGACCCTCTCCATCCTTCCCAAACTTGTCTTTCCAGGTCCCCTCCTGCTATGCATCACTTAATATCTTGTGCTCAAGCCTCATGAATGGAAAAGATATTTATGCCTCTTGTAGGGGAAGAAAAACAATTTTTCTTTCAACCTGCGTAAGTTATTTGTTGGAACAAACTCCTGCTACAAAAGACAGATGAACAAGAGAAAAGCGAGGAAAAATAAGTTTATTAACATGTATATTTCATATGTACATGGCAGACATCCAGGGAATAAGTAGTTCTCTAAGAGGTGGCTTTGAATCCCAGCTTATGTAGTATCTTCAACAGAGAGAGGTAAACTTTTAGAGAAGTGACAAGACAAAGGAAAAGGACTGAGTTTCTGGGGATAGCAATTTGTGGGAAGACAAATAAATGGCAGATAAAGGCTGTTAGTAAAGCTTATTAATGTAGATTCCTCTAGTACCATCTCTAGACCAAGAAGCACCCAAAGTGGTCTCCAGTGCTTAACCTTTGTTCTCTCCCTGGTAGGAGGAGGAGCAGGGAACCTTTTGTCTCTGTCAGTCTAGGTCCTGCTTTTTAGGCCAATAGAGGGAAGGTAGAGAGCTTTTCTGCATCTGGCTCTTCCAAATTGCCTTCAGCTGGACAATCCTTCATGTTTTCAGGTGGCATATTCCGGCCTCCCACTGTTTTAGTCTGTTTGTGTCACTATAACAAAATACCTGAGACTGGGTAATGTATAAACCATAGAAATCTATTTCTCACTGTCCTGGAGGCTAGGATGTCCAAGAGCAAGGCACCAGCAGGTTCAGTTATCTGGGGAGGGCTGTTCTCTGCTTCCAGGATGGCGCCTTGCAGAGGAATTCTGCAGAGGGGCTGAATGCTGTGTGAAGCCTCTTTTATAAAGGCCTAAATCCCATTCACAAGGGAAGAGTCCTCATGACCCAATCATCTCCCAAAGGCTCACCTCTTAATAACTACTGCATTGGAGATTGTTTCAACCTGACGCTCAGAGGTCCACAAACATTCAGATCATAACACACACAATCTCTACTCTCTCTGCCTTCTTCCATGATTTATCCTGGTGATACCCATTCATCCTTTAACTCAAATATCACTCTGGATTCTAAGTCTCAAAAGGGCAAGCATGATATCCTGTGTACTTCACAACACATGCATGGCTCACTGTGGCCTATGTGAAGTGCTTATCAGAAACTTCTAAACCTATTGTGAAAAGAAAAGAACTAGCATTTCTTCCAATAATATTATTCCCCTGTTATTCACTTTTTCTGATCTTTTGCTTATTTTCCTATTTCTTTGCTTTTTTTTTCTTTCATTTTCAATTTCTCTCTAATAGGGGGAGCACCAGGATGGGAAAGAACTTGAGGTTGGGGAGCCTTTGGTGAAACCAGTTGCTCTATCTGCCTCTACTGGAATTTCTTCTTAACACCCCATTGAATGCATCTGCCTCAGGGGCCTGGATTGTGACAGCTGTTTAATAAACCACATCAGCAGTGCACCAGGCTTAAGACAGAATGAAAGTGAGAACCTCATATTCCATTTCAACTCTGGTGATAACCTCTGAATTCCATTATTCACCATTTTAATACAACCTTTATTATTTTCCTCAATGTCCTCCCCCCACCTCTAGTTTCCTTCTTCCCTTTGGTGTAGTCAAATGGCCTTTGGCTCAGCGGTTGGTGGCTTTATACATGCAGCCTCTATTCATATGCATAAGCTTACAGCTGCACAAATACTTCAGAAATCTGATCAGCCGCCCCTTCCTGCTCCCCCTCCTAAATGCTTTGTGAAATCTTTGCTAGGCAGAGAAAAAGGCCATGTCTCTTAGCTGCTCCTGCCCTGCCTGTCCCCATTCAATTGTGGGGATGCATTATAGTGGAGTGGTGTAGGTTATCCTTTCAAAGTCCTTACATATTCCACCCCGCTGAATAGAAGTGAAAGGGGGAGGGATGGAGGAAAAAAAGGATGCTGGTGCTGGCCATGATGGAACATTATGGAAAGTCAAGCTTCTGAAGAGGAGCTTGCTTACAACTGCACTATCTTCTAGGCAGTGAGACCAGCATCTTCACATTTTACAATAGAAGGGACGGCAGCTAATTTCAATGCATCATATAACTCCCAAGAGGTGTCATTTTACCTGGATGCTTAAAGGCAACTTCCCTGTCTCTCTCGGGTGGGGCTGACAACATGGAATCTCCTCCAGCAAAGAATGCGTGCAGGAGTGACAGACAGCTTGAGGAAACACCTGTTTCACTTGCCTCGCCCAAGCCCCAGTTATCTATCACTCAGCAGTTCAAAGCTGAACTGGCCAGGACAGAGCACCAAATTGCTGGCAGAGGCCGGGCTCCAGTCAAGTGCTGGCATCTCATCCAAACAGGTTGAAATTAGGTTTCAAAACTACCTGTGAGAAATAAAGATGAGGTGGAAAGTCGCTGATGTGAGCAAAAACACTGCAGTAATAGCTGGTTGGGGAAGAGAGCGGGGGGCGGGGGCGGGGGCGGGGGCGGGGGGGAACTGAGCTGCAAAAACACTTAAAACATGCTACTCTGGAAGCCTGTGGCTCCCTTGTCTCCCCCAACTCTCTCTTTTATTAACTTAGCTTCTTTTATGAGTACTTTAATAAAACGAACTCTTTTTTACCCTGTGCAAGGAAGATCCATAAATGCTCCTACGTTGAAAACAAAAACAAAAACAAAAAGCAAAAAACTTACATTTCCCAGGATATCCGGAAGAAAGGAATGGGTAGGGGAGGGAAGAGCAATAAATGGTTACACTAAGGGCTCCTGTTATATGGAGTCATACATAAGGTGGGCACGAGGATGCCTTCTGAAAATCCGGCTGACGCCATGTGAAGGAAGGCATACTTTTTCAAGACTTGGGAGGAAGATAATCCTTTATGACTCCTCATTTAACTTCTTTATATCTAGTGATTTATCATCTAATCCCTGAGCTTTACTTGGGGTCACAAGAGTCCTCTTTTACTCTGTGTGTACAGTGAGGGCTGAAGGGTGAAAGGGAGCCTCATCTACAAGCCCAGGACGTGTTCTGAACCGACTGGCCACCCGGAGGCTTTAAGACCCCTTGGGAGAGCAAGGAAAGAAGATTTTTTCTTTCTGACATCCCACATTGAATCCACCTGCAAATCCTGTTGGTTCTACTTTCAAGATACATTCAATCCACTTTTGGCATCTCCTCTGTTATCACCTTGTATATGGTCCAAACTGCCCTCATCTGTCACCTATATTACTACAATAACTTCTACCTGGTCTCCTTGCTCCCACCTTTGTCCCCACTTGTTCTGCATAAGACAGGCTAAGGTAGTGGGAGAGGTCCTCCACTCCACGCCACCACACCCGGCCTCCTTGTTTTCTTGATTATCCTGTTTAAACTTGCAATGACCCCCACTGCCTTCACTATCCACATTCCCTACTTTATGTTTCTCTATAGCACTTATCATGGTCCCATACACTATATATTTTACTCTCTCTATATCTGCCAACCTGTATGTTCCATGAGGGCAGGAGTTTTGTTTCTTTCATGCCTGCATCCTCAGTGTCTAAAACACTGCCTGGTACATAATAGGTGTTCAATAAATATTTGTTGAAAGAATGAATATTATGCTCATTCTGAGGCCAAAATTATTTAAAATTGGGGATAAAGGCTGTGTCAGCATTGGAGCTGTTGTGCCAAACCCCTATTAACCTCAATAGGGAAGGTGCTAGGGTCAACAGGCCAAAGAAAACAACCAGGAACAGCAAGCAAGACATGAGGTTTTATTAATGGATTACATAGACAGGAGAGATTCCAGTGGTGGTGAGTTGGACAAGAGATTTGCCTTACATACAGAGACAGATCAGTGGCAGCAGCTGGACAAAATATTGGCCTTACCACCTTACCTACAGTCAACAAAGCCCAGTGGTGGTGGGCTAGGCAGGAAAAACCCAACCACTTGCAAAGAGCATGCAGTTTATATAGCATTTCACTTAATATCCTGCCCTTAACAACCTCCACCTGGCAATCTTCATCCAACCCAAAACTCAGGGCTTCAATCCTCTATACAGCCCATGTTCCACAGGATAGGCTGGGGCGTAGGTAGGGATGGGGCTCAGATGTTCCTCATTGACAAGGAATGAATATCCTGGTTGGCCACGCCCAAATTCCCTAGCTTGGAACACGAATTCAGGTGTGTCTGCTATATAGGCTATGCTTAAATTATTGCTGTCAGGTGCGTCTACTGTACGGGGCGCAACTTCCCAGTGGGCCACAGGACACAGCTCCTCCAGGGATGTGGGTGTGTAATGGTCAGAGCAGGATAGATTTGGAGAGCAAAGTCAGGAATGCCAGTCAACCACAGGCCTAGACATTGAAAAACTGGTCTCTAAGTTTGAAAGGAGAATATATATATATATATATATATATATATATATATATATATATATATATATATAAAACTATCAACCACAGCACAGTCATTGATGCTTACTTAGTGAGAGGGCAGCTCTCAGTGGTTAGGAGGAACCCCCCTCTCCTCCCCCTTAACCACGTGGCCTCATTCTGGAACAAAAGGCAGCCAAACATAAAGAAACAGCACTGCCACTCTGCCTTCTCAGCTCTTATCTTTACTGCTCTGTTCTTGTCATCATATTGGTCCTTAGAGTAGGCCACGCCAAGTGCAATCAGGGTGGAATTAGTTGCTACAGGATATCTGTAGCAACTTCACAGAAGTTCCTCAGAAGGAGATTTCACGGCACAAATTCCCCGTTGCTGAAGTGAAAGAGCTCAGCAGTCAAGGGCTTTGTATTAATTACCCTGCCCTGGCTTCCTTCCCTTAATGCTCAGGTGGCCTGGTTAAAATGAATCCCATCCTCATTCTTCCATTTAAGCCTGATGATAGTTATCATAGTTCTAGCAAGGAGGGTGCAGTAGGGACGTCCACACCCTGAACCTGCCCTGGATTAGGACAATACACTGGCTCCTCTCTGCTATTCTTAGAATTGGAATCAAAGGGTGGAATTGTCCGCTCTCTTTCCATGTCAACACAAGACCTCAGTCTCTGATCCAGCCTGACTTTCAGAAGTCCACAGTAGACACAGGAGTGATATGGAACTGACCCTGCAGGGCAGGGTTTAAAACTAAGAGTTATCTCAAAAACAGTGTCCAGGGTTAGGTACGGCAACCAAAGAGAAGCTCCAGCTGTAAATGGTCTAGAGGTGACAACTGGGTAAAAGAAATCCCATAGCAAGAAACAGCAAGCAGGTTTCGAAGGGAGTGAAGGCAGAAACCTAGACCCTGGGTTTTACAGGCCTCTGCATCCCTCTCTTTTGGAGAGTTGGGGTTCAGGACCTGTTAAAGCAACTGAGAGTCTTCAGACAGGAATACACAACTCTTGGTTAAGTTCAGGACAGATTCAATGGGGGAGATAGAATTTTCATTACTTTAAAAAATAGGCAAAAGTAAGTGTCTGTAAATCTAACTCAGCCAGAATCTATCTCAATATCCTTTTTTATTTTTTAATGGTAAATAGACAAATTTGTTATATTTGGAGCATAACCAACTTGTTTCTTATTCTTAGCTCTGCCTCCCTGCCAGGCCAGACATACTCATGGACACCAAAGCCATGGGCACCAGCCCTGATTGTAGTGGATATGAGTTATGAGTTAGAATGAATGCATTTGGAGACTGGAGCTAACAGAATTTGTAAACTATGCAAATCATTTCTTATCCTTCTTACTTTAAAAATGGACTATTCTGCTACTCTCAGCAGATTTCAGCCTATTCACTGAGTACTTTAGAGTTTACAAAATACTCTCATATACATCATCTCATCTTGTCCCTGTCCCTGCAGGAAGCAATGGGGTGAAAAAAAAGCGGGGGGGGGGGGATTACTTCAGATCAGTCTCAAAACATCAAAACACGACTTAGCTGGTCCTAATCCCACTCTGTCATGGTTTGGTTTTTAGCTCAAATAAACACATTCAGTGATTTACAAAACTAGGTAATAAAACATTTATCCCTACCTTCTTTTTTTTTTTTGAGACAGTCTTGCTCGGTTGTCCAGGCTGAAGTGCAGTGGTGTGCTCTCGGCTCACTGCAACTTCCACCCCTCAGGTTCAAGCGAAACTCCTGCCTTAGCCTCCTGAGTAGCTGGAATTACAGGCACCTGCCACCACACCCAGCTTTTTTTTTTTTTTTTTTTTTTTGTATTTTTAGTAGAGACAGGGTTTTGCCATGTTGGCCGGGCTGGTCTCTAACTCCTGACCTCAGGTGATCCACCTTCTTGGCCTCCCAAAATGCCGGGATTACAGGCATGAGCCACCGCACCTGGCTGATTCATCCCAGCCTTCTGACCATAGGATAGAACTTTTCTGTTAACTAGCGGATTCCTGGGGGCAGGAGGTGGGAAGAGAGTGTGACAAGTACAGCCTGTTCTCTCCTGAAAACTCAACTTGTCTCCTTTTCCCCTCCCTGTGAACTCTTAGTTGATACTGAGCCCGTGCTGGTATATTCTTCTTTCCCTTTTACGCATCAGATAGAAGCTAATGAAGGGTTCTTCTGATTGAATTTTGTGCTTATAGTTCCCCAGGTGAGATTATAAGAAAGGAAAAATATGGGGAGGTTGAACTAATACAACCTCAGGTGCATGTAGCACAATTTGATGGGATCTTAAAGGCCTTTCAGACTTCTAGTCTACAATCCCAAAATGGTCTAATTCCTACCCACTCCTTCTTTCTTGCCCCACACCAAGACTTCCTATAACCCTCCCCACTCACTGCCACACCTAACAGGAGGAAGTGACTCAAATCTCCCCAGGACCCCCAGCTTGTAGGCACCAATGTGGCATCTCCTTTCCTAAGGTCCTCTCCAGGTTTATCGGGCAGACACAGGCTTCCTAACAGCTCTAGCCACCACACAGTCGCCTCAGCACTCCACCTTTCCTGCACCAGTGACCGTTGTCAAGGTCCTCAGCGCAGAAATCAACTAGGAAGGCTGCCTCTCTGTGAGGTGCAGGCACACATGGTGGAACACCAGCATCTGTGCCAGAGCCTGTCTCCCCGGAGGGAGGTTAAGGTCTGCAGCAGTCAGGTGTCTGCCTCCCATTTACTGCCATTCTTTCTTAGCTGAAGATGCTGAGTGCTTCTTGTCCTTCCCATGATTCTCAGAGCCCCTTTTAAATCATCTCTCTGAACTCAAGCATAGTCCATGGGACTGGGTGGAGGAAAAACACTACCTACCACTACTAGATTGCCCGTGTCCCTTAACTCCAACCCCTGGTTCTAAAACAGCTTTCTTCTTACTGGCCTCCTCCTTTCTCATCAAATCACTCATAGAAACAGCTGCCCGAGGAGCTGCCAGCTCCACACACCCATCAGGGTGACAGCTTGCTGCCAGGCATTCTCAGAGGTTCCAGCAGTGGCTCACACCCTTCAAACTGCAAAGTGTTCTTTCCTCTCTCAGATGATCGACAGGTCTGATAAACACTTGGTTCAGTTAGGTGACTGAAAAAGAGGGCTCCAGATGAGCAGAACCTCCTCACCCCTATACCTCACCGATGGGTCATAAAGCAATGGACTTTCCGATATTAGCAACAGATCTCGCTCACCTGTGGTTTTCAGAGCTTTGGTTAATAACCTGAGTTACCCTGGCCTCCAGGCTTGTCTCTTTCCCCAAGAATCGACCCAGGGCTACTTAAGGCAGAGAGCTCCATTTCCTGGAATGAGCTGCTCTGAACCAAGACAAGTTCATGGTCTCTGAGTCCTCATTTGTGGCCTGCTGTCTTGATAACAGCTCTCTTGACAGTCCTCCATAAGCTCTGGTCCAGCCTCCCCGTTGCAGGACATTTTTTCATCTTCAGAAGATTCTGAGACTTTAGGAATGAATCATTGCTGGTATGCAAAGTTACATAAGAAAAGCTAGGGACAAACTAGGCAAGTAAAGAATTCTAGTTTTTCCAAAATGGAAATTTTAGAAAAATATAAAAAATAATCTTATCAAAGCATGTGCTTCCTCTGGCAAAGCATACCTCTCCTATCCACAAGGAGCCTTGGGTGCAGGGGAAGATGAAATAATGATATTGCTCATTAGAGACAAAGAGGAAACTAGATGGGTCTACAGGGAGGGCTCCTTCCTAGTGTTCCTTCAGAGAGGGATGCTTTCCTACTCTGTTGTGGCTTATCATGTAGATTCATTCTTGCATAGAAAGCAAATAAGAGAATTGAATGCCATCATTTCTGTGAGGAAGAAAAAAGAAATCAACATATCAACTGTTGTCCTATTTGCATCCCTTCCTTCTGCTTCCTTATAAAATTAGCAGCAAAATGACATTCCCTATTCCTCCATGCAAGTCGTACAACTGACAGCCTTAGCATCCCAAATAAAGCTCCTCTCCTTAAGTCCAATATTGAAGTCACTTAAGAACTCTCTGCCCTTGATTTTGATCCTTTCTCCTGTCAAAGTGAGGGTGACATTAACAAGTGTGCACAGGAGGGGGCTTTGTGCCAATTAACAGTTTCTCATTAGCTTAATTAGGGGACACATGTTTTTAATCACAGCTAAGAAAGTGGAATGATTGAAGAATTGATTCTGAGCTTTTGAAAGCATCCCTGTCAGTGCATGGAATTTAATTCTGCAGATGTTGCTTTAAAAGACACAGTGGTAGAAAGAAATAGCTTTAAATGACATGGCCTCACTGAGCATAATAGGAGAATAGGAATCTGAACCAGATAAACAGAGTGTTTCCACTTCGGATCTGAGACAATCTTTTTCAGGCTATCTGCAGAATCGAGGGTCTTGCCCTCTTTGTTATATTATGTGAGATAGCCAAGTAGGACAATTTTCTTTTCTTTTCCACTAACCCTTTATCCCTAGATTCCAAGTAAACAGACCTGATGGTTGTAGAGATGTTCAGATAATGCGGATAGTTTAGATGCAGATTTCAGGGGGTTGCTGATGGTTGTTCTAGCTGAAACGGCTGTTAAATTTGGACTTCATGGAGTATTTGAGAAGTCTAAATTTGTGAGACCTGTTTACATCAGGAAATGGTTTGATTTATGGTCTTGCATGCTTGCAACCTGAAGTTGGGTAACTGTCACAGTCCGTATATAACCCAAAGGGCCACTCATTCAGATCATGCAAATCTAAAGGTGATTGTTAAGCACTAAAAATTACATTGATTTAAATGTCTGTCTATATTGTTTTGGGCTCTACACAATACAGCAAGGCCATGACCCATTCCATTTAAAACCTTAGTAAGCTAATGTTTCACTAATTGTGAGATTTTAATACAGTATGCACACAGATTTGTTCTTTGTAGAATGCAATCTTTACTGATATATCCCTTTTGCAATTTATCTTTTATTTTTCTTGATTGCAAAAAGCAATAAACTTTAATTGCAAAAAACTGAAAAATACTGTAAAACACAAAGAAGAAAAAAGTAGTACATAATTCCACCTACTCAGATATAATCACTATTTATATTTTAATGTATAGGCTTTTTTACTATGTAAATTTCCTTTTTTTTTTTTTTTTTTGAGAGAGAGGGTATCACCGTGTTGCCCAGGCTGGAATACAGTGGCACCATCATGGCTCACTGCAGCCTCAACCTCCTGGGCTCAGGTGATCCTCCCACCTCAGCCTCCTGGGTAGCTGGGACTACAGGCATGTGCTACCACACCTGGCTAATTTTTTGTATTTTTTGTAGAGACAGGGTTTCACCACGTTGCCGAGGCTGGCCTCAATCTCCTGAGCTCAAGAGATCTGTCTGCCTTGGCCCCAAAGTGCTAAGATTACAGGCATGAGCCACCAGGCCCGGCCACACTATGCATATTTTCTAATAAAATGGGATGATACTGTATTTCTGGTTTTACAACAGCTGTTTTACTTACTATATCATTATGACCTCCCCAGATCATTAAATATTCTTGTACAACATAATTGTTAATGACTGCATAGTATTCTGGCTCATGAATTTGTCATATTTATTATAGAACATTACAAATATTCACATTTTTGGTATTATAAGCAATGATGAAGTGGTCATGCTTGAATATAAATCTTTTCAAGCATCCTTGATCATCTCCTTTGAATAAATTTCTAGAGGTGAAATTGCAGAGTCAGAGATTACGTACATTTTTAAGACATTTAAACATATTGTCAAGTTTCTCTCCAGAAGTTATAATCTACCAGTTTATATTCCCATAACTAACAATATAGGATAGTGATCTTTTTTACTAAAGTAAAAACAATAAATAAGTATAATCTCTAAAAGTAAAAAAATTATATCATTATTTTTATTGCAATTTTGACTACCAGTGAAATCAGATATTATCTCTTATAAGTTATAAGTTATATTTCTTTTTGTGCATTGTCAAATCATGTATTTCTCTCATTTTGCTCCTGGGATATTCACCTTTTGTTTTTTATTATTATTTTTATTTTACCTGGGTTCCAGAAATAGAAGAATCACCTTTTTTTTTTTTGGTTCATTTGTGAGAGTTGTCATATATGAAATATATGACATATATGAAACCATTGTCACATGTATTTAAAAATATATCTTGTTCCTAGCTTGGTACTTGCTTTTTTTTCCCCTCTAATTATGCATTTTGTTGTTGTTGTTGTTGTTGTTATTTATATAAAATGTTAATGTTAGGTAAGTTGAATCAGTTATTCTGTTATGGTTCTTTTTTACTAGAATGTTTGAAAAAAATTCCCCCTTCTGAGATTTTTATATTCACCAGTATTTTCTATTTTCATTTTTTACTTTTAAAAATTCATTTATAATTTAGTTTTATATACTGCATAGGTAGCTATTTTGTTTTTTCTTTGCAAACTGCCAACTGATCTAATATGTTTATGGAATTATTCAGCATTTCCCTAAATGTGTTCCATGGTACACTACTGCTTCAGGATTCTGAAAAATAAAAAAAGTTCTGGCAGATATACATATGTTTGAGAAATGCTGGATAATCCAGTTCCTTATTAAGATTCACAGAGCATAGTTCCATTTTAAGGTTTCAAGAAGTCCTGCTGTACAGATACCTATTTTATCTTGCTTTACCTAGAATTACGATTTAACCATGTAGTTCTTTTACAAACAGCATCTGTTAGCATAAAAAAAAAAAACTCCTAATATTCTGTAGACTAGCCAGTGAGTATCTAATTTAAAAGATCAAAAAAAAAATGTTTACCAAACATTATTGTTGGAGTGTCTGAAAAGGCTCAATATGGATATAGTATCCTCTGGCCTACTTGGGTTCTGAATAAATTGAGAAATAAAAATCAGTAGGGCAGATGGGTCAAAATATTACATTTGTTATTGTTAATAGAGGAGTTAGAAAATGTAGTTTAGTGGGAGAGCCAAGTAGACTCTGTGAACTGAACCCCTAAATTAATGTAGCTACTCAGTCCCAGGCAGTTTCTCTCTCCAGGGCTGCCTTCTCAGGTAAGACTTACAGACTGAAGACTCAGAGGGAATCTCTGGCTTCCATATTTAGTACTCAAGAGAAAAAAAAGGAGTGTGCTGGATCTAGCAAGCTTGGTTTATTCTTTCCAAACGTGCTAATCAGCCAAGTTACTCCCTCCTCCCTTGGCTGAATGAATGAGAGGCCAAGAGTGGTTACAGACAATCTGTCCATAAAGAATCCCAGGAATGGAAAAACGACATTCCTCTCTCACATTGCTCAGGCTTATTTCTCTAAGTCTATTAGGTTTAATCATTAAGAGTAATGGGTGTGGCTATCTCCCCAGGGGAAAACTGCAATCTATCAAGAGAGTTCTATGTTTGCCTTCTTAAGGCTCCTTTCCCCAACACTGGTTGCTGCTCTTTTGGGTATCCTTTCTGAGGGGAGTTGGGAGTTTGCTTCCAGAAGACTCTAAGATGGATCAAAACAGCACATTAATCAAATCAATTTCAAGGCTCTCCTACTGGGAGTTGAAAACTCCTTATTCTATTTCTCATCCTAAATTATGTCTACTTACATTGTCCAACATACAGTATCAGAGATTCTGCCATGAGATTAAATATGACATAAAAGATGCTCCAATAGTAAGACAAATAAAAGGCTTCAATAATAAAATACCAACAACATTGAGATGGCCCAAATTTGATTGTAAACTTTCACCAATGTTCAAATTTCCAAAGAGTTAGATTCCCTTGCAAATGAAAATCCAAAGATATTAAAGTCTAAAATAATCTTCCATTGATCTTTCTATTCCCATGTCATTATCATACTGCTTACGTATTAAATTTTATAATGTATTTGGATATCAAATAGTGTAAACCTCCTTTACTCGTCTTCAAAAATAACTTAGCTTCTGGGAGGCCGAGGTGGGCAGATCACGAGGTCGGGAGATCCAGACCATCCTGGCTAACACAGTGAAACCCCGTCTCTACTAAAAATACAAAAAATTAGCCAGGCGTGGTGGCGGGCACCTGTAGTCCCAGCTACTCAGGAGGCTGAAGCAGGAGAATGGGTGTGAACCCGGGAGGCAGAGCTTGCAGTGAGCAGAGATCGCGCCACTGCACTCTCGCCTGGGCGAAAGTGTGAGACTCCGTCTAAAAAAATAAATAAATAAATATATATATAAAAATAAAAAAAATTACTCAGCTTCATTTCTATTGGCTCTTCTAGAATAACATTAGAATTATTTTACCTAGACAAAAAGTACACTTTTGATCAGAACTGTATTCATTTTATAAATTAATTTGGGAAGGATGGACAATATTAGATCTTTTTATACATAAACATGGATCAGCTCTCAGTGGAGAAATGTTCAACTACCATCAGATGATCTGGTACATCAATACAAACAAATGTGTTTATCACAATATATCATTCCCAGGGCTAGTTTTGTTTGGTTTTAAGGATGGGTTAAGAGGTATAAAAGGAAGGCAGTCGGTGGGGATTGGCAGCTAGTAAAAGTTAAGTTTGCAGCAATGTAGAACCAGGATAGCGATACTTAGGTAAGAAGGCCTTAGCACCATTAGACAAAAAATCAAATCACAGAGCTGACTGAATGGTCTGTCCCAATTATAAGGTTTTTTTGTTTTTTTTTTGTTTTGCCATTGATAACTAAATTTAATCCATTTACATACAAGAAATGAGCTACCTGCATGAAGTTAAAGCGGTGACATGGATGATGCATAATCTAGAACCCGACTAAAGCATCAATGTTCAGGTTACAGAGAAAGACATGCTACAGGTTACCTGATCTGCTTTGCTGCATTGGTGGCTAGGTCTTCACAAACATCTGTTTGACAGATCTGTCAGTCAGATGTTGTGGGTATCTACAATATGGAGAGCTGGACTAGACAGCATCAAATGTGTTTCACTGTCTTTTGATGACACCAAATTAGATGGCTACATGGGGCGGGCTGGGGCCGGCCGTAAGAGCATGCATGGGTTCTGAGCTATGATATCCTGTTCGTGGCTGAGATCATGGCCACATGTTAGTTCTAGAACCTGTTGAAATTTATTCTGCCTTTCTATGCCTCAGTTCCCTTATCTATATAACCGTGTGTGTCTAGAGGGGAACACCACCTACTTTATAGGATTACTTGGACGATTAAATGGGTCAATGAATATAATGTGCTTATTTAAAATGCTGTTAGGCATAGAGTATGTGCTCAACAAATATGGGCTGTTATTTTTATTTTTATATTATTCTAATCTCTCAAAGAGGGGAAAACTTTTTCTGCATTGCAGTAGCTGCTGAAACTTAGGATAACATATGTATGTGTTTTTTATTCTTTATTAACTCCTGTAGGATCCTTCCACACTCCCTGCAGACAAAGGTGACTCCCCTTCTAGGCACCAGCTGCCTGTGAAGTATAACAGATGTATAGTAAACATCAGGCAGTATCTGGAATAGCTACCCACCTTCTTCCAATTAATCATGCAATGTGGAAATTGGGGAAAACTTTTATATTTAGTGCAATGTTCCCCTTCACATATTTTGCATTAATTTGGGGTATGATGATTGCTGTCTGACAAGTGTAGACAGTGGAAAAGTCTGTGATGGGTCCATAACTCTTTAGTGGCTTGGTGTTAGCATTCTTCACAAAAATTTATGTCATCCACTTTGTCAGGAAGTCTGATGTAAAACTCAGAATTTTGAGAATTGCTGGAAATTCCAAGGAGCCAGGAGAGGATATTATACGGTGTTGCTAAATACTTCATCTGTATCACAGATCTTAACACTCCCTGCACTCTAGAATTACCTGGGAAGACTTAAAAATATCCATGTCTGGACTCTAGCTCAGTCCAGTTAAACCAACTCCCTGTAGGGCAGGGCAAATGCATGACTTTTGAATAATCTCTTATTCCACAGGACATGGCCTTGCTAATATCTTTGACAGTTCCTTTCAGGGCATTTCCCCCAAAATCCTGAATGCTTTCACTCTTCAGGTTACCATTAGAATTATTTAAGACTTTGAGAGGTGGAAAACTCTAAAAGTTCAACCCATCTCGCCCTCCACCCAGTGAAGGAAGCTGATCTATAGAATTCTTGACAGCTGGCCATCACTAGATGATTGTATGCCTTTGGTGGCTGAGAACTCACTACCTCTCAAGCGAGACCATTTCATGCAGACTATTACTGGATGGTGCCAATTATTGAAAAATATGTTCTTTTGTTGATACAAAATATGTTCCTTCTGACTAAAATTCAACTGGTTGAAATTTGCTCTCTAAAAAATAAACCTAATCTCTTCCATTGGCAGCCCTACAAACATTTAAAGGGATCTATCATATCCTTCCTGACTCTTTTTTAACTTTCACAAACTTAGATTCTACACTTATTCCCAATAGGACAAAATTCATAGACTGCTCCTAATTCAGGTTAGCTTTCTTTAGACGTACTGTTGTTGGTCAAAGTTCTTTTCAAAACACAATACCCCAAATTAAAGAAAGCATTCTAAGTATTATCTCATACATATCTAATATTCACCTGAATGAATACACCATCCTTTAGATAAATGAAAGACTTAAGATAGGCCTTAAAGGATATCAAAAGTGTATACCAAGAGTCTCATATCTAGGAAAGAAGCATGTTCATCCATGAAGGCAAAAAAAAAAAATGTGACATGTTTAGAGAAGGCTGAAGAGACCAATTTAAACATAGATTTGTTAATATATGATTATATTAATTTTCTAATGCCGTCATAATGAAATGCCATGGACTGGATGGCTTAACAACAGTAATTTATTTTCTCAGTTCTGGAGGCTAGAATTTCAAGATCAAGGTGTGTGCCAGCGAGGTTTCTCCTGAGACCTCTCTCCTTGGCTTACAGATGGCTGTCTTCTTGCCAGGTCCTCACATGGCCTTTCCCCTGTGCACGTGTATCCCTGTCATCTCTTTGTGTGTCCAAATCTTCTCTTTTTATAATGACATAAGTCAAATTGAATGGGAGCTCACCCTGACAGCCTCGTTTTAACTTAGTGATCTTTTTAGATGCCCTATTCCAAACGCAGTCACATCCTAACGTACTGGGGATTAGGGCTTCAACATATGAAACAGGCGGGGGGGGCGGGAGGCGGGACACAATTCAGCCCATAGCAATAGCTAGCTATCTGTCTATCTATCTAGCTGGCTGGCTAGCTAGCTACCTAATGTATGTACTATCTATCATCTATCTATATATTTCCTATTTATCTATAATCTATCTATGTATCTTCTTTCTCTCTCTCCTATCTATCTGTCTACCTACCCATCTCCTATCTGTTGTCTGTTTATCATCTATCTATCTATCTATCTATCTATCTATCTATCTATCTATCCATCCATCCGTTCGTCTCATATGTATGTTCTTGGGGCTTCTTTCTCTATTCTCCTTGCCACAGGTCCCAGGATCTCAATCTAATTTTCTATCCTTTTCAAGGCTTTCAACCCAAGACTGATACAGTTGACTGGGACTCAGTTTCTGAGGCTTCCACCAAAAACAAACATAAAAGATTCTCAAGTTTTTGTTTAAAACACTTCTGATTTTGAAATAATTTTAGACCTACAGAAAAGTTAAAAAACATGGTACAGAAAGCACTCCTGTATTCTCCATTCAGCTTTCTCCAACGTTAACATAACTGTAGTGCAATGATTAAAACCAGGAAATCAACATCTATACACTATTAGTAACCACACTACAGATGGTAAAATTTCACCACATTCTTCACTACTGTGCATTTTGTATCATCAGAGCTAGTCCAATATCCCACATCGCTTTTAGTTGTCTCCTTCAATCTGAGCTATTTCCTCAGTGAGTCCCTGTCTTTCATAACCTTCATACTTTCAAATAGCACCAATATTTTGTAGAATGTTTCCCATTTGGGTTTGCTCAATGTTTTTTCATAAAAGCCTTAAATAGAAAGAAGTTCATACATTTTTGGTGAGGATACTACAAAAGTGATGTTGTGCCCTTCTCACTGCATCTTATCAGATGGTGCGTGATGTCGATGTGTGTTACTGATGGTGATGGGAACCTTGGTCATCTGCTTAAAGTTGCATTTGCCAGAGATTTAAATTGTAATTTGTTTTTCTAATCAGCAGGGTAGACAGATAAGGGGAAATTCTGACAAACTTGGAGCAGTCAAAAAGATTAAGACGTCCTATAAGCTACTTATGGTTTTTGCTTCTGGTCTAATAATGTTCCAGATTATTTATAGATGACAATGGGAAATCCCACTAAACTGTGATTTTTTTTTAACTTTTTTGGGGTTAGACTCTTCCAATCTGAAATCAAACTTCATCTCTGTAGAGTAACAGGTGTTTGATAATAAGACCCCACTTAAGTACGTAATTTGCTTTCCAAACCTGGTGATGAGGGGTGAACTTTAGCCTTCACCATAGTCTCCATCAATCCACGACTTCCACATCAAATAAGCGTATGCTCTAATTACAAATGCTGTGCTTGCTATACTAACATAGTTTCAAGACAGGTTCCATGTGATAAAAGAAACTTCAGCCAAATTAAATTTAAAGGAGTTTAATTGAGCAATGAACAATTCACAAATCGGGCAGCCTCTTTAGCCACAGTAGGCTCAGAGACTCCGGTGAACCTATGTGGTGGAAGAAGATTTATGAAGAGAAAAAGGAAAGTGATGTACAGAAAATGGAAGTGAGGTACAGAAGCAGCTGGATAGCTTACAGCTCAGCCTTTGCCTTACTTGAATGCAGTTTGAACAGTTGGCTACATTTGACTGGCACAAGTCTAAGCTATGGTCTATTTACACCTCCACTTGTTATAGTTCACGATATGCAGAGAAACCATTAGGCTGAACTTAAAATATGTAAGGAGGCAGCTTTAGGCTAAATTTGATTTAACACATGGGACAACTACCTGTTTCTTTCTGACCAATTCTTTCTTAGCCCCATTATATCTACATATAAAGGACTACTGCTTTCCCAGTCTCACTGATTTATTTTATGAGACTTATCTCAGATGGAACAGACCTTTGAAATTTATATATATACACACACACAAATCCTATGTCATTTTCTTTCTGTATTTTTTTTTGTATACTTTTTCTCTTCTAGGGTAGTGGGAAGCTTACATCAGGGAAATTAGCAAATTTCCTTAGGCAACCTACAAAGAAAAAGATCTTAAAACCACTCTCCAAATTTTGTTGTGTGGAACCAGCAATTCTTTTGTGAAACCAGCTACCACATATTCTATCATTCTTCATTTCTGAATCTCAAGTTCAGAGCATTAGATAAGCATAGACCTTAAGTTCTACATCTCTAGATAGGAAGGTTGAGTCTTTAGTGGGCTCTGCCTGATGTCTGGCAGGACACCTTATTTTAAGGTGCAACCCTTCCTTTAGACAAATAAAATGTTAGTCTCTTTGCTGTCAACCAGTGCTTTGCAATCTCTGTCATTCATTAGAATCTCCCAGTATCTTGTTAAAATGCAGACTCAGATGCAGTAGATCTGGATGGGGCTTGCAATTCTGCATTTCAAACATTCCAGAAGATGCTGATCTGCTAGTCTGTGGACCACATTTTTTTTTTTTTTGAGATGGAGTCTCACTCTGTTGCCCAGGCTGGAGTGTAGTGGCATGATCTCTGCTCACTGCAATCTCTGCCTCCTGGGTTCAAGTGATTCTCCTGCTTCAGCCTCCTGAGTGGCTGGGATTACAAGTGCACAACACCATGTCCAGCTAATTTTGTATTTTTAACAGAGACAGAGTTTCATCATGTTGGCAAGGCTGGTCTCGAACTCCTGACCTCAGGTGATCCACCTGCCTCGGCCTCCCAAAGTGCTGGGATTACAGGTATGAGCCACTGCACCTACTGGACATTTTGAATAGTAAGGCTGTAGAGTCTATTGGAGATATCTGGCCAGGTGAGAAGAGAGGCATGAGGACACCATTAGAAATGGAGGCCCTATCCAGCTGTGATGGCAATGCAGTTGGATCATCTAAGGTGAATCATGAAAGTAGACAAAACTTTCTATTAAAAAATCTTTCTGGAGGTACTTATTCTCAAGAGAAATTTAGTGAAATAGAACCACTTTAGATTAAGTAACCACCTCTGAAATTGGATACTTAATGTGGTATAAAAGAAATTCCCATCTAAAGGTGGTGGGATGAATTTGGAGGGAAGATTGAAGTTATAGCGTATCATTTGAAAATAACTTTGTGCATATTGTTTTGCTCCATAGGGTTCAGGTAGGAAAGGGGTAGAGGTGAAGGCCGGGAATGTTGAGAACAGAACAACTAGACAGGAATGACAGAGACAGATATAAAGTATAAATGAAATGTCTTTTACTATGGGCTAGAGTGTTTTCAGCACTGTCTACATGTTATCCCCAATTATCAGAACAGCCCTATCAATGAGAAAATATTCTTATTGTCATTTTACAGATGCATAGTGAGGTTGAGAGAGATTAGTATGCCAAGGGTGAAACAGCTAGCAAGTGATGGGGCTGAGATTCAAACTGAGGTCTTCTAACTTTAGAACTCAGCGGTGTAACCTCTGCACCATAATACTACTATGGAGCTGGAATCATAAGAATGGAAACATCAGAACAAAGACATCTGAGCCAAGCTTCAGCAACCCACTTCTCTGACCAAAACTTGAATTTTGCTATCATCTGGTCTATAACACCTGTGAAATCATAAACTCCAATATCTTACTCTCTGGTCATAACTTCCTATATTTCCATTGATATCATTTTATTACTTTACTCCTGCTCTTAGATATCATCAGGACCAACAGTCACTTAACCCTGCCATTTCCCCATCCATCCCACCCTCCTGACTTCAGTCGCTTTGCCACCAAGGCACACCCCTACTACTGTAACCACTCTGTCACTGTAACCCTTGCCCTTGTGAGCCTGTTCTTCTGCTGCACCCACTCAGAACAACCTTAGCCCCAGGCAAAAGCGGTCAAAAATGAGGCATGCCACTTTTAAGCCTGGCTTGTAAAATTCTCCAATAAATCCTTATGCACTCCTCCTTTCCATCTGTCAGCTGGATACACATGACCATTGCAATGTGATGAACAAGATGGCAAAAACTCTTTTATCTTGATATCCTGAATGACTGTGGACTAGAGCCCCCCTATGTCACTATCACTTGGAAGTTACGAAAAAAAGAGAAAGAGAAATAAACATCCATTAAATTACTGAGATTTCAGGTTTATCTATTATAGAAGCTAGATTTACTTAATGAATGGAGAAATTGTTGTCAGAATTGGGGTACAATTGGATGAAAAACCTAAAATATGTGGCACTGACTTGGCAATTTGGGAGGTGTCAAAGAGACTGATACTGGAGGCAGGGCAAGTGGACATGGCCTTTCAAAGCCAAACATTTAGCAAAACATTTGATAAAACATGGAAGTAACATGACATGCAGGCTGAGTCAGTGATCCTAAGGGAGATGGTTGAAAGGATCAAAAAGAAATGGTTATAATTGTTTGTCATTGGAAAGTTATTATAAGAAAGAGATAATCTCAGGACACAACTGGCTGATTTTTAATCAGAATGAAAAGAAATAGATGTCAGGAGTTTGGAGCCTCAAAAGTAGGAAAAGCCTACTGCCTATAGACCCCAAACATTGAGAAGATATATTACTTCTGAGACAGCCGAGTATAAACAGGTCGTTGGAGAACCTGTGCCAGCCTGTGCACTGGGGAGAGTACGTACTAGAGTAGAGCCTCACAAAGTTCATGTCGTTTGCAGGGGGAAGGAGCCTGGCCTCTCCTGTTCTGGGGTGGAAGCGGGGCATTCAATCTGTGAGGCAGGAAGCCTACTAGCAGAACTCTTGCTTTGCCAAGAGTCCCTCTTTCCCTTTTTTTCCTTTTCACCAAATAAACCCTGCCTCCTCACCCTTCAAAGTGTCTGTGAGCCTAATCTTTCATAGCCATGTGACAAGAACCTGGCTTTTAGCTGAACTAAGGAGAAAGTCCTACACTTTTAATTTTAATTTGCCATTACTTTTAAATGGCAAAAACTGCAATTACGTTTGCACCAACCTAATAATTAAAAAAGAAACTTAGTGACAAAGGCTTCATAAAATGAGTCAGTCGAAAAACGTGACTGATCCTTGCAGCAGAGATGAAATTAAGAAATAATATAAGGAAGGCCTAGGTAGGTGGGTGACCTGAGGTCAGGAGTTAAAGACCAGCCTGGCCAACATGGCAAAGCCCCATCTCTACAAAAAAATACAAAAATTAGCCCCAACTTGGTGGTGTGCGCCTGTACTTCCAGCTACTTGGGGGTGCTGAGGCAGGAGAATTGCTCCAGCCCAGGAGGTCAAGGCTGCAGTGAGCCATGTCCACTGCACTCCAGCCTGGGTGACAGAGCAAGATCTATCTCTTAAAAAGATAATGAAATGATATAAGAGAAAACTGTACATTCCTATATATATATCAAGGGTCTCAAAGTAAACTGATATTAAGAAAGAGAGCATGAAGCAAGAAAGCAAAAAAAAAAAAAAACAGATTAAGAACTTTGTCTAGAAAGTAAGCAGTAAGCTTGGATTGGATTTCAGGCACGAGGAACTGACTGGAAACAGATCAGAAGCTTCCTAAAATGTTTAGGTTATGCCATTTATTGTTATTTAGGTTATAGTATTGTTATGTATTATAGCAAAGATACGAGTTTAGACTAGAAAATCTTTGGCTGTGTGAAACTAAAAGCAACTACTGGGTCCTCAAACCTCACCAGCAAAAAATCAGGCTGTAACTGAAAATGATTGGTCTGCTTTTGGTTCCGTGTTATTCCTTTCTTCAGACTTTTTTTTGCCTATAAAGCCCACCTCTCTGCTCAGCTCATTGAAGCACCTTTACATTTTGTAGATGGGATGCTGCCTGATTCGTAAAATGCTAATAACAGGCAATTAGATCTTTGAAATTTGATTTGTTAAAATTTTGTTCTTTGACAATGAAAACAGAATTTAGTTAGTAATGCACCGTGGGAAGAGCAATCCAGGCAAAGCAAAAAGGCACATAGGTAACTATTTCCCCTGCTTCTCTGGTAGAGGCTAGTCTGTGCTGCAGCATATGAATGCCATCTCTATTCACAAGTGTTTGTTTGATCCCACTGCCCAAAGTAGATCTCACTGCCAGCCTCTGTAACCAAAAAACATCAAATGTGATTTTCTCTCCCATCCTACAGTGGGTCAGGTGATTATTTTTGTATTGATGTACTTTCAGCAAGATCTGGGTTCATACACCAGTTTACCTCTTACCTGCAATGTGATGTGTAGCAATTTAAAATAATTATCTGAGGCTTAGTTTTTTCATTTCTAAAATGAAGTGTATTACTAAAAGTGAGTCTTACAGTGTTCTACAGCAAACAAAGATCTAAGTAGCTTAACATGACAAAGGTTTATTTCTATGCACAAATACCCATGTGGGTCTGGATGACTTTTTAGGGCAACTTTCTTCCATTTGACAGCTTAAAAGTCCAGGCTGATAAATGCTTCATGCTAAATCTCCATCATGTGGAACACACAGACTCCTTGATTAATGAATGGAAAGAGAGTCTAGAAAATCGCCTATGGTCTTATTGCCAAAAAATAGCCCATGCTTCTTTTTTTTTTTTTGAGACAGGGTCTCACTCTGTTGCCCAGGCTGGAGTGCAGTGGCATGACCTTGGCTCACTGCAATGTCCGCCTCCCAGGTTTAAGAGATTCTCCTACCTCAGCCTTCCTAGTAGCTGAGATCACAGGCGCCTGCCACCAGGCCTGGCTAATTTTTGTAGTTTTAATAGAGATGGGTTTCAGCATGTTGGCCAGGCTGGTCTTGAACTCCTGACCTCAGGTGATTGGCCTGCCTCGGCCTCCCAAAGTGCTGGGATTACAGACGTGAACCATCACACCCAGCCCCATGCCTCCTCTTTTAGCAGCCTATTGTCCAGAACTCATCTCCTAGCTTGATCCAGCTGTAAGGAGGTCTTCCATGAGCTAGAAAGGCAGCAGTAATATCTACCTTGCTTGGATAACAAAACTTTTCTCATAGGAATGTTGTAAAATTTATACAAGTTAGGTAAAAGAAAGTTGCTTTATAAACTCTAGAAAGCTATATCCATACTATAAAACTCTGGTCTCTTGATACCCATCTAGGAATATAGATTTGTGAAATCTTAGGAGATCTTTATTTTGGAGAACTACTTTCAAATGACATCCTCTCTTATTTATCTGTTTTGCTTTTGAAACATAGGCACACTAAATTGTAATTCAATTCAGTAAACACATATTAAATACCTACTATTCAAGTCACTTTCCCTAATTCAGTGCAATCAGACCAGATTTTTGAGGCTAATTCTAACAACAGAATGAATAAAGCCAAATAAACCCTTTGAAGGGTGCCTGACTTTGTTGGCATTGGGCACCAACAAAGCCCAGATGCCATGTTTCTGCAAAGTCCTCCAAATGTTAGGGGAAAAATAATTCAATGCTTCACACTGTACAAAACATAACTTCATCTTGCCCCACACATTTTCCCCAAGAATAAGTGGCTATTTAATATCATGGGGGTTTCTAGTAGCTCAGCTCACCGTGGGCTGAAATTTTCTCTGCACAGTTTAATGCTGTGTGTGTATGTGTCTGTGTGTGTGTTGAGTGCATGTGTATGTCTTTATGTAGCTCAAACTTTTCTAAAAGGAAGTCAAACTGTCCTCTCTCTGCCTTATCCCCTTTACTCTAATCCATCTGTTATTATTCCCCTGGCTTCTCTGAGGACTAAATGTCGCTAACTTAATTTTGTTGAAGTTAATGATATGGCGATGAGAAAAAAGACAGAGGGAGAAAATGGTAGGATGTTGATTGCCATTAGTCTATACATATATAATTGAAGATTTCAAGTGGAGGAAAGTTTGCTGCAGCGTTGTTAGAACTGCTCTTTAGGGTGTGATTGCCAACCAGGTTTCAAAATTGCAGAGTGGGAGAGCAGCCTGACATCAGGGAGGTAGGTAACAGGCTGCTGAGCCTCTTGCCAAGATGTAATAATTACGATGAAAATGCAATAGTCTCATTGCAAGAGGCAGAGACTATTTAGAGTATCCCCCACCCCCACCTCGCTCTGTCGTTACTGATCAAGGCTCATTGTTCTCTCACTTAATGTAACCGCAGCTTTCAGATTTCGAAGTGCTTCTTAACTTATCCTTCTTTGTCATTCTGCTTGAATGTTATCTTTGGAAAATGGAACATAACCCACAGTCATAACATGTGCCCCTTGTGAAGGAGGATGACACTTAAGGCACTTGAACACACGCTAAGAAGTGCTTTCAGGGCTGGGTGTAGGCGGTAGGCTTTATGAAAGTTCTCTAACCCCTTGAGAACTTAGATCAACAAAGACACAGGTCAAAAATCTACCACTAGATGTTATTTTCCTGGAGAAGTGGATGCACTTTTAAAATCTTTGCTGCAAGTTGCTTGTAGCAACTACTCTCAGAAACCACTCTCATCCCAAATGTTACTGTTTTTTTTTTTAAACACATTTATTTTAGGTTTGGGGGTACATGTGAAGGTTTGTTACAGAGGTAAACATGTGTCACGGGGGTTTGTTGTACATATTATTTCATCACCCAGGTGGTGAACCCAGTACCCAGTGGTTATCATTTCTGCTCCTCTCCCTCCTCCCACCCACCACCCTCAAGTAGACCACAGTGTCTGCAGTTCCCTTCTTTGTGTTCATGAGTTTTCATCATTTTACCCCCACTTGTAAGTAAGAACATGTGGTATTTGAGTTTCTATTCCTGCATTACTTTGCTAAGGATAATAGTCTCCAGCTCCACCCATGTTCCCTAAAAGACAGGATCTCGTTCCTCTTTTTTTGGGGGGGTGGGTGGGGATGGAGCCTTGCTCTGTCGCCCAGGCTGGAGTGCAGTGGTGCGATCTCGGCTCACTGCAAGCTCTGTCTCCTGGGTTCACGCCATTCTCCTGCCTCAGCCTCCCAAGTAGCTGGGACTACAGGTGCCCACCACCACACCTGGCTAATTTTTTGTATTTTTAGTAGAGACAGGGTTTCATCTCATTAGCCAGGATGGTCTCGATCTCCTGACCTTAGGATCCACCCACCTCTGCCTCCCAAAGTGCTGGGATTACAGGCGTGAGCCACCACACCCGGCCAGGATCTCATTCCTTTATATGGCTGCATGGTATTCCATGGTGTATATGTACCTCATTTTCTTTATCCAATTGGTCATTGATGGGCATTTAGGTTGATTCTATGTCTTTGCTATTATGAATGGTGCTGTGATGAACATTCTCATGCATGTATCTTTATGGTAGAATGGATTTCTATTCCTCTGGGTATATACCCAGTAATGGGATTGGTGAGTTGAATGGTAGCTCTGCTTTTAGCTCTTTGAGGTTTTGACACACTGCTTTCCACAATGGATGAACTAACTTATACTCCCACCAACAGTGTATAAGTGGTCCCTTTTCTCCACAATCTTGCCAGCATCTGTTATTTTTGACTTTTTAATAATAGCCATTCTGACTGGTGTGAGGTTGTATCTCATTGTGGTTTTGATTTGCATTTCTCTAATGATCAGTGATATTGAGCTTTTTTAAATAGGTTTGTTGGCTGTATGTATGTCTTCTTTTGAAAAATGTTCATGTCCTTTGCCCACTTTTTAATGGGTTTCTTTGTTTTTCTCTTGTAAATTTGTTTAAGTTCTTTGTAGACTCTGGATATTAGACCTTTGTCAGATGAAGAGATTGCAATAATTTTCCCCATTCTGTAGGTTGTCTGTTTCCTCTGTTGATAGTTTTTTGCGTGTGTGTGGTGCAGAAGCTCTTAAGTTTAATTAGATCCCATTTGTCAATATTTGCTTTTGTTGCAATTGCTTTTGGTGTCTGTGTCATGAATTCTTTGCCAGTTCCTATGTCCAAGATGATATTGCCTAGGTTGTCTTCCACAGTTTTTATAGTTTTGGGTTTTCCATTTGTCTTTAATCCATCTTGAGTTGACTTTCATATATGGTGTAAGGAAGGGGTCCAGCTTCAATCTTCTGTATATGGCTAGCCAGTTATCCCCAGCACCATTTATTGAATAGGGGGTCCTTTCTCCATTGCTTTTTTTGGTCACCTTTGTCAAAGATCAGATAGTTGTAGGTGTGTGGCCTCATTTCTGGGTTCTCTATACTGTTCCATTGGTCTATGTGTCTGTTTTTGTACCAGTACCATGCTGTTTTGGTTACTGTAGCCCTGTAGTATAGTTTGAAGTAAAGTAATGTGATGCTTCCAGCTTTATTCTTTTTGCTTAGGATTGCCTTGGCTATGCAGGCTTTTTTTTGGTTCCATAGGAATTTAAAATCATTTTTCTCTATTTCTGCGAAGAATGTCTTTGGTAGTTTGATAGAAATCGCATTGAATCTGTAAATTGCTTTGGGCAGTATGGCCATTACAATGACATTGATTCTTCCTATTCATGAGCATCGGATGTTTTTCCATTTGTTTGTGTCTTCTCTGATTTCTTTAAACAGTGTTTTGTAATTCTCATTGTAAGGATTTCAATGGTTAGCTATATTTCTAGATACTTTATTATTTTTGTAGAAATTGTGAATGGGATTGCCTTCCTGATTTGGATCTTGGCTTGGCTGTTGGTGTATAGGAATGCTAGTGATTTTTGTACATTAATTTTGTATGCTGAAATTTGCTGAAGTTGTTTATCAGCTGAAGGAGCTTTTGAGCCGAGGCTATGGGGTTTTCTCGATATAGAATCATGTCATCTGCAAACAGGCATAGTTTGAGTTTCTCTCTTCCTATTTGGATGCCCTTTATTTCTTTTTCTTTTTCTTTTTTTCTTTTTTTTTTTGAGATGGAATCTCACTCTGTCTCTCAGGCTCGAGTGCAGTGGCATGATCTCAGCTCACTGCAACCTCCGCCTCCTGGGTTCAAGCGATTCTCCTGCCTCAGCCTCCCAAGTAGCTGGGATTACAGGTGCATGCCACCACATCTGGCTAATTTTTTGTATTTTTAGTAAAGACAGGATTTCGCCATGTTGGCCAGGCTAGTCTCGAACTCATGACCTCACGTTATCTGCCTGCCTCAGTCTCCCAAAGTACTGGGATTACAGGCATAAGCCACCACACCCAGCCCCTTTATTTCTTTCTCTTGCCTGATTGCTCTGGTCAGGACTTCCAATACTATGTTGAATAGGAGTGGTGAGACAGGGCATCCTTGCCTTGTGCTGGTTTTCAAGTGAAATGCTTCCAGATTTTGCTCATTCAGTATGATGTTGGCTGTGGGTTTGTCATACATGGCTGTTATTATTTTTAGGTATGTTCCTTCAATACCTAGTTTACTAGACTTTTAAAAAATAAAACAGTTTTGGATTTTATTGGAAGCCTTTACTCTTACACTTCTAGAGCACTTGGCCATTACAAACAGCTGTCCCATGCAGTGCCTCACTTTTCTATCTCAACATGAAGAAAGGAAACTTCTATGTATCAAATGTCTTCTGCGTGCCAGGCCCCATGCTGGGTACTTGATGATATTAGTTTCAAACATATTTAAGGTATTTTATAAGAATACATCAAATGTAAAATAACACCAATAAAAACTGAGTCAAAATGGAAATGAAAAATAAAGGCAGGAACTTAAAATATAGTCAGAAATAAGGCTAGAATGAATATTCTACAAACTTGTGGTAAGCCACAAATTTGGTTTTCAAGTTCTATAGGAGCCAATGTCACAAAAAAGGGGGAAACAACTTAATAACAATCAATGCAAAAAGGAAAACAAAAGATTACACCATTTACAACATTCATCAGATAAAAGCAAATTAGTGGCTTAGGAAAAACATGTCTCTTCTCTGGACAAAAAATGGGCAGGAGCTCTCCTGGATTTTCTCATAAACAGAACTCTGTGTTTCATAAAGGGCAATGTCTTTAACACATCCTTGAACAAGAAACAGCAAGTAGAATGTTTATTTTTGTTGAAATATGGGCTACTACTACACCGTCAGATATTGGGAGAGCCCAGTGAGGCTCTGAAGGCACAAAATTTAAGGAGACATCCACTGTCAGGGTTGTGCAAGTGCCTCCTGAAATTCTGTGCCCTGGGTACCTCCCTTGCCTCCCACTAGCCCTGCCCTGTCATTATATTACTCATAGCCATATTCAGTAGGAGGAATTCTCTAAGGCTGTGGTTTACAATAGGGGATGACTTTTCTTCCAGGGAACATTTGGCAAAGACTGGAGACTTGGTCACTGCTGGGCAGATGCTACTGGCATTGAGTGGGTAGCGGTCAGGGAGACTGTTGAACATCCTACAGCGCACTTGATAGCCATTCACAGCAAAGAATTATACAGTCCAAAATATCACTAAGCCTAAGTTCAGAAACTCTGCTTTTGGCAGAGCCATACTCCTTACCTGAGCTCATGTGGTGACTTGCTGCATAGGATGATTCTGCTTTCTTATCCTTGTGGTAAATGAATCATGAGCTCTGCTGTTGTAACTTCCTAAATATCACCCCATCTTGTGTTTGGACTACTGCCATAGCCACAGTGGTAGACACTTTTAAGAGCCTACAATAGCATCCCTGCAGCAACAGCATCTTTGCTTAGAAAAGTCATATTTCACCTTGGAATAAAAGGAAGAGATCTCCTGATTTAGATGAATCATGTTGATCTATTCTTCTTTGCCAAGGATTGACTTAAGTATGAGCATTTGCCCTCTTTCTGGCCAGTGATATAAAAGGGAAGCCTGCTGGGGGACTTCTAGAAAAGATTTTGACTTCTGATAAAAGGGACAGATAGAGCTAGTGTTGCTCTCCTTTCCGTTTTTTCTGACTTGAATGTGGACTCCATGTCTGGAGCTGTGGTAGCCATTTTGAGACCATGAAGTAACAAGGAAAAGGAAGGAAAGGCAAGAAGCAAAGAACATTGGAGCAAAAAGAATACACTCTTGCCACAGAGCTTTTCTGAGCTTGCAATTCCTTTTGTCTGCAATGCTCCCCCTCTCTACCTCCCCATGGTTAATTCCTAGTCATTCTTGACATCTCAG
This sequence comes from Gorilla gorilla gorilla, assembly GCF_029281585.2. Taxonomy (NCBI): domain Eukaryota; kingdom Metazoa; phylum Chordata; class Mammalia; order Primates; family Hominidae; genus Gorilla; species Gorilla gorilla. The sequence goes on along the minus strand of NC_073224.2, from coordinate 47,964,326 downwards.
CTTAACCCTCATCTGTGGGAGAGCCACCTTAACCTCCCTGACTCTGTCTGAACTTGTTAGAGGTTCGTAGCATCATGTAAGCCTCCTTCACAGCATTTGCCAAGATTGTGATTTCTCATGTGTTTGTGGTATGACTTGATTTTTTTTTTTGTCTTCCTGACTAGACTCCAAGCTACATGACAACTGAAACTATCACAATATCTCTAGTCCCTGATATTTAGATGCTAGATAAGCAATACTATTTTCTTATTTTTTTCTTTTCCTTTTTTGAATGAAAAAGCTTAAATTGTCGGGAAGTTAGAATGTCTTCAATATTTTAAGCCATCTTCCCGGAAAGTATTTTGCTCGGCAGAATGTTTAATAAATAGTGAGTGAATATGAGTTCAAAATGATTCTTCCTGGAAAATAACTAAAACCCAGATATTCTGTGTGGCCAATTAAATAGAAATTCTTATGACATAAGAGGACATTGAGCTGGGGCATGCAGGAATAACTTCCTTTCTGAAAGCTGAGGGGCCTGCAAGGAGAATACCTAAAAGGAAGCCATTCCACCTGTCATCAGGTGAGCTGAGAGAATGCCACAGGCAGAACCAAGATTCTCAGCAGAAAGTCATTTTGAATGCTTCAATCACCAGGCTAATGGGTAAATGAAGCCCTGAAGACATACAGCATATAACATGGCTAAAAATCCCAGTGCTTAACATGGAGGATTTTGTTTAATCTTCACAAAAAGTAACATAATCATATGAGGTAGGTATGCTTATCTCTATTTTACAGAAGAGCAGGCTCTGCTGATAAGACAAAGAGGCAGCTTTGGAACTGAGGCTTGTCTAACTCCTCTGCTAATATTCTTTCCTTTATACCAGTGGTTCTCAAACTTGACTGACATTGGGATCACTTGGGGAATTTTGGGTTCCATGCTAAAAAATTTGTGCTTAACTTTTTAGGAATTTAAAAAGATCCCTCCAGGTGATTCCACTGTGCAGCCAGGGTTGAGAACCACTGCACTCCAGCCTCGGCAACATAGCAAAATGTCACCTCAGAACACAAAACAAAAAATACCCAGAGTACTACAACCGTAGTGGGTGGAATAATGGCCCCTAAAAATATATGTGCAAGTCCTAACCCCTAGAACTTGTAAATTTGACCTTATTGGAAAAAGAGTCTTTGTAGATATAATTAAGGATCTTGAGATGAAACCATAGTGAATTTAGGATGAGCCCTTACTCCAGTGACAAGTATCTTTGTAAAAGAAAAGCCAAGGGAGATTTGAGACGAAGAGACATGGAGGAGAAGGCCAGGTGGAGATGGAGGCAGATATTGACATTATGCTGTCATAAACCAAGCAACCATCTGGAACCACCAGAAGCTGGAAGAGGCAAGCAAGGATGCCCCCTGATGTTTTCAGAGGAAACATGGCCTGCTGACACCTTGATCTCAGACTTCCAGCCTCTAGAACTGTGAGACAATACATTTCTTTTGTTTTAAGCCACTGTGTTTGTGGCAATTAGCTACAGAAAACCTGGGAGATTAATACAAAGCTCCACCTCCAGAGTTTCTGAGTCAGCAAGTCTTGGATGGGACCTAAACATTTGTATGCCTTGACAAGTCCCCAGGTAATGCTGATGCTGCTGGTTCAGGGACCACACTTTGAGAACCACTGCTCCTTATCATGCAGTCTTTATCCAGCTGTTCAGCTTTCACAGCCTCTGCTTGTAACCTTTCTATTCAGGGATGTGAAAAATAACTAAAGGAAAAAGAAATCTGTAAGTCTTCTAGATTTCAATGATCATTGTTGCTGATTCACTGTGTTATTGATCTTTATGAAATGGAGGTGATGCTCTCAGAAACTAGTGCGGTTCCTGAAAGTGGACCAGGAGTTCAATGTGGAATACTTTTGTTCTCCCTTTACAATATCACAGGAATTACATAAGCAATTGTGTAACGCACAAAACACCAGAAGCCGCTCAGCTTCCTGCCAGCAGACCTATCTATGTGAGTTTCTGCCTGTTTTCTCTGCCTGTCTTTTGGTTGGTTGCAGATAATGAGGTGCCTCTTCGCCTGCTCAGCGTTCTTACCTCCTGCTATGTTGGGCATCCTATTGACTCACCTCCTCAGAGATGTTGCTCCACCGATATCTAGTATCTAGTATTCTGTGGCTCTTATCCATTTCCATTAACAGATACTCAAGATTTTAATGTCTTAAAATGAGTCTTTCTTTAGCACCCCCATCCTTCAGACACCCCCGTAATATTTCCTTTCCATCTTGCCTGCAAATTTAGTATTGAAATATGCTGCATTTTCTTTCTTCACCCTACTCACTTTTCTACCCCAGTAAGCTGCACAGCACCTTTCCAGGCACTCTTTTTTCATGGCATTGAGATCTGTCTTCCTTTTCCTACTCCTTATATCTGGTTGTTCCTCAGTTGTCTTCTCTGGGCTTTCCTCTACTCATGCAACTCTCTTCCTGAGTTATTCATCTACTTACAGAGTTTCATCTTTGCTGATGACTCTCTGATCTTTATTTGCAGCTTAGATCATTTTCTCTTGAGCTCTAGTCTCTAGTATCCAAAGTGTCTCCACGGACACTTTAAAGTCAATGTATGCATGCCCCAAATCCTCCTCCCCCTTCCTATCTCCCAATCTGTTCCTAGTCCTGTGTATTGCTTTCTCAGGGGTGCTCCTTGTACCTAGTTTCTCCAATAACATAATTTGCAGATGATAACACCAACAAATACTTATGGAGTGCCTCCCACCTGCTAGGCACTGTTCTACATGCAAGAAATAAGTGGTGAACAAAGAAGTTGTGATCCTGGCCCTAGTCTTGGATTCCTCTCTCGCCTTCTCCACCTCTTCCCATACCCAGGTAATCATTGAGGCTGGCAAGCTCTCCCCTTTGACATTATCTGAACCCACCTACACTTTCAATCTCAGTCTAACCAACTGCCATCTCTTGCCTGGATGAATGTAAGTGCCTCCTAAATACTAGATATTGGTGGAGCAATATCTCCGAGGAGGCAAGAGTTAATAGGATGTCTAACATAGTTCTCCCTGCCCTGCCTGTCTCTCTTCTCCAATACGTCCTCCACACTGAAGACACAATGGCCTTTGAAATTGTAACTATGATTACACCACCCTCTTGCTTAAAAGCTCTCGATGTTTTAACATTGCCTTTAGGAAACAGTCCATCATCCTTATGAGGGTTTATCAGGCCCATTGTGATATGGTACCAGCTTGTTATCCAGGAATCTTGCTACAACTCCCCCTGCCCCCACCACATTTTTGTTCTTGTCATACTGCAATGCCTTCAATTCTTAAAATATACCACATTCTCTTTCATTTCAGGAACCTTTCGGGTGTGTTTGTCTCTAATTCTTCCCTTCCTGTATTCATCTTCTCCTCACCACATTCATCACTCACATTTTACCAGTCACCCTGTAGATCTCTGCTCACAAGTCATTTACTCAGGGAAGCCTTTCTTGATTTTTTAAGTCTGAGTCAGTCCCATTTCTTGGTACTACTGTGGTCCCCTGAGTAGCCTCAATGGTGAAAAAGCTCCTTCCCGACTGCTTGGTAATTACCTGTTTACTCATCTCTATTCCCCATTAGCAGGCATTATGTCTACTTTTTTTTTTTTTTTTGAGATGAAGTCTCACTCTGTCGCCAGGCTGGAGTGCAGTAGTGTGATCTCGGCTCACTGCAACCTCTGTCTCCTGGGTTCAAGCGATTCTCCTGCCTCAGCCTCCGGAGTAGCTGGGACTACAAGCGCGTGCCACCACACCTAGCTAATGTTTGTATTTTTAGTAGAGACGGGGTTTCACCATGTTGGCCAGGATGGTCTCGATCTCTTGACCTCATGATCTACCTGTCTCGAACTCCCAAAGTGCTGGGATCACAGGCATGAGCCACCATGACCGGCCGATATCTACTTTTTATTCCCCATACCTAGCACAGTGGGTGGCACATGGTAAATACTCAATAAATACTTGTTGCCTAGATCATCGTTTCACAGCCTCAACACTACTGACATTCTGGGCTGGATAATCCTTGTTGTGATGGCTGTCCTGTGCACTGTAGGTTATTTAACAGCATCCCTGTGTCCTCTACCCAATAGAAAGCAATAGTTCCCCATTTCGCAGTTGTGACGACATAAAGTGTCCCTAGACACTGCCAAAGGTGTCCTGAGAAGCAAAATAACTCCTGGTAAGAACCTTTGGCCTAGATGGATAAGCTCACTGTTAGCAGATTATGAGCTTAGACGTGAGGAGGCGGTGGCATAGGCAAAACATGGACAGACTGGACTTATAGACTGGACACAGGCTCTGAGGTGGGATGATACTTCAAGGCCCAAGTTAGGGGCATACTAGGGAGTAGTCACACAAGTGAAACGTGGCCTAGGGTGTGTGGACACAGCTGCAGCAGGAAGTGAACACAGAGAGACAGAATAGCATTAATTGTACCCAGCTTTCAACTAGACACACTAGGCTCGAGTTTAAGCAGCTCCTGTTAGCAATTGTATGACATTCGATGAGTTATTTAACCCTTCTGAATTTTGGTTCTCACATGCATAGACAAGAATATTGCTGTATGGATTAATTAATATATCTATGAAATATTGGCTCAGAGCATTATACATAATAAATACATAACAAATGTTTATTGTTATTACTATTATCATCATTGCTGTTATTATTGTTATTAATATCAGGAAGTCCAGTAAAGTGAAGAGTTCTGGCATGAGGGTCTGGTGTCTAGAAGTAGCTGACATGAGAAACAATTGGTAAGCAGATGGGAAATCAGTAAGAGAGAGATGCCGACCTGGGGTCGGGGAAGGATTCACTTGTAGGGAGAGCAGAAGCATGGGGCACTGCTTCTGCCATTGTAAAATCCTGGTACCTTTAGGTAGAGTGCAGACACATTGGAAAAGTCATTAAAAATGGATCTTGATGCAAACTGGGGAATCCCAAGTATTCTATATTTACTTAAAAAAAAGTAGTACTTATTCAACCAAAGGAAAAGAATCCCAATACGAAGCATAACTTATTAAAATAAATTTTACTAAAACACCAGGGGTTTGGTCTAGGTCCTGCTGCCCACTGCACAGATAGCCAATCACCAAGACAACAATTACTACCAAGCCAGAAGGCTTTAATCGCATGCTGCAGCCGAGGAGATGGGAGATCAGTCTGAAATCCACCTCCCTGACTGACTAAAATCAGGGGTTTATATAGCAGGGAAGAAATGTAACTATGTATGGGAAAATAGGAACTACATAGGGGTAAGGAAGCAATTATGATGAAGGAGGGGCTTGGACTCTCCTTTTGTAGATGAGATAATCTTGTGGGTTTTAGTTCTTTGATACTTTTTGAGAGGCCTGGGGGTCCATTCCTAAGGAAGAAACTCAGTTAAAACAAATGTAAGTTTCAAGCTTTAAGACCAAAGGGTCAATTTCTATGTTTACCCAAAAAACTATCTATGGGACTATTGTGTTGGTTTTAGGAAGAGCATCAGAAAAAATAAATAAAAAGGTAAATCCAAATAAATACTGAAAGAGTAAAACAACAATAATAATGTCTTTAGGAGATTAAAATATATATGCATTAAAATGCTTAACAAATATAGCATAAAATTAAGGAGTAATAGGCTCACCTGAAGGTTCTCAGCTTCTAGAATTGTTTGGGATATGGTAAAGGTATTAATTTATATCATACTCTAATAAGTCAAATATGCATGTTTTAAACTTAAGAGTAATCCCTAAATGAAGAGTGAAATAATATATTACTAACAGGCTAATAGAAGGATACAATGTAATAATACATGTAGTTTTTATTAATCCAAGAAATGATTTAAAAAGAGAAGAAACACACATGCACAAACATACATACACACACACATACACACAGAGAAAGAAAACAGACTAAATTTTTATAAAAACAAATGTTATCAAAATTTATAAAATGCAGCCAAAGTCATCTTAAAGGGAAATTTGTTGCTTTAAATGCATATACTAGAACAGAAAATATTCTAAAAATTAATTTTCAAAAATTACTTGAGTAATTTCTCAGGAAGTTAGATAAAACTTTAGTAAATTGAAAGGAGATAGATGGAAATAATAAACATAAGACTAATAAAACAAACATATAATAAAGAAAATAAACAAAACCAAAAGTTTTTTTGAGAAGACCAATAACATTTGTTTCTAATAAGAATTGATTAAAATTTTTACAAGGTACACATTATTAATAACAAGAATAACAAGAAAGAGAAGGGATATCACTACTGATCCAATAGATGATATTAGGAACAATTACTTGACGTAAATATAGTGTAAATAAGATGAACAGATTTGTGGAAAAATAGCAAGAAAGGCAACACAAAAAGACATAAAAAATCTGAAACATTCTGTATTTATATAAGAAATTGAATCTGTAATTAAAACCTCCCTGTTTAAGAAATATCCAGGTCTAGATGTCTTAACAAGTGAATTCTTCCAAACATTAAAAAATAAATTAATTAAACAAATAAAAAATTATTGATTAAGGTAAACATAAAAGAATTCATAGAGAAAATTATTCTTCAGCTTAATTTAAAGAAATTGACTTACATGGATTGAAGATGGAAAGTGGGATGTTATTCAAAGAAAAAGAAAACACGTATAAGTGCACATAGCTGGGAAATGGTGGGGGTTGGGAGAAATCACATACAGCAGTCCCCCTTACGTAAAGTTTCATTTTCTGCAGTTTCAGTTGCCCGCAGTTGCACTGTCTGAAAATATTAACTGGAAAATTCCAGAAATAAACAATTTATAAATTTTAAATTGCACACTGTGATTAAATCTCATGCCTTCCTGCTCTGTCCCATGCAAATCATTCCTTGGTTCAGCATATTCATGCTGTATATACTACTTGCCCATTTAGTCACTAAGTAGCCCTCTAGGTCATGAGATCAAGAAACAAACAGCATACATATATAGGGTGCCACACCATCCTCGGTTTCAAACATCAACTGGGGGTCTTGGAACGTATTTCCTGAGGATAAGGAGGGATGCCTCTATTTGGGGCATGGTGAGAGATGAATCTTACTGAAGGGAAGAAACCAGATTGCAGAACTCCCTGAAATAAATTAGTTAGAAATGTGGAAGGCTAATGGATAGAAGACTGAAAGCAGTAGAATGAAAACTATTGATCTGAACCAATAAGTAAGAGCAAATCTCTGAGATTCATAATATAAGAAGCAGCCAAATGAACACAGTATGTAAGATAAATATTATTGGAAGCTTTATGTGGGAAAGATTTGTGAGCAAGGTAGAGCAAGTAGAGGCACTCAGAGATGGTTGCAGGCATCAAGATATGAGGAGGAGAGATCCTGGCCTGGAGTGATATCTCCAGGAACTGCAAAGAAGGTTTGAATCTGTGGATTTTTTTTGAGGCGTGAGAGACAAAGGAGCAAGCAACCAAGGAGACAGAAAGGCAAAAGGGAAGAAGGAGAGTGAGTAGGAGCCCTGCCTCTGGGAATCAAGGTGGATCTCTGTTAAACCTTGATATAACAGACCGCTTGTCGCAAGGTCACCTTGAATATTTTTATTTGATCCACACAGTGCTGGTAGAGTGTCTCTCCTTCTGGACAATCCTCCCTGCTTCTCCTTTTCCTCATCCCATGGCTGCAATCCGAGCTAAAACAAAAAAGACATCTGTAGGGCATTCTGCTAAGTCTGCAGTGACCTTGTTATGGCTGATTCGCCTGACTAGGTTTGGGACAGATTTTCCAAAATGAAGCACAGTTTTGTGTATAATAAATGCATGCACAGATATCTTTATTACTCTGTGAATTATTTTTTTCTAATCCAATAAATATTACGCAAAGGTCAGGGTCAGAGTGAGATGGATTCTCCTCACCAGCAGACTGTAAACACTCACACAATGAAACTAGAAAAGGCAAAAGGAGCACTAATGGTGTTCATCCTTAATATCTGCATTTTTTTTGCTAATGCTCACATTTTATAAAACTGAAGTTCAAGGCAACTTTTTCAATTTATGAGCAATAAGGAGGAAATGGAGAAGATCATTCACGAAAATGAGAGTTTTCCAATTATCAGTGACATTCATCTTTAAACCCCCAAAAGCATGGTTTTCCAGAAATGTTGCAGTCAATGTGAAAATGTAACTACTGATTTTACTTTTATGGCAACATTGTAGGACAGAACTTTAGAAACTGAGCATCAAAAAAGGTTTTAGAGATTAGTTTTTTTCAAGCCATTCATTTTTACAAATGATTCCTCGATGACTTCAGTGACTTGCCCAAGGTCGTGCAGGTTGGGATATTTATAAAAGTAATAGTACAGGTATTTCTGGTGGCCTCTGAGAGAGAGAGAGAGAGAGAGAGAGAGAGAGAGAGAGAAATTTCTAATTCAGTCTCTGGAGTTTTTTTTTTTTGAGACAGAGTCTCGCTTGGTCGCCCAGGCTGGAGTGCAGTGGTGCCATCTCCGCTCACTGCAAGCTCCGCCTCCCGGGTTCACGCCATTCTCCTGCCTCAGCCTCACAAGTAGTTGGGTCTACAGGAGCCCGCCACCACGCCCAGCTAATTTTTTGTATTTTTAGTAGAGGCAGGGTTTCGCCGCATTAGCCAGGATGGTCTCGATCTCCTGACCTCATGATCCTCCTGCCTTAGCCTCCCAAAGTGCTGGGATTACAGGTGTGAGCCACCGTGCCCGGCCTCTGGAGATGTTTTTCATTTGTTACTATCAGCCCACAAACATGTGACTCTACTTTCTAGAATTGCTTTTTAGACCAAAAGAAAACCAAGAAGTTGTTCAAATTATAGTGATTACATCTGAAAGACTCTCTTTCTCCTCTCCAGCCATTTGAGAAAAAAAGAAAAATCTAAATCAAGACACAAACCAGAAAGAAGGGCAGCTGTCTTTTTTTTTTTCTGTCTCTCTTTTGAAATTTTTTTAAACCAAGTAACACCTCTGGATCTCAGATCCTCCCCTGTAAAAATGAAACTGCAGGACTAAGTTGGAGCTAAGGGCTCATCACCTATCCCAGATTTTGTAATGCGTTTTCTCTCTGGTTTCACCAGGAGGATAGAAATGCACTTTGCATAAAGCAGCCAATTTTCTGCCAACTTAGATGGCCTTTGGTGGCAGAAACAATGGAGCAGGGCAGTGGTCGAGACCCGTGATTTTATAGGCAGGGCTTTCTTTTCGACTTTATGTGGATCATGTGTTTTAACCTGCAGTCCTGCAATTCCTGGTTGTCCTATAAGATTGCCTCAAGTCTCCTTCTCCCCACAGCTAACCAACAGGGTCTCAGGGGCAAACACCCCCACCCCAGGCTGTGAGATAAATCCAGGCTTAGCCTCCAATCTCTCACTCTGAGTTTGGCTGACCTTTCTCCCACATTATAAATGGGGACTTGCTTTCTTTCCAAAACCTGAACCCATCTATGTTCAGGTTTCTAAACTGACTCTCCACCCTGTTTCCCTGTGTCAATATCCTGGTCTAGTAACCAGCAGAATATACATCACACTTAGAATATGACCAGTTTGTTCTTACTGTTCTCTTACTAATCATGCGCCTTCATCACCTCCCTCCACACCATCTCCATGGAGTGGAGTTATTCCCCTGCATATCAGTGACTTGGGGCCCAGCTATTGTTAAGACATTTTCCAGATGTCCCTCTGGTTTCTCTGGATCACCCAGCACTTCCTAGAATCTTCTCTGCCATGCTGTGTTTTCCAGTCACATACTGTATTTCAACTTCCATCTTTCTGGAGGCCCTCATTCTGGCTGCTGGCCTGAACGACTTACTACCTGGGCTGCCCATAATACTTCTCCAGGTACCATGCTCCTCCTGCCTCATGGTTTCTCCAATACCAGAGGAGAGTGAAGGAACTCCCTCTTCTGTGTTTTTTCCTTTTTGTTCATACATATTGGGAATTATTTGTGGATAAGACCAGATGTGTTAACTTTTTAGTATCTGGTGTTTAACCTAGTGACTGCCATTTAGAGCATGCTCAATAAACACAAGTCAAATGAATGAAGTAATGTCCTAGCATTCATTATCTTGCCCAACCCACTGCAGTTAACACTTCTATGCCATTTTCTGTCTTAAGAGCTGCATCTCCTTTCTGCTAGCACTTCTCCTTTATATCACTCACTCAACAATAACCCAGGCATCTCTAGCAACCAAGGACACTCCAATCAAAGACTACATTTTTATCTTATTTTCCAAAACTTACTTATTTATCTGGAAATGATCAACCAGCCCTGTGGAAACCAATAGAGTTTCATTATCTTTCTAAAGAAAAGCAAAAAAAATGCGTATGCAAGGCAGAATTAAAACTGAATAAACATATACATCTAAATGAATCATCCTTTTTTGCATTAGACCTGGATAAATGACATTTATGTGGTGCGGGTATAGTGCAGTTATCTGTCACTGGAGACGTCTAAGGATGGCAATCAGTGTGAGTACAAGTTCTCAACAGCACATAGCACAGGAACAGCTGCAGAAATCATAAATACTACAAACATTGCCTTCTTCACCCCCAAACCCATATTTATCAGAAGTGAAGTAGGTTGAAGGAGAAAAAATAATAATTGCCAATCAGGAGGCACTTTACATACATAATTTTATAATGTAAGTCAGAGCATTTTCCTCCTGACTGCCAATGGCTTTTCTCATCATGCAGAGTAAAGGCACAGACCTGAAGGTGGCCTCAAAGACCATGTGGAGTCTGCAACGGCTTGCCTCCCTCACCTCATCTCCCATTACTTGCTCCCCCTGCTTGCTCCTCTCCAAACACACTGGTCTCTGCTGATTCTCAAATGTTCTGGTACACACCTGGCTCAGGGCCTTCCTACTTGCTTTTCCCTCCGCCAAACATTCCTTGTATTAGTTTGTTAGAGTTGCCACAACAAAGTACCAAAAGCAGATGCGTAAGATCACATAAATTTATTGCTTCATGATTCTGGAGGCCAGAAGTCTGAAGTCAAGACATCAGCAGGGGCATCCTTCCTCTGTAGGCTCTAGGAGAGGATCCTTCCTCGCCTCTCCTGGCTCCTGGTGTTTGCCAGCAATCCTTGGTGTTCCCTGGCTTGTAGTAACATCACTCCAGGCACACTGCAGGCATTCTTTGTGTCTTCACATCATCTTCCCTCTGTACCTGTTTCTGTGTCTAAATTTCTACTTTTTATAAGGTCACCAGCATATGCCATTAGGGCCCACCCTAATGACCATTGTTAAACTCAACGACCTCTGTAAAGACCTTGTTTCCCAAGAAGGTTACACTCAGAATTACTGGTCTTTGGAACTTTCATCTATCTCTTTGAGGAGACACAGTTCAACCCAAGTCACTCTTCTCCCAAATATCCCCACAGCCTACTCCCTCACCTCTTTATTGATCAACTTCTCAGTGAAGCCTTCTATAACTCCCCATCACAGTTCCACCTCTCTCTGCACCATCATTCCCTGCCCCCTTCCCACATTTTATGTTTCTTCTCTGGCTCTTACCACCATCTCACCTGCTATTTATTCTCCTTAATAATCTTGTCTTTGTTTATCTCCCCTGATAAATTATCAACTCCCCAAAGGCAGTGTTTCTGTCTGCTCAGTTCACTGCCATTTCTCCAGTGCCCAGAACAGTGCCTGATCCATGGTAGGCAATCAACAGATGTGCATTGAATACATAAACTTTAATCCTCAAGTCAGCCTTGAAGTTATCAAAATGGTTGTCATCCACATTTTATAAATAAGGCAAGTGATGCTGGAAAAGATGAAGTATCTTGCTCAAGATAATATTGCTAATGAGTTTTGGAGCTGGGATTTGAACCAGGTCAAATCGACTCTAAAGTTTGTGGTCTATCCATTATGCTGTGCTGCCCAAGGCAGAAGGAGGGACTTCCTGCAGATGTGTGAGGAATTCTGCAGCTGCTTAAATTATTGCTTTTTTTTCCTCTGGATAAAACAGCACTTGAAAAACATCATCAAAATGTAAATCTTCAAGTCTAGGTAAGTGGTCTGGCTCAGCTAGCAATGTCGCTCAGACAACTGCGACATTAGAACACACTGTGTGTGTCTCTACATTTTTTTTGTTTTAAATCCAATTAGGCAAACTATTCTTTGGCTCAGGTGATGGTTTTATTTCTCTGGGCAGATTAGAAAACCAAGAAGCATATGCAGTCTGAGTTCCCAGACAGCTGGGAGTTAGGTGTGTATTGCTGCTTTTAAATTGTAGGCACAAGGGCTTCCAAACCAGAGTGAAACTTGAATGTCAAATGAACAGATGCTGTGGTTATAACCCCCAAACCCTCACTTAACCAGCAAACACATGTACTACATTTCCACAGGCAAAGAAAGTTAAACAATGATCTCACTAAATCAGCCCCAAACCTGCCAGTGAGGCAAAAGAAGTTGTTTCTATTTGAATTATCCAGATTGCCTGTCAGCATGGATCACATCCACTGGATAATTGCTGATCTTTTCTCTTTGCTCTGCTTGCATGGCCACAGTCTACAAGTCATTGTTCAGTGGAAATCACCCATTACTGACATGTTTCTGTCATGGCAATGATCCTGAAATAAGCCAGGGACATTAACCAGAGCTGATAGTCATGTGTGGCTGTGTCTACCATCATCAAAAGCGGGTCTAATCAATGGTGCAGACACAGAAAGAGATGGTCAGGCTAGTCATAAAACAGGTTTGCAATATATAGTTCCATATCCGGATAATATTAATAAAAAGAAAATTGTAAAAAAAAATTAACCAGAAAACAAGGAAAGCGACCCAAGTCCTAGAATTCAATATTATTATCCAATAAAATCAGAAAAAGAACAAAATGGGATAAAAATTTCCAGTCTTTGGCTATAGAGGTTGGAAGAACTATGGATCTGAGTGCTATAGATTAGCTGACTATGTCGATCAGATTTTTTGGATATTCTTTATGCAGGTCTGGTTAACTTGTCCGACGGTAAATTGCACACGGTAAACGTCACAACATGGGAAAGAGTTGACTCTCCTGTATTCTAAACTAAACCTCATAGGAAGGAAGTTCCTTGATCTGTGCTGTACAGACCTTCTAGCCTAGAGAAGTCCCACATACCTGGGAATGACTGCAGATCTTGTTTTGCACAGCAGATGGAATCCAGGGAAGGGAAGGCAGGCTGCTGCTGGAGAGACATGGAACACTGTGTTAAGCCCGTGCTGACCTGTCATTGGTTCAACTAACAATGGGCCATTGCTTTTCTCCCCGACATACTCCTTTTTAACCCCCCCACCCCCCACCCCCCAGGGAATCAGGCCTTGATATTAGTCATATTTCCCAATTCCGTGTGAAATTGGTCAGAGGCCGAAAATGACTTTTAGTGTGGCGGGTGTTAAATTTTGGTTTATAGCTCTCACTTTGCACCTCTCTAGCTTGGGTAGGCCTTAGAGATTACTGTACATTTTAGTACAGTTTCATCATTCCCATATATTGCAGTTCCAGGGAATATTGCTTTCTTAAGCCTACAAACTTTTATTACTCTATCCAAAGATGAGGATAAAGTTTCAAAATTTATTGCCCAACCTGCTTCTGTGAAATATATCCACATCCGCAAGCACGCAGCTGAATGCGCCAAATTGCATGGACATGCACGAATCAGTCAATCACCACCTGTGAATATACAAGCAATTGACGTGTTGGGAAGATGCAGATGGTTACGCGTGGATGCATATTACAAGCTCCTTTTAAGAGAGAAAACACTTTCAAGACAACGAGTGCTGTGTTACAAACAAAACATTTGGACTAGTGTTTCTACTTACAAAGGAGTTTCCTACCATTGTCCTTAAGGGGTAGAAATGTTTTAAAACTCAGGCTACTCTTAAGATGTGGAAAGCACTGTTAAGACAAAACCAAATAAAATGTTACAGTTCCAAAACTTATAGCAGTTCCTTCTGTTTCTTAGTTATATGGAATGGTTTAGAAAAACAATGTTATTCATGAAAATTTTTGTTTAGAAAACACCTGTGTTGGATTTAGAACAGCCATATCTGGTCAACGAACAGATCTTCCAGTGACTTACCTTGTGGTTGCAAATACTATCCTCAAATGTAGAAAATTTTTAAAGAAAAATGTGAATTCTACTGAGAATATTAAACAGAGGACTTATTAGATAAAAAACAGCATGAAATACTAGCTACCACAAAATCTAATGTGCCAGAAAACAGGAGATATGGAACTTCAAAACGATTTTAATATTGTTTTAAATAAATATTTATTGGGTAAGGGCAACAGTTCTGTATCAGTCCCCTATTTAGAAAAAACTTGATCCTTTACAAAGTACAAGCAGTGATCCAAGGGGTTGGGACTTACTCCACAGAGCAGGTGACCATGATGGTGGCTCTTGTGGATTTTTCACTTTTATTAACCCCTTGAGAAGTAATGAATCTGGCTACATCTAAATAGAGGTCTGGCCTGTGCCCTTAGTTTATGGGGAGATAACCTTGAAACCCTTGGAATTTCACAAGCTTTAAAAATATATATAAAATGTAAGTATTTGTTTTTCGTGGTGGGCCACTGAGACCACACCTAAGAATTGATTTAATAAGATGACTCAGGGTGAAGCTGGCCACACCTGATAGTCTTTGACAGAGGGGGTAGGACGTTGGTGATGCCAGAAAGGCCGACTGTATGATTCGAGGGTGGAGGCTTTTGGTAAGGAAGTATCTGTAGACCTGGAGACTGAGTTCAACCTACGTCATGAGACCTCAATAAACACTATGGATTCAAAGCTTCTGTGAGCTTCACGGGTGAGCAATACTCTGTGCGTATTGTCACATATCAATGCCCAGTGGGGCAGTGCATCCTGAAGATGATGGAGGATTGGTGTTAAGAACCATCTTAGACTCCACCCTATGTGTCTCTTTCTTTGTCTGGTCCTCATTTGTGTCCTTTCCCTGTAATAAACATGGCTATGAGTATAACAGCTTTTAGTGAGTCCTTTTAGTGAATCTTTCTAGTGGATTATTTAGCTTGAGGGTAGTTTGGGACAACTCCTGAACTTGCAGGGTCAGAAATCTTGGGCAGACTTGTCAGGCTGGAGGACTGGGCCCTTCACCTCAAACTATGGCTCATTCCCAGGTACCCCTACCTTTGTGGATGTGTAGAACTGAGCCAGACTAACAAAACCTATTCATGAAATGTTAATTTGAGGACTGGGGAGGAAGGTCATGTCTCAGACTCATAGTGGAGATGACCCCTGCAAGTGAGGTTGCCATGCCCATATGAACCTGGTAGGAGTAGAGCTAGAAAGAAAAAATATAGTTGGCCTTTCATATCCATGGATATCAGTTCTATGACCTCCAGTGGACACCCAAATTTGCAGATGCTCAAGTCCCTTATATAAAATGGTCTAGTAGGCCATGCATGGTGGCTCATGCTTGTAATCTCAGCACTTTGGGAGGCCAACATGGGTGAATCACCTGAGCCCAAGAGTTTGAGACCAGCCTGGGCTACACAGTGAAACCTCGTCTCTACAAAAAGATACAGAAATTAGCCAGGCGTGGTGGTGTGTGCCTGTGGTCCCAGCTACTCGGGAGGCTTAGGTGGGAGGATTGCCTGAGCCTCAGAGGTCAAGGCTGCAGTAAGCAAAGACTGCACCACTACACGCCAGCCTGCGTAACAGAGCAAGACCCTGTCTCAAGTAAGTAGGTAAGTAAGTAATAAAACAAAATAAAAGTAAAGAAAAGTGGTATACTACATACTGTTTACTGTTTTTTTCCTACCAAAGGCCCAGGGAGCATGGAAGGACTAGCCAAACCTTGGTTACATGGGAAAAGGACGAGGAAGGAGACTAGCATAGGAAGACAAAGGAAAAGCCAGAAAAGAAATCT
This sequence comes from Gorilla gorilla gorilla, assembly GCF_029281585.2. Taxonomy (NCBI): domain Eukaryota; kingdom Metazoa; phylum Chordata; class Mammalia; order Primates; family Hominidae; genus Gorilla; species Gorilla gorilla. The sequence goes on along the minus strand of NC_073224.2, from coordinate 47,948,454 downwards.
AAAGAAGAGACAGAAAGATGTTGCAAGTTACTGCATCAAGTGATTCTTGTATTGCCAAATCCACCATGCAGCTAGAGAGATTTCGGCTAGAGAGATTTTAGCTGAGAGATTTCAGCTAGAGAGATTTCATATTTGGACATCCACTTATTACATTACAGATGTTTTAGTTTTAATAATATTTTTACTGAAACATTTCAGAGAATCATATTGATGGAAGTACTATTATACTTCTAAGTGTTGGAGGAAGGAGCAGAAATTACACATTTTTTGGCAGATATGGAAATTGAAGTCTAGGGAAATTAAATCGCCTGTGGTCATATTCTCCCTTGCAGACAAATATTTTAGAGAATAAAGTCTCAGAAGAAATTCCTTATCACTGACAACAACAACAACAACGATTCCAAGAAGAAGCTAGAAAATGGGAAATGAAATGATGTGGAGAAACCAATGAGGAACAACGGTGTTTTTTAAAATTAAAAACTGAAATATACACCTGCTAAAAAGGGGAAATTAAACAAACACTGTATGACGGAGGGTAATAAAAGAAAATATTTCACCAAGAAAAAATTTCAGGATTATATCAAAGTGTTCCTTTGAAATTGATAAAAATCCTTTTCTTCTTCATTTCTTCTCTCTCCCTCGGAAACTTTATCCTTTCATTAGAAGTCAGCCATGTGCGGGAATTATTGATAGCTGCAATATTTCATCTTGTCTTTTTAAATAAGTCACTGCAATGCATGCACAGCCTGTGATCTGTGCTGAGGTTTCTAAGAAATGTTCTCCATTTCTTGGTGCAGCTGTTCCATGGTTGACCCCAGTTGCATTAGTGATATTAGAAGAGGTGGGTTGAGTTGTTAAAGGATTAGCTTGGTTTGCTGGTCACTGATGATGAAGGGAAAAGCTGAGGAAATATTTTTAGCCAAAATTTTAGCCCATGTACTTTGTTATTTGTTTGGATGGCAACCCATGAGTGAGACAGTATTGTAATGACTACTGGACAAATGAAGGCTTGAAAGAGTTACTGAAAGTCATACTCGTATCAAATGGCAGAGTTGAAACTCAAACATGCTGCCACTATCCACTGTTTGCTAGAACTCTCAAGTCCCTGTATCTGCAATTGAGGAAAGAATAGTATTACACAATCTTGCACTGCCCACTGCCAGCCCTGAGCACAGTAGATACTACTGCCTTTCATTTTACTGTAGGACAAAATCTCTTGGCCTATGCCAAGGACATCAGTGTAAAAACTAGATGCATAGGAAAAGTAGGTCACAGAAAGTTAAGCATGTCGTGTCCCTGCCCTCCTTATCATCCTCTGAACCAACCCTCTCCATTCCTCCGCTGAAGCCCCTCTCTGCTCTTCCTTTTTCCGTATCTGGATGGCTCTCCCCCTGCCTGGCTTCATTTCCAAATCTTTCCCCTAAAGCCCAACTGAAATCCCACCTTTTCCATGAAATTCTTCCTGAATCATTCAATCTTTATCTTTTCCCGTGTTCTCTGAACCCCTGTCAAGTAAAATGTAGCCATTGTGCAGTGGAAATTGCATCAGGCTGGGAATCAGAAGTCTCTGGTTATAGTCTTTCTGTTCTGTAACCGACAAGTTCAGGCTCCTTAAACAAGTCATGTAACTTCTTCAGGTCTGTTTCTGCTGCTGCAAAATGGGGTGGGGAACATCAGCATAAATGTTCTTTAAGGGCCATAATCAAAATGAATAATATGTAATTTTTTCACATAGTTAGGTACACATGGTTAGATACATGGTTAGAACATTTATCAGGACTACTTCATTCGTAAATTTTGTTTCTACAGTAAAATTTATAAGCCATATTATAAATTTCCTTTATAACCCCACAAGGCCTGGTTCATTGATAAATTTGGTTATACTGGCCGGGCACAGTGGCTCACGCCTGTAATCCTAGCACTTTGGGAGGCTGAGGCGGGTGGATCACCTGAGGTCAGGAGTTCGAGACCAGCCTAACCAACATGGAGAAACCCTGTCTCTACTAAAAATACAAAATTAGCCAGGCGTGGTGGCACATGCCTGTAACCCCAGCTACTTGGGAGGCTGAGGCAGGAGAATCGCTTGAATCTGGGAGGTGGAGGTTGTGGTGAGCTGAGATTGCACAATTGCACACCAGCCTGGGCAACAAAAGTGAAACTCGGTACCAAAAAAAAAAAAAAAATTGGTTATATTTTGATTGATTGGAAAATCACTTTGTGGGCCAGGCACAGTGGCTCACGCCTGTAATCCCAGCACTTTGGGAGGCCGGGGCAGGCGGATCACGAGGTCAAGAGATCAAAACCGTCCTGGCCAATGTGATGAAACCCCCGTCTCCACTAAAAATACAAAAATTAGCCGGGCATGGTGGCGTGTGTCTGTAGTCCCAGCTACTCAGTAGGCTGAGGCAGAGGAATCGCTTAAACCTGGGAGGCGGACGTTGCAGTGAGCCGACATTGTGCCACTGCACTCCAGCCTGGGACAGAGCGAGACTCCATCTCAAACAAAAAGAAAAAGAAAGAAAAATCACTTTGTTGACATATACGTTCAGTCTTTTGAGGGGGTCTCTGAATGGAATTCAAGATGTAAATGTATTTTCTCCTATGTACAGACAGTATATGTATTTATAATGATAATAGCTAACACTGACTGAGCACATGTTCACTACCAGTTTCTGTTCAAAGTGCATTTTAGTATTCATTCATTTATTTTCTACAACACTAATCTGAGATATGAGCACTGTTATCTCTGTTTTTATTAATGAGGGAACAGTAACATATAGGACTTCAGTATGTTGCTCAGTATCACAAAACTAGTAAGTGTCAGACTCAGAATTTGAACAGGCATCTGACTCCAGAACCTGTACTTTCCTTCACTGCTCTACACTTACATTGTGGTGTGTACAAAGGAGCACCATGCCCACAAGAAGAAGGACATGTGATGTTAGCAAATAGTTTGTTTTCCTAATCTATGGAGGCAGAAAGAGAAGTGAGGTTTAAATAAATGATTTCCAGACTACTCTTGAATTTTAGGAATATCTCAGTCTAAGTTGGCAATGGCAGCATCTCTGTTATTGGATAAATTTGTTTTAACTTCATGCAGACTTTCGTTATCAATTAATCCAGGTGAAAAAAGTAGAAGAAAAAATGTCAGTAGTATGGCCATATTTTCTATAAAATATATTTACATATATCTGCATGTGTGTGTGTGTGCACACGCATTTAGATATATAAAATGGAAAGAAATACAAAATATAAACAGTGGCTACATCTGGGGGGGTGGGATTATGATGTGGAACATTTTCTCTCATTATAATTTTCTCTAATTTTCAAATTTTCTAAATGTTATTGCATTTTCAAATAAGCCTCATTTTGAATCATATAAAAACTACAGTCCCATTAAGCCTGAGTTTAGTTTTAGCAACTCACATATGGCAGGTTGTTACTTTGGCTCCTTAAAAGTCATTTCTAATCTTTCCCCGATTTGAATGTGCTCAGAAAAGTAAATCATCTCCCATGCCTAAATCACATCTTAATCCTCTTAGAATTGGGGATGTCAGGGCTCTGGGAAGGGTCTTGTAGTTTCCAGAGTTTGAAAAAGCAGACAAGGCAGGGAATGGGACTGTAGCCTGGTTGTATGTATATTTAAAATGCAAGACACATATTTCACCCAGGGTTTCCCTCCCCTGCCTCGTGACAGTTTTGCATAAGGGGATATTGAGAATTTAGAAGAAACACTATTGGCATTTGAAGACCAATTAGTCTTGTGGATCTCCACCCCAAGTTGTATAACACAAAGGTCCTCTCACTCAGCAATCTCTTCTTCCTGGGAAGAGAACCTGGGGTCACAGCTTGAATTCAGGGCTCTCCTCTCAGCAAAGGTGTCCTTTGCTAATAAGCTTGAATGCCTGAAACTGCAGCTCTCCAGTTAATAATGGTTACTTAAAAATGTCTGTCTGATTCTTTAAGGCTAGCACAACTGAAAAAGCCATTCATTATAATAAATACACTATCCCTACACAACTGCTATAGTTTTAATGTCCTCTCCAAAATTCATGTTGAAATTTAATTGCCATTGTAACATATTACAAGGTGGGAACTTTAAGAGGTGATTAGGTCATAAGGGAATTGGTACCATTATGAAGGAGTGAGTTTGTCCCCTTCTTCCTCTCCTGCTCTTCTGCCTTCCACTATGGTCTGATACAGCAAGAAGGCCCTTGCCAAATGCCAGCCCCTTGATCTTGGACTTCCCATCCTTCACAACTGTGAGGAAAGAAACTTCTGTTTTTACTTTTTTTATAAATTACCCAGTCTCAGGTATTCTGTTATAATGGCACAAAACAGACTAAGACACCAACTTATTCACATTTGTGATGAGTATAGGTCAACAGATTTCAGTTATGCTTCTCTCATTCATTATTTCATTTCCATATTTAATAAGCATTATTGATTGTTTACTATGTGTCCTACCCTGAGCCAGGCATTGAACACACAACAAAAAACAATGCACTCAGCCTGATTCATGAGCTGAGAGTCTAATGAGGGCTACAGTTAAGTACACAGGCAATTACAGGACAACAGACAATTACAGTGCTGGATTTGTGAACCAATTTCTCAGATAGATACCAAAATATTTCAAGATGTACAAGACTTTGCATGAAAGTACTTGCATAGAAGTACAAATTAGTTTGCTTAAATGAGGGCTGACTACTGTTGAGACCAGTATATTGATCTTCTAAAATGAAGTGCTTTTCTGTTTAAAAGAGGTCAAATGTGCCACCTATCTAAGCTCAGTAAGCTCAGGCATCGGATGCACCTTCTAAATAATAGCAACTTTATTTGCAAAGCATCTTTTATCTTGTTAGTCTATAACATGCTTTATAAACTCAATAAATGACTATAATATATTTTTATAAACATTGGTTAAAACACTGACATTTTAATATATTTCATGTCATAAAGTATATTAGTTTTCTAAAAAAGCCCTCCAACAGTAATTTTGTTAGTACTTACATTAAAAGATGCCACTTGTACTTCATAAAACATATCAACCTGCTGACAGAGGATAGCAATTTTTTCTCTTGATAGGAACATAGTTTCCTAACAAACTACTGGGTCTGCTTTATGCTTCTCTCCTCATTTTCCCTGACCTAATTTTATAAAAGTAAAAACTGATGAGATGGTGAGAACAGAAGATACACACACAATCACCTTTCTGGTTGATAATCCTGCTGCGATCTTAGTGTAAATGTTAGTGGGCCAAAAATGTGTATGTTGTTAATTTAGTGACTTGTGAGAAAGCATCTGGAGTTTAATGTAGCAACATCGACTATGCAAAAAAATGCAATCATAATGCCGGCAAGGCTCAGTGCTCTGGATGAAGCCCAACTTGTTAGTCAGCGCCACAAGGGCGTTTAAACCCAAGCTGGGGACAGGGCAGTTCACAGGAAATGCCACAACATGTTCCCCGATGCCTCAGATCGTCCACCATTTGGTTATAATAGAAAAACAATTTGAGGGAGAGCTTTGCATAAACAGATGGAAAAGGAGCACATTTTGGGAAAAGGGAAGAGAATAAGGAAATGCTTTGTTCTTGCTTTTGTTTTGCTTTGTTTCATGTCACTTTACATGTCCTTCATCTCATAAGTCATTAAGATATATCAATAAGTACTTTTTTGTAGAATATATACTCAGTTTCCACAATGACATCACATTTAGAGATATCTCTAGACATTTGATAATATTGAGTCCTCTGTGGAGGAACAATAATGGATGCTTGTTTCCTGGAAAGCAAGTTGGATGAGGAGAAGAAAGAAACAAAAACATGAATGTTTGGAGCTGTATTTCATTCTCTTCAGAAGGCAAAGAAGCTGGTAGCAAGTGTTTTGATCATTTGCTTATTTAAGCTATGTCTGTGATATTTTGACATCATCATTTTCATTGCAGATAAGTAATTTGATGTCTAAAATGTGTGCGTATTAATGTTAGAACTCTCTGGAGCTAATAACTGAGCATTCTGAGAATGTATATCATCAAAAGGATTTACTTGGCCTAAATTTTATTGCAGTTATATAGGGAACAACTTCACAAACCACTCTTCTGGGGTGGTTTGTATGAAGAAAGTGGAAAGGGTCCCTTAACATTGGGGTTTATATTCACATGTGGTTGGACCCAACATTCTATTCGGCATAGATGTATCATTCCAAGTCCTGCTTCCATCTCCAAGTTTATTTAGTGACCTTAGGCAAGTCACTCTGTCCCTTTGCATGACTTTTTTTTCTGTTTGTAAATAGGGGACAAATAGTGTCCACCCTATATGTTTTCTGCAAGATTAAAGGTAGCACCAAAGGAAAAAAAAGTATGCAAAGTTATTGTGGAAAGCATAAGTAGTTATGTACATTTAATAGTTTGTTGTTACACTAAAATAATTTTACTATACCAGCTGCTTGTCCTAAGGGTTTCTAAGGGGTACAAAAGCTTTATAGAGCAGCTGCTTTCAATGATTTAGACTTTCTATATGGAAAATAGACATCCCTGGAAGGGACTGGGAGAAGTATATAAATACATATATAGGCAGAGTTACCAGCAGCCAGAACGGATTTCATGACAGTTCATTCTCTCCCTGTAAACTCCAGGAAGGTATGGGAAGAAAACTGATTTTAACGTGAGTGTCTCCCTTTTAACCTTACTGGACACATGATGACATTATTTCATCATATGTAATAATATGTCTGTGTGCAGGTGATGGTTTCTGGGCTATTTTAAGTATCTCTGCCTACATACATAGTTAGACATCCTTCAATTTGTCAGAATCTTATTGCAACAAAAATTGACCTCCAGTCACATGTTCATTCTCATGATCCCATACAAACCATATGTAATTGAAATATAGAAGAGATAAAGTGAATAAAAATAAGCATCAAAGATTTTATCATTATTCTTCCCTTCTATTCCCTATCCACTCCTGTTTTCCTCCAATAAAGAAAAAGTATGAGAAATAGAAGACATCTAAAGTAGAAGAGAGATTGTCAAATTGTTATTTATTATCTCAGAAGTTATTACAGAAGGAACTCCCAGCTCTCTGCAAAAGAGTCAGCATTTCCTCCTACCTGTTGACATCCTTCCTCAAGCCCTCACTACACAAAGAGGAAGCACTTTCTCTCTAGGAAGAAGTGATGGGTCATGGCAAGTTGACAGATAATTACAGGAGAAACAGAGGGCACAATTACCAGTGTTTGAGATGGTTGATGTAAAGTGAAAAATTGAGACTTAACTGAACGACTTTCACAAAACAAAATGGAATTCCCAAATACTCTGGAAGGGTGTAGCAGAGAGGGCTCTAAATTAACCCTAACCCACTTCTATTTTCTCTTAGGCCACCTGCTAAACTACGTTCTCCACTCTCCTTTCAGTGACATGAGCTGTTTCTGCAAAGAAGTAGTTAAGAAGTGGGAGCATGCTTTCCTCCTGTTCTCTGCCCCTCATCAACCAGCTGAACAGAAAAGACTTAAAGGAGATAGAAGAGGACAGGGATGATATAAGGTAGGATATTAAACAGGAATTTATATGAGTAAGAATATAGCCTACATTAATAGATAAAAAGAGAAAGACATTATCTTTCTAAACTGAATTTATAGAGCAATTCCACTGACCAGTGAAATCACTGACAAAGCTGTGACCGAATGACCCTCTAGAGTCTACACTAGTAGTCTTCCAAGCATGGTCTCCAAGTGAGCAGCATCAACATTACCTGGGAACATGTCAGAAATGCAATTTTCGGGCCCAGTGTGGTGGCTCATGCCTGTAATCCCAGCACTTTGGGAGGCTGAGGCGGGAGGATCACAAGGTCAGGAGATGGAGACCATCCTGGATAATGCGGTGAAACCCCATCTCTACTAAAAATACAAAAAATTAGCTGGGCGTGGTGGCAGGTGCCTGTAGTCCCAGCTACTCTGGAGGCTGAGGCAGGAGAATGGCATGAACCCAGGAGGCAGAGCTTGCAGTGAGCCGAGATCGCGCCACTGCACTCCAACCAGGGTGACAGAGCACGAGACTCTGTCTCAAAAAAAAAAAGGGAAGAAATGAAATTTCTTGGATCCCACTCCAGACCTACTGAATCAGAAACTCTGAGGGTGGGTCCAGCAATTTTAATAAGCCTGTCTGGTGGTTCTGAGGCATGCTAAAGCTTGAGGACCATTGTTCTAGAGACTTTCGCACCAGGACAGACCTTAAAACACGTTTGCAGAGGTAAATGGCCCAATGCTTCAAACTTTGACATTTTGATACGTTCTTCAGGCATATATGTAAATATTGGAAGAATACACTGGAACAAAGGCATTTCTGACACTTTGCTTCAAGACAGAGTCAACTTGGGAAGAAACAAGACTTGCATCAGGTTAATGAGCATTAGGTTTGCTTAGTGCCTTGAATGATCCCAAGCCTGTACATTGCCTGTTTTTGATCATTAGGGCAGGTAGAGGATTTGTGTGGGGTGGGAAGAGGTAGAATAGTCTCAACATGAAATAGAAAGTGGTTTTTTGTTGTTGTTCTAGTGCATATTTAAAGGAGCTGAGACCCCCCAGAACCTCAAAGCTTGGAAAGTTTTGCATATGTTTCCAGCAGTGTCCTGAGTGCTCAGAAGAAGTGGCTATAGTGCTGTGTTAGATGGTCCTGTTAGCAAGAGAGCCTAGGAGGGCACACAGTCAGCCTCTTCTTTACCAACAGCTGCCCTTTTGTTCTCAAGCCAAAAGAACTGTAAGGGACAAATACTATGCAGCCCCTACTTTATCGTGGGGCACAGCAGAAGAACCCCATAAAAATGCTTAATCCCAGGGGCAGAATCTTACCCACTTGGATAGCAGTAAAAAAAGGAAAGCTATACCATTTGCTTTCTGCTGTCTGACCCTTCTATGGTACCGTGTTGTACCCAGAGGGTCAGGTTCATAAATAAGCCCACCTCCAGGCTGGCCCCTATTCACATCCTATCAAGGGAGGCAAGACAAGATTTCATGGGTCAGCTGGGGGAAGATTTGAAGGCCTAACCTGTAGGTCACATCAATCTCAAATGTGTTTCCTTGCCTGCTTTTTGTTTCATGCTCAGCCCAGAGAGATTCTCTCTTCTGGGTGAAAGGGACTCTCCATTCCCTTCCCCTGCAATGACCAATACCAGTAGGGTGGCCCTTTATCAAGATGGTATGTACTGTTAGAAGGGTCCACACACAGCCTAAGAGGAAAAGATGGGAAAACTAGAACAAGATTGATTTCTGTGACAGCCCGGGCTGGGGCTAAGGTAAGGCAAGCAAAGCCCACAATGCACTTTCCTCAGACACAAAACTAAAGTGTTGCCAAAAAAAACTCAATAATCAACATAAATAACATTTTAATGCAACAGTTTTTGAAAAGTGACAATCATGCAAAAAATTCTTGATGAGCAAAATACCAAAATTTTAAATAAAGACAGGATCAGTATCACTGCGTTTTCCTCTTGCTCTGGGCTCCAAAGGTTTTACACAGCACTGTTGGCGACAGTCAACGACAACAGTGGAAATAAGTTCAGTTGCATATAGAATAGACAGGTGGGTGATTAGTAAAAGCTCATTCTCTGAGGTCAGAATTCCTAGTGTAAAAAAGAAAGAGAAGAGAGAGAGAGAGAAGAAAAACAGAAAAAGAAAGGGAAGAGGAAAAAAATCTACTGAGCACTTATAGTGTGAGGTATTGCATTAAGTACATTACATGTATTAATTCATTTGGTCCTCAAAACACTATGAATAAAATACCATCATCAGCACTCTATCAACAAGGATAGACACAGAGAGGTTAAATTAGTTGTCCAAGTTCACATAGTAAGTGGCAGAGCTGGGATACAAACCAAGGCTTCAGAGTCCTTATTTTTAAGCAGTATGAAGACAAGAAAGAGAAAAAAGCCAGGAAGGAAATGAAAGGGAGAGAAAGCAGCAGAGTTCTTTGTATTTGCCAATAGCAGAGGAAACATGAAGAAATGCTGGCTGTTTGATGAAGACCATTTTAGCATCTTTGAACAGGAGATAAAAGCATATTTGAGGCACTTGCTGTCGTGCTGGCACAAAATATCTACTTAATGTTGGTTGTTTTCACATCCTGACATCTCCCAATTGACAAGGAAATGCTTAGCATGCCATGAAATGAACAGGAGCCAGAGCTGAGCAGACGCGGCTGCCGGGCAATGGCGGGGATTGCCGCCTGTCTGCTTATTCGTCCTGCTCCCTTCAAAACAGGTCTCACTCTGCCTCGCTGTCTCTAAATTGTTTTCCATAGAACTTAGAAATAACATACAGATGTGGGCATGTATTATTTATTTACTTATTTATAGGTTATATCTGTGCGTATTGTGTAAGTATTTAAAACCTGACTTGACCCAGTGCAAAAAGAATGATGTCTCAATTGCAGGAGGGGACACGTTGTACAGGTTTAAGTATGATAGATGGGACGACCTCCCTTGCTTAGTAAACTGCAGTGAGAGAAACTGAATAACCCTGAAATTAGAAGGAGGGTGGGAGGGGGAGGGTCATGCTGGTGTAATATTACTGGAACAAGATGCAGAGAAAAGTAATTTACTCTGAAGTGACAGTCTGAAGGCAAAAAAATAAACTAACAGGAGGGAGTTTAGGCTCATTAGCAGCCTGGTCTCAATATTTCATTATTAATGATAATAAAAAGAAGAAAGGAGGGAGAAAAGGCATATAAGCGTGTATGCTCCCCCCGCCTCTCCCCACACACACAGCGAGCTCAGAGGCTCACAATAGCACAGGCTCCTGGACTCCCTTTTAGGGCACAATAAAAGGCACCTCCAGGAGAAAGGAAACACCAGGCAGGATGAAGAATGGGTTAGCTCTGGTTCTTGTTGGCTCTCGTCTAAATGCCTCAATTGGTGGGGCCTCTCTGCAGGATTCTGGCTGATTTATTAGAACCTCTGCCTCAGGCAACGAAGCCCCCAACTATTGCTCTGCAGCTTGGCCTGGGTGAGCAACACTGAAAAGGGAGACCACGCTGAGCTGCCCCTGGGATTTCTCAGGCGATGCTCCTCTGGGTGGGAGGCAATCACTTTTGCCTGAGATTATATATTGTCTGCACCTAGGCAGGGAAGGAGCAAAGATACTGGGATCAATAGCTACGGTCTGGCTATAAAAGAAAACAGGATACATCCCAGAGATTGTGGCTAAAACCTAAAAATAAAATTCTCCAGAAAGCAATCATGTTGAATTCGATTTAATTTAAAATGGCAAAAAAGCCATCAGACTCTACCTGTTGCCCTAATAAAGAAAATAAAAATCATCCTCCATGCCACCAGCTGCCCCTCCTGACGAGTAGTTTGCTGGGAATAACTAACACATTTTCTTCTTGACAATGATCCTTGTAGCTCACCCAGTCTGGCCTGGTCCAGTTTTTCTGGTTTCTTGGACCGTTTCTGAACACGTTAATATGGTTATATTAATGTTAATGCTATTGGACAAAACAGTAACTCCCTTCTGCTGCTCTCACCCAATGGCCTTGAGCAATTGAAAACATATTCAAGGTCATTTTTTTCTATGGTTTATATGCTCACAGTGTATTAACATGACAGAATTATCCAGATGACTAATAGCTATATGAAGGTGATTTGCTGTGCTGGGCACTATGCTGGGTTAGGGTGAATACCAAAATGAACCAAATATGTGGTCCTTTTCCTCCTGTTACTGATAGACTACTGAGGCAGGCCAATATGAAGCCGTGCACACACAAATGACCATGTCATGACAAATTGTGTTAAGTAGCATGAAGAAAATGATCCTGGTGCTATAAAGAAGATTGTGGGTTATGAAGGCTACTTTCCTTAGGGAGGTCCAGTTAGTTGCCTTGGAGGAAGTGGCATTTAAACTGAGATGTGAAGGAAGAAGCAGCCAGCCAGAATAATTAGAGTAGGAAGAGAACTCTAAGCAGGGGTCCACTGGTGTGAAGGTCAGTCAGAAAAAAGCTTATCAATTTTTTTGTTCAAAAAGGAGAAAGAGGCCAGGTGCGTAATCCCAGCACTTTGGGAGGCTGAGGCGGGTGGCGAGGTCAGGAGATCGGGACCATCCTGGCTAACACGGTGAAACCCCATCTCTACTAAAAATACAAAAAAAAAATTAGCCGGGCGTGGTGGTGGGCACCTGTAGTCCCAGCTACTCGGGAGGCTGAGGCAGAAGAATGACGTGAACCTGGGAGGCAGAGCTTGCAGTGAGCTGAGATTGCGCCACTGTACTCCAGCCTGGGCAACAGAGCAAGACTCCATCTCAAAAAAAAAAAAAAAAAAAAAAGGAAAGAGAAAGAGGCCAATGTCTCTGGAGCAAGCTGCTGAGGGGAGATCAGTCCCCTGTGTGACCAGAGATTGGGCAGGGAGTGTCATGAAGTGTCTTCAAGGTCAGAAAATCAGGTTGGATTTTATTCTGAAGGTAAGAGATAGTTTATTATGGATAACTTAAATCAGAGGGGAGACATGAACAAATACATTTTAAAAGGATCTTTCTGGCTGCAGTGTGCAGAATGAATTGAGGGTGGGACAAGTCTGGAAACAGGAAGACCTACGAGACCTCCTCAGTGGGACAGGAGGGAGGTGGAATGGAGATAGACAGGAGGAGATTCAAGGTAGTTTTCAAAGAAGAAGACGCAGGACGAGGTAAGTGATTATGTGAGGAAGCATCCAGTAGGCCCCCAGATATCTGGCTATGCCCCCTGAAGATAATCGTTAGTATAACAATGGCATTGCAGTCAGTGAGTCTAGACCGGGGCACACATTCTTCATAAACTATGTAAACACGTGGGCAGATCTGCCTGTGGACAACTGTATCTAGTAGCCCCCAGAGGCCAGCCTACCCCACTCCATTTGGTAGCTCAAGGTGCCTATGTTCTTTCTTCTGTTGTGATTTTATTTCCCTCCTTCATGTATGAGTGCTCTTTGTTTCTCTCCTGTAAATCCAGAACCTTATGATGTCTCAGGTGGGGCAGAGGAGCCTCTGGAGCAGTAGTCATCAAGGTATTGTCCTAGGACCAGCTCCCTCAGCATCATGTGGGAACTTGTTGGAAATGTAAATATTTGGATCTCAACCCCAGATCTACTGAATCAGTAACCTTGGAGGTGGACACTCAGCCACCTGCACCTGTGTTTGAAAAGCCCTCCATGTGACTTGATCCATGCTAATGTTTAAGAACCACTGCTATGGAGCCACACTGTCCTATAGGGCAGTCACTCACCACACGTGGTTACTGAGTCCTTGAAATGTGTCTAGTCTGAATTGAGATGCACAAGCATAAGACACACATCAGGTTGCAAAGACATAGTACAAAATAATGTAAAAGTTCTCATTAATCACTTCTATATTGACATGTTGACATGATAATATTTTTGATATTTGGGGTTAAAATATACAGTTAAAATTGTCCCTTGTTTCTTTTTACCTTTTTAATGTGGCTACGAGAAAACTTAAATTTATATAAGTAGTATGTTTTAGGTTGGTGCAAGAGTTACCACGGTTTTTGCCATTGCAGTCAAAGGCAAAAACTGCAATTGTTTTGCACCAATCTAAATACTATATTGTAATTGGGCAGTGCTCTGGAGCATTACTGCTCCAATTCCAATACGTATGGGAATCTGGGAATCCGTTAAAGTGCAGATTCTGATTCAGTGGGTCTGGGGTGAGAGCTGAAATTCCGCATTTCTAGCAAGCTCCCAGGTGATACCCCTGCTGCTGGCCTATGGATCACACTTTTGAGTGGCAAGGCACCAATATGTTTTGGTAATATTTCTGAAAGTAGTTCTGGTGCCAAGGTTACACCAGGTTTTACGTCCCAAGTCTGCTTCTTATTAGCTATGTGACCTTAGACAAGTCTTTTTTTTTTTTTTTTTTTTTTTCATAGACTGGGTCTCCCTCTGTCATTCAGGCTGGAGTGCAGTGGCATGATCATGGCTCACTGTAGCCTCGATCTCCTGGGTTCAAGTGATTCTTCTGCCTCAGCTTCCACTGCAAGCTGGAAGTATAGGCACATGCCAACACACCCGGCTAATTGTATTTTTAGTAGAGATGGGGTTTTACCATGTTTACCAGACTGGTCTCAAACTCCTGGGCTGAAGGGATCCACCCACTTTGGCCTCCTAAAGTGTTAGGATTACAGGTGTGAGCCACTGCGCCCAGCTGGACAAGTCATGTTTTAATGAAAAATGGAGATAACAGAAATAACCTCACAGGGTTACTGCAACATTTAAACAAAACGTCATTGATGAAATTATTTTTGTTTTATCAAAGCCAAATAAATCTAAATTTTTACTCTACATCTCTCCCCACCTCTCACCTCTGCAACACACATAGAGATATTCTGGGTGAATGATGAATGGAAACAATTTCCCTAGTTTTTGAGATGATTCAGGGCTACCAAAAGGTAGCCCAATTACTTAGCTATTCCAAATCATCTCCAAATTATCTCTGCATGGATTAGCTGAATCATTGCAACCAAGAAGTCATCTGAGAAGGAGGATAGAATTTGGCAAGCATTTCTCTCAGAAGCATTTGGGGATTGGGGTCAATGCTGACTGTTACCTTCCCAAAGCGTGAGGCTCCAAGGAAGACATTATCCTAAACATCCAGCTCCAGGTCTCAGAGAATCAGAGCATTCTCAAGGCGAGGGGGATCCATCAGATCAGGCTTCATCTGCAATTAGCAAGAAACTAGACTCCTAGAAAGAGCCGCTGTATGACCCGAGGGAAAAGAGAACAGTACTGGCCATGTGACTGTGTCATCATTAGGAAGATGAGGAAGGCGGAGAAAGATGCATAAAGCAATAGCCCCTTAAAGCATAATTATCATGCGTGTTGGCAGCACCCATATGGTGGAGATGAGCCCAGCTTTCTCTCTAGGGCTGCAGTGCTGGGAATACAAGATGGCAGGAGAAGACAATGAGATTCTCAGAAACAGTAAGTTTGCACCAAGCACTGTGCTAGGTCCCTGAGATGGAAACGGTTGCAACTTGCTTTGTCAAAGGAAAGAAAAAGAGAAAGTGTCTTGTTATCCACTAGCACCAAGCAGCCCCTCATTTACACACACACAGAAACACACACACACATACACACACACACACACACATAGAGTTTACTTATTCCTTCCCCAGCCCAGCAAAAGGGGAGAGGAATACAGAGAGTGTCTTCTTTCAGGAGGGTTACTAAATGGAATTCCTGGACAAAGTAGGGCAGGTCATCCCTGAGTATTCTCCAAGCAGTTTTCTCTAGAAAGGGAAAGACCATGTTGTACAGAGGAAGACTCTTGTCCTGCAACATCCATTTCTAGCTTTGTTGGTGGCACGTGTCATGCACAGTCCAGAATGCTACATAAAACCAGACCCACAGCACTAAGTAGCAATGGATTCAAAAGACGAGATCTATTTACAAGCTACACTAACCCACAGAGAGCAGATTAGTTTTCCTCTTCCTGGGCCTTACATGCAACATCTTTGAAATGAGAGGGTTTGACAAAGTGGTCCACAAGGTCCCCTCAAGCCACGATATTCTGCTATTGTAAAGGGTATTTGCGTATGTAAAATGTCCCCCCTAGTAAGGAACCTCTTTGCAGACAGGGTACATGTGGTTGCCCTGTGAAAGGCAGGTGCAACTGTAGAAGGGCTGGGAGAATACAAACACCATGAAGATGTCCCAAAGAAATAGTATCTGAGAGGCCCAGGAAATGAGCCTCCCTGGGACAGCAGATGCATTTGTTCTCCACTCCATTGAAGAAAACCTCCACTGTGTGAGGAGGAGAATTTGGGTTCCAGAGTAGGAGCTAGAGGTGAAGTGAGTGGGGCAAAGGAGTGTCTAAGCAAATGGTGACATTTGTCATCAGGGCCTCCTAATTTCCTCATACCTCCCTCACACTCCAGTCCAAAGGATCTTTGTGGTCTCTTCCCTCTCTTCCTGCTCGACAGGAAATATCTGATGTTAGTCTCAAGAAAAATAATGAAATTAGTATTTCAGAAACTGCTATATGCCAGGCACTTACATAAAGGATCTCATTTAACTTTTGCTATTAGGGCCAAGACTAGGATGAGGCTAGGAAGGCACCTACTGTTCAGGGTACAAAGCAAAAGTGATCCCAGGGTTGTAAGTGCAGTGAATACTACTGTACGACCCTAAGCGTGGGCATCACCTTAAATTGCATCTAGCCATCCCCTCTGCCTCACTGCACCTGCCCTTCTTTGCCCTACTTGTACTTGTATTTCCATGCCTTAAATATGGAATCTGCCATAAAGAGATCCAAAGTCATGTGGCCACAGGATTAAATTAAGACCCATCTGATTGGTCTACCCCAGAAACTTGGTGGTTAATGACTCCGACTCTGGAGAGTTTAGAAAAGCCTGCTAGTTTAGAATTCTGGACCTACACTTGCTAGCTGGTAGTCTCAACCAACATACTTAAATACTAAGCTGCAGTTCTCTCATCTGTAAGAAGGGAATAATAGCAGTACCTACTTCATAGCATTGTAACGAAGATTAAACAAGAAATGCATGTAAAGTACTTTAAGCAGTGCCTGGGACAAATCTCTCAATACATATTAACTATGGTGACATGTTGGTGATGATGGTGATGGTAGTGGTGGTGGCAGTGATGGTGATGGTAATGATGATAATGATATGATAAATATTGGGCTTTGATATTAGTATTATTCTGATCACAATAATTTATAATGCATAGTAAGCTATCCTTTCCATGTGGTCTTCGAATTCTAGCAGGAATTAACATCTTAAACACTAGATATCCAACAATAAATTACTAGATATCATCACTGAATTCAGGCAAATTATCTTTGGAGGGATTATAGGAGTTGCCCAAAATCACACAACGAATGTCATTTCCAGCTCTAATGTCTGGCCCATGCACTCATAGCTTTGCAGATTAAGGAAAGGACTCTCCCTTTAGGATCATGAGTAAATCCAACAGGAAGAATTTGCCAGGCAATGCAATCTGGGGCCTTGTACACTCCAGCAATCAGGCCAGCATTTTCTAAACTTTTGCCCCATGGAAGCCAAGATGTGTCTTCCCCTCAGCTCACTGATTGCTAGCCCAGGATAGAGTCTATTCCCTTGGGATGCCCTGGCCCCAGGAATGTAAGGTTGGATTGTCCCTGCCACCGCAACTGGCCTCCTTTCACAGTCGATTACTCCCCCATTAATTGTTGTTGTTAATAATCTGCAAAGCACCTTCCGCTGGCAGTGTCGAGCGCTGTGGGGAAGGAAAGCCACGTCTGGCATTATTTAATTGACCTCCCCATTAGCAGCGTTGGCTACTATGGTCATGGAGCCAGATCACGCAGACTAAATGCCGGTCCCTGAGCACAGCTCGCGTCAATCAGAATCAGCTCATGAAAGGGTGCTCTGCAGAGCTGCACAGGGTGTGAAAAGTCGGCTAAGCCAAAGAGGGGGCCTGATGGTGATGTGTGAACTTGACGTCCAGCCTGCAGAGGGGTGGCCATCTTGTTCCTCTGTCACTGGATGACCTTTAGGGAGGACAGAAATAAAGCAGGGGTGACAAATAAAAAGTGAAGGCTAAATCACTGCCCTTGGGGTGCCAGGCCTGACACCCAGTGAGGCTGCAGAGAAGAGACCATGAGCTATGGCTTTACTTCCTCTAGCTGGCCTCCCTGGTCACTGCCACTGCTGTGCTGCTTATCTCCACACCGACAACTATAATTTCATCAGCCCAGAGAGAAGCCCAAAGGGGCTCTTGAAGGATGTCACTCTAGATGTCACATTGGACAACAATGTCCAAACACCCACTGAACCTCAGAACTGAAAGGACCTTGAAAGAATCTGACATTAGAAACACAAACTCAAGAGTAGGATATTAAAGCCTTGGGGCCACTGGCACCAATGCCAATGGGTCTCCCTGGCCCAAACTCCTACCCTCTTTTTCTTCTACTCTCTCTATCTCTTTCTCTGCTTCTTCATTCTTTGTTTTTGTCTCATTTTTTCTCCTGTGATGAATTGCACCACCTCCCCAGCACACACGTATTCATGCTATCATAAACCCATGAAAATGTGATCACTTGTATGCAGTTATGTTTATGCTGCATACCTGAAAGAGGATAGTAGTACAAATAATGCATCTGATTATGACTTAGAAAAATAAGAGCCTTTTCTCTGCCTTCCTGAAAAGAGCCTTCAATACTTACAACTCCCTTTGTGAGAAGAACAAAGATATGCCATGAGGTGGGTCTATGGGGAGCAAAGAGAATAGTTATAGACAATAGTGGAGGAGGAAAGTGATGAAACGAGGCTTCCCTGCAACCAGAGGAAGACAAGCTGGAGACCAAAACAGAGACAGATGACATGGAGTCTGGATGGGGAACAAGCAGAGACCCACATAGATGGTGTTAGACTGAGGAAAAACTGTTGGGCCACCTCCAAGTTCGCATGTGTCCTAGTAGTGCTTTCTACCATTAATAGGCACCTTCTTCCCTAACAGGAATCATGAGTGTGGTTGCAGGCCAGATGATTGGCTAACAGTTTATGATGGTCTGATACCTTACAATCAAAAGGAGAGCGAGCTTTAAGGGAATAGTGGCTGGATTTGGGGTTTCAGGGGCTGAGATCATAAAGGAAGTTCCTTTGCACAATTATAAATCCAGGGAGGCAGCAGCTGACCAACAGTGAGCTGTTTTATTGTATTTGCACTTTGCCTATTACATTGATCTCTCTCATGCTCCCCACTACTGCCTGCACCGCCAACCCCATTCACACTCACATCTCTGTCTTCCTGGGTACTTTTTTGTCCAGGTGTGACTGTTACTCGTAGGTGCTGCAATGGCCAACAGTTCAGCTGAGTGGGAGAAGAGAGTATTGCAGGGGAAACTCCTAAGCCCTGAAGACCTGCCATGTGGCTAAGTGTGGTGGCTCACACCTGTAAGCCCAGCATTTTGGGAGGCCAAGGTGGGTGGATCACGAGGTCAAGAGATCAAGACCATCCTGGCCAACATGGTGAAACCCTGTCTCTACTGAAAATACAAAAATTAGCTGGGCATGGTGGTGCACGCCTGTAATCCCAGCTACTTAGAAGTCTGAGGCAGGAGAATCGCTTGAACTCGGGAAGCGAGGTGAAGGTTGCAGTAAGCTGAGATCACGCCACTGCACTCCAGCCTGGCAACAGAGCGAGACTCTGTCTCAAAAAAAAAAAAAAAAAAAAAAGACCTGCCATGCACACAACCCTCCTGAGGAAAACTGACCCAGCTAGTGGGCAACTAGTCTCTTATCTGGCCAGCAGCCTGTCAGGTGGCCTGCCTGAAGTGCTTCACTCACCAGGAATGATAAGGCCAATTAAAGAATGAGACTCTGTCTCAGGGAGTTTGTATGTGAGCAATACAGAGACAAAGAAAAAGAGGAATAAAAAGAATAAGGAAAAGGAACTTTGAGTAACTCTAATAGGGAAGCCGTAACGTAGGATGTACAACTTCAACAGGGAAACCGTAACGTAGGATGTACAACTTCTCCATCAAATCACCAGACTTCTGTTGGACTATTAGAGCTACTTAGGGCCTGTACCCAGGCTGATTCCACTTCTGGGACATGTTTTCCTCATTTGCCTAGCAAATTTCAATCATTCCCAAAGCACATGTAACTTGAGAAATTATGAGGGCTGCAGGAGGGAACACCTAGAGAATACTCATGGAATATTGTCCAGGAAACGTGGCTGCAAACCAGCCAAGAAAAGTTTGGGAGGATAAAGAGAAGGCCATGCCTAATGTGAAGACAGCAGCCTAAAAAACTGTTTCAGTCCCTGCATGGTGGCACTTCATCCCAGCTATGTCAGAGAAGTCTTTGTCTTGACATATCTTCTTCCAAGGCCATGGCCTAGCCACTGGGTGGCCGCCACAGTTGCAGAAATAGCTGAGCTCCAATCTAAACAAGCTTCAGTCTTGTTTTAAATCTTTTAAGAAAGTGGTTCATCCAGTTTCAGATAAGAAAGAAATAACAGGCCAGTTATGGTGGCTCATGCCTGTAATCCCTAGAACATGGGAGTGGCTGAGGCGGGTAGATCCCTTGAGGTCAGGAGTTTGAGACGAGCCTGACCAACATGGTGAAACCCTGTCTCTACTAAAAACACAAAAATTAGCCGAGATTGCAGTGAGATGAGATTGTGCCACTCCACTCCAGCCTGGGCGACAGAACAAGACTCTGTCAAAAAAAAAAAAAAGGAAAAGAAAGAGAGAGAGAAAGAAGAAAGAAAGAAAAAGAAAGAAAGGAAAAGAAAGAAAGAAAGGAGGAGAAAACGTAGATGAAACAGTTAATTAACAATTTATTGCTTGAACTCTACCTTGAGAGATACAGTGCTGGGATGGAAATATTATAGGTTATATTGTCACACAAACCTGATGCTAAACCTATCCTGGGCAACTTACTGATGTAAAGCAGTGGATATGTATTTTAACTTACCTGAGCCTGATTGCCTCAAGTAAAATATATATATATATATATGAATTCATATATATATATATGAATTCATATATATATATGAATACCAGCCTCATAGATGGTAAGTAATAAACGTGATAACCTGTAGAAAACCTTAAGCATATTTGGTTGTAAATAAATGTTAGTTTTATGTGCTAATACATTGAGCTATGAAAATATGTCCCTGCCACCTTCTATTTCCTCATTCCCATTCCATATTCCCACAGGTAATTGTCCTTGAGTTTCTTCATTCAATGAATATTTATTGAGAGTCTACTCCATGGCAGGTGCTATTCGAGATGTTGGGAATGTTGTAGTGTATTATATATATATACACACATTATTGTCTCAGAGGAGAGGCACTAAAGAGTGGGAAATACAACCAGCCTTCAAGAGAAAAATACACAAACAAAAAGCATCACGGCTTTTGCTTTCAAAAGCCTAAGCCACTGTTAAGATAAAGGATTTGAAATGGACATCGGAGACTCAGAAGCAGGAAGTGTGGCAGTGGGGTGAGGGATAAAAAACTACATGCTGGGTTCAAGGTATAGTACTCTAGTGACGGGTGCACTACAACTTTAGACTTCACCCCTGTACAATTCATCCGTGTAACCAAAGACCACTTGTACCCTTAAAGCTATTGAAATAGATAGATAGATAGATAGATAGATAGATAGATAGATAGATAGATAGACAGACAAGTAGATAGATAAAGATTTGGGTCTAGACACAATGCCCTGGTAGAAACAGTAGGGTAAGCATGGCTTCCAGGCTAAAAAGATACTGTGAGGGCAAGAAACTGAGAAGACAGAGATGCTTGGGGAGTCTGTGCTGTCTTCCTTGTTCCTGGGAGTCAGCAGAACTCCAGAGGTACACAGCTATGTGGTTCATGTGGGACAGTTTGCCAACTGGCCACCTGCATCTATGTTTTGTTTGGACTTCAGGGTTGGTCTATGCTTCAAAAAAGAATCATGGCCTGAAACATTTAAGAAGTAATTGAGCCCCCCTCTTATTTTATCAATGAGGAGCTCAAGGCTGACAAAAGTGAGTGACTTACCCAATTCACAGAGTAAGATAGTGGTCATTGTGTGTGTAGACATTGACTGTGCTGATCATGAGAGCCAGGCTCAGAAAGATGGTCTAACTCTGTGCCTAAAAACCATCCAGAAAATAAAGGCCAGGCGCAGTGGCTCATGCCTGTAATCCCAACACTTTGGGAGGCCAAGGTGGGTGGATTAACTGAGGTTAGGAGGTCAAGTCCAGCCTGGCCAATGGTGAAACCCAGTCTCTACTAAAAATACAAAAATTAGCTGGGTATAGTGGTCTGTGCCTGTAATCTCAGCTCCTCAGGAGGCTGAGGCAGGAGAATCGCTTGAGCCCGGGAGGCGGAGGTTGCAGTGAGTGGAGATCGCACCATTGCACTCCAGCCTGGGTGACAGAGCGAGACTGTCTCCAAAAAAAAAAAAAACCCAGAAAATAAAGCTGCTGATAATGCAGATTCTTAGGCCCTGTTTTAAGGGCTTCTGATGCAATGGGTCTGTACTAGATAGAATCCTTGGAAACTGAATTTAATACTACCCTGCAATGATTCCGATACAGGTGGTCTGAAGACTAATTGCCACCCTAGGCCTCTCCAGTGCTAATTGGTATGGAAGCCCACAACCTCTGAGATGTAATGAGGTGTTATCAGTTCCATAAAATCCTTGGCTAGTGCAGCTCCCTTCCATAGGTGTAGGATGAACCTCTTCAGATGAGTTATGGCGTGTATTTGCATAAATTACCATGTGAAACTTGTTAATATTTCCTAGATATCCTTTTTCATTGCTCCATTAGACAAGGCTTTGCGCTTTTGTTTGGGGCTGAATGTCAGCCAATCCAGATCCACCACTGCTGTGGCATAGAACTTCAGGTGGAAATTTATTCCCCTCATAGAGCCATGGTGTCACCTCCCTGTCCTGGGAAATGCTATCTGAAATCACTTGAATTTTATCATGCAAATTATAGGAAGTGTTATCATTATAAGCAGCAGGAGGTTACTGGTTTGCTATCATTTACATGTTAAATAAGTTCAACCTGCTAGTATAGGGGATGAGTTTGGAAAGAAGAAATGAAGGGGCAATGAGGGGAAGGATTCCATCAGGGGTTGAGGCCCCCAGAGCTTTGTGCCTCCAGTAAAGTGAGGCTTCAAAAAGATGCTTGGATTTATTTGATAGAAAAAGGCTCAAAAACAGCTTGCTTTTTGGAGGAGAGGCATACGAGAGAAGAGAAAGCACATGACTTAGCTACCTTATGATGATGCCAAGAGAAAGTTATACCTGGATGAATTGTTCAAACGGGAACTGGAATGTGAGAATTTTGGTTTCAGAAGAGTTTGAAGATGTCAGGACCTTGAGATAATCAAGTGTAACCACTTTATTTCACAGTTAATGAGACTGAGGCCAGGAGAAGAGAAGTCATATATTCAAAATCGAGTAAGTAATTTGAAAGTAAAAACTAGCCCCCTATTGCCCAATTCTGCATTGTTCTATGCCCTCTTGCTTTTCGTCTCTCCATAACTTTTGAAATCACCACCACAGACAGCATTTAGAGCTCCTGTATTTACCCTGGTTCCTAGGGTGCCTATTACCTACCACACGTCTCTAGACCATTTCTGTTCTTTTTCTTGAACCCAAACTCCCTTGCCTTCATTCTCTTGTATCTATACTAGAACACTGAATGAAAGTGAAAAAGTCCTTCCCTCTAAGACATGTGATCCACTCACCCCATCCACAGATTATCTAGCCCTCCCAGTTGTTTCTCCTCTGGGCTCTTTTCTGTTTACCCCTTTCCATCTGCCCATCTCCATCTCTTTACGGACTTCTAGAGTCCAAAATAGTATATTTAGATGGCTCACCATTCTGCAATGCAATCTAGGTTAGGAAGTACTGCACTGAGCATTCCTGCATAAATATATTGTCTTCCCAAGGATAATTGCAAATAAAAGAAAGTGTAAAGAAAACCATTATGCTGGTTGGGCACAGTGGCTTATGCCTGTAACCCCAGCACTTTGGGAGGCTGAGGCAAGCAGATCACCTGAGGTCAGGAGTTTGAGATCATCCTGGCCAACATGGTGAAACCTCGTTTCTACTAAAAAAAAAAAAAATTGTCAGGAGTGGTGGTCAGCACCTGTAGTCCCAGCTACTTGGGAGGCTAAGGTGGAGAACTGCTTGAACCCAGGAGGCAGAAGTTGCAGTGAGCCAGGATCATGCTACTGCACTCCAGCCTGGGTGAAAGAGCTAGATGCTGTCTCAAAAAAAAAAAAAAAGAAAACCATGATGCTTTAACCTTTGATATTGAAATTTCAACTACAATTATAGCAGGCATATTAGAAATATCTCCAGGAAAAACTGCTTCTTAATGAATTCCCTCTGGCCACTTTGGCAAAGAAAGTAGAATTTATTTTCTATTCACACAGTTCTATGGGTCTTCTCGAAGATGACTGAACAGCATAGAGTCCTATCATGGGGGAGTGGAGAGAAGAAAACATAGTAGAAGAAGGCACAGAAATTGTAGAAAACAATATGGATAAAAAATAAGTTGCAAGATACTCAAACAAGTGAACATAGGAAGGCAGGAGAAGTTTAATCATGGAGTTTGGAGTAGAAGCATAGAAAGGACTGGTAGGAAAATGACCAGGACAATCAGTAATCTGAGAGTCAGAATAGCTAGATTATCATTCCTGTTTAGCCACAATTATCCATTCGAACTTGGGTAATCCATTAGATTACCTCTGTGTCCTGTTCTATTAAAGTAAAAATGTCAAATGATCTCTATCATTGTACGATTCTTAATGACTTTATATCCCCAGGAGTCATTGGCAACAGTCCTGTACTAACACAAGGATTTCTGGAAGAGACATAGCTCCTGTAGTGGCTAAAGATTTCAGGAAACTGGCCAAAATGAGGAAAGGATCATTAATAACCAACAGCAGGCAGGGCAGTGCTGGGTAGTCAGACGGCAGGAACAGAGAGAGAAAGCATGTGCTGTTTTCATAGCTCAGCCTCTCTCAGAGTGATCCATGTCTTTGCCCAAGAAAAGCAAGGATGTCACCTTCTGCCTGCCCAGCAAGGTGATAGAGCACATGGGAACAGGATTCACCAAAGGCCTAAATTACAGTGATCAAGGTCCATCAGAACCGGACCAATTACTCCAATCCCCCAAGACTATTATTAGCTTTAATAATAGTGATCAGAATTTTTCTTTAGATAGCACCATTTCTTGTCCTCCTGAAGAATTGTGACCCCAGTTGGCAGATGGAAAAGGAATACTTATTTGGTGACTGCAAGGCCATGGGAGGAGGTAGTAGAATTAGAAAGGGGGATGTTGATAAGAGAAATAAGACCTCTTTTCATCCTAGACCTGTAGAATACTTCTAACTCCAGTTTACTGTGTTGTTTTAAAAATTAATGAGATTGGCCGGGTGTGGTGGCTCATGCATGCAGTTCCAGCAATTTGGGAGGCTGAGGTGGGAGGATTGCTTGAGCCCAGGAGTTCAAGACCAGCTTGAGCAACATAGCGAGACACCATCACTATTTAAAAAGAAAGAAAGAAAGAAAAGAGCTGAGTGTGGTGGCATGTACCTGTAGTCCCAGATGCTTAGATGCTTAGGAGGCTGAGTTGGGTGGATCGCTTGAGCCTGGGGGATTGAAGCTGCAGTGAGCCGTGATGGTACCACTGCACTCCAGCCTGGGTGACAGAGAAAGACCCTGCCTCCAAAAAAAAAAAAAAAAAATTAATGAGATCCACAAAAGATCTGAAAGGCCTTTATCTCCAACCTAGCTCCATTTGTGACTTTATCATAATGGAGGAACAGGAAAATCTTTCTTTTAGTTATAAGCAGGGAAAATCAAATTGCAACAGTATTTTTCTTGGAAGCCTTAATATTTATTATTAACTAAGCCTTGCAAATGTAAGTCAAGAGTTCCTGAGAATAAAACATTCATCTGAATCTAACTTGTTGAGTGGTAAGAAACTATGTATTAATCCCACTTAAGAAGCCAGTGGGCTGATTCTTCCCTGTCGGTGGCCAAACCCTGAAGTGTTTTGATAGTTCCAAAAGCTGCATACATTCAGGTACCACTCTGATTCCTTGTTCCTCAAATTTCCTGTCGACCATTTGGTTCAGGAAGTGTAATCCCCAGACCTAGATGAGAGGCGTTATATGTCTACAAGGCATCCAGCTGGGTTTTTGGGATATAACATATTTAATTAGTGGATAAACATCACTCACAATAAAGGAGGTGGGACAGATGGAGTTCTTTACCTCCCAACATCTTCTTGGCCAGACAGACAGAAGGGAGGAACCACTCTGTAGCAGTAGGGAGCCCATGGAAGCTGGCCTGCAAATGGACCTTGGTGCTTTGTTTCTGTGATTCTCTCCATGCACAGGAGGCATCCATGCCTGGTAGCCAGTCCCCTGGCTGCCATGTCTGACAGTATCTCAGACACACATCCTGAACATGGGCTGTCCCTGGAGAAGCTTCAGTGCTTAATCCTGTCACTGTGAATCATCCATGCACAGCCAGGCTACAGGCAGACCCGATGTTCTCAGGGAATGGCTGTCAGTCATCAGTAATCCTACAGCCTGCAAGATTGCATACTGAACCAGCATGCAGATGGGCTTGCGCAGACATGGGAGAGGATGCAGGCTATGAAGGGCTCAGCCAGCAGAGCCAATGTGAGAATCCGATGCCCTTTGAGGAGTTTCAGTTGGAAATGATTTCCAGGATGATGTCCTTCCAGGCAGTTTGCTACTGTCATGCTTGGAAGAGGTCACCTCCATCGTCTCCGAGACATAACCTGTTATGGTTGAGCAGGCTATCACTTTGGGGAAAATATCTAGTGGCTCCTTAAGCGAGTCAGTCATTCATCCATCCATGTATCTTCCCCGTAACCTTTAGTGAGCAACTGTTACATGCATAGCACAGACCATATAAAGTTGAGCTTGGAATGATGCATCTCATGAAAGATCAGATTTAATACTCTGGGTTGCCAAAATAAAGAGACTATTGCTCAGGGTCTGAGTAGCTGTCCCACAGCTATCACTTAGTTCTCTCTTTTCCCTGGCCCAGTCCCTCCCTACAAATACCTTCCTTCTTGAAAAATGGGAGACATAAATTAAACCACTATTCCTTAAAATATGCTATTTTCCTGATATGCTCAGAAGTAGAATACCTTAAATGTCCCAACACACTTGTGGGTATATGCCACGATGTTACTAGCACCATTTGTAGATAATGTGTCTGAAAGTGAGTGAGCTTAAACAATAGCAAATCCCCTTCTGATGCTCTGCTTCTTGTGCTTCAGGGTCCAGCACTGGAGTCGTCTTTCCACTTTGGTGTGACTGTAGGTCTTGCCTGCTGCCTGTTTGTCCTTTGCAAAAGCCTCCTAAACTCTTCAACTGGATGAGTCACATGCTTGGCTGGCCGAGAATCCCTAGGGAGCAGCCTGGGCGGCTGGGAACTATGTTCCCTATCACAAAATAGCATGCACCTAGAGAGGGGAACTAAAGGCACCTGAGAAAGTTTCTAATGTCCTCTAACAGAGAACATGAATCAAAGGTTGTTTGCAGTTTCTTCATAGGAAATTGTCTTCTGGCAACTAGATGTCTTGAACTTTATCAGGTGACATTGAGAAGCGACACGAAAGTGACTCCAAATAGCTCACCATGAAACACATATTCTGAAAGCTGTCTAGGAGATATAATTTCTCAAGATTATCATGTCTGTTTTTCTTCTCTCTGTCACATTTGATTCGAGATAGAGGGCATTTATGATGGACTAACCTTTTGGTCTCCTGGGATTTGTGTATGACATTTGACTGAAAGGTATACATATTTTTTCACAGCCGTGAACTTTTCACCAGGTTTGGTCCCCGGCAGGATGGTGAAGTAGGTAAAATTTGCTTCAGGGCGCTTCATCTGCATTTTGCTGATTTTGCTTTTCAGGTTTCTTGCATTTCTTTCCCAATTCCTTTTCTCAGCCCACCAGTAGTAATCTCACCATCTCCCACTCTTGCTTCCTCATCCTGACCCATAAACACATTCCTAGGTCTTTACAAGTAGGTTAGGAGATTGTATAATATGGGATCCAGAGGTTGCCTAAGACAGTGTCTACAAAGGTGAACTTCCCCTAGATGGGAAGGATGAATCTCGGTGCTAAGAAGGTGCTGGGGGAGTTTCCCCATGTCTCCTCCCTACCCTGCACCTTATTTCCAAGTCTAACACAGGCTTAGGTATAAGCTGGTTATGCCCTCCAATTCCAAGAGCTACATGAAAACATCTGTGGATATATTCCCTCTCCTCAGATATTCCAAAACCAAAACTATGCTAGGACAACACAGTGGCTTTTTGTTATTGCCTATGAGATGTTTCATGGTCTAAGGGAAAGGCTCAGCTCACACATGACCTGAAAGGACAGACTTTCTTATTTATTTATTTATTTATTTATTTATTTATTTCGAGATGGAGTCTTGCTCTGTCACCAGGCTGGAGTGCAGTGGCGCGACCTTGGCTCACTGCAAACTCCACCTCCCTTGTTGAAGTGATTCTCCTACCTCAGCCTCCCGAGTAGCTGGGATTACAGGCACACACCGCCACACCCAGCTAATTTTTGTATTTTCAGTAGAGATGGGGTTTCACCATGTTGGCCAGGATAGTCTCTATCTCTTGAGCTCGTGATCTGCCCGCCTCAGCCTCCCAAAGTGCTGGGATAACAGGTGTGAGCCACCGTGCCTGGCCTAAGACAGACTTTCTTAACCTATACTGTTGAATTTTCAGATGCCAACATTTCTAAGGAACGTGGAAAAAGGGAATAAGAGGCAAGGAAATGCTGAAAGGATTGGGGAGTAATATTCCCAAGGAAAGATTAAAAGGTTTGTCCTAAACAAGGAATTCCTGAAGGGCTTAATGATGAGCCTTAAATAAATGAAGGCATATTATGCAGAGAAATGACCATCTGCTCCTCATTTCTCCCTCATCTGAAATCCTACAGCACATATTGTCTGTAACATTCTTTCAGCCATCCATCATCTCCCACTTCATGACATGTCTTCTATTGTTGCTTTGAAAAGCCATTTAACTTTATCAAGTTAAACTTTATCACGAGCTTCTCTGTCTTATTCCCAATTAAGACCATTACTCCTTGAGGGCAGGGACCAGTTCCTATTATTCTTTCTATCTCTTTCAGTTCTGAGCACTAGACTTTACACATAGTAGATACTCAAAAATCACAATAAATAGGATTTTTTATTTGGTAATTGATACTAGGAAAAATAAGATCACCTCTGCTATCAGGGAATCTAAGTTAGACGGAAGAACATAAAACTGATCGGAAAGGGTCCAGGAGGCAGTATGACAAAGGAGAAAGAGAGTACCCTGAGGAGTGGAGTATTTCGGTACTTTGTAAACCTGAGCATACATACAAAATTACCACTTTTCAGCTGCATTATCTTAGTCAAAATAAAATTTAACTTTTTTTTTTTTTTTTTTTTTTTGAGACAGGGTCTCACTCTGTGTTCAGGCTGGAGTGCAGTGGCACGATTTCGGCTCACTGAAACCTCTGCCTCCCAGGTTCAAGTGATTCTCCCACCTCAGCCTCCCAGAGTAGCTGGGACTACAGGGACACATCACTGTGCCTGCCTAATTTTTGTATTTTTTGTAGAGATGTGGTGGTTTTGCCATATTGCCCAGGCTGGTCTCGAACTCCTGGCTTCAATTGATCCATCTTCATCAGCCTCCCAAAAAGCTGAGATTACAGGCGTGAGCCACTGTGCCTGGCCTAAAATTTAACTTCTTTTTTTGTTTGTTTGTTTTGTTTTGTTTTGTTTTATTGAGACGGAGTTTCTCTCCTGTTGCCCAGGCTGGAGTGCAATGGCGTGATCTCGGCTCACCGCAACCTCTGCCTCCCAGGTTCAGGCGATTCTCCTGCCTCAGCCTCCTGAGTAGCTGGGATTACAGGTGTGAGGTATGTGCCACCACGCCCAGCTAATTTTGTATTTTTAGTAGAGATGGGTTTCTCCATGTTGGTCAGGCTGCTCTTGAACTCCCGACCTCAGGTGATCTGCCCGCCTCAGCTTCCCAAAGTGCTGAGATTACAGGTGTGAGCTACTGCATCCTGCCCTAAAATTTAACTTCTCAACCTCAATTTCCTGACTGAAAAAATTGAGATAATAATGACTACTATGCATAACTGCTTAGAGACTAAATAAGGTGAATATGTGCAAAGCACCTGCTCACAGTAGCCATGTAGTCACATGGACTTTGGAGTCAGCAGCTTATATTTGAATCACGGTTTTGTCCCTTACAGACTGTGGGACTTCGATGAAGTTAGTTTATACTAAGCCCTCTCCATAGGGCGTATGCCGAGTAAATGACTTTTTAACTTTACTTCATCCTCTTCATTTACATAGGGCATACACCAAGCAACCAATGGAATCCTCTAGAGGATATTTAAACTCTAGACAGTATTCTGTAACAGGGTCCTTGAGCCCCTATACTCTGACCCGCTCCCACACTGTGGAGTGTACTTTCATTTTCAATAAACCTCTGCTTCTGTTACTTCATGCTTCCCTTGCTTTGTTTGTGCATTTTGTCCAATTCTTTGTTCAAGATGCCAAGAACCTAGATACCCTCCACCAGTAACAGAGACTATGGAATGAAGGGCTTAGGTTTGGGTTTCTTTTTCTGTGGTCTGGCATAATGTCTTACAAAATAGGCACTAAATTATTATTTCATTAAAATGTGGAGGATTATATGGCCACTGGAACAGAGTATAAGCCAGGTCAGAGATATAAGGCAGGGCTGGAGACAGACACATGGATAGAACAGCCAAAAATACAGGGGAAAAGAAACAAAATCAGAGAAGAAGATAGAAGTGGGAATAGTGAAAGATAAAGAGACACATAGAGGGAAGGCAGCTAATGCTTTTATTTGAAGATATGCAGTTCCCTTCTACATGTAAGTCCCTTCTCTGAAAATTTCATTTCTGTTCTGTTTTCATTGCTGAAACTCCTCTAAGCAATGCCTTACTTGTGAGCTAGCCCCAACATATCTCCTGCACATATTCTTCTGAGAGAGAACATGGGAATTTGCTGGTTAGTTTAGAGTCTTTGCCTGAAGCCCATTAGAGCCATAATTGCACTCACTGTAATCTTCTCACAAGGTGCAGTGTGCCATTATGTCAGCCTACAAGGTGACAGTCGTCATCATAAACAAACCTCTTTATGACAATTGCCGAAAAGCAATCTCTGTCTCTCAAAGGTCCATCGCTTCATTAATGAACTTGTAATCCCAAGCAAACCTGTTTATCTGATTTGTAGATGTTTCTGTCTCCTCAACAGACCCATACATTTCTATGCCAGTCTCAGGGATCTTCTGGCTTGTCTGACAATAATAAGATTGAGAATGGTTATCATTGATCTTCAGTTCCACACCCTGAAACCCACAAGACCGTCTCTGGGGAACTGAAAAGTCATGCTCTGTTGCTTTCAAATGTTTTTAAAACACACAACCATTCATGGCAGACCCCAAGTGTCCAACAATATGAGTAAGACTCCCTGAGAGAGGTCACACTGAGTCAAGATTCTACATTAACCCTATAAGCTGCTTTATTCTAGCACCAGCACAAATAAAGAATGTGTAGAGAATTTTTTTTTTACTTCTGAGGTTATTAAATCTAGTAAAGCTAACCATATACCCATTGTTTCCAAGACAAATGTTTTCACTGTTTCAACCCAATTTAAGTGACCATCAACATTATCTTTCTCAAGAAGATGGCAATATCTTTCTAACAGGTGTCCCTGAATTCACTTTTTCCTAATGCTGATCAGTTCTCCACTCAGCAGCCTAAGCGATCTTAAAAATGTAACCTGGATGATGTCATTTACTTGCTTACAAATTGTAAGTTGCTTCTCATTCAAGTCAGTAACCCATAGGTCCTTTCTGGACCCTCACATGTGCCGTTCCATCTGCCTGAAAGGTTCTTCCTTCCACTCTTCACCCAACTAACATTTACCCTTCAGAACTTAGTTTAAAGTTTGCCTCCTCAGAGGTTGCAGTGGGCCGAGATCATGCCACTGCACTCCAGCCTGGGCAACAGAGCAAGACTCCATTTCAAAAATAAATAAATAATAAAATTTGCCTCCTTTATACAGCTTTCCTGATTAAGCACTCTTTCCTCATTTATACTCTCTCACATTTATCTGAAGCTGAGATTGTATATTTATTTGCATGTTTATTTATTTATGGTGTATTTTTCCAACCTAAATATAAGTTCTATGAGGACAAAGAATGTATCTATTTGTTCACTGTATACCAGTACCTGGCACTAGCAGATGTTTAATAAGTATCTATTGAAAGAACAAATAAGTAAACAAATGCAGCCATTGGTAATCAAGGCTTCAGAAATATTAACTAGTATGAATAAATGTTAGGATATAATATCTGATGGATAAATATCAGATAATCATGTCCATCCTGGCTAACATGGTGAAACCCCATCTCTACTAAAAATACAAAAAAATTAGCTGGGCGTGGTGGTGGGTGCCTGTAGTCCCAGCTACTCTACTCGGGAGGCTGAGGCAGGAGAATGATGTGAACCTGGGAGGCGGCGCTTGCAGTGAGCCGAGATCGCACCACTGCACTCCAGCCTGGGCAACAGAGCAAGACTCCATCTCAAAAAAAAAAAAAAATTAGATAAAAATTACATGTAGACTGTAATTACAAATTTAAAATGTGCATATGCATAAATACCTATCTTAGAAAAATGACTAGACAAACACATCAAATATAATACTTTTTCTCTTTGCAGTGAATAATGAGTAATTTTACTTCCATAATTACCCTTTTGTAGTATTTCCAGATTTTTTGCATTAAACATGTATTACTTTAATAGAAATACTATTTTTAATCAGCTATAATCCTTTCACAGCTCCCAGTCTTCTCCCACCAGGCTCACTTCTTCATTAGTTTCTTTTTACCAAACACCATCTGCTCTCTTCTGGCTTTCCACCTTGGCTCCTGCTAATCTTCTTGCCTGGAGTAGCCTCTCCTTCCACCTGAATACACCTTTCGCAGAGACCACTCCTGCTCAACAAACATCTAGCCCCCATGCATATGTGTGAGGCCTGGTGTCCAATTCTGACCAATTAGATGAAGGTAGAAGTCATGACTGCTACTTCCAGGCCTAGACATAAAATCGTCCCATAGAATCTTCCAGCCCTCTCTTCCCCTTGGTGATCTTGGAGGCCAGGTATTATAGACTGCATACTTACAAGATCACGTACAGTGTTACTTGGGTGAGTACTGACCAGAAAGAGCCCCTCAATTCCCATCAAACTGTGACACAAGCAACAAATAAACAATTAGTTTGTTAAGTTCATATTATTAGGGGTTTGTTTGTTGCTGCAGTTAACATTAATTACTCGAACAATATATCTGTCTATCCTTCAGGGTTAAGATCAAGTATTACCACTCCCAAGAGATCTTTCCCTAATCATTAAAATATCCATTCTTGTACATACTTGACACTAGATCTGATCTGAGTCATTCTTGCTTCATATCTGACTGTGCATTTCAGTTTTTTGTTTGTTTGTTTGTTTTTTGAGACAGAGTTTCACTCTTGTCACCCAGGCTGGAGTGCAATGGCACGATCTCAGCTCACTGCAACCACCGTCTCCCTGATTCAAGTGATTCTCCTGCCTCAGCCTCCCAAGCAGCTAGGATTACAGGGGTGCACCACCATGCCCAGCTAATTTTTGTATTATTAGTAGAGACAGGGTTTCAACATGTTGGCATCTGGTCTCGAACTCCTGACCTCGGGTGATCTGCCCACCTCAGCCTCCCAAAGTGCTGTGATTACAGGCGTTAGGTTAGCCACCACGCCTGGCCGCATTTTAGCTTCACAATTAAAATTTAAGCTCTTGGAAAAGTTTCTTTGAAGTCTGTTAAGTCTTTTGCATTACCTACATACGGTCAATTAGGTGGACAATAAAGACAAGAAAGGAAGAAGGAACTGGTTGTTTGACACTGGGAAACAATCCATTCATGTCGATCAATTGAGCAGCCCAGGGTAAATGATTGTTTTTGGCATAGCAAAATTCATGAAAAATAGGACACAGAGGTGGAAATATCTGAGGGCAAGCAGAGAATGGGAAATATGGGAGAAATAAAATTTGTAATTTTAAAGTAATTTTAGTAACCTCTGGGGAAAATTGATTCAGTGCATATTTATTGAACATATACTCTATGCCAAGTGTTGCAGTAGGATGTTTGTTTTGCATACATTAGTCCTCACAACAGTACCATAAATTTGGTTTTGCTATACTGGTTATACAGACAAGAAAATTGAGCTAGAATGTTCAAAAGACTTTTCCAAGATCACACAGCTATTAAATAACAAACCTATTCGTAACACCAAAACAGTCCCTCATTCAATCATCTCCTCAAAAAATATTTATTGAAAACCAACTATATGCCAAGTACTTTTCTTGGCACTGAGAAACAGACAAAATCTTTCCTCTTATAAAGCCTTCATTTTAGGACAAAGAGACATAAAATAAATACATGTATTTTTAAATATCATAATGTTTAAAACATAATATTGTGTGAATAAGTGCTATGGTGAAAAATAAAGTTCAGAAGAGGATGGGGTGGGAGGATATGGGCGAGTGGAGGTTACAGTATTAAATAAGGTGGTCAAGGGAGACCTGAGACAGTGAAATTTGAGTAACTTCCTTAACTAGATAAGAGAGTGAACTATGTAGATAACCAGCAAGGGCAAAAACGCTGAGGTGGGAACCTGTGGGTCCCAACTGAGGAATAATGAGGTCAGTGTGGTTGGAGTAAAGTGGGAAATGGGGCAAAGAGGAGGAGATGATGAGGTCATAGAGATTATGTGAGCTCAGACCATGCCAAGTCTTGTAAGCTTTAACTGAGTGAGTTCTAAAGATACTCCCAGGTTTTCTTTTTTTCCCCCCTCATAAAAAGAAACAGATGGCCGGGCACAGTGGCTCACGCCTGTAATCTCAACACTTTGGGGGGCCGAGGCGTATGGATCACCTGAGGTCAGGAGTTCAAGACCAGCCCGGCCAAGGTGGTGAAACCCTGTCTCTACTAAAAATACAAAAATTAGCTGGGCATGGTGGCAGGCGCCTGTAATCCCAGCTACTTGGGAGGCTGAGGTAGGAGAATTGCTTGAACCTAGTGGGTGGAAGTTGCACGCCAGCCTGAGCCATAGGGCAAGACTCCATATCAAAAAAAAAAAAAAAAGAAAGAAAAGAAATATTCCTAGCTTTCAACAAATAACAAATGACCTGGCTCAAATCTTGAAAGAATCAATTTATTTATTTATTTATTTATTTATTTATTTATTTATTTATTATTTGTTTGTTTTAATTACTTTTTTTTTTTTGAGACAGTGTCTTGCTCTGTCACCCAGGCTGGAGTGCAGTGGCGCCATCTCGGCTCACTGCAACCTCCGCCTCCCGGGTTCAAGCGATTCTCCTGTCTCAGCCCCCAAGTAGCTGGGATTACAGGCACCTACTACCACACCCAGCTAATTTTTGTATTTTTAGTAGAGACGGGGTTTCACTATGTTGACCAGGCTCATCTTGAACTCCTGAGCTCAGGCAATCTGCCCGCCTCGGAATCGCAGTGTTTTAGGATTACAGGTGTGAGCCACTGCGCCCAGCCTGGAAAGAATTACTTTAGATCTGCTGTTGAGATTAAACTTCATAAGAGGAAAGGCCAGAAACAAAAGATCAATTAAGAGGCTGCAATACTAATCCAGGTAAGAAATTACAGCAACCTGAACCACCTGGTTGTTGACTTTGTACATAGTTGGAGTGCTGGAGCTTTTAAGATTTGTTGGTGGATCTGTTGGAGTATGTGAGAAAAAGGCACAAAGATGGCTCCAAGATTTTGAGGTTGATCAACTGGAACAATGGGGTTGCTGTTTACTGAAAAGTAAAGACTGAGGAAAGAACAGGTTTGAATAAGAAGTTCAAGTGTATCCTGAAGCTCTCAGATCATAAAAAATTATTGCTAGACCTAAGAAATGAAATAGCAACACAACAATAGTAGGGGACTTCAATACTCCACTGGCAGCACTAGACAGGCCATCAAGACAGTAAGTCAACAAAAAGACAATGGACTTAAACTATACCCTAGAACAAATGCTCTTAACAGATATTTACAACATTCTTCCCAACAACTGCAGAAAATACATTTTTCTCATCAGTATATGGAACATTCTCCTAGACAGACCATATGATAGGCCACAAAACAAGTCTCAATAAATTTAAGAAAACCAAAATTATATCAAGAATTTTCTCAGACCACAGTGGAATAAAACTGGAAATTAATTCCAAAGGGAACCCTAAAACTATACAAATACATAGAAATTAAAATCTGCTCTTGAATGTTTGATGCATTAACAATGAAATGAAGAAGGAAATTTATAAATTGTTTGAAATGAATAATAATAGTGACACAACATATCAAAACCACTGGGATACAGCAAAAGTGGTGCTAAGAGGAAACTTCATAATGTTAAATGCCTACACCAAAAAGTCTGAAAGAATACAAATAGACAACCTAATGTCACACCTCAAGGAACTAGAGAAGCAAGAACAAACTAAACTCAAACCCACCAGATGAAAAGAAATAACAAAGATCAGAGCAGAACTAAATGAAATTGAAACAAAAAAAATACAATACAAAAAATAAATAAAATGAAAAGCTGGTTCTTTGAAAAGATAAACAAAATTGATAGACCATTAATGAGATTAATCAAGAAAAGGAGACAGAAGATCCACATAAGCTCAATCAGAAATGAAACTGGAGATATTGCAACAGATGCCACAGAAATACAAATGATCATTCAAAGCTTTGTGAGGACCTTTATGCACACAAACTAGAAAATCTAGAGGAAATGGATAGATTTATGGAAATATACAACCCTCCTAGATTAAATCAGGAAGAAGTAGAAAGCCGGAACAGACCAATAACAAGCAGCAAGACTGATTCAGTAATTTTAAAAAATTGCCAACAAAAAAATGTCTAGGACCAGATGTATTCAAAGCTGAATTCTACCATACATTCAAAGAAGAATTGGTACCAATCCTACTGAAACTATTCCAAAATATAGAGAAAGAGGGAATTCTCCCTAAATCATTCTATGAAGCCAGTATCAACCTAACACCAAAACCACTAAAGGACATAACAACAACAACAAACTACAGACCAATATCTCTGATGAACATAGATGCAAAAATCCTCAACAAAATACTGTACTAACTGAATTCAACAGCACAACAAAAAGATAATACATCATGATCACATGGGTTTCATCCAAAAAATGCAGGGATTATTTAACATATGCAAGCCAATAAATGTGATACATCACATAAACAGAATTGTTTTTAAAGAAAATCATATGATTGTCTCAATAGATGCAGAAGAAGCATTTGATAACATCCAGCATCCCTTTCTGACAAAAACCCTCAATAAAATAGGAATAGAAGGGGTTCATCTCAAAGTAATAAAAGCCATATATGACAAACCCATAGCCAACATCTACAGAATGGGGAAAAGTTGAAAGCATTCCCCCTGAGAACTGGAACAAGACAACATAGTACTTGAAGTCATAGCCAGAGCAATTAGACAGGAGAAAGAAATAAAGGGCATCCAAATTGGAAAAGAGGAAGTCAAACTGTCACTGTTTGCTGATGATACAATCATACACCTAGAAAACCCTAAAGACTCATCCAAAAAGCTCCTAGATCTGATAAACAAATTCAATAAAGTCTCAGGATACAAAATCGATGTACATAAATCAGTAACACTGCTATACACCAACAATGGCCAAGCTGAGAATCAAACCAAGAACTCAATCCCTTTTACAACAGCTGCAAAAATAAAATAAAATAAAATAACTTAGGAATCTACTTAACCAAGGAGGTGAAAGATTTCTACAAGGAGAACTACAAAATACTGCTGAAAGAAATCATAGATGACACAAAGAAAGAAAAACACATCCCCATGCTCATGGATGAGAAGAATCAATATTGCGAAAATGACCATACTGTCCAAAGCAATTTACAGATTCAATGCAATTCTGATCAAAATACCATCATCATTCTTCACAGAACCAGAAAAAACAATCCTAAAATTCAAATGGAACCAAAAAATAGCATACATAGCCAAACAAAAAGAACAAATCTGAAGGCATCACATTATCTGACTTCAAATTATAATATATGGCTATAGTTACAAAAACAACGTGGTACTGGTATAAAACTAGGCACATAGACCAATGGAACAGAATGAGAACCCAGAAATAAAGCCAAAACTCACAGCCATCTGATCTTTGACAAAGCATACAAAAACATAAATTGGAGAAAGGACACCCTAATTCAATAAATGGTGCTGGGGAAACTACCAAGCCACATATAGGAGAATAAAACCGGATCCCCATCTCTCACCTTATGCAAAAATCAACTCAAGATGAATCAAAGACAAAAACCTAAGACCGGAAACCATAAAAATTCTAAAAGATAACATCAGAAAAACTCTTCTGAATATTGGTTTAGGGAAAAAATTCATGACTAAGATCCTCAAAACAAATGCAACAAAAACAAAAGTAAGTAAATGGGACCTAATTAAAGTAAAATGCTTCTGCACAGTAAAAGAAATAATCAGCAGAGTAAACAGACAACACATAGAGTGGGAGAAAATATTTGCAAACTATGCATCTGACAAAGGGCTAGTATCCAGAATCTACAATGAACTCGAACAAATCAGAAAAAAAAAATCCCATTATTTTAAGTGAAGTAACACAGGAATGGAAAACCAAGTATCATATGTTCTCACTTATAAGTGAGAGCTAAGCTATGAGGATGCAAAGGCATAAGAATGATATAATGGACTCTGGGGGTTCGGGGAAGAAGGTTGGGATGGGGGCAATAGGGATGGGTACAGTATACACTCCTTGGGTGACAGGTGCACTAAATTCTCATTAATCACCACAAAAGAGCTTATCTATGTAACTAAAACCAACCTGTATCCCCAAAAATACTGAAATAAAAAATTTTAAGTTAGAATTAAAAAAATTCAAAAAAGAAGTTCAGGCATTTGGGTTTGGACATCATAGATTTGACATATATTTTTGCTATCCAAATGGAGCCATTGAGTAGGAGTCAGACATATGACTCCAGATATTAAGGAGAGGTTTAGACTAAAGATACAAATTTGGGCTTGCCAGCAGATACATGGTGCTTCGGACCACGAGCCTGATTAAAGGCAATAGTGTAAATGTAGGATAGGTTGTTAGAATCGAGTGTAAATAGAGACTAATGATGGTGCAGAATTGAGCCTAGTGTGTTTCCAACCTTAGAGTTTGTGGAGATAAGAAGGGAGACTGGGAAGGAGCCATCAATGAAATAAGAGGATAACCAGAAAAATCATAGTGTCCCCAAAGCCAAGTGAGGAATACACATCAAGGAAAAGAAAGTGATCAGCTGGCTCAAGTGCCGCTAATAGTCACAAGACACAGAGGGAAAATTAGCTATTATATTTAGTAACATGGACGTCATTGTTGGCACTTAAAAGAGGAGTGTTGATGGAATAGTTCAAATGGAAGCTTGATTGACCATGATTTAAGAGACAATATAAGAAGAAAAAATTGCAGGCAGTAAATGTAGGTGACTATTTTGAAGTGTTTTGCTATAAAGGGGAGCAAAAAATGAGACAGAAGTTACAGAGGCATGTGGTCTCAAGAAAATATTTTTCAGATGGGAGAAATACTACGTTTGCCTTCTGATGAAAATGCTCTGTGAAAGAAGAAAAAAACTGATGATATAGGGGAAAGCAAAGAATTGATCAAGTATATTCTCAAGTGGGCAAGAAAGGATGGGATCTAGCACACAACTCAGCCCTTGAGATAGAATCCTGAACTGTGTATCCAGAATAACTGTAACAGGAGGGCACAGATACAGGTGAGAGGTGGTTGTTGTGATGGGAGGTTGGTAAAGTTCTCTTTCGAGTGATTTGGTTTCTTGAAAAAATTGGAAGTAAGGTAATCAGCGGAGTATCAGCATGGGGATGATTACCAGAGATTTAAAAGAGAGAAGATAGTATGAAATAGTTGTCCAGAAGACAGCACAGGTACGTTGCCTAGAGTTGACAGAAATTTGGATTTAACTAACGAATAGGGTTTTGCCCAGGTTAGTTCAGTTTGAAGAGAGATAGGCAACGGAATTGAGGAAATATGCAAGGGGGTGATTATGATGTGGCTAAGGATGGAAATGATGACTTGAAGGGGATGAGTGACAAAAAAAATGTGGTTGTAGAAATGTATTGCAGGTTCTAATGTGGTAAAGAATTGTGCTGGGGTAACAGAGGCAGTAAAAAAGACAGGAGGAAATTGGAGAGGGGGATATTATGGAGGCAATGGAGATATTGGTAACAGCAGGTGCTATAACAGGTGGAACCCAAGATCATCAGAGAAGAGAGAGGCAAGGAAGTGAGCAGACAGTGAAGCAGATGCTGTGGGTGTCCTCCTAGATCTCCTTGGTCCACTCTGGACGTCACACTAGACAATTCTCATAAATGCTGATGGCTTCCTGTATCTCTCTGCCTGGAGGGTATTTTCTGGCCACAGGCATTTCCTTGGTTTACAGTATGTGGAGGATTCATGCTCCAGGAGAGAACCTTAAGCAATTAGGAAAATAAATAAATACCCCAACTGTCTTGCTTCTCTGGCATGGAGTTCTGCACTATGTTCTACAATCTCTTAGAAGGTGCTAGTGAGATTCAGCCTCAGTTCTCACACCAGAAACTCATTCATTAATCCATCTGTTTTTGGCTTTTCTTTCTTTGTCTTGCTTTCTTAACTGGACTTACCAAATGAATCACCTACACCAAATACTTGTCTCAGGTATGGTTTAGGAAAACCCAATTTATTTATTTATTTATGTATTTTTTGAGACAGAGTCTCGCTCTGTCGCCCAGGCTGGAGTGCAGTGGCACGATCTCGGCTCACCTCAAGCTCCACCTCCCGAATTCACACCATTCTTCTGCCTCAGCCTCCGAGTAGAGTAGCTGGGACTACAGGCACCCACCACCATGCCTAGCTAATTTTTTTGTATTTTTAGTAGAGATGGGGTTTCTCCATTTTGGTCAGGCTGGTCTCAAACTCCCGAACTCAGATGATCCGCCTGCCTCGGCCTCCCAAAGTGCTGGGATTACAGGCATGAGCCACTGTGCCAGGCCTATTTATTTATTTTTTTAATTTAATTTTTTTTTTGAGACAGAGTTTCGCTCTTGTCGCCCAGGCTGGGGTGCAGTGGCATGATCCTAGCTCGCTGCAACCTCCACCTCCTGAGTTCAAGTGATTTTCCTGCCTCAGCCTCCCAAGTAGCTGGGATTACAGGCATGCACCACTATGCCCAGCTAATTTTTGTATTTTTAGTAGAGATGGGGTTTTGCCATGTTGGCCAGGCTGGTCTTGAACTCCTGACCTCAGTTGATCCACCCGCCTCAGCCTCCCAAAGTGCTGGTATTACAGGCGTGAGCCACCTCACCTAGCCAGAAAACCCAACTTAAGGTAGTTGAAATTTTGGAAGGACAAGTCTTGTGGACGTTGAAATTGCCAACGAATAATCAGACAATTCTCAATTATATATGAAGATGGTATTATTCACAGCTCTATATTTTAGAAGTAAAAATCTTGTTTTTGTGTATATTGGTGGTGGGGGGAGCAAACTGCTATTATATTACCATTGCAGATTGGTTAAATACAGCATAGAATGGTTTTAATGAAACCCAATGTCGTTTTTCACAATGATTATAGCTATAGATACAGCATAGTCATTAAAACACATTCATGCTATGTGCACATCTCTCTCTCTCTCTCTCTCTCTATATATATATATATATACACACACACACGTATATGTGTTTTTTAAGAAAATTATTTAGCAAGTATGTATTATTTGTGTAATACAAGTTTAAAAAACAGTAACAGAGTTTTTTACCACCAGTCTGGGGAAGGCCCTACACTGTGTGAGCTTGGAACTCAGTAATGTCACGTATAAGATAAGGAGAAATTATTGTAACCAGTTGTCCCAGTTTGCCCTTAATCTGAGGGGTTCCCTGGAATGCTACTAGATTTTCAGTGCTAAAACCAGGCAAACTGAGATGGTCCATCTCATGTGGAAATATTTATGCTCTTTTCCTTGTCCCTTCCAATAAATGGACAAATGACAAAATAGAATATCTTGGAGTTTTGGACAGAAAAGCATGATAGAAACAGAAGAGATCATTATTATTCAGGAAACATGATTTTTATTTTCTGGCTGTAAAGATCCAGGGATGAAATCAACACATTTGGTTGATAATCCCCTTCACATGTGCATGCTAGTTTGACTTTCATTTTCATCTGCAGGGAGTCTTTAACAGCTGTTACTGTCAGGCCTTTGCACTTGGCTTCCAAACTATAAGAACCACACAAGAGCAAGAATATTCTGAGAATATAGTTGCAAGGGCTTAAGTAAAAATAGCTCACCAGCATTATTATATAGAAATTCACAGCCTCTCTTTTCCTTCTCTCTCAGTCTCTTGCTCTCTTGGTTTCTCTCCCATGGGTACCAGGCAGAGATTCCAGAATGAGCACCGCTGCGCCTGTTTGGTATGCACACCATGCAGACAGTCCAGACAGAAGCCTCTCATTTCATTGTTCATTAGTACTCTCTGTTAAATAATGTTTAATGTTATCTAAGAAGTTTAATGGCATCATTATTGGAAATATTACAAAGACAAAAGGAAAAAAGTCATCCTTCTTGTATTTTCTGGACGTGTCACAAGCCTGCACATCTCAAGACTTGAGACCGTTAGCTATAGAAATAACACCTGTGCAATTTTCTTTCATTTACTCCAATTATATATGCTCTCCTTCTGTCCTGAAAGAATGAGTTGACCACATCTCCATTTAAAGCAGGCTCTCCAGACCCTTCTCAAACACACTTGTATGGGGATTCAACTTTGGATGAGGGAAGTCTAAGGGTGCTAAACTTTGCCATGTTTAGAAGAACCCAAAGCAAATAGAAAAAAACGGCCTGAGCTGTCTCAGAACAATTAAGTGAAAATCTCTTGTGTGGATCCTGGGCATTGGTATGTTTAAACATTTCACCAGATGGTTATAGTGTGAAGTTTGTTCCAGGCCCTTTTCATATCTCAGCTCAATACCTGCTGCATTCATTCATTCATTCACTCATTCATAACTAATTTATTGAGTATCCTCTATGAGTCTAGCACTCTTCTATGCCCTATAGAAGATAGAAAAGAAGCGGAAGATACAATTCCAACCCTTAGGAGAGTTATAAACCAGAGGTGGAAACAAGCTAAGCACATAGGTGAAGTGCCCTATAAAAGATAAAATTGGAATCAGTGAGAGTAATCAGGGAATACTTTATAGAGTAGGTTATATTTAACAATGAGAATTTAATTCCTAAAGCCAATAGACCCGGGCCTGACCAGATTCCACAGTATCTAGATCTATAAATCTATGCAAGTTATTTTCTTCTTTGAGGCTTGTTTTTCCCCCATTTACAAACTAGCCTCGAAAGTTCACAAAGATCATCTTAGATAACATATGGGAACAAGCTTTTGTAAACTCTCAAGTGCTACTAGAGGTTTTATTAGTGATTGTATACTAAATATAGGGCCACATTTCATATTATCTGTCGCCATCCTAGCTATCAAAACTTATTTTCATTTCTAACTTTAAAACCTAAGCCCTTTTCTTTATTTGAATGTTCATCTATAACTGGACTGATCTAATGTGCTTTCCTAAAACCTGCCACATATATTCCCATCGTCATATCTTTGCTGATACCGCTTCCTCCTAGAAATATCTTTTGCCCCAACTCCCTAATTCTTATTCAAATTGCTCCATTCAATTTATTGACAACTTGAACATCACGTATTTTTTTTAACTATGCTAACTCGCATTGATTTCACTCTCCTGAAAACTTACAGCCATTATTATACTGCATCATAATATGTCTTGGTTGTTTTATTTTTTCATGTTTCTGTCATGTCTCATCAACTGGTTTATAAGCTCTTTGAAGAACATGTACCATGGGCTGCATTGCTTTGCTCAATTACAAAGACTTGTGGCAAATAGAGGTTTAGTACATACTTGGAAGGATAGAAAAGAAGAAAGGAAGGGAAGAAGGAAGAAAAGAAGGAAAGGAGGAAGGGAAAGTGTAAGGGGGGGGGGGAAATGATGAGGGAAGGTACAAGAATTGGAAGGAAGAAGAAGACTTATTCTTCTACTTGAACTGAGATTTCCTAAGTTTTTAACCCTTGATTTAGTGGCTTTAGCACCCACACAGTTTTAGGTGCCGATCTCATCAAGAGGAATGTCTACTCATTGCCCTTCACATAAAACTGCAATAGCCTCTTGCTCTAAACATCTTTTACCTATTTTTTCCCTGAAATCTTGCCTCTTCCTCTAGTTTGATATTTTAAGCTTCACTTGTACAAAGGGCTAAGTGAGGCTTATTTCTTCTACCTCTACTTCTTTCCCTTATTTTGAGAATGAGGAGAGGGAAGTCTGATGATAGCTTCCTGGCAGGAATATTTGAGATGCCTGATCTTTGACTCATACTACACTCAAAGTTTGATGAAATCCAAAATATGACTTTTTTATGCTTCAGAATTTTTGTGCCTTGTCTAAAAAAAATTGCCTACATCAAGGTTACAAATATTTTCCTTTACGCTTTCTTTCCTGTTTTATAATTTTAGTATTTATATTTAAGTCTACAATCTACTTTGAATTAGTTTTTTTTTTTTTTTTTTGAGATGGAGTCTTGCTCTGTTGCCCAGGCTGGAGTGCAGTGGTGCAATCTCAGCTCACTGCAAGCTCTGCCTCCCAGGTTCACACCATTCTTCTGCCTCAGCCTCCCAAGTAGCTGGGACTACATGTGCCTGCCACCATGACTGGCTAATTTTTTGTATTTTTAGTAGACACAGGGTGTCACCGTGTTAGCCAGGATGGTCTCAATCTCCTGACCTTGTGATCTGCCTGCCTCGGCCTCCCAAAGTGCTGGGATCACAGGTGTGAGCCACCGCACCCAGCCTGAATTAGTTTTTATGTATGGTGTGAGATAGAGGTTGCAATTTATTTTTTGTTTGTTTTTTCCCTAGGGATATCAAGTTCCTCCAGCACCGTTTATTGAAAACATCCTTTTTAAAATTGATTTGCCTTGGCAGTCTTGTTAAAAATAAGTTGACCTGCCTGGGTGTGGTGGTTCACATCTGTAATCCCAGCACTTCGGGAGGCCAGGGCAGGTGGATCACGAGGTCAAGAGATCGAGAGCATCCTGGCCAACATGGTGAAACCACATCCCTACTAAAAATACAAAAATTAGCTGGGCATGGTGGCACATGCCTGTATGGGAGGCTAAGGCAGGAGAAT
Source organism: Gorilla gorilla gorilla (assembly GCF_029281585.2). NCBI lineage: Eukaryota > Metazoa > Chordata > Mammalia > Primates > Hominidae > Gorilla > Gorilla gorilla. The sequence continues at coordinate 47,903,461 of NC_073224.2, read as the reverse complement.
CACTTGAACCTGGGGGGCAGAGATTGCAGTGAGCTGAGATGGCGCCGTTGTGCTCCAGCCTGGGTGACAGAGTCAGACTCCATCTCAAAAAAAAAAAAAAAAAAAAAAAAAGTTGGCCCTTTATCTTTAGTTATATTTCTAGATTCTGTTCTATTCCATTGGTCAATGCCTCTATACTTATATCTCTATCACTCTGTCTTGATTACTTTATAGTGAGTCTTAAAGTCAGGTACTTTGAGTCATAAAACTTTATTCTTTTTAAAAATGGTTTGAATATTCTGGAGTTTTTTACATCCATATAAATATTAGAATCAGCTTGTAAACTGTTACTTAAAAAATCTTAGTGGAAATTTTGAATAAAGTACAGTTGAATTTTTAGATCAATATGGGGAGAACTAACATCTGAACAACGTTGAGTTTTCTAGTTCATAAACATGTCTCTTCATTTTTAGATCCTTTATAATTTTTCTCAGCAATGTTTTACGTTTTTCAGGGTAGAGTTCTTGCACTTATTTTGTTAAACATATCTTTGAATATTTTATATTTTTCATGCTATTGTTAATAATATCACTTTTTCAATTTTTTTCATTATTCATTGCTAGTATTTAGAAATAACATTGATTTTTCTGCATTGATTTTGAATCTTGAAACCTTGGCAAGCTTATTTAATAATGCTAGTAATGTTTTTACAAATACTTAAGAGTTCTTTGTTCATAATCATGTCATTTGTGGATTAAGACAACTTCACTTCTTTTTTCCAATCTGTATTCCTTTATTGCTTTGTTTATTATTTCCACTGTGATGTTGGATAAAGACGGTGAGAGCAGATATTCTCGATCTTAGGGAAAAATTGATCAATATTACACCGTTAAGTATGATTCCAGCTTTCGTAGATATATTTATCAGATTAAGTTAGATTGCTTGTAAGTTTTCTGGGAAGCTTTTATTTTTTCAATATGTCATGAATTGGTGTTGACTTTTTCTGAATCTATCGAGATATTCACAATTGTTACCTTTCATTCTGTTAATATGTTAAATTACATTGATCCTCAAATGTTAAACCAACCTTGCATTTCCAGTATAAATTTCATTTTGTGGTTTATAATCTTCTTTATATCTTGTAGAATCAGTTTGCTACATTTTGTTAAGAATATCTGCAGCTGTGTTTAGGAAGGAGTGTGTTTTCTTTTGCAATCTCTTTTTCTGGCTTTGGTTTAGTAATAATGTTGGCTTCATATTTGAGCAGGAAAGCCTTCTGAACTGTTTGTGTTGGATTGGTATTACTTCTATTTTGTATAATTGATAAAATTTAACCAATTTAGACCTGGTGTGTTCTTTGTAAACATATTTTTGACTATGAATTCAATTTCTTAAGTAGATGTAGGGCTTTTCAAGTGTTCTATTTCTTCTTGTATCAGTTCTCATAATATGAGTCTTCCAGGGTGTTTTTTCATTTCAACTGAGTTGTTTAATTTATTGAAATAAGATTGTTCTAATATTTTAGATTTTTTTTTCTCAAAGGGAAATGCTTAGGATTTATTAAGTGAAAAAAACAACGCATCTGATTGTCTTTTTAATGTTTGGAGAGTCTCTAGTGATTATACATGCTCATTCATTTTAATATTGGTGATTTGCCTTTTCTCATGTTTTTTCATGGTTATTCTAGCAACACATTTAATAATTTTATTATCTTTTAAAAGAATCAGCTTTTAGCTGTACTGATTGTTTTTCTTTTTCTTTCTTTCTTTTTTTTTTTTTTTTTTTTGAGATGGAGTCTCGCTCTGTCGCCCAGGCTGGAGTGCAGTGGCACAATCTCAGCTCACTGCAAGCTCTACCTCCTGGGTTCACACCATTCTTCTGCCTCAGCCTCCCGAGCAGCTGGGACTATGGGTGCCCGCCACCACGCCTGACTAATTTTTTTGTATTTTTAGTAGAGACAGGGTTTCACCATGTTAGCCAGGATGGTCTCGATCTCCTGACCTGGTAATCCGCCTGCATCAGCCTCCCAAAGTGTTGGGATTACAGGCATGAGCCACTACTGATTGTTTTCTGTTATTTTATTCCTGCTTTATTTATTTCAACTATTATTTTGTCTTTATACTGACTTTGAAATTAGTTCTTTTTTTTAGCTTCACAGCAGATCATTGATATTAGACATTTCTTTTCTAATATAAATATTTATATGTTTTTTGAAGTAGTGGTTTAAGTCTTTCCCATAAATTGTAATATATTATGATTATATTATTATTAGGTTAAAAATATTTTCTAATTGCTTCCTGATTTCTTCTTTGACACATGGGTTTTTTGAGGTTTCCTTTGTTCTTTTGAGATTTTTACTTTCCAAATATTAGGGGATTTTCCAGAATTTTTTAAAATTTATTTTTAATTTAACTATGTTGTGGTCAGAGAACATACTCCTAATTATTCCAATTTATTTAAATTTATTAAGACTATTATTATTGTCTTGTTTATGCCCTATCTTAATGTTTATCTGTACTTTAAAAGAATATACATGCATCCATTTTGTGTATAGTATGCTAGAAGATTCAATTATGTTAAGGTAGTCGATAATGGTGTTCAGATCTTTTATAGGATTGCAGATGTTCTTTTTACTTGGTCTATCCATTGCCAAGTGAGGGGTTTAGAAATTTTCAATTATAATTATGCAAGTGTCAAGTTTTCCAACCACATTTAGAAGTATACAACTTTTCTCTTTAATTGACTCTTTTATCATTGTAAAATATTTCCTTTTGTCTTCAATAACATTTCTTGCTCTCACATCTACTTTGCCTTCATTCACATAGCCCCTGTAGTTTCCTATGATTCTAGTTTGCATGGTATACATTCTCCATTTTTTCCTTTTACCCTATCTGTACTTTTATATTTAAAGGGAGTTTTCTATAGGTGGGATTAGGTTTCACTTTTCCATACAATCTATCAATTTCTGTCTTTCCCTTAGAGTATTTAATTTAATGTTATTTATTGATTTAAGTCTGCCAGATTTATATTTGTTTTCTATTTATTCTACCCTTTCTATTCTTTTTTCTTCTTTTCTTGTCTTTTATGGTTCTAAAAATGTATTTTAGTATTTCCTATTATCTTCTTTATTAACTGATAACCTCTTAAAATAGTGGTTGCTATAGGATTTACAATAGACATCACTATCTTATCACAATCTATGTTACATTTGAATAATATATCAGCTTCTGCATAAAATTTTAAAAATTACTAAAGAGTAACTCTCTGTCCTTATTTTTCCTTTGTGCTATTATTGTCATAGATTTTACTCATGTGTCTGTTATGAGCTCCACATGCATTGTTATTAATTTTGCTTTAAATAGGCAATTATCTTTTAAGAAAGTTAAAAATAAATAAATATATGTGTGTATATATACACACATAATTATTCATATAAATATACATGCACACAAACACATACAATTACTGCTGTATTTACTATTTTTGGCACTGCTCATTCCTTTGTGTCAATCTAGGTTGCCATTATCATTTTTTGAAGGATGTATTTACTGATTTTAGACTTCTAGTTTAAGCGGTTAATTTCTGGGGTTTTGGTTTTTGTTTTTTGTTTTTTTTTCCAGAACTTTAAAGATATTTATGCACTATCTTTTGGCTTCCATTATTTCTGATAGGAAGTCTTCTGTTCATTATTTGTTTATTTTTCTGTACCTATTGTTTCTTTTTTCCCTTGGGTGCTTTTTAGCTTTTCCTTCATTATTGGTTTGCAGTAATTTTTTTCTTTATATCCTTGAGTATATTTATAATAGCTGTTTTATGTTTATAATAGCTGTTTTTTTATCTTTTTGTCATTTATGGATCTTCTTTTGTAAACTGATTTTTCTCTTTATTATTGGTCATATTTTCTGCCTTTTTTGCATGTCTGGCAATTTTTATTAGATGTTTGACATCATAAATATTATATTTTTGAATGCTAGATTTTGTTGCCTTCCTTTAAATACTGTTGAGTTTTGTTTTGGCAAGTAATTAAAATATATGGGATAATCTTAATCCCATTAAACAAGCCTTTCAGCTTTGTTAAGGTGTGTTTAGAGTAGCTTTCACTCTATATTTATTTTATCTTACTGTTAAAGTATGACCCTTCTCAGTTCTTTCTAATCTGACTGATTGGAACTTGAATGCATCTTAGTCTTATCTCTGGGAATTGTTCAGCTTATAGCTCCTCATTAGTTGTTCTTCATGATTGCTCTTTGTTCACCCTTGTGAAGTCTTACCCAATATGTGCACAACTTAGTATTCAGCAACCAACTCAAAAGAGCTCCAGTGCTGGCTTCTAAAATTCTTTGTGCAGCTCTCTCCAAGAAATGTGAGACTCCTCATCCTCACTAAACTCTACTCTATCTTCAACTCGGCAAGAATACTGTGCTCCTCTTGTATTCCAATTTCTGCACTGTACGCCAATAATTACCTTTATGCAGAAAGCCAGTACAATTGTAGGGCTCAACTAATTTGTTTCCCTTCCCTCAGGGATCATAGTTCTGTATCGCTTTTCATCTAATGCTTGAAAACAGCTGTTTTATATATTTTATCGTTTTCTAGAATTTTTGCTTTGTTTTGTTTTTGTTTCTTTGTTTTGTTTTGTTTTGTTTTTAATGCCAGGGAGGGAAGCCCAGTACTAGTAACTACATCATGGCTGACAACAGAGTCATCTGACTTAGTGTTTAGTCCTCCTCCTTTCTGATGGTATCTGTGGTCTGGCAGTACACCTAATGCTTCTTTTATGGATATCTTTGTAATGGCCTACCCCAATTGTGACAGAGAAGGAGATTACATGGAGTGAACAGATATGTCAAAAAGGAAAAGATATAAGACATACTTTGATGAAAGTGATTGGTAAATACTTAATTCCAAGATATAGGAAATCGATATCCATGACTTAGAGAAATACAGAAAATAACTGGGTATGGGGAATACAGATTACTAGCTTTGTATTAAATATCATAAAGTTAGGGAAAAACTGATCACTGATGCTATCAACTTCTGAGAATTTTATGGCACATCTTTTCTTATGAATTCAAAGACCTAGTATACTTGGACTCGTCTCATCTTTTTGGCTCAAATTCTGTTATCTAGTAAGCATGAAATAAATTTCCTATGAGATGCAAATGGCTCGTAAAACTCAATATGCTATTCTACTAAAAATTTTAGAAAGTCCAAAACCTTACATTGAAAAAAATAATTACTAATTGTGAGAACTTAGGTCTCAGCCAAGGGTATGGAAAAGAAATATAGAAAGACTAGGTCCTTCCCAGCACTCCTTACATAGAGCCCAATATGGGTTACTCTTACCTGCTTCCTAAATCAGGCTAGAGTGGGAAAGAAGCAACAAATATTACAGCATTTTAAGAAAGATCTAAGAGGAAGGGAAGAACACCCACTATTTCACCTCTTTAATAACCCCACAGTCACTGCAAAGCATGGCTCTAGCCTTGCAGTAACCTCCACCTCTCCTCCCCCACCCATTAGCTGGAGCCAGTGAATTATGGGGAATGGCAGGAGCCCTCCAGCCTCTAGGGGGAAAATGACTTTAATCTCATCAGAGCCCTGAAGAAGGGACTATTAAAAGAGTTAATGGAAAGAACTTCTGAATAAATGAGTCAGGCCGTGACAAACCAAAGTCATTTTTTGATTTAAGGAGAAAAAAAGAAAAAGAAAACTGGTGATATGGATCCTGTGGCTCTGATGGCCTCCAAGCCCCCCATCAAATCAATTCTAAATGCAGTAGAGTTCAGATAATTTTAACGAAGAACTCCAGAGGTGATGTGGTGAATTTGGTCACAAAGGTGAAATAGGAAAAAGGTATAGTTCACTACAAGAAGGATTCCTCCCACAGTGTTACCTGAATTACAAGTGGGAGAAAATGAGGGATTAAGCTAGTTTAAAATGTTGACAACAGAATACAGGTTGTTGGAGTTTCAAAGGGGTCCAGTTAGGAAGTTCCCTTTGAAGGTGCACTTATATATAAGAATGAAGTTCAACTATGGTTTACCAAACAAAATAACCAGGCTTAGCAACAAGCAACAGAGGATAAAAGTAGACTGTTAAAGTCCAGTCAGCAATGAAAATATGCCCACAAAATGAGTTTTCCCAGTCACTCCAGGAAAGACAGTGAAATTATCATGATTGTTTGAATTTGCCAAACTCTTTCGGATATTTGTAGATTTAGTCTATAGTGAGCAGAGATAAAAGAGGGTACAAGTTTTTTTTTGGCCATGCTTATTCTGAAAAGATCTATCCTAGGATGCATAATTTAGTGAACAAAAATGTGGCCATATAACTAATTTTCTTTTAAAAAGTTCCCAAATGTAGATCATCAAGAATATTTTGGAAACAATGATGTATCTAGCCATAGGTCCTTGGATGCCATCAAAAAAGTTAATTGGACTGAGATACTTTATCTCAGCTACCTCTATGGGCCCCGGTTTTGAGAAACTGCATCTTTGGAAGCCCTTGCGTCCTTGTTGAAGGAGTTGCTATCCAAAGTTCCCTTGTGAGTGAATAATGTGTTCTCATTCCAAAGAAATGAAAAATGACTGCAATCTGGACTTCTGAGACTCTTAAAAATTACTGGGCTAATATCAAAACACTACAAGTTAATGCCTAGAACTCAAAGTCAGCTCCACCTAGTGTGAAACATCTGATTGCCTTAAATGAGGTCAGAAGGTGAGACTAAATATACTGAGTACCAGCATGGTGGTTCACACCTGTAATCCTAGCACTTTGGGAGGCTGAAGTGGATGGATCGCTTGAACCCACGAATTTGAAACCAGCCTGGGCAATATGGCGAAACCCCGTCTCTACTAAAAATACAAAAATTAGCCAGGTGTAGTGGCATGTGCCTGTGGCCCAGCTGCTCTGAAGGCCGAGGTGGGAGGATTGCTTGAGCTCAGGAAGTTGCAGCTGCAGTGAGCCATGATCCTGCCACTGCACTCCATATTGGGTGGCAGAGCAAGACCCTGTCAAATAAATAAATTAATTAAATAAAGTATACTGACTACCTACTAGGTATCAAGCAGTCTACATACTTCATCTGTAAAAGACATGCATGTTTTGGAATATTTGGTTTTCATTTCTCCTTTCCAATAATACCCATTTTTATTCATGTGAATACCTCTTCCTCACTGAATATAGTCTTATGAGGATACTGTAATCAGAGATGCCCCTTACTCCTAATAAAGAAGTGACCTCATGAATCAATCTAGGCTAATTGGATGTTCCCTCTCTGATACTTCAAACATGATCAGAGAATCAAAGAGGCTAACAGTGGTAGAGTTTTATTCCATTTGATCGAGCATGATCACACTAGAGTTTCATTACAAAGCTATTGGAAATGTTTGTGCTTCTAGGCCTGCAGAACTGCTTTGCTTCAGTCCCATTTCCATGCCTGATTCTTGGGTATCTCCTGGATTGTGTAGAGCCTTAATGTCTTTCCAGCAAATTAATTTTTGCTTAATTCAGCCCAAATTTTTTTTTTGCTCAAAATCACAAAGTCCACAATGATATACAATCTCACTTAGCACTAACACAATTCTAAGATGTTGCCATTATAACCATTTCTCAGAGGAGAAAGGTTTAGCAAAGAATGGTTAAATGACATGCATACGCACAGCTAGTAATGGATACAGCCAGGACTCAAGCAAGGTGAGTTCAACCCAGAGTTTCAAATTTTTAACCTACGTTATCCCAATTCCTATCTTTAATTCTCAAACTACTTTCCCAAAGATTATTGATGTGCCACATGCTCTTCCAAGGATTTTCATTGCTGAAATTGAATAATGGCAGTCTTGCCAATTTAGAGAAAATAATAACTTAATGGATAGAATGTTTTCAATTTTAAATTTTTCTCCCATAAATTTTTCTAAAACCTTTGGTGGTTTCTACTGCTTGTCTGTGAGGCAGACAACAAAACAAATGAACAAGCAGCCAATGAATATTAATGGCAAAACTCAGAAACAACAGATCGTGCTTCTCTCAAGAGCTTGTTTTTTGCATGCACATGTGTTGTGATTTTATGTTGCATACCTATAATATAGTCATTTTCTGCTAGTAAAATTGTTCCTAGTTCAAATGCTGGAATTAAATACATCCATATTTCATGTGTTATGCAAATAATACTATGATTTTCAAGCTGTCTATCATCTCGTAAAGTTTAAGAAAAATAGTCTCAAATAAGCTAGAGACAATAGCGGCAAAACATCTTGGATGGTATTGCTTATATCACCTTTAGGAAACTCAGACCTTTATCTAAATCCAAAGTCATCAGATTTTTAGGATAAGGACCTTGGCACTTGCTGGATTCTACAAGAATAATGTTATTTGCTAGCCTAACTGCAAGACCCAGAATTTGTTTAAGGGGCTTGACATTTTATTTTAATTCTTGGCCTGGACACCAAGTAAAATGCCTCGGGCCTTGAGAAAGGCCAGTGTATGGTGTATTTATTGGCTGTGACTACAAATCTGGTTAACTTGATGGGAATGTACAAAAAATGAATAAAGCAATGCCAGATTTTGCTTTTGGCCATAGATGCATCAGGTTAATGAGACACAGGATAGTAGCTTGGTCTTAAGTCAGAATAGTGGCCCAGGCACAGTCAGGGATTGAGGATTCCTATAATGGGAATGGAAATCAGACCCCTTGACCTTTTTTCCCAGCTTATCCTATAGTAAGATTGCTACCATTTCCCATTTCACCTTGTTTTTCCCCTTAAGATATTTCTCTTCCAAATTTTATACTGCTTCTGAAATTTCCTAAGAAGCCAGACCAAATCTATCTATCTATCTATTTATCTATCTATCTATCATCTATCTTTCTATTTAAACATATATATTTAAAACCTACTTTGGGTCAGAAGTGGTGGAAGGGACAAAGGTATGCCAGTGATCCCGCCTACGCAGAGCTTATTTTCCAGCAAAATAAAAAAAATCCTGATCTGCCAGAAGAGGAACTGATGATCTACCACCCTCCCCATTCTCAATATAAAACTTTTACCATCTTTGGTTGTGCTCATGTGCTTTCTTTAGAATACTAGATAGAATATTGTAAATATTGTGTTAGTCTGCTTACTCTCTGTACTAATTTTAATCAACTCTGCATTGGTATTGCCTTTCCAGGAAGTCTCAGACTGAAATCTCCTAGATTGTAACAGATTGGATCACATTGATTTAGATGAAGAAAAGGTTCAAATAAATATACAGGAAAGTGAGGCCCCAGGGAGGAGTCCAGGTACCATGCTCCCTCCGTAGTCATTCCTTTAAAGAGGCAAAACTGGTTTTCATCTTTCCTTTCATGAAGCTGTATTGATTTCCATATGGCTTGAATGTTCCTCTATTTTCCAGACTGATACCACCCACAGAGTTTAAAATCTACTTCTTTGACATCTAGAGATGGCAAGGGAGCCCTTCCATCCCTCATTGCTGATCTTTATTACCACATGTCACCAGGCAGTGCACTGGGCTCATTTTGTTTACTTCCATCAGCCATTTATATTGAGATGTAATCCTGGATCCTAAAAAGAGGAGCACTTTATGTCCCAAGTGAGCGATTCACACTAAACGCTATGTTGACACATTCTATGGGATGTAAAAATCTCTGTTCCAGTGACTTCAGCTCCATCAGCATAATTTTCCTCCACATGGTACAGGTAAATCATGGTTAAATATTGAATCATTTATCAACCAGTGCTTTGTAAGCCAGATCTCATAAAATCTCAGGAATAGATTGTGCTAACAAAGCAGCTAGCAACCAACTATGATTATCAAAATTTTCCTTCCACAATCTGTTCCTCATTTAGAGAGAAAGTGCTAAGGAAATTAAAAATTAGTAAGCTTTACCCCTTTATTGGTAACAATATACAAAGTACTAAGATTTTCTTTAGAATAAAAGTCTTATCTGGAGACTTTATAATAAAGGAGGAAATTTGGAATCTCTGGCTCTTCTGGAAGATGGATTATAGTTCTCTGTGAAAATGTATTTCAGAAAGTCTATACCCATCTTGAGTTCCCTCAGTGCTTAGGCTTAAATCCACAGGGCTAGCACATTGCATAAAAAACACTTTATGATTAGATGAAGGGGTTCAGTTACAACCAGGGAAGTCAATGTTTACGTATTCTAGGAAGGGAAAACAGTGCCTGGGTAAAGATGTTCCATCTGCAATCAAACCTTATTTACTTCTAAAATGGTATTACCAATTGCTTTGCTAGGAAATGAGATAAAATCAAGAAAGCATTTTCTAAAGGCCTTCAATTTGGCTTGTGTGTTGCATGGTTCTATATATTTACAAACAAAGGCACACAGAGAGTAGTTAAAGAACAAAGGAGATAATAGTTTCCCACCTTAGACTCCCCTGTCCATACTTGAGCACCACACACCTGATTATGAAAAGGAAGACCGTAAACTTCTATCTATAGAGAGCACAGAAAATGATAAGCAGAGATGACCTCAGATGGAAATTGAAAAGAGCCTGGATATGTAAATGGTTTGATATGATTTTAAAAGATGAGATTAAGGAGCTTTAATTCCTCTCACTCTGAACATTCTTCTCTTAGAAATGAAAAATTAAATACTGTTTGTGCAAAGCAGTAATTTTTTCTATTTCAAAACATTGAGGTCATTGTTATTTCAATAAATGGTGACCCAAGAAACAAGGTTGAATAAACAATTCTCTCATTTAGAATGCAGAATGCCCAAACTTACCCATCCTTGAATTTGGGGATTGTTTTAGGAATAAAACAACCTATCTCTATACCCCTGAAATAAAATGTTTGCTCTTAGGCTGTCCAAGGGCAGTATGGCAAACCCTAAGCTCTGTTCCAGGGTAAAACAAGCTCTAAGCAGTCTAGGAGGTAAGTGTTCATTTGTCATAAAAGGAATTTGACTACAGGCAGGACAGGCCGACAGAAGTAATGTGGGAATACAAGTAGACCCAGAGGTCAGGCTTAAGCCAGAGGCAACACATGGGAGTGCAGCCGTTAATCTGTTATCTTTGGCAAGTTAGGCAGAGATGGGAGTCTAGAAAGTAGGTTCCCCAAGGAGGTAATTAATTTGAGCCACAGAAAGAAAACATAAGTAGGGAGGAAACACCAGAGTATTTCTCTTAGCAAGTATGAGGGAAGCAAATCACAATGTTCCCAGTAGGCTGGAAATCTGCACTGGGTAAAATAAGAAGATAGAGGGAAGGGCAAGAAACTGCCTCTGGGGAACCAAGCTCCCCAGATGATTTGGTGGTTTGGCACATGAACCTATTTTTTGGAGAACAAGGAGAACCCAATGACTAGGTTCTTGGCACATCAGAAGCCACCTGCTGCCAACCCTACGAGCAACTGAGGAAAGGTGCCTCATGCCACCTTCCTAAAGCCAGAATTTGTGTCAGATTGTAGGGCAACCTAGAACCTACAGGGAAAAATTAGTAAAGGGAGACTTAGCAATCAGGGTTAAAGAGATAAGGTTTTTGGAAATCTAGAAGGGAAATACAGTACTTCCTCATTTATCCAGGTCAGGAACCAGGCAGACACAGTGGCAGAAGCCCTGGCATTAGCATCCTATGCCTTAGCATGAATGTCACCTCTTTCTCTGGCCAATATGCACTGTAGTCAGAAATGCAGGGTGCTAAACCCCAGTATGTGAGTTGAAGCCCAGCTCCATTGTACTGAGTAAATTTCATAATCTCTTGTTTCTTCATCTATAGAATTGTCAAATATTGTAGTACTTTTCTAACAGCTGTTAGGAGGATTAGGTGATTGCATACATGTAAACACATCCACCTGTGTCAGAACCTACTAAGTACACAATAAACATTAACCATTTGTTTTATGAGGCATTGAGAAAGGTACTTAGTTTCTTTGAATTTTCATTCTTCTTATCTGAAAACAGGCACATAACATCCATGTCATAAAGTGGTTAAAATATTTAAATGAGGTAAGGTATAGGAAAGTACATGTTTGGGCCAGGCGTGGTGGCTCACGCCTGTAATCCCAGCACTTTGGGAGGCCAAGGCGGGCGGATCACAAGGTCAGGAGATCAAGACCATCCTGGCTAACACGGTGAAACTGCATCTCTACTGAAAAAAAAAAAAAAAAAAAAAACCAAAAAACTTAGCCGGGCGTGGTGGCAGGCACCTTAGTCCCAGCTACTCGGGAGGCTGAGGCAGGAGAATGGCATGAACCCGGGAGGTGGAGCTTGCAGTGAGCCGAGATCATGCCACTGCACTCCAGCCTGGGCGACAGAGTGAGACAAAAAAAAAAGAAAGTACATGTTTGGCACAGAATAAAGGTGTCAGTTAAGAATGCCTTTGTATCCCAGTAGTAAAAAACACTATTAACAATAACTTAAACTTATAAAGGGTTTATTTTTGTCACAAAGCAAGTACTCCAGAGTTTGGATGATGTTTATATTTAGTCAGAGACTTCATGATGTATGAGTGCACAGTCAGCAACTCTGAGATCACTTTGACTGTCATAATCCTTGTATAAGACAGAGGCTGGGCACAGTGGCTCACACCTGTAAACCCAGCACTTTGGGAGGCTGAGGTGGGTGAATCACAAGTCCAAGAGATCGAGACCATGCTGGCCAACATGATGAAACCCCATCTCTACTAAAAATACAAAAATTAGGTGGGTGTGGTGGTACGCACCTGTAGTCCCAGCTTCTTGGGAGGCTGAGGCAGGAGAATCACTTGAACCCGGGAGGCGGAGGTTGCAGTGATCCGAGATTGCGCCACTGCACTCCAGCCTGGTGACAGAGGGAGACTCTGTCTCAAAAAAAAACGACAGAAAGAAGAGGGGATGCTGTGAGCTACATGCTATGCAAACATATATTCACGAATAGGATTACCAGATAAAAGACAGCGCATTCAGTTAAATTTGAATTTCAGATAAACAATGAAGGCATTTTTAGAATACATATTTCGTAAGCAATATTTGGGAAATACTTATACTAAATATTCATGGCTTATCTGAAATTCAAATTTAATAGGGTGTTCTGTTTTTACTGCTAAATCTGGTAGCCATGTACCAGGAGATCCTAGCAGATTGCTTCTTACACTGTAACCTTTGTCTGCAAAGGAGGTTGGAAAACTATTTGATTTTTTTTAGCCTTTTTAGTTGTCAAAGGACAAAGGGATAGGCAATAACAGCTAGACCAGTCAACTACTAACGGTGCCTTGCTTAGTAGATGCTCAATATTCATTTCCTCCACTGTCCCTCTTCTCAAGGTTTGATTGTCCCTTTACACAGAGGCAAGTACATATAAGCCTTACTACCTTAAAGTGTTACATAATTAATGCCAACATATACAATTAGCAATTTCATATTTTAAAAAAGGGAACTGAAGCTTAATTGGCAAATCCAGGGGTTAACTAAATAAAACTTACAGGTTATATCCATTTGGTTATATCGATGCTAACAGGCGTCCCTGGCCCATGGGGCAAATTTCTTTTCCATATTTAAAAGCAGAGTTGAGACTAAAGTGAGGCAAGTGAGATACCTAGGAAGCAAAAAGTAGGAAGATACTCCATTTCACTCACTCACTCTTACAGGATCTCCTTCAGTTATGCACCCTAAGCATCTCCCTTGTCTCACCGTAGCCCCAGCCTTGCATGTGTTACTGAAACACTAGGGGTTCAGTCTAGGTCCTGCTGCTTGCAGCACAGGAAGCCAATCAGTGATGACAAGTTATCGCCAAGGAAGAAGGCTTTTCTCAGGTGCTGCAGACAAGGAGATGGGAGTTCAGTCTCAAATCCATCTCCCCGACTAACTAAAACTAGGGCTTTATATAGCAGGGAAGAAATGTAACGACATGTAAGAAAACAGGAACTAGGGAGGGCAAGGAAGCAATCATGATGAATGAGGGGTCCCCATCTCATTATCAGGATATGGTGATCTGGTGAGTTTTAGTTCTTTGATTCTTTCTTTGAGAGGCCCAAAGGTCCTTTCCTGAGGAAGGAACTCAGATAAAACAAATATGAGTTTCAACCTTTAAGACCAGACAGGTCAATTTCTATGTTTATCAAAAAGAACCAGTCTATGAGATTTTGGGGTTGGTTTCACATGGAAGTTTGCTATCTTTTTGCCTAAGCCAAAGGATGGCACACTAATGGTTGTTAGTTTCTAACTCCCAAATGTAGTCACAGACAAGGAGTGATTGACTGTTTGGGCTATTTCTGTAGGAAAAGCTTCAGATGACTTATGTGATCTAATTTAGCTTAGTGAAGCTAGGAGAACCTTCATGCATGCTGGATGTATTCTTTACTCCCATTCTCTTTCCAGTGCACAGGAATATATATGGCTTTAACTCCTCAGAAGGTAACTCTATGTCAGAATGTATTAGTACCCATCAAAGCACTATAACCTGGCTGCAACATCCCTTCAATTATAGACAGCCTCTTGCTTTTTACCACACAAGGGTACAGGCTCCAGTTTCTGATATGATTTGACTCAATTTTCTTTATCTGCCTCAAGGCACTGTAAAATTATTACTTCTTATGTTTAAAAAAAAAATCTTCGTTGTATTTCCCTTCTCTTTTCCCAACCTCCACTTCTGTCTTTCACAATTACTACCAATAAAGAGGCAGCAGGATTAACTGATAGCATATCATCCACCAGCATCCCAAGTCAGAGAAGAAATTTGAGGCAGAGAGCAACTATTTGGGATAGTACCAACCATCAAAGATGGCTTAGACAGAGGCATTCTGAGCTATAATAGAAACCATATAAGGATAATAAATCTAAGAAAGAAGCAATATGCTACTTTAGAAAAATAAAGATGGGATTATAATTTTACATAGAGCAATATTATTTCATTAGAAGGAATGGATGCATTTATGTGAGACTAGACTATGAGTCTTTAGAAGAAAATTTATGTTCATGTGGTGAGAGTGTTCAGCCTTATTCTGAAGAAATCTAGCAAGAGCAATTTCTGGTGGAGGACCAAGCTTAGGTTGAAAGAAACACTATCTTTCTCATATGTCCTATGAGAAAAAAAAACTCACTCACATCCTTCCGTTTTGAGACCAGAAAAACCCCAGGAAGAAAACAATCCCACCTCCTACCATTAACATCAGGGTGAAGACTACAGTCAGTGGATATTAGCAAAAGCTTCTAGAAGGGTTTATTAGAAGAAAACAAGTAGGACTGGGAAGGGTTGGCAGTTAGAGAAAAGGGTTTATCCATGTGGGGCACCTCCCAAAGGCATGGCCTGGAGGGTCCTGGTTCCTTGTGTGGCATGAGGGAACTGGTTAGCTGAATCAAGTTGCAGCTAAAAATCCTCTGACTCAACTTCCTTGGAACACTTAAAGCTTTCATGAGTAGCTCAGATTAATCCTGATTGGAGTCTTCATGTATTTAATTCTCGTATGCTGTGTAACGTGGTACTCAAAAAGGGGCATGTTCTGCTTCCTTGTCGTCATGCCCACCCTAGAAGGTGGCTTTAACAAGCAGGTGACTTTCCAGTGTGATAAACTGTAGACTTGTTTCACTGGCCTTCCCCACGAGCTTACACTTTCCTTAAAGAAGAACCAGATTCATTCTTGTGCAGGAAAGAAGGGAGGAGCCTGGCTACATGAATTTTTCTGCTAACTGAGACAGGGGGGAAGGAGAAAGATTTTAGAGTGGTAGTGGAATGAGGAAAATACCCTGAAGGCCTTCAGATTAAAAACAGGAAACACAGTCTAACAGTACTTATAAGGTCAACTTTGATTGAGAGGCAGCAAACCAAGAGCTGAGAAAAAGCAAACATACACTTTGTTATTTGAGATCAAATGTTTTTGCCTTTCCTCTTTTAACATCTTCTCTTTCTGTCTTCTCAGCAAATAAACTAATGTTTGGAAGAGAACTAGATTTACAAACAAACCGTCTTTCTATTTGTATACATGGTCATACAAAGGAAAGGTTTTTTTCCTTCACACACACAAAATCCTGCACAGAAAATGCATACAAATGATTGCAGCTGTCACTATCACAACTTAGAGAAAATGCAGATGGCATAAAATAATATTCACAAATGGCTAATAGAATTTTAATAGCTACCAGAAAGAAGAGAAAATGAAGGCACTGAATCTACTTGGGATGTGAAGAGAATGAGATGGTCCCAGGAAGAGTCTAAAGGCAGAGCTATCCTTGATTTTCCTCATGTTTAGAAGTGGCATTCCCTGATGCACTGATTTATGTGAGGATTAGGCAGCAATCATAGTCCCTAGACTAGCCTGGAAGGCATGTGCATAAAGTATGATATTTGCAATATGCAAATGTCATGTATGATGAATGAAATGTTCAGTATGTCTCGAGGACACCCAGATGCTAACCAGCCACTGCTTCTGTGCTGCAAATGGGAAACGAACTTGCAGCAAAGTTATCTTTCTATAGCTAATTGATTTCTTTAACATGGTTTCTGAATCTAAATGTCAGTACTAAACCATAAGTCATTCTACCTATATTAGCTTTCTATGACTTTAGATATTTCTTAATGATAATAACAGTTAGAACTGGGGACTGAGCAATAGGAAGGTGGGTCAACCTACATACATATAGCACATATAAGGCAAAGCCACAAGGGAATATGAAGATTTTACGAAGGAGTAGATGCCATTTTAAGTCCAAATAGTTTGAATGAAACTTGGGAGCTATTCTTCAGGTAAGGAAGTGGATAGGTCACGAATGTCCTGAGCCAAGTTCACAACTAAGTGAAATATTCAGGATGATTCTTAAAGAGGAACAATTACAGTAAAACATAGAGGTCCCATAAAGAAAAAAGACCAACATCTAGATGGTTTGGTAGTAAGCACCAAAAGAAGACAGCTCCTAGAGCAACAATCCATTCTCCAGGCAGAGATTATATCATTGCAGAAGAAGAATGAAATCCAGTCGATGCAGACCTGGGAATTCAAAGTAAGGCCAGGAGCGATACTGGCTCAGGGCTGAACTAAGGGTAGCCTATACAGCAATGGATTTTTTTTCTTTTCTTCTTCTAGAAGGAATCCCTAGGGTCTTTAGAATTTAAGAATGGGATGGTTCCAACTGTACAAAATAAAGGCAATATACAGATACTGGCTGATCATCCACCTAGCACCCATGCCTGACACCTTGTAGAGGCTCAAAATGGTTTGCTGAATTATATATCTGAGTTCTTGTGGGTAAGAGTATGTTTGCTTTTACCAATTGTTGCCTTTAATGTTTCTATCTTTTCTTTACTAGAACTAAAGTGTTTAATTATAGAAGATTGCTTGAAACTGAATGCAGGAGTCTTGGTAAGTCAGAATGTTTCTGAAGCTTAGAAGTAACTAAGGAACTTTCTATAGAGCAATGGTGAAACCTCAAAGGGATTTGAGCCAGTAAATATGGTAGCAGTGACGACTCTAGAGCTACATTGCTCAATATGGTAGTCACTAGCAATATGTGCTGTTGTGACTTATCCAAATGGAGCTGTGCTTTAGGTAGCAATACACACCAGATTTCAAAGACTTACTACAAAATAAAATAATTGTAAAATACCTTATTATTTTTACATTGATTGCATATTGAAATAATATTTTGGACATATTGGGCTAAACATAGTATTTGAATTAATATCTCCTGTTTCTTCTTACCTTTATTAATGCAGCTACTAGAACATTTAAAATCTTATATGTGACTTGCATTCCATTTCTATTAGACACTACTCTAAAGAGAAAAATCAGAATTTGGTGATTTATGCTGGTGTTCCTTCAAGTGTGGCCTATGGACCAGTATCAATCCACATACCATTACTAATCAAAAAGGAGTTAAGTAAAGAAATTGAGAGAAAGGATCTAGAAACTTGTTATATCAGTTTGACATTGTCATGACATCCAAGTGTGTGATGTTTTATTTTCCATAAGTATCAGTTTATGAGAAATTGGGAGAAAAACTCTTTTCTTTTTCACCAGAGATAGTTTAAGGAATATTGAGGATTTATCACAGGACAGCTTCAGTGGGTCAGAGGAAGCTGTCACATGCTTTAGAAACTTAGGGATCTTGGAAGCAGCTGTCAGAGGTTTGCTAAATGTGCTCCCAGAGGAAGCATGCTTCTGAGGCCACACGAAGGAGAAAA
Organism: Gorilla gorilla gorilla; assembly: GCF_029281585.2. Classification (NCBI taxonomy): domain Eukaryota; kingdom Metazoa; phylum Chordata; class Mammalia; order Primates; family Hominidae; genus Gorilla; species Gorilla gorilla. The sequence goes on along the minus strand of NC_073224.2, from coordinate 47,885,367 downwards.
TAGGGAACAACTTTCCATCATTTTCAGAGAGTCCCAGGTATGGGTCTCTGTATGGAGTGCTAAGTTTATCGCTGGACTAGGGAAGCTGGAAAGGTATGGTTAATGAGGTTGAGGGGTATCAAACTAAGAGAATTTAGGATCCAGATGGCTTTATACAAGTGAACATCTACTTTTCAAGGAAACATTTCAAAACTTCATCCTTCACAGGCCTACGGTGGGTGTAATTACTCATTCGTTCATCTATTCAATTAGCACTTATTGAGTAGTTACTATGTTCCAGGGACATTGCTGGGTTCTGGAGCTCCAAGGATAAGCGAGATATTGCAGCTGCCCGCAAAAAGTACACAATGTAGTACGGGGCACAGACACACACCCTGTATGACAACACATGATTTATGGGCTTGGCAGAATGACAAGTAAGATATGGTTACCATTAGCCAAAGGACTAAAGGAGCTCTCTGCTTGATCTTAGAAGGATAGGTAATGCTGCTCTCATAGGCAGCTCCTACTAGGAAAAGTCAGCAAGCAATTTAAGAAAAAGAACAATGGTTTCAGATTCACAGAAAACTGGGTTTGAATCCTGGTTTCTTTGCTTGTAGTTATGTAGCCTTGGACCTCAGTTCCCATTCCTCTAAAGTGAAGATGGCTACGTCCACTCAAGGGATGCTGTACACATTAAATGAAATAATATAAGTTAAGCACCACGCACATTGTAAGTGCTCAGTAAAGGTAAATGAGTGCATAAACTTGACATTCAACATTACTTGGGGCAAGATTTTTCTGAATTTTCTATAAGGCTGAAACTACAAGTAGGGCTAAGTGTGCCCTGCTCTGAAGATTGAAGAATCACAGGGTCAGGGTGTTACACAAACCACTGAAGAAACAATGGGCTGACATACTTTTAGGATAGACTCACAGGAAAGTTATTTCAGCTGAATGTCAGAAAAATAAAAAAAAGATTATTTCCTGTCACTGAGGGCCCTGAGTTGATGGTGACAGAGCTCAATACATACTACCCCCAAATGTGGCACCTTGATACATTGAGGTTTTTTTGTTTTGTTTTGTTTTTGACATGGAGTCTTGCTGTGTTGCCCAGGCTGGAGTGCAGTGGTGCAATCTCAGCTCACTGCAACCTCTGTCTCCCAGTTTCAAGAGATTCTCCTGCCTCAGCCTCGCAGGTAGCTGGGATTATAGGCATGCACCACCACACCCGGCTAATTTTTGTATTTTTAGTAGAGACGGGGTTTCACCATGTTGGCCAGGCTGGTCTCAAACTCCTGACCTCAAGTGATGCACCCGCCTGGGTCTCCCAAAGTGCCAGGATTACAAGTGTGAGCTACTGCACCCAGCCCAATACACTGAGTATTTTAAGCTACAGGAAATTAAGAAAACTGCAGAAGCAGGAAGTTCTCTTTAACCTTTTCTCACTCTTCTCTCCTCAAGCAGGTCATAGACCCCATTGTGAGAGATGCCCTCCCTATACCAGGAGGAAGGGGACAACCTTATCCTTGAAGGTAAAGTGTCACAGAGAAGCATCTGAACCAACAGGCCTGGCAAAGTTTCCCCAGTTTATTACCATTAGATCATACTCTGTCAATTATATTTTCCCATGACTGTCTACTCTCCATCAAATCTAGCACAAAAATACACAATTTTAACCATTTCTTCAATGCTTCATTTCATTATGAAGCCTCCTGTGCGGTGTAAAACTTATATTAAATACATATGTATGTTTTTCCCCTGTTAATTTGTCTTTGTAGCTTTCCTTTCAGACCCAGCCAAAAACCCTAAGAAAATCAAGGAAATCTTTTCCTACCCTGCAAGATCTATGAGAAGTTACTAGTCCCCAAGGCCAGATCACCAGCATGTCACAGAATTACATGTAAGTTGCAAAGACTATTGTTCATTACAACCCACAATAATAGATGAATTGGCCAGGCATGGTGGCTCACACCTGTAATCCCAGCACTTTGGGAAGCCGAGGCAGGCGGATTATGAAGTCAGGAGTTTGAGACCAGCCTGACAACATGGTGAAACCCCGTCTCTACTAAAAATACAAAAAATTAGCTGGGCGTGGTGGCATACACCTGTAATCCCAGCTACTCAGGAGGCTGAGGCAAGATAATCACTTGAACCCAGGAAGTGGAGGTTGCAGTGAGCTCAGATTGCACCACTGCACTCCAGCCTGGGTGACGGAGCGAGACTAAGTCTCAAAAAAAATAGAAAAATAAAAAATAATAATAGAAGAAGTGAGATAGTGGATTTGCAAAGTACTCAGGAAGCGAAAAGGGCTAGTCAAGTAAGGTGTTATTATTATTAACAAGAGCTGTCTATCTGAAAAGTCTTGGGCTGGGAAAAATGGTCAACATGTAAGTTTGAAGAGTTTGTTTTACACACAACCAAACAAATGGTGGTCCCTCCTTGAAGAAGCTGGCATCTCAGTAGTTGTGGAACCCTGTTCCCTAGCTCTGGGAGCCGATCCAGGTCTATAGTGGACAGTTGCCAGTCCTGGAAGAAGAGCCAGCTGACTCAAGGTAACATCAGTCATTTAGTGGCACAGACAGAAAGTGGAGGAAATGAAATGCTCCTTTGCATCAATAGCTCCTGGTTAAACAAAAACAAAATAAAGTACCTTTGCATTTTTCTTGTAGTGCTGTGCAGTTAGCTGGGAGGTCATATTCAATCCCATTGACAACATCTTTAAAAAACACACTATTATGGATGACCACGTCTTTATGCAAATGTGGTGACAGTCTCTCCAAAGCTCTAATTGATGTGTATTCTATGTGTGTGTCAGTGTGTGTGTGCGTGTACAATCAACCATACCTGAGGTAACACTGTAACCAAAATGATTTTGCTTTAATTCGATACAATTACTGTTAACTGGACCTAAAAAATTAACATGAGAAAACCATATTATTTGACTTTGCTCTGTCACTAGAGAGCTCAAATAAGAAGGATGCCTCTGCAGCTTCACACTGGCATCCTCAGTATTACCTGATTCAACTCTCTTGACTACTATTAATGATACATACCACATAAAGGGTTTTTTAAATCTTCCCAAATGGTTCATTCAATCAATCCCAAATTTGATTAACTTTTGATTTTTCACTAAATTAACTGAATTTACCTAACAGTAGTGGAACCATGTATATGTAGACTCCTCCTTGCTGGTGTGAGTGTAGTCATGTGTATGTATCTGTGAGAAAGGGACAGGATTAAGTTGGTATTCTGGCAGATGCTGGGCTTTGTTATTTGGATATTGAAAATCATAACCCAAAGAGAAAAGTACAGAGTTTAAAGATATTTTGATGAGAAAGAATCAGATATAGACATGACCGTAAAATGTTTTCTGGGAAAATTATACAGAAAGCAGAGTATACTTTTGGAATAAGCTTTGAGTGACCAATATGAATATAACGCAGACCAGATGAGATGGCTTGCCTGACAACTCCACACCAGGTAAGCAGATCTGGGAGAACTAGGTTAGGTTAGGGGAGGACAGGGTTTTATATCGTATTGTATTGTGTTGATTAGTTTACTTATTTCGGGAGGTCTAGAGTGGGGCTCATGCATCCACATTTTAAAGAGCTCCCTAGGTGATTCTAAAGCACACCAAAAAATAGAAAATCTTGCACACAAATACACACACAACGCACATATATTCACCATTATAAAAATAATATCATTGCATTAGAAAAAAATTTAGAGAAAAGTCATAAAATTACCTATAATTTGACTATCCTAACTCAACCTCTTAGAGCATTTTGAGATACTAATTCCAGATTTTTGTTTTTCATATCTATGTGATTTGTTGCTATTTTATAAACAAACATATAGCCATATGATTACCATCTACTAGATTTTTTTTTTTTTGAGATGTAGTCTTGCTCTGTCACCAGGCTGGAGTGCAGTAGTGCAATCTTGGCTCACTGCCACCTCTGCCTCCCAGGTTCTAGCAATTCTCCTGCCTCACCCTCCCGAGTACCTGGGACTACAGGCACATGCCACCACTCCCAGCTAACTTTTTGTATTTTAGTAGAGATGGGGTTTCACCCATGTTGCCCAGGCTGGTCTCAAACTCCTGAGCTCAGGCAATCCACCCACCTCGGCCTCTCAAAGTGCTAGGATTACAGGCCTGAGCCACTGCGCCTGGCCACCATCTACTAGATTTCAAATGAAACTTGAGGTGGAGTTTCTAGTAACTTCCTTTGTAAAGCTCTTCCCTGTTGAATACATCTGCCAGTCAGAAGCATCTATCTCTTCTCTTGACACTTGTGGCCAAATCACCCTTTGGATTAAATCTGAGATTAAGCTCAGGATGCCTGACTACCTTTGTATTAATTCAGCTTTTCTCCTGGTGAGAGTGCCACCCCTTTATCAGAAAGGCTTGAACTTAAAAGTAGCAACATGGGGGAGGGGGCGGAGATCTTAACCTGGATTTATCCATATTTTCCACTGCAATTCTATGTTTATACATACGAGGAGATATCAAAGCACTGCTTGGAATCTCTTGCCTCCCAGGAGTTCATAAATCTCTCCCTTTCACTTACACTGCAGGGATATTAAACACATTATTCTGTTTTGATTGAAGGCCAGTAAAATTAAATTCCATCTTTCCATCTGTGGCACCATGCGGGGCCCATTGCTTTATGGAAAAGGGGAGAGTGGCAATGGTGGAGGGACCTCTTCAGGACGCACAGGAGCATGCCACTTTTTGCTAGACAAAATGAATTTTTCTCTTCCATGGCACAAATCTCAACATCTGCTCTGTCTTTACCTCCCAGACACCCTGACAGGTGTAGCCGTCTTTAAAACATTGCTAGGAAGCAACATATGGACTGTCAACAGTGTATAAAGGATAAACACACACAGGGTGGGGGCAGGGCTATGTTTCTGATCTTTCAGCCTTATTATTATTTCTTAATCTGGCTTTAATTTCTCCAGGCTTTCCTGGGTGTCCATCTTTCACCATCCCATCAAAATGTTTGGCACAGAATTGTGATTTTCACCCTTGGCTTTTCCAGCTGTTTCTCACCATTTAGCTACATCCCTGTCTCTTCCCCACCCCCAGGGAGAGGAAAGTTAAATGATGTTAATCTGCCAAATATTTCTAATCATTAGGAAGCCATGAAAATTAACATAACCATCAGAGGAAATTAATTGCCAAAGAAGACAAGGTTAGAACTGGAGAGTGAGGACTGGGGAGAGGAGGCAGGCAGAAGGGCGCTTTGTTTCTCCTTTGTGGTTTTGAAAGAGGGGTTACAGCTGGAGGACGGGAGGAGGCTAAGCACAGAGCTGCTTCCTACTCTTAATTATGAGAACAGCCCCAGAATTTCAAGTGGTGCCAGTGGTGAAAGACTAGCAGAGGGATTCCCTCGATTCCTTTCTCTTTTTCCTCTCCCTGCTCCACTGGGGGAGATTTCTGGTTATTTTTTAATTCCAGTTCAAAATAGAGGTTGGGGGGAAAGAAGCCCACACAGGCCTCCTGCAGGAAATACCATTAATAATTAATACCCAATAATAATCAAATCCATGGGAGACTCATTACAAGTAAAGTCTTGACAGACTCACCGATGGATGCCCTTAGCTTTGCTTCTTCATCAGCTTGCAGGATTTGTTCAGCAGGGATTTGAGCACACATAAGCAGTGACAAAAAAAAAGGATAAATAGCAGGTTTGTTCATGGAAGAGGCTTATTCATCCCTATAGGGTTTTTTTCATTTTAGGTTTATGGCTTGGTGGGGAATTTTCCTTTAATTGGGATTGTAATATAACGATGGAACCTGTCGACATTTACAAGAGAGATGGGAGGGCAATTCTTCCTAACTTGTTTGTTGTTATTATTACAACACTGGCTCCTTTAGGAGATTCTGTATAAAGGAAGCAGACAATCAGGCTGATAAGAGACAAAGCAGCCAGTAAGAGAAGAAAGAGAAGAGAGACTTCGAGCCACAGGATTGATCTGGGGCTAGCAACTGCTTGGAAGTCAGGCTATTCAGGGAGCACTTTGCACATGGAATGTGTGCTTTAATCTTCACACTAAGGTCAGTGTTGCAGCCCCATTTTCCAGATGAGGAAACTGAGGAAAAGGGAAGTTAGGTAATTTCCCCCAACATTTCAATTCATAAATGGCAGTGTTGGGATTCTATCCCTGGAAGCTGGCTGAGAAGTCAGCTCTGATTTGCTACTCTTTTCTGGCTTTTTGAGGTGTGAAAAAATGACTCTCTCCAAAGTCAGGTGTACAATGTGGGAAGAGAAGCTCTTTTCTGAGCCTGGCTTTCCTAGGGGCAGAATTTTCTAGTGATTCTACCCTATGTTCTGTAAAGTATATGAAAATATTAAGGCCTCTTTCTTAACACCCTCACAGAGAAAGCAGGTGGAGTCATGGCAAGAAATCAGATTTCGCTCAGATGGTTCAGCCAAAGGGAATTTAATGTAGACATTGTTTACAGAGGTGTGGGTATGGCTAAGGCAGCCTAGTGCGGACTTAAGGAACCCAGAAACAAGCAACAGCAGCCATTACCTCCAATACCGAATTCCAGGACAAAGGTCCAACCCTCAACTCACTGGAAACCATAGAGCACTTCCATAACCTTTAACCAAAACTTCAGCCAAACCAGGCTGGGTAGATATTTAAAGGACCTCCTCAGTTTGGAATTTTGTTTATTTAATTAAGAAAAAATCTGGGGCCAGGCATGGTGTCTCACGCCTGTAATCCCAGCATTTTGCAAGGCCGAGGTGGGCGGATCACGAGATCAGGAGATTGAGACCATCTTGGTCAACATGGTGAAACCCCGCCCCTACTAAAATGCAAAAAATTAGCCAGGCGTGGTGGCACGCACCTGTAGTCCCAGCTACTCGGGAGGCTGAGGTGGGGGAATTGCTTGAACCCGGGAGGTGGAGGTTGCAGTGAGCCGAGATCATGCCACTGCACTCCAGCCTGGCAACAGAGTGAGACTCCATCTCAAAAAAAAAAAAAAAAAGAAAAAGAAAAAGAAAAGAGAAGAAAGAAAGAAAACATTTGGAATGAACAAAAAATACAAAAATAATAAAATAAACCCAATAAACACAATATCAAAATTTGTCAAACGCTAGCCTAGTCATTTCACATTTCTTATTTTCAAAAAAATTTAAAGCTACAGTGTAACTAAAGTCTTCCCACCCTCCTTCTCTTCCTCTTCATTCTCACTTATCTTCCCTCTCATCATGAGTGATTGCTATTCTGGATTTGGTGACATCTCATTAGCATGCTTTCATATTTTTACTACATATTGATATATCTCTAATCGATAGATATTGCTTTGTATAATTTAAATGCATATAAATTGCATTTGTAAATACAATTTACATATAAAATGTATTTGTAAACAACTTGCTTTTTTTCATTTAACACATTTTTAAGTTAATTCCTATTGCTATAGACACATCAAATTTATTATCTTCCTGGTATTCCATTGTATGACTAAACTATAGTTATCCCTTTTTTCTTGATAATATTCAAGCTGTTTTCAATTTTTCTGTTGAAAACAATGCTGGAATAAGCATTTGTGTACATATCTACATGAGTACATAATGCAGGAAATTGTCTAGAAGTGGATTCACTGGGTTATAAAGCATTCCTATCCTTGATTATGCTGATAATGCCAGACTGCCTTCCACAGTGCCAATTTTATAGTCACCATCACTGAATGATAATTTGCATTCTTCATATTCTGGTTTTAATTTACACCTTCTGGTTCTAATTTATATTTCCTTTATTCCAAATGAAATTGAACTCAAACTTTTCATGTGTTTACGAGACATTCATGTTTCTGCTCTTATGCGTCTGTTTAAATATATGTTCTATCTTTTTCTTCAATTGTCTTTATCTTACTCTTTAAAGGAGTGTTTTATATATTCTGGTCACTAATTTTTATGTATGTGACAAATACTTATCTTTTAATTTTTGAATGTTGAATGTCTTCAATGTATAGTTTTTTTTCTATTATTTTACTTTAAATTTTTTTATATTTTTCTGTTTAAAATGAGGGTCTTACACATAGCACTTCATTATGTGTTAACAATTTCTGCCTTTCAATTTGACCTTAGATGATTTACATTTAATGTAATTATTCATATGGTTAACCATTAAATCTACTATCTTATGATTTGTTTTCTAGTTGAGCCGTATCCATTTTTTGTTGTTTTCTATCTGCTTTTAGATCTTCATCTACAAAATTGTTTGTTAGTTTCTTTTTTTGTTTTTCTTTCATTTTCATCTTTATTATTGGCTTATTAGCTAAAACCTTTTGTTTCAGTGGTTGCTGTAGGGTTTACAGTGTTCACTTTTTATATACTATAGTCGACCTTCAAAAAATATTATACTGCTTCTTGCATAATGTATGAACCTTACAAATGAATGCATCATTTCTTCCTTCTATACTTTGCTGTATAGTTGTCATATATTTTACTTTTATATATGCTATAAACTCTACAATACATTATTGGTGTTTTTGCTTTAAATAGTAAATTATCTTTTTTAAAAAATAAACTTTTTATTTTGGAATAACTTTAGATTTGCAAGAAAGTTGCAATGAAACAGATTTCTCACATATACTTTACCCAATTTCTCCTAATGTTAACATCTCACACAATTATAGTACATTTGTCAAAACTAACAACTAACATTGATACACTACTCTTAACTAAATATAGATCTTATTCAAATTATTAAAGTTTCCACTAATGTGCCTTTTCTAAAAAGACAATTATCTTTTTAATTTTTTTAGATAATTGAAGATTCACTTGCATTTTTAAGAAATAATAAAGAGACATCCTATGTATCCTTTACTCAGCTTCCTTCAATGGTAACATCTTGTGAAACTATAGTACAATATCACAGTGATGATATCGATAGGATCAAGAGACAAAACATTTTCATCATCACAGTGATCCCTCACGTTGCCCTTTTATACCTACTCCTGCTTTTCTCTCACCTCCCTTGTCTTCCCTCCTCCCTAATTCCTCGTCTTTTATTCTGGCAACCACTAATGTGTTCTCCATTTCCATAATGTGTTATTTCAAGGTTGTTATGTAAGTGAAATCATAAAATAGACAATCTTCTGAAATTGGTTTTCTCCACTAAGTATAATTCTTTGGAGACTTATTCAATTTGCTCCATATACAATATTTTGTAATTTGTTCCTTTTTATTGCTGAGTAGTAGTCTATGGTATGAATGGATGTACCACAGTTTGTTTAATTATTCATTTGTCAAGAGACATCTGGATTGTTTCCAGTCTTGTGATCTTATGAATGAAGCTACTATAAACATCCCTGTACAGGTTTTTATGTGAATACATGTTTTCATTTCTATGAAATAAGTCGACTAATTGCTGGGATATATGGAAATTACATGTTTAATTTTTAAAGAAACTGACAAACTTTTTTTCAGAGTGGCTGTGCCATTTTACACTCCCACCAGCAATGTGTGAGTGATCCAGTCTCTCTATCTCCTCACTGTCACTATTTTTTAATCTTGCCATTTTGATTTTTGTGTTGCAATATCTCATTGTGGTTTTAATTTGCATTTCCCTAATGCATAGTGATAATGAACATCTTTTTATGTGCTTATTTGCCATCCATACATTCTTTTCAGTGAAATGTCTTCATGTCTTTTACCCATTTTCTAACTGGATTATTTGGTTTTCTTTTTGTTTTTTGTTTTTTTTTTACTGTTGAGTTTTGAGAGTATTTTCTACATACTAGGTATTAGCCTTTTGATGGCTATATGCTTTGGAAATATTTTCTTCCCATCTATACCTCCTCTTTTCATCCTCTTAACAGTATCTTCTGCAGAGTAAAAGTTTGTAATTTTGAAGAAGTATAGTTTTTTTTTTCTTTTGTAAACTGTGGTTTGGTGTTAAGTCTAAAATCTTTTTGCCTAGCTCTAGATCTCAAATATTTTCTCCTATAATTACTTCTAAAAGTTTTATAGTCTTATAACCACTTTTAAGTCTGTAATATATTGAGCTAATTTTTGTAAAAGGTGTGAGGTTCAGGTCAAGGTCATTTTTTGTGTATATCCAATTTCCCAGCACTATTTGTTGAAAGGACTATCTTCTACCATTAAATTGCTTTTGCACTTTGTCAAAAGTTTGTTGGTTACATTTGTCTATTTTGGAGTTTTCTATTCTGTTCCATTGATTTATGCACCTATACCTCTGTCATACTCTCTTGCTTACTTTAACCTGAAGTCAGTTTCATCTTGCCTTAGTTTTCACTTACAAAATTTTTTAGTTTCTTTTTTTGTTTTTTTCTTTGTGTCTGTTTTTATCCTTCCATTTACATTTTAGAATAATCTTGTCTATATCTATAAAGCATTCTTCCAGAATTTTGATAGGAATTATGTTAAACCTGTATATAAGTTTGGGGAAAATTGACATCTTTACTATGTTGTATCTTCCAACCCATGAACATGGTATGTCTTGCCATGTATTTAAATTTTGATGTCTTTCATCAGTAGTAATAATTTACAGCATATGAGTCCTGTATATGTTTTGTTTATACATTTGTATTTTTATTATGTTTACCTTGTATTCTATGACCTCATTATTAGTTCTAGGATTTTAAAAATAGATTCATTGGGATGTAGATACCATGTTATCTGCAAATAGGGACAGTTTTATTTCTTCCTTTCTAATACGTATGCCTTTTGCCTCTTTTTCTTTTTCTGCCTTTCTCTGTGTTACATGAACATTTTTTAGAATTAAATTTGGATTTCTCTATAGTGTCTTTTAGTTTGTCTAATTTTTAGCTTTTTTAGTGGCTGCTCCAGGTACTGTATTATATACAAATAACTTATCCCAATTTACTGGTGTTGACATTTTACCAATGCAAATAAGGTGTAGAAATCTTCTTTCTCTTCATGTTTTTTTATCTTCCCCCAATTATAATTGTCTTAAATAGTTCCTCTATACATATTTAAAATTACCTCAGACTGTTAAATTGTTGCTTGAATTGTTAAATAATATTTAGAAAACTAAATGGAAGAAAAATGTATTTGCCCATGTTTTTACTCTTTCTGTTATTCTTTTTTTCTTCCTAATGTTTTAAGATTCCTTCTTCTATCATTTTATTTCTATTTAGAAAACTTCCTTTATCATTCTCTTAGGGTAGGCCTACTGGTGAAAATTTATCTTAGTTTTCCTTCATCTGAGAATATTTTGATTTTCCCTTTCTTCTGGAAAGATATCTTTGCTGAATATAGAATTCTGACTTCACAGGTTTTTTTTTTCTTTTAGCACTTGAAAATTGTGCAAATTCTTTCTGACCTCCATGGTTTCTGATGAGAGATCCACTATTATCCAAATTGCTTTTCCCTTAGAGGTAAAGTGTCACTTCTGTCTTGCTGCTTCCAATATTTTATTTCTTTGATTTTCAGAAGTTTGACTATCATGTATCTGGGTTAGACTACTTTTCAGTTTATCTTGTTTGGAGTTCAGCCTGCTTCTTGAATCTGTCATTGTTGTTTTGCCAAATTTGTGAAGCATTCAGTCATTATTTCTTCTAGTCTCCTACTAATTTTTCAGCTCTGCTAAGTTTCTCTTCTCTTTTCAGGATTCTGATACCAAAGTTAGAGCATTTGTTACAGTCCCACAGTTCCCTGAAAATTTATTCACTATTTTCTTTCAGTGCATTTTCTCTGATATTCAGATAGGATAATGATAATTTCTACTATTTTATCTTCAAGTTCATTTTTTTCCTCTGTCCTTTCAATTCTGCTATTGAGTCCATCTATTGAGTTGTTTTTATTGCTATTATTTTGGCTATTTTATTTCTCAGGGTGCTGAGCAAGACAGCACCATGACCTTAATTATGTATTCAGAAGATCACTCTGGGTACTACAATGTGAAACAAAAATAGAAACAAGAAATGGTGACAGTTCAGACCTGGGTGGTAGCAGTAGAGATGGTATTAAGTGGTAGAGTTTAAGTTAAATGACAGCATTTTTGATGGATTGAAAATGTAGTATAGCAGGAAGGGAGGAATCAAGGATGATAACATCTAGATGCTTGGCCTGAGCAACTCATGAGTGGTGATGTAATTTTTTTAATATTGAGAGGAAGTGGGTGGGATTGAAAACTAGGAATCCAGTATACTCTATGGACAGCTTAATTTTAAGATGTTTACCAGGCTGGGCACAGTGGCTCAAGCCTGTAATCCCAGCACTTTGGGAGGCCGAGGTAGGCAGATCACGAGGTCAGGAGTTCGAGACCAGTCTGATATGGTGAAACCCCGTCTCTACTAAAAATACAAAAATTAGCTGAGCATGGTGGCGTGCACCTGTAATCCCAGCTACTCAGGAGGCTAAGGCAGGAGAATCGCTTGAACCCGGGAGGTGGAGGTTGCAGTGAGCCAAGATCACACCATTGCACTCCAGCCTGGGCGACAGAGTGAGACTCTGACTCAAATAAATAAATAAATAAATACAATAAAAAGATGTTTAGCAGACATCCAAGTGAATATACTGAGAAGAGAGCTAAATGTATACAACTAAAGCACAGGAGAAGGTTAATTTTTGAGATTTTAAATACAGGACTCATCAGTATATGTCATGTTTCATCAAATCAAGGTCACCATTGATTCTAAGATATAGCCTTAAGGAAAAAAAAACTGCCAATTAAAGTATGGTTTAATTGTGCCTTAATGTTTTTTCATGGTACATTAATTGGTCATATCCATACATTGATTTGGTTATTTTTTCTACCATATTCGACAAATTCTCCTGCCTCTTTTTACATCAATAAGCATGTGGTAGGTAATTGTTTTGCATATATCTTAGTAACAAAATATAAAAAAGCCTCTTTTGATGATATCTTTTTTTCTTTGGATGCTTAAAGCACTTGATTGTTGTTTTGGAATAAAAAATTAAATTTCATCATTCCATATTCCTTCATATTTCCTGTTTCCATGTTTTCTGCATACATAATAATAATTTTTTCGGTGGGGGGGGGAATGGAGTCTCACTCTGTCATTCAGGCTGGAGTACGGTGGCATGATCTTCGCTCATTGCAACCTCCGCTTCCCGGGTTCAAGAAATTCTCCTGTCTCAGCCTCCCGAGTATCTGGGACTACAGACATGCACCAACATGCCCAGCTAATTTTTGTATTTTAGTAGAGATGGGGTTTCACCATATTGGCCAGGCTGGTCTCGAACACCTGACCTCGAGATCCGCCTTTCTCAGCCTCCCAAAGTGCTGGGATTATAGGTATGAGCCACCGTGCCTGGCCACACAATAATAATCTTTAAATACCAAATCACAGTATTAGTTTTTAAATTTATTTTAAACACCATTAAAACCAACATGTATAGTACCATTTATCCATAAATCTGTACTGAAGTTAAGATAATATTAACAACAATGACCAAGTTCTTGCAATGCATTCAAAGAAAACTAAATCAAGACCACTGCCTGGATGACAACTATTTGTGGACGCATCCTGATTCAGAGATGTAAAAAGGTGAAACCATTTGTGTCTGAGATTGATGAAATGTGGCAAGTACTTCCACCATGAGAAACATTAAGAAGACATAGTAAAAGTGTCAAAAGAGTAGAGAAGAGGTCTGAGGTCTGAATTCTGGGACGTTTTAGCAGAGAAGACTAAAACAGAGTATCCAATGAGGTAGGAGGGAAATTAGTGGAATGTAGTTTCTACCAAGACAAGAAATAAAGTATTTTGAGAAGGAAAGAATGATCTGCTATGTCAAATGCTATGGAGGAAATACAGAGGAGGACTAAAAATTGATCACTGGAATTGGAAACATGGTAATCTTTGGTGACCTCAACAAGTGCTGTTTCTTAAGCATGGTAGAGCGAGTAACTTGATTAAAATGGATTTAAAAGGGAATACGAAATGAGAGAATAAAGGCAACCTTTCCCAGGCTGTTGTTTGTTTTTACTTTTTTGTTTGTTCTATTTTGTTTTGTTTTGTTTTGTTTGTTTGTTTATTTGTTTGAGACAGAGTCTCACTCTGTCACCCAGGCTGGAGTGCAGGGGCACAATCTTGGCTCACTGCAACCTCAGCCTCCCGAGTTCAAGTGATTCTCATGCCTCAGCCTCCCAAGTAACTGGGACTACAGATGTGTGCCACCACGCCTGGCTACTTTTTGCATTTTTAGTAGAGACAGGGTTTCACCATTTTGGCCAGGCTGGTTTTGAACTCCTGACCTCAGGTGATCCACCCGCTCAGCCTCCCAAAGTGCTGGGATTACAGGCATGAGCCACCATGCCTGGCCTTGTTTTGTTTTTATAAAAGGAAGCAGAAAAACATGGTCAGCAACTATAGGCAAACATAGGATTAAAAGATTTTATTTTAAATTGGGAGATTTTATAGTATAGTTTTATGCCAGTAAGAATACTGGTAGAGAAAGAAAACCTGATCATGAAGGTAAAGAAAGAGCAACACCCCTTAAACATAAACAATAGGATATAGCATCATTCAGGCCTCTGTGCTAGGCTCATGTTGTATAATTATTGATAACTAAATCTTCTAGATCAAGAATCCTTTATGGCTCAGATTATGCTCCATTTACTTATTTTTTTATTTCTCTCTCTTTTTTTTTTTTTTTTTTTAAGACAAGGTGTTGCTCTGTCACTCAGGCTAGAATGCAGTGGTGCAATCTTGGCTCACTACAGACTCAACCTCCCAGGCTCAAGCGATCCTCCTACCTTAGCCCCCCAAGTAGCTGGGACTACAAGTGCGTGCCACCTTGCCTAGCTAATTTTTCTATTTTTTGTAGAAGTGGGGTTTCACCGTGTTGCCCAGGCTGGTCTCAAACTCCTGAACTCAGGCAATCTGCCCACCTCAGCCTCCCAAAGTGTTGGGACTACAGGGGTGAGCCACTGCACCCAGCCTCCATTTACTTTTTAACATTGAGTTGGGGCAGAATAAAATGGTGTTCATTAGTGTGTACTAATTAGTGTAGGCCATCTGGATTTGGAACCTGAGTTCCAAAGACACTTGGGTACTTGGACACTTGCTAGATGGATTCCTGACCAAACTATATATTAGCTTTTCTATGCTGCACTTTCCTCATCCATAAAATGGGGATAATATTTCTTATGTGTTATGAAAATCAAAGTATAAATACATGTAAAGTGTTTAGAACAGTTATCTGACTTGTTACAAATACACAATAATTGTTAGCAACAGTTACTGAGTATAGAACTTGGCATACTATGTGCATTCATGAATGAATGAATGAATATTATTTTAAAATATCTTTATAGGTTAATTATTTCCTAGTATAACTCTTTCTTGATTCCAGCCTTAAACTCTATTGTCCCTTCAGCTAAGGTTGTTCAAACCCCACCTGCAGACAGCCTCATGCCAGTCTCTTGAGACCAATTCTGACCTTAGAGAAGATTTCAGGGGCTGCTGGCTAATGTGTAGCTCTAACCTTGTGCCCCACATGTGCAAACTGACATGGGCATCTGCCTTTTTTCTTGCGCTCAGGCCTCCTCCTTTCTTAGTTATCCTTGCCCCTCTACTTGTTTCTATATCTGTCTCTCTCCTTCTTGACTCCATGGAATCTGGATTTGCCTTGCTGTGCTTCCTAGATTGTAAACTCTGCTTAGCTTCACTCATGACTTTGGAATGGGCATTAAGCTCCCAGGGGTCCCCTGTAATTAATGTTCATAATGAGTGTAAATATGCTGCAGAGATTTGCAGCACAATATGCCACATGTGGATCTCATTGGGACCAAAAGATTTTAGCCCCAATTCTAAGGCCTTTAGGATATGGGAAATAGAGGCACATGAAGGGTTGTAAGAGGGCTAATAAGGCATATGAGGATTAGGTAATTAACGGATCTAGTGCCATCCTGGGAAATTTTGTAAAAGGGTTTCTCACTAGTCCTGCTCCTCTGAAGGCAAATTTCTTAATGTAAGAGATAATTCTTCATTTCTTTCTAGTTTGTGGGGGGTTTCCCTCTTGGGGAACATCTAGGGAGAGTATAGCTTTAGTTTGCATTTTCTTCCACCTGTGGTCTGGATTATAATTAAAGCTTTATCAGCAAGGCGCCATGGAGTGAACTGAAGTAATTATCTGGATAATCCACATTGAAGAGAAAGGAAATGTTCACGTCTTCGTTTAGATTATTCTACGTGGCTTTGTCTTTGTGAATCAGTCAATAAGGTAACCACGCAGAGGATAGAAAGCGCATAATAGAAATTCATTAAATATTTGCTGGATGGATAAATCTTTTATTCAAAATACTAATTATTATCAGTAGTTCTTAATAGTTCTGGCTTGCATTTAGGTTTTATACGTGCTCTCATCTCTTGGCTTGGCAAGTTAAGATACAGGAATAAGAAGATCAATTTCATTCCCCAAATATGCCTTAGTTCACTTAGCTGTGGAAGAGAATCTGGATTTTACTGGATGGTTTATTGTAAAATATTTTTTTTTAATTTACCAGACAATGTTGCACCTTTTCTCTTTTCTTAACTTGAACAGTAGAAACCTGATACCACAACGGCCTTTGAATTTGGGGAGAAAAATCAATTGGCGAAACCACTGGTTTGCCTCTCTATAGATGAATTATTGAGTTGACTGATCAGCTTGTTTCACTTATCTAAAAATTTCCTGAAGGAATGTTAATGCTTGGGGGCAGAACACTGGTTTCCATGTTCTATGTCTTCTGTGACATTTGTGACTCTGAAGTGTATTTCTCGTCACAAGACTTTCAATCCTCGACCAATAACTTTCACAGCTTGAAAGCTAGAGACATCCAAACCAAGAATAAGAAATAGGAAAGAAGAAAAAGAGGACAAATTTGATGGACACAGATCTTGATTTTGAGTTTATCTTTTTCTTTATTTCCTATTGTTCTTGGGAAAAAAATATTAAAAGTTTCAGAAACCAGAAGCCTTGCTTGACTTTCTTTGTAATTTTACATAGTCCCCTTAACTACCCTGTATCTTGCTTTGTTCATCTGTTTAAAGGGAATGATTGGCTGGGCATGGTGACTCATGCCTGTAATCCCAGCACTTTGGGAGGCCGAGGCGGGAGGATCACCAGTGGTCGGGAGTTCAAGACCAGCCTGACCAACATGGAGAAACCCCGTCTCTACTAAAAATACAAAATTAGCCAGGCGTGGTGGCACATGCCTGTAGTCCCAGCTACTCGGGAGGCTGAGGCAGGAGAACCCAGGAGACAGAGGTTGCAGTGAGCCGAGATTGCGCCATTGCACTCCAGCCTGGGCAACAAGAGTGAAACTCCATCTCTGAAAAACAAAAAAAAAACAAACAAAAAACAACAAATAAAAATAAAAAGGGAATGATTATATCCACTCACAAGACATTAGTGAGAACCATATGAAATGCATGTAGAAAACTGAAAACTACTGAACTGCCTACAAATATAAGGGTAGTGTCAGAAATGTCTGTGATATGAAGAAACCTTGGTTTTCATATTGTGGGTATATCCCACAATCAGAAACCTAGAAAACTAATTCCAGCAAATAACTTATTGTATCAATGTCCATGCCCTAACTTAAAGATAAACTAATAGGAAAGAAGGTTGAATCCTGTGCTGGAAAGAATTCTGTACCAGACAGGCACCTAAGATGGTGTCCTGGATTAGTCTGCAGTGTAGTTAACAAAAAAGTAACACAAAAAGCATTTTACAAAATCAACAAACTGTATTTTACAACAGGTAAAGATAATCTCCTCCCTCTTCTTTACTGAATGACACTTGCCTGAATAGCCAAAGGGCTAGCAGAAGAAGTAGCCCTATGCCTGAGAATGCCCTTCAAGCTTGTGCAAGTACTCAGTTTCTTTGTCACAGGGCATAGAAATGGACTGCTAGACTCAGGATGACTCCCTGCTGAGGATCGTCCTTTCTATATAGAGCTTAAATCTCCAGCCTACCCAATTTTTGCAAAGTCCTCTGCAGTAACAGAGTTTATGTGTTTGAAGGGGAACAGGACTACTTATAAAATATCAGCTCTGCTTCTTACTAGCAGATTTGTCGGCTTGCACAAATCACCTTACCTTTCTGAATCTTAATTCCTAATTTTATCTAAAATGTGGAAAATAGGGCCAGACGCAGTGGCTCACCCCTGTAATCACAGCACTTGGGGAGGCTGAGACAGGTGGATCACCTGAGGTCAGGAGTTTGAGAGCAGCCTGGCCAATATGATGAAACCCTGTCTCTACAAAAATACAAAAATTAGCAGGGCATGTTGGCACGTGCCTGTAATCCCAGATACTTGGGAGGCTGAGGCCAGAGAATTGCTTGAACCCAGGAGGCAGAGGTTTCAGTGAGCCGAGACAGTGCCATTGCACTCCAGCCTGGGCAACAAGAATGAAACTCTGTCTTAAAAAAATAATAATAAATAAATAAATAAAATAAAATCTACTTCATCTGATTGTTGTGAGATACCTGGACCATTGAGGAGCTTCAACCATGTTGGTTTTCTTTATAGTTCTCTTCCCTGTTTAAGGAGAGCCAAATGAGTGAATCTTTGTTCAATTATTCCAATGTCTCTCCGTTTTCCTCTCTTTTCCTCCTAGATGACAGAATCAGACATCCAAAGTAAATATTCACAGCTATTCCACCACCACAGCCCTCTGATTTTATTGTCACCATGTAGAACAATCACATTCTCTAGCCCTCTCTTAGAGCTCAGTAACAGTTCAAAGCACCCTGTCCTAGGCTAAGCAAGCCTAGAAAGAGAGAAAGAGAAAGAATGAAAGAGACAGAGAGAGGGAAGGAAGGCAGACAGTGAGAGGGAGGTGGAAAGAAAGTAACCACCCAATGAGGTCATCGTGCCTGCTGCCCAGATAGAGCTGATTTACTGAGACAGAGGAATTGTAATGGGGAAAGAGTTTAATACACATACAGCCCATTAAATGGGAGACCGGAATTTTATTATTATTCAAATCAGTATCTCTGAAAATTCAGAGGTTAGGACTTTTCAAGGATAGTTTGGTGGGCAGGGGTCTAGGGAATGGGTATGGCTGATCAGTTGGGGTTGCCATCATAGGGGTGGGGAAAACTGTCCTTCGTTGCTGAGTCCACCTCTGGATGGGGGCACAGAGCAGTCACTGGTTTGAATGGAGCCATCCAGTCATTAGAAATGCAAACGCCTGAAGAAACATCTCAAAAGTCCAATGTTAGGTTATATTAATAAAATAGTGATGTTATTTACAGGAGTAACTGGGGAAATTTACAAATCTTGTGACTTCCAGAACAAAGGCTGGTTATTGCTAAACTACATCTACATCTTAGCAGAATTCAGGCTCCTCTTATCCTCCTAAGTTGGTGGACTTTCATTAATTTTACCAAGGGAATTTAGTTTTGGGAAGGGCTATTATCATTTAAACTGTAACCTAAATTTCTTTCCAATTTAGCCTGGCCCACACCCAGGAAAGACTAGGGCAGTTTGGAGGTTAAAGGCAGGATAGAGTTGGTTAGGTCAGAATTCTTTCACTGTTTTAAGTTTTGCAAATATGGTTTCAGAAGGAAAAGTCATTTTCGACTCTGCACTTGGAGGCATTCCTTTAGTTTGTGTAGAAGCAGCTGGGAAGGAAGCCTGAGTTACAGGTCACCTAGAGATGGAGAGAGAGGCAGGTAGAAAACATTTGAGCTCAGAATTCTTGTTCTAGCTGAGCAGATGTATAATAGTATGCAGTCAACAAATTGTCCTTAGGTGCTAGGTACTGGAGTACAAACATGAATGACACTCAGTCTAATTCAGTGCTATCCAATAGTATGTTCTATGATAATGGAAATGTGCTCTCCTGCACCTTCCAGTATGGTAATTACTAGCCATGTGGCTATTGAGCATTTGAAATGTGGCCAGTGTGACTGATGAACTGAATTCTTAATGTCACTTAATTTAACTTAGTTTAAATTTACATAACCACATGAAGCTAGCTAGCGACAATAATATCAGACAGCCCAGTTCTAATTTGTTGTTATTGGAAATATAGATTTGTGAGTGCTGGAATAGCTACCAGAAGATGACTTTAATCTGTATACTCTCTTTTCTGGCATTAGCAGAGTTACCAAAGCTGTTGATGTTATGCTACTGGATTGTGGAGAGAGTAGGAAGACATTCAATGTATCCAAATCCAGCCAAATGAATAATACACCAAGCAAACCTCCATTTATAACTGCCTGTCAAGGATGCTGACCAGGTTTCATTCAGACATGGTATATCAGCTTCTGTTTTTAGGACGGCTGTTCAGATTGTGTCTGCCAGTTGTCATTTGAGAAGCAGACATAGAAGAAATTCCTGCTGAAGTGGCAGTAAAAATGATCCATAAACCTGCTGCTGATCCTTAACCTTCTGCATCCTTTCTAAGAGGATTCCTCGCACAGAGCTAATCCTTCAAAATCTTCTTTTTATGTGCTTTTGAAACACACCAACAACCATTTGAGACTGAGCCTATTATTTCCAGAAAAATTTTCAAGAACAAAGTGGTTGAGAATTAAAGTAAGTTTGTAAAGACAAAGAGATTTAATTGAATATGCACTTTGTTCTCAGAGTAATGTTAATTATCCTGTGGGATATGCTAAAATAAGTTAAGGTTATATTCTACATTAAAGAACTAGACATCTACTTTAAGGAAAATAAAAATAAAATAAACACAGACAGCGTGCAAGGCAGCTTTTGCAAACGCTATCCACTGCTGCCTTCTTTAGAACCACGTTGACATTCTTCATCCTTATGTTCTGTCTTCACTCTTTCTGCCCAAACCACCACTGAGCAGGGCAAGCTCTATTCCACCTACAGGTTGGGTCTATAATGAGTCTTATTGCCATAGATCCTGCAGTTAATGTGCTTGGTGCCTGCTCTACAAACAGTTCTCTATGCCACTGTTCTCCCAACTCCACTTGTATTAAACTTTTTTGTTAAACAAATTTCAGTATTCTAGTTTCCTAGAAGAATCCCAAATTTTTTGGTGAGCCTGTACATCTGCTTAGTTTGCATTCATCTCCTGCCCTGATAGACTGAACTGTTTCTTTTTCTCCCAGCTGAAAGCTGAGAATTTTCTCCAACTCGAGCCATCCTGTTCCCATGCATTTGACTTAAAGTTTTCCCACATCCTGGCCACTCTCACCATGGCCCACAAGCTGTGAGTCCAATATGGACTTCCTAGAATGTAGATTGTGGCACCAGCTAAAATCAAGCCTGGCTTTACCAGCCCCCTCCTCTACTTCCCTTCACCCTATTATTGCCCACAAACAACATGCTCTAGCTTGGAGTTGGCTCCTTCTTCCTGTAGGGCTTCCTCCTCCTCCCACCAACACTGACCACTCTGATCCTAACCTTCCCTGCAGCAAATCTGCTTGACTGATGACAAACCCCTGGTGCCAAGTATTTCAGGGATTCTTGGGAGCCAATTTCAAGTTGTGCTAATGCCTGATGTTTGGTGGTTTGGCACACATTATAGTTAGCCAGAAAAAAGCCCCAATTCCTTATCCCAGAGACTGACCAATGTCAAATACTTCAGCATTTGGAGTGTCTGTGACACTGAATCAGTAAATGTCACTATCAGAAATAAAATGAATCATCTCCCTTGCCTTTACGACACCCTTTCCAGCTCATTGTTATAAGACGCCTGTTAAATTTTGTGTCCCCCTGCAAAAAGATTAAGCCTCATGTGTGTTAGCAGCGCTAATGAACCACTTGCTTTTGTATCTTTTTTCTAGATGGTTTGTCACCAGGGCTGTCCTGTCCTGTAAAGCCCCAGTGACAGTGAGCTGTTGACAGAGTATTAGAAAGAGCTCAGATCTTTAAAACCAGGGATGTGACAGAGAATTTTTTCAGTTTCCCAATCTTTACAGTCTCTGTGCTCTAACACGATTCCATTAAATCATAAAGATTAGAGCTTGTCAGGCCCTTAGCATCTTTCCTCTGATTGCAAAAACGAGTGGGGGATTTGTTATTAATTCCTGTTGTTGCAGCTACAGAGCAGGAACCATTAACTATAGCTAAGCCATTAACCTGATTGGTATTAATCATAAGTGTCCCATGAGTCATATTGGTGTGAGAGGCCTGGATGTTTTTCAGTAGAGGGGCTTTGTGGAATCAAATGAGAATTGATTGATGATCCCAGAGTGCAAGTATCCAATTCAGGAACCAGCCACATTGTAGGTGCTTTGCTTTAATGAAAGCACTGCCCTCTCTGCATGCAAAGAAAGCAAGTTGGTTTAACTGACCCATCACAAAGATGGTCTGTGCTTTGAGTTACTTCTTCAGCAGGGAGATTGGACTACACAGATTTATTCGCAGTCTCACCTAGCTCTTCCTGAGGCCAATGTTGTGTATCTTGAGAGACAAGGTACTGCATTTTTCAAAGAGAAAGAGAGAGAGAGAGAGAGAGAAGTGAACTGGCACAAGTGAACCATTGGCATCTTGTGCCCTTCAAAGATTATTCTTTGGAAGACCGGCCCAGAGATGCTATTCAGCACTAGCTCTTACAGAGTCTCTCCAATGGCTCCCATACATGGCACAACCAACATGTTTGAGGCAGATGTCAAAGAGTACAGTCCTCAGCCAAGACACAGAAACAAATTCAAGGAGTCCACTAGGGGATTAAGCCTGTGACCCTGGTGTCATCAGTATCATGCTCTAATTAACTGAGCTAACCAGACACAGGTGCTCTGGACAGCTGAGCTAACTCTCTATAGAAAATGCCAAAACAGAAAAGCATTCCCCACAGCTTTCATAATCTATTACTTACCAGCAACCTTCTTAAACACTTTTTACTGAATGGCTGCCCTCAAAAACTACAGTCATGACTATGTCAACAAAAGAACCCAAATATTTTGGTAACTACCCAGATTACTAAATAACATTTACATTGGATAGCATACCACAAAAAGTTATTTTGAATAAGGAATATTTATCAGTTGGAAAAATGAAATTATATTCACAAAGTGGTTTCTAGTAACTTAATCCCAATTACTTTTTCATCCCCCACACTGTCCAAATACAGATGGTGAAAATCCAGAGGGGACCCAGGCAAAATGTGGCTGTAAGTCCTCTTCTGGCCCTGCCTCTTATGAACTCTACAATACAAAGTCTGTTGTTGTTGTTGTTGTTGTTTGTCACTTGATTATATCCTGGTTCAAAAACAGACTTGAGAAAACTTATAGAAAAATATTTTACAATATATGGAAATATACATACCAGTACTACAATATAAAAACCTGAATAACTGTGGAAATTCAGTGAAGTAGCAAACAAGTATAGGAAAATAAAATGAAATGAGGAATACAGTTGGCATGTGTACTACAAACCAGAAGGTCCTGCACAGTTCTTATAGGTGTTCTCAAAATTTGGTTGTTTAGTTGAATTGAGAACACAATATTCGTAAAATACAAACAATCATAGCCCAGGAGTTGCATAGTGGTTCCTAATAAAAAGACCTATAATGAAAGTATGCCAAAGTTTCTGCTAAAGGGAGTGAGTCCCTCTTGTAAAACGGTAGATAAGGTCTTTACTCCTGATATCTCCATTGTGGAGGCAAAGAGGATATTATAATGAATTTCTTATGGCTGCTGCTTTTAGGGTTGATGATATGAGTTACATAATAGCTAGCATTCATTCTACTTACTGACACTGCCATGCATTACTTGGATTGTGGATTCAGTTTCCTGTGCTCAGGTCCTGACTCTAACTAAACTGTTTCTCCTCAGAGCAAAGGTTAATCCCATTTCTTTGTATTACCTGAAGCTTGTACCTCAGACCATTGCACAAAGTAGGTTTCTCAAAAATGTTTAATTAATAAAGATATAAGACATCTGTTATTTTGTGTGTTTAATACCTCTCAATAACTTCTAGCTGAGTGTCACCTTCCCTTATCCACATGGTTACAATGAGTTGGGGCAGCCATGTTCAAACACTGAGAGCCCAGACCCTTGACCAAATCCAAAGATGATTTGGGGGAAGGCACTAATTCAAGCTGCACAAACCAGAATCTTGGCTTACCTTTGGGCATTTGGAGTCGAGACTAAGCTCGTATAGTTAACCTGACTTAACTCTCCAATGGTGAGTTTTAATAACAGGCGTTCTTGATGTTATTGAGAGCATTTTTATGCTCTGGAGATATGGAAACTGGTCACTTCTGTGGCAACTAGAGAAGAAAGATTCACAAATGCAAGAAAAAGAAGGAAATGAGAGGCACAGAGAGACTTAACAGTTTCCCCTTACACTTTATTTCCTGAATGAAGTTCTTTGGTTCTGTAAGACATCTGTGTATCCATACAATAAATGTCTTTTTCTTAAGCTGGTTCAGTGGGTTTCTGCCATTCCCAACCAAAATTGTTACTAATACAATGGGCCATAGTAATCTAATTTGCCAATAATATTTTCAGTCATTGAATAAATATTTACTGGACACATACAATAAGCCAGGTACCATTCTAGGAGTTTGAAAGGCATCATGGAAAAAAAAGACAAGATTTCTGCCCTGTTCTATGCCATACTACTCCTCCCTATGCTTTGCCTAAGGAACTGGTGATGTTTAACAAGAAGACAGTGTTAGGTATATTAGCATAGTTGTTTTCAAACATGTGAAGGTTAAACAAATCACAAAGGGACTTGACCCAAAAGAATTAGGGAAGGAGAAACTACCAAAGCTACTATAGTCTGGTAGGAAGTAGAACATTGAAAGTTTTCTAAAGTGTGTGTCTCAAAGTTTAGTATGCATTACAATCACCTAAAGGGGTTGTTAAAACATAGCCTCACCCACTCCCTAAGAGTCTCACTTAATATATTTGGGGTGTGGCTTGAGGATTTGCATTTCTAACTATCTCCCAGGGAGGGCAGATGCTGCTGCTCCACACATCACTCTTCAAGTTATTAGTGGTCTACAGCATGAAGGAGCCTGATTTCACCGTCAGTTCTTCCATGTGTTTAAAGAATGAACACCAACCCTTCACAAATGCTTCCAAAAGCAGAAGAGGAACAAACACCCAAATGTCTGTCAACTGATGAATGGATAAACAAAAGGTGGTATATCTACATAATGAAATATTATTCAGACTTAAAAAGAAATGAGATACTTTGAGTATATACTGAGTAATGGGGCAAATGTATCTTTGTTTTAAGTTCTTTGAAAAAATCTCCAAACTGCTTTCCACACTGGCTGAACTAATTTACCTTCCCACCAACAGTGTATCAGCATTCCCTTTTCTCTGCAGCCTCTCCAGCACTTGTTATATTTTGACTTTTTAATATTAGTCATGCTGACTAGTATGAGATCTCATTGTGGTTTTGATTTGCATTTCTCTGACATCACAATAGTGATGATAAGCATTTTTACTGTGTATATACCCAAAGGAATATAAATTATTCTACCAAAATGAATCATTACCAAATAAATCATTCTACCAAAGAGATATCTGCATTCATATGTTCATTGCATTGCTATTTGCAATAGCTAAGATGTAAAATCAACCTAGGTGCCCATCAGTGGTGGATTGGATAAATAAAACATGCTACATATACAACATGGAACACTATCCAACATAAAAAAATGAAATCATCATGGATTACAGCAACACGGATGCGTCTGGAAGCCATAATCCTAAACAAATTACACAGGAACAGAAAACCAAATACTGCATGTTTTCACTTATAAGTGGGAGCTAAATATTGGGTACACATGGACATAAAGATGGGAACAATAGATACTACAGAGAACTAGAGTGGGTAGGTAAAAGAGGGGTGTGGGTTGAAGAACTACCTATTGGGTGCTATGCTCACCACCACAGATCCATACCCCAAAGGTCAGCAATATGCAACATACCCATGTAACAAGCTTGCATTTTTTTAATATTTTTTTATATTATATAATGCCCCTGAATCTAAAATGAAATTTGAAATTATTTTAAAAAATGTGTTATGGGATCCATACACCAAATCTCAGCATCATGCAATATACCATGTAACAAACTTGCACTTCTTCTTTTTTTTGTTTTTTCTGAGACAGAGTCTCGCTCTGTCACCCAGGCTGGAGTGCAGTGGTGTGATCTCGGCTCACTGTAACCTCCACCTCCCGGGTTCAAGCAATTCTCCTGCCTCGGCCTCCCAAGTAGCTGGGATTACAGGCATGTGCCACCATGCGCAGCTAATTTTTTTGTATTTTTAGTAGAGACAGGGTTTCAACATGTTGGCCAGGCTGGTCTCAAACTCCTGATCTCAAGTGATCCACCCGCCTCGGCCTCCCAGAGTGCTGAGATTACAGGCATGAGCCACCACACCTGGCAGCTGTGTATTTTTATGCATGGGTTTCATGAAGAGTGGACAGTCATGGAGACATATGATTAAAGAATGAAAGCATGTGGTCTAACAGCAATAAACAGGGGGGATCTTACTGAGGCCTGTTGGTTCAGATTCTTTCTAGTGTCCCTGCGTGACATTCTTTCCCTCTGGTATAGGGCAGGACACCTGTTCCACGAAGGTCTGCAGGGAAGAAGGAAGGGAGTTCAGAGTGACCTTCCTAGGTTTTATGATCTGCTTCAGAGAAGAAGGGCAAGGAAAATTGTAGTTTCTATGACCTACTTTAGGGGAAGGGGGTTCAGAAGAAAGCCAGAGTTCTTTCCTGTTTCTGTAGTTCAATTTCTTTCAGCTTAAAATATTCAGTATGCCAAGGTGCCATATTTTGGGGTAGCATCTACTGAACCTCAGTTGCATAACTCTGTGAATATACTAGAGATCACTGAATTGTATAATTTAAAAGAATATGTGAATTTTGTCTTGATAAAGCCATTATTAATTTTTTTTTATAAAGGAAGGCATGAGCCACCTTGGGACTAATGATGGACAGGCTTTTCCAGTAAACTTGCAGTTACTGGAGTGGCCTAACCCTAATTGGAGATTCCTTGAAATAGATGTTGAAGTAAGGAAATATAATGAAAAACTTTACCTTCTAAAGTCCTTCCTGATCCTCAGATTCTCTAGTGAATAAATCGATAAAGACATTGTGATTTTAAGGTCATACTTATGCTACAGAATTGTAGACAATTGACACATACCATGTATTTATCTCATGAATTGCTTGGGTATTGTCTTCTTAATGTTGCTTTCAGGCAATTAATGACCCCACTACTTTGTACAGGATAAAAATATAAGTAATGTTCTTTATGTGGACCCTGCTGAATTGAACTCCTAATATAACAGGTCTACTTCGGTGGCTCATGTACAGATCAATACCTAGAAAGGTATTATAGAAACATGGCACATTTAGACTCTTGTAGACTTAAACTCTGGCAGACTGTGATACAAATCCTTTACCACAGAGCAGTAGTGTTAATGCAAAAGATATAGCACAGCCCACGGGTTAAAGTTATGGCCTCTGGAGCCAGACTCCCTGGGTATAAAACCCGGCTCTGCCACTTATTTGCTGTGTGATCTTGTTCAATTTATATAACCTCTTAGCTGTTCAGTTCTCTTATCTGCAAAATGGGAATAATAGGTAATTATCTACCTACGTACAGTTTAGTTTTATTATGAGAATTAAATGGCTTAATATTTGTAAAGCACTTTGAACAGATGTCTGACATACAGTAAACCATACAAGGGTTTGTTAAGTAAATCTACTGGGTCCAGTTTGGATAATTTTCCCATAAGGATGCCTATTTGGGAAGTAGATACTTATGAAAATGGGGCGACCTTCCAAATTACCCTCTTTTCTTGGATATTTCTGTTTTGTTAACTACATAAACAAATTCTCAATTAGGCTAATCTCAATTTAAGACTTAAAAGTGGAACTTAAGAATGTGATTTGGATACATACAAATTAATCATTGATATGTTGGTTTCAATATAAAATATATTATGCATTGTGTTCTAGCTCTTAAAAAGCCAACAAGGGATATGAAAGATTTGTCTTTTCTCTGATGTAAACTCAAAAATTTTTCTCACCATAAAAATATGCCTCTTTAAGATCTATGTGTACAAAACTCTAACTCATTTAATCATCATATAGGCATTATAATCTCCATTTTACAGATGAGGGCGCCTAGTCTCGGAGGATTTAAGCGACTTCTGTGAGGCCACACAGCTAGTAAAGAGGGATAGAGACAGGACTTAAACCCAAGGCAATATAACTTCAATAGAAATGCTCTTTCCACTTTCCCACACTCCTCACTGCACCTACAGTAATCTATCAAGCATCCATTTTTCCCTTTTAAACTTATTTATATTTTCATGCTGTAATAATTTTTGGTTGTGAGTTCTCTAAAATAATAAAATGTTTTATTGGTTTGCCTCCTTCAAGCTACAGAAAGAAAAGAAAACCATAGGAGAGAGGCTAAAAAGTTGGGTCCTAAAATTAGCCATCCCATGTGCCAGGCAAAAAGCGTGGATAATCAGTGATTCCCAGTGTTGTCCTCCGAAGCTTTTGCAAACCAACCAGCAAGAGCCACTGCCTAAATACTCACTTCTCTTGACTGCCTTTGAGGACCAGCTGGATCCTCATCAAACCCCAGTGATTGACCCCCAGTCATTCATTTGCCTCTCCTCAAGGATGCAAGGCCCTTCTTGCCTTATCCAGAGACATTAAAGAAAGCTGCTTGACATTGGACATCAAATTGATTTCATGCCAAGATTTCACTCAACCACGGGTGAAAACCATTGACGTGTCAAAGCCTTACAAGAAAAATAAACACGTCTGATGCAAAGAGTCCTTTGTTTTTGATGCCATGTTGAATTATGCACCTTCACACAGATCTGACAGTGGCTGTGACTATTTGCTAGAAGGCAGAGTGGAGGCATGTAGGGTCTCAAATTGTAATGGCAAAGAAGGTCAAAGCATGGTGAATTCAAAGGGGACTGCAAATTTAGAGCTGAGGGAGAAGGCTCTTTCAGTGCCCTTCATCTTCCCTTTCTCATTCAACCCTGTGGAACTCATCTCATCATTCTCTGTCTCCTGCTTCTGAATGCTTTAAGTCACTTATTTGTCTATCTTCCCCAGAGAGAAAGCCTGCTGCTTAGAAAGAGCTTGAAACCACCTGCAATATTTTTCCCTTTAGTCATGTCTGCTCAAGGTGACGTAAGACTTTGGATAAGCATACTTAGTAGGCATCCAAGCTTTTTTGGCTTGACTAAAGCTGGGGACTGCCCACAGTTAAGACCTTTGTCTGTGGCTATTTCTTCTTCACCTACCTAGCCTGAGGGGTACATAATCACTTCTCTGAGGAGTTTCCTAGCTTCAGCTGTTTCCGAGGAATCTTTTCTTCCAGCTGTGTTTACTCTTTTTATTTTTTTGTATTCTGTCTGAAGAAGATGGAATTTGCATAATTAAGAATGACCTGAGCAATCTCTGCTAATGCCTCCACTAAAACCTCTGACTATCCCTGTTAACTAATTACATCTATCATTGTGTCAGACAGGTAAAAGACTCCTTCAGTCTGTTGAGACAACATTATTCACCTGGGATTATCAAAGGTTTCAATTCTGGCCATTAGCTGAAATTGCTTGGGTCATTCATTATGGCGAATTCTGCATCCTTTCTAGACAGAGCAAAGTAAATGCAGAATCAGGAATAGATTAAATAGCCATGTATCAGAAGCCTAGTTCAGAACCTCAGCCCTTTCTTTTCCTTAGAGCTAAAGGATGAAAAATGAACAGAAAAACCTTGTGGTTTCCTCTTCTTACATCAGTGAGTATGTGAGCTTTTGCTTCAAGAAATTGGAAGTGATTATCCTTTCCCCAATTTTATTCAGCCTTTTAAATATCTGGTTTAACAAATCCATGAAGAAAAAAAAAATAAGTCCTTAGACTTGAAATTAAATCGCCCCATTCTCAGCTTTCCCTCATTAACCATGGATTATAGGTAGGGACTTGAGTCACTATTGGGGCAGCGGAGTGTGGGGTATAGGTAGCTTTTCAGTTGAAATTACTTCATCTAAACTGAAAGCAGAACCCAAAGAGGTGGATTAAAGATTAAACTCAGACATTAACAACAAGTGGGGGAATGATGAAAACACATCTGGAAGATTCCAAACATTGGCATGGTAGTTATTAGGATGAGTAGTAGCGAGGCCAGGCAGTATACTCAATTCCTTCTGTATATGTCTTTCATTTTCTGGGGATATGGTTTTATCTGTCCTGTTCTGACACAAAATTCAGCATCCTTGTCACAAGTCAGTGAATATATTTTTATACTGATTCGGAGTCCATTATATACAACAACTACTAGGGCTTGGTAAAAGGATATCAAATGATACAATAAAATGTAAGCAGTTGGTGTTCAAATTGGAAAAAAAGTCATACAAAAATAAAGATAACTAGCAATTAAAGTTAGCTAATAATATTGTTCACTAATAGTATGATAGTATGACTTCTTGGAAAAAACTCGCTATCCAATCATAGTGTCCAATTTATCTTTTTTAGACACATTTTCATGGGTAATGCACATGGGCACTATACTCATTAAATGTGTGCTTGCCTTGCAGAAAGAGTGAGCTCAGAGATCATAGACCAAATCATTAGAAAAACCAAAGCATTGGTTAGTGAAAATATCTACATAAGTTACTAAAATCTATTTTTTCTTCAGTTTTTTAGAA
Organism: Gorilla gorilla gorilla; assembly: GCF_029281585.2. Lineage (NCBI taxonomy): Eukaryota > Metazoa > Chordata > Mammalia > Primates > Hominidae > Gorilla > Gorilla gorilla. The sequence goes on along the minus strand of NC_073224.2, from coordinate 47,854,789 downwards.
ATCTGATTATAAAGTCTGTTTTGTTTATTGCTTAGAAAAGTTTTCAGTCAGAAGAAAAAAAAAGAAGGTAGAAATTTGGAGTGAGCAGGATGCTTCCTTGCAATTATTCATTTAACAAATATGTCATGAATCCCTATTATGAGTCAGGCAGTGAACAACATGCTGGGGATATATTGTGTACAAAACAAACAACAATCCCTGCACTTGTGGAATTTTTCTATTGTGAAGAGACAGACATCAAACCTTAAACATAAGAAATTAAGAAAATATACGTGTATTAGAAGGTGGCAAATCTCATGGAAGGAAGAGAGCTGGGTAAGGGGGCCTGGAGGTACTGGGAGGTATAAATAAATAGTTATGGAGAAGAAAATCATTCATATGATGGCATTTGATTAAAAAGCTTGAATGAAGGCAGGAGGTGGTCTATGTGGATGTCTGGATGAGGGGTATTTCTGGCAGAGGACACAGCCAGTAAGAAACATCCTGAGGTAGGAGTGTGTCTGGCCTATTCAGGAACTGCCAAGCAGGCTAAGATAAGGCAAGGAGGGAAAGATTTGCAGTAGGACCTGAAGTCCAGAGGTAACTAGGAGAGTCAGATCACATGGATCCATTTACACCATTATAAGAACTTGCCTTTTACTCTAAGTGAAATGGGAAGACTTTGATAAACATTGAGCAAAGGAGTAAAATGCACTGATATTTTCATTTTTAAAGACTTACTCTGGCAGCTGTCCTGAGTGTAACCTGTATGGAGAATATGAGGAGGCAAGAAGAAAAGTAAAGCGACTGCTCTGGAGAGCATGGCAGGAGAGAGATTACTGTGGTTTGAATCCAGGCAGTAGCTGTAAGAGAGGAAAGAAGTAGTTGGATGATAGATGCTTTCTGAAGTACTAACAGGACTTGCTTAGAGATTGAATGACCAGTAATAGAAAAAGAGAGAAGTCGATGATGACTCTAATTTTTTTTTTTTTTTTTTTTTTTTTTTGAGACGGAGTCTTGCTTTGTCGCCCAGGCTGGAATGCAGTGGCGCGATCTCGGCTTACTGCAAGCTCCGCCTCCCTGCTTCACGCCATTCTCCTGCCTCAGCCTCCCAAGTAGCTGGGACCACAGGCGCCCGCCACCACTCCCGGCCAATTTTTTTGTATTTTTAGTAGAGACGGGGTTTCACTGTGTTAGCCAGGATGGTCTCGATCTCCTGACCTCATGATCCACCCGCCTGGGCCTCCCAAAGTGCTGGGATTACAGGCGTGAGCCACCACACCCGGCCTAATTGTTTTTTCTTAAGCAACTAGAAGAATGGGGATGTCATTAACTGAGCCACGAAAAAGACTGGAGATGCAACTGTCTTGGAGAGGAAAATAAGAAGTTTGCTTGGGTACCTGGTAAACCCAAAACTCTATTAGGCACCCATGTAAAGATGTTGGGTAGGGTATTGGGTATTCTAGTCTGAAGTTCTAGGGTGAAGATACACACACTTGGGAACTGTCAGTATGTAGATATTATTCAAAGTCATTGGGATGGTAATTTTGATAATCTTGGATAAGATTTCCAAGGGATTGCATGTCAGTAGAGAAGAGAAGGAGCCAAACACTGAAGCTTTAGGTATTTTAACTTTGTAAAGTGATGGAGAAGAAAATGAATCAGAAAAGGAGACTAAAAATACTAGCGAGTATGGTGCTACAGGAGCCCAGTGAAGAAAGTATTTTAAGCAAGAGGGATTGAGCACCTGTGTCACAAGCTGGGCAGGTAAAAATGAGGCTTGAGACTTGGCCTTGAATTTAGCAATTGGAAGCAATCGATGACTTATACAAGAGCAATTTCATGGAAGTGGTGGGGGCAAAAGCTGATTTGATTTAGTTTAATAGAGAATGGGCATTGTGGAACTAGAGACAGAAAGAACAGTAAATTTTACTATAAAATAAAAGAGGGATAAAGACATCCCACAAAATAAATATATGACTTAATGAGTTCTTATAAGGTGAACATTCTTTTAGTCACAACCCAGAACAAGAAAGAGAACTATGCCAGCCAGTCCACAAGGCTCTCCATGCGTCACATCCCTATTTCAATCCCCAACCCCACCCAATTTCCTGATCTTGTAGTAATCACCTCCTTGTGTTTCTTTATGGTTGTATCAGTCAAATGCACATTCCCAGACACCATAGTTCAGTCTTGCTCACTTAAAACCCCTTTTGGCTGGGCACGGTGGCTCACACCTGTAATCACAGCACTCTGGGAGGCCGAGATGGGTGGATCACCTGAGGTCAGGAGTTCGAGACCAGCCTGGCCAACATGGGGAAACCCCATATCTACTAAAAATACAAAAATTAGCTGGGCATGGTGGTGCACACCTGTAATCCCAGCTACTCAGGAGGGTGAGGCAGGAGAATCATTTGAACCCAGGAGCCAGAGTTTGCGGTGAGCCAAGATCATGCTACTGTACTGCTACTGTACTCCAGCCTGAGTGACAGAGACTCCATGTCAAAAAAAGAAAAAACTATGTCTTTTAAGTATCTTCTAATTTATAGGTTTTCCCTCCCTCTCTGTATCTATGAATTCATACATCTGGATTTTAAACATCAGTAGGTGCTTACTTCACCAAAAAGATACAAAGTAGACATTATGTACCTCCTGATGAAAGAATACACCACCTCCTAGAGCCTTGTTGAAGGGATCAGACATAAGTCTAATCAAGCCAATAGATCTAGCTGCCAATTTGCAGGAAAAGAGAACAAAGAAAATGTTGAACTTCACCATATATATACTGTAATAAAATCCAGACTGTGGGAAACTGTAAGTCAAATGCCTGAATGATTCGATGGATATATTGTGTGGCAAAGAAAGTCTTATTTTATCAAGAAGAGGTAGTAATCGCCTATTTACAAGCTGATGACAATGATCAAGTAGAGAGGGAAAAGAACTAATGACGCAAGTGAGATGGGAGAAATTGCTGGAGCCTTATGTGTGCAAGAGAGAGAATCAGGAGGTGATACTGGTTTCACAATAAGGATGAATATACAAATGAAAGTCAGTAGATGGGTGCAGATGTGCTTACGAAACCAGTCATGGTAATGGGAGTCTGGGATGTTCAGAATACTTCAGTTTCCTCAGTGAAGCAAGAATCAGTCCTTAGCTGAGGGTGGGGAGGAGACATAGGGAAGAATAAATGAAATAGGCATCAAAGAAAGTGAAAGAGTTCGTGGGCTAGGGAAACACTGTATGGTAAAGTGAAAGAGTTCATGGGCTAGGGAAATGCTGTATGGTTTCTAAAATAAATTTTTTTTCTATTTTAGTAAAGTTCACTGGGCATGGGTAGTCATGGGCACCTTACAATATTTACTGAGAGCATAAGACTTTCAGCCTAAATTTTCCCAGCATCTCTTAAGAATTGGGTCTTCATTGAGTGACACTTATCTGTTCTCTGTATATCAGAGATTACCACTGGTATCAAGTCATTCTCTTTGGTGTATATTGCTTAGGACTGGCTGTGGGGGCTCTGTGCTGTGTCAAATCAGCTACATCAGAACAGTTCCCAGAGTTCCCTTCCCGGTATGGTTCTTGGTTAGTGGTGGCCCTAGAGAATCATGAGATTTGGAATACAGAGATGGAGTGACCATTTTTACCCTCTGAAGTATAGTGCAGAGTGTCAGGCACTGTGGCGGCTTCCATGTTGCTGCTGGTCAGTTGGTTCACCTGCTTAGCATGGGGCAGCTCCTGGAAAAGCACCTGGATCTCCTTCTTCAGTTTCACTGAGTCTTGGGCCAACTGTGTACATGTTTCCATGGTGAAGGGCATGGGCATCTCCACTGGTCAGCCATGACATCAAGGTTGGAGGTAGTGAAAAACGGAGAGGGATTCCAGTGTGCCCGCATCCCACTTTCCTTTTTGACTGCTGGTCTGGCTGACCTGGAGCAACTTCAGGCCCCACACCAGACACAGCCGCAGGCTGCTCAGCCAACTCCTATGATAGCATAGAATCTAGTTTCTGTAATGACCCCCTTTTCTGTATCACTCACAGCATTTTTGCTTCTGTGATCAAAGCCTGATTCATATGGTGGCTGCTGCCTACTCTGTGGAGTCAGCTCTCTTTGCAGTGAACCAGCTCTGCTGGCCTCCAATAAGATTGTCCCAGTTCAAACGCTGAGAGTTTCTTACTGTGGCCAGTGAGATGTGAGAGCCAGCTGGTCTTCCCAGGCCTCTCATTTTGTGGCAGCAAGAGGTCAGGGCCTTTGTCCCTGGGGATGTTTCTTTTCTCAGGTGAATTCAACTTGCAATTCCTAATATCAGAACAATGTGGTTGCCACACGCCTGAGATGAAATGCTTTTTATAAGAGCTAATCAGATTCTACATTAATGAGAGAAATATGAAGCTAATCAACACCACAGAAGGTCTCTAGGCTCAGGCCTATTAAACTTCATAAAAAATTAATGACTGAAAGAGCAGACTCTTTTGTAAGGGGTCTCTTGTGGTTGGATAAGGGCCTGAAGTCCCATTCACCTCTCATTACATTGAATTAGCCTCACTTTCTAACCCAAAATATAATCCATCGAGTGGCATTTTCCTCTGGGTGTTAGATGGCCAGTGTTTGAAAACACTTGTAAAATATTTATTGCTTTTTCTCCTTCCTTTTCTTCCCTTCATTCTCATCCCCCTTCCACTCTCAGCCAATCCCTTCACACCTCGCTCACTATGGCTTTTCCCATTTTAATTAAAGAGATTTGTACTTCTAAAGCCTTCTGGGAAATGTCTTCAATGCTGTGGTTTGTAGATGCCTCTCCGGAGCTGCTTGGCAGGAAACCCCTAGCCCTTTGTTCAAAGCATGCTCAGCATCTGCTTGCAGAAACCAAGGAGAGTGAGGCAAGAATTTAGACCAACTGAGTTGAAAAATGATCCTAGCACTCCCCTTCCTGAACTCAGGTGCACTTTTCTTCGTGTGAATGTTGGCTGTAATCATTGAATCGCTTCAGAATAAAAAACATTTATCTACAGAGCTGGTGGCCTCAACTCCAATTAAATCCAAATGCCCACCTACCTCTCCTGCCACCTTTGCCCCAAACTATAATTCACCTTAGTCATGTTGTCGTTTGAGGTTAGAGAAACTCAACTCCATTACTCAACCAGCAGGATATAACAGGCTGCACTTGGCTCTCGGAGTGAGAAGTAGGTAATTATATACAGTGGGATGGGAGGGGGACTTCTATGTGGGTTCTGGCCAGAAAATTAACCATTAAAGTAAGTGATTTAAATACAGAAATCTTTTTCATGTTTAAGGAGCTCCTGTAAAAATGGCACTGCCGTTGGAGGCAGCCTACCTTAGGGGGTTATACCACAGGGCACTGTCACTGGAGTGGTGAGGACAGAGTCTTAGAGCAACAGTCTGGGAACCCTGGAGAGAAGTGTGTTGGCCAGAGATAACTGAAATGGGTAGAAGGGGAATGACGTAAAAAATGGAAGCAAACCAAAGGAAATCTTCTCACACAGTCTGCCTGGAATGCCAACCCTGGATCCACAGTTTATTGAAGTCTTCCCTCATTTATCCACCTCTCTCCTAACTCACCAACCTCCAGGTTGTAGCAATGCACCAGGCTGTCCAGCACCATCCTCTATGTTTTTAAATCGTGTTTCTCCTTCTGAAGAGTCTAAACTTGGATGCAGCTCTGGGGATTCTTGTTATACAAGCTATTAACAGGTCCCGGCAGCATGTGCCAGAAGAGGTGTGAAAAGAGGGGTCAGGCTCCACTGGCAGAAGTTTTGTCGGGGTGTGTGTTTTCCTGATTGCCGTGTCGGCTCATATTTCTGTTTCTCTGCTGACATGTGCAGGAGGTCACGAGCAAGGGTAGTTCAACACATGAGTTCATACCCATGATTCAGGAAACACTGGTTTACACTAAAGTTCAGTATGTCTCTCAAAGGGGTTCTGGGAATAAACTGAATATATCAATGTATGAAATAGACAACCTGCTATGGCAGCCCCTAACATTACGCTTAGTTGTTCTGTTTGCCATGTGATTGTTTTATAACCAAGGCTTATTCATGAAGTATAATCATGCCCTATTTACCCAATGGTCAGCTTTCTTTCTTCCTTTCTGTTTTTTGAGACGGAGTTTCACTCTTGTTGCCTAGGCTGGTGTGCATTGGCGCGATCATGGCTCACTGCAAACTCTGCCTCCTGGATTCAAGCAACTTTCCTACCTCAGCCTCCTGAATAGCTGGGATTACAGGCACCCACCACCACACCCGGCTAATTTTTGTACTTTTAGTAGACACAGGGTTTCACCATGTTGGCCAGGGTGGTCTTGAACTCCTGACCTCAGGTGATCTGCCTGCCTCAGCCTGCCAAAGTACTGGAATTAGAGGTGTGAGCCACTGCGACCGCCCCCACAGTGGTCAGCTTTCTAGCAACCAAAATTAGCCAGAATATAGCTGTTAACCTAGACATAGCAGAAAACATACACAAAAAGAGTTATAAAATTCATGAACTTTATGGGAGAGACATTGGGCTACCTTCAGGAGGATTGACTTAAATATCATATAATAAGTATTTGAAATCTGATTTGCTCCAACAATATTTGATTTCTTCTAAGCTATCATCTACAACAGATGTAAAGTAGTTAAGTTTGGCGAGTGGTAGGCTCCTAGAAGCCAATGCATTATGAAACGACATCTGAAAAGAGTAAGGGAAACACTGAAAGAATAACCAAGGGTTACTGGGTATACAAATGAGTTTGGGGGAAATTAAGGAAGAAGATAAGCTATGCCCTCTACCACTGAAATAATTCTAAGAAATCTCTACACTAAGGCGCAACACATTTAACTGGTGTGTGTGTTCATAACCCTCTCTCATCAAAAAAGTTTAAATTGTTTTCTGCTTTCTTTGCTCAGTAAGGCAAGAGATTTCGTTAAAGTTGTCCATAAATTGTGCACACAATACACACACACACACAGGTACACACACACACACAGGTACACACACACACAGTGGCATTTTGAAATCATAATCATGTACATAAATACTATGGAGCCTCTGGTCCACTCTTGAGAAAACTATTCCTGATTTACTCTGTCTATTGTCTAATGTTCTCTGGCACGATCTCCAACCTGACTTCACCCCCTCAGTGTTTTTCCATGATAACTGCAGCCGTGCATAAGTGGCATGTACAAGCCTTACCATATTTGAGTATAAAGTTAAGTTACATTTGCTACTAACCAAATTATGATGACTTAGCCAAACCTGTCATCTTTGGTGACTCGTTTTCCTCTGGTATTTCTGAGAAAATTGACCAGGCAGAGGTGGCTCATCTCACTGCTGCATCAGTGTCTGTTACTGCCTCTGCGTTGGTCAGTTGAGTCTTTCAATATCAAGACACTACTCTAGCTTGGGATGTGACTTATATGATCACACTGTCCTTGCGGACGAGGGTGGAAGTGCTGTGCTCCCTTACAAGAGCATAGATAGTTCCCTTATTTCCCACAGCAAAACAGAGATCCAACTACACTTCTAATGAGATTCCCAAAGATTTGAGAGGTGATGGAAGGAAATTACTGCACTCTAAAGAGTGACTTACTTACTTCTTGACTACTGGCTACCCGACTTGAAGGCTGTCAGAGCCCGCCCCATAATATCGTTACAGGTTGCCCAATTTCCTGGATGCCTCCAACTAGCAGAGAGTTTACTTCTTCCTCGACTAATAGGATTGCCGTTTTCCTAAAATAACGGTCTATTCTCCCTTTAGCAGAAATTCTAATTTCCATCCGCAGTAATGAGACTCCTTCTGCTTGCTGAAGAACACAGTGTTTCAATAGAAGTGCATTTCTCAGCTGGGTGCAGTGGCTCACTCCTGTAATCAGCACTTTGGGAGGCTGAGGCGGGCGGATCACGAAGTCAGGAGATCGAGACCAGCCTGGCTAACACGGTGAAACTCCATCTCTACTAAAAATACAAAAATTAGCCGGGCATGGTGGCGGGTGCCTGTATTCCCAGCTACTTGGGAGGCTGAGGCAGCAGAATGGCGTGAACCCAGGAGGTGGGGCTTGCAGTGAGCCGAGATCACACCGCTGCACTCCAGCCTGGGTGACAGAGCGAGACTCCGTCTCAAAAAAAAAAAAAAAAAAAAAAGTAGTATAAGACAGGCTCTGATCCTTTTCACTTTTCAAAATTGAACAATTAGCCTCAGTAGTATCTTGAAATTTATAGTCCAGTACAGTCTCAAATCTATATAAAAAAAGAAAGTTTTTCTCTTTCCCACTCTTTTTAAAGTAGTAATAGGCATATCTCTGAATAGGTGATCAAGATCATTGTGATAGCTCTTCTCTAAAGATGCCCAATGAACCACACCCCTGACATCCAAACCCATATGTAGTCCCCTCTCTCACTGAATCAGGATGGTTCTTTGACTATGACCAACAGAATGCAAGGCCAAGTGCCATGGTCCTCCTCTCATGAAGCAAGACTTCTGGGTTTTTTTTTTTTTTTTTTTTTTTTTGAGACGGATCTCACTCTGCCGCCCAGGCTGGAGTGCAGTGGCACCATCTTGGCTCACTGCAACCTCTGCCTCCCAGGTTCAAGCTATTCTCCGTCTCAGCCTCCTGAGTAGCTGGGATTACAGGCACCCGCCACCATGCCTGGCTAATTTTTTTGTATTTTTAGTAGAGACGGGCTTTCACCATCTTGGCCAGGCTGGTCTTGAACTCTTGACCTTGTGATCCACTTGCCTCGGCCACCCAAAATGCTAGGATTACAGGTGTGAGCCACCACGCCCGTCCTCATGTCTTTTTTTTCAGATTTTTCTTTTGTTGTTGTTGTTGTTGTTGCCTACAGTCTCATTGCCACTAAGGAAAAAAATTATTATCAATAAAGCAGCCATATCTGTGTCCAGCTTCAACTGGACAAGTTCTATCTCAGTTCTGTTTTTATCCAAAAGCATTGAAAATCTAATGATTCTGGAACTTTTCTATCTACCTAACTTCTCATTTCTATGTTACCTGGGCTCACAGAATTCTCTGCTAGCCCTTTTGGGCTTCATCCATCATGAGTAATACAACCAACTGATCATCAATAATATTATAAAGAGAAACTAGAATCACCACTATGATGGATGAAACAATCTCTGCAAACTGAAGTCACTATTAGTCAGCCCTCTGTCATTTTTCTGGTGACCAAAGAAGCTGCAAGGGCTGGACGAGAGCTTGTAAGACTTATTGAGCCCTGATGGCCATGACGTTCTTTCTTCAGTTAAATATCAATAATTGACTTGCCATGAATTCTGTCTTTCAGTCTTAATTTTACATGGCATTCAAGTTCAAAAATTATAATTTCCCGTGCTGAGAATAAGAGGACTTGTTGCAGACTGCCAGCCACATTTCCTGTCTATAATACATAGACAATGAAACCACTCTAGACATGATATTGCAGTGTTTCTGCTGAGAAGTCCTTAATCTTCGTATCATCTGCTCTGGCTTCCCCAAGAACAATCTCTTGGGGAAATTCCATAGCTCTAAGTCTGGCTCATTGAATATCCTAGTGAGCCAGGACACTGCGGACTAAATGCAGTATTTCATTTGTAACTATTCTTAAAAAATTAATTTCATTAGTTGCCGAACAGTTGAGGCCAATAAACAGTCTTTGCCCCCAACCAGGCTCATATCATTTAAATTGAGAAACAGTGTTTTCTTTTGGTGAATCTCCATGATCATCAACTAGGAACCATCCCCAGGGTCAAACGGAGAACAGGGATTAGTTGAGGAGATACCAGTTGGAGTTGTAAACCGATAGTCTCATCCCAGTCTCTGAAATAGGCTTTGCTCCCAAAAACTGCCTTTAATTTTTTTTTCCTCAAAATTCAGGCCTGAGATCAGTGGCCCTTCAGAAACAATTCCATTGCACTGTAAGATACTTACCTTGAGAGAGATGCCAGTATGAGTTTTGGCATTAGAAATACAGGTGGCACAGCTTCCTATGGCTAGGTCATTTCTAAAAGGAAAAGTGTTAGACTTTGCTGACCAATATCAGGATTTCAAAAACCACTGCATATTTCACTGGTAAGTCTCACTTTTTAGGAGAGTTGGAAACTTATCAATGAGATTGCAAGGGTCTGTCGATTACCTGCCAGATTTCTCTTAACAAAGTACCAATGACTTGAGGAGAAGAGTGATGATCTACCTTTAGTGTGGGAAACAGTTGCCTAAAATAGGAGCCTTCATCCAAAGGCAGCAATATGTAATTTAACTCCTGATGTTCTTGAGGACTGTGGTAGAAGATCATCGTGAATCCACAGTGTAGCAAATATGCCAATATTGGGAGTTGTTGGTCGTGACAGTGAGTGCAAAACAGCACATCTAAATGATCCACATGAGTCAGCTGGGCTTGGCCATTAGCTGTAGTGACTCCATCCAGCTCATTAATCATTTTACATGATACACAATGGGGGTTGAGCCAAAATTAAAAATTACTACACAACATGGAATTTGGAGATCATTTACAAGCAGTCAAAACTGAGATTTAAAAATATAGAAAGCCAATGGTTTACTGCAACTATAATTTCAATATGCTGAGAAAACAGTGTTTTCTTTCTGTGAATCTCCATAATCATCAATTACGAGCCATCCCCAGAGTCAAACAAGGAATAGGCACTAGTCAAGGAGAAATCAGTTGGAGATGTTAATAGACATTATCTATAAAAAGGGAGGGGATAAAATAGCTTGGAAAATTCTGCAGTAAACAGATTGAAAGGCTTCTTCACTCTAAGACATATTGTGTCTTTAATTTACTGAAATATTTTAGGAACTTACAACTTCATACAGAAAATGACTGAAAATAATACATCTATTATTGACACATGTATACATATATGTATATACACATACACATGTCTAAGCACATCTTTGTAAGTTATGAATACAGCACTTGTTGTAGAACAGTAAGTAGCATAGCATTTTGCGGAAGTTTGGAATCCTACAGGAAAATCATGTTAGACTTCCAGAATGCATCTTTTAAATTTCCCAATTTCTCCTTCTTATGTGTAAAAAAAATTCCTAAGTTAAGTGATTTCTCCAAGGACTTGCAGGTACTTGGTAAGACAACTAGGACTCACATTTTTCTATATGATATTGATTTTTAAATTATATTCAAAATTCAATTAAGTTTAGTCAGTATTTATAAAGTAGCAATATTTACATTTAATTCCTGATTAGATGTAAGACATAAGAAGCCTGTGTCCTGGTCATTACATTAAAGGTGTTTATAATCTCAGTTTTAAGAGAAGAATTATTGCCCACAAACAATGAGGCTTGTAGAGTTCAAGAAACTTGCCTGTGTATCTTCAAAACCACCAGAAAACATCAAAGTGAAATTCACATCCAGCCCACTTTGGTCATAAAGCCCACACTCATTTCATTATTCTACAATGAGATGAAAATGGTCAGGATTCTGTCTTATTTGTCTCTGTATTTGGAAGAACTAATACAGCAGCTAGCACCCCACTGGAGCTCAGTTAAAATTTGAATGAATACATGCAATGAATCTCAGACAGGGCTTTGATCATGGGTAGAATGTGACTAGAGGAAGAAATGAAGCGACTATTCCACACGTGGGATCTTGATTGCTAAGCAGGTAGGAGATCAGCAAGGCAGAAAAAAGGGAAAGGAGCACACACGTTTAACTCCAGATGAGCTCCTCAGCTTTGTGTTTTTCTCCAGTGCTTGTGAGACTCTGGATTCTGCAATGCCTTTTTACCAGATCTGCCCATGGGCCCTGCTCCCTGCTGCACCAGCTTCTTGTGGACAAAGAAAGAGGATAGGGCAATGCGCTTGTCTCTGCCTCTTGGCATTTCAAAATCCTCCCTTGGAGTAGGTGGTCAGACAGGGAGTAGGGCAGGGATGGCTGCAGAAGGGTTGGTGACAATAGGCAGAAACAGGTGGTAATGAGCACAGAGGGATTAAGGCAACTTTAACTAGACAGTTTGGCTCTCTTCTTCTAACTTATTAGAATTTCCTCTGTCTTTTCACAGAGCATGTGTCTGTGGCCAAGAGCACCATCATTTTTTCAAGAACTGAAAGGAAGCGGATGCTACGAGAGATGAAGCATGTTACCATATCAAAAAATCACCTAATACTGGGTAGAATGCTTAGGTTTATGTGGGCAGCACACACACACATGCATACACATTCTTATGCTCAAACAAGTCAGTTGAGCCATGGAAATAACACTGACCCTGAATCTGGAAGGAATCAGGTGTTGAGTGTAAAAGAAATTGAATGTTCCTTGCATTTCCTTTCTATTCGATTTATGTTTGGTTTCCCTGGGAAACTACAACTGGGAGGCGGAGGGAGTTGATGTTCTTCTCTTAGGTAATACCGTTCAGCTGAACTGACTGAAAAAGTTTATATTTGAAAATATATAAAGCAAAGTTGCTGCTGTTTTTGTAAGTGATATCAGCAACATCTACGGACTTTTTCTCCTGTAAAACTGCATATTTAGAGAATTATATACAACGGTGACTAACGGGCATACAAATCATCTGAAAATCTTGTGAAAATACGGACTGTGATTCTCGAGGTCCAAGGTGGAGCCTGATATTCTGCATTTCTAGCAAGTCCCCAGGTGATATGGAGGCTGCTGGTTTGCACACTGTGCTTTGGCTAAAAAGAAAACACGACAGCCTCTCTATAGGCAAACATGTGTTGTGAGATCTACACAGAGAGAGAGAGACACAGTAGAATCAGAGCTACCAGTTTCCAACATTCCTAAAAAGGTGATTGGATAGGAATCCATCAACTGCCTCAGGAGCAGATTTTCTTTACCGACTCAGAAAGAGCTCATTCCTTCACAAGGCCTGTGCAAACCATCCTGACAAAGGTAGTTCGGTGAGGGTTCCTCCATCCCCTTTTCTTCTTCTTCAGGTGACATGGATGTATCTAATGGTGGTTTGTGCTTCATCGCCCATCACTGAGAGGGCTGTGAGCCTGTCACTGCCCAGAGTGACAAGCGATGGGTTCCTCCATTTGGCCCTGCTGTGAACAACCAGATTAAATTTATACACTCCTTCACCCTGTGAAGGGTGTCCTGACATCCGGGGAAAATTGAGGGTAAAGAGGTCACTGCCACTTTATTTGAGCCCCAAAGGCTTTTCTCGATGCTGTTTGACATTATCCAAGATACATTTTTAATCTATAACGGGAGTGAAGAGTTGTAATTGGTTTTAGGTACCCAGAGACTTCTGGGCAAGAAGGATCTAAGTTGTTGCCCCTGTAAATTACCAATAGTTGAAATACAGAGAATAGAAAATGAAGCTCTCCACATTGGCCAGTGAAACCAACTTCTGCCTTTGAGGGAGACTCAGAGTCTCAAATCCAGGGTCCCCTAGGAGCAAAACAATCTTTGCCTTCTGTGCAGACCAAGCCTACCAACACCCCAAGGAGCCCATCCCCTCTCCTTTTAATTCTTTTCAGTGTTCCCCTCCCCTACTGAAGGGAATGCAAATCCCCCTCTAAGTCCATCCTGTGTAGGACAAGGAGTTTCTCTTCTACAGCATGAAGAGTCTAGAGTCCAAGCTTTGCTAAATTCAGCAGGTTTCCAGTCTATGCTGCATGTAAAGCATTCAGTTCCTTCCCAGCCTGAAAAGTCTATTTTGTCTTCTTTGGGCTGCTGGTCACCCATAAGCTAGCCACAACCTCTTTTCACAGCATTCTTTTTTTGTGCTTAAAATAAGACCCTTCAGAAGCTGTTTGTTTGGTTTTTTTTTTGTTTTTTTTTTGTTTTTTTTTTTTTGCTATCAGGCACCAAGATATCCAAAACTTTTCAAAGGATTATTATTCCTTATGCTATATCCTGAAATTCCTGAAATCTCCAGAACGTCTTTCCTAAAGACTGCATTACACTAGTAATCTCTACTTTTCAAGATCTAGCATTTCCCTTAAAGTACTAATTCTTTTCCGTTCCTAAGTATTTTTTCTCCTAGTCTTCTTCCTTCCTTCATTGTCTCTCTCTTTCTCTATCTTTCCCACTCTCCCCTTACACACGCACACACACTCATGCACACACGCACATATATTCTCTATCTCCCCATCCTTTCCTTTACTCTCTGTTGCAGAAGAGAAAGATACTATAAAGATGCCAAGGATGATCTGAACTTGCTGTCAGGAGAATAGACATGTGCTATCTTGAACTCAAGAAGTATATGAGCCATATAATCAATAAAATGCATTAAATGAATTGCTTTTAGTTTTCTTCCTCCTATGAGAAAGTCTTAATTTCTCAGCTGCATGCAGCATGGGCCCAGCTGCTAGTCTTACAGCACAGTATTAGGAATAGGCAGGAAAACAGAATTAGTTTTTATAAAGTGATAATCTCTCAAGACCTCCATCATCTGCCCGTCCCCCTCTTATTCTAGTCCCTCTAGGTCCATTCTTGGCTCCCAAAAAATTAATTCCTAAAAGTGTCTATAGTCACCATTAATACACTCATGAGTATTCTTTTCTGGAATAAGAGAGTGTAGAGTTCATGTTAAGAGGTACTCCCACAGCACGCATGTAACTGAATTGCAAGAAAGTGCACCTTTGTCATCCCACCGTGGTGTACAACCTCAGGTTTGAGCCACTTGCTCCAACCACATCCCATCCCATTCCCATCCTTCTAATTTCTGGCTTCATATGTGTCCTCAGAAATGATGCCCAGTTCCAAATTTCTAGATACAACTTGGCTCTCCTCACCTTGACTATAATTTGCATTTTTCCTCCAGATACCATTCACAGATAAGCAGCAAAATTGTTTAGCCTGGCTTTCAAGTTGCTGCCCTAATGCTTATTCTGTACCTTTAATGGGAACCAGACACAGACTGTTTACATAATTTGAGTACTGTTAAACACATGTTTTGATTTTTACAAATACAGGCAACTTTTATACGCAGTACAATTGGTTTTATAAATGATTGCTTGCTTATTCATGGTTATGCATTCCCAATATCAGGTATCTTGTTAAATTTAGTTCTACAATCTGGACATTTTTACTGCTTCTTACCAAAGCTGGCCTTTCAAGAGCTGTTGTAGAGAAGGCCCAAGGGAGATGTCTTCAAGGACACTGCCATGAAAGATGATACAGATGAGAGAAAGAGAGGGAAACAAAGCAGAATCCCTCATGAGGAGCCAATGCTTTTTAGCTGATGGCCTCATAGTCATATTTCCATTCAATTTTGAATTTCCATAAAGATGCCATGAGTGATTTGGACTTGCCTTCAAGAGAACGGATACATAGTGTCTTGAACCCATGGAGTAAATGTGCTGTACAATCGATAAAACACATTAAGCGAATTGCTTCTACTTTCCCCTCCCCATGAGAAAGTTTTAATTCTTTTTTCTGATGCTGTATAGTCCCAGCTGTTGGTGTTAAAGGAAGGGAATAAGCAGTGAAGAAAACGGAACTTGTAACTGAGCGATTATCACAAGACTAGACCTCTATTCAGCAAGTTGTAAAAATGAGGGATGTTTCTCCCTCTTTTGAGAGGAAAAGATGCCTTGCTTGTGGATAGATAGATTATGGACCTCATGCTTACTGAGGGCACATCAGAAGTAATGATTAAAGCAGTACTCTTCGGAAGTTAAGTGTCTTTTCTGTTGCAAAGGTAGCTCTGAGCTCCTCGGTTGCTCAGGTCAAGAGTTAGGGCATCCCAGAGTGGTGAGGAAGTGTTGAGAAGATTTCCCCAATAGAAAAGCACTTTGCTAAATAATCATTCAAGAACAGTAGGATCTTATAGAAGTCATGACAAAGTGGGTGGGGTAGAAATGAACTGCTGCCGAGCTGCTAAAAAATGACTGGGTTGGGCCGGGAGCGGTGGCTCACGCCTGTAATCCCAGCATTTTGGCAAGCTGGGGCAGGCAGATCACAAGGTCAGGAGTTCAAGGCGAGCCTGGCCAACATGGTGAAACCCCGTCTCTACTAAAAATACAAAAATTAGCTGGACATGGTGGCACGTGCCTGTAATCCCAGCTACCTGGGAGGCTGAGACAGAAGAATTGCTTGAACCAGGACCAGGAGGTGGAAGTTGCAGTGAGCCAAGATCCTACCACTGCACTCTAGCCTAGGCCACAGAGTGAGACTCCATCTCAAATAAAAAACAAAAATGACTAGTTGACCAGTTGAAAGGAGACATTGCAAATGTTGGTTGGCCAAAAATAATGTTAAATATCATAATTGTGATATTAAAGACCATCATGTGTTAAACACTGCACCAATTAACATGCATCATTTCACTTAATCTTAAATGAAAATTAAATGAGGTTGGTATTTATTTACGAGCCCCATTTTACAGATAAGGAAACAGATCCAGAGAAAGCAGATTTCTATCTGCCATGTGGCTGACTCAGTAGCAAATAAAGATTCAAAGCAAGGCAGTTGTCCTCCAGAATGTGTGCTCTTAAACCATACATAATATGGGGACAAATAGGAAAGAGTACCTTCTTTTGTTTTCCTTCTTGAATTTTAATCTTTCTTAGCAGATGGTTTCAAGCGGGCCTAGTACATTCACAAATATCACACAGCATAGAAAGCCATTCTCTTTTATGAGATTTCTCAAATGAGCACACATCCTGATGACAGAGAAACCACGGAGAATACAGTCAGGATAGACTGATAGATATCAGAGGAAGGTCAGAAGCTGAAGGCACACCCCATCCCCACCTCACACAGGAGAATTAAGAGAGTTCTAAGCAAAGAGACCCTTTGGGCTCCCTTTGACATTGATGGAAATATGCCAGTTAGTCTGGGACCGACGTTTTCTTCTAGACAGAAGTCTCTGAAAATGCCATTAATGCAGGCAGGCAGGGGGTAGACAGCGGGGGGAGGGAGTTGATTGCTGGAATTCCATAATTAATTGTGTGGCATTTGGAGTAGTGTGACACAAGGTCTCCATTCAGCCCTCACTCTCTAGGGAGAGATGTCATTGTTAGAATTCATAGAATGCAAGAAAAGTTGAAGAACTATAAAGATCATCTGGTTCAGACACCCCAATTAACAGGTGAGGAAATGGAGACCCCAAGAGGGGGCATGACAAGCCCAGGGCCACAGAGCTAGTTAGTGTCAAGAGCTGGGCACGACCATAGATTGCCTGACTTCTATTCCAGTGCCCTTTCCACTCTACATCTTTGTTTCCACTGCACATGAGAGAACTCCTCAGAAGCCTAGTCACCAAATGGCAGTGCAGAGTTTCATTATAGCAGAGGAGAGCAGAAAGGTCAAAAGAATATAAACAACCTCCCATTCCCACTCAATTATTTTAATGATGAAAAATTCCTAAACAATAGGGGGTGGGGAATTCGTCTGCTAAGAACAGGCATTAATTGGATTGTTAACTCTGGTGTTTCATAGATATGGAGACTCCTAACATTGTAAGACTACTGTTGGAGTTGGAAGTAGTATTTGGACATCATTGAACGCAAGCCTCTCAGGCATAGATGATGAACCCGAGCCCCAGAGAGGAGCAACTTATCCAAATAACTCCGTTAATTAATGGCAAATCTGGGCAGAGGACTTCAGGCCTCAGGTTTCCAACTCAAGTATCCTCTTACCTACATCACAGTTTCCTTTTAAGAGCTGGGCATGCTGAGGGCGAAGAGGTCAGTGAGAGATCATCGAGCCCAGTCCCGCATCTTTTCTTTAAAGAATGACTTGAAGTAGTCCTTTTTCCAACAAATAGCTTTAGAAGGGTAAAGTGCAAGGTGAAATTTCCAAACTTGAACTTCTATGAAGGAAGACTTCCCAGTTGTTGCTTAAGAGTTAGGGCAGAATGGGCTTTATATGAAATCTCTTTCGCAGGATTACTTTTCAGATGGCAAACTGGAAATATTTCAAAGAGAAACAGAGATGCAGTCAATCTTGTAAAGCACCTATGAGCCAGGCATTGTGTTAGGACTACGTTATAAAGAGGCCTAAAACAACATCTCTGAAGAAGCACACAGTCCATTTAGCCAAAGAAAGGCAAACCTTTGAGGAGGGCTTAATGTGCTTGACAGAGAAAGTGATGTTTGAGCAGGAGGAATTTGTTTAACAGATATGGGAAAAGGGGCATTCCAGGCAGGAGCAACATGTCTAAGCACTGAGAGAGCCCTAAATTCATGTCATGTTCAAAACTGTCTTCAATAAATCCACCTAGGAGGTAAAAAGGCACAAATCACCACCCCTTACTTGAACTGAGAAACAGTATTTCACCCGATCCTATGAAGCTGGTATCTGTGATTGGCTTTGGTGAGCCAAGTCCATGACTTGTTTGCCCGGCAGTTTGATTTCCTTTCTCCAGAGACCCCCCTCAATTGCTCTGCACACCAGGTTGCTGCTAGTATCAGAGGAAGTCGTGGTTTAGTCTTGCAAATCCTATCAGAGCCATGGGAGAAATCCTATTCTAAAAAAGCCAATTCTTAAATGCCAGGATGATGTTTTAGCATCAACCTGTTCTACTTGTACAAGATATAGGTTCCTTCCATTCATGTCCAATGTAATGTGACTCTGGGGAGCTGCTGTTTGAAGAAAGTAAATGTAAGTTTTGAGTTCAAACTTATTTTCCAAATCACCCAATCCTTGTGCTCTTAGCCCAGCAATCTGATGGCAGTGTGATTCCTCTGGGCACTTTGGCCTGCTCTGAGCATGTTCAAAATCAAGAATATGGGTTGCTGCTGGGGTGTTTCCTTTCATTTCTCCTAATTTTATTTTCTACACTTAAGTAACCACCAACGTGAAAGGGACTTCAAGGGATTTATTTTTCCCCAGAAAGAATTATGAAAAAAAAGGAGAAGAAATCTAATGAGGAATGCATTTCCACTTGCAACTTGCCAACTTTCCATAGTGAATGAATATGTTGCAAGGGATATAACTCAAGAAAAGTCTGCTGAGGTCAGGAAAGACACCTTACCCAAAAGGCCAATGGCCATAGCCATGTTTAGGCTTTCTCCCTCCTCCTACATCTCATCCTCAGTTCCCATTTGTGGGTGACTCACTAGGATTTGCAAAAAGGGTAACTACTTGTGGCTCTGTAATGATTTCTTACTGTAAGATGATTCCCATTGATTGTATTGAAGAGAGAAAAGGAAGAGGTAGAGTATGACACCCAAATTGAGAGGCCTAAAAAGAAAATGGGAATCGGAGAGTCAGTATGTGTTCTAGCCCCTAATTTTGGTTCCACTCTGAGCCTTAGGGCAAGTTCTTATTTTTTTATCTATTTACCCAGACCAAAATGGGTTTTTACATTACCCTTTATGTCCCTGGGGTGTTTCTTAGGCTAAAGAAAGATCTAAGAGACAGCTGCAGAAACACCAATTGTATCTTCACGTTTTGCATGAAATGGACAGCCTGGAGGAATATGGCATAGCTCAAACCCTGACCCATCCCATGCCAACTCTGGAAAAGGCAAGCAAAAATATACACGGGTCAATTTCATGGGTCATGCTTTCTCATCTAAGGGGTAAAATATTTAATAGAAGAATGGCATGCTGCTGATGATAAAAGATACACTGATTTTTTTCATAAAGAGCATGTCTCCTGGAAGTAAAAATGGACTCGGACCAGGAAATCTTAGGACCATTTGGTAAAGAGTCTCCACCAGGCATCTGCAAGATGGCTGGCTATATTATGCTTCTTAGCGTCTATGGGAAACAGGGACAAAGTCCAATTAGTATGTAGCTGGTTGTGTGGATGACAAAAAGTGGGGAGGTTTGTTCAGCATCTGACTTCTATAAAAAACAAATAAATGAGAAGAGAGCCCTACTTTAACACCTGGAAACATTTTCTAGAGCTTATTGATTGCTCCTCACGGAAAAGGGTTTGTTTAATAAAGACCATTGGAAGAAGAGTAAAATGCACGAAGAGAAGGATATGTACAATACTTACAAGTATTATCCCTTAGCAAATACTGGATGTTCCAGTACCTAACTCCTGTTTTTTCCGTGAAATATGTTCACCCAACAGAATTGAAACAGAAGCCACAATTTGCAGAACTATCCTATAATTCATAAAACAGATCAACTGCCCCAAATCATAAATATGGAAGAAAACTATATAAACTCAAACTCTGTTTTTTAACATCAGCCTATTGTGACCCAGACATTGTATATGACTACAGAAAAGCTGACCTTACAGTAACCCTGCATATACTCAGATGTTCTAAAGATTAGACCACTCAGCAAGCAACTCCATCTTTTATGAGTTCTAACTAATCCCTGCCAAGACCATGATATGATTAACTCTAGTCCCTTGAAAATCTGTAGGAATGTTTCCCTAACTTCTTCCTTTTGAGATTCTCCACAGTTTACCAACAGTGTGTGTTCTATCTTTCTACAGTCAAATTGAACTTTGACTGCAGGAGTGTTCCTGGTGCTCATTGGCTGGTGGACTTTAACACAGATGGCTCTAGTAACTGACTTAGGGGCTGTTCTTGGAGACAGATGAATGGCCTCAATCAATTCTCTTCCTTTTCTCTCATTATCTCAGTCTGCCTTTGCATCTGGTCTTTGTCATATCAAGAGAAGTTCCCGTGCCCAGTTTTATTTGGCTCAGCCAAGTTCTTCTGTCAATTATTCCTTAGCTAAAGTCAAGAAGACTTTACCATCTGACTAATTTTCTAGACTGAGGACACATTACCTATCTCATTTTTAATTCCATCTTTTCTTTTTATATTTCGAAGATGGGTTGATATTTGCAAAAGAAAAGAAAAAAACACAAAAGGTCTCTTTGAAACCTCTGAGTTCTGACAGACAGGAGCTTAGCCTCTGAAATGGTCCCATGGTTTACTCAGTTCAACAGTGCATTCAGAAGGACAGGCCAGGCCAGGCCACATGGGCCTGACTCTTCAGGATTCTTGGATGTGGCTTTTCTTGATCGACATCTGAAAACTCTGATTTATAGCCCTGATCCCCCAGCTCACTACCAGTAATGTTAGCTGAAACACTCCATTTATTCAACTATTACATACAAAGCCTCAGATGAGGTTCTTTGAAAAGTAACTTTCATTGTTTTATGTTCATAATATGTGCTACTGAATATTTAGAATAAACAGATATTAGTATCTATATCTTGCATGAAAAGAACAATAAAAATAACTGCATTTATGTAAATAAAAGAATAAAATCTTATCATCAAACTATAACCAATAGCTTTCTTTTGACATATTAACTTTCCAGACTTTTTAAATATGTGTCTAGTATCTATACACATAGTTTTAAAATAAAATTATGCTTACCTACAAGAAACATTGACTCCAAGCTGTATATGGTAAAGACAACATGGCTTTAACAGATTTCTGACTCTCCATTTACCTATAGTCTTATCATTATTAATAAAAATAATGCTATATTTTACACATCATTTTAGCATTTAAAATAACCTTCACATATGTTATCAAATCTGATTTTCACACTACCTGTAAGAGACAGATAAGCTATTAGGTATTGTTATCATTTGTACTGTGAAAAAACAGCTGCCAAGCAAGATAGGGACTGAATGGAGTGTTGTTGGATGTAAAAGGTGAATGTCACATGGCAATACAAAGTCAGCTTTTAGAGAAATAGGCCAAGAGCTTAAGAGGCCACACAAAGAGACATTTGCATTGCCCAAACTTTACTGTCCAAAATTCACAGGTTCAGAGGCCTTACCTTCTCAGTATTTAACTCTGGAATGATCTGACTCAGGGATACTGGCTTATACAAAGGTCACTTAGACCAGTATCTAGAATCCCAATTGTAATGTCTTATCATAAGAAATAAGACACATGTGGGCTACACATTCACCTTGGCTGATCAAAACTGCCTTTCCCTGTAAGCTAGACTTATTAGAAGGCTTTTCTTTTTTAGTTAGCTTGGAGAACACTGAATGAGAAGGATGATTGTCAGTTACGTATTCCAGGGTTTAATGCGTGCCTGTCATGACCTGCCACAACCCATGGACATCCCTCCACCCTACTTCAGCTCCTATCCACGCACAGAGGACTGCTCTCACTCTTGCTTCCCCTGCCTTACTTATTTTGTGCTCTAGATTGATCTACCTTCTCTTCCTACCTCCTTTCATCAAACAAGCCAAACTGGAATTTATTCTATATGTTTACCAAATTACTATCATATCCATGCCTGCATCCTTAACATTGCAGCAGATTATGCTGGGTTTGGTTCAAAGTATTCTCAAATTCTTTAGTCACACATTTACACACAGTCTTTTGGTTTATTTCTACAAATAGTTCATCTTCTACCCAGAGTGTGGATTTTGGTAGTTTAGACCAACAGTGTATGTATACTCTATGTTAGCCCCCTGGCTTTTCTTGGGATCAATATGCTCCTACCTCAAGACCTAGCATTTGCTGTTCCCTCTGCCTGCAGACATTTTCCCCACCTCTCTCAGATCTTCATGCAAACATCACCTTCTCATGAGTCCTCCCCTGATGCCTCGTAATATTGCCATACCTCCCCCATCATAAAAGTGATATCCTCCTTCCTTGATTTTTCTCCTTAGCACTAATCATTAACTTTTATACCATCAATGCTATTTATTTATTAATCTTGTGTTGTCAGTCAAAATCCACTAGCATATTTGCTCTGTGAAGGCAGGGATTTTTGTCTGATTTGTTCACTGCTACATTTCCAGCTTCTAGAAGAATGTCTAGCATATAATAAATGATGAGTGTATATTTATGAAAATCAGTGGATTATTCTCAACTCTGACTGACATTAAAATCATCTGGGAAACTTTGGAGATATGTTGACCCCATCTTCCAGAGATACCAACTTAACTCATCTGAAGTGGGACTCAGGCATTGGAAGAAAAAAAAAGAAAAAAAAAAAAAACCTTGCTAGATGAATCTAATGTGTAGCAGGGCTGGAAATCATTCATTTAAACTCTCGGAATACTTTAATTTCTCTTCAGTTTTTGAAGGAAGCACACCCCATTACCCTCATGTACCCATAACCTTGAACCCTAGCCTGAATTTTCTGACTTCTCTTCATGCCTGACTAGACAAAGAACATAGAACAACATTTGGAAAATGTATGCATTTTATTTCAAGAGTAACTCACTCCTATGATATAATAAAATGAAATAAAACCACAGAAAAATGAAAATTTTCCAGAAATTTCTGATCTGATAAGAATGACTAACACTTATGCATAGGGAATTTCAAAGACAGAAAGTAAAATTCCCTAGGGCTGAAAATGTTTCATATTACTAAGGCTCTCCATGGACATATTCAGGCTCATAAAAAAATAATAAAGTTGCACTTGTAGGCTGGGTAAACAAATGGAATTTTAGAACCTCTTGTTTCTGAGATGTAGGCCTCCTACTGGTCCCCCCCAGAGTACCCTTCTAGCTGTCCTAATTGATGTAAAACTCATTAAGCCATAATTGCTGTGTCGCCTGGTGCTTGAGAAGGTGCTTGAATTCGCACCAAGAAGTAATTTTGATGCTCACCAGTGCTCCCTTCTGGATGGAGAAAATCATTTCTTGGCCACTCCATGCTGAGCAAAGTCCATGAGCTAAAATTAGGATTAGAGTTGCCAACACATGGCATCATTCTTTCATTCATCAGTTATTTGCTCTCAGAGATCTGACAATGTCGTCAGAGCAATTTTGTTCTTGGCACATTTCAGAGGCAAAAGGGGGCACAGGGGACCCTACCAAGGTAGTAATTTTCTAGGTAATCATCCTAATGTCTTCATCCTGAATGCATTTGTATGAGTAAGTTAATTAGGGAAGTTAGTTTTCACAAATGGCACCAAAATGCCTATTTGTTGGTGATGCTGCCTTGTGCCAACGCCTGGCTCAAGGTATCCAGAAAAGATAAGTTGATGTTCTGCATCCATTACTGAAGCCCAGCTTGGACCAGGAAGAACCACATCTGCCAGCTTGGCAGATGTGATCAGGGTTTGACGTTTTTCTAAAAGGTGAGAAAGAGAAATTCTAACCTTGCCACCAGCAGAACAGTATGGAGAATGCCTTCTGTCCATCCTTGACATTTCTGCTTATAAAGAAGGACAAGAGGAGTGGCTCCATGTGGGGGTGACCCCAGACAGAGAAGGCCTCAGCATGTTGCTAAATCAAGTCAGTGACAGGCTCCAGCTGCCTGGATTCTTCCTGAGCAGTGGCTTTCTCTCCCAGTCACTCTGAGGCTGCGGGGATAAGAGCGACGCATCACAGCAAATGGGATCTTTGGGAGCTCACGCTTTTCATGTCCACAATCTGGTGGCTCTGGAATGGGACCAGAGTGACAAAGCTACCTCTTCTCTCCAGGAGAAAATATGTTTTTCTCATGTGAAGGTAGAGGAAAGAAAGAAGAAATGGAAAAACTCCTCCCACAGTGTTAGTAAACTGTGGGTGCAACTCAGCTCTCGAGAAAGAGGAGAAAGAGGGTGGTGAGGTGAAGCCCATTCTCAGGGGCAGCAGGAGCCAGTCAGCTGCAGGGATAATGGGAAGCTGGGGTTCACACCTAACTAGAAACATTTGTTTGGGGTATTCTCTGTGGATCTTCTGGGCCAACTCACTCTGAAAGAAAACATAGTATAGTCAGAAAAGAACAGTCTGACTTTCTGTATTGATCCCTAATGAGTTCTATCATCTTATGTAAATTTCCACCTTGCTGACCTATTTTTTTTTATTTTGGAAATGAAAGTATGAACATTTATCTCTGAAGACTAGTGGGAATGTTACATCAAATAGTTTCTGCTCTGCACCTTTCATATAGCAGGTATTTATAAACATTGCTTTTCTTCTGCTGCATCTGGAATCAAAAGACATTTTATCCTTCCCTTTGTACATTTTCATCCTAGTAAATTATTAGAATGAAGAATCTCTGGCTTCTCCCTCAATTTTTATGGACTTTGCTATGAAGTAACATTTCATTTCTGCCACATCTAAATGTGTACTTGTCTTGACTTTCAGACAAAAAGGTGGATAAATCTATTAGTAATTAGCATTAACTGGTAGAGATCTGGCAAGATAGATTTTCCTGAGACGGACAAACAGTTTTATGAAAAGAGAAGAATCAGGCTGGGCACAGTGGCTCACGCCTGTAATCCCAGCACTTTGGGAGGCCAAGGCGGGAAGATCACGGGGTCAGGAGATCGAGACCATCCTGGCTAACATGGTGAAACCCCATCTCTACTAAAAATACAAAAAATTAGCCAGGCGTGGTGGCGCATGCCTGTAGTCCTAGCTACTCGGGAGGCTGAGGCAGGAGAATGGCGTGAACCCGGGAGGCGGAGCTTACAGTGAGCCGAGATCGCACCACTGCACTCCAGCCTGGGTGACAGAGTGAGACTCCGTCTCAAAAAAAAAAAAAAAAGAAGAATCAATTTTACCTTTGTGCAGGGAAAAACATATATACCAGAACACATGACTGGCAACTGTATGAAAACATTTTGGAGGACAGGAGGGAAACCGCCGGGCAGAGATAATCGGAAGCCAGATGTATCTTGTCAAACACTACATTCCCAAACACTCCAGCACTCTGTGAAGTGTTTGAAATAGCAGGTCTCCAGGACTCCAACGCCCACACTCCCATGTTCTGACTGATACAAAGTTTTCCTTTCCTCCTCCATCATTTGGAGACTCACTAACTTCAAAAAAATAAACAGAGAAGAGCTGCCCTTTGAATAGATGCCCCTAAAACACATATTTTTATATTATATGATAGGAGAAACTTTGAAAGTGGAACAAAGGCAGGAAGCAAAAGTTTTCCTGTTCATGCCAAACATTCCTGAAAGAATTCCAAGCAAGAAAGGACAAATTTTTTTTTCTGATTGTATGCTTTGTTTTTTATTGTTTTGCCTTACTTCAACTCTCTGAACAATATTTCCCTAAATATTTTCTCCCTTGAGGATTGGAGTCATGGAAAATGGTTCCACAGTTTTGGGTGCTTTAACATGGAATGTTTTACAAAGCTTCCAAAAGCCCTTGACACAAACGTGATGAAAAATTATTAAACTCCTCTCACCAGGGTAGTTTCCTTTTGAGGTAAGCATTGCTCTTTTCCTGTATGTATTTTTTAAATGCCCATGTTCCTGGAAAAATCCAATGACTGTTTTAAGAAAGAGGAAATACAAAGACAATACACTCTGTGTTTTTTCTTTTCTAAGGACGTTCCATATGCTTTTTATTTTACCTTCATGACATCCTTGTGGAGAATATTTTCTCCATTTTACACAAGAGGATGTTTAGGTGAAGAAAGATTTGCTAATTCGGCAACATTGTCCAGCCCAAAAGTTATGGAGGCAACATTCAAACCTAGGTCTGCTCAGCTTACATATTATACTTATTCTCATTATTCAGCTGGACCTCCCAATGGGGTTCTAGGCACTTGATCACTGAGAATAGTGGAGGAAGAGAGTCAAGCAAGAAGACAATAAAGGCACATTTTGCCTACAGCACCTTTGCAGAAGCTGCCCAGCTCCTTGATGTAATTATTCCTAAGTAACAACTCCAGATCAGAACTTCAGAGGATATTTGTGATACTGTAAAATAGGGGACCTTAAAATGGGCTATTTTTTCCAGGAGCAAGAATTGTTATAGCCTATATCTATTCACATATTTGTTCAACATTTTTGAGTACATGCTCTTTTCCAGCATATACTAGGAATTAGGAGCTATTCAAAGATGAGTAAGATGTTAATCAAATCCTCAAGAGAGAGGGGCTAATAATTTAGTGAGAAAATGTTCCTGTTGGAGACATGCACACAGAATGACAAACCTGGATATAAAACGAATAACCACCATAAGAAAATGATAGATCAAATGCCATCTATTAATAGTTAAGAGAATGGAGAGATTATTATAAGTTATAATTATCAGAGTTGGCTTCATGGAGGAGATGGCATTTTATCAGAGATTTTAAATACAGGTAAAAGTCATATACATAATGATGGGGTACAGAGCAAAGGCACAGAGAGAAAAAAGTTATCACATGAAGTCATTAATCACTCTATTCTCTGCCTAGGTTCTTTCTAAGGTCTAGTGTCATGGACCACTAGGCCTGACTTAGAAATGTCTTCTTAATAGATTTCTTTCTTCCCTTTGCAAAAACGTTAAAAAGTAGGGGCACATTTTAGATTTAAATGGATAAAGACGTCAGATGTCAACACACACAAAAAAAACAAACAAGAAGCAGACACATAAATTCTGCATTCAGTAAATGCAGGACACCTGCAATTTACAACCAGAATATGTGAAAAAGAAAAGTAAATGAAAGTAGTAATAAATTTGAAACTCAATTACACAGAGGAGACAGGCGTACCAATGAGAGGCAAGCCACCTCACCCAACAGAAACCCAGAAAAATGCAGAATGGTAAACAACAGATAAAATGAACTAGAATAAGGTGTGGGATATAAATCAGGGAAATTCACTGAAATGGTGTTTGCATGCTAGGTCCCCATCCTGACCCTACCCAGCCAATCAACGATTTCTTCTTCATCCACGACAGATCAGAAGACCTTTCTTTTAAGGAAATCTGCAGACTTGGAATAAAGACCTCTAGATGCTAATATTTGAGGTTCCTTAATATAGGATACCCTATAGTAGAGCCTATCACTAGTGTGCATGAAGTTTTTTGACAGTTACTTTTAAACCTATCATTTTTAAATAAGCTTTTTAATGCTTCAGTCATAAGTAGGAAAAGATGGCTAAGTGTCATCTATCATGAAAGGCATGACCAAATAAGCAGGAAATAAGGAACTCAGTAGAAAGAGAGAGAAATCAGGAAACAGGAGAAAATGTTAAAATAAGTTATGATTAATATTCCCAGAGAGATAAAGGAAGATATTGCTTCCATGACACTGGAACAGATGCAATAGTAAAGAAAAAGAAGGAAGGAGGGTGGGGAGGGAGAAAAAGAAAGAGGAGGAAGAGGAAGAAAAAGAATAGGACGGAGAAGAATCCTAGAACAAGAAAGGCTCCTGGATATTAACAACACAATAGTTAATTTAAAATAAAAACACTTAAATAGAAGGATTGGTGGATAGAGTTCAGACAGCATATAAGAAAGTAGGACAGGCTGGGTGTGATGGCTCACGCCTGTAATCCCAGCACTTTGGGAGGCCGAGGTGGGTAGATCACAAGGTCAAAAATCGAGACCATCCTGGCCAACATGGTGAAACCCCGTCTCTACTAAAAATACAAAAATTAGCTGGGCATGGTGGCTCATGCCTGTAATCCCAGCTACTTGGGAGGCTGAGGCAGGAGAATCGCTTGAACTCGTGGGCAGAAGTTGCAGTGAGCCAAGATCGCGCCACTGCTCTCCAGCCTGATGACAGAGCAAGAACCCCCTCTCAAAAAAAAAAAAGAAGAAGAAAGTAGGACAAAAAGATGAAAATATTGTCTATGGGAGTGATAATTTTTTTTAAATGAGGTAAGTAAATAGGGAACTCTAGAAAACAAAGTAAATCAGAGGGAATAAATAAATAATATAATTGATTCCAGAATTCAAACAGTTTTTATTTATATTGAAAAATATATTAAGACCAATGAATGAAAAAGGATATCACAGAGTCACAGTAGCATCATGACATTTTATATTACCGAAAAAAAGACCCTATAAACTTGAAGCGATGGAGAAAAAAATTATATTCAAAGGATTCAGGACCTGAATGACATCAGACTTCTGAATTTTAACGGAAGTCAGAAGATACTGAGCAGCACTTTCAAAATTCGGAGGGATAATGACTCTCCACTCAAAACGCTCAATGTAGCTAAATGAGAGATCAAGTGTGAAGGTAGAACAAAGACATTTGCAAACATGCAGGGTCTTAAAAATGTGTTTCTCATGCATCCTTTCTCTCAGGAACATTCGAGAAGATGGGCTCTTTGAAAACAGAAAAGGAAACTGGGAAAGAAGGATACAAGGAAGCTAGGAAATAGAGACTTTCGCATAGAGTAGAGGTGAAGGAAAGTCCCAGGAAGAAAGTGAACAGAATTTCCAGGATGGCTGGTGCAGAGCAGGCTTGGCGACTAAATAATCCAGATTACAGCAGGAGTCCAGAGAGACCCAGAAGGGATATTTCCAGGAGACAAATAACAGTGAAGGAACTTATAGATCATCTCATACATTTAGTGGCAGAAAATTGTATTCAGAGGCTAGTGGAGGTTATTCAAAGACATGGTCAAATTTTCAAGGAAAAACAAGCAAATGAAGGGAAAAAATCAGGTAATTAGTCACTGTGATATGACTATACCGGTAAGATGGAAGAATAGGAGGCATTCTAAGAATGCTATATTCTCTCTACCCTAAAACCAGGAAGGGGAGAAGAGAGAAGAGGAGAGGGGATGGGGAAAAGAAAGAGGAAACGGAAGAGAAGAAAATAAAAAGAAAACCCTAAAAAAAAAACAAAAACCAAAAAGACAGGTTAGAAGTTGTTGCCTCTGGAAAGCAGAACAGGCTGGATGGTGAGAAGACACCAGCCCTCAGAAAACTTTTAAATTATGTCTATGTTTTGATCAAATAAATTAAAATGTCCAAAGACTAAGATTTAGAGTTAGGTTTATATAAGCATGAAGATATGTGGTTAGTCTAAAAATTCCCCGTTCCTTCCCACTCCAAACAAACAGCTAAAATGTGGTTTAAAGGAGTACCTAATAAAGTGCTATCTACCCATGGGGAACAACAATTTCTGGTTTAGAACTGAATTGAGGCTCTTTTAATTTCCAAAATTTAGGACACAGATTTTAAAATGTTACTGTATGTTTTATACTAGCTCATTCTCATGTGTACTTACAGTTGAAAAATGTCTATTAGCATTGAAGAAAGCTCAAAATTTGATTGAATGCTAAACAAATACATATAATTGAACATTGTGTGAAACTAAGTACTTATCCAGTGAATAAAATCAACAGTTACAACAATGTTAGACTGAATATGCTGCGATTTCTGTGTACTTTTCTTCTCAGATTGTTTAGTAACAGGTAAGAAATAAAAATGTTTACATAAGTAAGGATGTTCTCAAAGATTTAGGTCCAAGAATAATCATCCTTGTAGTGTTTATAACAGTTAAAGATTGAAAACTACTTAAAAGACAGTCAATGGAGTATTGGTTGAATAATGTGATGTATTTTTGTAATGGAATATACCCATCTGATACTTAAAAACATTATTGGTTACCAAAACAAAAAATATGTTTACAATATTTTTAAGAGAAATAAGCAGAACTCCAAACTCTGCATTCAATGTGATCCCATATTCAACATCCTTTTATTTATGTATTTTTGCTATATTTTACCTCAATTAGAATCCTACTCTATAACCTACTGACTGTGTGTTTGAAAGTTACTTAAGGCTTAAATTTTTAGCTTTCAATTCATTATGTGTCAAATAGGAATACTAGTAGTACCTACACAATAAGGTTGTTGTGTAGAGTAAATGAATTAATATACATTAAATGCTTTGAACAGTTCCTGGCATATGGTAATCATGATCTGTCAGTTGCTGATGTTCTTATTAGTAGCAATAGAAGGAGATGAAGTACTATTATATGGGCCATCAATGGTTTTCTCTGGAAGGTGGAATTCTGGGGACCTTAGTTTCTTTCCTTAGTTAATAAACTTTTTACAATAAGTTTGTTGCTTTCTTGTAAGAAAAAACCAGATTTTAGTAATAATTTTAAAAGCATAGCTTTAATAATAGAAAAAAATAAGATGATGCTTCTCCCACAGATAGTCTTATAAAACGTGGGAGAACAATTCTATTTTTTTCTTCTTTAAATAATTCTCCCATTAGTGTGTTGACAGTGTTACTCAAGAGATTTCCAGGGATCTACAGATAGATTTTTGATGGTCCAAAAGTTTTCTTAAATAATATCTTAATTTAGATTGGTTTAATTCTAAAAAATTACCATGAGCATGTCTGGATCTTCCGGATGCTACACATACACACAAACACTGCCAAGTGATTGCAGCACATTGTGACTGTCTCAGGGTAAGAAAAGAACAGTCTTAATTATAATGATGTCGTTTTGCCAAATAGGATTCCATTGACCTAATACCACATTGAAGGAATGAAGGTTTTGCTGTGTTGTATACTGAACAGAAGAAAGTGGTGTAAGAAATGAATCGTGCCAAGCTTAGAATCTCAAAAGAACTGGGATCACAGCACTCCCACATCTGTGATGTGGTTTGCTTTGGCAAACACCATACATCACAATAAATGTAAACGATTAATTCCAATTTTACAGCGTTTATACTATTTTTACATTTAATTTTATAAATTCATTTGCGATTTATAGTGGTTTAAGGACCTGAAGCTTTTATTAGGAAATTATACTTAGTTTTATGTTTATATGCTTAAGTGACATAATAAAAATAAACAGTGAGTGTTTATGAGAAATATTTTTTCTCTAAATGGGGTACATGCGTTCAAGATTGATAAATGATATACTGTGTAAGCTCTGACTAGAATTTTAATTTAAATTAATTAAAATATTTAAAAATTATTATTATAGTTCTAACACTGGGCTACCAGTCTGAGTACTACAGAAAGCATTTACGCTATGTTCTGGTTCTTGATGGTTTCACAATTTTTAAGACATTATTCATGAAACTATTAATATTAAGTAGCAAAATAAGATAGCATGTGGTTAAGTACCTGGAGTTGTTCAGACAGTAAATGCCTAGGAGTTTAGCTCAGGGGAAAAGCCCAGAGGGTTGGAATGGTGAGGGAAGGCTGCCAGGGGGAGTTGGAACTTTAACTTCTAGTCTTGAGGGAGGAGCAGGAGGGATTCCAGCCAGAGGACTCTCAGAGAAAAAGATGAGGGGTAGCAGTGAAGGTGTCGCATCTGGCATGGGTTTGTGAAGGAATAGAGTGGGAACCATGTGCATGACCTTGGAGCAGGACACAGGGAGCCATTAAAAGTTTATCAAGAGAGTAATATAGTAAAAGTGACATTTTGAAAATGACTCTTCTGATAGAAGCATTTAATAAGCTCTTACAGCATGCCAAGCACTACGCTAAGCATAAACATGTTGCCTCAATGCAAGATGGACTTAGAATGGAGGCAGAAAAGACCGCAGCTGTGACAAGAATGCACATTTGAGAATCTGGGCCATGTCTGATTGCCTGTCTTGTTTTTGTTGCCCCAAACAAACAAAGAAACAACAAAGGCAGGGAAAAGTGTAATAGCCAAAGTAATAACTGGCAGCTGCACAAGCCCTCGGTCAGGTCCATGTCATTACAGGAGTCCCTGGTGCCCCACACTTCCTAAAGGCAGAAGAGCCACAGAATGGCAATGAATATGTAAAGGTGAGCCTGGGTGGTTAGGTCATTTCTTCAGGAAGGAAAGACAGAAATAAAATCAGAACAGTGTGTATGTGTGTGTGTATGTGTTAGTGTGTCCGGAGGAGTTGGTACTATGATTTGTCCAGCTTGTCTTTAGACAAGCGTTCTGTATGGTATGATCTTTACTTTAGCGGGCTTACCCAGGCCATATCTTGTGGCAGCAAAGTCCTACAGTTGGAATTAGGGGAATTTGGGGTTAAATTCCACCCTGCCTTTTACTAGCTCTATGACCTTCTACAAGTCATTTAGACTATATTTACCTTATCTTCCTGAATCATAAAATGTAGGTCATAATAGTTCACAGAATTGGCAGGAAAAGGAAGCAAGGACTATTTTGTCAGTGCATCATATATACAACCCTTACCCTTGCTCTGATGTTTTGCTTTATCACAGTTCATCAGCAGCTGCTGCAGGATCCCTGCTCTGGCTCCCAGAGAGCAACACACTTGGGTTGTGTGAGAGCCTCCTGTGTAAACAACTGGGCCATAAAACAGAGCCCACCAGCTGCCACTCATGGCTCCTTCAGAGTCAGCAGAGGTGAAGGCTACAGAGACAACCCAGATTCACTAAGAAAATGACCAAGGATTGGAATAGGATTGTGGGTGGGGAAGCAGGCTTGGAGCAGCCACATAGAACAGCCATTCTTAGCTCAGACCCTTGGCGATGGCTGCTTGGTCCCTCCATTCCTTTTCCCACAAGACACTGGACTGAAAAAAAGCATAGACAAGGCAGTCTGAGGTCTGGGAGTGAGGTTGCAGGGACACATTGTATAATACTTGCCCACAGTGGAGATGAGACTGAAGCAAGAGCTCCCAGGTTGCCCAGAGAAGTGAACTCATAAGTGTGTACTGAACCCAGACATCACTCTCTGAGGCTAAGCATAGAACTGCCATAGTGTGGGAAATCTCTTTTCTTTCCATCCACCTTACGTTTTTCTATCCTATAAGCAGCAACTTAGAGCAGATATGTATTCCTTTTGCCCAGCTCACAGACTTTCATCCTCTTGAGTTTGCCCATCTAGAAAAGGTCATTGATTTTATGTTCTGTAGTTCTTCATTTAGCCCTTGAATCAGACTGATAAAAGACTAATTTTCTAGTACCAAAGATAGAGCCTAGAGCAGGTTCTTCTATTTGAAGACAAGTAGATTTTACACATACACTTGGACTTACAGAATATAATTAAAACATAAGAGAGCTTTCATGGCCACTCCAGCTCTTCTGGAAATCTAATGGAGAAGAAATAGGTAGAACTTCCAACCACAGAAGCAGGTTGAGGGTTTCTACTCCAGTGGGCCATTTTCTTTTTTTCTTTTTAACCACCCCTTTTAATTTACAATCCTTATCAAGCATAGGTTGAAAAAACTAATTATCCTGAAAGGGTTCCAGGAATTCAGAGTTGGGATCCCCAGGTACATCAAGAATGGCCAGACACCCCAAGAAGGGCCCCCCTATCAAAAGCAATTAACTAATCTTTTAAATATACATGACTGAGATTAAGTCATAGAACTTAGATTTCCAACATATGTTTGGCATTTGAATTCAAACTACTGAATTACGAGAAAATTGCACCAGCCAGCTTTGTAAGAGCCCTACAGGCTTCAACTACACAGCGGCATGCTGGTGACCAAATTAAAAAAAAAAAATTAACTTCCTTGTAAAGTAAGTTTAAGTTAGAAAACTCTAGACCCCCAAAAGAGATTGTTATCTATAGTCTTTAATTCAACCAACATTAATTGGACATCTCCTGGTACCTGAGCAACACTGAGATATGTTACTGATTAACAGTAACTTAGTTCAGCAGTTAGTGTGAGATAAGCTTGAATCATCTCACCTAGTTCAGTTTAACCAGTCTACCTAAACCCCTTTTAATTATCCATCTTTATCAAGCACTGGATGTATTAAACCAGCTCTTTACTGCATGGTACATATGCCTCCTTTCTTCCTACCTAGAGGAAAGATGAATAAATGGTCATCTCCAAGTTATTTGAGTACCACATTTTTCTATTTCCATTAGAATCTTCTAAAAGAATGGGTATGAATTTCTCCTATATATATTGGTCTGAGAGGCTCCATCCACTTCTTCAATGCCCACATTGAGGTAAGAGATCGTCAGGACTTGTTTTCTGCACACCAGTCAAGACTCTGATAATCAAAACAGGATATAGCAAAGAAACCAATCAAAAACAGTCAAGACTTGGAATTATAATACATTTGCATAAGACACTCCCACCAGCACCATGATGGTTTAAAAATGCCATAGCAATGACCTGGAAGTTATCTTATATGGTCGGGAACTCCCTGACCCTTTTCTAGAAAATTTGTAAGTAACCCACCCCTTAGTTAGCATGTAATTCGAAGCAGGTATAAATGTAGTTAGCCAAAAATCCACAAGTGCTACTTTGCCTGTGGGATAGCCCTGCTCTGTCTATTGAGCAGCCATTTTGCTACACATTGCTGCTCAAATAATCTTGCTGTCTTTCACTGCCAGCCCACTCTTGAATTCTTTCCTGAGGAAAGCCAAGAACTCTTCTGGACTAAGCTCCAGTTTTGGGGATAACCTGCATCAACATGATCCACTTTCTTACTGCCCTCCACACTGTCCGGGCCAGAAATAGAAGACATGCTTTCTTACCTCCACTTTTGTAGGACTGAATGGGCTGGGGAGGAAGTAAGTGACAAACCTAAGAAAAGAAACAGAGTGAATCTGAATCTAAACTCTACTTTGTCTTCATTCCGAGAGTGGCATCTGCTGACATATGCTTCTCCTTTCCCAGATGTAGTGATGAGGGCTTCTGCTTACACAGGAGCCCTGGGAGAGCCAAAACTCCACTGGCTGTTTATAGTTTGTTGTAGGCTCCTAAAGTCAGCACTGATTCAAACCCCTTAGCTTAGCTCTCTGCTGCCTACATTTCTTAGGGAAGTGGCTCTGGGGAACAGGGGAGGAATAAGCATGGAGGGAGGTAACAAAGCTATTTTAAAGTGTGACTTGGAATATATTAAGCTAGTTTATTCTGCATGGAAGAAATCTGAGAAGCATAAGTAATAAACAGGGATGAGGATGTTACAGAAAAAAACACATAGGCTACGCACTCTAGAAAATCTGTTCTCTAATTTAACTAGAAGAGTTAATGATTTTAATGATTTGTTGTGATCTCAAAACAACAGTTAAGAGATAAATCCACATCGTTAAGTCTATTATGGTGTTTTGCTTCATTAAGCAAATGGTGGTGGGTTAAGGGGCTTGGGTTGAATTTTTGAGGTTGTTTTGCTGTGAAGACACCCACATTTAAATAATAAGAACAAACTCCTGGGGCCCAGGAGCAACTGGCTCTTAAATCCTTTGTAGTGAGAAATGGAAGGATGCCCTGAAAACTTAACCCAAAAGTTTGCTCAAATGTGTTTTTTGTGTATTCAGGGCAGAAAGCAAACAAGCACAGAAAATTGAAAGTTGCTCTTCTTCTTGGCTTGAGGCCCTAGTCCAGGGGAAAAGACACATGGTTCCCAGCATATTGATGCTCTGGGGGAAATGTCTGAACATACTTCTAGAATAGTCAAAGACCATTCCCACTGTCATGTGCAGAGAGATGTCTTATGTTTATAATGTTATTTACGTGATAAGGACACAGAACTGTCAAAATAATAACATAGTAAACTTGGCTGTTCAGAGTTCTCTATTAAATGCCATTTAAGCTTATCTACAGTATCATGATCATCAAAATGTAAACAAAAATTCTGAGGCACAAAATATATTCTGAAATGCTTCTGAGGTCATCAGAAACCTCTATATACATAATGTCTTTGAAATTTTTTGCTTTCACTGACACCTGACTCTTTCCAAAAGATGCTGCCTTTCCTACAGCCCTTTCAAGTGATTTAACTTAGAAAATTCTAGAAAACTCAAGGCCGCCATACCACTGATAACACTGTCTATAGGCAGGCCATCTGAAGTCCATGTTTCCTATTGCCACTTCCAGATCTTTAGCCCTTATACCTATATAACTCCCTCTTTCTCCTCTCCAGCTTTGATGGCAATGCCATCAAATTATATTATCACTCCCTCCTCCTTTTCATCTAGAGATCTCAAGATGGATTAAGCTTCTTTATTCCTTGCTGGTTTTAGCCCCTGGTTTACCACTCTCTCTAAACAACTCCTGTCACAATTCTTCCTGATTTTAATATGCCTGAAGATATTCCTTTCAATACTGGACTCTGAGTTCCATGACTTAATCTCTTCCATTTTCTCAGCCAACCAATCCCATGGTCATTCCCTAGACCTTGCCATTACCAATAACAATGCACTCATATCAATTTTAAACATCCTCTTTATCTTACCAGCATCTCTTGTTTTTCCAACTTATTCTAATTGCCTCATCTCTAGTAATTCTTCCCAATCCCATGGTCATTCCCTATATCTTGTCATTATCAATAACATCAACTTAATATCAATTTTAAGCATCCTCTAATCTTGCCAGCATCTCTTGTCTTTCCAACTCAAGTGCCTCATCTCCAGTATTTCTTTTGTGCAAACTTGCCAAACTATATCTAAAAATCTATCCATCACACAAGCTTTTCAATATCTCTTACTCCCTCCATGACATCATTTCCTTTACATGGGCATACATGCCAAGATGAATAACTATAATCATTCCCTTGTGCACCATTTTGACACCCTTGACTTTCTCTCATCTTTTTTCTCTTCACCAAAATCACCCAGCAAAATTCCCAACTAAGCATTTAAATGTGTCTAGAAAAACCTAGAAGACATGAATAAATTTCTGGACATATAACCTCCCAAAATAGAACCAGGAAGAAATGGAGGTCCTGAACACATGAATAATGAGTAGCACGATTGAATCAGTAATTTTTTGAAAATCTCCCAACAAAGAAAGAGCCCAGGACCAGATGGATTTACAGCCAAATTCTACCAAACATACATACCTATTCTCCCAAAACTATTTCAAAAATAGTGGAGGAGAGAATACTCCCTAACTCATTCTCTGAGACTAGTATACCCTGATACAAAAACCAGACAAGGGCACAACATAAAAAGAAAACTACAGACAAATATCCCTGATGAACACAGATGCAAAATTCCTCAACAAAATCCTACCAAATTGAGTCCAACAGCACATCAAAAAGATGTAATCCTAAGATCAATTGGGATTTATCACAGGGATGCAAGGATGGTTCACCATATGCAAATCAATAAATGTGGTACATCGCATAAACATAATTAAAGACAAAAAACATATGATCATCTTAATAGATGCAGAAAAACCCTTTGATAAAATTCAGGATCGCTTCATGATAAAAATCCTCAACATAGAAGGAACATACCTCAACATAATAAAGGCCGTACATGACAAATCCCCCGCAAACATCCTATTCAGTGGGGAAAAAATTGAAAGCATTCCCTCTAAGAACTGGAACAAGACAAGGATGCCCACTTTTACCACTCTTACTTCCCATAGTACTGGAAGTTCTTGCCAGAGCAATCAGGCAAGAGAAAAAAAGAAAAACATCAAAACTGGAAAAGACAAAGTCAAATTATCCCTGTTTTCTGATGATATGATCTTATATCCAGAAAACCCTAACAACTCCACCAGAAAACTCTTAGATTTGATAAATGAATTAAGTAAAACTTCAAGATGCAAAATCAACTTGCAAAAATCAGTAGCATTTTCATATACCAGTAATGATATAGTTGAGGAACATATCAAGAAGGCAATCCCATTTACCTAGCAGTGTATTTAACCAAAATACCTAGGAGTAAATTTAACCAAGGAGGTGAAGGAGCTCTACAAGGAAAAGTACAAAGTACTGATAAAACAAATTGTAGATGATAGAAATGGAAAAACATCCCATGCTAATATAGTTTCGATATTTGTCCCAAACCAAATCTCATGTTGAATTGTAATCCCCAATGCTGGAGGTGGGGCCTGGTGGAAGGTGTTTGGATCATGGGACAGAATCCCTCATGGCTTGGTGCTATCTTTGTGATAGTGAGTTCTCATGAGATCTGT
The DNA here is from genome assembly GCF_029281585.2 of Gorilla gorilla gorilla. Taxonomy (NCBI): domain Eukaryota; kingdom Metazoa; phylum Chordata; class Mammalia; order Primates; family Hominidae; genus Gorilla; species Gorilla gorilla. The sequence continues at coordinate 47,816,493 of NC_073224.2, read as the reverse complement.
TCTTTTAAAAGTGTATGGCACATCCCACCTCGCTCTCTCTGTTGATTTTGCTCTGGCCATGTGATGTGCCTGCTTCCCCTTCAATTTCCACCATGATTTTAAGCTTCCTGAGGCCTCCCTAGAAGCCAAGCAGATGCCAGCACCAGGCTCCCTATAAATCCTGTAGAACCATGAGTCAATTAAACCTCTTTCTTTTAAAAACTACCCAGTGTCAGGTATTACTTTATAGTAATGTAAGAACAGCCTAAAACAGAAAATTGATACCAAGGAAAGGGCATTGCTATAAAGACACCTGAAAATGTGGAAATGGCTTTGAAACTGGGTAATGGGCAAATGTTGGAAGAGTTTGGAGGACTCAGAAGAAGACAGAAAGACGAGGAAAAGTTTGGAACTTCTTAGAGACTGGTTAAGTAGTTGTGACCAAAATGCTGATAGTGATATGGACAGTAAAGTATAGGCTGACAAGGTCCCAGATGGAGATGTGGAACTTATTGGGAACTGGAGCAATGGTAATGTCTGTTATTCCTTAGCAAAAAACTTGGCTGTGTTGGAAGTTTGAATTTCATGTTGATGATTTAGAGTATCTGGGAAAACAAGTATCTAAGAAGCAAAGCATTCAAGACATGGCCTAGCTGCTTTTAACAGCCTCAGATGTGGGAGCAAATAAATGACTTAAAGTTGCAATTTATATTTAAACAGGAAGCAGAGCATAAAAGTTTGGAAAATTTTCAGCCTGGCCATGTGGCAGAGGAAGAAAAAGCTGTTTTGGGAGAGGAATTCAAGCAGGCTCTGGAGCAGCTGCTAGCTAGAGATATTTGCATAACTAAAAGGGAGCCAAGTGCTACTATTAAAGACAATGGAGAAAAGGCCTCAAAGGCATTTTATAGACCTTGTGGCAGTCCCTCCCATCACAGGCCCAGAGGCCTAGGAGGGAAGAATGGTTTCATGGACCAGGCACAGGGCCCCACTGTCCTGCACAGCCTTGGGACACTGCCCCCCACATCCTGGCCACTCTAGCTCCAGCTGTGACTAAAGGGGGCCCAGATGCAGCTTGGGCTGTTGCTCTGGAGAATGCAAGCTATAAGCCTTGGGAGCTTCTACGTGGTGTTAAGCCTGCAGGTACATTGAATGCAAGAGTGGTAAATTCTTGGCAGCCTGTGCCTAGTTTTCAGAGGATGCATAAGAAAGACTGGGGGTCCACCCAGTCTCAGGTATTTCTTTATATCAATGTAAGAACAGTCTAATAAACATGCTCATGGATTGAAAGAATTAATATCATTAAAGTGGCCATACTGCCCAAAGTATGGAATATAGAGGTTCAATGCCATCCCTACCCAAATACCAATGTCATTTTTCACAGAATTAGGAAAAACAATTCTAATGTTCATGTGGCACCAAAATTGAGCCTGAATAGCCAATGCAATTATAAGCAAAAAAGAATAAAGCTGTAGGCATCACATTCCCTGACTTCAAATTATACTACCAGGCTATAATAACCAAAACAGCATGGTACTAGTATTAAGAATAGACACATTGATCAATGGAACAGATGAAAACCCAGAAATAAAGCCACATACTTACAGCTAACTGATTTTTGAAAAGTCAACAAGAATATACACTGGGAAAATAACACTCTTTTCAGTAAATGGTGCTGGAAAAAGTGGATTGTCATAAGCATGAGAATGAAACTGGACCCCTATGTCATTATATACAAAAATCAACTCAAGATGGATTAAAGACTTGGATGTAAGTCTTGAAATTATAATAATACTGGAAGAAAACCTAGAGAAAGGTTTTCTAGACATTGGTCTTTGCAAAGAATTCATGACCAAGACCTCAAAAGCACAAGTGACAAAAAACAAAAAGAGACAAATGGGACTATGTTAAACTAAACAGCTTCTGCACAGAAAAAGAAATAATCAGCAGAGTGAATAGGCAACCTGTGGAATGGAAGAAAATATTTGCAAACTATACATCTGACAGCAGACTAATATCCAAAATTTATGAGGAACTCAAACAATGCAACAACAACAAAACTCAAAATAATCTTTAAAAAGGGGGTTAAGGACATAAATAGACATTTTTCAAAAGAAACAAATGGCGAACAAGCACATTTTAAAATGTTCAACATTATTAATCATCAGAGAAATGCAAATTAAAGCCAGAATGAGATTTTATCTTACCCTAATCAGAATAGATATTACTAAAAAGACAAAAAAAAAAAAAAAAACACGTTGTAGAGGATGCAGAGAAAAAGGAACACTTATACACTGTTGGTGGGAATGAAATTTGTACAACCTCTATGGAAAAAAATATAGTGATTTCTCAAAGAACTAAATATAGAACTACCATATGATCCAGCAATCTCACTACTAAGTATCTACCCAAAGGAAGATACATCAATGTATCAAAAAGATACTTGCAGTCATATGCTTATCAAAGCACTAATCACAATAGTCAACACATGTAATCAACCTCAGTGTCCATCAGTGGAGTATTGGATAAAGAAAATATGGTGTATATGCACAATGGAATACTATTTCACCATAAAAAGAATGAAATCCTGTCATTTGCAGCAACATGGATAGAATTGGAGGACATTATCTTAAATGAAACAACTCAGAAAGACAAATACCACATGTTCTCGCTTATAAGTGGGAGTTAAATAATGTGTAAACATGGAAACAGAGCATAGAATGATGGACAGTAGAAACTTGAGGTGTGTGGGAGAGTGCAAGGGAGGTGGATGATGGGAAGTTGCTTGTTGGGTTCAATGTGGGTTGCTCCAGATGCACTAAAGGCCCTTACCTTACCACAATGCAATATATCAATATAGCAAAAGTGCAGTTGTGCCCATGAATATATTCAAATAAAAATAATAAATAAATATGTCTAGAGAAAATTACACAATTTTGCTGAATACATTTGTGATCTTAAGCAAGCCAGTAAGCCATTGGTTTTGTAAGGCAATATTTCCCAAATCCTTTCATCCTCTTACTTGTAGTTGACCACTTCACACCTTTTCTACTCTCTTCAAACTTCTATTATCTCCTCCCCAATTATCACCCTGGAGTAATGGCCTTGCTTCCCATTTGACTAAGATAACAGGGTAACCAGAAATGCATTCCCAACCACCTACCCACAGCTGTCACTGAATGGTTGCCCTATCCTTCTGTTTTCATGGATGAATAGTCTGTGCTTGCTAAGCTTTTCCACTCCTTTCATCTACCCCAACAATTCTCCATCTGCCTCTCACATCATCAATTTTTCTCTCATGACTGATGATTCCTACAATTGAACAATCATGCTATAATTGGCAATCATTTTTGGCACAGGTTGAAAAACTTGGGAGTCATTTTGACTCTCCTCCTTTTCTTGTACCCCTCCTCTGATCAACTGACAAATATAGTAAGATCTATTTTCAACATATGTTCAGAATCCAACAACTTTTTACCACCTCCCCAGGTACCACTCTTGTCCAAGCTATGCCATCTCTTGCTGGGATTATTACAATAGTTTATTAACTAATCTTCCTGTTTCTTCCCTTATGCTTTCTCATTTATTTCCAACAAATCATTGAGAATGATTCTTTTAAAATGTAAGTTAGTAAAGTCACTCCCCTGTCTAGAACTTACAAAGTTTCTTTAATACCTTCAAATCTGTTTCCCCCAGTACCTTGATGATTTTATCTCTAATACACTCCACCTTGCTCACTCCATTCTGGCCATAGTAGCTTCCTGGATTTTCCTTGGACTCAGGAAACACGTCTCCACCTAAAGACCTTTGCATTTGTTTCTCCATCTCCCTAGAACACGCTTTCCCTCAGATATCCTAATTGCTTTCATCTATACTTCCTCAGATCTCTCCTTACTTGTTGTCAGTGAGATTTTTTTTTAATTGATTTTTTTTTTTCAGAGATAGAGTCTTGCTCTGTTGCCCAGAGCTGGAGTGCAACGGCGCAATCACTGCAACATCCGCCTCCCAGGTTCAACCAATTCTCCTGTCTCAGCCTCCCAAGTAGCTGGGATTACAGGCATGCACCACCACACCTGGCTAATTTTTGTATTTTTAGTAGAGACGGGGTTTCATCATGTTGGCCAGGCTGTTCTCAAACTCTTGACCTTGTGATCTGCCTGACTCAGCCTCCCAAAGTGCTGGGATTACAGGCATGAGCCTCCATGCCCAGCCAAAAAAAAAAAAAGATTTATTTTTATTGATACATAATCATTGTATATTTATGGGATACATGTGATATTTTGATACTTGCGTACAACGTATAATAATTAAATCAGGGTATTTAGGATATCCATCACCTCAAACAGTGATCATTTCTTTGTGTTGGAACAATTTAAATCTTTTCTAGATATTTGAAAATATGCTATATATTATTGTTAACTATAATCACCATACTGTGCTATCAAACACTAGATCATATTGCTTCTATCTAACCATATGATTGTACCCATTAACCAACCTCTCTTTTTCCCCCTACCCCTGTTTCCAGGCTCTGGTAACTACCATTCTACTTTCTATCTGTATGAGATCCACTTTTTTAGCACTAACGTATGAGTGAGAGCATGTGATATTTGTCTTTCTGTGCCTGGATCCTGTCACTTAACATAATGACTCCCAGTACCATCCATGTTGCTGCAAATGACAAGAGTCTATTCTTTACTTTTTTTCATGGCTAAATCTGTTATGTATATATACCATATTTCCATTCATTTGTTGATGAACACTTAGGCTGATTCTATGTCTTGGCTATTGTGAAAAGTGCTGCAATAAACATGTGGGAGCAGATATCCCTTTGATATACTGATTTCCTTTCCTATGGATAAATACCCAGAAGTAGGATTGCTAAATTGTATGGTAGTTCTATTTTTAGTTTTTGAGAAATTGCCATACTTTATTCCCTAGTGACTATACTAATTTACATTCCCACCAACAGTGTACAAGTTACTTCTACTCCACATCCTTGCCAGCATTTGTTAACTTTTGTCTTTTTGACATTAGCCATTTTAACTAGGATAAGATAGTATCTCATTGTGGCTTTGATTTGCATTTCCCTGATGATTAGTGATGTTGAGCATTTTTTCACATATCTGTTGGCCATTTTTATGTCTTCTTTTGGGAAATGTCTGTTCAGATTCTTTGCCCACTTTTAATGAGATTATTTGGTTTTTCACTATTGAGTTGTATGAGTTCCATGTGTATTCTGGATATTAGTTCCTTGTCAGATGAATAGTTTGCAAATATTTTCTTCCATTCTCCAGCTTTTCTCTTCCCTTTAATGATTGTTTTGTTTGCTGTACAGCAGCTTTTTTGGTTTAATATGGTCCGATTTGTCTATTTTTGGTTTTGTTGCCTTGCTTTTAAAGTCTTAGCCATAAAATCTTTGCCTAGACCCATTTCCTGAAGCATTCCCCCTGTTTCCATCTAGTAATTTTATAGTTTCAGATCTTACGTTTGTCTTTAATCTATTTTGAGTTGATTTTTGTATATGGTGAGATTAGGGATCTAGTTTTATTTTTCTGCATGTAGATATCCAGTTTTTCCAGCACTGTTTCTTGAAGAGGGTGTCTTTTTACCAAAATATGTTTTTGGCTCCTTTGTCAAAGATCAGTTGGCTATAAATACATTGATTTATTTCTGGGTTCTCTATTCTGTTCTATTGGTCTATGTGTCTCAATACCTCCCTATTTTGATTACTATTGCTTTTGGAAGTTTTTTGTTTGTTCATTTGGTTTTTGAGACAGGGTCTCAATGTGTCATCCAGGCTAGAGTGAATAGCACAAGCATAGTGCACTGCAGCCTCAAACTCCTGGCCTCAAGTAATCCTCCAGCCTCAGACTCCTCAGTAGCTGAGACTATAGGCACACATCATGACACCCAGCTAATTTTTTATTTTTTTGTAGAGATGGGTCTTGCTATGTTGTCCAACTGGTCTCAAGTGATCTTCCTGCCTTGGCCTCCCAAAATGCCGGGATTATAGGCATGAGCCACCATGCCTGGCCTACTATCACTTTGTAGTATATTTTAAAGTCAGGTAGTGTGAAGCCTCCAGCTTTGTTTTTGTTCAGTATTCCTTTGGCTATTCGTGGTCTTTTGTGGTTACATATAAATTTTAGGATTGTTTTTGCTATGTCTGTGAAGAATGTCATTGGTATTGTGATAGGGATTGCATTGAAATATAGATTGCCTGTGGATTGTATGGTCATTTTAATGATATTAAATGATATTAATCCTTTCAATCCATGAGCATGGGATGTCTTTTCATTTGCTTGGGTCCTGTTTAATTTCTTTCTTTCTTTCCTTCTTTTTTTTTTTCTTTGAGACGGAGTCTCGCTCTGTCGCCCAGGCTGGAGTGCAGTGGCATGATCTCAGCTCGCTGAAACCTCCACCTCCCACGTTCAAGCAATTCTGCTTCAGCCTCCCGACAGGCATGTGCCACCACGCCCCACTAATTTTTTTTTTTTTTTTTGTATTTTTAGTAGAGGTGGGTTTTCACCATGTTAGCCAGATGGTCTTGATCTCCTGACCTCGTGATCTGCCCACCTCGGCCTCCCAAAGTGCTGGGATTACAGGCATGAGCCACTGCATCTGGCCCTCTCTTTAATTTCTTTAATCAATGTTTTTTTTTTTTTTTTTTTTTGAGATGGAGTCTCGCTCTGTCGCCCAGGCTAGAGTACAGTGGTGTGATCTCGGCTCACTGCAAGCTCTGCCTCCCAGGTTCACACCATTCTTCTGCCTCAGCCTCCTGAGTAGCTGGGACTACAGGCACTCGCCACCACGCCAAGCTAATTTTTTTGTATTTTTTAGTAGAAACGGGGTTTCACTGTGGTAGCCAGGATGGTCTTGATCTCCTGACCTCATGATCCACCCACCTTGGCCTCCCAAAGTGCTGGGATTACAGGTGTGAGTCACCGCACCCGGCCTCTTTAATCAATTTTTTGTAGTTGTTGGTGTAATCTTCTTGATTAAATTTATTCGTATTTTAATTTTTTTGTAGCTATTGTAAATGGGATTGTTTTCCTGATTTTCATCTCAGCTAGTTTGTTATTGGTGTATAGAAACAGTACTGATTTTTATATGTTGATTTTGTGTTTTGCAACCTTACTGAATTTGCTTATCAGTTTTGAGAGTTTGTTGGTGGATTCTTTAAGTTTTTCTCTATATAAGATAAGGCTGTCTGAAAGGAAGGACAATTTTACTTCCTTTTTTCCAATTTTGGTGCCTTTTATTTCTTTCTCTTGCCTAAATGCTCTGGCTGGGACTTCCAGTACTGTGTTGAATAAGAGTGGTGAGAGTGGGTATTCTTGTCTTGTTCCAGTTCTTACAGGAAAGACTTTCAGCTTTTCCCCATTCACTATGTTGTTAGCTGTGGGTTTGCCATATATGGCCTTTCAATTCTTCCTTTCCAAGTATTCCCTATTTCTGTGACTCAATTCAGTTTTCTTCCTAGCACTGATCACTATTTGATGTATTGCATATTCACTTATTTGTTCATTGTCTGCCTCCCTCCCCTGGAGTGAAAAACTCTATGACAGCAGAGATTCAAGTCTGTTTTTTAAGTGCTATATCCCCGGTAATAGAAGAATGCCTGGCATATGGTGGGCCCACACATACTTGTTAAATGAAAAAAAGACCTGACCAAAAGAAAGAACAAGTTAAACAAGTACTTATTAGGAACTGATGATGTACCCAACTATACTAAGTGCTACAAGAAAACAGATATTTGCTCCCAAGTCCTTAAGGAACCTATAATTAGTTGGGTAACGAGATTACCATCAAACTATGTATTAATATCTTTTAGCCCACAGGACTGGGGTCAAGCTTAGATCACAGCAATAGCCTACATCTTTGGCAGACAGGAAGATGTTTGATGAGGCTACATAGGAGAATCTTCTTTCACCTTGGATATTAACAAGCAAATGACTCTTCTCACTAAAGGAAGCAAAGTAAAACTTTTACCTTCCTTGTAAAGTATCAGAGAAAATGCAGAGAATGCAGTAGGGAGAGAATACTGAAGGTCTGGCAGGAGCCACAGTGTGTAGATAAAAATGTAAGGAGATGACAGAGGGGGAGACACAGACATGGAGAATGAGAAAGAGGACACATTCCAAAGGGAATATATGAAACAGGCAGCAAGTGCTATGCAAAGTTGCTGAGGAAATATAAAGCTTCCATAAAATTTTATATAAACCAACTATGTAAACCAACATAACAAAACTTTGTAATCAGGTCCTCAAAGAAGGCATTAGTCATCACAATCCCAGATGTACCAGGACTATTCTCATTGGGACACACACAGAGAGAAAGATATTTTAAAAATAGACACGCATATCCAAGACAGGAAAAAAGAAGCATCCAGTTTATCCAAATCCAAGACTTTTCTCTTGGCCACAATAGTGAAAGATTCTTAAGTTAGGCCGGGCACAGTGGCTCATGCCTGTAATCCCAGCACTTTGGGAGGCCAAGGTGGGTGGATCACCTGAGGTCAGGAGTTCAAGATCAGCCTGGCCAACATGGTGAAATCCCATCTCTACAAAAATACAAAAATTAGCTGGGCATGATGGCGGGTACTTATAATCCCAGCTACTCAGGAGGCTGAGGCAGGAGAATTGCTTGAACCCGAAAGGTGGAGGTTGCAGTGAGCCGAGATCACACCATTGCATTCCAGCTTGGGTGACAAAGCATTCTGTCTCAAAAAAAAAAAAAAAAAAGAAAGATTCTTATGTTAATATGCTTACTGCAGAGAGACTAGAAGTTGTTATTAAAATTACACACTTTAGCTTTTATAGATTCCTTAAAAATTTAACTATGTAGAAAATTCCATGATTTCTTTCTTATAGAAACATACAGGTTAATCTATTCTCAAATAGTACTTAGCCCTATCCTTTCATTTATTTATGAATTCATTCATTTAAAAACTATTAATTCAGTTCCTATTGTTCCCCAGGCTCTATCTTCATCTCTGCTGTCATGGAGCTTACATTCTAACGGGAGGTGACAGACAAAAAATAAATAACCTAGCATTTCTATAGTACAGCAGACAGTAAGAAGTGCTATGGAGAAAATTAGAAGACAGAAGACCGGTGAAAGGTAAATAGGCTTCTCGTTAAATAGGTAGTTTGACAAGGTCTCACTAAAATAGTAACATTAGAGCAAAACCCAAAGGAAGGAAAGAAGTGGTTATTTGGAAATGTGGATAGGAAGCATTCCAAATAAAAGAACAAGCAAAGATTAAACACTCTGAAGTATCATCAGGTTTTCTTTAGTTGAGGAGCAGCAGAGATGCTGACATGGTTGGAACGCTGAGCTGGGGGAGAGTGAGAGATGAGGTCAGGAAGGTAGCCATGAGCTTCATCATACAAGATCTTCTCAGCTATTGGAGGAGCTTTTGCTTTCACTCTGAGTGACATGGGAAACCAATAGACGCTTTTGAAGAGAGGAGTTTCATGACGTGGCATAAAGTCTGAAAGTTTTATTTCGAGGATTGTGTGGAGAATGTGCTGAGGCTTAAGGCAGAGGGCAGGAGCAGAATTGGGAGTGCCAGATGTACCAGGACTATTCTCATAGGAGGCAACTGCAATAATCTGGAAGAGAGATGATGGTAGCTCCGAAGCTGGCAAGAAGTGACTGTACTTTAGATACAGTTAAAGGTTGAGCCTATGAAATTTACAAGTGGATTAAATATGTTTGGGAGAGAAAGAGAGGAAGAAAGGATAAGTCCAAGGCTTTTATTTATTTATTTTGAGACAGGGTCTTACTCTCTCACCCAAGTTGGAGTGCGGTGGTGCAATTATAGCTCACTGCAACCTCAAATTCCTGAGTTCAAGTAATCCACCAGCTCCAACCTCCCAAAATGCTTGGATTACAGACATGAGCCACCACACCTGGCCAAATCCAAGGCTTTTAGCCAGAACTACTAAGAAGGCCTATGTTGCCATCTATGGAGAGGGAAGATCACATAATGAGCAGGTTTGGGGTAAAAAGTATTTCAGTTTTGGACATATTGTGTCAAGATGCCTATTAGACATCCCAAAGGAAATAAACAAATCTAGAGTTCTAAGGAGAAACAAACTCCCTTATGCTATTTTATTATAATATACGACACTAGGCTGAACTGACTCTTTTTATCTATAATAATCAAGATTCTGAATTCTAGTTGGGGGAAACTGGAGAAACTACATTTCTTAGAATACTCTCTCTTAAGGTTTATTTCTGCCAAAGTGTGTTACATATCGCAATGATTAAGTGCTAAACTGTGTGACACCTATTCTAAATGCTAAACCAGTGTACAGGGGAGGGAATTCATTGGGAATCAGAGTCATCAAGAGAAACTGCACTGTGAAGGGCGAGTGGTTTGGGAAGCATCATCCTGGGTGTGGCTAGGATTTTCTAGGGAGAGGACCAGCAGAAGCAAAAGTGCAGCAACAAGGAAGAACATACAGCAGGGATGCACTTGCAACGAAATGTCCCAAAGGAAGAAGGGCTTTCACCCAGTCTGGCATTCCTCAAACATGCAAATGATCCTTGGACTCTGGGATGTGAATTACCCATGCCACTGAATTTTTCAGAAAATTCCCAGAGAAATGGGGTCTCCCTGGGGAAAAAGATAAGCATAATCTTCCCAGAAAGCATATTTAATGGGGTCATGTGCTTTTAAATATTAAATTGATGCATTTTAATATTATTCTCAAATACTTTTCCCTTGCAACCTTCTATCTCCAAACCACTCTGGAGTAATGATATACATTTACATAACATAATGGGAACCTAACTCCCTGGCAAGACTAAACTTGGAAAACAGATATTTGTAAACTTCCAGTTAGAATGTATCAAGGATCAAAATAGGCCGGTATGTTTTATATAACAGTGGCCCAGGCAAAAAAGTCAGTGCGTGTGTGAGGAGGAAAGGGTATTATATTAGTATTTAGAGTGAAAATGCTCTGGCCACTTGAAGCAGAAGTATTTAAGAATATTAGATAGTTTATGAAATTGTCCGACAAGCCAGAGAATCAGGCTCAGAAGCAGCATCTCCACGAACAACTTGTAAATCATACCACCAGAACGCGCATTAAGAGTGATTCTGCTGCCATGGAGCAGAAGAGCCAGCAAGTACCCCAGGACCTCTGTGACTCAGTAGCTCTCTGCTCTGTCGCCCATATTCACCGGGAAACCATGGCAGACAGCACCTCCTTCTCCACACCTGTCTTCTAATTCCAGGTTTCACACTGATGGTGCCTCTAATAACTGAGTCTAGGTCACAGGCCATAAGGGAGACTAGAAAACCAAGTTCTGGCTTCTACTTTTGAGGACAGAAGGTGGGAAATGTAGAGGGGGGTGAGCAGGGAAACAAAGAAGCAATGCTGCTCAAAGATGCTGAACATCCATAAAAGGTATAAGTGTCCAAAAAAGGGGGAAAGTTTCCCACATGAGGCCACTGAATGGCAAAGGGATAGCAAAGAGAAGGGGGAGGGAGGAGGTGAGCAGGGTGACCATGGGCATCTTGGTGTTTCCACTCTCTGAACTTAGGCTTGGAGTGCACAGACACATCAGATCATGAGGATGGGGCATATACATGGAGCAGCAGGACCCTCTGCCTCTAGTCCCTGTTTTCCTTAAATTGCCCCTGCAACAATCAGCGTCCCAGCCATACTAACAGGGTGGGAAGCTTGGTCAAGGAGCTGTAATCCTGGCGCTGTTGCTTTTCTAGACCACCTTAGACTGAAAAGAATTAATTTTTGTCTTCCTATTCTGCAAGTTGGAGGCTAGAGAGGAAAATTGCAGGAGTTATAGATGAAATAAAGAAGATTAATTTTTCCAAGTTGTCATGAGAGTTGATTTTATGACTATCTGCACAACCAAAGAGGGAGGTTTGCACAAAGTGCTTTCAGAAATCATAACAAAGAAATAATCACAGACAGGGAAGTGATGGATCAGAGAGCAAGCCTCTGAAAACACTGTCTAACTTTTTACTTCCCAGAGAGAGGGTGTTGCTCTTAAAAGATGAAAAAAACGCCACCTGAGTCCCCAGAACCAGCAGCATGAAAGGAAAATGGTGGCAAAGAAAGCAGCTCAGGCCTGAGAGGCAGTTCTGGGACACTGTGTTGGATCAGACCAAAAAGTTATGAGGGAGACAGGTGGAAAATTGTTCAGAAAAGAAAAGTGGTACTGCAGTAGCTGGGGAGCAGGGTGCGGCTGGATTGGGAAAAGCCTGGGGCGAAGGAGCTGCAGAGGTTCTTAGGAGTCAGGGAGAGAAAATGAGACTTGATGCAAGAGGAAATAGAAAGTGGCCAGGCGCGGTGGCTCACACCTGTAATCCCAGCACTTTGGGAGGCTGAGGAGGGCAGATCACCTGAGGTCAGGAGTTCAAGACCAGCCTGGCCAACATGGCAAAACCCTGTCTCTACTAAAAATACAAAAATTAACTGGGCTTGGTGGCGGGCACCTGTAATCCCAGCTACTCAGGAAGCTGAGGCAGGAGAATTGCTTGAACCCAGGAGGCAGAGGTTGCAATGAGCCAAGATCGTGCCACTGCATAGTAGCCTGGGTGACAAGAGCAAAACTCCGTCACACACACACACACACAAAGTGAAAAGTGAGCAGAGTTTTTACTATCAGAAGACAATCAGGACAAATAAGCATTAAGGAAGTGTATGCTGCTGTGGGTCGAAGAGAGGAAAATGCAGACTGTAGGGTCTCTGACAGAATTCCTGGGGAGAACTGATATGACCTCCCCGAGGGTAAAAACGGTAGAAGGGGAAAAGAGGCCACATACGTTTCAGAAAATGATGTCAGATGCTGTAGGAAGGTAGCGATCAGGAAGCAAAATGAGTAGACAATGACTTTGTGGGTTTAAGTGTCCTCAGTAGATAGGATGCTGGAGAAGGAACTGATTGTGACTTTTTTTGTGGTGAGGGTAGAGGCCTGGAAAATGATTGTGCTGAATTTGAAGTGATGGCCAAAAACCAAACTTTGTTTAATGAGGTAAATATGTTTAGAGTGCATGGATGTAGTCCAGGTCAGAGATCAGCAAAAATGTGCAGACCACCCTCGTGCGCAGATCTGCGGGACTACAGATTCCATAGCATTCTTCTTCCTCCGAGCTCACCAGGCTTCCTGCGGTGTTCTCCTTTCTTCCTTGTGGAATTATTTGTGGATAGGAATCTTGTGGAATTATTAAAACAGTTTAAAACACGAAGATTGGAAAACAGAAAACTTGAGCTATATGTCCCTAAATCACACAGGGTCTCCGCGGGAGAGAGACTAAAATTAGACTTCCTTGATCTCCTATTACATTCTTTCATAAGATCACTTGCCGATCAAAAAAAATACCTTTATTATGCAAACAGTGAGAAAAGAGTTAGAGAAAAAAACTATTCTTTTGGTAGTTTAATGTTGATGAAAGCACTTCTGACCAGAACTAAAGTCACTGCTACAAAGAGAACAGTCCCAGAATGCAGACAAAGCTAGGTCAATGAGACATGGGTTTAATTGTCTACATTTTGTTAACTGCACATTTTGCCTCTGTAAATGCTGCTGTTGCCCCACTTACAGGGTGCAGCACTCTCTCCTGTGAATTTCTCACTGGGTTAAGGAAGACAGTATCTGAATCTCTAATCTCTGATAGGTCATACAGTCACCCACTGTAGGCAATAGTCCCCTAAGGGGTCCCAGTCTCTCAGTATTGTATTCAGAAACCGTGTGACTGCAATTTAGCCATAAAAGTGATCTTGACTTTTTCATGAGCACAGAGCAGTCTGTGTGAAGGGGTAAGCTGGCTCGATTGGCTACATGTCCTAGTTAGCCGGAATATGGTAGGCGTTCAAGGTCTGTTAAACTGAAGAAGAGGATTCTGTATGGCAGATATTTAACTGAGTGTGTTACACAGATTATCTCGTTTATAAGAATCACATAAGGTAGTGATTTGCCTCCAAATTTTTCAGCTGAGATCAAGACCTAGAAAGACTGCCTAACTTGGCCATGGTCCTATAAATAAACTTAGGTTGTCTACCACGAAGACTCCGTCTTTCCACCATCCCAAGTTACCTCACATGCTCCTGGTCAGACAGATCATCCTACATTCAAATGAATGTAGATAAAAATGTCTCTGATATATTCTTTTCTTGAGTGAGGGTTTAGAAAAAGTACAGGTTTGTGCTCAAAAATACCTATGTGAACAAATAGGACGCAATAAAATGGGGCTCTGTAGCCAATCCATGGTTGGCGATATAATAATCACCTTTGTAAATTCACAGATTCTTGTATTTGGACAAACAGTTGTTTGACCATGGGAAGATATGCTCCCAACATGTAGGTGGCCTCAGCAGAAGGTAAAAATTGAAGAAAAAAATCATTCAAACACCCATATACTAGATCTTTCTCATTTAATCTTGAGGTTTCCATGTTGAGAGGAGTGAAAGGAGATTTCTGTACCCATTAGCCAAGATTGTCTGAAACAAATCCCAGGAAGATGTTTTGAAAGAAGAATACATCAGCCTTATGACTCAGTTCTCAGTAGCTTCTTCATGATCTTTCTTTTAAAATATCATTTTAAAGTCTTGCATTATAGCACTAAAAAAGCTAAAAGAATGCTAAAATTGCACTAAATCCAACCACGCCAGTAAGTACAGCTATTTCCATTTATTCCTATTAGGAACTTGTGCATTCAAAAACATAATTTTATATAATTTAAACCATAGTATAGGTACAGTTTGATTGTTTAACCTAAAATTACACAATAAATATTTTCTATGTTACAAAATAAGCCACAAATCTATGATTTTAATGGCTGCATAATATAGTATTATAATGCATGATATTGTCATCTATTTAACCATTCCTATACTGTTCAAATTGTTTCCAATTTCTCAGTATTGAAAACAATGCTAAAATGAAGACTCTTCATGTCCACAGCTTTTTCCTTCTTTAAGACTATTTTCTTAGGTTATATTGCCAGAAGTATGATTATAGAGTCAATTTCATATATTATAGAGTTTTTGATTCCAACTGATGTATTTCTTTCTAAAAATATCCTACTATTATAACATTGCTGTCTTCTGAGTGTATGTAAAACTTTCACCAAGATCTCACTGTTACTGTTACTGTGCAGAATTCCTATTTGGAAGCCCTAAACCCCAATGTGATAGAATTTGGAAATGAGGCCTTTGAGAGGTAATTAGGTTTAGATGAGGTCATGAGGATTGGGTCCCTATAGTGGGATTAGTGCCCTTACTTCTAAAAATAAAAAAAAATTTTTAAAAAGACTCCAAACAGCTTGCTTCTCTGTCTCCAACATGTGAAGATACAATGAGCAGACAGCCATGTGCAAGCCAGCAAGACAGCCCTCACCAGAAAGAGAATCTGCTGCCACCATGATTTTGGACTTCCAAGACTCCAGAACTGTGATAAACAAATATCTGTTGTTAAGCCACCTGGTCTATGGCATTTTATTACAGCAGCCTGAGCTGACTAATATGCATTATATTTTCTGTTTTCAAATCTGGTTGGTATAAAACCTTATTCCCTTTTCATTATTTGACTGACCCATTTGAACTCTAATCACATATTTACCTATTACTTCAATTTATATATAACATTTCAATGTCTCTATTTGTAAGTGCAATTGAAAGTTGACAGAGGCTTCCGTGGGGATAAAATGAACAGTGGTACAAACCGGCCGTTATGGATAGAGATAGTATCTGTGAAGTGGGGGAGCAGGAGTGGGACAAAGGATTTAACTTATATTTTCTTACCTTATTGATTCATAATTTTTGAGCATCTGCAATGTGGTAGGTATCATAGTAGGTGCATAGAAACAGAACAGCAGAGAAAAATAGGTTTCCTGCTCTCACATACCTTAGAATATAGTGAGGGAATCAAATAAGAAAAAAAGGAAATTATAATACCACATGAGAAGTTTGTGTTGAAAATAAGTTCAGGGACTAAGGAAGCACAATGAGGGAGGGGCCAAATCAAGTATTAACAGGGAAAGGAAGGCATTCAGTTAGAGGTGACATCAAAATGGAAACTGGGCAAGCTAAAGTTGGAAAGATGAAGAGGAAAGCAGGGTGTGGTGGCTTACACCTGTAATTTTACCTACTCAGGAAGCTGAGGTGAGAGAAACCCTTGAGCCCAGGAGTTTGAGACCAGCCTGAGCAACATAGCAAGACCCCATCTCTAAAAACATATATACATACATACATACATACAACATAATAAATAAAACTAGCCAGGTGTGGTGGCACAAGCCTGTAGTCCCAGCTACTAGGGAGGCTGAGGTGGAAGGCTTGAGTCCAGGAGTTTGAGGCTTCAGTGAGCCATGATCATGCCACTGCACTCAGACTGGGTGACAGGACGAGACCCTATCTCTAAAAAAATAAGAAAGAAAGATGAAACAGGAGCATGGAAGAAGACAGGATATAATGGGGGGACTACAGAGAGTTCTAAGTAGAGGCAGATAACATGGGCAAATGCTCAGAAGCAAAAGAGAGCTAGCCTAAGTGTGGAAAGGAATACCATAATATGGCTTACCAGAGCTTCCAGCAATCAAATATGGGTGAGATGATTCCCAGATCCTTTATCCCACTCCCGCCCCACAACCTCATGGATGCCATCTCTATCTGTAGAGGCCAAACTGCACCACTGTTCATTTTATCCCTACATAGCAACCTCTGCCAATTTCCAATTGCACTTGCAAATGGAGAAATTGAAAACCTGTGTTGCTTCTGGGTTGATATGGAGTGATAAGCCGGGAGCATCTGACTGGGCATGTTTTTCTTCATGTGTTGGAACAGAAAAGAATCTGCATAGATAGGCAGCACACAACAAATCGCAAACCCAGCAGTGACTATAAAAGCATGGTCTTTCTTGTGTCTCCACCCCAGGCAAGCCTGCTCAATTCATTTCTTCAGACATCACTCCGAAATTGCCAGAGTGGTTTCCCACTGACAGACTTCATCGCTGTACTGCACATCTCTTCACTACAAACGGGGAGATGAGACAGAGACAAAAAGAGAAATGGATTTACTGTGCTGGGGAAGTTAAGCACACACTGGGTTGGAATTTCATTTCCACTGAATTAGAAGCTCTGGCTCAGCACAGATGACACAGTGATGCTCCTTTAATAACACAAAATAAATAAAACATGGAAAAGGTTTTCCAGTTTGTTTTGGGGGACGTTCATGCACACATTCTCTGCCTCTCTCTCTCTAGGAACATTGGACACTCTCTTATTGCCTTTGTGCTACTTCAAAGCTGCAAAGATTGACCTTAGCCTTAAATAAAGTCCGAAAATGCTTGAATCCCTGGGGAAACAACCCATAAAGCCTCAACAAATCCATCATTTTATCAAGTCCCAAGACCTGGGGAGAACAGACAACACATCAAGCTTATAGCACCTTGGCTTGGGTGATCCTTGGGACACGTCTGCTCCGTGAGATTAGAGATGTGCCTGAGAGAGGACAGGTAAGTCCTGTCTGAGCAACATTCTCCTGCAGGCCCAGCACAGCTTCAGGAGCTCCTATGCAGGTCAAGGGTTGTTGTGGTGGTGTGGCCTGGCAAAAATTACAATGTAATTTCTAATCCTGCCCTTTGCTCATTCCAGCCCCAGGGAGGTCACCATTTTTCAGGTGTTCTCACCTTATCTCAAGCTCATTCCCCAAATAGCAAAGGGATTTTGAAAGGCATTGGAAAATACAGTGGCTTTCTGGGTTTTGGGTGTTATTTTTTTGCTTTAACATAAGATATCTTATAAGTACTGTATATGTGTTACTGATAGAAGGGTGTTTTATGTAAGTTACTCCTTAAAAACCCAATATTCAACAACTTTCACCAAGAGGTGTACCACTATCACTTACCAACTTTGAGGCACTGCCTCCTTTAACCATTTTCTGACCTCATTTTCTTCCGATATGATTGCCAGGTATTTTGCTGTACTCAACAAGTCCTTTTTTTTTTAAATAGCACTATAACCCTTTCTTGAATTGATCCATTTACATGTCTAACTGTCCTACTAAACTATAAGCTACTTGTGGCTGGTTGCATTTTCCAATGATGGCCATGAAAGTATCTCCTATTATTCTACAGTGTGACCTGACACACCTTCCATTAAGAGATAGGATCTATGTCCTCTTCCTTGGACTCTAGCTGGGCTTGTGACTTGCATGTAACCAATACAATGCAGTGGAGTGATTCTGTCTGACTTCTAAGAAAAAGTCAGAAAAGATTATACAACTTTCTTACAGCTAGGACATCCTCCTTTGGAATCACATAGGAAGTTCAACTACTGCATGGCCACCATGCAGCGAGGAAGCCCAAGCACATAAGAGGCCATATGAATGCTGACAAACAGCCCCAGCTGATGTCCCAGCCCACTGAGTTAATCTACTGCCAGAAATATGACTGCCAATTATACCTTCACATGGTGTTAGCTCTCAGCCATCTGGTCACCCCCAGCCTTGAGTTTTGTCAGCTGAGGCCAGACATTGTAAAGGAGAGCCACACTATCCTCACCATACCCTCTCCGAATTCCTGATCCACAGAATCTGTGAGCAAAATTTATAAAGCATGGCACTTTAAGGAGGTTCATTATAAAGCAATAGTTAACTAGAATACTACCAAGATAGAAACTATACCATCTATGTTTGTATTCTTAAAGTAAGGGTTCAATAAATGTTGATTGTATGAATGAATGCATATTGTTAAACAAACAAAAAAGCATGTGCAATCATGAACCCAGATGTTACATGTGCTAAGAGTAAACCTCACAACAAAGAACATCTTCTACAATGTTAAGCCTTAGGGGAACTGGGAATAAAAGCTAAAACATTATTAGAACTTATCAAACAAATCTACCTGCTGCTGGTCAGAAATAGGCCTTGCTTTAGGGTGATACATATTTGCAGCTTCAAAAGAATGTTCTTTGTTGATATTTAATAATTTATAGATTCCTTACTTTGCAGTTTATCTTATGGTTTCTTTAATTTGGGTTGGGATTGCAAAGGAGCAGAGTGAAAATCAGGTATGATACATTTCTCATCTCTCTTGGATACATTCCCAGAGGTTCAGACTGAAATGACTCAAGGTCTTTTTCCATAAAAACAATTTTGAAACAGATCGCTAACTCTTTGGTATTCACTGATTGAACAATAAAAATATAAGTTTTCTTTTAAAGGGTGAGAGGGATAAAAGGAAGAGAAGAAAGAAAGAGATCCAGTTAATCACATTAGTTTCTGAACACATCCCTGTGAAGTGATAGGAATTGAGGACAAAGGAGAGAAACAAAAATGGAAAAAAACACAACCACCACAAGCAGTTAGGACTACAGTTTTGTTTTGTATTGTTTAAATTTTTTTTCTCATTCCCTTTACCCTGGGCTAATTAGACACTGGACTGCATCTAGTGAGAATGGGCTAGGAGACTTTTGTACTTGGGATTCTGAGTTGGACCACTGCTCCTATGTAAACTTCTGTAACTGGGGCTATGGATTCTGTGATGTTGGGGAACTAGTCTGCTAGGTAGAACAAAGGTTTTATTTGCTGCATGGCAGTTTCATTAAATAAATCATACATTCATGGAGGCAAAGGAAATTAACAAGAAACTTTGCCTAGGAGGTTAGACATATTGTGCAGGACTTCAAATAAACTGGAGTGCACTTTGCAATTCAGAAGATGTATATATGCTGGAATGTGCAAAGGCAACACTATTTTATTTACACATATATATAGTGATAGCTGTATACAAATATTTGTGTACATATATGCATATGCATACAAATTTAATCTTTATGTGTGTATACATTTTTAATCTTCTTTACAATGGAGAGCTAAAAAAAAATCTGTATTTCTTATGCTTGCAACACACCACATGCCTGTGAATCATCTTTGTTCCTTTAACAGTCATCTAAGTGATGATGGGAGTTGTATGTGGTCCTAGGAAAGCAAGGAAAACAAAACATGATTCCTGTTCTTGGGCACCTCAATTCTAATTGGAGAATGGAGAACACTCAAGCTGGCCTTAAGGCAAATTGTATCTGTGCAATATATCCAGTGATATCAGAATTGCAGTTAACTCAGGAAGCATTTTATTAAGCACCTATTATTGCCAGTACTGGGCTTAATGTTGGAATTACAAAAAGGATTAACAAAAGTCCTTCCCTCCAATAGATTATAATACAAAAAAGGGAAATAGAAATGCAAACAAATAATTGTAATCCAGTGGGAGATGTGCAAGAATAGAAATTTGCATAACATGGAAGTCAGCATGCAGAAGGAAGGGATTAACTTTGACTGGAGTGTAAAAGAAGAGAAGGAGATGGCTGAAGGCATAGGAAAGCCTCAGTAGACAGTGACATTGAAGCTGGGTTTTGAAGAATAAATGGAAGTTTCCAGGGGGAAATCATTAGTGAGATATTTCATGTGGAGAAAGCAGGATATGAAGTGATATAGTGATACTATTTTACATAGCATGCTTTGTTCAGAGAACTTCAAATATTGTTCATCATTGCTGGAGTGAAAACAACGCGTGAATATGGCACAGGTTGAAGGCAAAGAGAAGAAAGGAGAAAAGAAAATGAAGTGAAGTAAGTGGGAAAAAGGGCTGGAGAAGTAGGGAGGAAGGAAGCCATACATTCTTCTGAATGTAAATAGATGAATGGTAAAGCAGTGGATGAAGAATGTTGACTGTGATACCCATTGATACGGTTTGGCTCTGTGTTCCCAAACAAATCTCATGTCAAATGATAATTCCCGTGTGTCGAGGGAGGGACGTGTAATCCCCATATGTTGAGGGAGGGAGGTGACTGGATCATGGGGGCAGGTTCCCCCATGCTGTTCTCATGATAGTCAGTGAATTCGCACAAGATGTGATAATTTTATAAGTGTTTGGAAGTTTCTCCTTTGTTCTTTCCTGCTGCCTTGTGAAGCAGGTGCCTGCTTCCCCTTCTGCCATGACTGTAAGTTTCCTGAGGCCTTCCCAGCCATGCCGAACTGTGAGTCAAGCTTCTTTCCTTTATAAACGACCCAGTCTTAGGGAAGCCCTTTGTAGCAGTGTGAAAACAGACTAATGCATCCATAAACAATCTTTCTCCCTCACCTTCAGGTAGCAAGGAGTTGGAACACGTCGCTAAGAGTTTGAAAACCAGTAACTCTAGAAGAGTGAGAAGCAGCAAGATGTTTATCCTGAAGAAGAAATGATTTAGTTCAACAATGTTAGCTGTCTTCAAATATTTTCAGAAGAGCAATTAGATTTATTTCAGGCACCTTTAGAGGGCTGGACTAAGAATAAAGAGTGAGAAGGAAGTCAGACGTACTTTGACTCCATAAAATGCAGAACTTTCTAACAGTCAGAGCTGTCCAAAGATTTTCTGGGCTATGTTGAAAGTTGGTAAGCATCCGATAGCTGAAGTGTTCCAGCAGAGGCATGCATGTTCCAACTGTCAGGGATGTCATCCAGGCAATTACTACATTGAGAACATGTCACCTTTTTTCCCTAAGGTTTCTTCCATGTCAAAGATTCCATGATGAAGGTCACAAACACAAATATATTTAAATATACATAAGGATAACATCAATAAGTAAAGTGTTCACATGAGAAAATAGGGAGTTCAAGAGGTTGTGGCTAACTATACACAGTACATAATAATGTTCACATTTCTTTAAAAAAAATAAAAGAAACTACATAGAAGTCAGACAAAACCAGTCTGTGGACCTAATTTGACCTGCTGGCCTTCAATTTGTACTTTCTATTTTATAAGTCTTGAGGTCTAGGTTCTGGTCTAAGTTCTGTGACTCATTGGCTTTCTATAATCCTTGATCCTAGGCCAGTTCTCCCACTGTAGATCAGTTTCCTCATCTCTTCCATGACGGCCATAGATAATCTTTGAGTCAGGCCTCAGCTCTGATTTTTCTCCCAGCTGCAGGCAAAAGCAGATACCCAGGAGGACAGAATACAAGCTTGGTAGGCAGGAAGCGTTACTCTTGTGTGTGTCTTTACTGTTTAAAGTGTACTGTTTACTTACAGAGCTTTGTGTCAGAATGAATAGAGATGAGATCTTTGTAAGTATGGACTCTGTCTTAATCATCTTTCTTGTTCCTTTATTCTATTTTTATTATTAAAAATACAGTAAAATATACAGACAATAATCAACCCATGTACCTCCCACCAGAATATATTGTCATATGTGCATTATCTTTATATAATAAATATTAAATATGAGACTAAATCCAGGTATGTCTCTGAAGTCTTATTCACTTCCCTCCCTCTCCAGAAGCAACCATTATTAAGTAAGTTTATGCCCTAGACTCACGTATTTCTACTTTGAGTACCATAAACAACACATAGTATTTTTTATGCTCTAATAACTTATATAAATGGTGTAATATTCCACATATGTATAGGGACTACATAGTACTTCTTTCATTCAATAGTACAATCTTAGAGATCCATCCAATTTGATGCATACAAATTTAACTCATTAATTTTAATTGCTAAAGAGCATTATATCCTACTAATACATTGCAATTTATTTTTTTTTGCTCCCTAAACTCTTTCCGGTTCTCTATTTATAGTTCAAAATCACATTGAATATCCTTATACATGTTTCCTTTGCCTGTGACTATACCTGGAAGGTGAAATTTCTGAGTCATCAGGTACATGCTGTGCCAATTTTACTAGATGCAGCCAACTTGTTTCCAAAGTGTGTGTACCAATCTATACTCCCTTCAGCAGGATATATGAATCCCCCTTTTTTGTCAAATCTGGTCAACATTTGTTATTTCTTAGACTTTTAAAAATTTTGCCCATCTGATGGTTGAGAAACCTCATTGAGGTTTTAAATTGCATTTCCCTGATTAGTGAGGTTGAGCATATTTTCATATTTATTGGCAGTTCTGGCTTTCTCTTCCATGAATAACCTGCTGAAATCTTTTGCCTTCTGTGCAATTGAATGATCTGTCTTTTTCTTTTCTCTCTCTCTTTTTTTTGGAGTTACACTCTGGAGCCAATCATCATGAGTTCCCATTATAAATGTGCCACTTAATAGCTATGTGTACTTGGGGATGTGACTTAACCTCACCATGGCTCACTTTCTTCAGTTCTAAAATGGAAAAAAAAAGGTAGTATCTCATAGGATTATTGTGGCAGTTAAGAGAGTTAACACATATTAACCTGTTAGAAGAGATCCTGGCATATAGTAACTGCTTAATAAATGTTAGTTAGCTATTATTATCATCTTCAAGGAGGAAAAGTGTTCTTTATGTATTCCAGACTGACTCTTTGTCTATTAAGTATGTTACAAAAAATCTTCTTGTCTTTTAGGTTTGTAAACTTTTGTCATGCATGTATTTGAAATGTTAGTGTAAATTTATCAATTTTCTTTATAATTTGTTCTTTTTTCCTATGTAAACATATTTTTCTTCACAGGATCATAAAGTTGTGCTCCTATTTTAACTTTTACAACTTTTTTTTAATTTAAGCCTTTATCTACCTTTGTTTTTATATAGAGGTAATTCTCTAATTTTCTTTTCATACAGATAAATTTTTTGGATTTTTTGGGGTTTTTTTGTTTGTTTGTTTTGTTTTTGTTTTTGTTTTTTTGAGATAGAGTCTTGCTCAGTCACTCAGGCTGAAATGTAGTGGTGCAGTCTTGGCTCACTGCAACCTCTGCCTCCCAGGTTCAAGTTATTCTCCTGTCTCAGCCTTCCAAGCAGCTAGGACTACAAGATAGAGCCACCATACCCAGATAATTTTTATATTTTTAATAGAGATGAGGTTTTACCATGTTAGCCAGGCTCATCTTGAACTCCTGACCTCAAGTGATCTGCCCACATCAGCTTCCCAAAGTGCTGGGATTACAGGCATGAGCCACCACACCTGGTCTCATACAGATAACTATTCAAATAAATTTTGATTTGTGAAGCCACTTCTCTCATAAATCAAGTTCCCATATACCCCAGGGTCTATTCCTGAGCTCTTGAGTCTATCTAATTAACATATTTTTAACCCTGTAAAATACCACACTGTTTTAATTATTACAGCTTTAAATCAGTTCTTGAAATTCAGGAGAATAACTCCTCTTAGTTCTTGATCTTTACTGTCCTGCCTATTCTCGAACATTTACACATAAACAGGAATTTTAAAATAAGTCCATCATGGCTGGGCATGGTGGCTCACACCTGTAATCCCAGCACTTTGGGAGGCTGAGGCAGGAGGATCACTTGAGACCAGGAGCTTGAGGCCAGCCTGGCCAATGTGGTGAAAGCCCATCTCTACTTAAAAATAGAAAAATTAGCTGAGTATGGTGGCACCTGCCTGTAATCCCATCTACTTGGGTGGCTGAGGCACGAGAATTACTTGAGCCTAGGAGGCAGAGGTTGCAGTGAGCTGAGATCGTGCCCCTGCACTCTAGCCTGGGTGATAGAGAGAGAGACTCTGTCTCTAAATAAATAAATAAACAAATAAAATCCATCAAATCCATGGAAAATAATTTCATTGGGATTTTTACTGGAATTACATTGAATTTATAGATCAATGTGGGAAATAATTTATAGCATATATTCATGATGTTGAACTTGCATATCCATAACCAAGCTCCTTTTTGACTTTGTATAGTTGTGTAATTTTCTTCATAAAAGTATTAAATACTATTTGTTAGATTATTTTTGCCCTAGGCACTGTGTAAATTTGAATGCAATTGTGAATGAGATCTTTAAAAAAATAACATTTTCTATTTTCCAATTATGGTTAAATAAAATCTCACTAATTATTTTTGTATGTTGATCTTATTTCCGGCAATCTTCCTGAACTCTTTAAATTCTAAATAGTTAGTCTATGAATTCTTTTTGCATTTTGTATGCAAACAATGATACCATCTGCAAATAACAATTGTGCTTCTTTTTTTCAAATAATTATATCACTTATTTCTTTTTATTGCATTTTTGAATTGGTTAAAACTTCCAGTAATTGCTACATAGAAGTGGTTTTAGTGAATAATTTATTGTCTTGAGTTTAATGTGAATGCTTCTAAAAATCTGACCATAAAGTATGGCATTTTCTGTGGGTTTGGGATAGATGCTCTTTATAAAGTTAAGGAAGTTTTTTTTCCCATTACTAATGTACTGGTCTTTTCCTTAATTTATGAATGAATATTGACCTTATAAAATATTTTTCTACATTTGTTGAGATGCTCACGTTTTTGTCTTTTTTTTTCATGTGTTGAATGAAGATTTATAGATCTTTTAAATGTTGACATATCTTTGTATACTTGGGATAATCTGTTTTATCCTGATGTACTATAAATCCAATTCTGGGTTTGCTAACATGTTATAATTTGTTCATCCATGCTATAGTGAGATTGGACAATATATCTCATTTCTTACACTTCCTGTGCCTAATTTTGATATCAAATAATAGGTAGTTTACCTTTCTTTATTCATTTGCTGAAAGAGATGGCATCAGAAAGGAATTATGAGCTTCTGATTTGTGGTAAAAACTTCTCTATAAAATTATGTGGGCTTGGTGCCTTTTTAGGGAGAATTTTTGATTACTAATTAATTTTTGTTATAGATCATTATTTTTCTAATATAGGTTTGTGAAGGCCCAACTGTATTAATTATATTTTACTGTGTCTTATACTTTGGTAAGATGAAATATTCTGTATGATATCAATTATTTGGACATTTTTTAGACCTTTTATAAACTAATACGTGACCAACTTTTTAAAAAATGATACATGCATATTTAAAAACCATATGTGCTCCTTACTCCTTACATAAGAATATAGTTATGTTCTATTACAGTGTGTTACATTATATTACCATAGAGAAGATAGCTATTTTATTCAAATCTTTAGCATCTTTACTAACATTGACTTCTTAATCTATCAGTTTCTAAAATAGGTGTTAAAATTTTTACACAAGTATTATGTATTTACAAATGTCTTAATGTAATTCTATCAGCACTTGTTTTATAAATTTATAAATGTATGATATGGTTTGGCTGTGTCCCCACCCAAATCTCACCTTGAATTGTAATAATCTCCACATGCCAAAGGTGGGGCCAGGGAGAGACAATTGAACCACTGGGGGAGTTTCCCCCATACTGTTCTCATGGTAGTGAATAAGTCTGACGGATCTGATGGTTTTATAAATGGGAGTTCCCTTGCACAAGTTCTCTTGACTGCTGCCATGTAAGACATGACTTTGCTCCTCCATCACCTTCTGCCATGATTGTGAGGCCTCCCCAGCCATGTAGAACTGTGTGAGTCAATTAAACCTCTTTCCTTTATAAATTACCCAGTCTAGGGTATGTCTTTATTAGCAGCATGAGAAGAGTAAGACTATATATATATGTATATGTAAATTCATGATAGTTATAGTTTCAGTTATAGTATCAGTATATAATGTTTGATACAGCTTAAGTTCTCTGAGAGGTAACCATGAAGATGGTGATTAACATGTAAGGTGTTTATTAAGTGGGACTCCTGGGATCAAAACCTGTAGAAGAAAAGGAAAAAAAAAACACGTTTGGGCAGAGGGAGAAGTTGAGCTGTGATGCAGTCTCAACAGAGACCTAAGATGACCCCATGAAGAGCTCTGGAGCTGGGATGGTCCTTTAGAGTTTGCCCAGTTAAGGCAAGGGTTCCAGGACTTTATACCCTCTGGATGATCAGTCACTAGATGTGGACATCTCTGAAAGAAGTGTGATTTGGCATGAGACAGTTTTTTAGTAAAGGCAATCTCTCAGGAGAAGTTTACAGCTAAGGACTGTCTTTCATCAGCACTTCTAGAAGCTGGGGGAGTATGTCCTTAATTAGTAAAGAGGAATCTGGAGGCATATTATAGCACTCACCACAGACTACACCTTAAGTGCCTGGATTCACTTACTCATATAGGTTCTGGCAGTGACTCTTCTAACAATCCAGTGGAAAAACTTAGAAAAGAAAAACAAATGTGATGATAAACTACAGTCCCCATCACTTTTGCTTATCTCAAGTCCAGAAATGATCTTTGTTATCTCCCTTCTCTACCACTTATTATAAATTCCCCTTACCCCCAGCTAGCACCTCTGGTGGTCTTGGAGACTTGCCTGGTGATGTGAACTAGATCTTCAACCATGTGCAGTCTAATTCCCTTCCTCATTACCATTACCTTTTCAGACCAGAGTTACTGTATTTGTGCAATTATTGTCAAAACGTGATATAGAATCACTAAAAGATACTTAAGTGTATTATCTGGCTGCTAAATATATTCCTAATGTTCTCATCGTGTAACAGCATCCTGACTTACTCCTGCCAAGATAGTGATTCATTTCCTTACCTGCTGACCCTTTGGCATGAGTTGCCCAAAGTGCTAGACAGGAGCCATAGCTGGGCCCTATTAAAATCTGGCAGCTTTTCATATCATCTGGTGTTTAGGTCACATTAGTATTCCCAGATATGGTTCCCATAATGTGGAATATGCTGCCTTTGTAACCCAAAGAAATCTTCTAGGCATTTTGCTTCCTTCTTCATGCTGAGAATACAAATTTTGATAATTTGTTCTTTATTTGGGGAGGATGGGTGATTCTTATCATGCCATAAACACCGTACATCCATAATTTTACTTATGTGCCAGGCCCTGAATATTCATAGGGTTTAACTCCAACTCTCTAGAGAATATGCTTCTTAGCAACTCCTCCAACTAGCATCTATATTTTACTCATCTGGTTCCATTAGCATGTTGTCAATATAGTGAACAAATTTGACATTCTGTATGGATGTCTAAATGGTCTGTACCTCTTCATACTGTATTTAAACAAAGGGCAGAGGAGTTAACACAGCCTTGAAACAAACATGTAATTGATTCAGTTGTCCACTTTAAATGAAATTCTTTTCATTTCCTCTTCCTAATGATGAAAAAAATATATTTTCCAGAGCAATGGAAATATGGCTGCATACCATATATCTGATGACATGTTAACCCGCTCTAGCAAAGATACCACATCTGCCACTGGGTCCGATACCTGGCTATGTTTGCAGTAGTCCACTGTAATAATATGTCTTGTTTTTGCAGAAATCAGATTGGTGAATTAAACAGAGACTGAAGGGGACCATCATTCCTGTATCCTTTAACAAACTGTAAAGGTGGCACTAATTTCAACCATTCATATTGGACAATTTTTTTTTAAGTAACTATCTTGAAACAAGTATGGGGAATAAGCTGTTTTCACAGGTTTCTTCTTAACTTTTCCCCTAATCCTGTAGGCTGAAGATTCAATGTGGAGGTTGTGCCAACTACCAAGTATGTCTATTACAATTATTAATTGGGGTCTGCAGAAATGACCACTGGATGAGTTCACAGATACGGTAAACACACTGTGGGCTGGACTTGGCTATCCCAGGTCCCCACTCTGACAGAAAAATCATGATGACACTTTGACCTCAATATCAACTTGGATTCTCTTTCCAACAGTCTTTAAAGTGTTTGGATATTCCATTTTCCCTAGGATACAGTTACCCAATAGAAGGCAGTAGGTCCCTTTGAGAAAAGTCTGAAGTAGCCACTACCACATACATTTACCATGATTTTGCAGGGTTCCTCTAAAAGGGTCTCTTCTCAAGTCAATGGGTTCTGGGTATAAAAACTGGATATTGGATAGGGAATTGTAATTTTTATTGGAATGATGGCTCTCAGCCTTGTCATTATTATCCTTGAATTTGATGTTTGATTTTACAGATAGAATAGCACTACTGTTAGCTGTTGCTGTGGTTTGAATGTGTTCCCCAAAGTTCATGTGTTGGAAACAATTCCCAATTCCAGTGTTGAGAGGTAGGACCTTTAAGAGGTGACTAGGTCCTGAGGACTCTTCCCTCAAGATGGATTAAGGCTGTTATTGCAGGATTCGGTTTGTTATTGTGGGAGTAGATTCCTGATTAAAGGATGAGTTCATTCCCGTACCTCTTCCCACACCCTCTCTTTCATGCATGTGCACTCTTTTTTTTTTTTTTTTTTTTGAGACGGAGTCTTGCCCTGTCACCTAGGCTGGAGTGCAGTGGTGCAATCTCAGCTCACTGCAACCTCCGCCTCCTGATTTCAAGCAATTCTCCTGCCTCAGCCTCCTGAGTAGCTGGAATTATAGGCAGGTGCCACCATGCCTGGCTAATTTTTGTATTTTTAGTAGAGATGGGGTTTCATCATATTGGTCAGGCTGGTCTCGAACTCCTGACCTCAGTTGATCTGCTGCCTCCGCCTCCCAAAGTGCTGGGATTACAGGCATGAGCCACCGCACCCGGCCCACATTTCCTTTATTTCCTTTTTCTCCCCTTTCTACTGGTTTAGGAATTAAACATTGCATTCCTTCCTCCCTTTTTTGGTATCTGCCTTTATAATGCTAATGCACAAAGTTAACTAAATCTATGACTAATCAATATCTGTCTTATACGACTGAATTAGAGGAATATAGAGTAATTAAAGTCAATTTCTCACTATCATCCATGATATTGTGTCATAGTTTGATTCTGCTTAGGACTGATATATGTCCCCACCCTTAGGTACACATGTGATTCATATATGCCCATAAACATTCATCATTCTACCACTGTGGCTTTGAGTTTCTTGTTCATTTCTGGGACTTTGTAATATTTCCTTCTTCCTGCTTTCAATTTCAGCTATATAGTTTAATAAAAGGTTTGTGTTCTAAGTCAGCATTTCTTTTTTTTTTTTTTTTTTTTTTGTTGAGATGGAGTCTCACTCTGTCACCCAGGCTGGAGTGCAGTGGCACGATCTCAGCTCACTGCAAGCTCCGCCTCCCGGGTTCACATCATTCTCCTGCCTCAGCCTCCCAAGTATCTGGGACTACAGGCGCCCACCACCACACCTGGCTAATTTTTTGTATTTTTAGTAGAGACGGGGTTTCACTGTGTTAGCCAGGATGGTCTCGATCTCCTGACCCTGTGATCTGCCTACCTCGGCCTCCCAAAGTGCTGGGATTACAGGCGTGAGCCACCGCACCCGGCCTCTAAGTCAGCATTTCTATATATTTGGAGCAGAATGAAAGGTTGATTACTTCTGCTTGGGCCACTACATTGATCAGAAGTTTCCTTTTATTAATCTTTGCTTTTTTTCAATTCTTGAAAGCTCTCTGGCACATAGAGGATCATCCATGCCATTCATTCATTCAATAATTATTTAGTGAGCATCTCCTGATGGCTGGTGCTAAGCCCTGGAGTTAGGAAAATTCACTTCAGTGTGTCTGGAAAATGTTTATTCTGTGGTTGAAAAGATGATAAGAGGGTGTGTTTTTCCTTAGGTGCTGTTATAATTATCTCTTTTAGTTAAACATTCCTAGGGACTAATGCACTCCTAAAATGAAGTAGACTGTTGTAAGAATTTCCACTCTATTAGGAATGACAGTAGAGTTTTGATCCCAGTAACCCACCTCAGGGAAAGCCTGTGTAATTGAAATTTACCAATAAATTTAAAATTCATTTTAGCCAAGAGACCTCACCTCATTTTTCACCCACTCTCCCCTCTCTCCTACCCTCTGATGCACCCATATACTCTTCAGGGATCTCTGCTTCATCTGGCATGAAGTCAGCTCGGGTGCTATTTTACTTTCATTTTCTATTTCTCATTGTTCACAGTGTTTGTCTCTCCCTCCCAGAAGCCTTCCACCACAGAGTAAGAACATGCAGGAAATCAATGTGTCTTGAGCAATTTCTAAGCCTCTCTGGGAGGTGCAGCAAAGCAATAGAAAAACAAGGAGAATCAGTCTCCCAAGTTTTCCTCTCACCACACCTTCCCTCCAGAAGTACTTGACCTCCATCAGCCTCCCAGAGCTGGCCCTCCGGCTCTCTGGAGCTCCCTGACAGGTCCCAGGTGGTGAATATCATCTGCTTCTTGTTAGAATTCTGCTCTGTGTGAGCAGGTTTTAGAAGCAGCCTTTGAGAGCTTGTTTGCCATCAGCCCTCTGACACTTCTGTCTCCTTCACAGACACCCAGTAATTGGGTCCTCTTGGGTCATGAGCTACAAACACTTCTCCACTTACTCTACAAAGTTTTTTTTTCTTTTATCAAACATAGATTTGCAGCTAAATTGTTCCCTTGTCATGCCCAAGGTGTAAAAACCCATCTTATTTTCTTTCTGGTCTTTGGCTCAAAAAGAGAAGTTTTTCTTTTTGAGTGGTCCCAGCCCAGATGGCAAAATGAACTTTAAATTTACAAAGTTAATTATTCCCTTGTGCTACGTTGTTTGAAAAAAAGCCTATACATTTAAAATTATGAAATGAAATGTCATTGTAACTCTCCTTGCAGATTTTAATTTGATATTGTGATTAATAATGATACCATGGTGTCAAAGGTGTATTGGATAAAGAAAATACGGTACATATACACCATGGAATACTATGCAGCCACATAAAAGAATGAAATAATGTCCTCTGCAGCAACATGGATGCAGCTGGAAGTCATTATCTTTTTTTTTTTTTTTTTTTTTTCTTTGAGATGGAGTCTCGATCTGTTGCCCGGCTGGAGTGCAGTGGCACAATGTCAGCTTACTGCAACCTCTGCCTCCCAGGTTCAAGCAATTCTCCTGCCTTAGCCTCCCAGGTAGCTGGGATTACCCATGCACGCCACCATGCCCAGCTAATTTTTGTGTTTTTAGTAGAGACGGGGTTTCACCATGTTGGCCAGGATGGTCTCAATCTCTCCACCTTGTGATCCGCCCACCCCGGTCTCCCAAAGTGCCAGGATTACAGGCATGAGTCATTGCACCTGGCTGGAAGTCATTATCTTAAGCAAACTAATGCAGAAACAGCAAACCAAATACCACATGTTCTCATTTATATGAGGGAGCTAAACTTTGGGTACAGATGGACATAAAGATGAGAATGACAGACACTGGGGACTACAAGAGGGGAAACAGAGGGAGAGGGGAAAGGGTTGGAAAACTACCTATTGGGTACCATGCTCACTACCTGGGTGATAGGTTCAATCGTACCTGAAACCTCAGGATCATCCAATACACCCATGTAACAAACCTACACATGTACCCCCAAATCTGAAAGAAAAATACAAAAAGAAAAAATAAATAAATGAATAAATCATGATGACAATCATGATATAATAGCAATGGGATAATAATGGCTATAGTTATTGTGTGTGTGGCAGGCACTTGCTAGATGCTTCCCATGCTTTATCTGTGTTCACACTAACAACATTATGAGGTCATTTCTGTTAATTTCACCTTTTTACAGATAGGAAAAATGAGGCTTAGGGAAGTAAATTACCTTGACAAAAGCCACACATAGTATGTAGTGAAGCTGGAATTTAAGCCCCATAGCCTGGATCTGTAACCACCATGTTGTGCTACTTTCTGAATATTCAACAAATATTTTGTTAGGTTAAGCACAATTTCAGTGCCAGTAACCACAATTAGTAAGTAATACACCATCATTTCTGGCAAGTTCACATAAAAACCAACCACTGAGTCGTAGAAGGAGAAAAAATTAACCAGGCAAAAGTTGTCAAAGTATTTCTGGTAGAAGAGGCTGAATGCGCGAAGACAAAGATCAAAAACCAATAGAGATAATTCTGGTAACCACAAGGAGTTTATTGTCATAAGGCTGGAGATTTGGATGAAGGGGTTGACAGGAGCAACACAAGAAAGAGCCTGGCATACCATGATGGTCCTCTGGGAGTCTTTGAATATAATCAAGATATAAGAGTCACCCTGATTTGCATCCTATAGAAGAAAGAGCTATAGACAATTCAGAAGTGAATGCAATTAAGTCCTGATATGCTTCTATTATTCCTGAAATAGCTCTGATTTCCATGGAAGAGAAGTTTAAATTCTAACCCTGAGATTGTGTAACGTGCTTCTAGAGGCTGGGAGACTACTGATGGTCACTTGTATTTCATGGGCATTAAATGATCTGAAGAACAGAGTTCTGGACTGGAACAAAAATTGGGGACTTTTCACTCAACAAACTTTTTTAAAAACATGGTTATAATGTGTCATGCTCTATGACAGTTGCTAAGGATACCAAGTCAAATAAGAATGGAAGCTACCACTCATGAAGGTTATAGTGACTTGAGAGGCTGAAGCTGGAGGATCACTTGAGCCCAGGGGCTGAATGCAGCCTGGGCAATATGGCAAGATCCTGTCTCTTAAAAAAACATTAGGAGGGACGTTCCAAGATGGCCAGATAGGAAGAGCTCCATTCTACAGCTCCCAGCATGAGCGGTGCAGAAGACGGGTGATTTCTGCATTTCCAACTGAGGTACTGGGTTCATCTCACTGGGGCTTGTTGGACAGTGGGTGCAGCCCACGGAGTGTGAGCCGAAGCAGGGTGGGGCATCGCCTCACCTGGGAAGTGCAAGGGATCGGGGAATTCCCTTTCCTAACCAAGGCAACTTGTGACAGATGGTACCTGGAAAATCGGGACACTCCCACCCTAATACTGGGCTTTTCCAATGGTCTTAGCAAACAGCACACCAGGAGATTATATCCTGCGCATGGCTCAGAGGGTCCCACACCCACAGAGCCTCACTCACGGCTAGCACAGCAGTCTGAGATCGAACTGCAAGGTGGCATCGAGGCTGGGGGAAGGGCGTCCACCATTGCTGAGACTTGAGTAGGTAAACAAAGCGGCTGGGAAGCTCGAACTGGGTGGAGCCCACTGCAGCTCAAGGAGGCCTGCCTGCCTCTGTAGACTGCCTCTGTAGACTCCACCTCTGGGGGCAGGGCATAGCTGAATAAAAGGCAGCAGAAACTTCTGCAGACTTAAAGTCCCTGTCTGACATCTTTGAAGAGAGTAGTGGTTCTCCCAGCACGGAGTTTGAGATCTGAGAACGGACAGACTGCCTCCTCTAGTGGGTACCTGACCCCCAAGTAGCCTAACTGGGAGACATCTCCCAGTAGGGGTCGACTGACACCTCATACAGCTGGGTGCCCCTCTGAGATGAAGCTTCCAGAGTAAGGATCAGGCAGCAACATTTGCCGTTCTGCAATATTTGCTGTCCTGCAGCCTCCACTGGTGATACCCAGGCAAACAGGGTCTGGAGTGGACCTCCAGCAAACTCCAACAGACCTGCAGCTGAGGGTCCTGACTGTTAGAAGGAAAACTAACAAACAGAAAGGACTCCACACCAAAACCCCATCTGTACATCACCATCATCAAAGACCAAAGGTAGATGAAACCACAAAGATGGGGAGAAACCAGAGCAGAAAAGCTGAAAATTATAAAAATCAGAGCGCCTCTTCTCCTCCAAAGGAAAGCAGCTCCTCACGAGCAACGGAACAAAGCTGGATGGAGAATGACTTTGACGAGTTGAGAGAAGAAGGTTTCAGATGATCAGTATAACAAACTTCTCCAAGCTAAAGGAGGATGTTCAAACCCATCGAAAAGAAGCTAAAAACCTTGAAAAAAATTAGATTAATGGCTAACTAGAATAAACAGCATAGAGAAGACCTTAAATGACCTGATGGAGCTGAAAACTATGGCACGAGAACTATGTGATGCATGCACAAGCTTCAGTGGCCAATTCGATCAAGTGGAAGAAAGGGTATCAGTGATTGAAGATCAAATGAATGAAATGAAGCAAGAAGAGAAGTTTAGAGAAAAAAGAGTAAAAAGAAATGAACAAAGCCTCCAACAAATATGGGACTATGTGAAAAGACCAAATCTACATCTGATTGGTGTACCTGAAAGTGACGGGCAGAATGGAACCAAGTTGGAAAACACTCTTCAGGATATCATCCAGGAGAACTTCCCCATCCTAGCAAGGCAGGCCAACATTCAAATTCAGGAAATACAGAGAATGCCACAAAGATACTCCTCGAGAACAGCAACTCCAAGACACATAATTGTCAGATTCACCAAAGTTGAAATGAAGGAAAAAATATTAAGGCAGCCAGACAGAAAGGTCAGGTTACCCACAAAGGGAAGCCCATCAGACTGATAGCGGATCTCTCGGCAGAAACTCTGCAAGCCAGAAGAGAGTGGGGGCCAATATTTAACATTCTTAAAGAAAAGAATTTTCACCCCAGAATTTCATATCCAGCCAAACTAAGCTTCATAAGTGGAGAAGAAATAAAATCCTTTACAGACAAAGAAACGCTGAGAGATTTTGTCACCACCAGGCCTGCCTTACAAGAGCTCCTGAAGGAAGCACTAAACATGGAAAAGAACAACCAGTAACAGCCACTGCAAAAACATGCCAAATTGTAAAGACCATCAATGCTAGGAAGAAACTACATCAACTAACGAGTAAAATAACCAGCTAACATCATAATGACAGGATCAAATTGACACATAACAATACTAACCTTAAATGTAAATGGGCTAAATGCTCCAATTAAAAGACACAGACTGGCAAAGTGGATAAAGAGTCAAGACCCATCAGTGTGCTGTATTCAGGAGACCCATCTCACATGCAGAGACACACGTAGGCTCAAAATAAAGGGAGGGAGGAAGATCTACCAAGCAAATGGAAAACAACAAAAAAAGCAGGGGTTGCAATCCTAGTCTCTGTTAAACAGGCTTTAAACCAACAAAGATCAAAAGAGACAAAGAAGGCCATTACATAATGGTAAAGGGATCAATTCAACAAGAAGAGCAAACTATCCTAAATATATATGCACCCAATACAGAGCACCCAGATTCATAAAGCAAGTCCTTAGAGACCTACAAAGAGACTTAGACTCCCAAACAATAATAATGGGAGAGTTTAAAACCCCATTGTCAACAATAGACAGATCAATGAGACAGACGGTTAACAAGGATATCCAGGAATTGAACTCAGCTCTGCACCAAGCAGACCTAATAGACATCTACAGAACTCTCCACCCCAAATCAACAGAATTTACATTCTTCTCAGCACCACATCACACTTACTCCAAAATTGACCACATAGTTGGAAGTAAAGCACTCCTTAGCAAATGTAAAAGAACAGAAACTATAACAAACTGTCTCTCAGACCACAGTGCAAACAAACTAGAACTCAGGATTAAGAAACTCACTCAAAACTGCTCAACTACATGGAAACTGAACAACCTGCTCCTGAATGACTACTGGGTACATAACAAAATGAAGGAATAAATAAAGATCTTCTTTGAAACCAATGAGAACAAAGACACATATACCAGAATCTCTGGGACACATTTAAAGTGTAGAGGGAAATTTATAGCACTAAATGCCCACAAGAGAAAGCAGGAAAGATCTAAAATTGACACCCTAACATCACAATTAAAAGAACTAAAGAAGCAAGGGCAAACACATTCAAAAGCAAGCAGAAGGCAAGAAATAACTAAGATCAGTGCAGAACTGAAGGAAATAGAGACATAAAAAACCCTTCAAAAAATCAATGAATCCAGGAGCTGGTTTTTTGAAAAGATCAACAAAATTGACAGACCACTAGCAAGACTAATAAAGAAGAAAAGAGAGAAGAATTAAATAGATGCAATAAAAAATGATAAAGGGGATATCACCACTGATACCACAGAAATACAAACTACCATCAGAGAATACTATAAACACCTCTATGCAAATAAACTAGAAAATCTAGAATAAATGGATAATTTCCTGGACACATACACCCTTCCAAGACTAAACCAGGAAGAAGTTGAATCCCTGAATAGACCAATATCAGGCTCTGAAATTGAGGCAATACTTAATAATCTACCAACCAAAAAGAGTCCAGGACCAGACAGATTCACAGCCAAATTCTACCAGAGGTACAAAGAGGAGCTGGTACCATTCCTTCTGAAACTATTCCAATCAATAGAAAAAGAGGGAATCCTCCCTAACTTGTTTTATGAGGCCAGCATCACCCAGATATCAAAGCCTGGCAGAGACACAACAAAAAAAGAGAATTTTAGACCAATATCCCTGATGAACATTGATGCAAAAATCCTCAATAAAATACTGGCAAACCAAATCCAGCAGCACATCAAAAAGCTTATCCACCACGATCAAGTGGGCGTCATCCCTGGGACCCAAGGCTGGTTCAACATATGCAAATCAATAAACGTAATCCAGCATATAAACAGAACCAAAGACAAAAACCACATGATTATCTCAATAGATGCAGAAAAGGCCTTCAACAAAATTCAACAGCCCTTCATGCTAAAAACTCTCAATCAATTAGGTATTGATGGGATGTATCTCAAAATAATAAGACCATTTATGACAAACCCACAGCCAATATCATACTGAATGGGCAAAAACTAGAAGCATTCCCTTTGAAAACTGGCACAAGACAGGGATGCCCTCTCTCACCACTCCTATTCAACTTAGTGTTGGAAGTTCTGGCCAGGGCAATCAGGCAGGAGAAAGAAATAAAGGGTATTCAATTAGGAAAAGAGGAAGTCAAATTGTCCCTGTTTGCAGATGACATGATTGTATATTTAGAAAACCCCACTGTCTCAGCCCAAAATCCCCTTAAGCTGATAAGCAACTTCAGCAAAATCTCAGGATACAAAATCAATGTGCAAAAATCACAAGCATTCCTAAACACCAATAACAGAAAAACAGAGAGCCAGATCATGAGTGAACTCCCATTCACAACTGCTTCAAAGAGAATAAAATACCTAGGAATCCAACTTACAAGGGATGTGAAGGACCTCTTCAAGGAGCACTACAAACCACTGCTCAATCAAATAAAAGATGGTACAAACAAATGGAAGAACATTCCATGCTCATGGATAGGAAGAATCAATATCATGAAAATGGCCATACTGCCCAAGGTAATTTATAGATTCAATGCCATCCCCATCAAGCTACCAATGACTTTCTTCACAGAATTGGAAAAAACTACTTTAAAGTTCATATGGAACCAAAAAAGAGCCTGCATTGCCAAGACAATCCTAAGCCAAAAGAACAAAGCTGGAGGCATCATGCTACCTGACTTCAAACTACACTACAAGGCTACAGTAACCAAAACAGCATGGTACTGGTACCAAAACAGAGATATAGATCAATGGAACAGAACAGAGCCCTCAGAAATAATACCATACATCTACAACCATCTGATCTTTGACAAACCTGACAAAAACAAGAAATGGGGAAAGGATTCCCTGTTTAATAAATGGTGTTGGGAAAACTGGCTAGCCATACGTAGAAAGCTGAAACTGGATCCCTTCCTTACACCTTATACAAAAATTAATTCAAGATGGATTAAAGACTTAAATGTTAGACCTAAAACCATAAAAACCCTAGAAGAAAACCTAGGCAATACCATTCAGGACATAGGCACGGGCAAGGATTTCATGTCTAAAACACCAAAAGCAATGGCAACAAAAACCAAAATTGACAAATGGGATCTAATTAAACTAAAGAGCTTCTTAACAGCAAAGGAAACTACCATTAGAGTGAGCAGGCAACCTAAAGAATGGGAGAAAATTTTTACAATCTACCCATCTGACAAAGGGCTAATATCCAGAATCTACAAAGAACTTAAACGAATTTACAGGAAAAAATCAAACAACCCCATCAAAAACTGGGCAAAGGAGATGAACAGACACTTCTCAAAAGAAGACATTTATGCTGCCAACAGACACATGAAAAAATGCTCATCATCACTGGCCATCAGAGAAATGCAAATCAAAACTACAATGAGATACCATCTCACACCATTCAGAATGGCGATCATTAAAAAGTCAGGAAACAACAGGTGCTGGAGAGGATGTGGAGAAATAGGAACACTTTTACACTGTTGGTGGGACTGTAAACTAGTTTAACCATTGTGGAAGACAGTGTGACAATTCCTCAAGGATCTAGAAATAGAAATGCCATTTGACCCAGCCATCCCATTACTGGACATATACCCAAATGACTATAAATCATGCTGCTATAAAGACACATGCACACATATGTTTATTGCAGCACTATTCACAATAGGAAAGACTTGGAACTGACCCAAATGTCCATCAATGATAGACTGGACTAAGAAAATGTGGCACATATACACCATGGAATACTATGCAGCCATAAAAAAGGATAAGTTCATGTCTTTTGTCGGGACATGGATAAAGCTGGAAACCATCATTCTGAGCAAACTATTACAAGAACAGAAAACCAAACACTGCATGTTCTCACTCATAGGTGGGAATTGAACAATGAGAACACTTGGACACAGGGTGGGGAACATCACACACCAGGACCTGTTGTGGGGTGGGAGGAGGGGGGAGGGATAGCATTAGGAGATATACCTAATGTAAATGACAAGCTAATGGGTGCAGCACACCTACATGGCACATGTATACATATGTAACAAACTTGCACATTGTGCACATGTACCCTAGAACTTAAAGTATAATAATAATAAAAAAAGAAATAACCATAAAAATAGGCAACCAGCCCTTGGGGCTGCTCCATCTATGGAGTAGCCATTCTTTTATTCCTTTACTTTCTGAATAAACTTGCTTTCCCTTAAATAAATAAATAAGGTACCAGAATAAATAAATAAAATAAAAAATGTTAATAGGAGATGGAAATATGTAAAAGAACAAATAGCCCCCAGTGTGATGATATGTTCAGTGATAAGAAGTATGCATAAAACAGTATAAGAGTACACAGGAGGAGGATAGCAGAGTTTTGGGGAGAGAGCTCCATAATAGGTTCAAGTTCTGGCTCTGTTACTAATTATTAGGCAAGAAATGTAATTTCTTGGGGGCATCATTCCCCTTATCAGCAAAATGAGAACATTGGATGATATCCAGGTATGCTCTCAGTGTTAAAATTAGGTGATTAGAAGGTATCATTTTATGATACCACTGACTTAAAAATATTTGATTTACAAAATTCAGTATGTAGAAATGTAAGCTAAGCATCAATTTCTTCCCCCATCCCCTACTCCCTCTAGAGGTCAACTTCCTGTAGCATATTTGGGAAAAATGCCCTCAAATGATGTTTTGTAAGTTGAACATCTGGGTATTAAAATTCTAAATGGCAGTTTTCTAGGCTAGCGCATAGCTGCATAACACAATGCTTTTAACTATTAGCTCTGAAGTCTGACCAGTCTTCGTGTGATCATGGGAACATGACTTTATCATGGTAAATAACTTCCATGCTTCAATTTCAATTTCTTTATCCATAAAATGGGGTTAACAATTTTAGTGTTGCTAAGAGCAATAAATCAATTAATACATGTAAGTGTTTAAAATAATATCTGGACTATGATAGACATTAAGTAAATATTAATTATATAAATCTATAATGAAGCTCAGTGATTTTGCATCCTTTTTGCTTGTTTGTTTTAGGCCTGGGATACTTTCTACAAACAAGAGCTTATCTAATTACAGTTGTATATTGTAAACCCTAGGGCAAACACTAAAAACATTTTTTAAGTAGTAT
Source organism: Gorilla gorilla gorilla (assembly GCF_029281585.2). NCBI lineage: Eukaryota > Metazoa > Chordata > Mammalia > Primates > Hominidae > Gorilla > Gorilla gorilla. Next base: position 47,776,157 of record NC_073224.2, on the reverse strand, counting down.
AAATAATGTCAATTAGCAAATAAAGTGGAATCATAAAAATGCTCAATTAAGCCAAGAGAAGAGAGAAAAAGAGTTAAAAAGAAATAAGGAACATATGGAAGAAATACGAAACAGCTAACATGATGGTAGATGTTAATCCAAGCATATCAACAATCACATTAAATATGAATGCCTGAATGCACCAGTTAAAAAAGGGAGATTGTCAGATAGGATCGAAAAGCAAGCCCCAACAATATGCTTTCCTCAATAAATCAATTTTAAATAAAAGACATTTATAAAGTAAAAGTTAAAAGAAAGGAAAAAATATACCATGTAAACACTAACCCAAAAAGGCTGAAATAGCTATTTTGATAAGAAACAAAATAGACCTCAGAAAAAGGAACATTATCAAGGATAAAGAGAGACATGACATAATGACAAAATAATCAATTTTACAAGAAGACATAACAATGCTAAACGTTTACGCACACAGCATCAGAGTTTCAAAATGCATTAGACAAAACCAACTAGAACTGAAAGGAAATAAAGGCAGAGCCAGAATTGTAGTTGGAGACTTTATTACTTTTCTCTCAGTAACTGATAGAACATGTAAAGAGAAAATCAGCAAGAATATGGAAGTCCTTAACAACATTATTAACCAATTATACCTAATTGACATTTCTGGAGCACACCATAGAACAACAGCAAAATACACTTTCTTTTATTAGTGCATTAGAACACTCACCAGGATAGACTTTATTCAGGCTCAAAATAAACCTCAGCAAATTAAAAAGGGCAGAAATCATACAAAGTATGTTCTCAGACCATAACAGAATTAGCCTAGAGAAAAATAACACAACACCAATTAGAAAATCTCCAAATATTTGGAAATTAAACAGCACAATTCTAAATAATCCATAGGTCAAAGAGGAAGTTTCAAAAAAAATTTAAAGTATTGTGAAGTGAATGAAAATGAACCTGCAGAACTTCAACAAATGTGAGATGACTAAAACAGTGATTACATGGAAGTGTATAGTATAAAATGGTTATAAAAGAAATAAGAAGATCTCAAACCCACAATATAAGTTTTTACCTTACAAAACTAGAAGTAGAAGAGCAAACTACATCCAAATGCAAGCAGAAAAAATTAAATATAAATAAAACCAGAAATCAATGAATTTGAAAGAAGAAAAAACATATGATCATCAATAAATGCAGACAAATTATTTGACAAAATTAAACTTCCATTTATGGTAAAAACTCTTAGCAAACTAGAAATAAAAGAGAGCTTCCTTAATCTGAGAAAGTGCACAATGAACATTAAATGATGAAAGACTGAATTGTTTCGTCTTATAGTCAAGAGTAAGGTAAGGATGTCCTCCGTCTCTCTCAACATCATTATGGAAGTCCTAGGCAGTGCAATAAAATAAGAAAATTAAGAAAAAAGAAGAGAAAAAAATTTATTTATGAACAACATAAGTATCTATGTTGAAAATCCCAAAAGAAGTCTACAACAACACTTCTAGAACTAATAAAAGAGCTTAGCAAGGTCACAGAATACAAAGTTAACAATTGGAATTCAAAGTTAATAAAAAAAAAACACTTACTATAATGCCAAAAAAATACTGAGGTATATAAATTTTCAAAATTACATGTAGGATCTGTATGCTAACAACTGCAAAATACTGATGAAAGAAATTAAAGTCCTAAATAAATTTAGAGACATATCACGTTAATAGATTGTAAGACTCAATATTGCTAAGATATCAATTCTTCCCGATTCAGTCTAGAGATGAAACAAAATCCCAGAAGCCTCTTTTGTAAATATTGATGAGGTGATTCTAAAATATATGTGAAAAGACTAATAAACTAGAATAGCCAGAACACTTTTGAAAGAGAATAACATCCCAGGGACTTCCTCTCTTTATTTCAAGACTTAAAGTTACAGTAATCAAGACAGTGTGATATTGGTGAAAGGATAAATGTATAAATCAATGGATCAGATAGCAAAAAATAGGAAATAGATCCACACCAATAAAATATAGTCAACTGATTTTTTATAAAGGTGCAAATGCAATTCAGTGGAGAAAGTACAGTGTCTTCAATAAATAGCGCTGCAACAATTGGAAGTCTGTATGCAAAAAAAGATAATAATGTCAGCCTATATCTCACAGTTTCTACAAAGATTAGCCCTAAATAGATTATAGATATAAAAAATAAAGCTATAACACTTTTAGAAAAAAAAAAAAAAAACAGAAAATCTATGCCAACTTAGATTAAAGAGTTTTACTTACATCACCAAAAGCATGATCCATAAGTGCAAAAGCTCAATAAATTGTACTAAATTAAAACGAAAAATGTTTGCTCTTCAAAAGACACAGCCACAGACTAGAGAAAATACTTGCATATCACATTTCTGGCAAAGCACTTCTGTCCAGGATATATAAAAACTCTCAAAATCCAGCAATGGGAAATCCACCCAATTAAAAAGTGGTTAGATTTTATTCTTTGTACCATACCAGTCTGCATTATCTGCTGAACTGGCCTCACTCTGAAGACTAACACTTCTGCTAGAAGTAGCTCCTGACTTAAAGCTCCTTGTCTATCCCAGACATGTTAGTGGGAGAGATTTTGCTCTTTTAAGGGATTTTTAGAAGGAAGAGTTTTTATCCACTAAAAGGAGTTCACAGGATTTCAAGAGCTCTCTGACTATTGTATTACATTCCTCTTCCTATCTAATCCTTGCTTTTTAAGTCCAGGTGGGAGAAATCTGGTTGTCCTGGATGTTGAAGAAGTTCGTTGTTGTGATGGTGTGTGACTTCAACCTATCATCAGTTCCATGGCACAAAGTGATGCCAAAGTAATCCAGCAGCAGCTAAACTCAGAGGAGAAAACCAAATAAGCAGAGTAAGTTTTTAGCTGCAGAAATTAGAATAGATGGAGTCTGCTTTAAATTGGGAGAACTCCAACGCAGGAAGGAAATGTCCCTTTTCAATTTTAAAGACTTTTTTTTTCCCTGAAGGCAGTTTAACTCATATTTGCACTTACATACTTTTCTTTGCGTATTAAGGTAGCAGCCTTCAACTCAATCCATGCTGCATTTAAGGGTGGAATGTGTTGTTCATCAGAAAACTTAACAGAAACTGGCCTTTCATTTGTTACTTTCAAAAGGCCCACATGGTACAACTGGAGAAGTCCCAGTTTGTTTTTCTAAGTCATCAAAATGTATATAAATTATCTAGATTGAATAACAGTCTTGCACATCTATCATGGTACAATTTAATATGCATCTTTCCCAATCCTTCTTCTCCCACCCTAAAAAAAATGAAACCATTTTATGATGCATTGCACACCTTCTGGGTAAACTGATCTTTAAAATTTTGAGACAGTATAAAGAAAATCTAGTTTTATCTCACAGTTTAACTGACACCATTTTTTGTTCTGTATATTTAGAATAAAATTGTGAGAAATCTATATAAAGTCATCTTTGATCGCTTCAAAAAAGAAAAAAAAAGTGGCCAGGCCCCGTGGCTCATTCTTGTAATCCCAGCACTTTGGGAGGACAAGGTGAGAGTGTCACTTGAGCTCAGGAATTCGAGCAGAATGGGCAACATAGTGAAGACCTTGTCTCTACAAAAAATCAGAAAATTAGCCAGGCATGGTGGCACACACCTGTGATCCCAGTTACTCAGAAGGGTGAGGTGGGAGGATCACTGAGCCTGGGGGGGCAAGGCTGCAGTGAGGTATGACTGCACCACTGCACTCCATCCAGCCTGGGTGACAGAGCAAGATCTTGTCTCAATAAAAACAAAACAAAAGAAAAGCAGTTAAAAGATCTAAACCATTTAACCAAAGAAAACATGTATATGGAAAATAAGCCTACAAAAGGATGCCCAACAACATAAATGATAGGAAAATGCAAATTAAAGCTACCGTGATGTATCACTACATACCTATTAGAATGGTTAATTAAAAAAAATAGCAATACCAAGCGTCGACAAAGGTATAAACCAGCTAGAACTCATACATAGCTGGTGGAAATGCAAAATATTACAGTCTCTTTGAGAAACACTTCAAGAATTCTTACAAAGGTAAACATATACCTATGCTATGATCCATTAATCCCACTTCTAGCTATCAAACTAAACGAAATAAAAACTTATGTTCCTATAAAAACATGTACTTTGTATGAACATTCATAGCAGCTTTATTTATATTCTTCAAAAGTTGGAAACGTTCCAGATGTCCTTCAGCCAGAGAATCAATAGACAAGCTGTGGTAGATGTGTGTAAGAGAATAATACTATACGGCAATGAATAGGAAGAGACTATTGATTCACAAACAACACGGATGATCTTTTTTTTTTAAGTTTAATTTTATTTTTTTTTTTGACACAGAGTCTCATTCTATCAACCAGGCTGGAGTGCAGTGGCATGATCTTGGCTCACTGCAACTTCTGCCTCCCAAGTTCAAGCAATTCTCCTGCCTCAGCCTCCTGAGTAGCTGGGATTACAGGTGCACGCCACCACACCCAGATAATTTTTGAATTTTTAGTAGAGACAAGGGTTTCACCATGTTGGCCAAGCTGGTCTTGAATTCCTGACCTCAAGTGATCTGCCCACTTTGGCCTCCCAAAGTGCTGGGATTACAGGCATGAGCCCGGCCTACGTGGATGAATCTTAAATGCATTTTGTTAAGTGAAAGGAGCTAGACTCAAAATGATACGTTATATGATTCAATTTATACGATACTCTGGGAATAGGAAAACCCTAAGGAAGAAAAATAGAACAGTGGTTTCCAGGCGTTCCATAGTAGGAGGAACAGTTGCCTATAAAGAGGCAGCACCAGTGAATTTCAGGGCTGATGGAGCTATCCTACCTGCAATTGTGGTGACAGACACATGGATCTATGCATTTGTCAAAACCCATAGAGCTGTTCACCAAAAAGAATAAATTTTACCATGTTTGTTTCTTTGTTTTTCAGAAAATCCATCAAGACGATGGGGAGGGCTGGTGGATTCCAGACTGTGACAGAATTTAATTTATGACAAAAGAATCACATAACACATGACCTCACTGAAGGAGATGGAGAAGAAAGGAAGTGACCTACGTAACTTTGGAAAACAGTGTTTTGACTACATACTTAAAGGTTGAAGACATAAGAACTATGCAGAAACATTATAGTCTAATTGGTAAATTTATTTTTTAGAGGTGTATGGGTTAATAGCTCTGAAAATACTTTACTAGTAAACTAGGTTTTAACAAATGAGTAAATATATTTTAGGTAGTGAGAGCTAGATTTCTCAACATCAAAGAAATAAGTTACAAATAAGGAAAGGTGGAAGGCTAGAATGAACTTGTGGTCCTGAACTGGAATCAAGATACAAATGTAAGCTCATGCATTTTAAAAATTACACAGGAGAGAAAGATAATAGAAAAACAGAAATAGAAGTACATATGCATTAGTTAGTATTCAGACATGTATTTCCTAGCAGCATCTACTAGACTAGAAGAAGTGATACTCAGCAAGGAGCATACCTAGAACTTAGATCTTAGTTTCTGAATACCGTTTTCTAATAAAAGGAACCAGCGCTCCATGGAAAACTGATTGACTCCAGGTTTGGGACAGAGATAATTCACGATAAACCTGTACCATTCCTGTGGCATCACATAGTAAGTAATTGCTTAAATAAAAAAACTAAGGGGGTATATAAAATCACCAGGAGAGGCCGGGCGCGGTGGCTCATGCCTGTAATCCCAGCACTTTGGGAGGCCAAGGCAGGCGGATCACGAGGTCAGGAGATCAAGACCATCCTGGCTAACACAGTGAAACCCTGTCTCTACTAAAAAAAAATACAAAAAAATTAGCCGGGCGTGGTGGCGGGCGCCTGTAGTCCCAGCTACTCGGGAGGCTAAGGCAGGAGAATAGCATGAGCCCGGGAGGCCGGGCTTGCAGTGAGCCAAGATCGCGCCACTGCACTCCAGCCTGGGCGACAGAGCCAGACTCCGTCTCAAAAAAAAAAAAAAAAAAAAAAAAAAAAAAATCATCAGTAGAACACAAAAGTAATAATTGCTAGAATTAACAGGAAAAAGTTTAAGAGGCAACAAGATATTTGCATAGTGTTAAATTATCATCCAATAAATATTTAGTATATTACTAAGGGAAAAATAGTACCTTTACAGTGAAGAATTCTGGCAGACACCACCTTAACCAGGTGATAAAGGTTAACATCAGCAGTAATAAGAGAAACGACATCAGGTACTCGTGAGGTAATGACATAATAAGAATGATGCGGCCGGGCGCGGTGGCTCACGCCTGTAATCTCAGCACTTTGGGAGGCTGAGGCAGGCGGATCACGAGGTCAGGAGATCGAGACCATCCTGGCTAACACGGTGAAAACCCGTCTCTACTAAAAATACAAAAAAATTAGCTGGGCCTGATGGCGGGCTCCTGTAGTCCCAGCTGCTCGGGAGGCTGAGGCAGGATAATGACGTGAACCCAGGAGGCGGAGCTTGCAGTGAGCCGAGATTGCGTCTCTGCACTCCAGCCTGAGTGACAGAGCGAGACTCCGTCTCACAAAAAAAAATAAAATAAAATAAAATAAAATAAATAAGAATGATGCATCATCTCTGTGATACCCTTCCCAAGAATGCGTAACTTCAATTTATCAGAAGAAAATAACAAACAAACCCCAATTGAGAGCCTTTCTACAAAATAACACAGGTGTTCTTCAAAAGTGTCAAGACTATGAAAGATAAGGAAAGCCAAAGGGACTGTCACAACTTGGAGGAGACGAGGAAGACCTAAATGCAAAGCGCTATCCGGGATTGCAGAATCACTAATACAATAACCTGTAAATTATAGGGTCTATTTTATGCACATATATTTAAATTATATATATGCAAGGATTGCATCCTTGGATACAGAAAAGATATTAGTGGAAAAACTATTTATACATATATTGTTCTACTGGTTCTGCTTTTTTGATAGAACTCTTACTGATACAGCAGGTGAAAATAGAGCTGCTCCAGGGTGGTCCATCTGAAGGTGCTTTTCCATATCACCCTTTCCTTCCTACTCACTTGATTCCACTGGGAAGTGCTCTACTGAGCACTGTCTATAACTTCCATGCTCAGGTCTCTCTCAAAATAATGTTCCTGTCCCACACAGATCCCACCAGAGAGGTAGATGTGGGATAGGTCACACTTCTGGGTGTTTTCCTTTTCCTCTCCATAATGTATATAAGGCTATGATATTGGATCCGACCACAGAAATGACTTAAGAGGTAAGTAAAGTGAATTGCAAGATAATTGAGTGAGAAGAAGAAAATATCTGTTTCCATAGTCCAAGTGAAAACACAAAAGCATTTGATAGAAGGTCTAGGCAGATTCCATCCCCATTCGCAGCCTTGCTTCCCTTATCCTCGAATCTGCCCTCCTTTCAAAAATGCCTCCTCCTTCAAATATTCACGGTGCAAATCCCCACCATTCTTCTAAGGTCAACCCCACAGGAATTAATCTGATACAAGGATGTGTTTCATTATCTCTTGGTGAAGGTCATTCTTAACAATACAATTCCTCAATCTAGATGAACTCTACGAACATCAACGGTTCATAGGAAATGTTTCTTCTGTTTATCTGGATATTATTCCCCTAAATACAACATAATTTACAGAGATCCTTGCCTCAACAGAGAATTATGTTTTAAGTTGTGTCAACCAAAATAGTGCCACCTGCCCCTTGAACAATCTTGACCCACAGCTGCCACCCAACAACCCCCATTTATGTATAAGTTATTTATTTTCTGCTTCTAAAGTTCACCCCCAACTCTTGAGGAACAAAGAAAAAAACCCTATGAGTGTACCTTTTTCAAGCCATCCAAATCTCTGTCTCCTGGAAACTGCCCAGTAAAAGTTTCAAAATGACTTTTTTATGTTCCTTGATCTGTGGTTTTCTGTGGTTAGTAGAAGAAAGTGCTAGAGTATTTTTTCCTCACATCTGACATTCCAACGGGTGAGAAATAGGGACTCGGAAGCCATCGTTGTTTGTTCTTGATACAATAGCTGAAGTTCCTGATATTGCTCACCTGAAAATTTGAGGCGTGGGAGTGGGGTGAAGACCTGATATCTTAATTTCCAGGTTCAGAAGTAAAGTGCCAATAATATCAACTTATGAAAAATGATCCTATGACAAACCTCACATGTGATACTAAATCCACTAAACATTTATCTCAATAATTTGAAAACTCTTATTTCCATTAGTTTGACTGACTGCAGTTCCATAAATGATACATCTATTTATCAGACCTATATAGTGCCACTCAACCAGGGATCCCTCTCTTGATGTAACTTTGTTCAGATGGATCCTCTGCCCCATCCTGTACCAGTGATTCCTTTGCACTCAAGAAATGGGAAGACTATTTGGAGGCTAGGTTAAAAATGGGAGTGAGGTAGCACAGAACAGGAAAAGCAAAGTAATTCTGGAGCCTCAAGAACTCTAGGAAGATGTTAAGAATGGAACTGAAGCTGATTTAGGGTAATATGAACTTTCAAGAGATCCTGAACTAGGCTGTGGCCGAGATTCCTGACTCACAAAACCCGTGAAATAAGAAGTGCTTGTTTTAAGACACTAAGGTTTGGAGTAATCTGTTACATAGCAATAGAAACTAATATGATAATCTGTGACTCTTACAGCCTTTTATATGTGCATATGTTTAAATGTTATATATATACATATATATATATATATATTTAAATAAACTATTACAGGTTGGCCTGAGAATCTTAACTCCAGTTATAATGTTGTTCTTGTGGAAGAGCACACTCTGAATTCTAAACTTTTTCCTTAAAAGCTATTGAAGCATTGAAACTTCAATATATTTGTAAGTTGAGGATTTTCTATATTTAAAGGATACTCTTTTAAAATGTCATCAATATTTTCATAATCTTCATAGGGTCTAAGTTGAAGGATTGTGTGTGATTTGATATTCCTTTTATACTTCCTTCTGCATTTTCAGAGTTTTTCCACAATAAATATATTCTACTTTTTCCCCCTGGTAAACTCACATGAATTATTTTAAGACTAACCTGGCCAGGTGCAGTGGCTCACAGCTGTAATCCCAGCACTTTGGGAGGCTAAGGCGGGTGGATCACCTGAGGTCAGGAGTTCAAGACCAGCCTGGCCAACATGGTGAAACCCTGTCTCTACAAAAATACAAAAATTAGCCAGGCATGATGGTGGGTGCCTGTAATTCCAGCTACTTGGGAGGCTGAGGTGGGGGAATCGGTTGAACCCAAGAGACGGAGGTTGCAGTGAGCTGAGATTGCGCCACTGCACCCCAGCCTGGGCAACAGAGTGAAAGACTCCATCTCAGAAAAAAAAAAAAAAAGACTAACCCAAATATTACTTCACCCTAGGCTTGCCCTCTTCCAAGGCAAGATTTAAATGGCTCCTCTCAGTTCTGTGTTGAACTTCCCTCTCTCCCAGCACTGATCACACTATCGTAATTTACCTTTTTATCCTGTGTTCCCTGCTGGACCATGTGCTTATTAATTGTATTCATGTGCTGTGAGTCTAGAAAAGTGTTCATACACAGTGCAGGCGCTCAATAGCCAATAATAACTATTCATAATAATAGCTTATGAAAGAATGAATGCATACACAAAGGAACTTGAAAAAGAACTTTAGACATTTGGAGATACTGCAGTTGTGCGTTTAAATGGGTGACTACAGGTGTGATGAACACTGGATTAAAAGAGGCAAAATGATGTCTAAATGAGAAAATCAGATACATCATTTTTGCTTAAACTCTTCCAGTGGTTCCCATTGTTCTCAGGGAATGAAAAAGGATTGAAATATTTTGACCTCTCTGCTGCCTACAGCTATAGCATCTCATCTTTTCCAAACTGTCTCTATGCCTTCTTCTCTTTCTGTCTGCACTTCACCCACCTGGCCATTTTCTATTTCTTACCATCTTTTCTCCACCATTTTACACAGGCTGCTCTTTTCAGCAGTAACGACATTTCCTTTACCTACTATAATTTCATGTTGTTAAATTTGCCACAGTTGTAATTTCCCCCTTATTTGTGTGATCATGTATTCATCTGCCTGCTATTAGAGAGCACACTTCATGAGAGAAGATGGTGGCCTGTTTTTGCTCACCAGCACTCATGAGTGATTGGATAACTTTCGGTCACAGGAATTTATCTCTTGAATATATTCTCCAGCTGTATGATGAAAGGCTTGGGTTCTCCATTATAGGAGTTAACATGTAAGTGAGCTGGCAGGAGAGTATTTAAAGACAAGAGGGTATTGTCTGAAGGTAAAACCAATTAAACCAGGGTAATCAGAAAGGAATGAACCCTTAAAAACTGTGCCTGTCATGCCACACCATCACTTCAAGGCTCTTGCTTCTGATTCTGGGAACACAAAAGAAGACATGTTGACTAGATGAACCTCCCTGAGAGGCCTTTGTAAAATAATTATAAATCATATTAATATTCCAAGCACTAAGCACTGTTATAAGTGGGTTGTATGCATCAACTCAATCCTCACCACAACCCTTTGAGACACATGGGAGCTCAGGTGACACAAGGAGAAAGTGGTAGACCAGGAGTTCAGACTCAAGCAGTCCAGCTTAGTGTTGGACTGAGGGCTGACAAGGCCTGCCATAAGAAAGGGGACTTAGAACATACAGGGTTGCTCAGGGTAGAAAAATAAATAAATATCTCCTTCACTTTCACACACTACATGCATGACACTGGCTCTCCTCTATCGGAAGTAAAGGAGGTTGAAGGTCCAGCAAACATTTCTTCCAAGAACTGGAGCCACTTCTGTGTCTAAGATTAAGATTTCCCAGCCACTGCCATGTGTTTCCTCTCCTACCTTAAGTACTCCCAGATGTATATTTCATGTTCTCTATTATGTTAGAGAATACTCAGTATGGATTCTGGGGTCAAACCAGCTAGATTAGAATCCTAGCTCTGATACTGGTTGTGCAAACTTGGGAAAGTTGTTCAAACTCTCTGTCCCTGTCTGGAAAATGAAATCAACAGTTGTATCATGCTACTGGGAGTATTAGTTAATACACAGAATGAGTTTAGCACAACATCTGTCCCATAATAGGCACTGAATTACCTGCAGCTACTATATTTAGTTAGCATTCAATGGCATTTTTTTATCCTATGAACCAACTTAGCTGCTTTGTAACATACCTCTTCCTTATTTCTATATCCAGTGATAAGATTGTGGTAACATCCCATTGTTGAGGACATGCCTCTTTCATGAACATAAGGGTCACTGTGATGGAATAGATGTGTATCTAATAACAGAAATAATTTTCACTGTAAGTTATTGGGTTCACATGCCCTTTGATCAACCGAATCACTGAAGAACAAAGCACAATGCTCATATCACAATTTCTTATTTTGAATTTTTATAAGCATGTTTGTGGTTTAGAAGTACAATTATTTTCTTGATCATTGGTGTTGAGTGTTGCAGCCAACTGTTTGAGTTCTCTTTTCTCCACCATGGTCAACTGGGGAGGTTGCCTGGGCCAGTCCCTTTCCATCCATCATTTTCCAGTTTTCTGATGCATGAACCCTTCCAGGAGCTGGAAAGCAGCATCAAAGAAAGGTTGTGAAGCTTATTACTGTGTGTAAAGTACCTTGCAATCCCTGACTGAAAGAAGCTATAGAAATGCAAAGAATTCAGTGTGATTTATATCTGCAGAATAAGTTCAGGTCAGAACATCAGGCAGGATTTAAGCTCTATCTCTTGCTTCTTTTGCTATTGTGGATTAAAGTCAGTCCATTTTAATGTTCCTAAAATGTAATTTTTTTCTGAGGATAGCCAGACATGCGATGCTGAAAAGGATTTAATTCAGTGTGTTGTCACAGGGATGATGATGTTGGCTCAATTTTGGATGTTAGGAGAAAGCTGTAGGATGCTAAACTCTCCCCCTGTTGCAATTCTCACAATGCAATAGAATTAAGGGGAAGCAGGAGTGCACCTAAGCAAAATGTTAGGATGCTGGACAGTTTGAGAGAGGGGTCAGAGAAGGTTGAACTTGGCAGAATGGCTCCCTGGTGTGGGGCGTTATCAGACCAGAATGGATGAGGATGAGAAGAGAGACACAATCAGCCAGAGGATTGCTGAGTGCAGTTAACTGCTGGAGGGTAATTCTGAACAAACCACAAAGTATTAAAATTAAAAAAAAAAGACACCCTGGGATTAATTGTCATTCCACTGGCCTGTGAGGCAACTGATACCAAATATAATTGAATTACTTTGTAATTATTTCTTTTAGAGTATTTAACCTAAGCTAGGCTTTGGAGATGGAATTTTTTTCTCTCTCTCTCTTTTGCTTTGCACTGCAAATGGTTTTGCATTATGGATATTTTTCTGCTTTACTGTATTATCTTGTGCAAACTACTCTGGTTTGTTTTCCCCCCTCTTTCTTGCCAATGGGGTTGTTTACTTATCGGAATTAAAGTCAGAAGTGAGCATCTCTTGCCAGCAGGACAGAATTTCTAATAAATATGTAAATAACACCTCTCTCGGCTGTGGTTGCGGGCACTGTTCTCACGTGGCCCACGAGGCTACAGTCTGGGGCTCAAGCAGGCTTGGAAAAGAGAAGAGATTTCATCAATCTGCAGATCAGAAAGAAATCAAATTAAATCAAAGCTGAGAGGGCAAAGGAACAAAGGTGAAGTGGTAATAATGGGCATATGTTCTTGTGGTTGTAGAGTTGGGTCATTTTCTCTGGTCCATGAGTGAAAGAGTCTGAGGGCTGACAAAGCCTGCCATAAGAAAGGGGACTTAGAACATTCAGGGTTGCTCAGGGTAGAAAAATAAATAAATGTCTCCTCCAAAGGCAGGCCATGATCATTTCAATATAATAGTGGCAATACCTTTATCAATCACCTGCTACACCTGTCTAATGCCCCGCTCTAGGCCAGTGATAATTAACACCTGGTGTCTACATTACACCTTGAACTCAAAAATACATCTTGAGGGCTGGGAGCGGTGGCTCACACCTATAATCCCAGCACTTTGGGAGGCCGAGGCCGGTGGATCACCTGAGGTCTGGAGTTCGAGACCAACCTGGCCAACATGGTGAAATCCCATCTGTACTAAAAATACAAAAAATTAGCCAGGCGTGCTGGCAGGCGCCTGCAATTCCAGCTACTTGGGAGGCTGAGGCAGGAGAATCCCTTGAACCCAGGGGGCGGTGGTTGCAGTGAACTGAGATTGTGCCATTGCACTTGCACTCTAGCCTAGGAAACAAGAGTGAAACTCCATCTCAAAAAAAGAAAAAAAAAGAAAAAAGAAAAAACATCTTGAGGACATTTGTTGCATTTATCCTTCAGCAAACAAGGAAATGAAATCAAACTTCTGCAGAGGTGAGGGACACGCCATTGAGTGACGCTTAAAAGCATGAGCTCGGCCGGGCGTGGTGGCTCACGCCTGTAATCCCAGAACTTTGGGAGGCCGAGGCAGGTGGATCATGAGGTCAGGAGATCAGGACCATCCTGGTTAACACGGTGAAACCCTGTCTCTACTAAAAATACAAAAACATTAGCCGGGCATGGTGGTGGGCGCTTTAATCCCAGCTACTCGGGAGGCTGAGGCAGGAGAATGGCATGAACCGTGGAGGCGAAGCTTGCAGTGAGCCGAGATCACGCCGCTGCACTCCAGCCTGGGCGACAGAGAGAGACTCCGTCTCAAAAAAAAAAATTAAAAAAAAAAAAGAAGCATGAGCTCTAGATTGAATTTCACTTTGCCACTTATTTGTTCTCTGCCTCACTTTTCTCATCTGTCAAATGAGTATTCATCCATTGAACAAATATTGATTGAGTACCACTCTACACCAGACCAGTTTTAGGATATGGAGATACAGCAGGGAACCAAACCAAGGCCCTGCTGTCAGGAATGTCTGCTCTAGTTGACAATAGTACCTACCTCTGTGAGTTGCTATGAGCATTAAATAAATTAATAAACCCCTGGTACATAATAAGTCTTCCATAAACATGAACTAGTATACTTCACCAAAAAAGGCAGAGTACAGACTAGCAGGCTCCTTGGCCCATTGTCTAATCACAGAACAATGTACAGTCTTTGGTTACACAGGGATCCAGCCAGATTATAAACGAGAGCCTTCCTTAAAGTTCTAAAACACTTGGATCCACTTGAATCAGGTCAGCAGGTGTTAAGAGAGCCAGAGAGGTGTGTTACATGCAAGTGATTTGATTTTCACACTCTTCCCTCTTCCTGTTGGGAACCCGTCTCAAAGCCTAGAAGTCTAGAATATCTGCTTTGGTGATCTTGCCCTGGCTGCAATTACACTTTATTTATTATCAGGCCCAAGCTGGTTCTCCTGAAGGAGGTGTGGCCTCATTTAAATGGCACAGTCAGCTTTGTTTTCTGTTAGTCTGTTTCTTCCTGGAGTTTGAGTAGAATGGGGTGATGGCGGGTGAAGGGAGGGGGGTGCCTCCCTCTCTAATGCTCTGGATCTTTTGCCAGCTTAATGGGTTTTGCCAAATGAGTTCCCAGCAAGAAAATCCAGGGTTTGAGTGGAACATGGTATTGGAGATTTGTCAGAGTGGCACGCTTCGGTGAGTCTCTCTCCATGATAAAGAGAAGAATTAATTAGAGCCATAAATTATGGATTACTAATCACTGTACATTGTAAGGAAAAAATACGCAGCTAGGTGTGGTATTTTAAGGGCCAAATGCATGTTTGCATACTTAGCACAGCTCCTCTGGGGCTTCTTGCCTTCCTCTCTTCCCCTCTCTCGGGGTGTCTAACCCAAATGACATCCCAGAGGCTTTATTGGCTTATCCACTAGAAAACCAAATGTGCCTTAGCTTTAGAAGCCTCAAGGAGTAAATATTGTTAGAAAGTGCTAGAATCAGCAAGCAGATTGGCTGCTACCTTTTGGACTGAGGTCGTAGCTAAAGAGAGAGATGTAATTTTGTTACATATTTAAACAGCAACCTTTGAGTGTCATCAAGCCATGGAGATAGGCCTCCCACTGTCACCACCTACCTCCCTCAAAAGTAAAATTATTTGTTTTGATACTAGGCAAAAGACAAATTTCAAAATGAAATTTCTAATATCATAGAATGTTAAGCAGCTATTAAAATGATATTTACATAGAGTTTTTAATGATATGGAAAAAATCTTATAACCTTAGGCACAAAAAGCGGAATAGAAAATCGCATTAATATACAGAATGATCTTAATAAGGTTTTAAAAGCATGAGGCAACGTTTGAAAGAAATAAGCCAAAATTTCTGGATGATGGAATTAGAAATGCTTTTTCATGCTCTTTTTAAAATATATGCATTTTCCAAATTTTTAAAACATGAGCACATATTACATTAAAAAGTAATGTGAAAGTATGAAAAGTTATTTTAAAAACTTCCAAATCAGCAAGTTGATCAGGGACCATTCATCCATCCCCAAATGGTGGCCTTTAAGAATGTTTAGGGCACAGGCAATGAATAGCCTGGGGAAGACACTTTTCTCTTTTTTTTTTTTTTTTTTTGAGACGGAGTCTCGCTCTGTCGCCCAGGCTGGAGTGCAGTGGCGCGATCCTGGCTCACTGCAAGCTCTGCCTCCCGGGTTCATGCCATTCTCCTGCCTCAGCCTCCCGAGTAGCTGGGACTACAGGCACCCACCACCAAGCCCAGCTAATTTTTTTTTTTGTATTTTTAGTACAGACGGGGTTTCACCGTGTTAGCCAGGATGGTCTCGATCTCCTGGCCTCGTGATACGCTTGCCTTGTTCTCCCAAAGTGCTGGGATTACAGGCCTGAGCCGCCGCGCCCGGCCTTCACACTTTTCTATTAGTGCATTTTCTTTTTTGTTTCTGCCCTTGGGAGTGTTCTGGCTGTCCGGGGACCCATGGCAGTATATCTAGCTTAGAATCGGTGATTAGTAAGTGTTTTTGAAAAGATTATCCCGACAACAAGGTGAAGAGTGTATCAGAGAGGTGCCAGAGTTGGGAGCCTAATACAAGGTGTATGGGAAAGAAATAACGGTAGCGTGGACCAGTGTGGAGGGAACGAAGATGAGAGATAAGTGAACAGATTTGACAGATAATCGGGAGCCTAAATCAATAGGTCTTAATAATGGATTTCAGTTGGGAAATCAGTAAGAGAGGTAGTTGTCAAGAGTGATGCCTCTGTTCTCACTTAGAAGTGGGAACTAAATATTGGGTACATATGGTCATAAAAATGGGAGCAATAGATACTGGGAAATACAAGCGGGAAGAGGGAGAAAGGGGGAGAAAGTTTGAAAAAAACTACCTGTTGGGTACTATGTGTACTACCTGGGTGATGGATTTATTTGTACTCTAAACCTCAGCACCGCACAATATACCTTTGTAACAAACCTGCACATGTACCCCCTGAATCTATTAATAAAATGAAAGTCAAGAAAAGAAAAAAAAAAGAGTGATTGATGCCTCTTTTCCTGGCTGTGTAATAAATGGGATAGTGAGTAATTCACTAAAAACAGCAAAACTAAAATATGATCTGGTTGTTTATGGGGAGAAAGGAATATCAACTATCTTTTATTGTATAAGTTTGTCTCACACTTAATGGTGTAAAATAACAAATATCTGTATCTCAATTTCTGAGTATCAGGTTGTGTGGCTCTGGCTCAGGGTGTCCCATTCGGTTGTAATCAAGATGTTGGTCAGAGTTGCATTCACCTGAAGACTTGACTGGGACTAGAGAATCTGTTTCCAAACTTTCTCATGTGGCTGTTGGCTGGAGGCCTTCCTTCCTTATCACATGGGCTTCTTAAGGGAACACGGCATCTGGCTTCCCCAGAGTGAGTGATCCAAGAGAGAAGCCACAAGAAATGAAATGCTTCTCCTGACCTAGTCCCCAAATTCATACACTGTCATTTCTGCTTTTATTCTATTCATTAGAAGTGAGTTACTAAGTCCAACCCACACCCAGGGTGGAATTAGGCCCCACCTTTTGAAAGGCAGGTCGATTAAACTGTGGATATAGTTTTAACCACTGTGGGATGGGGATGCCAGATCATGAGCTTAGTTTTTTACTTGCTTAGGTTGAGGGTCCATTAAGAAATGCAAATCTCAAGTATACATTCATATGGAGCCCAGTTAAGAAACTGGGTCTTGAGACAGAAGATTGCAAGTCTTGCAGATTTACATGGTAATGGAAGATCTGAGCATCAATAAGATTACTTAAGTACAATGTAAGAGAGTAAGATAAGAAAAAAGGATGAATGGTTAAGGAATGCTAACACTTAATATCTGGTTAGAGAATGAATTTTCCAAGGAGATAGAGAAGGAAAAACCAGGAGAGTGTTGTATCATGGAAGCCAAGCAAACAGGACTATGAATCGGAGGTGATAAGGAGCTAATCTGGTGAAACATGAGGCTGGAGGACAAGGTGGAATAGGTTGATTGTCTAAAAGCAGGCACTCATTACATATTATTTTAAATTTTTATTTTGAACTAAATTTATACTTACAAAGTATTTACCAAATAATACAGATTGTCTCTATGTATTCCTCATGAAGCTTCTCATGTTAACCACTTACATAATTATGGGATAATTATCAATTCCATAAAGTTGACCTTGAAATAAAGCTATTAACTAAACTTTAGGCTTTGTAAAAATTTTACCAGTTTTTCCATTATCTTTTTTCTGTTGCAAGATTCAAATTTTTTTAGTTGTGCTTCCTTAGTCTCCTCTAATCTATGACACTTCCTCAGTCTTTCCTTATTTTTCATGAACTTGACACTTTTGAACAGTACTGCTGAGGTATTTTATAGACTCTATCTCAGTGTGGATTTATCTGATGGTTTGTCAGGATTTGAATAAGATTATGCTTTTCTGGCAAGAATACCATGGAAAGATGTGTATTTCTCAAGGGCCCCATTACATCGATATATCTTGTAACTGATGATGTTAACCTTGATCACTTGGTTACTGTGGTGTCTGTTGGTTTGTCCTCTGTAACGTTACATTTTTCCCTTTGTAATTAATAAATATCTGTGGACACACTTTGAGGCTATGCAAATATCCTGTTTATTCTCAAATTTTCTCCTACAATTTTCAACATCCATCAGTGGATCTTGCTTGCAAAAATCATTACTTTGGTGTTTGCCTGATGGTGCTTTTTTTCTATTTTCCTCTTTCCCTCTACGTTTATCATTGGATTCTTTCTGTAAGAAAGAGCTGGGAGGCAGAGGTGGGTGGATCATGAGGTCAGGAGATCGAGACCATCCTGGCTAACATGGTGAAACGTTGTCTCTACTAAAAATACAAAGATTAGCCAGGTGTGGTCGTGGGTGCCTGTAGTCCCAACTATCCAGGAGTCTGAGACAGGAGAATGGCATGAACCCGGGAGGTGAAGCTTGCAGTGAGTGGAGATTGCGCCACTGCACTCCAGCCTGGGCAAAAGAGCGAGACTTCATCTCAAAAAAAAAAAAAAAAAAAAAAAGAGCTGTCCTTTCCCCCCATTTATTTATTTATTCAACTATTTATATCTGTATGACTCATGGATATTCATTATGTAGGTTAGAATCCAGACTGCCATTATTTTTAGGCTCAAATATTAATATTTCCAATCTTAGCTATTAGGAGATATTTTAGATCCTTTTTTTTTTTAACACTTCCTTACTTCCTTACTATGTGACAACATAAGATGCTACAAGCACGTCTTGTTTTTTCCTGTCTCAGATTTCATATCAACCATTTCTCAGATAATGGTGTTTAGAAACCAAAATCTGGACACTGAGTATGCTCATTGCAACTGGTGTGTCATTACTTTTAGACACGTCAGCGGACATAGCAAGGAAACACACGTATATATGCTAACCCATGTATACACATACATCTGTATTTTTGTTCTCTGTGTGTGTGTGTATATATACACACACATATATACATTCATATTCATATATATATGCATGAGCACATGTATATGGTGTATGTGAGTTGGAATACACACACACATGCACACACACACATATATATGTATTGTGTGTGTGTGTACATAAACCATAGGTGTATACTGATACCGCTCAGTTCAATCTGACTCCACAGAATTCATTTTAGAATGAATTCTTTATTTGTAGTTTCACTCCAATGGCAAGAAAGCTAGCACTTATTTGTATAATATATTTACATATTTGATTGATACTGGTATACAGAAAAAGTATATTAACACACTCCTGTGAAAAACAAATTAAATGACTAGATTTAGCTCATGTTCAATTCTTTTTGCCTGTAGCCTTATTGAAGTATCCAATCAAGATGTTTTCCAAAGTTGCTTCATTGGTTCTTTTCTTCTCTCTCCCATTAAGTCTGGTTATGTTATTCATCTGCTATAGAGTTAAGTTCATTTGTTACTTTTTCTATTCTGTGTTGGGTCTCCCATCCAAATTCTGATTGGTTTCTTTATTTTGGTGGGATTCAAAGGGTGTGTAAAACCTTATTGTGATTTCAAGAGCCAGAAGCTGTACTCAGAGAAGGAACCTCCTTCGTCATTCCTGCAAAGCACTCCGACTCTCACCTTCATTTCACTCCTTTCCCACAGACCTCCCACTCCAGAAAGTAACCAATTTCCTTAATTTGTGGTTTATCTTTTATTCATTTTTTTGTACAAATGAGAAGATATATGTGCATTTTCTTATAGTCTTTCTCACAAGAAGGATAGTATACCATAGATACTATTTTGCTCTTTGCTTTTTCATTAACAGCATATTCTGGAAATCACTTTATATCGGTTCATAGATATTTTTCTATGAATCTATATCAGTTCATAGATTGTTTTTCTTAACGGCTGTGTAGGACTCCATTGTGTGGATGTAGCATAGTTTATACAATGGGTATAAATGAGTGAATAAAATTTCAGAGGGTACTTGGGTCATTTTCAATATTTTGCAATCACAAACAAGCTACAATGAATAACCTTGTACATATGAATTTTTATATTATTAGATGTAAATATTCAGAACAGATTCCTAGCTGCGGGGTATGGGTCAAAACTAAGTACATACATAGTTCTATTAGGTATTGACAAATTGTACTCCAGAGTGCTTGTTTCCTTATAGCCTCACTAGCACATTGTGTTGCCATATTTTTAAATGTTTTTTAATTTGATAGGTGAGAAATAGCATCTCAGAGCTATTTTAATTAGTATATCACACATAATAAGCAATCTTGAACATTTTTCGATTATTTGAGGACATTTTTATGAATTGTTTGTTTATATTCTTTTTACATTTAAATTTTATATTTATAAACTATCATGTTTTGGGTCCCTTTGTCCTCAATTTTAAAATTTCTTCATTTTATTGGAGATATTAACTCTTTGCCTGTGGTATGTGTATGTTGTGAATATTTTTGCCCAAGCTGTCAGTTTGTGATATTTTTCATGATGAAATTTTTTTCTAATTTTAGGTAGTCAGATTTACTATTCCTTCTGATATGGTTTGGCTGTGTCCCCACTGAAATCTCATCTTGAATTGTAACTCCCACAATTCCCACATGCCATGGGAGGAATCTAGTGAGAGGTGATTGAATTATGGGGGCAGGCCTTTCCTGCACTGTTCTTGTGACAGTGAAATGAGTCTCATGAGATCTGATGGTTTTAAAAATGGGAGTTTCCCTACACAAGCTCTCTCTTTTTGCCTGCCGCCTTCCACGTAAGATGTGACTTGCTCCTCCTTGCCTTCTGCCATGATTGTGAGGCCTCCTCAGCCATGTGGTATTGTAAGTCCATTAAACCTCTTTCTTGTGTAAATTGGCCAATCTTGGGTATGTCTTTATCAGCAGTGTGAAAATGGACTAATCCAATCAATTGGTACCAGTAGAGTGGGGCGCTGCTGAAAAGATACCCAAAAGCGTGGAAGCACCTTTCAAACTGGGCAACCAGCAGAGGTTGGAGCAGTTTGGGGGGCTCAGAAGAAGATAGGAAAATGTGGGAAATTTTGGAACTCAATAGAGTCTTGTTGAATGGCTTTGACCAAAATGCTGATAATGATATGGACAATGAAATCCAGGCTGAGGTGGTCTCAGATGGAGATAAGGAACTTGTTGGGAATGGAACAAAGGTGACTTTTGTCATGTTTTAGCAAAGAGACTGGCAGCATTTTGCCCCCATCCTAGAGATTTGTGGAACTTTGAACTTGAGAGAGATGCTCTAGTGTATCTGGTGGAAGAAATGTCTAAGCAGCAAAGTATTCAAGAGGTGACTTGGGTGCTGTTAAAGGCATTCAGTTTTAAAATGGAAACAGAGCATAAAAGTTCAGAAAATTTGCAGCCTGACAATGCTACAGAAAAGAAAATCCCATTTTCTGAGGAGAAATCCAAGTCGGCTGCAAAAATTTGCATAAGTAATGAGAAGCTGAATGTTAATCACCAAGACAATGGGGAAAATGTCTCCAGGGCATATCAGAGACCTTTGCAGTAGCCCCTCCCATCACAAGCCTGGAGGTTTAGGAGGAAATAATGGTTTTGTGGGTTAGGCCCAGGGTCCTTCTGTTGTGTGCAGTCTAGGGACTTGGTGCCCTGCATCCCAGCAGCTCCAGCCATGACTAAAAGGGGCCAAGGTAGAGCTAGGGCTGTTGCTTCAAAGGGTGGAAGGCTCAAATTTTGGCAGCTTCCATGTGCTGTTGAGCCTGTGAGTGCCCAGAAGTCAAGAATTGAGGTTTCGGAATCTCTTCCTAGATTTCAAAGGATGTATGGAAATACCTGAATGCCCAGGCAGAAGTTTGCTGTGGGGATGGGGCCCTTATGGAGAGCCTCTGCTAGGGCAATGTAGAAGGGAAGTGTGGGGTCAGAAACTCCACACAGAGTCCTTACTGGGGCAGCATCTAGTGGAGCTGTGAGAAGAGGGCCACCATTCTCCAGACCCCAGAATGTTAGATTCACTGACAGCTTCCACAGTGTACCTGGAAAAGCCACAGACACTTAACACCAGCCAGTGAAAGCAGCCAGAAGAGGGCTATAACCTGCAAAGCCACAGGGGTGGAGCTGCCCAAGACTGTGGCAGCCCATCTGTTGCATCAGTGTACTCTGCATGTGAGATATGGAGTCAAAGCATATCATTTTGGAACTTTAAGATTTTGGACTTGCATGGGGCCTGTAGCCCCTTTGTTTTGACCAATTTCTCCCATTTGGAATGGCTGTATTTACCCAATGCCTGTACCCCCATTGTATCTAGGAAGTAACTAATTTGCTTTTGATTTTACAGGCTTATAGGCAGAAAAGTCTTGCCTTGTCTCAGATGAGATTTTGGACTGTGGACTTTTGAGTTAATGCTGAAATGAGTTAAAACTTTGGGGGAAGTCATGATTGGTTTTGAAATGGGAGGACATGAGATTTGGGAGGAGCCAGGGGCAGAATGACATGGTTTGGCTGTGTCCCTACCCAAATCTCATCTTGAATTGTAATTCCCACAATTCCCATGTGTCATGGGAGGGACCTAGTGGGAGGTGATTGAATTCTGGGGGTGGGCCTTTCCTGTGCTGTTCTTGTGATAGTGAATGAATCTCACGAGATCTGATGGGTTTAAAAACAAGAGTTTCCCTGGACAACCTCTCACTTTTTGCCTGCAGCCATCCATGGTAAGATGTGACTTGCTCCTCCTTGCCTTCCACCATGATTGTAAGGCTTCCCCAGCCATGTGGAACTGCAAGTCCATTAAGCCTCTTTCTTTTGTAAATTGCCTAGTCTCAGGTATGTCTTTATCAGCAGCATGAAAATGGACTAATGCACCTTCCTTTTGTTACCTCTGAAATTTTATTCACTCATTACATATTTATTGACTTAAATTATGCCCCTTTTCCCAATCCAAACTAAATTCAGGCACTAAACATGTTTAATCATCCAAGGAAGTAATAACCTGTATTTAGTTCTTGAAATCCCTCTCCTACTCAAACAAAAACAAATTAGAATTATCCTGGGTAGTCTCTAGGCAGGTTTATTAGGTTGCTAACTTTCACCCAACCATTTCTCATTTGCTAACTAACCTTGGATTTCTGCTTGAATAGATTTCTTGGCTCTGTTTAATATGTTATGTTATTTGTGACTCCGAAATATTCTGTCTCCTGGAAGAACAGAAATCCCTTAGCAGTTAACTGCCACCTACTACCTACCTAAGAGTTAGCAAAACAAATGCTTAACACTGATTATAGTCAATAGATTCCATATATGTATATAAGCACATGTTTTACAGAAGACCATAGTGTCAGCAATAATCATTGAATTTCAGCATGACTAGTTTCCTGCTTAAAAATAAGCTCTGTGCCAGGTACTGTGGGTCCTATCAGAGAATTATAACATACAGCCCCTGCCCTTGTGGAACTCACAGTCTTCCTAAAAAGCTAAAATAAACACACATGAGAGAAGTAGATTACAACAGAAAGTTGTCTATAATCAAGAGCTTGCCTCTAGAATCCAGAATGCTGGCTCTAGTACAATAGTCATTATTTCAAAAAAGAGAGAAATCACTGAGGGCTGGTCATGCAGTGAATCTTGATCTAAGCCTTGAGAAATGGTAGGATTTAGATGGGTGGTGAAAAAGGAAAGTAGGTGGGAAAAGCATCATTCACTCATTTCACCAAATTGTATTGAACTGAATACCTATTATGTGCAAAATAGTAAACACTGGCTACATGTAAAGTACAAAAATGTTACAAATCCTGACCTCTTTAGAAAGTACACACACACAGACACATTTTGCAAGATTTCCTCATTATTTTAATGTTTTCAATGTATAGTTTGCTGAAATATATAAAATGAGATTTATCCAAGCATAGCCTCTAAAATGTTACAGGTGGTTTTGTCTCATATATTTGCAAAACCTACAGAATGTTTTAAATGTTTTAGTCTTTAAGAGACCTTCTCAAATCTGTCCACGTCCCCCTTTTCTTTTTTTTCCCCCCTTAACAATATTATTAAACAGTGAGTAGTATAACCCCTGTTTCACTGGTGAAAGAACTGATATTTATGAAGTCAAAAATTTCTTTAACAGAAGGGACAGAGGAGGACCCAGGGCCACAGTGCTGAAGTAACTCATGCCAGTCCACCTTTTCTTGACTGAAGTGACTTTGAAACTAGGGTGAGGCTAGACAGAATAGATAGAATCTAGACAATTCCCAAGCACCAGCCCTGGTGTGTATTGATAGCAGACCAAGCACGATGCTGGGTTGGTCTTTAACTACCTCTGTGATATGAACAAATTCCTTTCCTTTTCTAGAACTCAGTCTCTTCTGAAAAATGAGGGGTTTGGACCAGATATTCTCTAATGCCCCTTGAGTGGTAATCATCTCGGTTTCTAAGCTCCCAGCCAGCTTGTGCTGCATTCTGCTCTGTTCAGTCATCAGAATGTTCAGAGGTACGGGGTCCAATGCTGGGAAGGCACCTGGCCCAGTTGACCTCTACAAACACCCTCACCTCCATATTTGCCAGTGAGTCCTCATGAGTATGCTGCGCTTACATCACTCCAAGGACCTTTGATGCAGTAACTGAGAGCCTTGAGCTGCAGAAAAACAGGTAGGAACAGAGTGGAGGAAAGAAGTTGCCTCTGATGGGGGTATCTCAGGTTAGAGGATTTTGTACTCAAGTAGCAAGAAATGTGATAAAAAGAATCACTGGGAAAAGTGAAGTCTCCTAGCCCCTGTTCTGAGCAGCACTGTGAAAAATAAAGTAGAAAAAGCCAAATTTACAGATCACCTAGGGAAGCTGAAATCCAGCAGTAAGATATCAAACACAAAAGAACTAGAGTTAACATGAGGCGTTATTGGTTTGGGGAGATGGGCTATTTCCCCAAGGTCCATAATTAGAACCAGGAACTTTTGCATGTAATTAAGAGTAAGAGATTGTTTTAACAATCACAGCTGAGCAAGTCTGAAACTTTTTTTTTCCAACTAGCATTTGGGATTGGGGTGGTTTGGCTTCTTTTTTTCTTTCTCTCACTTGTGAAATGTGAGAGTTTCCTGACTATTAGGAAATTGAGGCTAATTCTACTTCCACAAGCATTTTTGTTGCTAATAATAATAGGATATGTTTTGCATATGTGATGTGAAATCAACAAGGTGCCCTACAGAAGCAAGATGGCCTTTGAGGCACTTTTTCCCCATCAAGATAAGCTGTCACTGAGCAGCTGATTAATTACTGCAATAATCATAATTTTTAAAAATTAAAAAAAAATCTCTTCCCATTCATTAAGTAACTGCAGATAGGTGCCAGAGGTAATTATTGTCTAGAAGTACTTCCGAATTATCTTTTCTAATCCAGCCATGCTGACATTTTTGAGAGGAAAAAAAGTGTTTAGTCTTTCCTCTTATGAACAGGATGACATTTGAATATGCAAACAGTGTCAAAGTCTGCCCTGTGGATGTTTTCTGGAGGTATGATTTATGAGGCCAGCCTATTGTATTTGCTATCACACTAGGAGAAAGGTCATTAAACAAAGGAGCTCTACCTACTGGGGTCTACAGCTCATCTTGTGATATTTTAATTGTTGCTCTTGTGCTGACTTCTAGGCATGCTTCATGGGGTGAACTGCATGGACACTAATTTGTCTGGGCTTTGCATATATTCTCTCAGATTTGTGGCGTAGTTTGTGCCTACTTTCAGTCACTCCTGGGATGTAAGTCAGGGATGGTGAGTATAAGGATAGCACATGGAAAATCTAAAAATCTCATCTTAGTTGATGGGTTCAACTTTCCCCTTAAGGGAAGTAATCATTTCTGAAGTACACGATTGATATGGTTTGAGCATGTCCCCACCCAAATCTCACCTTAAACTGTAGTTCCCATAATCCCCATGTGTCATGGGAGGAACACGGTGGGAGGTAATTGAATTATAGGGGTGGTTACCTCCATGCTGTTCTCATGATAGTGAGTTCTATGAGATCCGATGGTTTTATAAAGGGGTTTTCTTCGTTTTGCTTGGCATTTCTCCTTGCTCCTGCCATGTAAAGAAGGAAGTGTTTGCTTCCCCTTCTGCTGTAATTGTAAGTTTCCTGAGGCCTCCCAAGCCAGGCTGAACTGTGAGTCAATTAAACCTCTTTCTTTTATAAATTGCCCAGTCTTGAGTATATCTTTATTAGCAGAGTAAGAATGGATTAATACAACAATATATTCGTAGCTCTAAACTTGAGATCATAAAACATCTGAGCTGTTCATTGTCAATTCACCTTCCAAGAGACTGACTAGGTGTGCCCTTCCATAGGCTGTAAGGTAAATATAACCGAAGTCAATATAATCACATTATAACCGAAATATAACCACAGTCTTAGAGTTAGAAAGCCCTCAGATGTCATCTTCCTTCCACAACATGACTCTCCTCTCTAACACTCCCAGAGTGGTTATTCAATCTCTGCTTAAATATCCCCAATAATAAAGAATTCACTTCCTAGTCTCCAAGAAGCCCTATCCATTTTTAGACAGCTCTGAAACTATAATTTTATTTTTTAAAGCACTGAAACTTTTTAATGTAAGTTTTGCCGGTTTCATCCTAGCTACATCCTCTAAAACAATGTAGAATCTTTCTCCCATATTTCAAATAAAGCTCAAAATAATTTATTCCATATATCTATTCGGCGCTCAGCTAAACATTTTCTCAGCTGAGAATGGTTTTGCATCCTTTCCTAATTTGTTAGAATAACACTTAACATTTTAAAAAACCACTACAGTGGACATAATGAATTGTGGTCACATAGAGGTTCTGGTGTTACATATGCTTTCTAATCTCCTAGACACAACTTGACCTCTTTATCTCCCACTAGAGAGGTTTATTGGAAAGGGAAAAATGTAGCATTATTAAAACTTTGAATGTTTATCATAGTGATCTTAGCTACAGACAAAAAAAACCCAACTCAAATCAGTTTAAAAAATGTTTAAATGTATAAGCTTGCATAATAAGAAATGTAGGAGTGGGGTGGGATTTCAGTATTGGTTAATTTGGTGGTGCAATAATGTCATAAAGGATCTGGTTCTTTCCACATCTCTGCTTGGCCATCTCTACTGTTAACTTTAATTCTGATTCCTTTCATGCTTATAGAAGAGCTGCCAGTGGCAAGATGGCTATATGCTTTCTTTAAATGTCTGACAGGAGGGAAAGACTGGCTTCTCTTTGCTATCTCAAAGAACCAGGAAAAACTTTCTTCAGCAAATTTTTCAAGTAGTTTCATTAATCAGAATTGGGTCACATACCTATTCACAAACATCAGTGGTGAAACTGATCCAAAACCAAGCTAAGACCCATCAGAGTCCACCCCAACACCCCCAGAGCTGGAGATGGGGTTTTGCCCTGATTCCTATGAGGATGGGTATCTGAGTCCATTTGGGCTGCTATAAAAAATACTTTAGATTAAGTAAGTAATATAGTAATATATTATACAATATGATATAGTAAGTAATATACATTTATTTATTACAGTTCTGGAGGCTGGGAAGTCCAAGATCAAAGTACCAACAGATTCAGTCTCTGGTGAGGGCTGTCTCTCTGCTTCCAAAATGGTACCTTGTTGCGGCATCCTCCAGAGGGGAAGAACACTGTGTCTGCATATGGCAAAGAGATGAAAGGGCCAGAAAACTCTCTGAAGCCTCTTTCATAAGGGGATTAATACCATTCACAAGGATGGAGCCCTCGTGACTTAATCACTTTACAAAGGCTTCACCTCTTAATACCACCACAGTGGGTATTAAGTCTCAACATATGAATTTTGGAGGGACCCATATATACAATACATAGCAGTGGGTGATTGGGCAACTGATGCATGAGTGGAATTTTAAGCAAAAGGTAGGCAACAAACATTATGTAGTAGACTGTTGTGACAAAAAGCTAAATATTCAAAGTTCAATGTCTTTTTTTTTTTTTTTTTTTGAAGCAGAGTCTCGCTCTGTCACCCAGGCTGGAGCACAGTGGCATGATCTCAGCTCACTGCAACCTCCACCTCCCGGGTTCAAGCAATTCTCCCACCTCAGCCTCCCAGGTAGCTGGGATTACTACAGCATGAGCCACCATGCCTGGCTAATTTTTGTATTTTTAGTAGAGATGGGGTTTCGCCATGTTGGCCAGGCTGGTCTTGAACTCCTGACCTCAAGTGATCCTCTTACCTTGGCCTCCCAAAGTGCTGGGATTACAGCATGAGCCACCACACTGGGCCTCAATATCTTATAAGTAAAAACAAATTTTTTTTGTATGTCTCTTGGGCCAATTGTTTGTCACTTGCCTCCCAGCTCCATTTTCCCCCCTTCTTTGAGTTCCTTTGCAACACAATAGTGGGAAGTAAGCCTGTAAACTATGTTTCCCAGACTTCTTTCCCAGCTGGCTTACAGTTCAACATACAGATAGATACTTAACTTTATACCAGTTGGGGTGATGGTCATGCTTTGCAAGCTCTAAAACATGGTGCCAGAATTTCTAACAGCTGCAGTAGCAGAGTATGCTCCAGCAGCTGCAACGACCAGCAAACCTGGGCTCTATGTAGCACCATCTTTCATTAAATTCCTCCAGCTGAAGGTATAATAATCAGTCCCTACAGTTACACATATTTCTTTTTTACCCTTTTTGTTTCTTCAATCCTTCCCATAATTTTGTAACCACATCTCTAAATGAAATTTCCTCTGTTTGAAATATCTATACTGGTTTCTGCTTTCCTGCATGGATGCTAACCAATCCAATTTTAAGGTAATCATAATTCTTTGAGTCATAACCAGGGATCCACTGCCCTGAAAATCACAGTTTATCTGTCACAAAGCATGCCTAAAATTTGAGACGTAAATTTACTGCTTTGCAGGAGATAACAATGAATAACTTCTGCCCATATCACCTCTGTTTTATATAGCATTTGCTTTTTTGAAGGGGAAGGTGGGGGGTAGTTGCAAGGAAGTGAAATTCACTGAAATTATTGATAATAAAGAAGATTTTTTATTATCTATTATTACTAACATAATAAAAAGGGATTGTGCTAGTTATTTTTATATGTATGGACTGGAACTGAAACTGGTTCTGTCACTCTATCAGAAGCAATGCAGTTCTAGAAATTGATTGTTCTTTTTTCCTCAAGGGCCACATGAGCACTCTCATGAAGAGCATTTACTCCATCTCCTCCTATTGACACTTGCTTTTTTTTTTTTGAGATGGAGCCTCACTCTGTCTCCCAGGCTGAAGTGCAGTGGCACGATCTCAGCTCACTGCAACCTCTGCCTCCCAGGTTCAAGCGATTCTCCTGCCTCAGCCTCCCCGGTAGCTGGGATTCCAGGCAACAGCCAGCATGCCTGGCTAATTTTCTGAATTTTTAGTAGAGACAAGTTTTCATCATGTTGGCCAGGCTAGTCCCAAACTCCTGACCTCAAGTGATCCGCCTGCCTCAGCCTCCCAAAGTGCTGGGATTACAGGCGAGAGCCACTGCACCTGGCTGACACTTGCTTATTCTTTTATGCAACTCTTTATACTTTTTCTCACCTCATGGTTTCTCCATATTTATTGTTTGTTTCCTAATAGTATAGGTTCCACCTGATCCCTATAATCATCAAATCTGTTGGATCCTCTAGTATTTCTCAATTCAAAAATCTGGAAGAAATAAATCTGATTGGCCCAGCAACACTCTCTTAGGAAAGAAATGCCATAGATCTTGGACTATCCTGGATATTGGGTATCCTTGGGTCAGAGACTACCTGAGGTCAAAGCAGCTATGCTCTGGGATAGCAGGAAGAGTACTTGTTTCATGACATAAATAAAGCCTAATTGCTTGTTTCACATCAGGGGCAGAAACAATGTTGACATGTCCAGTGCAAACCTCAAAAGAGTATTACCTTTCCTGCCACACATTCACACAGCCACACAGAACCCAAATTGAATACTGGTATGGTTTAGTTGTGTCCCCACCCAAATCTTATCTTGAATTGTAGATCCTGTAATTCCCAAGTGTTGTGGGAGAGACCCGGTGGGAGATCATTGAATCATGGAGACAGTTTCCTCCACACTGTTCTCGTGGTAGTGAATAAGTCTCACCAGATCTGATAGTTTTATAAGGGGAAACCCCTTTCGCTAGGTTCTCATTCTCTTTGCCTGCCGCTATGTAAGACACACCTTTTGCCTTCTGCCATGATTATGAGGCCTCCTCAGCCACGTGTAACAGTGAGTCTATTAAACCTCTTTTTCTTTGTAAACTACCCAGTCTCAGGTATGTCTTTATCAGCAGCGTGAGGACAGACTAATACAAATACTGTGTTTTGTGATTTTCTTTCCTTTAAGGTCTGCGTGTTAACAGGTATAAGAACCTCATTGAGGCACATGGGGATTATTTTCTCTGAACCATTAACCATGTTAGGAAATGTTCTAGATCTTATATCCCAACAAATATGACACGGACTGCAGATATTAGATATTTATTAGGTACATGGAATAGTTTAAAAATAAAAAAAAACAGGTAAATCTAAGTTCCAGATAACTTTAAAAATAAATTAAACAATTTATTTAAATGTTTTTTTAAAAAATAAAATATCTGAGACGTGGTGGCTCATGTCTGTAATCCCAGCACTTTGGGAGGCCAAGGCAGGCAGATTTCTTGAGCCCAGTAGTTCAAGACCAGCCTGGGCAACATAACAAAATCCTATCTCTACTAAAAATACGAAAAATTAGCTGGGCATAGCGGCGTGCACCTATAGTCCCAGCTACCTAGGAGGCTGAGGTGGGAGGATCACCTGAGCCAAAGAGGTCAAAGTTGGAGTGAGCCATGATCACACCACTGCACTCCAGCCTGGGTAACAGAACCACATCCTGTCTCAGGAAAGAAAAAAGAAAAGAAAAAGTAAAAAGAACAAAACTCTGTACATGTGAAGCCACATATAAGAAATGTACAATAATCACCCCCATTGATGTTTATATTCTAATTTAAAGGGGAGATATACAAAATAAATGATTAAATGATACATGAAATAGTGAGATAAGGGTCTCATATTGAATCAGGTTTTAAAAAATGAACTTTATCATGTATAGAAGATATGCATGATATCCTTAAAACCTCTTAAAAGAAGCTCTGAAAAAAATAACTGATTACATGTATCCCATTGTATATTTTCAAAAGTTTCAGAGTACTAAAAGAAATCTAGATGTGCAGGACCATACATATTCAACTCAGATGGACCACCTAATACTTCTCCTTAAGTCTTTCCTTCCTGTCACCTCATTATCTCATGCAGGATTCCCTTCCTTGATCTTCCTGCATGTCCCTAAATACACTCCCGCCCAGTGCCTTTCTAGTTCCTCCTTTGCTGATACTCTTTTGGTTAACTCTGGTGTCACTCCCTCATATCCATTCTTGCTTCCTGGACTGCCTTAGACTATTCCTCTTTTCCTTTCATTTCAGTTTTTCTGCCCTTTACCCCACCCAGTGGCTGGTTTGTGATACAAAGTATTGGTGGATGCCTGAGAAACTGAAAATTGTTCCAATAGATGTGAAGATGATCAATCTGAAACCAATCCATATTTAAAATACAGCTTCTGAGCCAAGTCCAAAGGGACCTGTTAAAGATACTGACTGAGGCTATGAACTTAAAAGTCAAAATCCCATGCAAAGCCTGGATTCCATGTCTTGTGCAGATTTAGGGGATCTTTGTTTACATCCTCTCCTCCATACCCTCCTTTAGAATTTCACTTGTAAAAATAAATATCGCAAAATCTAAAATAAAGATCACTAGGCTACATTTCAATTCCACCATGCCTCTTCCCCTTCAACTCCAGGCTATTCATTTTCTAAACATTCTTATGTTTTACCCTGCTCAGAAGAATAAAGTCTCTTTGACCATTTTCAGCATTTTTCTTTGATTTTAATCAATATTTGATTTTTTCTCCTTCTCTCTTGCCCTCATGCCTCTCCTGGCACATTGACATATCCTGTTTGTTATCTCCTTTATTTTTTTGTTTAATCTGAAGAGAAAAGGTGGCTGCTTTTGCCAGTAATGTAAATCCAACTTCCTGATTATTCAGTTGAGACCAATTTCTGCCTGGGAGACTGAACACACTACATTCATGAGGCTGCATGTCTGTCAATAGGAGTGAGATGTACAATCTGTAAAGCAGCAAACAGCCAGCACATGGACCGAGGGCACGCACAGGCCCACTGGGAGCCAGCCTTCACCTGCTGCTTTCCCAGTCTTCCCCCTAGAGGTGTAGGCTATTTACATGTTCTTCAAACCCTCAGAAATTGCCCATAATCTAAACATAAAAATCTGTTAATAAAACACAATGACACTGGAAAGGACTTTCACAGGAGTGACTGGGTGTTTTGTCCGTAGACATTATACTGTGTCACTTCCAGCATGGCAGGATTTGAGCTACAGGGAAGTATACTGACTGGCATGAGGACAGGATTTGGGTCAAGAGCCTCTTTATGGATGGCAGAGAGCCTGGGAAGTGCCATGAAGAGAGAAAGCTGAGTGGACAGGAACAC
The DNA here is from genome assembly GCF_029281585.2 of Gorilla gorilla gorilla. Classification (NCBI taxonomy): domain Eukaryota; kingdom Metazoa; phylum Chordata; class Mammalia; order Primates; family Hominidae; genus Gorilla; species Gorilla gorilla. The sequence goes on along the minus strand of NC_073224.2, from coordinate 47,743,717 downwards.
TTGCTTTTTGGTACCTGCCCCTCAGGGACCTCTTGGCTGAGGCTCTTGGGCAAGTCCCTGAAATGGGAAGCAGAGAACTTAAGCACTTAGAAATGTGTTTGTTTACAAAGACCTCACATTTATTTATCTCTTTATTCCTTTAAGTATTTATTGATGAACTACTATGTGGCACTGTCCTAGACATTAGAGATAAAACAATGAATAAAATGAAGATCATTCCCTTCCTTGTGGTGATTATAGTCCAGTAGAGAAGACAGACAATAAATAAATATAAAAACATAATTTTACCTATGTCTCAAGAAGAGGGAAAAAGCAGCATAAGTAAATATAGAATGACAAGGTGGGGGCAGTTACTTAAGAAATGGTTGTCAAGAAACCCCTCCCTGGGAGGGGGCACTTGAGTAATGAACTGAAGATAGAAGTAACTATGCGTTTATCTAGAAAAAGAACATTCCATAGGTAGAACTAAAAGGGGCATAAGGCAGATACACGCTTGTGTACCGGAGCCACAAGATATGAGTGTGCATGAACATAAGGAAGTGTGAGAAAAAAATAATAAAGAAGCAAGGGAACAGAAGAGCCTTGTAGACCCTGGTAAAGAGTTTGAATTTTATTCTGACGGAGTTGAGAAGCCATCAAATGTCATAGCATGCAGGCATTGGGATAAGGATGAGGGTGGTGATCATGGTGAATATAACGTTCAGTATGTGCCAGATCCGGCTCCATCTCTGTAAAATGGGGCCATATGAGAGCCCTACCCCCTGGCCTTTTTGACGATTAAATGATACTGCATGCAAAGCTTTTGAAACAGTGTTCAGTAGGAGTTATTATAGTTACTGTTATGATCAACAAGGACCAGGCTATTTGTGCTCACCATTTCAACCCCATGTTGACCCCCAAGTATATTTCAAATACAAATATTTTAATCAGAATTATGCTAACATCAATAAATTTTTGTGGAAAAAGTATTTTTTACAGTGAACTCCATTAAGCCAATTTAATTCCTTAATCAATGTTCCATATTGCACAATTTAATCATTTGTAATTTTTCCCATTTTCATTAGCATTATTTCTTTTCCATTTCAATTTTATGGCAAGATTTGAAATATCCCTAAAGTTTAAATGATGGAGTCAAATAGTGTTTCAATTTGGTGTGGTTTAAATATCCTGCTGCTTGAGAATTCTGCATCTCAGGGAAGTTAACTGACTTGCCCAAAGACATACAGCTAGTAATTTACAGAGGTGAGCTCCCAACCTAAGCCCTTCTAATTGTGGTACTATGATCTTTCACCATGGTACTCTTCTGGTAAAAAAGAGAGAGAGAATAGAATAATACTAATAACCCCCTACCAGGGTTAATGTGATGCTTAATTGACATAATAAATGAGAAAGTACTTTTTGAAACTATGAAGCACTGTTATTGCTAATAATAACAATAAAAATAAGACTCATCTCTGGGTTTAGAAGAGTACAATGAATTAGTTTATTGCTAGCTGAGTGCATTCAGCTAGATCAAGGAGTTTCATTTCCTAAATGTGTCGATTTGTCAAATGTATCACAAACCCACTTCAGCATATCCTAAGAGCTTCCACCAAGGAGGAGGATAGAGTTGGGAGCCTGTTGGGATTTTGCTCAAAATAAGAGAACAATTGACTACAGTGGCAGAGGTGGTCTTTGAGAGGATCCTGGATCTCTAAAGCAACCTCAATTAGTGCTGGTAAAGTCCAACTGGGGCCTGTTGTCTGTTAAAGAGGGTCTAATTCAAGGCTTTAAAGAGATGGTGGTTCTTAGCCTAAGGGCCATTCAGTAGTCCTTCTTTGAGTGCTTAATATCTTGAGGCACTGTGTTAGAGACCAATGGTATGAAAAGACACTGTCTCAACCTGAAGAAGCTCACAGCTTGTTAGGGAAGATAGGCATGCTAAAAAAACAAGCATGATCTAATATAAAACTACGGTGGAGGCAGAGGGGAGGAACATCCATCCCAGTATGAGAAGACTTCCTATAGGAAGACTTCCTTGATGACAATTTCAAGGACAATTAGGAGTAATCAGGTAGACAAGGTGGAAAGTACATTCCAGGGTAATGAAATATGCAAAGGGATAGTGATGAAACAGAATGGTGCTTCCAAGAGAACATATGCCATGGCTTGGGTGAAGAGGGAATGAGGCAGGTGAAGTCAGGAAGGGCTCAGGTACAAGAGGAGTAAGCAGATAAGTCAGGGAAAGGGGCTGAGTACAGGTCTCTGCAAAGGAGAGTGGAGGCCAGAAAAGTATACCCATGCCTCAGGGAGAGAGATGAGCAGGGGCCCAGCCTGTTCAGAAGCCACTTTAGGCACTGACGGGTGGGACAGAGACCAAAGCCAAAGGTCACTGAAATAAGAACAAGTTAGATAGATAAAGGAGATGTTGCAATTGCTACTAGACTAGAAAACGAAATCCACCCCAAAACAATGGAAAAATGGACCTAAACATACCAGTTGTTTCTGAAAGCTATTCCTGTGGGCATGGCTTCTCAATGTATGGCCCAGGACCAAGTGGGACTGAGGCTTCAAGGACAGATTTCTTGAAAAGCACCAGACTGAGGCTGGGACAGTTGAGGATTGATACAGCTTATATCCCAGCAGTTTGTGGGTGCTGAGAAATGAGGTCATTGTTCGCTCATGTATTAGTTCATTATCAAGCTCCTATAAAGAAATACCTGAGACTGGGTAATTCATAATAAAAGAGGTTTAATTGGCTCGTGCTTCTGCAAGCTGTACAGGAAGCATGGTACCAGCATCTGCTTGGCTACTGGGAAGGCTTCAGGAAACTTATAATCATGGCGGAAGGCAAAGAAGGAGCGAGAACTTCACATGGACAGAGCAGGGAGAGAGAGCAGGAGAAAGAGAGAGACAGAAGGAGGAGGTGCCACACACCTTTAAAAGATAAGATCTTTTTTTTATTTTGAGATGGAGTCTCGCTCTTTCGCCCAGGCTGGAGTGAGAGGCACATCTCAGCTCACTGCAAGCTCTGCCTCCCAGGTTCGTGCCATTCTCCTGACTCAACCTCCCGAGTAACTGGGACTACAGGCACCTGCCACCATGCCCGGCTAATTTTTGTATTTTTTTTTAGTAGAGACGGGATTTCACCATGTTAGCCAGCATGGTCTCCATCTCCTGATCTCATGATCCGCCCGCCTCGGCCTCCCAAAGTGCTGGGATTACAGGCATGAGCCACCGCACCCGGCCAAAAAATAAGATCTTGTGATAACTCACTCACTATCACAAAAATAGCATCAAGGGGATGGTATAAACCATTCAGGAAAATCCACCTCCATGATCCAATCACTTCCCACTAGGCCCCACCTCCAACTCTGGTAATTACAATTACATAGATTTGCCGGAGACACAGATCCAAACCACATCATTTCACACTGGCCCCCTACAAATCTCATGTCCTTCTCCCACTGCACAATAAAATCATGCCTTCCCAACAGCCTCCCAAAGTCTTAAATCATTCTAGCATTAACTCAAATGTCCAAGTTCAAAGTTTCATCTGAGACAAGGTAAGTCCCATCCACCTATGAGCCTATAAATCAAAAACAAGTTAGTTACTTCCAAGATACAATGGAGGTACTGGCATTGGGTAAACACTCCCATTCCAAAAGGGAGAAATCAGCCAAAAGGAAGGGAATACAGGCCCCATGCAAATCCAAAACCCAGCACAGCTGTCATTAAATCTTAAAGCTACAAAACAATCCCCTTTGGCTCCATGTCTCACATCCAGGGCACACTGGTGCAAGAGGAGGGCTCTCAAGGCTGTGGACAACTCCACCCCTGTGGCTTTGCAGAGTTCAGCCCCTGTGGCTACTCTCATGGACTGCCATTGAGTGCCTACAGCTTTTCCAGGTGCAGATTCAGCATATCCTAAGAGCCTCCACCAAAAAGGAGGATATAGTTGGGAGACTGTTGGGGAGCTCTTGGTCTGGTGGCCCGCTTCTCACAGCTCTACTAGGCAGTGCCCCAGAGGGGACTCTATGTGTGGGCTCCAACCCCACATTTCCCATCTGCACTGCCCTAGCAGAGGTTCACTATTAGGTCTCTGCCTCTGCAGCAGGCTTTTCCATACATCCTCTGAAATCCAGGTAGAGACTCCCAAGCCTCAACACTTGCACTGTGTGCAACTGCAGGCTTAACACCACGTGAGGCCACCAAGGCTTATGACTTGCACCCTCTAAAGCAGCAGCCTGAGCTGTACCTGGGTCCCTTTGAGCCACAGCTGGGGCTGGAGTGGCTGGGATGCAGGGAGCAGTGTCCTGAGCCTGTGCAGGGCAGTGGGAGCCCTGGGCATGGCCCATGAAATCCTGGCTCTGTCACTTATCAGCAATTGGATCTTGAACCAATTGTTTAACTTACACAGCCTTAAGGTTTTAAACCATGTAATGGTGATAGTACTTCCCTTTCAGGGTTATTGTGTGGAATATATAAAATAGTAACAGCAAATAAAAGTAAGCAGTCATATTGCATGCCAGGAACATTACATTCTACATTTACTGATTCAATTAATACTTACAACAACCGTATGAGGTAGTGTACTATTATCTCCCCTTTAAAGATAAGAATACTGAGGTACATAGAGGTTAAGTAATTTGATCAAGTTTATTCAATCAGTAAACAACAGAGCTGAACTCAGGCATTTTGAGTCCAGAATCTATGCCCCAAATTGCTTTGTATGGGACCAAGGAAGAGGTCAACAAACAATAGTCATTATTTTGCTGCTGCTGCGGTTGTTATAAAGCCAAATCCATGTGATTTGAGGACACAAATAGTACCGTGCCTCCAGGTGTTTAATTTTACGGTTAGGGGTAGATTAAAACGCAGGGGCTAATATTTTAAAATATTTGTTCAGCATTTACATAGAGGAAAATCTGCATGCTGGACTGGAGAGTATGGAGAAGTTAAACCAAAGACATCACTCAATGTGTTTTCCTATTGTCCAGGACAATTCAGCCCTGGTTGCAAACTTGAGAAATCCGCCAAGCAAAAGAAAAGTTCTGTCGTCATGTGCATCCCTTCTTAGAGGTTGTGTGTCAACTGTCTATTGTTCGTGTCTACGCTCATTCCAGGCGTCTTGTCATCTTTCTTCCAAACACATTTGATACTATCCCAGACAAGTATTCTGTTAAATGCCACTTATGCATCTGGTAACATTTGTAGGAGTGTGACAGTGTGCCTGATACACTTGTTGCCTGGGTAGCTGCCTAGCTGGCCTGCCCCTTAGTACATGCTGAAGTTGATCCCCAACCTAGGCCTCCAGTTAAAATCTGAATTCATCTAAACAGCGGAAGAGGAAGGACAGCACTCAAATCCTGCCCCACCCTATACACACAGCACATTAGGTGCCAGCAACTATCTCCAGTGAGGGCAGATAATTCGTCAGATTATATCGAACACAGAGTTAAAAGTTGGGGTATCGAGTGGGGAAGTGCAGAGGAAAAGATGGAAGATTGAGGCAACTAAGCTGGAAAGTCCTAAACATCAGCAATTTTTCTTTTTTTAACAATCTGAAAATTTTTGGCCGAGGAGCTAGAAGCCTTTATTTCATATCTCTTTCAGAGCTTAAAAATCTTCACATCTACCCATTCCATTTGCCAAAAGAAAAGGATGCTTTAAGTGACTAAATGACAGAGACTGCTTATGTTCCTTCTTAGGGCCTGGAAGTAACAATGCCAGGGCTGTCAGCAAAGCCTAAATGAGTCCATCTTTCCTAACATGGACTTGCGGCAATGCCGTCATGGTAGTTTACATGTGTGTGATTGGATTGACTACAAAGGTTTGAATCATGTCTCTCAATGAATGAGGATTCAACCTAAAATATGAAACCATTGTAAACTAAACAGACCATAAATTAAAAATTTTACTTACAGGCATTTAGAAATTAATTCTCATGTGCTCAAGTGTTTTCATGTTTATGCTACATTATGTGATAAAAACCTATTTTTACTAACTTATTTGGCTTATTAGCAGCAATTTTCTATTAATGAACACCAAGCTGGATATTCCTTGGAGGCAAAGAGTGCACTGGATTCTCTCTATCCCAAGGTACAGACACATAGTAGATACTCATAGTAGATACTTATATATTTATTGGATAATAGGAGGAATTATTGTCTTTTCTTTTGTATGCAATATATTTTCAAGCGATTAAGTTGTAATCCTTATAAAATATTGCTATTCAGACTTTCCATGACGTCATATTTTACTTTAAGCTGTACTCTACCCTGCCAATATTTTCAAACAGCAAACTTTCATAGAATTTACACAACTAATTCAAAACTTAGCAATTAAATTCACTTTTATTTCTGTAATAAGAGAATATAGACTTAAAGAATTTGATGAATAAAGTCATAAGGATCCCTCCTCTAATTGATTCCATTATTGGCATTTTACAGGTAAGCTGGGTATCTTCAGGTGTGTTTCTTCCCCATGGAATTGTTGCCCTGTGGCACTGCAAGCCTGGCACTCATTGCTCTTTAGCAAAGGGTTAAAGCAGCCATTTGTTCTCAGAGCATTTTGTTTTCCCTAAGATTTCCATTACTGCTATAAATTTTTCAGCGTGGCTTTTATGTAAATGCAGCAAGAAAGGCAAGACAGAAAAATTTATTTGTAAGCTTTAGGGGGAAAAATGAGGAATCTGAAACTGTTTATTGAAAATAAATTAATATGGAATGTAGAATGGAGGCCAAAGAAGAAATGAATATTTTGTCTAAGTACCACTTGAACAAACCCCCAGAGTAGGAGGTGGAGGCTAACATGGACTGTTTCTGGGGCAACCAAGCATGCTTTTGGCTGCAGACAGGCCAAGGTCAAAATCCAAAGTCTTACTCAAAGAAGCCGTAGATCCCACTGAAAGCCAAATCCTGGGCTGGTGGTCAGAAAACTCTGAATTGGTGTGTGTCCTGAAGCAGGTCATTTGATGTCCTCGATCTGTCATAGAAACATTTCCATACCCCACCCACACTTCTGATAGGATGCTATTTTCAGTACTCCCTTGAAAGAAGAAAGTGGGTATTATTCACATCTGTATACTCAAAAACTTCACACATAGGCAGTCATTAATTCATTATGTTACGTGGAAGAATTTGAGAACCTTTAAGTATGAAGTGCTTTGTCAGTACTCCGCTTTTGAATATAGGTTATATTATCATTCAGGTATGGCGACATCAACAGATCGGGAGATGACTACCAGTGGAAAGAGTTTGCTACTCACAGATCCCAAAGAAGGCGCATGCCACATTAAGGGGTAGGGACAGGTGGGGAAGGAGACATACAGGAAGGCACCAAGGTAGCTCAGGAGGCAGAGGGAATGAAGGGAAAACGTGGGCAAAAGCCTTTATTGTGGTTTCCGTGGGAAGAAATATGTGAGGCAGGATAAGGATGCTTAGGATTGGCCCATCTGAATAATTTTAATAGGTTCTGGGGAAGAAGGACTGTTCCTGTTAGTCTGGTATCTGGCCCCAGGGTGATTAGAACAGAGAGAGTAGCCAGGAATGTGAGAGCCTAATAGAATAGAGGTGACTGGATTAAAGTCATGGGTTAGGGAGCAGTCCCTACAGGACCAGCAAGTCCCCAAGATGTCAAAGCATAAGAAAACAAAAAGGAAGATTAATATACTTTGCATATACTCTCTTTAGGTAAACATCAAACCTATTTTACTGTATATTTTTATAGGACAAAAGTAAGGCTCAACATGATTTGAAACTGAGCCATGGTTACATGGTAGTTGGAAGGACCAAAATTGACAACTAGGTTTCTATAAATCCAAAGGGCATGTCTTCTAGTTCTGACATGCTGCCTTCTATGTCTACTGTTTCCAGTTTGGATTGCAATATACCTCTCCTAGCTACAGGCACACAGCTAACACACACACACACACATACTCATTCACATATCAGTCTAGAATTTCTAGACTGGCAAGATAGTTCTGACAATAACCCAAACTTTAGATTCATATGGTGGAAGGGAGATTTGTATGGGAAAGAGGATATTTAGCAATTAATTCTGTATATCACCCATATGTTGTGGACCTTGAAAGGTCATTTGGCCCACGAAGGCCGAGCACAATCCTTTCTATATGGTAGATGGTCAAATACTCTCCAAATTGACTTAGGTCTTGGTTTCCTTCCCAGTAACAGGAAGAAATTAAAATAGATATGTTTCAAGGTGATTTGTATTATTAAAAATAATAATCCTCTGATATGTTACAATGCCTGAAAAACCTAATATTTTACCTGAAAGAAGACTCAACCAAAAATTGTATTATCCCTGCTAGCTTATCCCCCTTCCCTGCTTATAAATCAGCAAGATTGGGTAAGCTTGGTTTCACCAGGCCAGAGTTTATGACTAAACGTGTGAGACATCCTGGGCTGTTAGGAATGAGTCACTTGGGCAGGTGGGCAGGCCGGGTGCAATCTCACTGGGAGCCGCAAAGCCTGCTTCTGTAAGAAACACTGCTACACATGCGATTACAGGAAGTAATTTGGCACTGAGCAGCCCTATTGAGTCATCACTCTTGTTCTTATATGAGACTCGATATTTCCTCTTTTTAATTAAAAAAAGAAACATGCTGGCATTCCATAAATAACGTCAGTGATGCAAAAAAAGGCAAGGCACAAAGGAAGGAGAAACTGGAAGAGCCTAACCCTAGCAAGGCTTCGTCTTCGTTAAACTGTCTCCTCTGTCCTCAGCTCAGCAACATCCGCAGATCACTGCTGCTGGACAGCGTCTACCCCTGCCCTTGTGGGAGCTAAAGCGATGAAGGGAGGACAAAAAAGAGGGGGGCTTCTTTCAAATCTTGTATTAATGGAAATAGAAAGAAAAAACCATTGATCATTTGAATTGGAACTTGCACTGTCTCTGTGTTACATCATTAGGATGAGTTTGGAGACAGAGCAAAGGTTAGGAAGTAAGAAGTTGACTTTGGACTTTTTTTTTGAGATGGAGTCTCACTCTGTCGCCCAGGCTGGAGTGCAGTGGCATGATCATGGCTCACTGCAAGCTCCACCTCCCAGGTTCACGCTATTATCCTGCTTCAGCTTCCCAAGTAGCTGGGACTACAGGCGCCCACCACCACGCCTGGCTTTTTTTTTTTTTTTTTTTTTTTTTTTGTATTTTTAATAGAGATGGGGTTTCACCATGTTAGCCAGGATGGTCTCCATCTGCTGACCTCGTAATCCACCCACCTCGGCCTCCCAAAGTGCTGGGATTACAGGCATGAGCCACCGTGCCCAGCTGACTTTGGACATTTTTATTTCTGTTGAAGAGTCAATGGGGCACAATCCAGTGTAAAAAATCCCAGAGTTGTATCCTAACTTTGCCATTGTTTTTCCTTTATGACCTTGGGCCAAAACCTTCACCACTCTGAGCTTTGATTTTTATATGCATTATACAAAAGGCTAATCCTGAGTCATTCCTTTGCTCATTCTACAGTCACTCTTATATCTTTGACTATGTGCAAAGCATGGGGCTAAAAGTTTCCTTTAGGGAACTCAGGGCCTTGAGGGGATGGGGTACAGTCTATGAGACTTTGTGCACTTTCCTAATGTCCTAGTGAATTACTCACTCGAAAGAGGCTGTATGATTCAGAATCCCTTCCAGATTTCATGGTCTGGGATCTGTGAGGGAGGTGACTTTGTTAATTCTCTTGGGCTCCCAGCAATGTTTTGAAATAGCAATTCATTAGATCATCTAATCTTTTAAAGTAATGAAACCTTTCTAACAATAGACTCATATGTACAATTCCAATACATAAATCAGTCAGTAATAAAGCTGCTTTGGCTGAAACTGAGACAGAAGGTGTGGAGCTTCTTGCTTGAGCTGTCTCTGGAACACCTTCCTCTTAATCCTTTGGCACTGTAGAACACAATTTTAAAACCATTGCTTTATTACCTTTCAAAGAAATTTTCAAGTGAACAAAGTTCTCCAAAATAAATAGAGCCTTGGCACCTGAAGAATGATGAGTTTGAGCAAAATACATGGTTCTCAGCCCTTGCCCTACCTTTTGTTTCTCTGGTGTATTGGTGGAAGCCCATGTCATGTGTGAACTGGTTCACAGGACCTCAAGACAAGCCAAGGGCCTAAGAACCAAATGGTAGAGGCTCAGCAGGAAAGTTGTCTCTGTGCCATGGGCAGGAGAGGCCCCATTCTGCCAGCTTAATCCTCAACTCCCACATGGTAAGAGCAAAGCAACAAAATGAAGTCTGCCTTGGTTTTGTTGAGAAAATGGCCCAGGAGACATTTAATAGAGATAGGTCGGAGGTATGAGAACAAACCATTTCCTACACTCTGATTTCTTTGAGGGAAGGATCCATGCCAACTGTATAATTGTTCCTAGAGAGGTATATGTAGTAAATGGAGACAATATGTATTATTGATGGGATAAATGAGTTAATTAATAATACATGTACTCCATTTCAAAAATATTATAGAAAAATCAACAAATTTGGATGGTATCCATTCACAAGGTTAGAAAGAAAAAACGTTCTCAGCAAACTATCGCAAGGACAAAAAAACCAAACACTGTATGTTCTCACTCATAGATGGCAATTAAACAACGAGAACACTTGGACACAGGAAGGGGAACATCACACACTGGGGCCTGTCGTGGGGTGGGGGGAGCGGGGAGGTGGGAGGGAAAGCATTAGGAGCTGTACCTAATGTAAATGACGAGTTTATGGGTGCAGCACACCAACATGGCACATGTATACATACGTAACAAACCTGCACATTGTGCACATGTACCCTAGAACTTAAAGTATAACTAAAAAAAAAAAAGAAAAAAGAAAAAAAAACAATGTATTGTAAAATTATAAATTTGGGGCCATGACATATTGATCTTTAAATGCCAACATCTAGCATAGAGTCTAGCACATAATAGGCTATTTTACACCAGTTAGGCTGGTGTGGTGGTCTTTAATGGTACTCTAAATGCACAGTAAGATTGTACTTTCTGTTCTTGATTGGGGTCATATGACCAAATCTGTCCAATGAGTTGTGGGTGAGGAATGATGTGTGTGATTCTCAGGCTGATTGTGCAATGGCTGATGTAAGACTCTCCAGGACTCTTTTCTCTGTATCAGACTGACCAGTAATAATGCAGACAGTGGCTGCTCCATTAGTCTGGGTCCCAGAGAGAGGGTAACAAAGTGGGTACAATAGTGGAGAAGATTCCTCAGACAACCTTCAATGATCAAGTAATATGAGTAAGAAACATTTGTGGTTTAAACCACTGGGTTTTCAAGAAACCACATTATAACCTAGCTTATCCTAATTGATATAGCTATGCTACAATAATAAATAGATCCAAGCACTTAATTGCTTAGTAAAATAGAAGTTTAATTTCTGCTCACTAACTGTTCCATGTTGGTAGGTGGGAGTGGAGGGCACACTGGTCTATAGTTACTCATGATCCAGGAGGATGGCCACTTTGCCATATTAAACGGTTTTCAAGGTCACTCAGTGGGCTTCCCCATTTCAGCTATATCATTTTACAGTCTAGTCACATGACTACACCTAATCGCAGAGAAGGTGGAAAAACATATAGCTGTGCCCAGGAGGAGGAAGTTGATTTTGGTAAACAGCAGTATTTCCCACATAGGGATTCAATAAGTACTTGTTGAAGAACAGAATAAATGAACATATATAAATGCAAATGAAAGGCTAGATTGCTAAGGGCTTTTTGAGTTGACAGACCACTGAATCATTTTATCTAAGCAGACATGTACAAAACCATTGATGGCACTACAAAACCCCTCACAGCCTCTATTATCTGACCTAGTGTATAAGTTTCTACTTTTTTGAACCCAATCTATACTTCATGACTGTCATATGCCTAGAGTGATATTCAAAATAGTTAACTTATATGACATGGGCTCTGTCCTGTCAGAATAGATTTTGCCCAGTGAATAAGAATGGATCCCAGTTGTAAATACTGGTAGAGTAGTCATATTAGGTGAACGTGAGATCTGCCTCTCGCCACAATGACCACGTTGTCCAAACCAAAGATCAGGTCAGAACATGTAGTCTATCAAGTATCAAGGTTGAAATATTAAATCATATAAATATTCAATTCATTATATTAAAATACATAGTTACATAAAATTCAAACTGTCCAAAAATATCCAGGATGAATGGCCGTCATGCTCATACAGGAACTTGGAATCCTTGTACTTCCCCAGCACATACCATATAAACAAAAGGTATAAACAAAAGGCTATGGAGGGAGGTAATCAGAGAAGATTTCAGAGGATGGGTGGCATTTGAGCTAATTTGGAAAGGTAAGCCACATTTTGACAGTCAGAGATGGTAATGGTAGAAAGGACTTTCTAAACAGAAATGCCAGCATAGGAGACGTTTTGATTTTGCCTTTCTTGTGGCATTTATTCTGGTGTATTTTATATTCAACTTTTGTGACGATTTGTCTTATCCTCCCTGCTAGATTGTGAGATCCTTAAGGGCAGAGGAGAACTTCATTCTCTGCATCTCTTTTGCTTTCTGCAATGATCTATGAATCATAGGTATCTACTAAGGATCTGTTGGCTATATAATAAAGGGTAGAATCATTCAACAGGGAATGAAGTAAAGTTAAAATACGGTAGCACAGTTTTAGCAAAACAAAAGCCTTATTTAAGAATTCTGTACCTTCAGAAGTCAACCTTAGAGATCCATGCAGTTGAGGCAGAAAATAGCCACTGTCCCAGGTCCTTCCTTCCCACTGCTTGTATCTACCCCCTATCTTTGAGCTGTTTGTCAGTTTCTATCAGGCTTGCTCCCATGGGCACGTCTTCCTCAGACGCTGGTTTACCTTATTTGTCTCCTGGTCAACCTCACTCACTTTCTCTATTCTCTACAAACTCTAGGCCTCACTGCTTTACCTTTTCCTCTCCTTGGCCTCCTTTTTCCTGACCTTTCTACTGATCAATGCATTTCTGGTCATACTGGCAGCTGGATCCACTCTTCATCCAGCTTGGTCCAGCTATTTCATTCTTGTGGTGTTTCTGAACAAATAAATTAGAACTTGGGAAAAGAGAATTAAAGGATGCAATTATTTCTACTTTCAAAAAGCCTTTGACTAAATTATATACTAAGTGATTTTTTTTTCCTAACAACGTCACAGAATTAAAGAGAGATTTTTTCTTCGTAGCTAGGGAACTGGCATTGATCCAGGAATGAAAGGATTGAAATAAATGGGCATGCTATGACAGAATGCTAAGAGTAGGATCACCAAGATATTAGATTCTTGATCACTGATATTTAAAGTTTTGGCCAATGAAGAACAAGAGGGAATATCCAGTTAAATTTTCAAGTTTGCAGATAACAGAGAATTTATCCACATGGGAAGAGAAAACTCCTGCGATGTACTTCCAAAAAACATCAGGAGAAACCAAGTGGAGGTAAAGAGGTGCAGGTCTATTTTGACATGAACAAGAATAAAGCGATGACTTAAGAGAAAAAAAAATCTACCTATACTCAAAGGACACAAAGCTCTTAGTGATCATGAGAACTTGATAAGAGGATTTAGGAGACATTGTGATCATTCCCTGAAGAAAGCCTATGATCTTTAGGGACAAGAAGATATTGAAATAAGACAGAAAACATTGCTGCACCCTTGTACAAGCCATAAATATTTCACTCTTGGAATCCTGGATTCAGCTGGCGCTGCCTAACCTGTCCTCATTTTATAAACAATGAAGTAACACTGCAAAGCTCCAGAGAAAACAACAAAAATTATCAACAGGATGCAATATATGAAAATGAATCAGGAAGATTAGAACCACATGGAAAGAAAAAAATGTTGAGAGGGGATGTGTTTTGAATCCTTTAAAAGACTAGAGTTTAAAAAATGGTGTCATATAAAGTATCTATCAACTGTAAAGTGTATACATGTGAAGCATGACCTACTGAATCTTAAAAATATAAAACTGAAACCAGTATCAGTGTTTGTCAATATTTGATTTTTCATTATTTCATTCTCCTGAAGAGTTATTGAGCACCTACTATATGCCAAGCATTCAACTCGGCTCTCAGAATACCTAGACAAATAGGATGTGGTTCTGCCCTTGATGGGAAATTTAATCAAAGAGAGAAAACTACAGAAAACTAGGCATGATTGCATTATTCGAAGCATGTCGTAATGAGAGAAAAGGGTCACTGGACTTCACAGTGGAAGTGACATTTGATCTGGGATTTGAAGAATGAGTACAATTATGTCATCAGGCAAAGTGGAAAATAATATTTCAGATACAGAAAAAGAGCATTAAAAATATATGGAGATATGAAAACAGGTGGTCTAGTAAGAGATATGCGAGGGACTAAATGGGAATTAGCAAGTTGGGCTACATCCCAGGTGAGAAGAGCCTTTGAAAGCAACACCAAGAGGTTTATGAGCGGCTGAGTCATTTGAGCTTTTAAGGATTGAAATAACACAATCAGATTGGCATTTCAGAAATGTAGCGCAACATTTGTTACCCTATGGGAGTAATGCAGCCTAGAAAATATCTATGTTCAAAAATGTCTTCATGAATTAATAAATAATAGAAAATTAGAAGAATTCATGGGAGACCCCAACTCTTTTTGAGGCCAACAACACTAGAATGCTAGGGCAGAATAACAAATGGCTTTATCCTTGCCAACCACCAGTCAGGACCTGAGCAATTCGGAGTGTGCAGTTTTCCACATCACTTGATCATCTAGAATAAAGCCTGCTTACGCTGAGTGTGTCCATGAGAGTATTAGAAAACTAGAAGCCCTCTTACAAAAAGGAAGTACTGCCCTGTTCCAGCAATGAACTTTTGGGAACCTGAGTGGACTTTGCCCAGCCCTACAGTATCACCTGTGAGATTTCACATGGCTGTGCTGCTGCTGTTCAAACCGCATCAAAGCTGCAGCAAATACAAAGGCAGCACAGTAACAATCAGTAAGGAAGAATCTATCATATGACAAAGAAGCTGTTATAAGGGTACAAAGTAAAACCACCTGGCTACTAACCTAGGACTTTTTTAAAAATATATAGAATACCTCCATGTATCTGCAATAGATCCCAAGTCTGTTTCTGGATTTTTTTGTTGTTGTTGTTGAGGTAGGAGCTTACTCTGTCACCCAGGCTGGAGTGCAATGGTGCAATCACAGCTCACTGCAGCCTCAAACTCCTGTGTTCAAGCGATCCTCCTGCCTGGCCTCTCAAAAAGCTGAAACTACAGGCATACACCACCACACCCAGATAATTTTTTTAATTTTTTTTTTTGTAAAGATAGGATCTCACTGTGTTGCCCAGACTGACCTCAAACTCCTGGCCTCAAGTGATACTCCTCCCTCGGCTTCTGAAAGCACTGAGCCACCGTGCCCAGCCTGTTTCTGCAAGTGTTTTCAGCAATGGTTAGAACAGTTGCTTGGTTAAGATAGAAGCTGGAGAAAAACCAAAGGATTTTCATCCTGCTTAAAAAAAAAGAGATTAGCATTTAAAAGTTTTCATATTCAAACTGGGGTCAGAGAAGTGAGAGGGTTTATGAGGAAAATTTAGAATAGAAAGCTGAGCTAGGATCAATGATGGATCATGAAAGGCACGAGAGATCCAGTTGGAACAAGGAGAAAACTCTTCCCAAAGGTAAAATATTTGCTTGTTGTTAACCTATCTTACAGATTTATTTTTCTGTTTATAGCTTACAAAATGCTTTTAACAGTGTATGTAATTTTACCATTATAATCTCCATATTTACAGATAGAGAAACCTGAAACTCCACGAGGTCAACGGCCCAGCCAAGTTAGCACAGCTAGTTAGCAGTAGGCTGGAACTGAGGAACAGATCTTCTGAGTCCTTTGTACTCTTTCCTCTGCTGCATCTCATACTGTGGTATGAGGTAACTCTGATTTTTTCATGCTCCTGGGCACTCAAGAAGACAGGCCTAGATGTGCATCATTGTTAAGATGTCTTAGGATGAATAAGAAAATGGTAATAGAAGGGGCTTCAGTTCCTGGGCCTGAGAGCTGCTGAAGGCTTTTGACAGTTCCAGGTGGCAGCAACAATCACTGGCACCAATTGCTTCAAAGTGCTTTAAAATTTCTGAAGGACAGAAGTATTCTTCGTCGTGGAAATTGTGGGCTCAGATCTACAGTTGCCTCACTTTGACAAAGTAGATCACTAATCACAGATAATGTTTATTAGTCCCTCTCCTACTATCCCCAGCAAACAAGGAAAGAACATTTTTTCCAGGGGGAAACCGCAGAAAGCAGGTGAAGCAGGTGATCCAGCATCCCCTAGAAGGTCTTTGACAGAGATATGAATGTGTCACTTAACACCCTGAAACACCAGGATCCCTGGTCCACAGTGTCTCACCTATTCCCTCCTCCTGCTTTGTGCTGCTCTGCAGCACTGGACCTATGATTGAGTACATGTGGACGGAGGACAATGGCTCATGGTTTCAGACGATTGCCCCTTTAGAAGACCAGGGGATAGCCCGGCATTGATGCTCAATGAATTTTTAAAAAATCAATTTTTTTAACAGCAGATGAATCTTAACAGGGCTGTAAAATGATACCATTTTAAGCAAAGACATCACTGATTTCCTTTAATTTTGCTATAATAGACTCGTTGATACCATCTACCCTACCCATGGGGTACTGTTTACTGCAGCCTGGCTCTTCACTTTGAGAAAGGGGACATTTAGAAGCCATCTTGAACAGGCCTGCTCTGTCCATACACATATACTTAGAGCTTTGGGTGCATTTAAATTGCTTTTTGCAGCAGTTGAAGGGATCAATAGCTCTTAGACTCTATAAGAGACTAATAATATACAAGATGGACATTTTAAGCTTTTTAGAAAATATATTCATGAGGTCATCCAATTTCCCCTGGTACCCAACTTTGCTGGTGACATTTATTAATGTTTTTGTAGCAAACAGGAGGCAGAGTTCTCCAAAGGCTCTCATCTCTGTGCTTCCAGAAAATATTGATTTTTTTTTTACAAGAATCGTTGGGGAGGGGGGTAAAAAACTGCTCAAAGCAAAACCAAAATCTTACAAAAGAATAACTTAGCTCAAAGCTGGCTTGACAAAGTAATTCTATCTAAGTAGCTTTGTGCCACTTGATAGAGACAATTTCTCCTGATTTTTCCTTTGAACAATTTCATAGTCTTCATGAGAGGCATGCTTTAAGAATATTATGTTCTTAATGGTAATGTAGGACTTTCTACTGAATCTTCCAACAAGAGAGAGAAGACAGCTTTACATTACTGTGGATTTGGAAAGCAATTTTAAATTTCAATTAATTAGGGTTAATTAATTAGACATTTGGTAAAAACACTCTGAGATGCCAGGCTGAGGGGAAAAAAATAACTGCTTCATGATGGCTGTTTTAAAGAAAAGGCTGGACTCCATTAGAAAGCTCAGTCTGACTCAGAGAGGCCTGGAAGTATTGGGGGTACATGCTTGAATTGGAGAGAAATCAGATACTAGAATTTCTTCCTCCAAAAAAGGAAAAAAATAATTATACTGACTCTTTTGTTAAATTTATGTTTTATAAGACTTCAGACAATAGAAGACTATGTCTGGGCAAGCTGGCTATGACAGTGGTCAGAGGAAGGGGTACACAGGTATCAACTTAGCTGGGCACATTAGAGACATCTAGGTGCCAATCCCCATGTAAGGCTGGGGAGATCACAGTGGGAGAAATAAGCCTCTTCACATTGTTTTCAGTCCTAAGCTGATACTGCAACCAGTGGCTCACACAGTTCACAAAAGAATATTTTTCTTCATCTGCAAAGTGTTTTTGTAATTAGTTGTTAACATTTAGAAATGAGGAAGCTTCACATGGAAATCCAGATATTTAGCTTGTCTTGAAAAATTATTACATATGACAGCACTAGACAGTATTCCTGAATCTCCTGTAGCTCAGCAGTGGCATTCCCTTTAAATCAATCATGCATGCTCCAGTCCCCCAGCCCCTTTACTCATATATTACCCACCATCCCTCCTGTAGGCACTGACTTTGTCATAGTCATTATAGACACACACAGAGAATGGGCAAATACACGTATCCACTGCACCGAGCGAGGATGGAGTGGCTTGTGCCTGAACACTTGGAAATCTTAGCTAAACTATTGTGGCTGTTTTTGCATTCCCCACATATTTTTGCATTCCCCGCATATTTTTCCATTCCCCACATTTATTTGGTCTTCTTTGACATTGTTTCAGTACTATTGAAGACCTTCTTTTTCCTCAAGAATCCCCTATCCCTGTAAAATCCTTTCCAATCACCACTCATTATTGGTAATAACAGGCTACCTAGGGTGCTTCTTGTCTCTAACCCTGGAAGCTCTAACCATCTTGAACAGGGAACAATGCTTCCTGACCCACATATACAAACTGTGTTAAGCACGGGAAGGGAGACTAAGTAGTGGTATCTAACTTTCCAGCAAGTCTGCTGCTCTTTGCCTAGCTGGTAATTCTTTCCCATGAAGCTTCAGTTTAAATGCCAGCTTCCTGGAGAATCCATCCATGATCACCTGCTCGAAGAAGCCCCTTCCCAGTTTCCCACTATCACATATCCTTAATATACTGGTTTCATAGCACTTGATACAAGATAGAATTGGGTCGTTTGTTTGTTTGTCTGTTTTCTCATTATTTTTAAAGGCTTTCTCCCCTTCATGGATGTGAGCTCAGTAAGAGAAGAGAGCATATTTGTCTTGCTCCTCATTGTATCTCCATGCATGGTATAATGCCTGGTATACAGAGGTCACTTAATATTTGCTAAATTAGGTGGCTGAGATGGCTGACTAGAAGGAGCTAGTGTGCATGGCTCTCATGGAGAGGAACAGAAGGGGTGAGTAAATACAGCACCTTCAAATGAAACATCCAGGAACACACATTAGGACTAATCAAGGAAACAACTCAACCCACAGAGAATGGGGGAAAAGGAGGCAGGATGATGGCCCACCCAGGAGAGACAGGGAGCCAAGGGAACCTCCCCTAACCCAGGGAAGCAATAAGTAAATGTGTGACCCTGGGAATCTACACTTCTCTCACAAATCTTTGCAACTGTCAGGTCAGGAAACCCATTCCACCAGGGCCTTCAGTCTGACACATACAGTCCCATGGAGTCTCAGCAGAGCAGCTGCTCAGGCATGCACAGATGCCTGGGAGCTTCAGATATTCAGGCTCTTCAGGCTTCCTGGCAAAAGTCGCTGCAACTCTGGCAAAGCAGGAGGTTAGATTCCCGTACATATCTCTGGGAAGAGGCTGAATCCAGGGGGCTGAGCAGCCACGGTCTGCAGGCCCCACTTCCATGGCGCCTCACAGGATAAGATCCGCTTGCTTGGAATTCCAGCCAGCCACTGTAGCATCATTGTGCCTCCCTGATATGGAGCTCCCAGGGGGAAAGGTGGGCTGCCATCTTTACTATTTGGGCAACTTAATTGTTCCAGCCTTTGGGTTCTGGAGCGTCTGAGGTGACCAGGGACTGAAGTGAACCCCCAGAACAGCACATCTGCTCTATGAAAATGTGGCCAGACTACTTTTATAAGCAGACCCCCAATCCCATTCCTCCTCACTGAGCAAGATCTCCCAACCAGGGTCTCCAGCCACCTCCTACAGATGCATTCAGGCCAGCAACAGCTCCATACCTCCCTGGGACCAAGATCCCAGAGGGAGGGGCAGGCTGCTGTCTCTGCTGTTTTGCAGCCTTCACTGGTGATACCTCCAGGTCCTGGAAAATCCGAGGTGACTAGGGACGGGAGCGAACCCCCCAGCATACTGAAACAGCCCTATAGAAATGTGGCCAGACTGTTACATGGGTGCTCGTTCCCCTATCTCCTTCACAGGTCCTCCAGGCCTGGGCCTCTAGCCACCTCCCACCTAACGAAGGAGTAGCAACTCAGCAACTCCCTGGACAGAGCCTCCAGGAGCAACTGAAAGCCTCTCTGCTACTGCTTCTACGATGGAACTTTCCTTGCCACCCTTGGACTAACAAAGGAGCAAAGACCCTAAGTACTTTATCCGCACCTCCAATAAGCTGTAGTCTACCCAAGGAGAGGAGGCTAGTCTATCTCCCACGGGTCCCACACACTTTCCACTGCTCATCACTAGACAGGGAACCCCTGGCTTGGGCCCACAGCACAGACCCTTCATCCTGAGTTAATTGCACTGAGCAATTGCTCACCTGCATCTCTTTGGGGTGGGGCCCTTAGGCCACAAGCAGAGTGATAGGACAGCAAGCCAGCTGATGTGGAGCCCAGAGGGCTTGGTGTGGGGGCATCTGTAGTGGAGCATGGCCAGGGATGGCCATCCCCCTAGGCTCGACTCGCTCCCGTAAGAGACTTTAGCCATAGGGGAGCTGTTGGGCCTGATCTCTGCAGGGCAGTCTTGCATATCAGACAGGGTTGGTTCGACCTGAGCATTCCTTGGTCTGCTGGCCTCTCCTTGGGCCCTAGCCTTGCCACACCTGCTTATAGGGCAGTCTTGGGTTCCCTGGGGACCCATACCATAGCTTCTACACTGGTGGACCATGCCTGAGCAGTGGAGAGCTCCAGTGAGGTGGCCCCTATGGCCACATACCAGACTACACATTCCTTTCCTGAGCCCATGGCAACTCCCCACATCACTTTGCTGGTGCATGTCTGCACAACCAGGTTTTGCTTTACTTGCCCTAGCAGCACTCAGGAATGCAATATGACCTCCTACCCCCACTGACTTCCATTGCAGATAGAACCTTGGCAGGCTCAGAGCCAGCAAGCCCCACCCCTGCCAGCACTCCACCCCTGCAATAACACTGCACAGAGAACAGGTAATCTTTCCACACCTTGAGTGATCACTCCTGTTTGTGGGGCAAAGAGAAAGCACCTAGACTTGCACTGGCCAGCACTCCGCCCCAAGCCACCACCACCCACTATCTCCAATGCAACAGCACACAGAGTCCTCAGCAGGCCCCTCCACACCCCCGCTTTCCCCCCTCCCCAGCTTCCTTTCCTCTGCCACTGTGGTAAATGCCTGCAGGAAGGCAGGCACCCTGGCATCTGCTAACACTCTGCTGCAGCTGCTGCACTTTGGTCCCCCCATTGCAGTGGACTCCAAGCCTTGAGGAGCCAGAGAACAGTCAGGGCCCAATACAATTCTCCTAGAGTTAGAACAGCTCCTAGAGAGCTGAGGACTGGCCCCCTAAAATCTCCCAGAAATGAATCTATTAGGCTGAATCCACCTTATTCCACAATCAAACCCTCAAGGTCATCAACTAGGATAAAAGAAAAAAAAATTCAAAGGTCAACAAACTCAAAGATTGAAGGTAGATAAGTGCACAAAGATGAAAAGGAATCAGCATAAGAACACTAAAAACTCAAAAATCCAGAGTGCCTTTGTTTCACCACATCACCTCTCCAGCAAGGGTTCAGAACTAGGCTGAGGCTGAGATGGCTAAAATGACAGAAGTAGAACTTAGAATATGGATGAGAATGAAGTTCATTGAGTTATCGGAGTACATTGTTATTCAATGCAAGGAAAGTAAAAATCACGATAAAACATTGCAGGAGCTGACAGACAAAATTGACGGTACAGAGAACGTAACCAACCTGATAGAGCTGAAAAACACACTAAAAGAATTTCCTAATGCAATCACAAGTATTAATAGCAGAATAGATCAAGCGAAGGAAAGACTCTCAGAGCTTGAAGACTGGCTTTCTGAAATAAGACAGGCAGACAAGAATAGAGAAAAAAAGATGAAAATGAATGAATGAAACCTCCAAGAAATATGATATTATGTAAAGAAACTAAATCTACAGCTGATTGGTGTACCTGAAAGAAATGGGGAGAATGGAACCAACTTGGAAAACATATTTCAGAATATCATCCATTAGAATTTCCCCAACCTAGCTAGAGAAGCCAACATTCAAATTCAGGAAATGCAGAGAACCCTAGTAAGATACTCTATAAGATCATCCCCAAGACATATAATCATCAGATTCTCCAAGGTCAAAATGAAAGAAGAAATGTTAAAGTCAGCTATAGAGAAAGTCCAGGTCATTGACAAAGGGAAACCCATCAGAATAGTAGCAAACCTCTCAGCTGAAATCTTACAAGCCAGAAGAGATTGGAGGCCAATATTCAACATTATTAAAGAAATTCCAACCCAGAATTTCATCTCTGGCCAAACTAAGCTTCATAAGCAAAGGAGAAACAAGGTCTTTGTTTTTTTTTTTTTTTTTTTTTTTTTTTAGAACAAGTCTCACTCTGTCGCCCAGGCTGGAGTGCAATGGCATGATCTCGGCTTACTGCAACCTCCACCTCCCGGGTTCAAGCAATTTTCCTGCCTCTTCCTCCCAAATAGCTGGGATTACAGGCTTGTGCCACCACACTTGGCTAATTTTTGTATTTTTATTAGAGATGGGGCTTCACCTTGTTGGCCAGGCTAGTCTCGAACTCCTGACCTCAGGTGATCCACCCACCTCAGCCTCCCACAGTGCTGGGATTACAAGCATGAGCCACCACATCTGGCCCAAGATCCTTTTTAGACAAGCAAATGCTGAGGGAATTTGTTACCACCAGACCTGCCTCACAAGAACTCCTAAAGAAAGTACTAAATATGGAAAGGAAAAACTGTTACCAACCACTACAAAAAAACACTCAAGTACACAGACCAGTGACACTACAAAGCAACCACACAAACAAGTCTGCAAAATAACCAGCTAACATCATGATGACAGAATCAAACCCACATGTATCAATATTAACCTTAAATGTAAATGGGCTAAATGCTCCAATGAAAAGGCACAGAGTGACAAGCTGGATGAAGAACCCAGGCCCCCATTGGTATGCTGCCTTCCAGAGACCCATCTCACATGCAATGACACACTTAGGCTCAAAATAAAGGGATAAAGGAAAATCTACCAAGCAAATGGAAAACACAAAAAAAAGCAGGCATTACAATACTAGCTTCTGACAAAACAGACATTCAACCAACAAAGATCAAAAAAAGACAAGGGCATTACATAAGGGAAAGGGTCGAATTCAACAAGTTCTAACTATCCTAAATGTATATGCACCCAACACACGAGCACCCAGATTCATAAAGCAAGTGCTTAGAGACCTTCACAGAGACATAGACTCCCACGCAGTAATAGCGGGAGACTTTAACACCCATTGACAATATTAGACAGATCATTAAGACAGAAAATTAACAAAGATACTCAGAACTTGAACTCAGCACTGGATCAAATGGACCTGATAGATATCTATAGAACTCTACCCAAAAACAACAGAACATACATTCTTCTCATCACTACATGGTGCATACTCTAAAATTGATCACATAATTGGAAGTAAAACACTCCTCAGCAAATGCAAAAGAACTGAAATTGTAACAGTCTCTCAGATCACAGCGCAAATTAGAAATCAAGACTAAGAAATTCACTCAAAATCGTAAAATTACATGGAAATTGAATAACCTGCTCCTGAATGACTTTTGAGTAAATAATGAAATTAAGGCAGAAATTAAGAAGCTTTTGAAACTAATGAGAACAAAGATTCAACATAGCAGAATCTCTGGGACACAGATAAGGCCGTGTTAACTGAAAAAAATTTAGCACTAAATGCCCACATCAAAAAGTTAGAACGATCTCAAGTTAACAGCTAACATCACAACTGAAAGAACTAGAGAACCAAGAACAAATCTCAAAAGTAGCAGAAGAAATAACCAAAATTATAGCTGAACTGAAGGAGATGGAGACAAGAAAAACCATTCAAAAGAGCAACTAATCCAGAGCTAGCTTAAAAAAAACAATGAAGTAGATGGCTGGGCACTGTGGCTCACACTTGTAATCCCAGAGTTTGGGATGCCAAGGCGGGCAGATCATGAGGTCAGGAGTTCAAGACCAGCCTGACCAACACAATGAAACCCCATCTCTACTAAAAATACAAAAATTAGCTGGGCATGGTGGCATTCACCTATAATCCCAACTACCTGGGAGACTGAGGCAGGAGAATCACTTGAACCCAGGAGGTGGAGGTTGCAGTGAGCCGAGATCACGCCACTACACTCCAGCCTGGGCGACAGAGCTAGACTCCATCAAAAAAAAGGAAGTAGATAGACCACTAGCTGGACTAATGAGGAAAAGAGAGAAGATTCAGATAAACACAATCAGAAACAAGAGAGATATTACCGCTGATCCCACATAAATACAAATAGCCATCAGAGAATATTACGAACATCTCTATGCATATAAACTAGACAATCTAGAAGAAATCCCTAGACACATACACCCTCCCAAAACTGAATGAGAAATAAATTGAATCCCTGAACAGACCAATAATGAGCTCTGAAATTGAGGCAGTAATAAATGGCCTATCAACCAAAAAAGCCCAGGACCAGACAGATTCACAGGTGAATTCTACCAGATGTACAAATAAAAACTGACGTCATTCTTACTGAAATTATTCCAAAAAAAAAATTGAGGAACAGGGACTCTCTGTAACTCATTCTATGAGCTAGCATCATCCTGGCACCAAAACCTGACAAAGATACAACAACAAAAAAAGAAAACTTCAGGCCAATATCCTTGATGAACATCTGTGCAAAAATCCTCAACACAATACTGGCAAACCAAATCCAGCAGCACATCAAAAAGTTTGTTCACCACAATCAAGTAGGCTTTATCCCTGGGATGCAAGGTAGGTTCAACATACACAAATCAATAAATGTGATACATCACATAAACAGAACTAAAGACAAAAACCACATGATTATCTCAATAGATGCAAAAAAGGCTTTTGATAAAATTTAACATGCATTCATGTTAAAAAAAAACTCTCAATAAACTAGATATTGAAGGAACACACCTGAAAATAATAAGCCATATATGACAAACCCATAGCCAACATCATACTGAATATGCAAAAGCTGGAAGCATTCCCCTTGAAAAGCTGCACATAACAAGGATGCCCTCTCTCACCACTCCTATTCAACATAATATTGGAAGTCCTAGCCAAAGCAGTCAGGCAAGAGAAAGAAATAAATGGCATCCAATAGGAAGAGAGGAAGTCAAACTATCCCTGTTTAAAGATGACATAATTTTGTGTCTAGAAAACCCCATAGTCTTGGCCCAAAATCTCCTTCAGCCAATAAACAACTTCAGCAAATTTCAGGGCACAAAATCAATGTATAAAAATCACTAGCATTCCTATATACCAACAACAGCCAAGCTGAGAGTCAAATCAGGAAGGCAATCCCATTCACAACTGCTACAAAAATAATAAAATACCTGGGAACACAGCTATCCCGGTAGGTGACAAGTCTCTACAATGAGAATTACAAAACACTGCTCAAAGAAATCAGAGAAGACACAAACAAATGAAGAACATCCCTGGCTCATGAATAGGAATAATCAATATTATTAAAATGGTCATACTGCCCAAAGCAATTTACAGACTTATTGCTATTCCTACCAAAACTACCAACAACATTCTTCACAGAACTAGAAAAACTGTTTTGAATTCATATGGAACCAAAAAAGAACCTGAATAGTCAAGGCAATCCTAAGCAAAAAGAACAAAGCTGGAGGCATCATGCTACCCAACTTCAAACTATACTACAGAGCCATAGTAACCAAATTAGCATCGTACTGGTATGAAAATAGACACATAGACCAATGGAACAGAATAGAGAGCCCAGAAATAAGGTCACACACCTACAACTATCTAATCTTCCACAAACCTAACTAAAACAAGCAATGGGGAAAGTATTCCCTGTACAATAAATGGTTCTGGGATAACTGGCTAGCTATATGCAGAATATTAAAACTAGACCCCTTTCTTACACCATATAAAAGATCACCTCAAGATGGATTAAAAACGTATAAGTGTAAAATCCAAAACTATAAAAACCCTGGAAGACAAACTAGGCAATACCACTCAGGACATAGGTAAAGGAAAACATTTCATGTTGAAGGTGCCAAAAGCAACTGCAACAGAAGCAAAAATTGACAAATAGAATCTAATTAAACTGAGGAGCTTCTATACAGTAAAATAAATTATCAACAGAATAAACAGACAACCTACAGAGTGGGAGAAAGTTTTGTAAACTATATATCCAATGAAGGTCTGATATCCAGCATCTATAAGGAACTTACACAAATTTACAAGAAAAAACCAAGCATCCCCATAAATAAAGTGGGCAAAAGACATGAACAGACACTTCTCAAAAGAAGACATTCATGCACCAACAATCATATGAAAAAAAGCTCAACATCAGTGATCATTAGAAATTCAAATCAAAACCACAATGAGATACCATTTCACACCAGTCAGAATGGCTATTGTTAAAAAGTCAAAAAATAACAGATGCTGGGAAGGTTTATGGAGGGAAAGGAACATCTGTACACTGTCTGTAAAGTGTAAATTAGTTCATCCATTGTGGAAGACAGTATGGTGATTCCTCAAGGACCTAAAGACAGAAATACCATTGAACTCAGCAATCCCATTACTGTGTATATACCCAAAGAAATATAACTTCTATTCTATAAGTTCTATTATAAAGACACACCCACATGTATGTTCATTACAGCACTATTCACAATACCAAAGATATGGAATTAACCTAAATGGCCATCAATGATAGACTGGATAAAGAAAATGTGGTACATATATACCATGGAATACTATGCAGCCGTAAGAAAATAATGAAATCATGTCTTTTGCGGGGACATGGATGGAGCTGGAGGCCATTATTCTTAGCAAACTTATGCAGAAACAGAAAGCCAAACACCACATGTTCTCACTTATAAGTGGGAAGCTAAATGATGAGAACACATGAAAACATAAAGGGGAACAACACACACTGGGGCCTATCTGAGGGTGGAAGGTGGGCGGACAGAAGATCAGGAAGAGTAACTAATAGATACTAGGTTTAATATCTGGGTGATGAAATAATCTACAACAAACCCCCATGACACAAGTTTGCCTATGTAACAAACCTGCACATGTACCCCTGAACTTAAAAGTTTAAAAAGTTGCTGAATTAATAAATAAAACTCTAAAATATTACAAATTTGAAAGACTCTTCTAGCAATGATGAGGAAAGTTGAAGAATGCTTGTGGTTTACATCTTAACCCTTAGGAATTAAATGCAAACTGAAGTGTATCTGAACCATTTCATTCCTAAGAAAATAATACTGCAGACCTAAGTCAGGGTCACAGTTGGGGCTACTTGACCATGTTCTTGCCCTGGCCTGTTTGTCATTAAGGATGCACTTAGGCCAGGTACGGTGGCTCATGCCTGTAATCCTAGCATTTTGGGAGGCCAAGGAGGGCAGAGCACCTGAGCCCAGAAGTTCGAGACCAGCCTAGGCAACATGGCAAGACCCAGTCTCTATGAAAAAATACAAAAATTAGCTGGGCATAGTGATGCACACCTGTAGTTCTATCTACTCAGAAGGCTGAGGTGGGAGAATCACCTGAGTCATGATTGTGCACTGCACTCCAACCTGGGTGACAGAGTGAAACTCCATCTCAATAATAATAATAATAATAATAATAATAATAATAATAAATTAAGGATGCACTTTTCCTAAGGCAGCTGCAAAGATTAAGAGGCTCTGCCCACAAAATGCCAACTATGAAAACACCAGCTCATTGGTTTAAATGATCATTCCCAGCCTGCACCCATTATTTTTCCTGCAATGCCTGCTTTGGGATCACCTTGTGAGTTACGTAGAATGACACAAAGATTTGAAAAAGAAATCCCAATAAACAGAACCTTTAAATAATAGATTTTCTTCCTTGTACCCACCTTGTGAAAGAGCCACATAGGACTTTCTTACCACCCTCTGTACCATACTGGAAACAAGGTGAGAAGTTTGGGCTGCTGTCTTGTGGTAATAGATCAAAGAAATGAACCAGCCACCCACTGTCCAAAAATAATCATACTTCTCTTTACCTAGCTAAGAAGGAAGAGAAAGAAAAGAAATTGTGAGCTTTGCCAATTGTATATTTTTCCTCCAAGAAAGATTTCCTTTGAGTTGTTCTAGACTAAAAGCTATTAACACTTCTTTTTAAAGTTCTAGAGAAGCTGTAAAATACCTTAATATTTTATTCCCTTCATTGTCAGAGATTATCTCTTCCCCAAATACTCTAAGATCTGAAGTAGAAATCTGCAACATTTCTTCCAATTCAGAGTGCATTTTTGGATGTTGTTGTTCTAGTGCTAGCAATCAACATGCTTACATGGAAAATTATATGAACTGCTAATATCCAAAGGAATACAAAGCCTTATCAATAGGCAGCTGCAGAACTCTGGCTTCCTGTGTGAATCTAGAGAGCTGTACCAGGAGGGAGAAAGTGAGGGCTCCTGAGGTGTCAGAGCATCTGCTTCTACCCAATACCTAGGGGCTTTCTTGAATAGGCAAAAATGGGAGAACACAGGAGGGAAGCCAACTCAAGGCTGTAAAAGAGAGAGATTTATAACTGTTTCTTGGAGCTGAAGATTCCATGAAAAGTCCCTGCTGTGCAAAGATGACCCCTAAGTAAAAGGGGAGGATTCAGCCATTGCAGACATCAGACAAGCCAGCCCTCCTTGTGGGCAAAGACGGAGCTCCACTTGGGTCTCATTATCTCCTTCCTGCCTTTAAGGCCCCTTCTCTTTGATGCCATCCCATTGGCCCAAAGGCAAGCTAAGACAAAAGATTACCTTCCAGAAAGGACAATTTTTTAAAATTAAATGCTAATTAGAGTCTCCCCTATTCTTCCAGAATAATCTGGTATTTTTATTTCTTGGGCATAGGTTGTATACTTCCTCAAAAACAAAAGAATGCTTGCCTCTAAAATTGCCACCAAAATTCAACATATCTAGATCCTCCATCACCTGTTAGACACAAACAATAGAAGAAATGATTCTTTGAGAGGATTCTTGCCCTGCAGGCGAGTCAGCAAATGCATGCAACTGGCAGATATGCAGCAATGCGCTACATACACTGTTGGGGATTTAGGGGCTATTCAACATGCCTCTATCTTTAAAACACTTATAATCTAATGACTGTACAAATTAAATAAATAAAATAGCAATGCGAGGAGTAGCACATGGCTATTTCAAAAGGGATGAGACAAGTCATATAAACATAAGCACTGTGGAGATTGGAGCGGGAGAGAGATTAGGTTTGGAATGGCAAGAAAGGCTACATCAAAAAGAGTGCGGAGCTGGTCATTAAAGGATGGAGAGGATTTATACAAGTTTAAAGTACAAGAAAGTACAGCCAGGGGATGGCATTCTATGGATGAGACGTGGGAGTTGGAGCAGTATAGGCAGTTAAAGCAAAGACAGGCAGTGCACCCAGGCTGTGGATTCTGCCTCTTGTGGAGTGCACCCAGGAGGCTCTCATCTGCACGCTTATTACCAGCCCCTGAAGTACTCCATTATTTTATTAGTTCCCCATATAAATTATTTATCTAAGAGATTGCTGATGCTGACCAGCTCTGATAAGTAATGTCTTCTTTGGGAAATGCTGCTGGAGGGACTAGAGTCTCCTGTGACTGCCAAAACATTGAAAATCAATTTTAGTTCCTTGTGTGAGTGTGTATGTGCGAAGGTCTTAGAGAATGGGGGTTGTTCAGATGGTGGCTGCCCTTTCTAGTGGGTCTCCATCAGATCTCCAAATTAAATTTCTGGGGGCAACGTTAAAGAAGTCGCTTGGGATGCAACTTCTGGTGGTGTTTGTTATAAAGCAACTCATAATCACTTGACTGGGAGCAGCACATTAAAAGGTCACCTCATTTTATCTCCAATATGCTTCCTTTGAAAAAAGTCACCTTGCAGCCACTTTTGCAGAACAATTTGTTA
This sequence comes from Gorilla gorilla gorilla, assembly GCF_029281585.2. Taxonomy (NCBI): domain Eukaryota; kingdom Metazoa; phylum Chordata; class Mammalia; order Primates; family Hominidae; genus Gorilla; species Gorilla gorilla. The sequence continues at coordinate 47,713,875 of NC_073224.2, read as the reverse complement.
GTGTATTTACCTTCTCCTCGTCATTCAGGCTTAGCTTAGCAGTCAGAAGGAGAGCGTCACTTTTCAGCCTGTTTCTAAAAGCTCATAAAAGCTGTCCACAACTGCTTTTGCTTCCTTTACCAGCAAATGCCTCCCTTTACTACTCAGCTGCCAGTGTTTTCTTCGGTGCTCTATGGGGCTGCCCTGCTTGTTAATGATGGCAACAAATAATTGCCAATAACACGACCCTTCTCAGGAAACCTGAGCTATAGTCAGTAAAAATGTACAAAGCAGATATGTAGCCTGATGTGGGGAGAGCAGACATTAAATGAAGTGGGACGGTGGCTTGATTCACTTCACAAAATATTCTTCCATGTATGTGGCAGGCTTCCTTTGTGCCCTTTCAAATCTGACTCAACTTACAAAATTAAACACAAGTCACCTTTTCCTCCATCAAAATAGAGATAACATATAGATTTCACGAATCTAACAGCAGGCTTTGCCTGTGGAAGAACAATTAATGTTAACATAGGTGATGTACCCATTTGACCATATTGGGTATCCTGAGCCTTCAGCATCCTGGTCTCAAATATATATATAATGTATGTGTATATATACATACACATGGAGAAAAACGCAAGTAAGTTCACTGTGTATGTTCACCATGTGCACTGTGGCTGCCTCTGAGCTGCATGGGTGAAGTACATGGCCCGTGAGGACTCTTACTGGAGCTGAGCACCCTCAGACCAAGGCAGCTGGACCACAAGGGAAAGGCCGCCAACCCCTGGACCTTTACTTCAGATCTCTCCTGGAATATATGTATATATACATATATACACATACAGTATATAACAGAGATGAGGTATATATGAGAGACATGAGAGATATATGAGAAAGATATGCGAGAGACATGAAAGAGGTGAGAGATAAAGAGAAGTGCAGAGGGTGACAGAAAACAGGGGTGAGAAAGAAGTGAGACGTGAGAGAAAGGGGTAACAAAAAGGGGCGAGAAGGGAGGTGATAGGGAGTGAGGGGGGTTGATGGAGGTGCGAGAGAGGCGTGAGACAAAGAGATGGGTGAGAGGCGGATGATATATATACACATCTCCATGGTTTGGCAACGTATCTGGACAATTCTACAGACTTCTGCGTTCCATTCCATTTCGTGTAGCGCTTGCTACATACCGAGCATGAAAACACCTACAACACTTACAAAGCTTCCACCAGAAGCTATGTTTATAAAGCTGCCATCCTTTCTTTCTGGAATTTCCTGTACATAGAGACACATTTGAGCCCATATTTATGAGCTTGGACTATCTCCTGTGTTTTACAGACCATGTCATCATGGAGGTAACCTGAGATCTGCAGTGGACTTGCCTCTAATTCCAACTTGCGTTTTTCTCCATGTGTGCCTTGAAGTTAAAAAAGACCACTCAGAATTGCTTTCAGCTTCAATAGTCACATTCACAAAGACATTAAGGGGCTAATTTCTCTCCTGCATAAGAAGTCCAGAGGGAGGCTGCCCTCTGGTGCGGGGACCACCCACCCTGTGCTCCTGCACTGCCCCCTCAGTGGTCATCTGTCATCTGGATGGTCACAGGGAACCTCTACACCTCCCAGCTTCAGCTCTTAGAAGAGGGTAGAAGGGCAGTGAGCAAGGAGAAAATGCAAGAGCCGGATGAACCTGTACCCCTCCCCAAAGCCTTTCCAGAAGTTTCATCCAGTGACTTCTGATATCTCACTGGCTGGAACTGTTTTATTCAGCCACCTCTATTTGCAAAGAGGGACTGGGAAATAACTAGACTCTCTGTCACCCAAAACAAAGTCAGAGTTATAATACAGAAAACAGAGAGAAGAGTTGTCAGGCAGACAAGCTACAGTATCAGCCACAAACAGCAAGAATCCTTTTCTTTCTTTAGACACAAACTACAGCATGAAAATTAACATATGTTCCATAGGCTACAAATGAGAAATAATCACATTTCTTATAATGCCAACTAGAAATCTTCCTCCCTGTTTTTCTTCTGCTGGCCTTGCAGATTTCTTACAGTTGGTGTTTACTGTGGCCAAACCTAATTCATTCATTTATGAAGCTATCTCAGGCACCAGCAGAAGTCATAAACTATTCATCTCTGGAATGTTTATATTTGAGAAGGTCACAGTATTGAGTATATGTATACCCCAAGGCCTCCTCTCTCTGTTTGGGCCTCTTGTGGCCTAGGCCTGCTATTTTCCTTTAAACAGTGAAATGAGATGTACACAGCTCAAAATACATATTGGTGTTTTCCCACAAGCTCCAGAGAACTCCCAATAACAGGTGTGGATGCTCTCTGACTCTTGTTTCTCCTCTCCATCTCTCTAGCCCTCCCCACCGATTTCCATCATCTGCAAGTATCTAATGATTAAGACAACTTTACTCTTTGTCACCATTAAAACAAAACAAAACAAACAAACAAACAAAAAACACTGAACATTTCTGGGATCTTAACCTCAAAATGCAGAAGAGGGGAAATTTCAGCTCCTGGTTCTTTCATTCAGAAACCCCAAATAAGAAGGGAGATTAAAAGAGAGCAGTCCCACCTTTTCAAGGCATAGTGGGCCTGGAACCCCCTCTACAACACAACCCTTTGCTCATTTGCCCTTTAGAATGATGTTAGAGCTGAAATAGATATGGGCAGTCACGCACACAGGTGAGGGAGTTATGACACTCGTCCTGCTGGAGATGGGCTTTGGAGTGAAGACTGCCATGCCCCAGAAACATTGATTTATTTTCCATGGCACTTTAATTTGAATTACACCAGAGCAATAACTGATAAACATAACCGAACCTATTTTAACGTGAGGACAGTGACGTTTAACAGTGACAAACGCAAGCACCCAAAGCCAGGGTCACCTCTGATTACTGCTTGCAGTTTCTAGTTCCATAAAGCATAGTCTAGTTCCTCCCACTTTTCAGCCCACACTCAAGATCCCTTCAGGGGTCGCCTTCTGTCAGTAGATTTGGTTTTGTGGCAAGCCTGCCCCACCCAGCTCCCACTGCCGCCTGCTCCTCTGCAGCCGCTGGCTCTTGATCATCCCTGCCTACTCTCCCTGAGGCCTCCACTTGCCTGTCAGCTCCCAGAGTCCTGCGATGCAGCCCTCTTTCTACGTTGCTGCTACCACTTGCAGGCCTCAAAGTCTTGGGGGAGGCAGGTGTTAGGGAAGCAACTCTCCTCTTCACTGATAGAGGCCCACACAGTGCTTGGTTTGCATTCCACCTAAAGTTATTGACGTCATTAGCACAAAGGTTTGTGCTAGGAAACCATTTTACTGAAGGCTCACATGGATAACATCAGGGCAATGTCAGATATTCTGCATAGTACAGATCTAGAGCTACCAACACTGCAAGGCACACATTGCTATCGTTTGGATCTGCAAAGCCCACAGCCAATTCTCAATCTAGTCCATTCTCCCTTCTATTCACAGCAAGGAACCCACCAGAACTTCACTCCAGGGGAAATCTTCCTCACCACTAGCATCAGAGCAGACACATCAGAACAGTCTCTCTGGCCCCAGGGAGAATATGCTTTTACATGACTGTGGTTTTACACAGACACTTAACTTCCCGATTTTAGATGAGACCCTAGGCTATGGCTTTTATGACCCAAAAAAACCCCATTAAAGTGTGTTCCTAAACAAAAGAATACATTTTCCCCTGAGGTGAGGTAAATGCTGTGACTCCCCTAGAACAGAAAAAAAAAAAAAAGCATCTATATTTAGTTCCTTATTTAATAGTAAGTTCCCTTTCACTGAATCTGCCTTGGGAGCTGTGACTGTGTGTTCAGAGCTCCAGATTCCAATTCCAGTGCTGTGACAAGCTGTATGACTTGGGACAAACGCTCCCATTTCTTTAGGTCTTAGTCTGGGGTGGAGTTGTGGGGAGATAAATGATCTCTAAGACTTCTAGCATTAAAATTCTAAAATGTCATTCAAGACTTGGTCATAATTGAGAAATCAAAAACATCAAGATTCACATGTCTCAAAAAATATTTCTGGCTTGGGAATAAGGCTAAATTTGCCTACGATTCCCCTCAGGCAGAAGGGCAGGATTAGAGGGTTGGAGCACAATTGAATGCAAAGCTATTTCAGCAGCCCTGGGTTCCAGCTGAGAAGCCCAGCAAGCAGGCTTCTAATAGCCTCCACTGACCCCATGGAGAGCTGACTTTGCTCCCTGGGGGTGATATTGGAGAGCTGATGCCTTACAGGCAGCACAAGCAGGAATTTTATTATTATTGGTTTTGCAATTTGTTCGCATTTTGCTGTCATTTGCCTTGGCGGCCCTGGACCTCGACATTAAGATTTCGATTCCATTCCCCCTGGGGCTTCTGTGCTTTATGGAGATCGCTAGTGTTTGCCGTCTTTATTGAAGTTGGTGTACAGCCCCTGGCTGCTGTGTTGAGCATGATCAAATGTCATTTATGAAGTCCTCCTGCCACTGGAGGACTGAGAGCTGTGTGCCCCGTGCCTGAGCAACTGGAAGAGACAGGCAACCACAGAAGCGGACTTTCAGGTGCTGATAAATTACGAGGCTGAGGCTTGATTATTTCTAACCCTGGCTTGCCTGTTGTGAGTTATAGGTCACTTAAGTCTGCTCCAGTGAGTTTCTTCTGGCTGGGAGTGATCTTAGGTGCTGCCTGACAACTGAGCCATATTCCTCTGCCTGTGTCTTTTGCCTAGAATAAGCAGGCCACGAGAGGCAACACAAACAGAACAAGCAACAGATGTAGATTCTGAACAGCTTTCTCATCCTGGCTCAGCCATACTTTCACTGTGTAACCCTGACAAAGTCATTTCTCAGCCTCAGTTTACTTATCCATAGAGTTATCTTTTGATTAAATAATCACTGAGGATCATTGTATTCTAAATTGTTCTTTGTTACTTTGATGTAATATTTCATCCTGGCTTCATTTTGGATGCCCGACTCCTGACTTACGTGCATGCCCTTCTTTCTGAATCTTTCTGATTACGTTACTGCAAATTCTGTAATTTTGGTATTTGATCTTGGAATGATTGTGACCTACTCAATAACTTTTCTTCCAAGCTCTTTTTCCTCTGGTTTCTGACACTAACTGGAACTCCATTAATAACTGGAAATCCATTACATATACTCACTAAGGTCACTAATGGCCTGCATGTTGCAAAATCCAATGGACTCATTTTAGTTTCTTCTCTTACTTGATATCTCAACAGAAACCAATACAGCTAGCCACCCTTCTTTCTTGATATATTTGCTTTGATAATGTCATAAGCTCCTGCTTTTTTCTCAATCTCACTGGCTACTTCTCATTTATGCAACCTCTAAATAATAACTATCTGCCAACTCCCACGCTTATATCTGCAGGTCATGCTTCTGAATTCCAGATCCATACATACAATGTCTATTTAGCATCTCTGTTTACATGTCCTACAGACTCCTCAAATTCGTTGTGCACTGAACTAAACTCCTTATCTTTCCCCCACCTAAAATTGGCTTCTTCCTAGAGAGTTCAGGTAAATGGCATCTCAATTCATTCGTTAGCCCATGACAGTAACCTAAGAGTCATCCTTAACAACTCCCTTTCCTTCATCCAATTCAATGGTTTATACTTTCTAAATCTATCCCAAATAAATCATGTACTTTCCATCTATCTCCATAATCATGCCCAGTCCATGTCACACTTCTTCCAGGTGACCACGAAGGTGTCCCTGCTTCTAGGATTACTCCTGGTCTTCATTCATTCTTTTTACAGTAATTTATGTGATCATTTCTAAATACAAATCTGCCCCCCTCACTGTCCTGTTTACATTCCTTTATTGGGCTTCCATTGCTTTACAGATTAAAGTCCAAAGCCTTCTATGTGACTTCCAAGGTGTTACATGATGGGTGGATTCCTTTGGGAACACTGGCCTCTGGTCTTCTTCCAATTCTACAAATTTTCTGTGCCATTTATAGCCTTGCAGATTTGAAAGATGACCTTCCCTCTCCTTGAAATACAAATTTTCACCTGGCCACCTTCACCTCCTACTGACTTTTCATTACAAATCTTCCATCTAAATCAAGTGTTCTCTCATTCTCCCCCATAACACCTTATAATGTTTCTTCATACAATCATTGCTATTTTAAATTATACACAGTTGACCTTCAAACAACATAACTTATTGGTGTCCCAATAAGTTGGGACACCAACCCCCCACACATAGTCAAAAATCTGTATATAACATTTAATTCCCCCAAAATTTAACTGGTAACAGCCTACTGTTGACTGGAAGACTTATCAGTAAAATAAAACAGTCAATTAACACATATTTTGTATGTTATATGCATTACATACTGTATTTTTTTTTTTTTTTTTTGAGATGGAGTATTGCCCTGTCACCCAGGCTGGAGTGCAGTGGTACGATCTTGGCCCACTGCAATCCCTGCCTCCCAGGTTCAAGCAATTCTTGTGCCTCAGCCTCCCGAGTAGCTGGGATTACAGGTGCTTGCCACCACACCCGGCTAATTTTTTATATTTTTATTAGAGACAGGGTTTTGCCTTGTTGGCCAGGCTGGTCTTAAACTCCTGGCCTCAAGTGATCTGCTTGCCTCAGCCTCCCAAAGTACTGAGATTACAGGCATGAGCCACTGAACCCAACCTATACACTGTATTCTTACCATAAAGAAAGCTATGGAAACTGTTAAGAAATCATAAGGAAGAGAAAATATATTTACTTCATTCATTGAGTAAAAGTAGATAAATAAAGGTCTTCATTGTCTTCATGTTGAGAAGGCTGAGGAGGAGAAGCAAGGTGAGGGGTTGATCTTGTTATCTCAGGGGTGGCAGAGATGAAAGAAAATCCACATACAAGTGGACCTGCAAAGGTCAAGCCTGTGTTGTTCAAGGGTCAACTGTATTATTTTATTTGATTAGTTAATATTGCTCTCTGTATTTAGACTATAAACTCCCTGAAGGCAGTGCCTATGTGCGTTTTCTACTTCTCTCTATCTCTGATGCCTTTTTCTGAAGCTGTTATATATTAAAGAATCAATGTTGAATGACTTAACACATCCTAATTTCTGTTCATTCAATAGCTGCCTACTTGCTGTAACTCTGAACCTCTTGCCCTAGTTTTTGACATATTAGTTTAATTAACGTCTTTGTAGCAGGATGTTAAACTAGAAGTTTTATCTAAGTTGCAATTATAATGGACACCAAGTTCAGGTACACAATCAAGATGCCAACTTTCAGAGGAAATGATAAGAACCAGTGTTATAATTCTTAGATAGCCCCCGTCTTTCTGTCCACATTAATGATACAAGGGTTGAGAGAATGAATATGGGGAGAATATTTGTGATGAGCATCTCTTTGGAGATAGTGGTGTTATGAGCATTCCCTCTTGTCCACCTAACTTCAAGAGAAGAGTCACATGGAAATAATCAATGGGCCTCATATGTGTCCCTACAGTTAAATGGGGTTGGGGTACCTGCAGTGGGCTGATGTCTTATTGCCATTCTGGAAATCTAGAAAACAAAAGATAAGCTGGCAGCTGCATTGGTGGTAAAACAAAGAAGGGTTTCTTCTATGTTGACATGCTCAAAGTTTGACTGATCAAAGGATACCAAACAGAATCAGAATTAGGAGATTTAAAATGCTTTTTAAAATAGTTCACCTAAATGGCACTAAGACCTTAACAAAGAGAATCTGGAAGTAGACTGTTGATTTTTAAGGACTGAAGAAGAACAAAGTCAGATAGAGAAGCATATATCCAGATCAAGGAAATTCCAGATGAGAGACTATCTATGATGAGAAGTTTCCAAAGAGCATACAAAAGAGTCTCATGATAGAGACAGACAGACGTAAACATCTCTCAGGCCAACATCTCTCATCTCCTGTGACAGTGCCTGTAAGCTAAAAACTTCTCCACTCCTCTTATGTCTCCTTACATCCATACCACCTCCCATATTCCATAGTCCAGTTTAACCTGGGAGGGTCAGATAGAAAAAGAGAAGAAACCAACCACATCATCTTTCCCCAAGGCAGGAATCTCATCTGCAACATGCCACTAGCAGAAAAGAAAGTGAAAGAGTAAAATGTGACCTTTTGATGAAGCTGAAGTCTTTTGTTATTATTAATATACAGGAATGGACATTTTTAATTTCCAAACTGAGTTTGTGTTTGCAATTTTAAGTAAACATAGATTTTTTCTTTCCTGAAACTGACCAGAAAAGTCAAGCTGTTTATCCTAGTTTGTATCCATGGAAAGGCAGAGCCACTACCACTGAGCAAGTGTGAAAGAACAATAGAAGATAAATATAAAAGTGCTTTATGATCAAATCCCATGAGGCCTGACTATTCATAGTTACAGCAACATCTATAATGCTATGAGTAAATAACGCTTTTGAAGAAATAAGAGACGTTTTGTGCTTTTGATAGGTTCACGATATTTGAAGTATATTAGGCTACTATAGCAAAGAACCCTTCAAAATGTATAATACAAATGCACACACAAAATTATTTCTTGCTGGTTGGATGAACAGTTGGCAATTATTCAAGGACCCAGACTAATGGAGGCTATGCCATTGTCAAGATGTGGGTGTTATTCTTTATATATTCTCATTTCTGCCACCTTGAAGACACAATGAAGAAGACATGCACGGGAATTTTCAGAGGCCAAGCCTGGAAGTGGCACACGTCATTGCTGTGTCACCCTCCACTGGCAGGACTTCTATCACATAAATGCACCTACCAACAAGAGAGGCTAGACCCACAGTCTTTCTACCCAGGAAGTAGAAAGCATAGACTTCAGTGAGAACCTAGCAGTTTCTGCTGCATGGAGCATTATAAAACTGTAATTATATGTTGCACTGATGCTCTCTGGCCTCATCAACCCATGGATATAAATGAGATTACATTAATATTTATGTCCAAATTTGCAAAGACATGTATATCAACTGATTGACCATAGACCCTCAATGCCCCCTGTAAAAGCCTGTGCAGGTTGTTTGTGGGAGCTCCAGCAAGGTATTTAATGAACTCAAAAATAATTCCATTAATGTTATTCTATTATGACTTCCTTATAGCAACAACAAAAATAACACCAATAATAGCAAACGCTGAGACCTTTCCACCTGCTAGTCACTACTTTAAGCCTTTACATATATTTGTTAATTTAATCTTTAAATATTAGACCCATTTTTCAGATGAGGAAATCAAGGCACAGAGAGGTCAAGTAACTTACTGAAGGTTGAGGAGCTAGTGAGTGGCAGCGCAGGATACAAATCCACTCAGTCCAGCTCTAGAACTCCTGCTGGGTCTCTATATTCTCTATCGTCCCACACCTGGGTCACCAATATACTCTAAAAAGACAATAATGTCTATGATAAGGGTGTTGTCTTGGTCTGCTATCGTAACAAAATACCATTGCCTGAGTGCCTTAAACTGAAATTTATTTTCTCACAGTTTTGGAGGATAGGAAGTTCAAGATCAAAGTTCTGATAGGATTTGCTTTCTACTGAGGGCCCTCCTCCTGGTTTGCAGACAGCTGCCTTCTCACTGTGCCCTTGCATGGCGGAGAGAACAAGATCTCCAAGGTCTCTTCCTTTCATGAAGATACCAGCTCCATCAGATGAGGGCACCATCTCATGACCTGACATAACCTTAATCACTTCCTGAAAGGCCCTGTCTCCAATTCAGTCACATGGAGGGCTTAAGGCTTCAACCTGCAAATTAGGGGGAGACACAATTCACTCCATAACATGTATTATCTTCTAGTCCTCCCCACACCATAAATCCTAGAGCTACCTGAACTCCAGAAATAGGAAGAAAGCCCCTCTCCTAAATTCAGCTCTCTCCTTTACCTACTAGATCCTGAGCAACAATATTCATGCTTGGAATTTCATAAAGCTTCCCAAGAAAACTATCCTGCAGCTCTGTCTATCATGAAGATCAATTCCAGCTCTTTCTCTCAGTATAGCACAGGAAAAGAAAGCTTCCCTTTCACTTTCCCCATGTTTTCCCAAGTGTTCATGTACAAAATTCCTTCCTTTCCTTTATCTCCCAAATAGAGACCGTATCCACACTCCACAAATATTAACTCATGCACACAGGCTGAAGGAGAGCTTTCCAGACCCCCCCCTCCACAGTCTGATGTTCAGTGTGGTTAGGCTGGTTCCTTCCGTTACCAGAGGTCCTGGAGGATGCTTCCTTCACATATAGTCAAGTTGACCTGTCAGAGTGGGTGGAGTTGGGCACACAGCTTGTCAGTCATCCCTGTGTTGTAAATAAGCTGAACGCAGGATTCATCCCTCCAAGAGGAAATGAGGATATACTAACTGGGTGACCCAAAACAGAAAGAGACAGGCTATCTCGGACCATCAAATGAAGCTGTCATGATGCAGACAGGCTTCAGGGAAAATGGTGCGTGTTATCTAGGCCGTGTTGCCATTATGTATGACAGCTGCATGTCCTGAATTTTCTAGGTCAGTCCCGATTTCAAATATTCTATCACCTTGTCAGACCGTGTATTCCGAATTTGCATTTGGAAAATGTGGCCACTAAATCCTTAGGACACTGGATCAGCATATTAGTTTAGGGGGTTAGAATCAGCCTGAATAGTATTGATGAATATGTTTTAGAAAAATCAATCTTTCCTCAGGGGCAAAATTAGAGCTTATAAACTGAAGGCACCAGACCTCTAGAAGGAGGAAAATAATGACTCTAAAGCCAGTATGAGAGTTTCTGCGGCCCTGGGAGGCATGTGTGAAACCAAATAGGGTAGGACTCTCTTCTTCGGCTGATGGGGCAGAGAAACTCTGAGGGAGAGTGGCCTCAGTGCCTGCGTGTGGGTACCCCCTTACCTCCAAGAGCCTCCCCCTGACAAGACAGAATGACCTGAGATGCTGGGCAAGGAATTGGCCTTAGATGCAGGTATTGGGAGAGAAACCTAAGGCTCCATTATTAATGTAGAATTGCACTAACAAAATCTAAGACAGATCAGAAATGTGAACACACCATGATTTAGTATCCATCCCAAGGAGAGGTGACAGAGGAATACAGGATGGGTGTACACATCGAAAAGGGGCAAGGACATTGGAGATGATGATCCCTTCCAGTTTCAGTCTGAGGCACACTTGGTACATGAGCCCCTACCCCTGTACTCCTACAACTCCTCTGAGCAATGAATCTTAAAACCCTTTACAATTTAAGCGATTTACCAAAATTAGCCATCCATGGATACATTTATTCCCCTTGTCTTCAGGTAAATATAAAACTAAGGTTCTCTGAGACTATGGTCATTTTTGATATTAAAATTTCTATAGAGGGAAAAACCACCAGTATCAATGTCTTGATTTCTGACTAAGAAAATGCTTTGTGTTGTCTACCACAAGTATTTCCTGCTTTAGGCAAAACCCATACCCAGGGCCTCTGTGAGCCTAGATAATTTTTGTGTAAATTAGAAAAAGTGCCTCGACCTCCAGGTGGCACAGCCCTCTTTCAGGGAAGCAGGTTTGGGAACAAAGTGCAGACTGGGCTGCAGAGCCACCTTACCCCGTGTCCGTGTGCTACCGTGTGTTCCAGGTCTGCCCACGACCTCCCGCCCAGGTCTCATGGTGGTGGAGATTGTCAACTGGTCACAACCCATGCTTCAGGCATTTGTAATAAAACTTGCCAAATCTGAAGTAATTTAAAGACAGAATCAGAAAACTACCTCCATAGAGATATATGCTCTCCAGATAGAGAGCACCCACAGGTTGAACTGTTTCATACAAAAGTCAATTGTTTTTTAAGACCCCAGAGCTTTAGAGATTGTTGATGTTTCTAGAGTTACCATGGATGCTACAGGGACCACAAGGAAGAATAGGGTACATTTTTTTCTCTTGAATCAGAACAGTTTTGTATGAGTGATAAGGTAGACATGCCTAAAAAGCCAATAAAAGTGCAATGCTGTATAAGTTTAAGTGTCAAGTGAGTGGAATTGAGATATGCTGCAGAAGTTCAGAAAAGAAGAGAACATCATGGGCCATAGGACTCACAGAGGCTTCATGAAGAATTCAAATATATAAAATGGAGAAAGGAAGGGAAAGAATGATACATTTGAACAAAAATTGTCTAGTTTCAGGTGCAGAGGCAGTGAAAGGCAAAGAAGATGACAAGAACAAAACTTGAAGGTCTGAATTGAACCTGGGATCACAGTCAATGTTCTTAGAGAAAAAAGTGATGAATATTGTGTATGCATATCTGGGAAGTAATTTTTTTTTTTTTTTTTGAGACAGAGTCTCGCTCTGTCACCCAGGCTGGAGTGCAGTGGCGCGATCTCAACTCACTGCAAGCTCCGCCTCCCGGGTTCACGCCATTCTCCTGCATCAGCCTCCCGAGTAGCTGGGACTACAGGCACCTGCCACCATGCCCAGCTAATTTTTTGTATTTTTAGTAGAGATGGGGTTTCACCATGTTAGCCAGGACGGTCTCGATCTCTTGACCTCGTGATCCGCCCACCTCAGCCTCCCAAAATGCTGGGATTACAGGCGTGAGCCACCGCACCCAGCTCTGGGAAGTAAATATTTAAAAGACAACATTTATTTACAAAGTCAGCTAGAGGAACTCAAAACATCAGAGACTTAGTAATAGAACAAACACAAGTTCAAAATCGGGCTCCACTCCTCATGAGTTACATAACCATGACATGTTTCTTAAACTCTCCAAAACTCCATTTCCTTATTTGTAAAAATAGAAATAAAAAATGCCAGTTCTCTAAGATAATTAAGGAGATTGAAAGCAATACAGAATATATGTGTCTGCCATATAGTAGGTGTTCAGTAGCCAGGAGCTCTTGGGATTATTTCAGCTTCAAAATCCTCTAACTATGAATGACCTGAAGGTAAAATAATCAATTTTATCTTTGACTTCTAAGACTACTGCAAACATCAATGGCTTCTATATGCATCAAAAATAACCAATTGTAAATTGTAATGCAAGATGGACTCTTGTCAGGGTTCTTGGTTATAAACAACAGAAACTGATTCTGGCTATCTTAGGCAGAAACAAAGCTTATTGGTAGGGCATTAGGTAGTCCACTGCATTGACTAGGAACAGGGGTTCAGGAAGAACCAAGGCAAATAATGTTCAGCCAAGATCATGCCAAAGGCAATTGGCATAGCACACCACCACTGACACCACCATTGGATGCCCACTACCATGCTGCTGGACTGCTCCATCCCAGCAATTGTACCACCATGCCACTGAACAGAACTCTGGCCTCCAGGCACCTGCTATGCCAAAAAAAGTCTCTAACTAACCCTTTGACTTATTCTCTTAGGGTTTACAATCTGACAGTGACATTTCATTAACCAAGCTTAAATTATATGTCCATTCTCTAGCTACCCAGGGTAGGAAGATAAAATGCCCCCACTACTTTATCTTCTGTAGTGAGAGATAAGTAGGAAACAGAGGCCCTCCTTTCCCATGCCTTGAGATTCTCCCAACATAGAAAAGGAGTATGGATGGCAAAATAGCAAAATTGCAAATGTCCAGTGTGCACTAGCAATCAAAATCTGCTAAATATACATGCACAAATCTGAAAAGAAATTAAGCAAGACCTATAGAAGAAAACTATAAAACTTTCCTCAATGAAGGGGAAGAGTCTAATATTAATGTCAAGGCATACCATGTTTCTGAAACAGAAGCATCAATATAGTGAATATGTCAATCCTCTCCAGATCTACAAGTTCACTAAAATTTTCTATCAGAATTACAAGAGTTTTTATTTGTTCATGTTTTTTAAAATTTGACATTTCTAAAGTTTATGTATAAAATGATTTATGTAAAAGAGCAAATAAATTTTGGGAAAAGAAAAACAAATGAGTGTTTGTCATACAGATATCAAAATATACTATAAACCTACAACTGTATGGCATGGTATTGAGCCAGGAATAGATTCATAAATAAGTAGCAAACTAGCACTCAGTCATTATACAAACAGACATTTAGTGTATATAAGAAGATATTTCAGATCAGTGGGGAATCAGGGATCAGAAAACCTTTTCTTTACAAGACAATATTATAAATATTTTAGACTTTGTGGGACAAAGTCTCTGTTGCAACTACTCAACTCTGCCACTGTAGTGTGAAAACAGCCATAGGCAATACTAAACAAATAGCTGTGTTCCAACAAAACTTTATGTACAAAAGCAGGTACTGAGCAAAATGTGGCCTTTGGACCACAGTTTGCCAACTTCTTGTGTAGACTAGTCAATAAATAGTGTTGAAATTAGCTTTTTGGAAAAAAGTCTGAACTCTCCCACTATGCACAAAAATAAAATCCATTTCAATGCAAGCATCTAAATGTGAAAATGAAAACTATAAAAGTATCAGAAAAAGTAGAAGACACGGAAACATGAAAAAAATTAACAGATGTGATTAGATAACACTTTAACAGTTCTATACTCAAAAGACTGAAAGTAATTATAAAACACCAGGAAAGATTGGGAGAAAATATTTGCAATGATTGTATGAAACAAAAGATTAATATCCAAAATATATAAATCACACCTACAAATTAATTTTAAAATATATAGACTAAATTTTTAAAAATACGAACAGGAAATTCACAGAAGAAATCAAATAGCCAATGAAGATTAAGTGGCTCAGCCTCACCAGGAATAAGAAAGAGGGCAGCCAGGCATGGTGGCTCACATCTGTAAGCCCAGCACTTTGGGTGGCCAAGGTGGGTGGATCACCTGAGGTCAGGAGTTCGAGACAAGCTGGCCAACATGGTGAAACCCCGTCTCTATTAAAAATACAAAAATGAGTTGGGCGTGGTGGCACGTGTCTGTAGTCCCAGCTACTTGGAAGACTGAAGAAGGAGAATTGCTTGGACCCGGGAGGCGGAGGTTGCAGTGAGCCGAGATCGCACCACTGCACTTCAGCCTGGGTGACAGAGTGAGACTCCATCTCAAAAAATAAATAAATAAATAAAAAATAGGAAAGAAGTGAAAAATGTATACGCTTTTCTCTCTCTCTCTCTCTCTCTCTCTATATATATATATATATGTATATATATTTTTTCTATATTAGCAAAAAAAATCAGCATGGGCGAGAATACACAAAAATAGACAAGCATGTACTATTTGTGAGAGAATGAGTTAACAAACTAATTTCTAGAAGACAGTAATATCTAAGAAAATTTTTAAATACATACCCTTTGACATAATAACAGTACTTGTTGGGATCAACTCTAAAATGCTTGCATAGGTGTACAAAGATTTCTTTTTGCATAAGTTTGTTAACTTACGTTTACTTGTAATGGTGAAAAACTAGAAATACTAACTGCAGACCAAAGGTGGAACAACTAAGAATAAGGTAGACATATTTGCTGATGTAAGACACAAATCTAAGAGAAAATAGCCAGATGGAAAACAATACAAATAAGAATTATAACACAGCATGAACTCATATTCTTAAAAAAAATTTATACATTAATAGAGAAAATCATTTTTTAAGCAGGGCTGAAAAAATTCCCATAGTAGTAGTTACTTCTTGGAAAGGCGGGGCTCCAGGGAGGTAAATGTTAATGTTTTAATCTATATGTATGTCAGTACTGGAACCTTTTCCAAGATCTACTGTAGTTTATCAGGGAGGAACAGGACCCATCTCCAGCAGACAAAGCTGCCTGCCAGTCCCTTGCCCTTTCATTTTCCTATATGCCTCTTTCTCACATCGGCCAGTGTGTCTTTTAATTTTGCTTATCAGTTGTTGTGAGTTGAATTATGTCACCCAAAATATATGGTCAAGTCCCAATGCTCATACCTGTGAATATGACCTTATTCGAAAATAGGTTTTTGCCATTGTAATCAAGTTAAGATGAGGTCATGCTGAATTGGGGTAGGCTCTACAAGAGAAAGGAGAAGGATATTTTGACACAAAAACACAGAAAAGACACACCGATAGAAGATGACCATGTGATGAGGGAGGCAAAGATTGAAGTGCTGCAGCTGCTAGACAACGAACTCCAGGGGGCACTAGAAGCTAGGAGAGAGGCGTGAAACAGATTTTGCCTCAAGCCTCCAGGAGGAAGCCACCCTGCTGACACCCTGATTTTGGACTTCAGGCCTCCTAAACAGTAATATAATAAATTTCCATTGTCGTAGCCACCCAGTTTGTGGTAAGTCAGTACAGCAGTCCTAGAAAACTAATACAACGGCGTTTACCAAAAACTGTGATTTTTGATCCACCATCCAGTCTGTGCATGTTATCTACAAAAAGAAGAGCAGCCAAAATGGTGTCTGATAATTGACAATTATCAGATATCTGACAATTATCAGACACCATTTTGGCTGCTCTTCTTTTTGTAGATACACATGCACAGAGTAACAAGTACAGGGTAACTATTACCCTGTTATGAATAGGGTTCAAACAGAGGTAGGATGACTACCAGCTAGGGTATTGTATGAGAGATTCCTGCACTGAAGGGTGGACTAGATGCCTTCCTAATGTTCATAAACATAGGAGTCCATGAGTCTCTGTGACAGAACAGCATTGTGCTTAAGAGCAAGGATTTGGAATGAGAAAAATCTGGTTTGGAATTCTGGTTTCACTACACACTAACTACCTGACCTTGAAAAAATTTCTTAATTGCCAAGAGCTGAAAATAATAATGCGTTGTTGTTGTTGTTGTTGTTGTTGTTGTTGTTGTTGTTGTTGTTGTTGAGATGGAATCTCGCTCTGTCGCCCAGGTTGGAGTGCAATGGAGCGATCTCGGCTCACTGCAAGCTCCGCCTCCTGGGTTCACGCCATTTTCCTGCCTCAGCCTCCCAAGTAGCTGGGACTACAGGTGCCTGCCACCACGCCCAGCTATTTTTTTGTATTTTTAGTAGAGATGGGGTTTCACCGTGTTAGCCAGGATGGTCTCGATCTGCTGATCTCGTGATCCACCCTCCTCAGCCTCCCAAAGTGCTGGGATTATAGGCGTGAGCCACCGCGCCTGGCCAATAATGCTGCTTTAATGCATCAACATTCTTAGATAAAAGCAACTGACACTCCCTAATAATTCAAGAACAGAAATGTGTTAAAGGAATGTGTTAAAGGATATTGTATAGTTTACTGGAAGCACCAGCAATTCAAAGGCTGCCACTGAAGTCTCCAGAACTAGTTATAGTTACTGCTGTTGCAGCCACATGATACTAACTAGAAAAGATTTTTTTGGTAGCTCGTCCTTTTTCTTGTCAGTATGTAAAGTGAATGTCTCATTGGTGGAACCCAAGTCGTGGGCCCATGCCCTAGCTGCTAATGGGGCTGGAAATTGAATGATAATGGTAGCTATTATTTACCGAGTATTTAC
Organism: Gorilla gorilla gorilla; assembly: GCF_029281585.2. Classification (NCBI taxonomy): domain Eukaryota; kingdom Metazoa; phylum Chordata; class Mammalia; order Primates; family Hominidae; genus Gorilla; species Gorilla gorilla. The sequence goes on along the minus strand of NC_073224.2, from coordinate 47,696,563 downwards.
TATGTGCCAGGCACTTTTGTTGTATTTGCATTTATTAATTCACTTAATCCCCACAAGAACTCTGTGAAATCAGTATGTCACCCCCATTTTCACGATGAGGAAACAGAGGCACAGAAGAGCCAGGTAACTTAACCAAAGTACCCAGCAATATGTGCAGAGCTGGGATTAAACCCTAAATTATCCAGCTCCAGACCCTGCCATCATTGGGAATACTCCTTTCTGCTCTTCATCTGGCATTTTCAACATTGACAGAGGTGGTCACTGACCACTTCAAAAAGCAACAGATCTTCAAACATAAAAAGAGGATTCAGATTCTGAATAGCAAAATAAAAAAAAAAAAGAAAGAAACACAAATGTTTATTACCTTTGTCTACAACTTATCTCACAGAGCTGTCACATATTAAAAGAACAATGTGACCGGGTGCGGTGGCTCACGCCTGTAATCCCAGCACTTTGGGAGGCCAAGGCCGGTGGATCATCTGGGATCAGGAGTTCAAGACCAGCCTGGCCAACATGGTGAAACCCTGTCTCCACTAAAAATACAAAAAGTAGCTGGGCATGGTGGTGCACACCTGTAATCCCAGCTACTCGGGAGGCTGAGACAGGAGAACCGCTTGAACCCGGGAGGTGGAGGTTGCAGTGAGCTGAGATCGTGCCACTGCACTCTAGCTTGGGTGACAGAGCGAGACTCCATCTGAAAAAAAAAAAAAAAGGAAAAGAACAATGCATACCTAATGACTAACACAGTGACTGGTGCAAAGCATCCCATCAGTGGAAATTGTTTTTGTAATAATTGTTTTGTAATAATAGTTGCTATTACCACGTCCTTCTTGACTTTGACCACCTACTTCTGGGCTGCTTCTGCCAGTTGTTACTTATTCTGGTATAGCTCTACCACTCACTCTCTGACCCCAGGCAAGTGACTTCACCTTTCTGAGCCTCAGTCTTCTCATCTGTAAAATGGAGATGTGTTTGGAAAGGGGCAAAACTGTGTTCTTTCCAGGATCCTTCCAATTTTGATGTTTTTCAACTCAGATCTTCCAGTCCCTAATGCCCAATCCCTTCCTATGGAATTCTGTAATTCTTATAATTCATAAGTCACAATTTCATTCCAGGTTACATGCCACCTTCTACTGTTCTATAATCATTACCAGTTGTTTCCTCCTGAAATTGTGTTGCACAAAATGGCTTTTCAGAACATAGTGTTTTCTGGAAAGTAAATTGATTTTATACATAAGAGGTTTGTTGTGGCAGTCCTTTATGTGCACACACACACACACACACACACTCAATCACTCATCATCTGATATGATGCTCTGGTGCCCAGTCAAGCCAGGGCCGTACAAGGTAACTTGGTTAAGAAAGAGAAGGAGGAGTCTATCCTCAGTTGCCTCAGAAAATGTCCTGAAGTTTTTCTAGAAAAATGACAAGTTCCTTCCTCCTTTATTAACAAAAGGGACCTTAAAGGTATTGCATCTGCACGTCTCTTGGAACAGCCTCTTAGAGTTCCGTCCCAACATCCTCCTCCATTTTCCCCCCTTATTTTTCATATTTGTTTCCAAGATAGTCAACCAGCAAGGGTTCCTTTAGTTTTCATTGCCAGATAGGATTCTTAGAGTGAAGATATTTTTGCACCTTGGTCACTGCAACTTATCTTGTAACTTTTAAATTTTTGCTTCCAAAAAAAGAAACTTTCTGACTTATTCATCTTTAATCTCAAAGGTGCTTTCTGCTCAACATCTTTTCAATTTACATTTATAGTATTTTTATTCTATGTGAGACAGTAAGATCTTCAAAGGCTGTGCATTCATTTTTCATATTCAGGAAAATATCCATCATTTTTCATGTTATTAAATAATTAACAGGGCGAATTCTCGTACACAGTAACTACCTTCTGAGATACGCAACTCTAGCCCATTTACAGATAAGAAAAATGAGGTTCAGAGAGTAACATTACTAGCCAAAGGTCACACAACTAGGACCAGGTCTGGTCAGATGAAGACCTGGATTTTCAGCCACCCTGCCCAGTGTGTTGCCTGCTGCACCCCAGGGGCTCCCCTGATGTCACGTGGATGGAAAGGATTGTGTTGCAGACAACTGACTGGTGTGTGGACAGCACTCAGGCTATTCTGCAGTTGGTTACTCTGCAGCACAGGTTGGTGCCACTACAACCTCAAGGCCTGCTATCCCAGCTGGGCCCTCAGCACTGCCCAGTAATCTTGCAATGGTCTCTAGCTAGTTCCTGATCCAGTTATCCCCTCGGGGGTGCCACCCCAGTCATTCTCAGATGCGCCTTTGCTTATGTCATTATGGCGAAAATGCAAGCCTCCAGGCAACTTCTCAGCTCTCTCCTCCGCCTCCTGTACACAGATCTCCACTGTGCTTTTTCATTCTTCCTTCTGGTTTGCTGTCCATGCACAGTTTCTCTATTAATGTTTTAGATCGCATCCAATTTTACCACTCATGGATGTTGCTCCATCAATTATCCCTATTGTTTACTCAACTTCTCCCTTTATAATGGTTTTTATTCAGCAAACAAATACCCTTGAATCTCTCCCATTAAAACAAAAGCTCAAACAACACAAATCAAAACAATACCTTCTTGCTCAACCTTCCTACCTCCCCACCTCCCCTCCTTCCTTTTATTACCTCCTTGAAAGTGTTAACTACATCAGCTGTTTCTAATACCTTATAAGTTCTAATTTCTCACATTCACCTTCCAATGATAACTCTCTCTGAATGTTGATCCTCCTTTGGACACCAAAGCCCACCATATGACTAAACTCTGTCTTTTAGAGACTTAACACTGTAGAATTCTTATTGAAACTTTCTCTCTTTTGACATCTGTTGAGATAACTCTTTTCCAGTTTTCCTTCTACCCTGCTGGCCACACTTTGGTTTCCTTCCTGGACTTCATTCTTATCCTTTGTTCTTCTCAGCCTTTACACTGTCATTAGGTGATCTCACTCATAACCATCTAGGAACGATAAATCCAAAATCCATATACTCAGCTCAAATTGCTTCCCTGACACCCTTATAGCCAACAACTATACTGGTATATATTTCAGCATTCTTCTAGCCTTACATTCAAAATATCCCCTAAAGAATTATTTTGCCTTAGTTGCTGCTCTTGCATGTGTTGCTCTGATTATATTCACAATCTTCGTAAATGGCACCACCCTACAAATAATTTCCCAAAGCAAAATCCTTGAGTCCTCCCTCGTCTTTATTCTACATACAAACAGTTCAAGCTGTTTATGTCCTACCTCTTAATATCTTTTTAATACATCTGCTTTCCTATCTTTAGCAACTGTTACTTTATTCTTGATCCCATCTGGATTGCTGCACTAGCCTCCTTACCCATCTCTCAACCTCCAGTCTGGCCTCTTTCCAACACGTTCTCCTCCCTGATGGAGTAATCTGTCCAAAATATAAATCTAATCCCGCCACTTACCCCTATTAAAATCCTTCAATAGCTCCCTTTAGTTTTCAAGATAAAGTTCAAACTCCTTAGCTTAGCACATAAAGCTCTTTGTGATCTCTCCCCTGAATAATACTCCAGCTTCCTTCCTCCCTACCCCACTATTCTACCTTGCACATCCCTTACTCCAACAATACTGAAGTACATGCGATTCCCTAAACCCATCGCCTTAGTCCGTTTATGTGGTAAAGCAGAATACCTGAGACTGGCTAATTTATCAAGAACAGAAACTTACTTCTCATAGTTATGGAGGCTGGGATATCCATGATCAAGGTGCTGGCAGATTAGGTGTCTGGTAAGGGCCACTCTCCACTTTTAAGATGGTGTCTTCATGCTGCATCCTCTGGAGGGGACAAATTCTACGTCCTTACATGCATAAAAGTGGAAGAGCAAGCAAAATCAAGTGCTGTTTGAGGCCTTAATTGCTTTCACAAGGGAAGAGCCTTCATGGCCTAATTACCTCTTAAAGGACCCAACTCTCAGTAGCATTACATTGACCATTAAGTTTCAACACCTGAATTTGGAAGGGACACACTCAAATTAGAGTGCCCATCATGCTAATGAATGCTTGCATGTGAGTATACATGCTGTCTTCCATGCATGCAATGAATGCCCTACTTATCCCTGCCGAATCTTCATCCAGTATATCCAGAGTGCCCCTAACCAGTGTTAAAATTCAGCTTAAGGGCCACTTCCTCCAGGTTGTTCTACCTGATCCTTTAATTTGATTTACATTTACTTCTCCTGTGGTCCTGTAGAAACACTAGATCTTTTTTTTTTTCCTGAAAGAATGGATGGTTGAATAGTTGAGTGAATGAATGAATGAATGCCTTGACTCTTATTCATTTTACATCCCCATTACCTACCACAGTCCCAGGCACATACTCAGTAAGAGTTTGTAAAACTGATTTTACTTGAGGGGTGCTTTTGTGCAACTAATCAAAATTATAGCATACCTTCATACATTCTTCCCCTTTATAAATCCTAAATCTAATCTAACAATGCATGTAGTTCATCTTAAGGAGTACCCTAAATAAGTGTGTGTATGGATCTATATTTATACATGGCATGGATTTCCTCTGCTTATTCTCTAATAAAAATAGGGAATTGCCAGGATAAGAGTCAGGGCCCTTAAAGATGGTATTCCAATATGGTAAGGAGCCAACTAACGTCGAATAGTGGAAGTTTGCTGACAGGGCCCTTCTATTACTTTCCCATGCATGCTGAGACTCTTGACTGCATGGATTTTGGAGATCCTGGCAATGTGGGACAGTAAAGCTTTTCAATAAAAACACAATATGCCAGCCAGCTGCAAATCCTACCTGCAATTTCTTCCCTTCCTTCTTCAATCCCAAGGAAATACGTCAGTGGATGCTGTCAGATCAGAACAAGCCATTGATCTATAGGGCGTGAGGGAAGGCTAGAATTTTGATGTCACAGATTCTCTCTATATAAAAGCTGCTCCTTAGTAAATGAGGTGCCTTGGGAATTCAGGCTTCTTGGACGAATAAACACCTAAAGGAGTAAAAGTCACCAGCATGCCCTGCCTTCACTCTAGGCCAATGCCTTCACAGCTAGCAGTAATTTGGGCCTAGAAATCAGTGTTTATATAATTAAAGCCTTTTCTTTCCATCACCTTGACTTAAATTCTTTTCCTGAATGTGGTTTTATTTATAGTGCACAGTTGAAAGTAAGAGGCCCCATTGTGTAATAAAAGAAAAGTAGATTAAGATATGAAAGACCTGGGTTTTAGTCCTAGGTAACTGACCAAATATCCCCTTCTCCTTTCTCTTGGTGTTGGCTTCTCCATAAGTAAACTGATTAGCCAGATCAGGAGGCCCAGAGATGGGACTCGGGGTTTAACCTGAGGAGATTTAACATGAGGCCTGTGGATGGGACTCAGGATTTTGTTAAGTCCTAGAAATTAGATGTAAAATTTGACACATACATTCATTTTTTCTACTAGGAAGAACTGTAGTTTTTGCCAAATTTACAAGTGAACCTAGGGTTTGCAAAATTTATGAAATGGAGGGTTTTACTATGTCTTAGTCCATTTTCTGTTGCTTATAACGGAATACCTGAAACTGGGTGCTTTATAGAGAAAAAGAAATTTACTGCTTACGGTTTAGAGGCTGAAAAGTTCAAGGTTGAGGAGCTGCACCTGGTGAGGGCCTTCTTGCTGGTGGCAACTCTCTGTAGAGTCTCGGGGGAACACAGGGTATCACATGGCAAGGAAACTGAGCATGGTAGGTCAGGTCTGTCTCCTCTTATAAAGCCACTAAGTCCATTCCCATGATAACTCACTAATCCATACACCCATTAATCCATTAAGCCATAAATGGATTAATCTATTCCATTAAGACTCTGCCCTCATGACCCAATCACCTCTTAAAAATCTCACCTCCTGGCTGGCGCAATGTCTCACGCCTGTAATCCCAGCACTTTGGGAGGCCAAGGTGGGTGGATCACCTGAGGTCAGAAGTTCAAGACCAGCCTGGCCAGCATGGTGAAACCCCATCTCTACTAAAACTACAAAAAATAAATTAGCCGGGCATGGTGGTGGGTGCCTGTAATCCTAGATACTCAGGAGGCTAAGGCAGAGAATCGCTTGAACCTGGGAGGTGGAGGTTGTAGTGAGCCAAGATCACAACACTGCACTCCAGCCTGGGTGACAAGAACAAGACTCTGTCTCAAAACAAACAAAACATACACACACACACACACACACACCCCTTACCTCTTAATGTTGCCACACTGGGGATTAATTTCTACATGAATTTTGGAGGGGACAAATATTCAAGCCCTACATAGCATACTAGATCTCAGCATTTGTACTTCTTCGAGGCAAAGTGAGGAAACTACCGAAGTTAAGGGGAAGAAGTTAAGAGACTTGGGTTCAAATCCTAGGTCTTCCACTTGCTCCCTTTGTCTTTTGAATGGGTCAACTTACCTCAGTGACTCTATTTCTTCATCTACAAAATAGCAATAATAATAGCTCTCTCACATGTTGTGAAGCTACCTTCACATGTTGTGAAGGGTAAGAGAAATAATGCACATGAAAAAAAAAAAGGCTGGTATGTCAGAAATGTTCAAGGAATCCTTGTTCAATGAATATCTAAAGAATCAGAACATTGAGAGCCACTACTTCGTCTCCTGCCCCAGAATTCTTGCCATCTAAATTCTTACTTTCCTGGGTGTGATCGTGAACCGACGAAATCTTAACATTGTTTTTCTTCAGGAAGGTGAGACAAGAAATAGACCTACGTGATTAGCATGTTTCCACACAAATGGAAATCCATTTGAACTAATAGAATCATTCTAAGTCTTTAAAAGAAAGAGACAGGGTCCAGGCCAAGCGTGGTGGCTCATGCCTGTAATCCCAGCACTTTGGGAGGCCAAGGCAGGCGGATCACAAGGTCAGGAGTTCGAGACCAGCCTTGCCAATATGGTGAAACCCTGTCTTTACTAAAAATACAAAAAAATTAGCCGGGCATGGTGGTGTGCACCTGTGGTTCTGGCTACTCGGGAGGCTGAGGCAGAAGAATCGCTTGAACCCAGGAGGTGTATGTTGCAATGAGCCGAGATCACACCACTGCACTCCAGCCTGGGCAAGAGAGCAAGACTCTGTCTAAATAAATAAATAAGAGATGGGGTCCAGCTAACGCACCTAATTTTTGACCTGAAAATATATATATATATATATATATATACCTGAAAAAATATATATATCTTTTGTGTATCTTATACAATCTTTAAATCTTTTGTAAAATCATATATATATATATATATATATATATATATATATATATATAGCCATTTCCCTAGATCCTTATTTTAACATCATGTCTGTCCACAAAACCTGGTAATACCAGGTTAATATTCAGGGTCAGGCACTGAAGGGTGTAGGTTTGGAGATCGCATGGGAGAAGTGGCCTCAGACTGACAAGAAGTTTGCTGCACAGCTAGCTTGCACTGCATTAGACCTAGCAAACCTATATACTTAGAATTAGCCAATAACATCCCACCAACACCTGTGCCCATGTCACCAAAAGATTGGCTGCTTTACTGTCAACATCTTTCTCTGTCTTAACAATCACCTCAACCTAAGTAGAGCTCTTTTGTAAAATCTTTTTTCCCAAGGAACTTACACATATTTTTAAAATTACATTAATCTTCAATGCATTGTTATCTTTTTTTTTTTTAAGAGACAGGGTCTCATTCTGTCGCTAAGGCTGGAGTACAGTGGTGTGATCAAGGCTCACTGCATCCTTGATCTCCTGGGCTCAGGTGATCCTTCCACCTCAGCCTTCTAAGTAGCTAGGACCACCACCTAGCTATTCCACCACACATATTCCACCACACCTAGCTAATGTTTTAAATTTTTTGGAGATGGGGTCTCTCTGTGTTGCCCAGGCTGCTCTCCAATTCCTGGGCTCAAGCAACCCTCCAGACTTGATCTCCCAGAGTGCTGGGATTATAAGCATGAGCCACCATCTATCTTCATTTTATAGATGAGGAAATGAAGTTTATGAGCATAGTAAGAGATGGAATGGATATGAATCCAGGTGTCTCAGACTCGAAAGTTTTTAAACTAAACCCTAAGACCTCAAGACATATTGATTAATAAAATATGGCCCTTGCTCTTGTGGACCAATGAGAGACACAGATATGTAAACAGAAGACTATAATACAGGTCCTATGTCTCTCGCTTTCCAGGTTGGATGTATGCAAAGAGGATTTGAGAGCAAGGAAGTTCCCTTATCTAGAGCTGTTGGCGAAAGAGAAGTGTATGTAAAACATAAAGTTGATGAAAGGCCTCTTTTAAGAGTTGAGTCTTTGAAGATGGAGGATAATTAGTCCAAAGAAGGCAGGCCATGCCACACAGAATGATGAGCACATAAAAAAGCACAGAGGCAAGTGCAAGACATCAGGGAGCCCAAACTCACAAGTCACTTAGATGTAAGTGTTCTTGGCGATATGGAGAACTTGCAAAAAGCCCCACATTCTCTTAGCAGCCTTGAGAGATGGGAGGCTGCCCTTGTGCCAAGAATGAACTTGTGATCTTAGCTCTGGTACTCAGGAAAGCGATAAGGGCTTTGGGGACCCCTGAAACTGGTTTTTCACTCATTTTCTCTAACCCAGACGTCCCAATCTCAGCACGAAAGGTTACAATTTCCCTGGGAAGAAATTGTGCTGACCTCAGGTTTTCACAAAGAGTGTGGTATTTCTGCTTGGCTGCACAGCCTGCTGAAACACTGCTAAAAAAGCTAGTGAGCAAGACGTCCCAAAAGCAAGCAGCTGCATAGGAGGACTGAGCAGAAGTTTGCTTGTGGTTTATTCATCTCAAGTGAGGAAGACAAGGTGACTACATTCTGAGAAGTTGTAAATGCTCCAGGGACTGGCTGCATTTTGCAACTCAGCTCCACCAGTGCCCGCTTTCTCATCCAAAGGAGAGGGAGTGTTCACTGCACAGCTGAGAGCATCAACAAGGAGGGGCTCTGGGGCCAACAAAAGCAGTCCAGGAATAAGGGTCCTGATTTTCTCTTTGTATTATCAATTATTTGGACTAAGAATTTTCAGGCTTTCATTTGCCCCTCTGCAAAACAGGAAAATATTTCTCACTACAATAGTGTAAATTTAGATGTCATAAATGTTTTCTAAGTATTTAACTGTTGATTGTTCTCAACAAAGACAATGAATAAATGTGGTCTGGATTTCTAGGAGTTGTAGAAATTAAATCTGATCTTACACTATTGATTAAATTTATTCAGTAGTTGAATTGAGAAAGCCAAATAAGCCAGAATATTTCCCATTGCATTTTCCTAACCCTGATTATTCATGGAACAGATGCTCCTTGCTCAACCCATATTTGCTAAAGGCATATACATTCAAGTTCAACTCTTTGGGGTTAACAAACTCTTCTTTTAAAAATAAAAATCTTATGAAGAGGGGAACATAAATTACTAATCATTTAGTATGATTATTTTACTCAACTTAGTGCCCCTCCATACCACTGATGGCATAGAAACAAGAAGAACCTCCTGATGTGAAAAGGAAAAAAAAATGTTTACCAAGGACTTCTGCTTCTGACTATAATGGAAAAACCAAAATTAGATTTGTCTTCCTGCCTTAAACAAAATAATAACAACAACAAAACCAGACTAAATACACACACACACACACACACACACACACACACACACACACACACACAGATTTTCAGGCCGGGCGCGGTGGCTCATGCCTGTAATCCCAGCACTTTGGGAGGCCAAGGAGGGCGGATCACCTGAGGTTGGGAGTTTGAGACCAGTTTGACCAACATGGAGAAACCCCATCTCTACTAAAAAAACAAAATTAGCCAGGTGTGGTGGCACATGCCTGTAATCCCAGCTACTTGGGAGGCTGAGGCAAGAGAATCGCTTGAACCTGGGAGGCGGAGGTTGCAGTGAGCCAAGATCACACCATTGCACTCCAGCCTGGGCAACAAGAGTTAAACTCCATCTCAACAACAACAACAACAACAAAAACAAAAAGATTTTCGATCATTGAGCACAGGTTCCACAGGACTGTGAGTTCTCAGAGAAAACAATAAATAAATGAAGTGGCTCATATAATTGTAGAATATTACAATCTGAAAGCAATTTCTAGGCTGCTTTTCAGGGAAAGTGAAACCAACAAGGGTTTGATGTTCTTGCTGAGTTGAAGAGATGGAGACTGAAATTAAAGGAGACCAAGGTAGCTAGAAGTTGGAAGAAGGAGATAGTAGAGGAGATATTTACAGAGCTGCAGAGCTCTGAAGAAAGGGTCCCTGAAGCCTTTGGCTGAGACCTGCTATGAGTATGCATGTAAGAAAATAACCTGAAGCTGGAAAAGAATCACCAAAAAATAGAAGGCAGAACACTATCTGGAGATCAAATGGGGATGAGAACAATTTATTCTTGCACCAGTCAGAATGGAAAGACTTCTAATATGTGAGATGCTGTATAAATTCCTTGAGTAAAATTGCTTTAGTAGTGGAACTAAATTAGCACTATACAAAAGTCTGCTCTAAACCTGGCCTAGAAAGTTAAAGAGCAAACCTTATAAAAATCAAGCTAATCTGAAGTAACTTAAGTAAAAGCCAAAATAAAGTGTGATGCTCTTTAAAATAATACAACAAAATCCAACAATCCAACATAAAAAATACATAATATCTGCATTCAATCAAAAATGTGCAATGAAGTAGAAAAATATGAACCGCAACCAGGAGAAAACCTAATTAATTAAAGCAGACCCAGAAATGACAGGTGATAGAATTAGCCAATAAAGATGTTAAGATAGTTATCATAAAAATGCTTCATAAGCTCAAAAAGTAAAAAAAAAAAAAAAAAGACATAAGCATAATGAGAAGAGAAACAAACTTTCTGTGTGTGTATGTGTGTGTGTATGTGTGTGTGTGTGTATGTGTGTGTGTGTGTATGTGTGTGTCCACACAGAACTTCTGGAGATGCAGATGTAGAAGTTAGAAAACTTTTGTCTACTTGGGTTATGTTAACTAATCCAAAAAAGTAAAGAAAAGAAGAGAGAAGGAAAGAAAATATTTTTACTTAACTGTAGAGAAAGGAGATAAACTAGAGAATTTCGAAGAACTGAACAGTTCTTACTCCAGTTTTAAGAATACAACTTAATCAGGTTTGACAAATATTACAGTCATTACTACTATCACAATCATGACACAGACAATTTTTATACACCCAAAAGTTCCCTCATGCCCTTTTGCAGTCAATACTGGCATCTACTCCCAGTGTCCATCAAGTGATCAACTCTCTGCCTTTATTATTTTGTGTTTTCTAAGATTTCATATAAATGGAATCAAACAGTATAACAACTTTTGTGTCTGGTTTCTTCCACTCAGCATAGTGCTTGTGATATTTATACACATTATTGCACATAATAAAAGTTTATTTTTTAAATTGCTCAGTAGCACTTAATTTTATAGAGATGAAAAATACAATATCTGCAATGAAAAAGACATTGGGTAGAGTTCACAGCAGATCAAACAGAGGAGAAGAAAATATTAGTAAATTTGAAGATATAGCAATATAATCTGTCCAAATAAAGGAGAAAAGGAAAAAATTTTAAAAGAAGAGAACAGAGCATCTGTTTGTAGAACAATGTCAGTGTGTATAATAGCAGTCCAGGATGGATAAGGAGAGGGATAGACAAAATGCTTAAAGAAATAATGGTCAACATTTTCCAAATTTGAAGAAAAATATCAACACATAAACACAACAAGCTCAAAGAAACTCAAGCAGAAAAATGTAAAGAAAAGCATACCAAGGTGCATCATGATGAAATTTCAGAGAAACAGTGATAAGAAAACCTTAAAAGGGCCGGGTGCAGTGGCTCATGCCTGTAATCCCAGCACTTTGGGAGGCCGAGGCGGGCGGATTAGGAAGTCAGGAGATCAAGACCATCCTGGCTAACATGGTGAAACTCTGTCTCTACTAAAAATGCAAAAAAAATTAGCTGCGCTTGGTGGTGGGCCCCTGTAGTCCCAGCTACTTGGGAGGCTGAGGCAGGAGAATGGCATGAACCCAGGAGGCAGAGCTTGCAGTGAGCTGAGATCGCGCCACTGCACTCCAGCCTGGGCGACAGAGTGAGACTCTGTCTCAAAAAACAAAAAAAGAAAAAAAAAAAAGGAAACCTTAAAAGAAGCTGGAGAGGAAAAAAGATGCACTGCATAAAAAGTAACAAAGGTAAGAGTTACAGTAGACTCACCATCAGAAACCATACACATAGAAGATAATAGAACATTATGTTTTAAGTATTGAAAGAAACAAACTATCGACCTAGAATTCTATATCCAGGAAAAATGTAAGTAATGAATGAAGGTGAAATAAACAAAACAGACAAACAAAAGATGACATAATTTATTGCCAGCTACCTGAACTATAAGAAATGCTAAAAGAGGGTTTTCAAGAAGAAAGAAAATTATATTAGATTTAATCTACTGAAAGGAATGAATAGCACCAGTATGTGGTAAATATGGAATTAAATATAAATAACATTTTATTTCATTTTACAATCTTTTAAATAGTTGACAAGCTAAAGCAAATATAGTAACAACATAATGTATGATTGTATCATAAGTAAAAGTAAAATAAATGACAAAAATTGCAGAGAAGACAGGAGAGGTGAGGGAACTATAACACTGTTAGGTTCTTAAACTACACGTAAAGTTATTTACTTAAAAGTATAATGTGATGAGTTAAAACTGTATATTGCAACTCTAGAGCAATCACTAAAATTATAAAACAAAGAACTGTGAGTAATAAATTCATAGTGGACATAGAACAAAACTATTTTTAAAATTTAATTAACCCAAAAGAAGACAGAAAAAGAAAGAAATAAGAACAAAGAACAGATATGACAAATAGAAAATAGCAAAGTGGTAGACTTAACCCAACTATACGGATAATTACATTAAATGGGTCAACCTTTTTAGTCAACAGGAAGAACTCGTGAGAATGTATAAAAAAGCAAGACCCAATTATATGCTATCTATAAGAAACCTATCCTGTATATAGAAACTTTTGTAGGTCAAAAGTTAAAGGGTGAAAGACATCCTATACAAACACTAGTGAAAAGAAAGTTTAAATTACTACATTAGTACAGACATACAGACTTCAGAACCAGAATTTTAACCAGGAAAATGGAAGAATAGGTTATAGTTATAACAGGGTCAATTTATCATAAGGACATAATTTTTCTAAATGTATGCATATAACAACAGAACTTCAAAACACAGCATGCAAAAACTGATAGAACTAAAAGAAGAACTACAGAAATCCACAATTATTGTTAGAGACTTCAACACTCTTCTCTCAGTAATTAATAAACTATCTAGTTACACACGCACACACAAATTTAGGCATATAGAATAGATGAACAATAACATCCACAAACATGACCAATTAACATCTATAGAATACTCTACCCAACAGCAGTATAGTACCCATTTTCTATGCAGACATGTAAAAACATTCACCAGATAGACCATATTTTGAAACATTTATCAAATATTTTCAGAAAATTAAAAGCTTGTGTTCTCTGACTATTGCAGAATAAAAATGGAAACGAACAGCAAAGAGCTAGCTAGAAAGAGCCAAATATTTTAAAACAAAAAATACAGTTCTAAATAACACGAGTAAAAGAAGAAATTAAAGAGAAAATCAGAATATATCTTTGAATGTATGAAAATGAAAGTGAATATATCACAATGTATTTGTGGGTAGAACTTTATAGAAAAGAAAGAAGCCTTAAATCTATTATCTAAGTTTCTGTCTTAAGAAACCAGACAAAGAAGAAAATATTGAAGCCAAAATATCAGAAGAGTAAAACTAAAAAAGATGAGAACGGAAATAAGTTAGGTTGAAAACAGAACTTCAGCAGAGAAAAATTCAAGAATCATAAGCGGACCCTTTGAAAAGATCAGTATGATTAATATGCCTCAGGTATTGAACTGTCAAATACAGTAGCAACTGGCCTCGCCACATGAAGCTATTGAGTTGTAGTCAGAATAAAGTAAAATATGCTGTAGGTACATACAGCATTTTGAAAATTTCTAGAAAAAAATATGGGAGAAAATCTCTGTGTCCTTAGGGTAAGAAAGGTATCCTAGGACACAAAAAAGGCCAAACCACAAAATTTAAAAATTGATAAATTAGATATCCAAATTTTAAAAGTTTACTTTTCAAGCTTTTGCTCTTCCAAAGAAAATTTTAAGAAAATATAAAGGTAAACTGCAGAGGAGCAGGAATATTTGCAAAAAAAAATTGATAAAAGAGGTGAATCTAAAATATATTTTAAAATTTTTAATGGTTATTAGAAGATAACAGAAGACAACCCAGTTTTAAAATGGGCAAAATATTTGAAGTTATTTCACCAAATAAGGTATAGAGTACATATAAGCATATTATAAGTTGTTCAGTATAACTAGTGAAGAGGAAAATGAAAATTAAAACCACAATGAGCTATCAGAATATACCCACTAGAGTGGCCAAATTTAAAAGACTGAAAACACAGAGCGCTGGTGAGGGTGTGGAGCAACTGAAACTCTCATACATTGCTGATAGAAACACAAAATGTTGCTGTCACTTGGGGAAACAATTTGGTAGTTTCCTATAAATTTAAGCATATGCTTTTTAACACAACAAAACCATTCCACTTTGAGATTCACCCAAAAGAAAGGAAAACATGTATGTACACACAAAGACTTCTCATGAATGTTTTAAGTAACAGCGCTTCAGCCAAAAGTCCCCAGTAACATACCTAGAGCTGAACAAGCTGAGTTTATTACTCATTGCAGTGAGGGAGAGCAGATACCGTGGGGAACCTTGGGTGTCTCAGTAAGAGGGCATTAGAAAGAAGCTATTGCAGGATTTGGAGTTTGCTTGGATGATTTGTTGGGTTGGCTAAGGAAGTAGGAGTTGACTCTAGATTGGGGATCTCAGAAAGAGAAGGAAATTCTATGATTGGGTAATTCAATAAATCTTTTCTAAGGGAGCATGCAGCTGCAATTAGTAAAGATGTAGGAGTTATTCATTTTAGCCAAGAGGGGATGTTTAGTATTTTGTGGATGGCACAATGACATTGTTTCTGTTTGTGCTTAGACAAAATTATGAGGTGGGCTTATGAAGTGGGTTTGTTTTTGCTTCGTTTTTATCATGGTCTCAGAGTAACCATATCTGAGTTTAGATTTTGTGAGATTGTTTGCATCCAATAGGAAAATAATTCAACCTAGCTGTGAGCCTCAGGCCAGCTTTCAAATGTCAGAGGATAACCTTTTTCTTTTTTCCTTTCAGTCAAAAACTGAAAACAATCCAAATGTTCATCAACTGGTGAATGTATAAACAAATTGCGATGTAGGTGGGAACTTTTGGGTATGTGAAAATGGTCTATGTCATGATTGTGTTGGTAGTTTTGATTACAAACATTTGTCAAACCTCATCAACTTGTACTCTTGAAGTTGGTGAGTTTTATTGCATGTAAATTTTATCTCTATAATGCTGATTTAAAACATATATATTTACCCTACTTTTAGGGTAAAAAATGGTTCAGTTCTTAGAAACATTCTAACCTATCTCTTGCTTCTAAAGGTGAGTAAAAACATGTCAATTCCTTCTAATTAGTTAACCTGCCCCAAGAGTAGAGAGAAGTTTTCTAATACAGAGGGGGACAAAGTTGCTTTCTTAGTGGATCTCCCCAGTTGTCAAGGGACACTTTACTACTTTTCTTTCCCCAGAATTGACCCTGTCAGTGGCCCCAGTATTCCTATTTTCATGGCCACAGCTCTAAGTATCCCAGATATGAATATCCTGGCTCTGATGAAATAAAGGTCAGCAAACAAAACACTGGGAAATTATCTCCCTTCTCTTGACTTCAGTTCTTACCCTAAACAAAGGGAGATGGGTGGGTAACAAGGATTTTTCATGGTACTTCCAGCTCTAAAAGTTTACTACACAATGCTGCCTTAGATATGCAGTGTGTATTGGTGTGTGCATGCATAAATATGTTGTTAATAATGTGGGTTGAACAAGAGAGAGGTGGACGCTACAGAGTTGACAGATTATTTCATCTAGTTAAAACAGCAGAAGTCTGAATGATTTATGGGAATTCTTCAGAGTGTATAATGCTTATTAATTTCATAAAAATGGTTATTGCTTATAATAATGGAAACTACTTACTAAAAATAAGATGGAAATATCCTTAAAGTAATAATTTGATTTCAGCTCTGATTCTTCTCATGTTAACTTCTCTGGCCAAAACTCAGTTTCTAACGCTAGTGCTACCATTTGACTCCACCAGAGGGGTCTACTCTGAGCCCCACAGTTTAGCAGGCTCCTCTCTGTCCCACTCTTCCAACTGCTCTTCACCCCATGGAATGAAAAGTCCATGGGCAGAAAGGACATGCCTACCCAGTGACTGTGGTTTCCCTCCCACCTCATCTATCTAGACCACACTCAGAGTACCTAGACCCCACGATCCCCTGCCCAATCAGCTTGGAGTTCACTGCCAGCAGCTAGGTAGGTTTCCTCCCAGGTCTTTCTGTTTTCCCATGCCTCAGGTTGAGGGGAAGAAAGAGGTTTGGTGACGAAGATTGGACACAGCTTGATTATACAGACTGTGGCCTTCACATGCATGCTCACTGAGGCCCTTGTGATGCAACTCACAGACAGCAGTGGGAAGAAAAAGAAGGGTCATAGGTCAGGGACCAGGTGTCCCCATGTCCCCATGCTACCACGTTCAGCAACAGAATTCTGAGGAGTCTAAGAGTTCTGCATGCACACTGGGGAGTAAGGCTGTTACTTAGGTATAAATGTCAATGTAGACATTTAGAACATAACTTATTTAACAGTTAGTTGGTTTGATTTAAAATGTTTAAATAGGTAGACATATGGAATATGAGCCTCCATTTGGTACTTTTGCCTTCGGGTTCTGTAACCATTAGGAGCAGGCCTGTTCAGAACCAGTAGACAGGTTGAGGGTGTTTACTTGCTATAGGCAATGTGCCTCAGCCTGGGCTTACATAGAAATGTCTGAAGTGCACCATCTCTGTGCCATTGACTCCCTTCCTGTTATTGAATGCAAGAATTTAGACCATGATTTTCAATGCTCTGAGTCCCTTCTATTTATCATTCCACTTAATTTAAAACAAAACTAATAAGTGGAAGGATTCTCATTATAAGCTCTGATTAGTGGTATATTTAATATATACTGACCTTAATTTTCTACCACAGAGATTAGTTTAGGAGAAAGCCAAGTCTAGCATGAAAAGATTGGGGAAGGGAGGTGTTTTCAAATGAGTTCAAAAAAAAAAAAAAAACCATTAAAAGCAATTTTGAGCTGTACCAGTTAAATTGCTAGCCAGGAAAGGGGGCAAATAAATCAAACAGAAAACAAGCAGATAATGAAGTACTTGGAGAATTTATAGGATACAACATTTACCAGAAATAGAAAAAATACATAGGTAAAAAAATAAAAGCAAGGCCTATTCAGCTTCATAAGGCCAGCTTTGATTAGTTCTCAGGCTTTCCACTGGAGAGAGAGAAAGGGGTGTGTGTGTGTGTGTGTGTGTGTTTGCACGTCTGCACACGCAGGCATGTGTAAGGATGAAAAGGGGCATGGGGGGAAAAGTCCCTGCAAACAGCTCCTTGTTTTTTGCAGAAAGTAACCTGACCCATCAGGTTATCCCCCATGGTGGTCATATTTTCATCTAGCTCCCTTATTAGGAAACAAAATATATCTCACAAGACATTCTCAGCCTCCCTAGAACTTCTGGTGTCATCAATTTGCCTTCAGAGTCCTGCAGGGTTAAGAAGAAAGTGTGGAAGTCTTGCTACAGCAGAAAGATTTTATGATTAACTGTGGGGTTGACAGGTGTCCAGAATACCCAGTAATCTTGACATTCTGATGTCAAAATAAACTTACTGGAAGCAGGTATGTGGGTTTAAAAGACATGTCCATATGGTGTCTGCTTATTTCACATGAGGAGTCATTTTTATGATCTATAGTGTGTTTCCAAAATACTTAAGCTGTGACTCAGAGACCCACTCAGACTGGGCAGACCAGTGCCAGTAGCCCACAGGCTGGGAGCAGGTCCCTGGCTGGGCTAGATCAGGGAGAACAGGCAGAAAGCCTTTAAGTACTGCAAGATCCTGTGTTCTACTGGCCTCATGGGGCATTTAAAAACCATGACACATCTCATTAAAATCAACTTTAATTTGATGGATATAAGATTTTGTGAATGCTATTAATCCACTCAACCACTGAGTGTAATCCAGTGGGAAAGCACCAGGCAGGGATCAGGAGACTTGGCCCCATCCAGCTGAGTAGGTCACTTGCCTTCCCCACCCCTGCCACCTACCTAGGGCTAACTTTACATGACACTGAGGCATGCCCCAGGAATTGAAAAATGAGGGAAACAAGAATAGCTGTTGAAAATGATTAATTTCACGCAAAGTGTATCAGAGTAGAAATCTTTAAAATGGTCTGAAAGGGAGTCTAATTTCCTGGATAGTGTCCATTTAAAAGATGAGCAATGAAAATATAGAACACAGGGAAACAGAGCCATCCATCTGAGTACTGCTCAGCGGAGAGAGCGCTCTGAAGGGTTAATGGGGGTTTGAGGCACCTGGCAGGTGGACCCCTATGTAGGGAGGCGCTGGGCAATATTAAACCTGGAAGACCCACAGACACTTCCTCCTGAGGCTAAGCTCCACAAGAACCCTCCTAATTACTAGTTGGCTTCTCATGTAGCTTATCTAGAGGAAGAAATTATGTTGGCCAGAAAATGCAAGTGTAGTGTCACCTTGGAAGTTCTAGCTGAAATTGTGCGCTAGGCTGGGCGCGGTGGCTCACACCTGTAATTCCAGCACTTTGGGAGGTCAAGGCAGGCAGATCACCTAAGGTCAGGAGTTCAAGACCAGCGTGGCCAATATGGTGGAACCCCCTCTCTACTAAAAATACAAAAATTAGCCAGGCGTGGTGGCACACGCCCATAATCCCAGCCACTAAGGAGGCTGAGGCAGGAGAATTGTTTAAGCCTGGGCGTTGGAGGTTTCAGTGAGCAGAGATTGCGCCACTGCACTCCAGCCTGGGTGACTGAGCGAGATTCCATCTCACAAAAAAAAAAAAAAAAAAAAAAAAATTAAAAAATTGTGTGCTAATAAAAATTTTAGTCTCCTGTAAATTTATTCTGACTTTACCATTTACTAGCTGGGTGTCCTTGGGCATGTTACTTTCCTCTAAATCTCAGATTCCTCATCTATACAAGGGAAAAATACAACCTCACCATTCTCCTGGGTTTGCTGTGAGAGCTTAGTGATTAAAGCATGTATTTAGCACAGTGCTGGGCACATAGTATTGTCCAATAAGTGTCAGCTAGTACTGTCACTGTGTTCTTTTCCCTTCCTCTTTTTCTCTTCTGCCTGCTTCTTATCTTTCCACCCATGTACGCTCCACCTGTCTACTCACTCATCTACCCAGCCCAGCCAGCCAGCTAACCATTCAAGTAAATTTAGCAGTCATTTACCATCCAGTAAAATGTTTTAGGGACCAGGGAATGGGCTAGACACTGAAGCTTCAAAGATAAATTATACATAGTTCATTTCCCCAAGGGCTCACTCTCTTCCAAACACTGGAGGCTGCTATCCTCTAACATAAAGAACATGTAATAGGTGCAGCTGTATTGAACACTTTGATGTTATTATTGATGGTGAGTATCAGTCTCCGTGGTGAACTCTAGGATACAGATAAAATTGAGTCTCTGAACCTGTAAAGCTGAGGGATGGTCTCCAAACCTTAATGAATTCAGCACTCTTATTAAGCCTTTTAGAAGCCAGGCCTCTCTTGGTGACATTTCTCTGTATTTCCTTTTACTATGATTCCTCCGTGACAACTTCTACACTATGCATTATGATTCAAAATGTTTGCACATGACAAAATCTGGCTTTAGTAGAATATTTGATGTTGGTACCATAACCCTTTAGGCCAGACTGTCCAAGTCCTATGGATAACATATTTCCAAATGTCTATTATTCCCCTTATGTAAGTTTTCCCTTAATGCTATTTTCATCCCTGCCATCCCTGGCCCCCTGCCCAGGAGATTAGAAACCATAACACAGCATCTATTCACTATAAGGTGCTGTTGGGACTGAGAGCATTTGCCTTCCTGCAACGATATTAACAAACTCAAAAGTCCTTGAAGAAAAATGTTTCAGTGGTCACCACCTTTACTCGTGTTTCCACCTAGACTCTCTGAAAGACAGGGTGGGAAGAGATTTCCACAACTATAAATGGATTTGAAAACTCAGTGAAGAAAAGTATCTGTCTCTATGGAGAGCCAGGGTGACATGACAGATAATTAGCAGGATGACCTGTTTCTCTGAGATGGGAAGCTTAGCCATATCAAGGACTTAAAGTCCCCAGTCCTTCTTATATCCCCTAGTGAATTCATTCTCTGCAAACAACCAGCTCTGCCAACTGATAGTGACTTTCACCTTGAATCCTTCAAAGTCACCTTTCTTTGAAAATCCCTTCACTATGACACAGAATAACAATAGCTTTGCTATCTTGGCTGCAATTCATAGGGTATGTTGGGTTGGAAGTGAGTTGAAACCCAGAAGAACTGACCTGTCCAACAGGATCAAGCCTTGAATATGGATGTGCCTCATATACTGTCTTTCTTCAAGAGCAATTACTCATTTTCTCCTTTAGAGTATAGAGCCTGAGCAACTAGAGAGTTTTCCTGATATATATTTAAGTGGGTAGAGAGTTTAGGGCAAAGTGGGAGAAATGCTTCTCCACTGGTATATTATGCTGAAATATTTTTTGTTGATGTGCAGTGGTGCTTTGTGTAAGAGGAAAAGAGATATATGTGCTGAACAGGGCAATGGCTTAACAAAGGGGCAAGTTGCCCAATCTATTTCCTGAGACCTGGGCTGATGGCTACTGAATTTCAAGGGTGTTATTACTTGTAATCCACAAATGCTCCCCTTGACTAGCCTTAGGGGCCTGTTTTTAAAATAAGCCTCTCAGAGTAAATTGGCATAAGTAGAAAATTTGCCCTTAACTTTCCTTCCCAGTAGGCAGTAATTTCACTTAAATTTCCCATAGTTTTTACTTACATATTAACCAGTTATCAGGCTCTAGGAGGAGGAAAAAGCTTCCAGAGAAATTCACAGGAGAGGCCCAGGGTAAAGGAGAACCAGGAGATCCACCAGAATGGAGAAGCTTGAGAGGACAAGCCCCTGCCACCGAAGAGCTGCCACTGATTCCGAAAACTGAATTTAAGCTGATTCTCTTGAGCAGTTCCCAATCCTTTTTCCTTACTGTTCAGTCTTGTTCCAGAAGTAGCAAACAAGAGAGTGCCAGTGTGTCCTTTCCTATCTCAGTATGCTTTAGGACATCTCACTTCATCAAAATAGCATAGGCCTCATGTAGCTTAGAGGGCTGAAACTGGCATGCGGCAAATCAGGTGAAGATTGGTGCCATTCAGGTGTCTGCTTGATGCCCAAGCCATAAACATAGAGGGTTTCATCTCCGCCAGGCACAGCCTATAAATAGGGCTGGCTATCTCTTTCCTCCCTATCTCTCCACCTTAGTTTTCTTCTTACTCTTTTTTCCCAATAGCAGTAATAATAGCTAACATTTACTGAACACAGTTCATGTTAAATGTGTGCTGAGCACCCGACATACTACTTCATTTAATATACCCAAATCCTATAAATGCTATCATTTTCATCATCATCATTATCATTAAGAGGTTTACGGACTTGCATAATTACACGGAAGAGTTAGGGTTTGAATCCAGGTAGTTTGATTCAATGTTCACGTATTTTACCATCTCACCAGTTCACCTTAGCTCTATGTAGAATGTTGAGTCATGAGAAAAAGGGAGCAGTTTAATTATTCTGGAAGATGTAGGTTTGTTTAAAGCATTGGGTTTTGTGGTAATAAACTAGAGGAAAGTAAACTGAATTGCAGCATGAAAAATGTAGGTTAGCAATAAAGAAGAACTTCTTGAAGGCAAAGAATATTTAAAATTGCCATTCCATTATCTTTTTGGATCGGTATAAGTCATGAGAAAAAACATTAATACATATGTTTTCAGAGTTGTTTAGGTAGTCACTCCTAAAGCAGAAAATCAATCACTGGCACTTTCCAGACACATTAGATTATTGGTGAATGAATTTCTAGTATTAGTGTTTCCGGCTCTGTCCTTTCACAGCACACGCAGGGAAGTACTCCCTTAGCCCATTAGTCTGCCACTTTTTCTCATTCATCTCTGTGCTTTTGGTTGACTGAGAATTCTTAACAAATAGAATGGCTTCCCCTAACTGCCAGTTCACAGATCAATTGGTAGTGGCTGCCTCTATTGCTGAACCGAGAAGAACTGGCAAGCCAAAAGAACGCAGGCTCTATTTCCTCTGTCTGCCATGGACCAAGGAAGAGTGCATTTGCCAACTGTGCGGAGCATAAGTTGCCTCCTTTAGAATGTGCAGAGAGCAGATGATGGGGCAATGAACACGAAAATGAGTTGGGGGCCTGAGGCAGCATGTTGGTGGAGTGTGGAGGGAAGAGCTTTGGGAGCCAGACAGACTTGTGTTGAAATCCCTCTAAATCACAAATTAGCTCTGTGACCTTGAATAAATTATTGAAGCCTCCTGAGCCTCGGTTTCCACATCTTAAAAAGCATCCATTTATATCTACAAAAAAAGGTGTGCAATGAAAGTGACTATTTATATCGTTTTTTAAAATAAATGTCCTTACCTGATTTTAATCATAATCTGAACTCATTTTATGTTTCTCTATGTATTACTAAATTCCTCCCTCTGTTGTAGTCAAGCTGGGCCACTCAATGTGGTACTTTTTTGTTGCTTTATCTAGAATATTTCTCTCACCCCACAAAATCCCCTCCTACTATCATCTAAATTCCATATTGTCTAAGAAACTTTCCCTCGAAGAGTCTCACCCACCTCTCACCCTTTTAAACTTCAAAAGCACACAAGATTCTTTGTAATCCAGCCTCCATTCACTTCCCCAGGCTCATCTCCTGCCACACACCTTCCAATTTAGGCATCAGAAATGCCAAATCACTTACAGTTCCAAAAGTTACTATACTGCTTTTTGTGTCTGATTTTTGGAACTGGTTTCTTCGTCTAAAATGCGTGTCGACTGGTGAACTCCTACTCATCCTGAACTTCTTATAAGTGGTGTCACCTCCTCTACATAAAGCATCCCCTGAAGTCCTCTCCCTCTGGCCTACCAAAACTCATTACCCATATTTCTGCATTAATTTGGCAGCTTCTGCATTTGTTATCATTGCCTTCATGATACAATGTTATAAATCACTTATTCACATCTATCCAGATATAAACTTTGAGAGTAGGAGCAATGTAGCATGTTTTTGTTGTTGTGATTTTTTGGTTTTGTTTTGTTTTTTGAGATGGAATCTCCCTCTGTTGCCCCGGCTGGAGTGCAGTGGTGTGATCTCAGCTCACTACAACCTCTGCCTCCCAGGTTCAAGCAATTTTCCCTACCTCAGCCTCCTGAGTAGCTGGGATTACAGGCACCTGCTACCACACCTGGCTAATTTTTGTGTGTTTTTTGTTTTTTTGTTGTTTTTTTTTTTTTTAGTAGAGACAGGGTTTTGCCATGTTGGCCAGGCTGGTCTCGAACTCCTGACCGCAGGTGATCTGCCCACCTAAGCCTCCCAAAGCACTGGGATTACAGGCGTGAACCACTGCACCCGGCCTGTAGTTGTGTATTTTTTATGGCCAGGCTCTAGTACAGTGCTTGGCATACGTTAAGGAGGGGCTCAAAAACATTTGAAGACTTGACCTAAATATCACACATATCTGAAATGCTATTTTGCATTTGATTATATATTCTCTTAGTCTGTTCTTATGCTTATCTGTCTAGACTTCTCAATAGGTTGTAAGTACGTTGGAGGCAGAAGCAGCCTTGGTTTATACTTGAATCTCCTAGAGGGTGAGCATTTACTAGATAATTATTTGTCAGGTGGGATGATGCAATAGATAAGAGAATGGGAATGGATTTGCAGCAAGAAAGCGAGTGGATCCCTACCCCTCACAATCATGAGGCTGGCAACAACTCTTCCAAACACACAGAAAAAAACACACAGGGCTGACCATACATTTGTCCTTCCTAGACAGCCTGGAGATATTATTGATAAGGTCAAATTCATACTTCTGGATAGATCAGGAGTAGAAAGAAAGAACACATTCTGAAGTTTAATTCAATTTTTATAAACCTCTCCCTAATTCCCTCTTAAAGGCCATTGTATAGCCCACTAGGGAAAGGTATTTTGCTTTCAGCAATTACACATATTTTGCAAGTGCTAATCGTTCTGCAGGAAAAAAAAAAAAAGAAGGCAGAAGGGGAAAAGAAAAACAAAGAAAAGTGAGAGAGGGGAGAGCTGGTTTGAAGGGATTTTATCTAATTTCATTTTAATTAGATCCTTTTTCTAACTGAGTTTCTAATTTTTCAATTAGCAATTAGCAGCTGCAACTCATTCTGAGCATCACGAGGTGCCAACGACACTAATTACACCACAGGAGTAGGAGGCTGGAAATGAGAAATAAAATTATCCATGAATGTTATTAGAAGAAAGGAATGATTACTCTCCGTAATAATATACTGATGTGAGCCTAATTAGATTGAAGGATTCAGAGGGAAAAAATGAGATTTAAAAATGGATCACATTTAGATGCCTTGAGGTCATAATTTTGCTATAAATATTACTTTAGAACATCACACTTGAAAACAGGTTTGCAAGCTTGATGATGTTTATGTCAGGTTGTTCAGCAATGACCCACATCCCTAGTATACAATAACCCAAAACATCAATGACTTCTGAAATACCAATACTCTTCCTGTAAAACGTGTCTGAGATTTCAAAAATAAGCACTCGTGCACATGCACAGACATAAACAACGCAATGAAAATAAGACCCAGGCACTGGGAAATACCGAAGCCAAGATGCCATTTTTGGCATTGTAAATCAGGGGTGGAGTTTTTAGCCACGAAATGAAAAGCCGTGTGTCTGTAGTTTCCCATCTGTTGGTTCAATTAGTTTCCTTCCTCCTATGACAGTGTCGAGCCTGTGACTGTGTTTCAGGGAAGACAGGTGCAAGCTGATGGCTCCTCCATATCTAGAAGCTGCTGATTTGAAACACTCTAGTCAAGAAAAATGTAGCTTTCTATTAGCAAAGCAGCCACACAGACCATCCATACTCTCAGAGAAGAGCTAATTTTCTGGCTGTGCTCACAGGAAATCAAAACTATCGTATTGATCCTCAAGAGCGATTCCTAATTAGCTACAGAGTAATCTCCTAGATTTCCCCAAGGACAGAGTGACTGACCGTAGCATTAGTGGGCTGGACAGAACCACTAGCCCTGACCCCCAGGCCCCTGTGCCACATACCACGGAGGAATTGGACCAGGATGAGTAAACACTCTGGGAACTTCTGTGCACAGTAAGTTGCTTCCTCACAGAAGGAGATAATACCATTCCCCCCCCCCCCCCCTTATCCTCCTTTACTCCTTCTTATCTTGGGAGAAAGGTAAAAAGTTTTGAAGGAAAGCAGAAAATTCAGCAAGCAAGTTAAGTCCAGGCATCTGCCTCACCTTCCGATAAACTTCCTGAAAATCTTCCCTCAATTCTCCCGTCTCTTCTCATTCCCTCCCGGCTTTTCCCGTTTCTTAATGATTTCAAAATGCCTTGACCCATCTTCTGAGCTCTATCCTGGAAATTTTGACTGTATTTGCAGCAGTTTCAGCGGTTGGTTCTATCAGCACCTTCAAATCAGTATCACATTTATCATGCTCCCTATTTGCACCCCAACATGCCCCTCAAGCTGCACTCTTGTCAATGACTGGCCATCCTCCCAGGTGCCCAGACTCCTATTATTGAAGTAATCTTTGATTCCTCTCTTCTCCCCTTATCTCCAGCTCCTGCTAGTTCTGCCCAGCATTTCTCCCACAATGCTTCTTTTCTTCACATCTGATGCCCCTGGGTAGGTGTCCCTTGTTTCTTACTTTAGCTTCCTAACTAATCCCCCCTGACAAATGCCTTCTACCTTATACCTCCAGCTTTGTCTTCCTGCAAAACTGCCTGGATAGTACTATTCCCTGCTTGGACTAGTCAGTGTTTGCTGTGGAAAAAAGCTGAAACTCCCGAGTTTCCATGTATGTTCTTGCTTCAGCCTGCATTTTGGATATGATATTTTCCTTTTCTGATTAAATATCCTATGTTATAGCTGAACGAATGTATATGGTCAATGCCTTATTCATGCTGCACCCTTTAGCTGATATTCCCACACATATTTCCAGAGAGTCAAATTCTATCCATTCTGGAAGATCCAGCCCAATGATGGTAATATTCCTAATCTTCCTTTGCATGCATATAAGATTTTTAAATTTCAAAGCAAGTTCACATCTATGGAGTTTATTTAAGCCTCATAAGAGCCCCAAGAAAAGCAGGATAAATAGGCATTCTTAGCCCCCTTTTATAGAGGAGGAAACTGAGACACAGGCAGGATCAGTGAAGTGCCTGGTAATCAAGGGTAGACCAGACACACACCTGCTGATTTTCAGCAGCTGCTCTTTCCTTCAAGCATTGGCAACGCTCAGAGCATGCTTGGTTTTGCTCTGCAATCACTTGGATGGAGTCTTGCAGTCAAACAACTGCCCTCCTGATGGAACCTGGAAAAATTGATGAGCTCCCATTCCTTGGGCGGCCTATCTATCTTTATATATCTCAGCACATTTGCCACTAATTATATTTCTCTTTATAATGTGAGCTCTCCCGTTAAGTAAGGTAATTGATGACCCCTGAAAAATATCACTAATTCCAAAATGGCCCAGAAGTATTTTGTCATGCTGTTTCCTTTTCCATTTCTCCACCCCTGGTGTTAGAATGATTAAGATGCCACATGCATCAGAGGAAGAAAACAGTATGAAAAGCCAAAAAGGGTAGTGTCTGTATATATTAGAAGAGGGAGAGTGTTAGGGAAGAAAGTTAGTACTTTATTTTTAAGACAGAAAAAGGCAAAAAAAAAAAAAAAAACAAACAAAAAGCAACCTCTCTGAACTTTAATTTCCTCTAAAAAATGAGGGTTCTAATGGTATATGTGTCTTGCAAAGTTGGCATGTGAATCACAACAAATGTGATAAACGATATGAATATACTTTTATTTTGTACTATAATGCATTATACAAATATTTGAAATGTATAATCATTTCATTTATACATAGATATACACATAGATATGTGTATGCATATATTTGTATGCACACACAATGAATATGAATGTGCATGCATATTGCAATATACGCTTAAGAGAGCCTAACCCCCTCCACACACTGGGGCTTCCTTTTTTCAAGCCCTATCTTTATCCAGGTGGGAAAATGCCTCAAAAGCCTTAAGTCAGATCAAGCATTGATCACCAGTTAATGCACAGAAATAACTAAATGGGACTCATGTTCCTCTTGTTTCTGGGCAGGGTGGAGGAGGAAGAAGTCTTTAATCTTCTGAGTTGTGCCTTATTAGGCAGCAGAGAGATGCTCTCTGACTAGGCACGTGCCCTGTGATCTTCCAGGATGAAAAGTTCTGTCTGAATGCAGGCAGGGATGATTTGCTAATCAAGAATGAGACAGAGCAAGTGGCATGCCCAACAGGACAGGGACAGCCAGGCTGAGGCCACCCCCTTCCTATTGATTTATATTTCTATTCACTGTTCTGAAATGTGGAGAGCTCATAACCCTCCGGAAAGACCGTTTCAGCTGCTGGTGGGGAGTTAGTGTTTCAGGAATGAGGGTGGTAAGGAGAAGCCTTTGCTCTGAAACTTATGTGGTCTGGAAACTTCAGGATCTTATCTTCCTCCTTCTCTTCTCTCCTCCTCCTTGTCTTTCCTCTCCTCCTCTTTTTCCTCCTTTTGCTGTCAGTTGCCTAAGGGAAGGGATCTTGGCCTTACCTGCTAAGTTGCCAGGGTTGTTCAGGGAAGCCTAAAAGATGCAGGAGGCAAGAGGAAGCCCAAAGCCTTTCTTGTCTCATCAGTCTTTCCGGGTCCTGGGCTGAGGCAGACAGGATGGCTCGCTGAGCTTGTGACAACATTCCAGGCCTGCAGCTCGGATGGCAGCTGTCCATGGCAGGCCAGACTTTGGAATATCTCACTAGAGCCTTGCTGGTCTCACAGCCCCCACCCCGAAGCTAACACCCTTTTGTCTCCAGCTGGTCCTTGGCCCCCTGCTGTTCTCATTTGTGATTTTATTTTCCCCGAATGCAGGGAGTTACTCAGAGCTGGGCTCTTGTCCAGCTGGTCCTGCACGATCTTTTTCTTCCCCGGGATGCTAGCTACTCTTCGTGAGGATTCTTGCTGGGTCTGCATTCCCTCTCTCCATCTGGTGCTGTAAGCCCGCTGAGTGGGCCCTGCAGGGCTGGAGTTGGCTAGGCTGGGCAGCCAGCAAGCCAGCAAAGCCCCTACAGCCGTGAACCGGGAATCCAGGATGCCTAGGTTTCTCTGCCAGTCTATGTCAAAAAGACAAAACACCTAGAGAGGTTTAAAAACATGCAGGAGAAGAAAAAGCAAGTGCACAGCATGAGAGAGCTTTGTCCAGCCAGCACTTTTACTAGCAATAAATCTGCCTTAAAAATGTATAAGGATATACAGAAAAAGAAAATTGAGCAAATCACTTTGGTGGAAACCCATTTCTCCCGCACTCGGCCATTTCTCTGCATCAGCTCTTCACTCTCCCAGGGAGAGCTCCCAGCCAAGTAAGACAACAGTGTAAACAAAAGTCACCCCAGGCCCAAAACCAAGTTTCCTGCAGGGCACTGTCTGCTGCGGCTGGCAGAACCTACTGGGTTTCTGGCTTTGTGCTGACCTTTGCAAGTGTGCTTCAGCTGGAAAAATCAGACCTATCTATCCATCTCCATGTTGAAGACCCCCCGGGTTCAGGCTGTACAGGGTGGACAAGGTCCAAGTGTCTCATCCTTCCTGATCCTGAGGACGGCGGTGGTTTCTGGAGGAGTCCAAAGTGATCCCAGCCATACTGCCTGGGAATGATTGCTTACCACCTAGGAACAGAACCTGGGGTCTATTCTCTGCAGCTGGATCTATGGAGGTCAGACGAGTCTGCTATAACATATTTTGTTATGTGAAATTGTAGCACGACAAGCCGCAGACAAAACTCCTCAGACACGGAGTCGAAGAAGGAAGAGGTTTATTCGGCCGGGAGCATCGGCAGGACTCCTGTCTCAAGAGCCAAGCTCCCCAAGTGAGCAATTCCTGTCCCTTTTAAGGGCTCACAACTCTAAGGAGGTCCGCGTGAGAGGGTTGTGACCGATTGAGCAAGCAGGGGATACGTGACAGGGGCCGCGTGCACTGGTGGTCAGAGTGAAACAGAACAGACTGGGAAGTTTTACAATGTCTTTCTATAATTTATAAATAACATCAGTTGCTAAGTCAGGGGTCGAATTTTAACTACCAGGCTTAGGTCAGGCAGGCCCAGGCCTGGTTTCAGGTCTGGTTTTCAGGTCTTGGTTTCGGGTCTGGTTCCTAGGCGCCAGCCTACCTGCCTTTAGTTTTGCTTCTCTTGCCTTTTCTGAGGATAAAACAACATGAAAGGGTCTGTCTCTCTTCTCTCAAAATAAGCCAGGCACAGAAATACAAATACTGCATGGTCTCACTCATATGCAGAATCTAAAAAAGTTGATCTTGAAGGAATTCAGAAAATGCCGCCCCAAAATGTATTGTTTTAGACTTAAAACTGAGGGCACTTGGGAATAGTAAATGCAGAAAGGGGCTTCCTCTGAACTTCCTTCATGTACCTAAAGACAGATCCTCCAAGAGGAGCACAACTGTCATGAATGCCCTCCCAGGGAATCTCATCAACCAGGGAAGATTAAACTCAGATCACAGCAGAGGAGCTGGGAGGGTGATGCCAGGACCAGACAGACTTTGTCACAGGCTGTCACCTACTTCTCTGGAGGGCTATTCATCTTTATTTATTTTTTATTTTTTTAGAGACAAGGTCTCTCTCTTTTGTCCAGGCTACGGTGTGGTGGTGCAATCATAACTCACTGCAACCTTCATCTCCTGGGCTCAAAGAATTCTCCAACCTCAGCCTCCCAAGAAGATGGGACTACAGGTGCACACCACCATGCCTGGCTGATTGTTTAATGTTTTTGTAGAAATAAGGTCTCACTATGTTGCTCAGGCTGGTCTCAAATTCCTGGCCTCAAGCGATCCTCCTACCTCAACCTCCCAAAGTACTAGGATTATAAGTGTGAGCCATTATGCCTGGCTCCATTCAGCTTTTCCAAAAATCACTTAAACTAGGCTAAGTCGCTTACATCCCCCATGCCTTCTCTCCTGCAAAGAAGGTGTATACTCTTCTAGATCTCACTGGGATTTGGGGTATTCTCTTTTCCTTCATGTGATGCCCCCATGCGTGTAATACCTTTGTATCATAGTCCCCCCTTACCCACAAGGAATACATCCCAAGACCCCCAGTGGATGCCAGAAACTGCGAAGAGTATTGAACCCTATATATTCTATATCTTTTCCCATACAGTAGTGGGCAGGTAGCATCTACAGTATGAATACACTGGACAAAGGGATGATTCATGTCCCTAGCAGGACAGAGTGGGATGGCACAAGGTATCATCATGCTACTCAGAATGGAACGCAATTTCAAGCTTAAGAATTGTTTATTTCTGGAATTTTCCATTTGATGTTTTGACTGAGGTTAACAAACTGCAGAAAGAAAAATCAAAGATAAGCTGGAACTACTGTGTACTTTTTCTCCTCTTACTCTGCCTACTGTCTATTTCATAGACTCAAATATTGAACCCTCAGAGGGTAGAGAGTCTTCCCTGTGTCTAGATTGGTGATTACCAGGAAGTTGAGAATAGAATGGTGGTTACCAGGGGTGGAGCAGTGGTTGGGGAAGGGCTTGGGAGCTGTTAGTCAAAGGTTACAAGATCTCAGTTAGATAAGAGGAAGAAGTTCAAGAGATCTAGTGTACCAAATGGTGACTGTTGTTAATAAAACACATTGTATTCTTTAAAAATGCTGAAAGGGTAGATTTTTAGTCTTCTCGCCACAGAAATGACAATTATATGAGATAATGCCTATGTTAATTAGTTTGATTTAGCCATTCCATCCTGTACATATTTTAAAGCATGATTAGGTACATGATAAATATATACAATTCCATCTGTCAATTAAAAATAAAATATGTCTGCAATTCCCTTCAGGTATTCATCACTAGCTATGCAAAACTGGAACTTCATGTCCTTACACAATAAAGGCAATGTGCAATGGGCAATGCTTATCACATGTTTCTGAATGCAGAGCCCAGTGCTAATTTCTCAGGACAAGGCTCCTTACTCATCTGCTGAGCCCTTTACTCATTTACCTTTGTGATCATTTAGGCCACACCATTGGACCCACATTGCTGTTTTTGCTACTCCAAGAAGATCAAGAGAGAGCCACCATAGCAGAATGAGATTCCAAGCCTTCTCATGC
This sequence comes from Gorilla gorilla gorilla, assembly GCF_029281585.2. NCBI lineage: Eukaryota > Metazoa > Chordata > Mammalia > Primates > Hominidae > Gorilla > Gorilla gorilla. The sequence continues at coordinate 47,664,982 of NC_073224.2, read as the reverse complement.
ATCCCTCAGGGATCAGGCCTGGCCTTGGTCTCTAGAAAGCTCTTGCTGATTACTCTGGGAGTTTGAATCTCAGTGACCACAGTCTGCCCTGGCCTGATCCCAAGGGCACAAGCACACAGGAACCTGGAGGCAGATGTGTAACCTCAAAGAGAGTAATTATGTCCTAGCCAATAAATAAACAATCACTGGAACAATTAGTGCTCACCCCTTTGAAATTTGCATCTCACCTCAGGACAATCTTGCTCTTCAACCTTGTCAATACGTTGATATGTTAGAAATAAGTGGTTTTACTGGGATGAGATGCAAGCTATCTTGAAGCTAACTAAGCATGACTAGAATACACTATCTCTCACGTCCCAGGAAGTTATTTGCATTCTGATACAAACTGATGCTAGATTCCTAAACCTAATCATGATCCTCAGCTGCAGTAAGGACCACTGACCTACTATGTTATTGTGAAATATATATTTGGACCTCTTTCTCCACATTTCCTGGCCCACACCTCCTAAAACCCTTGGAATCTCTGGAATAAGAAAAGTGATTTTTTGTATGCTAATGAGATGACTGGTGGCTGGCAACCCCTATATAGCTTTCAAAATACCAAGGCATGATTAGAGGATTGAGTTTTTAGCCCCACCACCCAACCTCCTGGCAGGAAAGAGAGGCAGAAGACTAAGTTGATTACTAATGGTCAATAACTTAATCAATCATGCCTGCATAATAATGCTTCATAAAAACCCCAAAGGACCTGGTTTGGCTAGCTTCTGGCTAACATGTGGGGGCTTCTGCAGGCTGGTGCCCCCGGAAAAGGCATGGAAGCTTCAAGCCCCTTCCTTCACATATTACCCTAACATTTCTTCCACTGGCTATTTATTTGTATCCTTTGTAATATCCTTTATATTAAATAGGTTAAAGTAAGTACACTTTTTCCCTAAGTTCTGTGAGCCATTCTAGCAAATTAATTGAACAAGAAAGGGTCATGGGAATCTCTGATTTATAACAAGTGGGTCAAAAGTATAAAATGTCAATCTGCTACTTGCAACTAGCATCTGAAATTGGGGGTAGTCTTGTGGGACTCAGCCTTCAACCTGTGGAATCTGACACTTTCTCCAGGTAGATAGTGTCACAATTGAATTGCATTGTGGAGGATACCCAGCTAGTATCTGCTATGGAATTGCTTGGTTGGTGCGTGGGGAAAAACCCCCATGTGTTTTGGTGACCAGAGGCAAAGTGTTCTATGTTATAGTGACTGTGTGAGCGTAGAGAAAAACACTTTGTGTTTTTTTTTACCTATGTCTTATAGACCCACTAATGGACTAAGTAATGTTCCTGTTGGTGACTCTGAGCAAGGAAAACAAATAAGGCAAAGAAGGAGGTAAAAGAGACAAGTAAGACATTATCTGAGAACCTGCAATGACTCTTGGGAAGACATCAAAGCAGAAAAAGAAAGAAGTGGCAAGTGACAAAAGAGGTGCAATGTTTTAAATGTTTGCCCCTGCAAAACTCATGTTGAAATTTAATTCTGCCCTCATGGATGGATTTATGCATTATGTTGGGAGGGATTTTATGATATTGGGAGTGGGTTTGACCCCTCTTACTCTCTCTCACCCTTCTGCCTTCCACCGTGAGACAATGCAGAAGGAAGACACCAACCAGATGCCAGACCCTCATCTTAAACTTCCCAGCTTCCAAAACTGTGAGGAAATAAATGTCCATTCTTTATAAATTACCTATTTTGTGGTATCCTGTTATATAGCTGCACAAACAGACTGAGACAGGAGATATATGTCAGGGTGCAGTAGAGAACCATTCACTGCATTAGGGGGTTCCCTTCCATGGCACTTTTTGCCTGCTTTATTAATTTAATACAAAGAGATCAGGCACCAATTACAGGCAAGACCCACTAGTAATCTTCAGCAGTGGGATACAGAAATGAACAAGATGTATGGTTTCTGCTTTCAAATTGCATACAGTTCAGTTGGGGCTAAATTATAGACACAAATACTAATATTATAAGTTAGATTTTACTACATTCACCATAGAGGTAGGTTTTAGAATTTCAAAGGAGAGGTTCTTAGCCAGGGGTGGGAAATTTGATGGAGGAGCTGGATTTTGACAATTTTATCTATGCTAAATGAATGCCCTCTTTCCGGGAACTAAGGAATTTTACCTTTCTGGGGATTCATGGCAAGAAGATACAATCCTTGATCTCAGAAGACACTGTGATACACAATGACAGATAAGTTGATAATGAAATGTAAAACTGCTTCCAGAAGCTTCTAGGTGTTAAGTTTGACCACATCATGCATCTCATTTACACATTGTCTTCTATATCTGGCCCCCTCCTCAACTATCCTAAGCATTTAGAGCATCTCCTTTCCCTATAAAAGCCATCATAGTTTATGTTTATGGTTATGTGTTTTGTTTCTGCAAATCTAATTGTTCCTTAAGAGTAAGGATTATGTCTCAGAGCCTCACAGGAAGGCACAAAGGAAGATGTCAGCAAACGCCATAGAACTACTAATTACTGACACTTCACATGCCACACTGTTAAATGAGGAAAGGGAGGAAGGAAGAGACCAGACCACTGAGGCATTAAGAGAACAAGGATCCAGCATGGATCAAGCAAATCCCACCACCCTTAGCTATGAGACCAAGTCCCAGCTCTGTCACTTGTTAGTTGCGTTGTCTTAGACAAGTCAATTTACTTCCTAAGAAGCCCTGCCCTCTTCTATAATAACATGTCTGTTGGATTTCATTCATTCCCAAATACCGAAGACAGTCTGCAACAAAATTTTCTGGGAAATTGTAAAATACAGATGAATAAGCCCACAGAGGGTGAGCCGAAATTTCTCTATTTATAAGATCTCTGAATGAATCTAATAAAGAGTGGTATCTGCAAATCAGAGGACTAATGCTCATGCTGTAAGATTCTTCCACCTGTTACATCAAGAACACTAACATTTCTTATTGTGATGTAGAAACAGGGTGATGGCCTTCTGAAAGCCAGCACGTAATGACAGCATGAAATATTTTACGGGTTAATTTTTTGTTTGTCTGTTTTTCAGATGTTTTAGACCTTCGTGGAGAAGAAGTTTGGTGGTGGGGCAGGAGCAGAAGTTAGAACTCGGGATTTCTTTGTTCACCTTGGCTGCGAAGCCACCCATATATGACCAGTGTTGAAACTCATTGCACCAGGCCAACCAATTAGTCTGTATTGGCCCCATAAACTTTGGGCTGACAAGTATCAAGTGAAAGGTTCTTGAGAATAAGACTGAAAAATCCTTCTTACTTTCCCCTACAAAAAAATTCTCCAGCCCCAGAATGTTATTCCTTCCCAAGAAACACAACTTAACTAGCTGCACTAATGACCTCCAGACCAACACAAACCCATTTCCCCTTGAAATTAACCTTCTATTCTGAATCTAAACAGTGTCTCATTAGCCCCAAACACTGGTGAGCTAACTGGAAGAGAAGAATGTAGGAAATCAAAACAAGGGGATAGTTTTACGGTTGGAAAAAAAAAATAGCGAAAAGCCATCCTCCAATTATCCTATCCTTCTAACCTCCGCCCCCAGATCCTTATCCTGCATCTTCATTTGTCTTCCTTTCCGTAAACCTTGTAAAGGAGTCTGCTTTTCAGACAAATATTTTTCCCAGCTCATTTGACACCTAGAAGGCAGGAAAAATATTGCCCATCACGATAAATATGAGTATAATATTCCAATTTTCCAGCATTTGACAGCAATCAAGGGAAGAGTAACGTGTTCCCTCTGTGACTAAATCATTTAGAGACCAAGGTATTCTGTCTCATTCTCATTAGGAAAAAAAATATTCCAATAATCTCATTATCCCAGTGTGAATAACAGTAAAAAAGCACCAAGACTAATGACTTCTTCTGCGCTTGCCTCCACAGATACCAGCCCAGGCCGTGCTTTTATAGGCAATGCTTGGGTAATGGAGTCTCCCTTAGCAGCGATCCTGTAGCATCTGCTGCTCTGAAAGCCCTGCCTAACACATTCTGCTTTGTCTGCAGCAAGGTTTACACACACCCCTGGACTCCAAAGACTCTTTTTATATACTTTTTTAAAAACTAACTCCAATGGAAAAAGAATGTGTCATGGCATGTTAAACTTTATGGAAATTCTTCTGGAGAATAACATAATTTCACGGTGCATTACTCTGAAATGACCTAGTACTTGAACAATTAATTTTTAAGGTGTAGCATTGACTTCCCCTTGCTGTATTTAACCCATATCTGAAATTGTCAACAATGCCAAGGGTTGGACAATGAGCTGGGAGAAGAGCAGGAGCCTGAAAATTACTCCCTATCTACTATGTTTTCTTTTATCAGACATAATGCTTCCCTCTTTGGTTCAAAAATGAAAAGAGAAGGGAGCAGGTACTTTAGTTAGGGACACTTCATAGGCAGCACAGCCTGGCAGGTAAATAGTGCAGTCCTGGAGACATAAACTCTATGTCTTACCTTTGTCATTAATTTACTGTGTAGCCTTAGAGAAACTCCTTTTTCTCTCTGTAGCTAAAATGGGGGAAGGAGAGGTTTTGTTTGTTATGCACCCAAAAGGAATTCAGTGATAGAAAATGAATAGATGTATAATATATCCTCTGATTCCTTGAAATAAAAGCTCTGAATGTTTTTTCTTTTTTCTTTTTTTTTTTTTTTGCTGTCCTTTTTACACCTTATTTTTATCTCTACACTCTTGCATTCCTCACCTCCTTCACTGCACCCTCCCTGTCCTTAAACACACAGGTAAATGGAGAATTGGTATGCAAGAGCATCTTCTCAAGGCTAGCATGAAACACTTCAAATGCATAGGAAAAAGCCATAGAGTGGTACAGTTGGAAAGAATCTTATAAAAGATTCCTGTGAATTTTTTCTCTTTGAGGAAAAAAAAAGACTCACAGAGGAAAGATTTCTCCCAAGGTCACACAGTGGTTTACTGGTAGAACCACCACTTCCCAGTCTATCACTCTGCCCTCTAGACCGAGTGAGTGACACCATTATTGTTTTCTATTATAGAGTTCATGAAAGCAACACCGGACTTATATATACATGCATCAGAATAAAGGGATTTTAGGCTTTGAAAAAAGCCTTATAAATCACCAAGCCTTGTCTGCTGGGTGGGTGATCAATTGTCCAGGTTTGCCTGGAACTGAGGGGCTGTTCAACACACGGAACAGGAGAGCCCTGGGCAAACAGATTAGTTGGTCACCAAGCCTACCCCCAAATGACACTTAAATTTATTCTCCAACCTTCAGCATCCTAACATGAATCTCTTTAGCACTAGAGCATTTATGACATTCTCATTTAGTAAATTGCATTGCTGGAACTGTCACCTATAACTATAGGTCTTTATCCTGCCATGTGAGGTCCCACTGAACAATATAGAGGGTGGCTCTGTAGAAAACTGGCCACAGCCATTCCAACATGGGTCCTCTCTGCCATATTAGAATCTGAAAAGACAATATAATTAAAAACTACATGGACATGGCAAAACATTCTAAATTTTTTTCTCTCTCTCTTAGCCTTTGTTTGACAAGAGCAACCTCTTCTCTCTTACGGCCTACTTACTGGAAGCATTATTTAGTGACTGTATATATTGTTTTTTACTTATCTGAGATTTCAGTGGCCCATATCCCATTCTGGAACAGTTTTCCTTTTAGGGATTGGCCACAGGATGATCAGATAGCATGGGGGACAGATTTCTGAGGCATTAGAACAAACAAAAGCAGGGTTTTTTTGGTAAAATCTTTCTGCAACCGAGATAACACTTCCAGCCACATATATCTAATAGGGCAACAACTCCTCCCAGATGAGAAGGCTTTTTTTTAGTACTCTGATTGGATGAGTGACTGCTGCAACCTCGCCATTTATTTCCTGGGAAACTATCTTGACTGGCTATTAGTTCTGTTCAAGGAATTGGTAATTACCTTCATCCCATAGGACAATGGTCATTTGGGTGATTTTTCAGGGCGTGAAGACAAAGAGTTGAGTCCACACACACACACACAAAATTACACGAAGGAAAAATTTGGGTTGGGCCTTCTCTTCCTCCAATCTTCAGCTTTTCCCTTATCCTTCTCACTTTTTCAGGGAGCAGTGTTTTTCAGCTCCCCTTCAGCTTCCCAAAGCTTCCCCACTTTCTCATTGAATTTTCTCTCCTAAGTGTTACATGGTCCGAGTCACTATTACCACCCAAAAAAATTAATTAAAATGAAAAAAAATCTGTTCGTGATTCTAAGTATTCAAAAGAAAGCAATTTAATTGTCTGATTAAAGAAATTTATTCTAAGGTGAGAATATAAGGTTTAACTTTCATAAGGGATTTTGTCTTAAAAAAGGAGTTAGCTAGAAAGCAAGTCTCTAATTGATGTTACAGATGTGTAGGGAGAAGAGGGGTCTTTACTAAACCTTGCCGATGCTGGCTAACTCTTTTCCCTTTCATCTTGTCCTGTTGAAAGCATCCCATTTATATATTGTACTGGAATGGAAGCTGGCAGCTCATCTGACTGCTTCTATTTTTAAAAAGAAAGAAAAATTATAATCACATACAGCCAGTTGCCTTGTAAAATAGCCCTCAATTTGGATCTGTTTGATATTTTCTCATAATTTTATTCAGCTTATATATTTTTGCATGAATATAACAAAATATATGCTGTATTCATCATGATGAAACATACCAGGAAGCACATAATGTCTATTTGTCCAATTACTGATGATATTAATTTGATTAAAATGGAGTTTACCAGCTAGCTTCACTATACAGTTAATTCATATTTTGTAATTATTTGTTAATAAGTAATTTGTGGAGAAACGCTTTGGCAGTACAAAAATATCTTGCTCTTATTCTAACTTTTACCCACACATTTTAACATCCATTGGTGATTCTTGTCTGAGTCATTTAATATTATGGTGATTGAAAAATGGTGATTTTTCTAATGCCTATATTACTTCAACACTTACCAGTTTGGCATTTTACTCCAAGGTAGAACTATCTCTTCTCATCCATCCATTCAATTGTTTATATTAGTATGGGGTTACGGATTTCTTTTTTACTGAGTAAGTCATAACCCATTATTTATTTTTATGTTCAAATTGTTCCAAATTTGGCCAGTAGAAGTTCAAAGGAACAGATTCTTATATCCTTCTGTCATATCCCCATCACTCTGAGCACTTTCTTACTTTCCAACACATGAAAATGTTGCAGACACATCTTGTACTTTCCATGATCCAGCTCAATCATCATTATTTCCAGGTGTAGGTGAGAGGGTCACTTCAGACCTGGAGTTGGAAACCAGCCTGGGCAACACAGAAAGACCCCATCCCTAAAAAAATAAAAAAATTAGCCAAGCATAGTGGCATGCACCTGTAGTCCCAGCAAGTTGGGTGACTGAAGCAGGAAGGTCACTTGAGCCCAGGAGACATAATCTGATTATGCCACTGCACTCCAGCCTGGGCAATAGAGGGAGACACCAAGTCTAAGAAAAAAAAAGAAACAAAAACAAACATGCAAACAAAAAACACAATGATTGTCTTTAGGAAGTCCTGGTTTCTTTTAGTGGATAATGGTATTTAGAAAGCAAGATCTAAGTGTGTTTACTGCTCCTGAGTGTCATTGATTCTAGGTCCAGTCAATGGGCAAACCTCATAAATACTCATACACACACACCTACATCTACATTTATTTCTGTTCATCTCTATTTTGTGTCTATATGTATATTTTTTAGATACAGAAGTAGGTAAATAAATAGACAGATAGATGTAAAACCATGAGTTCACACCAATACATAAATTCCAATCCAACACTATAGAGTTTATTGTGGCCTCCCCTCTTTCCCCGTTTGTTTTCATTTTGAGACAGGGTCTTGTTCTGTTGCCCAGGGTAAAGTGCAGTGGTGTCATCACGGCCCATGCAGCCTTGACCTCCTGGGCTCCAGAAACCCTCCCACCTCAGCTTCCTGACCAGCTCGGACTACAGGCACATGCCACTATGCCCAACTAATTTTTTAATGTTTTTTTAGAGATGGGGTCTCACTCTGTGGCCCAAGCTAGTCTAGAACTCTTGGGCTCAAGCAGTCGTCCCACCTCAGCCTTCCAAAGTGGTGGGATTACAGGCATGCACCACCATGCCCAGCCATATTTGTAACTTTGTCCTTTAATAGTAAAAAACTGGATGCCACTGTACTCAAAATATTTACTTACGTGCCCAATCTCTCTTCACTTAACCAGTCTCAGATCCTCTCTTGGCCACAGCCACACTGGTTCTAATCACCCAGATTTGCCTCTTTGGCCCCACCCTACTAGACTCTACCACCCCAGTTGAATTCTTGGCCCTAATCCCACAAGACACATCACAGAGCTGGTCAGTTCTTCACACTCACCCTATATTGTTACAAATTTTTGTGTAAATAGTAATTAGTTTTTTACAACAATTTAAAAAGAAAGATCTTTTACATCTACCCACAGTTTTACCCTTTGTAGAGCTCTTCATTCCTTCTTGAAAAACCAGCTACCATCTGATATCAGATAAATATCCTATGTTATTTTTGTAGTTCAGGTCTGCTGAAGACGAATTATCTCTGCTCTTATCTGACTGAAAATTTTAATAAATATAGAATTCTAGGTTGACAGGCTTTTTTTTTTCTTTCAGCACTTTGAAAATATTATTTAATTGCCTTCTACCTTCATTATTTCTAATAAGTGCACTTGGCATAATCAGCCAACATTCTTAATGTTGTTCCATTCATATTTGGTATTCATCAGTTTGATTATGACATGTTTGTATCATTTATTTACACTTTGGAGTTTGCTAAACTTTTAGGATCTATGAGTTGATGTTTTTAATCAATTTTGAAGAATTCTAAACTATTATCTATTTAAATATTTCTTCTGCACTAGTATCTTGTCCTTTTCTCCTTCTGAAATTCTAATTATATGTATTCTTAACCTTTTGATATTGTCTGACAGGTCTCAGACATTCTGTTTGGTTCTGTTTCCATTATCTTTTCTCTTTGATTTTCACTTTAGACAGTTTTCTATATTTCTATTGATAATGTCTTTTCATGTTTCTAGACTGCTGTTCAGGTCATTGAATGAATTCTTCTGATGTTGTATTTCTTATTTCTAATATTTCCAGGTGGTTCTTTTTATACTTTTTTTCTGTTGAAATATTTAATGCAGTTGTAATGGATTATTTAAAGTCCTTGTCTGCTAATTCCAATATTGGAACCATTTGTGGGTCTCCAACTGACTTTTTTTTTTATTATGGCTTACATTTTCTACCTTCTATGTTTTATAATTTTTATTGTATATAAGACATCATGTGTAAAAGGACAATAAAGACTGAAATAAATAATATTTCCTCCCAGAAAAAAAAGTATACTTCTTCCCATCCCAGGCTGATAAGAGTTTGAGGGCAAAGTGAATCTAATCTGCACTTGAGCAAGATTTGGGATTTTTAGCAACTGGGTTATATTTAGCTTACTAATGGTTTCAATTATTTTGGGGGACATTAGAAATTTCTAGTTCAATATGTCAACTGCTATTTACATCTTCATTCAAAGTAATAACTCTTGAAAAAAATAAGCCCTTATTCCCCTTGTCATACCCCAAATAGGGCATGATTGAAAGTAGGGATTAGGCCTTTCCCTCCAGCAGTGCTCAGAATTTGTGTACTTGTGATAATCTGTAGATCTCTTTAGGCATTATTTTTCCAAATTATGGGCTGTCTCTCTCTTTCCCAGCCATGTTGACAACTGTTTCAGTCACTAAAGAATTTTCTTTGCTCTCAAGCTCTAATGTTGGCTCACCGTATCTTAGAAGAACTATCTTCTCTTCTGCAGGCCTGTTCCCAGCCTTCACTGGACCACCATACTGTACTTGGAAAAGGCCCACTGAAATTTTTTTTTTTTTTTTTTTTTTTTGAGACAGAGTCTCACTCTGTCACCCAGGCTGGAGTGCAGTGGCTCAATCTCGGCTCACTGCAAACTCTGCCTTCCAGGTTCAAGCAATTCTCCTATCTCAGCCTCCCGAGTAGCTGGGATTACAGGTGCCCACCATCATGCCTGGCTAATTTTTGTATTTTTAGTAGAGATGGGGTTTCACCATGTTGGCCAGGTTGGTCTTGAATTCCTGACCTCAGGTGATCCTCCCACCTCGGCCTCCCAAAATGCTGGGATTCTAGGCATGAGCCATGGTGCCCTGCCTGAAATTTATAGACATTCCTTTCACCTCTTCTGCTCTGTGCCCAGCTGTGCCCTGCTTTGCTCTTAGAAAAGACCCCTTATGCCAAGGGGGAAATCTCTCTCAGTTCTTCTGCCCTGGCCACACCTTTTTAGGACAGTGCCCAGGTACACTCGGTGCAGGTCCATGGGAAGAGTTAGTGGGTGCGTACAGACTCTCCTATGACTAACTAGGGCTTCCAAATTCTGGCCTGTCATGACAGTCCACATGTAGCCTTGAAAAGTTCATTAATAAATAGACTGGCTTCTCATTACCTCTTTCATGGTAGGTTCACTCCTTTTTCCACCATGACCCTAGCAATCAAAGCAGCTATGAGATTCTTCTCTGTTAGAAAGGGTTCATCTCTTTCCAGATTTACTTAATCTAGAATACACTGATCTCTGATGATGGATTTTTTAAAAAGAATATTATGATTTTACAGTTTATCCAGCTTGTGCTCATTGTCAGGATGAAAACATCTGTCTCCTGTACTAGTACTATGCTTGATACTTTTCATTTTCTGGGTTTTTACAACTCTAATCTCATTGACTTCTCTGGCTTTTTAGGCTCTCTTTGTCGGAATCCTCTTTATATAAAGGCTTGATACCACACAACTTGTGAGATGCAATTTCTTTTTGGTATTTCGTCGTCCATTTATACTTTTTTATTGGGAGATATCCTTTCCGTGTTCCTGAATAAAAAGCTGGGCAGTCACCCTGGGGAAATAAATAGAGCTGAAGAATGATTTAAGTCAGGAAGTCTCAGTTTGGACATTACAAAGTTCTAGTTCAATATATTAATTCGTACTTAAATCTTCACTCAAAGTTATAACTCTTCAAAAGCATAAGCTCTTATTCCCCTCCTTATGCCCCAAATAGGGCATGATTGAAAGCAGATTAACTACCTTCAAGAAAGGAGGTTTGATTCACTTTTGTTCTTTTTCTTACCTCCTCCTAATCGCTGTTTTTAAACTTGCCATGGGAGGAGAGGAAAACAATGCCAAAGTTCTACCCTGACTGGTACTGTCTTAAGGTGGTTCTGTTATCTCAGAGTCTGGCAGAAATTAAAAGGCTGACTCTTCCTCTCATGAGCAAATTAGAAGATTTTTGTTGGAGGCTCTCCTACTGAAGCCTCCAAATAGAACACTGACATAAATTTTCTTGGTCAAGATAATGTTTAAATGACATTCTACTAATATTCTTACCATGAGTTCCACATCCCTTCTCCAGAACCATGCATCTTAAACACACCTTCAGAAGGAAGAATAATCTCCCACTGTCCTGCTACCAGAGGCTAGACCAGGTGGCCTCTCTCTCACTGTATGATTCCCTAGGCATAGATTAGATATCAATCAATAGTTCTCCCACTCTTAATACAAGGTTTACATATCAAGCTCTCCAAGTGATCTCCTTTGAAGTCCCTTCCCAAGACTTGATGAAAAATACTGGGAATCACAGAACCAATTTTTCTCAAAGAAATCCTCATTAGAAATTCTATCAATCTCTTTAGATCTTTTATATTTTCCTTGTTGGTGAGAGAACTAGCAAAACATCCTCAAACACCTAGTTTACATTTCTACCTGGTGATCTGATATCTCATTTGTAATTTTCTTTATACCTGTTGTATTTTAATGTCTCAGTCAAAACACCTAATTTGACAACCTATTTCATCTTCCTTTCCCTATCTGCTAAGTATTTGAATTTCTTGAGCCGATCATTGCTTCACTCAACACACTCAGTTTCTCTGAGCAGTTCTTATGTCCAGCTTCATCCCTTCACTTGAGTCTCTGACTTTAGATTCCAACTACTCACTGAACAATTACACTCTGGGGGCACTATGGAAACTTTGAATTTAGCAAGTTCCAAACAAGCTTACTAACTTCTTCATTCTCTATTTCTAACTTGCACATCATATGCCTTTAGTTCTGCTCTTCTATCTTCTTGGAATGCCCTTGCCATTTCCCTCCTATTTGACTTCTTGCTATGCCTAAAGAAACCTACCAATTTCTAGCTTAGATGTCAACTGCTAATTTTCTACACCCAGAAAGATTGATTGGTTCTCTTCTAGATTTCTCAGATTTTTCTTTCCTCCATTAATAGCATTGCCTTCTATATAGTCATACCTGCACCTGTCTCTGTCTTCTTCATAACTTGGCAGGTCCTCAAAGGGAATGTCACACTCATCTCTTTATTCCCTTGTGCCCAGGGAAGTCCTGATATATAGTAGGTTCTCACTAAATGTATGCTTAATTTTTGTATATATATATATATATATAATTTGATTCTTACAACATATCAGAACAAAATTATTACTATCTATCCCCAAATTCCAGATAAGAAAATTGCAGTTCAGTTATGTTAAGCTACTAGAAACAAGGTCTCACAGGTGGAAAAGAAGCAGAGCCAGTACTTTAAAATTATATATTTTACTCATGCCCTAGTCCTCCTCCTAGTATTCCTCTTTTCTACTGTGTTTGTTTTCATTCTAGCCTTATGCTGCCTGGCATTTTAAGCATCCCTAAAGATTTTTCATTCCCAAGCTCCTATTGCACATTTTTAAAGACAAAAGATGTATGAAGATTCTGCCGCTATTCTGCCTCCTCCCAATTTCTTCCAAATAGCGTGCTTAAAATACAACAATCAATTCATTTTACTAATTGATATATCATAGGCTCTCTACATTGTTTCCTCAAGATATCCATATAAGCTGTTTACAACACTAGTACTATGCCGCCTCTATGCTTCTCTGCCTCTTTTATTTACACAAGCAAGTCATCTACAACTTGGCCTGCTGTTTAAAAGGCATTACAGAGCTATGGATCTCCCCAAAAACCAGGTGTTGTGGTAAGAGATGCCTCCGGCTATTTTTTCCCAGGCCTGGCTTCCAACTCATAGGTGAGTATTGTAAAGAAAGACTGAGCTTTGTCTTATTAAAATATTTTTATCCTGACTTGGGTTTTCCTGTGCTTCACCAACTAATACAGTTGGCACATGCCTTAGCAGAAGCTGAGATAGGGCTGGCATGCAGGTAATTTATTTTGGGAAGTGATTCCAGGAAACAGAATTCAGGTAGCAGAATAAAATTGGGACAGGTAAAAAGCCAGTACAGAGGTAAAAAGCCAGTACAAAGAGCTGGTCACTTCTGTGGAAAATTGGACATTAGTTTCATCGGGACCCTCTAAGGAATTAATATAGAATGCCCTTCAGAAACATCCCCCTCAGGGAAGAGAAACATCCCCTCAGGGGAGCATTATCTCAAGTTCCCATTTCTCATTTGCCCAAGATTATTCTGTGGGTTATAACTCCCTTTCACTTCTAAATTGTACATGTGGATGCCAGTTAATTTCTGAGTATCTCCACCATGGTGTTGGATGATCTTGAGGCAGAAAGCAAGTAAAGAGATGTCAGGTTGCACCTGCATGAAGCTGGCTGCCCTAGTAGTGACTGGGCTAAAAAGTGGGGTGAGCAAATGGGAGACAATGTAATGAAGAGTCCAGTGTACCACATGTGGCTAAGCCCAGTGTCCTAGCCTCCAATGACAGGACCACACCAGAGCTCCCTTAGGAGAAAGTAGAATGCAGGGAGGGGAGTCATCATGGACATGGGGTGCACAAGAGCTTCTTAAAAACCAGCACCAACAAAACCAGTGCTGTGGAGAGGCAGAGCCAGACGACTAGGACTGCCAGCAAAGCAAACAGATGGCCAGAAACCTGTGCCTTAGAACCAGCAGGTCATTCACTCCAGTATCCCCCAAATCCTGCTTTGTCTTCTACAGTTGGCCTATCTGAGGCTGGATAGAGATTTACACAATCTTCAGGCAAGTTGAGTACTCCAGAGATCAACCCCACTCCATACCCCATTGACTTCCTCAGCAAAAGCAGCTTAGGCACATTGAAGAAGGCAATATTATCCTCCACCACCTCTGCCTCCAGTTGGAACTCTCTAGTTTTAAAGCCTCATCTCTCAACCCCTCAGAAGACCAACACCTTCTTGCTCCTCTCAGTTGCCCATACCCATCACTGTCCTCCCAGGATGTGGCCTGCCCCCATATCTCTTCCCCCATCTCCTTTTAAAACCTCGCTTTTGTGTTGTTTGACCCTATGATAGTCAAATAATAGCCCTCCCAATGATATCCATGCCTTAAATACTGGAACCTGTGAATATGTTACATTACATGGAAAGAGTGACCTTAAGGCAGAGAAATGACCCTGGATTATCCAGGCAGGCCCAGTGCAATCACATGAGCCCTTAAAAGCTCGGAAACTTCTTCCTCTGAAATCAATGAGATAGAGGTGACAAAGGGAATCAGGAAGAATGAGGCAGAAGTAAAGGATAGACAGATATGAACAGTGAGAAGGACTTGACCCACCATTGCTGGTTTTGATGAGTGTGGCTGGACTCTAAGAGCTGAGAATGACCCCCAGCCAACAACCAACAAGAAACAGGAACTTCAGTCTCACAACCACAGGAAGCTGCCAACAACCTGAATGAGCCTGGAAGCAGATCCTTTCCCACAGTCTCCAGTGAAGAACACAGGCATCTTGATTTTAGCCCTGTGAGAACCATTTCAGATATCTGAGCTAAAGAAACTATAAGATAATACATTTGTGTGTGTGGGCAAAGTGGCTCATGCTTGTAATCCCAGCACTTTGGGAGGCTGAGGTAGGAGGATTGTTTGAGACCAGGAATTCAAAACCAGCCTGGGCAATACAGCAAGACCCCATCCAAAAAAAAAAAAAAGGCCAGATGTAGTGGTGTGTACCTAGAGTCCTAGTTACTCAGGAGAATGAAGTAGAGAGGATCACTGGAGCTGAGGAGTTCAAGGCTGTAGTGAGCCATGATCATACCACAGCATTCAAGCTTAGGCAACAAAGTGAGACTCTGTCTCCAAAAAATAAACAAATAATAAATAAGTACATTTGTGTACATTTGTGTTACTTGAAGCAACTAAGTTTGTGGCAATTTGTTAAAGTATTAATAGAAAACTAATACAGAGTCCTAAGTGATTGGTTCAAAAACAACTCTTTGATAAGCTGGTAGATTTTAAGGTGCTTTAGACTGGCTATATTATCCATCTCAGGAGAAGTTAATTTTTCAAACTTAAGAGCAGTATGGAAAAAATGAAAGATTCTGAGAAGTGGGTACTCCTTCTAAAGAAGGTCTGCTTTCCACTGTCAAACTTAAAGCAATGGGATTGGCGTTATCAACAGAAATGTAAAGAGCAGAGATCATTGAGGAATTCCCAGTCCATAGGGTGTTAACTTCACCTCGACTGGCCATTTACCCCCTCCTCCATTGCTTGGAATCCTGAAAAATATTCCATAGGGAAACCGCAGCCAAACGCATACCCTTCTTCCTAGGCTCCCCCACCATTCTTTTTTCCAAAAGTTCTGGACTGAGCAGATTTGTATTCCTCCTTTCCCTATCTCCTTATTTTGTCTTGCTCCACTTCCTTTCTTCTGGTCCCTCTATAACTCTCTTAAACCTGACAGGGAACTTCCTCAGTTAACAGAGTCTGCCCCAACTTCTATTCTAACAGAGGAGAGGAAAAAAGAACACAGAGAAACACCACAACAATCTCTTTACTTTTCCCATCAAAGCATTCCCTATCCAGTGAAAGAGATGAAGGGAAGAGTTGGTCTGTGTTGTCTCCTTTGGGTCATTTTGTTCATGACCCTTAACAAAGTCCTTCTCTGAGATTAGAGAGAAACAAAAAGAGAAGGAAAAAATGGATGTCTCAACACAAAGCAAGAACAATGACCATTAAGCACATTCATCTCTTAATAGATACACCATCCTCCATAAATAATTGGAGTATCTCAAAGTATCTCCCACCAAATATGTATTAATTAAAAAAGGAAAATAGCACCTTTACCGTGGAGAAACCTGAAAGATACCACCTTATCCAAGTGATAAATGTCAACCTCACCAGCTGTAGAACATATCAGCATCAAGCATTCCCCAATATGATTTTCTAAAAGGGCATATCATGTCTGTGGTATTTTTCCCTAATAATGAATCATCTCTATCTAATCATGAAAAAATATCAGAGAAACAAAAAGTAAGGACATACTATAAAAAATAGCTTAACCAGAGTTTTCCAAAAGTAGCATGTGCATGAAAGACAAAAGAAAACTAAGGAATTAGCAGAAATTGGAGGAGACTAAGGACATATAACAACTAAATGCAATGTGGAATACCAGATTGAATTCTGAAACAGTAAAAGGAAATCCATGGAAAAACCGGTAAAATCTGAAGAAAATCTATAGCTTAATTAACAGGGTTAATACCTTATTTTTGATCATATACCACTGCTATATGAAATGTCAACATTAGGGGAATCTGAGTTACAAGAACTCTGCACTATTTTTGTGACTCCCCGTAAGTCTAAATTAACTCTTCCACAAGTTACCTATATGATTTTGAAAATTTTAATTAACCTCTTTGAGTCTCAGTTTCTTCATCTGTGAAAAGAATATTTTTGGATTAAATGACTTTCCAAGATTCAAACTGGTTTAAAGAGAGAAGGTACATTTGAAAGGAGAGAGGGAGAAAAAAAAGGACAATAAAATGATAATAATTAAAATGTGCAAAATCTGTTAGATTGTTTGCAGTGGACTAAACTGTGTCTTTCCCTCCTGTTTCCCATATAAATTCATACGTTGAAACCCTAACTTTCAGTGTGATGGTATCTGGAGATGGGGCCTTTGGGAGATAATTAGGTTTAGGTGAGGTCATCAGGGTGGGCACTCATGATGAAATTAGTACCCTTACAAGAAGAAACACTAGATAACTCTCTCTCTCTCTCTCTCTCTCTCTCTCTCTCTCTCTCTGAACACACAGGCACCAAGGAAAGGCCCTGTGAACACATATGACCACTAGAAGGTGGCCATTTGCAAGCCAGGAAGAGAGCCCTCGCCAGAAATCAACCATGCTGGCACCTTGAGTTTGGACTCCCAGCCTCCAGAACTGTGAGGAAATAAATTTCTGCTGTTTAAACCATCAGTCTATCGTATTTTATTATGGCAGCCCGAGCTGACTAAGACACAGTTTTTTTTTTCCATACATAATACTAATGTTAAAAATAACCAAAATAATTATACATAAGAGAAAAATAAAGGTTCAGCAAGATAATGAGTAAAACACTTAGCACACACAATAAGTACTCAATGAATGTCATTGTTTATGGCTTGACAATGGGATTTGGCTTAGGAAATGGAACAGATATATTTTGGATCTAGGCACTCTAGATTCCTAATGTCATGCAGAGAGATAAAATAGTAAATAAGTAAATAGTCTGAAAACTATAAAGAATTAGCACACAAGAGATAATGTCAACGTGAGGGAGAGGAAGAAAACTAGAAGGTCAATGATGACCCCCAAATTAAAAAATCCCCAGTGGAGTAAAACCTGAGAGAAGAGAGGATGAAATATGTGTATAAATGAACAGTTTGAAATCCCATGCCTACATGACCATGCACCTAAGCAGGACTAGCCACCCCTCCCCTATTTTCTACCCAGGACCAGAACCAGTCCAATGGATAAGAATAAATATCAGTAGCGAAAAAACTGGCTTAGACACTGCTGTAAAGAATTCCAAGTTCAAGTGATTTTGAAAATGGATGTTTAGGATTGGTATAAAAACTGTGCTGACAGACCTTTGAACAAAAGTCCAAAAGAGTCATCAAGTCACAATTTGAAAACATATAGAAGATCAGAGATGTCTGGTTCTGACTAGTCATTTGAACTAATTTTTTGGCAGAAAAAAATAAAATTCTAGGCTGGGCGCGGTCGCTTACATCTGTAATTCCAGCATTTTGAGAAGATGAGGCGGGCGGATCACTTGAGGTCAAGAGTTCAAGACCAGCCTGGCCAAAACGGTAAAACGCCGAATGGTAAAACACCATCTCTATCGAAAGTATAATAATTAGCCAGGTGTGGTCATGGGCGACTGTAGTCTCAGCTACTTGGGAGGCTGAGGTGGAAGAATCACACAAGCCCAGGAGGTAAGGGTTGCAGTGAGCCGAGATCACACCACCACACTCTAGCCTGGGTGACAGAGCAAGACTCTGTCTCAAAAAAAAGAAAAAAAGAAAATTCTAGGTAAAATATTTGTTAAATACTAAATAGCAAAGGCACCAAAGGATACAAAGTGACTACTAGGTTTAAAATAGAAGAAGAGTTGAGAACTTGAGGATTAAGCTGACACTCCACACTGCTGTTACTCTAAGTGCATTTGACAATCAAGAAGAAATGGCTGGCTGAGTGCAGTGGCTCACACCTGTAATCCCAACACTTTGGGAGGCCGAGGGCAGATCACTTGAGGTCAGGAGTCTCCATTTTAGGTGAAACCCCATCTCCATTAAAAATATAAAAATTATCTTTGCATGGTAGTGAGTGCCTGTAATCCCATCTACTCGGGAGGCTGAGGCAGGAGAATCACTTAAACCCGGGACGCAGAGGTTGCAGTGAGCCACGATCACGCCACTGCACTCCAGCTTGGGTGACAGAGTGATACTCCACCTCAAAAAAAACAAAAAAAGAAGAAGAAATGGCTGCAAAACTGATCTAAAGTGTTGGTGGATTCTCTACATAAAAAAAATTAGTTCAAATGATTCTCTACGTAGGAGGTATCTTTATCCTACTGCAAACCAGGAACTGAAGTCCTAACCACGGTAGAGAGTCATATAGAACAACCCCCTTTTCCTTTCATACGTACACACACACACACACACACACGCTAAGTCAGGATGTCAAAGAATTATCCCCACTCAGGGCACTCAGGATAGTGACTCCTTAGAAATAAATCTCCCACATCCTGATGGGAAAAATGGGAGAGAGGATAGAATGGTGATGAGGGAGAGATAAAGAAATCAAAAGATAAAGACAAATGGAAGAGAGGATAGAATGGTGGTGAGGGAGACAGAAAAAGTAGCTATAAAACTAGTTCTGATAGTCCAGTGGAAATTGCTCAAATTTGCATAATTGGGGTGGTCCAAAAATGTCAAGTCTGATTGTACTCTCTGCAGGTACCTGAAAAAGTAAACTCAAGTCAACTCTGGAGGGAGGTATCTTTAACCTAATGTGAACCCAAAATAAAATCCTAAGCCCTGCACCAACTGAATGGACATCTCCTCTAAGCCAATGGGATTCCCAAGGAAACCTGGAAAACTAGTTAACTAGTTCACACTATGCTGAGGGGCGGGGCGGGGGCGGGGTGGGGGGGTGGTCAGACGTGCCTCATTATACTCTCCTTCCTTTGGAATTCAGGAACAACTGAGCAGCATTAACATTAAAACAGAGATCTTAAGACTGACAAAACAGACTCTTTGTAGCAATAAGATACCAAATTCAGACCTGACTATAGTATAGCATCACATGACTGATAGCAGGCCCTGAAAGAAATCATTTTACCCTAAAATATATTTGTGATATTTTGAACTGGCCCTGCCAGGCTATCTCTTATGGGGGAAATTTACATTTTGTAGATCTTTTCCCGATCCTGAAGAGATTAGCTGAGAGTCTGGTACCTTTTAAAGATCAGAATAGGTAACATTTGCCATCTATCGCCTCTAAGAGCAGCCACCTATGAGACTTCATCTACATAATAAAAACCTTGGTCTCAGCAATCCCTTATCTTAACCCAGACACTCCTTTTTATTGACTCCAGGCCTTTAGATAATAACTTAATTATTTCAACCAATTGTGAATCAGAAAATTTTTGAACCCACCTATGACTTAGAATCACCACTTCAAGCGTCCCACCCTCCCAGACCAAACCAATGTATACCTCACATGTATTGATTGATGTCTTATGTCTCCTTTAAAAGTATAAAACCAAGCTGCAACCCATCCACCTTGGGTACATGTTCTCAGGACCTCTTAAAACTATGCCTTGCGCCGTGATCACTCATGATTGGCTCGTAATAAACCTCTTTACAAATTTTACAGAGTTTGCCTCTTTTTTGTTGACATAGGCCTTTGAGAATATACATAAATAATTTTTAAGGGCCATGGGGTGCACAGAAAGATTTTTGATTACATAAAGAAACAAGTTACCAAAAATAAGAACTAAGGCCAGACATGGTAGCTAACATTTATAATTCCAGCACTTTGGGAGGCCGAGATGGGATGATTGTTTGAGCCCAGGAGCTCAAGACCAGCCTGGGCAACATAGTGAGACCTCATCTCTACAAAAAAAAATTTTAATTAGTTGAGCATAGTGGTGTATGCCTGTAGTCCCAGCTACTTGGGACTAGCTGGGAGCATCACTTGAGCCTGGGAGGCAGAGGTTGCAGTGAGCCATGTCATACCACTGCATTCCAGCCTGATGACAGAGCAAGACCCTGTTTCAAAAAAATAAATAAAAGAAATGAGAACCAATAGAAATGATGAGATGGGAGTGTTCCCTTGACCTTGACCCCCTTTGTGGGCAAGAACTGAAATGGCTCATTTCACTCAGCCTGCCACTGGCCCCTTCTTGAGAGAGGGAGCGTGCAAGTAAGGGAGGAGACCACCCCTCATATTGTGTTATGCCCAATTTCTGCCTCCAAAGAAAGAAGAAGTAACAACTAAAAGGCAGAAATGAAATCCACAGGCAGACAGTCTGGCGCCGCCCTGGGCCTGGTTAAAGATCGACCCCTGACCTAACCGGTTATGTTATCTATAGATTCCACACATTGTATGGAAAAGCATTGTGAAAATCCCTGTCCCGTTCTGTTTTGTTCTGATTACCGGTGCATGCAGCCCCCAGTCACGTATCCATTGCTTGCTCAATTGATCACGACCCTCTATCCCCTCGGAGTTGTGAGCCCTTAAAAGGGACAGGAATTGCTCACCTGGGGAGCTCAGTTGTTGGAGACGTGAGTCTTGCTGAACCTTCCAGCCGAATAAAACCCTTCCTTCTTTAACTCGGTGTCTGAGGGGTTTTGTCTGCGGCTTGTCCTGCTACACAAGCAAGTGAGTGCGGGAACTGGAGTGAGTGAATACTGGAACCGGGGGTCACTTCTCTCTGGTGAGAACAGGCTCTGTGTGGGCCCCGCAGCAGCATCCGAGCCCCTGCCCTCTCGGCACCTGAGTTCTCGTCCAGCATCTGGGAAGAATGAGGTCCCATGAATGGGTTGAAGGATAGTGTGTGTAGAGGATTTTATTGGGTAATAAAAGCAGTTTTCAGTGGGATGGAGAATTGGAAAAGGGATGGTGCAGGAAGAAGGTGATCTTTCCCCGAAGCTGCACCGTCTGAAGTTAGCCGTGTCTATCTGTGGTCTCGGACACTCAGTTGCTGCTTCTCTGTTTGCTGCTCAACCACTTGTATCCCAGCCGCTCAGCCGCTTGTGTTACTCTGCCAGCTGAAGTCTTTTTATGGGCATAGGATAGGGGCGGGGCAAGCCAAAAAGGCAACATTTGGGCAGAAAAATGGGGTCAGCTGTTTTCACTTAGGACTGAGGTTCCAGGCTTAAGGGTGGGGTTTAGCCAGGGGCCCAGGTGTTCTGTATCAATAACAAGGAACAGAAACTAGAAACTGATCCCCCAAAGACTTCAGATGCAGAAGCCATTGGAAATTAAAACTTAAAGCTACTTACTATTTGAAGGAAATAAAATATCTGCTTTTAAAAATGACAGCATTTGAGGAAAATGATTTCAAATCTGGCATATAGGATGCCTGGAAGTTGTCGTTTTTGTCCTCACAAGATAAAAGGTGAACAAACTAAAGATCAACAACTCTTCTTAGATCCATTAGAGAATGGGGACCACGGTGCAAACTGATGCCCCCGGAATTGGAGAGACAGAAAGGCAGATACAAGAAATCACAATATACTGGAGCAAACGCCCAAGAATGAACACCTCCCCAGGAACCAGTACTGGAATAAGAAAACCTAAAAGTATAACTAACGAATTGCTGGAGGCTCAGGATGAACATGTTTGAGAATTTAAAACTCCGAGGGGGCTCAGTTTTAGGTGTATGCACCCACAATTTTGTGAGTTTTACCACTTGGAGGTAAAACTCTACCAGGTTCTCACAGTGGACATCAGAGAAAAATTCCCTTGTGTTTCTCGGGGATGGAAAAAGTCACCATTTTGAAGCATGCCAGAGCGTTCTGCTCTCCTTAACAAGGCCCACCTGTAAGAGACAGTATTTTACCAGAGGCTACCTAACCTACTGGATTTTCGTCAGAGTCTAACTGACCTCAAGAAGGGAAATACCCAAAGCCAGCCCCCTCTGGCCCTCCTGTCTCACCTAAGAGGGGAAACAACGCAGAACAAAACTGAGAAGCACTTGATAAGGGCACAGCCCAGGGGCACAGGCTCACTAAGAGACTGAAACCTGATCACATGGCTGTAGAACACTGGCCTCCACTCCCCCAACCTTTTACCACCACTTCAATGGGGCTCCAGTATAATAATGGGAAAATACAATGGAAAGAACTGCATGTCTCAGACCTTGTTTAAGACGTCTCTATAGAGAAACCAAAAGATCAGAGGGGAGACAAACAACAAAGATACTGAAGTAAATTTTAGACTCTGACATCGACAGTTACAACAAATAATAAACACAGCCTAAGCCTTAGCAAGATAAACATAAAACCTTACTAAAGGCCTCCTTACCTTGGTTTCTTTCTACCTGGTGATACTGGTGGGCTGGGGGAGGTCCCCGAATGCAGGGGGGACATTGGCCTAGCCAGTGTCCAGGCTCTTGACACAGCTGTGAGAAGGAATTTAAGGATGAGTTGGAAAAGAGTGAAAGTACAGAGACTTATTGCAAAGCGAAAAGGACACATTCAAGAAAAGAGAATGTGGGCATACTCATGAAAGGGTCACTCCCAGTGGGGTTTGGGGTTTATAACTTTATGGGCTTCTTTAACCAAGATGTGAAACATTCCTGAAGATTCCCAGAAAGAGGTGAAGATTTCTTGGAACTGCGGTGTTACCCATTTTAACATCCAAATATGGGTGCTCCTGGAACTGTCTTGGCGCTGGTGGGTATATGATTTACAATGCTAATGTGCATATAATTAGGTCCTAGGTGAAACCTAGGTCAAATCCAGCACCATGTTGAGTCCAGTCAGTCTTAGCCAGCTTGGTCCACATCCTCGTTTTCAGTCTTATCAGGCCCTATCTCATGCAGCTATTTCAAGTTTCCTTTTGCTAGTCATGTGAAACTGCTGCTTAGAATTTTCTATTCTGCTGTGACCACCTTGTCTTATGCCTGTCTCACTAATACCTCATATTTGGCTTTCAATAAAATATTACAAGTCACACTAAAAGACAAAAAAAAAAACCCACAAAAAACCCCAAACATTGAAGAAACAGAGCAAATATCAGAACCAGACTAGATATGGCAGAGATATTGAAATTATTAGAAGAGGGATTTAAAATAAATATTAAAATGCTAAGGACTGTAATGAAAAAAGGAATCAACTTGCAAGAACAGATAAATAATGCAAGCAGAGAGATGAGAACTCTAAGATAGAATCAAAGGAAATGCTAGAAATAAAAAACATTGTAGCAGAAACAAGAATGCCTTCAAAAAGCTCATCGATAGGACAGAGTGGAGGAAAGAATCAGCTGGCTTGAGGAAGTTTCAATAGAAACATCCAAAACTGAAATGCAAAAAAAAAAAAAAAAAAGGGAATAAAAAAAATCACAAAGCATCCAAGAACTGTGGAAAAATTACAAAAAGTATAAATACATATAGTGTGTGAGTTCCAGAAAGAAAAGAAACAGAATAAATATTTTAGATAATAATGAAAAAGAAAGAATATCCCAAAATTGATAATAGACAACAAACCACTGATCCAGGAAGTTTAGAGCACACCAAACATGATATACCTAGGCATATCATATTCATTATACCTAGGCATATCATATTCAAACTATAGAAAGTCAAGGACAGATAAAAATCTTGAAAGAATCCATAAGGGAAGGATGAGGGAAAAAACAACCTTATCTATAGAAGAGGCTTGTTGGAAACCATGCAAGCAAAAAGAAAATGGAGAGAAATTTAGAATATTTAAAGCATTGAAAGAAAAAAAACCAACATCAACATAGAATCCTGAATAGAGCAAATATTTTCTTCAATATGAAGAAGGAATAAATCCCCTCCTCTCCCCTCCCTTCCCCTCCCTTCCCCTCCCCTCCCCTCCCCTCCCTTCCCCTCCCCTCCCCTCCCCTCCTCTCCTCTCCTTTTTTGAGACAGAGTCTTGCTCTGTTGCCCAGACTGGAGTGCAGTCACATGATCTCAGCTTACTGCAACCTCCGCCTCCCAGGTTCAAGCGATTCCCCTGCCTCAGCCTCTGGAGTAGCTGGGATTATAGGCGCACACCACCACACCCGACTAATTCTGTATTTTTAGTGGAGACAGGGTTTCACCATGTTGGCTGGGTTGGTCTCGGACTCCTGACCTCAGGTGATCCGCCTGCCTCAGCCTCCCAAAGTGCTGGGGTTACGGGCGTGAGGCACTGTGCCCAGTCGGAATAAATATTTTCTAATACAAACAGAAATTAAGGGAATTTGTCATCAGCAGATTTAACTGCAAGAAATGTTACAATAAATTCTACAGACAGAAGGAAAATGATAAAATGATATAGGTCAAAAATTTGCATTTACATGAAGAAAGAATGTTAGAGAAGAAATAAAGGTAAAATGACATATTTTATTCTTATTTTTAATTGATTAAAAGAGAGTAGTTTGTTCAAAATAATAATAGCAACATGTTTTCGGTGATTATAGCTTATAGATAGATTAGTGAAATGAATGACAGCAATGTTAGAAAGGATGAGAGAGAAGAATTGGGAGTACTCTCTTATATAGTACTTGCACTGCTTGTGAAGTAGTATAAAAATATTTGAAAGAGGACTTGAAATAATTGTAAGTATATACCGCAAACTCAAGGGCAGCCACTAAAAAAAAGTTTTTTAAAAATAAAATATTTGAGAATCATCTAGAATTAAGGAAAACACCAATCCATATAATTAAAATGCCCTACAAACTCTTTGCAAAATACATTTTTAAAAAACTATATGGCACATATAATTGTGAAACTGCAGAAAACCACAGGAAAAGAGAAAATATTAAAAGCAGTCAGACCAATTTGCAAGAAATACAAAGGAGGGAGAAATATATTAATGTACATAATAAACTATATAAACAACCAAACCAGCAAGATCCAGATGTTCACAACTTCATAGGACAAACAACTCATTTCTTCAACAAATAAATTGCAAAAAAAAAAAGCAGAGGAATCTGTGGTAAGGCTGTAGATGAAACATGACTGACATGAGTTAGTAATTATCAAAGACGGATGTTCGGCACATGGTACATGGTTGATGGTACATAGTTTATTATATTACCTTCCTACTTTCATATCTGTTAAAAGTTTTTATGATAAAACTTTTAAAAAGAGAAAATGGCAACTTTAAAAAGAAAAATGGTAATCTTTCACAACATGCCTTTGAAGTTGACAGTAAGATCAAGAAGTAAAATTCTCAACAGCAACAATGAAAGGTAGAAATCTGTGGAATGAATTCTTCCATGTGCCAGACTAAGTAACTACCAGACTAAAATTCTCCACCTAGCAAAAATATCTTCTAAGAATGAGAGAAAAATAAATACATGTTCTGGAAAATATAAATTGCAAACTCCCTAAAGGAAAATGATCCCACATAGCACGTAGGGAAGATATAAAAAGGGATACTATATAGAAATCTGAGATGTGGCCAGGCGCAGTGACTCATGCCTATAATCCCAGCACTTTGGGAGGCCAAGGCAGGTGGATCACCTGAAGTCAGGAGTTCAAAACCAGCCTGGCCAGCATGGTGAAACCCCATCTCTACTAAAAATGCAAAAATTAGCCGGGCATGGTGGGTGGCACGCGCCTGTAATCCCAGCTGCTTGGGAGGCTGAGGCAGGAGAATTGCTTGAACCTGAGAGGTGGAGGGCGCAGTGAGCTGAGATAGTGCCACTGCACTCCAGCCTGGGCCACAGAGTGAGACTCTGTCTCCAAAAAACAAAACAAAACCAAAGAAATCTGAGATGTAAAAAGGAAGAAAAATAAACTGGTAAATATGTGGATAAATACATTTGAAAATGATGTATAAAACACTAAAAATACTGTCTAGTGGAGTGTTTTATGACAGTATTAAAATACTTGACAGCAACATATTAATTTTTATATTTATTTATTTATTTTGTGACGGAGTTTTGCTCTTGTTGCCCAGGCTGGAGTGCAATGGCACAATCTCAGCTCACTGCAACCTCCACTTCCTAGATTCAAGCAATTCTCCTGCCTCAGCCTCCCAAGTAGCTGGGATTACAGGCAAGCGCCACCATGCCTGGCTAATTTTGTATTTTTAGTAGAGATGGGGTTTCGCCATGTTTGCCAGGCTGGTCATGAACTCCTGGCCTCACATGATCCACCTGCCTCAGCCTCCCGAAATGTTGGGATTACAGGCGTGAGTCATGGTGCCCATCCTTAATTAATTTTAGACTTAACTAATATGTATGTTGTAAATTCTAAGGTCCCTACTAAAAAAATAGAAACTATGTTTTTAACATCTAAACTTGTAGGAAAAAAATGCAATGATCAAAGTTTATCAATCTAAAACTTAGCAAGAAAGGAAAAAAATGAACATAGAATAGCTAGAGCCAACACAAAGCACAAAGAAGAAAATAAGATGCTGGATTTAAACCCAAATGTTCCAGTAATTATATTAGGTATAAATGGACAGAATATTTTAATAAAAGGCTATTTTCAAAAAGTATAGTGCTATACATTATTTAAAAGAAACATCTAAACCTTAAAAATACAGAGTAGTTTTTAAAAATTATTAGGAACTTTGAACAAAAGAAAGCTCATGTAGCTATGTTAGATATCTGTGAAAATGGACTTTTAGATAAAATAATTGAGATAAGGAGGAATACTTTAATAAAAGCTAAACTTAAGCAGGAAAAAATAACAATTTTACATTTACATGCACCTAATGACATGGCCTTCAAATATATAAAGCAAAACTTTACAATAACAAGAAATCAATAAAATAGGGAAAAAATAGTAAAGAAATAGAATATTTGAACAACAAAATTGACAAAATTAAGGTTATAGATACATGTACAAGACTCTAACCAATAGCTACAGAATATATACAACATTTAAAAAATCATTGTTTACTGGAATGTAAAAAGTATTAATTAGTCTTAAAGAAATAAACTTTATACAATATGTTCTCTGGCAACAATGTAGTTAATCTAAAAATCAATCACAAAAAGAAAACTTGCTGGGTGCTGTGGCTCACACCTGTAATCCCAGCACTTTGGGAGGCCGAGGAGGGTGGATCATGAGGTCAGGAGATTGAGACCATCCTGGCCAACATAGTGAAACTCCATCTCTACTAAAAATACACAAATTAGCTGGGCATGGTGGTGCGTGCCTGTAATCCCAGCTACTCGGGAGGCTGAGGCAGGAGAATTGCTTGAACAAGGGAGTCAGAGGTTGCAGTGAAGCTGAGATCATGCCACTGCACTTCAGCCTGGGGACAGAAAGAGACACCGTCTAAAAAAAAAAAAAAACCACCGAAATAAACCCAAATAACATAGAAGGAAATCATTAATATAAGTAAGAGCTGAAATTTAATTTAAAAATATATAAGAAGACAGAGGAGGCGGTCTTAAGTTGCTTTCAGTGAGGAAGATTGGGGTGGTGAAGGTGATTAGAGGGCAGGTATGGGAGAGAATTTTTACTGCTTATATCCTATTTTCCAAATCTTAAACAAGATGAAAGTCACATTCTTTTATAAATCAAGCACTAGTTTTAAATTAAAAATAAATGATCAGATGAGGTACGCAACATAAAAGATACTAGAGGGTAGGCAGACTCATAAATGCCTCATTGGAATACATCATTGCCTACTCATATAATGGCCTTAAATTAATAAAGTAGTTGTGATTGTGGAGATTGGGATGGAGGTAGTAATGGCAAATTTCATTGCCTACTCATTTACTGATCTTAATAAAGTAGTTGTGCTTGTGGAGATAGAGATGGAAGTAGTAATGTAGCAGTGGTGGTGGAGGTGGTGGTAGTAGAAGTGAAGGTGGTGGTGGTGGAGTTGGATGTGGAGGTAGAAGTGGTGTTGGTGGATGTGGTGCAGGTGGGAGGTGAAGGCAATGGAGGTGGAGGTGGCGCTGGTGAAGGTGGAGGTGATAGTAGTAGAGGTGGTGGTGGTGGTAGAGGTGGAAGTAGAAGGGGAGGTGTTGGTTTGGTAGGGATTGGAATTGGGATAATACCAGCTCTTGGAGCTCCTCCATTAAGCTATACAGTTTCTATTAGCCAAATATCCTAGGCAATAGAAAAGACTTACTCATCAATATGGGCTAAAAAATATGGGAACACTCTATCTCAATCTAGTTAAAGTCACCATGTTTTCTTCCTTCTTTTTTGTGTTCTATTTTTAATGCATTTTTTAATTGTAGTAAACACACACACACTCAGGAGATCTACCCTCTTAACACTTTTTTATGTGTACAGTACATTATTGTCAACTACCAGCACAATGCCATATATAACAGATTTGTAGACTATTTTCATGTTGCATAACTGAAACTTTATACATGCTGCACAGCAGCTCCCCATTTCCCTCTTTCTCTACCCCTATGAGCCACCATTCTACTTTGCTTCTATGACTTTAACAACTTTAAATATCTCATATAAGTAGAATCATGAAGTATTTGTTCTTCTGTGACTAGTTTATTTCACTTACCATATTGTCCTCAAAATTCATTCATGTTGCTACATATTGCAAGATTTCTTTATTTTTATGGCTGAGTAATATTCTAGTGTAGTGTATATTACATTTTCTTTATCCATTCATGTGTTGATGGGCATTTAGGTTGCTTCCACATTTTGGCTATTGTGAATAATGCTGCAGTGAACACGGGAATGCCAATATCTCTTTAAGATCTTGATTTCAATTAGTTGAGATAAATACCCAGAAGTAGGCTTATTGGATATTATAGTTATATTTTTAATTTTTTGAGGAAACTTAATGCTGTTTTTCATAAAGGTTGCACCATTTTACATTCTTACCAACAATGTACAAGGGTTCCAATTTTTTCGCATCCTTGCCAACACGCGTTATTCTCTGTTTATTTTTGTTTTTTTAATAGCGATCCTAACACGAGATGATATCTCGTTGTGATTTTGATTTGTATTTTTCTGATGATTAATGATACTGAGCATCTTTTTATATACCTGTTGGCCATTTCTATGTCTTCTTTGGAGGAATATATACTCAAGTCCTTTGCCCATTAAAATTTTTTTTTTTTTTTTTTTTTTTTTGAGACAGAGTCTTGCTCTGTTGCCAGGCTGGAGTGCAGTGGCGCGATCTTGGCTCACTGCAATCTACGCCTCCTGGGTTTAAGTGATTCCCCTGCCTCAGCCTCCGGAGTAGCTGGGACTACATGCATGCACTACCACGCCCAGCTAATTTCTTGTATTTTAGTAGAGATGGGGTTTCACCATGTTGGCCAGGATGGTCTTGATCTCCTGACCTTGTGATCCACCCACCTCAGCCTCCCAAAGTGCTGGGATTACAGGCGTGAGCCACCATGCCCAGCCTAAATTTTTTTTGTTTGTTTGCTATTGAGTTGTAGAATTTTCTTATATATTTTGGATATTAACCCCTTTTTAGATACATAGTTTGCAAATCTTTTCTCCCATTTCTTAGATTGCCTTTTCACTCTGTTGATTGTTTTCTTCACTGTGCAGAAGGCTTTGTGTTTAGATCCACGATGTTCAGTATCCTCATTAGTTTCCAGGTGGGACTGTATTGACTATCAAAGGGCTGAAGAACAACTTATCACCCAGAAATTGTCCATATAATATAAAGAGTCTTAGAAGACAGGGGCTATAAGAGACTACTTGTCATTGTTTCATGGACCATAGAATCCCTGAGCAGATACTCAAAGAGCAATCAGTCATTTTATGCCTTGAGAAACATCTGCTATATGTTCAAAAAACTCAATATACCTTGTGGTTAAAGGAAACCTGATAATGGGTCTTGGGAGGTAAAGTGATTCTGCAATGAGGACATGATGACCAAATTGTTGTGGAGGAAAATATTTAGCAACTTTAGGAGAAAAGCCTTCTCCCGCTCAGAAGCCCATTGGCTCTGGGTCAGAGGTGTGGTAACTGAGTGAATTCCTGCCCTCAGAGAAAAGATTGCCTCCTGAAGAGAAATGATATTCCTGCATCACCAAACAGCAACTTCAATTTCCCTTTAATCATGCCCCTTAGTTGATAAAAGCAGAGGGGGCTGATTGCTCAAAGGCTTTAAAAACGGTGGATGAAAAGCAGAATCCTTACAATAACATTTTTTCCACATCCAATCAATCAGTTTTCACTCTATACCTCCCACCATCCCCATTTAGGCAACAACACAGGGGCTCTTTGATTGTCTCGCTAGGTTCTACAGCATGCTCAAAAATTCCTCAAAATCAATTGCCTTAATCCAAACAACTGGAAGAAAAAAAAGGAAGAAAGAAAAGGAAGGGAAAAAGAAAGGAAAGGAGGGAGGGACAGAAAATACAGAAAGTTAACGTGTTCAAGGCCTGGGACTCACTGCCTTAGGAAACTATTGGTCAAGAGAAGCTTTTCTTCCCTGTAGCTAATTTGGAGGCAAAATGAGCACCATGTGAAAAAAGGCAAAACTGAAGATGTTCTGTCTACACAGGACTAAGTTCTCACAAGAGTAATGTTAAGTGCCATTTACTGCTTCAGGAGGACTTTGTTATTATTATTAATAACATGATTGTTATTCCAACTTATTCCAGGTCTCTTCTTTAGCATCACAAAACTCCCTGAAAATCGCTTTTGTCTTCTTTGATCATTTCTGTACCTCTTCCATTTTCTTTGCATTATAATACACAGGCTAACAATACAGTGTACTATAATTTTCCCCCATTGAAATATAACATCTCCTCTCTCCGAAAAATAGACTGATGTGATTATTGAGTGGGTCTGGGTACTTTGTGCTTCATCTTTTCTTGCTGTAATAGACAGCCCTTTTTTATTCTTATGATAACTGAAACATTTGAACAATCATTGTCCTACAAAGGAGCTGATCTTGGAGCAATTGTGCTTTGTACCACTTCATCACCTTTGGGAGCAATATCATTTTTAAAATAATGACTTCTCCAGCAGTTTATTACCAGCCTGAAGTCATTTTCACACCTCAGAAGTGAAGGCTTAATGAGCAGAGAAATTAAAGAGTAAAACTCTGCTAGTGTCTTCTTAAATGGCAGCATTTTGGCACCTTAGTAGATGCACTCCCAAAGAGGAGCTGCGTCACATTCATCTTGTTCTCCAAATGACCTTTAGGTAATGAACCTCAAAGTTTTCTCTTCCCTGCCCCACAACTCTATCCCTTCTTTTCCATGCTGGAGGAGATATCTGGCTAGAAGATCAGGTGGTAAATAACGCAGTTGTGTTAGTATAATGAATTTACCTAGCACAATGCTGAAAACACTATTATTGAGCAATAAAATTTTCCTGATTGAGTAGTGGTCACACAGACCCTCACCACCACAGAAACTCCCTACTGAAAGTTGCAAATTCCTAGGCCTCTTTTAGAAATATGTTCAAGTACCACTTGTTCTTGTAACCCTTTCGAACTCTCGCAGTTAGTTGCTCTCTCTTTAATGCTCCTAGACTGCTTGGTTCTTATGTCTATTGTTTGTACATATTATTGTAATTATTGTGATTCTAATAGTCTATCTACATGTCTATCTTTCCCATCAGACCTTGAGTTCTGCAAAGACAGTGACCAAGCAGTGTTCATTTTTACATCTCTAATTCTCATTATAATGCTTAGCAAAAGTAGAAGCTCAGTAAATATTTGATAATATTTACTAAGTGAATAAAAGATGATTACAAAAATTCTTTTTAAATGAAAGATAATATTAGAGATTGTGTCCTTTGATTCAAAATAGAGCAATAAGCTTTTTGTAGTGGCTCATGCCTGTAATCCCAACACTTTGGGAGGCTGAGGCAGGTGAATCACTTGAGTTCAGGAGTTTCAGACTAGCATGGCCAACATGGCAAAACCTCATCTCTACTAAAAATATGAAAATTAGCCAGGTGTGACGATATGCACCTGTAATCTCAACTACTGAAGAGGATAAGGCATGAGAATCACTTGAATCTGGTGGGTGGAATTTGCAGTGAGCTGAGATCATGCCACTGCACTCCAGCCTGGGTGACAGAGCAAGACTCCATCTCAAAAAAAAAAAAAAAAAATTGAACAATAAAGACCAATAGATACATGTAAAGATTGACTATGCTCCACACGTGAATGACATGATTAGGTTAAAGGAAGAGAATTCAGCAGTCCATTTCCAAACTCTACAATAAAACTTCCCACATCCCTGCTATAATACAGATGCCCTGTGAAGCATTTATGCAAATCTATTGGCTTTCCCACCTGGCCTAGAACAATCAAATCTATTTCTGGCTAAGAAATATGCTGTATGGGTATGATCAAATTGCCCAGAGCAAGAAAGTCAAATTAATGAAGTGGTAGAAATCAGTCTATATCAGTGGCTGATGAGCCAGCATCTGCCTACATAATTGCATATTTTGCTTGGTTAGATTTGAGATTCTTGTTGATATCTGGAACATTCTTCTCTTCCTGCTAATGTTGGTAATTGGAGTGCTAGATTTTGACTTCCAAATCTTTCATTCATTTCTTCTTTGTGACAGGGAAAGCCATAGAGGAAACAAGTGAAGAGAATATAGTTATTTGGGGATGAGACAAAATATAGGGTAAGGAGGGGAAATAGAAGAATGTGAGAGTCCTTCCACCAAAAGAGCTTGGTAAGGTTGAGATCATCTCAAGATGATTGGCACCCAATGCTATTAACAAATATGGAAAGCATTTTTAACTAATTCCAGGTTTCACATGTTGTTTGTTGAGTGGGACTTACTGTCGTCAGAGGTTGATTCACTCCTTCTCTGCAGTAGATATGAGAGATGAGGCAATTTTATTTAGAAAAGCCAATGGAATTTAGCTGGTGTTTACTGTTTCATAAAGGA
Source organism: Gorilla gorilla gorilla (assembly GCF_029281585.2). Taxonomy (NCBI): domain Eukaryota; kingdom Metazoa; phylum Chordata; class Mammalia; order Primates; family Hominidae; genus Gorilla; species Gorilla gorilla. The sequence goes on along the minus strand of NC_073224.2, from coordinate 47,631,658 downwards.
ATAATGGATGAATTACCTAGCTAGACCCTATTGGGTAGAACTGTTAGTTAAAAGTGACAAGCAGTCCTGTAATTTACACTGCAACTTGGAAATTTAAGCTGGGAGGCTCACGGCTCTCTATTGTGCATTGTAAAGCTTCTTTTGTACTTCTGACTCATTTTGTGTTGGGAATCATTTAGCCATTGGCTTTAACTGCTAATACAGTTCCATCAAATACCAAATATAAATCAAAGTTACTGGATCATTCGAAATCTGTCGTCGGAGTTGTTTATATGTATTTTCTTCCACCACTAGTTTAGTATAGTTACAAGAGAAGCTGCTAAATTATGACATATTGTGCATGCCTTGTTGCCATCTTACTAGAGCCTCTTGCAAATAAGATGTAATCCATGACAAATTATTTTTCTAGTTATACAAAACATAAATAATGATAATAAAAAGGGAATCAAATTGATGAAAGAGGAAGAAGAGAGAGAGGAGAGAGGTTTCAAATAAATAGCTTTGTTTTGGGTCCTGGCTGTCCAAAACAAGTGAGAAAATAAAGGAGGAATTTTAAAACTCACCTTACCACACAGGGGCCTAAATTGCACTCTGCCTAGTCTAGCCTCCTAGAGAATGATAGAAAACTCTCACTGGTCACATATATAACCTTTTGTTTGAAATTGGGTCTACTCACTCTCAGCCTTGTATACAGAATCTGCATGTATCATTTGTAAAGTCATTGTACTCAAATAAATATTTACTGTGTACAAATGATCATGGCTCATGAAGACAACAGTGGGAGAACCCCATCTTGGTGATTCCAGGTTCTCTAATATCCACACTATGTCAATGGGCCTCAGATGGTGAAAATCAAGGTGACATTCAATATGAGCAAATCAGCTATCTTATCTGAACCTTTGTTTTATGACATTTTAAATTGTAATTCAAAGGATAGACAGATAAATAAATTAGCATTAGATTTACTTACAGTGAATAAAGAAATATTGTGGTAGGAAGAAATTGCTAATGTCCCAACATAGTCTTTCTGCCTTTCTTTCCTGGCTTTTATTTCTAAAATTTCTACCAGGCATGCCTGGAGAATCCTGAAATCTACCTAGAAATGTCAACAGTGTCTTGTTAATAGAAGGCCTTACTCCTATCCTCTAGTTAAGTTATTATTTTCTCCCCTTGTGCCATAGATATCTTTGCAAATCTGTGTGATATTGGAAGACACAAAGAAATCAAAAAATTCTATCTCAAGTCATCATGGTCATTAATCTTACATGAACACACTAAAATAAAAGATTTGAGAATGAGCATTTATCAAATCATACTTTGCCACGATTAGTGTTACAATACAAACATTACAGTGATAGATGAGACACTAACTGAACTCTAATGGTAGCATCCACAAGGACCATTAGAATTATATAATAACCAGACATATTTTGTTCAGATTCCAGAACTCAGGAACATCTTTTTTAAAAAGAGGTTTTGAAAACCATGTTGAGTCTTGTAAATTTGGATTGTCACTGCTGTATCCTCCCAGGCATCAACAATCAGCCACTATCACAGGATGTTGGCACTCCAGGGCCCCAGATCAAATCAGCAAAGCAGTTTAGAAATCTAAGGAGAGAAAAGAGTCTTTGCAATTAAGAGTGTTCTACCCATTTATAGAATCAAATTTTCCAGGAACACAGCTTAGTATAAACCACGTTTCATGAACATTTCAACATAATATAACGAACACAAGTGTCTCAATGAAGCAGATAGCAGAGCAATTTGTACTAGCAGATGGTTCACCCTGGGATCAGAGCAATTATCTTCTTACTCTACATACAAGGGTAGCCAAAGATTCAACAGTTGACTATTCAAACAACTTAGCAATACAAGTGAATTTTTGAAGCACTAAAATAAATAGGATTTGCATCCTCTTCTCTCCACAAGCAAGTTCTGGAGAATGTTCAGAAGAATATAAGATGATTTCTTTTTTTTTTTTGAGAGAGAGTTTCGCTCTGTCGCCTGGCATGAGAGCTCCCTGGGTCTCGAACACTGAGTTAATTTTATCACCTCAGAATTTCCTGAAGCAGTGCTTTACTCTCTGCTTCCAGAACAATTTAAGACTCTCTAAGATCTCCATGCCCACTCTGGTTCAACTGAGAAAAACAGGAACTCAAATGAGAACCAAAGTTCAAAGTAAGTATTTTTTTTTTAAATACCTAGACACCAGTGCCAAGCATTGCCCTAATTACTTTGAAAATATTTAATTTAATCCTCCTTATATTCTATGAGATGTCTTATGGTCTCTTTTTTTTGTTTTTTGTTTTTGTTTTTTGAGACAGAGACTCACTCTGTTGCCCGGGATGGAGTCCAGTGGTGCGATCTCAGCTCACTGCAAGCTCCTCCTCCCGGGTTCATGCCATTCTCCTGCCTCAGCCTCCTGAGTAGCTAGGACTGCAGGCATGTGCCACCACACCTGGCTAATTTTTTGTATTTTTAGTAGAGATGGGGTTTCACTGTGTTAGCCAGGATGGTCTCGATCTCCTGACCTCGTGATCTGCCCTCCTAGGCCTCCCAAAGTGCTTGGATTACAGGCGTGAGCCACTGCGCCCAGCCCTTATGGTTTCCATTTTTATATGAGGAAACTAAGACTGTTATTTTATCCTTTGGATTCTAGAATAAAAGCCTGACTATCCTTTTAATGTATTTTTATTATTTGCATCAAAAACATTTTCATCACTATTAGATCATCCAAGGAGATCTTTGTGCCTTTTCACAATTAGCTTTTATTTCATCTATAGTAATTTAACCCAAGATTATCAGGACAAGAAACCACATACTGAGGTAAGGTAATGGGATGGATATGAAGAGAAGGAAGAAAAAGGAAAAGGATCATCCAAGCACCACTGGTAATTATATTTAACTGATAAATTGGTTTCCTTACCTAGAAGATAAGCTTTTCACCCCATCTCTTGTAATGACAACAATAAAGTAAACAACATCAGCAACAACAAAACACATTTGTAGTAGAAGGGCTTGCTATGTGCCATTCATTGTTCAAAGTGCTCAATGTGTAACTTTTTTTTTTTTGTTTTAGATAGGGTCTCGCTCTGTCACCCAGGCTGCAGTGCAATGGCTCAAGGTATAACATTAAATAAATTAACTCATTCACAAGAATTACTGAAGCACTCTCATATAGTCATCATTTCTATGTTGCTTTCTTTTATCTGAATAGTCACAGCTGAAATAATTTACCATACAATTAAATACCAGTAATTTTTAGGACAAGTATATTCATGGTTATTGATATCTGAAATGCAAGTTTCAAACATGTCTCACATTAGAATTCTAGGCTTTATTTTTTTTACTACTCCAGGAAAAAGAGTTCGGAGTTCTTTTTTCCCTATTTTTCTGATAAGCTAGAGATATATGAATCACTTTATGGTAAAAGATTAGATGTCTTGAATCTGCATGTGCCCTACTTCCTACTTTTAAATGTCATTATTTGGAGAAATTCCTGTACCTATTCTGAAAGGGCTCAGGTGTCCCTGATGTAAAATTAAGTAATGTCATCTTATTTAATGATTTCAAAAGCATCAGGCATTAGATTTTCTTGCCAACTCACTAAACCTCTTCCTCATAATGATATTGGTAAACAGTAGAACAGATACTTAACAGCTGGCTCATGAACTTCAACATCTCAGCCATTTCTTGGCAGTACTATCAATGTTTTTCCCTGAATACAAAACCTAATTGGTTAGCGTTGTACAACTCTGGGGGTAGAAGTCTTAAATACACTACTTAGTTATCGATTTTCAAATTATAATTCACACAATGGGTGGCAGATTCTTAGGCACTTACAGTTCAGTACTGCTTTATTTTCCATGAGTATAACTTGTAGGTTACAGAACTTTCCCTTAATTAGTTAGCCTGCAAAGAGTCATTTCTTTCCTAAGTTTTATCCAACAGTATAATTTTTTTATGGTTGAGTTGTAAAACCTTTGAAATATAATTTTATAATGGGAAGCGACAAACTCTAGTTTCAGTTCAACCATCTGCCTTTAATAAATACATGCTCCTTTCTTCCCTGCAAACCCTGACATTTTCTTCCTATGACCCAAGGTGGAGAAAGAGAGAGAGAGAAAGGGAGACTGATTGTTTTTAAAAAGACAATTAGTAAATCAGCACTGTGAAAAAATAGTTATAATTGAAGCACATGTATCTCTGAGAAACAGTGCTAAGTCAGAAATCTACTTTTAAATGTGCTTTTCTAATATTTACTACCGTCTTCATTAATGGCTTTCCCGCATCTGAAGTCAAGGCAAGCTTTTCAGGACCACGGACAGAAACACACTACTACCCTTCTTGCACAAGCAGCAAACTCCTCATCGCATATGGCAACATCGGCTATTGAGTTTTGAATGACAGTTACATGCATTCATTTTCATTTTGGGGGGCCATCTGGTTTGTTCATACTGCTGGGATTTCAAAACTCAATGAAGATGGATATTGCCTAGGACACTTGATGCCTTCAGGCTGACCAAGGACAAATGTGCCTGTCTAATAAACAAAGTACGGTACTATTAAAAATCACTGTGTCACCATATTTGCTAATAATTATGTTTTCCTTAATTCAATAATTTTGCATTTTAGGGGCAGAGTGACAGGATCCATCAACATTAGGTTTCTTCCTTGTTCCTTCAGGGAGATTGATAGAGCACCCACCAGCATCATTGGGCCCTATTTTATAACTGAACGCATTTCCTTCACATAAACTGTTCCGAGAACTGTGAAGAGAATGTTCAGGAGTGCCATGCAGTAAACTCAAAGTAGAAATAAAAGGGCAGAATCTGAAATGTGCCAAGTGGACATGTTAGAAGATAAAATGTAGACTCTTATTTATGAAAGAAATTAGCTTGGATACACTGTTCTTGAGGAAATTTATATCAAGAGATGGAGAGAAAGATATAAATATATAGAGAAAATTATTATCTTTATGTCAAATAGGAAAACTTAATGAATATGAAGATGAGTCAAGGAAACAGAATGAAGAGTACACTTTTTAAGATTTAATCACTTTATGTCTATCTATAAAATTTTGTCTCTAATTTTCCAATTTTGAGGAATGGATTACAATTTTACGCTTGTTGGATAGAGGTAAGTGAGGCATTGTGACTTTAAGATATTTATTAATAGATCACTCTTACTTTTTATCATAAAGTTTAGATTTTTTTCTAAAAATCAAAGAACATTTATTCAAATGTTCCTGGTTCCAGCAAGTAAAGCAATTCATCTGCTTTGCTCACTGCTGAATCTCTACTACATAAATGAGTATCTGGCAAATACTCAATACATATTTGTGAAATAAATAAACATTTCTGACTTCTGCCTTTTAAAGTTATATTAATCCTTAAATAAAGCATCTTCACTTACTTTTTAACTAAGTTTTCTCTGACTGCCTTCATCCCTGCTGAAGGTGGTATAGGGTCAGAAAGAGGGTGATCCCTTTCCTTCGAGGGTCACAGCTGACACCCCTATAACAAAGACAGGTTAACAAGAGAAAAGCATAACAGATATGCTCAATAACAGTTTTATATGACATGGGAGTCTTCAGAATGAAGACTCAAAGATACAGTTGAAGCTATCTGATTATATGCCTAGGTTTAACGAAGCTGGAACAACCATGTAGAAATGTGATGAGATAAAAAGGGTAAGCTCTAGTAGTAACAGACTGAGCGGGGAAACCTCAGCAAGGCCTGCCTGTTTAGATTCTTCTTGATCTCCCTGTTGTAGCATTTCTTCCCCCTAGGGATGGAGTAGATTCCTCTGGAATGAGAGTGATTTTTTTTTACAGCTAGCTGTTTCACAGGAAGATGGGGGAAAGTTAGAGTAATATTTTTAAGCTTTATCGCTTTCTTTAGGGAAAAGGAGTCCTGGTTTCTATGAACCGCCTTGAGGAAGAGGAATTCTAGTTTCTGCGGCTAGCCTCAGGGGAGAATAATGCGTGAGAGACAAGAGGTCAGGAGAAGGGCAGAGAGAGACTTTTCTTCTGGGGTCTTCATGTTAGGGTATCATTTTCTGAACCCCAGCAATGGCATGTCTCTCCTTTAAATTCCCATAGTGCTGTGTGTGTGCCTTCCTTGTGGCACTTACATTATTCTGACTTGGAGCAAAGAAAGTTATGTAGGTATTTTATTTCCATTACTTGAATACAGTCTACAGGAGATTAGTAATTGTGCAACCTGAGACCGGGCATGGTGGCTCACGCCTGTAATCCCAGCACTTTGGGAGGCTGAGGCAGGCGGATCACCTGAGGTCAGGTGTTTGAGACCACCAGCCTGACCAATATGGAGAAACCCTGGCTCTACTAAAATTACAAAATTAGCCAGGCACGGTGGCACATGCCTGTAATCCCAGCTGCTAGGGAGGCTGAGACAGGAGAATCGCTTGAACCCAGGAGGCGGAGGTTGCAGTGAGCCGAGATCGTGCCATTGCACTCCAGCTGGGCAACAACAGCAAAACTCCGTCTCAAAAAAAAAAAAAAAAAAAAAAAAGTGTGCAACTTGAACCTAGTAGGTGCTCAGTAAATGTATTTTTAATAGAATTAAAATTTTAGCTTCAATTCTCTGCACTGACCAGATATCCCAGAGAATTCCTTGCCCACAGCCCTCTTCCTGCTTTATGATAGCTGTCTTCCAGAATGGGCCAGGGCTCTGTCACCCACTTTTGTTTTTTTTCTTAGATGAAGTCTTGCTCTGTCACCCAGGCTGCAGTGCAGTGGCACAATCTTGGCTCACTGCAGCCTCTGCCCTCCATCACCCCCTTTTCTAAATAATAATAATAATAATAGCCAACATTCATTATCAAGCACTGATCTGACTCCTTTAACTTCATCTTCATTTTATTTTTGCACTATAGATTATTATTATGCCATTTTATAACTGAAAAAAATTGAGCTAAATAAAAGATAAATAAAACTTCACATAGCTTGTAATATAGCAAAGTGGGATCTGAAATCAGCTCTGTTTGATGACATGCAGGTCAAAAAAGGGATTTTGAAATTGGTGTCTAAACTAAAAGAAATAAAATCCATGAAACCCTTAGAGGAACATGTTAGAATCTTGAATTATCAAAATTTTAAAGTTCTAAAGCAAATGTTTTTACCTACTTTCAAAACTTGCATGTGCTCAGAATATTTTTAAACACAGAAAAGATTTTATTCAGCCAATTTGACTGATGTTAATAATTTCATCATGACAAAAGAGGGGAGCTGCTTTGTGCCATTTCTCAATTAAATAGTATTATTTGTTCTTTACATCACCCTTAGTTTTATTTATTCACATATACATATGCATCTCACATGACCCAAATACTAATTTTGCCTGCTATCACTGGCTTTCAGAGCTATGATTTCCAATAGAGGAAAGGACTAAGGAAAAAATCTTTAAAGCCTTCTGAAATGAAGTCTTTACTTATAAAGTTATGTAGCTGCATAACTGTTGGAGACAGATTTGTATTCAATGTATTTGGAGGCTTACGTGCATTTCTTCCTTCTGCCTTTGATCCCTCTTCTCCTAAAATGTATGCATTTATTCTCTGCTTACTTTAGGATTTCAATTCTGTCTTGGAGATACTGTCCTGATAGTCTGAGTCATTGGTCCTGTTCTCAATAAAGTATAGAAGATGGATAGCTTTACCACTTTCCTTCAGCTCTTATAAATCTAATAAATGGTTTCATCCGTATTGCCTCTCTTGGAATCCTTCACATTGCCTTGGCTGGTTTCTGTTACAGATAAGAAAGGGGAATGTTTGCCAACCTTGATATTGATGAAACTGAAACAGCTACTCTAATAATTCTACATCTGCGTGACTTTATTCTTATTGTTCAGTGGGGAGTGAGTGCCATACCTTACATTTAAAAAAAAAAAAAAAAGCAATGTAGCCAGAGCAATAAGGAATCAGATATTGTCAGGTCATTTGGTGTCTAAATTATTATGTGGGCTCCTGAGAGTTAAAAATGAGTTCATGGCAACTGCGGCAAAATTCTGGGGGCAGCTCTTTCCTCCAGACAGACAAGACGAGAAGAGACAAACTTTCTGAAATTGTCCAATTTTTTTTGTTGAAAAACAGGGAAACTGCTTCATCAGAATGAACTTCCTATGAGTAATCATTTCTAAAATTAGGAGACACAATATGCTTCAGTATAAGAAATAAATCACAAGAACCAGACCCTAAGCAAGAAATGTTTTATTTGCTTTATCCCAAGTCTCACTTATTTTATATTTTGTTTAAGCATATGCTTTGCAAAATTAATTTCTCCCCTCACACTCTCCATAAGGACTCTTTGCAGATGTAGTGATGATTTTTCAACACTCACGAGACTGAATTAGGTTATTTTAGACCTGAAAGCGTTTTCTAAAATTATTATTAAAGGAAAGTAAGAGCAAAACAAAAAGAAAATTTTTAAAAGCTATTTGTTAACCTGCCCTGACTGCTCTTTAAGTACACTGAGATAATTTACAAACGTAAATCATGCTAGAAAATGCAATCATGCCATGAGTTTAATAGAACTCTTGGCCGGGTGCAGTGGCTCACACCTGTAATCCCAGCACTTTGGGAGGCTGAGGAGGGTGGATCACGAGGTCAGGAGATTCATGGCCAACATGGTGAAACTCCATCTCTACTAAAATACAAAAAAAAAAAATTAGCCTGGCATGGTGGTGCATGCCTGTAGTCCCAGCTACTCGGACGGCTGAGGCAGGGGAATCACTTGAACCCAGGAGGCAGAGGTTGCAGTGAGCCGAGATTGTGCCACTGCACTCCAGCCTGGTGACAGAGCAAGACTCCATCTCAAAAACAAAAAGGAACTCTCACCGCTTATACATTTACATTATTGATATGCTTCTTGATCATGTCTTCTGGAATTTTCAAAGTCCTCAAAGGCATTTTTTATGTCTCTTATGTTTAAAAAAATTAAGATAAGCCTTACTGGGGTCTACCTGGTACACCACAAGTGAGGACAATATCTTTGTGTTGTTCTAAATTATCAGAGCACAAAAAACCTTTAAGGAAGCCCAACACATTCACATTTACCAGTTGGTTTCTCACTGGCAACAGTAGAGCAGGCCCAGCTGTTCCCAGCAGCTGTTTGGTGTAGAACTGCCTAAGCTGAAATGCCTTCCAGCTGATGGTGGTCCCCAGGAGCCAGAAGACAGTCACCAAGCATGGGAATGGAGACCAGTTCCAAAGGGAGAGAAACCCAAAGCCTAGAGAACTAAGGAAACCACTCCCATCCTGCCTTTGCCCCTTAAAGGAAAACAGAACTCTGTAAACCTGTTCATTCCCAGCCTGCCCTCTCAAGGGCTTCACCTTTATAATGAGCTAGACTGGAAGAGGAGATTCCATTTCACTCCAAATGAATTATCATTATAATAGGCATCTAGGCTGCCCATCAAAGATCCCAGAACTGGGGTAGCAGGAAAGTGGAGTGGGTAAGAGGAGAGGGGAGAAATTTACATACAGAGATAAGCATGGACACTGATTAAGAGAACAGGCTTTTGCTTCAAAAAGACATGAACTCCGCACAGGTCACCTGCCTGTTAAGTATATACAGTGTGTGCTTATTTGATGATGAAAATCAGAGGATGGCTATTTGAATGGAAATGAATTTTAATAAGCGTTTGAGGCAGAAGAAGCAGCAACCCTTCATTCTCCCCTCTATCACCAGGCACCTTCTTGACCATCATTACCACAGAGGAAAGAATGCTGGCATGCTAATCATCCAGTGAAGAATGCTCTCTATCCTCCTCAGTCTTTGTGGGTGTTCATTAACCTTGTGGGCTCCTTAGCCAGCAGAGCACAGCTGTCCCAGGGAAATTTCCATATCCCTTAAGAAAAGCAGGATGTCAGTTAGCGTTCAAGGATCCAGCCTATAGAAAAAAGTGGGAGAAATCTCCCTGAGGAATGAAAGCAAGACTACTAGCGTTTAGCACTTATGTTGCACTATTTTAAAACTTGCAAAATTTTGGACTGACTTTGCACTTTTATAAAATTAAGTATAATGTGGTTATTTATTACTCTTTTTGAAAAAAATCTAGACAGACGAAAGAATTGTCCTAGTATTGTAAACTCTCATCTCTGCTTCCAGGCTGAAATGAAAACCAAAATAAACACCCTTGGATTATCTATCTCTTATTGGTACTTAAACATACAAGACAGCACGGAAACATTCTGGTGACCTTAAGAGGTCATGAAATCTAACCTCTTACTCCAAACAAAATCACTTAAAATTTCTCTGACAACACAATCAATTAAATATATTTTCAAAGAACTTTCACTTGAAAATGTCAGTCATTTGGGAAACCGCGGGTTCTCTAGCAACTGCCTTTTCCCAAAGTCCACACTAATTCCTGTAGTTATTGTTGTTGTTATTGTTTTTCTTCTATGCACAAATCCTAAGTTTGTAAGGTCATTGACCCTAAGTTGGTCCAAGCTCATTAAGCCTGACCTTAAAGGCACTACCAGCACCGTTGAATCTCTTCTCAAAAACTTGGCAACAGACTTTTTTATTTTTCCCTCCATGACCATCTCTAATGGGTCATTAAAGTCAGCAAGTCTTTTCTGGTTTATTTAATACTAAATAGTGATTTTTTTTTTCTTTTTTTTGAGATGGAATCTTGCTCTGTCGCCCAGGCTGGAGTGCAGTGGTGGGATCTCGGCTCACTGCAACCTCTGCCTCCCTGGTTCAAGCAATTCTCCTGCCTCAGTCTCTCGAGTAGCTGGGATTATAGGCATGCGCCACCATGCCTGTAATCCATGCTAATGTTTTTGTATTTTTAGTGAGATGGGGTTTCACCGTGTTGGCCAGGCTGGTCTCAAACTCCTGACCTTGTGATCCGCCCGCCTCAGCCTCCCAAAGTGCTGGGATTACAGGCATGAGCCACGGCAACTGGCCTTTAAATTGTGCATTTTTATGATAGAAAGAAAAAATACTTCAATTGCCTAATAGTGGAATATCTAATGTCTTTAATATCAAGAAGTAAATATTGCCATCAGCAAAAGCTGTGAGCTCTCTGCAATCTACATATTGTAGTGTTAGAGACAACGTCACTGACTGGGCTCTCAACCAAAGCATTGGAGAAAGAAGGGGATCCGGCATATTCTAGTAAGCTTTTCCTCTCTTAATCCTAAGCAAGTAAGTGTTGCATTCTTAAACACATTTGCAAATGGATGTCTACAGATAGGTCTGTTAACCATAGAGTTTTTTTAATTTGAGGATTTGCCTTACGGGAATTAAGACTTAATCACTGAGATTTTACCATGCAGTCTTCAACATCCCTGTAATGTTTTCACTAAACCTCAAACTAATATAGAATAAAGCAAGAGATAGCAAGCACAAAGGGATCCCCACCAAAATGTAAAAAAAAAAAAAAAATCAATTGCCCCCCACCATGGAAAACTTAAACTCTGTCTTCCTTTTTACTAGAAAGATGCTTTAAAAAATTTAGCAAATTTAATTAAGTTGTTCTCTTTTACCTGCTTTTCCTCTTGAGCAACTGTTTTACTGACCCTGCCCCTCAGGTCCTAGAAGTGAGGAGGGTAGAATGCCAAAGAGCTGGGGCTGGGCTCAGAAAGGTCTCAGCCATTTCCTCCCCATTATCGCTCTGTTCAGCTGCTCAGGCTCTGACAGCCTAACAAGGTGCTAATGGGCCATACGTTCTACCCCAGTTCACAGCAGGTTGTTTCAAATGGGTTGAGGAGGTTGATTTGCATTCAAAATCTTCTCTCCCTCACTTGCTTTTTTGTTTGGCCCCTTGATTTCTACTCCCCAGACACCCTTCGAGGTTGACTTAGAATGGAACAAAATCACATTGGTTCAGAATTTGAATTGCCTGAGTTTGGATTTTAAATGTGCCCCATTATTTCATCAAGTTGTGGTGGAGGGGGGAGGAGTGAAGGGAAAGAAAAGAGAGCAAAGAGATTTTAAAATGAAAGGGAGAGATGATGACAGATGGATGCAAATGTTCCTTTTAAGTGGAGAGGAGCAGCTGAGGTAGGGGCATGAAATTGAATTAGTACATCTGTGGCTGGATGTGTGTCATTCAGCTTCATATTTTCTACTCCACAGGAGTTTGGTTACCTCGTGATGAATGAGTTCACTTTCACAGGGCCAGGAATACTTCCCTGCACACAAGATGGAGACCCTTTTCTTCAAAGGGGAGCTGCCTATGGAAAAGCCTATCACACCAGGGCAGCCCTCTAACCTTTTGATATGTATCACCCCTGGAAGGAGGGGTTGGCAATCTTTGAAACTCTAGTTCCTAAAGTCAAAGGGAGGTAGGAGGGATATGAAATAGAAGTCAGCACGTTTTCCAAGGAGACCGTGTTTATGAGTGACCTGCGGTGTGCTGGCAAGTGAACAATCTGCTTCTGAAAACCCTGCCCGCGTGCGCTCAAAGTGCTCAGGATCCGTAAATGTTTACAAGCACTTCCAGGGAGTAATGGGATGAGGCTGTTTCTTCCGGACCAGGCTCCAGGGGTGCTCCCCATAAATAACCAACACAAGGTTTCCTCTTCCCTTTTGAAAGCCCAGCAGTCCTCCAGCTTCAGGGCCACTGCCAGGAAGGTTTATGGCTCCATTCTGCTCCTAGCTCTATATTTTTCTCTACTTCATCTTGGATCTCACTTCCCATTCTTTTGAAGGAAACCAAAATATTTCACCCCAAAATATACTTCTTTGATATATTTTAAGATAGCTATTCAGAAGGGCTGGAAATACAAGAATAACTGAAAAGCTGTCTTTTCGGGGGAGATTTGCATCTGTAGAGTGAATCCACATTGATTCAGCCAGGCTTCTTCAGAGACCCTTCCTCGTCCAGATCTAGGCAAGATTAAATAAAAGTCTGACACCTTTAAAGGTCTGAAAGAAACATTTACCATCTATTCTCTTAGAGGATTGCTACCTGTGTAGAGTATTGCTACCTGTAGAGATTGCTACCTGTTAGAGGATTTCACCTGTATAACAAGGCCATCTTTGCTAGCCAGGCCCCCTCTGATGAGCTGTCTTGCCACTATCAACTGATTTACCAACCATAACATGTTTTTGGCCCTACTCCAAGCTCCCATTCTTTTTGTAACTTCAAGGTGGTATAAAAGCATCAACCATCTGGTCATTTCTTTGCGATCTTATATTTTGTAAGACTCCTGTGCATGTTAATAAATTTGTATACCTTTTCTCCTATTACTCTGCCTTTTGTCACTAGATTCTCGGCAAAACTTCAGAGGCCAAAAGTTTTCCCTTGGGCCCTAAACTCTCTTTTGCCCCAGAGCTAAAAATCTAAGACAGTTGTTCCCCATCCAGTAAAGCCTAAGTCACAAGCCTAATTGTCATAGCCTTGCTTTGTAAAAGCCAAATAAATGAAGAGCGCATTGTTACTCAGAACCAGTTACGTGAGACTTAAATTAAAAAACCGTGTAAAGCAAAAGTTAATTTCTGGATATTTGCAACAGATCTGGGAATCATCTTTGCCCACTGGCCAGGGCAGTATTGAAACTCTGCTCACAGAGTTAACGAGAATTACATGCCAGCTTCTGGAAAAAAATATAATTATCATTAAACATCAATCAGACTGCACTCTGGCCTACTTCTTTATAACTGAAAATCATGTAACACTAGATACTGACAATTTACCTTCCCATGGTTTGTATAGATGGGATTTCTGATGTTAAAATCATAAGGCTTTAGTTTAAGAATTGATTGACATCCCCATTGTTCCCGTTAGCAGTGGAGAACCCATCTGGGTCTGCAGCAACTCGATTCTTGACTTCTCGAGGGGAAAGAATTCAGCTGAGGGGCATAATGCAGAGTCAGAGACCAAGACAAGTTTTTGAGCAGGAGTGAAAGTTTATTTAAAAATATTAGAGCAAGAACAAAAGGAGTAAAGTGCACTTGGAAGAGGGCCAAGTAGGCCACTTGAGAAATCCAAGGGTGCCATCTGACCCTTGCCCTGGGCATGGTCTGGGGTTTGCATTTCTTCTTCCTTAATTTTTCCCTGGGGTGGGCTGTCCACATGCACGGTGGCCTGCCAACACTTGGGAGGGGCCACATGCAGTGTATTTACTGAAGTTGTGCACATGCTCACTTGAGGCGTTTTTCCTTTATCAGTCGAGTCTTCCTAGGGGAAGGTCTTCTACTGGTTAAACTCTGCCATTTTGCCTCTTAGTGCACATGCTTGAGCCCATTCACCCAACTCCTGAGATTGTACTGGGAAGCTGCTGATCACCAGCTTCAGGTGTTTTCTGTCTGTTGGGAGACTGCCTTTCCTTGACACCAGCTACAACCAATTATTATTTTAGAGAAACAATTTAACAACTGCCTGACCATCACTTGATGGTCACCTGACATTTCTGGCAAATTGCCCTGCTCTTGCCCTGCTCTTGTTTGCCTAACTACCTACTCTATCATTCTTAAAGATAAGACCACTGATGTTAGAATGAAAGACTTGTTTAAAAATGCTTAAGATGTTTATCAGGCTTGGAATTCCAGTGAAGCAGCTGACACCAACCAGTTTAAAGACCTCCACAGAAAAATCAAATCAGTATAAAATACAGTTTCATCACTTCCCTGTCCCATGACTGCACCCTACATTCTTTCATCAATCAACAATCCCCACACCTCAACCCATTGCAAACCCCTTAAAATCCCTAGCCCCAAACTCTCTGAGGAGGAGGATTTGAAGTTTCCTACCATTTCTTCATTTTGCTGCCCTATGATGTTTAAACTTTCTCTGCTACAACCCTTAGTATCAGTGTACTGACTTGCCACAGCTCAGGCAATGGAACTGTTAAGGTCACAGTATTCTACGAGTGGTCCCCAAAATGCCTCAGAGAATCTGTGTGTGGGATCACTCTTGTGTACTGAATGTTTATGTCCCCTCAAATTTCATACATTAAAATCTTTTTTATTTTTATTATTTTTTTTTGAGATAAAGTCTCGCTCTGTCACCCAGGCTGGAGTGCAATGGTGCAATCTCGGCTCACTACAACCTCCACCTCCCAGGTTCAAGCGATTCTTCTGTCTCAGCCTCCTGGGTAGCTGGGAATTACAGGCACACACCACCATGCCTGGCTAATTTTTGTATTTTTAGTAGAGATGGGGTTTCACCATGTTGATCAGGCTGGTCCCAAACTCCCGACCTCGTGATCCGCCTGCCTTGGCCTCCCACAGTGCTGGGATTACAGGCATAAGCCACTGTGCCCGGCCTAAAATCTTAAAAAAAATTTTTTTTAGTGACAGGGTCTCACTCTGCTGGCCAGGTTGGAGTGCAGTGGCACGATCATTGTTCACTGCAGCCTTGAACTACTGGGCTCAAGTGATGCTCCTGAATTGGCTTCCCTAAGTGCTAGGATTACAGATATGAGCCACCCCAAACTGCCTGATATGTTAAATTCTAATCTCCAGTGTGATGATATTTGGAGGTGGGGCCTTTGGGAGGTGATTAGGTCATGAGGGTGAAGTCCTCATAAATGAAATTATAAGAAGAGGCCAGAGAGCTAGCTTGCTTGCTTTCAGCTATGTGAGGACACAACAAGAAAGTGGTAGTCTGCAACCTGAAAGACAGCCTTCACCAGAACCTGACCATGCTGGCAGCCTGATCTTGGACTTCTAGCCTGCAGAACTGTAAGAAATGAATTTCTGTTGTTTATAAGCCACCTAGTTAAGAAAAAAAAAAAAATAAGGCAGTCTGGGCCCTGTGAAGTATGCAAAACTTACCAGGCCCAGAAAGATGTGAATATAGGACTTCAGTAGGAGGGGGCACGTCCATGCCCAGGGCTGACTGTTTAACGGCATCTTTGCCCCCGACTGGCTGCCTCTCCCATTATCTTCATGTTCCTGGAATCTGTGATATACAGTACAATGCAGAGCCAATCAATAGCTTAGGTTATTTCTATGTAAATTATTAGTAAATAATAGAGAAATCGCCTCTTCTTTTTTTCTTGAAAATCCACTTGTAACTGCTGCTAATCAAAGTGTATATTCACAGCAACTTAAATCTATGTTTCTGGGTGGTCATCCTCAAGCTCTGGGGTCAAATAAACTGTATACTTAATCATATTTTCTGAATCTCATTATTGAAAGTTGACATAGTCTATGGTACTTTGTTATAATAGCCTGAACTAAAACAATCACAAATAAAGTTTGTGTTTTCTTTTTTAAAGACATTATCCCTTATCAACTCAAATCCATTAAAAAATAAGAAAAACAATTAACGTAAAAGTATCATCGTGATAATAATTTCTTATCTAGGTAAAAGAGCCACTGAAGCCTCTTTAACCCACTGAACTGTTTCACGGACTTGAAAATCAAGCTGAAGACTCATATATTTTTTTTTAACTGTTCTTACCTTGGTAAGCAAAAGCAAAATGAGGAAAAAGGCATGTCTATTCCCTACAGACCCCAAAATTTTATGAAAAAGACCTCTAAATGGGGTTTGTCTATCAAGCGCATGAAGTTGAAGGAGGCCAAGGTGTTGCTATTCACATCAACTGCTTAAGTTAGCACACACCATTTGGTCTTTCTTTAGGCAATTTTCAAGATGTCTCCTTGGATGCCTTATGCTAGAAGTGCATACACAACAAAAATGAGGAATGTATAACATCTAGGGAAAGGGAAGAAGAAAGAGGGAGTCAGTCCCCTGCAAATCCATTGACGTGAGGCATTCTTCCCAGATGGTCCTTCACCTTACATTTGTTTCATGTTGTCCCTTACAGCCCAGGCAAATTCTCCACAGCATTTTGCCCATAAGATCATCACCACATTGCTTGGTTCCCCTTTCAGAGATGATTAGTCAGCCAGTCCATATTTAGCTCCTGTTGCTATTTCCCGGCCAAGTCTTTCATTCCCTAAACATTTCTGATGTGGTTCTTGGAACTGTATTCAATGTGCTAAGCCTCGGCTGCCCCAAGGAAAATGCCTTGTCCATCTGTGCCCAGAAGATGCTTGCATTGTTTTCCATCAATCTCTCTCTCCAAAGGAATTAGATGAGAAAGGATGTCTTATTGCATTGTTGCCAGTGTTCCATAACAAGAATCCTTGGGGTGGCTCTCAATAAGGAAAAATCAAGCCTGAGTTAGAAAGCCATAATTGCATTGCTTTCAGTAGGCAAGACTAGACAGATATAGCACTGTGATATATGCAGGGTATATCCTGGATTTTTTCTCACCTCCTCCTGCAGAGCATTCCTTCTTGCTCTAGCAACCCCAGTGTGATGGTTAATTTTAGGTGTCAATTTGACTGGATTAAAAGATACCCAGATAGATGGTAAAGCATTCTTTCTGGGTATGTCTATGAGGGTGTTTACAGAAAAGAGGCACTAGGATCAGTGGCCTGAGTAAGGAGGATCAACCCTCACCCAATGTGGGCAGGCACCAAACAATTGGTTCAGTGTCTGGATAGAACAATGAGGTCAGAGGAAAGATGAATTTTCCTGTCTTCTGGAGCTGGAATACTCATCTTCTGTTACTCTTGGACATCCAGGTTCTTTGGCCTTTGGACTCTAAGACTTGCACCACTGGCTTCCCAGAGTTCTTGGGCCTTTGAACTTGGACTGAGCAATGCTATCAGCTTCCTTTGTTCTCTAGCTTGCAGATAGCATATGGTGGGACTTCTCAGCCTCCATATTTGTGTGAGCCAATTTCCATAATAAATCCTCTCTCAAACATTTCTGTTGATCCTATTGGTTCTGTTTCTCTGAAGAACTATAACTAATATGCCCAGTTCCTTGCACTGTTCCCACAGGTTTCTATAACCAACCCCACCACTTTTGCTGTTTCTGCCCTCTAGGAATTTTTTACTGCTTCTTCCCCCATCAAAATTGGACTTTCTTCTATTTAATGTCAATTTTTCTTAATTATGGTAAAGTAATTCACATAACAGCAGTTTATCTCGTTGTCTCACCTGATGTGACAAATGAATGAGAATCCAAAAGAATGATTGTAACGGAATTTTGGGCCCTCGTGGGCCACTGTTGAGGTGTTTTTTATATAAAGTTTGAATATATGTCCCTGCTAAATCTCATGTTGAATTATAATCCCCAGTGTTTGAGGTGGAGCCTGATAGAAAGTGTTTTGGTCATGGGGGGTGGATTCCTTATGGCTTGGTGCTGTCCTTGCAATAGTGAGTGAGTACACATGAGATTTGATTGTTTAAGTGTGTAACACCTCCCTCCACTACCCTCTCTTGCACCTGCTTCTGCCATGAAACACCTGCTCCTGTTTCCACCTTCGACTATGATTGTAAGTTTCCTGAGGCCTCCCCAGAAGCAGATTCTGGCACCATGCTTCCTGTACAGCCTACAGAACCATGTGCTAACTAAACCCCTTTTCTTATAAATTACCCAGTCACAGGCATTTCTTGTAGCAATGTAAAAACAGCCTAACACATTTTTAAAAGGAGCAACTATGTTGACACTTTCTTTGCAGCACATAAAGAAACACTTACCCCCCATCCAATAGGGTTTCCATAATTATTTGCTTATTTAATTTTTTTAAATAGGAGATGAAACTTTCTACTATGATTCCTGCTATCTCAAGTTGAACTGTACCTATAGATACCAAGATTTATTTGATAGTGAAACAAGCATGTAGAGCAAGCATATAGCAACATTTTAGATAATCTTTTCTCAAACATTACTATACATGAGAATCACCTGGGAATCTTACTAAAATACAGATTTTGATTTACTAGGTCTGTGGAGGAGCCTGAGATTCTGCTCTGAGGTGATGCCTATGCCACTGATACCTGATCTATACATCAAAGAGTAAGGATCTATAGGGTGAGGGCAGAACTTGGAATGAAAGAAAGGGAAGATGAGATCATTTCTAAATAATTTCCTGGAAGAAATGGAAATAGGAGATGTCATTGACTTAGACATAAAATATAGCAGACTATTAAGATCCTCTAAGGAAGAGCCTGCTGTACTGATTCCATTTTTTTTTTTTTTACCATTTAGTCTTAATTCACCTGTATTTATAGTACATTTATTTATTTGACAAATACTCATTACACTTATGTGTTCCATGGGTAGTGCAAGTCATTGAGGAGAAATGTAGTCAAGGTTGGCATCATTTTCACAAACACAGAGCTGAGAGAATATACTAAAAGCTATGTAAAGGATGAATATACCAAAAGCCATGTAAAGGAAGAATAATGGTTAAATTTTATCGCATAATCAGATATATACAAAATGGCCATAAAAAAACAAAAAAAGGCTAATTTCTGAATTCAGTTGCTTTTTCTTACCTCTCAAATCAATCTGAATGATCATAAGGTAGAATTTTATCATTAATGCTTAGTGAAGAACTTGTACATGTAGTACATTTTCTTCTTCCGAACCACACCTCACAACTTCCCACAGCTCAGAACTATAGAAGATGCCCTCCAAAGAGGTGAAATTTATTTTGAAACTCATTCATGTATGTATAAATTAACTCATTGGAAATCATTTGTGGCATGTCAACTTTGTATCATCCTGCACTCAGTATTCGGGCCCAGAGATGAAAGTACATAGTAATTGTGTTCAAGGAGCTCAGCTGGAGGTATTTTAATTTGAACACAATCTGGCAGTAAAGTCAGACCATTGTCATACTTAACAGCACGGTAAAACTGACAGTTTCAGTGGTCCTGAGGAGAGTTTCTGGTCCAACTGAGCTTGGAGCCTATGATTTCGGAAGACCTCACAAGTATCTCAGGAAGTATACACCATGACCAAATGGGAAAAATCCCAAAAATGCCAAGTTAGCTCAACATATAAAAACCAATCCATGCAATATGCTATATTAATAAAAAATGTAAAACCACATGATTACTACAATCAATGCAGAGAAAATATTTCACAAAACCCAACAATCTTTTATGAAATAAAAACAAACAGCAAACTAAGAGTAGAGGGGAATTTCCTCAACCTGATGATGGTCATCTAAGGAAAACTCACAAGTAATATTATACTTAATAAAGACTGAATGCTTTCCTTCTAATATAGGAAAGATGACAAGGATGTTGACTCTTGCTACCTCTATTCAATACTGTACTGAAGAGTCTAGCCAGGGAAAGTAGGCAATAAAAAGGAATAAAAGTTATCCAGACTGAAAAAAAAAATAAAACTATCTCTTATATGTGGGAAGTATTAAGAAATATATATGCATGCACACACACATGAACACACACAAATTTTTAGTACTCATAAACAACCACTGCAAGGTTACAGGACACGAGATAAACATGCAAAGTCAATTGTACAGTCTACACACTCACAGTGAACAATCTGCATATAAAATTAGGAAAACAATTTTATTTACAAAAACATCAAAAAGAAGAGAATACAAATATTTTAACAGAAGAAGTGCAAGATTTATAAACTAAAAACTACAAAACATAATCCAAAGAAATAAAAGAAGACCAAAATAAATGGAAAAATAGGCCATGTCCACAGACTAAAGACCTAATATTGTTAACATGGCAACTTTCCCCTAACTGATCTACAGATTTAATGCAATCTCTACCATAATTCCAGCTGGCTTTTTTGCAGAAATTGACAAATGGATTCTATAATTTGCAAGAGATCTAGAATAAGCAAAGCAATTTTGAAAACAAAACAAAGTTTGAGGTCTCATACTCCCTAATTTAAAAACCATTTAAAAAAAGAATTATAGAACAAAACAGAGCTATAATCATTAGGACAATGTGATACTGACATAAGGAAAGACATGTAGATCAATGAAATAAAATTGAGAGTTTTGAAATAAAACCTCAAATTTATGGTAAACTAATATTATTTTACAAGGGTGCCAAGGCAATTCAACAGAAAAAGAGCCATCTTTTCAACAAATCGTGCTGACACAAATGTTTATCTGTATGCAAAAGAATAAAGTAGGACCCCTACCTCATGCCATATACTAAATTAAATTGGAGCAAACATCTAAATGTAAAAGTCAAAATTCTAAAACTCTTAGAGGAAAACATAAACATAAACCTTTATGACTTTGGATCAAGAAAGCATTTCTTCAATATGACACCAAAAAACAAGCAACAACGACAAAAACAAAAACAGACAAATTCAACTTTATCAAAATTTAAAATTTTTGCATTTTAAAGTACACTATTAAAATAGTGAAAAGACAACCCATAGAATGAGAGAAAATATTTACAAGTCATATATCTGATAAGGGACTTCTTTGCTGACTGTATAACAAACTCTTACAACTCAACAATAAAAAATAAATGACCCAATTTTCAAATGGGGAAAATATCTGAACAGACATTTCTCCAAAAATACACAGATGGACAATAAGCAATAAAACTTTGCTCAACATTACTATTCATTAGGGAAATAAAATCAAAACTGCAATGAGATACGACATCACTCCCACTAGGATGGCTATAATAATAATAATACTTTTTTTTTTTTGAGACGGAGTCTCACTCTGTCATCCAGGCTGGAGTGCAGTGGCATAATCTCAGCTCACTGCAAGCTCCACCTCCCGGATTCATGCCATTCTCCTGCCTCAGCCTCCCAAGAAGCTGGCACTACAGGCGCCCGCCACCACGCCCAGCTAATTTTTTGTATTTTTAGTAGAGATGGGGTTTCACCATGTTAGCCAGGATGGTCTAGATCTCCTGACCTCATGATCTGCCCATCTTGGCCTCCTAAAGTCCTGAGATTACAGATGTGAGCCACTGCACCCAGCCAATAATAATAATTTTTTAAAGCAACTAGTACTGGCAAGAATATGAAGAACTGAAACACTCATACATTACTAATGAAAATGTAGAATGGCACAACCACTTTGGAAATAGTTTGGTATTTCCTTAAACAAAGAGTTACCATATGATCCAGCATTTACCCAAAAGAATTGAAAACATATGTCTACAGATAAACTTGTACACAAATGTTCACAGTAGCATTATTCATCATAGCCAAAAAGTTGAAACTACCCAAATGTTCATCAACTGATAAATAGATAAACAAAATGTGGTAAATCCCTACAATGAAATATTAATCAGCCACAAAAGGGAAAGAAATACTGATACAGGATATAACATAAATGAACTTTTATGTAGTAAACAATTTAACTTCACTCAAAGCATGGTCTGACATTTGCCCTTGACTCCTGGGAGGTAATCTCCAGGCCCTTGGAATGTCCTGCCTGAAAAAATATCTTTGTTTGCCTGGGATCCTTGGGCCAGCCAGATACTAACAATCTAATTTAGGGTGAGGGCTTTGGGGCATGTGGTATCAGTTGACCTCCAGAAAGAAAGTCTGAAGACTGAAGTCAGCCATGTGAGCAGCCAGCCAGGTTTTCGTGATCAAGCTCCAATAAAGACCTGGACACCAAGGCTCTGGTGTACTTCCCTAGCTGGCAATACTCCATGGGTACTGTCACATATTGATAACAGGAAAGTAATGGCATTGGCAAGAATATGAAGCATTCTTGCCAAAGCTGTCCATGACTCATGAGTAAAGAACAACTGGCAGTTTTGCTTTTGGTACTTTTTTGAACACTGTTCTATGCACCTCTTCCTCTGGCTGATTCTAATCTGTATCCTTTAGCTGTAATAAACCATAATCATGAGCATAATAGCTTTCAGTGAGTTTTGTGGGGTTTTATCTTGATGGTCTTGGGAATCCCCAAACTTGCAATTAGTATCAGAAGAAAGAGTGGTCTTACAGACTGTTCCTCTAACTTCTGAATTTTGAAAACATTATGGTAAGTGAAAGAAGCTAGATACAAATGTTATGCATTTTAATACATTTTAAGGAAATGTTCAAAATAGGCAACTACGTAGAAAAAGAAAGTAGATTAGTGATTGCCAGGGGCTGAGAAAGAAGAAAATGGGGAGGGACTGCTAAAGGATATGGGTTTCTTTCAGGAGTGAGGAAAATGTTCTAGAATTAGATAGTGGTGATGGTTGCACAACTGTGTTAGTATACTAAAGCCTACTAAATTGTACACTTTAAAGGAGTGAATTTTGTGATACATGAATTACATCTTTTTTAAAAAGCTTAGTATTTGTGCCCCATAGATTTCCTTTGACCAGGCCCAGAGATAAAAAAGAAAAGGGGGATTGACTGGAGCTGGTAATTTATTTACCCCAAATGCACTCATAAGCAAAGTCTTGCTAGGGGAATAATTCCTTAGCATGCCTCTATGTGACTTCTCAGGAGAGGCTCCAGTGGATGAGGGACTAGGGGAGCAGAAGTAACAAACAGAAGCTAACAGCCTTGGGCTCTGCTCTTCATCTCACACATATCCTCTGGATAGACAGTAAAATTCAGTGTCAGTTTCTCCATAAAAATTTCCTGGTTAGAAAAAAACCACCTCTTCTGCTTTCTTTTCTCATTAAAATGTCACTTCTAAGTCATTTAGAAAGGGTCAGGTTGCATGTTGGCTCAAAAACCTTTGACAGCTACTGTAATTGCCTAGAGGTTAATAACAGTGATGTCTCTCACAAGTTCAATTTTGAAGTTTCTGCCAAGCCATTAACATGTAACCAGGGTAAAGAAATCAAAGGACATTAGAGAGAAGAGAAGAAAACCCAATCTCATCTACCTCTGGACTGTTACCTCTTCCTTGGGACAGGACAAGTTTCTAAGTTGCTGTTCCCTGGTGTAGTTGCATTAGCTCCGATATCTGATCCTGAGTTCTGCCACTAACTAATCACATCATCGTCTCAAGCAAATTATTAAGTATTTTTGCTACTTCTTTTTTTTTTTCTTTGAGACACAATCTCACTCTGTTGCCCAGGCTACAGTGCAGTGGCACAATCTTGGCTCACTGCAACCTCCACCTCCTGAGTTCAAATGATTCTCCTGTCTCAGCCTCCCAAGTAGCTGAGATTACAGGTGCACAACACCACGCCCAGCTAATTTTTGTATTCTTACAAGAATAGAGATGGGGTATTCTTATAAGAATAGAGATAGGGTTTCATGATGTTGGCCAGGCTGGTCCTGAACTCCTGGCCTCAGGTGATCTGCCTGCCTGGGCCACCCAAAGTCCTGGGATTACAGGCATGAACTACCATGCCTGGCCTTATCTTTGCTATTTTTACAAATGGAATACTGCCACCCCTCCTGCTCTGCCTCAGGGCCATCTTGACAAAACTCTTTTATATACTATTACTATAGGGTGAGGCAGAACAAAGACGAACGTGTGCATAGGGTGCTCCAGAAACACCATGAAAGGGCAGTCGCTGAGCTTAGGGTTGGGTCAGGAAAGCTTCTTGCACAAAGATAGACATGAATTACTATTATTATCATTATTATTATTATTATTATTATTATTATTTATTTGAGCCAGGGTCTCACTCTATTGCCCAGGATGGAGTGCAATGGCATGATCATGGCTCATTGCAGCCTCAACCTCCTGGGCCCAAACAATCCTCCTGTCTCAGCCCCTCAAGAAGCTGGGACTATAGGTGTGTGCCACTGTGCCTGGCTAATTTTTTAAATTATTTATAGAGATGAGGTCTCAATATGTTGCCCAGGCTGGTCTCAAACTCCTGGACTCAAGCAATTCTCCCACTTCAGCCTCCCAAAGGGCTAGGATTATAGGTATGAGCCACCATGCCCAGCCATAGACATGCATTAAAATAGCATCTTTTATCATCTGGAGTTGGTTACTTTTAGGAAATAAAACAGAAGATATCTTAAAAACATGTTTAAAGGGTGCTCTAATTGCTTGTGTCTCAAGCATCATGGTATCAATTTTTCCTCTTTTATGGTCATGTAATCACATTTAATTCCTTCTTTCTATTCTTAAAATAAACATCCCAGAGGGAATTATGTTCTCCATTCTACAGATGAGAATACTGAGTTGACAAAGTTTGCATAACTAGCTTAAACTTCACTTAACTGGTCAGTGGCTGAGATGGGCTTTGAACCATAGTTTTCCAACTACCATATTCACAATCTGTCTACCAGAGCAGTGGCTTCCAGATCTGGTGATAATCAAAATTGCCTCAAATGCTGTGAGAATCAACAGACATAATACCCATTGCTACATCTTGCTGTCCATCTATTCTATTCTTAAGATACTTTAAAAAATTCCATCTTTAACACAGTACTGCATCTTGCATGTTTTCCTTGGGTATTCCTTTCTGAGAGAATTCTCTAGCTTGAGTCTGGGAGTCAGCATAGTAGAACGGGCAAGCACATGAGTTTGGAGCCAGTATCTGAGTCAAAATCTTTGTTCACTATATGATTTTAAACAAGTTATTTGACTTTGCTATGTCTTTGTTTACTATGCAATGGGAATAATGTATCCTTCAAAGATTAAATGAAAAGATTACAAAGATTAAACAAGCTAATGATGTAAAATAGTTAATGAGGTGCTAGGCACAGGGTAATGTTCAATAAGTCACAACTCCCAGTACTCTAGCTCACCCCTCTTCAGAGGAAAGAAAAAGAAGTCAAAGGAGCCAGAATCCAAGCCCATTTAAACAGTCTATCCCTGGCCAGCATTCTGGTCAGGGGCTGCTCTTCCCATGTGACCTTCCATCTAGCACTTGAATGTTGCTGTTATGGATCCAAATGTTTCCCATACATCTGTTTTTCAAATCAACTTAAAACTGGCAAAAGAAAGATCATGCTCCTTCAAAATTAGAAATCCAAATGCTAATGAAAATCCAATTCACCTACTATGTAATGATTACCTACTATGACAGTCACTGGAAGATTAAAGAAGACAAATAAGCAGGACATAGTCCGTGCCTTTGAGGAACATGTGTTTTATTAGAGAGAATTAGATAAGATCATAAATGACAACAGGCATACCTTGTTTTATTGTGCTTCATTTATTGTACTTCGTACATATTGCTTTTTTTTTTTTTTTTTTTACAAATTGAAGGGTTGTGGCAACTCTGCATTGAGCAAGTCTATTGGTGCCATGGTCTATTGGTGCCATTTTTCCAATAGCATATGCTCACTTTGTGTCTCTGTGTCACATTTTGGTAATTTACAAAATATTTAAAATTTTTTCATCTTTATTATATCTGTTACAGTGATCTGTGATCAGTAATCTTTGATGTTACTATTGTCATTCTTCCTTTGGGGAACCATGAACTGTGCCCATGTAAGACGGTAAATTTAATCAATAACTGTTGAGTGTTCTGACCACTCTGCCACCTGATCATTCCCCCATCTCCCTCCTTCTCTCTTCTTGAGCCCCCAATCCCTGACACAATAATATTAAAATTAGGCCAATTAATAAATCTACAATGGTCTTTAAGTGTTGAAGTGAAAACAAGTCTCACATTTTTATGTTAAATCGAAAGCTAGAAATGATTAATTTAGTGAGGAAGCCATGTCAAAAGCTAAGATAGGCTGAAAGCTGGGGCTCTTTTGCCAAACAGTTATCCCAATTGTGAATGCAAAGGAAAAGTTCTTAAGGGAAATTAAAAGTGCCACTGCAGAGCCAGATCTTGAGTCTGAGGTGTTAAGAGTTTACCCTGAGGCCAAGGGAGAAGCCACAGAAGGTTCACGGGAGGGGGAGGACATAAGACATCCAACAGGTCTGAGTTCCTCTCATAGCAGTAGGCTTTGGTCTGAGTCAGGATGAGTCTAGGACTTGCTCCCCAAGGGACTGTGGGGACTGAGAGGAGCAGGGGAGCAGGGAGAAGGTCCAAGCTGAGGGGAACAGCAAAGAGATGTGAAGGAGATGCTCTCTAATCAGGACACACTCAGAGGTACCCATTTCACGTTGCTAACATGCCAGTCGCTGTGCACTTCTCCATAATGGAGATGTTATCATTATGAGGAAACTGAGGTTCAGAGAAGTTGAGAGACTTGCGTGAAGTCACACAGTGAGAAAGTGGCCCGGTTCAGAGCCCACACCCTTAACCCCATATTCCACTGCCAGATAGGACTCCCCAGACCCCATGTGGAGCTGGGTCAGTGGGGCCTCTCCCACTTGCACCTTATCTGACTCCAGGTCCCACCCTGAGACAGGCTGGTTCCAGGTGGTAGTGAGACGGGACCCCCTGGGACCATGCCAGGCTGGGACGGCCACCATCTGAGGTCGCCCCGGGTCCTTTCCCCTAGCTATGGAGACCAGGTGCAGCACTTCAAGGTGCTGCGCGAGGCCTCGGGGAAGTACTTCCTGTGGGAGGAGAAGTTCAACTCCCTCAACGAGCTGGTCGACTTCTACCGCACCACTACCATCGCCAAGAAGCGGCAGATCTTCCTGCGCGACGAGGAGCCCTTGCTCAAGTCACCTGGGGCCTGCTTTGCCCAGGCCCAGTTTGACTTCTCAGCCCAGGACCCCTCGCAGTTCAGCTTCCGCCGTGGCGACATCATTGAGGTCCTGGAGCATCCAGACCTCCCACTGGTGGTGGGGCCAGTCCTGCGGGCGCGTTGGCTTCTTCCCACAGGGTTATGTGCAGCCCGTGCACCTGTGAGCAGCCCGGCGGCCGATCTGGCCAATAGGCCATTTTACAGGAACTGAGATCCAGAGAGGACATGGACATCCCCAGCCCAGTCAGAGTCACACGGGGCTCAGTGGACTGCCTTGGACTGAACCGTGGGCTCCTAACTGCCTCCGGCCACTTCACACAAACTGGGATGGCCCAGGTTCCCCAGCAAGGGTCCCCAGCAAGGGTAGCTCCGGGGCTTCCTGGCTGGTTGCCTCCCATTGGCTGCCAGCTGTGTGACACCACAGGGCGGAGTCTGTGAAGACCCCACCCACCTCCTCTTGTCAATGGCCCCATCTGCCAGGAAGGTTGAGGACTCCTAGGTTTCACCCACTGGAGGCTCAACCTGAGGAACCCTGGCCATGGTGGGTGGGTTCACCTTGGGCTGACCACCCACTGGGCCTGCCTACCCCTCCCTCAAAAGGCCCCTGGAGTTGTTCAGGCTGTTGGGAGGTGGCTCAGCCTCGAAGGACAGACTGCACACCTGTTGACCTAAATTCACTGGACAGACTCCAGGTGGACACCAACTCCTCAACAGCCCCATGACTTCAGCTCCACCTGGGGCACCCAGCACCCCCTGCCCCACCACAGGGCTAGAGGCCCTGAGACCCTGAAAAAGGGGCAGGCAGTAGGGAAGGTGGAGGCACACTCCTCTTCTGTTGGACAGGTGAGCTCTGAGGGCAAGCCCTGGGCCTAGCCATGCAGAGACCCTGGCTGCCCTGGCTCTTGTTTGTTTAGGCCCAGATTCTGCCCAGACTGGGGCCCAGGAGAGCTCTCAGGAGGCTGAGAAACCTCCAGGGCAGACAGAAAGTTGGGGCCAGAGCTGGGTTTTAGAGATTCTACAGGATCCCACATGGGACGGCTACCTAGGTGGGGCACGGCCCCTACCCGAGAATGGGAGGGTCCTCCAGAGAATGCGCCACCATCGAGGATATGAGCAGGGCCTGTCCAGAGCCTGGTCACCTTTGGGAGCAGGAAAAGTGAGGTGGGACTTGGAAAGGCTTTGAATGCCAGGCTGATGGTTGAGGGGATGGTGGGCAGGGAGGGAGGGCAAGGAGGCTCCCTCTGGCATTTGGTAGCAGGTGGGTGGAGGGAGGAGCCCCTGGAGATGGCTGCAGTCCCTTAATGGGGGGCCTTGCTTTGGGCATGTGGGGCTTTCCCTCCATCCAGAGCTGGCCCAAGATCCTTGGAGCCCTGAGTGCTGGCAAGTCTCACTGCTCCTGTGTATTCAAAAGGAAACAGTAAAACCAACATCAGGATGTCCATCAGAAATCTAATTTTCTTTCCAAAAAAAAAAAAAAGTGCCACTGCAGTGAATACATGAAGAAGAGACAGCCTTGTTGCTGATGTAAAGAAAGTTTTAGTGGTCTGGATAGAAGATCAAGCCAGCCACAACATTCCCTTAGACCAAAGCCTAATCCAGAGCAAGGTCCCAACTCTCTTCAATTCTATGAAGGCTGAGAGAGGTGAGGAAGGCAAGAAGAAAAGTTTGAAGCTAGCAGAGATTGGTTCATGAAGTTTAAGGAAAGAAGCCATCGCCATAACCTGAAAGTACAAGGTGAAGCAGCAAGTGCTGATGGAGAAGCAGTAGCAAGTTATCCAGAAGACCTAACTAAAACAATTGAGGAAAGTGGTTACACTAAACAATATAGATAATATAGATAAAACCACCTTATATTGGGAGAAGATGCCATTTAGGACTATCATAGCTAGGGAAGAAAAGTCAGTGCCTGGCTTCAAAGCTTCGAAGGACAGTCTGCCTCACTTACTCAAGGCTAATGCAGCTGGTAACTTTAAGTTGAAGCTAGCTCTGATTTGCCCTTCTGAAAATCCGAGGGCTCCTAAAAAATATGTTAAATCTACTCTGCCTATGCTTTATAAACGTAAAAACAAAGCCTGGATAACAAGACATCTGTTTACAGCATGGTTTACTGAATATTTTAAGCCCACTGTTGAGAACTACTGCTTAGAAAAAACTATTTCTTTCAAAATATTACTACTCATTGACAATACATCTGTTCACACAAGAGCTCTGATAGAGATATACATAGAAATTAATGTTGTTTTTGTATCTGCTAACACAACATCCATTCTGCAGCCTATGGATTAAGGGGTAATTTCAACTTCCAAATTTTACCATGTAACAAATACATTTTATAAGGCTATAGCTGCTATAAATAGTGATTCTTCTGATGGATCTGGGCAAAGCGAATTGAAAATCTTCTGGAAAGTATTACCCATTCTATATGCTTTTAATAACATTCATGATTCATGAGAGGAGGCCAAAATATTAACATTAACAGGAGTTTGGGAGAGTTGATTCCAACCCTCGTGAATGGCTTTCAGGAGTTCGAGACTTTAATGGAGAAAGTAACTGCAGATATGAAAGAAGTAACAAGAGAACTAGAACTTGAAGTGGGGCCTGAAGAGGTGCCCAGATTAGTGCAATCTCATGATAAAATGTGAATGAATGAGGAATTGTTTCTTATAGATGAGCAAAGAAAGTGGTTTCTTGAAATGGAATCTGCTCCTGATGACACTGTTAACATTGTTAAAATGATGACAAAGGATTTAGAATATTATATAAACTAAGTTGATAAAGCAGTGGCAGGGTTTGAGAGTATTAACTCCAAATTTGAAGAAGTTCTACTGTAGGTAAATTGCTATAAAACAGTATCTCATGCTACAGAGAAAGCTTTAGTGAAAGGAAGAGTTCAATGATGCAACAAATTTCATTGTTGTCTTATTTTAAGAAATTGCCACAGCCATGTCAACCTTCAGCAACCACCACCCTGATCAGTTAGCAGCCATCAACATATAGGCAAAACCCTCCACCAACAAAGAGATTACAAATGGCTGAAGGCTGAAATGATTATTAACATTTTTAAGCAATAATTTATTTTAAAATTAAGGTATGAACATTATTTTAAACATAATGCTATGGCATACTTAATATGTTTCATTATAGTGTAAACATAACTTTATATGCACTGGGAAACCAAAAAATCTGTGTGACTCTCTTTATTGTGGTGGTCTAGAACTGAACCTGCAGTATCTCCAAGGTATGCCTGTATATATAAAGTGCAACAAGAGAAGCTGCACAAGACAGAAGAAAGGTATTTTAAGAGTTCCAGGGAAGAAAAAGGTACTTCCACTTTGATTAAGATTTCATGAAGGAGGATTAAAATGGCAGACAGGAAGCAGAAGTAGCTTTCAGCTTCTATTCAGCCAGACAGAGCAGCATGTGGAGGTTCACATTGTGAGCTTTTGCTCCAAGAAATACCACAGGAACATACCAAGAAAACTGAGAGAATCCACAGACCCTTTGAAGGAACTGGATTGCCGCTGAAGGCTCCCTGAGATTCCAAAAAACTGTGATTCTGCTTGCTTTCTCAGTGGGGAGGCTGGCGGTCTGGAGCAAGTTCTCAGCCCTGGTCACCGGCTGTCTCGAAATAGACCCTGTGTTGTTGCGCAGCAGGATGGGAGTGAGACCAGCCTTTACAACCGCGGGCTGTGTGGGAGAGTGGTGAGGCCTGTGACTGCCAGCTTTCCCCCACTTCCCTGGTGACCTGTGTGACTCAACAGAGGCAGCCATAATCCCCCTGGGAACATAACTCCATTGGCCTGGGAACTGCAGCCCCAACCCCCACAGCAGCCACATCAAGCCCCGCCTGAGGAAAGGTTTAGCTCAGACACACCTATCCCTTTCCCCACCTTCTGGTCTTTCTCTACCCACCCTGGTTGCCAAAGAAAAAGGACATAATCTCTTGGGAGCTTGTGGCCCTGCCCACTGCCTGAGAAACCTAAATACTTAACTAGGTGACCCTAGCCAAGATTCCTTCCTCCCTATATACCACAGCTAATGCACTCTTGAAAGTGTCACCTCCTGGCTGGAGGCCAACCAACATAAAACCAGCACACTAAACAAAAATACAGCCAAGGACACTCAAAAGGTCCACTTCACTCACCTGCTACCTCCACCAGAGCAGGTGCTGGTATCCAAAGCTGAAAGACCTGAAGACAGTTCATATCATAGGACTCTTTGCAGACACTCCCTGGTACCAGCCCAGAGCCTGGTAGCTCTGCTGTGTGGGTAGACCCAGAAGAGCAAAAACAATCACTACAGTTAGGGTCTCAGGAAGCACCATTCCTAGGGAAGTCCCCCTAGGAAAAGGACATCAAGGAAGCACCCCACAGACAAAAGAATCTGAACTGCCCTTGAGTCCCAGATCTTACCTCTGACATAGTCTACCCAAATGAGAAGGAACCAGCAAAACAATTTTGGTAATATGGCAAAATAAGTTTATTTAACACCCCTCAAAATTACACCAGCTCACCAGCAATGGATCCAAACCAAGACGAAATCTCAGAATTGCCAGAAAAAGAATTCAGAAGGTCGATTATTAAGCTAATCAAGGAGGCACCAGAGAAAGATGCAGTCCAACTTAAAGAAATTGAAAACATGATGCAGGATATGAAAGGAAAAATCTTCAGAGAAATAGATAACATAAATAAAAAATAATCACACTTCTAGAAATCAAAGACACACTTAGAAAAATGCAAAATGCACTGGAAAGTCTCAGCAATAGAATCGAACAGCAAAAGAAAGAACTTGAGACCTCAAAGACCAGGCTTTCAAATTAAACTAATCCATCAAAGACAAAGAAAAAAGAATTTTAAAAAATGAACAAAGGGTCCAAGTAGTTTAGGACTATGTTAAGCATCCAAACCTAAGAAAAGTTGGTGTTTCTAAGGAAGAAGAGAAATCTAAAAGTTTGGAAAATATATATGAGGGAATAATCAAGGAAAAGTTCCCTGGCCTTGCTAGAGATCTAGACATCCAAATACAAGAAGCTGAAAGAACAACTGGGAAATTCATCACAAAAAGATCATTGCCTAGGCACGTAGTCATTAAGTTATCTGAAGTCAAGAGGAAGAAAAGAATCTTAAGAGCCAAGAGGTAAAACCATCAGATAACACATAAAGGAAAACCTGTAAGACTATCAGCAGATTTCTCAGGAGAATACCTACAAGCTAGAAGAGATTGGGGTCTTCATTTTAGCCTCCTTAAGCAAAACAATTATCAGCTAAGAATTGTGTATCCAGTGAAACTAAGCTTCATAAATGAAGAAAAGATACATTTTTTTCCAGAAAAACAAATGCTTAGAGAATTCGCCACTACCAAGCTAGCACTATATGAACTGCTAAAAGGAGCTCTAGGTCTTGAAACAAATCCTCAAAATACACCAGAATAGAACCTCGTTGAAGCATAAATCTCATTGGACCTATAAAACAATAACAGAATTTAAAAAAAGGGTATTTAGGCAACAAATGGCATGATGAATAGAATAGTAGCTCATATTTCAATACTAACATTGAATATAAATGGCCTAAATGTACCACTTAAAAGATACAGATTGGCAGAATAAATAAGAATTCACCAACAAAGTTTCTGCTGTCTTCAGGAGACTCACCTAACACATAAGGACTCACATAAACTTAAGGTAAGTGAGTGGAAAAAGACATTCCATGCAAATGGACACCAAAGGTGAGCAGGAGTAGCTATTCTTATATCAGACAAAACAAACTTTAAATCAACAACAGTTAAAAAAGACAAAGAGAGACATTATATGATGATAAAAGGACTAGTCCAATAGGAGAATATCACAATCCTAAATATATATGTACCTAACACCGGAGCTACCAAATGTATAAAGCAATTACTACTAGACTAGACCTAAGAAATGAGATAGATAGCAACACAATAATCGTGGGTGACTTTAATACTCCACTGACAGCACTAGACAGGTCATCAAGACAGAAACTCAACAAAGAAGCAATGGACTTAAACTATACCCTACAACAAATGGACTTAACCGATGCTTACAGAACATTCTACCCAACAACTGCAGAATATACATTCTATTCATCAGCACATGGAACATTCTCCAAGATAGATCACATGATAGACCACAAAACAAGTCTCTGTAAATTTAAGAAAATTGAAATTATATCAAGTATTTTCTCAGTCCACAATGGAATAAAATTGGAAATCAATGCCAAAAAGATTCCTCAAAACCATCCAAATAAATGGATACTAAATAACCTGTTCCTGAATGATTGGTGGGTCAACAATGAAATCAATATTGAAATTTAAAAAATTTTGAACTGAATGATAATAGTGACACAACCTATCAAAACTTCTGGGATATGGCAAAAGTGGTGCTAAGAGGAAAGTTCATAGCATTAAATGCCTACATCAAAAAGTCTGAAAGAGCACAAATAAACAATCTAAGGTAATACTTCATAGAACTGAAGAAACCAGAACAATCCAAACAAAAGCCCAGCAGAAGAAAAGAAATAGCAAAATCAGAGCAGAATTAAATGAAATTGAAACAAAAAAATACGATACAAAAGAAAAATGAAATGAAAAAACCACTTCTTTGAAAAGATAAATAAAATTGATAGACTGTTAGTGACATTAAACAAGAAAGGAAGAGAGAAGACCCAAATAAGCTCAATTAGAAGTGAAATGGGAGATATTACTACTGATACCACAGATATATGAAAGATTATTCAAGGCTACTATGAACAACTTTACACTCATAAACTAGAAAACCTAGAGGAGATAGATTCCTGGAAATATACAACCCTCCTAGATTAAATGAATATATATAATATATAGAGAATCTCTGAATATATAGAATATATATAGAATATATAGAATATATAGAATCTCTGAATAGACCAATAACAAGAAACAAGATTAAAGTGGTAATAAAAAAGATGCCAACAAAAAAAAAGTCCAGGACCAGATGGAGTCACAGCTGAATTCTATCAGATGTTTGAAGAATTGGTACCAATCCTATTGACACTATTCTACAAGAAAGCAAAAGAGAGAATCCTCCCAAAATTATTCTATGAAGCCAGTACCACCTAATACCAAAGCCAGGGAAAGACATAAAAAAAGAAAACTACAGACCAATATCCCTGATGAACATAGATGCAAAAAATCCTCAATAAAATACTAGCTAAACAAATCCAACAGCATATTAAAAAGAAAATACACCATGATCCAGTGGGTTTTATACCAGGGATGCAGGGATGGTTTAACATCCACAAGTGAATAAATGTGATACACCACATAAACAGAATTGAAAACAAAAATCATGTAATCATCGCAATAGATGCAGAAAAAACATGTGACAAAATCCAGCATCCCTTAATGATTAAAACCCTCAGGAAAATCAGCATAGAAGGGATATACCTTAAGGTAATAAAATCCATCTATGACAAACCCATAGCCAATATTATACTGAATGAGAAAAAGTTGAAATCATTCCCTCTGAGAACTGGAACAAGACAAAAATGCAGACTTTCAACACATCTATTCAACATACTACTGGAAGTCCTAGCCACAGCAATCAGACAAGAGAAAGAAATCAAGGGCATCCAACTTGGTAAAAAGGAAGTCAGACTGTCACTGTTTGCTGATGATAGGATCATATACCTAGAAAACCCAAACACTCATCCAAAAAGCTCCTAGAATTGGTAAATAAATTCAGCAAAGTTTCAGGATACAAAATTAATGTACACAAATCAGTAGCTCTGCTATACACCAACAGCAACCAAGCTGAGAATCAAATAAAAAACTCAACCACTTTTACAATAGCTGCAATAAAAATTTCAAAATTTCAGAATATACCTAACCAACCAGGTGAAAGACCTCTACAAGAAAAACTACAAAACACTGCTGAAAGAAATCATAGACATCACACAAACAATTGGAAGCACATCCCATGCTCATAAATGGGTAGAATCAATACTGTGAAAATGACCATACTACCAAAAGCAATATACAAGTTTAATGTAATTTCCCTCAAAATACCACATTATTCTTCACAGAACTAGAGAAAACAATTCTAAAATTCATATAGGACCAAAAAAGAGCCAGCATAGTTAAAACTAGACTAAACAAAAATAACAAATATGGAGGCATGACAGTACCTGACTTTAAACCACACTATATATAAGGCCATAGTCACCAAAACAGCATGGTACTGGTATAAAAATAGGCACATAGACCAATGGAACGGAATAGAGAATCCAGAAATAAAGCCAACTACTTACAACCAACTGATATTTGAGAAAGCAAACAAAAACATAAAGTGGGGAAAGGACACCCTATTCAACAAATGCTGCTGGGATAATTGGCAAGCCACATGTGAAGAATGAAACTGGATCCTCATCTCTCACCTTATACAAAAATCAACTCAAGGTGGATCAAAGACTTAAATCTAAGACTGAAACCATAAAAACTCTAGAAGATAACATCAGAAAAACCCTACTAAACATTGGGTTAGGCAAAGACTTCATGGCCAAGAACCCAAAAGCAATGGCAACAAAAACAAAGATAAATAGATGGAACTTAATTAAACTAAAAACCTTCTGCACAGCAAAAGAAATAATCAGCAGCGTTAACAGACAACCCACAGAGTGGGAGAAAAATCTTCACAATCTATACATTCCACAAAGGACTAATATCCAGAATCTACAAAGAACTCAAACAAATCAGCAAGAAAAAAACAAACAACCCTATCAAAAAGTGGGCCAAGGACATGAATAGACAATTATCAAAAGAAGATATACTAATGGCCAAGAAGCACATGGAAAAATGCTCAACATCACTAATGACCAGGGCAGTGCAAATCAAAACCACAATGTGATACCACCTCACTCCTGCAAGAATAGCCATAATAAAGAAAATAATAGATGTTGGTAATACAGTTTGGCTCTGTTTCCCCACCCAAATCTCATCTTGAATTGTAGTCTGAATTTTAATCACCATGTGTTGGGGGAGGGACCTGGTGGGAGGTGATTGGATCATGGGGGTGGTCTCCCCATGCTGTTCTCATGATAGTGAGTGATTTCTCACAAGATCTGATGATTTTATACGCGTCTTTTCCCCACTTCACTCTGCACTTCTCCTTCCTGCCGCCTTATGAAGAAGAATGTGTTTGCTTCCCCTTCTGCCATGATTGTCAGTTTCCTGAGGCATCCCCAACCCTGTGGAATTGTGAGTCAGTTAAACCTCTTTCCTTTATAAGTTACCCAGTCTTGGGAAGTTGCTTATAGCAGTGTAACAATGGACCAATACAGTAAATTGGTACTGAAGGGGCAGGGCACTGCTCTAAGGATACCCAAAAATGTGGAAGCAACTTTGGAACTGGGTAAGTTCCAAAGGAAGAGGTTGGAACTGTTTGGAGGGCTCTGAAGAAGACAGGAAAATGTGGGAAAGTTTGGAACTTCCTAGAGACTTACTGAATGGCTTTGACCAAAATGCTGATAGGGATATGGACAATGAAGCCCAGGCTGAGGTGGTCTCAGATGGAGATAAGGAACTTGTTGGGAACTGGAATAAAGATGACTCTTGCTATGCTTTACTGAAGACAGTGGTGGCTTTTTGCCCCACCTTGAAATCTGTGGAACTTTGGACTTGAGAGAGACGACTTAGGGTATGTGGCAGAAGAAATTTCTAAGCAGCAAAGCATTCAAGAGGTGACAGAGCATAAAAGTTTGGAAAGTTTGCAGCCTGACAATGCAAAAGAAAAGAAAAGTCCATTTTCTGGGGAGAAATTCAAACTAGCTGCAGAAATTTGCATAAGTAATGAAGAGCTAAATGCTAACTGCCAAGACAATGTGGAAAATGTCTCGAGGGCATGTCAGAGACCTTCATGGCAGCTCTTCCCATCACAGGCCCAGAGACCTAGTAGGGAAAAAATGGTTTCCTGGGCAGGGTCTAGGGCCCCCCGCTGTGTGCAGCCTTGGGACTTCGTGCCCTGCATTCCAGCTGCTCCAGCCTTGTCTAAAAGGGGCCAAGGTACAGCTGAGGCCATTGTTTCAGAGGGTGCAAGCCCCAAGTCTTGACAGCTTCCATGTGGTGTCAGTCCTGCAGGTATGCAGAAGACAAGAATTGAGGTTTGGGAACTTCTGCCCAGATTTCAGGGGATGTATGGAAATGCCTGAATGTCCAGACAAAAGTCTGTGGCAGGGGTGCAGCCCTCATGGAGAACAACAGTGCAGAAGTGAAATGTGGGGTCCAAGCTCCAACACAGAGTCCCCACTGGGGCATTGTCTAGTGGAAATGTGAGAAGAGAGACACCATCCTCCAGAACCCAGAATGGTAGATCCACCAACAGTTTGTATCGTGTACCTGGAAAAGCTGTAGACAATACCAGCCATGAAAGCAGCCAGAGGGGGCTATATTCTGCAAAACCACAGGAGTGGAGCTGCCCAAGGCCGTGGGAACCCACCCCTTGTATCAGCATGCCCTGGATATGAGACATGGAATCAAAGGAGATTATTTTGGAGCTTTAAGATTTAATGATTGCCTTGCTGGATTTTGGACTTGCGTGAGGCCTGTAGCCCCTTTGTTTTGGCCACTTTCTCCCACCTGGAACAGCTGTATTTACCCAATGCCTATACCTCCATTGTATCTAGGAAGTAACTAACTTGCCTTTGATTTTACAGGCACATAGGCAGAAGGGACTTGCCTTGTCTCAGATAAGACTATAGACTTGGACTTTTGGGTTAATGCTGAAATGAGTTAAGACTGGGGAACTGTTGAGAAGGCATAATTGTGTTTTGAAATGTTAGAAAGACGAGATTTTGGAAGGGCCAGGAGCAGAATGATATAGTCTGGCTCACATGTCCCCACCCAAATCTTATCTTGAATTGTAACCCAAATTGTAATCCCCATGTGTTGGGGTAGGAACCTTGTGAGAGGTGACTGGATCATGGGGGTGGTTCCCTCATGCTGATCTTGTGATACCGAGTGAGTTCTTACAAGATCTGATGGTTTTATAAGGTGCTCTTCCCTGCTTTGCTCTGCACTTCTCCTCCTTGCTTCCTTGTGAAGGACATGTTTGCTTCCCCTTCTGCCAAGATTGTAAGTTTCCTGAGCCCTGTGGAACTGTGAGTCAATTATACCTCTTTCCTTTTTAAATTACCCAGTCTTGGGCACTTCCTTTTAGCAGCATGAAAATGGACTAATACAGTTGGTGTGGATGTGGTAAAAAGGGAACACTTTTACACTGTTGGTGGGAATGTAAACTAGTACAAGCACTATAGAAAACAGTGTGGATATTCCTTAAAGAACTAAAAGTATATCTACCATTTGATCCAGCAATCCTGCTATTAGGTATCTACCCAGAGGAAAAGAAGCAAGGGTGGGTTGTGGCCATGTTGTGGATGCTTTAAATGCTGGGGATGGAGATTAACTCAATTTAAAAGAGCCAATGAGACATTTTGAACAGGGGG
Source organism: Gorilla gorilla gorilla (assembly GCF_029281585.2). Taxonomy (NCBI): domain Eukaryota; kingdom Metazoa; phylum Chordata; class Mammalia; order Primates; family Hominidae; genus Gorilla; species Gorilla gorilla. The sequence continues at coordinate 47,592,894 of NC_073224.2, read as the reverse complement.
CAATATGATTGGAGTTTTTATCAGAGTTCATTAATCATGCAGTAAATGATACTCACACCTTGGGAAGTGATAAAAATTAAATGAGTCCAAAGCAGCACAATTTGCAATTACAAAAATATAGAACCAGCCCAAATGCCCATCCCTCAACAAGTGGATAAAGAAAATGTGATATCTATATCTATAATCTATACTACAGAATACTACTCAGCCACAAAAAAGAACAAAATAATGACATTTGCAGCAATCTGAATGGAATTGGAGACTATTATTCTAAGTGAAGTAACTCAGGAATGGAAAACCACACATCGTATGATCTCACTCATAAGTGGGAGCTAAGCTATGAGGACACAAAGGCATAAGAATGATACAATGGACTTTGGTGACGACTTAGGGGAAAGGGTGGAAGGGGGGTGAGGGATAAAAGATTACACATCGAATACAGTGTACACTGCTTGGGTGATGGGTGCACCAAAATCTCAGAAATCACCCCTAAAGACCTTATTCACGTAACCAAGTACCACCTGTTCTCTGAGAACCTATTGAAATGAAAAATAAATTTAAAAAAATAAGACTTCATGAAGGAGAATTCACATGACTTTAAAAGATGAGTGGAATTTCAACAAGTGGAGGGAGCAGAGCAAGAGGATATGTCAAGACAATCTGTCAGGTGGAGGGAATAACATTAATCAAGGATGGAGATGGAGAAATGAAGTCTTGCTTGGAGAACATCAAGAAGTCAACTTCAATTGCACTAAAGCAAGAGATACATGTATTTAAGTAGTGGGAGAAAAAGCAGCAGGGGTGGGTTGTGGCCATATTGTGGATGCTTTAAATGTTGGGGATGGAGATTAACTCAATTCGAAAGAGCCAATGAGACATTTTGAGCAGGGGGCAATATGATTGGAGTTTTCATCAGAGTCCATTAATCATGTGGTAAATGATACTCACATCTTGGGAAATGATAAAAATTAAATGAGTCCAAAGCAGTGAAGTATCTAACTAAATTTACTAGGTGCAAAATTAATTCCCTCTTCTCCCTTCTATTGCGCTCATTGTTTCTGAAGCTGTGATCTGCAAAAATGGGCCTAGAGTCCTATCAAGACTCTGCTGGCTGTGAATTTCATTTTTCCTCCCAGAATCCAGCTAAAGGTGTGAACTGGGTCTAGAAAATCCCAAGGTGGAGGCCAGAGGATAAGCTTTTGTGACCTCTAGCTATTTACTTGAGCCTGAGAAACTTAGAATTCCATAGCTTAAATCCAGCCAGCCTGGCACTTGCTGCTAAAAGCTGCCTGAGGAGAGCTGGCCCTCTCTCTCTCCTCTCTTTTAATATGTCTCTTTAGAGGCTCATTTTGACTGACCAGCCAACATCACTTGGCATTCAGGAAGCGTGTCTCCCCCCTCACTGCCTCCCCTGCGCTGAGCCTTGAGGATGATTTGGGGTTTTGTAGCCTATTATTTCTTGTCCCTCTTCCCTTCTCCTGCTGCTGGGAGGCTTTTTTTTCTGATAAGAACCTTCTAGCAGTTTCATCAGAGCCATTGTTAAGAAGAGGCGAGTCTTCTCACAATGGATACCTGATGATTTCCCTCTTTCTGCAGACAAATCAGTCCTTAGTGAAAGGTCTCATAATTGCTCTTACACCATTATTCTGGATGTGCTGGCTTAGGGCCCCTCACTCAGCCCCCTTGGGAGAGGGAAAGAAAAATCCTGTTTCTTGCCATTCACTTTTTAAAAAATATGGCTGTGAAAATGCTCTCATTCTCCACTAATGGGATTTGAGGAAGACAGAAATTCTGCACTTCTTACCCCCACACATTCTTGCAACATCCTTTACAGACTCAGAGGTTAACTGTGCTTTCCTGGGGTCCCTCCTCTCTTGTCCAACACATGGTGTTTCATCTCCCCAGAAATCAAAATGCACTAACCCAGGCCCCTCTCAAGCATTTCAGTGTCTTCAAATAGAAAAACCACCCTTTCTGTATTCCACCCCTCCTAGGTAATTTTCTTTTTCTTCTACTCCCACACCTGCAGGCTAGCTTTCATCAGCTCACTCAAAAATTCATAAATTAAGTGTCCAGTATGGTTAAGGCACTGTGATAGGCACAGTGGGAGATGAATTACCCCTCAGCCTTCTCTATCTCGCATTCCTATATATTAGAGATCAAAGGCAGGCACTTTCATTGGAAAGGCCAAATTCTTCCCAAGGCACCCAAGAGCAACCCCATCTGATTTGCTCGTGATGTCCTCTGGGTAACAGACACCCTGTCAGAGGTAATTATTTACTTTAAAGCCACTCATTAGGAAATATTTAAATCTGGATTTCTTAACCCAACTCCCTGCAAATTGCAAGACTAATCTCCAGTGAATTTGTTTCTTACTCAACTTTTGGTTGACTCTTGGGAAAAAAGGAATTGGGGAAAGTGTTTCAAGTCAAACTGAGAACTGAACATGCAGATACTCACCTGTAAGCGGAAAAAAGATATTGACCAGACAAAAAAAGGGGAAGGTGGAGGTCTCCATTCATGGGTGACAAAAGAGAAACAGATTTAGTCTTGTAACTGTCAACTGAAGAATGATGGGTTCGTAAATTTAGGAAGGAGAGCTTCATTTCTCATAAATGGTTAGTCTGCAGGGTGGCCAATCTGATAGGCTGGAAAGCATAGCCTTTGGACAGAAGCCAGAAACAGACACTTTGAGGGAAGGATAAATGGAATAGAAATTTATAATATATAAAGCAGAATGGTTTTATATATTTTATTTAGAGATATGTGTGTGTATATATATATTATATGTATATAAATATATATTATATAAATATAAATATATATAAGTATATATAAAGCAATTTATATAAATATATATAAAGCCATTCTGCTTGATATTATATGTTATAGGAGAAGTCATGAATATTTATGAAAGGAGAAATATGCACGAACTCCATGCTCCTTCATGGGTCCCATGTTCAAAAAAATGGTGGCAAGCAAGATCCAACAGTGGAATTTTTGGGCCTCTAATATCAAAAGGTGAAGCAGAGGACATGAACACCCTCACTGCACATCCTCCACAGACTTGCCAAAACCACTCCATGGTCAGTAGTCTCTCATCAGGAAGGAGTGCTGGTTATTTGTGCTGAAACCACAAAAGACAGGGGCAGTGTCAGGTGGCTGGTGGATATCAGGGGTGGAGTCTTTCGAAAGAGCTGGTTTCTGTTGAACCCTTTGGGAAGAAAGCCTAATGGCAGTTAGCGAGGGAGGAGGTATGACAAGGCATGTCAGATCCCCCATCTTGTCATGGCCAGGAACTCAGCTTCCAAGGTTTCTCCAAGGTCCCCTTGGCCAAGGGAGGGGGGGGTCCATTCAGTTGGCTTGGAGGCTTAAAATTTTATTTTTAGTTCTCATAATTGAGTCATTTGTTGGAGGAAGAGCAAGTACTACAGGTTTCTCTAATATTGACCTCTAAAGCAGAGGATCTGAAGGACAATTAGACTATGTTAAACAGTGTTAAAGAGACTGGTTTTGCTACATGAACAGTAAAGCCAACATGGTTTTAATAGAGTAGCCATATCTCTCTTCTTGCCTCCCTTCATCTTGTCATCCTACGGAAGCAAGCAGAGCCAACGCTCAACTGACCATGCCAAGGAAAAGGTGCTATACACATTCCTGAGACTCCAAGGCCTTCTCTGTAGGGCTTGGTGTTTTGCCCAGTTAATCTCTTCTTCCTAACTGTTGAATTCAGTTAGTAACATCTCTTTTCATATTGAGGGTCTCTTGTACTTGCTTCCTTATTCTTGGCTACATTTCATTGAGTTTGGCTTATTGAGTAAGCAACGCGTTGCTTTGGTCCTGTTAAAGGCTCTTACCTAAACATTAAGGGAAGAACTATGGGCAGAGATTTTCCTTTAACCAAATAAGTCACTTCACAGGAGGCTTACATAGATTCACTAGACATCAGTAAAACAAGAGTAAGCCTCCGTGCCACCCCTAATCTGCCAGCACCCAAAGGGAGGAAAGGGCAGCATCCCTGGTCTAGAGTGATAGCTCTCACAGTGCCAAACAGTGTGAGGACGATGCAAGAATACAGATGAACAGACATTGTCCTAGCAGCATGTGTTTTATGAAAAAGTACCGAGTCCCATTTTGGTCAGAAAGGTCATCAATCCTGTTGCTGGTTTTAGCATGGACAAGTGTGCTAGGATCCCCCAGAGAGAAGTGGCCACTTGGAAGTAAGCATGGCCCTTAGGAGGTGTGGCTAGGTATTCAAGTGCTGGACATCATGCCGAGAATGCACTGCTTCTTTCAAATTACATCCCTAAAACCAGTCACATCTTTCCAAATCTAATATAACATTTGCACCTAAATTCAAATACAACTCTTTCTTACAGTTGAATGAATCACTTTGTGCCTTGGTTTTTTCACTTAAAATACTGAAAAGAGGCCAGGTGTGGCAGCTCATGCCTGTAATCCCAGCACTTTGGGAAGCTGAGATGGGCGGCTCACTTGAGGTCAGGAGTTTGAGACCAGCCTAGCCAACATGGTGAAACCCATCTCTACTTAAAAAAATTAGCCAGGCATGGTGGCAGGTGCCTGTAATCCCTGCTACTTGGAAGGCTAAGGCATGAGAATCGCTTGAACCTGGGAGGTGGAGGTTGCAGTGAGTCAAGATCGCGCCACTGCATTCCAGCCTGGATGGCAGAGCAAGACTCTGTCTCAAAAATATAGATAGATAGATAGATGATAGATAGATAGATAGATAGATAGATAGATAGATAGATAGATAGATAATAGCATCTGCTTCTTAATGTTATTATGATGATTAAAAGATTAGAATAGTGCTTGGCATACAGTAAAAACTCATTAAATGCTGTCTAGTGTTATTGTTGTTGCTGTTGTTATAAGTTAAAATCCACAAGCTTTAACTTAGAGTAGAGTTTGGAAATTGGAAAAAGTAATTTCAAGGCCCAAGTTTCACCAAAAAGGAACTTCCCTGAGAAACCCTTATCAATACACATCCAAGTAAGTGAAGGAACGCAGTATTATATCTTATTTGGCAGAATGTTTTCCTTCTGGGTCTATTTCACTAATTTATAGCCCCAATGAGAGAATGCTGATTGGGTTGCAGGGAAAGTTGGGTGAAGTTTTCATAGCCTAGAATATTCTTGATAATAACTAGAATTTATCCAAGAAATTAAAATATAAGATCATCCACAGGTTATATATCAGTAATCAAAAGTGAGTATATTATTCTCACTCGGTTTGCTAATGGTTGAAATTGCTCAGCGGGGTAGTGGAATAGTAGAGACCAGATGCTAAGATTCTCTGGTCCTGTGGAAGCAGGTTTTCCATACGGTCTCCACAGCACAGGTCACGGTGACATTTACCATAACTGGCAACTGTTGCACAGCTCCATAGTAAACATGGAAATGACTTCACTGTAACTAACTTGCTAGCTCCATGTTTTAAGAATTGTGCAAGAATCACTCATCTGCATAGACAGTACTGATGGTTACACAGCATGTATTTAATGACAGTGAATTGTACACTTACAAGTGGTTACAATGACAGATATGTCTATCTTGCCACAATAAAAAAATAAAGTTGCAAATAAAAAATAAACAAAAATAAGCACCACCCCGTCTTTAGCCTAGAAGATAGGACATTGTAATACATCTACCCACCAAATAGTAGGACAAAGTAGGTAGTAAGTCCACCGGTGAGAAAGTTGACTTGAGGAGAGGAAAACTAGCCTATGAATCACATCTAATTTCAGAGAGTATCAGCTGGTATTCAAATATGTACAGCCCCTTATGTATGCTGGGATGGAAAACTAACAAACAGGAAAGAATGTGTCTCCATAGTTTAGCAAGGTAGCCAAGAAGCCGAAATAGATTCTGCCCGTAAAATGCTATTAGAAATCTACTCAATTAAGGCAACCCCTTACTGTGAGGCCCAATTTCTTTGGCCACATTTTTCACTCTATATGGGTGAGGTTGAGTAAGGACGCCAGCCCAAGTTTATGGGTCTTCAAGTCTTCTTTTAAGAAGGCTTTTAATCCCTCTTTTCAGGGAGGCTGGTCTCGCCAGGAATGGCAAGCTTGCCAGGAACCTACGATCTTTGGCGCCACTCACAACACTGCTAACGGCTGCTGTCACCACTCTTGTTGGGGGTGATCTCCTGCACGGCGCCTGCTGCGCCCTCTAGTGTCATCAACGGTCTTGTGCAGTTCTTTGTGGGAAAGGGAACAAGGCTTAGAGTTATTCAAAGCCTAACCTCCAGCGATTTTCCTTTCTGGACTCCCTGGTTCATAGAGAGCGCCCTCAGGGGTCATGGCAGAGGGGAGCCCCGGGTATCCTGTGTATCCGTGTGTATACCCAGGAATTCGGGTCACTTAAAAGTCTTGCATTCCTCTTCGTTCATTTTCCAGTGAAGTTCAACAGCACACATACAATAGCAATTCTAGAAACTATTCTGGACAGATAGGTCTCCAGGGTGCAGAGGCTAAACAGACACTAACAACAACTATGGCAGAGTCATGTTGAGGCTCACAGCCCTGTTTTTTCCCCCTAAGCCTATGTCTAGACTGTACATCCCAGCCAGCCTTGCAGTTAGCTATGACCAGTAATTGAATTCTAATCCATGTGTAAAAATCCATATATAAAGAAACAATGAATTTGTTTAGGCTCTTAAAAACTCCCACACTTCATCCTCCTTTTTTTTTTTCCTCATATGCTAGCTGAATGAAAAAGATTTCAAGTTCCTGGAGGACAGTGGGCTATAATATGGGACACCATCCAGGGAAAAACATGGACTTTGGTCTGTGACATGAGTGAGAAATAAACTTTTATTGTATTAAGCCACTAAGATTTTGAGTCTGTTCATTGTATCAGCAAGCATTACTTGGTCTAACTAGTACATTGACCCTGTGGTCCTACTTTCAAAACAGCATGCTAATAAAAAAGCAGTGATGCATATAATAATTTTTAAAAAGAAGATAATAAGGAGGAAAAGTTGTATATTTTTCATTAAAAAACTATCCCTTGCTTAATGATATAAAAAGCTTCTGGTAAACTGACCATACAAGAAATGATTGTTAAGTGAATCTATTTCAGTAATGAAAACCATTATAAAACCAGTTATATTTTTTCTGAAGAAAAAACAGCCTTTTATGTGGTAAAATTACATGTTTAAAGATATAATAAATATTTTATAAATCAAAATTATAAAAGGAGAGCAGAATAATTGATCGCTATTATATACCATATAGAAATTATCAATATTATATATCATTCTAGACTTCAAAGGAAGTATCTGCATTATGTCAATTGGTGAGCATTACTCAGCTGCCAGAATTTCATTGTCAGAACCTCATCGAGGTAGGCTCTGTTCTTTTGTCCAATGATGGCAAGGAGGAAAAGTACCCTGACCACCTGGCAGGGATGCTCTGGTGGGCATGCCTGCCTTGGGCGGGTATGGGATGGAAGTCTGAGACCTCTTTTAACCCTGAGTGTTTATGCCTTAGCAAAGGAGCCAAATGATCTCCAAATTCCATAAGTTTTACGAGGCTTAATGTGAGGCCATATTTGGAATTCTTGGAGCAATTTTTTACTTATTTTGTAAAAAACTCCCAATTCTAAATTCTAATTAAGAAAAGCACAAATGCATATGATGAGGTCTTCCTAGCAATTTCCTTGATGTTCTTTTGGAATACAAAATTATACTGATTTTGCATTACCTGAGTTTTCACTAACTCAAGTATAAAGGGAGGGTGGGAAGAATGTGAATTCTTTCATCCTAAAGAGCTATCAGCATTTCAAAAGCAAGAAAGTCATTCTGCAACTTCCCTGTCTATCTGGGAGGGGAAAAATGAATTTAAAATAAAGCAAATGGTTAAGAACTAGTGTTAATTGAAGATCAATCAGGAGTTAACCTACATTACGTCTGAAATTATAGTGCTAATTGATGGAATGCTAGGATTCAATTTAAAAGCAGATGGTTCACATACAGATTTTCACAACTCGGGTAATATAAAAGATTAGATATCCTGCCATATTTGTTTACCCTTTCAATAGCCAGGAATGAGCTCCTTCAAAGATGCACATGTAAAAGAAGAAAACTTCCTCTCTAGTTTCATTGGTTTAATTTCACTGGGGGCCTAGGCTTGGGATGAAGGTAGGTAGGGGCAGGGTCTGAGCAGTGAGTAGATACATATTACCAAACATAAATTGCCAGTACGCTTTCTGTTTAACTGCTGTGCACATGAAATCTCTGTTCCCAGCAAGGAGAAATTTGCAGGCTGGTTGCATTCATCACCAGAAAAAGCCCTGGATTTTCTGCTGCTGTTGTGTTTGGTGGCTTGTTTTAATTAGGGACCAGGAAATTGATCAGTTTTAGCCTACCAAGCACGAATTCCGGCTTAGACTCTTATTCTTTTTGCCACCATTTTCAGAATTAATTTCTACAGTTCTTCAGCTGCATCAGCATTTTGACCCTGTGTTCACGTGAATCCAAAACAGTTGCTTGAGTTGGTCAACACAAACATGAAAAATCATGAAATACAGTCGAGAAAATCATCATTTCAGTCAAAAAGTTGATTTAAATGCAGTAAGAAAAGCCTAAAGTTCACCTTTTTGATGAGAAGCAAAGGGCTGTGAAGAGATTTTACTCTAAGGCAAAATTTAAGACCAATGTTTTTAAAATGTCACTATCTCTACAACCTAAAGAGCCCTGGGCACAGTATCTATGTGTATCCTTTTAACAGTGAATGAATTTAACATTCTATAAACACTTGCCTGTATTTCTGCTCTCCACCCCAACACATACACACAAAATAAGACAAAGCACTAGTTTTAGATGCAAAGATTGTACTCTTTCCTTAATAGATACATTTGTTGTTTAATGGAACCTATTATTTTGGAAGTGAATCCTTTAGTTCTTAAGATGGTATCAAGTATAGCATTGACTTGCATTTCAGAAAACAGTGGTACATGTATGACTGGAGAGAGGTATGCCTCTCTCCAGGCCCTTCAGGAAGAAATTTAAAACAAGAACCACAGTCAGAATTTAGTTTTTGATTCCCCCTTATCTAAGGTCTATGTGAATTGAAAATAAGAAAAAGAAGAAGAAGGAGGAGGAGAAAAACTTTAAAAGGAAAAGTCTTACTAAAGGATAAAAAAAAAATCTGCAAATAACTGGACAATACAAAATAAAATCCTTATCACCTATAAAGCACAACCAAACACTACCTGGTTCTTGATGAAGTCTCTCTAACGGCAGAAATACGTGAATGAATACAAAATAAGTTAGCAAATGCCTTCGTTACTACTGGCATATTAGAGAGAATGGTGGAGGGGAACTCAGGGATATGAGATCTGATCTTGGCACCCACCAGCTGGTAATCTATGACATGGACCAAGCCCCATGCCCTCTCTGGGCCTCAGCTTCCTCATCTTTAGTATAAGGGGATTCATTTAGATCGGAGTTTCCCAGTGAGTTTGTTACAACTCTAGTTCCATAGGATGGTGGGGGTATAAGGTGAAATTTTTTTTTTTTTTTGAGACGGAGTCTAGCTCTGTTGCCCAGGCTAGAGTGCAGTGGTGCAATGTCAGCTCACTGCAACCTCTGCCTCCTGGGTTCAAGCGATTCTTCTGCTTCAGCCTCCTGAGTAGCTGGGACTACAGGTGCCTGCCACCACACCCGGCTGATTTTTGTATTTTTAGTAGAGATTGGCTTTCACCATGTTGGCCAAGCTGGTCTTGAACTCCTGACCTCGTGATCTGCCCGCCTCGGCCTCCCAAAGTGTTGGGATTACAGGCGTTAGCCACTGCACCCGGCAAAAAAATTTTTTAAATACTAAATTAAATTCAGTTAAAAGATTATATAGTCAATAAATTAGGAAAACCCTGGGTTAAATAAAGTGAAACAGGTATCTTTACTGCAGAATGCCTCAAGCTCCCTGACATGCTGTATCATATTACTGAACGGAACTAGGATCCAGTTGTCTGGTGCAGTAAACCCAGACACAGATGCTTGAGATTTGCAGTGGAGAAAAGGGGATTTATTGCATGGCATTAAGCAAGAAGAATGAGCAGTTAACCCTTGAGACCTGAACTACCTAACAGCTTACAAGCAACGGTTTCAGGAGAGCAGAAGTTGCCGTCAAAATTGTAAACCAACTCATGGAGGCTATATATTGGTTTGGCCCATAGGTATGACTCTCTCCAGGCCCTTCAGGAAGAAATTTAAAATAAGAACCACAGTCAGAATTTAGTTTTCAATTCCCCCTTATCTAAGGTCTATGTGATAGCAGTGGGCATTTTCCAGCTGAGGGGAGTTTCTGTAAAACAACTCAAGAACATATGCTAAGACGTTGTCTTTTAGTTTCTATAAGGAGCCAAAACAACTTGTGACTCTGGCTTGCCTGGGAGATTGTTGTTACTATTTTCTTGCTTATCTGTTCCTCATTTACTTTTTTATTTTTTTGAGCTCTGTCACCCAGGCTGGAGTGCAGTGGTGGGATCTCGGCTCACTGCAAGCTCTGCCTCCCTGATTCACGCCATTCTCCTTCCTCAGCCTCCTGAGTAGCTGGAACTACAGGCATGTGCTTCCACTTCCAGCTAACTTTTAAATTTTTTGTAGAGACAGGGTCTCACTATGTTGCTCTGGCTGGTCTTGAACTCCTGACCTCAAGTTATCCTCCCATCTCAGCCTCCAAAAGTGCTGGGATTATAGATGTGAGCCACCACACTTGGCCTATAGTTTAATGCTGAAATAAGAATAATAGGCACTTTGCAAAACTGAGTCCCTCAAGGGACTGAACCTGCCTTTGTAAGACTTTGTGAAAGGCCACAAAATTAGGATTATAACAGGGGTCTGAATTCTGCTAAGACATAGGCATAATTAAACAATAACCAGCCATTGTTCCCTAGCTTGCTTTTTGATAATTGCTTACTGCTCAGGAGTCATGTTGCTGGAGGTCACAAGATTTGTAACTTCCCCAATTGCTCCTATAGATAACATCACTATTGTAAAACCCAACACTGATCTTTCAGATACTTTTTAGACTTTTGCATTCTAGTGGTCCAACTGACACCACCTGTACCCACTCATACCAAGGAACTGACTTAATTGGTCCTGTGACCTCCCACCCAGAAACTGATTCAGCACATGAAGACAGTTTTGACATTCCTATGAGTTCATACCCAGCCAATCAGCAGCACCCATTCCCTAGCCCCCTGCTTACCAAATTATCCTTAAAAACCTAGCCTCTGAGTTCTCAGGAAGGTGGATTTGAGAAATATTTCTCATCTTCCTCACTCTGTGCCCCACAAATATTAAACTCTTTCCCTACTGCAACACCTGCTGTCTCAGTGTATTGGCTTCTTCTGTGCAACAGGCCATAAGAACCCTCTGGTTTCTTTTGGTCTGTAACAAAAGTGCCATACATGCATAAGCTATCACAAAATAATGTCTGGCACAGAGTAGCACTCCATACATATTTATCCCCAAATTAATGAGTACATATGCTACAACACTCATAAAAATCTTTCCAAAAGGAAAATACAATATACATTGACTATTGTGTCATTTGACTTTAGAAACTTTCCTCTCACAAAATCCAAAAGTATACAATGAATTTTTTTCCCGACCCTTTCTGCTAACCATCCCACAATTCTCCTTGAAGACAACCAATGTTACCAGTTTCTTACGTACATTTCAGATATTCTATGCAAAAACAAGCAATTTTTTTCTATTTTCACACAAAATATAACATATGGCAAAACATATACATGCTATATACATATGTGTATATATAGTATTGTTGGGGCTCAGAAAACAATGCCCTAAAATATGTTGCTTTGATATGCTGGCTTAAAGTAGCAGCCACAAACTCTATTTCTGACCCCCTGACTCCTCTCTCTGATCCGCTTCTTTTCTGAGGCACCAGAAGAGACTTTCTTTGGAATTTTCTTATCTGAATAAGAAAACTTCTTTCCAAAAGAAATACAATTATCTTAAAACCCTCTCTCTATGAATTTCCTCAAAGAAACAGGAAAGATTAAGAGAGGAGACTGGGAGTTGTCATTATGCACAAGTAGACTTTTCCATCTATTCTTCTGAGAGAAGCTCTGAGAGATTACCTGGGAGACTGTATCTGCATAATAAGACAACATTTGTTCTGTCTTTCACCTTCCTGTAACTTGTCCACAAACTATTGTCTGTCCTTCAATCGTTGACAAACCATTGCCTGATCTTTGGGCCCATTCATTTACGGCTTCCCCCTTTACATCTCCCCAGTGAAGATGATATTTAAGCATCAACTATCTGGTCTTTCTTTGAGTTTTCACCCTTTTTCTGCCCTTACAATACACACACACACACACACACACACACACACACACACACCCCTTAATTTTTTCTACTTAAGATATCTTAGAGAAAAAGTTCTAAGATCTTTAATAAGATCTTAGAAAATACTTACGAATATATTATATTACACTTTCCAGATGTACTACAGTTTATTTAAAAGTCATCCACTAGAGGAAATTTAGATCGTTAACAATCTTTTGATTATGGACAATGTTGCCATATAGATGTATCATTTCTGTGACTACAGCTGTAGAATAAATTCCTAGAATTGCAGAGTCAAAGACATATGTTTATAATTTTGATATATTTTTGCCAAATCACTTACCATCACTGTATGATAGAGTTGTTTACCATATTCTTACTCATATAGTCTTCAAACTTTTGAACATTTAAAACAAACATCAATTTAGTTTTCACTTAGATATATCTTATTATGAATATAACTGGGTATCTTTTTCTATGTTCAAGGGAGTCATTTGTATTTCTTTTATGTGTGTATGTGAATTCTCTCTTCATATAAATTATGACTTAAATTATGACTTTATTATTAAGTTGTAAGAATGCTTTACATACTTGGGAAACAAGCTTTTGTGACGTGAACTAAGAATCGTCTATCAGATTATTGTTACTTTTTACTTTTTGTCATAATTTATTATATGCACAAATTTTCATTTTCACACATTAAATTAAGAGTCCATACATAACCATTTTGCTCTATTTTTTACTTGAGTTGTCATGTTGGATGTACTAATAAATCCAATATAAGTTCACCTTACTCTCATGAATGTCTCTCTTATCTTCAGTTTGTAGATAAGATAAATGAAGTTCTGAGCGTATAAGTAACTAGTCATGCATTAAGTGGCAGAGCCAAGATTTAGACCCAGATTCTTTGGGTTACACTTGATGTTTTTAGCCTCTTTGCTGAATTACATCCTCAAATACCTATAAGTTTCATGAAAGTTGAGCCTGTCTTTATTTTTTGTATTCTAATAGTACCTAACACAGGGCAAGGCACATAGATTTTCACTAACCGATGGACTGTTTTCCATCTACTTCTTTCTTTCTCTTTCTCTTATTAATGTAGCTCTTATGGGTAGCGTGCTAACTTTCAGCCTCTTATATTGATTTTTAAGAAATCCACAAAGTCCTCAGATAAGAGAGAATTCACAGGAAGACAAACATCAGACACAAAATAGCTAAAGGACATTTGTTTTAGAATAGTCTAGGGCGACTTCATTTGGACAGATAAATGTTTTCACTTTAATGGGAAGCAAAGACACTAGCTACATACAGACACTGAAGTCCTCAAATAATCAAAAGTTCACCTCTTTCTAGAGGCCAAGCAGGGAGCCAGCATCATTTACCAACCACAAAGAGGTATGACATGAGGATTGCATATCATGGCAGTTAGTATTAGGGAAAGAAAATGATGCCCCAAAATACGGTGCTCTGGCATGCCAAGTGCTTTGAATTTTAAACAATGGAAAGGCCTCAGAAATAATCCTTAGAACCAAGATCTCTCTCTGATCCTTTCCTGCTCTCCTGTGTCTCTGATCCTCTTTCTTTCCTGAAGCACCAGGAGGGATTTTCTCTGGAGAAATGCAAGACCCCCTTCCTAGGAATCTCATTAAATAACCAGGAAATATTAATCTCTAGAGAAGAGAAGACACTAGGAGTCATTGCCATGCCCAGGCAGATTTTTCATCTGTTCTTCTGAGGGCAGTTCTAAGAGATTACTTGTGAGGCTTTATCTGCATAACAACAAAACTTTTGTTCACAGTGAAGTTCCACCCCTCACCTTCCTGCCATCTCCCCCACAGCACAGAGGAACTCTGTCCCAGGCCTTTGTTCTTTGGGTCATTCCTTTCCCATGAAAATGATTTACTTTTACAACCTCCATCTCCCCTTCCCCTATGAAGAAGTGTACATAAGTATCTGGACCTCATTGGGTTATTGGGGAATCATTATCCTGTAATTCCCCCTTGCTCATACACATTAATTAATAAAGCAAAGGCAAAGCTTTCCCTCTTCAACACTGTATTAGTGATCCCTCAGCTGTAAGACATCCCATCCCTGGTAGCCCATTTCTAGGATAATAAGCATGTGATTTCCCGTTCACATCTCAGAGAGCCCTACCCCACATGGACATTTCCCGAGGCTGCCTGTATTGCTTTATTACTCCACCTAGCCTCCGAGAAGCAGCGGTAGTTCACTGTGCCCATGAGATTAGCAAGCGAGTAAAGGGCACTACAGCAAGCCGTTGCCGCTGCACTGCTCTCCACCATCAATTAAAAATGGACGCACAAAAATCAGATCAGTTAAGGCTTTACTAAACTTTGGCCTAAACAATGAGCCTTATTTGCTTAGGCAGTATGTGGGAGAGAAGCAAGGCACTAGCTCCTGTGTATCTCTGCTTGATATTTCATTTTAAAAAACAAACAAACAAAAAAAGAATGTTACTGTTTCACACTCCCTTTAAAAAAAAAAAGGACCTGACAGTCTCTGAAGCCAGCCTCTTGTACAACCTAACCTTGTGCTCTCTTTTATCTTTCCTCCTTCGTGCTGCTAGATCATTCAAGCCCAACTCCTCCCTCTCTTGCTTGCCCCAGCCCTGTATTACTCCACCCCCTCTGTAGTGCTATAGAGGCGCTGCGGGGCACAGGCTCCACACCTGGCTGGGCTTGGGAATCACTGGGGAAGCTTTTTAGTATGAAACTGCAGGCCTGAGTGGAAAGTCACTGAATCAGAATGTCAGGGCAGGAGGGGAAGGGGAAGGTGTCTCACAAACTTGCTTTTTTGTTGTTGTTGTTGTTGCTGCTGCTGCTGCTATTGTTTGATTGGTTAGTTGGTTTGGTTTGGTTTGGCTTGATTTTGTTTGTTTTTTAATGATTTTAATGCAACCAGTTAGAAAGGGCCAGAGTCTGGGAACCACTGCCATAGAAAATTTCTGTCTGGAGATGAGCAATTGAATTAGGCTAGTTTAAAAGTTCTTTTCTACACCAAGATTCCGATATTTGGTATTGCATACAAGCAAAACGAAGTCCGTGAGGTGCAAAGAGTGAGGTGTGTGCAAGTTGTATTTGGATTTTGTTTCCATCACTTGCTATGTGACCTTCACCAAACTTGTTAAGTTCTTGAATCCTCCATTTCTCCATCTGTAAAATGGGAGTAGTAATTGCCCTCACCTCATATGACCATTATGAAAGTTACCTGAGATAGGATGTAGAGGGCCCAGTACATAGTAAGTATTCAATAAATGCTAGCTCTTATCAGTGACTTCAACATTCTGATTCAGCACTCAAGTCCCTGGAATAAAATAGCACAGTAAGACAGGTGCAGTAGCTCATGCCTGTAATCTTAGCACTCTGGGAGGTGGAGGCAGGAGGAATCACTTGATTCCAGGAGTTCGAGACTAGCCTGGGCAACATAGCAAGACTCCAGTCTCAACCAAAAAATTAAAAATTAGCCAGGTGTGGTGGCACACACCTGTGGTCCTAGGTACTCAGAAGGCTGAGGTGGGAGGATTGCTTGAGCCCAGGAGTTTGAGGCTGCAGTGAGCTATGATCACACCACTGCACTCCAGCCTCGGCAACAGAGTGAGACCCTGTCTTTAAATAAACTAACAAATAAAATGGTGCATCTGCACACAACCTCCCATATTCTTTAAATCACTTCTAGGTTACTTATAATAATGCAATATAAATGCTATGTAAATAGCTGTTACACTGTATTTTTAAATTTGTATTATTTTTAATTGTAGTATTATCATTTTATTGGGTTTAAAACAAATATTTTTGATCCAAGGTTGGTTGAATCCACAGATGCAGAACTTGTGGCTATGGAGGGTTGACTGTCCTTGAATTACTAAGTTAAAAAGATTTTTAAAAATTTAAATAAATGCTAGATCTGCAGTTGTTGTTGTTGCCTTTCGATGGTAAACTGCTGTTACTTACAACGCTTCTGACACTAAATATGTGGTTTGTTTTTTTTTTTTTTTCTGACACTATCCAATTCTCTAACCATCTGGACATCAACTGGTTGCCCTTCATCCCAACTCAAGTCAGACAGTAACTACGCAGAGTTTGATAATTTGCTGGAATGGCTCACAAAGTGAGGGAAATATTTACTTACGTTGACTGGTTTATTATAAAGGAATAAAGGATACAAATGAAAAGCCAAATAAAGAGATACATAGGGTGAAGTCCAGAGGGTCCCGAGCACAGGAGTTTCTCTGCCCCCAAGGAGTTGGGGCACATCACCCTCCCAGTATGTGGATGTATTCACCAACTCAAAAGCTCTCAGAATATTATTATTTAGGTCTTTCACAGATGTTCCATGAAGTAGGTATGATTGATTAAATTATTGGCTATTGGTGATTGAGCTCAATCTCCATCCCCCCTCCACTCCTAGAGGTTGAGGGATGGGGCTGAAAACCAAATCTCTAATCACATGGTTGGTTCCTCTGGAAATCCACCCCATCCTGAAACTATCTAGGTGCCCATCTATAGTCATTTCATTAGCATAAACTCAGGAATAGTTGAAAGAGGCTTGTTATGAATTACAAAAGATGTGCCTATTATCCCTATCACTGAGGAGTTTTAGAAGCTCTCTGCCAGGAACAGGAGACAAAGACCAAATATGTATTTCTTATTAGTGGTTGTCCAACTCTTCCTGGGAAGCTCAGATATGCTGCAGGTGCTAAGTCTACCATACAGGAGAGAAGGCAGTGCCAGACTGGCAGTACAGGACATCCTAAAGTGGAATATTTGTCAAGATGGACTGAGACCACTGAAGGTGGGTCCCCTGTCTTCAAAAGCTATAGGTGCCCCAAAGGTATGATTATCATTCAGCACAACCTCCCGGAGTGAGGGGTTAAGGGAGGGGAGGATTTTATATTCTGTGTGCAACCTCCTGGGCATCGTCCTTCTCCCTCTTCAGTCCTTTGTCTGTTTACTCATCAGAGCCCAAAAAGGAACAGGGAAGCAATCTGGTATTATGATTATAACTGTTTATGTTTCTTAATATTATAATCATCATCCAGATCATTTCTGTTGTTATTCTTACTTAATGTCTAAACGGCCCACAGGGCTCTCAAGATGTACACAGTGGAGATGCCGGTTAAAACTGTGGTGGGGCCTGGCCGGGCGCGGTGGCTCAAGCATGTAATCCCAGCACTTTGGGAGGCCGAGGTGGGCAGATCACGAGGTCAGGAGTTCCAGACCAGCCTGACCAACATGGTGAAACCTCGTCTCTACTAAAAATACAAAAATTAGCCGGGCATGGTGGCACACACCTATAATCCCAGCTACTCAGGAGGCTGAGGCAGGAGAATCACTTGAACCCTGGAGATGGAGGTTGCAGTGAGCCGAGATCACATCACTGCACTCCAGCCTGGGCGACAGAGCAAGACTTCATCTCCAAAAAAAAAAAAAAAAAATTGTGGTGGGGCCTGAAGTCAGGCCCCTGGGCTGGCAGAAGCAGCAATGACAGTCAGTCTCACTCACTCACTGCACCGTGGGCTTCCACCCACAGCTCCTCATTCCTAATGCCAGCCCTTCTCAGAAATGATCTGTAAGTGATCTGTAAGTCCTTTCTCAGGGACTTAAGGGAATTGCAAATTTATTCTCCTGCCACTAGGTGGCAGGCAACACGATGTGCATTTTCCAAGGAAGATATTAACGACAGTCATAAACGGTCCCCCTCTGTCTCCAAGCATTTATTCCCTATAATAAAGTCAGTAAATCTCAAGCTCATTTCTGATTGCAAGCCCAACTTGCTCCATCTGAGAGCACCCCAGGACTGCCTGCTGTAATGTCTGCCCTTCAGGGATTCATAATCACAACTCTGATAATAGCAAACCCTTGTGTCTATGGCATTTTATAGTTTACAAAGCACTGTAGGGTTGGTAAAGCTCTTTTGCATGCAGGATCTTATTTGACAAGTGAATGTACATACACACCAAGCCCAGCCATAATGCAACTTCATTATACTGATGAACAATGCATACACAATGTCCTGCTGATCCATTTGCATCCACTTTATATGGAAACAGTTGCTACAGAAGGTCTTGGAACCAATGGCAGTATTTTAAGGTACTCAACTAGTGATAGGCATCACTTCAGCTCAGTGTCTCTGGGACCACCATGGGGAGGTCAGCAGCTGAAAGGCCAAAGCTTTTGGGCTGGGCACGACGGGTACAGCATCTCCTCATTTGGCCTAGTAATGCCACATCATGGAGGTCTGGTTTGTTCTTTCTTCACAAACAAGAACCAGCTACATCTTGTCATTTGCATATAGCCAGCATGAGTTAAGTCACCCTTGCACTCTGGAATAAATTAATTCGTTCAAGAAGGGAATGAATCCTGTATATGTGAGTGTGTGGCGTGGTGGGGGGGGGGCGGATTTGGGGGGATTGAGGGTAAGAGAATTAAAAATCCACTTGTCTGAGATTATTTTCATCTGTCTCACAGTTTTATAACTCTGTCTGAAAAGGTCTGATTCCTTTTATTAACAATTGTGAAGGCTTTTCTCCCAGGCTGAATTTAAGAGGCCAACTCTGCATAGGCAGATAGTGATACACTGCAGAGCTCATTGTTTTCTGTTGTGAACTACAAATGGCACATGTTTGTATTTCATAAAATCAGCATAAAAGCAAAAAATGTATTGGCTTGGAGAGTGAGTTTGTCCATCAATGTAATATTCCTATTAGTGCAGCTATTCAGCTGTGGAAAAAAACCACATTGTATTCCAATAATTAAATAGAGCAGGTGAGTGTTAGGACTTCCACATTAGAAACTATGCTATTTACACATTGCATATATTTTATTATAGGGCTGGAGGGAAATGAATTTTGCATAATTTTCCGAAAATCCTCACTGCATGTGGAGGCTACAGAAAGCCATGGCTGTTCCCTTAGACTGATCTTTAATCAAGTCCCTTCCTCTCCAACCAGCCACTGAGATGACGCTGTTCAGTCTCCCTGGGTCACCCACTGTCCCGGGCCTCTCAGTGCCAGCCTCAGGTACCTCTGGTAACATGACTTGCTATTTCAGAATGCAAGTTGCATAGCAGGTGCAAATTCTGTGATGGAACTTGCAGAATGGACAGAGCAAAATCTCACTAGTTTCATTTCATCTGTGCCCAAAGCAGACTTTATAAAGCAATAAAGACTGAATGTCTAAGGACTTAAAAGAAATGTGCTGTGTTATCATCAATTTATGAAACTCCCACAAGGAAGCAGGCATGATACAAAACATACAAATTGTATCGTTGTTGCCTCTGGAAGTTTAAATGGCAAAGTACAAAATGTTGAAATTGGATATTACCTCTGTCTCACCTCCTCTTTCCTCTCTCTCCCTAACCTTTTTTTAAATTTCTCTTTTGCCTTTGAGTTTGAAGGGTTCCCTCTGGCGACTAGAGCTTGGCGAAGACTCTGAGTGTAATATCGTAGAAGACACTGAGGTGTGAGCCACTTCTAAATACTGGGTCGGGGCTAGGGCCACGAGAGGGGAGTGGCGAGAAGTGTGTGTGTGTGTCTGTGTGTGTGTGTGTGTGTGTGTTGAACAAAGGCGTGCAAGTTAAATGGGGCTAAAAAAGAAGGAAAACAGATGGAGATATTGACTAGGCTGTGTTCACTTTGTTTCTGCGATAGATCCTCCCTCCCTACCTCCACATCACCATCCCACCCTTTGGGAATTACTGGCCACAAGGACCTTTCCCTGCTTTTGGACATAAGCCTCATACTCATTGCACAAACTCTCCTCTGTGTTTAGAATGTGTCAGGCATTATGGAAGCAAGGATGACAAGGGCATGGCTCCCACTCTTGACAAGATCCTAATCGTGTGCTGAAGACAATTCTGCCATCCCAGTACAGAAGAACATGTTCTACAAGGACTGAGCAAAGTGCTAAGGGAACAAATGCATCTGTTCTGAGTGTCTGGGGCAGCTTCAGAGGACAGGGGACATCTTATAAAAGGCTGAAGGAGATAAAGAAATTCTGTAGAATTCTGGGCAGAAAAGACATACACGTAGTACAAAAGCAGAAAATTGCTCAGCCTGTTTTGAGCGATGATAAATTCTGTTGAAAAATATTGAAAATAAGAGTTGTAAAAGTTGGTTTTACAACTGTTTTACAATAGTTGATCTTACTGTCAATTGCTTTATATGCTACAGTTAGCCAAGTCCTTTTAATTGCAAGTAACGATACCCAGGCTGGAGCTCAGGTTTGGGACAGGGAGAGTTGTTCTCATTGTTAAGAAAAACTATTATAGAAGTGCTAAGATGTCTCACAGGACTCAGGGAGAAGGATACAGTTAGGCTTCAGAAACAACTGGAAGCAGGCCGGGCATGGTGGCTTACGCCTGTAATCCCAGCACTTTGGGAGGCTGAGGCGGGTGGATCACAAGGTCAGGAGATCGAGACCATCCTGGCCAACATGGCGAAACCCTGTCTCTACTAAAAATACAAAAAAAAAAAAAAAAAAAATTAGTTGGGCATGGTGGCGGGCGCCGGTACTCCCAGCTACTTGGGAGGCTGAGGCAGGAGAATGGTGTGAACCTGGGAGGCAGAGCTTGTAGTGAGCAGAGGTAGCACCACTGCACTCCAGCCCGGGCGACAGAGCGGGACTCCATTTCAAAAAAAAAAAAAAAAAAAAAAGGAAACAACTGGAAGCAGAGACTTGCATATTGTCAGTAATCCAGTCATCTAGATATCACAAATTTCTGCTCCTCTCTCTCTCTCTCTCTGCCTGTCTTTTTCTCTGCATGATATGTACGTGTGTTGTTTTAATGCTTTCTCATTTACTTTTCTTGTCCACAAAATGAGAAACATGGCTGCCAACACGCC
Organism: Gorilla gorilla gorilla; assembly: GCF_029281585.2. Taxonomy (NCBI): domain Eukaryota; kingdom Metazoa; phylum Chordata; class Mammalia; order Primates; family Hominidae; genus Gorilla; species Gorilla gorilla. The sequence goes on along the minus strand of NC_073224.2, from coordinate 47,571,689 downwards.
CTGGCTTTCAGTCTTACATTCAAGGAATGCAAAGAGAAAGTGACTTCTTTTTACCCATTTCAGTGCCAAAATTCCCAGGGAAGAATTTAGATCAACTTAGGTTATGTCAGGTATCTATGGAACAATCTGCTATGGACATGGGGCATTACAATGTTCAAACCAGCATGGGTCCTTTGCCAAGTCCTCAACCAATATAAGAAAACTGGGCACTGGGGGAGGGATGTCTTCATGCAGCTACTATTCTGCAGCCTATGGATAGACAGAGGGTCAAATCCTCAAATTAAAAAAAAAAAAAAAAAAAAGATAGTGCTAAGCAGACAGTTCTGTAGGAGCCCACTCCACCATGAGCTCCATTCGAAGCCACAGGGAAATATTACCAGCTTCAAGGACACAATGACATGGTCTGATCCAATCTGTCCCCAAGATACAGACAACAATCCTATTTTGGAATTTACCATAGCATCTAATAATTTTATTGTCAGCAAGTGTTTCTTTATATCTGACCTGTCATATCTACACTTCCTTTAGAGAATATGAAATATTCTCCTCAGACTCAAAGACTCCTCTCTCACAGACTCAAAGACAACTAGTAAGTATTTCTAAAATGTGTCCCCTATAATCAAGCACTGACAAAAAGACTGCCACGTAGTGAGTATTCGGCTAGGTTCTAGGTTTTTAATAGCAACTAAGATCCAGTCCATGCTGACAAGGAGTTTGAAGTCTGGGACCTAGCAAGACGGCAAAGACAAATCAAACCTCCACCAACTAGCAGCAGAGCATTTGGTTATGTTTCTCTGTCCCCTTCTGAAGACCCAGCTCTGTGAGAACTCGGAGGATGCAAAGACTGCCTCTCCCACTGCCCTCCCCATCCCTGACCTCCAGCTGTTTGGGTGCCAGCAGGTTTGAACCCAAGATAGGCAACTCTGCACCGAGAGCTCCTCTCCCACTCGCTGGTGTGCAGTTCAGTCACAAAAGAAGCCCTCTAGTTCACAGGCTGCTGAGCCCTGACAAGGAGGAAGCAGAGGGCTGCAGGCCGAGCACAGCCAGCCCACGAGACTCTGTGAATCCACTCCATGGATGCTTGCTTGCCCAGAAGAAGTTGGTACCCTGAGTCTATCATGCCCTTCCTGGTGACCGAGCCTTAGCACTTCCTGAAAGAGTGAGCAGCCTGAGAATCAGGACACCTTGGCCCTCACCCACAGGGAGGAAAAGAGGCAGATAAATACTCCTGGGAATCAGAGAATCGAGCTTAGAAGCTCCACGATCGGCCGGATCAGCTGAGCTAGGCAGAAACTACCATTGCTGGAAACCAGGGCCAGAAAAGGAACATGTGGGTGGCACACGCATGAACATCTGGTGCTTCTGCTGTGACTGGTGACTCTGCCACTCCTCGTGGGGGGGACACAGGGCCAGGAGACTGGTCCTACCACTTCAACCCCAGCTGTAACCCTAAACCCCCAGCCGAGTTAAACCCCAAATCATTACTCTTTGGAGGCGTGGGGAACGGAGGCAGGAGTTGGCATTATTTTTCCACGCAAGTCGGAGCCTGAAAGCTTTGTTTCAGCGTAGGCAGAAGCCTCCACTCCAGGGCTTGGGGTGGGCTCGGGAGGCCGCCCGCCGTCTGCCTGATTCACAGCGAGCTCGGCGCTCCCTCTTGTGGCTTCTGTGTTCCCCGTCAGCCTCGGGAAGCTGCCGGCCACCACATACAAATGGACTCCGCGTAGTTAAGCTGTCAGGTCTAATGTATTTATTTGACTCTCTCCTGTTAAAATGATTTCTCTACAGCACTGCGGTTATTTACGACTATTGTCAGTACAAGGCGATGAGAAGGCAGCAGCAGAGGAAAACAACAACAGCTGAAGGAAAGGTTCTGTCTGGGAGGGCTGGGTGGCTTGGTCCCGGGCTTTCCCGCGGCTGCAGCGGCTGTGTGTTTACTTTATCTGCAGCGGGGGCTTCGGAGCTCATCCATCCATAATGCAGAGCCCACTGCCCTCAGCCCGCAGTTCATGGCCAGCCCCAGTGAGCGCCCTTGCGGAGGAGCTCTGGCCCGGGGAGGACACCCCCAGCTCTTTTGAGCGCTAAACATTTTCACAGAGACCCCGCGAATGGGCTTTTGGCTTTTCTAGGGTCCAGATCAAGTTCTTTCTTATACAGAAACTGGGACCCAGATGTCGTCCCACGGTTTGTCATTTTGGGTATTGTTTGCCAGAATGCCGTCCCTGGGTAGCAGCATCCACGCCACCTAAGAATTTGTTAGAAATGCACACTCTCAGGTCCCACCCCAGGTTGAAAGAATGGAAGTTCCAGGGATGGAGCCCAGTCATCTGCCTTGTAACAAGCCCTCCAAGAGATTCTGATGTGGGCAAGTGTGAGAATCACAGACCTAGAGAGTTAAGTCCCAGGACAGACCTTGAAGTGAGTTTCCACAGAGAAATGACCCAATACTCCTGCACCCCAGTCTCTTCCTTCTTTTAAAGGTTCCTAGAGGCCAGGTGAGTCCCAACCTCCCCTGGAGCTGATTTGGAAAATGATCCGCTCTGACCTGCAGTAGCATGGAACAGGAGTGATCTGAGAGAAGCAGGATAAGGTAGTGGTTAATGACACAGGTCCTGCAGTCAGTCTGTGTGCAAATGTAGATGACTCCACTTACTGCTCCTGTGATCTTGGGGAAATGACTTAATCTCTGTAAAATGAACATGAGATAGCTTTATAGGGTTATTATAAGGACTAGATGAATTCATTCAGAAAAATTCTTTGAAGAGTGGCTGACATATAGTGTTAATAAATGCTAACTGTGATTCCATTTAGTAATATTGGCTTCCATGTCCATCTCCAAGTCTCAGTCATCACTCAAAGCTGCAGGTTCATGGATAGATCACTTGTTATCAGAAGACCTGTGTTTATATGTAGCCTGGGCTGCTTATAAGCTACAGTCACTTAGCTTCTCTGTGCCTCAAATTTCTCATCTAAAAATCAATACCTATCTCAAGTTTTCACATAAATTATCCTATTTACTCCTCGCACAAGCATTTGTGCTAGGAAAAACAGGTCTCTCACGATGCTCATTATACAAATGAATCAACTAGGACTCAGAGAGGCCAAGTCATGTATTCAAGGTCACACAGCAAGTAGACGGTGAAATCAAGACACGAATCCATTTCATCTGAGTCCAGGTCTAATAAATTTTTATGAAATAATGCCTGTGAGGGCAGTATACAAATGATGGTTATTATTGTTATTTTGGAAGGGCAATCAGAAGAAAACATCCCATTTTCTGAATGTGAATTCAGGAAATTAAAATAACAAACCATAAAGTCCTTCTGAAAAAAAAATTAATCAATAACACCAGAAAAAAAGAAAAAACCAACAAAAAATAGAACATTCCGCTATAGAACAAGCAGCAACATTCTGCTGCTATGATTGAGATAAAATCACAAAAATAAATAGAGAAGTGACACCAACATTTACCCCTTCCTGGGAGATGTGTCTGTGCTCATGAAAGGTACAGAATTGACAGCAGGAGTGGATGGTCTATTTATTCCTGGGACAAGCACGGCCTCATCTGTTTAGCATTTATATAGTGCTTGCCTCCTCTGCTGCACCAAGGCGCCAGTGAGAATGGGTTATCACTGTGAAAGCTGAGGAGCAGCTGAGGTCCCTAAGCAGGACAGAGGGTCTTTCCACAGCTCCACTCCACCCCACCCTGAGTAAGGAAGGGACTGGGTGGCTTCAGACCCTCTCTGCAGGTTTGCCTGTGCTGCTCATCAGCAAGGGATTCACAGAGAAGGAGCCCAGGAGGAGAGATCTCTGGAAACACTCCTCCTGAGATGTTCTGCAACGAGCAGCTTCCTTCCCCCATGTGGTAAGGAAAAGAAACCTCCTGCAGCTGATCTCTGGGGAATTATCCTTAAACACTGATTCTATCCTGATCCCCATCCCTTTCCCTATAAATCTTCCATAGCCTCCCATTCCTGCCTTATTCATTCTTAACTTCTCTGCCTAGTTTCCAGCCCTGCTCTTCCTATCTGGTCCTATTTTCCTGAGCTCCCAATTGTGGTCTTCACTTTAGATAAACTATGATGTTATGGAAGGTGCAAGAGACCTAGAAGTGAAGAGCTGGGCCTGTGAACTGTGTGGCCTTGAGCAAGTCTTTGAGAACTCTTTACAGTTCTGTGCCTTGGTTTCATCTTCTGCAGAATAATGCCGGGCTCTTTTGAAGACAGAAGCTTGTGAAACATCTGTCATGTGTTTCAATGTGCTGTTCTATGTTTTTCTTTTTAAAAAATTTTTCCAGGAGACCCTTTGCCCTGGAGGACAATGAGATTTTTTTTATTTTTAACAGAAGTAAGAAAGAGTTAAAAGTCCGCTATTGTTGGTAGAAAGAATAATTGAATTTGCATCTAAACAAGTGATGTTGTCTTGAGATGTGATTTTCTGAATTTCGTGGTGTCCCTTTTAAGTCTAGCAAGAATTAAGCCTAAACATCTCTGTTCATGGAATTTTCTCAGAGTCTAGAGAAAGGAACCCAGTGGCCTGTAACAGCTAAGCTGTGAGAGTCACTGCTGTACTGAAGAAGGAAGTTATTTTGCAGGGCATTTAGGGGGTGATGGGAAAAAAGAAGGCACAGAGAGAGGAACAGAGTTAAAAGGAAGTTGGATTTGGCTCAAAGGGGTACATGTGCATTAGCCCTCTGGTTTTTCTCTCTTACCACAAGGGAGCTCTGCTCCAAGGAGATGGTTCACAGGCTGCCCCTGGGTTACAACCACAGCAACACTGATTTGGTATTGCAGCATGGTGAAGTGTAAACACACTTCAGGGCTTAGCTTAGGTGGGTCTCCTCGAGTTTCAGTGACACAGATGGGACCCAGATGTCCCCATAGCACCCCACCTGCAGCCTCAACAGTGAGACAAGAAAGGCTGCTGAGCTGGCTGTCAAAAGGCCTGCCATGGGGCTCACTATGACCAGGGAAGGGGACTCAGAGCAGAGGTTAGGTGGGAAGATGGAAGCTGTGGCAGAGACAGAAACAGAGGGGTCTACCAGGCAGGCCAGGGAAGTCAGCTAGAAAGGACTACTGCCCTTGATCAAACCCAGGGGGTGACACTAGCCACTGGCTTCATCACTGGAGGCCAAAAGAGAATCCAAAGGAAACATCGACACTTCTTCACTGTCCCATCCTAGAGCCAAGTGAGTCCCTCACTCCCACCCTGCCACACACCCAGGCATTATCTCAGAAAAGAAGAGGAAAGAATAGGAGAGACTGAGTGCCATCCCCAAATTCGGGACATTACCTTCAGGGAATGTTGACATTAACAGAATGAACCATGTTTTATACCATGGTAGATTAAACTTTAGTCTCTTTGTCACCACTCGGGATATGGGGGCTTGTAAGGAAGACCAGATAAGACATAGACCACGTTTGCTGAATATAAGTATACATAAGGAATTCAGGCAATGATTCATTAGACAACTTTGCCTATCCCCTACAGAGGCTAAATGTATCCTGACCTCTCTGTTTCTGTGGCTCTAATGCACCTGTAGAATTTTAATCCTGTCCATCTAACTCTTGCTTACCCTTTGTGTCCTCATTACAGCTCATCTCATCCAGGAGTTGTCCCTGAGTCCTCCAGCCTTCATAGGTGCCATACTTCATTTGTTTCTTCCTTCACCTGTGTGTCCATTTATCAAGCCCAGATCAAATGTTCCTATGGATCAAGCACTAGGGTTACAAATATGGCTATAGCACAAGGCATTTGCAAATGTCTTCAGAATCTTGCAGCACCTAGAAACTTTGATCGTTAGCTCTTAGGTACATGTAGTTGCTGATGCTTTGCACAAAGCTGACCCTTAATAAACATTGGTTGAATGAATGAAGAACAACTTAATCTTGGATTCTTGTCCATCCTCTTCCTCTGTTTGTTCTAGAAAACAAAAGCAGGGCTGCAGCAGCACATGCTTTCATGAGGGCAGGGGATGATAAGCTTCTAAATGGTTTCTCAGGTTCCAGTGGGTACCACTAAGTGAACACCTGCAAGTTCTTCTCTCTGCTTCCCAGGGTCATGCAGTGTGGTGATACTGCTGTAGAGGGAGTTATCATAGCATAAAATAACAGGTTTAGTGGCTTGGAACCTCTACCTTTTAGCTGTTTGTTGTTGTTGTTGTTATTGCTACTCAGCTCAGGGAAATGAGAAAGAGAAGGACACATTTCACATGATTCCTCCTTCCTGGTCTTTAACAAGTTTAGCAGTCTACCACTAAGACCTGCTGATTCATTCTTTGGAAGAAAAATAATCTCTTATTTTTCTTCTTCCTCTTTATTCCTGAAGTCACCAGGTAGGTCCAGATCCTCACCCTCAGAAACATCTGTCGAGGTTCCCCAGCCTGCCATTTAGTTAAAACTCCCCTCACTCTGAGGTACACCCTCCCTTCTGGCTCACTGACATTCTTAATCATTTTCATCCCAATGGACAGAACAGTCCTGGCACCAAGTAAGCATGTAATAAATAATTATTGAATAATCAGGCACATTTCACCCTTATCTAACATGTCAAGTCTAAATTACCCCACCTGGAATTCAAGCAATTTTATACTCAGCCCCCTTGAGTTTCCTCTCTAACTGCTTTGTAGCTGACCCCTCTAATCTAGGACTCCAGATCCCTCATCACTGTCCATCAGGGCCCAGGATGATTCTGACCTTAGGCAGAAGACTCTCTATCCAGGCATCCCAACATTTGCCCTCATTCCCTCTTTCTTCAACCATCTTAATTCTATCCATGCTTTCATTGATCTGAAGAGGCTCTCAACGAATATCCATGCTGTGCAGTTCAGTTCCACTTCGTATAAGAAGCCCTCTGACTATGCCTGTGTGGGGCTCATTCCTGCTTGCCTGCAACACTGTCTTCCATTGGTTTACTTGTATTGATCTCTCACGTGGCTACTCAAATGTCACCCCTACTTCTGTAAAAGTTCTCCAAAGCCAGGGGCTATTTTATTTTCTCTTTTCATCCCCTTTTTACTTTTTTATCTTTTAATATGGTTTTTCCTTTTATTAATATATAATATTTTACGTATTTATGGGGTGTAAGTGTTTTTTACATGCATAGAATGTGTAATGATTGTGTTCTAGCTACTTTGAAATACATAATAGGTTGTTGCTAACTATAGTTACCCTAATCGACTGTTTAATATTGAAACTTTTTTCTTCTATCTCACTGTAAGTTTGTACTCAATCACCAACCTTCTTTGTTTCTTCATCCTATCTTCACAACCTTCTCAGCCTCTTGTATCTACCATTTTATTCTCTATCTCCATGTGATCAAGCTTTTTAGGTCCTACATATGAGTGAGAACATGTACAATTTGTGTTTTTGTGCCTGGGTTTTTTTTACTTAACATAGTGACCTGTAGTTCTATCCATGTTGCTGCAAATGACATGATTCCATTCTTTTTATGGGTGAATAGCATTTTATTATGTATATATGCTGCATTTTCGTTATCCATTTGTCCACCAATGGACACTTAGATTGATTCCATGTCCTTGCTGTTGTGAATAGTGCTGCAATAAACATGTAAGTACATATATCCCTTTGATATATTGATTTCTTTTCCTTTGGATGCCTCTCCAGTAATGGGATTACTGAATCATATGGTAGTTCTATTTTTAGTTTTTTGAGGCATCTCCATACTGTTTTCCGCAGTGATTGAACTAATTCATATTAACAACAAAAGTGTATAAGAGTTCTCTTTTTTCCACATCCTCGCCAGCATCTGGTATTTTTCTGTCTTTTTAATGATAGCCATTCTATTTGGGGTAGGATGATATCACATTGTGGTTTTGATTTGAATTTCCCTGTTGCATAGTGATGTTGAGGATTTTCTTCACGTACCTGCTGTCTATTTATGTTCTTTGCCCATTTTTAATAGTATCTTTTTTTTTCACTGTTGATTGAGTTGTTTGAGTTCCTTATGTATTCTCAATATTAGTTCCTTGTTGGATGAATAGTTTGCAAATATTTTCTCCCATTCAACAGGTTTTCTCTTCATTCTGTTGATTGTTTCCTTGCTGTATAGAAGTTGTTGAGTTTGATATAGTCCCATTTGTCTACATTTGCTTCAGTTGTTTGCGTTTTTGAGGTTTTGACATAAAATCTTTGCCTAGACCAATGTCTTGAAGTGTTTTACCTATGATTTCTTCCAGTAGTTTTATAGTTTTGGGTCCTGTACTTAAGTCTTTCACCTACCTTGAGTATATTTTTATATATGGTGAAAGATGGGGTCCAATTTCATTCTTCTGCTTATGGATATCCAATTTTCCTACTGTCATTTATTAAACAGAATGTCCATTTTTCAGTGTTTCTTCTTGGAGCCTTTGTTGAAAATAAGTTGGTCATAAATATATGGAATTATTTTCTGGGTGCTCTATTCAGTTCCACTGGTCTATGTGTCAATTTTTATAAAAATACCAAGCTATTTTGGTTACTAGAGCCTTGCAGTATATTTTGCAAGGCTACAGGTAGTGTGATTTGTTCTTTTTGCTCAGTATTGTTTTGGCTATTGAGGCTCTATTTTGATTCCACAAGAATTTTAGGATTTCTTTTTATATTTCTGTGAAAAAAATGCCATTGGTATTTGATAGAGATTGAGTTGAGTCTGTACATTGCTTTGGGCAATATGATCATTTTAATGATATCAATTCTTCGAATCCATAAGCATGGGATGTCTTTCCATTTATTTATGTTTTCTTCAGTTTCTTTCATCAGTGCTTTGTAGTTTTTCTTGTAAAGATCTTTTCCTCCTTGGTTAAATGTATTCCTAGGTATTTTTTATTTTTGTTGCTATTATAAATGGGATTGCCTTCTTGATTTCATTTTCAGCTATTCTTTTATTGGTATGTAGAAACACTACTGATTTTTGTATGTTGACCTTTTACCCTGCAACTTTACTGAGTTTGCTTATCAGCTATAGAAATTTTTTGTGGAGTATTTTGGTTTTCCTAATATAACATCATGTCATCTACAAAGAGTGAAAATTCAACTTCCTCTTTTCCAATTCTGATGCCTTTTATTTCTTTCACTTGTCTAATTGCTCTGGCTAGGACCTCCAGTATTATATTGAATAGGAATGATGAATTTGGGCACCCTTGTCTTGTTCCAGTTTTTAAAGGAAAAGCTTTCAGCTTTTCCCAACTCAGTATGATGTTAGCTGTGGGTCTGTCATATACACCCTTCATTATTTTGAAATATGTTCCTTTTATGCACAGTTTGTTGATAGTTTTTACCATGAAAGAATATTGAGTTTTCTAAAGTACTTTTTCTACACTTATTGAGATGGTCATATGGTATTTGTCCTTCATTCCATTGATGTGATATATCATGTTTATTGATTTGTGTGTTTTAAGTCATCCTTGCCTCCTTGGTATAAATCTACTTGATCACATCTTTTTAACGTGCTGTTGAATTTTGTTTGCTAGTATTTTGTTGAGGATTGCTTGGGGATCTGGGTCTTCAAGATGGCTGACTAGAGACATTTCATACTTGCCTTCTCCACTAAGAAGAACCAAAACAGAGTAGGTAATCACATGTCAAATAGATCATCTAAGAGAACACTGAATTCAACAGAAAAGTGACAGGAAATACCTAAAGCAAGGAAGGAGAACGAAGTGTGGCAACCTGGTCAGCCAGATTGCCTTGGAGTCAAGAGAGACTCCTTAATAAGGGGAAAGAGTAAGTGATACACTCAGTAGTCCATATTCCCACTGTGAACTCCTGCAGTCCTAGCCATGAGAGAGCCCCTTGGCCCTCACAGGCCTTGAAACTAACATTGGAAATTGCCAGGAGATTGTGCAATGGCACTTCCCTAAGGAGGATGCTTGTTCTGGGTCCACACCCTCCCTGAGAGTTAAGCAGCTACAGCAAAGCACCATTTTAGAGCCCCACCCCCAATAGACTGTGAACTCTTTTGGGGCCCAGCAGTGCGGGGACTAAGGTGCAAGAGAAGCTGCTAATTCCAGGGCTTAGGTGCCAGGCTTAAATGTGAGTGATCACAGGGCTACTGCTCCTGGGGCAAAGGCAAGACCCAGGCACAGACTACTGCAGCAGCGACTGAGGTGCATTTGCCAATGGGGCTGAGGCATGAGTAGCATGTGAGCTCCCCACATGCCAGCCTAGGCGGCCATCACTGAAGGAAGCACCACTCTCTCCAGTGGCAGGGAGGTAGTGCAGCCACTGCTGCTTCCACCCAAGAATTCTGCAGGTGTCCTGGGAATTGCTTCACCCCTGTTTACCATGGCTAGTGCCTGTTCACACCATCAGGAGTGCTGAAAACAAGTCCTCCCGCTCCTTGCCACTCCCCCCATATCAGCACACAGTCTGGGAACAAGGAGATTGCCCAACCCGATCCACTACTATTGGTACTTCTTGCCCAACCCAATCCACCACTATTGGTACTTCTCCTGGGAGACTGAAGTTGGACTTATTTACCAGACTGCTACCATTACAGCTGGCAACTACCTGTACGTGCCTCTTGTGTGCCTGGAGATTGCCCAGCCCAGCTCACTGCAGCCACTGCCAACACCAGTGCAGACCACTAGGACCCAGAGGACCATCCTGCCACTGACACTGCTAACTTCCAGACCACGCCATCTGCCCAGGGGCATAAGAACCCATCCACCGGCCTGACCCCTTGCTGCTACTACTGGCATTTGAGTAAGCCACCCGGAGGGCCAAGAATTAGCCTGCCTGGGCCCACTAACATTGGTGCCAGCACACACCACTCAGGGACCCAAGGACCAACATGCTTGGCCCACCACTGCCACCACTGGAGCCCAAAGACTAGCTCACCTGCCATTCTAGTCCCCAGCAAAACTTCTCCACATCCTCCATTAAGCCACCAAGAAAATTACAGATACCACTGACACTGTTTACAGCCAAAGAAATTACATAGAGACTACACTACTGCACACACTCAGAATCAAAGCCAAATGCTTTATTCAACTAACACCATAGGTTCATCCTCAGGAAAAAGTCTTCTACAAAAGCAAATTCAAAAAATTGGAACAAGTGACTGTTACACCAGATGCACAGATTCAGTATAAGAGCAGGAAACATGAAAAAATAAGGAAATATGACACCTTCAAAGGAACGCAATTAGCTCTCCAGCAACGGATACCAATTAAAACGAAATACACGAAATCCTGAAAAGAAGGAATTCAAGTTATTGATGCTAAAGAAGCTCGGTGAGATACAAGAGAATTCTGCAAAACAATACAAAGAACTCAGAAAAAAACTGTTCAGACTATGAATGAGAAATCTGCCAAAAAAGACGGACATCATAAAAAAGAACCAAATAGAAATTCTGGAACTAAAGAATTCATTAAATAAAATATAAAATGTAATACATCCAAAAGCTTCAATAGGCTGGATCAAGCAGATGAAAGAATCTCAGAACTTGAAGACAGGCCTTTTGAAATAACACAGTCAGACAAAAATTTTAAAAAAGAATTAAAAAGAATGAGCAAAGCCTTGATGACATACAGAACACCATAAAGTGACCAAATACTCAAATGATCTTCTTTTTAAATCTCTAACTCCCATCTCACCATCACTGTACACTACAGAACAGCCATATTTGCACCTCACCTGATAACTAGCAGAGCTCCAGGCACATGGCAAGTGCTCAATATATACTGGTGAATTCATGACTTCTCTCTCTTGATAATTCCTTTAGCCAGTTCCTAGTGAATTTTCCAAGTACATGTGCCTCGTTCCTCTATGTGTTAGAGGTGGGGTGGTTAGGGAATGGGGACAGACAGAAGGCTGACTTCAAAAGACCATTTAGAAAACGTCCCCATTTAGTCTGACCTAATCAGGTTACTCTCCAATTTCCCGCAGAAAATTTCCTCCAATTTCCCCTTTCCATGGGGAAGAAAGAGTAAAGGAAAGGAGAGTGTGCTGGAGAACTCTAATCTGATACTGAAGCAGACAGGCAAGTGTCCTTTACTTATTGCAATTTTCATTTTCTGGCATTTTTGGTGCCAGCATGCATGAGAGGGAGGGAACATTTAGCAGAAAAGGCTGTCATTCTGACAAACAACTTGCAGCCAAGGCCACCTCTGGCTGTGTTCCATGCCAGACACACCAGGACAGCCAGGTGTGGACAAGGGGCCTGGATATGAAAGAAACACACTCTGCCCTGGAACTCCATTAGTAAGCTGAGGAATCAAGACTTACCTATGTTAAAATTACCTGAGAACATTCCAGACATAAGGTTTAAATTTTATTTTACTATATACAGTATAAACTCCACTTATACTGTTGACATTTGAATTTTTCCACAATTCCACAGAGTTAAAGTTGTTCTAAAAACTCATTCTAAAACTGGGGGAGAGAACATGGATATGGATGGCCTGGAGGCGCATCTCTAAAATTCAGTAAGGTTGGTCTTCCAGACTCCCAGATTTCTGCTTCATGTGTCTTTTCCCAGACTGCACAGCACCTTTGCAGCAACTTTAAAAGCCTCTGGGTTTCAGATTATTCCTTGTCAAAACAAAAACAAAAACAAACAAAAAACCATAGGATGATCTCAAAGAAAGTTCCTCCCAGGTCTGACTATGACTCCATGACTACTTGACTTTTAAACAGCCACAGATTTCTTTTTTTTTTTCTGTCAACATCCTTCCCAGTCACAAGCAAGGACAAATGTCTGATAATGTGTAAGCCCTCTGGGGAATTATTTCTTTAACAGAGATCATAGAAAAGAATCTGTTGTGGTGGGAGTTCTGGCATCAGCCAATCAGACTGAGGAAGAATCTTTGGAGGCATGAAGTCCTTCTAAGGGCCCTAAGCCTCGGGTCATCTTCTTCTGTGCCCAGTAGCAGGATTGTGTCTGGTCGTGAGGCAGGGCAACTCCTAGGGCTCAGATTTTTACCTTATTGGATGTTTCTATTCTTTATGTGTCTAAGTACATAGATTCCCTCACAAAAAAAGTTGGATGAGTCATATGGAATCCCTAACTAGGAGGGAGATCAAGATATGGAAAGACATAGTAATAACTTATATATAGTAATACCTGCTATTGTATCCACAAATTGACCATGTGCTCACTGTATTAGGCTTTAAGCATATGTTGCTACCTTAATTCTCACAAATCCAGTAGAGAAGTACTATTAGTCTCAATTTATAGGTGAGAAAACTGACCAAAGGTCAAAAATGTTAAGATGTGTCCAAGGTCACACCAACCAGTGAGTGGAGGTACTAGAATTGTTACCCGCTTGTTGCCTAGAGGTTTTGGGCTCCCCCTTGCAGTCTATGGCCATAGGAGTCCTGAGGCAGGAGAAGCTCAGCCAGAGGGAGCTATTTTACCCAGGGGAAGCCATTCTACCCAAGGAGAACTATTCTACCCACAAGAAGCCATTCTACCCAGGTGGAATCATTCCAGGGGGAGCCATTCTACCCAGGCCACCCGGGTGGAACCATTCTACCCAGGGGGAGCCATTCTACCCGGGGGGAGCCATTTTACCCCAGCAGGGAGAGAAGTGGGGGGGTGGGGGGGGTAGGGGGTAGGGGGCGGGGGGGTGGGGGGGGTGGGGGTAGGAAACTATTCTACCTAAGGGGAACCCTTCTAGTCAAGGGGAATTGTTCTACCTAGAGGGAGCCATTCCATCCAGAGGGAGCCATTTTATTCAGAGAAAGCCATTCCACCTGGTGGGGATGTGAGAGGACTAACAAGCATAAGGCTGTTGCCCACCCAGCTGGGGGTTTCACGTCCCTCCCATCTTCGTCTCCTGGAACCAAGAGGACTTAGAGCATAAACAGAGCCTCCTTCTGCCAAGGGAACACTGGCTCAGATGACTTTTTGTTAAAGTGGGTGTGTATTTTTGGAAATGTTCTGGAGCAGAAGTGCATAAAACGCTGGGTCAGACAGTGCCTGGGGCTGTGCGTAGGGAGGAGACTGGGCACTCCAAAGAACGCTGGAGCAGCAGCTTCAAAAAGTGGTTTGATATTTTTTCCTCCTGATTTTGATCTTAAAAATGTCTGGAGCCCCAGACAGCCACCGGCAGCTTTGTGCAACAGGGGCTGTAACCACTACGACCTCAACAGCCACACTGCAAAGGCTTCTAGTTAACAGAACTCTTTTGTGTGATGGAAAACGAGGGAAAGCGTGAGAGACAGGAAAACGCTGGGGTTGACAGAGACAGCTGGTTTCTGTGGCAAGGCTTCAGAATTGTCAACGGAAAAACACAGTGGAGACAGCGAGAAATGCTGAGGCGCTCTGTGTGATCCTGGAAGCATGTTCCTTCGGCTGGCCCTGACGGAGCCAGTTTTCTTCTTTCTGGACTGAGAAAGCAGATAACTCAGCTCCTGATCTCTCAATTGCTCTGTCTTTGACCAGTGACAAGATGGCATTGATGAGTTCCCGAAGGAGTCTGACTCCTCTTGGATGTTTTTTTTTTTAATTCTGTTCCTTGCTTCTTCTTTTCCAAGTAGTTTTTCATGAGCAGAGATGGCAGGAGCAGACATCGTGGTTATCCAGCCACCATTTGATCACGTTGTGGCCCCCATTTGAGTGACACCCAAAGGACATGAATTATGCTAAGTGTTTGGGGCTGCTGGGCACCCCTTTGCCAAGGAAAGCACTCAGCCCCAGGTCTGAGAGAGTTGTGGCAGCCACTCATGCCATGGATTTCAAAGATGCTAGGTTGGGTTTACTACCATCCCCCCAAACCCAACTTTCCAGCCTTTTCTACCCCTACACACACACATATTCACACACATACACACACACACACACACTCTCTCTATATATATATATATACACACATACACATATATATACACATATGTGTGTATATATATATTTACACATATGTGTGTGTGTGTGTGTGTGTGTATATATATATATATATATATATATATATATATATATATATATATAGGCCAGCCTGGGCCCACTAACATTGGTGCCAGCATACACCACTCTGGGGCCACTATATATATATACACATATATATGTGTGTGTGTGTGTATATATATATGTGTGTGTGTGTGTATATATATATATACACATACATATATATAGTGACAATTCTGAATATATATATTTTATATATATATATATAGTGTGTGTATGTGTGTGTGTGTGTGCATTCACAGAGCCAAACATTGGTCCCACATGCCTGAAATTTAGTTTTGAACTCTCCTATTCAAATTGCTTCCTAATGCAACATGGAAACAAGGATACATTTGAAAAGCAAAAAAGACTGGAATGAAACTGTTACTAAAATATTAAGAATGGTTGTGTCTGGATGGAAGAATATAAAATGATATCCTTCCTATATTAATTTTATGTTATAAAATTTTTATAAGAATACATTTTTTTTAAATGAGGGACATTTAGATTTCTTAAATATAGAAAATCCAATAAGGGAAATACGTTCAGACCTTACCAAGTCTTGAATTTGAGAACTCTCTGGGGGAAAGGCCCTATAAAAAGTGATAAGGGTCATGTGCTTTTGGGGAGTGGAAATGTCCAGGGAGGTGAAGACGTGCTGAAAGGGGTTGTAGCAAGACCACAAGGGTGTATTTGATATTTTGAAATAAATTTTCTGGAGTCAGTCCCTGGCTTTAGTGTCTTTATCTGTAAAGTGAAAGCACTGCATTAAATGATCATGAAGATAGTTTGTAATGTACAATAACTAGAGTTTTGTCAGCCTTTAGTGTCCTGGGAATTCTCAACTTCCTTTTATCCTCTCTTTTCTGTCTCTCTGTTTGGAATCTAGAAGGCAGTTCTAAGACCTTTAGATGAAAATCACAACTTTTCTAGTACAACAGCATCACAAGGGAACTTAGGGCTTACTCATAAGGATACTGTAGATCTAAATGAGGCACCCAGAGCTCATTGAGGCTATCTATCTGCCTGCCCCTCAATAACAATGAGTCCCTATCATGACAACACCTATATTGCCACCCCTCACATGTCTGTGTAGGAGGGTATCACACAAAAGCTTCACAGTCACTTTTCAGATTTCAGAATCTAGGAAGATAAGAGAGGGTGGTGATGAAATCAGGGGCTTTATAATTAATCAAACGTGAGTCTGAACCCCAACCCTGCCTCTTCTCAGCTTTGTGATATTAAGGATGTTATTCAACTTCTCTGGTCCTCCATTTTCTCTCACTCAAAACATAGATACTGATACCTCACTTATAACTCTATTGGAGGTGTATTTAAGAAGACAAAGTTTGGCATATGGCAGGTGTTAGATATCTTCCCTCTTCCTCATAACTTAATTTCTTATTGGTTCCACAAAATCTCATTTTCTCTTGCCCTAACTTCAGGAGAAACTGGGAAACAACACATTGTTTCCCGGGGGCAAAATAGTTTTATTATTCTCAAATTCAAGCCCCATACATCAGTACCAACTATCAGAATTGACATCCAACTCCCAAAACTCCAAGAAACACCTGCCCCAGAGATCCTGATTTTTCCACTTCATTTCTTCTGTCTCTAAATTATCTACACCGACACACAAACACACCCCCCCAACACACACACATCCCTCAATCATATCCACTCTTCTCCACACAAGATTGACTAAATATCCAAAGATATGCCCTGATCTTTCACCACCAGCTAAATGTCTTTAGATGTTACTACTTTGATTATAATCCCTGCCTTCTCTTCCTATTATCTCAGATGCCAACCCCATGAGACACATTAAATACATAATGCATTTTGACTTGCATCTGGGCTATGCTGTCTGGTGTGGGGAGGTTACAGCAGAAGCATATGCCTGCTTCTTAAAATTCAATTATTCAAATTCAATTTCTTCTCTTTCTCCCAGTCCTCACCAGCATGTAGCCCGGGACTTTTCATTAGATCACTCAAACACCACCACTGGAGCCAGAAGTTTCTGGCTTCCATTTAATTTGATTCAGCAGATGTTCGCCATTGTTGTTGCTGTTACTTTGCACTGTTCTAGGCACTGAGGGTCCAAAGATGTAGAAGACAGAACAGCAACCCTTAATAAGTTCATGTCCTGGTAGATAGAGAAATGCATCTATATTTAACCCCAATAGTGTGTGACAAGAGCAATTTAAGCATAAAAGATAAAGCAATATGAGAGTGCAAAAGGATAAAGCAATTATTTCACTATGGGAGTAAGGAATCAGTCAGATAAGATCTCATAACTACAATATGGGTGGCAAAGCACCATATGCTCACGGGAAATGAAGATTAGAGTCAACCAAAGCAGAATTAGGGTGCCAAATATTGTTCTAAGCTCAGGCAGGGACTCCTGGGTTTAGTAAGAATAGGAAAATCACAAATTTCTTTTATTTCAGAAGAACTGCCCACCAGCAACTGATAACCTTTCTCAGCTCCATTCCCCAGCTCATGCTATTCCTTTTGCCCCTGTATACATTGACCTCACCCCTCTTTACCATCTGAAACCCCATTCCCTTTGCCCCTGTATGCACTGACCTCACCCCCTCTTTACCATCTGAAACCCCATTTATCCTTTTTCCAGTACCACCTTCTTTGTAGATTTCTCACCCCTGACAGAATTAATTGCACTTCCCATATCATTTTGGTTTCATTTTTGCTTTTTACTATTTGCTCCCATAGCATTTTTGGGCTCAACTCTAGTACCATTCATTAGTGACTGCTTTATATTGTAGATTGTGTAATCTTGAGAATAGAAAGCCTATTTTATTTGTATTTGTATTCTCTTGCAGTAACTCACAAGTGCTTAGCACATCATAGACACTAAATAAATGTTCTTTGCATTGAAAAGTCAGTGGCAAATATAAACCCAGTAGAAAATATATAATGAGATACTAAGTATGTTTTTGGCCAAATTACAATGGGGAGTATTCACTACTTTTCTAAGCTACAGAAATCTTTATCCAATTGCCTGTTCAAAATCCTCTTGGCTATCTCAAAGTTACCTCACACTGAACTCATTAATATCTCCCTGGGCACTCTCAATTGGTCCTTTTCCAGTCTTCCCTATTTCTGTGAAGAGCACCATGGTTCATGCAAGTGTACTAAACAGAAACCTACAGGTAATTTTTGATAACTCTCTCCCTCTCCCATCATGTTATATCCTCTTGGTTTTGCTTCTCAAATGTCTTTCAATTTCCGTCTCTAAAGCCACTACCCTCTTGCAAGGGTCCATTGGCTCCCGCCTGGAATACTGTGACAGTCTTCACTGGTCTCCCTGCGTTTTCCTCTGTACCTTCCAATCCATTCCAAAATACAAATCACATGCTACCTATACCTTTCAACCTTTTAATCACTTCCCACTGTTCCAGGGTAAAGAATGAAACCTCTCTACGGACTTTAAGACCTTGTATAGTCTTGTCTAGCCATAGGCAAACTTTTTCCGTAAAGGGCGTAACAGTAAATATTGCAGGCTTTTGGGGTCAGGCAGCCTCTGTTGGAGCTACTCACCTCTGCCATTGTAACTCAAAAGCAGCCATAGACAATACAGAAACAAATGAGCATGCCTGTATTCCAATGAGACTTTATTTATAAAAATAGACAGCAGGCTGGATCTAACCTGGTGGCCACAGTTTGTGGACCTCTGGCCTAATCCATGCCTCCAGCTTTGTCTCTCTCAACTTTCCCCTCTGCCCTCTGTGCTCCAACCACACAGGACTTTTGCTTCCATGATTTCACCCCTCCTGCCACAGGCCTTTGCTCAGGCTGGTCGTCTGTCTGTCACGCTTCCATTCTCCTTCTCTTTTCCTTTACCAACTTAACTTCGACTTTTCCTTCAAGTCTCACCTAGCTATGACCTCTTCAGGGGAACATGTCTTGACACTCCAACTAAGTGAAGATGCCAGCTCAATGCTCTAAAACCATCCCAGCCTTTCCCTTCTCAGAACTCACTGCAATTTGTAAATACATAGGTATTTGTGGGGTTGTTTCAGTCTGACCTTTTCCACTCAACTGTCAGTTCCATAAAGTCAAGTCTTCATCATTTGGCCCAGTACCTTCCTGACACAGTACCTGACAGAGAGTAGGGATTGTTGATGAAAGAATAAATGGGTGAAAAAACACCAAAGACTGAATGCATGGATACAAAAAAGGGATAGATGAAGTACTGAATGTGGTTGCTGTATTAAGGGAGAAATTGGACATTGTTACCAACTTTCCCAGAACTGTGTCACTATATCTCAAAATGCTTATAAATGTACATATCATTTGACTTAGCAATTCTACTTATTGGAATTTCCTTAAGGAAATAGCCATAGATGTATATAAAGATTTACATACAGATATTTTCCTCATACCGTAATAACCAACTAATTGAAACACATTGTAAATCTTCTAAATGTCCAAAAAGTTATAGAAAATAGGTTAAGTAAATTCATCAATTGAAGCCATTTACTATGCAGATGTTAGTAATAATCTTTTAAAATCATGTTCATGGAGCACAGAAGATTTTTAGGGCAGCTAAACTATTCTGTAAGATACCAAAATGGTGGATATGTGTCATTACACATTCATTCAAACCCATAGAATGTACAGCACCAACAGTGAACTCTAATGTAAACTGTGGACATTGAGTGGCAATGATATGTCAGTGTAGGTTTACCAATTATAGCAAATTTACCACTCTAGTTGGGGGATATTGATAACAGGGGAGGCTGTGTGTGTGTGAGGACACGACATACATTGGAGCTGTCTGTATCTTGCATTCAATTGTGCTGTAAACCTAAAATTTCTCTAAAAATAAAGTCTATTAAAACACATAATAAAAAATAAAAATAAATCATATTTAATGATTTGAAAAAAATGATCACAATATATCATTCAGTCAAGGCTGACTATATAGTTCACAGGGCCCAGTGGAAAATGAAAATGAGGGGCCCCTAAACAGAAAAAAGTATCTTTCCTTGCTTCCATGGTCTCTCATTTGACTTGACATGAAATTCTTAATTTGCTATTTAATGTTGTTAAGTAAATAAAATTTTAAAATTTAATTTATTAGCATGAATTGTACCATTCATCTTTCTGTGGTGTGGTGCAAGTTTAAAATGTAAATAAAACCATTTCTTTTTTAGAATCACCAAAATTATACAATTTCTACTTTGAAATTCTCATATACATATGTATTTCTCTCTTGCCAGAACATGGAAATGAGTTCACAAAGTAAACTCAACTGTTTTTATTTCACTTCTTGATGTACCCACAGTCTACCGGCACTCTCTACCTTTGGCTTACTGAAGAGTAAGGAAGAACTGAGAGGAAAGGAATTACAGGTTGCCTTATTTTTCCTTCTATGTCATCATTTCAAGTGCTTGGCTAATATAGGCAGGTAACCTGTGTAAGAAAAGATATGATAAGTTTTCTTGGTCCTTCATGTTTCTTAAAACACCATTGTCTTCTCTCTGCATTAGAAGCAAGCTCTGGTTCAAGTGGAAAGCACAGTCCCTCAGGATGGTGAGCATTCAGTTATAGATATAACATGCTTATCTCATGCTTGCTTTCAGTATCACAAAGTCCCTTTCGTTGTGGACCCATCGGAATTCTGTGCTCATGGAGCACTGTGAACACTGTATGCAAATGAGGCATCAAGAACAGGAGCCACCCATATTGCGTGCATCTCCTCCACTCCCATCGGACTTCACTTACAACACACAGGTTCAAAGATAAAACTAAGTATTTCATGATGGCAACAGCAGAGCATTAAACCAAGCACAGGCCACATGCTCATGAAGTCAGCCTGAGTTAAATGGAAAATAATACAGTTTGATTTCATTTTTGCTTTGAAAACACACACATACACACATAAACACACACACACGAATGCACACAGGAAATTTTAAAGACTGGAAGGATATACACTGAAATATCAATATTAGCTATTTCCAGGTTTTATAAATGACTTCTATTTTTTTGCTTTGTGTTCTGCTGTGCTTTCTAAAATAAACCCGTAGTAAACCTGTCTACTTATAATAATAAAAAATAGTTTGTTTATAAGACTGTTGCTTGGGAAGCCATCCCTTTATGCAGTTACAGTAAGAAGAATGTCAGATGGCCGAACAGGCCCTCCTCAACGTGCATCCTCAGGGCAAGCCAATTTCATTTCATTTCACCACTTGGAAGTGCTCTTTTTCCCCAACCCCACCAGGATGGCGAGAGAGGGTGCCAGATGATGGAGTGGCTTTGTAGTCCTTTTAAGATAGCTTCATCTATTGTTGGGACAGTTTAAGCACTCAAAATTGTGTCACCTTCTAGTCTTTGCCAATAATGTTATCATTTGATATGGAAACGATGCATACCATTAAAATGGTAATTTGATTTTTAAATGTGCTTCAGCAGCCAGCGCGCCCTGACTGAAGTATTTATCCTGTTTTTCCAAACCCTTTCTTCTTGAGCCACAGTAAGCGAGCTGCATGGATTAAGTTCAAGTGTGTGATATATCTTCTTCATCCTTTTTTTTTTTTTTTTTTTTAATGAATGGGACAGGTTTGGCAAATATTCCTTCCCTAGAGGAAGCCAGGAAGTGAACTCTGGTTGTTCAGATTTTACTACCTGCCATACTGTCTTATTCATCAGGTATATCCAAGGCACCTCTCACAACTTGCAATATAGTAGATGCTCAGTAAATCTCTATTAAATGAACAAATGGTGTGGCTTGCATAAATGAATAAAGTCAGTAATTCACTTAGAAAGCATACCTATCTAAAATTTCTCCATTGCAGTCCCAGAGGCAGAACTGAATTTAATTAGAGACAACATAGAAAATGACATACATGGTGGCATCTGAGCAATAGGGCCACTCAACTCAAAAATTTTCTACCAAGGTGCCTAGAATTCCACCAAAAGATATGCATTCCTTTGGGTAAAATCACTTCTGAAGTCTCCTTTTGAAATTCAAAATCCGCAGGAGAAAACACCATATTAACCCTTTATTCTCCGGTGCAGTTGAGCTTACCAGCTAACTAGTGTTTACTTAGGACTCTAGAGAGCGAGGTCTGTGACTATATCTGGATGAGAAGGAGGGGTCAGGCATCCATGGTGGTGCTATACAAGGCAGATATATATATATAGTCTAGGATAGCCAGAAAGTAGCACGAACACTCTGTGGGGCTAGAAAAGAGAAAGGGGGAAGTTAATTAAGGAGCCATATGAAGAAAGAAAGATGTTGAGGAAAAGAGAGATTAAGTGAATTTAAATAAATTTCACTTATTTAAAATTTTCCCTTGGGCTGGCTTTCCTTTCTATTAATTCCTTCTGGTGATGCCCCAGTGCTGGCTGGCCATTCACAAAGCTCCTGGCCTTTTAAGTAAATGCATCCCATTTATTCCATGTTTAGTGTCTGAAAGGGATGGTGGAAGAGGTTGATAATGGGATGGTTAAAGGAATTAAGCACTTGTAGAGTTTTAACCCAGACCATCAAAATGCAGTCTTGATCTAGGCATTCAAAGTGGGTATTAAGTTCAAGATCTGACTCTGGAGATTTCCAGAATGAAACAAGAGGGAAAATGGGACAGCAGAGAACAGAACTAAATGAAATGGACTGGAATTGAAAGGAGTGGTGTTCAATTCTTACAAGGAGAATATAAAATTTCAGCCATGTCACTAGCTCACGATCTCATCAGTTAGTTGAAAGAATTAAGTATCTTTGAGAATAAATCTTAGAGAAGAATCCATTTAAAAAAAAGAAGATGATGAATTAGCTGTATAAAAGATTTAGGTTCAGGAAAATCAAGGTTATTAATGGATGTTGGCCATGGGGAGATTAAATAATGTTCCTCTCCTTCAATTTGTGTTTGTTTAATGCAGAAATTGGCTGGGCAGCATTACTAAGCCTTCGTGATAAAGAGAAGTTTGAATTCCAAGAAACATGTCACCCATCTTCTCCAGTCCGTGTTCCTGCCAACCCTAGTTCAGCATCCAAATTTGTGAGAGGTGAAAAAAAAATGAAAAGTATGAAAACGTGATGTAATTTTCTTCCTTGTTTAATTATGAAAAGGTTGCTTTACTCTCCTTCCTTTCTACATTGTGAGACTTTAGGGAGGAGTAAGACATTTTCAACCTGCTTACCCAAGCCATTATCAGAGTAGATTAGAGCTAGCAACCTTGCATGCAAATGGACCAACCTGACAAAAAAAAAAAAAAATTGGAATTTAGATAGCAACAAATAAACTGTATTGAAGGCTAATTTCAATGCTTTGCCCTTGCATTGATGGAGCTGAAACTAGGACAGAGTTATTGAGTTTTTTAGCTGCATTCTCTCTCCTTTAGGACTTATTATACACGACTCCTCTCTCTCAATCCTCATCTGCCCTCCATGCACAAACACACTTGCCCCAGCACAGATTCTCTGTCTACTTAAAGCTAACAGTTACCATCACTCCACAGATGTCATATGATCAAATAACTCTGCTTATGACTTCAGGGCACAGCCAGATACCATAGGGTACTTGTTGGAACAAGCCATCTCTTAGTCACATATTTCTCACCTGCATGCCTTTCAGAAAATACCCCAGGCATTTATTTTCCAGATGAATTATATCTGTCATTCTCACCAATTTCTTTCTATATCCCCTCAACTCTCGCCAACTCCTTGTCTACATCTCTGAAGACAGCTTGTAGCAAAAATGCACAGCCAGCAAAATTTGCCTTTGGGCTGTCTTGTTTGTTCCTCCACCATGTCCCCATTCTTGGTGTCCTCTCAATCCTTCCAATCTACAAATATGGAATATCTTTTCCTTTTGTGTGTGTGTCCTCTTCAATTTCATTCATTGGTGTTTTATAGTTTTCATTCCAAGATCTTTCACTTCTTCGGTTGTTTTTCGTACTTACTTTTTTGTAGCTATTGTACATTAGCGCACTTTCTGGGTTTCTTTTTCAGGTTGTTCACTGTTGGCATATAAGAAGGCTATTGATTTTGTATGTTGATTTTGTATCCTGCAACTTTACTTAACTGTTTATCTGTTATAAGAGTTTTCTGATGAAGTCTTAAGGTTTTCCCATATAGAAGATCACATCATCTTCAAAGATGATTTGACTTTCTTATTTTCCATTTCAATGCCCTTTAGACTGAATGTGACCAGTTGCAGTAAGTTTAAGCCAGTTTTCAACTGGCCAAAATTGGTTTTGCATAGCTATGACAGGCCACAACCAGTTTAGACTGGTTCTGACCATAGCTATGACAGGCCACAACCAGTTTAGACTGGTTCTGACCATCTGTAATTGGTTTTGGCCAGTTTGGGTCAACCTCAACCTGTTCATACAAGTTCTGCCAGGTTATGGCTGGTTCTGATAGGCTTAGACCAATTACACCTGGTCACAACTGGTTTAGACTAGTTATGACTGCCACAGCCACTTTAGACTGGCTATGGCTGGCCTCAACCAGTTTTGCCCAGCTTTGTCTGCCTATACTTGGTTTACACCAGTTCAGACTGATTATGGCCTGTTCCAACCAAATCAGTCCTGTATCAACTGGCCACAACCACGTTAGACCTTCTCTTAAGAGGTGCAATTAGTTTAGTGTCATATGGAACTGGGAAAACCTGAGATACGGAACAAGCCAAAAATGCCCACTTTCACTACTTTTTTTCAACATAGTACTGTAAGTCCTAGCCAGAGCAATTGGATAAGAAAAAGACATAAAAGGCGTATAAACTGGAAATAATAAAGTCAAATTATTCTTGATTGAAGATTACATTATCTTATATATGGACAAACCTAAAGACTCCACCAAAAAATTCTCATAACAGATAAACAAATTCAGTAAAACTGCAAGATAAAAAATCAACATACAAAAATCAATAGCCTTCCTATATGCCAACAGTGAACAATCTGAAAAAGAAAACCAAGAAAGTGCTCTAATGTACAATAGCTATGAAAAAGAAGTAGGAATCAATTCAACCAAAGAGGTGAAAAATCTCTAGAATGAAAACTATAAAACACCAGTGAAAGAAATTGAAGGGGACACACACAAAAAAGGGGAAAGATATTCCATGTTTACATATTGGAAGAATCAATATTGTTAAATGTTCGTATTACTCAAAGTGTTCTACAGATTCAGTGCAATCCCTATCAAAATATCAGTAATATTCCTCACAGAAATAGAAACAATAATCCTAAAACTAATACGGAGCCACAAAAGACCCATAATAGCCAAAGCATTCTTAAGTAAAAAGAACAAAGTTGGAGGCATCACACTACCAGACTTCAAAATGTACTATAAAGTTATAATAGCCAAAACAGCATGGTAGTGGCATAAAAAAATAAACATAGAGGTCCCGGCGCCACTCGGCCCAGAGGGACCGGTCCACGGACTGGACCGCCGGGACCGCCCGCCCGGCCCGGCCCCTGCCTGCGCCTCCCCGCGCCGCCCTGCTCCCCGCCCGCGGGGCCGGGCCGAGCAGCCAGGTGCGGCGGGTAGGGGATGCCGTGGGCGGGGCCCAACGGAGCGGACGGGAGCACGGGGCGCGGGGCTGGACCCCCGGACACCCCGTCCCGCGCCCCCACCGCCTGTAGGCGCCGCGCAGCACCTACCTGCGCCCTCCCGGACCCCGCGCGCTCGGCGCCGGTGGGGGCTTCTCAGGTGACCGCGGGGCCGGGGTCGCGGGCTGGGCCCTCCCGGCTGACAGCAGCGCCCGTGCCCCGCGCCGGACTGGGGGCCGAGGCCGGGGCCAGGGTTGGCCGGAGCGCGGAGGGTGGGGAAGGAGAGGCAGGCCGCCCAGACTACGGGTACCCGGTTCCAGCGCGCGCGGGAGGCTTGCAGACGCGGCCGAAGGCCTAGTGACAGGCGCGCGGCGCGGACCCCGGAAGCCCACTTGTCAGAATTACCGGTCAGCTGGGCGCCGGGGTCTGGGGTGGTCCCACGAGTCTGCACGTTGCTCCGGGACCCAGGGGCTGCGCCCAGAAAAGTCATTTTTCTTCTCTGGGAGGGTGATCATTTATAGCATTGATTTCCCAGATCTAGTAACATGGCAAAAGTTGCTGGTCTAATTGAAGCAAACGGAGAACTCAAGGTCTTCATAGACCAGAACCTTAGTCCCGGAAAAGGCATTGGTGTCCCTCATGGCCGTTCACCCCTCCATCGTCAGCCCGCTCGGGAAGCAGCTCTTGCCGAAAACCTTTGGACAGTCCAATATCAACGTTGTCCCGCAAGTGGTAACCGGTACGCCTCAGAGACCGGCAGCGTCAAACACCCTCGTGATAGGTAGCCCACACACCGCCAGCACTCACTTTGCCTCTCAGAACCAGCCTTCCGACTCCTCACCTTGGTCTGCCGGGAAGTGCAACAGGAAAGGAGAGAAGAATGGCAAGGCCTGTGGCATTTCTCCAGGAAGGTCTGAGACAAGGTGCAGTGGAAAGGGACCACTTCCTATCACGAGGTGGCGGACGAGCTGGCAGAGGAATTCAGTGCTGCCAGCAACCACATCTTACCAAGCGAGTCAGCTTATGACCAGAGCAACATCGACGGCGCGTCTACTATGCCTTAAACGTGCTGATGGCCATGAATATCTCCAAGGAGAAGAAGGAGATCAAGTGAGTTGGTCTGCCCACCAACTCGGCTCAGGAATGTCAGAACTCAGAGGTGGAAAGACAGAGGAGACTTGACAGAATAAAACAGAAAATCTCAATTTCAGAAACTTATTTGACAGCAAATTGCCTTCAAGAACCTGGTGAAGAGAGAAACCAGCACGCGGAGCAGCAGGCCAGCCAGCCAACGACGCCCAGCTGGCTCATCCACCTGCCCTTCATCATCGTTAACACCAGCAAGAAGACCGTCATCGACTGCAGCATCTCCAACGACAAATTCGAGTATCTGTTTAATTTTGACAACACATCTGAAATCTACAATGACATAGAAGTGCTGAAGCGGATGAGCATGGCTTGTGGGCTGGAGTCCGGGAGCTGCTCTGCCGAAGACCTTAAAATGGCCAGAAGTCTGGTCCCAAAGGCTCTGGAGCCGTACGTGACAGAAATGGCTCAGGGAACTGTTGGAGGCGTGTTCATCACGACGGCACGTTCCATGTCTAACGGCAAGAAGCTCTCTGCCAGTGACCTGACCAATGGTGTGGATGAGATACTGGCCACAAGCTCCAACCTCAGTACAATGGCTCCGGGGCGGAGGCCCCGGTGTCCTACGTCGGGAAGGATGAGGAGGAGGACGACTTCAACGAGAACAACAAGGACGACTGACGTCCTCTCCACTTCACATTCAGCTTCAGGAAAATGTTTAGGGAAAATAAACTTTTTTTTTTCAATGTGGGTTTTCTGTTTCCTTTTGGCCTACTCCTAAGAAGATATTGGTAAGCCATTGAATTTAGATATGCACCTCCGATAAGCAAGGATTGTTTATCGTGGGAGTAGGACGTGCTGTGGATCTATGTTTTGATACCAGTGTGCTGATGCCCAGCATTTATTTACTTTTTAGGATTTTGTGTTTTCATTTTCTGTTTTTAAGTGCAGACTTAATTTTTGCCCCTTAACAGTTTTTGCTGAGTTTGCTGAAGAAATTGTATTTCATCCACATACATGAAAATAAAACGCCCTCCTGTTGTTGGTGAGCACCGAATGCCGTTTATTTGTCGTGAGTTTGGACAGCACCCACGCTGGCTGATAGCGAGACTCTGCGGAGTTGTCCATTTGTTCAGTGGTACGGTGTCCAAGAACCCCAAGCAAACAGCAGAATTCGACTTTCTTTTTTTTTTTTTTTTTTGAGACGGAGTCTGGCTCTGTCGCCCAGGCTGGAGTGCAGTGGCGCAATCTCAGCTCACTGCAAGCTCCGCCTCCCGGATTCACGCCATTCTCCTGCCTCAGCCTCCCGAGTAGCTGGGACTACAGGCGCCCGCCACCACGCCCTGCTAATTTTTTGTATTTTTAGTAGAGACGGGGTTTCACCATGTTAGCCAGGATGGTCTCGATCTCCTGACCTCGTGACCCACCCGCCTCGGCCTCCCAAAGTGCTGGGATTACAGGCGTGAGCCACCGCGCCCGGCCCAGAATTCGACTTTCTAAACAATAAACACCATCAACCTTACTGACTTTATTCTCCCTTAAATTATATTGACTGTTGTGATTCCATCAAGTTTATACACTCTTTTCTCTCTCTATTTTGCAGCAACAAATTGCAAAGTGCTTTTGTTTGTTTTTGTTTGGTTTGGTTAAAGCTTATTGCCACACTGGTGCAGCTATGGAGACTGTCTGGAAGGCTTGGGATGGTTTATTGCTTATGGTAAAATTTGCCTGATTTCCTACAGGCAGCGTTTGGAAACCTTTTATTATATAGTTGTTTACATACTTACAAGTCTATCATTTAAAGACATGTACTGAAACAAATGTTGTATTTGTTTCATAAGCATCTTCCTGTAATCTATTATAAAATTGAAATTAAATATAGGGAATGTTTTAACAATTTTTAAGTAAAAATTTGTCATTTTTAATAGTTCTTTTTTTATAAAAAGAAAAAAGGAATTTAAGGACAGGCAGTAGTCTTTTAAAATTTATTCACAAAAATCCATTAACTGCACGGTTGCTATTAGCTGGTTGTTCTAAAATGAGTCTTTTTATTGAAACAAACTTTTCTGTAATATTTTATGGAATATAAAGAGACTTTAATTGTTTGACTTGTTTAACTTGGCGCTGTTGGTTTTTATTAATGAAACATGCATGGGCATCTAAAAAAAGATAAAAAAAAAAAAACATAGAGAACCCAGAAATAAATTCACAAATATACTGTTAACTCATTTTCAACAAAGGCATCAATAACATACATTGGGAAAAGGATAGTCTCTTCAATGAATAGTACTGGGAAAACTGGATATACTTATGCAGAAGAATGAAACTAGACTCCTATTTCTTGCCATATAAACAAATCAAAATGGATTAAGGATGTAAATTTAAGACCTAAAACTATGCAACTACTAGAATAAAACATTGGAGAAACACTCTAGAATATTGTTCTGGACACAGATTTCTGGAGTAAGACCTCAAAAACACAGGCAACAAAAGCAAAATTTGACAAATAGAATCACATCAAGCAAAAAAGCTTCTGCACAGGGAAGAAACAACAAAGCCAGTTTCAACTGCTTTAAACATTGAGCAAGGACTTGAGTAGCCATTTCTACAAAAACAATTTGTAAATGTCCAAGAAGCA
The DNA here is from genome assembly GCF_029281585.2 of Gorilla gorilla gorilla. Classification (NCBI taxonomy): domain Eukaryota; kingdom Metazoa; phylum Chordata; class Mammalia; order Primates; family Hominidae; genus Gorilla; species Gorilla gorilla. The sequence continues at coordinate 47,542,561 of NC_073224.2, read as the reverse complement.
CATGAAAATATGTTCAGCATCATTACTCACAAGGTATAGGCAAATCAAAACCACAATTCACGAGTTTATTTTTAATTTGAGGACCTCCAATAATCTATGGTTTGCTGTTCATCATGTGCTGCTACTGTTCTATGAACAGTCATGAGCAGTCAGCGCTGGACACTGCTGTTTACCCCTGAACACTGCCCATCCTAACCAGGTGAAGCCAGACATAATGAGTCAAAACCAGGAGAAACTAGCTAAAAGCTAGTCTAAACTGGCCGAGACTGGCTTCAACCAGTTGTGACTGGCCCCAGCCTGTTTATACCAGTTCTTTCTGGTCTAGGCTATTTCCAACTGATTTAGATGAGTTTTAACTGGCCACAAATGATTTAGACTGACTATAACTGGCTACAATCTGTTTAGACTGGTTTCTTCTGGCCACAATTAGTTTGGATTGGTTATGACCGACCATGACATGTTTAGACAGATTGAACATGGAACAACTGGTTTAGGCTGGTTTATACCAGCCACAGTTAATTTTGGCCATTTCTGACTGGTCTTGGTCTGTTACAAATGGTTTAGACCAGTTTTGACTGTCCCAAACTAGTTTGGACCTATTATGACCAGCCACAACTGGTTTAGACTGGTTTTAATAGGGTATAACTGGTTTAGGCCAATTTTCAGTGGCCACAGTTTGTTTCTGTGTTTCTCACTGGTCATGGTTTTTTACAACCAGTGTTGACTGATTTCAATAGGCCACGATAAGTTCAAACCAGTTCTGACTGGCTGCAGACAATTTAAGCTCGTTGTGGCTGGTCACAACTTATTTTAATTGACCACAACTGTTTTAGAACACCTATGCCCAGCCTCAGTTTTGACTCATTACTCATTTTGACCAGCTGCAATTGGTTTATGCCTGTTCTGACTGGTCATGGCTGATTCTGACCAGTTTAGACTAGTTTCAACCAGTTTAGGCTGCCTCTGATCAGCTGCAATTGGTTTTGACTGATTTTGACCTGCCATAATTTGCCTGAACCAGCTATGATTGGCTGTGACTGGTTTAAACCCTGCCTAGACCATCCACAACCAGTTTTGGTGGGTTTCAATCAGTCATTGATGATTCTAACCAATTTCAACTGGCCACAACTGCGTTAGCCCACTTTTGACCAGCTGCAAAATATTGATGGTGGTTTCAGCTAGGCTCAACTGTGACTTGTTACAACCAGCTTAAACTGGTTCTGATTGATCATGGCAGGCTCTTACGGTTTTGACTGGTTATAACTAGCCACAAATGGTTTAGACCAGTTCTGACTGGCTGCAGCTGGTTTAGGCCAGTATTAAGTGGCCCACAACACCAGTTTCTAATGGTTATTGAAAGGCATGACCAGTTTAGAGTGGTTTGAACTGGGCACAACAGATTTATGCTGGTTCTGATCCATTACTGCCTGTTCCAATTTATTTTGACCAATTTTAATGGGTCACAGCTGGTTTACACTGGCTATGGCCGAACCTAACTGGTTTCAACTGATTTTGACCAGCTACAATCAGTCTATGCTGGTTCTGACTAGTCATGGATGGTCCCGACCAATTTGGAGTAGTTTCAACTGATTGCAATCAGTTTAAATTTAGGCTGTGATGGCCTAACTACTTTAGGCCAGTATTGACTGGCCACAGAGGGTTTGGATTGGCCTTTTCAAAACCTGATCTGGAAAGGACCCATGCTGGTTAATTATTCATTAGTGTGATTGCTTTTATCTCAGACATTTGGGTTTTAAGCCCAATGAGAAGTCTTCCTTTTGTACCCTCAAGGACCTTTCTAGTGCTAGTGATGGGATGGAGAGGAGAGGTTCTCTAGGACTCTGAATTATACCTCCCTAGGTAAGTTTCTCCAGGTATGGTGTGAGGACCCTGAGCATCAAAATCACCTAACACACTGATTAAATAAGCAACTGGACTGCTTCTCCCCCGCCAACCCCCAAACACTACTGAATAGGACTTGTTGGGGTGAGCACAGAAATCTATCATTTACTAAAACCTCCTGATGATACTGAAGCCCAACAAGGTCTATAAACTTATCCTGGGGCAATCAGTGTAAAACACTGTGCTTGCCTAGCTCTTTAACTCCCTTCTTGGTTACCCAGCCCTATTTCCACATTTTCCAAATGTGAAATTGTCCCAGAACCACTGTGTGACTTACCAAAGATCACACAATTGGTTAGCACAAGAGAGAGCATTGGAAAGCAAGCTTTCAGATTCCAAAACCAGGATTTTGCACCTCAAATTTAGTTTAGGGAGGGTGACATAAACCTAGAGGGTATTTATAATAAAATGACTGTCCAAACTGCCTAACCACAGAACCATATCTTTCAAACATGCTTCAAATTATCATTTAGCACATGTCCAAATGATCAGAAAAATTTCTTAGACCTCACATGGAGACTTCAGACAGATATTCTAACTTTCCATGAAGTATTGAGAAACTCTACAAAACCCCTTCATTCCCTGCTACTATTCCTATGATTGAGCACATCACATCAGGGGTACATCTCTGAGCCTCTTAATATTAGAAATCCCTTTACTTTTACCTATATGATAGTATTTAGTTGGGACAGTGGAATTTGAATGTAATCAAGACCAGAAAAAGAAGCAACACGAGCTGCCTTGGTAAAGAAGTCAAGATTATGGACTTCAAAGTTCCTGAAAGAGATTGTTTCAAGCCAGAAGAGGCCAGTATGAACTACAGGAGTAGAAAAAGATTTCGGAAACAAAGATTATGTCAGTGATGACTACAAAGGTCATGCTTATGATGATTTCTGATCATCATAAATGGGGATGACCTATTTATAGATAACAGGATGCTAACTTCTGCTGGTAAGAAGAGTTCAATCCCCTTTTGAGTCTGACTTGCTTGACCTAACCCATCTAAGACACTGCACAGGAACTTTCAATAACTATGATTCAAAGCTATATATTTTAACTTTGGATCTTCCAACTTTTAGAAAGTCTATTCTTTTACGGTACTGAAACCAGAAGTGATCCACTGGAGAAAAATAGAAAAGAAGGACAGGAGAGCAGAAACTAAATTGATTAAAACTCATAGGGTTGAGTTGAGAAAAGGAAAAGGCCATTTCATTTACTTAATGAGAAATTGTATTGAGGAGTAGGTTTGGGGATTTGGTTTTTGTTTTCTGTACCATGCAGAGAGCATTTTCCACCCCCAAAAGATATTACTCCTTGCGAATTCTAATCATTCCCCAAAGGACAATTTTCTTTGACTAAATAAGCTTTCTTGGTTGTAATGAACTGTAAAAGAGACTTATAAGCTCTTACTCACTTATAAAACCATCACAGATGAAAAACAATTAGAAGAATCTTGCTTCTTTAGCCTGCAGAAAGTGGAGCAAGAATCTCCAACCTGGGGTAGGTTTTAAAGTCCAACTCAGGAATATTGGGCTTCAAGGCCTCAGGAAGGATTGAGGTCAGACAGGATGGATGCCTCATCAATGTTCTTCCTGCATGTGAGAGATTCCAGCCTAGCCCATGAACCCTTGAGAAAGAACTCTGAATCACTAAAGCACCTCTCATTTAAAGAATATGTGTTCTGTGAGATAATATTAACTTGCCAAATCCGCCTTTCCAAAGGAAGAAACATGACCCATTTATAAATGTTGAGTTAGAAACTCCATGCAGAATTAAGTGACCTCTGGAAGTTGTCTACCAGAGTGTGGGTTCTACAGATATTTCTTCAAAGACTAAAAAGGCTTATTTCTCTTCAAAAATCTCAGCTGATTTCCCACAGCTGGCCTCAGAAGCATGCAGGAGGCTCTGGCTCTTTCATCTGGGCAAGGCTGGCAGAGGAAGGAGGAACCTTCTTCTTTCGTAGGCAGATTATGAGAATAAATTATCGCTCATGCTCCTAAGATATCTATATGGAAATAGGTGCACAGACACCTGATTTAGAAAGGATTAGAGTATTTATAACAAGTCTTTCTGAGCCTGGGAAACATAATACAATCTCTAAACAAATGGGAACTATAAAGAAATATTATTAAGCTAAAAATGTATTCATTTTCAGGGACAGACTTACCTCTCTCTGTTTAGATCATTTCCAAATTAAGAACAATTCCAAGCAAACCCCCACCACCTCACATGGATTCTAGTAGACAAATAGCTGTGTCTCCACAATACCAGGAATATTGGAGACAGGCAAATGTTGCATGTCCAGTTTGAAGGGTGATTATACGAATTGGGTCACTCTTGTCATACCCAACTAAATCAGTCAAGAAGCCAGGGTGGGAAAGCACTTGGGGCACATAACACTGTGCAAAGAATTTAATTTTTTGCAAGCCTAGCTGCCGAAACTGCCTGCTGTAACTCTAAAACCAGTTAGATCCAATAGCTGCTGAAACAGCCTGCCACAACTCTTAAGACTAGATTTTACCTACCACCATCACCCACCAATCAGAGCTTACTATCTCCTAAAACTCTACCAGTGCCAAGAAACTTTCTTTCAAAACAATAAATTACATTTCCCTTTCTAATAACCCCTTCTACCTTCTCTTTGCTCTTCAGACACACCGAAGACCACCCAGTCTCTAGGTATGTCTCGAATCACTATTCTGTGATTCTAAAAATACAATGTTAAGTTTAGAGATCCACCTTTATATTTTATTTTGACTTCAACATAGTGTATTATAGGTTGCCAAAAATCTGTATATTTAGAATGATCTAGATAACAAGCTCTATTTTTCCTTTTTATTTTCTTTTTCCAAACTCCCTAAAATGACACTTAGTGAAAGTACATGAAAAACTAACTGTAAAGCACCCTACAAATATAGAATGTCATAATTGCTGAGATCTCATTGCTCTTAAAAATTGATAGAAATCCTTTTAGAAACATTTTGAGTAAGAAATACCTTCTTGACTATAAATCATTAATGCTGTATATTTCTCCCCCACCCCTCCACTCTGAATGTTACAGAAGAAGCTTAAAAACAAGAGAAAATAACAATAAATGATATTACAATGTTGTTTTGAAATGAGAATTGGTAGTATAGGGCAGGGGAGAAACAGATGGGAAAGAAATGTACCCTGAGAGGATTACTTTTGTTTAAATAAGTTCATAATATGTGAAATGCACGATGGAAACTGACAGGGGAAGTGGAAGATCATTGTTTGAATAGCATCAATATAAACACAGATGCAAAAGAAATTGGCTTGGGAGATGGAAGAGCCTAGCTTGAATAATGTTGCTATACCAATAAAAACCATAAAAAGGGGAAAATATACAGAGTGGGTGATTATTTCTGTGATGCCTGAAGATGCGCATTTCCACTGATATCAAGGGGAAAGGAAAATATGCCTTAGCTGTGTCTTCGTTGGCTATTTTTGCTACAGTTCATAATTCTTCTAGGTTTCACCAGATCACGATTTGTCTGTCTACTGGGTTGTAGGCTAAGCAGACCTCTATCTCAGAAGGAAAGAGGCTGCATATGGGTCAGTCCTGGGAAATATAAAATATGGAGATGTGAAGCATGAATAAGTCCAACCGAAATCCCAGCCCTTGTTGACATTCACACTGTTTAATGGGAACCACAGAAATGTTTAGGGCAGACAGAGGACAAGGACAGCCATCCTCACTCCTACTCACTGCCTACCCACTCCTACTGTGCTCCAGGGAGCCCCTTCTGTGCCTCTCTTTCTTCACTACCTGCCTATGTTATCCTGGGGAGAGAGAAAGATATTTATTAGTCATATAGTAATATTTATCAAGTATATCAGTAGAAAGAGCAACTGCTCCCCACTCAAACTTTTTAGTATTCCACTGGCTTGGCTGAAAATCTTTGGATTGCATTCATAAAAAGTAACCGTGGATAACAACAATAATAATAATGACAGCCAGTTTGTATTAAGGACAATATAACTGGCAGGCATTGTGGAATGTGCATTATTTACATCATCTCTTGTAATCCTCACAACAGCCTGTGAAGTAGGCCAATTACTCCCATTTTGCCAATAGGAAAAATGAGACTCCAAGAGGTTTAATAAATTAATGAAAGTGGCACAGCTATTAAGAGGAGCTGGATACAGGTCTCCCAAAGTTTAGGCTGGCTGCCTTGACTCAATATTCATGGTTAATATTACGTGCATTACATTACTTGAGGGATGTGGGCAAAGTTCACCCTAACCCCAATCTCCATTTTAGAGTTTCCTGAAATGTCATCATTAATAATTCAGCATTTTGTATTAAGCATTGCTCGCTTCTTGCAGGGCTTATCTTGCAAAGGACCAATATCAAAAAAAAAATACCCATCTACTTTCCTTTATGACAACTAAGACACAGAGAGCCTTGGAAAACGGGAAGAGCAGAGGATGTATTAAAGGGTGGCGGTGGGGAGAGAAGAGAAGGCACTAAAACCAACCTTTACCTATTTTATAATTGTTTTGTGGGGGCGAGCTTTGTGAGGAAGAAGGAAAGTAAAATATGGCAGAAAAGATTTCAATTAGATATAAAGCATTCCAAATATGAGACATTGTCATGGCCAATAGCAGGAAGCTGAGGAGTGTCCTTCCCTGGAGACTTTCGAGGTGAGGGAGGGATCTCTAGAAGAGCATCTTGCAGAAGACAGAAGATGTACAAGATGATCTTCAGGGGAGCTTCCCGTGCTGCTATCCAGTGTGCTGGTGCTGAGCTGATTGGCAATCCTTTCCAAGCTTTGCAAAATAGACTCATCCTGTTTCGTCTTATTTCTGTTATCCTGGACAGAGGCAGCAGCTCTTGTCTGTGAGAAGGGTCGTTGTGGAGAAGCAGTTCCCCCGTGATAAGATCCAGGAGGAAGAATAAGCAGGAAAGAAGGGGTAAGGCTCCTCACTGTTGACAACCAAAAGGGGCAGATGCTTCATAAAAGATGACAAGCAATCGCCTTTACAGGGGGTGATAATATGTCTGGTTGATCTGATGTGTGGCTGTTCTGCCACTGTTGTCTGAACAGAAGCAACTCCATTAAGAGACTCAGGATGTGCTCGGCAGTTTTCTTCTTCCAAAATATTATTCTTCTGAAAAGAAATATATTTAAAATATTATTTCTTTTCACTAGTTGCAATTTGTTGTTCAATGAACAATGATGGGATTTTATTTTAAATCCTTTTCCTTTTTTTTTTTTTTTTTTTGCTCTTTGAAAATGCTTAAGAATGTGCAGCTCTCAGCCCCAAGCATATAGACTTATGTTTTAAGTAAAACCAGAAGAGTTGGAATAAAAAACAAAATAAATCAGAAAAGCACTTTTTCTCTGCTTTAAGAGAAACTTGCTGGAAACAGAAAGTCCCTTTGAGTGGTCAACTCGTCCATCCTCTTGAATTTAGGCAAGAAAAACTGACTCCAAAGCTGGATGAATCCCACTTTGTGCAACCCTCAGGTTCCATGCTTGCCTCTCTGCCTCTGTGTCATTGATTTGGGTTGGTCCTCTTTGAAATGAACACTGGATGGCTTCAGATATTTCAGCATCAGCAGCCTTGGTTCTGACGTGATAATGGTGTGATAGAGTAACAGTTTGAGATGTTACCTGGCACACAATTTTTTTTTTGAGACAAGATCTCACTCTGTTGCCCAGGCTGGAGTGCAGTGGTGTGATCATGGCTCACTGCAACCTTTACCTCCTGGGATCAAGTGATCCTCCCACCTCAGCCTCCTGAGTAGCTGGGACCACAGGTGTGCGACATCAGGCCTGGCATGTGTGTATGTGTGTGTGTGTGTGTATGTGTGTAAAGACAGGGTCTCCCTATGTTGCCCAGGCTGGTCTCGAACTCCTGGGCTCAAACAATCCTTTTGCCTCAGCTTCTCCAAGTGTTAGGATTACAAGTGTGAGCCACTGTGCCCAGCCACAACTTTTTTTTACCTCCTTGTGTCCATCCTTGCTCCAGCTGTTGACAAGGGGCCACCTTCAACCCCAGAGCTAGAGAACAAAGATGTCACATTGTCAGCTTCTGAAATAAAGTGTTTGAGATTTCTGATGTAAGACAGAAAATATAAGAAAAGGAATTACTCTAAGTAGAAACATCTCTGCCCCAACTGTTTTCTCCACATGCAAAAGAGAGAGGAAAGAGTCAGAGGGGAATCCAGGAAGCAGAGATGTGGATTCCTCTTTGTGTCTTGCTCCCACTACCCCCAGATAATTTGAAAGAAGGGAGTAGAACAAGAATCACTGTTTTTCTGGGGTCAGAGAGAGACCTATGTCTTCAGCATAGAGAGAGAGAGATGCAGAGAGATTCAGTCTTTAACATTCCTTCCAGGGACCTTGGTGCCTTTGGGCATGTGAACAACAAAGCAGAAAGATTGCAAGGCTATGCTGGGGCAGTGAGGACCCTTGAGTGCCCCCCTTCATCTTTCCAGGGTCTCAGAAAGACTCAGAACCATGTGATCTTCAAGCTCGCAAGAAGGATGAGGAAGGCGTGATGGATGCACAGGAACCTGAGAGTCCAAACAAGGAAAATGAAGAGTAACCCTATGAGCCTGGATGGTGGAGGCTACAGCAAAACCACAAATACTTCAGAGAATGCAGCTCCTAAAGGATTGGGATGACCAAACACCTTGTGGTGGGGCAGTTTGAAAGGGGTTCCCTCAAAGACCAAACCTTCATGTTACATCCCAAAGGACAACAGATCAGGATCAAGACAGGTGGACCCTGGGAAATGGGCAGCTCCTGTCCAGATGACACCATGGTGGGGGACCATTGCAAAACCACCTCCTCTCCAGCTAAAACTCTGTGCTGAGGAGGTGGGGAGGGAACAAACTGAAAGGGAGAATTTTTTCAAATCTATAGTGTAACTGAATCCTAACCCCATTTTCCTGAGAAGATACTACACAGGAGTAAATTTACTCAAAAGTGACTAGATTAAGTTTCTGCATCAGGTGGAATGAGGGCTTAGGTTCAGATAATTGCCTTTTAAGAAGATGAAGAAACTTATTTTTGTTCACTTGAACCTGTATTAGCGAAAAGTCATATCCAACAAATAGGTTACATTCCATGGAGATACTTATATTACCCATTGTTAAGAAACAATGTACATAAGGATTTCCCAGCAGAATCATCTGAGTTCCCATTACTAGTGCTAAGCCCAGCACTTCTCTGTGCCCGAAAGGAAAGAGTTGTTCAAATAAACTCTTCCACTCTGAGCTAGGATTGCTATAGGAGATAAAAGTTCCAGGCTCAGTGTGGCTAGCTACAAGGCACCATCTCATTAGGATTCTTTCTTTAATTAATTATGCAAACAGGTTATTGATTATTAATTAGAACATTTAGTGATGTTATTAAGAACCCGGAAGGTAAATCTTTTTGACTTGTATTTAACTGGTAGATTGTATAAGCAATAAAGAGTACATGAGCAATAGCTGCATAATTACATTTTATGAATAGCAGAAACCTGTAAGGGATGCGGAGAGATTTAATTGACATTTAACAAGATAACTACAGCAAATTAATTAGGAATTATCTGCTAAAATATGAATTAACTTCTAATAATATTTTAACCAGCTACTCAGTGATGCTAGTGTCTTCTTATTGTTGCTAAAATACCTAAATAAAATATCCTGCTAGTTAATACGATAGTGCTAATTTGTCTCCCAAATAATCAATCAAGTTTTATTGAGATTTATTGTGTAGCCAGGACATATTAGAGGATAAAAAGAGGTATGGCATGTGGTTTCCACGGTCATGAGACTCACAGTGGGGAGTTCTGGGGAAGAACCCGGCACAAGTGACTGTTAGGAGCAACCACTTTAATGTGTTTGCAAAACCTGACTCACTTCGTCTCTTGAAGCCTCAGTTTTCTCATCTATAGAATGGGAAATGTGTCTCTCTAACTCAAGGTTTGTGGTAAAAATGCCTCAGTGCCTGCTACATGAGAATTGTTCAATAAATATTGGCTTAGTTCTAACCTTACTATATGATCCTGAGAAGAAAACAGAATCAACAAACGCAATCCACACACAGACAAAAAGAAGGATTCCTGGATTGTTTCATGAAGCAGAGTTTGCACACCTAGACACTGGAATAACCTAATGCCCATAAAAGAGGTAATGGTTAAATAAGTGGTTATTCATACTACAGAGCCATCCACATCAGATAACCAGTGTGAGGCTCCTCCAAGTAGGCTAACATGGATAGATGTTCAACAAGTTTACAAAATGTAAATATATGATGCCATTGATATTTTTTAATTGGCACGTACAACATAAATTCTACATATACTTAATGAGCATATATATATATGAAAATGTAAAACAAAAAAAAAAGCCATACCTGGAAATATACTCCTCAAGCACTTAGCCATGCTACCTGGGCAAGGGGGAAGGAGGAAGATTGGAGGAACTGATAAAGGGGACTTTAGTCTTCTCTATAAAGTTTATTTTAAAGAACATTATATCACTTGTGTAATTAAAATTTAAATTACAAAGAAGAAATGGGATCAGAATGCAGATAAAGTGGGAGTGGTTTGGAGGGCTATGCGGGGTGGTAGATGCCAGCGGGGAAAGGGGAAAGTAGAGAACACGCACAGAGTCCTCCAGCTTTCATTACGCACCTGCTGAATGCACGTGCAAAGCGGGATGGTGGAACATCACAGAGCTGGAGGGCAGGCAGGGGCCTGCTGGCTGAAGCTGGAAAATAGCATAATGGTTGAATAGACTGAAAAGGAGCACAGTACGGAATCCAGGCTGAGAAGCTTGTACCTGGGGAGCAGGCAGTGGGAAATATCTGTGGGGTCTGGAGCAAGGGAAGGTTGAGGCACAAGGAGTATTTTAAAAGATTGATTTGACAAAAGATAGGTGAGAAACAGGGAGCCTCCCGAAGGCTGTTGAAGGCACCTGGACATGCAGCTTGAAACACCTGAGCTGTGGGGATGCAGAGAGAAGAGTAAACCTGAAAGACAACTGGGAGCAAACCATGGCAGGAACTGATGAAGGGGAGGGGTGCGGTCAAGATCAGCTCAAACCATCTAGCCCAGGAGCCCCGAGGAACAGGGAGTCATACCTCAGAATGTAGAGTTCTAGGCCATAGTTGGACATCTGGGTGGAAATGCCCAGTTGTTGAGTTGCATGCAGAGGAAGGTCTTCTAGTTTCCTTCTGAGAGGGATTAGCTGAAGCCACGAGAGTGTACAAACTCCCCAGCAATGTGAGTGAGGTCAATGTGGAGAGGGAACGACAGAGTCAAGAACTGAAGGAGGAGAACCCGCTTGCTCAGAAGTTCAGCACTGGCATTTGAGTCTCCTCCATCAGATGCTATTTACTAGGTGCAGGTGCCACTAAAAGAATTTTATTTATTTATTTATTTATTTATTTACTTATTTATTTTGAGACAAGCTCTTGCTCTGTCACCCAGGCTGGAATGCAGTGGCACAATCTTGGCTCACTGCAACCTCCGGCTCCCAGATTCAAGTGATTCTCCTGCCTCACCCTCCCGAGTAGCTGGGATTTCAGGCGTGCGCCACTGCACCTGGCTAATTTTTGTATTTTTAGTAGAGACAGTTTTGCCATGTTAGCCAGGCTGGTCTTGAACTCCTGACCTCAAGCGATCTGCCTGCCTCGGCCTCCCAAAGTGCTGGGATTACAGGCGTGAGCCACTGTGCCTGGCCTAAAAGAATTTTATATCTACACCAGGGAGGCCTCTTTCTTTCTTAAGAAATAAGTTTTAAAACTAAGGGAGGCCCACAAAGCTATGTGCATTATATTGTAAGAATGCTTTTCCCTGGCAATCTGCATTCCACTGCACTTTCCTGTTTGAATAAGCTGAGAGCTGTGACACAGAAATGACTGCTGTTTGCACTGGCTGGGCTCTCCAGGAAGGCCTCTCTCCTTTCCTTTGGAAGCGATTACTGACTAAATGATGAGTCTTTGCAGTGGTCATGAGCCTTACAGTGATCCTCTTGCCTCAGCCTCCCAAAGCGCTGGGATTACAGGCATGAGTCACCGTGCCTGGCCCTTTTTTAATCCATTTTGACCTCACGCATCCCTTCCAAGAAGAAAAAAGAGGAGAGTTATGCCTATTTTTTCCCCTCTAGGTTTTTTCATTTGTGAAAAAAGTAGAGTAAGTTTTTTTGCCAAGATTGCTTGGTAACTGATTGAAAGAAATAACAAATACCTGAGGAAAGTAACAGACACTTACTAATTGCCAAGCACTGCGCAAAGAATTGTATCTGCATCATCTCATTTATGATTATCCCCTTTATAAAGAGGTCACTGAAGCTTCCTAGGACAAGCAGGAGGGAGCAGAGCCAGCACTAAAGCCCAGGTGGTCTGACAACAGAGTCCCTCCTGCTTAACCACGCACTACATATAATAAGGAGGCAGCTTTCATTCTTTTACAATTTAGATTTTTTTGGTTGACCTTTTGTATTAGTCTGTGTTCTTCAGAGAAATAGACCAATAGGATATGTATGTGCATGTGTGTAAAATATGTATTATATTATATATATATTATATGTGACATACATTATAATTCTATATATTATGATATACAGCTAATTGTCATTTTATATATATTATATATTCATATGTATAATATATATTATATATTCATATATATTACATATTCATATATATAATATATGTTATATTATATATTCATATGTATAATATATATTATGTTATATATTCATATGTATAATACATATTATATATTGTATATTCATGTGTATAGTATATATTACATATAAATAAAATAAGAAATTAGCTCATGCAACTATGGAGGCTAAGTCCCAAGATCTGGAGTGGCAAGCTGCCCCAGGAGAGCCAATGTTGTAAGTTCCAATCCAAATGCCAGCAGCCTCAAGACCCAGGAGTAGCCAATGTTTTAGTTTGAATCCAACATCAGGAAACAAACGATGTCCCAGCCCAAAGGCAGTCAGGCAGGCAGGGGGAATTCTCTCTTACTCTAGGCAGGGTCAGCCTTTTTGTTCTATTCAAGCCTTCAACAGATCAGATGGGGCTCTCACACATTAGCAAGGACAATCTGCTTCCCTCAGTCTACCGATTCAAATGTTAATCTCTTTCAGAAACACCTTCACAGACACACTCATAATAATATGTGACCAGGTGTCTAGGCACCCCACAGTCCAGTCAAGTGGACAGATGAAATTAACCATCATATCCATATTGTTCCCTAGAACTACTTTGATGGATAGGGGCTATGAATTTGTTCGGATTTTTTTTTTTTTTTTTTTTTTGGTCTCTTCTCTCTGAATTCCTCTTCTTAGAAAGAAAAGTCACCATGAGCAGACAGAGAAGAAACTCATGCCACCTTCATTTGGCGACCAGTTCCCAGAAGTCGTCTGGCAGAGACCATGTGATCTTCTTTCAGGGCTGTGCCAGGGAGACCCCTCTACTGGATGGGAGCCTAGGCTACAGGGTCAAGAATTGTCCAACTCTGAGAGTCTGTGTACCTTGATAAATTTGCTCTTTCTGGGTCCTTTTCTTCTTATTTTATGTGAAGGAAGCTTCAGAGCTCAGTGATGGTGAGGCATTTGTTTTGGCTATTCAACTTCTTCCCCAAACTGGAAGGGTATTTTTTAAGGGTGTAGTAAAGTGCAGTCTAAGAATACAGCCTTTGTCATTAGTCAGAGCCGAGGCTAAATTTCAGCTCTGCCAACTGCTAGGTATGTGAGTGAGTTCCTTAATCTCTGTAATACTCACAGGATTGTTGCAGATCGAAGTGTTAATGTATAAGAAGCAAGCACTTATGATGGTGCCTGCCAGGTGGTTAGCATCAAATAAGTCTTCACTGGTACTGTTATAACAGAAGGCAGGCCCATTTCACCTGTATCAGTCACTGCCTACAGCCAATAATCAGGCCAAGAGGTCCTTTGTTGCCACCTAGTGGCCATTAATTGCAGTACACCACATAGCTAAACCTAACTAAATGCAAATACAAATGCAACTTAGGTGTCTAAATGAAAGAAAAGGCAGGGTAAGATTACGTACCAGTGAAACTACCACCTTCACCCTAGGAAGCTTGATTTTTAGCCTTCTGCTGCTTGGTGACAGGAGCTGCCTCCTCAAGAAAGCACTGATGCATGCACAACGAGATGAAGAACATTTTTTGTTATAAATTGGAAAGTTTATTTTATTATTTTTTTAGAATCTATTTACAAGATTAGTAAAATGTATGGAAAGGTGGGTAGAGAGATAAGCATGTGTTCGGATTAAATAGACCACAGGCCAACGCAGCATGGAAGAAAAGACTTCAGTGACGGATTGTCTGGAGCCCACACAGGGGTTTTCAATAAAATCCAGGCCAAAGTGCCTTAGGCACACTGTGTTGAAGGTTTTAGCAAACTCGAGCACAGAGCAAGCTTCCAACTCACCTCACTTCCTTCCTCCCTTGCTCCCGAGCTCCACAGAGACATCGTTTAGGGAAAAAATAGTTAGGTAGTCTCCTTCCATTTCTCCAAATGTCAAAGTGAAGTCCAACAGAAAGCAATTAACAGATGTCTGCCCAGCAGAGAGTGTGGGAGTACCAGTCAGCAATAAGCACAAGGCATATCTTAGCATATCACAGGGTGGCCCCATTTACTCCCCATTAACCAGCTAAAAATAGCCTCTCTACTTCCTCAGCTTTCTGTCTTTATTAGAATCAGTCCCAACAGTTTAGCTCTTTCCCCTTGAAAGCTTCCTTAAACAAGTGGCAAGTGAGAGAACTAAATGTGGACTCCGCTCAGGTGCAAATTTCCCCAGGGAATTTCTAGCCCCTCCCTGCAGGTAACCCACCACCAACTATTCCTAAAATCTTACCCCGGGCCCCACTCAGCCAGCCCCCATACCAGAGGCAGGATAATAACCAAACTGTCCCTGGAGAGGGACCAGAGTTGGTTGTTGGGGAGAGATTATATGTGGTTAGATAGCAAGATCTTATTTGTGACATTAAATGAGCAAACCATAAAGCATCTAAAATGATTAATTTCTCACTGGCGCTGTCAGTGAGCTGTCATCAACTGACAGTTCTGTCATAAGTGTCATTTTTAATGTCACAAGTCTATTCCCCATCAATGTCATTAAACAATTATGTTTGGTTTATAAAAAGAAAGGGGGAGGGAGGGGGGATGCGTGGAAAGCCATATGTAATGCTTAAGCAATTATATACTTTGCTGTTCCTGGATGGCAGTCCCCGCCAACAATTAAATCTTACTTGATTTGTTCATTTAGGCAAATTATCAATTATTTGGAGGCGTCAGCCTGGGTAATTTTTTCCTCTCCACTGGCAGCAGCCACGGTGCCCTGCCAGGATTGATATCAACAGGATGGAGACAGAGCTTTGATAATGAGCCCTCTCAGAGCCTGAGACTGCAGCTCTGCTCTCTTTTTTTGTGCTAGGACTGTTGTGTTTTCTTTGTCAGTGTTTGGCATATGGGTGAGACGGCTAATTTTGTGAGCTGTTTAAATGGAGATAGCTCTTCTAATAAGTATGCTTCCTCCTCCTTCCTTTTAAACGTTTTGGTAAATATAACCTGTTAGGCAGCTACCCCCCTCACTTCTTCTCTTCTACCTTGGTTTTTCTTCATGCTAGTTATGCCGGGGCCACATTGCTCAACTCCCACTCCTGCCCCAGGTATCTGCTACGCATCTGTTTCAATGGATATGTTCACCAGAACAGCAATACCAATGACCCTTTCTGATTACTCTGTAGCATCAATAAAGAAACAGATGTATGTGGTGGGGAGGAGTCTAGCCTGGGTGAAGATTTAAGACCAGACTTTGTGAGAATGAAAAAGTGAAAGACAGGAGGACACTCTTGCATTCTACAAAGGGATCCCTTTCTGCACTAGGGTTTCTGGGGTCAGGCCTAGAAAGAGTAGGTTTCTTTCTAAAGCATTAAGGAGCAGGCCAGGGAGGGCCTGAAACATTTATCAAAGAAGAGACCCTTATATAGAATGCCGTCTGGGCAATTGTCATTTACACCTTGAGTCCTCATATAGATCTGACCTTTTCCTGGTGGATTCCAGAAACTGGTACATAACTGTACTTGGTTCAGTTTTATGACTTTGGCTTCTTGTTGGCATCTGGGGTGGACATCTGTTGTTTCTGCCTGCCAGCATCTTTGCTTTTCTGTAAAGAAGACTCCTGATTTTCCTGGCGGAATCATTTCTTGCTCACTCTCAGACCATGTACTTTGTTTGGGTGTGGTTGGCCCCACTCCAGGCTCCAGGGGTGAACAACTGGCTAAGGCATGATCCATAAAGACATCCTATTCCCCTGGCCACAGTAATTAGTTCAGAGAAGGAACATGGCTCAAATTGATCCAATGGGAGCCCACCTGGAACTTTTCCTGGTACTAGTGAGATGGAGTTTGAGTCTGGAAATGCTGGGGGCTGTCTTGCCACCACAAGCAAAAGTGTGTCTGAAACTGAAGCTAGTACAGAGAAGAGCAAAGATGTGTCATTCCAGGTGGCATTGGAACACCAAGTGGCATTGGAGCCTCCAGTGTGCCTGCAGTCAGTGTAATCCTGGGCTTTTTAATGAGATCAACCAATAAACTTCCTTTTCACTTAAGCTTGGTCAAGATAGGTTTCTACCCCTTGTAATCAGGAAAATCCTGACTAATTCAGATTCTCTTTCATTCTCAGTTCTCCGGTTCTTCCTTCTTGCATTTATGGCCAGTTTGTCTGCGAATGTCTGTCTCTATTATTACTCATATAATGGCTTCCATTTTGTTTTATTGTTGTAGCTTCATTTTGGTTGGATAGATTGTCCAAACTCTCTCCCCACCTCCATCTATTGACCTAATGGTGGTGGAGGGTTCTGGATGGGGAATTACCAGCCTGCTAGCTTTTTGAAATCGTATCCTGGCATTTAGAAGCTTTTTTCACTGGCTGGCTGGATTGAAACCAGCTCTTTGAATTTAACACTGAATGTGGCTAAGACACATGTAAATATTACTCAAGAGTCCCTTACAATCTTAGCAATAATTAAATGAAGAAAGATGAAAGGGAGGAAAGAAGGAAGAAGAGGAATGGCAGAGCAGGGCACAGACCCCCATCTCTTGCCCCCATATCCCACGTAAACACAGTGTCGTGATGTCACACTGCCATTTCCTGAGGCCACAAATGCTTAAGACCTTTTAAGCCACTGGGCTATGCACAGTGTGGGAACCTGGCCAATGCTTCCATCTTAAGCATTATCCAGCTTGCAGTGGCCATGCCTCAAGTTCTCACTCTTATTTTTTCAAATATTCTTTCCCTGCTTAGCCCCATCCATTGAATAACAGTTTCTCTCCATCCCCAACTTCTCCAATTCTCTGGCTATGTCACATCACATCACCTCCTTCCTACCATTGTCCCATACTCTCTGCCTCAAGCTCCAGGGAGTCTCCAGTCCTTAGGGACATTATTTATAAAACCACTCATTTACACTTAACATACAGAGGCTTACTGGTATCCACTTTAAGGTGAAGTGGAAAGATAGCCACTTAGAAATGAAGAGGGTTGTTTATTGCACCTGGCATAGCATTTGGATGTGGTCTACTCACTGCCAAAGAGAAACCTGGCAAAAAGTGGAAAATTGAATCCTGTTTTGTTCACACGCCACTCATGCCAAAGACGTTCCGCTGAATTGACAGGCTTTCCGACTCAATCGATTGGCTCTTTTTGTCATCTGGTAGACTCAGAAACAGTTCTCCCTTGAGCTCTTTAGTTTGCAAAAGATAAATACACACTGACTTGAAAGAACAATGGAGTAGAATAAACATGTGTGTCCTCTAGCTGCATTTTGCAAGCAGAATCGGAGAAAGAAAAGAAGAGAGAAAAAAATGGGTAGGGTGGCAGAAAGAGCTGGGGGCTGGAGGGGGAGATGGAGAGAAAGAGAGAGAGAGAATGACACCTGATGGCAAATCTGCCTAGACCGCCCCAGCTGTGCTATGCTGGAAGTGTAGGTTTGCCCTACCCCAGCAGCTGTAGCTAGGGCCCAGGTGTTTCTGGAACATTGACGTGATTCTGTGGTTGATATCAGAATTAATGCCAGGGAAAAAAAAATCTAAATTACATTTAAAAGGAATCCACCTTTTTATCTTTTAACCTTAGGCCTTCCCCAGTCATGCAGAAAAATCAATCTTGGCTAATCCACTGACCAAGAAAAAGGGAAAAGAACAGAAGAAAACGTTGCTTTAAACAGCAACGTGATGCTTAAAGAGTTATCAGAGGGAAGGTGATCCGAGAGCTCACCAGCGGAAACAAAGGCTCAAAGGGCTGAATCGAGCGGCTTCTTATCCATATCCTCTGGCTGGTCAATAGCTGGGGAGTCAAGGATAGACTTACCTCACATCTTACCTTATAGATCTTTGTTGTGGTGGTGGTTTTGTTTTTTTGTTTTTTCAGCAATATCTTCATATATGTACTCTTTTTTTTATTGTACTTTAAGTTCTAAGGTACATGTGCACAATGTGCAGGTTTGTTACCTATGTATACATGTGCCATGTTGGTGTGCTGCACCCATTAACTCGTCATTTACATTAGGTATATCTCCTAAGGCTATCCCTCCCCCCTCCCCCCACCCCACAACAGGCCCTGGTGTGTGATGTTCCCCACCCTGTGTCCAAGTGTTCTCATTGTTCAATTCCCACCTATGAGTGAGAACACGCGGTGTTTGGTTTTCTGTCCTTGCAATAGTTTGCTGAGAATGATGGTTTCCAGCTTCATCCATGTCCCTACAAAGGACATGAACTCATCCTTTTTTATGGCTGCATAGTATTCCATGGTGTATGTGTGCCACATTTTCTTAATCCAGTCTATCATGATGGACATTTGGGTTGGTTCCAAGTCTTTGCTATTGTGAATAGTGCCTCAATAAACATATGTGTGCATGTGTCTTTATAGCAGCATGATTTATAATCCTTTGGGTATATACCCAGTAATGGGATGGCTGGGTCAAATGGTATTTCTACCTTATAGATCTTAAACCAACAGCAGCCATGCTTTCTTGACATTTCTGTGCTGAGAGCTGGAAAAACCGGTTTCTTCACTATTCTTGATACAATATAGCCAACTATATGATCGTTAGGTAGGCATTAACTGCAGAAATCAAGATAGAGTTATTTCTACCTGTGATATAATAAAGAATCCACCTAATCTTTGTCCCCCAGTTCCTAGCACAGAACTTCAAAAATGCTTGGAATTTCCTAAGTGATAGGAGTGTCTTGTTATTCACAAAGAGTCCTTTTGATCATATTTGAGTTTATGTTAATAAGATGACTCATGGTGGGGGTCTTAGTTTCAAGAGAGGGGCTGGCCACTCCAGAAACACCAAGCACATGATTTAGAGAGTGGAACTTACGGACCTATCCCCAAACACCAGGGAGAGAAGAGAGATTGGATATTGAGTTCAATCACATAAATAATGATGCAATCAATTATGCCTACTTAATGAAACCCCAGATAAAAACTGATCAACAGATCATCAAGTGAGAGGGTGATGCACCCTGACTCCATCGAGACAGAAGCTCCTGTCCTTGGACCCTTCTAGATCTTGCTTTATGTATCTCTTTATCTGGCTGTTTATTTATATCCTTTATAATAAGACAGGAATTGTAAGCATCATGCCTTTTGAGGTCTGTGAGGCATTCTAGCAAATTATTCAACCTCAGGATGAATGATTGGGGTTTCTCATAAGAGAAACCCCAAATTTGTAGTTGACTGGGCAGAAATGTGGGTAGCCTGGGACTCCACTTGCAACTAGCATCTGAGGAAAGGGCAGTCTTGTTGGGGTCTTGTTGGGGACCTTGCCCTTTAACTTGTGGGATATGATGTTAACTTGGGAAGCTGGTGTCAGGATTGAACAGAATTGTAGGACACACAGTTGGTATCAGAGAATTGGTGTCAGAATGCACTGCCTCTTCAGCACTCTCAAGTACGGAGGCCGCAAAAGGGACCATACGGCATAAGACATGTGGTCTCTTAGCTCTGTAGTGACTGCTGTCACCTTATATTTTTATAGCAATAGGAAAATTGGTGGAATATTCACTTGGGCTAAGAGGCAAAGTTCATAGAATTTGGGACTGAATGCACCAGGGGATGAAGTCCATATGACCATTCTGCAGCAAGATGACTCTTCAAACATCCAAAAAGCATAATTTCTTTGCAATCTACTTATAATATTCCTAATTACCATCCCCTCCACTAACACCTCCATCCAGCAATCACCTCACCCCAACTTTAATCTCAACCAGAGCACTTATTACCACTTGGCATGAAAGGCACTTGCTGAAGTCCCAGGAAGAGAAGAGTGATAGACCCACAGAGGTTGCCTGTCAGATTCGCTAGAAATGGGGAACGTAGGTATCGCAATCAACGAGGATGACCACAAATTTTCTTACTTTTTTCTTCTTTTTTATTGTGGTAAAATAAAAACATTTATTATTTTAGCCATTTTTAAGTGTCCAATTCTGTGGCATTAACTACCTTCACATTGTTCTGCAACTATTACTACCATCTATATCCAGAATTTTTTCATCTTCCCAAGCTGAAACTCTGTACCCATTCAACACCAACTCCCCATTACTCCCTCTCCACAACCCCTGGCAACCAACATTCTACTTTTTATCTCTATAAATCAGACTAATCTAGGTTTTGCAAAGAAGTGGAATCACAATATTTGTCCTTTTGTGACTGGCTTTTTTCACTTAGCATAATGTCTTCCAGGTTCATCCATGCTGTAGCATATGTCAGAATTTCCTTCCTTTTTAAGGCTGCATAATATTCCATTGTATGCACACATCACATTTTGTTTTCCTATTTATCCACTGGTGAATACTTGGGTTGCTTTCACTTTTTGGCTATTTTAAATAAAGCTGCTGTGAACATGTGTGTATATGAGTATCTGTTTGAGTCTCTATCTTCAAATCTTTTGCATATATACCCAGGAATGAAATTGCTGGATTATATGATAAGTTTTTTTAATATGGTAATTATATGTTTAATTTTTAAGGGGAACTAATATATTATTTCCACAGCAGCTGCACCATTTTTCTTACCTTTTAAAAAATATTTTCTCTAGGTTTTTAAAATGGTCTTATTTATTTACACATTCATTAATTCTTAGATATGGGGTCTCACTATATTGCCCAAGCTAAAGTGCAGTGGCTATTCACAGACAGGGTCATAGGACACTGCAGCCTCAAGCTCCTGACCTCAAGTGATTGTCCCACCTCAACCTCCCAAGTAGCCGGGATTACAGGCATAGTGCACCATGTTCAGCTTAAAAATTATATACTTCTTGTGTGTGTTTTGAATTGGCAATATATTCACATGATACAAAACATAAGATTGATCACAAAATATCTACCTTTTATTCCTGTCTCCAAGCCTTTTAGTTCCCCTTCTGGAGGCTGCCAATGTTACTATTTACCAGTGCTCTACCATAGCACCACAAGTCACCCCAATATCCAAGCAGGTTTCAAAATTCAATCTGAGGCTTGCTTAGTGAACAGAAATGTTTTCAAACTATCTGCTGTCTGCTCAAAGAAGGGGTTAATGGAGAGCAGAACTCTGAAATGCACTGTACATAATGAATAACAAATACCCTTTTAAGATGAGTATTTTAAAACACCAACATGTTATTATCCAAAATGTATAAAAGTGTCTCTCTTTTCTTTTTTGGCCTTGAGTACTACATTGAAAGCATTACCTAATGCCCACTCCAAAAGATTAGATCCCTCTGAAAGAAAAGAGTCAACATGCATAACACATCACAACACCATCCTGCATCTTTTCCATTTGGGTTCACAGTTAGACATTCCCTGGTTTAAGGGAAAGAGCATTTGCAAAATGGCTCTTGGGGCTTAATTGGTATTTCTTTCTTTTGCCTGCCGGAATAATCCAGGACAGGAAACTGCAAAGCAATTTAAGACATTAGCATTGTTCCTAAATACCCGACCAAGGTTAGTGAATACAACTGGAAAAGCCCAAAGAGCACCTAGGGAGATTAAGGGAGGTTTTGAAGCAGAACGCATGATTGTAATGAACTTGGGCTCTGCCTCATGGAAGAAGAATCTATCTAAATACATTAGGGCCAACAGAGCAGACAGCAGACGGGAGGCAGCTACCTAAATGCGAGAGATGCTGTTCTCAGTAAGTTGTGAAACGCTGCAAATAGATTTGGGTGGGTTTGAAGCCCTGAGTCGCTATAGGGTGCTAATTATGATTTCCATACTGTTGGCGAGAGAGACACTCCCCAGCAGGGTGTCGAGAGCCACAACATATGCACTCCAGCTGTCCTCGTGAACCGCCCCCTTGTACCCCTCACGGTGGAGGTCTCTGCTTGGTTTCCTCCTCTCACTGAGCAGATGAATTAATTTGTCTGAAGATTGGAGAAGGGTTTTTGGAAAGAAAAGAGTACATAATAGGTTAGTGCCAAATAGAAATCATTTTGCACAGGATCATTGTTGCATCCTTTTTACTTCAATATGAATGTTACCTAAACAATAAGATGTATAGAGTCAATATGATCGCATTTCAACACCTGCATCCAAACCACAAGAAATAAAATGTTATAGATTTTAAACAAATCTCATTTTTGACTCAACAGGAAGTGTACCTGATCTTCCTGTTGAGGTTTTTTGGTGAAGGGGACTTCTGGCATCAACTATCCAGAGCCAGACAAAGCTTCACAGGTTGTGGGCAAAGCCCTCCACAAAACTGTTCTCACTTCAGATACCAGTTGCAAATTCTGGAGTCCCCAGGCCTTCCTCCCTTCTGACCAACTGGCTATAAATTCAGGGGTTATCACTATCTCTTCAGGTTTCATAATTTGCCAGAACAACTTACAGAACTCAGAAAAGCACTCTACTTATGATTATAGTTATAGCAAAAGAATACAAATCAATCAGAATCAGCCAAAAGGAGAGACACGTACAGCAAAGTCAGAGAGGATCTCAAATGTGAAACTTCCTTTGTCCTCTCCCATGCATTCAGGGTGCATCACCCTCCTGATAAGTGATAATACAGAGTATTACACACAGCTGAGCTCGGTGTCCATGGTTTTTACTGGGGCTTCAGTATTCAGGCATAAATGATTAAACCATTGACTATATGACTCAATCTCTAGTCTTTTCCTCCCTAAAGACTGGTTCAATATCAAGGTAGCTGAAAGCCTCTATAATCTCATGGTTGGTCTTTCTGTCATGATCAGCCTCCATCCTGAGTCTTTTCCTTAACATAAACTACCTAGAGCCCTATCCTGAGTCACCTCATAAGCAAAACCTATCATGACCTACCATTAATAGCAAAGACACTCTTATTACTTAGGAAATTCCAAGGGTTTGGAGGCTACCTCCATAAAACTAGGGACAAAACCCAGCCAAATCCTTACAGGGACAGAGGAATGGGATTGGTGGGAGATTATGAGGCCATCCAGGAAGCAAAAACTCAAGTTCTAGTTAGAGTTTATTATATCTTCTCACGCAGGTTACTTAATCATCTTGGGTTTTACATCTCATTCTTTTCACTTACAGCAGTAATTACTGATACCATTTAATGAGTGCTTACTATGCACCAGATGCTGTGCTGAGCACTTTGCCTACTTAATCTCATTTATTCTTCACCATAAACTTGCAAATTTTGTCATTTTATTATCTCTATTTTGTAAAGAGTGGAGAGGTGATAGAGATTTCAGGAGGTTAAATAACTTGTTCAAGTAATTGGAGGAGCTGTCACTCAACAACAACTGTGAGTCCAAAGTTCTGATTCTTAAGTTTCCATTCATAACGCTATACTGATAATTGGCTTACAGGCATATTGGGAAAATAAATTATAAAGATATGAATTATTATAATCTGAAAGGGAATAACCTCATGAGTCAAGGTTGTAAGATTACCATTATTATTATGTCACTGATTATTACTATTAGCAATATTATTTCACCTTCATACTTCACATGAATCTGTCTACTTATTACAAAAGTGGTTTCTACCTACTATATGAGTTCCTATTATAAGGAAAGAACTCTCTTTTAGAGAGAAAGCAAGTCTTTAAATCATAATAAACAAAATTCCATGTAGTTTCTGAAACATTTGTTAAGTATAATACCCACTATGTGCCAACTTGTAATGTGCAACTTGGAAGGTATAGAAAGATGAGTAAGACATAGACTCTCACCAGCAAGACAAGTGTGCATAGAATAACACAACTCAAGGCAGAATGTAATAAGTGTCCAAACACACACAGAAAGCCCTCTGCTGGTTCAGAGGAGAGAAAGATAGCACACAAGCCTCAAGGGATCAAGAAGAATTTCATATCCACATCTTGAAGGACAGACAGAATTTGGAGAGACTTGGATGGGTAAGAAGATGGGATTCCTGAAGAAAGGAATCTAGTAGCAAAGTTAGACCAGGATGTATCACACTTATAATACATCAGTGGGTGACAATACAGACTATTACCAATCAAGGAAGCTCAGCAGAGCTTCTGTATCCACAGTTTTTATTGGAGCTTCATTACGTAGGTGTGATTTATTAAACCACTGGCCATGTGCCATTAAAACAGGTGCAATTCAGAATGTTTGAAAGGATGGGAATGAGTGTATAGTTTAGTGGTAACATATTTTTGTGGGATAAACACAGCATTTAAAATTTTAAAAAATTCACTTCATCATAATTTTATTAGCTTTATTATGTTGAGCAAAGCTCTAACTCCTCCAGCATCACTTTGCCCATTCTAAAAATGAGGGTAGATAATGCCTAGCTCTTAAGGCTTTTGTGGGAGTTAAATGAGAAATATATTGAAAAACTCACATTCTGTGAGCTAAATAACATTAAGCAAATATTAGGTTTTACAATTTCTGTTGTTGTTTGTTTGGATTAAAGGAAACCAGCCAAGCTATGTTAAACAATATCAATGAAAAAAATATTGGAACCATACCCTGGAGGTTGGGGATAGTGTGGCTAGGATGCCAGGGTGAGGAGGCTGAGCTTTGTCCAGTAGGAACAGTAGGCATGAAGAAGTCAGTTCATGTCATGTTTTCAGTTGTTTTGTTTTGGTTTGGTTTGTTGAAGGTGATTACAAAAGCATTAGTACTTATTATTTCAGGAATAGCAAGCATTAACTCTGAGAAAAAGTAAAATTGTTTATCTGAAATTTTCAGTGAGGATAAGCATGGAATGTGGTGCAAATTTGTCTTTGAAGATTATTTGAGCAGGTTTACTTTTTCAGTGGTAACACTTTGGAGAAAAGACAAAAGGTTAAAGACACTTACCTGGCTTCCCCATTACCCCATCTAGAAGTCAGAGTATGGGTACGATGGTCTGTGAAGACAACTTCCAGGCTGAGAACTTGAAGCACTTCCAGCAATAACTCTAGCAGTCTGCATAATTATCTTTCTGCCTCACAGTTTGCCTTATCTAGTCCTTAGAAGCTGAGGGAATGAGAAATATGACTCCTCATTTGGCTCCATAGGCAGAGTTGTGGAAAGTAGAGAAAAATATTTATCACTTTAAAGTGTCCAAAATATTCATGTACAATTAATTTTTTAATAAGTAGAGATTTCAAAGAGATTTACCTTAAGTAAGTCTGACCATAGAAATTTAATCAAATCATTTTAATTAACTTATTTAAATATCTAGGTGGGCTTTAATATCACAGAGCTAGAACCTAAATACTTTTATTTGTAATACTGAGATTAACTATTTTAAATTAGTTTATTGTAAAATGTTCAAAATTCAAAAACACAAAAAGGATAACGTAATAAATTTTTCTATACTGTTCACCCATATTCACCAAGTGTCAAGATTTTGCTGTACTTACTATATCTATCCTTCCTTCTTATCTTTTTTGATGGCATAGCTTTCAGTTTGTTTATATCTACCTTATATCTTTAACAAATGTACAAAAGCTTTCTATAAGTTTTGCACATTTGGTTAAGTTTATGCATAAGTATTTTTTGTTGTTATTGTAAATAGATTTATCTCCTGCATTAAAACCTCTAACTAGTTATTGGTCATATTTAATGAGGTTATTAATTTATATCAGGTGATTTTGTATTCAATTTTACCAAATTATATCATTGTTTATAGTAGTCTTTTTCACTAGTTCTTGATTTTTTCAAATATATAATATCTCCATTATTACATACATTTCTAGAAATTCTACAATTTTACTTTGTATTTTCCATTTAACTCGAGTCTTTAAGAAAGAGTTTTGATAACTTGTTGATTATTTCTGGTTTAACTGTAATTTTGGAGGGAAAAGAGCTGGATTATTATGTCTATTTTCTAAAATTAACTGAGGTTTTTCTTTGTGTTTTAACGTATGGTAAATGTCTACAAATAACCAAAAGCACTAGGAAAAAAGTATATTCTTTACTATCAGGATTCAGAGTTCAATGTATAGCTATCTGAACTACCTTTTTTCAAGGCCTTCTATATTCTTAATATTTTTTAATCTCACTGTCTTGAAAAAATATTATAAAAATCTTTTGTTAATTGTGTCTGTCCATTCTGTCTTTCATATTCTATATTTTCTGTTTGTAAAAGTTGTAAAGATATTAGTGACTATTACATCTTTACTGTGTATTGTATTCTTTAGGTTCATTAAATGGCCTTTATGTCTTTCAATGTTTGTTGGCATGAAATCTATATTTTTCTGATATTCAGATCATGTCGTCTGCCTTCTTTTTATTTTACTTGACTAATATATCTTCATGTATATTTTTACTCTTAGCCTTTCTGATTCACTTTTTTTCCTTGGTATGTTTTATATAACACCATGGAGTTAGATTTTGCTTTGTTAAGATCAACTTTTTTTTTCTTTTACAGGTAAGTAAAGTCCATTTACATTTATTAATATAATCAATATTTTTTCTCAGTTCTGACATATTGTTTTATATGTTATTTCTTTGTTGAATCATGTGTAATTGCTAATAGCCTATTGTTTATGACCTACCAAAATGCCAATTGTATCCATAAATATTTACATATTTACATATGTCTATGACTTTTTATGCTCACAGACATATACAATATGCATGCAAAGTGCTTTACTTTGTGATTTGCTTTATAATTATTCTTTCTTTAGAAATTTAGAAAGTTTTTTTTATATTCTAGTGGTTATCATTTAATACTCTAATTTCTTCCATAAAATCTCAACCAATAATCATTTTTTCTCCCCTCTTCTCTTCCCACTATCCACATTGTCTCTAGTATTAACTTAATGAAAAATTTTAAGAAAGCTCAAGCTTCAACTACTTCCATTGTCAGCCTCAAGCAATATCCTCTTGCTCGCACCTAGCACATATCAGGCAATCTGTAAGATTACTCTTCTTTCCATTTACTCACCGCTTTCTTGTCCTATTTCTGTTAGTTTTTATTATATGACACTGTCAAAGCACACATCAACAGTACACTTTTTAAATTCTTATCTCCAATTTCAGGTTGTTATTCTACATTTAAGTACATTCATACTTATCTCTGAAAACTTGTACTGAATTTTCTAGAATTACTTATTACTTGTCTGGAGCTCATTCTCCAGGAAATTTCTCAGGAACAGCTCATGAGAGGAACATTCCATGAGATCTTGCAGTTCACAGTGCTGGGCTTCTTCCTGTTAACTCATACAACCTTTGATTCTCATCTTCTTTTCATGAAGTCATTTAAAATATTTCTCTTTTTGTTGTTGTTGTTGTTGTTTTGTTTTTTGAGATGGAGTCTCACTCTGTCGCCCAGGCTGGAGTGCAGTGGCTCGACTGCCTCTCGGGTCCCCGCCATTCTCCTGCCTCAGCCTCCCGAGTAGCTGGGATTACAGGCGCCCACCACCACACCCGGCTATTTTTTTTGTATTTTTAGTAGAGACGGGGTTTCAGCATGTTAGCCAGGATGGTCTCGATCTCCTGACCTCGTGATCCACCTGCCTCAGCCTCTCAAAGTGCTGGGATTACAGGCATGAGCCACCACACCCAGTCCTTCTCTTATTTTTTTTTAACAGAAAATGATGCTGTTGACAATTCTGATTTTTGTGTGTGTTTGTTTTTGAGACTGAGTCTCACTGTGTAACCCAGGATGGAGGAGTGGCACAATCATAGCTCACTACAGCCTCGAACTCCTGGGCTCGAGTGGTCCTCCCACTTCAGCCTCCCAAAGCGCTGGGATTATAGCTGTGACCTGAGAGGTCTAATTCAAATCTGATTTTTTATCTCTTAAAATGACTTGGTCTCTTTGTCTGAATTCCCAAAGAGGTTGTTTTTGTTTTTGTTTTTTCTAACTTTTAACATTCAGTTATTTTATTAGCATTTCCTTGGTGATAACTGTTATGGGTTGATTCCTCCAGTTAAAATAAATATGTAAATCTTAAAACTTCTATTTCAGCAAACTGTTCCTGATTTATAATTTTAATACTCGTTTTCCTTCCTTAGGGACTATTTTATTGGATCCTCCTTTTTTTCATTATTTCTTTATATTTACTTGTCTTCTCATCTTTCATTTTCTCTCCAATAATTTTTATCTTTTCCTTTATTTCTGTTTGATTTCCTCATTTTTCCTTTTTTATCTTTTGATTTTTCTCACTGTATTTTTCCATAGTATCTTTTTCCCATGTATTGCTACTTATTAGTCTTTATTTATAAGTGTATTTTTTAAAATAACTTTCCTGAGTTCTGTAAGTTCTCAATTCATAGCCATTGGCTATTTAACTATTTCTTCTATTTCTGGTTTATACTATTCTTTCAAAGTGTCTATTGATTTTTTAATTTATTTTCTCTCACTTTGCTATTGCATCTGTGATATTATGATTTTATATACTTTATATATAAACACACGTATATAGGTTTTCATTCACCATTCCTGGATCATGACTCCGTGACTCTGGTTACAGTTTTTTAATAATCTGGGGTGCTTCATGTCTCTGAAACAGGCTTCGAGAAACAGAATCTCTCTCTTTAACCTCCTGTCCTCCTCTCACCTGCCCAAGGCAGGACTCTATCCTGATTATGGGTTAAAAGACTCTCATTCAGAGCAGGTCCTCCCCCACACCCTAGAGGAAGGGATGCTGCACAGAGAGGCCAAAAAAAAAAAAAAAATTCTGAGCAGACAGGCCTTCTGGGTTTAGATCATGCACTTTTTGCCCAATCACATGTCTACATAGTTGTCCATCATGCTTATGTTATGAAGCCACCATAAAAACCCAAAAGGACAGGGCTGAGAGAGCTTCCAGATAGCTGACACGTGGAGGTTCCTGGAGGGTGCTATGTCAGGGGAGGACGTGGAAGCTCCACACCCCTTCCCCCGTGCCTTACCTTATGCATCTCTTCATCTGTATTTCCTTCTCCATGAAACAGGAAAAACACCCGGTATTTCCTTATCTATGAAACAGGGATCTTTAGTGATATACTTGTAATATACTTTATAATACACTGGTAAACTTAAGAACTTAAGTGTTTCCCCGAACTGCTTCAGCAAATTAATGGAACCCAGAGGGGGTCGTGGCAACCCCAACTTGAAGCCATTAGGTCAGAAGTTCAGATTTGCAGCAAGGAGTGTCTGACACAACGGTGTGTTGGCGGGGGCAGTCTTGGGGTCTGAGCCCTCAGCCTGTGGGATCCGATGCTATCTCCAGGTAGCTAGAGTGGGAATTGAACTAGAGGTGAATTTGAGGTGAATTAGAATTGAATTACTTGGTGTCCACTGTTTGTCGGTGGGGAACCCCCCCAACCAAAGAATTTGGCCATAGAAGTCTTCTTTTGTGTTCATTGCTGTGGCGTGAGAGCAAAGAAAAAATTTGATTCGGGTGTTTTTCTGAAACAGAATGTTACAGTTTTCATCTGCTTTGTGTCCACTTTTTCTGGTGTTATTTCTTTCGTTATTACCTTTTTTTAAATAATAACTTTGAATTATTTAGACTATTTTTTTTCTGTGTGTTCCCTGTTTAAATGAAATGGCTTTTCCTAGACTATTAAGGGACAGTTCCTGGTCAGTGGGGGCCAGGGGATGAACTAGGGTCACTCTCTCAACTTCATCTTTGCTTGTTATTAAGAAGGACTCAAAATACATCATCCCATCCATCTCTCAGGCCTACGCCTGGCCAAGAAGGTTTCCTGCCTTCAGTTCTATGTTTCCCAGAGCTCTCCCCTTTAGACAAGTTATTTTTTTGTTACATGACTTCCTGGGATCTGAATCCTTTGGGCTCACAACCTCCTCCCCACACCACTTACTATCTCAACTGTCCAGAGTTACTGCCAGGCTCAACGTGTCTGCTTCTGGCAGCTTTCCCCTCTGGAAAAGGATATTATTGGATATTTTGGCAATCATCCAGGGTTTGCTCTACTGCCTCACTCTCAGGTCTCTTGTGATGCTGTCTGCAGGCTCCTGCTTTCACTTGCAACTCTGAGCATATCAGAATAGTAGTTTCACAGTTATTCTCAGGCTTGTCCACACAGATTTTTATTCCAGATTAGGCCTTCTTTTAAGGGTGAGTCTTCATGGGTGATCTTGGGTTCTATAGCTTACAGGGCTTGTCAAAGGTTTGCATTGAGCCCACCACTCTCTTTTCCTGTTCCTGCCACCTCGCACCATCTGAACCCCAGTGTTTCTACCCTGCTCAGTTGCTGCCACGACTCCACAGCGGATTGCCTTTAGGTGCCATTTCTACATGTGGTTTTGACTACAGCAGTACTCTAGGGTTTAAAGATGTTTCCTATCACCTAGTATTTAAAAATATATAATCTAGGCATATTTTTACACTATTTCTAATTTTCTGTTTGGTTTTCTGAGGAGTTTTGAAAAGATTAAGAAACTACACTGCCACCATAATCTCACTAGGACCAGAACTCAGGATCAATTTTTCTTAGAGAATGTGGAAGAATGAAGCTTCCACATATTCTTTATAAAATCTTATAATTTTAGAATGTGAGTTCTCTGAAACTCTTAAAGGTCACAGAATCCAATACCCTCCTGTAATAGGAAAGATAATTGAGGTCCAGAGAGTGAAAAAAAAGGCTTTCTCAAAGTCAGTGTAGAAAGTAGTAGAGCCAAGTATAAAATACAGCTTTCCCTTAATCTTGGTGTTAGAAGGAACCTCAGGGCATGTGGTCCATCTTCTTACCCAGTGCAGAATTCCCCAGGAAGACAGGCAGCCAATATCCCCTTGAATATCTTAAAGGATGAGATGTCTAACTCAACCAGTTCCCCATGTGGTAAAGACAAACTTGTCTTTTCACTTTTTTCCTTTTTCAAAAGTATAAATGGAGACACACAAGGATGAACTGATGCAGGTGTTATTGCGTTTGTTCCCTGTTTCCTCTCGGTTTAGAAGCTGACTTGGAAGCACCTCTAGGTTGATTCACAGCCTGAGTTGAACACAATCTTTAAGTTCTTCTAGTCTAGTGGATTCATTAGTCTATGCTTAAACATGCCTGGCCGCTCACTCTATCGTCGATTGTTCAGGAGTTCTTCCTAAAGTGAGATGATGCACATGAGCGTATTTGTGGATTACACAACCTTATATAAATCTAAGATTGTCAGATTTATTATGTTGAATGGAATTTTCTCCCCTTTAACTTCTAAGCATTGTTCTTGGCTCTGCCCTCTGAAGCTATGCAGAAAAAGTCTCATTACTCTTGTACTTTGCAATGCTTGAAACGCTGGAAGACAGCTATGGGGCTCCTTCCTTGTGGCTAAGGCTTATCTTTTTCCATGGTTATAAACAAAGCCAGCACTTTTATTCCTCCTGTGGCATTGTCTGCAGTACTCCCAGCAATCTGTTTTTTCTCCTTTAGCACACTAAAGCTTATTAATGTTTCTCTTAAAATGCCAAAAATAAACAGAGTGGGACTCAACTTTCTTTGTCTCAGCATCACACTTACATCAGCACAGTGTAAGATTATGAGTCATTCCAGTGCTTCTTATTATGCCTTATTTGTTTTCAGCTTGCAGTCAACTATAAACACCTAATATTTTCTAGTGAACTTCTAGTAAAGCGGTTCTCCAACTTATTGGGCATGGGCCGTTGATATTTTTGTCCTTGATGGAGGAAAATAGCTTTGTAAGCAGCAACACAAGTCCTTTCAGAACTCCAGTGACTGACTGAATCTGGGGACCTTGACTCTTTTGGGCATCAAGGTTCTCTCTGATATGCTCCATCCCTTTCTTGGGATTTAATTCTTCCTTGGCTATATTTGTTCTATTCCTTTTCATTTGAATATCATACTCCTAGATATACAAGTCCAAAGAAAAGTAGTGGGTGAACAATCCCCTTCTCACTCTTGGTAATAATTTCTACCACTTTCTACTACTCCCCTGGCATCACTGCTGTTTTCTTTTTACCACTGTCTGTACCAGTATATCATTGACTACCCAAGCAGGGGTGCATGCTGGTCTCATTCTCCTGTTTACTTTTTTTTTTCTTATTAATACAGAATTTATTTGTCTTTTCTCCGTCAAACCCTGAGCCAACCATGTTCCCCAGGCTGCCTGGGGAGGTATAGGAAAAGGAACACACAGGACCCACCAGACATGGAAAAAAGAACTATGGGAGGTGGAGACGGCTCCTTCACATGGCGAAGAGGATGAGAAAGGCCACCATCAGGCAAAAGAGCCCCAAGGCCTCCCAGAGGGCAAAGCCCAGAATGGCATAGGAGAAGAGCTGTTGCTTCAGAGAAGCATTCCTGGCATAACCAATGATGAGGCTCCCAAACACACTCCCAATCCCAGCCCCAGAGCCAGCCACCCCAACTGTGGTAGCCCCAGCCCCAGTGAATTTGGCTGCCAAGTCTATGTCCCTTGAAACGGCACTGGTTTGGAAGCTGCAGCTAGGGACAAGTGAGGTAAGGGGACGTAAGACTGCCAAGCTGCTGAGACTCTCATCTGCCATTGTCTCCGGTCATTTCAACACCACTGCAGATAGTGGA
Organism: Gorilla gorilla gorilla; assembly: GCF_029281585.2. Classification (NCBI taxonomy): domain Eukaryota; kingdom Metazoa; phylum Chordata; class Mammalia; order Primates; family Hominidae; genus Gorilla; species Gorilla gorilla. Next base: position 47,509,715 of record NC_073224.2, on the reverse strand, counting down.
TGGCTCAGCAGCTGTGAGGTGCTCTTGACCAAGGAGGGAGTGGAGATGAATTTGGAGCAGGCATACATTTTTAGGGGGTGAGGGGCTGTGGCAGGAGAGCTGCTCCCAGTGCAGAAAGACAGAGAGGACTCTCCTGTTTAAACATACAGTGGGGGGTTGGGGAGAGGGCATGATTAGGAAGACATAAAATTGGATGGTACATACTGACCCTCTTTAAGAGGCAGATAGCTGCTGTCAGTACCTCTTGACATACATTCCCCGCCCACTCATTATCCAGGACAACCTTTATATCTTCTAATCCCTGTATTTCCTTATCTATGAAACAGGGATCTTCAGTGATAACCTACCTTTCCTTTCTAGGATAACCTACATTCCCTTAGGACATTCCTAATAATATAAATTATTCTTTCTCACTGCCCTATTTACTATGCAGACCTTATCTATTGAGGCTGTATGCTAAAGAAGACGCTTATGGTGCTAAGGAGTACACCCTGGGGCCAAGAAGTCGAAAGCCTTCACCCTAGTGTGAGTTGTCAAGTGCTGGCTGGCCAGTTTCTGTAAAGGATCCACTAAACCACTAATGAGAGCCTCAAAAATAAACATACCACAAAACAAACACATGGAGAGAAAAGGTTAAGTTAATTTGTAAGTACTTTCCTATCATTTTTCCTGATCATGCCCAAATACTGGTCATAGGATTTCCTTTTATGTTGATAAGGGAGAATGGAGGCTGTGAAGAGGAAGTAGGACTCAAAGATGAGAACAAGGGTGAAGCATAAACTGGTCTGTGAGCTGGGATTCAGACGGCATATTTCCCACTTCCAAAACTGTGGTGAACACCATGAGGTCAATAAACATTACCGAGAGAGAGATGTATTTTCATATTTATTCACTACTGAATGAATATAAATGAATATATACATATACTTCTGTATACTTTTGTACATCCACCTACTCATATGCCAGTCTGAAAGACAGAATATTCCCATTACCCATCATGGAATTCCTCTGTGTGCCCATCACCACTCTCATCTACTTCCCTATTCCCTTAGAACCTGTTTTTTCTGTTTATCAATCTTCTGTTTTTCTTTATTGTTTTATGGCATACATTTTTATTTCTAAACAGTATATTATTTAGTCTTGCATGTTTTTTAACTTTATGTAAGTGGAATTACACTGTGTATTTCTTTGCCTTGCTTTTTTGTTTGTTTGTTCAATTTCATATTCCTGAGATTCATCTATGTTGCTGTATGTTGCTATAGTTCATTTGTTTCTACTGGTATATAGTATCCCATTTATTCAGCAATATATTATCCATTCTATTGTTGATGGACATTTGGATTGTTTCTAGTATTTTTATTTTTATCACAAAGAATTCTAGGATTAACATTCCTATGTATGTCTCCTTATGGTATGGGCCAGAGTTTCTCTAGGTGTATATCATGGAATAGAGTTGCTAGGTCAAAAGCTATATGTATTCTTAAGTAAACTGGATAATTCTAAGTTAAAAAAAAACTGGCACCAATTTTCATTTTTACATACTGTGTATAAGAGTTCTGATTGAAGTCACATCCTTGCCAAACTTGAAGTAGTCAAACTTTTAAATTTTTGCCAATCTATTGAATATGAAATATTTCCTTATGGTTTCAATTAGCTTTTACCCATTAATGAGGTTGACTGTTTTGTTTTATGGTTTTCTTCATTTCTTGTTCTTTATCTTCTTGTAGTTTATTCATTTTTATGGATGTTTGGGTAGTTCTTGATACTTTTTTTAATAGATTCTATATACTAATTATTTGACAATTATATGTGTAACAGAACTTTCACTCAATTTGTATGTTGTATCCTTAACAATTTTTATTTCCCTTTGAAAAATCAAACTCCTTAATTTTAATCTAGTTTCACTGGGTGGTTTTTCTATGCATCAGATAATATATCTCCCCAGTCTGTCTCTTTCCTTTTTATTTATGTAACGGTTAATTCAATGAGCAAATGTTTTTAATTTTGATATCTGATTTATTAGTTATTTCCTTTTGTAATCGTTGTTTTCAATATTTAAGAATTTTTTTTTTTGAGATGAAGTCTAGCTCTGTTGCCCATGCTGGAGTGCAGTGGCGCGATCTCAGCTCACTGCAACCTCCGCCTCCCAGGTTCAAGCGATTCTCCTGCCTCAGCCTCCCGAGTAGCTGGGATTACAGGCGTGCACAACCATGCCCAGCTGATTTTTGAATTTTTTAATAGAGATGGGGATTCACTGTGTTGGCCAGGCTGGTCTCAAACTCCTGAACTCGTGATCCACCTGCCTCAGCCTCCCAAAGTGCTGGGACTACAAGCGTGAGCCACCATGCCTGGCTAGAAATTGTTTAACTTCAGAAAATATCTTCCTATTTTTTTCAAAAATCTTTACATTTTAGCTTTTAAATTTACATCTATTTGTTATTTGTTTTGTATGGTGAGGTAAGTGTTTGGAGTTCATTCGTTTCCCCACGTAGATATTCAGTTGACTGAGCACAATAGTTGAAAATACTCTTTTTTTTTTTGGTAAGGTGGAGTCTTGCTTTGTCACCCAGGCTGGAGTGCAGTGGCATGATTTCGGCTCACTGCAACCTCCACCTCCTCGGTTCAAGCAATTCTTCTGCCTCAGCATCTTGACTAGCTGGGATTGCAGGCATGTGGAGGCACATGCCACCATGCCCAGGTAATTTTTGTATTTGTAGTAGAAATGGGGGTTTCACCATGTTGGCCAGGCTGGTCTCGAACTCCTGACCTCAAGTGATCCACCTGCCTTGACCTCCTAAAGTGCTGGGATTATAGGCATGAGCCACTGCACAGGGCCGAAAAACTTTTTTCTATTGAATTACTTCAGTGTCTTTATGAAAAATCAGTTGACTGTATCATTGTGGGTTTATTTTGAATTATCTATTTTGTTTTAGTAGTTTTCAACCAATATGTCTTCAAACATTTTTTTTCTGCCCCATTCTCTGTCTCTTCTTTTGGGTCTCCAATTACACATATATTAAACTGCTTAATATTGTTACATGGGTTTCTAAAGCTTTGTTTCTTTTTATTCAATATTTTCCTCTCCATTTCTCAGCTTGTGTAATTTCTAACGTTCTAGTTTTATGTTTATTGACTTTCCTCTACCACCTTCAATCTGCTATTAAACCCATTTAGTGACTTTTTCATTTTATAGTATTTTTCCGCTCTAAAATTTTCATTTTGTTCTCTTTTATAGGTTTTATTTCTCTAATTATATTCCCCATCTGCTCATTATGAATATATCTTCCTCTCAGTTCTTAAACATGTTCATAATAGCTGCTTTAAAGTCTCTGTCTTCTAATTGCAACATCTGCATCATCTTGGAGTTGGGGTCTTTTGAGTTATTTTAATCTTCGTTATTGGTCACATTTTTCTATTTCTTGCACATGTGTATTGATAATTGATCGATACTGGACATTATAAAAATTTATGTATAGAGTCTGAATTTTGTTATTTTTCCCTGAAGAATTATTTTTGTTGAATATGCTGGACTTGAAACTCCAAATTTTGTCTCTCCTGCAATGTATGTGTGTTGTTTTCTTTTTTCTTATTTGTCACACTTCCTTCTGGGATTTTCCCTATGCAAAGAGAGTTAATGGTCAGCCAAAGAATTAGGTGGATTTTATGTGCAGATTTCAGGGTTCATTCCTCTGCAGATCTCTATCTTCTAGGATTTCTCACCTAATTTTCTACCTTTTTTACCAGTCTCAATTTCTATTCCTTAACACATTAAGCCAATAAGACTGTGGCTTTCTGCACATTGGGATTTGTTGCATTGGAGAGTGCCACAAACTAAAATATATCCTTCACAGTTAATTTTTATACCATTGATTCCTCATTAGTTTCTTCCTGTATTTGGTAATACTCCTGTTTCTCTAAAAACTTAGATAATTCTAAAAATATTTTCCCATATTTTTAATTGTTATCTAATGAAAGACTAATGCAGCCAAGTTATTCTACTGTTACTAGAAGCCAGAACAATTGATGTATTTTTTTTAATTACATTTTCTCAGTGTTTTTTGCTGGTATAGAAATGCAATTAATGTTTGTATGTTGATTTTATATCCAACATCCTTGCTTAACTCTCTTCTTTATTCAAACACATTAGATCATTGCAGGTTTTTTACATATACAATAATATAATTGTGAAAAATCACACTTCTGTTTCCTCTTTTCAAATTCTTCTACTTTTTATTATGTTTTCTTGCCTTTTGGTACTGGCTAGGACTTTCAGTGCAATGTTCAATACAAGTGGTAAGAATAAACACTCTTGACGTGTCAATTTTTTTGCCATTAATTAACAGTTAATTTGAGGTTTCTTGTGGCTTTCACTTAACTGTTAAATAAATTATTCTTTTTCTAATTTTCTAGTTTTTTAAAAATCATGTAAATGTGTAGAATTCATAAAACACTCATCTACATCTATTCAAATAACTATATGATTTTGATTTTTTTCTTAATGTATTAATGCATTGAATTATAGTAAATGATGGCCTAATTTTTTTTTTTTTTTTTGCAACAGAGTTTCGCTCTGTTGCCCAGGCTGGAGTGCAGTGGCATGGTCTTGGCTCACTGCAACCTCCACCTCCCAGGTTCAAGCGATTCTCCTGCCTCAGCCTCCTGAGTAGCTGGGATTACAGGCACCTGCCCCCACGCCCAGCTAATTTTTTGTATTTTTAGTAGAGGCGGGGTTTCACCATGTTGCCCAGGCTGGTCTTGAACTCTTGACCTTGTGATCCACCCGCCTCAGCCTCCCAAAGTGCTGAGATTACAGGCATGAGCCACCACGCCCGGACTTGATGGTCTAAGGTTAAACTAATCTTGTATTAAAGAGATCTAACACAAGATCTGGTCATCACATATCATCTTTTTAATCCATTACAGGATGTTATTTGCTAATATTTTGTTTAGAACTTTTGCATCCATGTCCATAAGAGATATTGACCTATAATAACCATTTCTTGTACTGTTGTTCAACTATTGGTATCAGCATTTAGACTTCTAAGACAGAAACCATTGAAGAGTCTTATAACTCTAGAGGAAACATGCTTTTTATTTTAGATTCAGAAATTACATGTGCAGTACTGTTAAACGGATATAGTATATAATGCCGGGATTTGGTCTTCTACTGATCCCATCACCCAAAGAGTGAACATAATACCAAATAAGTTACGTTTCAATTGTTTTTCCCTCCTGTCATCCTCCTCCCTTTTGGAGTCCCCAGAATCTATTGTTTACATCTTTATGTCTGTATGTACCCATCGTTTATCTCCTACTTACAAGTGAGAATATGTGGTATTTGATTTTTTGTTTCTGCATTAATTCACTTAGGATGATGGCCCCCAGCTCCATCCGTGTTGCTGCAAAGGACGTGATTTCATTGTTTTTTATGGTTGCATAGTATTCCATGCTGTATATGTACCGTATTTGCTTTATCCAATCCACCATTGATGGGCACCTAGGTTGATTCCATGTCCTTGCCTTTGCAAATCGTGCTGTGATAAACATATGAGTGCAGGTGCCTTTTTGGTACAAATGATTTCTTTTCCTTTGGGTAGATACCCACTAATAGGATTGCTGGGTGGAATGGTAGTTTTTTGTTTAGTTCTTTGAGGAATTTCTAAACTGCTTTTCACAGGGGCTGAACTAAATTACATTCCCACCAACAGTGTATAAGCATTCCCTTTCTCCCCATTCTTGACAACATCTGTTATTTTTTACTTTTTAATAAGAGCCATTTTGACTGGTGTGAGATGCTAACTTATTGTGGTTTTAACTTGCATTTCTCTGATGATTAGTGATGTTGAGCATTTTTTCATATGCTTCTTGGCCATTTGTATGTCTTCTTTTGAGAATTGTCTGTTAGTGTCCTTTGCCAACTTTTTAATGGAGTTATTTGATTTTTTTCTTGTTGATTTAGGTTCCTTATAGATTCTGAATATTATTCCTTTGTGGAATTCATAGTTTGCAAATATTGTCTTCCATTCTGTAGGTTGTCCATTTACTCTATTGATAATTTATTTTGCCCTGCAGAAGTCCTTTACTTTAATTAGGTCCCAGTTGTACATTTTTGTCTTTGTTGCATTTGCTTTTGAGGTCTTAGTTATAAATTTTTGCCTAGGCCAGAAGAGTATTTCCTAGGTTTTGTTCTAATATTTTTTACAGATTGAAGTCTTACATTTACATCTTTAAATGTAAAACTTACATTTAAAGATTACATTACAAATGTAATCTTGAGCTAATTTTTTATATGGTGAGAGGTAGAAGTCCAGTTTCATTCTTCTGCATATGGCTAGCTGGTTTTTCCAGCATCATTTATTAAATAGGTTGTCCTTTCCCCATAGTTTATTTTTGTTGACTTTGTCAAAGACTAATTGGTTGTAGATATATACAGCTTTGTTTCTGGGTTCTCTAATTTGTTCCATTGGTCTATGTGTCTATCTTTTTTTTAACAAATACCATGCTGTTTTGTTTACTGTGGCCTTATAGTATAGTTTGAAGTTGGGTAATGTGGTGCCTCCACCTTTATTCTTTTTGCTTAGGATTGCTTTGGATGTTCAGGTTCTTCTCTTGTTTCATACAAATTTTGAATTGTTTTTTCTGATTCTGTAAAAAATGACATTGGCAGTTTGATAAAAATTGTGTTAAATCTGTAGATTGCTTTGGGCAGTATGGACATTTTAACAATATTGATTATTCTGTTCCATGAGAAGAGAATAATGTTTTTCTTTTTGTTTATGTCTTCTATGATTTCTTTCATCGGTGTTTTCTAGTTTTCCTTGTAGAGATATTTTACCTCCTTGGTTAAATGTACTCCTAGATATCTTTTGTGTATGTGTGGCTATTGTAAATGGGATTGTGTTCTTGATTTGGTTCTCAGCTTGAGCTTTGAACATTATTGGTATATAGGAATGCTATTGATTTTTGTACATTGATTTTGAATTCTGAAACTTTACTGAAGTCATTTATCAGGTACAGGAGTCTTTTGGAGGAGTCTTTAGAGTTTTGTAGGTATACAATTATATCATTAGCAAACAGAGATAATTTGACTTCCTCTTTTCCTATTTAGATATTTATTGCTTTCTCTTGCCTGATTGCTCTGATTAGGACTTCCAGTATGATGTTGAATAGGAGTGGTGAAAGTGGGTATTCTTGTCTTGTTCCAGTTCTTAGGGAGAATGCTTCCAACTTTTACCCATTCAGTATGATATTAGCTGTGGGTTTGTCATAGATGACTCTTACTATTTTAAGTTCCTTTGATGACTATTTTTTTGAGGGTTTTTATCATGAAGCAATGTTGAATTTTATCAGTGCTTTTTCTATGTCTACTGAGATGATCATATCGTTTTCATTTTTAATTCTGTTTATGTGGTGAATCACATTTATTGATTTGCATATATTAAACCATCCTTGCATCCTAGAAATAAAGTGCACTTGGCATGATGAATTATTTTTTTGATGTGTTATTGGATTCAGTTTGCTAGTATTTTGTTGAAGATTTCTGTGTCTATGTTCATCAGGAATATTGGCCTGTAGTTTTCCTTTTTTGTTGTGTCCTTGCCAGATTTTGGTATCAGGATGATGCTGCTTTCAAAGAATGAGTTAGAGAGGAATGCCCCCCTCCTCTCTTAGAATAGTTTCATTAGGATTGGTAGTAGTTGTTCTTTGTATGTCTGGTAGAATTCAGCTGTGAAGCTATTTGGTCCAAGGCTTTTTTTTAGTAAGTTTTTATTACTGATTCAGTTTTGTCACTTATTATTGGTTTGCTCAGGGTTTCAATTTCTCCCTCCCTCAATCTTTGGAGGTTGTGTGTTTCCAGGAATTTATTCATTTCCTGTAGATTCTCTAGTTTACATGCGTAGAGACATTCATAGTAGTCTCTGTGGGTCTTTCATATTTCTGTGAGATTACTTGTGATGCTGCCTTTGTCATTCTTGATTGTGATTATTTGGATCTTCTTTTCTTTCCCTAGCTGGTGGTCCATCAATCTTGCTTATCTATCAAAAAAACACTTTTCCTTTTGTTGATCCTTTGTAGGGGTTTTTTGGTCTCAATTTCATTTAGTTCTGCTCTGATTTTAGTGATTTCTTTTATTCTAGTTTTGGGTTTAATTTGTTCTTGTTTTTCTAGTTCCTTTAGGTGCAATGTTAGGTTGTTAATTGAGATCTAATTTCTTGATGTAGGCATTTAGTGCCACAGACTTTCCTCTTAACACTGTTTGGTCATATCCCAGAGGTTTTTTGTACATTACATCTCTATTTTCATTTGTTTTAATGAGTTTTTTTATTTATGCTTTAATTTCATTGTTTACCCAAAAGTCATTCGGAAGCAAGGTGTTTAGTTTTCATGTATAGAGGAAACATTTTAAAAAGCTATCTAGCAGAATGCTTCCTCATTCCTAGGGGACTCACTTCCTGGTTCCTCAACTGCTTCTGATGTTTCTTCTTATCTAAAAAAATAAAATACTGTGTACAATAATCTTTTAATTAAAGCATGGCATTATAGGTGCTGAGTGAAAGCCTGCCATTATTTGTTGCTGCTGTTGTTTAGCAGCTGATGCAGATATTCTGGTGACTCTACTGTGCTGCTTGATTACCCTGAATACATTATTTTTTTCCTCTGTGTTAATGGTATGTTATGTTTTTTACTGTTAAGTACTTATGTGAGAATAAGTGTAAGAAAATGATTGCTTATCAGTAGCAAATAAATTCAGAGTCAGGAATGATGGTAATGCCAAACAACCACAGATTGTCCATGTAGGTGCTGAGATAGTGACACCTTTGCTTTCTGAGGCTTCACTGTACACAAACTTTGTTTCATGCACAAATTATTCAAAGTGTTATATAAAACTACCTTCAGCCTATGTGTATAAGGTATATATAAAACATAAATGAATTTTGTATTTAGACTTGGGTATCATTTCCAAGATATCTCATTATGTACAGTCATGCATCGCTTAACAATGGAAATACATTCTAAGAAATGCATTGTTAGGCAATTTCTTTGTTGTGCAAATATTATAGAGCTTATACATACCTAGATGGCATAGCCTACTACACATATAGGCTACATGATATAACCTATTGCTCCTAGGCTACAAACCTGTACAACATGTTACTGTACTGAATACTTTAGGCAATTATAACAGATCATTAAATATGAGTATTACGATATGTTATTATAATCTTACAGGACCACCATTGTATATGTGGTCTATCATAGACCAAATAATGTTTATGTGGTGCCTGACTGAATACGCAAATATTCTAATACCTGAAAAAAATCTAAAATCTGAAACACCGCTGGTCTCAAATATTTTATATAGGGAATACTCAACCTCCACATTCAAATACTCCATGTATATCGCTAGTAAAACTTCCCCAAATTACCATACCCATGATAGTCCAGATTATCATTCAGAAAATACTCACTCTACTCTTTTCTATTGTGAGAAGACATACTTTCCCACCGTATTCTTGTTGGCTGGGCTTAGCCATGTGATTTGATTTGTCCAATGGAATGTCAGCAAATGGGACATGGGGAAAGGCTTAAAATGTGTCTGTGCAATGGGGCTTGTTTGCTTGGGCTCTTGCCATTGTCATGGGAAGAACTACTCATGCCTTGGGTAGCTAACTGGTACAAAATGAAAGTAGCAGGTGGGGCAGAAGCACTCTTGCTGACCCACAGGCACAAGGAAGAAGACGAGCCATCACAGGCAACCTGGACAATCTGAAGCAGGGCACCCAGGCTGACCTGCAGATTTGTGAGCAAGATAATAGACATTTATTATTACATGCCACTAAATTTGGGGATGGTTTATTATGCAGTGATAGCTGATTGATACAGGAATTTGTATCTAGAAGCAGGTGCTTATGTTAACAAAAACTTAAAATATATGGCTCAAGAAAACTTAAACGAAGCTGAAAAATGGTGACTTGTGCAGGTGATGGTGAAATCGTTGGTAAAATGTCTCTCATGATAATCTGTAAGACAGAAAGTGTACCAGATGAAATGGTACAGTTGAATTCTGAGGCAAAGTGTGGAATATGAGCTGGCTTCTGTTGACTGTGTGGAATAAGATACAAGAGAGTAATAAGTTCAGAAAAGAATTGGCTTGGGTACAAACAGAATTAAGAGGAAAAATAAAGAGCCTAAAAATTTCAGAACTAGAAGGGTTGGAAAACAAAACTCTTTCTTACCAAATCAAAATGTGACCCATATGACACAATTTCAGGGAAAAATCCAACCCAGGCTACTGTCAGTAAGATTTTAAACCTGTAACACTCTTTATTAAAACCCCTTAAAGGGGCCAGGCATGGTGGCTTATGCCTGTAATCTCAGCACTTTGGGAGGTCAAGGCGGGAGGATTGCTTGAGGCCAGGAGCTTGAGACCAGGAGCTTGAGACCAGCCTGGGCACAGTGAGACCCCCATCTCTACAAAAAATAAAAATAAAAATATTAGCTGGGCATGGTGACACAGGCCTGTAATCCCAGTTACTCAGGAGACTGAGGCAAGAAGATTGTTTAAGCCCAGGAATTTGAGTTTATAGTGAGCTATGATGCTGTGATTGGCAACTGCCCTTTAGTCTGGCCAACAGAGCAAGACCCCATCTATATATTTAAAAAAACACCTCTTGGCTGGGTGTGGTGGCTCACACCTGTAATCCCAGCACTTTGGGAGGCCCAGGTGGGTGGATCACTTAAGGCCAGGAGTTCGAGACCAGCATGGCCAACACTGTGAAACCCCCATCTCTGTTAAAATACAAAAATTAGCCGGGCTTGGTGGCACAAGCTACTCAGGAGGCTGAGAGACACAAGAATCGTGTAAGCCTGGGAGGTGGAGGTTGCAGTGAGCCGAGATCATGCCACTGCACTCCAGCCTGGGTGACAGAGCAGGCGCGGTGGTTCACGCCTGTAATTCCAGCACTTTGGGAAGCCGAGATGGGCAGATCACTTGAGGTCAGGAGTTTGAGACCAGCCTGGCCAACATGGTGAAACCCCATTTCTACTAAAAATACAAAAATTAGCTAGGCGTGGTTGCTCACACCTGTAATCCCAGCTACTCAGGAGGCTGAAGCAGAATAATCGCTTGAACTTGGGAGGCAGAGGTTGCAGTGAGCCTAGATCATGCCACTGCACTCCAGTCTGGGTGACAGAGTGAGACTCCATCTCAAAGAATAAATAAATAAAAATAAACAAATATATAAATAACAAAAAAAAAAAAAATAAAAAAACACCTCTCAAAGGATGAAGATGTTCTATATTAGAACTTTTATCTGGGCCAGGCGCAGTGGCTCACGCCTGTAATCCACACTTTGGGAGGCTGAGGTGGGTGGATCATGAGGTCAGGAGTTCAAGACCAGCCTGGCCAACATGGGGAAACCCCATCTCTACTAAAAATAAAAAAATTAGCCAGGCGTGGTGGCACATGCCTGTAATCCCAGCTACTTGGGAGGCTGAGGGACAGAATTGCTTGAACCTGAGCGGTGGAGGTTGCAGTGAGCTGAGATCGTGCCACTGCACTCCAGCCTGGCAACAGAGCAAGACTCCATTTCAAAAAAAAAAAAAAAAAAAAAAAAAGGTTATCTGGACAGAAGTGTCTCTAGAAAGTCTAATGATGCAGTTCTACAGAAGCCTGATGATCACAGAGTACTAAAAGCTAAGTAGGGGCGAAGGATGGGAAGAAAGGTGTTTCTCAAGAAGTATCGTTGTGATGATTTTTGGTACATACATTTGATTAAAATCAATTATAGAGAAAGACCTGGCAAACCGAATCCAGCAGCACATCAAGTGGGCGTCATCCCTGGGATGCAAGGCTGGTTCAATATACACAAATCAATAAATGTAATCCAGCATATAAACAGAACCAAAGACAAAAACCACATGATTATCTCGACAGATGCAGAAAAGGCCTTTGACAAAATTCAACAACCCTTCATGCTAAAAACTCTCAATAAATTAGGTATTGATGGGACATATCTCAAAATAATAAGAGCTATCTATGACAAACCCACAGCCAATATCATACTGAATGGGCAAAAACTGGAAGCATTCCCTTTGAAAACTCTCTCACCACTCCTATTCAACATAGTGTTGGAAGTTCTGGCCAAGGCAATTAGGCAGGAGAAGGAAATAAAGGGTATTCAATTAGGAAAAGAGGAAGTCAAATTGTCCCTGTTTGCAGATGACATGATTGTATATCTTGAAAACCCCATAGTCTCAGCCTGAAATCTCCTTAAGCTGATAAGCAACTTCAGCAAAGTCTCAGGATACAAAATCAATGTACAAAAATCTTTGTACATTCTTATACACCAACATTCTTATACAAGCATTCTTGTATAAGACAATACAATCTAAGACAAGCATTCTTATACACCAACAACAGACAAACAGCCAGATCATGAGTGAACTCCCATTCACAATTGCTTCAAAGAGAATAAAATACCTAGGAATCCACCTTACAAGGGATGTGAAGGACCTCTTCAAGGAGAACAACAAACCACTGCTCAATGAAATAAAAGAAGACACAAACAAATGGAAGAACATTCCATGCTCATGGGTAGGAAGAATCAACATCGTGAAAATGGCCATACTGCCCAAGGTAATTTATAGATTCAATGCCATCCCCATCAAGCTACCAATGACTTTCTTCACAGAATTGGAAAAAACTACTTTAAAGTTCGCATGGAACCAAAAAAGAGCCCGCATCGCCAAGTCAATCCTAAGCCAAAAGAACAAAGCTGGAGGCATCACGCTACCTGACTTCAAATTATACTACAAGGCTACAGTAACCAAAACAGCATGGTACTGGTACCAAAACAGAGATATAGATCAATGGAACAGAACAGAGCCCTCAGAAATAACGCCGCATAGCTACAACTATCTGATCTTTGACAAACCTGAGAAAAACAAGCAATGGGGAAAGGATTCCCTATTTAATAAATGGTGCTGGGAAAACTGGCTAGCCCTATGTAGAAAGCTGAAACTGGATCCCTTCCTTACACCTTATACAAAAATCAATTCAAGATGGATTAAAGACTTAAACGTTAGACCTAAAACCACACAAACCCTAGAAGAAAACCTAGGCATTACCATTCAGGACATAGGCACGGGCAAGGACTTCATGTCTAAAACACCAAAAGCAATGGCAACAAAAGCCAAAATTGACAAATGGGATCTAATTAAACTAAAGAGCTTCTGCACAGCAAAAGAAACTACCATCAGAGTGAACAGGCAAACCACAAAATGGGAGAAAATCTTCACAACCTACTGATCTGACAAAGGGCTAATATCCAGAATCTACAATGAACTCAAACAAATTTACAAGAAAAAAACAAACAACCCCATCAAAAAGTGGGTGAAGGACGTGAACAGACACTTCTCAAAAGAAGACATTTATGCAGCCAAAAAACACATGAAAAAATGCTCATCATCACTGGCCATCAGAGAAATGCAAATCGAAACCACAATGAGATATCATCTCACACCAGTTAGAATGGCAATCATTAAAAAGTCAGGAAACAACAGGTGCTGGAGAGGATGTGGAGAAATAGGAACACTTTTACACTGTTGGTGGGACTGTAAACTAGTTCAACCATTGTGGAAGTCAGTGTGGCGATTCCTCAGGGATCTAGAACTAGAAATACCATTTGACCCAGCCATTCCATTACTGGTATATACCCAAAGGACTATAAATCATGCTGCTATAAAGACACATGCACACGTATGTTTATTGCGGCACTATTCACAATAGCAAAGACTTGGAACCAACCCAAATGTCCAACAATGATAGACTGGATTAAGAAAATGTGGCACATATACACCATGGAATACTATGCAGCCATAAAAATGATGAGTTCATGTCCTTTGTAGGGACATGGATGAAATTGGAAATCATCTTTCTCAGTAAACTATCACAAGAACAAAAAGCCAAACACCGCATATTCTCACTCATAGGTGGGAATTGAACAATGAGAACAACACATGGACACAGGAAGGGGAACATCACACTCTGGGGACTGTTGTGGGGTTGGGGGAGGGGGGAGGGATAGCATTGGGAGATATACCTAATGCTAGATGATGAGTTAGTGGGTGCAGCGCACCAGCATGGCACATGTATACATATGTAACTAACCTGCACAATGTGCACATGTACCCTAAAACTTAAAGTATAATAATAATAAATAAATAAAAAAGAAAGACCATAATGTTTTTGAGAGAGTTGTATTGGCAAAAGTGTTACGAGCCTGGACTAAAATAATCTAAGACTGTGAAAGATATTATAAGATCTCTGGACCTCCAAATTTCTATAAGCAGGAAGCCAACTTAAATAGCTATTCAACTACCAAAAAGGGTATGTTCTCCCATACTATCCTCAGAAATGGCCAAAGAGCTGGATGGATAGAGAAGGAACTTCAAAATGGAGAAACCAAGAGCTAGGGACAACGGTGGACTAGAATATGATATTACAATCTCATGGGACCTGCCACTTTCCCAGGGGCCTAATTAATTAGGGCCTAATTGAAGGACATTTCTCACTCTCAAGGTAGGGGAAATTAGCAAAAACTCAGAATATTAAGGATCATTGGCTTCACCATTCCTTGTTCTTCCCCTTTTTAAACAGAGATGTGTATTGTAGTTGTGCTGTCCTTGTTCAACCGTTTAATGTTGGGTGTGTCATGGGCAATTAACTTGTCATTTTTTTGCACCTAGATTTTTAGGTTAAGAGGAGCATACCCAGTCTGACATAAATTGTAAGATCAGATATAAGATCTGATAAAAATTGTAAGGACTTTGAGCCTGTTTTATAATTTGCTGAGACTTTGTGGGATCTTGGTAAGGTATAAGTATATTTTATATGTGCAAGGGACCTGAATATTTATGAACAAGAGATCAGACTGGAACAGCTTGGATTATTGCTCAGCAGAGAATCACTACCCTCTGTGAGACTTCCTCAAGGCTTAATATGTGCCAGGACATTAGGACTTGACATCTGCTCTTCATCCACCACCATAAGAACAAGCCCCAGATAGCCCAATCACCCCAGATAAATAAGAAATATGTGGAGCAGAGCTGAAAAAGGCATGCTGGTGCAACCGTAGTGGGTTGGCTACCTGCTTATGCAGTTTATTTCTCCTTTAGTTCTTCTTGAGCGCAATCTTGGCTATACCACTTGCTTCTTATAATAATTGCTGCTACACCCACCCAACTTATAATGATTGCTGCTAGGTCCACCCAACTTTATGACTTGGGAGGTCTGGTTGATTCAGCTTATGAGGGGCAGTTCTGAATCTGTGGTCATTTAGTATCCCATGGTCCAGTGTTCCACAGCTACCAGGGCCCAATAGCCTACTAGGAAGTATTTTTCAAAAGGTACATGATGCTCTGCTGTAGATGTCATGGCCTAGCTCCAGAATCTCAAGGAACTGTATTGTGATTCTTCCCTTGGGGCTTGCCACGAACTCCACATTGCATCTTTTCCTACCATTGACACCTCTAACACCAAAAGATCTACTAGATGACAGAGTTCAAAAGGAGGCACTGTTCACACCACAGCTTGGACCTATTGCAGAGCCCCTTCCTGCTCCAGCTCCCACTTACAGTTGGCACCCTGTCCTATGACCTGGGATGTGACATGGAGAGGAATGTGTAGGTATGGAATATGTTACTTCTGGAAACTAAAAAGACCTACAGGGCCAGGAGCAGTGGCTCATGCCTGTAATCCTAGCACTTTGAGAGGGTGAGGCAGGTGGATTGCTTGAGCCCAGGAGTTCGAGACCAGCCTGGGCAACATGGCAAAACCCCATCTCTACAAAAAATACAAAAATTAGCTGGGCTTGGTGGCACATGCCTGTAGTTACAGCTACTCAGGAGGCTGAAGTGATAGGATCACTTGAGCCTGGGAGGTTGAGGTTGCAGAGAGCTATGATCATGCCACTGCACTCCAGCCTGGGTGAGAGAGTGAGACCCTTTCTCAAAAAACAAACAAACAAAAAAAAACTGTTTATTTGTGCTTTCTTATTTGTAGTTGGATGCAAGATACAGAATTTTTTTTTTTTATTTTTTTGCCTTGGACGGGATTCCTGGCAAGGAACCCCTGAAAACTTTTATGAAGTGGCAGTTTACTTTATCTTTGTAGAGTTCATCATCTATCCTCTGAAGCACATCATTGTATTAAGGCCCCCAGCAGAGTAGTCGCTTTAGCTTACCTTGTCCAATTAGCATGATATCACAGATGTACTGGATCAATATGATATCCTGCGGTATGTCCAGATGGTCCATATCTCTTTGAATTTTATTATCAACAAGCATGGCAGAGTTAACATAGCGCTGAGGTAAAATTGTAAAGAAAGGTTTTTGTTCATTCTATGTGAATGCAAGCAATTTTTGGTCCTCTTTTCTGATTCATAAAAATGTGTGTTTGCCCATTTAGTGGCTACAGTACAATACCCAGCATGGCAGATGTATTCAGGAATGTTACTTGGTTGAGTGGTAGTCTACAGTCATTTCAAGGATTTATCTGATTTATTCAGGGTTCATGGACAAATTAAGTGGAGCTAGGATAGGTACCACCAGTCCTACATCCTTTAGAGCTTTAAGAGCGACACTAATCTCTGCCATTGCCCTCTAGAATGTGATATTGTTCTTGCCCATGGGTAGAGGGGGTGGCAGTTTGGTGACAGTTTCAGAAAGTTCCACTTCGCATTCTGCACAGCAACAATTGTTACCCCACAAGCCAAGAATCCAGGGTGCAGGTTACTCCACTGGCACGTATTTTAATCCCAGTTATGCTCTTGGAGACTCAAGAAATGGACCCACTGCAAGCCTGATTTAATCCTGTTTCCATTTATTTCCTGGTTCCTGTATGCTCCATTCTAATATGGGGGCCAGGATTATACTCTGGATCATTGGGTATCAATGTCAATGCATTTTCTGTGTCCAATAGTCATCAAAATGAGTATTCCCTTTTCTCCCCCAGTGTATAGTCATCCAAGTAAGTGGTCAAATGTCCCTTTGGAAAAGACTCCTGGAGGAATCTTTGCAGTATATGCTTGCTGTGACATTATATGATTCTTACTCCAACTCTTAACTCAATAGGTTCTGACGTGAAAGTTGGGTTAGGCCTAGAAATTGAGCAACAGATCATGATATTTTATTAGTGCAACTAGCATCAGCTTTCTGCTTTTCCACTCTCACCCTGTTTTAATCATATATATTCAGAAACATCTTTCTTGGCTTCCCATCTGTCGTGCCCTTCAGCTCTCAGGTATAATCAACCATCCTCTTAATTCTCCATAAGTGACCCTCACTTTTGGATCCTGTGTTTGCTTCTCAGCTGTATCTAATCATC
Organism: Gorilla gorilla gorilla; assembly: GCF_029281585.2. Classification (NCBI taxonomy): domain Eukaryota; kingdom Metazoa; phylum Chordata; class Mammalia; order Primates; family Hominidae; genus Gorilla; species Gorilla gorilla. The sequence continues at coordinate 47,492,326 of NC_073224.2, read as the reverse complement.
CACTGCAGGTGATAATGACCTCTTTTTAAGCTACTAATAAAGCTGTCTGGCCAACATGCTTAATTTTTAGCTGTTTGTTAACTACCCTGTTTCTCTTTATCACACTGTAGAGGGTCAAGGCAACTTAGTAATAATGAGTCAATCCCACTGTCCCGTGTGCATTGTCCCATGCACCTTTCCAATTTCTGAGTCTTCACATTAGGAAGGGCATTCCTTCCACTGGGACATTTTCCAGGTCCACAACTGTTGAAAGTTTTACCAATTGGGCTGCCACCTTATGCTAAGAACTGTCCATGAACCACATACCATAGCCAGATGGTGGTCAGAGATTCAGTTTCCAAACCCCATCTTGCCACTTGCCTTCTTGGTCCAGTTCTGGTGACAACTGTGTCAGTTTGGATTCTCAAAGATGCAGATATCAAGACGGTGTAAGAAAGGCAAGCAAATCACTGGGGATAATACCTATGAAAAATATAGGAGCAAAGGAGCAGGAGTCAGCAGGGGTGACCTTCAGACTGCAATGCAAATCCATCATCCCTGAAAGGATAGAAGGAAGGAAGGAGGATGTGGTGGGAAGAGCCTCAGAAGACTGCCATGGAGCTCTGAAAAAGTTTTGGCCATATGCATGTTGGGCAGAAATGGCAAAGTCTTATTCCCGTGCCTACATATGTACCCTTATGCTCAGTTATTGGCTGTAGCCAATGGAGGAGTGTATCTCCTCAGCTCAAATACCATGCAAGGGATAATTTCCCCTTTTTAAGCCACCAGAGAACCCTTTGGCCAACATGCTGCAGCTGGAGACTGTTGGCTCACGGCATTCGTTGTGAAAGCTTCCCTCTTATGAGATGATCTGAGCAGTGCCTGTTCTCCTAGAGGATAGCAGCAGCCATTCTCCTGCAGAACAGGCCCAGAGAGCTTTCCAGTCCATTCATATCAACAGAATCAAATATATATATCAATCTTGCTATGTTTATTGTAGGCCTACTATGTGTCAAATAGACTTGGTTCACAGTGATACAAAAACGACTAATGCATTATCTGCTTTGTCACTCAGAGCCTGCAGAGAACTAAGACACATAAAATATTATATATGGCACAATGCTTGGGCACAGTTGCTCATGCCTATAGTCCCAGCTACTCGGGAGGCTGAGGTGGGAGGATCACTTGAGCCCAGAAATTAAAGGTTGCAGTGAGTTATAATTATGCCACTGAGCTCCAGCCTGGATGACAGAGTGAGACCCTGTCTCAGAAAGAAAGAAATAAGTTGTTGAAATTAGTGCAGTGCAAGTATGTATAATGGTCTTAGGAGCACAAATAAGAGCTTGATTCTTTCTGCCTTGACCAGTCAGGGAAGGCTTCATAGAGAGGGGGTGATCAAAAGAAGAGCAAGAGTTTGTCCAGCAGGTCATAGGGCCAGGGCATTACAGGCAGAGGAAACTGTGTCCTCAGAGCGCCTAACACACTCATTTAGCTATGGTAGGAGCCCAATGACTACATGCTGAAATAAGCATGGTGCTCAAAGTGGGAATCTTTAAGCTGCCAGCTACAGAAACTAACTCAAGTACAGTGAGGCATTTTAAGGGTCCCTAGAAATCTCATTGTGTCTAAACACCAAAAATTTAAAAATACGTACAGCTGGGTCCCATGGGAATTTTAACTGAGTACTGGAAAAGCATCTGAACTGAAGCCCTTTCCGCATCTCTGTGTCCCACAGCAGCCATGTGCCTCTGCTCTCCTCAGCACGTCTGCTCCATGTCTCTCTACAAACTGGATCTATCACTTCTCAGCTGTCTACGACTCAACCCAGTCATCTCTCTCTCTCCTAGTCTACATGACCTTCTAGCTCCAGCACTCTCTATAAGTTAAAAACAGATGCTACATTCTATGTGTCTCACTGTAGTGATGTGTGCAACTTACTTTCACATGCATTAAAAAATAAGATATATTGATGGATCACTAGAAGAATGGCTAGAGAGATAGATATGTAATAAAATAAATGGTGAAATGTTAATCATTGAATCCTATGGTGGCTTTATAAGTATTTAATGTGTAATTTTTTCAAATTTTCTAAATGTTTCATAACAAAATGATGGGGGGAAGCAAACAAATTCTCAAGAGGGGGAATCTGATTGGTCCAGGTTATCTCCGTGCTGGGCCATATGAGTCCTAGGTTAGGTAATGAGTTGGCTGGCTACCTTTTAATCAGGTTCAAATCAGGTTTGAGTCCTGGTTCAGTCAGCCATGGCTCTGGGGACAAGAAGTTCCATGATACAGCAGGCTGCTTCTGCAACAGGCTGTGTGTGAGGCTAACACTGTGAAACATGCCTCCATACCAGGTTTAATGGAAATAAGGGAAAAAATAAACAGAGGAACTAGATTTCTACCATACTCAGGATGAGAACACTGTATCTGTGTATGTAAACCTTTGGGGGGAAGAGGAAAGGAAAAACTATACAGTTACTCTAAAAAGGGAGTCTGCTGCTCAGAAAAGGGAGTCTCTGCCCCTTCTTTTGCTCACCTCCTCTGACCTTCATGCCACCAAAAATTCTGTCACCTAGAGGGAATGCATTTCCAGTCTCAGCAACAGGCAGATTGGTATTATCTGCCAGGAAGTGGTGAGTTTTGATTTAAGGATCTCTTAGGTAAGGAATAGAATGAAATGCAAGCAAGGCCAGGGTGAGGACAGAGAAGGTCAGGATGCAGGAGAAACATATAGAATAAAACAATTTTTATCCACTGACAAAATATAGATGGTGAACTCAGAAGTTTTCCGCCATAATAAACAAGAAGAAGAAGTACAAGGAGTGGACATATAACTTTATGACCTGCGAAATTGAATTGCCTCTTACAGATTTTTACTTTTTGCTGGACAATGAAGAACTTCATCATCTCAGGCAAGGATGGGTCATAAAAGCCACTGGAAGGAGAGGAATCAGCCCTGTCTGATTAGAATCCGGGAGGTCTTGGTTTGCAGGCCATGCTTTATATATCTGAGCTTCACCCAGTGGAAGCTCTGAGCTCTGTGAATTACAGTGCTTCACAGCCACAAAAGCCCTGTCTCACCCATCATAAATACCAGGGAAAGACAAGGCCACCCTCTAAAATCGGTAGCCTGAGAGAGATAGCAAGCCCAGACACAACAACAGGGCACAGAAGACAGCTGCGGAGCCCCCACTAGTGATGGCAGCTGGACCCAGGCCTGTAGCTAATTAAGATTTGAGATCCCACTAAAGGGAGATTCCTTCACTCACCCCGACCTACCATGGGCTATATTGAGTAATACAACTTATCATATGAACACAGCTCACCTTACAAAAGACAAAACACATCATCTTCTATATCTATCCTAGATAGGAAAGAAATGAAGTAGACATGAGAGAGTCAGAAAAGATTTGGTCCTTGTACAGTCCTGCCAATTACTGGAATTTGAATTCAAGCTCCGAATTACTCAGTTCTACTTACTTTATTTTCTAAACATTTTTTGAAGCTTTCACCTCTTCTCTGTCTCCTTTGCCCCTTCTCTGTCCCCTTTGCCCCTTCTCTGTCCCTGCCAGCCCTGTCCTGGTCTTTCAGATGGATTATAGTGGCTGACCAACTATCTTCCCTGGCTCCAGTAGGGTTTCCTCCAAGCCATATTCTGTAAACTGTTAGCAGAAGATGTTTGGAAGGAAAACCTGGTGAAGGCTCTACCCTTCAGTGGAGCTTCACATCTTTCAGTGAATTCCATTTTCCTGAAGATAAAGTTCAAATTGGTTGACTTGACATTCATGGTCTTCTGTAACCTCCTCATAGAAACCATCGTGTATCCTTAGGGTGGGCTGAGTTCCCTGCATCTGTGCTTCCAGACCCCCCTGGGTATAATGCTGATATTGCAATAGTATAACAGGAGATGCTTTTCTCTTGTGTGATGTAAGGTTGCAAAGTTTGGTTATTGTTCTCTATTAGGATGGAAGGAGATGATACATGACTGAAGAGACAGATGAAGCCCAGTTGAGGGATTGACCTGGACTCACTATGGATGGAAATAAATCTGTGTAACTGTCCAAAGCCTCTTCTCCAATTTCTAACCAGACAACTGGGTCCAACCTGCCTCACAGACTTTACTATTCTAAAAGATATTTTTTGTCGTTTTCTAAAAACTGCCCCCAGGCAATGGAATTTGGATGGAATTTGGGTTCCTTGAGGCTGGGAATACAACGGGGAATCTCTCCCTGGATCTACAGGAAATATAGGGAGGTTTAATCAGTCTAGAAAGGGAAGAATTGGAAATGACAGGACATCAGGATAAATAGAAGGGAAGGTCAAGACCTGAGGGACCAGAGGCTGGAACAAAAATCACACATCAGGAACAAATTTGATAGGAAGGTACGGGTGGCAACTAGAGGGTGGCTTGAACAACAGGCTCAGAAGCCAAATGGCAGTTGTATCTTAGTTTTAAGTGTAAATGAATACGTGACAGGGAAGACTGAGGGCATCTTTAAAAACTATGACAAAACAAACAATACTTTAGGAAAGGCAAAACATTTCAGGGTCTTGCAATGAGGACCCCACTCTAAAAGAATTAAATTTATCATGAAATTAGTGAACCTAAAGCTTCAGGGCCTTTCACGTGCATGGCTCCCTTTTAAGGCTCTAAATATAATTTTTATTTGTAATTTTATAGTATTTGTCTTGTATTACCTTCAGGCCCCACAAAATCTGTAACACCTCTACCTTTTAGCATTGCCAAGCTAGGTAATTTAATAAGGTTAGCCAGAGTTTTCTATGTCAAGCATACAAGTATTACTCTCATCAGAGTATGTCTTGAGGTAGGAGTCAATAAACCCTTAACCGAAACTGCCAAGCACAAAGGAGCTTGTATGTCTAAGCAAAGGCAAGGAAACCGGAAGAATATCAGGATCCAGGAATGCCCTTTCTAGCCTCCACTGAGTAACGGTCATCAAATAGCTCACCTAGTAACATCACTTGAGAATCAGAGCTTATAAGGCAGGGAAAAAGGAATTAGGTGTATGAAAACCAGAGTGATACAACTAAGGAAGTATCTGTGTGTGTGCGCACACGTGTGTGTGTGACAGAGAGAAAAAGAGGAGAGAAAGGGAAGAAAGGAGACGGGAAATGAAAGAGATAAAGTAAGATATAGAGACAGTGAACATATATGGAAATAGAGGGTTCAGAAGGAGAAAGACAAAAGGATAAAGTCAGTTTAATTTTAAAACTATGAACTGCACCTGCCAAATAAATTTCTCCTTCCCTTCAGTGAAGAGCAGAGTAGAATAAAAACCAATATCTCGAAAATTCAAAGAGATGGAAAAACAAAACTTAATAACAATTCAGTAATAGAACAACCAGTTCTTGTCGGTCTGGGTCACTGAGGTGTCAGTCCAGACACATCAAGCAGCAGCAGGCAAGGAAGGGAACCCCATCCAAGGCATATGTGTGTATGTAAAATCAGCCTGAAATATACTTAGAGTTACATGGCTACCTTACATGTGTGATTTGAGATTTGAGAAATACCAGAGAGACACTCCAGAGCAAATACATTTCCCTCAATCAGCTAAGAGGCTGCCTGAAATTCCATTATTAGAGCAGAACATTGGAGGTTAAACACACTTTTCATGTGGTCTTCATTCAAATGGCAAATGCCCTTGATAAGGTCAACACAATAAATTATCAGCACCGTTCCATAAATTAGGACATTTACATTCTTACAGTGATTGGAGGGCTAAATTATCCTGAAAGCCCAGGGAAGCCCGAGATGAGTTAGAAATTCAAACCAAGCTTCTGAACTTCTTGCCTCCCACATGTATGTCGCCCACTCCCCACACACGCGCTATTAGAATAGTTTTGTTCCCAGGCTGCCACACAGACCTTACTATTCTAAAAGCTATTCAGTGAAACTAGTCCTGGGGCATTAGCAAAACTGGCACTGATAGAACACCCAGGCAGCCCCAGGTGCCTGGTGATGGAGCTGCCACCCTCACATTCTCATCCATGAGGAGCTGCTGAAGCCTGTCCATGCTGCTCTTGGGTTGGCAGCCACTGGAAAATTGACAAAGGAGTGAAAATCAAAAGGCAAAGTCTCGTTTTCATTTGAGCATTAGGAGAGCAAATGAAAAAGATGAGAATCAAAAGGGTTTTTATTCAAGATGCTTGGTTTTGAGGAGGAGAAAAATATGGGATATCTTCGTCCCCTTTCCAGCTCAGTGATGGTGAAAATAAAGCTCCAGGATGATCTATAATGTAAAAGTTGGGAGATGACTTTGTTTTGAGGGAAAAACAGCTCTGGAACTTATAAATGTCAGGCAGTCTCACAGATTGCTCACAGGAGAGGAAGCCTTGGCAACAACATTGCTCAGTGCTTGACAGAATTAATGGCCAGGGAGGAGGAGGATGTACACTTGTAGACCTGACAGGATCCTTCATCAAACACAGGACCACCATGTGGAGGAGTGAGCAGCAAGGGAGGAGCCCCGTGCTGTGGGAAAGAGGAAATTCAGCACAGCAGGCAACATACCAATTGGCTTTGTGGTTGTAGGAAATTGTGGGTACCCCATGAAAAAGGAGACCAAGGAAGGAGAGGAAGTATATATCACTACAAAAAAAATAGTGTTTGACTCACTGACTCTCATAGTGGAAAGGAATTTTTTATCGTTGGCCAATCTCGATTCTACAAATAAAATCTAAGCAAATGACAACATCTAACAGGTAGTGAGCACCTACTATTGTACCAAGTGATCAAATACACAAGATACATAAATTCTCCCCTTCAATCTTCATCATGCTTCTTCTTATAATAGGTGTTATTATCAGAATTTTACAGAACGCTAAACTGTAAACAGAGTTTAAAGGGCTTAAGTAGCTTGTCATTCAGTTAATAAGTTGTAGACCCATGTTGGTCCAGCATCTGCACTTCTAACCTCTGTGCCTTCAGGTCCAAAGAGGCACAGAAATTTGTGCCACAGTTAGTTGGGGGCTGAGCAAACCCCAAAATTCAATTCTCTCAATCCCAAATATAGAGCCCTTAAATCACCAATACCTATTGCTCCCTCCTGAGCCAGGATGAACAAAGTCTCAGTTATGTCTCCCAGGTGCTCACGAGACAGCACAAACCAGGCAGATAATTAGTACTGAGCTATCGACTCACTCAGATTTGCCTGGGAATCAGCCAGATGTCTGAGGGAAATAGATATTTGCTTGTATTGGTAAGAGAAGATTTTGACATCTGAGAAAAGGTGTTGTGATTCATAATGCAGGATAGCAACACATCATTGAAGCTTGGACACCTATCAGAAACAGGGTATTTGAATTTTCACTTGGAAAAGTGCAGTTAGGGTGATTTTTACTCAGGGAGCACATTTTCTGAATGATTGGCTATAAAAGGCTTCGGGTTAAGGGAGACCTTGAGAAGTTATTTAGCCCATTGCCCTTCCTCCAGGCAGGATGGCATTTAAACTATCTTTGGGAAGTGATTTGTTTTCTTTTAAAAATAAAAATAACAACAAGGACTGCTGCAGTCCTCTCGTGTTAAAAAGTTTCGCTCATCCCCAGGGCCAAAAAACGTTCTCCTGAATATCTAAGCCAAGGCTTTCTTTCTTTATTTCTTTCTTTTTTCATTTTTCTTTCTTTCATTCTTTCTTTTTTGATAGAGTCTCGCTGTCACCAGGCTGGAGTGCAGTGGCCTGATCTCGGCTCACTGCAACCTCCGCCTCCTGGGTTCAAGCAATTCTTTGCCTCAGCCCCAGCTAATTTTTTTATTTTTAGTAGATATGGGGTTTCACCATCTTGGCCAGGCTGGTCTTGAACTCCTGACCTCATGATCCACCCGCCTCGGCCTCCCAAAGTGCTGAGATTACAGGTGTGAGACACTGCACCTGGCCTAACCCAAGACTTTCTAAAGACATACAAACCTATGTCCTCTTCTCTATTTTACCAAGTTCTCTCCTGGGATGAACATGATGTATACAGCATAGTTCCTAGGACTGGGCATCTACCCGGCCTTGGTCCTCATTATGGTAGAAAAACATTCAGCCATCTCTGATATATGTGATATATGTGGTTTGTGTGGGTGGGATGAATAGCCTACTTAGTGGGCCACAGGAGTATGAGGTGTGATCCGCAAAAGTGAAAATGGTCTTTAACTAGAAACTTCTCATTAACCCCAAATCAATAAAGAATAAATCTAGGCCTCCCACTGGAGGGTCATAGAAAAATCCCAAAATTCCTGAAATAGAATTGTGGTGGGCTTAGGAAACAGTGTTGAGAAAGACCAAGCACGGGTTTGGGGATGGATTTTGTAAGAAAGAACAGATAAGCAAGTTTCTGGCTAGATTATAAACAAAACTAGAACCTAAAAATCTTTGGGAGACTGCCAGGTCTGATGTTCCAGTTGTAAACTAGACATATGAATGCATTTCATTCATGCATACATTTTGGCGTATAGCTTCCCATAATAGCTGAACTCCATGATAAATTCCAATTTTGTCTAGGTTAAGTCAGGGAGGAGAAGAAGTCTTTCTTAGGTTAGGAAAAGTTTCCTTGCACAATGGAGATAGGTTATTGGGAGAGGGACAATGCATACAACAGACTTCCAGTGACTGAGTGGGTAGCTATGGGGTTGGTAAGTCAGACTTGAGACCTAGGCATGTCCAGGGTATATAGAGGTTGGGTACTCAAGAAGCATCTTTTTCCTTTACTTTAGTGAGTGGAAGCAGAGTTTCCACTTTTAACACGTGTCTCTCAGAGCGACAGAAGGATACCAAGAGACAATGCTGTGAATATGCTTTTCTGTAATAACATAAAGAACAGCTGACAGAGACAAGCAAACATGTGGAGACTAAGGTAGTGCAGAATGTTTCAACCAGAGTCTGGGCTGTGATTCTAGTTGGATCACCTCTTCTGATCTTGTCTCTCCACTCTCAACTGGCAGTCCCATTTATGTGCATGGCTTCCAAAACCATCCATGTGTCAATAATTCTTGAATTTCTATCCTTGTTCCAGACCTTTCAAATGAACTTCAGGCTCATAGAGCCAAATCTCTACTCATTCTCTCCACTGAGTTCACACACACACACACACAACAACACAACACAACCAACTCAGAACTCAGGACAAAGAATACTCTTGGCAATCAGACAGAATCAGATTTTTGAGTTAGGGCACTATCATTTATTGTCATCAGTTTCCTTAGGTAAGCCACCTAGTTTTTCCAAATGTAAAATCAGTGTTTTGGTAAGAATCCAATTAGATAATATTGTAAAGTGCAATGCTATCTCATGCCTGGCATATGTAAATAACATATTTCTACATATTGGATGCTTGTTGACTAATGAGAGGATGGGTGGGTGGGTGGATGGGTGGATGGATGGAGGGATGGATAGAAATGGAGATTCCGTGAGCCATAATTACTAAGGTCACACATGATCATAGTGGACAGATAAAGATATGCAATAAAAGAAGCATGGAAAAAACAAAGAGCACTTCTGTTTACTAGATGAAGACCTGGAATGCTGAATGGAATGGAAGAGATTCTATAAAGAACAGAAAAGAATGAAACACCTTTTGGACAACACAGTTTTCTAAAGCTGCTAAGATCTGATTGTGACACTTCATTCAGTTCATTAGCTGGGGAAAGGCTGGCCACTGCTGGATGAGTTGTGAGACTGACCAAGAATTGTTAAAATGGCAGGTGGCAAGTATGGAGAGGGTATAAGGCCAATGTATGTCTTTGCCCAAGATACCTGCCATCTGTGAACATATTCTACATCAATAGCAGATGTAGATGGCAAATGTGGCCTTTAGCTGAGAGAAAAATCTTAGATACAACTGGAACATCAGACCTGGAAGTCCCCCAAAGTCAAAACTTTGAACATATCACCAAGATTAAAACTTTTAAATAAAATTTTCCCTAAAGTGTTTCACTATAAAGAATCTTTACGTCTGAGGTAAATGGTGCTTCAAGGATTTAGTCATCTCTAAAAAGCAGTGAAGAAAGGAAATTTTTTAGAGTGAAAAACTTGCCTTGTCTTGATTGTAGTGGTGGTTTATACAATTGTATATGATTATAAAACTTCACCAAAATGTGTCCCTAAAATAAATAAATCTTATTGCATGTAATACCTCAAAAGCAGGAGAAAAGTGGAAGAATCCACAAGTAAATCAAATATTTACCTACCCCAATGACTAGCCAGACAGTAACTCAGTAAGAATAAAGATTTTGGGTTCTTGTAACAGAAGACTGGGTGAGGTGAGAGGTGGGGAATGATAATGGAAGAAGCTGACTTATTTTGAGATAAACATATTAAAAAAAGAAAATTCTAGTAGTCACAATTAGCTGTAATAGGTCTAAAAGAATGAACTGGCTGGAGACACGGGATAATAGCCAACACCCTGTGGGATCCCAACAAGCTGTGGGATTTCTTGTTTCCTACAGTTAAGATCAGACCCTCTAACAGAATCATATTTATTCACATAAGAAAATAAAATGGAAATTTGGGGGGAAATTTGCTAGAGCTAAGGAGCAGGCTCTGAGTCTCAGAGAGAGACCCTTTAAAGGGCCAGCGGCAGGAATTATACCTCCTCCCATGAATGAGGAAAACTACCTCAATTCCAGAAGAAATATAGCCCCTTGAGGCAAGAAGATATGGAAGCATCAGCCAAATATGTGTGTACTCTGGTAAAATCAGACAGCAGACATATTTGGGCTCAGTGTGTCTCTGAACCACTATTTCCTGCATAGCCAGTGAAGCCCTGAAAACAGCTGCTTCCCCGGAATTGATGGTAGGCATGGTACGGAGCAGGGTCTCAGGCACCAGAGAGGGTCAGAGTAGCCACAGAGTGGAGCAAGGTCAATGGTAGTGGGAGAGTCTACAGAGAGAAACCAGTGTCATTTGGACACAGGAGATCACCCCCGGAAAGGGAAAGGAGAGGGATGAAATGGAGACAATGTGGAAAAACTTATGACTCCACACAGCAGGTATCACTTATTGAGTTCATCCTAGTCAGGATCAAGATTAGACAGTGACTCATGTAAACGAAACAAACAAGAATCTAAAATGTAGATCAAACTGCAATTCATGTATTTGGAATGAGAATACCGTTTGCTAAGTGAACAGAATACTGGAATACAATATTTAGAGCTCTCCCAGGCAGCAGAAAACTTGGAAGCAAAATTCCTCACCACAGCATTGCTTTGATGAGCATAGTGGGAAGTGGGTGGCCTTGAAGGGTGGCTCCTAGAGGCCGCAGGAAATCCTGATGTACTACACCTGTCCCACATGAGTTCAACTCCCCAGGGGCCTGAATGCTCATTTCCTTCACACCCAGACTCTGTGTCCTCTGGGTGTGTGAGATGAACGATGACCAGTTTTGGTCCTTTGGTGTCCTTTTTTCAGCTTCATGAAGACCCACTTGTTAAATGTGCCACATACTATACTAACCACTGCAGACATTACCTCATTAATCAGCACACAACTCCAATGACTTACCAGTTATCTCCATTTCAGTGATGAAGAAACTGATTTCCATAGAGGATACGTGGTTCACAAAGTCACCTGAGGCAGGGATTTAAATTCAGATCTGTATTCCTGAGATCACGCTTTTCAGCACCATGCTGTGATCTCTTCAGGAAGGAACTGATTGATTTCATCAGGTTTTACTGTTAAGTTAATCGCATTCAAGGCCAGCCCTTCCAAAGCCTCCCTCCCATTACTAGCCCCATATCACTCAGCTGTCCATTTACAAAATGTCTTTCTGGTTTCTTCTAAAAAATGAAGAATCATGTGCGTCATATACAGGTTTTGCTACTTTAACTCTCAGAGGAGAATCATACTTTTAAGATTTGGTAGGGAAATTTGAGGAATATTGAGAAAACGTTGTCCTGTGTGACAAGCAAAAATGTCTTTTGATTCAAGGACACAGAGGTTAAGATGAGAGCGGTTTCCTGCAGACAATCAGTAAAGCCCATGCAGCAGGCTTCATGACCCCTACTTTGAAATGCTCTGCCCTTTGCAACTGAGACTGAACATGAAGCTTTTACTGGATCTAATGCATTCTTCTTGGGTAGGGATGACAACATCTAGCTGGGCAGAGCAGATGCACAAGGACATAACATGCCTGTTTCTAAGGATCTAAGGAGCATACAGAATTGGATAAGAGTGAACTGCAACAGGATTAACGACAGCAACAGGATTACACACTCTAGCCCTAGGGAGGCAAAAAGACAGAAAGAAAAAGTTTAATCTTTCCTAGTATCAATAATACCTCCTCTTCAAGTTCACAGGTTGTAACCAACTCCTATCTGCCATGTTCTATTATCACTCCTTCAACAGCTCTTCCCCTTGCAAAAGTCTATCTGATTATTTTAATTCAGTTTGTAATCATTCAAAAATTGTTTACCTACTATCTTCCAGATTCTAAGGAAACATATGTGAAAAAACATGTAACTTACCTGTGTTCATTGTTGTTATATTCCCCCAATTACTTTGTTCTTTTGTTCCTTTATGATTGTTTCATGGAGCTTGGGTAACTGGAGAGAGAAATGTGTCATCAACTAACCATATATACTCAGAAGTTCTATGATCAGGCTAAGGGTTTACTTATCTCTCTTGGATACAGGAATATCTGAGAGTACAATGGGGTTACATGAATAAAAATGTCAGCCTAACATTCCCAAACTAATGGACTAGAAGCAAGGCTTAATGGGACTTTAAAAGATATGATTATGGTTTATACAAACCCTTCCCAGTAGAAGTAGGCTATAATATTCTCACTCTACTTTTTAGTCATGAGAAACATTTCAACCTTACTCAGGGTTGTCTCCCATTGATTTGATACTTGAGGAGTTGCCCAAAAGTTCTCTTCCCTTTGCAGAAAGGCATCCCCATTGCCTATAAAGTAAAGTCCAAATTCTTCAGCGTGGTATCCTAAGCCCTTCCTGATTTTTCTGCCAACAACATTTTAGCCAGTCTCCTGGAACATCCCCCCAATCATTGACATCACATTTCACTGCTTCTCCCACACCAAACATTTTATTATATTTATGCCGGCTCATGCTGTTTCCTCAACCTGAAATATACTCCACTCCCTTATCTTATATAGTCCCACAAATAAGCTCATTGTTATTTTCTCTCTGTAGCCTTCCTTGATCCTTGGTCAAAAGCATTTCTTCTTTCTGATGTATGCCTACAACACCTCTTCGCACTTCTGTTTAGGACGTTATGTTGGCTTGCCTTGTAGTTGACTACTAACATCTGTTTCTCATTCCATTATTTGAAAGCTTCTTGAAGGCAGATAGGAATATAATATGTAAGGTAGGCATTAAATAGATGTTTATTTGTTTAAATCAGTTTCTTAAAGAGATAAACATATTTGTCATGGAAAACAGATTAATTATAAAGTCAAAGTTGGAAAATACAGAGAGTTGATAGTGGAGAAGTTCACTCCACCCAGGAACCAGTGACATCAAATTGTGCAGCAAAATTGTTGGACTTCAATAATCTGACAAATGCCCTCCCTCAGCTTTGTGTGCCTGGTGAGAATTCTCTCCTCTGAAGCATCACTTCTTCTGGTGATAACCCAGAGCAGACATAGCTGTCCCTACCTTACACTCCCAAAACATTTTGAACAAAAGTATATTTGATAAACACTCATGCTGTGTTGTAATGCCTTCTTTGCCTCTATCACTGGAATATGAGCTTTATTTTTTTCTAATAGGATTTCATAGGCACAGAATTGGATTAATTATAATTTCTGGTTTATCACTAGACTCTGTGTAATCCCACCTTTCAATGTTTTTGTTGTTAAATAAAGTCTTATGTGGCTAGTAATGTGCTAGGGTCTGGGAATCTGAAGAGAATAAAACACATTCCCTGTCCTCAATGAGTTTAGTTAATGCCTTCTCTTCTTTGTATCTTCAGCCCTTAGCTTAATGCCCGGCACATGGTACATGCCCCCTATAATATATGTTTCCTCTGCCTGATTCTTGAATTTAGAGAGCCCCTGAGTTTAGTTTTTATAATGCTTATCTTCCCTATCAACATACTCCTGAAATTCTCATCTAGCCCTAAAGCTATAAGTACTATCCCAAACACATATTCTCAGTTTCAGTCTACACCATAAACTTAACTTATACATCCAACTTCCTCCGTGAAATCTCCACCAGGATATCTCATAGGCATCTCACACTTAAAGGGTCTAAAACAGAGTTCTTGACCCAGTCCCAGTCTGCCTGCCACCAAACCTGCTTCTCCTCCATGGTCTCCTGTTTTGTAGATTTAGCTCAAGCTAAGTTCCCTGCATTCATCCTTGGCTCTTCTTTTTGTCTAACATCCCCACAGTTAGTTCATCAGAAATATTGATGGTTTTACCCCATAAAATATTTGTTTGCTCATTGTTGAGTCTTCCACTAGGGATAAGTTTAGTGAGGCTAGACATTTTGTCCATTTTGTTAATTCAAGTACCCCTAGCACTTAGCATATGGCAGGAACTCAATAAACATTGGTTGAATAAAATTTAAACAAATATTTGTGAAAGAAAGAACAAATAAATGCATGGGATCTCAGACCTGCCCTCTAGATAAATAAATTTAGGGAACAGCAGTTACCATGTTTTTCATTTGGAATGAGCCAACAATGTTGTTTTCAGTTAATACTTTAGAACGCAGAAATCAAACATGGAATACTTCTATAATAAAAAAGAAAAATTGTTTTTAAATTTGTCCATCTCATAAAAAAGTAAGCTATGTCAGAAGCATTTTGTCCAGAAGATAGAAGATGTCATAAATGGATAAAACTTCTCTGACTAAATATTCTAATCAAATACTGGCTTCTGCTATAAAATAAAATACTACTCATTCCAACAAAACTTGTCTTTATTTTTTTTTCAGGGAAAGGGAGAAAAGAAAAACACAAAAATTGGAACCCACAGCTATATCTACTTGTCTCCTGTTTCATGCAAGTGATAATAAATGACAGAATATTAAAAGAGAGACTGAGGAGCTAGAAGTAATTATTGAGTGTCTCCAGTAGGATGTAAATCAAAATTTTGCTATGTGTGGTTTGCAAAAAGATTAAATGATAGCATTAAAGCTTGTGTATACCCAACTGCCCCAGATGGAAGACCTACTATAGCTACTGTAATCTGTCCAGGTTATTTCAACTCTTGATCCAGGGAAGAGTTCCTGATAAATAAAGT
This sequence comes from Gorilla gorilla gorilla, assembly GCF_029281585.2. NCBI lineage: Eukaryota > Metazoa > Chordata > Mammalia > Primates > Hominidae > Gorilla > Gorilla gorilla. The sequence goes on along the minus strand of NC_073224.2, from coordinate 47,477,137 downwards.
TAGTCCCAGAAGCTAATCCAAGATAATGTTTTCATAACCCTACAGTGCTTGTATAAATCCACTGTTCACCCCACTTCACCAAAAAAAAAAAAAAAGGTTGCAGCCTCTTTCCAGCACTTGTAATCTTTTGAGAGAAATAGATGAATCATAATTGCACATATAGATAACATTGCCATTTTAAGTCTCTACATGGAATAACATCAGAGACATTTATGGTCTCCCTCAGAGTGATTCAAGAAGCAGGTTTAACAATAAATGTCAGCTCCTGTTACCTAGAGTGCCATACACAGATCACATGGTGAGGAGTAGAAAGGTAATACATTTCTAGAAGAAAATGAATTCTGCACACAGATGGAAGGTTCCAAAACCAAGATAAAAATCTAAGAGTTCAACAGGTTTTTTGGGCATTATTTTATACTGCAGTCCTTACCTTTAAATGCAAAACAAATAATGCTATCTAAACTGCTGAAGCCTAGTGGAATATAACCAATTGAATTCTCATTTTCCAGGAGACATAGTCTCTCCGGTGCCTGTGACTATTCGTGTTAGTCCAAGTTCTTTGATAAACAGACACCAAGCTGAGATTAAACATGGTGAAATACTTTTATAGAGAATATACCTGTAAGAGAAAATGAGAAGGAAGCTGGGGAGACACGAAGAGCCATCAGACTACCATGCAAGTCTGAGACTTCCAAAGAAAAAAGACAGGAAGAAAGATTGGGTGGAATTGTCTTAGATCACCATGAAGACTCAGGACAGTACAGCAGGGCCATAGGGCAATTATCAAGATGAAATCTAAAGAATCTGGTATTTCCTAGAGTTTGGTTTGCCTTAGTATCCCCGCCAACCTCAGTCACTGTCTGGGAGCCACCTCTGGGAGGTGTGGCCTTGGCATAAACACAGTAATGCAGCTCAGAGCTCAGCAGATGGGACTCTTGGTTAACTATGCCCCCCCGGAGTTAGAGGTTTGCATGGGGCATTCTCACAGCTACTATACTAAGGTGCTGGGATAGCATCAGTGCAAGACAGTAAAGAGAATATTTCCTAAGTATGGAATGAATGTTAATTCCCTCTTTCTGAGCAAGGAATTAAAGCTCCCAAAGAGCTAATTAATGATAGTTCAGAAAAAAAGACTGTCTGCTAACTTCTGGCCCTAAAAGATCTGTGTTTCTCTCCAGTGGTAATTCATCCCAGAGCACTTAACAGAGTTAAGCAGCATGAAACCCTTGAACTCTAAGCACCATCAATGAGCCTTAGAGCTGGATTCTTGAGTAAGTTATCATCAAATTCTCAATTATGACGGTAAATGCATTTCTCAGAGAGTTTTTGGATTAATTTATAAACCTTAAGGCTAAATGGAATGAAATATACCTTATTTCAAAGGCTGGAAGAACTTACCAGGTTCTGGTTGTTTGAATGCCCTACCAATGAGAGATATACCCAGGGCTCCCAACATGCCTTGCTTCCAGAATGGGAAAAGCCACTTGAAGCATGGGAAGAAGAATCCGCAAGAGTCTAGAAAGGGTTCTTTCAACATAAAGTTCCCTAGATTAAAGTGGAGGAGAGGCAGGGAAGTTACCTGCATGTTCCATAAACAGTGCTAGTCTGTAAGACCTTTGGCAAGATGGCAAACCAGGGAGCAGAAATCTGTACATGATCATTTTATTCCAAGTAGATGTTTGAAGGGGAGAGAGAGAAAAAGAGACAGAGAGAGAATGTGTGTGTATTTCAGTGGGGCGGAGAGTACTTCTCCTTTTACTTCCTAGGACAAGTTCTAAGAGGAAAAGGATTTGCCAAGGACATCTAGGCTTCTGCCTAGATGACCTCCAGACGCCAGCTTCAGGCTGTAAGGCCAGGGGAGGGCCAGTGAAACTGAGAAATCAAGGGACTTGTTTCTTGAATTCTCGATTTCTTGAATGAGGGCCAAGTGCCAGATTTTGTTTTTGTTTCCCTGATCCTTTCTTCACCTGTCTGGGAAGAAAAGTTGGGCACAGAGGAAGAGCCCAAGACAAGGAGAAGACATTGCAGTCTCTCCACCCATGACCAATCCGGGAATGGGATTTCTTTGCTCCACCTCCTCTAGGGTCTAAATCCCACCCAGAGGTCTGGCTGCCATTTCCTAGATTGGTTCTGCCCAGAGTGCAAAAGGGTTCCAGAAGGCGGGAGCCAAGGGAAAACCTAAAAATAGTAAACAAAACAGAGAATCTACAGCCACCTCAGATGACAGCAAAGGATAAAAGAAGGCAAAGTGATCCCTGCTCACAGAGGAGAGGAAGGAGGGAGGCAGCAAATATATCACCCGCTATTGCTGAAAGGTTTACAAAAATCAGGTTATATTTTTTAATCATCTTGCATTTTAGATCTTTAAAGTACAAATATGGATTTCAAACATACCAAGGGAACAAATTAACTTAGAAAAATGGTAATGCTTTCCAAGGTTGCACCTGCCATGAAATTGCTCCAAGTTTGCATTTTCCCCAGGTCTCCAGTGTGTCATTAGGCCAGATTGATTGCGCTCCTCCCCCGAACAGCTCCCCCATTACAGGGTTATTGTATGGAAATTAATGGAAGGTTGGGAACATTTTTTTGCAGCTGCAGTGGCTGGAGTCAGTTTTGATTAAGTGATAGAAACCTGGTGCAGACTGGGAGATCTCTTTGCTTTAGCTGCCTCCTTTATTATCACTCAAGTGCAGCTTCTCCCTGTGTGGATCTTCTGCTGCTTTTTAGACAGTGCTGTTTACACTGAGTCATCTTTGTGTTTTTTTAATGTTTCCCAACTCAATTTCCCCATTAGTATTCTAATTTGGTGTGAAACTTAAAACCAGTCTATTCATTCCTCATTTTCTATTTCCCTGTCTACACCCCTATCCCCACACCCCGGCTCCATCCCGGCTTTTTGGAGATGCAACAATAAAGTGGTGATAGTCCTCATCCTCCATCATTCTATACTACTTATCCCCTAAGATAAACTATTGAAGGGGCCTAAACCAGCAATCAGAGCCATGGTGGCCCCAGGGGATTTCAAGGTGCAAATTAAGCCTTGGACTGGCTGCTCCAAGAACTGACAAGTGAGGGCTGACAGTTTTCCTCTCCTCGGGTTCTGTCACGAGCTTGCAAATGTCCCAGAAAAACTGGGGCTCTGGCAGATTAGGAGTTGATCTGCTTGTCATGCAGGGTCAACATCAGACTACAGCAATTGAGGGCAACAAGACATGATGGAACAGAAAAATAAAGGACAGTTTAGGTGCAAATTGCCTGCAGTAAGTTGGAAGGGGGAGAGCGGCTGGGGGCGGGGGAGCACATAACCTCCTATAGGCCTTTCCTATCTATACATTGGAGATCTCTGTTTCTGTGCTCTATTCTTTTCGACATTCATTCAAGCCTTCATTCATTTTCTCTTCCAGTATGTACTGAGTACCTCTCCTAGGTACTGTAATAGATGCTGAAACTGAAGAAAAAAGTGAACGAAAATAGTCTCCCAGTTCCATTGGAGAAGGTAGGCATATTAACAAAAAATTACAATATAATTTGTACAGCAGGGGCAAGTGTTCTAGCAGAAATTTACTAAAAATTATTTGCAAGAACAGCAGAGGAAACCGCAAAATCTGCCTTAATTTGGAAGTGTGCAGAAGGGCAGCTACCAGAGGAGGCTTTTAAGTGAGGTGACATTGGAACTGGTTCTTGGGCATCCCCCTGCCAGAGCATGGTGGAGGAGACAGATTTCAGTGAGAGGGACCAGCAACAAGCTCAGGTAGAAAAGAGAAGAGCACATCCACAGGGAAACGTGTGGTTTCTAGGGGCTGGAGCAGACATTTGGGGCAAAAAGTAATGGGAGATGAGCCTGGAAAAGCATGTTGAAATCAGATGATGAATACGGTAATAGGCATGCTGGGGAACCAAGACTGTATCAGTGATAGAAACCAGGAGTCTCTGGAGGTTTTTAAGCAAAGGGTTTTTTTGTTTTGTTTTGTTTTGTTTTAATGCCTTTTTAGAAATTACACACTGAAAACAGTGTGGAGGGTAGCAGACTGATGTGGGGAGACTTCAGAGGATGAGACCACCATTATGGACATTACAATCATCCAGGTGAAAGCCCACGAAGCCTCTGACTCATCCATCTACCCAAACGCCTGTGTTAGGGCTTTTCGCCTGTCAAGAAACGATCCCAATATCCTCTCAGAGCTCATATGCCAAGGACACTTTTTTTAAAGTTAACTTTAAAATATTGCCATCTAGCAGTTTAATAAGTTCCCTGACACATTGAATAACATCTCCTCCCTCCAGCAAGTGAGGATGGGGTCAACCTAAAATAGATATTTGCCAGTGGTCAAGACTGGACGCCTGGACTTGATTGATGTTTCCAGGACAGCCACTGAGTGGGTTGCACAGCCCACACCATTGACCTCATGAATCTTTTCCTTAATCCAGAGAGAAAATTAACTCCTGCCTTTGAAGAACAACATCTGCCCCTGAAGCTATATTCCCTCTGCTGAACAAGAGCAGTCCTGATCTTTCTTCCCAAAACTCAGTCTGAGAGGCAGCTCCCTTTGGGGACTGAGATGATACCTGCCATTTCCAAATCTGTCCCGCGTCCCTCCAGGTGCCAATCCACATCTCTCCTCTATCCTCATGTCCTGTCCAAGGCTCCCACCTTTCACATTCTCCATACCTAGGATAAGCTGCTGCTGCTGAGAGCACCTGCTGTTATCAGAGAAAAGCAAGAGGCAATTGTCCATTACTATCTCAAAAGCCTCCTGCTTAAATCAGTGTGGGGATTACCGTTGGACAGCTCAAAAATGATATACTGGGAGCCAATTTCTCTTTCCCCCATGGTCAGTCACCTTCCACCTGGCAGAGTAATCCTCAAAGCTCATTTAGGAATCCAGCTCATCTTGGTCCCTTTAATAGCGTTAAAGGGACAAGCTGATTCCCCAGGGTTGGTAATTTACTATCCTGATATCATCCTCTTGGAAGAAAAAGAGGGAGGCTCCATCTAAAGGCTCCCTCCTCCTGAGATCTTGGGCTACATTCCTGCCTCTCCCCTTTCTTTTTTTCTTTTCATCTACCCCTCCCACAAACAGTGAAGTACAAAGACAGTGAAAAGTCTTGTGAATGTCTAACCAGTAGGCATTGTTGCAAGAGGAAAGTTGTGATTATTTCAGCTCCTAAAGTGCTTGGGGCACTTACACTGTTTTTAGTTGCTCTAAACTGTCTGCCTGCTATTTGGAAAGGGTAGGGTAATGCCAGGTCATGATATTTCACTTGTTGGAGAAGATAGTTCTCATGTAAAAAACACTATAATCACATCAGTTTGATAAAATGCTTCACAATTGAAGACTTCATCCCCATTTCCACTTGGAATATTTAACTTCTACAATATTCCAGTTTAGGAAAAGCATCATGGATTCAGGGTAACCTGATTTTAGGATTTCAAGACAGCAAGAGTAATCTCAAATGTGTCTTCAACCCAAGGTGTCATTAACATGGCTCACCTTATTTGCTCAGTGCCCCTCTGGGCATAATTCTGAAGGTAAGGACTCAGGAACCGGAGCCTTCCATTGGTTGCCAAAAGTAGATGACCTAAACATCTATACAAATCTATGTAAACAGGAAGCACAAACAGCCCATTTGAAAAACACGTGGAGACACTGATAACAAGGACACAGGTAGACCAGGAAACAGACAGAAGCCAATGGATTGCCAAGTGGACAAAGGATAGCAGTCACCAGGAAGATTCTAAACCAAAAAGCTTAGGCCAAGATAGAAGGGTGCTAGATCAGATCAGCGTGTAAACAAAGCATTCTCGGTCCTTTCTTCTATGATTGAGCAACCCTAGAGAACTCTTCAAGGATAAACGTCCATTAGAAAATTCCTACCTAGTCACCCACTTTCATGTTCTACCAGTCCAGACTCAATTAGATACAGAGACACTAAGTACCGCAAAGCCTCCTCTGAGCAAGAAGACCCCTTCAAGATCCTCAAGATCCACCTTTAAGAAATGCTTAAAGGTAGAGGGGCATAGACTTACTTGAAAATCCGTGGGGATGAGAGAAGAGGGAAGCTATAGACTCTCCCTTTCAAAAAATCTCACATATACAGAATCTTTATTTATAATTTCACAAAGCTCGGTCAGGTGTGGTGGCCTATGCCTGTAATCTCAGCACTTTGGAAGGCTGAGACGGGTGGATCCCTTGAGGTCAGGAGTTCAAGACCAGCCTGGCCAACGTGGCGAAACCCTGTCTCTATGAATAATATAAAAATTAGCGTGGTGGTGTGCGCCTGTAATCACAGCTACTTGGGAGGCTGAGGCATGAGAATAGCTTGAGTCGGGGAGGCAAAAGTTGCAGTAAGCTGAGATTGTGCCACTGCACTCCAGCTTGGGTGACAGCGTGAAACTGTGTCTCAAAAAAAAAAAAAAAAAAAACTCGTGAGATCCCTGAAGCCTCATGACACACAGCCAAATAAGAAATCTCTAATGTAAGCTCCAGCAACAATGCCTAGCAGAGAAATGAATCAATTTATGCATTCATTCCACAAAGTTATATTAAATGTGTACAAAGTGCCTAGACCTATGCTAGAGGACATGGGAGAATATAAAGGAAAAAAAAAAAAGACACTTTTCGTCCCCCAAGAAAGTTCAGTGAGGTATGAAAGCGCTAAGAAGGACTGCTGGCTAAATGACTTAGTGGGGGCTGGTGACTTCCCTTTCCCCAGAGTTCGTTTCCACTGACTGATTCCTGTGGGAATGGGGACCTCCCTATAGAAAAAAACCTCAATTCTCGGTATGGGGAATTCAGAGACAAATAGGGTTTTCTGAAAAACTGGGATAAGTTTGAGAAAGATCCTGACGAAGGCCAAACTACAATGGAGGTGTGTGAGATCCACCTCTGGAAAGCAGTCTACTCTGAGAGAAGAAAGAACCTGCCTGGCATGATGAGGTGGGCTTAGCAGCATAGCACAGGGAGTGGGGAAGAGAACTGGTTCCACTACAGCAGGGAGCGACTGAATGCAGCCTCCTACAAGCACATATTTGTTCCAAGAAAACAAAAGCTTGTCTATGAGCATTAACAAATCTTTAATTTTAGAGGCCCAAGCAACACTGCTCTGGAGGCCCTCCAAAAAAGTACAACACAGAGAAAAAGTAGTTATTCACTTTCCAGAAAATGAGGTGACAACTGGAGACCTGGTAAAAGAAGGACTATCAGTTAGCAGCTCAGGGGGAGCAGCAGTGGGTAGAGCTGTAGTGTGAGTGAATGGTGCCAACCCAAGTAGAACAACGAAACATGCAGCTCCCAGAGGAAATATTAGTGGTCAAAGAGTGGAATGCATCAGCTTTATAGGCTGCATCCCAAGAAGAATGACATGATTGTGGCTTGATACAGAAGCACAGGTAGTTAGCACTGAGCTGATTGGAGAAAGGAGGAAGATGGCAAGTGGGAAATGCTCCAATCATGGCAGCTGTGGAGAGACTTATGGAGCTATGGCTAGGCAGAAAGTGAGGGCAGTGGCATGGGAAGTGGCTCCAATTTCTACCGGCACAAGAGACCTTTGAGCAGAGATTCCTGGCATCCAGTAACGTTGCAGGTACAGGCCCCCAAGCTGGGTATCCATATTAGTGCCATCTCATTTGCCAAACAGACTGATGAGCCCTGCAAGCATTTAGATGACACAGACACAACATCATGACTGATGTTCAAAATTTCTAAGAAACCCATATGACATAGGCATCAGCTGGTAAGAAGAAACACCAGCCACAGGACTAGAGCTGGGTAATGGAGACGCCTTACGGCACCAGGTGTTAACCCTTAATTGTTAGATCACAAGGAGATCTAGAGAGGTGCCAGAGAAGGTGCCAGGACAGCCTGGATGATGGTTGGGCAGTTTAATTAGGGATTTAGAGTAACAGTTATTTACTAACCACCAAAGAATTATTTTGATATTTTAACAAGCTATACAACCATGTAGGACGATACCAGCGGAATATCAACCCTAGACAAAGTTAAGCAAGAATACAGAGCGCTACTTGAGTAAATGTCACTTGAGAGGCATTGTCAATGCTAGAGGATGTCATCAGGAAGAGATAGCCCCATTGGCTGAAGAGGAAGACTAAAGGCAGGCTGTTTGGTAAACAGGAACATTCATTCTAGAAATCAGAGAGCTGGGTTCTGATCCTGACCCAGCCTCTTCCTAGTCCTGCAACTTCAGACATCACTGTTCAAATGTGAGAAGACTTATAGGGAACAAACACCATGGCAAAGCAGGCATGGATCAGACCATGGAAGGCTGTGAGTGCCAGGCAAAGAGGTGTAAACTATAAAGCCATGCTGTGGAAGAAGACAATATCGCCCAGGGGTGTGGGATAAGAATGAAGGCTTCAAGTTCCTCAGTAACATATTTCCTGAGCAGGTGTTTGGCTAGAGATCTGAATATTGTTATTGTCATGTGGCCAAAAAGAAAATGTCAACAGCAACATTTAATAGCTTTGGTAGGAATAATATAAGAAATCTACGCACAAGGAGAACTAGCAATGGTTTGAGCCCTGTCCAAGTGACTGCCACCAGCCATTATGCAGAAAAAGAACATAAGGAAGGAAAAATAACAAGGCATCATAGGAATACAACTCAAAGGATGGCAATCAATGGGCTTATGTGCAGCCTGGGAAATGAACAGAGAGCAGAAGAGAAAAAAAAAGAATGGCCAGATTCCTACAAAGCCACTGCTGCCACAGGTCAAAAGACTGCTGGGCAGATGATAACCACTCATTTTAGAACTGGATCTGAGCAGGAAGTGGCAAAGCATACTTAATGTCCTGGAACTTGCCTCCTCTTCTCTGAAGGCTAGAAGGAAAAAAGGTGATGTAGATAGCGCCACACGGCATGAATAATGTAAATGACAAGGGGGTGAAGCTCAGATCTGCATGTTGCCATGCCTATGCAGACCTGCCACTGGGGCCCCTGATGTGAATGATCCCTTCAAAGGTGACTTCTTCTTTGTCACCTGTCCCCCAGTACTGTGACATCCAGTGACTTGCTGGAGTGCAGTGGCACAATCTCGGCTCACTGCAACCTCCACCTCCCTGGTTCAAGCAATTCCCCTGCCTCAGCCTTGCAAGCCCTAGGATTACAGGTGCATGCCACTATGCTTGGCTAATTTTTTTGTATTTTTAGTAGAGATGGGGTTTAACCATGTTGGCCAGACTGGTCTCAAACTCCTGACCTCAGGCAATACGCCCTCCTCAGCCTCCCAAAGTGCTGGGGTTATAGGCATGAGCCATTGCGCCCAGCCTGGAAACTGCATTCTAACGCTTATCTGAATACCTAAACACTGTCTTGTATCGCTTTGGAGTTTTATTTGTTAATTTAATTACTCTACTAAACTCTAAATTCCACAACGGCATTGGGTGTGACTTGCACTATTTTGTTGTTGATATTGTTGTTTTTGTTTTAAACAACACACAATGCTTTGTATTCTGCTGGAAATATATTGGGAGGTATTTAACGAGTAATTATTGAAATGTATTTAAGTGAAATCATTCATTCAACAAGAATTTACTGAATGCGTGCTATGATCCAGTTGCTAGATCAAAGCAAGGGAGAAAGTAGACTCAAGCATAGTGTAGGTACTCAGTAAATATGTGCTCCGATACTGTGAAGCACAGAGTGCCAAGAAGTCTGTGGAACTTCTTTTCTTTCTTTTTTTTTCTTTTTTTTTTTTTTTTTTTTTTTTGAGACAGGATATTGCTCTGTCACCCAGGTTGGAGTGTAGTGGCATAATCATAGCTCACTGTTGCCTCAAACTCCTGAGCTAAATAGATCCTCTCACCTCGGCTTCCCAAGTAGCTAGGAATACAGGCATATATCACTACATCTGGCTACTTTTTAATTTTTTTGTAGAGATGGAGTCTTGCTATGGTTTCCAGGCCAATCTTGAACTCCTGGCCTCAAGTGATCCTCACACCTTGGCATCCCAAAGTGCTGGGATTAGAGGCATGAGCCAACACACCTGGCCTGTGGGACTTCTTAACCTAGATTTCTCTGAAGAGGAGAAGCATCAGAAAGCAGTAAACTTTTTAAGTTGCCATTACAAGATGTGTTGCCCCAGCAGGCAATGATACTAGAAACCAACACATCACTAGGGGAAGCATTCAAGACCACTTCAACAGAATTTGTTGTCCACCATACCAGCACCAAACCCATTTTGCTTCACATTTTGGCTTTCTCCGGCCTGCCCAGAAGTCTCTAGAGAGATTCAGGAAAATATTGCATCTACAAAACAAGAACAAGATGCTATAAAAAAAGGATTGAGAAATTAGAAATTAAAGGGTTGGACAGTCTCAAAAAATGTATAAATAAAAAATTTAAAAGAGCTGGAAAAAATAAGAGACATAGCCATTCAATCCAGGAGATCCAGCACTGACTAAGAGCAGTTCCAGAAATTTAGAGCAGAGAAACAGAGAAGACGGGACTATCAAAAAAATAACAGGAGACAATTTCCCAGAATTGAACGTAGACATTAGATTCAAAATGTAAGTACCAACAAAATTCTAATTAGTGTAAATGAAAGACACATGCACAGGTATGTTGATTGCAGCACTATTCACAATAGCAAAGACATGGAATCAACATAAATGCCTATCGATGATAGACTGGATAAAGAAAATCTGGTACATATACACCATGAAATGCTACGCAGCCATAAAAAGAAAGAGAACACATACTTTGCAGGGCATGGATGGAACTGGAGACCATTATCCTTAATAAACTAACACACGAACAGAAAACCAAATACCACATGTTCTCACTTATAAGTGGTAGCTAAATGATGAGAACATGTGGACACATACAAGGGAACAACACACACTGGGACTTTTCGGAGGGTGGAGATTGAGAGGAGGGAGAGGATCAGGAAAAATAACTAATGGGTACTGGGCTTAACACCTGGGCGACAAAATAATCTGCACAACAAAACCCCGTGATACAAGTTTACCTATGTAACCAACCTGCCTAAGTACCCCTGAACTTAAAATAAAAGAAAAAGAAAGACCCACCCCTAGACAGATCTTTTTGAAATTTCAAAATACTAAGACTAAAGCAATGATAAAGTCTTCCCACAAGGGTGGGGAAGCAAAATAAAATAGGCCATTGATCAAACAAGAATCAGACTGATGTCAAATGTCAAACTGCTCATCAGCAACACTGAATGCTAAAAGACAACTGAGTGACATTTTACATTACCCACTTAATTTTGCTGTCACGCCAAACCTGTGAGATAGCTACTCTATTGATGTGTCCTTCCATGTCAAGGGAACTCCGCATGGGTAACGTTCCTGAGCTCTCTCCATCTCTTCTCAGGGAGGAGTGACTTAATGCAATTTGTGAATTGGACTACACATGAACTGCACATGTGGAAATCCAACTCCTTCTTCCTTTCCCCTTTTCTTAGGAACAAGCTTCCCATGGGAAGCATAATTGTGCTCTGCCTCTACAGGCTGCAAAGCAACCAGCTCTCACCCCTCATGGAGATGTCTGCTCAGTCTTATGGCTCCGCATTTGAAGCCTGCTTGCCTGCAGATACATGATATTTCACCTCATGGAAGGCACCATCAGTAAAAGTGGCATGATGATTTTATGTATCACAAAGAAAGAAAAACACTGACCATGAAGCAATACTTTCCATTCTATCACTTTGAATTTTTTAATGCTTATTGTATAAGATTGTTTCTTTCAAACATACATGTTTATGACATGTCACTCTTTTGTGTACATAAAAAGGAAAATAAATTGCTAATGCATACCTTTAAAATTCACATTTAGAGTCTGTTTTGAATCACATTTTGACTCAGAGTTATGTAGCTACATGATTTACAAAAATATATATATATTTCCTCCTTGCCATCAAGATACAGCCTTGGTTTCTTATTATTCTGGAGTTTTCTTCCAAGCTGAAGACATCCATTCTGTTAGCATTCTGTCTTTTAGAAGACAGCAAAGGAAGGTTTTAGACAACAACCAGGACTTTTTTATTTATTCTTCCCTAAATGGTTCTTAGTATTTTATTGATGGAAACATCAAGAGATGCAGTGGCCTGGTTTGCCACCAAGAATAACCCAAGTTCATGTGTGTGCAGGCACTAACAACTGTGTCACGACTGCCACTTGGCCAGCAGCAACTGTAACATGCCAATTGATTGTGAAATGCACCCTCAGTGAAAAGATGTTAAATGTGAAGGGAAAGTACATTTTAGTATCAATAAAATACAGTAGCCATACTCTTTAGTATCAGCTTAATCACTAATAAAAGGGATGTTCAGTTTCTCATCTACTTTATTATTTTGTTGTGTTTTTCAATTTGTTCAAAACTTGGATAGGAAAGAGGGCTGCCATTTATTGGGTCCCTTCGAATCCCAATGGGAAGTACCGCTGTTATCTCTATTTTACAAGTTAAAAAAGAGGCTCAGTAAAGTTAAATAACTTTAACTTTATTTGGATGCACAACTCAGGGGCACAATTGAACTGAATCCTGGATTGCTGTACTGCAGCACTAACCAGCAAGTTCACTGCCCTTTGTAAACCACCCAATGAAAGAGCTTTAAAGGATGGGTGCCAGCTAACTTTGAGAAGGACTACAGATGTGCATGGTCTTTTCAGGAACCTCTAAGCTTTCCTCACTGCTGGAGGGAAGAAAGTAACACAAAGGGGGTGTATGAAAAGAGAGCAAAAGGGAGCATTGCCCTTTGCAAGGATGATAGTCAATTTTGTAAAATAATTTTTTTTTCTAGCTTAAACATGGTTGCTGGGGAAGCCTTTTCTACTTTTGCACTCCAGATGAAGAGGCTCTGTGATCTGATCCCATGGTAACTTGTACTTCTTCTATCTTAGAACTTATCACACTTTACTGTAATTACTGGTTTAACCATCTCTAACTACGAATAAGCTCTGTGAGCAGAAGACTGATTCTATCTAAGTCATCATCATATTCCCAGAATTCAGTATGGGACCTGGCACAGAGTAGGTACCCCAAAACTGGCTGGCATCTGAACACACAACCCAGTTAGTGGTGGCATGGTCTAGACAGAAAACAGGGATATTACTTAAAAACAAGGGGAACTATTGGATAAATTTAAATATTAGACCAATGTAACCAGGGTTATGTTTTGGAGAGATGTCTCTGGCTACAAGGCCAAAGGGAATTAGAGGGAACAGAGTAAATACAGAGAGATAGTTAGGAGGCTGCCACAGTGGCCTGGACATGAAGTCCTGCAGCAAGAAGGTGACATGATGGGATGTCATTAGCATTTAAGTAATACATAGTGGATTCACGAGAGACCTGCATAAGGAAAGGGCTGATGCAGAAACCTGGGGAATACAAACATGGAAGAGATGAGTGGGGAAGAAGAGTCCATTAAAGGAGGCCAAGAAGAAGCGTCTAGAGAAATATGAACAACAGAAGAGGCCTATGTCAGAGACACTGAAGGAGAACAGAATTTATAGAAGGAGGAGGAAGATGTGATCAACATGTTCAAATTCAGCCAAGGGTAGAAGTAAGATTTCCATGGGATTAGAAATAAGAGGTCATTTATGGCCTTGAAAAAGCAGTTTGCCTGCAGTGGACATGGAGGCCTTTTCTGAGCTGAGGCTGGGAAATGAGAGCATTCGAGAGAGCATTTGAGGAAGTTTAATTTTCTAGGAGTGTCAATGCGAAGAGAAGAGAACAATTAGATAACAAGGAAGGGAATGTAAAAGGCAAGGAGAATTGTTTTGTCATTCAATCAGATTGAGGATGTAAGTAAACTGGGGGTGAGAAGCCATTAGAGAGGGAGAGAGTGAAGACATGGAGAAGGGATATGTCTGACTCAGTGAGGTCTCCCACTACCTGGGAAGGTCTTTGCAGACCAACTGGATACTGTGAGCTTCCATGACAAGGGACACCCAAGGCTGTATGTGTTGACTTCCTGGGAATCAAGGCAGAGGGAATATGTTCTACTCAAGGGAAGTCAAGATAAATGGAAAGAGAGAAGTGGAAGGAAAGGGGAGAAGGACATCACTCTCATCAATCAGATAAATCACTCCTCTTTCAGCAAGAAGGCACAAATGAAAGGAAGAAGGACCAGAAATCTTCCCTTCATATTGGAATGTGCAAAGGAATCCCCTCCGTGCCCGTGGATAAGAAGTAGAGTAAATATGAACTACACCATCCAACTCCCACCCCTACCCCTAACCCAGGGCAGTTCCCCAGCCCTCAACCTAGTTATTAAGGCCACTGCAGGAGAGTAACAGAGAAGTCTGGTGCTGGGTTCCTTACCAAGATATGTCAGAGCTTGACAGCAGAGGGTAATAGCTATTGGTGGGAGGGTCCTGCTTCATTTATTTGAACAGGCTCAGAGAGAATATCTCAGTTTTGATGTGTGGGCCTGAGAACAAACCCAGTGGGCTCTATGAAGATCCAAAGATCAATACCCATAAGCTATCCAAAGGCTATGCATAAGGCCTGATCATTGAATAATTTCACATCCCAAGCACACCAAACATTTGTGATTCCCAACACATTTTTGCAAACCATTTGATTTCACTTGGAACAGATTGCTATCAGGAGGAACATTTTCCAGGTGGGAAGTTCCCCTTTGTTTCACCCTTGGCAGCCCTTCCTGACATTCTCAGGCACATATCTGCAATCTTCTGCTGTGAACCTTTTCCCTCTAACCCTTTCCGGGGCTAATGGAACCCTCTCAGCAGCAAATCGTTCCTTGAGCCTGTATTACATCTCTTCTTCCCAGGATTTGCTCCACGGTTATAATTGGCTGCATTCTTCTCCCCTCTGTCCATAACATCATAGATCATACAGGCAGAGATGGATCTCTAGTGAACTAGAACAAGCTTATGGCTTCAGGAAGGCATTAAGATATGTATATTTTATTTTATCATTCTTTGGGTATAGGCTAGACAAGGCTTGTGTCTTCCTAAACACCCTCCCTGGCTAAATAGTATATGGATAAACAATGCATTATATAGGTTACATCCAATAAAATCCAAAGGCCACTTATAGGGGAAAACAAGTCCAAAACCTTCCCTTCTCATGACTCCTTTCTTTGTGTGATTGATGAAGTCTGCACTTCTGTTGCAGAACATGAACTCAATTAAAACAGTTCCTATACATTGCTGCTGGAATCACTTTTGAATGTCCCCATCCTATAAACATATCATATTATAATATTAATGTGAAACCTGCTCACTTTATTGCCTCAGTCCCTTCACAGTTCATTGATTTACCAGATGCCAAGCATACATCCCCTTTACAGTGTGTGTATGTGTTTTATGGTGGAGGATGCATTATCAGTCCCATCCAAAGTTTCTCGCTGAGGTTTTTCCTATCAATTGTTTCCTTATGGTTCGTAGCATATGGACAGTTTATTCTCTCATCAATCCTCAATAGGCCATTCGTGTCCTTGATAATAATAACAGCATTAATGGATGTGTTCCAATTTCAGGATATACCATTATCTCAAGCTAATTTAATTAAACAGCACCACAGCCCTGTGTCCCTGCTTTCTATTGTTCATCATGCTGTTCTCCCACACCCCAAAAGAATGAGTTCCTGAGCTGACAAAGCTCATTCTTCCACTTTGAGAAGCATGGAGGGTCATTGGATGAGGGTTCATGGAGACTAGAATTGGTTAGTGGGTGCAGAGTCACAAGGGGAAGACAAGAAAGGATTAGGCAAAGAAATTAAAGTTCTTTCTACCCAAGAGTTTTGTGGTCTAATAAAATGAGCATGGACAGAAGTTGATGCAAATCACAGCTCTGCCACCTACCAGGTTTTGACCTTGGAAAATTTGAGTGCTTTTAGTTTTGATGTCTTCATCTATAAAATGGACACAAGAATAGACTTTTAAATGGCTGTTTAAAAGAATTAACAACATAATGTAAGTAGAGTCCTTAGCACACGGTTGGAACTTTACCAATGTTAGCTTCTTTCAGCTTCTTCCTGTCTCTCAACCTGTTTCTGCAGTGGATGCTGTTAGTATATACTGCAGGTGTGTGCTGCTCTACACAGAAGGTGTGTTTCTAAATAAAGGGTGTAAATTAAATTAGAGAAATGAGTCATATTTTAAATGTAGTGGAGAGTACGCTGTTTAAAGTTCTGAGGTGTTGCATTCTCTTCTGAAACAAAATCACCTTGTTACCCATAACAAGTGTGCATAAAGCAATAGATTGTTGTACAACAGACTTTCTAGAGCTGAGTTATAGAACTTCCTCTTCTCTGTGGTCACTGAAATAATGATACTGTCACTTAATAACATTTACTGAGAGCTTACTGTGTACACTTTGCTAGTATTTTATTTGTATTATTTACATTCTCTGTGAAATAGATACCATATTATCCCCATCTTATGGATGAGAAAACTGAGACATAGAAAGGTCATGCCACATGTTCAAGGTCACACAGTGAGTGGCAAGCTCAAATTTAAACTCTAGCAGTCTGGCTCTCCTGAGAGACCTTAGAGTGGGAGCTCATTTTAAATGGAACCCCAGAAGAAACACTTAAAATGACTATCTTCCTTAACCCAAGGCTTCTTAAGAACCTAAATTGTATTTTGTATTCATCTGAAGAAACTATAATTGTACTCTCAATTTAAGGTTCTTAAGCATGTAATTGTACTCTTAAAGTTTTCTTTAAAACTGCATTTGCCCCTTAGACCACAACTAAAATCTGCCACCTGGCTACTCATCCTGCCAGAAAAACAAGATGGATGGCATTTTAGAGTTCATCTTAAACTTTGCAATTCCCTGGGCTCTTCCAAAAGACCAAAAGTCTCACTCTGTCCATCCTTATGTGAACTTGTGCTATCTAGGACCCTGCTTGTGCATTAGACTTTGAGATCTAGAGAAGTAGAATGGGAACGTTGAAGAGTCTGGGAAGGTACAGAACGGAGAAGGTGTACGTAAGCCTCATCAATTTAATCAATCGAGATTGAAGAAAGAAGGTAGGAATCTAATTACTCATTATCAACTATGCACCAAACCTCATGCTGGGTATTTTGAACCAGGCTGGGCAGGAGGGGTGTCTAGGGTGTAAAATTTAAGGAAGTTCTCACTCCCAGGGTTGTGCAAGTACATCAGCCCTGATTTTCATACACTCATTTTACTTAACCATCAGGGAAAACTTTGTCTTAGTTCATTCAGGCTGCTATAACAAAATACCTTAGATTGAGTAATTTGTAAACAACAGACATTTATTGCTAACATTTCTGGGGCCTGAGAGGTCCAAAACCAAGGCTCCAGCAGATTCAGTGTCTGGCTAGGGCCCACTCCTCATTGATGGCACTTTCTAGCTGTGTGCTTGCATGTCAGAAAGGCTGAGGAAACTTCCTTAGGCCTCTTTTATAAGGGTACTAATCCCATTCATGAGGAGTCCATCCTCATGATACCACTCAAAAACTTCCTAAAGACCCCACTTCTTAATACCATCAGTTTGGGGGTTAGGTTTCAATGTGTAAATTTTGGGGGGACACATGCTATGTGTTCAGATCCCAGCAGTCTGTATTAACAGCTTGACACATTTGTATCCCATTTGAAAACAGATAAGAATCCAACTCCAAAGCCAACCTATGTTATCAGACTTGTTCTTAGAAATTCATCTTTTCAGTATACCCTTATGTTATCCCAGATTTAACTCAGAAAGAATTTAGGAGATGAGGCTTAGCTTTATAATGTCATTTATGCTAGGATCCATGTAAACAACAGATGTCTCTCTACTATTCCTGTCACTCAAAGTGACTCCTCCTAATTTCTCCACTTTATAAGACATGGTTCCCTCATCCTCAAAAAGAGAACAATAAGAATATAGCCCAGGGTATCATGGGGCTCGGTGGGTTGCAAAGATGTACAACATTGCACAGCATTATAAATGCTCAGGGAACCCAACCTTAGTGATTGAGAGTCCCTGTGCTCAGGAGACAGTGGAGATTCCAGACCTCAATCAACTTTCTACTTCCTAGCCTAGAAAGAAATTAAGGTACCCCCCCCCACCCCGGGCAAATAAATGACCTGTGGGAAACCTGAGACTCCTAGAGGGTGGGGTTAGCTCAAGACTATCCTCCCAATTTCAGCCTCAGGGAAGACCTCCTCTCAGGTCTCATAGCCTTGTTTCCCCCACCTCTATTTGTATCTCTTCCTGGGGAAAGACGAGTGCCAAAGGCAGGATATGAACAAGTAGTTGGAAAATCGTAACTCAAGCATAAGTCATTCTCCAAACCCTGAAAAACCCTTCCTATAACTTCTACTCTCTTCTTTTTCATGATTCCTAAGAAAAAAAAAAAAAAATTATTGGTTCAATGTCATGGAAAGAATCTGGTATATTTTATTTTATCAAAATAGTTTTGAGATCTGGGGCAAGAAGGAGTCACTCACACATTTCTGAGGACCCCAAAAGTTTGGATCATGCCTCCTCTGTGGCTGGTCCCTCCCTTCTCTCTGAAGAAGCTCAGTGCCTACCTCAGTGTCAGCTTCATTCAGTCAGGTGTCATTTTCAATGCCACGTCATGTGGGCAGGGCTGTCAGTCTTATTAGGATTGTTCTCCTTGGCACTGGCAATAGCCTATGTAGTGCTTCTCCCAGCAAACAGCCTCAAGACTGGACAATCACACCTTGCCAAATATCTTGAGCTGGCCAGAGTTGAATGCTCACCTCTGCAGACAGCTTGTAACTCACATTACATGGCCTTCAGGACGGAGAACTAGAACTCAGGAGACATAACTGAAAAAAAAAAGGAGAAGTTTTTCTTGTGGCAAATTGGAGAGACACACATGAAGTGCACAGGAGGGCCTGAGCTCAACTGAAAGGAGCCAAGGCAGCTCCCACTCTGTAGAGACTGCTGGTCTAGGAGTGACCTCAACATATATTTCACTCAGGCCTTATTAAATAGTGATAGTGGTCCAGTTTGTCCGGTTCTTTAGGCCTGCTACTAGGTCAGACATTGTCACCAGAAGGAGGCAGTTGTGTGAGCCAGCCTGGGAAGATGTTAGCAAAATAACAGTAGCTGCAAGGCCCTGACTAATCACTTGTATATTCTCATGACAAGCCTAGTCCCTGGTACATAAGTAGTTAAGACTACTTTCAGAATGTAGTCTTAAAATATATCATAGAAGATGGGTGCAGTGGGTAACACCTGTAATCCCAGCTACTCGGGAGGCTGAGGCAGGGGGATCACTTCAGCCCAGGAGTTCAAGACCAGACTTGGCAACATAGCAAGACCCCATCCCTAAAAATGTTTTTTTTTTTTTTCTTTTTTAATTAGCCTGGAATGGTGGTGCATGCCTGTAGCCCCAGCTACTCAGGAGACTGAGGCAGGAAGATCTCTTGAGCCCAGGATTTGGAGGCTGCAGCGAGCTGTGATTGTGCCACTGCACTACAGCCTGAGTGACAGAGAGAGACTTTATCTCAAAATTAATTAATTAAAATAGTAATTTAGAAATTTAAAGATATGTAGATAGGTATATTATTGGTTTTTCTTTGCTTCACTTTCCAACTCTCTTGGTTGACTCTACTGATATGGCCATTAAGAAAAGAGACAATCTGCAGATATAGACATATTCCTTGGCCATGTCTCCTGATGCAAAAGCTCTTGGTAGACCTATGAGGTCTCCAGCTCTAAGAAGTCAGGTCTTAGAAAGCCTGCCAGGAGCTTATTAATCTTCCTTAAGATCTTTTCAGGAATTAGAACCAAGAAAATTTCAGGGTTAAAATTCAAGTACCACTTGGCTGACTAAAACCCGGCATGCCTGTTACAAATGGCACTAGTCTGGAACCGGGAATATTGGGCCAGCTCAGCTCATCTGCCCTAAGGATCTTATCTTAACTTGATCATCTGCAAAGACCCTATTTCCAAATATAGTTACGTTCATAGGTATTGGGGGTCAGGACTTCAACATCTTTTGGGGGGACACAATTCAGCCCAAACAGAAGGCTTTATGATGCTCTTCGAACTTGAGTTGGATCTTGAAGAATGTAAAGGATTTATATAGGTGGTGAGGAAAAAGTCTGTTGCATTCTAAGGAAGGAAAATGGCACATGAAAAGGACATGTAAGCTGAGCATGGTGGCTCACGCTTGTAATCCCAGCACTCTGGGAGGCCGAAGCAGGCAGATCACTTGAGGTCAGGAATTCAAGACCAGCCTGGCCAACATAGCAAAACCCTGTCTCTTCTAAAAATACAAAAATTATTTGGGCATGGTGGCAGGCACCTGTAGTTCCAGCTACTCAGAAGGCTGAGGCAGGAGAATCTCTTGAACCTGGGAGGCAGAGGTGGCAGTGAACTGAGATCGCGCCACTGCTGCAGCCTGGGCAACAGAGCAAGACTCCATCTCAAAAAATAAAAAATAAATTTAAAAAGGACATGGAGTTTGGAGTAAGCAAAAGCTTACTCCATGGGACAATAAAGAAGCCAGCTAATTAAGGAGGAAATTCTTCGAAATCAAGTTGAATAGGGAGTGTGGGTCTGATGATGGAGAGTTTGGGCTGATGGGTAGAGGCTTTTTAACTTGATATAGTTTGAAAAGAGAGCAAAGAACAGTCACGGTGAAAGCGTGATGTCCAGAAAACCCAGGTTAAGACAAAGGATAAAAATTATATACATTATTAATCACCAACCATATTCTGATTTTTTCTAGGTGCTGGAAAGAGATTGGAGTTTCAGGAAACAAATATTATCCCTGTTTCATATTCATGGATTTTCACTCTCTAACTATGTAATTATAAATTGAGACAAGTGCTCAAAGGAAAAAGAACTTGTCTCTCTAGAGTGCATAATGAAGGAGCTTGATCTAGACAAGATCAAGAAATGTGTCTCTGGAAGGGGATGTTTGTTCTGAGAGCTGTACGATGTGTAGGAGTTAAGCAGGGGCAGTTTGATAGGAAAGAAGGAAGCCAAGGTGTATGGAATAGAAGAGTAGTGCAGTCAAAGTTTCTACATGGGCCCAAGCGCTGAGCACTCAGAGGATGTTGCCTAGAAAGCTGTTTTAAAAGTATAAATGCCATTCAGGACATAGGCATGGGCAAGGACTTCATGTCTAAAACACCAAAAACAATGGCAACAAAAGCCAAAATTGACAAATGGGATCTAATTAAACTAAAGAGCTCCTGCACAGCAAAAGAAACTACCATCAGAGTGAACAGGCAACCTACAAAATGGGAGAAAATTTTCGCAACCTACTCATCTGACAAAGGGCTAATATCCAGAATCTACAATGAACTCAAACAAATTTACAAGAAAAAAACAAACGACCCCATCAAAAAGTGGGCAAAGGATATGAACAGACACTTCTCAAAAGAAGACATTTATGCAGTCAAAAGACACATGAAAAAATGCTCATCATCACTGGCCATCAGAGAAATGCAAATCAAAACCACAATGAGATACCATCTCACACCAGTTAGAATGGCAATCATTAAAAAGTCAGGAAACAACAAGTGCTGGAGAGGATGTGGAGAAATAGGAACACTTTTACACTGTTGGTGGGACTGTAAACTAGTTCAACCATTGTGGAAGTCACTGTGGCGATTCCTCAGGGATCTAGAACTAGAAATACCATTTGACCCAGCCATCCCATTACTGGGTATATACCCAAAGGACTATAAATCATGCTGCTATAAAGACACATGCACACGTATGTTTATTGCGGCACTATTCACAATAGCAAAGACTTGGAACCAACCCAAATGTCCAAAAATGATAGACTGGATTAAGAAAATGTGGCACATATACACCATGGAATACTATGCAGCCATAAAAAATGATGAGTTCATGTCCTTTGTAGGGACATGGATGAAATTGGAAATCATCATTCTCAGTAAACTATCGCAAGGACAAAAAACCAAACACCGCATGTTCTCACTCATAGATGGGAATTGAACAATGAGAACACATGGACACAGGAAGGGGAACATCACACTCTGGGGATTGTTGTAGGGTGGGGGGAGGGGGGAGGGATAGCACTACAAGTTATACCTAATGCTAAATGACGAGTTAATGGGTGCAGCACACCAGCATGGCACATGTATACATATGTAACTAACCTGCACATTGTGCACATGTACCCTAAAACTTAAAGTATAATAAATAAATAAAAAAAGTATAAATGCCTAGGTTCTACCCATGCATTGGAGACCCCTTGTAAAATGGAAACGCATTCCCTGGGGATAGAGTAGCAAGTGTATGGCCTAACCTTGATCTACTAAATTGGTCTTGAGTAGCACACGGGAAGATTCTTAAGTCTTTCTTCTGAACCTTGGCCAGTTTTGGAAACCACTAGATCAGATATCTAGGGCCTCACCTAAATAAAGGAGGCAAGTTTTGTTCTCAGTGTTGCCTTTTTCTGCTGTCAGAGGCCACCACCTTTCTTCTCCTTACCCTCTACCCCCTTCCTGTCCACAGTCCATGCCTATCTTGTGCAGGAGTACACATGTGCAGGCACACACACACACACACACACACACACTTCTAGTGCCCATTTCTCTGCTTGCCAGGATGTCTTCCGAAATCCTTCTCTCTGGCCTGCTCTCCCAAGCTGTGCCCCAGACTGAGGGCCTTTCATGATCTCTTTCTGCAGGAACACTGAACTGACCCATTTTGTAATCACTTAGGACCCTGCTATCTGCTAATTAATAAAGTTATCTACAGTTACATATTGACTGGTAAAAATCATTCCAGATAATTATAATGATAACTTACACATAAGGATATGTGGTACCATAACTTAAAATGGCATTTTAAGCACTCTCATTTAGTATTTCTAGCAGAACTAAACTGTTGTGTAATACTAGCCATACTCAACAGGTGATGTGTCATCATTGACCAAGGTTAGGCAGCAAACTTGCTACTCTATCCCCAGGGAATACATTTCCATTTTACCAGGGGTTGCCACCCTCCTTCTTAAGGCAGAGGAATGGCTGGTATTGAGTTCATCTTAAAGCAAGCCTTGACAGGATTAGGGTGGGGATACAGGGTAACTGGGCAGGAGGAAACTTTTAGCACTACAGTATATGTGAGACAATACAGTAGAGGGATTAAGAGCAGTATGTCTGGGCTTTTGAATGAAAAGATTTGAGTTCAATACCCAGTGCTGCAATATATTCACTGTGTTGTCCTGGTCCAGTTGCTTAATCTCTTTGACTCCAGCTTCCTCATCTGAAAGTGGGGTTAATAGTAGTACCAACCTCATAAAATGGGTGTAAAGCTTAAATGAGATAATTCATTGAAAGCATTTAACAAAGTGTCTAGCACATATTAAACCTACTTTTTAATTGTTGTTATTAAACCACTTAGGCAACTGCCTTCCCTTTTGTGAGACTGGCCTTAGAGACAGCCAACAGAAAATGAAAATGGATGTGTTTGCATTAGTGGGAGGTGGGAAGATAAGGAGGAAGAATTGAGAAAGCAAAGGGAAGAAAAGACTGCAAAGCCCTCTGCTCTCTTGGACCTCTTCTGATTCCACCAGCACAGGTAGGCCATTT
Organism: Gorilla gorilla gorilla; assembly: GCF_029281585.2. Taxonomy (NCBI): domain Eukaryota; kingdom Metazoa; phylum Chordata; class Mammalia; order Primates; family Hominidae; genus Gorilla; species Gorilla gorilla. Next base: position 47,453,631 of record NC_073224.2, on the reverse strand, counting down.
TCTTGCCCTGCCAGAAGAAGTAGAAATTGAACTGTGATCTGGAGAGCTATCTGTTCTGATCATTAAACACCAGGAGCCAGTTAGACCTAATTGTCTTTGAAAAATCTGAAGACCAAACACTTTTTTTTGGAGGTCAGGCTGCATAACTGAGAAGGAGTCAGAGGTACCTGGGATGAAAATAAAGACATAATAGGTTCATATAGTTGGTCTGAAAATTAGCTTTAGGGATCTCCTTACGTTTGTTTCTTAATGGTCTGAAACATAATAATGGCTTTGGCCATAATAAAGATGAATTAGGGGTTTTTTTTCCTGAAAAATAATGAAACTTTAGTAAACATCCCAGGTTTATCACTTAATTTATCCCTAGCTCATGGGGAAAGAGACCTCCCCCAACCCAGCCCCCATTTTTAATATTCCAAGCTACTAGATTTCAATAACCCACTCTCCAGCAATGTGTGTCTCATTTCCCTGGACAGACCAAATAGGCAATAACAGCCTCTCGGTTAGAACACTAATGTTGTAATTTAGAACTTCTGTCAAGATGAAAGATCTTTGCTGGGATCCTCAGAGGGCCCACAGCAACACTTCAACCCAGGCCCGGATAATGAAGTTTTCATTATTAAATAAAGATATTTTAGGAATGTCATAAACCATAAATCCACTCTCTTCTATTGCCCTGCCACCTTATTGTGTTTATTTCTAGCAAAAGTCCATCCTCTCTCAATTGCCCCAACTCCTCCAAGCTTGGTGTTTCTTGCCTTTCAACCCCTTAATCCCACTGTGATGCACTTATGTTGCCATGGCAATAGAAGACTGTGTCTTCTCCCACATTGAGACCCAAAGGCTATAAAAAAGGAAAGTGTCTGCGGAGAAGAGGAGTGCCTGCTCCCTCTCCCTGTTGGCTTCCTCCTCCCCACCTTGTCCTGCCAATCAGCTGAGAGACTGACTCCACACAGCTTTATCTCACCTCAAGGAAAGGCTAACATACGCCATCAGGTCTGGCTGTACTTAAAAATTATGGCACAATCAATTTTTAACGTGAATTTAGTGCTGGTTGGAAGCTTTAGACTCTGAGTCCTAGGAAAATGATTCATCTGTTTATTCATTCGCCAAATATTGGGGTGCGGTTTTCTCAAACCCCACCTGCCTTAACCTGGTTGTGCTCTTGCCACTAAGATCACACACAGTCTTACTGAGGCTGCTCATGCCAGGCTCAGGAACCTGCTCCCTGTAGATCCAGCCCCATCCTGGAGAGCAGAGGGGAAGAAGAATGGACACTCTTACTTTCCCAAGGCCTGGTGACACAACAGAGTCAGAGGGCAAAGAGAGCTCAGACACTTCTCAGCGAACTCCATAAATAAGAGAAGCAGGACTTCTGAAATTAGGAACTCATTTAGCCACCCCCAACCCACTACTGAACTACACCTGACAAGCCAGCTGTCTTAAAGATTCAGGGGAAACTTTCCAGTCTATCCCAGGAACTCACTCATATTTGCATGTAACCAAATGTCTCTTTGCTGTGAATTAGGCTCATATTCAAAGGAGATGAAGATCTACTTATAACAGTACTCAATATTATGTTCTCAGAAGGGGAGTGTTAATACTTAGGGAACTAGCTTGTACTTGTATTTTTGTTTATACTCATGATCCAAATGAAAGCAAAAAGAACTGTAAGATTAATCAAGGATGAATTTGTAGATATATCCGAGGACAAAAATGATGACTCCACATGGCTTCCAGCCATCTCTGTGTAGTTTCTTCCATCACAGTGATATTTGACATTGAACAGATTAAGCAATAAGATATAGTTTTTAAAAATCACTTTTTCATCTCCATTGCTCAATGAGCTTCAGGAACAGTTGGTCTCAGCAAAAAACACTCTTTTCTGAAAACATCTGAGAATCCAAATTATGAATTATATATATTATATATATGTGTGCGTGTATGTGTGTGTATATATATATATATATTTTTTTTTAAAGTCCATCTAGAAGCACACATCAATCAGTTTGGGCTATTTATTGGAGGAGAGGACACAACAAGCCATAGAATGTTATCAGCACTTGAATTAATTGAAAATAAATTTCCCCTCCCAGCGCTAAACAAATGACGAATTTTTTGTGTGATAACACACGCCAGCCTGCAATAGGTGGCTAAGATTCCACTAATTTAAAAAAATCTCATTTGAAGATAGTTAATGGTTTCTGCATTTCCACAAAGCGCTAGTCAGACTAGTCAGATTACATTCCCCTGAACTTCAGGGTCTGTGCTGATTACTACTCAATTAGTTTTGATTCAATTCACTGAAGAAAAATGTCCATTTCATTAGTGTGGAGAAATAACCATTGGACACAAAATATATTTCTCAGCATTGCTATGGCAACTGAGATGACACAGCTGAGCTCAGAATGTTAATGCCTTCCCTGGGACTATGTTTTTAAGTCAGCATGCGGTCATTAAGCCTTGCTGGGTGGGGGTGGCTCCTGCCACATCGCCATCGCAATTGGCAGGCAGAAGAACCCATGGCACTCCCAAGAAGGCTTGGTTCCTGCCACTCGCCTCCCCTGCCACTCCCCTGTGGGCTGGGCATATCAGCAATAGCATAGATTGTCATCTTGCAAGTCCCCAAGGCCCCTCTTTATGTGACATGCAGAAGTCCAGCTGGGCAGTGAAAAATGCGGTCTGTCATCTAGATGTGTTTTCCTACGTGTTGTCTGTTTTGTGAATGCATGCAACTGTCCGGGTGATGAACTGACTTTTGAGCTTGTCATTGTTGCATTCCAGCCAGCACAGCATTGACAGAGAAGTGAGGAGCAAGTGGTTCAGCAGTTCAGTAAATATGGCGGTCAACCTGAAACACTCTGCCCACTTGAGGAAGACTTGACTGTCATCTGCACCCCGCAAGACATGTAGGCAAAGGACGGGAAAGCAGATTCTAGATTACGAAGCAAATAAATGGATCTGTTTGTATGCAATAGGGAGCAAACATGCCAATACCAGTCTTCAGGAATAATAGATGTGGCCATTATTTAGATGTTAATTAGGGTATAACCAAATTAAACCATAACAAAATTTCACTTGGGAGACTGAATTTTCCAGGTTAAATGAATAATTGCCCATATTTTTCCCTTAAGCTATGGTGGCATAATCTTAGGTTACCAATTAATAATTGATTGCTGTATACTGTGTTCAAGGCTCCATGCCTTAGGTTACAAAGATTAAGTACATGGAGCCTACACCCTCAAGGGACAGTTTAGTAGGGAGATAGCATATGAACTATTAATGAAAGCTACTATGTATTGAGTACTGACTCTGTGCCTGGAAGTGTACTAAGTACTTTATATGCAGTATTTTAATGTAATCCTCATATAGTATTATGAGGAGGATGTTAGCTCTATTTTATAACCAAGTACACAGAGGCTTAAAAAAGGGACTTGGCTAGTCAATTACTAGTTAAATTACAGCAAGTAACTGACAGAGCTGGATGCAAACATAAGTCTCTGACTCCACAATCACTTCGAACCACCATGCACACTGCCTTTCACGTACACATGAATAGAAAAGGCAGGCTGTAAATATTCAGGGCCCAGTGACTTACAAAAGTAAATACCTGATCTGTAAGGAAAGTAGCAAGTCTGATTGCATTTAATTAATTTAACTTCCCTTTTAAAATTCATCTTCAAAATAATGGGCAAAATCAGAGTGTCCCATTTCTTCCATTAAGCAGATGTTCTGCACATTGCCTTCCTGCTCCTTCTGCGACCACAGGGAGAGGAAGCACGGCTGCTGCAAGAGCTGCCAAAAGGCAGGGAGCAAGAGCTAATTCCACAACAAGAGCAAGCTCACAGTCGGTGATCTCAGTGTCAGAGTCCCACTCTACCCTCTTGGGATCCTATGTATCTGAGCTGCTCTATGTTTAATCATCATCATGTCACCATCAAAAATATTTATTAAGCCGTTGCATACATATGGTTCTGGTCACCCCATTTATTCTTGCTCCCTTGGCACATTATGTAATTTCACTCTATTTGTTTCCAGTGGTTTGACATAATTTTATATCATCTTTATACCTCTTCAGATACAGTGCTCAAAACATCCAGACCCAGACCTCTCTGAGTTCACAGAGTAGATTCTTACCCTTCTCTTTGCCTGACCACAGCAGGAGCAGTGGATCTTGGTGACAGGGATCTTTGTTCAGGGCTGGCCCAATGGCTGTCTCTTCCACGTGAAGCGGAATTAACCAACATAGGTGGGGGCTTGCAGTCTAAAATTATGCCACGGATAAAACATGCAATGAGCACACATGCCACTCTGTAGATGGGTTTTGTTGCTAGAATAACATTTGTGAAAATGTATTCTAAGAAAACCTAATTTCTTAGAATATTAAAGGATGTTACAGTCATGCAGTTCAGAACATGCTACTCCAAAACATGGCACCTTGGCATTTAAGAAAACAACAGAAGCAGGACCTTTGCCATTCTCCCCTGAAGTGGGCCATAAAATAATTCTCTGACTTTTCTCTAGGGTAGGGCATAAGACTCTCATTCCAGAGGAGTCCTCCCTGTACCCAGAGAAAAGGAATGAAGACAGAGGGACACAGAGAAAAACATGAACAAGGCCACGCACAGTGGCTCAAACCTGTAATCTCAGTATTTTGGGAGGCCAAGGTGGGAGAATGACATGAGCTCAGGAGCTTAAGATCAGCCTAGGCAACATGGCAAGACTCCATCTTTACAAAAAAAATTAAAAAGCTAACCAGGCATGGTGGCACATGCCTGTGATTACAGCTATTTGGGAGGCTGAGGCAGAAGGATCTCTTGAGCCCAGGAGGTCAAGGCTGCATTGAGCCATGTTTGAGCCACTGCACACCAGCCTGGGTGACAAAGCAATACCCTGTCTCATTTGGATTTTTTTTTAAAAAAAGAATCTGAACAAATAGGCCTTGCTAAGTTTCCCCCAAATTATTACCATTAGTAATATTCCTTTGTCCTCCAATCATACTTCTGCACCACTGTGCATAAAAATACAATCTTTTCTGTTTCTTTGGGTCTTCATTTCTGAAGGCTCTCATGTTAGGTAAAACTTAAATATATTTGTATGCTTTTGTCTTGTTAACCTGCCTTTTATTATAGCGGTCTCAGCCATGAACCTAAATGGGTAAGGTAAATATATTACTTCTCCCCTACAATAGAAAAACAAAAGGGGGAAGAGGAGGTTCTCCGGTCAATTATGTTTAGGAGATGCTGGGTTAAACAATGTTAATCAGGTTTGTTTGTTTGTTTGTTTTCTGCCAGGGTTCTCAGAGATCTTACTATACTACTGTATTATATGATTCTCCAAGTGAAGAGAATGGAGGGAAGCATTATCTACAGATCCATTTTTATGCTGCTGGAGCACTGAGGCACCACTCTTTTGCAAGTTCTGGAAAAAACAGAGCAGGGGTCAGTTTAGAAGCCTAACCTGTATACCTACATCAGGAAGCTCGGAAAATGGCTTACACCACTGGGACATTTTGCACGAAGATTCCTAAGCTTCATGGGAGACATGTTAAGGGCTTTCGGACTGATATTTGAGCCCAGGAAACAGAGCTACCAAATTAAGGCTTACAAATAAGACAAGGTTAAAAAAAAAATCTGGCCCCAAATCCCAGAAAGAGTGGCCCAAGTGGGCTGGAAACTAGCCACCCTGAGGTAGGAAAGAGTGCAGGAGGTAGGAGTGAAGGAAGTAGGAAGAGGTTCAGACCTAACCTAGCACAATGATTTATAATTTTTAGAGAAATCCTCTGTATAGAATTGAATACTTTGAGAAATGTAAGACAGAAAATTCTGATTGAATTAATTTCAACAATAGGCACACTGATACACTCACCCAGTAAGAAGACCAGGGTTCAGATCTTTAGAATCTCCGTGATTCTCTTAGTTCACACCGCACATTGTTTCTTGGATCCCACATCAGCCTCTTCCTTGAGTTTGCTCTTTCAGTTTGCTGGAGTAGATAACTTAGGAAGGATACGTCGAACAAATTTTCTAAGTCCTTGCATGTCTACAAATATTCCTGTTTTACTTTCACAATTGATTAACAGTTGGCTAGGTCTAAATTGAAAATCTAGGTTACGAATGTTCTTCCTCAAAATATTGAAGTCATTTCTCCATTGCCTGTTGGCATCCAGTGATACTGCTGAGAAATTCAAAGCCAGCTTAATTATTTTCGCTTATGTATAACTTTTTCTTGCATTGACTTTTAGGATCTTCTTTTTAACCTTAATCTTCTGCAGTTTTGACTTTCTAAATTGGGATTTATCATTGTTTTACCCTATTCAGACCCCATTGATCCCTTTCAATCTGCAGATTGAATCTTTAGCCCTGGAGAATTTTTTCTAGTACATCTTTGATAGTTTTCTCTCCTCAACTTTCTATATCGTCTCCTTCTGAAATCTTTTTTAGTGTTTGGAGCTTCCGGATCAATTCCTTATGTCATCTATACATTCTCTAGTTTTCTGTTTATCTCCCTAATTGTTCTAGATTCTAGAAAATTTCTTCAACTCATCTTCCTATCATTCTACTAATTTTTAAAAAAATTAAATATTAACACTTACATTAGTTAGGGCAACACTATCTGCTGCTGTAATAAATAAACCCCCAAATTTCAGTAGCTTATAATAATCACTAACTTCATACTAGCATAATTTTTTGAACACAGGTTCCCCTGTTTAGCAGGCAGCTCCTCCCCATCCAAAGAATCAGAGATTCGGACTCTTTCCACCTTCTGACTCTGCCGTCCTCCAAGGCCTCACATCGCCTTGCATTCTGCCAGAAGAGGGAGGAAGGTGATGAAAATCTTATTCTCAACAGCCTTGACATGAAAATGTCACATGTCTCTTCTGCTCACATTCCAACTGGTGAAAATAGTCATTTGGTCCCACTAGATACAATAGGGATGAGTAGGGTGCACTGTAAAATGTACGTCCTGGTTAACAACTGCTTCCCCATAATATAGTTATATACTTGGGAAGGAGGAACACAAATTTTGTGTTCAATTGATGACCATTAGCAGTCTTTGCTATAGTAATTATATACTTTTTTTCTTTTTGTGAGCTCAGTCATGTTCTCTGATTGTTCCTTGCCTAGAGTATACTTATCTCTTTTGTTCATAAGTGATTGCATCTTTTTCTTTTTTTTTTTTTCTTTTTTTGAGGCAGAGCCTCTCTTGATCACCCAAACTAGAGCACAGGAGTGCAGTGATGCCATCTCAGCTCACTGCAACCTCTGCTTCCCTGGTTCAAGCAATTCTCATGCCTCAGCCTCCCAAGTGGCTGGAACCACAGACACACACCACCATGCCAGGGTAATTTTTGTATTTTTGTTAGAGAAAGAGTTTTGCTATGTTGCCTGGGCAGGTCTCAAACTCCTGGCCTTAAGCAGTCTGCCCACCTCGGCCTCCCAAATTGCTGGGATTATAGGAGTGGCACTTTTGTCTAAGATCGGCTATTCTTTGTTATTTTGGCCATTCTTTTTTAAAATTATGTTTATTTTGCAGTTTTGAAGCCAGTTTTATTTTGAATGCTTGTTCCCAGTGATCTTGGCCACTCTCATTCATGCTGTTGTTTCCTTTAGTTCTGGAGATCCTTGTTTATGTATATTAAAGAATTGAGATGTAGGTTGATTATTCTGAGTAGATGGATTGAGTTCAACTACTGTGGGCTTGTAGGCCTAATACCCCCAGCAGTCCTCTTTCTTGGCGGGAGAGCTGACGTCTTTGTACAAGGGTGGGCTTATCCACTAGCAGTTTCACTCCAGGTTACATGGAATCAGAATGGGAGAGTCAGCAGCCACAAACCACAAGCTCCACAGGAACCAGGAAAAGAAAGACTACTCTGGGCCACCACTCCCAATTAAGAAGCCTTGGTTACTCCAGGAAATTCATCTTTAGAGAAGAACATCTAGATGTTTTCCTAGGGAGTTTGCCGGTCATTCTGTGAACAGGACAGGACAGGAGAGGGTGGATGCAACCAGCAAAGCCTTCCACAGATGAATCATAGATTAACCCACCTCTTTGCAATTACTCTTTCCCCTTCTGCCCTCCTTACCAACACCAAGCTGCAAGTGTGTCCAGGTTTTAATCAGCATGACAATCCTACCTGCACTGCAGCCTCACCCAGCAAATGCTCAAGCCTGGACCGCTTCCCCCACTGTTTCCTCTGTGAACATGCTTCCATTCATCCTGTCTGATGTGCTGTAACCTCTCAGTTGATGAACCTGCCCACCCCCATACATTTGCCACCAGGTATTCATTGTTTTGTATACTTTCCAACTATCATTTTGACGATGCCTGATGAGGGGGAAAGTCTCCATTTGCCAGCCTCTGCAAAATTAGAAAAATACTTGTAAATGTCCTTTGGAGAATATCACCAAGTTTTACGAGAAAGAAGGGCTATAAAAAATAAAAAGCAGTGGCTAATAGCATTCTAAAAAGATGTTGGTCAGCTTTGGGGAGAAATTACCTTTCAATTTACATGGACTGACTCCATACATTCATTTATTCATTCATTTTTTTGTAATAAATACTGAAAGTTTATTATTTACCACAGGCTACCACAGGTAGCAGGGCAAGAACCATGAACAAAAATGGTCTTCTAGTCCCATCCTCAAGGAATTTAGAATTTATGGGTAAAATTACCATTTGAAATTTGAATTTATTTGTACACTGTTGGAAGTTCAGGACACTAAGAAAGCACCTTAAAAAAAAAAAAAAGCACAGAAACCAGACTTTGTATTTCATGGAAGGACTACTGGAGGAAGTAATCTGAGAAATAAAATAGAATCAGCCACATTAAGGCATGGGGTGGGGTGGGATTGAGTGTTCCAAATAGAGGAAATAGTATGCTAGAGCCTCAGAAGTGGCTCCCACCTGCCCATATGAAAAACTTCACACATGAATATTGACTGTGCTCGGAATGCCCTCCCATCTACCACTCCCAATCCACCAACTGTGGCAAAATTCTCAACTCAGGCACTCACCCACTCTCTGAGGAACTAATGGAATCTTCCCCCACAGGTCTAGGCATTTTCTTCCATTTGTACCTTATATGTTCTATGGTTTTAGCAATGGGCACACTCTGTAAAAGTGTTGGGTTCCTCCTTGTATCTATCACCAATCTAAATTCCCTGAAGTCAGGAGTTGTGTTTTATTTACATTTGTATCTCCTGCACTGGCATAAAGAGTGAATGCCAAGGGCTACGTAGACAATTGATATATCTTGAATGTTGAATGATGAATAAATGGAATGAATGAAGTAACAGAATTATGACAATATATTGCTTGCCCTCAGTTGTATACAAATTTAGTGTGACTCAGAAAAAAAAGTCGAGAGTTATAGTGAATGATTTACATATTCATTCTATGGGACCTTGGTATAAGCACTAATAAAAGCTAAGGCTTTGGAGAACTCCCCTAAAACTGCTGTCACCTATAATAATACAGCATGCCAACTTAGTGTTCACATTCTGAGATGAATTAGCAGGAATAAGGAAAGTCTTTATTAGGATACCTATCATAATACCAGCTTTACCTCTCCTGCTTTCCTTACCTCTGCAGGCTAAGTAGACATCTGAGAAGGGATAAATTCCCTCTGGATATGTGTAAGTTCCCTGCCCATGACATAAATTTTCTTCAAATGGGACTACAGAGGCAGGGGAATGAGAGTTGAAGTTGATCTAATCAATTCAGCCTAAATTACAGGTTCTTCTCACTATATATCAGGAAGTTTTATCAATGGATAAAAATAGGTATCTCTACAATGTGTATACATGATATTATGATGATGCACATCAGAAGGAGTTTTGGCATAAGTGAAGCAAGACAGAAGATCAACTGCAGGAGAGTAACGGGTAAGAGCCATAGCACATAATCAAGCAGGCACCAAAGAAAGATCACATATTTACAGCAAAGTGTAAGAACATTGTCGCATGGGTATTTAAGAAAACACGAGTATAGCCAGGACAAGAACCAACTCAGCTCAAAAGTAACCCAGTGCTGAAGAACAACCAGGTGAATAGGGTTGGAACTACAGCGACTGAATAGACACTGGGAGACTCTGCTGTATTCTAGCAATCTTTGCTTTGCTCGCTTGTTTAGTGTTCAATTCTGTATCTTGAGCACAATAAAAAACTGAGAACAATGGCTAGTCTAATATTTGCACTTTTCTGCTAATATATTTGGGTAGATAAAATACATCTTTAGATTTCTAACTCTGTATTTAATCATCAACACTAAGTATTATTAAACTTCCATAATTGAAAATAATCTCTATTATTAGAGTGACCATGCATCCTACTTTGCTTGAAATACTCCTAATTTATATCTATTATCCCAGATCCAGCACAGTTTAACATTCATCCTAGAATTTTCATTTTTTTAGGAAAGCCTGAAAATACAGTAAGATGAGTTTGGTAATTCCCACTTTGTACGTCTAGCTTCTGCTAGGGTCTTGTCTCATAGTACGTAGTGGACAGTGTTCTGATTAACACATGGTTTAATCTGACAGATGATAAGTGGTAGCTTAACTTATTTTTCCTTTCCCTTTCAAGACACATGGTGCCAACACCTTCTTTTCAAGGACAGCATGCATTGCCTGATAAAAAAGGAGGCTTGTAATAGGTGGCGAAGGACCACTAACTCCCCTGATCTCAGGCAGCAATGGGAGAAGTATTCACTGTTGCTGCCCCTTCTGGCCACTTGGTGTATCAGCAGCTAGCTGTGCTGTGACCAGGACAATGCCCAAAGCCACAGCCTGTGAGTTCCAGAAGTCATCAAGCCGCTGCTCAGTAGGATAGTAGGAATTGTCAGAAATCTTACTTTTGGAATATGTAAACTATGTACAAGCAATATAGACCTTACTGTCATAACATAGACCACAGAAAGAGTCGTTTGAACACTTTTTTTCAGGGGTGTGGTGTTTATAGTATGTATGATCTAAATCTACAATTATGTATGTACTTTACTGTTTAGTAATGCTTTGTTTTATTTTGTCCTTTTCAAAGAAACAACCTCAAAAAGTGTAACATTTAATGAAATATTAAATATTGAATTTTCATGTCTTAAAAAAGTTCATGCTGAAGATGCAAATTGCACAAATTATTGGTGCACATTTACCATCTACCTGAAATCTACCAGAAGGCACACATATTCTGAAGAAGCATTAGCATTTAATTCAGAAGTTAGTGATTATTTTAAGAAGACTATTTCCAAAGATGTCAATTTAACAAGTATATACAGCTGCAGAAGTTTCATAATCAACTCTGAGAAGCATGACTTTTCATTTGGATCAATGTTCTAATAAAATTAAGAAACCTCTGGAGCAGAACTCTAGTTAAAATTGGTTGTACTAACCTGTTATTCATAAAGTGTGTCCCAACATGCTTAGATATCAAAATAGAAGCAGTATTTAAAGCAGCTAAATTATAAATCTTTGTGACAACATTCATGTTTAATTTTTTTTAAGTTTCAGTATGGCAGTGCATGTTTTCTCTTTTTACAACAAAGGACTGAATGTTTATGTCCCACTAAAAACTATATGTTGAAATTTGAACCCCAAAGCGATAGTATTAGAAGGTGGGACCCTTGGAGGGTTATTAGCCTGTGATAGTAAAACCCTTGTAAATTGGATTAGTTTCTTTATAAGGGATTCCAGAGAGAGATCCTTCACCTCTTCTTCCATGTGAGGACATAGCAAAAAAGTGGCCATTCATCTAGGAACCAGGATACAGCCCTTCACCAACACCAAATCTGCTGGCACTTTGATTTAGGACTTCTCAGCCTCCAGAACTGTGAGAAATAAATTTCCATAGTTTATAAGCCACCCAGTCTATGGCATTTTTTTTATGGCAGCCCGAACAGACTAAGACACTCATCATTAGGTTTGTAAAATGTTTTCATTTTTAAAGAACTAATTTGTAGATCAACCTAAGTATCTTACAATGGTATTGAACCTTATTGTAAAACAGTCCTCCAAATTAAGGTTGAATTTTGTTTGAAAGAAATTGCAATTTTTTATTCAAAATGTTTGACACATGCACGAGTATGTTCATTGCAATACTATTCACAACAGCAAAGGCAAATCAACCTAAATGCCTGTCAATGGCAGAATGGATAAAGAAAATGTGGTACATATACACCATGGAATACTATGCAGCCATATAAAAGAACAAGATCATGTCTTTTATGGGAACATGGATGGAGCTAGAGGTCATTATCATTAGCAAACTAATGAAGGAATGGAAAACCAAATACCGCATGTTCTCACTTCTAAGTAGGAGCTAAATGATGAGAACTCATGAACACAAAGAAGCGAACAACAGACACTGGGGCCTACTTGTGGGTGGAGGGAGGGAAGGGGGAGAGGAGAAGAAAAAATAACTATTGAGTACTAGGCTTAGTACCTGGGTGATGAAATAATCTGTACAACAAACCCCTATGACATGAGTTTACCTATATAACAAATCTGCACATGTACCCCTACACCTAAAATAAAAGTTAAAAAATAAAATAAAATAAAACCACTTTCGTTAAAAAAAAATGTAAGGGAACACCAAATAATTTCAACTTTTGAAATGGATATCAAATTGTAACTATTGAAAGAAAAGGTTGACACCAGAAAAACGATGAAATTTAATCCCACAAAAGCAAAGGAAGAACTGAACAAACTAGATGATAGGAGATGAAAGGCATAAAACATTTAGTTTTGAAATTCTATAATTACATTTTGGAATATGTTGACCTCTGGGAAGAATCTTGTGATGGGGCTCCCTTTTTTACTATTGGATAATCTTATATTCTGTACTGGAATAGAACTATGTTGAGGTAGCCTTCCAATGTGCAGATAATTCATTGACAAATTTTGTTTTGTAAAATTATTTTTTGAAGAAATGGATGCAAAAAGATAGTACATGTGAAAACATTTGATATAAAATATTTATAAATTTAAATACTTTTAAATGGTTTCAAGAATATCTTCCAATCAGCAGATATACTCTGAGCTTACCACTTACCCCAATACCTGAGGAATTTTCTCAATTAGAAATAGTATTGTCTATAAAGAAAAGTCAGTTGAAGTTATCAACAATTCTAAATTTATTAAGCATAAAATGTAGCTTTGAGGGAGATTGCAGTCAACTTTATAAAAAAAAGTTGAATAATAAGCCATATTAAAAAGTCTTCTTTAGAAAAATACTTATAGTATTAGAGATTGATACAATCAATAAATGAAATTTGCGCTCATTCATGTATGTAAAGATATACCAAAAATAATGATTGACCTATGTTATTTTCTGTGTTCACAGAACCAATATAAAGAAATTTTATCTTACTTTAAGTATATGATACTTGTTCCTTGTATTTTTTTAAAACATTCACCTTTTTTGGAAGTAATTGTTGAATAGAACTAATTCATATATTCTCCCATATCATAAACCCATTCATAAGTTAATAAATGCATATTTCAAAAGTTATATAGTCTGCATTATTTTAGTACTCCCTTCCACTCTACCAACTTTACACTTACCTCATGGGCAAGTCTTGTTTCTCATGGACAAAGTGGTAGACAATTTCTCTCTCAATGTAACAAGGAGAGCCTGCATCTCAGAGCTCCTGCCCCCAGTGGCTGTATTGTCCTGAAACAGTCGTGATTTAGGGACTTCCCAGAAAATGGAACAGACACTAGCTGGAGCCTCATCCTAGATTTTAACATTAACTCATGGAAACACAAACTCCAAGCTAAAAAGAAACTAAAGAAGGAATGCAATTTAGACCTGTCCTACAACTGCAACTTCCACTCTTAGATTGGTATAGTGCACCAGAAAAATCAGCCTCAACTCTTTTTCCAAACAGTAGATCTTGGAAACTAGAGGGGGAGCAATTTCTCAATCAAGGCATCACAATAGCAAATGTAATTTTATGGACACACTAGGCCTTCACTGCAGGAGTAAGTGCCCACTTTATAAAATATATATTCTGTAACCATGCAGATTTTTGCAAAAATAAATGTATTTTTAAATAAAGTCATTCATAGAATATAGATATGTTAAGTATCTCTCAATGTGTTCTCTCAATCAAACATATTGGTTATAAAAATTGGAATTCATCAGCATATTACACATTTATGAGAATCTGCCTTCTCTGCAGAGGGCAAAGGCACAGGACAGATGGCAGGTGTGGGACTGGCTCAAGCTGGGGGAAAGTCTTGATTGGGAACTTTAAACCAATACCAGAAATGATACATTTAAAATTTCTATTACACACAGAAATAATGGCTTTTTAAACATATTTATAAAACTTAACAGTCAGTGTAAAAATTATGGAATTAGCATTTCCAAGTCCTTTTATTTGGTATCTTAAACAGCGGGATTGTTTTATTAAGCAGAGAACTGATTTTAGACATACTGTTTTTAGATTTTTCTCTTTATTGGAGCATATTGTATTTGTCGATTTTTAAGAGGAGTGCCCTATCTGAAAATATGTACCCTTCTGAATCTGGACTTGACTGCATATTAATAAACCACCAGAAATGATAAACATTTTCAAGAGGTAGTAGAGGATATGAAAGTAGATTTTCTACTTTTTGAAAAAGTTGATTGTCTTCTCTAACATATCGTAAAGACAGGAGGAGCAACCTGTGGATAGCAAAGCTTCAAGTTCTTTCAAACACAATTGTCTTTCCTTAGCTATGAGTCTTGTCTACAAGAAAATCTACTGGTAAGGAAAAAACAATATTAAGAGCCTATTATGCATTGAATGATTTGCATACCTAATTTTACTAATTTCTACTGAAAATATTCATTTTTAAGATGAGAAAATTTCAGCTTAGAGAGGCTGAGTAGCTGTCTTAAAGTCTCCCATATAGTAAGCAATATTTATATATTTAAATACTATATGAGATGGCAAACCCAAATGCATGCGAACCCAGGATGCATCCTCCTTCATCCCATCACACAGCCTTCTACCTAGTGTCTTTGCACATCTATTCTTTATTCAAATCTCACCTGGAATGATAATGATGTGCAGGGAAGAGAGGGAAAGACACTCACACATTTGAAAGCCTTCATGAGACTCAGTTGCCCATGTTCACTGTAAGCTCAGGGCAAGACCATGTCTGTATTATTCATTCACCACTATATACTAAGTACCTCATTCTATACATATGGCATACAGAGGCCAGCAATATTTAGAGGGATTCAATAATTTTTGTTATGTTTTGAAAGTCATGAGTAAAAATCGTAGTTGGTGAGGGGAATGGAGAGAAAGACTGAAACTGTATTTTTGACGCTATTGGCTCACAGTTGAATTAACCTTTCCACCGTTTTTCCACTCATTCATTCAATAAGTACTTATTTTCATGATTTCTGGGCACGAGGGATATAATAGTAAACATGTTGTCATCTTCATGGAGCTGACATTCTCAGCAATCAAGAAATCTCACATCAGTTTTGAGTCCCTGCAGCTGCCCTGTGAGATAGGTGAAGTGGGTGTTATTTATAACTTGCTGACTCTCTCCTATGTTGCAAACATGTCTAACTCATGCAATTTTCTTTGACAAAGTACATCAATGGCTCAAATAACTGAACATGTATTTTGTTATTCCAGATTCCCTTTCGTTCTCAACACAACATAATAATTTTGTATTATTTTATTCACTAATTTTCCTAACAGTGATGCACACATGCATACACAAACATACACACCCTGCTACTACCGACCCCAATTCCATCCCTTCCTACCCATCCACCACAGTGCTTAATTGAGAATTATCATTACTGTGTGTGATGTGCTTATATGGTTGACACCTGGGCCTTGTTTTATATTATTTTTAATCTTTCCAGTAACCTCAGGAAGTAGGTATCTCTATCCTGGATTTAAAGATGGAAAAACTGCAGTTAAGGAGATGATTTTACTCAAGACTGCAAGGCTAGTTAGCAGCTGAGTTCAGGTACCTGTGAATACATGTCTTGGTCTTGTCTGTGTTTTTTTCTTACTACATCACGGCTCTGGCAGGCTTTCTCAGACACGATTCTCTTCTGCCTTTAATCCATTCTCCACAGCTTCACCAAAGTTCTATTTTCAAAGCACAGGTTTGATCCTGTAGCTATCCTCACAAAGTATTAATGGATCAGCTCAGCTTTTAGGATAAAACGTGAAAACCTCTGCGTGAAATGCAGGGTCCTTCCTGACTATCCCCAGACTCCTTTGCCAGGGTCTCCCAGGCTGCTCTTCCCCGCCAAGTGTTTCTTCCCACAACACAGCTGTCCTTTTCATGGCTGTTTGTTCACATACTTCATCTCTGCCCTATCCTTTTTCTCTCTGTCTAGCAAAACCCCACTCTTCCTTTCATACCTACTTCAAAGGATTCCTCTTTTGGAAAGCCCTCTGTGGCTTCTCCAGAGAGTTACTCCCTCTTCTAGGCTCCCATGGCACTATGTATTAACAGAGTCATTTGTCACATGGGTTTGTTTACTTGTTATTACCTTTGTTTACTTGTCTTCCCCTTTCTCCCTTACTTTCCCCTGCACCACTACAGTGGACTCCTTGAGGGCCGAACCAAGTTTCTATTTGCCTGTATTCCTGGAGCATAGCCCTGGCCCTGTCACAGAGTAAGGTCTGAGAAATCCTGAGTGAATGATAAGTGAAGCTTTCTTTCATGCTCCTTCCTCAACCCAGCTGAAGGATGGCCAAAAGGGATCCCCGCAACTGTGAGAAGAGCCAGCCTCCAGGGTGGTGGTGGCCCCAGCCAACCTCGAGATATTGCCCAGTAGAAATGTAATTTTCAGATTGTCTTGATGTGACTTGATCATGTGATAATGGACTGATTGTGTAATGTAAAACAGTCTGGCTATGAATAGGCCACTCTCAGAGATGAAACGTAAATGAGAGACTGTCTGCATAATCAGTGTGTAAATGCAAGCAGGGTACCCACATTCCTTTTTATTTTTAAAGAGCTGAAATGAGAAGAGCTTCCCCTTCCCAAGGCAGTCTCTCTCAGTCTCTCTCTCTTTCTCTCTCTCTCTTTTCTTCTCACTAATAAGCTTTGAACAATTTGGTGGAAAGGTGTGATATTGCTCTCACAGACAAATAACCAAAAAGTCATAATGTTGATGTGATTATATCTCACTGACTAAAAGGAATTAAAGGTAGATTCTTTTTATTAGTTTACTGATCCTGGGCATCCAACACCTCATAACTGCTCAATATATCATGCTAGTTAATCATTCTTGTCGTTATCTTTAATGTCTTATTAGCGGGCTTCATTCATCTGGTTTTTATCTGTTTCATTGGAAGCAGTTTTAATCTCATTTCAGCGGCGCTGATGATAAGCCTGTTAGTTTGCACAAATTGGTTTTGGTGACAATGTGTAGATAGCAATAATGTGTGATTTCCAAATGGAAAAGAGAAATCTATACAGGTCCAAAAAGGCAGGTGGAGACAGCAAAGGAGCTGAGAAAGTTGTAGACGGTACCCTCAGTTTCCTAACGGAAAAGTAGAGAAGGTGGAAAAGAAAGCGAGAGAAAAATAAAACAGGAAACTCAGATAAATTGCTACAGCCCTCCCCCCACCACCACCTTTCACCCAGCCACAGGACTCAGGAATGCTAGCTGTGATAGCTGCATCATCAGACCACTGGGCAACCTAACTGACTCAACAGTGTCCCATTGCAGAGGTAGAAGAAGGCAGCACATGCCCAGCTCTCAAGATTCCATTGAGAGTCTGTTCTCTGTACAACCAGACATCATCCCTCACAGACCTTCTCGAGTCTTCCCTCCTGCTCTAGGGGACTTAATATGAGGCTGTCTTTGTGCAATTTATCCAGCTAATGGAGCAGCTTGATCACTTCCACCCAACATTAGATTGGCCTGACACTGGCCCTCTTAGAATAAAGGAGACAATAAGCCCATCAGGCTCTGACTCAAAATTGCATTAAGTGCAGATGTTAAAGTAAATATAGTTTCCTCTGGTTCCCAGATTACAAGTCATCTTCTGGCAAGGGGAAAAATCAATAACCCACCCATCTGAGCAGGAAAGCTTGGAATGGCTATCTGATTTAAGAAGGCAGCCTCTCTTGAATTTCCTGATTCCTTCGCTTCTGGGGCCCAGGTACCAAAGTCAGGAAATGAGGCTTTGTGTGTATTACAGCACGGGCCCCTTTCTTGGGAGCTCTGATCTGGAGGCAGGTGTCTGAAAACCAGAATCACCCTCCAAATGGACTGAACTCTCTATCTGACACACCCTTCACAAATTTAAAAAAAAAAAAGAAAAAGGAAAGGAAGCATTTCAAGGGAAATGTGTGTCATAAAAGGCTTCAAAATCACTTGTCTCTGAGACAAACAAATACTAGCCGAATACAGACAGTCGATTACGTGGTGGTGTTTGGGGCGGGAGAGTGCTAATATTATTCCAAAATCCCAAACTGCCAAAACACTTTGCAGTTTCATTTTCAGTCCCTCTGCTTTTCTAGGAACGTTTGGTCCGTGTTTGTCTGATTCATTCTCACAACTCCAAATGTTGATATAAAGTCTGCTTGTAAGATCCTGAGACTTTTTTTCCAGAAACCCAGAAGGTTACATTTCCACCGAACCTAAGTGAAGTGTCAACTCCTCTTTATTTTAGAATGTGAAAGTCTTCGCCAGACATTTCAGGTAGTCTAAGCTAAGAAATTCTCACAATCCTCCTTTATCCCATGTTCTGATATCCCTGGTTTAAAAGCGTAGATATCTTGTAACTATTCTGTGTGAGCAAAGAGTTGGGATCAAGTTTAATACCCCGCTTCTGATCTGAGCCTCGGAGGAAAATGGAATCTCAAGACCACAGCACAAATAAACTGATTTCCAGCAAGTTCCAATAGCATACGTTAGAGAGAGCTGAGCCCTGCCTCCTGAACGATGTGGCCACCAGGCACTTGTTGCCAGCAGTAACATCAAGAATCCAGTAAATCAGCTAGATTTGCACTTTTATTCAACTTTGTATTGTTCCTTATATGGAAATGATAGCTTAGGACAGCTGGGTACTTGCCTAGGGACATATGAGTATAGCGTCCATAATTGCCCAACCCAAATGGGGACATATTGCTTCTGCACATGGTCTGACAAGAGCATGGCCTTGTGAAGCCAGATTTGGCCTCAACAATCTAGGACCCAATACCAGCACGAGACAAACAAAGAGAGCCATGGAGCCTGCTGTCAGCGCTGTCTGTTCTGGAAGTTCTCATGGAGATTTAACTTGTACATGTGTGTCTTTGTTTCTCTTCTAAACCATGCTGCTAACTCTTTGGAACAAAGTGCACTTTTGCCCAGTGTGGTCTGCCTAACAGCCAGTGCGTACCATCTGTATTTAACTTTGTTGCCTTGTGGTTTTGGAGATGAACTGAAAACCTTTCAGTGACCACCCTCCCCTCCCCCACTGGATTTCCCACTTTGAAATCCAGCTTCTTAAGGTGAGGGCTCAGATCTTTGATTATTTTCTGCCACCCCACACTGCCACAGAATGCGCTGCCAAGTGTCCACATAGCATTGAGAGTCTTGTGAAGATCTATGCCAGCAGCACCAGTGCAAAGCCAAGCCTGCTTTAGGTGTGCGGAGGGTACCATACTTGACTAGAGAAGAAGGACCTCATTCCTCTACTCCTCCATGTCCTTACAATAACCAGAAACTGCATGTGTAAGGATGCCTATCTGTGTAAAGTGCCGAGTGCCTAGGAGTCAGATCCATTAATAGCCTGATCCAAGTTTGCAAGTGCTGTTGGAAAACAAGAGCCAGGAAAAACAGACATGTGGTAAATGGTCCATCTGCCTAGGTCTAGAATCCAAATATTGCCAACCTGATGTCAGGAACTCAGATGGAACTGCTGACTGGGGTTCCTGCCAAACTTCTTCAAAACTTTTTGCTGTACAGCTGACACCTATTTGAAAGTTTCTCCCCCCTTCATCCCAGAGAGATAATGTAAGGTTTATCTGACCTGTGTGCAGAGGAAAAACAAAAATAAAAGTAAGCTGTGAGGCCAGGAGCAGTGGCTCATGCCTGTAATCCCAGCATTTTCGGAGGCCGAGACAGGCGGATCACTTGAGGTCAGGAGTTTGAGACCAGCCTGTCCTACATGGCGAAACCCCATCTCTACAAAAATACAAAAATTAGCCAGGCGTGGTGGCTTGCGCCTGTAATCCCAGCTACTCAGGAGGCTGAGGCATGAGAATCGCTTGAACCTGGGAGGTGGAGGTTATAGTGAGCCGAGATCATGCCACTGCACTCCAGCCTGGGCGACCGAGTGAGATCTCAAAAACAAACAAACAAAAAACAGTAAGCTGTGTTGCTCACTCTCCATTAGCCTGTTCTACGGCAGTCACAGAACAGAGTTTTTGTGCCTCTGTCCTCGTGTGATTACAAACATCTCTCTAACTGCAGGTGGTGTCTGCTGATTCTCTGAGCTCCTCTCTGACAGCTGCTGAGGCCACAGACACCTGAGATGGAGGTGCAGATCCCTGGAAAGAGGCTTCAGATCTCGCACCATCTCTCTGCCAAAGCTGGTTGCAGTGCTCCAGGACTCTCTGACGTTGCCTGGTGCTGGTGACAACCAGTGAAGCAGAGCTTTCTGTTACACCACTTCTTGTATTGAATTTATTGTAGAATCTGGACCCTGAAGAATAGGTATCAGAATTTTCCCTTTCTTTCTCATTGAGGTATTGTCCCAGACCAAGCTTGTACTCCTCGATCTTCTTTCTCTAGGACATAATCTCTCCCAACATATCCTCAGTATCTCATACAAGTGGATACCAGGGAGACATTGAGGGTGTCTCCCCAGGTGCCCAGTTTTAGGATAAAACAGCATAGGTTCAAAGTGAGACTGACCCCAGCCCTTGAATATATCTACAGCTACCCATCCCAGGGTTCAGGATACTTTGGGGCATTTCTTCCATTTCCCATTTGATCACATCTATCAAGTTAGATTTAACATTTGGGGAGATGTATGTAACCCAGTAAATGGCCCACACTTCAACTAGATTCGTGTTCAAAGAAACCCAATCTCTTTAGGTTTTTTGAGAATTTTAATGTTTATCAGAGTCTCTTTCAATAAAAATGTCAAAGGAACCCAATGCACAGCCCCCAGTAAAAATTTAAAATTCTCTTTCTCCATTCCTCTGATTCTAACTCTCTCCCACATGCCCTAGCTGATCTGAATCCTTTCCTCAAGAAAACATTCTGGTTGTCTAGGTGAGCTCTTAACTTTTCTCCTTCTTCTTCTATTCTTCTGTCTCTATTCTTTCATTCCTCCCATGAGTAAATCTGTCCTTTTATATGCAACCCCTCCATCCTTGCTTCTCCTTTCGGTCTCTCACCACTCACTGCCAGAATTCTGCATCACAGAAGTCCAGGAGTTGGGCCTCAGAGAGATTCAGTAATATATCTCACAAGGTAGAAACCTTCCTAGAGAATGAGAGGTGGGAGAGGCTAAGCATGCCAAGACTGTGTTCTCTTAAGTGTTTGGGGTCTAGGGGGAAAGGGGAACTGTGACTCTCCCATCAACATTAGGTTGGTGCAAAAGTAACTACTTTTAATGGTAAAACCCACAACTACTTTTGCACCAACCTAATACTTTTTGTCTCTAATGCATAAAGATCAAGGCCGAGTTTAAAAAGGACTTTTAATCATATGCCTCTCTCTATGGATTCTAAACCAGTTGAGAAATAGGCCCTGGAAGTATAAGGAAGTCCAAATATAAATTTATTTGTTGGTGAAACAAGATTGGAGAATCTTAGACTTGTGGTCAAAATAAAGCTCCTTACAGCTTTCTTTCATGCTCAATCCACAGGGCTCAGTTGGGGGGGAGTGGGGGTTGAAGAGCTGACTGCCTCATGTCTTCCTGAGCTAAAGATCTCAAGGCCCAAGAGACAGATGGACAACTAGACCTTCTTGCAGAAGGGCAGGGACAGAGGGCTGAGAAGGCCTGCAAGAGGTCAAACCATCCTTGTGCCCCTGCCTGTCATCCAGTCTCCCAGTCAGATAAATCGTCCTACTGCCATGGTCCAAGGCAAAGAGAAGTATGCGAAATCCCTTCCCAATACTTAAAAAGCTGTTTAAAAACCTTAATATTTGCTAAGTAAGATTATAAACATGGAAATAAGGAGAAAATACTCTGTAATTAATAAGCCATAGTTTTTGCCCACAAAATCTCATTCTAGACATTGATCTTTCAAAAGATTACATTGCCTTTCTTCATTGAAAGAAACAGGCTAGGAAAGAATCAGAAAATAAAGGTTCTAATTCAGACTCTGCCACCATAGTTGGAGTTTCGTGTTGAGATTTGTTCCCCAAATTATCTCCCAGGCTCAGCAGCCCTGTCATCTCTACACCCAACCCCAAGGGCCAATCTGGGCCCAGTGCCCCGAGTTGTCACTTGTAAGGGAAAGAGAACACATCTTTCATAAAAGTTTTATTCACTTAAAAAATTAGCCATGATCTGAGGGTCTACAGCAGTACAGTGGCTGAACAGCCTAGAGGGGCTATGAATTGTCCATAGAGCACTATCTACCTTTGTTCAAATCTTGACCCCATCACTCAACAGTCAAGTGACCTCTGGCAATTACTTAACCTCTCAATTTATTTCTCTGTAATATGGGGAATATTAACAGTACAAGCCTTACAACGTGGTTTTGGGAATCAAATGAGTTAATGTATGTCAAACACTTAGAACAATATCTGGCACATAGGAAGTGACATGAAATGTTTACCGGCATTATTATAGTTTAGTAAATTCAAGCACAGAAATAAATAGAATATTATAATGTCATCACCATCATTTTATGAACATTTCTAGCAACACGAAGATGCTTATGCTTCATAATTAAAAGTCAGAATTAAAATGTTAATGTGTCATTTTGAACCATGTTTAAAAAGTATAGAAAACATCTAAAATTGTAACAAAATGCTGATTGGTTATCTTGGATGGTCAGATGATGAAAAGCTTTGATTTTTCTTTATGTTTTCACGCATGAGTTTTCTATAATAGCATGTATTCACTGTAAAGAAGACAAAATGTTTATTTTAATATTTTAAATAATTTTGGTGTCCTGAGTGGATTTACCAGGCAAAACCATCTTCAACAAAATACCACTCTTCCAATCTGGGTATGTCACACATTATACAGACAATAAATCCTACTTTTGTTGGAAGAAAAACATTCCTTTGCCAGCAATAAATTACTTTATTTCTATCCCCACCCTCTCACCCCACCCCACAAAAGTTATAAGTGCTGCTCTCTATGGTAGGTGTTTCTCCTGGGGCTGCATTCCACAGCACTATGGTAGGTATCAAATTCTGCTATTCCTTTGAGGGTTTATCCAGCCTGAAGACAGTTGCTGCTCAAAGCACGAAGCTTTGTGAACCCCACCTGCCCCCACCACCCAATACCACCGAGTCATATTTACCAAAGTATTAAGTATTTGATGACAGAGTGTGCTAAAGGCCAAAAATGACAGCTAAGTTCACACTTCTATTGCAGCTCCATTTTCCCCTGAAGGTAAAAACTATTTGGAATAATAACAAAACCTGAATAATTCTTGCCACAAGTTTAAGCCTCAGCCTCCAGATTTTTAACTCTCTGAGTTAAAAATTCCCGAGATAGGAGCTCCCACCTTGACCCTCATCTTTGAATTTTATTTCTAGTTTTGGGGAGTTGTAATTCTTCCCAGTGTTTATGTGATTAGCTTCTGTAAGCCAGAAGAGCTATCTGCTAAGGGGATCGCAGGACTCATTCTACTTGTTTCGGCATCCAACCCAAAGAAAAAGCAACTACCTGGACAAATGTTGTCATCCAAGGTTTAAATCAAGCTTGTCCAACTCATCTTATTTTGTTGTTGCTCTGTTTTGTTTTGTTTTGTTTTAGGCTCTTAGCAGCCTGAAGCCATGGCTTTTAGTTTCTGCCTCTAGTGATAAGTGGAAAAGAGGGATGAGGAAGGGGCTTTACTGGCCCAATCAGAAACAGAAACTAAGAATCCATTACTGTATTCTCTCCCTTGGATACCCCAAATCCATCATGAACTCACTCCCACCCTGGTTCAGAGCCCAGCATCAGAGAAGATTGACTGAGGTTCAGGCCACTCACACACAAGTTCTGCCTTTTCTTGCCTTTCTTGTTCCTTTTTATTCCATTGAGCTCATCAAAGCCCACAGAATAGTATAGCTGGCAGAGTTTAGCCCTGCTCACCTTGCTCTACCCATCACACAACTAGATAGAAATAATAGTAGTCGTGACATAAACAAACACAAAAAGCATTCACCATGGCCAAGCACTATTCTAAGGTTTTAAAGATAGCAACTCATTTAATCTGCACCACAACCCCATAAAGTAGATACCATTATTATCATCCCCATTTTATGGTTGAGGAATTGAGGTTCAGAGAGCTTACATAGCTTTCCCAAGTTCATGCGAAGTCAGGACTCATGCCGGCTCACATGAGGCAGGAACCCTTGGTCTGTTTAGTCACCATTCAGTGGTTTTTGACTTCTC
The DNA here is from genome assembly GCF_029281585.2 of Gorilla gorilla gorilla. NCBI lineage: Eukaryota > Metazoa > Chordata > Mammalia > Primates > Hominidae > Gorilla > Gorilla gorilla. Next base: position 47,429,091 of record NC_073224.2, on the reverse strand, counting down.
CCCCTCAGAATATAAAGCTATTGCCTAGAATTCAAAAGCTAATAGCAGCAGCCAACACGCTTAGAACCTTCCTCCTAAGTCTGCTGGGCCAGACAGAAACTAAACAAAATACTGTAATCACAGAGGTGAAAAAAAGAGTCCATTTGACTTTATCTCAAAAACATTTTCTGACCACATGCCCCGTATGGCAGGCGTTGCAGGAAAGTCAGGGATGAATAAAAACAGGGCACTGTTTTCATGCAACTTAGAACATAATAGGGGAAAATGGAAGAATGAAATATGTGTTGAGTATTAATACAAGTTGCAGGAAAGGCTTTTTATCTTTTTAAGGAGTAGGCACAGTACAATCGTCAAACTGCCGTGAAGCAAAGACTCCTGGGCCTCCCACAAACATCCCTTTCACTCACCCCTGCCCTCAACATCAGACCCTCAGCTGAGGCTGTAATTATCAAGGGAAGGGGAAAGGAATGCATACTGGTTGATGATCTCATCGGTGCTTACAAGGATGCTAGCAGGAAGCCAGTATGAACCCCAGTTTACAGATATAGTTTCTGAGGCTCAGAGAGGTTCAATAATTTGCCTTAAAAACATAAAACTAGTATGCTGCAAATACAGGAATTGAAACCTGGTCTGGCCCCAGAGCGGATGCACCTCCTACTGCACCACACTCCCTCCCTCCACTAAATTGATTCCTGAGACTCATCTCCCAACAAAGCCTTTATCCATGGGTCCCATTTGGTGAGTGATTGATGAGCATTTCTGAGTGATGCCAGCCCCTCCTCTAGGCCTGGCCTGGCTGCTTTGCCATTCCAGAACAAACCCACGTTTGATCTACGAGGCTACTTTCTTGCCATGAAAGGATGTGTCTCCCAAGTGACCTCTTCCTTGGTAGTTGGAGAGAAAGTGTGATAAAAAGCAAAAGCCGTGTCCTTTGAAGATAATTCATACATTGACCAGTAGATAAGATAAAGTAGCTGGAAATCCAGCACAAGATACAAACAACTCCACATTAAAGGCATCTGTGTTTAATAAAACTGATAAATCAAATGCTGTTAGGTGGCGCCTCCTGGCTATGTTTTAGGCCCATAATTGGTGCATGCGGATGATACAAGAATACAAGGCACTGAGTCAGCAGAGAGACTGCTAACCTCTGACGAGCCCCTCAAGTACTTCCAGGATTCTCTCCATGATTTGTTTGGAGAAGTTTGTCCAAATAGAGTCCCTTTCCTACAAAAGTGCCAGGCTATCAATTTACATACTTAAATGGGGAGTGCGTCCTCTCTCTGGGTATCTTCAAGGACAACAAAAACACCAGAGAGGAAGGTAAAGGAAAGGTAGGAATGGGGGAAAAATTTAAGTACAGCATATTGATTTATTGTGCATTTCATATGTGCACTTTACATGCATTTTCTAATTTTCTCGTCATAATCCTGTAAGAGAGGTGGCATCATCCTCCTGTTGCAGGTGACAAAATATATGCCAGTTAAATGACTTGTCCGGTAGCAGAATTGATTGACTCCAAAGCAGGAGGAGAAAAAGCTAAAGCAGCTTGAAGTAGTCACTGTTGAGAAGATAGGACTAGGAAAACAGCTCCTCTAAACTTTAGGCTGGTCTAAGATTATTATTTAAAGATTGGAAACCTATTTGCATTAGGTAAGAGAACAAAAGTTATGGGTTTAGGTACAGAAGGAGAAATTGATATTAGGTATCTCTGAGGGCCAGGGGACCTAATAGGAAGTGGTGGAAATTTTTTGCCTGGAAAGAGCCTAAATCCACCAGATAGTCTGGTGCAGTCATGTTGTAGAAAGGACATTAGATAAGGTCCATGCCCAGGCACTGGCTCTTACAAGCAGCCTGACTTTCAGCATGCTGCAACCTCTCTGACCTTCAATTTGCTTTGTAAAATGGAGATAGTAATAACTAATTTGAAGTATTTGTGGAAAGCAATAAATGAAATGATGTATGTAAAATGCTTGGTAAACACTAAAGTGCTATCAAGCATGGGAATTGTTATTATTCCACCTTTCTGGAACTTTTTATACAAAATACAGCACAGAAACAGAGGAATGGACTAAATGACTTACTGTGGCTCCTTTTTTGACAACAGAAGTAGATTATTCAAAGCTTGGGAGTGAAGTCAAGCTCTCTTTAGGGATGATTAGCTTTATAGTTTTCAGAAAAACCTCAGCCCAAAATAAAGATTCCTTATGACTCCCCCTCCCCAGCAAAAGGTTTCAATGGCATAGTCAGCCCCATCTCTACCAGAGTTAAAGAGCCGTGGATCAGGTCAAGGTCAGCTGCCTCCTGCCAGGAAGAAAGACAATTAGGATGAGGAGTGAGTGTTATACCAAAGGGGGTTCATGATTTGGGGCTAAAAGAAATTGACCTTTTGCTTCAGAGGCTATTTAACTCCAAGAGATTCCAGGCTTTGCTTCCCTTCCAGGGGCCAACTTAAAAAAAAAAAAAAAAAAAAAAACAACTGTGGCCTTAATTATCATAACAGAATGATTAGTCAGGGACAGATGGCTTAAGGTCTATTCCCCATTCTCCCTATAGCTTACACGATACACACTAAATTCATCTTTTAATCAATGTTGTAAATAGCTATCTCCTTTCATTAAATGAGAGATAGTATCAATCTTTAATGATCAGTAATATATAATGTCAGTTTCGCTCCTGTCTGATGTCTATGGGAAGAACTGTGCAAGCTGGTAGAAAGGGATAGGCTCAAGAATGTTAAAAAGCATATAGACATACAAGAATATATCAGTAGAAATTCATATAGACACACTTAGCATAATGAATTAAATGATAAAGCAGTCTGAGATCGTATCTGCAGTTCAATAGTGAGAAGCTCTAGCTACTTCATAACTACAGCCTTATTCTCTCAAAGCTCATATTGAAAGGCCTTCTGATTTTTAATAGGATAATAGCACTTTGGCCCTTTTGAAAGATGTGGGGTACGATTTTGATAAACTTTCCCACACCAGTCACCAAAAATCCTTCATAAGACTAACCAAATCACCAAAAGTAACTGCATTTATCAAGGAAGAACCTTGCAGATTAAAGGCTAAGTCAGCATCAGCCTGGTACAGGAAAGATGTTCTTGAATGGGAGACTCTAGCTCAGGCCACAGAGGCAGTACTGGACAGTTTTCTTCTTACACAGCTGCTGAGCTTCTTGGAGAAACTTTGAAGTCGGCAGTGGTGGACTAACTCAGCCATCCCCTTTCACACTGCAGTCATTGTTGAGGGCCTACTGATGCAGAGACTATGTTCAGTATGTAATGGCAAATACCACTTTACCCCCGACTTTCCCTCAAGGAGCTTACTATCAAGATGAGAAGACAGGGCGATGCTTCAAGTCACAAGTGGTGACCCTAGTTTGCCTGACCTTCATCAATAGATAGGTGGGATGACACAGAGTCACTTGGACCTAAGGATGTCCTGAAAAGGCCCAGTGAGAATTCATCAAGCCTCCGGTGTGTACTCATTTTTTGTTAGTATTGGGCAAATGGACTGTTTGCAGAACATTATCTTAAAGCCAATTAACATCTTAGTGGTCAAAGGAATTTTCCATTTGCCTCTGGATATCCAATCCCAGTCCTTGCAAGAGGAAATTTCAATGCCTACAAAAGCATAATGTTCAAGATAGCACTGGAATTTAAACCTGAACTTCACTGTCAAAATGTAATATCGTCATCCTTTGCATTGCAGAATTATTTCTACTTTATAAAGAGTGTTCTATTTGGAGACTATCTCATCTTCATAGGATTTAGCCATAGAATCAATTTCCAAATATAATTTATTAACCTCAATTTACACACGAAGTAACTGAGGTCCAGAAAAGTTGTTCAAGACCACACAAAAATGCTGAGCAGAGGCAGGCCTCGGACCCAGGTCCCTCCAACTCCCTATCCAGGCAGGGAGATGAATGTGTCAACTGCAGTCATCTGACATCAAGGTAAGAGGATGTGATTAATGGCTGTTTGCCAAGTATCCACAGATCCTAGGAGAAAAACACATTATGCAAGTGCAACATATTAAGCTAATTAGTACAAGGGAAATTCCTTGAAGATGGCATTTCAATCAGAAGCTCTCTTTAGAGGTTCCCCAAACAGTAGGTGGCTCTGTAAAGCCAGTTTTTCCCGTGGTGCAGAAATCATAACCACAGTTTGGTCATGCATCTCGCTCAACACAGAGACCTGAATACAATAAGAAACTGCTTTCAACTCACAGCCAGATGGGTTAGAGACTGAACATTTGCCCTAAACCTGCTTCGCTGTAAATAAAACCAAGCTTTAACTCCAACTAAGGCTGGGAACTCTGGACAGGGGAGATAATGTAGAAATAATTGACTCTGATTTCCAGGAGAGATGGGGGCAAATAAAGGAATGTTTGTTGAATACCTACTGCGTGCTAGGCATTTTGCATGGATCCTAGCACTTCGTACTCACCACATCTTATGAGGAAAGGACGACTGTATTCTTCTAAAGGATGAGGTGGTCTTGCAGAGGTTAACAAATGTGCTCTAGGTCACATAGGCAGTAAGTAGCAGCCTCCCAGCCTGCATCCAAGTACATCTGACCAAAAGCCCACGTTTTTCCCATTCTCAAGTCTAAGACAAGCCAGTCACTGAGATGATGCTGAGAAAGAACAGAGTCACATCTTAGAGAGAAATTTACCTCTGGCCATAATTTTCCACAGTAGGACCAGCTATATAACAAATACGGAGCCCAGTACAAAGTAAATATGAAGGACTCCTTGTTCAAGAAGTATTAAGAATTTCAAGACAGTGACAGCAGAATATGAAATCAAAGATAGGGACCTGCTGAACACCAGGCAACGTACAACTGCACAGATTGTATGGCTATGAAGCTGGCGCTGCACCACTGAATCTGAAGGAATGAACAAGTGAGAAGGCAAGAGTCTTGGAATTGGGGATGAATCTGGAAATTCATCCTCTGAAACAACTTCTGTGTGGTCCACAAGAGCCTCATATCTCACCAAGGACCTATTCACACACGTGTGAGCACGGGCGCGAGAGCGCACACACACACACATACAGGCACACGCGCTGCCTAGGGGAACTCACAGATCAAGACTGATAAAAATTACATGGCAAGGCCCTGGGGGCAATTGTAATCCTTTTTCTAATCTCGGGAAGATTCGAAATAGCATCCCGGTGACACAGCGAATGAGAGAACATCACCCCTATTGCAGCTGTCACTTGTATCTGCAATCGGGTGAATTATAGAGATTAGCCACGTCCAAGAATTACTGCACTTTTTGCATGGTTCTGTGCATGGCCCTTCTTAAGGTGGAATTGCTCAGGTTTGTACTCAGCCTCTGGAGAAGACTTAGGAAGTTCCGTGCTGCCACCTAGTGTTCAGAAGCAGGTGCAGGAGAAACCGCTGAAGGCCTCGCTGCTTCTGTAGGGGCTGGAGCCTTCCCAGAAGCCACATAGAAGGCTGCAAAGCTTTCCTGGGCCTCAGGCAAGCTTATTTTAGAGGTCGCATCCTGCATTACTTCAAAGACACTAAAATGCACCCACATCCCACACTAAATAAATTTACATGTAGCTAAGAGTTGAGTTGCTTTTGAGTTAGTTGGCATGTTTTGTAGACAGTAGTTAAACATTGGTTTTCTTTTTGAATTATGGATCCATTGTGAGGGTTTTTTGTTGTTGTTGTGGGGAGGAGGGCTTTTTCATATTTTCCTAAGAAAAATATTTGAAAAGCTCCTCGGCCCTAAGCTTGGTGCCTTTACTGGCCGCTACAGTAGGTAGACCGGAAAGCAGAGGAAGGCCATAGAAGAGAAAACATTGGAGATATTTGCATCTGGTTGCCTCTGGGGATCAGTCCACTACAAGCACTAGACTTTAGTTATGTCCATGTAAAGTTGCAGCCTTGGGCTGCTGAATTTATGTAGAAGAGTCACAGGCAAACTGTGGCCAGGATCTATCACAACTTAGTATAAAGATTTTGTTTTTTATTTTATTTTTATTTTTTTGAGATGGAGTCTCGCTCTGTCACCCAGGCTGGAGTGCAGTGGCACAGTCTCGGCTCACTGCAAGCTCCGCCTCCCGGATTCAAGCAATTCTCCTGCCTCAGCTTCCTGAGTAACTGGGATTAAAGGCATGCACCACCACCACACCCGACTAATTTTTGTATTTTTAGTAAAGATGGGGTTTCGCCATGTTAATCAGGCTGTTCTCCAACTCCTGACCTCAAGTGATCTGCCTGCCTCACCCTCCGAAAGTGCTGGGATTACAGGTGTGAGCCACCGTCCCCAGCCCCAAGATTTTATTTTAAAATAACAAAAACAAGAAACTCCTTGACAGGTGTGCTGCCTAATGCAATTCCCAGAAAAGGCCCCTGTCCTCCCAAAGCTCTGTGAGCTGCTGACAGGCAAGAAGCCAATGATGAGTTTCATGCCCTTCCTTCCCTGAATCCCTCCAGGGAATGAAGAGAAGAGGGTGTGGAGAATGACTTTTAATTACATCAGACCATAAATGCTGAAACCCCTTGCACAGCTCTTGGAACAGAGACACAACATGCAAATGTTAATCCCCTGCTTCTCCAGCCTGGATTGTGCCTCTGCTTAGCAGGGACGGGCAACTCCTTGGTATAGGAGCACAGAGGCAAAACCAGGAGGTGCAAACATAACCAGCTTCATTTAAATGAGGACAAACTGGAGCAGGAAAAGAACCAGCAAATTCATGTTGGAAGAAGCTACAGCGGGCATAGCTAGCCGCCTGCTCTCTTGCACAGCTGAAGGAAATCTATGTTGATCACCTTGTTACTTATGGATGGGTTTTATAATCCTGCACCTTTGTGGATTTAAGATTTCTGTAGATTTAGGGCAGGGTTTTATTCTACCAATTACTCTTTCTTTTCCTCCCTCCCATTATGTGTTCTTCAAGCTCTTTAATTTTATCTTCAACTGCACTGGCCGAGACCGTTTCCCCCATTAACTATTTGTGATCACAGTTTACTGCAAGCCTGCTTGACCCAGCTTATATCTAAGGATTATGGGGTCATGTGATTCAGAGTTGGGAGAGAATAGAATCCAACTCCCTCCAGAGCCAGAGTCTTCTTCCCAAGGCTCTTTCAGACCCTGCCTCAGTTCTACTTCTTCAACAAGGAGGTTGTCACTTTCTGACGAAGGCTGCTTCCTTTCAGTGGTAAAGAAGCACATCTGCAAGAAAGTTCTTTCTTCTCCTATCCCTTTAAGATTTAAACCAAGATGAGTGAGTGATGCTGTGTTTGGGAGTAGACATTTGACTCCTTTCTGACACCACTGGGAGCCCCACACGGCCTTGGGCCTTGGCGGATTCCACAGGGAACTGACAACATTCTTTGGAGAGACACTGAAACAACCAGCCCCACTCTATCCTCTCGAAATGCCTCCAAGGATCCCAGACTTTTGTGAAAGGAGGTAGTCGAAGGACTCTAGGGACGCTTGAGCCTAGAAGACGATGAACAACCTCTTTCTTACACTTGAGTCAGGGCTCAGTTCTGCTCTGAGATCCTGCAACTCTTCTTTGTAGACACCAGCCAATGGCACTCTTGAAATTTTTGAAAACAGGATCCTACAGAGTCTTGTGTGTATATTTCCACAGACCAAGTATTAAACTACCACTTCAGCGCCATGGTTCTTTGTGATTTTAAATGTAGGTGAGTGGGTGTCCAAGTGCTGAAACCTCAATTCTAGGCTTCTGAAACCTAGAAGGAATAACCATCTGAGTGTGAAGGAAAGAACACAATTTCTTTAAACTCTACACCAGCTGCACAAAAAGAAGAGAAGAAAACTAGAAAATTAGCCCTGAGTTTCTGCATCAGGTGGAAGGTCAGCTTCAGAGAGTAGACTGTAGCTCCTGGAATTTGATCCTTCTATTCAAAAGCAAGTGACTGTGGGCTGAGTAGCTCCTGGGCTTGGTGCTAAGTGCTAGGGATATAGGAATGCGCAAAGTAAGCACAGATCCCTAGCATTCCCAAGTTTAAAGAGAAGGAAACAATTAACTAAAAATACTCTTGAAGCCAACTTTACGGAGTAGTGATTCTTCATAAGGAGGATCTCTTAGTCTACTGCTGATTATGCACATTCCCCAACTTTAACTATGGCCTAAGAAAGATTGTCCCTAAACCAAAAGCTCTTCCATGTCCTACTCCTCCTCCACCCAGCAGAGCCCAATAGAGGGCAGTGATTTTACAGGCCTGAGAAACGTGTTGTGCTCATTTTCTACTGCTGCTGTAACAAATTGCCACAAATTTAGTCATACAAATGTATTCCCTTACAGTCCTTAGGTCAGAAGTCTCACTGGGAGTGATGAGAGAGGGCATCCTTGTCTTGTACCGGTTAAGGGAATGCTTCCAGTTTTTGCCTATTCAGTATGATATTGGCTGTGGGTTTGTCATAAATAGCTCTTATTATTTTGAGATACATTCCATCAATACCTAGTTTATTGAGAGTTTTTAGCATGAAAGGCTGTTGAATTTTCTCAAAGGCCTTTTCTGCATCTATTGATATAATCATGTGGTTTTGTCATTGGCTCTGTTTATGTGATGGATTACATTTATTGATTTGTGTATGTTGAGCCAGCCTTGTATCCCAGGGATGAAGCCAACTTGATCATGGTGGATAACCTTTTTGATGTGCTGCTAGATTTGGTTTGCCAGTATTTTATTGAGGATTTTTGCATCGATGTTCCTCAGGGATATTGGCCTAAAATTTTCTTTTTTTTGTTGTGTCTTTGCCAGGTTTTGGTATGAGGATGATGCTGGCCTCATAAAATGAGTTAGGGAGGATTCCCTTTTTCACCATGGAATACAATACAGTCATAAAAAAGGATGAGTTCATGTCCTTTGCAGGGACATGGATGAAGCTGGAAACCATCATTCTCAGCAAACTAACACAAGAACAGAAAACCAAACACTGCATGTTCTCACTCATAAGTGGTTGTTGAACAATAAGAACACACAGACACAGGGAGGGGAACATCACACACCCACGCCTGTCCAGGTGTGGGGGGCTAGGGGAGGGATAGCATTAGGAGAAATACCTAATGTAGATGACGGGTTGATGGGTGCAGGAAACCACCATGGCATTTGTATACCTATGTAACAAACCTGCACATTCTGCCAATGTACCCTAGACCATAAAGTATTTTAAAAAAAGAAGAAGATGTCTCACTGGGCTAAAATCAAGGTGTCAGCAGGGCTGTGTTGCATTCTGCAGGCTCTAGGGGAGAATTTGCTTCTTAGCTATTTTTAGCTGCTTAAAGCTCCCTGCATTCCTAGGCTGGTGGCCTCTCCCTCCATCTTCAAAATTAGCAGTGTAACATCTAGCAGTGTAAATCTCTATGACTCTGACCCTCCTAACTTCTTCTTATAAGGACCACTGTGATTACACTGGGCCCACCCAGATAAACCAGGATCATCTCTCCATCTCAGGCTCTTTAACTTAACTACATTTTCAAAGCTCCTTTTGCCATATCACCTCACATATTCACAGGTTTTAGGAATTGAGGTGAGGACATTTTGGAGAAGGGGCCGTTAGTCTGCCTACTACGTGTGTCATTTGTTTTTTAAAACAAATAATCCATGTTCACTATAGAAAAATTAGAAGACACAGAAAAGTTTAAAATTACAGACTACAGAAAATAACAACCTTCAAAATAGCTCCACTTCGTTCGTTAAAAAAGAAAACCCGACTAAATATTCTCACTTTATAATATAATATGATCATCCTTCCACATCAATAGATATAACCCTATGTATCAGCATTTTAATGACTGTACAATGTTCTACTATGATATTGTACTATAATTTTTGAACATGTAGGTTTACAGTTTCCTGTACACTCAAATAATGCTGTTATCAACAATCCTGCTTATGCATATTTGTACATTTGTCTGATATCTTCTGAAAGTGAGTTTCCAGAAACGTACTTGCTGTGCCAGTAGCTGTGGCTCCTTTTAAGGCTTTCAATATCAATGGCCAAAGTTCCCTGCAGAAAGCTTGAGCCAATTCACAGACTCTTCTTCAGAGCTGGGGACTACTACCCCAGGAGCTCAGAACCCCGGACAGAACCAAACGTTCAGTACTTTACCAAATTGATAGATAATTGAAATTCCATCTTTGTTTTAATTTGTATTTCTTTGATAGACAGTAAGGTTGGACATTTTCCATATATTTATTTTCTACTTATAGTTCTTCTCTTACTTACCACTTTATGTCCTCTCTAAAGTGCTTATATTTTTCTTCATTTTTAATAAATCTGTATGTTAACCCTCTGTCATACTTTCTGCAAACAATTTTCTCACCTTGGCATTTTTAAATTTTTTATTGAGTTTTTATTGCATGGGGTTTCTATTTTTCTTGCAGTTAAGTCTGTCGATCTTTTTATTTAAAGTGTCTGCCTTGAGTTTCATGCTTAGTATCATGGCATCACAGTATCATGAGCCTCACTCACTCTAATATTATAGAAATAATCTCTGCTGGGGTTAGTCATCCATCTTGATTGTTTTGCCCAAAATATATGTTGGTCCATTTGCTACAAGGATTCTGTGAAAGCAGCCACTTGAAACATGAAGATGCAACTCCCTGTGAGGTTGACAACAGGTTCTAAATAACAAGCATATCGTGTGGTTATGTGCGAAGCCTTAGCAGCGGTGTCTTTAATTGGGGTTATGAGCAAGGTCCTAATTCATTGTGCTTTTTAAATGGAGTAAGGAACCTTCAGAGAGAAAGAACCTACCACCTCTTTCTATTCAATTGTGATAAATATGACCCAGCTTGTGCTTTTCATGGTGGAACAGTTTATTTTAATTTTCCATGTCATTTATTTCCCCAGGTCTTTGGATCACTGAGGTGTGGGCAGAGATTCTATGAGATGAGGTCCAGGCCCATGGAGTTCTTGGCTCTGGCTGTGCCGCTCTAGGCTAAGGCCAATAGGGATCGGGGGAGTGAAGGGTTTAGGAAAGTAGAGCTTAAAGAAGTAACTGCAAATGACCTGTGGACTACTGCCCACTGCTCGGGGGGAGACATTTCTTTGTTCTTGTCTCACCTGGAGGGGTAGCTGTGGACTCACTCTGCACGTGTTTTCTGCTGAGTCTGGGCTGGTGAAGGAAAACCAGGCTGGCATGGAGGGGACCCTGCTTACCAAACAGGTTTTGCCGCACTGCAAAAACCTAGATTTAGAAATGAAAGTACTTCTATTTTCCTAAAAGTCTGAGTCCCAGAACTTTCCATTGAATAGAAGAATTGTTTACAGAATTAACTTCCTCCCTGCCTGGGTCTGCAAATGTGGGAGTAAAGAATCCACTGGGGACAAAGCCCCATTACCAAGGACATCCCTCATTAAGTAGGAAAGTGGACCTGCTCTTTAGTTCATTTTCCCAACAGGTGGTTATTGAAGGCCTGCTTCCACACCTTTGTTTATGCCGTTCCCTCTGCCCAGCATGCCTTCCTATGCACCCACTCCACGAGATCATAATTTTCAAGCTCCAACTCAACATCTGCCTCTAACTTAAAGCCTTACTCAACATTTCTCCAACCTTTCCATCTCCTCTCCATCTTCCTCCTCTCAAGCCCACTTATACCAGTATTGTTTAGTGGCTTTGGAACCAAATGAACTTGGGTTTAAACTGATTATTCCACCTAATCCTTGGTACAATTAGAATTTGGGGGATATTGACTTAATAGCTTTGAGCTTCAGCTTCTACATCTAGAAGATGAAAAGACACTACCTTACAGAAGGGTGTTGCCTTGTGAATTAATTGAGATAATGCATGAGATGAGTAAGAGAAAGTCTCTGACTTCCATGCGCTTATATTAACCGGTTAAAACCATAGCACAAGACAATAACACTATCAGAAAAGAGACACAAAATGCTTCAGCAGTACAGCAAAAAAAGAGGTCTTGTCAACCTGGAGTGATCAGGAAAAGTTAATGGAAGCGGGAGCGTTGAGCCTCTTAAGGGGTAAAGTCTACCAGGTAAAGCTTGTGGGAAGGACAGGGTTGATTGAGGGAACTCTGTAAGCCAAAAGTAAAGAAGCAAAAATCAGACTCTGTCCAGAGAAAAGGAAACAGGTTTCAGCAGAACTGTTAACAAAATAGAATTTTGTTTTTAAATTTTAAAGCTTCAGAAACTAAAGATCTCTAAGCATAAACTGGTATCATTAGAATTATTTTGAGAAAGATCAACTTAGTGATTGAATAAAGTTTAGAGGGTATTCACTAACCAGGTAAGAAGGAAATACAATCATCCATATTGAAAAAACAGAACAAACAAAAACAGACTTAATTCTGGAGCCAATAAAATTACAACAAATTACCCAAATTACGACTTGACTGGATGTGAGGAAATGGATGGAGGTGTTAAAGAGAACTTGGAGTATGGTGGCATGGTGGGGACGTTAAAGAAAAATAAACCCTTAGAGAACCACTGTTTGACATGCTGGGATGGAGATCCCAGGAGAAGAAACAATCCAGTGGGAATTAGAAGCAGTAGAGGTTAGGAAAATGGTTGGCTCACAAGATAAAACTTTGGAGTTTATTCACATAAATTAGTCAGTGGGAATTATGTGGATGGATGAGATATCCAAAATATAAAAGAAGACCAGTGACAGAATCTTAAGTAATTTCTACAGTTTAGGGAGCAAGAAAAGGAAGCAAGACCAGGATAACGCAATATCACATCCATATCTGCTTGTGATATTTTTCCTTCATCTGCTATTTTTCCTTCATTCTATGAGGTTCACTTCATTTATTTACATTACCATTATTCTTCAAGGTGTAACACAATACTAACATAAAGTAATTATTAATAGTTTGAATTTATTGAGCATGTACTGGGTGCCAGGCATCACCAAAAGTATTTTATGTATATTACCTCTTTCCCATAACCACATGATGCCAGTGCATTAATTATACCCATTCCACAGATGAGAATTCAGATTCAGGGAGGTTTAATGATTAGCTAAGGTTTAACAGGTAATAAACCAATCCAGGTTGTGTGGCTCCAAAAATCAAATTCTAACTTCTTTGTCACACTGCCTTTAAAGAGTCCCCAGTATGTTTGGGATAAGATGCAAAATCTTTGTTTTTATTTATTTATTTATTTTGAGACAGAGTCTGGCTCTGTTCCCTAGGCTGGAGTGCAGTGGTGTGATCTCAGCTCATTGCAACCTCCCCCTCCTGGGTTCAAGCGATTCTCCTGCCTCAGCCTCCCAAGTAGCTGGGATTACAGGTGCCCAACAAGATGCCTGGCTAATTTTGTGTGTGTGTGTGTGTGTGTGTGTGTGTGTGCGTATTTTTAGTAAAGACGGGCTTTCACCACGAGGTCAGGCTGGTCTTGAACTCCTCAGGTGATCCACCCACCTCGCCCTCCCAAAGTATTGGGATTACAGGCATGAGCCACTGTGCCCGGCCAAAATCTTTATTTTTTAAAGCCCTATGTGTGATCCCAGAAATACCCTATATGAGAATCTTGCTATGTACTGCAGTGGTGAGTAGCAAATCTGGCCTCTGCCTTAATAGCACTTGTGGCTTTGGACTAAGTGCTCATCCTCCTGGGTCTTCATTACCTCTTCTTCAGAACAGAGATAACACTCACCTTACAGGATCAGTGTAAAGGTTAAATGAGGAAGGCATGAGTAAAGTGCCTAGGAGCTTTTGCTATTACTATTATTGCTGTTATTGATAGGCACTCTCCCACCTCCATTGATAACTCCCTCCTCACCATGGACCTAGTCTAAATTTCTGTCTGTGAATCTGACTTCTCAGGTAGCATTCATCTGTGGTGCTTTTTAATTGAATGGACTGCTTATCCCCAGGGAAGCAGCATTTTACAGCAGGGCTTAATGGTCGTAGAATGTCAAAGGGGTTTGCATACCTGGGGAGAAACAACTTGACCCACTCAAGCTCGGTTAGATAAGCCATGCAGCTGATGAATGAGACTGGTCCAAGCCTTCATTCCTTTCCTCTTTCTGATCTGCCTGCCTAACAATGCCAATACCCTGACTTCTGTTCCCTATGGGGGTGAGCAAGAAGCAGCAGGGGTACACCTCAGCTCCAAGAGAATATGCCACCTAAGCATACACTGTCCCCACACCGGCCAGCTCCTCCCCTTCCCCACCCCAAACTGATGAATCGGGTTTGTTGACATTTGGGGCCTAGTCCCATGAACAAAGCTAAATTCCCTGAAGCGCGCTGTCTCCCAAGACCTTTCCCTTGAATGCTACAGCATCTGCTCCTGCCAAACCTACTCCCATGTTCCACTTCCAAAAGGGGAAAGCATATGGGCTGCTATTTTTTGCCAAAAACTGATCAGAGAACAGAACTCAGTTCTCATAAAAATTGCACAGTACCTACTTCTCTTTCCTTGCTGACAATAAAAATGAAACTTGAGTTCAGGGAGCTATCTTTCGGGAAGGAAATATTTTTCATTCAGATCCAACTCCTAACTCTGTCAATTCTCACCTGCTCAAACATCCTGACTGCCAAGGGAAAAGACTGTAAATAACTGAAATTATAATTTTGTTAATAATTATATTTTATACACAATAATTTCTAGATATTGTCACTGAAATCCATTGATAATTTGAGAAACTTCCTTACAGAGGTAGAAAGGAATCCACAGTATTTTTTTTCTATTTTAATTACTCACTGAATACAATCTGAAAGTGTTTAATTATTAGATTTATGCCTCAAGATGAGTTCAATGGTAATTACAGGATGTCTTTTTTTATTCTAATTCCAAATAATTAAATCCCAAACACATTAGATCATTATGATTATAATTAGAATAAAGGGGTCTTACATTTGAAACCAAAGTTTGGCTTTTTGTTTAACCTTTTTTGTACCTCATCAAAGGGTAACGCCTTGGAAAGAAATCTGTTTCAATCTCTCTAATGCTGCTTTAAAAGAAAATTTAAAAAATTGTCTGCAGGAAGCCTTTTCTGTTGCAATATTGGCAGGGAGAAGTGAGCACTGAGCCTTCGGGTTGCTTGAGTTTCCAAGGCATGCTGACTTTCTACTGCCATTTGTCATCCTTGGACACAGAGAGAACTCAGAAACCAGGCAGTAAGGTGACAAAAATGCAGCGGGAACATCAAGGCAATCAAGGGAGAGGATCCGTAAAATAATCCATCACCTCCTCCCACCCCAATTTGTCAATCAATTTGGGGGTAACTTTTTCTGAGCTCCTCTGCATTAAAGATAAATGGATGAAGATGGGCTGCGATTGGTTAGAGACCTTAGAGAAAGCCACACAGAGACTAGAAAAATCTAAAGCAAAAATTCACAAAATAAGACTTCTGACTAAGGCTCAAAAGGTCTTTTATGCTTGGGCCCAGTAACTAATTGAGAGAAAATATGCCCATATTTTTGGTTGTGTTGATAAGGCTGTTGAAACCCTTGCTAGGATGGCTCAAACAGCCTATGAAGTTAGCTTATCATCCTTCAGATATCTTTGCACCAGGCTTTGGGATTTGGGAATGGGTAAGGGTAATACTTTGTGGTTTCAAGGAGGAGTTGCAGGATGAAGGTTCAGGAAGGAGAGGAGACAGACCTTTTTAAAAAGAATAAATAAACGCATATGTCTTCCCCTGCCTGGTAGACAGGAGGAGAGCACTTGCTTATTGGAAAGCATTTGAAGGATAGGGAGGTGAGAGCCTGGGAGGAGGGAAGCAAAAAAGCTGTAAAGAGAAGGCCAGAGAGCAATCCTAATACTTAGAAAAATGTCACATTAAAACCTCAGCTGCCGGTGGCTGGAGGGAAAGGAGTTCCAGACAATAGCTGAGGGGACAAGTTGAATCTTGTGTTCATTCCTGTGGTTAAAACAAGTCTGTACGACCACAAGGAAAATTCCATTCTCCTCAGACCTTAACTCCCTGCTTACCTGAGCTGCAGAGACATTTTGTTGAAAGGCTCCTTAAAGTGAGAACTGATAATGCACAAAGGCCTGGTGGCCCTCCTTCCTTAACCTTTCTTCTGTGCCTGTACCTTCACATCTTAAGAATTACCTCCTTTCCTTTGAGGGGCCTGATAACCACTTTGACTACAGTGTAAAGAATAAAGCAGGGTTCAGGAAAAGAACAAGCCCCCTCGACACCTTCCCCACTCTCCAACCACAACCTACACTCGTTTTCCAAACCCTGAGACCTGTAGATGGCAAATAAAACTATTCACTAATTCAGTAAGTGCTTATTGAAGGCCTATAATGCTTCAAGTTCCATACTAGGCATTTACAGAAGACAACCAAAATCAAGCTATTATGAAGAATGTCCAAGTCAGGAGGCCCAAGATATATGAGATTCCATATGCTGCTGATTGTATGACAGACACAGTAAATGTTGTACATTGTGACCATTGAATGCAGTTGTTTCCCTTCCTTTTTGGGGGTTTTCATGAGTCCAGCTGACAAGTGGGCTGCCTGCTCAAGTCAGTCCAACCAAGCATTGCTCTTTCTCATCCAAAATCCCAACATCTGCTCCTTTCTTCCCTCCCATACAAGCCTTAGGTCGCCTTGCTCTCCTATTAGAAGAAGGAGATTATCAATAATTGTCCTGGGTCCAGGGGAAGATGGAAAACGAGTTTCCTGTCTTAACTCCTTTGATTCCTACTTCAGCAAGTTCTGATGAACACGCCTAGGAGAGGGAGAATCTACTCACGGAGGCATGGATGATGGTAAGATCAAGCATGTCCCCACAGTGAGAAAAAAATAACATCAAGAGTATAATGCTATAGGCCAGGCACGGTGGCTCATGCCTGTAATCCCAGCACTTTGGGAGGCCAAGGTGGATCACAGGTCAGGAGATGGAGACCATCCTGGCCAACATGGTGAAACCCCATCTCTACTAAAAATACAAAATTTGGCCAGGCGTGGTGGCATGTGCCTGTAATCCCAGCTACTCAGGAGGCTGAGGCAGGAGAATCGCTTGAAGCAGGGAGTCGCAGGTGGCAGTGAGCCAAGATCTCACTACTGCACTTCAGCCTGGTGACAGAGCGAGACTCCGTCTCACAAAAAAAAAAAAAAAAAAGTATAATACTATAGAAAGGAGGTATGTTTGAAAGACTGTGGCACTTAATGGAGATTGTAACTTATTTACAGTTGAACTGGGAGAGATCTGTGACTTGACGTGTCCTCTGTATTCATCTACAAAACTTTCCATACACCCCAATATGTGTTTCATAATACACAAAGAGAGCTGTAGGAACTGACCAGTGCCCTCAGGGAGCTTATGGCAGTGATGTGCTGGTAAATTTTAACGATCAGTTTTTCAAGGGAAAAAAGTTCTGCTTTCTAGCTTTGGCCAATTTCCATGGTGTAAATATTCCCGCAATGGCTGATTTTTAGAAACCAAGAAGGTATCACTGAGAGAGGAGATGGGAAGATATGTGCATAGTCAGCTCTTCCTAGGTGGTATGAGCTGGCTCCTGAACACCAGTGGCTTAAATTCTAGTATATTGATACAGATAAAGACAGGATACAAAGACAGCACCTCCTGATCAATTGAATGATTGACATGGATGAAAAATCTTTAACCAAGACTCAAGGAAGAACATATTTTAATGGTAGCAGGGCAAATGATGCTAGGTGAACGGTATCTGACTGTATTACCCCTTCTGGTTCCTCAGAAGCACAAAGAACCATGGGAAAGACTACAAAAACTTTGGAGAGAATCAGAATCAATCCTCCACCTGGCCTCTTAGAGAAAGGGAAACTGAGACATGCAAATGTGAAGTGCTTTAGATTGTCTTTGCTTCAAACATACCATTGTCATGGATAGTTTTGATTTCCCTGCCATTGGGCTGAGGTATTGGGCAGAAATGTTGCCAGTTAACTGCATGATTGAAAAAGGAAATCATTCAGAATTCACTGGGGCTCTCCAAGCACCCGTAGAGGACAAGTGACTGTCTGTACAGCTGATGGAGAGTGGGTGAAGGTACCACCAGCATGAAGGCACAGACTCTGTCTGAATTTCTTATTCAGTAACTTGCCCCAGATGTAAGCCTTCCTGTAGAATAGAAACAAACTGAAAAGTCTGCCAGGCTCTGGCTGGCTTAGCCTTTGAATCATTGGTGAGAAATAAGCTCTGTCTAGGAAGGGAAAAAAAATACATTCCCCTGTGAAGAACCCCAGCAGTAATTTTCTGGGCGGGAGAACTACTGCTGCATCTCTTGGGCAAATGTAATGGGATAGCAAAGTCTTTGGTGCTGAGGAAGCTCCAGCTCTTTTCTGCCTGTAATTCATGATCCCTGAGACAATTATGAGCAATGAAAAGGCATAAGTCAAAGGAACATCGAGCATAGCTAGATTTAGGAAAATAACACATTACATTTAAATATCCATATATATTTAATCTGTGTTTAATAATGCAAGGAATGCATTAGTCAAGGCTTAGGCAGATTACACATTTACGTTAGTTACAGAACAGCCTGGCCCTCTGATGTTCCCCAGCCTTGGCGCCACAGGAATGAAAACTTCTGGAGGAATGGAGCGTGTCATTGCAAACCTGGGGCACTGCGGAAATGCAAATGGAGAAATTGCAAAGGTCATCACAAAGTCAGGCTTGCTGCAGAAGATAGCACTGTGGGTGAACAGGAGATACCCAAAGCTCCAGCTTCTGGACTGACTTACTCCATTTGCTACCTTCTGTAAGGCACGGCTGGGGGTAGGAAGTAATGTCACAGAGAAACAGAGGGACCAGACTCTCTATTCCAGCTGTTGTTTTATCTCAGATTTTCTCTCCTGTGCTTAGACTTTAAGCCTAGATGACCAGATGGAGAATGGCTGCCCAGGCCCCTAGGGAAAATCAGGACATGTCTCCAGGGGCAAATGCCTAGGCTCCAAAGCTCTTGCTACCATCTAGAGGGATGAAGCAGGTGAGTGTAGTCAGGGATGAAGAAGGAATGACAAGCATGCCCAGCCTTTAGTGCAGTCATGGTCCTCCAAAAGCTGGAAAGGGAACCAGTGGGAACATGATGCCGTATCTGCCAAATACTGTCTAGGACCTGGAGAGAGGGATTAAGAGGCTATACTGCCCAAGAAGCATAAGAAATTCTCCTGTTTGATTTGGCCATCACTCAATATAACAATCATCGATCCCCAAGCACTTTGTCCTTGTCATGACTCCCTTACTCCACTTGGGCAACTCATTCCCCAGACTCTAGAGTCCTGCTCTGTGCTCTAAGTTACTCCCAACCTCGACTAAAGCAGTCTCAGGAATAAAGTTACAGGAAGAAAATATCTCAGAGGCCATCTAACTCAATCTTCTGATTTTACAGATAAGAAGACTGAGGCTCAGAGAAGCAAAGCAGCCCATCCAAGTTTCCCCAATGAGTAAGTAGATAACCAGGATGAGGTCCAAGTCTCATTCCAGGGATCTGGCCATATACAACACTACCCTTCCTATTAAGCACTGTATCAGTTTTGGTGGTCTGTAGTAGAAGGAAGGCAAGCATGCATTAAATGCCAGACACTCTGCTAAGAGCTTGAATACACATTATCTTTAAAAGATATAAAAATATATAAAATATATCTTTAAATATATAAAAATAATAACCTACTCAGTAAAAGTTTACAGTCAAAAAGGAAGCTTAGCTCTAATTCTGGCTCTGCCAGTTTTCAACTCTATGATGTTGGGTTGGTCACTGCACTTCTCCAGGTATCCCTCTGCCCCGACATCTGCAGAGCCTCCCTACTTCATCCACTGAGTCACTGAATAGGTGCTAGTCTAGTCCAAAGCACAAGTGAAGGGATAAGGCAAAGGAAACCTAGATGGAGCAGCAAATGAACGTGCCCCTCGCTGATGCCTGGGAGAAACAGAACTGTGATGAAGTTGCAGATGTGGCCCAATCCATACTTTTTAGTAAGTCACAAAACACGTCTATTTTCCCGTCTGTACTCTAGAACTACTCATCCTAACTCCATCCCTATAAAAGTCATTCCATGAGTCAAAACACGCCAATCTGTCCCAAGAAAAGGACAACAAGGAGTATCTCCCTAGTTTGTTTCAGGCTTCCTTTCAACGACTGATTCCCTCAAGATTCAAACTATTAAATATCTGAACTCTAATCTCACACAAGGCTCCTGCCTGGGAGGGAAAGCCAAATTACCTCTTGTGTCTCTTTAGGTTAAGCACAACTTTGAGGAGTAGACTCATCCTAGCAGTTGGAACTTGGAAAAAAACATGAGCTGTGACTCACCAGTCATTTTGAGCCAAGTATTTTGAATTTGCTCAGGGCAGGAAAATGGCCAGGAGGGTGGGATGGGAAGGGGAGGGGAGGACTCATATGGCTAAGAACTATCTGACTCTGTTCCAAAAAGGCAAGTACAGGGGAGACTCTCAGAGCGTATGTTCCTGTTCCTGTTGTTTCACTGCCAGGAGTCTCCTAAATCACTGTGAAATGACTGCTTTCTGCCTACCTCGATCATGTATTATGGAGCATTAATAAATAATGGGAGGTTGTAGGACCAAAAGGCGGGAAAACCCAAAGGGAAGGTGATGGAGAGGCACAATTTAACAAGTAAATGAAAGAAGCTATTAAATCATAGTTAAATTATGCTGGCACTGGCAAAAAAAAAAAAAAAAAAGGAGAGAGAGAAAGGATTTCCCACTGCAAAATGCTTTCAATAAAATACTGAAATTTCTCTCATGGCTGACCGAGGCATCTTCCAATCATAAGGATAAGGATTCTGTGGCCTGTGGCTCCCATTAAATACTGAGCTTGGGTAGGGTCTCTGAAGACAGAGTTTCAAGGTGCTTCTCAGTACACAGCTTTCCTAGGATGGGTCACATTCACTATTAAATGCCCCATCTATGATGCAGAAATTGCTAGGGACCTCTGTAACCAGTTCATGAATTCTACACCTATTTCTCTATTGACTCCCTGGTGCACAATTAGGGGGTCCCACCTAAGGGGAGGAGAAATTGAGGTTTCCAAAGTTGTGACTTAAAAATAACCCTTTGACTGTATGTACAAGCTTATGCTTTCTCAAGTACCATCACATCTATTAACAATTTTGCATTTGCTACCACCTATCAGGTAGAAGGGGAACTCTTTCAGCGGGGAAGCCATATCTTGTTCATTTTTGTGTGCCCCAAGCCTAAAAAAATGCACCTTTAATAAATATTGAATTGGATGGATAGATGGATGAATGGATGGGGGTGGGGGCAGGGTGAATGAATGAATACTCACAGCTGATAGGCTCAGAGAGGTTAAGTGACTTGCCCGGGACTGAACTACATAGTGTCAGTGTAGTAACCAGCAGCCAGGCTTTCAGAGTCTCAACCCTGTGCTCTTTCAACACACCATGATGTCTCTCTTCAAGATCACATAGTAAACTAGATCAAAGCCAGTATATGGGACCCCTGTAATTCCACACAAGCGAAAAGCAGGCACATTTTTCTCTGCTGGGATTGTAATTTTGACTGTGGCACAGACTGACATTCAGCATTTGAAGGACCTTTAGGGTCTCTGCATCTGAAGAAAGTTTTTGCAATTCCCTAGCGGAAGATCCACACAGAAGCCAGGATGCTTTGCAATGAGGCTCTTGGTTTTCTTTTTTTTTTCCCCCAGGGATATTTGCTTTGGTCTTGGCAGAAAAACTTGCTGTCATTCAATTTCTCAGACATGCTGGGGCCCCAAGCGCCAGTGGGAGAAGCATATGTACCAACACGCCAGAGGAATACAGTCACAGTAGAGTAGATTTGTTCGGACAGGCAGGCTTAGTGGTCTGACAAGGTGTGTAAGACACTCACCCTACTCTGCAGTTTAAGAAGGAGCTACTTAGCAAACATATTGGTATTGGGTGGCTAGGGAATAAGTGTATCCAGGTCCCTGAATGGTCACAGATGTCCCATTGGTTGGGACATCTTTCAAGACAGTGGAAGGGCCTCAAAACCTCTCTCCAGGAAGTAACGACTCAGCCAAACTATACTTGCTTAGAAGAATCGTCAAACCACGAAAGAAGACAACAAGTTCACTTTAGAGGGTAGCTCTCACTAGCAGGAAGTATGGTATAGCAGGAAGGGGCCATACGCTTGGCTTTGGAATCAGACAGAACCAGCCTCCACCACTTACAACTTTCTACTTACATAATGTGAAGCAAGTAACTTAACCTCTTTGAGCCTTGCTTTCTTCCTCTTTTAAATGCGAATGGTCAATTACTATTAGATTCAGCTACGAGTAATAGAAACTCTAAAACCCCTAGTGACTTAAAACGTTAAAGAGGATAAAAATAATCTGGATGCAAGGGGTTCTGGACTAGTATGGGGACTGAACAAGTCATCAGGGATCTAGGTTCCTTTTATCTGGCTATTCTGTCTTTCTCCAATGTGTGCTCAAAATGGCAGCAAGCTCTAGACGCTTTGTCCAAACTCCCACCAGCAGGAAGGCAGAGCATGCATCATCCTCCTCTAAGAATACTTCTCAGAAGTTCTACTTAACTCTTCCTCTTATGTTCTACTGGCCAGAACTTAGTCACACGGCCATACCTCTATGCAAGGGAGTAGGGGGCTTGGAGATTTAGCTTGTGTTCCCAGTGGCCATGGGCCCAGCTAAGACTCAGAGGTTCCATGGTTCCATTTCTTCTTAAAACATATGAGTGAGTACTGGGGGATAATTAGTCTGTCCTGTCTAATCTACAAGATAAAATGAGATAATGGGTGTAAATCACCTATTTCAGGGTCTAGCATGTAGGTAGCACTCAGTAAATGGTAATGACTGCTACAGTTAAGGTTGATGTACCCCCCACACCCAGGAATACATTTCCATGAGAAGTCTTGGCAATACCCAACACTTGACTTCATCCCAGGGACACAGTGTAATACCATCAGATTTATCACTGAGATCAAAGTGAAGATCCCAATAAAGTCAAATAGTGAACTTGTAGAGTGCTCAAAGGAGATAAGTGAAGATGTGCAAAGCCTTGCTAAACAGGACCCATGGGGGAGAGATTTGAAGAAGCCATCAGGGTTTTGACTAGAAGGCAGGGGTCCTCAAAGCTGTGAAAGTCTGATCTATCAGAGGTGGCTGCCAAGCTGTGCTTTCTTCTGCAGATGGCAAAAGAAAAAGATGTGAAACAAGGTGAGAGTTAGATGATACTGGGGTCTGCGTGTATTTAGGTTTTCAATCAGGAAATGGAGGAAGTGGAAGGGTTACTGTCAATTTAAGGTAGAGCTGTTTTAACGGCTTAGTGGATATCTAATAAGCATTTTCTGAATCAAATAAGAAATTGCAATCTTTCTGGAGTAACAGAATATAGACATGAAGATTGTATTAGTCAATTAGTCATGGTTCTCCAGAGAGACAGAATCAATAGGTTGTTTGTGTATATATGTTTATATATACATCTTATATGTGTGTGTATGTGTATACATGTGTGTATGTATGTATGTATATACAGAGAGAGAGAAAAAAAATTTATTTTAAGGAATTGCCTCATGTAATTAGGAGGTTGGCAAATCCCAAATCTGCAAGGTAGAAGAGCAGGCTGGAGATTCAGGGGACAGTTCATGTTGCAGTTTGAGTAGAAGGCAGCCTGCCACTGCCTAGAGAGTTCTCTCTTCCTTGGAGGAAGCTTGTCTTTTTCTGAAGGTTTTCAGCTGATTGAATGAGGCCCACCCACATTACGGAGGGCAATCTGCTTCACTCAAAGTCTACTGATTTTAATGTTAATCTCATCTTTAAAAAAAATCTTCACAGCAATGTGCAGACATGTTTGACCAAATATCTGGGTCCCATGGCCTAGCCAAGTTGACACATGAGATCAACTATCACAAAGATCTTCAGAGTCTTATCCAGAAATAGAATCATACCCACTTGGGGACCTTCTGTTGCTATCAGATTTTCCTCACTCAAAAAAGCTTTTAGTGGACAAAACAAACAGATTACTCAAAGAAATACTTTGAAATGTAAAAGGGCATCAACAAAGAGGTTAGGCTCCAGGCATAGGTCATGAATTTTCCTTTCAGAGTTAAAATAATAATAATAAAAACCAAAGCAAGGGGAGGTGGAGTTGGGCATTCAGACTGGACAGCAAACTGAAATGTTAGAAAATGATTAAAGCCATAGGAGGTGGCTGATTGAGAGCCCTAACATATGAAAAGTCTGTTATTGACTAAAGCAGTAGATGGAAATTTCATAGAAATTAATTGAGTTTTTGCCCTTATTGCTCCCAAGAGAAGCAGGGTAGCAGAGAAGGGCGTAGAGTGAGTAAGTGGACATGCTGAATGTGTAAGTGTATATGTGTTTATATTTCAGACATGTTTAAATGGAAGAGAGAGGAATGAGAGAGGAAGGCAAGAATACAAATATTTAAGAAAGCTTTATTTTCCTGAAGCAAAGAATGACGCTTGAAACCGAGGGAATCTCAATGTCCACCTTGCATTTCCATGACCAGCAAGAGAGGGGAACCCCTACAGGTAATTTGAGGGGTGCTGTGAAGGTGCCTATCATCTCCCTTCTCCTCCCTTCATATTTCTTGGAAAACCCAGCACGAGTCACTCCTTTGGGTTGTAGCACTGGATGGGCTGGTACATGGAGTAGAATCAGTCCTTGGCATTTAGGAGCTACAAGCCATCAGGCTCAGGAAGGAAGGACAACATCCGTGCATATCCAAATCTGAGCAGCGTCCAGGAGGACTCCTCTCAAGCCCAGCCATGATTGTGCCTTGCTCAGCTCAGAAGACCCAGAGGCTCCCCCATCCAAATGAGTTCAGTGACAGCATCTTTACCCACACAACATGGCCTGACTTTCCCTCTTGGCCTTCCTTGCTGCTGCCCCTGCCCGCATCCAGCACTCCCGCCCACCTTTCTGGTTCCAGCTCCCTGAACCTTTTCAAGGCTTGCCTGTCTCTGTGCTTTCCTTCGTGCCGGGTCCTCAGTCTGAAATAATCCTCCCCACCCCTTAGCCTATCCACAGAGTTTTCCAAACCCAGTCATATGCCACCTTCACCATGAAGTCCTTTCCTTTTTGTTTTAGTTGCAAAAGGAGTGAATTTTATTGTTTAAAAAACGCAGTCAAACTTGGAAAGTATAAAGTAAAAAGTTTCTCTATACCGCACTTCCCACTGTGACTATTGAAAACAACAAACTGGTACCAAGGTACCAAGTTATAATAGCTGTGATCTTGTTATCAGTTTGGTGGGTACCTAAAGCCCTCTGATACCCCCTTCTAGATCACTGAATAAGATTTCTCCAACCTCTGAACTTCCCTAGCATTTGGTACCCTGTTATGATGTTTTACCTTGTTCTGCATTGTGTTATATTTATATCTATACTTACCTTAATTGATCCCCACACTTCAGTCTTTGCTGACTAAATTGATTTGAGGGTCTATATTTCCCTGTCACAGAGCTTAGGACAATTGGCTGCACATTTGGTTTAGTCCATCAAACCTTTATGAACACGTGTTCTGGGCCCTGTTGACCTAGGGGCCAAGGATACAGAAACAAATAAAACACAGCCCAGCCTTAAAGGAACCTAAAGTTTAGGTGACCTTTCTTTCCCACCAAAAAACAAAAAGGCAAACAAAAAATTCGCAGAATTGTTAGACAGTAACAACACAGAAGCAGCAGATCCTGAATCTGTGCAGGTAGCACTCATTTGAACTAATAATTGCTTTACAAATATTTGGCTGGGCACGGTGGCTCACGCCTGTAATCCCAGCACTTTGGGAGGGTGAAGTGGGCGGATTACTTGAGGTCAGGGATTTGAGACCAGCCCGGCCAACATGGTGAAACCCCATCTTTTCTAAAAATACAAAATTTAGCCCGGCAGGGTGGCAGGCGCCTGTAATCTCAGCTACTCAGGAGGTTGAGGTAGGAGAATCACTTGAACCTGGGAGGCAGAGGTTGCAGTGAGCCGAGATCGTGTCACTGAACTCCAGCCTGGGCAACAGAGAGAGACTCCATCTCAAAAAAAAAAACAAAAAATGAAAAAACAAAAAGACAAAAAAAAATTTAAGAGCACTTACAATGCAACTATGAAATATGAGCAAATGATACTGAGCTCATAGTGGGGAGCAAGGAATGAGAAGAAACATTGGTTGAGAGGGGGTTAAGTTCAAAGACTTTTGCAAAGCTTCCAGAGGAGTGTGACTGAGTCTGGTATTTGAGCACCTGGGACATTATTTATGATGCACTGAAGGATGTCAACAGCATTCTTCCGGAGAATTTTGCCCGCAAGGGGAGGTCATTAAAAGAGGAGGCACTGCCACACCGGAATGGGTAAAGCCTTCCAGCTTCTACTTTAATCCTTCTGACCCGGGAGATGAATTTCTTTTTCTGTTGATCTTTTCTGTGCCTCAGTCATCGACTAGTATTTATATTTTCAACCAGCATAGCATATAGTGAAGAGGTGTTGATGTCAGACAGACCAGGATTCAAATGTTGGCTTTGACACATACCCACTGAGGGCTGGGGCAACTGGGGAGCCCAAATTTTCTCGTCTGAAAAATCGGAATAACAGCATCTAAATCACAGGACTATTGTGAAGATGAAAATTAATTGCGTTTGGGAAGGTGGCACAAAACAAATGCTCAATGCATGGGAGCTATTGTTATTGTTAGGCCCATTGCCTCTAACTAGAGGCAATCATTTTAAAGAGAGGGAGAACCCATCTCATTCTTCTCTGTGCTCCCAGAGCTCAGCAGAGTTTCTGCACACCAAGAGCATTCATTAACTGACACTGAATTTCCTGCTCTGCTTAAAGAATGCTGCTCCCAAAGGAAATGCAAGTACACAAGCTCCTATATCAGCTCACCAAAGAGGGAGCCAACAAGTGAGAGGAGTGGATGAAAAATATCCCATAAAGGGACACAATGTGGTTTAAGGGCCAGGCAGTGGATGAAAAGAGAGTATCAGTAAGTGCAGGTGTATAGATGACCAAAGGACATTTTCCAGTGGACTGGGCTTGAAATTCATTTTCCAAAACTCAGCTTCTTTTGTTTTTTCAAGACAGGGTTAAGTAGAAAGAGACAGTTTATATTTTGTCCAATGTAAAGAAGGTATTTATGTGAAATATGACAGCTCAGTGTGCAAGAATGCAAACCACAGCTTGTGAGATAATGTGGCTATGAGGCAATGATCTGAAATCTGGAAGAAAATCGATCTTAAATCTTTATATTGATCCAAATATTTGAAAGTGGTAGGAAGGAATATGCTTGCTGAAGAGGGGATGAATATGGATGGCTTGTTCCAGTTTCTTTAGGCCTTACAAAAGCAAATTTTACACCAAACCTCTCACTCTGTATACTTACTTTACATAAGATCAAACTTAAGGGAGATGAGATCAATATTGAAGCTCTGTCTGAGATTCCATCTCTTTAATACCTTTCTCATTTCCTTTAGTAGTAGAAAGAGAGCTAATCTCTGTCTTTCAAATAGTTGTTTTGCATTTTTTGATCATGGGGAATTAAATTGAATTAGATGGGTCTGGAGTGGTTATTAGAACCATTACATTTGGCATAATAGATACATCTAGAGAAAACATTTACATAAGGAAATCAAAGCTGGTCTCATTTTTTAACCAGTGCTCTGACCTCTTTGGAGTTCTGACAAGCAGGATTTATCTGAATATTTCTTAAGATGGTATGTATAACAGTAAAATGCACCCCCTAACACACCTACCTAAACCAGCATTTCCTTCTGAAAAAAGAAAAAAACTGCTTAAAAAAGGAGGTATTTTCATATACTTACAGACATATTTTCCATTTGGATCCTTATTTGAATTTTACTCTCATTTAGAATATAATTCTGAAATCTCCATCATTAATGCTAAGCCTGGCAATATTCCATAAAAAAAAACCACCAATAAAACACAAAAGCTAGATGTGAAGAGGATTACGATGTCATATTAAAAGAAGGGAAGGGAGAATTAAAATAAAAGATCTATCTGAAATGATCAGAAATGAAATTCTCTTTGGGATAAAATGGTCTCTTCCAGAAATGCAGCCATTTAAAATAAGATTATAGTGATATTTTATAAGAACTAAAGCAGAATACAAACTATCTTTCCCTGAATGAACTCACAGTTATATACAATGAACAGTAGATACAAATAAGGCATTTTTAGGCTTCTCCATTTTGCTTGGCAATTTCTCAACACAAGCTCCTGCATTAATAAAATCAGGGGTCTGGGTAAATGATGCAAACTTTAGGGCCCTATCACATCAAAATCAGATTGTCCTGGGTATGGGGTGGGAAGATTCTGCATTTTAAAAAGGACCCCAGGTAATTCTAAAACCCACTGGTGTTTGAGACTCCAGTTTAGAGCATCTCTGGGAAGCATAGGGGGACCAGCACAGAATTCAAAGCATACTTCATATCCACCAACTCTAATAGTCCAGAGTTTGAGCCCTGCCTATCTGTTACTACTAGAGTGACCTTAAACAAGTCACTTAATCTCTCTAAGCCTCAGTTTTCTCATTTGTAAAATGAGATAATTTGCTTCACAGGTTGGCTTGAGTATTAAGGAAGTGATGGTCCTCTATTAAAGCCCTATAAGAGGCTGGGCACCATGGCTTATGGCTGTAATTCCAGCACTTTGGGAGGCCAAGACAGGAGGATAGCTTAAGGCCAGGAGTTCGAGGTCAGCCTGGGCAGCAGAGAGAGACCCTTCTCTACAAAAAAAAAAATAATAATAATAATAATAGTTGGGTTTGGTGGCACATGCCTGTAGTCCTAGCTACTCAGGAGGTTGAGGTGGGGGTATCATTGAGCCTAGGAGTTTGAGACTACAGTGAACTATGATCATGTTACTGCACTCCAGAATGAGACCCTGTCTCAAAAAAAAAAACAAGAACAAAAACAAAAAAAAACACCTTACCTGATACAACTTATTTCTTATTACCATTATTGTTACCATTTGGCCACAAGTGTGATAACAAAAGAGAACCTTGTCTACCTGGCAACACTGCCACTGTCAAGAGAAGGAATATAGAGATGACAAATTAAGTAGACCAGAACATAACTGGGCAGTGAAATTCCGTGTGATCATCAAATACATATTGAGAGTAAATATAAGCAATTGGTTGGCACAGAGCTAAGATGAAAAAAAATATTGATGGGAATGACAAGGTAGAATTCAGTTGGGACAAAGCCTTCCTGAAGTGCAAATGATCAGATCAGGATGGCTGTTGGGAAGTGTGTGGTTTTGTTTCTCAGAGACATCTGGATGATAAAGAGTGGTGAGACCTCCGACAGTCTTTGTAGAAGCCCCAGGGGCAAAAATGAGAGAGGAAAAAGGAAGTTTCCAAATACTTGTGTCTGCGATGAAGAAGCATGGCTGGATGGAGGAAAGAAAGGTTGAAATGACATTTAGAAATTAGAGCAAAGGGCCAGTCCCCGTGGCACAAGCCTGTAATCCCAGAACTTTAGGAGGCCCAGGTGGGAGAATCACTTGAGGCCAGGAGTTTAAGACTAGCCTAAGCAACAGAGTGAGAGCCGGTCTCTACAAAGATCACTTGAGCCCAGGAGTTCGAGATGACAGTGAGCTATGATAGCACCACTGCATTCCAGCTTCAGTGACAGAGTGTGACCCTGTCCCCAAAAAGGAAAAAAGAACAGAAAAGAAATTGCAGCGGAGGAACAATAAGGAATCCTGAGACTAAAGTTGATTTCCAACTCTGAAACAAATGATCAGAACTCCAAAATTGATACAATTTTAAAATATTTTGCTGGCTAGGTGCAGTGGCTCATGCCTGTAGTCTCAGCACTTTGGAAGTCTGAGGCAGGCAGATCACTTGAGGCCAGGAATTCAAGACTAGCCTGGCCAACATGCTGAAACCCCGTCTCCACTAAAAATACAAAAATTAGCCAAGAGTAGTGGTGCATGCCTAAAATCCCAGCTACTCAGGGGGCTGAGGTGGGAGAATCTCTTGAACCTGGGAGACAGAGGTTACAAGTGAGCTGAGATCATGCCACTGCACTCCAGCCTGGGCTACAGAGTGAGACTCCATCTCATATACATATATTTCCCTGATCACAAATGATGCAAGTTTGGTGACTGAAAGCCACAGCCCTGCCCTCCTTGTAGGTTCCTTGTATGTGTGGTTGGGGATGTGGAGGGAACGAGGGTGCTATGCTTCTCCTGGAATAAGATCTGGAAACTCTAGGGACAAAAGTAGCTGCATGCCAAAGGGCTCTGGCTTCCTTTGTGTCACGTGCTTGGAGTTTAGATATAAAGCTCTGAGGATCCCTCCTTTTGGAGTCTGTATAAACTGATGTTCTTCCTGGAAGCTCTATGCTGTGCCTGGCTTTTACTTATTCTGTTCCCTTAACAGGAATGTTCATCCTCTGCCTCTGACCTGGGAAGTCCCAGTCATCCCTGAGGACCAATTCCAAATGTCAATTCATTCACCACCATCGCCCTTGTCATTGCATCCACTCCTCCTCTCTCTCTGACTTGTGTTAATGGTAGGTAACTGTGTATGAATCTAGGCTGGGGGTTTGTCTTTGAGGTCAAGGACTATTTCTGATTCACTGTGTGTCTCTCTAGATCCTTCTTCCACCCAGCAAAGATGCTCAAAATATATATACAAATGATAGCCCTTTGTCCTATACCTTTTCTGAGCTTTGGAATGTCTCTCTGTACTGATAGAGCATCATGCAACAGACCCAGCAGAGGAGGAAATAGCTGTGAGATTATCTGCCCATTATAGCAGGATTCAAAGAAAGCTGCTTTCATGCCAGGAAGCCAGGGGATCATAGTAAACGGCTGTCTTTAACCAAAGACTTTTGTTAGGAGGGATCTTCCACTATTGAAAGTTGAGACCCTGGGACCCCTGTCTCATCTATCTCTGCCATCAGACCTGCCACTTCTCACATAGTTGCATATGGACAAGATGCCTCATTTTGGTGTGCACTGGGAGATCTGGCCTATCCATGAAACTCTCTCCATTGGTTGCCTGTTGAAAGGGCTCCCTACCAATTTGGTCATAACACAGACCAAATTGAGGAGGTTAAAAGAGATCAAGTGTCTGAACATGGCTTCTTTGGACTCTAGGAGGAGTTGATCAAGTGTCACTCCAGTGCATATGCTGTTTTTATGCACAGTATGGCTTTGAACATCCTGGTGAGTGAGTCCATGTTAACAGTATGTTCTCAAGCAGGAATATGCAGCTCTAGCTTCTGTTTTTAGAGAGCTCAGAGATTTTTTGCACTGGAAGAGAATTAGACATCCAACATCCTCATTTCAAAAGGAAACTGAAGTCAGAGAGGAGAAGGGACTTCCCAATGGTACATAACCTGCTATTGGCAAAGATGGGACCAGAGCCCTTAAGTTTTTCAACTTCTCCAGCAAATTCCTCATATCTAAGAGCAACGCTTCAGTTTTCCTTAATAAAGTGCCCCAGATCCTCACATTCATCCCTTTCAGAGTGCAACTTCCTACTTGGTTTACAAATGAGTCAAGAAAAGAAAATCTCCTCTTTAGGAATGTAGTGTGGGACCAGCTCACTTGAGTATGCAAAACTTGTCCTTGAGAGCTGCTAGCTCTTTACTATTTTTTCTGGGTGCAACAGTGTGCATGTCACCCCACCCTTACGGCCTGGCTGTCTTCACACATCACCTTCTCTGAGAGTGCTTCTCTAATATCCCCACCCAAAGAGCTCCCCACATATGCACATCCATTGATTATCATGTCTCTTTGCTTTTTCAGTCTCCATGAAAATTATTGAGACCTAAGATGTAAGACCTATTTCTGATTATTTTGTTTATTGGTTGTCTTCTCCCACCAGAATGTAAGCCACTTGAGGTTAGGAGCCTCTCTGTCTTATTCTCTGTAGTATCTCTGGCTCCTAGAGTACTGCCTGGTACAGGGTTGCTATTTCATTATTTCTTACTGTATATGAGAATGAATGAGTGAACTGAAAAGCAATTGAACTCTGGTTGTGCCTTACAGGTATAGCAGAAGTTGTCTGCGCAGAGAGGAAGGAAGGAGACGATCTTTGATATGAATTCTGCTGGCCAATGAGGTCTAGAATGTTAACAATTAATGGCCACATTCTTCTAGTTAACTACAAAGCAAGAGTGAAAAGGAGATAATGTTGGACTAACCATTTGACTACATTGTCTGATTTATCCAAAAGGTGGTGTGGAATTTTCATCCAGTAGTGGTACATCATCTTTGATAATACACACGTACACATAAGGGAGTGTACACACCCATATACACTCACTCACACTCTGCTATTGCTTACTACCTATTAGATACTCCCAACAAAAGCTCTTAAACTAAAAATGACATGGTGTTGTTAAGTTTCTCAGGGAAATCCACCTATCTGTGGAACTCAAGAGAGCAGAGGGCTGGTCTCTGGAGAAAAATAAAACAGGGTCAAAAACCAATTTTATTTGTTATTTTTCACTGGAAATACATGGTTAATCCAAGAACTAGCAAAGAGGTGTTGAAAAAGATTCTCTGATGTCATTTGTTTTTTCTTTTTCTTTTTCTTTTTTTTTTTTTTTTTGAGATGGAGTTTCTCTCTTGATGCCCAGGCTGGAGTGCAATGGCACAATCTCAGCTCACTGCAACCTCTGCCTCCCAGGTTCAAGCGATTTTCCTGCCTCAGCTTCCTGAGTAGCTGAGATTACAGGAGCACGCAACCATACCTAGCTAATTTTGTATTTTTAGTAGAGGCGGAGTTTCTCCATGTTGGTCAGACTGGTCTCAGACTCCTGACCTCAAGTAATCCACCCGCCTCAGTCTCCCAAAGTGCTGGGATTACAGGCCTGAGCCACCGAGCCCAGCCTCATTTGTTTTTTCATACAGATATATCTCATCTGCATTAGAGGTAGATCCAAGATTAAGATGTGAACATGTTCCAGCTTTAATTTCAGTTGTTTTTCTTTTTTAAATAAAGAAAAGCCAGCAATGCAATTTGTTTCTCATTGAGCACTATACACATTCAGCTATGACTGAGAATTTAGAAGATACAAATTCAAACTCCAGTTTAATTTCCTTTTTCCTGTTTGACTCCAAGCTCAGTAGGTGATCTTATAAGTTGACAGGGGTAACATTGCACCTATTAGCACTTGTCAACCAAAAGTAGATTGTTCGGGTTTCAATAAATGTTTTTTGAATTGGATTTAGGTTGGTGAGAAAATATATTAAGTCAGAATTCTTTGAGGCAAATTACGTATTGAAATGAACAGTTTGGTGTTCATCCTGTCTACCATCCCCCTCAAAAACAAAGAGACAGACAGAAAGAAAAAAAAAGCAGAAGTCTTGCTTTTCTAAGCTACGAGAATTTCTTCTGCTGCTACATCTGTGAACGCTTTACAAGGCAATGTCTACAGTTTGAGTTTTACAGCCCATTTTGATTGCAGTTTACATGACATCTGGGGCTCTATTTTTGGAGAAATTTCAAAGCTAGTGACTTCCAGTTTTTAATCAGCAGTGTATTTATTTTCTACCCTAGCATAATTGTTCATGGCTCCACATTGATTTTTTTATAGGAGACAATGCAAAATGATAATCAGAGTGAATTAGTAATTTGATCTTGTATGTGTCAAGGCTTGATGGCTTTTACCTGCTCTAGAGGCTAGAAGGAAATGTGCTGACCTCATCGTGTTGAAAAAAATTGAACACATCATGGTTGTCAAGGACAAGACATTCTCAGTCATAAGAACAAAGAGAGCAAGAAAGGCTAATGAGGGAAGAGGCCATACAACCCTGAAAAGTACACAGCCTCCTGCCCCTCTGCTTAGAATCTGGGGTCATGTTTGCAGCCACAGGTGCCACATGCAGAAGTGTCAGAGGTGTGCAAACCAGAGCAACTCCATCTTGAATAGGAGCTGGGTAAAATAAGGCTGAAACTTGCTGGGCTGCATTCCCAGACAGGTTAAGGCATTCTAAGTCACAGGATGAGATAGGAGGTTGGCACAGGTACAGGCCATCAAGACCTTGCTGATAAAACAGGTTGCAGTTTGCAGTAAAGGAGCCAGCCAAAAGCCACCAAAACCAAGATGGCCGTGAGAGTGACCTCTGGTCATGCTCACTGCTGCACTGCCACCAGTGCCATGACAGTTTACAAATGCCATGGCAATGTCAAGAAGTTACCCTGTATGGTCTAAAAAGGGGAGGCATTAATAATCCACCCCTTGTTTAGCATATCATCAAGAAATAACCATAAAAATGGGCAACCAATAGCCCTCAGGGCTGCTCTGTTTACAGAGTAGCCATTCTTTATTCCTTTACTTTCTTAATAAACTTACTTTCACTTTGCATCACGGACTTGCCCTAAATTCTTTCTTGCGCGAAATCCAAGAACCCTCTCTTGGGGTCTGGATAGGGACTCCTTTCCAGTAGCGCATTTAACAGAAGGACAGGCTGTGCAGAAATTATTTTCGCTCCTTTCTACTGAGAAGGGAAAACACCACAATTGAGCAGCCTGCTCCTCTATAAGTGAATGAATAAGCACTTGCTTTTCATTGTGGGTGAGTCAAATGGCCTGGCATATATGCAAGTAAGAACTAGAGCAGAGGCTGCTCACCTGCAAACTCACATCAGGGCTTCTGCCCGGAATTACGGTATTTTTTTGTTTGTGTGTGTGTTGTTGTCATTGGCTTCTTTTCATAGGGGTTTGGATGAAGCTATTTAAACACATGAGATAGCAGCCACTAGGCCTGTATCTAAGAAGGTAAGTGGTTTGCCCAGGGTTACATGGCTAGCGGAAGAGCTAGTCTTTACAAGAATCTTTTACATAAAACAAACCAGGTGAGGCAGGATCAATAAGAGGGTGAAGTGAGGAACCGACATTTTTAAGAGCTCCATGAAATGAAGGAGCTTGGAGAGAAAATTGATAGATGGCACTTTCAGGAGCCCAGCCTCCTCCTGTAATTTCTGGCGTCACCTTTCTCTAAGCCCTCCTTTGCTCTGAGTTCTGTCTGGGCAAGTCCCAAGCTCCTGGAATGCATCTTTGCCTTCCTTATCTGGAAGCTAATCACTAAATAGCAGGTGGCGGAGATTCTGGTTTTCATCCCTCTTTCTCTCTCCTCTTCTCTCTTTTACTCACTTCCTCAGGGCTATGAATTTCTGAATCTTAAACAGGAAACCTCCCTGATTTGTTCACACCTGGAATGCCATTCTATCTTTGTTTGAAGAGTGCAGAAATTAGAGCGCGGGAGAATCAAGAGAAGGAGCTGTTGTGTGAAGAGGGAAGAGAGAGGTCAGCATTTAAATGTGAACACACACACTGAGAGGCACATATACATGCACACAGTTTAATCTAAGCTAAGCACTCTTTCTTGCAACTCCTGCATTTCCCTCCTCATCTCCACTGCCAGCAAATGTCTTACAAGACAAAGAGTATTTACTGTGTGTCAGTTCAGTTATCAACACTCTGCACAAATAGGTTGACAGAGGAAACAGGCAAAGTACCTTTGCAGGCCCATTTGGGGTTGAAATAGCAACTAGACTGCCTAGAGGCTGCCAGATATTAGCTTACTTATTGCTCCTGCAAATGTTAGAAGCTGGCTCTTGAGAGAACCTGTCATCAACATCCCTGTCCCCGTGGGTGTCAGGAAGGTTCGGCCTTCTTTAAGGTAGGCACTGTGTCCTCATGGACTGTTCATTTTGGGAAGAACCTTGGGAGATCACCTGGTTCAAGCTCCTGCCTTTAGTCATTGTTTGCCTCTAAATCCAGAGACCAACGTTTGTGATCTACTGACTCGTAAGCTCCCTATGAGGAAAATGGAACAAAATATTGGGCACAAATACATAAATCTAAATGCATGGTTTCTAATCTGTGGACCCTGAGATCCCACAGGAGCACCATATTTGCATGAATCAGTGCTTATAGGTTGACCAAATAGCATGATTCACACACATATATTCTAATACTTCTAATGGTTTTATTCATTCATTCTACAAATACAGTACTGCTCTGTGCCAGAAACTGTGGTAGGTGCTGAGCATATAATAGACAGGGAATAAGTCAAACTGACTCTGCCTTCATGGAGCTTCCTGTCCAGTGGTAAAAACAGGCAGAGAGAGCTGCAGAAACACAGAGTGAAAGCAATAACTCAGATTTCGAATATTATATGGATAAGGTTATGATTAATAGAACTCAAATTCCTTTAAAGATAGTAGTCTCTGTCTGCTATTAAGCATTTGCTCTACCAAGGCATTCCTAAATGTATTTTTATCTACATGACTATACATGTTTTCAGATTAAAATGTGCTCTCCTGACTAAAAAGATTTGATACCACTGACCTAAATCATCTGTTAGGATTGCCTTTTCTATCCCAGGTGAACAAATTAAATAGCTATGTAATTTTCCCTTTGCCACTGGAAATTTCACTGAAAAATCAACTCATGAAAGGCAGATTAATAAGAGAAAAGGCATAGATATTTGTTCACATTCATGTGAGAATCACAGGGTGATTTCCCAATATCTCGGTGGGATACAGATGCTTGTATACCTACTTCTTGAGGGAAAGAGAGAGGGGGCATTGTGGATGACTTTAGGGACATTAGTAAATAATTTTCAGGGCAATTCAATGGCTGTGAAGAATATACAATGGCCTGGGAGAAGGTCTGTTGGGCCCATAGAGCAGAGAGTAGTTTGTGATAAAAGTCTGCCCATGTTTGTTGACAGACTTCAGTTTTTCTTCCTGCAATATGAGTTCAGTTAATGAAAATTCAGAGAAGGGATCAGAAGTAATTGTTTTCGTCTTTGGTAGGTGTAGATCTTAGGCAGATAAGGGAATTTCAGAGAACAGCTTCATCCTTCTCCATGGTAGAAGTAAAGGATTGAGAGACAGAAGTGGGTAGAGAGGGAAAAACAATTGTTCTCCTTGGTGGATCCGTCTGGTCTTTACGTAGATAGGGGAAAATTCTCCTCCAGCATCTGTTGATCTCAAAGGACCTTTAATTTAAAATACCCATTATACCAGGGAGCCATATTTTGGGTGAAGTTTCCTGTGCTCCTTCAGCAAGAAGTAATATTTTACCAATATTCCAGTAACCCTCAGGGAGCAATTTTTTCATAGTTCTACACTGGCTTTGCATCACTGAAAATTAATCTCAGAGTTCTCTGTACCCCATAACCCAAGAATGCTACCTCTCTGGGGAACCCTGCAGAAACCCAGAAAGAGCATGATCATTTGGTTATAAATTCCACCTCCCTAGTGGGCAGCCTCATCTCTGTCCTTGACATGGGTGAGGTTGGAGGCAAAGGTTTGTGGTTGATTTTGGTATGCTATGGAATACCAGGCCTGGAGCCACAGGACATGACTTGTTGCCCTATTAGACATGCTAAATAATCTCCTGAAACAAAGAAATCAAGCAAAGATTAGATGGGAGGATTTTCTTGTCAAGAATTATGAATGCAAAAATAACCCTGAAAATATAGCTATATTTGAATAGGGGCTGGGCAAGATAATGGACAGAAAGATTTGTTAGACATAAGGTCCCACCTAAATCAAAACGATCCACCAAGGCTCAGCTCCCAATGGGGTCTCTATGTGCAGATTCAAGGGCAGAAATATTGTAGGGACGTTTTTAGTATCAATTCTGCATTAGACAATGTGATAGGCATCAAGCCTACAAATACCAATAAGATATAGTCCTTTAACTTCTTTTAGTTAAAAAAAAAAGTAATTGTCAATACTCATTAAAAATATAATTAAATAAATAGTATTTTAAACTTTGTGACAATGGGCAGAACAGCAACAAGGAAAGCAGGCCAAGGCACTGGGTTTGGGGTCAAGAGATGGGTTTTATCCTGGTTATATGTTGAATTTACTTCCCACCTTGGGCAAATCACTTCCCTATCTAATCAGTTTCCTAACCTGTAAAATGACAAAAGTCACTTCCACTTCCTAGTTTTATGATTCCAGGTCCAATACAAGAAGGAATTCCTTTTAAGGGCCCCCTTAATCTGGTCACAGTTATCCTTCCCAGCAGGGCAGAAACTTCACCTGTTTGCATTAGGCCTGGGTTGTGGGATAAGCTATCTCCTGACAGACCCCAAGAGTCTCCATCTTCCAGTCCTCTCCAAGTGACCCCATGAGAAGACGTATTAAAGGAAGGAATTCAAAACAGTATGGCCTATGTAAAGAGTATCCTTTAGGAACAGGATCTGTTTACTTAGTGGCTGGAAACTTAAATGCATGCATTGTATACCGCCCGACCCCCCACTCCCCACCCCCACTGCTATCATAGCCATTAAAAAAAGGAGCATAGCAGATCTCTGACACAGTTAGACCTTACCCATTTTCAGCTCTGGACTTTCACTGAGGTAATATCTTTACCTGTTGCCAACTAGACCTGTTGTTGTGTGTAACTGTTTCTTCATTCTGACTCATCATACCTTGCTTGTGGCAGCGAACCCAGGCGCCACTGTTTCCTGGTGATCTCTGGCCTACTTTTTCCAAAACGCTGTGAGGCAGCCATGGAGCCTTGTGAAAGAGATTGACTTTCTCTCAGGTAGCCAAGGGCCTTTGGGACAGCTACCTCCTGATCCCCTTTAACCCCAGGGGGAACTCTGAAGGCTGAGCCCCTCCTAAGTTACAACACAGAAGTTAGTTCCAGTAAAATTTTCCAGGCTCTGCTAATTCCATAAGGGACTCTTAAAGAATGAGAAATGGAAGCCCAAGGTCTGCATAAAATCCTACATGTGCTAAGCCCTCCAAAATCAGTTTGTTGAGGAGAAGGAGCACAGTAGGAAGAGCTTTTGTATTTTCAATTCAGATAAACCCCAGTAAGACTAGCCATAGGGCAACATAGAACTGCTTATGGTTCCACATACCTTGCCGTATTTTCATTCCATGCCTTACCATTTAAAATATTATTTAATTATCTTTTTAGTGAGTATTGCCAATTACCGTTTTCTTTGCTAAAAGAAGACAGTTAAAGGACTATATCTTCTTGGTATGTGTAGGCTTGGTGCCTATCACATTCCATTCCAAAAACATGTGCCTAATGTTTCTGGAATGTCCTCTCCCAGTCCACAGCCTCTCTTCACTGAGCTAATTGCTACTTGTCCTTAACACTCAGCTCAAACATCACCTCCTCCAGGAAGTCTCCACTGACCTCCTCCTTTGCATTAGATGCCTGTCTTGATACTTCCCCCTAAGGCCTTCTGTGTAGCTCTACCTGTGCACTTTACCATATTGTTACATATTTACCCATCTTTCTCACCTAGGCTGTACACTTTCTGTAGAACTAACTCATGTTATTCATCTTTTTTCCTCTCCATAGCTTACTACATAGCCTTGTATGTTTATTGTATGAATAAACAATCTGGTTCATCCACTTATTAGCTGTGTGTTCTGGGCAATTTAATTCACTTCTCTGAGCCTCCGTTTTCTCATCTATTAATTGGAAATAACAATCCATGTCTCTTAGAGATATTGTTCATATGAAGAGGTGACATATGTAAAGGCCTTCCACAATGCCGACACATAGGCACAGAGAGTCAATTCACCTAGGGCTGTGGATTTGCACAGGAAATGAAGAAAAAACACAAAAGCAGCAAGCTCAGAGCAATGAAGACTCTTGCTGTCAGTGTGCAGACCCTTTTCTCCATGGATGTATTGTCCCAACCAGCGCTCCCTTGCTGCAAGGGAGACTGAAAGTCCTTTTTTTCCCTTTTTTTCCTTCCTTCTTTCCTTTCTTTTTCTCCTTTATTCCTTCCTTCCTTTCTTCCTTTTTTTCTCTCTTTTCGTAAATGAGAAACACATGAGCGAATCATTTTTATAAGTTTTCCTGGGAATCCAGCATCTCTAGCCAGAATATTAATAACGTGGTTACTCTGATGATTTCTCCCATTGACCCTAAAAACCTAGACCTTCTCTTTTATAGGTAGGTCTCTTCAAGTGAGGTCAGCTGCTCCAGACAATTTCTGGTGATTTATGCAGACACCTTGGGGAGGAAAAAAGGAAGCAGTACTGATCTGAGCCTCCTGGAAACTCAACAAGTGGCCTGACCCTTGAAGGGTTTCTTCACCGTGTCCAGTAAAGTTTCCAAATTCTGGAGATGTGGAAGCAGAGGCACATTACCAGAAGGCCAGGTAATAAGCATGTTGGCAAGTACTACTGCTGACCCTGACCCACCATATCACACCACAGGACCATCCACACCCATCCCCTATCCCAAAACCACACATCCACAATCCCCACCACCACCTTAACACACACACACTGCTCATTTCCCTCTGGAGATATGCAGGGCTCTCCATGGTCAAATGACCCTAAATCCTCTGGTGAATCAGGTTGAATCAGAGCCCATGAGTCATCCAGAGCACATCTAACCCAGGGTTAATTTATTCAGCAATCATTAAGAAAGCAAGTTCCTACTGCCAGGTGCCGTCCTAGGCACGACAGGCTGATGTTTCTAGAACATATTTGACAGCCTTTCTCCCCAAGTCACACCATGAAGGAGAAACCATTTCAGTTAAGTATGGTGAGTCAAGAGCTTGGCATGGAGGTATTACCAAGGAAGAGGTCTGTGTTGAGCCTGTGTGCAGATCCTTAGCATTTAATTTATTCTGCAAGGACACACAAGGTGGTAGGAAACCACTCCAGGGAACCCACCGAAGAGTCAAGCAAAGCAGAGCGTGGGTGCAATCATAAGTGGTAGTGTGGGGTGGAGAGGCAAGGATGGGGGAAGAGCAAAGAAAAGGAGGACTTCCCCCAGAAGACCTGCTACTTTTAAACTCAACCTTGGCCAAAGAACCAAGAAGCACTTTAGCAACTTCCCCATGCTCGTCTCCAAAATTTCCTAGGATCTGAGAGATGGAGGAGAGGGAGCTCCTTACAGGGAAGTGAACAGAGAGTGATGGTGGGGCCTAGTTTGGGTTAGGCAATGTGGGCTACCGTGAGGGTTTTAAAATATAAATATGCAGAACACAGAGGGCTTTTACGGCAGTCTACTACTTTTATGATACTCTAATGGTAGATACCTGTCATTATACTTTTGTCCAAACCCATAGACTGTACAACACCAAGAATTAACCCCAGTGTAAACTCTGAACTTTGAGTGATAAGGATGTGTCAGTGTAGGTTTATCAGTTGTAACAAATGGGCCCCTCTGTGGGGGATGTTGATAATGGGGAGGCCATGCATGTGTGAAGGCAGGGAGTAGAGGGGAAATCTCTATACTTTCCATTCAATTTAGCTGTGAATCCACAACTTCCCTAAAAACTAAACTGTATTAAAATAAAAAATCTTAAATAAAAAAACTACATGTCTGCAAATTATATGACAATCCCCTTAGAGAGAGGGAAGGCCAGCTGGGCGCAGTGGCTCATGCCTGTAATCCCAGCACTTTGGGAGGCTGAGGTGGGTGGATCATGAATTCAGGGGTTCGAGACCAGCCTGGCCAACGTGGTGAAACCCCATCTCTATTAAAAATACAAAAAATTAGCCAGGCGTGGTGGTGCATGCCTGTAATCCCATCTACTCAGGACACTGAGGGAGGAGAATCACTTGAACCCAGGAGGTGGAGGTTGTAATGAGCTGAGATCACACCATTGCACTCCAGCCTGGGCAACAGAGTGAGACTTGGCCTCAAAAAAAAAAAAAAGAGAGAAAGAGAAAGAGACAAAGAGAGAGGGAAGGCCTATAGCATTTCCCCTTGTATCTGAGCAAGCTTCTAACTTACTTGTAATCAAAAGAATGTGGCAGAAGTAATGCTCCATGACTTCCAAAGCCAAATGGTAAAAGACCTTGCAGCCTCTATCTTGTTCTCTGGAACATTTGCACTTGGAGCTCTGAACCCCAAGCCACGGTGTAAGAAATTCAACTGCCCTGAAACCACAACTACAATGAAAGGAATCTCAGGTGTCTGGAGCAGCCATGTGTAAGAGTGCTGAAGGTCACAGCTGAATCCCACCCCAGAGCCAGCATCACCTGACTGACTTGTGAATTAATCAACATTTCATGATCCCACTCTCCCACAGCCTTGAATTCCCCACAGCCTTTGAGTCTTCCTAGTTGAGGCTCAGATGTTGTGGAGCAGAGGTAAGCAGCCCCTGCCATGCCCTGTTCAAATTCCTGGCCCATGAAATCTGTGAGCCAAAAAAAAAAAGTTATTTTTATGTTTTATGCTCCTAAGTAGGTGCAAACTGTAGTGACTTGCAGGGCTTCCTTGATCCAATGATGAGGATTGGGGGTGTTGGAGAGTGACCTGTGTGAGAAAAAGGAGAAAGAGGAGTGCACAGACCAGACCATGCCACTATGGAAGACAAACAATGATCTCAACAGTGCTATTTATACAGACGGTCCACAACTTATAATGGTTTGACTTACAATTTTTTGACTTTATAATGACACGTAAGCAACATGTGTTCAGTAGAAACCATACTTCAAATATCCGCCTACCATTCTGTTTTTCACTTTCAGTTCAGTATTCAATAAATTACATGAGATATTCAACACTTCGTTATAAAATGGGCTTTGCGTTAGATGATTTTGCCCAACTGCGGGCTATGTCCTTGTTCGTTGCACGAACATTGTTCAAGTATGTTTAAGATACGTTAGGCTAAGAGATGATGCTCGGCAGGTGAGGTGTATTAAATGCATTTTCAAACTATAATATTTTCAACATACCCCATCATAAGTTGAGGAGCATCTGTACTATTTGCTTTTTTGAGGTGAAAATGGAACCTCATGTAAACACATTTCACAAAGGATCCCTGGGCCTGGCCTCTGGCATCACAGCCTTGCAGTGGTCACTGGGGACGCACACAGCCTCTCTTGACTGCTACCCTAATCAACAGCAGACAGGAGCCTCCTCCTCTTCAGAGGCCCTTCCCGTGGTTGGAAGCCAAAGAACTTCACAGTGGGACATCTGTCTATTTCACATAGGCTCCTTGGAGAAATGCTGGTGGACAGGATTTGAAGACTTGCAGTCAGGAATTCATTCCTCCCAGCAGGGGAGGGGGGCTCAACTCCTGGTGACTCAGACCCTGGCAGGGGCTTCTGCCACTTCTTGCTTGTTCCCTCACCACCTCCCAGGGGTTTTTTTAGGTGATGACAAAGATTGTGTCTCCCCAAAAGGTATCCCAAAAACTGCCCTGAGATCAAGTTTTTAAGTTGTCATCTTAAAAAGTTCTTTTAAGTTGTCATCTTAAAAGAGACCCTAGTCAGCCTGGGAGTGCTGGTTTACATTTAGCTTCAGGGAGTTCCTTGTTGCAGAGAGCTCTCTTTATTTACTCTTTGTCTTTCTGTTATTTCCACTACTTGGAAAAAAGACCCACCTTCTCACCCCTACCCTTCCCACCATACCTCTAAGAATATTTGACTTGTTTAAACAGCCACTCATTAGAACTCAAGTTCATTTTAAGAAAAGCCTTTGACATCCTCATTCTAGGAGGAGAGGGAGGATACACTCGATAGGCCCAGTGGGCAGGTCACAGGTAGGGAGCATCTAGGACCTCTGGAGTCCCTGGGACAGGCATGGTTAGACTTCATACATTCAGTGGAGAAGTGGAGGGTGGGTCTGCATCTGCGGGGCTTACCCATTAACCTGTGTCTTGGTTTTCTGAACAGCTCCATTTTTTACAGGTCCACGTGCGTTGTCAGAGGCCTTCTTATCTACTTTGGTTCACTCTGATTTTAATTGCCTCCTCTAA
Source organism: Gorilla gorilla gorilla (assembly GCF_029281585.2). Lineage (NCBI taxonomy): Eukaryota > Metazoa > Chordata > Mammalia > Primates > Hominidae > Gorilla > Gorilla gorilla. Next base: position 47,385,499 of record NC_073224.2, on the reverse strand, counting down.
CTTGGTGGGTGAATCGGACCTGAACTTAGAGACTATTTGAATCAGAAGAGACCTTAGAAATCACCTAGATCAGCCTTCAGAAAGGAAAAGTGGCCAGTCCATGGTCACACAGCAATAGTTCTTCAGTGTCAGAGCTAGGACTGGAAATAGGGCCCCTGGCTTCCAAACCAGGGCTCTGTATTGTGCTCTCAGACTCCCCAGATGGGCTGCTTACTGGAGAGGATGAAGGAATTCAGAGAACATGCTTGACATCAACCAACCACAAGACTTCTGCTGCCCGAGGTCCTGTTTGCCAAAACCCCCACTCTTTCTTCCTCTTCCACAGCCCAATCCCAGCCACCTAAACCTCTAGAATATTTTGGAGCTGAGCACAAACAAGCTGCTAAGGCAGTGTTCTATTCTTTAGGCATTCTTGAAATTACAATTTCTGCTTATTTTAGAAATTAAGACTTTCCCCCCCACCTCTCTTTCTCCTCTTTTTATTCTCCTCCCAACCCTGGCTCTAAATTCATGTCTGCTTTTCTGTTTCCCTGGCTCATAAAATATTTCACATGGCCAAGCTGCCATAAAGAATATTTCCTACAAATGCAAACACTGTACTTGGACATACCAATGAAACTTAATTTCTGTCAATGTGCTGTTTGGGGAGTTTTTCAATAAACCATATTCCTTGAACACATTTTGGAACAAACTGAAATACCAAGAAAAGAAGAAGATGGTTATTTGCAGACAATGGAGGGACCACTTCAACATAAATATTGTAATAGATGGGCAGATTGTCCTATATTATAGCTCTCTGTGTAAGTATCTATTTTTTTCCCACTGGAATTGACTCCTTAAGGGTTTATATCATTTCTGTTTCAATTCCACATCCCTCACAACTCCAAAATTCTTTTCATATATGAAGGCCTCTATACATGTTTATTAAATTGAATGTTTTTTAAATGTAGTGAGGGCATACTATGCAATGTAGGCAGAATGGTAGATGTTTTCATGGCTTTAAAAAAAGTTGATCCCTATGGCCATCCTGTATCAGTTATTTATTGCCTCAATAATGACATTTTATAAACCACCCAAAAGCTTAGTAGATTAAAACAATAACCTTCTATTTTTTCTTTGTGGGTCTACATGTTGGCTGGCCAATTCTGCTGATCTGCATTGGGCTCAGCCAATCTTTGTGAGGGGTGTTCATGCGTCTGCGGTCAGCCGGAGGGCAGGTGGGGGAAGTTGATCTAAGATGGCCTAACATAGAGCAGCTGGAATGATTGGGGCCTCTCCTCACATGATTTTTTTTAAATTTTCCAGCAGGCTATATTTACACTCATGGTGAAGAGAGCAGGGTTTGAAAGAGCAAATGGAAACATGCAAGACCTTTTGATGCAAGGCTTAGAACTGGCACACCGTCACTTGGACCACACTTTTTTGGCTAAAGCAAGTCACAAGGCCAGTCCCAGATTCAAGGGCTGGGGAAATCAAATCCACCTCTCAATGCAAGGAGCAACCAACTCAAGCCACAATAGGTTGAAGAATTACAGCCATTTTTGCAATCAATTCACTACATAAGTTTAATTTTAAGATAAAAAATAGGTCAAGTTTTATGAAAAATGTTATAACACTGGATTATGGTGATAGTTGCACAACTATAAATTTACTAAAAATCATTGAACTATACCCTTACAATGACTGAATTTTTTGATATGTAAATTATCCCTCAGTAAAGCTATTGAACAAAACCTGAAACTATTTGTAAAACTTTACTGAAGATCATTTAAGTCATAATTGCCCAAATCTGCATTTAAATTCAGGAATTCTAGCATGAAACTCGGTAATCCTTCCATTGCAATACATTTATCATACCTAAAGCATTAGATTCTCAGAATCAGAGAATCTAGGAACTAGAAAGAACTTCTGCAGGTTACTTAGTCTGTCCCTCTTTCAAGCAGTTGAATGTGTAAAGCATCTAGTGCAGGTGCATAAGACCTCTCTTGGGTTGAAAAATAGGAACAGCTCTACAGGAAACCTGAGCCAGGTGAAAAATATGTCTCATCTTCTCATGTGGGATCCAGTATAGTTAATAATGGAAGAAAAACTTGAACCACTGTTCTTTCCAGAAACAGAAAATACAGACAATTCTTTTGATTTCACTTCTTTCATTTCATGATGAACTCGTACTGAGTAGCCAGGATACCACAGGTACTCAGATTCTAGTATTAATAGCATTAGCATTTTTCTTCCATTTTAGTACCCAGAGTCCAAATCTAAATGTCTTCTTTAGGACTGAAAGTGGTCATATTCAAATTAAAGGTCACCCAAATAACTTTTGTGGGTTAAAATCTCTGACATGAGGACTCTAGGAAGAAGAACAGTTTTTTAAAAGATGGACATGTACAATCTGGTCCTTCTATTGAAAGCCTTAAGGGGTCTGTGAAGATGATGAACAAATGGGAATTGTTCCAGTTTTATCCTATAATTTGGACTTGTTTCTGGAGGGGAAAAAAAAAAAGTAAAATCCCGAGGAGATGCATCCAAGCTCTCCATAAACAGAGCTTTGAAGCGCAAATTGAGCAGCTTTCATCAATCACACACAGACCACAGCAAACACAGCCCGAGGAGAATCACTCACCCAGTGTCAGGCAGGGTCAGGCAAATGTTATCAAACGCTCTTTCAAGATATTATGAACCAGAATCAGAGGGAGAGAAGGAAGTAGAGGAGTGCCAAAAATAAGATCCCGAGGGGAAGGGAGGCAAATAAGGCAAGAAAGAGATGCAGTGGCAAAGAGGATGTGGAGGGAAGAGAAAGAGAGGAAGAAAGAGTGAGGAAAAGACACAGGAAAATATATAAATAGGTAGCAAGACACAGAGAGCAGAAGGGAAGCAGAGAGAATGGTGCAGCAAAACAGAACAAAAGTAAATCAACAGCAGCAAAAGGAAAGCTGGAAAACAAGGTGGAGAGAAATAATCTTTCCCCATGGGTCGGGTGGAGGCCACATTGGCGGCCATCTGTCCTGAGGATATGTCATCTACATGACCTTTCATTGAAAATTAGCCAAAATAGTTCAAGTTTCTGTGTATAGAGGAATATCATCATGTCTCAGTGAAAGGAAAGAAAAAGCAAACACTTCAATCGTCTTCCTCTCCAGCTCCCCAAACTTATTCACTAGGAGGGACTATTTGATCATTCTGGATGGTTTCACTCAGGACCTGAAAATGAGAACAGCCATTAGAAACCAGCTCGATGCCCACCCAGTCCCCCACAGGAGTGATTTTACCTTTTATTACAATAAAGCTCAGGCAGTCATATACCCACTCAAGTTGTAAATCTGCCTTCTTCACAGATCAAGTTCGATTTTCCAACTAATTAGAGAAAAACAAACCCACTCCTGGGTCAAAACCAAGCAAACATCCCCATCTCTGTATAGGACCTGGCTCTGTCTTAATTAAGAGGTAAGGGCCTGGGTGCCTGGGTGTTCCTTGGGGAACTTTGAGGGGCCAGGGGTCAGCAGGAGGGCAACCAGTGCAAGAAGAGAGCCAGTGCACCAAGGAAAATAAATGAGGAACGGGAGATAGAGGAGCCTTCTCCAAAACAAACTTTGCTAATTTACACGCTTGCTCCATAAGAAGATATTGCAAATGGCAATGCATGAAGAGACAGAGTCCTCAAGACAGCCTAACTATTGGTACATCCTGAATATCAGTTACAATTAGGCGAGGTACTAGGAGCCAGTTGATAGTGGCTCCCAATTCTTAACTGAAGAGTGCAGATAGGAGCTGAGAGAATAATAATAGCTAGAATTTATTGAGCCAATCATTTTTACATGCACCATTTTATTTAACCTTCACAATAACCCTATCTAATAGACATTCTTCTAATTATTATTCCCATTTTACTGATGAAGAAACTGAGGCTCAAAGAGGTTACATAACTGGCCCAAAGTCATACAGTGAGCAAGTACAGAAGTGGAAATCTGAGCTTACAACTGACTCCAGAGCTGGTCTCAGCCACTCTGTGGCCTGCATTGCTCCAGTAGCAGATGGGTCTGATAGAAGAGCATGTTGGCCCTGTGTACTTGTGAACAGCATGCAGGATGGAGAGAAAGGGGACAGTCCTGGAAGCAGGGACTCATAAGCAGCCTCAATCCAGTTGGGAAGGAACCAGGGTTTTGAATAGGATGGTAACAGTCCATGTCGCAAAGATGAGGCCAATTTACCACATGAAAAAATTTTGAGCTTTGGGATAAATGGCACAGTCACTGGCTGAGACAGGGGATAGCATTGCTGTGGGCAGCAACAAGTTTAGGGAGCTCTCTAAACTTTCCTATTTCTCTTTATGAAAGCAAAAGACCAGAAAATTATCTATAATTACTGAGCCATCAGCACTTAATTACAGCATCTCTTGCATGGGCCAACATGGCAAATGACTCCACACCACTAATGAGTGTCCTGACCTCCTCTTCCCACTCCCAGTTTGACCTGGAATACACTGGCACGAACAGCCCTTCCAGTCCACTCTATACAACAGAGGGATCAGAGTACAGGCTGTGTGGCCAGACAGACCTGTGTTCAGATCCTGTCCCCACCGCTCACTAACTGAGGAACTTTAGACACTATTCAACTTCTCTGAGCCACAGTTTCCTCATCTGTAAAATGGGGGCTGTAAAATACATCAGTCCTGGGGAATGTCAGGATAAAATAAAAAGATAAATGCATAACATCTAGGACAATGCCTAACATATAATAAGCACTCTTTTAAAAAGCTATTATTATTGTATATTTCCACCCCTTCATCTGACTCATTTGAAGCTGAAAGAGGAAGAGGCAAATCGAGTGAAATTGCTTACATAAAAGCCAGATACAGCCTGGCTATTCCACCGAAGGCAATAATTATAAAGCTGCTTCAGAGCACAGAGAGTTCCAAGAATGGAATACGCATTTGAAACAAGTTCATTAAAAAATTGCTTACTCATAAAAGCTACTATCGTTATAGCCTGACAAATGGAAGACACGACACTAATAAATAAGGAGCCGGTGGTAAACAAGCTGACTACACCAAGAGTCCCTTGATTTCTCTCTTCCCCATCCTTCAACTGTTTCTTAACCTTTTATGGGCTTATAATGACAAGTTCAGGTGGGTTTTATGTGCCTGTTTACTCTGAGTTTTCTCCAAACTCCAAATGGAAGGGAAGAAGCCTCCAGGCTTCTCTACTTAGTCTCCCAGAATGGAATGAGGCAGTCTCGGCACCCAGCAGGCCTGGCTGCCACCTCTTTGCACCACAGAGTCAGCTCAGGCCTTTCCTCACCTCCACATCCTATCTAGAGACCTCTAAACCCTCACACCTTTGCACCAATGCATCCCCTCCTGCCTCATGGGTCCATTCCAAGGAGAGTGTCCCGCTGTTTTGCAGGACACTCTCCCAGTCAGTGTCCCGCTGTTTTTCCCTTCCAGTCAGTGTCCCGCTGTCTTTCCCTTCCAGTCAGTGTCCTGCTGTTTTGCCTCAGCCCAAATAGATCACATTCTCGGTTGTGGAATGAGTCCCTAACAGAAAGTCAGGAGACTGGGATGATTATGCAGTCCCTAACAGAATGAGTCCCTAACAGAAAGTCAGGAGACTGGGATGATTATGCAGTCCAGATGCTTACTAGCTGGACATTGCCACTCAACTTCCCTGAGTCTCAGTTTTGCTGTCTATAACCTGGGGATAACAATACTTCCCTCACAGTGTTCCAGCAGAGGTTAAATAAGTTTATAGTGACAAACTTGCCCTATGGAGTGTCTGGCACATGTGGCAGATGTTGCAGTTACTCAGTGGCAATAATTCAGCACCCCATATCTGAGCTCCGTCCTGTGATCTTGGGTGTGGGGGTGGTAATGAAAAGAGAGGAGAATGCCCACAACGGTCTACCCTCAGAGTTTTGACTCACCATGCAATCAAGAGACTTCAACTTGCTTTCAGAGAGTTTCTAAGTGCAGATATGACCTAAGGAAATGGGGTGAAGAGAGTGGGGTGCTGGTACCCTCCCCTGCACTCACCTGCCTCCGCCCTGCCCCAGCCCTGCAGGACTTGACTATGTCTTGCTCCCTTGCCAAAAAAAGGACAGCAACATCAGACAGGAAGCAGCTTAGTGCTTTTACAGAGCCTGGGGCCAAACAAACATGTGTCAGCATTTACCAGAAACCATGGTAAATCTTACAAATTCTTACATAACAAAAGCATGTAATCTCTGAGTCCACATATTCCTTTTTCAAGCAAGCCCCACCTACTTGACTACTGTTTTTCAGGAGGTTAAAACAAAAAATGATGCGTCACTTAGTTACACAAATGAACAGCCGATTTGGACTTTGAAAAACTCTAAGTATTTTGTAAAACAGGAGCTAAACACTAAGTAATAAATTTTGGGAGCCAAATCCTTCCAAAACAAAATTTCCTTGAGAATTGCCCTTCTGCGCATGGGTACCTATTGCTCTCAGAGGCAAGAAATGGCTTGCTTGGATTCAAATATGCAAAAGCTAGGTTTTAGGCATCCACTCTCTTATTCTAGAAAGATTTATTGAATACACACTATGTGGAAAGCATTATGCTAGGTGCTGCAATACAAAGATCAAAAGGTTCAAGAGATAGAGGCAAGCTGTCTCTAAACTAAGATGCTGCTGGGGACCCACTCTGGTGATCTTTTTAGCCTGACTTAGCAACAGGCCATGTATTTAATTAGAGTCTTCATTCTACTGACGCTTCCTCCAAACTTGCACCTTGATCAGAAGACAAAGGTCAGTCCCTCTGATCTCACTGTAAGCTTTTTGGAGGCATAAGAACAGGGTCTTTGTCATTTTTTTTCTCCAGCACCAGATGTAATGCTTACCCCATCCCTAAGAGGCACTCTGTCGGGAGTTGAGCAGGCCTCGGCTCCAATCACTGTGGCATTCTAAGCAGGTGCCACTGACAATGTGACTCAGTTTGTCTAAGCTGCAGTTTCCTCATCTGTGAAACGGAGATACTTTTGATCTGAGAAGGTTGGAAGGAGGAACAAAGCAAGGGTCTGGAAGGGGCTGGCCAAGAAACCTGTCATGTAGTCGGAGGTCAGCACTTCACGGGAGCTCCTAGTGTTAAATGTGGAACCACCCAATGTCCCCTGTGAGGGAGCTCAGTGACATTAGGGGCAGACAAAGATACTAGAATGGGAACAATCAGATTCTACAGCTAAAAAAATAAAAAAGAAGAAAAAAAAGCAAAAGTGAATTTTCTCCCCATTTCACTAAAATAATATGCTCTAAGCCTGAGACCTTTTCCCTCCTGTCTGCTGCCTGAACTCATTTCTCCAACAGAGATCTAAGCCACCATAAATCTCATCAGGGGTCAAAATGGCTGACACAATTTTAACTACAAGCAACCACAGCAGAAATGGCGTCATTATTATCCCCAAGGGCTGCTCTCTGCCTTTTCTAAGGGACAAAAGAAAAAGTCATATTTTTTAGCCTGGAAATATAGGGATTTCCTGCATTCATATATATATATATATATATATATGAATGCACATATATATATATGAATATACATATATATATATATATATGTAGTATTCTAGAATTTTCAAGGGACAAACTCAAGAACCCAGAAGCACAAAAACTGTGAAAGGAAAGTATGACCAGACATAAAGTGAGCACTATTTCTGCCTTAAACAAACAAACAAACAAAAAAACAAACAAACAAACAAAAACTCCTTGCTGCCATGCTACCCAAAAACCTAGAGAAACTATTTCTAAGTAACACAATCAGCTATGTCTCCAATCTCCTGTGACTCTCGGTTTTCCACATTCTATAACCAGGTCTCATCTACGGCACTTGCTCCCTGACTGAGTCCACATGCTTTCCCCTGGGGAGGCACAGTACTGCAATGTGATTCTGACACTAATCACCCAGAGTCAGTGCAGACTTCACAGATGAAAGGCACAGCCTCCAAAAGACTGCCTCACTTCAGTCACCAGCCACAAGTTCAAGGGTCTTCAGACCACCTACACTTCTGGCTGCAAATTTGGGGGTTTCCACAGCCCCCTCAAATTCAATAATTCACTAGAATGACTCACAGAACTCAGTCAAGTGCTACGCTTAGGATAAAAGTTTTACCATAAAAGGTACAAATCAGAGCCAGTCAAGTGAAAAAAATACCCAGGGCAAGGTCTGGGAGGGTCCAGAATGTGGAGTTTCCATGCCTTCCCCCAATGGACTCAGGTTGGTTCACCCTCCTATCACATTGATGTGTTCACCAATCAGAAAGATCATTTGCACTTTGGTGTCCAGCGTTTTCACTGGGGTTTCATGATGTAGGTATCACTGATTGAATCATTGGCCAAGTGGTTAATTTCCATCTTCCAATCCCTCCCGGAGGTTGGACCAATATCACATGGCTCAAAGCACCAACTCTCTAATCACACGGTTGGCCTTTCCAGCATGACCAGCCCCCATCCTGAAATTATGTAGGGGCTCACTGTGAGTCACCTCACTAACATAAACTCAGGCATGGTCCCAAGGGCTCACTATGAATAACAGAAAGTCTTATCACCTGGGAAAGTTAGAGGGTTTGTTTAGAAGCTCCATCCCAGGAACGCAGGACAAAGGCCAGACAAATGCTTCATTATACAAAAGGAGGGAAGGCTTCAGCATCTTAGATACTAACAACCTAGACCCAAGGCTTGTCCCCCTGTTGTCACTTTCAGCAAATTAAACTCTCCCTTGCTGACTCCTCAGTCTCTTCATCATCTGGTACCATTATGCCTGGCCAATCTCATTTCTGCTGTTCCCCATCACAAAATCTGCATCCTACCCCTCCTGGTTTATCTCAATCTCCCCACACAAGTTACAGAATACTGAGATAATCTCAGGGGTGCACAGGAATAAGACCTGAGCATGGACAAATAAGACCAGTAGGACAGAACCAACATTAGTATTTAAAAGTGAACAAAGAAAGAGAAGCCCATGAAGGAGTCTGAAGAGGTGGGGAAATCCAGCTGCTACACATGGTGATGGAAGCCCAGGAAAAGAGTTTTTCAGTATGCAGGAAAGGACCAACAGTGTCAGCCACTGCAGAGAGGTCAAGGAAGATAATGACTTAAAAGTTGCCATTGGATTCAGCAATAAAGTAGTCATCTACAACCTTGCTGAGAGCAGTTTCAGCAGAACAATAAGGGCAGAAGCCAGCTTGCAGTGGGTAGAATACAGAATGGGAAGTAAAGAAGCTGAGCGACAGATACAGATGCCTTTTTAAAGAGAAAGCGGTGGCTGAAAAGTGCCATGGGGCCAGCAAGGAATTGAATATACAAGACGGAAGGCTTAAACATGTTTAGGTCCTGATAGAGAGAGGGGAAAAGAGAGAGGGACAGGGTGAAGGGACAGGGAAGAGAAGGGGAAAAGTGATCAAGCCAGGCTGCTAAGGAGGTAGGAGAGAAAAACTCCAGAGGACAAAAAAGGGGATAAGCTCAGCCAGAGAGAGGCTCCTCTTCCATAAAATCAGAAGTGAAGAAAAGAGGCATGGTGGCAGATGTAGGTAAGGTGTAGGTTTGATGGCACTGAGTTAAGGGGTGGGATGTTTCCATCTCTGGGTTCTACACTTTCTGTGAAGTAGGAAGCAATGTCAAATGCTTAACTTGTGAAGGCCAAATATTTGAGGAGGGGAGGAGAGTGAAGAAGGCATTGAAAATCTAGTCTAGAGAACTAGAGAGAGAGGTGACTAAGGAAGCCTAGAATGATTACAGGAGAGTGGCAGGGAGCAGTGGGGTCTGGGAAATGGGAGACAGTAGTACAGTGAGTCTACAGATCGTGTGGGTTTCTCTATGACATGCAGCAACACCGGCAGAGAAGGCTAATAGTTTGTTAGCTCCAGGGTTGAGGTTTTGCCATCCAAGTATGAAAGAAAGCCAATAGGGCAACAATATTAGCAAGACAGAGGTTGAAGTAAAATGAAGCTGAGAGGGTATGGTATGAGAAGGTATGACTGAAAAGAGAGAGAGAGAGAGAGAGATCAGTGGTCTGGGAGTCCCTAGTTTTAAAACAGAAATAATGTCAATGATTGAGTACAAGAAGTAGAAAGATAGAAGGTTGTGGTGTGGGAGGTGACCTAGGGGATGACGAGGTCCAGGTGGGGTGGACGTGTTGAGAAGGGAAGATGCAGGAATGGGGGGGTCGAGTGTTGCTGGGCATCCTCATGAGCCCAGAGGAAGCCCAGGATGAAAGCAGGGTTCAGATGGAAGAAAAGACTGTGTAACACATGCTGGTGTCATTAGTGAATGGGGAGAATGACTAAGAGAGTGTTAGATGAGGAAGAGGAAATGCAGAGTGGAAATCAGACCCAATAGCCAGGTTTCATTTGGCTGTCATGGTGTTTTTTGCTTTTTTTTTTTTTTTTTTTTTTTTTTTTGGTGATGGTTTACTATCTACCATTTTTTAAAAAATCAGGAAATTTCATATAAAAATCTAGATTCCTTGAAAGGCTTCTCTTAGAAACTATAAAGATCTGGGAAAAGGCCGGGCACAGTGGCTCATGCCTGTAATCCCAGCACTTTGGGAGGCCAAGGCGGGAGGATCACCTAAGGTTGGGAGTTCGAGACCAGCCTGACCAACATGGAGAAACTCTGTCTCTACTAAAAAAGCAACAAATTAGCCAGGCATGGTGGCGCATGCCTGTAATCCCAGCTACTCGGGAGGCTGAGGCAGGAGAATCGCTTGAACCTGGGAGGCGGAGGTTGCAGTGAGCCGAGATCACGCCATTGCATTCCAGCCTGGGCGACAGAGTGAGAATCCGTCTCAAAAAGAAAAAGAAAAAAAAAAGATCTGGGAACACAGGGTTTATCTCCTTCCACTGTGAACTGCGGAGCAACTGTGCCCTTTTTGAGCATCGTGGGGTCTCCAGCTTACCACTGAACCCCCTAGGGCTTGTGTCACTCATTTAAGAGGCAGATCTGCCCTTGTCACAGTTCACTGGAGACACTTTGGAGAGCACTGGCAATGCCAGCGAGCTTGAGCCTAAAAGCGGCCAAGACTTCCACTTGAATCATTTGGGGAGTGAAGATGGGGAGCAGGGATGGTGCCAACGCCAGCGGCTGATGCTGAGATGCGGCGGAATTAGCAGTCTCCCCTTGAGAAGGCTACGGAGAACACAGAACACTCAAGGGAGAGGCAGGTTCAGATGAAAAGGCAGAGGGAGTGAAGTGGTCAAGGAAGAGTCTGAGGCTACGAATGAGTTTATTGACCATGGACATTCCAGAGGACAGACATAAAACTGTTGGTAGGAGCTGGGCCAGGCAAGGGGAAGCACAGGGTGATGGCACAGGAAATCACCTGGGGAAACATATTTCAGATGTAAGCGTCTAATGAAAAGTCTCAAAAACGTCAAGCTAATTACTCTTGGGAGCAACCTGGTGGTTGGGTTGGAGTCACTGACCTGGACCCTGGGCACCCAAACTGCCTTGGCACGGAGACCTTTCCAGGACAGCTCAGGCATACCTAAGAATCACCTTAATACCAGGTCACCGGGAAGTGAGTCAGGCTAAATTTCGAATCCTCTTCCTCTGCTCTGTCCGTGAGTCACAGAAGATCAATAGGAGGAATCTCAGTCAGATTCGACACTGGTTATCCCAAGCAAGAGCCCTTTTTATAGCATTCTTACAACAATGAGTTTAGTCACCTTGGGGGCTACACAATTCGCTGACAGCAAGGGGAGAGAGGAGCAGAAAGGGAAGATGCCAAAAACATGCTATGTCTATTTCAAAATTTCCCCCTAATTTGGCTCAAGGTACAGGAGAAAGGAGTAGAAACTCTCTACCTTCTCCTCCCTCACCACATAGATTCCATCTCCATCACTCTAAAACTCTTAGCAATACATTTCCAACAAACTAGTATGTATTAAATGGACTGTTGTGTGTAGGCTGAGAAAGCTGATCACCATATTAAAGGGCTAATTTGAAGTAAATTGTGTTCCAGATTCTAAAAACCCAACTTGTAAACTCCAGCACACAGCTCATCAGTAGGGTGAAGACTGCCTATATACTAAAACCAAATTTCTGAAAGCATGTAAAAGTTTCAGCTTGTTTTGTTCAGGAACACTATGAATCAAGGCACCCTGACTTCCACCTTCTGACAATAACGACCCATTCTTCAAAGACTCTCTTTGTTCATCTTACAAACAGCTTCCTGCCCACCCCTCCCTGGAATCAGCCCAGGCTCCTCCTGCAGTCCTTTGGGAGATGTCAAGACCCTGTGGACATGGTGCACCTGTGGTTTTCACTGCAGACCTGAGCCCCTAAGTAGGGGATTATTGGGGTAAAGGGTGTGAACTCAAGAATGAACAGGGCGATAATGCTGATCAGTGGGTCCCCTCATTCTACAACATAGTGAAACATCCCATAGGCTCTCTATACCCTTCCCCTCTCAATAGCTTGCTATACAATCTTAAACAAACTCGAAGAAGTCTGTGATCTGGATACAACTTTCCTTTCAGATTTCCAATTGTAGATTTTCTTCCTCTTTTGCCTTTTTGCTGTTCTCCTCTTGTCAAAAAGGAGCAATAAAAGGAATTGAAAAACTCATACTTTCTTACCTTGTCTCACTTCAGTATAAACAAGACAATGTCTTATTAAAAAAAAAGAGGGTGGAGTGGTAGTGGGAGAGGGGAGAAAGGTGATATTTAATTTATTGGGGAGAACGAATCATTGCTGGAGAATGCCTGTGGCTAAATGAGACCATCAAACCAAGAGCAGAGCAGCAAACCGCATGCACAAATATGAAGTAATATCTTTCTACTCTGAGGGAAGCTGACACTCAATTTCAGAAGCTTCAGGCTAGCAGCCACAGCTACCTTCTTGGAACCATTTACAACTGCTTCTACTCTCTGCAGTGAAAGCTTAAAAATGCAAATGAAATGGGGCCATTTAAAGAAAAATATCCCTTCTAACTGTGCTCTGGGAAAGAAGAAAAAAAACCCTACAGCTCAGAGGGCAATCTTAAAGTAAATGAAACTTGGCGGTGCTAGCTGATGCCTCATTCTGATGGATAATGTGTGCTCTGCTCCCCCCTCCTGAGTTTAGAAGTATTTAAAGAAAAGGGTGGAATCACCCTGTTTAGGAGATTAATTTCTTTTCTGAAAAAAATGTCTGTTTTTCCTGTCACTTCTGGTTTGATGAAGGGTAAAACCAGAGCTTATTCTAAATGTTTGCTGCTGAAAATTACCAAAGGCATGTGTGTGGAAGGGAATGATGACAGGAACAAAATTCTGAAGAGATCAAGTCCTGCCCCGTCTCCTTAGGCAAATCCATGCTTATGTTATCCTGGAAGCCATTGTAAAAGTATTTCTTCAGGGACAGAGATTCTAATAATATGTCAAATATTTTTTGAACACTAAACACTAAGGACTGAGCTTAGCACTTTACATGAATTATCTTACCTTCAAAATTCCCTCTCCCCAGCAAGCACACTCATAGTAGGTCCCATTACTCTACCCGTTTTACAAGCGAGACAAGTAAAGTTAGACAGATCAAACAACTTGCTTACAGTGAAATAGCTGAAAAGTGGCCTGGCTGGAATTCCAGTTAAGATTGTCAGCTCCAGAGCCCAGAGCTCTGTGTGGTCCATAACATCCTCTCAAGGGATGTTCATTTTAATTCCACTCACTAAGGCTCACCAAATTAACATAATTCAGGAAATGATGTCTCACTTTCATTTTTATTTTTTTATGTTTGAAATGTTCGCAAAACCACCGCACTGATGACACAATGTAGTCAGTGTTTGGTGAGCAGGCACTATAAACCTAAGGCTGACGGAAAAAGTGGGGTTGGGGGCAGTTCACCAAAGGACATGTGGCACTTCACGCCCTTCATGTGCTTAGGATATAATTGGAAGCCTGTCTCTGACAAGCCACTTAACTCAATAGAAGCACCTCATTGATTTGGAACCTAAATTTTTCTTGGTGTGCAGCTCAAGTCCATTTTCCCACTTTATCATGAGGTATTTGAGCCAGGCTACCAAGCTCACCACTTTCTCTAATTCTTAGATGAAGAGTGCAGTCCAAATCTGACAACAGGCAGAGCAATAAGAACTCTCCTACACTGCTGGAGGCAATGAAAATTGATAGAATCATTAGGAAAATAGTTTGGCATTATCTCAGAAATTCAGAGATGTGTATATCATACAATCCAGAATTCCCAACCTTATGCATGAGCACCAGAAGTCACGCATATGAATGTTCCTAGCAGCAGCATCTATTACAAACTTTTGACAAATGATCTATTGAAAATAAATTAATTACAGCTGCATGCATGTATCAACATGGATGAATCTTATAAGCATAATGAGCTACAGAAGAAAGTCACAAATGAAAACATACCATATGATATACATGACATTGAAAACAGACAAAACTATACTATGCTGTTTAGGGATGCATAATAGGTAGTAAAGCTATTTTGTAAAAAAAAAAAAAAAAAAACTCATCACAAAAGTCTGAAAAGTGGTCATCTCAAAGAGGAGGGAATGGAAGTGATGGGTTAAAGGCATCTGAAAGGGTTGGGGACTTCTAAGATATTGGCAAATTCTCAGTATTAAACCTGCATGGGGACTAGAAGGAGATCCATTTTTAAAATATTTATTAAATTGTACATAGTAAAATGCATATTTGTTATATAACATGGTCTTTTGCATGTATGATATATTATATATGAATATACTCTTGCATATGTTAATACATATCAAGAAATAAGCAGCCTTACTCAATCTGAGGCGCAGAGTAAGCCTCTGTTTTCATGTGGAGTTACAGACGTTCTGAAATCATTGGGATTGCTTCTTACCCTGAAGTGTTCCCTAGAGCATGTCACCCTGAGACTGTTCAGTCCCAATTTTGATACTTACAGTTACAGGAAACTCAATACCTCGCACATAAGCCCATTCCTTCTTCTTTGTTTAGGTTTATTCCATAGGCAATGGAGCCCCCGATTTGTTTTTCAACTGTGGTAAAATATATATAAAATTTACCATTTTAGCCATTTTTAAGTGTACAGTTCAGTGGCAGTAAGTTCATTCACATTACTGTGCTACCATCCATCTCTAGAGATTTTCGTCTTCCCAACCTGAAACTCTATACCCATTAAATAACAGCTTCCCATTGTCCTCTCCCCAAGTCCCTGGCAACCACCATTCTCCTTTCTGTGTCTATGAATTTGACTACTCTAGCACTCATGTAAGTGGAATCATTATGATATTTGTCCTTTTGTGACTGGCTTATTTTACTTAGCATAATATTTTCAAGGTTCATCTGCATTGTAGTATGTGTCAGAATTTCCTTCCTTTTGAAGGCCTAATAATATTTCATTGCATGTATGTAACACATTTTCCTCATCCACTAATTTGTGGATGGATGGTTGGGTTGCTATGACCTTTTGTCTATTGTGAATAATGCTACTATAAATATGCACGTAAGCCCATTTGTTCTTGACTGCTAGTTAGTTTTTCCTTATACTCAATTAAAATTTGCCTCCTTGTAACTTCTGCCAGTTGGTCTTCATTCTACTACCTTAACTTCTTGCAAGGCAAACCCTCTCCATTTTCCTTACAGGAAACCTCAAATATTGGAAGACAACCTTGACATTTTAGTCATCTCTTTTTTAGCCCAGATACGACAAGTTCTTTTAGTAGTTCAATCATTCCTCATGTAACATACTTTCCAAGCCCTTCACCAACCTAACATGATTCTCTGGACATATCTTAGATCATATTTGTTTTTAGGAAAACCACATGTCACTATTGTTTCATCTTTTGGTTATGGTCCAATAAAGAGTCCTTTACGTAAAAAGCCCTTGCCTTTTCAATATTAGCATCTGCAAAACTAGCTTTCCCTATTCTGTCATTTCACAGTTGATTTTTTTGAGCATTAGTGCAGTAGATTAACATTTATATGTTTTAAGTCTCATCTTCTTGAATCTGATCCAGACTTCTAGTGTATAGAGATTACTTTTAATGTTTTCCCCATCACTCTATGTCATACAAAAAATTGGAAATCTATTTGTTACTGTGTTCCTTCAAATTATTGATTTATATATTAAAGATCACATAGTTACAGCAAAAGTAAACCTTACCAGCCTCTCCTTCCAGATTATCAACACTCTTTAAATACCTAAATTCAACCAACTGGAAATCCACTTAACTTCAATAGTGCCTAATTCAGCTATCGTAGTCTTATCCAGTAGGATATCATAGAACACCATGTCAAACATGTTATGGAAATAGAGATATTCTAGGTTTACGGACCTTCACAGATTTGCCAGTGTAGTCAGTTCATAATGGGTCAGTTTATGGTAGCAGTACCCATACTGGTTGCTAGAGATCACCTCGTTCTTTTCCAAGCATGCATAAAGCATGAGTTTAATGTACTGTTGAAGAATTCTATCAGATCCAAGGCCAAGTTTTGTGAGAGGTGGCTTCCAAAACTCCTCTTTCCCTCTTTTTGAAACTTAGAAGAATATTTTTCTATTTCTAGTATTCTGGGAAATTTTTCATCTTTGTGATGTGGAAAACAAGAGTTTTGAGATTTCATCTACAAATGTCTTTATTATATGAGATCCAGCCACCTGGACATGAAGACTGTGATCTGATTCAAAATGACTACATAATCATATCTCTCCACCCACCCTTAACTTATAGATTCTAACCTCTCTGATTTGACTTCCCTATTCTTCTTCTTCTTTTTTTTTTGAGATGGAGTCTCACTCTGTCACCCAGGCTGGAGTGCAGTGGCCCAATCTCGGCTCACTGCAACCTCCGCCTCCTGGGCTCAAGCAATTCTCCTGCTTCAGCCTCCCAAGTAGCTGGGATTACAGGCATGTGCCACAACACCTGGCTAATTTTTGTATTTTTAGTAGAGACAGGGTTTCATCATGTTGGCCAGGCTGGTCTTGAACTCCTGACCTCAGGTGATTTGCCCGCCTCACCTCCCAAAGTGCTGGGATTACGGGAGTAAGCCACCACGCCTGGCTTCCCTATTCTCGAAAGAGATTGAACTTCAACTTCCACTGGGCTTTCATCTTCTCTCATTTATCTGTTAACTTGACAATTTCCTCAAAGAGTTGGCCCATCCATTCTTGATCATTTTCATTGTTTTTCTTGTATATTTAAGTCATTTTTTAGTTGAGAGAAGATTTGTGATCCACAGTAGAAATGAGGGAGATGACAGATACCCAGGCACCAAAACTGACACCAGGTTTTGGTTGCTTCTTCCACTATATAATGGAGAAGTTCTCTTTACTCTAGTTGTGCAACTACTGTTAACATTGGCATAAGGGAACCAAAGAAACTGAATCACATCAAAGATATGTCAGAGGTATGTGAACCAGAGCAACTCCATCTTGAACAAGAGCTGGATAAAATAAGGCTGAGACCTACTGGGCTGCATTCCTAGATGGTTAAGGTATTCTGAGTCATAGGATGAGACAGGAGGTCCACACAAGATACAGGTCATAAAGACCTTGCTGATAAAACAGGTTGCAGTAAAGAAGCCAGCTAAAATCCACCAAAACTAAGATGGCCACGAGGGTGACCTCTGTTGTCCTCACTGCTACACTCCCACCAGCGCCATGACAATTTACAAATGCCATGGCAACATCAGGAAGTTACCCTATATGGTCTAAAAGAGGGAGGCATGAATAATCCACCCCTTGTTTAGCATATAATCAAGAAATAACCATAAAAACAGGCAACCAGCAGCCCTTGGGACTGCTCTGTCTATGGAGTAGCCATTCTTTTATTCCTTTACTGTCCTAATAAACTTGCTTTCATTTTACTCTATGAACTGGCTCTGAATTCTTTCTTGCACAAGATCCAAGAACCCTATTTTGGGGTCTGCATCAGGACCTCTTTCCTGTAACAGATAGACACGGACATCAGCCCCACTCATTGCCACTTTATTGACCCAGGGAATATCAGGGCTCAGTATCCTCATATCTCAAATGAAGAACTGAATTCAATCTTCCTAAGTGAGGCAATACTGGCACTTTGAAAGGGAAGTTCTCTGCTGTGTGGAACTATATCACATTCCGTAGATTGCTTAGCATCCATGATTTTGGGACATTAAATGCAATTGTGTCCCTTGGTCACTGTCACTGTGAAAATCCCAAACAACCATATACATATCCAAATGTCCCTGGCTGAGACCCACTGGTATGATCTCTAATGTCCCTTTCAGCTCTGAATTTCTGGATCTATCCTTGTTTGCAGACAGATGCTTTGAAGTTTTCAATCATTAATAACTTTATGTTAAGTTTTAGTCAGTAACGTATTACATTATTGGAAGTCATTTTCTGGATGAAATAGAGGTGGTGTGTTCAATTACAGCAGACATGCAACATTTTAATCCAATTTTTCAAAATTAGCAGGAGTAACTAATTACAAATCTAGACATTAAGAAAAACTGGTACACAATTAATCATTTAAGTCAATCGAATGAAGAGCCTAGATGAATTTTAAAATGTTGATAAATTCTTATTACAGCATCACAATAAAGAAAAGCAAGCTGCTAAATCTATGTATTTTTCCTTTGTTTTAAAAAAGTGAAAGCCTAACCAGTTTCTTATTCTCTACTGTAACTTGAAATTCTTCTGCAGATCAAAAGAATTTCCCCAAATCCAAGAGAATTATCTTTCTGCACAGAACTGTGTGTTTGCCTTCTCTCAGAGCAAATAATTTAGTCCATCAACATCGTGCTTTCCAAGGAGGCTTATTTTTTATCCTTCCTCTTTGCAATATCTCCCTGTCCCCACTCTAGTAGCACACACACCAGCCCCTTCCATCACCCCTACAACTGCCACTGGCACCACCAACACTACCACCACCCAAGGAGAGCAAGAATGACGACCAGCTTGCTTCCCCTCAGCAGAAATGGGCATGACTACTCAAATGCAATACGGGGTTCTTTACAGACAACATGCTCAGAAAATGTTTTCTTAGCAGAGCGGAAGGCCACCCCCTACTTCCCACCTAAAATATCTGGCCCCTTTCAAGGCTTTCTGAGCAAGTCCAGACAGACAGAAAAGGGTTGTGAAACTGAAGATGCCTCTTAATTTTTTTTTCTTGGTAGGAGAGTGAGAAATGGGGAAGGAATAATTTTACAACAAGGAGTTCTGTCAGGCTTCTTTTCCCTTTCCAACAGTTCTAGGATCCAGCATCAGCAAAACATGTTATGTCATGCTCTGGTGAGGAGACAAAAAGGGAAAGAATTCAAACTGCAATGGGTGGGGCTTTAAGATGCGTGGCCTCTCTTATTGCTATTTATTTCCTTTCTCACTGGCCTTTGCAAAAAAAGAAAAAAAAAACGGCAAAGGATTTGGGGGCTACACCAAAAGAAAGTGAAGGAGCAGAGTATGTGAGAAACTGAAATCTATGTAACTACTTGAAGCAATTGGAAGTTCAGCCCAAACCTCAAATTCATTTTTGTTTTTCTGCTAATTATCTGGCATAGAAAGCCAGCCCTGGGGCAGCTGCTTCCCAGCAAATGGATCCAGGTCTCCAGTCTGGATTGGGACCAGGCTTTGGACAAAGGCTGTGTAATTTTCATAGCTTCTTTTGCCATTTACAGAAGAAATAGGACTAGCTACTCTTCCTTCAGGACAGAGCCAACAAATACAGGTTCCTACTATAGCTGCTGGGATCCAGGTTAGATAATGAAGTTACTGGCAGTGCATCCTGCAACAAAAGGATGTTGTGAAACATCTCCTCCAGAAGTCTGAATATCTGAAGAGTTTCTCATCTCTCTCCTCTGTCTTTTCTGACCCTTTCAGGAGGCAATAGAGTTGCTAACAGCTTCATTCTTCTTTCCTTCCTTTCTTCATTTCTTAATTTAGCAAACATTTGTTCAGCATCTATTGTGTCACTTTTTATACTTGAAACTTGGAGGAAGAGAAGGGAAACCAGTAAAAGTCTTTGATTCTAATCCAGGTGATTGATATCCATGG
Source organism: Gorilla gorilla gorilla (assembly GCF_029281585.2). Classification (NCBI taxonomy): domain Eukaryota; kingdom Metazoa; phylum Chordata; class Mammalia; order Primates; family Hominidae; genus Gorilla; species Gorilla gorilla. The sequence goes on along the minus strand of NC_073224.2, from coordinate 47,365,524 downwards.
TTTACACCAAGGTAGAGTAATGGGAATGGGCAGAAATGGTTAGATTCAAGGCGTGTTAAGGTGGTAGAACTGACAAATTTGGGTGACAAATAGCAATATGGAGGGTAAGGAGGAAGAGAAAAATCAGGGTTGACTCCTAAATTTCTGGTTTGATCCACTGAGTAAAAGATGATGTCATTTGCAGAGAAAATGAACACAGGAGGGTGTGAGACAACAAGTTTGGGAGAAAATATAATGAATTCCATTTTAGGCAGGTTGAGGTTGAACTCCACTTGAAATATCCAAGTGGAGATGTGGACGAGGAAGCTGGAGAAATGGATCTTGTGCTTAGGACAAGGATCTGAGCTAAAGATATGAATTTGGGAAGAACTGAATTCAGGCAGTTTGCTAATGGGAAAGGAAGGAAGGGTTGGCAAAGTTATGTGTATCTTTTCTGCCCCTAAAGGGAGAACAAGATGCAAATGAAAATCCCACAGTACTTGGAATTGATCACTAGTATGGATTCCTAAGAAAGATGCTGAATTAGTGGGAAAATCTCATTAATTTACCAAAGGCAGCTTTGCTTGGCCCAGAGAGCCAGTATCTTCCAGTAGCAGGCAGACGGAGCCCTGTGCAGATCCAGTTGCACAGAGCCACCCTTTCCACCCTGCCAGGCCTGGCCAACGATGGGATGACCTTTCAAAGAGGGACCTTTGCCCAGCACATGGTAAAGAAGGCTTAAAAAGAAAAGCTCCCTAGACTCGCCTGAATAGCATCGCCAAACATTTCCCAGGATGATTTCACAGGGTGAAATTTAGCAGCAGATTCAATGCTTCTAAAAATTATTTTTCAAGGGAAGTTGACCTGTTCTACTCCAACAGCATTCATATCTTCCTAACACTTTTTTTTTTTTTTTTTTTTTTTTTTTGAGACAGAGTTCCGTTCTTGTTGCCCAGGCTGGAGTGCAATGGCGTGATCTCAGCTCACTGCAACCTCTGCCTTCCAAGTTCAAGCGATTCTCCAGCCTCAGCCTCCCAAGTAGCCAGGATTACAGGCAGCAGCTACCATGCCTGGCTAATTTTTGTGTTTTTAGTAGAGACAGGGTTTCGCCATGTTGGCCAGGCTGGTCTCAAACTCCTGACCTGAAGTGATCCCCCTGCCTCAGCCTCCCAAAGTGCTGGGATTACAGACATGAGCCACTGCGCCCGGCCTTCCTAACGCTTTTTAGATCTGTCTCAGTCCACATGGAGAGTCCATGTGGCAGCATCACCATAAGCAAAGTGCTTCTCCCTGAGTCCAGCACTGAGTTCCTTGAGGGAACATTTTTTTCTAAGGGCATAGATCCTCTGCAGGTACTTTCTTTAAAAAGGTTATTAACAAGGGAGGTAGAATAAAATAGCAGGGGCTGGGCTGAGCAAAGAGAAGGAAAAAGGGTGGGGTGTTACAGTGTGCAACCAAACAGGGTGGGGCTGAGGCTGCCTGTCAAGTACATGAACCTACTTCAATCCCAGACATTTAGATGGCAAATCAAGCCCACATTTTGGGACTAAAATGTATTTGTTCTTGGCTGAGGAATATTTCAAGTTTTCAAAAAGGACAGAAGAAATGAGAAATCAGAACCCTAAAGGTCTTATTCTTCAATGACACTCAAATTATTCTATCAATAGAAAAGCATCAGAAATGTACACATTTTCCCGAAACATCTCCACCCACAGCACAAACACGCTTTTAGATTACCAGAAAGAGTTTTCCCAGAAATGGCCACTTAGAACATTAACTAATGAAAGAGAAAAATAGCAAGCTCATCTTCACATTTGACTCAAGACCCATTTCATTCCAACTTCTGGCCAAATAGAAAAGTCAAACTAGGAAGGATGTGCTAGCATTTTCTAAGTACAGAGACAAAACAGCAGCAAAACTATTCTTCTTTTCTTTTCCCCTTTCCTTCCAATTTCCCACAATAATCAAGTTCTGATGAGGGATCTTTAAGAACCACCAACTGGGCCAAACTTGAAGGAATCCAGATGCCGGGGACAAGCTTAGGCTAACACAAGAAACCAGCTGTTAGCCTCACAGGGGCATTTGAGATCTTGGGGTTAGCACTGTTAGTAAGCCCAGCTGAAGCTAAACTCTGGGTATTTTTACAGATTGGAATTGATATGAAAGTATCCTTGAGTTTTTATCACTACAGTTTACAAAGAGCTTCCATATATTTCAGTTCATCCTCACCACCACACTGTGGGGTTTACCATGCTGTGTTACACATAGAAAAACTGAGGCCCGGAGAGGTGGAGAAACCCAAGAAAGCAATGTTAGAAACCTCCAGAGCTAGGACCAAAATATAGGTCTTCAAGTCCAAGCCAGCTGTCATACCCCAGGTGCTGAAGAGAGAATAGGGATCCTGCGAGATGAGGGAGGAGACATACATTAGGAAGCACAAATGCCTAGAAGAGTCATGCTAATAAGGCACCTGTAGTGAGCATTTTCCTGCTGGAAACACAAATCCCCCTGTCACATGCTGTGTCACCAGCATTTACTAACATGCATTCTGCAGGGTCAGGTGATTTCCCCTCTTTCTCCCTCTCTGGCTAAGCCCAAGAACAATCCAACCTGTTTACCATGACTGGTTCCCCATCAGGGATACAACTAGTGCACCGAGGCAAGAAAGAGATGTGGTCCACACTTCCTACGCCTACTGACCATGCCCACATTCTACGATGAAAGTCACGACGCTCCCGTGGTCTTCTTGTCACTTAGCTCTCTGGATCACAGAACTGTACAGACCAGTACTTCTCAAACTTGGATGAATTGCCTGGGAAGACTGTGAAAAGGCTGATTCTGACTCAGTAGGTCTTAGGTAGGGTCTGATATGATGCATTCCTAACAAGCTCCCAAATGCTTGCTGCTGGCTGAGGACCACACTTTGAGTAGCAAGAAGGTGGAGACTGTCAAAGCTAGAAAGACCATAGAGATCATCTTTCTCAGTGCCTTTCACACTGTGTTTTCCTGGGAAGTTCTGATAAGGTATTTCAGGAGATCACTTGAAAGACAAGGAGGAAACCAAGGGTCGCCCTGTACCTTTACTTTAAGCAGAATGGCTGTTTTCTCTTTCTAGAAAATGGAATTCCTTATAAAATTTCATTTGATAAATGGGTTCCTTTATTTGTATAAGTTTGAAAGCTACCATTTTAATATAACAGCCTCACTTTACAGAAGAGGAGCTTAAGAATAAGAGAAGGCAGGTGAGTCACATGAGGTGACACAGCCAATTGGTGGCCAAGCCAAGTCAGAATCCTGGGCCCTTTTCCCCACTCTACTCTTGCTCTCTGTGGGGGAAAATTTCAAATGTCATAATTCCATGGTTTCTCCTCTTTCCCTTAAGCTTACCAAAGTAAACCCACCAGAATCCAGCAACACCTCAGTCCTTAGCAGGTGGATGCCCTGCCTCTCCCTACTGAGGGCTGGCTCTTCACAACTGCCCTGCCATCCCCACCTGACAAGTCAGGGCAGCCACTGGAGGAGGGAATAAGCTTACTGAAGCAAGGCAAAAGTAAGACACGTTCCCAGAGGCAGGACTGGGGCCAGCTGTGGAATTATTCCACAGAGGGCAGGTGTGTGCTTGCAAGACCTCAGAATTCCCTGTCTCCAAGGAGGGGCCCAATTGACTCATCAGGGTACTTCCAGACAGTTTACTTCAAGCTGATTTGCAGCTGGCATGCTGGGGCAGCTGCAGGGCCCCAGCTGTACAGGAGGGTTTGTCACCAGCAGGAGCAAAGCAGGAGCTGGGGGAAGTGTGTGGAGGCAGGGGAAAATCCCAGTGAAGGGGATATCTAGTACAAAGCCTGTGACCATGAAAGATCAGGCAGTCTGATTGTGAGGCCAGCAAGATTGGGCCAAGAGCAATTTAAGGAAAACAGAAGACATGGTCCCCTGACCCAAGGACTCTACAATCTGGATAGACTGTGAAAAGATTACTAATATATGTGAAACAATTAGTGGACACTGCAAAACAGCATATAATTAAAAGCTAAACGGAGGGCTTCAAATGTAACAGACACAGGTGATAGCAAAAAAAAGACCACCTTTGACTGAGACATCTGGGGAAGAAAACATAAAGAAGGCCACACAGCAGCATAGAGGATGGGTAGAGCAAGACAGAAGGAAAGAAATAAGCCAGGGATGGCTGTCCACATGGTCAGAGGAACCAGTGTGCTGTCATTAGCATCTAGAGGGTGCAACGTGAATTCAATCTTCAGGAGTCAAGTGAGAGCATGACTGGCTGGGGATCAGACTCCTCCTGGCAGAACCATGACTGATCCAATCCAGCCCAGCCCAATTCCAAACTGTCTCTGCATTTCCACAGGGCCCTTCTAATTTCCTAAACTATCAGGCAACTCCAAGAATCCTGCTAGGATATTAGCAACAGGAGCAGCACTGAGCTCCACTTCATGGTGGTCGTGAGCCAAGGTCAAGATTACATGTCAAAAAATGAATATCCATTCATTTTCTGGCTCTGGCTAAAGCTTCTTCATCCAAAAACTTGAATATACCCAGAGAATAGAACAAGATCAGCCCCAGGAAAGACACCAACCTCAGAGATTCAGAGAGGATAAATGCTTTGTTGGAAACCACTCAGTCAATTAAGAAGGAGAAATCCATTACCACATCTCTTCTTCACATTCCTATCTCTAGTTTGACCCCAACTAAAGAGCAAAAATGAGTCTTGTTGAGCTTTCATCTCTGACTCACAATCTTCCCACATCTATATTTCTGAGGTAGGTAAGTCTGAGTGAAACCCACCAACCAAGGATGCTCTGCTCAGCCTAAAACCTAAGAATGGAATTGCCAAACTCTCTACTTCCTGCCTCACCACCCCATCACTCGCCTCCCTGGAACCATCATTTGACCCTACACTGTTCTAAGTCAAATCAACTCAGCAGCCTGGCATTCTTCAAGGTCATTAAAATTCCCAAGGGTTGTGGACAACATGTTATGGGGCCTGTTCCTTGACCCCGGCTTCAATCTGATCCACCTCAAGATTATATATTTTCTTCTGTCCTTCAGCAACCTGACTTCGGTCCTTCCCAAAGTCTATCTACAACAACTTGAGGAGCTAAAGTTCTACATTCAGAATCATCTGAGACTGTTAGAGCTGACAGGAGCCTTAGAATCTGTCTTCTCCAGCCCCACCACTTGACAAACAAGGAAACCAAGATCCACAGATGTGAAGCGACTTGTCCAGGGTCACACAGATCCTTGGTAGCAGGCATGGACTAGAATCCAGGCCTCCTAATTCCCAGGCCACAGGAAGTTTGAATTACCTTATGAGAAGATGGAATTATTGTCCAATACCCTGGCTGGCCTCCACTTCATCACATCCCTTGAAACATTTGCAAGTGAAGACGTGCAACTGATGACCACATTGCCTATAAAGGATCTTGGTGGTGGGAAGGAAATTAGCCTTGACCAGCTGTTTCATTTTATTTCATTTTATTTTAATGCATCAGCCAGAGATGATGATGGCCCTGACCTAGATGGCACACATATATTGCATCGTCACCTCAAAAAGGAAGGCAAGGCATATTGAAGGGAAGCCTGTCCAAACTGCCTCATTAAAGAGTGAAATGGCAAGGCAGAGCTTTTTAACATCTTGGATATATCTTGCAATAATTGTGTGATTAATTCAGTCACTCCCTGATGCTTCTTTTCAGACATTCAAACCACTCATTGTCTGCAGCCTTTTTGTCAAGCCCTAAGCAACAGAAATCCCACGCTCACTCCATCTTCAACTCTGCTGGGAACAGTCTGTGTGGATCTGGCAGGCTGTTGTGAGTGAGATGAGCACTGGGATGAAAGCCCAGGACACCTGGGTTTATTTGTTATTCACTGAGTGACCTTGAGCAAGTCAATTCACATCTCCACATTTCTCCTATGCGGGAGAGTTAAACTGAAGGTAGAAAAGTAGATAAAACAAACTCCCCAGGTGCCTTTCCATGTAAGGGGTCTACAACACTGACTGATATTAATAACATTTGTCTGCTTCCATTTAAGGCAGAATAAGAGCACGGGAAACTAACTGTTAATGGACATTCACTGTGTGCCACAGACCATGCCAGGGCTCACACCAGCCTATGTCATGGTATCATGTAAGCCCCAGATGTGGAGACAGTGATCCAAAACGTTAAGTTGCTCATCCAAAGTCACACAGCTGGTGGACAATGGAGCCAGGATTTAAATATGTTTCTTCAACACAAAACGACTAACTCTTTGTGCTACATCACCCTGCCTTCAATAAAAAATGAGTTCATATGGCTGAGAGGTGGAGCGGGGGCGCGGTGGGGATTGAGAGAGAGAGAGAGAGAGACAAAGATACAAATTCAAATGCCAGCAGAGTCAAGAAGTTTCAGTAAACGAGTGATGAGCACTGGAAAGTAAATTGTGGATTAGTTGCCCCCTCTAAAGTATCACAGAGATTCAAGTCCAGCAAGTGTAGTAATGAAGGAATTCAGGCCGTGGATGGCCAGATTTTTTTTTCCTTTTTCGTTTTTGAAGGGAGGCTGAAATCCAGATTTCTATGTGAAATCTCCCAGTTCTTATCTGTGGCACCTAAGTCACAAAAACTCTAAACATCATGCAGGCCAAATAGTATAAGCCCATGCCCAGATTCAAGCACACAGTTTGCAAACTCTGGACACTCAGAATAATCTCCTAACCATAGGAATGAGAGAGACCGAGACATTTCACTTTGGGACTCTGTACCACCTTCTCTCTGGATTTCCTTTTTAGAGAAAATGAACTTTCTGGAATATTCAGAGCTAGGGCACTATGATTAAACCAACCCCACTAAATTGCTAGAGCTCACACCAGCAATTCTCTTCTCTCTTGTGGAGTGAGGTGGTGGGGGGCATACATACACTCCACTAAAGCCAGCAGAAGTTCTCTTTTTTTCTAATAAGCAACAAATTATTTGAGGGGACTTGGTTGAAAACTAGTTCTACCCCTATAGTTAAATCCAATTATACCATAATTACAGGGAGTCTGCACACATCAGAGCTTAGTTGGGAAAGAATAGGAACACCACAGTTCTTCAAAACGCTGGCCAGAGGTACCCCTGTAATTTCACCAACTGTTGTCCTGGCGGAACCTTCATGGGAAAGAAGACACATGTGGCTCTTGATTTTCGATCAGAGGACAACCCACTGAAAGCTCCTTCACTGCTGAGTGGCGTTGGCTCACTTATGGATTTAAAGAAGACAGGCGTAGGGAGATGTCTCTTATTTTGTTTAAACCTGGCCAGAAAATGAGTGGGCTCATATTTCCCAGTCCAAATAGGATTAAGCACTAGGTCTGTTGAGAAATAGGAAATTATCATTTCTACATTCTTACTATTTCCTACTTTTAATATTTTTTTCTTGAGTGTGAGTGGGAAGGGGGCGTCCAGATTTTTTAAGCTTTAAATCAGAAATTACAAGAAAAGCTATTACAAATATCTCTCATTCATTGTGAAAGAGCCTACTTACTTATCCATTTTTCCATTCTCACATGGACCTATGGCCCTCAGATTTGAGGGAGATCGTAAATTGTTTCTGTTGGTTGTAATAGGAATAAGAAGCAGAAGAGCCCACTAAAGCTTAAAAGGTTTGATGTGTGCAATGTTATAACTGAAATTTTTGTTAAATAATATCCTTTTGCTGAAAGTCCAAGGGCATGTCTATTCTGCTGCTGAAACCTTTTCAATTGCCTTTGCAAAAACTCAAGGTTTCACTCAGAAGAGAACACCTAGCATCGTGCCTACTGAGGTTAAATATTCTCAGGCTTTCACTGAGAACAGGGTTGATTTTGCAAAAGTAATATCATGCTCTAATTCCTCTCTAATCCCCATTTCATTTTTGTTACAAAATACATGACTGAAAAGAAGGGAAGTTTTAGTTAATTCACTAAGCGGTATTAAATCCATGCCGTGGTGCAGCCTGTTTTGCTAGGTTCTGTACGAAAGAGAGAAATGGCTGAGTCTGAAAATGGAATGGGGAGGGGAGGGGTAAAATCCCTAGCCTGGGGAATCCAAAAAACCTCTTTTTTCAAATGGAGACTCGAATACTTACTGGTTATGTTACCTCATACGAGTTATTCAACCTCTGTTTGCTCATTTGAAAAAGTCTGTGCCGTGAGGATTACAGGAGCAAAATATGAGAAAAATGCTGGCCTAATAATAGTAGGAGAAGCACTGAGATGGTTAGTGGACTCCAGCCCACCTCTGAAGGCAGGCACAGCCTAGCCAGGGAAACAGCGGCACCCATCTTTCTGCCACACAGAGCAGCGCCAGGGCAGGGAGGCCTGCATGGAGCCATGTGAGCAGAGACCAGGAAGGGGGGCCAGGGGCTTACTATTAGGTAGCATTTCAGAAGAATGTTCTGGATGGAGGCAGGAGTATGAGCAAAACATAGATTGACAAAACACTAGACGGCATCTCTGAGGAACAGAAGGCAGCCCTGTGAGACTGGAGTTGTGGTTGTGGGACCACACAGAGACCCGCCGGTGCCTCAGCAACCCCTGCCCCAGGATGCTGTATTATTGAGGAGCAAAGTGGCTGAGAGCTGGCCCTGGGGAAGCCTGGACATTTCACACAACAGGGAGAACCAATGGAGGGGGAAAGGTGGGTCAGGTGTGCTGGTGAATGCCTAACAACTGGCTCTCAGGAACACTCTGGTTTTGTAGCATAGTATAAGCTTTCTCACCATGGCTGATTTCAAGCTACCAACATGTTCAACAACCAGATGGCAAGCTGTTTCCTGGAATTTTAACAACTGACTCTCACAAGCAGGTATTAGTTAGCTTCAGTCAGCATCCGGATTGGGTTGAGGAAAACTAGGGGAATGCCAGCCAGGTCCTCAGCACCCAACACTGAACCCGGAAACCAGGAACACCCAGCAGCTCCTGCATTTTACCATTTTGGAATCTCAGTTGTGATAAACATTCATGATGACTGTGAAGCTCTTCATAGCTTTTGGGGGATGCCCTCATGTGTTATCAGGCGTTGCAATTATGCCCCTTTGACGGAGGAGGAAGCAGAGCATTGGAGTCCATATGATGACTAAATTGCATAATTAGTAATTAATGGAGTCTGGACTCAAACCTAATCCTATTGTCTCTAAGTCTGCTCTCTCCCCCATCACCCCCAACCCCAGAAGAGTTCCGCTGCCCAACACCCTTTTCATTCCAGTTCAGTAAAAGCGATGAGCATCTCTTCCCTAGCTCCTCCCATTCTAAGTTTCAAATGACAATAAATAGATTTAGGCCAAATGTCCTCCTAGTCCTCCAAAAGCAAATCTCAGAGTGAAGGCTGAAACTGGGTCCTCTTCTTTCCCAGCTCTCAAACCCCAAACTCCTCACATGTTTCTCTCCCGGCCCAGGAGGGGATGACAATCTCATCACCTACAAACAATTTGCCTAAGTCCTGCTGCATATTCCTACTTATTAAATTGTAGGATTATCCCATTCTGCTGCAGCGACAGAGCTCTGTGACTGCTTTATTGCTGTATTGCTCAGAACTGCTGAACCCAGCACCAAAGCTCACTTCTCCAGGACTCCAGCAGAATGGATGAGCTGGCAACTGTCAGCATGTTCTGAGAGCAGAGACCTGCACTCTGAGCCCCAAAATGATTCTCCAACTGAAGATCTAGGTTTTGAATTGCTTTGTCTAAGGGTTGCAGGTATGAGAAGAGAGGCCCAAACTTGGTTTGTTTCCCCTCCAGCAGCTTACCAAGTGTTTGTTAGGAACCTTTCCTATAAAAGTTTTGCAACTATCCAACTCTCCCCTTCTTCCTACCTCATCCATTTGGCCCACATAATCTCCCTTGTGTGACTATTAGGCAAGCCAGGCTGAAATACTCTGGCATTGTAATTAACTTGAAACTAGCTGCATGCACACATGTGTGCATGTGCAAACACACACACACACACACACACACACACACACACACCAGCTTTCCCTGGTACTGAGCTAAGCAGCCTGGTGGCCTCACAGTCTGCCTGCCTCTACAAGCTCAGTGGTCATTTTTTTCCCCTTTAAAACTTGCCCCTCTCCTGCCAATCTTCCCTCTTTATTTAGCAAACTCTAACTGGTATCTCATGAAACATACAAAAATACTCGGTGAAGCAGCCAAAAGAGATTGCCAAACGTGATTACCTGCATAGATCCATCTTGCAAAGATGATGAAGAAGAGTTTGGCTTAGATTTTTTCCTCAGAGGCAGTGTGGGCTCCTTCAATCCCCTTTCCATCCTTCACTCCAGGCCCCCCAGGTGGTAAATCAGTATTTGCCCAGTGATCCAGAGTGAAGCTTGCATTTTTTAAAACTTTTACTTAGGAAGAAGTCAACCCTGCTCATTCCAACAAAGACCTACTATCCCAAAGAAGTCCCCACATCGAATTCGCTCCTTTCTCCAGTTGGCACATTTCCTCTAACATTTTATAGTTCAACTAGGTGTCACCTCCTCCATGAAGCTGTCCTGATCTATAGGGCTCCTCTCTATAGGGCTCCTCCTTATGGGCTCCTGCAGAGCCTCTCATGGGGCAGGGGGAATGACTATTGCACTTGTCCCTTCCTATTGCAGCACCTGTCACCTAGCTGCCTCCCTCCCCACAACCACTGGAAAATCTGGAAAATCTTTGTGTTCAGGGGCAGGGACTTAGTTTTCTATTATCTCCAGCACCTGGTAGAATACCTGGCACATAATAAGCACCCAATAAATATTAGGTGAAGATGCAAATTAACAAACGCTACCTGTCTCTCTTCTGCAGTTGCCACAGGCTGTAATTTTCCAAGTTTTCCTAATCTAATTCCCCAAATCATGACAGCCATGAGTTAAGGACTGAAGGTGCAAACTACCCCCAGTTCAGTGCTTCTGGATCTCCCTCTGGAGTGTTTAATAACATGAACTGTTTCGACTTATCAAAGCTTCTTCTATTAAGAATTCTCCCCCAACCAAACCCTCTGCTTTCCTAAGATGGTACTCGGATGTTAATTTAGAAAAATTAGAACCCAAACAAGCATTCTCAGTGGAGACAGAAGTCCCCTGATCCCAGAAGGCTTGCAGGCAAGTTGGAGAAATTGTTGTGGTGCTTTATAGGCGCTGATAAATGGGAGGAATGGCCAGAGTGGCAGAGCTAAAGACAAAATGACTGCTTTCAAGTGCTACAATGTCCCCTGGGCTCCCCTTTCTATCTTCAGCAGGGGGAGGAGAAAGGTAGGCCCTGGGGTTTTTTCCTCACTTGAAGGACTAGGTTAGGCCTGGGTGAGGGGGAGGGGTGGGGGTGGAAGGGGCCAGGGAGAGGCGAATGTAAACAGCAGGCTTCAACTTGCATCACTCTCTCTACGCTCTCCAGAGAATAAGCCCATCTCAGAAAATGAAAATGAGGGGCCTCCAGCCTCACCCCAGAAATACAGCAGTGGGCAGTGAGCTGTCAGATCTATCAGATCCCCTAGAGTAAATAAACATCAAGGGATAGCTCCTGAAGATCTGAGACAGGTACTGATCCACATTGGTGTCTAGAGGAACCAGGAGAGTGAAGGGGAGGAGTATTAAACCCAGACCTCAAGTCGCCTCATCAACAGAGGCTCACATCTCCCATTCAGGCCTGTCTTCATCTTCACCCAGCCAACAAATGGTTTTTGAGCACCTATTACATGCCGGGTACTAGGAATATCGGGCTTTCTTTTCTTTTAAGAAGCTTACAGTCTAGTGAAAGAGAAAAACAAAAACTCAGTAACTACAATACGATGTGCTACAGAGGTACGCACAGATCACACATGTTATGTGCAGGGTCGGGGTGTGGCTTCAGGAAACAGCCAATCTGCAGAGACCTGGCTAATGATGACCACACCAAACTCAACTTCTGGCTGGACAACACTTACACTGAGTGAATCAATGGAAGAAATGCAATGAAGTGGAAGAAGAGGTGCATTCAAGGTGGGAGGAAGGGGCCTGGGTTTGCTTTATGAACTTGGGTTTAGGCCTTTGGCCCCACTTGTTCAGATTGGTGTTCTGCACTACCTGGGCATGTGCAAGGTCTGGGAGTAGGAGGTGATAAGCTGCCTGGTCCTTCCACTTACTCCTTGGGTGGAGATTTTGCCTCTTTCAGACTGTATTGACTCCAGAATCATCACAGTTTCTGCTGTTGTTGTTGCCTGCCTGTGTCCTCTGTGCTCACTTTTTTTTTCTCCTTCAGGTTTGTATTGACCCCTCTTAAAATGTGGAGCCCACAAATCAATGTAATAACCAGGTATAATATGATCAGTGAAGAGTAGAGTAAAACTATTATCTCCCATCTCCTTTATTTTCTGTTTCATATTTCTAATGATGCAATCAAAGAAAGAATGTGCTCTTTTGGTAGCCATATCACACCACTGAGTCCCACGAAACTTACCATCAGCTCACATCCTAAGGTTTTTTTCTTCTTTTTGAGGTGGGGTCTTGCTCTGTCACCCAGGCTGGAGTACAGTGGTGCAATCTCAGCTCACTGCAACCTCTGCCTCCCGGGTTTAAGCAATTCTCTGCATCAGCCTTCTGAATAGCTGGGATTACAGGCACCCGCCACCACACCTGGCTAATTTTTTGTATTTTAAGTAGAGACGGGGTTTCACCATCTTGGCCAGACTGATGTTGAACTCCTGACCTCTTGATCCACCCACCTGGACCTCCCAAAGTGCTGGGATTACAGGAGTGAACCACCGCGCCCGGCCGTTTTTTTTTTTCTATTTATAAGTGCTGTCAAATCACATCTTCCCCCACTCTACATTTGTGTAGACCCTGACCAGTGGCTGAAAGAGTAGCATGCATACTTCCCAGTTCTGGATCCTAACCAAGAAATGTCTCAGGGAGAAGTCCTCCCAGTTCCTCAATACACGTAACAAACCTGTAAACCTGGATCAGGAGAAGGCTGGTGATGAAGTTCCAGTCTACAGGCACCCCAAGGGCCATCCCCATTATGGTCATGGACCCTGATGTCCCCAGCAGCTTCCTGGGAACACACTGCTTCCCTACATCACACTGTCCTTACTGTTTCACCCCCAAGAGTCCAGTCCACTCCAAATGTTGTGCAGTGGAACCTAGGTAGCTTATCTTTTGGTGTTCTTCCCCTATAGAAATAACCGCAGTTGATTCAACAGACCTTTATCGAAGACCTCAGGCACAGTGCTAGGCATGGAGGGGAAGCTGCAAAGTTAGATGAGCTTACAACCAGAATTTAGTCAGAGAGACCCATACCTAACTCTAATGCTAACCACGTGTTAAAACACTTTGGAGAATTTCAGGTCTTTTATCTTTTTCTTCAAAAACTGAAGATGTGGCAGTTAGCTTTGGGGCTGGAAATTTGAGCAGAGAGAATGGCAGTCTTTTCAGGACCCAGAAATGCATGTGAGGACCAAGAACTTCTAACAGTAGAGGAACTCTGGCTGGGGTAGTTGAGGGGGAAGAGAAATGAGGATCAAGGGGGCATACAGTGCATGAAAACAAAAGGTGAGGCCCAAGATCAGCCAAAGTGAGTAAACCACGGTTACCATGGCTACTCTTCAGTGGAGACGGAAGGAAGCCCTGTATCCTCCCCTTCCAACCACACTATGCTGCTCCACTCCCCATCTCCATCTCCTGTATCCCAGACACACTCAGGCAAGCACAGCACCACCCTGGATGACTCTGCGGAATGCCTCTCAGAAACACGGAACTAGAAACCTAGGGGAAGAGGGACATCAAGGCTTTTGCCTCACAAGCTGACTCTGGAACAAAGAGCCAGGCTGAGGGGCTGGAAGAAGAAACTTCCAGCAGAGCCACCCAGATATGCTTCCCCCACCCTCTATACCTTCCATACCAACCAGTGTCCAGTCAGTCCACAGAGCATCCTCCTGGGCTGTGGTGACTGAAGTTGAAGGGAAGAAAAAGAATATAATAATAATTTGGGGCAGATCGTCTTTCTTTACTGTATTGGATGGATATAGAATCAATAAATCTATAGGTTTATCCCATTTTTCTGAACAAATTTAGAGGTCAAAGATGAACCCTGGAGGGGACAGATATGACCAGCAGGACTATTGATATCGTCTGCCCTAGGCACTCCTCCTTACCCTCCTCTCCCCTCTATTTTGGGGGCAGTCATATTCCTCAGTCAGTTGCTCTGCCTCCAGTCCTAACTGGCTTCTGAAAAACAGTTCTGGTCCATTCATTCCCTGTCTCGAGACTTCCGGAGCTTCCTGACCTGTGAATGAAATCCACAGGCCCGTCACAAGATGGCTGCGCTCTCCAGTCCCCGGCACCCCAGGCTGCTCTGAACATGTGAGAGCTCCTCCCTCAAGGCTTGAATTTTCGCAGGTCTTCATCACACTCAGCCCGCCATCATTTTTTCAGATTCAGTTCCAATATGTCACTCTGTCTGTAGAGCCTTCCCTGAATCTCACAGACAAATGCGGCAGTTCCCTTTGTGGGGGATATTCATCATGTTTTTCCGCATTGGCCTATGTTTTTGCCTCTTCTTGCAGATGCCCATCTAGGCTGGGAGCTCCTAGGGGGTAAACGCAGCCTCTCACTCACCTGGCACAGAGTCGATGCTCATGGAATGATACGTGAGGGGGAGAGTGAGTAAGTGAATGAATGAATGAATGAATGAATGCTATTCTGGAAGGAAGAGGGAGAGAGGGAGCGGGGAAAGGTCAGAAGGGGGCCCAGAGTCTTCAGCACACAATGTGGGTGTATCACTGTGGCCAGGAACAATTCGCTTCTCTGCCTGCATTACTTTTCGGGAAATGGGAGAGCTGAGGCTCAGTGTAGGCAAACTGGGTCCAGTCAGCAGGGAAGCCATGAGCTCCACGGTTTAGGGGAGGAGTCCGGTGCTTAAGGAAGCTATCACGTGGAAGATCTCCCTGCCCTCCTCCTATTGGTCTGTATTGGTTTTTCTTCTTCACCAGTGGGGGCTTTTCTTCTCCCAGGAAGAATCCAGAATAGTTCAGACAAGCTTCAGGTCCGCCAGAACCGGGGAAAACAACGTGTAGGGTTTGTTTTAAAGGGCTTTTACATGGGGTTTGGGAGATCCAGGTAGATTAGAATCTTGACTCTGCCCTGGCTGTGCAAGACAGAAATTCACCTTTCAAAACTTCTGTTCCCCAGTCTATGCGGTAAGAAGTTTAGATTAGCTGATTTCTAGGGAGATTTTGAGCAGGCATGATTCAGTTCCATGAAGGGCTGTGGGACAGGACTGCACTAAGAGGTCCTATAGATTGGATTCTTCAGTTCCCTCCCTTCCGCTGGAGAATAGAGGAATCTGCTTTCGCTGCACACTAGGAGATTTACCTGGAGAACAAATGGAAAGCAGGCCAGGATCCTGGGTGAAATGTGGCACATTTGAGGAGACTTCAACTTCCCTTGCCCTCCAGGTGTGCACTTGGAAGGGGGAACGAGGGAGGGGGAAGCTGGCAAGATGGGCCGAGAGATAGGGGAGGGGCAGGAGGCGGAGCCCAAGTTGCGCATGGAAGCGGGGGTGGGGTAAAATAATCAAGTTTATAGACCGCCCTCTTTAAAGTTACTAATGAGCTTGCCTTCTCTTTCCTTAATTTCCCCTCACAGTGTGGTCTTTTCCCCACCCCCAGAGATGAAAGGGAAGCAGGTCACAAAGCCTTTCGGATTATAAAAGAAACACTTGCTTCTCACAAGGGGAGCAGCAGACTTACTCTGTACTAAATGCCAGGATAAGCCTCTGGCTGGGCCTCGACTGTGACCCTCCGGCCTCTTTCTACAGCTCTGCCTGGATGGACTGGCCTATCTCTGCTGGATTCCCGAAGTGCATTGTGTAGAGACAGCAACTCAGGTCAGGCTAAAAGCTCAAGCGCGCGCGCACACACACACACACACACACACACTCAGCCTCCTTGGGACAAGATAAAATCTTAGCATTCCCCTCTCCCCGATTAGGTAGGTCTCTGGGAGGACTAAGGCTTCAGGTGCAAGGCTCAGATAACCCGCAGTGTCTCTCCAACTCTGGGATGACAAAGACCTCACTTCCCTTTTCTGGTGTTCACACAACAATGAGAAAGTACGGGTAGCCTGCAGAAAGACCTCTCCATTCATGGCCCCCCAGGGGTGTGGGTTCTGAGAGGTGGGACCAGCTGCCAGGCCCTTTCTCCATTGGTTGAGTTCAGCAGGTAACCTGAAGCTTTGCTGAGAGGTGCATAAATAAAGAGTGAAACTAGTACCACCTCCTTGAAATGGGCTGAGTCCCTCTTGCTCACCCTTGACTTGGAAAAACCAGTTTCTCTTTTATTGTCTGTTACTAATCTCTATTCTAAAAATTCAGCTCAATTCTCAACCATACTCCAAACTCTCTCTTTTCCAGCTACCTTTACTCCCTCTCCTTCAATTCCACTTTCCTCTGCTTACTTTTTTTTTTTTCTGACAGGGTCTCACTTTGTCGCCCAGGCAGGAGTGCAGTGGCTCAATCTTGGGCTCACTGCAGCCTCAACCTCCCAGGTTCAAGTGATTCTCCTGCCTCAGCCCCTCAAGTAGCTGGGACTACAAGCGCACACCACCACGCCTGACTAATTTTTTCTATTTTTTTGTAGAGGCGGGGTTTCACCATGTTGCCCAGACTGGTCTTGAACTCCTGAGCTTAAGCAATCCACCTGCCTCGGCCTCCCAAAGTGTTGGGATCACAGGCGTGAGCCACCGCATCCGGCCTCATGTTCTTTTTCATTAAAGAGAGAAATCAGCTGTTCAGGACCGGCCCCCACCTTTCCTCAGGAGTCATTTCTGTTCTGCACAGGTCTGCTGAACTGGGTGCTTTATATAGGGTAAGTGTTTCTCATTTTTTGTTCCCTGTCCTCAAGTCTTAGAGGCAAAAGAAATATCCAAGATTTGAAATTTCTTTTCTTCTTTTCATCTGCATGGCTGTAGCCATCTCTTTGTTCTGCATTATCTTATGACAAAAAAAAAAATTCTTATTTTGAAGCAAACTCAAAGCTAGGTCCTGATGTCTCAAGGCACAGGTACTTGTACTTAAAGGTGAGTCTGAAATCTGTGGATTTGGGGAACTTTGGAAAAACAAAGATGAGTGGCTAGATCAGGGGGCTCATTGGGCAGGAAGAGGAGACTGGAAAATGCCATATTCACTGCAAGTCAATTATCAACTTCCTCCAAGGCTAAAATAGCTGAACCTGCTGCATTTTAAACCAATCCTCAGCCACTTTTGTGTTTTCTCAAGGATTTCCAGGGATCCCAGGCAGTAAATCCTGCTGATAATAGGAATTGGTGTGATAAGGTGGGTGCTGAGCAGTTTAAGCACCAAGATTGTAGCTCTGTCTGGTTTTGTGGAGATTTACTCAACTAGAAGAACAGAGATTTGGCTGGTTTTTCAGTCCTGGGGTACAGGGTTCAGCTGTACTGGAAAATTTAGGACCTGGTTTCATTCTTTGAGTCTCATGTTCAAGTTGGTTTTAATGTTATGAAGACACTTGGGACGTAATCCTGAGGGCAGCTGGGGGGAAGAAAGTGGTCACTGGATGGACTTACCCTGTAGCGAGCCCATGCATGGTTTGTTCTCTGATCGTGCATGTGCTTGGCTATAGACCCATGTAACCGTGGTGAAGGCCACGGGGGGATTCAGTTGGCAAAGGCATAGTGGGCAGAAGAATCTTGAACAAGGAGTCCAGAGCAGGTCAAGTCTCCTGATACAGGTTGTGACTCATGGTTTTTTGTCTCTGCCTGTAGCAGCTACAGGTCTGTAAAGCAAGGGGAGAGTGATAAGGAAAGAACTCACCTTTCTGGGGCTCTCTGACATTAATGCCACCTCCCATTTGCTTTTTGCAGACACTGTCATCTCTCAAGTACCCATCTTGGAGGGTACGGACCCCACATGATGGTGAGGCTCTCTGCACACTCCAGAGTGAGGACCTTAATAATCTAGTGGACTGTACATGTTGGGAGGGGAAGAGCGGGGTGCCGAGGGTCTGGAGGGAGAAGAATTGACTGCCCCTTTTGCTCTTGGAGTTAAGCAGAAATCTAAAGAGAAGGCAAAGAATCTTGCCTTCCTGGCATCATTTCCTCCTACCATCCCGGCCATCATTTATTTATTACAGCCAACAGACTGGCCTCTTTCTTCCCTTTAACTGGGAATGGGTCAAAGGCGGTGCAGGAGGAGGATCTGGTCCAGATAATTCACAAGCAGGGTGCATTTTCCTCTCATTATTGAGAACTGTGAGTGTTTATCAAGAAGGCAGAGCGGGAGAATATGAACCAGTCTTCTTCCCCTCACTACCCAGATCTCTGCCTGCCAACAAGCCCCGTGTTCACCCTGGCAAAGAGTCTTTACATTCAGACCAAGGAGAGTGTGACTCCTTCTCAGCACTAGCTAGAAACCTCAAGGCCTTGCTTAAGGGCCTCTTTCAGAGAGACCCAATGCCCAGAAGGCTAGATGCATGGGGAGGAGCCACATACGAGAAACTGCCTCCCTGCTTCGGGTCAGAACAAGCCCCAGGAAGAAAGTATTTCAAACAACAAGGTGCATCTGCCCCAACCCATCCAGCCTGCATGTTGGTGCTGAGAACAGCCTTTTATGGGGCTTGCAGTGAGCCATGGGCATGTCTGAACACAACAAGGAAGAGGCCAGAGCAGCAACAGCACGCAAAGGGTTGATGGGCATTTCTTTTAAGAGAAGGCAGAAAACTCTTAGATACTTTGCGTCCTTCCTATTTGACTCAGTCTATGAAAGCCAGGTTAGCTTTCTTTCTTCCTCCCTAAATCCTCCATCCTCATGCCCAACAAAGAAATAGTTGAATCATTTTCCAGGCACATGTGGGGGAGGATGTGGGGCCACTGGAAGCTGTCCTTCCTAGATAAGTCTTTAGGAGTGAGAACAAGGAGTCTTACCCTCCTCTGTCCACCCACCTCCTTGAATGGGCCTGGCTCCAGCCGGGAGTTGTGGTTTTTCCTGAGCTCCTCACCTATCTCTTCTGGATTTCACATTGGCAAACGGGGCTGCAAAGTGCTCTTCGTGCTCTTTGGACAGTGCCTTGTGGAGAGGAATGCCCATGCCCCTGCATTCCAAGACCTTGGTAAGCAAGCTCAGAGTAGCTGGATTTTTCTAAAGCAATTGCAGAACACCTGCTTTTTCTTTGTTTCCTCTAGAAAGGACCAACCACACCGAGATCAGTTATGGCACACACAGTGGGACCTAGACAAAGGGAGAGGGTGACCGGCATCCCAACTAGGTAAACACAGAGGAGGTTCCACATGGACTTATCTGGGTGGCTGTTTTGAAAATGAGAAACAGTCAAGAGTCCCTGGCCCCACAGACCCACCTCCCCAACTCAGCACTGTCTATCTGTGCAGCAGGTGCAAGGACGTGTTGAACTAGCTCTCTGCAGCCTCCTTGGAGGATGTGATCCTATGGGAGGGGTAGGAGTATTCAGGTCCTCGACATCTCCCAAATGTGTGATTCCGGGATGCCAAAGGCCTTTGGCCAGGTAATGCAGTGTCTACAGGCTGGGGTTGACATGCATCCCCACCCTCTGAGAAAAAGATCCTCAGACAATCCATGTGCTTCTCTTGTCCTTCATTCCACCGGAGTCTGTCTCATACCCAACCAGATTTCAGTGGAGTGAAGTTCAGGAGGCATGGAGCTGACAACCATGAGGCCTCGGCAGCCACCGCCGCCGCCACCGCCGTAGCAGCAGCAGCAGCAGCAAGAGTAAATCTGACTTAGGAATAGAGACAGCCAGAGAGAAATGTGATCAATGAAGGAGACATCTGGAGTGTGCGTGCTTCTTCAGAGGGACGGGTGATGGGCAGATTGGAAAAAGCACCGCAGATGGGAACCTTAATCTTTCTTTTCTAAAATTGATGCTATGAAAATTTGCGTTTTCTGTAACTTGTAAAAACTAAAAGTTGCTTGTCTACTGAAAAGCCTCTCTGCCTCTATGTTTTATACCATCGGATGCCAACTCCCGGCCTTCTAAGCCACCTCCCCTTTAGGATAAAACTGAGACATGAACTTGAAAAATTGACACTGGCTTCCTCTCTCTTTGGGGTCCCCAGGCAGGTGGCTGGGACACTATTTGCAATCAGCAAGGAACCCTGCTGCCCTTAGACTCCCTACAGAGCAAGCAGAACTTGCAGAATGGGGTAAAAACACTCTATTAAAGATTTTTTAAACCTATTTATATTGTAATAAAGTAAATGTAAATAAGATTTAAGTGAAGGCAGATTGCAGATATTTCCGATGCTATACAAGGTATATCTCATAGTATGGGTGTAGATTCTGCAAAGGTTAATGCAGTTAAACATATTTGACACGTAAAAATGTCAGATCCAACATCAATCATTCACCAATTGTAATTGCCTTTCTGTGGGTCTCTTCTCCCCAAGACGTATGCTTAAAACACCAGGCTCGGTAGAAATCTGGGAGGAAAAAAGCAAATAATACCTCTCAGCTGTCAGGGTCTATGATATGCTTTGATAGATTTAGCACTGATTTCATTCTCTTTACAATTCAGTGTGATTGGGTGTGCGTGTGTGTGTGTGTGTGTGTGTGTGTTACTCCATGTTTCTCCTTTAAGGAAGGAGAAGGTGTGGAACAAGAGAAAGTTCGTAAGTCTGAAGGAAGTCCAACCCAGTTATGAAGGGAATGCCATCCACAAGCCTTTTTTATAATTGGCCCCTGCCTCAGGTAAAGGGGTCTCCTTTAAGGAGCCAGTCTGGCTAAACTGGCAGACTCTGAACAAAGCCTGGCCCTGACAAGTCTTCAGAAAAACCGGTTTTCACCTCCAGAATGTGCCCCAGGCAGCAAAATACAACAGCTCTCCTTGGCTGAGTGGTGTTTTTCTTAGGAGCTCACTCTAAAGGAGATTCCAGCTTTGCAAATGGATACCGATCACTTGAATGGCCAAGCCCTGCCCCCCAGCCAGTGACCTCTGAGGGGGATAGGTCTCTTCACCTTCCCCCAACCCTTCCCTGGTTTTTGACCCCTGAGGGTCCCAGATTGCCAGCAGGAACTAAAAGGAATAAACCTTTCTCCAAAATATTTTTCTGTGTCAAGTTAATACAGATTTAAAACCTAGTTTCTGTCACCCCCACCCCTTCATTCCAAGACCCACAGGCAACAAAAGGATGAAGAAGCCAAGCCACAGGCATTTTTTAAAAACATGTTTACTCATAAAAATTACGTAGCAAATCCAATTGTGGGGTGCTGTTTGTCCAGCAAACTCCTAGTTAACCAGCAAACACCTCCCATTCAAGGTCTGAAACAAGCCCTGAGATCAGAACAAAAAGCACACGACAGACACGATGTGGCATTTTTATTTGCAGCTTGGTTTGAGCCCTATGACCTGGAATCTTTTTAAAGGAGATAAGTGCTTGTGTATTTATGTGCCACCTGGCCCAGGTGGAGGCAGGAACCAAAATGGCCAACAATGGTGACCAGAGGGTAGACTGTCAAACACTAGCCAGGGCACAATGCTGTGACTACAAAAGGTTCTACCTGACGTGCTGTTGGGTTCCCCCACACCCAAAGTCCCATGCAAATGCTATCTTCACAAGAGAGGCACAGGGCTTGGTATTTCTGGCACGAAGGTCTGAACTGCCCACTTCCTCCCACCAATGCAGCACAGATTGCTTATTCCCTCTTGCAGAAAAAGAAAGCCCCAAGCCTGGCCCAGAGCAGCTTGCCAGGGAAGCCAGTGTGTGCCCAGAGCTGGAGCGAGCTGCTCATCCATCTTCTGTGTCCAACCCCCACTCTTTTATGTCTCATGTCTTCATTGCAAAGCATGACTCGCCAAAAACACAACACAGAGAAAATGGTTTCATCAAAATTCCCTTGCAACAACAACAACAAAATAATATTACCCTGCTTTCATTATTCACAATCTTTTATTGAGGCAAAAGGCAAATATCATTGAGCCAAACCTGGATAGACAAATATATACAACCACTGGTAATTTAATATTTTGTGCTAATGGTATACACTGTAGATACAACCCAAGAGGAATAAATTACAATCCTATCAATAATATATCGCATCCGGGCTCCAGTTTCCCAGTACACGAGAAAATGTGTATTGGCAAAGGCTCTCCAAATATTAAAAGCCATGCATATAATGAGGCAGTGTGTACAGAAGCTAGAAACTCCCACAGGACTGTGCTGTGGTCTTTGTTATCAAGGCCCTTCGGGAGGGAATAGCCCACATCAAAGCTCCAAAACCTGACGCTAAATGCAGACATCCCATTCACATTCTCAGCCGATCTCTAGGTGAAACTTCAATCACAGAATAACCTATAATCAGGGCACCAGTTTGCAGACCGCTTGGAGCACTGCCCCAATTTGGACACCTCAGGTCTATGGTAGATGCCCAGGTTCTGCTGGGGTGACCTGTGGTGATGGACAAGGGACTCCAGAGAGTCCCAGTACAGCTGGCAATTATCCGAGAGACCATGTGGTTTTGGAGCAGCCTCCCCAACTTGTATGTGATCCTCCAAAAGAAAAGTGGGAGGAAAAAAAGGCAAGTACTGATGACAGGCAAGGAGCCAACGACCTGCAAAGGGAGACAGATTTACTTTGAAATTTAAAATGCCCCACTCACTAAATTTTTGTCAGTGGATCCAAATTCCCTTACTCCCCACTGCAAGAGAAGCAAATGACGGTCTTACCTAAGAGCAGAGAGGAAATATTTCTACCATAGTAACACTAGTAATCTGGACAAATAAGGTTAATGTGGGCAAGAGGGCTAGTTAGTGCCACAGTCACACGCTGGTACTCCCTTGATTCAGGGGATATTTGAGGAAACTTACAAGGCAGAAGGGGCAGTCTCCTTCTTGTCTCTTTTTCACTCAGCCCCTAGAAGAAAAAGGAGAGGCTGAGGAG
Organism: Gorilla gorilla gorilla; assembly: GCF_029281585.2. Lineage (NCBI taxonomy): Eukaryota > Metazoa > Chordata > Mammalia > Primates > Hominidae > Gorilla > Gorilla gorilla. Next base: position 47,342,654 of record NC_073224.2, on the reverse strand, counting down.
GGAAGGGAGGCTGTCAGGGTCTCTCAGGCAAAAGGAACGGGAGGCAGACAGCAGCCCCAACCTCAAGCTCAGAGATGAAAAGCCCTGGCCAGACACCAGTTCATTAGTGGAAATAAAAGCTTCCTAAATTGCAGGGAACTGGCTGGGCTTTCTGGAGAGACACCTACACATCAAAGAAAAATAATGTGAAAAATTCTCTTTGTCTGGAGACAAGAAGCAGCATCTGGGAGTCTCGTCATAGCCTCCCTCCCTCCTCCCCACAATCTCTCCACCATCCGCCTTCAAATCCTGGGAACCCTTTGGAGGGGTGAAGATGGCCATTTTTCCTGCTGCCTGTCAGATAGCAGGGACCGGTGGGACACCTGGTGGGCAGTGGGGGAAATACAGCCACATTGGACCTCAACGTCACTACCCAGGTCTAGGGAGACCTGTGTATTCTGAGATCATGGGAAAAAACAAGGAAAGCATCTTTCTAGGGGATGTGACATTGAAGTAGACTTTAAATGTAGTAGCAATTGACTTAAATTTCTGCTATTTTCAATTGTGTTTGGGAAGAGATGGGTGGCTCAGAATAAATATAAATAAATAGAATCCATAGATAAACAAATACACACTATAATGTTTAATGCAATTCCCACATTATTTAAACTTTACTTAAAGTCACACTGAAAATAGACACTATCCCAGTGGACTCACCAAGCCAAACAGCTGGAAGAAGTTCCCTGAAGATAATCCATAGATGAGAAACTCTCACCAAAGATAATGGAACATTGACTGCTCAAGGCGAATACTGCGGAATTTCTTATTTGCACCCAAGAGGTTGCCAAGAGCAGCCCAAAGCTTCTGAGTCAGCATGTGAAGTGGTTAAGAGGGGGTCAAATTAGATCTGGTGCCAATTTGATATGGCTGTGGGACTTTGGGCCAGCCACTTAACCTCTCTAAGACCCAATTTCCTTATCTGTCAAATAGAAATAATCATAATAATAGCAAGTACTTACTAAGAGCCAGACACTGCATGCTTTGTGTATATTAAATCATTTAATGTCTCCAGCCATTTTAAGGTATGACTGATATTTCTGTTTTATGGAGGAGAGAGGGTAAGGGACCAGCCCAAGATCACATAGCCTGCGAGTGGCAAAGCTAAGATCCAACCTGGGCTCCCTGACTCTGGAGTTCACACTTGGAGCTACTACTCTATCCGATCTCTTAATGATAGCATGAGAATTAGGTAAGATAATGCACGCAAACGTGTTAGCAAGTGCCTAGGCCTAGTAAATTTCTTGCACTCAAAAATATTATTGATGATGGTAATCTCAGTATCAAGTAAAAGTATCTTCGAGAAGCTTGTCTAGTGCCCACTCAGCTGGAATAAGTAAGCATAGGCACACCTTTGGCTGCCAGAAATCCAGCATTAAACTTACTGTGCGATTTAGTCACACCTTCAGGCCAACCTTAACTTTTATCACAATTATCTCCTCCTCCCATCACCTTCCTTTTAGGAGAGTTTTCATTGCTTTGTTTACCTTTACATTTAGTATATGTATCATACTGTAGGAGCCTTGAGAGTTTTCTTTTTTAAAATTGTCATAAGATCAATGAGAAAGATACAACAATTTTTCCAGGGTAAGTGCCATTTCAAATTTTTACTTTATTTTTCTGAAGGCAGGTGAAAAGTACTGGTGAGAAAGAAGCTGGTGAAGAGCTAATAAAGAAAAAAAAGTTGGTTTGTTTTTTTGTTTGTTTTGTTTTTTGTTGTTTTGTTTTTTGAGATGGAGTCTCACCCTGTCACCCAGGCTGGAGTACAGTGGCATGATCTCGGCTCACGGCAACCTCCACCTTCTGGGTTCAAGCGATTCTCCTGTCTCAGCCTCCCAAGTAGCTGGGACTACAGGCATACACCATCATGCCCGGCTAATTTTTGTATTTTTAGTAGAGATGGGGTTTGGCCATGTTGGCCAGGCTGGTCTCGGACTCCTGATCTCAGGTGATCTGCCTGCCTTGGCCTCCCAAAGTGCTGGGATTACAGGTGTGAGCCACTGTGCCCGGCCAGAAAGAAAATTCTGAGCACATAAGAAAGTAGAAGAATCAATAGAAATCAAGCAAGAAATAGCAAACCAGTGATCAGGGAGGAGGATGCAATCATGTTGCTGTGGCGTGGGCACTGAGCTTAGCAATGGAGAAGCAGCTTCTTGATGAAGCCCCATCCTGTGGGTTCCATCAAAGAAATTTCCAAAGTTGAGGCAGCTCTGACACCAGGAGTGTCATCCCCAGACTGGAGGTCACTCCCCAAGACCTTTCAGAGATGAGACTGGGGACCGTTATGTCACCTGGACCCCTTGGACACCTGGCTTCATATTACCACTCCCTCCTTTAAGTATCCAGCTAATTTTAAAGTATGAAGTTCTTGGCTGGAGAACACTCACCTGACAAAGTTGCCAACATGAGGGAGATCCTCACCTGAAAATAGACAAAAAGCAGGCCAAAGAAGAAACTAAGACATTTTACGGAATGAGTTCCTTTTGTCTCATTACCTTACCCTGTGACCATCTGCCTTCTAAGAAGGAAGAAAGCCTTGAACAAAGAAAGTGTCCCTTTTAATAACAGAACCATATAAATTACATTTCATTACTACACCATTATGGCACATTGCACTACGATCCAACTGTTAATGGCCTCACCTCAGAAGCCCACATCACTCCACTTTGCCCTCCTGAACACCTGGCTTTTAGCTGAGTCAATTTGTCTACTGCAATTAGATCCAGGCTCCCTCCTTCCTGAGTCAAATCCTTCCCAGCAATGGCAGCAACTTTCCTATGCCCCTCCACGGGGGCTCTATTCAACATTTCTTGCCACTCAGAGCTAATTTTGAAAGTTGCTATGGATTCATGAATCAATGATGTTTTTTTTTTAACTTTAATATGCTTACAATTTACCTGAGAATCTTGTAAAAATGCAGATTCTGATTCAGCACATGTGGGATGGGGCCTTAGATTCAGCCCTTATCACCAGCTCCCAGGTGATGTTACTGTGATGCCTGGATCACACTGTGAATAGCAAAGGCTTAGGGGGCTCAAGATTCAAAACCCCGTTCTCCTACACTATTCCTCTCAGTTTAGCAGGAGACCCAGACTCATGTCTCATCTTGGTGTCTCTCCTTTTCCTTTGGCTTCTCTTTCAAGTCATTGGTGTCTTAGCCAATCTGGGGAGACGGGAGAGGCCCAGAGAAGGCCACAGGAGGGTATGCTTGGCTTGTCACGGCAGCAAAGGCTCTGACAAATGATGAATAAGATGGGGCCTTTTCTGAATGTGGAAATGGCCTGGGTGATCCCTATTCAGGAAACACCAGTGGTTTAGAATAGTAAAAGTGCCCCTAACACCTAATATGTGAGGTAGGTTACTGAGAAATGAAACGTTTGTGACCCAGAAACTAAGATAAAGCAACTTCAAGTAGTTTGACAAGTGACAACCAACCTGGAGCAAGTAACCATAAGTACACTTTGGCCGCCAGAAAATCCAGACCTAAACTTAGTGGGCAATTTTCAAGATTTAAGAAGAAAGGAGTTAAGTAATTTACCAAAAGTCAAGATTCTGGGCCAGGCCTTAAACTGACCCATTTCTTCCGCCTCTTAGTCTAGTGTTGTTTCTAACAAGTCACTTTATTGCTGTGCTGAGAAGCTACTCCTCTCTCATTAACTTTACCATGTGGATTTATCATCAATCTAAAACTCAGTGCTTCCATTTTTTTTTTTTTTTTTTTTGGGAATGGAATCTGTAGAGCTGAAAAAATTTAAAAATTAAATATTGAATGTAAATATGTTTTTAAAGGATATTTATAATGTTTAGCTACTTTCCTTTTCCAATGTTTACTGGAGAAACAAACTCCATCAATAAATGAACATGCCAAGCAGTGATGCTGGATCAGAAAGTCAGTGACCGGGTGGGAAGAACTTAAGCTGAAGCAGGATAGATCTAGGTTCAAATCCAGTGTCTGTGGCCTTCAGCAAAACAGTAAATCTGTGCTTCAGTTTGTAAAATGTTACAAGGCAAAACAAAGTCCCTACCTTTCACCTTTCAAAGTCATTTCACATACAAAAAATACTTCATGAATGATAAATATGAAAATAATTATTTTTATGTATCTCAATTGTAGTAGGATACTGAAGAGGATCAGAACATGCCATCTCAAATATACCAACTTGGCAAGAGAATTATTTTGACTTGAAGGCAAGTGAGAAGAAGCAGACATAGGAAAAGTTATTTTTCTCTCCCCTTAACTGCCTAAGAACAACATAAATTTTTTCGTTTGTAAAGGTAACATAAATTTCCAGTTGTAAGTGTGCCTCCCTGTGTTGTACCAGAAAGATAACTGTTCTAGCGGCAACACTTATTACCTGAGATGACTTATCGGACCTCATTACACAACTCTTAATTACCATACATTTTTCTAAACATCTTCCCACAATTTACCCCCACCACAGGAGCTCAAACTCCTTTTCCCTTGTCTAACTTTTTCTCCACATTTTATCACCCTTTGTTAAGATAGTATATAAGTTCTGAATTCTAATCTCCTTCTTTCACATTTCTTTATGAACTTCTGTGCATACCTACCCAATTAAATCTGTTTTCTTCTTCTGTTAATCTGCTATCTATTAGTTTGACTTGTGGGCCCCAGCCAATGAACCTAAAAGGGTAGAGGAAGGATTATTTTCCCCCTACTAAACAGAGAAAAGAAAAGACGGCAGGACAAGGAGGGCTGAGGCAAGGCTATGAGGTCATAGCCATAAGGAAATTACAAGACACAGAAGGACTAGATGTTAACAAAGTAGAGGTCTAAAATAAAATGTTCAGGCTGAGCACAGTGATTCATGCCTGTAATCCCAGCACTTTGGGAGGCTGAGGCAGGCAGATCACCTGAGGTCAGGAGTTCAAGATCAGCCTGGTCAACACGGCAAAACCCTGTCTCTACTAAAAATACAAAAATTACCTGGGCATGGTGGTGCATGCCTGTAGTCCCAGCTACTGGGGGGGCTGAGGTGGGAGAACCACTTGAATTGGGGAGGCAGAGGTTGCAGTGAGCTGAGATCACACCATTGCACTCTAGCCTGGGGGACAGAGTGAGACTCTGTCTCACAAAAAAAAAAAAAAAAAAAAAGATAAAGATAAAGGAAGAAAAGAAAAAGAAAATGTTCAGATAGGCATCTGTGGATTTAAAACCAAAGGGCAGGAAAAAAAAAGTTATTTATGGGTCCAAATGGATTTTGAAGGTGTAGGTAGAAAGAAGATATGCTATGGCCAAAAGTCAAAATAATATAGTGTTTCAACAGACTAAAGACACACAGTGTAAGAGTTCAGAAAGTGCGTTTCCCAGAATCAAGGTCAGGTAATGAATCAGAAAGCGAGGCAAGTTGGTGGACAAGACAGGCACCCACTACCAGAAACAAGCAAGAGGAGGCTGAGAGTTGACCTTGCTAGAGGCAAGCATCTGGACCAGTCAGGAGTTCCTCAGTTCTTCCTATCAGGGCATGGGCAGCTCAAAGCTTGCAGATGAGGGGAGGGAAGTAACTGTTTTTGAATAGATTCTAAGGAGAGTAATGGGGCAGCAATTGACAACAGATTCTGACACAGCACCATTAGTGTATTCCTGACCCACATTCAATTTGTCAAAAAATGCTTTTTAAAATTGAGTCTTTATTGAGAAGACATGCACCTAACTCTGATTTAAACAGGCAACATAGCTGCATGCAAAATAAGAGGTTAGATAGTACCTTTTTTACACCATCACTCTGTATGTAGAAGCAAAGATCTTATTTTGCATTCATATTCTATGTTCTGGATAAACTGTCAGGTCTCTCTGCCAGATTTTTATGGATAATTAGGTTGCAAAAAGCAGATGTTATGAAACTATCTGTGACTACTCCTTAATGGTGGATGACAAGAACTCAGTACCATTTCTTAATTACACGAGACATAGTAAGAGGTGTAAAACAGAGGGAGAACTGTCAAAGCCTGACAAGATATCAAACAGTTAATCACCCACATTGAACCAGAACATTTTTCTACCATGTAATTCAGAACGCAGATCCCACCTTCCTATGGCTAAAAAAAAATTTAGCTATAAGTTGTGTGTGCTCCTGTGTTGCTTCATTTCAGGTTTTAATAATTGATATAAGAGTACCTGCATGAAATAGGTGGCTTTTCTTTTGAAAACTAATCAAAGAAAATCTGCATCTTATGAAATACACAGACAATTTTGCTATGTCAGATCCTATTTAGTAGCATGAAAGGAAGCTACAGGATTTTGGAAAATTTGTTCTTGTCTCATGAAGACAATGACCACAACTAATATTTTTTGAGGTCTTGCCCTGTGCCAGGGGATATATAAGCTCTTCATTATGCATTATCTCATGCAATCCTCACAACTCTAAGAAGTAGGTGGGCCCTTCAATTAGCCCTATTTTACAGAAACGGAAACTAATAGGCAGGGAGCAGTGGCTCATGCCTGTAATCCCAACACTTTGGAAGGCTGAGGCTGGTGGATCACTTGAGCCCGGGAGTTCAAGCCAGCCTGATCAACATGGCAAAATTCCACATCTACTAAAAATATAAAAATTACCCAGCCATGGTAGTATGCACCTGTAATCCCAGCTACTTGGGAGGCTGAGGCAGGAGAATCACCTGAACCTGGGAGGCAGAGGTTGCAGTGAGCCGAGATCGTGCCACTGCACTCCAGCCTGGGTGACAGAACAAGACTCTGTCTCAAAAAAAAAAAGAAAAAAGAAAAGGAAAGGAAACTAATAATAACAAGAGTAACAACATAAACTCAATAGCTACTACTACTGGCAGTTATTAAGTGCTGGCAACATCTACACATTGTACTTTGCATACATCATCTCATTTAACAGGGCTGTTGCCATAATTATATTTTTATTTTTATTTAACAGAAGAGGAAACTAAGGTATCAAGAGATTGAAAAATTGGCCCACGTGATTTTAAGTGGCAGTGTCAGAGTTCCAAATCTCGTCTGTCTCTACACATAGTACATTTAACCCTTGGACTATACTGCCTCTGTTTGCCTGGTGACTATAATGGGCTGAATTCTCTTCCCCCAAAAATCATATGTTGATGTCCTACCTCGCATATGTTGATGTGACTGTGTTTGGAGATAGGGCCTTTAAAGAGGTAATTAAGTTTAAATTGGGTCATATGACTGGGTTCTAATCCACTGTGACTGGTGTCCTTATAAGAATAAAAGATTGTGGCTCGTGCCTGTAATCCCAGCACTTTGGGATGCCAAGGCAGGCAGATCACTGGAGGTCAGGAGTTTGAGATCAGCCTGGCCAACATGGAGAAACACCATCTCTACTAAAATACACAAATTAGCCAGGTGTGATGGTGTGTGCCTGTAATCCCAGTTACTCAAGAGGCTGAAGCAAGAGAATCGCCTGAGTGCAGGAGGCAGAGGTTGCAATGAGCCAAGATCGTGCCACTGCCCTTCAGCCTGGGCAATAGAGCAAGACCCCATCTCTAAAACAAAAGAGAAAGAAAAAGAAAAAAGATTAGGACTCAGATATGCACAGAGGAACCCATGTGAAGACAGTTGTCTAAAGTCACAGAGAGAGGCCTCAGAGGTTATCAACCCTGACAACACCTTGATCTTAGACCTGTAGCTTCCAGGACTATGAGAAAATCGATTTCTGTTTTTTAAGTCACCCAGTCTGTGGCAATTTGTCATGGCAGCTCTAGCAAATGAACACAGTGGCCCTGTTTAAGTCCCCTAACTTCTGTATGTCTCAGTCCGTTGAGCTGGAAGACGTCTAGGGTCCTTCCCAAGTAAAGCACCCCATGTTTGCCATGCTTTAGTATCTTCACCCTCCTGGACACTCAGCAGGGGCTTCTTTCCAGGGCTTCAGAACTGACAATTTTCCTCATGCTTCAGCCTCTTCTACTCTTCCCACCCATTGCTTCTGGTAATGTGGAAGGCTCGCGTAAGAAATAGCGAGGGGCGTAGCCCCGGAGCAAATAGGAGGTGAGAGCCAGATGATGTAAGCTCAGTGGGAATCTCTGGGGCAGAGCTTCTCCACCTACTTCTAAAACACCTGCCCAACTATTCAACCATTATTTATAAATTTACTTATATGAATACAATTATTTATAAATGTGCATTTGTCATCATTTATAAATTACTCATGGTACACAAAGCACTATACTGAGTGCTGAGATACAATGCCAAAAACAAAACAGAAACAGGTCCCTACCCTCCTTGAGGATACAATAGAAGGGGGAAGAAAATATGAGTCAAATAATGGCACTATTTTTCAAAAATGCAATTTAAAACAAAAACAGATACTCTGACGGGAAGGCAGAGAGCCCTTTAGACTTTTTATGGAGACTTTTGTTCTTGAATCAAAAGTGAGGCAAAAGTGCAAGTACTCCAGGAAGAGACAGCATACTGACTTAAAGTCACACCAAGCTATAAATGACTAAATCAGTCCTTTTCCTAGAACTAAGCTTTCTGAGGAGAATGAAATAGCAGAGATAATGGAGTGCTGGAAGTGGGGAAAGAACATAGAAAAGAAATGGTGAAGAACTGAAGATAAATGCCTACTGTTTTGCAAATTTGCCTGGGGCCAACCCAGGCTCTGTTCTACACTCCTGTTACAGTGAGTCTATTAGTGTTTACTCAGGTCCTACTGAGAAAAGAAGAGAAAAAGAGAGCACCATTCTCTATAGGAAGATAGAAAAATTACTAGTAAATGAAAAAGCACCTTCTCTGCAATGTCAGGAGCTTTCTCTTAAATTGAATAAGCAGGTACACACCCAAGAATAATTAGACAATGATGACAACTCTGTTCAGACTGCCTGTCCTTGTTTTCCCAGCAGTAAAATCCAAATGCATTTCATTCTGCAACAAACACGGATTGAGAGGCAACAATGAGTCAGGCATGGTGTTAGGTACCAGGGCTGGAAAGAGGAAAATGGCATGGTCATGTCCTCAGCATTTAGTTCACTGTGGAGGAAGAAATTCAGACTCATAAACAGTCACTGCACTGTAATGCAACAAACACAATGCCAGAGGGTACAGAACACCAGAGGATGGGGATGTGGGACCCACATTTTAAAGTTGGATCAGAATAGAAAAAGATCAATCAGGGAAGCTTCCTTGGTGATGGTCTTTGAGCAAGACCTGAAACCAAAGGGTAAACTAGACCATAATTATAACATGGAAGGAAATTATTTGCTATTGACTGTTCTAGGCAGCAAGGAATGTGGACTGTGGAGAGAAGGGCAACCCAATGACGGTAATAATAGTGGTGGAGTTTGCAAGATAGGTGTTTGCAGCAGAGTTTCTCAGCAAGCAGAATATGAGACAGAGATGTCATTTAAAGATTTCTCATGATTCAAAACCTATAGAAGAGAGGAAGAAAACAGGTTTGGGCAGGGGGAGAAGTTGAGATATGATGTGGATCTAATGACAACTTCAGAAGATTCACAGAAAGTTCTGGAGCTCAAATGTCTCTTCAGAGTTATCCTGCATTGGGGGTGAATGGGCTGAGCTGTTATATCCCCATGATGATAAGTCATTGCATGTGGGTGGCCCCTGGAAGAAGGCATGACCTCAGCTGAGGCTATTTTCTCAGGTTGAGACAATCCCCCCAGAAGTGCTGACAACTGAGGGTCATCTGCCAGCAGCACCCACCACAGCAGCTGGGGTAATTAATTCTTCATTCCCAAAAGGGGATCTGAGCAACATATCACAGCACGCGGCACAGTGCACCTCTTACACCATTTGGATCCACTTCTTCACCAAAGTCCTAGGAGCAGTTCCTCCAGCATTCTTGTAAACCCCTGGTTGGGGAGGGAACTTGGAAGATGAAGGTCAGTGGGATGACCTGCAGTCCCGACCATGGCAATTGGCTTTGGAGCTACACAACTGACATTCTCACCATCCTCTGTTATACATTATCGATCCCCTTACTCTCAGCTAGTATCCCTGCTGCTTTTGCTATCCTATTGGTGGCATGAAGTAGACCCTAACAGGATCTGTACTCCTGGTTACCATGCCCTCCTCAGGCCAAGGTTGCTGCACATCCTTCTAAAATTGGTCAAGAGAGTCTCAAAAGATGCCCAAGTGGATCATCTGAGTATCAAACCTAATTCTCTCTGCTCCTAGCAGCCCTGCCTCTTCCTGCTGACCAGAGTAAATCACTCTAGCCAACTAGTGACTCCTCTTCTTGCCTGCTGGTTACTAAGCACAATGAGTTTGAAGTGCCAAAGCAGTAATAGTTTATAATTCAGCCAGGTGCCTGCTGTGTCCCTTGGCAGCAGTATTTTTTCCTTTAGAAAATGGAGGCCTGGCATGATGGCTCATGCCTGTCTGTAATCCCAGCACTTTGGGAGGCTAAGGCCGGCGGATCACGAGGTCAGGATATCGAGACCATCCTGGCCAACATGGTGAAACCCCATCTCTACTAAAAATACAAAACTAGCTTGGCATGGTGGCATGTGCCTGTAGTCCCAGCTATCTGGGAGGCTGAGGCAGGAGAACCACTTGAACCTGGGAGACGGAGGTTACAGTGAGCCAAGATTGCACCACTGCACTCCAGCCTGGTAAAACAGCGAGACTCCGTCAAAAAAAAGAAAAGAAGGTGGAACTTTTATATACGCAGAGCCTTGAGTTCTGGGGATGAGAAGCCCATGTTCCCCAAGTGGCTCACTAGGAGTGGGGCTCTGGTTTCTACCATTTGGTTTCCATACTTATGAATCCTACATATTAGGTGCATAGCACTGTATAAAATTTTTTATTTAAGGTATATGCTGTTTCCTGAAAGATAGCACCACATCCCCTGAGATGGCACTACTGTGTGCCTTGAGTAGGTTACTGCATCACTCTATCAGGCCAGCATTTTTAGGTGGTGTAGTATGTGATATGATCAGCAGATTCCCCGTCAAGTGCTCACCAACTCAACTCTTTGGCAGTAAAGTATGTCCCATGTACTGATGCCATGTTATGTGAAATCCTGTGCCAATGGATTAGATACTCTACAAGCCTCCAATAGTGATGCTGGCTGTGATCCTGTTGGCATGACAGGCAAATCCATATCGGGAATATGTGTATATTCATGTCAAAATAAAGTGCTGCCTCCTATTCACAACAGCAAAGACAAGGAATCAACCTAAATGCACACCAATGATAGAACTAGATAAAGAAAATGTTGTACATATACACCATGGAATACTATGCAGTCATAAAAGGGACCAAGATCATGTCCTTTGCAGGGACATGGATGGAGTTGGAAGCCATTATCCTTGCTTGGCAGACTAACACAGGAACAGAAAACCAAACACTGCATGTTCTCACTTATAAGGGGGAGCTGAATGATGAGAACACAGGGACACATGGGGGGGAACAACACACACTGGGGTCTGTCAGAGGTGAGTGGGGAGGAAGAGAGCATCAGGAAGAATAGCTAATGAATGCTGGACTTAATACCTAAGTGATGGGATGATCTGTGCAGCAAGCCACCGTGGCACACATTTACCTGTGTAACAAACCTGCGCATCCTGCACGCGTAACCCAGAACTTAAAATAAAAGTTGAAGGAAAAATAAATAAATAAAGTGCTGCCTCTTCCAAAGTAGAAGAGATCCAATATAGTCAACTTGCCACCAAGTGGCCAGTTGTTCTCCTTGAGGATGGTGTTGAATCTGTTGTTCTCTGTTGCTAGCAGGTTGGTCATTAGACAGTGACAGTAGATAAATCAGCCTTGGGTGTTCATGCTGCTGTGCCCATGGGCAGCCTCCAACCCTGCCGGCATGATTCACATTCATTGGTCCATTTTGCCAACACAGGAGTGGCCAATAATAGATCCTTTCAGCATACTTGGTTCCGTAATATCTGTCCTGTGGTAGAATGTGCTCCAATAGGCATAAAAAATGTGATATAAAAATCTTCACACTTCAGGCCTGCTTCCATATGTCTATCTTCATGCCCCTAGCCCATACCTCCTTGTCCCAATCTTCCAATCCTTTTTTTTTTTTTGAGACAGAATCTTGCTCTGTCACCCAGGCTGGAGTGCAGTGGCACGATCTCGGCTCGCTGCAAACTCCACCTCCTGGGTTCAAGCGATTCCCCTGTCTCAGCTTCCCGAGTCACTGGGATTACAGGAACTGCCACCACACCCAGCTAATTTTTGTATTTTTAGTAGGGACAGGGTTTCACCATGTTGTCCAGGCTGGTCTCGAACTCCTGATCTCAAGCGATCCTCCCACCTCGGCCTCCCAAAGTGCTGGGATTACAGGCATGAGCCATTGCACCCAGCCCCAGTCTTGTTATATCCAAATTCCTACTTAGCCAGCCTACCCACTCCCCATAACTCATGAGTCCACATATATTCTAGCCTTGGAACACTTGTTTTTACACACAAAATGGATGACTAGGTGGGCTTCCTTAGCTCTTCCCACTATGAACATTTTCTCCCATTTCAATCTCACCCTGAGTGGAGCTATAGTTCAGCTACCAAACATACCCACAACTAAGCCAACCCATCCATGAATCACAATCAGGTTTTTTTCTTCTTTCATCAACAGATCATAAGGAATACCATGTGTAGCCACATATGTGAGCTGAGGAAAAGGTTCTGGTGTAACTGTGGCAGAGGTCATGAGACCTGGGCCACCTGATAGTGCAGCTTGCTTGTGCCTTTTGGTCCTGTTTGTGTACAATTCTAGATATATCACTTCCATCATAAGAAAGCCAGGCCCTCAGAAAGCCAGGCCCTCCTGACCTTATGACTTGGTGGCTCTGAACAAACTTAGCTCATGATGGCCAATCCCAAATGCATGCTAACTTAATGTCTGATGATCAAGCATTCCAGCCCTATGGGGAGCATTAACACTTTATGAGCTGTTTTTCAAATGGTATGTAATTCTCTGTTACAGATAATACAGCCTTGCCCAGGAATTCCAGGTATCTATGTTGTGATTCTCTCACTGAACTAATTCCTTTCCTTTCACCTTCCTTCCTTTCTTCCTTCCTTCCTTCCTTCTTGATACATAATATTTGTACATATTCATGTGGTAGATGTGATATTTTGATATATGCATATAATGTGTAATGATCAAATCAGGCTATTTAGGGTATCCTGATTTAGTATTTAGGATTACCTTGAACATTTATCATTTCTTTGTGTTGGAGACATTTCAAATCTCTTCTAGCTATTTTGAAATACACAATACATCATTAACTATAGTCAGTGTCAGGCCTCTGAGCCCAAGCCAAGCCATCACATCCCCTGTGACCTGCACATATACACCCAGATGGCCTGAAGTAACTGAAGAATCACAAAAGAAGTGAATATGCCCTGCCCCACCTTAACTGATGACATTCCACCACAAAAGAAGTGTAAATGGCCGGTCCTTGCCTTAACTGATGACATTACCTTGTGAAAGTCCTTTTCCTGGATCATCCTGGCTCAAAAAGCACCCCCATTGAGCACCTTGCGACCCCTACTCCTTCCCGCCAGAGAACAAACCCCCTTTGACTGTAATTTTCCTTTACCTACCCAAATCCTATAAAAACAGCCCCACCCTTATCTCCCTGGGCTGACTCTCTTTTCGGACTCAGCCCACCTGCACCCAGGTGAAATAAACAGCCATGTTGCTCACACAAAGCCTGTTTGGTGGTCTCTTCACACGGACGCGCATGAAATTTGGTGCTGTGACTCGGATCGGGGGACCTCCCTTGGGAGATCAATCCTCCGTCCTCCTGCTCTTTGCTCCATGAGAAAGATCCACCTACGACCTCAGGTCCTCAGACCGACCAGCCCAAGGAACATCTCACCAATTTTAAATCAGGTAAGTGGCCTCTTCTTACTCTCTTCTCCAACCTCTCTCACTGTCCCTCAACCACTTTCTCCTTTCCACTCTTCAATCTCTCCCTTCTCTTAATTTCAATTCCTTTCATTTTCTGGGAGAGACAAAGGAGACGCATTTTATCCGTGGATCCAAAACTCCGGCACCGGTCAGGGACTGGGAAGGCAGCCTTCCCTTGGTGTTTAATCATTGCAGGGACACCTCTCTGATTATACACCCACGTTTCAAGGGTGTCAGACAACGCAGGGATGCCTGCCTTGGTCCTTCACCCTTAGCGGCAAGTCCTGCTTTTCTGGGGAAGGGGCAAGTACCCCTCAACCCCTTCTCTCCTTGTCTCTACCCCTTCTCTGCTTTCCTGGGGGAGGGGAAAGTACCCCTCAACCCCTTCCCCTTCACCCTTAGCGGCAAGTCCCTCTTTCCTGGGGCAGGGGCAAGTATCCCTCAACCCCTTCTCCTTCACCCTTAGTGGCAAGTCCCGCTTTCCTGGTGCAGGGGCAAGTACCCCTCAACCCCTTCTCCTTCACCCTTAGTGGCAAGTCCCACTTTCCTGGGGCAGGGGCAAGTACCCCTCAACCCCTTCTCCTTCACCCTTAGCAGCAAGTACCGCTTTCCTAGGGGGCAAGAACCCCCCAATCGCTTATTTCCGCACCCCAACCTCTTATCTCTGTGCCCCAATCCCTTATCCCTTATTTCTGCATCCTGACCTCTTATCTCTGTGCCCCAATCCCTTATTTCCATGCCCCAACCCCTTCTCTGCTTTCCTGGAGGGCAAGAACCCCCCACCCCTTCTCCGTGTCTCTGCTCTTTTCTCTGGGCTTGCCTCCTTCACTATGGGCAAGCTTCCACCTTCCATTCCTCCTCCTTCTGCCTTAGCCTGTGTTCTCAAAAACTTAAAACCTCTTCAACTCACACCTGACCTAAAACCTAAATGCCTTATTTTCTTCTGCAATGCTGCTTGACCCCAATACAAACTCGACAGTAGTTCCAAACAGCCAGAAAATGGCACTTTGAATTTTTCCATCCTGCAAAATCTAAATAATTCTTGTCGTAAAATAGGCAAACGGTCTGAGGTGCCTGACGTCCAGGCATTCTTTTACACATCAGTCCCTTCCTAGTCTCTGTGCCCAGTGCAACTCATCCCAAATCTTCCTTCTTTCCCTCCCGCCTCTCCCCTCAGTACCAACCCCAAGCGTCGCTGAGTCTTTCTAATCTTCCTTTTCTACAGACCCATCTGACCTCTCCCTTCCTCCCCAGGCTGCTCATCGCCAGGCCGAGCTAGGTCCCAATTCTTCCTCAGCCTCCGCTCCTCCACCCTATAATCTTTTTATCACCTCCCCTCCTCACACCTGGTCCGGCTTACAGTTTTGTTCCGTGACTAGCCCTCCCCCACCTGCCCAGCAGTTTACTCTTAAAAAGGTGGCTGGAGCCAAAGGCATAGTCAAGGTTAATGCTCCTTTTTCTTTATCCCAAATCAGATAGCGTTTAGGCTTTTTCATCAAATATAAAAATCCAGCCCAGTTCATGGCTCGTTTGGCAGCAACCCTGAGACGCTTTACAGCCCTAGACCCTAAAAGGTCAAAAGGCCGTCTTATTCTCAATATACATTTTATTACCCAATCTGCTCCCGACATTAAATAAAACTCCAAAAATTAGAATCTGGCCCTCAAACCCCACAACAGAACTTAATTAACCTCACCTTCAAGGTGTACAATAATAAAAAAAAAAAAAAAAAAAACAGTTGCAATTCCTTGCCTCCACTGTGAGTCAAACCCCAGCCACATCTCCAGCACACAAGAACTTTCAAACCACAGCAGCCAGGCGTTCCTCCAGAACCTCCTCCCCCAGGAGCTTGCTACACGTGCGGGAAATCTGGCCACTGGGCCAAGGAATGCCCGCTGCCTGGGATTCCTCCTAAGCTGCGTCCCATCTGTGTGGGACCCCACTGAAAATCGGACTGTTCAACTCACCTGGCAGCCACTCCCAGAGCCCCTGGAACTCTGGCCCAAGGCTCTCTGACTCCATCCCAGATCTTCTCAGCTTAGCGGCTGAAGACTGACGCTGCCGGATCGCCTCGGAAGCCCCCAGACCATCACGGATGCCGAGCTTCGGGTAACTCTCACAGTGGAGGGTAAGTCCGTCCCCTTCTTAATCAATACGGAGGCTACCCACTGCACATTACCTTCTTTTCAAGGGCCTGTTTCCCTTGCTTCCATAACTGTTGTGGGTATTGACAGCCAGGCTTCTAAACCTCTTAAAACTCCCCAACTCTGGTGCCAACTTGGACAACACTCTTTTTTAGTTATCCCCACCTGCCAGTTCCTTATTAGGCCGAGATATTTTAACCAGATTAACTGCTTTCCTGACTATTCCTGGACTACAGCTACATCTCATTGCCACCCTTCTCCCCAACCCAAAGCCTCCTTCGCGTCTTCCTCTCATATCCCCCCACTTTAACCCACAAGTATGAGACATCTGTACTCCTTCCCTGGCAACCGATCACATGCCCATTACCATCCCATTAAAACCTAATCACCCTTACCCTGCTCAACGCCAATATCCCATCCCACAGCACGCTTTAAAAGGATTAAAGCCTGCTATCACTCGCCTGCTACAGCATGGGCTTCTAAAACCTATAAACTCTCCTTACCATTCCCCCATTTTACCTGTCCTAAAACCAGACAAGGCTTACAAGTTAGTTCAGGATCTGCGCCTTATCAACCAAATTGTTTTGCCTATCCACCCCATGGTGCCAAACCCATATACTCTCCTATCCTCAATACCTCCCTCTACTACCCATTATTCTGTTCTAGATCTCAAACATGCTTTCTTTACTATTCCTTTGCACCCTTCATCCCAGTCTCTCTTTGCTTTCACTTAGACTGACCCTGACACCCATTAGGCTCAGCAAATTACCTGGGCTGTACTGCCGCAGAGCTTCACAGACAGCCCCCATTACTTCAGCCAAGCCCAAATTTCATCCTCATCTGTTACCTATCTCGGCATAATTCTCATAAAAACACACGTGCTCTCCCTGCTGATCGTGTCCGATTAATCTCCCAAACCTCAATCCCTTACAAAACAACAACTCCTTTCCTTCCTAGGCCTGCTTAGTGCGGTCAGAATTCTTACACAAGAGCCAGGACCGCACCCTGTAGCCTTTCTGTCCAAACAACTTGACATTACTGTTTTAGCCTAGCCCTCATGTCTGCGTGCAGCAGCTGCCGCTGCTTTAATACTTTTAGAGGCCCTCAAAATAAGTAGAGGCCTTTCCTACAGGGTCTGAGAAGGCCACCGCAGTCATTTCTTCCCTTCTGTTAGACATAATTCCTCAGTTTAGCCTTCCCACCTCTATACAGTCTGATAACAGACCAGCTTTTATTAGTCAAATCAGCCAAGCATATTTTCAGGCTCTTAGTATTCAGTGACAGACTAATGGTCTATTAGAAACACACCTCACCAAGCTCAGCAACCAACTTAAAAAGGACTGGACAATACATTTACCACTTTCACTTCTCAGAATTCAGGCTTGTCCTCGGAATGCTACAAGGTACAGCCCATTTGAGCTCGTTTGTATTAGGCCCCAGTCTCATTCCAGACACTGGACCAACTTAGACTGTGCCCCAAAAAACTTGTCATCCCTACTATCTTCTGTCTAGCCATACTCCTATTCACCGTTCTCAACTACTCATACATGCCCTGCTCTTGTTTACACTGCCGGTTTACACTGTTTCTCCAAGCCATCACAGCTATCTCCTGGTGCTATCCCCAAACTGCCACTCTTAACTCTTGAAGTAAATAAATAATCTTTGCTGGCAGGACTATGCTGAATCTCCTTAGGTACTCTCTAATCAGATGTTCTAGGTCCTCCCAATTCTTAGACCATTTATACCTGTTTTTCCCCTTCTCTTATTTCATTTAGTTTTTCAATTCATATAAAACCGTATCCAGGCCATCACCAATCATTCTATACGACAAATGTTTCTTCTAACATACCCACAATATCACCCCTTACCACAAGACCTCCCTTCAGCTTAATCTCTCCCACTCTAGGTTCCCACACAGCCCCTAATCCCGCTTGAAGCGGCCCTGAGAAACATCCCCCATTCTCTCTCCATACCACCCCCCAAAAATTTTCACTGCCCCAACACTTCAACACTATTTTGTTTTATTTTTCTTATTAATATAAGAAGGCAGGAATGTCAGGCCTCTGAGCCCAAACCAAGCCATCACATCCCCTGTGACCTGCACGTATACACCCAGATGGCCTGAAGTAACTGAAGAATCACAAAAGAAGTGAATATGCCCTGCCCCACCTTAACTGATGATATTCCACCACAAAAGAAGTGTAAATGGCCGGTCCTTGCCTTAACTGATGACATTACCTTGTGAAAGTGCTTTTCCTGGCTCATCCTGGTTCAAAAAGCACCCCCACTGAGCACCTTGTGACCCCTACTCCTTCTCGCCAGAGAACAAACCCTCTTTGACTGTAATTTTCCTTTACCTACCCAAATCCTATAAAACAGCCCCACCCTTATCTCCCTGGGCTGACTCTCTTTTCAGACTCAGCCCGCCTGCACCCAGGTGAAATAAACAGCCATGTTGCTCACACAAAGCCTGTTTGGTGGTCTTTTCACACGGATGCGCATGAAAGTCAGTCTACTATGCTATGGAACACTAGAACTTATTATTTCTATCCAGCTAATGTTTGTACCCCTTAACCAACCCCTCTTCATCCCTACACACTCCCTCCCCCACGCCACACACACACACCCTTCTCATTCTCTGGTAACTATCATTTAACTGTTTACCTCCTTGAACTCAATTCCTTCTTGCACCACCTGCCACGGAAATTTTGGCATTTCTACCTAACTTAGTGTACCCTCTTCCCATGAAGAAATTTCCTTTCCTGCCTTGCTCTTCTATTTTTGTTTATTCATTAAATACTTACTGAGTTCTTAATACATGCCAGGCACTGTGCTAGGTGTTTCAGGTTCAAAGAATAGGGCCCAGTACCTACTGTCAATAGCTTACAAGCTAGTTGAAAATGTGTGTGTTTAATCTAGATAAGATACATTCAATGTGTCACTTAACAACAGGAACATATTCTGAGACATGCATCTTTAGGCGATTTTGTCATTGTGCAAACACCATAGAGCATACATCTGCAAACCTTGATGGTATAGCCTACTACACACCTAAGCTATATGGTATGGCCTATTACTCCCAGGCTACAAACCTGTACTGCATGTTACTGTACTGAATACTGTAGACAACTGTAACACAATGGTAAGTATTTGTGTATTTAAATGTATCTAAACTTGGAAAAAGTTATGTGTTGAGCCATGATGTTATGAAAGCTATGTCAACTAGGCAACAGGAATTTTTCAGCTCCCTTATAATCTTATGGGACCAATGTTGCATATGTGGTTTGTCAATGACTGAAATATCATTATGTGGTGTGTGACTGTAGTTGAAAATGAAAGCAGAGGGCATAAGGTTATGTTTTATACTTCTGTGTGATCCACTGCACATAGCATGCGGAAAGAATAAACGAATAAATAGGAAATCAAATGAAGGAATGTGAAACCTAACTAACCTACTGAGACAACAGCACCATGTCCATAAGGCACTTCTAACCTTATGGGTGCAGCTCTCTGTAGCTCTCTGTGTTTTCCAGCTCATCTTTGGCTTTTATCTTGGGAGACATCTGGTTTCACAACATGTCTTCATGGGACAATCAGGCACTATGGTTGCCCTCTATCTCTGTCATGGTATGTGAAGCGGGATGGGTAGAGAGTTCCAGATGTGAGCCTCTGGATTCTTTGCAAATACTGTTCCCTTTTTCTGGGTTATTCAAGAAAAACAATTGTCTTTTCCTTTTAAAATTACCAACACCCTGCTCACAGCATCACCATCAAGCTTTGAGAGACAGAGCAGCTAAAAACAACTCACAGCAAATGGCCACGGATGAGTCAGAAACACTTAAAAGCTGTGATCAGGGGCCAGTTCAGTGCATAGTGCTCCATGGTTAGGCAAGCAGGAGTCACCTCCAGGAAGGCTAACAATTATTCCCATCCCCTTGAATGCTAAGCACCACCCCCCAAGCACCTGGCTTCTCGTTAATTTACCTGTGACATGTTGCTACACTTAATTGCATTTGACAATTAGTAACATTTCAACACCTCTTTTAATGGAACAATTAAAACAGTGCTTGTCTCAGTTGCAAGAAAATATATGAGCTGATTTGTCAGAGGAAAAGAAAAAAAAGACCAAACATAAACCTCCAGTGATAATTCAGTTATAGACAGCTTTGAGGTAAGCCCCTTCCCTTTTGCATTTTCCAAGAATTGTGTGAAACACGTTTTCCTGTTTGTTTGTTGCTTGGTTTCCCTGAATGAGCATTTCTCACCAGACAGCTCCTGGCTGTCTGTACAGCCACGTGATATTAATTACAAGGAAGAATGGATGCTAAGCAGTTGCTGTTACTCATTTCTCACTCGTGTTGTTGCATTGATTGCTTGGGAAAGCAGATGCCCCAAAGGCAGCTCTTCCACACAATCAATGCGAGCCCTGGGGAGAGCCGTGAAGTCTTTGAGTCTTTGTCCTAGCTCCCATTTCTCTCCAAGTAACAGACATGAGAGAAAGTGTGGCCTCCTTATTCTCCTTGGGGTCCCTGAAAGAAACTTAAATAATTCTTATTTTTATTATCCTCCCCTCCCCTATTAGTAACAGAAAAATTATGCTGCTCTGTTATTGCAAACGCTTACCTCACAGCAATAGTTTACAAGTCTTTGGACTCATGAATAACTCAATATTACCATTGTAGATAAGGCTGCAAGGGGTGTGTGCTTGAAAACTCATCTAATAAAAGCTGTGAGGGGCATAGAATTAAATATGTCATTTGCAATGCGTTGATGCATTTCATTTTCTGAAACAATCATTTAGCAGAGTAGATGGAAGCAATCACTGAAATGGTTTCTGTGTTAGAAAAAGTCCCAAGAATATGGTTGAAGATTCTGTCATTGCCCAGGGCCCACTAAACTCAGGGCAGGTACCTTGGTCCCCATGTTCCATACCAAACCACATTCACAGCTTACTGCTATTGTGGTTCTAGATGACCTGGAGAGTTGCTACTCCCTAAAGTCATCTGTGCTCTCCCACCACCGCTTGACTCCTGTGCTGTTCCTCCTGCCTGCAATGCCCTTCTCTGCTTATCCAAAACCCACCCGTTTTTCAGGATACAGCTCACACATTCATTCCCCAAGAAGCTTCCTAATTGCCTCAACCATTCTCTCTGCCTCACCATACTTGGATGCTTCCTGTATCACTCATCATATATTACTTTGTCTTACAGATACTTGGACCATTGACTTATGCCTGCATAGACTGTCAACTCCTCTGAGGACAGGAATCCTTTAAATAACCCATACGCTCCAGTGTAGTATACACTTATTTTTAACTGTTGGGTATCCTTTAATAAGTATTTGTCAAATTGAATTGTACTGAATTTTCAGATATTGCAACAGACTTTTAAAAAATTACATTGGTTTGATTGATAATTGCCTTTTTAACCACCTCCACCCCCACAAAAAACTGCCTCTTCCAGTGAAAGCCTAGAAAAGGCAAGGAGAGCATTTCTGCTCCTCCTGCTTCCACTTTAACCCCCTCAATCAGCTGAGGTTGGTGAATCATCCACTCCAGAGTGGTAGGCATTTGTAGCCTGAACACTGTCACATGTCCCCCAAGGGAGAGATACAATCAGAAGAGCAATAATGACTTTCTGCGAGCTGGGATGAATGACCTTATCCCCCAGGTCACCAGGCAACCATCTTCTGAAATCTGCCACAGATTTATCACAATCCTTTTTCTTTCCACACTGACATTATTCCCTCTTCCTTTGCCCCACACACTCCAGCTTGCATCCAAGGGTTCTCTGATTGAATTGTCTGAGGATGTAAACAGAACTTTCATATATCCCATCCCTCTCCTGGGTCAGGAGGGAAAGCAGTTGTTTTTCCCAAAATATAGGCTTAGTTACCTATTGGGTTGAACATTCTCAACACCCTCACCTCCCCAACACATACACAAGCATGCCCACATGCACACACAAAGGGCCAACTGCACACGTTAATGCCACATCTTGCTAATTGCGTTACCCTTGCTGGTTATTATTAAGGTCTTTCTTTCAGGATGGAGAAAACCAACCACATAATGATCAAGGAGACAAATGGAGCATATCACTGGAGCGACTGTGCAATGATAATGAGTTACATAAATCAAAGTTGGGTAATTTACCTATCAGACTGAGCAGTGAATAGGGATTTTCAGTAACTGTGATTGTTTGGTGATAGATTTTTTTAATAACTCTTGTATGTAGATGTTCTGGAACTAGAGATTTGTTCCCCAAAGAGAGGCAGCAGAATGCTGTGCAGAACATGGCATGGCATGTCAAGAGACTCTTGAGCTAATTTTAGCTCTGCCACCTTGGGGAAGGAAGCCATTTCTCTTCTCAGGGCTTCTGATTCTTCTATGAAATAGAATGAACTCTGCACTCTCTAAAGGCCTCTTTCTATCGCAGATTGTATGTTGTCCACACTTGCTTTGTTCCAGCAAAGTGGAAGGGACTCCTTCCTGCCTTCCACTTTGCAGAGAGAACTGGGCTGGGGTACCAATAAGAGTCAGCCAGTTGTCTGCCTACCCACCGATGGGGTTCCCCATGTCCTCTTGTCCTTCACCAAATAGAGAAATATCAGTTGTTCCTCACTGTGAACACTGCTTCAACCTCAGACTCTAAACTAGATCAAGGGCTGGGATCAGCCTCTTCCTCTTTTTACACTGGATTAAATGGTTTGCACACATAACAGGGTGCTGTCACATCCAGTCCTTTCCCTCAAATTGGAGCACAATCAGTTTGTATTGTTAAACCCTTTTGGTTTTTTTGGTGTTTTGTGAGTTAATACTTCAGAAGTTTGAGAAATAAGTTATTATCTTTTGGAACCATAGGGTTAATAATTCATTTTGTTCCCATTTCCCAATTGAATAAACCTCAGGAAATGGGATGTCCCTTGAGTCAGACCCAGACTCAGGCAGCAGAAGCCTCGGTGAGATTGATAGACACAAGGTGAGCTTGAGCCCAGGGTTGCTTCCAGGGGTCATGACAGGGATTATGTGTATGTGTGTCTACATATATTTGTGCATCTTCATATATGTGTATATGTATACATATGTGTATCTGTATCTGTACGTGTATGTGTGTATGAGTGTGTGTGTGTGTGTGCACAAAATGTATTGTTGTTGTCTCCTGGTTTACGTCCCTGAATCAAGTGATGGTTATATTTAAGATAAAGAGGGGGAAGAGGCCAAAAACTCACCCTTTTCCCAAACCACTAGTCTTTGCCTCCTTCTACAAATAAGGATCCCTTCACTTTCACCACAGGGAGAAAATAACAATAATCTCTGCATGGAAAGAGATTCGCCAAGCATGAAGCACGTTGGCACTGGCTCCTCTAGAAATGAACAGATAAACAAACAAATGGGAGCTTGGAAGGAAGAGATAGTTTATGAATAAAACAATGTTTTATTAAGTTGCTATTAAATTTCAATTGAACAGTGCCTGGGATACATAGACGCAGACATATTCCTGAAACTAATTGGTTTTCCACATCTGCCTTGCTTCCTAATTGGACTAATTACTGCACTGTAGGATCATGTTCGCCGTACTACAGAAAGCAAGAAACCTTGATTTACAGTGAAAGGAGCAGCAATTAGAGGGAATTAATTCATAAAGCAACACCTAAATAAATCATATTATGAGAAGACAGAAATGTAATTATTGTGACTGGTGGGTCCCTGGCGGGTGAACATCAAACTTAAACCTCAAACCAAGCTGCTAAATTCTCCCCAGATCAGTGTAGCATCTCCTATTTCATTGAGCATGTGCTACCTATTCTTTAAGACCTAATTGAGGCGCTGTGTCAAAAACAATATGGCCCAACACATCTTCTCTCCAGTGACGGAGGAAAAAACATCAAGTTCTCACTACCTCGTATTTGTCCTTTGTCAGAATTAAATATGAGCTCACTATAATGTGGATAATGTGTTATGGCTGCAGTTTCAAAATGAGAGCCTTTGCAAACTTAAGTGTCATTATGAATCTTCTCTCGACATCTAGTGGCATTTTGGGGGTTGTAGCTAAGAGAGCTTATTAGTACAAATAGCATGTTAAACCCCAGCGTCTCAGTAATTCATTTCCCCTCGCTCTGAGGGAACAGGCTAAGGTCCTGCTTGGCTGTAAGGGGCCTGAAGACCCCACTGTATTCACTGTCATCTTTCCCCTTTGACGGTGAAGATCCTCTTCAGATCAAGAAACTTTGTTGCTTTTATTTTTGGGTTCGGGTTTGGGTTTTTTGTTTTTGGTTTTGGCTTTTCTGGTCCTTCTTTCTGTCATTCACATTATATCCGAGAAGAACTTGTGAAGAGCCTCCAGAGTAAATCCTCTGAGTCTCAGTTTCCTCATCTGCTTTGGTTTGAATGTACGTGTCCCCTCAAAGTTTATATGCTGAAATGTAACCTCCAAGATGATGGTATTAGGACATGAGATGAGGCCTTTGGAAAGTGATTACAGCATGAAGGTGGAGCCCTCGTGACTGGAAATAGTGCCTTTATAAAAGAAACCTCAGAGCACTAGACAGCTAGCCCTTTCTTTCTACTGTGTGACAACACAGCAAAAAGGTGCCATCTGTGAACCAGAAAGCAGGCCCCCACCAAACACTGAGCATGCTGGCATCTTGATCTTGGACTTCCAGCCTCCAGAACTGTGAGAAATAAATTTCTGTTGTTTATAAGCCACCCAGTTTATGGTTTTTGTTATAGCTTCACAGACTAAAACACTATCCATTAAATTTAGGGAAGTGGACTTGGTTGTTCTAATGACCTCTTCTATTTTGACATGCTAGGACTCCCATCCAGTAATCACCAAGTACTTTGACAATTTAACACCTTCAGTTCTGGTCTTTAACAACTTTCTTCTCTATACCATAGAGATATGAGTTGAAAAGGAATGATAGAAGCTAGGAGAGGAAAGGGAGTTAAGGAATTAAGAAAGATAGGCCAGTGTGGTGGCTCATGTCTGTAGTTCCAAAACCTTGGGAAGCCAACTCAGGCAGATTGCTTAAGGCTAGGAGTTCAAAACCAGCCTGGGAAACATGGCAAAACTCCATCTCTACAAAAACATACAAAAATTAGCCAGGCATGGTGGTGTGTGCCTGTAGTCCCAGCTACCTGGGAGGCTGAGGTAGGAGGATTGCTTTAGTTTAGAGTTTAACTTTGAAGCAAGGATGATAATAGTCTTTCCTAAAACTGACCCCTTCTGGGGACTGAAACTGCCTTTGTAAGATTAATGAAAGGCCACAAGGTTAGGATTAAAGCAGGGACCTGAATTCTGCTAAGCTGTAGGCATAGTTAAACAATAACCAGCCATTGTCCCTAGCTTGCTTTTCTTTCTTTCTTTCTTTCTTTCTTTTTTTTTGAAATGGAATCTCACTCTGTTTCCCAGGCTGGAGTGCAGCAGTAGCACAATCTCTGCTCACTGCAGCCTCCACCTCCTGGGCTCAATGATTCTCCTGTCAGCCTCCCAAGTAGCTGGCATTACAGATGTCCACCACCATGCCTAGCTAATTTTTTTATTTTTAGTAGAGACAGTCTTTCACCATGTTGGCCAGGCTGGTTTTGAACTCCCGACCTAAAATGATCTGCCCACCTCGGCCTCCCAAAGCATTGGGATTACAGGTGTGAGCCAGTGTGCCTGACCCCTAGCTTGCTTTCTTATAATTCCTTACTGCTCAGGAGTCATGTAGCAAAAGATCATGAGATCTGAAACTTCCCTACTTGCTTCTATAGATTACATCACTAATGTAAAGCCTAAGATTGATCTTTGAGATATTTTTCAGATGTTTGCACTCTGATGACCAACTGACATCACCCCAACCCATGACTTATACCAAGGAACTGACTCAATGGTTTTATGACCTCTACCTAGAAACTGATGATAATTTCATCCCCAACCAATCAGCAGCACACATTCCTGAGCCCCCTACCTGCCAAATTATCCTTAAAAATCCTAGTCTCTGAGATCTCAGGGAGGCAGAGTTGAGAAATATCTCTCATCCTTTCCAGTTGGCTGCTTTGCAATAAGAAAACACTTTCTTTACTGCAACACCACTGTCTCAGGGTATTGGCTTTTCTGTGCCACAGATAAGAAGAACCTTTCCACTGGGGAGTCACACACATGCAAAAGAATGTAAGTATTTCACAAATAAACCAGTGGCTTCCAAAAGCATTTAAATTACCCAACTCTAGATATTACAAGAATCTGTGATTATTCAAAACTTGCAGAAACTATAATGTCACATTATTATAAAATAAAAGGAATCAGTGTATTTGGAGAGTACCTTTAAACAACCAGCTGCTTAAAAAAGAGAGATTTTTTAAAAAATACAGCAAACTAAGGCAATTCAGTAACCATGTATAGATAAAGGCTTCTAACAAACAGAAAAAAGAATGCTTAAACATCTGAAAAATTGAATTTGAAACTGCCAAATTCAATTTTGGCTCTATCCATTCCCTAGAAAATCTGTTCAGTAAGAGAAAATCCTAGGTGAATTAATGAGGACAGAGATGCTTGAACAAACAAATGTTATTGAGTATCTATTAGGCACCGCACCCAGCTGGAAGTAGAAAGGAGAAGGGATCAGAGTGGAGGCAGGGTGTGATAGGGAGAAATAAACCTAGAAAGCTCTGTAGAGGAAGAAAAAACATTTTCCCTCTACCCATCTCAGGTTCTCCAGCTATGGTCCGTAAATGGAACCAACTAAAGACAGATTAACAAGAGAAAAATGTAGGAGAGGAAAAATAATGTTCTCTCTACTCTTCATAACTCTTAATTGGAAGAGACTCCTGTAACAAAAGACAGATTACAGGAGAAAAACAAACAGAAGTTTAAAAACATGTATAGTTCATGTACATACAGGAAATATCCAGAGAAATCAGCAAATCTCAAACAGCTATCCTGGAATTCAGGCTTAAATACCATCATTTGCTGAAACAAAGCAAGAAGGGTATGGGGAGGGCATATTATGATGATAATTATTATAATGATGAGAAAAAGCATGGGCAAGGGTTAAGTTCATTATGCAGATTTAAGTCTGTGCCTTCTCCATTAGCAAAAGGCTCTCATGATTTAGAGTCATTCTTCTATTCCTGGTACAGAGAAGGAGACACCCTTACAAATGGATATTTCCTTAATAGATTTACATTTCCCTTACAAAAGGGCAACTTCTACTTTGTTTCCAAGACTTCTCCTGTTTCTGCAGCTTCTCAGAATAATCAGCTCAAAATAATCCTTATGCCAAAGAGGCATATTTTAAGGTGGTATTTTCTGGTTTCTTACAAAAACAAAAAAATGTATTAGCATTTGTTTGATGCATACACATGGGAGTAGCCAAAAAATGATTAACTAAAAGTGATGGTTAGAATTTGAACTTATGTAACATCTTAATAAAAGGAAAATAAAAATTTAAGGAAATGACAAGACAAAGAAAAAGGACTTTGACTTTCTAGGATGGCAAATTGTAGCAAGGAAAACATATAACAGAAAATAAGGTCTAGTTAATAAAGTTTGCTATGTAGATTCTTCTGGTGCCATCTCCAGGCTGATAGGGTCTAAAGTTTTTTCCAATGATTAACTTTCATCCTTTTTAGTAGAGAGGGGAGAAAGAACACCTTTACAAATTCATGTCCTGATTTTAGGCAAATACGGAGAGAGCAAAGTGTTTTTCTTGATTGTCTTCTTCTCAATTGCTTTAGTTCAAAATAATCTTTTTGAGTAAGTGGCATATTTTGGAGTGGCATATTCTGCTACTCCATAGCTCACTGTTTAGTGAAAGGAGACAATCACAACACAACTGACCATCTATAGACACTTAGGTAAGAACTGCAGTTATGATACTTCTAGTTTCTTAACTGACAGTGGAGCTAAATATTTGAAATCTTGTCTATCCCTGGGTTAGCTCTACTTAGCCTTGAGTCCTGTGAGTTGAGAAGAGGAAAGAGTTCACCAAAGGGATGAGTAGAATATCCACAGTCACTGTGAGTGGGGAAAGGGAGTATTCCAAGTAGAAGGTGCAGTATGTGTACCCAAAAGGTCAACATGCAAGTTCCTTATACTGTTGAGACACCATCACTCAGCAAGATGGGCATAGAATATTAAAGTAAGAGAACGGGAAAGAGGAAGCCAGATTGCAGATTGCCTAAGGTGCTGTGTAAGGGCATCAGGATTTAGTCTACATATAGATGATGATTAAACTTATGATCACCTGTGGCTAATCATATTTTCCAAAATTGGCCACAGTAATATTTTCAAGTCTCACATGCTCTTCTAGAACTTTGCCACTCCCCTTCAAGAGATGGAGTTCATTCTCTTCTCCCTGAATCTGGGCAGACTGTAACTGATCAGACCAATAGAATAGCAGCAGTGATATTCCATGACTTTGAGGCTAGGCCATAAAAAGCCTATATCCCCCCAATCTCTATCTCCCTATCTCTCTCTCTCTCTCTCTCTCTCTCTCTCTCTCTCTCTCTCTCTTCTCTCTCTCTCCCTCTCCCTCTTTATCTCAATCTCCCAACCACTGTGATGTAAAAAAGCCCAGGCCACATGCAGAAGCCCCATGTGAGTGTCTTAACCCTCAGCACTAGCTAAGGTCTCAGCCAACAGCCAGTATCAAGAACCATGCATGTGGAATGGGAAGTATTCACATGACTCCAGTTTCCAGCTCTCACGTCTTCCACCTGAGACCCCAGATATTGTGGAGCAGAGGAAATGCCCTGTTGAAATTCCTGACCCATGGACTTCAGGAGCATAGTAAATGATTCTTTGATGACAATACATTTTAGAGTAATTTATTGTGTATCCAGTATACAGTAACTGGAATATGATCTTAATAATAACAGGCTTAATAATAACAGAGCTTTATAGCTTTTCACATTCACTACTCACTTGGTCCCCAATGGGGGACGAATTGTTATTCTCCTAATTTTATAAAAAGGCAAAGTTCCTTGATTAAGAGACAGAGCTAGCAGATGGTAGAGCTTGCATTGAAACCAAAATGTTCTGGCTCCAAATCTTGTTTTCTTTCCACTATACTACTCTCACTGAATAACACTGCATTTTGGTGAATAGGAGATGGGCTCAATTAGATCTGTGATTTAGAACGTGTTTCTAGGCCGAGTGTGGTGGCTCACGCCTGTAATCCCAGCACTTTGGGAGGTTGAGGTGGGTGGATCACGAGATCAGGAGACAGAGACCATACTGGCTAACATGGTGAAACCCTGTCTCTACTAAAAATACAAAAAATCAGCCGGGCTTGGTGGCGGGTGCCTGTAGTCCCAGCTACTAGTGAGGCTGAGGCAGCGGAATAGCATGAACCCGGGAGGCGGGGCTTGCAGTGAGCCGAGATCACACCACTGCACTCCAGCCTGGGCAACACGAGACTCCATCTCAAAAAAAAAAAAAAAAGAAAGAAGGTGATTCTAGGGACAGTGTAGCATGATATGTGTAGTAGTTCTGGGATCAAACTGTCTGGCTTTTTTTTTTTTTTTTTTTGAGACAGTCTTGCTCTGTCACCCAGGCTGGAGTGCAACGGCATGATCTTGGCTCACTGCATCCTCTGCCTCCCAGGTTCAAGAGATTCTCCCACCTCAGCCTCTCAAGTAGCTGGGATTACAGGTGCGTGCCACCATGCCCAGGTAATTTTTGTATTTTTAGTAGAGATAGGGTTTCACCATGTTGGCCAGGCTGGTCTCAAACTCCTGACCTCAGATGATCCACCTGCCTCAGCCTCCCAAAGTGCTGGGATTACAAGCATGAGCCACCTCACTCAGCCCAAATTGTCTGGCTTTAATCCTTAGCTTTGCCTTCTATGAACTGTGTGACTTGGGCAAATTAAGAGATGTGCCTGAGTTTCTTTATTGGCAAATAATTTGGAACAATGCTTGACAACCCAGTGTGCTCAATAGATGTTGCTCATGATTATGGATTAAGTAATTGCTGTAGATCCAGGAAAAGAGGCCCCTGCCCTGGACCCTCCACTTTAGAAGGACCCTCTCTGACCCATCTCCAGTTCTGCTTCTATTCATAGGGCAAAAGTACATGAGCCAAGAAAACATGATCATCCAAGCCTGTGTCCTTCCCTCTAGAGTGAGCTCAGTTCACTCAGAATCCTGAAATTCCCTGCACATATGACTCCAGGCCTGCTTCCGTGGCACAAATCATTATCTTTCCTGGTTCTTCACCCTAAGAGTAGACTGTGCTATTGACATTTTCACCCTAGGCCTAGGGGTGGCCAAAGCTTGGCTGCTTACAGGAGGTGTGGATGAATCTCACACGTGCAAACCCAAAACTCTCACAACTGTCTACACATCCTCTCCTATTATGGGATGGAGTTGCAATGCAAACAAGGGAGTGTGGACAATGGGCCAGGGTCCAGGAGTCAGTACTTCACATGCTACAACATTTCACCATGTAACTCTGGGGAGTCTAAACACTTTAAATTTGAATCTGAGCTTCTAGTTCATTATGAAGGTATATTTCTTAAATCAGAAGGCAAAAATGCAAGTTTCTTTAGCTTGATTTACGAGTTTTAAATATTTAGACATTTAGCATTAGGATCTCCATTCATATTCTCACCCCAGAGCATGTCAATCTTAGGAAAGAGACAAAAGGCAGAGAGACCAGTGGAAGAGCTCTTGCAGGCACTGAGATGACAAAAGGAAAGCCAGATTAGTGGTTAGGAACTTTCAAAGGAGAAACAGAATGGAGACATTTCAGGAGTAGAAGTGATAAGTTCATCTCCTAGTGGGAGAATGGGTTTGGGAATGGCCTCAGTGATGTCTCAGAGTCCTCTACCTGGATGTGTGGATTAGAAAGAAACAGTGGGAAAAGACACAGGTTTTGGGAGAGGAATATAGTACTTTGGTTCTACACATGCTGTGTTTGTGGGGCCAGCAGGCTATCCGCAAGGTGAGGACGGTGGCTTGAGATATAGATTTGGAAAATTGAAGACATGAAGTTAATGTAATCAGGGTGGAAGAAGAAGGCTGAGCAGCAATTGAGAGGAAGAGCCACAAATATGTTGTACCAGTCAGGATAAGCTGAAGTGACAACCCCAAAATCTCAGGAACTAACAACATTAAAGGTCTGTTTCTCACTCATACATGTGCACTGTGGGTCAGCTAGGGCTCTGCCCTTGTGTCTTAGTCCATTTTGTGTTTCTGTAACAGAATACCTGAGAGTGGGTAATTTATAAAGAAAAGAGGCTTATCTAGCTCACAGTTCTACAGGCTGGGAAGTTCATGGTAATGGCACTGGCTTCTGGCAAGAATTTTTCCTGCTGCAACGTAACATGCTGAAAGGTCAAAGGGGTAAGAGAGAGGTACAAAGGGGCCAAATGCAAACGGCATCCTGGGTTTATAACAACTTACATTCTCAGGAGTTAATATATTCCTGAGAGAGGAAGAACACACCCCTGTGAGATGGTATGAATCTCTTCATGAAGGATCCACTCCATGGCCCAAATACCTCCCACTGGGCCCCATGATGTCCCAATGCATCAGCACTGGCAATTAAACTTTAACATGAGTTTTGGTGGAGACAAACTTCACCCAAACTACAGCACCATGCTTTCTCTCCAGGATCCAGGCCAGTGGAAGAGCATGGCTGGTGGTGGGTAACTGAGGAAAAAGGTAGCCTGGTTGCTATGACCTGAATGTGTGTGTCCCCCACCAAATTCATGTGTTGAAATCCCAAGTCCCAGTGGAATGGTATTAGAAGATGGGGGACTTTGGTGAGTGCTCCCTCATGAATGGGATTAGTGTCCTTACAAAAGGAGCCCCAGAGAGCTGCCCCACCCCTTCTACTGTGTGAAGATGCAGCAACAAGTTACTAAGAGGAATAAGCCCTCACCAGACACCAAATCTGCCAGCACCTGGATCTCGGACTTCCTAACCTCCAGAACTGTGAGGAATAACAGTTGTTCATAAGGTATTTTCATTATAGTGCCCTAAACAAAGAGAGTGGCAATCCACACATTGGCTCTTACAGCCCCTTCTTGGAAATGGCATAGGACCCTGTTAGGCAAAGCAAGTCACATGGTAAAAACTGCCATCAGTGGAGCAGGGAGGTACAACCTTTTCCACGGAGAGGCAGTGGTTATTTTTGAATATCCTAGAAAACTAAGTCATCTCATCTTTCTCCCCATCCTTTCCCTGTTCCATAACTGAAGCTATCTAAGATGGGAGTGGGGTTCAGGGCTACTTTTAAAATAACTATAGTAGTTAACCAGATTATTTTGGAGGGAAGAGAAGGATTAAGGTGCCAATGTTCCAAATGAGGACAAATGTACATGCAAATGTATAAAGATGAAAAGAGCATTCATCCAGTCAGTAGGCACTTATTTATCATCTACTAAGTACTGAGTATTGGAAAAAAATCTTTCTACAAACCCAATAAATGAATGTAGGGAAGGAAAAAAAAATCCCCTTACCCTCTTATTTTTAGTGGCTGGTCTTGCAAAATAAACTGACAAAGGCAATTTAACAGGAGAAAAGCACACATGCTTATTTAAAATTAAAAGTTTTATATGGCACAAGAGAGCTTCATAAAGAAGAGAAAAGCCTCCAAAGAAGCAGTTAGGCTTGGAGGCTTTTATGCCATTCAGACAATGAATGATCAATTTGTAGAGAAGTGATAAGACAAAGGAAAGGCATTTCTGGGCTTTTTAGGGATGGTAAACTGTGGGAAGGTAAATATATGGGTGACACTCAATGACAGATAATGGTTACTTTGCGAGGTTTGTTTTTGTAAATTATTTTCAGTGCCATCTCATCTCTGGTGATAATGTTGTCTTCCCCTAACTGGTACAAAAAGTAGGGTGGGTGGAATACCTTCACAAGAAGAATTTATGTTCCACTTTCAGGAAGATAGGGAGAGAGCAGAAAACTCATCCTGTGTCTGCTTTATCTCAATTGCCTCTAGCTCAAAATAATTCATATGCCAGAGTGGCATATTTGGGAGCAGTATATTCTGGTCTGCTACATGAGCTAATACACCCAATACAACTGATGACTTATAGTCATAAGAGAAAATACAAGTTTTATCCAAATTGCTTTATATAAATTATACAAAAGTTTTTATATAATTGCTTTATATATATGAACCACACCTCCCCTTTTCTTCAGTGTGATAGTTGTTACTCCTGTCTATCTTAGTCTGTTTGGATGGCTGTAACAAAATAGCCTAGACTAGGTGTCTTACAAACAACAAAAATGTCTCACAGTTCTGGGGGCTGGGAAGTCCAGATAAAGGCACTGGCAGATCTGGTGTCTTGTGAGGGCCCATTTTCTGGTTCATATGTAGCATCTTCTTACTGTATCCTCACATGTTGGATGGAGTGAGGGGTCTCTCTCAGGTCTCTTTAATAAAATCTCATTCATGAGGGCTCTTCCCCCTGTCCTATTCATCTCCAAGGCTCCACCTCTTAATACTATCATCTTGGGGGTTAGGATTTCAACATATAAATTTGGGAGGAGAGGCTGTTTTGAATGAGCTACTTTGAGCTTCTACATTAACTTAGCTGTTGTTTCCAGCAGTCACCAGAGATGCCAATAACACCGGGAGAAGATCCACCTGCATGAATCTTCTCAAGGCAGGCCTCACCATCAGGAGTCTGATCGCAGGTGCAACTGCAATGACGCGAAAACAATGTGAAGGTTTAAGACTTTTTATTTCTTACAGAACCTGGGGGTGTCGATGGCATGCCTGGAGGCCACATACCAGGGAATGCAGGCAGAGGGAGAGAGAAGGGACCCATGGGCCAGTGTTTTTATAGGGTACAGGGTGTTATCCAAACAGGTTGCCCAAGGGGAGTTGTAATGGGTCAGTTGAACACAAGTGAGCTCTAGTTCCAGGAGGCCACACTGTGACTGAGAGATAATCACATTAAGTTCTTGGGCAAATTGTTTAAATGGTCAGTTTAAAGGAAATGGCAGGAAAATGTTGAGCCCAGCCTGTTAGGCAAGAAAGATGCCTCTAAGTTTTATCTCTGGCCACCAGCTGGAGCCATTTGGGTGGGATATAGTACTAGGAACTGTGTCAAGGATGACTGAACCCTGCTTCTAATATAAGAAAGTTAAACGTATTTTAAAATAGATGCTGAGGCAACATAAAATTATAAACACTTACTACAAACATTCTGACATTCTGATTTACCCCCCAAATTCATTTCCTTCTTGCATGCAAAATACATTTCTTCCATCCGAATAGCCCCCAAAGTCTTAACTCATTCCAGCATCAATGTCTGAATTCCAAAGTCTCATCTAAATGTCATCTCAATATGATATTTAGATGAGATGAGATATGGGTGAGACTTAAGGTATGATTCATTCTGAGCCAATTCCCCATCCCCCTCCAGCTATAAGCCTGTGAAATCAAACTAGTTTTGTACCTACAATATATAATTGTGGAATGGGCATAGGACAGTCATTCCCATTATACAAGGGAGAAATAGCAAAGTAGAAAGAAGTGACATATCTCAAGCAAGTCCAAAATCCAACAAGGCCAAGAACATTCAGTCTTACAGCCCTAAAACAATCTTTGTTGAGTTGCTGGTCTGCCCTCTAAAACCACTAGAGCGGAGGTATGCCTTCTGGACCTACTGAGGTGGCTGTCTTTCCCCTTTGGATTTGAGCAGCCCTGCTCCCATGGCTTTGTGGCATGCAACCCACACTGCACCCCTCAAGGGTTAGAATAATGTGCCTGCAGCTTTCCTAGGCCAGAATGAAGTGCTGATGTCTTTACCAGCCTGGGGTCATGATTCACCTTAATGAATTTGCTGGGCATTGCCCTAGTTCTTTGCAGTAGCCATACCTCCACAGCTGCTCTTTGCCTGGGTCCTTCAGCTTTTGGGGCAACTTTTGGAGTCTGGGTGGAGTCAGTCAAGCCCCTACACCTTTGCAGGGTGCAGCACAAACCATACCAGGCCCCCTGGAGCCACACTTGGGGCAGTTGAGGAGCATAGAAATGGAGTGTGAAGAGCAGAGCCCATGATGAGGCAGCACTAAGCAGGAGGTGTGCTCTGCTTTCCGTTAAAATCGTTCTGCTCTGCAGGCACCTGCACTCTGGGACTGTGATGGGAGGGACAGCCCTGATGATCTCCAAGATACCTTTAGAGTCATTCTTCTATTGTCTTAGACAGTAAGTCCTGGCCTCTATTTAGATGGGTGATTCCTACTAATTTTCTATCCATTTTGGCCACATCTTTCATTTTCTTTCTCAAACAGGCTTTCTCCTTTTTTCCAATATAGATAGGCTGTGAATTTTTGAGATTTTTAAGTTCTGCTGTCATTTTGATTAGTCTTTAAATCATTCCTTTTTTTCCCCTCATGTTTACTATAAGCAATCAAGAGAAACTAGGCCATACCTTCAAGACTGCTTAAAAATAGCTTCAGCTAAGTAAGACCCTCGTCTCTACAAAAAAATTAAAAAAAAAAAATTAGCCACACGTGGTGGCACACACCTGTAATCCTAGCTCCTCAGAAGGCTGAGGCAGGAGGACAACTTGAGCCCAGGCGTGGAGGCTGCAGTGAGCTATCATACCAAAGCACTACAGCCTGGGCAATAGAGTAAGACCCTACCCCAAAAATAAAAATTAAAAAAATAGCTTCAGCTAAATATCCAATTTCATTCTTTACAAATTCTACCTTCCACAAAACACTAGGAGAGGAGCAAAATTCAGCCAAGTTGTTCTTTGCCAGTGTATATAATAGGTCACCTTTCCTTCAGTTTCTAATAACATGTTCCTCATTTCCATCTGAGACCTCATCCAAATGGCCTTTACTGTCCATATTTCTATTAGCATTCTGTTCATAACCTATAAGCTATCCTGTAAGAATGCTGAGGCTTTCTTTATAGCTCTCCTCCTCTCCTGAGCCCTCACCAGAATCACCCTCACTAGCCAATTCACAGCAACTGTAGGCTTTTCTAAATCATGCACTTCAAAACTATTCCAGGCTCTACCCACTTACCTAGTTCCAAACCTGCTTCCACATTTTAGGTATTTGTTACTATAGCACCCCTACTTCTCAATACCAATTTTCTGTCTTAGTCTTTCAAGCTGCTACAACAAAATACCACCAACTGGGTGGTGTTACACATGTCTGTGTGAAAAGACCACCAAAAAGGCTTTGTGTGAGCAATAAAGCTTTTTAATCACCTGGGTGCAGGCAGACTGAGTCTGAAAAAGGAGTCTGCAAAGGGAGATAGGGGTGGGGCAGTTTTATAGGATTTGGGTAGGCAGTGGAAAATTACAGTTAAAGGTGGTTCTTTCTTGTGGGCAGGGGCGGGGGTCACTAGGTGCAGGGTGGGATAATCATGAGACGCATTGTCCAGGGGAGGAATGTCACAAGGTCGATTGATTAGTTAGGGTGGGGCAGGAACAAATCACAATGGTGAAATGTCACCAGTTAAGGCAGGAACTGGCTGTTTCACTTCTTTTGTGGTTCTTCAGTTGCTCCAGGCCATCTGTATGTATACATGCAGGTCACAGGGTTTATGATGGCTTAGCTTGGTCTCAGAGGCCTGACAGGTGGCTTATAAACAGTGGAAATATATTTCTCACAGTTCTGGAGGCTGAGAAGTCCAAGGTCAAGGCAGATTTGGTGTCTGGTGAGAACCCATTTTCCAGAAATAGATTATAGATGGTGCCTTCTCACTATCCTCACATGGTAGAGGGAATAAGGGGTCTCTCTCAAGCCTTTTTTATAAAGGCATTAATCCCATTCATGAGGTCTCCACCCTCATGACCTAATCACTTCTCAAAGATCTTGCTTCCTAATACCATTGCCTTAGGGGTTAGGTTTTCAACCTACGAATGGGATTGGGGGACTCAGACTTTCAGACCATATCACTGTCATTTTACAGAAGAGGAGTGTGAAGTTGGAGGATTTAAGAAACTTCCCAAGGTTATATCACTGACCAGGGCCAGAGCCTGGATTCCATCCATTTCTAATTCTGACCCCCTGTTGAACCATATATCCTTAGCATTCAGAGAACTGCTCAAAGTATGGAAGAAATAAGCATGGAGGGTATAGAACAAAGGCTGGAAAAGAGGGAGCTAGTAAATTGGATACACTAATTCACTTTAGATGGCAAAGTCCCTTTCCAGTGGACTCCTGAAGACAATGATGTTTTAACTTTCAAATGGTAGATGACCAAGCATTGAGGAGAGCAGCTGGACTGACATTGTGAGGTGAGTAAAAGGTGGGAGACAGTGGAGAGTTGTCTTGGTGGAGACATCATATCAGCCTTTGAGGTCCTACCAAGTAACCGTCTTCTGTCCTTGTCTATCCTAATCTCCTAAGCAGGTTCAGACCCTAAGTCATGAAAAACTTTGCAGCACTCTTAAAATACCACATTCTGCTTTCTCTTACATGTGTTGCACCATTATCTCCCTTTGGAGATTGTAAACTTCCTAATGGCTGGGACAGTATCTTACACATCTTTGTTGCTCAATGGTTTGCACTTGGTACCATCTCCGTGTGTCTGCCTGAGTTGAGAATTTTTCCTCAAATAAGTCCCCCTACAGGCAAGGAGAGTTGCCCTTGATTAGAAAAAACTTTAATGGCTATATTTTGAAGAAGGGTTAAGGGGACTTCTCCTGGGAGGAGTGTAATTGGAAAGATGGAAAGATTATTTCCAGAACATTAGGGATTGTAGTATTTGAAGAATCAAAGACTGTCTGCTCTGTCAACTCAAGTATGCTCCTTTGCATTTAAAAGCAATGCCATTTACTTACAAATTATAGTGGCTTTGATGCAAATGAACCACTCCAGGACAGTTTCCTCTCCCCCAGATTAGCTAAGAAATCCTGGGGAAATTGACCAAGGATGCAGAATGCTAAGCCTGACCTAAGGCCTATCAAAATCAAGTTCCTGGTTTAATTATTTATATTGCTGAAATAAGAGGCAATTAGAATCCAGTAAAGTGGCAAGAGGATGCCAGCCCAGGATTTTGCTTTTATTTGTATGGATTCTGGGTCTGGATATAGCAGACAGAGCATACTTGGCCCAGATAATGTGGGGAAATTGCTGAGCGCAGAGGCAGTGTCCTAGGCCAGACCCAACCCAAACTCATAGGAGAATTGCAGTAAATTACTGAACCCCTTTGGCCCTCAGTTTCTCTGTGCAATAGGGAGATCCATTCCTGCCCTGTTTATGAGAGAACTAGTGAGGGAATATTAACATAGTGGCTAGTATTCATCAATTTACAATTTATACAGTGTTTTTGCATCCATTATCTCATTTGATCTCCACAAGACCCTGTGAAGTAGGAATTTTTATCATCTGCATTTTCAGCAGGAAAACTGGGTCTCTTGGAAGTTAAATTGCCCAAGTCACACAATCAATTAGTAATGGTGGCATGCTGCTTCTAACTCCAAATCCCATTAGGCTCTTCTTCTCCCCTTATAGATAGAATAATGATGAGAAGATAAGACATGCCTTGTAATGTTACAGTAGGTAGTTAGGCAGACATGAGCAGGGCAGGAGAGGGTGCTCCCGGCCACCAGGAAGGTCAGCCGACCATCAGGTGATGGTCAGGTTGTTGTTAACTGTCTCTAAAATAATAATTGGTCACAGCCAGCACAAGGGAAAGACAGTCTCCCAATAAATAGAAAACACCTGACACTAGTGATCAGCAGCTGCCTGATAAGATCTCAAGAGTTGGGTGAGTGGGCTCAAGCATGTACAGTAAGAGGCAAAATGGTGAAGTTTAACTGGTATATGACATTTTTCTAGGAACACTTGACTGGCGAGGGAAAAACACTCAAGTGAGCATGCACACAACTTCAGTAAACATACTACCCATGCAGCCCCTCCTGAGTGCTGGCAGGCCATTGCGCATGCAGACAGCCTACCCCAAGGGAAGAATCAGGGGAGAAGAGATGCAATCCCCCCGGAAGCATGCCAACATATAAAACCCCAAGTCAAAACTCAAACCACACAGTTGATCTCTCAAGTTGTCCACTTGGCCCTCTTCTGAGTGTACTTTACTTCCTTTCACTCCTGCTCTAAAACTTCTTAACAAACTTTCACTCCTGCTCTAAAACTTGCCTTGGTCTCTCCCTCTGCCTCATGCCTCTTGGTTGAATTCTTTCTTCTGAAGATGCAAGAATTGAGGTTGTTGCAGACCTGTACAAATTCACTGCTGCTAACAGTAATAACAACCCCATATTAACTTTTTAACAGCCAGGCATGGCTCAAAGAGCTATCCATATGCTAATTCATTTATTCTTCCCAACAACTCATTGAGGTACGCATATTTACCAATGAGGAAACTGAGACACAGAGAAGCCAAGATCACACAGTTAATAGGTAGTGAAGCAGAGATTTAAATTTAGAAAAACTGGTTCTAGAATACACGTTCTTAAGCCCTGGTAATTATTTCAATTATTTTACCTATTTCCTATGGCACAGCAGGAGAATGAACAGGGCTTAGTAGTTACCTGCACAGCACTATTTGAAGGATGAAAGAATATCCGTCTTATCCATCCCCAACCCAGAAAATCTTTCCTATTAACCACTGTGTTATCAGACGTTTTACCATTAAAAAATTAAAGGTCTGGGCTGGGTGCAGTGGCTCATTCCTGTGATCCCAGCACTTTGGGAGGCTGAGGTGGGTGGGTCACCTGAGGTCAGGAGTTCCAGACCAGCTTGGCCAACATGTGAAACCCTGTCTCTACTAAAAATACAAAAATTAGCTGGGCATGATGGTGCATGCCTGCAATCCCAGCTACTCGGGAGGCTGAGATAGGAGAATCACTTGAACCTGGGAAGCGGAGGTTGCAGTGAGCTGAGACCGTGCCACTACACTCCAGTCTGGGTGATAGAGCAAGACTCTGTCTCAAAAAGAAAAACAAAAAAAAACTAAAGGTCCAGACAAAGTTATTAGTTCTCCTGGTTTAAATGCCTACACCCTGCCCTCCCATCCCCGTGTGCATGCATACAGAATGAAGCCTAAACTTCTAGCAGCAAGACCTCCCTGCTCTCATCCCCTCTTTCCTCTTAGCTCCTGCTCCTCTCTGCTTCACACCCTACCTCAAGACCCATCAAACCTGGGCATGTTCCTCGAAAGGGCTGCCGTCTTTCACATACCACATACAAGTGAGTCTTCACGTTTAGTTCTCTCTTCCTTGTTACCTGTTGAACACCTATTTATATAAGTTCTTTGCTTCTCTCTTAGTTGACCTTCAGTGCCCCTCCTCCATGCTCCCATAGCAACCTGGGCATTTTCTTTACATAGGGCATAAGTGAGCAAGTATACTGAGAGCCAACTGAAGGAAAGGGTTATTTTTGCTCATCTCTGTATTATCCAGTTCAGTGCCTGGTACTTAGCAGATATTTGATAAAGTTTCCCTAGGCCAATAATAGAGTGTTTATCAACACTCTGTAATAAACCAGATTGTCAGTATGGTTTTTTCCACAATTGAAATAGCTTTATAATTTTCCTCCTTATTAAAATAATGCATTCTCTTTGCAAACATATTCTGTTATAACAAGAAAATGTAAGGAAGAAAATAAACATCACCGATCCTATCACCACTAGTGATAGCTTCTCCTTTTAGCTAGTTTTCTGTAATTGCAGCTGGCTGAGAAAGAATGGCGCCTAAGACATGTTCATTCATCAGAGCCAAAAGGAAATGAGAGACCTAAATCACAGAGCACTGCTGTGGAAAGGCATCCATGAGTTTAACACTCAATGGATATGAGAAAAGCACAAGGTGACTGGTTGCTGAAGAAAGAGTACCAGGTGGAATAGGACAGCAAAGCTATGGTGACAGAATGAAGAGATTGACTTCTTTGCTGCCTTCAGAGAACAAAACCAATACACAGAGAAAATCTGCCAGGAAGTCAGCCTTTGATTCAATTTAAACAAGTTCCTAATAATCAGAGAGATCTCTAGGAAGAATATATTGCTCTCTAAGATAGTTAAGCTGCCTGTCCCCAAAGGTGTTCGAGTAGTTGCCAAGAAATATTCATTCACTTAGTCAATCAGTCAGTCAGTCATTCAGTCAGCATTAATTGAGCACCCGTCACTTGTCAAATGATGTTCTAGGTGCTGGGGAACGAAAGTCAAATGAGGCCCAGTGGTCCTTTTCCTAAAGTGGCCATTCCTCAGGAGCAGGTTGCTACTACTACAGATGACAGGGTAGATCAGATGACTTCTGACATTCTTTCTAACTACAGCAAACAGTGAGTCTTACTTCTGAGAAGTCTGGCCCTAGCAAACCTCACAAATGCATTCCAGCTTGAATGTGGGTAGAGGAAAAAAGATGAGGAGATCCCTGGGACATACTTCTCTCCTCCAGGTCCAAGAGGGCCTATTGCTTCTCCTCTATGGGAGGAGATTACAAGTGTCTGGATTTCCAGTTAGGTTGAGGAAAATCCACTTTTCAAAAGGTTTGGATTTGTACAGTGTTTTACTTAAGTTAAATAATGAGGGCCAACTCAGTTTATGACCAAAGAGTTATTTCATAAAATAATCTGCAGTTGAGTTATTCAAAACTATAAGCTCCCTTTATGCCTTTACAATTGGATTTGACCTCACCGACAAATAATTCTATCAATTTTGAGGAGGTCATCTATTTGAGAAATCAAGGCTCCCATGTTTAATTCCCTGGACCTGCATTTGCTCAGCTTAACCCTGTCAAACTTGTGTAGCAGTTCTTCCCCTATTCTTGCTGTGTGATCAGGATTCCTTTTCACCATTGTAGCTGACCTGGGACCTCTACAGACAGACATCCTCACAGGAGATCCAGACGGTGGTAAAGAAAAGAGTTACAACCTGGGCAAGCCACTGGACTTTTGGCTGATGAGGACCTTAGGGGCAGATGATGTGGTACTCCTCCTTGTATGAGTGGGGAATGTCAGGCACATTGTCCCCTGGCAATTGCCCTGACCCAGCCCACTTCCTAGAAGCCCAAATGGTACCCCTCCAGTGGTCCTCTCTGCCCAACTGGCTGGCACTCCTGGTGGCTGTTCCACTCCAACTACTCAGGCTTAGCAGAAATCCCGATTTCAGATAACCCTCCTTTTTCCTTCTTTTCCAGTCTCTCTTCAATTCCAGAACATATCCACATTACCCTCCCACTCCATATTTTTGTTTTATTATTTTCTTTCATTAAACTTTTAAGTGTAATTTTAATGCTATCCTAAATAATTAGTGTGTATACACAGGCAAACACACAGACACACACACACAGACACACACACACACACACACACACAATAAGGAGGTTTGCTTTAGGGGAAGGATGGCTTGGTCTTCAAAATTACAATGGTTAGCAGGGAAAATGTCTGTATTTCATTCTAAGGAAGGTCACCTCCCTGTCTATAAGAGAAATTGACTTCTCCTAATGCAGCAAAGAAAAAGGCAAAAAGTAAGTTGAATTGTTGACATTAAAAAAAATAGATTGGACATAAATATTCGGCTGCATGTCTGTGAAGGCTCCAGCCAAAGTGGTTTAATGATGCTGGCTCAGAGAAGGACTGGGAGCACTCCAAGACTGGTCAGGGAGACAGTAGAAGCCGCCAGAAAAAATGGTAGAAGACACCAGCAGAGGTGGCACCTGGGTGGCCCTTACTTGACTGTCAACTTCAGGGCATTTCCCCCAACCTCTGCCATTTTGTTCTGGTTTCCTAGATTAAATGGCCTGGTGGAGTTCTACTGGAAGCCCCAGATAGGCAGCTGGTAAGCTGTCTGAGTGTTCTTAGTTTAAGGTAACAGAGGGAAGACTAGAGAGGTACATGAAAAACCCTTGCAATGGAGATTCTTCTTTTGAAGCTGAGATTTGAATTCTCATCAGGAGAGCAGCTGGATGTGCACATTATTCTCTGCAAGAGTACTAGCTAAAAAGGGTAAGTAGAGGCTAAAATCCAGGCCTGCCACGGGACTACATTTATTCCAAACAAGCTTCTTTTCTAAGTCCCATAAGGGCACCGAAAGGGTTAGCAACCCCTCCTAAGGAGCTGCTCTGAGATTATGCTGCTCCTGTCATGCCAACCGTCGTGGTCCACAGGCATGTCTCCTGCCCATAAAAAAGGCTGGAAGCAGCAGGAAAAAATACCGTCATCACCATGTTCACATCCTCCCCAGCACTCCCTTACTCCTCTCTATAGACAGTGGCTACTTGAGATCGAAGTCTTCCAGGGAGAAAGCATCGGGGCCTGAGTTGTCTAGAAAATTTGTTTTCTTTTCAGCTGTTGCTGTCCAACTGTGAGCAAGTCACCCAATCTTGTTAAACCTTGGTTTCTTCATTCCTAAAATGAAATCAATCCCAGTCCTACCTACCTCCAAGTTTACTGTGACAATTAAATGAAATGGTTCCCCTGCCCTCAATCTAGTTTCCAGAATTCTTAGGAAGCAGTGCTAGAGAGAGCTTTGAGAAACAATCAGACCAGCCTCCATCCTGTTCTCTGCCCCATCCTACCCGACTTCAAGCCAGTGATAACTCAATCTTTGCAATGTGCCAAGACCCTGCTCCTTAAAATGCTGGAGGGTATTTTACCAAAGAAAATGTCCCTAGGGGCTTGCAGGAGTGGCCCTAAGCAGTCACAGGCCCAGGGCCATTTTCCCTCTCTCAGCAGCATGCATCTAGGAAGTGGAGGGAGAGGAGAGAGGGGAGGAAGTGCTGCCAGAGGATGCTTAAATATACCTGCCTGTCATCTGCTGCCCTCTGCCCAGGCCATATCCTGAGATGATGTGGGGAAAGGCTGACCTGTCCCCTTAGCAGTGTTCAGAGGCTAGCTCAGATGTTGCTGTCACAATGCACATATGGTGGGTCCCTTTGCCCTTCAAGCCAGCGCCCCTTGCAGAGCAAATCCCATGGTGAGATCATTATTTGCATCAACCTTCGGCTGCCAGTCTGGTGCTCCCAAAGCTCTCTATCTAGAAGCCCATGGGACTAAAGAGTTAGTAGCCGATCAGGCACCAGGTCTTCCAATTTACAGTTCAGAGAAAAGAAACCCTATTAATCTGGCACCTTTTATTCCATTGTAAATTCCGGCCATATTTAACTCAGCCGCCATCAAGGTTTCCCTACTATCTGCCAACAGCAGGCCCATAATGTAAAGCTTGCCAATTCAAGGAGAAATTAAGATCCTGCTTAGTATTCAAAGGGTGATCCCTTTCACTAGCTTCCTTTCCGAAGTTCCCCACCATATCCATTGAGGCAGGGGCAGAGCATATCTGATCTAGCTTAGGGAAGCCCTTTTGGTCATGCAGCTGGAGAAAAAGAGGCCTGGTTTCCTTCCACCTTGTAAAAAACAAACAGCCTGCACTGTCTGTGATGATCAGACAGTCCCTTCCTCTCATAAAGCCTACAGAACAAAAAT
Source organism: Gorilla gorilla gorilla (assembly GCF_029281585.2). NCBI lineage: Eukaryota > Metazoa > Chordata > Mammalia > Primates > Hominidae > Gorilla > Gorilla gorilla. Next base: position 47,298,285 of record NC_073224.2, on the reverse strand, counting down.
GACTCTCCAAGGCCTCAGGGCTCACAAGTGGCAGAGCCAGGGCCAGAGGAGAGAAAAAAAAAAAAGAAGAAAAATGTATGTATGTACTTATTTAGTGAGTAACTCCCATGTTCAAGACACTGTTACATATTCTTTTCTATTAAATACACCCCTGCAAGCCCAGTGTTATTAGCTCCATTTAACAAAGAAGAAACTGAGGCTCAGATCACCCAGCTACTAAGGCTTAGGCCTGCAATTAGTCTCTGTCTCCAGAGGCAATTTATTCAGAGTCAACAAGTATTTTCTGAGAGGCTTTTATGTGTCAGGCACAGTGCTAGAAGAAGGGATTATAGAGGTGAACACGAGATCTCTGTCTTCTGTTCCAAGGAAAAGAGAGAGAAATAAAGAAATAAATGAGAAATGTGTGAGAGTGATGAGTACTCTGCAGAAAATGAAAATAGGGTCATGTGATAGAGAGGGGCAACATTAGATTGAATAGTCAGGGAAGGCCACTATGAGGAAGTGCCATTTAAAGAGATATCTAATGGCAAGAAAAAGCTTCAGACAAAAGGGGAGTAAAGGAGAATGTAAGCAGAAGGAACGGCCCCTGCAAAGAGCCCAAGGTAGAAGTGATGGCGGCTGGCTTCTATCTAGGAAACAGGCAGAGGGGCAGTGTGAGGAGATGGAGGAGTGTCAGGTCAGTCCCCAGCAGTAGACAAGGGCCAGAGTAAGGAGTTGGGATTTTATTCCAAGTGGAATGAGAAATCATTGGAAGGTTTTAAGTGGGAAACTGACGTCATCTTTATGATTTAAAAAGAGCCAGTGGCCCATACGGCTTGGGTGAGAGTGATAAGATGTCACTGTTTTCCTGGTTAATAGTTTCTGATAAATTGTCTCAAATAGCCAAGTGAGCCAGCTCTACAGTGTTATCTAAGCCCCTTCCCTGGCTCCTGAAATACTTACCAGTAAGCTTTCCTTCAGGCAAAGAAAACAATGGTCCTTTAAAAATAAGCACATGAAGAAATGGGAACCCACTGAACCTGAGTCAGCCCTGACACACAGAAGCAGTTGGCCTGACAGGTTATTCCCAGTTCATGAACCTGAGGTAAGGAGACCCAGGTTGCCATGTATTGATGAGGGGAGGACAGAGGAAGAGAAACTTAGATCACGAATTGAACCAGGAGTCCTTCAAAATCCAGTAGCCCTAAAAGCCTGCCTGACCACCCAAACTTTTGTGTGTTTGAAAACCAGCAGTAAGTTGACTAAGTAGCTTCCCATCTCTTGATGGAAACTGGCAGCTGTAAGTTCGGTCTGCAGCTCAAGTCCCTGGTGGGCCACGGAAAGCAAAGTTCTCCTTCTGTCTCATGGAGCATCCAACCCTCTTCATCTCCTCAAAGGGTTGCTTAGATATGATACCTGGACCACTGGGCCATCTGCTTCAGAACTACATGGAGCACTGCTGATTGCCCAGTAGGGCCAGGGAATGTGAATTTGCAAGCATGGCACCATTCTAGTGCTCACCAATATTTGTGGATTGCTGGAAGCCCAGCTGCAGGTGGAGCTCCTGGTGGAGGAGGCTTCCAGGTATTACTCAGATTGACTCCTGCTCCTAACAGTTCACAGCTCCACCCTTTTCGAAACAAGAATTATTTGTCTCGAAAGCCCTGTGAGAAGGTAAGGAGGACTAGGATCCTTTCCTTTCTGGAGATCAGGAAATAGAGAAAAGGGTTTGGGGACTTATGAAAGGCCACGTAGCAGGTAGAGAGTAAAACTTGGATTTGAATCAAGTCTTATGAATTCAAACCCTGTGGCATTTCAAACGATAGAAACCATCTGTCCCAGAAACAGGGAGCAATGCACCCGCTTTACAGCACTGGGAGGAGGCTGTGGGGACCCTGGAGGCAGAGTCGCTGTTTGGAAAGCACCATGCAGAAAAAGAAATGCTGTGTTCTGAGGAGAACTTAATTGATCTGATTTATCTCAACATGGATAAGGAACTATCAAGCTCCTACCAGTACATGGAGTCCTGGTTCACTGTCCTCTCCCTGAGGCAGGTTTTAAAAAGTCATAAAAGACTGGATTTTTATCTCTCAACGCCTACCCTGGTAGATTAATCTCTTTCCTGATCACACTGATGCCCTTCCCCCAGCCCCTTCCCAGCACAGAGAGAGAGGTACTGAAAGTTTTTCTCAATGTGGGGAGGAGGCAAAAGGTAAGAAGATGGGGATTTGGGGTGGAATTTCTGTTTGTTCCTGAGCCAAGAATGCTTGTCCCACTCTAGGCGCTTCAGGGAAAGGAGTGGAACTAGTTGTAAGGGGCTTCAAAGAAAAATCACAACTGATTGGCAAGTCTGAATTCTGTCCAACTTGGAGTGAATCTCAGGGATATTAGTGGGATGTGACAGAGATTTTTAGCTCCTCCTGAGGGCTATCAGTCTAGCCAGACTAAATCAATGATCCTCAAACCCTAAAGTAGATAATAATCACAACGAATTTTGCTTAAAATTCAGATTCCTAGGCCCAACCCCAAAGACTCTGACTCAGGAGGCTTGGGATGGGAAATGAAAATCTACCCTTTAGCAATGACCCCCCAGATCATTCTAATAAGGTGGTCTACAAGATCATACCTTGAGAACAACTTGACAACCTGGACCAGATCCAGGGCTAGGATTCCCAGATACCCTTCCTGGCACAACTTTACCTAGACAGAGAAGGATTATTTCAAGTAGGAGCCTAACAACTCCCACACCTCCCTTCTGGTCCCAGAGCAAGTGATATGATGAGAAGACTTCCTCTTCCCAGCATCTAACTTCCATTTCCTGATTCCTTTCTACCCTGTGACACTATCCAACTTTACTCCTTTGGTGCCTTGTGAAATGGTTGTCTATGGATTATAGGTTTTATAGGAAGAGGAATGAGGCCAGGAGGGAGCAATGGCCTAGAAATGTGGAGAAGGTCAGTGTTCTACAAGGACCATGATGAGACTGATGAGGAGGTAGAATGGAGAGATAAAACAGTCCCTGGTGATAGCAGGATCCAGGTGTCTCCACTGAGAGGATCTGGAATGAGCTTCTGTGTGGCAAGCAGAGACTCTGAGGCTGTGGAATTAAGCATATCATCCACATGGACATTGAGGTTGCCCAGGCAATGATAAGAAATGGTTTGCAGAGGAAGACCATAAGCCAGAAGCTGAATACTTCAATGAAGAGATGGCCATGGCCAGCAGGTCAGTAGGTGACAACAAGCTGTGGGTGTCATAGCCTGGCGAAGGAGCAATGTGGAACAATAATGGTTGAAAGAAGGAATGAATGTGTAGAGAATTTCAACCTGATCTCCAGGCTGGAGCTGAAGGAAGGGTAGGTGGAAAGAGAAACAAAGAAAGTGAGTAACTTCCAAGGAGAAGGTTGCAAAAGAATTGGTCCTATCAGGTGGAAGCCAGAAGTCAATTAACACAGTGTTGTACAGTGCTTTAGGGATCAAATAGACCTGAATTCTGGCCTGACTCTGCCAATTTCTAACTGTGCAACCTGGGGCCATTCAATTCACTCAATACATCTCCCATTGTCTCATTTTCCTTATCTGTGTGAAATGGAGATAAAAACACTGCCTACCTTATAAGAGTTTCATAAGGGATTGATAAATTAATGTATGTGGCTGATTAGCACAGTGCCTCACACATATTAATGCCCAATAAGTTAGCTCTTATTTAATGAATGGATGAAATAATCTAGAAATAGTGTGGGGCTGAGAAAAAATTGCTGATTTTGACAGAGCCTAGCTAGATGCTCATCATTCCATTTCCTCTTCCTGGGCACACAGGAAGCCTCCTTTGCAGTTTGATTGGCTCTTATGTGAAATAAGACCTTTCTATGAAGTAATTTTGAATGTCTTCTGAGGAACACATATCAGGCACAAGAAAGCAACCAAAGGAAGTATAAGTGCAGAACAAATAGAAAAAGAGAGTCCAGTTCTCTCCTTTGAATTGGAAACAGGCCCTGCTTCCCCTCCTTAACTCCTCCTGTGGGTAAGACTTTGTGTTCTACAGATGGGTTACAGTTGAAAGATAGTAGAGAATGAAATCAACCTAGAGCACCACTGATAAGAGTTGATACAGCAAGATGCCTACAACACGAGTCATTATCTTCATGGATGAAGATGCCAATGTCAAGTGCCATTCCCAGCACACATAGCCATATTCTCACCCAATCTTCTAAATCTCTGATAAGTCCTATTTTCTTGAAGGCTGTGGAGCATGTTGACAAGTATGGGTGGGGGACAGGGCAGAGCTGTGCCACTCATTCAGGTCACCCATACCTACAGTCTTGACCTCATTAGTGACATATTGTAATAGGCTGAACACAACCACAAAATTTTGATGGAGTATACAAATGGAAACCATGCAATGGTCAAATTCTGTATTTATTTATTTAAGAAATATCCCTAGAGTTCCTTCTAGATGCAAGACACCATGCTAGGTGCTACGGGTTGTTAGCAAACAACCCAGACAAGGTCCCAATCTTCCTGGAAGATAATTAAAGCAAGCGATTGCAGTGAGGTTCTAAGGAGGTTAGGATAGGGAAGGTGTTACATAGATTTGATGAAAATCTAATTGCCATTTTCTTTTCATCAGTTCCCTGTGGTTTGAATAACCCTGTACAAGCCTTGTGTGTGAGAGAGAGTCTGAATTTTATCATCTTTATGATGGAACATCACACCTCTCCCCATAAGAATTGAATTATTGCCAAGAGATTCTCAGTCTATCTTCCCTTCTGAAGGCCTCAATGTGCTGAATGGTGAGAGAATTTGTTTACCAAAGTAAACAAAGCTGAAAGTCCATTTCAGGCAGACAGAAATCACCAGCTGGGGGCATATCTCTGTGGCTCATTCTGAATCCCAGCTGTCTGCACGCCTTCTGAATGTGACCTGAACCCTTTAAAATGATCCCCACCCTATCCCTGCTCTCCTGTCTCTTATCAGTATGGCTAACAGGGCACACTGTAATCTTCTCTCTTATGTTCTCAAAAATGTGGTCTGAGTACCAACAGCATCTCTATCCACTGGATACTTGTTTAATGCAGAATCACAGGCCCTAACCTACACCTCCTGAATCAGAATCCAAATTTTAACACAATTCCCAGATGCTTTAATGTGCATTAAAATTTGGGGCACATTGGCTTTGAATATAAGCTGATTTCTACCCAGCTTCTTCTACCAAACTGCACACAAGCTTTTGTTCTAAAAATAAGCACCTACTATGTGCTGACACTGTGCTAGGTGCAGGAGTTACACTGTTGAACCCTCAGAATAACAAGAAAAACATCTGTCTGAAATCTTTTTGGAATGAAGTAAGTTATACAATAATAAGAAGTGGCAGCGACTGGCCCAGAGACAAGTCCACACAGTAGAACATGAGAACTGCTCTGACATAGATGACAAAAGGGGCTGTGGGAACAAGGAAGGAGTTAAGTTGGCATAAGCAGTTTAATAAGACTCCACAAAGGAGGCAATGCTTGGGCTTAACATGGAAGGATGAGTAAGAGCGGAGTGGGTGGAGCAGCAAGAGGAGAAAATTGCTGGCCAAGGGATAGGAATGATGGATGTCAAAGCAAGAGGAGGCCTGTTCTGCTCTTGGCTGGAGGCCCAAGCTCTGCGCTCATCATGGGAAAGCTCTCTGCCACTTGGGGCTCTGCCAACAATCACTGTGAGGCCTTGGGCAGATCTCTGCTCCCCTCTGGGCCTTATTTTCATCTAAAACTTACAGGTTGGACCAGCACTTGGAGATTTTCAAATGTAGAGTTCCTGCAAGAACTTCAGCAATGGCTAAAAAAAAAAAAAAACGGAAAGAGGCAGGACTCCGGGCCTGGCCATTAGAACATCTGCCAAGTTGTATTCATTTTCCATGTGGGGTAACTGCTTAGCTTTAAGGGGGTGGAGGGGAATGTGGCGTGAGATTGCACATCTTTATGTCAGAGATCAGAATATGCCACCCCAAAATATGATGTTGAACGGGTGCAGGACAAGCCGCCCCAAATTATGTCGCTTTAGTATTTTGATTATTTTGAGCTAAAAACACTTGAAAAATAGCAGATGCAGGGAGAGGCTTTCACTGAAGTCTCCTTATCTGCCTGAAGACAGATCCTTCAAGAATTCAGTTGGCATAAATCCCTTTGCTGGGAGTTTCATCAACCAGGGAAGGTTGGCTCTTATCACAGGAGAGGAGGCTACAGACGATCCTTGACTTAAGATGGTTCGATTTATGATTTCTCGACTTTAGGGTGATGCAAAGGTGATATAGGCATTCAGTAGTATTTTGAGTACCCATACAACCATTCTGTGCTTTCACTTTCAGTATGGTATTTAGCAAATTACATGAGATACTCAACACTTTATTATAAAACAGGCTTTGTATTAGATGATTTGACCCAACTGTAGGCTAATGTAAGCTGAGTGCATGTAATGCAGGCTAGGCTAAGCTATGATGTTCAGTAGCTTCAGTAGGTTAGGCAAACTAAATGCATTTTCAACTTATGATACATTTATCAGGATGTAACCCCATCTTAAGTCAAAGAGCATCTGTAGAAGTTGACACTAAACCCAGACAAACTTTGTCACAAAATATCATATCCTATTTATTCTTTTAAAAGCTCGTTCATCTTTTCTAAAAATCACTTACTTTCCCTCAGGTGGCCTACATCCCTCTCCCCCTCCCCTATTAAGATGGATATACCGCTTTTTAAATATCACCACTTTTGGGGGTATTTGCTTTTCCCCCCAGGATGCCCCTGTGCATCTAACATTAAACATTAATACATTTGTATACCTATTCTTCTGTTAATATGCCTGTTGTCAGTTTACTTCATAGACCTAGCTATTGAACCTAAAGGATAAAGGAAAAGTCTTTCTTCCCTACACTTTCAAAGTGTGAAAACAACTGAAGGGGGTGACTTCTGAGACCTCAAGCCAGTGCTAATACTTAATGCTTATCCAGTTCTACAATAAGTCTACAGGTTGTCACACAAATCAGACTTTCAGCTCTATGGTCACAGGCCTCCTCTCACTGTGTGTCTTATAGCTATAATTTCTATGCCTTTTAAAGAGCAGAATCCCTTTACTAAATGATATTACACAGGAAATCCACAATATGAATAACTGATCAAGTGAATACACAGATTTCTAGATAGGATAAGTCTTCATTATTTGGCAATACTTTATGTGGAGTCTGCTTGTCTCTGTCATCACCATCCCCAGCCCTTCTGTAGATTCCCAGGGTTGAGAGTGAAAATCACTCAGAGGAAGTGGTTCAAGCTGAGATGAAGTGTGCAGTAAGTCCTGGAGCTATGGAAGCAAAGAGCTTCCCTAGAGGAAGGTATAGTGGGACCTAGGAGCAGTGGCTTGAAAAGATTTGGGGAATGGAAAAAGGGAACAGGACAGGACCAGATGCAAGAAGACAAACAGAAGACAAGAACAGAATGAAAGCTTCCTCAAAGGCCAATTAAGTGATCTGAAGGAAGGCTATATGAAGCCTTAGCAACTGCTGCATACACAGCCACCTTTTAAAGAAAGTGGCCCCTATCCATCCTTTTCCACTTGCTGGCTATTATAGGCTGAATTATGCCCCCTAATAAGATATGTTGAAGCTCTGACTCATAGCACCTCAGAATATGACATTATTTGAAACTAGGGTCATTGTGGATGTAATTAGTTAAAATGAGGTCATCCCAGAGTAAGATGGGCCCTTAATTCATTATGACGGATATCCTTAAAAGACAGAAGAGTCTCAGAGACCCATAGGGAGAATGCCATGTGGTGACAGAGGTAGAGATTGACATGCTGCTGCTGTAACACCAAAGATCACTGGCCACCACCAGAAGCCAGGAATAGACAAGGGAAATGTCTATCCAGAGTCTCAGAGGAAGCAGGGCCATACTGACACCCAGATTTTGGACTTAAAGCCTCCAGAACTGTGAGAAAATACATTTCTGTTGTTTTAAGCAACCCAGTTGGTGGTACTTTGTTATGACAGCCCTAGGAAGTCAATTCATTTGCTGTGGCACAAGCAGTAGTAGGTTTTGCTAGAGAGATTATCCCTGCTACTCAGCAGATCAGTTGGGCATGGACGTAGACAAAGACAGCTGGGTGCCTCTGAGCCAGCCTGTCACTCTTTGTCCAGTTGGGGCATTTCCACAGAGTGGAGGCAAAGCAATCCAATGATTCCCTGGCTGTGGAGCCACATAAATGCAGATAAAGAGAGGAAAAGAGAGAGAGAGAAAGAAAGAAAGAAAGAAAGAAAGAAAGAAAGAAAGAAAGAAAGAAAGAAAGAAAGAAAGAGAAAGAGTGCAGATTAAGATCCAGCTCAACCCTTGTCATGATTTGCCAAACAGAATCCAATCCTAGTCAAATCTTCAGCTAGAAGGAGGAGGTATCCACTACAGAGAAGGGATCTTTGGAGTAACAGAGGGATATTCCCCAGAATTCCCCAGAAGGGAATGTGATGTGGGCAGGCACTGCAAAACAGACCTGCTGCAGGGGTGAAACATTGCCCTTATAATAACTGCAAAGCCTGAGCTTGCAGGCAAAAAGAAAAGAAAGGGAAGCAAATGTATATAAAGAAGTGTGGAGGAACAGAGGGATGTAGAATGCCCAACCGTCCCAGATTGCCTTGCACTGAGGGGGTTCCCGGGACATAAGACTTTCAGGTTTAATACTGGGACAACCCTGAATAAACGACGATGAATTGGCCAGCCAAAGAGAGACAGTAAAAGAGTAAAGTGGAAGAAGCAAGTTTTGCATGGTGAAATATATTGTCAGCACCCAGAACATGTTTACAGAAGTGACCTAAGCCAATACAGATCAATCTAGACCAGGAGAGCCCATGGTCCCACTGCAACCTGGCTAGATGGGCCTGTCAGTGTATTCAGGGGAACTTGCACTGAGGATTCACTCAGAACCTGTATGCTGACCAAGGGCCCTTGGGATGGCAATGGTAGGTGACATGAGGATCAGATCCCTTTCTGCAGTCTGGAAGGCTTGCCCTGTCCAGCAATCCTCTCTAAGGGGATGAGCCCTTCACACTGAACTGGAGGATTTACCTTCTTGTCCAGTGGGGTTGGCCTGCCATATTCCTCAGCCCTACAGGGAACCCTGTAAGTAATGAGTCCAAGGCCCTGTCTACAGAGATACTTTTTTATATCTCCTTGTCTTTTACCCCACACCTGCCACAAATTTTATATGAAATATTCCCAAGGATGCATGAAAAATGTCATTCACCAACTTATCCCCACCAGGTGGGAGAAGGCCTCCTGTTTATGTTTCCATGTCCTTCCAGGCATATGCCCATCATAGCACTTTCAGAGTATATTAGGGTCATTGATTTTATTTGTCACCTTCTCAGCTTGTGATCAATTTCCTTCATAGTAGAGCCCATACCTTGCTCATCTTTGAAATCCTAGAGCCCAGGAAAACACCTGGCATGTAGGAGTTTCTCATGCACTGTCTGGCAAGTAAACTAATTAATTAATTAGTTCATGTTGATCAAGATGATCCTTCTCTTTGTGTCAAGTGTCTAACACTTGCTAGATCTAAGACCCAGCACTTTCTTGGTTTTTAATATATCAGTCATTAAGCCATCTGCATGCAGATGAGAGGTAGAAAACACTTCAGAGCCCTGCAGCCTCAGAGGGTCACCGAATGAGCAGTCAGTGCGGCCAGCTCTAAAGGGCTTATGTCAAGGCAGTCACAAGGGCTTGGGAAGGAGATGCAGACACCTGTGCCCATTACAATTATCCCACTTCTACTCTCACCTGGTTACTGCGGTTCTAAATGAAGAGAATAAAATAAAATAAAACTGAGTCAAGGAAAAGACCAGCTGCTGAGCTCCAGACAGAAGCTCAATAAAAGACAAATAGAATGGTATAAATTGGCTAAGAGAACATTGGCTGGAATACTCTATGACATTAATTCTATCTTATTAAGAAGGCCCTTGATGATGAGGTGGTAGACCTGGGTCTGATCTCCATTCCACTACTATATATATCTCCAGTCAGGTGGTCTAGCCTTTCTGAGCCTCTATTAGCCCAACTCTAGCTTGCTAATAACCTTCTGCTCCAGGTCCGTCGAGTAGACATCTGAACCAACACATGTCCGACATTTTGACCTCTTCTAACGAGGCGCCCTAGAGAAATTCAAAGCAGAGAATTTTCTCTGCCCTAAAATGACTACCAGAGCTCCAAGGACAATTATTTTAGCAAACCTATTGATGGACTTAAAGTTTATGAACCCGAAAGCTAATGTACCTTCCTCTGTAAAAAGCAAGGCACTGCTAGATTTTTGTCTGCATAAAAACTCAAACACTCACCTGGGAAGTCTGTTAGTAAATAAAGCTTATCTTTTGCAATACGCAAGCATTCTACTTCTAGTTTGGCACTGTTCAAAATTCTTTTGTTCTGAAATTTTAAAAAGGATAGGCCTAATGTTTCACTGACCTCCAGTGGGCATAAGGAAGAAGTACACTAATTCCTCAGATCTGGATATCCTGGTGTGGTCTAAGGAAGAACGTCTTAAATCTTACCTACCTGATGGAAAATTCATACAGAATAAGATTATACATGCTATTTCATCTCTTCTCCCAGGATCCCTCAGGCCCGTCGTAAGTTCCTAATCTAACTGGTACTTAAATCCATTAGATAGATTTCTACAATGGCAGAGCAGGCAGTGTGCACAGGAATCATATGAGGAATTGATTGAAACATAGATTCCTGAGTTCCATTTAAGAGATTCTGACTTTGTGGGGCTGGGGTGGACCTGGGAATTTGTATTATTTTACTAAGCAAATGGTTTTGATGCTGATGCAAACAGCACTGTGGATTTTACTTCGGAAAATACCAACTCACCAAATCCCCTCATGTTATAAATAAGGAAATTAAGACATTGAGAAGTTAAATGTTTTGCCCAAACCCAAACGGCTAATTAGAGGCAAATCTGGACTTGGCACTAACTTCTGATTCTGTCATTTGCAATCAAAATAGTCACCATTTAAGGGCACTTATTATTCATCGGGTGCTGTGCTAAATACATTGGCTCATATAATCCTTCCATCAATTCTGTGGAGAAGACGGGTAGTATTACTAACTCCATCTTATAGGTGATGAAACTGAGGCTTAGAGACGTGAAATGACACATTCAGGTACCAAAAAGCAGAACAAGACTCAAACTCAGTGCATGTGACTTTAAACTAAAGATCTCCCCCACTGCCCCACTCCGCCTCAGCAGCATAGCACAGACCTTAATCTTTTGTGGCCCTCTGAAAAGCAGAAGTCCCCCCAAATTTGAAATGTAATGATGCACATGTGACATCCAAGGACACACTTTAACAAATCTTCTCTCCTCCCTCAAGAGAGAGAATCTTCAAGATGGGGCATCTTTGTAAATCTCAGAAAACGAATCTTCTTCACCACACCCTGAAGCAACTTGAACTCAGTATCAGCTGGGGCTTTTCAATCAACTGGAAGATCTGTGCTGAGGTTGTAATCAGAGCCTCTTCAACAAGCACCAGACCACTGAAACTCAGGAATACAGAGAGCTGTTCAACTAGGGGATGTCTTGGAGAAAAATAAAGACTCTTCAGAAAGATGGGTTCAAAATCCAATCGGGGAAGTCACTGACAAGCACCGTTTAAATGAATCAAAGGAAGAAGCAGGATTATTCTCATGCACCTATTTCTCTCATTAAGCCTTGTATTAGTTATCTGTTGCTATATGACAAATTATCCTAAAATTTAGCAGCTTAAAACGACATTTATTATCTCACACAATTTCTGAGGTTGAGAAATTTTGGAGCAACTTAGTTAAGTGGTTCTGGCTAGCCTCTGAAGTTGCAGTCAAGCTGTAGGCTGAGCTGCAATCTTCTGAAGACTGGAGGATCTGCTTCCAAGCTCATGCATGTGGTTATTGGGTAGCCTCAGTCTCTCACCAGCTGAACACCTCAGTTCCTTGCCACATGGGCTATTCCACAGGGCTGCCTTAGTGTCCTCAAGACATGGAGGTAGTCTCCCTCAGAGTGAGTGATAGAAAAAGAGAGAAGCCACAATGGAAGTTCTGCTTTTTTATAACATAAACTCAGAAGGAAAATGCATATTCTGTTGGTCACAGAGAATAACCCTGCTGCCACGTGGGAGGGGTTGTGAAAGGAAAATAAATATTTCGGCCTCAAAATCACTCAAGCTGGGAACTGCTTAGGGCAAACTTGTCTCCCATTCTATTCAAAGTCACCCCTCTGCTCACTGAGATAAATGTGTATTTGATTGCCTCCTTTGGAGAGGCTAATCAGAAGCTCAAAAGAGTGCAACCATTTGTCTCTTATCTACCTATGACCTGGAAGCTCTCTCCCCGCTGAGTCTTCCTGCCTTTGCTTCTAGTTGTCCCACCTTTCCAGACTGAACCAATGTTCATCTTACATATGTTGATTGATAGCTCGTGTCTCCCTAAAATATATAAAACCAAACTGCTCTGACCACCTTCAACACATGTCATCAGGATCTCCTGAGGCTCTGTCACAGGCATACATCCTCAACTTTGACAAAATAACTTTCTAAATTAACTGAGACCTGTCTCTGATTTTGGGGTTTCACGGGATCTATACAATAGTATAAATATCAAGAGGTGGAGACTTGTGGAGGACTGTTTTGAGTCTGGCTACTGCAAACTCCTTCTCCTGCTCACCTTTCCTTGTCCATACAGGTCCAGGTAACTCCTCCATGGGCTACACACTATGCTAAGCACCAGTGAGGTAGTTGTGACAACAGCCAGTCTCTTGCATCTTGGAGTTTTCTATTTAATGTAAGAAATAGACATTAGACAAGTAATCACACAAGTAAATGTACAACTAAAAATCTGTGAAGAAACTGAGAAGGAAAAGTATGATACATGACATAAGAGTATAACATGTGGTGGGGGAGCTGTAATTTGCACTGAGGAAGTTAAAGAAAGCTTTCCTAAATAAGTAAAATTTTAAATTAAGTCTTCAAGGCCAAATAGGATTAAGCTAAAACAAGAATGGGAGAAAGACCATCCTGGCAGGAAAACAGCATGAACGTATTTCCTATAAAGGGGAAGATCATGACACATCCAGGGATATGAAAAGCCAGTGTAGCTAGAGCTCAGTGGGCAAGGAGGCAGTGAGTTCCTCCCTCCTGGAACACTCTCTCCACTCCTTGTCTCTTCTCTAAAGTATACCCTTAGAGCTCAAATGAAGCCTCACCTCCTCTACAAGTTCTTACCTACTCCAACCGTCATCTCTCATGCCTTGTTCAACCCTACACAACCTAACTCTAATGCCTTGAAATTTCAGAGTAGTACATATCACACTGTGCTATCTTATAGATTTTTTTCTTTCTCAGTACAATAAACTCTCTTTGCAAGAAACTATAACTAGTTTCTATATCCTTGTGTACCTAATGTAATGCATAACATATAATAGACATTCAATACGCTCAAATAAATGATCAAAAACCCCATGCAAAAAGTAGGATTGTAGCCCTACTTGCATGCTTGTACATATACATGACTGTGCTTTTTTTTTTCTAAAGGCATGCATCACACACACACACACACACACACACATCTAAAGAGCAGGTTCTGAAAGTGGGGATGGTAGACAGGAAAACTAAAATCTGGTGGGATTAGACCATCCTGAGTGATTTTAATCCATTCAAAGGAAGTAAGGATTTGTAAATATTTGAATGATAAAAGATTAAACACACACGGTTAGATTTGCTCTCTCCAAAAATCTTACTAATATTACAGCAAAGAGATTTTTAAACATAACTTTCAAAGACAAACAATACAAAATGATGCAAGCAACAACATTTTATACGTTGGGCTACTACTCAGATAAAGTAGCTTAGTGATTTAACAAACTTGAAAAAGTTAAACCCTAAGCTAGTGGTAGAGAAATCCAGCAAATAAATCAATGTATACTGAGGAACTTCCAAAGGCTCTGGAATTGGCATCAAGGCAATTCTGGAAGTGGGGATAAAAGTGAAACTGAAAATAGGAGAAAGGGTCTAAAGTCAGCTTAGAAGCAGTTGCTCCTAGAAACATGCCTTGAATGACATGCAAGGCAATTCATAGAAAAACTATTACTATGGTACCATACTTACAAAGCTCAAAACAGGCAAAACTGAAAACATACATTGTTTATGGATATATACATATATGATTAAACTATATTTTAAAATCAGGGAAATGATTAATACAAAATTCATGACAGTAATTACCTCTGGGTCAGGATGGTGAAGGAGGCAGGGAGGTGGAAAAGGGAAGAAATGCAGAGGTAGGTACAAAAATATTTGGAATGCCTTTGTTCTTAATTGATGTTCATTTTGTTAACATGCTTCATAATTTACATATGTGTTACTAATATGGTTTGCATATAATATTTGTATATTTTATCTTGTATAAATATTACTTTGTGTAAAAATATAAACAGACAGCCAGATCTCTTTCTTCCAAGTGTCTGGGTGACTGCCTGTTCCCCATCCAACATGAGCTGAAGATATCATCTCTAAAGAGAGTAAAACCAAGGGTATTTGGAATAAGAGAGAGGGTTGAAGGGTAGAAGACAGGTGCCATACTTTAATCAAGCCTAAAATGAATATTATGTTCGGTGCATTGTGATCTTCAGCCTTCTCCTTCCAATCAGTTTCCAGAATGCTTGCAGCCAGGCCTATACGGTAGATATTTGAAAGATGTTTCTTGGAGAATCAGGCCGGCCCAAAGGAAAGGGCTAGATTTTCACATGGGAGGTTTCTCAACAAATGGTCTGCACTGAACACATTATAGTGAGGCTCAATAGTCAACAAACTGAACCTATGTGTTCAGGGATTTAAGTTTGCTTTTTAGTACTCATTCATAAATATGAACAAATGACCAGGGACATCTAAATATCTGAGGGAGTCCTCTAGTGGAAAAAATAAACAACAAAATCAAGGAGAAAATAACAACTTGAAAAAACAGAAAATTCAAGGAAAACAAAAGTATAAAGTTGTGTATCACCAATGTTCTCAGGAAGATAACAAGACAGATATTGTATCCATGAAACATAAGCAGCATACCGTAGTGAAGGAAAGCTAAGTAAACAGAAAAGTGCTCTTGGAAATGAAAAACATAATTGCACCAATAAAATATTCAATATAAGACTTTAAAAGTTAAATTCAGAGAATTTCTTAGGGTATATAAGCCAGAGGGGAGGGAAAGAGGAGAGAGAGAGAGAGAGACAGTACACAAGGGAAAACAATAAAAATGTCTTTGTTTGAGCTGCTACAACAGAATACCATAGACTAGGTGGCTTATGAACTTATTTCTTACAGTTCTAGAGGCTAGTAAGTCCAAGATCAAGGTGCTGGCAGATTCACGGCCATCTTCTCACTGTAACATCACATGGCAAAAGAGGGTGAGTGAGCTCTCTGTGTCCTTTTTAGAAGGGCACTAATCCCATTCATAAAGGCAGAGCCCTCATGACCTAATCACCTTCCAAAGACCCCCACCTACAAATACCATCACTTTGGGGGTTGAATTTTAACATATGAATTTGGAGAGGACACAGATGTTCTGCCTATAGCAAGAAAGACGAAGAAAATTAGAAAACTTATTCCAGAAGGTCCAATGTTCAAATGGAAGAAATTCTAGAAAAAGACAACCAAGAATATGAAACATGCATGAAACAAATGAAGAGAATTTACCAAAACTAAAAGACATAAGTTTCCAAATTGAAAAGGTCCACCAAAAAATCATAAAAATAGAAGTGGATAAGGACAAGCTCATACCATCATAGAAACATGGTATTTTAGAGCACTCAAGAAAAAGGAGATATCTGAAATGTCTTTGGACTTTTTTATTTTTTTCCTTTTTTTTTAATTTTTGAGACAGGGTCTCACTATGTTGCCTAGGCTGGTCTCACACTACCGGGCTCAAGTAATCTTTCAACCTCAGCCTCTCAAGAAGCTGGGACAAGGCACACACCATCAAGAGTGGCCTGGAATTTTTAAGAGCAATACTTAGAGCTAAAAATGTGTGGGAAGTTCATCAAAATTCTGAAGGAAAGTATTTTCAACCTGGAATTCTATATCCAACAAAAGTATCAATTCACAATTAAGAATCAGAGTACAACAATGACATTTTAAGACACCCAAGGTTTAAGAAATTTACTTCCTAGGCATCGTTTCTTAAAAAGCTATCAGATAACATAAAATTGACTGCCTTTTGCATAGCAATTGTTGTAGAATTTTTCACCCTAAAGTTCTGCAGTCTGTGAGAGATTTAAACCTAAGGCAATGGTTCTTAAATATTTTTAATTTCAGGATCCCTTTAAATTATTAAAATTCATTGAATATTCCAAAGAATTTGGGTTTCTATGGACTATATGTACTGAAATTTACCATATTAAAAATAAAAACTAAGAAAAATAAAAAATGTTAAATATTTATTTTAAAATAGCATAATAAACCTATTACATGTTAATAAAACATGTTTTTATACAAATATGTGTTCAAAAAATAGAAAAAATAGTACATTGTTTTAATTTTTTTTATTTTTATTTTAGTTTTCTAGACAGGGTCTCACTCTGTCACCCAGGCTGGAGTGCAGTGTTGTGATCCCAGCTCACTTCAATGTCCACCTCCCAGGATCAAACATTTTCCCACCTCAGCCCCCCAAGTAGCTGAGACTACAGGCACACATCACCACACCTGGCTAATTTTTGTATTTTTTGTAGAGATAAGATTTTGTCATGTTGTCCAGGCTGGTCTCGAACTCCTGGGCTCAAGCAGCGATCCGCCCACCTTGACATCCCAAAGTGCTGGGACTACAGGCTCAAGCCACCACAACTGGCCTTTATTTTTTGCAAATGTGTTCAAAGTCTGACTTAATAGAAGATATTTGGATTTACATATCTGCTTCTTTTTACCTCAAACATTTATTACTTCTTGTGCTGGAAACATTCCAAATCTTCATTTCTAGCTATTTTGAAGTATACAACAATATAGTTACTGTTAACTATTGTCATCCTCCTATGCTATCAAACACTAGAACTTATTCCTTTTATCTAATTATATTTTTGTACCCATTAACCAACCTTTTTTCATCTCCCTCTCCCTTCTACCCTTTCCAATCTCTGGTATCCACCATGACACTTTCTACCTCCATTAAATCAATTTTATTTAACACTCATATATCAGTCAGAACATGCAATATTTGTGTTTCTGTCTCTGGCTTATTTCATTTAACATACTGTCCTCCAGGCTCATCTATGTTGCCACAAATGACAGGATCTCATTCTTTTTTATGGTTGATAATAATCTATTGTGAATATATACTACATCTTTTCTTCTTTCTCCCATTGATAATGAACACTTAGGTTGATTCTATATCTTGGCTGTTATGAATAGTGCTACAATAAACATGGGGGTGCAGATATCTTTTTGACATACTGATTCCCTTTTCTTAGGACATTTATGCACCAGTGGGGTTGCTGGATCATAAGATAGTTCTATTTGTAGTTTTTTGAGGAAACTACATACTGTTGTCCATAATAGCCGTACTAATTTACATTTCCACCAACAGTGTATGAGAGTTCCCTTTTCTCTGCATCTTCAGCTGTACTTTTTTTGTCTTTTTGATGGTAATAGCCATTCTAACTTGGATAAGAAACATGGAAATCGATAAGAACATGGAAATCGTTCCTTTTTTGTGTGTTTTCTTAAATTTCTTCCAGAACTGCTTTATAGTTTTTCTTGTAGGGATATTTTACCCTTTGGTTAAATTTATTCCTAGTTATGTTGTTTGTAGATATTGTAAATGAGATCGCTTTCTTGATTTCTTTTTCTGCTACTTCATTGTTGGGGTATAGAAATGCTACGGATTTTTGTATAGTGATGTCTTAGTCCATCATGTGTTGCTATAAAGGAATGCCTGAAGATAAGTTATTTATAAAGAAAAGAAGTTTCTTTGGCTTATGAATCTGCAGGCTGTACAAGAAGCATGGCACTGGCATCTGCATCTTGTGAGGGCCTCAAGCTGCTTCCATTCATGGTGAAAGGGGAAAGAGAGCTGATGTGTAGAGATCACATGATGAAAGAGGAAGCAAGAGAGCAGGCAGCAGGTGCCAGGTTTTTTTAACAACCAGCTTTCATGGAAACTAGTAGAGTGAGAACTCATTACCACAAAGACAGCACCAAACCATTCATGAGGTATTCCTCTCATACCCAAATACCTCCCAAGAGGCCTCATCTCCAACACTGGGGTTCAAATTTCAACATGAGATTTGGAGGAGTCAAACCAAACTATGGCAGTTTATTTTGTATCCTGAAACTTCACTAAATTTGTTTATCACTTCTAAGAGATTTCTGGTGAAACTTGTGGATTTTCTATATATGACACCATGTTTTCTGCAAATGGACAATTTGACTTTCTCTTTTTCAATTTGTATGCTGCTTCTTTCTTTCTCTTGCCTAATTGGTCTGGCTAGGATTTCCAGTACTATCTTGAATAAAAGTATTGGAAGTGAACATCTTTGTCTTGTTCCAAATTTTAGAGGAAAAGCTTTCAACTTTTCCCCATTCATTACAGTGTTGGCTGTGGGTTTGTTATAGATAGGCTTTATTGTGTTGAGGTATGTTCCTTGTATACTAACTTATTGAAAGTTTTTTATCATCAGGGGATGGTGAATTTTATCATACGATGTTTCTGCATCTATTCAGATGATCATACAATTCTTGTCTATCATTTTGTTAATGTGATGTATCACATTTATTAATATGCATATGTTAAACCATCTTTGCATCCTTGGATAATTCCCACTTGATCATGGTGAATGATCATTTTATGGGCTGCTGAATTTGCTATTATTTTGTTGAGGATTTTTGCCCCTATGTTCATCAGGGATTTGCAATCAGGGTAATGTAGGCTACATAGAATAAATTCGGAAGAATTCTCTCCCCTGAAATTTTCTGGAAGAATTTGAGGAGAATTGGTGTTGGTTCTTCCTTAAATGTTCGCTAGAATTGTGCAATGAAGTGATTAGATTCTAGGCTTTTCTTTGATGGGAGACATTTTATTACAGATTTAATCTCTTTACTCATAATTTGTCTGTTCAGATTTTCTATTTCTTCTTGGTTCTATCTTGGTAGGTTTCAAGATACATTGTCCACGAATTTATCAACTTCTGCTAGGTTGTTTTTTTTTTTTTTTTTTTTTTGAGATGGAGTCTGACTTTGTTGCCCAGGCTGGAGCTGGAGTGCAGTGCCGTGATCTCAGCTCACTGCAAGCTGCGCCTCCCAGGTTCACGCCATTCTCCTGCCTCAGCCTCCCGAGTAGCTGGGACTACACAGGTGCCTGCCACCATGCCTGGCTAATGTTTTGTATTTTTTTTAGTAGAGATGGGGTTTCACTGTGTTAGCCAGGATGGTCTCGATCCCCTGACCTCGTGATCTGCCCGCCTCGGCCTCCCAAAGTGCTGGGATTACAAGCATGAGCCACTGCACCCGACCGATTTCTGCTAGGTTTTCTAATTAATTGGCAATTAGTTGTTCATAGTAGTCTATGATTCTTTGTATTTGTGCAATGTTAATTGTAATGTCTCCTTTTTATTTTTTGACTTTATTCATTTGGATCTTTCACCTTTTTTTTTCTTGGTTAATCTTTCTAATGGTTTGTCAATTTTGTTTATCTTTTCAAAAAAGCAACTGTTTCTTTGATCTTTTAAAATTTTTTAGACTCTATATTGTTGATTTCTGCTCCTATCTTTATTATTTCCTTCCTCCTTTAATTTCGGATTTTGGTTTTTCTTGGTTGTCTAGGCCCTTGAAATGCCTTATTAGGTTGTTTATTTGCAATCTGTCTACTTTTAAAATAGAGCCATTTATTGCTATTAAATATTCTTTTTAAGACTACTTTTGCTGTATCCTATAAGTTTCGGTATATTGTGTATCTATTTTCATTTGTTTCAAGAAATTATTTAACTTCCTTCTTAATTTATTAATTGACCCATTTGTCATTTAGGAGAATGTTGTTTAATTTTCGTTTATTTATATGGTTCCAAAGTTGTTCTTGGTATTAACTTTTAATTTTATTCCATGTGATCAGAAAAGATATTTGATATAATTTCAATTATTTTACCTCTTTTGAGGCTTGTTTTGTGGCCTAACATGTACTCTATCCCAGAGAATATTCCCTGTGCTGATGAAAAAAAATGAGTATTCTGTAGCTGTTGGATTAAAAGTTCTGAAAATGTCTACTTGGTCCATTTGGTCTAAAGTGCAATTTAAATTCAATGTTTCTTTGCTGATTTTCTGTGTACATGATCTGTCCAATGCTGTGGGTGGAGTGTTGAAGTCCCCAACCTAAACTGGAGTCTATCTCTCCATTTAGGTCTAATCATATTTGCTTTATATATCTGAGTGTTCCAGTCTTAAGGTGTGTATATATTTACAACTGTTATATACTCTTGCTAAATTGGCTCTTTTATTATTATATAATTACTTTCTTTGTATGTTTTTAGTTTTTGACTTAATGTCTATTTTATGTAATGTAAGTATAGCAGCTACTCCTGCTCACCTCTGATTTCCATCTGCATGAAATATCTTTTTCTATCTCTTCACTTTCAGTCTATATGTGTCTATAGGTGAAGTGAGTTTATTTAAGGCAGCATATAGTTGGGTGATATTTCTTATTCTCCATTGTGTATCTAGTCTATCAATGAGTTCATAATTTTATGTGTTTTCATGATAGTGATTATCATCTTTTTGTTTCCAGATATAGGACTACCTTGATCGAACATTTCTTCTAAGACTGTCTAGTAGTGATGAATTTCCTCATTTTTTGCTTGTTTGAGAAAGTCTTTATTTCTTCCTCATTTCTGACGGATAGCTTTACTAGGCTTTGTATTCTTGGCTGGCAATTTTTTATTTCAGCCCTTTGAATATATAATCCTATTCTCTACTGACCTGTAAGGTTTCTTCAGAGAAATCTGTTGTTAGTGTAATGGAGATTCCCCTATATGTGATTTTATGCTTTTCTCTTGAAGTTTTACAATTATCTCTCTTTTTTACTTCTGACAATTTGAATATAATGTGTCTTATGGAGGCCCTTTTTGGGTTGAATCTATTTGGAGACGTTTGAGCTTCCTGGATCTGGGTGTCCATATTTCTCCCCAGACTTGCAAAGTTTTCAGCTATTATTTTATTAACTAGGTTTTCTACATTTTTCTTCACTTCTTTTTCTAGAATACCCATAATACAAATATTTGTTCACTTAATAGTGTTCCACAAGTCTTGTAAGCTTTCTTCATTCATTTTCTTTCTTATTTCTTTTTCTTTCTCTGAGACTGTGACTTCAAATGATCTATATTTGAGTTCAGAATTTTTTCTCCTGCTCGATCAAGCCTGCTACTGAAACTCTCTATTGTACTCTTCATTTCATTCACTGAATTCTTCAGCTTCAGATGGTTATTTTCAATTCTTTTTCTGGCAATTCATTGATTTTCTTTTCCTTGGGATCTGTTACTAGAGAGTTATTATGTGCCTTTGGTGGTATAACAGTTCTTTACATTTTTGTGTTTCTTTTGTCTCTGCATTGATGTCTGTGCTTCTGATAGAATAACTGTCTCTTCCAAACTTTCTAGTGTCACTTTTATAGAGAAAGACTTGCACCTGCAGTTAAACGTTACAGTGCTGGTTGGAAGAGATGTGGTGACTGTTTTTGCATAGGTTCAGTGGTGTAGTCTTTGTGCAGCTTCTTCAGCTACATTCAACATAAGCAATAACTGTGGATGCCTCAGGCTGTAGAAGTTTATGGCAGTCATAGCAATTGTGTAGGTTATTAATATCCTTGGTATCAAGGGCTTTTGGGGTCCTCTTATTGTCATTTTTCCCACGATGGGAAGACTTAGCCAAGGGGATCCTTTTTAGTGTCAGGTCTGACCTGGTTCTACAAGCAGCTGCAGCAGCATTGGGTTCCAGGTGCAGGTGTTCAGAGTGGCTTTGGGACTGGGATCCTAGCCTGAGGGTCTCATGAACCTATTGTGGCATCTGGGTTTTCCAGTGCAGGCTTGCTCCCTGTGGCAGGGATATAGGTTGCCCACAAAGCCAGGATCTGTGATTCTGAGGCACCTCCTAGCAGCTCAGACCCAGGGATCCAGATCGTAACTGTGATTCTCCCCCAGGAGGGGTAGGGTACAACACCGGAAGGGGGAGTGCTCTGGAGCTTTGGGCCCAGGGAGCAGGGTATAGCTGCAATTCAGGAACTTGAGCTAATAGGTCACAGTAGCAACTTAGGTCCCAAGAGATGAGGTACTGTGTAGTGGTAATTCTAGACTCTGTGGTGGTGGGTTTCAGCAGTATCCCAGACTCTGTGAAGCCAGGTGCAGCAGCAACAAGTATCCCAGGATGGTGAAGCTCAGCTATTATTAGAGCACTGGGATGAGGATGACGGGGACAGGAAACAGCACAATGATGACTGCACTCCCCAGAGAGTGCAGTATCTTAGCAGCTTAGCCTCAAGGAGGCTAGTCCAGCTCCAGGGAAGCAGGGTGTTAAGAGTTGTTTGGCTTGTAAGGTGAGGTGTGTCAGCTCAATCACTGCTCTGTTTCCCTGGGATGTGAGGTACCACATCAGCTCAGCCCTGGGATGCACAGCTGCACAGCTTGGCCAGGGTACTGATTCCCCAGAAGGTAATATGCTGCTTCAGTTCATACCTGTGTGGGCATGACTATTCTGGGAAGCCCAGGCACCATTTCTGGGGGATGCAGGGTGCTGCTTCAGCTGGAGTACATGACAACTCTGGAAAGCCAAGGTGCTGTTTCTTGGGACACAGGATGCTACTTCAACTTAGGCACCAGGGAGGCATGACTGCTCTGAGTGGCCAAGGTACTGTTTTTCCTGGAGGCTGGATGCTGCTTCACCTATGGCCTGAGAGGATGAGGGCAGGGGTAGGTGGAGCAGCTTCATCTCTGCTTGGCTCCACAAGGAAGTCACAGCTTTGCTCACAGCATGGCTTGGGGATGTTGTGCCACTGGGCTGGAGTGGTTTGTTGGTGGCTTAGCCTCAGGAATTAAGGGGCTACCCACCCCAAGAGCAAGACACACTCCAGCCATAGTTCCAATCCCAAGAAGGTGTAGCAAACCATAGGAGATGGGGCATAGCGTTGGCTCCTTCTCTTTGAGGCACAGCTATGCGGAATCCAGACGGATCCCTCAAATGGGTGTAGTGCCCCTGAGGACTGAAGGTGAACCAGAATGGTGAGGCCTGTAGGTATGAAGGTGTGGATGGGGTTGCTAGGATCCTCTTCTTTATCTCCTTGCCTTAGAGAGAAGTTTCTCCTGATTCCCAGCTGATCCGGTTGGGGATGGGGTGGTGGAGGCCTGGTGTTTCCTTCCATTCTCTATGTGACTATCCTGAGTTTCTGTGCTCTCCAGGGTTTCTGTTACCCCTTGGACACACTCTGTGGCTCTCCCTCAGTTATTTTTATTAAAATAGTATTGTTTCTTCACTGTTCTAGCTGTCTTTGTGAGCAGGATGAGCGCTACGGGCTTCTAGCCAACCATCTTCTGAACTTATCTTCACATCTCCTTTACTCAATCTTTTCAGATATGTTATTGGTGAAGTAAATGAAGAAAATCCAGCCACACAACATGAGAAGAATTTCAATAGTCTTTTCCAATAATTGTGGCTATTCTTTGATTCTACACAAAAATGCAATAAATAATAGTTCTTCAAAGGTTACTTGTGATGTGGAATCTGAAGTCATATCAATGAACTTTATGTACTCTGTTATACTAAAATATACTGGTCTATCTTGTACTTTGGTTCTTTTATCCATGCATGATTTTGTAACAGAATGCACTGGTTACTTGGAAAATATTGGTTCATATTGCAGGTCTTCCAAACATTGACACCTTTGATTACACAACGTCAAAAAATCACACACATTAATATCATCCAATCAGAAAAAAATATTGTAAGGATGGGAGAGTTTTCCAGCTCACAGCAGCAGATAAAAGTTTTCCAAAATTCTAATTTTCATTTGAAAGCTCATTTTATTATCAGTTGTTTTCCTTGAACTGACTTGTCCATTTCATCCATTTTTAGAAAATATCTGCCAAAAACTGAAGTCTGAATAGTGATAGTTTGTCTATTAGTCATTCTTTCAAGTAAAAATGCTGCTCAATAGAAAAGGCTGTCAGTTCAGCCCACAACTCAAACAATCACACGGCTGCTTTTCCTCAGGACATTAATGGTAGTGTGGTATACAGCAGAAATGCTTTATGAATATTTCTTATTTTGTCACATAAAATACTTTTTAGAACCTAATGAAGGAATTCTCAAGGAAAACCAATGCTTTTTTATTCATAGCAAATATATGGCCATGAAAAATACAATGATCAGGAACAATTTGGTGCATTGCTTGATTCGTGCTAAGGTGCCAGCAGTTATACACAACACAATTTATAAACAATCAGTGCAAATGTCAACACAGTGAAAAGGAAAAACGTCTTAGCATTAGTATGAAAAATGGTTTAACCTCACAGATGTCCTAAAAGAGTCTTAGAGACATTTGGGGCTCTAAGCACCACACTTTGAGCACCATTGTCCTAAGGTATCCATTATATATAATGAACTAATCTCTCCCATATCTAGAAGGACACCAGTTTTCTACCATCCTCGGGAGAATGGGGGAAAATGTCAATCAAAACGCATTCTGTGATCTTGTGGTTCAAATGAGGGATTCCTTTTGAAAAAGATTGCTACTGTGTGCATGTATATATTTGATCAAAATAAAATGAAAATCAATTAAGGGAGGTAAATTGAAGCCAGCAGACTGCAAGCCTAAACTCCTGCACACAGAGACTCAGCCACAGCTGCCATCTCTCCTCACATGCTCTCCTCTGCCATCTCACCACTATCAGGAATAACGAGGAAACAGATGAAGCTACCAAGTTCAGAAGCAAGAATCTGTGGTATGGACTCACTTTAGTAATCATGTAGCCTAGAGGTCAAGACTGGAAATCAAGAGACCTGTTGCTTATGCTGTATGGTATGATGCAGTAGAAAGATCACTGGCTTTGTTAAGCCTGATTCAAAGCCCAGTTCAAAGGTTCAAATCCCAGTTCTGTCACTTACTAGCTATGGGATGCCAGCCAATGCATTTCAACCTTTCTCTCTCATCTGTAAAACCTTCATAAGGTTTTAAAACTATTAAATTTTTTAAAATAACTATAAAAATAAAGACTACATGACTGTGGACAGAGATTATCTATTATTATAACATTATATGCACAAAATATAATACAGGTCCCTGACCTCAAGCAGCTTATGACTTAGCTGGGGAGTCAGCATAACTTACACAAAAGAAGAGGTGACAGCACCAGGCCCTGTATAACCGGATACTAATTCCAAGGTCCTGACTAAAGGGATTCAGGAAGTGAGGAACCACTCTCGTCTTTAACCATATTTGTCATAAAATCTTGGGATATGTATCATTCCCCAGTACCCAGGTAATTTCCTGATAACTCTCAGGAAAACCAGGGGAAAAAAAAAAAGCTAACTAGGCAGACACAGCAGAGACAGAGGCAGCTGCCTACACAGGAAATGGAAAACAAGCCTTCCAAAGGCCACCTGCCCTGATAGGCTCTTCTCCACCATAAAGACACTCTTTAGGTTAAAGCATTGCATCCTGAAAGCTTGTGTTTAAATGGGAAAAATTAGCTTGAATGGGTGACCATTAACTAAAGTCTAAGTGGCTTTCCCAGTAGGATTATTCTAGAGAGCAGACTTCCCTTGTCTCCTATGATCAGGGAAAGGTCAGAAGAGGCCTTGGTCCAGTGGAGGCCTCAGCTGGGCTACTAGCCCCTGGGTCTCCATGGAACACCCAGGGCTCTGAAGTTTGAGGACAATATGAGAGGGCTAATCTAGTAAACATCATCTCCATTTTACATATTACCAAGGGGGTTAGCTCCTAAGAGGAGAGAAAAGAGAAGTTCCACTAAGGTCTGGGCCTGGATTTCCCACTCTGTAAGTACAGTCCTGCTTTGGTGTCAGACATTTCACAAATCCTTCAAACACTCCCAGAAGCCACAAAGAAAAGGAGCTCCCTCCCCTAGAAGGTGGGTTTTCTGTATATGATGAGGGAGAGTATTGGGCTCACATATATGCCACACCAACAATATGACTTTCACTCAGAGGTCACCAGGAAAGATGAAACAGCCACTCCTCAATGGGAAACACAATTTAAACATCGGTTGTGCCCATGTCCCACCATACGCTGCTGAGCAAGAGTAATTAAAATAGAGGGGAAACCTGTTGACAAGTTAATAACGGCGCTAAAATCTCAAAGGGGTAACTGGAAAATAGCTCATCGTTAACGTAAAACAGAAAGCCAGCCCTCAGGAAATGCCCCAACATACAAAGGAGATGAAAGAAATAGAACAGTGAGGGATCTGAAACTTTTCTCACTCCATAGACCTGTGAGTTTTTGCTCATATCTGCTTTTATCTTGTTTCTCCCCAGGGACACTGGTTGGTAGAGTCACCCATATCGAGCTCTTGGTATCAACCACAGGGATGCTGTCTCTGCCTCTCTGGAATACAGACTCTTCAGAAACTGAGCTCTGCTAAGTGGAGGTCAAACAGCCTGGCTGGAGATCTTTCTTCCTTCTGCATTTAGAGGTGAATTCAGATGTTCAGCAGCGCTCCCAGCAAGACAGCGTATGGTGGACATGCTCACCTCAGGCTCAGCACTCCAACAGTATGGACAGTTTCAGAGCTACTGGCTGGGTGTTTAGCTGGAGGAATAAGGTAGGGTGAGAGGACCCCAGAGAAATTGCCTGCATGCTACAGGTAATCAAAGCCCGGTCTCTGTCTCCTATCCCAGAATATGCTCTTATAAACCTGCAACAACTCCTCAGTGCCAATTTCTACAAGACAAACTCTTTAGGGTCTCACAAGACCTTCTACAACTTTGCTCCATCTTTCTTGCCTGACCCTGCTGCACCCTCCTCAACTCTCCCTTTCCTCCAGCCAGGCACAGCTGGTCCCCTCCTCTTGAACATTCTAGCCTTTGCAAATTTTATTTCCCCTGCCATAGAAGCTTCTTTCTTCCTTTTTTTTCCAGAACAATTTCAATATATCTGTCAAGAACCAGCTCTGTGAACTTGTCCCTTTATGAGTGCTTTGCCTTTTGTTTCCTGGAGTATATTCACATTGCATTGAAAGTATCTATTTATCTAACGATAATGATAGTCAGCACTATTAATTGAATGACAGTTGTGTGCTAGTCAAGTACATTCACATTGCATTGAAAGCATCTGCTTAATAATAATCCAATAACAATGAGAATACAATAATGATAATTAGCATCATTAATTGAATGCCAGTCATGTTCTAGTTACTGGATTAGATACTTACATATATAATCTCAACACCTCATAAAAGCCTTTAAGTGAGTATTATTATCCCTATTTCGAGAAGTTCAACAAGATTATGGGACTTGCTCAAAAATTTATAGCCAGTAACCAGGGCAGAATTCAAACCAGGATAGCCTGTGCTATAAGACAGAACTCCTCAATGGCAGGAACTACGCTTTATTCATTCCTGAACCCTTAGATTATATCAGGCCGTTAGATAAATATTTGCAAAAGGAAGAAATAGGGACATATCGGAGAACTTTATTCATGTTAATTGCCAACACCAGTTGAATGTTTATCATTAGCCAGGCACCTTGCTTAGCCCTTTACTTGCCTTCTTTTCATTTAATTTTTGCCAAAATACCTATGAGATAGGCACTATTATTATCGGTGTCTATCACAGTACCTGACACAAAATAGATGCTCAATTAATACATGTTGAATGAATTAATCTCCATTTTACAGATGTGGTAACTGAGGCTTAGAAATACTAAGTATTTGGGGCTCACACCTGTAATCCCAGCACTTTGTGGGGCTGAGGTGAGAGAACCAGCCTGGGCAACATGGCGAGACACTGTCTTTACAAAAAGATTTTTTTAATTAGCTGGGTGTAGTGGCACACACCTGTAGCCACAGCTA
Source organism: Gorilla gorilla gorilla (assembly GCF_029281585.2). Classification (NCBI taxonomy): domain Eukaryota; kingdom Metazoa; phylum Chordata; class Mammalia; order Primates; family Hominidae; genus Gorilla; species Gorilla gorilla. Next base: position 47,270,219 of record NC_073224.2, on the reverse strand, counting down.
CTGGAGAGGCTGAGGTGGAAGGATCACTTGAGCCCAGAAGTTCAAGGCTGCAGTGAGTCATGATTGTGCCACTGCACTCCAGCCTGGGCAACAGACTGAGACCCTGTCTCAAAAAAAAAAAAAAAAAAAAAAAAAACCATATACACCATGGAATACTATGCAGCCATAAAAAATGAAGAGTTCATGTCCTTTGTAGGGACATGGATGAAACTGGAAACCATCATTCTCAGCAAACTATCGCAAGGACAAAAAACCAAACACTGCATGTTCTCACTCATAGGTGGGAATTGAACAATGAGAACACCTGGACACAGGAAGGGGAACATGACACACCGGGGACTGTTGTGGGGTGGGGGGAGGGGGGAGGGATAGCATTAGGAGATATACCTAATGCTAATTGCGAGTTAATGGGTGCAGCACACCAACATGGCACATGTATACATATGTAACAAACCTGCACATTTGCACATGTACCCTAAAAGTATAATAATAATAAAATAAAAAATAAACAACAAAGCATTAAGTATTTGGGAGACAAAGAATGAGAAGCCGCACAGCTGAGACTAGAATCCAGGTACAGCCTTCCTCAAGCCCATAGTAGGAAGGTGGGCAAACAACAGTCTCTCTTCCTTTATTGCTAGTCTGGATGAAGTGCAGCATTTGAGATTTCCAAATAGGGTAGAAGAGTTTTCTGAGTTAAGCCTTCTCTGTAGTATGCTTTGAAAGCTGATATATCATGGAAATCACCCCCACACTGTTTGGGAAGCCTGGATTCTGGTCTTGGCTTTTTTTGCCACACAGCAGAATAACTTCAGTGAGCCACATAAGCTCCCAGAGTGCAGTTCCTGCATCGGTAAAGCAAATTGTTATTAGGCTCACATGACAATTCAGAGTGCAGTAGAGAATGCAGTGCTAGTGTAAATCTATGACACCTGTGATAAAGATAATTCCATCTCTGATTATGATAATGACCAAGGCCTGATAAGGGCTCCTGTGTGTTCATTACTCTGAGGCAAGACAGAGGGTGCAGCGAGTGGGCAGTTACTCCATACCCACAACTCCCCCAGCAGGCAGCTCCCAGAAAGTCCAATTAGCAGCCTTGCACCCTGCCTGGTCCTAGACAACTCTGGATCCCCGGAGAAGCTACCGTCATCTCTCTCCCTCTCTGATTTTATTAGGATCATAATTGTACATTTCTCCACTTACCTGTGGGGATGAAAGGGCATCAGTGTTTCCATAATGCATGACTCAAGGCGTGAGGCTGGGGCCCCAAGCATCACTTCTCATTGCAATGATGCAGCACCAAAAAGCCATCCTTCATCATGTGGAAAACACTCCCCATATTGCAGTGTCTCTATTTGCAACAGCCTCCAGGATATTCATGTGATAGATCATATATTTGCCTGAATCAATATTTCCCTGACACTGGGAAGTCCGCCATCCATCCGTCCCATTTTGTTTGAGGGAGCTCTTCTGTGTTGCCTTTACTCAGGCTGACGGGATCACAGGCCCTCCTTCCCCACCTGACGGATGATGTCCAGATGAAGGATTGCTTCATAAATTAGCGTCTTGGGAGCAGAGCCCCTGGAACTCAAGCAACCCTGCACAACAATGGAGCAGACAGCAAGGAGACATGGCATGAAGGGCAAAGGCATAGAACTTGAGCTGGCTATTAAGTATATATTACCTTTGTTTTTAATATAAATTTTTAAATGTAAGTTTTTGTAACTTAATTTATAGTAATGGCCATGTTTAACAATTGGCTGGCCGGGCGTGGTGGCTCACAGCTGTAATCTCAGCACTTTGGGAGGCCGAGGTGGGTGGATCACGAGGTCAGGAGTTTGTGACCAGCCTGGCCAATATGGTGAAACTCTGCCTCTACTAAAAACACAAAAATTAGCCAGGTGTGGTGCTGCACACCTGTAGTCCCAGCTACTCAGGAGGCTGAGGCAGAAGAATTGCTTGAACCTGGGAGGCGGAGATTGCAGTGAGCCGAGGAGATGGGGCCACTGCACTCCAGCCTGGGCGACAGAGCAAGACTCCGTTTCAAAAAAAAAAAAAATTGGCTGAAGATTTCATAACTGGTTCTTGTGAGGTGGCCCAAGCTGGCTCCAGCACACCACTGCGTACCTGCCTTCCTTCCTGGCTCCCTGTGACCTGTGACCTGTGACCTGCTCAGTTCAGGCCTCTTTATCCTTCACCTGGATGATTTTAATAGCCTGCTAATCTGTGTCTCAGCTTCTAGTCTCCTCTATTCTAACTGATATGGTTTGAATGTATGTCCCTACCAAATCTCATGCTGAAATGTCATCCCCAGTATTGGAGGTGTGGCCTGGTGGAAGGTGTTCGGACCATGGGGGTGGATCCCTCATGAATGGCTTAGTGCCATCTCCTTGGTGATGAGTTCATGTGAGATCCGATTGTTTAAAAGTGTCTGGCACCTCCCACTCTCTCTTTCTTGCTCCCACTTTCACCATGTGAGATGCCTGTTCCTGCTTCACCTCCTCCCATGATTGTAAGCAGCCCAAGGCCGCACTAGAAGCCAAGCAGATGCTTCCTGTGCAGCCTGCAGAACTGTGAGTCAATTAAACCTCTTTTCTTTTAAATTATCCAGTCTCAAGTATTTCTTTATAGCAATGCAAGAATGGCCTAACACACTCACCATCCAGTTTTATCTTTCCAAAATGTAGCTCCCAGTCTCCCCTGCTCAAAAACGTTAACTCTCCAGTGACTCTGAATGAAACATATGCTTTTGCTAAATAGCCAATGTCCTGTACGAAGCCTAAGATCCCCAAACTTTCTAGTTTTATCTCTCAAGCAGTGCTGTGCAGCTCCCTAGCACTTCAGAGACTGACAAGCCTGGGTTTGAAGTTTGCTTTTGTCATTTATTAGCTGGGTGACCTGGGGCAAGGTATTTAACTTTACTGACAATTACTTTCCCCACCTGAAAAATGGATAAATTAATAGAGTTGTTAGGAGGATTAAATAAGATCATACGTAATACTCCAAGAACAGTGACCAGCCCATTTTAGGCATCCAATAATAGCAATGGCATCAGCTTCTTTTTATGAATTCCTCTTATGTATAAACACGGGTTCTTTATCTCATTTTATCTCATTGTTACCCCAAACTGATAGATAATTAGAGAAGTTTGGCAGCCTTTTCTGTTAAATGCAGATTCACATCTCTCATGAAAATGCTACACTCTGAAGCCAATCTGTTTTACTTCTTACTCCTTATAAGTGCCTACTTTTTCCACATCTAAGCTTTTGCTCCTACACTCCTACACCTCTCAAAAATCAGCCATCCACTCAAAAATAAAAAGACAACCCAATTAAAAAGCATCTGTGCCTGACCTGGGCCCAGGATTTGAATAGACATATGTCCCCCAACACCAAAAAAAAAAAAATACAAATAGCTAATAAGCACATGAAAAGATGCTCAACATCATTAGTCATCAGGGAAATGCAAATCAAAACCACAGTGAGATACCACTTCACACCCTCCAGGATGTCTATCATCAAAAAGACAGACTATAACAAGGACACTGATAAATTGAAACCCTTATTTATTGCTGGCGGGAATGCGGTAAGGTGCAGCCACTTTGAAAAACAGTTTGGCAATTCCTCAAAAAGTTAGACATGGGGATAATATATGACCTAGCAATTCCACTCCTAGGTATACACCCAAGAGAAATGAAAACATGTCCACATAAAAACATGCAGATGAAAGAACTGCACCATTTCTCGTAATAGGCAAAAAGTGGAAACAACCTAAATGTTCATTAATAGATGGATGAATAAACAAACATGGGGAATATCTATACAATGGAATATTTTTCGGCCATGAAAAGAAATGAAGTACTGACACCTTTTACAACATGGACAAACCTTGAAAACATTATGCTAAGTTGAAGAAGACAGCCACAAAAAACTATAATTCCATTAATATAAAATACCTAGAATAGGCACATCTATAGAGACAGAAAGTAGACTAGTGGTTGCCTAGGGCTGGGGAGTGAGGGGTGAATGGGGCTGACTCCTCATGAGTGCAGTGTTTCTGTTGGAGGCGACAAAAATGTTCTAAACTTAGATTGTGACAATGGTTGTGTACCTCTGTGAATATACTAAAAACCATTGCATTGTATGCTTTAAATGAGTGAATTTTATAGTATTTGAAGTATATCTCAATAAAGATGTTTTTTAAAAAAGAATACCTTGAAAAAAATTCCATCCATCCATCAAAGCTTATTGCGGGGGGTGGGGGGCCCTTCCTAGTGCTCACCTTCCTACTCCAAAGTGGCTGCCATTGCTCACGCTCTTGAGTCCCAGTATTCACTGAGTGTTGTTTCTTCTCTCATTTCTCACCTTTTGTTTCCTATTGTAGTTGTCTCTGTATTACTTTTATCTATTACATTAAGTGGCCTCAATTTTGTGAATATGTAAAATGGAACAGATTCAGTAGTGTTTTCATAAGATCACCCACCCTCGTATTCTGTTTTTTCACACAGGGAAGAAAAGAATGGTGTTTCAGTTCACACAAGAAGCTGTGCCTGACTTGGGCCCAGTCACTAGAGCATGTTGCAGACAAGAATGACATCCATCATAGTGTGTGTGTGTGTGTGTGTCGAGTGTGGTAGCTAGTAGATCTCCAAACTGGGTAAAATCTGCAGAGCCATGATTGAGTTTTGCAGGCTGGGTCTTCTCCATGGCCCCAGGCCCAGGGCTGTACCTCAGCTACAAATCCAAGGAATATGTGTAGAATCCTTCCCTTGGCATTCAGTTTGAGACTCTGTCACCAACATAAGATCAAGGAAACCTGCTGACAGGGTGGCCACCAAGGACAAAACGAAACTAATTCTTCAGTGGTTTTAAGTGTTTCTTTCACCAGGAGGCATTTTCCTTTGGAACAAGAAGTTGTCTTTGTTTTTATTTATAAACAAAAATTTGTTGCCACTTCCAGCTTCCCTCAGGGTGAGCCCTATGCACCCAGATGAGCAGAGAAAGGCTGGGTTTTTTTCCTTTGTCACTGGGCCCTCCACGGGGACATAGGAGGTTGGTACAAGTCCTGTATTTAGGCACAAAGTGTTGAGCCATGTCGGCAAGACCAGGAGAAGGTGCAGAATAGGGAGAGGGTGTCATCGACCACAAAACTGTGACACAGAGGCAAAGAGGCAGAAGTAGGGGAAGGCTAGTCCGCTCAGGGCAAAGGGAGGAGGCCTTTACAAATGAGAGACTCAGCAGCCTCTCTGGAAATGGGAACTTGTGCTGAAGTTGGCTGTCATGGAGAGCTCCTGGAAATCGAATTTAACTCTTTTCCCCCAGTGAAGATCAAGCAGAGAAGACAGAGGCAATCCATTTTCACAGAGTGTGGCCCAAGTAGTCAGTTGCTGCCAGGGTGTCACTGATGCCTCATTTGCTGGTCACCGACATTGAGGTGAAAATACACAACAATTGGCATGTGTGCATGCACGCGCTCAAAACGCACACACACTACCCCCACTTGCAGCTAGTACTGTGGGTGCTAAAGCTGATCTACAGATGCAGGGAACACGGATGTGCTGCTTATAAGCCTGAGCTGGGAGACAAACCCACAGTGCTCTTCTTTTAGAACCAGATGGGAAAGGCATTCATGTATCGCCACCTAATGGTACTTACACCTCATTACAGTCTTGGACCTGTTCACCATCAACAGGTAGATGGGTCCACTAAGGACTCACAATGAAAGATGTAAACTTGGACTTCAACTTCCAAATGCATATCCCAACTCTCTGGTCACAGCTCATGGTTGGGCCTTAATGAGTGTGTGCAGGGCTGGTTACCAGCGCTGCCTCCGTGCCCCTATTCCACATCCTGTACCTTTTGGCTGCTCTCAGCTATTTCTCTTATACTTCCTAGGATCCCCTTTAGCACAAAGCTTTGATCCCTTTTAACAGGCACTCCTGAAGACTATTACTCCAACGGTTATCACTCACTTTTCCAGATGTAGAATCAGGTGCCGAGGACGGGTCTACCACGTGATTCTGCCTAGAGCCAACCTGCCACATCTGCCTTCGCCCTATGCTCCAGGTTCCAGCCTGCCTTCATGGATAAGCCCTGGGTCAATGGGATTTGAAAACCAAAGGATATTTCATCCCCTGCTGCAGGCTCAAGGGCTTAAGGGCTGACAACTCGCTCAAGTCTGGGGAGGCCTTTTTGGCCTCTTTCACCTGCTGGTTATATCAAACCCCTGAGGTTAGCTGAGTGGCTCCTGTTGACTTTTGAGAGCCCCGGGTGATTGGAAATCCTGAGTAACCAATAAGGAAGAAAGGGCCTTTGGGGTTGACCAAACTCTAGAGTGTTTATATTCATGAGAGCAGGCTACAATAGTCCTGCATCTGCCCTCCTCTCCCTGGGCTCAGCAGTTACTCTCTTCAGCTTCTTTCAACAAAAAGGGTGGGTCCTTGCTTCCTTTTAAAGGTTGGAAGAACAAAATCCAGAGATGTTAAGCCAGTTGCCCATGATCACACAATGGAGCCCAGTGGAGAGAAAGCTAGGACCCGGGTCCCTCAACTCCCAAGCCTTGGCACCTCCTTCTCAGACTGGCCTGGGCTTCAGACACCCCTGATGAATGCCCCTCTCTGTGAAATGGCATTGACATTGCAAAATGCACTTTGGTTGGTTGGAAGGTAAAGAGTTGTCTTAAGTGACAGGTCCCTGAATCTACTGTACCTTTGAGTAGAGTGCAGTATGAGAAGCTGAAACCATTGGTGTTTAAGTAAATGTACAAGCTGTTCACATGCTCTTTTCTCTTAGCTGCAATAGTGGAAGGTTCTAATGCCCTAGGTAGGGGTGGGAAAACCTGGTTGTGACAAACCTCTCTCTCTCTCTCTCTCTCCTCTCTTTTTCTCTCCTACTCTCTCTTTTTTTTTCTATCTTTCCTCTTCCTTCTCCATCCCTCTTTCAAGTTCTTCCTCAGTAATTCCCTACAGCATTTGACCAGGCATTTCTTTTAAAAAAGAATATTCAGGAATTTTTTAAGCCCAAATGCAACTCTTTCCCCTGATTTTGTAAATACTCCTCTACCTAAACATCCCACCCTCCCTTAAAGTCAGCTGGAGGAAAGTCCTAATCATCTTTCCTCTGAACTGGATGGACTCGGGGAGGAACCCATGAAAGAATTATTCATTCTATCACACGAATATGGTATGAAAGTGGTCCTCTCTGTTTTTCCCACTGCATATGGCATACTTCATGAAGAGGTGGATCCAAATGTTACCCAGCCATAGCCAGGAAGACCAGAGAGGGTTGGACGGGCTAAAGATGCTTCTACATGTGCTAGGCACAGGAGATACCAGCCATCTGTTAAGGGGCTAATCGAAACTCTGTTCATAAAATGCTCAACAGAAATTGCTGGCAACAACACATTGTCCTTTGATTATGAACCCAGCTGTCCATTCTAGAATAAGGAAAATTGATCCCCTAATAATACAACTAATTTTTTTGGTACAGAACTTACCTAGTTTTGGTACTGAAAGGCTCGTGTCCTGAGAAATTTCTTAGTCTTAGGCAAACTAAGGTGGTCTCTATAGACCCCAACATTGTGCTGTTGCTGCTGCTGCTGAGATGATCTCCTTCAACATTTCTTACACCTTTGCAATAATCTTCCATAGCTGTGAGCAACCTAGATGCATCTCTTCCTGTACCCATGAGGTACCTAGCCTGCAGGATGGTATTCTCCCTCCGCACCCCTGCTCCATGTCCACCAACCTGCTTCAACTTCTTTTGTCCATCAATAATTCCCTGGCTTATTCTATTCATTTTCTAGTTTGAAATATTTGCCATCTTCGCTTAGACCCTCTCCTGCATTGCCTATATGCAATTAATCACCAAGTCCTATTGACTTTTATTTTGAGATGTTTGTGGAATCTGCCTTTGTCCATCTTTACTACCACGACAATAACAATAATGATAAAAATAAACTCCAACTTTAAGGACCAATCAGAGTGGATTCAAGAAAGAATGGAAGGAAAGAAATAGGAATCAACAAGTATATAGGATTCAGAATTTCTCAAAATTATTTGATGATGAAACTTACTTTTCACAGAACAGCTCTTGGGACCATTGTTCCATGAAATACAGTTTGGTAAAGGCTCATCTAACCCACAAATGGACTGTTGTGCAGAATTAGAAAGAATGTTCAAAACCATCAAGACAAGCTCTACAATTTTATACATGAAAACTCTGAGACCTCAGGAGATAAAGTGGCCCAAGCCACACAGCTCACTTCTGGGAGACCCAGGCTTTGAATCAGGTACTGAGTTTCTTACTCTCCACCATCCACTACTCCCTACCAGATGCCCTGCATTCTGAAATAGCCTCCTATCTTCACTGAAGTCCTACTCGTAATTCAAGGTCAAGCTTAATCTTTAGCTCCTCTATATTCTTTGCCAGTCATACAAGCCTACGCTGATACTAATCTTGGCTGAATTTCAATAACAGTTACTTTTATCATTATGTTTGCTACCTCGTATTAGGCACTATAAACAACTAGTCCATGTACCACTACATGCCCAACTTATGCCCATGGCATTCATTGCTAATCCACCAGAACATCCTTTTCAATTGAGCCCAGAAAGAGCTTCAGAATCATTTTCAGCATAATACTCTAGATAGCCATAGCCAACCAGCCATGATTAGCACGTGAGATGAAACTTCTTTAGGCCCAACTTTGTTGTTTAATTATTTCATGTGTGTGTCTTAATTGCTCTGCCACGTGGGACCTTCCTAAACAGCAAAAACAATGTCTTCGAATTCTTTCACGTAACTGTTAGCTGCAAGTATAGTTCTTTGCCCTAATAAGTGCTCAATAATTGTTTGAATGCCTGAATATCAAATATGAAAATGAGAATAATTAACATTTATACAATGTTTAGTTACAGAGTACTTTCACATGCTATACCACATTTAATTAATTCTAACAACAGCACTGGAAAATAAGTATAATTATGCTCTTTAGTTCCTTCTAGACAGAAAGCTTTCATGGGGATGAAAGACTATTCCTTAGCTCAGAGTAGGGAATCAAAGTAGGCGGGGCTTAGTTCAGAGTGGGCAGGGCTTAGCTCAGAATAGGCCATCAATTTGTAGAACTGAAGTGTGAACTCTGAGGATGAAGAAACAGGGCTGCAGGGGTGTGTAACTTGCACCAAGTCACCCCACTTTACATTGCACCACACCGCCCAGCTAAGTCTTCGAAATGTTCATAAGGTGCTTGAGCACTGATTCCTTTGCCTGTTCAATGTTTGAATTCCACTGTCACTGGCTTTTCTTTTTTCCTCATAATGAAGCAAAACCTGGTGGGTTAATTAATCCTTCTTGATGCTGGGCAGCAGTAATAGGATCAAGAAGAAAGCCTTTCTCCTCCTGTGCTCCCAAGGATGCCCAGCGGGAGACTGTAAGGAGATGGAACACAGCCTTCACTGTGTTAATTGTTCAAGAGCAAATCACCTGTCAGCAGGAAACAGAAAAAAAGACAGCACGAAATTCAGAGTCAGAACAATAAATAACATTCAGTGCTATACCCTTGAGAAAAATAAAGCTGCCAACATTCTGTTTCTTAGGGAAAACAAAAATGCTCAGTGTTTCTGCAGACCTGTGAAATCCAGTAGAAAATACTGCAGCCTGCCCAGACTGGTCATCTCTTTTATCAACTCAGGGTGCACCAGTCCAAACCCCACAGCCAGCACCGCTGTCCAGAGAGACAGGCACATGTATGCAGGAATAAAAATGATCACGCAAATATAAAAATGGATTTCCTAATAAGAAATTCCCTTTGGTGAAAGGGACAGAGGAGCATATTACAATGGCCTCACACTATTCTCTCTGTGTCCACTCCCATACTCCTACATTCACCCTAAGTAGCTCCCTAAGGTGAGTCCCCCATGAGCTGGCCTCTCTACCACTCTACAGCCTCATACCTCAGGCTTTTCCAGCACCAAATTGCTCCTGGTGTCACTCTGGACACTGCTCACACCTCAGCCTCTGCTCCTTCCTGGCTCTCCAGCAGGAGTGACTTTTCTGTCACCTGCTAAATTCTCCTCTACCCTTAAGGATCATCTCCTGTCACCACTTCCCCACCTCTAGCCTGTGCATCTGGAGCACTCTGTGACACTCTACTATTTGCTGTGGCCAAGCAAACAGATTCCTGAGCCAGATAACCCAGATTCAAGTCTATTCTCTGCTACTTATTACTTGTCTGATCTTGGCTGTGATCTTTCTTGATGGCTGGGTGTCTCTGTTCCTCATTTATAAAATGGGATGGAGATCATAATAGTTCCTACTTCACACAGTTGTGTGAAGATTAAACTGTTTAATACATGTAAATTACTTAGCCCAATGCCCATTGTGAGCTATTATGGCCATTAATAATTTCACCATAATCATCAGCATATCCATCTTCTTCTTTAAGCTATGAGTTATTTGAGGGAAAGGTCCACATCTTATCCTTCCCTTTATGCCCATCACTTAGATAGTTGCTATGGTTTGTATGTGGTTTGTCCTCAACAAAACTCATTAAGTTTGACTGCCAGTGAGGCAGTGTTGGAGGTGAGGCCTGATGGGAGGTGTTTGGGTCATAGGAGTTTCACCCTCACAGGTGCCTTGGTGCTGTTTTTGCTGTAGTGAGTTCTTCTCAAGACACAGGGTTAGTTCTAGCAGAAATGGATTAGTTCTCACAAGAGTGGTTGTTATAAAGTGAGAACACACTTCATGTTTGGCCCCTTCCTGTGTTTACTTCCCCTTTGACCTTCCACCATGTTATAACAAAGCACAAAAGTCCTCACCAGAAGCTAGTGCCATGCCCCTGAACTTCTCAGCCTGCAGAACCATGAGATAAATAAACCTTCTTTGTTTATAAATTGCCCAGTCTCAAGTATTCTGTTATAGCAGCACAAAACAGACTAAGATAGAAAATTGGTGCCAGGAGTGGGATATCGCTATAAAGAAACCTGAAAGTATACAAGCAGCTTGGAAATGGTTAAGAGGCAAGAGTTGAAAAAGTTTGGAGGAGCAGACCAGCAAAAGCCTGTATTGCTATGAATTAAACATTAAGTGTGATTCTGGTGAGGGCTCAGAAGAAGACAAAAAGATGAGGGAAAGATTGGAACTTCTTAGAGATCAGTTAAGCAGTCATGACCAAACTGCTGATAGAAAATGGACCATAAAGGCCATTCTGATGGGGTCTCAGATGGAAATGAGGATATTGATCTGGAAACTGGAGCAATGGTCAGCCTTGTTATATGGTTGCAAAGAACGTGGCTATATTTTGTCCATGCCCTAGGGTTTTGTGGAAGGCCAAACTTAAGAGCAATAATATAGCATATCTGTGGAAGGAATTTCTAAGCAGCAAAGCACTCAGGCTGTTGCATGTTTACTTCTAACTGCTTACAGTGAACTGCTAGGAAAAAAGGGAAGCAAAGTAGAAAGATCTGGAAAATTCACAGCCTGGCCATGTGGCAGAGAATAAAAAAAAACATTTTTCAAGAGAGGCATTAAGAGTTTGGTGGAGCAACACTTACTAAAGAGATTAGCATGGCTAAAAGGGAATCAGGTGCTTATAGTCAAAACAATGGGGAAAAGGGTTCAAAGGCATGTTTAAGGTTTTTGAGTGCACCCTTCCCATTACAGACCCAGAAGCCTAGGAAGACAGAATGGTTTCAGGGGACAGGTCTGGGGCACTGCTGCCCTGTGCTGCCTCGGGATGCTAGCTCCCCTCAGGATACTACTGCAATGGCTCAAGTGACCCCAGGTGAGAAAAAGAGACTCATGTAGCCACTCCAGAGGGTGCAAGCAGTAAGCCTTGGAATCATGTGGTGTTAACTCTTTAGGCCTGCAGAATGTGAGAGCTATGAAGTATGTCTTCCTCCACCAAGATTCCAAAGGATATACGGAAAAGCCTGTGGGCCCAAGCAAACACTTGTCACAGGGGAGGAGCGCTGCAGAGAGCCTCTACTAGGGCAATGACAAGAGGAAATGTAGAGATGGAGCTGCCACAGCGAGTCCCCACCAGGGCAATGCCTAGTGAAGATACAAGAGCAGGGCTGCCACTGGGACCCCCAGAATTGTAGAGCCACTGGCAACATGCAACGTCAGCTCAAAAAAGCCACAGGCATTTGACTCCAACTCATGAGAGCAACCAAGTAGGATATGCCCAGCAAAGCCATGAGGACAGTGCTGTGCAAGGCCTTGAGAGCTCACCACTCACACTAGTGTGCCCAGAATGTGGGACATGGAGTCAAAGGAGATCATTCCAGAGGGTTAAGATTTAATGTTTACCCTGAAGGGTTTTATTTTTGCTTGGAACCTGTTACGTCTTTCATCTTTTGGTGTATGTCTCCATTTTGTAATGGGAATATCTACCCTATGCCTGTTCCACCATTGTGTCTTGGAAGTAAATAACTTGTTTTGTATTTTATGAACTCATAACTAAAAGGAACTTGCCTTGAGGCTCAGATAAGACTTTGATCTTTGGACTGTTACACTGGTGCTAGAACAAATTAAGACTTTTGGGACCACTAAGAGGGAATGATTGTATTTTACCTGTAAGAAGGACATGAGTTTTGGTCAGGGGATGGGAGTTGGCCAGGGGTGGAATGCTATGGGGTGGAATGTTATGGTTTGGACGTGGTTTGTCCCCACCAAAACTCATATTGATGTTTAGTCGCTAATGTGGCCATACTGGGAGATGGGGTCTAATGAGAGGTGTTTAAGTCACAGGGGCTGCACCTCATGGGTCTTGATGCCATTCTTAAAACAGTGAGTGAGTTCTCACTCTCATAAGACTAGATTAGCTCTTGGGGGAATGGATTAGTTCCTACAAGAATGGATTGTTATAAAGCATGGATGCCCTTCATATTAGGCTCCTTCATACATGCCCACTTCCCACGACTTTCCACCATGTTATGACACAACAGGAAAGACCTTTTCAGAAGCCAGCACCATGTCCTTGAACTTCCCAGCCTGCAGAACTGTGAGCTAAATAAACTTCTTTTCTTTATAAAGTATCCAGTATCAGGTATTCTATTATGGCAACATAAAACAGACTAAGATAATAATGTTCCTGAACACCTGTCTTCCCTCTCCCCTGCATGATTATTAACCTTTCCTACCCATTGCTTGTGACTTGCAGTGCCTTCCTAAAGGAAGGGTACCTTGCCCATTGATGACAAGCATAATTATGTACTTGTCTTGGCCAATAAAATGTGAATGAAAGTGACAGTGTTCCCATTCCAGAAAGACGCTTCAAGAGGCATTCCACGATTTTACTAGCTCCTTTCGTCCCTCTGCCATGAGAATGGAATGTCTCAGATAAGGTTGCTCCTCCATCCTAGATCCCAGATGCCAGGAAACAGCTTGGAACAGGAGTAGAATGACAGTTGACTGGCAATGAGCATGCAATATGAACAAGAAATAAGTATTTGGTTGTAAGCCACTGGGTTTTGGGGTTGTACTTATCACAACATAACTTAGTGAAAGCTGGTGAACACAGCACCCAATAAAAGTTTGTTGAATAAATGAATATACTGATAAAACAAGGAATGAGTGAGTGAATTATGTTTTCTCCAGTACCTAGCTAGGACTATGGTTCTTATGTACATCACCTAATCAACTAATTTAAGCATGTGCTCTTTTAATAGTGACTATATTATCTGACACTTACTTTGGATATAAATACTTTTAACTAAAAAGTGAGGCATGACCCTGTAGTCATCCAGACACCACTCGGAATATCCATCCCCAGAACCCATGTGGAAGTAAAGTGGCAGTGAAGAGAGCAACACTTCTTGGGCAACTACTGTTTCAAACACTTTACATATGCCAGCTCAGCAGAGCCCCTTCAAGTATATTTTCCAGATGTGGAAACAGGCTCAGAAACCCTGCTAAGGTCATCAGAGATATAAGTGATGGTACACGTGTGAACGCAGATCTGTTTGAGTACAAAGCCCATGTTCTCCATTAAAGGACACTATAACCATCAAAGTACTTGGAGATAAGCCAGGGAAGTCTGGCTAACCAACAACACTCCTCCTATACTACCTATATTCCTCACCTCTTTTTCTTTTTTTTGGCACATGGCCCAAAATGTTAACAGTTGGAGATTCAAGTGAGATAATTTGAAAATGCAACACTCCTGGTGGGATTAAACAGACTATCCGTCATTTACTCTCAGTAAATGCATTTTTTAAATCAGATTGTTTTCTCGTCACAAAATTTAAATCTGTCCAAGAAAAGAGAAAATGCTAGTTTGGGTATAATAGAAGAGGGAGAAAGTGGAAAGAGTAGCTCCCATCAGGGGCTGCTTTTCTGTGGGGCTGAGCAGGTAAGATAATGAGTGAAGAAGGCTGGGTAGGGTATTGGCAAGCTGGAGTCCACAGACCTGACCTAAAGGGGACAGCTCCTGGTCTATTTCAGTCAATTACTATTAGGTAGGAATGCCAGGCTTTTAGAAGTTGGAAATCTGGACACGTATTTGGAGTCTCCAAATGTTTAAATGTTGGCAACTAATTCAAGTTGCTTTTTTCAATACTGTATATTCCAACCTTTCTTCCAAAAGTTGTTATATGGGTTCTGATCTATGTGTCACCTATTTGTTACTCACAGGACACTTGAGAGAATTGCATGTTTAGAGCAGCCTACATTTAGAGGAGATAAAGGGAAGGGGGAAGTCAGAGCATATTATAAGACCCTCGTGCTTAGGAGGGAGAGGAGAAGGGGCAGAGGACAGTGAAAGGCAGGTACAGAATGTAAATGGAAAGTCACTGAAAAACTTCTTTTAATGCAATTGGCTTGGCCTGACTTCCTTCTTCCCTATTTCAGCACTGCATCAAGTAAAAGCAAATTCTGATAAGGCAAAGCCATTTGTTCCAGAATAAACTTCATTACTCTGCTAAATATCTTTACTGGATTTCATTTGATCCTAGTCATTCTCAATTCAATATTGCGCTCAGCCAGCTTAACCTTTTAAAAGGAGTTTTATTGATGGTGTGTTATGCAGACATTAACATTTCTCAAAAAAAAAAAACAAGAAAGAAAGAAATAGAAAAAATTAAATTGCTCTGCTTAGCGATCTTAATTATCTGGAATAATTAGCTCTAGTCAATTCTCCAACAAGAGCTCTCCAGAGAAATCAGTGTTTAGGGAAAGGGAAAGAAAGGAGGAGCCAAACTTGGGATCAAAGCAAGTATTTGGCAAGTTATTTGGAAATATCTAATTAACCCCGAGAGTGAAGCTGACAATCAAAGACACTTTCTTGGTACTTAATTATTAAAAGCAAATGAAGAAAGTAAATATTCAGGGAACTGGTCTACTGAGCGTTGGAAAATAGGAGCCACTTTGTGCCAAAGTACTCAATAATCCCCAAATACATTGGCATGCATGCTCCATGCCTTTGTTCCTGCTAATCTCTGTTTAAGATATTTTTCCACCCCATCTCTGCTTAGAAACTCCTACTAGGCCTCTATGATATCATCCCTAACCCACGTTTCTCCCACACCAGAGAAAATTATTCTCCCCTTTTTGTCCATAGTACTCATACTGTTGTGCATTCATTAGGTATTTTTCTGCCCCCCTAGATGGTAAGCATAGTGCATATTCATCTCTGTATCCCCAGTGCCTAGTGTGTCTGGAACAGAGTAGGTGCTTTATAAGTGGAAGTTGAATGAATCTACAGAGCAACAGCTTTTTATGCAGTCTGGTACATACTGGAAAGTCAACAAATCTTCCCTTGTTTTTCTTTCTTGCCTTTTTTCTCCCTCCTCCTCTATTCATTCTTTCTTTCTTCTTTCTTCCTTCCTTCCTTCCTTCCTTTCTTTCTTCTTTCTTTCTTTTTTCTCTCTCTCCCTTTCTCTTTCTTTCTTTCTTCTTTCTCTTTCTTTCTTTCTTGTTTCTTTCTTTCTCCTTCCTTCCTTCCTATTTATTTTAGTTTTAGGTTCTACCATTAAAGGTATTGATTTCAGAGCTGCTGGGCCCAAACAACAGTGTTCTCCTATGTGAGTCTGTTGTTTTGACTTGTGATTGACTTTCAATAAGCCAATGCAAATTTCAGTTGAGTGGCTGAGAAACCCCAGTGCCCAGGTAGCATGGGGGTACTCGATGCACAACCCCATTAGAAGAGAAATTTCTTGATTTGCAGCCACTACTCGGGCTTGCAGTGTGAGAAACTTCAGTTCCCAGAAGAAGAATTTAAAGAAGAAATGATGCACAAAGCATCTGCTAATGCAACTCTGGGTTATTTTTTAAAACTAGCTTGTCACTGTTGGTACATAAATCAGTACAGCCATTATGGAAAACAGTATGGAAGTTCCTCAAAATACTAAAATTAGGACTAACATATGATTCAGCAATTCCACTACTGGGTATATATTCAAAAGAAAGGAAATCAATATATCAAAGAGATATCTGCACACTTAACGTGTATTGCAGCACTATTCACAATAGCCTAAATATGGAATCAACCTAAGTGCCCAACAGATGAATAGAGAAAGAAAATGTATACGTACACAATAGAATATTATTCAGCCATAAAAAATAATGAAATCCTGTCATTTGTAGCAATGTGCATGGAACTGGAGGTCATTAGGTTAAGCGAAATAAGCCAAGCACAGAGACAAATATTGCATCTTCTCACTTATATGTGGGAGCTTAAAAAGTAGATGCCATAAAGATAAAGAGCAGACTGGTAGTTGCTGGAGGCTGGGAGAGTGGAGGGAAGGGGGAATGAAGAGAGGCTGATTAATGAATACAAATATATAATTATATAGAAGAAATAAGATACGGTGTTCAATGGATCAGCAGGGTGACTATCATTAATATTAATCTATTGTACATTTCAAAATAGCTAGAATGTGCGCCGGGTGTGGTGGCTTATGCCTGTAATTCCAGCATTTTTGAAAACCAAGGCAGGCAGATTGCTTGAGCCCAGGAGTTTGAGATCAGCCTGGGCAACATGGCAAAAACCCGTCTCTTTAACAAATACAAAAATTAGTCCACATGGTGGTGCACGCCTGTAGTTGCAGCTACTTGGAGGGCTGAGGCAGGAGGATTGCTTGCACCTGGGTAGAGGGGAGTCCAGCCTGGGTGACAGAGTGAGACTCTGTCTCAAAAAGAAAAAAAACAGCTAGAATGTTTCAAAATTTGAATGTTCCTAGCAAAAAGGAAAGATAAATATTTAAGGTGATGGATATCCCAATTGCTCAGAATTGATTATATGAATGTATCAAACTATCACATGTACCCCCAAAATATGTACATCTATTATGTATCAATAAGAAAACTAGCTTGTGTACCTGCCTTGAGGACCATGACAATCCTGGGGGCCATTTGTAGAATATTCATCCCCAGACTCTGAACTGAGTCTTGAAGTCTGTGTAAGAATTCGCTGGGTGAAGAAAAGTGTAACGTTCTTTCAAAAGGAGAGACCAGCGTAAACAAGGGTCCCGGGGGGCAAAACATCATGATAGGAGTAGGAATGCAGGTGAGGTTTTGGTTTTCTGCAGAATATTGGTACTCTGCTATAACCTGTAAATAGAGAGTAAGAAAATGAGGCAGGTAGTGTTAAGAAGAGACATTCATAGTCATTGCTAATTTCTGAGCTTGGATGTGGCTGTTAGTTTTGGCCTCAGGGTACACTGCCCGCTGCACTTCCAATCTCACTCAGGTGCCCTACAAGCACCCCAGATTCAATAAGTACAACAATTGATGCTTTATATTTCTCGTAAGCTTTCTTCTCCTCTTAACATTCTGTTAATTGCACCATCAATCCTAGTTGTCTAAGGCAAAATTCTTGGAAATCATTCTTGAACCTCTCTTTCCCTCTCTCCCACACCCAATTAACCAGCAAATCCTGAAGGCTTAGCCTCCTAACATTTCCTGCATCTCCGCATTCTGCCCCATTTCCATTATCACTGCCTTCATCATCTTTTCCCCTGGGCAATAGCCACCCATAACCCCTTACCTCCAGCCTTGCTCACCTCAACTCCAAGCTTCCTAACTATCACTCCTCTGCCAGCATGTTCAGGATAAGGTTCAAACTCCCAGACATGCATATAAGGACTTCTGAGCCCTGGCCTTGCCTGCCCCTTCTGCTTGATCTCTGTCTACTCACTTCTGCACTGCACTTTCCACTTTGATAAATCTGAATGGCCTGGAGTTCCATGACACTATATGCTATCTCTCATCTCTGTGTCTTTGCTCCTGCTCTCCCCTCTCCTGAACCCTCCTCTCACTTTTCTTCAGCTGGCTCTTACTAAACTTTCAACATTCAGTTCTGGCACCTTCTCTTCCAGGAAATCTTCCTTCAAAGTCCAGACTCCCCTAGTGTCCTCCTCTGTGCTCCTGCAGCTCCCTGTGCACATTCCTGCCCTTTACCTCCCACCATTTCACGGGGGTTAAGTAATTACATGAGATCTGTCTCTCCAGGCTCTGGCTTCCTCAAGGACAGCTGCCACCAGGTCCTATCCATCTTGTAAGTCCAGTTCTTAACGTGGTGGCACTCGGCTGCCACACATATGTTTGCTGAGCTTCACTCCAGGCTGTGCCCTCTGAGATGACTCTTTTGGCAAATAGAAAAGCTCAGCCTAAGCCAAGATGTGCCTGCCCCCAGACACAGCAAAGGAAGGTCCAGAGAACAGCCAAGGGCTCCAGAGAGTTCCAGAAAGTTTTTGCTCTGTTTTGTTTTTAAGATAGTTTCTGAAAAGTGGAAAGCATACAGGCTATAGAGTCCAAACATATCTGGGTTGAAATCTTAGTCCTACCATCATTAGCTAATGTGACCAATGGAGAAATACGTCATCTCGGTGGGTTTCAGGTAAATTATGTAAAATATTAGGATTATTTGCTTAAATGGAAAAAATGTGTTTAAAGCCCCTAGCACAGTAACTAGTACGATGTAAGTGCCCAATAAGTGTTAGTTCTCTCTTGTAGCCTCCATATTTCTGGAGAAATAGGAGATCCCCATGGCCTGGAATAGAATAACTTTGGTTGCCAGAAACACAAGATATTCTTGTTTTCTACATGCCTTAAAATCTTATCATTTTAAACTCTAATTACTAGTACTAATTGGCTTTCATCTCTTAAGAGCCTATTTTATGCCAGGTACTATGCAAGATCCTCAAGGTACGTTTTCTCACTTATTCTTTGTGATGGTAGTGATGTTAGTAAAGTTAGCTCTTACTGAGTCCTTAACTATGCCCTGCACTGAGTCCTCTCCAAGTATTAACTCATTCAGTCCTCACAATAACTTAAAGAGGTAGATAGAGTATCCCCATTTTAAAGATGAGAAAACTGAGTCTCAGAGTTGTTAATTTGCCCAAGGTACATATTATGGAATAATGCTGGGACTAGAATTCATCTGCACAACACCAAGGACTCTAATTTTTTCATCTTGCTATAAAGTATCTTCAGTATTGTACACAGTTTTATTAAAAGTTAAGATGATAGCTTTATTTTAATTTTAATACCTTTCCTCATAATGCCCTTTCCACTTTTGGAAACTTTATGTTGTTCAATCAGCAAATAGTGTATTGGGTAAGAGAAACACTAGGTTATTTTCAACCTCAAGCTATTTAATGAGATCATTGGAGTCAACTGGTCAACTGTAGTGACCTACGAGAGAGAATATTTTCTGGACTGTGTCTTTATTACTGACAGATCATTGTGGCAATGTGTAATATTCAATAACTGACTTGTAACATACCATACTGGATTGTACTACTTGTACAGATTGAATTACGAATGTGCTTTTATAAAGGCCAACTCTTTGGTCCCGGGAACCCTGAAGACCTCAAGTTAATTGCTCATTCAGCAAGAATTTACTGAATGCCTGATAAATCCCAGGCCTTATTCTAGTCCGAGGATTCTGAGATGAATAAGTCACTGCCTCTTCTCCTAAGGTACCCACAGTCTCATTGGGGAGATTCACAGACGAATTGACTTCACCCAGGGTGAAAAGTAAAGTTCCCCTCTTCAAATCCAAAGCAAGGCTCTAATGTCTCAGGAGTGTTCTTAATGCATCATCCAGAACTCCCTTCATTTTATCCTTAGACATATATTGGCCTAAAAAGCCTCAGCCTGGCATAGTGGAGTGGTTTGGGGCAGAGTAGACTCTCAATGTGGTTAGAGAGCACTGAGGACCCCTGCTTCTATGTGGACTCTCACATAGAAGATCCTCCTCTCTTGCTAGACAAAGAGCATTTTCCTCCCCAACAACAGCGTGTCAGACTGAGCTCCCTGCACCATCCTCCCCCGCAATCTCCCAAGCACAGTATCGACACTTGAGATGGACTGGAAGGCCCTGAGCAAATGTTGGCTCTTGAGAGGTTAATAATTTACAAATGAACTACAGCTGATAAAAAAAAAAAACAGGGCCTCTGCTGCTGGGATATGGTGCATGACATGCATGCAGCCAGTCTTCTCCAGTGGGCAACAAAGTGGCAGGCACCAGCTGGCTCCTTTATAAAGGTTTAGAGAGGTGGGCCAGACCTTGTTCTTTCCCATATAACAACGGGAGTTGTGGGGAGCCCGAGCGTTTGGTCAAACCACCAATATTTCTTCTGTACACAGAAGTCCAGTGAGATGCACAGGCAGCACGCTTCTCCTGGGGGCAGCTTGGCAGCTCGGCAGCTCCACTCTTCATGCCAGGAAGGACATCAGGATTTTTATTCAACTCCACAGGCCTGCTACACCATCCCACCAGCCTTTGCAAACCACTTCTCTACTGTGACTTAGACCCCCTTGGACAGGCAGGTGCCTATGTTTGATCCCCTGCAGAGAGAAGGAAACAAAGCCCACTTTTTAAAGCTGTTGTTGATTCCGTGGGATTTTGGTGGGCACATACAGGAGTGAGCAAGATGAAGCAGAGGAACAGAAAGAGCCTGCCAGCGAGCAGCCCGTGCATTTAGGAGCTGAGAAAGGAGCCCACAACAAATGGACAGAACCAGAATGATTCTGTGTGGAAAAGAGGTGGTTTAGAAGAGAGGGGGCAGTGGCTGTGTTCATCCTGGGGAGTAGCATAGCAAGGAACAAACAGACAAGGTTCAACAGGATGAAATGAACTCCTCCTTCAGGAAAGAAATTACTAGGCTTGGACATGAAGAAACTGTTGTGTTGCAGAATGGATATTTCTATTCCCTGCTCTACTCCATTGTCTGGGCCAGTACCTATGGAAGGCAGATTAACACCAGAGAGCATTTAGTAATTTTAGTAATTTTCTCAGGTGGAGAACCAGAAACTCTTTTTACATAGTAGTCCATAAAAGCTATGCTAAGAAGAAATCCATTCTGGCAGTGAGAAAGTTTGTGCTGTTTTATCATCCTCTCCCCACCCTGCTACCCAGCCCAAAGTAGAACCCAGAACAGCACACACATAATCACATTCAACACACAAATACACACACACAGAGGACATAATCACACTCACACACACACTCACACTGCACATATTACACTCACACCAGACATACACACACACACACTGGCACACGCACATACTCAGATGTACTCATACACGTGCTCAGACTTGCACATACACTCAAAAGTAACCAAACACAAATGCTCACACTTGCATTCACATACATGCTCCCAGGTGCAAACACACACACTCCCAGGTGCAAACACACACACAAACTCATACCTGAGCCCACCAGGAAGGGAGCTGGGGGAACAAATGACCATGCTTGAGCCTGGGGAGAACAGATGGAGCCAGGCAGAGAGTCCTGGTGGGAGGCTTTCAGCCCTGTGCTTCCCCACATCTGCAATGTCCTTCGTGATCATGTCCACACACCTCCAAATCTTACCCACATGTAGGTGCCCCCAGCCAGAGAGGCTGCTCAGCCCTTGTTCTTGGGAACTGCTTCCACTGTACAAAGAGGGGTCTTAGCAGCCATGTTTCTGGGGACAGTTCCCCTGGCCACAGCTAATGAGTTTACAGACTGGAGTCCTGACACTCTGCTTGATTAATCACATTAGATCTCCTGGAAACTGAATGTTTCATCAGAGAAACAAAGAATGTTTGGCACTGAATTACATTGACAGGGGAACTCTCTGGGGAAGGGCCACAGATTCCACCACAGGGTCCCTGAGGATCTTTGCTTCTCACCCCTACCTGAGACTTACTTGTTGAGTTTTTTCATGGGTTCTGTGAGATAGTAGAGTCTGCTGCCTGTGAACACCTTTTGTTACAAAAGCTAGACTCACTTTAATTTATTCGAGAAAAACAATTAATATACCATCCATTGTAATTCTATTCAAATATCTACTCCTGCCTATGTCTCCAGCTAGAAGAAATCTGTTCATACTCAGAGCATTCAAAGCATTTTTATGGCCTCATTTTCTTCCCTGTGCCATTCATTTCTCTCTTACCCTTAGTACTAAATCATATGCTCCTTTAAGGTACAAGTTATGTTTTTTTGTTGTGTTTTTTGTTTGTTTGAGACAGGGTCTTGTTCTGTTATCCAGGATGGAGTGCAGTGGCATGATCACAGCTCACTACAGTCTTGACCTCCTGGATTCAAGGGATCCTCCCAACTCAGCCTCCCAAGTAGCTGTGACTATAGGTGCACCACCACAGCTGGTTAATTTTTCATTAAAAAAAAATTTAGTAGAGACGAGGTCTTGCCATGTTGCCCAGGCTGGGGTCAAACCCATGAGCTCAAGCGATCCTCCCACCTCAGCCTCCCAAAAGTGCTGGGATTACAGGTGTAAGCCATCACACCTGACCAGAAGCCATATTTTATTTTATCTTTTTAGCCCACTTAGCAATTAGCACTGTGCCTTCCACACAATAGTTTTTGATAAGCATTTGTTGTACGAATGTGCAAATGCATGATTGAATAAGTGAGCTAATAAGTGATCTCAGATGATGTTAAGTATGTCTTTTACCTTTCCTCCAGGAATTTATGGGGTCATGATCCCAGAAGCTAAATCTCCTCACATGTGAATCAATTCATTTTGTTTCAACATACATTTGTTGACATCAAACATGTGCCGGACCCTGTACAAAGAGGACACAAAATGAGTAAGACATGGACTGTCCTTAAGGAACTCATGGTCTCACTGCACCAAGGGTGGGGGTTGTGAATAAGGCAAAGGAACACAGCTCCCCACCCTGTTCACCCTGTACACAGCCCTGTACACCCTGTTCCCGGGAACAGCAGAGGTAGGAAAGTCACAAATTGTACATCCACCCCAATCTTGCAACAAGAGTGTATTAAAAGCCATTTTTCAAGG
Source organism: Gorilla gorilla gorilla (assembly GCF_029281585.2). Taxonomy (NCBI): domain Eukaryota; kingdom Metazoa; phylum Chordata; class Mammalia; order Primates; family Hominidae; genus Gorilla; species Gorilla gorilla. Next base: position 47,246,962 of record NC_073224.2, on the reverse strand, counting down.
CTGAGTAAGAGTTTGTGACCTGATAGACGATGGCTGGCAAACTCATTTCATCATAAATATCACAGCAGATAATATACTTCAATATAAGTGATGCATCTGCCTATGCCAGGATCCTCAGAGTGAGTAATGCTCCTCCAATATGGGCTTCTGAAAGATAAACAAATTATGGGCTGTAATTACCTGACGTTTGAGTTTCCTTTTTATGAGATTTTCTTCACTCTAATCACACACAGAGTGGGAGGATGGAAGATACAATTGGGGCTTAAAGAAGGGAAGAAGAGGGGTCTGCTCTCTCAGCAGAGAGGCGGATGCCAGATAAACAGCTCCTAAAGAAGGTGCTGGTGCTTCTGTCCCTCTGGAATGAGAGGAAAGGCTCAGCAAGTAGGAAGATGTGCAGAAAGTGGAGAAATGAGAAAGGAGAGAGAGTGGTGATTTCTCAAGTGTGTGCATTTTTAGACGATGCCTGTGACAGAAAAGAAATTCTCTTCTCTGACGCATACATATCACATAGAGACATAATGCGTGCTATGCAGACAGAATTCTACATCATCAAACTCTCCCCGCTGCAGAGCTCAGGCCGAGATTCACACACTCTCTAACCCACTGTGGATCTTGAATTTGACCCTTCCTCCTTTCTGAAGGCAGCATTTCTCATCTCCCCTTCAAAGGTTTGCCTTAAACTTCACTTTTACAAATCCTTTACCTCCTGATAGGCTCCTGTCTGCCAACATCGATTGTTCTTCCAAAATGTTTCCTCTATGGGCCTGTTGTTAATATTTGTACTTGAAAATTAAACCTCTCCTTACACATGGGACCAGACTCTATTGAGTCTGTGGCTTTTTCTGAAGGGTCAGAGAAATATTTCAAGATGGGAAGGAAGTGTGCCACAAAAAATAATAATAAATCAACAAATGAGAGGGTCACAGTGTAATGTAGTAATCTCTAAATTGGACGTCAGGAAATCTGGGTTTAATTAGAATCTTCACTGTTTCTTATGAAAGTGATGTTTCTTTGCTTCAAGTCAATTTTCTCCTCACTTAAAATGGGAATCACTTATTTGGTAGGTTGCTTTAAGGATCCAACGTAATAATATCCATAAAATTCCATGTCACCTTCTGGGTTCCATAAATATTTATTTCATCCCAGCCTCCTAAGTCTGAATAATAAAGGGCTATAAATGTGCACAGCATTCTTTGTTGTACTTTTGAAGGTCTTTTCACACTAACAACATTCTCCAGAGGCAGGAAAGACTAAAGCAGTTGCCTTTTTTTTAATTGATGAAGCCATTGAAAGAATTCAGGGAGGTTAAGAGACTTCCCCAGGGCCATGTGGAGACTGAAAGCCCAGATTCTTGAACCTTTCTGTGGTCCTCAAAGACAGCATACTTACCTGGGAGGGTCAGGTCAAAAGGGGGTCCCTTTTATGAACTATTTAAAAACTCCTGACATTTCTGAGCAGAGAAGCAGCCCATGTGGCAACTGAGGTGTGAATCCAGTGGATATGAACTTTGCCTCAAAGAAAATGAGCCAGCTGACACCTGATGCCAGAAATGCAATGGGTGAGATCAATGGTTTGAATCTGAAAAAAGGCAGTGGGGGGGTGGGGTGTGTGGGGGGCGTGCTATGCATAGGGAGAAGAAGTATGCATGAACTTAGTGATAAATTCATTTGTTTCCTAGGGTACCACAAATTGGTGGCTTAAAAGACATATTATCTCACCATTCTGGGAGCTAGAGATCCAAAATCAAGATGTCAGCAGGGTCATGTTCTCTCTGAAGGTGCTAGGGAAGATTCCTTCCTTGCCTCTTTGTAGTTTTGGGTTATTGCCAGCAATTCATGGTGTTCCTTGGCCTGTAGACACATTGCTTCAGTCTCTGTTTCCGTAGTCACACAGTGATCTGCCAGGGTGTGTCTGTTTTTGTGTCTCTTCTCCTCTCCTTATGAGGATACCATCATATTGGATTCATGGTGCACCTGTACCAGAATGACCTCATCTTAACTGAGATGGCCATTAATTAAATAACCAATTGAATAATTAAATAACCAATTAAATAAGTCATTCGCAATGACCCAATTTCCAAATAGAACCACATTCTGAAGCTCCAAGTAGGACACAAATTTTGGGGGGACACTATTCAACCCAGCACAATAAGAAAATGAGAGCCAAGCTGAGGAGGAAGAATGAAAACCTGAGAAAGAAAACTAGGTGAAGAGGGAGACTATGAGACAGAAGACAGACAAAGTAGAGAGTGAGACAGAGACCAGAGGAGACAGAAGTGGAAAGACAGAGTGAAAAGATGAGAAAGGAAGAGAAAGAGAAGGATGCCAGTGAAGCACAGATACACAGACCCCTGCACACACCATGTGGGAGACGCACAACAGCTTGGTGTTTAAAGAATTTCCCCCAAATATGCACCTTCTCTCCCACTAGATGCCCACTGGGCAGCCCTAAAGCTGTTACTGTAGAAACTGAAGTAGACGTCCTCTTTGGGGTTAATAGATGGCCCCAGTAAGAGAGACCAGTTAGTCCGTTGGCTCTCACATTCCTACTTCCTCCCATGACTCTGGCTCCAGGGGCTTCCAGTTTTCAATGTTAGAACCTCCGTGATGGTTTTTCAAAAAAAGTCTTTTTTTCAAAAGGCCAATTTTCAGGTGGTGTTATGTTATTTACCTCCTATAGAGCAGAAAATGGGCCACTCAGGAGATGCGATGATGACACTTCCCCCTTGAGAAGCAGCTGTTCCTAGCTTATGGCAAGCTGCTTGGGGTCAGACTGTCCCCATTTTTCATCCAACCAGATGTCATCCACGTTATTCTACAGATTCCATGTCCTGGTCTTTTCCAACTCACTGGAGTTTTCCAAAGATCTCCAAAGAGGTACTAGCCACTTTAGTATCAGCCAAAACCGACACCAGGAAGGAGGAATCATAAATTAGCAGTAGGAAGGAGGCCTTGGGGCTGGCAGAACACCAGTGTGCAGTGTGTGTGTATGTGTGTGTGTGTGTGTGTGTGTGTAAGGGGGAGGTTTTCATGGAGAAATAGGTGGAGGTAGAAAGATATCCATCAATATAGACCAAGACCAAGCCATTTCCAAGTTATGGGGCTCTAGAACCCTCTTTGTCATTGGAAAAATCACACATTCACTCAGAACAGAAAGTCACATAGGACAGCCAGAATTTATAAGCTAAGATGTGCTAAGTCTCCCCTTGCTTTATTTTCTTTTGCCATATTGAAAATTTAGTGAGTTTGGCTTTAGGATAATAGTCCCCACTCCTTCCCTATCATAGAAACTACCATTTAAAAAGAGAAAGCCATAAGCTTGCAGGTCTCCTAAGGGAAATTTCCCATGCCAGCCTGACCTGGCCAGTAGTGTGACGGGGGAGATGTGGGTGAAAGGACAGAGGTGGGCAGACACCACCATAGCATCGTGCTCAGCCGCTGTGCCGTCCCTTCGGAGCAGTGAAGAGGAAGAGCCCTCTACTGGCAGGAGCATCTTCTCGGCTTCTGGGCTCCCCAGTCCTCTCACCTCCCACAGCAGGAAAGGCAGTGAGGTGCGCATGCCCATCTCCAGGGACAACCACAGAAAGAGCAGTGAGTTAGGAGACATTTATCTCACATGGCCACACAATGGAGCATATGCCTTAATTGTCATAGCAGCTGTTATTCATTCATTGTTTCTCTTATTTACTCATTCATAGTTTTTTTTTTTTTTGTCACCACGGTTACAGTGGTCTATGTTAAGTACTGAAGGTATCAAGATGAAAAAAAGCTCAGTTCCTAATTTTAATTCAAAGAAAGAGCAAAGCAAGAAAAAGGAAGTGTAGGGGCTGAGTGCTCAGGGTCACAAACTATAAGGGATGGATTCTTTCACCTGAAGGCAGGCTTTCCCATCACCCCCACAGGGCTGCAGGTGTTTGGGGCCTCTTCTAACTCTGGATCTCTCCTCTGCCAGGTGTCTAGCACCTCCCTGATGACCTGATGACTTAAGACTCCCTTAGATCATTCTCACAGTGAACCATGGCACCCTAACCCGTGGGCAGAATAAAAACCTCAGGTCAAGGTGGTAAAAGAAATCTGGAAAGGACTGGAGACGTGGAAGTTTGCAGAGGGAGGTGGTTATTACTGACCCGCCTCCCCTCCTCAGGGTTCTAGGTTAAAAGAGAAGGCCAGACAGCCCAAGGGTATGAAATACAGTGAAATGAACAAACCAAAACAGACACGAGTGTTAAGCAGAACTAAGTAAAATCTATGATTGCGCTATGTACCCATAGTTGTCTTGCTAGACAGAATATTACTTGACCTGAGAAATACCCAGCCTGTAAATTTTTTGTCTCTAATATATTCTTGTGGTGATGTCCTCTTTTAGCATCTGATCAGCAATATTCTTATTTGAAAGCTGCAGAGACTAACTGTGGGCTTGTCATTTGCCATCGGTTCCCCACCTTTCCCTTGCTCTGCTATGTCTTGCAGGGATGACGAGGCCCTCTTGCCAGCTGGACTCTGCCAATGGTTCTGCCAATGGTGCACTGGTGGCAGCCTGGGGAAAGACGGGGAGGAAGGTCAGGGTAGTTATTTCTTCCTTGCTTTGCCTCAGGCCATGCCTCTGACTACATTGCATCAGGTAAGCTTCATCTCCACTAGACAAGGCATGATTGAAGCTCACATTGGTTGGCTTCAGCCTCCTCCTCCCACTGTGACTCCAGTCCTTTGTAATTAACAACATTCTGCAACTGTTCATCTTTAGGTTTCTTCACCATTGTTTGGCTTTTCAGCTTCCCCATCATCCACCAATCCAATTCCTGATATCCAATTCTCTCCACTGAAAAACCTAGAGGAGTTTATGTTTTCCTAAGGGAAACTTAATACATTTCTGACTTGTTTAGTAGCAAAGTAATTAACTAGAAGGATGTTGGGTCATTTACAGAATTGCCAGGAAGCAGAGGGGCTATGCAGCCAGACACAGAGCAACGTTCATTCCACGGAAACGACAGCAAGGACTCCTCCGCAGCCACTGCTGGACTCCAGAATGTGATGACCACCATGAGAACTCCACCAGCTATGATGCTGAGCCTACCTCTGCTGCCCTTGGACACTCACTCCCAAATAAAGTTCAGATTGCTCTCTCTGATTATCTAACTCGTTAAGTCCACATCATTTTCCCCACCCTAGCTTCAGAAGACTGGAAAATTGAGTTTCTGATATTTGTTTACAGAGTCCAGATCCACATTTCAGTGAGACTTGCAGGGTCAAGAATTCTCCAAATATCAGAAGGAGATCAGATGCAGAAGAGCCAAGAGAAATAAATAAATATTTGTCCCAGGAATAAGACCAGGAGTTAGAGGCTGAGTTTCAGCCCTAGGGTTAGCATGTGAAGAAGAGAATCTCTCTAAGATCACTATGTTAAAGGCAATAGAAAGACTAGAACTCTGGGTGGGAGCTTTTGCCCTATGAGTATAATCACAGGCCTTCTCAGTACCCTTCAAATTGATAATGGGCAACCAGTATTTACAACTATAGGATAGCACAGCTTCCTACCCAGGACTGAATGTCTACCTCACTAGGAGTACTTACCAGATTTGGGGATCAGTCCTGACCCTAGCCAGACAGAACTTAAGGAATCCCTGGCTTCTGAATCCACTCTGAGGATCCACATTGATTCCTAAGACATTTCTTATTTCTAGGAACTAGGAACTAGGTTCCTACGTTGTACCTCTGACCCAGCTCCGGGGTTCTTGCCCTTCTTCCTGGAACCCTGCTGATTCTTAAGAACAAAGGTATTAATTAACATCCACATTCAATCCCTCTGAAGTGTGGGTCTTGCCTCAGCCCAGCAGTTTTTGTGGTGAGGTCCTCTTTGTCTACCTCCAGATTTGATCTTCCTGTAGCCGCCCCTGCCTGAGCACAGCCTGAAATTCCTCCTGTTACCTGCTCTTAGAGGCAGCTTGACATAATAGCAAAAGGATGGATTTCCTTTACATCCTGGAAAGTCAGTCAGACCTGGGTTTTAATCCCAGCTGTAACACTTACTGCTTGTATGAGCTTGTTGGGCTTCTGTACTTACTGTTTCTCTTGTGGTTCTCAAACCTTAGTATGTAAGTGTCTAAGTATCTGCTGTCCTGTTGTGTTTGTTGAAAAGGCAGATTCCTAGTTTCCATCTCTTGGAGATTCCATTCATTAGGTCCAAGGTGATTGAGATGCAGGTGGTTTACAGACCACACTTTGAGAATCACTGCCCCACCAGGTTTCCAAGTCCTGTTCATTGTCAATGTGGTTGTCATTCATTCAGTCAGCACTTCCCAGGGTTCAGGTGGGCAGGGGATGTGAGTAAGTACAACCACATCCTCTTATGTTCCAGCTGGAGGTTCCACTTCACCCAGACCTCCTGTATTAGAATCTTGGGATAAAAATGGAGCTGACGTATGCAATTCACCAAAGTTCCACACGTATCTGTTATACAAACCTCTGGTTCAAAAGCCCTGTATTACTGCTTCAGTACCAGACTTGACTCCAGTCCCCTTCCTGCCTTAATTTCCCACCTCCCCATCCTGTGTTCCACTCATACCCTTAGCTTCCCTGCAGCCTTACTTAAGAATAGGGCATCTGCTCTTCATAGATGCCATTTCAATGAGAGTTCCCTCTCAAGAAAGCTAAGTCTTTTTTTATTCTCCAAGATTTTATCTGTATCCATTTGACAGGAGAGTAGATTCTATTATGATCATTACCCATATGGACAAGCAGCCAAGATTTAATATCTGTTGGTCAATAACAGCTTTCCTAACTAATAGCTCTTGATGACCATCTAGAGGGGAGTGTGACCTTCTTATCCTCCTGGTCCCCTTTGCTGGCACTCACATATCCTCCAAAAACTGGGGACCTTGATGCCCACATACATAAGGACCCCCCTTCTCCCGAGGGAGCACACAGCACTTATAACCAGAGTGGGGAAATGGAAGACTGACCTCTCCATCCTCAAAGCCCAACCCATGTTTCACCTCCTCCGTGAAGCCGTTCCTGATTCCAGTGCCCTGTACTACTTTCCCTTCTCAGATTTTCTACCACATGCCATATTACACAGCTTAGCACTGGACTGTGTCCTACTTTGGAATGCTGTTTTTTATTTTTATTTTTTGCTTGTACTTCTTGCTTATCTAGCAATATTGCAGACTCTGTTAGAACTAAATCTTGATTTTAGACTTTCCTTGAAGAATCATGGAGGTGGAAAGAGAAACAGATCAAGGATCTGCTCAAGCATGTCACATTGGAGTGGGAGAGGGGGCTGAGGACATTGACCTGCCTGTGGAGGCAGAGTCTTCAGGCATCTCCCTCCAGGGTGAAGCTGAGGTACAGTATTAAAGGCTGTCATCACCTCCAACATGACTCAGGTCACAGTTGCTGGAGGAAGACCCACTGGTAGGAGAAAGGAAGGGCAAAGGACAGAGCACAAAGAATCCAGGTAGCTGTTGGTAAATACCAACAAGCAGTCACAATCCAAGGAATGTTCACTATCAGCTAGACGCAAAGTAATGGACTAGGGCATAATCCACCAGTTTTGTGGATCCAGGAAGAGGCAGAGTAGGGGTCCCAAGGCACCAGAATGGGATTTTCATTAGGTAACCAGCATTAGAGAGACTGAGCTCATGGACAGGAAAATCATCAAAATTACAGAGTGGAGCCTTCGAGACAGACACAAAAGAACTGTCTCGGAGGCTGACTCTGCTCAAATCCTCAGCAGCTTCTCTGGTCCTCCTGCTCCACCTCACCACCCCAGGGGATTTCTCCAGGCTTGAGAATTGACTCCCTCTCTCTCCTGTGCTGAGCTCTGTGGCAGGTTCTCTGGTTCCCAATATTTCAAGACTCCAACTTTGCTCCGCTTTCACTCAAGTTTGCAGTGGCAGAGGCTGTAGAAGTGAAGTCTGGCTGGCCCTTTCTAACCCCACAGTGCCCAGAATCATGCTAAGTATATATATGGTGGCCATCCATTCGGATACATCAAATAAATACAGCTCACTTAAGCAAGTGCACACCAGAAGGGTGTCAAGAAACCCTGCGGATGGTGAGCCTTCTTCAGAATTCATCTAGACGTCCCCATTATCCTCTCTGTAACTTCTTACGTTCCTCTTCTCTTAAAGAGACCTGGGCTCAAATCTGCTATTTACTAACCTGGTACCTTGGGTAAGTTATTATCTTTAAAAAATGGAGATAGCAGAGCCTATGAATAAGCAGCCTCTGTCCCCAATCTCTGGGGGTGCACTGGCTAGCTTGCCACTCCCCTACCTCACACATCAAATGGTAGGATCTGAGAAGTGGTGCTCAGTGCTAATTGACTTGACCACTTGACTATGACTAAAGATATCAAGAGGCAAGCACTCATTTATAGCAAGTGGGAGGAACATCAGTACATTTTTTCTGGGCACTGGGGATGGCATAGTTCAGCGTTTGTGAGATGGGCTGGTAGTTTGTTTGCAAGGCTAGGCACAAACTCTCTTGAAAGACAAATCACCATATAAATGCTTTAGCATCAGGGCAGCATTAGAGCATGAGTCATGCTCAAAAGATGGATGAAAATGAGGGACAGGGATACCAAGGAGGCAGGATTATGAAGGAGCAAGGACTCTTTTGCTCAGGCCCCCTCCCCCAGATTCTGTGTCAAGGTTTCAGTATGTTTTTAATCACTTTACTATTACTTATAAAAACCAATAGCACGTGCCTGATGGAAGAAGAAAATAATGATTCAAGCATGAGAGTCATTTTCCAATTGATTTCCTTTCTCTTCATTTCCTTTTGACCTCAGTAGGGAAGGCATAGCCTCACTATTCAAAGAAACCGTAACTCAGTCCTCACTTATGGACTTTGTTTAAGAAAGTACTTAATATTTTTCTTCTTATGTCCAAGGGAACTACATTTTAGGTGTTTAATCATCTTTACAGCCCCCAAATATCTGGGATTTATGGAAAGCATTTAAACTCAGTTGAAAAAAATAAAAACAGAGTGTCCTAAATTCAGGGTAAATTTTTACTCTTGTTATGGGTGTTAATTTATGATTCGACAATGATTTCAAGGCTTTACTTCAAATCTTCTGAGGCTTGTATTTTCTTATTATTCAGCCTGGTTTTATTCTCAGTGTCAAATGAATCACACATTCAATCACACAGAGCACAATGTTCCCCCAAAACACATAATTCAGAGTCTTAGCCTATGGAATTATGAACCCCCTGGGAGGAAGATCAAGGGAGTCCTTGTGGTCTTTCATTCCCCCTGGTGATGAAAATGCCTTATCCTTCAAAAGACTGATTTTTGAGGGGCCAATGCTCCTGGGAGCTAGGTCTTGATGCCAGAGTGTCTCAGCTGCCCTGAATACAGAATACACTTCCTGGCCACTGCAATATCATGAGGAGTATTGGGAAAGTCTAAACTCAAGATTTTATTCCAAAGGAATGAAGTAGTTTTGAGAAGAGTTGATCTAGACTTACCAAAGTGGCCTTAAGTGAATCCTCCACTCATGCTTTGGAGGGGGAAGAAGCTGAGACTTGGGGCCTCAACTTTAGTAGTCATGTCTTCTCACTATTAGGTAAGAGACAAGAAGAGTGGTTAGAACCAATCAGGGAGTGGGGGACTCCTGGCAGGTTTTGGATTGCAGGGAAAAAAACCCTATTACACTCCATCCGACCATCCTTGCTCCTGCCCAGGGCTGCAGGCACTCTAGAAAACATCTCTGCAGCCACCATCTCAGGGCAGAGCCCAGGCCCCATGGCTTATCCTGGCTTTGAACTTCTGGCTTTCCTGAATGCTGTCCCTCACTTAGATTCTCCCTTTCTGACTAGCCTCTCCAAACTGAAGCCTTGTTTCCATAGCCTGCCTGGGTTTGGAATGCAACTGCTCACCTAGATGACTTTCTCAGTCCCATATTCCTCACCTGTAGGTGGGTAATGGCCTTACGTTCACACTCTACCCAAGTCCTCAGGATGCCCACATCTCCACTTTCATAGAAGGCAGATTAGACAGCCTGTGACTGACATTTGCTGAGGGAGAATGAAGCGTGGCCCAGGCTCTCCCGTGTGCCACACTTCCTGTGTCTCTCACCTTCAATCCAGCATGTGCCCACGGAAGCCACTCTGATCTGCTCTCCCAGAGGTGAACTGCGCTCTGGCTCTCTTCTTCCACCTTTCTCCATGAGCACTGGCATTCACATGTCCTACAAGGGCCTAGTAGGTCAGAGATATATTGATTTCTGATCAGCCAAAAACAGCAGTAACTTTTCAAAAGCATATTTAAGGGAGAATATTTTAACAAAGAAATGAGACGTGGAATTATAGAACTTCAACTAGCTGGATGGAGGAATGATTTGGGAGAAAAACATTCAGTGGTATTGCTCAATTCATATTATATAGAATAAAAAGACACTAGAAGAAAGAAATAAACTACTATTTATTTAGTACCTATTATCTGCAAGACCCTATGATGCATTTTTCCTCATACATTACTTAATTTTATTCTATAAACAGTTTACCAAAATACTATCTTACTTTTACAAAACAGAATTGAAATGTAAAGAGATTAAGAAAATTAACTCATGATACTCAGCTAGTAAATTGCAGAACTGGGGTTCAAACCCAGGCCTATATTTTCTCCTAAATTTAGGAGTTTTCTATTCCAACACTTTTGTTATAGTAGGCTTTCAGCTTCAGGAAGTCACTTGAATCTGATGCTGACATTCTTTTCTGAGCAGGAGCTGGCAGTGGTAGACATGGGACACCATCCTCCATCCCAACTCTCTCCTCCAGCCCTGATGCCACTTGCCACCCAAGTGAAAGATACAGGTTGAGCTGCCCACACTTGTTCTTGCCCCAGGCCCACTAGAGAGCAGACTACCTGACACACTGGCCCCTTGTCACCTTGGAACAAGGCCTTTCCCACTTATAGAGACCCTAGAACTCTCAGGAACCCCATATTGCTCTTCACTCTGCAGAGCTGTTCTTCAGAGGCAATGGTGCTGAAGAGAAGGATCTGGATCTGGGCCCCTAATGAAACTCCCCACTAGACTACTGCTTCAGCTTAACCAAACTGGAAATTTGAGCCAATTCCTCTTCATTCTGCTACCCATCTAAGAAAGCAACTTGCAGAGGTCAAGGACGGCAGAGAGTCTTCTTAGCTTCCAATCATTCTGCTTCTTACTATGAACATGATCCATTCAAGTGCAAGAAACCTGTAAGTTCAGGGCTAAGCTGCCATTGAAATGTCTGAGTGCTTAAGAAGCAGGAAAGAAAATGCATGATGCTTTTAAGAAACCACTATTAGCAAAACAATCTCAAATAAACCCAGAAAGTCCTGATAGAGCTGGATGACTCCTACCCAGCCTCAGGGGTCATTCATTTACCAATTTATGATTCAGAGACTATCACTGCTGGCTCAATCTCTCTCCTATCCCGATCATTGTCCACCTACCAAACTGACCTGCTAGTGGTAGATCTGCCAACAGCCACTCATAGAGCACCAGAAAAAATGCCCTCTCTCCCTCCCACCACCACTTATCTTCTCCAGAAATAAAGGGTTAATGCAGGAACTCCTAAGACCCACAATATTCATGACTCACACTGTGGTTAACCAAAAGAACCTACCTTCCTCAAGTCCAAGTCATTACTTCTCTGTACCTCTCTGGACAAGCAGAGAGGCAGGTGTGAGTCAGTGGATCTAAAAGGTGAAGCATAAAGCTATTACAAATTAATAAGAAAAAGTCAAGCACATTGTAGGGTACTGAATTGTGTCCCCTAAAAATATATGTTCAAGTCCTAATGCCCTAGGGCCAATGAACACAACCTGATTTGGAAGTAGGGTCTTTGCAGATGCAGTCAATTTAAGATGAAATACTACATTAGAGTATGCCCTAAATCCAATAATTGGTGTCTTTATAAGGAGATGAAGATTTAGAGACACACAGATAAGCATGGAGAGAAGACAGTCGTCTGAAGGCGACAGAAATTGAGTAATGCAGCTGTAAGCCAAGGAATACCAAAGAATGCCAGCAACCCCCAGAAGCTAGAAAGAGGCAAGGAAGAATTCTTTCTTAAGAGTCTTCAGAGGGAACGTAGCCCTACCAACACTTGATTTCAGATATCTAGCCTCCAGAACTATGAAAGAATATATTTCTGTTGCTTTAAGCCACCAAGTTTGTAGTAATTTGTTATGGCAGCCCTAGGAAACTAATATATGCACCATGGGGGGTAAAATAGCAGAATGATATGTAAAAGCAAATCATGAAAGAAGAAATGTAAATGACAATAAAAAATGTAAACCATTTTCAGCCTTGGTGGAAATAAAAGAAATATGACTTAAAACAATGATATGACCTTTTTACTTTTCAGATGGCTAAGATTAAAAAGAATTATAATGCCTGGTGTCAGCATGGGGGGTGGGAAATGGACATCTATTCACTGCTTTTGGGAATAGGCGAGAACAACTAATTCTAGAGAATAATATGGTAATATATATCAAAAGCTGTAAAATCATTATATTCTAGGAAATAATAAGGTAAGGTGCAAAGATCTATGCATAATACTATTTCCATCAAAGCATTACTTATAGCAAACTTAAAAAGGGAAAGAAATGTAAAGTTCAAACAATAGGAATTGTTAAATAATTTATGTTATGTTCACACAATAAAATTACTATGAAGCCATTAAAAATGATGATATCGATTCATATTTATCGACAAGAAGAGATGTTCAAATATATTGCCAAGTGAGAAAAATAGCCTAATCTAATCTTCTGTGTGTGCCTGCATGCCTGTGTGTGTGTGTGTGTGTGTGTGTGTTTGTGTGTATAGAGAGAGTGAGAACTAAGGATGGGCACTGTGTTACTGGCTGCTAACGTTATGAATTATTTGTGTTTTCAATTCTTTAATTTTTCCAAAGTGAAAATCAATACTTTAAAAAATTAGTACATGTTTCAAATGAAGGAGATGGATTGGAGAGCTTCTGCTGCTGAGCTACATCCCTACAATGTGTCCAGAACAAAGGGTACTAGGGCGGCCTGCCTACACCCCTTTGTCCAGCACAGGAAGCCAATTGTTCAGAGCAGGCCAAAGGTCCACAGTGGGCCGAGGACAAACAAACATTTCCCTCGTCTTTTCTTACCTCAATTTGACTCTGCTCTGAACCCTTAAGCACACCCTCCCAGACCTCCCTGTCTCACCTCCAAATCAACCAGCTCTTCCTTCAGCTCCCATTTTGAAGGTTTTCTACCCCCTCCTTATTACCTACCCCTCACTTTTGACCCGGGCCTAGTAATAAAATCATGTTTTTCTTCCCACTTTCACTTGGTAGCCCTGCTACCTGTAGAAATGTCCACTTTCCTCACTACAGCATGAGCTCCATGAAGTCATGGGGACCGGTCCACCTGCACTGCCAGGGCCCAGGGCTGTGCCTGACCCACTTGTGTTTATTGGGTTGAAGTGAATCATGCAATTGCTAGAACCCAAATGGACCTGGAAATCAATACCAATCAACTTTCTCATTTTACAGACAAGGGAGTGAAAGACTCAGAAAACCAAAATGACTGGCCAGTGGCCAAATCAGACGAGAGGCCAGAACCCCTGACTCCTAGACAGCATTTCTCCTACTGCGTCACACTGACTCTCTAAAGAAGCAATGGTCCCTTAGGCCTGGGCCACAGGATCCCTCTGGAGCTCAGGAGGAAACTGAGTGGCTCCCTCAGAGCCTTCAGCAAGTTTGATGATCCCTTCCCCAGATTCCTCCCACATTCTCTTTCCTGTATTCCCACCCTCAGGCACTTCCAACTGGGTGAGCTTCTGGATCAGCTGCCTTTCTCTGACACCCTGCCCTGCTCTTTGCCAGCCGTCCTTTCCCTGGCCGCCCTCCCAGCCCAGACCCACTTCATCGGTCCCTCTCTGATGTCCTTGTACCTTCTGACCCCATTTATTATCACCCCTCCACTACCCTGCACCCCAGTCTCAACCCCAAGTCCACTCCTGGGCCCAGCCTCCTGGGTCCAGTCACAGAGAAAAAGTGAACTGTTGCTCCCCTCAGGCCTCACATTCTCCTTTCCAAGGCCATGTTTACACCTAGGTTCCTCCCACCCAGGTCTGGTGAGCACTCAGCCTGCCCCCAGGTGACAGCTCAGAACCTCTCTGCTTCAGCCCAAAGGCAAGTGCTCCTGACCCCCTTTGCTAAATGCTCCATCACCCACAAGTGGAGAATCCCTTCTCTCAGCCCCCTGCCCTTCCCCCATCATGGCAAGGCAGACCACAGCCAGCTCAATCTCCTCCCAAAGGAAGGGCCAGCACCATTGCCCCATGGGGCCCTAAGGTTCAGGGGCTGGGGACTGGCTTTGCTTGCTTGCTTGCTTTTTCTTTCTTTCTCTTTCTTTCTTTCTCTCTCTCTTCCCTTCTCTCTCTTCCCTTCTTTCTTTCCTTCTTTCTCTCTTTCCATCTTTCTCTCTTTCCCTCTTTCCCTCTTTCTCTCTTTCTCTCTCTCTTTCTTTCTTTCTTTTGACAGGGTCTTGTTCTGTCACCCAGACTGGAGAACAGTGGTGCAACCTTCACTCATGGCAGCCTCGACCTCCTGGGTTCAAGCAGTTCTCCCACCTCAGCCTCCTAAGTTGTTGGGGCTACAGGCATGCACCACCACACCTGGCTAATTTTTTTTTTTTTTTTTTTTTTGGTAGAGACAAGGTTTCACCCAGGCTGGTCTCCAACTCCTGGGCTCAAGTGATCCACTCACCTCAGCCTCCCAAAGTGCTGGGATTAGAGTCATGAGCCACTGTGCCTGGCCAAATGCTCACTTTTATCTGCTAGGAAATGAGCACTTAATTTCTCAGAAGCTTACCAGGGCTCTTAGGGAACAATAAACACTCTCTGTTGCCACTTACTCCAGCTCAATTTTAGCCTGTGGGCCTGTGGTGGCTACCCCTGGGAGAAAAAAGAAGAGAAAAGTGGTTGAGAGATAACTCAGGAGCAGGACCAAAAGCAAAAGGTAAGAATTATATAAACAAGGGCATTGGGTTCTCCAGCTGAGCGCCACAGAAACCAAGTTCCTTGGGGTCCTGGTGAGGTGGTAAGTGGGAGGCTGAGCTGATAGGGCTGAAAGCCCTCCCCTCAATTCACCTAAAGGAACTCCACACTTAGATCATTTACATATTTTGAATACCTTCAGATTGTATTTGAAAAATAGACACCATTGTTAAAATCAAGGTTTAAAAAACACTTAACTAGGGTAACTCAAGGAAGATCCCATCTTAGGACTAAGGCAACAGTCCAGTTTGCATGACGGGAACATGTATTCATTCATCCACTAAACAAATACTCTGGGACACTACTATACACCAGGCAATGAATCAAGGTCAGGCTAACCTGGCTTACTGCAGAGACAGAAATATCTGACACTTCAGGTTAGGACTGGTTCTGAGGATTGGGAGCCTGCCTTGGCTTATGTTCCGGGTGTCTAACAAGCCATCCCAAATATAGGGCTGGAAACAACAAGCATTTATTTTGTTCACAAACGTGCAACGTGAGCAGGGTTTGGTGGGGACAGCTCGTTTTGCTCCATGCAGAGAATCATCAGAAGGCTTGCTCATGTGTTTGGCAGTTGATGCTGGCTTCTGGCTGGGGCCTCAGCTGGAGCTGTCAGCTGAAACATCTAACATGGCTGTCCATGTACTTGTCTGCCTCCCCACAGTGCAGTGGCTGGGTTCCAACAGTGAGCATCCCAGAAGAGAGAAGTGGCAGCTTCCAGTTTCTTAAGGCCCAGGGCTGGACACTGGCACATTGCTACTTCCCCTATATTCTAATAGTGAAGTAGTCACAGAGCGCAGATTCAAGGAAAGGGGGCAGAGACCCCACCTCTTGGCGAGAAGAGAGTCAAAGACCTTTGGGGTCCTGTCTTAAAATTGCCACAGCCTCAGGCGCCTGTAATCCCAGCTACCTGGGAGGCTAAGGCAGAGAATAGCTTGAACCCAGGAGGTGGAGGTTGCAGTGAGCCAACATCATGCCACTGCGCTCCAGCCTAGGCAACAGAGCAAGACTCCATCTCAAAAAAAAAAAAAAAAATTGCCACAGCCTGCAAATTGGGAAGAAATGGCTCCAGCTATGGGGAGGGCTGTAAACCTGCTAACCTGTACTCTTCATCCAGAAAGTACAGTAGTTAAAAGTATGGGTTACGATAACACTCACCTCTGGACACTCGTACTGCCCTATGGGACAACATGAAATTTGCTTATGCCCTCTGCTTATGGCAGCTTGTCATCAATTCCATGATGCCTACCTTACCCAGTTCCTGGTCCCAAGAAATACCTAGGCCCCAGACTCAGCACTCTCAATATCTTCCTCCATTCCTTAACTGATTTGATTTCCAGGTCCCCTTGCCAAGCTGGTCAGCATCCCTGGGAAATGTCTGTGCTTGTATACATTTCTTGGAAAATGCCACCCCACACTCAATGCTCATGTCCCTGAATAGTGCCAGGTGCCAGTGGGCATCATCTCCCTTGTTGTGGCTACTCCATCAACAGATACAGGCTGATGTCTTCAGCAGTCTCTTGGTTCAGTTACACATACCGACCTTGCAGTAGCCTAAAGCTTTCTCCCCTGTGGTGCTATTAAACCCTAGCCCTTCATTCATAACAAATTCAATTTCACAGTTATTAAGAGGATAGCCTGTGCTTAGGCAGTTGACGGTTTGGCACCAAAGAGTGGGATTCCACATTACCTACACGAGGGGAAAGCTGCAGTGCACATTCCGGTGTTCCTCTCTTAAGGGCCCTTTAGCTAAAGGATCTTGTTGCCAGAGGTGCGGCAGTGGCATAGGCGGGAAGAGAAATATTACCTGCACAGTAATTTCCATCAAGTGTAAAATATGCAACAGGACCATGCAATAATCTTGAGATATTCCCATATCAGATTTCACTTCTCCTCCCAAACCAGCCATCCTTCTCCCTCCTAAGAGAGGACACATCCAAGAAAAGATTTGGCTCCTAAACTGACAGTTGGTGGCACGCGGCTAGATTTATTGAGAAACACCTAATTAAGCTCCAGAGTAAACTAGACATCGAGGTGTTTAATTGGCAGCATGTGACTATTAGGGGCTAATTAAGTTGTTCCCTCATACTTTAATTAATGTTTGTCATTTGGCCTCTGTATAGCTGGTACAAAGTTAAGGAAAACAGAAGGGACCTGCCGGCCAGCCCCTAGACCAAGTTACTAGCTGTCCCCAGCACCAAGGAGGGCTGAGCAGATGGGACAGCATGTGGGGCATGCAGTTCGTTCACTGTCCAAGCCTCAGAAGTTACTTTGAATGTACCTAATGAACAATTATTAAGCCTCAACTCTGTGCCAACCAGGCAGGGAGACAGAGAGGGTAGGAGAGAGAATCTGGTGAAGCCTCGGTTCAAATCCCACCTCTGCCCCTCCCTGGTTGTATAATCATGTGCCACAAGGCCTTTCTGAACTTCAATTTTCTTATCTGTAGGATGAAACCAAGAAACACCTACCTCATACAGCTATTGTTTTAAAATGGAAATCAGATATGCTCAATCCTGCACTCAAAACTCTTTCATGATTTCCTATCAGGGTACAAGCTAAGCTCGTACAGTGATATGTGAGGCATATCACGTTTCATAAATTGTCTCCTTCCCCTCTCCCCTCCCTCCTTACCTCTCTACCTTCTTCTCCCATTGCCCTCTCCTCTGTCTCCTCACTCCAGCCACACTACACTTCTTGCTGTTCCTTGGATCCACAAAGTTCTCATCTGCCCCAGGGCCTTTTCACTTGCTGTTTCCCCTGCCTATAATACTCTTCTCCCCAGATAGCTACGTGGCTCACACCTTAGTCTTTGCTCAAGTCATCTTGTCAGAGAGGTCTCTTCTGACCTCCCTATTTAAAATTCCAACACTGCCCTCCCTGCCAACAAAAAAACTGGCAAGTATTCTCTCCCATCCTTGCTTTATTTTCTCCTTTGCATTTATTTAATTCCATCTAACATACAATACTGTTATACTTAATATTAAAATATTTTAATACATTGTGCTTATTTATTGTTTTAGAATGCCTACTCCACCTCTAAATAGAAAGTAAACTCAATGATGGCAGAAAATTTTTTGTCTGCTTTGCTCACTGCTGCATTCCTAGTGCCTGGAACAGGGTCTGGTCCAGGGTAGGCACTTGATAAATATTTATTGAATACATGAATACATAAAAAATGAGGAAAAGTATACAAAAGACACAGCACCTTGCCTGGTGCATGTTGGTGCCTGTTAATATTCATTTCCTTCTCCTTTCCATCTTCTTCTCTAAGCACTGCAATAAGAGCTAGTCTCTCTGCCTTTAAGGGTTTCAAATCCACCATGGACACAGCTCATCACAAACACCTGCCCTACAGCTTTCCACCCACACCCTGAAACCAGGAGCAGGGGGAGGACAGACAAGAGACCCCTTGTCTGTCCTCTCTGGCAAAACTGAGTTGCTGCAATCAGCAAGGCACAGGTTTTATTGCTCCCCTGCAATATGCCTGAGCTTTCTGCCATGTGCTATTGAGGATTCAAGCAAGAACGGCACATGTTGTCTGCTGGAGAGAAGCTTGCGGTCTAGGGCTCAGCAAACTTACCTGCAAAGGACCAAACAGTAAATATTTTTTACTTGGAGGGTCATATGGTCTCTGTCCCAACTACTCAACTCTGCTGTTGTAGCACGCAAACGGCCATAGAGAACATGTAAATGAGTGGCTGTGGCTGCATTCCAATAAAATATTTCTGCATACTGAAATTTGAATTGATATAGCTTTCATGTGTCACAAAATATTCTTCTTTGGATTTTTTTCTGCCATTTAAAAATGTAAAAGCTATTCTTAGCCCGTGGGCTATATAAACTTAGTCAAGAGACCAGAATTTTGCCCGTGAGCTGTAGTTTGCTAACACTTGGGTTAGACAAGGGGAAGAAAAGGATAAAATACTGTGGCTTGCAAGTGAGCTTTAAAATATGATGCTACAGATTAAATCTCATAAATGTTTATGGAAAATGGCAGGAACTAGATGGGACTGTGGCTGTCAGGGAAGGCTTTGGGGAAGAGGCAAGACTTGGGCTAACTGCTGAGACATAGGAAGCAGCAGGCTAAGTGGAGGATAGGAAAGCTTCCCAGGCATGGACAATAATAGTAGTAGTAATAATAACAACAGCCTACTAAGTGTATATGATACGGCAGGCTCAGTTCTTAGTGTTTTGCAAGCATGGTTTAGCTTAATCCTTGTAGCAACCCTACTAGGAAGTACATTTTATCCCCCTCTTAAAAAAAAGACCAGGGCCAAGAGGGTTAATAATTTGCCCATATCTGCACAGTCAGCGGCAGAGTCAGAATCTCAGCCTAGGATGTCTGCCTCCAAAGCCCACCCTCCCTCCTACTATTCCTCCTCCAGCAACCCCTTTGATCTCGGTCCCCTCCCATTTCCCATGATCAGATGCTGCCATGTCCCTGGTGTGCCTGTATTCATGTAAATAACCATTTCCTAAATACACTCAATGAAAAATCAATTACATAGCAAAGTGGCTGAGGTTTGGATAAACAACCTAATTGTTCCCTCTGGGGCTGCAGGCTGAGCAGTCCCTGCTGAGAGAAGAAAGAGAGTTAACATTTATTAAGAGCTCCGCCTCAGGCACCGATATGTTTTCTTCCTCCTTGACCACTAGGGGTCTGAGCCCATTGGCCAAGCCCCCTACAGAATCCCAGGGAAGCTGCTGGTCTCATACCACTGGTAATAGGTGAGAATTCTGTGTTCAAAGTACACCTCTAACCCAGGTAGACTTGAGACTTTGACCCCCAATTGTGCCTTTCAGATGCCTTACTCAAAGATAAACTCCTGGCTGCCTTCCTCTGATCGATTTGAGGATAGTCTCTCCAGAAAGGCCACCCTGTTTACACCCTGACTTGCCCCTCACAGTTCTGTTCCCTTCTACTCAAAATGTTGCAATTAGACGTCCCTTATTTTGAGTCAGGACACTGTCCCTGGTTGATATGCAAAGATCCCAGGAAGATGTATTCCATCAAAGCTTATCAATCATTAACACCTTGCTGTGAATTAGTTTTCAGGACTTTTCAACCAGACAGGTAATTAAAATTGAGCAATTGGCTAGAGAAGATGGAAAATTCAAGTTTACATAGGGCACAGTAGGGGAAGGCTGAAGAACAGCAAAGTGGCCTCTGGCAAGTGAAGTCCTAAAATGAAGGTACGGTACTTCAAAAGCCTGAGTCGGCGTGGGGCTTATTTCCCCATCTTCCCTTCCAGCCACCCCTTCCCCAGCTTAGTTATTAAAATCAGTCGTTTGTGGTGAGTCAGCTGGTGATGCTCAAAAAAATAAGATCTAGTTCCAAACCTGTGACTCCCAAATAATTACAACAGCAGGCAATGTGGCCTGTAGGAAGACAAAAGCACATCTACCAGTTCTGGGGTAAAGCGTTCCAAGGTGTGACCATCCAACCATGGAAGTCATGGGATAACTGAAAGAACACCAAGCAAGGAGTCAAAAGACAAAGATTCTAATGCTGGTTCTGTCACATGTGTATTTGCTGCATGACATTGCCTAAGTTCCTTCCCCTCTCTGGGCCTTGGTTTACTCATCCATTGACTCAGTTATTCATTCAACTTTGTGCCAGCCTTGTGCCATGCCCTGGGGATGAATATAGTGATTAACAGATACCTTTCCTGTTCATATAAAGTTTTCAATCTAATATGAGAAATAAACATGCAAGCAATAATTTCACAGATAATTGCCCTATAAGATGATGAAGTTGGTCTAGATCAGGGGCTTTCAACTCTGGCTATAGATTAGGACCAACTAGGGGCTTTTAGAAAAAAAAAAAGACTATCTGGGCACTATCTCCAAAGATGATTATTAAATTTGGTAGGGTTCAGGCATAGATATTTTTCTAATTTCCCCAGTGATTGTGGGGTACCAAGGCTGACAGCCACTGTGCAACCAGGGTTGAGAGTCACCAAGGTAGACAATATTTAGCATTTCCTCCTGCTATAACTTTTTATTTGTCTCTTATATTCTATGAGTAACCTAAGATACATATGTCTACATATGTCTTATATTCTATGAGTAACCTAAGATACATATTCTCTTATATTCTATGTCTTATATTATATTCATATGTCTTATATTCTATGAGTAACCTAAGATACATATGTCTACACTGAACCCCAGAATGTAACTATCCTCTGGGGATGTCCTCTGGCTTTGTGTTCTCTGGCTTCGTGTTCCGGCCCACAGGCTGGTACCTTGCTCCCTTAGAGAGACTGCCTGTGAGGGCTACCCTTCTGCCTGTCTCCAGAGTGTTCCAAATGTCAGCCATTCCCCAGGCCATCCCATCTGTGTGGCCACATCTCTGTGGCCACTCTCCTCCTGCCAGTAGGCTCTGGATTCATGCTGGAACTTCTGGGCCCCTTAGACATGGGTTGAACTCACTTGTTCAGAGAGCTCCATGCATCAGAATAAGAGGAGGAACTGACAGCTTAGCCTGTCCCTATAGATGCCCTGTGGCAAGACTCATTTCAGATCCCAAGACTTCTCTCATCCCTCCCTTCTGCCAGGGCTGGGATGAGGGGAAAACAGGAGGAACACCTAGGAGGTGCCCACCCTCAGGGTCGGGCAAGCCCAGATCAGCACCCAGAGAGGGGGTGCCTTCTTATATTTTGCACCCTGGTCCCCTCACTCACCTCATCCTTGTCCCAGTGCTGCCTCCTGCCCCAGGTTGCCATAAATATTGCAGGTCCCTATGAAAGACTAAAGTAGGACACTGTCAACCCCAAGGGCTTCATGAAGTTATTCTGTCACTCAGCCAGTATTTATTGTGTATCTCTAGGTTATAAACTCAAAGCAGACAGAGTTCCTGGCTGTCAGGAACTCACAGCATAATGGGGAAGGAAAACCTATAAGCAAGAAATAACACAAGAGTGGCCAGACCAAGTCCTATAACAGAGTAACATGTGGAAGGTAGTAGAGGTTGGGATTCCTTACAAAGAGAGATAGTACAGAAGGCTTCAAGGAGAAGATACAAGTTGACTATCCCTTATCCAAAATGCTTGGGACCAGAAGTGTTTTGGATTTTGTATTTATTCAGATTTGGGAATATTTGCATATACATAATGAGATATCTTGGGGATAGGACTCAAGTCTAAACATGAAATTCATTTATATTTCACATATATCTTATACACATAGCCTGAAGGTAATTTTATACAGTATTCTTAAATAATTTTGTTCATGAAACAAAGTTTTGGTTGTGTTTTGACTGTGACCCATCACAAGAGGTCATGCGTGGAATTTTCCACATGTGGCACCATATCGGTGCTCAAAACATTTCAGATTTTGAAATATTTTGGATTTTGAATTTTCAGATTAGGGATGTGCAACCTGTAGTAGGTTTACCTGGGACTTGGAACTAGGGAGAGAAAACAGAAAGCTGATAGCAGGCAGAAAACAGCATGAGTCAAGGTGTGGTGTGTTCTGAGGCTAGCAGATGGCTGGGCATCATTAGAGGGTGAGAGACTTGGAAAGAATGATGGGAGATGAGGTCACAGAGGAAGAAGACCAGATTTTAGAGAGCCTTGAATACCCTGTGGAGGAGTGCTGGGCTTTGATCTATGGTACACGGTGCATCTTGGAAGATTTTGAGGCAGAGGGGGAAGGTAACCAGATTTAGCATCACAAATAAAGAATGAGATGTTGGGGGAAGTGGACAAGACCAGCAATGGGAAAAGCAATTGGGAGACCATTTTAACAACAGCTGGCAAGTAACGGCTGATTTTCTAAGTCAGGTGCATCAAATGCCAGAGGCTGTTATGCTGTGGGCTGGAAAAGTGGACAGCACCAGGAAGCCAGCCCAGACAGGCACCCTATCATTCCACAAGCATCTGCCAAAGTGCTGGCTTCCACAGAAAGAAAACCTAAAATCACTGGCTCAGATGTTCTCTGGGATGGCAGCCTGCAGAGACAATTGTTAGAAATGACATGCAAAACAGTCTCCATGGGTGTTGTGGCCCACATCCTGGGGTACCCTCAAGCTACTGCTGCTTTGACAAGCTTCTGTTGGGAAGAAAATCTCTTCTCTTCATCCCAGGAAGAAAAGCACCTGCCTGTTAGGTAGTTCTTCAGGTTGGGGATTAAAGGGCCCTGCTCTATCAGAGGCCCTAAAGAGGAATGTCCAAATCACTTTGAAAACTCCCTTCCTGCCCTATTCATCTGTGGCTTGAGGATTCCATGAGTATAAGATGCAGACACTGGAAACTTTAACTCTCCTAGAGTTCCCTGCTGAAATAAATCCCAGGTGTCTGTAATGAAAGTACTCATTTTGATGGTTCACTTCTCTCGATCCACACTGAGAACATCAAGCCCTGGCCACGGTCATCTCTCACCAGGTCCCTGCCTGCTACAGCCTCTGACTCATCTTCCCTATTTTCAGTGTTGCTCTCGTTCCTCATCCCTTTTTCCATGAATAAAGTAAGAATAGGGTTTCTGAAGCATATCAGTCTGATCTG
Source organism: Gorilla gorilla gorilla (assembly GCF_029281585.2). NCBI lineage: Eukaryota > Metazoa > Chordata > Mammalia > Primates > Hominidae > Gorilla > Gorilla gorilla. Next base: position 47,223,428 of record NC_073224.2, on the reverse strand, counting down.
ATCACATCCCTGCCTGAAATCCTTCTTGCTGCCTTCAGGATACAGTCAGGCTCCTGTGAAGGGCTCACTGGGACGCTTCATAAGGCTGCCCCATGACCTCCCTAAACCCCAAGCTCAGCAATTAAAAATCCCTTCCAATTCCCCATATCCATCGAACTCCCACCTGCCTCTGAGCTCTGCGCAGACCGTTCTTGTTGCTTAGAGCAGTGCCAGCCAATAAAAATAGAATGGGAGCCACATAGGCAATCGTGAGTTTTCTAGTAGCCACAGTGAAAAAAAGTGAAAGAAAGGAGTGATGGTATCATGAATAACCATATTTTATAATTCAGTCTACCCAGAATGTTATCACTTCAACATGGAATCAATATAAAAATGATTAATGAGATAGTTTACATTTTTTTCCATACCAAGTCTTCCAAATCTGGTGTGTATTCCACACTTACAGCACATCTCAGTGTGGACTTGCCATGTTTTCAAGTGCTCGACAGTCGCATGTGGCTAATGGCTACCACAGTGGAAACACAGGCCTAGAGCCCCGCTGCTTCTACCCCAGCCAGTTCTCTACCCTGTGGTTTAGGTCTCAGCAGCAAGGCCCGGCCTCTCGTCCTGTCTGTCCTGGTGCTCCTCCTCTGTGCTCCCGTGGCTCTCTGTCTCAGTCCATTCAAGCCACAATAACAAATTACCATAGGACTGGGCAGCCTGTAAGCAATAGAAATGTATTTCCCACTGTTCTGGAGGCAAGTTCAAGACTGGGGTGCCAGCATGGTCAGGTTCTGGTGAGGACTGTCTTCCAGCTGTGGACTGCAAACTTCTCAGTGTATCCTCACTTGGTGGAACCGATGAAGGTCTCTCTTATGAGTGTCCTTCTGAGGCCCCACCCTTATGACCTGCTACTTTCCCAAAGGCCCTTTACCCTAATGCCATCACCTTGGGCTTCAGCATATGAATGTTGTGGGGACACAAACATCCAGACCATAGCACTCCCTACAGCCCCTCTTGCAACTCTCACACTGAATTGCAAAAGCCTGTGTTCTTATCTGAATCTGAGACTGTCAGCTCCATGAGGGCAAGGACTGTATTTGTCTTCTTTATCATTCAACTTCAACACTGAGCCTAGCAGCAAACTATATATGTTGTATAGAACAAATCAGTATCTGTTGAAAGAAGAAAAATAGTCTCCTGTGTCCTCACCTGTCACTGGGAGATACTAATATACTTTGGAAATTCCCTTAAAGATTCCCTTCTACTTGACCCTCTCTCTCTCCACCATCTATGTGTACATGCACACACGCTCGCACTCATTGCACACAAATGCTCACACTCATTACACACTCTCACACTCACACACTTGCACAGTAGCATCACGCACATATGCCATACACTCTCAAACCCTCTCACACTGCCTCACACTCACTGAAACATGCTCATGTGTACACACCTCTGCACACACACATATTTACACACGCACTCACACATCCATACGTACACTCACACACATTGCAGAGGTTAGTGAGAGGCCCAGAGAGGTCTTCATTTGCTCCAGGTCACACAGCACAACTGGGGCAGGCCTGGCACTATATCCCAGGGTGACTGCTTAGGTGATCACACTGCTCCCCACTGGACTAACAGGACCACAAGGTGTAAAAGTGTGTCTGGGCACATTAACAGTGATTTCTGTTTGCCACCAACCAGTGACTAATGCCATACCTGATCGTCAATGAAGTATATTTCTAGGTTTTTGTGCTATTCAGACAAGTTGCCCTGGCTGAGGTGCCTCAGAGAAAAACCCTGCTGATCCCCAGGGCAGGCAGAGTTTTGCTGACACAGCAGTGGGCAGCCAGGGTTTCATGCTGAGCTGCCAGGACCTGGCACCTTCTCCTCCTTGACAAAGAAGGGGCTGAACCATCTCCATTAAAAAAATCACATCTCTCCCAGTCTCCTAGAAGGAAAGCAAGACTTTTGGCCTAGGTGAGGGGAGCTGTACATGATATCCTAGAGCAGTAGTCTTAAAACTGGGGTACACAGTTGTGCTGTGTGACCTGGAGCAAATGAAAGACCTCTCTGAGCCTTCTACCAACTTCTGCAATGTGGGTAAGTGTAGGTGTGTGTGAGTGAAGAAAAGGTGAGTGTGCGTACATGTGTGGATGTGTGTGTTTTGGTGTGTGAGTGTGAAAGTATATGAAAGAGTTTGTGAGTGTATATGGATGACGGTGTGTACGTAGGTGAGCCTGTGAGTATACATCCGTGTGTACAACAGTGTTTGTAGTTGTGAAGGCGTGTGTTTGGGAATGTTTGGTGAGTGTGAGCTTGTGAGTGTGAGTGTGTGGAAATAATTCCATCCATGAGGACCTTCTGAGATGTATTCAGATATGGCTATTTTGATCCACTGCTGGGAGATACTAAGATACTCAAACCGCATTTACTATTTCCTACTGTCCTATCAGTCCCCTTTGCTCTCCCCATCCCTGCACTTTTTAATTGCCTTTCTCTCACTTTACAAAAGAAAGGAGTTTCCCTCACCCATTCGCAACTTTACTGTGCTTTACTCTCCAGAATGGAAAAGTTTTCAGGGCACCAAACAAAAAGGACAATTAAAAACATTTTTCAGGGGTGTGTTTCCTTATTGATAAATTGAGGCACAAAGCTCATCTTAGGGCCTTCAGACCTTCCCTGCTTTAGTCAAGAGCAAGCTACAAGCTCAGTAATGGGCCCTTGTAGAAGTGGTCTTTAATCAGTCATCCTATAGAGTAGCGGCAGTGGAATGTTGGCAATTTGGAGTAAGAACCTCTTCTCTGCATTCCTCAAGGCTTGTCCAAGAATGCATTGCTTTTGACAGGGTCCCAGGAGAGCAAAGAAAAGACATCATAAAGAATAACAAAGGCTAAAAAAAGTCCTTTTTTCCACACATATTAAACATAAGCCACTCTTTTCAAATATTCTCAGTACCAACCCTAGGATGACCAAAAAGAAAAGAAGAAGGAAAGAAGGAAGGAAGGAAGGAAAAGGGAAGGAAAAGGGGAAGGAAAAGGGAAGGGAGGAAAGTCTTTTTGAATAGCCAAAGCAGCACAGGTTTGTAATGTTAATTCTTTTAAACACAAATAAAATGTATTCAGGGCTACTAACACTTACAAGTTAAACCAGATAAAACCACAGAGAGAAATTGTATGCACTTTCTTTTGAATGCAGTGTGCATTATTCAATAGGCACTTAAAATCTATTTTATCAAATAATATAATATGTATTCCAGTTACAATCAATCCTGAGACTATTTCATCTTATAAAACGTTTAAAATTTGTTTCTCCTACACCTTCTATTAATCAAAAAATAAAATTAAATGCTAGCTACTGGACCAATTCATCTTTAGTAACATATACATTGCTTTTTCATTAAATCAGTTGGAGAGTTTATCTCAATGTCTAATGAAATTAAAGGAGTTATTTCTGTTTTTTATACAAGATTTTAATTTAATTATTCCCAAAAGCCAACTCTAAAACTCAGTTCACATATGCATGCATATTTGCCACACTTTTATTATGTATTTTCTTTTGTTTCATAAATAACTTGCATTTTTGGCTTCACATAACATTTAATTGTGACTAAGTAATGAGAAACAGCATAGAGATTTATTCTTGCTTTTATAATTTACCATAAAATAGATTAATTATATTATATCCTTCATGATTTTAATCTTGACTGCTTTTTAGTAATCTTTTTACAAGATTATAAGTAATCCCTCTTATAGTAGTTTTTATAATATTCCTTCAAATATATGATGTTGATTTGAATTAAAAATTTAAGTCAGACTTTTTTTACAGAAAGTAAGTCTGATTTGCAGACTGGTTTGACAAGAAAGACTGGCTTTGCTAAAGAGATTATGCACAAGGCATTTTTCATAAATTGAATGAGCTAAATCTGAGCTATATGGTTTTGACAAAAAGACACTTGAAGCATGCAATAAAACAAATGCATCTGGCTTTTTAAAATGCATTGAAAAAAGTATATTGAAATTTACAATATTTTAATTTTTCAATCTTTTCTTTTCTTTTTTTTTTTTTTTTGAGACGGAGTCTTGCTCTGTTGCCAGGCTGGAGTGCAGTGGATCTCAGCTCACTGCAACTTCCGCCTTCCGGGTTCAAGTGATTCTCATGCCTCAGCCTCCCAAGTAGCTGGGATTACAGGCATGCACCACCACACCCCACTAACTTTTTTTGTATTTTTAGTAGAGATGGGGTTTCACCACGTTGGCCAGATGGTCTCGGTCTCCTGACCTCGTGATCCACCCATCTCGGCCTCCCAAAGTGCTGGGATTACAAGTTGTGAGCCACCGTGCCTGGCCTCAATCTTTTCTTAATAAGTTGAATGAGACAAGTTGCTGCTAAGTTAAAAAAAAAATGAATAAAAAATGTAATTAATAGTCATTAAATAAATTTTGGAAAAGGCTTTTTGGATATTCCCAGAAATTGAGAAAGGGAATGGTTCTAATTATGGGCAACAAATACCTTAGGAAGTCTTTTTCTCTTTTGACAGAATTGAAAAAGAAAATAATTTTTGATGATAGGTCACTGTGTGATTTGGAGCATTTGAACCCAAAAAGATTTCAAATAATTGATGAAGTTACCATAATAAAACATCTGTTCCCATCAACTTACACGTGTAAGCAAAATTAATCAATGTGCACATTTATAAAAGTGAAACCAGTTTTCAATGAAGAATAGAATTGATTTATATCCTTTATCATTCTAGCAAAAAGGAATATTTACTATCTAATTGGAGGATCTCACTAATCTCATTAAGAGATGTAGTCCCAATAAATTTCTACTATGTTTAAGTTAGCATTGACAAAATTTATGTTATATTTATGTTTTTTGACAATGTGTACACTGAATTATAATGATTACTCATTGAAGAAGTAATTTTGACATTTGGAAACTTATGGAAACATACTAATAGTAAAATTTCTGATTACACACAACAATATGAATGAACTTAACATTACTGAACTGTACACTTAAAAAAGACTGTCAAGCATAAAAACATATCACATTAGAATAAAATTCTGTGGGAGTTAGAATGCAAAGGTGAGTTTAAGAAGATTAGAGAATGAAATAAAATTTCTCAATGTTAAATAGCAGTTTGAGGCTGGGCATGGTAGCTCACACCTGTAATCCCAGCACTTTGGGAGGCCAAGGTGGGAGGATTTCTTGAAACCAGGAGTTCAAGACCAGCCTGAGCAACACTGGGAGACCCTGCCTGTACAAAACTTCAAAAAAAAAATTGAAATAATAGAGAACAGTTTGTTCACATAGTTTTTAAGGGACGATGATAGATCACTATAATATTCCAATTCCATTGAATACATTGAACAAGTAGTAATGGTTTCACTTTAAAGAGTCAGTACTTATAATACCCTGAAATTATACCTTTTGGAATGATTCCAAACTTAATGGAGAAAATTGTAGATGTTAGCTGAAAGATGTTTGAGGAGTTACATAGACTTTCAGAGTACTTTCAGAGGCATGTGAGGAAAACTGAAAGGCACTGTCTTTGAGCATGGGGAGAAGGCCCAGGAGAGGCCAGCCCCGTGCTTCCTATGGAGTTGTGATTTTTCTGTCCTTGTTCCTCCCACTTCATTCCTTATGGCCATTTCTTTTTTTTTTCTTTTGCAGACAGAGTCTCAATCTGTCGCCCAGGCTGGAACACAGTGGCATGATCTCGGCTCACTGCAACCTCTGGCTCTCAGGTTCGAGTGATTCTCCTTCCTCAGCCTCCTGAGTAGCTGGGATTACAGACGCATGCCACCACGCCTGGCTAATTCTTGTATTTTTAGTAAAGATGGGGTTTCACCATGTTGGCCAGGATGGTCTCGATCTCCTGACCTCATGATCCACCCGCCTCAGCCTCCCAAAGTGTTGGGATTACAGGCGTGAGCCATGGTGCCCGGCCTCTTACATCCATTTCTTTTCTCCTGGAGAAAGCAGTGACCCTGTGGAGCAGTTTTTAAAGGTATGTGACCTTCTCAGGCTCTAACCATTCTATGCTGCAATAGCCTTTCTGTTCAAAAGAAAACTGAGTTGGGCCAGGTTTTTTATTATATGGACTGGTTTCATTTATTTAGGAAGGAGAGAAGGTGGAAACCTTTATTTATTGAATATCTGCCATGTGCTAGATACTGTGCAGGATGCTGTCTAGATAATCTCATTTATTAACAAGAAAAATCGAGATTATTGTCTGGGCCAGGTGGCTCACGCCTATAATCCCAGCACTTTGGGAGGAAGAGGCAAGCAGATCATTTGAGCTCAAGAATTCAAGACCCTCCTGGGCAACATGGGGAAACCCCATCTCTACAAACAATACAAAAATTAGCTGGCTGTGGTGGTGTGTGACTGTAGTCCCAGCTACTCAGGAGGCTGAGGTGGGAGGATTGCTTGAACCCGGGAGGTTGAGGCTGCAGTGAGCTGTGATCCTGTCACTGCACTCCAGCCTGGGCAACAGAGAAAGATGCTGTCTCAATAAAGAAAAAAAAAAAAGAAAAGATTATTTTTATATGTGGTTATTGTTACACTAAGCATTTACTATGTACCAGACACAGAGCTGGAAACTTTACATAAATGATTTAATCAATTTCTAGAATAATCCTATGAGGTGGGAATTATCTCATTTTTCAGATAAGAACATAAATCTTGCAAGACTAAGCAGCTAGGAAGGGACAAAAACCTCATCATGATGCCAAAAGCCACACTTCGACCTCAAGCATTGTCATTCCCATTTAAAAATGAGGGTCTGAGAGTCCCAACAAGTTGCCGGGATCACAATTGGCAAGACCCAAGTCAGTCTGAGTCATTCATTCCTTATTTTATTCCAGATAGGAAGGAATTAAGGCACTGCCTGATAACAACAAATAGTCATGTTTACCTAGAACTCTCCAAGTACATTATTCGCCTTGCTTCTCTGCCAATGTTATAAAGTGGGCAGAACTGATTTTACTATGTTACTATCCCCCTTTTTTTTCTTTTTCTTTTTTTTCAAATGAAGGAACTGAAATACCCAGAACCTTTTCTGAAACTTGCATGGTCATCTTAGCATCCTTTCAGCTCCTGATAGGAGCAGTCTGACAGCTGTGAAAACCAAGCCTAGGCAGCTGATGTCACGAACATTGGGGCCCCTGAGCTCCCAGGGCTGGTACAGCTAAGCAAGGGAAAGGAGCCCCGACACACTGTCTTATGCTTTTGGCTATCACTGAAGGTGCGAGCTTCTAACTCACACTTCCCATCGTGTAGGGAAACTGTGTTCACAGCCTCTCTCCTGGTTTTGAGCAGGAGCTTTTGGGCCCTGGCCCAGGAGTGTTTAGGAAAGGCGCATGCCTTTAGGGGTCTTGAGAAAATAATGTTAATCAGGAGGGGAGGTCGTGTGAAAAGAGAGGCCTATGGCCTATGGTTAATGAGTCAAGGAGCTTGTTTTGTTGCTTCATAAAGTCAGGGTCTTCATTGGACTTTGCATAAGGGCCTGTTTTTACTAATTATGTCCCAGGCAATGGCAAGGGGCAGTCATTTAAACATAATGTAACATGTGCAAAAATTCTAACAGTAATCTGATTACAAGAGAACCAGAGCTGTGGAGCAGCATGCTAACGTTGATAGAACGGGCAAGAGACAGACCAACGGGAGGCAGGCCCTCCCCAGCGAGGCTCTTCTGTGAACTGCCTGCAGGAGCTCCCCAAATTCCCCTGCCTATCCTATCCCACTCTTCCTGGGAATGGTGCATTCCAAGAAAAAATAAATGGTCTCATATGTGTGCTTTTTTTTTTTTTTTTTTTTTTTTAGGATTAGAGAAGAAGAAGTAGCTTTTGTTTTGTTGGGTTTTTTTTGTTGTTGTTGTTGTTTTCCCCCAGTTGGCTAAACATGACATCCAACCTACAGGCTTGGAAAACAACTTGACTAGCAGTCTGAGCGATTAGACAGGACAACAGCCTGGGGTATTCTCTCGTGGACTAGGGGAAGCCCAGGCTGTCTTTTCTTCCGAAATTTGTGGCAATCATCAAAAAAGAGCAGCTGTCAAATTCGCCTTCTGCCCCAGTGGGGCCACCAGGCCGCTGCAGTCTTTCTTTAATTGGTTTATTAATCTTATAATGCAATACCATCCTCTGTCTCATTGTTCCTCACTAGCTAACCAGGCCTGGACTTTGTAAATATGTTTAATTAAGCTCCCAAAGCCACAAGCCTTCTCTCTTCTTGGTTACACTCTCCCACCAGGCCGACACCAGCCAGAACTGAAACAAACAACTGGCTCCGTCCCCCTGTCCATCTGCTCCCACGTAGGGGTGGAGATGCAAGGGGAGGACATTCTGCAGGAAGAAATGTCCCCCACCCTAGATGAGAGGTGCTGCCTTCCACGGCAGGAGGCCTGCTGTTCTGTGGGGAAACACGAACTAGGTGTTCCAGAGAGAGAGGAGAGAAAAGGACACCATTCAGACTTGTGGGTATAAATCTCTCTTTCTTCTAGACACCCACACGTGTTTGGGAAGGAAATCTCCCTGCTACAAAGGAGTGGCTCTTCTCTAATATTTTTTGAGCTCCCACCCTGGAAACACAGGGGGTGCAGGGAAGCTGGTGGGGGCATGGGACATGAAGTCAGGAAGAGAAGGTGAAAATATCCAGAGACAGGTCTGGGGAAGAATTGCACTTGAACATGTTCTACAACTGCTGTGTGCATGTCTGTCTTATCCAATAAACCCCAAGTCCTAGCAGACAAGGATCAGTATCTAGCACAGTGCAGGGTGTGTAGGGGACATATAAGTTTGGAAGGAGAGAAGGAAGGAAAAAGGGAGCAAGGGAAAAAGGGAGGGAGGGAAGGAATGAAGAAAAAGCAGGTGGGTGGGTGGATGGACAGATGGATGATGTGGTAGGGATTTGAACCAGGGACCACATTCACTGTTATACAGACCATGTGGCTTCAGGAAACCAAACAATGGGGTTCTTTGCATAGAAGAGTCTCTTCCTAGGAAGGTACTCAGAGAGTTTGGTCAGAGATGGCTTATATGAAGTCTGCATTGCATACCACCAAAATAATGCCAGGAGGAAGGAAAAAAACCCAATCTCTACCACTTGTTTTGAAGACAAGATGCTAAACAACTCACTGCTTGGGTTGCAGAGGTTTTTAAAATTTATTCATGTGTTTGTTTTTACTGAATTGTGTGCACAGGGCACTCAGAATATACAAAACAGCAAACATTAAATCTACCATCCAGACATTTCTAAACATCGGGGCATTTGGCATCACATTGACCCCAACATGTTGTCATATGACCGTGGAGTTGGAGCCCAGAGCAGACACAGGCAGAGGAGGCAGCACATGGAGAGGGGTGTTTAGCTCACCCATCCCAGAATGCCTGTGGATGTCCATATCTCAAATACTCTGACGTATTATCAGGCTATGTCCCAATTTTTAATTTGGAAACTATAGTCACAATAGATACAGGGATAAAAGAAACAGTATGAGGGAGAGGGAGAAAAAAAGGAAGAAAAGACAGGAAAGGAAAGACAGCAAATGAGAAAGGGACCTGGCTGGGGCACTTCTTTGAGCAGTGGGGATGGAACAGTTAGAAAATGCGTGCCACACCATATGGCATTCCCAAGGGGTGCTGTTTCCACAGCCACCGTCTAACACTGTCGTGGGCTGTTCTCATCCCAACCCCAAGGCTCAGATGGAAATAGCCCAAGCACCAGGTTCCCCTGGAGCTTACCTTACACCAGGTTTAGTAACACTGTCGTTTTCCTCACCTCAGTGGTGTGGGACAGAGAGGGAAGAGTGAGAATCTCCCCATTCTACAGACAGGGAAGCCAAGGCTCGGGAGGGAACAGAAGGTAGCCAGCGATCAGCTGACAGGTGGAGGTAAATCTAAGCTCCTTGTTTCCAGGGTGACATCTGGATGTTTTTCCCTTTTTTTTTTTTTTTTTTTTGAGACAGAGTCTTCCTCTGTCGCCCAAGCTGGAGTGCAGTGGCACAATCTCAGCTCACTGCAGCCCCTACCTCCCAGGTTCAAGCAATTCTCCTGCCTCAGCCTCCCGAGTAGCTGGGACTACAGCATGCACCAGCACACCTGGCTAATTTTTATGTTTTTAGTAGAAATGGGGTTTCACCATGTTGGCCAGGCTGATCTTGAACTCCTGACCTTAAGTGATCCACCGGCCTCAGCCTCCCAAAGTGCTGGGATTACAGGTGTAAGCCACCACACATGACCATTTTCCTTTTCTAGAGGTAAGAGCTCAGAGAAGGCTTAATTGAAATAATTCCCCGCTACCCCCATATAGATCAAAAGACAGGCAAGATGAGGCGAGACTGTTTGGAAGCCTGGAAAAGATTGGCACGACTTTAAACATGGCCCCCCACATACACACCTCCTCGCCCCCAAACATACACATGTCCATGCCACATGTCCTTAAGATTTATTTTGTTAAACCCATGAAGTGAAGACCATCCTCTCTACAGAGTCCCCCTGCCTGCCTGCCTGCCTGCCTAGAATCTCCCTGTGTTTTTGTTTCCTGTACTGGGTGATTGATTACAGAAGAGCAAATTAGCTCCTACTGCTTTTAAGATGCATTTTCTTTCTTAAAGAGAGGATGATGTGAGTATTACTTCTCCCTGCCCCCTGCGTGCCTTGGCTTTGGGCCTGTAGTCACTGCAGCTTTGGTAGGGCCTTCCTGGAAGGGAGGAGCACAGCAGCATCTGCTAGCCTGCAGCTAGGCCCACCCTGGGGGCCCAGTCCTGCACCCACTCTGCTTTCCCCAGGCTTCTCCTCCTGTCCCAGGAGACTCTCTGGTTACTCCAAACTATTTTCACCCTTCTCTCTGTACCAATACATGTGAATTCAGTTGCCTAGCAGAGTAGATGCTGTTGAATGAATGATGAAGTAAATGATGAATGAATTATAAAGACTAAAATCTCAACTTAAATAAATGTGCTCTGGGCTCCAAAGCATGCTCCCCTGCCCACATCTCTGTCTCTCTCCTCTCTCTGTCTCTCTGTCCTCTCTCTCTCTCTCTCTCTCTCTCTCTCTCTCGTGGGTCTTGCTATTCAAAGTAGTTCCTGGACCAGCAACATCAGCAGTCACCTGGGAGCAAGGTTCCAAGGTGACCTATATACAAATTAAACCTCGAGAAGCACTGCTGTGTGGTCCTGAGTGGAGGCAGGCTGGTAGACAAAATGATCTCTCAAGGCCCCTCATTGCCTTACATGTCTCTCAACATGATCTCAGATAAAGACGGTTATGAGAAGACTTAGCCCAGGGTCACTGTACACCTACAGGGCCGGCCTGGAGTGTGGAAGGTGGAATTTCAACTCTTTCCCTCCCGGTCTAGTCCTTCCTGCTGTAATGCTCCTTTGGAGGTCCCAGCTGACAGAGTCAGAGCACAGCATGGCTTTGCTCTAACTAATTGCCAACAGTTGGCTGAAGCTACATTTGTTATTCAAAAAGCCTCATTAATCTCCTAATGCCAGTGTAGCCATGGCTGCTAATGGCGCCTCTCATCTCCCCACACCCAGTTCCGGATGGGGCATCCTGGCTCCTGGCAGCAGAGCAGCAGGAAATGGCTTCCTTCTCAGAAGGCTAAGCTAGTATCTGGGGTCATGGAGCCGGGCTGATTTAGAACCTGGCTGAGTTCCGCCTCTGGATGGGGTGGTACTAGGAGGCTGGACTCAAATCTGGGTCATCCTTGGGTCACAGAGCCTTGGAATGGTTCAGGTAGGTGGAAGAATGGATTATAGAATACCACAAGAAGGCTTATGTGAGACCTCTTGGATGAGCTGAGCTGAGCTGCCCCCTCACAGCCAAATCAAGAAATCCACTGCTTGTCTCTTGGGTATAGGGATGGGCTCTATCTCGCGAAACCCTGCAGCATGTTTGGACATGGAAGAGGTGTCTTCCAGAAAGCTCATGATGGGGAAGTCCTGAACAACTAGAGAGCCTTTGCCAAGGTTGAATAGAGGTTGAGACCTGCATGTATCCTATGGCCCAGAGAACATGATTTCAGTGCTTTCCTGTCTTCTTTCTCTGAGTTCTGCCTCTGTGGGTCTGTCTTTCCACGACTATAAACTCCGAAGGGACGGGATCTGCTGTGTCTTTCACACCTAACCCCTCACATCGCCAGTACTAGCCCTGGTGACTCATGAGCCATCCACCTGACTCACAGTCAGATATGGAGGTAGAGGAGAGAGTATGAGGGGGACGGGGAGAAGGAGAAATAGCAGAGGAGAAAAAGGAGCAAGCAAAGAAGAGAGCTGGCAGAGCATACCTCTGGGCAGGGAGAATACGATGAGTATCAAGAATAAGACGCTCCGTGAAGACTCATGCCACTGCCCCCAGTGGCTATGGGTCTGGACCCAGATGGGGGCACCAACCGCAGCAGCAGGGCTGAGACAGGCACAGCCTAGGAGGGCTCCATCCTCTTTTTTCTTCCAAAATTTTATTATAACATTTTCCAGACAGAAAAATTGAAAGAATTTTACAGAAAATGCCCAATATAGATAGTGGGTATATAGGTGCCCATCTTTTTCGCTGTTTTTGTTTTTCAAAGGGACCAGATCCTCTGGCCTCGATCAATTCAATTCCATCAGTATTGCCCAAGCTTAGATGCGCGGGCAGCCTTCTCACCAGCCATTATTAAGGTATTTGTTAGAACAACACTGCCCCCTGCTGACTACAGGCTCTCACTTCTCTGGGACGGCTCTGCCTTGCAAAGGGCTAAGAGAGGGCTGGATCAGATTGTTCCTTCCCAGCCCTTTGCTTTGTCCCTCCCGTGTCTACTCTTAGCTTTGCCTCCACCCTCAACTTTAGTTCTTGGGGCACCCGCCCAGGCACAGCAATGAGCCTCCGACTGAGACTCAGACAAGCTCAGACAATCAAGCAATGTGTGAGGCCAGCAAATGTCTTTGTATCTTCATTTTTCTACAATTCTTCACTGAGTACTGCTTGTGTGAGGTGCAGCACTAGGGCTGTATGCAGGGCAAAGCTATGTCTCCAGGCTGTGGATAAATAACTTGACCGCCTGGAGCCTCACTTTCCTCCTCTGTGAAATAGGGATCATCAGACTCTTTCTTCTCTGCTTCAGAGAGGGGCTGTCAAGCAAAGAATGAGAAAGAGTGCAATGAACCTGATGGTTTCAGACATAACTGGGAAGATCTAGAAAGCATTCACCTTCTTAAGGCTACAACTGAACCTATTTCCAGGTGATTTCTTAACTTCAGGTAAGTAGCTTGGGCCTTAGTATATGTATTAGTCCGTTTTCACGCTGCTGATAGACATACTCAAGACTGGGGAATTTACAAAAGAAAGAGGTTTAATTGACTCACAGTTCAGCATGGCTGGGGAGGCCTCACAATCGTGGTGGAAGATGAAGGAAGAGCAAAGGAACGTCTTAAGTGGTGGCTAAGAAAGAAAAAATGAGAGTCAAGCAAAAGGGGTTTCCCCTTATAAAACCGTCGGCTCTGATGAGACTTATTCACTACCATGAGAACAGTATGGGGGCCACTATCCCTATGATTCAGTTATCTCCCACCAGGTCCCTCCCACAACACATGGAATCATGGGAGCTACAATTCACAATGAGGTTTGGGTGCGGACACAGCCAAACCACATCACTATATTTGTAGTTAAATATTCTCAGGTGTTTAGTGTTTAAATATCTCTACCAAAGGAAAGAAGTAAAGCAGAATGGATCATCCCAAACACTGGTGGCCTCTGGGGCAAGCTCCCTGTATAACTGGAAGCTGACAGAGTGAGATCTCACCTCAGCCTTCTGGCACCTGTTTCATTCAAGATCAGTTACAGCTGTGGTTCTCAATACTGAGCTAGATCAGAATTACCTGAGGGAGTTGTTAAAACCCAGACTCTGGCCCCATCCTCAGCCTCTGATTCAGCTTGCGTGGGGTGAAGCCTGGGGGTTTGCATCTCTTAAACATCCCCCGATACTTACCTGGGACCAGACTGGGAACCACTGAGCTCGGCTCTGCTTTGATAACAACTCCTGAATCTCAGTGACTTTGCACCACAGAAGTTTATTTTTCGCTTGTGCTACCCATGGATAAGAAAGAGTCAGTGCAGCTCTGCTCCACATAGTCACTCAAGAGCCCAGGCCCACTTAGGTCCCCCCACCCACCTTATAGCTGCAGCTTCTGGAACATATGACCTTCTTGGTTGCTGTGGCACAGGAAAAGAAACTGAAGAATCACGTGTGGGCTTTTAACTGTCTCAGCCCAGAAGTGATGATATAAGCCACATGCACTCACATTTCTCTGACCAGAGCTACTCACATGGCCCTGCCCACATTCCAGGCAGAAGTCTTCCATGTCTCTAGAAGAAGTGGATTGGATGTTGGTGAACGCTTGTACTTGTGGGGACAAGAATGACTTTATTTTAAATGGTAATTCATCATGTAACTTATGACTAACCCCGAGTCCAGGAATGCCTCCAAAATGTCTAGTTGATGTATTACTCTTTATGTAGGAACATCTATTCATTGTAAGTTTCCTCCAAAACAACCCTTGTAGTTGCAGAAATCAAAGGCTGTGACACCCATAGCCATCTACACATCCCTTCCAGAGCATGTATGCTTTTTCTTCAAGATATAAGCCCTGGGTCTGGGAGGTGTTGTGGTGCAGAGATCTACCTGTCTTGGGACCACCCAAGACCTTGCTTCTGCCTGTAAGTTCCCCCTAATAAATCATTCAAAACTGACAAACTATATTTGTCTGCCTCTTTCTTTGGTTACTTGGCTCCTTCTGTATTTGGGGGTCGCCTTATACATGCGGCCCTTTCATGGAACAGTACTGTCAACCATACCACGCAAGCATATCTCTTTTCACTCTCAAGAACATGTGTGATCACAGCAAAATGGGGTGGTGGTTAGTGGGAACAAATATCTGGCCTCATAAGTCTTGGTCATTTATGATGATGATGATGATGATGATGACAGAAAATAACTACTGAGTGCTCACTATGTTCCAGGAACTGTTCTAAGTAGTTTTTGTGTATCAACTTGTTTAACCCTCACAATAACCTTACATGGTAAGTACCATTTATACCCATTTTATAAATGAGGAAACTGAGGCAAAGTGTGATTACATAGCTCACCCAGGTCATAGAGCTATAAGAGACACAGCTGGGATTATAATCCAGCCAGTCTGACACCAGAGTCCACGTTTTAAATCACTGTTCTGCTCTATCACTACCCAGCTAACTTTATTTTTGAAGATAAGAGGAGACTATAGTAGAAGGCCTGATTATTATTAATAGATAAGTGAATAGTTCAAACCTGAATAATCCAAATACAAACAGTTCTACAGAGAGGGGATCCCCACCCAAGCATCTCTACTGATATCCCAAATATGCCCAAATATGTCAAAATGGGATCCAGTTCCAACAGAAGGGCTTTCAGGGTCCTCACTAATGCCCCACAATGTCTGGAAGGCCATTCAGGTAGTGTCTGTTCCCCCTAAAATCACACTCTTCCTAGTAAATTGATCAGGAGGATGGACAATTTTTTTTTTTTTTTTTTTTGCGTTTCTCAAAGAATTGCCTCCCAGGTCATACAGATCCCCCTTAGGAGGGGAGCCAGGAATCTTCTTATGCCCACTTTCCTCCCTCTTTCCCCCTACACTTCCCCTTGGCCCTATTCCATCTGGAAAGACACTACAAACTGTAGAGTCCCCAACCTGACCCAAGCATCTACTCTTTCTCTACCCTGGTGGGCCAGTGGCAGGTTCTTATTTGACAATATCATCGTAAGACGATTTAAGTCTTAGCATCAGTAAGAAAAAGCAATTCTTCAGGTTGAAGCATCTACACAAAAAATAACCTTTCTCCCTACTGGTAGTGATAGCCTCTTATAACTTCAATAAGTATGCTATTAAAAACTCTCTTTCTTTATTCTGTCTCACCAAATACCCCCTCCCCACAATAAATTGGGAAATGAAATATATATATATATGAGATAGAAAAATCCCACCTGGACTCACTGGATTAGGTGAATTTGTTTTCCTCATTGGTGGATGCGTAGGATTTAGCTGCAAAGAGCCTCTGGCCAGCAGAGGGCGATAGTCTCATAGCTTCAAATGTAAGCTACAGGTCCGCCCTCAAAGGTATCTCTCGGGGAATGTTTCCCTCATCAAGAAGAATCTGTTTAATCCGAAACACAGGACGCTCGATGGTTCTTGTTAGTGCCTCAAATGGAGTCAATCAGAGGCCTCAAAATGTCAGATTTCCTCCCTGGGTTTTACGAGTCTCTCATTTCCTGTTTTTCTTAATAAAAGTTCAAAATCTCCCTGGCAATGATTTTGAATCACTACAGTTTTCAAGAAATCTGAAAATCCTATTTCTTTCGGTTGGACAGCCATCAAAGATACATGTCAGTCATTCCATCCATCTCTCTTTCTCTCTCAGTCACACACACACACACACACACACACACACACACACACTCAACTTTCACAATTCTTGCTGACAGCTCAAACCCATGTCTGCAACCAGAGATCCAGCAGAGAAGAAGGAATAGTTGGAAATTGACTAAGCACTCCAACAAGTTATTTTGCATCGACGATCTGTGTTATGAGAGGTCTCCAACCTGCTCAAAGGTGTGCTTAGCATTACTAAGGGCACATGGAGTAGTGGCTAAAGCAATTCTTTCTGGTCCGGTCTCCAGGTGGTTAAAGGCATGAAACATATCTTTCCTCTCTTGCAAGAGTACCTATCAGATGGACCAGCAGTGGGGATTGTGCTTTGGAAAAAGGCAACAGCAACCCACCTCTTGGCTAATTCTGACATAGAAAGCATATTGCACCCACAGCTCCTGAAGGGCACCCCATGGGCTCTGACTCAGATTGAAAGGGAAAAAATGGAGATCCAAGATTTCACGCTGTCAGCGAATCCATGTCTTGAGAGGGTGGTAAAGGCAGACTTGGGATCCTTGGGAGCTCTCCCTCCAGCACTTGAGCCAGGAGGCATGCTGAGCCCCATAATTCCTTACTGCAGCCCTGCCCAGCCAAGCAAGCTTCCTGCCCCAGAGTTCAGTCTTAACCATCGCTGCGGAGGTGCGTTAGTTTGCTAGGACTGCCTAACAAAGGTCACAAACTGGGTGGCTAAAATGACAGAAATTTACTGTCTCACAATTCTGGAGGCAAGAAGTCTGAGATCAAGGAGTTGTCAGGGTTGGTTCCTTCTGAGGGCTGTGAGGGAGGATCTGTTCCATGTTTCTCTCCTAGATTTGGGTGATTTGCTTGCAATTTTTGGCATTCTTTGGCTCATAGAAGCATCATCCTGTGATCATGAACCTTTACGTTCATGTGGCATTCTGCCTGTGTGTGCCTGTGTCCAAAGTTCCCCTTTTTATAAGGACATCAGTCTTACTGCATTAGGGGCCCACCCTCCAACAGTATGACCTCATCTAAAATTAACTAATTACGTCTACAATGACCCCACTTCCGAATGAGGTCACATTCTGGGGTACTGGAGGTTTGGACCTCAGCATATAAATTTTGGAGGGACACAATTCACCCCATAATGGGAGGGCATGCCTCCCCTAACGACCAACCCATCTTCCAGGCTAGATGGGGATGCCAATGGCCAGGGGATAAAGCAAACAAAAAAAAAGCCGCATTCATTAAGTAGATTTTATTTATTTTATTTTATTTTATTTTATTTTTTTAGACAGAGTCTCACTCTGTCACCCAGGCTGGAGTGCGTGGTGCGATCTTGGCTCACTGCAGCATCTGCCTCCTGGGTTCAAGTGATTCTCCTGCCTCAGCCACTCAAGTAGCTGGGATTACAGGCATATACCACCATGCCCAGCTATTTTTTGTATTTTTAGTAGAGATGGGGTTTCACCGTGTTGGTCAGGCTGGTCACTGATTGGTAAAATTTTAAACAAGAGTGATATGTTCCATCAATCCAGCAGGGCTAGGAAAGAATGGGAATGGGAGAAGGACAAAACTAGAGGAAATAAGACCAACTCAAAGGCTTTTACTATAATCCAGGTAAGAGACGATGAAGTCAACCCATGAAGAGATGGAGAAGAACATGCAAATATAAGAAATATTTAGGAGGTAAAATCAGCGAGGCTTGGAGGCTTGTCAGATGTTGTGGAGTAAAGGAGGATGGAGAGTGCAAGTGGCTCAGACTTCTAGGTTGGATGATGGAGAAGACAACAGAGGACACAGGTGGAGGAACACGTGGGGAAGAAGATGTCAGGGTCATTGTATGGCTCTGCTTTACCCCAATCCTTCATGCTCCTGGCTTCACTTCACTATCTATTATCTAATGGTTTCTCACTCCCTGTTTAGGTGCAGTTCTGGACATGCTGAACTTGAAGTGACTCTAGGACAGGGGTGGTGTTCATCCCTGCCTTCAAAGAATTCATGTTCTAATAGAGACGACAGACTCTATTAGATGTATGATCCAAATATGCCTAGACTCAACTACTTACAATTCCACAGTCCATGCTCCACAATCCCCAAATTCAAAGTGCCCTGGAAATCTAAATAGAATTTTTTAAAATATAAATTTGAAGTAAGTTCATTTGGCAGCAAAACGGAACTGAATGGACTTGAGCTCACAACTTGACTCATCGACTGTGAACAGGGGTAGGTTCTACACAGAAGTTGTGATGCCCATTAGAGTCATGTAACGGGGAAATGAGCATTTTCCAGCAGAAAGGGGGTAGAAGTGCAGGAAGGGGAAAGGGTGCTGTTTAGACCTCGCAGATGTTCTCCATGCTCATCAGACCTCACTGGCTGTCAATATTGCATTATTCTTCCGTTCTATAGATAAAACTAAGGCTCAGATTCATCTGAAGTCACCCGACAGGGACTCAAATTTAGAATGGAAAGCTCTTCTATGAGATAAGAATTTGCAAAGAGACGCTAGGACCTGAACTGTTTGTTTGTTTGTTTGTTTTGTTTTGTTTTAGATGGAGTCTCACTGTTGCCCAGACTGGAGTGCAGTGGTGCAATCTCAGCTGACAGCAACCTTTGCCTCCCAGATTCAAGCATTTTTCGTGCCTCAGCCTCCTGAGTAGCTGGGACTACAGGTGCGTTCCACCGAGCCCAGCTAATTTTTTGTATTTTATAGAGACGGAGTTTTAACATGTTGCCCAGGCTGGTCTCGAACTCCTGAGATCAGGCAATCTGCCCTCATCAGCCTCTCAAAGTGCTAGGATTACAGGCATGAGCAACCATGCCTGGCTCTGGACTGTCTTTATACTAAGATTTGTGATTGATTGACTTTTTCATGTCACATTCCAGTTGTTTTCATGTTGAATAAACATCACCCATAGACGTGTTTTGTTTTACACACCTAAGCTCTAATATACCCTTCTCCAATCCATAGGCTAGAAGCAGAATCTCTCTCAGAGGTCTTGTTCTGAAGGGAGAAATTGTGCCATACTCTTCTTGAGAAGATAAAAGGCACAGAACAGTCCTTGAATTTAAAAACTAGAAGTAGACAGCCGGGCGCGGTGGCTCACGCCTGTAATCCCAGGACTTTGGGACGCTGAGGCGGGCGGATCACGAGGTCAGGAGATCGAGGCCATCCTGGCTAACATGGTGAAACCCCATCTCTACTAAAAAATACAAAAAAGTTAGCCAGGCGTGGTGGTGGGCACCTGTAGTCCCAGCTACTCGGGAGGCTGAGGCAGGAGAATGCCGTGAACCTGGGAGGCGGAGATTGCAGTGAGCCCAGATCACATCACTGCACTCCAGCCTGGGCGACAGAGCAAGACTCTGTCTCAAAAAAATAAATAAAATAAAATAAAATAAAATAAAATAAAATAAAATAAAATAAAATAAAATAAACTAGAAGTAGGCTCTGTGGAACACAGAGGAAGCAGGTAGTACCTGTATGGATGGTTTATCAGTGTCTCTGCTGCAGGTTTCATATGTCAATTCTATGCACAAAATGTCTAATATTTAATGGTGGCAGGAGGCAGATTCCCTCGGGATTCCATCAGACACTAATGCTGCCTTGCTCTGGTTAGAAGGCTGGGATATCTGTGCCTGTGTTCACTTTTTGGAGAAAAGAGGACAAAGCAATGGTCATAAGTCTGGTCTATTGACTTGATGGCTCATTGCACCCTCAGCTCCTCAGCTGCAACTGAGAGAACTTCAAGCCTATGTCCCCAGCAGCAGACTCAGCATGGTCCCAAGCTGAGAAGAAGGACACCAGGACCGTCTTCCTTTAAGGAGCCTCAAAGCCCTTTTAGTTCGATGTTCATGAGACTCAGTCAGCATCCAGCCTTTCTCAGGCCCAATGCTGAACTGTGTATAAGTCTCTGCCTTGCTCCCACAACCAATTCTCTTCCCTGAACCGGATATTCCCGTGTTGCCATCTCTGCATTGAAACTCTGCCCAGTGTCCAATTCCACTAGGACAAAGACATGTCCTTGCTTTTTGTTTCCACCCTCACCTTGGGCTTGGAGTATTGCCTTCATGGCTCTTGCCCTGAATTCTCCCACCAAACCTCCTCATGCTACCTGCCAGCCTGCTTCCTGAATTTTAATTTATGTTTGTTGGATGAATTAGTAAGTTACTAGCTGCTATACACTGGGTAGTTAAAGCCACAGAATCTACTCTAAGGGCTCAAAATTTAGTGAAATGGATTAATTTAATAATTGAAAATTTTGCATATAATGGAATTATGAGTGAGGTATTGCCAAATGTTGTAGAGAGAGAGAATTATTTTGTTATGGAGGATTTCATAGAGGTGGCAAGATGTGAGCTGCTCTTCAAGCATAGTTAGGAATCCTCTAAACAGAAAAGGAGCGAACACTCCAGGCAGAGGAAATGGCCCATGCAAAGACACATGGCCTGAAAATCTCAGATACTGTCTTCTCTTAGACTCCCTATTCTATGGGAACACTGCTCTATGCACACTTGTTGTGATGCCCCACCTCGCCTCTCATGGGAACTTTGGGCTCTGGTGATTTGCTGGACATAGCACCCATTCCTTATCACCACCCTCTCTAGATATGGAGCTCCTTCTGGTCTCTAAATCTTTCCATTTTCAGCTGGGTTACAGGCTATGATAAGATCAACCTTACCTTATAAAGAAATGTCCAAAATGCCTGGCCTGGGCTTACTTCATCGGCTGACACTTGCAGAGCTTCCTAGGGCTATAAAAGGAACAGGGTCTGCCTTGGTGCTGCCCTTTTCTTCTGTCTTTGAAATCTGCCTTCTCGTGCCCAAACCCAGGAGAGGACAGAAGTTTCTCCTTCCTCTTTCCCTTCTCTCCCCTTCACACCATCTTGCTGGCAAACAAGGGGCTGATTTCAGTATCCCTATTTAGGGTCCTCTGGACCTCAAAATCAATCAATAATTGTCTGGCATCACCACATCACCTGGCCTTGCCACCTTCACAAGAATATAATTCTTTGTCTCTTTGCAATCCTTTAGGCGGGTTGTTTTTCCCAAGGTTTTGGAAAACCTGGGCAGACCATTCTTTCTGCTTCCCTCCACCTATTGTGGGGAGGTAGAAATGCTGAAAGCTAAGATCAATACAATCCATAACAAGGACTGGCAATGCCAGCCTGCTTTCTGTCCTCATGCTGAGGACTTGTCTCCAACATGGAGCAGAAGGAACCAGCCTTGGATCTGGAGTGGCTGTTGTGACTCGTTTCCAATTCACTGCACAGAGAAGGAGCCAGGCCATTGTCCTCAGCCCACAGACCTTGCTCTGGAAGCATTGTGCCTGCATTCCACCCCTATGCAGGTTCTTTCAATCCATCTCTGGAGGTCAAATGTGGACCATGGCACTGAAAGCACTCAGACAAGAGATCTGGTGATTAAATCAAGCAATTGTTTCCTTCCTCAGGAGTACATTATTTCTGCTGATTTCTACTTATTGTCAGTCCTATTATTTATATATTCCATCTTAGGAACAACAGCAGAGGAGAACATGTAGCTGATGATGCTGCTGCTCCCTCAGAAACTCTCCTCCTCCTGAAAGCCTAGAAGAATGGAAGAGAGAAGGATGGTGGGAGTGAGAGGGGTTCACCTCCCTGCAGGGGATGCAAAGGGGAAGGACAACTGGAAGAAGGATTTTCTTGTTGCTACTCTCCCTAGGGCCAGCTGGGGCTGGATGTGTCCCCAGAAGGCTGTCTGGCTCCCAAGTCCTAGGCATTCTAGTTGTTCAAGAGTCCTGGGTGTCACCCTCCCAAACCCATTATAAGGGAAAGATTTTGTCTTTCACTTGCCTCCCTCTTTCTGACTAAGTCCCCTAACTAGGACATATATTGATTGGACTCCTTGGAGATGAGAGTGCTCGGGAGCTCAGTAGGTCAGTAGGGTTCCTCTAGACAGTTATTCCGAGAGGTGAGGGTGCCTGTAACCTCTAAATCACAGGATCTTAAGCTGAGATCTCACTATACATGGAAGTCCTCCGTCCCAGACCTCTGGCTTATGGGTGAGCATGCGTATGCACCCTCTCGCCTTCTGTGTGAACACTGTCCCCTCCTAAGCCCCATTTGCTCCCTTCACCCAGATCTCTGGAGCCACCTTACATACCATATTACATACCATATTGGTCTCTGCCATGTCTCAAACTGATTCAGAGCCCCAATGTGTCCTCTTCCTGAGTGCTTGTCATTTTCCAAGCAATTCACATACATTATCTTATTTAGCACTTATGACCTTCTTATACCCAATTTATGCTTGAGAAACTGAGGCTCAGAAACGTTTTTAAAACTGTCTGACTCAGCCTCTGCACTACAGTGAGTCTCAAAAAGGTGTGCACATATTACAGAATGTCAGGATCTATCCAAGGAAGGGATTCATAAAGGTCATCTATTCACTCAGAAGAACTTTCCAGAATGCCTGTGCCATGCCTGCTCTTTGATGGTCACTGTGGGGGACAGAGAAGACTCTCGGGCAATCCCTGTGATCCCATTGAGTCCTTTCCACAAGTGAGGAGGGGGCCCAGTAATTGTCCCTGGGAAGTCTCCAGAAGGCTGACTTGCTGAGGAAGGCTGCAGACAGCTCCCTCTTAAAGCAGAAGAGGGAGATGGGCGGTGGGGGAGCAGTGACAGCTCACTGCCTGCGCATCGCCTTACCCACAAGAGACACCTGCAAATATGTGTTGGTTCTTAAAATATTAAAGAAAAGGAGCAGCAGTTACTGCCCATATCAGAAATATGATGCTCCGGTTGTGCAATGGGTTACCGCGTGGAACTTATACAGAAGAAATATGGAGAATTGTGAGGCAAGGCAGAAGGAGGGGTTGGTCAGACACAGTGCCACCAAGAAAATGATCCGCTCTCCCCACCAGTCAGCCAGCGGGGAGGACACAGGCACCTCTGGGCCTGTTGCTAGACAGGGCACTGTCACTAGAGGGCAGTGCAGCTCATTCTTGGGAGTGAGGGAGCCTGGCCATCCCATCTCCCACAGAGCAATCCTGCTGGGAAATCACCGTCTCCCAGCGGGGCAGGGAGGGGCAGCACCTGGAGGTAGGTAGACTCGAGATTCTAGGGGTAGGGGACAAAGGTGACATTACTTTTGATGTTTTTATACACATTCTTTCGTTTTATTTGACCCTGACAGTAGACTCCTGGGGTAGACTGAGATCTTTAGCCCAATTTGACAGATGAGAAGATAAATCATGAAGGTTAGACTCATCCCAGGTTACCCAGCTAATAAAGGTGCCAGGTTCCCTAAGCCCCAGTCCCAAGTTGAATCCAGGGCTGTCTGTAAACATGATGACATGGGCTAGATTCCTTAGTGAAATTCTCACTGTTGTAATTTCTCCCTTTGTTACTTGTGTATTCCCTAGAGGGTTGGGAAGAAACAGAAAAACAAGGTTAAAATGGAATCGCTCAATCAGATACATTGTAAGTAGCTTTGATAAAAGTTTGGATGAGGCAAGGGATACTTATGACTACCCACTTCCTTTGACTCCACTCCTGCTGTCCTTTCCAGGCCACATCCTGGTAACCTTGGAGAGTCATTGCAAATGCCTCCAGCTCTGGATACAGAAATGCATGTGGATAATGAAGGATGCAGAGGTGAAAGGTCCTCCAGTCTCTGCTGAGGATCAGAAGCAGGTTCCCATAGGAAGTGACTAGGTCATAGCCGGAAACCAGAAGCCAAGGGTGATGAGATTCATCCTGTCCTCCACCAACTCTTCCTGGAACATGACATAGACCCAGGCTGGGCTCATTTGGGAATATGATTTAAAGCAGTAGAGGTGATAGATTCTTTTAGCACATAGACACAAATCACACACATGAAGAGAGGGTTGGATGGTCAGATGAAAATCTACATGCCTTGTAGACATTCCACCTGCAAGATCCCCTGCTACCCCCACGTCACCCAAGGTACAGTTAGACATAACCAAATGCTTGATGAACACTGGCAGAGGCTGAGGAGGAGGATTAAAGAATCTGGGAAATAATACATAGGATGGAGAGGCCCAGGGAAACAGGAGAAAAGAAGAAAGTCCAGGTGGGAAGAGCTGATACCTTCCTCCTAGGCAGAGTGGCCATGAGGACTCAGCCAGACATCCTGGATGAATGGCCCACCTCTGACACACAACTCTCTGCAGCATCTAAAGAAATTGGAAGATGCAACACAAACCAAACAATGGGCCATTTTGTACATTCTTCAGGATTCTGTGTGTGCATGGGGGCAGCCCATGGTAAGCCTGATATGGTTGGGCTGTGTCGCCTACCCTAATCTCATTTTGAATTGTAGCTCCCATAATTCTCACATGTCGTGGGAGGGACCCAGTGGAAAGTAATTGAATCATGGGTCTTTCCCATGCTGTTCTCCTGATAGTGAATAAGTCTCATGAGATCTGATGTTTTTATAAAGAGGAGTTCCTCTGCACAAATTCTTTCTGTTTGCCTGCTGCCATCCATGTAAGACATGACTTGCTCCCCCTTGCCTTCTGCCATGATTGCAAGGCCTTGCCAGTCCATTAAACCTCTTTCCTTTATAAATTACCCAGTCTCTGGTACGTCTTTATTAGCAGCATGAGAACAGACTAATACAAAGCCCATGTACTTATCATCCATTGTCCTCCTCCTCCCTTCCACGGTGTCAAATGGCAAATGGTGTCAAACTCAGGACACACCAGAAAACTCTTATTTTTAGGATTTATTTAGCCCTTCAATTTTCAGGACTTTGTGGAAGTGTAGAGGTCATTGAAGCCTGGTTTCTACCCTCAGAGGGCTTATCATCTAGGCGGCAACCCTGACATGTATCATACCAATTTTAACCCAAGCAGAGTAGGGCAGGTGCCATTGCACAGATGCAAGAGCTTTGGAAGAAAAGCAAGAGAGTCATCATTTGCCTGTGGACCCAGGGAAGGATGCTCAGGAGTGGAGAGTTTTTAAAGATCCAGCTCAAATAAAAGATGAACATTTCGCAGGCTGCAGGAACAATGTTGTCCAAGACACAGCAGTGTAAAATATCTATTCCTGGAAATACTAGCAGTCTGGTGTCTTATTTTTAACATAAATAAATACTAAAGCAGCGAGTCTTGCATTGATTCACGCCTGTGAGCCAGTCCATCTCTATGGTCCTATAATTTCCATTCCCTCCCTCCAGCCCTCATTCGCTAATCAGGAGCACATTCTATTCTCCGTTATCCAACCTCCAACTGGAGATATGTTTTGAAATAAGTGATATTTGCTCTTTGGTGGCCCCTCTTCCTCCTCATTATCTGTCCTATCATGCCTTCAAGGCCTTGCACGATCTGCTCCTTTTCCTGCCTCACCAGCTGCATTTGGGCTACTCTCCCCACTACTCTACCTGCCCAGTCACAATGCACTACTCTGTCTTTCCCCAGCAGGTATGGCTCCTTTCCACCCCAGGGCCTTTACACATGCAATTTTTTGGTTGGTTTTTCTGACTTCTCATGTAGCCAATTCTTTCTCCTGATTCATTTTCCCTTCCCTCTTCCACCCTGGCACATCACCATGTCTTGTCATTTGGCTGTCCAGAAAGCT
Source organism: Gorilla gorilla gorilla (assembly GCF_029281585.2). Classification (NCBI taxonomy): domain Eukaryota; kingdom Metazoa; phylum Chordata; class Mammalia; order Primates; family Hominidae; genus Gorilla; species Gorilla gorilla. The sequence goes on along the minus strand of NC_073224.2, from coordinate 47,197,445 downwards.
CAATCTGGAGATCTAATTAAATGTAAAAGACAATACAGAAAGGAGGTGATGCAAGAATCTGCTCTTAAACAGAGGAAGGATTGCTCTGTCCTCATGAGCGCATCTCCCTTTTCTCCTCCTTATACCAAACCTTAAGAGGACCGCTTATTTTGTTTACTTGGAGGGGTAAGCGTGGTCGGATGGGAGTGGTGGATATAACTATCAGGTTCTATATGGCCACTTTCCCCTTTGCCAATGTCACCTGTGACATTGCAAAGCTGTCTCATCATTTCCAGTATGGATTTTGTGTAGGTATTCAAATCTCTGTGTTTTCTTAATTCTACCACACCCACCACTGACGCCTCCCGAATCTGGTCCCACTCATCCTTAATATGCAGATTCAACTTTTTCTATAAAACCTTTCCTGATATCTCCATCCTGCAGCAATCTTTCCATGACCCCTATCTCTGGGAACGACGTAAATTAATAATACCTTATTTAGCTATTGAATGATCTCCAATTGTTATTCTGTAGCTTGTCTTGTCTCCTGTCCTGGGCACATAGTTGATGTTTGATAAATATTTGGTCAAATTGTCAGTTGAGAAAAACATAGAGATAAGGCCATTAAAAGAATATGAACTGGGCAAAACTGCAACCACGCATGTGCACGTGCGTGTTTTTGTGTATGTGCATGCTTGTACCTGTGCTGTAATGACAAAAGCTCTCTTCCACGTCCTTGAGAGACATTACTAAATGCCCCCTCAGTTCTCTAGTCATCTGTTCTAATATTTGAGCAATGGGTGCTCTGCCTCCTCGCTAGGCCTCCAATGATTGGCGTATGGCCCGGTCAGTGCTTGCAAGGAGATCTGGCTTCTGACCTCATCATTAAGAGGCAATGCTTTCTCCTCTGGCACCAGACATCTGCTGAACCTATTTCTGTTTCCACAGCAGAGAATTCATTCCTGGTTCTGTGGCTTGTCCAGCCCAGCAGGGTGCAGGTGACTTGGAGGGAATGGGAAATAAAGAGGATTCTGGTGGTCTGATGACAACAGGCAATTCCTTTCTGATTCATCCTTTCATCAGAGTGACTTACAAGGTGCAGAGTTGACTGATTCATACACTTGGACAGTAAAAATTGTATGAACATAGGAACTAGGTCTGGTTTCAGATCCCCAATACTTAGTATACATCAGCATTTGATAAATATTTAAGGAATGAGTATATGTATGTGTGTGCTGGGAAAGTCTTCAGAGAGGCAGAATTCAGCTTCCTCTAGAGATAAACTTTGTAATGTGTGTCAATGCCCATGGGCAGTATTTGGCTGTCTTAGGCTGTGATAAACTCCCCAGCTCCAGAGTGTGCAAACAGGAGGAGGACAGCAGCTTAGTCAGGGATGCTCTACCCAGAGAGTCTAGGCAATAAATGGGATGTTGTATCAATAACAACAATATGCTATTATTCCTACTTTCAATACTAATAATAGTTACCATTTATTAAGTACTTACTTATGTACCAATAATTAGCAAATCATATCTTACTTAATTATGATGGGTATCAAAGGCCTTTCTACCCCTGAGGGCTGATAAATCTATCAGGTCCAATAAACATTTGCAGAGCCAGGCACAGGAGGAGGATGGAGGAAAGAAAAAAGAGGGGCAAGAAATACAGGCAGAATCACAGCCCTTAAATAACTATCAATTTAAAAAGGGAGACAGGAAACAAACTAGAATTCAAGGCAAAAAAAGATTAAGAACTAAGAAGAGTTGTAGACAAAGAGTTTTGGGAACACTCCAAAGGGAGGAGTGATCAGTTGTCAGTGGGGGAGGAAATCTTAGAAGGCTTTCTGGATGTGGAATTTTTGAATCTATAGAATTTCCATAGGTGGAGAATGAGGAAAGGGCATTTTCTTAACCAACAGATCAGGATAAACGAAGGTCAGGAGTTTTGGTGTGAGTGTTATGTTAGAAATAAGTGTTTCATATGGTGTGGCCGGAGTGTCATATGGGTAGAAAGAGAGATGCAGTGGAGGAAGAATAGCTTTGTGCTAGATCCTGTAATGCTTTCAATGATGGGCTGAAGTGTTTGGATTTTATTCTGTAGACAATGAATGTTTTTGATGAGGAAGCAGTATGTTTTATTGAGGTAATTCTAGAATGAAAGTTACATTGTAGACTGTCTTAGTCTATTCAGGGTGCTGTAACAAAATACCATAAACTGGCAACTTGTAAACAGCAGAAATATATTTCTCACCATTCTGGAGGCTGGAAGGCCCAGCAAATTCAATGCCTGATGAGGGTTCACTTCCTAATTCATAGAAGGCACCTTCTCTCTGTGTCCCCATATAGTGGAAGGGGCAATGCAGCTCTCCAGGGTCTCTTTTATAAGGGCACTGATTCCATTCACAAGGGCTCCACCCTCATGACCTCATCACCTCCCCAAACCCCATGTTTTAATACCACCACACTGGTGATTAGGTGTCAGCATATGAATTTGGATGGGGACATAAATATTCAGACTATGGCAGATAAAGAATGATCATAGCTAAAATTTATTAAGTGCTTACCATGTGCAAGCCACTGTTCTAAGCAGCTGCATTCTGTCTCGCTCCACCCTACTAGTGTGTGAAATAAGTTTAATAATTATGCCATTTTACAGATGGAAAAACTGAGGCATACAAAGGTTAAGCCACTTTCCGAAGGCCACATATCTGTCAATGGAAGACCCAGGAATCCAACCTAGAAGTCTTCCCCAGAGCCACTTTTAACTATCCTACTGCACCATCTCACCCTATCCTATCACAGTTCTACCTGGGTGGGAGGTTGAAGGCCTGAACTGAGATCATAGAGGTGAATATTTGCTTGTATTTGCATAAAGAAATACCATAATAAAAGTGGTCACCTATAGAGGGCAATGTCAGGGTCAAGGGACAGATAACAAGTAGAAGGGGGTAACACATCTCAATGTATGCCTTTTAATATGGTCCTTTTCTTGCCAATATGAATATGTTATTTATTCAAAAAAACAAGATGACACAAAAGAAATGGTACAAGTTAAAAGCTAATTTCAAGGAACAAATGGAAGTGCATAAGAGCTGGATGGGTTTGGAAGACAAATTAAACAGGCAACACAAACAAAGCAAACCCTGGAGTTTCTCAGTTGAGTGTTTGGAAGATGGTAGCTCATTAGCCTAGTTGGGGAAAACAGAAGAGTGGGTTTGAGGGTGGCCATAACACATTCAGCCTTGTTTTAGGTGACAGTGGGCATTTGGATGTTGAGGTTGAGCATGATAACCCAGGTGGGGTGTTGACTGAGGAGATTCTTATTAAGATGGTAATAGACTCTGTGAGTAGATGGTAACCTTAAGGAGAGAGTAGAGAAGGAGAAAACAAGAGAGCAGATGGCAGAGTTTAAAGAAATCTGCACTAAAGGGACTGCCCCAGAGAAGCTAAGATGGAGACTGTGAAGCCTTGGTCCAGGGCCAGGTTGGAGAGATGAGTACAGGAAACAGAGGGAGCACAGAGTTTCCGGAGGAGGGGAATGATTTCCTGGGGTCTCATAGGTTAGGACTGAGACAGATTTGGGGATCAGAATGCTGAGCTTCTGGAGGAAAGGAGACATATCAAAGATATTGAGTGAGACCGTCCAACTGAGGGGCCCCTTTTGGGACATCCAAGGCCCTTTCTCCCAGTTCTATAAGAGATAACAAGCAAGGTGGACACTGTCTTCAGTCCCTACATGTCAGCCAGTGTAGATGTTCTGTTTTTCAGGGAGGTGTTTTTAGACAACATACACCAGCACCTGAGGGGTTAAAAAGGAAACTGAGGCAGACAATCCTAGAAAGCTTCTCTGATTTTTTTCTGTCATCACCCATTCAGGATAATGGGAACTTATAATTTGATGTTTTTGTTTTTCATTCTTCTGTTCTGTCTTTCCATCACACACATTAATGCAAACACAATTTCACACACACACGCACACAGACACACACACACACACACCAGGGAAAAATGCACAAGCATTTTTCTGGATAAGACTCATTACTGCACGCTGGGAGGGAGGGTGAGCAGAGCCGAGGAAAGGAAAGAGAGATGCAAGCCACCCTAGCTACTTTTACTCCCCTTTAAGGCTGCATGGTTACGGTCCTGGGAAAGAAAACTCCTGCATTCCTCCCCTTTAATTTGGTTTATTGTTAAAGCACTGGAGCAGCTAATCCTCACAGACCTGTAGGAGCTGGAGTGGGAGCCCAAGCAGGATTCTTCCCGAGTCCCTGGGTAAGACAACCCTGCTTCTTTTCTTGGCTTTAGAGGGTCTCCTTGCTTAATGGGAAGCATGCAGCACCTAGTGAGTGGATTTGAAGAGCCACTTTGTAAGCAACTTGGGCATTTATTTCAGCCCCAGTTCCAGTCTTCCCTGACTCTTTTGGCATCAAGGGTGAGTTACAGCTGTCTTGGAAAATAAGTCTGAATGGGGGGGGTCTGGGTGGAGCTACCTGTCCGTCACTCCTGGGCTGGCTTTCATGGAAGCCTTTTGCCCTTCTGGGCAGGGAAAAGGGAGAAAAATATCTTCATGTGCCCCTCCTGCAATGCCTGCATTCTAGGGACAAGGCTCTGTGCCTGGAGGGACCCCGTCCATCTGCTGGGGTGTCAGGACCTCCAGCTCTCTTGCACCCCTCCCTCCTGCTCAACCTTCATCTCTTAACCTCTCTGACCCCATCCATCAAATAAAGTATGCCCTCTCTGCCGACCTCTTTGGGTTATTGGGAGGATTAGCAGAACCAATGGCAAAAAGATTTGTAAACAGCCTGTGGCTCTGCAAGCCTAAGGAAGACGAGTCAGCCTCAGTCCCTCCTGGAGGGATCTGTGGACAGGCTTCAGGCTCCCTATCCTCAGCCGCGTTAAGATGCAGAACGCAGCCGAGCTATCGCTGTCAGTCACAAGACAGCTTCCTTCACCTTCCCCAGGGGCGCGTTTACCTCCCTTCTGTTTTTAAACTTCCCTAGTTTACCGCTCAAGTGAAGATCTTAAAAGGAGGTCTGGATTCACCACCACCACCACCCCCATCCACACCGTGGCCCCTTCTCTCCACGTAACTTTGACGCACAAACATTAACCCTGAGGCTCCCGGAGATGGCTGCCAGGGCTCACGCTGGTCTGGCTGCAGTGCTTGTCTGGCCAGTCTCTTGCTCTGGAGTCAGATAAATTGATCATGAGGAAAGTCTCTGAGAAGGGTCAAGAGAGCCAAGCAGATTCCGCCTTAGGTAAGAAGATGATCTTTTCCAGATCATAAGCTGAAGACAGAACAAGATCCCTGTCATTCCTGCTGACCCAAGCTTAACCAGAACCAAAGATGAGACCCACCTCTGAAACAGGCCATAACACAGAGTGCTTAGTAATACCTGATATGGGGACCACACTTTACAGTTTATAATGTGTTTATAATTAATCATCTTTAGGACGATCCCATCAGATGGTGTGGCATGTATTATTTCCCCTTTAGTATAGATGAGACCATTGAAGCTTAGAAGTTAAAGGGTTTGCCTGGGGTTGCAAAGCTGGTGATGGTGGTGGCAACTGAACCCAGATCTATTGATAAATTCAGTGAACTTTCCATGATGCTGCAGATTGCTCTGGTGTGTGTGTGTGTGTGTATGCTTATTAAGAGCACTCTTCAGAAAGTACTCTTTGGGAAAGAAGCTTGAGGTTAGAGTGAGAAATGGTTTGAGCTGGAACCATGAGAGGCTTGGGGCAATAGACATGCTGTCCCCAGCCTCCATGCTGAGAAATCTGAGTGCTTTAGGGATTCAGCCCTTTCAAGATTGTCCGAGCCATGTGTTCCCAGGGGAATCAGTCAGACGTTCGGATTGCATTACAGCATCATAAGGATGAAGGTGGAGATGAGTGACATCCCAGCAACCGCCACCAGGAAAGAGGCAACAGGTTATGTGGTACAGTGATGAGAAGACTAGCGTTGGAATCCAATTCAGTTGTATCATTCACTATCTGTTTGATGTGGGGGATTTTTCTGAACATTTCTACTTATCAGTACCTCAGCTGTAAAATGAGGTTACCTTGAAAGGTGGCCGTGGGGCATTAAACAAGATAATGCATGCAAAGTGCCTAGCGCGGTGCCCCACCCAGGTGCGTGGTCCAGGGCAGCGAATACTATAAAGCCTGGGAGCGATTCTACCTGGAAGTGAAAAAGCATCCCTCTCTAAGAGGAGAGCGCCTCCCTCGCTCCCTCTCCCCCATACACACGCACACAGGGCCAGAAATAAATTGCCACACGAGAGCGCCCGAGTGGCGGCGCCCAGCCGCAGCCTGCCAGCGCCAGCGAGTGAATGAGCTGCAGCATGAATGAGGGGAGCGGCTGAGTCTGCAAACAGGCTGCGTGCCTGGCGCTACAACTGCAGGAGCGCCGCCACGGTCAATGGCGAGGGGGTTGGGGCTGAGTGGGAGCGGCTGCCAGCAAGAAAGCAAACTGAAGCAGGCAGGGGACTGCACAGACTATCCAGGATTGTCAAACCCATGTCCTTGGAGGAAAGGCTGGTAACTCAGAGCTTCCTGACACAGCCCTTCGTCCTGAGTTCAGCCTGTCCTTCCTTTTGTACTCTATCCCTGGTAGGGGAAAGATCCTTCCTCTCCCCTTCTGGAAGCCACAGTAGAGTGCCTAGCTGGGACGGTTAATAGTAATGAGCGTCCAACCTGTACAAAAGAGGCACCTCTTGCATGGGATTAGGCTTGAAGGCGGTGTGTGACACACAGTCAGCGTTAACCTTGAAAACTCCTTAGAAAAGTGCCCCAGTGGAGACCTGCATATCACCTGTGAAAAAAACCAACAAAAGTATTATTTCCTCTCTTGTTGCAACAGTTCCGTTTTCTTGGTTGAGTACCAGATGAAGTAGTTGGCTTGCATTCAGGCTATGATGTATGAAAAATCATATATCTTTAAACACTTCAGAAACACAGTGAGATGAGATGCTCACACTGTGAAAGGCACGTGGGAGCTGGAACCAGATGAAGAAATAGCAGATTCCTGTCTCCTGTCCTGTGCTCACCCTGTTTAAGTCCTTATTGGTTTCCCTTTCTCTTTCTCCAGTGCTTAGTGTTTAATTCATGTGCCTATAATGTGGACCCATTGCATGGCACTTTAGAGGTTGCAAACTGCTTTTGTGCCCATTGAAGCGTTAGCCCTCCAAAGGAATGCTGAGAAATAGAGCAGGGATCATTATTCACATTCAGCAGATGAGGAAACCAAGGCCCAATATACTTAGCAGCACACTAAGAATAAGCAGCATACACTGCTCTCTACAATGGCCCCTGTGTGTTGACCTCTCAGCTACTGCATGAAGCCCTAGAGAATGATCTTCACATCCTCTGTAAGAAGCACACAATAAACCATAAGCAACACATAAATTATGGCTTGTCACTGCAGCAGGAGAGATTTTGTTAAACTTAAATGTAGGTTTGTGCCTTAAATAAACTGCAGGCAACAATTGAAAAACCTTCTCCTTGGGTCATTTTGTGAACAGAAATTGGCATGCAGAGTTGATCTTTGAAATGCAGAATGGCAGTGGCAGAAGGGCTGGGAAATGGAGTGGGTGGTCCTTGGAGTTTCTCTCCAGCCAGAAGCTTCCTGAAGCCTTTAGGTTCCAGAGCCTCAGCTTTGGCAAGCAGATGAGCCACTTGGGTTGCAACCCATGAACTGGAAGTGAATTCTGACACAGGCCCAGCCATTCACCTATGACACCACAAGGAGGGTGAAACTGTGACTGATGGCAGAGGGCTGCTCGAAATTTCATCTATCCCTGCAAAATATGAAGAATTACAAAGCATTAGAGATGGCCTAGCTACATTTTCCAAAGGATGCTCTGAGAAACCCTAGATCCCCGGCACACTAATATTAGTGTTACAGAAGGAAAGAATTTCACTATCTACAAAATTTGGGAAACGCCAGATTAAACAGCATGTGTCTTTAATGGTCCTCAGAGCCTTTAATAAGCTAATGTGGATTGTGAATCTCCAAGAAGGGGGCCAGAGGAGGTAGCAAATCCACCCTGCTCACGGAGAGTCACCCAGGACTAAGATACTGAAAAGCAAACTTCAGGGAACTTTAATCTAGTCCAATCTCCTCTGTTCACCAAAGAGGAGGATGGAAACTCAGGGATGTATGGTGATCTGCCTGGGGCTGCACAGCTACTGGATATCAAACCAAGACTGGAACAAGTCTGGGTTCTTTCTGGTACTCTTTTAACCCAGTGGATGATATAAAGTCCAATATGGACCAGAGTCTAGAAAATTGTGTGACCCAGCAAGAAAACTTCCCAACTTTTGCCTTTTACCCTTTTGTAACCAAGCGCTGATAGATTTCCATGATTCGGTGTGCCCCAGCCTGGAGGCAGAGAGCACATTCTTATTAGAGATGATCCAACTGATAACCTCCCTCCCAAGGCCCATAGGCTTTTCTGAGTCATGCTCCCAAAGAATGGAAAATCCCGGAAGCAGAGACTATAAAGCAGTCTTAGGGTAGACTGATTCCTCTAAGGTCAGTAAAAGAGCCAGGCATGATCCAGAAGGCTCTGAGCCTGCTCACTATGCCCCAGAGTGATTCATGCCTCCTTGCTCAGAAGCCCCTAGTGACAGCACCAGCAAAAGGAGGGTGGCGCTTCCCATGGGTAGAATTGAGAACCATTATCTGTGAGCTTAAGATTGCAGAGGTGCTACTCAAAGATGCTCTCCTTCCCTGTCCCCATCTCCTCTAGTTTGTCCATGCCCAGTTTAGGAACACTATGATTGTTCCTACGCTGTACACACATTGTAATGGATTGGAGTGGAATGGATTAGAGTGGAGTGGAATGGATTGGATTGGATTGGATTGGATTGGATTGGATTGGATTGGATTGGATTGGATGGAAAGCCTTTGAATTATAACGTGATGCTCCTAAGACTCTGGATCACCTAATTAGGAGCGTAACAGTTTTAAGCTATTAGCCCAGCTGATTCGTTTAATAAGCGCCTCAGGGCAGGTCCCTAAATGGCTGCAACTCAAATAGAAAACTTTGGGTAGGTAGGCCACATGGAGAGTGGGGCAGACATGAGAGTGCAGAGAGAGAATCCAGCCAGTGTGGGGTCGTGAGGTGACCTGGCAGTTTTAGGGTATATGACCACAGTGAGGAGGCCACTGCAGACAAACCTAATCTGCCTGAGAGTTCCGTCTTGGGCTAGTGGGGCTCCCTTTACTAAATGAAGCTGGAAAAGGAGGAAGGACAGGGAAGCTCCATGGAAGGGGCACCTGCCTCCCGGGCTCATGGCCCAAGCATCTCTCACCAGCTTCTCATAAGCAAGCATCACACAGCCTGCCACTGGGAGCATGGAAAGGGCTGCACTCAGAGGCAGCGTCCACCCCAAGGCTGTACTGCCTGCCCTTTAGGAAGAACTTTCCCCTCTGTAGCCTCCTCCACAGCTGCAGAGTTTTCCCCCAAGAGGCCAGGAAGTTCATCCAAAAAATACAATTGAGCACTAACCAGGAGGCAGGTAGTGCGCTAGTCCCAAGGGAGGCAACAAGATAGCCAAGGTCTTTGTCTGTGTGGAGTTACTTCCTATAGAGGAGATCAACCTCAAACAAGTAAACAAGGTGCTTTGAGATTGTCATACTTATTACAGAAGAAAGGACTGGCTCACCTAAGAGAGAGTGACTCTGGGTGTGGGTAGACGGACTCTAGGTAGAATGGTCAGGAAGAGCCTTGTCTAGTGTTGCAGGGAAGTTCTTCTGACCAAGAACCAGACACAGATCCCATCCCAGGCACTAGTGTCCCTGAAATTATGATGACAAGAAAGAAGCCAAGCAGATTTGGCCTTCTATGGCCATTCCACCCTCTCCTGCTGCTGTGCCATGGGCAGAGCCTCACAGCAAGGACTATAGAGACGGAGGCCCTGCTGCGGTCCCTTCCCAGGGCTCAGGTCTTCTTGCTATAGGCTCCTCTCTAAAGCAATATAAAGAATACATCCACCCACCTTCTATACTCATCTTAAGTCTAACTCCTCCACAATGCGCTCCCCAATCAACCTACCCCCAAGCTTTTCTCTCATTCACTCATTTAGCAACCATGGGCTGGACCTTTAGTGAGTGCCAGGAACAGTAGTAGGTTCTAGGATTTCAAAGATGAGTAATACATGGTCCCAGTCCTTTAAGCAGACTGGCCTGCATTCTTAGCTCCTTATTTATATATCTGTGTTTGGTCTTCATAACCTGATTGTAAGCACTTTTAAGGCCAGACTCCTATCATAGAAATGTCTATTTATAGCCCAAAGTGTACACAGGAAGTACTCAATAAATGCATGTTGAATGAAGGAGTATTACCTCCACAACTCAAAGATAGTTCCATGAATAAGGTAATTTTCTTTGCTAGGAGCCATTTTTGCAGAATATTCTTGAGAATCTTGCTGTGCTGAGGTGCCAGGCGCCTGAACCAGCCACGAAGCCGACATCCTCCAAGTCTCCTGAGCTATCGATGTGAAAAATCAGCCCTAAATCTCAGAGAAATCTGTGGCGGCTGCTCCTGAGCTTTGAAACCCAATGGAAATTGTTGCCAGAAATAGAGTGAGAGGCGGGGAGTACTTTGGAAACAAATGAGAGCAATATTGGAGCTTCAAGCTCCTTAGAATTTGTTTTCTTTTCCTCTGAAAAGGCCTAGATTACAGAAGTCAAGAGAGGAGGGGGAGGACTTTAGCAGAAAGAAGCAGGATGCAGCCATGGAAGGAACATGGGCACCCCTTTCAAAGCCCACTGTTCAGACCTCCACCACACAGGGCATGGGAGTCTTGAGGCGATCACTCTGGTTACAGAGGGGTGGGAAGGGAAAGCCAAAGCTATGGGGGTTTCAGCTCTGGGACTTTGAGTTTTCCACATTGCAGTGAAGATGGAACTAAATGGTTAGGATTCAGTGTATGGGAGGAGGAGTGGGCGGGAAAGATGTTTTCTCATAGCCTAGCTTCGGCTAAGAATACTATGTTTTTAAAGCTATTTAAGAGAGAAGAGAAAGAAGGAACAGTGAGTACAGATCTGCTAATGAGGTGGTGCAGCCTCCTGGAGAACAGGCCGTCATTCCATGGAAGCTCCGGAAGAGGGAGTGATGGATGCCTGGCTCTTGGTCCCAGAGCTGGAAGGCGGCTCTTCATTGGCTGGAAAAGCAGCATCCACAGCCCTGTTGTTCTGTGGAGAGGGGAGAGAGCAAGGGTGGGGGAGGCACATAGGCGGCTGATTTTGCTTTGTTAAATGTTCAAACCTTTGCCCTCATCCCCTACATTCAAGACTTACCAGCAGCAGTGTGTCCACACAGCAAGAAGTATTTTTGATGCCCCCTGGAGACTGGGTCAGCTAAATGAGACTCTTTAAACCTGATAAGATTAACATGCAATAATGGACAATCTCAAATTTAAAGTACCCCATTTTTCTTTTTGCAGCCTGTAAAGCGAGTGAGAGTTCATACATTCTAGATGCCAAGAACCCTGATAAGTGGAAGCTGCTAGATTTGGGACTCAGGATCTACAGAAGGGCATCTGGCTAAAGATATCCCCGACTCTTATATTCCATCTTCCTCAGAGAGATCTCCACTAGTCAGGGTCCATTTGTCTCCACCTTGTGTACTGTGCCCTCAAAGTCAAGTGTCAGCCCACCACTGCCAGTGAGACCTCTTCTGGCCAGTGCCTGCATCCTGAACTGCTGTGGTCCCTCTGGGCTGCCATCCTGCCAAGAGGAGCAGATCAGCAAATGGGCCAGAAGACCCAAACACAAGCTACCAGATGTATATTCAACTAGGTCAATCATGAAGGAGTTTCTCACATGCATTTTTTAATAATAAATAGCCACCAATTATTATATAGCCAGGTTGTAAGTTGACACATTATTAAAATGTACACCAAAAAAATGCAGCTTCCTTATTTCTTATAAATCTTTCTCATGAACTCCCATCCCATCAGGCAGCAAAAAGGGAAATGGGGAATTTTAAGTTTGAATTTGTCCGTTGTAGCGTACAAATCTCCCTTTGGGTTTCAAGAGTCTCGTTTAGCTGACCTCATGCCTTTCAGGAAAACATAGCCTTGAGATGGCCTTTCCTCTTCCTGCTCTATTTCAAAGTGGCATTTTATGTTGTAAGGTATTTACTAAACCTTGTTGTCATATGGGAGAAGGGGGCCTCAGACTTCTTAGACTTATCAGGGACCCTGGATTCCACAGTCCTCTGGATCTCATCAGAAGCTGACTAGTGACCTCTGAAGTATAACTGGTCCCACTGGTTCACAGCGATCATACTGACATACTCTACTAAAGGCCCTGATCCGAGCTGTTTGCTTACCTGAAAAGCCCTGGTCACCACCGTCTCTTCTCACCAACGCCAGCCAGCTGGCCGTGACCTGCTCTACATCCCCTCATAGGGCCATGAGCCACGATGAGCTGGTAAATGTTTAATGACAGGTCTTGGGGCAAGGGGGAGGTGGAGTCAGGCAGAAGCCCTGATTGTAGCTGTTGCCACTGTCCATGGTGTAAATATTCCTATTAGGCTGGGATTGATGGCTTATACCTGTAATCCCAGCACATTGGGAGGCGAAGATGGGAGGGTCACTTGAGCCCAGGAATTCGAGACCAGCCTGGGCAACAGAGTAAGACCCTGTCTTTGGAAAAAAAATTAATATTTGGCAGGCGTGTTGATGCGTGCCTGTAGACCCAACTACTAGGGTGGCTGAGGTGGGATTACTTCAAGCTCAGGAGGTTGAGGCTGCAGTAAGGAATGATCACACCACTGCACTCTAGCCTGGGCAATAGAGCAAGACTCTGTCTCAAAAAAAAAAAATACTCCAGTACTCCTACTGTGGTCACTTTCTAGCTGCCAACATTAACACCAGAGAGGTGCACAGCTGACTCTCATGAGCTGACATGAGCCAGCCCTGGGGAGGTTTTGGAGTCTCTGCCCAGCATGAGGCACTATCTCAACTCACCTCCTCCCTCGAGGCCTCCCCATGATTCCTCACTGCCCTGTTAGATGTGGTTGCAGGCAGCGCTCCTCCTAGGCTTAAAGCCTCCCACCAGCAGGGTCCTGGTAAGCCACCCCATCCATGTCACCTGTCTCCCAATTCCTGACCAGATGCTCTACTCCAAGAGAGCGAAAGCAAAGATCTGTGCTTTGGAAAACTACACCATCTGTCTCCCCATCCCCTTTCCAGGATCTACTTGGACCAAAAGTATCCATCTTTCCACCTCCGCTTCCCCTCTGCCAAGAGCCTCGCTTGCATCATATTCTTCTTATTCCCAGGGGTCTAAGTCTCATAGTTGTGTTTTCATGGCAGAAGAGGTTTCCCTCTATTCCATGAAACCTATTTTACCACGAGTCCTCCAGATGTGGATTATCAGGAATGAAATACATCAATAAATGTCTCCAGAATATTATCTCTGTTACAACTGTTTAAGATTGTAGCAGAACAGAAAAAAAAATAAAAATAAAAAAGAAACAACTGTTTATCATGTGTATCAATGTCTCTATGTGCACCATTTCATTTAACCTTTACCATATCTTAAAGGGTTTTGTCCCCACTTTACAGATGAGGAAATAGATTCAAAGAGGTTAGCAACTTGCCTTAGGCAAGACCGTTTAACTGGTAACTAGCAAAGGTAGGATTTGAACTCAGGTTGGCCTCCAAAACTATGCTCTTCACTTAATGCTGAATTGTAGAGGAACAAACTTTCTTTTTGTTCAAAGGCTATTATTAATAGAAGACCCCATAGAGTCTACAAGTAGTTTTTCTCGAGTGGGGAAGGAAGGTTATGCCCAAGAGGGGCAGCTATTAGGCATATTTTCCTATTTCTCCATCAGGTTCAAGGAGTATGAGGGAGAGGGTGCTGGCATAAATGGTGTCTCACTCATCACTCCTAGACACCTGGTACCCTGCCATCAGCTGTTGGAGGGGGTAGACAGAGTGGAATACCCAAAGGAACAGAGATTCCCTCCAACCATTTAACCCCACCCCAAAAACATGTTTCTCTCTAGTATTCATGAGCTCAGTCAGGGCACCCCCAACCAACCCCAGATGCTCCTGCCAGAAACATGGGAGTCCTCTCAGACTCCGTCTGCCCCACCATATGACACATCGCCTAATACTGTAGATAACTGGACTCCCAGAATACATCCCAGGTTCATCATTCTCTCCTTCACTCCCATCTGGCCCGAGCCACCAACATCTCTCTCCTAGACTTCTGTCCCCTACCTGTTTTCCATGCTGCAACTCTTGCCCCCTCCACTCCCTTCACAGATCAGCCAGAGTGAACTCTTTAAAACATCAATGGTGTAATAACTCCCCTGCTAAAAATCCTTCATGTCTTCCCATCTCACCTAGAAGAAAATCCAATGTCTTAAACAGAGTCTACAAAGCCCTTTATTGTCCGCCCCTGCCTGCCTCTTCCTACCTACTCACCACCCCCCACCATACGGACCTCACTCTTCACCAGCCACACCGCCCCTTCAGGCTCTGGAGCACACTGTGCTCTTTCCTCCCTTCCAGCTTTGGTGTTTTATTTCTTTTGCACAGAAGCTCCTTCACATGCTCTTTGCTTGGTTGACTCCTTCCCAAACTTTGGGTCTCAGCTTAAATATGACCTGCTCAAGAGGCCTTCCCTGGCCTTTATCTAAAGAAGACCCTCCCTGTTTATCTCTATGACAAACCCAGGTTTTTGTCTTTCATAATTTTCCCCACACTTTGTAACTGTACACGTATGACTTTACTTGCCCATTGCCCGTCTCCTTCAGGCTGGCAGCCCCATGAAGGCAGGGCCAGCATCTGTGTTGTTTTCAGTACCCATCGGCACCTTGCACACGGTAGGTGCTAAATACATATTGGTTAACTGTTGAATAAATATGGTAACTCCAGAACTCTGATATAAATTTAGAAAATGATTCAATTTAGATTTTCGTGAATAACTATTTGCCCAGCACTGTGGTAAATGTTGTAGGAGTTACAAAAACAGCACAATACTCATTCATTTAACCCATAACAGGTGGGAGAGAGGTACTAGTGAGAAAAATTGAGGGAGGTGGCAGAGTTGTGACATTAGAGAGGAAGCCTGGCTGACTCTGTAGTCTGAGTAAACATTGTGACTATCATTTGGAAAACACAGGACATGCCTCAGTTCTGCTCAGATCCCCTCAAGGTGGATATTCCCAGGTTATCTACACACGTACTTACTATTGCCCTGATGTGAGCATGCAGCAAGCATAGTGCACGTGTAGTAGGCATTCCATGAATTTGTCCTTGTAATTTTTGAAAGCAAGTGTGGAGATAGTTTTACTTTTGCCAGTTATCCAGGTTTGCTCCTAATCCTTCCTTCTGATAATTACAGAAAGATGTCAGTATTGCAGCCTGTTTTTAATCTTGTTTGAGAAAGCAGCTGACCAGACGTTTTTTCTCCTCCTTCTCCCACTCCCTGCAATAAAGCATCCTCAGAAGCTTCAACTCTGGAGGCAATGGGTCGAAAGGAAGAAGATGACTGCAGTTCCTGGAAGAAACAGACCACCAACATCCGGAAAACCTTCATTTTTATGGAAGTGCTGGGATCGTAAGTCCTGGGGCTGTGAGGTCGGGTGGGCTGGGCTGCCTGCAGTGGGAGGTTAGAAGAGTTGTTCTCTGCTGGCAGCAATTGATGAACTGGACTGAGGCTGCTGTGACTTCATTTCGATTTATTTAAGGGACTTAGGGAGAGTTTTGTAGCCTGGAGGATGGTGGGTGGAGTGGGTGGCAGGTACTTTGGGTAATACCAAAGATGATTTAATACATTGGATGTAGTCCCAGCTACACGGGAGGCTGAGGCAGGAGAATTGCTTGAACCCAGGAGGCGGAGGTTGCAGTGAACCGAGACTGCGCTACTGCATTCCAGCCTGGTGACCAAGCGAGACTGTCTCAAAACAGAACAAAACAAAATTGGAGCCCTCAGGGAATACCAGTCCCTTTCCCCCAGGGTTTGCCTCCTTCTGACCCACCTGCAATGACCCTCTCCTCCTTCCAGATCTGTGCCAGTTTTTGGGTTCTTGCCTCTGTCACAGGAGAGGGGAGTTGGAGAGCCCTTCTGGAGGTCCAGTGACACTAGAACTTTCCCAGTCTCCTCCCCCAGCATCTTCGTTTCTCCAGCAGTGAACAACCTCTTCTTCTGCTCTAACTGGAACAGAAGGGGCTTTTGAGGCCCAGGGAGCTCGTGGGTCACACACACCTGAATCAGCCCCCTGCACCACCATCCTCCCTCCTCCATATCTAAGTGTTTCAGCTGTGCTCTAGTCCATACCTCTGCCAGCCTGCAGGGTGTCTGAGCCTGCCCCTTGAAGATGATTACACGGCTGGCAGATCAGAGACAGTTTGTCTGGAACTGACTCCCCACTTAGTCCTGCCTCTCCCCTGGGAGGCTGCAGACTCTGACGCAGGCTGGCAGCAGCTCCAGGCCACTGGCCCCCAAACCCCTCAGAACCCCAGCTGGTCAGCTAATTAGTCTAGGCTAATTGGGCCTGGGCAGTGAAGAGCAGCCAGCGGGCTGTCCATCCGGGTAAGCTTTCTCTGTCGCCAATGCCACTTCACTTTGCACTGACTAGAAGGCAGTGACCTCGGGCAATGACGGCTGCCCACACTCGTGCCGTAGACAGAGAAGAGATTTCTGGGCCCTCCTGGCACAGGCAGGTTGTCAGGCTGTGCAAGTGCAGGAGGATCCCAGCGGGGTGCTGGTCATGAGAGCATTGGCCTTCCATCAAAGGCCTTTACCAAGATGGGAGTGACCAGAGAGGGGGTTTTGGCAGGAGAAAGAAACAAGCCTCATGAGTAAGTCAGAAATGATTTGCTAAGTGTCCCAAAAATCCAGAGGAGAGGAGAGAAGGGAGCCCAGGTTGACAAGAATTTACCATCTGCTAGACTTGTGCTGTAGGACTCAAAAGACAGACACACCTTCCCTCTTAGAGCTCGGTGAAGTCTACCACAGCAGCACCTAAACCTGGGAGAACATTGGAGTCATCTGGAGAGTTTATGCCTCCAACTTTTAACTGTGAAAATGTTTAAACATAAGGAAAAGGTGAAATAATGATAAAATGAACGTCAGTATACCCACCATCTAAATTCAACATTGTTAACATTTCACTGTAGAGTATGTATTTTACATCACACACACACCACACACACACACACACACACACACACGTACTGAGCACTGAACTATTTGTAAATAAGTTGCAAACATGATGACATGTCACCTCTGAATCTTCTGTTTACATCTCCTAAAATAAAGGCATTTTCACATATATCTACAATATCATTGTCACACTCAAGAAAGTGAATAACAATTCCTTTTAGCCTGGGTGATTTTTGAAAAATAGATCCCTGGTCTCAGACCCACTAAACTGGAATTTTGGGAGATAGGATGCAGCAGCCAGGAATCTATATTTTAAGTGCTTCTGGTGTTCTAATGTATCTAGCTCAGCAGTGATTTGAAGGGAGCAGGAGGACAAGACAGGAGGCATGTCACAGCTGTTGCAGAAGTTAGAGCTGAGCGAAAGAGAAGACATCTCAGTGGTGCTCAGGATGAAGACCAGTATTCCCAGGCTGCAGACCCCACAGAGTTACCACAGTGGGGTGTGGTGGAGAGTGGACAAGTGTACAAATTATGAAAAAGGTGCTCTTTTATCTAGCCTGCTGTCTGCTTGTGCAGGAAATATAATAATTATCATACGAACATGTATGATGGCTTCAAGGTGAATGGCACCTGCTGGAGTTGTTGCACTGCACAACCTGCCCAACAATAGCAGGCGCCCTGTCTTAAGTGTCCATTTTCTGTGGTCTCTTAATATGTCATTCTTATGTGTTGTGTATGTATCTGTCTTTCACATTGAATTCCAAGCTAGACCAATACTAATCTTAGTGCCTGACACAGAGAGGTTCCATCAGTTCAATAAACATTCATTGAATGCCTGATAGCATTTTTCAAATCAAATGCTAATTGCTTACTTGTCCCTGTTCCTCACTATTCTACAGGTTTCTTAAGAATGGAAACACTCACCTTTTAATTTGCAGTGTCTAAGACTCAGTAGGTGTTCAATAAATCTAGGTTGAAGGGATGAGTAACTGAATGGATGAATAGAGCAAGCTCGGGCGGCTTTGATTAACTCAGTTCCAAGTGCAGCTGGGAAAACAGGAAACTCAGACACAGGAAACACCAAGTAATTTCTAATGCGGATTTTTAAAGTCCTTATAGAAGCTTGACTCCTATTGGGCTTTCATTCTAGCATATCCAGATGGCAGGGTCAAGGATGGCTCAGCTGTTTCCTTACTTAGATTCTCTCTCCTCTTGTACTACTGGGTGTTCTTCATAATGGTATTCAAATAATAGTGATGATAATAATAGCATCTAACACTTATGGTCTTAATAGATGTCAGAAACACTTTTAAGCTTTTTACATATATCAAGTCATTTAATCTTCTAAACAACCTTGTGAATCAGATACTATTGATACTCCCACATTTCAGATGAGGAAACTGGGAATATGGGAGTTAAGTGACTTTTTATCCCAAAAGCTGAGATTCTAACGTGAACAATCAGGCTTCAGCATCTGTACCGAGCTTAACTGCTGGTCTGATAGCCTGATCTCCAGAGGACCCCCTTCAAACCAAGAGGCCTGTAATTTGGAATCCTGCCCTGTATTCCCATTGGTTCCACCTGCTCTGTCTTCAGAGCCTGCCTCAGAGACTGCTAGGTTCTCTCTTTTGTCTTTGCAGACCCTACTGAATGAATGAGAGGTTGCTCAGCACCCTGGCCTCTGATAACTGGTACAGGGTGATCACCACCACCTAAAATTGAGAGACGAGTCTTTTTGTTCTCACTGTATCTGCACTCTGTCCCCTCTGCTACCTCCAGCTGCCACTCCAGTGTGCCATGCCGAGTCACATTGAAAGTGACATGAATTGACTCTGTAGTGGCTTCTTTTTAGTGGGCATGCCAAGTGAAGAAATCTCTCCACAGCTGCAGTGGAGTCTCTGTCTCTAGGGGTCATTCCCAAACTATAGAACCAGGAAATAACACCTGCCTAGCCCCTGAATCTGTGGTGGGATCTTTTCCTTCCAATATGGTCTTTAAATTAGAAAGCACATTAGCATGTCAGATACACCTGCCATCAACATAACTCAGCAGTGCCCACATGACAATGAAGAGTAATTATCAGTCCTTCCCTCATCTACCCTTTCACTTTGCCTCTAAGTTTGATTGTTTAATTTTTTAGTTGGAAATAATTTCAAACTTAGAAAAACGTTTCAAAAATAAGAATAACACCAGGATTGGTGGCTCATACCTGTAATCCCAACACTTTGGAAAGCCAAAGGAGAAGAATTGCTTGAGCCCAGGAGTTCAAGACCAGTTTGGGCAACTGGGTTAGTCCATTTTTATACTGCTATGAAGAACAGCTCGAGACTGGGCAATTTATAAAGGAAAGAGGTTTAATTGACTCACAGTTCAGCATGGCTGAGGTGGCCTCAGGAAACTGACAATCATGGCAGAAGGTGAAGGGGAAGTAAGGCACCTTCTTCACAAAGCGGCAGGAAGAAGTGCCAAGCAAAGGGGGAAGAGCCCCTTATAAAACCATCAGATCCCGTGAGAACTCACTCACTATCGTGAGAACATCATGAGGGAAACTGCTCCCATGAGCCAATCACCTCTACCTGGTCTCTCCCTTGACACATGGGGATTATGAGGATTATGGGGATTATAATTCAAGATGAGATTTGAGTGGGGACACAAAGCCTAACCAGATCAGCAACATAGTGAAGCCCCATCTCTAAAAAAATAATAAAATAAAATAAGAATAAGAATGGTAGAAAGAATTTCCAAATGCCCCCTGCCCAGATTCACCTCTTGTTCACAATTTCCCCCATCTGCCTTCTCATTGCTATGTTCTCTGTAGATTTGTAGAGATAGATGTAGAAAGATGATTCTTTCCTAATCTCCCAAGCGTTAGTTGTGGACAGACATCATGAACCTTTACCTATCAAGGACATTTGTGTATATTTCTAGGGATGGGGTATTCCCTTACGTGACCATAGGACAGTTCTCAACTTCAGTCAATTGAACATTGACACATTAAGTATACCTAGTCTGTCTTCCCTACTCCAGTTTTATCAATTGACCCTATTTTGTGTTTTATAGCATTTTTCCCCTCCAGCACAGGTTCCAGTCTAGGGTCTGGTATTGCACTTGGGTGTTATCTCTCCCTTGCTTTTTTATGACATTGGCATTTTGGAAGAATACAGGTTCCCACCTGCCCTTTTTTAAATTTTGTACTTTCATGATGTTTCTTCCAGATTTAAATTCGGGATATGCCTTTGTGGTCAGAGGACTATATAGACTCTGTTACATCTTTTCTGAGATCTTACATCTGGAAGTGTAAGATGTCTGCCCCCTACTAAATTTTATCTTTTGGTGTCTTCTCCTCAGAGGAGCTTTCTCAGAAGTTTTCCTGGTGAAGCAAAGACTGACTGGGAAGCTCTTTGCTCTGAAGTGCATCAAGAAGTCACCTGCCTTCCGGGACAGCAGCCTGGAGAATGAGATTGCTGTGTTGAAAAAGTGAGTGGGTCGTAGTGTTGATTGGATCACTATGGGATCACAACATTTTCTTCACAAATTACCTTCAAAAAGGACTAGGACTGGATTTCTGCACCCAAAGGCATTGCTCTCTTTGATTGAGTTGATGGGTCAGTTCAGTCAATTAGCTAAGTTTAGTCGGACAGCTGTCCTAGCTGATTTTTTTTTTTTTTGGCAACAAATTGATGTGCAAATCCACTGGTGACAGAACTGGTTTGTGCACACAGGCTGGAGAGTAATTAGCTCAAAGGAACAAAAATCAATTGAGGGCCAACATCAGGAACAATTAATAATTAAGGAGGCAGCATAAGATTTGGAAATTAGCTTCAATTTATAACAAAGCAAATGGAGGTTCAGCACCCCAACCATCTTGATGAAGGCAACACTACAAATCATCAAATGTTTAGAGCAAGACTCTTATCACAGACCCTTGTGAAACCCTTATGGTGTACCAAAAGTGTATTAGGCACATGAACACAGGATCAGGACCACAAGGATGAGGCAGACAAAATTCCTTACCCTCAGGAGCCTATGCTGGATACAGAGGTGCCCATAAGAAAATCCAACAAAATCGGATGTGAGTCACACTAGCAGAAGGCAGAGTTTGGAGGAGATAAAGATTCATTTTGCCTATGCGTGTGTTTTTATGAGTATGAGTTATTGGACCACTTTCAAAGAAGATGGACCTTGATAGATGAGTCAAACTTTGTGGGGGCAAGAAAGGCAATGCAGAAAGGGAATTCAGGCCAAGACTAGCATAAACTTTAATGTAGAACCATGAAAGTGCAAGGGCTTTTAGGGAACAGTGAGTATTGGAAATCCCTGAATTTAGAGTATATAGTATTAAGAGACAAGTGATGAAACTAAAATCATGAAATGAGACCTGATTACAAAGGATCTTAGATGCCATGATAAGGAATGCTGGCTTTATTCTGTGGGCAAAAAGAAGTCATCAAAGGATTTTAAGTGAGGAGTCACATTGTCTGATTAACATGTTGGAGCTATCCCTCTCAAGCACAGTGGAGGATGGATTGGAGGGTGCCAGCCTAGAGGACAGGAGGCTAATTATAAGACTTTCACAATAATTTAGGCATGGGTTGAGAATACAAGCAAAGGTAGTGGCAGAATCATATGTGCCTAAAAGGACTAGATACTAGAGATGTTTCAAAGAGAGAAGTGATTGGGTGTGGGGTTGACTAGTAAAAGTATACAGGACAAAAGCATAAAAAGAGACCCTGAGATTGAGCAATCAAGTGGACAACAATATAATTGCTTGGGATGGAGAACAAAGAGGATATGTAGGCTTGGATGAAATAGAAAGAAATTGGTTGGAACATACTGAATATGAGTATCCACCTATCTCAACATGAAGGCATTTCATAACATGCTGGAGACACAGGTCTAGGATCCAGGGAGATTAGGGCAAAGAAAGACTCTCAACTAATTGAGAGCAAGGCCCATGTCGTTTTTCTTATTATTGCCTTGTATCAACAGTATTTGTGCTCAATAAATGTTTGTTCATTGAGTGAATAATTGATAAATTAATGTTAGCATTGCCAGCTTCTGAGTATAGTTGAATTCATCAAGAGACAACTGACACAGGTCTATATTTTCTAAAATATCTTAAAGAAGACAGCTACTATTGATTACGTGTTTACTATTACCCAGACACTGTATTAAGCATTATGCATTATCTCCTTTTATCCTGATACAATTCTATAAGAGACACATACTTTTCAGACAAGGAAAGTAAAGATCTGAAAACTGGAATAAGCCAGCTGAAGTTACCTAATTGCCTGAGCTAGATCTGAACCCAGGCCTGACTGACTCTGAGCTTAAGTCCTTAACCCCTGTGCTGCACAGCCAGGAGTAAACTTCCTAGAGAATTTCCTCCTTTACAGGCAGGCACAGCATTGCTGCCTGGCAAGCCGAGCCCCTCTGCTAATATGATTATACTGCTTGACTCAGTCTCTGAGTAACCCCAAACAAGGGTAATATAGGGCTGGACTTCTCCACCATGGTGCTGTCGACATTTTGAACCAGATAATTATTTGTGGTGCTGGGGGCTGTACTGTGCAGTGTTGGATGTTTAGCAGCGTTTCCGCCTCTACCCACTAGATGCCAGCAGCACCTTCCCCTGCCCTAGTCGTGACAGTCAAACATGTCTCAAGATGTTGCCAAATGTTCCCTGAGAGGCAAAATAGTCCCTGGTTGAGAATCACCATCTAAGTCATCCCACAGAACTAACCCTAAAAATAAGCATCTACCTTGCTTCTCGCAATATCCTGGAACACTAATTTTTCAACACTTCCTCCGTGGTTATCCACGAGGAGGCTCAGCTCACCTGAATCCCTCCCATTGTATACAGGTTGAGCATTCCTAATCTAAAATCCAAAATGCTCCAAAATCAGAAACATTTTTAGCATTGACAGGATGCCACAAATAGAAAATTCCACAGCTGACCTCATGTGACAGGTCACAGTCAAAATGCATTCAAAGCTTTATTTCATGCACAAAATTATTTTTTAAATATTATGTAAAATTACCTACCAGCTATGTGTATAAGGTACACATGAGACATAAATGAACTTCATGTTTAGACTTGGGTCCCATCTCCAAGGTATATCATTATGTATATGCAAATATTCCAAAAACTCTTCTAGTCTCAAACATTTTAGATATGGGATACTCAACCTGTACTTTTTAAATGCAATATTTCTAACATCTGAATACCCACTTTGTAGAATAACCTAGTGTTGGGTACTCCCTTAGCCTTCCTCCATTCTTCTAACTGTCTCTTTTAGTAAAGTTTAAAGAGATTCCTGGCATAACAAGGAAGTGTTTGTTTCCTGAAGGAAGGATGATCAATTATTCATTCAGTAAACACGGACCGAGCACCTCCACAGGAATCCTTTCTCTGGGATTAATTTGTGACAGTCTACTTATTATGAAGGCTTCACAGAGACCTAGTCTTCCTAAACATTGCCATCAAAAGCCTCCAACAGAAACTTTTGGGCTAGGTCTGCATTATTTGTCTGTACAACCTGAACCACACACCTTTCATCATGCACTTTATTTTTCCCAGGATCAAGCATGAAAACATTGTGACCCTGGAGGACATCTATGAGAGCACCACCCACTACTACCTGGTCATGCAGCTGTAAGTAAAAGGTGACTTGCTTCCTTCACAGAGGCCTGGTGGGGCCTGGGAGGCCTACAGGAGGTTGGTCGCTGGTGAGGGATGGACAGCAATTCTAAGACAACAATGAAGACTTCATTCAGGAGGCTCAGAAATGCCAAGGGTCCTTTTAGATTGAGTGTGCCTCTGGTCATGGGCAGGTTCTATGTGGGCCACAGGGTAAACCTGGGCTGATTATTAAGCTCCTTTGCACCAGGACAACCCTATCAGTGGTTAGAATATTTCCTACCAGTCAGCAAATAGCTGTGACCCCAACCCATCCATGTCCTTCTGCTGCCCCACCCCTCCTCGCCCCTTGCAACCAAACGACCAAAGGGGTAATGCCAGACTAACAAGGAGTCACCAGAACCCTTTTCTGGCACTGTGGCTTCAGTCGTTTTGGACCAATACATGTTAATCAAATTGGATAGTAAATGTTTTAACATCACTCCAGCATAAAATTACTGTAGGAGCAGAAGCCACAGGTAGATATATTTCAATATAAAGAAAGATTTTCCCAAAACAGAGTCACCCAAAGTTAAAGACAGGCTGTGATTGTATGTGTCCATCTGTAGGACAGAAGTGGTGCTTCATTAGCAAGGTCTCTGCGTCATTGCTGCATCCAAACAACAGCTCTGCCTGACAGCAACTGCTGTAGAGGTTGGTCGGTGTTCATAAGGGCTCAGCATTGGGCTCAAAGACACTTCTGTTTATAAAGTACACACACACACACACAAATACACACACTTGCACATGCACAGACATACACGCACTCACACACCACTCTGCAATCTCAGCGTGGCTGGACACAACGTGGTTTTTGGCTGATGGGCTGATTACTAAGAAACTTTAACGAGATAACTCAGGCCTAAGCACCTGATTAACTGGGGACTTAGCTGAGGACCTCTAAAGAGAGGTAGCAGGCAGTCAAGGGAGTGAGGTGGAAAGGGCCCCTAGTGGTACTAACAAGTGATCAGGGACCATCAGGCACTACAATGAGGCCAAGCCAACAGGATTAGCACACAGTAATTCAGAAGGCAGGGAGGCAAGGAGATGGGAAGAGTTGGATGTCCCTGAGGAGGCACTAAGCCTCCTCAGAGCATAGCTCCAGGACTCAGGCCCCTCAGGGTTAAGAATTCATAGCTCTGTACAGTGTATTTCCTACAGGCCTTCAGCTACTATAGGAGAGCCCAAAGCCTAAAGACCAAAAGCCAAAGAGCAGGATGAGGTAAATTTTGATTGGAGAAATTATTTTCCCTCATCACTAGTTGGGCATGGATGGCCACATCTAATGTCATGGGACAGTGGTAAGGGGGACTAGGAGGGTGAGAGGACTGGAACCCCTGGCTCATGGTTGAAATAGTCTGGGAATGCTTATCTCAGAGAAGACAAGCCCTCCGGAGAGCATTTCACTATCTTTGTATACTTGAAAGGTGCACGGGAAAGGCTGTTATTCTTGTTCTGTGCAGTCCCGATGGGTGGAATTGGTAGCACTGGTAGAAATGACAGGGCATCAGGTTTCAACATAATGTGCAGAAACATTAGGAATATGCCAAAAAACACTCCGTCTTAGGAGGAAGAGTGTTCTCTGACACTTATGTGTTCTAGTACTCACTAGAAAACTTCTAGGCAAAAATAGAGTAGATGGTATTCACGAGATAGAAGTCGGACTTGATCTTTAAGCTCCCCTGGGTCCTAAGATACTCTACCATTTGAGTCTCAAAGCACCCCTAAAGCCCTACCTGTAATTCCAGCTTTATGAAGCCCAATTTCCCAAAATGAGAAAAGAAATCTTGATATAAGTACGGTTAGTCTCACTTGCATGCCTTCTCTTTCCTACTTTGCTTAATTTCTGTGTTACCTCTCTCTTTCATCATGGCTTCCTGTGTCATAGGCCAGGAAGAAAGGTGGCTAAGAAGTGTGTCCACACTAAGGGATTATTGGCTTCTTGTGCAACCCCAACCAGAAGCATTTACATTTTAAAGGAAATTTTCAGAGACAAAGGTCAATGCTTGGCCCAAAGAGATGACTGCCTAGTGATATCACTCCAGGTACCCAGAGTGGGTGTTCTGAGACTGGAGTAGTCCTGCTGGCAGCCCTTCAATCACAGTTCATGGGCGCCTGCCTGTTCCACTGCAGCTGTGTCCCCCAAGGCTTCAAAGCAAACACTTTCTCATTACTTTGAGTGAAATGAAAACTGAATTCCTGTCTTGATCCTATGCCCACAGTGTTTCCGGTGGGGAGCTCTTTGACCGGATCCTGGAGCGGGGTGTCTACACAGAGAAAGATGCCAGTCTGGTGATCCAGCAGGTCTTGTCGGCAGTGAAATACCTCCATGAGAATGGCATCGTCCACAGAGACTTAAAGGTGTCAAGATGGGAGTCCTGGGTGGGAAACAGATAATGACCCTTAAGGAAGCTGCATGGGTTATGGGACATCTAAGCTCCATAAAGTAAGAGGGTTGGGCTAGTGACTCCCAAGGCCCCTTCTGCCCTTAGATTCCTTAAACAGACCTTGGATGAGTGAACAATGGTTACTAATTTGCACCTCAATCTTTTCCTGAAACTTTCACTATGCCTTACCCTATTTCAATACCAAAATAATACACACATTTCTTACATCCAGCCACAGTCAAAACCCAATGCAACAAAATATTTACTGAGGGTCTACATTGTACTAGGCCTTGCACTGGACTCTGGAGAGATCAGACACCATTAACCAAAGATTGGTTCCCTCAAAACACAAATAGAGGTAGTTGGAAGTGAGGGAAGGAAAGGGTGAGTATATTAATGTTTACAAGACTGAGCAAAGTCAGAGCTTTAAGTAAGATGCAGAGTACTGGGGTGCAGGTGTGAGGGTGCAGGTAGGAGGAAGAAGGGAAAAATGGAGGAGGATGAGCTGGCCTAGAAGTCAGGAGCCTAGGGCTCATCTTCCTGTGAAATTTTGTATCAAGGGGAAGGAAAATACTTGCTTCAGGTGGTTATATCCTACACTACATATTTTTTCTCCTACAGCCCGAAAACCTGCTGTACCTTACCCCTGAAGAGAACTCTAAGATCATGATCACTGACTTTGGTCTGTCCAAGATGGAACAGAATGGCATCATGTCCACTGCCTGTGGGACCCCAGGCTACGTGGGTAAGTCTGGGAGCAAGAGGAAGGTTAAGCAGTTGGCTACATTCAACCACATGCCTATCATTCATAGAAAGGGGTGATTCTGAGAACATAAGGTTCAACTTCAGGGGCTATCCTGGTAGGACATCCACTTATAAAGTTTAGGGCCAGCCAATTCATCCATCTCAGGATCTATCTCTACTGCTCCCAAATTCTACATTTTTAAAGACCGCCTACCCCTGAGCACTCCAGAGTCCCTGCCTATGCTTTGGCTCTCATTTCTGTGGATAGACTTCCAGCCTTTGTCCTTCCAGCTGGACCAGGGGCAGACAAGATCACAAACCCAGAGATCAGCAGAGAGCTGAGGGGTTGAGCACCAACCCTACTCCTTTCTCCCACTCTGAAGGAGACATTAACCCCCAGTTCTTGGGAGCCTGGAAGCACAGGATATTGAATTTGGGCCTGAGGAACCCAGAAATGGGCTCCTAAATGTCCACCCAAGGAAGCACTCTGGGAAACTGGCAAAGGTGGAGCTTCCTGCTTGAACATCCCTGTAGGTTTCCAGGGCCCCCAAAAAGAGTGAGAGCAGGCAGGGCACCTGGAAGAGTATTCCTGGGATCTACAGGAGACAAAGTTGAAACTCAGAGCATCCGCTCCTGTCCCTTCCCCCTTCACCAGTCATCACCTGTTTGCAGTTGGGTAATGGGAAGCAGAGCTCTGACTCAAGAGAGGGAATCTACCCTCCCAGAAAGGCAGGTCATTCACTCATCAGTAGGTATTGAGTCCCACCAGGTACAAAGCTCTGGTAGCTGCAAGAAATACAGAAGGCAGCTCTCTACACCCCACAGGGCTCCTAATCAGAGGAAGTCATGGCTCATGCCCTCTGAAAGCTCTCTATCTGATGGGACAGACTAAATGCCTCCCCTCAGAAGGTACCCACAGTCTGATGGGAGACATACTGCCTTTGCTCTGGGAGCTCCTAACCTAATGGGGGCGACTCAGTCTCTGCCTCCCAGAGGCTCCCAGTCTAGTGGAGGAGAGACAGTCCTACACTGAAGATCTCCCAGTCTGAAGGGAGAGAGATCACACTTGCCCTGGGAATCCCCTATCTGAGTGGGGAGACAGGCCCTGCCTTCAGAGAATACTCAGTGTAATCAGGGAGACATAGCCCTGGAGATCCCCAGTCCAACAGGGGAGTCATCGACCCTGTCATGGGGAAACTCACAAACTAATGCAGAAGTCACAGTCTGTCTTTTCAGGAAGATTTAGTCTTCCCAGAAGAGACACAGCCCCTACTCTTAGGGAGTTTTCAGTCTCCTAGAAACCCCACCATCCCACGGTCTTCCCCAGACCTCTTCTCTAAGCCTGGCCTTCAGCTCCCACCCCAAAGCCCTCTCCTCTTGCCACCAGCCCTGACTCTGCCCTTGGTCTGCTGCAGCTCCAGAAGTGCTGGCCCAGAAACCCTACAGCAAGGCTGTGGATTGCTGGTCCATCGGCGTCATCACCTACATATTGTGAGTAGACGCTGGCCTGGGTTCAGCTGATGAGAAGTCTTGGAGCCTGCTTACCCCTTCTCATTCCCTCCGCTGTCTCAGCTCCTCCTCCAAGCACGTGCATGTGCACAAACAGACACAGGCACACGGGCACACGGGTACACACACACACACACACACACACATACATGTACACACAGCTTAAAAGCTTCCTCTCTCTTCACCTCCACCAAGTTTTAAAACAGAGCTCAGCGTGAATCCACTGCACAGCCACCTGGCACTCCCTCCTCTTGCACCCCTGCCCCTTTTACTGCCTATAAATGTGTTGCATCCCACTCTGTGGAATGAACAGTGAAAAAGAGAGAGGCCAAGCCAGGCTTGGAAGCCAGGTGGACCCTCTGTTCCTACATCTCAGCTTTCCCAAGGCAAAACTGTGGCCTGGATAAAGCTGGTCAGGGCCTTTCCTTTTCGCTCCTCTCCACACATTCCCAAGCTCTCCCTTTCCTAACCTGCCCATCACCTCTTCCCCACCATCCCTCCTCACCTATAGCAAACTTTGCTATTAGGAAAATAACCTGGTTTCAATTATCTCCTCCATTTATGTTGAATAAGTACCCTCATTTATTTACTCAACCAATATTCACTGCCTATCTACTCTGCATCTATCCCTGTGCTAGGTTCTATAGAATCCAGCAGTGAACAACACAGCCTAAATAAATCCTTCATCAAACTTACATTCAAGTAGACAGTCTACCGTCTTTCTTAAACATATTTTATATAGCATTCATAAGTCAGGGAAAGTACAAGGAGAGGTGGCAAGGGTTTGAGGGCATAATGTACACAGGGACCTTCTAGGGATGACTGTGCCAAGGCTTGGCACTTTATGGGACCTGTACCATTCTTGAATTTGAGGCAGATCTGTGTCCTGGTCACACCACTGTTCTGGGACCTTCAGTGCCCACCTGTGTATACAGTGGGAGCTTGGGGGAGCAGAGAGGCTGGCTCAGGGAGGACAGGTTTGTTCAGTAGTATGCCTCCTTCCTGTCCTGCTGCAGGCTCTGTGGATACCCCCCATTCTATGAAGAAACGGAGTCTAAGCTTTTCGAGAAGATCAAGGAGGGCTATTACGAGTTTGAGTCTCCATTCTGGGATGACATTTCTGAGTCAGGTAAGGCCAGTAGGCATGAAGGAGAGATAACAGGCTCAAGGTAGAGGCTGCCAAGAGAAATGAGCTTAACAAAGGATGACAGTCCTGGCTCTTCAAAGTCCCTGGGGATCTTACAGAACAGGCTGCCAAGGAAAGTGGAGAAATCTTCATCTGCTTCAAAGACCCAATAAATTATTTACATCTAAGAGCTATGCTTTTGTTTTTCTGGAGGCAGAACCACAGTATGCCTGAAAAGGAGATGGGGGGCAGTTTAGAAGATGGGCCAGGAGGGCAGAGCCAGGTGGTGAGGGGAGAGTTCCAGACAAGAGCAGCAAAACTAAGGGGTTAGATACCAAGAAAGAGCATGCAATGTCTATGTGTGAGAGAAGATGATCATTACATGATTGTTGGACCTGTTAAGTGGAAATCAGAGCTGGAACAATCCAGTACTCACATGCGTGCCCATGTGCCAGCGCTGGCCCCTGTTTCAGTGCAAACACATGCACATGTGATGTGCAGGCACATGGGGGCCTTGTGACTAGTGATGCTTCTGCAGTGCTGTGTGGGTGAGGCGGCTTGGATCTTCCCTTCTTTGGTGGTTTATGGTGGGTTGTTGTTAGGTGGTTTGGATTTTTTTTCCTCTTCTAAGACTCTTAAAATTGCCTCTTTGGAAGATCAGCTAAAGATGCATTCACTGCCACCCACCAGCCCAGAAGTGAATTTCCATCAGTCATGAAATCTGGTTCTTAGTCGTCGTGTCTTTGATTACTCCCCTTAGCCAAGGACTTTATTTGCCACTTGCTTGAGAAGGATCCGAATGAGCGGTACACCTGTGAGAAGGCCTTGAGTCATCCCTGGTGAGTGAGACATGGAGTGGACTTTAGACCCCACCCCTGTAGTTCCCAAAATCACGCTGACTCATTCATATCGCATTCCCCCGGAATCTGCTTGTCCTGATCCATTTAATGATGTGACAAGCAAGGACCATGCCATTGTTCATCAGGCCCAGGTAGAGATTCAAACATTACACAGTGGAGCAGGTTCTAATGCAAGGGTAGCAGCTGGGTTGTCTGGTCAAGTGCAGGAGGCAGGTGCAGCCGAGCGCTGTCATTCAGCACAGGGACAGGGTGCAATGTTCAGTACTAGTTATTCAAGAAGTGCCAGGAATGGGCAACTCTGTCCTGTCCTTTAGAGCTTTGTTTTACTCAGGGATCAATAACTGTTCCAGGTGAAGTGATTTAAGAACAACTGCAAAGCAACCGATTGGCAAAATAGGAAAAAGAAAATCTTAAAATATTTTTTCGTGTTACTTCCCAATTCAATTCACAATAGCTCCCCACTTCATACCCCAGCAAGCCTGGATTCCTTTGTCTTTCCAGTTTCCCTAATATGGCCTGACCCTTTATCTCCAGCCTCTTTTCCCAGGATTGCCAGCATACCTCCTCTGTCCAGATAGGCCTGGGAGCTATATCTGTCTCACCCCACATACCAAGCTCTGTCTTAACTACACCTTGGATCAGATCATTCCCACTACCTACAATGTCCTGCCTCTTGCCCTGTATGTAGCATCTTTCAGGATCCAGATCAGTCTCTGCCCTTCCCTGAAGCCCCTGACCCCTGCAGCCCAACCCACTCTCCCCAGTTCTCTTTATTAATCACACAGCTTACCATGTATTACTGCAGTCCGTAGCATGAACAACACCCGACATCTAGACTGTAGGCTCCTAGGAGTCAGGGCCCATGTCTCTTACTTCTCCAGGTCTATTAGTAGTTGGCACAGTACTATGCACACAGCAAGTGTCTGAGGAACACTTAGAGACCAGTGAATAAGAGGCTAAGGGGATAGGAAAGGGGCAGCCTGTACCAGATGGCCTTACTGAGGAAGGCTTCCAGGAGGAGGTGGGTTCTAGGCAAGGTTTTGAGCTAAAGGATGGTGACTACCCCAGTGCCCTGTGGTGCTGGGTCCAATAAACTTTTTCTATAAAGCATCAGATAGTAAATATTTTAGGCTTTCCTGGCCATACTGTCTTTATGGCAACTACTCAACCCTGCTGTCACAGTGCAAAAGGAGCCACAGACAATACCTGAATTAATGGGCACCACTGTGTCCCCATAAAACCTTATTTACAAAAACAGGTAATAGGTCGATTTGGCCTATAGGCTATAGCTTGTTGACCTTGCTCTAAAAGTTTTTGATTTTGCCAAAGCTAAAGCCGACTCTTACTTGCCCAGGGGCACGGAGGAGCCCTGCTTGCAGCCCTTTCCTGCTGTGGGCTGTCTTTCCTCTGCGCACTCTACCCAGCTCTCACCTAGACCTGCAGGCACCCTGCCCACTCCCTGGATGAGTGTAAATAGCCACCCAGTAGCCAGGTGTCCCCTCTTACATCCACAGGATTGACGGAAACACAGCCCTCCACCGGGACATCTACCCATCAGTCAGCCTCCAGATCCAGAAGAACTTTGCTAAGAGCAAGTGGAGGGTGAGCTGTCCTCTCCAGGGGGTGGGAAAGCTGTTCTGGGCCCCTGGAGGCTGGGCTGGCAGGGGCTGACATAAGGGCTTTCCTTGGAATGTCCCAGAAGGCACTGGAGCTCCCTGTACCCTCTCTGAAATGAGAAGTGGGCACCCAGGTTTCAAGAGGCCACAAGGCAAAGGGAAAGTTTAAGCCCCAAGGCCCTCTGAGGTTGCAGAAGGCCAGAGGCTGCTCTTGTGTCTCCTTAGCAAGCCTTCAACGCAGCAGCTGTGGTGCACCACATGAGGAAGCTACACATGAACCTGCACAGCCCGGGCGTCCGCCCGGAAGTGGAGAACAGGCCGCCTGAAACTCAAGCCTCAGAAACCTCTAGACCCAGCTCCCCTGAGATCACCATCACCGAGGCACCTGTCCTGGACCACAGCGTAGCACTCCCTGCCCTGACCCAATTACCCTGCCAGCATGGCCGCCGGCCCACTGCCCCTGGTGGCAGGTCCCTCAACTGCCTGGTCAATGGCTCCCTCCACATCAGCAGCAGCCTGGTGCCCATGCATCAGGGGTCCCTGGCCGCCGGGCCCTGTGGCTGCTGCTCCAGCTGCCTGAACATTGGGAGCAAAGGAAAGTCCTCCTACTGCTCTGAGCCCACACTCCTCAAAAAGGCCAACAAAAAACAGTACGTATTTTTAGCCAAAGATGGAGCCCCAGCTTGGGTCTGAAAGAAATCGGCCAACAGGACTGAAAGAAATGGACACAAAGGCCTCTCCCACTCATAGGCAGCTCTATAGGGAGGGATGAGTTCTGGATGAGGGGACAAGGAAAATGCTTCCAGCCCTGTACCCATCACTTACTAGTTGTGAGGCCATTGACGAGTCAATGTCTCTGCTTCTATTTTGCTCATCTGTAAACTGGGTTGAAGTCTATTTACCCAATTAGCCTGCCTCACAGAGGTACTATAAAAGGTTAGTGAAGCAACAGAGATGATAAAAGCCCACAGAAAACTGGGTATTTGCAAGTGGTGAGCATCAGATTCCCCGAGTTTCCAGGGCCTCTGTGCTTTGCAGAAGGAAGGGTAGGGGGGCTTGGTTATCTTTATCTTTTCTGCAGGTTCTTGAACTTTCTGAACCTCATGAGAGGAGAGCTGAGTGGATGCCACAGGCACAGAGAACTACCACCTCTGCCCTGCCCCATCAACTCTTCTTCCCTCAAATACTTCAAAGGTTGTTGCTTCATTTCCTTTCTAGGAACTTCAAGTCGGAGGTCATGGTACCAGTTAAAGCCAGTGGCAGCTCCCATTGCCGGGCAGGGCAGACTGGAGTCTGTCTCATTATGTGATTCCTGGAGGCTGTGCCTGTGTCACTGCAATTTTCAGGTGAGGAGGGTCACAGTGTGAGGCTTGGGGAGAGTTTCTGTCCCAGAGGAGAGCCCCATGCCAGAGTGTGAGTGATGGGGTCTGAGGTGGCAGCCCCCTCCTCACTCTGAGCCCCTTTCTCTTGCAGGAGACATATTCAACTCCTCTGCTCTTCCAAACCTGGTGTCTATCCGGCAGAGGGAGGAAGGCAGAGCAAGTGGAGCAGGGCCTAGCAGGAGCGGTTTCTGGCCAGAAGCACCAGCCTGCTGCCAGCGGGGCAGCCCCTCACAGGAGGCCCAGGAGGGGGCCCCAAGGCGTAGAAGCCTTGTTGAAGCTGTGAGCAAGAGAAGCGGTGCCCACCAGCTTCCAGGTCTCCCTGACCTGCCGGCTCTATGCCCCACACCCTACGTGCCGTGGCTCTGTGCAGTGTACGTAGATAGCTCTCGCCTGGGTCTGTGCTGTTTGTCGTGAAAAGCTTAATGGGCTGGCCAGGCTGTGTCACCTTCTCCAAGCAAAGCCATATGGAGCATCTACCCAGACTCCCACTCTGCACACACTCACTCCCACCTCTCAAGCCTCCAACCTCTTGGCCAGATTGGGCTCATTAATGTCGTTGCCTGCCCATCTGCATGAATAACAGGCAGCTCCCCATGGTGGTCTGCCTGTGAGCTCTTCCAGTTCTAATCCTTAACTCCAGGATTAGCTCCCAAGTGTGCTGAGACCCAGCCAGCACACTTCTGGCCCTTCTCCCTGCCTCAATCTAAAAGCAGTGCCACACCCTCCAAAGTGGAATAGAAAGAAGTTCATGAGTAAGGGCTGCAAGGAATTCTTATCCTGGCCACATGCCCTCCGTGCACACACCCAGTGGAGTTAACCTTGGAAGTTGACTATTTTAATGTCTGCCAGGAGTTCTAATCCTGCCTCTGTTCCCTTTTCTCTCCTTGAAAGTCCAGCACACCATTCTTGTCCTTCCCCAGTTTCCTCGCCCTCCACCCCTCCAGCTTCACGCTCAGTGTTGTGCTTAATAAAATGGACATATTTTTCTCTATGAGGCTTCATTTGGTTCTTTCAAAGTCAGGAGCAGTTCAGGGACTTCTGAGCATGTCTGGAGTAGAGAGTGCATGGATGGCTGGGGTCAGCAAGGAACCAGCAGTTGTAGCTGATGTGCATACAGATGTGCATATAGCTGAGTATACAGTGCTCCAGGCACTGGACATGAGTTACATCATTAACTCATTATTTCTCACAACAACCCCTTGGGACGGGTTCTGTTGGAACCGAGGCAGTCTGGCTTTAGTGGCCATTCTCTTAATGGCCGTATTAGATGAGCATGAGTTCGAGCCCCAGCTCTGCCCCGACCTGCCATATCTGTGACTTTGGGGAAGTTACTTAGTCTTTCGTGCCTTGGTTTCCTCACTTATCCAATGGGAATAGCAGTGCCACCTGCATCATGAAATGATGCAGATGATGTGCCCAGACTCGTGGCCAATAAATAATCAAAATGATTAACAATGATCAAGAAGTTAATGTAGATAAAATGTCTAGCACAGTGCCTGCTTGGGCCATGGTTAACACACAAATGTCCATGCCATTCCATATCATCCTCCACCCCACCCCCCACACATATCCATTTACAACTTCTCTTTAAGACCCCAAGAGACATAGATTCTAGTCTTAGTCCTGCCTCTGGAAGCTGCATGAATTTGAACATTCCTTCCCTTCCCTGGATTTCTATTTCCCCATCTGTAAGCAAGAAGTTGAATCGCTGCTTAGAGATGAAAACTGCTTGTCTGGTCTCTCAAGGATAGAATCCATCAGGTTCTAGGGCAGAGGGGCCCAGACTCCCTAAATCTGGGTGCCCAGAAAGCCGGGTGGAACAGAGGAGAGCAAACTATGGGCTCGAATAGAGGAGTCCCCACAAACCCCAAATGGGAGACAGAAACAGTGGCAAGAGTTTACCCAGTGAGGGGACAGACCGTTTTTCCTCGTTGAACCTCCAGGCTCTTTTCCAAAGATTTTTATTTGGCTTTTCATTTTTACATCACTTTTGTTAAGTTTTTGTGCTTGGTCCAGGATTCCTCTCCAGTGGAGAACTAAAGGCGGGGGATACTGCCCAGCCCAGCTTCCTTGACTTGATAGCTCTTAGTTTCAATGGCATGCCAATCTCCACCATCTTTGTCTGTCAAGTGTAACTGTCCCACTGGCTCAGGCTCAGCTGCAGCTCAGGGTAATCTTACTAGCTACACACCAGGGGTGGTCCAGGCTGTGCTTTAGGCTGCATGAAAGTCTCCTGGAGATGGAAAGCATTCCAACCCAATCTGCCCCCAACCAAAAGCAAAGGCGGCAGATGAGTGGGGCAAGGGGCTGGAAGCTGTAGCATCACTTGCAGGTGGCATAGTAGAGCACGCGCCCATTGATGTGGTCACGGATCTGCTCCACACGCTTCTCCAGTCCTGTCAGGTCCGCTGAGCGCAGCATGATGGCCTGGCTGCCCCGCAGCAGCTCCAACTCCATGTCTGAGGCAAATGGAACAGCAGCATGAGGAGGAGTTGATGGTGAGACTCCCCAAGACTCCCAACCCTTCCTTCCCCTCCTGCTAACTGGAGGTAGCATGTGTAGAGGAATCCCCTCCAGAAAAATCTGGCCTCTAAAGCAGTGGTGCCCCTCCAGCTTCATGCCTCTCCAGCCCCATCCCACGCTTAGTAACCTGGCAGGGGCCAAACCCAGCAGGCTCCCACTCCTAATTATCCCTGGGCCCCTGACCCTCTGGGCTCTCACAGTTGTCCAAGGGTAATGAAGGAGGTCACAAACACCCATCATCATATCTTAGCGATGACTCTAGTTCCCAGGAGCCCCTGTTCTCCTTTCTAAGGAATTTTTGGAACCCTTTCGAGAGCTACTTTCATTATGTTTCTTTCATATTCAAAACCCTTGGATGTGCCCTACCGCCTCCTGAGCTATCTACCCTCCTCATCCTCACACTAGAAGCCAGGCACAGGGACAAGTCACGTTGACCCCATGCCACTTCTTTCCTACCAGCTCCTCAGCAACCCTATTCTCCTGTCCCTATGTCAGAACATACCTTGTTGGGGCTTCCCAACACCCTTATCCTAATGTCCCGCCTCTTCCTCACAGCTTCTCCCAGGCCTACACATCCTTCCAGGCCCATCTCAAATCTTCTTTTCTTACCTTCATTGAACATGTCTCTCTCAAATTATTTATTCCCTGAGCCCCAGAACTCTTATTATTCAACCCCTATCGGAGACCACCTCATCCTGTTAAATATAATTCTATGCATCTTAAGCATAAAGCAATAGGAATAGAAAATATGACCCCACTGTTTGCAAAAATAGAAAAAATGGTCCCATTAATTGCAAGTTTTTGAGGCCAGGACAAGTCATGGGACCATCTCTGCATTCCCCAGCCTCATACACGCTAGACGCCCAGAAAAAATCTCATTTGATCTCACTCCCATAGCACGGCTAGCTCCAATAAGAACGGGCTTCAGAAGCCTTGGGTTGGGTGGGACCAGCCTTCATGAATGCCCAATAGTCCATGCCCCTAAACCATTCCCTCACCTTTCATCCTGTCCATCATCTCCATGGTCTCCCCAAACAGCTCCTCTGCCTCTGTCTTCACACTCTGGATCCGGGCGCCCTGCTCACCCAGCATGGGACTCTGACCCAACCGGTCCTTCAACTCAGCATACTTTTGTTTTATTCTCTCAAATCCCTGAAAAAGGTAGAATAGTCTCAGTGTCATTGTCATCATGCAAGGTCCTAAAGACCTGTGGCCAAAGCACTTGATATCACCCAAATCAATACACAGTGGGAAGGTGCCTCCTATTAGCCCCCAATAGCATTGGTTTTGCCTATTGAAACCCCTGAGCCACAGACTATGACTTAAACTTCTGTGTTTCCCTCTTCCCGTCTCCAGCTCTTGACATGACCCACCTCACTCCCAGGACAATGTCAGTCACATCATAGTATATTAATAGTAGGCTGTCACTTAATAGCATACTTAGCAACTTGGTCACTGTGCCAGGATTGAAAGTGCCAATGTTCCTGGCCATAGCGGGAGCAGGTAGTGTGCTTGAGACACTGATAATGGGCTCTTTGATCTTCTCTCTCATCTAATTCTGACAATCATGGAGCCCAGGTTAGGTTAAGCAAAGAGCATCTGTCCAGGCTGGGAATCCAAGAGACAAGCTCTGGATCCAGTGTCAGGGGACCTGCTTTGTAGATGATTCTTAGGCCTGTGAACGAGTCACCACCTCATCTGTAAAAGGATAGGGACTGGACTAGGTCATCTCCAGTGTCCCTGAGCCAGCTATACCAAAGGCAATGTAGGGAGAAATCAGATGCCTGGCCAGGTTTGGGTTGACTCTCAAGCCTCTTCTGGTTCTGTTATTCTAAGCACTTTTGAGTTTGTGGTCTTATAAAGTGTGCAAAGTCCTCCCCTGCTCAGGACCCCCTCACTGGCCGTACATCATTGAGCTAACTCCGCCTTCTCTGTACCTCTTGGGCACTCAATGCCTGCTCGCTGGCACCTTCCGCAAGCTGCTGGGCCTGGACTGCCTCTGCCCCCTGCTGCCGGGCTTGGCGGCGGAGCTCCTCCATCCGTGTCCAGAAGTCACCCAGCTGCTTGGTCATGCTTGTCACCAGCTTTTCTGCTGGCCGCAGTACCTGCTGAACCTTTGTGGAAAGAGGGAGATCTGGCCTTTGTGCTGGGTCTCATAGGTGGGGGGGTTCATCCCCATTTTTTCTCCAACTCATCAGGCAGCAAAAACCCTCTCCAACCAGAACAAACACAATTGCCCACCTCTCACCCCTCCTTCTGCATCCCAGCCACAACACCAGAAAATCCAAGGCCCAAAGCCTGCCCAAAGCTTGTCACTCTCCTCTAGAACTCCACCTCAGGTTTTATCTAGTCACTTTCTGGCATTTTCTATGCCTGGTGCCCAAATTTTCCTGTTTATGCCCAAATATGGGCGGAGGAAGCCATAATGCCTCACCTCAGCAACCCTGTCCTGGATAAGCCGAAGGGAGCGGCTGGTGCCTTGCATGGTGTCCTGAGCTTCCTGCAGTGCCACTGTCCCCTGCCGCAGGTTCCCAACCACATCTTCCACCTGGCCCTCCACTGCATGGGCTCGGCTCCTGGGTGAGAGAAGCAGCAGGGAGAGGAGAGAGAGAATGAGTGAACAGTGAATCAATGTGTGGTTTGACTCACACACCAGTCCGAAAGAACACCCTTCCCAGCCAAGGCAAAGAGAAAGGAAAGTATTAACTCAGTAGCTTTGATGTCCCAGGACCCTACCAAGCAGATGTGATGAATGTTCCCATTATGCCCAAGACACCTTCTGGGCGGTTTCCAATACAGAAGACACAGTCATGCAAATTAAGTTTAACCTGCACTCTGGACTCTGTGTACCACTCTCCACCATGGTAAGCACCCCCTCCTGTCTCCCAGCCCGCTGTACCCCTCTCCCAGCAACGCGGTTGAGGAGCAAAATGCCAGCCTAATCCTGGGCAGAGAGAAGTTCAGGGCCCAAGGCCATACCTGGCTTCCTCAGCCTCAGCCTGCAACCGGCGGGCACGCGCAATGTCCTGCTTGGTCTGGGACAGCACCAAGTCCACGTTGGGAAGCCTGGCTGCAATGGCCTGGATCTCATTCATCTTCTGCAGAACAGTAGCTGAGTCTGTGGGCAGCCACAGGGCCAGCACGGCCTCGCTGACCTCCTGGATAGTGGCTGCATCAGTGTCGGGGTCTGGAAGACAACCATGCATTTGACTGTAGGAGCCCACTAACCTCCCCAGAGATACGAGGCCTCTCCTAGCTGAGCAGCACTTGTGGAAGGCACCCGCAGTGGCCCCTCTACTGTGGTGTCCCAAGGAGCTGCTGCCCCCTTTCAACCAGACTCAGGCGCCCGTTCTCCAGGGATTTCTGGGAATGCTGTAGGAGGATGACTATCCTGTGCTCCATGCTGCAGCAGGGAGGAGGAGGGGTGTCGTCACAGCTGTGGCAACTAAGTGTCTGGTGCCACAGGAAGCTGCGGGCTGGGGAGAAGGAGGTGGTGCCAGACAGCTGGTACTGAACAATGCCTGCAGCACATGCACAATCAGCCCTAAATTGGGAAGAGTGGCCAGAAACTGGAGCTGCTTCCTTGGCAAAAAGACCCCTCCCCTGCACTCCCCCTCAGGCAAGATTGCTCATTTGTGCAAAGGCAAATAAGAATGATCAAGCCTCTGCCGGAATATCACCTTCTCAGGGAGGCCAACCCCAGCCATCCAATCCAGTATTGCAACCTCCACCCTGGACTGTAGCACACCTTATCATCCCTCCCTGCCTTATCTTTCTGTCTAGCACTTGCACCACCCATGTGCCAAACACCGTACTCATTTAACTGGTTTGTTTGGTCTCTTTTCCTCTAGAATGTAAGCTCTACAAGGGCAGGGCCTGGGTTTTGTCCACAGCTATATCCCCAGGCCCCAGCACAGTGCCTGGCACTTGGAGGTCCTCATGTGTGTAGAGTGAATGAATGATTGACAGGGCTTCAGGTTCAGATCTCTGCTTTACTATTCAAGCCACCTGGGCAAGTCAAGTGGTTCCTCTAAGCTCAGTTTCCTGATCGGTGAAAAAGGAATATCAATCCCCAATCTGAAGGTACAACATGAAACAATCCATTTGCAAGAGTTGTTAACAAACCAACTCTGGGTCAGAGGGTAAGGTCAGAAGTACAGAGATGACATCTCCTCCCCATCTCTCCCAATTTGCTTTTACAGATTTCACTGGTATTGAGGTATTAAGGAGGGGGGCACCCACTCACCAGATGATTTGCCCTGGGATCTGAACTCTTCTGGGGCCCCAGGCCCAGTCTCACTCTACAACTAGAGGATACTAGCTGGTCACACAGGTCTCATTCCCTGCCCCATCCCATGCCAGGTGGAAGGACACTCCTGGAGGGTGGAAGCCACGCTTGTTCATTGCTGTGTCCCTCGGGGCTTGCATGCAGCATAACTGTGGTTGAGTTGCATTAAGTGGGTTTATCCCAGCAGCAGGCTTTCATAAGGATCTTCCTAATAGAGCTCGTCAACCTCTCTTCTAACCCAGAGTCCCACTCTCAAAACAAGGCTTCACGTGCACCTTCCCAAGAAAGTCTTCCAGGATGAGCACATCCCCACCTAGATCTTGCCCTTCCTTTACTCTGCACCACTTCAGCTGCACCCTCAGGGTCAATCGGCATGACATTCAGTCGCAGAGCCTTCTGGATCTCAGGATGGGCTCAGTAAATATTTACTGCTTTGAGCAAAAGCATGGGAGGAGCTGAGACTACAAATCAAATTAAACTCAGTCCCTGCCTTTATGGAGCTGGAAATCTAATGGGAGACAGGCACATGAACAAGGAAGTACAGCTTTGAGTGAACGGAGTAAACACGGGTGCTATGATGGCCATGGAAGGGGCCCCCAGCGCCATATGATAGGTCCAGGGAGGCTGCTTGGAGAGTGGGATGCCTAGATTCCTAGAGGATGAGCAGGAGCTAGACAGGTCAGCAGAGGTGGGAGAGGGGAGATAATCCAGAGAGAGGAAAAACATTCGCAAAGGCAAGAGGCAAGAGAAAGTGTGTTTGCATATGCACACTCGCATGTGTGTATGTATGTGTGTGTCTATGCCGTAAAGCAATAGGGTGTGAATGACAGAGTCAGACAATTAGGCTTGAAGCCTCCCTGCACCACTGCCAAGCTAGATACCTTTAGGCAAGTTGCTTAACCTCTCTGTGCCTAGATTACTTGGGTGCAAAGTGGAAGTAATAAGAGTACTTAGCTCATGTAGTCAGGAATAAATGATATAATACATGCAAAGCACTTGGAACAGTGCCTGGACTCAGTTAGAACTTAATAAGCCTTAACTATTCATTTTGTCAATTCCATTTGAAGAACTGGGAAAGGCGATGTTTCCTCCTCCCTCCACAGACTTTCCACTCTCCCTCCCACACTGTGACCCTACATCAGACAGCAGCCAGCACTCAGTGGCTTCTGCACCAGGACTCTGGAGACCAGAGTCCAAGCCCACCGCTACAGAAAATTTTCCTGGGTTTCCCCCTGGGGCCAGGCCTCTCTCAGGCCCTGCTTTTTCTCTCTGACCCTGGACTCATCATAAGACTTGACCTAAGATACAAGTATAAGAGAGAGGACAAAAGGGGCCTGGCAGCTCCCTGTCTGTTCACATGAGCCTCAGCTGCACCCGGCAGGAGAGAATTCCAACTCACCTCCCACCCACTGAGGCCAGAGCCCTGGCTGAGATTAATGCAGGATGAGTGGCCATTCAGCCTCACTGGACTTGACTCAGGGGCAAGAATCCCTTACGCATGAGCCTAAGCCCCACACCTTGACCTCCCCCATCATCCACGTTTGTGGGGCACAATCTCCCTATATCCCCAGGTAATATTTTCCCCAGGTGAGTGCCTCAAGGCCTTATGCAAGTCATGAGACCTCAGAAGAACTTTCCTGCCCCTCTCTGACCTGCACCTGCACTCAGGAGGGGACTGCGGCCTATCTGGGGCAAAAACACTGTAATAGTAGCAAGAGGAGCCACTGTCATTACACCAAGCCCTGGGCTCGTATTAACTGGGCTCCCAGCCAAGCAAATAACCTGGCAGGAACCAGAAATCTAACAATATCAACTCTCGTTCCTGAGGCACTTTTCCTTTTTCAAAACACATTTTACA
The DNA here is from genome assembly GCF_029281585.2 of Gorilla gorilla gorilla. Classification (NCBI taxonomy): domain Eukaryota; kingdom Metazoa; phylum Chordata; class Mammalia; order Primates; family Hominidae; genus Gorilla; species Gorilla gorilla. The sequence continues at coordinate 47,155,349 of NC_073224.2, read as the reverse complement.
TCAGTTATTTGATCCTCAGAATAAACTTGTGAAATACTACCGTCCCCATTTATAGAAGCAAAAGATGAGGCAAAGAGAAGAGCAGCCTGCCCAATGTCACACGAGTCTCCCGGGTCCTATTTAGGGATCTTTCCATTGTACAGCCCTTCCTCACTCCCCAGGGCAGTGAGGAAGGGTGTCTGCTTCATTTATTCATGCCACCAATGTCAGATGTCTTTCTGTGTCTGGCCTTATGTTAGGTGCTGGTGACACAGTGGTCAACAAGACAGACAACCATCCTTGCCCTCCTGGAGTCCCCATTCTAGTGGAGTGACAATCCACTTGTTGACAACTGAATGAGGGTGAGTAGTGCAAGGAAGGTAAGATTAAGGGGGACAACCAGATCGGATGGTCAGGAAACACCTCTCTGGGGAGATGACCCAGAGGACAAGAAGCAGCAGCCCTGGAAAGAGGACTTCAGGCAGACAAAGAGCAAATAAACATCCCTGAAGCAGGCAAGAGCCTGACATGTTCAAGGACAGCCAGTGAACAAAGCAGAGAAGAGCCCAAGGTCACTCCCAAGAGATGGACAGAGGCCAGGCTCTGTAGCCACGATAGGAGTTGAGAGCTCATTCCAAGAACAAGGTGAAGCCACTGAAGGATTTTAAGCAGGAGTGAGATGTGATCTGACTTATGCATTTTAAAAGAGATATTTCAGCTGTTGTGTTGAGAATGAGAATGGGTCACAAGGGAGTGGAGTGGGTGGAGAGGGCAGACGGGAGAACGAGAAGGTCATGGCCGTGGTGCCAAGGAGAGGTGGAGGCCTGGATGTTGCAGGCCTGGGACGAGGGAGGGAGGGCTGGCTGATGCACTGAACATGGGAATGCAGGACAGGCAGGACTGGAACAGCAGCCAAGGTGGGGTGGAGACTGGGCTCACCTGTTAGGAAGTCCCGGACCTGCTGGATTAGGAGCCGTGTGCGTCTGACATCTTCCTCCATCTGGGAGCGGCTGGCGCTCACCTGGGTCTCCAAGCGCTGGGCACTGGATTGAATCTGTGAGGCAGATTCCTCGGCTGCCCTAATCTGTTGACACACACTCTAGGTCAGAAGGGGTAAGGCCCCAAGGGAACCTCTCAGCAGCCCCACGATTCTGTGGATCATCCTCTATGCCAAGACCTACCTAGGAAGCATTTGTAACCAACCCAGCTTATATGTGGATGTTCAGTAAAAGAGAAAAAAAACTATCTTGCACTTGCTGTGGCACCTTAAGCAGGTCACCTAAAATCTCTGGACTTTAGTGTAAAATGGGAACTCTGACTTGCCCGGGGGATCTATCCTGTCTGCCTCCTCCTACCTGTGCCCACCCCGCCTCGGCTGCACTTACCATCTGCCTGGTCTGCTGGAGCTGGGCATTGAAGCCCCGCAGCTGCTCAGTCACCTGCCCCGCCATCAAGAAGGCCCCACCGGCCCTGGGAAGGACACCCCTGCAGTGGGAGCCACAGGCTGTGCCATTGTCTTGGGGACATAGCTCACCAGGGCATGATATTGGGGTGCAAGCCATCTGCCTGGAGTTGCCACAGAGCTGTGGAGAGATGGCAGTGTTAAAGAGGCTACCCAAAGCCCCTCAATAACCAATCCCACCCCACACCTGGGAAACCAACAGCCAGACATCTCCATGACAACCAAGCACCAGAAACAGCCAGACATCTCCATGAGAGCCAAGGACCAGAAACTGGTTTCCTTGGCAACCACTGAGCTCACAGTGAGCAGTACAAGGGTCGGGATGGCTGGGGGAGTGGGGTTCTCACAGGGGCAGGTCTGCCCTAATAGGAAACAGGTGGCAGCAGTTGGTGTGTGACAAGCTGGGGTGTGGGCTCCAGGAAGTGGGACTGCATGCCCCAAGTCACCTTGTTGAAGGTGGGTGTCAGGTCAGGCAACGAAGACATCTCCAGCCTCAGGGCCACAAGCTTGGGGCTGCCGGTGCCTCCTCCTCCTCCCGCCTGCCGCACCAGCCTCTCTGCCTCTCTCCGGCTGTCTCTGAGCTGGTCCAAAAGGCGCGAGCTGTGGGAGACCCGCTGAGCAGCCTGGGCTGACTGCTCGTAGGCAGTGCTCAGCATCCGGAAGGCTCCTGTGGCGAGAAGCATGGGGAATGGAGATGGAGGAGGAGCAGGAGGGAGAGGGGGTGGCATGCCCACCACGGCAGTGCCCATGCCCGGGTTTATCCGGGTGCCCCTCTCCTCACCTGAAGGATCAGCACTGCTTATTTTTTCAAACTGCTCCCTCTTCCTCTGATACATAGTAAGGAGACCATTGAAGCTTCTGTCCAGACTCTCCAGGTCTCTCGGAAGGGACGTCTCCTCCTCCAGGGGCAGATCCAGCTGCAGGCCCTGGAGAGTTCGCCTGAGAAGGGAGAGGAGCTTACACTAAAATATAGGAGGGAGTTTTGCCTCCCCAAAGCAGCTATCCCCTCAGAGCAACTGCTACTGAGTCAGAACAAACAGAGACCTTGGGCAAAGGCAACAGAACAGAGAATCCACAGGCTAAGGGGGTTCCGCTGGACAGGGGCTTGGCGACCAGCACAACCTTTCTCTGTCCAGGTGCAGATGGAGCCACAAAACTCTCCTCCCTTGACTTCCATGACCCAACATTCCCAATTGTCTTCCCCCTCTTCCAGATCCTGGCTTCCATGAGGAGCAATGCCCTGATGCCCTCCTCCTTCGCTCTCTACGGGCTGGCTTCAGCTACCATCTGTACAGCTGCAGCTCCAAAATCTCTTCCACAGTCCACACCTCCCACTCAGCTCCAGACCCTATCACTGCTGCCAGCTGGTCATCCCCCCGAAGGAGGCTCAGAGTCTACCTCCCAGGCCCTTGGCCACTGAGCTCTTGGAGAGTCCTCTCTCCCTGTGCCCTTTGCAGCTCCACCAACCCAACCACCAGCTCCCTCCTCCAAGCCTCACATTCTCCACCTCCAGGCTTTGATCAGGCACAGAACGCCCTTCCATGGAATGCCCCTCCATGCCTGTGTTTCCAACCTACTGAACCTGGGGGACTGACTGCCCAAATCTGAGACTTGGGTCAGAAGGCACCTCTGTGAAGCCTGCCATGACACATTATAACATGTGTCACATTATAGTTTACCATTTACACATCATTCTCCCCAGTGCGAGCTTCTTGAGCGCAAAGATTATGTCATACTAATTTCAATGACCCCGATGTCTTGTACAATGCTTGGTTCATAATAGATGCTCTAAAATTATGTAAGGAGAAAGAAAGAGAGAAAGAGAGAGAGGAAGGAAGGAAGGAAGGAAGGAAGGAAGGAAGGAAGGAAGGAAGGAAGAAAAAAGGGAAGGAAGGAAGGAAAAAAGAAGGAAAAGAAGGAACGAAGGAAGGAAGGAAGGAAGGAAGGAAGGAAGGAAGGAAGGAAGGAAGGAAGGAAGGAAGGTTGGTTTTCAATATTCGCTTGAGTTCCTCTCCCGGAGCCTCCAGCCAGAAGCTCTAGCACAGCGTGAGTCACGGAGCCTCCATTTTCATTCTTCTCAGGCTGCCTTTTCCCTCCCCGCCACTCACACACCTGGATGGCTCTGTGCACAGTCAGAAAGCCAGTGCTCAGGGAATGCAAACTAATTATAGAAGCTTCCAGAACTGAACCTCATTAAGAAGTCACCTCTGCTGGTGGGATGGGGGTGTGGGCGGGACCAACTTCCATTCCAAAGCCACACGTGAGTTATTTTTAGAGCCCCTGCCTCTCGGATGCCCTCCGCCAGGGTGACTAATCCAGAGCTGACTCTCTCCCACAGGCAGCACTGGGCACTTAAAAGAACACTGGGCTTGGGCTCCTGGACTGTGTTCTGAGGCCCAGCTCTGCCCTTCGGTGGTCATGTGGCTCTGTCACATCACCTGTCTGTGCCTGTTTTCTCATCTGCAAAACCACACCAGCCTCACAGGACTGTTGTAATGGTTGAAAGAGAGAGCACTGTGAAAATGCCTTTAAACTGTAATGCACTGTACAAATGTAAGGAAGGACCAGCGTGCCCGGTACTGGAACCCCTGGAGCATAATTCTTGCAAATGCTTGGCAGGGAAAGGGAATTACCTGAGGGAGAGGATGGCACTGGCCACCTGAGCCACCTCCTGCTCTGTGACTGCAGGGCTGCTGAGAACTGCTCTGATCTGCTCAATCTTACTCTTTGCATCTAGGATCTGGGAGGCCAGGCCACGGTCCTCCAGCCCAGGCCCTGACCACAGGCTGGCGGTGGCATTGCGGAGTCTACCAAGGCGCAGGGCCTGCTCCCAGAGGTCCGCATCATAGGTCTGGAAGCAAGGGTGGCAGGCCACGCACACCGGGTAGCGGTTGCAGTAGCCTCGCTGGCACTGGTCACAGCGGGGCCCGGTCAAGCCAGGGCGGCAGAGGCAGCGGCCCGATGCCTTGTCGCAGCCCGGGCCCTCTGTTCCCCGGAAATCACAGTCACAGGCTAGGGCCAAGAAAAATGACAGTCAGAGACAGGGGTCAGGGAGACAGAAGCAGCTGTCAGGGAGAGCCCTGAAGAGGAGGTCTGACCTGAGGCTCTTTCTACATGACTTAGAATAACAGAAGTCGCAGCCAGAATAAAAGCCATGGTAACAGCTGCAGTGAAAGCAAACGCTTACTTAGCACCTACCATGTGCCAGGCACCACTTAAAGTCACACACACACATTAACTCATTTGATCTTCACACCACTCTGGGAATTAGCACTCTTGTTTTCCCACTTTTTCTAGATGAGGCAACTGAGGGACAGAGAGGTTAAGTACAGCATGCCTCTTCCTCTAAGAAGGAAACCAAGTCTAAAGAGTGGAAGCAGCTCCCTCAAAGTCACTCAGTGAGGCAGGGGGCAGAGCTGGGACCACAATCTGGTCTGCACACTCCAAGGCCTGTGCTCCTATGGTGACATCAAACTGACTCCATGGGAAATGACACCCTTTCCCCTTCAGGACTCACTTCCTCCATCTATGAAGAGGGAAGAAACAGCCTCCCCTCCTTGCTGCTGCCCTGGAGATGGCTTCTGGGAAATGCTCTCTCTCTCTCAGGGAAGTGGGGAGCAAAGCAACCAGCATGTCACGGGGATGCAGGAACAGCAGGGCATAGGCCTGCCTCAGGGGCTTGGAGGCCACGCCAACAGGCCAGAGTGTGTGCACTCACAGGGCTGCCCAGGCCCACACCACATGCATCAGTACAGGACATCCTGCCCTGCTGCAGACCTACACACCCCCACCATGTGCCCACCTGTGTGCTCAGCCCCCAGAGCCTCAGCGTCCCCCAGGCTTTGAGCATGCACCTCGGCATCCTGTGGCCGCGTCTCCGTAGGTCCGGTCTGGACACTGGCGGATGGCTGCAGCGCTGCACATCAGGCCACCAAAGCCTTCCCGACAGGGGCACTGCCCTGTGAACTGCATGGGGAGAGCACCGTCAGTGGACCCTGCCTCACAGCCTCTGCCTTACCCTGGTGTCAGGGACTGTGTCCTAGATTCCTGGTCCACAGGTAGAATCCAGGGCTCATGGCCACCTCCAGAGCTGCTGTGCCCACAAAACAAGGGCTCCCACTCAGAGATGAGCCTTGAAGTCAAGGCCCAGCGTAGGCCCTTCAGAAGGTGTGGTGCATATGGTATTACTGACGGCCAAGAGCCACAGAGGGAGGGACATCTGGTGACTTCCCCAAATGAGAACGGGGACAGAAGACGCCCAGTCTGACAGGGGAGAGGCCTAGAAGGGCAGCATGGAGGGGCAGCAGAGAGGCTGGTGCTCAGGACCCCTCTCCCACTGAGGGGCCCCCGGACCACCCTCACTTCGTACCTGGTTGCACTGTGGGCTGAGGGAGTTGTGCGGGTCGCAGGCACACGGTTCACAGCCCTGGCCACTGGCCAGCTTCCAGTGGTAGGGAGCACACTGGTCACATTTGGGACCCACCACGTTGGGCAGACAAAGGCAGCGCCCACTCTCCTCGTCACACGGCATGTCCCTCCGGGAGCCCAGGATGTTGCAGTCACAGCCTGCAGGAGGAGAGCTGCTGAGCTCAGGCAGACGCTCCATGAAAAACTCACCCCCAGAGGACACACATCCAGGGAGGGGCCCTGCCTGGGAAAAGAACTGGTCAGGGCCCTTCCCTGCAGATGACATGGCTGACTCACAGGACCCCTGCGCTGTCCCACCAGTTCCAGCCACCTGGCAGCTCAGCCGCCTGCCTGCCCACCCTCCATCTGGCTGACTCAGTCCCACCTTCCAACTCGGACGTGTGCTGCCACCTGCTGGAAGCCAGTGGCACAGCATCTGGCGCTGGGTAAGAGGGCAAGAAATCCGGACTCCTGGCAAAGGCCTGGGCATACCCCCTCTGTCTACCCTGCAGTGGGATTTCCTCTGAAGAGAGCACAGTGAGCAGGGAAAGCCGTGGGTCTGGTGGCCCCATGCAGCCCACCCCACGTCATGCTGGGCCAAGCCCCCTACTCACGGTGGCAGCCCTGCGGGTTGGCGTAGGTGAGTCCAGTGAAGCCCGGCTTGCATAGGTCACAGCGCTCTCCCTGCACATGCTCCTTGCACACACACTGCCCGGTCACTGGGTCACAGGGAGCCCCTGGCACTGCCCCATCCGGATCACACTCGCAGGCTGAGAGACAACAGCAGCCACCGCAGTAGGAACAAAGAAAAGTAGAGTTCAGAGCAGATTCCAGGAGCCAGGCTGCCTGGTTCAAATCCTTGTTCCACCACTGGATTTCAATTTCACAGCCTTAGTCAAGTTACTTAATCCCTCTGTGCCTCAATTTCCTTGTCTATAAAATAAAAATAATGATACAGCCTTCATAGGCTTCTTATGAGAAATAAATTAGTAAATGGCTGGGCGCGGTGGCTCATGCCTGTAATCCCAGCATTTTGGGAGGCCGAGGCAGGTGGATCACCTGAGCTCAGGAGTTCGAGACCAACCTGACCAACATGGTGAAACCCTGTCTCTACTAAAAATACAAAATTATCCAGGCACGGTGGCGCATGCCTGTAATCCCAGCTACCAGGAGGCTGAGGCAGAAGAATCACTTGAACCTGGGAGGCGGAGGTTGCAGTAAGCTGAGATGGTGCCATTGCACTCCAGCCTGGGCAACAAGAGCGAAACCATCTCCATTAAAAAAGAGAGAGAGAGAGAGAAATGAGTAAACATAAAGCAGGGGGAGCATATTTGGCACATGCTAAGTACTATAGAAGGGGTTTTGTTGTCATTACTTACTGAGCAACTACTGTGTGCCAACCATTGAACTGGGAACTCTCACATGTTGCCTCATGTAATCTTCATGATAATCCTGGAGATTATTATTCTCATTGTACAGAGGAGGAAACCGAGGCTCAGATATGTCAAATAACTTATTCAAGTTCTCATTACAAGTTCATGCAAGAAACAGGGATCAAACTCAGTTCTCTCTCACTCTTCCCGGAAACAAACATCAACAGAAAGTGACTCATCTTTCCCCAACCCCGCCTCCCTGACTTCTTTCAGACCTTTCAAAATGTAAGACCCCTTCATCCAGAAAGTCTTTTCTGACTAAACCTGCCCGAATCTGATTGCTTCAGTCCAGGCAGCCCTCTCCTATATGAAGTCGCTGGCTCTTGTGGGCATGTTAAGCTGCCTCTGCCTGTTGCCTCCCATTACATTCACAAACGCTCCCTGAGCATGTGATTTTCCAGTCAGTGTGCTAGGGCTAGAGGATGTGAGAAATAATCCTCGCCATGGAGGAGTTCTCGATGTTGGGAGAAATAGAAAATTAAATCACAAACCTCATTACAACATGGTAAAGGCAATCATATACATATGGAAAAGGTGCTTTCATCCCTCTTCTGCAGGTGTATATAGTTTATATTGCCAAACAGTGTGTGTGTTCCCTGATGGCAGAAACTGTATCTTATGTTTACTTTTTTCTTCCCTATGCCCCAAATAAAGCCTATCTCTTGACTGATTGTCTGATTGATGGTCCAGAGAGGTTAAGTGACTTGCTCAGTAATACTCAGCTAAATTAAAATAATCTCCCACAAATCCTGACTCACAGCCAAGTTTTCATGCTCCCTGAGGGCCTTGGTGTGCCCAGGAACATGTACTGTGTTGTACCCAGAGGAGATGGGGAGTAACAGACAAATGACACTCTGGGACTCCAGAGCCTCTACTCACGGATGCAGGTCTCCTGAATGGAAGCTCCCGGGCGCCGGTTCCGGAAATAGTGCAGCTGACACCGCTCACAGTTCTTGCCTTCGGTGTGGTCCCGGCAATTGTCACACACACCTCCATATGCCCCCTGGCTGGCGGCAAACACAGCGGGGTCAAAGTGACATGTCTCTGAGTGCCCATTGCAGTCGCACCCTGGAAAAAGAGAGTCCCAGGGCTGACATCTGACCCATACCTTTGCTATCTACAGAGCATGCTCTGGCATCTGTAACAACTCTGCAAGATGATCAAGACAGGGAAGTGGGGAAACTGAGGGCAAGGGAGGTTGGTAGAACTTATTTAAGGTTACATGACCAATAAGAAAGCAGAGGAGAATAAGAACTCAGCCTTCCTGATTCTTACTGTTGGAATAAACCCAAGAACAGTGGCCATGTTGGGCCAAAGAAAGAGCCCTTTGAGTGCTCTATCCCCAACCCTCCCACTGCCAACACTGGTCTCCTCCTGGGTCACTGCCTGTCTCCAGGATGAGAATCTCTGTTTTCCTCATTTATGTAAACAAAGGGCCTGATTCTAGGGAGCCATTTGAAGTAGGAAAAATGACAATAGAAAAACCAGATATGTCCTAAACAGGGTAAAGCAACTGGAGAGGCCAGAAGAAGCAGGCTCTGGGGATACCATGAAAGTCACATGGAATCAGAAGCATCGGCCAAGTCATGGTCCCTCCAGGCCTGGCTGAGGAGGAAGCAGGGGACAGTGGGAGGATGTCACCCAAATACTCTCTCCATCCTCACAGAGCCAGGAGAGCTAGAATTGTAATGGTGCAATTCAGTTTAGATTTACATAAGAAAGACTGGATCCCCCTGCATCCCAGGTGAGATCATTGAGGCCTAGAGGGGCCAGCACTCGACCCAGACCCTACAGGGGAGGGGTGATCCAAAGCTCCTACTTTGGCATTCATGGGCGTCCTGGCCCTCCGCAGGTCTCCAGGGCCGGTTGTTGTAGAAGGGTGCACAGCGTTCACAATTTGGGCCGGCAGTGTTGTGCTGGCAGACACAGACATCGTGGACCTGGGAGGGGGACCATCAGCCATCAGGAGTAATCAACAAAGAAGGGCACCAGGGATGGACCTACCCACTCCCCTCTGACCCTCTGCGCACCACTCAGGATCTGGCTTAGATCCCAACCCTTCCAGGAAGCTTCCTCTGAATGCCGCAGACTTCACCCAGCTCCTGTGAAACTGTCTGCTATTGTTCTGCACATATGAGCATGTGTGTGTGTGCATGTGCGTGTGCCCGCACTGCTCCCCTAGTGAGGTTTTTGCAAGCTCGCTGCTTGCACTTGGACACCCCCATGACACCCAGTCAGAGGCAGCGCTTGGCAGGTGCTCAGACACCCTTGGCAAACTGTGGGATCCAGAAGCTGGTGGGGCCCTCTGGAGATTTCTATTCCAACAATCTATGAATACAGTTGTTTGGCTAACGGAACTGTTGTGATGAACTGTCACTAGACTCATTAAGGTATAAAAATAGAATAGCTATTGTGTGCTAATTGCCTTCCAAATTAAGCCCAACACCTTCAGCTTGGCATTCAAGGACCTGTATCATGTTAGCTGCATTCTCAGCTCCCATGTCCTGCTGACAGCATAGCAAGCTGAACTTCTAGCTGCTCCCTCTGCAAGCCCTACTTTCTCCAACTTTTGGCCTTTAGCAATGGTTTTTCTTCTGCCTAGAATTCTCTTCTCTCTGTATTCATTCACAAAATCCTGGCAGCTAGGCTCCAGCTAGAATGGCACCTCTCTCATAAGGCCTCCCTGGTGCCTCTAATTCCATAGATCTCAACACTGGCTGTACCTCAGTGTCACCTGGGGAGCATTTTTTAAAATGCCAAGGTCCAGACCCAATTCACTCTGAATCTCAGGGATGAGGCCCAGGCAGTGGCACCTTTTAAAAGTGGTGATTCCACTGCATGGCCAGATTTGAGGACCACCAGGGCTGGGTGGCTCCCTCCCACCTCATCATGTCATAGCATGTTGTATTCCCTCTGTGTCACTCAGCCTTGGGTTCTAGGAGTATGTCTCATGGGCCCTGACAGATGACACACTCCCTGAGCTGGCCTCCCTCTGCACACCTCTGCAGCCTGGGGCAGAAATTGGCCCAGAAGTGGAAAGAAGAATGCCAGCTGAGGCTCGTGCCACCTCTATTTCCCACCCAGGCCATCTTACATGATTTCCTCCTGTCCCCCTATCACTAGGACAGCTGTCATGCTCCCATGTTGGGTCCATCTGCTTCTTTGCTCAAGGTTCTCTCTTCTCTACCTGTGGTTCTCAAGCTTGGTTTCACAGCAAAATCCCCTGGGTGGGGAGGGCTTGTTAAACTGGAACGTCTCAACCCCCATCCCTGCTGAAGCCAATCCGCCTGGTCTAGGATAGACTTAGCATCAGTACTAAACATTGGTCTCTCACCGTGCCCCATATCTCACCACTAGCTGAGACTTTAAAATCCCTAAACCAGTGGCTCTCAGACCTGGCAGTACATTCGAGTCACCTGGGAGCTTTAAAAGCCAATCATAAAATTAGAATATCTTAGGGTGGAGGGCTGGGCAACATTTTTAGCTCTCAGTGAAATTATAATGCATAACGAGGGTTGAGAATCATTGGCTTAAACTCCCTCCCAATTTCCACACTTATGTAAATGAAATGAAAATCATCTCAAATTAGGAAGCAGATCTAAAGAAGTACTAAATGATTCTGATTTTTGGAACGAAAACCACTTAGATTTTTTGTTGTTGCTGCTGAAGTATTAAATACCCAAGTCTTAGATTTAGTGCCCTTCCTGCTTTACAGGAGCCCCAAGAATGTCTGTAGTCTGCCCTGGTCCTGCCCCCTTCCTCTCCCCTTCCCACCCTAGGCTGTTACCTGCACAGCGGTGGAGGGGCCTGCAGAGGCCCCAGGCTTGGGTGCGCAGTGATCAGCATGGCCGTGACAGAAGCAGCTCCCCTGCAGACGGAGCTGGGACACAGCATAGTAGGCGCTGGGAGGGTGGTAGCCCCTTTGGGGCACAGGGGCCAGCCTGGTGAAATTGACTCTCAAGTTTGTGATCTCCCCCAGCTCTGAGAGGGCAAAACAGCAAGGAGGGAGGAGTTGGAGAATGGAAAATAAAGAAAGGAAGTTAGAGGCACATAGAGTCTCCTTCATATGTGATACCGTGGGCCATCCTCTCCAGACCTCAACCATCCCATAGCATCCCATAGACAATATCCCTATGGGGCAAGCAGGGCAAGTATTAAATCCCCAACCACGTTGACAAAAACATGAAAGACCAGGAAATTTCCATGACCTGGGCTCCAACTCTGTTTCCTTTCCCACCGATAGTTCCATGGACAAGAGAAGTAACCACACTGACCTTGAATTTTTTGACTTTGAGTTGCTGGAATCCCAGATGCTAAATCCATAAGGTTAAGTTGGACCTACAGAGGGAAGGGAAAGAGAAGCGCTGAAGAAGAGACAAATAGTGTGCCCCGAGTTCAGAAGAAACCTTCCTTTCCATTATATGCCTCACACTTGAAGTCCTTGTTACCTGGAACCTGAGATAGACCACGGCTATGAGGCTTGTCATCTGCTGTGGGGGAGAAAGATGATCACTGGGCCCTAAATGTGTGTGTGTGTGTACCCCTCGCCACCCCCTGCCAGTTGAAAATATAAGTATCCTAAGAATTTCCTGAGTTCCCTGGGTCAAAAAGTATGGTAAGATATATCATCTACATATGAGGGTTTAGGAGATAATAATTTTCTGATGACTCAGGATGAGTGAGAAATCTAAAACCCAAGGATGCGTGAATGTGGGTGACCACAGCACTCTGGACAATCCCAATTTCAACTATGCTTTGATTTATTTTAAAAAATTTTTAAAAACCCACTCATCATCTACATATCCCAGGAAGAGTTTTCACTTCAGCCCTCCACAAGTTAGGAAAAAGTTCTTATCTGGTGTGTGAAGAATGTAGTTAACATAGATTTGGGTAAGGGTACAACCAAGGAGGAACTGCTAAACCCAAAGGAAGAGTTGCATGGCCTACATAGAGGGCCCCACTCTGAGCATCGGTCCACATGAGAGCAGCTCTGAGGGCTCACCTGTGTCTCAGCCAGGGAAAGGAGAAGAGAAACTACAGCCTCCTCTGCCAGGGGATGGAGAAACGCAGTTATGAAAGAATTTGACCCACGTTGGGAGGACTTAGGGAGAAACATTCTGAGTTTTTCTTCAGGCAGGTTCTTATTTCTAGCTCAGGGTTTAAGCTCAGGAGAATTCGGGCTCTGGGTTTACCAGAATTCCCTCCAAGGGCTAAGACTGAGTTAGATGGATAGATTAAACTGAAAATGTTTATTTTTGTGTTAAACCCTACCAAGGTGAAATGAAATTTGTGTAATTTGCTCACTTGCATCTAACTAGCATCCCAAAGTCCTCACATCAAAGTAGGGTCGATTTCATCTTCCCACTAGAGGGATGAACCAATGAGTCACGGGGGAGGGGGCTGTGGAAGACGGCAGGGGTGAGTAATGCGGTGGCCCCAAGGTGTTGCTGAAATATCCTTCCTCAGCAAAGAGGATAAGCAGCAAATGTTTTGAGGGTGGCCACAGGGGTCATTACTGGGGGGAATTCAGGAAAGTCAGCAAGGGGAGCTGGCGAGGGTGTTTCCGTCCCTTCTCAGGAGTCCATGTGGCTGTGTGAACAGTGGGACATCAGGGATTTCTCCCCAGGCCTACTTTTCAGGATTCCCTCTACCTACCTTCCCCCCATTTAGGCGTGCATTAGACCTCTGAGGCAGGGACTGGCACCGAACATCCTGCCAGCTCTGAGGCCGACCCTGGCGGACCCGAGGGAAGGTGGAGGTGCAGTCGGCAGCCAGGTACTGGTACACTCGCCAGGTCTTGCCGAAGTCTGAGGAGCGCTCAATCAGCATGCCGGCGGGCATGGGCCCCTGTGGAGACAGGGGCAGTGTGCAGAGGGGAGGCACTGGGGCTGTGTCCCGTGGAGACACAAGCAGAGAGACAGGCTCCTCCAGTGAACTCGGGAGAAAGGGGGCCCAGTGGGAGCAAGTGGGCTCGGAGCATCCGGGTCCAAACCTCCTGGCATACCACAGGCCACAGAAGTTTCTCCCAGGATCTGCCTTTCAGGAGTGATCCCTAGCTCAGCTCACCAGGCTTCCAGGCTAGACATTTCTCTGCTCCTACACTTCGCACAGTTGACCATTTTTTATTCTCTCTCTCTCTCTCTCTCTCTCTCTCTCTCTCTCTCTGTGTGTGTGTCTCTCTCCTGGAACTCATGTCCAGCCTCCTCTGTCCTGGCCCTCCAAACCACATTCCCCACTCACCAGAGAGCTCTTCCTGGGTGATTATCTGATCTGTGAGAGCTTTAATCAGTCTGCATTGATCTCATGATATAAACTGAGCACCTTAGCATGACATATTGAGTCCCTGCTCCTTCCTACAAAATGATTTCATCCATTTTGGGTGGCTTTAAATGTGGTCTTTATGCTGACAGCTCCCAGCTTGAACAACTTCCTGGAACTGCAGGTCTATAAACTCAGCCTCCAAAGCAGATACTGAACCAGGCCCGGGCCTGTCTCTCCAGCTTCAGGGTCCCCTCCTGCCTGATCTCCCTAGTAAGCTTCATCTGATTTCCCCTTTCCCCACGTTTACTCTTACTCAGTCATATCTTCTGTTTTTTGTTTGTTTGTTTGTTTGTTTTGAAACAGAGCCTCACTCCGTCACTCAGGCCGGAGTGCAGTGGTACGATCTTGGCTCACTGCAACCTCCGCCTCCTAGGTTCCAGCGATTCTCATGTCTCAGCCTCCTGAGTAGCTGGAATTACAGGCGCACACCACCATGCCCTGCTAATTTTTGTATTTTTAGTAGAAATTGGGTTTCACCATGTTGGCCAGGCTGGTCTTGAACTCCTGACCTCAAGTGATCCACCCGCCTCGGCCTCCCAAAGTGCTGAGATTACAGGTGTGAGTCACTGTGCCCAGCTAATCATATTTTTAGCAGAGACAGGGTTTTGCCATGTTGGCCAGGCTGGTCATCTTCTTAATGATTTTAAAACATAAAATGGGCCTTGTCAGTCCTCTGCTAAAAATCCTCCAATACTATTCTGGAACGAAATCTGAACTTCTGACCATGAGTGAAGAGGCCCCAGGCTCCCTGGGCCCTGCCTCCTCTCAGGCCACCTCTTCTCTTCAAGCCCTAAACCAAGCTCAGTCCCTCCTCAGAGCCTTTGTCCAGTCTTTCTTGGAATGCTCCTCCCGCTGATGGGTTCCCTCTCATCTTTTGTTCTCAGCTTAAATGTCATTTCCTGGTACAGATCTTTTGATACCTGACTGAACTGCATTCTCCTGCTCATGTCTGGCCCACCCCACCCTGCCCCATTATTGTCTATTTCAGCATCTTGTTTCCTTCAGAAACGTCACCACGATTTCCAATTATTTACTTGTTGGTTTCTTGCTTTTTATTCTTTTCCTGTGAGACCAGGATTTCTCAACCGTTCTCACTGTTAAAGTATCGAGTTGGAGAAATCTTAGTCCTAGAAGCTGTCCTGTGCACTGTAGCCTGGTGAACAGCATCCCTGACTTCTACCCACCAGTTATTATTACATACCCGTAGTTATGACAACCAAAAATGTCTCCAGAAATTGTCAGATATCCCCTGGGGGAGAGGAGAGGGCAAAACAGTGCCCCTGGTTGAGACTCAGTAAACCAGGCTGTAGCCCCTATTGTCTGTGGTTCACAGGTGGACCCCCAACACCTAGCACATCGGTGTTTAGCACTTATTTGTTGAACGAATGGTGAATCTTCGGTCTGCTCCCCTCCCCCTGTGTATACCTGGAAACTCATCTCGCAGTAGTCTTCAGCCCTCCACATCCCTGCCTCTTGCCACCAAGCACATTTTACCCTCCAGGCCCTGTGTGCATTCCCTTGCCCCCAACCCCAGTCATATACCTCATCTTCTTGCCACCTGCCTCCCGGCCTTTGTGCTTATGGTTCTGTTTTCTTGGAATAAACATTGCCCTTCCCCTGGCCATTACTGGTCTAAGATGAAAGTTCATCTTCCCCTGGGTGCACTCCCTGACAAGCCGTCCCAAGACAGACCATGCAAGAGCCCCGTTCTGGGCTCCCAGCACCTCTTCTTACCAATATCAGAGCACACATTGCACTCTCTCACTACTGACTTCCCCACGTATGGTGAAAGCAGCTTGAAGACTGTGATTTGGTTTTATTCATCTTTATATCCCTAACATCTGACACCAAGCCTAATGTGTAATCAGTGTTCAATAAGCGCTCACAAATAATTGACAAATAAATGAACAGGTGAGTGATGATAAAGTGAGGAGACTATTTAACACTGTCCATCAAATGAATATGCTGCCCTTCAAAGTTGCCACCTTTAGAGACCAGGCATTTATTCAAACAATGCTGGCATTTCTCAAAATATTTTTGACCTTTAGATGGGGCAAGGCTCTTAGAGCCAACTTCTTCAGTCATGTAAGAAATTAGGTCCTATTACTTTTTATTCCAAGCTCATTTTAACTCCTGAAAATTATATCTCCCTTCCTAATCATTTAATCTTATTAACCAAATTTGAGCATTGAATATCTGACTATTTCTGTAGAAAGAATAAAACCAAATCATCTCCGAAAAGAAAAAATTGACCTATGGCAATTAAATGAAAATGTTTCCTCCAAAAGAAGTATCTAGAAGGCTGTTCTAAAGGCAGAATCTGAAAGTGCTTTGAGAAGTAATGGCACTGTATGAGTAGATTGCCCACCAAGAGAGCTGCACCAAAGGAATATCCATCAGTTAGTTGGATAGGCAAGTTCTTGGCTGCTTGTTAAAGTCAATCTAATATGCAAAGTTATTAAAACAGAGTATACCAAGAATACACAACTGTACAACAAGCAACCGGGCCCAGTAGAATTGGTACTTGGCAGAGCTGAATTAATTAGATGGGTTGAGGGTGGAGAATGAGAGAGGAAGAGGATATGCAACCACTGCACGGCCAAGACAGGGAGCCAGGAGGTGCCACTTTTAGCCCAGGAGCGAGTCCTCTGCTGTCACCATGATATAGGCTCATGGTGAGTGTTGCCCCAGCCCAGAGAGACAAGGACACTGTGCTCCTCCATGGCTCCACGCCCACATGGCCCAGGAGCCCCTCTCCTATCCACTGCCACCCCCAGGAGGCACACCTGGAACTCCATCATGACTTCTTGAAGCTGGAATCTCCTGTCCAGGTCCAGCTGCAGAGAGACAGGGTTCACATCTGGAAGGACAAAAAATAGAAACTGTCAGCCAGAGACTGTCCACTTCCCCAGCCCTGAAGGAAGACCTGGATTACACTAGCTCTAGGAAGTCAGAAACTCTCTAACCTTGATTTTCCAAACTCCCTCTTGGAGAGGAGTGGGGAGTGGTATGTTTCTGCTTATATTATCTATTCAAGATCCTATCTGTTTTTGGCTAAGTTTCCTTCCCACCATCACCTGATGTCTTCAATACTTTGGAGGGCTTCAACTTGTCTGTTCCACACAGACTTGTTCCCAAAGCTTAATTCTGCAAGCCCACCCACTGAGACTGAGTGGAGGGAAATAAAGACATTCCTCTCTCCTCACACCCTTTCTTTCACCTCCAATAAATTCTTCTACCATAACATCCAACAGACCCCAAATATGAGGCAGAAAGATTCTTCTTATCAATCACCCATGTCACACCACCATAAGAAATGCCTGGGAAACCCAAAGGGTTATAGGGCAACTTCCATCCATCTTATCCTGTGGAGGCTGTACAGTTTGAGTTCCCGTAGATGGCAAATGCTCACCATTCTGTGACTGCCACCAGCGCATGGGGCCGGAGGATGAAGCCACATTCTCTACTCGGTGACTGTAGTAGTTGTGAGGCTGCCTGGAGTCACACTTGCAGCATTTCATCTGCCACTGTGGGAGAGGGAGATAGCAGACACTCAGAGATGGGGTCCTGATAGAATTCCCCCTTGCGTCCTGAGATCCCAGCATATCTCCTCTGTGGAAATCCTGCCCTTAGGAATCACTAATTTTATTAATACACTTTGAAGGATTAATCTCTTAAAACACAGCTATTGGTCATCTTTTAATTGGTCATCTTTTAATTCCTTTGTGCCGCTCCTAACACACAGCAAGTGAATGGTGAATAGATGTGTGAATGGAGAAGAGGTACGAGGTGGGAAAAAATACTTGAGTATATGATATTGCCTTGCAGAGAAACTTGAGAAAAGTGCCAAGGGAAAAAAAAAAGGGGGGGGGGCGGGGGAAGAAATTCATATTATTTGAGCATCTACTACATACTGGGCACAGGCTGGAAAGTTTTATAGCTTACCTCATTTAATCCTGGCAGCCTGGGAAATTCTGGGGTTTTAAGGATCAGAGAGAGAGGACTCCAAAAGAGGACAAGGAAATGTGGAGTTACAGTCCTAGCTCTGTCACCTCTACTTCCTAGGCTTAACTTTCTCCTCCATAAATTAAGTGGGGATTGAGCTAGAGCTTTTCATTTATGCAGCAAATGCTTATTTAGCATATACTATGTGCCAGACTCTACTCTGGGCTCTGGAATTATAATAGGGAACAAAACGAAGGTCCTGCCCTCAGGGACCCAAAATTCTAGTGACATTCAAATGATCTCTAAGGCCTTCCAGCAGTGACATCTGGGGCTTGAGGATCTTTCTCAGGTTCGGTATTCCCTACCTACAGGAGAGCAACCGGCCTCACTGGGGAGGTCCCCAATAACCTGGGCTATGCTTATCTCTTGGAATGAGACAGGAGCCAGAACTGAACCCCATAGGTTTCATGGCAGAGCAAGGATCACCAAGAAAAAGAGCATGGCCAGAGAGGCGATGTATCCCTTGTTCTTTTAGCTTGTGCCTATGTGCATACATATACACATACACACACACACACGCACACACGTGCACATGCGCACACGCACACACACACACAGATAACATGACCTTTTCCCAGCTCCCCCATATAACACACATAAAATCTGCTTTCTCTGAGTAGCCATGATCCCAAACCCTGTGCGCAGCTTAAACCATACTGTCCAGAGGGCTCCAGATTTACCCACAAATAGATGCAAGGCTTGGACAAGAAACTCCTGGACCTGCAGGTCCTTCTGGGTAGGGAAAACTGTCCCTCCACACACCCTGTACTGCTGCTTTCCTCTAAGCCTCCACTCGCCAGAACAAAGAACCGACCCAAACAGTCTGAGTGGATATGTGGGGCCTATGCCTTGAGTGATAGAACCTCCCTGCCCAACACCCATCTTCCCTCTCCAAAGCTGGCACAGCCTGCAACAGGAGAGAGCAAAGAGGGGAGCCAGGTGTCTTGGTTCCCTGGGCCTCTGCTTCCCACTCCACTTTCCAGGTCTCACCCAGTCTGCAAATGAAGAGAACTATCACCCTTCCTAGTGCTTGGAGGTGCCCTTGGCATGTCCAAAAATGCTTTATTAAACATTCATTCTTTGCGTGTTTAAGGCTCAAATAACAGCTGGCACATAAGCCCTTTATAAAGTAGTACCCATTGGTGGGGTGTGGTGGCTCACGCCTGTAATCCCAGCACTTTAGGAGGCCAAGGCAGGCAGATCATGAGGTCAGGAGTTCAAGACCAGCCTGGCCAATATGGTGAAACCCTGTCTCTACTAAAAATACAAAAATTAGCTGGGCATGTTGGCAGGTGCCTGTAGTCCCAGCTACTCGGGAGGCTGAGGCAAGAGAATCGCTTGAACCTGGGAGGCAGAGGTTGCAGTGAGCCGAGATCGTGCCACTGCACTCCAGCCTAGGCGACAGAGCGAGACTCTGTCTCAAAAAAGAAAAGTAATAAAATAAAATAAATTAGCACCCATTGCCCCACCTCCCACCACTCACTGTGCATTCCCTTGCCCTGTTATATTTTTTCATAGTACATATCTCCACTTGACACATTGCATATTTACTGTCTATTTATTTATTTGTATATTGTCTGCCTCCCTCTTCTAGAATGCATACTCCATGAGGGCAGGAATTTGCATTCCTTCACTGCTGTATTCCCAGTGCTTAGAAAAATACCTAGCACAGGCCGGGCGCGGGGGCTCACGCTATAATCCCAGCGCTTTGGGAGGCCAAGGCGGGCGGATCACAAGGTCAGGAGATCGAGACCATCCTGGCTAATACAGTGAAACCCCCTCTCTACTAAAAATACAAAAAAAATTAGCCGGGCATGGTGGCGGGCCCCTGTAGTCCCAGCTACTCTGGAGGCTGAGGCAGGAGAATGGCATGACCCCTGGAGGTGGAGCTTGCAGTGAGCTGAGACCGTGCCACTGCACTCCAGCCTGGGCAACAGAGCGAGACTACGTCTCAAAAAAAAAAAAAATTTTTTTTAAAAAGAATAATACGCCCTAGCACATAATACGCCCTCACTAAATACTTCTTGAATAAATGAATAGCAAATTTTCAGTAAAGGCAAACTATTTGCATTAGCATTATTACTAGGCACTCCCTTCCTGCACTCAGGGAGTTTGAAAGGAGGGGTGGAAGAGTGAGTAGGTAATAAAGCATCAGTAGTAAGTGATGGAGTACAACCATGTGCAGAGGAGTCCCTGGTAGTTTCAATGCAATAACCTACTTAAATCTCACAATAACCCTACATGATAAGTAGTATTAGCCCCATTTACAGAGGGGAATGCTGAGGCACAAAGAGGCAACATGACTTTGCTATTGACTGATCCCCAACGTCAGCATCAGAAAGGGTCCCTCTCCTCTCTCTCTTTCTCCCTTCTTTCATCCTCTCACTTCCACTTGAAACTAGCTGAGTGGCAAAGATGTAGGGAACTATGCTAAAGGGTAGCAGTCTCTGTCTCACGCAGCGAGCCCCAAGAAGGGCTTGGTCTGACCTTGAAGCTTATCACAGGGAAGGCTAAGACAGAGAGAGCACTTTGGGAAGAAACGGGGCTTCTCCAGCTGACTCAGCTCAGTTACCACAGAAACTGGAGACCTGTCGCTGGCTGAAATACCTGAGCACTTAAAATAATCCTTTCTGGGCAAGAGAAGGCCCTTGCTAGAGCCTGACTCCCCTCCAGACCCCTATTTTGGTCCCTGGCAGTGAGCATGCCCTTCTTTATACTCTTCCCAGCCTCTCAGGGACAAACTTTTCCACTCCCGTCCTCTGTCTGCACTCAGCACATGTCCTGAGGAGAGACAAGGGCCAGCTGCCTTCCGGCCGCCTGTCACCAGAGCTTTCTCCCCAGCTCTGCTGGGAGCTGGTCCAGCCCTTCCCTGGTCAAGAGAGTGCCAGAAACAAGCCTCTTTCTTTCCCTGGGCCATGGGACAAGGAGCTGGAGACTGCGGAAATGCCCCTGATACTCCCAAATGACAGGATATTATGTAACTATTAAAAACACTGTTTAGAGAAAAAATTTTAATTGCATGGAGAAATGATTATATTATGTTTTATGAAAAAAAGCTGGGCATACACTTGCATATACATTATAATCTCAAATATATGTGTGTGTGTGAATATATATATGTATATATTTCCATTTAAAGGAATGTAAAGTATTTGGAAGGAAATACACCAATATATTAAGTGAAAACATGAAATTGCTGATATTCACCCATTTTGACCTACAAAAATGGCAACTGCATACAGTTCAACCTGATATCTCTGGGTAGTGGAATCATAGATAACTTTTTTTCCTTCTCTGTTATTTTTTATTATGTTTAAGCTTTTTTGTTTGTTTGTTTGTTTTTTGAGACAGGGTCTCACTCTCTCACCCAGACTCTGGAGTGCAGTGCCGCGATCTCTGCTCACTGCAACCCTCTGCCTCCCAGGCTCAAGCGATTCTCCCGCCTCAGCCTCCCGAGTAGCTAGGATTACAGGCACATGCCACTATGCCCAGCTAATTTTTGTATTTTTAGTAGAGACGGGATTTCACCATGTTGGCCAGGCTGGTCTCGAACTCCTGACCTCAAATGATCCACCCACCCCAGCCTCCCAAAGTGCTGAGATTACAGGTGTGAGCCACTTGCACCCAGCTTGTTTAAATTTTTATACCTTGGATACATATTAACTTTTATATTCAGGAGAGCAAATAGTATTATAAAACAAAACCAACTAAAAATGGCCAGGGTTTATTGCCCTGCTCCTCCCTCAGTCTTCATGGGGATAATCTGGGGCACCCATGCCTTCTTCTCCTTCTGTCCACGTGTGCAGGCACTGATGGCAGGATCAGATGGCATCATAGGCTTACAAACTTCATGCTGCTTATCACAGTAACATAGCCAAAGGAGGAATTTACCTCAATCCTCGGAGACAGGCTAAGCCAACAGGCGAGACAGGTATTTTAAGTAGCTCTGCCTGTCAACGAGCTAGCAGGACAGAAGCCTGAAATAGAGCAGTTTATGGCAGAAGCCCACATGAAGACAAGCTGCTAATTTATCCTTCCCCTCTGGGTCTCAGTTTCCCTTTCTGCTTTATTCTTGTATGCTTATATGTAGGGTGCACACATTTGTAAGCGTCGTGTGCATGTGTGATTCTCAGTGTGAGGCAGGCTCTTCCTCTCTCATATGTGATGTGCCCCCATCTCTCCCAGTGATGGCAGCTCTCTGCTGCAGCTGCCTCCCTCTCTGGGGTCATTTGGCTGGCATTCTCCTGGCTGCATTACCTCAG
Source organism: Gorilla gorilla gorilla (assembly GCF_029281585.2). Classification (NCBI taxonomy): domain Eukaryota; kingdom Metazoa; phylum Chordata; class Mammalia; order Primates; family Hominidae; genus Gorilla; species Gorilla gorilla. Next base: position 47,133,480 of record NC_073224.2, on the reverse strand, counting down.
AGACACAGTACTATTATCAATTCAGCCTGTCAGGCCTCCAGCCAGTTTGGCTCCTACTTGCTCTCCAGCTGGAAAGGCTAGGCCTTCTCCCTTATCCTAGAGCTTTCTAGAAGCTCAGCAGTCTGGCTGGAAGATGAACCCTCCCAGAGAGCCAGGGGAGGGCAAAGGAGCAAGAGGGCAAGAGCCAGCAGGGGCCTGAATCATGGTGGAGATGGGTGGAAAAGGAGGGCACACACAACTAAAAACTCTGAGCCTTTGTAAAACACAGAGCTAATTCTGGGGGAGAATAGGAAAACAGGCTCTGATTATGCATGGCCCAGCTCCCTCCCATGAGGAAGCCAGAGGGCTGTCTGAGTTCATCTAAGAAGCTACGATCGGGTCATGGCCACCAGCCAGGGCCAAAAGCAAAAAAAAAAAAAAAAAATCTAGCTGCCTTCAAGAAAATACATTTCCTCCACTTCCACATTCCTACTGGTGAAATGCAAGGGTTGAATGAGATAATAAAGTTCCATCTTGTTCTAACATGCTCTTAGAATTCTTCCCTGCTCTAGCACGTCAGCCCAGAAGTTAAAGGCACTCTCAGCAAGTAGACAAAGAAAGCAAGAAAAAAACAAGACATTCACCAGATGCTATCCTGGAGAAACACTTTTTCCAGCAATATGGACAGGGAGAAGGGGATCCTCAAGGCCTATGGTCAGTCAGGCCTCCATTAGAACCCACCGCAGTTCAAAAGCCTCAGCATTTCTATGTCAATGCATATTGGCAATGAAGATCAAAAGGCAGCACCTACTGCAGGCGCTGGGTGGGAGGACAGCCGTATGTGAGATACTTTCAACTTTGTCTTTTTCCTTGTCACGAAGTGAAATTTTGAGCAAAGCCTTAACTCAGTACAGCTGTTATTTCCATCCTAACTAAATTCAGAAATCACTCTCTGAAGCTGATTATAGAGATGATATATGCTACACACTCAAAAATTACACTGCACCAGCCTCAGTCCTGAGCAGTGTACATATATTATCTTATTCCATCCTTCTAAAATCTCTGAGGTAGCTATACTACATTTACAAATGGTAGGTATCCCCATTTTGCAGATTAGGAAAGTGATAAGTTAAGAAATGTGTCCAAGCCCATAAAGTTAGCAAGGGACGAAGCACAGATTCTTGTCCCACCCGTCTGACTCCAAAACTACCTGTGCTGTTCTTTTCTTTTTTTTCTTTCCTCCCCAGCATACTGGTGCTGTTCTGATTCAAGGAGCATAGCAGTCACTTGGCAATCACTGAAAATTTCAGAGTTGGTTTTCAGGAAACTCCCTTCTTCTGCTTCATTCCACCCCACTGGAAAGGCAACCTCAACTTCAGCACAGACATCTCCAGAAAGAGGGATGTCCCCTGGACCTGAGTGCAGAAAGTTGGCTAGTGTGCCGGGGACCTCTACAGGTCCTGCCAGTGGCAATGGCTACAGCCCTTCATATGGCACCCAGGCAGGGGGTAGATGGCCAGGAAAAGAAGCAAGGTAGGTCTGCAAGACAGTTCCCAGAGGCTTCCGTGGGCCTGGACCCCAGAAGCAATGGAGTGAGAAGCCAGACTAGCAAAGTTGTGAGGCCATCCAGGTTTGTCTTCGGGCCTTCCCATTTCACATTTCTCCTCTCTGCTTTTAACCCCACAAGCCCTAACCCTTAGCCCGTAACAATTAGGACCCAAGAATCTCACATTCCACCAACCCAAGTTTTGCTTCTCTCTGATAGCAATTTTTCCCTACAATGTCCCTTTCCATTTTCTTCTATCCCCTCAAAACAAGACTCATTCTGGGTCTCGTGGGTCCCTTTGCAAAAGTCACATCTAAGTTTCTGATAAACATACTCTTGCTGAGGGATGAATGGCAGGTCATAGATTGATATGGTGCTTTTCTCAAGGCTATCTGTGTTTTAAACAAGGAACTCAGTAATGCTTCATCCAAAACAGTAAACTCCCAAGGTAGAGCTCTGGAAGCTTTAGACCTGCTTAGAGCTTCTGGGAAACAAAAAAGCAGATATTTTGGGCCGGGGGGAGTGGCTCACACCTGTAATCCAGCACTTTGGGAGGCCAAGGCGGGCAGATCGCTTGAGGTCAGGAGTTCAAGACCAGCCTGGCCAACATGGTGAAACCCTGTCTCTACTAAAAATACAAAAATTAACTGGGCATGGTGGCACATGCCTGTAATCCCAGCTACTCAGGAAGCTGAGGCAGGAGAATTACTTGAACCTGGGAAGCAGAGGTTGCTGTGAGCCGAGATCATGACACTGTACTCCAGCCTGGGTCCAGAGCAAGACTCTGTGTCCCAGAAAAAAAAAAAAAAAAGCAGATATTTTGGTCAGAGGCGGGCTCAAAATCCCTTGCGGGTTGAGTACAGGGATCATAGTACATATATGAACACATCCTCTGCCTACACATTAGCCTTCCTGAAAATCAAGAAAACAGACAACTGTCAAACAAAGAAAGGCAGTGGTCGTTGGAGTGTGTGTGTCAGCAGCGGGCAGGGGGATAAGGGTGCATTTACATGCATGTGCGCCTGCGCGTATTAGAGAGGAGAGACTTCCAACTGGCTACTGTTCCTCAGCTTGTTTCCAAGAGATAAAAATGACAGCTGTTTGGCTTAGATAATTAACCTGAGGAATGCGCTGTGTAAGACTGTTATTAAGGCAGCTGGGCAATTAAGTTTTTCCCCAGAAAGGGAGGGAATGGGGGATAAATAAAGCATTTAGGGGAGCAGACACAACACTGGAGGAGACATTGTCGGGAGCAGAAATCAGGGATGGAAAGCTTTCCGGCAAATCCGCTGGTTCTTGAGGAATGTGTGTCATCCCAGAGATGACCGAAGGGCATGGTGCAGCCCCTGCCTTCACACGCCCTGAGAGAGGACAGTGGACTCTCAGGGTCACACACAGCCCATCTGTCTCTGAGAAGCAAGCTGAGTGGCCAGCGCTGAATAAACGGCAAAGGTTGACTAACCCAGCTCCTTCACTTCACACATGGAAAAATGGTGGTTTGGTGAAGAGCCCTGACTTTCACAAGGCCACATCCCTGTTATTAGTGTCAAAACCAGAACCAGAATGAGGGAGTCTTCACCCCCAGTCTGGGGTGACTTCACTAACCATGACCGCCTGTGGATTCTTCAACAGCTCACTCTAAGTCAGATTGGCACCGATCACCTTGGGAGGCACAGAGGAGGGCAGCCCAGGGATGGGTGGATTTTAGTGAGGTACGCGAACGCATGTCCTGATCAGGGAAGAAATGCTCAGGAGTGTGATTTGCAGATGGGGCAGCCTCTGCATGTGGATGCAGCCACCAGGAGGCAGGCAGGAGAGAAGTGTTGGATAGAACAGTTTGCATCTGCCAGGCACTATGCTGGTGGTCACTTTACACATTCTTTTATAGAGTGCTCATGACAACCACTGAAGCCCATTTTTCAAATGAGGCCCACGGATAGCACAGAAGTAAATGAGGGCAGGGAAGCATCACAGAATCACAGACATTTTCATCCATGCCTTGAGATTGAGGGACTAATAGTGCAGTGAGTTTTCCTAGAATCCATCTAGAAGCTGGAAGAAAGAAAGCAAGAGGCCAGGGTGATGGGACTACAGCTTCAGGCCATTTTGGCAAAGAACAGCCTTGTCCCAACCACAGACAGTTAATGGGTCATCAAAGCAGATGAGCCCAGAAGGGCAAAGTTGGGGAGGCAGAGAAGATGCCATAAGGCAAAGCTGGCCAAGACCTATGTCCATTGCAAGGGTTGCAACATGGACCCGGAATTTACAGAAGCAAGCCCTTGAGACCAGTGGGATTCAGCAACTGAGACAGAATTGGGTGGAGGAGGTAACATGCAAACAGGCTAAGACTGGTCCACAAAAAGGAAGCCACGCTTGGAGGCAGGGAACTAGGAGAGACAATTTTGGAACTAAAAGGAGTCTCTACTGCTCCTGTAACTCCATTCTGCTGAGGCGCCCTCTGTTAGTCGGCTGGAACTGGGGTTGGGGAGTGGAGTGAGCAAGGCAGAAATGTCCAGGGGTCATAAATCTCCACCCCATTGTCCTTGCATTCATGGCACATCAGTAGGATGTGGCACAGAAGAATGATCTGGTCCTGGGCTCAGGGCTCGCTATGTCATCCCTGCATGGAGATAGAACAGAGGCACTAGCCAGAGGCCTTGGCTTCAGGGAAGTGTGTCTGTGGGAGTGGGAACTAGTAGAGAGGGGTGATAGGGAAGCGTGAAGGGAGAGGCAGTAGGAATACAGCATTGCATTCGGCCAGCCTCATTCCTGGCTGTGGCTGTCCAGTACACCCCCTATCTCTAACTACTCAGAAAACTCAATACACGATGTCTTTCTCTCGGAAGTCTAAGATCCCAGCACACAACCAAACCCTCCCAATAGCTCACAGGGAAAACGAGAGCCACTTCATGGGTGTTATAAGAATTATTTGAGATAATTTATATAAAACTCTTAATATGATGCCAAAGACACATATGATATGCTTAATGAATTATAATTGCCATTAGTATCATTTAATAACAAAATAAACAAAAACTGAAATTAGAACTCAGCAGAATTAAAACCTGAATTTCTAGTTCTTATCACGCAGCCACAGAGCACCCAGAGAGGGTTCAGGGTACATCTGTCCAGAGAACGAAAAGCGAGTCTCTATGCCATTAGTATCTATCTTCATTGCTGGAACCCATGGCTTCTGCAAAGGGTAGGCATGTAGTAGTGAGGGAAAGAGAAATGAAACAAGACAGAGAGGTGGAAGATGGGGGAGAGATGCTGATTGTCAGCAGTCGGCTCATCGCCAAAGAATGTTAGGGAAAAGGAGGGACCCTAAAGACCATCTCATCTAATACTCACTTACAGAAAAGGACAGTGAGGCTTACACAGGGGTAATCTCTTGCTCAAGGTCACACCTCAAGTCAGTGGCAGACCTGAAACTACACACTACATGAAAGATACTCCCTGCTATCCTCTATTCTTTCCAAAAGGCTAGATAAATTTATTCCCCCTTAGAAAAAAAAGAAGAAACAGCCAGTGCTTCTCAGCTTTCACAGCAGAAAAATAGCTGAGATTTATCCATCCCCAGGGTTGCAAAGTCTAGACTCTGTTTTATAAGCACCCTGTTTTGCTCTCAAGGGGCTACTTAGGAGCAGAGAAGACAGCTGGCTTCCTGGGGCATCAGAGAGGCAGAGGGCAGGCCAGTGTTAAGCCAAAAGCCCCAGGCCTGGAGGAGGAGAGACTTTTCAGACAGGACTGGGATCAAGGGTACATCCCAACATAGGGGTCTCTGACCTCTCCTTGCATCTCCTCCCAAAATGCAAGTCAGCCTGAGAAAGGAAATCGGCAGAGGTCTCCCTGAAATTTTCAGATATGGGCTCATGATTTGGAGGTTATGGGTGGAGGGAACAGCCAAAATCACTCTGTTGCCTAAAAAAAAAAATTTTTTTAATTTTTATTTTTTAAAAAATTCAATACTCAATACTGCCAGGTCCCCTGATGCTCATGGAGTAATCTAGACCCACAGGGAGTCCTGGCTAGGGCTGGCCATCTTACCCAACCCTGTCAAATGGGCTTCCCTGCATCCAAGTGGGTGAGATGCAAAAACCACAGCCATCTCTGCTCAGCAACTCCAGTCATTTCCCTATACCATCTGTGCTAAAATAGCCAAGAGAACACAGGGACTAGAAGGGCAGTGAGGCCCAGAGGCCATATCAGATACCACCTTCCACAGCCCAGAAGACAAGGGCAGCCTGGAAAGGGAACAGATAACCCTGGTCTCTTTCCCCAAAAGGCTACAGCAACTCGGGACAAATCACTCCCTCATCCATTCCCTTGTTCAAGCAAAATGGCTAAATGAGGCAGCTGGTAGACAAGAAAACACTGAGTGATTTCAACTTTGGTAAAGAAAGATTCCCCCCTGTTGAGGGCAAACAAAAAGAAAACCAAAGTTCCTACAAAAAAAGACCCAGAGACAAATTAGAAGAAAAGTTTGTAAAAGCCATGACTAACAGGCAATGTTAGTCATAGCTCAAAGCATCATGTTTCTGGATTTGATCCAACTTACATCTGAGCCTCTGACCCTGCTGGATAGGCTCAAGTCACTTCCTCATCTATCTCACTGACCATGGCACAGCTCAGTTCCTGCCATGGCAAGAACACAGTTCGGCCCACACATCCCAGCAACAAATAACACATGAGGCTCCATACACGTAAAGAGCCAGTGTTTGGCCTATTTGCCTATTCCCAAGACTTGAAAGACTATCCTGCCCATGCCCAAGGACTGAGAAAAGACTCCGTGTCATCTCAGAGAGATAAGAGAGAAATGAGCTATTTAGTTAATTCTGAGTACATTTCCTCTTGCCCAACCAACAGGTAAATTCCTTAGAGGCAAGGATCTGGCCTTATACTTTTACTGCACTCCCCAGTCCGTGTAGTACACAGGGCTTGGCCTACACCAAGTACATTCTAAGTATTCAGTGGACAAATGGCAGCTCACACACCCCTCCCATCCCGCCTTCCTCCAGTCCTGGGAAGTAGGGCCTACCTCGCCATACTGGGTGCAGTAGGTCTCAGGCTTGGTCAGTCCACAGGTAGATGAAGCTCGGAGAAACCGGGTCCTCCCAACAAGCAGGTCCCCAACAGGTGGATAGCAGGCCCCACGGGAGCAGGCTTGTTGGGCATGCAGGAGGCCAGGCAGGGCTGAAATCACAGGGATGTGTGATGGCGCAGTCCAGAAAGAGAGGGACTTCGCTGGCCACCCCAGTATCTTTCAGGGAAGCTGACACTAGCAAGATTATATCCTCTCCCTCACTCAAGCTTCCACTTGCTGCTGGCAGTAATAATTGCAGTATTGATACTATTATATTCTGAAAGTTGATTTCACATTCCAGAACTCAAAACTTGAAAAGGAGAAGAGGAGAAACACTGGCAACCAAAAACCATAGATGACCCTAAAATATGGCTTTTAGAACCAGACTGGAGACATAGACTCGGCCATCATGACAAGGTCCGCAGCTCTTTCCACCTGCATTGTGGCCTCTGTCAGCAGCCCAGAGGAGGGCTGACTGCTGAGCCATTGGCAGAACATTAAGAAAGGCCTGCATTTATTCTGCTCCTTTATCTTCAAAGCTGCCCCAGACATACTTTGTGAGTGCCCAGCTACAATTCACTGGAAAACAGGAACTTAAGCCACAGTGGCTCTGGAACCAGCTTGAGAAAGGATGGGAAACTGTGGAGAGCACTCAGGAAACAACAAATCACCCTCGGCTGAGAATAAGAAGACATTTGGGAGCCTTTCCAGAGTGGCAGAGAAACTTCTTCCCCAAAGGCCCAAAGGAATGGGGAAATCTCACAGGTGTCCCCAGTAGACAAGTATTCCCAACTGAAGGGACTACAGGTGACAGGTGATGCCCACACTTTGGTAAACTCTCCTTCTCCCTGTGGCTGTTGCCTCCCTGCCATATAACAGGGCCTAGAAGGATGGGAAGGGGTACTTACCAAAACACAAGAGGAAGAATGGTCTCATCTTCAGCCAATGGGGTGATCCCCAGAAAGGACCTTCCCTAGGACACAGCAAAGCAAACTGGGTACAACAGTGCAAACCCCTAGAGCACACTAGCCCTTTTTCTTTTCTGTTTCTAGACTCAAGTTTTTTTCAGAAGTCTTTACCTAGGGTCCTGATCTAGGACACTTGGAGCAGCAGATACATTTGTAGCTTGGAAAATGCTGGAGCTCTAGACTCTTGTCTCAAGTGGCATGTGACTCACAGGGTGCCCTGGGAAAATCCCATCCCTTCCCAGACTCCAGCTTCCTCCTCTAAAATGGATGGGAAGGAGTGTGGACCCTGCCCTACCCCACACAGCCATAAGGACAACGCGGGGAGCAGGAAAAGGCTGGACCCTTTGCAGGAGAAAAGCTGTAGAAAGGGCCAAGACCTAGTTCCTGCCCCAAGAGAGAGGGCTGGCTTTTCTCAGGGCCTAGACCAGCAGCCTCAACCCAGCCCCGCCCAAAGTGGATGAGTCAGAGTGGCTGACAGCCTGGAGGCAAACCTTCTCCTGTCATGGGCATGGCCTCCAATACCATTCAGGGCCACTTTGAGTTTGAGGCTCTGTGCCCACAATTCTGGGATGCAACAGGGAGAGATGTATGGCTGTCTTTAACAAGTGAGTGAGGATTTCATCTGAAAGGGAAGCAACCCAAAATGTCTTCAATGATGGGCTGGGGCTCGAAAAGAGGGGTGGGGCTGGGAGGCCACAAAGCAGGGATTCTGAAGGAGGCTGGGGAAGGATGCTCGAAAGCCACCGTGGGGTCTCAGAGGCAGGCCTGCCTTGTGGAAACATGCCCCACCCTTGCTCATGCAGTGACCCCTCTGCCTTGAATTGGATGTTCACTCTGTTCCAATGACAGCCACAAACTCTTTTGGCTGGGGTGGAGGGCTGGGGGCTTGGCAAGGCAGGGGCGGGGGGAGGGGGGAACTGAGGACATTTCTGGCATCTTTAAATTATAGATCCTAATGCTTCAAAATCATTCCTTCCAATCCCTCTCCTAAAACAGTCATGGGCCCAGGGAGAGAACATGTGGCCTGGGGTCCCACAGCTAACGATGGCCTAAGAGAGACCCATCTTCTGACTTTCATCCAGTGCTTTCTCAGCTTTCCCACCCCTGACTGAAAATTCCCCTGCAAGTAGGCATTCTGAGCCAGGCCAGCCCACCCTTCTCACTTCTCTTTTGTGCTCAACCCCGGATCTGAACCTGCTTTCTTCTAAGCCACTGAGGTGCTTATCAAATGTGAAAAAGAAATCAAAACTGTAGCAGACATTTTAACCTAGCTCACCCGAGTGAGCTCCCAGGAAGAGGAATAAATCAGGCCCTGCAACCAGGCCCCAGGCATCCAGAGATACAGTCCTCCTCCCGCATCCGGCCCGCACCAGGCAGGTAAAGACAGGTAACATACCTTGCTGTGTGTTCTGCCGTTCTTTCTCCAGATCGCCTGAAAGCTCCTCTTGAATGTGGGGGTCTCCCCTCCCGGCTCCAGGTTTTTAAACAACAGCCTCACCTCTGGAGACTCCCTGGCTGGGTGTAGCCCCACCGCAGGGCGGGTCTCAGGAATCTGGCAGCCGTCACACCCATCTGTCGTCACTGCACCCCCACCTCCCAGGACGGGACTGGGCAAGTGGGTTGGTCGGTCGGTCCCAGAGTTCTTGTAGTGAGCTCCACAATGCCCACCTGCCTGTGGCGGCTGCAAGGGGCACCACAAACAGAAAGCACAAGGCACATGTAAGTGATCATCAGAGACCAGAATTCATAGGGTGGGGAAGGGCCCTTGCATTTGTGCCAGGCAATGAACTCAGCATTTTCCCAAAGCCAGCAGGGGTCAGCTTCTTCTTGTGACCTGGACCACCCCAGACAGAAGATCAGGCAGAGAACACAAAGATTAGGGCTTATATAGAGAGTTAAAGCCCCAGACATATCACTGGGCTGGAAGGTGAGAAGACTCAAACATCCAGGACCCTGGAAAGCACCATTCCCCTCCCCAGTGAAAAAAAAAAAAAGAAAAATCCCAGCTTCTTGGGGCATTTGGAGGATCCTTAAAAGGCAAGGTTCATCAGGAAGGATTCAAAGCTCAACTCATCCAAGGAAAGCTTAAGAGAAATGAGCAGAGTAACTAAATGGCTCGCCTCCAGCTCCCTCCACAGGGTTGGCAGGGAGCCCTGGGACAGGTAGCTGCCTGTGAGTCACTCCTCCCACCTGTGGGGAGGATTAGTCTCCTAGCCCCTCCCTCCCTAGGCAGGAATGCCCGCCTGGAGGGCCAGAAAACAGACCTGACCACAAGTGGTGGAAGGAAAGGCTGAAGCATAGCTTGACTGACAAAGTCAAAACAGACTTTCCCTGGCCTCCTGCCAGGCCTGAGAACACAGCTTCTTTTGTGGGCTCCTTGCTCAGGGCTCCTGGGCTTCCAGCCACTGTAAATGGAAGTGGCAGGTCCAAATTGAGAGGCTGGTCTCACAGGACACTCTTTCCCCCAGGTTAGGGTCGGAGAGCTTTTAGGGAAACCTGGAGGGTCAGCCAGTCCATATCTTGGCCCTGGAGAGCCTGCACTGGCACCGTTTTGGAATGCTAGGACCTCAAAGCTACTATTTAAAGGAGCTTCTTAACTACTATTCCACTTCGTCAGTGTCTCCTAAACAGAAAGTTCTCCACCATTGGAGGGTTATGTCCAAGAAATTGGCTTGAAGACCCTTAAGGGGGAAATGTAGAATTTTGTGGATTAAATTGGGCATTTCTAACCCTCAGATTCTAATTAAGCATAAGTTCAGGTAGGCAGAAGAAATAGTGTAATTAGCAAGTGGGCAGTAAGTTGTTGATGTAAGTTGATGCATAATTGATATTCCAATAAATGTTAGAGTCTTGCCCCCTGTAAGCATTCCAGTGAAATCTAGCTCAACTCAGCAAGTAAGGGTTAGTAGAAGCAGTGTCCCTTCAACACAGAGAGACCTCCCTCAAGTCCCCCACCGAGAAAGGTCAGCTCTGACACTGACACACCTGTGTTTTCAGTTCTCCCACCTGGTGGTCTCTTTCTCTCCACTTCCCCAACTCCCTGAACTCAGAGCGCTCAGGAAACTTTCGCCCTCTGCCCAACACCAGAGGATGTGACAAAGAACTCATTAATAATTAACTCAGCAGAAGAGAGCAGGTGTTGCAATCCCAGATCCTCAGAGGAGAAAAGGCAGGGCAGGTGTGCGGTGGGCCTCACCATGAGTAGCTGGGGCCCCTTAAATCCTCCTCCTCCTCCCTTTATCTGAGGCCATGAGCCCAGGTAAATACACATTCGGTGTCTCAGACTTCACAGGCTTGGGCAGGTCCTGGAGTGGTTTGGCTTCGCAGGAGGGACATGCCAATTGCTGTGCTTGGCTCTCCCCTACACTCCCGGCAAAGTCCAGGAAGCTGTTTATGCAGACCCCCAAAAGCAGCCCAGCCAGCCTCACTCCTGAGGGACGCTGATCATTTCCAAGTGGGGATCCAGTCCCCCAAGAACTCCAGGGCTCCAGGCACAAGCTCTGGAACTTCAGAACCCAATTTGTTCAGTCAAGTAGCCTAAAATAGAGCCTGAGGCCAGATCAGGGTCCAGCTAAGATTAAAGGGGTGTGGTACTGTGGTTGGAGCCCCTCGGCCTCCCCTGTGTGCACACCTTTCCTCTCTCCCTGCGCCCATCCTCCTACAACAGAGCACTTATCTGCCCTAGAGCCTTGACTTATTAGAATGTGTGCTCAGGAAAGTGGCTAGTGAAGTCATCCCAGACTTCAGTATCTCTCAAACCTCATCACTCCATCAGCAAATTCGGTCAGCTCTGCCTTCCAATAATAATCAGAATCTACTTCTTCCCTCCTGGCCTGAGCCTCTTTTCCTGGGACGTCTGCAACAGCCTCCTCACTGATATACAGTCAAGTCCCAACACAGCAGGTTATGCACCCCGAGCTCAGAATCTTCACATGCCCCTATCCGACTCAGGGCCAAGGCCAGAGCTTTTTCAGAGTCTAGGGGACCCTACACCACCTTCCTCCCATTACTCTTCACCTCTACTACAATGGCCTCTATCCCTGTCTTAGCTCAGGCTTAGGGCTTTGGCTCCAGCTGCTTCTGCTGCCTGGAACGGTCTTGCCCCTGGATATCTACAAAGCTAACTCTCTGACCTCTTTCAAAGTCTTTGTTCAGATCCTAACTTCTCAATGAGGCCTATCCTAAACACACTATTAAAATTACAGCCAACTTCCCTGCCCCATCCCTGTCCCCCATCCTAGCACTCCTAAACCCACCTACCCTATATTTTGGTGAGTTATTTATTTACTTATTTGGTAGGGGGGCATCATGTACCAGCTTCTAACCAACTATATAATTTATCTGCTTATGTTTATTTTCTGTCTCTTCCCAACTAGAATGTAATATCCAAGAAGGCAGAGATTTCTATCTTATTCACTACTGTTTTCCAAGTGCCTGGCACATAGTAGGTGCTCAATACTTGTGGAATGAATGGATCCACACTAAAGTACAAACAATTGATACAGTTCAATGCATCCCCTGTGCCGTTTATGTGTAGTTGCATTCTCAGAGGGGACAATCCAGGCTTTGGGCACTGGGATGGATTACTAATAGTGGAAATTCCTGTATCAGCCCGAGTGCGGAGGTCTTTTTTGAGGCACCTATCTCCAATTACAGAAATGTCACCATATTGACAGAGGCAGTCTCCTTCTTTGCCTGCTTCTCAGTCATTCCTGGCAATGTCTCTGACAGGGTGTGGGGGTGGCATTATAAGCTACTGTGTCTATTATCCATCTGTCAGGCTCAAACCGTCCAAGTTGCAAGGGAGATCAGCCAAGATCTGATCAATCAGAGATCAAGGGATAGGGAACAAAGGAAGGAGAAAAGGAGGAAGAAAAGGAGAGAGAAGAGGTTCAGGGGGCATAGGAGAACCTGGTCCAGGCTGTGACTCTCAGGTGTTGGAGGAAGGGGCACCAGGTGACTCAAGCTCAGGCCACACCTGAGTACAGTGAATCATGGCTGAGTCCTTGTCTGTGGGACAGGGTGGACTCCAGGAACGGCCCTGGGGATTTGCCATGTGACTAAAGCTGGCGTTGCCCTGCACTACAACACAACTGCTCAGCTGTCCAGACAACTGGTCACACTCTTCTCTGTGCCTCCCCAGGAACCAGGGAGAGAAAGTGGGCCTGGTGTGTTACGGAGGCACAGATAGGAGCCCAGCCTCAGGAGAGGGGAGGCTAAGCAGGACAGAAGTCGCCTGTCATGAGTGACTCTTCCATAGCCCTTCTCCTCTCCCCACCCTCACCTATCCAACCTGAATGTTCACCCAGTGGACAACTGTGCATGCAGCTTGAGCCCGAGGGCTGGGAGCAATCAGGCAATCGGCCTAAAATCACTACAGCTGATATCTGCTGAGTGCTTGCTGTGCCCAGGCACTGTTCTGAGCCCTTTGCATGTATCCACTCACTTAATACCAACCATAACTCTGTGGGGATAGACAATTATCTTTATCTTGCAGACAAAGAAAATGAGGCACATTTTCGATAACTTGGCCTTGGCTAGTAACTGGGGATTTGAGCCCATGCCATTTGCTCCAGCACGCATATTCTTAACCATTACACAGGGCCAAAGATGGGCCATATCGCCTGAACTCCCAGAGTGCACCCTGGCTAATCCTTGGCCAGAGTCCACCAGACTCTGGACCTCATGTCTCCCAATGTCTAAAAACTCCTCTTTGTTGGCCAGGTGCCGTAGCTCACGCCTGTAATCCCAGCACTTTGGGAGGCCAAGGTGGTTGGATAACTTGAGGTCAGGAGTTCGAAACCAGCCTGGCCAACATGGTGTAACCCCGTCTCTACTAAAAATACGAAAATTAGCTGGGCATGGTTGTGGGTGCCTATAATCCCAGCTACTCAGGAGGCTGAGGCAGGAGAATCGCTTGAACCCAGGAGATGGAGGTTGCAGTGAGCCGAGATTGGGCCACTGCACTCCTGCCTGGGCAACAGAGTGAGACCCTGTCTTAAAACAACAACAACAACAAAAAAAAAAAAACCTCCTCTTTGTGCCCTTGTTCCAAACCTAGGAGCACCGATACTGTCTAGGGGTTCCAGGAGTGACACTGATGCTGTAGAGACATCTAGAACAAACCCCACCAGGTGCTGCCTCCTTATTTGTTTTCCTTATTGACAACCTCTCTCATATGGGCACAGATGGAGAAGGCGCTGGCCTCCAGTTCTTCCATCTCAGAGGCTCCAGCACATACCAGCAGGGTTTCTTCCTTCATACCAACAGGGGTGGCTCTGACTAAGGACAGGAGCACGCCAGGAGGCGTGGACAGAAGGTGACCACAACATTCTGGTGAGCTGACAAGGTGAAGCAGAGGACGTGACGAGAGGATGACACAACTTCCCCTTTGCCAAAGGAAGGAGATCCCCTGCCCTGAGGTCAAGAGCCTGGGCCACCTCACAGGCTGCAGCTCCTTCTGCTCTGTCTCCCAGTGTGCCCTCCAAATGGCCCAGCCCTCCTGAGGGGTACAGCCCAGTACAGCCTACAGCCTGGTGGAGCCATATGCTAGCCCATGGCTGGCTGGCTCCCAGAGAAGACAGAAGAGTCTTTTCATTCTTACCACCTCCATCCCCTCCCATAGTTCCCGACATTCCTCTGGCAGACAGGCTGGCCCATCGCCATGCCCCCTCCTCTAACCCTGGTCACCTCTGTCTCTATTCTGTGATTCTATTTGGTCATTGACCTCTGGGGATTAGGTTATTGGGATCTAAGTCCAACCTCTATGACCTTTGGATAACATTTGCCATGTGTAGTTGGCCATGTGGCCATGGTCCAGCCTTCATGAGAGGAGAGAGACATACACCTGTCTGAAGGGGCACCTAGCCACGTGGCATGGTGGGTCTGACAGGTCGGGAGCTTCTGGGGAAGAAGGAGGGAAAGCAATGGCTGAGAGCGAGCTGGGGCTTTTGTGTCCTGAAATCTGCTCTTGAAGCTCTCACAGGGCTGCCCCACAGGACTTTCAAATTCTAAATATGATCCCTGAAAGGGCTACTAGACAGACAAACTAAGTGTCCTAACACTTAGTTTAAATTGGCATTAGTTTAAATTGGCATTTGATGGCTGAGTATGGAGAAATAAGCACCTTGTGGTTTGATGGGGAAGAGAGAATGGGTGCGTCTGGCTTCTTGTCTGGAATCAACACCACCTAAGGGCTTTTAATCAGCACCTGCCCACAGCGCCTGTGGCTACACCGGGGTATGTGTATGGACTTGACCGTAGCTCTGCTCTGCTACTCAATAGAATTGTAAACTTGGGCAAAATCCTCTCTGAACCTCTGTTTCATTATTTATAATTAAAGGTATTGGATTCTAATGGTTCTTACTCAGGCTGCCCCTCAGAATTACTTGGAGAACATAATATATCACATACCAAGACCAGGCCTCACCCAGAGAATTATTCACTGGCAGACGGGCAGAGACATATGTTTTTCAAGCTCCCTAGGTGATTCTAATGTGCAGCCAGGGTTGGGAAACACTGAAGCCCCCTCCAGCTATAAGATGCTGTGCCCTCAGGGTAGGGTGGTGCAGGACAGTTGTTAAAAGCCTAGACTTGAGAGATGAAGGCTCAAGTCCTGGTTCTGCACTCACTATCTGTGTGACTTTGGACAGCTCGTTTAATCTCCGATAGTCCCATTCCTGAAATGGGAATAATGACAAATCTACCTCATGGATACTGTGAAGATTAAAAGAAACATGCATAATTGTCAGCAAAGTGCCTGGCTAGGGCCATGCTCTACAGAGGGTATCTGACCCCATGTGTGCCTCACACACAGGTATTGGGGGCTATGATCAGCAGTCTTTGCAGCTGCTAACACAAAGCAACTAACACTCCCATCCAGATGGCTCATAAGTCACTCACTGGGCAATGAGCAGGTTTGGGCCACTCCTCTTCTCCTCCTCCAGGGAAGCCCCAGGCCCCAAGCTGAGCATCTGTGCTTTGCGCATTCCACCCTATTCCTTAGGAGCTGTAAACTCCCCAGTAGCCATGACCTGGACCAGAAAGAAAGAGAAGACCCCCAGGGGGACCAGTCAGAGCTAAGCTGACTTAGTAGGAGGATGCTTCCAGCCTTGCTGGATAGGGAAAGACAAAGGGTGTGAGGGGAGGGAGTGTTTACAAACACAGAGGACAGAGGACAGAGGGGCAAGTATCAGCTAATGGACTTATTGTTTTATGGCCTTCAAGAGTTAGTAAAACCAGAGTCCAACATCTGATTTAAAAAAAGAAAGAAGGCCGGGCGCCGTGGCTCATGCCTGTAATCCCAGCACTTTGGGAGGCCGAGGCGGACAGATCACAAGATCAGGAGATCGAGACCATCCTGGCTAACACGATGAAACCCCGTCTCTACTAAAAATACAAAAAATTAGCCGGGCATGGTGGTGGGCACCTATAGTCCCAGCTACTCGGGAGGCTGAGGCAGGAGAATGGCGTGAATCTGCGAGGCGGAGCTTGCAGTGAGCCAAGATTGCGCCACTGCACTCCAGCCTGGGCAACAGAGCGAGACTCCATCTCAAAAAAAAAAAAAGAAAGAAAGAAAAAAAAAGGAGTCAAAGCTAGTCTGGACAGCAGGTTTGCAACTGAACTCAGGATAATCGCCAGGAAGACTGATGGCAGTAGAGAAAAGGCACTTCTTCTCCCGGGGCCCCTGCCTTCACCTATCAGACAAAGGTGATGACTCTTTACTCAATTTAACTCTTTCCCTTTCAAACAGAATTCAAAATTGCCCCCTTCTGATCTAAATATCATAAAAAGATTTTTATAACTTTGGAAAATGTTTAGGAGGTACTACTAGCTGGCAGAAAAAAGGAAAATAATTTACCCCAAAATCTACTTCACTCTAAAGAAAGTACTCAGAAAATAAATATAATGTTAACATTTCTCCTCCCTTTCTATTTCTCTGTGTGCTCTCTTCTTCCACAATGAGCATATTTTACTAGAATAATCAGTGACAGTAAGGTAAAAAGATTTAGGATGAGAAGAGTAAATCTTGTTCACTACAAGTGATCTTTGATTAGTCATTCCTCTCTCTGCTCCCTCCTTGACCTGAATGCCCTTTCACTAAACCCACTGACTGCCTGAGAGTATGCTGTGTACGTTTTCTGCATCACTGCAGATTTTGTAAGATAGGGTTTTCCATTTTTAAGAAGTATTGCTTCTTGAGGCAGGATTTGTTACGCCAAGAGAGCACTTAGCACAGTTCCTCAATAAATGTTGTGGGAGGAAGGAAAGAAGACAGGAAGGGAGGGAGGACTGAACACATGAGTAACTACCAGCACCTTATTTTCCTGCTTCCTAACTGCTTGTATGTATGAGGACAAGCCAAAAAGAAAGAACTAGAGTCAATTCTCATGTATCTACATTTTGGGAGAAAGAAGTAAGGATAACTAAAATTACTACTCTCGTCCAAATTTGCTTCTCCCATGGATATCTCCCAGGATAATGATTTTGATTTTTCCCATTGCTCACTCAGAACTCTGTACGCCCAGCAGCTCATGTTGTTCAAGTGTAAATGTGTATGTATGCCCAAGATTGTGATGTTATGTCTCTATGTCATATTTGTGTACTGTTTCCAACAAAAGACCATGACTCCTTGTAGCTAGGATTGCCAAATAAAAGAATCCCAGTTAAAACTGGATCTCGGAATACTTTGTTGGTGTAAGTAGGTTCCAAATATTGCATAGGGAATACTTATACTAAAATACGTATTGTTTATCAGAAATTTTACTGAGATTTCTGTCTTTTTATTTGCTATATCTGGCAACCTCACTCGCAGTACGTTGTTTATCCAGTTCCATGACTGCCAGATTTTTTCCTAACCTGGTCATCTTCCTCTAGAAAGTCCCCCATCTGTTAGTAATCTTCCAAAATATAATGGTTAGAAATGAGCACAGGTGCCCTGGGTTTCAGATGCCGTGACATCATGGTGGCATCCTCTGGGTAAGGGCCCCTTTGTCAAAGGCCACTCCAGGTGAAGGACTGAGAACTGAACCAACAGTGCAGGGAGAAGCCTGTCCCTCCATCATCAGGAGATGGCATGTGTGCTTCTTGGATATTAGAGACTGTATTTACCCCTTTAAGTACTACACCAGAAAGAAATATCTGTGTTTTTCTGAAAGAACAGAAGGAAGCAAAATATTTTTCCAACTCCTCCTATGAACCAGGCCCCATGGTAAGAAATGTATACACAATACCTTGTTTAGGAATCCCTGTGGTCCTTTAAGATGACTCTTTCAGGAAGATCTTATACTCCTCTTTTTACAACTTCACCATTAAGTAGCGTGGACAAGATCACAGAGCTAATACTTTAGGATATGCTTTGCTACAGTAAAAAATCAAACACAAAATCTCAGCAGCTTAACATACAAAAATTTATTTGTGGTTCACACAAGGAAACATGCAAGACAATGGTGAGAAGAGGGATCCTCTGTTCCACACCATCACTTAGGCATTTCTGCCATCTTGTAACTGCACCAACCAGGACACACAGCCTTAAAGATCATGGCAGCAAGGTCAGATAGGGCATGGCAGACCTCTCCCACTTATTCCACACTTCAGCTCTGAAATGACACAATCAATCTGGCTTACAACTCATTGACTGGAACTACTCACAGGGGTCCTAGGTAATTTTCCTATGTGCCCAAAAGAGGAAAACAAAGCAGGGCATGGTAAACACATAGCATCATCCACCACAACCAGTATATAGTGAAACGAGAATTCAATAGCGAATTTTTTTTTTTTTTTTGAGACGGAGTTTCGCACTGTCACCCAGGCTGGAGTGCAATGGTGTCATCCCGGCTCACTGCAACCTCCGCCTCCTTGGTTCAAGCAATTCTCCTGTCTCAGCTGCCTGAGTAGCTGGGATTACAAGCGCCCAACACTACGCCTGGCTAATTTGTGTATTTTTAGTAGAGATGGGTTTCACCATGTTGGCCAAGCTGGTCTCGAACTCCTGACCTCAGGTGATCAGCCCACCTCGGCCTCCCAAAATGCTGGGATTACAGGCATGAGCTACTGCGCCCAGCCTCAATAGAAGATTTTTAAGTTTCCAAAGTCTGTGTTCTTTCCACTACATTTGGCTTACCAAGACTGAGGGAATCTACTTTTCACCAAAAGGAAAGGACATATGGGACAATTTATAGAAAACGCAATCTCAAGGAAACTGGTAGGAAAAGCTGCTGTGGTGAATATTCTATATTTGCAAAACCTAGAACACGACAAGAATGCTCTCCTGAAAAACCTTAAAAACATAGATGAGACCTCTGCAAATTACAGCCAGAGGATAAATATTTATGAGACATGTATGCCACCTCTTCAGTCTCTTAAAGACATACCACTGGAAGTGGGAGAAAATCAAGGAGAAGATTCTGGTCTGTTGCAGGGTGATCGATGATTCTGGTTTGCTCAGGACTCTCATCGTTTTAGCACTGAAAGTACCACATCCCAGAAAACCCATCAGTCCCAGGCAAACTGGAATACTTGATCACTCTGTTTGGACAGTAATACTTTTTCTCCAAGGTTTTAAAAGTGTTACCTCAGGTGGCTCAGTAAACTCTGCATGAAGATGCACAATGATCTGAGAAAGTAAAGTTTGCCTCGAGTCCAGGAAAAACTTGGATGGAAACAGCACATGGGAATAGCAGTTCCTTTCAGGGACTTGGGGAAGAAAATAGTATTGCCAGTATGGCTTTTGTGCAGGAGACTCTACTCCACTGCTGCGGCCTGACGTGCAGGAAGCTTTTCCCAGCCAAATCACACCACAAACCCATATTGAGCTTGTAGAAACTTTAACAACTCTGTCTTTTTCGAGCCAAATACTGTTAAAACAGGTTGTTCACTCTTGAGTTTGGTGTCATTCTTAAGATACATGTGAGCATACACACACACAGGTGCACACATACCTTTGCACTTTTTCCTGCTACATTTTATCTTGTTAGTTTTGGCTTGTTCTCCATTTGCTAGGCATTGGATTTGGTATGGACTTTATCCTGCATACTCTCCATCATCTCCAGGTTAAAGTCCAAAGTCTTCAGCCAGGTACCCAGGGTCCAGCTGAAAAAGTTGCATTTTAGGCCCTAACTCACACAACCCCCTTCACAGACATGCTTTGATTTAGTCATCTGCTCTCTCAACCACACTTAGGCTTGATTCATCCAACTCTGCCTGTCTACACTGCCCTCTCCACCTCCTGTATACTTGGCAAGATCCTAAATCCAAGACTCAGATCAGATTCCTGAATCAGCAGTGGCTTCTCTGGCATTCTCTGTAAATTCTTCCCAAACTCTGGCAAGTGGACCTTGACCTATACAACTCCATCAGCAAACAGTTCCATTCTGTTTTGTCAGTCTCTTTTCTAAACATCTCAAAGTTGCATACTTACGCTTGTTCAATGTTAATTATTTTGTGATTTGTCCCCAAACATGGATTATAAAATCCTTGAAGTCAAGGAGAATTCTTGAGTTCATAGCCCAGTGTTTGCACATAATAGGTGCTCAATAAGCAGATACTGATTTCTTAGTAGGAACTCTTAAGGCAAAAGAAAACCATAAAAAGTGCTTGAAGAATATGATTCCATGAATATTACCCCATAATTCCCTCTTGGGACAACTTAGCAAGAAAATCACCCAGAAAAAAAATAATTTTTCCCCTAAAAATTGGAACCTGAGAAAATTCATGATGAACTGATCCACTCATCAGCAGAATTTCAACCCTATGCAGCCTTGAGTTACATGCCAACTTCCTACTCTATCCACCCTAGCTGGTACTTACAAATGGGAAGAACCAAACTAGCAGTACTTTTGGTATTTGAAACTGAAATAGTTCTGGGATCAGGCCACAGATTTTAGTCACTCGAGCCTTTAAGATCCAGCTTTTAGAACCATGAGAATGAAAGAGGTAAATGTGGGTTTAGGGGAGAGGAGGGCACAGATGGACAGAGGATCTTAGGAATCAAGTACCCCTAAACATGTTTTAAGAATTCTGTGTCACTCCCAAAGAATTAGGCAACATGTATATCAAAAAGATCTAACATTTGCTGTCTATCCCTGTGCTGCCAATGATAATGTGTCCCACTGTTAGTTTCTGGCCCACTGCAGCCCTTGGCCAATGAGCACCAAAGCCAATACGCTGAGAAGCCCCGCCCCACAACCAGATGGGGTCTAGGAATGTTTGTTTCTCTAAGTCCATTGCCTGGGGATCAAGAGTATCCCAGGAGCTGACATGAGCATTGAGGGGCAGCTTCTCTCACCAACAGTCCCTCTGTGTGTTCCAACTGCTGCTTTTCTGGCCTTTCTGTCTAGATCTTTGACAGTGCCTGTTATCCTTTTAGTTGTTCTGGGAGTCTGAATCTCCTATCTGAATCCTCCTCGGCAAATCAGTCTGCATATTGCATATTGATACTCTTCCACCCCCAGCTTCTGTCTGGTATTCACTCTCAGGGCCTGGACTTTTCTTCTAGTTTTCCCCATCACATTTCAGCAGACCCTTCTGACTTATAACCTAGAAACACAAAAACACCCAGAACCATTCATTCATTCAACAAATATTTATTGAGTGCCCACCCAATGCCAGGAACCCAGCAACGTAGTAGTAAACAACTCACACACAATCATTATCCAGAGGAAGTCTACTGTGTCATGGGACACAGACATTAAACACATAATTACCAAATAACTTATTAATTTTGCAACCAGAATAACCTCGACTTCTTTAGCCATCCAAGAGTCACTCTTTCCTCTACTATCCAAATAACAATAATTCTGGGAATTCTAAAGTTAGATGCTAATGTACAAATCCATTCTAGTTGTTGCTGCCCCCAAACACGTCAAGCTTTCTTATCACCATTTCTCTATGCTGTCACCAATCTCTCTTGCCTATCTTGGCCCCCAAAGCAGAGCATGAACACATGGTCTTTCCTCAATTTTCCAAATAACAAAACACTTAGCTGTTGAGTTTAAGAAACTTTACTGAAAGTTTGGAGAAGACACAGGGAAATGACTATCCAAAAGTAAGTATCAGCTCTCACCACACCCAGAATCCATGCAACATCACAGCATGTTCTTTCTGCCATATCCTGAGCTCTGAGACTTCACCAGGTTGCAGAGGCCATGGCCCTCCCTCTTTCAACAACAGTCCTCTCTTTCTATGAATTCACTTCTCCCTTCCCACCCCATGAAGAAAGTGTCTTACAAGGTAACAACCCAAATGAGTCTATCTGCCTTGGGATTATAATCTACTCTGTGCTGCTTGCCGTCCATGAGCCTACATTCATTCATTCATTCAGGAACTATCACTTACTTTGTATCAGGCATTGCACTAGGTGAGGAGGTTATAGCAACAAATAAGACAGACAGGACCCTCCTTCATAAAGAAGACAAGCAATAAGCTAGTAAACTAAAAACTATACCTGACAATTACAAATTTTGATGCTTTCTACGAAATACGAGAAAACCAGAATGGTGTGATGGATGGGTCTCAGGAAGGGAAGAATGCCACTTTAGAAAGGACAGATAAGAGAAGTCCCCCTGAGAAGGTGACATTTGGGATGAGTCCAAAAGATTTAGGTCTGGATTCCCCAAAACAAGCTAAGGTACTGGTAAGGTACTGGTAAGGTAGAAGCACCAAAATTTCCTTTGAAAATGTTTATTTTTATACATCAAAAAAGACATGGAAGTAGACCCCTTAGGAAAATGAGAATGCTGTAGGCCCCCCCTTATACATATTTTAAAAATGTAATATTGTGTTTATTTTTATTTAGATGGGCAGTGTAGAGGACCCTTAATCTTTCCAGGGTTTAGGATCTCTAAAGTCATACTCAATCCCCAGAATATGCCAGGAAGGGGTGTTCTAGGCAGAGGAGGAACAAGCGCAAAAGTTCAGTGGCAGCAAAGAGCTTGGCCTCTTCTAAGGGCAGGAAGAAGGGGTGAAAATAGCATGAGCAAGGTTAGGGGTAAAATCTAGGGTTGGGGCAGCAGACAGGGGCTAGGTCACATAGAGGAAATGGTTCCTCAACTCTAGCTGTGTATGAAAAGTCCTTGGAATATTCTAACATTTTCTGATGCCTGGGCCCTACTTCAGGAGATTTAACTGACCTGGAATGGGGTTGAGGAATTGGTATTTTTTTTAAGTTTCTCAAGTGATTCTAACATGTAACCAGAGCAAAAAAACATTGACATGGGGCCTTGGAACCAGCCAGAGGGACACAGTGTTGAATGGTGAAGAACATGGACCCTGGAACCAGATTATCTGGTTTTGAGTCCCATCCCCACCACTGACTAGCCGTTTGATTCCCAGGCACTTTGCAAAAGCTTTCTGTTCTTCAGTTTCCTCATCTATAAACATAGGGATATTAGTTTACCTACCTCATAGAGCTGTTTGTAGGCCTAGTAAGTTAATACATAGAAAGGTCTCAGAAGGCACACACTGAAGATGCAGTAACTTTTACTAAAATAGCTGTGACTATCCTATGCTCTTCTAGAGATGGAAAGGGGTGGATGGATTCAAGGTGTCAATTTGATAGAACTAACAGTTCTATCACTTACTTTGTATCAGGCATTGCACTAGGTGAGGAGGTTATAGCAACAAATAAGACAGACAGGACCCTCCTTCATAAAGAAGACAAACAATAAGCTAGTAAACTAAAAACTATACCTGACAATTACAAATTTTGATGCTTTCTATGAAATACGAGAAAACCAGAATGGTGTGATAGATGGGTCTCAGGAAGGGAAGAATGCCACTTTAGAAAGGACAGATAAGAGAAGTGATTCTGGCTACACACTAAAATCACCTCCAGGAATTCAGAGTTGATTTGTCTTGGGGAAGTCTCAGGCATTGGTAGTTTTTAATAACCCAGGACGATTGTAAAGTGGAGCCAGGGCTGAGAACAACTGACCCAGGGAAATAATGCTGGAGAAGAAAGGAATGATGGGAGGGCCTGGATTGCTGCAACAGTAGGGGCAGTGGCCTCAGAACTAATTTGCTGAAAAACTGGAAGAGGGAGATGAGAGGGGGAAAAAGGAATAAAAGATAGCTTCCATGTTTGGGGTTTTAGCAATTGGGTGGAAAGTGATGCTGTGTCCCAAGATGGGGAAGACTAGGAGGTAAACAAGTTTTGAAGAAAAAAAATCAAGAGTTTCATCTGGCATGCATTAACTTAAAGACACCCTATTAGATATCCAAGAAGAGATGCAAATCAGACAATATGTAAGCCTGGAGCTCAGGAGAGAAACAAATTTCAGATTCATTAGCATATAGAGCTGTCCTGTCCAATACGGTAGCCACCAACCACACATAGGGGGCTATTTAATTTAAATTTAGATTAATTAAACAAAATTAAACATTCAGGCCACCAGTTTTCACCACATTTCAACTGCTTAAGAGTCTCATGTAGCTAGTGGCTACCATATTGGACAGCATAGATATGCAACATTTCCATTGCTGCAGAAAGTTCTGTAGAGCACTGAAGGAGTCTCAAACCATGGAACTGGAGGAAGTCATCTAGGAAGTAGTCCATGATTCTGGCTACACACTAAAATCACCTCCAGGAATTCAGAGTTGATTTGTCTTGGGGAAGTCTCAGGCATTGGTAGTTTTTAATAACCCAGGACGATTGTAAAGTGGAGCCAGGGCTGAGAACAACCGACCCAGGGAAATGATGCTGGAGAAGAAAGGAATGATGGGAGGGCCTGGATTGCTGCAACAGTAGGGGCAGTGGCCTCAGAACTAATCTTTCTCTAGAGCTCCTGATTCATGATTCACATACAACTACCTGATGAACATCTTTGCCTGCATGTCCCATAAACAGCCCAAACTCAATAAATCCAAGATGGAACTCATTTTTCTCACCAGAGGTGTTCTTCCCCTTCTCATTCCCACACTTGGGAGTCACCCTAGTGACTCCCAAGCCCCAGGTGACTCCTCTTCCACAGCACAAGTCTGCCAGGTTTTCTGATTTATCACTCAGTCTGTCTCTTTCTCTCCCCGTTACCTCTGTTTTGGCCCAGTTCTTCATGGTCTCCTGCCTGAATTACTGTAACGACATCTCACTAGCTGCCTCTAGTTTTGCCCCTTCCTTAACCATCCTGCACTCTGCCACAGTGATCTACTTAAAATGCCAATCTTGTAGTGTTTTGCTGTGTAAAATGTATCAGTGTCTCTCATTGCCTATAGGATATAGTTCAATCGAAGATAGATTGGTCGCTATGTATCAAACACCTCAAAGGAACTATGCACTGCCCTAGTTCTGAGAACACTGCACTGAGCAAGACAGAGAGAGCTCCTGAATAGAACTGCAGCCCTGAAATGGGGACAGACAACAGAGTTATGAAAAGGAAAGTGAGGTGGCCATGGGAGCATGCAGCAAGGGGAACTGGCCTTATCTAGGTGACAGGAAAGGTCTTCCCTGAGGAAATGAGAGAACAGTGACACTTGGAGGATGAGTAAGAGTTCACCAGACCACAGGGGATGAAGAAAGTGCTCTCTCCACATGGAAAGAACTACATGGGGAAGGACCTGAGTCTGCAAAGGAACAGAATAGTGTGACTGGCACCCAGAGAGTGAGGGTTGAGGGATATGGGATGAAGCTGGAAAAACAGACAAGGACAGGATGGTGGGTGGCTTATATGCCATGCAAAGAATCTGGGGCATTCCAAAGGGCAAAGTGGGGATCCACTGAATGATTTTATTTTTTTTTATTCCACTAACTTTTTGCTAACCACTGAAGGATTTGAAAGAGAAGAGTGACATGGCCAAGTCTGCACTTTTTAAAAAGACTACACTGGCTTGAAGTGGAGTAGAGTGGCCAAAACCCGAGGCAGAGAGACCAGCTGTGAGGCCATACTAAATGGTCTGGGGGAGGCAATGAGATCTTAGACTAGAAGGGTGGCAGAGGAGATAGAAAGCAGATTGAATTAACAGATGTTTAAGAGGTAGAATGATAAGTCTTGGTGATTTTTTTTTTTTTTTTTTTGAGACGGATTCTCGCTCTGTCGCCCCAGGCTGGAGTGCAGTGGCGCAATCTAGGCTCACTGCAAGCTCCGCCTCCCGGGTTCACGCCATTCTCCTGCCTCAGCCTCGCGAGTAGCTGGGACTACAGGTACCCGCCACCAAACCCATCTAATTTTTTGTATTTTTAGTAGAGATGGGGTTTCACTATGTTAGCCAGGATGGTCTTGATCTCCTGACCTCGTGATCCACCCGCCTCAGCCTCCCAAAGTGCTGGGATTACAGATGTGAGCCACAAGTCTTGGTGATTTTTCACATTGGAGAGGTGATGGAGAGCGAGGAGGAAAAGATGGCTCCTTGACTTCAAACCTGAGCTGCTAGGTGAATGGTGCAGCTTAGGTTAAGAAAGATGGTTACAAGTTTATGGGGTAGAAATATTGAATTTGGCTTTAGACACAGTAATTCTGATACCTGCAAGACATCCAAGTCAGAATGTAGAATAGGTAGAGGGATACACAGGTCTAGAGCTCAGACTTGTAGGTCATCTGTGTAGAAGCAGCAATGGAAGCCCTGGCAGTAAATTAAATCACTGAAGAGAGCATGTGGAATAAGAAAAGGGGCTCCAGGACTGAGTCCTGAGAAATGCTGACATTTGTAGGTTAGATAAAGAGGACAATTGAGATAAACATCCTGAGTTTTGTCCAGAATAGGGTAAGAGGAAAACCAGCAGAATATGGTATCGTGGAAGCAAAGGAGAAATGTGTTTCTAGAAGAAGGGAGTGGTCAGCAATTCCTAGGCATGGGATGAATAAGTGATAATTGATACAACTGCTTATTATCTGGCTCCTACTTACTGCTTCCTGCTCATTTTCTGCCATTTCCCGAAATCCATCCTTTATGATTTAACACCAACATGTCTAACTTCTCTTGGACCATGTGATGCTTTATCTTTCATCCTCCCTTTTCACATGCAGTCCCATCTCATTCAAGGCCTCCCCATGCCCTGAACAACACCCTGTCCCAGAACCACCTGGTGAACACCATCCATCCTTTAACATCCCAAGCCTCTCAGGAATCATTTACCCTTAGGCCTTCTTTGACTACCTCCTCCCCAAAGGGCATCAATACCTGTCTCATTCTGTTCTTTTTGTTCATCTGGTATAAATTTCTATTACGGTGCCTTTCCCAATATACAACAATAACTCGTTTACAGTCTGTGTCCTCTACTTCACTATAAGCTTCTTGAGGGCAAATGTAGTTTGTATTCTGCATTTTTTTTTTTTTGAAACAGAGTCTTGCTCTGTCACCAGGCTGGAGTATAGAGGCATGATCTCGGCTCACTGCAACCTCTGCCTCCTGGGTTCAAGCGATTCTCCTGCTTCAGCCTCCCGTGTAACTGGGATTACAGGCATGTGCCACCACACCCGGCTAATTTTTGTATTTTTAGTAGAGACGGGGTTTCATCATGTTGCCCAGGATGGTCTTGATCTCCTAGCCTCCTGATCCACCCGTCTTGTCCTCCCAAAGTGCTGGGATTACAGTGTGAGCCATCACACCCGGCCTGTATTCTGCTTCCTATAACTATGCTTAACACAGTGTCAGGTACATGGCTGGCTTCAACAAATATTTTTGGACCTTACTAGAAGCTACCTAAATGTCACCTAAGGAATGCAAATGTCCTGGGCTGGGATAAAGCATCATGGAAATTGCCGACGTAGAGCAAGAGGCAAAGACAATTGAATAATAACAGCCATCATTTAATGATTGCTTCATTTGTGCCAGAAACTGCCTAAGTCCCTTACAGAGCTCTATCTCATTCACTCTTCATCATATCTGTTTCATAGGGGCTTATCATCATCACCACACCCCATTTAATAGGGGCTATCATAACTCTCACTTCACAGATGCGGAAGCAGAAGTTATAGAAGTTAAGTCACTTGCCCAAGGTCAGGCCTTAGCAAATGGAGGAGTCAGGATTTGGAGGAACCCAGGTTTGCTTGACTTTAGAGCCCTATACCCTTAATACCAATTGGCATTTGAGCTTGGGGAAAATTCCTTGTGCTGATTCAAACTTGTAAAGTATATTGTTTAATCTGGAAGTGGTATGTAGGCAGCAGGGTGCAGGTAATTCTAACCACACCACCCATGGCTATTCAAGGCTTCCAGCACAGTCTGCATGCCCCAGCAGCTGGTGGCTCTGCTTGACCAAAAGTTATGAAGGACAAAAGCAGAATGCCTATAAAGTCTGTTTCTTTGCCTTGATTTGTACCAGGGGCAGGCTGGAGGGTGCCCAGAGTGAGCCAATGGCTACAATGTCAGACACTAAGTTGGGAGTGGAAGTGAAAGGTGAGGAGACCAGAGTGGAGGAAACTAAGCCAAGTTGCCAGGTCTTGGGCAATTTCAACACCAAGGCTCTGAGCCAAGGACAGGCTACTGTGCTTGAAATAACTTCCCAAGAGAGCCTTAACTGGTCACTTTGCCCTCTCTATCTCAGCACTGACTTTTAGGTCAATGTAACTAATATTGATTAGCCTCCTATTCTATGTTAACACCATGAAAGATACAAAGCTTTTGTCTTCCACAGAGCTGAGGCAAGCCCACAGGAAACAATGAGAGAGTTTTACAAAACGGTAATCCATCCAGTGCCAACCTGTAGAGTACAAGCCCCAAAGGCAACTGAAATTCACAGAAAGGAGAGATCAGGGTGTGCTGCCATGGGCAGTGGTAGCTTCTTGGAGCACAGGAACTTGAACTTGACCTCAAGGAAGAAAGGAAGACAAAGTAGAAAGAGGACAGCATTTCAGGTAGAAACAACTGTGTGAGCAAAAATAAATGAAGCAGCAGCAATGCGAATGAATTGTTTCTTGGCCTGTGAAGAAACCTCTCTGTGGAGCAAAGGGCTATTGTGGGAGAAGAACAGGAGGAGATCGGACCATAGAGAGCCTGAATTCCAAGAATACTAAATCAAGCAAATTCAACATGCAGGATCCAGGAGTCCATTATGTGGGCAATGAGAAATGATCTTGGGCTTTAAACAGGCAGTTGACAATAAAAAATTAAATTTTAGGAAGATTCATTTGGTGGTAGTGTTTAAGATGGATTAGAGGAGAAAGGATTAAAAGCAAAAAAACTGTCCCCTCAAAAACCTGAATGCTTCTTTAAGCATCTACTAAAAGTTGGACTGCATGCAAAAACAAACAAACAAACAAACAAAAAACAGTCCCTTCCCTGCCAGGCTTCACAGTCCATGGAAAAGCCATTCATTAATCCCATAGTTACCCATTAAGGACCTATTATGTGCTAAGAATTATACTGGGCACTGGGGACACAGTGAGGAGCAAACCAAAGTCCCTACCCTCATGAAGCCTATCCTCCAATGCACATGGAAGACAATATAAAACCAAACCATTAAGTACATCCACATAGAATCAGGTAACCAAGTGCTATGAAGAAAAAGAAAGTAGGGCACTGGGTGGAGAGTGGTGGGATGCAGTAGTCAGGGAAGGCCTCTCCAAATAACTGCCATGATATTTCAAGCCCAGAGAACAAATGAAACAGAGATGTCACTGCTAGAAATAAGGATATT
The DNA here is from genome assembly GCF_029281585.2 of Gorilla gorilla gorilla. Classification (NCBI taxonomy): domain Eukaryota; kingdom Metazoa; phylum Chordata; class Mammalia; order Primates; family Hominidae; genus Gorilla; species Gorilla gorilla. The sequence continues at coordinate 47,104,336 of NC_073224.2, read as the reverse complement.
GAGAAGAAGACTTAGCCTGTAAGAGTATAGAGAAGGTAAGGAGTCTTGTTTTAAGTGTGTCAAGCTGTGATAATAGCAGGGTATCCACACAGAAATATCTAGACTCTAGAACTCTAGTCTATAAGACGAGAGGAGATAGTGGCTACACATATAAATTTCAGTGTCTTCCATTGATATCCGAGTGATAAGCAACTTCCTTTCTAAAACTATGAAAGTAACTAAGGATCTAAAAAAAATTTCTAGTGGGGTAGTCTTAAAACTACAAATAGTTTTGTCATATCTCCTATGATGACTCCCTCCCTTCAGCTGCCTGGAGTCCCAGGGGTGGGCAGTGACTTTGTGTAGGCAGCAAGCAGCTGGTAACAAAATAATAATTATTATTGTTATTATCATATTATAATAATTGTAACAATAACAATTATTATTGAAGCTCATTTACAACTAACCATCCAAAAGACCTCTTTCCCCTGTGTCTTCAATCCCCAAGGCAGAGTGGTAGGGACAGTTCTATCCCTCCTCTGCACTTACCCCTTGAAACACATGCACCCCTTTGTGACTTTACCCTCTGCAGATGGCTCTGAATGTCTTAATGTCTGAGAGAAAGGGATTTAGAAAGCAAAATATAAAAATTTTAAACTAGCCCTTCCTACCTTCCTAGAAGTGGCAAGAGTTAAATGTTGAGATAGACTCAAGGGTAGGATGACTATTTCAGTTTGCCTGGAAGTGTTTCAGTTTGCCTGGAAGTATCTCAGTTTTAGTGCTCAGTTTTAGCAGGAGTCCTGCATTTCAGAGAACCCCTCAACCCTGAGCAAAATAAGATGGTTGGTCACCCTATGGCTTGGTTTGACCATCATAGCTATAACCTGTGTCTTACCTGCATGCATGACACAACACAGTGCTTTACTTCCCTAAAAATGACATCAGCCCCATTAAAATATATGTTTAGTTTCCAAGCCCTACCTAGTCACCTTCTACCCTAGGAGTCAGGTTCTCTTTTCCCACCCAGACAGAGGAGCTGCACTCAGAAATTCCTAGACATGAGTTAACACTGGATTCCTTAGCCTTCTACTCCCATCATCTCCTGCTCAGCCCCAGCTACCACCTAAACTAGGAAGATCAAGTCTACCAGTGACCTCCGTCCATGGCACTTGCTGCCCCTCCTCTGTCCAGCTCTTACCAATATAGCTGCTGGAACCTGGAGGTCAAAGTCAAATTATCAAAAAAAGGATCTGAGCTGGTGATGTGCACTAACACAGCAAATCACAGGAAAGGGGAACCCCAGGTAAATTACAGCCTTCTGACCTAGGAAGACGTGTGGTTTGCGTCTCTGAGTTACAGAAACACAGGAAATGCTTACTGGACCAGTCAATTTCAGAATTTTGGGTCCCAAGCAAGGCTGACTCACCTTCAGAATGGAAACCACGTGACAGCCCTTATATCAGGGCACACATCACATGCTTTTCCAGAAGTCAATGGGTTTGGAACCCTCACAGATATTGGGAAAGCTCACTAATCATTTCTGCCAGTTATCAGAGGTTGCTCTGAAACTATAAGGAAGATTCAAAGAAAATGCCAAGACTGATATTAAACTTGGCGGGAACCCTTGTTACAGAATTTTCCTGCCTGACAAGGTTAAAAGAACAATAAGCAGGAAACACAGTCCTCCAGGAATAATCAATTCTGTTTGGCCCCTGGTCACCTTCACTCAGACTAAATTCTAAAACGTAGAATTTCAAATAAGCTATTTAGATAACCTTGACCATTCTCCACACACAAGCCCTTGCCTGAACTATTAATAGTCAAGGCAAAGGGTAGTTGTTATTGCTGCCTTTTTAAACTGAATCATCTGAGAAATTGCTTCAGACCCCCAAAGAAAGATTACTGTTAACAATTCAAAAACTAAAATATCTGATCCCTGAGACAGCCTTTTCCCCCGACCCGCCCTTCAGGGCTCAGTCTGACCGACTGCAAAGGCTGTTGCAAGATTGCATCACTGACCTTTGCAATTTTCTGGCCAGTTTGATTTCCCCTTCTTTCCCCTGCCCCCTCCCTTTCTCTGCTTAAAGCCCTTTGGCCAATTTGCCTCTCCTTTTCCCCAAGTTTGCTAACCCTTTGGCCAATTTGCCTCTCTTTTTCCCCAAGTTTGCTAACTCTGACATATCCATAACCAAAGCCAAACTAGAACGCTCCCTCAGCCCCAGGTGATTATAGCTAACCCTGGTCAAAATCAATCCTACATCTTCACACGTCCAAGAGTACTCACACTCTGGATTCTTACCTAAGCTGTCTACTACACGCCCTTCTGCCCACAAACTGCTTCAAAGCTGAAGTTGAGCTGGAGCAGTGAAGTTGTACCCCCAAACCCAGGAGGGTGGCAGAGAATTATTGAGGAGAGCATGAAATACTTCCATTCTAGAATGGCAGATGAACTTCTACCAACAGCCCCTTCCATACTTGACCCCCTACCCCCCAGCTCCCAACTCCACTTCTGAAGTGGAAGTGAGAACAATTTGAATTTGAAGGCTCTTCCCTGATACACGGAAGTACATAAGGAAACAGCTCGCAGGCAAAGAGACTAATCTCTCTCTCTTTCTCTCTCTCTCTCTCTCTCTCTCTCTCTCTCTCACACACACACACACACACCCCTCTGTGCATAAAAGCACCATGAATGAATAGTTTTCTATCAACTGACTCTAGCTATACATGCATGTACCTCTAAATAAAACCAACCAGGCAGGAAAGAAACAATATTAGCACATATTGCTTTATCCAAGCCTAACCTGTTCTGTCCTGTTACCCAGATCCTTCCCCCTTGCCTTCTCCTCTCTGATCCATTGCCACACACGTGGGAAGATGACAACCCATCCGAATAAAAATGAAAGCTTTCTTCTTTAGATGGAACCCCCAAATTCCCTCATTATTTATAATGTCAGGCTGTCCTGGACAAGGGAAGCTGTGCACCCACTGACACCAGTAAGAAGGTGCCGCCATGTCAGAGATGTCCGCGGACACCTCCCTGGGCTCCGCGTCCTCCCCTGCGCCCGCCTGGAGTGGGACCTTCGCGTGCACACTGGCCTTCCCACGCGCCCCGCTGCGATGGCACCCGCGCCGGCCCCCTAGCTCACACAGTCGGAGCGTGCGCAGCGCGTGGCCACCTCCTGCCAGGTCCCAGCCGGGTTCCACCCCCTCCTTTTCCCCTCCTCTTCTTCCTCCCCCTCCGAGTTCCCCTGGCTCTGACCGCGCTGGCCTGGGCCCGAGAGCCCAGGAGGCGTGTCTCGGAGAAAAGATATAAGCGGCCCCCGGACGCTAAAGCGGTGCCAGCGGCGGAGTCTCCAACTGGGAGAGCTGCAGCTGCCGAGAGGAGGAGAACGCTGAGGTCGGTCGGACCAACGGACGCGCTGACCGCTGCCAACTGCAGCTCGCGCTGCCTCCTGCTCGCGCCGTGCCACTAAGGTAGTCCGCCTTTCTATGAGCCCTCCCCAAGATTAGCTGGGTGCGGGGTGGCGGGAGCCGTTCTTCGGTGGCTGAAGTCCCCTCTCCTGCTGCTCCTCCTGCAGGTCACTCCCGCCTCCGAGAGCCCAGAGCCGAGATGGAAACGGTCCAGGAGCTGATCCCCCTGGTCAAGGAGATGATGGCCCAGAAGCGCAAGGGGAAGATGGTGAAGCTGTACGTGCTGGGCAGCGTGCTGGCCCTCTTCAGCGTGGTGCTTGGCCTGATGGAGACTGTGTGCAGCCCCTTCACGGCCGCCAGACGTCTGCGGGACCAGGAGGCAGCCGTGGCGGAGCTGCAGGCCGCCCTGGAGCGACAGGCTCTCCAGAAGCAAGCCCTGCAGGAGAAAGGCAAGCAGCAGGACACGGTCCTCGGCGGCCGGGCCCTGTCCAACCGGCAGCACGCCTCCTAGGAACTGTGGGAGACCAGCGGAGTGGGAGGGAGAGGCAGTAGACAGAGACAGACCGAGAGAGGAAGGGAGAGACAGAGGGGGCGCGCGCACAGGAGCCTGACTCCGCTGGGAGAGTGCAGGAGCACGTGCTGTTTTTTATTCGGACTTAACTTCAGAGAAACCGCTGACATCTAGAACTGACCTACCACAAGCACCCACCAAAAGGAGTTTGGGATTGAGTTTTGCTGCTGTGCAGCACTGCATTGTCATGACATTTCCAACACTGTGTGAATTATCTAAATGCGTCTACCATTTTGCACTAGGGAGGAAGGATAAATGCTTTTTATGTTATTATTATTAATTATTACAATGACCACCATTTTGCATTTTGAAATAAAAAACTTTTTATACCATATCTCATCTAATTCCTGAGAGGTGTGGTGTCCTGGGGTGGGAAGCAAGGGAGGGTGAGCAGGTGGGCGATGGTGATGGGTTCTTACCTGAGCACTGCAGAGGGAGCAGCTTCCTGAAAGTCAGACACTTGCTTCACACCTAGGAACTGTGTAATAAGTTACTACATGCATATAAGTCTGTTGAGGACTTGTTTTTCCTTCTTGTTAGGGGTGGGAAGAGAGAAATTTTTATAACTTCCGTGAGATTTAGCATTTTAAGATCAAAAGGTAGATCAACTTCTGAGCTAGAGTGAGTAGGAGATAACTGATTAATTCTAAGGCAGAAAAGCTCTTTCTTCCTTACACCTGTGCACCAGAGGTTCCCATGGCTGATACCTTTTTCTTCCCAACTATATTTTAGACGAAAGAGAGAGAGAGAGAAGGAAAGAAAATGAAGGAGGGAGGTCTGGAGGTGAAGGGAAGGAAAGAAAGGAAAAACTATCTACCTGGCAGGAAGAGATAAGCTCCCAAGAACACCAAAGCAGATGATGAGTCTAGCTCTACCCAGCCTTCCTCCCCACGAATCCAGATCATAGTAAGAAACTCTGGGCTAGAAAGAGAAAAAAACCGGTTGTTACATATCTGAGTCCTCCTCCTCCAGTGTACAGAGCTTCATCTGTAGTAATAGCTAATTCAGTGACTCTATAGGGCTCAGCAAAACAAATTTTAAAATTTAAAGAAGTAGCCAGGAGCCAGAGGCATGGCCTTGATGCTAGTCTCCTCACATTTTTCATGTCACCTGTCCTAATCAGGTACTGACACTTTACTCCTTTCATCAACAGCTATGCATTTTTGCCAAACATATCACTGGCTCACACCATTGCCTCTGCTCAGACTCTCTCCTTCGTCCAATGCCCTACACACATCTCCATTTCATTTCTGCCAACTCAATTCCTACCAAGTGTTCCTGGCCCTGATCAAAAGCCATCTCTTTCTGAAATCTATTCTTATCACTCCCAAAGGAAAAAAGCAATCAGAATGTGGTAAGATTAACCAAGGAAAAGAAACATATTTGGAGTTTTAAAGGAAAAGAATGTCGGTGGCACCATGGCTCTCCCAGTTTCCAAAATGGGAAATTCAGCCCTATACCAAGGGAGAGCCTCACTTTCAATGTCCAAGAAAATTCCTGGGAACTGACTCAATTTTATCCTTCCTGCTGGTCTTCCAAAATGCCTCTTTTATTAATTACTCGTTTACCCATTCAGTTACCACCTTGTCTGGCTCTCAACCGCTCAAGCTACCCCCTGCACCTTCTAGCACATTCACCCTAAACAATCCCTTGTCAGACTGTCTTCCTTTAATATCTTTCATTCTGCTGCTCCTGAACTCAAAAACATCTGAGACTAAAACTCTTATGCCAGGTTTCAGTGCCTCTGTGATGTGCTTCCATCACAGTCGGCTGTCTTGCCTGATTTGTCAGGGTGCCTAGCATGAACCCTGGTCCTCGCCTGTTTCCTTCTGGTTTTCTGCACCTTCATTTACATTACTCTTCCAACCCGAATTTCCAACCCGAATGTCCTCCCACCCACTACCTCCACATCTTCTGAAACCACATACCTCAAATTCTCCAAGGAAGGTATGATTTCAAATACAGGTATTTTTCCCATTGTCAAAATACATGTAACATTGTGTGCTCTGATTTTTGAGATGGAGTCTTGCTCTGTCACCAGGCTGGAGTGCAGTGGCACAATCTTGGCTCACTGCAACCTCTGCCTCCTGGGTTCAAGCGATTCCACTGCCTCAGCCTCCCGAGTAGCTGGGACTACAGGCATGCACCACCATGCCCAGCTAATTTTTTGTATTTTGGTAGAGACGGGGTTTCACCATTTTAGCCAGGATGGTCTCAATCTCCTGACCTCATGATCCGCCTGCCTCAGCCTCCCAAAGCACTGGGATTACATGATTTTTTATTTAGAAGGTAATGCCTATGTTTTGAAAGGTTGCCTATACATAAAAAAATAAAGTTCCCTAAATATATAAGTATGCCTATATGTTTTTGTGTAGAAGGAAATTCCCCATGCCTATTTATATTCAAATTACCCAACCCAATCAAATCCGAGCTATTGAAATCTCTGTTCTCACTGGTCTTCTCAATTCTCTGAGTTCTTATAGGCCGTACAGCCTGAGTCTCATCACTCAGTAATGGGCTTTTTTTCTTCCAGTTGTTCTGTGGGCTTGGTCATGTCTCTTACAGTATAATCTTCTTGAAGTAAAGGACCATGTCTTCTTCAGTGTTCACAGAAATCATTAGGTCCTAGGCAAATAGTAGGTTCTTAATAAATACTTGATTGTTTAATCATTTATGAGGCTAGAGCAGTGATTGTAAATGAAAGGAGAAGCAATTTTGTCCCTCCAGAGAATATTTGACAGTCTAAAGACATTTCTGGTGTCTGGGTGAGGGGAGGGGGCAGGACTGCAAGCATCTAGAGGGTAGAAGTCAGTGGGCTGTTAAACATCTTCTAATGCACAGGACAGCCCCCAACACAAAGAATTCTCCATTCCAAAATGTCAATAGGGCAGAAGCTGAAAAATTCTGGGTTAGAGGAAAGTAAGGAAAAAGGGTTTGCTTAATAATTTCAGAATCGAAGTTATGAGGTGGTCTCACAAGGCTCTGTCTGGTTACAATCAAACATGTTCCTCCCCCAACACAGGAACAAAAATTGTCTTTTTTCCTATGCTGCTTGGTAATTTTACCAACAACCTAGGAGAGGTAGCAGAAGGTATACTTATCAGTTCTGTTGGTGACACAGAGCTGAGACAGCACAGTCAGAACTCAAAACAATTCAATAGGCTGGAACCACGCATCGAAGAAAAACCAACTGAAACTGAATAGGGAAAAAGATACAGTACAGAATTCAGATCCAAAAAACCAATTGCACAACCACAGAATTTGAAAGACATATTCTAGCAGCAGATCATGTGAAAAAGATCTAGAGATTTTTGAAATTTTTAATTGACTCATTATAATTGTACATATTTATGGAGTATAATTTGATGTTTCCATACATGAACACATTGTATAATGATCAAATCAAGGTATTCAGCATAGCCATCGCCTCATGCATTTATCATTTCCTTGTGCTGAGAACATTCAAAAGCTTCTCTTCTAGCTATTTTGTAATATACAATACCTTACTGTTCACCATGGTCACCCTACTGTGCAAAAGAACTCCAGAACTCTTCCTCCTAATTGAAACTTTGTACCCCTTGACCAGCCTCTCCTCATCCTCCCCTCCCCTATCTCCCCCCAAGTCTCTGTTAACCACACTGATCTACTCTATACTTCTATAAGATCAGTAAATATACACATATATATATATTCCACATTTAAGTGAGATCATGTGCTATTTGCTATTCGTCTTTCTGTGTCTGGCTTATTTCACTTAACATAACATCCAGGTTCATCCATTTTGTCTCAGATGACAGGATATCATTGTTTTCCATCATTGAATAGTATTCCATTGTATACATATACCACATGTTCTTTATCCTTTCATCCACTGCTGGCAACTTAGGTTGATTTCAAGTCTTGGCTATTGTAAACAGTGCTGCAACAAATATGGGAGTACAGATATCTCTATATACTCACCAGTGGGAATGCTGGATCTTATGGTGGTTTTACTTTTAATCTTTTAGGAACCTCCATGCTGTTTTCCATTCCATTAGGAGCTGTGCTAATTTACATTCCCACCAACAGGGTATAAGCATTCCCTTTTCTCTACATCCTCACCAACACTTGCTTTCTTTTGTCTTTTGGTAAGAGCTATTCTAACTATAGTGAAGTAGTATTTAATTGTGGTTTTGATTTGTATTTCCCTGGTGATCAGTGATGTTGAACATTTTTTTCATATACCTGTTGGCCATTTTTATGTCTTCTTTTGAGAAATATTAAGGTCTTTTGCCCATTTTTAAAATTAGGTTACTTGGGTTTCTTTTGCTGTTGGGTTATTTGAGTTCCTTATACATTCTGGATATTAACCCTTCATCAGATATATAGTTTGCAAATATTTTCTCCCATTCTGCAGGTTGTCTCTTCACTGCTAATTGTTTCCTTTGCTGTGCACAAACTTTCCAGTTTGATGTAATCCCATTTGTCTATTTTTGCTTTGATTGCCTATGTTTCTGAGGTCTTATCTAAAACTTTTTTGCCTAGTCCAATGTCTCAAAATATTTCCCCTATATCATCTTCTGGTAGTTTCATAGTTTCTGATTTTATGTTTAAATCTTTAATCCATTTTGAGTTGATTTTTATAGGTATGCGTGACGTAACTATGGGGATACATTGTGAGAGATGCTTTACTAGGCGATTTTGTCATTTGCGCAAACATCATGGAGTCTACTTAAAACATACCTAGATAGCATAGTCTACTACATACCTAGGCTATATGGTGTAGACTATTGCTCCTAGGCTATAAACCTGTATGGTATATTACTGTACTGAATATTGTAGGCAATTGTAACATAATGGTAAGCATTTGTATACCTAAACATATCTAAACATAAAAGGTACAGTAAAAATACATTATTATAATTTTATAGGACTACCATCATATATACAGTCCCTCATTGGCCAAAATGTTATGTGGCATATGACCTGATATGATGAGAGGTCAGGATCTAGTCTTGTTCTTCTGCAGGTGGATACCAAATTTTCCCAGCACCATTTATTGAAGAGACTGTCTTTTCCCCAGTGTGGGCTCTTGGCAACTTTGTTGAAAATCAGTTGGCTGTAGGTGAGTGAATTTATTTCTAAGCTCTCTATTCTGTTCCATTGGTCTATATATCTGCTTTTATGCCAGTATCATGCTGTTTTTGTTATTATAGCTTTGAAGTTTATTTTGCAGTCAAGTAGTATGATGCCTCTAGTTTTGTTCTTTTTGCTCAGACCTAAAGATTTTTGGTGGTTACAAGTTCAATAAAAGCCAACGAGGGCTTATAACAGGACTTCTAAAACAAATTAATGCTTCATTAGAAGTATAATGTGCAGAAAAAGAGAAGAGCAGGTGGCTTTGTTATACTTTGCATTCTGTCAAGGTGAAAAACTAAGAGTTTAAATCAGACTGCCTGGATTTGCTTGGGTTTGCATCTTGACTCTCGTATTTGTAGTGTTAAAACCTGGGAAAGTTATTTACACACACACTCTCTCTCAATTTACTTAAATTCTTTCTTCATCTGTAAAATAGTACCTTCCTCAGGGAAAATTTTGCTGATTAAATGAGATAATACACACAGAGTTCTTACAGTAGTGCCTTGCATATAGCAGGCTCTATCAATCTATGAGAGTTGTTATTGTTAATATTTTAAGACAAACCTTGACCAAAAAAAAGTCTACTTATATTTATTAGAGTGACGAGGGCAAATAAAAGTCCAGAAACTCTATCACATACAAAACAATTGAAGAACAATAGAGATATTAGATTCAGTAGGTTTACATGACAATTGCTCCAAATATTTCAAGAGCTGCTATATTGGAGAGGATAAGACTTATCTGGCTCAAAAATAGAGAACTAACACTATTAAGCAGGATCACAAGGAGGCAGATATTATATTATTAAGATATCAGAGTAATTTAAAAACATAATGAATTGCCTTGTGATATATAATAAGCTCCCCATTACCAAAAGCATTCAAGCAGGGGTTGGAAGTCATCTGCCAGGGATGGTATAAACTGGAGAGGAGATTCCTGGACTTGGAGGTTGCATCCAGTTATAAGATGCTAGGATTCTGTCTAATATTACCACCAAAAAGCGGATGTATTTCCCTTTCCAGCCTGTCTGTCTAGATCATCCCTTTCTTTAAATGCCTCTTTATTCTTTTTCTCAGCATATTGATAAATATGTTTCCTTTTCACTCAATTACTATTAAATGTGATAAATTTAATTCCAAAAATAATTTCTTGATTAAGCTCATCTAACTAATGCTTTTGCCTTTTATAAAAATACCTTAACCTACTGGTCAAACCTAATAGTCTCAAATTTGGTCATAGTGAAATGCCTATTAAAGTTATCTTCCTCCTCACAAAACACCACAAAATTTGATCTATTTATAGAAATAAATATATATAGTTTTGTGCTATATTAGATGCCATCTTGCACTATATTGTAATAAAAACAAATAGTAGGTATAAACTGAGAATATTTAAAGTTTCCCACATTCTTAGGAAAATTTGATTGTTCTGTAGTCATGCTAACCTGAACTAGTAGAAAACCCAGTGGCTTAATCAATGACAATTCACCTGTTAAGCTTTTAGAAGCCAACCAATCAGTGATAGGCCCTCACTTCTGAGAGTCAACCAGTCAGGAATGAACTCATGCCATTAACTGCATCTCAGAGTGCTAACCAATCAACAAATAGTCATGCTTCTATAGCTGATGTTAGCCCATTTATGTCTGGGAAAGTACACCAGTCCCTGACCTTCACGCATCCTTGAAACCCTATATGAGATCAGCAGCCTGCTTTTCAGAGAGATTGAGCAGCAAAGCTTGCCCTTACTATAATGAGCAATAAGTTTACCATTTTTGTTTTATTTTAGACATTAAATGGGGGACTCATCATTCTTTGACAATTCTGGAAGCTCTACCGTGATTGTTTTAAAGACCTTCCCTTGGCAATATTCCAGGGAACATGGGACCAACAGGTACACTTACTGGGCTCCTTGTGCCCAAGTGCATTTGTCCTTTAGATCTGCTGCCTGGTGAGAAAATCTCAATGATAACCTGAGATCTGACTAGTTTCATTAAGTTCTCATTGCTTCTGTGATTTGCAAGCAAACAGGTCTTTGTATAAGATCATTATGCCTAGTTCTTTGTATTACATAATTAGAAAGTTTAGTCAACAGGTGCATATTTTAGTAAACAATTATACCTAGACCTTTGTAAAAGGTCATTAGGCATTTTGTTTGGGAGGTACACCATTGAGTAATTGGACATAGGTCTTGGTATAAGATCATTTGATATTTTGTGTGGGAAGTATACCACTGGGTAGTTCAACACAGGTCTTTTTATAAGTTCATTAGACCTTTGGTTTTGGAGGCATAAATATTTTTACCATTAAACTGTTTATTCCCCTCCTACTCTCTGTTTACTTTTGCTTGTCTATGTTAAAAAATCTTATTGCATTTTTTCTGTATTGTCTTATTTCTGATATAAGGGAGTGTTCCAGAGGAAATGAATGGAGATATATACTCCATAAGTTACCAATCCAATCCAAGCTAGTCCTCAGCGATAACATTTGGAGGTCCAGTAAACTGAAAACCAATTTGGGAAAAGGCAATTGGTCAGATCTACAAAAAAGTTTGATGAGAGCATGCCCTGTCTTGTCAGTCTGTGATAGGACACTTTCAGTTTGTACACTGGGGTGAAAGATTTTGTCAGGTCATTAATTATGTGGTTCTTTCTAACCTTTGCTTAGAAAGGGAACCCAAGATAGCATTCACAGGCACACATTTTTACTCAGTGGCATCTCTTGTCCTTCTTGGTTTCTTCCATGTCAAAACTGCAGTCTCCACTGGAAGAACTCCTGCTTTCCATATAAAATTGCCTTATAATCCTAACTCTTGTACTTATTTTGGTAAACTGCAAAAATTAATGTTAGAATAGCAATGGCCATCACGTAGAACTTCTGACATGTCAAAATGAATAAATTAAGATATTTAAGAGGAGGCCCAGAAAAATTAGGAGACAAAGCCCCAAAGCTTAGAAAATATCCAATACATAGCTAGATATTTTCAGAAAGCTCTAGAAAGTAAATAAGCTAGAAATCAATAGAACGTATGGTTCTCTACATAAAAAAACTTGCCCTAAATTAAAAACAAAACCAAAAAGTCTTCTATTTTCTAAGAATTGGGAACATATAGAGAGTGGTACTTGTAGATATTGCAAGCAAAAGGGTCATTCAAAGAACCAATGTTCCACGTTGGCTAAGTAACAGAAAGATGACTATCCAAAATCTGTCTAATGGTGTTTCTCCAAACGAGACATTAGTACCCTACAATTACAGTCCTTCCTCTGAGTTTGTGTCCCCAAATCTCAGAGGGGCCAGTCGCTATACTCTCCATCAGGGCATAGCTACATCTAGCATGGCTTACCACTCTATCCCCAGCCTCTAGCCCAGTGCCTAGCATAGAGTAGGTGCTTATTAAATATCTGTTGAACAAATGAAGAAATAGAGGAAGAAAGTACATTTTTGTTTTGACATGCTGTAGTCCCTTCCTTAGTCCAGAGATCACAAACCTCTGAATTGGGATGCGACTCTCTCTGTCATTAATCGGCAAGAATCATGGTAGAATTATTGTCCCTACTTACGGATTCTCTTTCCCTTATACATCCCATTGCAGATTCCTGTCTTCCTTTACATCCACTCCAACCTCAGCTGATGCAGTCACTAAAATGGTTTATAAGTCACATATGAGATTCCCTAAGGAGTTTATAATTGAGAAATGTGTGGACACACAGGCCTCACAGAATGCACTGGATCACTAGAGTCTCTCCTGGTGAAAAGGGAAAACCTGCCCAAACCCAGTTTTTGTTTCAGTAACTTCCTTTGAGACAAAGTCAGGAATCTGAGAGTAAGCACCTGCTAAGGGTGGGACAGGGGCTCTGTCTGGTATGCCTCTCCCATGTTAAGAGCTAACAATAGTAATGGATAAGTCTCCAGGGCAGCGAGGACCACTTCCAAGCATTCCTGTCTTGGGCTGCCTCGAGGGCTCCTCTGTCCTTTGGGGAGTACTGATTGATGCCTGATGCCCAGAACTGGCCCACTCTGGCTTCTCTTTGGAGCTGTCTCTGCAGGCGCCTTCTGGCTGCCAGCTCGGTCCTAGCATAAGGGACTTCTTCCTTGGCCTGGGTTTCACCTTCTTGTATCAGGTGGCAGACCAGCTGGTTTCAGTCCCAAATCAGGTCTTCTGACTCCTCCCAGAAACCAACCAACTTCTGAGCAGGAAATCCTGCCCCTCCCCAAAGAGTGGGAAACCGCAAAGGAAGAGAGAGATGAAACAGAAGGAAAGGCAGAGGAGGAGGGAGAGAGAGAGAAGAGAAGAAAAAGAAAAAAGAACATCAATAAAAAGAAGTCAGATTTGTTCGAAATCTTGAGGTAAGACTTTTAAAAATCACATTATATATAATAGTATCACCATTTGTATCAGGGCCTAGTACATAGTAGGTCCTCAAAAAAATCTGCTATTGAAATAATTAATCTATCGAAATGAACAGGAGGGCTGGGCTAAAGAAAAATTTCAATGTGAAATGCTGGTCAGAAAAAACAAGAAGAAATGCCCGATGAGCTTTCAAATGTGTAGGAGGGATGATATGATAAGATGCAGATGGAACCAGAAGTCTCTTGCTGGCACTGACAGCATTCTGATCATTGTGGGACAGAAAGTCAAGTTGGAACAAAAAAGTTGCAAAGATAGTATAAAAAATGTCTGCATGTTCTTTTGGAATTACAGAAAGACAGCAAGAATTATAGAAATGTTGTAAGCAGTTTTTAAAATCGGCTTTAAACCAATGACAGAGCACAAACACTACACTGTATCTTGGGAAGTGCTTAAATGTGCTGATACCTGCATGTTGCAGCCAAACATCAGCTAGTTTAATTTTATTAACATTTAGATCTAGAGTGTTGAAAAGGCTCATTTTATTTCCAGAAGTCTTGTTCAGTGGACCAAGGGAGGCCTAAACGTGTCCATCATAATTCTTCATGTGCTATTCATCTATCCTTTAATCCTAGTCCAGCTGGGCTGCTCAGGATACTGACCCTCTGAGCCCTAAACGGGCCTTTTCAGAGAAAATCCCAACACTTGTTTCAGGTCAAGGAACTAGAGAAACCTGACAGGAAAGGGAAATACCATTCCCCACCCTCACCATTTACCCAAACCTTCACTTGCCATCAATAGACCATATCATCCAGAGGGTTGTGGTTTAGTGATCCAGTCACTTTGGAGAGATTAAAATAGCTGGATGCATGCTTCAGAAAACATCTACAGACGACGATGATGTGTTTTCACAACAGTTGGCTTTTAAGAGTCCAACTCCTCTGACTTTTCCAACAGAGCTTACCAGTATCAGAGGGACACAATTGAAGTGTTTCCTTCAGAGCCAGTGTTTCTCTTTGGGGTTTGTGTGAGTTCATCAGAGTCGGAAGCTGAAAGGAGGGTGGGAAAGGTAAGGAGAAATGAAACAATCTCACTTCTGCTGGCTTGCCAAGGTTTGAAAGGAACTGCCTCCCTGTCATTAGGATGATATGAAAATAAAATCTGAAAATCCTAGCTCTTTCTTTATACTAATTTGAGTACAGCTAAAAGTTCCCTGCGTCCAATTTCTGAGCTAGAAAAAATATTAAAGGTAATCTAATTTATTTCTCCTTGTTTGCCAGATGAGGGAATTGAAGCCAAGGCAAGGGAAGGGCCTTGCCCAAAGTCACATGTATTGTCAGTGATGGGAGGGAGACTGGAACTCAGTTCTCCCAGAGTCCCACCCAGGAGCCTTTTAAGAAATCATGAAAACTTTACAGGAAGGTACCCCAGATGTCCGAGAGCTCATAAACACCACAGCTGCTGACTAAATACAACATTCAGTTAAAAGATGCTCAAGTAATCTTTCCCTGGCAGAAATGGAAAGAAGAAAAAGATTTCCCCAATAGTTTAGTTTTTCCGGAATCTGTTTTATAACTGTTAGGAGACTAGGGAGGAGAAAGATTTAAGGCAGATTTGTCATGAGAGAACTAGAATATTTTACATTCCTACCATTGGATCAGCATTTTACATGTCTCATTTCTTTATGTAATCTTCATATTATCCTCATTTTACAAATAACATTGTTTTAACTTTGCTCAAATTCACAGAGGGAATAAGATATTATGATTTCTGGAGCTCTTGTTGGTAAGCCCAGGATCAGGCTCTGGAGAGACATGGCTAGTTCAGTGACTGTTCCAGCCTTACTCAGGCCCCTCCCCAACACAGACCCCTGCTCTAGCCATTCAGGCTACCTGAGTTGCCTCCAAAATGCCATGCTTTCTAGACTTCTTGCCTGAATACATGCAGTTACCTCTGCTTGGGATGCCTTTCTCCAGCATCCTCATAACTTGTACTTAGCCTTCAAAACTGAGCTCCAGGACCACCTCCCAGAGCCCTTTCCTGCTGCCATGGCCTGTCCCTTCTCTACTTCAACAGCCCTCTACACACATTCCTATTATAGTATACATCACGCTATAGTGAGCTCTGACTTACTTGCCAACTTTCCTTGTACTTGACTTCAAACTCCTTGAAAGCAGACACCATGTATTAGTGAGGCTTTGTATTCCCAGCGCCTAGCACAATTCCAGAGATGTATTAGTGCTCAATAAGTATTTTTTTAAATGGACGAACAAATGAAATATTTCCCCTCCTTTTCTTCGAATAAAGCCATGCAATAAAAAGTCTTGTTTCCATGCCCTTGACTCTTCAGTAATTTGGGGGTAAGTAGAAGATATCACTACTATAAGCTTCCTCTCCTTTCAAGCCTGGCAAGCCACTCAGAAATAGCTATCTAGGGTTAAACTTGGCACTCTGAACAGACATTAATTTCTGCATCCTGACAAAATGCTTTGATGACAGTAGAAGAATTTATATGCCATAAGCCACAAGGACAAAAAGACTGGGAACATGGGAACAACAGAGATAACAACAGTTAAGGAATGTCAACACTCTTGGAAGATGGAAAGTGGATGGATGAGTAATAAGTGACTTAGCAAACCCAAGACTGCTGGAGTCTGAGTGCTCATGATGGGAAGCCTCAGGAGTTGGAGGAACAGGTGGGGGTAAACATAGCAGAAGACCCTTGGCCTCTACAGCTACTCCAGCTGGAGAAGGAAAGTTTATTTTCTGGAGAAACTTAACAAAGACACACCAGGCTCTGGGACATCAGACACAGCAGCGGGTGGGGTTAGGCATGGAGCTGGAAATAGCGAGATTAGAGAAAGACTCCATACTGAAAGATGAGATTCCCCAGCCCATTTTACTGGCTCAGCTCCCAGAACACAAACAGCCTAGCTCTACCCCTCTCCACCCACCCTACCCCAGCTTACACTAAGCAGAAGAATTAAGGATTCTTCCCTGTAGAAAGGACTCAACCAAAGAGACAAACACTATAGACATTGATGTGTGGTTCCTCCAATGAAACCACCAGGGGCCTTCTGGATTATCCTACAGTGAGGTCCAAAAATTGACAAGCCCTGCCCTCACACACAAAGCTTCCAACAGCCAAGGAAGAGACTACAAAGATCACCAGGTGATATAGTTTGGATATTTGTCCCCTCCAAGTTGCATGTTGAAATTTAATCCCCAAGGTTGGAAGTGGGGCCTGATGTGAGGTGTTTGAGTCATGGGGGTGAATCCCTCATGAATGACTTGGTGCCATGCTCATAGTAATGAGTGAATTCTTACTCTGTGAGTTCCTGCAAGAACTGGTTGTTCAAAGAGCTTGGCCCCTCCCACCCCTCTCTTGCCATGTGATGTCTGCTCCTCTTGGACTTCTGCCATGAGTGGAAGCAGTCTAAGGCCCTCACCAGGTGGAGATGTCGGCACCGTGCTTCTTCTGCAGGCTGCAAAACCATAAGCCAAACAGATCCCTTTTCTTTAAAAACTACTCAGCTTCAGGGGTTCCTTTACAGTTACACAAACAGACTAAGACACCGGGCATGGGACAAAAGCCTTAGATACTGGAGACCTCAAGAGAGGAAATCTAGAAAGCCAAAGAAATAATTATCAGTAACGGCCACAGCAACATCAATATCCCCCAGAGATAAGGGAAGATATTTCATGAATTATGATCAAGAAGCCAATTTTTGGCTGAAAATAAACTTTCCTTCTCCAGCACTGGCTCATGCCTATAATCCCAGCAGTTTGGAAGACCGAAGTGGGAGGATCACCTGAGCCCAGGAGTTCAAGACCAGCCAGGGCAACATAGAGAGACCCCAGTCTCTACAAATAAAAAAATTAGCAGAGCGTAGTGGTGCATGCCAAGCTATTTAGGAGGCTGACATGAGAGGATTGCTTGCACATAGGAGGTTGAGGCTGCAATAAGCTGTGATGGTGCCACTGCGCTCCAGCCTGGGCAACAGAGTGAGACCCTATCTCAAAAAATAATAATAAGATAAAATAAAGAACCAATTTTTAAGTATGGAGAAGAAAAAAGAGCTCTTTAAATGAAAATGCAACTGGACATTTAAAAATTAAAATGAAGGGCCAGGAGCGGTGGCTCATGCCTGTAATCCCAGCAATTTGGCAGGCCAAGGTGAGCGGATTACCTGAGGTCAGGAGTTCAAGACCAACCTGGCCAACATAGTGAAACCCCATCTCTACTAAAAATACGAAAATTAGCCAGGCATGGTGGTGCATACCTGTAATCCCATCTACTCAGGAGGCTGAGGCAGGAGAACCGCTTGAACCCGGAAGGCAGAGGTTGCAGGGAGCCAAGATCGCACCATTGCACTCCAGCCTGAGTGATAAGAGTGGAATTCTGTCTCAAAAAATTAATTAATTAATTAAAATTAAACTTAAGCATTGGAAGATAAAATTGAGGAAATCTCCCAGAAAATAGGACGAAATGGAAAGAGATTAAAAAAATAAGACATAGAAAGATAAGAAACTTAAAAGATCAGCTCAGGACTCTGATATCTTCTATTAAGAAGTCCAAAAAGAAAGCACAGAGCAAATGAAAGAGAATAAAATAATCAAAAAATTTCTCTAAAATTTACCAAAATACAAGATTTGAATTTCCATATTCAGTGGACCCAGTGGGTGCCCAACACAATGAACCACAAAAACAAAACTCATCAAAGCATATTACTGGAAATTTTAGAATCCCAGGAATAAAAGGACCCCAAAAGTCCTGGAGAAAGAAAAATAGTTCACAAACCAAGGGTCAGAAATCTGAACAGCAGTTGGACCTCTCAGTGTCAACACTGGAAGCTAGAAACCGAAAGGCAAGACAGCAACATCTTCCAATTCTCAGAGAAAACTTACCTAGAAATCCTTACCCGGCCAAAAAACAATCAAGGAGAAGGTAATACAAGGACAAGCGGATGGGGCTGACCAGAACTGTCACACTGTCATTTATTTGGCCGGGGTCTGATGGATTAATGCCCTCTTAAAGATGTTAAAAATGTGAAACATCACTCCTGCATACAAGGTCTCAAAACATTTCCTTATCATACATGAGGAAGTAAATCAAGAAAGAGAAAAACAGGAGTTCCCATTCCCAAAGGAAAGTCCCCAGATTCAGGGAACAGGAGGACTAAAGGCTTCAGTAAAATGTCTCCAAGAAAAAAATAAAGGAGCTCATAGATTACTCAATTAATTTGACCTATTTATTTGAATTTTATATCTCTTGTCAGAGGGTTTGAAGGACATGTACAACTAAGAAAGCAAACAAATCAAAATGAAGTGATTATTAACTCCCAGGAATTCAATGAAGACTAGAAGAAAAGAAATGCATCATAGTACACTATATTGTTCAGCTGTAAACAATTAATCATAATAATACAAACACTATTGATTTAATTAAAATTGTGTTATTATAATATTAGGAACCTAGAAAAAAAGGGAATGGGTGTTTGTGTGTTGTAAAAAAGCAAAATCCCAGTACTCCTTAGCAGGAAATGAATAAGTAATTTCCAAAATTGCAAAATCAAATAGCAGTAAAAGCACATCGTTTACAAATGTGGAGTTGGTTTTCAGGGGAAAATAAATTAAGATTTAAAAGCGATTTGCCTGTCAGTGGGACCAGGGCTGAGAAAGGAAAGAGCAAGGATTGTTGTCACTAGTTGTAAACCTTTTGTACCAGGTGACTTTTTAAGCCCTCCTCATGTATTATATTAATAAATGTAAAAACTAGTTTATTTAAAAAAAAAAAAAAAGGAAATGGCTCGTCATAACACAGCAGTCTCCCAGGGAATACATTCTACCAACCAGTCAGCATGTTTATGTCTGGAGCCATTAAGTCTCTAACAAGCTAAAGTTAAAAGTATTTACCTAATTACCCAAAGTAGAAGTTCGGACCGGTGTGTCTACAGGTTACTTTAGAATCACCTGGGGACTGTCAAAGAAAACCAGAGCTAGAGAGCAGTTAAAGTGGTAAAAACAGGTTTTAATCGGGACTATTGCAATGGAGGAAAAGAGATCTCAGTAAAGAACTGGACTCAATTCCAAATACACCATGGGAAGTGAGTGATAATTTACATTCAAAGAGCAGGATGGTGAGTGGTGGATGGAAAATTACTAAGAGGAAACATCAGGGTTGGGGTAAGGAGGGTTCTGGCTGAAAGGAAACAGGATTATTTCTGAAGACAGGCCAGGGTGGTCAGGCACCCCCTGGGGGATGATGGCAAATGAAAAAACCAATTAGAGATCAAGGAATCGGGTATTAAAATGGGGGGGGTGGTGGGGGCTCGGTTCTTGCTAAATTGACTTAGCAGGATTCTTTGTAAAACTGGATTTTACAAAGAAGTGCCCAGATGGGCCTAGAAGGTTCAGGAGCCTGACTAAAGTTTGGCCAGAAAAATCTTTGTCAGGAACTTTGCAAAAAATCCAGATTCCTAGGTCCCACCCTTAATAAGCCAGACTCAACAGGACTTGGTGGGGTCTAAGGATCTGCCCTTAGTTCCCCCAGATGATTCATGGAGGTTTGGGAATCGCTGGACTAAGTAGAAATCAGGAGTGTGTGTTAGGAGGAGCAAGGGAATCAGTTTACATGTATTTTATGTGTGTGTAACTATTTCTGTATATTTAAGTCTCTCTCCCTCCCTCTTTCATTCTCTTTTATTTTCAGTTAACTCATAAATCCCTCTGGACTGCTGACGGCATTGCCAGAAATTAAGTAGCCATCCGAGCTGTCTCTCCCAATCCTGGGGCTCCCTCTGCTGGCAGAAGCATGTTAAAATTCTTAGCATCCTAAATCTAGAAATTCTCGTTCAGTTCCCTATTAGGTCAGTTTTTTGAGACTGTTGCCAAACCCTCAAATTTCATGAATCCTCCCATCAGATATAAAATACAAAGTGAAGCCTGGGAAAACTTTCTTGCCTTAAATTTGTGAATATATAAAGATTGGGAGGGAGCAGGACAAGGCAGAAATGAAAATGAAAGGTATATGCTGTGGTCAATACTGACGAAGAGGAGAGATTTGAGAATTTAAGTTCCCACCTTCTTCTTCCTGGCCCTCCCCCAGGAGATATGAATAGATGGGGAAGCTGCATTTAGCTGCTTTCCAAAAATGCAAAGAAGGAAACAAGTTAGACTAAAAAGCTCATTGAATTTGGAAGCAGAAGGCAAGGATTCAATATCCACCCGTCCTCTACTTCCTCGATTCTCAAAAGAAGTGGTCTCCTTTTCCAGAGCCATGTGCCATATCATCTGGAGTATGACTCCATAAATCATATCCTTCCAGTGATCTTGTTTTTAGATTCCACTGGATCTTTCCCACAAACAGAAAGGATGCTCAGCCCAGCACACTGTCTGGCACAAATGCTCAATGCATTTGAGCATTTGAATGAAAGTTTAACTCATTTCTATCCCCCAAATCAAAACCCTCATTCGGATCTCCATGCTTCTCAAGTGCCTCAAAATTGTGGACCAGTAAACATTGCATTCCCTCAGGTACTTCACTCTTCAACTCACAGCATTTCCACTTTAGCTCCTCTGGAACTCTCAGGCAAAGATCTCCAATGATTCCTTTATGCCAGACCCCCTGTATTCTTGGCACTTCTCACCTTCCTTGACCTCTCCCATCTCACTGAGACCTGTTCCCTTGGGTTCTGTGCTCTCTGTCCTCCTGCTCCCAGCTCACCGTCGTTCTCCTTTGCTGGCCCTCCCCTTCCGCCCAACCCTCAAACATGAGTGTAAGATTTCCCTCTTAGCCTTCACTCTGTCCCTGGTGGCTTCATCTACTCCTATGGTTGCAACATTAACTTCCATGATTTAATTCTCCCAATTCTATATCTTTAACCTGGACCTTTCTTCTGAGTTCCAAATACCTACCAGACATCTGTATCTGGATGTATAAGAATCAGTTCATCCATTACACACTCAAAAAATGCTTACTGAGCACCTACCCTGTGCCAAGCACCGTACTAACACTGGAGATGCAGGCGCAAGCAAGGTGGAAATGGTCTCTGCCTTCCCAGAACTATCTAATGGGAAAGGCAGACAGTGAACGCCTAGGAGTAAAAAGTGATGAGTGCAATGATTAGAGAAATGCCTAGGGTTCAGAGAGCACTTTATCTGGTCCCCAGCATTCCCTGAAGGTGTGACTTTGAAGAGCAGTACCTGAATGATAAGGAATTGGGGCAAGGGGAGGTTCCTGGGGAAGAATTTCAAAAATAATGAAGAACTTGTAAAGCTGTAATAGGTAGTTTGGACTTTATCCTAAAGACAATAAGGAGCCACTGAATCTTCTGAAGCAGAGAAATGTGCTGATCAGTTGTGGTGTGAAGAACTGGATGGATTAGAGCCCAAGGGGAACTTCACAGTGCTGGGATATTCATGTCTTAAGTTGGATGGTGAGCCACGAGGCTTTTGTTTCATACTTATGCTTTATACGTTATTCATGTTTTCCTATATTCTTTTGTGAATACCAAATATTTCACAAGCTTGTTTTAAAAATTAATAGATTGGGGAAGGTGAGGTGGCCAGAGAAATGTGAGGAGGTCACTAAAGCAGAAAACAGTGGTGGCCTGAGTTAGGATATGGCCTGGCTCTGTGTCCCCACCCAAATCTCATCTCAAATTGTAATCCCCAGGTGTTGAGGAGGGAAGGACCTGGTGGGAGGTGACTGGATTATGGGGGTTCCCCCATAATCTCATCTGTTCTCGTGATAGTGAGGGAGTTCTCATGAGATGTGATGGCTTAAAAGTGTTTGGCTGTTCCCCCCTTTGCTCTGTCTCTCTCCTGCCACCATGTAAGATGTGCCTTGCTTCCCCTTAGCCTTCCACCATGATTGTAAGTTTCCTGAAGCCTCCCTGGCCATGCAGAACTATGAGTCAATTAAACTTCTTTTTTTATATAAATTACCCAGTCTCAGGTATATCTTCATAGCAGTGTGAAAATGGACTAACACAGATGGTCACAAAGGGTGAAGATTTGGAGATGGTTCTAGAGATACTTAGGAGGTAGAATCGACTGTACTTGGTGATTAATGGAATATGGAGAGGGAGGAATAAAGAACTCCTAAGTTTCTGGATTACTAATTAGATGGATGGTGAAGCCATTGATTGAAATAGAGATCAATGGGAAATGGTGAGTAAAAATAACAAAGTTATTGGAGAACACTCTGGCAGTTTCTTAAAAAGTTAAACATGGCTGGGTGCGGTGGTTCACACCTGTAATCCCAGCACTTCAGGAGGCTGAGGCAGGCAGATCATGAGGTCAAGAGATCGAACCATCCTGGCCAACATAGTGAAACCCCGTCTCTAATAAAAATACAAAAATTAGCTGGGTGTGGTGGTGCACCCTGTAGTCCCAGCTACTCAGGAGGCTGAGGCAGGAGAATCGCTTGAACCTGGGAGGTGGAGGTTGTGGTGAGCCAAGATCATGCCACTGCACTCTAGCCTGGCCACAGAGTGAGACTCCGTCTCAAAAAAAAAAAGAAAAAGTTAAACATAAATTTACCATATGACCCAGCAATGCCACTCTTGGGCATGTACCCAAGAGAAATAAAAACATACGTTCACACAAAAATTTTCATACCAATGTTCATTGCAGCACTGTCCATAATAGCAAAAAACAGGGTAAAATTCCAAATGTCTGTGAACTGGTGAATGGATCAACAAAATGTGGTACATCCATACAATGAAATATGATTTGTCAATAAATGACACATTACAATACGGAAGAATCTCAAAAACATGTTAAGTGAAAGAAGTCAGACAAAAGATTACACGTTGTGTAGTTCTACTAATATAAAATGTCCAGGGCAGGCAAGTCTATACATGGAAATAAAATTACTGGTTGCCTGGGGCTGGGGGTGGAAACAGGGAGTGACTGTAAATGGGCACAAGAAATCTTTTTGGGAGATGGAAATGTTCTAAATTAGATTGCAGTAATGATTTCTCAACTCCGCAACTTTATTCAAAATCATTGAATTGTACACTTAAAATGAGATAATTTGCTAGTATATAAATTGCACTGCAATAAAGCCATTAAAAAATAATCATGTCAGTTTCAGCATGATGAATTTGAGATGTTTAGGAGGCCCTCAGAAGGAGAGGGTTTGGGTAAGCAGGTGGTTATACTACCTGAAGCTTAGGAGAAATTGCTGCACAGGAAATAGAGACTTTTAAGACTCATCCATCAACACAAAGGTTGTAATTATAACCATGAGAGAGAAGGGAATTACGCAGGGAATACAGAAAAAAATGAGAACCGAATCAAGGCCAACTCCAACATTCAAGGAATCCAAAAGAAAAGATAAGCCTATAAAGAAAACTGAGAAGCAGTGAGAGAAACAGAAAGAAAAGCCTGGTGACTATGAATTGACAGAAGCCAAGGGAGGAGGATATTTGGGGAGGTTAAAGTGGCAAGTGATACTTAATGAGAAGGATCAAAGAGAAAAAAAGCATGGTAGAAAAATCCAGCTGGTTATAGGGGAGCCCAATAACATTGCTGGGCATAGCCCCAGGGGCTGCAAGTCCTCAGGGTCAAGGCCATACCCAGCACAGCCTGGCAGGGAGAGTGAAGTGCTGATGGAGGGTGTGAAGCTGGATTGAAGAGCTGAAAGAGTGCAGAAGATTCAGAATTTTTTGCATAAGGCAATGAGGGGATACAAAGAGCCAGTGGATAGAGTTCTGGGATGGGGATGAAGAAGCCACAGAGGGCAAAGCCTTCATGACTTGAGAACAAATGGCCAGAACTACAGACTCCAACAGTGGGCATTCATGGCCCTCAAAGATGTGCCTCTGCTTGCTTCTCCAGGCTTCTTACTGTGTAACCCCACCTTGTAAAATTCAGTTATCCAGCCATATGGAACTGTTCATAGTTTCCCAAACATGACTTTCTCTTTCACACCTCTTTCTATTTTCCCACACAGCTTCCTGTGCAAAGAATGTTCTACAAACTAGCCCTCCCCTCTTCCCACACACTCCTGAACCCAACTCAATGCTCACTGTTATCATTCTTCATTTCCTGGAACATTCCTGCTCATATTTCAACATGGATCAAAATGAACAACTTCCTGGAAGCAGCTTCTGCTGGCCCGTCCCACATGTAGAATGGGCTACTCCCTTCATTATGACCCTACTGTAGACTTCCATTAGTGCACTGGTAATGTCTTACACATTTCATTTATTTCCACGTCTTCTTCTTCTAGGGCATGGAGAGCATTTCAATGGTGTTTTTATTCATAGTAACTGACCGACAGTAAATACCTAACTAAATAAATGTTAGTAGATGATTCCTCCACCCAGCTACCATGTGGTATGTACCTCTTTTGCCTTTTTGGGCTGTTTGTGGCCAGGATGCTGGGCTCCACTTTGGTAAAGGTAGACCAGATGGCTATCAGTAGCCATGGTCCAGAATGTTTTGTCCACACCTGAGACCATTTCTCAGGTTCTCAAAGCCCGCTGCCACTTCTAAGCTTTTCAAATTAAACACAGTTCACCCAGTTAAATCCAAATTTCAGATAAACAATGAATGATTAATGGTTTTGTTTTTTACTTTTTTTTTTTTTTTTTTGAGATGGGGGTCTTGCTATGTTTCCCAACCTGATCTCAAACTCCTAGCCACAAGTGATCCTCTCTTTGGCCTCCCCAGTGACTGGGATTACAACCAAGAGCCACCAAACCTGGCTTGAATCATGTTTTAGTGTAAGTATGTTCCTTTCAAGACATCTTCCCTTCAATAGTTTAGGAATATTTCTTTCAACAGTTTATCCCATCTTGATAGGTAGACAGCTTAGATAGAGAATAGGTAGATAAGATAGATAGATTAGATAGATAGATAGATAGATAGATAGATAGATAGATAGATAGATAGATAGATAGGAAGGACAGACAGACAGGCATCCTTAAAATAACTATTTGTCATTTATCTGAAATTCAGATTTAACTGTATTTGTCATTTATCTGAAATTCAGATTTAACTGGGCATTCTGTATTTCTATTTGCTAAATCTGGCAACCCTATGTCCCACCAGGGGCAAGTGACTTCCTTCTAATGCTGACATCCCTGGAACCTTGAGATGCCCACCTGGCTGGGGCTGTGGTGCCACCCTAGCGTGCTTCCTGAAAGTTGGGCTGGCCAACCAAGAAAAAACACAAGATGGGCCAAAGCCCTGTGGTGGTCATGCTGAGGTCAGTCCTCTCAGCTGTGTGGGGCTCTCCCACTCCTCCCCATGCTGCCAACGTTTTAACAGACCTTCCATTGAATAACTTTGTTTAGTTCTTACATAGCCCCCTCTCTCTTCTATGCTCAGATGTGAATCCACAGGAGCTAGGCAAGAGAGAAAACCTGAAAAACTACAACTACAACATGCTTAGAACTGTCTACTTAGATCATACCCTTAAAACATAAAAACAACAGAATTTTTTTTATTATAAAAAGAACTCTTTGCATCTCCATCTCCACTGGGGGCAGGGATCAGTCCATGCTCGTGACCTCGTGAGGGTCTCTTCTTTCCTAGAAGGCCCTTGGCTCTCCCAGGCAAATAGATTCCAGGTATTCTACCCTCTCAGTCCCCTACCACAAGCTACACGTGCCAGGCAGTAACAGAAAAGCACACAGAGGGCAATTTATCCCATGCCTACTTCATTCTCCCAGATCCACGATTCCGTTAGCTAAAAAATAGAATAAATCTGTCCATTGAGATTGACATGAAGGACTGACAAATGAGAACTTCTCCCCTCGTTAGACACACACATGAGGGAGGAGAACAGGAGGAAGGGAAGGAGGAGGGAGTCTGTTACTGGACAAAATCGCATGAAATGATAGTTCTTTCTATAGACAGGAAAAGATCTTGGCAGCTGTGAGTTCCTAAAATCAGACCTGAGGAACTGGGGTAAGAATGGGGGTGGGGGTGGCAAGAAAGGGAGAATCTTATGCGTTATTGTATTAGTTCGTTTTCACACTGCTGATAAAGACATACCTGAAACTGGGAACAAAAGAGGTTTAGCTGGATTAAAGTTCCACTTGGCTGGGGAGGCCTCAGAATCATGGTGGTAGGCAAAAGGCACTTCTTACATGGCAGCAGTAAGAGTAAAATGAGAAAGAAGCAAAAGCAGAAACCCCTGATAAACCCATCAGATCACGAGAGTAGCAGGGGAAAGACCGGCCCCCATGATTCAATTACCTCCCCCAGGTACCTCCCACAACACGTAGGAATTCTGGGAGACACAATTCAAGCTGAGATTTGGGTGAGGACACAGTCAAACCATATCATTCCACCCCTGGCCCCTCCAAATCTCATGTCCTCACATTTCAAAACCAATCATGCCTTCTCAACAGTCCCCCAAAGTTTTAACTCATTTCAGCATTAACCCAAAAGTCCACAGTCTAAAAGTCTCATCGGAGACAAGGCAAGTCCCTTCCGCCTATCAGCCTGTAAAATCAAAAGCAAGCTAGTTACTTCCTAGATACAATAGGGGTACAGGTATTGGGTAAATACAGCCATTCCAAATGGGAGAAATTGGCCAAAACAAAGGGGTTACAGGGCCCATGCAAGTCTAAAATCCAAAGGGGCAGTCAAACTTTAAAGCTCCAAAATGATCTCCTTTGAATCCAGGTTACACTGATGCAAAAGGTGGGTTCCCATGGTCTTGGGCAGATCTGCCCCTGTGGCTTTGCAGGGTACAGCCTCCCTCCTGGCTGCTTTCATGGGCTGGTATTGAGTGTCTGCGGCTTTCCAAGCAGATGGCACAAACTGCCAGTGGATCTACCATTCTGGGGTCTGGAGGACATTGGCCTTCCTCTCACAGCTCCACTAGGCAGTGCCCCAGTAGGGACTCTGTGTTGGGTCTCCAACCCGACATTTCCCTTCCACACTGCCCTAGCAGAGGTTCTCCA
The DNA here is from genome assembly GCF_029281585.2 of Gorilla gorilla gorilla. NCBI lineage: Eukaryota > Metazoa > Chordata > Mammalia > Primates > Hominidae > Gorilla > Gorilla gorilla. The sequence continues at coordinate 47,076,982 of NC_073224.2, read as the reverse complement.
TGAGGGCCCTGCCCTGCAGAAAACTTTTGCTTGGGCATCCAGGCATTTCCATACATCTTCTGAAATCTAGGCAGAGGTTCCCAAACTTCAATTCTTGATTTCTGGGCACCATGTGGAAGGCTCAACACCACGCGGAAGCTTCCAAGGCTTGGGGCTTCCACCCTCTGAAGCGAAAGCCTGAGCTCTAGGCTAGCTCCTTTCAGGCTCCTTTCAGCTGAGACACAGGGCACCAAGTCCCTAGCCTGCGCATAGCACAGGGACCCTGGGCCCGCCCAAGAAACCACTTTTTCCTCCTGGGCTCCAGGCCTGTGATGGGAGGGGCTGCCATGAAGGTCTCTGACATGGCCTGGAGACATTTTCCTCATGGTTTTGGGGATTAACATTTGGCTCCTTGCTACGTATGCAAATTTCTGCAGCTGGCTTGAATTTCTCCTCAAAAAATGTGTTTTTCTTTTTTACATCATCAGGCTGCAAATTTTCTGAACTTTTATGCTAGTTTTCCCTTTTAACATGGAATGCTTTTAACAGAACCCAAGTCACCTCTTGAATGCTTTGCTGCTTAGAAATTTCTTCTGCCAGATACCCTAAAAAACCTCTCTCAAGTTCAAAGTTCTACAAATCTCTAGGGCAGAGGCAAATGCCGACAGTCTCTTTGCTAACACATAACAACAGTTACCTCTGCTCCGGTTCCCAACAAGTTCCTCATCTCTATCTGAGATTACCTCAGTCTGGACCTTATTGTTCATATCACTATCAGCATTTTTGTCAAAGCTATTCAACAAGCCTCTAGGAGGTTCTAAACTTTCCCACATTTTCCTGTCTTCTTCTGAGCCCTCCAAACTGTTCCAACCTCTGCCTGTTACCCAGTTCCAAAGTCACTTCCACATTTTCAGATAACTTTCAGCAACAGCCCACTCTACTGGTACCAATTTACCGTATTAGTTCATTTTAACACTGCTGATAAAGACATACCCGAAACCAGGAACAAAGAGAGTTTTAATTGGACTTACAGTTCCACATGGCTGGGGAGGCCTCAGAATCATGGCGGGAGGTGAAAGGCACTTCTTACATGGCAGTAGCAAGAGAGAAATGAGGAAGAAGCAAAAGTGGAAACCCCTGATAAACCCATCAGATCTCGTGAGACTTATTCACTATCAAGAGAATAGCACAGGAAAGACCAGCCTCCATGATTCAATTACCTCCCCCTGGGTCCCTCTCACAACATGTGGAAATTGTGGGAGATATAATTCAAGTTGAGATTTGGGTGGCGACACAGCCAGACCCTATCAATTCTCATATAATGCTAAGATCCTCTCCTGTTTCAACGTTGCAGTGTTATTCTCGCAGGAAAGGCAGAACCTCTGAACACAGTGTTTACCTACTTTTTACTCTGAGGTTTGCCCAACAAGATTTCATTTTTAAATGGGAGCACTTGCTTAACAAAGCTACTAAATAGTCATGAAAAGCACTACAGCTGCCACCTTCTAAATGACAGGTGTTTCTTTCATGATCAACGTTTTATGCCAAATGCAAGGAACTCCCCCTCTGGCTGCCCCTCCTCACATTTTTGCCATCTCCTATCAGTCTCCCCAGATCTGGCCCATCCTTCACAGTCTCATTCTTGTTCATTCAGCCCCTATGTTCTTCTCACTCTGTTGCTTGTGCTTGATTCCATTTATTCTGGTGGGAATGATCAAATCAGAGAGAATTCCTGGCTGGGCTCTAATACTCACCTCCAGCAGTGAAAAGCCCATTCTGTGCAGGTAGGCTCCCAGGTATCCGCTGAAAGCCTGCTCTGGAATGGGAATGGTCAGTGTATTACAAAGGAGGGTGCAAGGAGTGGAGTGAACTGTTCGCTGTTTTTCTATGGAACTTTAATTCAATCACGGAATACTTGACTTGAAACAAATGCTAGCTGAAACAGTTGTATTTCATTTTGTCTTTATTATTTTTTAAAACTTTGTTGACTACCCCAGAAAGAAGATTTGGGGGATGGGATCTGTTCTGACCAGAATGCTGAATCCCAGTGATTTCCCCAGATTAAACCAGGCTCCAGGAAGACAGCAATTTTCTCATTGCTGCAGTATCTCAAAAACACTAAAACAGCAAGTTTATTGAATGCCTATTTTGGAGCAAGGCTAGTGGGAAATGGAAAGAGACAAAGATGAAAAAGACATAATCTATGTCCTCCAGGAGTTTACAAGCTAATGAGAGAACCAGCCATGTAAATATGGACACAAAGTGGATTACATGTTTATTATATAATATGGTCAAAGTGTGGTCCCCATGGGTCTCTGAGACCCTCTTGAAGGGTTGAAAGGTCAAAACAATTTTCATAATTATACTAAAACATTACCTGACTTTTCCAGAGGCTACAGGATGTATGCTAATGCCACTTCCCTGAATGCTAATGGAATGTATGCTTATGTATTCTTGAGCTTTAGAAAAAAATCCTCAGTCTTAATTTCTAATGCATAAATTGCAATAGCAATATCAATAGGTAAAACCTACACAGGCAAAAGTTCTTTGAGGTCCTTGGAAATTATTGAGAGTATACAAGGGTCCTGAGACCAAAAATTTGAGAACTGGTAAGATTTAATGCATCAACTACCATTACACAGTGTCCTTATTTCTCATCAATGCATTTTATAGAGCAATTATTTTATCTATCCCATGAAAATCACTTTATTGGATGCTTTTGCCATATCTTTATTTTCTAGCATCGTAGCTATTAGGTCATCTAATTATTAATCTGTTTGTGTCTTTGGGTTTAAATGTGTCTTTTGAGGCCACACAATGTTGGACTTCATTTTTTAATGGAGCCAACAATCAGCAATTGTTAATGCATTTGCTTTGTGTTCTATTACTCTGCAGTTTATCTTACTCATTGTTATTTTTGCTTTCTTTAAATTTATGTTTTCTTAATGAACTTTAAAATTCTTTATTTATTTTTTATGTCAGACAGTAAACATCACTAGTCTGCCCATCTTTCTATCATTTCAGCATCATCGTATTTCCAAATAACTTTTCATTGTTTCCTATAATTTTACTATTAATAGTATAGGATTAAGAAAATAAACCTTATCTGGGTTCTGGCTGGCACTTCCTTCCCTCTAGGGATGAAAATGGAGTGTAGTCTGTAATATATCCTGGTATCATAAATATATTTATAAAATTATACAAATGTAGCTTGCAGTTCTAAAGGCATGTAATCTAATTTTTACTTGAATTTTATCTTTTTTCTCTTTTTGTCCTTCATAGACCTCGAGCTCTGTCTAGCCCTCAACTGTTCTCAAATCTCCATTGTTTTCTACAAGTGACCCTCACAGCTGTGGGCCTTTGTTGACAAATTGTTTCATCTCCTCTGGGTCTTAAATTATTTTCTCTTACTCTAAAGTGAAAATTTGATGAATGTTTCCAGATACTGCACTTGGAATCATAACTTAATTTCCCTTAACCTTGTGTAAATTCTGTCCCCCCACTACTCCCAACTCCTATCCCTCCTCCAAAGCACTGATACTTATTATCACATTTAAATTTTTTCCCTGCTCTACTGATAACTTACAGAATGCAGGACTGCATTGTGATGGGGTAATTGCCATGAGTTGATTGGTTGGTTTTGAGTTGAAAAACTTAACAATGATACATCTTAAATTCTTTCTTTGAGGATTATTCCTTAATGAATTCATGCTACGGACATACTGAGGTGGTTATTTTTATATTTCCCTGATAATAAATTCTAAATTGCTAAGGGTTTCTCACCACCCTCGTCCTTTTACTGTTACTAGATCTATTTTTAGCTGGTGTGGGCGTCCCCAGCTAGTTTCACTTGCCCAATGCTAGTTCTTTTTTCTTCTACATCAGGTCGCCTCTTCCTAGCATCTTCTCCATGTTTCTTGTTGCTCTACAGCATTTACAAGACCCAGTTTAATAGTTTAGTGCCTTTTTTGTCACTCATTATTTCTTCTTTGTTCTCTGTTAAAGTAATAAGTGTACGATCCATTGCACTTGCCTTAGAGTCTTGAACCAGTCTTGGATTTCCCGCCATCTGGGTTCTGGCTGGCTTGCAATTTCTCCTTTGATGTTGTAATACTTTTTCATTGAACTTGAGTGTGGGGCTTATAGAGCTTCTTTGCTTTCATTATTTTTTCCCAAAATGTGCACATTTTTTTTCTTAAGCTTATTTTGCTGTTTTGTGCTGTTATTTTTAATTGCTTCCCACTGGGTGGGGGGGTGGGGGGACTGAGAGTGAGATTTGGCTTGAGTTTGGCTCTCTTTGCTATTACTCACATTTCCCCCCCAGAAGCCCTACATGCACTCCTCTCTCTCTGTCTTTGACAAATTACTTTTGAAAGATCATTGATCCCTGGCGTAAATGGTGTTAAGAGTAAGATGGACTCGGGTAGGGATGCTCAGGAATCCAGTCCTGTACAGTCATGAGCTTGGCCATCTGGAAGTCTCCTCTTGCTCAATGAAATGGAGTAAACATTGTCCATTATGAAATCCACCACACAGGCTGCCAGGGACGAATGGGATCCCACCCAAAGCCAATCGCTGCTCTGACAGGGAAATTGGCTAGCACTGCCTGAGACTACTCCAGCCTCCCCCGTCCCTGATGTCACAATTCAGAGGCTGCTGCCTGCTTAGGAGGTTGTAGAAAGCTCTGTAGGTTCTCTCTGTGTGTCCTACAGGAGTCTTCAGGCCAGCTCCCTGTCGGATGGCTTTTATGAAAAAATATCTCCTCCCCATTCTGGGGCTCTTCATGGCCTACTACTACTATTCTGCAAACGAGGAATTCAGACCAGGTAAGTACCCATGCATCTCATTTTGGAGGAATAGGTTTAAAAAACACAGGGGTGCTTGAGTGTTCCTGAGGACCAAGATGTGTTCTTGATCCTCAAAGTTGGTGAAAATGAGGGAACCCTGAGGTAAGATGGTATTTTTGTGTCCTCCAGCTACAGGCTGTGGACAGGGGGGACTGTGTAGGAAGGGTAATCGTGTAGCCAAAATCTAGCCAAATAGGCCATGCTTTATTTGGCACCCTTAATGGAAAGCAGTTTCAAATCTTCTACAAAAATGAGAGTAATACCCAAATTCACAACTCAGCAGCTAATTGGGCTCTATGAAGAGACTGATAAGTGGGAGGCAAAAAAAAAAAAAAAAAAAAAAAAAAAAACTGGAGATGATGACTACATAGAAGTGAGGGAAAATCCCTGGAATTTCTATGAACACATGTGTTTTGATTCCTTGTTAAATGTACTTTCAATTGAGCAAAATTGAAAGAGTCCAGAAATGTCTGGAACTCCAGCATTTTAGCTGAACCATGACTTTTCTGGCTTCATCCTATGATCTCTTTCCATGGAGGTTTTTAGAAATGACAGTAGGGAGGCTGTCAGCCCAAACCTCCCACTTCAGAGCATGTTTATGAAAGACCTGGCCTGTTCCCACAGTGATTTACGGAGTTTGTGACAAACTGATCTGGGCTCATAACCTTTCAGTTACAAATTGCGATAAGCATGCCTATATCCAGAGAGGGAGAAGGAATTTTGCTGCCAACTTGGGTATGGTCCTCACTTCCTTTTGGGGTTCCCCAGAGATGCTCCAAGGAAAGAAAGTGATTGTCACAGGGGCCAGCAAAGGGATCGGAAGAGAGATGGCTTATCATCTGGCGAAGATGGGAGCCCATGTGGTGGTGACAGCGAGGTCAAAAGAAACTCTACAGAAGGTGAGGGTTCTATGCCCGCAGATACATGTACCGTCACATGCTCAGATGTGTTCTTATATATGCTCACACATACACAGAAGCTAGCATATCGCAGATCCATATACAGAGGCACATGCACACACACAGACACTTAATTTTGCACTCTCATATATAGATTCAAACACCAAAAAACCCACAGGAATATAAAAGTATGCATTTAAGCATTCATTCATGTGTGTGTGTGTAATATATTCTGCAACAGAGTCCTTGAGTTATATATGCTCACAGACATGCCTAGTCACACACATTTACACATGGAACTACAGATACATACGGATGTTTTCAAAAACTGAAATCCCAGTACCTGCTCATGAATACATATCCTCATACCCATGCAGACTCCCAGACACATGCCATCTCATGGACTCACAAACCCAAGGATGTACAAACATTCACAAACCTAGAGCTACCCACACAGTAACCAGCATCTACACTCATAATGCCCTCAGAAATGCCTATTCACAGAAGCCATGAGCATAAATCATGAACTTAAACCCCAGCACTGGGATGATTTATCCATTTGAACCCCACCATGTTCCAGAAAATATTTCAGACAGAGGACGATGATCATGAGGGTTATATTAGGCAACACACACACAAACATACTTACCATTTCTTACCTAAACAGGGCTGTGAGCAATCTCTCATTTAAGCCCCCCATTACTTCAGAGACCACCCCCCAAAAATCTGCAGCTAAGACTGATGCCATTTCTGCTGTATCACCGCAGGTGGTATCCCACTGCCTGGAGCTTGGAGCAGCCTCAGCACACTACATTGCTGGCACCATGGAAGACATGACCTTCGCAGAGCAATTTGTTGCCCAAGCAGGAAAGCTCATGGGTGAGGCTGTTTCTCTTACCTCCTCCTCTGAACTTTGCCCTTGGGGTCACCAAAGAGCTTTTGGGAGGAGAATGGGAAAGGTATCAACCCCAGATGATTTCTTAATATAGCCATCTCTTGCAGGAGGACTAGACATGCTCATTCTCAACCACATCACCAACACTTCTTTGAATCTTTTTCATGATGATATTCACCATGTGCGCAAAAGCATGGAAGTCAACTTCCTCAGTTACGTGGTCCTGACCGTAGCTGCCTTGCCCATGCTGAAGCAGAGCAATGGAAGCATTGTTGTCGTCTCCTCTCTGGCTGGTAAGTGGGACAGGGACATATGTGGAAGGTAGAAGAAAAAAAAAATGCCAGGGATGATGCTAGGCTCTGAAGTAGACATAAATTTTTATCAGTTTCCATGCAGAGAAGTAATGAGGGATTGGTCAAGGTAGTTGGGCTACAAAATTCTTTTAAGTAACAGAGAAAAAGCAGTAGCTCTGAGTGCTCATTGGAAGACTGAATTGTTTTCTACAAAGTAAGGTCAAAGGGACTTGAGGGGCTGCTGGAGGTACAGCCTGTCCTGGTCCTAAGGGAGAGACCTAGTTACAATATTAACTTGAAGTTGAAATGTTCATAGTAATATTAAACAAAAGCTGATTAACAGCTTACTCATATGCATGAATGGGCAGATGTACTGATAAGAGACTTGTAGGGGGGTGATTTGTGGACTCAATGAGAGGCACACATCCTGAGTAAAGGAGACACTGTTACAAACTAGTGACACCATAAAAAATGAAGGATTGGTCAAGGTAGATGGGCTACAAAATTCTTTTAAGTAACAGAGAAAAAGCAGTAGTTCAGAGTGCCTATTGGAAGCCTGAATTGTTTTCTACAAAGGAAGGTCGAAGGGACTTGAGAGGCTGCTGGAGGTACAGCCTGTCCTGGTCCTAAGTGAGAGACCTAGTCACAATGGATAAAAAGGACTTTGCTTCCTCCATGACCAAAAGGTTGGTGAAGTTATGTAAATGTGAAGGTACAACTGAGAAGTGAACTGTTTTAACAACACACAGTTGTCTGATAAGTGGGCTAAGCTAAAGCTAAATAAAATGAACAACAAGAAAAAAAAAAAGATGAACAGACCTGCCTATAGTGGGTGTATTCTCCAAAATCTGAACATGTTAACATGAAAAGATCAATTTAAACAACCAGCTGGGTAGGGAGGAAATGTGTCCAGAGAAATGGTCATGAAAAGGTATCTGTGTGATCAAGAGAGGTCCCTAGTGTTCTGGATGGTGGTAGCATCAGAAGCCATCACCAGTAAAAAAACAGTGAGTTCCCAGCTCGGGACATTTCTAGGCCCATTTTTATCATAGATCCAGGAGACAAGTTCCACACATCTTTGTTGATTAGTCAGTTAGAAGGATGTGGCTGGAAAGTGCAAACACCAGGATCAAAATCCGCCATCTAAATGTTGTTCCTGGCAAAATAAAAACAAATAACCTAGAGGACTCTGTAAACTGTTAAGCACTTCACAAACATTCTTATTGAAACTAATAGCACCATCTGTATTGTAAAGAGTTCTCCTTTCTGGCCCAGGGAAGGCCTGCATAGTGATTGGATAAAGGGGCAGTGTGTCTGTGCTACCCGCCAAACAGAGTGATTGATATGCATCCCGGTGCTTCCCAGACAACACACACTCCCCACCCCTCCCCAGACACAGACTCTCTCTGGGCTGGAAGAAAGGGAGAGCTTCCAGATGCATACTGAGTGGGAGGGTGCTGGGCACATCCCCAATCCATCCCAGGGCATTGGACAAAATCCTCACATCAGTCATGATGTAGGTGGCTTTAATGATTTCAGTTGATTAAATAATACATTCACTCTAGGCAAAGGATGTATTTCACCTTTGACGAACGTAACTTTCTAGAATGTACCCATGATCTAAATGTCCTCAGAAGGACTAAGAATTACTGTTGAGCCCAAGGACGTGATGAAATTCTGATAATCTCTGTTTCCCCATATCTCCTACACTTATCAAATGACACGTGGTAATTTCCATGAACTCTGGGAGGTAGGAAATCTAGTTGGATGAGTATCTTTGGTGTTTATTGCTTGTGTAGCCAAAAGATTCCAGCTTTTTTGCCTTGAAACCTGTCTATGAACTTGCAAAGTACAGACACATTGCTGTCTTGCCGCAACTGAAGAATATTCTCTGCTTTATGATGTATTCTTTTAATCAGTCAGTAAACATGTTCATTAATCCTTCCTCTTTAAAATCTAAACTCTATAAATATGGGATGCTAAACATCAAGTTGATCTTAAGGTCAGCCAAACAGTACTGGGATGGAGTTTTAATCATTTCTTCTAGGGAATACATTAAGTTGTTTATTGAGTTTCAGTGATAAAGAATTGTTTTTTCTCCACAATGCATTTCTGGGTATTGCATTACATGGGAATACTATACTTCTAATATGTTCCTTAAAGGCTTGGTTACCTCTGTCGCATTAACAGAGACAATACTGCTGCTTCTGGGAACCTCCTTGTAGTCCACATCTATCCACTATTCACCACCTTTTCTTGGCACCTATTGAGCAAGTTTCTTGTATGTGTAACATCCCGTTACATTGATTAGCCTCCTCTCCTTTCACCACTTGCTAGTTAGGATGTTAAGTTCAGCTACTGTAACGAAGACCCGAATTTACAATGGCTTAAGCAAATGTAAATTTATTTATCTCACACAAAACACACTGGATAGGCAGTCCAGGGATGATATGGTAGTTCTGTCCTATGAGGCTGTCCAGAAGGCCTTCTATCTCAGAACCACCATTCCTAGAGTGCTTGTTTACATCTGCATGTCCAAGATGGCTCATTGGCATGTCTGAATTCTAACTCAAGAAAATGAAAAAAGGATACCACCTGGAAGGTGTACACTTTTCTTCTGCCACAGCTGGCTGCTATTGTTATCTTTATTCAAAGGGAACATGTGTCCAACTAAAAATCAGAAGTTCTATTTCTGTAAAAGACACTGACATTGATAAACAACTAGCAATCTCTCCCACATCACCCATGCTAAAAAACACATAAGACTAGAAAAAAGTATGCCCTCCAGGCCATCCCACATGTGAACCACACACACATACACACACACACACACACACACACACACACACGATTCATTCCCTCTCACATTCAAGGTCCATCACAAAAAACAAAGTCCTTCCATCCGGCAGTGCGTGCAGGGGACAGTGGGGTAGGAGAAAGAATGGAAAGAGAATACCTAAACAGCATTTGTGAAACAAACCAAAGTAGAAATATTAATACTTGAATTTGACTAAAAAAAATCTCTGGAGTGGGCAGAGAACATTTGAAAACATCTGGAAAAAAGTTTATCTGACATTAGTCAAAATAGGTCATCTTAGGTTCAATATTAGAAAAGTAAAGTTGGTTTCATTTTCGGGCTCTGGGCTTGGTGAATCCCATCACTGTGGCGTGTGTCATCAGTTGCACACATGGCAGCTAGAACTGAGCATCTAAGGCCATTTCTCCACCTGCTTTATGCCCCTGAGAGGAATCACGGACAAACCCTGTCTTCCTCTGCTCCTTTCTCCTCTCAAAATCTACTTAGCCCCCTACCTCCTATGAAGTCTTTTTCAGAACTCACCAGAGCCATTTCAATGTTTCTTCTTTGTCTTTATCTACTACATTTTGGTAAGTTAACTTTAGAAATCCAACTTCCTCATCATTTCTGTTTTTTGGGTTTATTGGTAATCCAAATACTACTAATACTACTCATAACTACTAATAACACAAATGTTAAACATACTCGGCAAGCATACGTGTAGGGATAGTAATCCTTCTGGATCAAGGAAAATGCAAGGTATATTTTGAAGTGAAATTGGACATCATAAAAGACTCAGTTGCTTTAAATATTCAAAATGAAAATAGATCAGAAGGAATAAAAGAACCTTGTCAATAAGGTTCTTTGAATCAGACTTCTCTTGAGAAGCTCCATAAGTGTCTCCAGTTAACTATTCACTTTTCTCCAAGTAAATCTTCTTAAAAAATCAACTTTCCCTATATATAGATAGTCTTATTCAAATGTATTCCTTTCCTGTTTTACTCATTTGCAGCATTGTTTCATACTGTTTTTTAATGTACGTGTGCAGTCTTTCAGGCACTTTGAGTTGAGTTGACTAGCCAGGGGCAAACATTCATAAGACAGTGCTTTGTGGGAAAACTCAAACCAACAGATGAAGTCACTTGCTGGATCTTAACCTATTTGTCAGTGGAGGTCGGCCTGTGTGGTCTAAATCTATTTCAAAAATTCAACATTATGAAGCGGGGGGGAAAAAACAGGTTTTTCAACTACACATATCAACTAACAGGACTTGGAAGACCTATAATGATGTTTTGCATAGACAAGGATATACAGATGTTAATGTCATCCCCGCCTTCAGTTCTGGCATACCCACTCCTTCCTGAAAGGTGGGCCAATGTTTCAATGTATAGCTGTGCCTCAGGTTATTGGGGGTGTGGGGAACCCAAATTCCAGATTATGAACGGGCCTCAGAACCAGAGTGGAAAGGGGCAATTTATCCCTTGCCACAGTTGTTCTCATTTTTCTAAGAAAAGATGCCTCTTTACCCTTAAATCCAATTACCTCAGAAATAATCTTCAGGAACCCGGATTTCTGAGGTGAGTGGAAGTGTTTATCCATGTGAACGTAAGCATTTACATGAGGGATGGGGAGTGGCGACGGCTGCACAGGGTTGAGCTGTGTGTTGGGGGGATGGGTGGAAGTATGCAGAAGTGAGGTATGTGTTTATGTAGACATGTCATCCATAGGGCCTATAAGAATGCCAAGAAGGAGATCAGAGTAAAATCAGCAACCTGGGCATAAAAATTCCAGAAAATTTATTCTATAAAATATAATCATTGTTGTCTAAATTTAAGAGATTGTGTTTGGGCAACACTGTGAGGATTGAGACAGAATCTGCTAGGAATTCAGTCCTGCATCGGCCCCAAAAAGAAAGGAGTGGGGGAAATTTGAAAGGGAGGAAGACTCTTTGATGAAGACAGTGACAATTTAGTGCAGGTTGAGAATAATATAATGCTACCCGTAATCATTGTTGCTTCATGTTCTCTTCTGGAAAGGCTAGGCTGAACTTAGGTAGTCGAGGTTACTTATCCCTGCTAGACCACAGGTTTCATTCAAGTGCACTTGTGGATGGAAATAGCAAGGTTCTACCATCATTTGTATCTTTACGTTTCCTTACCAAGGAGTTTGAGAAGGCTTACAACAAATATATTCTATTTGGAAAAACACAAATAGAAAACTAGGTCTTAAGAAAAGGAGAATATAAATGTGCCCAAATTAGACTCAGTATAGGTCCTGTGCTTAAGCTTCAATATTGGCACTTGAATTTCTTAACAATAAGAAAAAGAAAAGAAAAAGGACAAGATCAGTATACAGCCAGCACTCTGCATGCCTGGGTTCTACATCTGTGGATTCAACCAAATGTGGATCAAAAAAAAATGGGGGGAAATAAATTAACAGAGTTCTAATAAGCAAAACTTGAATTTGCTACATACTGGGTACTATGTTGAATTCACAGAAATGATATAAGGCATAGGCACCAAATTAGGTATTATAAGTAATCTAAAGATGATTTAAAGTATACAGGAGGATGTGCATAGGTAATATGCAAATACTACATCATTTTATATATGAGGGACTTGAGTATCTATGGATTTGGGTATCCACAGAAGATCCTGGAACCAATCCCCCTTTGAATACTGAGAGATGACTGTACTCACAGTAGGAAAAATGCATGATTCTTATATTCATTTAATTGTTTATTTTTGTGTATTTTTTAAAGTCTAGGTCTTTATTTGTCATTTTGTCTAAGGTAATTTGGAAATATGTACCAGAAGCCTTAAGAATGTTTCCTTTGGCCAGGCGCAGTGGTTTACGCCTGTAATCCCAGCACTTTGGGAGGCCAAGGCAGACGGATCACGAGGTCAGGCATTTGAGACCAGCCTGGCCAAGATGGCAAAACCCCGTCTCTACCAAAAATACAAAAATTAGCTGGGCGAGGTGGTGGGTGCCTGTAGTCCCAGCTACTTGGGAGGCTGAGGCAGGAGAATCGCTTGAACCTGGGAGGTGGAGGTTGCAGTGAGCCGAGATCGCACCACTGCACTCCAGGCTGGGGCAATATAGTGAAACTCCATCTCAAAAAAAAAGAATGTTTCCTTTATTTCACCCAGTCTAAGTGCAAGAATATATCAAGGAAATAGCTATTAAATTAGTCACAGATTTAGGTACAAAAACATTTGTTGTAGGATTTTTTAAATTGCAAAACATTGGAAGTAACCTAAATGTCAGGCAGTAGGAAAATAACTAGTTGTACTATATATATATATATTTATATCTGTATCCGTATCCATAGCTATATCTATATCTCTGGAAGGACATTTTCCAAAATATTAGCATGATTATATCTAAACTACAGAACAATGAATGATTTTAGTTTTTAGCTTCATATTTTTCTTCATTTTCCAAATTCTCATTGTGTGTGTATGCATGCATGTGCAACTTTTATAATCATAGAAACATTTCAATAAGTTGTTGGGTGTGTTGTTTTTTCCATTGCTTTGTGCCTCTTTTCATAACCTTTTATGAGAAATTCATTTCAGAAATTATTTGCTTCTTGCTGTGCTTCCTTCTTTTAAATATAATCATATACACACACCCTCAATTTCTTCAATGGAGTGGTTCCAGGACCTCCCACAGATACCAAAATCCATGGATGCTCAAGTCCCTTGTATGAAATGGCATAGTATCTGCATATAACTTAGGCACATCCTCCTGGATACTTTAAATCCTCTCTAGATGACTTATAATACCTAATACAATGTAAATGCTGTGTAAATAGCTGTTATATTGTATTATTTAAGGAATAATGACAAGATTTTAAAAGTGTGTACGTGTTCAATACAGACACAAAATTATTTCCTGAATATTTTCAACCCATGGTTGGTTAAATCCAAAGACGCAAAATCCATGGATACAGAGGGCTGCCAGTATTGATTTCCATAAGTAGAAGTTTGCTTAAGTACTTCAAGAGGAATGGTCAGGGAGAGAGAGCATAACTTCAGGTCTGAGAAGTTTATTCTATAAACAAACTTGAACAAGTGCTTCCCAAATATAGTCATTCATTCATTCATTCAAAAAATATGCATGAGGGTCAACTCTGTGTCAGGCACTATGCCAGATGCCAAGGCTATGGCAGGGAGCAAGAAGGCCAAGGCAAGATACCTGTTGTGCACCCACATTTTAGTGTAAGCCAAGTTGTTACTGTATTGTTTATAGTTGTAAAAACAAACAAACAAACAAAAACTAGAAACAACCTAAGTAGCAACAAACATAAAACAAACACTCTAAGGGATAAAAATCATGTTACAGATCTATTGGAAGGGTTTTTATTTCTTGGTATACAAAATAGCAGTATGTTTTACAACCGCTTGCCTCTGAAAGCTGTTGAAATACAGCATTTTACCCACAGTGACTAGGCTGTGCTCTCCTTAAAGGCAGGCACATTGTTCATTCATCTCTGATTCCCTGGAGCTAACAAATTTTGCAAATAATCAACACATTCTTCTTGAATGAACAAATGATAAAATGGCTTGCTAGTACCTGGATTTCTGGCTTCATGTCTTTCCTTAAACTGTGTTGGAGACTCACAGTCATATTTTCCCTCCATATTTCCTTTCTGTTTCTAGGCCTTCGTGTCAGGGCTTCTTAATAAGGATACTATTGGCCTTTGGTGAGGGACAATTCTTCATTGTGTGGGACTGTCTGATGCATTGTCGAGCATTTTTTAGCATCCTTGGCTCTGAATAATTCAATCTAAAAGCCACTCATAGAGGCCAAGCAAGATAGGCATCTTCACGGGGGAGGAAGGTGGCAGCACAGATTGAAAAACTTGAGCAGGATGGGACAGGTTTGTGTCACAGAGCAGGTTTGGGACATCAGAGACTGAGTGAGATGAGGATGGCATCCTCACATGGGGCAGCAGTGGTGGCCTAGTGTGAAGTTTCAGAGCCTAAGTGGGCCAAGGAGGCTCTTCATGTGGCACCTGGCACAGGGCATCAGAACTAAGGGGAGTGATGAGGGCATCTGCAAGAGGGCCTGCCATGGGCAGCCCGACATAGGGTAAAGAAGGCATTCACCAGGCATTCATGTAGCCTGGCACTGGGGTGTCAGAACCTAGGTGGGATGAAGAGGCCAAATGAAGAATGATCACATACAGGAGCATTAATCACGTAAGTAATACATATTGCAGATCTTGGAAGCCCCAGGTTCTCACTATCAATGTTACAAATATGAAAAGGAAGAAAATGAGAATGAATCCTCTAGTGTCGGATTGCAATTGGAAGTGTGGGTATGAATTAATAGTTGTTTAATATACAAGGACAGATATATAAATATAGATGTGTGTCTGCATATACATGCATGTATTCACTCACTCTGTCCACTGACAGGACCTGGGAGCACATTTGGTGCCCAGATCTTGTTTTCTAAATATCATTCCCCGCTAAAAAAAAAACAACAACAACAACAACAACAAACCACCAAGGCTTCTTAGAGAAATGACTGATTCCAGGGCAGTGGCAAGAAAGGTACAAGATAAGCCTGAAAATCTTGTTCTGCCAGTAAGTACAGAACTGCTCAAAGGATAATAGGCACACATTACTAGGACACAGAGGCTAACTTTAAGGGATCCCACTAGCCAAACCTAGAACCATTGGGGCATCAAAACAAATAATAATAACAGATTATCACCCATTGCAACAATAGGAAATAAGTCCATGAAATCATAAATAAATGCATGAATAAATAAATCAAGAGAGGGGAAGGATTTTTCCTGAAGTGGAAAGCCAACTGATACGAAATGATGAACTTAGAAAATCACCATTTGGTAACCATAATTGTAATAATTCAGCCAGGAAGCAACAAAGGATGCTAAAAGTAGTGGGTAAAAGTTAAACAAGGAAGAGGGTATTTACATAGTCTCAAAGTACTACCCTGTGCAACAACAACCAAAAACACCACAAATGACCTGATTCAAAAATGGGCAAAGGATATATGACAGACCCACAGCTAACATCATACTGAATGGGGAAAAACTGGAAACCTTTCCTCTAATAATTGGAACTAAACAAGGATGCCCACTTTCACCACTCTTATTCAACACAGTACGAGAAGTCCTAGCCAGGGCAATCAGGCAAGAGAAAGAAATAAAAGACATCCAAACTAGAAAACAGGAAGTCAAATTTTCACTCATTCACATGACATGATTTTATAATCAGAAAAGCCTAAACGCTCCACAAAAAACTCTTATAACTGATAAACAAGTTCAGTAAAGTTGCAGTATACAAAATCAACATACAAAATCAACAGTGTCCCCATATACTAACAGCGATCAATCGGAAAAAAAAAAAAAAGCCATTTACAATAGCTACAGAAAAAAAAAAAAAAAACCACCTAGGAATAAATTTAACCAAGGAGGTGAAAGACCTCTACAGGAAAAACTATAAAACACCCATTAAAGAAATGGAAAAGGACACAAACAAATGGAAATATATCCCATGCTCATGGATTAGAATAATTAATGTTGTTAATATGACCATAATACCAAGAGCAATCTATAGATTCAATGCAATTCCTATCAAAATACCAATGACATTTTTCACAGAAATAGAAAAAAAAAACCTA
Source organism: Gorilla gorilla gorilla (assembly GCF_029281585.2). Lineage (NCBI taxonomy): Eukaryota > Metazoa > Chordata > Mammalia > Primates > Hominidae > Gorilla > Gorilla gorilla. Next base: position 47,060,612 of record NC_073224.2, on the reverse strand, counting down.
AAATTTGTAGGGACGAAATAGCCAAAGCAATCCTAAGCAAAAAGAACAAAACTGCAAGTAATACATTACCTGACTTGAAAATATATTAAAGGCTATAGTAACCAAAACAGCATGGTATTGGTAGGAAAACAGACAAAACAATGGACAGGAATAGAGAACCCAGAAATAAACCCATGTATTTACAGCCAAGTGATTTTCAGCAAAGGCACCAAGAACATGCATTGGGGAAAGGACAGTCTCTTCAATAAATGGTGCTGGAAAAACTGAATATTCATAGGCAGAAGAATGAAACTAGATCTCTATCTCTCACCATATACAAAAATTAATGCCCAACAGATTAAAGACTTAAATGTAAGACCTGAAACTATGAAACCAGAAGAAAATGTAGGGAGAACATTCCATGACATTGGTCTAGGCAAATATTTTGTGACTAAGACCCCAAAAGCACAGGCAAAAACAAAAATAGACAAAGAGGACTATATTAAACTAAAAACCTTCAGCGTAGAAAAGGAAACAATCAACAGAGTGAAAAGACAACCTGTTTAATGGGAGAAAATATTTGCAAAATATTCATCCGACAAGGACTAATATCCAGAATATACAAGGTACTCAAATAACTCAATAGGAAAAAAAACTATCTGAGTTTAAAATGGGCAAAAGACCTGAACAGACATCTCTCAAAAAAAGACATAGAACATATAAATGGTTAACAAGTATATGAAAAATGCTCAACATCACTAATCATTAAGAAAATGCAAATTAAAACTACTATGAGATATCATCTTATCAAATTGCTATTATCAGAAAGACAAAACATAGCAGATACTATTGTGGATGCAGAGAAAAGGGAACTCTTATATACTGTTAGTGGGAATGTAAATTATTACAGTCACTATAGAAAATAGTTTGGAGATTTCTCAAAAAACTAAAAATAGAACTATCATATGATCCAGCAATCCTATTATTGGGTATTTATCAAAGAGAAAGAAAATTGGCCAGGTGAAATGGATCATGCCTCTAATCCCAGCACTTTGGGAGGCCAAGGTGGACAGATCACTTGAGGTCAGGAGTTAAAGACCAGCCTGGCCAACATGGTGAAACCCCACCTCTACTAAAAATACAAAAATTAGCCAGGCTTGGTGGCCTATGCCTGTAATCCCAGCTACTTGAGATTATAGCTACTTGGGAGGCTGAGACAGGAGAATCACTTGAACCCAGGAGGCAGAGGTTGCAGTGAGCCAAGATCGCACCACTGCACTCCAGCCTGGGAGACAGGGTTAGACTCCATCTCAAAAAAAAAAAAAAAGGAAATCAATATATCAAAGAGATATATGCAACTCCAGTCATTTGCAGTAATGTGGATGGAACTGAAAGTCATTATGCTAAATGAAATAAGTCAGACACAGAAAAACAAACACTGCATGTACTCACTCATATGAAGGAACTAAAAAGGTTTATCTCATGAAGGTAGAGAGTAGAATGATAGTTTACAGAGACTGGGAAGAATGTCAGTGTGTGGGCAGGAGGGTGAAGAGGGGTTGGCTACTGATTACAAATATGCAGTTAGAAGGAATAATTTCTAATGTTCGATAGTAGAGTGACTATAGTTAGTAACTATGTATTGTACATTTCAAAATAAGTGAGGACTTGAAATGTTCTCAACACAGAAATAATAAATGCTTGTGATGATGGATATCCTAAATACCCTTACTTGATCATTACATATTCTATGGAGGTAACAGAATATCACATACTACCCATAACTATATACAAATATTACGTATCAACTTAAATTTTTTAAAAAATTTAATGGACAAAGGACTTGAATAAACATTTTACCAAAGAAGACAAACAAGTGGCCAGTAAGCACATGAAGAGATGCTAAACATCATTAATCATTAGGGAAATGCAAATTGAAACTACAATGAGATACCACCTCACAGCACTAGGATGGCTACTATCCCCCACACCCCCAAAAAACAGAAATAGCAAGTATTGGTGAGAATGTGGGGAAATTGGAATGCTGTGTACTGTTGATGGGAATGTAAAATGGCACAGTCACTATGAAAAACAGTATGGCAGTACCTCAGAAAATTTAAAATAGAATTATCATGTGATCCAGCCATTCTATTTCTGGGTATATACACAGAAGAATTGAAAGCAGGAGGCCGGGTGCGGTGGCTCATGCCTGTAATCCCAAGGTGGGCAGATTACCTGAGGTCAGGAGTTTGAGACCAGCCTGGCCAATATGGTGAAACCCTGTCTCTACTAAAAATACAAAAATTAGCTGGGCATGGTGGCAGGTGCCTGTAATCCCAGCTTCTCAGGAGGCTGAGACAAGAGAATCACTTGAACCCGGGAGGCGGAGGTTGCAGTGAGCCAAGATCGTGCCACTGCACTCCAGGCTGGGTGACACAGTGAGACTCCATCTCAAAAAAAAAAAAAAAGGAAAGAAAAGAAAAGAAAGCAGGGTCTCAAAGAGCTACTTGTATATCCGTGTTCACAGGAACAGTATTTGTAATAGCAAAAGCACTGTATGTTTCACTGTTAGCAACCCAAGCGTCTATCAGTAGATGAATGGATAAGCAAAATGTAGTACGTATATACAATGGAATATTATTCAATCTTTAAAAGGAAAGAAATTCTGACACATGCTACAACATGGCTGGACCTTGAGGACATCATGCAAAGGGAAATAAGCCAGCCACAGAAAGAGAATGAACCCTCTGGTATTGGTTTGCAATTGGAGGAAACTGTATGATTCCACTTACATGAAGTTCTTAGGGTGGTGAAAGTTATACAAAGTTGAAAGTAGAAGGGTGGTTGCCAGGGGCTGGGAAAGGAGAGAATGTGGAGTTATTGTTTAATGGGTATAGTTAGTTTTGCTACATGAAAAGAGTTCTGGAGATGGATGGTGGTGATGGTTGCACAGTAATATGAACGTACTGAATGCCCCCGAACTGTCCGCTTAAAAATGGTTACGATAGGCCCCGGCGTGTGATGTTCCTCTCCTAGTGTCCATGTATTCTCATTGTTCAACTCCCACTTATGAGTGAGAACATGCAGTGTTTGGTTTTCTGTCCTTGTGATGGTTTGCTGAGAGTGATGGTTTCCAGCTTCATCCAAGTCCCTGCAAAGGACATGAACTCATCCTTTTTTATGGCTTCATAGTATTCCATGGTGTATATGTGCCACATTTGCTTAATCCACTCTATCATTGATGGACATTTGAATTGGTTCCAAGTCTTTCCTATTGTGAATAGTGCCACAATAAACATATGTGTGCATGTGTCTTTATAGCATGATTTATAATCCTTTGGGTATATACCCAGTAATGGGATTGCTGGGTCAAATGGTATTTCTAGTTCTAGATTGGCTGGGGGAAGGACAGCATTAGGAGAAATACCTAATGTAAATGATGAGTTAATGGATGCATGTAACATGGCACATGTATACCTATGTGACAAACCTGCATGTCATGCACATGTACCCCAGAACTTAAAGTATAATTTAAAAAATGGTTAAGATAGTTTTTTTAAGTACCACCCGAAAAAAAAACTTACTGATTATGACAGGGAAAAGAGTAATTTTACAAAAGAGAAACCTGATAGACGGCACCTGATTCAAATGATCATGGTTTATTAACATCACCAGTAATGGAATAAATTGAAAACATGTATCACTTGATGGGGTGCAACGTGAAGAACAAAATTTACTTTTGTGAACCTGCCAAAATGCATAACCTGAATCAAATCATGAGGAAACACCGGATAAATCCAAACTGAGGGACATCCATCAGTAGTGCGCTGGTAAATGTTTAACAACAAGCTCTCCAGAAAGGAAGAATCAAAAGCCCTGATTTGTAGCCTTTCCATGGAATCAACACTCCCATGATGACCATATCCACATGACATTCTCTTGCTTGCAAAATTTATAAACATTTAACCATCAGCTCTCACAATCTAGTATGAGCCAGCTTCGGCATATCAGCTTGTACAAAATAACTGGCTGTACTCTCCAACAGTGCCAAGGTCATGAAAATAAAGGAAAGACTGCAGAATCATTGCAGAGCAAAGGCAACTGAAGAGTCATGACAACTAAATGACAACATATGATCCTCGATTGGATCCTTTTGCTATAAAGGATATTATTGGCACACATGACAAAATTTGAATAGGGTCTGTGGATCAGATAACATGGATATGTCAGTATTACTGTACTGGGTTGAATAGTGGCCCCGAAAAAGATATATCTACATCCTACCTGCCTGAACCTGTGAATGCAACCTTATTTGGACAAAGGGTCCTTGCAGATGTAGTTAAGTTAAGGACCTTGTGATGAGATCATCCTGGATTAGCCAAGTGGGCTCTTAATCCACTGCCAAATGTCCTTATAGAGTCAGGGGAAGAGAAGACACAGACAGAGAGAAGAAAAAGCCATGTAAAGATGGAAAGTAGAGACTGTGATGTAGCCACAAGGAATGCCGGCAGCCACTAGAAGCTGGAAGAGGCAAGGAAGCACTCTCCCTCAGAGTCTTTGGGGGGAATGCGGCCCTGCCAACACATTGATTTCAGACTTCTTGACTCCAGCACTGTGAGAGAATAAATTTCTGTTGTCTTAAGCCACCCAGTTTGTGGTAATTTGTTATGACAGCCCTAGGAAACTAATAAATTCCCTCATTTTGATGACTGTATTGTGATTATGTAGGACAGTGTCCCTCTGTGTAAGAAATGAACACTAAGTATTTGGGGGAGATGGGACATGAGGTCAGCAATGACCTCAATTACAGCTATTACCCTCAAATGGCTCAGCAGAAAAAAAAAATAGGTTGTGTGTACTATTCTTGCAACTTTTCTTTAAGTTTGAAATTATTTCAAAAGCAAAAAAAAAAAAAAAATCCCCATCCTGGGAGTCTAGTGACTTGGAGGACATATGAAAGTGAATTCTGTGGGGCTTTTTCTGGGTTCTTCAGAGATCCCCTGCAGGAGACACCACTGCTGCCGCCCATTCCCCCTGCAGTTCCCTTTGTGTGAGCAATGCTTTCTCTAGCTCATTATTTTCAGTTCAGCTTTCTTCTCAGTTCCTAGGCTTCAATCAGCCCAGCCCACTTGGCCCAGTCTACCCGACCATCCCTGGGCAGGTGACTCCTGGGCAGCCCCCATCCACAGGATCCACACTGGGCCTCTGGGAAGCCAATCCTTGGACTACATGGTTGATCCCACAATGCACTCAGCTTTGTTCTCAAGCAAGGGCACTTCCAGCCCTCCCTGTTGCCTTTAGACTTTAGATGTGAGTCAAATTCCAGTCCCTGAACTCCAGGGGACATATTAAATGTTCTCCAAATAATGCTGTTGAGGCCCCTCTCATATGGCTTAAGCGGAAAGGGATGAAACTGCCCTGAGCGTCGGTGGATATAGGCACAGGACATTGAGAACTATCTCTTATCCAAGAGTGATTTAGGCTAGGCACGGGTGACTAGACAATGCAGGCAGAACTGGTTTGGGCCCACTCTTCAACTGTGGATGTTCTTCAAATCTATTCTTTTATTCTTGCCTTAGAAGATGTGCTGATACTCTGAGACTTTAGGAAGAACTCCATTTCATATCCTGTCAACAGGCCCCATACCTGCATAGAAATATTCTTGCCAAAGTCACCTTGTGAAATTTAGTAAAAGTTTTATCTTATTTACCTCTGTTACATTTTTGTGCTGTTTCAACACCAAACGCTCTTTCCTAGTGATCAGCCAAAACTTTGCCCTGGGTTTTCTCTGGCCACCTTAACTCTCCCCTCTCAGTCTCTTAGGTTTCTTGGCAATTCTCCAACCTTAATTGTTGGTTTCCTGAGGATTTTTCTATCCTAAACCCTCTTCTCTTTTCGCTCAACACACTTTCCCTGGATAAATCCATTCATTCCATTGCTTCAAGAATCACTGGATTGTGGGATGTCTCAATACTTATGATGACACCTCAGGTCTTCTGGGGTATGGAGAAGATAGGTGGATTTATCTTGAGAGCCCAACTCAATCCAAACAACTAAAGAGTTTAGACCATGAGGGTCTCAACTGAGGAAGGATTTTTAGGAAGAGCTGGGAAAAATGGGGGGCAGGATCCCAGATGACTCTCTGGCCTTGAAGCCATTTAGGCCTGATGCACCTCAAATTTGGGCTCATTCATTTGCCTGGGGTTGCTCTAAAAGTGTGAAGGCAGGCAGGAATGAAGTTTTTCAATCCTTGTGCACTCCCTTCTGAGCAATCAATTAAAGCAGTCTAAAATCCACCTTTGAATTGGTAATCATTTCAAAATCTCAGCAAGGCAGTTAGGGATGGAGGGTAGAGAGGAGATGAACGAAAGCATGTAGGCCTCCTTTTGACCTCTTCTACTCAGCTAACAAGCCTCAGTGCATGGCTTCTTTGCCAGTTCTCTGGCTCTTGCTGTTTCTACAGTGGCTGAGTCCCAGCATTTCTGGGACAGAGCTAATTACAAACATTCTGTCCCACCTATCATCATGTCTGCCTTCATCCTTCTAAGACTCTGTGTCCCATATTTTGCTTCAGAAAATATAGTCACCATAGCTCTGTTTCTTTGTGTTCTAAAACTTCCCAGAAAGCTAGCTGCCATCTTTCTCTTCCGCTATCATGGACCCACCCTCCCACATAAGCCAAAACTTAACCTTGGGTAGAAACACTCAGGCTTCCGAGCCCCTCAATTCCACGACTGCTTCATGCATATTAGAACAGTACATTTATTTACTTACTAATTTTGTTGAGCACATACACTGGCACATTTAAAAAAAAAAAACTGGCAGTCTAACAAGTGGATCTCATAGGGTGCAATCAGAAAACAAGTTGATTCTTTCCTCCCCCTGCCTGTTCAAACCTGTTCTGTGTGCAGGTCCTCCCTGAGCCTGGACATGAGCTAGGGCAGATGGCAACACTTTTCTGGTTACTCCAGGTTAATAAAAAATCCTATGGCTGCCTCTAGTCCCCAGAACAGTCTCATTTCCAAATAGGTAAGATGTCTAGTCATGTGCAATTTAACTTTAACCAAAGCTTCTCCCCTTGCTAAGCTGGAACCTGCTGTTGGTAGGAAATGTGTTTGTTCTTTCCTCTCTTTCCCCACCTCCTCCCCACTCCCTGACCCCCTCTAGCCTGTCTTGGGTTAAAGGAAAAGGGAGAATGCAGGGAAGAGGATAAGGAGTAGGAAAGGTCTTATTTGGCTGGCACCCAGCTAATATGTTGGTCTTCTCTTGACATTCAGAACTCATGCTCTCTGACCATTTGTTGGATGATCAAATCTGACTCCTGCATTGCATGCTTTTGTGGATTCTTTGGAAGCCCTTTCTGGAATACTAGTTATTCTTCTTGTGGTTTGGGCAGCAGTTGCTTATGTTATTTCCTTTGGGCCCTGGGAATACAGTGGGAATACAAGAGAATACACTCACCACTTCAGGCTGTCCTTTTGGGCAGAATTGGAAATGGCTCCAGAAGAGAAGGGATGAGTCCTGGGACAAGGCCCGCAGGGTGGTGAGCAGAGTGTGGGCTGGATTTCAGGTCCACCTACAAGGGAGAGTTTCCATAGGTGTGACACAATTTGGGCTATGCAATGGCTTTGCCCATAGCCATGGCCTCTCAGATTGAGTCAGACCCCGGTCCTCCTTGTTGCTCATCAAACTCTTTGGGACAAGCTCTCTGAGGTCTCTTTGAAGTCACTCTCACAAAGACTGATGTGAGGAAAAGCCCCCACCCCTTCTTTTTGGAAGATCAATGAGACATTGCTAATTTCTTCTCCCTAACTCCTATCTTCTCTGGCCTCCCAGTGTCAGCCCCTTTATTTCCTTGGGATGTTTGTTTGTGTTTCCATGTTCCCTGTAAGTGCACAGGTGGTCTGGAACCTCCCTTCAGAACGTGGAAGCCTTTGCCAATTACTGTGATGTTCTCAGCCTTTGAACCTCAGCTGAAATGAAAGCAGAAAAAGTCAAATTTTAACATCCTGTTACATGTTGTTTACTCCACTTTGACCAGGCCTTTTGACTCATGGAATCTTTTTTAAAAAATAAAAATCTAGATTTTTAGAGGGATTTTGCCATTTTCAGCTTTCTGAAACTTCTAAATATGGTTTACATAGAGCCGAACATAGGGGTTTCCTCACACAAGCTAATTAGCATTATGTGGAAAAATGTTTAAGAATACACTTGTGAATAGAAATAGGCTTTAATTAAATGCACCAAGGTTGTTTGAGAATGGAAGATTTTTCTCTCTTCTCTTCATTTTTTTTCTGCTTTTTTTTTTTAATATATGTTCCAGCTTTCCTTTAGTGGGCCTAGACTGGTTCACAATCCTTATCTGCAATTCCAAAATCCAAAAAGCTACGGGAAAAAAATGGAAACAATAATAAAACTCCAAAAACTAAGGATTTTCTTTTCATAATTAAATCTACCTAATGAATTTAACCTGAACTGAAGTGAGGCTACGTAAATCCTTTCTTTATCTCAGTATGAACTTTCCAATATTTTAGTGCAGAAATAATAACATGCTGTCTTACAGGCTGCCTCCTCCAACCCTACTGGAGATACGATGTAATATCTATTAATGCCCATACCACCATCTAAAATCCAAAAACAAATTAAAATTCCATAATACATCTGGCTCTAAGAGTTTTGGATAAGTGTTTTTAAGTCTGTACTTTTGTAAAAGAAAAAATACAATAAACTTTGCTATTATTTTCCTTGTCTGACTAGCTTCTCACTGCCTATCTAACTCCTGCCTCTAATTTTTGTACAAGCCATTCTTCCACCTCCCTGGTCCTTCATGTACTTCCTTTCATCAAGCAGAATTTACAACCTACCTCCTCCAGGTGGAGTTTCCTGATAGTCCAATATCATTCTTTACCTAAACATCCAGTTTGGATTTGAAATACATGTTTTCCTTAGTCATGCCAGTTTGGGTTTTAAAGAGACTTAATTCATAATTCAGTGACTGCTCACCCAGCTGTCATTGTGGGACTTTAGCCTCTTCCAAAGACCTCTCCCCATTTCTTTCAGGAGTTCCTAGATGATGTTCAACAAGCTTAGGCCACCATCCCTTTCCTACCCCACACTCATTCTCAAAACCCGCTATGAATATCATTTATGGATAAAGCCACTCTTTCCTACAGAACAGTTTAGCACAGTCCTCTACTCCATAAACAGACTAGAAGAATGGGGGGCAGAGCTCAAATCTGCAGGTTAATGGTCCTTATTTGCACATGGTCCTTACGTGCATTGAATTTGAGTACTGGCTTAAACATTTACAGATCAATAGCAGGTCACAAAATCTGAGAGATGTCAACAACAGCTGTAGCCATATGTTATTATGTTACAGTGCACCTCATGCATAGTCTTCATAATAAAGGCTAACCGTTTTTCAGTACTAAAAAGGCTAATCGTTTTTGTCCAACCTTATATGCTTGCATAATAGTTCATTTTTTTCACCAATTAAAAGCAGGCGGATCACGAGGTCAAGACATCAAGACCATCCTGGCCAACACAGTGAAGCCCCGTCTCTACTAAAAACACAAAAATTAGCCAGGCATAGTGGCACATGCCTGTAGTCCCAGCTACTCAGGAGGCTGAGGCAGGAGAATCACTTGAACCCGGGAGGCGTAGGTTGCAGTGAGCCAAGATCGCGCCACTGCACTCCAACCTGGCAACAGAATGAGACTCCGTAAAAAAAAAAAAAAAAAAAAAAACCAAAAACATTTTTTAGGCTTGGCACGGTGGCTCACACCTGTAATCCCAGTACTTTGGGAGGCCAAGGCAGGAGGATCACTTGATGCCAGGGATTTTAGGCCAGCCTGTGCAACATAGTGAGATGTTGTCTCTACAAAAAATAAAAAAATAAATTAGCCAAGCACAGTGGCATGCATCTGTAATCCCAGCAACTCAGGAGGCTGGGGTGCGAGGATGAGCTATGATCTCACCACTGTGCTTTAGCACTTCAGCCTGGGTGGGTGACAGAGTGAGACCCTGTTTCTAACAACAACAAAAAAAAACTTTCTTAAACCATACATGCATCCATGTCATGAATTTTTCAGGTGGTCTTCTGACATGTCTGGCTCCTTCACTACTTCTCTCCTTTCTTCTGCTTTCACTTTCTCTCTTCTCTTACCTCCTTCTCCTACAAAACCATTTAGGATTCTTCTATGTACCTTGAGCATGACCTGAGGCATAACTAAGGATAGGCAATGTGATGCATGAGCTCCATAAGTGGTATAAAAATAACTGCTCTAGGAATTCAGACTATGGCTTCGCAGGATATCTTGCTTCTGTATCTCTGTTGGCACCTAGACAAACACATTAAATGTCATAGTCAATATCTTTATTGTCATCTAGGGGTGTGTAGTGGGCTGAATGGTGGTCCTCCCCCAAAAGATATATCCACCTAGATCCTGTGAACATGACCTTAAGTGGACACATAGAAAGTCCTTGAGGATGTAACTAAGATCTCAAGATGAAATCATCCCCGATTATCTGAGAGGCCCTGAATCCAATGACAAGTGACCTTATAAGAAGAGTAAAAGACACAGACAGAAGAGAAGAAAGTGATGTGAAGATGGAGGCAGAGACTGGAGTTGCCAGCACAACTCAGCTCCAACTGCCAGCAGACATTAGAAGCTAGAAGAGAAAAAAGAAGGATTCCCTGCTATAGCTTTTGGAGGGAGCATGGCTGTGCTGATAACTTGGTTTTGGACTTCTGGATTTCAGTTCTGTAAGAGAACACATTTCTGTAGTCTTACACTACCAAGTTTGTGGTAATTTGTTATGGCAGCCCAGGGAAATGAATACAAAGGGACTAGGAGTGACTAGCCCTGTTTATTTATGGGTATCCTCATCTGTCAGCTTAGAAGTGAAAATAATACTGCTATTCATAAATTTTGCCTATTTCGGACTCGACTATCAAAAGAGACAGAATCCTCACCAACGCAGGAAGAACTGGATTTAACACATGGCTCCTGGAAAATACTCATATAAAGAACAGTGGCTTCTGTAGAGGAAGTACCACCTAGTGTTCAAGAGTGTGGGCCACTAGAGTCAAATTTGAATCCTGGTTTGAATCCTGCTTCTCCCACTCATTAACCTTGAAACTTTGAGCATTTATCCTTTAGACTCTACACTGGCACATAAGAGCTAAATAAATGTTAGTTCCTATTTAGCTCAATTTCAGAGGTTATTGTGTTTGCTCCATATGCTTGCTTATTTTTGCAGAATACTTGTCTCCGCTTACTTATCCCTCTCCATGGCTGAAATGTCTACCCCAGTCCCAACCTTACATGACCTTTTCATTCAAAATCCAACAGCAGCAATCAGAGTCTTTTGGTCACTTATTTCAATTTATTGAAAGAGAGACCACGATGTGTGTTCAAGCCAGTGTGCATATTCGTGATAACTGGGCCAACCTTCCATGGCTAGAAAGATAAAGGCTCTTTGAAGGGGATGAGGGCAGGAAGTCCATGGCAAGCATTTCTAGTACACTGTAGCTTTTCACATTTTATATATTCCAACCTATTTATGTCTTCCTTCATAGTATATGCCTCCAATTTCATGCTTTAAAAAGTATCTCTAACTTTGAGATTAGAAATTCACCGATAGCTTATTTTAGTTTTTCACTTTCCACATATACTCTGTGATCTAATTTGAATTTGTTTATTAGAATGGCACTTTTTTTCTCCAAGTAACTAGCTATTTGTCCCAACATGATTTTTTGAATAGCTCATACTTTTCTCACCAATTTGAATGCTAATACTGCTAACAATAATAGCATTTTCTGAATGCTTTCTATGTGCCAGAGTTTGTGCTAAGTATATTACATGGGTTACTTCAGCTTGGTTATGTTATTATCCACATATTACAGCTAAGAATTGGCATACTTGGGATTCACACCTGGGTCATCTGACTCTAGAGCTCATACTTTTAATTATTATGCTATTCTGATAAGTAATGTGGATCTATTTTTGTCTCAAACAATAAGGAAAATTATTGACATAACTGGAAGTCCAGATGTAGGGCGGGCTTCACAGTTGACTTGGCTGAAGCTCAGTGTCCCCGTGATTCTCTTGGCTCTGCTCTCTTCCATGTGTGGCTTCATCCTCAGGCTGACAATGAGATAGCTGCAGCAATTCCAGCCCCCATATCAATGCACAAAAATGTGTCGGAAGAAAAAGAGGATTGCTACTCTCAGAAACTCTTCCAGAAAAACAATAACTTTTTGAGACACTCCAACAAAATTTTCTTCAAATCTCATTGGTCCAAAATGAGCCACATGGCCATTCCTGTATCAATCATGAGTAAGAAGAATGGGATAAAATAGATTACATAAGCTCATACCTGCAGTTAGGAATGATGTCAGCTTTCTTTTGGCACATGGGCTGCATAGAAGTGAGGATAACTATCAATAAGAAGTAAGTTCAGCTCTCAGATACAGAAAACCTAAAATAATAGTGGATTCAATTAGTTAGAATTTAGGCCAGGCATAGTGGCTCATGCCTGTAATCCCAACACTTTGGGAGGCCGAGGCAGGAGGATCACTTGAGGTCAGGAGTTCAAGACCAGCCTGGCCAACATGGTGAAACCCTGTTTCTACTAAAAATACAAAAATTAGCCGGGTTTGGTAGCTCACACCTGTAATCCCAGCTACTCGGGAGGTTGAGGCAGAAGAGTCACTTGAACTTGGGAGGCAAAAGTTGCAGTGAGCCGAGATCATGCCATTGCACTCCAGCCTGGGCAACAGAGCAAGACTCTGCCTCAGAAAACACACACACACACACACACACACACACACACACACACACACAAGTAAGTTAAAATTTAAATCAGGTCTGAAGGTGGGCAGTATAGGGCCAGTATAGTATGGCAGCTCCATGGTCACCCAGGTTCCTTCCTTCTATCTAAACTATCTAAGTGTTTTGCCATCCTCAACACGTGGCTTCTACCTCACGGTCCAAGATAGGTCTGGAGCCATAGCCATTACATCCACCTTCAGACACCAAGAAGGACAAAGGAGTGGGAAGGAGAGACTGGCTTCTCCCTTTAAGGATGTGTCCCAACATTGAAACCAAAACTAAAGATACAACAAAAAAGAGAAAACCACAGGCCAATATCCCTGATGAACACAGATGCAAAAATCCTCAACAAAATACTAGCAAACAGAGCTCAACAACATTTTAAAGGATCATTCATCATGATCAAGTAAGATTCATCTCCAAGATGCAAGGATGGTTCAACATAAGCAAATCAATAAATGTGATACATCACATCAACAGAATCAAAGACAAAAACTATATGATCATTTCAGTAGATGATGAAAAAGCATTTGGTAAAATGCAATATCCCTTCATGATAAAAACCCTCAACAAATTGGGTATAGAAGGGATACACCTCAACATGATAAAGGCCATACATGACAAACCTATAGCTAATATCTTACTGAACTGGGAAAAATTGAAAGCCTTTCCACCAAGATTTGGACCAAGACAATGATGCCAACTTCCACCACTTTTATTCAATGTAGTACTGGAAGTTCTAGCCAGAGCAATTAGATAAGAGAAAGAAATAAAGGGTATCCCAGTTGAAAAGAAAGAAGTCAAAAACCTCACTGCAACTTAACAAAGAGAGATTCCTTCTTCTCAGGTAATAGTTTAGGGCTGCTTTTGGTGGACTTACATGACGTCTTCAAGAATCCAAGGCCATTCCACATTTCTGTTCCACTATAATTAACATTAGCTTTTCCTAAAGTTCACAAACTGACTGCTACAATTATAGCCATCATATCTGAGGTTCCTTAGGAGGAAAGGAGAAGGGCAAAATGTAAAAGTCGCATGCCACCTGAATCCATCTAATTTATTGGAAATCAATATCTTTCCTAGAAACCTTATCTGTTAGATTTCTCATTGACCAGAACTATTACATCGCATGGCCTATTACGGCAAGAAAATCTCAGGGAGATGAGCATTTTAAAATGATTACGTTGCTGTCCTGAACAAAATCAGACTCTATTATTAAGAAGGAGGAATGGATATTGGGTAGATAACACTATTTACTATCATTTTCCATCTAGAATATTTTTTGCTATATGACATAAAACAAAGAGTTAATTTTTTCCAATTAGTTAACCACCTTTCTCAGCATCTTTATTAAATAACCCATCCTTTCTTCATTGGTTTGACATACAACATATTATATTTGAAACATATAGAAATTCCAATTCCGATAACTGCAAGAGTGGCACCCGAAAGACCATCCTTCCCCAGATTACAACTATAAGCTTTTGACAAAATATCGATGACAACCATTGAAAGCACTGGAGATTAACCAAGAGCAGATAGAAAATGGAGGGTTATTGACACTTGGAAGAAGGAAATGACAGTAGGCGAATTTCTCAATTGTATAGCTTTATGCCTAAGGGCAACCCCAGTCAGTGCCATATCTGGGATAGAAACCTGCCATCTTGCCAACATGAATAGCTAGAAGGAAGAGGTTGGGGTTACCGTAATAGCTGGAATGCAAAGGGGTTATGCTGGAAAGGAGAGTCACAGTGGAGAAACACTGAATCCTATACATAAGCTCTGTCCAAATCTCTAGTTGTTCTCTGAACAATGCATGGGCAATGCAGAAACCAAGCAGCCAAGTTAAGATTCAAATAATTGAACAGAGATTGCAGCTGATACTTATTACAAGAGACAGAGTTTCACCCAAGTTAACTGGCCACTTAAAAAAAAAATCAACACTCTTTGGAGGAATGTGACAGAATCCAGGTACCCTGCAATGTATCATTCACAATATCCAGGATACAATACAAAATTAACACCCATACAAGAATAGTAAATATGACCCATACTCAGGAGGAAAGGAAATCAATCTTAAAATTACCCAAATTCTGGAATTAGCAGACGATGGATTTTAAAGTAGTTGCTATAACAATGCTTGGTAAAGACTATAGGGTCTCAGGTCACTTCTACTCTCCCCTCCTAAAAAGGGTATTAATAATAGTTTATCCTATTAGGCATATGTCCACATATCCTCCAAACAACTTGAGTGAGAATTAACCAGCCTGGTGAACATTTTTTTTAAAAAGCGGCTTTGGGTAGAAAAGCAAAGACAGGATTTTGTTTTTTGTTTTTTTGAGATGGAGTCTCTCTCTGTCACCCAAGCTGCAGTGCGGTGGCGTGATCTCAGCTCACTGCAACTTCCACCTCCCAAATTCAAGCGATTCACCTGCCTCAGCCTCCCGAGTAGCTAGGACTACAGGCATGTGCCCAGCTAATGTTTGTATTTTTAGTAGAGATGGGGTTTCATCATGTTAGTCAGGCTGGTCTCGAACTCCTGACTTCAAGTGATCTGCCCACCTCGGCCTCCCAAAGTGCTGAGATTATAGGTGTGAGCCACCACACCTGGCCAGGACGGGCAGTTTTTTAATCCCTTTGTAAGGAAAGTAAAACATACCCTTTCCATTGCCAACAGGTCCCCGAGTTGGCAGAGATAACTAGTCAAACTCTTGGATCCCCAGCACTTGGTTCAGAGATGCAAGAGTTAGCAGCTGTGGAATTACATGGCTCTTTTGTAGCCCAGCTTGTTTATCACCCTTACTAAAACCCTAAACAGTCCCTCTTCAATGAAGGCTGTCCTGCAGCCCAATCCCACCCTATGCCTTCGATACCTTAATGTTTTCAAAATTCAACACAGCAGTATAACTTCCATGGGGAATATAGAGAAACTAAGACTCAAAGGGGTAAAAGGACACCATAGGAGTTACAAAGCCTACTACAGATAAAGATCAGCTCTGTAAGAAGCTGAAATGGGCAGCCTTATTAACCCATTTCTTTAATCTATCATTTAGGGAAAGTGGCTTATCCAATGGTTGCTGCCTATTCTGCAAGCAAGTTTGCTTTGGATGGGTTCTTCTCTTCCATCAGAAAGGAATATTCAGTGGCCAAGATCAATGTATCAATCACTCTCTGTGTTCTTGGCCTCATAGACACAGGTAAGGTCAATACTTTGTGTTTTTTTTTAATTATTATACTTTCAGTTCTAGGGTACATGTGCACAACATGCAGGTTTGTTACATATGTATGCATGTGCCATGTTGGTGTTCTGCACCCATCAACTCGTCACTTACATTAGGTATATCTCCTAATGCTATCCCTCCCCCTTCCCCCCACCCAACAGGCCCAGTGTGTGATGTCCCCCTTCCTGTGTCCAAGTGTTCTCATTGTTCAATTCCCACCTATGAGTGAGAACATGCGATGTTTGGTTTTTTAATACTCTGAATAATGACCTGCAGATGAACTGTCTGCCTTACCATTGTGGATAAACAAGGGTACTGAACTCCCTGACCTCATGTGTAATGCACTAAAAACAAACCAGTGCAGAAAGCACTAGCTCTCTCATTTAAAGGCATTTCTGTCAATAGTGGAGGCTCTGGCTACTCTTTGACTCTCCTTTCCATTTTGATTACCAAGGTGGCTGGGTCTCACCACATTCATCACTTAACCCTTTGCTGAACACCTTATGTCCTCATGGACACTCAATGGCCATTATGTTTCTATATGAGACTTATCAAAATACAAGTTTGTGTTTCTTAAAAGCAGCACCAGTAATAAGACACACTGGTATCATGAACTCTTTGATGTGATGTGCTGAGAAGAACACAACATCATTTTTGTGGTGTTCTTGCCAAAATACATGACCCCACTCCAATCATAAGAGAACAATGAACAAAACCAAATCAAGGAACATTTTATAAAACATTTGGTCAGTATTCTTCAAAAGTGTCAAGGCCATCAGAGACAAGGAAAGGCTGAAGAACTGTCACAGATTGGAAGAAAAATGGGAAGAAATTACTACTAAGTGGAATCCTGGATAAGATCCAGGAACATAAAAAGAACATTAGTGAAAAAATAAGGTCTGTAGTTTAGTTAATATATTGTATCAATTCTATTATTATACCTGTCCTAAATCATTGCACAATGGTTATGTATGATGTTGCAACCAGGGGGAGCAGGTGTGGAATATAAGGGGGTACGGCCTACAACTTCTACAACTTTTCTGTTAAGTCCAAATACAAGTTTATCTAAAACATGTGGCAGATATTAAAAGAAAATGCTCTTTGAAGAGTAATTGAGCAACAGTTAGAGAAATAGAGAGAGAGACCGAGACCCAGGGGGAAACAAGAAAGGAATGGAGAGAGAGAGAGAAGTTGTGCAAGATGGACATGAAAACTTGGAAGGGGAGAGAAGTGAAAGTGGTGACAAGGGAGCAAAAGCCTGTATTCTTGTGTATCTCTTCCTTTTACAAGACAGTAAGTCATTATCATACAGCACTCTGGTTTTTCCCACTGGCACTTCCCATTAGCTACTGAGTCATTATGAGACTTCTATCCTCATTCTGCTCCCCCATATTACTTCTCCGCCTCCAACCAAAATACCCAAGAGAGAAGCATGGTTCAGATCTCCCAAGTAATCACCTCTAACTGCTCCCACCAATCTCCATCCAGGAAGGCAAGGCCCCTATTAACACTAAGGCCTCTCTTTGCCCAACAGACTCTAACATACCCAGTCTCTCCATGTATTCCCTATAGTGCCTGTGAGGCTTGCAGAGCAAACACTGCCAAAAGCCCCTGACAGCTAAGTGGTTGATGTCTCCAGGCCTTCCATCATGTAGACCGTCCTAGTTGGATAACCCTACTCTTCCCTTGTCATTCTATAGAAACAGCCATGAAGGCAGTTTCTGGGATAGTCCATATGCAAGCAGCTCCAAAGGAGGAATGTGCCCTGGAGATCATCAAAGGGGGAGCTCTGCGCCAAGAAGAAGTGTATTATGACAGCTCACTCTGGACCACTCTTCTGATCAGAAATCCATGCAGGAAGATCCTGGAATTTCTCTACTCAATGAGCTATAATATGGACAGATTCATAAACAACTAGGAACTCCCTGAGGGCTGGGCATGCTGAGGGATTTTGGGACTGTTCTGTCTCATGTTTATCTGAGCTCTTATCTATGAAGGCATCTTCCCAGAGTGTCCCCAGAGACATGCAAGTCATGGGTCACACCTGACAAATGGAAGGGGTTCCTCTAACATTTGCAAAATGGAAATGTAATAATAATGAATGTCATGCACCGCTGCAGCCAGCAGTTGTAAAATTGTTAGTAAACATAGGTATAATTACCAGATAGTTATATTAAATTTATATCTTATATATAATAATATGTGATGATTAATACAATATTAATTATAATAAAGGCCACATAAACTTTATAAATTCATAACTGGTAGCTATAACTTGAGCTTATTCAGGATGGTTTCTTTAAAACCATAAACTGTACAAATGAAATTTTTCAATATTTGTTTCTTATTTTGTGGTCTGAACTCTTTATCTCTTCCTGAGTGGAGGAAATCACCCTAATCTTTGTTTGGTGGGGAATATTGTGTCTTCACCTTTTCTGTGTATTTCTGATATTCTTCATATTATTGCATATTGCTCCTCTGGGAAAGAAGACACCTAGGCATAAGGAACTAGGGCAAACCCAGGGAAATGGAGGTCCCAGAAACTTGAGCCACAGACCCAATGCCCGTTTACTGCTCTCAGAGAACATCAAGCATCTGTACTTTACATGTGAACACTAAACTCTACATTGGAAGTTTGGAGAGGGGGAGTTGGAGTTCAAATCCTGCCACTCAGTCATTTAGACATTTATTCATTCAACAAATATTTAGTAAGCACTTATTAGGCATCACCTAAATATGATTAAATGGGAAACAAAACATCAGCATGATGAACAACTCAGCAAAGCCCTATATTGATCAGGGCCTAAGAAGTAAGAGATGACACCCTCAAATTGGGTAATTTTAGTAGCATTTAATAAAAAAAGGGGCAAGGCACAGGGAAATCACAAAAGATAGTGATATCTCAGGGTTAGTTGCAGCTGTTTCCACCATAAGGCCCACAGGGACAAGAGAAGAGACCTGTTACCAAAACCTCAAGATGTGAAGACCTGTATGGAGAGCACCACATGGCAGGAGCTGTAACATTTAGTTAAGAGATGCAGCCAACCAGCCAGGCGCTGTGGCTCACGCCTGTAATCCTAGCACTTTGGGAGGCTGAGGTGGGTGGATCACGAGATCAAGAGATTCAGACCATCCTGACTAACATGGGGGAACCCCGTCTCTACTAAAAATGCAAAAATTAGCTAGGTGTGGTGGTGCACACCTATAGTCCCAGCTACTTGGGAAGCTGAGGCAGGAGAATTGCTTGAACCTGGGAGGCAGAGGTTGCAGTGAGCTGAGACTGTGCCACTGCACTCCAGCCTGGCGCCAGAGCGAGACTCCATTTCAAAAAAAAAGAGATGCAGCCAGCCTACCAAGGATTGTGAAGGAGGTATCTAGGGGAAAAAACACCCTAGCCTCACCTCACGCTCTTCCCTCCCTCTGATCTCTGGCCAGTGTTTCACATTAGCTGAACAGAGGGGCAAGGGAGCAGATAGGTATAGACCATACAGGTCAGCTTCCCCATGTACAGAGCAGATGGAAAAGGGTAGAGAGTGTTCTGGAGAAATGAATGGAGTATATCCATCAGGAACCCCAACACTCCCAAACATACAGCTTCCATGGTAAGTAATGCTGGGACATGAGACATGTGCCTAAAAGTGCAGGGGAAATTTTCTTTTCCCACCTCTGAATCTAAACGGCTGGGCAGCAGAACATATTGGAATCTATTGAGCCTGCCAGCCACATGGACAAAGGGCTGGATTTGAGCCTGCTAATGTGGCTGCACTTTTCTTAGAGGTCCTTCCAAGGCTATGCTCAGTGCAAGGGAGCAGGAGAGACCTGGCTGCATCCATGTGCAAAAACAAGACAAAACAAAAAGGGCCAAAAAATGTAGTCTGGTTTCTGACATGAAATGCACCCACACTTGCAACGTGGCCTAATATATGTCCTGGTTTCTGATCAATCAGATTAACACCCTTCAGTCTCTTGTAGAAATGAGACTCCTTCTTCACAGTGAGATGAAGTGAAGTAATTCCTTTACTCAAGGGTAGAGATAATATTAAAGCTGAGTTAGAATTTGCTTGGGGAGAAGTTAAACCTCTTTCTAAATGAGACTTTCTTCAGAATCCAAAGGGGAAGATCTCAAAAAGTAGGTCTGAGAACTGAAACCATCTACACCCACATAGCTTATTATCTTCATTAACATGATTTTAACATTCCATTCTCTTTATCAGCATGACTTTACTATTCCAAGAAACTCTTGTCCGCGAAGATAAATGTTGCAAGCCCATTTAAAAGTGCTGAATTTTTCAACAGATAGCATCAAATGACTGCTACTCTTTAAGACTGCTTGGAACCCTTAGTTCCAAACCCCAGCTTCATTGTGTTCACCAGTCTCCAGCTATGGCATCACAATCCTTATCCAATTCAAATAAAGTCACCATGCTGAAGTCTCACCTTAACCTAGACTTCAAAGCCCCATAAAGACCCTGACTTTACCCTCTCCACTCTCAGAGTCTACTAAGACTCCATCAAGACTCCAGCTTTGCCTTATCAACAGGTTGTTTTGGTGGTCTTTTTTAGGGAGCCAACATTCAACAAGTCCTTCCTAAGAGGTCCTCTCAGGGGTCCTCATCCAGTTCCTAACCTGGCTCCCCTGTCCCTTAAATACCTGTCTCATCTCTCAGGACTGGCAGGGGTTCCAGCAGCTGGAGCCAAGTTCCAATTTCAGTGGCACCAGCAGTACAATGACCCTTGTCTTTGGACTAGTTCCACTTAAAAGAACCTAGCCTTCCTAGCTAACTTTATCACGAGCTCAAAAATATACATCCAAGGACGTCCATTTTCACATCCTTACGTGAAATCCAGATGTGCATCACTCACTTCTCGCCCACATTAACACAAAAATTCAGCTTCTCTTTGTAGGTTCCAAAAGTAATTATATTCTCACTGAAAGTATTAGTAAGCAAGGTAGTGTTTGCAATATGCAAGGTAGCATATCTCAGAGGGGAGAAGGAAGACTAAGTTTACATTCATTCAGTGTGCATCATTTTTTGTTTGTTTGTTTTGTTTTTTGTTTGTTTGTTTGTTTGTTTTTTGAGACAGGGTCTTGCTCTGTCACCCAAGCTAGAGTGCAGTGGCATGATCATGGCTTCACTGCAGCCTTGAACTCCTGGGCTCAAGCAATCCTCTGGCCTCAGCCTCCCAAGGAGCTAGGACTACAGGCATGGGCCATCGTGACTGGGCTGATTTTTTAAAAATTATTTTTAGTAGAGATGAGATCTTGTTATGTTGCCCAGGTTGGTCTCAAACTCCTGAGCTCAAACAGTCTTCCCATTTCAGCCTCCCAAAGTGCTGGGATTACAGGCATGAGCCACCGTGCCCAGCCCGGTGTGCATCATTTAACTCGAAAGATCCCCCTTGGCCATGTTGCCCTCAAAGTGCTTCCTCCAAGCTTCCCCTCTTAATCTGACTTTGATCCCCCCAGAGAATCCAGCCTCCAGCCTCCTTCTTCTCCCTCATATATATATTATGCACAGCTGATTCTGACTCTAGTTTGAGGCTATCCAGCAATATCTTTTTTAACAAAAATAGCCTCTTCCCACAAAGAAATTCCTTCACCAAATATTACATTTGTAGTAGCCAAGACAATTGAAAACAACCTTAATGTCTACCTATAGGGAAATGTTTAAATTATAGGAATTAAATTCAATATTATGAAATCACTGTGTCATGGTAACAAGGGATCAAGTCAATTTATATGTACATCCATGGAAGGAATTCCAAGGCATACTGTTAAGTGTATAAAACAAGTTGCTTAAAAAGATGCATAATATAATTCCATTTATGTTAATAAGTTATACACACACACACACACTCATGGAATGAGGATGTGTGGATTCCATGTGAATGGAATGGGGAAGCTAACTAGCATAAGGCACTATTGTAAGACCTGAGAAAATTAGGAACAGCTCTCTTCCAAGGAATACACCTGTGATTCTCAAACTGGCAGTGTTGCAAGTTGAACCGTGTCCCCAAAAAAGACATATTAAGTCGCTAATCCCTAATACCTCAGAACATGATTTTATGTGGAAATAGATCATTCCAGATATAATTACTTAGGTGAAGACAAGGTTGCACTGGATTCAGGTGAGCAACATGACTAGTGTCATTTTAAGAAGAAGGCCACATAAAGGCAGAGACACACAGGGACAACACCTTGTGATGACAGAGGCAGAGATGCAAGTGATCCAGCTGCAGGCCAAAGGACACCAAGGCTTGAAAACCCCTATCAGGAAGCAAGAAGAGGCAAGGAAGCCCTCTCCCCTACAGGCTGCAGTAGAAGTGTGGCCCTGTCAACAACTTGATTTCAGTATTCTAGCCCCCAGGACTGTGGATCAATAAATTTCTATTGTTTCAAGCCACTGCGTTTGTGGTACTTTCTTTGGCAGCCCTTGGAACGTAATAGAGGAAGTACTTTCTTTGGCAGCCCTAGGAACCTAATCCCTGTATTAGGGATCCCTAATACAGGGATATGTACCCCTTGCCCTGCTTCTCTTGGTGGCCCAAGATTATGATGTTATCATAATGTTATGATTATAATATTATCATAATCTTGGGCCACAAAGAGAAGCAAGGCAAGGGATACATATTCCTTGACTCAGAATTTAACTTCCAGGAATCCTGACATACAAATGTGATCTAATTAAAACAGAATCAAGTCATACCTCCATCAAAACCCATAATTATCCCATTCATTCTGAGTAAAGGCCAAAGTCCTTACAGAGACCTAAAAATCTTACATGATCTGGGTCCTCATTGGCTCTGAGAAGGCATCTCCTTCTCTTCTCCCCTCATTGCTCAAGCACTCCAAGAGGCCTCGCTTGGCCTCCTATCTATTCCAGAGCATGCAAAATATGTTTCTACTTCTCTATACCACATGGCCAGCTGCCTTACTTCCTTCAGATTCATTCAAAAAGTTGCCTTTTCCTAGGCTAAGGACATGAATAGACAATTCTCAAAAGAAGATATACAAATGGCCAACAAACATGTGAATAAAATGCTCAACATCAGCCAGGCATGGTGGCTCATGCCTGTAATCCCAGCACTTTGGGAGGCTGAGTTGGGTAGATCACCTGAGGTCAGGAGTTCAAGACCAGCCTGGCCAACATGGTGAAACCCCATCTCTACCAAAAATACAAGCATTAGCCAGGCATGGTGGCAGCATCTGTAATCCCAGCTACTCAGTGGGCTGAGGCAGGAGAATCACTTGAACCTGGCGGGTGGAGGTTGCAGTGAACCGAGATCACACCAGTGCACTCCAGCCTGGGCAAGAGAACGAGACTCTGTCTCAAAAAAAAGAAAAAGAAAAAGAAAAAATGCTCAACATATCTAATGATCAGGGAAATGCAAATCAAAATCACAATGTGATACCACCTTACTCCTGCAAGAAATAATCAAAAAAGTCAAAAAATAATAGACATTGGCATGGATGCGGTGAAGAGGGAACACTTCTACACTGCTGGTGGGAATGTAGGCTAGTGCAATCACTATGGAAAACAGTGTGGAGATTCCTTAAAGAACTAAAAGTAGAACTACCATTTGATCCAGCAATTCCACTACTAGGTGTCTACCCAGAGGAAAATAAGTC
Source organism: Gorilla gorilla gorilla (assembly GCF_029281585.2). Lineage (NCBI taxonomy): Eukaryota > Metazoa > Chordata > Mammalia > Primates > Hominidae > Gorilla > Gorilla gorilla. The sequence continues at coordinate 47,036,946 of NC_073224.2, read as the reverse complement.
ATTATACAAAAATGATATCTGCACATGCATGTTTATAGCAACACAACTCACAATTGCAGGAACATGGAACCAACCCAAATGCCCATCAGTCAACGAGTGGATAAAGAAACTGTGATATATATATACACACACACACACACGCACAATGGAATACTACTCATCCTTCAAAAGGAATGAATTAATGGCATTCACAGCAACTTGGATGAGACTGGAGACTATTATTCTAAGTGAAGTAACTCAGGAATGGAAAACCAAACATCGTATGTTCTCTCCTAAGTGGGAGCTAACCTATGAGGATACAAAGGCATTAGAATGACACAACAGACTTTGGGGGCTCAGGGGAATAGGGTGGGAAGGGGGTGAAGGATAAAATACTACAAACTGGGTTCAGTGTATACTGCTCAGGTGATGGGTGCACCAAAATCTCACAAATCACCACTAAAGAACTGACTCATGAAACCAAACACCACCTGTTCCCTAATAACCTATGGAAATAAAAAAAAAAAATTTTTAGGTTGCCTTTTCAATGAAGCATTCCTTAGCCACCCTAAATAAAATTTCAAACCCACCCTGAAATGTTCTTTTTGTTTTGTTTTTTGAGACAGGGTCTCTCTCTGTCACCCAGGCTGGAGTGCCATGGCATGACACAGTTCACTCTAACCTCTACCTCCCGAGCTCAAGCAATCCTCCCACCTCAGCCTCCAGAGAGATGGGACCGCAGGCATGTGCCACCATGCCTGGCTAATTTTTGTATTTTTTTGTAGAGACGGGGTTTTGCCATGTTGCCCAGATTGTTCTCAAACTCGTAAACTCAAGCTATCTACCCGCCTTGGCCTCCCAAAGAGCCGGGATTACAGGGATGAGCCACCATGCCAGGCCTGCCCTGAAATTTTATGTCTGCCTTCCCTGCTTGTTTTTTCTCCTTAGTACTTATTATTATCTATATTGTTGGTCATTTATCTTGTTTATTATCTGTCCTTGTCCCAGTTACTATGGTGACATAACAAATCATCCCAAAACTCAGTGGCTTAAAACATAAAATGACATTCGCTTCGCTTGCAAATCTGTAGTCTGAGCAGGCTCAGCAGGGATAGTTAATTTCTGCTCCACTCAGCAAGATTGGGTGGCTCAAAGGTCAGGAACTAGAATCACCTAAAAGCGTGATTGTGCCTGCCCTGGGAAGACATGAACAGCTGGACTCTGAAACAGGTAGGGCACTTGAGGTGCCTGGCTCCTTGGGCACCTGGAGCTAAGCAGGGAGGGCACAGCAGGAGTCTCTCTCATCTCTGTGTGATCTCTCCACATGGTCACTTGGAATGGCAGCTTTAGGGTTGCCAGACTGCTTGGAGGACTTGAGATCTCCAAAGGCAAGTGTCCCAAGAGAAAGAGCCAGGCAGAAGCTATATTGCCTTTCAGGACTGACCATACACTTTTGGTCGAAGCACTTCTGAAGATGTACCTCATTTCAAGGAAAAGGAATACAGACCCCACCTGTTGATGGAGGACTATCACTGTCACATTGTAAGAAGAGCATGTGGGATGGATGGGCTAAAAATTGCTGCAGCCATCTTTAGAAAGTACCATCTGCCACATTCCCCCTGCTAGAATGTTGGTTTCACGAGGACAGGAGTTTTTTCTGTTTAGTTCAGTGTGCCCCCAGCACCTAAAGGAGAACCTGGCACATACGTGTGGGCCAGAGAAGATCATGAGGTATCTAGATGCAAGTGATCAACTGTTGTACCAGACCCAGAATCAGGAGCTTCTGAGGGTCACATAAACACAGGAAGAAGGCAGGTTTGCAGGAGCCAAGGCCCTGCAGATTGTCAAGAGGACAGGAGTGGGAGGGCTGATTAGGAGGTGAGGAAATGAGTGCAGAGACAGAAACATGGTCAGGTGACAAATTGATAGCCAAAGTCAAGTTAAAATTAGTTTTTGCCTTTAGTCTGAACATGTAAGAGTTCTTCTTAGGCCCAAAGATATTGTAAGGTTTCAGCCCGTGTTCAGGATAAAGCAGCCTTTCTCTGATTCTGCTAATTTTGGGCTTATTCACCCCTCCATAGCATTAGGGGAGCAGAAGATATGAAAACTAATAGCCAGTATCTATGAGTTAATATTAAACGAAACCTTTGGTCTTTTCCAGGGCTGTGCTGACAAATGTTTAACAACTAACTCTCCAGAAAAAGAAGAAACAAAGCCTTAATTTGCTGATTCGTAGCATTTGCCTGTATCTATGATGTAAAGACTCTTACTGTGGCCAACTTCGAGTCACCAACAGGACATCACGGCATGTGGATTGGGAAGAGATGGACACCCCCAGCTCTCTCAAGCCTGTATACTGGCTCCAGCACATCATCATGACTTTCACTTTCCACATTCCTGACAGAATTCGTTATTCTTAAGGAGACAGTTCACTCTCTCCTCCTCCAGGACTTGAAATCAAACTCTGATAACATGAGTCAAATTGGCGTTTTCTGTTTTTTGTTTTTTGGTTTTTTTTTTCTGTCAGCAAGCGTGGCCAAGCTGACTAGCAGTGACAAGACATCTACATTCTATAATACAATTGCCAGGGAAGGAGAGGCAGCAAGGGCTCCTGAAGACATGGGATGCTCACACTCTTCCATTCTAAGGGCGTCAGCATCCTGCATGAAGTCAACAGCCTCGACCAAGGTGTCAGGGAGACCTGCAGTCATGACTTTCAAGTCTGTTAGCACTGCATTCCCCTGGGAGTAACAGAAAATCCAACTGTCTGACAGTGGCTGGCTGAATCAGGCAGAGACTTATTTTCCTCTCCTAACAAAAAGTCTGGGTGGAGCTGACTAGGGCCTTCGGGGACCTGGGCTCCTTCTGTCTTTCCACTCAGCTCTCCATCCTCCTCCTTGTTGCTGGATGTTCACAAGACAGTGGCCCCACCCTCAGCATCACTCAGTGTTTCTGGCAAGAGAAGGAGGAAGGTGAAGGGTACAGGATGCACACCAGCTGACTCTGACCCCTGATAATGAGCACACTGGGAAGCCCCATCCAAAGACTTCAGCTTACATCTCACGGCCCACAGCCATGGCATGTGGCCACTGTTCCCTTCAGGGGAGGCTGAGAAATGGAGCTTTGAACTGGGCACATTGCCACGCCAAACAAAACTGTAGTTCTATTCAGCAACCAATAGTGTTTGTCATAAGTATAAATCACCAGAGAAGCAGGGAGATACAGTCAGAGCAGAAGGACACAGGTCTGAAGACATCAGCCTCCTAAGCATGCTGACAGCATCCACTCACACTGACCATTTGCAAGGTACTACTTGGGCACCACAGTTCTACCTATGCTGGAGGAAATCCTAGGCCTCCCACATCTGCAAATTTCCCTTTGACAAATTGTGATTCCCTCTCTTCAGTAAAGAATGTCATGAAAAGGCCTAGATATCAGTAGGAGGGAGCCCTGAGGAGGTAACCTCAGAGGAGGAGCACACATTGGCACAGGGGACAGACATCCAAGTTGCTCTTCCAGAGATCTCCTTCTCAAGGACAGTTAAGTCCCCCCTCACCAACAAGTCCCTCTCCAGAGCTGCTGTGCTACTATTCTCCACACTGACAGGACCTTTCTCCTTGGCTGGACCACTCTGGGCCAGCATGTGAAACCCACCCCAGAGCACAGTCCACGGCAAACTTCAAAGGATGACTGGATCAAAGACTCTCTAGAGGAGGGTTCTCCAAAGCTTTCGATGGCATACTTCATTATTAAAACATGATTACACTTGGGGAATTCAAAAGATCCCCAAGATGGAAAAAAATGATTAAGCATATGTGCTTCTAATAGATATATAGTTACTATTTATTTAATATATGCATATAATATTTGCTAGCATAAAACATAGGCAGAAATTGAAATCTTAAAAGGACAAGCTAAAAATAAATAGATGCAGCTGGCAGACGTGTAGTGTGGGCACACACAACTGTCCCATGTGAGGCTCATGGTAGATGAGGCCCTAGTAGATGGGCCACGGGCCCAGGTAGATGAGGCCTGGAGCCTGGCTGGCCGGGCCATGCTGCTGGAGGTGCAGGGCACACCCATTCGTGGTGTTAGGGCTGGCATGCCAAGTGCACTGCGGTTGTCCACCAACTCCTTCCTGGTTTCCCTGATGTGGCCGTGGGGCTGTGCACCTTCCCCTTTGCCATCATCATCAGCCTGGGTTCTGCATTGACTTCCACAGCCACCTCTTTCTTGCCTGCTTCATGCTTGTGCTCACACAGAGCTCCATCTTCAGCCTCCTGTCCATGGCCATCAACAGGTACCTGGCCAGCCACAGTCGGCTCAGGCATAAAAGTTTAGTCACTGGGACCCAAACAAGAGGGGTTACTGCTGTCCTCTGGGTCCTTGCCTTTGGCATTGGACTGACCCCATTCCTGGAGTGGAACAGTAAAGACAGTACCTCTAACAACTGCATGGAGCCCTGGGATGGAACCATGAATGAAAGCTGCTGCCTTGTGAAGTGTCTGTTTTAGAATGCAGTACCGATGAGTTACATGGTATATTTCAGTTTTGGGGGGTAAGTCCTGCCCCCACTGCTCATAATGTGGCTGATCTCCATCAAGTTCTTCACAGTGACCGCAGGCAGCTTTAGTACACAGAGCTGATGGACCACTCAAGGACCACCCTCCAGTGGGAGATATACACAGCCAAGTCGCTGGCTGTGATAGTGGGGATGTTTGCTCTGTGCTTGCTACCAGTGCGCACCATGGACTGTGTCACTCTTCTTCAGCTAGCTCAGGCTAAAGATAAGCCCAAGTGGGCAAGGAAGATGACCATTCTCTTGTCACATGCAAATTTGATTGTCAATCCCATTGTCTATAACCACTGGAACAGAGACTCCTGCTATACTTTTCATAAAATTATTTACAGTTATGTTCACTGCTGGAGTGATCTCAATAATGGGAATGAGCAGGTCAGGGCACAGCCTGTTCTCAGTGTGGCCTGTGAAGCAGGCTCTGGTCTCTTTGAGGAGAAGACATAAATACATAATAAACAATGGGACAGGACATGACTGGCTGATTCTCATTGTGAAAGATAGCTATACCTCCCAAGCACATGGGCTGCCTCTTTTGAGCACTCCCCTGGAGCTACCATATATCTAGGTAATATATACCTGTTATTAGTAGGCTCCAAGGGTTGACAAATATATTTGTGGTTCTATTTGGTTGCTCTTACTGTGTTGATGATGCTGACAGCTTGAATGGATTCTAAAAGCATGTTTTGTTTTGTTTTAGAGTCTGCCTCCTTTATGGTCGAAAATGACAAACTATTTTACTCTGAAACACTGTGAACTATTATAAAGCAAATATGTTTTAACTTAGAGGCAATGAAACAATAAAACTTGCCTGTACTAAAAATGTGTATTTGTTTCTAAGAAGGCAGCCAGGAAAATTAAAAGTATAATTCTTCAATCAAGAAACTGCCACATTAATTTGAGGAAATGATAGTCTCCTAAGTTCTTAAGTAGAATTGTCAACACGTAATAATTTTAAGCTCCGTTCTTTTCCATATACAGAAAACTACCTGAGGGGAAGAAATTGGAAGGATGAGATCCCTCTTCTACCAAATTCCCCTTTCCTGAGCTAGGGAGTGAATTTCGCTTCTCTCCAGAGTTCAAGTTTGGCCAAGTTCTTGGAACCTAAAACATGAACATTTCACTAAGTAAAATTATATAACTATGTGTACATATTAGGTGAAATAAAAATAAAACATTTTAAAAATTAAATTAAATTAATTAAATAGAAATTCCAATATTCTGCCCATCCTAGCAGTTCTCCTGCACATCCCCTTTTGGAGGCTATGGCTCTAAAGTTGTATTAGAGAAAGAAGTCAGCATATGTCATGCTTTTAATTAGTCCTTTGGGATGTGAGTTATGGGACAAACCTTCCCTTGGCTTAGGGTGAGCTCCAGTAAGTCAGATACAGAAAGAAAAATATTGCATTATCTCACTTAAAAAAAAGAAAAACTTGAATATATAGAAAAAGAGAGTAGAAAGGTGGTTGGGGTACAGGGATGATGGGGAGACAGCGGTCAAAGGGCACAAAGTTTCAGTTATGTAAAATAAATAAGCCTAGAGATCTAATGTACAATATAGGGGCAGCAAAACTCCACCTCCATTCTCAGAGAGTCCTGGCTGAGCCCAAGAATTAAACTGACATAAGACAGATTAACAGAAGACAAGCAAACAAATTTATTTAATAGAAATTTTACATGGCACAGGAGAACCTCATAAGGAAATAAAGACCCAAAGAAGCAGTTAGAGTCAGTTACAAATTCAGTATACTGAATTTGACAAAGAATAGCACACTGTGAAATGTGATAAGGCAAGTGGCTTGGGCTAGGGTATTTAATTGGGTAGAGATGCAACTAGGAAGATAAGGGTTAGTTTAACAAGATTTGTTTGTACAGATTTCTCTTGGCTCCAGCTTCTCATCCTTGATGATAAGACTGTTCCTTTTTTTTCCTACTACAGGGAGGATGTCTTTCCCATGAGAATGTCATCTGCTTTTAAGAAACAGCTCAAAGGTCAGAGTGATCTTCTTGCACTTGCTGTTTTTTAAGTGCCCTTAACTCAAATAGTCAATATGCCAGAATGGCATATCTTTAACTCCTGAAACATCACGAGGACTATAGTTAATAGTATTGCATCATATACTGGAAATAAAGAGTAGATTTTATGTACTTTTACCACAATAAAAAAAAAGGTGACTATGTGAGATGATGAATATGTTAACTTGCTTGACTGTAGCCATTATATCACTATGTAAATGTACAGTCATGCATGACTTAACAACGGGGATAAGACCGGAGAAATGCCTCACAGTTGATTCCATCATTGTTCCAACATCATAGATTGTATTTACACATACCTAGCTGATAGAACCTACCACTCACCTAGGCTGTATGGTATACCTACAGCTCCTCGGCTACAAACCTGTGCAACATGTTACCATACTGAATACTGCAGGCAATTGTAACACAATGGCAAATATTTGTGTATCTAAACATATCTAAGCATAGAAAATGTACAGTAAAAATACAATATTATAATCTTATAGGACCACTATCGTATATACGGTCCATCATTGACCAAAACATCATTATGCTATGCATGACTGCATATCAAAAAATCAATTTTTAAAAGATGGAAAAGTACCAGATGAGCACTGGCTGATTTGGGGAGGCTTTCTGGGAAGGATGATAGGAAACAGCAACCCTAGGGCAGGACACATTGGTACACCGCATAACCTGGAATCAGAGGGTGGAAACTGGGGACTGGCCCAAAAGACCCTTAACAATGAGGGGCTGAGGCCCAAGGGACACAATGGCAGAGCGTTCGAGCATCTCTCTGCTGAGCGACTCGCTGCCCCGGGACCGCTGGGGTGGTGTGCGTCAGGGGCTCCCTCACACCGTCCTTGAACAGTACCGTGGACCACAAAAGAGCAAGGCTGTCTTAAGGAAAGACTTTGCCTTTTCGCCGGCCTCCCTTTGGGCCGTCAGGGTGGCAGCGCCACCCCGTGGCTGAATGTGGTGGTGTACCACGCTTCACGCAATCTCCTTGCCCAGTGCGTAGCAGGTTCTACCCCAGGGCGGCCACCACCTGCACACCAGGGTGCCTACCAGTGAGTCATCGCTTAGGGCCCTGAACTGACCTAGAGGCGGGGCTGGACTCCGGCGTCCGGTAACTCCGCCCGGCTGCTGGGGCCTACGTTTGGCATTGAGCCATGGGGAACTAGACCTGTTCAATAGCGACAGCTAGTGGTCACCCTCAAAAACAAGGTGCTCTGAACCTCGCGGGGAAAGCACTGTCAAGATATGGGGAAATCAGGACAGATTATTGGCCTTGAGTGGAAGCTGGCACATTTTCGAAGCCACTCTTGGGTAAAATGGTCTGTCGAAAACCCAAACGCTTTAAAGTGATGTACAACGACCTTGGCTGCCTCTCCAGCCACATCTCGGGCCACCTGCCTTGCTTTTGATTCCCCAAGGACAAAGAACTGCCGGTCCTCTGAAGCACCCTGATGATCCCACTGTGTGTTGGCCATGCTATCTCCTCTGCCCTGAGCTCTCTTCACTCTCCCCATTTCCTGGTTAACTCCTGGGCCTCCTTTAAGGTTAGGCCCAACCATTACCTCCTCCAGGAAAACTTCCTTCCCTTCCACCCGGTCCACCTCTCAAGGCTGGGGCAAGTGACCTCTATCCCATGCCTCTACAGTTTTCTGTATTTGTTTATCACTTGAGTTTATCACACTGTTTTAATTTACCTGAAAATTGTCTTGTGTGTCTGTAACTAAGAGAAGATACTGACTACATTGTACTCATTGTTGCATCTCTAGTACTGAGTGCAATTTTAGGCATTTAGAAGGTATTTAATATTTAAGAAATAAAGAACTCATAGGCCCTCATACTGGGAAAGGCTTTAGAAGAAACGGAGACCCACAGGGGCAAAACAGCCTTGCACTTCAACAGAGAGGCGGAGATGGATCTAAAAGTCATCTCACTGGATTCCAGTCATTGCCTGTTGCCCTACACCACGCTGTTTTTGCCCCCTGCTGACACCCAATGCACTGAGCTCTCAGGCTGGTGAGAGAGCCTTCCAGCTCTACTGACCCTGCCATCTCCACGATGCCCTAAAGCCCAGCTTGATTCCCTCCCACCCACTTCCTGGAAATCTTTGCTGTCAGAACTAACCTACTTCTTCTCCAGCAAACTTCTCCAGCAAACCCACTCCAAGGTTTTATCCTAAAGAAAGTATTTTAAAAGAAGAAAAACAAATAAATGCATGCATGAAGATGCCCATTGGCAGCATTATCTGTAAAAGCTAAAAATTAGAAATGACAAAAATCTCCATATAATTAAATAAAATTAAATTCCTCTATATAATTTCCACATGAATAAAATTCCTAATTATATCATGCAAACTAAAACGAGTTTCACTGTAACATTGGAATGTTTTTATTTTTACTTTATTGTGTTACCAAATACTTCCATAGTATTTACTATATTTAGGAACTATTCTACTGAATATTAACTAATTTAAATCCTCAAAAGAGCCCTGTGAGACAGGTGCTATTGTGATTCCCATTATTAGTCAGAACACATTTGTTTTGGTCTAACTTAAAATGGAATTTAAATGACACACAGTGAGAAACACTACGAGCCACTTCAAATGCTTTTCTTCCATAGAGAACAGTGCAAGACACATTCTTTAAAAAACTTAGTTAAATGAGTTTTAAAACTTACAAGATTAGATCAGACAAAATGTATTGACTCACTGAAACTACACCTCCATTTTCACACAGCTACAGATCTGCAAGTCCATTTCATCATAACCATTAATAAATCACAAGACAGATGCTCCAAACTGCAGGTGTTGCTAATAGTGATAGCTCACATTTCTTAGTGCTTTGCGAGTATTATATCCGGTAATCCTATAACAATTCTATCAAGTAGATATTATTAGTTATAGCCATTTTACAGAGGAGGGAACTGAGATGCAAAGACCTCAAACGTAGTGTTCATGCACTCTAAGCTCAAACAGATAGTAAGGGGCAAAGCCAGGCTTCACACCCAGGCAGTCTGACTTCTGGTGTCCCTGCCCATCTAGCCCCAGGCTGCCACTCAGGACAGCTTCAGAGTGAGCAACAGTCTTGAAGTATAGATGACAGATGTGATAGATAAAGTAACCCTGTTACAAAGTTAAACATAATCACAGCTCTGAATTATTACAATTACAGAAAATTATTATAACATATTAATTTTTATTATGTATATTAAGTTGTATTTGCATTGTATTTGCCAGTGGCTAATAATTATCCTGAGCACTGCTGGGTCACGTGGCTACTGGTTAATAATAAGGAAGTTACTAAACACGTTGTGGTACACTAATATTATGAAAGACCATGACGATGTGAAAGCTAAAAAAATGGAAAAAATGGAAAAGCAAAAAATATTTATAATATAGTATTAAGTGAAGAAACAAACATACAATTGATATAATCACATATTACAAAAATGTAGATTTCACTATGCTTAAAATATTATTAAAAAGAAATGCATGTTATCAAAAACTAGAAGGTAGTGTGAAAAATATGAAACTAATTTGTCTTTGGGTAGTAGGTTCAGATAATTATTTTTCTATTTTAAAAATCTTTTAGTAATATTATATTAAAATTTGTATAAATCTGAAAAAAAAAAAAGAAAATCCGAATGCTTTCCAACTCATTTCTCTGTCCATCTGCCTTTAGTTTTCTAAGCAAACCCTAAAGTTGCTCCCTGCAGGCGGGGGCGAGGGCGTGTGCAGGGAGTGCTGATGGCAATCTAATATGTGAGCACTTTTGGTGAAATCAGTTTGGTTCAGTGTTACAGCATCAATTTAATATTCTTTGTTATGGATGATAAATCATACTGAGTATAAAACAGATTCTAAAGGTTTGTGTGGAAATGTATAAAATGTATAGAAAAGTCTCTGGAAGATATCTCAGTTTGGAATGTGAAGGCATTTGTGAAATAATTAGGATAGTTTAACGGAGGCTGTGCCAAGAGATGACAATTTAACTAGGAAGGAAAATTGTCAGTTTCAGAAAGAGGATCACACTATTAAATGACCTAATTTTGTTAGACGGCCAACATCCCCAATATCGGAGTATTAATGAGTACAGTTACTAGTGCTGAGGCTCTCAGAATTCTTAGCTAAAGACATTGATCATGGCTCTGACTGCCTAGGCTATGTGAAAAAACATGACATACAAAAAGTAAGTAGAAGTATATTTTAATCAACAGAAACCTCATATTTGTTATTTTTGTTGAATGATAATTTTTGGAAACTCAGTAATTTACATAAGAATATCTTTTAAATAAAGAATGTGGGCCAGTCACGGTGGCTCACACCTGTAATCCCAGTACTTTGGGAGGCTGAGGCAAGTGGATCACTTGAGGTCAGGAATTTGAGACCAGCCTGGCCAACATGGCAAAACCCCATCTCTACTTTAAAAAATACAAAAATTAACCAGCATGGTGGCGTGTGCCTATAATCCCAGCTACTCGGGAGGCTGAGGTGGGAGAATCACTTGAACCCAGGAGGCAGAGATTGCAGTAAGCCAAGATCGTGCCACTGCACTCCAGCCTGGGCAACAGAGCAAGACTCCATCTCAAAAAAGAACGTGATTTTTTAGCCACAAACTAGGAGTCCTATTTATTGGAAAACTCACACATACACTGGGGAGAGGAGGGTGGTGCTTTGGCTGAGCTCTAAAAAGCAGTAATTTTTCATTTAGAAAAGGGCATTTTATGAGTAGAAGACAAGTCGTTATGATATTAACTCAGGAGCAGCCCTATTTCATATTCTGGCAGGAGTCAAGGGGACAGAACCTCAAATGAAGGATAAAGAAGAGAAATGAAAGCTCTCTGAAGATTAACTTGTGGTTTGTCCTTTCCGTCCAAATAGAGATGGGTGCCTGGGAGGCCCCCCTTTTTCTGTTCTACGTTACTCTTTCCTTTTCTGTTTCCTAATATACATACACTCCTACCTCTATACCTACCCCACCTTCACCCCCAAGCCTGAGGCTGCAGCCTGTCAAGGCCCTTCAATGTCACAGCCAGTGAGACCACCTTTCTTATGAGCCTACAACAAAAAGTAACTTGTCCCTTGCTCAATGCTGGACCCACAAGAATGGATCCACAGTTATTTGTGCCTTATGGTTAGGCCTTTCAGATTCTTAGAATCTAAACAACAGATCAATCTCTTGCTAATATTGAAAGTCTCTTACAGCATAAATTTGAGGTTTCATTACACAAAAAGGCTCTCTATCAACAATGATGATACAAAGCAAGCAAAGACAAGAGGAGGACTTAGAACTCTGTCCTGCCACAAATGTACAGTCATAACTCGACAGAGCAGCAACCTTGCAAATGTAGGAGTCAAGGAAATACTTGTCTTCCTCCTGGTGAGTTTAGACTGTATCATCTCTGAGAATGAATATTTGTCTTTGGGATGTTTGTGTGGACATCTGAGTAAACAGTTACCAGCTAGACACTTGGAAAACTAAGGAGGAGAGTCTGCAAGTCACCTGATAAGGAGAACTTGAACTTGAATGTGAACAGACTTAAGTATGCCTGCCCTGAGCTGCTCTGCAAAATTTGGAGTGCCAAGGCCGCTGTGGACTATCCTATTAAGAGTGTCTGCAGCACTATTCTAGAATGAATAACTTAGACTTGAGGAATGCGGTGCTGAAGAAACCTTGTCAGGAGTGTAGGGAAGGATTCTAAGGCAAGAACAACTCTTATGAATGAGGTTGCCATTTCCCAGAAGATAGGTAGGAGTCACCCAGTAGAGTGGAAAGAGGAGTGGGATTAGAACTGGTAACACCCATGAGGGGACCCCCATAAAGTGTTTAACTTCATGGTGGCTCATGCCTGTAATCCTAGTACTTTGGGAGGCCAAGGCAGGTGGATCACTTAAGGTCAGAAGTTCGAGACCAGCCAGGCCAACATTGCAAAACCCTGTCTCTACTAAAAATACAAAAAATTAGCCAGATGTGGTGGTGCATGCCTATAATCCCAGCTACTCCAGAGGCTGAGGCACCCGGGAGGCAGAGGTTGCAGTGAGGTGAGATCATGCCACTGCACTCCAGCTTGGGCAACAGAGCGAAACTCCATCTCAAGAAAAAAAAAATTTTTTTTAACTCCTTAGTGCTGTCTCTTGGAGTATGGGAGAAATCATATTAGCATATAGTTTAGTTACCCCAACTGTACAATAAAATCTGATAATCTTACACATGCTTGTGTGGTATTGTGAAGCAATCAGGCTATAAAGGAAAGGGTAGCTTACCCCATACTCATCGCCTCATGGGGGACTACACAGGGCCCAACATCTATCAAGGAAACTGTTTCAGAATATGACCATCAAAAAAGGGAGCCGTTGTTCCCATTGAACCTGGAAATGATGAGGAGAAGCAAAGGATACTGGCCACTAAAAGCCTGCTGCCCAGCTCAAGAGCAGCCTGAATTAAACCCTCTATTGGAGGCCAGCTGATGATTACACTACAAATCTCTACTTGAGCTTAATTTGGTAAATTCATTTTCTTAAATCCATTTTATCTAGATTTTAAAAATCATTAGCATAGTTACACAAATGACTCTCTATAATTACTTTAATTTCCACCATATTGTGGCTACTTTCCATGTATCATTCCTAAACTTTTATAATGTCTTTTCTCTTTTTTAAATTGATTTGGCTCACTGATAGTTTATTTTATTGATTTTGTTTTCTATTTGTATGTCTACCATTCCTCCCCCTGCCAGATGCACACACAAAACTGAATTTTTTTTTATCAATTTTAAACAGGATTCTAACTTATTATATATTCTCCTTTTATCATTTCAAAATTCTCACCTCCTTTTTTCCTGATCATTTTTTAGCAATTCATTTGAAAATAAATGAATAGGAAATTTATTTTTAATCTTCTTGATTTAGGTAATGAAAATGTTTAAAGCTAGGAATTTTCCTTGAGTTCTGCTTGGCCATATCTCACAGATTTTGCTCATAATGTTGCCACTATCACTGTTTTCAATGCATTCTTAATTGCAGATTTGAAATTCCCTCTATCTTTTCAGAGTAAATGGGAAGAATTTTTTTCCAAGAAGTTAAAATATTTCTTTCTTCCATCTTTTGTTATTTATTTCAATTGTATTGTACTATGGTCAGAAAATCCTGCCGTAATAGATCAACTTTTCAAAACATATACTGAGGTTTACTTTTTGATCTATATGGTCAATTTTTTTAATGTCTCGTGGGCATTTGAAAATAAGGTATATTTTCTATTCTCAAAGTTCTGTGTGTGTGTGTGTGTGTGTGTCTTTTTCAATATAGATAGATAGGTATGACAACCTTATTAATTGTTTTCTTCTCAGAACACAATGTTAAGGGCTCAAACCTACTGTCAAGCAAACCTGGGTCCAACGCTTTCCATGTGATCTTGAGCATATCATTGACCACTCTAAATCCCAGTTATCATGGGATTAGTATCCCAATGACTGCAGAGCTTTGTAGACATTTCTTTCTGATGTTTAATGGAGTCCAAATAGTAGATCTCTATAGGAATTCCTATTAAAATCTCCTGTCTTTCTTTACGCTCTAATGCCCTGAACTCCCAGAATCTTCTCACTCTTCTATGCCAATAAAAATTCTCTGGCCAGGCGTGGTGGCTCATGCCTGTGATCGCAGCACTTTGGGAGGCCGAGGCAGGTGGATCACCTGAGGTCAGTAGTTTGAGTCCAGCCTGACTAACATGGTTGAAACCCCATCTCTACTAAATACAAAAAATTATCCAGGCATGGTGGCGTATGCCTGTAATCCCAGCTACTCAGGAGGCTGAGGCAGGAGAATTGCTTGAACCTGGGAGGCGGAGGTTGCAGTGAACCGAGATCGCGCAATTGCACTCCAGCTTAGGCAACAAGAGTGAAACTCCAGCTCACTCTGTCGCCCAGGCTGGAGTGCAGTGGCACATTCTTGGCTCACTGCAACCTCTGCCTCCCAGGTTCAAGCGATTCTCGTGCCTCAGCCTCCCAAGTAGCTGGGTTTACAGGCACATGCCATGACATCCGGCTAATTTTTTATATTTTTGGTAGAGATGGGGTTTCACCATGTTGGCCAGGCTAGTCTTGAACTCCTGACCTCAAGTGATCCACCCACCTGGACCTCCCAAATTGCTGGGATTACAGGTGTGAGCCACTGTGTCCGGCCAAAAATTCTCTTTTTCTGACATCTTGGGCTCCCCAAGCCCTCTGTCCTCTACTCATTCCCATCTCAATGTGTCAAGCTCCAGACACAGGGCCTTGAGCTGTTGTCTCTCATCCTGAGTAAATGCCACTTGTCTTCAGTCCTAGTGCTTGAGAATCCATCCTCTGCTTTTCCCTGCCGATTCCTTGTCCTTTTTCTCCTCAAAGAACAGAGAAAGAAGCAGAAGCAGAGAAAATGGTGACAAACTCTCCACATGTTAATAAATGTGATCACAGCTAATTTTAAGTCTCATTACCTGCCTCACATGTGTCAAACCTTAGAATTCCAAAGAGCCACATACATCACCCAACTACCACAGTGAGTAGCATCCAGACAAGGTGAATTTTACAAGGTTACAAAGCTGCTCAGTTAACTTGTCCCAATCCAGTTTCCTCTCCACTATTTTAGCCTGAACTTCTTGGGAATTTCCTGGCTGCATCATTTGTGATGGCTTCATCTTAATGCATGCAAGTCAGTTCCCTTTAGTTTTTCCCTAAATTTCCTAGTCCGGTTGACCAGATAAAAAAATGTGTAGAAGACTCTGCCTTCTATTCCTTCCTTCATCCCCCAGCTACCCACATTTACACCCCCTCCTCATTGCTCCAGAAAGGAGCAAATCCAGAGTTGGCCTCATTCCAGAATCTGAGAAAGACACCAGCTACTTCAGAAGAGCAGAAACTCTTTACAATACCAGGATTGGGAAGAGGTGGCTAAAGAAAAAGGAAAATCCTTGCACAAAGAACTACCTGATACACATGAAAGCCTACACTGAGAACATCTCATCTAGGTCTTACCACCAAAAAGGCATTTTTTTTCCCTTTCATAGAAACCACAAAGGTCTGAATCTGACCCAAAGGACTATCCTTTTCTAATCATGGAAAGGAATCTTGACTTGAAACTGTCCAAGAGCTCCAACCAATCCAGTAGCAAGAGAAAGGGTGGCCGGGGTGCCTACTGATGGGAGGAGCTCCTGAGCCCAGCCCTGGAGGCCTCAGAGTTCAGGGGCCCACTTAGATGATACCAGAGAGCAAGAGAGAGGAACTGGGGTTTGCGAACCTTGTGGCTTTGTCTGTTTCCTGTTTCAGCAAGGCTGCTGTGCAAAAAGAAAGACGGTACCAAGAAGGGACGTGTTAATGGGGCGCAGACCTATGGATTGAAAGCGTGTGCTTTACCCATCTGCTGTCTTGCTCCATCTGAGACCAGAGCCAAGATCTGCCCAGGACTGGAATGCTTTCCTGAGTGGCTTGAGTTGGAGCCTGGGACTCGGAGGTAACTGAGAAGGAGGATGCTTTTGTGTCCAGGTTTGGGAACTCCAACTTTGGGGTAGGGCAGAAGATGCTCTACCATCCCAGCTCCCCTGGGTGAAGAGAGAGTGGGTGGCATAGTTTAAGGGTGTCAGAGGTTTGGGTAACCAAGAAAGTATCCTGTGTTGGTTTCCTGTGGCGCTAGCCATGGCACAGGGTACAGCTTGCACCACTCCTCTGTTCCAGTAGATTAGATTACATTAGATTAGGAGTGAGTCAAACGACTTAGAGTTCAGGCCACCCAGTGATATGGGCATGAATTAAATGACCTTTTACAGTTTTCTTCAAAGCAGGGATCCCTGAACACAAGACTGCCTTCCTAGCAGCTTAAGCGCAGGCCCCTCTCCCCTCAGTTCACACTGAGAGCTCTGGGCCAGGAAGGCCAACCCATGCAGGAAGCCATTCATTGTCTCCATTGCACACATGGCCAGGAAGTAAAAGCGAGACTCAGAAAGGCATGTCAAGCCACAGTCAGGTGAGGAGCTGTGCCCTGTTCTCTCTCTGCAGCCTGAGAGACCAGGCTGAGCCTTCCCAGCCAGTAACCCTTCTTCCTCCAAGCTCTAAGTGAGCCCAGTCATGCTGCCAGGGGGGAACCTGAGAGATGCCAGAAAGCCTGGGCAGTGGCCCAGTGATCTTTCTTTGAACCCTACAGGGACCAGTTCCCTTTTCTTTAGCAGCCTATCCCTGTCAGCCGTCCCACATACCTTCTTGTTTTCAAGCAAGTCAGCAGGGTCCAGATATCCCAGAAACCTGGGTAGGGTTCTATGCAGCATGCTGCACCAAATCCTAGCAGGTGTGGTAGCCAAGGCATCTGGGAACACTCCCCTCTCTAAGGAGCCATTTCCACTGCAGCTTCTTTCTTGGGTAAGAAGGCTCAATGTCTGCCCCAAGGAAGCAGAGAGCAGAGCAGCTTTGTGTTTCAGTGGACTAAGGTTGGTGGCCTGGGTGGAGAGCCCAGAGAGACCTCATCTCAGGCCCTGTCTTCTCCCCCATAGCCCTTTCCTCTTTGCGGCAAGAAGGTAGGAGGATTCTCAATGTTCTGCCTCCACTACAAAACCTGTGGGGAAGCTGGAGCCAAACAGGGAGGGGACCTCACACCTTATGTGCGACACAGGCAGACCCCATCTCTTCCTTACCTTTCTGCTTGGTGTAATTGGGATGGCAATTATGTCCAGACCACAGAGAAGCCCTTTCTCCTTATAGCCCAAACCCAGAGGTCAGAGGAACCCAGAGGTCAGAGTCCAAACCCAGAGGTCAGAAGTAAATGTGACTTCAGCCTGGGGCCAGCATCCCCTCAATCTGGTAAACAATATACTCTGTCAAAGAGAGAGAGGGTTGAGAGGATGAGAGAAGGCATTCTTGGTCCTAGAAGTGCTAGTTTAGCTTGGAGCCTTTGTCTTACAGCACCAAGTCTTCAATATCCAACATTGGCATAACAAGGATAATATTCGCAATTACTTTTGCACCAACCTAATAAGAATACTTTATGTCTTTATTATTAAAAGGTAACATTTATTGTGTGCTCCATGCCAGGTGCATGGCCTGCATTTTGTCATTTAATCCTTATAACCTACAAGGCAGGTCCTAGCCCCATTTTATAAATGAGGAGACTGGGGCTTAGAGATGTTTAATAGCTTATCTAAAAACACACACAGGTTGTAGGTGACAGAGCCAGGACATGAGTCCACACAGTGTGACTCCAAGAGCCAGAGTTCTCCACTGCAATCCATGGCAGAATAGCCAGGGGCTGTGGCTCAGGGATGCTGTGAGTGTAGGTTCTAGACATGGAGTTCACATGCACATAATCCTGGGTCTCCTCCATTCAGTCATTTATAACAATAGACATGGGTCTCTCAGACCCTTTCTTTTAAGTCTTTAAATAAAGAAAGTGGCAGAGAAGAAGTCAAGGGACCACCCCCTATGCCCACTCCCACCCTTATCCGAGAAGAAGAAGTAAGGAAAAACAAAGAAGAGAGCCATTCAGAATGGGTATGTAGAGGACAAACATTAACAACCTCACATTTCTGCTTGGAATCAATGCTGCCTGACACCAGAGTATGCCCCTCCAACCCTCAAGAGTCAGGCATTTGAGTGTCCAGGGCTTGACCACACAAAACTCCTCTCAGGGAAGAAGACTGCCCCACCCATGACCCTGGGGAATGAGTGGTAGGATCAGAGAGAAAACAAGAATCCTGCAGAGAATTCCAGACTGAGCCAGAGTAGCAAAGTCCCAGTAAGGGGCAGAGAGTCTGCTACCTGTTGAGTCTGTTTGGCCTATAAATAAACCCCAAGGGGTTAGAGCTAGCAAATGCCTGCTAGTTGGTGAAGCTGAGATACCCTCCTCCCAGGGTGGTGGGTAATGAGGTCGTGGGAGGAAGAGAAGCAGCAGCAGCTGTGAGGGGGAGTCCCTCTTCCTTCATCAGTCCCTGGTCTGACTCCAGTGATCAGAGGAGGCAGGACACAGAATTTCCAACACTCAGGATCCGGCTCATCCAAATCCAGCCCAACTCAGCACAGTGACCAGAGGGTTCTAGGAGGATAAACTACAGAAGGTAGGTGGGGAAGAGTAGGAAAGAGAAAGGCACAGAGAAGGAAAAGGGGATTCGGGTCTAGGTGCTATGTAAATATCAGGTAAGGCCATGCAGAGGGACATCCTGTGGCCCCTACACCAAGCCTGGCTCCCTGGAAACTTCTGATTACTGTTTTTGTTTTGTTTATTTTCTGTTTGCAGCAGCCTTATTGAGGTACAATTCATGTGCTTGTGGGTTTGGATGGCACAATCTGTGTCTGGGCTAAGGAAAGCAGACTTGGCACCAGCATTAGCCCTGACAGGGAGGTAATCCTAAAGAAATGGAACCCTCAGCCCCAACAGTATTGGAGCCAGATGCTCTGAAATGGGTTTTGGCCAGCACTAGGCATGTGGCAGATGCTCAGTCAATACTGATTGGACTTGATCTGCACCTGAGAGACACAGCCCAGTCCTGAGCTTGGAGTGGGGGGCCCATGGACCATTGTCAGGACAGCAGGTTGGAGGAATTAGGGTAGGGTTTCCCTCCTAAACCATGCCAGGTCCAGGCTCACAAGCTCGTTGCTAAAAGTCAAGAAGAGACCAGTGGGTGCTGGTCACAGGACTGGTCACCACCTGAGGGGGGTGTGGTTAGCCCTCCAGATCCTTGAGAAGTGTCACTCAACTATGTTAGTGACAGCTTGGACCAAGAGACCAGTAAAGATACTGACTTCCCTTTTCAACTGGGGGATAAGAGGGCAGATTGGCTCAACTTAGCTGCTTCTCTAGAAGTCTGGAAAATGAACACACACCTGCCATCCAAGAGGCTATAAGCTCATTATGATTTTAATCAATTATTTCTCATGTTCCCCTGACTTAGAGGCATGGTAAGATGTTCAGTCAAGGAGTAAGTGGCAGCCATAGAGACCCTTTTACTTTACAAAGGGGAAACGTCGGCTAGAGAAAAGCAGGAATTCACTTTTATAAGACTGTATTAGTTCATTAGAGACTGAGCCCAAGAGTCCTGACTCCCACTTTGATACCACCATGTCCTCAGTTTTCAACCCACATGGATGGAACTCTGTGCTATTTCTGCCCCCTGGTCTAGGGAGATAGTCATTTTTCTGCCCATCTTCTGACCCCTCCCCTTCTCCTCCCTCTTGGCATTTGGCAGATCCAGGCATCTATTCCAGGAACTGGAAGCCAAGCGCAACAGGTGCTTGGAGGTCATCATGATCAGCTCAGACCCCAGGCCCTCCCCTGGCTTGGCCCGGTGGGCTGAGAGCTATGAGGCCAAGTGTGAGCGCAGGCAAGAGATCCGTGAAAGCCGCCGCTGCCGTCCCAATGTGACCACTTGCCGCCAGGTGGGGAAGACGCTGAGGATCCAGCAGAGAGAGAAGCTCCAGAGAGCTCGACTGCAGCAGTTCTTCAGGAGGAGGAACCTGGAGCTAGAGGAGAAGGGCAAAGCGCAGCGTCCCCAGGCCAGGGAGCAAGGGCCCTCCAGGTGGCCAGGACAGGTGACTGTCCTCAAGGAACCCTTGTCTTGTGCCAGCAGGATTTCTTCTCCCAGAGAGCAGGTGGGCCGTGTCAAGGGACATACTGCTCTGTGCTCTGGGACCCTCTCTGGACAAGGAGGGTGGGTGGGCTCAAGGTCACTAAAAAGTGACCTAAATCAAGTCCTTCTTCCTCAGTCATATAGTAAAGTTGCCAAGAGCTACTTATAGTAAAGTTGCCAACAGCTACTTATTCAGAGATTTTTTGCTGTTGTGTTTTCGTTTGTTTAGCTCTTTTTGTTCTGCACTTGACTTATAATAGAGAAAAAATAATTTTTAAAAACAATTTCAGGCTGGGCATGTTGGCTCATACCTGTAATCCCAGTACTTTGGGAGGCCAAGGCAGGAGGATCACTTGAGGCCAGGAGTTCGAGACCAGCCTTTTGATAGAGACAAGACCCTGTCTCTATCAAAAACTTTACAAACTAGCCAGGCATGGTGGTGCACACCTGTAGTCCTAACTAATCAGGAGGCAAAGATTGGAGGATTACTTGAACCCAGGAGTTTGAAGCTGCAATAAGCTATGATCACACCATTGCACTCCAGCCTGGGCAAGACAGGGAGACCCTATCTCTAAAAAACTTAAAAATAAAATAAATAAAAATAATTCCAAAGCTAATGCCTATATCAGTTCAAATTTAGGCAATATACACATGTCTTCTACAGCTATCTTACAGCATTCATTCATCCATCAGTCATCAAATATTTACTGCAAGCTTATTATATGCCAAGTACACAGGCCAGTCTTCTTGACACACACACAGACATATCTGTCCTCATTTCTTCTGCAAGGCTGTTGTGCCCACTCTTCTCACTTCCTCTTGTGTCATTCCAATTCTATTAAATCACTTGACTATAGCCTCATCTGGTCCAGGAAGCTTTCCCTGGCTTCTCCAGGCCACCTCTGCTGTCTATGGACCTTGTGAGGTTAAAATCTTCTAAGATTGTGTAACCCTTAGAGGGCCAATTAGTCTGGCCTGGAAAGGAACAATGTTGGCAAAAACCAGGGTATGCTGAGATGACCTTGGCCAGCAAACCATCTTCCTACTGAAGTTTTGAGCATGTTGACAGCAGGGATGTGTCCACTATGTTCCATGGTAATGCTTGGCATTGTTGCCTACCCAGAGTGGGTACTCCATCAGGGCTTCTTAACCAGTGGATCTGTTATGCTTAATAGGAGATGCTGTTCAGAGAAATGATCCTAGAGCCCAGTTGCAAAAGAAAACGAACTGTATACTAAAGCAAAAAACCTTCCCACAACTCCCCACTTTACCTAGTCTTCACACAAAACCTCAATGATTTTCTAGCTGTTACTAAGAGAAAGGAAGCTTTCCTTTGAATATGGAAGGAACCTTATGGATTATCTATTCCAAACTCCTCACTACACAGACAGAAGACTGAGACCTAGAAAAGATGGGATCTGAACCCAGATCCCCTCACTCCCCACTCAGACCAGTTCTCTTTCCACATCACCATGCTGGCTATGTAAGTGGCCAAAACCAAACAAGGTAGAGAGAGAGAAAAAAACAACAACTAGAGATTCTAGAGAGAAAACTTGGAGAAAAGTACAGCTCCACATATGCCTGGCCTGAGGAGGACCATTTCTGCCGGTCAGGACAAGGATATCAGGAGCAGGAGAAGCCTGTGTGGCTCTGAAAGCTTGAGTGGGCTACTTTGGTTTTGTGGATCTGAAACATTGTCTTCATCCTGTAATGAATTACCACAGACTGGGTGGCTTAAATAACAGAAATTTATTTCTTACAATTCTGGAGTCTGGAGGTCTAAGACCACGGATCCTGCAGATCTGGTGTCTGATGAGAGCACTCTTCCCACTATGCAGATGGCCTTCTTCTCATTGTGTCCTCACAAGGCAGAGAGCAGAGAGAGAAAGCAAGCTCTCTCGTGTCTCTTCTAATAATGGCACTAATCCCATTCATGAGGGCTACCTGCTCTGACCTAATTATTTATCAAAGTCTCCACCTCCTAATACTATCACATTGGGAGATAGGATTTCAACACACAGATTTGGGCGGGGGGACAATAAACACTCAGTCCATAACAAACATGATGGTTGGTTCTTCCTTCCGAAATCATCAGGAGAGTCTTTCAAGAGGCTCAAGGCAGTGGTTTTCAGCATTCCCCACTTGCCTTCCAGGTGACAGGCACCAGCTCTGAAGTCTTTCCAGCCCAGCATCCTCCTCCCTCAGGCATCTGCAGGGATCTGTCTGACCACCTCTCCTCACAGGCTGGGGGCCTTCCTCCACAGGACACTCCCATCAAGAAGCCACCCAAACACCACCGTGGTAAGAGCAGAGCCTCCCTCACTCCACAGGGCCTGCAGAGAATCCTGAGACAGCTGTCCCAGCTCACCGGCAATGGAGAGTCCCTGTCCCTCCCCACTTCCCTCACTTCCTCCCTGTAAGTTCTAAATCAACTTATCCTCCATCTCTCAGGTACTCAGACAAAGGCAGAAGGACCAACAATTAAGAACGATGCCAGTCAGCAAACCAAGTGAGTTCCTGACCCTAACCCTCTCACATCCCATCCATTCCTCTCTGGAGAGAACACAATGAATTTCCATGTCCACCTTAATTAAGAAAGAGGAAGCCTTTCCCCACCTTACTGGCTCTTCAGAAGGGATTTCAGAAGGAATCAACCCACTGCCTCCTGACTTGATTCTTTGGTCCATTATCATTATTTTTAATTTCTTCTCTTTCCAGTTACGGAGTTGCAGTTCTGGATAAGGTAAGCACATATTCACTTTGAAGGGGTCGAATCAGAAAGTATTAAGCTCTGACATTCTGGAATTCCATGATAAACTTGGCTGGGATGGAGGGGCATCTTCTTCCTGGATGGCAAGGGGGTACTGAGCATAGATGTGGGGACTAAAGGGACCCTGTCAGAGCCAAAGCAGAAGAGGTTTGCTCTACACAAGCCAACCCAGGCTCTGGTTCTATATCCCAGGGTTTCAGGGGACTTAGAGACATTTTGAATACCCTTGTTCTTTCTCTCCAGGAAATCATCCAGCTTTCTGATTACCTCAAAGTAAGTGGCATGTGACCCCTCCCCTCAGTTCCTCCATCCACTTACCCCGATCCTCCAGGTTAATCTTACCCTCTTGCACTTTGTGCCCGCACCGCCAGGAGGCCCTACAAAGGGAGCTGGTCCTAAAACAGAAAATGGTGATTCTCCAAGACCTACTGTCCACTCTGATTCAGGCCTCTGACAGCTCTTGGAAGGTAAGGGAATGAAATTCTTTTTGAACAAAGCTCATGGGCTTCTATGTGTTCCCATCTCATTTTTCTTTCCACATCATCACAGCAAGAGAAGGGGTTTTCTCACTACTGAAAAGTGAGCTGGGAAGAGGCAGGAGATGAGGGGGATGGTGCTCAGACCTAGAAGTCAAACAGCTCACAATAAATATATGGGTCATCACCTGAGGGTCATGGTGCTACATATCCAAGGAAGACCCAGAACCAAAAGTGGCAAGAATACCCATTTTTTAATTTGTTGGAAGGAATGAAGGAAGATCCCAATATAGTTTACATTACTGAATATGGTAAATGTCAAATATTTTCGTATGGGATTCCCACTGATATTTATCCAAACCAGCGTGCCATGCACCCACTCTGTCCGAATAAAAATATCAGAGTGGGAAGGGACCTTAGAGACAATCTGGTCTAATACTCTTATTTTGCCCATGAGGAAACTGAGCTTCATAGGGGTCAAGTAACTTGCCAATAGTCACACAGCTAGGTAGTGGCAGATCTGCAACTAAAATTCAGGCCTTTGATTTTAGTCCATTCAATGTACAATATTCATAGGTTATGTCCTCTATACAGAGCACTGGACTAGCACTAGAAATAATGAGATTATTTAGATAGGGTTCTTGCTTTGACAAGACTCACAGTTTTGTAAGAAAGACACATGACTAAACAATACAAAAACATGAAAAATAAAAGAAATGTTTTCAAGATATAGGAAAATACAAGAAGGAATGAGTGACTCCAGAGAAGAAAAGAGCCAGGGGAATACTTATATAAGCATTTGCCAGGAAAATATGGAAGAAGGAATAGTATTTTAGTTGGGGTACAGGCAAAGGTCTAAAGGCAAGGCCGGGGGTGGTGGCTCACACCTGTAATCCCAGCACTTTGGGAGCCCGAAGCGGGTGGATCACCTGAGGTCAGGAGTTCAAGACCAGCCTGGCCAACATGGCGAAACCCCGTCTCTACTAAAAATACAAAAATATTAGCTGGGTGTGGTTGCACATGCCTGTAATCCCAGCTACTCAGGAGGCTGAGGCAGGAGAATCGCTTGAACCAAGAAGGCAGAGGTTGCAGTAAGCTGAGATCACCTCATTGCACTCCAGCCTGGGCAAAAGAGCGAGACTCCATCTCAAAAAAAAAAAAAAAAAATCTAAAGGCATGACAGTCTAGTAAAATGGTTCTCCAATTTTTTTATTTCAGGATTCCTTTATACTTTTTAAATTATTGAAAATATATAAGAAATGTTTATATTTACCATATTAGAAATTAAAACAGTTGGCCAGGCGCCGTGCATCATTTCTGTAAATCCCAGCACTTTGGAAGGCCAATGCAGGAAGATCACCTGACGTCAGGAGTTAGAGACCAGCCCGGTCAACATGGCAAAACCCTGTCTCTACTAAAAATACAAAAATTACCCAGGCATGGTGGTGCACACCTGTAATTTCAGCTACTCCAGAGGCTGGGCCACAAGAATCGGTTGAGCCCAGGAAGTGGAGGTTGCAGTGAGCGATGATCGTGCCACTGCACTCCAGCCTAGATGACAGAGCAGGACTCCCTCTCACAAAGAGAGAAAGAGAGGAAAGAAAGAAAGAAAGGAAGAAAGAGAGGAAGAAAGAAAGAAGAAAGAAAGAAGGAAGGAAGGAAGGAAGGAAGGAAGGAAGGAAGGAAGGAAGAAATCAAGACAGAAATTGAGAAAGAATTATTAATTTTAAAATAATGAGAGTAAAATATTTCATGCTAACCTGAATTACATGTTTTAAGAAAAACAGTCTGGGTGCGGTGGCTCACACCTGTAATCCCAGACTTTGGGAGGCCAAGGCAGGTGGATCACTTGAGCTCAGGACTTCAAGACCAGCCTGGGCAACATGGCAAAACCTGGTCTCTACTAAAAATACAAAAAATTAGCCAGGTACATTGGCATGCACCTGTAGTCTTAGCAACTCAGGAGGCTGAGGCAGGAGAATCTCTTATGCCCCAGGGGTGGAGGTTGCAGTGAGCCAAGACTGCACCACTGCATTCCAGCCTGGGCGACGGGAGCGAAACTCTGTCTCAAAAAAGAAAAAGAAAAAGAACCATATTTTCAAAAACAAAATTAGTGACGGGAGTGTCATTGCTTTACACTTTTGCAAATATTTTTAATGCCTGGCTGAAAAAAAAAGACAGCTAGATTCTCAATTTGCTTCTGTATTCAATCTATTGGTTTAAACATAAAGAAAAATTCAGTTTCACACAAATATGTCATTAGAAAAAGTAAGACTTTGCTGATCCCTTAAAAGGGTCTTGGGGATTCCCAAGGTTCCTCAGAATCCCCATGTTGAAACCTGTAAATTAGTATGTGCTATAAATTCATGTATTAATATGAGCTACAAGCAGCTTGACACCACCAAAGCATACCGCACCAGGTGGAAAGAGATGGAGCACAACCTCACCGGCCTGTGTGACATCTCACCCTACCTTGAAGATGGCTTGAGCAGAGAAAGAAAGATGATGGGAGAGTATGGAACAAAACTGAGAAGTTGCAGTGATGTAAAAAAGATTTCCTAAGCTCAGCCCTGCTCCTCACGTCAGACATTGTACCTGGATTTTTCAATCTGTGGTCAGAGCTCCTGACTGGTAGTCATTTTCATTGACAGAGTAGGAACTTGGGGCAGACAGCTGTGCATGTGAGGTGGTTTCTGGTCCTGAACTAAATTGAGATCATCTCACTCATTTGTTTGACAGTCATTTGATAAGTTCCAACTCTGTGCTGGGCCTTGTGCTACAGGGGCAAAGAGCATTACAGTCCTAACTCTTGAGGAGCTCACAGTCCAGCCATGAAGACAGACATGTAATAAATAACACCAAAACAGTATAATAAGGCTATAGCAGCAGTGAATAAAGGATGATGCAGGAAAAAGAGAAAGAAGGCAGCAATTATTCCACCTGAGGTGGAACAGGGAAGGCTTTAAAGGAAGGAAACCTGGCCAGGCATGGCAGCTTATGCCTATAATCCCAGCACTTTGGGAGGCCAAGGCGGGTGGACCACTTGAGGCCAGGAGTTCAAGACCAGCCTGGCCAACATGGCGAAAACCCGTCTCTACTAAAAATACAAAAGTTAGCTGAGCGTGATGGTGCATGCCTGAAGTCCCAGCTACTCAGGAGGCTGAGACACAAGAATTGCTTGAACCCAGGAGGTGGAGGTTGCAGTGAGCTGAGATTGTGCCACTGAACTCCAGCCTGGGTGACAGAGCAAGATTCTGTCTCAAAAAATAAAAATAAAGGAAAGAAACCATTTTAGCTGAATCTTGAAGGATGAGTAGGAGCTAACCAGTAGAGAAGCAAGAGTAATGATGAGGGAAAAAAGCAGAAAGTAAAAGAGTGTTTAAGGTAAAGGAATTGGAATGATTACAGGCCTATGTATGGCAAAGAATTGGGTATAGCAGAGTATGGCTGAAATGAAGGTATGCCAGAGTAGTGCCAAAGAAAGGATC
This sequence comes from Gorilla gorilla gorilla, assembly GCF_029281585.2. Taxonomy (NCBI): domain Eukaryota; kingdom Metazoa; phylum Chordata; class Mammalia; order Primates; family Hominidae; genus Gorilla; species Gorilla gorilla. The sequence goes on along the minus strand of NC_073224.2, from coordinate 47,010,046 downwards.
TCAGACAGGTCTTTAGAATTATGGGTCTTAAACTTTTTCTGTTGAACAAGGTATCTCACACTTGAATAATGCATGGACCCATTTTTAAAGGAAACCCATATATGTATATATATAAAATCAGAGATCCTTTAGAATGCATGCTACCCAGCTTGAGAAACACTGCTATAGGTAATAAGCTCAGTAAGAATGGAACTATGCTTTATTGAGGTATAAAGTCCTACACTTAGCAATGTCTGGCTCATCCTTAGAAGGTATGCAATTACTATCTGAGGAAATGACTTGTGAATGATCAGATCTGTGTCTTAAAAGGTTCTGTAATTTCCAACTGGATGCAGTGTCTCACACCTGTAATCCCAACACTTTGGGGGGCCAAGGCAGAAGGATCACTTGAGTGATCAAGACCAGCCTGGGCAACATAGTGAGACCTCATCTCTACTAAAAATAAAAAAATTAGCCATGCATGGTGGTACACACCTATAGTCACAGCTACTTGGGAGGCTGAGGCAGGAGGATCGCTTGAGCCCAGGAGGTCCAGGCTGCACCACTGTACTCCTGCATGGGGTAACAGAGCAAGACCCTGTCTTGAAAAAACAAAAAGAGGGGGGAGGGTTCAAGGATTCTCTAACTTGTAGCAATAAGAACCCTGGCTCCAAGCAGGGGTTGGGGGAGTTGAGACTCTTGTAATATCCCAGGTAAGACACAACCAGAGCTTGAATCAAAGCAAGCTTTGTGGGAATGAGGGGGGATATATTAAGAGACATTTCTGGGTTTGTCTCCAAGGAGGAGTTTCACCCCATGATCCAGCCCAAGAGCAGAAGTTCCCTTGGTTGTGGTTTCCTCCCTCCCTTCTTCTCACCCCTCCCAATCCTCACCCTTCTCTTCTTTGTCCCTCCTCCCCACCAACCCCCTAGCTTCCAGTTTTAAAGAAAAACAGTCTCAGACTTTTTCAGTTAACAGCTATTGTTTCCCCTAAAATAAGGCAATTCAACTCTCTATCTCTTCCATGAAAGCCTCAACTCCAATAAAAGTATAGCCCCAAACTGTGGTATCTGGGAAAAATAATTGGAAGAAAGTGGCCAGAACTGGTTCAGACCTTTATTTTTGCCATTTGACCTTCATAAATTTGAATTTCCAACTTCACATGCTGAGAACTTACCACAAACTCCCTATTAGAATCCCAAGGATCAGCTCCCTCCGCTGGCTTCACCTCCAGATGTCTCTGGGCCTTTTGGATACCATAGGTTCTGGGGCACTATTGAGACTCCTGAGGAGGGTCCAATCTTCAGGGCAGAAACAGCTCTACTAGCAGAGAAAGCAAGCTTTCAATATTGTGCAATACAAAAACGAGAGCAGGGCAGCCTTGGGTTTGAAGATCTGTGTCCTGGAATTAAGATCTTGAGATGACAGCGCAGCGGGGATTGGCTGAAGCCCTAAGCAACCTCTACTAGAGCAGAGAGATGAGCTGTGGGCTGGTGCTTCTGTGGTGAGGTGGTGGTGTTTCTGGAGAGCAGATCAGAGGCAGGGGAAAACCACGCAGAAGCAGGAGCTGAAGACCTCAGACCGGCACCAGGTGTGTATGGCCTCCGCCTTGCTCCTCTCTTCACTGGGGGTTATATGCCCTCTGAGCCCTCGGCTCCCGGGGTCTAACTGCCTAGAATGTCAGCAGTAGGCCTGTAAAAAGTGCTTCTTCCCACATACTGTAACACTGGGCTTCAGTGTGGGGGACCCTGGGGCTCAGACCAGGAAACTACATGCCCGATTTGCAACAACTTGGCTGCGACTTTTATGACGTTTTGGGGAGTCCAGAAAAGCAGAGCTGTGGAAAGAGGTTTCATTCAAGCTCCAGACTTGGGTGGCCCTTCATCCCCACTGAAGTGGCTATGGTAAATTGTCTTCCGTTGCAACACGAATGGAAAAGTAATTTGGGGTTGGGCCAATACAAAAACAGTTGAAAGAGGCAAAATATTGGATTAAAGCCATACTATGGAATGGGGAGAGAGGAGGTACCCCAAAAGGGTAGGAGACTGGGAAAATTTTAAGAATATTGCCTTAGGCCTGTTTCCTTCCCAAAATATAACAAGATAAACCTTAAATTTGGTAGGTTTGATTACATTCTGCATAGAAAGAGTTTGGGCAAAGGCAAATGTGTGGAACCGGAAGATGTGAACCAGAGGAGGTAGGTGTAGAGCCAGTTGATTTCAGGACCTGTGGATTGACAATGAACAGGCCACAGTGGAATGCAGCCGTTTTACCAGTTACTTCAAAGCTCAAACAGTAGAAGTCTTTGTCCACGTCTTCCATCGGTCCCAAAGCCCTCGGCTTATTGTAGATGCCAAATCCCTGACTCTCTGCTCTCCCTCACATGAGACGTTAGGAAAAACATTAATAGCAGGAGGCACTTTAAAAAATTATTTTTGGCAACGCTTTTTGCTTTTGCAAGCCCCAGCTGAGTAACACAGGAAGCTGAAAGGGTGGGGGCACCCCCTGGCTCCCATGGTTAGAAGAATAAGCCAAACAAGATCAAAACAGGAGCTGCGAGATACCACTTCCTGCCTCCCCCAGGCACCCTGAAACTCACTGAGGGAGGCGGACCTCAAAGCCGAGCCCCCTCCTCTACCCCCAGACCGTTACAAACCGGAAATGTTATAAGAGATGGAAATGTCCAAGCCATCTGGCTGAGAGAGCCCATGGCGTCTCGGGCCTAAAGAGAGGTGGAATTTCAAGACCTCACAAGCGTCCCACTTGGCCTGGTTGGAAAAAGCCAGAGAAAAGATAGGAAAACCGGTCACTGCCTTTTCTCTGGAAAACTTGCTCTCATTGATGGCTCCCCCGCCCCCTCCCCTACACAGATACACCCTACACAAAACTCCAGGCTGGAAGAACAAAACCCCTACCTGGGCAAAAGGGGCAAGTCTACAAAGGGAGGGGACAAAAAAGTGGCAGGGAAGCTGTAGCTACTATGCTGAAATACTGAAAAACCGAGAAACAGATTGGCTCTTCATGCCGGCCTTGCTCCCCTCTCGCCCTTGAGATTAGCATCTTTCTTGGAATGTCGAAAATACCATTAGGCAGCCCCAGCTTATGAATAAATAGAATGTGACTTTCTGGGAAGCTCCCTTACACCCCCTGCCGCCCTCACTCTGCTTTAATATCTCTCCGTTTCTTGCTTTCTTAAAGAAGTTCTCATCTTGAGTCTAGTATGTACGTGTGCATGTGGAAATGTATGTATGTAGGTGGAGGTGTGTGTGTGGAGATGGAAGTGTGTATGTCCAGATGGAATTGTGCTTATGCATGTGGAGGTGTGTGTGTGCAGGTGGAGGTGTGTGTGTGCATGTGGAGGTGTGTGTGTGCAGGTGGAGGTATGTGTGTGCATGTGGAGGTGTGTGTGTGCATGTGGAAGTGTGCGTGTGCATGTGAAGGTATGTGTGTGCAGGTGGAAGTGTGCGTGTGCAGCTGGAGGTGTGTGTGTCCAGGTAGAATGTGTGTGCATGTGGAGGTGTATCTGTGCATGTGGAGGTGTGTGTGCAGCTGGAAGTGTGTGTGTGTAGGTGGAGGTGCGCATGTGCATGTGAAGGTGTGTGTGTGCATATGGAGGTGTGTGTGTGCAGGTGGAGGTGTGCGTGTGCAGGTGGAGGTGTGTGTGCAGGTGGAGGTGTGCGTGTGCAGGTGGAGGTGTGCGTGTGCATGTGGAGGTGTGTGTGTGCAGGTGGAGGTGTGCGTGTGCAGGTGGAGGTGTGCGTGTGCATGTGGAGGTCTGCGTGTGCATATAGAGGTGTGTGTGCATATAGAGGTGTGTGTGCATATGGAGGTGTGTGTGTGCAGGTGGAGGTGTGCATGTGCATGTGGAGGTGTGTGTGTGCATGTGGAGGTGTGTGTGCAGGTGGAGGGGTGTGTGTGCATATGGAGGTGTGTGTGCAGGTGGAGGTGTGCATATGCATGTGAAGGTGTGTGTATGCAAGTGGAGGTTTGTGCATATGGAGGTGTGCGTGTGCAGGTGGAGGTGTGCATGTGAAGGTGTGTGTATGCAAGTGGAGGTGTGTGTGTGCATATGGAGGTGTGTGTGCATATGAAGGTGTGCGTGTGCAGGTGGAGGTGTGCATGTGAATGTGAAGGTGTATGTATGCAAGTGGTGTGTGTATGCAAGTGGAGGTGTGTGTGTGCATATGGAGGTGTGTGTGCAGGTGGAGGTGTGTATATAGAGGTGTGTGCATGTGAAGGTGTGCGTGTGCATGTGAAAGTGTGTGTTTCATGTGGAGGTGTGCGTGTGCAGGTGAAGGTGTGCGTGTGCAGGTGGAGGTGTGCGTGTGCATGTGGAGGGGTGCGTGTGCATGTGGAGGTGTGTGTGTGCATGTGGAGGTGTGTGTGTGCAGGTGGAGGTATGCATGTGCATGTGGAGGTGTGTGTGCTCAGGTGGAGGTGTGCGTGTGCATGTGGAGGTGGGTGTGTGCAGGTGGAGGTGTGTGCGTGCAGGTGGAGGTGTGTGCGTGCATGTGGAGGTGTGTGTGCGCATGTGGAAGTGTGCGTGTGCATGTGAAGGTGTGTGTGTGCATGTGGAGGTGTGCGCGCATGTGGAGGTGTGCGCGCATGTGGAGGTGTGCGTGTGCATGTGAAGGTATGTGTGTGCAGGTGGAGCTGTGTGTCCCTATGGAGGTGTGCGTGTGCATGTGAAGGTGTGTGTGCATGTGGAGGTGTATCTGTGCATGTGGAGGTGTGCGTGTGCAGCTGGAGGTGTGTGTGTGTGCAGGTGGAAGTGTGCATGTGCATGTGAAGGTGTGCATGTGCAGGTGGAGGTGTGTGTGTATATGGAAGTGTGTGTGTGCATGTGAAGGTGTGCGTGTGCATATGGAGGTGTGTGTGCATGTGAAGGTGTGCATGTGAAGGTGTGCATGTGAAGGCATGTGTGTGCAGATGGAGGTACGTGTATGCAGGTGGAGGTGTATGTGTGCAGGTGGAAGTGTACGTGTGCATGTGGAGGTGTGTGTGCGCATGTGAAGGTGTGCGTGTGCATATGGAGGTGTGCATGTGCATGTGAAGGTGTGTGTGCAGGTACGTGTATGCAGGTGGAGGTGTATGTGTGCAGGTGGAAGTGTACGTGTGGTGTGCATGTGGAGGTGTGTGTGCGCATGTGAAGGTATGTGTGTGTATATGGAGGTGTGCATGTGCCTATGCAGGTGTGCGTGTGCATGTGAAGGTGTGTGTGTGCAGGTGGAGGTACGTGTGTGCAGGTGGAGGTGTATGTGTGCAGGTGGAAGTGTACGTGTGCATGTGGAGGTGTGTGTGCGCATGTGAAGGTGTGTGTATACGGAGGTGTGTGTGTGCATGTGGAGGTGTGTGTGGCAGGGAGGGGAGTGTATTAATCTCCTAGGGCTGCTATGACAAAGTACCACAGTCAGGGGAACTTCAAAAACAGAAACTTATTTTCTCATAGTTCTGGAGGCTAAAAGTCTGAGATGGAGGTGTCAGCAGAGTTCGTTTCTCCTGCCGTCTCTCTTCCTGGCTTACAGATTGCCATCTCTCTCTGTGTCTCCACATGGCCTTCCTGCAGTGCCCTGATCTCCTCTTTTAATAAGGACATCCATCATATTGGATTAGGGCCAGCTTAATGGCCTCATTTTAACTTAACCACATCTTTAAAGACCCTTTCTCCAAATATGGTCACATTCTGGGGCACTCGGGGCTTAGGACTTCAACATAGGAATGTTGAGGAGATATAAATGAGCTCATAACCGAGGGCAAGGGAGGGAATAAACATTCTCCCGGGAGGGGAGACTGCGTTAGCCTCACTGGCCTACATTTTACAGGGAAAAGTCCATGTACAAGACTGAGAAGAGGTGAGGAGTGCAGAAGTGCCTAGACAGGGGAGGGAGATAGTGAGCGAAAGGGTAGCTTAGAAGCTTTCCTTTCGGGGCCCCCCTGCTATGCTACCCTGAGCCATTTGATAAAAATCGAGGTAAAAAGAGGACTTGAGGCCAGTCTTATTCTTTCTTGTCCTAGTCCAGAGAAACAGGAGAAGATCCTCTTCTATCCAGCACCCTTTGTCATCTTTGCTCCTGCTTGCCTCCTGAAAGAGTTCACTGTTTGAGCACCAACTATGTGCTGGGCAGTAGGATAGGAATATAGAGTCAAACTCTTTGCAGACTAGATTTTGGCCCAAGCTCATTAACTCATCCCATTTGCTCCAGGGACAGCTTAATGAAGACAAATTGAAGGGGAAACTGAGATCCTTAGAAAACCAGCTGTACACCTGTACCCAGGTAAGCATTCTGAAGGATACTTCCATCTCAGGAATCTAGAATTAAATGAGAAGAATGCTTTCGAACCTCAATCTTACTTTCGAGAAACACCACCAGATAGAGAATAACACACCCATTCCTACTTACCCAGTTCTGGCTTGGCCACTTACACTTTAGTCTCTAATTCACTAGATCACTGTCTCCATCCTTCTTCCTCTCCCCTTCTCCTAGTATCCTTCTCTTTGCACCCTGGAGGAATCCCAGCACTAACCAGTTTGTCAGCTCCAGGGGAACCTTGAGAATACCTGACACTGTAGGGAAAGGCCCTTGGTGAAGATTCACACCACCCGGACAGCCCTTTACACATCCTAATCTTTGAACAGATGAGTTAGATGTTATAATGAAGTCTTAGAAAATTATTTTCATTCCATGGGTAACTTTTTTCTGTTTTTTCTAGCAACCCTGGAAGAATGTAAAAGCTCTTTTACTTGGCTCTTCTGTAACACAATTTTCCAGCATTAGTAATCTCTTGATTGGCCTAATCTTGGTTTATAAGAGATAGAAAGAAATCAGCTTTCACATTTGAGAAGTGATGGATACCTGACAGGTGGGAAGATATCAAATAAGAGAATGGGGTGAAACAGGCAGAATTCTCCCATCTGGAGTTAGAGAGAGAAGACAGTCCTGGCCACATTGATGGCGTCTTACAGGGGAAGAGAGTTTATGGAATCTATAAGTTTCTTGGTCCACAACTTTCATTTTTTTCAGTATAACTTGCTTTGTCAGGACTAAATAATGCCAACCAAGTTCACAGGAGACTAATATATAATCCAGAATGCCAGTCTATTCATTTTCAATAGGGAATAACACATAACCAGTGCCCAGCATGGATGGTCATTGGATGTCCAATAACTGGGACATCCCCTATATATGACCTCAACCAGGTTAATTCCTGGATCTGGTTTTTAATGAAAGTTCCAAAACTATAAGACCCACTCAAATTTAAATCCAAAATTTCAGACAATTCCAAAGTCAAATGGAAATGATTTCATATTGATCCCTAAATTGTTGTCATCTGGTCTACTGCTTACACAGTGGGTAATCCAGAATTGACAATAAAATCTGCCTGCCTTCTCCGAAATCACAGGGCATCAAGATGAAAGAAAGGGAGAAGGCAAGACCCCCAGTGAATTTGCAAAGCTGCGCTGTGTCTCCTTAATCCTGCAGCCAGGAGGAATTTTACAATGCAAATGTATTAATTTTAAAACATGAAGTTCATTAGGCATTGTAGAGAAGCTACAATGATTTTTTTTTTAAGCAGCAGCAGTATGCTCCCTCCCTGAAGGAGTTTACAATCCAGTATGAAAGACAGATGAGTCAATAGAGTAGAATAATAGAGGCATGCAGGGGATACTATGTGAACACCATGAACACTAAGAAAAGCTACCTAATCCATAAGACATTGTGGGATGGGGGTAATTGGTCAATTTATCAGAACTGATGATACTGGACTGAATCTTGAGTATAAGTAGAAGTTAACCGGCTGTAGGCAGAAGAAGCTACATGGGTAAAGGCAGAGCCCCAAAAAACAGAGTGCTGGGGGATCTGCAAACATCTCAGCTTAGGTGGAAGTAGCATGGGATGAAAGTCTAGGCGTGTAAGAGGAGCCATGACAAGGAGTTTGGATGTGATTCTTAGTATGCTGAGAATCCATGGAGAGATTTATACAGGAAGTGGCAAGATCAGATTTGCATTTTAGAAAGAACCCTCTAAATGCAGGACTGAAAAGGGACTGAAGGGAGGCAAGATTTGAAGAAAGGGAGGCTGTTGCATTAATCCACATAACACTACTACTACAGCCTGAACTAAGGAAGCAGCAGTAGGGATAGAGAGGAGACAGATATGAGCTGTTAAGGAAATTGTCAAGGCTCAATGACCAACTGATTAGTGGGAGGAAGTGAGAGAGAAAATGAAGATTGACTCCCTGGTTTAGGGTTTGGAAAAGCCTGGATGGATGATGATTCTGGTCACTGAGATAGGAACCCCAAGAAAAAAGAACATGTTTAGAAAGATGAGTCCTGTTTAGACATGTTGGATTCCAAGAGCTTGTGGAAGGCCTCGGATATAATGCCCAGCAAGCCTAGGGCACTGTTTATTATGCCCCCCACTCATCTCTCATTGCCTGAGGGACTCTTCTTGCTAGCTCTACCCTAAAAGAAATGGCTCACTAGATTACTGGTATCTCTGCCTGGGGGAAGAACCAACTTCTTTTCATTTCTGTATCCCAGCTCAGGATTTGGCACACAGAAGCTCAATGTGTATTTGTTGAATTGCATCAAATTTACAGAAATACTCCCCTCGGGGAATGAAAAAAGTACTACTGGAGATGGAAGACCAGAAAAACAGCTATGAGCAGAAGGCCAAGGAGTCACTGCAGAAAGTGCTGGAGGAGAAAATGAATGCAGAGCAGCAACTACAGAGCACACAGGTATGGGGATGCCACATAGACATGGGGCTGGAGACTCCAGGCAGCTTGGGGAACAAGGGAGCCAGCTGCACAACTCCCTGGAACCCTCTCCTCTCTGATCTCCCTCAGCGATCCCTGGCCCTGGCAGAGCAGAAGTGTGAAGAGTGGAGGAGCCAGTATGAGGCTCTGAAGGAGGACTGGAGGACCCTTGGGACCCAGCACAGGGAGCTGGAGAGCCAACTCCACGTGCTTCAGTCCAAACTGCAGGTACCAGGCACTGGGGGTGGGGAGGGAAGACAGGGTATGGGGAGGAGGGATGGTGATGAAAGAAGCTGTTCTGGATTAGGGACTCCAAAGGCAGCTGACAGCATCTGGCTTTCAGTTCCTCAGTCACCACTACTTTGTACCAAATTCACTGTTTTGGCTCTGAAATCTAATTTTGAGTTTAGCAAGGATGTCTGCATTGCTCATGCAAATGAACTAAGCGTTCATTGGAATGACACCATCACCACCCAAATGAAAAGAACTGGCTGGAATATTCATCAGCCTACTAATGTCATCTCCCAACCCACTCTCCAAACTCCATCCCAAAAAAGCATCCAGTTCAGAATTGCCCACTGTTGGCACAGAAAGAATGTCACTAATTTATTTACAGGTGAGTACTAACACTTTCTGCCAATGTGTATTTTAAGCAATTACATTTAGCAATTACAATTAGACTCTTGGCATCCTCAAGGGTTCCATCATCTTCAATCTGTCCTAAGCCTCAGTTTCCCCATCTCTAAAATGAGGATAATAGTACCTACATCATAAGGTGGTTCTGGGTATTAAGTAAGATGATCCGTGTAAAGCACTTAGCACAATGCCTGGCACACAAAAGCACTCAGTAAATATTAGCTATTATTTTGCATAGATTTATTTACCTGGTTTGGAATTTTGAGGATCCACCTCAAAAGCTGATCTTTGTAATTTTCCTGAAGCAGGGCTCAGAACAGCCCACTTGATAAGAGACAGAGTATGTGAGTCTTATCAAAGGAGTGAACCCAGCTGGTCACTCTGCATGGTATCCACAGCTCAACCTTTGTTGTTTTCTTCTTCCCATCACCTATAAGGCAACTCCTATGAAGATTTTTGTGAGGGGTTTTTTAACTTTAAATCTTTGTGGAAAAAAAAGACCCTAACCAAAAAAAAAAACCTGATACTGCCAGAAGTAGAAAAAAGAGAAAATGAAAACATCCAGAAAACTAATGACTTTGTATTCCTTAATTTGGTGATTTACCAAAGTGTCAAGACATGACTCCCACACCAATGACAACCACTTAAATTTCCCCTAAAATGGCAGATTTTTTAAAGTACTGGGTTTCCTAAAGCAATTCTTATTTTATATATTCTAATTTATGTACATGAATGTGTCACTTAGACCTGTCACTAGAGATGGTTTAGAAAATAAACTTACACTGCACATGCCTCAGTCCACTTCAAAACTACTGGCAAATGCCTGTAGTCCCAGCTACTCAGAAGGCTAAGATGGGAGGATTGCTTGAGCCCAAGAGGTCGAGGCTGCAATGTGCTATGATGGCACCACTGCACTCCAGTCTGGGTGACAAAGTGAGACCCCATCTCTAAAAATAAAAATAAATAAATAAAAGACACGAGTTCCTTGTGAATATCAAAAGTCTAATCTGCTGTTATAAATGTGAGGAACAAAGCAAAGGGAAGAAATAGGAAAAAAGAAAGACTTCTCTATTTTCTCATCTCCCTAACATTCCTTCTATCTCTAAAATTCCAGACTTTTCTACATTTTCCTCTTCCATGGTACCCGCCCCCCAACCTCCACCCCAACACTGACCTCCTTCTATATCGGCCCCTCCTCCTCCTTACAGGGAGCAGATAGCAGGGACTTACAGATGAACCAGGCCCTGCGATTTTTGGAAAATGAGCACCAGGAACTGCAGGCCAAGATTGAATGCCTGCAAGGGGACAGAGACCTGTGCAGCTTGGATACCCAGGACCTACAAGGTACTCTTCTCCTTGGAGGCCTTGAGTGCATGGCAGCCATGGCCAAGTGAGCTAAGAAAAAAGAAACTGAGTTAAGAGAAAGGCTTCAGCCTTTTATTTGTTTGCTTGATTGGTTGATTGGCTTTATAATCTCATTTTACCTTGAGGGAGAGGCAGGACTGTTTTAATCATCCAAAATTGAAAATTAATTTCACTGTAGTAGATAGAGTATCTTGTTGTCTGAGCTCTCTTTTTTAGCCCATCCCTCTGGGCCAGATCACAGCTGCTCCCACATCAGTCACATATGTCAAGGCCACAGTCCTAATTTGAAAGGGAAAGGTCAGTTGAAACACAAGGCATAGAGAAAGTCTCTCAGTCACACCCTCTGTGTCCACTGATAGAGAGGACTAGATAGTGTGTAAACACAAGCCTCAATGCAACCCAACATTGTTGATGCACAAAACCTGAGGTACTTGGCTTCTGGTTTACCTCTTCAGAACTGGGACACGAAGATAGAGCAACTTCCAATAGACACACGTTAAAGACCACGACAAGACAGCATCTATTACTAATTTCCATCCTAAGTACTGAGTTCATTAAGTCTTGGGTTCCTTTATTTTGGCTTGCATTATTGCATTTTCAGATCAACTAAAAAGGTCAGAGGCGGAGAAACTCACCCTGGTGACCAGAGTACAGCAGTTGCAGGGTAAGTTCGCTTTCCAGATTCTGAAAGTCCACAGGGTTTTCCTGGGGTCCTGGCCCACGAAAGGCACCCAGAGTAGGGACTAAGGGCCCAGTCTTTGGCATATGCTCTAACTCTGTGCACTTTCAGACCCTCTTCTTGTAAAGTGAGGTCATTTACATAGCTCTCCATAAATTATGTGTTAGTCTCTGTTCTTTTTTTTCTACTTTTCTCCTTCCATGCCAATGACACCACTTACATTTCCCCTAGAACTGCAGATTTTTTTTAAATACTGGGTTTCCTAAAGCAGTTCTTATTTTATATATTCTAATTTATGTATATGAATGTGTCACATAGACCTGTCACTAGAGATGGTTTAGAAAATAAGCTTACACTATACGTGCCTCAATCCACTTTAAAACTACATATTGGGCCCAAAGAGGAAAAGGGACTTCTCAGAAGAAAAGCAGTTTCTGAAAAGCTGGAGAACCTGACTCAATTAATACAGCTGCTGGTTGCCCACCACTTTAACCTCTGACACCTGATAGAGAAGCTTCATGCAAACAGCAATGATTATTAAGAGAGCAAAGCAACCACAGGGAAAAGGGAAAATCTTCAAGCAAAGACTTGAAGATAGAGACATGGTAGGGGGAGATATAAGGATGCTATATTCATAGCAAAGTACCACAGACTGGGTGCCTTGAAGAACAGAAATGTATTGTCTCACAGTTCTGGAGATTAGAAATCCAAGATGTCAGCAGGGTTGTTTCCTTCTGAGGGCGTTTAGGGAAAGATCTATTCCAGGGCTCTTTCCCTGGCTTTGTAGATGGCCGTCTTCTCTCTGTGTCTCTTCACATTGTCTTTCCCATGAACATATCTGTGTCCATATTTCCCCTTCTTATAAGGACACCAGTGATATTAGATTAGGGCCCACCTGAATGACCCCATTTTAACTTGATTATCTTTTAAAGAACTTATCTCCAAATAAGGTCATTATTTAAGGTACTGAGGGTTAGGACTTCGACATATATATTCTGGGGGACAAAATTCAACACACAGCAGATGGGAACATATTTAATAACCAAGGTTCTAAGCAAAGTTCTGAAAAGAAAACTTTTTGTAGTAAATATGCTAGCATAGACAAGTTCCTTGTGTTTTTCAACAGGTTTGCTTCAGAATCAATCCTTACAGCTTCAAGAACAGGAGAAACTCTTAACAAAGAAAGGTCAGCAAATTTATTACCACAAATTCTAAGATATTGCTCTTCCCTTACCTGCCTAGAGGCAGCGGGATGGACTACATGACCTCCTGGAGTCCCAGCCAGTTCTGGCAGTCTGTTAAGTCCGGGATGTGTGGGAGCTTTTTAAGGACTGATCATTGGCTCTGAGGACACTTCAACTAGTTAGCCTTCTATCCTGAGGTATATAAACTGTGAAAAAGGGTTTCTATTCTCTCTGAAAGCACATGTCTGTGTTGAACATTTCAATAAATTTATTTTGAACTCAGGATTTCATGTCAATTTTTACACACTTGATTTTCCAAATCACATCCAACTCCCCAGCCCCAAACCACATAGCAGGCCAGAGTCAACTCACTGTCAGCCCTAGAGAGTCTACTGTCCATGTTTCCTGAGAATTCACTGTGTATACAGAGGGGCAATAGCTCCTCACCTGTCCACTACACACGACCTTTTGTTTTCTCCTCACAATCATTGGGCATAATATAATAGATAAGGCAGAAATTTTTATGCCCACATAGTATGGATAAGAACATGAAAGTCTATGGTGACACAAACTAACAACACAGCTATAACAACAATCCAAAACTTCTGACTCCTAGTCCATGCTCTTTTCACCAAGACTAAGATTGCAGGGTGGCTAAAAAACCATCTTTAACCATATGAAGATAAATTTTAGGATATGACTGCCATCTTCACAACTTTCAAATGAGGACATCAGGGAAAAGGGATTGTATTAAAGCATTTACCAAACTTATTTGACAAACTAGGAAGAATGTGACATACAACCAATGAAATTCAATTAAGAAGTATTCACTAAAACTATCTAGCACTAGATAAGACTGGGGATACAAAGAAAAGATCCCAATCTTGCCCTCAAGGAGCTCAGATTCCAGCTGTCTGTCCAAGCTTAGCAGGGGCCTACTGGAAGTTAACCTTTATGTCAGAGAATGCCATCAGTCTAGCCAAGAGCACGCCCTCCCAAGTTCCCTCCCCTCTCCCCACTCCTAGTGGTCTCACCCTCAGGGCCCTTCCTCAGAGGTGTGGGCCTCACTGTCACCAAGAATCTGGCTGCTTTTTTAGATCAGGCTTTGCCCGTGTGGAGTCCAAAGTCCTTCCCTAACGAAGTGGAGCCTGAGGGTACAGGGAAGGAGAAAGACTGGGATCTCAGAGACCAGCTGCAAAAGAAGACTTTGCAGCTCCAGGCCAAGGAAAAGGAGGTGAGAGGGTGACCTGAGATAGTGAGGGCTCATTTGCGGAATAGCAGAGAAACCTGGGAGGCAGTCAAAAAGCAGGGATTTCAAAGTTTAAGTTGTGAGTGGATAACCACAGACATTCATTTGCCTACATAAAGTGTCTGTGCTTTTGGGCTGACTTGTCAATCTTTTCCCTTCCTTATTTATACCAACTCCTATTCAAGGTTTTATTAAATGATTACCTTTTAGAAAGTCGACCAAAACTCAAACACATTTAATAAAAATATTAACTTCTCAATATGTCGTCCCACATTGAGTATCTTAAGTCTTTATATGTCTCTTAAAGAGTAAAACTCTTCCTTTGTACATACTCACAAACATACACATCCCCAGAAGTATTGATATGCAACTAGCTCCTGGGAAAGAAACTTGTACTAAGGTCACTTCTAGGTCGTTTGTTCTATAAGAACATCATTTTTCGGTGTCTCTCATTTGCAAAGCACTTGCACATAAAGTCATATAAAAGAACTTAAATGTATAAAATGTAAAACTATAATATGCATTACTGTCAATCATTTAAATGAACACATTCCAGACAATGTAAGACAGTCAAAAGACAAACTCAAATCCCTGAGAATGGCTGGGAAGGGAAGATGGTGGTAAAAATTCCAAATCAGTGAAACTTACAAAGGGCAGTCTCCCCTGCCTGGGCTCTGTCCTAGACAGAAGTGACAGTGATGACTTTGGTGATGTTCTCCCCAGTGCAGAGAACTGCATTCAGAATTAGACAACCTCAGTGACGAGTATCTCTCCTGCCTGCGTAAGCTGCAGCACTGTCGAGAAGAGCTGAACCAGAGCCAGCAGCTGCCTCCCAGAGTAAGAGGGTCTCTCCTTCCCATAAAGCCCTGGATGATGGGACAATTCCTTCTTTAACCAAGTTTTGCACATAAAATGTATCAGCCCACGCCAACAACTGGCCATCCTGTCCCACCGTGCTTGGTTTATACTATACTGACATTATGGCAACCATTGAAAAAAACACTGGCTCGTGCATCAAAGCCCAACTTTCACAGAACTCTCAATGCCAGAAGGAAAGACTTACTCTTAGCTAAAGTATGAAAGGGTGTTATTTTAGCTGATGATAAGCATGGTGGCAAGAACAGAAGGACACAAAAGTACTGGGGAATACAAAGAAAGAATATAATTTTGCTGGGTTATTTTCCACCCTTCATTATTCATATCAGTATTTATATATCTAGTCCCTGATGGATACGGCTCCCTGGGCCAGAGAACATTGGTTAAGTGGTTTTATCCCAAGACAGGTGACAAAGTGGGAGACAGAGTAAAAAGCTTTTTCTCCACCACCAACCCAGCGTTTTCCACTGGGCTACAGTAGGAAGAAGAAAGATTTTTGCCTATATCTTTTCCAATCCACTCATGGCCACTTTCTTCTGTCTCCCTGTCCCCCTACAGAGGCAATGTGGGCGATGGCTCCCAGTGCTGATGGTGATGATTGCTGCAGCACTGGCAGTGTTCCTGGCCAATAAAGACAACCTGATGATCTGAATAATTTGTGACAACTGCCTTGGGTGAAAATCAGAAGCAAGCAACTCAACGAAAAACTCAGAAGGTTTGGATACATTACAGCTTGGGTTTTCCAACTGACTTAGGATTTCTGACTTTTTATTATTTTCTTAACCTACTGTAAATAAACTTCACCTGACCAGATTGTACCTCAGAACTCTCAGTTTATTCCTGAATGGTGTATTACATTAACAAGTATCACATATTTAAGCATACTGGTGGTCTACTCTCCTCAAATTCAGTTGGAGGCATATAAACATGCAGAAAAGCCCCCAGCCCTACTTTCCTAGCAGGCAGCACCCACATAGAGCAGGTATATTTACAAGATTACCATGCAAGAGTGTTTGGCTTGTCTTCCATCACCCTGCTTTTCCTCTATCATCTCCTTCCTTCTATCTTTTATCCAGTGAAAATGAAATCATCTCCACTAAGAGGACTTCCTAGTATAGAAATGGCAAGTATGTACTATCTACCAATTTGCTACTAGCACCACCATTACCTATTTACATGCCCTTTGCATTTGTGGCCAACTGATTACAGCATTGTGCCTTAGTATACTCAAGACACTTGGAATTGGCAGTTGAGATGATTATTTGCCATCCCCAACCTAGAGATGATCATTTACTGAGTACCTTCTATTTGGGAGGAGAGTTAAAGTCAGAGGGCCACAGCCGGCAGTGTGACTATCTCAGAGGAGATGCTGAGATCAGCAAAGTCATTCTGAGTCCTAAATCGGGTTCTGAGGTCCTTCTCCCAGGTGTTTAGAATGTCCCTCAGGCCTGGGAACAAACTCTCTGGGACACTAAAGGAATAGAGCAGGATTGGGGGTTGACCTAGCAACCATGAGATCCGGGCAGTGAATACTCGTAGTGGAGTCAGAGCTAAGCAGTTGTCATCTCCCTGGTTCAGGTGAAAGGTATAGGGAACAGGATAGCCCAGGAGGATCCCAAATACAGTACACAGATTCCAGTCTGAGGAATGGAGCCTGCTGTAGGAGACTGCTAGAGATAAGTCCCTCTGCAGCCCCTGCAAATGTGTGATGATCTCAGCCACGAGGGCCTTCAAGTCCTGAAGCTGGTCCAGGGAGCAGACAGAAGGGTGACGCTGGCAGCTGGAAACATCCACAAAGGCTATGGTACCAAGCAGCACCTGCTCCAAGTGCTGACATACATGCTCAGGACTGACAATCAGGCTGTTTTCTCCAATCTCAAGGATGTGAAGTCCAAAGGTCAGGAAGCCAAGCCCCTGCAGCTCCTCCAGATAGCTCTGGAGCTCTGATGCCCCTGCACAGTTGCAATCATAGAGCACAGCTGGCTTCAGTCCCCGGGCCACAGCCAGCACCTCTCCAGCTAAGTGAAGGCAGATGGCTTGGGGTGGACTCCGTCTCTTTCCCATGCCAAGGGTCTGCTGAGCAGCTGCCACCAGCAGCTGAGGGCTCGGTGATGACATGAGATCTAGAAGCAACATCAAGAATGGCCTCCTTAGCTAGCCCGAGTTCCCTTCCCTGGGTGGCATCTTTCAGCCAGACACTTGAGGAGGGGCCTAGAAACAAAGCAGGAGCAGGGAATTATTAACAGCCAGCGACACACCAGGAAACCTGCCAACAGCCTTCCTGTTAAATCGCGGTATCTTCCAAAGATTATTCTGTCCCTCCCTGCTTTGAAATGGCGACCCAGCCTAGACAAGATAGTTTCACCGATGCTGCTTGATTTTTCTTGTTGACTTGGTCTCCCTCAATCATAAATTCGTGTGTTTTTCTAGCCTTATAGTTAGATTTATATTCCTTCTGGCTTTTATTCTAAATTTTACCTGTTGCAAATTACGTTCTCTGGTTCAAACCGTAGGGAATTTGGGGCAGAGGCGGAGGCGGGGCAGTGTTTGGCAAAATTCACAGCATTTCGCCCAAAAGCCCTTCTGGGACAGAGCTCCAAGTTCCAAATGTATCCTTTCCACTGACAACTCCCCTACTCTTCCCGCCAGAGAATAGTTATAAGAATAGTAATTTGATTAATATACACCAGAATGTGGACTAACAACCATCTCACCCTGACACATAAAAATGAATGAATGAAATCCGCTAGAACTGCAGAAGGGTAGTATTTTAACTTCTGCTGGCCCCGCCTTCCCTTTCTGTCCGACATCAAGGACTCTCGGAAGATGGGATTTCTCCGATCCACACACCCCACACCAGAGCATGTTATAGTGATTTGCTAAATGAGGCATAAGTCTGTCTCACATACGTTCTTTTTCCACGTCCGCTACAGGTTCGGGGGCTCAGAAACTTTTTGCGGCTTCCTGCCTGCTGCCAGAAAGGCAGCTACTCCCCCACGCCCAGCCGCAAGTAACACTGGAAAACCCGCCTGCGCTGGGAAGACCCTCGCAGCCCTCTCTGCTCCAGTCCGGCAGGCACCTTCTTGCGCATGCGCACCGACTCGAGTGCCGCCCTCTTTCCCCTCATTCCGTGACGTCATCCAGCCTCTCGCGCGCCTCGCGTTAGAATCACTAGCTAGGCAGCCTTACTGCGCGCCGGAAGTTTGGGCCACCGTGCGGCCCGCCCTTTCCGGCCAGACTGAACGCGGCCCCATCTGTCGGCTTAGGAACGGGGAAGGGCGGAAGTAAACGAGAAAAGGCGGAACCTGGTGAAACTGGTTTCCCGCTGCTGCCCTCATTTTGTTTCGCCGAACGTCCTCCCTGTGTTATGACGTCTGGTGTCCCACTTGACTGGGAATCCAGAAACAGGGCACACAGCAGTTAATAAACACCTTTGATTTGTGTCTGTGGAAATACGTTTTGTCCAGACGAAACATACCTCAAGACAACATACTTTGCAGAATAGCCTCACCTGTGGGTGGTGCTGAAACGTTTTAATTTTTTTTAACTTGACTTCCCTAAATCCTACATTTGAGAGGCCTACAACAACAGCTCTCTAGGGAGGGTGTGAAGGTGTGAGTATTCACTTTGAACAAATATGTGCCAGTCATGCTGCTAGGCCCTGGAGGTATTGCAGTGAGCAAAACAGACAAAACCCCCACTTTCATGGGGCTTAAGTTCATGTCTACTGAATCCAGTTTGCTGATTTCAAATAAGAAATGAGAAGTGATGACACAGAGGCTTTCCAGTCAGGTCATTACAAAGAAAAAGTGTTATTTCACGTAAGAGTTAACACCTTTTTAACTACCAGCGATTTGACCCATGCCACGAAGGGAAAGGATTTCTTGAGAAAACCCCAATATCTAAGGAAATGGCCCCAATTTATTTATACTTGGAGCAGGACAGAGATTAAGGGAACAGCGGACACCTACACTGGAGTTGTCACTCCTGGATCTATCTTGGTGGTGCCTTCAGACCATGAAAAGTGAATTGTACAGTAAAGATGGGGTCAGCATGGGAGGAGGACCAGCTTATAGGAGTTACCAGCCTAAGGCTGTCTGGTTCTTAGCTCAGAGGGAATCAGAAGCTGAGAGTAGAAAGTAGTCTTCTAATTTTAGAACGTTTTCCTTCCCCACATTTATTTAATTTTCCCATGGTGGTTAACAGTAAATCCCTAAAAGACTGATTTAGTTCATTCATTTATTCCAGCAACAAATATTTGAGAACACACTGTGTCCCAGACACTGTTCTAAGGACTGGCAGCGAAGTCCAAGACAAACAGTCCCTACCTTCAGCAAGTTTGCAGTCAAGCAGGATGCGGATGCTGAGCATTACAAGGGAAATGATTATTCTGAGAGAGGAAGTATGGGGTGCTATGGGAACATACAACCAGGGACCTAATTTTATGGGAAAGGGACCAGCCCAGGTCCAACACTTGCTCTCCCAGTTTACGTCCAATAGGTTCTTTTTAACTTGAACTAATCTTGTTTGGTGGGGTACACAGTGAGGAAAAAGAGCTAGTGACAAAATGTAACTCCCTTCTCAGTCTTAAGCAAGGTGAAGGCAAGGGAGTAGAAGATATCAAGGGAGTGAGTGGTGGTAGCCACCAAAGGAGATAGCAGACTGAGGCCCTAAAAAAAGAAAGGAAATAAATCTATCCAGCAGGACCAGAGAAAGAGTGCTGAGGGTGATCAGATGGAATCCCTGCATGTACTCTCCCGGCATTCTGAAAAGAAGCCAAAACAAGGAAGAAACCGGGGTATCTAGTTAAGACCTCACAAATCACTCATCCATTCCTCTGACATGTTCATAAACTTTTTATAGTGGTTACGAACCAAAAGCTTGGTATTTCTTGGCACTTTTCCAATACCCTTTACCAGCTCACATTATCTGGGCTCCCACCCAGGCTACAGATAGCCTGGCTGTTAGCACTTCACAGAAGGGATATAGACTGGCCCAGATTCAAGAGCTGCCCTTCTAATTTACCTACAGTAGGTTTTTAACTTTGAGTTCCCACAGAGAGATGGGGCAGCCAAATATCAAGCCCAAATCCCTCACTTCACCTACTCAACAAAATGACCCCCAAAATGTAAAGTTTCTGTGCCTTTAATGCTTCCTGGTCCCTAAAAGCCCAACTTTTCCTCGATTTCTTAATCTTTTCATGCTTTTCATAATAGCAAATTCCACTAGGTCTCTCAGAAACTCTAAAACCAAGGCTTAAGCACTTTAAATAAATAAGTCCTCATGTCACCACTGATTTTGAACTTTTAGTTTTTAAAATAAGGCTAGCTCAACTTTTGAGTCATTTTGAAAAGTTGGAGATGGCCTGGTTTAAAGGTACCAGACTAGACATGGGCTTCCTTACTATGTCCCGACACAGACAGACAGGCATCACTATTCAAGAGGACTGGGGCTTGCAACCACAGATTAGCATCTTATTTGCCATTTAGGTCCCAGATTGCTTGAGCCCAGGAGTTCAAGACCAGCCTGGGCAACATAGCAAGACCTCATCTCTACAAAAATAAAAAAAAATTAGCCAAGCATCATAGTGCACGACTGTTGTCCCAACTACTCAGGAGGCTGGGGCAGGACGATTGCTTGAGCCCAGGAGCTTAAAGCTGCAATAAGTGGTGACTTGCCACTGCACTCCAGCCTGGGCAACAAAGCAAGACTCTGTCTCAAAAAAGAAGAGAAAGCTGAAAGGGTTAGAGACTCAGCAGATGTTTCTAGATAAGACCAGTTTGTGACAGATAGAGCTGCATTGTTCTATACCACTCTTTACCTTCACTGTTCACACTCAGATACCTCCACTAGTAAGGGAGACAAGCAGGTTCGTGCTAGGTGAGCCTTTCCAGAAGAGTACTGCCCAGCCCTTCTTCATTCCAGCCTTAACACACTCAACAACCCGTTTCTTCCAACTGCAAAAAATCTAAATGATACTGTCCCTTTTGTAGTCAGAGAAGTACATCTTAGATCCCCAGCTCAGTCTAGCTCAGAGAAGAAAATAAGAAAAACAGAGCTCTTTCCTCTTAAAGCTAACACCTGAGTCACATACTGTCACCTACCCCCTCTCCCTGCCGCCCCCTCCAACACACACACACTGGTATTTGAGTGGTAATAAGGTAAATGCCTGACAACCTATTCTTCCACAGAATCCCTAGGCTTTCTGTGTCAACAGCTTCCCTTTAGAAGCCAAATTTGTGAGCTTTCACTCCACAGGCTGGGTGACTTTCAGACTTTGGCACCCATTTCTATTTAGATATCAAGCATAGTTTCTAAGCAACCAGCCAGCCAGCTTCTCTCCCTCTCACTTCCCCCATCAGGGAGCCAGCTTACTATACTAGCAGAACAGGTCAAACAGAGCTCGATCCTGGACAAATCAGTGCTTGAGGAAACTTTAACAAAACCAAGGAAAAATGTGGTACAAGAACAATGCAGAAGGATTCTGTTCCAGGCAGTTTAGCCTTGTACAAGTAGAAGAAGGTCATCGAGTCCGTTCTAAAGCTGGATGCAATTTCAGGCACTACTCCAATCTCTTCACTTTATAAGCAATAAATCTGAAGCCCAGAGGTTAAAGGACTTGTTCAAGGTCACATTGGAAGCAAAGCTGCAGCTAGAACTTTGGTGTCCAAACTCCCAGGCCAAATCTCCTTCTACTATGCTATATCATACTACCATTAGGAGATTTGAAAAAGAAAAGCAAAGTCTGAAGGGTGATTTTTCCATAAATTAAATCAGCTTTAAATCTAGGCATATTTGGAGAATCACAAACTTCTAACACTGTTAGAGAAAAGAGAGATTTAAAAGCTGGTTAAATCTAAACAATAAAAAAATCCATATGTACAATATTATAAAAAAGAGAAGGAAGAAGATGGCATTCACAATTACTGGGGAGGCAGGGCAGGGGGCAGTTGCATGCTGGGGGTGGGCTGCATGGGCTGCCAGCTCTCCTGGGTTTGAAGGATGCGGTACAGCTGCTTCAGCTGAGCAACGATGTTATCCTTGATGTCTGGGGTTGAGATCTGCAGGCGGACACTGCCACTATCAAAGGATCGTGTGAAATCACCAGAAAACATCTCGTAGATCATCCGAGCCACTACTGGAATGACCTGTTCAGGACACAGAACACAGGTGTATCCTCTGAGGAAAAGGTATTTTTAAATAGCACAATGGACCCAGGATTGAAGGACAGACCAAAGAGGCCCTGAGGAAGACCCCATTCTGATGTCTAAATATAGGATATGCCTTCGTCTCTCTGGACCATCCTTCTGCCAAGGCTCACTGTGGAAGTTGGTTCAAATGAAGGTAAAGAACCTAGATGTAACATTACATCACATGCCTAAATAAATGACTGCTTACTTTGCAAGACTTTTTACAAAATATCATCTATTGCTTGCCTTGCTACACAACTCCAGGGGCAAAGCCCAAGTGGCCTTGCTGCCACTTCCTAGAATAAATTTATATTCCTAAAAGTAACTCAAAAGGTTTTTCTAAGAAAGGCTGGAAAGGGCCAGGTATGGTGGCTTACACCCATAATCCCAGCATTTTGGGAGGCTGAGACAGGAGGATCACTTAAGCCCACAAGTTCCCGACCAGCATGAGCAACATAGTGAGACCTCATCTCTGCTAAAAATAAAATTAGGCCAGGCATGGTAGCCTGTGCCTGTTGTCACAGCTACTTGGGAGGCTGAGGTGGGAGGATCACTTGAACCTGGGAGGTTGAGGCCACAGTGGGCTGAGATGGTGCCACTGCACTGCAGCCTGGGCGACACAGCAAGACCATGTCTCCAAAAAAAAAAAAGTGCAATTTACATTGTGTGTCTGTGTGTGTGTGTATGTGTGTGTGAAGAAAACCTGGAAAGGGTCATATCCTGTGAGGTTTCAGCAAGACTCTAAGGTTAGTAAGAGAATGAAAGATAAGATCTCCACTAAATCAGTCACCCATTTTAAGGACCCTGCCTTTTCCAGCATGAGTCCTACTGCACAAACCTGAGTCTGTTACCCCATCTGATGAGACTGAAACCTACATGGGCTGATGGATGCTTGATGAGGGCTCAACCCAGACCTGGGGGCTTAAGCATTGGCAAAAAGATGAAGAGTTGTTGACACAGCCTTATCTTCTCACCTGAACCAAGATGAGTTTCCTTTCCAATGGTTTCCCATCTGGCCATTCTTCCCCAAAGCATAAGTAGATCTCAAACGGTGGCTGCTTCTCTATCTGTCCTTTCTGGTGGGCAATGAGATCTGCAGAAAGTGGAAGAGCAAGTTTGGTATACTGGGTCATTCCACATCCACTCAACAAATACCATCTTTTATGCTGTCCATTACAATAGCCACTAGCCACATGTGCTCACTAGTTTTAAATTAATTAAACAGTTCCTGGGTCACATTAGTCATATTTACATGCTCAATATCCACATATGGCTTGTGACAACCATACTGAATAGCACAAATATATTGAACAGTACAAATTACAGAGGGTTCTCTTGGACATCATTGATCATGACTTGCAGTTCAAACCACATTGTAAAAAATTCACATCTCGGTGCTTTCCCTAAAACTGCCTGCTTGAATTCACCACTCAGATAATTCCCAAAAGAATATGTGCTATTCTGAACATGACAAACAGGATTGCCTTCCAAAGTTAAAGACACGCTGGTGACATTTGAGGTGTAATGACAGGGCTGTCTCCCTCTTCTGCCATTGAAGGAGCCACAACCAACTTAAAAATAGCTTCCAAGTACATAGCTTTGGAGTGAAACTCCCTTCTTTGTTGCCTAGGTCACCTCCAATTTTTAGAACCAAAGTTCTGTTCTCCCTTGACCTCCTCCAGACTAAATTTTTTAAGATCTTTGCCATGCCAGGAAAGCAGGAAGGTGAAAGACAGGGATAGTGGAAGGAATGTACTTCCAGAGAACGATTCCCACGATCAACTTTCTGAGAAATGACTTACCGCTAAGGAATGTTTCCAGACAAAATAGCTTGACCTTCTTTTGTCTCTCAATCAGGTTGGGAGCAACAAGTGATGGGGCACATGGCCCAGACCAGTACACCTTGCACTGGCACAGCCTGATGGCATAAATGGCATGACCGCTGACCTCCAGGATCAGTCCTCTGTCCATGACGTCCAGCAGCTTGCTAGTGAACAGCTTCTGCTTCTCATTGGTAATATGCTCAGGACCTGGGAATTTGACCTGCTCCAGGCTGACGGGACCAAAGAGCTCCTCCTGGTCAGGCATGGGACCCAGGTCCCCATAGAAGAGTCGGCAGCCCTGGGGGTTGCTCACGGTCATGGTCTGCCCGTACTCCTTCCCACGGTACTGAAACTTGATGTCCAGGTCAGTCACTGCAAGGTTAGAGATGACAGTGAGAGTCCTGCTTCACTGCTCTGCCTGTTCATCCCTGCGACTCATGCAAGTCCATTAAGATCAAGCCACCTTTCAACCAGCATTCAGGAAGGCCACTGCCATAGTTATCCTTCCTGCAATAAAGGGAGACATCAACATATCCCTGGAATATTCACTCAAAAGGCTGCCTGAAAGCAAACAGTTCAAAGTCCATCTCAACTATTTCTGTTCAATCACCACACCCCAAGCGCTATAATTTCATCAAGTAAAGTGGTCCTGGTGTCCCCACGCTATACTGACTGAGTCTTCACACCAATGGTCATTGGAAGGAGCTAAAAACTAAGGTATCTTGTTTGTGTATCATTTTTAGCTTATTGTTTAAAGAAACTTGAGGAAGAAGAAGCAATACCAAACAATTTTTCTGAAAATGACATGTGAACACACACTGGGGATCTGCTCTAATAATATACCATAAAAGGACACAGTTCACATCAAAGTTAATTTTTACTCAGCAAATCTCCATTGAACCCAATAGCCACTATCAAAGCTACTTAGCCTCTTGGACAAAATTTTATTAATAGCACTCACATGCCTACCATGTGTAGTGTGAAAGGGAGACCCAAGCAATGACATTGATTCTTCATTGAGATAAATTCATACCAAATTCAGAAAGAGGTTTTTTTCTGTAGGTCCTAAAGCCTCTCAAAATCCAAGAGCCTCCTCTACCAAATCCATGGCCATTAACCTCCCTGTTCCACAACTGGCCTTGTCACTAAATCCCCCTGCGTGACTGATAAATCTGGGACTCCTACCCACCTAAGACCTGAATAACCTGGAGCTGGAGCTGTAACCAATCAGAGCATCCCTATGGGCAAGTAAGTGTCAGCCAATGTTTTTGTTGTTGTTGTTGTTTTAGATCATGTCTCATTCTGTCACCCAGACTGGAGTGCAATGGCATGATCAGGGCTCACTGCAGCCTTGACCTTCTGCATTCAAGTGATCCTCCCACCTCAGCCTCCCAAGTAACAGGGACCACAGGCATGCACTGCCATGCCCAGCTAATTTTTTAAAAATTTTTTTGTAGAGAGTCTCACTATGTTGCCAAGGCTATTCTCAAACTCCTGGCCTCAAGCACTCCTCCCACCTCAGCCTTCCAAAGGGCTGGGATTACAGGTGTAAGCCACCACACCCAGCTGGGCCAGTGTTTCTTTACTTCTTCCCTGGTGACTCATGGGCTAGCCAGGAAACAGAAACAGAGGGTGCATCTGAGACAGGTAGTTTTTCAATACATGGCAAAGAAATGAAGTTAGAAAGCAGGACAGGAAAGAGTCTATAATAGAAGCAGAAGACCCAGCAAGAAAGATAAAGTCTCACTTACTTGGGAGAGAGCTGATCCACAGTTCTGGAGAGCTATAGAAGGGCTGTATAGGTGCCTGGGGTACTTCCATCTCCAGGGGTTCAGTTTTGGGCCACACTGCCTCCGGGCTGCAGTTGCCCACACTGCAATTGCCCACACTGGCTGGCGCCATGGGAGAACCTAAAACAAAAGCATATGGTGAGCAGACAGGGGTACCACACGTGCACATCACTTGCTGATGCTCTGAGAACTCACAAGGTCAGTAGACAAGAACCAAACACTGAACCCTGACCCAGTGTGATCTTCCAGCCCATCAGTGATTCCCATAACTAACGCAATAAGAAATAAGGTTCCCCTGCTCCTGCTTCCTAATCATATTATTTCTCCCACAAATTCATAGTTTTAAAAACCTTTGTTTGCTGAAGATTAACATAGACAAGTGAGTTTTCTCTGGAGGTTAAATTACAAGGAGTAAGACATTCCATACTGTAAAATTTGGCCCCAGCAATTAAATAGAAGCTGGTTGTCTTCCATAAAACGAACTCAGCTAAATTAGCTGATTAGCTTCGAGTAAGTGTTAATGCATAGAAATACCTTTAACAACAAACAAATACTTTTACATGCATAAAATGTCTGGAAGGATACTCAAGAACCTAGAAGGATCTGACTCCTCCAGGGAAAGAAATGAAAGGTTCAGGGACAGGATAGAAGGAAAACCTTTCCACTGATTTACCTTTTTGTACCATTATGAATGTAAACCATGTGAAAGTATTATTTATTCAAAAGGATCCAATTAAAAGGTTTTTTTAAAAAAAAAAAAAAAAAAAAGAGTATTTCCCTGCTACTGTCAAAGTTGACTTGCTCCAAAGTCTACAGATTTCTCCTCCTAGCCTCACCTCTTAGGCATCTATTCTTCAACAATTCTTCATCCTCTGCCCCAACAGCTCTGAAATCACAAAGATTAATGTTTCTTTGACCCTTTTTTTTTAGATCATGTCTCATTCTGTCACCCAGACTGGAGTGCAATGGCACTCTGGTTAAATTTATGGGAACTGGTTAAATTTATGTTCCCATTTTACTTTTTTGTTTTTAGTATCTATTCTACAACTTTCCAAAAAAGGATTAAAGGCAGCTCAAAACATAAGGACACACAAATATTAGCTTTAATAAAAGATCAACAGAAATAGGAAATCAGGATTCTGGAAATAAACTGCATCCTTTTAGGGGGTGAGAATAACAGAATGAGTCAGCCAGACATTTGGGAAAGGATCCCACATTTCTAGATGTTCAATTTCACTAAGTGGGAATGTAACATGTGGCAATTTTTTGTTTGTTTTTACTTTTATTTTAGTTTCAGGGATACATGTGCAGGTTTGTTATATAGGTGAATTACATGTCCCGGGGTTTGGTATACAGATTATTTAGTCACCTAGTTAATAAGCATAGTACCCAATAGGTAGTTTTTTTATCCTCATCCTCCTCCCACCCTCCGTCCTCAAGGAGGCCCCAGTGTCTATTGTTCCCTTCTTTGTGTCCATGTGTACTCAATGTTTAGCTCCCACTTATGAGTGGGAACATGTAGTATTTGGTTTTCTGTTCCTGTGTTTTAGTTCACTTAGGATATTGCCCTCCAGCTACATCCATGTTGCTGCAAAAGACATGATCTTACTCTTTTTTATGGCTGCATAGTATTCCATGGTATATATGTACCACGTTTTCTTTATCCAGTCCACCATTGATGGGCATTTAATTTGATTCCATGTCTTTGCTATTGTGAATAAGTGCTGCAATGAACATACGGGTACATGTGTCCCTATGGTAGAACAATTTATATTCTTTTGGGTATATACCCAATAATAGGATTGCTGGGCCAAAAGGTGATTCTGTTTCAAGTTCTTTGAGAAATCACCAAACTGCTTTCCACAGTGGCTGGACTAATTTACATTCCCACCAGCAGGATATAAGTGTTCCCTTTTTTCCATAACTTCATCAGCATCTGTTATTTTTTTATTTCAATAACAGCCATTCTGACTGGTGTGAGATGGTATTTCATTGTGGTTTTGATTTGCATTTCTCTAATGATTAGTGACATTGAACGTGTGGCAATATTGACCTGCAAGATCTCTATGAAACTTCTCTTTACCCACACTTGGTTGCAAAGATATAAATGAAGGAGGGCCAGTGGACAGACAAGTGTCATTTCCTGATTCTCAAAGGTAGAGGCATCACCTACGGTAGAGTACCTGAAAATACTAAATAAATCATCTTGTTATCCTAAGTTTTATAGGTGGCACAAGTTATCTCATTTTGACCCATTGCAGCCAGGTGGTACTAAAAAGACAATGAAAAACTGCTTGGCTGGATGCAAGTCATTTGAGTAGGAGCATTTCAGTGGACAAATGAAGTAAAGATGCTGCAGAAAGAGCAATTCAACGTGTGTTCAAGTATCCTCAGAAAATGCAGTGGGAGATTCAGTACCTGCTCTGTCACACGGTGGATTCTCAAGCTCCCAACTCAATTTTCCTAGGAAGCTGGATTCAAAAGCCCATAAAAGAAAAGTCTCTTGCAGATAAATCCTATCAGAGCCAAGTACTATCAGCTACAGACATCACAAGTTTCCCGTGATACAGCCTAGGCAGAGTAGTCCTTGTGAAGGAAGTGACACAGAATTTATACCAAGGGAAATATTAGAAGAGTTTGCCCATAACTCGTAAAAATGACACTGTACTTGGCCTGAAGGAAATTGGCAAAATGTGTAACTGATGATATATTTGTATGTTGGGTTAAGAATGAATTCAAATTTTTTATTTCTTTGAATTAGCACATAAGCTTCCGAAGATGTTCTATTGCCTGGAACCCACCCAACTCTACTGGGATAACTGAGCCAGCAGGGAGTTCCTCACCTCTGACTCCCACTTGCTAACAGTCCAGCAGTCTGGCTGCAGGGACTGATCCTGCTTTCGGGGCAGTGGTGGCCAATGTATTGACAGTTCCAAGGTCAAAACTCCTTACATCCTCCATATGTCTCTGTACCACCCATCATCCCCACTCACCATTGATGTTCAGGAAGGGGAAGGTGTCCTGGATGGGAACATGGTGCTGCGACTGATCCAGCTCATCTTCCTCATCTTCTTCATCCACATCATTATCCTTCTCATCCCAGGGAGCAGACCCTGTGGATCCTACCCAAGATATACAAGCTCGCAGGTGAGCCATTCAGGTTGCACTGCCACCCCTGCAGCTGACCCACCATTCAAGCTAGGGACTGCTAGCCCAGAGGCTCCTCAGGTTCAGTACACACCCTCAATGTCCTAGCTGAAAAGAGTGAGAATCAAGGGAACGAACACTTCTCTCATGGAAGGACCTCCCTAGATTCACTGGAGCACATATCTAAATTATCTGGCTGTTAGTACTTGTTAAGTATGCAGTTAATTGGAGGGATCAGGAGATATTCTCTTAGTCAAAGTATCCTATGAATTAAACGATCAGTCACCCAATATGTATAAAGAACTTATTACCCTGATCTTGTCACTATTATATGTACCAAAACATCACTATATACCCAACGAATATGTACAATTATTATTTGTCAATTAAAAAAATTTTTTTAACAGATCATGTTAATTTTTTTTTACAGATCATGTTAATTGATTCTCACACTAGCTTTTGAAGTAAATAGGAAAGCTGAGATCCCATATTTTAGAGTTGAAGAAACTGAGGCTTACAAGAGGTAAAATGACTTGATTCAAGTCCCACAAGTAGTAAAGTGATAAGGGCCAGGTTTAGAATGCAAACCTTTTAAGCTTTAATCCCTTCTCCTTCAAAACTACCTGGCCTCTTGAATCCCAAGAGAGGCTACTTTTACAGTAGAACTGTATACCCCTCCACTTTCTAATGCTTTAAGTAACCAGGTTAAAAAACATTCACCTAAGTAAGCAAGATTTTGCTGAGTCTGCATCTTTTGTTTTCTGGGTCCTTCCCAGAGAAAGGCTTTCTTGCTTTATCCATCTTAAACTGTGTAAATCAGGCTGTTTTCAAGTTGACTATCTCTTAAGAGTCCAGCCCAGAATCTGGCATGCTGCCCACCTTCTCCCCAGCACCTGGGGCCTCACCTGGGTTAATGATCGAGCCCTGGGGCTGAGGGATGTCACACACTTGATATATCTTCACTGGGTTCATGGGCACCTCCTTGGTGCCATCATACATCAAGTTGAATTCTCTGCTCTTATTGAGAGCACAGCGCAGCTGGGCCTTCCATTTAGCTGGGTCAGGGTCATCCACCCCTTCCTGGTACTTCCCTGTCTCTACAGCCCAGGCCTGAGAACAAGAAACCACAGTGAGTCCTATCATTGCCCAGAGCCACTGCAAAGCACGTGCTTACCCTTTCTCATAGACACAAACACACACACACACACACACACACACACACACACACTTTTGCATGACTGCCCCATCATCCCAACCCCGATTTACAGAGACTGCAGCAGGAAACACTGCCCTTAGGACCAGGCAAGACATGTGCCTAAGGGAAATAAAGCCATATGCAAACACAATATATTAAAAGGAGGAACCTTATCTCAAGCACTGGTACCGGCACTCATCAAGACGACAATACTCTAATGAAGGGCTGAAGATAAAGCCTGCTAAAAATATGCACCAAAGTGCAGATGGTAACTCTGGATAGCAGAATTTCAAGTAACTTTTTTTCTTCGTTTATTCATTTTTGACATGAGTTGCTTATACGACAATAGGTAAGACAAAGAGGCATGGCAGAGGATATGAAGAGTTTGGCCTCCTGTGTTCCCTCCTGTCAGTCTTCAATCTAATACATAAATAAAGAATTGTAAGCTGGGTGCAGGGGCTCATGCCTGTAATCCCAGCACTTTGGGAGGCCAAGCCAGGTGGATCACGAGGTCAGGAGTTTGAGACCAGCCTGACCAACGCGGAGAAACTCTGTCTCTACTAAAAATACAAAATTAGCCGGGCATGGTGGTGCATGCCTATTATCCCAGCTACTCGGGAGGCTGAGGCAGGAGAATCACTTGAACCCGGGAGGTGGAGATTGTAGTGAGCCAAGATCATGCCATTGCACCCTAGCCTGGGCAACAAGAGTAAAACTTCATCTCAAAAAAAAAAAAAAAAAAAGAATTGTAGAAACCAAGTGCCTTTAGGAGGGAAGGAAACACACTGGGGGTTCAGCTTGTCCCTCTGGCTGAGGGCCTCAAGTCCTAAAAAATCCACACCCCTTACCTTACCCTATCCCCTCAAACTTCTGCTTCATTAGAAACATCATGCTGTCAACCACACCAGTGGCTGGCAGCATGGACTAAAACCACTTTGACTCCTTCTCTCTGGTTTTCAAATATGGAAACTCACAGCACTTTCCCCAGACAAGAAGTTAGCCTCCCTAATGAGGAAAGGAAAAATCTAAGCCGCTCAAGTCATAGACCAAGGTGCTCAGGAGCAAAGCAGGGAGTAGACACCTGGCCCTACTTTCAGCTCTAACAGGCATTCTTGTTTCTGCTCATGGGATAGCCACTCTCCCCCATTGCTAACAAGTTCTCTGATCTCTTTGTGCAGGAGTACAACTTGTTCTGATGCTGAAAAAGTAGGTACCATTAGCAGAGAGCTCAAGACAGGAAGCACACACCAACGTTTTCAAGCTAACAGGGTATATGATTTGTCCAAACCCAATCCCTTCCTCTGATTCTGATCATAGGCTTCTTCCTCAAGCTGAAATTGAATTTTTCTGCCCCATCCTTTGAGAGCTCTGATCTCCTTCAGTCGCCCCCTGAAGAACCTCACAGGCATGAGGAAGTTTCCTCAAAAGCTAATCTAAATCCTCCTCCTCCAATTCAGATCACTTCCTCTTACCATCTTTTCAGATTTGGGTCCCTCCATTTGATTGTGGTATGGAATGAAGAAGTTTGACAACGTTCTGCTGCCCCAGGTGGCTGAGCAGACACTAGGGGGCCTAACTGCTGCTCCATTCTATCCAACCCCCTACGGGAGATTTCAACTTCACTGGTCGCTGGTATCTGGAAGGCCTATCTCCAGTTACCTGGCAGTACCTGGCTGCTGCCTCCCCAGATTTTCCCTTCCATTTGTTTGATCCTCTGTGTGCCCACGCTAACTCTGGCCCCACCCAGCTGACTGGGGCTATGAAGACTTTGGCAGAGCTCTGCACATTTCTGTGGTTCCCTAAATCCCTGCTCCTCCATGGAGAGCAGCCAGACCAACCCAGAACCAGAGCCCCAGCCTTCCTGCTCACCACACAGCCATCCCCAGGACCCACCCAGATTGCACTGGGCACCCAAGGCTGATGCAGTGAAGAGCCGTATCGTTTAAGACTGGAACTTTAGAATCAAGAAAGGAGGCCAGGCACGGTGGCTCATGCCTGTAATCCCAGCACTTTGGGAGGCTGAGGTGGGTGGATCACGAGGTCAAGAGATTGAGACCATCCTGGCCAACGTGGTGAAACCCCGTCTCTACTAAAAATACAAAAATTATCTGGGCATGGTGGTGCACACCTGTAATCCCAGCTACTTGGGAGGCTGAGGCAGGAGAATCGCTTGAACCCGGGAGGCGGAGGTTGCAGTGAGCCAAAATCGCGCCACTGCACTCCAGTCTGGGTGACAGAGCAAGACTCTGTCTCAAAAAAAAAAAAAGAATCAAGAAAGGAGAGCCTAGGAGGAACCATGTGGCAATCATTG
The DNA here is from genome assembly GCF_029281585.2 of Gorilla gorilla gorilla. Lineage (NCBI taxonomy): Eukaryota > Metazoa > Chordata > Mammalia > Primates > Hominidae > Gorilla > Gorilla gorilla. Next base: position 46,977,862 of record NC_073224.2, on the reverse strand, counting down.
TGATTTATAAACATCGCTTGTTCAAACCCATTCTGAGTCTTGCTAGCAAGAGATTCTGATCACTGTGCAGGTCCTTATTTCTCTTTCTAAAGAGGAAATAATCTCTGCATTTTTATAGTGCTTTACAAATCCCTTTCCATACTTTATTTCACTTGATTCTCACAGGCAAGACTAATTTCATCCCCACTTTACCAAAGGGAGAGCTGAAGCCCAGAGAGGTTAACTTGCTCAGGGCTACACATGCAGTTGATGGTAGTAGAATTTGAGGCCAGGTCTTCCAGTTCTTGATCAGAAAGGGCAGTATAATGGGGGGTGGGATGCAGACAGAAAGTCATGGGTTCAAATCCTACCCCCACCACTTACTGGCTGTGTGACTTTGGCAAGTTATTCAGCCCCTCTAAGACTTGGCTTCTGTATCAACAACATGAAGGTAATACCTCCCTTACAGGGTTGTCACGAGAATTAAAAGAGATAATGGACACAGACACCCATTTAATGTTAGTGCCCCAGCTGCATATTCTGCTAAAGGCCATCAGAGCTTGGTATCTGTGAAAGCACCCTCCCCCTGCACTCTGCAAACAGATGCACAGATATAACTAAAACAAAGCCACCTCCCCACAGCCCAATTTTCCTCAAGCCCGAAGCATGCAAGCCCAAAGCATCACTCTCATGAGTAGGGCTTTCAGGAAATGGCCTCTTCCCCAGGGCCAGCCACTGTCAGACACTTGAACAGCAAATCCAGTTTCAGACCATGGCCACAAGAGGCCAAATGGGCCAAGATGGGCCCGTGCCCTTCTCAATGCCAACTCCAATAATTGGTGCTGGTTTATAGGTACTAACCTTATCAACTTTTATATTGTTATTTAAAATCTAAATTAAGATTTAGATTTTCTAAGTACCTTCTAAGTACCTTCAGGTCAATATTCTCTCTGCCTGTCCTCTCTACACCTGACATAACTGAGTTGGGTGGGAAACATCCTAAGGATGGCTTTCTTTTGAACCCTGCGCTTACATTTTCTGCCCTTTCCCAACCCAATTTCAGCAAGGACCCAAAGCATGAATCTTGAGAGACCCACAGTACAGACTGTATTTCACTTGTGACTTCTAGCTTATACTCAAAGAAGAAAAGGGCAAACAAAACTAACTTTTCAGTGTCTTGGGATGCAGGAACTAAAGCTACTCATGAGATGGAAGTGACCAAGAAAGAAGCTGGTCTGGAGCAGAGGCATAGCCTCCAGGGTTTCAAACCATGTGAAAACCTTTCCCACAACAAGCCTGTCCACCTACTTCTGTCTTAAGTCAAGCTTTGGTTTCACTTAAATTTTGTAAAATACTATGTGATTAAATCTTGTTTTCAGTTAAATAAAATGACTGTCATATCAGTGCTATTTCTTATTTTTAAAACCATTTATAAAATTAAAACTTGTAACTAAATCACCTTTGATTTTTAAGCGCCAGTTATAGATGGGGCGAAATATTTTAACTCAAAAGAAAAGCTTGCCAGGTGCAGTGGCTTACGCCTGTAATCTGAACACTCTGGGAGGCTAAGGAGGGAGGATCACTTGACCCCAGGAGTTCAAGACCAGCCTGGGCAACATGGTGAAACCCCGTCTCTACAGAAAAAATACAAAAATTAGCCAGGCGTGGTGGTGTGTGCTTATAGTTCCAGCTACGTGGGAGGTTGAGGCAGGAGGATCGCTTGAGCCTAGGAGGTCAGGGCTGCAGTGAGCTATGATCATGCCACTTGCACTCCAGCCTGGTTGACAGAGCAAGACCATATCCCACAAAAAAAGAAAAAGAAAGAAAAACTTGCTGAGAGCCCTCTATACCAATCACATAGGCTATACTGCATGCCTGCTAACACCTGATAGTTCTGTCCTGGTCTGAGTATCCATTCCCAGGCCCAAGCACCTCTCTGCATAGCAAGAGCTCTGAGTTACTGAGGAGGAAGAGTCAACTGCTGACCCTCGCTAGCTTTTGAAACAAACACATCACTACAATCACTAATGAGAGTTTTAGCCAACCCCAGCTGGTATCCTTTGGGATGTGAGTGAGTACCTTCAATGAGTGGGAAAGAATAAACGGCTTCAACCATTGCAGACATGCCCCCAAAAGAGGAATTACTATGCCTGCTGAGTTTGGGCACCCCCATCATAAGCATTCTCTCTGTTTCACCAGAGTTTTAGATCTAGTGTATTCCCCATGCCAAAAAAAAAAAAAAAAAAATTCCAGAAAGGTCTGATGGTAGAAGAAGTCCTTTACCTTAAAAATGGTATTTTCCTCTTCTTGTTGAGGGCTATGCCGGGTGGCATGTTTCCAGGGAATCTGGAAGCGTTTAGAGTCCCTGTGTAGCCAGATGAGCCCAGGGTAGAGGCCACTATCCACCTGGGCCACCAGCCAGGGCTTTAGCCGGACTCTGCGGGGGTGGAGGGCCATGATCTGGGGGGGTCAGAGGGAGAAATGGGAAGAGCAGAAGAATTAGGCCAGCCACTGGGAACCCTTCCCAGCCACCTTTCCCATCTACTAGAGCTACAGTTTCACTAGATTACAGCAAAGAAACTAAATATGGGAATAAGCTGTGCCAGGTGGGAAAGAAAAGAGGTTAAAAGGTCCTTTTTATTCTGATTCCAAAGCCATTTACACTTCATGCTCTAGCCAAATCAGACTTATCAGCTAAGTAGATCACATTTCTTCTATTTAAATCCTGAAGCAGAAAAATAAAAAGGTGATGTCATCCTGCTGGAACACAGTCCTTCCTGAAGCACCAAGGGCTTTGGAAGAGAAGGAAAATTGCTCTTTTCAATCTCATCTCAGGAGAGGGAAGAAAAAAGTTATGGAAACAGCAACAACTATATAAGTGAGAAGCTGACACATGTTCTCTTTTTAAACAAGACAACTAAAGGTGAATGGGAATATTTTAGAAATAAATGACACCACCATGATGAGGGAGAAGTAGATAAGGGGTAGATCCTGGACTCCAGAGTCCTCACTTACATGGAAGAGCAGGCAGTGTGTCCACAGGGATCTGAAGAGTCAGCTTGTCTTTCCCTTGACCACTCAAAGATTCTGTATGGAGAAAAGGAGGGGTCTCAGCTGGCTATCCATACAACAATCCAGTGTCTGGGAGAAGGCTTGGGAACATTGGCGACAAAGGCTGAGAACACGTCTCCACTACTGAGTCTGGTAAAGCTCAGAAGCCCTAGAATAACCAAATACTAAAGTACTAAGAGTACTTAGAGTACTAAAAGCAGTCATGAGACAAGCTTTGCATGGCTAGGACAGCCTCCTCCCTTGGGTCTGTTTATCTCCCAATGAAGGCTGGAGTGAACCAATTGGTTGCAGGAGCCAGCCTGGGTAAAGTCTGCAATTGATTCTTGTAAAAATACATGGGCATAGCAGATAACATTCAAGAGCAGCTGGCACTCACAGCAGAAAACAAAAGCCTTCCCAGATTGGGTGACTGATAAAAAAACAGTCACTGGAGAATTGTTTGTCTGAGATGTTGTGTTTGGATTTTTTGGTGTTCTTATTTTGTTTTTACTTAAGATGAGAATGAGATGCCTGGAAAAAGAACACTCATTCAACAAATATTTGTTCATCAGCTACTGTGTGCCAAGCACGGTGTTAGTTACTAAACACTGAAGCTCCATGTTCCTTCTTGAGAAACTCCACATTGGAACTTCTCAAGCCCCACAATGGCCTGAGGAGGAGTGGAAGATAAATAGGTCACCTTCATACCCAGAAAGATCCCTACCTGGATCACAGTTCTGAAACCAAACAATCTTACAGCAAAGAAGCTAAATATGGGAATAAACTGTGCCAGGTGGGAAAGAAAAGAGGTTAAAAGGGTCAGCTGAAGGCTCCTACTCAGAAGAGCTTAGCTGATGGGGTGGCCCATAACACCACTTCTCTCCCCAGCCAGACTCCCAACAAATGTGAAAAACCCAAACCCAACTCAGCGTCTGGCACTTTAAGAGCAAGGCAAGACCTGCTCTCACCTGAGCTTTCTGACCCAATTACCAAGTCCTGCAACTGAAACCTTCCCCCTGGGAGCATAGTGGGTAGGTCAGGTTGGCACGCAGTGTTCAAGTACCCCCATGTAGTTGGCCTTGAATTATGGTGTTTTGTAGGGCAGCATGTGAAACCATCAAACCATGGAGTGCATTATAAGCCTTATAAGGAGGAGGGAATGCATATTCTCTCAAGGGCTAGTTCTACCTTCTGCTCCCCAGTCCTATCACTACTGAAAGGGGGATGGAGCAAGAGAAGGAAAAAGAGGATAGGGAAATAGGCACCAAACCAGTCAATCTAGTAAAGAGCTTTTGAGAATTTCCATTGCAATACTGGTAAGTGCTGTGTTTGGGCCTGTCAGACATTAAAATCCAACTCTTGACCGATAGTGGACTTGAAGAAAAGTCCAAAAGGACTTATTGTAGTTGATCCAAAGCCCACCATGCAAAAATTAAGGCAATCAGGCCAAGACCAGGAGCTGCACCTGATGATGGGAAAGGAGAAGCAGCCACCCACAGAGATCAGTGATTAAGATCTAGAGCCCTGGGTTCTCAGTGTTCTCCTAAGATGGGACTACACAAGAGCAGCCTTGCCTCAGCCCCATGGAAGGAGCCCCAGCCTGCCCTCCTCCAAGCCCATGCCCTGCCTCCCTCACTGTAAACCCTCTCCACCTTCTGAAAGTCAGCCAAGATCTCCCCCACTCATCATCCAGTAACTACAACTCTAAAAACAGGCAGAGATGGAAAAATTGAAAACCCAAATGGCCAAGACAGAAGCGGTTCATTACGTCACAACCACAGGCTGCAATATTAAGTAGCCATTAACAACAGGTGTCAGAATTTGTATTATACTCAAGGAAATGTTTACAATATGAAGTTGTGGGGGCAGGGGGAAACACAGCACACAACTTGACTGTGTAGCACTATCTCCATCTTGTAACACAGCATATACTTGCATACATGTGCACATACACACAGAACTGAAAAAAAGGAAATAAATACAATAATGCAACAAAATATTTGTAATGGTTATCTAGTGATGCAACTATGGGTGCTTTTTACATTCTCCCATATACATTATATATGATTCATCTTTTCCTACAATGATATGTTTCAATTTATAATTTAAAAAACTACAAGTAATTTTTTCTTAACCTCAAGACAATAAGACATTTCTTATGAAGGATGGTAACAACAATCCTTTGTATCTGTGTAGGCTTTACAATTTTTACATGAACCTTTACCTAACATGGCTGATTTCATCCTCATGAACCTGAATGTGATATTACTATCCCCATTTTACTTCTGGGCTGAGGTGCTTTATTTCCTAAGTCAGAGTGTTCTGTACCAAACCCTGCCACTGCACCTTGTCTTCCATGTCCCTCTCATCTTCTGCGCACCAAGAAAGTAAACTAAAAACGTCAACAAAGATCCCAGCAGCATAGAGGGCCAATAAAGTGATTGAGGTGGAGACTGCATAACATCCACTCTCAAACACACCTAAATCAGAGTTCTCTTTCTGAACACTCTTGCCACCCAAATCCCAATGACTGAAGAACCACCTTAGCCTAGTTGAACTCATCTTGGTATCTCTAGCTGCCATCACAGCAAAATGTAAGGCCTGTGTCTCTAACAGGTACTTAACCAGCCAAAGGACAATGATGCTAACCTATCTATTCCCCTCACAGTGAGCATAGAGGAGGGACACTTTCAGCCTCCTCCGAGCATAACTGTCCTCTCCCATACCCCTATTCTAGGGAGCAGGTCCTCCATAAACACCCTCATTGCCACCTCCATAGCTCCTCCCCAGACTAGTTTCCAGGGGCACTGCCACACAAAAGCCGAGATTTGGCCGTCAGTGGTTTTGCTCAGGTTAAAACACACGCCATTTCTCGCAGACAATTCTTAGCAGTCCCAGTTCTTCCCTTTCTCCTGAAAGAAATGAAATGCCATCCTCTAAGTTCCGTTCCTCAGGCTTCCCTGTTTAGTTTAGCCCTACTTAGGGGTAAACTGCAGGCCTCTAGTCAAAATGCCCACACCCTTCCCTTCTGCTGGATGGAAGCTGGGGGATGGCGAACGGGAGTTACAAGGTATTGAGTGCCACTGTCATACATCATACACACGTCTCATCCTAAACCACACTCCTGGGTCAACACCAGCTTTCACCAATCCCACCCAAGCGCCTTCCTCTCTCTATCCATCTCCTTTCCCTCACTTCCACTCTTGACATCCACCAAGAGAACAGGTTGGAACAGGATGACCCCTTTACCACAAAGCAGGCTCCCTGTAAAGAGTGACACCTCAGGCCTCCTTTCCAAGTCAGGCCTGGGAGACTTTCCCCATTCTCCACACCACCCTCCAGCCCCTTCGGGCAAAGAGGGCCCACCCCCAGAGCAACCACACCCCAGCGCCACCCTCCCCAGCACCTAGCTCCGCTCCTTGGAAATCCAAGAGTGTCTCCCAGGCCCAGGGCGAAGGGCCTAACTGTGCCAAACAGACTCAGGGAGGGAAAACAAACCGCCAATGCTCCAAAGCTCCTGGCCACCCTCACTCCAGTTTCCCAAAACGCCCACTAGGATCAAGGGCCTGCGGACCTGGGAAGTCCCCTCTCTCGGACACAGGGGCCAGCGGCAAGTTGGTAAGACTGAAGGGGGCGCGGTGCTTTAGCTCTACCGGATAGTGGGGTTGTTGACGGCCGAGAGTAGTGCCCTCCGCTTCGGCGGTGGGGGTAGGGAGAGTAGACACAAGTGTAGATTCGAGAGGGGCCTAGCGCTACAGAACTGAGGCCGCCCCAAAGCTATCTGGAAGAGGGCGACAGGCACCCAGCCCCAGTGGGTACCCACCCCAAACACACAGATGCCCCCAAGCAAGTTCTCTCACCCCCTACAAACTCCGGGGATGGGTGCTACCCCACCCACGGGGGAGCCTCTCCTCCCTCGAGCTGGTCCCCAGAAGTTGGCGTACCCACTTTCGCTCAATCTGTCCACCAGAAGCGGACGTCCCTCCGAACCAAGTCCGCAGCGAAGATCACCCGTCGCTACCACGCTCCTCGACGTCTTAGCCAAGGGGCGCCTGGCTCTACCGAAGTAGGGACTGCAGGTTCCTCTCCCCGTCCCGCACCAGCCCTTACCTGCCCGGCCCAGGTGCGCCGAGCTCACGTCAGCGCCTCGCCCCAGGACGCCGCAGCCCTCGCATCCGCCCGGCCACGCCTCCCAGGTGTGGCCACGCCCCCCGGCGTTCGGGATTGGCGAGTTGCAAGAAATATGACACTCCGCGTTTCTGGGCTGCCCGGCCCAGCGGCGTCCGTCCACTGTCCCACCCTACTCCTCCGCTTCTAACTCCGGCTAAGAAAGTCCCAGATTCAGGCCTAGCCTTAACGCCTCAGGGCTGGTGGTCCTGGGAACTGGAAGCGACTGGGAGTTCAGATCTAAGTCGAGAGGGTGCCTCCCTCCTTCACGGCCCATAATTACCCTGCAGTATGCAGACAGTTAAGCACAAATAAGGGTTTTGAGATTCTGGGTTGGCCCTACTACTCGTGGGCCTGTGTAAGTGGAGTTGCACATGAAGAAGAGAACCAGGACACTTGGTCCTGTCTGGGAGAAGCCATAGGCTTTCAGGACTAGAATTCTACCTTTACTCTGCCTCTTACCCGTGTGACCCTGGGTAAGTTACTTAGCTTCTTGGTTTCAGTTTCCTCATCTCTTCAATGAGAATAATAATTCCTGCCTTCTTTTTTTGTTGTTGTTTGCTTTTTTCTCTTTCTTTTTTCTTTTTTCCTTTTTTTTTTTTTTTGGAGATGGGGTCTTGCTATTAAGTTACACAGGCTGGTCTGCAACACCTGGGCTCAAGGGATCCGCCTCAGCCTCGCAAAGTGCTGGGATTACAGGCACTGGCACCCAGTTCAATTCCTTTTTTTTTTTTTAGGCAGGGTCTGGCTCTGTCATCCAGGCTAGAATGCAGTGGCACAATCATAGCTCAACCTCCTGGGCTCAAGCGATTCTCCCACCTCACCCTCCCAAGTAACTGGAAATATAGACATGGGCCACCATGCTCGGCTAATTTTTTTTTTTTTTTTTTTTAGAGACAGGGTCTGACTATGTTGCCCAGACTGGAGTTCCTGTTTCCTCTGATCACTATCGTGTAATGATTAAAAGCATAGCCTCTGGAGCCAACAATTGGGGTTTAGACCCCAACTCCATCAGTTACTACAGACTTGGGAAAGTTTCTTAAGCTTTTTAGGCCCTGGTGTCTTATCTGTAGAAAGAGGTTAGTGATAGTACCTACCTCAGGGGTATTGTGGGAATTCAATAACTACATGTAAACTGCTTGCAACAGTATTTAGCACTTATCAAGTGCTTTATATGTACTTGCAATTATTATTGGTGTAAAGATTAAAAATACCATATAGACAGTGCGTCAGAGAACAAGAAGGCATTCCTTGTTATTACCTGAAATTCAAGTCCTGCATGTACCCTAACAGGTGCTTGATGAGATTGCCCTCACCTTCCTCATCTATCTAGAGGACAGGTTTGCAGGAGGCTGTGCAACAGTAAATGAGACTTTTAAAAATCCCCCACCCTCAACCACTGAGCTGTCATAGGTGAAATGGGGCATGAGCAGGTCACTTAGGTCTTGGTGTTTAAAGTAATGAGTGAGAAACTGTGGAGGAGTTGTACAATGAGTTGAATTGTCACCCACATACAAAAAAATTTGTATTTTGAAGTCCTGACCACCCCCACTGCAACCACAGCCAGATGTCAGCATATGACCTTATTGGGAGACAGGATCCTTATGGAGGTAATCAAGTTAAAACGTGGTTATTAGGGTGAGCCTGAATCCAATATGAATGGTGTCCTTATAAAAGGAGGAGATTTGGACACAGAGGCAGATACCCACAGAGGGAAGGTAATATGAAGAGACATAAAGAGAAGACAGCTAGCTGCAACCCAAGGAGAGATACCTGGAATAGAACTTTTTTTTTTTTTCACATCCCTCAGACCCTTGATTTTAGACTTTTAAACTCCAGAACTATGAAACAAAAAATTTCTGTTGTTCAAGCCACCCACTCTGAGGTACATTGTTATGGTAGCCCTAGCATACTCATACAAGTGTGTTGAAGAGCCCCAGATTGATAATAATGTAGGCATGATTCCAAGTCCCAATTTAGCTTTGGAATGTAGCCAGCAAAGGCCTGGGAAGGCAGCAAGGCCCCAAGGCCTGACTCAGCCAGCCTCTGTCTCAACCACTGCCCTGTGGCCACTCTTCCCTTCACTGGGGGAAGGGAAAGCTCATCAGCACAGCTAGCTGTTTACTGCTGATGAGCTCACTAGACAAACAGCATCTTCCATCTGGCCCAGGGCTGGGCTCTGGGGACCAAACAAGCTCCACTGCAGGTGTATGAGAGGGATGAGGGGTAAGGCCATTGGGAGAGTGTCATTTGAGGGGAGTCAAAACCCCAGTGGCATACAAGTATGAGCCCACACACAGGCACTCACTTTTGCACCAGCTGAAATTCCCATGACTAAGGGGATGTCTTAAGGACCTTCTTTAGAAGACATATATTTTGGAATCAGAAAACTCAAGCTGGGAAGGTTCTTCTGGATTATCTAGATCAAGACTAAAACTGACTTAGCCAGTTTTTACCCACACAGTATTTTAAATATCAGGAGGTATCACATAAACATCAAAATTCTCAGCATCTCTTAAAGAGTCAAGTGCCCTGGATGCTCTACCAGCAGTTCTACCTGGCAACAGTTGCCCATTTAGAGGGAGTCTACACGTTACAGCCAGTACAAACTCACTCTATTGAGCTCACTCATTTACTTTAATTGCCTGACCCTGTAGGCATCTGATTCCAACTTCTAGTCTAAATTCTCCCTTTTCATAGATGAGAAAACTGCGGCCCAGCGAGGTCAAGTGATTTACTCAAGGTCACATAGCATATTAGCCACAAACCAAGACTAGAACACAAACCCGGGGCTCTATCCACTTGGACCCCTGCTCAGCTCCGCAGCCAGAGTCTATTCTGACCTGTTCTGCACTGGCTGTTAACTATTAAAAAAAAAAATCGCCAGGTGCAATCGCTCACACCTGTAATCCCAGCACTTTGAGAGGCTGAGGCAGGCAGATCACCTGAGGTCGGGAGCTGGAGACCGGACTGACCAATATGGAGAAACCCAGACTCTACTAAAAATACAAAATTAGCCAGGCTTGGTGGCGCATGCCTGTAATCCCAGCTACTCGGGAGGCTGAGGCAGGAGGATTGCCTGAACCCAGGAAGTGGAGGTTACGGTGAGCCGAGATTGCACAATTGCACTCCAGCCTGAGCAACAAGAGGGAAACTCCATCTCAAAAAAAAAAAAAAAAAAAAAAAAAAAATCACCCATGGATCTAGGTACTGTTGATATTGTTGATATTGCCATAAACAAAACCAAGTCCCTACTCTCATGTCACTCAACTGAAGAATTAATGAAAGGGGGTAAAGCAGGTGGAATTAAGGTAGAGATCAGGAGGAACTCCCCGGCTCTGCAGGCAACAAGCCCTGGCAATAGGCCACCCTGATGTCTTCTATTCTGATACACACCTCATCTGCTTGATCTGGGGAATAAGAACATCTTGTGAGTCTTTCCACAGGCTCTTGAGGAATCAGTTCTTCTGTATTCTCAAAAGAGCCTCTTCAGGATTCAGTCATTCCCAACATGCCCTGGGCCTGCAATGCTCCCATCATTTTGCCCTCCATTGATAATCAGGTGCGGCATTGCTGACTCACTAGTGAGTCTGAGTTTCAGGTAGTGGGACGTACATTTCAGCACGGGGGCCCTGATTCACAGCCACAGGGAATGAGGGAATTCCCCTCTCCTGTTCCCAGTCAGCTCTCATTTGGTAGGAAAGAGTTTCTTTTTCCACCCAGAGACTTTAAACTCTACAATATCAGACATGTGACAATAAAACCATGAACCCAAATCCCACTCTCTTCTTGGCAGAGCAGAGGGCGTGGCAACTGGGACTCCTCCCAAAGGCTCCATACAGTGGAGAGTTTAGTGTTACTGGAGTCGGTGATAGCAAAGAAGCTGTGCACCTTTGGTGGGGTTGCTAAAGAGTCAGGTAGGGACATTGCACTAAACAATCCAATTCTGTGCTTTCAAAGGAAATCAGACTCCAACCTCCCTTCTGGAAGGCATTCTGGAGCCCATCAGGTCTACCCTCACTTTTCTCTTGGCCCTGGCTTATCTCTGTCTCCATCCAAGTATCTTAAAGCATCCGGGCCACAGGTGATCCTAACACATTGCCTAAGCCACAGCCTAAACTGAATGCACACTGGTTGTTGCACTCTATAATGGCCTCCAAATTCTAGAATCACCAAGATGGCAGGAAGCATAAAAGAATCTCACTTTCCAATCCAAGCAATGGCACAGACTTTGGCTTTGGACTCTAGAAGAATTCTCCACCAAAGTGTTCGGAACATCTTCTGAGTCTTTCCACAGTTAGAAGACCCTTTTTATCCTTGAAGCAAGCTGAGCACTGGAAAGTGTTCTCAAAGAAGCAGTTTTTTTTATTCCAAACTTGGATCTCTATGGGAGGCGAAGGAGGAAAAGCAAAGCCCAGGAAATTATTTGGAAGTAAGCTCCCCCTTGGGGCCCTCCCTTCATTCTTCTGCCCATTCATTCCAAATCTTGAGGGTCCACTTCCCATCTTCCCCAGCATGGAGAGCTTTCTCATTGGCTCTGCAGACAAAATTGCTGAAGAAACTACAACCACCATGAATGTGAGAGTTCACAGTTCTGATTCAAAGCTGCTTCCCCATTGAGACAAAACAGTGGCCGGATTTTGGCTTCATGGTCAGCACCAAACAATTGCTATCCTGTGACTCTATGCTGCTTTGAAATGAGATAGTGGATATGAACGCTCTCTGAAACAGGTGGAATGCTGTGCAGATGGAGCGACCATCACTGCTGTTATCTGCTCTTTGTTTCCTTTGTGTAGATAATTATCTCCAGGCTTCAGTCAAGCCCTAAGGGCAGCAAGGTGCAGGCCAGACAGGAACTAGCAGAGTGTTAGGCTCAGTTTGAGCTACAGAGCACTGGACAATGTGTCGATTTCAGAAAATGAAGACTCCAGGAGTACAGAATCTTCGGGGAGCAGTGTGGCAAGAAGCTGGATTCCTGTTCAATATGAGTGATTAACCAAATGTGCTTTTCTCTTCTCCCACCCCCCACCACCCCAGATCACCTCAGGTGATCAATGACAGTGAAGGAATTTTTTTAAAACATATTAATCTATAAGGTTAAGAGATGACAAAAAGCATGAGAGTCGAGATAAGAATGGATGAGAGAGCTCAACAAAAATAATAGGAGACACAATATTATTTCAACAAAAATAGGATGTGGGTGGGGGCCGATGCTTTGGTTATAAAGCTTTCAGTCCTATTTGATTAAATCTTAAAGCAGATTTATATACTATTTAACAAAAATATTATCATTACTTTTTTTCAAGAAAGAAGAAAGAGCACTTGGGGAGTCAGGAGACCTGGGTGTCAGACTATTCTCTGGCACTCCATGACAGCAGAGCTGCATCAGAAAAACTAACTGTGATTTGGAATGAGTCAAAATTTGTCTCCAGTTTCCCGTCTCTCATTTCCTAACTGTCCAGGCAGTCTGAGCCTCAGTTTACTCACCTCCTAAATGAGAATGCTGCCTATTTCATGGGATTGACAATAGGATTCAATGAAATAAATAAAACAATACCACGTCTTAGAAAATGTCATTCTTCTCTATTGCTGCATCCCCCTCCCCAACTTTAGGCAAGGATGTGGCACAGTTCAGGGCACCTGGTATTCATTTAATTAAAACCTGCAGTGTTACTGTGTATTTGTTCTTGGGACAGCGAGGACACAAAGTATCTCTTCTCTGCTGATTGGATTAAGAGCAAGGCCCAAGTGTGACTCTCAGAGCCTAGTGAAGAATTCCCTTGAGGAGATATGGCTAACGGACAGGGAAGACAGGGTAGAAACCAGAAGTTCTTTGACCAAGTAGCAGCCCACCCTTCACCCCTCCACTGTCAGAATGTTCTCTTCATGTAGTCCAATGCTCAGCCTCAACCTATACTGGCCTCCTATCCAATTACCCTGGCCTTCTGTGGAAAAAGGTAAAGATGGTTTCCATGGGGAGTTCCACTCTCTTGAGTGGCTCTGGACTGGCCAGGGAAGGCCTAAGGACTACCTGCCACACTAATTTCTCCACATTGCCTAAAATTCCAGTTGCATAACATTCAAAAAGGTAATTCCATCTGGTCCCTGCCCCAGACACTGACAGCCTAAACCCCACCTCAATTTCTACAGCTTGAATCTCAGCTTTGTCCAAGCTAAGCTTGGGCCTAAGAAGTGGCTAGATGCTACAGAGGGTTAGCCCAGTCAAAGAAGAAAGGGGAGATGTATATATAAATAAGAGATTTTCAATAACAATCTCATGTAACCCCTGACCAGGAGAGCCCCAAAGTCAGGAGCAAATAGGATTTTGGTTTTTCTAAGACAGACCAAGACCAGGGCCCTGGGTCTACCTGACATGAGACACAAACATCATTCCTTCATTCACCCTTCAGTAAATCTTAATTGAGCACTATACACCAGAAAAATCCCCACCCTTTTGAAACATATTGTCTCCTGTTCCTATGAAAGCCTTCTGTTTTAAACTTTCACATATGTGCCCTTCTGCTATAGTGACTACCTCCCAACTCCCAGCTTTCAGCCCCACTCCAATCTATTCTACAGCCCTCTGTGAGCTCCAGTCCCATCACTGTCCTGCTCAAAAACATTCTGTGATTTCCTAATGCTCACTGAATCAAGAAAGCTTATTCCCTCATCCAACAAATGCTTATTGTTTATCTACTGTGTGCCAAGTTTCTGTTCTAGGTGCTGGGGACACAGCAGTGAGCAAGACAGACAAAAATTTCTGCCCTCGTGGTGCTTATATTCTAGCTGGGGAGACAGGCAATAAACAAGTAAAGTATGTAAGTCCATGGCAAGTTCTAAGAAGGACAAGGGGGCAACTGAAAAAGATTAGGAGGGGGTGGAGTGGATCCAAATTTTACATGGACTAACCAGGGAGAAGATGACATTTGAGTAGAGCGCTAAGAATGTGATGGAGTCAAGTGGGTATCAGAGGGAAGATTATTCCAGAAAGAGGGCCCGGCAAGTAAAAAGCCCCAGGGCAGGAATATACTTGCCCCACTAAAGGACCAGCAGGGAGGCCAGTGTGGCTGGGGCAAGGGGAGAGTTGGAGGTGGGGCATATGAGGTCTGAGAGGTAACAACTTTTACTCTGAGAGTAAGCAGGAGCCACTGGAGGCTTTTGAGCAGAGGAGTGACGTAGGTAACTTGTTTTGCACAATTAATCTGGCTGCTGTGCTTAAGCTAGAAGGTAGAAAAAGGTCAGGCAGAGAGAGACCAGTTAGAAGGCCCCTCTCTGGCCCTAGCCTACTTTTCCAACCATATCTTCTACCATTTTGCTACCCTTCAACCATAATAAATTTGTCTTCCTTGAACATGCTTTGCACCTGCTGATCTACCATCTTTAATGAAGTTGCCTCCATTTGGAATATTAATAACAACAGCTGGAACAATAGCTACTGCTTAGTAAGAATTAATGACCATTCAAACACTTTTCATGATTATCTAAGTTCATATACAGACATCTTTTTTAATGTTCATATTTTGTCCCCATTTATTGAGAAAGCTGAGGCTTTTTACAAATTGTGACCAGCTGGAGGGCCCCGTGCCCAATCAAACATAGGATGTAGAGCCATTGATGGCCTTTTGGTCTCAAGTGGACCATTTCCATCTTTGAGGGTCTTCACATGACCCTCTATTTTCTCAGCAGAAGTCTTCACAAAAGGAGAGGGGAATGTTTAAGATGATCCTTAAAGTTCAGTAACCATTTTCTAGATAGAAAAGGAGAACCAAAAAAAGCATTTCAGGCAAAGAGGATAATATTATAATAGTTCAGCAGTACCTCATGGGATAGTCAGGAAACTGCAATTTGCTGAAGTGTAGCATTTGCAGGGATCGATTAGGCAGGAAACAGAACTGGAAGGAAGGCCTTGAATGTGACATCAAAGAGTTGGACTTTCTCCTCTTTACAGTGAGGGGCATTGAAAAGTTTTGGGTAAAAAAACAAAAATATTGTTTAGGTTGGGCAAGGTAAGAGTGTCTAGAAATGGTGAGGATGTGGCTACCTGGAAAGCGTGCTTTCTTTCTAAAAGAAGCAGCCACTAAGCTCTGGCTGACGGCTGCTGGACAGAAATACAGGTCCAATGTTGCCACTGGGAAATCTAGATTTTTTAATGTAAAATCTACTAATTTTTTATACATTTGCATTTTTTAACTTTTAATTACATGAGCCATATAAAACACCCCACAGGAGCTGCCATGTGGGGGCTTCTTTCCTGGAGTATGAATAAGCTCCAAGAGGACAGAGGCTTTGTCTGTGCTACTGTGTTCTCAGGGCCTCTCACACACTAGGTGTTCAACGTATCTTTGCTAAATGCATGTGTGTGGGTTAGTGAATAGCATTTCTATTTTATTCTTGAGGAAACTAAGGCCCATAAAGGATAATCCCCAGGATCACATGAGAAGTGGTCAAGCTCAAGTTCAAGTCCAAATCCCTGAACTTCGAAATAGGCAAGTGGATTTGCAAGAGACATAGAATAAGAGTAGGAAGAGTGCTTCATCAGACCCTTCTATCGCCCCCTATCCCAGGGCTGTTCCCACATGTTACCAATGTCCTGCGCATGACTCCACCCGGTTTTAAATCCCCTGGGAAACTTTTGATCCTTCTGAGACTGTTTTACCCCTCTTATTTTGTTCAGGCCCAAGAATCAGAGACAAGGCTGCCTACATACCACCTGTCCCTCCCCAGCACAATGACATCTGCATACTGTTGAGCTGCTGCTAGCAGTAGCAGTTTCTCCTGGGCCTTTCAAATCCAAAGAAGGACCCATCAAGACTACAGTGGCCAGGTGCCTTGCCAGCTTAATTCCCTGGGGTAGCCAGGAAGCTTCAAAGCTCTTGTCTGCTCTAGTTCACTATTTACAAAACACTATGAGAAGAGCTGGGCACAGCTGCTGCAGAATAGAAATGGAAGGTGGTAGGGAAACAGTAGACCTAGCAAAGGGGTATTTGAGGAAATATAATACCAGCACTGGAGGCTTCTAAAATAAGAGTCAGTCCTTTGAGTGGAAATGGCCAAAGTAAATAAATAAATAAATGTTTTTAAAAGTAAAATAAGAGTCATAATTTCTACTAAGTCCTACTCAGTTGAAATAAAATAGATACTTCCTTTCTTCCTCCCTTCCTTTCTCTCTTCCTCTAGTTAGCCAGTTACTCAATAAACATTTAATAAAGAACTTCAGTGTTCCACATTCTTCATAACTGCCAGGTAATGATTTAAACGGTGCCCATGAGCTAAGTGTATTATACTTAATTCAGGCACTTCTGATTTATTAAGAAAGGAGAAGGAGGGAAGGAAACACTAGCATGTTTTACCAACTATGGCTATTCACAGGGGGAATGTTGTTATTGTTCTTGTTCCCCAATACAAATCTAAGAGTAATTTACCTATGTTAGCTTTTCTGGAATTGTTCCAGAATCTTGCACTTTGAAGGAAAAGTTGTGGCTGTGTATTCTGCCCCTCTCTGTTTGGAAATCCCCTGCACAGCTTTGCCAGCTACTCAGCTTGGTTCATCAGGGGATTTTTTTTAAATTTAGTTTTTAAGAGTTTTATCCAAGGTCTCAAAGCTGGTAAATGGTGAGTAGGAAGTTGATTCTGCCCGATCTGTCTGACTCCATGCCCTTTCTATTAGGTCATGAAGGGGAACCTGAGGATTGGAGCTTTGGAATGTTAATCTTACCCAGAGGCCTGAAGTAATATCCCAGGATGTGAACATGTGTGACCATCTGCCTGTCCTGGGGGTGGGAAGAAGGCAGCATGCTCTATCCTTGACCCTGATTGAGCCCAGGGGCTGAATCTGGAGCTTTGGGGCCTGGGAACCTCTCTACCTGCGTCAATGTCTGGAGGCCCCGAGAGTTTCGCTCAGGCTCAGAGCAGGCATCGCAACCTCCCAGTTACTATTCTGTGCTGTGGCAAGTGCCAGCTTGTCCTCTCTTCCCCACCCAGCCCGGGAAACCGGCAGCATTTCTAGTTCAGGCCCAGACCCGTCCTGGCAGCCTGGATTCCACTGCCTAGGCAGGAAGCTCATCTCAGCCCAGTGACCTTTTCTCTCTGTTTTTTGTCACAGAGGAATTTCCATGCCAGCAGTGTGGGGCAATGGGGGTGGGTGGCCACAGGTTTCCCTTAAGCCACAAGAGCCATGGATTGGAGGTAAGCTAAGCACACAGAGGAGGAAGGATGGGAGGGAAGGATCAGGAAGATTTAGAGAGTCCATTCCTCAGGCTGCTTCATCCTCAAATTCCAAGGTAAATAAAGGTGTTGGGAAGGATGCACTCTATGTCCAGCTGCCCAGCCCTGGAGATCCTCCCCCTAGAGAACTGAGACAGGAGTTTTCTCACATTCCCACATGCAGGAGGGAAAGAGGCTGGGCCTGGGCAGGTCTAGAGAGTTCTGTTCCCCTGCCCCAGGGGAACACGCCTAGGCTTGCTGACCTCTCAGGTAGGAGTCTGTCAGGTTGGAAGCTGGGCCTCTCATTGTGTGTGTGTGTGTGTGTGTGTGTGTGTGTGTGTGTGTGAGAGAGAGACACGTGTGTGTGTGTGTGTGTGTGTGTGTGTGTGTATTGGGGGAGAGAAGCATATAGGATAGGTTGGCCAGATTTAGCAAATAAAAATACAAGATGCCCAGTTAAATGTGAATTTCAGATAAACAATGAATACATGAATACACTAAACATTATTTGTTGTTTATCTGAAATTCACATTTAACTGGGGATCCTTGATTTTACTGGCAATCCCAATAAAGGGAGTCGGGGCTTGAGGGAACTGGACTGAGGCTGGCACGCCCATTCCTTTGCCTCTCTGATTTCAGTGAGGTAGGGCTAATTCCCAGACATACACCCCTGCCTTGACCTGCTCCTAACCTTGAAGCCAGAGAATCCCTTAGACATTGGCTTTTCAGGGAATACATGGGCCCCAACCCACATAGCTAGGGCTCCTTTGACTTCAGTTCTCAAACTCCAGAGACTTTCATGACAACTGTTAATGCTCCATCCTGGAGCCCCTTTGAAGATGAAAAGCTCTCCTGAGAAGTGGAGTGCTCTGTTGTTGTAATTAACATAATTAAAAGCAATTTGTCTCATAGTCCCATAGGAAACTGGGGGACTTCCCTTCTTGTATGAAATCCCCACCACACTCTCCCAGGAGATGGACACCACTTCTAACCCAAGCCTAGCCCCAGTCCCTGTTCCCACCCCATTCTGACTTAGATATAGAGATTGTTTCATATTTTTTGTTTGTTTCACCTTTTCAGATGATTCTTCATCAAAACAGGGCACCCAGATCTCCAGACACAGGACCCCATCTCTCCTGTTTGTGTCTGCTTTCCTGGGTTGAAAACACCTCGTGAATGGTAAATCCCGAAGCTTTACCATTTCAACCTTAGCTCTGCACCCAATCAGAAAGGATGTCCGCTGCTGTGGTCTTACCTCTCATCCCACATGCCCTGACCACTAGAAGCAAATGCTTCCTTGATTCCAAGAGTCAGGTTGTGGCTGTGCAGAGTGACCAGGCAAAGAACATGTAAGCATTACTCTGCTAAAGCAGCTTGGTCATGCAATGGTAACCAGGGTAGGAAAGTTCATGTCCAGAAGCCCTGCACAGAGTCTGTTGTCTTAATTATTTCTAGGAGTGCATCCTTCTGCATTCCCCAAGGAGATGATAAACTCTTCCACAGAAAGAGCTGCAGCATTTCATTCCCCAGTGGCCCAGCATAGAGAAGATGTTGTGTTACTAATTGGGTTGGGCCAAATTAATCTATTCCTGATAGGCCAAAGAAGCATCTCTGTCTCTTTCTGGGTTTCCAGGGCTCTTACCAGACAGCTCTGGGGTTTCCTGGCATACCTACAATGTGATTAGAATTTGGCCTGTTGTGATTGTCAAAATGGGCCAGGCATGGTGGCTTATGCCTGTAATCCCAGCACTTTGGGAGGCCGAGGCAGGTGGATCACTTGAGGTCAGGAGTTCGAGACCAGCCTGACCAACATGGTGAAACCCTGTCTCTACTAAAAATACAACAATTAGCTAGACACAGTGTCAGGCGCCTGTAATCCCAGCTACTTGGGAGGCTGAGGCAGGAGAACTGCTTGAACTCAGGAGGCAGAGATTGCAGTGAGCCAAGATCGTGCCACCACACTCCAGCCTGGGCAACACAGTGAGACTCTCTCTCTCAAAAAAAAAAAAAAATCTAGACTATGATCATGGCAAGTTAGCAAGAGGCTATAAAATTTATCTGTCACTCAGAATCTATTTTTTAATACCTTTATGTTGGTTGTGCTTTAGATTCTCTTGGAAAATCATGAGAGGGAAGAGCCCTAGAGTGCAGAGGAAAGCACTCTGAGGGCTTGGTCTTTAAAGTTTGCTCCTCTCCCCGCAACATACACACACACACACATCCATGCATCCACACGCACGCACACCTTCATCTGGGAACAGCAGAGCTAGCTCTTCCCCACCCATTTTCTCTTTCATTCAGTTTAACTTAATAGGAACTAAGGCTTAGACAGCAAATAGTGCTCAATAACAACAATCATAGCCCGAATTGAGCATAACTGACCTGGCCTCTTTGAGATTCAGGGTTACCAGAACATGTCATTAAGGGATTCTCTGACAGAGGCTCAATGACAGACAGTGGTGAAAAGCCCTCTGAAATAGCTTCACCACGAGAGAGGAGACTCTGGACGGGTGACAGAGGGCCTAGAACCCATCAGAGGGGGAGCTGGTTCTGGAAACAGCATGCAGCTGACACTGACACCTCCTTCCAACCCATTCACCTGACCCTATGGGACTGCTAGGGAAATGGCTAGCATTTGTGAACTGAAGAGTTTGGACCCTAAAGAGCTGTGCCATTGACAGCTAGTCCTGGAT
Organism: Gorilla gorilla gorilla; assembly: GCF_029281585.2. Classification (NCBI taxonomy): domain Eukaryota; kingdom Metazoa; phylum Chordata; class Mammalia; order Primates; family Hominidae; genus Gorilla; species Gorilla gorilla. The sequence continues at coordinate 46,957,769 of NC_073224.2, read as the reverse complement.
GGCAGACATGAAGCAGAGTATCACAAGTTGCAGGGAGCCGGGAAAGAAGAAAGGGGAGAATGGGGGAGAATGTCTGCTTTTGCCTCCTGGAACACAGCCAGATTTCAACAGCAACTACTCAAGATGAGGGTAATCAGGACTGACCCTTTGGACTGGGTTAGCATTTTTGAGAGACTTGGCCAAACCAGGGGAAAGAATGGACTTCCTACTAATCTAACCCTATAGAAGCTCAGCCTCACTGAGAATCCCATATTAAAAGAAACTCAGTCCTTTTCATTAAAGACTGAAACACAGGGACAACTTTTAAGAATGATTATTCTTAAAATAGCATATCCTACTTAGGAAATAAACCTTAACTATCTTTTCTTGGGAAAAAAAGTCTAGTGTCTTTACTTTTTAAATCAGGAATACAGAATTCTCAGGATTTCCTTTCCTTTAATGATTTTTAAAGTGTTTTTGTTTCTTGAAGAGCCAACATGGGTTTGAGGGTATATTCCTGTGTGGTTGAGAAAAAAATTTCTCTTTGTATTCCAGCAGACAATGTCCAGACCTGGCCCAGGCTGCCCTCATCTCTCTTTGCACTAGAACCTGTCCTGTCCCAAATACATTCACCGTCATCTACCTTAGCCATCAAAGGAATTACAGTTACAGTTACTTTAGGGCTGGAGAACAAAATTATCCAAACATTTATCTGGCTCCCAAATCCCTAGTTGTGTCTTCAGATAGAGCTGGAGGAGCTATTAGTTAGCAGAATAAGGGCAGTACTATTCCATTGCACTCAACACTGAATTACAACCAGTTTTGCAATCTGTCTTTGTGGAATTTCCAGTGCAAGAATTTATAATAAACTCATGAAAGGACTTTTTTTTTTTTTTGAAGTGGAGTCTCACTCTGTTGCCCAGGCTGGAGTGCAGTGGTGTGACCATGGCTCACTGCAACTTCTGCCTCCTGGGTTCAAGTGATTCTCCTGCCTCAGCCTCCTGAGTAGCTGGGATTGGGATTACAGGCACACATCACCACATCTGGCTAATTTTTGTATTTTTAGTAGAGACAGGGTTTTGCCATGTTGGCCAGGTTGGTCTTGAACTCCTGACCTTCAGTGATCTGCCTGCCTCAGCCTCCCAAAGTGCTGGGATTACAGGCGTGAGCCACTGCACCCAGCTGAAAGAACATTTTTAGTTATAAATTTTATTTCTAAAAATTTTAGTTCTAGCCAGAATGAATGCATAACTAAGAAAGTAAGAAGAAACAAAAATGTACAAGAAAATGATAGAAAATCTTGTTCATGAGAAGTGGATATGGTTGTTAAAGTAAATATGAGAAAAGCTGGTGTTTTAGGGGCTTCACTGTCTAAAGAAGAAAAGCTGCCCCAAAATGGAAGGTAAATAACTGCCCAAATAAAACATTAAAATCGCTGAAGCCTACCACACCAGATGTAATAGTCTCAGGGGTTAAGGCTGGGATGTCAAAGTTACACCAGGAAGTGATTTGGTAACAGCCAAAAGGGAGAGAACATTGATTTGGGCTAATAGGCAATTATAGACTCAGTTTCACTCAAGATTGTAATTCCTAACTTAATTTTTTAAAAAGCAGGACCACAATCTGTACCCTGGGGATTTTTTACCCTTGTTTCTCCCCCTCCAAAAATAAACAAATTCTTGTAAGCCATCACATAAATTAATCAACGGTGCTCAGAAGAGTCGTGATTTTCTTGGGCAAAATGGCACATAACAGGCGAAAAAGAAAAAAAATGCATCATATGTAAGTCAGGCCACCTTAGGCTGGACTAATCACTCCCTCCTCTCTGTTCCCTCAGTGATGGCTCACACTTTCATGAGAGAATTTATCACACTGTGATGTTGTGGAGAATCATTGGCTTCTATGACTGCTCCCTTTCTCTGGACTGTGAGCTCCCTGAGGCCAGAGACTTTGTTTTATTCTTTCACATAAATTCCCTTGGCACTTAATATATCCCCGGAGTGCAGTGGTACAGAATCAACGATTACTCAGCAAACAAACACTCCCCACGTTCTGTACTGCACCCAGTCCCCTGTATGAGGTGTAAAAGTCATTTAGCAGTAATGCGTCACTGGGATTTGAATCCAGATCGATGTGAGTCCAGCATCCTCAGTCTTAACTCTTTTGTAAACCTGCCTTTCCTAAGAAGGATCAGTCCATAAATGGGAGACAACACCAGCTTTCCTCTTCCCCCAGTGGCTGCTCTGCCTTAGTCACCTTGCTGGTTCTTCTTCATCTGTCCTGTGTCTTAAATTCGCAGCTACCCCAGGGCTCAGTTTTCAGGCTTCTTCTCTGTATTTATACTAAGTAATCTCATTCAGTCCCAATCATACACTGACCACTCTCAGATATGCTTGGTCATCCTGGCAGCCTGGACCTCTCTCCTGAACTCCAGATGTGCCACATACCTGGACCTTTCCACTTAGATGTCTAAGGGGAATCTATCTATAGCTTAATATGTGAATTGAATTATCTGGACACTGGCTGGGCATGGTGGCTCATGCCTATAATCCCAGCACTTTGGGAGACCAAGGTGTGTAGATCACTTGAGGTCAGGAGTTCGAGACCAACCTGGCCAACATGGTGAAATCCATCTCTACTAAAAATACAAATAAAAAAAAATTAGCCAGGTGTGGTGGTGCACGCCTGTAATCCCAGCTACTCGGGAGGCTGGGATGGGAAAAGCATTGGAACCAGAGAGGCAGAGGCTGCAGTGAGCTGAGATCACATGACTGCACTCCAGCCTGGGCAATAGAGTGAGACCCTGTTTCAAAAAAATAAATAAATAAAAAATAAGAATTATCTGGGCACTTGTTGGGCAGATGGATGCAGTGTTTCTGAGCCCGCAGGGATAAAGGGAGAACATAAGAAGTTAAGAGCTGTGGAGAGCTGGACCCTTGGATTCACCCATGTGATTCCATCATATTATAACCATATTCGCATAGTGACCAGCACGGATAGTGTGGATTTCATGGATGTTTCTGGTAAACTGAACTCATTACAGTCTCAAAATATGATAATTATACCAGGAGAGACTTGAGATCCTGGTTTCAATAAACGCTGAGAAGTAGGAGGAAGCACTTGGTAAACATATGAAAAAGTCTTCAAAGTCGCCCCGGCTGGAATGCAGTGGCACAATCTTGGCTCACTGCAACCTCCACCTCCCAGGTTCAAGCGATTTTCATGCCTCAGCCTCCCAAGTAGCTCGGACTACAGGCACATGCCACCACGCCCGGCTAATTTTTGTATTTTTAGTAGAGATGGGGTTTCACCAGGTTCGCCAGGCTGGTCTTGAACTCCTGATCTCAATTAATCCACCCACCTTGGCCTCCCAAAGTGCTAGGATTGCAGGCATGAGCCACAGCGCCCAGCTGAAAAAGTCTCCAAAGTCATGGTGGGCAGCATCCAAAGCAAACTAATTGCTCAGGTAAGGCATCAGAAAGGAAGGTTTAATAGCCTTGGCACCCACACCAGACATCCTTGTGATTTCTCTAAACTCCAAATCTGATCACATAACTTCCTTGCTTGAAATCCCTTATCAGCTCATCACCTTTTATGGGATTGGATGTCAACTTCTCCGCAAGGCATCCAAGGCCTTTCATGGACTGGCTCCTCATCTGCCTGCTCTATAACCCCTCCTGTCCTGCCCGTCTACCTCAGTGACGTGGACCACTGCAGTTATCCAAACACGTCTCTATACTTTTGTTCATGCTATTGCCTCTACCTGGAATTCTCTCTTCCTATTTATTCACCCAGGAAACCCTGACTCAGCCCATCCTCTGTGCAGTTCCCCACAAACTTTTCCCTCTTCTCCACAGCAGAATGAGTTTCTTTATCCTCTGGGTTCCTTTAACCCTTTTGTACGTCTTTTAGCCCATGACAATGTCATTCTTTGTTAATTGCTTTGTCTCTCAACTAGACTCTGAGGTCTTCAAGGGAAAAGTCTGATGTTTGAGCTTTTTAAATCCTTCATGCCCAGTGTCATTCTTGGAACACAGTAACTGCTTAGAAAATGCTTGATAAAATGAATGAATGTATGAACAGCTGAGCCCTTGCCGCAACAAACGAAAAATAGTATGTAGTTATACCAACGTCCCACTAGAGGGAGCAATGCAAAACTTGATGCCCTCTAACAGCATTTAAGGCTTGTTCTCAACTAAAGTAATACGATAAAATATTTTCCATTTTAAGCTAAACCTAATGTAAATCAATCCCTGATACACCTGATGAAACATATTTATAAATGTTCACTATATTCCAGGTTCTGAGTTTCACAGTGGATACTTCTTATGGGTACAGATGAATGGAAAGGGCAGGGGCCATATGTACTCATATTTTGTATTTTTATGTTATGTAGCGTGCATCACAAAGCTTTGCTCTTCGCAGACATAATCTCACTTCTAAAGTCTGCTCCACCTAGAAGCTTACTGCTCCACGTACAATAAATTCTGTGGAATCCGATGACTACACAGCTTCTTAATTTCCTATTGTCCTATATCCATCATATCCTGTCTTGAACACACACACTTACTGTTGATGAGGTCAGGAAACACAACTCATACAGCCTCATATCTATAATTTCGATCAATTTTGAGTTCAATACTAGTGTTCAATGAATGTGTCTAGCTGACACATGCTCAGCCTGAGACCAGCATCCCCCCCACCTGAGTAAATGTGTCCTTGCAGATTCCTTAGCATCCAGCATTGTTCAGTTCAGCATTCAGCACAGCGTATTGTAATTGTCTGTGTACTTACCTACACCCAGACAAGACTGTGAACGCCCTGAGGAGACTAGCATGATCTTATTCTTTCTCCTAGCTTTGGCTGCCAGCACCTAAGTGTTAGGTAAATATTTTTTTAAACAAGTAAGCTAATTCCATAATTTTATAAGGGTAGTGAGAGAGTGATTTCTGCCAGCAGTCTCGGGAAGAGGCTGGATTGCTTTGGGTCTGTACACAGACATACGTGTATACATGTTGTAGAAGAGCTGGTCTTGTATGTAGGAAACTGTCTAATTTAAGGCTACTAGGAAAGCACACACACACACACACACACACACACACAATCCTTCCCTAGAATCTTCCCAAATCAGAAGCTGAGGTGTCTGACTTTCACCATTAGAGAGTCATACCTTTGGATATACATGGCTTCCTCTCAACATATCTTGAAACTATGTGACCTTGTTATCAAAAAAAAAATAAATCTCAAACATCCCCAGCATCTGAGATGTATCCTCAAGCAGTGTTCCCCCTAGCTCTGTTGAGAATCTCAGATAGACCTCTGCTTACTTTCTGTATTTTGCATTAGAAAGTGACTGACTTGTGTCTTTAAATATTTATAGCTATATGTCAAGTAAGTACTTTCAAATTATATATATCATAATATTTACAATTAGAATATATCAATTTGTAGAACTCCATGAATTCATAATGATACTAAAAATAAAAACCAAAACTGAATTGGCCACCATTAAATCTAGTGATCAACTTCTTACCTTGAAAATTGGCAAATGAAGAGAAAGAATCAAGCATTTATTCTTTCCTATATAAACTGTACCACTGGGTAACCAAAATTTAATTAAGGTAGAAATTTGTCTTCACAACAAGAATTCAGCAACTAAGTAAAGAGTAAATGACAGAATCAGAGTATCACTCCCTGAAATAGAATTATAATGTATTCATGAATTAATGAATTTAGACATTGAGCATCAATGTCTGGTAACATCACAGAAAGAAAGGCAACCAGACATCATATGCCTTCTGATGGAAGTGTAAAATACCAAGTATAACAAAGTGTGATCAAACTTCTAGATCCAACAATCAATTCATAAGAAATATAGAGAAGAGCATAACATGTTAAACCAACAAAGTATTTTTAGAAGACAACATTTATGAGACAATCAAAAATGTGAACACTGGCAGTATATATGATTATATTAAATAGTTAACTTCAGTTTTTTTTAGGTTGGATAATGCCATTGAGGCTACATTAAAAAAACCCTTAACTTTTAGAAATGCACACTAAAATATTTACAGATGAAATAATATGATGTTTGGGATTTGCTTCAAAAATAATGCAGAGTAGGGACAGGGCGGTGGTTGGGCATATAAATGAGACAAGATGGCCTTGAGTTGATAGTTGCTGAAGCTGGGCAATAGGTATATGGGAGTTCATTCTCCCATTTTGTCTACTTTTGTATACACTTAAAATGTGCCATATAAAACATTTTTTTCTTTTAAATTATTAACTGATTCTGAAACATTCTGATATTCTTGTCCTAAGGGATACCTATCCTTCTCCCACTCCTTGAGATCATTATCCTAGAGAATCTTCTGGAAATTGCAAATATCCCAAGGAAAGTAACTTGTTAATTCATTAACAGCTGTCTGTAAACTAATACAGAGGGTTATTTCCTGGACTGCCTTTAACACTGAAAATACGGAGTTCCTGTGAGCAGAAGTAAAAGAAAACGTTGGGGAAGGGAAACGGAAGGGCAGAGGGAGGGAAAAAGAAAGAAGAACAAATTTTGTCTTCATTACAGTTTTCCTAAGGCCTTCATTTGTTGGCATATACATCATCGTTGTGCAGGTTTTACTAAGAGAACTTTCACGGGGGGGCGGGGCGGGGAAAAATGCTTACATTCTTGGCTCTTAGGTTAAATTTTCACAAAGGATCCCTTTTTATGTTGTCAAAGGATAATATAAATATTTTTAGGACAAAAAGGGCTTCTTTTTCCATGACCCAGTGAGCCAATGATGAGACTGCTTGGGTGGGGCTAGGGTAAATTTTTACCTGAACCTGAGAACCGTCTAGACCTGTACACAAGACCACAAGGGTGTGGAAACCGGGAGAGTAAGAGTCACCTCAAGTGCTTGAGAATATAGCTTTCATAGAAGATCTCTGGAAGAACACCAAGAAAGTGGCTGCCTCTGGGGAGGGAAACTGGGGCACTTGGGATATGTTGGGAGGGGGAAAAAGGATGGCTCTTTATTGCTAAAGCCAAGTTATACTGTGGTCAGCACCTTAAAATATATGATGACATCTTGCAAACAGGCTTTTGTTGACCTAAGTGACTGTACCTTTTATCTTGAAATTACATAGAAGACAAATGGCTATTTATGGGTTCCTTGGCTGGCCCAGCTGCTGGGCACCACCCGCTCTGTTTGCATGTGTTCCTCATATTCTCCGGCCCTGTCCTCCCATCCCCATCCCAGCCTCTCCGAATCTAATTAAGAATAGTAGATGGTCACTATAACTGACAAGAATCGCATTCTAATGGTTTTATTACAACTTCTATGGTGTGACACAGTATCAGGGAAAACCCAAATTTCCTACAGTAGCACTCCAATAGCAGAGCTATTATTTTGCTTCTCATTTCTCTCATTTTGGACGCTCCTGTTTTACCGTAAATATTCAAGTGAATTCTGCGGCTTATGATTTAAGCACTCTGTTTCTATAGAACATTGTAGCATAAGTTACTACTAGGAAAAGGGTCTCACCATCTTTATCCTGTGGTCTCAAGCAGCCCTGCACACTTTGCAAATCCCTAGAATACTGAGTCTACTTTTATATTTTTGCTTTTTCCTGTTTATTTAGGTGTTATTTAAATACATTAAAATTCACCCACTTTAACTGTACAGTTTAACTTTTCTTATTGTATACAAGGTGTAACTACCAGCATGATCAAAATGTAAGATGGTTCCTTTACCTTCAAAAGCTTTTCCATCCCCTTTTGTCCGAGTTCAGTTATGAGACACTGGATTGGGTTTCACAGCCTTTTCTACCATTGACTGGGGTGATTTCAGTAAAGTTACTTTACCTCTCTAGATGTGTTTCTGCTGTTGTTAAATGAGGAATGCTGGAACAGATTTGTTTGCAGGGACTCTTCCAACACTTTCAGAAAATGCGAGAGTAGGGTGAGGGTGGGAATCTCAGACTTGTGGGCCCCATGATTGATATAACACACGCAGGCGGCAGACCCTAATGGGTAAAAGCATATGGTTGCATCAGTTAAGGTTTTTCTCTCTTCTCTTGCTAGCGTGTTATCTTTTCTTTTCTTTTCTTTTTTTGAGATGGAGTCTAGCTCTTGTTGCCCAGGCTGGAGTAGGCTGGAGTGCAGTGGAGTGATCTCGGCTCATTGCAACCTCCACCTCCCGGGTTCAAGCGATTCTCCTGCCTCACCTCCTGAGTAGCTGGGATTACAGGCGCCCGCTACCACGCCCGGCTAATTTTTGTACTTTTAGTAGAGACGGGGTTTCACCACGTTTGGCCATGCTGATCTCGAACTCCTGACCTCAGGTGATCCGCCCATCTCGGCCTCCCAAAGTGTTGAGATTACAGGCGTGAGCCACCGCGCCCGGCCGCTAGCGTGTTATCTTTTCTAAGCATCAGTTTCCTTATCTGCAACACCAGGCTTATTAACAAGACCTATCTGTACACTGTTGTGGTGATGAAGTGAGATGTTCAGGCACCCTTAAATGTTGGTTGATATTTTTATTGCAGTATACTGTAAAGTCACTGCATTCGACTATCTCCGCTACTACACATTTACGCAGACTGATTTCCATAACCAAAACACAAGCACAAAGCTCATGCCCCGTCTCACGCAACCCGGGAAGCCCAGCTGCCCACGTTCTAGGGCTCTGAGAACACTAGTGAACGAACTCCCGTGCTTTCAAAGAGCTGCGGTAGGGGGCAGAATCGGGAACCGGATGTTCTAAGCCTGTCGTACGAGCGCGACGTAAAGCGGATCTGCTTTATGGCACCTTGCTTTCGCCGTAAAGCGCCGTCAGCGAGCCCACGTGCTAGTGTTGACTGGACAACTTCCTGGTGAAAAACGCGACTCTTGCAAGTGGGCAAACTTGACGTTTTCGCTATGGGCAAACGCGGGAGCCGGAGCCAGAGCCAGCTACTCAACACCCTAACTAAAAAGCAGAAGAAACATCTTCGAGATTTCGGCGAGGAGCATCCCTTCTATGACAGGTCTGAAGGGGCGTGGCAGGGCTCCCCAGTCGCCAGAGATGTATTCTCGTGTTTGGTGCTCTGGTCTCCCGGATAGTACTGCTCCGGCCTTTTCCCACTATTCCCTGGCTCCCGCTGTGCTCGGCCGGGGAGATTCTGGCGCCATCCCGCCGGGAGATGGAGTGCTTCACGGGCCTTTTTGTTGAGCCTGTAATTTCATGCTAAGAGGCACGCCCGTTGTGTGGGGGAGGATTTTTTTTTCTTTTTTTTTTTTTTTAAGACGGTGTTTCGCTCTGTCGCCCAGGCTGGAGTGCAATGGCGCGATCTTGGCTCACTGCAACCTCTGTCTTCTCCCGGGTTCAAGCGATTCTCCTGCCTCAGCCTCCCGTGTAGCTGGGATCACAGGCGCCCGCCACCACGCCCGGCTGATTTTTTATATTTTTAGTAGAGATGGGGTTTCACCATGTTGGCCAGGCTGGTCTTGAACTCCTGACCTCAGGTGATCCACCCACCTCGGCCTCCCAAAGTGCTGGGATTACAGTCGTGAGCCACCGCGCCCGGCTATGGGGGCGGATTTTTGTGTGGTCAGAGATCTAGGAATTTTTTGTAGAGACAGATATATATATATATATAAATTTTTTTTTTTTTGAGACAGAGTCTCGCTTTGTCGCCCAGGCTGGAGTGCAGTGGCGCGATCTCAGCTCACTGCAACCTCCGTCTCCCGGGCTTAAGCGATTCTCCTGCCTCAGCTTCCCGTGTAGCTGGGATTACAGGCGCCCGCCACCACACCCGATCAATTTTTTGTATTTTTAGTTGAGACGGGGTTTCACCATGTTAGCTAGGGTGGTCTCGAACTACTGACCTCAGGTGATCTGCCCACCTTGGCCTCCCAAAGTGCCGGAATTACAGGCGTGAACCACCGCGCTTGGCCTGTTTTTATAATTATTTTTAACTTACATAAAATGATTGTACATATTTGTGGGATACAGTGTGATATTTTGATAACAATACATGTACCCAATGTGTAATGATCAAATCCGGGTAATTAGCATATTCATCATCTCAAACATCAATTCTTTGCGTTGGGAACATTGAAAATCCGCTCTTCTAGCCATTTGAAAATATACAATAAATTGTTAGTTATAGTCACATCATATGTTGTGTGTGTTTTTAAAGAATTTGTTGGGACATCATTGATCTATGCAATTACGATAAGGAACTAAGTGTATTAGTAGTTATGGTTTCTCTAGAAATGTCTAGGTGCAGTTATGATCTCAGTGCTCATCCCACTACTTTGGGCTGCTTTGTCATCAGTTAGAGACATTCCTTTTTTCTTTTCTTTTCTTTTTTTTTTTTTTTTTGAGACAGGGTCTCACTTCGTTGCCCAGGCTGGAATCCAGTGCTGCAATCCTGGCTCACTGCAGCCACCACCTCCTGGGCTCAAGCGGTCCTCCTGCCTTAGCCTTCCCAGTAGCCAAGACTACAGGTGCACAACACAACTCCGGGCTAATTTTTCTTATTTTTTTGTAGAGACAGGGTCTCCGTATGTTACCCAGGTTCGTCTCAAACTCCTGGGCTCAAGTGATTCTCCCACCTTGGCCCCCTAAAGTGCTGGGATTCCAGATATGAGCCACCGCTCCCAGCTTAGAGGGACATTTCTAATTAAGAAATTTGCTAGAAAAACATGAACCCCAAAATCTTTTATTTAGCCAAGTTGTATCCTTCTTTTGGATGAGAGCCTTGTGTGACTCTAGGGTTTGTCATGTGACCTCCTTAAACTTTTCATTTGTCAGTTATTAACCATATTCTTGCCAGCCCTGCCCAAGTGCATGTGTAATTTTTGCATGACTGTATCTAAAATGTATTTATAATGTTATATTCTGCCTTTTTCATTTAACATCTCATTTGACCTTTTCCTAATTCTACATACTAGTAGTTAGAATGTAACATTGCCTGTTTCTTTTTAGGGTTTCCAGAAAGGAAGCAAAACCACAGATTTGTCAACTGGTAATGCTTTCTACCTTCTTTTTAATAGTTGGTTTTGGGTTGTTCCCACTAAGATTATATCTAATAATAAAGCTTGATTACATTTCTATTCCTTTTGATTTCAGATGCAAGCTATTATTTTGGCAGTATCACTTAATTTTAAATGCAGATGTCTATAAAAATGCCATTGTGATATCCAATACAGAAGCCACAGTTTGAAATTGTCCCAGGAGACTAGCCTATTAGGCCCTGTTACAGAGGCTTATCAGAGGGCTCTTAGTGAATCCTAAGAGGGAATATCTTTTTTGGTTAGCATAAAGGAGTCACAAATACAGTGCAAAATGAACAAAGGGCCTATCATATTACAACAAACTAAAAAAAAAAAAAAAAAAACCTGTTTTCTTTTGTTGTTTTGTAATTATCCTGTTGTTCTATTAAACCTGTGGCCTAATGCCTGGGACATAAATTAAATCTCATAACCTGAAGTTTTATGTTTTAAAAGTGGGGCAGTAGCAGTTTGGAGAATATGAAGAGCTTCTAGAATCATAGCTAGATTAGCAATTTTAAGTAAATTTGAATTTGGGCTTCGTTGAATAGATGTTGGCTTGATGATAGTTTTAGGGTAACAATGAGAACAATATAGTTTTTGTTCTTAAAATTCTCCTTTTCCTTTTAGTCAGAGAGTTCAGATTCTTCAGATTCTGAAAGTGACTCAGAGAGTGAACCAGAACAAGTTTCTGGCTACCACAGACTACTTGCTACATTAAAGAATGTTTCTGAGGAAGAAGAGGAAGATGAGGAGGAGGAAGAGGAAGAAGACAGTATTGTAGATGATGCAGAAATGAATGATGAAGATGGAGGTAGCAATGTCAGTGTGGAAGAAGAGATGGCTGCAGAGTCTACTGAAAGTCCAGAGAGTAAGTGTCTTTAGTATAGGCTCATCATCTTTGCCAGAACTATAGACAGTTCATCTCATGGGCATGGTACCTTATATACTGTGTGAGTTGGATGAAAGGACATGAATCCAAAATAGGGATTTACCCTTGTTGGGTTTGATTATATCTTTGAGAATCTGATGGAAACACAGAACCTTCTTAGCACAGCTAGGCAGAAATAACATTTTTGCTTGTAATTTCAGGGACTTCATCAGTACTAGTGAAAGACCTCCTAATACAGAGGAAGGAGAACACAGTTCTGTCTTTGTGACTGTCTGAATTTATTGAAGAGGTTACTGTTCTTCTCTTAGGGAGACCAAGTTTGATGGAAGATAGACATAAATATATATAAAAAATTTCAAACAGTAGATTTGCAATTGCATGGAACAGCTAGATGAAAGGTGTTGAAGAGAGGCAGAGTGGTTGAACACTGCCAGTGTAAATTAGGGAAGGCTTCAGGGACTCTGTGTCACTCAGACTTGAAGGTGACTTTTTTCTTTAACTTCAAAATCACCTTCACTGAGGTATCATTTACATACAGTAAAATGTATCCAATTTAAATATACAGTCTGACAGGTTTTGACAAAGGTATACATCCAAATCAAGATACAGAACATTTCCATTACCTCCAAAAATTTTTCTTGTCCTTTTGCAATCAGTTCCCCACCCTTGGCATCAGGCAGCCACTGACCCGCCTTCTGTCACTGTAGATTAGTTTTGCCTGTTCTAGAAATTCATATAAATTGAATCATACAGTATGACTCCTTTTGTGTCTAGCTATTTTTGCTTCTTATGTTTTTCTAATTTATTTGTGTTGTGCATGTATTAGTCGCTTACTACTTTTTAGTTGCTGGAATAGCATTCCATTGTCTGAATATAGCTGGGTGACTTCTTACTCATTATTTTAATGCCTATTTTTCTTACAGCCTTATTTTTTTTTTATACCTTCTGGCATTATATATCATTCCAGGTATTTTAACTGATCAGTTTTACTGAGATAAAAATTAATTGACTTACACTTAGGAGTTTGTTTTGTTTGTTTCTATTTTTCTTTGCTTTTTTGGATTTTTAAAAATGAAAATATTTTTTATCATTATAAAAATAATATATATTTACTGTAAACATTTAAGAGGGTAATATAGTTACCCTCTATCCCTGCTACCCAGAGATAAACACCTTTAGCATTGTATATAACCTTTCAGACTACATTTTTATGATTATATATGAGTATGTATATATATTTATGTGTATCTGTATAATGGCCTTATACATTTCCGTAACTTCCTATATCTGTGACTGTGAATTCACATTAGCTTCTTAATTACATAGTATTCCATTGTAAAAATATGATTGTACCCCATTGATAGACCCTTTTTCCCCCAGTTATTTCTTATAATCAGTGCTGCTTTGAACATCCTCTTATGTACATCTTAGTGTACTATGTCTGGTTACTATTTTAGAATAAGTTCCTAGAACTAGAAGTGGGTATATTAATTCGAAATCTCCAGAGAAACAGAACCGGTAGGATATGTGTATATATGAGAAAGAGATCTGGCTCACGCCTGTAATCCCAACACTTTGGGAGGCTGAGGCAGGGCAGATCGATTGAGCTTAGGAGTTTGAGACCAGCCTGGCCAACATGGCAAAACCCCATCTCTACAGAAAAATACAAAAATTAGCCGGGCATGCTGGTGCACGCCTGTAGTTTCAGCTACTCGGGAGGCTGAGGTGGAAAAATCACTTGAGCCCAGGAGGTGGAGGTTGCAGTGAGCCAAGATGACACCACTGCACTGCAGCCTGGGTGACAGAGCTAGACCCTCTCTCAATATATAAATAAATAAATAAACGCTCATCCAAAAATATCCTCGCAGAAACATCCAAAATAATGTTTGGCCAGATATCTGGGCACTGTGTCCCAGCCAAATTGAGACATAAAACCCACCATCACGCATCATGTGTTGATGATTAGGCTTAATTTTGAAATCTATGTTTTCTACCTGAATTTACCTAAATATAAATAGTATCAACGTTATTGTTGGTATAGCCTAAGGAAATAAATTTTGTCAACAGAAGTATAATTTGTGAGTAAATAATTTTATAAAATGTTTCTCAAAACTGCAGATGTAGCTTTATCTGCTGACCCTGAGGGAAAAGAAGATGGGGAAGGGCCACCAGGCACATCACAAACATCCCCTGAAGAGTTCACAGATGCAAAACACGAGTCACTGTTCAGCCTGGAAACCAATTTTCTGGAAAAGGAAAGTGGAGACAACTCTTCTTTGAAAGCCTCTCAAGGTCATAGCACAGTGTGTGTTATTTGAATTCACCAGGTGCTTAGTATGGAATTTGTGTACTAATACACATTGAATCTATTATTGGAACAAACAGCAATAAAAACAGTTTAGTGGCTAGATCTAGAGCTGCGAAAAATAATTCTAAAAGGTATTTTGTGTTTCCCAGTGTTTAGGGGTTGGAGGGGACATTTAGGAGAACAAACAAGAATGGTGGTAGGGAAGGCCAGCTTCCCAGTCCTCACATTTTCATTATTGGAGTCAGGGGAAGATTTCTGATTTTCTCCCCAAGTAGGGAAAGAGAAAGAAAAAGAGGAAAAATACTTCCTCTACCCCTCACTTGCTGTTCCTTTTTGGAGCAGTAATTTTTCAGATTTGCAAGACCCAGGGGTGGCTAATCTGAGTGGTCTTTATTACCAGGGAGGCCCTCAAAAGCCAAAAAGCCCTACCCTGTGTCTCCTGCCTCCCACAGACTCTTGACCACTCCTGTGACCAAATGGCAGTCACGTGGTCAAGACGTGCCTATGGCGGGCTTTGATGGATTCCCGCTGTCTCAAGTCCAGTTTCTCAGCCAGTGTCTGGGTGGGCAAGTCAGGTTGGTCTCGTTCTGTATCCTGATTGCCTTCATTGATCTCATTGCCATTCTTCAACCCAGCTTTACCTTTAATGAAACAGAAATTTTAATCCTCATTTGACTCATTTAGTTCTGTTGGTTATTTTGCAGGAGAAGAAGTGACAGGTAGAATTTGTAGATTTTAGTACAAACTCCATTCTGAACCATTAAAACTTAGAAACTTTGGAGGAAACATTAGGAAGCTTGACCGTCCCATAATTTCTGTGGTTGTTTTGCTCATACAGATATATTAGCATCTAGAATTCTTATGTCCTGTTGTTCACTCTTAGATATTTAATACAAGATGCATTTCATTTGAAGTTTTACTGTTTGGATGCTTGGATGGGTCATTTAACTTTGTTCTGTTTCTTATGAGTGGGACTGGGAGAGAAGGTTGGGTGGCTAGCTCAGAATACTAAAGATTACTTGGAGTGCAGATGCTATCATGTGGATCATTTGTTCAATTCAGTGGAGTATTGGTCATTTCTGTGTGTCCCAGTGCAAGATCAATCAGACATGGAACCTGTTCTTAGAGACCTTGCAGTCTGCTAGATAGGACATGTATATATGTATATGTGTTGGAATGGGTGGGTTGGGCAGAGTAGGAGACTTGAGAAAGTGATGACTCTAGGGAACAAGGGGAGCCAACGTTGTGCCTAACACAGTAAGCCTGAGAAGTATTTATTGTGATTCAGTGGGTAACATTAAATTGATAACATTTGGATATGCAAAAATGAAGTGAAGGAGAGGCTGGAATTTTTAGTTGAAGGAAGGAAAAGCACAGAGGCAGAAGAATTTGAGGGCCATATAGTCCAGAAATGATAACGGAGATGCAGGTTGGAGGTATATCCTAAAATGCTCTGAATTCCAGGCTGAGAAGTTTCTTCAAAAGTTTTCAAGCTGGGAAGTAATATAATTAGAGAAATGTTTTAGGAAAATGAACCTTTCAGAAGTTTTCAAGCTCTGGACTTGGCCAGAGGGTGGGGAAAGTCAATGGAGAAAAGGATGAGTTAACACAGTGAAAATCAACATGTCTTTCATAGGGGAAGACCAGAAAACCCCTCTATAGTTGCATAGTGTGCTGACATTTTTTATTTCTGAATTAGATCCATTTCTTCAACATGTGAACAAAGAACTGAAAGAAAAAGAAATTCAGGCTGTTGCCACAAATCCCAAAACTACCCACGAGCTTGAAGTAAGTGTTGCTTGGTCATCCCGGTCACAAATAGAGAAAGCTCTAAATAAAACAGTGGTCTTGGGTTTTAGTGGCCTCCCAGAATGTATGATATACACCTGCGGTAGATGGCTTGATAGGGAAGCAGGGCATAAGGAAGGCTAGAAGAGCCTAGTGGGGCACAGGTGTAGCTAGAAAACGCACCAGGAAGCTGGAGTGTGGGTGCCAGATAATATAATGATGGGTAAGAGTGGATTTGGAGACCAACATCTTCAAGGAGCTATCACATTTTGACCCAAGGCAAGTTCATCTGCTTTTTTGCTATTCACTATTCTAGTCTGCTAGAGGGGGATAATAATACCTATCTCAAAACAGAATAGTTTACTAATACGTAGTGTTCAGTGAAACAGTGTTCATTAAAACAGTAGGTACTACTGTTGTTCATTTGTTTGAAATATCTGAGGTAGGTCCACAAATAAATTATCCAGATATTGGGCAGTTTTTGCTTCTTTGTTCTTACCACTGATGCCATTCATGAGAGGTGGTCATCCTTTTTTTAATTGAAATTTTTATTGAGGGAATAATTATAGATATACATGCAGTTGTAAGAAATCATACAAAGGCATCTTGTACCCTTTGCCCAGTTTTCCTCAGTGGTGAAATCTTGTAGAACTGTAGTATAATGTCACAGCCAGGAAACTGACATTGATATAATCTACCAGTCTTACTCAGATCTGGTTTTACTCCTGTTCAACTGCATATGCCTATGCCTATATTTATATACAATTTTATCATGCATAGGTTCCTGTATCTACTCCTGCCATCAAGATGCAGAACATTTCCAGCAAAATACGGATCCTTGTTGCCCTTTTATAACCATATCTACCTCCCTCTGCACCCTGCCCCACCCCCATTTCTAACCCCTGGTAACCACTAATCTGGTCTCCATTTCTATAATTTTGTCATTTTAAAAATGTTAAATGACTCATACAGCATGTAACCTTTTGAGATTGTTTTTTTTCACTCAGCATAATTCCCTGGAGATTCATCCAAGTTATTTCAGCTATCAGTAATTTATTTCTTTTTATTGCTGAGGTTGTCCTATTTTTAGATCAGCAATTTAGCTATAATGCAAAAATTCTTAAACTTGTATCCCACAAAATAGAAAATAATATTCCTTAGGATTTAAACAAAATGGACAGATTTCTTGTCATAGAACTTGTCAACACCTTTAGTATCGCATGTACATTGTGAATCTCCCTCAGAGGAATTAAGTTTTGTGATGTTTATCAAGGGTATTTGACCATGGAACCCCTTTGTTTCTAGAATGAATGTTGATTCTTCCCAGAATATATTCCACAGAACAGTGTGGGACAACTGATAGGGTGAAGAGCTCAGATTTGAAGTCAGAAACCTTGGGGTCTAGCCCTCAGCTCCATTTTCTTCTGTGTAAACTTTGTATCATACAACCTCTGTGTGAACCTCAGTGCTTCCTAAACTATAACATGAGTATCATGGTAACTACCTTGCAGGGCTGTTGTGAGTATTAAATGAGATGATCTATAAATCATGAAAAAATTCACTAAATATAGTACTACATGAATGTAATTTACTGTTATTCATTTCTAATTTGGCTCTTGATCTGTTTCTCCCCTAGTGGCCTATTCTGGGCCAGCTTTTCTTTTCCTCTAAGTTTCAGAAGTTGGAAACATTTAAACCCCCAAAGGATATTGACTTAAAGTCACTTCATCTCCAGAAGCCTCTGGAATCCACCTGGACTAAGACCAACAGCCAGTTCCTATCTGGTCCCCAAAAATCAAGCAGCCCATTCACCCCCCTCCAGAAAGAACTCTTCTTAATTATGAATTCTTACCGGGACCTGTTCTACCCGGAAAGGACTGCTCTGAAGAACGGGGAAGAGATCCGCCATGTGTATTGCCTGCATGTGATAAATCACATCCTCAAAGCCAATGCCCAGGTGCTTGGCAACAATAGCAGACGCCGAAGCCAGAAGTTTGGAGTGGGTGATGATGATGACTTCAGAGACCAAGGGTTAACAAGGCCCAAGGTGAGTCCAGCAGGAAAGCTTTGCTCTCGAGGTGGCGGCTGCAAGGCACTGCCATAGAGGTGCCTGACACTTAGCAGGAACTTGGGTGTTTTAATAATTGACTGGCATAATGAATGAGCCCAAATGTGAGCATATTAAGTAGGCCAGGTAGTGTCAGAGCAGCACTGCAGCAGCTTAGTGGGCTGTTTCTGACAGTGGATGTAGCTGGAAACTTGCGAGAAGGAGGCACTTCATGACACTTTCCTTAAAGATAAACCCAGAGTATATAAATAAAACTCCATTATAAATCTCTTCTTTGTGGTTGTCAAAGCTGATGGGACCTTAATGAGCCTTTTATCCAATCCCTCCATATTACAGCTGTGGACAGCCCCAAATTCGTAGAAATTCATAGAGGGCCTTGCTAAAGAGAACCAGGGAAAGAGTAGCAGGGATGAGACAAGAACCATAGATTCTCTTCACTAAGCCACATACATACGTCAGCCTTTGAAAGCAAAAATTTACATTTGCCACTGTAAAGTTATTGCTGCTTAAAGTGATGCGTTTGTATTCATAAGTCTAAGCTCTAGTGGATTTGAGGCCTTAACAGGAAATGGCTTTCAATTTTGTCTACATTATTCATGATGTTATAGAACCAGGACTTGTCCCCCTGCCCTGAACTGCATCTCTCCGTATTGAAGAAGCCTCATCTTTTTAGAATTTCCTCATTGAGTTTAATAGGAGTCTAGAAATTTGATACTAATGTGGCCTTTAGAGATTTCTTAGTCAAACTCCCTTGTGTAATAGCGGGGGAAACCAAAGCCCTGACGCTTACTTAGTGTCACCACTGGAACAATAACCCAGTCCTCTTAAATCTTGGTCCACCATCTCTGTAACTGTACCAAGCTGAGTCCACTGCACTCCTTGGGGCTTGAACATCAGGGTTATAAGGTTGTTTCCATTTAGAATTAACACAGAAGAATAAGAGGCAGATTATCTATGAAACATATTATAATTTGGTGAATTACGTGATTTAACTGGGGTTATGTCCATTGTTTACAATAGGAAATTAGAAATTAACCATTTTTTAAGCATCTTCGGTTTTTATTCTCAACAGTAACTTTATTTTTGAATATGCTTAGAAAGCTGAGTCCTGTTTTTCCCATTAATTGTCATTTTTTTTTAGAAATGCTTTATTGTCATTTCTGAAAGACTGTACTAGAGAATGCACTAAAAATGTAATGATGTGTTAATCCTTCTTGCCCGCTTTATTTCATCTCTACTTGTTCCATTTATTTATTCGACATGTATTTATTCACTGTGTCTTTAGGATAAAAATACTGCACTAATTCTGTGGGAGACACAGAAATCTTTCCCTCAAAGAGCTCATGTGTTTATGTCCTTGAGTTTTTACTGGTAGACGTATCTGTTAGAGGCATTGGCTTATTGTAAAAGGTATTTCCAAATTCTGCTTGAGAAATGTCTCACGTGGACTGATGGGTCTAAAGTCCGCAGGTCATGGTGCTGGGGTTATGAAATGCGCTCAGTTTCTGGTGTTGAGCCAGGCCCTGCGCAAAGAGGGTAACATAGGTATGTTTCTTGGCTGGGGGCCACTGCTCTACGTGGAGCTTTTTAGCTCCACTTCCTCAGCAGTTTCACCTCAAGATCCTGTTCCTTCCTCTTACCCCACTAAGGCTGCTGTTGCTGTCTGCACAGGTACTGATAGTGGTGCCATTCCGGGAAGCTGCTTTGCGGGTGGTGCAGCTCTTCATCAGCCTCCTCGAGGGTGACAGCAAGAAGAAAATCATCGTGAGCAACAAAAAGAGGTTTCAGGGAGAATATGGATCAGATCCCGAGGAGAGACCACCCAACTTGAAGAGGCCTGAGGATTATGAAGCTGTATTTGTGGGCAATATTGATGACCACTTCAGGATTGGTAATTCTTCCTTATCAACTTTGAGACCTAAAGTGTGAAGGTCTACATAGCTGGAGACCAGAAGCTGGAATTAGATATTTTCCCAGTGGATCACTCACTGCGCCTCTTTAACAGAACCAGTGTGCCTTTGAGACATGTTGTTTGCCATGGGAGAGTCTTGCCTTGGCTAATGGGGTGGACATTAGGCCAGTGGAGTCGGGAGGATCTCTGAGGCCATATATGAAAGGCACATGTACATTTATAACAGAAATTTATAGCAAGTTTATAACAAGTGTGAAAGCACACCCATAGCTGGTAGCAGATAGATGCTACAAGGGGTGCTCTAGGATGTTGGAAGTGATGGGGCTGATGGGGTCATTCTGGGGAGGCTGAATAAAATGACTGTCTCTACATAAAGGTGGACTTTCTCCTGTGTGCTACATAGATGCCTACCCTGAATAATCTCCACACATGACTTCCACCCAAATTTTCACATTTTTGCTTGTCTCTCATTCAGCTCCCATTGACTTTGGTTGGTTATACCTTTATAGAGTAAAGTTCTTGGGGAAATGTTCATTAGTCACATATGCTCATTCACAAATACTTATTGAGTATCTACAGTGTGCCAGGCACTGTTAAGAAGCTGGGAATATACAAATAAATATAGAAATAAAAGTTATAGTTCCCATTGCTAAGGAAATCCAGCCTACGACAGGGAGCAGGCAGTGCAGGATATGTGTGCAACGGTTGTTCTCGGAGCATTTAAAGCAAACCCCCTTACCCAAAATGGGGGCAGGGTGGTTAGGGAAGATGTTGTGGTGGAGGTGTCATCTGTACTAGGTGGAAACCTGTGTAGGATTCAGCCAGTTTGAAAGGGAGGTGGCTGAGTGGAGGAAAACATTTCAGACAGGAAACTGCCTGTTGCAGAGGCATCAGGGTGACTAAGCTTGGAATGACCTATGATTCACACAGGCTTCGGTATGGTGGAATGTAAGGCATAAGGAGACGAGAGCTCGTGTTTTGTGTGGAACATATATAGCTGTCCAGGAAGCAGTTGGTATATTGTTCTGGAGCTCAGGAAAAAGATATGGGCTGGAAATACACATTTGTGTGAAGGTGACATTAAAGCCATGATCAGTGAGTCAGTTTACCCAAAGCTTTATGCAGCACGAGAGCAGAGCTGACAAGTGAATCCACCAGTTTGCAGAAGAAGAATTGTTTGGATCTGGAAGGACAGACAAGGGCCAGGTCAGTGATAGAAGCAAAAGTGAGCGTTGAAGTCATGGAAACTATTAACAAGGAAAAGAGCATTGCAAGGCAGCTGTTAGTACATTCTGTGCCGTTTGTACATTCCTCATAAGAAGCTCTCAAAAGTGTTCATCCTGTTGGTGACTGAGGACTGTGGGGACCTTAGCAAGAGTCATTTCTCTGGAGTCCTGAGAATCAGAGGCCGGATTGCAGTGGAGTGAGAAGTGAAGGAGAGATTTGAAAGTAGAGGGAATTCTCTGGAGCAGTTTGATAGTGATGGAAAGGAAGAGAAGGTAGAAGCTAGAAGGTTCTATAGATGCAAGGGAGAGATTTCTCTTGTTCTTATGTTTTAATAATTAAAGCAGTTGAGCACAGTTACATGCTAAGAGGAACATAAGAGATGTGGAAGCAATAGAAGTGGTGGACTGCTTTGAGAGGGTGGAAGGTAATGGCTTGGTAGTGACTAATGAATTGGTATGTACTTGGCTGTTTTGTGTAGGAGTGGCGATACTTCAGAGAAGCATCCGACTCTATGCCCCGTTTTACTCCTCGGATATCCTCATTGCTTCCCCCCTGGGCTTGAGGACCATCATTGGTGGAGAAGGAGAGAAGAAGAGAGATTTTGACTTTCTGTCTTCTATCGAGCTTCTCATCATTGATCAAGCTGACATTTACCTGATGCAGAACTGGGAGCATGTCCTGGTAATGCTGGCCATTCACATTCAGTGGGACAGTATTCATATTTAGAGGGATAAGACACCCAGTGGTTTAAGTCCTAAAGAATTATTTAAGTCCAGATTAGAACTCTGTTTGGAAGCAAGGACACACACTCCACATTTTCTAATTTGAAAAAGTCTTTTGTCCCCTTTTCTACCCAGAGATTGTCCATAATTAAACTGTCTAGAGATTAAAATTCCTGTCAGTCATTTTCAAATCTCCAGAAAAGATTTCTTTCCCTTAAAATTTCTTTCTACTAACTTTACGGTGGGTGGATGGGTGGATGGGATAGGTTGATGGATGGATGGGTCCTCACCAGGAACATCTTTACCTAACATAATCCCACATGTGGTTTTTGCTTATGCTGTTTTGTTTGGTCTTTGGTGAAGATGGGAATACCCTGCTCAATATTTTTTAAGGTGGGATCTTGTTTTGTAGAGAAATATAGGATGTCTTTATTACCCGATGTAATTTGTACTGTAATTTTTTTCTCCGTCTCCACACACTCTGCAGTGTTATCAGTTATAGGACTGAAAAACTGCTTTGGAACAATCCTTATTTAGGAACTATAGGTTTATTTTTCTAAGGCATATGGGAACTCACCCCTTCTACAACCCCATGTCTTGAAGCTTGCAGGAAGTTTGGGACAAATGAAGGGTAGAACTTACTTCTAAAGTAGGAAATAAATTTATTGTACCCATTACCCTTCAATATCTATTACAAGGTAAAAATATAATTAAAATGGAAAAGGCATTTGGCATAGTCGAGTTATATTCTTAGATTTGAGGAAAAGACAGGTAGGGTGACACTGCGACTATTCCTAATGTTTTGAGAACCAGGTCATTGAGGGACAGCAGCTCTGTTTTCCATGGCATTTCCCTTCTTGTCCAAGTCTGGGACTTAGGGACCCATAGAGAGACCAGTGTGGCATTTCAGAAGTTCATTTTAAAGGAACATTCCTGTAGGTACCATTTTGATCATTTGTTAAAATTCCAGGAGGGCCAGTTTTAGCTTATCTCCTCATTGGGGATGTTTGGCTGACCATGGGCAAGTCACTCACCATGTGAGCCTCAGTTTTCTTGTTATAATTTAGGAGATGATAGTACATGAGTTGATAGACTCAGAAAATGTTTAGCAATGTCCAACATGTAAATGCTCAGTCAACACTAATGGTAATATTATTTCCACTCAAAGCATTTGATGAATCACATGAACCTACTACCCCTGGACTCACATGGGGTAGACTTTTCTCGAGTGCGGATGTGGAGCCTCAATAATTGGTCCAAGTACTATCGCCAGACACTGCTATTTGGGGCCCTTCAGGATGCCCAGATCAACTCAGTGTTCAACAAGTACTGTGTCAACATGCAAGGCCAGGTGGGTTCTCGTCTTGTTTCCTCAGTATCTTCATGAGCACTGTTTATTGTTTGGGTCCTGAGGTAGAAGGAGGGGATAGCTTCTGGTCAAGAAGGGGATGGCTGTCCACCTAACGCTCTCGTTGACTACTGGCAGGTGGCTGTGAGGAATGTCCCAATGACAGGCTCTATCAGTCATGTCCTGGTGCAGCTCCCACATGTCTTCCAGAGGATGGAAGCTGAAAACCTAGCTTCAGTGATTGATGCCAGGTAACCCACTCCTCCCAGCAGGCCCCTGGGGACCACACAGAGAGATTTGACTTGGGCATACAAACCTAGAATTGGATTCCATTTTGCTTTTATTGATAACTACCAAATCAGATGAGATAATTGAACTTAATTATGTCATTTGTCAGAGGAGGAAACTGAAGCACAGAGAGAAATAGTGACTTTGGCCTAGGTCTCATAACTAGTTAGTAGCGGGGTTATTACTGTAAATCAGGACTCTTTCACTCTTGACTGTGGCATTTTAAAATTATACAGCTTTATGCTACAAAGTGTCTCATGTCAGCAAGTTAATTGTAAGCCCCTCAGGGAAATAACTATTTTTCTAATTGTATAGATAATTTACCCCTTTTTCTTCATTGTGTTTAGTTAGGGGACCCCAAGGAAGCTTAGTCGGGCTTAGTATATGGTAGATGTTCAGTGATTATTTGTTGACTGACGGACTGACTGACTGACTGACTGACTGAATGACTGAATAGTGTGGTGTGTACTTCCTAGAATAATTCTCTGGGATATAATGGTGTTACATCTGTTTTTTACATGAATAGTGTTGACATTTTTTCAGTGTGCTTATCAAGTTTTATCCTTACATAATCTCTTTGAGAGGAGGTAAATCATATTGGCCTCTGGGGAGGTAATCTTTTAACACGAGATTGTGATTTGCTCAGGGTCACACAGTTAAGAGACACCATAAGCTTAGCTCTAGACATTAACTTTGCCCTTTGCGATTCCAAATCAGGTTTAACTTTTTTGTGAACAAGATTTTGCCACAGTATCGTGATGCAGTCATGTCTCACACGCTCATCTATATCCCCTCCTACTTTGACTTCGTGCATCTTCGAAATTACTTCAAGAAGGAGGAACTGAATTTTACCCACATCTGCGAGTACACGCAGAAGTCTGGTGTCTCCAGGGCCAGACACTTCTTCCTTCAAGGAGAGAAACAGTTTCTACTTTTCACAGAGCGCTTCCATTTCTACAAAAGGTAAAGTGGTGCCAGGTTTCAAGCCTCCTCTCTGAAGGGGAAGTGCAGGACAAATCATGGCCTGCTCTGAATGCATGGCAGGCATCGTGGTGTTATGAGATCATCCCTCACTCTCGCACTCTTACAAAGTAGCCAGAGAGTTTTTGGTTTGGACAGACTCTTCTTGGTTGGTTAGTTGGTTTTCTCCCAAAATGGGCATTGCTGAAGAAGGATGTAGAAACCAAAGCATACCCTGTCTATAGATCTGGCATGTAGCTGTGGTTATACACTGCAAGAAGGAGATTACAGGACAACTCAAATGAATACAAGGAAGGGGAGGGACCTTCCCTGTATTCACTTGAGTTGTCCCTGTCTAGACTTTTTCCCTCTGTTTGCCCTCAGTGCACAGACAAAAGCGTTGAGAACTGTGTTTTCTGGGGAGATGGAGGCTGAGTACAGTGTCAGTTTCCAGACAGTTGCGGTGTTCCTGAGGTATGCACAGATACTCCCTACCAAGGAGAACTAGGACCGTGGGCTCCTTGACATTTGCAGGAGGTAAAAGGGTAAGGGCTTCAAGTTGAGTGTTGAAGGGTTTCAGCGTTTGCTTAGATTTCCTACCAGGTGACTTTGACAAAATAAGTTGATTGGTCTTCATGTTATTTTTTTAAAAACTCAGGCCAGGTGCAGTGGCTCACACCTGTAATCCCAGCACTTTGGGAGGCCGAGGCAGGCAAATCACCTATGGTCAGGAGTTCAAGACCATCCCGGCTAACATGGTGAAACCCCGTTTCTACTAAAAATATAAAAAATTAGTTGAGCGTGGTGGTGTGTGCCTGTAATCCCAGCTACTCGGGAGGCTGAGGCAGGAGAATCGATTGAACCTGGGAGGCAGAGGTTGCAGTTAGCTGAGATCGTGCCATTGCACTCCAGCTTGGGCAACAAGAGCGAAACTCCGCCTCAAAAAAAAAAAAAAAAAAACCAACTCTAATTAGAGGGTTAGTAATACTGAGCCTTCTATTACTGTTTGGGATAGTGGCAGCCCTTTTGGCCCTAGAGCTCATGTATTTTATTGTTTTGCTAAGTCTCTCTCTGTTGATAAATAGAAAAAGCTTTTTTATTTTTTAGATTTTTATTTTCAATTTTCATGGTTGCATAGTATGGAAAAGGCTTTTTTTAACCCTTGCCTGTAGAGATATGTAAATTACATTCTGTTACCTCATCCTGATTTCACAATAATGTCCAGTGGATTTAAGTTCTGACTTTACTGTTTTATTAACTCACAATGGGTGCATTTTCTCAGAGAATCCTAAACAGATATGCCAGAAATCTCCCAAGCTTTGGAGCACATTAGATGATGCACTTTGGCATTGCATTACCTTTTAGTTTATGCTAAAACGATTAGGATGGTGCTCCCCAGATAATGTCCTTGTTACCAGGATGGGGAGGGAGGAGTCCCAGCAGCTTGCCTAGGCATAGCAAAGCTGGCATGGCATGACCTCTTAGAGAGTTGAGGATTGATTAAATTTGTGTTTCCCAGGCTCCATTCTTGGCTACCCAGAGAAGGCTGCTTGGCCAAAGAGTGTTAATGAATGCCTGCTTGTTGCCCTCATTATTTGCTCTGTTCCAGTAAGTTGTCGTTTCCATTCATGTTGGAAAGTATTTGGGGAAGTTGCACTCATCAGGTCTTAAAAGCTCTTAGCTTTCTATCATCTTGACAAATGAAAGCAAGCCCTTTAAGTGAAGTGGATGGATTGGAAAACTTCCCAGTGTGATTGTCTATGGCAACTGTGAATTAAGCTGGGATGAGGACTGCTCTTTAATATCTCAGCAGCTTTTCAAGGACAGGGCATGGAGCCCTTTGTAAGCAGGACAGTCCCCTGTATTACACTGTCTATTTACCAAGCCATGTTGCCCTCAAAGTCACGATAAGGACAAATCTCAGTATATGCCATTTGCTTTATGCCCTGGGCCAGGTTAATTGGTGTTTCTTTTGCAGAAGATGAATGAAAATAATGTGCTTTAGAGTTCTGCAACAGCTAATTATCTCAAGGTTTCCAACTATAGAATTTTTTGCTCGAGAGATCACCAAGGTGATGATGGATGTTTTGGTGTGCAGTGCCTTTGTGATTTGTTTTTTTTTTAATTTGACCTTAGAATAAGCACTTTTTTTTTCTTTTTTTTTTTTTTAAGACAGTCTCACTTTGTTGCTCAGGCTGGAGTGCAGTGGTGTGATCTCGGCTCGCTGCAGCGTCTGCCTCTTGGGTTCAAGCAATTCTCGTGACTCAGCCTTCTGAGTAGCTGGGATTACAGAATTGCATCACCACGCCTGGCTGATTTTTGTATTTTTAGTAGACGAGGTTTTGCCATGTTGGCCAGGCTGGTCTTGAACTCCTGGCCTCATGTGATCTGCGCACTTCAGCCTCCCAAGAAGTGTTGGGGTTATAGGCATGAGCCACCATGCCCAGCCAGAAAATGTACATGTATTTTATATTGTAGTATCTGACTCTGTTTTTATATTCTCTATGACAGCTGGCAATGTTAGGAAGATTAGAATTCATTTTTGAGTTAGCAAAAATTTTTTAAGCTGAAGATTTGTTTTATTTGGGGAAGATTAAACTAGCAGAATCTTAGAATTGGATGAACATTTGGTCATGATTGCCCTCCCAACGATGGGTCACAGCTCTTTTCCAGTGCGTTATCAGTGGGTTTCCACAGCAGGGAGGATCTCAACCAGGAGGCAAGTCAGAAACTGGAGGTGGGATTCGTGGAGTTTGGAAAGGCTGCTGGGAGTTTCTGATTACTCCCTTCCCCTACAGGAGAATCCCAGTTCTAGAAGTAGTAGACTTGGTCTTTATGGACCGTAGGAAGGAGCCAGCCTTTCAAGTTCATTGTGGTTGCCTCATTTGTCTTTAACAGTGGCTGGTGAAATAGACATGTGGAAGGTCCTGTCAGGGTGATTAGGCTGTGTTTGTAGGAGTCACTGAAAACAAAGCATATATAGGGGAGGAGGAAGGCAGGGTAAGGGGTGCTCAAGCTATGGAGACTTGCCACTAACTGCCCCTTGGAAGAGGCCCTGGCCATGTTCTCTGTTGCCAGGAGATACTCAGTCTCTATTGTGGTTGCATCGGGACTGAGACAGATTTTCATGTGTGTGTGTTTAATATAACACTTAACAGTTTTATTGTTTTGTTTTTCCTGATTGTGAGGGTATTACACAGTTATTGTAGAGAAATTGGAAATTTTAGGTTAAAAATCTCACTGCCCTGATATAAATACTCTTTTTGGTAATTTTTTGCCATCTTTTTAATATGAAAAATGTGTGCATGCATGTGTGCACATGCACGCATGCACACACACAGGTGTTTTTTTAAAAAACAATACTAAAATTAGGATCTTTTTTTGCTTTAGGGATTTTTTTTCCTTTGTCTTAGATGTTTTATGTGCTCATTTAAAAAAATTCAAAGACATTAACATTTTGGCCTGTATATTTGTATATTGTGGATTTTTTGTGTATATTTTTAAGTTACTATATATAGCTTTACCACATCCTCTCTTCCCCCAGGTTTTTATTTGAAAAGATTTCATTGTGAAAGAAAATTGTTAAGAGACTAACAATAAACATCTGTTTATTTATAAATGCTTTTACCCCAAATTCCACCAGCTGTTCTCATTTTATCACATTTGCACATACCCATCTTCTCTCTATCCCCACTCACAGCTCTTATTTTTTCTTCCTGAACCATTTGAAAGTAAAGTAGCGTGAGTCTTCATTGACACTTCACCCCTAAATATTTTAGCACGTAGCTCCTAAAAACAAAAACATTCTTTCATCTAACCATAGCACCATTATCATGCTACCTGATGTTACTACAATATCATCTGATATCTAGTCTATATTCAGATTTTGCTAGTTGTCACCAAAATGACCATTATAGCTCTTTCCCCTCCGGCCAAAAAGGATTCAGTAAGGATCATATATAGCATTTGGTTAACTTACTGCTTTTGTTTCTTTAATCTAGTTTAGTTCTCAATTGGGGAACAATTTTGCTCCCTCAGGGACATTTGGCAATATCTGGAGACATTTTTGGTTATCACAACTGGAGGATTATTCTGGTGGTTCTAGTGGGTTGAGACCAGTGATGCTGTGAAACACCTTCATTCACAGGACAGCCCCCAACCACAAAGAATTATCTGTCTCAAAATGTCAGCAGTGTTAACACTGAGAAACCCTCATCCAGAATAACTCTCTTGCTTTTTTACTTTTTCATGACATCGACATCTTTTTGAAGAGTCCAGTCTGGTTTCCTGTAGTATGTCTCACAGTCTGGATTTATCTAATTGTTCCCTTATTATTTAGATCAGTGGTTCTCAAACTTTGCCGTACGTTAGAATAGAAGCTTTTAAAAATCCAAATGCCCAGGTCACATCCCAGTACCAATTAAATTGCAGTGTCTGGGATGGGGACCAAACCTAAGTATTAATAAAAAAAATAAAAAAACAACCAGCTAGGTGATTTCAATGTGCAGCAGTTTGGGGATGACTGGTTTAGAATAAATATCTTTTGATAAGAATTCTACTTAGGGAACATTACGTACTTTCTACCTCATCTCATCAGAAGGCATGTAATGTCACTTTGTCTCATTCTTGGTGATGCCAAATCACTAAAATCACTTAGTGTGCGTATGTAATAAGTAACGTGTGAGGTAAACATCACATTGTTTTTAATGGCTACATAGTATTACATTGGTTAATTAAGCTAGCTTCCTTTTAGTGGGCATATAGGGTTTTTTTTGTTTTCTGCTGTTGTATATAATAATACGCAAAACATCCATATGCATATGTTTTGATGAAATACTTACCTAGTTATTTTCTTGGGATAGATTTTGAAAGGAAAACTTGTTAGCACAGAGGCTGTACACAGTTAAAAATGTGTCATGCGTTGCCACTTATTTGCTCCTTTGCATCTTTTCCATATCTTCTCCTGAATTCATAGACAAAGTAATTTATGCTCCATTCACCTATTTCTCCAAAGCTCCATAGACTGAATTATTGCTACTGATGTGATAGTCAAAATGATACCTCATTGTTTGGATGTCTTTTTTTTTGTGTCTTCTGTAACTTTCAATGGAACGTAGAGGCTGAGGTAAATAATACTTATGTCCGGCCGCACCCCCTCCGTAGGCCACTGGTGTGGGTGCTATCAATCTAGTCAGGATTTGATTGTTACTATATATACCTTCCCAACACCACAGACTTCAAATTCCTCCAGCAGACAGTGGGCTTGGTGTAGGGTCTCGGGTGCTGGAGGGTTTTTCTCAGTGTCCTGATCGCTCAGCTGTCACTGAGGCCTTGACACGTGTGCCAGAGGAGGGTCTCACTCCACACTCGGACCCCTCCTCACGGGAGGCCTCTTGCTTGTTTCTCCTTGCAAGGCATGAAGTCGGGGGGAGGGGGTTCTCCTGGTCCAGCTCAATTTTTGGCAGGCCCTTTTTATTCCAAGCTTTGGGGGTGAGGCTTTCTCAGGGTTCCCGCCCCGCCACCTCCGTGGCAGCCAGACTCTACCTTTTATCTGTGAGGGATCTTTGTGGTGAAGTGTATACAGCTTCTTCCCTAATCAAACTCTGCTTGTATCAGTGCAGGAACTTGGGCTGAACAGGTTTCTTACCCCTTCCTCTGGGACAGAATGCTTTTTACTGGGTGCAAGTCTTGTGTGGGGGACAAATGGAAGGGTGGGGGTTTACTTCCCTTCCCTTAAGGGCAGACAACTTTTGCTTCTACTCACCCTCCCCCTCAAAGTGGTTTGCCTTTGCCTGCCTGCGATTAGGGGTGGGGGACAGGGTGGTTCCTTTCCTCTCTCCCATCTGCTTCAGGTTTTTGCCATGGGTTTCACGATAATGGGCCTGGGAAGTAGGTGGGCTTTCATGTCCCTACCACCAGTGGGGTCTCCCTCAGGTCTTCTGCTTTCTCCAGGGCTCCCAGTGCAGGCCTCTGGAACAAGCTCATGAGTGGATGTGAACTAAAGGAGCATCCAGGGATCCCTGGGGTTCTGAAGTCAGGCAAGCCTATTCTTGCCCTTTAAGAATGTGTTAGAAGTGTATCTATTTTCTTACTACCCACTTTTTTGGCAGAGGCCATCTTTCTCCTGTGCTCTGCGCCTAAGGTGCAGTCGTTCCTGTGTCCCGTTTTTCCTCAGAAGGGCTACTCTTTGGAACTCAGTCCATGGTGAGCTGAAGCTGGCTCACACTGGCTCATGAGACCTGGCTGCACATCTCTGGGTCAGCAGCGTGACATTGGTAGCTTGAAACTGACAAATCCTTCAAATTAGCACCCTCCCTTTCTCCCACTGAGGACCAATTATTAAACATACACCAGCTCACCACCTAATTCAGGTTACCTGATTGCTTCATGATGGTAGCTCTTTGGGCTCAAGAAAAGGAACATTTTTGTATAATAGATTATCTGACTTTTTCTTATTAGTATAGGAGCAATATTCTCGAGTTTTATACATTCTAAGCAGAAGTAGAACTCAGTGTTGTTTTTGTTTTGAGAACTAGTGAGGTAGAACAGTTTATTCAAGTTCATTAGCCATTAGAATTCCTTCTTTATGGAAAGGATGTTGAAAGGTGAACGACATAATAGATCACAGTCATGGTTTGGGAAAGGAAGGTCTCCAGAGAGATCAGGATGAGCTGTGAGGGAAAAAGACAAGGAAAACTTATCTTCTGTGAAAGAAATAAAATCCCCAGGGGAGTCTAACGTCTTCAGTGTATGAGAGAAACTTAACAGGAAAAATCAGAAGCTTGTCAACATATAAAATCTTTTGTTATGGAATCCCACAGGGGAATGGTTGACCTCAGCCTGACTGAACCACACTGCGAGTCAGTCCCTCGGGTGTACACCACCCCCCACCACAGGGCAGCACTGTGCAGCCGGGAAAGAGATGGAAATGCATACGCTTTCTCATGATGCCTAGTGGGTCCCTGGGCAGGGTTTTGTAAATGGATGAACTTGGGACATCTGCCATGGAGTTAACATGTCTCCAGAGTAGCAAGAAAAGACTAATGGGAGTGTATTTACAATCTGTACAACTTATTTTATGTACTGGGTCTGACCTTGTCTCCATTCTTTTTTGCCTGATTATAATAAGGCTAATGTTCCATTTTAAGTGCCTGCTTTTTAAGTTTTCTATGACAGATTTTTAAATCCTGGTCTACTATTCTTTCCCATGATACCTCAGCCTACCCAGTGTAGGATCAAATGTGTATTTATTTTATCGTTTTCTTAAGCCAAATATTAGGAATTCGAATATGTTGTCATAAAAGAATTCAAATATGTTGCCACCTCAAGTTAGAATAACTTTTGTTCTGTTACTTGTGCCACTGTTTTTCTCCATTAGCAGGAAGCAACAAGCATGAACTATGCCTCTGTACAACTCCTAGGTAGTTTTTCTAGAACTTGTTTCTCAAGTTGACATAGCTCTTTCTTTCCAATTCTAACAGGTATACAATAAAAGGCATCAGGAACCTGATTTTCTATGAACTGCCGACATATCCACACTTTTACAGTGAAATCTGTAATATGCTGAGAGCCACCAACAGAGGAGAAGAGGCCACGTGGACCTGCACTGTTCTCTACTCGAAATATGATGCCCAGAGGTTAGCTGCCGTGGTTGGTGTGGAGCGGGCAGCACAGATGCTACAGTCCAACAAGAATGTCCACCTCTTCATTACTGGAGAAAAATGAAATTTTGTTGGGCAGGAAGTGGTATTTGGCATGATACATAATGTTTGATTCTATGCCATTTGGACCCAATTCTGATTACTTACAGAAGAAGGATTGATACAAAGAAAGTGCATGAGGCAATGTCAGTATTATCTGACATCTTTCTTTTCAGGTCATGTGTCCCTGAAAAGTTAAATGTAAACCAGATTTTGGTAAATCACATCTTTCAGAAGTGAAGAGGGGGCTAGAAGGACTCTGAGAAGTTGGTAGAAGAAAACTCCCACTTGTGAATATTTTTGTGAGACATAAATTCTTTCATTACGATTTACCTCTAATTTATTACACTTAGTAAATTCTTCCAGATTTTTCTATTTGTTTGACACTTTCTTAAAGTAAGGAATACACATTGCTTGCGAGAACTGGTTATGAGACATTGGAATACTTCTTGCTGCTACATGTCATCTTAATTTTGGATGGCATGGGTTTTGTAAAACTTATTTTGCCCCAGCCAAACTTTTTTGAAACCTTAGTCTACCTTAATTCAGTCTAGAAGAGTACATTGATTTACTGATCTTTTTTATATTCATAATACTAAATGTTTTAGTTTTGTTCAAATATATGCTTAAAATCACGTTATTTAAAAAAACACATCAGCTCTGTCTCAAGAAGTAATTTTGTTGAAACTCCATGTTAAAATATCCATCTTCAACAGTAGTGATTTCATAATAACTAGTCATTTTTTCAGTCATAAACAGATGCAAATAAAAAGGAAATTACACTTTTAAAAACATTTTTATTTTGAAACATTCTCAAGCAGAAAAATTACAAGTACAGAACCTGAAACATTTGAGAGTGAGTTGCCAACCCAATGGGCCTATCACCTTTAAATACTTTAGTATATATTTCCTGTAAACAATTAAGGGTATTGTTTGTGATTAGGAATGCCCCACCAATAAGGATAATGTGAATATTTCAAAATCCAAAAAAATTCGAAACACATCTGGTCCCAAGCATTTCAGATAAAGAGATATTCAACTCATCCTAGTATGGACTCGTAGTTTCTTCTTTTATTCAATGGGTTACTGTTTGTTACATCATTATTTCTTTAGCTGCATAACTGGTCTCAAATATGGCCGCTGGGAGCACCTTCAGGTTAGCCCCTGTGTACTTTTGACATGTCCCCCATCTACTTGGGCACTGCTGTATTTTTTGACGAGACATTCCAGGTTTCTCTACTCCAGCCCTGCTTGCTTTTAGTAGGAAATTATTATAAAAGGTTAGATTGGAGTGCTTACTATTGTGGTGCCACTCATCCCAGGCTCAGTGGTCAGAACTTGGGAATTGTGTACATGTATGCACACACATATGTACACACGTTGTCTAAATTTGCTTCACATTAATATCTAAATTTACTTTCATATCCATATATTGAAAATCATGAATTCACACCAGTACCTCCAATTCTAGTCCAACAACACAGGATTGCTTCTCATTTTCTTTCCATATTGATAACTCCTTTCTCAGACAGTGGCTCCCATTATCCTCAATGTAATAACCCATGATTGGTACAGATTTTTTTTATCCTTGGGCACGCTTAAAATTACTTATCAAAAACAAAAAGTAAAATCACTTTTGAAGTAATATTTCTGCTAAATATTTAGACATTTTTACTTCTTTTTCTTCAGCATGGTAAGTAAAACCATTTATTCCATATTTAGATGGTTTTCTAAATTTCAGAAAATTTAGTTGATAAAAGCCAACCAAACCCATGCTACAAAGAACTTTTTGTATCTATAGGCATGCCCTGTGGTTACTGGCATAATTGTGCTGCTGTTTATCATAGATCCTGTATATTATGAGAATAAGAAATGAGTGTATTTACCTCATTCAGAAATGTGAGGCGAAGGGACTGTAATTACCTGGATCTTTTTTTTTTTTTTTTTTGAGATGGAGTCTCGCTCTGTTGCCCAGGCTGGAGTACACTGGCATGATATTGGCTTACTGCAATCTGTGCCTCCCGAGCTCAAGCGATTCTCGTGCCTCCGCCTCCCAAGTAGCTGGGACTACAGGTGCATGCCACCATGCACAGCTAATTTTTTATATTTTTAGTAGAGATGGGGTTTTGCCATGTTGGCCAGGCTGGTCTCAAACTCTTGACCTCAAGTGATCTGCCCGCCTCAGCCTCCCAAAGTGCTGGGGTTACAGGCCTGAGCCACCACGCCTGGCCAATTACCTACATCTTTTTCTACTGCCATATTCTTTTGCCTGTGAATTGTAGTTCATCTCGTGGTTTCCATTATTACTATTCACACGACTCCCAAATCTCCAGCTTCTCTCTGGCTCTGCACTCACATGTGAGTCTGGATTTCAAATCCATGATGTAGCCCCAGAAATAACCATTTTATTAAGCACCCCTAGTGATTTTCATGCTGGCGTAGAGCCAAACCCAGCCAACTGCTTCTTGCCTGCAGAGAACACTGAGGATTTCAAGTGTGAACAAAGTAGTATTGCTTTGTTCCTGGCTCAGCACCTGAAAAGAAGGTAAGCCTCTGCATTTAGCCCTGGCTCCTCAGTGCATTGCAGAGTGGAGTCTCTGCAATGGTTTTATTAAATAGATGCCTTGAAGATCTGGTCTCTCTCAACACACAATAAGCAAGAAAAGGCTACTGAAATACGGATGCATGAGCTGGAATTACACACTATCTTGATGTTAACAAGGCTCATTTGCAGCAAGCAAGTGCCTATATAGGGTCTGTGAAATATAGACAAAGGATGGTCCCAATCCTGGAACGAGTGGAATTAAAAGGTATGGAAAGGAACTTACCCAGAAAGTAACACTTTTAAATGTTTTTTCTTTTCCCATAGTTAAACCAACCAGCTTAGCACTTTTCTTTTTGAGAGAGAAAAAGCTTTGAATCGTGGATGCTTCTCACAGCTGGCTGCACCATGTGCAGTGTTCAAAAAACAAGAACAAGCTAATCATAGAGAACCAGCAGCAGCTAAACAGCCCTCTGCTTGCTTCCAAAGGGCTTATAATTGAGCACAGATGGTCCTAGCGGAGATGGGGAATGTGTCCCTGCTGACTCCTCATACCCCAGAGGACCAAGGGGGGCTCATGAAGGCTCTCAGCCCTGATTGTGCCCTCGTGAGGACGAGGAACTACGCTGCTGAAGGAGGAAAGGGAAAGGCAGGTGGGGCCAGACCCTATTGGCCATCTGACCAGCCCGCGTGAGCAGATCTAGGGTCTCAAGATTACAGAAGGCCTGGGGTGAGGGAGCAAGAGTTGGAAGTTCTTTATGGTTGTCTGAAGAGCCTCATTGTCCAACTGCAGGGGCCTGAGGTGCCCAAAGCTTTGTGGAAAAGGAATGTCAGTGGAATGCTCAGAAGTGGCTCTTTTCAGGGCACGGCTTCTGAGGAGCATGGGGCCACCACAGCTCGCCCTCCCTCCATCTAGCCATCCTCTCCTTCCAGTCCCTTTCCCATCTTTTCTCTCAAAGGAGCATGGTAGTGATCTTCATTACCAAATTTCTACTCCACACTTATTTTAAAAAGTTTTTCTGAAAGCCTGGCTACATAGAATTCTAAACAGATTTCAGTCAACTTTTAATTACAGAGTCAATGAATGGGGAGTAAATACACAGATAATCCAAAATTGATGTAAGCATTGGAAGGTGAAAGAGGGAACGCTTCTTTCCCTCTGGGCCTGGTCATTTCCTCCCAAGCAAACCCCGCGACATTCAGCCGTCTTCCTCCTATACCACGTGCTCTCACCAGAACTGCAGCAAAACTGCATTTTATGTCCTGTGTCTAAAGCTAAACACATGTTCCTGTCTACTTTTGCTTTGTTTCTGTTTCCCTTCTATGAGGACCTTCCCCTCCTCAGATGTGGGGAGTTGCCGCCTCCGCTTGCATTACACGTATTTCAGAGTAGGTCCTAGGCTCCCCTTACACCTCTGGTCACGTTGCCATTATTCCTATGGTAGATAAAGGGGATGAGAAAGAACAGAGCTCCAGGCCTTTTTCAAACAAACCGGTTTTCTCAGTATAGCCCTATGCTCAAAAGGAGTGAGGACAGATATGTGACTGCCATAAGGAGCTGTTTGCTTTGCACAGAGAAATCTAATCTTTCTCCTGCTGGGCAGCTCAATGCAGATGTCCCCTCACTGCTGGAAGAAACACCTGCCCTTGCTTGTTCTCCTGATGGCCCCTCACAGTCAGGTGTGGGATGGCACATTTCTAGGTGCTCCTCGCCGAGCTGTCATGGGCTTCAGTCTTGGGCCTCTGCAGCTGGCTGTGACCAGGTGGAAACTGTAGCCTTGGCTGACCCAGAGAAGGAAAGGAGGCAGTCTGCCGCTTGGCTGATTTAGGAGTTGTGCTGAATTCCTGCCCATCTGTTCTCCCAGCTGAGCCAAGGCCAAAGCTGTCTACCTTTTGCCAACCTAGGGAATGACACAGAGCATGGAGCACCATCACTGAAACATCTGCCCCAGTGCCCTGCCACCTTCGTCCTCACTGACCTCTGCAGCCTCTCTCATCTGCCAGTTTTGATTCCGCAAGGAGAGGTGGCCCTGGGCTCACAGCTGGTGTTTGTCCACAGATGTTCATGGGTTTCTGTCTTTGTGTTCTCTCATTTTTTCAAAGCTGGGTGTTGGGACCAACATCACCACTGACATTCTGTGGCTCTAAACAAGTCCTCATGACCACTTCTCAGTTTTCTCATCTTTATAAAGTATGGAGTAATCCCCACTAGCCTTATAGAGGGACTGTGCGAGAAGGGAAGAGACTGCTATTGTTTGCCCTATATCCACCTACTTCCCTAGCTCCAGAACGCTGGATTTTAATGAGATAACGAAGTACCTAGTAAAAACACTGCATCATTTTCCATCCCCCACCCCTTGCAGTAAAATGTGGCCCATGAGACAGAAGCACTAACTACTGAGCAGGACTTCTAGGGGAGTTCTTTAAAACTCAGAGGAGCACCACTTTTACCTTCTGCTCTTCCCTTTTTCCTGCCTGGAACGCAGAAGTGATGGCTGAAGCTCCTGAGGCTATAAGCTCTGTACGTAGGAGAGTGGTGAAGAAAGGAGCCTGGTTCTCCAAGGATGTTGTAGAGCTGCCATACCAGTCCTGCATGGTATTCCTGTGCACTACTGTTACGTGAACACATAAACACCTAATTTGTTTAAGCCATTAGGCCAGGCCTCTATTAGCCATTCCTGACTGATACAGAAGACAAAAATGGCATCACAGACTCCTGAAATCCAAAGACACTGCCTATTCTTTCGTCTGTTCTTGGCAAGCACCAACATTGAGACTGTACTTCAGGGTTGATGCTGGCCATTTGGTGGCGTGAGGAGTGGGCACTCACATGTCTCTGCTAGCAGTTCTGACGTGTCCATTCCACACTGGATCCATAGAATGAGGGAACACAAGTGTCTTCTCATAGGATTTATAGAAACAGTGATCGTTGCAGAAAAATACTTAGCAAGAGAACAGACTTCAGCTCTCTGAAGGCTGATGACCACCTGTTTCTCATCTCTTCTAGTGTATGTCAAAGCTAAATTAGGTCAAATAGGAAATAAGTCAGAATCCCCAATTCAATAGAAACTTACAGGTCTTGTGATCTAATCTGCCACTTGATCCGTGAATTACCTATAGATCATCCCTAAGAGGTGGCCTCCAGCTTCTGCTTGAATTCCTTCAAGGATGGGGTGCTCATTGTGGCTTTTCTAATCATCTCTGATTGTTAGAAACACTGTGAAACTTTTATCCATCAGTCCTGTTTCTGAAGCTGTACCGTACAAATTTTTTTTTTCCCCACTTAAGGCTCAACTATTGGAATACATCTACCATGTCTCCTATGAAACTTGCTTCTCCAGGCCAATCATCCTTACTTCCTTAAACTTTTTTCCTGAAAAGTTATTCTTTTAATCTTATTTAAAAAGCAACCCATGCCCATTCCACAAATACAAGTGAAATAGTGAAAAACAAAAATCAAACTACATCTATTTGGTGATCATTATTAATGTCTTATGTTTCCTCCCAGATTCTTTTCTGCATGAATAATAACCAACAATGTGTGTGTATGTGTATATATATGCTTTTGCATTAAAAGGTGGTTTTGAAGGTAACATTTTCTGGAGTACTTATTAAGCGCCAGCAACTCTTCCAAGCTCTTTGCATGTATTACATCAGTTAATCCCTCACACCCATTTAAGGTAAGCATCCTTATTTTTCCCCATTTCCACACAGGTAGCACAACCCTGAAAACCTACACTGTTTTTACTAGATAATTACTTCTCTAAAAACAAAACAAAAAAAGCACTCAATAAATAGTAGTTATTATTACCCTTTTTAAGGAAGCAATCTTAATTGTTTAACTCTTAAAAGAACTAAGGGATGGCTCACACCTGTAATCCCAGTGTGTCCGGAATTGGTAGGTTCTTGGTCTCACTAACTTCAAGAATAAAGCCGTGGACCCTCGTCGTGAGTGTTACAGGTCTTAAAGGCTGCGTGTTTAGAGTCTGTTCCTTCTGATGTTCGGATGCGTTCTGACTTTCTTCCTTCTGGTGGGTTCCTGGTCTCACTGGCTTCAACAGTGAAGCTGCAGACCTTCGCGGTGTTACAGCTCACAAAGGCAGCATGCACCCAAAGAAGTAAAACAACAAAGATTCCACAGCAGAGCAGGGGACGCGAGAAGATTTCCCCGCTAGTTCCGGCAGCCTGCTTTTATTCTCTTATCTGGCCCCACCCACATCCTGCTGATTGGTCCATTTTACAGAGAGCCGATTGGTCTGTTTTACAAAGAGCTGATTGGTCCGTTTTGACAGGGTGTTGATTGGTGCGTTTACAATCCCTAAGCTAGACACAAAAGTTCTCCAAGTCCCCACTAGATTAGCTAGATACGGAGTGCTGATTGGTGTATTCACAATCCCTTAGCTAGACATAAAGAGTCTCCAAGTCCCCACCAGATTAGCTAGATACAGAGTGCCCATTAGTGCATCCACAAACCCTGAGGTAGACACAGGGTGCTGATTGGTGTGTTCACAAACCTTGAGCTAGATACAGAGTGCTGATTGGTGTATTTACAATCCCTTAGCTAGACATAAAGGTTCTCCAAGGACTCAGGAGCCCAGCTGGCTTCACCTAGTGGATACCGCACAGGGGTCGCAGGTGGAGCTGCCTGCTAGTCCTGCACCGTGCGCCTGCACTCCTCAGCCCTTGGGCAGTAGATGGGACCGGGCACCCTGGAGCAGGGGCCAGAGCTCGTCGGGGAGGCTTGGGCGGCGCAGGAGCCCACGGCGGGGGTGGGGGAGGCGGCTCAGGCATGGCGGGC
This sequence comes from Gorilla gorilla gorilla, assembly GCF_029281585.2. Classification (NCBI taxonomy): domain Eukaryota; kingdom Metazoa; phylum Chordata; class Mammalia; order Primates; family Hominidae; genus Gorilla; species Gorilla gorilla. The sequence goes on along the minus strand of NC_073224.2, from coordinate 46,918,205 downwards.
TGCAAGTTCCGAGTCCTGCCCCGCGAGGAGGCAGCTGAGGCCCAAGAATTTGAGCGCAGCACCAGCGGGCCGGCACTGCTGGGGGACCCGGGGCACCCTCCGCAGCTCCTGGCCTGGGTGCTAAGCCCCTCACTGCCCGGGGCGGCGGCGCCGGCGAGTGCGGGGCCAGCTGAGCCCACGCCCACCCGGAACTCGCGCTGGCCCGCAAGCGCTGCGCGCAGCCCCGGTTCCCGCCCGCGCCGCTCCCTCCATACCTCCCGGCAAGCTGAGCGAGCCAGCTCTGGCCTCAGCCAGCCCAGAAAGGAGCTCCCACAGTGCAGCGGTGGGCTGAAGGGCTCCTCAAGCGCGGCCAGAGTGGGCGCCAAGGCCGAGGAGGCGCCCAGAGTGAGCAACGGCTGCGAGGACTGCCAGCACGCTCTCACCTCTTACCCAGGACTTTGGAGGCTGAGGTGGGTGGATTCCTTGACGTCAGGAGTTCGAGACCAGCCTGGCCAACATGGCAAAACCCCATCTCTACTAAAAATACTGTAATTAGCTGGGCGTGGTGGTGGGCGCCTGTAATTCCAGCTTCTTGGTTGGTTGAGGCACAAGAATCTTTTGAACCCTGGAGGCGGAGGTTGCAGTGAGCCAAGAAGACCATGCCACTGCACTCCAGCCTGAGCAACAGAGGGAGACTGTGTCTCAAAAAAAAAAAAAAAAAAAAAAGGACTAAGGGAGATGATAATATTTTCTTGGGGAGGGTTGTTATAAACATTGTTTGTGTGCCATCCTTCTGGATGCCAAGTGACATTCTTTTATTTTTTGAGACAGAGTCTTGCTCTGTCGCCCAGGTTGGAGTGCAGTGGTGCGATCTCGGCTCACTGCAAGCTCTGCCCCCCAGGTTCAGGCCATTCTCCTGCCTTGGCCTCCCGAGTAGCTGGGGACTACAGGCGCCCGCCACCACACCCGGCTAATTTTTTTTTTTTTTTTTTTTTGTACTTTTAGTAGAGACGGGGTTTCACCGTGTTAGCCAGGATGGTCTCGATCTCCTGACCTCGTGATCCTCCCGCCTCGGCCTCCCAAAGTGCTGCGATTACTTAACAGGCGTGAGCCACCGCGCCCAGCCGCCACCAAGTTACATTCTGAAGGAGAATTCAAGCAACCTGAAAAGCATAACGTCTCATATGTCAGGATCATTTAAGGCATATTTTTCACTCCTTTGCTGCCCCGTTTATCCTTGGTCCATTGAGCTTTGCCCAGAGAGATTAAATTCTTAATGTCAGTACAAATAAAAATTAATATTTTTTTTTCTTGAAACACACGCATGCACAGAGAAGCAGCATAAGAATGTGTGAGTACTGAAGCCAAGCTGCCTAGGTTCAAATCTTTGCTTTAATATTTTCTAGCTGCGTAACTTTTGGCAAATTCCTTAAACTCTCTGTACCTCAGTTGCTATCTGTAAAATGGGTATGGTCATCATAATACCTGTCTTCACAGTTACAATAACTAAGTTACTTAATCCATGCAGGGCACTTAGAACAAGACCAGACCTTCTTTTCCACGTTACAAAGATTAGTAAAATTTTAGAAAATTAACTGTTATTTTGTATTATTCTTACTTATATGCCTCATACTCTTCAAAGGAAAGAAAAGAGATTTTGAGAGAGAATGGTTCAGAAAAACAGCTGTAGGGATCTTTTTTACTTAGCAAATTCCAACTCTTAGGGGTAAGGACGCTTATGCGTTAGGAACACCAGGTGGCGCTGTAAACAAGTACAGTAAGGAGATCTGCACCTCCCCTCGGGTGCCGGCCTTGGGCTGTGAGGCTTGTGCCTGGCAGCTCTCAGAGCTGGAGAAGACAAGAGACCTAGGCCTCTTTTTTTTAATTTTTTTTTAACAATTTAAATACATAGAAAATTAAGAAATTCAAGGAGTTACAAACAACTGTGATAGAATTTGTTTATAAGTTAACACATTAAAATGATTTCATAATCATGTATTTATTTCAGGAAATAATTTTATGGAATAGTGAACATTACCTTTTAAGAAGTGGAAAATCTCCAATAGGTGCTATGGCATATTTAAACTCACAAATAATTTCTTAAAAACTAACTTAACAAACTCTAAATTATAATAACTGTGAGTAGCTTCATTTGGTTATTCATAACCCAATTCACAACCAAATTTACATATATGAGGCCCAAGCCCAACAGCCCCCTGGCTCCCCATCACCACACTCTGGCTACACCTTTCTGCAGAGAAGAGATTGACCATAATCCCTTTAGAATTGTGGTTTCTTGTCTAACCTTTTTCCAGAGGGGTTAGAGTTTTTCTCAGAGACGGGGAGATTTTCTCTACTGGGTACTTTCCTAACTTCTTTTCCATCCACTGCTCCCAGGCCTAGGTTGTCACTTCCTTCCTTCTTGAGACTATCCACTCCTGTACCTAGGCCAGGGTGGATGTCCTCACACTTGCCCTTTGGTCCTCCTCTTGGGAACCGTACTTCCCATGCCAAAAGACATCAGGAAATCATGGGGAAAGATAGGTGAATTAATATTTATGGAACACCTACTGTGGGCCAGGCACTGTTGTGGGTGCTTTATGTACATCAGTCATCTCACAACAAACCTTAAAAGCCAGCTGATTGCTTATCACCATATAGCAGAGGAAAAACATGCTTAGAGAAATTGGGCAGGTCTCCCAAAGTTAAACTGGCTAGTGGCCAATGCCACATGTTTTTTCTGAATCCCCATGTGATTGAATCCAGTGGAGAGGGAGGTCAGGACCAGCCACTCAGATGGAGATGAGTCTGCAAGGGAATTTCTCCCTTTCCATCTGTGTCTGAGTCTTGTCAGTTTTATCAACCCACTGCCTCAAACGTGAGCTCACCTTTCTAACTGCCTTCCCACAGTTTTGCTTAGTTCAGACCTTCATTAGTCTTCATGGCATAATCTACACTTTACAAACTGATAAACTAGGCTTTTAATCTCAGCTTTACCTTTTACTCCCAGTAAGTTACCTTTGCTTACCTCGGTTTCCTTATTTGTAAGGTAGAGATGATTATGTCTTTCTTGAGTGGTATTGTAAGGATGAAATGAAACCACATACATTAGAAAAGAAAAAGAGTCTCCTTCTCTCCCTTTTCCTTGGTCTGAGCATTGATTTATCCATTCTGTGAATATGTGCTGAGCACCCACGATGTGCTAGAAATTATTTTAGGCACTTAGGACATAGCAATGAATGAGGCACACATATTTCCTGCACTCATAGAGTTAGAGTGCATGGTGTAGACAGAAAAGAAAGAATTAGAGGCTAGATAAAAGTACAATTTCAGATGGTGCTAAATGTTGGAAGAGAATAAAACAGGGTCAGATAATAGAGATCTTTGACCATCCTGTTTCCTTTGTCCAGAATGCCCAATCACTACTCCTCCCCTGCTGAATTTACTCCTCTCTCAAGGCCCCCTTCAAATGATAATCTCTGTGAAATCATCACAGCTCGCTACGAACTTTAATCGTGCCCTCCTCTAGACTTTCCCACTGGTTGTCTAAATCCACCTGCGAGGCTGAGGACATTCACTCATATCTTACTCATTGTTTCATTCTGCACACCTTTGTCCCACCCTCAAGCAAAGCTCCACGAATATACTGAAGAGGAAAACTGACACTGTAACCCCAAAGAACTACCTGATACCTTGGTTTGAGTGGCAAATCCGAGAGTGAGGAGAAAGGGGACAGGCATCCTGGTACCTCCAGATGGGGACAAAGGAACAAACTTCCAAACAAAATGAACCATTCCCCTGGGATGTGTGTGTGTTTGTGTGTGCACACACCCATGTGCTCATGACTGTGTGTGGTGTGTGTGCCTGTCTGTCATAGAGGCAGGGATGAAGACTGATAGGAGGGAAAATCTAAATCTTCTAGCAGGAGGGATACTTGTTCTTTTGTTTTTTTCCTAAAAGGCTTTAGAAGCCTTCCTGCAAAAGGCTGGATTCCTGGGAGCCACTTAAATGAAGGCATTTTGCATATGGACATGCAGAGTCTGAGTATGGTCACCTGCCCCTCACTGCCCGCAGTGAGCTGTCAGCCACCCGCATCACCCCAGCTCCAGCACCACAGTAGCAGATTGATCCTTTTTAACGAGATGCTCAGAGTCTGAGCACTCCTCCTCTCTGGGGTCCTAATCATTTCTCAGAAAGTGGCTGCCCTGCACCCTGGAATTCACGTTTTTTATTTGTTTCCCTTTCCACCTCCAGCCACAGGGTGAGGAGGTGTCGACAGGAGGCGAATGGCTGTGGAACACCTGTCACAGAGTTCTTCCCATCCCCTGTGGGTGGGCAGGGAGATATCCCAGTTTTGTTCTATCTGTTATGAAACCTGTGGAGAAAGCTAAATCTGGCTGTACTGACTTAACTCCCGGGTCGAAAAAAGCTGCTTGAGAGTCTTGGGCACGGAAAGGAATCCAAGCCAGCAGCCATCATCTGTAGAGCTGTGTTTGTTCCCCACAGGAACCTGAACTCAAGAGGAAATGCCAGCTGAGTTCTTCTTGCCCCATCTGTGACAGAATTCCAGCTGTTCCACGATAGCAATCTGGCTTGGAGAGTGTAATGGCTTCCCTACACCCCATCAAAACAAAGCAGGGTGACTTGTGAAGATACTAATTTTGGCTCCACTTTTATTGCTGTAAATGTTTCTGCAAATTGCTACCAAAAAGTTAACCAGGTCTTGTGTTCTTTGCCTTGGGGAGCTTTGGGAGAGGGGTGAACAGCATTTTCCAGGCCAAGAGAACTTTGTTGGCATGTCATGTAATTAGAGGACATTGAAGCTAGGGTGGAGGAGGGGGAGACAGAAGCAGCCAAAGGAAAAGAGTTTTGAGGCTTCTCCTAGAACAGGAGGGAAGGTTATTGCAAAGACCTTCCTGTCCAAGCATGGCACAAAAGCCATGACATTGCTCCCTTTAAGCACTCATAGAAGTTTGGAAAATAAACAGATAAACAGGTTAATGGCGGCGAATCCATAATGGTCTGCAGCAACCTCAATTCTTGCCTCCTCAGAAGAAAGAATTCAGCTGAGGGGCATCAAGCAGAAAAGGAGACCAAGGCAAGTTTTAGAGCAGGAGTGAAAGTTTATTAAAAAGCTTTACAGCAGGAATGAAAGGAAGGAAAGTACACTTGGAAGAGGGCCAAGAAGGTGACTTGAGAGATCAAGTGTGCAGTTTCGACCTTTTGACTTGGGGTTTTAGACGCTGGCATACTTCTGGGGCTTTGTGTCCCTTATCCCGATTCTTCCCTTGGGGTGGGCTGTCCGCATGCACAGTGGCCTGCTAGTGCTGGGCAGGGAGCACGCACAGTGTGTTTACTGGAACTGTACACATGTTCACTTGAGACATTCTTCCCTTGCCAGTCAAATGTCTCTAAAGGTCATACACCAGTTAAGCTTTGCCATTTTGCCTTGTAATGTGCATACTTGAGCCCACTCACCCAGCTCCTGGGATCAGGAAGTTGCTGATCACCAGTTTCAGGTGTTTCTGTTTATTGGGAGAAAGCCTTTCCCCTGGCTCTGGCTGAAACCAATTATTATTTTAACAAGACAGTTTAACAGTCACCTGACCATCACCTGATCATTGCCTAACATTCCTGGTGTGTGTGTGGGTGGTGGGGGTGGGGGTGGAGGGGTGCCTATCCTGCCCTGCTCATGTCTGACTAGCAGACATGAGCTACCTACTTTTTGCTACCTACTGTAACAAAAAGAGACCAGAGAAACTGAAGGCCAGGTCAGAAGGCCTTCCCTAAATGCTGTAGCCTCTGTAAGACCTCCAGGATTTTTGCACAAATCTGAAATGGGGAGCCTCAAGTATGACTGAAATTGACTTTCTGGTCAATCAGGAGGGATGAGGTTTGGAGCAGATTACAGCTGTTTTAAAGAAATAAATGAGGCCAGGCATGGTGACTCATGCCTGTAATCCCAGCACTTTGGGAGGCCGAGGTGGGTGGGTCACCTGAGGTCAGGAATTCGAGGCCAGCCTGGCCAACATGGTGAAACCCCATCTCTACTAAAAATACAAAAATTAGCTGGGCATGGTGGTGGGCACCTGTAATCCCAGCTACTCAGGAGGCTGAGACAGGAGAATCGCTTGAACCCAGGAGGTGGAAACTGCAGTGAGCGGAGATCATGCCACTGTACTTCAGCCTGGGCAACAAAGGGTGAAACTCCATCAAAAAAAAAAAAAAGAAGAAAGAAAAGAAAGAAAGAAAGAAAGAAAAAGAGAAAAGGTGATACTGCTTATACTCCTAAGTTTTATAAACAGAATATATACTTGGAACAAAACATTAGCAAAGCATCCCAAATGCTCTTCTTATGAGTAAACAATAGGGCAGAGGCGGGAAGCAAAACTCTAATTCAAGGGACTTTGCTCTCAACCTTGTAAAGCCACGAGTTGCAGGAGAAAGGTGGGCAACTAACATCCTGCAAGGAGTAGTGTGTTAGTTTGCTAGGGTTGCCATAACAATGTACTACAGACTAAGTGGCTTCAAAAACTAAAATTTGGCTGGGCACGGTGGCTCATGCCTGTAATCTCAGCACTTTGGGAGGCCGAGGCAGGAGGATCACTTGAGCCTAGGAGTTTGAGACCAGCCTGGACAACATAGTGAGATCCTGTCTCTCCAAAAAATAATTTTATAAAATTAGTTGGGCATGGTGACACATGCCTGTAGTCCCAGGTATGTGAGAGGCTGAGGCAGGAGGATTGCTTGAACCTGGGAGATCAAAGCTGCAGTGAGCCTGGGAGATGGAGGCTGTACTCCAGACTGGTTGACAGAGTGAGACCCTGTCTCAAAAAACAATAAATAAGTAAATAACCAAAACTGATTTTTAATTCTGGAGGCTAAAAGTCGAAGATCAAGGTGTTAGCTGGGGTGGTTTCTTCTGAGACCTGCCTGTGTCTTCACATGGTCTTCCCTCTGTCTGTCTGTCTTTGTCCTTCTCTTCTTATAAGGATGCATATCAGATTGGATTAGGGCCCACCCTAATAACCTCCTTTTACCTTAATTACCTTTTTTTAAAAAATATTTTTTTTTTTCTATACTGAATCTCACTCTGTTGCCTAGGCTGGAGTGCAATGGTGTGATCTCGGCTCACTGCAACCTCCTCCTCCCGGGATCAAGGGATTCTCCTGCCTCAGTCTCCCAAGTAGCTGGGATTACAGGTGCCTGCCACCACACTCGGCTAATTTTTGTATTTTTAGTAGAGACGGGGATTTCACCATGTTGCCCAGGCTGGTCTTGAACTCCTGACCTCAGGTGATCCACCTGCCTTGGCCTCCCAAAGTTCTGGGATTACAGGCATAAGCCACCACACCTGGCCCACCTTAATTACCTTTTTAAAGACCCAATCTCCAAATACAGTCACATTCTGAACTACTGGGGGTTAGGACCTCAAGATAGGGATTTTGGGGAAACACAATTCAGCCCATAACATGTATTCAGGTCCCCTTTCTGCCCAGACTTTAATGCAAATATAGATTCACCAGTCTGTCAAAAAAAAACGCCACTGAGAAAGGAGGCCACACTTCCAGGAGGAAATTACATTGGGGAGGAATAAATACAAGCCTGTGGAGGTGTGGTTACTAGAAGGGGAAGCTGAAAATCTGTTTCTTATCTGCCTACACTCTTGGTACTTCCTCCATGTGGGCTGCAAAAGTGTGGTACCCCACACTTCAGCCCTGTTTGTTTCCTTCCACCCACTCCCACCCTCTGTGTATAGCCTGGGGAAAGCATTCTGATGTTTTAGTTTTCTTTCTCCAGCCAGTCTAGGATAAAGTCTGTAGGGCATCTTTGCAGAAGCCTGCAAATATTTTGCTACAGAAAAGTGTTGCAGGAAGTCAGGGACCCCCAAATGGAGGGACCGGCTGGAGCCACAGCACAGGAACATAAATTGTGAAGATTTCATTTTAATATGGACATTTATCAGTTCCCCAAATTAATACTTTTATAATTATTTCTTATGCCTGTCTTTAATCTCTTAATCCTGTTATCTTCGTAAGCTGAGGATGTATGTCACCTCAGGACCACTATTGTGTTAACTGTACAAATTGACTGTAGAACATGTGTGTTTGAACAATATGAAATCAGTGCACCTTGAAAATGAACAGAATAACAGCAATTGTAGGGAACAAGGGAAGGCAACCATAAGGTCTGACTGCCTGCGGGGTCAGGCAGAATAGAGCCATATTTTTCTTCTTGCAGAGACCCTATAAATGGACGTGCAAGTAGGGAAGATATTGCTGAATTATTTTCCCAGCAAGGAATATTAATAATTAATACCCTGGGGAAGGAATGCATTCCTGGTGGGAGGTCTATAAACAGCTGCTCTGGGAGTGTCTGTCTTATGCGGTTGAGATAAGGACTGAAATACGCCCTGGTCTCCTGCAGTACCCTCAGGCTTATTAGGGTGGGGGAAAAAACTGCTCCCTGGTAAATTTGAGGTCAGACCAGTTCTCTGCTCTCGAGCCCTGTTTTCTGTTGTTTAAGATGTTTATCAAGACAATATGTGCACAGCTGAACATAGACCCTTATCAGGAGTTTTTAATTTTGTCTGTGCCTTGTGATCTTTGCTTTGCCCTTTGCCTCGTGATCTTTATTGGCCTCAGAAGCATGTGATCTTTGTTCTCCTTTTTGCCCTTTGAAGCATGTCATCTTTGTGACCTACTCCCTGTTCATACACCCCCTCCCCTTTTAAAGTCTTCAATAAAAACCTATTGGTTTTGTGGCTCAGGTGGGCATCATGGACCTACCGATATGTGATGTCACCCCCAGTGGCCCAGCTGTAAAATTCCTCTCTTTGTACTCTATTTCTCAGACCAGCTGACACTTAGAGAAAATAGAAAGCACCTACGTTGAAATATTGGGGGTGAGTTCCCCCGATAGAAAAGTACCCAAACCTCTTAGTAAGCAAACCTCTTAGTTAAGAACCTACCTTATTGGACCAATTGGTGGGAAAAGCATGGCCGTAGAAGATTGGCACTAAGGTGGGCTGTTAAGATGTGACAAAACAAACGAAGGCTAAGCTGGTGCACATAATAATAACAGCTTCTGCTCCAGGAGACATCTGTGGGCTCCTCGATGGCTCTTCGAGCTCTCGGATGGGTCCAGCCAAGAGAAGCCCCAGCAAATGATGTCTGATCATGTGGAGGCCTTGGTTCTCAGGGTCTCCCTGCTGGGCTGCAGGTGGGTGGTGGCTGCTGTCTCTATGAAAGCCACAGCTCCTGCTGGGCCACCCTCTCTACTACAGCCCAGCCTCTGGATTCCTCCCCTTGCCCTGGGACACTCCAGCATCTCTTGTTCGTTTTCCCTGACCCTGCCCACCCCTCTGTGAATAGATACTTCATTAATCTCTCCTTAATAACTCACATCAATGTGCCATCTGTTTCCTCTCAGGTCCCTGAGCTTTTCTGTGTGCTAGGCACTGTTATAAATATAAATATACATTTCCTCTTTTTTAAAAAAACAGTTTGTTAAGATATAATTCACATACCATACAATGTACCCACATAAAGGGTACGATCAATGGCTTTCAGAGTATTCGCAGATATGTACAAATAATACCACAGTTAATTTTAGAACATTTTCATCACCTCAAAAAGAAACCCCATGTCCCTTACCTACTACCCTCCTCTTCCCCACACCCCACCCCTCAGTCCTGAGCAACCGCTCACCTACTTTCTGTAGATTTCTCTCTTTCTTTTTCACATGAATAGAATGCTATAGTATGTGATCTGTTACAACTGGCTTCTTTTACATAGCACAATGCTTTCAGGATTCTTCCATGTTATTATAGCTTATGTTGGCACTTTGGTCTTTTTTGTAGTTGAACATATTCCACTGTATGAATTTAACACATTTCATGTATCCATTTGTCAGCTGATGGACATTGGGTTGTTTCCACCTTTTGGCTATAATAAATAATGCTGCTATAAACGTTCAGGCACAAGTTTTTGTGTGGATGTTGTTTTCATTTCTCTTTGGTATACAACTAAGAGTGGATCACTGAGTTCTATAGTAACTGTATGTTGAACTATTTGAGAACTTGCCAAACTTTTTCAAAGCAGCTGCACCATTTTACATTTCCATCAGCCATGTATAAGGGTTCTGATTTCTTCACATTGTCACCAACACTTGTTGTTATCTGAATTTTTTATTCTGGCCATCTTCGTGGTGGTGGTATCTCATCGTGATTTTGATTTCTATTTCCCTGTTAACTAATGGTGGCAAGCATCTTTTAATGAGCTTATTGGCAATATCTATCTCCTTTTATTCTCACAACTACTTTATGAGATAGGTGGGCTATTAAATCCATTTTACAGATGAGAAGAATGAGGCATGGAGAGTTGAAGTGACTTACCTAAGGTATACAGCAAGTAAGCGTTAGACTAGGATAGGAACTCTAGCAGGCAACCTTCATGCTCCTGTTAGAACACACTGCCTTTGCACAAAAGAACAAGAAGATTTGGGGGATGGCAGGGCAAGAAGGCAGGGTAGCCAAAGAACTTTTAAGAAGAGGAATATCTGCTGTGCCATTTAAAATAGCTCATGTTGCTGCATAGAAATCTCCTTCATTTCCATGTGTGAATGGTTATTTTGTGGAAAGCAAGGAAAGAGGGCCAAGTTCTTTCATGTTTGGGTTAAAGCCAGAGTGCAAATAAAGGAACAGCCACAAGCAATAGGGCAGGGATCAAGAACTCAGCTGGGGCAGAAAGTTGGAGCCAGAGCTAATAAGATCATATAGATCCCTTAATAATTCACAGAAATATGGGAGAGGGCTGTAGCTTTCCACAGTCCAGACAGTTCAAACAAACCTTATCTGGATCTGAAGGGCCTGGGAGATCCTCAGCTGGGTTTCATTTATAAAGTACTTTAGCACAAGTATGGTCATCCCCTCCCCAGTTCACCCCCACCCCGAAGTTCTTAGCCTTGTATCCAAATGAACATGTGGGCACTAAAGCCTGCTCTTTCCTCCTTCTATCTTTGTATTAATACTGAACAAACTGGCCTTTGTTTCTGACCTTGAAAAGACAGTAAAATCAACATCATTCTCCAAAATATCCCTCAAAGATGGGCCTATAAGAATTCAGAGAGTTTAGAGAACCCCTGCTTAGAAGCTTTCTCCCCTCAAACTCATCCCAGGAATCTTCTCCCTTTTACTCCCACTCCCACCCTCAACACGCCACACACACACACACACACACACACACACACACACTTCCCAATTCACTGCCAGACTGCCTGATGGTTCTCTCTGGTGAGACACACACACACACACACACACACACACACACACACACACACTTCCCAATTCACTGCCAGACTGCCTGATGGTTCTCTCTGGTGAGAGAAGCCAGGGTAACAAGAAGGAGGGAATGAGTCTGCAAATCAGGTATACTTTTGAATTTCAATTCTGTATCCCCAGCATCTGTCTGCTGTTTTATCAAGAGGACCAGAGATCGTTTAGGAATGATGGACAGTCCTCTGAGGAAGCAATGCCAGAAGCATGATGAGCAGAAATGCTGAACAAGATGCTGGCTGGAGGGGAAATCAATCTCCCAGGCCGATTAGTTTGGGTGGGAGCCAACAGAGGCTGAAACTTGTTACAGCTACAGTCATCTTTCTTGCTACTTTTTTTTTCTTCTAGATCCTGGAGTAAAATCAGATTAGCCTTAGCGCTCAAGGTAGCTAACTGGTCTGCACATGCCATGGCAATGTCTCAAAACAGATGACTACTATTAAAAAATTATGGAGAGATGACATGATGCATCTCTCCATTTGGTCTGTAAGATACTTAAGGACAGGGGCTATGACCTTTCTTCTATGATTTATGGAGTAACTAGCACAATGCTGGGCCCAAAAGGTCACTAAACAACTTGCTGAAGGGAATAGGCTTAAAGTAGACACGAAAGGAACTTTCTTTTTTTAAAAAATAAAACAAAGAGACTTTGTCTAATCTCCCAGCTAAGAAATGAAAGCCAGATGAGTCCAATTCATTATGATGCATAGAGAATAAGATGGATAATTACAAACAGAGAAGCCCACAGAGAAGTTTGGAGAAGGGGGTTGCTATTCAATGTTAAAAACATGATTCTCATACAGATATAGTCGAAGATTGATCTAACTTATTAGTGAGGGAACCAGTAGGAAGACAAATCCAAATCAAAGGAGAATACAAGAGGCTGTTTTCTATGATCATTGAAAGTAAGGATGTAGAAGTGGGTCTGCAAAGCTAGGCAAAACTGTTTAATGTCTTACACAGCAGCAAGATCAGACCCTTTGGGGTTATGTTTTCTATTTGACAGAATTCTTTTGCCTTTCTACTGAACAAGAGTCATTTGCAATGTAGCAATCTTTTCAAGTTAACATCTGATTTTACAGAGCCTGGCCCCTAATCATGAGTAACTGGAACCAGAGAAATGCTCTCTCTCTCTTTTTAAAAAAATCCTGGGCTGGTATAGCAGGTGACAGTAGCAGTTAGAAGTGTTAATCCTCTTATCGGCCTCTGTGAGTTTAGATGGAAAAGTCAGGGAAGGAAAAGTAGGCAGAGTATGCAATGTGCCTAGCGTCACTCTTGGTAAGCTACCACTTGCCTATAAATAAAAACCACAATGCACGATCACCCATAAACCCAGAAAATGGTTTTCAGAGTGATCTAATCCAACCTGCAATCCCTGGCTTCTTTTCCTCCCCTGACATTTCCATCCACATTCTTTAGGTGGAAGGTAGAAATAACCACCTACCTGAAGTAAATAGACTTACCTCTCCTTGTCTGACAGCTTAAGTCCCAGACTTATGAGTGAGTCTTTCCTATTAGGAAGAGAATTAAATCATTGTTAAACAAGTGTTTGTTTTCTTTTGCTTTTTCCTTCACAGGCCAGAAGCCATTTCTCTGGATCCCACTTAAGTGCCAATAGCATCAACTGCATGGGCTGTATTTATAGACAAGTGGTATCTGACAGTAAGGGAATTGCTTGTTGAATGACTTGGAGGATCTCCCTGCCCTATTGAACCAGGATTAATAAACTCAGCGATGGAGTTTTGGAGGCTTTGCTGTCCACCTCAGGGGATATGGCTTGGGAAGAACTCAAATTCACCTCTATGATATTCTAACACTGGCAGAGGCAAATGAGAGGATTAACACTTGTAACTGTTACTGTCACTTGCTGTACTAGCCTAGGATTTTTAAAAAAGAGTATTTATCTGGTTCAGCCCCATTTGCTGCTATGAACCCTCCCAGCCCCTGCCTTTTCTTCCCTGCTGGTTCTAGGGCACCCCAAGGAGCACTCCACATGGGCACATAGCACAGTCCTCTGGTACGTAACACCAGTAACCATCATTTCTCTCTAGTTCTGCCCTGAATCCCTGTGCTGAGTTTCATTCCAGAGATCACATACTCCTGTGCAGCTACCTCCACACCACCAGAGCACAGACACCACCATTCATGATGCCAAAGCCACTGGCACCAGGGCCACAAGTGCCCTGTGCTGTCTGATGCCCTCCATGCCCCTGCTAGGGTCTGTGGAATGACTCACTTAATTCTCTCCTTATGGCAGCCCTTTCTGCCTAGGAGTCAGGCAGGTGCCCTTAGCACCATCTGGGTTTCTCTGCTCCTCTCTCATGGACCCAGATTTGTGCAGCTCTACCCTTTGCTCCTTCAGGTGAACTCTCCCGGGGGACTCATGAGAAAGGCCCCTTAGGGGGCCCCATGGCCCATTTGGCCATGATTCTCCAAATATGCTCAGGGGTGTCTGGATCCAAAGTAAATAAAGTTGAGGTTCAAGTTGAGACACTGTCACCCTTTAAAATGGACATAGATGGGACAATAGAACATCACCCACCAGCTCTGAAAGGAAGTTCACAGATATTTCCTTAGCTAAGCACAGAAACATGGGGACACTTTCCTAGCTCCCTCTGAAACACATCTTCAACGTGAACGTTTGTTATTCCAGGGAAGAAACAGGAATATTCAAAAAGAGAAACTGGAAAGTGAGACCTAGAGTATAGTCTCAGTTGTACCGTTAATGAGTCTGAGAAAGTCATTTCCTCTCCCTGGCCTCAATTTCCTTTTATGTCAAATGAGAGTAGTACTCTAAACTGGGGGTCAGCAAACTTTCTGAGTAAAAGGCCAGATAGTAAATGCGTAGGCTCTATTAGTAATACACTTTCTGTCACAACTACTCAATTCTGCAGTTGTAGTACAAAAGCAGCCATAGGCAATGTGTGGCCGTGTTCCAATAAAACTTTATTTACAAAAACAGGCAGTAGGCTGGGTTTGACCCACAGGCCATATTTTGCCAACCCTAGGTGTAGATGATCTTCAGCATCTTTTTAAATAACAATAATTCCTTTAGGTGAGAAGTGGATTTTTTGATACTACACATACAATTCATTTAAATGTAAGACCCCCAATATAATAACTCCAACCATTTTTTTGTTGCTTTGGATAACATGTTTTCTTCTCTCTTTCAGTGATAAATCGAACCTCAACAGAATTTATTTAGAGGCTAGAATAATAGGTCAGGTGATGCTCTCACTGAGGAATTTGACAATATACATGACTAATCCTAGACCTCAAAGTGTTCACAATGTAATGAAAGAGACATACACATAAAGGCATAATTATAAAGCATTACAGTAATTGCTATAATCATGCTATTATCCATTATCAAGACTTAAGTTCTACTACATCCAAATTTCAGATGCTAGAGCAGACCAAGTTCAAGGGCATTGCAATATAATACATGTAGGATATGCAGAAAATTGGTGGGCCATCTGAAATGCATTCTTGTGAAAATTGAGGGTGTGAGTTTTCAGGGAAGTCTTGACTCAGAATAGGACTGGTCCACAGAGCAAGGCTGTGTCAGATTACACTTGAGACCTAAAGAGTGGCCATCTGTGATAAAAGTCAGACCTTTGTTCAACTACAAAGAAGTAAGGCGTAGTTATGATACAGAACATGTGAAGAGAACTTTTTGTTCTGGAAGGCGGCACATGACATTCCATTTGAATGAGAAACATCAGAGAGAGGCGTGCTTTCACTCTCACAAGGCACGATCCCCAGCTGCACAAAGCTTTGTATTTCTTGTTGTATTTCCTTTTTCAGGGAGATGAGGGGCTGGTGGTAGAGATGCATGGACCACAGCAAGTTATTGTGCCATGATTTTGTCTTTGACGTACTTATTTCTGAAATTCATTATGACTTGAAATATCCTTTTCATAAAGACTGCAATAAAGTCCTTTGACAATATGGCTAGATGGATCAAAGGGCTTATCTCTGTTGAATCTTGAGTAGCCACCCAGATATCACTGGAGAAGCAACACTGCAGGTAATTCAAAACACCCTCAACTCACATTTAGTTGACTTTGGGATGTAGCACAGTTTTGCAGTAATATATTTATATTTCTTATATTTCATAACCTAATAGAAGCTTAAATAGTTACCTCAGCCTTCATTGCACAGATAATGAAAGAGAAGCTTAAAGAAGAGAAATTAAGTACTTGCCCAAGGTCACATAGTTAGTTAATGGAAGAACCAAAACTAGAACCCAGATCTTCTGATGCCACATTTCAAGCTCCATGAACCACTGGTAAGAACTACCTTTTATGCTGGTACACAGTGTGTGTACAAGATTACACCTCTAATGATAAAACTGGTGGTTTTTATTCTGTCCTTTTCTATTTGATTATTTCCTTTTTAATAGTTCTGGTCATGGTCCACAAACTCACTACAAGGTCTCAGCTAGCATTTGTAAACACTGCTGTGGATCACAGAATTGCTTATATGCCATCCTAACCACATACCAAATGATGCTTTCATACAACAGTGAAAAAATATTTCCCTTGGAAAGATTACATTTCTACTGTCACTTTTTGTAAGTGAGTAGAAAGAATTTGTGACTATTTGGTTTTCTTAGGGAAAAAAGATTAAATATGCATAAAGGGAGCCACAAATCTGTCAAGTATTTTCAGACTGCATTCAAAAACTCACCGTTTCCATGAACTCTTTCCACACTAGACTCATTGAGCTCTCTGATCTTCTCAACACTGATGTACCTTTTTGCAAAACATTTAGTCACTGATCCTAAACTTCAACTTTATCCCCCTTTTTCTAGAAAAATTAAGAAAAATTGCACTCACACAAAAAATTCCATTGGCATCAGGGGACTCTTACCTGCTTATTCCCAAATCTGGGAGGTGTGGTGGAAGGCTCACATGTATGATACAGAATGACAGGCATCCATACATGTCAAATACTATATATCTGAGAGCTGAAAATATGATGGGAATGCAACAAAAAGTCAAAATCAAGTGGTCCAGGATGGAAATTTGGCTTAAAAAAAAATCAGTCTGGGTACAGTGGCTCATACCAATGATCCCAGCACTTTGGGAGGCGGGCGGATTGCTTGAGCTTAGGAGTTCAAGACCAGCCTGGGCAACATGGTGATACCCTGTCTCTACCCAAAATACAAAAATTAGTTGAGCATGGTGGCGTGTACCTGTAGTCCCAGCTACTTGGGAGGGGCTGAGGCAAGAGGATCACTTGAGCCTGAGAAGTCAAGGCTGCAGTGAGCCATGATCACACCACAGCGCTCCAGCCTGGGTGACAAAGCAAGACCCTGTCTCATTAAAAAAAAAAAAAAAAAAAAATCAGATTTCTAATGCAATTTTAGAAACTTTGCAGCCTGTGGATACCACAGACTCAACTGGATTCAACCATGCAATAGTCCTCCTCCCCAAACATCCTTCACAGTTACACATTTCCAGCAAGTAATGCTTTGAAATTCATTTTGTTTTCTTAACCACCAGGCCTGCAGGAGATCAAGGCTAAGGGCAAGGAGTGGAAGGGAGACACACAAGATGCTCAAGTCTTTAAAAATCCCCATTGGGAGAATCATGCTACAAATGGACAAATCACATCCTGAAACGGTGGACTCTCTGAAGACCTTACAAAACAGCCTTCAGGCCTGATCTGTCTCCTTTCCCAGCTTGAACTGTGTTTTCCTAAAGTGGTTTCACTTTCCTCCTTCTCCAAAAGGTGGCATCAGAAAGGAGGGAGCAGGAAGGCACAGGCCAAACGCTCATCTCAATGGCTGCCTCAGCCATGCTCTGACAAGTGAGCTGATGGGAAAATTGCTCCTAATTAAATCACTTCATAAAAAAGAGACCATTTTCCAAGCGAATGCACTCTGCAGTTCTCGTGGTGGGTAATTTGTTGTGTTAATAAGCTGGAGAGGTTGAATTCCAAGGTTGCAGCCGCTGACAGCCTGCAGAAATAGGGACCATATTTTGGCAATGCCCTTGCCCTGTCGAGGGTACCGAGGAAAGCTGACAAATGGCAGTTCCTTATAATAGTTCTGCTCACTGGAGACCTGGGGGGCTGAGAATGATGTTTTCTAGTCTGTAGGTTTAGGATGCCAACAAGATAAAACAAATACCCAGAAAAAGGCGCTGTGTCTTTTGTTCGCTGAAAAATAAACAGGGGAGGACTTCCCTTTTGTAGATCCCACTGTGATAGAGGAAGAGGGTGCTTCTTCAGCTGTATTTGAACCGAAGCATGGAAAATTGCCATCTGCATTCAACTCTGTGGTTATAGGGCAGCTGGATAGGCAGTGCTGCACAGTCTGAGGCTGTGGACGTTGAAGTTAGACCAAGTGTCAGTTCCAATCCTAATACTTACCAGCTGTGACACCTTGAACATGCATGGTAATCTCTCTAAGCCTCATTTTCCTCATCTGTCAAGACAGTCATAATACCTACCTCTTGGGATGGTGGTAAAGAGTAAAGAAGGTAATATTTGTAGAGTGCATAGTGTCTGGCAATAGGAAATACTTATTAAATGGTAGCAAAAGTTTTTTCCTCCACTTTACAGATGAGGAAATGGAGGATTACAGTGATTAAGTAGCTTAACCAAGGTCATAAAACCCTGAGTGGGAGGGTCCGGACTGCGTTTGGCTCTAAATCCAGGCACCATGATTTCACTGTTGGTACAGATGGAAGCAAGCACTTAAATGCATATGATCTTATTGGCTGTGAACTGAGCAGGACCTCTGATATTTCTGTCTAGAGCAGGCCAATCACATAGTGCACAGATTATATTCCCTGATATATATCTTGGCAAAAATGGTCCCAATCCCTTTGGTTCTTGGGCTGATCTTGTTTGAGGATTCTGTTGCTCAGAGCCCCTGAGCCCGTTTCTCTCTAGCTTCTAAAGAACATTTGGTCTCCTTGGTTCCCTGTAGCCAGTCTGCTGCTTCACTTTTCTTCTTTAGCAGCTCAGAAAGATTTCTTCCCTTATTTCCTGAGACCCCAAGGAAAACTGGTGGTCCTGGCTCTTGCCTTCTGACCTCCACTTCTTTGTCAAGTTTCCACTTTAGTTTGGCTTCTGTGGAAAATTCCACTGTGGACTTCTATGGATGAATGCACTCTCTAATTATATTGAATCTACAGAGATCCATTTTCATAACCCTAACAGGGTTAGTCCCTAAGTTCCTGTGACTGTTAGATGATCACGGACCCAGTGGATCCATTCTGCTGGGTACAAGGGGCCCTCAGGGAGGCTCACTGACGGTGGCCAGTCAACCGTCATGAGTCATTGCTATCGTGCTAGAAAAATAGAAATTTATGGCTTTGATCAATATCTTTCCTTAGGGCTCAGCATCTCTTGGCTCTATTCTCTTGTTGGCACTCTGAAACAGCAGCAGTTTAAAAAATTTTTTTTCTACTGCAAATAAATTCTTTTTTGCTACAGTTTCTCTGAGGGCTTTCACTGCAAAAGAAACCAGGAACTGTACCATAATTTGGGTTGTGTTTAGTTCTCTTTCCCTCTCTTGGATTTCCTTCCTGCCTCCTTCTTCTCTTTTTCCTTCCTGTCTTTTCTTTCCCCTCACTTCCCTTGCTTTCCTACCCTCTCCCTTCTCCTATCCACTCTGTGTTTCCACATTCTTTTCAATTCAATAAATATTGATTAGGTACTCAATTGATTGTACTAGGTAACTCAGTACTCCCAAAATGAGATGGTCTCTGTTCTTAAGG
Organism: Gorilla gorilla gorilla; assembly: GCF_029281585.2. Classification (NCBI taxonomy): domain Eukaryota; kingdom Metazoa; phylum Chordata; class Mammalia; order Primates; family Hominidae; genus Gorilla; species Gorilla gorilla. Next base: position 46,899,155 of record NC_073224.2, on the reverse strand, counting down.
AACTCATGCTTATAACTTAGTAGAAATCTTTCCTATATTGCCTTTTCCCCCCAATTTATAGTGAAGGCTGAAAATCTAGATACTATTTAGGGTTAGTAAATATTCTCTTATAAAAAGTCAAAAACTTCTTGAGGAGTCTCACTTAGTCATTCACACATTAGTATGATTTAATTTAATAAGATTGCTTTCCCTCTCATACCTAGTTAAACAGCTTGCCTTGTAAGAATAAAGATTCTGATTGGGGAAGGAGAAGTAGGAAATTTGGAACTATAAAACAATTTTTGGAGGTTGGCAGCCTCAGGGAAAGCCCTTGGAAGAGGATAAGAACACTGTTCATTAAGATAGAGATTCTTGTTTTAAAATGAAATCAGGCCGGACACAGTGGCTCATGCCTGTAATCCTAGCACTTTGGGAGGCCGAGGTGGGTGGATCACCTGAGTTCAAGAGTTCAAGACCAGCCTGGCCAAATGTTGAAACCCGGTCTCTACAAAAATACAAAAATTAGCCAGGCATGATGGCAGGTGCCTGTAATCCCAGCTACTCGGGAGGCTGAGGTGGGAGGATTGCTTGAACCTGGGAGGTGGAGGTTACAGTGAGCTGAGATCGCACCATTGCACTCCAGCTTGGGCAACAGAGCAAGACTCCATCTCAAAAAAAATTAATTAATTAATTAATTAAATAAACAAGTAAATAAAAAATAAAATGAAATCAATAAAAAAAATAAAGATAGATATTCTTTTTACCCAAGGCTTGTCAAACACCTCTGTGACCTATAGTTTTAATTTGAACCAAGGCTGAGTGAGAGAATTTGGAGGGATTATGATTTTAATTTCTCCAGTTGTAAGAATCTTTGACTCTACTCTCAGCAGCAAGAGGTGGAACTTTTTTACTGTCTTCTCCACTAGACTGTAAGCTCCATTAGGTTAAGGTATGATCTGTCTTGTTCATAGTTGTGTCCTCACTGCCTAGAACTATGCCTGGTATACATGTAGTAGGTGCTCAAGAGATACTTGATGAATAAATAAATGAATGAATGAAAATAGTGACAGTTGGATACAAACTGCTAAAGGGTGTAAACGAGGTGGAAATTGCATCAGGTTGAAGAACACTTTCTACACCCTGGTTTAGAAAGAGCTTCATGAAGAATGGTTTTCAACGCAGAGCTAGTGGACTGTTTGCCTGGACCTCAAGGACAACAGAGGAAGAAAATAACTGCTGAGAACCAGTAGCGAACATTACCCAGTTGGAGTAATAACACTTCCAAAAAGTGAACACTCTAACAATGAACTATTTCTCGAGCATAATGGAATGTACAATCAGATTGTGTGCATATTCTGATTGTACAGCATATGCCTGGTGGGATGATTTTACTTCTCTTCTGAGCAATCTGGGAATTGTCAGGAAAATGGAGATAGCTTCAGGCTAAGAAGGGATTGCCCAGGGAACCGCCTGGTGTTTCTGCAGAATCACTGCATGCTCCACAGGGCAGAGCCTCTCATTGAAGGCTCCGGGTGCTTTGTATCTCAAGAGTTGTCACCCCTTAAACCCAGGAACCCTCTCCAAATTTGTTCTACAGGGTTGTTCCTATCTGGAGTGACAAGTGACTGACTACACAGTCTGTTTGCAGGGAAGACTTTCCAACCCAGTGTGGTGTGGGTGTGGGGATGATTCTGCCCCAAGGCAGGGAGGAGAGAAATTGTCCTTCAGTGAGACCCTTCAGCCTGAGAATCCATAATTACCGTGTAGACTGGCTGCATAATATGACCTATTCTCCAGCTCCCTGAGTGATGGCAGGTGTGGTTAACTCGACAGTCTTCCTCCTGTGCCATACATCTTCTCCTTTCCCCAATTACACCGACAGATTATTCCTTCCTGGTGTCCTTTTTTTTCCCTTTGTCTCAGAAATAACGAGGTGTCATGAGTCTGCCATACATCACCCTATCGGCAGCGAGTGGTGACTTCTGATTAGTGGAATACCATGGGAGCAGAGGGAGGGAGCGTGGCAGCACCGGCTGCTCTGCCTGGCAGCCCTGTCGCGCCTCAGAGACTGGCGTTTTGTCTGTGTCAACAAGAATCTGCCTGGATATTACTCATGTAGCCGGACATAATGAATTCAGCCGTTTGCTAGTGCAGCAAATAGGTTTTTTGCCAGTGATATTAGGATCAAGCTGAGTAATAGGATGTGTCCATACCAGAGTAATGTCCATTTATTAGCTTCTGTGGGAACACACACACATTAAGAAAAATCACATTTCGCGTGGCTCTGTAGCTGAGGGAATTGCTTGTTAAAAATTTCCACTCAAGCAACCTCAAGCTAAGGATTTGCATTCCAAAGAACTGGACCTATTTCACCAAAAGTATTTACTTTCGAAGTAGAAAAATCTTACAAGCTTAATGAGCACAAATGACTCTGCCTTATGTAAAAATCCCTCTGGGAAAGTTAACCTTAGTGGAGGAGAAAAGCTGGAGGTCTACAGAGAGGGCAACCCAGAGGAAACGGCTGACACGTGCTGTCTTTCAACATAACGTCAATTGGCTTTTTTTAATGGCAACATAAGATTGACTTTAATTGCCTAGGAGGTTATGCTGGGAACAAGAACAGGCTTCTAAGTCATCAGGAGAAGCAGATGTCTACTTGATTTCAGGGGCTGGGGGCATATTCCCTTAGTCCTCCTTAGAAACCTCTCATCAGCTCAACCTCTCATCAAATGGTGGGACTAAACTCCCACCATTTCAGATTCATCCCTTGGCTTGAGATTTGCCTTTGCCCAGTGAAAGATGTCACTAGGAAGCGCCAAACGTGAAGCCTCTTAGAATTGTACAGTGCCAGCCCCCAGAGACTTAGTAGTTTGGAACTCTTTCTTATGAATGAGTTTTGATGGGAGAGAAGGTGAAAATTGGAGGGCTCTGGGATCTGGTGGAGGGGAAAGAGAATATAGACAAAGTAGAGAGGGGGTGACTAGTAGTTCCAAAAAGGTAGGAAAAAGTGGATTTGGCATGCCTGTAGTCCCAGCTACTCAGGAGGGTGAGGTAAGAGAATTGCTTGAGCCCAGGAGTTCATGGCCAGCCTGGTCAACATAGTGAGAGAGACAGACAGAAGGAAGGAAGGAAGGAAGGGAGGGAGGGAGGGAGGGAGGGAGGGAGGAAGGAAAGAGAGAAAGAGTCGAGACCAGAAACAGAGACCTAAAATTTTGCCTATTTCACAGTCTTGCAAAGGAAAACGTAATAAATAACAGTCCCGATCTTTGTCACTTGGAAGTTTACAAATGTAGAATGCCTTCTAAGGCACATCCCATGCAGCCTAGACAACCGCTTTCCACGAAGCCAAAAGGACAGTGGAAATGTCTTAGTGGTATGCCTTCTTCCAGGTGGAAAGGAAAAGGCAGACATGAAGGTGAATATTCTGAGGTGAGGCAAACCCACCTCCTGTTTTCCCACACAGAGGGCCCCACGCAGTCGTAGCAGTGGAGGTGTTGGGTGATGCTCTGCTCCTCCATGGGTCTGTCAAGCATGTCTCCCATGGAAGGCACCCCCTTGGCACCAACTTGGCAATTGTAGCCGTCAGCATTTTGTGATCTAGTGAAAGTGTCCATGTTCCCTGGAAGACGGTAGGGCAATTCCTTCAGCTCAGACCACCAGGTCAGAGAACACAGGGGGCTCCTGCCAGACAAGCACATCTCCCAACCCAGCCCCTGTGGCCCTGGCTCCACTTTCACTAGTTCCCAGATGCCTCTCCGGAGATCAGGTTGCGTTCCCTGCCCTCCACAGACGTCCCTCACACCGACTCAACTTCTCGAGCCATCTTTTCCTCAAGACCAACTTCTGAATAGATTACTGGCTCATGAGCTACGCTGTTCCTTGCTATCTTAGAAAACAAACACAGGGGTACTCTTTTCTTTGTTTTAACCACCTGCCACCGGGAAGAAACAGCCATGTTCCAAAGAAGTTACGATCATAAGGTGAACACACAGGTTCCAGCATTTTACTCATTTCTTCTGGTCACTGTCCCACATTGCAGATGCCAGCTTATCCCTCGACTATTGCTCAGTCCTTGGCCCTCTTCTCAAGCTGCATCTGAACAATCACATGACAATCACATGACTTTGTCATTTTTAGGCTGAATTCTTCCAAGTCTCTGTCTCTGGTCTCAAATCTTTCTCTGAACATGAAACCTCCATATCCAGCTGCAGGATCAGCAGTCTCACTTTAGTGTTCTCCAGCCAGGACCAACTCAGCATGTCCACACAGAGTTCATTATGACTTCCCCTACAGTCTGCTCTTCCACCTGAATTATTTATATTGGCTTCAGGCATCCACCTAATCACTTAAACCCTACACCTGGAAATCTTCCCAGACAACTTCTTCCTCTCCAGACCCTCAAATCTACTTACAAAATCTTATATCTTTTTAACACCTCTGTTCCTGACCCCTTCCTTCTTCTAGACACAGTCCTCTTTCCCTAATCCAATTTAGGCCCTCCTTGTCTCTTGCTCTGCTCCGGTAGTAAGCTCACCCTCTGGGCTTGCCTGTCCCTAATAATTCTTCTGTAATCCTACCAAAGAATGGCTCCCATAAGGCAGATATGATTGTTATCCTCCTGATTAAAACCCGACAGTGGACTCCTCTTTGCCCTTGGCATATAATCTGAGCTTCTTTGAATGTCCTATGAGGTAGCCAACGAAATGTCTCTGCTGAACCCTCTGACCTTATCTCTGAGGAAGCTGTCCACCTGCCTCACCCTACTGCCCCCTTGCCATGCTCCAGGTCAACCACACTCCCTACCTCCCTGCTACCCACTGACCCCAATGTCACTAAGTCACTTTTGTCAAGAGAGTCACTCTCCTTGGCAAGTAGGTCTGAAGTTAGACTTGGGGTAGAACAATAACTGTGAAACACATGGCCAAAAACTCAGGACAATTCAACTGCCTTCCCAATCTAAGGACCATTATGGTGGTTTGGCATAATGAAGGTGGGCTGACCCTCTATTTATAATATAAATAGAATACAGCTTAGCATAGCTCATTTAAAGTGCTTAAATAAAGAAGCAGCTTCTGGAGTCAGAATTCTTAGGTTCAAATGTTACCTCATCAATTAACCCTTAGTTTCCTCATGTTAAAAATAGAAACATTGGTATTCACATGAAATTGTTAGCAACAAATTTTAAAAGTGGAAATAATAATACCTGTCTCATAAGGTTGTGAGAAATAAAAATATTAATATGGTGCCTGGCAAAGGGTGTTTGGTAAATGTTAGCTATTGATGTTATCATTATTAATAGCATTTATAGAATTCCATTTCTTTTCTATCAAATTATCAGAAGGAGATTTTACCTTCGAAACTGTTGGAGAGATGACCATGGGATTCAGCAGTCAGGCTTGCATTCTGATTGGTGGCAGGAGCAGATTGACAGGTGCAGCAGGAAAACAAAGACATACAACCCATTCCTTCCTCCCCCACACTGTTTTATATTTTATAAAGGGAATTCACAGCCTAGTGGATACGGGGTTGAGTAAAAGTACTTCCTGCCTCTATTGAAGCTTCAGGACACTGGACTGGAGTCTTCCACAATTCAGCCAGAACCCAGGGTACTCCAAACCACTTTGTGATCCTCCATCTCTGTAGGCTACAGTTTATAAAACACTTCTATCTCCATGATTTCATGTGATTCCCAGAGTGACTCATGAGGTTTCAGACCTCTCCATCCTCAGACAGACCCTGTCACATGCCTCTGAAAATGCTTTAGTTGTTGTCATGTGGATGGACACTCAGAAAATACTTAAAAAAAAAAATCTAAACTGCTTGCTTTAGTGGTTTTGTGTAAAATGCAACCAGAGAGAGAGAGAGAGAGAGGTCCTTGGCAGATAGGTTTAACTCAAATCACTGAGCAGGAAAATACCTGGGAATCTGGCCTGGTTTGAGAAAAAGAGCCAGCTTTTTTAGCTGACTAGAGAGCAGCTTAAAAATGAAAAAAATGAAAGGAAGGAAACTAATGAGGCATCTCTTTCCTCACAGATAATGTAGGATGCTCACCCAGTGGTTTGCAGTGGCTACAGCATCTGTTACACTTCAGTGACAACCAAAATGCCTTGGAGATAAGACAACAATTATGAGACCTGCCTGAGAAGAAATGAAAGAAAACCCAATCGCAGCCAAATAGCACTGCCATCTATTAACAAATTATTACAGGCTGAAGCAGTCTTTAATGAGATTTTAACAAAAGAAATCCAGTCGTGTTCCTCTGGGGCAAAGAGATTTTATTATCATGTGAATGGTTAAGCAGGTAAGAGGACCTCCCTTGGAGCTCCAATAAAGAGAAAATGTGTGAGCCCTGTGTTCTGCCTCTCCAAGGAGCTCTAACTCCCAGTCAAGATGAAAACATCTTGGAGAAAGGACCCAAATAATAGTGTTCCAGAGAAAGTTTTAGTTTAGTAAGTGGCCTGATGAGACAAGTGAGTCTTCAAAAAAGCTGTGTTAGACCTTTGTGTTGTGATTCCAATCCTCTGTGCTTTTGGTTATCCTAAAGGACACTGTGACATTCTCAAGAGATTCTTAAGCCAAAGGGTATAGTGGTAACATTAATCTGGAGGAACAATGAAGCTAGCTAGAGTCAGGACGTGCATGCCCATGATCTTGTAGAACCGCTGGGGTTTCAGAAGAGAAATTGATACGAGTCTAATGTTGTTAGTTCAAAGGAGGAAAGAAAAATTGGTTGCATGGAGTGAGTCAGAGGGAGGGAGGAAAATATGCAGTCCAAGGAAGTCGGTGAGAAGCCCACTCAGATGCACTAGACTGTCTTGCATGAATTGGGTTTTTCTTTTTGCTTCTCCCACCCCTTTCATTGATCCACTACATGAACACTTACAGGCAGCCAATAATATCAGGAGAAATATAGCCATTTTGATACTAATATTTCTGTTACCCAGGAATTTGCTTTATTTGCAATATGAGCCTCCAATGCCTGATTAAAGGAAACTGAGGACTAACCTGGGTGATCCAAGAATTCCTAGACTGTTAAATAGTGTAGTTTCTTTAGAAAGGGACTCTGGACCTCCTCCTGGGAGGACCCTTAGAAGGGCAGTGAGGCTAGGGTGAGTAAGCAGGCTCCCCTCGTGAGGGTGAGTCAGGGAGACTGATTCCTTAGCAGTTGGGGCACTGTGTAAGACTAGGTCACCTTCTGCAGCAGAAGAACAACCACAATCACTATGTGTTATGCTGGTTATATTCCCCTTGAGACCAATGGCAGACACTGGCTGTTAAAATATTTAGTGTCTGATAATGTATGATTAATGGGTAAGGAGTAGAGTAGCACTTCTTTTAATGGCTCACACTGTAGGAAAGAGATTTAATAGAATTGAAGATGAACTTAGAATGACATAGAAGATAAATCTCAGGAACGTACATCTTTGGGACAGATAGCTCATTTTGTTAGAATGTAGTGCTATTATTGTTATTAGCTAACATTTATTAAGCACTGACTAAGTGCCAGGAGCTGCTTCAAGTGTTTTACATATGTTAACTTAATGCTTCTTGTGCTGTGATAATGAGCCAGTATTTGTTTTTTAAATTTCCAATGTGTCATGGACAAATGCTTTTGTGGAATTCAATAAAAATAAATTACTACAAAAGTGAAAAAAATTTAAAACATGCAAAATTCAAGCTCAATTTTTTCCTTTTTTAACTATTAGCTGTAAGAGACATCAAATTGTCAAAATGCTATAAAAGTTTCTAAATCCTTACTCTTAGTTGCTATACGTATCTCCCCGTAGACTAGTAACAAACCTTCACCAACTGGCGCAAGTCTACGAACTCTGTTGAAGAGCACTGTATTAACTCATTTAAACCCTCCTAAAAGTTCATGACATCATTAATATTTTCATTCTACAGATGAGGAAACTGAGGCACAAAACAGTTATCTTGCTACTGAGGCCAGTCAATTAGTTTTGCAAAGAGAAAAATATCTATTTCATGGTCATAGAAGAGTACCCCAACTAGTCACTTAAAAATTAAGAGTAGCATAAGAAAAGCAAGCCTTAATGAGAAAGTATGAATGGAGTTTTATTATCCAGGCTTCTGTGGAAAAACCAGGAAAGGCATAGGCCATACTGGTGACATTTTGGGAGTGTCATCGTTGCTATATTGGGCAATAGGATGAAGTGTCTTAAGACTGTGGCTTGAGGGCTAGACTTTCTGGGTTAGTTTTCTTGCTTGGCCACCTACTTCCTATGCGCAGTTGTTAGTTTCTATCTGAAAGGATGGTTGGGAGGATTAACTGTGTTGTATATGTAAAGTATTTTTTAAAAATGCCTGGCACATAGTAAGTGGTTTATAAGTGTTATTGTATTTGCATATGAAAAACCACCCATTGCAAAAATTTCAGATTCCTTAAATGCCTCCATCTATAGTGGTTTGACTTCTGATTAAACAAGCCTATCCTCCCTGCCTTAAACTAGAGCCCCTGGTAAAACTCAGCAGTGCTGCAGTGGTCACTGCCAGACCTCAGGTATAGAGCAACGTTTGGGGCTGGATAATTATTTTTCTTGAGGAGGGGGTGGTTACTGTGTGCATTGTATGATAGCAGCATTCCTGGTCTTTACCCACTAGATGCCAGTATTATCCCCTTCAAGCTGTTGACAACCAAAAATGTCTTCAGTCATTGCCAAATGTCCCCTGAGAGGCAAAATTGCCCCCAGTTGAGAACCACTGATATAGAGAAAAGAGAATATTGATAATAGTCTCTTATATTTTCATAGCTTTTCAGTGTAAAAAGGCTTCTGCATGTTTTAACTCAGTTGGGAAACAGAAAAAGAGGAAAAAGATAAAATAGATCAGAAGAAGAAAAGAGAGAAGGGAATAGGGGAGGGAGAAGGAAGGGAGAGAATGCAGAGTGCAAAGAGATGAAGTGGAGCAGACACGCAAAAAACAAAGGAATGAACAAACAGGTGTGTGAGTTTGTGTGATCGCCCATGAGCGCATCTACACCTGCAAATCCTCCCAGCACCTCCCATTCAACATGTTCAAAACTGAACTCAGCAGGTTGTAGATAAGGAAGGAAGCTGATGTCCACGGCGGTCTAAGGTGTGACCTTGGGCAGATTCTTCTCAGTCTAGTTTCCTTGATTGTAAAATGAAGATAATACCACGTGCCTTAATGGACTGTGTGAGCTGGCATGGAGCTGACCTATCACAGTGTGCTCTTGCCCATCCTTTTCCCTCCTCCTTGTCTCATGCCAGTAAGTTAAGGGCTAGGTTCTGGCACTCTTCCTCCTTCACAGCACTGCCTCCCGGACAGAGGTCCTGTCCCTCACTAGCACCCAGTGCTTCTGTCCATTTGATGCCACCATTCCATTCCTCTTCCCACTGCCCCAATTCATGGCCAGCCCTCAACACCGCACATCTAATGTCCTGTGGGAGCCTCCTAGTTAGACTTCCTGGCTCCGAGCTCTCCCAACGCCAATCCAGATTCAGGTTCTAAAACAGCACTGGGATCAAGTCACTCTAATTTTTTAAAAAACTGTTCACTGGCTCCCCAGCATAAAATCTAAACTTCTTCACCTATCATTAAATGCCATCCTCTCTCCCTACTTCCCACTGTCTGTCTCCAACCTATCTTCCTAACCTTAATTCTCCATTGTGCTACCCATCTCTCTCTCTCTTTTTTAAGACAGAGTTTCGCTCTTGTTGCCCAGGCTGGAGTGCAATGGTGCAATCTCGGCTCACTGCAACCTCTGCTTCCCGGGTTCAAGTGATTCTCCTGCCTCAGCCTCCCAAGTAGCTGGGATTACAGGCACACACCACCATGCCCAGCTAATTTTGTATTCTTGGTAGAGATGCGGTTTCACCATGTTGGCCAGGCTGGTCTTGAACTCCTGACCTCAGATGATCTGCCCGACTCAGCCTCCCAAAGTGCTGACATTACAGGCATGAGCCACCGCGCCCGGCCTGTACTTCCCATCTCTTATGAAACTAAAACGTCAGTTTCTTACGCACACCCTATGTTTTCCTCATCTTCCTGGGATTCCCTTCCTAAATCCCCACAGTCTATCCCCATCCCTCAAGGTCTATTTCACTTGTTAACTTCCTTCATGAAGCCTAACCTCCTCTTCCTGGACATGTACAGTTGTCCTTTGTTATCATCAGGGGATTGGTTCCAGGACCCTACAGATACCAAAATCCATGGACGCCCAAATCCTTTATGTAAAATAATGTAGTATTTGCACATAACCTATGCACATCCTCCCATATACTTTATCTCTAGATTACTTATAATACCTAATACAATCTAAATGCTATGTAAATAGCTGTTATACTGTATATTTTAAATTTGTATTATTTTTTATTTTATTCTCAAATAATTTTGATCTTTGGTTGATTGAATTCACATATGCGGAACCCAGGGACATGGAAGGACTATATTCAGTCTCTCTGATCTCTGGATTCTCATAGCACTTTTTCTGCTTCCATTATGTAGCATTTATGTCTTTCCATCATGTACCATAAATATCTATGTGTTTATGTCTTACCGTGTCCCGAATTGGTGGGTTCTTGGTCTCACTGACTTCAAGAATGAAGCTGCGGACCCTCCTGGTGACTGTTACATTTCTTAAAAGCGGCATGTCTGGAGTTTGTTCTGATGGTCGGATGTGCTCAGAGTTTCTTCCTTCTGGTGGGTTCCTCGTGTCGCTGGCTTCAGGAGTGAAGCTGCAGACCTTCGTGGTGAGTGTTACAGCTCATAAAGGCAGTGTTGACCCAAAAAGTGAGCAGCAGCAAGATTTATTGCAAAGAGCAAAAGAACAAAGCTTCCACAGCTGGAAAAGGACCAGAACAGGTTGCCACTGCTAGCTCGGGCAGCCTGCTTTTATTCTCTTATCTGGCCCCACCCACATCCTGCTGACTGGTCCATTTTACAGAGAGCCGATTGGTCTGTTTCACAGAGAGCTGATTGCTCCGTTTTGACAGGGTGCTGACTGGTGCGTTTACAATCCCGGAGATAGACACAAAAGTTCTCCAAGTCCCCACTGGATTAGCTAGACACAGAGTGCTGATTGGTGCATTTACAAACTTTGAGCTAGATACAGAGTGCCGATTGATTTACAATCCCTTAGCTAAACATAAATGTTTCTCCAAGTCCTCGCTAGACTCAGGAGCCCAGCTGGCTTCACCCAGTGGATCCCGCACCCGGGCTGCAGGTGGAGCTGCCTGCCAGTCCCGCGCCTTGTTCCCGCACCCCTCAGCCCTTGGGCGGTGGATGGGACGAAAGGGCGCCGCGGAGCAGGGGGCGGCGCTCGTCGGGGAGGCTCGGGCTGTGCAGGAGCCCACGGCGGGTTGGGGGAGGCTCAGGCATGGCGGGCTGCAGGTCCCGAGCCCTGCCCCGCGGGGAGGCAGCTAAGGCCCGGAGAAATAATCGAGCCAGCGCCGGTGGGCTGGCACTGCTGGGGGACCCGACGCACCCTCCGCAACTGCTGGCCCGGGTGCTAAGCCCCTCACTGTCTCCCGGGGCCGGCCGGCCGTTCCGAGTGTGGGGCCCGCGAAGCCCACGCCCACCCAGAACTCGCGCTGGCCCGCAAGCGTCGCGAGCAGTCCGGGTTCCCGCCCGCGCCTCTCCTTCCACACCTCCCTGCAAGCTGAGGGAGCCGGCTCAGGCCTCGGCCAGCTCAGAAAGGGGCTCCCACAGTGCAGCAGCGCGCTGAAGGGCTCCTCAAGCGTGGCCAGAGTGGGCGCCGAGGCCGAGGAGGCGCCGAGAGCGAGCAAGGGCTGCGAGGGCTGACAGCACGCTGTCACCTCTCAATCCTGTCTACTGTTCTGCTAGAGAGGCATCCTAAATGCCAGGCCAAGGTGAGGAACAATTATTTGCTCGATCAACTTCCCAGAAGTTTCTATCAATAATTCTTCTGGGTTCAGAGTTCTCAGAAATATTGAAACAAAGTTGGTTTCTAATTCTGTCTAAAGAGATAACATTTTTACTTTGAAGGAGACATCATATTACTGTTCTTACATTCCCACTTATTTCTATACAGGAGGTAACTTCACTAACTGTTCAAATATCCGCTCTCTACTGGTTCCTCCCCAGGTAGAAAAAAAAAAGATTAATTCTTTTCTTTTTATAGTGAGCAGGGCTATTGGCTTCGAAAACAGGAAACCAGGCCTAGCAGGTCGTCTGGTCCGGGCTTCCACATCTATCTATCTTCTAGGTGAAGAGAGCCCATTGCATCTTCCTTGCCCATGCAATAGAGAGAACTAGGTCTATCTTGCTTGTGACAGTGTGTGTGACAAACCTTGTGGCAGTTTGCCTTAGTGAATTAACGGCAAACTCAGAGTCTCTGCACTCTACACATTCCTCACCTTGGAGGCTCGTGCCTGTCCCAAGGCCCAGATTCCAGTGCAGAAGTGAGAAGCCCCCAGTTTGGCACCAGTTTCAAGCAGCTTTTCTCTATCCGAAGTTGTACCACAGATTCTCATATTGTAGAGATTATTGGGCACTTGCCAAAGTGTTGATAAAGCTAATATTTTTGTCTTTTTTTGGCTAGCGGTGCTTATGTGTATTATCTGAGAGTCAGAATCCAGAGAGGAAAAGAAAGTGGTTTTACATCCAGAACTGCTGGCTCTGTTGCTGGGTTAGGAGCTTTCTCCATCTTAGTCTGTTCTATATCAAGGCTAACCTTACTTTCATGGATCAGCGAATCTGCAGGCCCTTTCAGTGATTTTTAAAGCCATACACACAAATACTATCTAACAACCCTCAAAGATGGCCTGCCACTAGAAATTGCCTGCCACTAGAAATTTATTCATTTTACAGTTACCAAAGTAGGAGGATGGAGACACCTTCAGTAATATTTGTTTAGGGACCTAGAATTCAAAACTAAAAACTATGTAGTCTAATTTTGTCACAAATAGCTCATACATGTTAGCAAGTTAATTCTGACAAAAGTCAATCTAGGCGGGCTTACTTATATTTCTACTTATCATCTTAAAAATAAAGTTTGAGTTCCAGTTCCTCTACCAGTTGTTCTGTGATTTGGATAAGGCCTATTCCTGGGCCTCCATTTCCTCGTCTAGAACAATGGGTGTTTTGATCCAGACCATCACTGACAACCCTCCTGCTCCTATGTCCTTTTCATACTCAGAAGTTAGCATTTGAGCCTACGTTGCCTTCAGGGTGTATTTTGGTGGCTCTGAGGGGTTTGGGGAGAGGAGTAGATCTAGAGGAAAATTTAATGAACATAAAGGGAGAAACTTGCCAGATGCAAAGTGGGAGTTTATTCCAGGAATATTAAATTATCATGAAATACATCCATCTACATTTATTAAGAAAAGGAAGCAAAACTCTCCTTGCCTGAAGCCTTCATTTCTAAAGCATTAACAAATTATTCATTTCCTTCATAAGCTCTTTAGTCCTTGGGGTATTTAACACCAGGAGTTTGACCATATTATGACTCATCCTTATATCACATGATAAAGATGATACTAAATATTGTAAACATATGACAGTGGATATAACTTATGAATCCTCATTAATTTATTTTGCTTTTAGCCTAATGGCTTAATACTTTGCAGTAGACTTCTTTTTACCCAAAACAGGACTGGTGTGCTCAGATTTGCAGTATTTTCATGAGTAAATACCACTGACCACATTAAGAAAGCATTCTTCTTTTATGCAAATGTGTGTCAAAGATTATTAAAATGAGAAAGAATTTTACTTTCTCAGCTACTTTAAAAAAATAAGATTTTAAAACAGGCCATATCATTATTTAGCTGTATACTCTATGTTAGTTTTCTGTGACTGCATAACACATTATCACAAACTTAGAGCAACATCCAATTCTTGGCTCACAGTTCTGTAGGTCAGAGTGTGGGCTCTGCTGGATTCTTTACACAGGATCAAACAGGGCCAAAATCAAGGTGTTTGCCTACTGGCTCTTCCCTGGAGGATCTGGGAAGAATCTGCTTTCAAGGTCATTCAGGTTGTTGACAGAATTCTATTCCTGTGGTTGTAGGACTGAAGTCCCATTTCCTTGCTGGCTATTGGTGGGGGGCTGCTCTTTGGTCCTTAAGGTCACTCACATTCCTTGGCAGATGACCCCTTCCTTCTTCCAGCCAGAAATGGTGCGTAGAATCCCCTTTGTGCTTTGAATCTCTGACTCCTCTTCTGTTGCTAGCCAAAGAAAACTCTCTGCTCTTAAAAGGTTCATCTACTGGGTCAGGCCCACACAGACAATCTCTGTAACTCAAGGGTAACTCATTTGAGACTTTAATTATATCTGTAAAATACCTTCTCAGCATTAAGAAGATTAGTGTTTGACTAACCAGGGACAAGCATCTTGAGGGGACATTTTTATAATTCTATCTATCTGTCATACACAGTTGTCCCTTGGTATTCATAGGTGATTGGTTTCAGGACCTCCCCAAATAGCAAAATCCACAGATGCTGAAGTCCCTGGTAAAAAATGGTCTAGTATTTGCTTATAATCTATGCACATTCTCCTGTATACTTTAAATCAACTCCAGGTTACTTATAATACTTAATACAATGTAAATGCTATGTAAGTAGTTGTTTTTAGGGAATAATGACAAAGAAAAATGGTCTGTACATGTTCAGTACAGATGCAATATCTTTTTCCAAATTATTTTCTAGCTGTGGTTGATTGAATCCATGGATACAGAACTCACGGATATGGAAGGCCAACTGTACTTTAATGCAATTAAGCAAATTATCTAACCTCTTTTTTTTTTTTTTTAAGAATCCTACTCTGACAGCTTTAATGAGTAGACCTACAAAGGGATTATGCTTATGATAACTTTTCTACATCAGCCAACAAAACAAAATAATAAAAGCAACAACAAAAACTGTTCACACTGGATCTATAAGATGCCAAAGCACATGAATAAAAAATAGACTTAATCATTATCAATCTTGTTCACTGCCATTTGCCCAGCTCTTGGAACAGAGCCTGGCCCAAAGTAGGTGCTCATTAAATATAGTGTTTGCTGAATGAATGGATGTACAGCACTAATTAGAGCCCTTTAGTTAACTCTTCATCAAGTGCTCCCTGCACACAGTGGACTTGTGCTGAGTATAGTGAAGGAAGATTCATTGTGCTGGTTGATTTTATGTGTCAACCCAGCTAGGCTATGGTACCCAGTTGTTTGGTCAAACACTAGTCTATATGTTGCTGTGAAGGTATTTTTTAGATGTGATAACACTTAGATAAGTAAAGTTTGAGTTAAGCAGATTGCCCTCCAGAATGTGGGTGGGTCTCATCCAATCAATTGAAGATTTTAAGAGAAAAGACTCAAAGCGGGTGGATCACTTGAGGTCAGGAGTTCAAGACCAGCCTGGCCAACATGGCAAAACCCTGTCTATACTAAAAAAAAAAACAAAAACAAAAATGAGCCGGGTGTGGTGGCACATGTCTGTAGTCCCAGCTATTCAGAAGGGTGAGGCAGGAGAATCGCCTGAACCCAGGAGGCAGAGGTTGCAATGAGCCAAGATTGCACCACTGCACTCCAGCCTGGGTGACAGAGCGAGACTGTCTCAAAAAATAAATTAAAAAAAAAAAAAAAAGAAAAAAGACTGAGGTTCCCTGAGGAAGAAGAAATTCTGCCTTCAGATTTCTTTCAGACTCAAAACTGCAATATCAACCCTTCCATGGGTCTGTTGTGTTCTGGGAACAGGGAAAAGAATAGCCCAACTAAAGAATCCCAAAGGTAGAGAAACATGCTGTTATGGAACCTGGAGCTAGGTTGCAGAGAGCCCTGATAAGCATAGAACATAGGCTGCAAAAGCCTTAAAGATTCATCTTTTAAATAAACAGCGTTAAGTACTTCTCTTTCTTGTGGCAGGCTAGAGTTCCTATCATCTTGCCCAGGCCTCTCATCTTGTAACAAGAAGCTGAGACCCAGGGCGAGTGTCCTTGGGTCACAGGGGAAATCTTTGCAGGAGAATGCAATCTTCTACTACCTCAGTCAGCACTCTGGCTACCACATTTTCCTGCTTCCTGCGTCTCCAAACTCATCTGCCCGCTCCCGCGTTGCTTACTGCAACTCAGCCACACTGGTTCTCTTGCTGTTCCTCAAATGCTCTAAGTTTGTTCCCACTTCAGAACCATTACACTTGTTCCCTCTGCCCAAAAGCCAAAAGGACCTTGCCTTGGGTTTTCACACACTGGAGCTTCTTGTCTCTGATCTCAGCTCAGCTGTTGTCTTCTCGGAAAAGTCTTCCCTGACCACAGGCTTGAATGGTGCCTCATCCACATCTGTCCCATTGCCCTGATTTACTTTACTTTTTTTTTTTTTTTTTTGAGATTTTTTTTGAGACAGGGTCCCACTCCGTCGCCCAGGCTGGAGTGCAGTGGCACAATCTCAGCTCACTGCAGCCTCCCCTTCCCGACTTCCTGGGTTCAAGTGATTTTCATGCCTCAGTCTCCTGAGTAGCTGGGACTATAGGCATGTGCCACCATGCCCGGCTAATTTTTGTGTTTTTAGTAGAAACGGGGTTTTGCCATGTTGGCCAGGCTGGTCTTGAACTCCTGAGCTCAAGCAATCCACCTGCCTCGGCCTCCCAAAGTGCTGGGACTACAGGTGTGAGCCCCGCATCCAGGCTACTTTCTCTATAGTACTAATCAATGTCTAGAATTACTATTATTTACCTCTCTATTGTTTGTTTCCCCAAATAGAATATAAGTTCCATGAGAGTAGAATTTGTTCCCTGATGTGATTTGCTCATTGCTTTAACCCCAGCACCTTGAATAATGTACATATTAGGTACTCTATAATTATGAATCGAAGTAATGAATGTTGAATACAGATCTCAGTTCTTGCAAAGTGGTTTAAAGGGGAAAAGAGATCAAGAGAAACAAAGAGGCATTTTCATGAGGTAAGCAGAGAAGCCACCAGCAATCACCTCTGGTCCCACAGCAATGCCCTTTCCCTTCTTCCATTTTTTTTTCAAAGCAGATGCCTCTAGATGGAATTGTTAAGGTCACAGTTCTTGCTGGATAAAAATCACAAATTGTACTGACTTCAGCTCACCATTAAAATTCCCCACAATGCCAGTTTCAAAACAAAGTGCTCTCCGAAAGATGAAACCTTATGTTCCTCCCCTAACATTCCCCTCTTACCCGAGCATCATATGAAGCCTGTCAGCTTCCCTGGACTCACTGTGCTTTATCACTAATCCTTCACTTTTCCTTTTCTGCCTCAAAGGAGGATGCTCCCCACTTCTCTTACTGAACCAAACATGGATTTGCTTATGCTGTGCAGTAAAGCTAAACATCCACCCTGAGGTTTTGCAGCAGAAGAAAGGAGGATGTTTATTTGCAGGGCCCCAAACAAGGAGAATCTGGCAGTTTACACTTGAGACCTGACCTACTTGATGGCTTACAAGCAAGGCTTTTTTGTTGTTGTTGTTGTTGTTTGTTTGTTTGTTTTGAGACAGGGTCTCACTCTGTTCATCCACGTTCAGCGTGTGCAGTAGTGTGATCTCAGCTCACTGCAACCTCCACCTCCCAGGCTCAAGCGATTCTCCTGCCTCAGCCTCCAGAGTAGCTGGGATTACAGGCATGCACCACTATCGCCCAACTAATTTTGTATTTTTAGTAGAGATGGAAACTTGTTTCACCATGTTGTTCAGGCTGGTCTTGAACTCCTGGGCTCAAGCGACCCTCCCACCTTGGCCTCCCGAAGTGCTGGGATTACAGGTATGAGCCACCGTGCCCAGCCTCAAGCAAGGTTTTTTCAAAGGCTGAGATAAATTTCAGGAAATCAGAAATCACAAGCAAAATGGTAAATCAATACATGGAGGTTATATATTGGTTTGGCCTAAAAAGGTGGTATATCTCGAAGTGGGGCTTTATAGGTCACAGGTGGATTCAAAGACTCTCTGGTTTGCAATTCACTAAGGAAGCAAAGCTTTGTCTAAACATTTGGGGTTGGAAGAAAAGAATGTTAAGATCTAGCCTGTGGGCATGACTTTCTCCAGGCCCCTCAGGAAGAAATTTAGAACAAAGAATGATAGAGTTCAGTCCTCAGTTCTCCCGTTTGAGGTCTACATGCCAGCAGACAGTATTTTCCATTTGGTGGGGTGCGGGGGAAGGTAGGGGCGGGTCCAGGTTTCTGAAAAACAACTCAGGGACGAGGTATGTTAAGATGTTATCTTTAGTTTCTCTAGAGAACCAAACATCCTGTGACTCTAACTTTCTTGGCTATTGTTTTAAGCTATTAGGTTACTCATTTACTTCTCAAGGCTAGCTAGGTGCCTGGAATTTCCCTTGAACAAACTCAAGATTTTCCTTTATTCCCATGCTTGGGTTGGGGGTGGGAAGGCAGGATCCTAAAAGGGGTCCCTGCTCTGTCTCACTTCCATTTCAGGATTTTCTTCTTTACTTGTTCTCTGAACCCCTTCCCAACTGATCTTCCTCCTGCCTCAGATCCACATTTCACATTGCCACCCAAGGATATTCAATAACCACTTATATGAATGTTGCTCTCTTACTCGGATACCTTCACTGGCTCCTCAAACTCACATTATTGAGCATGGTACTCAAGGCCCTCCCCAAGGACAAAGACCAGCTTACCCTCTTCACCCTTATTTCTACGTGCCCTAGCATTAAACTGACGTCAAAGCATATAGGATATAACTAACTACCTGCAGTTTTAATGCAATGGAGCTGTTGGCTTGCAGCTGTGACAGGAAAAGACATTTGACCACAGGGTATCCAGGGTATCTGGTGCAAAGGCATTCTGGCAGAGCAAACCCAACACATCAGTTTTACTGTTTCCCATGACTTGCGAATCCACCCTGGAGAGGATTTGAATCAGTTGACTTCTTCCTCTAAAACCTTCCTAGCTGCCTGGCTGTTTGTGTGTGTGTGACTGCATTATTGAGTACACAAGCCTTTTGAATCAGGGATCTCAGATTTTAGAACTGTCAATTATTTCACATCATCCTAAACCTCTCTTCCCTTCCATTAGCATGGATAATTGGAAGCTGATGAGGGTTAGCATTACACAAGGAGATAAATTCATTCAACAAACATTCAGCAAACACTCATTAAGTACCTAATGTATGCCACCTTGAGATACAGTGTAGAAGAGGACACCACTATGTAAGCATCATTACTTCAGAAGAAGAAATGCTATAATAAAGTTATGTTCAATATTAGGTGTACTGAGGGAACATAGAGACAGTGCTCTAACAATCTAAAGAGGACAGGGAAGGCTTTGGGGAGAAGGTGACAAGACATGGAGGATGTGAATCTGAGGCAAGGATAGAAGGAGAAGTAAATTTGCCAGACTTCACCCCCATACCATCAGTATAATTTGAGAAATATTTTAAAACATCATGACTGTACAGATTTTTTTAGTGGCATTATTTGGGCCATACCGAGTGATTGCTGCATGCATTTCCACTCCTTTGACCTACTTTTTCATAAGTGTCAACAGAGGCTTGCAAACAACCACTAAAATAGTGTTCACAATGTTATCAGGACGGAGTTTTGAATTAGAGGCATCCATGCTCTGCTGAAGCTGGTGGTCTTGTGAGCAGAAACACTTTGCTAAGGTTGTGAGAGAGAAGCGAAGGAAGCATAGCAGGGCAAAAGGAGGAAAGAGACAGAGCAAGCCTAAAGCTAAAGAGTTGTGAGGGGTGGAGCCCGGGTCATTCAGGGATTTTTTTAAAGTGGGTCGCTCACAATGTTTCTGGAAGAGCGTACAACTTAGCGGACAGAACCCATATGACTTGTAAATTACAAGGCAGTCATTACATAGCCAAGCTACAGGAAGGGCGCCTTCTGTTAGAGTGGCTACGTAACTCTCGATTTCAAAATGCCTATTGGTTCATTTGCAGGACTCGGCAAAAAATAAGCACAAGAGTACATCAAACTTAGCATTTTGGATCAAGCCAATTTTGTTGCCAAAGGACACTTCATGAGATCAGTAGTAGCTGCCTCTATGTTGATCATCTAAAGTCATAGAGGTACCATATTCTCAACTTCTTCTTATGAATTTCAGTTTTTAAATTACTGAGTCAAAAGAGGTAAGCATTTAAATCACTTTTGACAACTAGCCTATATATTATCGAAAGAGCTGTATTAATTTACTGTACCACCAACAGGGTACATGTATACCAGATTCACCACGATCTGTCATACATTTAGCAAAAGTAAGTTAGTCAGTTAACAATTTACGATTTAGTATATTTAAAACTGTGTCCGGAATTGGTGGGTTCTTGGTCTCACGGACTTCAAGAATGAAGCCTCGGACCCTTGCGGTGAGTGTTACAGCTCTTAAGGTGGCGCGTCTGGAGTCTGTCCCTTCTGATGTTAAGATGTGTTCGGAGTTTCTTCCTTCTGGTGGGTTTGTGGTCTCGCTGGCTCAGGAGTGAAGCTGCAGACCTTTGCGGTGAGTGTTACAGCTCTTAAGGCAGGGCGTCTGGAGTTGTTCGTTTCTCCTGGTGGGCTCGTGGTCTCGCTGGGCTCAGGAGTGAAGCTGCAGTTCTTCGCGGTGAATGTTACAGCTCATAAAAGCTGCGTGGACCCAAACAGTGAGCAGTAGCAAGATTTATCGCAAAGAGCGAAAGAACAAAGCTTCCACAGTGTGGAAGGGAACCTGAACGGGTTGCCAATGCTGGCTCGGGCAGCCTGCTTTTATTCTCTTATCTGGCCCCACCCACATCCTGCTGATTGGTAGAGCCGAGTGGCCTGTTTTGTCAGGGCGCTGATTGGTGCTTTTACAATCCCTGAGCTAGATACAAAGGTTCTCCACGTCCCCATCAGATTAGTTAGATACACAGTTTTGACACACAGGTTCTCCAAGGCCCCACCAGAGCAGCTAGATACAGAGTGTCAATTAGTGCACTCACAAACCTTGAGCTAAACACAGGGTGCTGATTGGTGTGTTTACAATCCCTGAGCTAGATATAAAGACTCTCCACGTCCCCACCAGACTCAGGAGCCCAGCTGGCTTCACCTAGTGGATCCCGCACCGGGGCTGCAGGTGGAGCTGCCTGCCAGTCCTGCGCCGTGCGCTTGCATTCCTCAGCCCTTGGGTGGTTGATGGGACTGGGCGCCCTGGAGCAGGGGGTGGTGCTCGTCGGGGAGGCTCCGGCCGCACAGGAGCCCATGGAGTGGGTGGGAGGCTCAGGCATGGCGGGCTGCAGGTCCCGAGCCCTGCCCCGCGCGAAGGCAGCTAAGGCCCGGTGAGAAATCGAGCGCAGCGCCGGTGGGCAGGCCCTGCTGGGGGACTCAGTACACCCTCCGCAGCCACTGGCCCGGGTGCTAAGTCCCCCATTGCCCGGGGCCAGCAGGGCTGGCCGGCTGCTCCGAGTGTGGGGCCCACCAAGCCCACGCCCACCCGGAACTCCAGCTGGCCTGCAAGTGCCACACGCAGCCCCGGTTCCCGCTCGTGCCTCTCCCTCCACACCTCCCTGCGAGCTGAGGGAGTGGGCTCCAGCCTCGGCCAGCCCAGAAAGGGGCTCCCACAGTGCAGTGGGGGGGCTGAAGGGCTCCTCAAATGCCGCCAAATTGGGAGCCCAGGCAGGGGAGGTGCCGAGAGCAAGTGAGGGCTCTGAGGACTGCCAGCACTCTGTCACCTCTCAAAACAGTACCTTAACAATGGTTTAACGTGCATTCAACAAACATCCAGGAAACAATTATTAAGCACTTAATGTACTTTGATTACTGGAGTTATCTTTTTAGGCTGGCCCAAAGCCACTAGAAAGGTCCATTTGAATCAAGCATCATTGCTGATTTGATGATTTCTCCCTTTCCTTCATCCCCCATAGGAATCAACATATATATATGTGTGTGTATGTATACATATGTATATATACAGTCATTGAGTTCTTTTGACTCTCAAAGGTCTCTTACATCTATCTATCCTGCTATTTTTATTCCTGCTACCATCAGCATAATTCATAGTGCAGAAAGCTTAAGTCTGTGCTACTGAAAATGTCTTCACAGGTCTCTCTGCCTTCAGTCTTCCCCATGGTAATAATCACAACTCATTTACTGAGCAACTACTATGAGCCAAGCCAACTGCCGGGTGTTTCATAGACATTACCTCTCACAACAACCCCATGGGGCAGATATTAACTCCACTTTACAGATGAGGAAACTGAGACACAGAAAATTAAGATAATCACTGAATTTACACAACAGTAAGTGGAAGAGCAGATATTTTAACCTGAATCTGAGTCCAAAACCTGTGTCCTCAATGAAATATTTCTCGAATCAGTCCTCTAACCCATTCTAAACATTCCTGTACTTGTTATTAAGTCATTGCCTCTTAGCTTCAAACCCCTCCTATGATACCCAGCTTTGTGATGCTCAGCTGGGACTCTGTAAAACAGTCTGCTTTGCCAGTTAGCTCCGTGTTGGGCTCTGCCAATAGGGGGTGCTAGAGGAAGAGCTCAAGGCTGGAGGAGGGAGGACAAAGTCCTCAAAGCAGCCCAACTACCTGCTTCCCATGGACTTCCTGTGAGCATCACTTCTGTAGAACTTCATCCCAGCAGCAGCAGTTCTGTCCCACAGTAGCAGCTAAAATGCAGTTTGCCATTTTCCCAACACTTACAGAATGAGTTTTATCACATCCCCCTCAGAGATGCCAGCATTAGCCAGCAGGTGCCCCTTTTCCGAGATGTGGGTCCCAGCCCCACTTAGGCCCTCCTCCCAAACAGTATCTCTCTTCAAGTCTGAGCTTTGGCTTCTCAGAGCTGCTCCTCTTCAGCTTCCAGGGTTTAGTCATTCCAATATCTTCCTTTTGTTCCCTCAGCCGTAGGGGTGGTAGTGTTTTGATGCTAACTTCATAATATCTTAGAGTTCCTTTTTACCTGTTCAAGTATCTAGTTAACAAATTTATACCTCATTAACAATTCTGGAAGAGCTGTTGCCAGAAGGAACTTACTCCAGAAAGCAAGTGAACCTGAGTGATGCAAGGAGTGAAACATATTGGATACTGTGTTGTTCCCCCAAGTCCCCTCTTTTGGGCCACAGCACCCATCTTCTAGTTGCTGGGGGTATCTACAGCTGCATCCCCTGGGTTTCATGGAACTGCCTCACCCAAGGCTACAGCCCCTGTCAGCAGTGTCTCATGGCCAATGACCTGCTGAATGAGGGGATATAAAGGCCAATCCCCTTGCCTTATTCTGGGCTCCAGGATTCCTGTGGGATCAGCAGAAGCCTCAGGAACTACCTCATTGTGAGTCACTTTCTCCCTCTGCCCAATCTTCCTGCTTTCCTCACTTATTTCCACGTGTTTCTCCCCAGAGTATTCCCAATAAACCTTCTGCAGGTAACTGTCTATCTCAGTCTTTTTCCAAGTATTTCTGGTACGCTAACCTTAATTAGTGATATCCAACATCACAAATTAGTGATGTCTGCAGAGATTTCGATGGGCACCATGATTGAGCTTGGAGTGGTGGAGAGCAAATACCAAGAAGAAAACTATTGCTACAGGAACAGTTCATAAATCCCATCTCCATAAACCCAAAGCAAAATAACAACAATATAGAACTATCATTCCTGAAAAATAGCCTAATGCAGGAAGGGTGTGTAGTCACATCCTGGTAGCATTTTCAGGATATTTTTGTTGTTCTGTGTTTTCAACTACTTTTTAGCTTTAACAAGTCAAATTGCCTTGCTACCCCGAGGCCGCTTCAGAATACATATGCCGCATTGGTACTTGAAATCTGCATATCTTATTTTTGTTTTCCACTGCCTGTAATTCTATAAATAAAAGGGAAAATAATGTATGAATTATTTTACTGCAATTCATATTATATAAAACATTAACTTTTAGGAAGAAGGAATTGATTTAAATTATTAAAACCCTAAAAATGCTAATACACAAAATAGTCATCTCTCATAACATTATGTGTTCTAAGAAGTTGCTACTTGAGTTTTTCAAAGGCTTACTCATGAACTAATTTTCTTAGTCTGCAAACAAATTTAAGTGTTCATAAATGCCATTAAAATTATATCCTGCAGTTTTGAAACAATATTCAATTCATTTTTAATGAAGGAAAAAATATATAAAGGAGATAAAATATTCTTCAATTAGTGGTATGGTTTATACCTCAGGCAAACAATAAAGCCTCCCTGAAATATTTCAAGAAAATTGACTATTTTTGGTTTATTTTTAATATCATTATAAGCCATAACTACATTTTGTTTTAGGGAGATAAACATTTATAACAACCAAATGTATGCCTACCAGAAGTTTGATTATCTGAATAAACTCGAGTTGAGGAATATTTAATATGTCACTTAAAGTTAATACCTAGGAAGAAGTCTCAATTAAATCCCAGGTATAGAGGTGAGTCCTCATGTTTTATTTGGCCTGATATGATATTGCTGGGTCTTTCTTAAGGCCTTAAGATAGTGCTGTGAAAATGTCATTTGTATATTTCTATGATACCTGCATTTTTTGGATGTATTTTATATGTTCTTATTTATACCATAGCTTATACTTCCTGACAGTTTTTCGTTTTAAATTGGATCATAAATATCCTACACTTAATAGTTTCTTGATTTTCCTCTTTGCCATTTCTTCACATTTTATCTTCAAAATAACCTCTCATTTTCTTGACTTCCTGGATAGCACAGAGAAGAAGACACATTCTTCTCTGAACAAGGGGGAGGAAGGAAGGAAATACAATAAGAAGCCTAGGTAGAGGCAGAGTGGGCAGTGAGATACTTTTCCTGCCATCAAATGTCTTCTCTAACATTTAGAAAGGTGTGGAAAGGCCGCTAGTTTAAAGACTAACAAACTAGGAAGGCTGACCACATATTAGCAGAGTTTAATATTTTAACCAACTGAATATTAAATTTATACACAAACACAAGATTAAATACATACTCATTAATATGCTACCTAGCAACTAGGGCTAGCTATTTAACCAGTACATATAGGTAACTGTAACTGAGTCCTTGAACTGTGGTTAAAACCTTCTGAAAATATTTGTGCGTGTGTGTGTGTGTGTGTGTGTGTGTGTGTGTGTATTTACACTGCTCCTAAATTGACAATGGATTTCAGGAGACTCCAGAATTATATATACAATGAAGTAGGAAAGTTGAATTAAAAAACAAACAAAAAAAACAAAAACAACTAGTGTGCTGGTGTTTGCTGGTTACAAAGCAACCAGTCCCCTTTTCCCTCCTCCTACCTTTACCTTTTTTTTTTTACCTCCCCAGTGTAACTGGGAGAAAACTGACCCCACTACCAGATCCAGGGTTCTGATTAGTCTAAATCAATCAGGATCTTACAATCTGGATTAGGCCATTTTTGCATTGCTATAAAGAAATACCTGAAGGCCGGGTAATTAATAAGGAAAAGAGGTTTAATTGGCTCATGGTTCTAGGATGCACAAGCATGGCACCAACATTTGCTTACTTCTGGTGAGGGTCTCGGGAAGCTTACGATCATGGTGGAAGGTGAAGAGGGAGCAGGCATATCACATGGTAACAGGGAGCAAGAAGGGGAGGGAAGTCCCAGACTTTTAAACAACCAGATCTCATGTGAAATAAGGGAGCAAAAATTCATTTATCAGCAAGAGGATGGTGCTAAACCATTAATGAAGGATCCATCCCCATTATCCAATCACCTCCCACTAGGCCTCACCTCCAAAACTGGGAATCACATTTCAACATGAGATTTGGCAGGAAGAGATATCCAAACCTTATTACTATCTCTCATGTGACAATGCATGGGAGTCCCCTGTTCATAGGTATGGACATAGGACCCTTTGGCAGTCTTAAAACATGGCCCCCAAATTCTTTGACAGCCTTCCTATTGAGAGGTAGAATTTCTGTCTCCTCCCCTTAAATCTAGTCTCTTTGATTTCTTGACTAATAGAATGTGGCAGAATTGACAGTTATGTTAGAAAATACCAGTTCCTACTCCCTGTCTCTTGGGATACTTTGCTTTGGAAACACAACAACCATGCTGTGAGGAAGCCCAAAGCAGCTCATGAAGAGACCCACAGGGAGAGTAATCCAGGTCTCTGGCCCTCAATTCCAGCTAAGCCACCACCTGACAACTAGCACCAATTTGCCAACTGTGTAGGTGAACCATCTTGGAAATGAATCCTCCACCCAATTCATAAGCTAAATAAATTGTTATTTTAAGCCACTAAATGGGTTTACAAAGCAACAATACATAACTAGAACACTGATACTTGACACCTTGTAGGTGAACTTTTTTTCTTTCTCTTGAGAAGTTTAGGGTCTTTCGTTAATCCCTCATGAAATTTAATGTTAACACCTTTTTTCTTTCCTTTTCTTTTCATTTCCTTCCTTCTTTTTTTTTTTCTGACATTTGGTGATCCTTTTTAATAACAATAATAATAATAATAATAAATCTTTCAATTCTAGGGAATGTCTTTGATAATCTTCTTTTGGTAATTATCTCCCTTTCATTTTCTCTGTTCTTTCTTTCTGGAACTCTGTGTGAGACAAATTGGATCTGCTGATTGATTTTCAAATTCTCTTTCCTTTTGTTCATCTTTTTTTCTATTTTTCTTCCAACCCTGATATTGAATTTTTAAGTTGAGCTATCATATATTTAACTTTCAAGAGCTCTGTCTTGTTCTTTGATTCTCCCTTTTAAATAGGATTCTATTCTTTTTTTCCATGGATCAAATAAGTCTCTTTTCTCTTTGGAGACATTTATCTTCAGGATTTTTTAAAAATAAAAACCCTTCCGCTTTTGATGTCATATATATTTCTTCAGTATTCCTATTCTCTGTTTCCTTAAGTTTCTCTTTTATTTTGGAGGCATTTAGTGTTCAAATATCTGGTAATCCTTGGCTACAGATTCATAGTTTAAGACAAGAGTCTGTCTAGTTTAGTCTACCTACTGGAAATCAGTTTCAATTGCAATTGAGTTTAATAATTTTTTGAGGGTTGCTTTATAAAATGTCTAATTCTAAGCATTTCCAAGGTTATGAAAAGGAATAAAACAAAGCCCTCAAGAAGTTTATAACCTAGTACAGTAGTCTTATTAGTCTCTTCTCATGCTGCTAATAAAGACATACCCAAGACTGGTTAATTTATAAAGAAAAAGAGGTTTAATGGACTCACAGTTCCACATGGCTGGAGAGACCTCACAATCATGGCGGAAGGTGTGGAGGAGCAAAGGCATGTCTTACCTGGCAACAGGCAAGACAGCTTGTGCAGGGGAACTCCCCTTTATAAAACCATGAGATCTTATGAGGCTTACTCATTATGACCAGAACAGCATGGGAAAGACCTGCCCCCATAATTCAGTTACCTCCCACCAGGTCCCTCCCACAACATGTGGAATTATGAGCTCAGATCTCAAGATGAGATCTGAGTGGGACACAGCCAAACCATATCAGTAGTAATTTTTTTTTCCTCTCAATCTTTATTTCTTTGCCTGTTTTTACTGCACTGGCTAGGCTTCCTGATAAAATGCTACATAGAAGCAGTGACAGGGATTTTATTGAATCTGTAGATGAATTTAAGGAGTATTGCCATCTTAATAACATTATTAAGTCTTCTGATCCATAAATGTGAGATTTTTTCCATTTATTTAAATCTTCTTTAATTTTTTTCACAGTGTTTTATAGATTTCAGATTTTAAGTTTTGCACTTATTCAGTAAAATGTATTCCTAAATGTTTTATTCTTTTTGATGCTATTATAAATGAAATTTTCTTAATTTCATTTTTCAATCGTTTATTGCAAGTATATAGAAATAGGATTTATTTTTATATATTGATCTTGTCCCCAGCAAGCTTGATAAACTAATCTATTAGTACTAGTATTTTGTGTGTGTGGACTCCTTAGGAATTTCTGTATACAAGATCATGCCATTTGCAGTAGAAAGAATTTTAATTATTTCTTTCCAAACTTGATGGTTTTATTTTGTTTTCTTGCTTTATTGCCCTGGCTAGAACCTCTAGTACAACACAGAATAAATGTTTTAAGTACAGACATCTTGTCTTGTTCCTGTTCTTAGTGGGGAAGTCTTCCACTATTAAGAATGATGTTAGCTGTGAATTTTTTGTAGATGTCCTTCAGCAGGTTGAGGAAGTTCTCTTCTATTTCTAGTATTGTCAGTGTTTTTTTTTTGTACTTTATCATAAAAGCGTATACAATTTTTTAAAATACCTTTTCTGCATTTATTAAGATAATGTGATTTTGGTTTTTTATTCAGTTGCTATGGCATAGTACATTAATTGACTTTTAGATATTATTAAGTTGGTGCAAAAGTAATTGCAGTTTAATAAAACAACCATGCATACCTGGAGTATATCCCACTTGATAATGATATATCATTATTTTTATACATTGCTGAATTTAGTTTTCTGGCATTTTGTAGAAGATTTTTATGTCCATATTCATAAGAATATTGGTTTATAGTTTTCTTGTGGTGTTCTTGTATGGTTTGGTATTTCCTCTTCTATTTTTTGGGTACAGTTTGTGAAGAATGCATCTTAATTCATCTTTAAATGTGTCGAAGAATTTACTACTGAAGATATCTGGCATGGGCATTTCTTTGGAGGTAGTTTTTTGATTACTAATTCAATCTCTTTACTTCTTATAGGTCAATTAATGTCTGTTTCTTCTTAAGTCGGTTTCAGGAGTTTGTGTTTTTTAGGAATTTTTCTGCTTTATCTAAGTTATCTAATTTATTGGCATACAATTGTTCATAGTCTTCTTTATAATCTTTTTATTTCTGTAAGGTTTCTAGTAATATCTGCTTTTTATTTCTAGTTTTAGTGATTTATGTTGTTGTTTTCTTTCTTGGTCAATCTAGCTAAATATTTGTCAGTTTGTTGAACTTTTCAAAGAACCAGCTTTCAGTTTCATTGCTTTTCTCTATTGTTTTTTAATTCTCTATTTAATTAGTTTCCACTGTAATCATTATTATTTCCTTCTTTCTGCTTGGTTTGGGTTTGGTTTGCTCTACTTTATTCTTGTGTTTTAAAATAGAACATCAGATTATTGATTTATGACCTTTTTTTACTGTAGGCATTTACAGCTATACATTTTCTTTTGAGCACTGCTTTAACTCCATCCCATATGTTTTACATATGTTGTATGTTCATTTTTATTCACATCAAAGTATTTTCTACTTTCCTTTTTGATTGTGTTTGATTCATTGATGATTTAGGAGTGTGTATTTTGATTTCCACACATTTGCATGTTTTACAACTTTTTTCTGTTATTGATTTCTAATTTAATTTCATTGTGGTTGAAGAACATACTTTGTATTATTTCTTTCCTTTTAAATGTATTCAAGTTTGTTTTGTTGCCTAGCATATGTTCTATTCTGGAGAATGCTCCATGCGCAGTTGAGAAGAATGTGCTGTTGTTGTTGGATAGAGTGTTCCATAGATGTCTATTAGGGTAAGTTTGTTTGCAGTTGTCCCAGTCTTCCAATTCCTTGTTCATCTAGTTGTTCTATTCATTATTGAAAGTGGGGTATTGAAGTTTCTGGCTAATTGTCAATTTCTTTATTTCTGTTGGTAGTTTTTGCTTTGGGTATTCTGATGCTCAGTTGTTAGGTACATATTAATTTATAATTGTCATATCTTTCTGATGGATTGGTCCCTTTATCCATATAAAAATCCTTCTTTATTTCTAAAAATTTTCTTTGTTTAAAAGTCTATTTTTTCTGATATATGTATAGCCACTCCATTTTTTATGGTTGGTGTGTATAATATATGCATTTTATCATCTTTGACTTTCAATGTATTTGTACCTTTGAATATAAACTGTGTCTCTTGTAGACAGCATATAGTTAGATCTTGTTTTTTATCCATTCTGACAATCTCTGTTTTGTGACTGGGATATTTAATCTGTTCACGTTTAATATTAAATAGCTTATTTAATACATATTAAATATATTACAGATAATTGTACATATATCTAATCTCATTAATAAATAAATATAAATAATTATTTGATGACACAGCTGGGCTTATGATGTGATACATACAGTTAATATGGTTGGATTCATGTTTGCCCTTTTGTTTTTTGGTTTTTGTATGTTTCTTTTTTTTTTTGATCCTCTATTCCTCTTGTACTGCTTTTTTTTTTGCGTTAAGTGAATATTTTCTAATGAAGCATTTAAATTTCTTACTGATATTTTGATATTGCTCTAGAGTTTACCATATTCATCCTACCTTATTGAAATAACCTTCAGATTTATAGTAACAATTCCAATGTAACATAGAAATGTTTTTCCTATATAGCTCTATTAATTTCCTCCACTTTTGTGGCATTATTATTATACATATTACATTTATACATGTTAAAAACAGAAGAATACATTGTTATAGTTATTATTTTATATAATTTTGTCTTTTAAAGAAGCTAATAGAAGAAAGACAACAAGTTTATATTTATAGCTTTTGTTATATTAACCTGTTTATTTGTCATTTCTGGTTCTCTCTGTTTCCGTGGATTCAAGTTACCAGCTGGATTCATTTTCTTAGCTCAATAAAGCTTTGCTCTTATCCACCTCTTTTGTGCTGTTAATCGCAAATATATTACATTTCTTTTCCTTCCTTTCTTTCTTCTTTCTCTCCTTCCTTCCCCTTCCTTCCTTCCTTCCTTCCTTCCTTTCTTTCTCTTTTGTTTCTCTCGATCTGTCACCCAGGCTAGAGTAGAGTGACACAATCATAGCTCACGGCAGCCTCAAACTCCTGGGCTCAAGCAATCTTCCTGCCTCAACCTCCCAAGTAGTTAAGACTACAGGCATGTGCCACCATGGCTGGCTAATTTAAAGAAAAAAAAAAGCTTGTAAAAATGAGATCTAAGATATCATTTTACTGCCCAGACTAGTCTTGAACTCCTAGCCTCAAGCAATACTCCCACCTTGGCCTCCCAAAATGTTGGGATGACAGGCATGAGCCATCGCACCTGGTGTGAATATATTTCTGTATGTATTATATGTCCAACAATTTGTTATATACTGTTTATACAACAGATGCATTTATCAGCTGAAACTTTGAATATAATTACAATTTCCCCCCCATCTCCTCATTCTTTATCTCTATGTGGTTAAGAGGTAGTTTAGGGCTGGGCATGGTGGCTTACACCTGTAATCCCAGCACTTTGGGAGGCCAAGGTGGGAGGATTGCTTGAGCCCAGGAGTCCGAGACCAGCCTGGGAAAGACAGCGAGACCCTGTCTCTACAAAAAATAAAAAATAAAAAAATTAGCTGAGTGTGGTGATGCATGCTTGCAGTCCCAGCTACTTTGGAGACTGAGGTGGAAGGATCAGTTGAGCCCCGGAGGTTGAGGTTGCAGTGCGCCATGTTTGTGCCACTGCACTTCAGCCTGTGCAACAGAGAAAGACTGTCTCAAAGAAAAAAAAAATGGGGGTAGTAGAGGAAAAGGAAAAGACCATGACTGATTTGTAGTTGGCCTGGGGAAGG
The DNA here is from genome assembly GCF_029281585.2 of Gorilla gorilla gorilla. Lineage (NCBI taxonomy): Eukaryota > Metazoa > Chordata > Mammalia > Primates > Hominidae > Gorilla > Gorilla gorilla. Next base: position 46,867,756 of record NC_073224.2, on the reverse strand, counting down.
TAATTCTCAGCAAGAAGAAACACATGGAATAAATGACCAGATCAGGTTATTTTGGCAGTGCTTGTAATATGCAACAATATTGTGCAGAAATTAAGAGCACATACTTTTTTAGTCAATTAGACTGTTACTTCCTGGTTGAGAGACTTTGAGCAAGCGCTACTTTGTTTTTCTGAGCTTCCATTTCCTCTTCAGTATTAATGGGTATAATAATATCTATGTGGTGTGGGAGCTAAGTGATGTAACGTATGCCAGGTGTTCAATAAAAATAGCTATTATGGTCAGCTCAGAAATAAAAATTCAGAGCACACCCACAGAAGACTAGGGAGTACACCAGTGGAAGGACTATGGCCAACAGGGATAATGGCCTACAGTTATTCTGGATGTCATTAGTAGGGCTATTGCACTGAAAGGCAAAGTGGAATTTAGGGACCATGGATGTAGAACTAATGAGTATGATGTGAAGCTTTTCTAATATTTTATCCTTGTCTTAGTGCACTGCTGCACACATTTGAAAAACAGATTGTCAAAATCCCTTGTGTCTACGCAGTAGGGTAGTTTTGGATTCATTATTTCTATGGCAAAACATCTTATTTGTAGGTCTTTTATTTACATGCATATTTGCTGGAGAGCTGACAAAGCAGAATGAGGAGACTAGGGAATACTTGGCATTGCCACACTCTCTTTGTTTTTCTTGGAATCATGATACAAATTGCTTAGGAAAAAAGATAAAGATGCTAATTCAAGAATAGTATCTTAATTTGTTGACTGTGGATATGATAACAGCAGGTAGCAGAGCACTCAGGTAATGAGAAAAATCTTTTATCAACAGAGGACATACCTTTACTATGTTTTTTGCAATTACAATTATATAACTCCCAAATATTTCTTTCTTTCTTATCTTCATGGTGTTTTAAATAATTCCTTTTATAAAATGTGCAGGTTGTAATTAAACAAGTTCATGGGCAGAACTTTTCACAATGTCCCTGTTTTAGAGAAAATTATCAGGGAAAAAAACTTATAAAGAGAACTGGAAAGTGGCCTGGCCTGCTAAAGCAGCTGATGTCAGCTTTTGGGAGCTAGCATGTCCTCCATGTGGGAAGATAGGGCAGAGTCCTTTATTAAACAAGGCAACAGGTGTCCCCCTGAAGAGCTACTCCCTCTTCTTCTCCTGGCTGCTAAGTAAATCATGAAGATTAAATCCTAGCATGTCCAGCTGGGGACATACTACATCTGAAAGGGGAGGAAAGAGATTATACCCCCAAAGCAGCTGCAAGAATTAACTAACATGTACTAGCAGGAGCCAGGGTGCTTGATCAAAGAAGCTAGAAAGTAAGATGCAATAAAGCAAGAGTTCATTGACTCAGGGACACTTCTCAGTGGAAGAAGGGGTGGTTCTTAGAAACCTGCAGAAATTGATGGTTCATACTAAGTGAAGTTGAAATGCCTCACTGGCCATGGCAGATGGTGGCAGAAGGGATTTAAATGGTCAAGGAGATGGGCATGTTGGAATATATATATGATGTGAGGCCAGAAGACCCACCAGAAGATTATTTTCCACAGCAGGGCCTAGAAGTCACATCATTTACCAAACTGTCAGGAACGTGCTGATAAAACAAGCACCAACATTGCTGAGAAGATTGGGGTTGGCTTTTCTCTGTAGGCCAGGGCTGACCGTAGGAGATACAGTCACAGAGCTGGGCTCATCAATAGCAATGGGGATAGTGAGGTTCTGAAACAAAAAGGCCAGTTGTTGACCCTTAATCGCCGGAAGCCAGAGCAAAACAATTATGATATTGATTGACAAATTTGTAGAGACAGCCAAGGGGATCTAATCTACAAGGAAGCTGTGGAGACTAGGTGAACGTGGCATCCCTAGGAGCAAGATAAATGGGAAACCAGCAAGAGTGCTGCCTTATAGAATCAAAAGAAAGCAAAAATGGGTGAATAGAAGGCTGAGGCAGTTTCCCCAACAAAAAAGTTGTGATTCCTTGCTAAATTCCTAAGATAACTGGATCTAAGCCAATTTTCAGACTCTAAACCTATTGACTGAAAAGGTGAATAGGTCCCTAGGAAAAATACAAAGATTTCTCTAGACCTCCGCAAAGGGACCTACAGCCATTTACTCAGGTGACTATCCACTGGAGCAAGAAGAATGCCAAGGCCTTTTGAGGACTGTTGGACATGGGAACTAAGTTGATCTAGAAACATAAAGGGTCATATCATAGTCATTCTGTTTCAACGATGGTATATGCAGACCTATTGGAATACATCCAACCTGGAAGAAGCACTGAACAACCAAGAAGGCACTACCTAGCCTTGATCATCAGGTACCCCAAAACTAGTATAATGGGCACATGAACAGAGTGATTGTGGTGTCAGAGATGGAATCTATGCATGAACTCAATAGCATGGAGTCCCACTTACCAGGGCCTTTCTAACTGCCACGTATGAATGTCCGACCTGCCAGCAATGAGACCAATGTTGAGGTCACTTATGGCATTATTCCTTGAGAGACCAACTGGCCACTTGGTTTTAAGTTTTCTATACTGGGTCTTTTCCATCCTGAAAGGGCTAGAGGTCCATTTGCACAGGAAAAGAAACTTACTTCAGGTATGGATTTGCCTTCCTCACCTGCAGAGCCTCAGTTAGCACCACTAATAGGGAGCTTATGGAACAGGTGACTCATAGGCATGAAATCCCTCACAGTATAGCATCTGGCCAGGATATCCACTTCAGAGTGAAAGAGTTGTACAAGAAGACCAATAATCATAGAAGCTACTGGGTGTATCACACCTTCCAGAAGCAGCTGGTCTGACAGAGCGTTGGAATGACTCGTTCAAAGCAGAATTACAGTGTCAGCTTGGAAACATACTTTGCAAGCGTGGGATGACATCCTATCATATGCAGTATATATGTGTACATTGAATCAAGTTTCTATGTATAGCTTGGGATCAAGAGGTGGAAGCATGAGAGCCCCATTTACCATCATTTTCATTGACCCAATGAGGCACTTTGTGCTTCCTGTGCCCACAGTTCTGGGCTCTGCAGCATTTGAGGTCCTAGTCCCCACCAAAAGAGCAGTGGTGCCAGGGTCCCATTGATCTACAAGCTAAAGCCCATCTGCGTACTTTGTACTTCTATGTTCAGAGATCAGCTGAGAGAAGAAGAATCACCATCTTGTCAGTCATAATTGACCTTGGTTATCAAGTGGAGATAAGGCTGCTGTTATACAATAAGGGCAGAAAGTAATATCAACGGAATGCAAAGGATTCTCTTTGAGTGCCTCCTGGTACTCTCTTGACCAGTTGTGATGAGGCATGGAAAAGTGCAGCAACTCTGACTTGATTAAGGGGTCAGGAGCTCAGACTTCGCAGAAATCAGGGTTTGACACCACCAGATAAGCCCTCGAGACAAAAAGAAGTGATAGCTTAGTGTGAATAAAATTAGCATGGTTAGTTGAAGAGGAAGATGATGAGTACCATTGCAACCCTATGAACAACTGTAGAGATTGGTACTGCGGTTAATCCCACTAATCTCCTTCTTCTAAGTTTCCAGGAAAAGAGGCTACTATAAGCCAGGGAGATGTTGAATGATATTCTGAAATGTTCAAGGCAAGAAATGCTCTCTCCTTGCAGAGACTGAGTAAAAGACTGAGCATAATAGGGGGAACTGGGGTTTGGCCATTTAAATACAAGGAGAAATTCTTGTAACAGGCAATCTTTGCCCTGGAGCTTGCTATCAGACTGGCTGAAACCTTCTCAGAGTTGCACCATAGCTCTTTTCACCTCCTTCCTTCCTCTTCTCACTTCACAGGGGTCAGACCTGCATTGCAGCCTGGTGACCTTCTATACCTACTTCTACTCCTTTTTCCCTGTTCTTTCACAGGCATTAGCCTTGGTAAATCTCTTGCACTTCTAACTATATTTTGACATTTGCTTCCAAGACAGCTCAAACTGACATGCCAACTATGAGACTTCCCAGTTTATGCATTTCCATGACTTGAGGAAGTAGATTTCCTTGTTTATTTTTTTAACTTTTTTCTTTTTTAAAAAAATAAAGTTATATGTGAACAAAGCTTAAAAAGTAAAATAGTTCTACAAGGTTTGTCATTTTAAAAAAACAGCATCCTCCTGGCCCTCTCTTACCATTTTCTTTCTCTTAACAGCCAATCCTTTCCCCTTGTTTACCTAATTAATTTGGCTTTTGTCTTCCTACCTCCAATTAACGTGGTTATATTGTTACTACTTAATTTTTCAGTTTTAGACATTATCTATTCCACTGTATAAGAGGATTTAGCTGTCTTTTCTTTCCCCTACTCCTACCACACACATGCACACTTGCCATAGTTCTTATACTCCCCAAAGTCTTTAATCATACTTTGATTAGGTCAACATCCAATGTTTATATTGTGATAACTAAGTGATTGCTATTCAGAGCTAACCCAGGTAGTAAGCTATGATTACATTTCCTTTCATGCAAAATGAAATTAATCATGATGTGTGTGTGTGTGTGTATCTTCTTAGTTTTTTTAATGCACTTATTCAAGCCCCAGTACCTAAATACCCTCTCAAGATGTTCAGGCACATCAAATATTCTATTAATTTCATCTTCATGAAGAAGTCTCTCTCATGGAGCCTCCTGACTTGTCCCTGATAGAACTCACTGACTTCCATTTTTGGTGTCCAGGTGTTTCTCTGGTTCTCCTTACCATCATTCTAGGATTCCAAGAATTTCTATTAGAATATGTTTCTGACAAGAGTACATGTCAGAACTTCTGTTTCCTATAATTTGTGTTTTCTTTTTTCTTTCTTTTGGCTTATTCCCTCATTATGTTGGAAAACATTTACAAATAAATATTTAAGAAAGGGTGCATAGGAGGTAACATGTTTTGAAACCATACATGTCTGACAATGTTCTTATGCTATCCTTCCACTTTATTTATAATTTTGTAGAATATAGAAGTTTAGGTTGGAAATAATTTTCCTGCAGAATTTTAAAAGCATAGCTTTATTGCTTTGTAGCTTGTATTATTGCTGCTTAGAAGTCTACAGCCAATCTGATTCAATTTACTGATCAACTATTATGCACCAGATTGTTCTATATCCAATATATCTGATTTCTGACCTTCTTGCTGTCCCTAGTATTCTAAAAGGTCATGAGAAGTGTCTTAGTGTAGGCCTCTTTTTACTAATTATACTAAGCATTCAGAGTGTCCTTTCAATCTGTAAAATCTGTTCTTCAGATATAGGAAGTTTTCTTAGATTTTTTTTTTTTTTGGTTGTTGATGATTTCTTCTCTAATTTCTTTTTATTTCCTTTGATGATTTCTTCCCTTTTTCTTTCTGAAACTCCTTTTATTGGTATATTGGACCTTCTGTGTCCCCTTATTTTTGCCCCTATTTTCTATATCTTCATCTTCATCATTGTTCAACTTTCTGGGAAATGTCTTCACTTATGTTTTTCAATCCTTCTATTGACATTTTAATTTATCTTATTTTTTATTTTGAAAATCTTTTTTTGTTGTATAAGTGTCCCTTTTTATCTTGTTCTTGTTTCACTGTTGAAATATTTTCTCTTGTCTCAGGCATAAGTCAAGAGAAAAGGCAGCTCTGGGGAGATTAGAGTTAACAGTTTGTGAATCTTATTCTAAACCTTAAACCTCCCAACTATCATGTTCTTTTGGTGTCTTAGTTCAAATGAGAGAAAGAGGTTGACTGGGATTGATTAGTCCCTGTGTGTTAGGTGTTTATTATCCCTTACCCAATCCACTATGGCCAAGGGCTTAGGCATACTACACAAACATGACTTCCAGATATTTTCCATTGATATCTGAGAGAATAATTCTCAGAGAAGAGCATACTTGTCATGGAATAGAAAGATATCCCAAAAAGTATGTTTTTCTAGTTTTTATTCCTAAACTTCTTTAATACATCTTTTTTTTTTTTTTTTTTTTTTTTTTTTTTTTTTTTTCTGAGACGGAGTCTCATTTTGTCGCCCAGGCTGGAGTGCAGTGGCGCGATCTCCGCTCACTGCAAGCTCCACCTCCCGGGTTCACGCCATTCTCCTGCCTCAGCCTCCGTAGTAGCTGGGACTACAGGCGCCTGCCACCACGCCAGGCTGATTTTTTGTATTTTTAGTAGAGACGAGATTTCATCATGTTAGCCAGGATGGTCTCGATCTTCTGACCTGGTGATCCGCCCGCCTCGGCCTCCCAAAGTGCTGCGATTACAGGCGTGAGCCACTGCGCCTGGCCTAATACTTCTTATACTTGAAAATTTTCAGTATGTGTTAGATTCCAGAACTTAAAATTGTATACAGGTGAAAAATACTCTGCATTTAAAATCAGTCTTTATGGAGCGAGTGGTTCTCAAGCTTTGGTTTACACAAGAATCACTTGGAGGAGATGCTTTTTTTGGTGCAAAATACATTTATTTCCAATTAAAATTGTACTTAAAAATAAACATTATTTTGTACAAAAGCTTTAGGTTCACAGCAATACTGAGTAGATGATCCCATCCCCACGCATGCATAGCCTCCTTCATTATCAGCATCCAAAGGGATGCTTTTTAAAAATGTGATTTCTCAGGCCCTACTACACGAGATTTGTATTCGTTTGATGTGGGATGGAATCTGGAAATTTGTGTTTTTTAAAAAATCCAGGTAGTATTAATGCCATATTAAGGACCACCCTTTGAGAAACGGCTATAGAGAAGGTCTTTTTAATGGCATGTTATAAAAGAATAATTTTTTAAAAATCTGGTTTTATTTCAGGAGCCAAGAATATACATGAATGCATTAAGACAGGTATTTAAAAGAAAGACAGGTATTTCCTAACCTGTTGGGGGATATTTTGCTTAACTCACTAGGTTGGATGGCCAACAGAGCAAACTCATCTTGGCAATGGTTATGTAGTTGTTGCCAAAAGTTCTTAGTGAACAATTCAAATTCAGCATTCATATCAATGAAGGCTTTGCAAAATACCATAATTATTATGGCCACCTTGTCACCTGCTGGGCTAATCAGTTCTCCGGGAAAGAACTTTCTTATCTCTCAAAAAAGGGTCATATTTTAAAATTATCTGTATTTCTATGACATTGAACTTAATCTTTTTAGGCAAATGCAAGACATATTATCATGTGACTAAGTAATGGATTCATGGAGGAAAAAATTTAAAAACGTAATGCATTGTTGACTTAGTTTTCAGAATCATTTAACATTCAGTTTCCTTCTTTTCTTAAAAAAATTGTAAAGACAGATCAGTAGAATATTTTCTTCTTGTTCTGCATTCGGATTCCTTTATGTATATATATGTTATTTATATATATTATTTATATATGTTTTATATATGTAATTATTCTTTAAAGAAATTGTAACTTGGATTTGGCTTTTTTTTTAAAGGGAACACTCAAAAGTACTTACCACTATTTGGGTAGTTAAACCATTATTTTGACTTTAACCATGCTTGGCCTTTATTATAACAAATAAAAATATAGTTAATTTGAACTAATTAGCAAATTACATTAATGAAGGATATGTGTGTTAGTAGCAATTTCATTTAGATTATGTACAAGAATACAAAATAAAAAGACCAGAAAGCTGGGCGTGGTGGCTCATACCTGTAATCCCAGCACTTTGGGAGGCAGATCACCTGAGGTGAGGAGTTCAAGACCAACATGGAGAAGCCCCGTCTCTACTAAAAATACAAAAATTAGCCAGGCACAGTGGCAGGCACCTGTAATCCCAGCTACTGGGGAGGCTGAGGCAGGAGAATTGCTTGAACCTGGGAGGCGGAGGTTATGGTAAGCCAAGATTTTGCACTGCTGCACTCCAGCCTGGGTGACAGAGCGAAACTCTGTCTCAGAACAAACAACAACAACAACAACAATATCCAGAAATAATTATCTAATTATATGGCAAGAAGTATGGTGTCATGATCTCGGCTCATTACAACCTCCACCTCCCAGGTTCAAGCAGTTCTCCTGCTTCAGCCTCACAAGTAACTGGGCTTACAGGCACCTGCCACCACACCTGGCTAATTTTTGTATTTTTGGTAGACACGGGGTTTTACCATGTTGGCCAGGCTGGTCTCGAACTCCTGACCTCAAGTGATCTGCCTGCCTCAGCCTCCCAAAGTGCTGGGATTATAGATATGAGCCACTGCACCCAGCCGAGCCCAGTATACTATCTTGGTAAACTGATTTTACGTTCTAGTTTCAAGTAGCAAGTCTATTATGTGTCTGTATCTCATCCTGAAACTTCTCACTAAGGCTTCAATTTTTTATTATCCTCAATAATCTAATTACATTTTTATTTGGATATGCTGTTGTGTCTCAATCATCTCTCATGAGGAATTTCTAATTCCCATATTTTTGTGACTAGCACCATTATTTTGGTCTCCTATGCCTATAACATTAGAACTAACTGCTTCTTATCCTCTACTTAATCCTTTGTCTATTTTGTCACTGTGTATATTAATTATGAGTCTTTTGGCTTCAAGTGACTGAATTTGAAACTCCAGCTACCTTAAGAAAAAAAAGGGATTTATTGGAAGGATCCTGGGTACCTCATATAATTTAGAAAGAAAAAAAAGAGAGAGAGAGAGCTGCAGGAAACTAGAGCAGCTCTACGCACCGCAGGAACTGGAACCAGCAAGGTGGTGCCACCAAAATGCACTCTTTCTGTTTCTACCTGGATGATAGCTATACTTTCTGGGTCTTTTCCACAAGGCTGGGATTCTAGTAGTAGACTTAGGTCACACCCATTCAGCAGCATCTGCATTTAAAAACTCAGTTTGGCCTCTAGTTTAAATTCAGCCAGTCTCAGGGGGCATTCTTAGTGGTCCAACTTGGGTCATGTGCCTATTCCTTAGAATAATCACTATGGGTAGATGGATGCTGTACTAGGTAATTGGCCCAGCCTGGATCATGTGCTACCCCTGGGGCATGTGTATGTGTAAAAGAGAGAGAGGGAGACAGAGACAGAAGACAGAGGCAGAGAGAAAGAATAGGATTGGCAGTTGCATTCGTTCATGTCCTCTAACAAGCAGATGCCAAACAGGATTAAATGTATAAGGATTTTATTAGATATATTTAGACATATACAACCTATATATCCATGTAAAAGGATATATATATAGGGAGGGTGCTGGAAATGGCTGGGAAGCCATCAGACCATGATGCAATCTGACTCTAAGTGAAGGTAAAAGAGAGAATAGTTTGCGTCTAGATTGCTAGGCAGTCTATAGAGGGTTCTGCAAGATTATCAGGTAGTTCCTGAGGCAAAGTTGCTGAAAGGGAGTCTCTTGTCTTCCTGGAATGGAGCTCTCTTGGTGTCCCTATCACACTCAGTTACTGGTGGCAGCAACCTGTATGAGATGTGGCCTCAGTGCATACATGGAGATGGATTTCCAAGTGCAGCAGCTGAGGCCCTTATTCAAGTGTGCTCTTTTTGGTAGGAGTTCTACCAAGGGCATTCTCATGGCTGCACCTCAGTCCCCTCCATAATCATATGGCTGGAGTGGGAGAGGGGCAACTTTTGGAAAATAAAGGATATATTTTTCTGGTCAGATAAGATAATGTCCAGTATACTAAGTATCGTCAAAATTCTTTTAACATGCCTCTCCACCTAACTTCCTTTCCATGCTTACAGCTGCTCTCATTGTCCATGCTTTCACCATCTGATTCTTGGACTACTGTGGCATCTTCTAATTAGTTCCTGCATTTATTCTCTACTTTCTTGAACTAATCCTATACTCCCTCTTATAATTTACTGCCTAGAATGTCACTTCGAACGTATCACTTTCTTGCTAAAATCCTTACAAGATTCTGGGGGTCCTCAGTCTGCCATTCAGCAATAGTAATATGACTCTTACAATTCCTCAGTTCTACTTCTTTACTCTTGAAAATCTCCTCATCTTTCAAGTACATCATGTTCATTTCCATCTCAAGCTTGTCTTAGAATCATTGACTCTTAGGCAGAAAATCTCTATATGAGCATTAATTTCTCTCCACTTTGGCTTCTTGGACCTTTGGGAGATTAGAGGTGAATCACTGAAAATTAAAGCTAAAGTATAAATGAGGAGGAGTGAGGCGAGAGAAACCTAAGGTATGGGCCCTATGACAAAACTAGCATGTGGTCCTTAGGATTTTGAGAGCAGGAGACTGGGATAAAATGAAACCTGCTGGAAAGTTGGACTGTGGGAGAGAGAGGGATAGGGAGACTGGTACAGGTTCCAGGATGGGTCTTTGGCAAGAAGAAAGCCTACCTGGGAAACCATTGGTTTCAACTATCTCAAGTGCTTCCACGAACACAGAGTGGAAAAACCCCCAAAAAACAAACAAACATAAAAAATGCCAAGTAAGGAGGAGGGGAAAGGGCTGGCAGCTTCCCAAATCTGCCATCCACCTAATGCTTTTGTTGAGTCGCCTGTTAGCATAATTCTCTTCCAGTAGACCTTGCATGTAGGCTATGATTACAATCTGGTTTAATGTGGTAAAAAAAAAAAACCCCAATTATTATGCGCACTAAACCAAGAGAGACTATTCATGACAGTGATAATCTCGGCACTGGGGCTTATAACAAGCACAGATCTCTTCCTGTACAGCTGCCACCCACTGGTTTTGGCTCCAGCCATCGTGACCATACTGAATAAGCCTGATCTCTTTTCATCTGGCAGACATTCAAATATTTGAAAACAATTATCATGGAGTCCCTGAGTCATTTCTTTTTCAGACTAAACATTATCAGCTTTTTAGCCTTTTTCACATAGAATATAATTAGAAATATCTTGCCATTGAATTCACTCCAGGTATTTTTTTTTTTTTACCAGGGCAGGGAAGACTGGGATTGCTTCTGTCTTTTTGATAGATAATAGGTATCTAAAATTGCAGTCTAAAACCACATTAATAATTTTAGTAGGCACCCCATATATACAAATTGAACTTACTCTCAATTAAAACTCCAGGTCCATTCTACCTGTGCTGCTTCTGGTCTAGGTTTTCCCTATTCTACTTTCATTCATTTATTGAAGGGCTTTATAGATGATTTCTTATTAATTAAATACATTTTCACTAATGAGGGATCACTGTGGGCTTGGCACTGGGAGTAGGGGAAGATTTAGAACTGCTGCGATCCTCTCCCATTGCTGTGACCCAGGGGAGCTAGAGATGGTAGGAATCCCAGGTCAGGACTAAGGCTGAGGTAAGCCAGGAACCTAGGGTGCAACACTTAAGGAGGCACTCACTGTCAGGTTGGTGCAAGCGCAGCACAAATAGTGTACTATTCTGGACAGAGTTCTTATCCAATCCCCTCTCTGGTTTATTATTTAGAATAAGCTGAGAGCATAGCTCAGGTGAGTCAGTTGCAGGTTTTGGACATTATAACTACAAACCAAAGTTTTACAGTTTATATTCTGCATTTATATTCATTATAGAATACATTTGTACTCTGCACAAAGGACCACACAAGCATATACCGTTATTTAATATACAATGAGGAAAATCGTAGTTGTTATGTGGTATGTCAGGGTGAGAGAATTCAGAATATAAGACTGGGGTTTTTCCTGGAGCCTCCCTGACAGCACTGTAAGGAGGGATAGGAGAAGTATACATAGAAATCCAAATTTTGCCCCCAGTTTGTAAGGTGTTTATGCTCAGGGTCCTCCTGTGGTTTTTGGATCCTTGATGTCATTGTCCAAATTTTTTTTAAAAAAACTATGACCGGCCGGGCGCGGTGGCTCACGCCTGTAATCCCAGCACTTTGGGAGGCCGAGGTGGGCGGATCACGAGGTCAGGAGATCGAGACCACGGTGAAACCCCATCTCTACTAAAAATACAAAAAATTAGCCGGGCGCAGTGGCGGGCGCCTGTAGTCCCAGCTACTCGGGAGGCTGAGGCAGGAGAATGGCGTGAACCCGGGAGGCGGAGCTTGCAGTGAGCCGAGATTGCACCACTGCACTCCAGCCTGGGCGACAGAGCGAGACTCCGTCTCAAAAAAAAAAAAAAAAAAAAAAAAAACTATGACCAGGCTCCAGATTCTCCCATCTGCAGAGATATAGCTCAGCACATTAAATGACTTCCCATTGACAAGCACCAATAGAAAAGCCCTACATAGAAAATTTGGAGAAAATAAAGAACTTCATCTGTGATTATATAACTAAGCCTCAGACATAAAAGGAGGCTAAATCAAAAGGGAATGGCCCCTAAGAGAGAACAGTAAAACCCTTTCCAGGAAAACAAAGAGAATGAGAGCACAGACCAAGGTGGGTTGAATACACACTTCCTCCCTCAGACTGGCTTGCCCTGTCTGGCTCAAACCAATTCTATTTAAGGAATTCTTCATTTAAGCCTCCTCAGTGAAAGGGAACCAGGAAGATGAATGAAACAGAGTTACTAACTTAGGGCTCAGTTTAGGGCCCATTCAATTATGAAGAGACACTCTAAATATAATAAACATAAATGCAAATATCATGAGAATTCTTACCTCTGATGGAAGGTAGGCTTGGGAGGCATCACAGAGGAGAGAAGCCATTCGAACCTTTACTTTCAGAATATATTTTAATATTTTTAATGTCAAAACAAAAATTAATATTTTCCAGTTGAGACTCCTCCATACCCAGCATATTCCCAAGAGGCACACTTATAAGTTTCTGTTTTTAGTTCTTGCGATTATCACCATATGCTAAATAATATAATTCTATCAGCTGGGCACGGTGGCTCACGCCTGTAATCTTAGCACTTTGGGAGGCCGAGGTAGGCGGATCATCTGAGGTCAGGAGTTTGAGACCAGCCTGACCAACATGGTGAAACCCTGTTTCTACTAAAAACACAAAAATTAGCCGGGTGTGGTGTAGCGTGCCTGTAATCCCAGCTACCCAGGAGGCTGAGGCAGGAGAATCGCTGGAACCTGGGATGCAGAGGCTGCAGTGAGCCGAGATCGCACCACTGCACTTCAGCCTGGGTGACAGAGCAAGACTCTGTCTCAGAAAAAAAAAAAAAAAAGAAAGAAAAAGAAAAGAATATAATTCTGGCCAGATGCGGTGGCTCACACCTGTAATCCCAGCACTTTGGGAGGCGAAAGTGGGTGGATTGAGACCATCTTGGCCAACATGGTGAAACCCCATCTCTACTAAAAATACAAAGTTAGCTGGGCTTTGTGGCGTGCCTGTAGTCCCAGCTACTCAGGAGGCTGAGGCAGGAGAATCACTTGGACCTGGGAGGTGGAGGTTGCAGTGAGCCGAGATCGTGCCACTGCACTCCAGCCTGGCGACAGAGGGCGACTCCATCTCAAAAAAAACAAAACAAAACAAACAAAACAAAAAAAAACCCATATGTAAATATATATATATTTCTATCTTCTAAATTTAGACATTTATTGATTCCAGGTTATGAAAGAAGAAGAATTTGGCTCATATATAATCTGTCCTCTGTAACTGTGGGTTCTGCATCCACGGATTCAACTGTGAATTTAAAAATTTGAAAAAAAATACCAATACAACAATAAGAAATAATACAAATTAAAAAAAATACAGTATAATAAATAGCATTTACTTTGAATTCGAAATTATAAGTAATCTAGAGATAACTTAAAATATACAGAAGGATGTGTTTAGGTTATATGCAAATTATCTTCCATTTTATATAAAGAACTTAAGCATTCATGGACTTTGGAATGGGGAGGAGTGTCCTGGAACCAATTTTCCTCCCTTCCTCTTTTTCTGAATGTATATATAGAAGATACAATAGAAGAATATATAGGCCAGGTGTAGTGGCTCATGCCTGTAATCCCAGCACTTTGGGAGGCTGAGGCAGGCGAATCACTTGAGGTCAGGAGTTCGAGACCAGCCTGGCCAACATGGTGAAACCCCGTCTCTACTAAAAATACAAAAATTAGTCCTGTGTGGTGGCACACACCTGTAATTCCAGGTACTCAGGAGGCTGAGGCAGGAGAATTGCTTGAACCGGAAGGTGGAGGTTGCGGTGAGGTGAGATCACACCACTGTACTCCAGCCTGGGCAACAGAGAGAGACTTCATCTCAAAAAAAAAAAAGAATATATATATTATACATATATATGTATGTATATATATGTGTTCTATTGCTCATTTATATTAATCATTTATATTAATTTCAAAATATAATAAAATTTGTCCTTATTTTCCATAAATTTTAAAAAGTAATTTTAATTCTCCCTTATGTAAGTTGGGAGAAATTACCATCCTTGTTCTCCATCCCTCATTCCTCTGCTTTACTTCTCAGCCTCTGATGGCTATATTCTTATTTTGATATTGTCAATATTGATAACATTTATGTTTGGTTCTGTGAAGTATTCTGCGCCTTTCATAATATCTTTGAATTAATAAATAATATCTATATGTTATGATTAAAGAAATATTATTTACTGTGTTTCAAGTTGTATGATTACAATTTTAAATTGGAAAATGTGGTGCTATGTTGCTAAATCAGTGCTGCTCAAAAGAGAATATTCCAAGTGTCAAGGTCAACTAGATTTTCTCTAACAACTTTAACAATGACTCAGACTCAAGCCATACCTAATTTTTTTCATATGTGGGCCATATGGCTTTTCCACCCGAGAGCATCTAACTGCTCTTCTTTCTACTAAGAGAAAAAATGTATGCCTTTTTCATAACAATGAGATCTTTCAGCATTGTAGTATATTAGTTGTTGAATGGCAATTTTCTTTCTGAATATTTTCTTCAGACTTCCCTTTAAATTTGTTGATTTTCAGGTTCATTGTCTTCCTATGATTTCTTTTCATTATACTCATAGGTTAGTTTCATGGTTTCTTGGATCTATAACTTCTTCCTTGGATTATTATTTTGTTGGGCTATATCATCAAGTTAAAAATTAAAAAAATGTGCACAACAGATTTTTTAAAAATTTATGAATGCCTGAAATGCTTTACTCTGTCCTCATTCCTGATTGAGTCAGGCTTGACATAGAATTTGAAGTTCATAATCATTCTTTCTTCAAGACTCCACAGTCATTGCTCCTTTTTTTTTTTTTCAGATGGAGTCTCACTGCAACACCCAGGCTGGAGTGCAATGGCATGATCTTGGCTCACTGCAACCTCTACTTCTGGGGTTCAAGTGATTCCCCTGCCCCAGACTCCCAAGTAGCTGGGACTACAGGCACGCACCACCACATCTGGCTAATTTTTGTATTTTTTATAGAGGCACAGTTTCACCATATTGGCCAGGCTGGTCTTGAACTCTTGACCTCCAGTGATCCGCCGCTTCAGCCTCCCAAAGTGCTGGGACTACAGGCATTAGCCACCGCACCCGGCTGCTTCCTTCTTTTCTAATATCCAGTTTGTCATTGAAATCTCTGATCCCAATTTGAACCTCAGTTTTTCAGAGTTATTTATTTTAATTTTTCTTTTTACCCTTTCTTTTAAAAAATCTCTGCTTTAAGAATCTTCACTATTCTTGATGTTCTAAAATTCCATGGGATGTGTCTCAATGTGGGTTTTCATTCATTCATCTTGCTTGGCTCTTGCAGGGTTCTTTCCATCTAAAGTCCAGGGCCTTTCTTTAGATCAGAGAAATAGTTTTGCATTGTTTCTTTAACTGTTTGCACTCCAGATCCTCTCTTCTTTCCATCTGGAACTCTTATTGGCTAAACTGTAGACTTTCAGAATTGATCTTCAATGAATTTTATTTTTTTCTCCTATTTTCCATTCACCTGTCTTTTGTCTCTTCTAGCTTTTTCTTTTTCCTTTTACAAACAGATTTTTTGAAGCATAATTGACAAACAATAAATTGCATATGTTTTAAGTATATGAATTGATCAGTTTTGACATAGAAATACACTCATGACACCATTACCACAATCAAGATAAGACATCAGTCAGCCCCCAAAACTCCCTTCTGTCCCTTTGTAATCTCTCCCTCCTGCCCCTTCCTAGACCACTTTATCTCTTTCCTCCCAGGCAACCACTGATTTACTGCCTGTCACTATAGATTATGTAGTTTGTATATTTTAGACTTTTATATGAATGGAATCATAGAGTATGTATTCATTTTTCTCCCTGGCTTCTTTTCATTCAGCATAATTATTTTGAGGTTCATCCACGATGTTGTGTGCATCAACAGTTTATTCTTTTTAATTACTGGTTATTACTTCATTATATAGATATGCCACAGTTTGTTTATTCATTCACTTATGATGAACATTTGGGTTGTTTCCAGTTTTTGGCAACTTCAAATAATGCTGCTATGAACACTCAGGTACAAGTCTTTGTATGGACATATGCTTTCTTCCTTTTTTTTTTGAGATGGAATCTTGCTGTGTCGCCCAGGCTGGAGTGCAGTGGCACGAACTTGGCTCACTGCAACCTCCACCTCCTGGGTTCATATGATTCTCCTGCCTCAGCTTCCCGAGTAGCTGGGACTACAGGTGCGTGCCACACACCCAGGTAACTTTTGTATTTTTAGTAGAGACGGGGTTTCACCATGTTGGCCAGGCTGGTCTCGAACTCCTGACCTCAGGTGATCTGCCCACCTCGACCGCCCAAAGTGCTGGGATTACAGGCGTGAGCCACCACGCCTGGCCACGCTTTCTTTACTCTTGGATAAGTGTGTAGAAAAATAACTAGACCATGTGGTAGCTCTATGTTTAACTTTTAATGAGACTAGCTGTCTCCAACTGGAAGACAAGCTGTTGTCCAACTTTTTCATCTTTTCTAATGAGTATTTTGTTTCAACAATCGTATTTTCACAATCAAGTTTCAATAAATCTTTTTTGTTCTTGTATTTCTCTCTTTTTTTTCTTTCAATAGCAGTCTTTGTTTAAAGGCTTGTAATGTCTTATTGAAGCTCTCTGAGTTCCCCTTGGTTTCCTTGGGTTCATTTGTTCAATTGTTCACCTAGGGATTTTTTTTTGAGACAAGGTCTCACTCTGTTGCCCAGGCTGGAGGGCAGTGGCATGATCACGGCTCACTGTAGCCTCTGCCTCCCAGGCTCAAGCCATCCTCCCACCTCAGCCTCCTGAACAGCTGGGACCACAGGCACGTGCCAACACGCCCGGCTAATCTTTTGTATTTCTTGTGATAAAGTCAGGGTTTCACTATGTTGCCCAGGCTGGTCTCAAACTCCTGAGCTCAAGCAATCCACCTGCCTCAGCCTTCCAAAGTGATGGGATTACTGGTGTGAGCCACTGAGCCCAACCTCTCCTAGGTCTTTTACAAATGTCTAAAGATCCTTTATTTAAGGACTTATATTTTAAAATAAAGGACCAGGTTGAATAATACATGTAGTTAGTATATCAAAATATAGAGGGCTTTATGTCAGGGTGCCAACACTAGGAGCCTTACCTCTTTCTAGAAAGATGTTCAATTTATTTACAATTCTCTGATTCTATACTACAAATTTCACTTTTTTCTGGCAGTTATCCATACATTTGGGTTTGAGAAAAATAGGGGAGGCTGGATTGAACTAGCTACCCATTGATAGGCTTTTTTTTTTTTTTTGAGATGGAGTCTCGCTCTGTTGCCCAGGCTGGAGTGCAGTGGCATGATCTCAGTTCACTGCAACCTCCGCCTCCCAGGTTCAAGCGATTCTCCTGCCTCAGCTTCCTGAGTAGCTGGGACTACAGGTGCGTGCCACCATGCCCGGATAATTTTTGTACTTTTAGTAGAGACGGTGTTTCACCATGTTGGCCAGGATGGTCTCAATCTCTTGACCTTGTGATCTGCCCGCCTGGGCCTCCCAAAGTTCTAGGCTTACAGGCATGAGCCACTGCGCCCGGCCCACTGATAGGCTTTTAATTAAGTTCCCTTACTTCTACTCTAGAATCTGCTTTTCCACTTCATTTCTATCCACTTCAAGCCCGAGGTCACTGGTGCTTTATTGGGAAAGACAGCTTTCATCATTGCTCTGGCATTCTTCTATGAGTTCTGGGCTGACATTTCTCTCTATTGATATATCTATTGCAGCTAAAGTTTTCCCTCTAGAAAGTTGTTAAAAGTCTGTGATCAGCTAGTGCACATGCATCTCCCTTTCACCACTATTATCTGAAGATTTAAACAAGAATAAAATGCTCAGGTATGTATTTTGGAAACGCAGTGTATAATATTGATAGAATTGAAGAAGATAAATTTGCACAAGGTAATGATATGTGGAATAAAGGGAAAGACAGTCAAAGTAGGAAGATAATCTAGGAATTTATTGTAAAAATCTGGAAAAGAGATGATGAGGGCATCCATTAGGAAAAGGAGATAAAAGTAGGGTTTTGATTATACACATATGGTGGAATCTACAGATTTGATGACCTTTTGAGAGTGAGGAATACAAATAATTCTAAGTCATTCTAATTTGGACGACTTAGTGGATTGTGGTATCAATAACTTAGGTGGTGAATAAAGGAAGAGGAATCATTTTTTTAAAAAAGACAATGTAGTGAGTTTGATTAAGAAGTAGGTTGAGCGTAACAGGTGGAAATTACCAGTAGGCAACTGAAAGTAATAGTCTGATATTTAAAAGGTTTAGAAATGGATCCCAGTGGAAATGTTATGCAAACATTACAAAGGACAATGTAGTTGTTACATTTTAGATTGAGAGTTTGAAATTTAGTAGCCTCTTGAACAATGGTGAATTCAGTTGGATTAATATTTAACAATATAGACATAAACTCAATCAAGTGTATTTTGGTTGGGTGAGGAGTGTGGGTGGAGAAGAAAACAAACATGGCTTAGCATCTAGCACAGGAGTACATTTCCCCTCTGTAAATTCATAACAATCAGATGCAGTGAACAGAAACTAGTAGAAGTAGCAGGTACCCTAACTGCTTTATCTCATATTTTCTATATCATCTTATCTACTGAAAGCTAAGCAAGGTCGGGTACGGTGGCTCACACCTGTAATCCCAGCACTTTGGGAGGCCGAGGCAGGTGGATCACTTGAGGTCAGGAGTTTGAGACCAGCCTGGCCAACATTGTGAAGCCCCACCTCTACTAAAAATACAAAATTAGCAGAGTGCATGCCTGTAATCCCAGCTGCTTGGGATGCTGAGACAGAAGAATCGCTTGAACCTGGGAGGTGGAGATTGCAGTGAGCCAAGATGATGCCACTGCACTCCAGCCTGGGCAACAGAGGGAGACTCTGTCTCAAACAAACAAACAAACAAACAAAAACTAAGCTAAATATTTATGCATGGAGTTTTAGGAGACAAACTGGATTACTTAAGTACTTATTAGCAAGAGTTTATTTAATCAGGTTTTTTAGTATTTTAAAAATTCAGTATCTTCATGAAATGAAAACTTTGAAACATGAATTGTGCTTGGAGTCTCACAATTTACTTCCAGTCCTTAATATATCATTTACAATTCAAAATTGTACTCTTACAAGTCACTCTATAATTGATTTTATAGTCTATCTTTCTGAATCCTTAAAAAACGTTCCATAATTCCTTTAGTAAATTGCTCCATGTTAAAATAGAAAACACTAATAAACTTTCTGTCAGATTATCGCATGTTATACCACGTTAAACTATTAAGTTTTTTCCCTTTCCTTCATAACAGTAAGTAAATACTTAAGCAAAGAGAAATTCTGTATTAGGAAATGATGATTAGGAAGATGATAATGAGAAATACTATTTTACATAAAGAGTTTTCAATAATCCATTTTTAGCTTCTCTTTATCACAATCGTCAATGGCTATTTTATCCAATTTTTGTGTAGATGTATGCATCAGAGTTTAAGAACTACAATTATAAAGGATACATGACACCAAGCCTGTTACAATTTACTCATTTAACAACAATTTATTGAGCACCTATTTTCATACAAAGAATAATGTTTGACAGCATTGTATTTGAACAGTGTAAGCAATAAAAGCTCTTAGTGACCTTCATAGACTCTCTGGTCTGATCAAGCCCATTATTTTACCTCCTTTTTCTAAATGATGCCCTAATCATCTCTTTTCCAGATTATCCTAAATTATCTTTTGCTTTGACTCTCCTTCCTCTATTCCACACATCATTACCCTGTCCAAATTTGCAATTATATAAACCAAGAAGATTTGAATAATGTTTTTGCAGCAGAAGACCATTTTCTCATCTAACTCAGATTATCAATTTATTTTAGGTGTAAAATTCAATTTCTTTCTTGTATATGTATATTCTTTAGGGCTTCTAAAAGTTGCTTCTGCTTTCTACATGATAGGTGGCTGCATTTACTGGTGGGTGACATATTTATGTCATGTAAAAGGTTTGTGGCACACTTTTTGACCTCTGAGTGAAAGTCATTATATAAATGTCACTTGTCATTATCATGGAAACACTCAGCTGTGAAAAAAGGTTTTAAATATAGTCAAGTACTCCTACCTAGAACGAAATAATAACTTCTTTGTTGTGAATAAGAACACTTAGTTACAGTAGCCTGTATCCTACTAAGCATGTACTTGTTGATCATTTTGTGTTAAATTGGTCTATATGTTTAAAAGTTCTGTTCACTCCTACGAGCTGACAGGCCAGTATCGTGCTGTGTTATTATTCTTTTGAAAAACCTCTGTGTACTGCTCTGTGCAGCTAGCCAATAGCAGTAACTTCAGTGAGCAATAAGAAAATTATAGCAGATTATACAGGAAGAATATTATAGTTACAGAGGAAAAGGAAGTGTAGTTGGCCCTTCTGTCTGAATGAAACACTTAGAAGATACCATGGAAGGAAAGCACAGGATAATAAATTAGTGTCCGTGCTATTTGCTTACTTCTTTCTTTTCTTTGCTAGAGCTTGTGTTACTTCTAAAGCTTTAGGTGGCAGGAAAAAAACTACCATTGGATCTAAGTGAACAAAAATAATTCTAGAATATTTCATGTTAGTTTTCCCCTGTTATAACTGTGCTATCTATAGTAGAGTAAATGACAACTCTTGAGGAAAATATTTGCTGGAGGAAATGGAAGAGAAAACAAAATTATTCTGATTTCTGGTTTTTTTTTTCCATCTCCATCTTTAACTACCTCCACACAGCATGATGGATATATTTCTTAACAGTGTCAGGTCCTTAGATAGAATTGCCAAACATGGGAAAGTGCTGCTATTCTTTTCCCACTATAGACATTACAGTTTATCTCACCAAGTGCTCATTAAATAATCTTCTTTCTTAGTTCCTGGCTGAACACTACCATGCCATTTCTGTAGCTCTAAGTCTATGCTGTTTGATATGGCAGACAATAGCCACAAGCGGCTTTTTAAACTTTAAACTGAATAAAATTAAACAAAACTAAAAATTCAGTTCCTCAGTTGCACTCCCTACGTTTAAAGTGCTCAATAGTCACAGGTGGCTATGGGCCACTGTATTGGACAGCACAAATACAGAGTGTTTTAATAGTTGCGGACAATTCTTTTGGATAGCTCTGCTATAAGGGAACTGCAGGGAAGTACGATGAAAGGCAAGTGCTTGCAAAAGAGTTAGAAGGTAGACATGAGGTGGATGTCTAGACAGTACAGTACCTTTGTAGTTACTACTTAACTCATTTATGCCTGAGGTTGCAATTTTTAGAATTTTTGCAATCAGACCTTGGCGATGACCTTGAGCAGCAGGATATAAACAACTCCCGCATGCTTAGCGTTCCAATAATTGAACACTAGGCATAAGTTAAGTTCTTTCTGTCCAACAACCTCCTTCTAGGAACTATCTTCCTTCTTCCCCAGTTCATCCACATGAGTCTCCTGGACAAATAAGTCTCCTGGACAAATAGTAGCGATGTTAATCTAGGTTATGGAAACTCACATAATCTGGTTATTTACTTAGTAACTATGTAATTGGTGAGGAAAGGATGATTACATTTTTCGGGCTTTCAATATGAAATTCTTTAAAAGTTTGAACAATTGGATTACTCAGAACTAGCCAGAAACCACAACTCAGAACTGTGGTGTCAAGTTCAGATCAATGTCTTGGAGTTCAAGACTGTTTTAAGGGAGGCTGCCTGGGGAAAATGTCATTAAACATTTTACCCGAATCCTCTGGATGTCCATCATAAACTCTCTCATGGAGCTTTCCTAAAGTATAGGCATTTTAATGTTTCCTGAGTAAAACAGTATTTTGTTTGATCCTTCAATAACAATTCTTGCTTGTAGCCAGTTTTCAGCACAGTGCCGGCTCCACAGATACTCACTGAACTAAAGAAAATGGTAAAGGATGAATGTCTATTGAGCATAAAATGCGACTGAGGGAGAGGTTATATAAAAGCAATGGAAGACAGTTTCTGCTCTAGATTTACAGTCCAACCTTACTTACATAAGTGTAAAATATTTTCTTCTTTGTTTCAGTCCCTAATATAGCTATTTTTCTCTAGGAATTAGCATTTCCTCCACAAGAGAGGATCACTAAACTCCCTATTTCTCAATGTTGTTTATGCTGTTGATAGTCCAGGTTCTCAAATTACTAAATGAAGTTGAGAGTTGGGTAAATGGTTGAGCGGTTCAAGTATCTTAAGTAAAAACTAACTGGCCAATTGTTGTGCTCAGGGTTGGCCTGGGACTGTTCACAATGGTCACGGGTTTACAAATTTTTAAAAACCTGCAAGACATGCTTTCCAGGTGCTTTGTCAAAACGTCCGTCTGACCCTTACTTTTGTGTGGCTTCAAATGTGCGTTTGCAATGTGTAGACAAATTCCAACTCTGAGTTCCAAGAGGTAAGCCAAGCTCTGTGTGGCAGCAAGGCTTATCAAGAGCGAGGCTAAGGGGTGAAGTGAGTGCGTGCAAGTGAGTGTGTGTGTGTGTGTGTGTGTGTGTGTGAGAGAGAGAGAGACCACTGCTGTGCTCAGGATTCCTCTCTCCTTTTTGCTTTTTGCCAACTAGCTGTTTCTCCACAGCGGAGATCTGAGACGAGTATGTGGCTGATTCGGGCAAAACAAAACAAAATAAAACCAAACGAAACCAAAACAGACTTCCTATTACCAAATCTGAGAGTCAGTGGGTGGGAATCCTTTTCAACCAAGGAGACCTGTCCATGGTCCTGACCACATCATTTGCCACTCGCCTCCTTCATGGACTCCGTTTGCTCCAAGTACCGGACGGGAGGGCGCCCGGCGCCAGGAAGCTTGGGCCCTGGTCCCTACAGGAGCTCGGCGCGCTTCGGGCGGGTCTCGGGCGCGGGCCCGTGGCTCTCCGGGCCGGGCACCTGTTTCGAATCCAGGCGCGAGGCGCGGTGGGGGCGGTGGGGTGGGGTGGGGTGGGGTGGGGTAGGTTGGGGTGGGGGCGGGGTGGCGTCACGTGCCAGCGGCAGCAGCGGCGGCCCCGGGAAGGTTCCATTTGTTCCGCGGCCCGCACTCGCGGCGCTCGGGGCCCCTCCCTCGCCCCGCCCGCGGCGCCCCTCGCGGCCGCGCAGCCGGGCGACTCCGGGCCGGGCCCCGCCCCTCTCGCTGGCGGACTCAGCGCGTCCTCTGCCAGCCCTCGCGTCTGCTGCCCCCGCCATCCAGTTGGTGCGGTCCATGGCGAGCACATCATGGCGATTGAAGGTAAGTGGAGGCTGACAGCGGGGAGCGAGGACCGGGACCGCCCAGCTGGCGGGGGGCTCGGAGGTGCGCCGGCAGGCCGAGGCGCTGACGGGGCCGCCTCCTGTGGGCTGGAGCCGGCTGAAGACGCGCGGGGGTCCTGGCCGCGTCTCGGGAGGCGGGTGGGCGGAGCGGCGCCGCTGGGACGCCGGGCTCGACTGGCTCGCTCGCCCCGGCCTTCGTGGTTTTACCGGCCTCCCGGCGGCCGCACGCGGGGCAAAGCGGGCTGGCGGGCAGGTACAGCGTCCGGGCCGCCGCCTCCTGCCGGCCGCGCGGAGTGGAGGTCGGGGTGAGGCCCTGCAGACCCCACGGGACAGGCTGGGAGGAGCGAGGGGCCACGGGGGGCTCAGGCTGCCCCTTCTTTTCTTTCCCCGGCCGCGGCAAACCATCCTTCCGCAATACCCACCTTCCTGCCAAACTGAGAGTCCAGTTTTTTGTCCCGTTCCTAACCCTTCCCTGTCCCCGCTCGGGCTGATGCTGGGTTACACTCTCTGTCCGTTCCCCTTCTGTTTGCTGTTGTAGGGGGTCCAGGAAATTTGGGGTTAGGTTAATTTCCTCCTCAAGTGGTTTTGTTCCCCCCCAACACTCAAAACTGTTTTTCTCCATGAAAAGAAGTAAATAACGTCTTTACAACAAGCACACATTCGTAGAATCCTGCAAATACCAGTCTATGAAGTGTTATAATGCCACAATGCTCATATTTCGAAAAACAGCTTAATAAAAATTAAGTTCCTAGATAAGGTAGTTGACACTAAAGTGTATTTTTCTCTTGTTCCAGAAACATGTAACTGGGACCAAGTGTCTATATTTTGCCTTGTTTTTAAGGAAGAGATTGTGAGAATTAATTTCATACGTCTAGGATATTTATGTGAAAGATTACATCTTCCAGGCCCTGTCTCTTAGATTAACTCAAACAGTGAAAGTAATTTGTAAATTTTCCCTGTGTGTGTATATTCATCTGTGCAGCTGTGCAAGGTACCTATAGCTATATCATTATTTCTCTACATTGAAAGTGTGTTCCTAAGTAAAACTTTTTAAAGCTTTTCCCTTCTAAGTGATCGATCACTGGTAGTATGCATCTCTGGGGACTTCTTTTTGTCGGATCATGTGGACTCCAAAGTAGAGTTAGCTGTGTGTTTACATTTAGCTTATTTATTTAAGAGAAGGAGTACCTATTGTATGCAAGACACATTCAGACAGTTTCAAATGTCTACTTGAGTTAAAATGGTGGGGAATAAGATCTACCTATAATCTATGATGTTCCTGTTATCTGCAGCAGTACTTTCAACATTTGTTTCCCTCACTGTCCTTTTACCAAAGGTTAAAAATCAAGAAACCAAACCCACTGATTTATGTTGTGTACTTTATTTTCCCAACTAGTTTGTGGTAGAGTTTCTTGTGAAGCCGTGAAACTCTACCACACTACCACACCACGTGAAAGTAGAAAGGTTTAGGCAGAGCATGAGGAAAATCCTTCAGGCAGATGCCATTCAGATATGATGCTATAACGTAATTTCTTAAAATCTTTTCAGTTTTTTCCGTTTTTTCTTAGTTCTTCCTTTCTTTCTACTGGCAGTTAAGTGTTACTGATTCATTTTCCATGTCACCTGATGGCATTTTGCTCTGCCTACTGCTTAACATGTTTAAAGAATAAGATTTTTTAAATCCTCACATTCTAGAGATTCTTCTGTGTTTGAGATACTCTCATAAATATTTTCATACTAAAGCATTTGCTTAAGGTTTCATAATACAAAGATCAGGAATTATATCTTTTCTAGTTTGGCAAAGAAACTGTAATTAATATTAGCACTTCAGATAAAGATGGTAGTTCGAATTAGCCTAACTGTGCTCCTTATCACATAGTAAAATAGATTCATTATGCACACCCTTCCTAGGCTGTGTTATGAAGTAGAATGAGTTCTGCATGAGACTCTGTACTAAGGACATCTTAATAATTTAGGGGCCCAAAAGGGCGTCTCATCTTTTCAGTGAAGTGTTTCTTAAAACATTCAGTTTCTTCATTCACCTATTAATTCAGTAGACCTTTTTTTTTTGTACAATAGCTGTATACAATGTTCATTGCTAGATTCCATGGGGCCAAAAAGATAAATAAGACTATAACCCTTCTCTCAAAGAGTTCATGTTCTATTCGGAGAGACAGATAATTTTAAACATGCAGTTACAGTGTAGTGTGAATGCTAAGAGATGGATCATCTTTCCTTTGTATAAAAACATTCAATGATGATGGGTCTAACACTGTTTTTTGGCAGTAATTCTTATATTCATAAGGTCTTTGTATTTGGCCGAATATCTGCCATTCAGTAACGTCTGTCTACCCATCCTAGTTTTGCTTTCTGTGGCAATAAATTAAAAGCCCACTATTCTCTCTATATATGATATCCCTTCTGCCATTTGAAGACAGCTCTAGAGTGTTTTCTAGATAAAATATCCACTTCCCTCCTCTGGATGATCTGTAGTTGTATGTTTTAAAATTTGGAATATAGTAGTGGGCCATTTCATTCCAGTTATACTGTTGAATAGCATACATCAAAACTGTTATACCACTCCTTCACTTATGTGTAATCCTATTAATATAGCTTAACATTAGAATAGGTTTTTTTGGAGCTTCATGTTGGCACAGAGCGAGGCTGTAATCAACTAAAACCACAGTCTCTTTTAGCTTGACTACTCCCTTACTTAGCTAACCAATGTTTTGAACTGAACAGATCGTTTATATCTGTTAAGCATACTCTTACTAGCTATGGCCCAGTGTTTTAGCCCTTGAGTCTAGACTTCTAAGTACTAAGGATTGTTTTCATTTTCTTCTCTGTGTAAACCTATTTTATAACACAAAATTATTTCTACTAAGTAATCATTCATTTCCTCCTTTTATCAGTCAGATGTGTAACTATTAATCAAAAAAAGAGACAAATGTAAGATGATAGAGTTACCACATGGAGCTAACATAATTCCAGTCAGCGGTAAAGAAGTTAGGCTATATTAGGCAAAGTTACAATTTTTGAAAGGCATTTTGAAATATTGACAATAGTTACACATCCTTACTGTTGGCCCAGTGATCTGGCAATACCAGGTTGGGAATCATTGTTGTAGCCTAGCCTATGAAGTGATGTAATTGCTATCCAGCATATTAATTCTTCTAGTGTTGGCCTCTGTTAATCTGATAGTGTTGACACTTTTTTGTTGTATTTGAAATTTCCTCCTCTCTTGATTACATATTTCTCAGTCTTGTCTTAATCTACCTGACCTAATGTTCTAGTGGCTTCCATTCTTGACCCTGTTGCCATTGTCTGCTTTATACACATTGCCGTAATTGCACGCATTGAACAATTTAGTAATCACTTATTTACAAATTTGTTTTTCCTGTCCGACTGTAAATTTCTAGAGGTTAATGTCTTATTCATTTTTGTACCCCTTAGGTTTTGTATAGTACCTGAATACAGTTGTCCCTTGGTAACCGTGGGGAAGATTGGTTCCAGGTCCCCTGGAGATACTAAAATTTAAGAATGCTCAAGTTCTTTATATCATATGGCATAATATTTGCATATAACTTATGCACATCCTCCCATATACTTTAAATCATCTCCAGTCTACTTGTAATACCTACTATAATGTAAATGCTATGTAAATAGTTCTTTAGGGAATAATGACAAGAAAAAAAGTCTGTACATGTTCAGTACGCATACAACCACTGTAGGCCTAACTACGTTTTCCATGCACGGTTAGTTAAATCCATAGATGCTGAACCTGTGGATATGGGGGGCCAATTGTATTTTGTATGAACTCAAGCCAAGTTTCTATGCATTGTTTCGTGGAATTCTGAACATCGTCATCATAAATTATGCCATTGTCCAGAAGCGTATTTCTAACACAGAATTTTCCTGACTTATATTTCCAAATAGTAGCTACATACTTTCACATGGATGTCCTCGGCAATCCAAAATGTTAAGCTTAGGATATTCAGAATGTCCCAAAGTTGTCATCACAGCCACCAAATCCAGCCTCCATGCAAATTTAACCCCCCCCCCCCCACTCTGTGCAGATTTACCATCTGAGAGGCATTTTTAAGTAACCAGGAATCTGAGTTAAAAAACTGGACACCAACCTTGTATTATAGTTCACCTCCCACATCTGTTGATAACTAAGTCCTGCCAAGTCTACAATTCAAATCAATTTGTGCTGCTTGGTGTCTTCACTTTAGTTTATGTCCTTATCGCTCATTAAGAGACTTGCATTAATTTTCAAAGTAGTCTCATTTCCAGTGTTAAGTTTCCTTCCAATTCATTTTCCAAGTTAGTGCTAGTTATCTTCATATTAAAAAATGCAAATCTGAGTTTCTTAAAACCTCGAGATAAGGCTGGTCCTTAATGATCTAACTTCCTTCCTTCATCCAGTCCACATTTTTCTTTCTCTTCCATAAGAGTATCAGAAGACTCTGCAAACTGTTTTGCCAAAGTAAAAAATAAACACTTGTTACGTTGCTATATTAACTTTACTTAACTTCTCTGGGTAACATTTTTTAAAAATGTAGAATAAGGTTAAACTAGTGAGAATCTATGCATGTGTATGTATATGTGTGTGTGTATATATAGTGCATTTACTTTTATTAATAATGTACCTTATAGTTTGCTACATACATATATTGTATTTTTAAAATAATGAGAAGAATACTGAGATGTTCTTTAAGGTTTCTTTTGGCTCTAAGGTTTCTAAGGCAAAATTTAGACTTTCAAAAGCCATTTGAAATATTCAGTTAAAAAACCCAATAGATTTACTTTTGAATAATTTACAGTTTATTCAAGGTTACTTTTCTAACCGACTACACAAAATTAGAAACACTTAGGGAACATTAGAGACACAGTGGTATTTTATTTTTTGTTGTTTTAAGGTTGTATTAGAATGCAGCAGTGCACTTTGGTAGGCCGAGGCGGGCAGATCAGTTGAAGTCAGGAGTTTTGAGACCAGCCTGGCCAACATGATGAAACCTTGTCTCTACTAAAAATACAAAACTTAGCTGGGTGTAGTGGCGCACACCTGTAGTCCCAGCTGCTGGGGAGGCTGAGGCAGGAGAATCACCTAAACCCGGGAGACTGAGGTTGCAGTGAGCCAAGATCGTGCCACTGCACTTCAGCCTGGGCAACAGAGCGAGATTCAATCTCAAAAAAAAAAAAAAAAGAGAGAGAGAATGCAGCAGTGCATGCCAATGGGGAAAGCAGAGAGAACCATATACTGGCTTAATTTATACAATTTGTTATTTGTTGAGTAATACTATTTGCATTATCAGTTTATTTGAAAATATTATGTTCGTACATAGTATGTGTGTGGTAGTATAATAGATTGTTTTCATGAATTTTATTTCCATTTAGCTGACTTTATTCTTTTATTCTTTTCCTCTGAATCCTAGTCGATTACTACCTAATATGAAAGTGCTTACATATGAATAATGTAAGAATGAACAAACTACTATATATAAAACATTTCACGCTTTTGAGTAAAATGATTATATGCACATTTTGTATGTATATATAGTAATAGCTAAATTGGAACCTATCAAATTAGAAGCCTTGATTTACCATTTTTTTAGAAGGGGGAAATAGTGACAACTCAGGAAGCTGTTATTAGGAGTTTATGAACAAATTTCTAAGAGCCACACATGTATTCAGAACAATTTCTTATTTTCACATTTTTAGGACTATGTTAGAATTGGTATTCAAGATATTATTTTGAGTCATCATGAGATAGAAGTTTTAATGAATATTAAATTATCTTCAGTATTCTGAACTTAATGCCGTAATGCATATTAGTAGCTTTAAAAAATGATCTGGTGCAGAAGTAAAAAAAAAGGTTTTGTTTTATTGTCATTGACTAGAAAATTCACTTCAGTAGAATTTTTTGTGAGCACATACTTAAGGTTTTATTGTGTTACGTTAATGAGCATCTAGCAGTCAAAAACATAATTGACTAAATGAGTTAAAGAGTAGCTCAAAAGTTGGAAAAATGGATTAATTTGTGAACAGTAATTTAATTTTATAAGATAAAATTTATACCTCTTAGAAAAGACTATTGAATAAATTCATAGGAACTTATGTGGATCAAATGAGATACCATATTTAGCATGCTTTGTAAATTATAAAGTGCTCTGAGATATCGTTGTGAATAAGATCTAGTTTATTTTATGTGATGCTGGAGGGGTAGTATGTGTTTCAAAGTGTAGGCTGCTATTTAGTAGAAATATCATAGATGAAATGAGTTTGTAGAATTATAGAAAGGACTTGACTTTTTCAGACTATTTTAATTCTACAGTAATTGCATAGCAACAGCAAAAAGTAAAGGAATTCCAATTTGGGAGGATAACTCCCAGAGGGTTGGAGGCCTGAAGTTTTTTTTTTTTTTCCTCTCTTTTTTAAAGAAAAAATTCAAAAAAGAGGACAGGTTAAGAAATATGAGAAAGTTAAACATTTATTTTGGAATATTTACATGGGAGAATGCTTGAAATTCAATGATAACTGTAGAAGAGAAGAAAACATCTCCAGAGCCTGAATTTCTTTGAATTTTATATTCTACTTGGTGAAGAATGCAAAGGGAATTAACTTTTTTTGGGTGCTTGCCATGGGCCAGGCAACATATATTCATTTTCTCGATCATGAATAGCACTGCTTCTCCCTCTCTTGTCTGCAGCAGACATCTGTTTTATTAAGACATCTTTTTTCCTGCCAGTTGTGGACTTGGTTTCAGAATCCTTGGCAACACTACCCTCCACCCCCACTCCAGCAGCTACTCCCAATCCATCAGAATTAGTATACAAGATGAAAGCTATTTTCTGTCCTGAGGTTATTATTACTATTTTATAAATTACTTTAGCTATTATTTTTACTTACTCCAAAGGTTAAGTAACAAGCACAGGTTTGCAAAGACAGTACTAGGTGATGCTGACTTTAGAATTGAAGTCTGACTCAATTCAGAAGCAATGATCTTTATGTAACACTGTGTTTTAAATTGGTGACCAAAATTGGTATTACTCCTTGAATGGTCTAATTAGGGACAAAACTAAAAGATGTCTAGAGGTTAGTGACAATGGTCTAAGTGGATTAAATTGGTTGGGGGGAGTTGCATTAGTAGTTTCATGCTTATGATGTACAGTGTAGGTATCTGCATAAGGATTAGCTATAAAAGAGTTTATAAATGTAAGCTAGGTGATCATTTAAAGGCTCTGACTAATGCATGTGCTTTGGGGAAGAATCTTTAGATGAGATGGAATTTAAGACATTTCTAAAGTAGCCTTTCAGTGTTTGACCAAGAAGAAATAAGTAGAACCTGTAAATTGTGGTGATTTAGGCTAATGGTCAGAATAAACATGGTAGACAAAAAAACACAGTTGATTTTGAAAAGGACTCTTAGATCCATTTTAAGGGAACTAAATTTTGGGGTTTAATTCCATTTTTGTGTACAGGCATACCTCCTTGCACTTCATTTTGTTGTAAATTCACAAATTTGCATTTTTTACAAATTGAAAGTTTGTGGCAACTCTGTTGAATGAATCTATTGGCACAATTTTTTCAACAGCATGTGCTCACCTTGTGTCTCTGTGTCACGTTTTGGTAATTCTTGTAATATTTGAAGCTTTTTCATTATTATTATATTTGTTATGATGATCTGTGATCAGTGATCTTTGATGCTACTATTGTAATTGTTTTGGGCGCTACGAGCCATGCCAATATAAGATGGCAAACTTAGTTGATAAATGTTGTGTGTGTTCTGATTGTTCCACCAATCAGTTATTCCCTCAGTCTCTCTTCCTTTCCTTAGGCTTCCCTATTCCCTGAGACACAACAATTAATAACCCTACAAATGTTCAATGAAAGGAAGAGTCACATTCCTCTCACTTTAAATCAAAAGCTAGAAATGATTAATCCTAGTGAGGAAGGCATGTTAAAAGCTGAGACTGGCCAAAAGCTAGGCCTTTTGTGCCAGTAGGTGAAGTTGTGAATGCAAAGGAAAAGTTCTTGAAGGAAATTAACAGCGCTACCTGCTGTAGTGAACACATGAGTGACAGGAAGGCTTAACAGCCTTTTTGCTGATATGGAGAAGTTTGAGTGGTCTGGATGGCAGATCAAACCAGCCACCACATTCTCTAAAGCCAAAGCCTAATCCAGAGTAAGTCCCTCACTCTCTTCAATTCTGTGAATGCTGAGAGAAGTGAAGAAGCTGCAGAAGAAAAATTGGAGGCCAGCAGAGGTTAGTTCATAAGGTTTAGAAAGAAGCTATCTCCATAACATAAAAGTGTGAGGTGAAGCAGCAAGTGCTGATAGAGAAGCTGTAGCAGGTTATCCATAAGATCTAGCTGAGATCATTGATGAAGGTGGCTACACTAAGCAACAGATTTTCGTTGTAGGTGAAACAGCCTGTTAGAAGAGGATGCCATCTAAGAGTTTCATAGCTAGAGGGGAGAAGTCAATGCCTGGCTTCAAAGCTTCAAAGGACAGGCTGACTCTCTTGTTAGGGGCTGATGCATCTGGTGACTTTAAGTGGAAGCCAGTGCCCATTGACGATTCTGAAAATCCTTGGGTTCTTAAGGATACTAAATGTGCTCTGTGTGTGCTCTACAAATGGAAAACAAAGCCTAAAATTTTGGGATTTTAAATGACAGAACATCAGTTTACAGCATGGTTCATTGAATATTTTGAGTCTGCTGTTGAGTCCTACTCAGAAAAAAGATTCCTTTCAAAATGTTACTGCTCATTGGCAAGGCATCTGCTCACCCAGGAGCTCTGATGGAGACGTACAAGGAGATGAAGGTTGTTTTCATGCCTGCTAATACAACATTTATTCTGCAGCTCATGGATCAAGGATTAATTAAGACTTTCAAGCTTTATTATTTAGGAAATATATTGTGTAAGGCTGTAGCTGCCATAGATAGTGATTCCTTTGATGGACCTGGCAAAGTAAATTGAAAACTTTCTGGAAAGGATTAATCCTTCTAGATGCCATTAAGAACATTTGTGATTCATTAGAGGAGGCCAAAATATCAACATTAATAGGAGTTTGGGAGAAGTTGATTCCAACTATCATGGATGACTTTGAAAGGCTCAAGACTTAAGTGGGGGAAGTCACTACAGGTGAGGTGGAACTAGCAAGAGAACTAGAATTAGAAGTGGAGCCTGAATATGTGACTACATTGCTGAAATCTCATGATAAAACTTGAACAGATGAGGAGTTGCTTATATGGATGAACAAAGTGGTTTCTTGAGATGAAATATACTACTGGTGAAGCTGCTATGAACACTGTTGAAATGACAAAGGGTTTAGAATATTATATACACTTAGTTGATAAAGAAACTGTAGGGTTTGAGAGGACTGACTCCAGTTTTTAAAGTTCTACTGTGGGTAAAATGCTATCAAACAGCATTGCATGCTACAGAGAAATCTTCCATGAAAGAAAGAATCCATCAGTGTGGTAAACTTCATTGTCTAATTTTAAGAAATTGCCACAGCCACTCCAGCCTTCATCAACCATCATCCTAATGGGTTCACAATCATCAAGAACATCAAGGCGAGACCCTTCGCCAGCAAAAAGATAGGACTTGCTGAAGGCCTAGACAGTCAATAATTTTTTTAGCAATAAATTATTTTTAAATTAAGATCATACATTTTTAAAGACACAATGATATTGCACACTTAATAGACTGCAGTCTAGTGTAAACATAACTTTTGTATGCACTGGGAAACCAAAAAGTTTATGTGACTTGTTTTATTGCGATATACACTTTATTGCAGTGGTTGGGAGTCAAACCCATCGATATCTCTGAGGTATGCCTGTACCTGGATGTATTTTGATGGGGCTGCCATGTAACTACATATTTTCCTTCTGTAAACATGTGTAAACATGTACATATGTTGTAATGATCCTCTTGTGTATTTTTTTAAAATCCCAGTTTCCAGTTACAGTCACACTTATGTGTATATTCATACACAAACACACATGCACACAATCACAGCACGTGTGTGTGCCCACACACATCTATTTTCTCTTACACCCCTTATGCCAATTGTAGAGGATTATGCCAGTTTACATTTTGCTCCTACATGGGTTTGCCTGAGGGAAAAGATGGTAACTTTGACTAAGCTTGTCACTTTCTCTCTGTTTCTCCTTTCCATGTTGCTGAGATGATTATTTCAAAAGCAATGCTAGTATTATCTCCACAAGTATAGTTTTTATGCAGTTCTATTTAAATTACCTTAAAGGATTGGAAAACAATTTCATAACTTTCATTTTTTCATAAAAATGAGGAAAAATCAATATTTACTTTCCAAAATACATTAAATATAATGTTCTATTTTTTTTTCTGACAATTAACTAGTGACCTGGAGCAACTTTAACTTTTGGGCGTCTCCATTTATCTATAAAATTATGAACTAGACAAATGTAGTTCTGAGTTCTAGTGTCTTCTGTTCTGTCATTCTAATATGGTGTCCCAGTCTTCATTTTCTTGAATTAAATTTGATGTGTGGAAAATTGTATTTATACAGGAGTTCATTTTAGGGGTGATTATTTATTTTAGTGGAAGATTAGTCTCTTTCCAAAGATACTGGCTAAGTGACCAAGTAAGCATTCCCTCTTGTGCATTACACTGTTAAAAGCAGTACACCACTTTTTGGATAACCACCACATCTAAGTCAAGGTATGTCTGCAGTGTCTTTCTTGCCTCCTGATTACAAATTTAACATTTCTTTTGGAAACTTTTCAGATTTACTTTTCAAGACAAAATAGACATAAAATTTGTACAAAGTTCAACATATCTCTAACTGAAAAAGTATTTAAGCCTTTGACTTCCCAACAGACATATACATTAAAAAATTTACATTTAACCTGGAGAATGCATGTTTTTTTCCTTACACTCCTCCCAGTCTTAGGAAGGATTGGGGATAAAAGGAACACTAGGCTGGGCGTGGTGGCTCATGCCTGTAATCCTAGCACTATGGGAGGCCGAGGCGGGCGGATCATGAGGTCAAGAGATCGAGACCATCCTGGGCAACATAGTGAAACCCCGTCTCTACTAAAGATACAAAAATTCGCTGGGCCTGGTGGCGTGTGCCTGTAGTCCCAGCTACTCGGGAGGCTGAGGCAGGAGAATTGCTTGAACCCGGGAGGCAGAGGTTGCAGTGAGCTGAGATTGTGCCACTGCACTCCAGCCTGGCGACAGAGTGAGACTCCGTCTCAAAAAAAAAAAAAAAAAACACTCAATTTCTGTTTCCAATAATGTAATAAATTTATATGACTTTTTTATATTTCTTCTTTTGTGTTTTTAAAAGCAGGATTTTCTTGAATTTTATTTTATTGTCTGGAATGTATCCTTAGTATTCCTGTTCATTTTCATAAGAATAGTGATTGCTTTTGAGTTCCACATGTACATCAGTGAAGTCTTATTTGTTGGTTAGAATTTAGGGGACAAATACCAAGAAAGGTCATGCATAGTCTTATTTGCTTGTTTGACTTTTGTGGGTACTTGGACAAATTTGGCAGCTAATTGCTGTAAATTTGAAATATAGTGATTATTCGAGTAACTTAAAAAATTTAAGAGGTTCTTTTATATAATATAGATAAATTGAATGCTTTTAAAAGTGGGAATTGGCTTTCATTGTCATTCTGCAGTTTTGATAAACGTCTTAGAATGTAGTAGTTTTTATTGTTACTGTACGTACTAAGCCTTGTAAAAATAATGCTGTTACAGTTAAGATTAGGTGTGTGTGGTAAAACCTAATCAATTTATATTAAATACGGGGGAGAGTTTAGTTCTAATTACAGGCTTTAAAAAGTACAGCCTTTTTACATGAATTAACTATGTAACTCAAATTAAGTTACGTGTGTAACTTCTAGAGAATAAGCCTTAATATGTATGGAGAATATTTCTAAGTTACCTATGAAAACATCATAGGCCTCAATATATTAATACATTATAGTTATGTTGTTTGTATTACATGACCCTTCTAATGTCTCAAAAATAGCTTTTTGTCATAATTTGATAAATATCCAGTCATTGGACTAGTATCTCCCCAATTGGAAAGAACTGTAGTACGTAGGTGTACTTCATTCTAGCCTTTCAGCAAGTGATCTGTGGGTAATACTCCAATTAGCACTCTATTTTTTACACTGGGGTTTTGCTGAATAATTCATTTATAACCATAGCTTTAAGTTAGGTGTTTCTTCTTGCAAAGCCTATCTTCCTGATAATCAGTGGTTATTCTGTATTTTTAATAAGAAAGAAGCAATGCCATTGTTACAACCAAGTCAGAATGAAGATCTAACCTACTTTGGTGATAGAAATACTATTTTCTAGTTTTTTTTAGCTTGCTTCTCAGATGACCTACTTTTTTTAGTGGATATCATGGTTTTTTACTTCTCATGTTATTTCTGTAGGATATTTCTGTTTCTTATAACCAAGCTGTTTATAATAAGCTTCTATGCTAAACTGAAATGACTATTTAATATTTTCATTATGGAAAGTTTAAAAGTAATTCACAACATAATTATAAGGTCATACATATATGGAACACTACAAAATTTTATTCAGCTTACATTAAAGTAATGACATGATTCTGAGTGAAAGAAATATGTCTACATGGTAGTAACTAATAGAGAAAATTACTCTTATAATAAATTAGAATATTCAAAGTATGTATTTATGGGGTACAATGTGATGTTTTGATATATGTATACATTGTGAAATGATTAAATCAAGCCAATTAACCTATCAGTCACTTCACCTTTTTTGTGATGAGAACATTTAAGGTCTATTCTTTTAGCAATTTTGAAATATACAACACATTATTAATAACTGTAGTCACCATGCTGTGCAGTAGATCTCTAAAACTCCTCATCTATCTGAAACTTTGTACCCTTTGCAGTATCTCCCCTTTTCCTATCCTGCCCCTCTCCATTCCCTTCTTCTCTCCCACCTCTGGTAACCACCATTCTACTCTACATCTGTGAATCTGACTTTTGTAGATTCCACATACAAGTGAGATCATGCAGTATCTGTCCTTCTGTGTCTGCTTTCTTTCACTTAGCATAATGTCCTCCGGGTTCATGCATGTTGTTGCACATGACAGAATTTCCTTCTTTTTTTAGA
Source organism: Gorilla gorilla gorilla (assembly GCF_029281585.2). Classification (NCBI taxonomy): domain Eukaryota; kingdom Metazoa; phylum Chordata; class Mammalia; order Primates; family Hominidae; genus Gorilla; species Gorilla gorilla. Next base: position 46,831,100 of record NC_073224.2, on the reverse strand, counting down.
CCGCATAGTATTCCACCGCATATACTTACCACATTTTCTTTATCCATTTCCACCATGTGCCATTATCTTTTAAAGTTAAACATGCACTTGCCCCATAAACCCAGCTGTTCTCCTCGGAATACATTTAGAAGAAAGGCACGCACAGCACATATGTGGGAAACAGAGACATATGTTATATAAAAAGGTTCATAGCAAAATTAGTCACAGCAAACCCAAATCAATCCAAATGTTTATGAACAATAGAATTGAAATTTATGCATATGTACGCATGAATATATGTCTATATATGTATATTTATACACAATGGAATTCTATATGGAAATGAAAAGGAATGAGCCACAACTACAAGTAATAAAATAGTTTGATCTTACCAACCTAATATTGAAAGAAGTAGGACTCAAAAATGCCCACTTAACAATTCCACTTGTATAAATTTTTTAAGCAGACAAAACCAAGCTGTAATGATAGCACTCAGGAGATTAGGTACTTCTGGGGCACAAAGTAGTGCCTAGGAAGATGAGTAAAAGACTCCTGGAATGCCAGCAAAGTTCTGGTTCTTGCCTTGGTTTTTAGCAACTGGGGTGCTTACTTTGTGACAATTACATGAAAGTTTTATATATTTGTGCACTTTTCTGTATTTTTGGTTTTTGGCCCAATAAGTAGAGATTTTTAAAAAAAGAAACATTACAAAAGACTCTTTCCAAAAAAGAATAATCAAAATATTTTTTAAAGTTGTTTGTTTTTATCATACTATTAAATTTGTTTTACAAATTTATAATAGTGGGTTGTTGGAGAATATATAATATGAGCATATATGATAAAATATAAATAGTAACTTTACAGGATTGACCTTTCAATAACTTAACCTGTGTATGTTAAGGCTCAGATACAAAAGTGGGTCCTCTCTTACAGTCTTTCCTTCTAGACGATGTGAAGAGATGCTTGGGAAATATTGATGTGATTTCTGCTGTTGAGAAGCTTGCCATTCAAAATCACATACTTGAATGAAGTGTCTTCATTCCGAGACTTCCTAAGACCTAATTTCTGGGTTGTTCCAGAAAATTCTGATATTAGGCTATCATATTCATTTAGTTAAGTATAAAGAGAAGAGTTAGGGAAACTTTTTCTGAGGTCACTTTTAGGTGCTAATTTAAAATGATTCTTTGTAACAGTGAGATTTGTGCTACTTTCTATGTTTTTAACTTCCCATAAACTTTTTTTAATAGGTGGAGAGAGAACCTGTGGAGTACATGAACTTATCTGTATTAGAAAAGGTAAGTCATTGCTCTGCATGGCTATTTAAATACTAAATGAATACTTTCAAAGTGTATAATAGATTTTAGTAGGATGGTGGATAATTTGTATTTATAAAGTGTAAATTTTAGTAAATATTAACATTTGTCTTACGGACTTAAGCATTAGTAAAGTGCATATTACTTATTATGTGATTATTGAGAGTTGTTGCTTTATATTTAGTTTTGATGGGCTAATAAAGCCTGGTTTCTAGCATATTGGTTGTTAGACATGGTGAAGAGGCAAAGAATGGAGGGTTTGATTTTTGTTCCCTTTCAGACTCTGGAATCTGAGTGCATGCTGATCTCCCATTGACTTCTGTTCTATTACTGTACCCCATCAGAGAGATGTGAGGAGTTGGTTGAAATTCAAATCGGGAACATATCCAAAGACCACAACATCCTTTGACACCAACAACTGTCTATGCTTCCTTAGAAGGAGCCACCTGACAACTGGGTGGTTCAACAAAGTGGCCCCAGGAAAGGTAATTCAGTTACTAGGTGGGAGGCAAGGAATCAGGTATTCTCTAGATTTGGAAGAATCAGGAGAACCTTGGGAGTCCCCACAACTCCTTATAAGTAATCACAAATCTATGAAATCATATGAAGGAAAGATATTCCTGGGGAGGTCAGGGGAAGAAATCCTCATAAATTTACTACTCTTGTCTCTTTTTAAACTTGGGGCACTTTCTTTTCTTGCATCTCTCTTCAGACTCTGTTTGGCCCTCCTGAGTCTAGCCAACTAACAGCACTCCTCCCATCCCTAATATTTCACTTTAAGGAAGTTTGGAGCAGTGTCATTATTTGTGATACCTGGGTATGAGAGGCATGGCAGGAAAATATTAGCATATTTTCAGTAAGTCTTTAACAGCTCTGAAAAGCCTCAGCTTCTTTAGACTTGAAAAAATTTTTAATCCTTTTTAGGTGAATTTATGTGACTATTGTTGATATGGTCATACTAGTTTATCTGTGAGTCATTGCATACAATTGCTGTTCATTTAAAATCTTCTTCCTTTATTACAGTATAGTTTTTCCATATACCTTTTCTCTAGTACCACAAAGGAGGAAATTGAAGTCAGTTTCATGAAATCTCAAATTTAGGATTGTGATTCTCATGCTATAACTATTGTTGATTTGTGCTTCTTACCTAAAATGGAGGTAGGGGATAGACAAATTTACGCATTGTTTTATTTCTCTACATAAACATTTGTAGTTTTCTGCTGTATACATAAATCCAGAATTACTAAAAATGTTTAAAATAATTTTATAGTTATTATCCAGTCCCACTAAAACTTTTTAAAACTTTTAATTTGCTGGGATAGCCAAAGACACAGTAAAGCTTAGTTGGAGTCAAAAGCTATTAAAGGTGTGGTCCGGTGAAAAGAGAATCAAAACAAGAGTAGAGACAGCTAGAAGTAAGAAAATGAAAATGTTTAGGGGGTCTTTTGTGGCTACAAAGGGAACAGAAGGCTACAATGGAGAAAATTAGATAAGGATAGAGGATGGTGTGAATATATCTTTTTTTTTCATGGCTTTTTTATTGTTGTTGTTCTTTATTGCTGTTTCTATTCCTATCCGGGTAGTTCTCAAAGTATGCTTTGCCCAGATTTCTCTATATTAGTGTAGCTTTTTTGCTGTCTTCCATTTATCTATAGAATTTTAATTCTGCATTTAAAAATTTATTCACACCATAGGCATGACGTGGAAAAGTATCTGAATCTCTGTTTAGCCTCTCAGCATGCAGTACAGTGAATATTTCATAAGTATTTGAATATTTTTTGAATTAATGCTCTGAGCTAAAGCTTTTTGCATTTTATCTTAGACTTCCATAGAGTAGATCATATGAAAGTTATGTAGAGTAATTATAATTAGTATCAATGATTATTCTAATGAAATGACATCTCTGACATCACAACCTCCTTTTTTCTTTCTCTTTTTTTTTTTTTTTTTTTTTCAAAGACAGATTCTCACTGTCTCCCAGGCTGGAATGCAGTGGTACGATCTTGGCCCACCACAACCTCTGCCTCCTGGGTTCAAGCTATTCTCATGCCTCAGCCTCCCAAGTAGCTGGAATTACAGGCGCACACCACCATGCCCGGCTAATTTTTCTATTTTTAGTAGAGATAGGGTTTCACCATGTTGGCCAGGCTGGTCTCGAATTCGTGGCCTCAAGTGATCTGTCCACCTCGGCCTCCCCAAATTCCGGGATTACCACCATGAGCCACCGCACTCGGCTAGACATCACAACTTCTTTTTACCTCTTTGATTGTTTCTGTCTCTTTTGCTAGCCTCTCTCCCCTGTCAGACCTCTGATTATATCATGTACCAGGGGTTTGGTCCTGGGCTTACTTCGTTTTTCCATCTTTTACTCTGTTTGATTTTATCTAGTTCTGTTGTTTTAAATGCCACACAAATTTATAAATCCAGTTCTTGGCTGTCTGAGCTCCCTCATCTTTTATCAAATGAGTTACTTGATATTTCTGTCTGGATGTCTGTTAGAATAACAACTTGACACGTTTAAAATGCAAGTCTTGATTTTCTTACCTGAGCCTATACCTTCCTCAGTTTTCTCCCTCTCAGCTAATAAATAGCACTGTCTACCCAGTTACACAACTCCTAACTTAAGAATCATCCTGTATTTCCCCATTATTATTGTCCACATTTAATTTATTAGTAAGTTCAATCAGTTCTACCTGCAAAGTATATTTTTTAATTTATCCTCTTTTTTTTCATCCTGCTGCTGTCATTGTAGTCTAGTTCTCTGTGTTTTTTGCCTAGATCACTGTCATAGTTTTCTAACTGGTTTCCCTACTTGGCATTTTTATCTCCTTTTTCACTAAGTATTAGTGATTTTCAAAAATGTAAATCAGGCCAACCACTTTGCTTGTTGAAATTTTTCTATGGATTCTCATTATACCTCAAATAAAAGTATCTTACCCTGATCTACAAAGACATTATAGTATCAACTCGGAGTCCAAAATGTCATCTGAATATCATCAGTTCAAAAGTCTCATTATCTAAATCACTTACATTATGTATGGGTGAGACTCTGGGTGTAATCCATTGTGGTTCAAAATTCCTTTCTATCTGTGGACCTGTGAAAATAGAAACCAAGTTACCCTCCTATGCATTTCTTCAAATCTCATTTCACTAAGTTGTGTTTCAATTTTGGTTAAGTCAGTTTTCAGAACTTACATTTTTATGATCAATATTGTTTGCAGTAAAGCCATATTATATCATAATTATATTTCCTTTTTTATATAGTTTTCATCTTAAAATATCCCTTCTTTCAGATTGTAAGCACCCATCTTAACTCCTCATTAACCATGGTTCAGAATCCACTCTGATTTCTCTGTCATTCTTATTTTTCTTCTGCTACCACCCTTCCCCCTATATTGAAGTATACGTCTCCTATATCATATATCCCTAGAAAAGATTTTTCTGCTTCCCTAGGAAATAATTAGTCAACATATTATATTACTCAAGGTACTGTTAGCTGCTGCACTGAACAAACCCCAAACAAATAATGACTCAAACAGGATAGAGGTTTGTTTCTCTCTTTTGTGAAGTTTAAATCAGGTATTTCTAGTTGCCATAGAACACTCCTTCAGCAGTGATTTAGGGATCCAGGCTCCTAGCTTGTGGCTCTGGCATCTTCAGCACATGGCTTTGGAGGTTACTATGTTCATCTTCATTAAGCAGGGAGTGTGGGGGAAAAAAAGGGGAAAGGAAGATTGTGTGTAGGAGATTTTTATGGGATAGGCCTGGAAGGAAAGTACATTCCTTAAGATTACCATGTCAATAATTCAGTCACAGGGCTACATCTATAGTAACTTCAAAACAGGCTAGGAAGTGTTAGTGAGTCAGTGAGCCCGAGAAGTACAGCAACCTATAGTCTGCCATTTATCAATTAATCTACCCTCATATGAAGTGCTTTCCTTGCCATAGTCTTACATGCTCTATATATGCTAATGGTGACCATCTGGATAAATTTCTTCTAGAGGTAGGTATATAACTTAAAGGTGTGACTTCAGTGAGAAAATTTAAGGCTAGGTAGAAGGGGAGATTCATATGGAAAGATGTAATAGGGTTGTTTTGTTTTGTTTTGTTTTGTTTTGGAGGGGAAGGGGTTGTGAATCCTCTGATTTTGTGATTGTCTTTTGTCTCTTAGGCCCCTACACCCTTTTTTTTTTCATTTCCCCTTCACCACCCGATTGCTGAAGGGCCTTTTCCCTTCTGCCTTTTTTTCTTCTGCAGAAGCTATGTACAAAGACTGCCTAACTACTCTGTTAAGTTATGCTTGAAACTAACTTATGCTGACTGAGTTATGCTGAAAGTAACTCACATGTACTTTCAGAGTTCCTTCCCTGTAGGCTGTGCTGTCATCTACCCAGTTTTGTTATTGCCGTTGTTAGTATTTTCAGATTTAACATGGACTTTCCTTTCTAACTTTAGCCCCCATTGCTGTCTTCTCTCTTCTGTCTCTCTGGTAGCTTTTCTCTTCCTTTGTTTACACCAAAGCCTTTCCCTTTTGTTTGGGTGGGGTGGGAGCACGAGAGATTGCACCTTATGATTTGGTAAGTTTTCTGTTTTTACTCGTGTTTATTTTGAGATATTAGCATTCTGTGTATTCATATTATTCTGAGGATATAGTTTTTATGTGGCTTTACTTTTTTTTCTTTTTTTTTGAGACAGTCTCGCTCTTGTCACCCAGGCTGGAGTGCAATGACATGATCTCGGCTCGCTGCAATCTCCACCTCCTGGGTTCAGGCGATTCTCCTGCCTCAGCCTCCCAAGTAGCTGGGATTACAGGCATGCACCACCATGCCCGCCTAATTTTTGTATTTTTAGTAGAGACTGGGTTTCACCATGTTGGCCGGGCTTGTCTTGAACTCCCTACTTCAGGTGATCCACCCACCTCAGCCTCCCAAAGTGCTGGGATTACAGGCGTGAACCACCCCGCCCAGCCTGTAGATTTTTTCCTTCTTGTTTTGTAGATTTACTTTTTCCTTCTTGTTGTATCCAGTTTTGGGGAGGTAAAACTGGGAGACATGGAGTTAGGCAGATTCCATTTTTTTCAGATACTCAGAAATGTCTATGGTATGTTCATGAACAAAAATTTTAATGTTAATTTAGTCTAACTTCTTAATATTTTTTCTTTTCATTCTCTTCTCTTTCTCCCCCTCCTTCCTTCTTTCTCTCTTTCTAGTGCTTTTTGAGATGTTTTGGGGAAATCCTTCCTTAACCCTAAGATCATAGCAATTCTGTTACTTTAAGAGGTTTAGTCTTGCTTTTTATATTTATGTTATTAATCCATCTGAAATTGATTTTTTATATGGTTAAGAACCTAATTTCATTTTTTTAATGGTTAAGTAGTAGTTCCAGCACAATTTACTAAGTATTCCAACCATTTCCCACTGAAATGCAGTGCCACCTCTGCTACCTCTGTCGAGTTTTTATCAAGTTGGTCTGTTTCTGTTCCATTAATCAATTTACCTATTCCCTAACAGTGTCACTATCTTAATTATTGAAGTGTTGTGATTCTTGTTATCTATTAGGACAAATTCTTCTTATTTTTCTTCTTCAGTAATGTTATAGCTATTTCTGGGCCTTTGATTTTCCATATAAAGTTTAGAATCAGCTTGTCAAGTTCCTTAAAAAAAAAAAAAGCCTTTTTGGAATTTTAATAGGAATTACATTGAATCTCTAGATCTATGTGGAGACGATATCTTTAAAATACTGAGATTTCTTATTCTTGAACATGGTGTATCTTTTCATTTGTTTAATGCCTTTCAATAAGGTTTTGAAAATTCCTCTATAATGATCTTGCTTTTTTTAGATTTATGTTTAGATACCTTATATTTTTTGTTGCTATACTAAATGAAATTTGTTAAGGGAAATGCAATTAACTTTTCTAAATCAGTGTTATATGTAGCTATGTTGCTAAACTATTTAACTATTTCCATAGATATTTTGGGTTTTCTCAGTAGACAGTTATATCATCTTCAAATAAGTTTCTTAATCTTTTCTAGTTATACTTTTTATTTCTTTGGCAGCTTCCTCGGGAAAATAAACAAAATAGAACTAAAAGGATACTCTATAATCCTCTTCCAACTGCTTGACTAAGCATGATCTTATAAATGGACAATAACAAGTGTTGGCGAGGATGTGGAGGAATTGGAACTCCCATCTATTGCTGGGAATGTAAAATGGTACAGCAACTTTAGGAAACAATTACAAAGTTCCTAAAAAAAAAATAGAGTTACCATATAACCCAGCAATTAATACTGCTAGGCCTGTACCCAAGAAAATTGAAAACATATGTTTATACAAAAATTTGTAGATGAATATTCACAGCAAGATTATTCTTTTTTTAAATTTTTTATTATTATTTTTTTGAGGCAGAGTCTCACTCTGTCATCCAGGCTGGAGTGCAGTGGCGTGATCTCAGCTCACTGCAACCTCCGCCTCCTGGGTTCAAGTGATTCTCATGCCTCAGCCTCCTGCGTAGGTGGGACTACAGGTGTGTGCCACCACACCCAGCTAATTTTTTGTATTTTTAGTAGAGATGGGGTTTCACCACATTGGCCAGGCTGGTCTCAAACTCCTGAGCTCAGGCAATCCACCCGCCTTGGCCTCCCAAAGTGTTGGGATTACAGGCGTGAGCCACCACACCCGGACTGGCAACGTTATTCTTGATAGCCAAAAGGGAAACAACCTAAATATCCATCAACTGATGAATGAATTAAATAAAATGTGGCATATTGACACAGTGGAATATTATTCATCCATTTATATTATTCAGAATAAATGAATTATTGATACAAGCTACAACATTGGTGAACCTTGCCAACAGAGAAAGAAACCAGACATAAACATTGTTTCACTCGCAAACAGTGAAAGAAACCAGACACAAAAGGCCACATATCATGTATATAGGATTTCATTCATATGAAATGTGTAGAATAGACAAATCTATAGAGACAGAACATAGATTAGTAGTTGCCAGGGCTAGGGGAGGGGAGAATAGGGAGTTACTACTAATAGGTATGGGTTTTTCTGGGGAGTGATGAAAATATTCTGAAATTAGATAGTGGTTGCACAACTCTATGAATATATTACAGAACACTGAATTATGCACTTTGGTGAATGTTGTGGCATATGTGTTTTATCTCAATAAAAAAAAGTCTGCTTACATAGTGTGTTTTATTCTTAACCAGCCCTCTTTTTATGCAAAAGTTTCCATTACCTGAAATTCTATTCCTTTGATATTTATTACTTTAGATTTTTTTATGTCTTTATGAACCTAAATTAAAATAATTATATGCCTGAGACAGGTGAATGTATATACTAATATATGTTAATATGTCCAAGTCATATTAACCTGGAGGGTGGTTTGTAGTTTTATGGCACAGGACTCTCTATTGTCCTGGCCTGTTAGTATTTTTATATACTAAATCTATCTTTATGGCATTACTTTATTGGGTATTCACAAATCAACATGTAATATCCCAGTATGAATGACAATCTGTTTTTGGAAATTGTAGAAAAAAGTCTCTGTAGTGGTTAGAGAATAGGAGATGATCAGTGGTTAACTTTGTTTTTTCAATTTAGGAAAAATAAATATATGCCTTTTTTTAAACATTGAAAATAAAAATGACTTTACTGAATCCATTGGGAAGATGTATAGAATGTTTAAATTTATTACCTTCCATGTTTTTCCTTGACTAGAAGGAAGTCACTTATTTAAACCACTAAAATATAAATATCTGAGCATACTTGAGAAATACTAGCAAAAAACAGCTTTCCAATCTTTTCTCCCATTTGAATCAAAGATTGTCTTGAAGCTAGGTTGGCCACCTGTGGTTTTTTGAATTCTGCTCATCACTAGTCTAGGTGGCCTTTCAAATATGATCCGAAATAATAACTTAAACCTCATCAATTAACATCTTAAAGTGAGTAGTTGTAACTCATCTGAGAGCAAAGGCTTGTATGACTGTTGACATAGGATGTGCATGGTAGTGGTAGGTTTACAAATTATGGGGCTACAATAGATATCCTATATCTGTTCAATTCTGATAGTTTCTTATCCTAATACATAACTGTATTAGAATAATACACTTATAAGAGAGTACAAGGTGTGAGAGATGAAAATTTGGAGACAACAGGTAGATTACTGTTACTAGAGCTAGGGGAGAGGCTGAACTTGGTGCTGCTTTTCCAAACTTATGGCAGTTAAGGGAATGTTTCTGCATGTGCTGTTCTTTTCCTTTGAGTTGGCTGATGTCACTTTATGGACAAATGGAAATCCAGTTAGGTGTTTATATTTTACTGTCTACACCCTCGGATTCTCCCTTTTTGCTGGGTAGACAGATTTGTTCTTTCTTTCTCTTCCCCCTCAAGTGCATCGTGGGCTCTTCCTTCTTTTGGTAGTGTTTCAGTTATTTCTTTTGGTAACATAGTAGAAAAGTGTCTGAAATGTAGGTGACAATTTTTCATGTAGAATTTGTGAAGGTGTAGAACTATATTCTGACTTTTTGGGGGCTGGGATAGGTACAGATTTCTTGCTTAGTGACCAAACTTGACTTTCAAGGCTTTTATAGTTCTAATTGTCCAGAGTAGAAGAACAATAAAGTAACTTTTCTTTTTTCTAGTATTTATTAGAGCTAGTATTTAGTAGAAAGAGTACATGATTATGAAATAAGGAGATACGGATTAAATTTCCCAATATGCTTCATCCAGGCTGGGTAACTAAAGTCATTAAATTCTTTGAGTCTCAGTTTCCCCCTCTGTAAAATGGTGACATTATTAAGGCTTATCTGTACTAATCTCACAAGACTTCTCTGAGGATCAAGTGAAATAAAGTGTATGAAACCCTTTGTAGTCAGTAAACTGGTATGTACATATTATTATTATCTTACTGAAGAAGGTAGGGTCAGTCTTGGAACTTGTAGACTCTTACTAGAGATGAATCAGATGTATTTTTTTTTTGTATGAATTCTGGAAGGCATGACCTGATTGTTTCTATTGTTTATTCTTTCAGTGGTTTGACACTCAGGACTTTGAATGTATGAGACCTACCTACTGAGTTACTAATGTTAGCCTTCTAAAATGTTTCTATAATTCATTTAAATAATGGCGTATGTCTGTAGGAAACAGTTTGCTGATCTCTGAACAAGGAAGTGGCTCCTAGTATGAAAAATTCTGATCATGAATCTTTGGGTGTTGGCATATAAGCAGACCTCCATCTTCAATTTCTATGCAAATCCAGTAAAATAATTTTTCTCCTATTGTTAGATCAACATGCAAATTCTAAAATGAGAAATTCTAAAAATTATGTAAAAATTATAATTGTCTTACTTTTCTTTCTTTCTTGTGACTAAACAGTACGTAATGAATAAAGTGCTCTTTTTCTCAGTGTATAATTTAGTTTTAATTATTTTAAAAAATATTGTCATAATATGATTCTCTTATTTATGCCGTTTTCGTTTTTTTTGGTTCTTAGCGTAGATATCTTTTTTTTTTTTTTTTATATAGCTCAGTGACTTCTAGACACTACTGTTAAGGGATATTCTTGAATTGAGGAGACCAATAGATTTTTGTAACTGCCTTGTTGGGGTACATTGTAAGCTTTTTTTTTTTCTTTAACCTGGCTCAAGAAATTTCAATTAGGTTGTGAATTTATAGAGCCTCGGTAGTAGCAGAGAATAGGGCTTTAGCTACTATGATTAACATGACAGTTTCATTTACAATTTAGTAGAAGGTGGAGATCATGGAGCTATATTTTCTTTGATTCATTCTCAGCTTCTTTGAACTTCTTAATGAGAGGTTTATGTGCACCCAGAGGGAGGGTGCCTACCGCATTGACTCATGCTTGTTATTTTTAATTTTATATTCCAAATTCAGGCTGCCATAAATTAACATATACACTAAGAGTAAAGCAGACCCCCAGTCTTTGAAGGGGAATGAAGTTCAAGAGTTAAAGGGAAAGATTATATTATGGAGGTCATAGGAGTACAAGAATCTAGAGTAATCCAAATAAAAATGGAGAGCAAATGGGTGATGAAGACTATGAGAGCCCATCCTGTACCTAAGTTCTGCTTTACTCTGAAAAAGCCATCTAAAAGTGTCATTTTCTTCTTCCCTTATTTCTTCCTCTAATGGCTGCATGAGTTGGAGTTTTGCAAGTGTAAAACTAAGGTGTTTACAGAATGATGTCTGTGAACCAACTTCAGAAATTTAAAGCCTGTTTCAGTTTTTCCTAACCCGTCTGCATTATTCAGTTGAGTTATGGACTTAATAAATCACATTGAAATGGAACAGAAGTTCATTTATTGCTACCGGAACAGAAAGGCTAGAATGTTGTTTATCTGCCTGGCCCTTGGTTCAAGGGAGGTGATCTAGGCATTCTTTTACTCTGAATAGACATTGCAGTTGAGATGCCCAGGGTGTGTGTAAAAAAGAAAATCTTTTTTTATTCTTGAGAGAAGAGGAATAGAGATGGATTGCTGAGATGGTCCTGACAGAATTGGTGTCATACATACCATCCACTATAGTTTCTTTGGTAAGGGTCCAGGTATTATACAAAATGTCCCATTGCCAATTTAGTTTAGATTTCTCTCTCCTAAGGTCTTTTCCGTTGGAAGGAGGGTAGGGAAGAGGGAAATTTTCTTGTTTTATCGACCTATTTCATTCTAAGACTTAGGCAGAGGAATGGGATATATGCTAAGTAATTTTGGCTTATGTATTTGTTTTACCTAAATGAATTATATATGTAAAAATATGTATGGCTGGGATCTTTTGATCAATAAAATTAATTTTCTGGTTATTTATTCTGGCCTGTCATCATTTTCATGAGGAGAAAAAATATCTACAGAGGACAGTTTTCATACATCAACTGAAATATGACTCATCTTTTCTACATTTCAACCCCAGAAGTTAGGTAAACACAAACAAACCTTTAAGAAATATATCTACAAAATGAGAGTGATGAATCTGATGAAATGACAGATTTGGTGATGATTTCCTCAAATAATTGGTTGTTCACATCAGTGCATCTCTGATTACTGTAAAATATGGGCTTCTTTAAACATGTACGTGTTTACATCCACTTGTAATTTATTTCAGTCAGAGGTGTGAGGGAAGGATCCAGCTTTATATTAATCTCTAACTGATCAGCCAGCTATACAATACCAGTTATTGGATAATTCATTTTCCCTGACAATTTGCAATACTACTGTTTTCATATGCTAAGTTGTTATACACGCTTGGGTCAGTGATATGGTTTGGCTCTGTGTCCCCACCTGAATCTCATCTTGAATTGTAATCCTCATTATCCCCACATGTCAAGGGAGGGACCAGGTGGGAGGTGATTGGATCATGGGGGCAGGTTCCCCCATGCTGTTCTCGTGTTAGTGAGTGAGTTCTCACAAGGTCTCATGGTTTGATAAGAGTTCGGCAGTTCCTCTTCTCTCCCACCTGCCGCTGTGTAAGATGTGCCTGCTTCCCCTTCTGCAATGAATGTAAGTTTCCTGAGGCCTTCCCAGCCGTGTAGCACTGTGAGTCAATTAAACTTCCTTTCTTTATAAATTATCCAGTCTTGGGCAGTTCTTTATAGCAGTGTGAAAATGGATTAATACAGTCAGTTTCTGTAGTTAAGATTTTTTTCTTTCTATTCATCTATATGTGTTTTCTGGAACCACTATTACACTGCTTTTATTATTGAGGCTTTTGTTGCCTAGTAGAAAAGGGTTTCTTGCATTAGTGTTCATTTTAAACATTTTCTGGTTATTCCCTTATGTTTATTTTTCGATGAACTTTGGAATAAAGTATCCTGTCCAACAATTTATATTCCAAAATAATCCTTTTTCCCAGAAAGAACCTAATGCAATTGAGTTTCCTTGTGCTCTCTCCCTGTCATGAGGGGTCACACAGAGCACACTTCCTCAGCAATGAAAATGCAGCAGCATGTATACCATCTTCCTGCGTAGGAAAGTCCATTAGAGACTCAGAGCCCAAGGTTTTCATGGAGGGCTTGCCATGTAAGCACCCTCTGCCTAGCTTGCAAAAAAAATGCAGATTTCCAAAAGGAATATACGAGTTCAGCATAAACCATAGTATTTATACAAACAGTCTAGGCACAATAAACTACTTTTATCAATTAATGTTGACTGGGACCACTCTGAGGGTCAAGTTCCCAGATGCCAGCCAAGGGCCAACCTTATAAGCAGGCTTTTCTAAGGATAGCAGTCTCAGGTCTGCTATGTTCACTTTTTTTCTGTACAGAAGGTCAGTGCCAAAGAAGGGCATGTTTTGACGAAGGCTATTTTAAAATAAAATTTTAGATTCAAGAGGTACATGTTCATGTTTGTTACATGGATATATTAATATACTGTGTGATGCTGAAATCTGGGCTTCTGTTGGATCCATCACCCAAAGAGTAAACAGAATACTCAATAGTTATTCAACCCTTTTCCCCCTCCCTCTCTCTTCTCTTTTAGAGTCCCCGTGTCTATTGTTTCCATCTTTATGTCTGTGTGTACTCAGTGAGAAGAAGTGATATTTGATTTTCTATTTCTCCATTAATTCACTTAGGATGATGGCCTCCAGCTACATCTATATTGTTGCAAAGGACATGATTTCATTTCTTTTGTAGCTGCGTAGTATTCCATGACATATATGTACCACGTTTTCTTTATCCAGTCAATCGTTGATGGGCACCTAGTTGATGCCATGTCTTTGCTATTGTGAATAGCACTGGGATAAACATATAAGTGCGTGTATCTTTTTGGTAGAACAGTTTGTTTTCCTTTGGGCATATACCCAGTAATGAGATTGCTGGGTTGAATGGTAGTTCTATTTTTAGTTCTTTGAGAAATCTCCAGACTGCTTTCCACAGGGACTGAACTAATTTACAGTCCCATCAACAGTCCGTAAGCATTCCCTAAGGAAGACATTTTGAGTTAGTTTTTATATATGATGTGAGATACATATCAAAGTTCACCTGATATGGATATCTAATTGTTTCAGCCTCATTTTTTGAAAAAAAGTATCCTTTCTCTGAAATGCCTTTGTCCTTTTGTATCAAATCAATAGATTATATATTTATCGGTTTATTTTTGAACTTTTTTTTTTTTTTAGATAGGGTATTTCTCTGTGGCCAGGCTAGAGTACAGTGGCGCCATCTTGGCTCACTGCAACCTCCGCCTCCTGGGTTCAAACGATTCTTCTGCCTCAGCCTCCCAAGTAGCTGGGACTACAGGTGCATGCCCACCACACCCAGCTAATTTTGGTATTTTTAGTAGAGACGGGTTTTCACCATCTTGGCCAGGGTGGTCTCGATCGCTTGATCTCGTGATCCGCCTGCCTTAGCCTCGCAAAGTGCTGAGATTACAGGCATGAGCCACCGCGCCCGTTCTATTTTTGAACTTTATCCTGTTCCATTGATCTGTTTGTCTGCCTTGTTGCCAATACCAACGTGTCTTTATTACTATAGCTTTATAACCATTCTTGAAGTGCAAGTCTATAAATTTTATTTGTTTTCAGATTCATTCGCTCTTCCAGACCCTTTGCACGTCTGTGTGAATTTTGGCTTCAGTTTATCAATTTCTACAAAATAGCCTGGTGAAATTTTGGATGGGACTGTGTTAGAAAAAAACACCTGTAGATAAGCTGGATAAAATGGACATTTATTTTAATATTATTGAGTCTACAGATCCATGAACCTAGTGTATATTTCTATTTAGTTCTTCTTTAATTTTCTTTAGATATATTTTGTAATTTTCAGTGTATAAGTCTTAAACATTTGATCAGATATATCCCTAAGCATTTCATATTTTTTAATGTTGTAAATAGAAATTTTAAATTTACATTTTTAGTGGTTCATTGATATTATATAGAAATACAGTTATGTTTTATACATTCTTTGTATGCTGCAACCTTGCTAAATGCACTCGTTAGTTCTAGTAGCTTATTTTGTAGATTCTAAAGAAATATTTACGTAGATGACCGTGTCTATGAATAATGAAAGTTTTACTTCTTCCTTTCCAATCTGGATGCCTTTTCTTTCTTTTTCCTGCCTTATTTCACTGACTAGAACTTCTAGTACAATGTTGAATAGAAGTAGTGAGAATGAATATCTTTGCTGGTGGTCTCAAGGGAAAGCATTTAGGGTGATCTCAAGGGAAGAGCATTCAGTCTTGTCAGTAAGTATGATGCTAGATGTTTTTGCCTGGGTGAGGAACTTCCTTTTTATTCCTAGTTTTCTGAAAATTTAGAAGGAGTGATTGTTGGATTTTCCCAAGAAAATGCTTTTTCTGTATCTACTGATATCATATGATTTTAAAACTTTTTTTAGTTTGTTTACATGATGAATCACATGTTAAACCAACCTTACATTTATGAGATAAATTCCACTTGTTCATGATGGATTATCCTTTTACTATATTGTTGGATTGGATTTGCTAAAAATTTGTTAAGACTTTTCGTGTGTCAGTAGGGATGCTGGTTTATTTTGTTTTCTTTTCATGCCTCTTTCTAGTTTTAGTATCAGGATGATACTGGCCTGAGAGAATGAATTGGGAAGTATTCCCTCCTCTTGAATTTTGTGAGAGAGTTTGTATATAGTTGGTATTATTTCTTTCTTAAATGTTTGGTACAGTTCACTAGAGAAGCCACCTAGGCCTTGGTGGCATAAACCTTCTTTATGGGAAGGTTTTTAACTGCAGACTTAATTTTTTAAAAAATATATAGGCCTCTTTAGGTTATCTATTCTTGAGTGAGCTTTTATTATTTCTGACTTTCAGGGAATTTGTTCATTTCATCTAAGTTGTTGGATTTATTTGTCTGAAGTTGTTAATCTTTTTTATCCTATTAATATCTGTAGACTCGAATGAAGATAATCTATTTCATTTCTGATATTGATAATTTCTGTCATCTCTATTTTTTCACTGATCATTATAGGTAAAGGTTTATTGGTTTTCTTGGTGTTAAAGAGTTAGGTTTTTGTTTCATTGATTTTGCCTATTGTGTATCTGCTTTCTAGTTAATTGATTTCTGTTCTGATCTTTATTATTTCCTCTCTTCTGCTAACTTAGGGTTTTATTAGCTCTTCTTTTTCTGGTTTAAGATGTTTTTCAACTCTTATCAAGTAGCACATATCATGTAATGCCCACTCTAGAATTCTGAAATTAAATTCATAGAAAACATTACCTGCTCCTACACTAAAGTTTTTTAAAAAATCAGTATATTGAACTAACTATAATATAACTGAGGAATAAAAGGAAAGGAATTTATAATGCAGTGTTAGCTATTTCAGTATGTAAACAATCAGGTGAGACTGTACTATGGCAAGAAACAGTAACACAATCAGGTGCTTATATCTATGCATAAGTTCACTGGGACTGTGACAGAATGTAGCCTCATCTTAGGTCATTGACTGAGACCTTGTTTTCTAAAATAGACATTGAGTGCTATGCATAGTCCTATACTGACATATCACTATTGACCAGAGTTCATAGTTTTACATTAGGGGTCACTCTTGGTGTTCTACAGTATAAGGGTTTTAACAAATGTGTAATGACATGTATCCACCATTATAGTATCATATGGAGTAGTTCCATACTCCATATGGATAGTACTCCATATGGAGTAGTATCATATGGAGTAGTTTCATATAGTAGATACTATATGATATTATAGTATCATATGGAGTAGTTTCATATGGAGTAGTTTCATCATATGGAGTAGTTTCATCATATCATATGGAGTATGCTCCACATATTCATCCCTTTCCCACCTCCACCTAACCCTTGGCAGCCACTGAATTTTGTACTGTCTCCATAGTTTTTTTTTTTTCTTTTCCAGAATGTCATATAGTTGGAAACATACAGTATGTAGGCTTTTCAGATTGGGTTCTTTTACTTAGTAATATGGATTTAAGATTCCTTCATGTCTTTTCATGGTTTAGTAGCTCATTTCTTTCTTTCTTTTTTTAATAATTTAAACATTTATTGTAGATTCAAGGGGTACATGTGCAGGTTTGTTAAATGGGTATTTCGTGTGATGGTGAGGTTTAGGGTACCATTGATGCCACCACCCAGGTAGTGAACATAGTATCCAATAGGTAGCTTTTCAACCATTGCCTCCCTTTCTTCCTCCCCACTCTTATAGTCCCCAGTGTCTTTTGTTCTCATCTTTATGTCCCTATGTACCCAGTGTTTAGCTCCCACTTATAAGTGAGAATATGTGGTATTTGGTTTTCTGTTTCTGTGTTAGTTCACTTAGGATAAGGGCCTCTAGCTGCATCCATGTTGCTGTAGAGGACGTGATTGCATTATTTTTTATGGCTGTGTAGTATTCCATGGCGTTTATGGACACATTTTCTTTATTCAATCCACTGTTGATGGGCACCTAGGTTGATTCCATGTCTTTGCTATTGTGAATAATGCTGTGGTGAACATATGTGTGCATATGCCTTTTTTGGGAGAATGATTTATTTTCTTTTGGAGATACCTGGTAATGGGATTGCTGCATCGAATGGTAGCTCTGTTTCAAGTTATCTGAGAAATCTCAGAGTTGCTTTCCATGGTGGCTAAACTAATTTACACTACCATCCACAGTGTATAAGTGTTCCCCTTTTTCTGCAGCCTCACCAGCATCTGCTAATTTTTTACTTTTTAATAATAGCTGTTCTGACTAGTGTGAAATGGTATCTCATTGTGGGTTGTTTTTTCTTTCTTTTTTTTTTTTTTTTGAGATGGAGTCTTGCTCTGTTGCCCAGGCTGGAGTGCAGTGGCGTGATCTCGGCTCACTGCAACCTCCGCCTCCTGGGTTCAAGTGATTCTCCTTCCTCAGCCACCCAAGTAGCTGGGACTACAGGCGTGTGCCACCACACCAGGCTAATTTTTTGTATTTTTAGTGTAGACGGGGTTTCACCGTGTTAGCCAGGATGGTCTTGATCTCCTGATCCACCCGTCTTGGCCTCCCAAAGTACTGGGATTACAGGCGTGAGCCACCGTGCCTGGCCCTCATTGTGGTTCTCATTTTCATTTCTCTGATGATTAGTGATATTGACCATTTTTTCATGTTTGTTGACTGCTTGTATGTCTTCTTTTGAGAAGTGTCTGTTTATGTCTTTGCTCACTTTTTAATTGGGTTGTTTTCCGTTTGTTGAATTGTTTATTCCTTATAGATTCTGGATGTTAGATGTTTGTCAGATACATAGTTTGCAAATATGCAAATATTTTCTCCCATTCTGCAGGCTGGCTGTTCATTGTGTTGATTACTTCTTTTACTGTGCAGAAGCTTTTTAGTTTATGTAGTCCCATTTGTCTATTTTTGTTTTTGTTGCATTTGCTTTGGGGGTCTCAGTCATGAATTCTTTGTCTAGCCCAATGTCCAGAGGAGGTTTTCCTATATTTTCTTTTAGAATTTTTATAGCTTCAGAATTTACATTTAAGTCTTTAATCCATCTTGAGTTAATTTTTGTATATAGTGAGAGATAGGGGTCCAGTTTCATTCCGCATATAGTAATCCAGTTTTTCCAGCTCCATTTATGAATAGGGTGTCCTTTCCCCAGTGTATGTTTTTGTTAACTTTGTCAGAGATCAGTTGGCTATAGGTACGTACCTTTATTTCTGGGTTGTCTGTTCTGTCCTCTTGGTCTATGTGTCTGTTTTTGTATCAGTACCATGCTGTTCTGGTTACTATAGCCTTATACCATTTAGTTTAAAGTCGGGTAATGTGATGCATCCAGCTTTATTCTTTTTGCTTAGGATGGCTTTCACTAGTTGGGCTCTTTTTTGGTTCCATATGAATTTTAGAATAGTTTGTTGTTTTTTTTTCTAATTCTGTGAAGAATGACATTGGTAGTTTGGTAGGAATAGCATTGAATTTACAGATTGCTTTGGGCAGTATGGCTTTTTTTTTTTTTTTTTTTTTTTTTGAGGCAGAGTCTCACTCTTGCCCAGGCTGGAGTACAATGGCACAGTCTCGGCTCACTGCAACCTCTGCCTCCCAGGTTCAAGCCATTCTCCTGCCCTCAGCTTCCCGTACTGGGATTACAGGCATGTGCTACCACACCCAACTAGTTTTTGTATTTTTAGTAGAGACGGGGTTTCACCATGTTGGCCAGGCTCGTCTCAAACTCCTGACATCAGGTGATCCACCTGCCTTGGCCTCCCAAAGTGCTGGGATTACAGGTGTGAGCCACTGCGCCTGGGGCAGTATGGCCATTTTAATGATACTTACTCTCCAATCCATGAGCATGGAATGTTTTTCCATTTGTATCATCTATGATTTCTTTCAGCAGTGTTTGGTAGTTCCTCTTGAGGAGATCATTCACCTCCTTGATTAGATGTATTCCTAGATATTTCTTTTTTTGTATGGCTATTATGAAAGAGATTGTTCTTGGCTTGGCTCTCAGCTTAAACATTATAAGTGTATAGAAATGCTGCTGATTTTTGTACTTTGATTTTGTATCTTGAAACTTTACTGAAGTCGTTTATCAGTTCCGGGAGTGTTTTTGTGGAGTCTTTAGGGTTTTCTCGGCAGAGCATCATATCGTCATTAAAAAGTGACAGTCTGACTTCCTTTTGTCCTATAGGGATACCTTTCATTTCTTTCTCTTGCCTGATTGCTCTAGGTAGGACTTCCAGTATTATGTTGAATAAGAGTGGTGAGAGTAGACATCCTTGTCTTGTTCCAGTTCTCAAGGGGAATTGTTCCAGCTTTTGTCCATTCAGTATAATATTGGCTATGGGTTTGTCATAGATGGGTCTTATTATTTTGAGGTATGTTCCTTTTGCTGCCTAGTTTGTTGAGGGTTTTTATCACAAAGGGATGTTGGCTTTTATCAAAAGCTTTTTTCATGTTGATTGAGATGATCATGCAATTTTTGTTCTTAACTCAGTTTATGCAGTGAATCACATTTATTGATTTATGTATGTTGGACCAACCTTGCATCCCAGGAATGAAGGCTACTTGATCATGGCAGATTAACTTTTTGGTATGTTGCTGAATTTGATTTGCTAATATTTTATTGAGAATTTTTGTGTCTGTGTTCATCAGAGATATTGGCCTGAAGTTTTCTTTTTTTGTTGTATTTTTGCCAAGTTTTGGTATTAGGGTGATGCTGGCTTCATAGAATAAGTTACGGAGGAGTCCCTCCTCCTTGTTTTTCTGGAATACATTCAGTACAATTGGCACCAGTTCTTCTTTATGCGTCTGTTAGAATTTGGCTGTGAATCCATCTGGTGCAGGGCTTTTTTTGGTTGGTAGGGTTTTTATTATTGATTCAGTTTTGGAACTTGATGTTGGTCTGTTCAAGGTTTCAGTTTCTTCTTGAGACAGTCTTGGGAGGTTGTATGTTTCCAGGGATTTATCCATTTCCTCTAGATTTTCTAGTTTTATTTGCATAGAGATATTTATAGTAGTCTCTGAGGATCTTTTATATTTCTATATAATTGGTTGTAATGTCTGGATCATCTCACTTTTTTCTTTTTTAATCTAGTGGCCTATCAATGTTGTTTATCGTTTCAAAGAACCAACTTTTGGTTTCATTGATTCTTGGTATGGATTTGGGGTCTCAGTTTCCTTCAGTTCTACTCTGATTTTTAGTTATTTCTTTTTTTCTGCCCTTTCAGGTTAGTTTGTTCTTGTTTTTCTAGTTCTTCTAGGTGTGATGTTAGATCATGAAGATTTTTTCTATTTAGGTAGGTGTATAACACTATGAACTTTCCTCTTAATATGGCTTTTGCTGCATCCCAAAGATTTTTGTATGTTGTGTCTCTGTTTTCATTTATTTTAAAGATTTTTTAAATTTCTGCCTTAGTTTTATTGTTTACCCCAAAGTCACTCAGTAGCAAGTTGCTTAATTTCCATGAAATTGTGTGGTTTTGAGAGATCTTCTTGGTATTGATTTCTGTTTTTATTTCACTGTGATCTGAACGTATGGTTGGAATGATTTCAGTTTTTTTGAATTTATTGAGACTTGACTTATGGCTGAGCATGTGGCCTATCTTAGAGTGTGTTCTGTGTGCAAACAAGAAGAATGTATATTCTGTGGTTGATGGGTACAATATTCTGTAGATGGTTATTAGGTTCAGTTGGTCAAGTATCAAACTTAAGTCCAGAAATTCTTTGTTGGTTTTCTGCCACGATGATGTGTCTCATTGCTGTCAGTGGGGTATCGAAGTCCCTCACTATTATTGTGTGTCTAAGTCTTTTCATAGAACTAGAAGAATTTGTTTTATGAATCTGAGTGCCTCAGTGTTGGGTGTGTATGTATTTAGGATAGTTAAGTCTTGTTTAATTGGACACTTCATCATTATGTAATGCATTTCTCTGTCCTTTTTTATTGTTGTTGGTTTAAAGTATGTTTTCTCTGATATAAGAATAGTGACTCCAGCTCTTTTTTTTTCTGTTTGTGTAATCTTTCATTTCATTTTATTTTATTTTTTTATTATACTTTAAGTTTTAGGGTACATGTGCACAACGTGCAGGTTAGTTACACATGTATGCATGTGCCATGTTGGTGTGCTGCACCCATTAACTCGTCATTTAACAATAGGTATATATCCTAATGCTATCCCTCCCCTCTCCCCTCACCCCACAACAGACCCCGGTGTGTGATGTTCCCCTTCCTGTGTCCACGTGTTCTCATTGTTCAATTCCCACCTATGAGTGAGAATATGCGGTGTTTGGGGTTTTGTCCTTGAGATAGTTTGCTGAGAATGATGGTTTCCAGCTTCATCCATGTCCCTACAAAGGACATGAACTCATCCTTTTTTATGGCTGCATAGTATTCCATGGTGTCTATGTGCTACATTTTCCTAATCCAGTCTATCATTGGTGGACATTGGGTTGGTTCCAAGTCTTTGCCTTTGTGAATAGTGCCGCTATAAACATACGTGTGCATGTGTCTTTATAGCAGCATGATTTATAATCCTTTGGATATATACCCAGTAATGGGATGGCTGGGTCAAATGGTATTTCTAGTTCTAGATCCCTGAGGAATTGCCACACTGACTTCTAGAATGGTTGAACCGGTTTACAGTCCCACCAACAGTGTAAAAATGTTCCTATTTCTCCACATCCTCTCCAGCACCTGTTGTTTCCTGACTTTTTAATGATCGCCATTCTAACTGGTGTGAGATGGTATCTCATTGTGGTTTTGATTTGCATTTCTCTGATGGCCAGTGATGATGAGCATTTTTTCATGTGTCTTTTGGCTGCATAAATGTCTTCTTTTGAGAAGTGTCTGTTCATATCCTTTGCCCACTTTTTGATGGGGTTGTTTTTTTTTTCTTGTAAATTTGTTTGAGTTCATTGTAGATTCTGGATATTAGCCCTTTGTCAGATGAGTAGATTGCAAAAATTTTCTCCCATTCTGTAGGTTGCCTGTTCACTCTGATGGTAGTTTCTTTTGCTGTGCAGAAGCTTTTTAGTTTAGTTAGATCCCATTTGTCAATTTTGGCTTTTGTTGCCATTGCTTTTGGTGTTTTAGACATGAAGTCCTTGCCCATGCCTATGTCCTGAATGGTATTGCCTAGGTTTTCTTCTAGGGTTTTTATGGTTTCAGGTCTAACATTAATTAAAATTAATCCATCTTGAATTAATTTTTGTATAAGGTGTAAGAAAGGGATCCAGTTTCAGCTTTCTACATATGGCTAGCCAGTTTTTCCAGCACCACTTATTAAATAGGGAATCATTTCCCCATTTCTTGTTTTTGTCAGATTTGTCAAAGATCAGGTGGTTGTAGATATGCGGCATTATTTCTTAGGGCTCTGTTCTGTTCCATTGGTCTATATCTCTGTTTTGGTACCAGTACCATGCTGTTTTGGTTACTGTAGCCTTGTAGTATAGTTTGAAGTCAGGTAGCATGATGCCTCCAGCTTTGTTCTTTTGGCTTAGGATTGACTTGGCAATGTGGGCTCTTTTTTGGTTCCATATGAACTTTAAAGTAGTTTTTTCCAATTCTGTGAAGAAAGTCATTGGTAGCTTGATGGGGATGGCATTGAATCTATAAATTACCTTGGGCAATATGGCCATTTTCACAATATTGATTCTTCCTACCTATGAGCATGGAATGTTCTTCCATTTGTTTGTATCCTCTTTTATTTCATTGAGCAGTGGTTTGTAGTTCTCCTTGAAGAGGTCCTTCATGTCCCTTGTAAGTTGGATTCCTAGGTATTTTACTCTCTTTGAAGCAATTGTGAATGGGAGTTCACTCATGATTTGGCTCTCTGTTTGTCTGTGATTGGTGTATAAGAATGCTTGTGATTTTTGCACACTGATTTTGTATCCTGAGACTCTGCTGAAGTTGCTTATCAGCTTAAGGAGATTTTGGGCTGAGACAATGGGGTTTTCTAGATATACAATCACGTCATCTGCAAACAGGGACAATTTGACTTCCTCTTTTCCTAATTGAATACCCTTTATTTCCTTCTCCTGCCTGATTGCCCTGGCCAGAACTTCCAACACTATGTTGAATAGGAGTGGTGAGAGAGGGCATCCCTGTCTTGTGTCAGTTTTCAAAGGGAATGCTTCCAGTTTTTGCCCATTCAGTATGATACTGGCTGTGGGTTTATCATAGATAGCTCTTATTATTTTGAGATACATCCCATCAATACCTAATTTATTGAGAGTTTTTAGCATGAAGGGTTGTTGAATTTTGTCAAAGGCCTTTTCTGCATGTATTGAGATAATCATGTGGTTTTTGTCATTGGTTCTGTATATGCTGGATTACGTTTATTGATTTGTGTATGTTGAACCAGCCTTGCATCCAGGGATGAAACCCACTTCATCCTGGTGGATAAGCTTTTTAATATGCTGCTGGATTTGGTTTGCCAGTATTTTATTGAGGATTTTTGTATCAATGTTCATCAGGGATATTGGTCTAAAATTCTCTTTTTTGGTTGTGTCTCTGCCAGGCTTTGATATCAGGATGATGCTGGCCTCATAAAATGAGTTAGGGAGGATTCCCTCTTTTTCTGTTGATTGGAATAGTTTCAGAAGGAATGGTACCAGCTCCTCCTTGCACCTCTGGTAGAATTCGGCTGTGAATCCATCTGATCCTGGCCTTTTTTGGTTGGTAAGCTATTAACTATTGCCTCAATTTCAGAGCCTGTTATTGGTCTATTCAGAGATTCAACTTTTTGCTGATTTAGTCTTGGGAGGGTGTATGTGTCCAGGAATTTATCCATTTCTTCTAGATTTTCTAGTTCATTTGCGTAGAGGTGTTTATAGTATTCTCTGATGGTAGTTTGTATTTCTGTGGGATCGGTGGTGATATCCCCTTTATCATTTTTTATTGCATCTATTTGATTCTTCTCTCTTTTCTTCTTTATTAGTCTTGCTAGCGGTTTATCAATTTTTTTGATATTTTCAAAAAACCAGCTCCTGGATTCATTGATTTTTTCAAGGGTTTTTTGTGTCTCTATTTCCTTCAGTTCTGCTCTGATCTTAGTTATTTCTTGCCTTCTGCTAGCTTTTGAATGTGTTTCCTCTTGCTTTTCTAGTTCTTTTAATTGTGATGTTAGGGTGTCAATTTTAGATCTTTCCTGCTTTCTCTTGTGGGCATTTAGTGCTATAAATTTCCCTCTACACACTGCTTTGAATGTGTCCCAGAGATTCTGGTATGTTGTGTCTTTGTTCTCGTTGGTTTCAAAGAACATCTTTATTTCTGCCTTCATTTCGTTATGTACCCAGTAGTCATTCAGGAGCAGGTTGTTCAGTTTCCATGTAGTTGAGCGATTTTGAGTGAGTTTCTTAATCCTGAGTTCTAGTTTGATTGCACTGTGGTCTGAGAGACAGTTTGTTATAATTTCTGTTCTTTTACATTTGCTGAGGAGTGCTTTACTTCCAACTATGTGGTCAATTTTGGAATAAGTGCGGCGTGGTGCTGAGAAGAATGTATATTCTGTTGATTTGGGGTGGAGAGTTCTGTAGATGTGTATTAGGTCCACTTGGTGCAGAGCTGAGTTCAGTTCCTGGATATCCTTGTTAACTTTCTGTCTCGTTGATCAGTCTAATGTTGACAGTGGGGTGTTAAAGTCTCCCATTATTATTGTGTGGAGTCTAAGTCTCTTTGTAGGTCTCTAAGGACTTGCTTTATGAATCTGGGTGCTCCTGTATTGGGTGCATATATATTTAGGATAGTTAGTTCTTCTTGTTGAATTGATCCCTTTACCATTATGTAATGGCCTTCTTTGTCTCTTTTGATCTTTGTTGGTTTAAAGTCTATTTTATCAGAGACTAGGTTTGCAACCCCTGCCTTTTTTTTGTTTTCCATTTGCTTGGTAGATCTTCCTCCATCCCTTTGTTTTGAGCCTGTGTGTGTCTCTGCACGTGTGATGGGTTCCCTGAATACAGCACACTGATTGTTCTTGACTCTTTATCCAATTTGCCAGTGTGTGTCTTTTAATTGGAGCATTTAGCCCAGTTACATTTAACATTAATATTGTTATGTGTGAATTTGATCCTGTCATTATGATGTTAGCTGGTTATTTTGCTAGTTAGTTGATGCAGTTTCTTCCTAGCCTTGATGTCTTTACAATTTGGCATGTTTTTGCAGTGGCTGGTACTGGTTGTTTCTTTCCATGTTTCGTGCTTCCTTCAGGAGCTCTTGTAGGGCAGGCCTGGTAGTGACAAAGTCTCTCATCATTTGCTTGTCTGTAAAGGATTTTATTTCTCCTTCACTTATGAAGCTTAGTTTGGCTGGGTATGAAATTCTGGGTTGAAAATTATTTTCTTTAAGAATGTTGAATATTGGTCCCCACTGTCTTCTGGCTTGTAGAGTTTCTGCCAAGAGATCAGCTGTTAGTCTGATGGGCTTCCCTTTGTGGGTAACCCGACCTTTTTCTCTGGCTGCCCTTAACATTTTTTCCTTAATTTCAACTTTGGTGAATCTGACAATTATGAGTCTTGGAGTTGCTCTTCTGGAGGAGTATCTTAGTGGCATTCTCTATATTTCCCAAATTTGAATGTTGGCCTGCCTTGCTAGATTGGGAAAGTTCTCTTGGATAATATCCTGCAGAGTGTTTTCCAACTTGGTTCCATTCTCCCTATCACTTTCAGGTACACCAATCAGACATAGATTTGGTCTTTTCACATAGTCCCATATTTCTTGGAGGCTTTGTTCATTTCTTTTTATTCTTTTTTCTCTAAACTTCTCTTCTTGCTTCATTTCATTCACTTGATCTTCCATCACTGATACCCTTTCTTCCAGTTAATAGAATCAGCTCTTGAGTCTTGTGCATTTGTCACGTAGTTCTCGTGCCTTGGTTTTCAGCTCCATCAGGTCCTTTAAGGACTCTTTGCATTGGTTATTCTAGTTCACCATTCGTATAATTTTTTTTCAAGGTTTTTAACTTCTTTGCCGTGGGTTCGAACTTTCTCCTTTAGCTCGGAGTAGTTTGATCGTCTGAAGCCTTCTTCTCTCAACTCATCGAAGTCGTTCTCCGTCCAGCTTTGTTCCGTTGCTGGTGAGGAGCTGCGTTCCTTTGGAGGAGGAGAGGCACTCTGATTTTTAGAGTTTCCAGTTTTTCTGCTCTGTTTTTTCCCCATCTTTGTGGTTTTATCTACCTTTGGTCTTTGATGATGGTGACGTACAGATGGGGTTTTGGTGTGGATGTCCTTTCTGTTTGTTTTCCTTCTAACAGTCAGGACCCTCAGCTGCAGGTCTGTTGGAGTTTGCTAGAGGTCCACTCCAGACCCTGTTTGCCTGGGTATCAGCAGCAGAGGCTGCAGAACAGCAGATATTGGTGATCAGCAAATGTTGCTGCCTGATCGTTCCTCTGGAAGTTTTGTCTCAGAGGAGTACCTGGCCGTGTGAGGTGTCAGTCTGCCCCTACTGGGGGGTGCCTCCCAGTAAGGCTACCCAGGGGTCAGGGACCCACTTGAGGAGGCAGTCTGTCCGTTCTCAGATCTCCAGCTGCGTGCTGGGAGAACCACTACTCTTTTCAAAGCTGTCAGACAGCGACATTTAAGTCTGCAGAGGATTCTGCTGCCTTTTGTTTGGGTATTCCCTGCCCCTAGAGGTGGAACCTGCAGAGGCAGGCAGGCCTCCTTGGGCGGTGGTGGGCTCCACCCAGTTCGAGCTTCCAGGCCCCTTTGTTTACCTACTCAAGCCTGGGCAGTGGCGGGCGCCCCTCCCTCAGCCTCGCTGCCGCCTTACAGTTTGATCTCAGACTGCTGTGCTAGGAATCAACGAGGCTCCATGGGCGTAGGACCCTCCGAGCCATGCGCGGGATATAATCTCCTGGTGTGGTGTTTGCTAAGACCGTTGGAAAAGCGCAGTATTAGGGTGGGAGTGACCCAATTTTCCTGGTGCCGTCTGTCACCCCTTTCTTTGACTAGGAAAGGGAATTCCCTGACCCCTTGCGCTTCCTGGGTGAGGCGATGCCTCGCCCTGCTTCGGCTCATGCGGGGTGCATTGCACCCACTGTCCTGCACCCACTTTCTGACACTCCCCAGTGAGATGAGCCTGGTACCTCAGTTGGAAATGCAGAAATCACCTGTCTTCTGCGTCGCTCACACTGGGAGCTGTAGACTGGAGCTGTTCCTATTCGGCCATCTTGGCTCCACCTGCTAGATCTTTCTTCCACCCTTTTCTTTGAGCCTGTGGATGTTGTTATGGATGAGATGGGTTTCTTGAGGACAGCAGACAGATGGGTCTTTTTTTTTCCCAACTTTTAAGTTTAGGGGTACGTTTGCAGGATGCGAAGGTTTGTTACAGAGGTAAATGTGTGCCATGGTGGCTTGCTGCACAGATCATCCCATCAACTAGGTATTAAGCCCAGCATCCATTAGCTATTCGTCTTGGTGCTTTCCCTCCTTCTTTCCCCTACTCTCCAACAGGCCCCAGTGTGTGTTTTTCCCCACCATGGGTCCATATGTTCTCATCATTCACCTCCCACTTGTAAGTGAGAACATGTGGCATTTGGATTTCTGTTCCTGGGTTAGTTTGCTGAGGGTAACAGCTTGTGGCTCCATCCATGTCCCTACAAAGGACATGATCTTGTTTCTTTTTATGGCTGCATGGTATTCCGTGGTGTATATGTACCACATTTTCTTTATCCAGTCCATCACTGATGGGCATTTAGATTGATTCCATGTCTTTGCTATTGTGAATAGTGCTACAATGAACATGTGCATGCATATGTCTTTATAATAGAATGATTTATACTTCTTTGGGCGTATACCCAGTAATGGGAGCATTGCTGGGTCAAATGGTATTTCTGCCTCTAGGTTTTTGAAGAATCACCACATTGTCTTCCACAATAGTTGAACTTAACTTACATTTTTACCAACAGTGTAAAAGTGTTCCTTTTTCTCTAGAACCATGCCAGCATCTGTTATTTTTTGACTTTTTAATTATAGCTGTTCTTACTGGTGTAAGATGGTATCTCATTGTGGTTTTGATTTACATTTCTCTGATGATCAGTGATGCTGAGCTTTTTTTCATATGTATGTTGGCTGCATGTGTATCTTCTTTTGAGAAGTGTCTGTTCATATTCTTTGCCTTTTTAATGGTTTTTTTTCTTGTAAATTTGTTTAAGTTCCTTGTAGATGCTAGGTATTAGACCTTTGTCAGATGGATAGATTGCAAAATTTTCTCCTGTTCTTTAGGTTGTTTGTTCATTCTGATGGATAGTTCCTTTTGCTGCACAGAAGCTCTTTAGTTTAATTAGATCCTATTTGTTAGTTTTTGCTTTTGTTGCAATTGCTTTTGGCACTTTTGTCATGAAGTCTTTGCCAGTGCCTATATCCTGAAAAGTATTGCCTAGATTTTCTTCTAAGGTTTTTATAGTTTTGGGTTTTACATTTCATTATTTATTTTATCTCAAGTTGATTTTTGTATATGGTGTAAGGAAGGGGTCTAGTTTCAGTTTTCTGCATATGGCTAGCCAGTTCTCCCAGTACCATTTATTAAATAGGGAGCCCTTATCCCATTGCTTGTTTTTATCAGGTTTGTTGAAGATAAGATGGTTGTAGGTGTGCAGTCTTATTTCTGGGTTTCTATTCTGTTCCATTGGTCTATGTGTCTGTTCTTGTACCAGTACCAAGCTGTTTTGGCTGCTGTAGCCTTGTAGTATAGTTTGAAGTTGGGTAGCATGCTGCCTGCAACTTTGTTCTTTTTGCTTAGGATTGTCTTGGCTATTTGGGCTCTTTTTTGTCCATATGAATTTTAAAATAGTTTTTTTTTCTAATTCTGTAAATAATGTCAGTGTTAGTTTAATGGGAATAGCATTCAACCTATAAATTACTTTGGGCAGTATGAGTTTTCATGACATTGATTCTTCCTATCCATGAGCATGGAATGTTTTTCCATTTGTTTGTGTCATTTCTGATTTCATTGAGCAGTGGTTTGTAGTTCACCTTGAAGAGGTCCTTCACTTCCCTTAGCTTTTTGCTTTGTAGTTTTTATTGTGTGGAAGCTGTATAGGGTCTATGGGCTATGTACTTTATTATGTTTTTGTGGTAGCAGGTATTGTTCTTTCATTTCCATGTTTAGAATTCCATTGAGGATCTCTTGTAAAGCTCATTTGGTGGTAATGAATTTTCTTAGTGCTTGCTTGGTTGGAAAAAGATTTTATTTTTTCTTTGCATATGAAGCTTAGTTTGGTGGAATATGAAATTCTTTGTTGAAATTTCTTTTCTTTCTTTTTCTTTTTCTTTTTCTTTCTTTTTTTGAGGCAGGATCTCACTCTGTTGCCCAAGCTAGAGAGCAGTGTTGCAATTGTAGCTCACTGCACCTCAAACTTCTGTGCTTAGGCAGTCCTCCCACCTTAGCCTCCTGAGTAGCTGGGACTACAGGTGTGTGCCACCACACCTGACTAATTTTTAATTTTTAGTTTTTGGAGAGACGACATCTTGCTATGTTTTTCATGCTGGTCTCAAACTCCTGGACTCAAGCAATCCTTCTGCATCAGCCTCTCAAAGTGTTGGGATTATAGATGTGAGCCACTATGCCTGACCCAGACTTTCTTCTTTTCAAGAAAGCTGAAAATAGGCCCTTATTCTCTCCTGCCTTGTAAAGTTTCTGCCGAGAGGCCTGCTGTTAGTCTCATGGGGTTCCATTTGTGCATGATCTGACACCTTTTTCTCTAGCTGCCTTTAAGATTTTTTTCTTTAGTGTTGACCTTGGACAGTCTGGTGACTATGTGCCTTGGTGATGTTTGTTTTCTATAGTATCTTGTAGGTGTTGCCTCGATTTCTTATATCTAGATGCCTACCTCTCTTGCAAGATCAGGAAGATTTTCTTGCATTATTCCCTCAGTTATGTTTTCCAGATTTACTTTTTCTCTTTCTCAAGAATGCCAGTAATTCATAGGTTTGGTTGCTTTACATAGTCCCATATTTCTCAAAGACTTGTTTATTAATTATTATTATTATTTTTTAAATAGGGTCTCACTCTGTAACCCAAGCTGGAGTGTAGTGGCACCATCACAGCTCACTGCACCCTTGATCTTTTGGTCTCAGGTGATCCTCCCACCTCAGCCCCCAGAGTAGCCAGGACTACAGGCATGTGCCACCGTGGCTGGCTTATTTTTGTATTTTTCGTGGAGACAAGGTTTCACCGTATTGCTTAGTCTGGTTTCAAATTTCTGAGTTGAAACAATCCACCTGCCTCAGCCTCCCAAGATGCTGGGATTACAGGCATAAAACTGTTTTTAAAATTCCGTTTGCTTTTGTGTGACTGGGTTAGTTTACAACACTGGGTTTGAAGTTTTGAAATTTTTTTTCTTTAATAACTCGTTTGTTTTTAACACTGAATAGTATTCCATTGTCTGGATGTTGCACAGTTTTATTTATCCGTTCACCTACAGAGGGACGTATTGGTTGCTTCCAGGTTTTGGCAATTATGAATAAAGCTGCTGTAAGCATCAATGTACACATTTTTGTGTGGATGTAAGTTTTCAACTTTTTTCGGTAAATATCAAGGAATGTAATTGCTGGATCATATGGTAAGAACATATTTAGCTTTGTGAGAAGCAGCCAAACTGTCTTTTAGAGTCGCTGTGCCATGTTGCATTTACGGCAGCCATTAATGAGGGTTCCTGTTGCTCCATATCCTCATCAGCATTTGGAGTTGTCAGTGTTCTGGATTTTGGCCATTCTAATAGGTATGTGGTGGTGTCTCTGTTGTCTTAATTTGCATTTCCCTGATGACAGATGTTGTGGAGTGTCTTTTTTTATGTTAATTTGCTATATGCTTATCGCTTTTGGTGAGGTGTCTTTTAAGGCCTTTGGCCCAGCTGTTTTTTTTTTTTTTTTATTGTTGAGTTTTAAGAGTTCTTTATGTATTTTTTGAAACAGTCATTTATCAAATGTGTCTTTTGCAAATATTTTCCTCTAATCTGTAGCTTGTCTTCTCATTTTCTTTGCATTGTATTTTGCAGAGCAGAAGTTTTAAATTTTAAATTGAGATCCAGTTTATCAACTATTTTTTTTCGTGGATTGTGCCTTTGGTTTTATATTTACAAAGTCATTTTTGGCCATTACTTCTTCTGATATTGTTCTGCCTTTTTCCTCTTCTCCTTTTGGTTCTCCTGTGATACATGTGTTGGTACATTTGATGGTATCTCACAGGCCCTCATTATGTTCATTTTTCTGCCTTCTTTTTTTTCCCCCTGCTCCTCAAACTGGATCATTTCAATGGTTTTATCTTAATGTTTACTGAGTCTCTGATTTGCCTGGCCAAATCTGCCATTGAACATCTCCAGTAAACTTTTCATTTGATCTAGTGTACTTTTCACTGTCAGAATGTCTATTTGGTTTCTTTTTATAATTTCTATCCCTTTATTGACACTTGTTCTCCTGATTTTCTTTGTGTGTGTGTGTTTTTTTTTGTCCCTGGTTTATTTTAGCTTATTAATCTTACTTAAGAAAGTTCATTAAACATCCTTAACTAGTAATTCTAATTTTGGATCTTCCTCAGAGACTGTTTCTGTGAAATTCTTTTATCTTGAGAATGGGCCATACTTTCTTGTTTCTTTGAAAGCTTTGTAACTTTTTGTTGAAAACAACATTTTGAACACTCTATTGTGGTAAGTAGAAATGAGATTGTCCTACTCCTCAGGGATTTCTCATTTTTGGTTAGTAGGTACTGCAGTCATCTATTTAGTGACCTCCCCAGACTATTTTTGAAAAGTCTTTATTCCTTCTTGTATATAGTCAGAGATGTTTCTTTTTCCTTATATCTGTGGTCAGACAAGGACCTCTCAGAGGTTTTCCTAAATGTCTGGATCCAAAAAAACCAACCAAAGATGTATGTGCCATCTGGAAATAGCCACTGCTGGCAAAGACACTGCAGCCTGAGGCAGCCAATACAAAGGCAGGCATCTACATCTGTTCTTCAGGGAAATGCTAGAATGATCAAAATGCACAACCGCCAATTTTTGGAAGTCAGGGTCCTTACTGCTGATTTTAGTGCCAACTAGCCAGTCCAGGTATATGAGCTGATGTCCCCATTGCCAAGGTGGGGCTGAAGGATGGGGGATGGTAGCTGTTTTGTACATACTGTTCTCTTACTGAGTTTCAGCAGTCTCTCCCTTCAGCAAGCACATCCCTCATTGCTGTAATTGTCCAACAAGGTTCCAGAGTTTTGAAATAGTTGATTCTGACAATTTTTCCTGTTTAATGGTTGTTTCAGTGGAGGTACATACCCTTGAAGCTTCCTTCTCCCTCATTTTCTGTGATGTCATTCTCTCTTATCTTTTAAAAATTTTTAAATAATAAGATGAAAATTATTTTTTAGTACACTGTATTCTTTTTGTTGTATATCTGGGTTTCCATCTTGTGTCATTTTCTTTCTGTCTGAAGAACTTTAATATTTCTTACAGCAGATTTGCTGGTGATGTTGTCTTTCAACATTTGTGTATTAGTCCATTCTTCTACTGCTATAAATACCTGAGACTGGGTAATTTATTATAGAAAACAGGTTAATTGGCTCACGGTTCTGCAGGCTGTATAAGCATGGCACTGGCATCCCTCAGCTTCTGGAGAGGGCTCAGGGAGCTTTTACTCATGCTGGAAGGGAAAGTGGGAGCAGGCACTTCACATGGCAAAAGCAGGAGCAAGAGAGAGTCAGTGGGGAGGTGCCACACACTTAAACAACTAGATCTTGTGAGTACTCACTATTTCAAGAACAGCACTAAGCCATGAGAATTCTGCCCTCAGTACCTAAACACCTCCCACCAGGCCCCACCTCCAACATTGGGAATTACATCTCAACATGAGATTTGGGTGGGGACAGTTATACAAGCTATATCATTCCACCCCTGGCCCCACCAAATCTCATGTCCTTCTCATGTTGCTAAATATAATCTGGCCTTTCCAGTAGTCCCCCAAAGTTTTAACTTGTTGCAACACTAAAAGTCCAAAGTCTCATCTGATACAAGGCAATTGCCTTCTGTCTAGGAGCCTGTAAAATCAAACAAATTATTTACTCCCAAGATACAGTGTGGATAGAGACATTGGGTAAACATTTCCATTCCAAAAGGGAGAAATCGGCCAAAAGAAAGGGGCTGCAGACCCCATGTTAGTTCAAAACGCATCAGGGCAGTCATTAAATCTTAAAAGTTCCAAATCAGTCTCCTCTTTGACTCCACGTCCTATATTCAGGGCACACTGCTTCAAGGGGTGGGCTCCCAAAGCCTTCGGCCACTCTGCCCCTGTGGCTTTTTAGGGGGTCAGCCCCCACAGCTGTTCTTCCAGGATGGAGTTGAGTGCTTGTGGCTTTTCCAGGTGTACAGTGAAAGCTGCTGGTGGATCTGCCACTCTGGAGTCTGGAGAACAGCTGCCCTTTTCCCACAGCTCCACTAGGAGTGTCCCAGTGGGGACTCTGTGTGGGGCCTCCATCCTCACAT
Organism: Gorilla gorilla gorilla; assembly: GCF_029281585.2. Taxonomy (NCBI): domain Eukaryota; kingdom Metazoa; phylum Chordata; class Mammalia; order Primates; family Hominidae; genus Gorilla; species Gorilla gorilla. The sequence continues at coordinate 46,796,935 of NC_073224.2, read as the reverse complement.
TTTCCCTCTGCACTGCTCTAGTAGAGGTTCTCTGTGAGGCCTTCATCCCTGCAGCAATCTTCTTCCTAGACACTCAGGCTTTTCTAAACATCTTTGAAATCTAGGCAGAGGCTGCCAAGCTTCCACTACTCTTGCACTCCAAGTGCCTACAGGCTTAACACTGCAGGGAAGCCTCCAAGGCTTACAGCTTGCACTCTCTGAAGCAGCAGCCCAAGGTATACCTGGGCCTTTTTGAGCTGAGGCTGGAGCCAGAGTGGCCGGGATACAGGAGCAATTTCCCAAGGCTGTGCAGGGCAGCAGGACCCTAGGCCTGGCCCACAAAACCATTCAGTTCTCCTAGGCGTCAAGACCTTTGGTTGGAAGGGCTTCCATGAAGGTCTCTGAGACCTTTCTCCCATAGTATTGGGTATTAGTACTTGGCTCCTTTTTAATTTTGCAAATTTCTCTAGGAAGTGGTTGCTCCGCAGCCTGCTTAAATTCCTGCCTTGAAATTGGGCCTTTCTTTTCTACCACATGGCCAGGCTGCAAATTTTCCAAACTTTTATGCTCTGCTTCCCTTTTAAATGTAAGTTCCTATGTTAGTCATTTCTTTGTTCCCACATCTGAACATAGGCTGTTAGAAGCAGCCAGGCCACATCCTGAATGCTTTGCCACTTAGAAATTTCTTCTGCCAGGGGCTGGGCACGGTGGCTCATGCCTGTAGTCCTAGCACTTTGGGAGGCCTAGGCGGGTGGATCATGAGGTCAGGAGATCAAGACCATCCTGGCTAACACGCTGAAACCCTGCCTCTACTAAAAATAATAATTAAAAAAAAATTAGCCGGGCGAGGTGGCGGGCGCCTATAGTCCCAGCTACTCAGGAGGCTGAGGCAGGAGAATGGCGTGAACCCAGGAGGTGGAGCTTGCAGTGAGCCAAGATCGCGCCATTGCACTCCAGCTTGGGTGATAGCATGAGACTCCGTCTCAAAAAAAAAAAAAAATTTCTTCTGCCAGATACCTTAAATTATCTTTCTTTTTTTCTTTTTTGAGATGGAGTCTCACTCTGTCGCCCAGTGCAACCTCTGCCTCCCGGGTTCAAGCAATTCTCCTGCCTCAGCCTTCTGAGTAGCTGGAATTACAGGCATGTGCCACCATGCCCGGCTAATTTTTGTATTTTTTGTAGAGACAGGGTTTCACCATATTGGTCAGGCTGGTCTTGAACTCCTGACTTTGTGATCCTCCCACCTCAGCCTCCCAAAGTGCTGGGATTACAGGCATGAGCCACCATGCCCGACCCAATTATCTTTCATTTTCAAACTTACACAGATCCCTAGGACATGAACACAATGCAACCAAGCTCTTTGTTAAGGCATAATATGAGTTACCTTTGCTCCAGTTCCCAGTATGTTTGTCATTTCCATCTGAAAACTCAGCAGCCTGGACTTGATTGTCCATATCAACATCATCATTTTGGTCACAACCATTTAACTCATCTCTAAGCAGTTCCAAACTTTCCCTCATCTTCCTGTCTTCTTCTGAGCCCTCCAGACTATTCTAACCTCTGCCTGTTACCCACTTCCAAAGTTGCTTTCACATTTTCAGATATCTTTATAGCAGAGCCCCACTCATTGGTACCAGTTTTCTATATTAGGCAATTCTTGTGTTGCTATAAAGAAATACCTGAGACTGGATAATTTATAAAGAGGTTTAATTGGCTTACAGTTTTGTAGGCTGTGCAAGCATGGCACTGGCATCTGTTCAGCTTCTGTAGAGGCCTCAGGAAGCTTTTACTAATAGTGGGACATGAAGTGGGAGCAAGCACTTCACATGGTGAAAACAGGAGCAAGAGAGAATGTGGGTGAGGTGCTACACACTTAAACAATCAGATCTTGTGAGTACTCACTACTGCAAGGACAGCACCAAGCTGTAAAGGATCCTCCCCCATGATCCAAACACCTCCCACTAGGTCTCACCTCCAACACTGGTAATTACATTTCAATATGAGATTTGGGTGGAGACAAATATCCAAACTATATCCTTTTGTGTGACTCAAAGTTGTGTTGTTTTACAAAATTTCACCTTTTATTTTTCAAAGATCATTTAACTGGCAAGGACTTCTAGATTAGCGGCTTTTATTCTTTCAATACTTTAAAGATAGTGTGCCACTTGTTCTATCTTTTATTATTTCTGATGAATCTCTTGTCAGCCTTACCTCTTTTCTTTTGTAGATAATGTGTAATTTTTCTGACTACTTCTGTTTTTATCTTTACAACTTTAATCCATTTGAATATAATGTTCGTTTGTGTAGTTTTCTTCGTTTTTTTCTTGTACTTTGAATTTACTGAGCTGCTTTTGGTGATAGTTTTCATTAAATTTGGAACAATTTTGACCATCACTTCTTCAAATGTTTTCTTGATTTCTTCTTTTCTCATCTCTTTTGTGTGGACTTCAATTACACATATATTTATCTACTTGAAGTTGTTCCACAATTTACTGATTATTTGCATTTTTTTAGTCTTTCTGTTGTGTTTATGCTTTCTGTTGATATGTCTTCAGGTTCATTAAGATTTTCTTTTGTAATATCTGATGTGCTGTCAGTCTCTTTCAGTGTATTTTTATCTAGGACATTTTAGTTTTTACCTTTGGAAGTTTGATTTAGGCTTTTAAGAAAAGTTCCGTATCTCCTCTTACCACATTCGATCATTCCTCTGGTTCTTCAAACCCATGGAATATATCATCATAATTGTTAGTGTCCCTGTCTCCTAATTTTATCAATTTTCTGAGTCAGTTTTGATTGATTAATTTTTCTGCTAGGTTTTTTTCATTTTGCTTCTTTGCATACCTGATAATTTCTTTATTGGATGCCAAACATTGTGAAGTTTCCCTTGTTGAGTGTTAGATCTAATCATGATTAGTTCTTGAGCTTTATTCTGAGATAGGTTAAATTACCTGAGACTTTCCTTTCAGTCTTGCTTTTCACCTTTGTTAGGAGGGGCAAAACCTGCATTTAGTGTAAGATTAATTTTCTGAAGCAAAATCCTTCATATGTCAGTCTAATCAGTGGCTCATAAGGTTTGAGATTTTAAAATTCTGGATCTTCAGAATAGTCCCCATTTCGTGCTCTGTGTAAGATTTGGCATGTCTTCCCTCTAATCCTCTTAGGCAGTTTTTTTCCCAGCCTCTGATTGTTTCCTTACATGTGTGTGCTAAGAAGTACTGAACTGTATCTTAGGAGTGACTCAGTGCAGGTGTCTGGAGTTCTCTGTCTACACAGCTTTTTATTCCGGGACTCAGCCACATGAACTTGAGCACACTTGGCTTCTTCATACTCCCAGGTTTATCTCCTCAACACTCACCTGACTGTACAGTGACCACACTGTCCCCTTTCTCCAGGTAGTAAGCTTGGAAAATCATAGTCATACAGATGATCTCATTTTTTTTCTTCCTCTGAATGATCACTCCTTTATTGCCCATCTTCAGTGTCTTGAGTGCCATTGTTTCATATGCTCTCTCTTGTTTTAGTGTTTTCAGGTGGTGGGAGAAATCTGTCCATGTTATTTTATCTTAACTGGAGGTAGAAAATGTGATTATTAGAATGGGGTCATTTTTGGTATTTAAATAGACTATATAAAAATCTGCAGCAGCAATTTCAGGAGGGACTGGGAAATTACACAGGAACTGAGAGTCCTGGATTAGAGAACAAGATATGGTGAAATTTAAGAGGAGACAGAAATTTGATTATTTAGAAGAATTGGAAATTGGACAATGTAGGTTTATGAATAAAAAGTAAAAACAATTTATTAAGGTAGAGAATTAGTTTTATCTTACATTTACCTTAAGGAAAGGCATTCTCTAGCTGTCTGCTCTTCAGCCTTTGAATCATTGTCTTAGAACATTCCATTTGATTTCTGAATGAGATTACTTATTAAGTTTTAGCATTCCAGAAATGGTGATATAAATGTAGTTGCTTATATCATCTTTCTTCCTTTAAAACTTAAAGTTAACAGTGATAAAAGATAATGTGTATTATATTTACATAGAAGTTAAATATATTTTATATTACTTTTTGAGCATGTCAGGGGAATTAAGAGTTTAGTATAGTTATGTTAACTAGTAGATATATGGTGCCATCTAATGGCTAATATGAAAATATATTTAGTAAATACTTCAGTGCTTTCCCTAGTGTGTATATATGAAATTTTACTGTGAAATTATTGTTGCTTTAGATGTCCAAAGTGTCATTTTTATTTAAACTCTAAGATATATGTATATTTTCATTTCAATTTATAGTTTTTAAAATTCAGCTATATATTGGTCTGACTTTTCATCACGTTTAAAGCCATGTACTTGCAATTAGCACAATTTAAAGTATATTCAATATAAAATTAGCATATAAATCAATTTTAATAAACAAGTAAAAATTACAGACCTCCTGTTTGCTATCTTTTACTTCTGGTTCCTTCAAACTGGACCCAATATGTAGTTATAAATTATGCCTTATAGAACCTCAGCTTTATTGTAAACAGAATTCATTTTCCCTCCACCTTTCATCTGTTTTTGTACATTTTACAAAATATATAAAAAATGTTAGAATATTGTATTAGATTGGTGATTTTTAAGTGCTGTTCCAGATTGTTAGGGCTTCTCTAGAGCCACTCACAGGCTGTGATGGAGATGGCTAAGTTTAGAAAATTAGCATATCAATGGCTCTAGAAGTCCTGCACTGAAAAACTTCTCAACTTTATTTAGCCCAATATTTCCTGAATACGTTTCATCATGGAACCCCCCCACCTTCCTTTTTAAAAATCTCACATCTTAATATCTGTTGATCTAGTGTTCCTCAAATGTCATTTTGGCAATTGTCCTAAATTCCATTTTTAAGGATGAAGGAATATTTCATGTATATATATATGTATGTATATTTATATATATATATGTATGTATATATATATATATGTATGTATGTATGTATATTTCTTGTTTTAATGAAATAAAGTGTGTTGTTTTTTCTTATCATATGATAATACTTATTTATCAAAAATTTAGCAGTATGCCATTTACCCTGATGTGATTATTACACATTGTTTGCCTGTATCAAAATAACTAATGTACTCCATAAATATATACACTTATATATATACCCATAAAAAAATTTAGAAAATTAGTAAATACAGAGTAATCATTGTTTCTTTTACATTCTTGTCATTTCCTCGTTAAAAAAAGCTTTGTCAGATTGGTATTATTACAAAGTTGGAGGTATCACTTTACCTGACTTCAAATTATACTGCAAGGTGTTAGTAACCAAAATAGCATGGTATAAAAATAGTTGCAGATTAGTAGAATAGAATAGAGAACCCAGAAATAAAGCCCCACACTTATAGCAAACTGATCTTTGACAAAGTCAACAAAATTATACACTGGGGAAAGGACACCCTATTCAGTAAGTGGCGCTAGGAAAATTGGATTGCCATATGCAGAATGAAACTGGACTCCTAACTCTCACCACATACAAAAAATAACTCAAGATGGATTAAAGCCTTAAATGTAAGTCCTGAAGCTGCAAAAACTGTAGAAGAAAATCTAGAAAAAACTCCTCCAGACATTGGCCTAGACCAAGAATTCATGACTGAGACCTTCAAAAGCAAATGCAACAAAAACAAAAGTAGACAAATGGGGCTATATAAACTGAAAAGCTTCTGCACAGTAAAAGAAATAATTAACACAGTGAACAGACAACCTGCAGAATGGGGGAAAATACTAGCCAACTTTGCATCTGATAAAGGTCCAATGTCCAGAATCTACAAGGAATGCAAACAACTCAACCAAAATCCCTCAAATAACCCCATTAAAAAGTGAGCAACGGAAATGCACAGACATTTTGCAAAGGAAGACATACATATGGCCAAGAAGCATATGAAAAAATGCTCAACATCACTAATCATCAGAGAAATGCAAATTAAAACCACAAGGAGATACCGTCTTACACCAATCAGAATAGCTGTTATTAAAAAGTCAAATAACATCTAGCCTGGCCAATATAGTGAAACCCCATCTCTACTGAAAATACAAAAATTAGCTGGGCGTGGTGGTGTGTGCCTGTGGTCCCAGCTACTTGGGAGGCTAAGGCATGAGAATCGCTTGAACCCAGGAGGCAGAGGCTGCAGAGAGCCAAGATCACACCACTGCACTCCAGCCTGGGCGATAATGTGAGACTCCGTCTCGAGAAAAAAAAAAAAAAAGTCAAATAACAGATATTGACGGGGATGCAGAGAAATGGAAACATACGCTGTTGGTGGGAATGTAAATTTGTTAAGCCACTGTAGAAAGCAGTTTGGAGATTTCTCAAATAATTTAAAACAGAACTACCATTTGACCTAGCAATCTCATTACTTAGTATAGGCTCAAGGGAAAATACATCATTATGTCAAAAAGATACCTGCACCTGTATGTTAATTGCAGCACTATTCACAATGGCAAAGATATGGAATCAACCTAAGTGTCCACCAATAGATGACTGGATAAAGAAAATTTTTTTTGTTGTTGTTGTTTTTGCTTGAGACAGGGTCTTGCTCTGTCACCCAGGCTGGAGTGCAGCGGCACGATCATAGCTCACTCATCCTTGAACTCCTGGGTTCAAGTAATCCTCCTGCCTCAGCCTCCCAAGTAGCTAGGACTACAGATGCACACCACCACACCTGGCTAAAAAATGTGGTTTATATAACCATGGAATACTACTCAACTATAAAAAAGAATGAAATCTTGTCTTTTGCAGCAACATGGAGGGAACTGGAGGCCATTATTTTAAGTGAAATAACTAAAAAACAGAAAGTCAGATGCTGCATGTTCTCATGGGTAAGTGGGAGATAAATAATGTGTACACATGGACATAGAGAATGTAGTAATAGACATTGGCAACTCAGTAGGATGGAAGTGTGAGAGAAGGACGAGGGATGGGAAATTACTTAATGGGTACAGTGTATACTTATTCTGGTGATGGCTACGCTAAAAACACCACTATGCAATATATCTTTGTAACAAAATGGCGCTTAAACCCCCTGAATTTATAAAAAACAAATAAATAAAAGGCAAATGTAAACCATGCTTGCTTAAGAAAACTGAGGGGGGGACAAGATGGCCTACTAGACGCAGGGAGGAGTACCATTCACACTGAGAGAGACCATATTATTGAGTAAACCACCTTAATTTGGGCAGATCTTCAAAGAGAAAAAGCTGAGAGTGAATGGAAAGGCGACACTGAAGCTGAGCATGAAGGTGGGGAAGCTGGGAACACTGTGTAGGTTAACTGAACCCTAGGACTAGTTCCTGGCCCTTAAGAGCTCCTGGGAAAGAGGCGAATGAAGGACCTGAGGGACAGCTCACTTTCACCACTGACCCCTAGGATCCTAGTTACTCGTCTGCTGTGGACATGTGAGCTGGCAGAGGGATCTTGCTGGGGATAGGCAGAGACTAATTTTCAGATGTTGCAGAGCCTGGGAGTTTTTGTGGGCTGGGTAGCTCTGTCAGAGAGTGACCATAGATGTCTTTTCCCTAGGGCTCCCCATCCCGCTTCAGGAAGTGCCAGCCCCAACTGACCTCTGAGCCAGAAAAGAGTGGGGCTAGCTTCACCATGGAACAGGGGCACATCTGTTGTGCAAGCTCGCCTGTCGACTGCCCCTCCCTGGACACATGCCTAGCTGCCCCGCATGATTGAGTGCACAGTGTAGCATCTGCAGCCCAGCCTGAGTGCATTGTTTCACCTTATTTCTTTTCCTAGTGGCCCGGAAACACTTGTAATTCCTCAGCACAGCTGGAACCTGACACCAAGCTGCAGGACATCTGGGTACTCCCAGAGCTCCAGCCTGCAGCCAAGATCTGTGGCCAGCACATGAGCTGGGGAGGAGACTGTATGTACCCTTAGAACACAGAGGGGCGACATGCATGGGTTCCTGGACCAGGGTGGGAACCAGACATGCATTTCTCCTTAAACAGGGCCTGTCCAGAAGGGGTTTGGCATATCTCTCTGTTGCAGCCTCTGCCCGGGGGGCCTGGCAGCCTGGAACACCTAACAAAAGAAACTCGGGCATGGGCGCCCATGATTGGAGGGAGCTCCCCCAAGTGGACCTGGTGAGGCCATCTCTTCTCCTTCCCCTCTCCCCATCCCTGACTTCCCCACTGCAGTGCACACCTGTGAAAGTGAGGAAGTACCAAAGAGTTGTGTGGCTGGGTATTAGCCTAGCTACTGGCCATTACTCTTAAGTGCCAGCTACTGGATTGTAGCCCAAACTGCAACACCAAAAATCTGCTGATATATACACCTGTGAAACCAAGTGCAAGTGTTTACCTAAAGATGTTGTACGGAGCCCTAGTCCTCTGAACGCACCCAGAAATGAAGCTAACTGACTATATACAGTTAACACTGCAGAACACCAACCCTCCAAGATGAGAGTCAGTGCTAGAACTCTGGCAATTCAAAAAGCCAAAGTGTCCCCCTACCTCCAAATGAATCTACTAGTTCCCCAGCAATGGTTCTTAACCAGTTTGAAATGACTGAAATAACAGTCATAGAATTCAGAATCTGGATAGAAGGGATGCTCATTGAGATTCAGGAGATAGTTGAAACACAATCTAAGGAATCCAGTAAGATGATCAAGGAGCTGAAAGAGGAAATAACCATTTTAAGAAAGAACCAACTGAACTTCTAGACCTGAAGAACTCACTACAAAAATTTTATAATACAATCAGAAGTATTAACAGCAGAATAGAACAAACTGAGGAAAGAATCTTAGACTTTGAAGATTGTTTCTTCAAGGCAACTCAGACAAAAACGAAGAAAAAAGAATTTTTTAAAACTGAAAAAAACCTCTGAGAAATATGGGATTATGTAAGGTGATTAAATCTAAGACTCATTGGCATTCCTGAGAGAGAAGGAGAGAGAAAAATAACTTGGAAAATATATTTGAGGATATAGTCCATGAAAATTTCCCTAATCTTGCTAGAGGTTGACATGTTAATCCAATAAATACAGAGAACGCCAGCTAGATACTATAGACAGGAACCATCACCAAAGCACATAGCCATAAGATTCACCAAGGTCAACATTAAAGAAAAAATCTTAAAGGCAGCTAGAAAGAAGGGTCAAGTCACATACAGAGGGAACCTCATTAGGTTAGCAGCAGACCTCTCAGTAGAAACCTCACTAGCCAGAAGAGATTGGGAGCCTATTTTCAACATCCATAGAGAAAAGGAATTCCAGCTAAGAATTTCATCTCTTACCAAACTAAGCTTCATAAGTGAAAGAGAAATAAAATCTTCATCAGATTTTAAGCAAATGCTGAGGAAATTTGTTTCAACTAGACCAGCCATATAAGAAGTCTTTAAGGGAGTGCTAAACATGGAATTGTAAGAACAATATCTGATACCACAAAAACACACTTAAGTACATAGCTCACAGGTACCATAAAGCAACTATGCAATCAGTTCTACCTAACAACCAGCTAACAAGATGATGACAAGATGAAAATCATACATATCAATACTAACCTTGAATGTAAATACACTAAACACCCCACTTAAAAGACACAGAGTGGCAAGGTGGATAAAAAGAGAAAGCTCAACCATCTGTTGTCTTCAACAGAACCATCTCACCTCTTGTGACACCTGTAGGCGCAAAGGAAAGGGATGGAGAAAGATATGCAAACAGAAACCAAAAAAAGAGCAGAAGTCACTATTCTTATATCAGATAAAACATATGTTAAGCCAATAAAAATTAAGAACAATGAAGGACATTACATAATTCTGAAAAGTACAATCCAACAAGAAGACTTAATTATCCTAAATACATAGACACCAAACATTGGAGCACCCAGATTCATAAAACCAGTTCTTCTTGTCCTACAAAAAGACATATAGACAACCACATAATAATAGGGTGAAACTTCAACACCCCACTGACAGTGTTAGATCATCACGGCAGAAAACTAACAATGAAACTCCGGACTTAAACTCAGCATTTGACCAACTGGACCTCATAGACATCTACAGAACACTCCACCCAACAACTACAGAGTATACATTCTTCTCATATGCATACTGAACATATTCTAAGAGCCAGCACCTGCTCAGTCATAAAGCAAATCTCAGTAAATTCAAAAAAACTCAAATCATACCAGCCATATTCTCAGACCACAATACAGTAAAAATAGAAATCAGTATAAGGAAGATCTCTCAAAACTGCACAAGTACATGGAAATTAAACAACTTACTCTTGAAACTCCTGTGGGAACGTTGAAATTAAGGCAGAAATAAATTATTTGAAATTAATGAAAATGGAGACACATCTTACTAGAATCTCTGGGATGCAGCTAAAGTAGTTTTAAGAGAACAGTTTATAGCCCTAAATGCCTTCATCAAAAATTTAGAAAGATCTCAAATGAGCAATCTACCCTTGCACCTAAAGGAACTAGAAAAGAAGAAAAAATACCAACCCAAAGCTAGCCGAAGAAAAGAAAGAACTAAAATTAGAGAAGAATTTAATGAAATTGAGCTACAGAAATCCATACAAAAGATCAATGAAGTCAAGAGTTGGTTCCTTGAAAAATTAAACAAGACTCATAGACTGCTAACTAGATTAACAAATACAGATGGAAATGACAAAGATGGCAGTATAACTGATCCCACAGTAATACAAAAGATCCTCCGAGAATAATGTGAACAACTCTAATGCACACAAATTAGAAAATCTAGAGGAAGTGTATAAAATCCTGGAAACATGCAGTCTTCCAAGACTGAATAAGAAAGAGATTGAAATCCTGAACAGATCAATATAGAGATCTGAATTTGAATCAATAATAAAAACTCTACTAACCAAAAAAAAAAAGACCTGGACCAGGTGGATTCACAGCCAAATTCTAACAGACACACAGAGAAAAACTGGTGCCAATCCTACTGAAACTATTCCAGGAAATCAAGGAGGAGGGACTCCTCCTTAACTCATTCTACAAAGCCAGCATCACCCTAATACCAAAACCTGGCAAAGACACAACAAAAAAAGAAAACTTCAGGCCAGTATCCTGAACATATTGATGAACATAGACACGAAAATCCTCGGCAAAATACTAGCAAATCTAATTCAGCAGCATATCAAAAAGTTAATTTACGATGATTAAGTAGCCTTCTTTCCTGGGATGCAAGGTTGTTCCAACATACATAAATCAAAAAATGTGATTCACTGCATGAACAGAATCAAAAGCAAAATTCACATGATCTTCTCAATCGACACAGAAAAAGCTTTAGATAAAATCCAATATCCCTTCATGACAAAAACCCTCACCAAACTAGGCATCAAAGGAACATACCTCAAAATAATGAGTCATCTATGCCAGACTCATAGCCAACATCATACTGAATGGGCAAAAGCTAGAACCTTTCTCCTTGAGAATTGGAACAAGACAAGAATGTCTACTCCTACCACTCTTATTCAACACAGAACTGAAAGTCCTAGCCGGAGCAATCAGGCAAGGGAAAAATAAAAGGCATCCAGATAGGGAAAAAAAGAAAAAAAAAGTCAAATGGCTTCTTTTTGCTGACGATACGATTCTACACATAGAAAATCCTAAAGACTCCACCAAAAGGCTGCAAGAACTGATAAACAGTTTTAGCAAGGTTTCAGGATATGAAATCAGTGTACAAAAATCAGTAGCATTTCTATACACCAATAATGCCTAGACTGAGAATCAAATGAAGAACACAATCCCATTCATAATAGACACACAAAAAATGAAATACCTGGGAATACATCTAACCGAGGAGGTGAAAGATCTCTATAAGGAATATTAAAAAACACTACTGAAAGAAATTGGAGATGATACAAATAGAAAACACTCTATTCTCATGGATTGGAAGAATCAATATCGTTAAAATGGCCACACTGCCCAGTGCAATCTACAGGTTCAATGCTATCTCTGTTAAACTACCAATGTAATTCTTCACAGAATTAAAAAAAGGCTATTCTAAATTTCGTATGGAACGTTGGATACTCAGGGACATAAATATGAGAACAGTGGACACTGCAGACTACTAGAGAGGGCATGGGGGCATGGGTTACAAAACTACCTATTGGGTACTGTGCTCACTACCTGGGTGCAATATAAATAACCATGTAACAGGCCTGTATATGTACCCCCCTGTATCTAAAATAAAAGTTGAAAGTAAAAATTTATTATTTAAAATTGCTTTTATTACTCTGAAGTTGGATATTTTTTCAATTTTAACGGTGATTTAACATTTAAGAATTAAACATTCTTCTTTGGTGACTACTCCGTGGAAATTATTCTTGAAGATTTATTAATGTTCTTTATTTAAAAAGTTAAAGGCTTTTTTGAGTAATTTTTTAAAACCATATGTTAAATTTTGCCCTCTTTTTTGTTTAACTTTGAATTTTGATTGTGTGTTTTTAAGACAGAGTTTTCATATTTGTACACAGGAAAAAAGTATTAATCATTTTTATTTCTAGGGTTTTTTTGTTTAATTTTATATAGTATTTCTATACACCAATAATGAGTAGCTGAAAAAGGCCAAGAAGGCAATCACATTAACACAGGTATGGAAAACAAAATAAAATAATAAAGTTAGCCACGGAGGTGAAAGACCTCTATAAGGAAACTATGAAACACTGATAAAAGAAATTGAAGAGGACCCAAACAAATGGAAAGCCATCCTGTGCTCATGGATTGGAAGAGTTAATATTATTAAAATGACCATATTACACAAAGCGGTCTACACATTCAGTGCAATCCCTGTCAGAATATCAATGTCATTTTTAACAGAAATAGAGAAAACAACTCTAGAATTTGTATAGAACTAAAAAAAATACCCCAAATAGTCAAAACAGTCCCGAGCAAAAAGAATAAAGCTGGAAGCAGCATACTATCTGACTTCAAAATACAAGGCTGTAGTAACAGAACAGCATGATGTTGATATTAAAGCAGACACATAAACCAATGGAATAGGACAAAGAACCCAGAAATAAATCTATGTATTTATATCCAACTGATTTTGACAAAAGCTCCAAGAATATATTTTGTGGAAAGAACAGCTTCTTCAATAAATGGTGTTGGGAAATCTGGATATTCATATGCAGAAAAATGAAACTGTACTCCTCTCGTACCATATACAAAAATGAACTCAAGATTGCTTAAAGACTTAAAAGTAAGACCCGAAACTATAAAACTACTGAAAGAAAAAAGGAGAAATACTCCAGGACATTGGGTTAAGCAAGATTTTATGGCTAAGACCTCAAAAGCACAAGCTAAAACCCACCAAAATAGACAAATGGGACTATATTAAGCTAAAAAGCTTCTGCACAGCAAAGAAAACAACAGAGCAAAAAGACAACATGTTGAATGGGAGAAAATATAAAGTATTAGCAGGAACTTATTTGACAAGGAACTTATTTGCAGAATTTACAAGAAACTCAGTGGTAGAAAAGTAAATAATCCCATTAAAAAGTGGGCAAAGGAGATTAATAGACATTTCTGAAAAGACAGTTTCATATCACTGATCATCAGGGAAATGCAAACCAAAGCCACAACGAGGTATCGTCTTACACCAGTTAAAATGGCTATTATCAAAAAGATAAAAAATAACAGATGTTGTCAAGGATGCAGAAAAATGGGAATTCTTATACATGGTTGGAGAGAATGTAAATTAGTACAGCCACTATGGGAAACAGTATGGAGATATCTGAAAAAAGTAAAAATAGAACTACCATACAATCCAGAAATCCTTCTACTGGGTATTTATCTGAGGGTGAAGAAATTAGTTTATCAGTGGGATACCTGCATCCATAGTTTCTTGCAGCACTATTCACAATAGCACAGATATGAAATCAATGTAAGTGTCCATTTTCCAATGAATGGTTAAGAAAATGTGGTAAATTTACACAATGGAATACTATTCAGCCATAAAAAGAATGAAACCTTGTCATATGCAGCAACATGAAAAGAACTAGAGGTCATTATGGTAAATGAAATAAGCCAGACACAGAAAGACACTGTATGCTCTCACTCATATGTGGGAGCTAAAAAAGTGGATCTCATAGAGGTAGAGAGTAGAATAGTAAATATCAGAGGCTTAGAATGGTGTATGTGGTAAGGATGGGGGAATAAGAGGTTGGTTAATGCATATGAACATAGTTAAATAGAAGGAATAAGTTCTAATGTTCAGTAGCAGAGCAGGGTGACTAGTTAACAACAATATATTGTGTATTTCAAAATCTAGAAGAGAGGACTTGAAATGTTCCCAGCACATGGAAATGATAAATACCTGAGGTGATGGATACCTTAAAGTACTCCAGCTTGGTCATAACACATTCTATTCTTATAACAAAATATCAGATGTACCCCATGAATATGTGCAAAAATTATGTATTAATAAAAATGTTTTTAAAGTTATGATTTTATTTTTATTTTACAGATATTTGCAAATGTATACAAACACATTTTTTGCTGTGGTATATAAAGTATTTGCTTTAAAATTGTATATGTATATATTTACTGTTATCTCCCTATTTTCGTGTACAGTATTCTATATTTGTAAGTATTGTATTAGTCCAGACAATTGAATCCTGACTCTGCCACTTACGGCTTTGTGAATTTGGACAAATTCTTTCATCACATGTTTCGGTTTCCTTTTCTGCAAGGGTAGTAGAGTTGTTGTGAAACTTGAATGAAATTATACATGTAAAATACGTGGGATAGTGCATGATGCAGAGTAAGCCTTGAATTACTTTTGTTGTAATTTTTATTAGACTTGCCAAAGTATGTTCATCTTATTTTAGTCCTTCGTCCTCATACGCACATGCACACACACACACACAATCTAAGAAAATATTCTTAGATACTTCTGTTGCTTTTATCGAATTTAATTTATTGCTGCTTTTCTTTTTATTATGTTCTCCTTCTACTTTCATTAGGGCTGTTTTATGCCTTCTTTTTTTTTTTATTTTTTTTTTGAGATAGAGTCTCACTCTTGTCACCCAGGCTGGAGTGCAGTGGTGCGATCTCAGCTCACTGCAACCTCTGCCCTCCGAGTTCAAGCGATTCTCCTGCCTCAGCCTCCCTAGTAGCTGGGATTACAGGCGCCTGCCACCGCGCCAGGCTAATTTTTTGTATTTTTAGTAGAGACGGGGTTTCACCATCTTGGCCAGGCTGGTCTTGATCTCCTGACCTCGTGATCCACCCACCTCGGCCTCCCAAAGTGCTAGGATGCCTTCTTTTTAAAACTTGTTTCTGCGTGCCTCATAGTTTTCATCCTTTTGTGATTAAAAAGACATTATTTTAAGACTGAATTATGTTTTTCATTAACCTCTGAAGAATGAAGTTTTATTGTTAAAATAATAAAGGACTCTTCTTTACACTGAGGCTCATGGAGGCTAGAATTGAATGTTGTTTTGAATCCAGGGCATCCTAAAACCTCTTTAGTGCTGAAAATAAAACAAGCAGCTTTGCTGTGTTCCTAATTTTAAAGTTAATACTTTTGAATTGTAATATATTTTCATGAATTTTTTTGCTATATTATTTTGGCTGATTTCCTTTATCAGGCTAAGTAAGTTACCTTCCAGCTCAAATTTACTAATTTTTTTTTTAATTATAGGTTGCTATTGAGGTTTCTTAATAACTTTTTTTTTTTGCCCTGTTGAAAGGATGTCTTGACTCCTTTAATTTGTTAGTGTGATGAATTCTATCAGTTGATTTTCTAATGTTACATTATTTTTACATAGTGGGGATAAATCTAACTCTGTCTTGATGTATTTCTCCATATATTTCTGGATTTGGGTTTTAGTATTTATATTTTACATTTATATTTATCATTTTAAATTACATTTATGTTCATAATTATTGCCTAGCAATCTATCCCAAATATCAGCTGGCTTCCTGCCTTTTGAAGCGTACATGCTAGTACGGGAAGACAGATAACAAATGATGTAAAAAGTAATAAATTATTTGGTATTTTAGAAGATAAGAGATACAAAAAATAAGCCAGGGAAAAGGTGAGGTATGGGTGTTAATGGGTTGCATTTTAAAATAGGGTTGACAGAGTTGCTCTTATTAAGAAAGTAATGTTTAAGCAAAGACTCGAAGGAGGTGAAAGAATCAGTTATGTGAATATCTGGGTAAATGCCATCAAAGCAGAGGGGGAACATCCAGGGAAAAACAACCTGGCTAATATGTGAGAAACATCAAAGCCGACTGTGGAATGAACTAGTAGGGAAGTGATAGGAAATGAGGTCAGAGTAGTCATAGAGAGCCGGATCATGCAGGAAATGAGGAGCCATTGGAAGGTTTTGACCAGAGGACAGTCAGTTCTGATTTACATTTTGAAGAGCTCATTCTGGACACTGTGATAAGATTAGACTGAGAGGGACAAGATTATAAGTGGGTCATTCAGATAGCAGCTCTTGCAGACTGGAATGATTCACCAGGTATCACCATAACCAAGATAAACTGCCCATAAGAACTATACATTTTTTTAGTTCTTTTTAAATTTTGAAACAAAATGAAGAATAATACTTAAAAGCAAGCACCTATGTAACCAGAACCCAGGTAGAGAAGTAGAATGCTGCCATTTCTTCAAAAGCCCCCGTGCACTCTTCCTGAGTATTATCCTTTTTCTGCTTGCTTTTATGGACATTAATATTTTTTTCTTTAAGTTTTACCACCTAAGTACACATCCTTGAAAGATTAGTTTTGCCTGTTTTGAACTTTATATTGGAATCTTGTCCCTTCTGCCTTGCTGCTTTTGCTTAACCTCATATTTCCAAGATTCAGTTTTTTGCATGTAACTATTATTCATTCATTTTTATGGCTACATAATTTTCTAGTGTATGACTATATACCCATGATTTTTTTTTCTGTACTGTTGAGTCTCAGATTTTTATCGTCTGAAAGATTTCCAATTGCTCCACTTCCTAACGAATACTTCATATTACAAGATCTAAATTTTGGCCATTCTGGAATAGTGATACTGCATTATGATGTAATTTGAAGTTTTCTGATACATAACAAAGTTGAACACCTTTTCATACATTTACTGGCCATTTTTGTTTTATCCTTCATGATAAGCCTGATCAGGACTTTGCCCATTTTTTTACTGTGCTGTCTTTAAAAAAATGTTTTTACACATTTTTTATGTATTTAGATATGAGCCTTTTCCTCCTGATTATGTGTTGCAAATACATTATTGCATATAATATATTATTGGGCTTGCCTAGTCATTATGTGATATCTTTTGATGATCAGAAATTTTAAATTTTAATGGAATAAAATTTATCAGTATTCTCTTGTGTGATTTATGCTTTTTATGTCTTGTTTAGTAAGAAATCCCTTGCCTTGGGATCATGAAGAAAAGTGTTTGTATTTTTTTCTACAAAATTGATTGGCTAAAGCATTTCACATTTAGATCTATAATCTATCTAGAATTGGTTTGTATGTAAATTCATTTTTCCCTTATATCCTCGATTTTCCAAGCACAATGCATTCAAAACATGATCCCTCACTCACCCACTGCTCTGCAGCCAACTTTGTCATACGTCAGAATCCATGTGTGCAAGTGTCTGTGTCTGGCCTTTTGGTCTGTTATCTATTCCTGTGCCAATATCATCTAGTTTTAATTATTCTACTTTTAAAATAATTCTTGGTATCTGGTAGAGTTTCCTCCCTTTAGTTTTCATTCTGTGCCTGCCAAGAAACCTTTTAATTACTGTTTCAGCTTTTCAGGTACTCTAATACCAGGAAGATGTGTGTGTCCTGATTTGACATTCTGTTAACATTTCTGTTATTCTGATGGAGTTTTCTCCAGTTTAAATTTTAAGTTGTTCATATATCCGCTGCCATTTGAATTTATTTGGATACTGTGTAACAGGATCTAACAGCTAGATTTTTTACCTCTATTCATTTTTTTTCCTCACATAGGCCCTCTAGGCCCTGAAAAAAGACAAGTTTTTGGTCTTCTAAAAGTGAGGGTAAGACAGTAGACAGTGATGAACTCATCAAAGATCATACTGTTGTGGAAAGCAGCTTGCTGAGCAGTCACTTGCTGGCAATGCTTCTTAACTTGTTCTCTTTAAGCCATTGCATTATATTCTTTAGCAGGATTAGGAAACCAGTTTCCCTTTTAAAATGCATTAAATATTGCCAAATCCTTACAAATAATTGGTTTTAATATTTTTCCCACATAAATTTAATTTTATTCACAAATGATTTATTTTTTTAACAGATGCTGTTTCTGTTTGTTTTATTCTGCTTTTTAACTTTTTTTCCTTATTGTGAAAGTCTCCACATGTATTCTTTACTAGGTGTTCTCAATTTTACTTTGAAATTGGAGACCATAATTGCTTTCATCAGAATCAGATAGCATAATAGAATGATTAGTTTTCACCAGTTAGAAACATTATACTGCTGATTTCTATTTGACTAGTATTATATTATTTTAATTTTTTTCCTGACACATTTTACTGAGCCAACATTTTCATTAACATTTATTAGTGTTTGGCTCCTAATGGTGTAGTAACCTTGAAATTATCCATATTGAATTTCACTTTGTTTTGATGTGTTATTTCTTTAATATATTGAGGTCCTTAGTGTGTCTTTCTTTCTTTCAGAGAATTAGCAATCATGCCCTACCTAGTATTCCTAGGACCTTCTACAAAATTAATGAACATATTCTCAATTCCTTTATTCAGGTCATTGGTAAAGGTATTAAGTAACACGGGTTTATATATCTCCCAAAATATCTAACTAAGATGGATACCACTGAAAGACGTGTCATGGTATACCACCAAATTTTACATCTCTTAATTTCATCATACATCTCTTAATTTCATCATTTCATTGCTTATCTTTTCTCTTTTTGATTGACAAATTCTTTCTTCAGTTAATGTTGATTTGGTTGCTGGTGACCCTTGTAGCACTACTTCTTACTTTATAACACCTTACTTATTGAAAGTAGCTCCTACTTCATTTTAATTACTTAAAATTTGTATTTCAGTCTCTAAGGACAAGACTCAAACTGTTTCTCACATGATTCTGCTCCAAAACTGCGATGCTTGGTCAGAGGTTACTCAGCAAATCTATCAGCAGCTGAACTTAAAGGATTGTATCTTTTCTCAAAGCTTTTAGAGTAGTTTTTCTTTAAAATTTCAAATATATTTGCTTTTACTATATCTGATACAGATATATCAACAAAAAGGTAGAATGATATAATTTTGCAAATGGAGCTACACATTTTTTATTCTATATGCATTGAGAACGCAAGTGAGTATAACATTCCAATTGCTCTTGCGATAGTTTACTGAGAATGATGGTTTCCAATTTCATCCATGTCCCTACAAAGGACATGAACTCATCATTTTTTATGGCTGCATAGTATTCCATGGTGTATATGTGCCGCATTTTCTTAATCCAGTCTATCATTGTTGGACATTTGGGTTGGTTCCAAGTCTTTGCTATTGTGAATAATGCCGCAATAAACTGCACATGTACCCTAAAACTTAAAGTATAATAAAAAAAAATAAAATAACATTCCAATTGCTGTATTCAGGTGGGAGCACAGTATGATGTTGATGTTGAGCTCTTGTCATCACTAACTGAACTATGCTGGACTCATTTATTTAGTGGATAAGAAAACATGATATGCTGGTAAGGTTAGATGAAGCTTTGATTGCCTGTGTATGTGTTCATACACAGTAAATCTATTGAACCATTCAATGTTTTCAGCAAAAGCTACTTCTCTTCAAAATGGATCAGGCTTAGTAGGGGAAAGATGGTTTTAGAGTGAGCAAACAATGTTTTGATCATTTCAAGAAGAGAACCAGGTGTCCTAATATTAAAATTTGAGAGCAAGATGGTGTCTCTCTGAGAAATTTGAATGAAACTGCTTTGTATTTATCAGAATTTTGATGGGTTTGAACTAAATCTTGAAATAAGCTTATCTAAAACTGTAGTTGACATCACAGATTGGCTTTAACCAGAATATTCCCCTGCAATTGGTGTTGAATTCAAAATCTTACTCATAGTAGCTCAGCATGAAGATCTTATTGAAAAGAAAGAAAGAATCATTGAAAAAGTAAAGGAGAGGAAGCAGTGACCTTAGATATTGTTCATGCCGTTTCTCATTTAGATAATTCTGAAGGAATCCATACACATTGAATAAGTAATGAAAAAAATTGAGACAATTTGTTGTTCAAAAGAATGACTATGCTTTGCTATAGGGAGATTTGCCAGGAAAATAAGTTTTTCTTAGTCTAAAACTTCATGGGAATCATAATTCTAAAGCCTCAATCAAGCCTGTCCTTGAAGAAAAGTCTCTGCCAGAGATTGATAGAGTTTTATATTAAGATTTGGTTTAAATATATGAAGTACATTAAGTATTATTAAGTAAGAAGTATATGGTTTAAATATACTTTATATTTGGTTTTCCATACTTAATAAAAGTTTGGGTTTTCGTTTTTTTCCAATTTCTTCAAGATTGATTTAGAGTTTTTTGTTATGATAGTCAAATGAAATTTCAATTTATTGCATGTACTTAGAGGGAATACAGGTTCAATCTATTCATGGCTTGAACTGTGAAACAAATTGGGTGGCATCTGTTTTATCAACCTGGCCAGGTAGGTAACTGTTTCTCTTAGAGGGCATTTTTTTTCCCTAAGATCTTAGTGTTTCACATCACTACCATCTATGCCTTCTTCCATTGTCCCTTTAAGTTACTCACCAGTGAATTGTGTTACTTCTATCAGTAAATGCTCTTTGTAATGATTGTTTTTTATAAAATCTGGAGTTAACAGCTAGCATTGTTACATTCTTTTTTTAATTTACATATATTCTTTCCAGTTTTGCATTGTTTATAATGTAATATGAAAATTTGAGGGAAATTTTATTTGTAAACTAATTGAAATGTTATAAAAGGAAACTGAAACATATTAACCTTCTGTTTTCGTAAATTATCTCTTAGAATTATAATTCTCTATGTCCAAACCCAGAGCAAAATATAGCATTTTTCTGATTAAAATATGGAGAAAATATTTAGAGCTAATTAAATGTAAAACAGGTATATCTTTTTCAGTGAAAGTTGACTTTGATAGTTCACATTTTGGTCAAGAGATAGAATTGCATCTATTAAATGAATTATTAAAGTGTCCATGACATGGAGTTAGAGGATTAGTGTTTCATGCCCAGCAGGACAAATCAGCAATACATCCCTTATAATGCAAATTGTAAGTTGTTACTTTTTATCTTTTTAAAAAAATAATTAGATAAAGCATAGGTACTTTTTGTTTAATTTTGCATTTAAGATATAATGAATAGAATAGTCTTACAAAATTTATTTTAGAAGTTATAATTAATTTGTTTTGATAGAAATATTATTTAGAGTATTATTGTGGTCCAAGTAAATCAAAATTGAAAATGTGTTGGTTTAGTAGATAAATATCCCCCATATATTTAATTATTTTCATGTATATCCTAGCATTTTTCTTAGAAAAACATTTTCTTAGCTAGAAAATGTTCTTTTGTGACAAAATATAATGGAGAATTTAAGTGAATTCTGCAATACTTGCAAAGTCGAAATGTATTTGCTCTTGCTTTGACTTTAGTAAGACTGTAATTTTTTCATTTTTTTCAATGACCAACTTATCTGTAGAAATTAAAATGAATTTTACCACTGTTACTGAAGCTTAAATTTTAAAAAATTGGTATTTTTTAAGTTTATTTTTTGTAAATACATATATTTATTTGTAAATATAAAGATATAACTGCCAAAGCCAGTTCAGTATATATAACACAAATAATCAGTAGTCTTGGAAAGACTAAACTTTCTACATTTTCTGGTGAGATATTGTACCTAGTGCCCCTTCTCACTTTGCAGTATGGTCTTTAGGGAATTCATACAGCAGACGATATAGCTCACAGAGAGCAGTTAATATTCTTTATTGAGCACTACTAATGAATATCAAGTTATTTTCTATAGAGTATCTTTAGTTTTTAAATTCATATTTGTTTTATTAGCTTTTCAAATGTGGCATATAAGGAAGTACCACATATTTTGGTTTTTAAACTTAATTCTAAAATTAATTTTAAAATATTTTGAATAGTAACTTGAATAGAAAAAAATTAAATTCCAGTTTTAAAATTCATGTATTTATTTTGAGGAAGTTGAAATTGCTTGCTATTTTTTAACATATATAAGAGCTATAAATAAAATATTTGCACATAATATAGTAAGCTATGTTGCTTTGGTCATATAGCTTTTTCTTATCTTTTATATGCAGGTTGGCATACAAGGAGCAGTATTACTTGGTGTTTAAGATCATGGATTCTGGAGTCAAAATGTCTGGATTCAAATCCAGGTTCTACCACTTCATAGATTTGTGAACTTGGACAACTTAATTATTCTCTGGACTTCAATTTATTAATCTAAAGACTAAGATAATATTATAGTACTTATCATAAATTGTCTTGAGTGTTAAATTTTAAAATGAAAGCAATTACAACAATATCTCGCAAATGGGAAGCTAAGAGATTAGCAGTTAACAGTTTGGGTTCAGGAGTCAGTGTGCTCAAGTTCAAATACAGACTGTGTCACTGAATAATAATTTTAAGATCTTGAAAGTTTTACTTACTCTTTGTGAACCTCAGTATCTATATCTGTAAAATATGGTTGCAGTGAGGATTAAATAAGATAATGCTTGTAAAGGACTTAAAACAGTCCCTGTTAAATAATAAGCACTTTTTAAGTGTTTGATATTGTTCAGGTTGTTATTAGTTGGTCTTGGTTTTGTTGTTTACCACATTAAAACTTTGCAAATTTGGATCATGGGAAAATGTGCATTAGTGAAATTTGAGTTATTGACTGTATTCAACAAATTTAATTCTTCAAATGTGTAATATTAAACTAATTATTGGCTGTGTGCTTTTAAATAGAATTTTTTTTTTCTTTTTGAGATGGAATCTCGCTCTCGCTCAGGCTGGAATGCAGTGGCGCGATCTCAGCTCACTGCAGCCTCTGCCTCCTGGCTTCAAGCAATTCTCCTGCCTCAGCCTCCTGAGTAGCTGGGATTAGAGGTGCCTGCCACCACACCCGGCTAATTTTTGTAATTGTAGTAGAAATGGGGTTTGCATGTTAGCCAGGCTGGTCTTGAACTTCTGACCTCAGGTGATCCACCTGCCTCAGCCTCCCAAAGTGCCAGGATTACAGGCATGAGCCACCACACCTGGCCTAAATGGAGATTTTGAAGATCCTCCTTAAGAGGCATATGTGTTTTAAATAGATTTACTTTCCTGCAGTGGGTGGCCTAGAATGCTTGAAAGAAGGTATAGGTATAGATAAATTACATTATCTTATACTTATGCAGGATGACTTTCTAAGCAGATTCATAGTATACAAAGATTTTAGGGGAAATTCTACTCCTATAATGAATAAGAATATATTTTTTATTAGGGAGGTATAAATCAGTGTTATTTTTTAATTGATGGTATACAGCAGGGGTGTCCAATCTTTTGGCTTCCCTGGGCCACGTGGGAAGAAGAATGGTCTTGGGCCACACATAAAATACACTAACAATAGCTGATAAGCTAAAAACAAATTGTAAAAAATAACTCATAAGATTTTAACAAAGTTTACAAATTTGTGTTGGGCTGCATTCAAAGCCATCCTGAGCTGCATATGTCTGTCAGGCCATGAGTTGGACAAGCATGTTGTACAGTATTCATATCTTTAGTTTAATTTCAGTGTATATCCTATTGCAGTTTTATGTACAGATGGGATTTACCAAATGTTTTTATACTCAGAACTGTTACTGGCTGACTTCTGGTATCATAATGTATTTGAAATAATAAATATTAGTTTAGTTCTCAGATAAGGATGAAAAATAAGCCTGAAGATTTTTAGTATAAGATATTTTATTTCTTCTCTACAACCATACTACTGTTTTAAAATTGTAAATAGATAAAATATTTTTAATGAATGTAAAAAACAGGCATTCAGTCAGGGAATTGTGTGAACAGTATGTTTACAGCAGGCATATTTCACCTTTTCCTAGTGGGGAAAGCTGCTTTTTTTTTTTTTAATTTGTCTGAAGCTTTAGTATGTATTTATCTAAAGATATGTGACATAAGATACTTACCATTAATAAAGCCTGGCACCTGCATTTGCCAGCTTGGTATTATTTAGTGAGTGAAGTGTTTCATATGGAATAAGAGGAGCAAAAAAGAGGGAAAAATTTTCAAATTTTGTTAGCTAACCTGACCTTTACCAGAACATCATACTCATATTTCCCTCTGTGAAATATTCTGTTGGCATTTCCAGTGTAGCATGTCAAAAACTAAATTAATTATCTGTCATTCTCCTTCTACTTTCATCTTTCCTCCCATGCTCTAATCCAAATGCCTTTCTTCTCATATCCTTCATTTTGGTTAGTGCATTACCATTTACCCAGTCACTCAAACTAGAAACTTTAGTATTAACCTCAACTCTTCTTCTTTCTTATCCTCAACTCTTCTTCTTTTTTATCCTCAACTCTTCTTCTTTCTTATCCTCTAAATTTACATAAGTGGATCATTATCAATTTTCTTTGAACAAAGACTAGATTTTACCCTTCTCTGTTACCACTGCTGCTACTTAAAGAACTGAAGATATTTTACCACTATTGACATGGTACCATGTTTCAGTTTTCTAGTTGTTTTAACCAATATAGTTCTACAAGGCAAACTTGTAATCATGTTACTCCCCAAATACAAAAATTTTTGGATGATATTCAAGGTTCTTTGACAATTTGGACCTTGCTTTCATCTCCAGTTACAGCTCCTCTGGTATATTCTTAATCTTTCCTGAATACACATACATTCATTCATTCATTCATTCATCCATCCATTTGTCCACAGATGTTTATATGTCAGCTATGTGGTGCTGTCCTAGGTACTTTGAAGATACAGAGGTAAATAAATATGACTGCCGTGATTATTGCCCATTAGTGCTTATAGAATGCCATGTATATTATTTCTGTCTTTAACCATGCTATTTCAAATGTACTTTTACTATTTATAGAGGTTCTATTCATTTTTTATACCCTACTCAAGTGTCATCTCTTCTAAAGCGTTTTATGACTTTCTCAGGTAGTGCTTCTTTGTGCTCCAGTAATAATTTATATTAATATCTCTATTATAGTATTTACTGTATGTTATACTTACTTGCTTATAGTGGATCTCTCCCATTAGGTTGAATTTTAGGGCAAGAGAAAGATGAAAGAGGAACGTAGAAATAAGGATTGAGGCAAGGGATAGAAAGAGGCAAGAAGAGGAGAGAAGGAAAACAGAAGCAGTATGAGTAGTATTTAAAATACAGACACTGGGGCTAGACAGGGTTTGAATCCTGATTCTTCCACTTATTATCTGGACACATAGTTTAATATCTCTTTGTCTCAATTTACAATAGGGATGATAATAGGATCATTGTGAAGATTAAATGAGTTAATGTATGTAAAGTGCTTAAAACAGTGAGTGGTGTATAGTATCTGCTGTATGGTTTTGTGCTATTTTTGTTATCAATAACTAGCTTTCTTAAGTGACATGAGCTACATTTTCTTTCATTTAGTTTTCCAAGACATGGGAGATTTTCAGTCTGCATGATATCTAATCCTTTGTAGCCACTGAAGGCATTAAATGTCTGAGTGTTTTGAGCCTGTACTAAAAGGGGAACTCCTATATATATTTTGTTATTACAGTGTAATATTGAAGTACTACTCTTTTTTGCCTCTTCATACCAGATTCTGTCCTGCTTCTGATTTTCCTGGCTATCTGAAATGTTGATGATAATTACTCTGTTTTCATTTTTACTCCATATCTCAGGCTTGATACATACCACTGTTTTATGTCATATACCTTAGCTTCTTTTATTAAAATCATTTTCTTCCCTGGCTGTGCTTCAGCCTGAGGACAAGACAGGCAAGGCTAATGTCTGGCTATAATTTCTTGGTTCTAGGAGCAAGGCCTGTCCCTCAGCACCAGCCTGATATCCAGCTAGCACTCCTACCGTTCCTCCCGCCTCCTCCTCTCACTCCCATTGCCCCTGCCTTACAATATTACTCTCTGCTTCATCTCCTACTGCAACACCATTGACCCAGCTTTGAAAAGATATAATGTCTTATTCAATTCTATACCTGGTATGCCTAGTTTTTATAAATAATGAAAAAGGAAATCAAAGCACTCATCATTGACCGGTTGTTGACTTCATTTTTAACAAATGAGTTAAGATACTATTTGCCATTGCCCTCTGATTTAAGGAAGAATCTTAGAGAAAATAACATTTTAGTTGCTGCTCGAATGAGGGAGGAAGAAAAGTAGATTATACAGGGATCTTTGTAGGGGTGTTTGAAGCTTAGAATCATTCTCAACTAATACTTGAATATCATCTGTAAGGCATGGAGGATACAAAAACTTAGTTCCTGTTTAACTCCAAATGACTGATATAGGGGCAAATAGTAAAAAAGTTGAAAGAGAGATTGCCGAGGACTGGAGAAGCTGTCTTTTGTCTTTTCTTGCTGTATAAAACCTCTCTAGGTGATTTCATATATTTGCTTGAGACCAAATTCTCTTGAAAATCTAGTAGCTTATCATAAAAGAATTTCATTCAGTTTCTGGAATATAATGTGATTTTCTGTCTCTGGGCTTTTGCAGATGTTATTTCTGCCTGAAGTAATTCTTACTAATTTCTTAAAATATAATCATACAGTCCATAACTTCCAGAAAAGCTTTCTTGATCTTTCAGCACTGGAATAAGTGTTCCTGTGGTTCTCATAGTCCCTGTTCTTTCCCAATCATAGCCTTTATTACACTATATTGTCTTTATTACACTGTGTTGTAATTGTCTTCACCAGATTGTTCAAGGAACACAGGAACTGTTTATATAACAATGCCTGGTGTGTGGTTGGTGCTCCAAATATGTAAGTTGGTTGAGTGAATGAGTAGGATACAGTAGAGAGGAGTTGGTCGTTCCAGCAAGGGAAGAAGATCAATAAAAACAAGGAGTGTGGTATTGAATATTGCGGATTCTGAGGCAATGAGTACAACATTTGACTGGAGTATAATATTGAAAAGAGAGGTTGGAGCTTTAAATGCCACATTAGGGAGTACAAAGTTTATTTACTAAGAAAGAGTGATTGAAGCTTTTAGAGATAAAAATAATGATATGTGTTCTCATAAATTTTGTTAAGTAATATATCCGTGAATCAGATATAACCTTTTTCTTTCTTTCTTTCTTTTTTTTTTTTGAAACAGTCTCGCTTTGTCACCCAGGCTGGAGTGCAGTGGCGCGATCTCGGCTCACTGCAACCTCTGCCTGTCGGGTTTAAGTGAGTCTCCTGCCTCAGCCTCCTGAGTAGCTGGGATTACAGGTGCCCGCCACTACACCTGGGTAATTTTTGTACTTTTAGTAGAGACAGGGTTTCGCCACGTTGGCTAGGCTGGTCTCAAACTCCTGACCTCAAGTGATCTGCTTGCCTTGGCCTCCCAAAATGCTGGGATTGCCGGCATGAGCCACCACGCCTGGCCTTTTTTCTAATTCTTATTTTCAAATTTTTGCAGTGCTCTTTGATGGATTAAACATATGATGACTGCCTATTTTATAGACTCCGGTCTTTTTTTTTTTTTTTTAGACAGTTTTGTTTTGTTGCTCAGGCTGGCACAATCTCGGCTCACTGCAGCCTCTGTCTCCCAGGTTCAAGCGATTCTCATGCCGTAGCCACCCAAGTAGCTGGGATTACAGGCATGTGCCACCATGCCAGGCTAATTTTTGCATTTTTAGTAGAGACAGGGTTTCACCATATTGGCCAGGCTCGTCTTGAGCTCTTGGCCTCAAGAGGTTCTTCCACTTGGCCTCCCACAGTGCTGGGATTACAGGTGTGAGCCACTGTGCCTGGCCGACTCCTGTCTTTCTTTTAAGATTGTTCCTACGAATTTATAAGGAAACTTAGAAAATTTGAATGAATGCTGCTGAATGAATTGAACAACTGTCATCAAACTTTGCAGTTTGTTTTTCTTATAAACGAAACTGTTTTTAAACTATGACAATTAAAAAATATAATTCAAATAAGGTAGTAAGCTAACTTATGTTTGGGGTTTCCTTCTTATTTGTAGCTTAAAGAAAAATAAATGCTTACAGCTGTGACTTTTTTTTCTCTAGTATCTCCAGAGGCAGTTGGATTTTTGTCAGCTGTTGGGGTGTTTATTATCTTGATGCTGCTCCTTTTTCTCTATATTAATAAGAAGTTCTGTTTTGAAAATGTTGGCGGGTTTCCAGATCTTGGTTCAGAATACAGTACAAGGAAGAATTCACAAGATAAAATTTGTAAGTATCGTATTGCTGCTTCTCTTGTTTGTTCTTTTTATCTGTACTATTATTTACTTATTTTAATATATGCAATAAAAAGGTTGGTTGTGACATACAATAAACTAATATTTGAGCTACTGTTCTGTAAAAGATCTGTTAAGTAAATTATGTTCAGGTATTCTTCTGTTGTTTATGAATTGCTATTACATAAAGGTGAATTGTCTACTATGACAAAATGACATTTTAATTTTTCATATGTAAGATATGCTTTTGAGCCTATAATAGGAGCAGATACACTTGAGGAAGAAGGAGGTATCTTGTTACTTTATGCAGTGTACTTCCATTGTCCAAGTAGCTCTTTAGAGAGCTTTTTTTCTCCATATCCCTAGAATGCTTTTGAAAGTATTCATCCTTTTTCTTTACCTGCTGTTTAATTTTCAGCTAATGGGTAATTTTATTGTTTGGAGGAGTTGGAGGTGATTTTACTTAGTAACTTAATTTATATATAAATTCCGATGATAAAAAATAGTGTTCCACTCCCTCCCTTGGCACCATATATTATAGTGTTACTAGATACTAGGAAAGATGAGGGCTGTAATACCATTCTTTCTCTTATGGAAACATTTTCCTTGGAGTGTTTTTTTTTAAAATTACTACAAGAGTTTAAAAAATTTTCTATTTCCAAAGACTGGTTTATAAAAATGATAGCAGAAACAAATTGGAAATTATAAAAGCAAAGTGTTAATTTAGAAGAATGTGACAAAAAATAGCTGAGAAATCTGGCTTTACTTGTCTGTGTACCTGTGTTGGAGATATGCTTTTCTCTTACATTTGATAACTTAAAAGGCGATAGCCCCATTACTTATAAGAATCTATTAGTTATTGAATTATATTTTGTGACTTTTGCATTAAGAAACTATAAATAGTATTTTATACAGTTTTAATTTTGTTAAGTTCAGTGTTTCTCATAATCCACTCCAGTTCTGCTTTTTGATTATTTGTGCAGAAAGAACTGGCTAAAAGTATCTCTTTACTGGCCTTTGGTAATTCTCTGGTCCAGCATTTCTGGTTTTTCCTTTGTTTAATGACAACTTTGTACTTTTAAATTTTATTGGGTAGTCCCAAAGAGCTTTTTGTTTATGTGGATTATATCTATTGATAAGTACCATATTAGAGTTAAAACTGAGAAAATTTAAAAATATTATTTATCGATTTAAAACTGAGAAAATTTAAAAATATTATTAATTTTTTTTTTAAAAAAGAGACTATTACATGTTAATATAAATAACATCTTTAAATTTTACAAAACTATTTTCCAAAACAAAAAGAAAATGGGGAAAAAGTGGTGAGAAGAGTGATTTTGTTTTATACTTTTTGCAAATCTTTTTAATGACTAGCATAATGGAAGACAGCTGGATTCTCATTTCTGCCTCTACATTCAATCTGTCATGTAGCCTCTGGATAACTCCAGTGTTCACTTGTGAGCCAATGAGAATGAAAAAGTTAAGTACCCCCTTGCTGTTATTGTAAAACTAGTCTTGACCTTGAGGATCCCTTGAAAATGTCTCAGGGAACTTAATTTTTCTGAGCCTTGTTTTTCTTTCACTTATTAAATAGGAATAATAATATTTACCTCCTAGAATTACTGTAAAATCAAGTAGGATAAAATGTGTCAATTACAATGCCTTGCATATAGTAGCCACTCAGCAGGTGTCCACACTTCCTCTCCCCTATTCTTACCACTATGCAAAATTGTTTAGATATTTCTCTTTAATATTTTTCTTAATGTGAAATGATACTGGGTAGTTGATTAGTAAGATAGGGTAGTTCCCTTACATAGACTGTTAATAAGCAAACTAAAAGTACATAATAAAAATCCTTTTTATACTTCTTTTTTCAGGTGTAGAATAAAAAACCAGTAGTATTTGAGGGAAAAATATTGTCTTGCTGCTGTTATAATAGCTGTGGAGTGAGAAAAAAATGTCATAACGTTTAAACCAAGTGGTTTGATTTTTTTTTTTCGGAAGAATCTTTACTTCAACATATTTCTTTCAGTGCATAATGTATTTACAGAAAGATTAAAAGCTACAATGTGAATTGCTAATATTGAGCTGACGAATAGCAACATTTAAGTAAATGTTAAATTCAAGTTCCAAAGTGGTTGATATTTTTAGAAGAGAAAATTCCATTATTGCACCTTTTAGGAACAAGGAATTAGAAAATGGCATTTTTCAGAAATTTCCAACAGAATCTGCCTTCAGTGTCCTCTCTGGTAGACACAATCAGTAGTGCTGTAGAGAATTTGACCACTGCTGTTGGGGAGGTCAGCTATGCTTTAACTGACTCAGTTGCTGAGCAGGTAACAAGTATGATGAGTGGCTTTCGCCCAGAAGAGGAAAGCTCTGTAGCAGAAGAAGCTGTAGACAGTTCTAAACAAAAAAATGCCGGGTTAACAGAAGTCTCCAAAAACACTAATTGTCAGAAAACACAAGCCAATTTAGA
This sequence comes from Gorilla gorilla gorilla, assembly GCF_029281585.2. NCBI lineage: Eukaryota > Metazoa > Chordata > Mammalia > Primates > Hominidae > Gorilla > Gorilla gorilla. The sequence goes on along the minus strand of NC_073224.2, from coordinate 46,766,081 downwards.
GCATAGAGCAAAGCAAATAAATACTTGTAAAACTTCACTAAAGCAAGATCAAGGAATACATGAAGAAAGAGTATTTAAACATGTTAATGATAGGCAACAGACTCTATCAGAATATCAAGACACTGGTAATACTGGTGATTCTTCTTTGAAAGGCTACATGAATAATGGTGGGATATCAGTTATCAGACAGAATACAAGGGCTGGATCTATTTGTCAAGAACTTGAAAGTACTGACAGATGTAAAACAATTGGAGTAGGAATTTCCAATAATGGTAAGAATGATTTAAAGGAGGTAGGATATCAAGAAATGAAAGGAAATCAGAAGAATGCCAACGGAATAAACAAATTGTATGAGCAAAAGAAATACATTGGTACAGATAATTGTAAAAAGGAGGAATGTTCTAAATCTCGACGTGTATATTTGGGAAGAGATCAAGAGAATATGGGGCATTTCAATAAATGTAAACATCTTCCCGATTTAGGGCATTCAGATCATTTAAAGAAAGCTGAAAAATGTGTTAAAAGTAAAGCATCCAAAGGGAATGAGTGTTCAGGAAATGAATGTTCTTTAAAAGATATTTTGACAAGCAATAGGCATATGACACAGAAATCCATTATAAAAGAAGACATACATCCAGCACCATCAACTAATTCTAAAGATAAGTTATCTGGGAAAATTGAAGAGCAAATAAATTCAACGAAATACTGTAAAGTGAATGAAGACATAAAACCAAAGAAAACTGAGGCCATTTCTGCCAAGAAAGGAACAGCAAAGAGTAAAGATGAAAAATATTCTAAGATAATACCAGAAAAAGGTGAGGTCTCCTAATGTTGGTGTGAGTGATTAAATTTTCTCTTGATTTTTTAAATTAGTAAAACATCATCCAAATTTCTCAGCTTTCCTGTTCATGTGTCTATATTTAAGACTTTCTTGAATCCTTTTACTGGGAAACATTTTTAAAGCCATTCAGTATTTTTTCTAAAATCATTTCAAGAGCATTCATGTTATTTGTCCCACTAAGTATTGCCCCTGGTCCCTGTGTTATTTGGCCAACTTTTCAGCAGCCCTAGTTTTTCTTAATGTCCATTTATTTTACAACCAGAAACTCCATGGTTTTCTTACCTGCTTTATTTGGAGTTTATTTGATGTGCTGTAGTTGCATTTGAAATTTTTATATAACTAACTCTGAAGCCCCTTATACAGTATTGCTCTTTGCATCTATCCAAATTTATATCAAATGTTTAATTATTTCTTTGAGAGCAATAGATTTTATTTTATTCAATAATGTGGTTCACAATGTATTTTTATTCATTTTGCCCATACATTAAAAATTTTATATTACTGCCCTGTTTACAATAAGTATACATGAACAATCTATTGTTATTCATGAGTTCTCTATGTAGAATTAGGATTCTGACTAAGCATTTATAGTTTTCAATCACAATATTTGTGATAATTTTCATTATTCACAGTATATGTGATGATTTTCAATATTTATTAGCAGCCCATACTGCTAATAATTACTTCTGGTAATCCCTTAGTCATATCCACTTATTGCTGATCTGATCACAAGGCCAAAAGTACACTGGCTTTTATTTATAAAATACACATCTGGAATTTTTCTCTTAAGTTCATACTCTCGTAAAATAACAAAAAGCAGAATAGCGGTAATGAGGAAGACTTTTCAGTTCTGCTACGACTACATACATAATAGGGATCTGCTGTTTATCTGTTATATGAGTGGTTTTACAGTGATACAGGAGAGGCTAATCCAGGATGGATGAACTAACTTAAAAGAAATGTCAGTTTCTGAAAATGTATCCATTTTGGAGTCTATTCTTCTAGCAGTTTTTTGTTTTTTGTTTTTTTTTTTTGTTTTGAGACAGAGTCTTGCGCTGTCGCCAGGCTGGATTGCAGCGGTGCAATCTCGGCTCACTGCCATCTCTGCCTCCCAGGTTCAAGCGATTCTCCTGCCTCAGCCTCCCGGGTAGCTGGGACTACAGGCACGCACCACCACGCCCAGCTAATTTTTGTCTTTTTCATAAAGATAGGGTTTCACCGTGTTGGCCCGGTATGGTCTCGGTCTCCTGACCTCGTGATCCACCCGCCTCGGCCTCCCAAAGTGCTAGGATTACAGGTGTGAGCCACTGTGCCTGGCCATTCTAGCAGTTTTTCGATTGTCAGATTTAGTGATCTTTGGTAGGCCTAGTTTAGTTCTGGTAGACTTACTGCTTAAAGTAGCAAAAATTAAAAAATAATGTAAAATAGTTTACTTATTATTTTATTCAGAAAATAATGATAGAATGGATACTAGTAATAAATACATTACAAGTAGCATGTAGGGTTTTTAACTTTTTAAATTTGTTTTCATTAAGAAGCATGCTAGTACCTAAAGAAACCAAATATTTCTAACATTCCACAATATAGTCAGTACTAAACTTATACACGTAATGTTCCCAAATGATTTTCAAAAATTGTTTGACACGTAGATTAACCCTTCATTTAGCTGAATGGTAATATTACTGGTACCTGTGTTCCAGGTTCTGACACAGGGTTTATAAGGTATAGAAAAAGGAGGAAGGCCAGGCACGGTGGTTCACGCCTGTAATCCCAGCACTTTGGGAAGCCGAGGCGGGCAGATCACGAGGTCAAGAGATCGAGACCATCCTGGCCAACATGGTGAAACCCCGTCTCTACTAAAAATACAAAAATTAGCTGGGCATGGTGGTGGATGCTTATAATCCCAGCTACTTGGGAGGCTGAGGCAGGAGAATTGCTTGAACCCAGGAGGTGGAGGTTGCAGTGAGCTGAGATCACGCCACTGCACTCCAGACTGGCAACAGGGCGAGACTCCTCAAAAAAAAAAAAGAGAAAAAGGAGGAAGGGTTTTCTTCTTTATTTCTAAATGTAGGTTATGTTAGGTAATGTTTTTTAATAGGTGAAGTTTGACCACAGACTAGTTACCCTCCTCAAGAGACTCAAAACCCTCTGCTGGTTTAAGATCCCCACCATGGTATCCCAGAAAGTGCTGACAGCTCTGCACTGGGAGTCAGAGGTCTTATGGCTCGGCCATCTCATTGTTGTCTAATAGTATTTTCTGCAACAATGAAAAAGTCTTATATCTCTGCATTGTTCCATATAGTAACCGCTAGCTGCATGTGGCTGTTGAGCACTTCAAATGTGGCTAATAGCATGGGGAACTGGGTTTTAATTTCTGTTTAATTTTAATTAGTTTAAATAGCCACATGTGACTATTGGCTACATATTGGGCAAGCACTGCCACAATATATGACATTGGTGATGGCATTACCCATTTATGGCTTTATTTTACTGATTTAAAAACTAGGACTAGACTAGATGACATATAACCTCCTTCTGACTCTAAGCACTTAGTTTCTGTCCTGTATTTTAAAACTTACTTATCCTGTAACTCCCACTCAAATTTCAACCTCAATTTCTTTACTACAGATGCTTAACTGACTATAAAGAGAAAGATAACCAGATTGAACTAATGAATTTTAGCTACTGTAGTCTCTTCACCTTTCTAGAATTGTTTAATAATTCTAAGAAAGTTACACCATTGTGCAGTTTCAAAGTGGTTATCTTTTTAAAAAACTGGTAATAACTAGTGCTTTTTAGAACAATAAAAAATTTAGACCTCCTGAAAGTTTTGTTTGAAATTTAGGTATATTTAAGTAAAGTTTTCCTAGAAATTCTGCCTTTCACAAGCAGTAAGTGTTAACAGTTTGGTGTATATCCTTCCAGATAGTTTTGTCTGTGCATACCTATGTATGCATTATGTGTGTGTATATGCCACATGTGTGTGTATATATATTTTTCAAATGGGAATATAATTATAACTTCTACTTTTTTACCTCCTTTTTTCTCATAACATGATATTGTAGTTATTCTTTCCCTGAGAGTTCTTTTAAATTCACATCCTCATTTTTAATGACTGCATAGTATATCATTGAATAAATACATCATAATTTATTTAAACAAAGCCCACAGATGGACATTTAGGTTATCTCTTTCGCCATTAAATACAGTGCAGTGAATTGTCTCAAAAATATATCTTTATTCATCTGTTAATTAATTTCTTAGGCTGAATTTTTAGAAATAGAATTGGTAAATTCCTGGAAATGGATCAGATTATGCAGATTTAAAAGTTTGATATATTTTGCCAAATTGCCCTCTAGGAAAGTAGTATCAGTTATAATTTCACCAATAGTATATACCTGTCCATTGCTGTATTTTACTGCTAGCACTGAGCATTATCTGTTTTGAAAATTTTGACCAAAACGAGAACCAGAAATGTGTCTTTTAATGTGAGTTATTTGAATCAGAGCTATAGTACTGGCAATACTTAGAACTTCACTTGTGTGTTACTTATACTTTAAAAAATGTAAAATGGTATTATAATTTAGTTTATATGTAACATGGTTGAAAAATCCCTGTGACTAACAAATATTATTTATATAATAGAATATACAAACTGATCTTTTTCCAAAGCTTGGGCTTCTTATGTGAAAAAATTGTATTTTTTTAAATCTGAAAATTCAGGTTGTATATAATATGTGTGTGTGCGTGTGTGTATATGTGTGCGTATATGTATATGTGTGTGTTTATATATATAACTTCAGCAAATTTTCCATACTTTATTGTGTAAAAATTATCATTTGACGGGCCCAGTAGGGCCAGGTGAGGGGAGGGAAATTTTTTTTCAATTACCGTTTGTTCTTCATGTCATTCCAAATAGATAATTCCTACATGGACAAAGATGAGCATGGTTCATCCTCTGAAAGTGAAGATGAAGCGCTGGGTAAATATCATGAGGCCTTATCCAGAACACACAATTCCAGACTACCACTGGCAGATTCTAGACAAAAGAACTATGCTTGGGAAACAAGACAGAAATACAGTCCTCTATCGGCAGAGTATGATGGATACAGTAGTGAAGCATCAATAGATGAAGGTAAGATGGGCTGTTTTATTTTTTTTACATGACACACTATAGTATTTGATTACTTGTGCCTGAAATTCTAGGAATCTGTGGTTGCAGAATAAACAAGAGAGCACATACAGTAGAGTCACATTTCTAGGAATGTAATTTATTCAAATTCGTATCTTTGGGCTCAGGCCAAAAATCAAAACCAATACCAAAACACCCCAAAGCGAAAACCAAATAATTTACGTAATGTGTTAATTGTAGCTCTTATTTCACAGTGAACATATGCTTAGCAAGCATGATATGAAAGATGTGAATCTGCTGTTCTCTCAAATGGAATTGGTTTCTCTATACCTGTTATAGGAACTGATAGAGTTTAAGTCTCTCACGGTGTTGAATATGATTCCAGTGTGTAAATGTATGCTGTTTCATTCAATATGGCTCCTAAACACCAGCCAAATGTTGCACATGGCAGACAGCGGAAGAAATGGTAATCTGTTTTGTGCAGAAGGGAAAACTGTCTGAGATGAATTTATTGAGAGCTAGTACTATATTATACCATTCTTTAAAGGCAATTTAAGGTATTTTCAAGGATTTCAGTAATTTGAAGGATTATTTGTCTCTAACTGATTTTGTGTTATGTGCTGAAATTGACTTTAGAACTCAACCTACATAGAAGATGTCAGTCCACTTATACATGTTTTTACGTCTTTCTGTGACATAAATAAGACAGATTTTGCCATTAATTAAAGCATATTTATTTCCACATTTAAATACATTATTCACTTGCTTAATAGAATGTATGGCTACTTATCATGATTATTATCTTTATACCCAGATATGAGGGACAGAATAATATATCCTAGATATCATTTTTATCATTATACATAAACACAAGCTATCCTTGATTTTGTAGCTGTGACTTAATGTTTTAGGGCCTATTACTATTGATGACTTAAAGTTTTATCCCAGCATGTACAGTTGTCAAAGGGGGTAAATCATCTATTACTGTATTTGGCTTCATGCCAACTAAAGATTAGTGCACCTCAATTCTTATGTCTGCTAGTACACAGATATAATAATAAATTAATCAAATACTGAATGATTACTATATGGTCATTATGAGATTCAAGGGAAGAAATAAAAAATATCTGACAGGTACTCTACCCTCAAAAATACATTTTAGTACTAGGGAAAATAAGACATGTGCTTACTAAGTTAATTAAATAATACAAAGCAGTAAAACCAGTCCCCAAGTTATGTACACCCCTGGTACATGAATAGTAGAGCAGGAAGAGAATGTGTTTTGAGATCTGGTCCTTGTTAACATTCTGGCCATATCTCTTAATATATTAGCTGTGAAACCTTTGGCAATATAGTTCATTGTTTTTAGATTTCTTTCATTGTCTGTAAAATATGAATAAAACTGAACTGGCAGGGTTGCCATGAAAATTAAATGATATATGTGGTACAGTTTTTAGCATAGTGTCCGATAGCTAATAGGTAAGTGATCAGTAAATGTAGCTAATTACAATGGTAGTGAAAAGAGTGATGGTCATGAGCAAGCCCTGAGTGTGCATTCCCTTTTTGCAGGTACGTTTAGGATTTATTTTCTATTCATTTCTCTTTCCTCTCACCCCAACACCCCTCTGCTGTCTTGAGCACTTCTCGGTAGTTCTGTTAGTCTAGCCTGACTTTATAGCCTATGGACAGAGCAGTGAGGAGAGAGGTACACAACCTAGGTGCTTCTACTATTCTTGCCCTAACCTCTGCAAGTGGTCCAAGTGCCCCAGAATCACCTTCTCATTTTATTTTACCCATATATTTAGGACCTATCCTGTACTTTTTTACACATTTCTACCCTCAATTATTTGATGAAACACTTAATTTTAGGCATTCTGAGATTATATTTATTTATTTTGTAAACATAAAAAGCTTTCGTGTTTACACGAAAGTCAGTGTATGACTAGATACGTGTCTAGCACAGTATCTAGTCATACACTGCTAGATACTGTGAATATGAAGATCATAAGCTTGTTTATCTCAAAAAACCTACTGACTGGAGGAGGAAAATCAGTAAGTATATACGTAATATGATGAGAGGGCTGTTAGTCACATGAACAAAGTGCAGTAGAAATATAGAGGAAATTAAAAAAAGACAAACTTTCTTGAGATGGAGTCTGACTCTGTTGCCCAGGCTGGAGTGCAGTGGCACGATCTTGGCTCACTGCAACCTCTGCCTCTTGGGTTCAAGAGATTCTCCTGCCTCAGCCTTCCGAGTAGCTGGGATTACAGGCGCCTGCCACCATGCCCAGCTAATTTTTGTATTTTTAGTAGACACGGGGCTTCACCATATTGGCCAGGCTGGTCTCGAACTCCTGACCTTGTGATCTGCCCGCCTCGGCCTCCCAAAGTGCTGGGATTACAGGCATGAGCCACCGTGCCCAGCTGACAAAACTTTAAAAAACAAAAATAAAAAAAGATACAGAGAGTAGGAGGTGATTTCGATTTTGGGAAGTAGGAATCTGAGGAAGTCTAATGGGGTCTAGGTGAGTTAGATTTGAGTGAGAATTATTTCAACAAGCATGGAATAGGGCTTTCATGCAATCATGAATCCAAAAGAAAGTGTATTTCAGTGCCTCTAACTTGGGATCTTTGTTTGAAGAAGGGGAATGCCCTGCTCAGTAGTTTTTAAGCAGGAGAATGTGATAAAACGTAGCGAATATTTCAGGGATAGAGAGAAATCCACTTGACTCCAACATAGGTGCATTTATACACATACTATCTATATATATTAATCAAGGTTTTTAAGCAGGAGAGTGTGATAAAATGTAGAGAATATTTCAGGGATGGAGAGAAATCCACTTGGCTCCAACATAGGTGCATCTATACATATACATCTGAGGGAACAGAAGATAAAATTGAAAGGAGAGATGAAGTGTAAGGCCTGGAGTGCCCCCTGACTAGGAAGATAGGGTTTAATTTGTTTGCCAGTGAGAATTTGCTGAAAAGTTTTTTACTAAGGAACCATAATCAGGGTTGTGCTTTAGAAAGATTAATTTAGCAGCAAGCAGACTATAAGAAAAGATATCAGTTAAGGAGATCTTTGGGGTAGTATATGTGGAAAATGATAAAAGTCTGAATTACAGTAGTGGCAATAGAAATAAAGGAAGATAGGAGAGAGATTATTGAGGTAGAACTTACTGGATTTAGGAACTGAATGTGTTTGGAACATTTGGAAAAAGAAAGGAAGCATCAGAGATGACTGATTTCCATCATGTATGATGAGGAGAATGATGATGTCATTAATATAAATATGAAATCCAGAGACGGACCTGTGTTTGGTTGGAAGTGAGCAGTGAATAAGAGATATAAGTGATTTTACATATGTGATGAGGCAGGATATTTAAGTAGTTGGAAAGGGCTGTCAAGCTTGTAATCATGAATGCGTTTGAGGGAGAAGTTTTCAGATTGTATATGCTTAGAGAATAGGAACTATGGGCATGAATTAAATTGATGAAGGAGAATGTGTGAAGAGAAAAGATCAGAGAATCATTTCCTTTGACAGGAGAATTAAGGGCATCATGTAAAGACACAAAGAAACAGTAAGAGAGATAAAGAGGAGAATCAGGAAAATGTTATATTTTATCAGCCATGGAAGAAAAGTTTTAGAAGAAGAAGGAAGGCAGCGTGGTTGGGGAGAATGATAATTCAGATAAACCCCTTTGTCCAGTAGAAGTTGAGCAATCATTTTCAATTAGAGTTTTAGGAGAGTAATAAGGAAGTCAGATTGAATGTTGTTAAGGAGAGTGTAAGTGGTAAGGAAGTATACATTTGCCGCCTTCACTTTCTTACCATCTATTCTCTCCGTATCAACTTTGAGAGTCAGAGAGGTAGTTGGGGGGTTTTGTTTGTAACCCAACTGTTCGCCTTCTTCCTGCCACCCACCGATACTCTCCTCTGGTATATATTTGGGAAGGAGGGGGATTTGCGTCTCCACCTGGTGGTTGCCCCTTGGCAAAGCTGCGTCTGCAGAAATTGCTGCTTTGTGGCTGATCACCCACCTAAGATAACTGCTGGGTACAGTTCTCTTGGTAGGACTTCATTCATTTTCCTGTGTGAATAGAAAATAAATAACACACAAAGAAAGAGATGAATAGAGTAAGTTACACTTCTTATTGCTGTGACCCTTTGGTCTGCATGTGACCATCACACAAGTTTATAAAGGTTAAACTTGACTAATGTGAGTTAACTAAAGGGAATCACAAGGTAGAAGGAAAAATATTTTAAAATATACAGTTTTTACATGGCATAATATTTACCTCATTAATGCTAATAAGGAACCTTTAGTCTATTTCTCAACAGCCTGAGTAATTCCAGTTGAGAAGCTTTGGAACAGCCAAAGCTTCTCTACTCCTACAAATCTGCAGGAGTAGAGAAGATTAGAGAGGACCTGAAGAGGTATTAGGAGAGACCAGTGCAAGAGAACTTTACCAGGTAGCGAGGACTGCCATTTATTGAGTTCCTACTACGTGCCTCACTCTGTTTCTGTTATGCTGTCATATTTAATTTTCATTGCCGTGTATTGTGGTAGGTAATGTTATGCTGTCATATTTAATTTTCATTGCCATGTATTGTGGTAGGTAAGATTCTACAGAATTGAAGTGACTTTAAGTTGATTTTTTTAACCCAAAGTCACACAGCAAGATAAAAACTATACTTGTCAAGTTGACAGCAAAATTAATGTTATTTGGCTTTCATTAGGTCAACACTGCTACTTTAATAGTCTCCCTAAGTCTATTTCATACAAGATGAATCCCTTCAGTTGGTCCTTTAGAGCAGGTTATATGTTATAAATCTGAAATACACATATTCTAGAAAAAGTAGGAAAATGTAATGGCATATTTGTTGATCATGTTTTCTCCTCTAGGTGGCCATATTAATCTTCTGGGGTTTTTTTTTGGAACTACAAAAGGGATGATATCTGTAAGAAATTTTTCTAGAAAAAAGAAACATTAAAATAATTTATTAAATCCTTTTGTTCACAGTTCTAATTTATTTTTACTGTGTTGTGCTTAAAATTAAGGGCATTTTCTGATAAACCTCTCTTATTTTAAAAAGGTCAGTGTCAAAATATGGTTCGTGGATATCCCGTTTAATAGATGAGTTAGACCAACCTCCGAAATTTCACTCATGCTAATTAATACTTTCTATTTTTATATTAGATAGGAGAAGCTTATTAAAGATGATTCTATATGAAGATCAAGTTCAGTGTAAAATTACTAGAATGTCTTTTGTTATTGATAGCTTTTTATTATTAGTTTACCATAGAGATTACATAGCTATACTTATGTATTATGGAAAGCTGTATTATTAAATTTACATTATTTATTTTGGGAGCAAGTTAAGGTAAAACCCACTGAAAAATAATTTTCAGCATCACTTATGTCTTAGGGTGTATAGCTTACCCACCCACACACACACACACACTCACCCCTACTTGTCATTCTCTTTCTGTTGTAGCTATATCACAAGCTTCATTCTATTAATTTTGTTATCTTAAAATTAGGACTACCAAAATATATTTATTTATTCTTTTTATTTGTATTTTACTTTTATAATAATTTAATATTTAAGAGTAATAGATTATTTGTTTATATTTCCTTTAAGTCCATTTTAACTTATATTAAAAATTGTTTTATTAATTTTCATAATTTCTTTGCAAAGTGGAAAAGTACTAAAAATTCTCTCTGTATTTTCCAGAATTATTTGATATAAAAATAGTGTAGTGACTTTGCATAAAGTTAGGTATATTACATTTGACTCTTGAATAACCCAGGAGTTAGAGGCACTGATCCCCCCATTCAGTCAGAAATTCACATATAATTTTTGATTCACCAAAAACTTAACTACTGATAGCCAGCTGTTGACTGGAAGCCTTTATTGATAATATTAAGTCAATTAATGCATATTTTTAATTTTATCTGTATTTATGCTGTATTATTACAGTAAAGTAAGCTAGAAAAAAGAAAATGTTACTAAGAAAATTATAAGGGGACTTGGGCGCCGTGGCTCATGCCTATAATGTCTCTACAAAAAATTTTGAAAAACTAGCCAAGCCTAGTGGCCCATGCCTGTAACCTTAATTTCTCAGGATGCCAAGTCGGGAGGACCACTTAAGCCCAGGAGTTTGAGGTTGCAGTGAACTGTGATCATGCAACTACACTCCAGCATAGGCAACAGAGTGAGACCCTGTTCCAAAAAAAAAAAAAGTCATAAGGAAAAGAAAATAAATTTACTGTTCATTAAGTGGACATGGATTATCAAAAAGGTCTTCATTCTTGTCTTCATGTTGAGTAGGCTGAGGAGGAAGAGGAGGGGTTGGTCTTGCTGTCTCATCCATCCCAGAGATGGATGAAAATCTATTCATAACTACACTCGCACAGTTCAAACTCCTGTTGTTCAAAGGTCAACCATACATGTTTATTTAGATTTTGGGTAAGCTTTTTTCTTAATTTCAGATTTTTGTTGATGAACATCTCTCCTCTAAGGAATTCTTTATCATGTGTATTATTTTTTAAATATGGCCAATTTGAAGGGGAAATAATCTTGACTCTTTTTACTGCATCTTTGGTGTTTTGGAGATCTTTTTATGTGATGGGATTAATTCCTCCCAATAGTGTAGAATTTTATTTTATTTTTTACATCTGCAGTATTTTTCCCTTTTTATTCCTTGTTGTGATAAAATATATACAGCACAAAACTTATCACTTTAATAATGTTTAAATGCACAGTTCAATGTCATTAAGTGTATTCACATTGTTGTACAACCATCACCACTATTCCATCTCTAGGATTTTTTCATCATCCTAAACAGAAACTTTATACCCATTAAAAAATAAGTCTTTATTCTGTCATCCCAGCCTCTGATAACCAATATTCTACTTTCTGTCTCTATGAACTTGACTACTCTGGGTAGATCATATAAGTGGAATCATACTGTATTTGTCCTTTTTTTGGTCTCGCTTATTTTAGTCAGCATGATGTCATCAAGATTCATCCATGTTGTAGCATGTATCAGAATTTTATTCCTTTTTTTTCTTCAATTTTAAAATTGTGGTAAAATACACATAACATAAAATTTACTATCTCAACCATTTTTAAGTGTGCAGCTCAATAGTTTTTAATTCTGTTGTTGTGCACCATCACCACTATCCATCTCTAGAACTCTTTTCATCTTGCAAAGCTGAACTCCATACCCATTAAACAACTCCATTCCCCCTTCCCCCAACCCTGGCAGCCACCATTCTACTTTTTGCCCCTGTGATTTTAACTACTCTAAGTACCTCATATAAATGGAATCATACCCTATTTGTCTTTTTGTGACCAACTTATTTCACTTACCATAATGTCCTCAGTTTCGTCTGTGTTACAGCATGTATCAGAATATTCTTCCTTTTTAAAGCTGAATAATACTCTGTTTTGTGCATGTGCCATACTTTGCTTAACCATTTATCCATTGGTGGACCCTTGAATTGCTTCTGTGTTTTAGCTGTTGTGAATAATGCTGCTATGCACATGGGTGTACAAATATCTCTTTGAAACTCTTCTTTCAGTTCTTTTGAGTATGGACCCAGAAATGAAATTGGTGGCTCTATGGTAATTCTATTTTTAATTTTTTGAGGAACTGCCCTACTGTTTTCCACAGTGACTATACTATTTTACATTTCCTCCAGTAGTGTACAAGGGTTCCAATTTCTCTGCCTCCTAACCAACACTTATTATTGTGTTTTTTCAAAATAATAGCCATTCTAATAGGTATGAGGTGATATCTTACTGTAGTTTTGATTTGCATCTCCTTAATTATTAGCGACACTGAACATCATTTCATGTGCTTATTGGCTATTTGTATATCTGTTTTGGAGAAATGTCCAAATCTTTTGCCCATTTTGGAATTGCATTGTTTGTTGGTTGGTTGTTGAGTTTTAGGAATTCTCCATATATTTTGGATATTAATCTCTTATCAGATATACGGTTTGCAAATATTTTTTCCCATTTTGGGATGGCATTTTTTACTCTATTGATAGTATCTTTTGATAGAGAAAATGTTTTAATTTTCATGAAATCCACTTTGTGTATTTTTTGTTGTTTTCTGTGCCTTTGGTGTCATATCCAAGAAATCTGCCAAATCCAATGTTGTGAGGCATTTTCCCTATGTTTTCTTCTAAGAGTTTTGTAGTTTTAAGTCTTATGGTTATGATGTGATCCATTTTGAGTTAATTTTTATATACGATATTCGGCAAGGGTTCATTTTCATTCTTTTACATTTGGATATCCAGTTTTCCCAGAACATTTGTTAAAAAGGCTCTTCTACATTGCATGGTCTTGGTCCCCTGTCAAAAATCATTTGACCATATATGCAAGGTTTTATTTCAGGACTCTCTGTTTCATTCCATTGGTCTATATGTTTGTCTTTAGCCAGTACAACAGTGTTTTGATTACTGTAGCTTTATAGTACATTTTGAAATCAAGAAGTTTGAGTCCTCCAGCTATGTTTCTCTTTTTCAGAATTGGGATCTCTTTGAGATTCCATATGAATTTTAGGAGGTTTTTCTATTTCTGCAAGAAATGTCATTGGAATTTTGTGGAGGTGGCATTAAACCTGTAAATCACTTTTGGTATTATTGACGTGTTAACATTAAGTTTTCTAAGCATCAACATAGTGTGCCTTCTCATTTATTTATTTATGTCTTTAATTTCTTTTGGAAATGTTTTACAGTTTTCACCGTACAAGTCTTTCACCTCCTTAGTTAAGTTTGTTCCTAAGTATTTTATTCCTTTTGATGTAATCGCAAATGGAATTGTTTTCTTAGAAATTTCCTTTTCAGATTGTTCATTATTAGTGTATAGAGATGCAGCTGGTTTTTTTAGTGTTGACTTTGAATCCTGCTACTTTGCTGGATTTGTTTATTAGTTGTTTTTGTTTTTGTTTTTGTTTTTGTTTTTAATGGAGTCTCGCTCTGTTGCCCAGGCTGGAGTGCAGTGGTGTGATCTTGGCTCACTGCAGCCTCTGCCTCCTGAGTTCAAGTGATTTTCTTTCGTCAGCCTCCCGAGTAGCTGGGATTACAGTTTCCTGCCACCATGCCCATGCCCAGCTAATCTTTGTATTTTTACTAGTGATGAGGTTTCACCATGTTGGCCAGGCTGATCTTTAACTCCTGACCTTAAGTGATCTGCCTGCCTCAGCTGCCCAAAGTGCTGGGATTACAGGTGTGAGCCACTGCACCTGGTCTGATTTGTTTATTAGTTCTAGCAGTTTTTTCTAAGGTGGAATCTTTAGGGTTTTCTGCATAGAAGATCATATAATCTGTGAGCAGAGATAATTTTTTCCTTTTCACTTTGGACACCTTTTATTTCTTTTTCTTGCCTAATTGCTCTGGCTAGGACTTTCAGTACTATTTTGAGTTGAAGTGGTGAAAGTAGGCATGCTTGGCTTTTTCTTGATCTTAGAGGATAAGGTTTCTGTCTTTTATCATTGAGTATGATGAGGTGAGGAGTGTTTTAGGAAAGCACATCAACTTTCTCTGTTGTTGGGATTCATGCATGTCTGTGTGTGGCTGTTGCACAGGGAGGAGCGTCTGAGAGAAGATCACTCACAAGAACAGTTTCTTGAGACAGGTTTAGGAACCAGATATGGTGAACTTGGCTCAGTAATAAAACTAATTAGTATGGGAAGGCAGTGTTTTGTTTGTTTTGTTTTGTTTTGTTTTGCTGAGACAGGTTCTCACTCATTTGCCCAGGCTGGAGTGCAGTGGCACAATGATGGCTCACTGCAACCTTGACCTCCTGGACTCAAGCAATCTTCCACCTTGGTCTCCTGAGTAACTAGGACTACAGGCGTGCACCACCATGCCTGTCTTTTTTTTTTTTTTTTTTTGGTAGAGATGGGGGGTTTCTCCACGTTGCCCAGGATGGGGCAGTTTTCAATATAGCTTGCTATCTGTATCTGTTGATAGTATCATATGGTTTTTCTTCTTCAGCCATATGTGATGGATAGATTACATTCATTCATTTTCAAATGTTGAACCAGCCTGGCATACCTGGAATAAAACCCAGTTGGTTGTGGTTTTTATTCATTATTGGACTTGATTTGCTAATGATTTGTTTGGGATTTTTGAATCTTTCTTCATGGAGATATTGGTCTGTAGTTTTCTTTTCTTGTAATATCTTTGGTATTAGGGTGATGCTGGCCTCATAGGATGAGTTAGGAAATATTCACTCTACTTCTCTCTTCTGAAAGAGAGTGTACAGAATTGAAGTAATTTTTCTCATAAATGCTTGGTAGAATTTACCACTGAATCCAAAATTTCTGCTTTGGAAAGTTATTAATAATTGATGCAATTTTTAAATAGATATATACCTATTCAGGTCGTCTGTTTCTTCTTGTGTGAGTTTTGGAATATTGTGTGTTTTAATGAATTGGTTTATTTCACCTAGGTCATCAAATTTGTAGGCATAGAGTTGTTTATAATATTCCTTTGTTATCCTTTAATATCAATGTGGCCAGTTGTGGTGGAGATTGCTATCTCTTTCTCAGGTTGTTTTCTTGTTATAGCTTTTACCTGATTAATGCCTGAGTTTTGTGAAGAGCAAGGGGGCCATTGTAAGACCTCAAAAACCTGTTTTAATAAATCCTGTAATGCCCACCTATTGTTGTTTAGGGATTTTTTCTAAAAGAAGGTAACAAGAAGGAAGGAAATTTATTCTTTCTCTCTTTGCTATGGACTACTATGCACTTTAGCATCTTCAGGACAAATAAGGGACAACTAGCAGAGAATGACTATGCCTGGAAGTAGAACAGGAAAGTAATACCTGGTGGAGCATTTAAATGCCATGGCAGAGTTAAGTATCTTCCTTTTTTCTCTTCTTCATATGGTGATTTTTTTTTCACAGAGAAGGATATCATTGGAATCAACTGAAGATGCTAGATTAAGAAAGATTAAGTACACTGCCATCTAACTCAGATATTTTTGTATAGTACCGACATAACAGAATGGTATCAATGCAGTTGAATTTCAGTAGCATACCAGCTGCTTCCATAGCCTTAGGAAAAATAATTAAATAAGCAGTGTTTTCTACCAGTTCTTCCTACTTTGGTGTCTTGTATTACCTTTTTATCACCATCTTTTACCTTTATATTGCCCTAAGCACTTCATCAGGTTTGTCCCACACCAGGTATCTCTTACTCTCAAATCATGTTTTCCTCTCTTGCCAGTAGAAAGATTCTTTACCACTAGAAGTTTCCAAGTTATCATTTATTTCCTTTCTAAAAATGGAAGTAAAAAGGGGGAGCAGAGGAAAACCTAGCTTGAGTTAGAGTATTAAACCATGTGAAATCATACTTGTTTGTTTATGATATTAACTCCTCATACCTGCTTCTTTCATTTTTTCATTAAAGTGACTCTGACTCTAGTACCCAGTAAAAAAAAAAAAACCCATCATTGAGAAGTAGAGTGTAAATATTAATAGTTACAAATAAATACTGTAGCAGAAGAATATATCAATTCTGTTGTTTTTTTATTTAAATACTTACTATGAAGACAATAATTAGAAACTGATTAATTTAGCTATACTGTTCTCCTAGTTTACTCTTCCATGTTTTCCATTCTACTAATTGTGATAGAAGCGTACCTATACGTTTGCACTATTTATTTAAGTATTCTCTAAATTTGTTCATAGTACTCCCCAAATTATTGCATTTTCAATTTTTTTTGCCTTAAGACTGAGTTTTAATACGGGACAGGATCATTCAGATACTCTTTCTTTCCAGTTACTGCTATCGTACAAACTAGAATAAGAATTAGGGGAGACAAAAAAAGTAGAAGTCAGTTATAATAGCGAAAACCTACACTGAAATGTTCAGATGATAATGTCAGAAGAACATGTCCTGTCTGTCCTCTCTTGAGGCAGATATTAATCATGGTTTGAGTTTTGAGAAGCAAAGAGAAAAGAGACCTGACTGAATGCAAACTTTTATTGGACAATAGGGATAGACCATGAGAGTTGAGTTAAAGATATAAGTATATAAATTATACATTATGGTAATATGTTTCTCTGGCTTCATTCATGTTAAATAATTACAGAGCCATTTTAAAGAGGTAAATATCAACTGAATATCATTAGTTTTGGGTGAAATGGAATTGAGGTTCTATTTATTTTAATGTGTAATTCTGAAAAATCTTTCGTCTAAGCAGTCTTCATGTGGAGCTCTCTTTTTGAGATTTCCTACCTTTGAGAAATAAATTACATTGAAATCTTTGATGTGTGAGTCAAAAATTACCTTGAGAATATGAGGTGTTTTGACGCCTTAGAATATCTCTTTCATTTTGCTTGATATGTACTCATAAGGGTAAAGATTTTCCTAGAAGATCAAATTATATTTAAGTCTGAGTTGTTGAAATGCCATCCACCAAAAGTAAGATCATTTAAATGGATTTTGAGTCTCAGTAAGGCAGTTATTTACTATTCAAATAGTTATGAAAAAAGCTTTTAGCTTTTTATAATTTAACCAATCTTTTAGTCATTGTGCCTTGATTTTAGTAGGTAAGTGAAAAACGTATCATGGGATTTTGGTCATTGGTAACTTTGGAAATGCTTCTTTAAGTATAAATTTAATAAAGCATAACACTTTATAAGGAAAATATTTACACCCTTAAACATTTTTACTTGTTTCTCAAAGAAAGAATATACCCTTAAACTTTTTTATAATTTCATAGTGAACAGCTTTTTAAAGATGATGGATTACAATATTTTGGAAGTCTGAAAAATCTGTATTTTTAGTACACTAATAAAAAGTATAGTTCTGCAAATAACAATAGCTATAATTTATGAACGATTATGTGGTAAACACTATTGTAAACATTTTACATGAATTAACTCATTTAATCTTCATAATAACCGTTAAGAGACAAGTTCTGTTAGCGTCCATATTTTGAAGATGAGGAAACTGAAACACAATGAGGTTAAGGAACTTAGGTCTAAGGTTAATACAAGTGTATGGCAGGGCCAAAATTTAAACACACAGTGTCTGCCCTCAGAGCTAATGCACCAAACTTCTCCACTGAAATAACTTAGATAACATAATATGAGAAAATGTTCTTTTGTGTAACTGTTACACCCAAGTAAATCTTTATTGCTGCTTTATTTTTATTGTGTAAGTAAAGTAGTACATGTTCATTATAGAAAAATCAGAAGTTAAATTTTATATAAATATATATACATATATTTTTTAAATAGATGTAAGGAGTACAAGTACAGTGTTGTTGCATAGATATATTGCGTAGTGGTGAAGCCTGGGCTTTTAGTGTAACCATTACCCAAATAGAGTACATTGTACTCATTAGGCAATTCTCATCCCTCACCCACCCACTTTCCCTCCACTTTTCTGAATCTTCAGTTTCTGTTATTCCACTCTCTGTGTCCAATTTCTATGTTCAGTTTCTATTATTACACTCTCTGTGTGTAAATATTACCTAGCTTCCACTTATAAGTGGGATCATGCAGTATATGACTTTATGCTTCCGAGTTATTTTACTTAAGATAATGGCCTCCAGTTCCATCCATGTTGCTGCAAAAGACATGATTTCAATTTTTTATGGCTGAGTAGTATTCCCTGGTATGTGTAAACCACATTTTCTTTATTCAGTCCTCTGTTGATGAACACTTAGGTTGATTCCATATTTTGCTACTGTGAATAGTGCTATGATAAACATAGAAGTGCAGGTATCTTTTTTGATATAATGATTTCTTTTCCTATAGGTATATACCCCAGTATTGGGATTGCTGGATCGAATGGTAGATCTACTTTTAATTGTTTCAGAAATCTACTTACTGTTTTCCTTAGAGGCTGTACTAATTTACATTCTCACCAACAGTATATAAGCATACCCTTTTCTCCACATCCTCGCCAACATGTTATTTTTTGACTTAATAATAGTCATTCTGACTGGTGTCATATGCTTGTTGGCCATTTGCAAAATGTACACCTTCTTTTGCAAAGTGTGTATTCATTTCCTTTGCCCACTTTTAATAGGGTTATTTGAGGGGTTTTGGTTGAGTTGTTTGCATTCCTCGTAGATTCTGGATATTATTACTCGTCTATCAGATGCATAGTTTGGAAATATTTTCTCCCATTTTTCAAGTTGTCTGTTGACTGTGTTGATTGTTTTTTTGCTGTGCAGTTGCCTTTTAGTTTATATAGTCCCATTTGTCTATTTTTGTTTCTGTTGTTTTTGCTTTTGATGTCTTAGTAATGAATTCTTTGTCTAGGCCAATGTCTAGAGGAGTTTTTCCTAGATTTTCTTCTAGAGTTTTTAAAGTTTCCAGACTTGTGTTTAAGTATTTAATCCATCTTGAGATAATTTTTGTATGTGGTGAGGGATAGGGGTCCAGTGTCATTCTTCTGCATATAGCAGAGGAATGGAAATCCAATTTTCCTAGCACCATTTATGGAATAGTGTGTCATTTCCCCAGTGTATGTTTTGGTTGACTTTGTTAAAGATCAGTTATTTCTGGGTTCTCTATTCTGTTCCATTCATCTGTAAGTCTGTTTTTGTACCAGTACCATGCTGTTTTGGTTATTATAGCCTTACAGTATAATTTGAAGTCAGGTCATGTAATGCTTCTAGCTTTGTTCTTTTGCTTAAGGTTATTTGGGCTATTTGGGCTTCTTGTTGGTTCTATCTGAATTTGGGGATTGTTTTTTCTAATTCCGTGAAAAATGATATTGTTATTTTGTTGGGGATTACACTAAATCTATAGAACACTTTCTGTAGTATGGTCATTTTAATAGTATCAGTTCTTCCAATCCCTGAGCATGGGTTGTCTCTCCATTTGTTGGTATCATTGACGGTTTCTTTCATTAGTGTTTGGTAGTTTTCCTTGTAGAGATCTTTCACCTTCGTGGTTGAATGTAGTCCTAGGTGTTTTTTATTTGTTTGTTTGTTTTTGTTTTTGTTTTTTGTAGCTTGTTATAAATGGAATTGCCATCCTGATTTGGATCTCAGCTTATTGTTGGTGTATAGAAATGCTGCTGATTTCTGCACATTGATTTTGTATCCTGAAACTTTACTGAATTTATCAGATCTTGAAGTCTTTTGGAGGAGTCTTTAGAGAGATGATTATTTTAGGCATAAGATTATATCATCAGCAAATGGAGATAATTTGACTTACTATTTTCCAATTTGGATGACCTTTCTTTCTTTCTCTTGCCTGATTGCTCTGCCTAGGACTTCCCAGTACTGTGTTGAATAGGAGTGGAGAAAGTGGGCATCCTTGTCTTGTTCCAGTTCTTAAGGGGGAATGCTTTCTTTTACCTATTCAGTACGATGCTGGCTGTGAGTTTGTTGCATATGGCTTTTATTATTTTGAGATATGTTCCTTCTATATCTGGTTTGTTGAGAGATTTTATCATGAAGAGATGCTGAATTTTATCAAATGCTTTTTCAGCATCTGTTGAGATGATAATATAGTTTTTGTTTTTAATTCTGTTTATGTGGTGAATCTCATTTATTGATTTGCATATGTTGAACTATCCTTATATCCCTGAAATAAATCCCACTTGATCGTGGTGTATTATATTTGTGATGTACTGCTAGGTTCAGTTTGCTAGTACTTTGTTGAAGATTTTTGCATCTGTGGTCATTAGGGATATGGATCTGTAGTTTTCTTTTTTCGTTATGTCTTTGGCTGGATTTGGTGTAAGGGTGATACTGGCTTTGTAGAATGAGTTGGGGAGGATTCCTTTCTTCTTGGTTTTTTGGAACAGTTTCAGTAGGATTGGTATCAGTTCTTTGTATGTCTCATAACATTTGGCTGTGAATTTATCTGGTCCTGGGCTTTTTTGTTGTTGTTGGGAGATTTGTTATTATTTGTTCAGTCTCACCACTCATTACTGGTCTGTTCAGAATTTCTATTTCTTCCTGGTTCAATCTTGGGAGATTGTATGTTTCCAGGAATTTATCCATTTCCTCTAGGTTTTCTAGTATGTAAGTGTAGAGATGTTCATGTAGTCTCTGACAATCCTTTGCATTTCTGTGGGATCACTTATAATGTCTCCTGTTTAAAATTTCTGATTGTGCGTATTTGTGTATTCTTTCCTCTTTTGTTTGTCTTGGTAGCAGCCTATCAATTTTGATTATCTTTTCAAAGAACTACCTTTCATTTGGATGATCCTTTGTAATTTTTTGGTCTCAATTTTATTTAGTTCTGCTCTGATCTTTGTTATTTCTTTTCCTCCAGTAATTTTGGGTTTGGTATTCTCATTCCTTAAAGTGCAACATTAGGTTGGTGATTTGTGATTTTTCTGTTTTTTTTTTTTATTGTTGTTGTTGTTAATATAGGTACATAGTGCTATAGACTGCCTCTTAGCATTGCTTTTGCTGTATCTCAGAGGTTTTGGTATGTTGTATCTCCATTTTCATTCATTTCAGAAATATTTTAAATTTGTCTTAATTTTGTCATTGATTCAAAGATTGCTCAGGAGCAATTTGTTTAATTTCCATATATTTGTATAGTTTTGAGCATTCCTCATGGAATCAGTTTCTAATTTTATTCCACTCTGGTCGAGGAAGATATTTGATGTGATTTTGATTTTTTAAAAATTTATTGAGACTTGTTTTGTGGCCTACTATATGGTCTGTGTCGGAGAATATTCCATGCACTGATGAGAACAAGTATATTCTGTGGTTGTTGGGTAGAATATTCTGTGAATTTCTGTTAGGTCTATTTAGTCTAAAATCCAGTTTAAGTTCAGTGGTTTTCTTTGTTGATTTTCTCTCTCGATGATCTGTCTCATGCTATCAGTGGGATGTTGCAGTCCCCCACTATTATTGTATTGCTGTCTGTCTCTTCTTAGATCTAGTTATGTTTGTTTTATGAATCTGGGTGCATATAAATTTCGGATTGTTACATCTTGTTGAATTGATTGCTTTATCATTGTATAATGCCCTTCTTTGTCTTCTTTTATTGTTGTTGATTTTAAAGTCTGTTTTATCTGATATAAATGTAGCTATTCCTACTCACTTTTGGCTTCCGTTTGAATGGAGTATCTTTTTCCACTTCTTCACCTTCAGCCTACAAGTGTCCTTTCCAGATAGGTGGGTTTCTTGTAAGCAGCATCTGGTTGTGTCATGTTTTTTACAAATCTGTTCTGCCAATGTTTATCTTTTAAATGGAGTATTTAAGGCATTTATGGTCAAGATTAATATTGATATGTAGGGTTTCTTCTTGTCATAATGTTTACTGTTACCTAGTTACTTTGCAGTCTCATTTGTGTAATTATTTTATAAGATCTATGAGTTTTATACTTTTGTGTGCTTTTATGATGGTATCAATCTTTCGTTTCCATGTTTAGAATTCCCTGGAGTATTTCTTATAGGACTGGTTTAGTGGTGATGAATTCCCTTAGCACTTTCCTGTTTGGGAAAGACTATTCTCTTTCATTTATGAAGCTTATACTAGTAAGATAACAATCATGGTTGACAGTTTTGTTTTTAAGTCCGAAAATGGGACCCCTCTCTTCTTGCTTATACAGTTTCTGCTGGGAAGTCTGCTTTTAGTCTGTTGGGATTTCCTTTATAGGTGTTTAGATGCTATTTTCCTCCTGACACTAGGAATTTTTCCTTCATATTGACTTTAGTCTGATGACTGTTTGTCTTGTGAAGTCCTTGCAATATATTTTCTAGAGTTTTCCGAGTCTCTTGTATCTGGATGTCTGAATCTCTAGCAAGACTAGTGAAGTTTTCCTCAATTATATCCTGAAATAGATTTTCCAAACTTTTTGCTTTTTCTTCTCCCTCAGGAATACCTATGACTCCTAGGTTCTGGTGTTTTACATAACTTGATACTTCTCAAAGGCTTTGTTCATGTTTTAAATTCTTTTATTTATTTTTGTCTGACTGGATTAATTCAAAAGACCTATTTTCAAGCTCTGAGATTCTTTCTTCTGCTTGGTCTAGTCTGTTTTTAAAGCTTTCAGCTGTGTTTTATAATTCTTTCAATGAATTTTTCACTTCTTCCAGACTCTTGGGACACTCAGATTGGTGAGACACTGCTGTCTAGCCTGCAGTGTAGCCAAGAGCTATAAAAGATGCCTGCCCTTAGGCTCACTGCCAAAATAACTGTAGTGCAGAATCTCCTGCCTCAGCCCCAGTCAAGATGGATTAAAGACTTAAACGTAAGACCTAAAACCATAAAAGCCCTAGAAGAAAACCTAGGCAATACCATTCAGGACATAGGCATGGGCAAAGATTTCATGACTAAAACACCAAAAGCAATGGCAACAAAAGCCAAAATTGACAAAAGGGATCTAATTAAACTAGAGAGCTTCTTCACAGCAAAAGAAACTGTCATCAGAGTGAACAGGCACCCTACAGGATGGGAGAAAATTTTTGCAATCTGTCCATCTGACAAAGGACTAATATCCAGAATCTACAAAGCACTTAAATTTACAAGAAAAAAACAAACAACTTCATCAAAAACTGGGCGAAGGATATGAACAGACACTTCTCAAAAGAAGACATTTATGTGGCCAAAGAACATATGCAAAAAAGCTCATCATCACTCGTTATTAGAGAAATGCAAATCAAAACCACAATGAGATACCATTTCACAACAGTTAGAATGGTGATTATTGAAAAGTCAGGAAACAACAGATGCTGGAGAGGTTGTGGAGAAGTAGGAACACTTTTACACTGTTGGTGGGAGTGTAAATGTGTTCAACCATTGTGGAAGACAGTGTGGTGATTTCCTCAAGGATGTAGAACCAGAAATACCATTAGACTCAGCAATCCCATTCCCAAAGGATTATAAATCATTCTACTATAAAGACACATGCACACATATGTTTATTGCAGCACTGTTCACAATAGCAAAGACTTGGAACCAACCCAAATACCCACCAATGATAGACTGGGTTAAGAAAATGTGGCACATATACACCATGGAATACTATGCAGCCATAAAAAGGATGAGTTCATGTCCTTTGCAGGGACATGGACGAAGCTGGAAACCATCATTCTCAGCAAACTAACACAGGAACAGAAAACCAAACACAGCATGTTCTCACTCATAAGTGGGAGTTGAACAATGAGAACACATGGACACAGGGAGGGGAACATCACACACTGGGGTCTGTCGGGGGGTGAGGGGCTAGGGGAGGTCTAGCATTAGGAGAAATACCTAATGTAGAAGACGGGTTGATAGATGCAGCAAACCACCATGGCACGTGTAAACCTATGTAACCTTCACGTTCTGCACATGTAACCCAGAACTTAAAGTGTAATTTAAAAAAAGAAAAAAAGAAACCAAAGTGATATTAGCTCTACATAGATGTTTATACATTGTTCATATACATGTTACATTGTCCTTATAAATAAATGGACGTAGGATCAGACTTTAAAATCTAACCTGTGTGTAACTGTAGGAGTTTCTGAACTTAGTACGAATTAATTCTACGTCTTTATGATATGCATCTTCCAGCAGCACTGGTTCCTAAAGTCATTTAGTCAGGAATCCCCTGTAGTCAAAATGATCTTTGAAAATTCCTAAATGGGTTTGTGTATGTAACTGTATAATAATTCTAAAGTTTGAAGACTATTTGGTCTTCTAAAAATGAATAAAAATAAGCTCTCAATGCAAACAAATAAATAAATAAAAAGGGGTTCTCTATTTAGGGCCTGTCTCCAGCCCCAGATAGCTGGGCTTCCATGATCTCTGTTCTTTTACGGGAGTGGCCTGTAGTGCAACACCAATATGGTGCCTGTGGTGACTTCCATTGCCACCTTTAGTTTTTTTCAGAGCCAGTAAATGCTACAGTTATCATAAGGAGCTACACAAAGGAAATGTGGGCAGTCAGCAGATGGCCTCAACCTTGGTAGGACAGATGGACATTGAACATTTGCCCACTGGGATGCCGGTGCCAAGGATGTCTCCTCTGGTGTTGGGAAAACATGTAAGGATAGGGCCTAGAGAACTGGTGAGTTTAACAGCAGTCCCTACCCAGGGCTCCTGAGGGAGCCAGATAGGAGGCTTTAGGTCAACCCTCTTGAGTCTTTGTGATGTTCAGCAGGAGGGACTTATGGTGGCTACTTGCTTGGGCACCAAACAGCCTGAAAGAAGGTTTCCAAATGAGGAAATCAAAGCTATACTCGTACTGTGTGGCTGAATGTCAGCCCTGAGTTGATCACTGATTTTAATTTGATTATTAGTTAAATAGGTGAAGCCCTATGATTTACAAAAAATTGTTTTCTAAAGGAAGCATGCATGTGGGATGCAGAGGTGAATATATGCAGTACATTAATGCTTAATATTGATAACTGCTAGTAGGAGATGTATAGCATACACTAAGTGAAAAAAGCAAAGTGTAGAACAATTCGTATACTATACTACCTTTTATCTAGAAAGGGGGAATATGTTTGTATTTGCTTATTGTTAAAAACAGTAGAAGAAATCATAAACTTAAAAATAAATACTCATGAGGGAGGAAACAAGGTGGAGGAGACAGCAGAGACCCTACTACTTGGGTCTGGTGAGACAGAATACTCCTACAAGTTAGGCAAAGCAACTTTATAACTCACAGATAGGCAGCAGGATAAACAGAAGCCAGAGATCCATGGTGAGCCAGCCCCCCAGGATTTAGGAAAGCTGCCCTAGGTAGATAGAGTCTTGTCTGTGTATGCCTCTTGTTGCAGCACAACTGAGGGACCCCAAAAGCACTCTGCTCTGGGTTTTATATCCCAGCATGACTGGGATCACTGAGCCAAGCGTTGCTTAGTGATAGGAGGAACGAGGAGCCTGGGTTTTTCTGGACAGTTTCTTACCTCAGGATGTTGCATTCTGAGTGCATTCTACAGTTATTCTCACAACTGCAGGCAGGAGAGGCAGGGGAAGGGCTGAGTGGACCAAGGCCATCTGGGGACCTGTCCTCCTGCATGGACAGGGATAGAAACTAGACTTCTGTGACAAACCTTGTTTACATAGTAATAAAGCAAAGTTAAATTTACAAACACATTTCCTAAAACCAAAAGCACAGTGAAACAAATGAGCTTAACCCTGTCTTGAATTACTTTAACCATACAGAGAAGGATGTTTAATTAAAAAATAAGTGGAAGTTTCTTTTGCTGTGCAGAAACTCTTTAGTTTAATTAGCTCCCATTTGTCAATTTGGCTTTTGTTGCCATTGCTTTTGGTGTTTTAGTCATGAAGTCCTTGTCCATGCCTATGTCCTGAATGGTATTGCCTAGGTTTTCTTCTAGAGTTTTTATGGTTTTAGGTCTTACATTTAAATCTTTAATCCATCTTGAGTTAATTTTTGTATAAGGTGTAAGGAAGGGATACAGTTTCAGTTTTCTGCTTATGGCTAGCCAGTTTTCCCAACACCATTTATTAAATAGGGAATCCTTTCCCCATTGCTTGTTTTTGTCAGGTTTGTCAAAGATCAGATGGTTGTAGATGTATGGCGTGAAGGCCTCTGTTCTGTTCCATTGGTCTATATATCTGTTTTGGTACCAGTACCATGCTGTTGTGGTTACTGTAGCCTTGTAATATAGTTTGAAGTCAGGTAGCATGATGCCTCCAGCTTTGTTCTTTTTGCTTAGGATTATCTTGGCTATACAGGCTCTTTTTTGGTTCCATATGAAATTTAAGTAGTTTTTTTCTAATTCTGTGAAGAAAGTCAATGATAGCATGATGAGGATAGCGTTGAACCTATCAATTACTTTGGGCAATATGGCCATTTTCACGATATTGATTCTTCCTATCCATGAGCATGGAATGTTTTTCCATTTGTTTGTGTCCTCTCTTATTTCCTTGAGTAGTGGTTTGTAGTTCTCCTTGAAGAGGTCCTTCACATCCCTTGTAAGTTGTATTCCTAGGTATTTTATTCTCTTTGTAGCAGTTGTGAATGGGAGTTCACTCATGATTTGGCTCACTGCAGGGGCAGATTGTAGAACCTTTTTCAATTCATTTCTTTTATTCTTTCAAAGGATTTGATCCAATACAAAGCATGAAGCTACATGTGGTGTGTACAGAAATGATACCTTTCCATTAAAGGAAAAAGGCTTCAGTAGGTAACCATGGAAACAGCCTAGTGTCTGTTCCAATTTCTAAGAGAAAATCTTAGTCTTCTAATGAAAACCTACCAGATAGATATATTTCTACTCCAACTCTCTAGTTCTAACATTCTAAAAAGTTTTGGTATCTTTGTTTTACTGGAAAAAAAAAAGTAAAATATGTGTGTAAAAAACAAATAAGTGGAAGTTGGGTTAATTGGAAAATGTTGTTATGGTAATCCAAATGGCATATAGTTGTCTCTACTACCGTGGTAACACTGGGGATAGAAGTAAGAATTTGAAATATATTTTGGAACCAGAATTAACAAGTTGGGATGCAGTATGGGGGCTGACAGAAATTGAGAAATCCAGGATAGATTTCTGGGTTTTTGTTTGAGCAACAAACACAGTATGAGAAAGACTAGGGTAGGCATAAGGATTTTCTGGACATGTTAGGACTTTGAGATACTCACATAGGATATGAAGTTGGAAGTTCACTGTGAGTCTGTTTACTCAGAGGGAATGTCTGGTCTGGAGATAGGAATCTAATTATCATCACTGTATATATGGTATTTAAAACCAGGTACTCTATTTTTATTATATACTACACTGCAGTTGAATCTGTCTCACAGACTATTCCAGATTTTTTATTAGGATAGTACTGAGAATTTCTGTAATATGGGCATGGAGTGTATTTTTTCAGAAATCGTTTAAAATATACTTTTGCATTGGTTTCTCAACTTAAAGCAGTTCCCCATTCTTTAGGAACTATCTTTTAATTTCTAGCAGTAGACACCAGAAGTTATGTCTGTATTTCATGGCCTTATCTCCACAGCTGTAATTGGCTGGTTGGTGCCAATGTCGTAAATAGAAGGTGCATAAACATCTACTTTTGGATCCCTGGAGAAGTCTTGGTTCAAGCACTTTTTGAGGCTTAGTTTTTTAATCATTTACTGGATTGTATGGTGCACCTTCCATTTTTCTCATACTTTTATTTCCTTTGTGTTAGAATTCTAGTTCAAGTTGGTTTTGTTTTATTTAGTTTTACTAATACAGAAATAAATGTAAAGACTCTTGTGTTTTACTACCCGGAACTCATAATAAGTTTAGATAATGTTTTGAAATCTCTAGAAATTTCACTTCAACTTTTTACTCCATTTTAAGCCACTGCTGGCATCTTTCCTTTTGTGGAAAGCTTATTCGAAACAGTCTTTTAATGAATCAAAGCCATAGGAATCTTGTTTCAGCATCGAAACTTATTAGGGTGCTTCTGCCAGGCAATGTGATAGATATGTTCTTTCTGGATCTTGTAGTTTTGATATTAAAGATATCTCGCTCCTTACACATTTTTCTTCCAAGAATAAAAGTATCTCTGAAGATTTCTCTTTTCTTGGAATTTCCAGATAATGATTTGTATTAGGCTCTTCTCATATTACTATAAAGGAATACCTGGGAGTAGGTAATTTATAAAGAAAAGAAGTTCAATTGGCTCACAGCTCTGCAGGCTGTGCAAGCATGGCGCCAACATCTGCTCGGCTTCTGCTGAGGCCTCAGGGAGCTTTTACTTATGGTGGAGCATGAAGTGGGAGCAGGCACGTCACATGGTGAGAATGGGAGCAAGACAGTGAGTTGGCAGGGATGTCCCAGACTTTATTACCAAGGGGATGGTACTAAACCATTCATGAAGGATCTGCCCCTATGATCCAGTCACCTTGCATCAGGCCCCACCTTCAACACTGGGAATCACTTTTCAATATGAGATTTGAGGGGGACAGACATCCAAATCATGTCATGATTCTCTTTATTAATAATAATACATCTACTTTCAGAATATTTACAAATTTTCCAGATATTTAGACTTGAATAGACTCATTTCATTCAGTGCTATACACATTTAGTTCAAAGTTTACAATGTAGAAATTAATTCATCAGTGTAAGTTAGTCAACAAAATATTTTCTTAATGCATTGTAAAACCTTGTCAAACTAAGATCTGTTTATTCATAATAGTGCTAAATACAAAGTAAATGCTTCCCCCAAATTAATTAGATTCGTGTAAAAAATATATGAGATGCTTTGAATGTAGTTAATTTGTAGTTCATTTATTTCAGACCCTTACATTTCAAATTAACACACTTAAAAATTTATAAGTTTAGTACACTTTAATGGAGGACATATTCTTTTTTTGTTGTTGTTTTTGCGTTCAGATAAAATTAACTTTAAATACAGAATAATGCTACTAGCGGTTTTGAAGGAATATTCTTTCCTATAAGATGAAGGCATTGAAAAGAGCCACCTCCAGCCATTTCTTATCTCTGAATTAATAGTATAGTTATATTAATAAATAAGGACTTTAACCAAATGAAAATGCAACTTCTTATCTTCCTGTACTTTCATTTAGAATAACATTTGGAGATATATTTATCAGAAATAAATAGGAGACTGTATAAAACCAAATGAAATATTAGTAATAAATGAGTAAAATCATGTTAAAACAAACTATTTTTAAGTCTGTAGGGAAAATTTATATTTCTTTTCTAGGTATAATATTTTTATGTCACTTTAGAACTTCTACATCTTCAGGAAATTATCATTATATATTTTCATTAATTCTCAGCAATTTAACAATTTTATTGTATGTTCTGTTTGTCCTTGGAAAATATATTATTTTTGTATCTTGATTATATTTGATATTATAAATCACATAATACAAAGAAAATTATCTTAATAATTGCTAACACATTGAACACATTTTTCACTAAGTATTTTTAAATTGCTTTATGGAGTTATATTTTTTCTTTAAAATTTACTCATGGCTGGGTATGGTGGCTCACACCTATAATCCCAGCACTTTGGGAGGGTGAGGCAGGAGGATCACTTGAGGTCAGGAGTTCAAGACCAGTCTGGCCAACATTTAGGTGAGATCCTGTCTCTGCTAAAAGTACAAAAATTGGCTGGGCATGGTAGCGGGCACCTGTAACCCCAGCTACTTGGGAGGCTGAGGCAGGAGAATCGCTTGAACCCAGGATGCGGAGGTTGCATTGAGCCAAGATCACACCACTGCACTTCAACCTGGGTGACAAGACTCAGTCTCAAGTAGAAAACAAACAAAATTTACTCATTTCAAGTGTACAAGTCAGTGATTTTTTTTTTGTAACTTTACTGAATGGTATAGCTATTACCATAAGTTATTTTTGGAACATTTCCATTAGCCATTCAGATCTGTCATGCCTATTTACAGTTAATCCCTACTCTCACCCTCAGTATCAGGCAACCACTCATCTACTTTATATAAATTTGCCTATTTTGGACATTTTATATAATTGGGATCATACAACTTAGCATGTTTTTGAGGTTCATCTGTTGACTTAGCATGGGTCAGTAGTTCCTTTTTATTACTGAATGGTACTTCATTGTATAAATATACCACATATTGTCTATCCACTTAACCACTGATGAACTTTTAGAGCATTTCCAGTTTTTTACTATTAGGAATAATGCTGCTATGAACATTCACTTGCAAGTCTTTGTGTGGTTGCTTCTAAGTATTCTAAAATCTCTGTGTACATTAATACCTTTAATCTTCACAGCATCTCCAGAGTTAAATAGTATTATCATCCCCATTCTATAAAAGAGGAAACTGTAAAATTATATTAACATCATATAGCTACTAAGTGATGGACCCAGAAATCAAACCAGTCTGATTCCAGATCCCCTGTTTTTAATTCTATAATTAATTAATTTTATATTATTGTGTCTATCATATTGATAGGTATAGTTAAATAATTATTCTAATTAACTTAGATCCACCATTATATAGTCCTTTTAAACCGGAATTTAAGTAAATATTACTTTATCATTAGATTTATTATTAGAAATTTTTATGAAAAGGATAAAGGTGGCCTTATTCATCCTTCTTTGTCTAGCACCTGTCAAAGAGTGTGGCACATAGAAAGGTAGCCAATAAATGTTTATTGAATTAATATAGCCAAAAAATAAAAAATTATATGGATTTTTCTGTTGCTTAGGTATAGTTTTTTTTTCATTATTTATCCTTTTCGTGTGTATCCTAATTTGAAGAATTTACTTGATTTTATTTTATTTTTGAGATGGAGTCTCGCACTTTCGGCCGGGCTGGAGTGCAATGGCGCAATCTCAGCTCACTGCAACCTCCGCCTCCCAGGTTCAAATGATTCTCCTGCCTCAGCCTCCCGAGTAGCTAGGATTACAGGCACCTGCCCCCACACCCGGCTGATTTTTTGTATCTTTAGTGGAGATGGAGTTTCACCATGTTGGCCAGGCTGGTCTCAGACTCCTGACCTCGTGATCTGCCTGCCTCGGCCATCCAAAGTGCTGGGATTACAGGCGTGAGCCACCGTGCCTGGCATTGCAGAATTTAATGTAGATTATATTTTCAATGCATTTCTGATTAAATATCCTGAGACTACTACAGATGTTTTAAGATACTATAATTGGCAAACAGGTTGACTGTAGCTCAAGAATTGGGAATCCAAGTTATATGTTATGCAAAATATGAATAAAAAAGATGTCCACTTTTTTCAGGTTGATTTTTGGCAGGAATACTATGTCAGTGAGATGTCTTCAGTGTGTTACATCAGGGACCACATGATCTCAGATATTATTGGTGCTACTAACTTTGCTTGTTTAAGTGGTGTGGTGTGTCCACTAGATTGCTCCATTTTGGAAGACCTTTTTCCACTTTTTCAGTAGTAAATAATTTCTGGATTGATACTTTGAGACTGTGTGAATATCCTGTTCCCCAATACCTAGTGGTTTTAACATTCATTGATGATTCTTGACTAAATCAATTATTACCTTTTTCTTTAGTATTGATACTCATAGATTCTTTTTCTATTCAGTGTTATCCACTCCTATCATTTTTTATTTGGATCCCCAAATTGTCTCAAATTGGACTATCAATTGTTCACTCAAACCAACTCCCACATCTTTTTGACCTGTATGTGTCCCTGTATTAGTCCATTTTCACACCACTGATAAAGACATAACCAAGACTGGGCAGTTTACAAAAGAAAGGTTTATTGGACTTACAGTTCCACATCGCTGGGGAGACCTCATAATCATGGCAGAAGGTGAAAGGCACATCTTACATGGTGGCAGACAAGACAAGAGAGCTGGTGCGGGAAAGTCCCCCTTTTAAAACCATCAGATCTCATGAGTGGGACTCAGTCACTATCACAAGAACAGCGCAGGAAAGATGCACCCCCATAATTCAGTCCCCTCCCATCGAGTGTCTCCCATGTCACATGGAACTTGTGAGAGTTAAAATTCAAGATGAGATTTGGGTTGGGACATAGCCAAACCACATCATTTCGCCCCTGGCCCCTCCCAAATCTCATACCTTCACATTTCAAAACCAATCATGCTTTCCCAGCGGTCCCCCAGAGTCTTGTCTTATTTCAGCATTAACTCAGAAGTCCACAGTCCAGCATCTCATCTGACACAAGGCAAGTCCCCTCTGACTATGACGCAGTAAAATCAAAAGCAAGTTACTTACTTCCTAGATACAATGGGGGTACAGGCATTAGGTAAATACAGCTTTTCCAAATGGGAGAAATTCGCCAAAACAAAGGGGCTACAGGCCCCATGCAAGTTTATAATCCAGCAGGGCAGTCAAATCTTAAAGCTCCGAAATGATCTCCTGTGACTCCATGTCTCGCATCTGGGTCATGCTGATGCAAGGGGTGGGTTCCTATGGTTTTGGGCAGCTCTGCCCCTGTGGCTCTGCAGGGTACAGCCTCCTTCCTGGCTGCTTTCACAGGATGGTGTTGAGTGTCTGCGGCTTTTCCAGGCACACTGTGCAAGCCGTTGGTGGATCTCCCATTCTGGGGTCTGGAGGACAGTGGCCCTTTTCTCACAGCTCCACTAGGCAGTGCCCCAGTAGGGACTCTGTGTGGGTGCTTCGACCCCACATTTTCCTTCTGCCCTGCCCTAGCAGAGGATCTCCATGAGAGCCCCACCTCTGCGGCAAACTTCTGCCTGAACATCCAGGTATTTCCATACATCTTCTGAAATCTAGGCGGAGGTTCTCAAACACCAATTCTTTCTTTTTTTTAATCTTTTATGTGGATTTTGATTTTTTTCTTTTTTTTTTTAATTATACTTTAAGTCCTGGGATACATGTGCAGGACATGCAGGTTTGTTACATAGGTATACATGTGCCATGATGGTTTGCTGTATCCATCAACTTGTCATCTACGT
Source organism: Gorilla gorilla gorilla (assembly GCF_029281585.2). Lineage (NCBI taxonomy): Eukaryota > Metazoa > Chordata > Mammalia > Primates > Hominidae > Gorilla > Gorilla gorilla. Next base: position 46,732,785 of record NC_073224.2, on the reverse strand, counting down.
TAGGTATTTCTCCTAATGCTATCCCTCCCCTTACACCCCACCCCACTGACAGGCCCCATTGTGTGATGTTCCCCTCCCTGTGCCCATATGTTCTCATTGTTCAACTCCCACTTATGAGTGAGAACATGTGGTGTTTGGTTTTCTGTTCCTGCCCAAACATCAGTTCTTGACTTCTGTGTACTCACAGGCTCAACACTACGTGGAAGCTGCCAGGGGTTGTGGCTTGCACCCTCTGAAGCCACGGCCCGAGCTCTGTGGTGGCCCCTTTCAGCTACGGCTGGAGCAGCTGTGATGCAGGGTATTGAGTCCCTAGGCTGCAGACAGCACAGAGACCCTGGGCCTGGCCCACAAAACCACTTTTTCTTCCTTGGCCTTCTGGCCTGTGATGGTAGGGGCTGTGGTGAAGACCTCTGACATGCCCTGGAGACATTTTCCCCATTGTCTTGAGTTTTAACGTTTGGTTCCTCGTTACTCATGCAGATTTCTACAGCCGGTTTGAATTTCACTTCAGAAAATGGGATTTTCTTTTCTGTCACATTGTCAGGCTGCAAATTTTCCAAACTTTTATCCTCTGTTTCCCTTTTAAAACTGCCTTTAACAGCACAAAGTCACGTCTTGAATGCTTTTCTGCTTAGAAATTTCTTCCACCAGATACCCTAAATCATCTCTCTCAAGTTCAAATTTCCACAAATCTCTAGGGCAGGGGCAAAATGCCGCCAGTCTCTTTGCTAAAACATAACAAGAGTCACCTTTGCTCTGGTTCCCAACAAGTTCCTCATCACCGGAGACCACCTTAGCCTGGATCTTATTGACCATATCGCTATCAGCATTTTAGGCAAAGTCATTCAACAAGTCTCTAGGAAGTTCCAAACTTTCCCACATTTTTCTGTCGTCTTCTGAGCCCTCCAAACTATTCCAATCTTTGCCTGTTACCCAGTTCTAAAGTTGCTTCCACATTTTTGGTTATCTTTTCAGCAGGACCCCACTCTAACTGGTAGCAATTTACTGTATTAGTCTGTTTTTACACTGCTGATAAAGACATACCTGAGACTGGACAGTTTACAAAAGAAAGAGGTTTATTGGACTTACAGTATCACATCGTTTGGGAGGCCTCACAATCATGGCAGAAGGTGAAAGGCACGTCTCACATGGTGGCAGACAAGAGAAGAGAGCTTGTACAGGGAAACTCCCCTTCTAAAACCACCAGATCTTGTGAGACTCACTCACTATCATGAGAACAGTGCAGGAAAGACCCACTCCCATAATTCAATCCCTTTCCACTGAGTTCCTCCCGTGACACACAGGAATTGTGGGAGTTACCATTCAAGATGAGATTTGGATGGGGACACAGCCAAACCATATCAGTCCCAATCAGGTCTTGAGTCCTTTCTTCCTTTTAATCCTTTTGTGAGGAAGGACATTTAGAAATGAAGATCTAGGTGTGCTTGTTACTGCTGGGTATCATTTCGTCTAGCTCTTTTAGTGAACAGTTTGTTTTGATACCACGCATTCAATCCAGTACCAGAGTTCTTCCTCTTCTTTCTCTTTTCTGTATTTGTATCTCTCTTCACCCATAGAACTGTGGTTCCTAGCAAAATTCATGTATGTATTAATTTGCTCAGTCCTACAATACATATAAAATAGTTCAGGTATTGCTACTTAAATGCCAGTACCAATAATAAATCTATTACATAAAATTCAAGAATTTTGGTTGCATAATGTTTGTCCTCAGAACATATCCAATAAGGTTGTACAATATACTGTGTTCAAAAGTTATTTGCATTAATTCTTTTTTGTGGTTATCTGTTTGCTATGAATATAGTTCACTTCACACTTTTTATTTCATTCGATGTTGAGTTTTTCTTTTTCAATTTGTTTTTGAATATGTAAAACATTAGTCTAAATTAAAAGCTAAATAAAAACATATACTCAGATAAATCCCATTTCTTTTTTATTTCTTCTGCTTCATTCCCACTCACCTGTGTAGATAACCACTTTTTTTAGTTTCTGGCTTATCATTCCTGTGTTTTGTTTTGAAAAAAATAATTATGTGTGTCTTGTTATTTTCCCTTCACATAGAATACTACATATGTGTATATGTGTGTATATGTATTTTTTCTTTTGCATTTTTCTTTTGTTACTTATTTTGGAAAACACTCCATATGAATTCACAGAAATCTCCTTCCTTCTTTTTTACATCTGCAGGTTATACTTCTGAATAAGCTCCTAACTTATATTCAGCCAGTATCCCACGTTCTTGAGAAATACCTACCTTTCAGACCACTTTTTATAGGATATTAATATCAGATTCTTTGAAAGCATAATTAGCCTCATATCTCTGTTACTTTCTTTCCTTTACATTTAATATGATTGAGACTGCTAACAAAATCTTAATTGTTTTTAGAAGATTGTTGGATTTCTTGTCTGCTACTTATGTTAACTTTTGGACCCTTTTTTGCATATGTATAGTCAAATTTCTTGATTTATATCCTGAACTGAAGTCAATCAGGAACACACTGTTGTCGAATTGTTAACAATAACTTGTTAAATTCTTTTTGAGCTCTTGGTTAAGTTACTCTTTAAGAGCAGTTTATTTGGATTCTAATGATAGAATTTTCAGTATATTCTGGCTGTTTGAGTTTTTTCCCCCATGACAAAGTGTTTGGAGCAAATTTTAGAGGTTTTTTTTTCTGATACAGAGTCTTGCTCTGTCGCCCAGGCTGGAGTGCAGTGGCGCGATCTCGGCTCACTGCAAGCTCCGCCTCCCGGGTTCACGCCATTCTCCTGCCTCAGCCTCTGGAGTAGCTGGAACTACAGGTCCCCGCCACTCCAGACCTGGCGCAGTGGCTCACGCCTGTAATCCCAGCACCCTGGGAGGCCGAGGCGGGCGGATCATCTGAGGTCAGGAGTTTGAGACAAGCCTGGCCAGCATGGTGAAACCCCGTCTCTACTAAAAATAGAAAAATTAGCTGGGCATAGTGGCGGGCGCCTGTAATCCCAGCTACTCAGGAGGCTGAGGCAGGAGAATCACGTGAACCCAGAGCCGGAGGTTGCGGTGAGCCGAGATCATGCCACTGCACTCCAGCCTGGGCAACAAGAGCGAAACTACATCTCACCAAAAAAAAAAAAAAGCTCTCCAAGCACAGACACAACGGCATTCTAAAGAAATTTATTAAATATTAAAGAGTTGACAGGCAGAAAGCATTATAAATGCTTAGGAGTCCATTTAATAGGTTGCTAACAGGAAATTATTGAGGTGTATTAATTTTTAAAATAAAAAATAGTTCCACATACCTATTATAAGCTTATTTTCCTTTTATTAAAATTTAATTCACCTTTAATGTTACCTTTAAATTTTAGATGTGATATTAAATGCCAAGATCATTCTGCCATATTCTCTACATTTTCTTATGACTACTACTAGTATTACAATTTTATACAATATCCTACATGACTACAAATTTTCTTTCCTTTATTTATACATAAGGACAAAGCCCAGATCAAAGAAGGGCAAATTACACCAGAACATGGAAATAATTGTATCCATACAATATCAATATAGATCAACATTTTAATTTAACTTTAACTTTTTATGTTCATGCATAGAAGGTAGAATTATATTGTAGTAGAATCTCCTTTGGTTTTTTATTACAGTGAATCACTAATTTATGCCACTGTAATTTTATTTTTGAATGCCTGCTATGCTATGCACAGATATAGAAAAAGAGCTGTTTAAAAGAAGATTAACTTCTTTCTGCCAAGTTGAGAAGCAACAGGTGCTTTGTGTGCTGAAGTAATAGTAGTGGTAAAACATAAGACTGAAAAGTTAAATTGGTATAGATCATTTAGGGTCTTAACTGATGGGCCAAGCAATTAGGACTGTTTTTTAGGCAGTGAAGGCCATTAGAAGATTTTAAACTAAAAGCATTACATGACCTGACTTTTGCTTTAGGAAGATAACCCTATTAAGTCTATGAAGAATGGATTGGAGCTGGTGGAAATGAGAGGTAGGAAGATGAGTTAACTGTTGAGGCAGGGAAATTGTTTGGTTTAGTTGAACAGTAATAGGAAGCTTGTCAAATAGCTAAATGTAACAATTCCTAGCATTCATTAGGTAATTTTGTGGATTGTGTCTATAGTTTGAGTGCTTACATGTTCAACTTCTGGTACCAATCTCATTGAAATCTAGAGCCGTTAACTGTTATCCTAACTCTGGTCTTATCATCACAGCACCTTTAATTTTCTATTAATTTATGCATGTAAGTATATTAAAAACTCAACAGTCTTTTTTGTTTGTTTTTTTACTTTCTCATTTTGGTATAAAGCCTATCTTCCAGTAGCTTCCAGAGAAATAGTGTATAGCAAGTGAGCTTTTTGAGATGCTGCACATTTGAAAATCTCTTTATTCTAACTTGTAATTGATTAATGGTTTGGCCAGGTATAGAATGTCAGTTTCGAAATCATTTTCCTATAGAATTTTGAAGTCATTGCTCTATTGTCTTCTCACTAATAGTGTTGCTATTTTGGTTCTCATTTATTTTTAGGTATTTTATTTTCTCTGCAAGTTTTAATTATTATTCTTCCTGTGTTGGGAAATTTTGTAACATTGTACCTGGGGTACAACTTTCATTGTTGATGACAGGTATTTGGTGGACACTTTCAGTTTGAATATTCATCTCTTAAGATGTAAAAAAAAATTGAATCATTTATTTCATAGTTCCTTCCATTTTCTCCTTTGTTTCTGGCAAGATTATTCATTTGATATTGAAAAGCCTAGTTTCCTCCCATACTGTAACTTTCTGCTATCACATTTTAAAATATCAAGAGTTGTTTCTCAGTCTCTGATGGTTTCTTACTTAAAGTAATTGTTCCTATTTTATGACTGTAATATCTTTTCATCACTAAGGATATTCTTTTCTTCCATCTTAAGCCTTTTTCTTGTTCTTATATTACATTTTCTTTTTTTTAAGTCTCTTGTCTTTTATATTGGAGGTTTTCTCACATATGTAGAGATTGTCATATGTAACAGTGATACGTAGAAAAGTAGATTAGAAGCTGTGTGCCTGGACTGAGTTTGTTATCAGTGACTTCACTGCTAGTTGATTGGGAAGGAATATGACCATTTCATTTCAGACTCCCACATGTCAGTGTTTATAACTGTTGTCTCTTAGGCCCCTTAATTTTTCAGAATAATCCTCCATTATCCTCATTATCCTGCTTTTGTTGAGAAGTGTGATATAATGCTTGGCTGCAGCACTCTTGGAACTGAGTAATAAAAGGCAGCTGAGCATTTAACTGTTCATCAGATTTTCGCTTAATTCTCTGTTTTCAGAGGGGGAGTGCTTATCCCTGTTTCCTCTTATGCCTGATGTTCCTTAATTGGATTCTTGGGTGCCTATTATAGAGGACACAGTTTGGGGTGGGAGTGTTGATATTGCTTACTGGGCAAGCTTTCATCTGCCTGCTCTTGTTTTAGCATACTTCTTACCCACTACCTTCCAAGGTACTAATGCCTTCAATTTCTGAGCCTTTCTGGACCTCTGTTGAGTGAAAGGGCTTGTTTCTCATCATATTCTGATTTTCACATGAGTCAAGAGATGAATAAGCTGTGGAAAAACTTAATTCTGATCCTGTCTTCAGTGATTATTATCTATGTGATATAATAAACTTTTCAGAGTCTTTTCTTAAATGTAAATTGTCTGAAAATACTTGCCCTAAAGAGTTAGTGTGAGGACTAGAAATACTGCATGTCTTGGGATATGATAGTTCTGAATAAATGGTAGCTATGAACATATTTGTATTTATGAAAAGTCTTTATGTATAAAATTAAATAGGTATGCCCATTGATAATTTGTTGAAAAAAGTAAAAGTTCATGAACTTCAAACTATCTAAAAAATGAGAACAGCTAGCTTTTAATTGATATTTTATTGATTGAGAGGGCAAAATATGTTTTTTTTCCTATTAGAATGTCTTAAAAATAGAATTGTTGGCCAGACACGGTGGCTCATGCCTATATTCCCAACACTCTGGGAGGCTAAGTCAGGAAGATTCCTTGAAGCCAGGAGTTCGAGACCAGCCTGGTCAACATAATGAAACCCCATCTCTACAAAAAAAAATAGAAAGAATTAGCTGGGTGTGGTGGCGTGCTTGGGAGGCTAAGGCAGGAGGATCACTTAAGCCCAGGAGCTCAAGGCTACAGTGAGCTATGATTGTTCCACTGAACTCGAAATAAAAAAAAAAAAAAGATTGTCTCCCATATAAAAAGTTAATTTGTTATAGTTATTGGTTATGTATCAACTAAAATTTAAGTCAAAGCGAGTTCTCAGTTACCATCTCCAGTTCACCTTTAACCATTTAGAAATCTCTTCTAAGTAGGTGTTTTACTTCTCACAGAACATTTAGAAACATCATGTAAATAAGATTTTTGATGCTATTTTTAGAAAGTGCTATTTTGCCTAAGACTAATCCTCATTTCCGATTTAAAACTCTGTAATTATACAGTTAGAGGCAAACTTTGTTTATTTTAAATTCACTTTAAAAATCGATATAAATTAGCACCCAATGTGAAACTTACCTTTATAAGTTTATGTTCTTTAAAGTACATTTGATGACATCGTATTATAAAAGCTGTACTCAACTAAATATTTCCAACATTTATCCTTATGGAGCTGTTGTCTCTCAAGAGCTTTCAGTGAAACTGTGGGTGAAGGAATCTATAGGGCATGCAACTAGATGAGAATTGAACCAACTAAAAGGTAACTGAGACCTTACCCCCCACCAAAAAAATATTCCACAACAGTTTTAAACATGTTTTTCATTAAGGGGTTCTGTGGATCCTTCGTAGGGGTTTGTTCTAGGAGTAAGATAAAATGAGGGTCAGGGAATCAGAATGAGGAGACAGAGCTTGAGCTCCTTATTTCTTCTTTTATTAGTTTAAATAGATTAGATTTTATTTGAACAAAACGTTCTATAACTAAAAAGTTTTTTTGGGGCCGGGCGCAGTGGCTCATGCCTGTAATCCCAGCACTTTGGGAGGCCAAGGCAGGCAGATCATGAGGTCAGGAGATAGAAACCATCCTGGCTAACATGATGAAACCCCGTCTCTACTAAAAATACAAAAAAAAAAAAAAAAAAAAAAAAAAAATTAGCCGAGTGTGGTGGCATGAGCCTGTAGTCCCAGCTACTCAGGAGGCTGAGGCAGGAGAATCACGCCACTGCACTCCAGCCTGGGCAACAGAGCGAAACTCCGTCTCAAACAACAACAACAACAACAACAAAAGTTTTTTTGAAAGCTTCCAGTTGATACTATTTTTATTTATTTATTTATTTATTTATTTTTGAGACTCAGTCTTGCTCTGTCACCCAGGCTGGAGTGTAGTAGCTGCAGTCTCAGCTCACTGCAACCTCCACCTCCCAGGCTCAAGCAATTCTCCTGCCTCAGCCTCCTGAGTAGCTGGGATTACAGGCGCACACCACCACACTGTGCTAATTTTTGTTCTTTTAGTAGAGATGGGGTTTCGCCATGTTGGCCAGGTTGGTCTGGAACTCCTGACCTCAAGTGATCTGCCTTACTCGGCCTCCCAAAGTGCAGGGATTACAGGCATGAGCCACCACGCCCGACCCCAGTTGATATTGATAATTGAAATCCCAAGATTGGAGACAAACCCAAACATGAGGTAGTATAAATATCTAAATTAACCTTTCCTTGTTCTCCCATTGTTTAAAACCTTCTCTAGTTGGCCAGTTCTTTGCAGAGGTAATTTGGTCTTCATGCATCATGGCTGACTTTGTACCTTTGTTAATATTGTACCCCAGTTTGAAACATTGAACCCTCTTTCAACCTGTTTAGCACTGCATTTCAAGGCCAAAGTTAAGGCCAACTCCTGCCATGAAGTTTTCTTGCCAACACTCTCACAGATTAATCTTTCTATTTTCAGAATTTCTATAGACCTCGGTTGCTTTGGATATTCTTTTGTTATGTACAGTAACTTGTTTCACTTCACTTCAGTATGAGTTCCCAGTATCTCACATAGTGCTTGCTGGATGCAAATTTAATAAGTCAATAATTTTTTTATTTAATTGGAACAAAGTTATGAACTTGATTTTTCTAATTAAAACCTCCCTTGCCCTTATTACCATTAGCCTTTGATTTTGTTAATGATTTATATATTTGGACTTCTTGAGTTTCTTGAGTTTGATTCTTTAACATTCCTTATGATCTCTTTCATTTTGCATTCATCTTGATTTGGCCACAAAATGGAATAATAAATCATTCATGTTTGACAGCTAGCTATACTCCTACTTCCCCATAGCCTGACAACAGAAGACTCCTTCCATATGCAGATTTCTTGTGACTGTTTGGGGGTAAGGAGGACCATCTCTCAGAATATACAGAACACATAAACTTTCTCTCCCTGTGTGTTCTTACATAGGCATTTGATTAGGTTGTACATTTAGGTCTATACCTACCACAGATTATAGTGATGTGTAAGAAAGATTGTTTGTCCCTATATTAATTGTGTTTGTATCAGGATGTTTAATGGGACTTTTCTTGAGGGTTTTGTTATTCTGGAATCGGTGACTAGGGACCGAAAGCTGGAATAAAGAGGTAATAGTAATTCATCTCTCTATCTAAAATCTTGAGCTAACAGCCATTGACATTCTGGGTCAGAGACTTCCCTACATATTTATTATGAGGTAGTCCAAACTGGTTTTATTGCTCCCAAATATCAGTCTAACTGCTGTGCTCCCACTCCCACCCCATATCAAATAAGCAGGAGATGAGGTAGGGGGAGAAAGAGAGTTGGAGTTTCGAAGTTGGGAGGTACTGTGGTTACAGCTCTTCTGCCTCATCGTCTTTTTCAGTGGGCACTTGAGATTTGTGAAGAATACGGAGATATTTTTGAGGCTCCCTTTGAAGGAGCATGGAAAATAGAGGAGGCAAGAGTTATAGGGCTAATCAGGCAACCAGCAAACCAGGGAATTTGTTACCTAATTAGGGGATTAGGAGTATGGACTGCTGACCACAGGGGAAGACTTGGCTGCCCTCCTCTTGGTAGTTCCTCTGTGACTGCAGAGGCTGAGATGAAGCTGAATATCACCCAAATGAATTATCCGCGTAATTTATGAAGAAACCACCATATCAGCAAAAGCTACCACAGCCAACCAGTGCTAGAGTGAGGTTTAGGGTACCTTTGTACTACCTGCATGCAACCAGTAAGGCAGTCTCAGCAATTTCTGCTATTCCTGTTCCTTACCCCAACACATCAGAGTAATTAGAGGTGGAAGAGAGGGGAAAATGTTCCCAAATGAAGTCATTCAAGGTGCTGGATGGAGTAAAGAGGATTAAAAGTGCAGACCTCACTTTGTCTCCCACTCAAAAGTTCCATGAACAGAAGCTTAGCTGGCATCAGAGGGAGGGAGTAACAAAAGCAAATACATATATAGTGCTTGCGATGTAACAGGCACTGTTTTAAGCCCTTTACTTATATTAGCTCATTTAATGTTTTGACAGCACTGTGAACTATGAACTATTATTAATTCTGTTTTACAAGTTAGAAACTTAGATATAGAGAGGAAATTAAGTTAGACCTGGGAATGGAGTTTTAAATTCTACTAGCTTGAGATTCTTTACTAACAGAAAGTGACTGGTAATGAATGAACTCTACCTTAGGATCAAATTAAGGGCAGGATGAGAGAAATTCACTATCATACAATTAAAACATAAGGATTAGAATAAAAATTTCCCATGCAAAAAATTCCTGGGAATTTCCCATGCTAAAGTCCCATACTAATTTGGGAATTAATTTGATGGCTAAGAGTTGACAAATTCTGTTACTCAACCTGAGTAAGATAAATTATATATATACCTGTATATGCATGATGACAAGAAAGAATATATATATAGAGAGAGAGAGAGAGAGAGAGAGACATGAATAGGATTACATTAACATTATTTCCAAAATAATGGCAACTGAAATAATTACTGTCAGAGTTGTGGGCCCTAGGATGTAAAGAGGCTGTTCTTTCAGTTCATGCACCGCATGTTTTCTTCCCAGGGTGTGAATGCATTGCCAGAATTGGCAGGATAAAATAATTTATTAGCCACCACATTGCACTAGGGGTCCATACTCTTCTCTGACCTCAGGCCCGATAGCCTGATATGGCTTTCTGTGAAAGATATCTCCTTTTCTTATTGTGAGTGTTAAGAGTCTCATTGCACTTTTCAGAAATTTGGATTGTTACATTCACTTCACCCTCTAATTTGCAAGACATGTTTATATATAGTCTTAGTTTAAGATGCTTTCTCTGAAGGCATCTCACCCTCCCATATAAATCAGTGGATGCAAGTTTATCTACAGTGGGTGGAGAATGAGGAAATGGGGTGGGAACTGGGAAGTGGGAAATTGAAGGATGTGGGTGCCATCTAATTCCATTGTATGAGAGGTATCTGCATCTCAGCTCTAGTCTAGCATTGGTCCTTGCTACATCTGTTTCAGCATTGGAATTATATGCAACTTCATTTGTTTTTTCTTAAGCATACTTAGACGTAGTTAGAGCCAATGGGTATGGTTGTATAGGTCTGTACTCAGGAGACTTGTAAATAGCAGACATGGTTTCTAATCTTATACCCTTTGTATAAACTATTACCTTAGGCATGTCACAGGCTCGCGTTTCCTTTTGCACAAGTGTTAAGGTTAGGAATGCCATCTAAGGTAAGGTCCATTCCACTTCTCACATTTTGAGTTCCTATGTTCCTAAGTAGAGCTACTAAAATTGCATTTTATTGCCTTTATAATTGCCAGCATAATATGTAAAGTTAACTTCAAAAAATAAACTATGTATGCAGTTTATATTCTGTAATCTTTCTTTTAGTTCTTTTATATAGCTACTTTTCTAAAATTTATCATTTGTCTCTATGTCAGGATTAACGTGAGAATTCTGTGTGCTTTGAACTTTGGTGCTGTATTACAAATATTCCAAAGTAGGTTTGTAAAGGAAGAAAACTCTGAGATAATAACTTATTTACCTTTAGAGAGGTTTAAAATATTGATTTGTTGTACTTGTGGGCAAAAAATATGGAAATTTAAAGGGAAACAGCCCTCTAATAGAAGGGAAAAAATATATATATTCAATCCATGGGCCATGCTGCTATTATTGCTGAGTGAGATCACATGTCCTCTTTTAGGGCAATTTTCCATTTGCTGTTGCTGTTATGATGTTAAATATCTATGCATCATTTTCTCCAGCTTTAATTGGCAGTTGAATTGCTATAAAACATGTTTTTCTGCTATTTTCTTACAGAATACTTAGTGAATAGATTTGATCAACAGTGTTATCTATAAACTCCTAATTAAATTCAGGGCTTAATCAATTAAGACATCTTTGATTTATCTATTCTGTCATCATTATTTAAGTTTTTTATCTTTGCAAGAAAACTGAAAAGATACGTTTTGTGTACCTGAACTAGATTCTCTGTCTTCGCTGAAAGGACTTCCATGCCTTTATTGTATTTCCCAAAGGCCTGCCATTTAATCTTTTTTTTCATTATCTCAGATACCATTGAATCCTTTTTCTCTATCCCATTAATTTCATCCTTCATATTACTACACCTTGACATTAATGGACTGTCATTGTAGAGGATGTTATGTTTGGTATGTCTGTAATATTGAATAGGACTAATACGAAATTTTCATAATTGAGTTGGGTTGCACGAGCAATGATGTTCGTATCTGGAGGGTTTCTTTAAATGAGTCAAATTTGAAGCTTCTGGGAAGAAAAATTATCAAAATATATGCGTTTATTCTTGCCTATGCGAATTTTAAATCAGAGGCTAATCAACTGTGTGTTACGTTTCAAGTTATTGGTAAACATTTATGTTCTTAGTAGCCTCAAAAATAGATGTTTATAGACTGAGATTCAGTTATCTTTTTTTCCTTATTCTTTTAAAAGCAAATATCCACAGTAAAGGTGACATAAACTGGAGTCTGGTATAATGGATATTCAATGCTGTATCTTGACATGCTTAACTAAGAAAACTCAATTTAAGTTTGATAGACTTGAGCTTTTACAGATGAGGGTCACTTCTAGACATGTAACTAGTTATGGAAATTTAGTAGTGGGGTTTATACTTAAGGAATTTAAATGAAACTAACTTTACTGATACAAAAATAGTAATCTGAATTTAAGTATTAAAAGTATTCTCAATTCACAATATAACTTAGAACTTTGATTTTGTAATTTTATGTACATGTTGTTTGTTGGCTAAACTTCATATAATCTATTGTTATATTGTGAGCTTTGCTATTTGAATCTTATTCAGCTTTGTCTCTTTCAGTATTTAGAGTTAATTTTCTAAGACTACTGTAGTTGCCTTGTTTTTTCAATTATCTCTTTTTTTCAATAGTGTAAAGATCTATTATACAGTGGCTTTGCATTTTTGGCATTCCATTGCAGAAAGTATCAATTTGTCACATAAAAAGAAAAATTAGATATACTTTATTCATGTTAAAGTCACACCCTAGCTTTTTTAAAGGCAGCTTTGACTTAGACTTCCAAGCCTGAGGATATTGATTTGAATTATGCATGACTGTCTGGTGTGCAGTTGCATTAGCCTGCTGGATGGATAATGTAAACATGTTCTGAATTTTAAGTACACGGCAGTATATGAGTGGCAGGTTAAAAATAGAACTAATAACCAAGTGCGTATTTGGAAATTTGATTCTTACAGTATAAAACTATACAGGGATGATCTCTGCAAATGGTTGACTGCAAATATAATAACTTGTTTTGTATTCTACAAATATAAAAGATAGTGTCTGATAAGTATACTGGGTCAATGATTTTTTTTCTAATTTGTCAAACTTTTGACACTAGAAAACAAAAGCACAATAATGTGCAAATGAATAAGGATTACCTTTCACAGATTATTAGTTGATTGCTCAGCCATGCTGTTTCTAACATATTTTTCAATAAATAGGCAGGAAGATTTGATGCTTGTTATACCACTTTGCCATCAACACGTCCATTTTGAATTCTAGAATTGCAGTGGGTACAACTAAACGTTGTAGTTTACAAATGAAATTTGACATTCTATTCTCATGAATTCCTGTACCTTTCACTCCCATTTCAAATTGGTAGAAAACAGTTCATTCTAACTACAATCTGTATCTTTGACACTTATATTTTAATTTACATTTCCAACTATACATTTTTCCTAACGTTTTAATTGTTCTTTAATTGTGAAAATAATTTCTAGTTTTAAAGTTTAATATTAAATGTTTTAGTTTTTTATAGTTTATGTGCTTGTATTATATATGCTGTGTGTATGCATGTATATTTATTTGTGCATGTTGGTAAATTTGACCATTTTTTCTTTTGCGTTGATGGTATTTTTCTTCTTGATTCATAATTCATGGATATTAAGAATATTAGCCTTTGTTGCATGTAATATTTTTTCTAGTTTTTTTTTTTGTAACATTGATGGTGATTTTGTTGACCCAAAATTTTTATCTCAGATTTTTTGTTTTTTTCATTTATAGCTTCTGGATTATATGTCACGTTCAGAAAGACCTTTCCTGTTTTGAGATTTGGAAAATTTTGTTCATGTTTTCTTCTAGTATTTTTATGGGTTCATCTTTTTTACCTGTAAATCTTTGAGCTAGCTTTGATTTTTATTGCAAGAACTGAAGTGGAGATCTAGCATTCTTCTTTTCCAAATTGCTGCCATTTATCACTATGTTATTGCTGGAAAATCTAATTTATTAATCACTGATTTGAAATACTGCTTTTATCCTATATTAAATTCCTTTTTGGACTTGTATCTATTTCTGAATTTTATTGTGTTCCAATTAATTTTTCTATGACAGTGTCTAATGCTGTAACATCATATTCCTTGTCAAATCTTTTATGGTTATTCTTATTCAATAATTTTTTCAGCTGAACTTTTAGAATAATTCTGGTGCTATTTTGAATGAGATCACATTGAATTTATGTTGAGTGTTTCTTGATTACTTTTAATGCAGATTTTAATTACCATTGTGAAGTTTTTTGATGCCCTTCCTTTCCATTTCAAAATATTCTTATGTTTTTATCCATCATTTGTATGTTGTATTCTAGAGGCCAGATACTTCTCTTATGCCTTAACTGCTGTCTTCATTTGGCCACAGCTGGAATTGGTTATCAGTAATCACTTATTCTTTTTTATTGGGTAATGGACTTTTTTCTCCATGATTCACATTCTTCCATTCTTAAACACTCCTAGGTTTCCCTATATGAAGAGTACCCTCCCTCTAATCTTAATTTTTTTTAGTATTTTTTAAAAAATCAACTTGAGATATAACAGCCTTCTAATCTTTTAAATTCCTTTTAACACCCTCTTTCCATTTCTTATAAATCTCTTTAGAAGGCTAGCTGACAATGCTTTCATATTTTCACGATCCATTTTTCCAAATCATTTGAAAGCTGACTTTTAGTTATCTCACACTAGTGAATTTTTTCTATCTAGTTTTTCATTGTGGTAAAATATATATGCAGCATACAATTTATCCCGTATAAGTGGGACCGCGTATAACTTAAATCATAATATATGCCTTTTTGTGTCTGATTTATTTCACTTAGCATAAAGTTTTCAAAGTTCATTCATGTTATGGCATGTATCAGAATTTCATCCTTTTAAAAATCTGTTATTTATTTCTTTTAATTTTGGTAAAATATGTAAAATAAAATTTACCATCTTTAAAGTATGCAGGTCTTTGACACTAAGCACATTCACAATGTTATGCAACCATCACTATTATCTATTTCCAGAACTTTTTTATCTTCCCAAATAGAAACTCTGCCTATTAAAAAATAACTCATTTCCTCTACCCCTTAGTCCTTGGTAACCACTATTCTATGTTCTGTCTCTATGAATTTATATGTTATAAATAACTGATGTAAATGGAATCATACAATATTTGTCCTTCTGTGTTTGGTTTATTTCATTTAGCATAATGTCTCCAAGGTTCATCCATATTGTACCAGGTATTATTTCTTTTTGTGGCTGAATAATATTCTGCTGTATATATATACACCACATTTTGCCTATCCATTCATCCTCTGATGGATTCTTGGTTGCTTCTACCTTTTGGCTATTGTGAATAATACTACTATAAACACTGATGTGCAAGTGTCTGATTGAGTTGCTGCTTTCAGTTATTTTGGGTGTATACCTAGGAATAGAATTGTAGGGTCACATGCTAATTTATGTTTAACTTTCCTCAGAACTGCCAAACTGTTTTCTACGATGCCTGAACCCTTTTACACTCCACCAGCAGCAATGCATGAGGGTTCCAATTCCTCCACACCCTCGCCAACACTTGTTATTCCTTGCTTAGTTTTGTTTTTAATGGTAGCCATTCTAGTGGGTATAAACTAGTATCTCATTATGGTTTTGATTTGCATTTCCTTAATGACTAATGGTGTTAGGCGTCTTTTCATGTGCTGACTAGCCACTTGTCTATCTTCTTCTGAGAAATGTATATTCAAGTCCTTTGCCCAGTTTTGAATTGGGTTGTTTTGAGTTGTTTCATATTTTCTTCCATTCTGTGGGCTATCTTTTCTTGGTAGTGTGCTTTGATGCACAAAAGTGCTTGCTATGGTTTGGCTTTGTCCCCACCCAAATCTCATCTTGAATTGTAGTTCCTGTAATCCCCACATGTCATGGGAGGAACCCAGTGGGAGGTAATTTAATCATGGAGGCGGTTACCTCTCATGCTGTTCTTGTGATACTGAATGAGTTCTCATGAGATCTGATGGTTTTATAAGGGGCTTTTCTCCGTTTTGCTTGGCACTTCTTGCTGCTGCCATGTGAAGAAGGATGTGTTTGCTTCCACCTTCTGCCATGTTTGTGAGTTTCCTGAGGCCTCCCCAGCTGTGCTGAACTGTGAGTCAGTTAAACCTCTTTCCTTTATAAATTACCCAGTCTCAGGTATGTCTTTTTTTTTTAAGTTTTATTTAAATTTTTATTTAAAATTGGACAATTATATTTTGTCTTTTAAAAAATAATTTTGAATATTTTAAAAGGCAACTTTTTTGAAAACATGAAAATAATTTTTAATATTTACTTAACTTTTCATTTTCAATGAAATGTATGTAAATATACATTTGAAATACTTTTTTAAATTTAATTTTATTATTATACTTTAAGTTTTAGGGTACATGTGCACAACGTGCAGGTTTGTTACATATGTATACATGTGCCATATTGGTGTGCTGCACCCATTAACTCGTCATTTAGCATTAGGTATATCTCCTAATGCTATCCCTCCCGCTTCCCCCGACCCCACAACAGTCCCTGGTGTGTGATGTTCCTCTTCCTGTGTCCATGTGTTCTCATTGTTCAATTCTCACCTATGAGTGAGAACATGTGGCATTTGGTTTTTTGTCGTTGCGATAGTTTGCTGAGAATGATCGTTTCCAGCTTCATCGATGTCCCTACAAAGGACATGAACTCATCATTTTTTATGGCCGCATAGTATTCCATGGTGTATATGTGCCACATTTTCTTAATCCAGTCTATCATTGTTGGACATTTGGGTTGGTTCCAAGTCTTTGCTATTGTGAATAGTGCCGCAGTAAATATACGTGTGCATGTGTCTTTATAGCAGCATGATTTATAATCCTTTGGGTATATACTCAGTAATGGGATGGCTGGGTCAAATGGTGTTTCTAGTTCTAGATCCCTGAGGAATCGCCACACTGTCTTCCACAATGGTTGAACTAGTTTACAGTCCCACCAACAGTGTAAAAGTGTTCCTATTTCTCCACACCCTCTCCAGCACCTGTTGTTTCCTGACTTTTTAATGATTGCCATTCTAACTGGTGTGAGATGATATCTCATTGTGGTTTTGATTTGCATTTCTCTGATGGCCAGTGATGATGAGCATTTTTTCATGTATCTGTTGGCTGCATAAATGTCTTCTTTTGAGAAGTGTCTGTTCATATCCTTCGCCCACTTTTTGATGGGGTTGTTTGTTTTTTTCTTGTAAATTTGTTTGAGTTCATTGTATTCTGGATATTAGCCCTTTGTCAGGTGAGTAGGTTGCAAAATTTTTCTCCCATTCTGTAGGTTGCCTGTTCACTCTGATGGTAGTTTCTTTTGCTGTGCAGAAGCTTTTTAGTTTAATTAGATCCCATTTGTCAATTTTGGCTTTTGTAGGTATGTCTTTATTAGCAGCGTGAGAACGGACTAATACAGTGCTCAATGAAAAGTGTTTGATGAATTTCAGTTTATCTCTTGGTCCTTTTGTTGCCTGTGTTTTGTTAGTTGTATCCAAGAAATAATTCCCAAAACCAGTGTCATAAAAAATTTTTCATTTTCTTCCAAGAGTTTTATACTTTAAGCTCTTATATTTAGGTATTTAATTTTGAGTTAATTTCTATATATAGTATAAGATAAGGGTCTAATTTCATTCTTTTGCATGTGAATAACCACGTATCTCAGCACCATTTGTTGAAGACTGTTCTTTCCCCATTGAATGGCCTTGGCACGCTTATCAGTTGACCATACACATATGGTTTTGTTTCTGGACTGTCAAGTATATGTCATTGATCTACGTGTCTGTCCTCTTGCCAGTACCACACTCTCTTGATTACAGTTGCTTTTACTAAGCTTGAAATCATAAAGTGTGAGTCTTCCTACTGTATTCTTCTTTTTCTTTATTGTTTTAGCTATTCTGGTTATCCTTGCAATTCTGTATGGATTTTAGAATCAACTTGACAATTTTTACGAAGAATTCGTCTGAGATCCTTATGGAGATTGTGTTGAATCTGTAGATTACTTTGGAGGATATTGCCATCTTAATATTAAGTCTTCTAATTCATGAACATGAGATGTTTGTCCAGTTATTCAAGTCTTCTTTAATTTCTTTCAACGATGTTTTTCAGTTTTCAGATGTTTTATTCATGTTGTATCATGCATTAGAATTTCATATTACTATATTCTGAGAACTTTTTTAGGATGTGAAACATTATATAGATTTGAAGACCTCTCTCTATATATCACCATATTCTAGAATTTGGTATTTATGCATCTTAAACATATTTTAAAAATTTACCCTCCCATTAACAGCCTTCTTACTGATCTTTTATGTCCTCATCAATGCTTACATTTGCTAGATTTTTGCATTTTTGGCAATCTGATAGGTGGTATTTCACATTTTTGTGGAGTTCCTAGGAAAAGCTGATAATATAGAAATGTGAGATGTAAAGATTGAAAAGGAAGAAATAAAACAGGAATTGCTTGGAAATGATATGGTTGTCTTATCTGGAAGAGGAAAGAGATTCTACAGGCAAATTATTAGGAAAGGTATCTTGTTCAACAATCTTGTTCATTATTTCTAATAAATTCTAATAATTTACCTCTAGCTCTGGCTAGGAACTCACATACAATGTTTAATACCAGTGAATATGCCTCTTGTTTCTGTTTTAAAGAGAATGCTTCTAATGTTTGCCTTTTATGATGTTTGCTCTGGTTAGTTGGAAGATACCACTTACTGAATTAAGGAAATTCCCTTTTGTTCCTAGTTTGCTAAAATGATAATCATTAATTGATGTTTAATTTTATTATTTTCTCTTTCTAATCTTTGGAAATCACATGGATTTTATCTTTTAATCTGTTCATGTTGTGAATTACATTAAAAGATATCCCTTTGCTAAACTAACCTTGTGTTCCTGAAATAAAACCCAATTTGTCATGCTGTCTTTTGATTACCCCGTGTTCCCTTTATAAAGGGGTTTCCCAGAGAAGCTTACTATACACTATTTCTTCTCTTGCTATCTTTGTTTGAGTCTTAGGATCAAGGTTTTACAAAATTGTAAAGCAAGTTTTGGATTATTTGCTCTTTTTCATTTCTCTAGACCATTGTACAAGATTAAGAGTATCTGTTCTCTGTTTGGTAGAATCAACCTATGAAATCACTTGTATCTTATGAGTTTTTTTGTAGATAGATTTTTATTGATTTAATACTTTAATGTAGGTGTCATTGGATTCTCTATTTCTTCATGAGTCAGTTTTGGTAAATTATATTTTTCCAAAAATTTTTTATTGTATACATTTTCAGAATTATGATTGTAAAGTTGTTAATAGCATTCTTTTCTTTACTTAATTCTTTCAGGGTTTTTAAAAAATAATTCTTTAATTCTTTCAAGGAAACATTTTGGTTTTGTTAATCCTCTCTATAGAATTGGTTTTTTAAAAATTTTATTCTATCTACTTTCTTTTTTCTTTTACTTAGATTTGTACTTTAACTTCTTGAGCTGGATGCTTACTTCATTGTTTTTCAGTCTTTTTTGGTTTCTAAGGTGGATTTAAGGCTATACATTCCTTTTAAAATACCATTTCAGTTGTATCCAACACATTTTAATATGCAATATCTTCATTTTTATTTGTTTTTATAATTTTTCTAATTGCTGTTATGATTTTTTTCAGTTGCTGGGTTTGGATATAAAATTCCAAATATTTAAGCTAAAAGAAATCTCTTCTTGTTTCTGAGTTCTAAGTTAAGTGTGTTGTGATCAGCTATCAAAATCTATGCAATTCAACTTTTCCTATTTGTTAAGACTTGCTTTATGCGGCTGGTGTATTTGTGTATGTGTGTGTCAAGGGGATTAATATCTATTGTATCCAACAAAAGAGTATGCATTCTCTAATTCTTGGTTATAAGTTTCAGTGAATGTCTTTTAGTTGAGCTTATTGAGTTCAACTCATCTGCTGTATCTTTCCTAAATATTCTTTCTGCTTTGCCTTTTAATCAGTAGGAGAGATATGTAATATCTTCCACTATGATTGTAGATTTTGTCAGCTTTTTCCTTGGAATTCTGTCTGTTTTTCTTAAATTATTTTAACGTTTTGTGTTATGTTATAAGGGACTTACATGTTTACAAAATTCATCTTTCTGGTGGATTGTCCCATATATCATTTTGTGGTAATAACCTTCTTTATGTATTTATATTTATGTCTCTTCAGAGAGAGCTCAAAAACTATTTTATTTGTTATAATGTGCTTACACAGCTTTTAAAAATTGGTATTTGTTAAGTATGTCTTTTTTATGCTTTAATATTCAACCTTTATTCTTAATTATAAGTGTATATTGTAAACATTTACTTCCTATGTATTTATCGCAGTACTTTTTATAATTATTCTCTTATTTGAATGTGTTTTTGCTATATTATTTTCTTACATTTACCCCACTTTTTCTATGCTTTTTTTTCTCTCTGTTATACCTTTTTTTTTTTTGTTTTTGCCTTTATCATGATGTGACTTTTAGGAAAGTGATAGTGTGCAAAATTTTTTAATGGTTTCTGCATTTGATGGCATCTCTCTCTGGAAATAACCTCAGGAAAGATCACATTATGAACAGCTTTAGGAATTTAGAAACATTGAAGCAAAACATTATTCACATTAAAGTTGAGTTTACTAATGAGATCCTAGCATATTAATGTAAAATGTCTGCAAAATATAGTGGTCACTTAAACATCACTTAGCATAAACATTTTATTCTGAGGAGGAAAAAATGTTTTTATTCTTTTCATGTTTTAACCTTTGCATACAACTTCTCTCGTTCCGCTCTCCATCTCCTCCCCGACTGTGCCGTCACCATACATTTAAGGATCTTGGGAGCTTATGTAGTCTTGCAGGAAGGCCTGGATCTCAAATATGAAAAGGTAAAACTCTGTTAGAGTATCTAGACTTTCAAGAAATGAGGTTCTCTAGTTCCCTTTTATAATCCATTGCAGCAATAGCAGTTTTCACTTTTAGAAAATTAATCCCTTATTCTATTCCACTTTCAAAATGGAACTGTTAAATGTTACAGATTCATTGTAGTTAAAATTACACAGATCTTAGCAGTTTATGGACAAAAGCCCAGAGAGTTTAAATACTCACTTTGCTTTTTAGTAGCAGACCATGGGTTCAAACTCAGGTTTCTGCTCTCCCTGTTCAGTGTTCTTTATTGATTTTCCCTTTCCCTGTTATAAAAGCTTGACAAATTAGGTTTTCTTCTCAAGGCCTATGGAGTTTAGTAACTTGCATAATGCCTGGCACAAAATAGGTCTTAAAACAAATGCCCGTTGTTTACCATTTACTGGGAAAGACAGGTACACTTTGAGTTTTAAGTGGCTTGCGCTTTGTTGTATGTGGGCACAGAAGAGGCACACTGAAATCAGCTGAGTGTTTCTTGGTATAGGGTCGTCTGCTTTTCTCCAAACCACTCTTAACGGAACCTGGGATTGTCTCCAGTAGCAATCATGAGAGAAGCTGATTTAGGTGGATACATTTTCTCTGCTAGTCAGCTCAATTCAACAAAGATAGTTGGGTATAATTTTTTTTTTTTTTTTTTTTTGGCTAGGCTTTTGCTACAGTCCTTTGTGATGAGGAAAAACAGATACTAAACATTCACTGTGAGTCTTGATAAAAACTTCAGACACGTATTGTAATATTTTCCCTTCAGCTAATTCTCATATAAGCCTAGTAATACCATTTTGTACTATTTTTATGGTTTCTACTTAGAAACATTTCGTAATCTTTCCAGAACAACAAAAGATGCCTTCCCCCTCTACAGATGGAAAAATTGAGGCATTGTGAGTGTTGAGTTGGAACCTCTGTGTGAAATTCACTGCATCAGACTGAATTTGTATATATATGTATTGCTTGTAAATTAAAGAGCTTTCCTTTAGTAAGTAGTATATTTATATATTAGATAAAAATATTTATGTTTATTCACTCTATGATCTCTAAGTCACAAGTCCTTATAGAAGGAGTAATACGTGTTTCTACATTGTAATACATATCTTAATCATAAAATTTAAAATAACTAAACATTCACTAAAAGGACTTGCCTAGCCACATTGAATAATATAATTCCTGTGAATTGTTATGTCATGTGAAGTTTCTTATTATTTATGTGAGTACATTTGTCTTAAAAACCAGAATTGTATCTCTCTGACAAGAAGACTGCCTAACTGCTTCATACATATTTATGCTATTTTTAAAAGGATAAGTCATAAAAGGAGTTGTTGAAAAAAATATTTTTTGTAGGAGCTGAGTTTGATATTCAATTCCTGATTTTTTAAAAAGATCTCATATGTAGTAGAAGATATTAAATAGTGAAGAAAGATTTGGTTGCTATACTAAGAAAGAAGAAAGTAGGGGTAGAATGAGATGATTTCTGACATAATCCGAATAATTTTTACTGATAAAAAAGCTTCAATTCCATTTTGCAATGATGTTTTTATTACAAGTTAACACTTAACCTTGAACAATCTGCATGTTCTCACAAATAACCTCTTTTGAAATTTTTTATTATGGGCTATATAATATGAATGTTCCTATGAGATATTGTCTTTCATATAATTAGAAGTTTTTATTACTGAAGAACTCAAAACTCAAGTTTACTTTCAGATTCAGGTTTTACTTTGAATCACAGATTGTCATATTGGCTTATTTTAATGTTTATACCTTTTTAAAAATAACTCATTTTCTATTCAATAATTTGATGTCTATTCAGATTTTTTAAAATAATTAGCTTGTTAGCTGGTTAATTAAAGATATATATATATATATATATATACTATTTTTTAAAAGCATGAACAGTGATATAAACAATTAGAGATTCATAGTGTCTTGATGGCTTGATTCCTGCCATGTCAGTTTTCTTGTGTTTGATGAGACACATAGAGCAGTTATGGGAGAATACTTGTCACTGGTATCCATGGTAACTCCAAAGATACTTTGGAACTCAGAGGTATAGAGTGAGCCATAGTAATAGATCTCATTATAAGGGCAAAATACATAAAAGGTTCAAGCATATGCTTTTAATTAGTTGCCAAAAACAGAGCTGGAGAGGATGCAGTGAAATATTTTTCACTGTTAGAAATAGTATGGGCAGTGTTAAATTTTAAATGCTGCCCGTAGTATTATATTTTTCTACTAAAGTAAGGGAGATGTACACTCTGAATACTCATAGTAGTGCAGTTTCTTAATCACAGTTTGGACATGGGAGTACAGGAGTACACATTCATAAAAGAGAAGACTTAGTTTCATACTGATACAAATATAGTATTTGCTTATCATTTTTAATTCTTAGTCCTACAACATAGTTTATTCAGAAAAGCACTTCTTAAGACTTTTCCTTGTAGGTTCTAAACTACCCCTGAGATTTACTTTCTGTCTAAATAACATACAGAATATTATTCCATGCATTTTTGTTTTAAAATGCAAATGATACAGTAGCTAAAATTCTTATTGTTCAGGTATATTAAATTTTCTGTATTTTTTGGGACATACTAAATTTAAATTAGCAAAACAGGATTCAGGAAAAGTAGACAAGAATAATTAAGTATTTTCCATTAGAGAATTTTGATGGATAAAAGATTAATAACTCTTTTAAGACAAAATTCTTTAAAGATTTCCTTTTGAATTGCAATCTGTAAAAAAAAAAAAAAATCTTGTATTGCATTGCAATTCAACACATTATTTCTTCCTGTTGCTATAGAAACTAATTCTGGTGCAGCTGTGATTGCTAATCAAAATTCTAACATTATACAACCTTTTCCCCCTTAGTATTTCATTTTATTTTTAGTTACAAAATAATAAATTTCATTGGTAAGTTTATAACAATGGTCAAAACATTAATGCAAAGATTTTTTTAAATTTAAGCCCTTTCCTTTGAAAATAAGGAGGTATTCTTATTGTGTAGTTTCAATATGAATAACAAGAAAACAAAGCATTTTAGCTGAATTACAAAGGTCTATAATTGCTGTATTACATCAACATTGTGAAGCACTTAACTGCTTCATAATCCTAAATTGCTACTATTTCAACCATCTATTTTTGAAGTGTCTGGTTATTTGGTATTATAAAAATGAAAAAATAAAAAAAATCCTCAGAATGCCTGAAGTCTTTTAACACAAAATGGGAGTGAAACTTCCTTATTGTTTTATCTTCAAAGAATTGATATCACATCCCCAATTTATGTCATAAGTAAAAGCTAATTAGTTCTCATTCTTGCCTTTATTGATATATACTCCCCAACAAATTGTACTGTTAACATCATCCAATATAGTCCATGTATGTTTTACAGGCCAGAATGGAGTTATGTTTTGGGTTTGTTTTTTTTTTTTTGTCTTTCTAAAATCATTTGTTCTTTTCTACTTCATAAAACAAATATAAAAACGAATCACCAATTTATACACAACAAAAAATGTATTCTGTCTCTATGTATATACACATTCAACAGGCCTTAAGCTGAATCTAAAATAACATCTTTGGTATGTGTTATAGTATCAATTACGGTATGTTATTTGCATATACTATCACAAAGCTTTAATTTGGTATATCAAGAAAACAAAGATGAAATTTATTATTTCAAGTTGTTGATTGAGTTTAATAAAAACTCAGATGTAAAAACATAACATTTTTTATGGTTTAACAGTGTAGACTGTGTCCAAAATTAATCTGAAAACAAATTTAGAAGTTCCATGGCCTTTTCTCAAGAACACTAAATAAAAAATGAAAAATACAAATCTAATTTATTTATCCTTTCTGAGCCTCACCTACCTCAGGGAGTTACTGTATTGATTAATGTTAATATGATCACTATAATAACAATTAAATTTACCGACACTATGAAGCACTGCGCAAAGCACTTAAAACATTAATTGAGTTAATCTTCAAAAATTACAATAAGGTTGATGCTATTACAATTCCTGATTTACAGATGAGCAAATAAAATCATCAGAGATGTAAATAAGTTGTCCACAGTCACACAGCTAATGAATGGAAGAGGCAGAATTAGAACCAGGTAGTCTAATACCAAAACCCACATTCTTAGCTCCTGTTAAGTACTGTATAGACCATAAATTATTATATGAGCATAAGGTATTGATACAAACATAGGCATTCTGTCCCCCAACTGCTGCCCTAAAATTTACATTGTTTATTAATAATGTTGGAAGAGGTATACTTCACTCTGTAAAAAATTTCTGTTAGGATGTTCTCAGGTGACTATAGTCCCAATTCTGTAAATTCTTTACTGTCGGAAGAAAATGCCCTCAGAAAGCAATACATTTTTTCCCAACTCTCCATAATAGTGAAATGGGAAAAGTTCCCTTGTCCCCCTCTCAGGGCGTGTGATGGTGGTGTGGATTGCTTCTTCAGTGCCCCGCTACTCAAACCTCTAGGGGAGCATACAGACTGGCAGGCTATGGGGCTCTGACCCCATGGCAGTGTCTAGAGATGAATGTTTACAACTGAAGCCCCAGTGGGCATGTGTTACAGGGTGCTCTTTTAGTTTAGCCATCCATAGGCGGCTTGTGTTAGTCAGCTCAATTAGACCCCTGCCTTATCGCAAGGACAGAGAGCTTTCTGTATCCCAGGGTTCTTGCCTTAGTGTACTGGAAGAATCAGATTACATGTGGGCTTGGAGAAGGAGTACAAGGTTTTATTGAGCGGAAGTAGCTCTCAGCAGATGGGATAGCCAGAAGGGAGATGGTTTTCCCCTGGAGTCCGACCGCTCAGCGGCCCGGGCTCTCGTCTGACTGCCCAAGCCAAACTTGGCCTCATCCAGCCAGTCGATGGCCTGTGGGCGTGCCAGCTGACGTGTGATCTTCCGCTGGTCTTCCGCTGGCGTGCTCCCCTCGATGTTCTCTCACTGTCCAGCCATTTGTGTCTTCTGCTGATGTGTTCTTCTTGACGTCTAGCCGCTTGTGTGCCTGCCTGCTAGGGTCTCGAGGGTTGTTTTTTTTTTTTTTTGAGACAGAGTCTCCCTCTGTTGAGAAGTGCAATGGCACAATCTCAGCTCACTGCAACCTCCACCTCCTGGGTTCAAGTGATTCTCCTGCCTCAGCCTCCTGAGTAGCTGGGATTACAGGTGCATGCCACCATGCCCGGCTAATTTTTGTATTTTTAGTAGAGACGGGGTTTCACCATGTTGGCCAGGATGGTCTCGAACTCACTGACCTTGTGATCCGCCTGCCTCGGCCTCCCAAAGTGCTGGAATTACAGGCATGAGCCATCGTGCCTGGCCGGTCTTGAGGATTTTTATAGGCACAGGATGGGGGCGTGGCTGGCCAGGGTGGTCTTAGGAAATGCAACATTTGGGCGCAAAGACAGGAGTACCTGTCCTCACCTAGGTCTGTGGGCACAGGCCTGGGGGGGTAGAGCCCTTACCAGGGACCTGCCTTTCCCTTCCCAGCACTTCCCTGCCCTCCTTCCATATCAATAGTTCCCTTGTATAGATTTTCTGTTACCAAAGGTATATCTTTGCTATTAATAGGGACTTAAATTTGTGTTAAACAGTACCTGCATGATGGGTGTATTTTTTAAATATTAAGTATTATGTTTTATATAATTTTCTTTCCCATAGGCTTATCCCTTAAGCAAACAACTTTAAACTTTTTGATGGCAGCATTCTATCTTACTGGTTTTATGTTGCCTCCAACTAACACAGATTTGCTACTTCATTTATCCATTGAGATACTACTCTGTAGACTTTGGGAATAGTAAGAGCCATTTTCTCCACTTAGAATCTCAGACACAAGTAGGAGAGTTTTATTGAGATACTTGACTTAATTGAATCTTTGATGATAATTTTGGGTCATGATTAATATTGATTACTAGGTGGAACCCCAAAAAAGCTGAAATTTAAGGTGCTCTTACTAATATAGATGCCATGGTGTATACTCCTGAATGACTTGATATGAGCAGTATCAGATCAAAACATTCACTCACAGTATATAATTCAAGAGTTTTACAACCATCACAATAATTTAATTTTAGAACATTCTCATCAAGCAAAAAATAAATCTTGTACCCATGAGCAGTCATTCCCCAGCACCAGCATCTAAGTAACTACTACTCATCTACTTTCTGTCTCTTTATATTTGCCTGTTCCTCACCTTTCATATAAATGGAACAATACAAAAGGTGGCTGTATTAGTCCATTCTCACGATGCTATAAAGAAATACCCAAGACTAGGCTGTTTATAAAGAAAAGAGGTTTAATTGGCTCATGGTTCTGTACAGGAAGTATAGCAGCTTCTGCTTCTGGGGAGGCCTCAGCAAACTTAGAATCATGGCAGAAGAAAAATGGGGAGCCAGCACTTCACATGGCTGGAGCAGGAGGAAGAGAGAGAGTGGGCAAGTGCTACACACGTTTAAACAGCCAAATCTCATGATAACTCACTCACTATCACGAGAACAGCACCAAGGGGAATGTGCCAACTCATTCATGAGAACTCCACCCACATGATTCAATCACCTCCCACCAGGTGCCTTCTCCAACAATGGGGATTACAATTCAACATGAGATTTGGGTGGGGACACAGCCAAACCATATCAGTGGCTTTTTGTTACTGGTTTCTTTCACTTAGCATAGTGTTTTGAAGGTTCTTCCTTATTGTAGAATTCCTTTTTATTGCTGTGTTAGGCCATTCTAGTGTTACCATAAGGAAATACCTGAGACTGGGTAATTTATAAAGAAATGAGGTTTAATTACCTTACAGTTCTGCAGTTCCAATAAGCATGATGCCAGCATCTTCTCGGCTTCTGGGGAGGCTTCAGGGAGCTTTTACCCATGGTGGAAGGCAAAGTGGGAACCAGCACTTCACATGGTGAAAGCAGGAGCAAGAGAGAGTCGGTTGGGGGCAGATGCCACACACTTAAAACAACCAGGTCTCAGGAGTACTCATTCACTGTGACAAAGACAGCCCCGAGCCGTGAGGGATCCACCCAATCACCCAAACGCTTGCCACCAGGCCCCACCTCCAACATTGGGGATTACATCTCAGCATGAGATTAGGTGGGGGCAAATATCCAAACCATATCAATTGCCAAATAGTATTAAATTGTATAGATGTACCACATTTTGTTTATCAGTTCATCACTTGATGGTCACTTGGGTTCTTTCTACCTTTTGGCTACTATATGAGTAATGCTGATGTGAATATATGTACAAAAAATCATTGTGCGGATACATGTTTTTATCTCCTTTGAGTAAATACAAATGTACAAGTCAAATTGCTGGGTCATATTGTAACTCTGTTTTTACAATTTTGATAACTGTTTTTTGAAATGATTGTACCATTGTACGTTTCTATCTGCAATTTATGAAAATTCCTGTTTTTTCATACCTACCGATACTTACTATTGTCTATATTCTTATCATAGATATTTTAATGGGGTATAAAGTGGTATCTGACTGTGATTTGGGGGAAATTTTTTTAAATAAAGAATTAAATACTGTGTTAAGTGCTATGGAAACTAGGTGCAGAATGGTGCCACAAAGGAAGGGATTGTTAAACAGACCAGAAAAGGTTTTATACTAGAACTGAAGTCTTGGACATTGAAAACAAAGGATATCTCTATGTTGATGTTGGAAACAACATTATAGCGAACGCCACTGAAGCATAAAAATATGCATCTATTTCAGGGAACTGTAAATGGCCTGACAGGGTTGGTATAGTGATTTGATAATTGCATGTGGATCATGAAATCAGTTTAGTAGGTCTTGACAAACACTAAAAAAGTGATGTGCCATGACAAATATTTAGGAAAAACAAATTGTATTTCTTATAAGATATGGTTATTGCACATACTAAGAATATTACTTAATGACTCTTTTCCCCCCATAATTTAAGATATATACTTTTAAAATGTATTTATGGTGTGGGTTCTGGTTCAAGAGTTTGAAATTCACAGGTCTAGAGTGTACACTGAAGGAGAAAAAAGTCATGAAAACATGTTACCCTAGTGTGGACTCTAGAAATATCAAGCATGTTAGAAAAAATTTTCATTGACCGTCTATGAATAATATGATATACGTATGAATTTTTTTTTTTTTTGAGACAGGGTCTTACTCTGTCACCCAGGCTGGAGTGCACTGATGTTATCATGGCTCACTGTAGCCTCAACTTCTCAGGCTCAAGTGATTCTCCCACCTCAGCTTCCCCAGTAACTGGGACTACAGGGTTATGTGCCACCGTGCCTGGCTTTTTTTTTTTTTTTCAATCTTTTTGTAGAAACGAGGTTTCACCGTGTTTCCCAGGCTAGTCTTGGACACATGAGCTCAAGCGATCAGCCCGTCCTGGCCTCTAAGTGCTGGGATTATAGGTGTGAGCCTCTGCGCCCAGCATGTATGAATCCTTTAAAGCTATAGTATTGTAACAATTTTTTAATCATTGCTTTTTTTTAGCCTGAGTAGATGCCTTGTAAAACTATCTAGATCAGTGTTTCTCAACCTTTTTTCATTATTGCTCCCCTACAGAGATCATTTCAATTTAATTTAAATAAATCAATTAATTAATTTGAAAATAATCTCTATATAATAGGGTACTATGTTCACTATTTGTGTGATGGGTTCAATAGAAGCCCAAACCTCACCATCACACAATATAACAATTATATAACTATAATTGTTACAGTTATATCCATGTGACAAACCTGCACATGTACCCCCTAAGTCTTAAAAAAAATTCTACCTAATGAGAAGATAAATACAAAGGAATAAGTTTTTTGTCAGGTAGGGTTATGTTTTGGTAACCCATAAAACGTAATAGTGAAGATATTTTTGCCATCACTCCAAAAACCACTTGTAGGTCATTTGGGTATGACATTGTCCGAGTTGAGAATGCATATCTAGCTTATTCCTATTTTGTTTAAAATTAGAGGACTTAGAATTTTTACCTCAGCCCATGAAAGGAGTAGCTGCTAAAGGACTTGCTTTCCTGCCAGAAATAATTAGAACACTGGAAAAAAAAACGTAAGAAAAAACTATTTTGAGTCATTGGACAGTAGGCAGGGCAGGGATATGGTCCATGAGAGAAAGCAAACGAATGAGGAAATACCTATGAAGACCCCAGCTTATTACTTAGAGACAATTTTGAGGCTGCAGTGCAAGGAGGGAAAAACCAAAATGGAATCTGGCAGTCTCCAAAAATATTGATTGAAATTAACATTGTAATTTTGGACAATCTTCCTTTCAAAGTTTAATAGGGAATTATTTATCAAGTCTTTTAGTTTCAGTATAGTTGAACAAAGTACAAAGAAATTCTGGTCTTTGTTGATATTGAGTTGTCCTCATATTATTTTAAAGGTGATAAAATATATATTGTTAAATTTAATTCTAGATTTATCTAGTTTGGTTTTGTGAAGTTTTCTGAGGAATACCAATTATCTTTTTAATTTTGTCCTCAAAAATTGCTGCATTATTTAGGATAATTCAGTGAATTTAAAGCAATGGATTTGAAATATCTACTCTGTATATTTTAAACCAGATCAGCCTTTTAGCAGGAACACTTGTCATTTCATTTAATTGTTTAGGCAATTTTGTGAATAAAACACCCTCCAGTGTCCCCTAAAAGAAATCTGAAGTCATTTTCAGAATCATAATTTAGAGTCATAATATCATGTAGTCAGATTAGAAGGAAATTTTTAAAATAATTGTTTTCTTGGCTTTTTTCTAACAGCCTGGTATTTCTGTGACATGTTTCAGTTGGAAGAGTTTTATAACTTTGAATAGTCACACCTCTTGATACCATGTACTCTTTATTTTCTTAGTGTTACAACAGAAAATATAGTGTGAGTTCATGACATGGGAACCCAGAGGTCTCACTGCCCTGCCAGTCATGGTTGGGTCACATTGAATACCTCTGCAACAATTATTTTGCCCTTTATTCAACAAACTGTTTAAAAATTGTGATGTAGCAACTGCATTTCAAGCAAGTTGCTGGGCACTGCAGGTACAAAGATAAGAGACAGTTCCTGCTCTTTCAGGAAGCTCACATTAACATCTAAACAGAGATAGAAAAGTTAATGTTAAATGTTAACATAGTGCAATACATTGTAAATGATGGAAGCAACGTGTGCTGTAGAAATAAGTACTTAGGACCACTTAACCCAACATGCATGCATAGATGGATGTGTTTGGGGGGAGCGTGGTTATGTTTGGAGATGGGGTGACAAATGCAACTGGGAAGGATAGGAGAGAGTGAATCTTTGAAATTCTTCAAAGAGGTAACAACTAAGCTGATTCTTGCAGGATAATATGTGAACTTACCCAAGTAAAAAGGAGGAGGAAGTGAAGGATATCACAGGCCAAGGGAAGGGCATGTACCAAAGACAGCATAAAAGACCATAGCGCATTGAGGAAATTGCCAGTGTACGGCTGTGACTGGATTGAGGGGTATAAGTATTCTGAGAAGGAGAGGCTGAGAGATAAAGCTGGAGCAGGAGCTGGATGTCTGAGACTTTTCTCAGTGCATGCTAAAAAACATTTAGGATATTTTCTTGAAAGTAATGTGTATACCTTTAAAGAGTATAGAACCGGCTCTGAAGAACTGTAATACTATATGATATGAACAAAACATTTTGTCCCTGGAACCTGAGCAAGACTAAGTCTGCTTCCGGGTATAGTTAAGGATGTTCAGGCATACCTGAGAGATACTGCAGGTGCAGTTCCAAACTGTTGCAATAAAGTAAATTTTGCAATAAAGCAATTAACACGATATTTTTGGTTTCCTAGTACATATAAGTGTTATGTTTATACAGTACTGTAGTATATTAAGTGTGCACTAGTATTACGCCAAAAACAATTTACATACCTTAATTAATACTTCATTGCTAGAAAAATGAGCACATGCTGTTGGGAAAATGGCACTAGTAGACTTGCTTGATGTAGGGTTGCCACAGACCTTCAGTGTAACTGCTGTATCTTTGAAGCACAATAAAGCAAAGCACAATAAAACATGATATGTCTGTGGTTTTTAATGTGATATAGAATAAACACAGTTGGAGAGATAAAACTATAGCCTCAGCCTCATAAGCATCATGAACTACCCAACTACCTAGTATCCAAAGCACTTCACAAAACAGAATAAACAATATCATAGTAATCCTATAATCATAATAGCACTATAGTTTGTAGGAAGTTTGAATTAAAACCTGACAAGCATATGATAGTGAAACATCTAGACAGTCTTGATTAAAGATGAATATGATTAAGCATAGGAATTAGATTCATTTGGAAAAAAGTCATGCTGAGCTCAGTTGTGGAAATTCCTCGATGCTATTTGTAGAGAGAAAAGTTAATGTTAAATGTTAAGATTTTCAGTTTCTATTTGACAGCAGCAGGAATTCAGTTTAAGGAGCAAAGCAAAGCAGTTGAGTAAATGTAGTTGTTAGAATATTTAAAAGTGTTTTCCACCTAAGAAAGAGTTAAACTTGGAATATGTGGGGTTAAATTTTAGAAATCATGATATTTGGTGCATATTTGAGTTTTAAGTTGTATTGGAAATGTAAATGTTTTCAAGCCATAGAGCCATTCTAGATGACATCAGTCTTCCAGTCTTTCTCCTCCCAAGTCCATACATCGAGCCAAACCATTGGCAGCTAGGAAATAATGGAGACCAACCCTTATTCTAAGCAAAGTTGAGAACCAAAGAGACTACTAGGAATTCTATCCACCGAGGTTTTCCTTTTCTATTATCTTTCAGGGCCACCTCTGAAAGGTACTAGAATACCAGAACATTTCGCTTCTGTTGGTGTTGGTATATCACTAGATATAATTTTTCTACTCAGTTAGCTAGTCAGGATGTATTCCCCGTGAGACTATTGAGTGTAGATAAGCAAGAGAAAACAGGCATAACTATAAGACCTACCTATCTCTTAGAGCCTACTTAGCCTGATAATTATCATCCAATATATGCCAACTTTTGTTAAACATGGTTTGCAGCTGGACATCCTCAACTTTATAGCTAGGAGATCACATGTCATCTGTTTCATACTGGACAGGTTGGACCACATTGCTAACTGGTGTTCCTTGGTCTTCCAGATAGCCTCTGTTTGATACTAATAGTAGACCAAGAGCTGTTTCTCAGAACGGAAATGCTTTTCACTTTACTTGCTGATGTGAGTATGGTCTTGCTTTACAGCTCTAAGGGTCAAGAAATGAGAGGCAGTGAATTGATTTTTCACTAGAGAAATAGATGTACTGAATAAGATTGTACTGGTAGAAAGTTGGTAGCTATACTTGCAGTCTGGTTTGAGTAATGGGTTATTTCTTTTTTTTTTTTCTTTTTTTGAGACAGATTTTCACTCAGTCACCCAAGCTGGAGTGCAGTGGCATGATCTCGCCTGACTGCAACCTCCACCTCCCAGGTTCAAGAAATCCTCCCACTTCACCCTCCCAAGTAGTTGGGATTGTAGGCATGTGCCACCATGCCCAGCTAATTTTTGTGGGGTTTTTTTGTATTTTTAGTAGAGATAGGGCCTCACTATCTTGGCCAGGCTGATCTCAAACTCCTAACCTCAAGTGATCCACCCACCTCAGCCTCCCAGAGAGCTGGGATTACAGGCGTGAGCCGCCATGCCCAGCCGAGTAATGGATTATTTCAAACCATCAGGAAAATAAACTAATTAAAGATTAGACTTTCAAGGCGTGACACAAAAATAATCTGAACTTTGTTTTCTAATAAAATGTATCTGAAGGTGCAAAAGAAGATTATATATTTATTTTATAACAGGGTCATGCTCTGTGGCTCAGGTTGGAGTGTAGTGGCACAGTCATAGCTCACTGCAGCCTCAATCTCCTGGGCTCAAACGATCGTCTTTTAGTAGCTGCAGTTACAGGTGTGTGCCACAATGCTCAGCTAATTTTCAATTTTTTTTTTTTTTGAGACAGGGTCTCACTGTGTTGCCCAGGCTGGAGTGCAGTGGTGTGATCATGGCTCACTGCTACCTTGACCTCCTGGGCTCAAGTGATCCTCCCACTTCAGCCTCCTGAGTAGCTGGGACCATAGACACACGTCACCACCCCTGGCTAATTTTGTATTTTTTGTAGAGATGAACTTTTGCCACAATGTGTGCCACCTGTAACACACAGTTACAGGTGTGTGCCACAATGCTCAGCTAATTTTCAATTTTTTTTGAGACAGGGTCTCACTGTGTTGCCCAGGCTGGAGTGCAGTGGTGTGATCATGGCTCACTGCTACCTTGACCTCCTGGGCTCAAGTGATCCTCCCACTTCAGCCTCCTGAGTAGCTGGGACCATAGACACACGTCACCACCCCTGGCTAATTTTGTATTTTTTGTAGAGATGAACTTTTGCCACGTTGCCCAGGCTTAGTCTCGAACTCCTGGGCACAAGCTGTCAGTCCACCTTGGCCTCCCAAAGTTCTGGAATTACAAGTGTGAGCCATTGCACCTGGCCAAATTTTTAATTTTTTGTGAGACGGAGTCTCACTATGTTGCCCAGGCTGGTCTGGAACTCTTGGTCCCAAGCAGTCCTCCCACCTTGGCCTCCTAAAATGTTGGGATTATAGACGTGAGTCACCATGCCTGGCCTAGAAGATAATTTTTAAAAATCTATAGGCCCCCACTGCAATTTTACCATCAGGGCTTCCCAATGATATTTTTTAGCGCCATTACTTACAACAGACATTTTAGCGCCACTTGGTTTGCTGGGTCTGAAAGGTCAGGCGTAGAGCTTCCTCTACTGTATCCTCAATCATCTGGAGAGACTTACCTTGCTCTGCATGATACTCAAAGCTATTAGCTTTTTAGTTTACCTTATAAATGGATAAGAGCTATATATTAAAATATAGAATGTGCTGATTTCAAAGTGTAAAGAGGCCAACAAAGCTTTTTGTCTCATTATTAGGAAACAGACAAGGAATATAAATTCTCTTTGACTTTGGGAGGAATATTCTTATCATATCCCTGGATCCTTGGGAACAGGATGCCATGTCAATATGACATGGCAAGCCCATGTATTTTTGTAGGATTTAGTTCTCGATTCTGTCTCACATGTGTATCTTACCAAGGCGCTTCATCTCTCAACTCTTCTACTCTCCTGGTCATAATAGCTTGCTGTCATCAGAGCAAGCTTGATCCTTCAAGGAAAAGTAATATGGAATATTGAGGCAGCCAAGGTTTCTGCAGAGCAGATCGTGGCATAGAACAAGAATTCTTTGTTTCCTTAAAGCAGGTCAGTAAGTGTATTACTGTCCTTGCCAGGTGAAGACAACCTGTTAACTTTTATTCTTTCTGGATAAATATAAAGGAAAAGAGCATTTGTAGGTTAAAGCTACATATCAGATACCAAAGCTGTCTTAATTTGCTCAATAAGAAGACTCCATCTGGAGCGACAACTGCAGTTGAAGTCATCTTCTAATTAAGTTTATGATAATCTGCCATCATTTTTCAAGCCTACTAATTTTTGCAGTAGCCAAACTAGTGAAAGCATTTGTCAAACCTGCAATTCTCTAATCTCCGATGGTAGACTAGTCTCTGCCTTTCTTTTGAGATGCCGTGTTACTGGAGAAAGGAAGCTCTGTTGGTTTTCAGCTGTCCTTTCCTGTACCATACAGGCACTGCCTAGAATGCCAAAGTTTGGATTCCACCAATTGCTAAGAATATACATTCTAATTATAAACCCAAGAACTGGAAAAATAACAACAATGTCATTTCTTAGCATTATCCTTAGGTATTTGATGTTACCTGATGCTATTATATGTGAGATTTTTAAAATTTTTGCTTTCTAATTGATCATTGAGTGTAGAAATTCATTTTTTAAAATATTGATCACATAGCCAGTGAATTTGCTAAATTTACCAACTCTTAATAGATTGTCTCTAAATTATTTTGGCTTTTCTACATCACAATCATCATCTGAGACTAATGACTGTTATTTTTCTCTTTCCAATCATTTTACATCTTCTTTTTCTCCCCTTATTGCCCTGGCTAGGACCTTTAATACATTGTTGAGTAGAAGTGGTGATAACAGTCATCCTTGTCATTCCTGATCCTCAGAGGTAAAACTTTCAACATTTCACCATTAAATACGATGTTTGCTTTAGGACTTTCATGGATACCTTTTAGGAGATAAAGGAAATTGCTTTCTATTCCTAGTGCACTGAGAGATTTTATCATGAATGGATAATGAATTTTATCAAATGCTTTTAGTAAGTCTTTTACAATTATATTACT
This sequence comes from Gorilla gorilla gorilla, assembly GCF_029281585.2. Taxonomy (NCBI): domain Eukaryota; kingdom Metazoa; phylum Chordata; class Mammalia; order Primates; family Hominidae; genus Gorilla; species Gorilla gorilla. The sequence continues at coordinate 46,696,762 of NC_073224.2, read as the reverse complement.
TTTTATATTTGTTCTTTCAGTGCAATAAATTAGATTGATTAGTTCTTAAATGTTACATCTTAAATGTTAAATGTTGCATGTATAGGATAACTGCATTCCAAGTTGATTGTGATATGGCACCCTGTTTACATAACTCTGGGTTAGATTTGCTAAAATTTTGTATAGATTTTTTGTATCTATGTTCACGGGAGAGATTGGTTTATACTTTTTCTTTCTTGTAAGATACTTTTCAGGTCCTGATGTCAAGGTTATTATGGCCTCATAAAATAAGTAGTCCCTCTTTTTTGTATCACCTGAAAAATTTTGTGTAAAATTGTTATTTTTTCCCTTCTTTAAATAATAAATTCACCAGTGAAGCTCTCTCTGGGCCTGGAATTTTCTTTATTGGGGAGGTTTAAAATAAGGATTCAATTTCTGTAATAGATAAAAGATTATATAATTCCCTGTTTCTTCATGGGTTCATTTTGACAGATTGTGGAGTTATTTTATAGAGGTATCCTATCTGTTTTATTAGAGATATTCCTCACTGCATTTTATCAGGTGGGGTACAATTTTGATTTGTCCTGTTTCTCATAATGTTCACTTTGATCTCTAGTTTAAGCTGGTATCTACCAGGCTTCTCCACTGTAAAGTTACCCTTCGTAATTAAAAAAGTATTTTGTGGGAAGATACTGTGTAACTACGTACATATCCCATTCCTCAAAAAATTTTTCACTTATTCATATATTTATTTATATCTATATGGACTCATAGTTTTCTCATTTCTTCAATGAGCAATAATCAGTTACTATATTTATTTTGAGCCCAGATGGTTAGTGGTCAGTGGAAGCACTGTCAAGCTGATTTATTTGTCCTTTTGACATATCCCCATCAGTCTTTGAACATCTCCTCACTTTCAATACACAGACTTTTCTAGGCTCATCATGTACTTTACCTGGCCTCACCCTGGAATTAGCCATTTCTTTATAAAGAATCCTGGTTCCTATTAGTGGATAATAGATTTAGAAGCCAAGACCCAGGCGCTCAGTGGACTCACTGCTATTGAGGTGGTTGTGGTCACAAATCTCCTCAGTGAGCAAAGCTAGAATATTTATGTGTGGGTGTATGTGCAAATATATGCACACATATATGCACATTTGCACTAATAACTTCTATCTATGTGTTTTTAAACTATGAGTTTATGTGGATTGTCCAATTCCAATCCAACACCACAGAATTTGTTTTAGTTTTTTCCTTTTTCATATTTGTAACTCCCTTTTCCATCAGTAAGAAACCTGGCTGCCATTAACCTTAAATATATTTATTATTTGATCAGTCTGCACACATGTTCTCCCATCTCCCTGCACACATGCCCGCTTCACTCTGTTTGAGTTTGGATATCTCATGCTGCCTTTCCCACTTGTGGGTGTCCTCATGACCGGCTGAGCATGGGCTCTGATACCCGAGGTCAGCTTGCCCCACATTGGGTGCCCTCATCGTCCTATCTAGGCCCTGACTTCCTGCTTGAGTTTTAGTACCATGGTCCAGGACTCCTCCTTACTCCACATAGTTGCCCTCTTCACCCCACTTCGCCACACTCCAGGCCACCCTCACACTGGACTCCCCGCCCATGCTGCTTAGGCTCTAGTTTCCTGATAGGCCACCTGTCTGTGCAGATGCACACCTTACCCTGCTCGTGCTCTGATATACTTCACCACATACCCCTGTGTCTGGCACCCTCCTCACCCTCCTGGGTTTTCATAGCCCACCCCAGTCATCTGGCTCTATAGCCCTGATACTTCTCATTCTCTGACTGCACATTAGGTTGCTCTCCTTCCTCAATGCGAACACACTCCTTATCTTGTTTGGGCTCTGTTGCCCCAGGCCAGGCTGCCCTCCCATGGGGAGCTTCCTTATCCTGCCAAGGCTCTGACTCCCCTCACTGGGCCTTTCTCACCTGCTTGGGCTTCAGCATGCTCTGTAGGACTGCCCCCATGTATGTGTGATGTCTTTACCCTACTTTACACCTCAGTCTGGTCACTTTCTGAATTGAAAACCCTTCTCACCTACCCTTGGGTTCTGACACTGCATGTTTGATTGACTCCACTCCCTGGTATGGACATGGACACCCTTCTGTCATCTCACTGGGGCCCAGGCCCTGAGATACCACACTGGGCTGGACATCTTCCCACTTGGGCTCTAATGTGGCTGTGCACCGCTGTGGCTTCCTTTGCCACCATCAGTGCAGCCCTCTGCCTTCCTCTGCCCCACTCAGTGGCTTTAGGGCTGAAATTTTCAGAAAGAGAAGAACAAAGGGGAAATTTCTGTCTTTTTAATGTCTATGGGATTTGAAATGATGTCCTCTTTTTATTCCTGGTATTAATACTTTATGTAATCTCTTTTTTTCTGGACTCGTCTCTTCTAGTAGTTTATCAATTTTATTAGTGTTTTCAGTGAATTTTATTTTGATGCTTTCTGTTATATGCTTGGTTTTTTATTTAATTTCTGCTCTTTATTATTTCATCCCTCTACTTTCTTTGGATTTAATTTGCTGTTTTTGTTAACTTTTTTTTTACAATGAGTTTTTTTTTTAATTATACTTGAAGTTCTGGGATACATGTGCAGAACATGCAGATTTGTTACATAGGTATACATGTGCCATGGTGGTTTGCTGCACTGATCAGCCGGTCATCTACATTAGGTATTTCTCCTAATGCTATCCCTCCCCTAGCCTCCCACTTGCCGACAGGCCCTGGTGTGTGATGTTCCCCTCCCTGTGCCCATATGTTCTCATTGTTCAATTCCCACTTATGAGTGAGAACATGCGGTGTTTGGTTTTCTGTTCCTGTGTTAGTTTGCTGAGAATGATGGTTTCAAAGGATTATAAATCATTCTACTATGAAGGCACATGTACACGTATGTTTATTGCAGCACTATTCACAATAGCAAAGACTTGGAACCAACCCAAATGCCCATCAATGTTAGACTGGATAAAGAAAATGTGGCACATATATACCATGGAATACTATGCAGCCAAAAAAATGAATGAGTTCATGTCCTTTGCATGGACATGGATGAAGCTGGAAACCATCATTCTTATTTTTGCTAACTTCCTGAAGTGGATTCTTAGACCATTGTTTTTCAGCCTACCACCTCCCCCCAATATTTTATGCTCAGACCTATAAATTTCCTTCTAAGCACAGATTAGCCACATTCTACAAGTAGTTGTGTAGATCATTTTCATTATCATTCTCTTCAGGATATTTTTTTTTTATTATTATACTTTAAGTTCTGGGATACATGTGCAGAACATGCAGGTTTGTTACATAGATATACACGTGCCATGGTGGTTTGCTGCAACCGTCAACCCATCATCTACATTAGGTATTTCTTCTAATGCTATCCCTCCCCTAGCCCTCCATCCCCCGACATGCCCCAGCATGTGATGTTCCCATCTCTGTGTCCATGTGTTCTCATTGTTCAATTCCCACTTATGAGTGAGAACATGTGGTGTTTGGTTTTCTGTTCCTGTGTTAGTTTGCTGAGAATAATGGTTTCCAGCTTCATCCATGTCCCTGCAAAGGACATGAACTCATCCTTTTCTATGGCTGCATAGTATTCCATGGTGTGTATTTGTGCCACATTTTCTTTATCCAGTCTATCATTGATGGGCATTTGGGTTGGTTCCAAGTCTTTGCTATTGTGAATAGTGCTGCAATAAACATACATGTGCATGTGTCTTTATAGTAGAATGATTTATAATCCTTTGCCTATATACCCAGTAATGGGATTGCTGGGTCAAATGGTATTTCTGGTTCTAGATCCTTGAGGGATCGCCACACTGTCTTCCACAATGGTTGAACTAATTTACACTCCCACCAACAGTGTAAAAGCATTCCTATTTTTCCACAACCTCTCCAGCATCTGTTGTTTTCTGACTTTTTAATGATCGATATCTTCAGGATATTTCTTATTTGTATTGTGATTTCTTCTTTGATCCATGGATTATTTTGAAGTATATTTTAATCTCTAGTTATTTTCGTTTAGATTTCTATACATTTTCTAGCTATATTTTTGTTTCTGATTTCTAGTTTAATTCTGTAGTGGTCATGTTACCAGTGGATGTCTTGACTATGAGTCGTCCAGATTCTTGGTGTTTTGAACAAAGAATTGGACAAAATGCATGAACAAACCAACGAAAAAATAAAGCAATGAACGCATAGATTTATGCTAGCATAGATTTAAGCATAGTGAAACGAAAGTACACTCCACAGAGCAGCCCAAGAGCACTGGCTACAGAATTTTCTGGAGTTTAAATACGCTCTAGCGGTTTCCCATTGGTTACTTGGCTACATCCTATGTAATGAAGGATGGGCCTGTGACCAGTCTGATTGGTTGGAGGAGGCGACCAATCAGAGGCTGAAGTGAAGTTACAGCGTTACACATGAAGACTTGGCTGGTCACCAGTCTGATTGTGGGAGGAGACCAATCAGAGGTACTTCCCATTTTTCATCTGCCACACAGTGCAAAGGGAGTAGCCTCTGATGCTTTTGTTACTTGGGTATGGAGAGGTGGGGTTTTACTTTTGATTCAGTTCTAGGAAGTCAGCATGGCCTTAGGTTTCCTGCCTTCGGACTTTATTCTCCTGCCCCATTTAGAAAACATCCTCTTCATGCTTCCAATTTGTGAAATGTATTGAGACTTAATTAATTGCTCAGCATATAATCAATTTTGGCAGATTTCCACGGGCACTTGAAAAAAAAAAAAGAATTCTGCAGTTGTTGAATATACATCATTTTTTTTTTTTAGAGCTGTGGTTCTCACCACTGTTTTAAAAGTTAAGAACCACAGGTCATATTCCGTGTGTGCACACATGCTATTTTTTCTATGGTAAGGAAATACTTCATCTTGTTTTGTAGGTGCTATGCAATATGCAGATGGTAAATTAAAATGCTTAAAATATATCCATGCCTAAATCCTTTTATAGATATATCATTTATATAAAAATCGGGGTATAAAATTAGGTAATAAAGCAAGAACTAAAGTAATGGGAGGGCATCATCACGTGGTGTTTGATAGTTCCACTAGAAATTTCTTCTTAAGGTTGATGTTTACAGTGTAATTTAACAATAATAATATAAATTTTGTTACTTTATAAAATTATTTAAAAATTTTTCTTATATCAATTACACTTAAGCCAACTCTTAGTACACTAAGTAGAATAAAAACAGATTGCAAACATTTAAAAAGGAGGGATCTTCATAACTATATTTTTTAATGAAATTTTTATTCCACCTACATTTGTGTGTTCTACACTTTAAAAAATAAAATGCAAAAATAAAGTGAAAAGTAAAGATAAAAGGTTGGTATTACTATTTTCAAAACTTGGAGGATATGGTGTGGCTAAAATAAATTTTATATATTCACAGCTTTAATGTTGTTTCTCTCAAATCCAGAAAACAGTAGTGAAGTCTACCCATTGAGCCCACTTAACATCTTTAAATATCACAAACCCATTTTGTGTAACTTGTGCCTTGGTCTCTGGAGCAAGAGTTACGCTAAATCTGAACTAGCGCCAGATGCCTGGAGCTCAGCTGTGAAAATACACTTAGTTGGCCCACAGCTAGGCAAGGACCTAATATAAAAAAGCAAACCAAAGGAAATAAGGTGTAACATCATTACCAAACCGAAATTATACTGTGCTGGCATATCAAAAGGAACCTCAGAAGAGGATTATTATATTGAGGAAAAATATAACCACAGGCAGAAAAAAAATACTCTGATCAAGAAAACAGGCCTGGCGCAGTGCCTTATGCCTGTAATCCCAACACCTTGAGATACCGAGGCAGGCGGATTGCTTGAGCCTAGGAATTCAGGATCAGCCTGGGCAACATGGCAAGACCCTGTCTCTGCAAACAGTTTTTAAGATTAGCCAGGCATGGTGGCTCATGCCTATAGTTCCAGCTACTTGGGAGGCTGAGGAGGGAGGATCACTTGAGCCTGGGAGGTCAAGACTGCAGTGAGCCATGTTCACTGGATCATGAACTGGACCATGTTCATTTTGTACCAACATTCTTTCTCTTTCATCCTCCCTCCTGGATCCTACATTGTTTAGGCATCTACTCTTTTCCATATAGATATGAAGAGTGAAGCTGGCCCCATCCCCAGCTTCAAATTTTGATGGCTTCTGGTTAATTTAAGCCAATTATGGTCATCCCATTTCTTCTACCAGTGATGGATTTAGGAATAGACATGTGACCCAGGCCTGTACATTAAGATCTGTGAGGCAATATGCTCAAGACTTCTAGGAAAGATCACCACTCTTCTAAGAAAAAAGGTAAAGGAGTAGATGGTGTGCTGACTCCCAAAACCACTTACGTTGGAAAATTTTTAATTGACTTCGTGTTGCAGTATTTAGGTATTACCCTTTAATTCAGTGGCTAATTAAATATGTACTTTTAAAGGGGCAGAGGATGTCAGTTTAATGATTAATAAACTATATCCATTGAGAATGTATTTGGAAACAGTAGAAAATCCAACTATTATAGTTTTTTTTCTTTTTCTTTAACAAATAGGGATTTGTCTCAGGCATCAAGTTTGGAGGTAGGTATTTAGTGATGTTTCAGATACCCGGGCTTTTCATTTTCCTGCTTCTGCCTTCCTAGCTTTCATTCTCGTACTTGTCACTGTATGGTCACAAGGTAGCTGCTGCTACTCCTCCAAGAGGGAAGCAGGGGAAAGGCAAAGGGACAAAGGGGCATGCCAGTAGAGTCTACCTGCTTTTATCAGGAAAACAAAACTTTCCTGGAAGGTTCACTCTGAAATCTGCTTAGATCTCATTGGCCACTCCTAATCAGAATGCTGCTTAGGAGAAAAAGAGGTTATGGATGGAGTCAAGTCAGTCTGCCAGCGGTGGCAGCCACACATACTTACCTACCACATAAACGGATCAAGCCAATTAACTGCCTAAAACCACTTGTCTCTTTACTATTCTGGAATTCTGTGGGTTTTTTGGCTATGACTTGCAACATGTCTAATCTGTCTTCTTGAATTTAGCTTCAACTTTATTAATTTAGCCACTTTTTTACTTTTTGCTTATGTTATAAACTAAAGTTAGTACAGCCGGCCCTCCATGTCTGTAGGTTCTGCATCTGTGAATTCAACCAACCTCAGATGGAAAATATTTGAAAAAATGTATGGTTTCATCTGTACCAAACATATACAGACTTTTTCTTATTATTTCCCACACAATATAGTATTACAACATTTACATAGCATTCACATTGTGTTAGACATTGTAAGTAACATAGAGATGATTTAAAGTATATGGGAGGATGTACTTAGGTTATATGTAAATACTACACCATTTTATAACAGGTACTTGAGCATTTTTGCATTTTGGTATTTGAGAGGGAATGGTGGGGTTAGAACCAGTTCTCCGCATATACTGAGAGATGACTCTGTGGTTAGACTATTAGACTCACTAGGTAAGACATTTAGTTTTTCTTTTTTTTTCAAAATTGGGGCCTCTGAGCAAATATGTAAATTTGTGCTACATTTGTGCAAATTATCATTTTTCATTTAAACCAAGCATTTTGGTAATTTTTAAATGAAGCTTATAGTTCTTATGTAACTTTTTATCTTAGGAAGAACAGAGGAACTATTGAATATTTGAACTGAACTCCTTAACAATGATAATACAAACTACTGTTTCAGGGTCCCTTTTGAGAAAAGAGATGCACAGTTCATTAAAAGAAAAAAAAAAGATCAGTGTTTAAATTTAATGTTTAGTACTGCATTCAGGATTTATCTACAAAGACTTAGCTGTTCTTAAATTATGTATTGGACTCTGTTTCCTTATTTCCCTCCTGCCCCCAACTCTGTCCTTGTTCGTAGATATGTTTATTCTCAATCACCGAGGTAAATCATTGAGGTATAAATTAAAAGGATAATTTAAGAGTGAAAGAAAATGTGGTTTCATGTTAACTGCTAGAGGTAGAGATGTCTACTATAGACAAGATGGCGTCATAATTTATAAAGAATACAGACACAGATGTAGAGTGGGATAGAGTGCCCTTATAATGGAGAAGAGAGAACACAGCCTCCAGTCTTTGCTGATTGATGGATGTTCGCAAACAGGGAATGGGCCTGATTCACAGTGCACCTCATTCTAGGATTCTGGATCCAGGACAGATGTAGAAAAACATTTCTGACACCGCTAGCTGAATGCTAGTTTAAGTTCATCTCAGTAACTGAAGAATGTAGGTGAGTTCTTGTTGAACATAGGTGAAGAACAAGCAGAGGTGTTATGTTTGTTTTTCCAACCATATTTGTATCGCTTTGACCCTAGGGTGGCCACAGATCACGGGGTAATAGATGAAGTATGTATACATCAGGATTGTTTTGAGAGAGACAAATAAGCTGTTTAACTAATACTTATCACTCCCTAATTTTTATGATACATAACAGGATCTTTCTTCATATATGACTTTTATTTTTCCTAATCTTATTATGCAGGAGGCAAGGAGTGGGAAACCAGATCATTTTATTTGTGCCTCTGAACTAGGGAAAAAGAGAAGTCATTAGTAAATCTAATAGTTATGTTGCCATCAATTTTTTGATCCAGTTTTCAAAAGTTATTTACAATTATTGTAGACTATACTGTGTGTTGAGGCTAATTGGAAACAGTGACCAGATTCTTAATCATTATCAGGAAACTGCATTCAGAGAATGAGAAGAACACCCCCGCTGGATGAATTGCAGCCACCACCATATCAGGATGACAGTGGTTCTCCCCATCTGTCATGTACACCCTCAGAAATTGGGGACAGTAAATGTGAATTTTCCCACTGCAGCAACAGTCCAAGATGCTCATATAACAAGTGCCCAAGTGAAGGAAGCACAGGTCATGAAATAGAAAGTTTTCATAATAAAGGATATGAAGAAGATGTTCCAAGTGACAGCACTGCAGTCCTGAGCCCTGAAGTAAGTAAAAGCACATAGAAGTTTGAAAATGAATGTTATTTGGAGGATAATAATCCTGTCCTTCTCCTCTTGGTAAGAAGAATTGATTTTATCACTTATTCCTTTGTAACTTATAGTACAGTGTCCATCCTTAATCTAATCTTTATCCAACAAACTTATCAGGAATGTCCCAACTAGTCTTCAGCTGCCCCCACTCCCCAACCCCAAGCCCCACCACCAAAAGAAGATGGGTACCTAAAGATGTTTTTTTTAAATACTTTGTATAAAACATTCTGGAATAATTTATCTGTTTATTTCGTCTTGAGGTTACTATTTGTATTATTTTTATTTTATTTTGGATTTTTTTACTATTGGGAGGTTACTCAATGTTTCACATCTTTCAAAATAATCTTATTGTATTTTCATATCATAGAAAATGCAAGGGATAAATGATGATCAGCTTTACTAATGAAATTTGAATCCATGGCTTCATGCATTCAGAGTGGCTGGTTGGTTGAGCTTTAAGTTTACTTACTGTTTTGGAGCAAAAATGTGAAAATTACAACAAAAATAATTTTGTGGCAGTTTTGAAGTATTACTGTATTCTAAAAAGAATTTGTTTTAATGTTTCTGTCATAATGAAAACTATATAAAGACAATCTAGAGTTTTTATAAGTTAGTATTTAGATTTACTTTCAAGTGTTTTTGTTTTTGTTTTGAGACAGAGTCTTTCTCTGTCACTCAGAACAGAGTGCAGTGGCACAGTCACAGCTCACTGCAGCTTCCTCCCACCTCAGCTTCCCAAGTAACTGATACTACAGGTGTGCACCACCACACCCACAAATTTTTTAATTTTTTTGTAGAGACAGGCTCTCACTATGTTGCCCAGGCTGGTCTCAAATTCCTGGGCTCAAGCAATCTTCCTGCCTCAGCCTTCCAAAGTGCTGGGTTTGCAGGCATGAGCCACTGCACCCAGCCTACTTAAAAGTTTTAGATTGCAAATTTTTACTGTTTTTGTTCCAGACAACATTCAGTAATACTGAAATATGTCCGTATTCTTACCAGATGAATTTTCAGATCTGCTGCCAAAATTAAATAATAGGTATAGTTTCCTAATACCCAGAACAATTAAGCTATGGATAGAATTTCCTTAATTTTAGGTTTTTCTTCTATAATTGTTAAAACTACTTTGTATCTGTTATTGCTTTTTTTAGTATTTCTAGTATTACAGTATCTGACCGAGAAGAAAATTGTACATTGATATTTTAAGTTTAATATATCATTATTTTATGATTTTTCATGATGAATGTTTTTTTGTGTTCCATTACCTAAACAAATTTGAGACAGCTGTTTTGTAGCTTTGTGAACTACATATATAGCTCACAAGTTAACAGTGAAGCCTGGATTGTGGGATTAATAAACAACAACAATAATACCTATCACCACTTGTGTCAGGAATTTTGCTATGAGCTTTATGTAGTCTGCTCATTTAATTCTAACAACCACATTTTTAGGAAGTTATTATTTCCATTTTATAAATGAAAACATTAAGAGTCAGAGAGCTAAACAATTTGACCAAGTAGAAGCAGCTCTTAAATAGTGAAACTATAGTTCCAACCCAGGTCTGTCTGACTGCCAAAACAGTGCTCTTAACAACTATATTATATTGCCTTTTTTGATCCAAAATGTTGTGTGAGAAATTACTTTGATTCAGTGGTACCCTCCAAACATTACCAGGCAAACTCTCTCAGAGGAGTAAAGGACCAAAGTAAGATGCTCAAATTATTGTGTGTGTGTGTGTGTGTGTGTGTGTGTGAGAGAGAGAGAGAGAGAGAGAGAGAAAGAGAGTGTGTTTTAATCCATTTCACATACAAAGCAAGAAGTAAGAGGAGCTGGATGAAATCAGAAATCCATTAACACACCTGGGGATAAGCTGTAAGTGAGTATCGGTAGCAAGACCTCACTGTGTGAGTCCTGTTTTATGCAGTGCCCATACATCCTGTCTCACTGTCTCTTTTCCATAAGCATTCCTATTTATGATGTAACAAGGACCAGAGTTGAGATTTGAACAAGGGTATCAAGAGCCAACAGCACACACTTGTTTCTTTTGTGGGAGAGATATAGTTATACTCCTGGCCACCACTGAAGCTTGTCAACCTACTAGGCGGTTGTAGGTTTTATCTGCATTTATTAAGTAGAGCACATGGGTGACAGAGCTGTCAGCCCAGAGGCTACATGATTGTGGCTTGTGCATTTCATCCCTTTCTATAGGTAACACTCATTTGATCTGTCAAATTTTCTATTTAATCTTTCTTTGGCATATGTTATAAGTTATTAACTATTTATATTTAATATCTTGTGAATTCTGCCTGTGTCTCACAAGCTGCTTCTTTACTCGCTATCTATAGTTATCACACACTGAGTTTTGTCCGTATTTCAGAAGCTGCTAACTTGCTATCTGTAACCACTTCTTTGGAATTTCCTCCATCCTGCTTATTTTTGTGTCTTCTGTAGTAGCATTGAATGTACTCAAACAATATAGCAAATGCACATTACAGAAATATTTAGATGTGAATGCCGATAGCCTATGCTAATATAAAATTCACTTTTGTGTTTTTTCAAGTTTATTTTGCATCCTTGTAATAGATATTATGTGTCAGATAGAAAATTCTCACTTTTCTCTTGGTTTAATCCAGGCTGTAGCTATCTTAGAGCCTATCTACATACATGATTAAACTGAGAGAGGAGAGAGGGTTCAGAAGAATTCCATGGGAAGGAGTTTATAAACGCTGTTGATGACCTATTGCTATCTAAATAAAGATTTTTTAAAACTGGTCCCATACGTTGAAAGGAAGGATTGTTTGCTTATTGCCTGTTTTCAGAATGCAGATAATGTCTTTTATCTGTCAGTGTCCCACCCTTTCAACATTGGGTTTCATAAGAGTTGTTGGAATTTTGAAAAAAAAGAAAAAACAATCAGGGAGGCACCAAGAGAAGTAAAATTCAAAAATAGCTATCTAGGACCTGATAAACATTTTTATTGCCTGAAAATCTTAGCTGTCGTGATGCTATTTTAGAAAATATTTAATTGAAATACCAAAGCCATATAATTAATAATCTTTAATTACCAATTATAAAGTAGTATACATTAACACATTTTGCTCTAAATTGTAAATTTTTTAACAGAATAAGAATATGTTTTGATTTTCTTATGCTACATTAAAAACTGAATTCTCTTTTGGGAATTTATTTCTTCTCCCCAAGTACTGTTCTTCTGTTGTTTTTTTTCCTGCATACATTATACCAACTAGCATATAAGATTTATAAGATCAAGGACTAACTGGGCATGGTGGCTCACACCTTTAATCCCAGCACTTTGGGAAGCCAAGGCAGGAGGGTTCCTTGAGCCCAAGAGTTTAAGACCAGCCTGGGCAACATAGACTTTTGTCTCTGTTAAAAATCAAAAAATTTAGCCAGGTGTGGTCGTGTATGCCTGTGATTCCAGCTACTCAGGAGGCTGAGGCAGGAGGATCACTTGAGCATGGGAGGCCAAGGCTGCAGTGAGCCATGATTGTGCCATTGCATTCCAGCCTGGTAAACAAAGCAAGACCCTGTTTCAAAAAAAAAAAAAAAAATTAAGGAATCATGTCTTTTTGGTTCTCTCTGCAGAAAGAAGCACTCTCCCGACCTAAAACAGGGGTTGGCACATAGTAGATACAGTAGTTACGGTACATGTTAAGCTGCTACAACAAAAAGACCCCTAGCCCCCACCAAATACAATGGCTAAAGAACACAGAAACTTAATTCTCTTTTGTTTAACAACAGTGCAGGGTGAGCAGGGGGCTTTGCTCTATGAGATTATTCAGGAACCCAGTTCCTTCTCTTCTGTTTCTGTGCCTTCCCCTAGGGTATTGTCCTAGTCCACATGGTCTAGGCTGAGCTGACCCACACATGTCCTAGTCCACATGTCTGAGCTGACCCACACATCCTGTCTGTATATCTGCTTGTGAGAAGAGTGAGACAGAGAGTAGAGAGGAAGTAATTTCTTATATAAACCTGATCTGAATGTTTCACACATAAATTATTTTTGCCTCCCATTGGCCAAAGCTGAGTCATGTAGTCGTATGAGCTATAATAGAGGCACTGAAGTATAGTCTCTTGTGGACAGTGTTTTTTTTTTTTTTTTTACACAAATTCTCACCCTGTCACTGAAGCTGCAGTCCACTGGCATGATCTTGGCTCACTGCGACCTCTGCCTCCCTGGCTCAAGCGATTCTCCTGCCTCACCTACCTGAGTAGCTGGGACTACAGGCACTTGCCACCCATGCCCAGTTAATTTTTGTATTTTTAGTAGAGATGGCCATGTTAGTAGAGATTCACCATGTTGGCCAGGTTGGTCTCGAACTCCTGACCTCAAGTGATCTGCCTGCCTCAGCTCCCCAAATCTTGTGGGTAGTATTTCTAGCTAACACTCAGGAAGGTTTTGTTTTGTTTTATTTTGTTTCGTAAATGGAAAAAGAGAAGACTGAGATTCAGTAGTATTCACTGCCACTCAAAATTTAGAAAATTTTAGAAATTTATTAAATTGGCCCACATTTTGAAATGAGAATTATTTAAGATTTATTAAAATACTTGAAGAGGCAAAGTGGTATAGTTGAAAGGTCAGAGACGTAGGTTTGACATTGTTGGTAACTAGCTAAAACCCCTATTACATTCTAGATAGATAGACTGGCAGGAATTTGAGACAATTACAGGAAAAATGGTTATAATTTCTTTTAATTTCATAATTAAAATCTACCGTTTCAGCCTTTCTTGAACTTTTAAAATGTGTGTTCTGCCATTTTCAATAGTCATTAATGTTAGAAAATAATATGTTTTTAATTGTGTTTAGAAATTGAAGTAAATACAGTCTATGTTATGGAAAGTAAATATTCGACCGCTAATATTTTGAGACCTTTATTTATACTTTCATATTTCACATTTCCATTGATTTTTAAGTCTAAATATCTTTATATTTTATTAGAGATGGGGGTGTTTTAAAACAATCTCTGAAAACGGAACCAAATTTTTCCATAGCGTTGTAATTTTATTTATGTTCTCTTTCTCTGCAGCCTGATACTGTGCTGTCAATGGCATTGTAAATGAAATTGAAAGTAAAATGTAGTAGTTTTCTACAAAAGGAGCAGATATACCCACTAAAGGATATATTTTAAATTCTCATTTATAAAAACATACATCACACTTTCTCAGAATTGTAATGGTGAATATTAAATTCTAAACGTGTCTTTATTATCATAAGTTTTGAATTTAACTTACTGCCTATGCTAATCTAGCTCTATAGGGTAGCTGTTGGTTGTAGTTGACTGTTAATTATTATTGTATTACTTTCTTTGTGGCAGAATTGTTTTCACATCTTCTAAAGAAATATCAAGTATTTATTTACATGCTAGGTTAAATAATTGAGTTAAAAACTCTAACATTTAAATTTTCTTTTCTTAGGATATGTCAGCTCAAGGATCATCTTCGCAGCTTCCTAAACCTTTTGATCCTGAGCCAGAAGCTAAATATGGCACACTGGATGTGACTTTTGACTATGACTCACAAGAACAGAAGCTTCTGGTAACAGTGACAGCTGTCACAGACATCCCAACATATAACAGGACAGGTGGCAACTCATGGCAAGTACACCTTGTTCTTCTACCTATAAAGAAACAGAGAGCAAAAACCAGCATCCAGAGAGGACCATGCCCTGTCTTCACAGAAACATTTAAATTTAATCATGTTGAATCTGAGATGATTGGAAATTATGCAGTTCGGTTTAGACTGTATGGTGTACATCGCATGAAAAAAGAAAAGATTGTGGGGGAAAAGATTTTTTATTTAACAAAATTGAATCTTCAAGGGAAAATGTCATTGCCTGTGATATTGGAACCTTCTTACAATCATTCTGTGAGTATCTCATCAAATGGCCTGAGTACAGTTTATGTTCATGGTTTATAGTATGCACAATTTTAAAAATCTTTAATCAAGCCAACAAGTTTGTCAGTCTATTTTTTTACATAGTAATCATGCCTTTACAAAAATATCTAAGCCCTGGATAGATAGATATACTTTTTCTTACCTAAAAAAGTTGCCCTTGAAGATAATTTGTGATTTATGTCTTTTATTTTATCCTTCACAGAGTTTTGGCCCAGGGTTTTACATGTTTTTTGTTGTTGTTGTTGAACATTTATTAAATGTTTGATTATGAAGTCATCCAAACTCCTTATAGAATTTATTATTTTTTTTCCAGGTTAAAACTAGGCAATACATTAAGAAGTATCAGCCCCATATGTTATTTGCTGTATGGCAGAAAGGATTTGCCCTTACAGAATATATACCGCTCCCTAGGTCCTGACTGGATATGTTTCCAGAACTTCTGTGAAATTATTTTAAAATTTCAAAATAAATCTGGCCTCATTAGACTTTCCACCCTTTTTAAACAGATTGTAAAGTATTTCAGGAGAACCCTTAAGCTTAGTACTTTGAGCTAGTTCTCTCTTTTCTCTTTTTGTCCTCCAGATGATAATCACATATAAATCTCTCTCTCTGTCTTCATATTTTTAACTAAATTCCCACAAGGCATTGCAAATCACAGGAGAGAAATGTCTGCACTGTTTATTTAAACCAGGGAAATACATTATGCCACATAGTTATTTAGATTATGAAAAAATCTGTGATATGCTGTAAGTGTGCATTATGGTTTATATTTATTCATCTCTGTTATATTGAATACAAAGCATTTTTAAAATATAAATATACAGATTTTAGAATAGATTTATATTTTAAAATAAAGGTATACTATTTTAGTGTTGTTTTAAGCTTTTAAATGTGTAAGCTTCAGTCCAAGTAGTTTAGGGTCTCATCTCATTTACATCAGGCAACATTTTATGTTGTAAGACCTTGATTCACAGTCAACACCATACCAGTTTAACTAAATGATTTCAATGTCTTTAAGTACAAAATGATGATGTAAATATAGTATATTCATATGGGTTTCTAGGATAAGACTTAATCTCTGTTGGGAAAATTGATAACTTGTTATCCTTTTAAATTTTCAGAATTATTTTGGGGAAATACCTTTTAAAAATAATAGCAGCTTAAAAGAGGGGAGAAAAAAGAGTTCAGGCAATATTTCGGGGGGGAAGAACGAATTTTTCATAAAATTTAATAATCTACAGTTATTAATATGATTTCTAAACTTCTTCATTATTTGGTCTGAGTGATCACTAGTTACTCTGTGGAAAATAAATCCTTATATAGAAATAACTCATTTAAATTAGAAGAGAAAGACTGTGTCATCAAGAGGTATGTAATTTATCTGTTCCCAATTAATTATGTTTTAATTACATTCATTTCACAAAGAGAATGAAGCCATAGAAAATAATACTGTCTTATCTCTGTTCAAACTAAGCAATTTTTTAATGGACCTACATTACGTGTGTTAGCTTCTAGTCATTGATTCTGTAATCTTTTTCTGCCAACCAGTACAATAATTTCTGAGGAAAAAGTGCCAGATAAATAGCTTCTAAGACATAACTTTTTTTTTTTAACTTTTATTTTAAGTTCAGGGGTACATGTGCAGGTTTGTTATATAGGTAAACTTGTGTCATGGGGGTTTATTTTACAGATTATTTCATCACCCAGGTATAAAGCCCAGGACCTAATAGTTAATTTTCCTGATCCTCTATCTTCTCCCACCTGCCACCCTCTGATAGGCCCCATTGTCTGTTGTTCTCCTCTAAAGATGTAACATTTATATTTGAATAAAACTATCCATCCTCTGCCCTTTCTCTGTGTTGACATGCTTCTCAAATTCAGTACCCTGTATTTAATTGTTCTTTTTTGTCGCTTTCCTTCTTTCTCCACCTTCTCAAAATCTCATTGGTTGCTTTTGGCTTCTGTGCTATCAGTTGTTTAGTCATTAAAATATACCAATAGAATGTATATATTCTATATATACTATAGTATTAATGTTCTCCCTGCTTAAGTTTTAATATTAACTTTGTGGGGAGATCTTGTAATTGCAGTTTACTTGGGTGAGTTTGGCTCTAATTTTTGTAAGATGCAATAATATATCTGTAAGAGATACACTCATAATTAAACATTTGTTCTAGTTGCTTTTTTTCCCCAGAGTCAGGGTCTCACTCTGGGAAAAGTCAGAGTCACCCAGGCTGGGGTGTAGTAGTGCAATCATGGCTGACTGTAGCCTGAAACTCCTGGGCTTAAGTGATCCTCCCACCTCAGCCTCTCGAATAGCTAGGACTACAGGTGTACACCACCAGGCCTGGCTAATTTTTTTTTTTTTTTAGAAATCGGGTCTTGCTGTGTTGTCCAGGCTAGTCTTGAACTCCTGGCCTGAAGCAATTCTCCCATGTCAGTCTCCCAAAACGCTGGGATTACAGGCATGAGGCACCATGCCAGGCCTTCTAGTAGCTTTTGAATAATCACTTATTATTGTTGTCATTTTTATTGTAACTTTTGGCAAGGAAAAGTTTTAATGCAGCCAAAGAACTTGCAAACTACCATTAAAACACATTTAAACTTACAGTTTTTTTCATAGATAATAGGAAAATAGAATTTTGCATATAAAATTTAGTTTTATAGCTAGTTTTGCAGGAACCGATTGAGAGAAAAAAAAGACCAATGTCACCAAAATGACTTTCTGAGGACTAAACAGTGAGTTTCCCTGAGAATAAGATTAAAGTTTAACATTAAGGCCAGGCACAGTGGCTCACGCCTGTATTCCCAACACTTTGGGAGGCCGAGGTGGGCAGATCATGAGGTCAGGAGATTGAGACCATCCTGGCTAACACGATGAAACCCCGTCTCTACTAAAAATACAAAAAATTAGCCGGGCGTGGTGGCGGGTGCCTATAGTCCCAGCTACTCGGGAGGCTGAGGCAGAATGGTGTGAACCCGGGAGGCGGAGCTTGCAGTGAGCTGAGATCACGCCACTGCACTCCAGCCTGGATGACAGAGCAAGACTCTGTCTCAAAAAAAAAAAAAAAAAAAAAAAGTTTAACATTAAGATATAGTTTGAAGTGTGCCTTCTTGATCAGTGCATGATAGAAAATATACTTAAGAGTTTAAAAAGCATAATTTCTTTCTACTGACTAGCCCTGTAAACTAAGTAAATCATCTGATTATTTTGGGCATCAGGTTTCTCATTAGTGAAATGAGAGGATTAGACCAAGTGAACTCTAAAGGCCTATCCATCTCTGATATTGTCTAATTGTGCTAGTATATACTGGGAAAGGAGTTAGGCAGGAACAGAAATTGGTGAATTTTAGATGAGTTTTGTATGCTTGATATGACATTTTGTGGCAGACATGTATTATGTTTTCTCTTCTACCTTTTCAGTAACTATCTGGGAATAACTATGTCTACCTCCCTAAGGTAAGCCATAAAATTGACTTTCCCCGTCTCGCTGGTAGATATGGCAGGAGCTGTGTGACCTAGACTCTGCCACTCATACTTATTTTCTGGAAACCTCAATACAGACTGAACAAAGAAGCAGACACTGCAGTCAGATCATGTTTCCATGAAGTTGATGGTGGAGGTATCTGGTGTTCAGAGGCAATAGTAATTCTGTTATAAAATAGCTCTGCTGATGCAGAAATGGTATTGGTACTGGGCCACTAACAGTTGCAGTAGAGGAAAGTCCTTGGCAGAAAAGAATCCAGTGAGAACAGCAGCAGGTTTTCCTCACCTGACCAATTCTGTAGTATGGTTTTTAGACTTCATTCTTGAGAAGCTTAACCATTAACTTGGTTCTTTATTCATCCCTAGCCTTTAATAAATTACTATTCCACTTTATGAGTCAGAGTTAGCGTCTGTTGTTTTCAAATAAGAATCGTGAAATAGCCATATGGTTTACTATTTACTTGCTTTAGTACTGTCTTATGCCAAACTCAGTAGCTAGAATGTTTTCAGTTATCCTTCCTACCATGGCATATATCCCTCTCATAATTTGAACTCATATACACAGCTTTGTTCAGATGGCACTCTTTCTTAGTATTTAACCCCAATTAATTTCTTCACTTGCATTTTTGGTACTATATTACTCTCTGTAACAGTTGCATAAAATAGCCTTTCCCTTTTTCCTCATCCTGGTTTTATGTCTAATTTCAGCTTATTAGATTTGTTAATATTATTATATTTATTGATTGATTAATAATAAAACTCTATTCTTTCTCTCACAAACATACACACAACCCTTCCTGTACAAACAGTACTTAATTAGCCTGATCTCTTCAGAGTGGCTAGCAATAATAATAGTGAGGCTATTGGACAATTCTCAGAATATAGGAGTCTTTATTAAATCCTTGGTTTATTTTCATTATTATATATATGGTTTTTGGTGACTTGCCTTTTAGGAAAACTGATAATGACAAAGCTGTGATGTGTTTCATCTTGAAATAAGGTTCTCTACATTAATAGATGAGCGGCAGGCGTACCTGTTAAGTTTTTTTTCTTTAGACAAATGGTTCTCGAAGTATGATTCCTGGACCAACATCATCACATAGGAACTTGATAGAAGTGCAGATTCTCAGTCCCTCTCCGAAACTTTCTGAATAAAAAAAAACTCTGAGGGTAGGGCCCAGCAATCTGCATTTTAACAAGCACTGTACATGATTCTGATATACATTAAAGTTTGTGAATCACTGCTTTTGACCAGGGTTTGCAAACTATGACTTGTGAGTCAACTCTGGCATGTAGCCTGCTTTGGTAAAGTCTGTTGCTCCTCTCTGCAAAAGCAGCATAGATTACCACTCCGTTGAACTCAGTTGTGGCCAGGTGACTTGCTTTTATCTTCTGCCCGTAACCTTTAAGAATCAGAATAATGCATTCACTACTATGGAAGCATGTGTGGAAATGGAGCCTCTTTGAGCTTTGAAGGAAGCCTCTGTTGCCAATCCAAAATCGATATGTTGTATAAGGAGGAAGTAAACCATTGTTGAATTAAGCTGCTGAGAATTTGGAGTTCTCCATTACTATAGCATAATCTACCCTGGCTGATAAAACATTTGCTCTTCTGACTAAGGAGTACATTAACCCCTGTGGTCGAGAATCAGATGAAGCAGGTAATATAGTTTGGATTTCCCCTCCAAATCTCATGTTGAACATGTTGAAATGTAATCCCCAATGTTGGAGGTGGGGCCTGGTGGAAGGTGATTGGATCCTGGGAGCAGATTTCTCACGAGTGGTTTAGCACCATCCTCTTGCTGCCGTCCTCACGATGGTAAATTATTTCTCATGAGATCTGATTGTTTAAAGGTCTGTGGCATCTCCCCCTCTCCCTCTCTCACTCTTGCTCTCTTCATGTGACATGCCTGCTTCCATTTTTGCCTTCTGCTGAGAGTAAAAGCTCCCAGTGGCCTCCCCAGAAGCTGAGCAGATTGCTGCACCATGCTTGTACAGCCTGCAGAACTGTGAGCCAATTAAACGTCTTTTCTTTATAAATTGCCCAGGTATGTCTTTTTAACAACATAAGAATGGCCTAACACAGCAGGGAATTGACTAACACAGTTGCCTTCTTCTGAAAGAATCTAAGGCACCATATGTGTTGCAGATTTGATTACCTGGGAAGCAGACTCTGAGAGGGAGTTTAGTGTGCCAAATGTTTGTTAAGGAGTGCTCTTGGGATTCATACTTGTAAAAGAGGAGATGGAAGCAGGATTGGGCAGAGAGAAGTCAAGCTGCAGTGCATGCCCAAAGACAGTCTTAGCCTACCCCCAGGGAATTCTGGAACTAAAATAGTCCTTCAGAGTTGTCCCCATTTGGGCTGAGATGGCCAGGCCTTTATACTCCCATCAGTCAGTCATTGCATGTTGGTTGCTGCTTGTATTAGTCTGTTCTCATGATGCTAATAAAGACATACCCAAGCCTGGGTAATTTATAAAGGAAAGAGGTTTAATTGACTCACAGTTCCACAGGGCTGGGGAGGCATCTTGAAACTTACAATCATGGCAGAAAGGGAAGCAAACATGTCCTTCTCCACATGGCGGCAACAAGGAGAAGTGCCAAGGAAAAGGGGGAAAAGCCCGTTATAAAACCATCAGATCTCCTGAGAACGAACTCACTCTTATGAGAACAGCATAAGGGTAACTGCCCCCATGATTAAATTATGTCCCACAGGGTTCCTCCCATGGAGGCGGGATTATGGGAACTACAGTTCAAGGTGAGACTTGGGTGGGGAAACAGCCAAACCATATCATTCTTCCCCTGGCCACCCCCCCAAATCTCATGTCCTCACATTTCAAAACAAAATCCTGCCTTCCCAACAGTCCCCCAAAGTCTTAACTCATTCCAGCATTAAGTCAAAAGTCCAAGTCCAAAGTCTCATGTGAGACAAGGCAAGTCCCTTCCACCTATAAGCCTGTGAAATAAAAAGCAAGTTAGTTACTTCTTAGATGCAATGGGGGTACAGGCATTGAGTAAATACACCTGTTCCAAGTGGGAGAAATTGGCCAAAACAAAGGGGCTACAGGCCCCATGCCAAGTCCAAAATCCAGTAGAGCACTCATTAAACCTTAAAATTCTAAAATGATCTGCTTTGACTCCATGTCTCACATCCAGGTCATGCTGATGCAAGAGATGGGCTCCCACAGCCTTGGGCACCCCTGAAAGGGTGACCTTGGGTGAGGCAGTTCTTTACAGTTGAATCAGTTCCTGAAGGGACTGACATTGAAGGCTGTCTTCCAACAGCCCTCCTGACAGCTAGGGCATCAGTCTCTTCGTAGATAGATAGGGAATTATCTATTGACAATTACAATTGTCAACTACAATTCAAGGTGAAACTTGAGTGGAGAAACAGCCAAACCGTATCATTCTACCCTTGGCCCCTCCCACATCTTATGTCCTCACAATTCAAAACAAAACCATACTGACATTTGATTGACAGTGTATCACAGTGTCTATCATAGCTATAAATCTGGACAGTATAAAAAATACTGTATTTGATTTTTTTAACTGGAAGGCAGACATAGGGCAGATGGGAAGAAATGTAAGAATGCTAATATGCTAATGTAGTTAAGAAAAATGACTAACCCTCTCCTATTTAACTTAGAGAAGGATTATTTAGAAAATAATCAGCAAGGAAGAAATATTTATGTAAAGTTAAACTATTCATTTTATTTCATTTTTTCTATTAAATTTATGTAAGGTAAAATGGATTTTTAAATAAAATAGCTATAGTTTGATCCTATTTTTATAAAAGTATTTCTATTCCTTTTTCTGTTAGTATATATTCATAGAATGATGCCTGCAGGATGTTTACCTAATAGCAATTTAGGTTTAGGTTTATGGTGATTTTTTTTTACTTCTATCTTTGTTTATTTCTGTCTTTGTTTATTTATGATAATCATTTGTCAGTTAAAAAATGGAGGGTCAGAAAGGGCCAGGGAATTTGGACCCTGGTCAGTTTGGTGGGGATGAATAAGTAGATAAGTTCCTTGCTGGATTATTTAAGTCCTTGAAGGGATGGGAGAAAACACAGGACCACAGTGAAAACTTAAATTTTCTTAAGTTCTAATGATAGAGGGTATTTAATATTTTCTTAGATGTCTGTATTTCATTAAATCTGGCTCTTGCTTACACTTCTGTATGAACACAAAGCAGTTCTGGAAGTAGACATGAGAGTACATGATTGTCTTGGGTGAGAAGAGATCTTCAGGAACCCATAGATTTAAAAATTGGAGAAAAGAGAGGTAAAGTAGGAAGAAAGAGGCAGTAAGAGATCATGAAAGCCAAGAATGAAGTTCATGAAGGAAGGAATAATCAGCTTTGTCAGATGTTGCTGATGGAAAGAATAATCTGAATATTAAAAACTGTGTGTTGGATTTAGGATATGGAAGTCATAGATCGCTTTTCAGGGGCTAATTTTGATATTGTGAAGGGGCTAGAATCCAAACGAGAGTGGCAGTCATTTAGACAACTTTTTCACCAAATCTGGCTATAACAATAGGAAGAGAGAACAGTATTTGGAAAGCGAGGGTTTAGGGAGAATGTTTTTGAGGTGAGGAGAGCCTTGGGCATGTTTAAATACTAATGCAAATGATTTGATTTAAAAAAAAAGGACAAATAAGAGAGCCATTAATCAATGTGTTTGGGATATAAACAGAGAGGCAAAAGTGTTAGAGTATTTTCAAGAGATTTACTTAAATGGTAGATCATGAAATAAATAAAGAGAGAAGTGAAGCCAGAAAGGGGATTATGGGCAGGAGAAGTAGAAAGGTTAGTGGACTGAAAGTCCCAAGGATATCAAGAAAGAGTTGTGAGAGGGGTAGCTAAGCTAGAAGTGTTGAAGGATGGCAGACTGGTTGAAAGGGGAATGTTTTCAGTTCATATGGTGTGGAAGGAGAAGGGTCCAGAGTGTGATGGTGGAAGTGGGCATCTGAGATAGAGTAAAAGGTACAATTACTGGAGAGGGATAATTGTCAAGAGGGCTAGGTTCTTAGATAGGCTGAGTGGACACTGAAGTTACAAAAGATGATGACGGAAGTTGAAGTATAAGAAGGTTGAATCCAGAATCAAATTTACAAGAAAAAAACAACTCCATCAAAAAGTGGGCAAAGGATATGAACAGACACTTCTCAAAAGAAGACATTTACGTGGCCAACAAACATATGAAAAAAAGCTCATCATTACTAGGCAATAGAGAAATGCAAATCAAAAACCACAGGATACCATCTCACTCCAGTTAGAATGGCGATCATTAAAAAGGTAGAAAACAGACCGGGCGCATTGGCTCACGCCTGTAATCCTAGCACTATGGGAGGCTGAGGTGGGCAGATGACAAGGTCAGGAGGTTGAAACCATCCTGGCCAACATGGTGAAATCCCGTCTCTAATAAAACACAAAAAATAAGCTAGGCATGGTTGCGCACACCTGTAGTCCCAGCTATTCGGGACGCTGAGGCAGGGGAATCACTTGAACCTAGGAGGTGGAGGTTGCAGTGAGCCAAGATTGCACCACTGCATTCCAGCTTGGCAACAGAGCAAGACTCCGTCTCAAAAAAAAAAAAAAAAAAGAGAAAAAACAAAACAACAACAACAAAAAGGAAACAACAGATGCTAGAGAAATAAGAATGCTTTTACACTGTTGGTGGGAGTGTAAATTAGTTCAGCCATTGTGGAAGACAGTGTGATGATTCCTCAAGGATCTAGAACCAGAAATACCATTTTGCCCAGCATTCCCATTGCTGAGTATATACCCAAAGGATTGTAAATCATTCTGCTATAGAGACACGTACACATGTATGTTTATTGCAGCACTGTTCACAATAGCAAAACTTGGAACCAACCCAAATGCCCATCAGTGATAGACTGGATAAAGAAAATGTGGCACATACACACCATAGAATACTATGCAGCCATGAAAAAGTATGAGTTAATGTCCTTTGCAGGGACATGGATGAAGCTGGAAACCATCATTCTCAGCAAACTAACACAGGAACAGAAAACCAAACACCACATGTTCTCACTCATAAGTGGGAGTTGAACAGTGAGAACACATGGACACAGGGAGGGGAACATCACACACCGAGGCCTGTCAGGGGATTGAGGGTTAGGGGAGGGATAGCATTAGAAGAAATACCTAATGTAGATGATGGGTTGATGGTTGCAGCAAACCACCATGGCACGTGTATACCTACGTAACAAACCTGCAGATTCTGCACATGTATCCCAGAACTTAAAGTATAATAAAAAAAATTTTTAAAAGAAGATTGAATCAAGGACCATTTTCCTCAAGGAGCAAAGAAGAAATGTTCAAGGAATGAAGATGAAATGTCCAGGAGGACAAAATAGCAGGACAGGATGATACAAACTTTAAAGGAAAATAGTTGTTCTTTTCCACAACTTTTAGAGGAGCAATGCTTGAGAAACAGCAGAGAACTTTGCTTCCTGATCTTGAGTCACTTGGGATATGAGGGAATAACCAGAATGAAAAGTCAAGAGGGAATGAAGTATCCTCCAGGAAGAATTCTGTTTCAATTAAGGTGTTGGGAGTCCAAAGCAAAGACTAAAGTTCTAGAAGAGTTTATCGTAGATCAGGGGTACCAAGGAGACATAGTAAAGGATTATACTAAAATGTCAATCTCAGTCATAATTTGATTCTATTTAAATCTCAGATTTCACAAGTCTAATTTAAATCATATCTTTCTAGAAATATATTAGATTGTTATTATTATTCTTATTTTTGAGACAGTTTCGTTCTTGTTGCCCAGACTGTAGTGCAGTGGCGTGATCCCGGTTTACCACAACCTCTGCCTCCTGGGTTCAAGCGATTCTCCTGCCTCAGCCTCCCAAGTAGCTGGGATTACAGGCATGTGCCACCACACCCAGCTAACTTTGTATTTTTAGTAGAGATGGGGTTTCTCCATGTTGGTCAGGCTGGTCTTGAACTCCCGACTTCAGGTGATCTGCCTGCCTTGGTCTCCCAGAGTGCTGGGATTACAGTCATGTGCCACCACACCCAGCTAACTTTGTATTTTTAGTAGAGATGGGGTTTCTCCATGTTGGTCAGGCTGGTCTTGAACTCCCGACTTCAGGTGATCTGCCTGCCTTGGTCTCCCAGAGTGCTGGGATTACAGGTGTGAGCCACCACATTAACATAAACCATTTAACTTATCTATGTAAACCCAAAATCCGGTACTAATTTTCACACACGTCTGTGTGAAGAGACCACCAAACAGGCTTTGTGTGAGCAATAAAGCTTTTTAATCACCTGGGTGCAGGCGGGCTGAGTCCAGAAAGAGAGTCAGCGAAGGGAGATAGGGGTGGGGCCATTTTATAGGATTTGGGTGGGTAGTGGAAAAATTACAGTCAAAGGGGGTTGTTCTCTGGTGGGCAGGGGCGGGGGTCACAAGGTGCTTAGTGGGGGAGTTTCTGAGCCAGGAGAAGGAATTTCACAAGGTAATGTCATCAGTTAAGGCAGGAACTGGCCATTTTCACTTCTTTTGTCATTCAGTTACTTCAGGCCATCTGGATGTATACATGCAGGCTTGGGCCCACAGGCCTGACATTCTGTTTTCTTAATAAGAAAAATAAAACAAAATACTGTTGAAGTGTTGGGGTGGCGAACATTTTTGGGGGTGGTATGGAGAGATAATGGGCAATGTTTCTCAGGGCTGCTTCGAGCGGGATTAGGTTCGGCATGGGAACCTAGAGTGGGAGAGATTAAGCTGAAGGAAGATTTTGTGGTAAGGGGTGATACTGTAGGGTTGTTAGAAGAAACATTTGTTGTATAGAATGATTGGTGATGGCCTGGATGCGGTTTTGTATGAATTGAAAAAGTAAACAGAAGACATGAGGTCCGAATAATAGGAGAAAAACAGATATTAAAGGACTAAGAATTGGGAGGACCCAGGACATCCAATTAGAGAGTGCCTAAGGGGGTTCAGCGGAATTACTTGCTTGGTTGGCAAGTTTTTGGGTTCTATCCTTAATAGAGTCCTCCTTTTTAAGTTGGAGGCTGTGAGGTGAGGTGTGTTTTTAAAAGACCATTAGTCCATTTTACCTTTCCTGAAGGTTGAGGGTGGTAAGGGGTATGAAGGTTTCACTGAGTGCCAAGAGCCTGAGAAACTGCTTGGGAGATTTGACTAGTAAAGGCCGGTCCGTTATCAGACTGTACAGAGGTGGGAAGGCCAAACCAAGGAATTATGTCTCACAGAAGGGAAGAAATGACTGCGGTGGCCTTCTCAGACCCTGTGGGAAAGGCCTCTATCCATCCAGTGAAAGTGTCTACCCGGACCAAGAGGTATTTTAGTTTCCTGACTCAGGGCATGTGAGTTAAGTCAATTTGCCAGTCCTGGGCAGGGGCAAATCCCCGAGCTTGATGTGTAGGGAAGGGAGGGGGCCTGAACAATCCCTGAGGAGTAGTAGAATAGCAGATGGAACACTGAGAAGTGATTTTCTTGAGGACAGATTTCCACGATGGAAAGGAAATGAGAGGTTCTAAGAGGCAGGCTAGCGGCTTGTAACCTACATGGAAGAGGTTATGAAATGATGACAGAATAGAATGGGCCTATGAGGCTGGAAGGAGATACTTTCCTTGGTCCGAAAACCATTTGCCTTGTGTCAGAAGAGATTGATAAGTGGAAGTTTTAGTGGGGGAGTATTTGGGAGTGACTGATGAGAAGGAGAAAAACTGACAGTGAGGGACAGAAGTTGGAAGCTAGCTGCTGCTTTAGCTACCTTGTCAGCAGAAGTGTTGCCCTGAGCGATGGGATCTGATGCCTTTTGATGGCTCTTGCAGTGAATGACTCCAGCTTCCTTTGGAAGCAAAGCAGCCTTGAGAAGAGTTTTTATTAAAGAGGCATTCATGATGGAGGACCCTTCCGTAGTGAGGAAACTTCTTTTTGCCTATATAA
This sequence comes from Gorilla gorilla gorilla, assembly GCF_029281585.2. Taxonomy (NCBI): domain Eukaryota; kingdom Metazoa; phylum Chordata; class Mammalia; order Primates; family Hominidae; genus Gorilla; species Gorilla gorilla. Next base: position 46,669,404 of record NC_073224.2, on the reverse strand, counting down.
CAGCATGGTGGTGCAGGATATGGAAGGCATATTTAGAGTCAGTATAAATATTGACATGTAGTCTTTTGCAAGAGTGAGGGCTCGAGTCAAGGCAATGAGTTCGGCTTGCTGAGAGGTGGTGGAAGGGGGCAGAAAGTATATGTGTCAGGTGTGAGGAAGAAAATAGATTTTGCAGGTTTTGAGAACTGTAGAGAGTGAGTTGAGCATAGTTTTTTATTTTGAGGGCCTGTAAAAGTATTAAAGCAGTGGCAGCCACCGCACGCAGACATGAGAGCTAAGCTAAAACAGTAAGGTCAAGTTGTTTGGACAAAAAGGCTATAGGGCGTGGTCCTGGCTCTTATGTAAGAACTCTGACTGCACAGCCCTGCACTTCAGCTGTGTGTAATGAAAAGGGAGTGATGAGTTAGGGAGAGCTAGTGTGGGAGCTGTTTTTTAAGGAATGGAAAGGGGAGTGGGGAAAGGATTTAAGATCTGTGGGGTCAGCTAGGTTTATCTAGAGCAGAATAATGGGTTGTGGAGGGAGGTACTGAGGATAGGAGAGTATATGGGTTTGGCACCATGAGGCGGATAGGCAAAACAATTTAGTTAATAAGGCACAGATCCTGAACTAACTTGTAAGACTTGTCCGGTTTTTGGACAGGTAAAATGGGTGAATTGTAAGGAGAGTTTATAGGCTTTAAAAGGCCATGCTATAACAGGCAAGTGATAACAGGCTTTAATCCTTTTAAAGCATACTGTGGGATGGGATATTGGTGTTGAGCGGAGTAAGGGTGATTAGGTTTTAATGAGATGGTAAGGGGTGCATGATCGGTTGCTAAGGAGGGAGTAGAGGTGTCCCATACTTGTGGATTAAGGTGGGGAGATACAAGGGGAGGATGTGAAGGAAGCTTTGAACTGGGGAAAAGGGTGGCAATGAGGTGTGGCTGTAGCCTAGGAATAGTCAGGGAAGCAGATAATTTAGTTAAAATGTCTCCACCTAATAAGGGAGCTGGGCAGGTGGGGATAACTAAAAAGGAGCGCATAAAAGAATGTTGTCCAAGTTGGCACCAGAGTTGGGGAGTTTGAAGAGGTTTAGAAGCCTGGCCATCAATACCCACAACAGTTATGGAGGCAAAGAAAATAGGCCCTTGAAAAGAAAGTAATGTGGAGTTGGTAGCCTCCATATTGATTAAGAAGGGGACGGGCTTACCTTCCACTGTAAGAGTTACTGAAAGAGTCTGTGATGGTCCAGGAGGCTTCTGAGGCAATCGGGCAGTGTCAGTCTTCAGCCGCTAAGCCGAGAAGATCTGGGAAGGAGTCAGTCAGAGAGCCCTGGGCTAGAGTTCCAGGGGCTCTGGGAGTGGCTGCCAGGCAAGCTGGACAGTCCGATTTCCAGCGGGGTCCCTCACAGTTGGGACATGGTTTAGGAGGAATCCCGGGCTGCAGGCATTCCTTGGCCCAGTGGCCAGATTTCCAGCACTTAAAGCAAGATCCTGGGGGAGGAGGTCCTGAAGGAATGCCTGACCACTGCGGCTTAGGTGTTTTGAAGTTCTTGTGTGCTGGAGATGTGGCTGGGGTTCCTCTCTCAGCAGAGGCAGGTAATTGCAACTCTTCTCTATTATTGTACACCTTGAAGGCAAGGTTAATCAAGTCCTGTTGTGGGGTTTGAGGGCTGGAATTTAATTTTTGGAGCTTTATTTAATGTTGGGAGTGGATTGGGTAATAAAATGCATATTGAGAATAAGATGGCCTTCTGACCCTTCAGGGTCTGGGGCTGTAAAGCGTCTAAGGGTTGTTGCCAAACGGGCCATGAACTGGGCTGGGTTTTTATATTTGATAAAAAGGAGCCTAAACGCTAACTGATATGGGAGAGGTCGGATAAAGAAAAAGGAGCATTAACCTTGACTGTGCCTTTAGCTCCAGCCACCTCTTTAAGATGAAATTGTTGGGCAGGTCAGGGAGGGCTAGTCATGGAACGAAAATGTAAACTGGACCAGGTGTGAGGAGGGGAGGTGATAAAAGGATTATAGGGTGGGGGAGCGGAGAATGAGGAAGAATTGGGACCTGGCTCGGCCTAGCAAGGAGCAGCCTGGGGAGGAGGGGAGAGGTCAGATGGGTCCATAGAAAAGGAAGATTGGAAAGACTTAGCAACGCTTAGGGTTGGGACTGAGGGGACAGGCAGGAGGGAAAGAAGGAATATTTGGGACGAGTTGCATTGGGAACAGAGACTAGGGAGGGACTGATGTGTAAAAGAATGCCTGGACATCAGGCATCTCAGACCATTTGCCCATTTTACGACAAGAATTATCTAGATCTTGTAGGATGGAAAAATCGAAAGTGCCATTTTCTGGCTATTTGGAACCATTGTCGAGTTTGTATTGGGGTTAAGCAGCATTGCAGAACAAAATAAGGCATTTAGGTTTTAGGTCAGGTGTGAGTTGAAGAGGTTTTAAGTTCTTGAGAACACAGGCTTAAGGGAGAAGAGGGAGGAATGGAGGGTGGAAGGTTGCCTATAGTGAAGGATGCAAGCCCAGAGAAAAGAGAGGGTAGAGACACAGAGAGAAGGGTTGGGGGGTGCTTGCCCCCCAGGAAAGTGGTGCTTGCCACTAAGGGTGAAGGATCAAGGCAGGCATCCCTGCAGTGATCAGACACCTCTGAAACATGGGTGAATAATCAAGCAGGCGTCCCCGCAGTGATTAAACACCAAGGGAAGACTGTCTTCCAGAGTCCGTTACCAGCACCGGAGTTTTGGGTTCATGGATAAAATGCGTCTTCTCTGTCTCTACCAGAAAAGGAAAGGAACTGAAATTAAGAGAAGGGAGAGATTGAAGGATGGCGGCAAGGTTGAAAGGAGAAAGAGGTTGAGGGATAGTGAGACAGGTTGGAGAAGAGAGTAAAAAGAGGCCACTTACCCAATTTAAAATTGGTGAGATGTTCCTTGGGCTGGTCGGTCTGAGGACCCGAGGTTGTAGGTGGATCTTTCTCATGGAGCAAAGAGCAGGAGGACAAGGGATTGATCTACCAAGGGAGGTCTCCCAGTCCGAGTCACAGCACCAAATTTCATGTGCATCTGTGTGAAGAGACCACCAGGCTTTGTGTGAGCAATAAAGCTTTTTAATCATCTGGGTGCAGGCGGGCTGAGTCCGAAAAGAGAGTCAGCGAAGAGAGGTAGGGGTGGGGCCGTTTTATAGGATTTAGGTGGGTAGTGGAAAATTATAGTCAATAGGGGTTGTTCTCTGGTGAGCAGGGGCGGGAGTCACAAGGTGCTCAGTGGGGGAGCTTCTGAGCCAGGAGAAGGAATTTCACAAGGTAATGTCATCAGTTAAGGCAGGAACCAGCCATTTTCACTTCTTTTGTCATTCTTCAGTTACTTCAGGCCATCTGGATGTGTATGTGCAGGCTTGGGCCCAGAGGCCTGACACTAATTATTGCTGTATAAATGTTGAATGAATGGATGGGTGAATAAGTTCATAGGGTATGTATATTATCTCTGAGTTTATTGCCTCTAGTTTCATTTTTGCAGCTAATCTTACATTATTGAACTTGTTTTGTTTTGTTTTGAGATAGAGTCTCACTCTGTTGCCAGGCTGGAGTGCAGTGGCACAATCTCAGCTCACTGCAACCTCCACTTCCCAGGTTCCTGGTTTCAAGTGATTTTCCTGCCTCAGCCTCCCAAGTAGCCAGGACCATAGGCATGCGCCACCATGTCCGGCTAATTTTTGTATTTTTGGTAGAGGTGGGGTTTCACCATGTTGGCCAGCCTGGTCTCAAACTCCTGACTTCAAGTGATCTGCCCCCCTTGGCCTCCCAAAGTGTTGGGATTACAGGCATGAGCCACCATGCCCATCCTGAACTCATTGTTTTATATCTTAATCTAGATTTTAAACACTTGGAGAAGAGAGACTGTTTTATTTATATGGTATTTTTCATAGTATCTAAAACATAGGTGTTCAATGAACACTTATTAAATTTATTCATCAACATGTCCAAGTAAATCTGATCATTCTTAAATTCTTATTCAGTTTCATATAATATTATTTCTTGAGAGGTGTCAGTATCCTTCCCCTACTAAGAATCTTTTATAACCTGGAATGCAATAAGCATGCATCTCAGGGTATTTAAATAGGAACACATCAGGAGTTGTTTTATTTTTAAATAATAATTGATTAATTAGGGATATATGTGTGTATGCCATTTCTCAGTCAAGAGTATAATGCCACAGACTCTTAAGAGTGAACTACCCTCTTTATGACTTACTACAACAATGAACTTGTAGATAGTTGTAATTTCAACCTTTAATTTCTAAAATTCCTATGTGTCAGAAATAGCCTATCTTTTATGTTAATGGATTAAATCACTTCAGTTTGATGTTTATACTGTTATTTTTATTTTTAAGAGGTAAATTATTGCTGATACTCTATAATTCAGATGTGTGTCCCTATAAGAATCATACTTTATATTATAAGGAAATACCTTTCAAAACTTAGCTTCATCCGTTTTCATATTCACTATAATTCACAACTACCATTGTCAGCAAAAATCCACATTTTCTGAATGTAGATTACTCTTCTTCTTTGTAAAACAATTTGTAATAAATACTTCATGATAAACTAATAATCACAGTTAAAAATTACTACATGAAGGAGAAAGCTACATGTGTTCTAGTTCCCTAGACAACAACAGTAATGAGTCATGGCTCACTTTAGTATAAAAACTCAATGATTATAGAACTATTTAGAGACAATTATTCACAGAGAAAGTAAATGAGCACATATTAGTTGAGAGGAATAACTGCAGTCTCACACGAAGAATTGTTATCAGATAAATCTTCTAGTGAAAAGAAACTAAAACAGGTCATAAAAGAAAGCCTTTTGTTTAAGTCAGATTTTTAGTTTTGTAGGAAAAAAGTCAGGTTTAAAGGTCAAGTCTCAAGAAATTTTGAACATGCAGGAAGACTGAGTGAGAAAAACTGAAATTTCAATATGTAAAACTGCTTTTTAAAGTATTTAATATAGAGAATAAAGAACATCAAGCACCTAAATTGGGATTCATTTTGTTGAGCCATCCAAATGCTAATCCCTTCACTGTCAGCAACCAACAAGTGTGTATTATGTTTTTCAAAAATGAAAGAATAAGCTTAAAGCACAGGTATTGTTTTCCTTTGCTGCTCTATTTTATTGTAAGCAATTTATTTCTTCATGATACCAACTTTAGTTGTTTGTAATGCTAATGAGAGAGATTAACAAATGTTTTATGGAAAGAGAATACTACTTGACCGTTTTATGGTAGATTATAACAGATAAATGGGTCCAAGCAAGCAGCATATTCTGTAGTTAAGTACGCTCTAAAATTTATTAAATTGAGAAAGAGGGGATAAGATAGTGTTTCTTATAAAAACATCATAGGGAGACAGCATTCAAATTCTAAATATTAACTGTTATTTCAAAAATTATTTCTTTGGGGAGTATCTAGATTATGGACATGCTGAAAACATGCCTTCATTATTATCAACATCTATGAAATTATATATATTTAAGGAAGCATTTTTATTACATTACATTGTTCCCGAGTAAGTTCCCTTTTGTGTTGATTGTTTTTTGTTTTGTTTTTGTTTTTGTTTTTGTTTTTTGAGATGGAGTCTTGCTTTCATTACCCAGGCTGGAGTGCAATGGCGTGGTCTCGGCTCACTGCAACCTCCGCCTCCCAGTTCAAGTGATTCTCCTGCTTCAGCCTCCCAAGTAGCTGGGATTACAGGCACCTGCCACCATGCCCAGCTAATATTTTTGTATTTTTAGTAGAGACGAGGTTTCATCATGTTGGCCAGGCTGGTCTCGAACTCCTGACCTCAGGTGATCCATCCACCTCTGCTGATTGTTTTATAATAATAATAGTTATATCCACTGTGTTTCTTGTTTATTATCTTACCATTTGGTGGATGGATGATAATTAAATGAACAGTAACATTGAGTGAGGTTGTTCTTGAGGTCTACCCTTTACAAATGAAAGAAATAGCAAACAGAAGCAATGTTTTATTCTTTTCTTTAATCATTTTCCCCATCATGCTAATCTAAAATAACAAGAAAGTATACAATGGGCAAATATGTTTTAAAACCAAAATCCTTAATTCTCATATTTTTGTACTCAAAATCTTGACAGATGATTTAAAATGGTAGGTGCTTCATTTGAAAAATGTTTAATACTATTTTTAATGATAGATATGAATATGTATTTTATAAGAATGTATTTTATCAGCTAACCAGTAGTAATTACATTGCTTGTAATCTTTCCTCTGAATTTAGCAGTAGTGAGGATATTTCTTCCAAGAGTTATGGATATATCTGCTAAGACAGTTATTTCGAGGTGGACAGGATTTAATGCTACTTTTCCAAAGTAGTGTCCATTTAGGCAGATGGTGAGAATTTAAAGAAAACTGGGAAATACTAATTGCAAAAATGTTTTTCTCTCCAGAAAACTTGAGATTTAATTTAGAAAAGAGGCAGTTTTTATCCTTGATGTATTTATGTTCTTAGAATAGAGTATAACTTAAGAAATACTGAATGCAGCCTAGGACAAAGGAACTTAATTTTAAACATTTTAAATTGAATGAAATTGTTCATTAGCAGGTTTCCAGTCTCATAATCACATTTGTGCTGTGGATTCAGTAGAGACTTACAATGAGTCAGAAAGATATCTATTTGAAGGTTACTTTGAATTTTATGCAGGGAAAAGAATAATTCTGGTCATAAAGTTATTGTTCATGATGAGCCAGTATATAAATTTCCTGATGTTTATTTTAAGCAAATAGATGTAAATTTCCATAACTGAAAATGAACATGCTCCTGCAAGTACCACGTGTTTGTATTCCCGGAGCTCCTGTTAGAGTAAAATACACATTTTTAGGTGTTGATTATGCAAAGATGTTCTGGTAAAAAGGCTAATTCTCCATAGTACACATGTTAGAATTGAAATAGTAGTGCCAGCTTACCTGGGTACTTCACAAGGTTGTGAAGATTAAATGAGGTAAAGTATGTGAAAACCTTTGAACTAACAAATATTAGTTGCTTCTCTGAGATAAAAAGCAGGTGACCTTAATTTAATTTGAGTAATTCTACCATTTTTGGTAACGATATTCTCTGATCTTACAAAAGGTATACATTATTTTCTTTCCTATATCTCTTAGAATTGTTTTTATAGGCTATACCTTAGCTATTTACCATGTCCTTTTTATAGTCAGTCACTTTTGGGGCAACTAATGATTAGAATGGTACTAAATTACATTTTTTTTTCCAGTAGGAAAAGCTAACAGAACTAATAGAAACTGAAAACTTGAGTTTGGTGCACATAGTTTTGTTATATTTTGGAATTACCTGATATTATAATCAAATTATATACAGTCATGCACCACACATAATGTTTCAGTCAACAACAGATCACATAATTGATGGTGATCCCAGATTATTACACGGTCTTATTACTGTAAAATTTTTTTTGGTGTTTTTGCTGTGTTTTGTTTTGTTTGAGATAGGGTCACTCTGTTAGGCTGGAGTGCAGTGGCACAATCAAGATTCACTGCAACCTTGACCTCCTGGGCTCATCAGCCTCCCGAGAAGCTACTATACCTTTTATATGTTCAAATATGCTTAGATACACAAATACTTACCATTGTGTTACAGTTGCCTACAGTGTTCAGTACGGTAACCTGCTGTACAGGTTGGTAGCCTAGGAGCAATAGGCTATACCATCTAGGTTTGTGTAAGTACACTCTATGATGTTCCCACAATGACAAAATTGCCAAACAGTGCATTTCTCAGACCGTTTCTGTGTCATTGACATGTGACTATAATTTGTATAATAAAAGTTATAACATATCTAAAGAGAATAAGATATATTTTACTTTATGGATAGCAGCATATTAGAAGTACCTTTTTTGTTAGTCAATTTACTTTCAGTGGTATATTTCTCCCTGAAATGAAAATTAGCACTGTCCTTTAAGCTGTGTTCAAGTTAAGAAAAATTTTTATACCAGCTCATTTGTGATTTGTCACAAAATATTAAAGAATTACTAGATAGGAGAAATCTGCCATTTTAATGCCAAAATTGTTAGATATTCAAGACCAAGTTTATGTTTGCATTTGAGGGTTGGTATAAAGTTGGGAGCATCTGCAGTCTCTGGATTCACATCATGGATCCCACTTCATCCCAACTGTGTGTCCTTGGGTGAATATTCAACCTCTCTGTGCCTCATTTTCTTCATCTGTAAAAAGAGATAGTAATGATAATAGCTACCTTATAGATTTTTTGTGAGGATTAAAGGAGATAGTCCATGTAGAGTCCGTAGAACAGCAGCTGACAAAGAGTGGGAATTTGCTAAATGCTATTTTTATTTGATCTTATCCATGTATGAATAAATTTAATGTTCTAATTTTGTGGTAATCTTAATTAGATACTAGTCTGCAAGTAAAAAATCATTGCATTGTATTTTTTCAAGTTTCAAAATCAGAAGGGACATACAAAGCTGGAAAAGAAGAGGGTAAAAGTACGGTTATTACAACAGAAGTAGCTAGTAATAACTGTTTTCAGGAACTAAATATAATTCAAGCCTCAAATGTTTTTGAGATACAACTTTTTGGAAATATATTCTGAGTAGGGCCAGGTGCAGTGGCTCACACCTGTAATCCCAGCACTTTGGGAGGCCAAGGTGGGTGGATCACGAGGTCAGGAGATTGAGACCATCCTGGCTAACATGGTGAAACTCTGTCTCTACTAAAAATACAAAAAATTAGCCAGGCGTGGTGGCGGGCGCCTGTAGTCCCAGCTACTCGGGAGGCTGAGGCAGGAGAATGGCATGAACCCAGGAGGCGGAGCTTGCAGTGAGCCGAGATCGCGCCACTGCACTCTAGCCTGGGCGACAGAGCGAGACCCCATTTCAAAAAAAAAAGAAATATATTCTGAGTAATTATTAAGACGACTGAATTATAAATATTCTTTAAATAAATGTACTTTTATTATTTTCAGGCATGCATAGTAACTCATATTACATTGATACATATCAAGCAGCTTAAACCAGGCTATTCTGAAGTAACAAATCCTGAAACTTTTAAATGCCCGCAACAAAGGTTTATTTCTTACTTATGCCACATGTTTATTGTGGGTCAATTATGGCTCTATTCCATGTTTTCTTCACTGTAAGATCCAGACTGATTGGGCAAGTTCTTTCTGAAACTTTCTTGGTTGTCATGGCAGAGAGCATAGAAAACTAATCCTTGTCTTTTAAAGCTTTTGCCCAAAATTGACACATGCCACTTCCATTTACATTTCATTGTCTAAAGCAGGGGTTGGCAAACTTTTTCTGTAAAGTGCCAGAGAGTTCATTTTTTTTTTTTTAGGTTCCACATATGGTCTCTGTCGCATTTTTTTTTTTTACAGTTCTTTTTAAAAATGTAAAACCTTTCTTAGCATGATGGCTGTACAAAAAAACAGACCACATGCTACATTCAGTTTGCCTCCTGTAGTTTGCTTACTTCTGATCTAAAAGCAAGTCTTATGGCCAAGCCTGGTATCAACGGTGAGGGGCAGTGAATAACTGTAAACAATATTCCATACCGTGAATTGTAAGATTAATATAATCTGTATATTCACCTTATGATTTGCATATCAGTAGTTTGTAAATAAATTTGTGCTTTTATAGTACATGAATTTGCTCTCTTGGGACATTCTCTTTTACATCTTACTTAAATAATAGATTTGTATAACAAAGCCTTTCCTAAATACTCAACTGTGTCCAGTTATCACAGTTCCTGAATCCAAGTGTTTAATTTATAAAAATAGTATTGAATGTGAAATACTTAAATATCTGACAAGTCGTAGTATATGTTAAACAAGTTGGCCTGGACTGGCACTGCCAAAAGAAAATGCAAGAAAGAGTTTATTTTTACAGTTAAAGATAGTGGATTAGGCACATATAATTATTTATTCTTCCTGTAATCTCCACTGAAATGATAGTGTCATAGTTTACAACAATAAATACATATATATATACATTCACGTTTATACCCATAAAGTCCAAATAGCTGGAAAGAGGGCATCAGCAGATGAGACATACCACCTTCTGAAGACATTGTGGGCGGAGGCTGGTAACTGACTCTTTAGAAAGAATGGAGATAACTGAGCATAAAGTGCACACAGAAGGAGAGAACTAATCTGATCACACATCCATGAATACTACCAGGTACAGCATGGGGTAGCATGAATCTGGGGATTAAAAACAAGATAATCACTAAAAGCCTGTAAGATGTATAGTTGTATTTCTATCCAACATGAAGAATAGTGTCAGGCTTGTGTCTAGCCTTTGGGCAGTAAATATCATAAGTTTCTTCTCTGGAAAATCTCAAGATACCAAGCAAAGATTGCCCCATACTGACATTTAAGAGTCCCCAGGGAAATTGCCTTATCTCCATCTAATCATGTTTATGCCTGTCAGTGAACAAGTTGCATTTAAACGTTTAGAGTTTTTTGGGGAATGTATTCTTAAATATAAACAGGCAATCATGGCTGAGGAGACACTAAGGGAAAGCCTCCACCAGGAAAGAGAAAATCCAGGATAAACAGAAAATAAAATTATGCAACAGAAAGAGTCCATAATGGAAAGATGACAAGAAAACTAAAAACTAATTTTAATTAGTGTTTTCAGAAAGATTTGAGAAGACAAATTTTTTTAAAAGAGAAAAAATGCTCAGAAAAAGGAACAGTCATAGAAAAAAGGGGCTCTTGTAAATTACAAGTATGATCACCAAAACAAAGCAAATAGTAGAAGGGTCAGTACGAGGATTGGCAAACTATGGCCTTCCACCTGTTTTTGTAAAGAAAGGTGTACTGGAACCCAGCACTGCCTATTTGTTTTCATATTGTCTATGGCTGCTTTCATGCTACAGCAGAGTGAGTAGTTATGACAGAGATCATATGCTCATGAAACCAAAAAATTTACTATCTGGCCCTTTACAGAAAAAGTTTGCTAACCCATTAATTAGAAGACAGAAATGAAAAATAAATAAATAAATAACTCCAGGAAATATAAAAGGAAAATAGAGTGGAAAAGAAACAGATGGAAAGATTTAAAAAAGGATTAGAGACTTAGACAATCCAGGAGGATTTAACATATGACTAACAGGTGATTCATAAAGAAAGAAAACAGAGGGGAGGAAGTCGTATTAAAAATACAAGGCAATGTGCCAAAGCTGAAGAGCTTGTCTCCAAATAAAGGATCTGAACAATAAATGAAAAAATCCAGACCTAGACACATCATTGTGAAATTTTAGAACACCAGGGGTAAAAGAAAATCCGGAAAGACCCCCTGATGACATAAAAATTAGAAAGATCAGAAGGGCATCAAACTTTTCAACTGCAAAGCTAGATGCAACAAGACAGTTAAGCTAAGGCTTCAAAATGGTAAAGAAACATGATTTTCACTGTATTAAGTGTTTTTATGTATAATCTCCTTAAATTCTAAACACAACACTATTATGGGTAGGTGTCATTATTTAATCCCCGTTTTACAGATGACAAAACTGTAATTTTATGACTTTGACTATCCCAAAGTCACTGTGTTACATTTGATTGCTTGGCAAACTACAAATATTCCCAGCCTTTTCTAGTTTTTTTGTGTGTGTGGTTTTTTTTTCCTGTACTTCAAGAGAAATATGTTTGAGATTCTGTAGCATTCTGGATGCTAATCAGGTTCCAGCAATTAAACACATTTGTGCATGATTTGCGAAGTTAAAGTGAAGGCAGAGGCCATTTTCTTACTGCTTCAGGCAGGCAAGTTCAATGAAAGATGTTTTTCCTCCTCCAGTAACATTCTTTTTCTTTTTTTTTTAGATTCAGGGGGTAGGTGTCCATGTTTGTTACAAGGATATACTGCATAATGCTGGAGTTTGAGCTTCTATTGAACCCATCACCCAAATAGTGAGCATAGTACCTCATGAATAGTTTCTCAGTCCTTACCCCCATCCCACCCTCCCCCCTTTTGAAATTCCCAGAGTCTGTTGTTTCCATCTTTATGTGTACCCATTATTTAGTTCCCACTTACAAGTGAGAACATTATGGATTTGATTTTCTGTTTCTGCGCTAATTCACTTAGGGTAATGGCCTCCAGCTGTATTGGTGTTGCTGCAAAGGATATGATTTCATTCTTTTTTAGGGCTTCATGGTATTCCATGGTGTATAGTAGCTAGTTTACCGCTTCATGTACACTAAGAGGTAATTGCAATGGCCGTGAAGACTTTCTGATCTCTTGATCAAACTAAGATAGTATGTTTTTTAAGTCATGTCTTCCTGCCTTCCCACTACTTAGTAGCTCCTTTGGGGGATCAGCTTTTCAGTGTTCTGGGAGTCATTTCTGCAGAACTAGCCTAAACCTTGCTACTCCAGCTCTTCTGACAATTTTGTAAGCACCTAATTTTCTGAATTAAATCTCTTTCTTAAAATACCCAAAGTGATTTCTTTTTCCTTCACTGATTCCTGACTGATGTAGTTCACAGAAGTTTAGTATTAATGATAGAATAAGAGGTTTTCAGATTTTAAAATTATATCTAGGCAGTCCATGCTATACTAAAACACTGCCAGTCATAACCAGGGTTTGATTCTAGTTAAAATGGTTTCTTAACATATAATGTCTAAGAATAATTACATTAGTGGAAAGAGGTAAAGAAAGGCAACGTCCGGCCAGGCACGGTGGCCCATGCCTGTAATCCCAGCACTTTGGGAGGCCGAGAGGGCAGCTCAGGAGGTCAGGAGATCGAGATCATCCTGGCCAACATGGTGAAACCCCATCTCTACTAAAAATACAAAAATTCACTGTGTGTGGTGGTGCGCGCCTGTAATTCCAGCTACGCGGGAGCCTGAGGCAGGAGAATTGCTTGAACCAAGGAGTCAGAGGCTACTGTGAGCTGAGATCACCCCACTGCACTCCAGCCTGGCAACAGAGTGAGACTCCTTCTCAACAAAAAAAAAAACAGAAAGGCAACATCCACTTACTTTCTTCAGCTTGAAAGGTGCTTCCGTGTACTGGGTGCAATTTTAAGCATGATATATATTAACGCGTTTACCCCTGAGATAGGTACTATTATGCTTAATTTATGGCCAAAAAAAAAAAAAGGCATAGAAAGGTTAACCGAATTGCCCAAAGTCACATGCTTGAGAAGAGGCAGAGTGAGGATTTAAATTCATCTGTCTCCACAGTCTGTTCTTTCAGCTATTCTATACTTTATCATTATATCTTTGTAACACTAAATTTGACCTGAAAGGGGGTTAAATTTGTCTGGGATTGTCGATAGAACCAAGTTTAAAGTATGAACATGTTTTTATTCCCATGTAATTTGTTTTTCATTAGATGTGAAAATCTTTCAGAATCCCTAAAATGTCAAGATTGTGATTTTTAGGACAAAAATACAATGTAAAGTAGAACCAGAAATGAGAACTAAAAGTACTCTTTTCATCATCGGTACTGGTATGCTGCTGAAAATATATTATGACCAAAATAATTTTATGAAAAAGTGCTGAATTCTCTCTTTGTGGATCCTTGCCATTTCTTTTTAAATTTTGGTCCTTTCGGATGTTTCTCACCATTTTCCTCTGAATCTTTTATGGTTCTGTACCCTAGGATGTATCATGAAATATGTTAACTCACTTAAAATTTCATAGCTCTGATCAATTTAACAGTTTACTAAATTGTGTGAGTGACATATAGAGAAAGAAGTAGAGGCTTTTGATAATGTTATGTTCCTTAGTGGATGGGGTTCTATGGCTGTTGAGTGGGCAGGGGCTTGGATATTTAAAATAGGAAAAATGGTAAAATGTGCTTTCACAGGTAGTCCCTACCTAATGAATGTGTTGTGGTCCCATACTCATTTATAAGTTAAAAGTTCATTTGCAAGTCAGCATGTAGAAGTTTGAACTAAAGCTGAGTATTATAAAAGCACTAAAGATTCTAGGAGAACGTAAGTACCACTTAGACTTTATTTTCATTGGATAATGAGGTAGACATATTTCCCATTCTCACCCTCACTCCCAGGGCAGTGGCTTGAGCAGTCTATTAGTGGAGATCCTCAGGGAGTTGCTAAGGAGACCCTCTATTGAGGACTTTGGCAGGGGAGGTGACAGTGTTAGTATGGCTGTGTTGGTGGTGGCTGCAGCAGATGCCCTCAGCAAACTTCCTCTTAGATTCCATTGGCTAGGATTTGGTCATATACCCATGGCATCTGCCAGAAAGACTAGAAATGCAAGTGCTGGCATTTTTAGTCTCCAAAGTAGGAGGAGAGCCCTTCCAACAAGAAATGAAGAGGTTGGCAGTGGCTGTTGAGCAGGCAAGCAACAGTGTTCACTGTGGCTTACAACCAGGAATTTTGGTAGCGGTCTTCAAATTTATGCTTTAATATGAAACTATCCTTTTGGATGAATGTACCTAAAATGAATAATTTCTCCATTAAGTTTCTCCTCTCTTTCCAAGTATATAATATTTTATTTTTAAAATTGGATGATCAGGGCAGGGCACAGTGGCTCACTCCTGTAATCCCAGCACTTTGGGAGGTCGAGGTGGGTGGCTCACCTGAGGTCAGTAGTTCGTGACCAGCCTGGCCAACATGGTGAATCCTCGTCTCTACTAAAAATACCAAAAATTAGCTGGGCATGGGGGCGGGCGCCTGTAGTCCCAGCTACTTGGGAGGCTGAGGCAGGAGAATTGCTTGAACCTGGGAGGCGGAGGTTGCAGATTGTGCCCAATATCGCGCCATTGCACTCCAGCCTGGGCAAAAAGAGAAAATCCATCTCAATAAAATAAAATAGGATGATTAGATCTATGACTATTAATTATTTTCAAGGTAGATTTTTAAGGCCAGGTGTGGTGGCTCACGCCTGTAATCCCAGCACTTTGGAAGGCTGAGGCAGGACGATAGCTTGAGGTCAGAAGTTCAAGACCAACCTGGACAACACAGGGAGACCCAGTCTCTACAAAAAATGTTTTAAAAAATTAGTTGGGCATGGTGACACATGCCTGTGGTCCCAGCTACTTGGGAGCCTGAGGTGGGAGGATTGCTTGAGGCTGGGAGATTGAGGCTGCAGTGAGCCATGGTCACACCATTGTACTCTAGCCTGGGTGACAGAGCGAGACCCTGTCTCAAAAAAAAAAAAAGTAGATGTATATATGTAGCTCTTCACTAGTAAACAGCTATCTTATATTGTAAATGCAAACAAAAGCTTACAACTCATATACAATATTTCTTTTTCCTTTCATCTTCTTTTAATAAGAACTTAGCATTGTTTACCTTTGGAAAATATTTTTCACTTTTATATTACATTAGAAATGCCACTCTTTAAAAATCAATATTTAAAATGCAAAATTAATAGCTGAAGTGTTTGTTCTGAAACAGATCCACTACCTTCTTATGTCCTACAGAATTTCTGAGTAAGCTCTGCCAATCATTTGCATCAGAATCTTATGGAATACGAACAGTGTCTGTTTCGGGGACTCAACACTAGATCCACTAAATCAGAATCACTGGAAAGCAGCCTAGGAATCTATTTTAAACAAATTGCCCAAGTGATAGTAGCATACACTAAAATATCAGAACCACTGATACATCAATTGTTTTCCCGAAGAACATTGTGGATATGAGTGAGTTGAAGTATATATTTTGGAATAAGTTCTGAGGACATATTTTGGTCTGTTTTTTTGTGTTTCATCAGATTTTTCCATCTTTTACTGCCTTTGTTTTCCTTTTCAAATATTTAGCAATATATGTTCCTTAGGTATCCAAAAAAATAGCTTCAGGAGTAGAATTATAAAGAAGTACAAATGAAATTATAGTAAAAATATTAAGAAAAGTTTTCTTTTTAGAAATCCCCTACCATCATTTAATCATATAAAAAGCCAGAGATTACACTGAATAATTATTTGCATCAGTTAAGATTCTGTCAGTTTCAAGTGAATGCACACCAACTCAAAATGGTTTAAGCAATAATAAAGACCTAGAGAGTAGGCCTTTCTTCAGGCATGACAGAAATAATATTACCAAGGTGCTGCTTTCTCTTTCTACTCTCTTCCCTGACCCTGCCTTCCATCCATCAGCTGCATAATCAGGTTTCACATAATGACCCTCTTGAAACTCCTTGTGTCTCGCTGAGTTGTGTGCCCATTCCAGAACCAATCACAGTGGCTACAGGGGATGGGACGCACTGATTAGCTTATTATGCCCTGGAGCTGCTGGTTGGTCGGTCACCTTCCAAATCACATTAGATGAAAGTTAGAAAGGAGTTAAGTTCATGGTACCACCACTAAAAGGAAGTGATGAATGTATGGGGAGATGAATGCTAGGGAGATAACCAGCTAATGTCTACTATAATATTTATTTAAACTTTCTTGATAATAATGTTCACTAAACCTTTAGTGATTGGACATAATATACATGAAATCCTATTTTAATCAGTTTGATGCTACGTCAGAATTAGGCAGAATTTTCTGCACATTGCGTTTAGGAAACTTGAGGTCTGTTTCACACAATCAGTGTCTTTCTAATATGCTTAATTGGCTATGAGCTAAGTAAGCCCTGAAAACGGTGATTCTCAATCTTAATTACACTAGAATGAGTTGGAGAGTCTTCAAAGTAAAGATGCTCAGGCTCCCACTTAGACCTGTTGATTTGTGGGGCCTGAGTATCTGTATCTTGTAAAAGCTTTACAAGAGCCTCTAATACCAAAACTCCATCAATTGTCATTGCCCCACAGAATCTATCTTACTTTCATATCTTCTTCTTCACTGTCACTTTCTGGATAGCCCCAGGACTGCAATGAGTCACTGTTGAGTTCTGAAATATCTGTCGGGTCTGACCATAGACTTAACATGAAACAAACCATATCATTCAGAAAACTATTATAAAACTGTGTTTTCCAAAACTGCTCAAACTGCAACCAGCTAAACGAATGGAAAGAAGTACTTATACACACTATTAAATGTTAACCATTTCATTGCCCTTGGCTTCTTTCAAAATTTTACATTTCGTATATACTGTAAAATATTAAAATTATTTATCTCCTTGATTCATTAGAAGCTTAGTACATTTTGAGAGCAGAAAAAAACAAAAAACATTTTAAGATGGATTAAAGTCATTATGACCATGAGAAAAAAATGGTTTTTTTTCCAGTGTTCATTGTATGTAACCTAGAGTATTATAGATTACATTTTTCTTTGGATTCAGTTTATTTAAACAAAGTTTATTGTGGCATTGAAGATATTAGAACTAAATTTTTAAGAAACTGACAAATTCATCATTTCGTGGGCTTCACTGGTCATTTAAAAATACTGATTTGGAAAAATATGCCAAGTGGCCCATTAATTATCCACAAGGCCATTTTTACGGTATATAGTCCCACCTGGACTGTCCTGAACTTCACAGTGTAAAATGACAGAAAGAATGAAGATGACATTAAAAGATTTGTTCCAAAATAGCACATCGTGATAAAGTGAAATAGAAACCATTGCTATTTCTATAGCCATTAACTTTCCATTTCCTGAGAAATGCTTTTAATACTCTATGAGGATATATACAAAAACAACAGTAATAACATCATATGTAATAACTCAGGTAGCTAGAGAATTCACGATGAAGTTGGTCTCAGAAATATCCTTCTGTATTCCTATTTTAATGAACATATAAATCATATTTTGCCATTATATTTGTCAGTAACTTATTCATAACATTTGAAATTTGAATCAGAACTAATCTTCAAACAGTCTGTTTTGTGGCATAAGAGAATTGTTATTACCACTTTAACGTTTAAGAAAGGAAATTTGAAACTCACGGTATTCATAAATTTAAACTGAAATCATCAGTGTCCTAATTCCTTAGTGAGAATGTGTTTAAGATTTTAATTCATATGAAGTGGTTAGCACAGTTCCTGGGACTTAGTAAACAGTCAGTAAATAATAGTTGTGTTAATATTATCATCATCACTATTGTTTCTACTACCATCACCGCTGTGACTGTCACCTTTTAGCCACTTCTTTCTTAAGGATAGTTTAATTTGATTTCCTTTTAGTTGGAATTGACAAGTTGTTTTCATAATCCATTTTGTCCCTCTGAACATCTTGCATGAGTAATTTTAAAAAATTTTCTCCCTTTTATACGAATAGTCTTATTAATATATGTAGAACTTGTTATAAAATATGAAAGAAAATGTAAATTGTTAAAGTCTTAATTGCACAGTAGAATGGTATATACTGTACTAAATATCTTTCATGCCTTATGCCACTTTTTCGTAGAGGCAAGACTTACAGAAAATTATCCTTCTATTTTTTATCATTATTTATATATATGTATATGTACATATACATATTTACATTTATATTTATTTCTATACCTATATATTGAAAGCCATGCATTCACATTGAGACTACCAATTTTAGTTCAGCACCACAGGATTCATACTAATTTTCTCCCTTTTTATATGTGTAGCTACCTTTTTCCATAGTGAAAAGCATGGCTTCTGTTATCCTTAATGTATTAACTCATTTGATCAATCTCTTTGAATGTAGCCAGTGTTCTGTTGCAGCCATCCCTTCTTCCATATAAACATATTCATTCCCAAACTCAGGTTCTAATTCCCTGTGTTTATTTTCTCCTCCTGCATGAAGTCCTCATTGTATTTGGCCTCTGACACCAAGTAAAGCTCTCCTCACCCTGCAAAGGTTTTGAAGCCTCATACCAGGCTGGCCCTGATGCAGGACACCAGCCTTGGGCTCTGACATCCCACACTAGACCACTCTTCTATGGAAACATTCTCCTTACTCTACTTGGAACCTGATACCTGAACTGGCTCACCCCTCTGAATGGGCGCCCTTCTCACCCTGCAAAAGGTTCTGGCAGCCCATTCTGTGTTACTACGTGTTGCCCTCAATGAAATGTCTTCTTTACCCCACCAAGGCTCTACACCCCAGGCAAGGCCATCCCTCTGTGGAAATGTTCTCTTTATTCTGCTCAGAATCTGATGGCCACCACCAGGCTGCCCATCTGGGCTCTCTCCCCATGCCAAGTCCACCTCTTCATATCTTTCTTCCCATCCTGGCATGGACATCCTGTTCACCCTGATGGTGTGCCACTCCTTTGTGAGGACACCCTCCTCACCCTGCTTGGACATAATTGATTTTTTTTAACTTTTATTTTAAGCTCAGGGGTACATGTGCAGGTTTGTTATATAGGTAAACTTGTGTCATAGGGGTTTATTGTACAGATTATTTCATCACCCTTAATTGGTTTTGTAAGTTAATGACCCCTCGACAGTCCCTCTATAAAGTCTAAGATGATGATGATTTTATATATTATGTGTGTGTGTGTGTGTGTGTGTGTGTGTGTGTAGCCACTAACTTACATTGACCATTACGCACATGTGGCCATACTTTATGTCTCAGATAATTCAGATATTTCCCATTTCCAGATGTCTATGAAATGGCCACCAAGTATAATCTTCAGAGTATTGCAACTAGATACAATTTTTGGCCTTCTGAGATTAAAGACAGAGAAACTGAGTGGTGGAACTATCCATGGTACTGACAAGTCCCTAGCCTCTCTGGATTCTAGTGTAGCTGCCTTAAATCCGACCATTGTGAATCTTCCCCACTGTTACAGATCTAACTATACCTCTTACTTGTTTCTGAGATTTTTTTTCTAAAGCCCTGTAAAACCTGACTTCATTTCCACACTTTGACTGTCTAGGAGCTTTTGTAAATCTGTACACCATTCTCTGAATTTATTATATCTTACTCTGATCTTTTTATTTTCCCACAATGGTCAGAGGACCTTTCTATAAGCCAGCTGGAGGATAACTAACTTCAAAAGGTGGTACCTTCTTTTAATTAATAGACATGCTCATATGTTAGAGTCCTAATGTTGCAGTTATACCCCTTTCTAGGAGGAGAACTTTCTGAAATTGCACATATATTTCTAGCAAAGCATCTTAGCAGTTGCCCTCAGGTCAGGTTCTCTGGAGAATCAGACTCAGTTTGGGAGGCAGTGACTTTTGCTGTATTCCACTGGGATATAGGTTCTTCAACACTTATTATTCCTATAATATAATAGATGCAGCTTTTGTGACAACCTCAAATTTATACCAGAAGCTATTATCACTGGAGAAGTCCTCAGATTCTTATGCTGCTCTTCATATTTACTGAAAGTATAATAAGAAATGAGTTAATAGATATTGTATAGCAAATAGGTTTATTTCATTTGATAGCAGAGTGCACCAGTAAATGCTTAAATCTGATTGAGTAGCTGGAGTCAGTCAATAGTGGTGCCAGTAATGGTGAAGCTGATAGTGGTGTTCAGTATATTAGTATTTTCTCTTGCCTCCCATATTTTATTAATATATTCACGTATCCATTCTAAGTGAACTGACAGAAAGATCAAAATCTCTGTACTTTCTGAAGTATTATTCCTTTTGCTTCTTGTGCAAGGTGGAGGTGAATAAAAATTTGTAAGAATCGTAGAGCTGAGTACTAATTTTGATGTTTTTTTGGCAACTGTCTGGTTGTTTGTTTTTGAGAACCTAGCCCAAAAGATGTCTTAGTCACAGCTGATTATCTTATTTACTCTTTTTTTTTTTTTTTGGAGAGCTTATTCAAGTGTAAAGTGTGGGGATGGACCACTCAGAAACACCAACTCCATAGGAATGGAGTTGGCATTCCAAAGTAGGGAAGTTAAAGTTTCATTTGTATAGGCAGAGACAGAGGAGCTTTTGGCAGGATTACAACATTATTCATGTAAGGGTTGGCACATAGTTACAATTTGATTGGTTAGGTTTTGTTGTTGTTGTTGATTTTTATTTATTTATTTATTTATTTATTTATTTATTTTTGAGATGCAGTCTCATTCTGTCACCCAGGCTGGAGACAAGGTCTTGCTCTGTCACCCAGGCTGGAGGGCAGTGGTGCAGTCGTGGCTCACTGCAGCCTCAACCTCCCAGGCTCAAGCGATCCTCCCACCTCAGCCTCCTGAGTAGCTGAGACCACAGGTGCATGCCACCACACCCGGCTAATTTTTAAAATTTTTTTTGTAGAGACAGGAGTCTCACTATGTTGCCAGGGCTCATCTTGAACTCCTGGGCTCAAGCAATCCACCCGCTTCAGCCTCCCAAAGTGCTGGGATTACAGGTGTGAGCCACCACACCCTGTTTTGATTATCTTGCTCTTAACTATGCATTACTCTTATTTATTTGAACATCTGTATCTAAGTTTTACAGTTTTAAGCTTAGCATCATCATTAGTATTAATGAAATAGAGCCCTGAGTTTCTTGCCTTAGTTGAACACATACTTAAATCATCTGTAAAACACTTCAACTGTTTACAGAGTGTTTTCACATACAGTATACCTTTAAAGCTTCATACTTTCGTCCTTAAACTCACCATATACAATATTGAACTCCTTTCTGCCCCTACCCCTAGACATGCTTTTCCTCCTCCTCCATTTCCTAAATCATCTTACAGTACCACTGTAAAACTGTTGATAAAGCTAGGAGCCATAACCACCTCATACAAATCTCATCCTGTCGGTCTGGGTTCATTGAGTTTCTCAAAGGTTTGGATTTGTAGTTTTAATTAAAGGGAACCTTTTGCCGGTACTTCTTCAAATATTAATTCTGGCCACATAACCCCTTTCTGAAACTCTGATACATATATATGAGACCCTTTGAAGTTGTCCCAACTCACCGGTGCTGTGTTCTTAATTTTTGTGTTCTTAATTTTTTTCCCTGTCTTTTTTTTTTTTTTTTTTTTTTTTCAAAAACAGAGTCTCACTCTGTCACCCAGGCTGGAATACAGTGGCACAATCTCAGCTCATTGCAACCTCCACCTCCCGGGTTCAAGTGATTCTTCTACCTCAGCCTCCCGAGTACCTAGGATTACAAGCATGCACCACCACACCTGGCTAATTTTTTGTATTTTTAGTAGAGACAGGGTTTTGCCATGTTGGCCAGTTTGGTCTCAAACTCCTGGCCTCAAGTGATCCACTGGCCTCACCCTCCCAAGGTGCTGGGATTACAGGCATGAGCCACCGCACCTGGCTTCCCTGTCTTTTTTTTCCTCTGTGGTTTGATTTTAGACCTTCTATTGCTGTATCTTTGGGTTCATTGATCTTGTCCTGTGCAATGTCTATGTTGGTAATCCAGTCCAGTGTATTTCTCATCTCAGATAGATTTTTCAGCCTCTATAAGTTAAATTTTGGTCTATTTTATATAGTCTGTGTCTCTTCTTAACAAACCCATGTTTTCTTCTATTGTCTTGAACCATGGGACATATTTATAATAGCTGTTTTAAGGTCCATGTCTACAAATTCTATCATCTGTTTAGTTTCTGGATCAGTTTTTATCAGTTGACTTTTTTTCCTTAATATGGGTTTTATTTTCCTTCTTCTTTTCATGCTTGATAATTTTTAATGGATCACGGATATTGTGGATTTTACATTGTTGGGTGCTAACTTATTTTGTTTTCTCTTACTTTTGAGCTTTGTTCTTGGATGCAATCAGGCAACTTGAAAACATTTTGATCCTTTTGAGGCTTGCTTTTAAGTTTTGCTATAGAAAACTAGACATTGTTTATTCTAGGGCTAATTTGACCCCACTACTCAGGCAATTTCCTTCTAAGTACTCAACTCAGTGCCCCATATATTATGTTTTCTACACTTTGTTCAGAATGTGAATTATTCTCAGGCCTATGTGAGTTCTGGGGATTGTTCTGCTTGATTCCTTCCAGCACTTCTTTCCTTGGCCATAGGTAGTTTGGGATTCAAAATGAATTTTTAAACTATGAGTGAGACTTAAGCATATTTAAAAATGGCTGAGACAAATTCACTGAAGCCTGATATTTAGGATGTGAGACAAGAAGGCTGTAGAAAATAGGATCCAGACAGCAGGTGGAGAAATTGGTCTGAAATACAAGGGAGATGCCTCCTGTTACAATGGTAAGAAAGAAGGAGAGAATCCAGATGTCAGAAAGTTTGTAGATATTTTCACAGGAAGTTGAGGAAGTTTCCACATATTGAGAGGTATGTGTGTATGCGTGCATGTGTATGTGAGAGAGAGAAGCAGGAGGCAGGAATGAGTAAGGAGAAAGGGAACGGGGTCAGTGATTTTAGGAGAATGGAACTGGGTCAGCTGATTTTAGAAAATGGAAGATTTATAATAATTGGGGAAATGGAAAAATAAATTTACCTGAGAAGTATAACTAGATTGTAAGTATAGCCAGATGATGGCCAAACTTCCAATTCATCCCATTGTGTGATGCTTTTCCTAGTACAATCAAGGAGTTAATTGGTTCTTCCAAGGTTAGCGTTTTGGCAGCTTGGAATGCCAGCTTGATAGAGGAAGAAGTAAGGACAAGAAGGGGCTGATGAACAAAAAGTATAGTGTCAAGGACTGAAGGTCCAGTCAAAGCATGGTGTTATGAGAGCAGTTGAGTGAGCAAATTATGTTAGAAAAAAGAGGTGTAGTTAGCACCTGTTTTACTTAGTAATTTTGGTGAAGACCTCACCGTAGCCTCTGGTGGTGCCGAGGCCCAAGAAATAATAGTGAGACTGGGAGGGAGAAGTCATTAGAGATGAGAAAGTCAAATAACTTAGTGTGCAGACTGTTAGAAGGATCATTCATGTGGAAATTTAATTCACCTTAAGTCACATTAAGTCAGAGAGATGTTAGGGTGCAGGGGAATCTGTGAGCCAGGTGGAATTCTTCACTAAAGGAGCAGGCCTCACTAGATGATTAGCAGTTGAAACATTGCTGAGAGGGAGAAGATGGTACAGTCAGATGGCAGGAGCTTCAGACTGAACCACAATCTGCAGGAGTGCCTCATGGATCCTGGTAACATATGCTTGAAAATTTTATACAAATGAATTTCTGTCAGTGTTTGGGCAGATTTGAAGGGACTTACCCAATTTTGTAATTTGTATCAATCCCCTCTGAAGGCCCAAACAATAACAGGAACTCTGAAGAGGAGGCAGGTGTGGGCCCCAGATTTGAAAGGTAAACTCGTAGGACACAGCCTCCTTCACCTCCTATGCTCACATTCTTGATGGGCAGTTACCATACCCCCACCAAAAATCATCACCATCCCACTGGCACTCTTCCTTGGTAGAAATGTGGGGACCTCACTACTCTTGTGAATTATAGAGGGAAAAATAATGAAAGTGAATATGAGGATGAAGCCAGATTATAAAGATCCTCAAAAACAGAATAAGGGATTTAGACTTCTTAGTAAAAAGACCATTCGAATTAAGAGTCCAGAATCCTAAGTCCTAGTCCGTTTTCTCCAGAACAACTAGATATGTTAAAACTTTCAGAAAGATATTTAATTAACCTCTCCAGGCCTTATTTTTTTTTTCATTTCTAAGGTAAATATGTTAGGTAGAGTAGGTAGATTTGAACCATGTTCTCCAGAAATGCTCTGGGATTCTGGAAATGTTTGCTTCAAATTTCTTTTTTTTTTTTTTTTGAAATGGAGTTTTGCTCTTGTTACCCAGGCTGGAGTGCGGTGGCTCAATCTCACCTCACTGCAACCTCCGCCTCCTGGGTTCAAGCGATTCTCCTGCCTCAGCTTCCTGAGCAGATGGAATTACAGGCATGCGCCACCACGCCCAGCTAATTTTTGTATTTTTAGTAGAGACGGGGTTTCACCATGTTGGTCAAGCTGGTCTCAAACTCCTGACTTCGTGATCCGCCTGCCTCAGCCTCCCAAAGTGCTGGGATTACAGGTGTGAGCCACTGTGCCCAGCCTCTTTTTTTAATTATAATTTAAAATGGTAAATAAAAAAAATCAACATAAACACATGCTGTTTACTAAATTTTAATCTATTGGAAATTGTTTACGTGTTAACTCACTGTATTAGTCCATTCTCAACACTGCTAATAAAGACATACTGAGGCTGGGTAATTTATAAAGAAAAAGGGTTTAGTGGACTCATAGTTCCACATGACTGGGGAAGTCTCACAACCATGGTGGAGGCAAATGAGGAGCAAAGTCACATCTTACATGGCGACAGGCAAGAGAGCCTGTGCAGGGGAACTGCCCTTTATAAAACCATCAGATCTCATGAGACTTATTTACTATCAACAGAACAGCACAGGAAAAACCCACCCCCATGATTCAATTACCTCGCAGCAGTTCCCTCCCATGACGTGGGGATTATGGGAGCTACAGTTCAAGATGAGATTTGGGTGGGGACACAGCCAAACCATATCACTCACTATCTACTTTTTTGTCTTCTATAGATTTACTAATAAAGCCACTTCTCCCATATCTCTCTATATATTTGAAATTCTTGTAACTGTGACTTGGGAATATTATAGCTTGGTGTTGATATATTGTTTAATTGCTATATATTGTTTAATTTAGTCCTATATATGTCTGCCATAAAAATTCTATTAATACTAAATTCATGCATCACAGTCACTGCTTTTTCTATATTTAAAAAATCAGGTAGTTTTAATTATTGCATAAAATCAGGGTAATTTTCTTTAAAATGTAAGCAATCATTATAGTAATGGTTTAACTTAAAAAGTTTCTGTAATGTTCCCTAACTTTATCTTTCAATTTTCTTGGTCAGTTCAATGAATTAATATTCTGACATTGCAAGACAAGGTAATTCACAACTTATCAGCTGTTTATTGATATTATACATAAAATAAAACACAAACACTGGATGCAAAGTTAATATGTGACTAAACTGTTACCAACAAACCTAAATATCAAATTTCATTTTTTATTGAAATAGCCTGTTATAATTTGAGCTCAGTAATAAATGTATACTAATACAATGCTATACTTACCTGTTTCATGTATTTGAACGTGGAATAAGATTTTATTTTTTTAAAGAGTACTTTTTTCTTTCTTTTTTGAGACAGAGTCTTGCTCTGTCACCTAGGCTGGAGTGCGGTGGTGTAATCTCAGCTCACTGTAACCTCCACCTCCCAGGTTCAAGCGATTCTCATGCCTCAGCCTCCCAAGTAACTGGGACTACATGCGTGTACCACCACGCCTGGCTAATTTTCTTTTTTCTTTTTTCTCTTTTTTTTGGATTTTTAGTGGAGATGGGGTTTTGCCATGTTGCCCAGGCTGGTCTCCAGCTCCTGCTAGGATTACAGGTGTGAGCCACCACACCCAGCCAAAAGGGTACTTTTACTACAACTTTTTGTAAACCACTAGATTAAATTATCTTTGAGATTCTAAGATTATATTATTCTGAAATAGGGATCCTGTAAGTAATTTTTCATAACTACTGAGACATGATTCACAGATCATAAAATTCACCCTTTTATAGTGTAAAAGTCATGATTTTTAGAATATTCACATAGTTGTGCAGCCATCACCATGATTTAATTTCACAATATTTTTATTATCCCCGCCACCAAAACTCTGTAGCCATTAGCAATTACACCTCCTGGCAACCACTAACCTATTTTTTGTCTCTATGGTTTTGCCTCTTCTGCACATTTTATATGAATCAAATAATACAATATGTGGCCTTTTGTGTTTGATGACTTTTACTTAGCATGATGTTTTCAAGGCTCATTCATGTTTTATCATGTATCCATACTTCATTGTTTTTTGGGGACTTAATAATATTCTTTGTATGGATATACCACATTTTGTTCGTCTTTTCATTCATTGACATTTGGGTTGTTTGCATTTTTGGCTTTTATGAATAATGCTGCTATGAACATTTGTGTACAAGTTGTTGTGTAGACATATAGTTTCATTTCTCTTGAGTATATGTCCAGTTCTAGAGCTGTATTTATTCTTAACATTTCTGGGAACTGCCAGTTTTTCAAAGTAGGTGCACGATTTTTACTGTCCCACCAGCAATGTATGAGAGTTTCAGTTTCTCCACATTCTCTTCAACACTTGTTATTATCTGTCTTTTTATGTAAGCTATCCTACTGGGTATAAAGTGGTATCTTGTTATGGTTTTGATTTGTATTTCCCTAATGACTAATGATGTTGAGCATCTTTTCATGTGCTTATTGACCATTCGTGTATCTTCTTTGGATAAATTTCTATTAAAATCCTTTGCCTATTTTTTAAATTGGCTTGTCTCTTTATTTTTGAGGTGTAAGAGTTCTTTACATATTCAGGAAATCGGTCCCTTATAAGATAAGTGATTTGATAATATTTCCTCCTATTCTGCTTTTCTTTTTACTTGATGATGTTCTATGAAGCACAAGGTTTTTAATTTTGAGAAATTCAGTTTATTGATTTTTTTCCTTCTGTTGCTTGTGCTGTTAGTGTCTTATCTATGAAACCATTGCCTAATATAAGATAAAGATTTACTACTATGTTTTCTTCTAGTAGTTTTATGGTTTTAGCTCTTAAATTTAGGACTATGATCCATTTGAGTTGATTTTTTAATACGGTGTGAGGGAGAGGTCCAAATTAATTCTTTTACATGTGGATATCCAGTTGTCCCAACAGTTTGTTGAAAAAAAATCTTTTTTTCATTTATTTGTGTTGGCACCCTTGTTGAAAATGAATTGCCCATAAATGTAAGTTTTTATTTCTGAACTGTCAATTATAGTTCCTTAATCTATTGTCTATCCTTCTACCAGTACCACACTTTCTTGATTATTGAAGCTTTATAATCAGTTTTAAAATTGGGAAGTGTGAGTCCTCCAACCTTGTTATTGTTTTTTAAGATTTTCTTGGCTATTCTGGGTCCCTTGCACTTACATATGAATTTTAGGACACGTAAATTTTAGGACTGACTTCTTTGTTTCTGCAAAAAAAAAAAAAGAAGGCCATAGCAATTTTGATAGGGATCGCATCAAATCTGTTTGATCCGTACTTTGGGCTACATTACCATCTTAACAATTTAAGTCTTCCAATCCATTAGCATGAGATGTCTTTTCATTTATTTAGGACTTCTTTGATTTCTTTCAAAAATGTCTTGTAACTTTCAGTGTAATACAAATTTTACAGTTTTGTTTAATACATTCCTAAGTATTCTATTCATGTTGAGGCTATTGTGAATGGAATTGTTTTCTTAATTTTTTGTTTTCTAATTGTTCATTGCTAGTGTAAAGAGATAAAATTGATTTTCATATATTGATCACAAATCCTGAAGCTTTGCTGAGCATATTCGTTAGTTCTAGTAGTTATTTTCTTCATGTGTATTTTAGGATTTACTGCATAGGAGATCATGTCATCTGTGAATAGAGGTAGTTCTGATTCTTCACTTCCAATCTGAATGCCTTGACAAAGACATTCTCCTAGACTAGTCGCCCCCATAATTTATTGTTGCTGTTTGTTGTTGTCATTCCTCTTTGATGACTTTCTTGGATTTTGTAAAGTCTATATTATTGTCATGTGCATCTCAGTTAACATTAGTGGTCAGCTCAGCTAACAACTGGACAGAGATTTCATTAAGTCTTTGCTGAGGGGTTCTGTGTATACTGAGCCATGCCTTCAATGCTCCAAGAGTCAGTTTACAACTGTGCCTTAACTTTCACTTTCTGCATGCACAGAGCAGCAAGATCAGCTAGAGGTAAGAGACTAGGACCTTCTCAAGTTTTTTCTGGGCATGCACATAGCTTTGCACATGTGTATAGACTGCTAGATTTCCAGAAATGTGTTAGAACTTTTCAGAGATCCCTATTAACATCTCATTCCCTAGATTTTGCTCGTATTTTTTCATTGGCCAGAGCCAGTACTGCTTCTTTGGTGACTGCCATGTTAAGTAATTGCCACTGATTGTTTCCAACAGATGTTCTAAGGATATAGTTCTTATCAATCTGAGTCAAGTAAAATCAAAACAAAGCCTGAGAATGGAACTTTTCACTGAACTGTGAGACAAGTGAAGTAATGTCATTTCTCTGAAGATGGGGCTCCTGGGCACTCCAAACCCATTCTTCCCCCTCCAGCATCTATGAGGCTGTTCGATTTCACAGTTGCAAGTGTTGGCTTTCAACACTACCAGAGAACTGGGGAGAGGGTAATGGGAATAGGGTATATTTTAAATGCCACAAACCTTGGTAGTTCTCACAGTATTCAGCCGTTTTTCTTGAATAAACACTCCTTGGAGTGTTGCAGGCCTTTAGTTAGTTCAGAGTTCTGAAAAAGTTTTTTTTGACAATGTTTGCCAGTGTTCATGTTGCTTTTATAGAGGAGCAGACTTTCAGAGGTCCTTACTTCACCATTCTGCCTGTAAGGGTGTTTGAGTAGAGGTGTGTCACCACCAAAGCCAGGTGTATGGAAGTCTAGTTTACCAGTGTCTGATGTCCACATGCTGGCATGGAGATTGGTGAACTGTAGTGTGATGAGCTGATCCAAAATGGCCATTCAGTTAAGGAAAACTAAGAACGTTACCAGAAAAAAGATACAAGGCCAAAAGTTCAAAGATTTAAAAGTAAGTAACAGATTGAGCTGACATGGAGGATGACCTGATTGAGCATAGGAGACCTTTCCTGTGCCTGCTCTCTGCACCCCTTCCTCCCCCATTTCCCACTGTATGCATTCACGGCAGACTACACAGATAATAGTGTACAAGAAGCATCAGAATGGGGAAAAGATAACTAAGATGAAATTGCATTATAGAAATATAGTGATCTATTTTTAAAACACTTATGTGTTAGCTCACGTAATCTTATCACTTGAGAGGACATGAACATGAATCTCTGTTTTATAACGGAGAAAAATGAAACTTTCAGTAGATCAATTACTTCCCAGGCTTAGGGCTAGCAACAGGTAGAACTTCTCCTAGCTCTTTTGATTTGTCAAGTACTTTTTGCACTATTAGGTAATAACACTCTATTAGAGGAGTTTTAGTAGTAAGGAAGAGCCTATTTTGAGATACTGTCCGGAGGAAAAATCACCAGTGTATATCTGGTTGGTCATGTGAGATTAAAAAAGAGAAGATGCCCAAAAGTTAGAAAAGGTAATGCATTAAAAGTGTAATTTTAAAACATTGCAGCTAGCCAAAAAACAAGTGCCATTCTAATGTAGGGAAATAAAGATCAAGTTGCTATTAATTCGGTGAAAGAATCAGGGAAATAATTACTGAATATTTAATCTTAGCCAGAAATGTATATATTTTGCTAATTTTTCACCATGTGTCAGCAGCACTGTAAACAATAGCAATTACAATAGTTACTTGGAATTGGATATCTAAATTTGTTAAATATTACACAGTTGGGAGTATATTATATTCATTTGCTCCCGTTTGTTTATATTTTAATATCTTGAAAAATGTCATATATTATTTAGCGCTACATTCAATATTTTACCATCTATATTATTACTGTCCACCAGTCTACTAGAGAGTTACTTAAGTGTAATACTGTAAGTTTTGACTTAAGTGAAGACTCAAAATATTTTGGAGAAACTGGGTCGGCAGGGGGCAGCACAATCTTACAATGTATAAAATGTGGTCATTTGAATGACCATTCAGAAATAGGATATAAAGATAGTGTAGTTCATGGCTTTTCAAGCTTTTCAAGCATTCAGACCCTTTATTTCAAATGAAATATTATTTATAACTCAAATATGTAAGGCAGAGAAAAGTGATATTTTACTAACAAATCATAATATTTACTTGTAACATCTATTAATACTGAAAATGATAGGGTTGTTTTGATGAACAAAAAATTGAGAATAAAATTTTCTAGAGGGTACTATTACTATATTATTTTTATAGATGAGGAAATTGAGTCTCAAGGAACTTTTAAAACATGTCCAAGGTCACACAGATGACAAAAAGTTAGAGCTTATGCATAAACTCAACTGTCTTACTCCAAAGCACAGGCACCTACAGTTATGCAATTGCTGCTAATACGTTTTCATCTTGCTGCAGCTCTGAAACCCAGTGCAATGTATTTCTTTTGTTTTAATTATACATTTTAGAAAAAACTGATTCATATAGATAAGGAGTTACAAATGATAACTTTGACAGCTTGCTCTTTAAACTTCAAATATTCTCAATTAAACAGAAATGACAGGTAAATCTTTAGTCCAAGATACAAATAATAATACATTAAATTTATTTGCAATACAATGTGTTCCCTAATATATTAACAAGTGGTATAACTATTAAGGAAGTAGACATAGTTATTTCACCTTTTTTAGATAACTGAAGTATGGAGATGCTAAATACCTTACTAAAGTCACGGTCCTGTAACAGACCCCCGTAAATCTGACTGCAAAGTTTCCTTTCCTTACGAGTACACTATATTGCCTCTATTATATTACTCATTTATATACTCTTATTGTTTTTATTTTAATTTTTAAATAGTTAAAATTATATTTTTAAAATGAAATTCAATAGATTTCACTAACCACTGTTGGAAAACCAATAGTCTATGGATAATTATAATCCAAAACATGGAAGACACTTAGAAATCATTTGGGGCTGTTATATTAATAATTTAATTTATTTCTATTTAGTTTTCTAATAATAAAAACATTTATATTAAAAACAGATTCAAATCATCTCATTTAAAACAAATTCATTACAGGGAACATATAACATAATTGGATATGTCAACTTGCGTAGGAATAACTGATTCTAACACTCTATAAGCTGAGTGACCAATTTAAAAAGCTCACACTTCCCCCAGGTGTAAATGTGAGAGCATTTCTGGGATACAGAGTCTTTACTATTTAGCAACCCAATATGTGTCAGCAGTGACTCAGATATCTCAGAGAAAGAAGCTTTTTGAAATTTTCAGAAATGTGATAGACTAGTAAGAAATCAAGGAAGTCAGCTACATTAATTTTGAAGCACAATGTGTAGTTCTTAGTATGCGCTAAAGGTCTGTAGGTTAGAAAAATCTTACATGATTACTACAACTATAACGTGTCTAGATCAGTAAGATTGATTATAATAAAACATATTTTTAAGTCTATGTTTTGCTACAGGGTAAAAAATTGCAATTTTTTGCTCGGGATATAAAATGTGCACAAAGCAAGTATTATCTCAAGTAAAGACTTATCTATCACTAGCACAGCTAAGTAAGTTGTGATCCCTGCTCAAGCACTCAAGTCATGCAGCGTATTTGGCCTTATTTTTTGAAGATGTATATCTGAGCATGTTACTCCCCAGTTCAAAATGCCTCTCTTGCTTCCACTACTTGTAGAGTAGGTCCAACTTTTCTTACCACCGCATTTCATGTCTTTCATGATTCATTATTTTCATTCAGCAATATTTATTAAGTGCCTGCTGAATGATAGGCACTGTACTAACTTGAGGACATACAAAGATGAATAAAACAAAAGTTCTGCCCTGAAGGGACACACAGTCTAGTGGGAAAGACAGACAAAGCAACAGTTACAGGACAGAAAGTCTCTAATAGAAATATTCATATAGTGCTGGATGAGTAAAATTTGGCTTCAATCTTCCTTTCCATCTGCATTTTCCACCCCCTCCCCATATACACATGCCACTCCAGACCAGTTTACATTTACCAAACGTGATACCCACTTTTGGGGGCTTAGCTCATACTTTTCTTTGTGTGATGCCCTTCCCTATGCCTGCTGAAATACTATTAGGACCAACTTCAGGTATCTCCGGAATATTGTTTCTGTTACCAGAGTTAACCATATCCACATATTTTCTCCCATAAAATCTCTAAAGGCAGTTTATCATAGTCTGCGTTGAAATCAGTTCATCTATTCCCTAGTACAGTGCTTATGCTGAACAGACATTGAATATACTTTTCTACTGCTGAGTCTCTAAATAACAACTTTATTTCTAGTCTATTCTGTTTCCTTCAGTAAGATAAAAACAGTATGGCCCGGCATGGTGGCTCACATCTGTAATCCCAGCACTTTGGGAGGCTGAGGTGGGCAGGTCACCTGAGGTCAGGAGTTCAAGACCAGCCTGGCCAACATGGTGAAACCCCATCTCTACTAAAAATACAGAAATTAACCGGGCGTGTTGGCTCATGCCTGTAGTCCCAGCTACTTGGGAGGCTGAGGCACGAGAATCACTTGAACCCAGGAGGCAGAGGTTGCAGTGAGATCACGCCACTGCACTCCAGACTGGGCAACAGAGTGAGACTTGGTCTCAAAAAAAAAAAGAAAAAACAGTATATGGCCTATTTATTACTTTTTGCAACTGGCCTGAAGTCTGGTCACAAATAAAATGAATTAGGATTATAAGATGAATATGAATGTTTCTAAAAACTTAAACAAAATGGAAACAGTGTATTGGGTACTACAGTATAATGGATACTGTTGGTTTTCTGCCCCAGGTGTAAATATGAGAGCATTTCTGGGATACAGAGTCTTTACTATTTAGCAACTCAATATGTGTGAGCAGTGACTCGGATATCTCAGAGAAAGAAGGTTTTTGAAATTTTCAGAAATGTGATAGACTAGTAAGAAATCAAGGAAGTATGTATATACTACATATATACTATATGTAATATATATGGTCTATATGTGTATATATGACATACATATGTAGTATATGTATACTACATACATACTATGTGTATGTAATATACTACATATATACTACATACATACTATATGTATGTAATATACTACACATATACTACATACATACTATATGTATGTAATATACTACACATATACTACATACATACTATATGTATGTAATATATACTACATACATACTATATGTATGTAATATATACTACATACATACTATATGTATGTAATATATACTACATACATACTATATGTATGTAATATATACTACATACATACTATATGTATGTAATATATACTACATACATACTATATGTATGTAATATATACTACATACATACTATATGTATGTAATATATACTACATACATACTGTATGTAATATATACTACATACATATATCTACTACATGCATACTATATGTATGTATGTGCTACATGCATACTATGTGTATGTATGTGCTACATGCATACTATGTGTATATATGGTCTCAGGAGATCGAGACCATCTCCACTACTTCTTTCCTTAAAAGAAATCCTATTTTGTTCAGGAAGCCAAACTTAGGCTATACAATTCCCACAGAAAAAAATAATTTCCATTGAAGATGAACTCACATTTTAAAAAGTATGAGCAGAAGAATTGGTCCACGATGAATGACAGTAGACGCAAGAGAAAGATGTGTTGACAGCTCTAGAACTAATAGGGCTCTGTGAAAGAGATTATAAAATAAATATGCTTTAATAGAATAAAGAAATGAAGTAATAGAAACTACAAAAAAAAAAAGAATAAGACAATGTGGGAAAAGAGGTCGATTTAAATAAGGGCCATATTGAACTTCTAGAATGAAAAAGTCATTAAAAATACAGTCAATGAAAAATATGAAAAAGTTTTGGAGAGTGGAATAAGAATGTTAAGCATATTTTCCAATAAGGACTCCAGAATGTGAGACTAGAGAAAATGAAAGATAATATTTAAAATACATAGATCATCAGATTGAGAAATTAGAAGTTTTATACAGGATTATTAAAACTGAGTCCACACCCATAAAAATTACAGTGAAAGGATAAAATACCAGACAAAATGATAAAAGCAACCAGAGAAGATATAAGGGAACAACAATTTGACCAACAGCAGACTTCTCAACAGCTACAACAAAGGCCAGAAGGCAGTGCAGTAGTGTAACATACTACATGCTAGACATTGTTCTAAGTATTCAGTATACATTAATGAAAAACAGATATAAATTTTGGCTTGCATGAAACTTAATTCTAGGTAAAGAAGAGAGAGATAAACATAATACATACAATAAGTATAGGGTATGTGAGAAAGAGATAAGTACTGTGGGGTGGAGGGAAAAACAGGGTAAGCAGAATTAAGAGTGCTAGTGAGAAAGGAGGTGTAATATTAAATAAGGGTCAAGGTATAAGGCTCATTGGGAATGTGACATATGAGCAAAGACTTGAAAGAGGTGAGGGAGTTAACCATGTAAAAATCTGAGGAAAGAACACCGCGAGCGGATGGAGCAGCCCATCCTGAGCCCAGAGTGCGTGTGTTGTGTTCAAGGAGTAGCAAGGAAGTGCATTTAGCTAGAACTCCATGATTGAGGAGTAAAGTAGTAGGAGGTAAAGTAAAAGAGGCAGCCCTCTCACTCCAACCCACCAAAATCTATATTTTTCAATACTCAATACTCACACAAACAAAAAAAAAACTTCGTAAGTCAACTCAGTGCCAGAGAATAAAGCATAATTAAAATTGGAAACACTTAGGCACAAACACAAATGAAAATACCTAAATTTGTGGATTTCAGCCCCTATCAGTATTATAAGGAAATATCTAGGCCAGGCGCGGTGGCTCACGCCTGTAATCCCAGCACTTTGGGAGGCCGAGGTGGGCGGATCACGAGGTCAGGAGACCAAGACCATCCTGGCTAACATGGTGAAACCCCGTCTCTACTAAAAATACAAAAAAATTAGCCGGGCGTGGTGGCGGGCGCCTGTAGTCCCAGCTATGCAGGAGGCTGAGGCAGGAGAATGGTGTGAACCCGGGAGGCGGAGCTTGCGGTGAGTCGAGATCGCGCCACTGCACTCCAGCCTGGGCGACAGAGCGAAACTCCGTCTCAAAAAAAAAAAAAAAAGGACATAACCACCAATTCAGTGGAGGTCTCAAAATTATAAGAGAATGACTCTAGGAAAATAAATTTGAAAACAAAATGTACAATTTTCTTGAAACATACAAATGTCTAAAAAGTGATTTAAGAGTAGTAGAAAACATGAAAAGAGTGATTATCATTAAAGAAATTCAGCCAGTAGCCAGAGTCCCCTTAAAAGAAAGAAAGAGGAAAAAAAGATGGTCGACTTTCAGAAGCAAGTTTTACCCAACTTTAGTGAACAAGTAACTTCTATGTTACATAAGCTATTTCAGAGAATGAAAAGGAAAGGTACCTAACTTCTCTTTCGAGGCTTATATAATTTTGACACCAACTAGACAAGAATAACATGAGAAAATTATAAACCAATCTCATTTATAAACATATATGCAGAAACCCTAAATTAAGCATTTTAAAATAATTCAGCAAAAAATATACACATATGCCTATATTTATACATATATATTCTTCAAATAGGTATTATTTCAGGAGACCATGAGAAAAGAAACAAACTTTATAAACCAATCTCACTTATAAGCATATAGGCAGAAATGCTAATTAAATATGTTCATATTGAATACAGCAAAAAAGTGCATATGTATATATACATATATATACATAAATTTTGATTATAGCAGGAATTTTTTTTTTTTTTTGAGATGGAGTCTCGCTCTGTCACCCAGGCTGGAGTACAATGGCATGATGTCGGCTCACTGCAACCTCCACCTCGCAGGTTCAAGCAATTTTCATGCCTCTGCCTCCCGAGTAGCTGGGATTACAGGCACCTGCCACCACACCTGGCTAATTTTTGTATTTTTAGTAGAGGCAATGTTTCACCATGTTGGCCAAGCTAGTCTCAATCTCGTGGCCTCAAGTGATCTGCCTGCCTTGGCCTCCCAAAGTGCTGGGATTACAGGCATGAGCCACTGCACACGGCGGATCATAGCAGGGATTTTTATGACCATTTCCACATGATGCTATGGTCAAACGCTGATAAAATATTTTGTTATTATGGTTATTTATGTGAATGTTCTATGATTCATTTTTCTTCTATCTTAAATCCTAGATATGTTAATTTTTAGTGTTAATATGTAGTGCTTATGAAAGAAAAAGTGATCATTTTCTACTTTTATTGTAGCTCTTCCTTTCCTAACCTGAATTTCAGAGCTGTGCTCCATGAGTGTGGTAATATGATTCTGTTTCATTGAACCATCTTTTCATCTTCCTTGGCTCCTGCAAGGCTAATAACTGCACAGCAAGAGCCTGTGGAGGGTACTTACAATTGGAGCAACAGCAATATCACCTGCTCCCCAGTAATGTGGATAACAGTCCTCACTGAAGACCAAGGGGGAGAAAGCAGGGACAGACAACTCAGTTGAATGGGCTCTGTAGTTGACGTCTGTTTTTTCTGCCTAGCATTCATATCTTTCTTATGCACACAGTACCCAGATTTTGGTTGGGAGACTAACCTGCCCCTGTATTATGTTGAAGCGGACTTTATTGCAAAGCCCTAGAATTAAATCTCATGGGCTCTAAGCAGCAAGTTCCAGGATTTGGGTTTGAGCAAGTAGGATGCTGTCTTCCTCTTTCCCATGACACTCAGAGCTGCTGGCAACTAGGAGGGAAAAGTCTGCCAAAGAATGAAGCCAAATTTGGGAAACAAACCTGAGAAATGGATAAAGGAGAACTGGTTCCTAGTAACATGGGTTGAGGCCTGGATCAATGAGTGCCTGAAGCTGCCTGTGTACAAACTGTACAAAGCCACTGCTCACTCCAGTAGGCTGTCCCTTTGATACACTCGGTATTTTTACAAACCCTACTAAAACCCAGCCTGGCTCTCCTTTACGCTAGACTTACAGGTGTGGAGGATGGAAAGGAGGTGGGATTTGGAGCAATCATGCTCTTTCTTCCTCTCTCCTGAAATTGCCTCTGGTGATCTCCTCCTTACCTAGTTCCCTGGGGCTAGGAAAGGACCCTGAGGAGGGAGCCTTGCTGCTAGAGATGAAGCTCATCATTAGTGGCATCTCTAACTTTGCAGCAGGTGACTTCCCTTGTTTTAACTTCAGCACCCTCTGTGATCGCCCCATTTTCAGAAAAGTATAATGGAAGCATTTCACATATAAATAAAATTAAAAACTGAATGCTATCTTCCAGACACAGTGAGAATTAAGTTGCACAGACACTATTCAATAGATAATTCAATTATAGTAATCATCATTGTACAGTTCAGTGGTTTCACCTTAAAAAATATTGAACATAAGTAGTTACAAGTAAGCTGGAAGTAATTTAATATTAATAAAAAGCCCAGTATGTTTACTTAATAGGAATTATATTGTATTTTTAATCATATTGTTTTTTCTCTGTGTATTTACAAGCTTCCACCTGATTTTAACCTATTCACACCATTAAGTAAAAGTAATGGCTACCTTAACCACTAATTCTGGTTATGGTAAACATATAGAGTATATTCATTCCTCTAAAAATTACATATACTTTACTTTCACAGAATTACTTGTAATCCTTTACCCTAGGGCAGAAGACTCAGGGGGAAGGAGGGGAAGTATTAAAAAGAAGTAAAATATTATGCAAGATGGAAAGAAGTTTTACTTTGGGGAGCCTGTGGGACTGTTCCTTTAAGTAGACCTAGTTACGATTGGAATTTGTTTGACTTTGCATTAATCACCTGCAGCTACTGCTACCTAGGCAAGCCCCAGTTATAAATTAATGATGAGATCTGCAGAGGGAGTAGATGGAGATTCCTGAATATACACTGAATGGAGCAGCATGCCCTGAGGAGTAGTCTGAGGAAAGCTGCCATTTGGGCAGATAGCATCGATATTTAATTTGAGGTTGTTTGTTTTTGAGACAGATCTCGCTATGTTGCCCAGGCTGCGCTAGAACTCCTGGGGTCAAGTGGTTCTCTTCTGTCAGCCTCCCAAGTAGCTGAAATTGTAGGCGAATGCCCCCCCCTTTTTTTTTTTTAACTACAGTGGTTCTGTTTACATAGCTATTCTTTACTGCTTTTCTTGTACTGAGTGATCTCTTTGGACTGCCACAACTCTACCAACATTGAATGGACAGTTACACTAATGCCAGTGGAAGGGACATGAGATTAGCACTTTTTCTAGGGCATAAATTCATAATGAATGAACTCTTCTAGATAATAGTTTCTTGTGTTATGTAAACACCACTATATTTCAGCAGGGCTTACTAAAATAGAATGTGATCAACAAGGATCTTAATGCTCTTGCTTTTTGTTTGGACTTGAAGATAACGATTTTCACAGCAGTGAAGTGGGGAGTGTTTTCCTTAAGATTGAGAAAGACCTTTCCATCGCTTTCTTTGGGCATCGCTTTGTTTCTCAAAAGTGGCAGTATGACTTCTGCGTATAAACAACTATTAGGTTCACATCTTATCTGACAGTAGGTTAATGTGAAAAATACTATATTGTGAAAAATGTATCTCACAATATTCTAACAGATGCTGCTAGTATTATAGCCTAATGTAACAAATGCACCAAATGTGCTCAAGCATGTTTTTGACACTATTTTCATAAGTGATGATATATCCTAATTGAAACTTACTAAAATTGTTTTCTTCTCCAACTGTCATGAAAACATACCAAACTATGTGTTTTGTGTACCCATGACTTAAGAATATAAAATGTGTATTCCTTTTGGCTTCCACTCTGTAGTCTACAGTTAAAAATAGGAGATTTTACCCTTCTGTATATTAGTCCAACAAGTTTGTTCAGGCTCCAGGTATGTATTAATTCTCCTTCATTACTTCTACAGCCAGTAGTAGGTTTAAACTCCAGGATTCTTTAAAACATTTTAAAATTTTTAACTACATTGTTATAGAGAATACTGTTAGTGTCTTTTTTTTCTTTCCTTTTTAATTCATGGATTGGATCTCTTTGGGAATCTTCAAAGAAAGTTCTGTATATTTATTTTTATCGTTGTATATTCATTTGTGTATACTGTGTCTTTTCATCATGTAATTCTTTTCTTAAATCTTCTTTCTTGCAAAACCCAACACACATTAGAAAAGGGTAAAAAATGCAAGTGTGCAACCCATTTATCACAAAGCAAAACCCATGTAATTACCATCCAGGTCAAGGAATGAAAGAAACATTGTCTCAGTAACCCCAGAAACTCCCATCCTGCCCTTCCCAATCACTGTTCTTCTCTCCCACCTCCAGAGTTAGCTACAATTTTTACTTTATGTGAATTACTTTTTTGCTTTTCTTTATAATGTTACCACCTATTAATACATCGGGAACATAATGGTTTAGTTCTGCCTGGTTTGAGGTTTTGGTTTTTGGGTTGTTTGATTTTTTGTTTGTTTTTGTTACTTTACATAAATGGAATTATGCAGCTGGTATCCTTTTGGGCCCAACATGTTTTACTTAAAATCACATTTGTAAATGTTATAATTGGTTTTCATTGCTGTATAGTATGCCATTGTATGAACTCAGTACAAATTATCCATTCTATTGCTTGGATCCAATATGAATAATGCTGCTATGGACATTCTTTCATATGTCTCTTGATAAACACTGCACTTATTTCTGATGGGTATATATGTAGGAGTGGAACTGCCAGATCATAGGGTATGTGTATTTATAACATTTAAAACATTGGTATCACTCCACATTTCTACAAGAGAGCTGTGATAGTTCCCAGTGCTTTGTCCTCACCACACTTGGTATTCTTTTAGCTCATCTGTTTGTTGTGTAGCGTTACCTCGTAGTTTTCATTTCCATTCCCCTGATTACTAATGAAGTCAAACAATTCAAAGAAACCTGCTGATATTTTTATTGGAATTGAATTTAATCTATTGATTAATTTGGAAAGAATGTTACAAAATTGAGCTAATACAGTAACAGTTTATATAGTACTTTTTGGTTTCTCTCAGTAATGTTCATAGTTTTCTGTGTAGAGGCCTTGCATATCATTTGTTACATTTATTCCTACATATTTTATATTTAAATGCTGTAATAAATGATATTTTAATAAATTTTATTTTCTATTTGCTTCTGATATATAGTAATGTATGGATTTCTAAATTTTACCTCTGTGTGCAACTGCAGTTCATCTGTAGATTTGTTCCTGTGTACATAATTATGTAATCTGCACATAAGGGCTTTTTAAAAAAATCTAGTCCCCTTCCAAATCATTATACTTTTTATTTCATTTTATTGTCTTTAGTAAGGCTAGGATCTTCACTAGCTGGTATCTCCACTACAGTGTTGACTAAAAGTAGTAATAGTTGGCAATTTCAAAGGGGAAACATTAACATTTTTTGCTATTAAGTATGATGTTGCATGTTGCTAGATTTGGTTTGCTGATGTATATTTAGGATTTTTTCATCTAGATTCATGAATGAGAAAATCTTGTAATTTTTCTTTTTTATAATGCCCTTATTAGATTTTGGTTTTAATATTTTGCTAAATTCTTAAAGGAAGTTGAGGAGTGGTTTCTCTTTCTCTAATATCTGAAAGAGTTTGTGTAAAACTAGCATTATTAATTAGAATTCACTAGTGAAGCCATCTAGGCCAAAGTTTCTTATTTTTGTTTTGTATGTGTATTTTGGAAAGGCTTTTAATTACAAATTCAGTTTCTTTAGTAAGACTGTTTCTGAACAGTCTTCCAGCGTCTCTTCTGGTTGGTAATAACTTTCTAGAAAGATGTCTATTTCAGAGGTCTCCAACCCCCGGGCCACAGACCAGTACCAGTCCATGGCCTGTTAGAAATGGGCGCCGCACAGCAGGAGGTGAGCAGCAGTGGGCTAGCGAACATTACAGCCTGAGCTCGGCCTCCTGTCAGATCAGTGGCAGCATTAGATTATCCTCTACACCCTGTCCATGGAAAAATTGTCTTCCAGGAAACTGGTCGCTGGTGCCAAAAAGGTTGGAGATCACTGGTATATTTCATTCAAATTTCAAATTTACTAGAAGAAACAACTTTCTTCTAGTATCCTATCCTATTATTTTTTCATGGTCTGTAGAATATGTAGTGATGTCTCCTTTTTCATTCCTGATCATTGTTATTTGTCCCTTTTTTCTTAATTGGACTCTCCAGAAATTTATTCCTTTTATTAGTCTTTCAAATCACTTATTTTTATTATCATTTAGTTACCTATGGGTTACTAAAAGTATACCTTTAATTTCCAAAAAATATAGATATTTTATTCTCCTCTAGAACAGAGTTTGGTTTTCTAATCAATCAAAAAACATTATGAATAATTTTCATCATTTGAAATTATTATTTGCTTTAATTTAAAAATTCTGTATACTTGGGAAAATTATATTTTGTAGTTATTAGGTATAATATTCTGCATATGACCATTAGGTCAATTTTGCTTATTGTGATATTCAAATCTTCTACATCGTTATGGTGCTTATTTGTCCACCCATTTGGTCAGTTACTGAATTTAGTCAGTTACTGAATTTGGTCATTTAATGAGGGAAGTGTGCTTATGTACCCAGTGATTATGGATGTCTGTGTTTCTCTTTCTAGTTCTGGCCATTTTTGCTTTCTGTATTTTGAGTCCATGTTATTAAATGCATCCAAATTTGGGATTATTTTACTTTTTAGTAATTTCAGTGTTTTATCATCATTTTGTATACTTCTTCATCTCTAGTGGTGATTATTGCCTTAAAGCCAACCCTGACTGATACTAATGTAACTACATCAATTTGTTTGATTATTTTTTACATGATTAATTTTTCCCATGTTTTTCAACTTTTCTATATCTCTGTGTTTTAGATGTTGGCTTATAAATAGCAGGTAGTTTTGTTTTATTTATTTAAAGGCACAGTTAGGACATTTGATGTATTGAGTCTAAATCTTTGTCAGTCTTTTAAGGTTGATAATCTTTAAACAATAATTTCTCATATTCAAAAAACAGTTTATTAGCATCTATAAGTTTAAGCAACATTTCTCTGATTTCTTTATAAATATGCAGGGATTTATGGAATCTTCTCATTTCCTATTACTTCTTTGGCTTTTACATAATGAAAAGAAATCCAGGGGCTAAAATATGCTAAGGACAATAATTCTAATCTGGTGTTTGGTTTGCAACTCATCTTTATTGTGATTTACCTACCTAATCCAAATAAACATGGCATAACAATATATCTCTTAATATATCTCTCTTGCAAAATACTATAAAAATTTTATTATTGATTACAGGGCTGTGACTCCCAAATGAGCGTGTCAGAAATGTCGTGTAGTGAAAGTACATCCTCATGTCAGTCTCTTGAACATGGCTCAGTTCCAGAAATTCTTATTGGCCTGCTTTATAATGCCACAACTG
The DNA here is from genome assembly GCF_029281585.2 of Gorilla gorilla gorilla. Lineage (NCBI taxonomy): Eukaryota > Metazoa > Chordata > Mammalia > Primates > Hominidae > Gorilla > Gorilla gorilla. The sequence continues at coordinate 46,626,488 of NC_073224.2, read as the reverse complement.
GAAGACTATCAGCAGAAGTGATAAAAGGCAGCCACTTCAAAAATTTGGCAGCAAACAGACCACCCAGTGAGTGAAAAATAATTTTTTTAATTCTAATGTTTTCTGCACTTTTGGGACTGTCAGTATTAGGGAGTTCAATCCTATCATTTAGTCTTAACCAATCAAAATGAAATGGTGTAATCATCAGCTAATCTGTTTCATGTTTTCTATTTCCAGTCATTTGGGAAGTAGAAAAATTTGAAATTCAAAGTATTCATAGTAAGGTGACAACTTTTAATTTTTCATAGTATCTGCAAAATAAATTATCTCTATCATAGCCATTATCTTTTAATGCCAGAAAAGGTTACAGGGCCTTTAAAAGTGAGTAATGTTCACAAATATGAACAGGAATGTATATAGCTATTGTTGTTAACTGAAGAGTAATGTGTTTTCTATCTGCATGCAGTACTATGAACTATTTTATTTACTTCTATATTTTCCTTCTTCCTTAACGATTTAAGAAGAAACTATTACTTCACTTTTTTTTTCTCCTTTAAAATTATAACCTAGTACTGCCAGCAGAGACTTTTCTTAGATAGAATGGGCTTTGCTCTTACCAGGACAAACAGAATAAGGAACAGTTTGCTGTTTACCCTGGATGCTAAGAAGGGAAAGCTAGATAGCATACCTCTGCCCTGACTATATGCGTGTTATGCCTGTTACTCTTCTCTCTCTGGATCTCTCTCCCAGTTCAACAGGGCCAGGGTAGGTTATGGGAGGATATTGAAATTGTCACCCAATATACCTCTAAAATGTTGGTACCTAAAAGAAGTAAACTGGGAAAGTGGCAGCTTCTTTTTTTTTTTTTTTTGGAGACAGTTTTGTTCTTATCGCCTAGGCTGGAGTGCAATAGCATGATCTCGGCTCACTGCAACCTCTGCCTCCAGGTTCAAGTGATTCTCCTGCCTCAGCCTCCTGAGTAGCTGGGACTACAGGCACCCACCACCACACCTAGCTATTATTTTGTATCTTTAGTAGAGGCAGGGTTTCACCATGTTGATCAAGCTGGTCCCAAGCTCCTGACCTCAGGTGATCCATCCACTTCGGCCTCCCAAAATGCTGGGATTACAGGCGTGAGCCACTGCGCCTGGCCCAGCTTCTTTATACTTACCTAAAATTAAAGCTGTTAATGCCGTAAACTAAAAATTTGAAACGAAATCTGAAATAATAATGCCACTTTAAATTTTCTTAAAGAATTCTCACAGACTTACTTAATGCCATGTTTTATTCCAAGAAGCAAGTAATTATTATAGGAGGGGGTCCAGGCACAGTACCTCACGCCTGTAATTCCAGCACTTTAGGAGGCTGAGGCTGGAGGATCACTTGAGCCCAGGATTTCAAGACCAGCCTGGGCAACAAAGTGAGACCCTGACTCTACAAAAAATTAAAAAATTAGTCAGGCATGGTGGCTTGAGCCTGTAGTGCCAGCTACTCAGGAGGGTGAGGTGGAAGGATCGCTTGAGCCAGGGAGATCAAGGCTGCAGGGAGCCAAGATTGCACCACCGCACTCCAGCCTGGGTGACAGAGCAAGACCCTGTCATAAAAAAAAAAAAAAAATTGGCCAGGTGCGGTTGCTCACGAGGGCCTGTAATCCCAGCACTTTAGGAGGCCGAGGCGGGTGGATCATGAGGTCAGGAGATCGAGACCATCTTGGCCAACATGGTGAAACCCCATCTCTACTAAAATACAAAAAATTAGCTGGGCATGGTGGCGCGTGCCTGTAATCCCAGCTACTTGGGAGGCTGAGGCAAGAGAATCACTTGAACCCAGGTGGCGGAGGTTGCAGTGAGCTGAGATTGTGCCACTGCACTCCAGCCTGGTGACAGAGCAAGACTCCATCTAAAAAAATAAAAATAAAAATAAATAATAATATTTATTAATTAAAATTAAAAAATAAAGGAGGGGTAACTTTTTTATCCTTGAATTTAACTCTTTCTAGTTGTCGTAAAAATTATTTATTCAATGGAAGTAAAAAGTTACTATAATATATTGGGTTTGCCCCAAATAATATTGGAAAGCTTGCTTCTTACATGTATCACAGAAGGTGTCTATCCCTGACTTAAAAGTCTGAAGGCTTAAATTCATATTTCTACCCTTGGACAGTTGACCTCACTCCCCTAAGTCTGTTTCTTTATAGGTAAAATTAAGGTCATGTCTCTCACAGGGTAAGTGTGAGACTCAAATCAGATAAAGGTGCATAAAAGAAGGATGGAATTATTATTGTTCCCTTTCTCATTTCAGAAGGAGAAATTGGGAGAAAAGAAGCAATTTCTAGAATAAACAGATTTGGTAGTGTGACTTGATCATCTTCATTAGTATAGACTTAGAATGCAAACTCAAAAGGCCTGGGGGATAACTGAAATGAGTAAAACTCATAGGTGAAAGATGGGGAGATGTTGAGGCCTGTGACAAACATAAGAGTGCACACCCTGCCAGAAGACTTTCAGATTCACAGATTGTTAGCACTGTGCTGGATAAATAGAACATTGTTTAGGGTCACATTGAGCCCCCAGTTATCAGTTTGCCACTCGTGCTTTAGCTAATAATTTACTACATTTTTTGACAAATATTTAGCTGGAGATGCTAAAAAATAGAATGAAATGATATGTTTGCCTTTCTATCCTTACTGTAGTCGCTCTGATAGAAACAGAGCAACAAGGATCACAACTAAAAGGGAGGTCTGGCCAAGCGCAGGGTTGGATAATAAACAGATGACAAAAGATTAACATCCGCAACACAGAGTCAATGTTTCAGGTTACAGAATAGGTATAGCAATTGCCATTATTTTACCATTAGATCTTCAGTACAAGGATAATTCATGGTGTTAGGTGGGAGGTAACTAGAAAGTAAGTATAAGTCAATTTAATTTTATGAAAGTGAAATATTTATAAAGTAAAAGGTAAAACAGTTTTATCAGTTTGTCCTAAATAGTATATATTATATAAGATTATAGCCCCTCATATATACCTAGGTTCTAAGCTTTGAACTATGGTATAGACTGAATAATCCCCATTTTTCCAAAGAAAGAGCAATATTCAAGAGCAAAAAGTTCAATAGTCCTATTTTGTTTTGCATAATTAATTTATGTATATTGGGAATAATAAAAGTATTTGAAATATTAAATTGATACATTTTAAATTTAGCAATAATAGTAAGCATAATAATAATTCTGATGATCTTTATAATTACTTATTCAGTCTTTTATAGTCTGATGATATGCATGATTCTATGTTCAATGTGCTTTAGACCAAGAGGATATCATTAAAAAGATGTCCCCCTTTAAAAAAATGTAATTTTTGTTTAAGATTACACAATAACCTTAAAAATTCTCATCCCATTAAATTTACCCAACATCCTTTTTGTTCAATCCTCTATCTGAATTAAAATGCTAAAGTTTTGTGTTCTTCCACTCCAGTGAACAGTGTTTCCTCTTTAATTCTAACCTTTGACCCTCTTTCACCCAACGATTGACATCTGGTCATTATTTCTTTTACTGCTTTCCACCCCCTGTTGTCAGATGGACTGTTCTGTTGTCTAAAACACTTGATAGGTGGACAGGTTTATATAATCCGAGGTGAGTTCCTGTAGAGGCTAATTGGATGTTGTCTTTTCATGCAAAACCAAAATACCCTAAAACTTGCCAGCAGTGAAGCTGTCCACCATGTTGGTTTCCAAAACAATGCACATTTATTATCTGTGGTACTTTAAATAAAACTAACTTAGAATTTATCTCTGATTATGGATGATGGTATTCAGAGCATATATGAAATAAGCAAAACTTTTTAAAATAAAAATTTTTATTTTTTCATTCATTTGTACTTTGATTCATATAACAGAAATAGATATTTCCTGATAAATATTGCAATTTTCTTTAAAATTAATTGAAATTTTGATATGAAGTACACATGATGGATCAACATGCTGAAGATCATTTGCATGAGTCTAAAAAACTTGAAAACAGTCTTATAAAGAAAGGATTTGTCTCCCAAATAATCAGGCAGTGAACTGTTATGTTTCACTTTGTACACTAAACATCACATCATTTTTTTTATAATTCATAAAAATAGTTCAGATATCATTCTTAAAATTTTACATTAAATTTGTGCCAAAAAACAATCCTATAGTATTTTAACTATCCTGAAAGCACATTAAATGTACTCTTGCATGAAACCAGGAGAAAGTTTTACTTGGTTTGCTAAACTTTGAACCTTTAATGCATTTGGCTTCATTTTTGCCCTTAAATGTTTTTAAAGTATATTTAAAAACCACATCCATGCAGAGATTTTTTTTGACATTTCATCCTAAGCTATTTTGATGTCATCTTTGCATTCTTGTCTTCCTCTTTTCTCTTCACCATTTGCCTTCATTTCTATTTGTTTGTTTATTCTTATTCTCTGAAAACAGTGGAATGCTTTACAGTGTTGTGGCTAATTGAGCTTGCTAAGTGTTTATTAATGCTATGATGTCCTGCTTAGTGAAGCTAAATGGGAATGGGAACGGGCAGGGGAGGGTAGTGGGAGGTCAAGGATGGGGTGGGAGGGTGGAGGAAGGATTATGAGGTATACCTTTAAATTCTAACTATTACATAGAAATAGTAAGGTTAAGATATTATTACTACCAAAATATTTTTGGCCTATTTAGCATTCTCTGTATTTGTCACATATTATAAGCATCTACATCAAAATGGAATTAGTCGAATGTCCATTAAACATGGTATACACCATATCCTTATAAAGTATAAATACTTAACTTTCTTAGCCTATAAGAAAATTGTTTTGAGTTTGTTTCAAATGATATTTGTGATATGTTATCTTTTTCTTCTTTAGATACATATGTTAAGTTAACTTTACTGAATTCCATGGGTCAAGAGATGTCCAAATGCAAGACATCCATCCGCAGAGGGCAGCCAAATCCAGTATATAAGGAAACTTTTGTTTTTCAAGTGGCCCTATTTCAGCTTTCTGATGTGACACTCATACTGTCTGTGTATAACAAACGCAGCATGAAAAGAAAAGAGATGATAGGCTGGATTTCTTTAGGTCTCAACAGCTCTGGAGAAGAAGAACTCAATCACTGGACTGAAATGAAAGAGTCAAAAGGACAGCAAGTATGTAGATGGCATGCGTTGCTAGAGTCATGATGAATAGAATAAGCAAGCACTTACCATCAAAGGCAGCATATTTCCAATTCCAACATTACTGTTTCTACCAAGTCACCATTAGAAGAGCTGTTCTTTGAAGAATCATATTCAACCTTCTACCAAAATGCTTTAAGTTCTATGGAAAGAACATCTCATACTGACATAAATGAAGAAAATACGTGTATCTAGTAGAGCTTGTTTAGGAAACTGAGAAACATACATTATCATTGCTAAACTAACAGTCCTCCAGAAATTTAATAAGATGTTTTTGATTTGAAGTTAATTTTAATTTAGCAAAAGAGCCAGTCATTTTATGAAAAATCAAAATTATAAGTGATTTTAAAAACCAGAATTTTAGTTGCAATACAATTTTAATATCACCCTACATATTATTTATAAAACATAGTTTGACTGGCCAGTCCCTGGTGTTTGTAATGTTCTTTAATATGAAAAAGTAGTTCTCCAACTCTATCATAAGTCATATCTAACGGTGAAGGGTTTCAGTCACATTGAAAATTGTTTTATTTCAGGCATGTTCCCTTTGTGCACTTAGTTTCATTGTGCCTCAGTTCCTCTCAAAAGCACTAAATCTAAGTGCAAACAAGTATTCATTTTCATACAGGAATTTTTTTAATATGTTATTTTTTTAAAAGTTCATTTTTCATTTGCCTCCGCTTTTGCCTGATCCAAAGAGACCAAGTCACTGTACTGGTCCCTTGCAAGTCTTCTAGACAGGTTGTACTGTAGAACTACGTAACTTTCTGTTGAAAGCACTTCCTGTATTCTTGTATTCCAATGTAGGAAGCTAATAGAGCAGGACTTTACTTTCCAATTTCTTTCAGTGATTGACTCTTCAAAATTACAGTAGTGTGAAAATACATTTTTTACAAACTGAAAATACAGTAGATAAGCTGTTGAAAATGGAAAACAATTCAATTTTAATTTTCTGCTCTGAGTATTTAGTAACCAACACTGCGTAAAGCAGGTAGCATTCAAAATAAGAAACTGTTCTCTCTCTAAATCTTCACTCTTACTTCAATTTATATTTGTGATATGAAGACTATCCAGTTCTCAGTTTGAATTGGAACATCATGTTAAAAACAGTTATGAGATTCCTTATGAAGTTTCTAGTAACTTGTGACTAGACTTTATGAAATTTACAGATAAAGTTCTTCAACGTGATGTCATCTTGTGCCTTTCATGTAAGTTAAATTTGCTCATACAGCTTGAACGTTGTATTTGCAAAATTAAGCCTTCGATTTTTATAAATGTAAAGATTCCTCAGAACAGTGTCGCAAGATCTTTATTTCCTCTGAAGTATGTAAAAGTTGTATAATGTGCTAACTTTTTAATGGCAAGGCACTTTCATTTGTTTTTATATTTAGGAACTCTAATCAGGAATATTATAAGCTGTTTTCTTTTTAATTTTGCTTCTTACCTAATATATCATTTTATGCATATACTTTATCAGAGTATGTTTTATATATATTAAAAATAATTTCTTTTTTCTCCTTCTCATTTCTAGTTAAAATAGACAAAAACATACTATTTACCAGTTACTAAAAAGCAGTATATCATTGCTTCTAGTCCCAATTAAGTACTATATATTATTGTAAACTAGAACTTGTTATTACCATAATAACAAAACAATGCGTAGATATTACTTCAGCTTGGCTGTACTGAAAGGCCTTAAAAGAAACCCAAAAAGACCGTGAACTTCTGTATTTTTTTAGTTTAAAAAATGGCAGCTCTATGCATTCATACACATGAATTATAAGAAAAAATACAAATGCTATATTGGATGACATGAGGTTTGAGAATGTGTGTTACAGGGCTGCATTAAAGGGAAAAATCCATCTTTTATTGTTATATCAATGAGCTTTTTCCAGGATTTTTCAAATAAACAAGTAAGAGTTAGAACCTGAATCAAATGGCAAAATATCTCATTTAAGTGTTTTCAGCAACAGTATGAAAAAAGACTTGAAGAGGGGATGTAGATTTTACTGAGAAATTGGACTTAGGCATTTGAAGCTATAATGATCTTTTTAGACTTTGAAACAACTGACTGCATTGCTAACAACTGTTATCTTCCTAATAAAAAGAGTTATCAGTCTTATCTGTAACTGTAACAGAGCTTAGTGAAACACATTAGTAAGACCAGCTTGGTGCTTTCACTCTTAGTGAGAAAAAGACCTAACTAATTGTTATTTGTTAAATCTACCTTTTTTCAGACTATTCCCAGAATTGTGTGTGTGAGATTTGATACATCCCTAGGGATTTATCTGGCATAAGTATCAAATCCTTCATGGCTTAAAAATTAATAAACAGTTTTTTAATATTTCTGGAAAGACCCTACCTCCACCCCAGCTGCCAAGTCCTCAAAGATTATAAATTATCTATATGAGTGTATGTATCTGTATACACACATGCACCATTACACATACAACATAAATATGTATATGTATATTCATTTGTAAAGGCAAAGGTGCCCTGGCTTTTTCAGATAACTGAATAGAAAAACATTTCATACATTTAGGATTATTTTTCTCCTCTATGTATTTACTAGATATTATATTTGGTTTGGGTTGCTTTCTGCTGCTGTTCTCCTTCACACACAGCGAAATATACATTTGTTTCTGTAGATTGACACAACTTATAGTAATTACTCCCAAAAAGTTGTCTGTTCTTTTAGAAAAGGATTAAATAAGGCTCAGGGGACCCACTTCACTCTACTGAATCTAATGTACGAGACAGTACTACTGCTTTTTTGTGTGCTTGAATTTGCATGAAAGCTTAATAGCAAAATCTTCTATCTCAGTAATTATAGCAAATAGGGACCCACTGGTAGGGAGCAGGTGTTGGCTCAGAAACCTGAAAAAGACAACCCACTTTCATATAGTTCTATTAAAATCCCCTAAGTTTTCTAATAAAATGATATAGTCCAAATATGGCAATCGACTGGCATTTATGGGAGCCTCTAAACCTGGAATTATGGGGTTTATTTTTCTCCCAAATGAGCTGCAAAAGATAATTATTGCTGCCCAGTAAACAAAATGTATGTCAAATCAGTAAAGAATTTGTTTAGCATAGTATTGCCTTATCTTTCAGAAGCTTTCTTCTATATTCTTGTGTCTTCAGTACAATCCACTTTTGTTTGAAATCCATTTGCATATTATCTTACTGTGCATTTAGTGAATTCTCAATAATGTTGTATTTGCTGACAAGAATAATAAATTGGACCACAATTTAAAAAAAAGAAAACCCAATGAGAAAATAACTACCTGATTAATATACACATGTTTAAATGTAGGGCCTGGTAAAGCAGTTTTATCCAACCTAGTGAAGATGCCCAGGGCTGTTTGTTAAATCATTTGCTTGATACCATCATCATTTTCATTTCACTTATCAAGTGAATCAGAAGCATAATCAATAACTGCAAAGTAAGATAGTACCAATAGGAGAAAGAGGTAAAAGAATTGAGAGTGTTTGTCAATATGAAGATGTGTGGGGATACTGAATGATATCATAGTCTTTCCAGTGAAAGAAAAAATAGGCTATGGGAAGATGTAAATTTTTGATGGAGTAAGAACAGTGGTCACCACCAAATATTTTTCAAGATCCCTCTCCAGCTATGAATAGAAAGGACACAAATTCATTTGCGTAAAATTGCCATTTGCCTACATAGACTAGACAATTCACAGATTTTTCACAAAGACAGTTATTATATATATAGTTATTTGAGTTATCACTATATTATTTCACATTGATAGTTTTTATTTCTAATTTTGTTTCCATTCACTGTCCCCAGTTCATCTGTGGCCTACATTGAAGGTAGCTGTCAGTATTATTATTGCCAACCATATTTAATATTGAATACAAGTTTAAGCATGCTGCAAAGCATTTTCTAACGTTAATTTTAAAACATTGTCTCTGCCCTCCAAAGTGATGGTTAGCAGCTATAATTTACTAAGATCTAGCACAATAATTTATTACTTGCTTGATTCTCAAAACAATACTGTGAGGTAAGTAATGTTATCAACATTTTATTGATAAAGAAACTGCAGCATGAAGAGGTTAAGCAGACTTTCCCAAGGTCATTCAGTAAGTAAGTAGTAGAACTGGGATTGGAACCCAGGTGTAAATTACTCTAAAACCCATGCTATGCATGTTGCATTTGCCTCCCTGTTTGAAAAAAAAAAACTACTTAGGACATTATATTTATCAATAATCCCACTCACCTTGATTGAATGGCAGAACTAAGGGGGAGAAAACAGCTGGGGAAAGAGAAAAGACTAGAAAAGAAGATCATAAATTTTTTTTCTTCTCGGGACACAAATGGTGGTACTTTTGTGTCATTTTGTAGTTGACTTTGATTTGCAAAGATTTGGAATTGATTTATTCTACCAGTTTAGCCTATACTTATATTCCAAAAGCATATTAATCAGTTCTGCTCCTTGACCACTTTTGGGAATCCAAGGTGTTTTAACTGTTACATGACCCCCTTACTACTCTATGAAGGGCATAACCTGTGTCTAGCCCATATCTCACTCATATCAGTGGTGAGACAAAAGATTTGTCTTCCTCTGTCCTCTCATTGCAATTTATTTATGTTTTATTCTCAATTTTATTAAGATTTGTCAGGAATTACAGCTAGTTTTTTATTACATATGTCTCTCTTCCCCCTAGGTAAGTAGTCAATGCCTTGTTAGTATCTTTCTGTGCCCCTTTGCTTATAGTAGGCAGACAGTAAATATTGAATTGAACTAAATTCCCTGTGGAAGAAGCCAGTCACACTATTACATGAGTCTTAGTTTTTATGAATCTTGTGTTATGCATGGATTTATTTATTCCTTCAGTTAATATATATTTAAGAGTACTAGATATGTGCCATGTGTTGTTGTTCCAAGTGCTACAGATGCAGAGATAATAAATTGGTCGAAGTCTTTGCCCTCATGGGGCCTACATTCTAAGGTAGGAAGATGGCCACAGAATGGGATAATTTCAGTCTAGTATAATGAAGCATTAAGATAGGGGCATGCATAGAGTACCGTGGGATTTAGTAGAAGAGTGCAACATGGAATTCAAAAAAATCTTCCTGGAAAAGATAATCCCTGAGTTGGGTCTTAAAGAACAAATACACGTTAGACTCCCATCAAACTTGAGGACACACGTTCTTTCCAAGAACAAAATGTAAAATAATGGTTTCTAAACTGTAGTATCCTTAAGAATTATTTTGAAAATTTAACTTGGGCCAGGTGTGGTGGCTTACGCCTGTAATCCCAACACTTTGGGAGGCTGAGGTAGGTGGATTACTTGAGCTCAGGAGTTTAAGACCAGCCTGGGCAACATAGCAAAACCCCATCTCTACCAAAAATTTAAAAATTAGCTGAGCGTGGTGGTGCATGCCTGTGGTCCCAGCTACTCAGGAGGCTTAGGTGGGAGAATCGCTGGAGCCTGGCAAGTCAAGGCTTCAGTGAGCCAAGATAGCGCCACTGCACTTCAGCCTGGGTGACAGAGCAAGACCTTGTAGAAAGGAAGGAAGAAAGGAGGGAGAGAGAGAGGAAGGGAGGAGGAGAAGGGAAGGAAGGAGGAGACGGGAAAGAATGAAGGAGAAGGGAAAGAAGGGAGGAAAATTTAACTTGTATTCCAAAACTCCACCTCCAGAGATTCTACTTCATTTGGCCTGGGAGGGAGCCCAATAATCTACATTTTATTAAGCTCTCCAGGAAATTCTGTCTGAGATCTATTGATATAGAACATTAAGTGTATTACATAGTATTATTCATGAAATGTTTCAGTGCCTGTAGATCACACCTTTAAGTGTGATAGTGATAGTAATAGAGAGATTAAGACTAGGATTAATGTTATTCATCTTTTTCTTGTGCTTCCTTAAAAAGGAAGATATTTAATGAAAAAAATTAATATTTAATCATGAGTTTCTGTACATTCACATTCAACATACATTTTTCAAAGTGTTTCTTGGTATAATAAATATGTTGATTTTATGGCTTCCAAAAATTCCTTTCTATCACTGTTCAAATATTTCCTTCTAAGTTATCTTTACAATGATGGATATAAAGTGAAGAATGGGGAGGTATTTATCAAGTAATTTCTTTATCAGTATCCTAAATGAAATAAGACTGACCTTTGAGCAAATGTACAGTAGCAGCCATAGGTGCTGGCATTTTTGCATTCTTGCATACAGTAAGATTTCTTGCTTCCCTTTATCATCATCTAAATGGCTTCATTGTCATCACACTCATCAGTTGAAAGGCAGTACTGGATTCTTCTCTAAAAGCAGTGATTCTGTGACTGCTGCTCTAAACTCTAGTTCCTTGATTGTTTTGTTCTTAGGATCCTTTGTTTCAAATAGCAAGTTAATACAGCAGCCTCAGGACCTTCTCTTTCTCTCAGAATAAATGCTGTGGATAAGGTACATCTGAGTTTCCATTTCCCCTCATTTCACATATAGCCATATTTTCTTCTCTGATGTAATATTTTGTATTAACACATTTTACATTTTGAAGTTTTCTTTTCCCCCACAAAGATATGTGGTATCCCACTTAAAAATGAGCTTATTTGAATATGTGAAATAATGTTGTCATTGAATTAGGCTGTTTTGTGACTGCTGATGCATCACTGTGTTTGATTTGGTGATAGCTTGAGGTCTGGTTAATATAATCTTAAGGTAATCAGCTTGATAGACTGGAATTACTAGTTTATTATCAAAAAAGGAGTGTAAAAATATTGCTCTTTTCTCTCCCTGTTTAGACTAGTATGTGCCTTTTAAAAAATACTCCCTTTCTTCTTCCCTGCCTTTTTTCCCCACTCTTATTCATATACACTCAAACTAGATACCAGAGTTAGTTCATCAAAGCTGAATAATACCTATCAAAAAGTGATACCCTGACTTTTTTCTTTTAATCACCTGTACTGGACCATAGGGAGGACCACATAGGCTTTCTTGGGGACTACAGAAAGAGCAAAGCGTAATACTCTTTAATCATAGCATGTTTGTTGTTGCTGTTTCAGTGGTGGTGGTGGTGGTGGTTGTGTACTTACCTTGAATAGTGTGAAGTATCCTAAAATTATGTTGTGTGGGCTGGGAGCAGGAAGGAAACTGATTATTTGTCTAACAAAGGTTTGGCATAATTTTATTGTAAAATTTCAACTGTTTATGACATGAAAATTTCTAATTATAAGAACAAAGTCACTGTGGTGGCAATAGTTGTACAAGATGTTTGACATTATTTCTATGTCAGTTTGATAGTCTGTGTTATAAATTGTCTTATTAGGACCCTTCTTCACCCTCTTCTTTATTATTCTGATTATCAGTAAATCCAGTTTGTGCTGTTAGACATTTGAGTTTGTCTTTTAAATATTCAAGACTATTTTAAAAAGAAAAACCATAACATCTTTCTGTTTATTACATTAACATGTGATCTCTCACCTGACGATGTGTTTAAAATGAATTGATAGATAAAATATTATACTCCGTTATATACTGAAAAAAATTTTCAAACTTTGTTTATATATTCAGATATTGCTAGCAGTTCATATTAAATATGACTATTTTGTTTAATGAGAAAATAGGAATTTTTCCCTTATCTCTGAGACTTACTGCTTCTCTTTGCCATTCACATCTGGTTGAAGGTGGATGGTTTTGAACCTCGTAACATCACTTCACTTGTCAGTTTCTGAGCGTGCCAACCTCCTTCTGATGGTTTAATTTTCAGTAACAATCAAACCATTTATTCCTCAGGAGTTGGTCCTCGTAGTGATTCCTGTCCTTAACCCCCATTAGTGTTGATGGAAGTAATCCATAAGCACCAATAGGAGAAAAGGCCCATAAAGGATCAGTATCCCAGAACCCTGAAATAGGACGGCCGCTTCAGTACCCAAATGTCATTGCAATTCTAATGGAGTAGAAGCCGGCTTCTTGGAAGTGAAGATTTGAGGAGATCATTATGTCATATTCTCTCCTTTTGGTCTCCTCCCTTCTCCCTCTAGCTTGCACATTCTTTTTATTTTAAATTTTACAGGAAGCCTTCTTTTAAAAACCTGGTTTTTAAAATTTCACATGTTGCTGTAACCAGGCGATTTCAAAACCCAGAAAACTGAAGTACATACCATACAGTCATAAGAAGTTTGGGGGCTTTTTTGGTTTTTATGTTTTTGGTGGTTTTTTGTGTGTGTGTGTTTTTTTTTTTTTTTTTGTAGTGTGGGGAGTGGGGAGGAGGAAAAGGGAGAAATCGTGCTTGTTTTGGTTTGGGGAAGTCTTTTTGGATAAATATTGAGAATATTTATAGTATTCTGTAATTATGTGACATTTGTTGTGTGAGGGGAGACCAGAGTAGCTGTTGCACATAAATTGACTCTCTTAATATTGAAGCATATTTAAACAGTTGTTTGAAGCACAGCTAGAAATTAATGGTGATACTTCTAACAGCATTTTGATGTTATAAATATTACTTTGTTTATCAAGAGAAAAATTCCAGTAGTAGCTTGCGTTATAAAATTAATTGATTTATTATGTTTCTGTATAATTTTATTGAAATTGCTTTTGTTTTGTGGTGAATATAATATAGTGGCAACAATTTTGAGGAATCTTTAAAGCTGTTTGGAAGAGATGGCCAACCTTTGGCTAGATTTTTACTAGAATTTTGAAAAAAGAAAGTGTATAAATATGTTTTCAGTTAAATTAGTCTTGAGGAAGAATAGTTATTATATGAGTTTTAAGGGTCTTGATAAATGTTGGGACCTATTCTAAAACTCATGAGGTTCCTCACTGATCAATACTCTTGCATTGTATTTTATTTCTCAAAATAATGAAATTTTTATGGAAAAGCTCAATTAGTGGAATCTTTTATTCAATATTCCCTTACTCTTCTTTCTTCCTTCCTTCTTTCTTTCCTTTCTTCCTTCCCTCCCTCCTTCCTTCCTAGTTGTTTCATTTTTTGAGGAAAGAAGCTTCCTTAATAATATAGTTTCTACAGAGCTTTCTTACTTATTTTTCTAATAATGGATATAACAGTGTGATAAAGTTTAAATGCTCCGTGAGCAAAACTCTTATCAAACAACTGAAGAAATACACTGCTGATTAACCTTTTCCTTGGTCTTGAATTGTCTCCAGCATATTTGCTAGTGACTCTAAACCATTAATGGATCTTATTAGTATAAACACATGCCTGTGTGGTTATCAACAGTGTTGTATTATTGTCACATTTATTTACATTTTTGGTCAAAAATATAAACATGCGTGTGTGAAGCAGTCTGTTTTATAGAGTGAGCATATATGTAATCATTTTCATGTAATTGAAAATGTGCTGTGTGTTGCATTTTATTCTCATGTCGACTTTTCTACTATGTATACACCGATTGTCTCGGTGCCTTTTTCCTTTTGTATAATTGTATTACGTACAGAAATTGCTGACCTCTGTGAAAACAGTGTAAAAAAAGTTAAAATTATTATTCCAATGAGATTTTAATGGCAGTTTAATTTTCCAGAGAATAAATTTTGTGTGGGTTAAAAGTTATTTTTCTTCACCTTTATGTAAAAATCTGTTTACGTTTTAGTACTCACATGGAATGGGTAAACATCTGACTTCATTGATGATGATACATAAACATCAGTCCTAATTCTTGTCATTGACAAATAAATGTTAATATGACTGCTACACAAAATAAAATAATGTCAATTACATAAGGAAATATCAAATGGATATATGTACATGTTATTTAGATCTTGGGTTTGAAAAGAATCTCATCTAAATGTGCTATAAAATATTACTCTCAAAAGGTTTGGGTCATATTATTTTCTTTAATTGTAAGTCAAATCTGGCTTCCAAAGAAAATAGACTTACAAATGCAAACATTTAAAAATATTCTCCTTTAAAGTTCATATAAATCACAAATTAAACTAAATAGCTTTAAAATGATCTCAGTATCTTCAGCTGGAATATGAACTGTTACCTAGTTTGTTCTTTAACTTAATGTGAATTTGTTGTCATTCATATCAGTATTGATATCCTGTTTAACAAAATAATTTTCTCTTTGCCAATAGTAGTTTGTTGATTTTTAATTCTTTTTCATTAGATAGTTGTATTGTTTCCCTAAGACCTGGAGTTTAGATATTTTTCATATTTCATTACCTTGTCCATTTTACTTCCAGCAACAAAGATTTATAACAACAGACTTAACAAGTACTATTTTGCATATGAAAAAGAATTTAAACGTTTGGTGCTCTAAAACTGAAAGAAATTAAAGTTGCTGCATCATCTAATCTCTGATTGTCTTTGAATCCTTAGTTCTATAAATTATCCAGAGCCTTTTTTAGTTAACATTTTTAAAGAGGGGAATGCCAGTGCCCAATTGGTCTGGTTGAGTTTTTTTTTTTTTTCTCCTTTTTGTAAAGTTGTCTCTACTGAAATATAATGAAAACATGAAACACTTCTGCTCAGAATAAATGGGTTCATAATGTAATCTCCAATCTACAATTTAAGGAATTTGTATCCTTTCCCAGTACTCACTGCTGAATTCTTCCCCCGCTCTCAAACATTTTGAGCTTCTATTATTAAGACATTTAGGCTGGGCACAGTGGCTCATGCCTGTAATCCCAGCACTTTGGGAGGCTGAGACGGGCAGATCACAAGGTCAGGAGTTCAAGATCAGCCTGGCCAACATGGTGAAGCCCCATCTCTACTAAGTAAACATGAAAAATTCATCGGGCGTGGTGGTGCATGCTTGTAGTCCCAGCTACTCTGGAGGCTGAGGCAGGAGAATTCCTTGAACCTGGCAGGCGGAGGTTGCAGTGAGCCAAGATCACGCCACTGCACTGCAGCCTGGGTGACAAAGCAAGACTCTGTCTCAAAAAAAAAAAAAAAAAAAAGACATTTAAGGTTAAAAAAGCCAAAAGTAACAGATTTGCTTGAGTGTTGACAAAATTTTTTTTCTGAATTGTAAGCAATGTCTTACTTAGGGACAATTTATTATTTAATACTTTGAAAAACTTTATTTTCATTTGGGTCTTTCAGAGAATTACAATTAATATAAAGTGAAATGCCAGCAAAAAATTGGCACATCTGCATTCTTGCTAATAAATCATGAAATTATCATTTTCTGTTGTTATAAATGGATTTAGTAGTTATTCATTATAACAGGTTACTATATTTAAGGTATGTTTTTGTTTGTTTTTCTCTTTTTTAAACCAAAACCTCACCAAACATTATATTTTAATTGCAAATTGATTGTAACTCCTTTGATCTCCAATATGCAAAATAATATTTAAGCCAACTTTTTCTTTCCATAGATTATCAAAATATTTCATGATATTTCCCATTTGAAAATAAAGTCATTCCCAATTTTAAAATAAATGGTCTCAGTAAAGATATAGGATATTTTATTAGTAATTTACAATGAATTATAAAAATACACTACATGTTTTTATGAAATTAAGTGCCAAATAAATGGGGCAAATTATGTGAGGATCTCATAAACTTATATTGATTAGTAAGAGAAAAAAATGAAAACATCTACTCAGCATAAAGAAAATATATCTAAAGGAAAACCTTCCAAAGAATACTTTTAATATGTGGTAGCAACTGCCAATTCTTCACCAGAACCCATGTATTTCTCTTTCTTGTTCATATGGCTAGCTTACTATTTCTAATGCCTTCCCTTGAGATTAGGCATGGCCATGTGACTGAGTTCTAGCCAACTGAATACAACCAGAGATGATGTGTACCAATTTCTAGGAGGTTTTTTTTTTTTTTGAGACAGAGTCTTGCTCTTTTGCCCAGGCTGGGGTGCAGTGGCACAATCACAGCTCACTACAGCTTTGATGTCCCAAACTCAAGCAATCGTCCCACCTCAACCTCCCCAGTAGCTGGGACTACAGGTGCATGCCACCACACTTGGCTAATATTTTTATTTTTTGTAGAGACAGGGTCTCACTATGGTGCCCAGGCTGGTCCTGACCTCAGGGGCTCAAACTATCCACCTGCGTTGGCCTCCCAAAGTGTTGGGATTGCAGGTGTGAGCCACCACGCCCAGCCCGGGAGGCTTTTTAAGAATCAAATATGGCCAGGCATGGTGGCATATACCTGTAGCCCCAGTTACGTGGGAGGCTGAGGCAGGAGGATCATCTGAACCCAGGATATGGAGGTTGCAATGAGCCAAGATTGTGCCATTGCACTCCAGCCTAGGCAACAAAGGGCGTTCCTGTCTCAAACAAAAAAAAAAAAAAAGGAATCAAATATGCCTTTTCCGTGCATTCTTTCACTTTCCACTGGCTGGACACAGAGAAAACTGAAAGCTTTCAGGAATGGCAAAGCCCCAAGTTGGAGAGATTCTGGGTCACTGAGTCACCTCACAGAAAACAGACAACCAGGTATGTATACCTTGGAATGACAGCATAAATAAGGGAAAAAAAAAAAACTTCTATTATTCTTGAGCCATTACTTATTTTGGAGTACATTTGTTACTATAAACAACCGAAACTAAAAAACTATTGATACCTTCCAGTGGAGTTCTGTGAGAATGAAAACCTGAAATATTTTACATTAACTTAGCAGGCAGGCAGCGAGTGGTGAGGAGATAGATACAGCAGCTTGGAAACCTGTAGCCGTATTTTTGCAGTGGCAAAGCATGGATAAACCAGTTGCCTGTATAATGAAGGTGGTCAGTGCAACTACCAAAAGTGTAGTTCAGGGGAAATGGATGGAAAGAGCCAGAGTAGCGGTGCGTTTGAGATTTTCCTTGCTAAAATGTATTATGAGAAAGCAGTAAACTCAGGCAGGAGTTCCGTGGCTCTCACGGAGAGATTGAAGGGAATGGAAAAGAGCCCTGAGATTAACTGCCTTGGGGTTGGAAAAGTCTGCTGCTTCTGGATTCCCAAGCATTAAGATAGAAAATTGAAAAAAGTGTTGAATAGAAAAAGCCCATTGAGACTGCTCAACCAAACACAGGGACTCAACCTCATGGCAAATATCAGAATTGTTTTAGTGTTCCCTCCTGTTTCAGAGGAACTCCAGGCCAACTTTCATCCTCATGAAGCAAGCTATGAAAGTTGTGTGGCCTCCAAGAAGGAAACAGTTCTCAATATCTGCTTCAAATGAAACCATAGCATGTAACAGTCTTCGGACTCCTCAGAAGTCAGAGCAGGGGATCACTGAGAATAATGAACAACAGAGTTCCTCTTAGAAAATAGATAGAGCCTAACAAAAAACTGCCCCTAGGCCAGGCGTGGCAGCTCACGCCTATAATCCCAACACTTTGGGAGGGTGGGGCAGAGGGATGCCAGGAGTTAGAGACTAGCCTGGCCAACAAAGGGAGACCCAATCTCTACCAATAAATAAATAAATAAGTCGGGCGTGGTGGCACACGCCTATAGTCCCAGCTACTCAGGAGGTTGAGGTGGGAGGATCATTTGAACCCAGGAGCTCGAAGCTGCAGTGAGCTATGCTCATATCACTGCACTCTTGCCCTCCGGCCTGGTTGACAGAGCAAGACCCTGTCTCTAAAAAAAACAGGAAACAGAAATAAACATTTAAAAACTGCCTCTGCTGAGAGAATTGGGGGCCGGGGTTTCACTGCTGTGAATCAATGACTGCTATGTTTCTCATTCTTCCCTTTTTCAAATGGGAATTTTTAATGGCAGTTATCTTCTTCCTGCTCTGCATTATGTGTTTAGTGGAAGTTGGAGGGGCAGATATCTTTAAATTCCCAGGTCATTGGACTTGATGGAAAGGAGAGTGTATCACCAGAGATAGAGGACTTGGAGAAGACTGCAATAACTGGATGGGACTTTAGGTGGTCTTCTTTAGGGAGAAAGTAAGCTATTTAACTAAACCTTTGTTCTCTTCCTGGACACATGCTAGACTACATTTCCCAGCCTCTCTTGCAAGTATCTGTGGTTATGGGACTGAGTCCTAGCCAACTGGAATGTGAGTGGAAGTGGTATGTACCATTTCTAGGCCCAGTGCCTCCATGGTCTCTCTCCCCATGCATTAGCTGGTTACAGAAGATGGCTAATATACTAAGGGATGGTGAAGCCACAGATGAAAGGAGCCTGGGTCCTTGATTCACTGCTTGGAGGTCATCACCCATCAACCAGTAATATCTTCAGAGTGTTACATGAGAAAGAAAAACTTCCACTGTGTATTTGAGCTGTTATTCATTTGGGGTCTATTTTATCCCTGCAGCACTAGCATACACTGATAAGTAAACTCACAGTAACTGAGGAAAATGCTAGATAGCACTGTAGCAGAAAAACAGAAGTTCCAAACAATATTTGGAAAGGCAAGGTCTAACACCTAATTGTTGGGGGCAAAAATCAAAGAGTAAGATAAGTCTCCAGAACACTGCCTGCCAGCAGTACTGGAAGGAGTTATTTTAGGAATGGATTGTAAGGCTTTTGGAGAGATTCAAAATGCCTAACTCTCCAACTTCATCAAACTACAAGAAATGAGTTTAACTGTGACCCAAGGGATGAAATGAAGTGATAGGTAGAAAGCCAGAGGAACAACTAAAACCTGAGCATCAAACCTACAGACATAACTGAAGCAATAAGAATGTTGGAGGAACACATTTGTAGGGTGAAGAGAGAAAGAACCCAAGCAGTGACCAGAGTTAAGGCAAGGACACCAGAAATGTCATGAGGGGCAAATGAAAACCATATTGTCAAATCCCTTGAATCCAGACTAGAGACTTGAATAGTTAACCCCATAAGGTTTAGAGTAGAAGAGTAATTTTAAGAAGGCCAGTTTAATAGGGGTAAGAATCAGAAAGAGATCCATTGGAAGCTTTTTTTTTTTTTTAAGATGAGGTCTCACTCTGTCGCCAGGCTGGAGTGCAGTGGCGCAATCTCAGTGCAACCTCTGCCTCGTGGGTTCAAGTGATTCTCCTGCCTCAGCCTCCCAAGTAGCTGGGGTGACAGGTGCCCGCCACCACGCCTGGCTAATTTTTGTATTTTTAGTAGAGACGGGGTTTCAGCACGTTGGCCAGGCTGGTCTCAAACTCCTGACCTCAGGTGATCCACCTGCCTCAGCTTCCCAAAGTGCTAAGATTATGGGTGTAAGCCACCGCACCTGGCCGGAAGCTATTTTTTTAAAATCAGATGTTTAAAATCATAGGTGATTAGATATAAGGTAATACTAGTAACCTAGATCATGTGAATAGAGAATTTTTTTTCTTTAATGAGATGAGTGAGAGAGACATTGAAAAGGAAGCATTCTGAGAATTGATGACCAATTCAGTGAGGAGTCATGCAAAGCACTGGAATGACCAAGTCACAGGAATCAAGAGCTGACATCCTCTCATTAGAATATACATTCCCCAATGGCAGAAACTTTTCACAACTGTGTGCCCCGTGCCTGAACAGTATCTAGGGCATAAAATGAATGAATATTAATGAATCTTTATTTCTGATGGAGTTTGGGACATTGGGAAGTTTGAGGGGGCTTGAGAGTTTTTTTTGGGGGGGTGTCTTTTTAGGCAGCTATTTGTTTTAATTGAATAGAATCAGCCAAGAATAGATTATATTTAATGTGCATTATTTGCCAAAGCAATAAAAATATACAAATACACTAGAGAAATATAGTCAATAATACCTGAAATGAAAAGAATACTTGTTCAACAAAAAGAAGTTGATTTATGAAACCCCATTTCCTCTGTGATTTCTGGCTCATTAATTGATTTTTAAAAAAACCTCTATTTCTGACATTGCTATAACTGTTAATAGGGAAACAATACTAAGCTGACACCAAGCTTTTTTTTTCAATAAACTTCATTTTAGAACAGTGGTAGATTTACAGAAAAATTCAGATGATACTACAGAGAGTTCCCATACACCATGCACCCAGATCCCCCTATTAATAACATCTTACACTGGTACATTTTTTACAACTAATATCCAATTTGCTTCATTATAATTAAATGAGATCCCTGGTTTAATCAGATTTTCTTAGTCCTCTCTCCTTGCTTATCTAATGCCCTATTGCTGTTCCAGGATCCTGTTTAGGATCTCACACTGCGTTTATTTATATGTCTCCTTAGGCTTCTCGTGACTATGACAGTTTCTCAAACACTCCTTGTTTTTGACGACCTTGACAGTTTTGAGGAGGACTGGACAGGTATTTTGTAGACTGTCCCTTAACTGGGATTTCTCTGATGTTTTTGGTTTACAAACCTATTTTCCCATCTGGAAATATTACTCTGCTCAGCATGGAGTTATGAGTTTTAAATGGGTTGACCGAGGCAAGTTATCCAACACTTAATAAGTGTTCATGTAATTTTATTTTCATCTTTTCATGATTAATGAAAGGACACTCATTATCTTTGGCATAAACAGTCACTTCATATGCTGGGGGGGCATTATTAAATCAACCATCTTTTTTCTAAATAATATTAATACCTTTAATACATTTTATTTTCCAGATTTCCTATTCTCTAGATCCTTTCTAACTAGCTTGACATCCCTTAATCCATGAAATCTGAGCCTCTATTCACTTATTTATCAAGGGTTCAAACACAATAAGGGCTTACAATATGGTTTTACATTTTATACCACTTATCTTACTTTTTATTTTTTAGTCACGAAACAAGTATAAAGATTCTATTTTAATTATTTATAAACTGTCAAACAAAACTTATTCACCCTGTATTACTTTGATAATTATTTCTAACCACTGGGTAATATTTTGCTACAGTAGCTCTTAAACTGTACAATACAGATGATTTTTGTTCACCCAAGATAGTTTCAGTCTTTATAGGATGTTACTATATGTTGCGTACCATACATGCACATAGATATCCAGAGATTTTGAAAGCAAGAAAAAATATGTTAAACTTCAGTGAAGATATTTTTTAAATGAGTCATAAACAGTATCCTATAATCTTTATTATGAATGTCAATTTTTTTCAAGCTTACAGGTAA
Source organism: Gorilla gorilla gorilla (assembly GCF_029281585.2). Lineage (NCBI taxonomy): Eukaryota > Metazoa > Chordata > Mammalia > Primates > Hominidae > Gorilla > Gorilla gorilla. The sequence goes on along the minus strand of NC_073224.2, from coordinate 46,604,376 downwards.
TTGGATTTCAAATTAAATTGTGTTTGTGTGTGAGTAAAATCTTTCTAGAAATCTTCATACTTTTCAGAGGATTTTAAACATTTATACTATCAGTTTTGTGATTTTTAAAAATTTGCCTCTTCTGTAAGAGTAAAATATTAAACAAAACCACTGTTGCTCGGGCTTGAATTTACTTAGCAAATAGTTTTCAATGCCTACTATGTGTTAGAGACTGTATTTGGCTTAGGGCTATAAATACAAATGAGATATAGTTTTTTCCCAAATGAAGCATGTGATCTGGTAGAGGAAGACAGACCTGAAAACAAAACAAGGCCAAAAAAATTGTAAATATTCAATGATATAAGTTCGCAAATGGTCCAAGGGCTCACAAATGTCATGGGGTTGGTTCTTCTTGGGGTAGGGGGTTGCATCAAAAAGGATTCAACAAGAATTTAATACCTGAATACAGTGTAGAAAAACGAGTACTGTACATATTTTCTAGGGAACTGGGATGAGGGAAATAGCACATGAACACAGGAATGGAGATACAAGGCCAAGTGCTTCTTGATGAGTACTGCAAGTCATTAGTCATGGCTGGAGCATAGTATGTGAGGACAGTAGGGTGAAAGATAATGCTGTAGACACAGGCAGAGAACAGAGCAGAGGGGACTTTGTTTGCCTTGCAAAAAATCTCACATTTATCAGTAGACAAGAGAGAACCCCTGAAGAGTTTTAAGCCAGACAGTAACATGATGAGATTTTAATTTTATTAAGACCATTCTTGCAGCAATTTCGAAGATAGATTGGAGCAAAAGGAAAAAGTGGAAGCAGTTGGCCTATAAAGAGGCCATTGCAGTCATCTAGGTGAGAAATGTTTGAGGGCTCAAACTAAGGTAGTCGCAGAGGGAATGTAGAAAAGGAGAAAGAAAAAATACTCAAGGAGGCCGGGCGCAGTGGCTTATGCCTGTAATCCCAGCACTTAGGGAAGGCCAAGGCAGGCAGATCACTTGAGGTCAGGAGTTCGAGACCAGCTTGGCCAACATAGTGAAACCCTGTCTCTACTAAAAATACAAAGATTAGCCAGGCGTGGTGGCTTACGCCTGTAGTCCCAGCTACTCAGGAGGCCAGGGCAGGAGAATTGCTTGAACCCAGGAGGCAGAGGCTGTAGTGAGCTGAGATCGAGCCATTGCACTCCAGCCTGTGCCACAGAACAAGATTCTATCTCAGAAAAAAAAAAAAAAATACTCAAGAAGACTAAACAGGCCTTGATGACTGACTAGTTGTGGAGGATTAGAGAAAGGGAGATGTCTAGGAAGATGCTGTTTCTGGCTTGGCCAGTGGCATAGAGGATGTTGCTGTCTACTAAGAGAGGAAGAATAGGGTGAGTTTCTCTGAAGGAAGAGATACTGATTCAGTTTCCCTGTGGTGATATCCCAAAGATTTCTAATAGGTCGTTGCATATGCAGGTCCAAAGCTCAGAAGAAAAACCTGAATGAAAGGTATGGATTTAGAATTTATCAAATTTCAAATCGGTTGGAGTCTAGATAAATGGGATTTGTTATATGCTGATGGCATATAGTTTAACCAATATATGTTACATAGATGAACATTTAAAAAATCATTTCAGGTCATACTAAACCCAATGAGAAGATGGCATAGCAGACTCCAGCACTCCTACCACTCATTAACAAGGACTATTATAAAATAATTAGAAGAGATTTCAAATAAATAAATAAATAGAATGTAAAGAGCCACCATAATGAATGTTATACTTACTCTAGTTGCTGTTTAATCATTATGAAACAGCAATTTAATCATTATTGGGAACTAGTTCTTTTTCTTTCTTTGTTTTTTGTTTGTTTTTGTTTTTGTAACTAGTTTCTACCACTGATGTTTCACGAATGTTAGATGGACAGTAACTACTAAATAAATAATGAAAATTTGGTCCGGCGCAGTGGCTCACGCCTGTAATCCCAACACTTTGGGAGGCCAAGGCAGGTGGATCACAAGGTCAGGAGATTAAGACCATCCTGGCTAACACGGTGAAACCCCAGCTCTACTAAAAATACAAAACATTAGCCGGGCATGGTGGCGGGTGCCTGTAGTCCCAGCTACTCGGGAGGCTGAGGCAGGAGAATGGCGGGAACCCGGGAGGCGGAGCTTGCAGTGAGCCGAGATCACGCCGCTGCACTGCAGCCTGGGTGACAGAGTGAGACTCCGTCTCAAAAAAAAAAAAAAAGAAAGAAAAAAATTTATGCGCTACTTAAAGTAAAAGCTTGAACCATATCAAACAATAAAACTGATTTTAGAAACAAATATTTATACATTGCATTGAGTGTTGTACTTTGGTGGTCTTAAAACATGGTATGCTATTCATCTATTTAAACAATACTGCCTAATTCAAAACATTTTGGAAACATATTATTTTGGTATTATTTTCAGAGCCCATCTAGCAGTCATGTAAGAAAAACATCCCAATGATTTATAGTCAAAACTCATTTTTGACAAAAATCAGTACTTTTTTCTCTTTAAACTTTTTATTATGGGAAATTTAAAACATCTACAAGATAAACAGAATAGAATAATGAACTTTCATGTACTACTCACCGAACTTGAGTAGTTAACTAACATTTTGTCATTCTTGTATGATCTATAGCTTCATGTACTCTCCATCCCCACTTAATTTTTATTACTTTTAAAAAGTTTTAAGGTAAACTTTTTTAATATACTCTTATATACCTTATGTTGAAATGCACAAATGTTACCTGCACAATATTGACAAACAGATGCACCTTTGTGAGCCACACCTCTATTATAGACCATTTTCGTCTACCAAGAACGTTTCCTTACATTATTTCTTAGTCATTTGCACCCAAGGCAATCATGGGTCCATGTATTCATTTAGATTAACTTTGCTTATTCTAGAACTTCAAATAAATGGAAACATACCATGTGTACTCTTTGTTCCCAGCTTCTTTTGCTAAGCTTAGGATCTTTAGATTCATCCATGTTGTTGCATTTACCAATACTTCATTCCTTTATATGACTGAGTTTCATTGTATGTATATATCACAATTTGTTTTCCATTCTCCTTGTCCCAGTTTTCTATTGCTGCACCACAAAGCATCCCAAACGAACTGGCTTTGAAAAAGTGACAATCACATATCTCGCTCATGAATCAGCACTTTGTGTATGGCATAGCAGGGGCAGCTTTTCTCTGTTCTGCATGGCATCCCCAGGGTGGCACAAAGGCTGAAGGTGACTTGATGGTCAGAGGCAGGAATCATCCAAAGACTCACTCATGTACCTGGTGGTTGATGCTGGCTGTCAGCTGGAACCTTAGCTGGAGCCTATGCACATGGCTGCTTGGATACCTCACAGTCTGAAGCTGGGCCCCAAGAATAAGATCTCAAGAGAGCAAGGCAATTGTAGGTGGCATTTTTATGACCTATCTTCAGAAGTCACAAAGCATTACTTTCTTCATAATCTGTTGGCCAACACAGTCACAGAGTTCTATCCAGGTTCAGAGGAATAGAGCAGAGACTCCATGACTCCGTGAGAGGGGTGTCAATGTCACATTCTAAGAACACACGGGATAACACATGGTGGCTGTCTTTGGATAATGCTGTCTGCCATAGTCTCCCTTCTGGCCACAAGAGTTCACATCTCTCCCACATACAAAATACACTCAACTCTCTCTTCCAAGAGCCCTAAGTCTCTTACCATTATGGTAATAACACACAGTCCAGGATCTCCTCATGTCATTTAGGTCTGAGTATGGATGAGACTCCGTGGGAGCAGCTCCTGCATTCAGTTCCTTCAGTAGCATTCTGAAGAGTTGTGAACCAGAGAGAAGTTACATGCTTGACACACACCCAACAGACAACAAGAGAACAGGCAGAGGATAACCACTGTAAACCCTACTGCTCAAAAAGATGTCCACTCCTTGGGATTTCTTCCTTTTGATAAAACGTAGCTCATGTTTGCAACTAATGCATTTTATCAGACTACTCTCTGCTGCAGAAGTTTGGGGATCCAATGAATTCTTTTATTTTTGTACTGTCTTCGTTCCTTTCAGTCCAGGCAATCTACTTTTTCTTTTCTTTAAACCTTGTGAGCTTTGTGTGTATTAATTTCCAATCCACCCTATTAGAGAAAAGCCATACCCACAAATCTCTTTAAGAGAAGTCCTACTCTACCTAGAGATATCTATGAGACTGCTATGGGACAACTCTTTCAAGATCTTTAGACGCACCATTTTTTAGCAGGGAAGACCTGTGAGGCATTTCCTTAAGATCCTTAGAAGAACTTCTGTCTATCTGAAAAGGCATATAAAATACCACCTTATGGCTAGGTACAGTGGCGCATGCCTGTAATCCCAGTACTTTGGGAGGCCAAGACAGGAGGATGGCTTGAGCCCAGGAGTTCAAGACCAGCCTTGGCAACAGTGAGACCCCATCTCTACCAAAAAAAAAAAAAAAATTAATTAGCTGGTCCTGGTGACATGTGCCTATAGTCTCAGCTACTTCCTTGAGCCTGGGAGGCCGAGGCTACAGTGAACCATGGTTGTACCACTGCACTCCAGCCTGGGCAACAGAGTGAGACCCTATCTCAAAAAAAAACATTTTTTTTAACACCACTTGAAGTCTTTCTGAGTTCTTAACAAAAGGATTTCCAGTCATGCCCTTGGCTTTATATGTAGACATATTTCTGCAACACTATTGATTGGCTGTAAGCCATTTCTTAATTCAAGCATCATTTACCATCTGGAGAGGCGGGAAATGAGAAAACATGTAATTTTCGTACCCAGCAAGTCCTGGCTCCTTATATTTAACTGTTCTTTCTCTTATCTCTTTTCTAATGCATTGCCAGTGAGAAGTCAGGTGACATTTTCAATATTCTACCTACAAATCTTCTTAACTAGATTATTGTCTGCATTCGGGACATTTCCTATTTTCCATATTACTGCAGGTGACTTTAGGGACAATTCTCCACCACTATAAAATGAAGGTCTTTTTCCCTGCAGCTTCCAATAACATTTTCCTTACTTTCTCTTCGGTCCTCACTGACAGCCTCCTCAAGGTCCTTTAAGCCCCTGCTAACACTTTATCTCCTCAAGGCCCTTCCAGCTTTGCCTACTATCCAGTCCCAAAGCCAATGCCACATGTTTTAGGTTTTTTTTTTTGGCAGCATCCCATCTCCAGGTACCAAAATCTGTTCCAATTGTCTATTTCTGAGTGGCAAATCTTCCCACACTTAGTGGCTTAAAAAACCAACAGTCATTTATTTTACTCACAAATCTGCAATTAGGCAGAGCTTGACAGAGACACTTCATCTCTGCTCAATGCAGCATCAACTGAAATAATTCACAGGCTGGAAATGACTCCACAGATAGGCTTTGACGTCATCTGAAGGCTCACTTACCTGTCTGGGGGTCAACAAAGGTTGTCATCTGGGACACCGAGGCATGAACTCTCCTGGTTAGTTTCCTTGCAGCACAGTGGCTAGATTTCAGGAACAAGCATCCCAAGAGAATAAGACAGAAGTGTGTGGCATCTGTACGACCCAGCCTCGTTAAGTCTCAAAGTGACGCTTCCTCCATTCTTGGTCGATTGACACAGTCACAAAGATCTGCCTAAGCACAAGTAGAGGGAATATAGATGTGATATAAGGTGGTGGCCATCTTAGAGAAATGAAATCTGCCATAGTCGTGTTGCTATTACTTAGTTTTAACCTGTATCTTATTTATAAGTCTAGGATATTTTTATATTTCTGATGATCAAACCCATTTTTAAGGTGCCAGGATTGAGATATTGAGAATGCATGGAAGCTTTCAATTCCAAAAGAGTTTTTAAAATATTTTCAACAAAACCATCATCATTGCAAGTACTGTTTGAATCTATATGCAATTCTAATTATCAGCCCTTTATCACAGATTATTTATACATGTAGTTGAATGCATTGTCTACTCTGAATGTAAACTACAATGATTAGATTATCACTATCAAGGAGAATTAAATTTGGCTGGCAAGAGATAGACTAATTTCCCAAGCTCTTCAACACCTGACAACAATCTTATAAAACATTATGAGACCTTTGGTATCGTTAATTATTAGCATGCCTGATTCTTATTTTCCCACTAGCACATTTCTGTGAAGAAAATTAACTCCTATATATTTTTTGTGAATATAACCCAAGAGCATATAACAGTCTAATTGTATGCCTAATTATTTCAAGTTGTCTTTTAAAAGTTGGTCCTAAGGATCTCTTTTGCTAAACCCTGTATCCAAAGGAGACCAGAATTGACACAGACTTTTAAGAAAACCCCTAGGCCACGTGCGGTAGCTCATACCTGTAATCCCAGCACTTTGGGAGGCCGAGGCAGGCAGATCACTTGAACTCAGGAGTTCAAGACCAACCTGGGAAACATGGGAAAACCCCATCTCTACCAAAAATACAAAAATTAGCCGGGCATGATGGTGCGTGCCTGTAGTCCCAGCTACTCAGGAGGCTGAGATGGGAGGATCACTGGAGCCCAGGAAGTTGAGCCTGCAGTGATCCTGGATCACACCACTATACTCCAGCCTGGGTGACATAGTGAGATCCTGTCTCAAAAAAACAAACAAACAACGAAACCTCCTGAGAAATATTTAATATATAATCTTCCCTGCTATATTTGAGACACCCAATTGTATCAGGAATATTCCATAGATATGGAAAGATGTTTCTTTTGAAACGTTCTAACTATAAATAAACTATCAATTACTGAGTATATACATTCTTGTCACAGCACTAACTGCCCCCCCCACCCCCCGCCATTTATGGGGGAAAGGCAAAAAAAAAATTATATACATATAAAGTCAGTCATAATCATTTAATGTCATGGGTTGGGATCAACTGGAAGAGAATAATCTCATTTGCTAAGAGTGCATGGCACACTGGCTATAGAAGAAAAATGAGCATAGAGAGGTAAATGCCAAGGCAGCTTACAGATATTCTGGAGCACTGTACTCAGCCTGAATTGGGCTTTTGATTTCAATGTAAGAGAAGGAGAGTGAGTCACTAAAAAACTTCCCACTCAAAGGTGATTTGTAAGTAATGAGTTATGTATTAGTGATAAATTAGCAGGTTTTACTTAGATGTCTCTTTACATGCTTACTGTACAGGTATAACATTTTAAATCATGTCAGTAACACAGGTTCAACTTTTAAAATAGATATTGAAAGAAAAAATTGCACAATTGCATGTCAAATAAACGTGCCTAGAATGAGCCTTCAGCTGGGACCATGTGGCTATTATCAGGGCTTCACCGCCATCCAGTGTCAGTCTACCCCAATTACAGAAGGAAGGAAACAATATTTTGAATACTGCATTTGCAAATATAATCATAGAAAGGTTCATAGATACTTTTTTTTAGAAAATAGTTTATGATTTTAAAGAAAAAAATGACAGAAGAATTTTTTCTTATTTATATCACGTGAGGCATCCTCAGCCTCCCCTCCTAGCTTTATCTTGGGTTTTGTTTGTTTGTTTTTCGTTTTTGAAATAGAGTCTCATTCTTTCGCCAAGGCTGGAGTGCAGTGCCACAATCTCGGCTCACTGCTACCTCTGCCTCCTGGGTTCAAGCGATTCTTTTGCCTCAGCCTCCCAAGTAGCTGGGATTACAGGCGTGGGCCACCACGCCTGGCTAATTTTTGTATTTTTAGTGGAGACAGGGTTTTGCCATGTTGCCCAGGCTGGTCTCGAACTCCTGACCTCAGGTGATCCACCCACCTCAGCCTCCCAAAGTGCTGGGATTACAGGCGTGATCCACCACTCCTGGCCTTCCCTCCTAGCTTTAAACATTAACCTATTCTTCAAAGTCAAATGATCTTCTCTTGTCATTGAACTTTCCTTGACTCTATTTTGTTACTGGGATCATTTTCTAGTTAAGAAACTTTCTTTCACAGTGTATAAATTATCAGTAGTCCATAGGAAATCTTAAAAGGTGAAAATGGACTTGATTATTCATGTTATTCAAAGATTTTAGTCTTTTTTCTTGGAATCCATGAATGGATGGCCATCTGGCCTTCTAGTTCCCACTACAAACACAATCACTTTTTTCCCAGTAAAGTCATTGCTGATTCCCTCTTGATTTTGATTTTGTTCTAAATGGGTCTTTCTTTGACAACCACAGAGTGAAATGTCTTGAAGGGGAAATTGCTCCATATGGTAGTATTGAAATAAAATTCCTGCCAAATTGGATTGATTGGAGGAGCTCTGGATGCAGCAATATTAATATTAAGTGAAAAATGCATATTTCATAAAAACCTTTGGGTGAAATAATACACGAATCACAGAGATATATTTCAAGATGTCAAATGGGAGTTCATGGTATGAAAATAAAATACTAACTAAAGTAATGCCAGGTGCAATAGAAATGAGAGAAATGTACCTAGATCTTGAGGTACAGAAAAGACAAAACTATCATTTGGATAAAACAGGGTTTTTAGTCTTTTTCTTGAAACCCATTAGTGGATAGTCATTGCCTTCTCATTGCCACTATACACATGCTTTGTTCCCAATAAAGCTATTTCTGATTCTGTCTTTGAATTTGATTTTGTTGTTGACAGAAACAGAGTGAAATGTCTCAAATAGCATTTGGGAGGTTAGGGGGTGAATGGAGAGAAAGGAAAAGGACTCATGCTTCCCTGTTCTCATATTGGTGGTTCTCAAACTTTGAAATGTTTAGGAATTATCTGGGGAGGGAAGCATAGTACAAATACGAATTTTTCAGGCCTTATCCTCACAGATGCATTCTAAGGCACCCCAAATACCAATTAGATTTACCCCTATGGCCCACTGAGTAACTCAAGACTGGATATATGTATCAGTTTTTCTCAACATTGCAGAAATACCCTTCCTGGTTCCTCCCTCTGAAAATGCCACTCTACATGTTTCTTCTGAAATAGCCTACGCTTGTGGCCAAATACTGATGTCATGTAGAAACTTAAGGTGCAGAATCTAACTCTCAAACATCTTCAGGCTTTGAATGAATGTGTGGCCCTGGAGGTCTAAAAACTGTTATGTTGGCTGAGCGCAGTGGCTCATGCCTGTAATCCCAGCACTTTGGGAGGAGAATTCCTCTTGATCTGAAGACCATGAAATGAAGACGCAAGTTATCTTCCTTGTCTATAAACCCAATATCCAGTAGTGACACAGGGATAGGGTAACTGCAATCAACACAGCCATTCAAAAAAGGGGAGGACAGAATCAAAGGTTCATAGCAGCCACTAGTCTGTAATATTTATGAAACCCAACCAGACCTATATCAATAGTTCCTTTGCTCTGAAGCCATTTCCTACTTTGATAATATTTTTCGAAAGAGATGGGGCTGGTGACTTTTATTTTCAAATGAATAAGTTCTTCCTTCTTAATATATCCTATAAATTCTCAAAAAGTGAACAGTTCCATCTTTAATTTTTTCTCACTTCTCATATTTTACTGTATAAATAATAAAATTATTAGAAAAAGCCAAGTAGCACTTTCAGCATTCTGCCTGAAAATCTATTTAGCAAGATCCTCAAGATCTTTCTTTACCTCATTACTCCAAGCAACAGTTTGGCTAACTGTTCTGCTGGGACATATCTCACATGGCTGTCAGGCCTCTGAGCCCAAGCTAAGCCATCATATCCCCTGTGACCTGCACATGTACATCCAGATGGCCTGAAGCAATGGAAGATCCACAAAAGATGTGAAAATAGCCTTAACTGATGACATTCTACCATTGTGATTTGTTCGTGTCCCACCCTAACTGATACATATATTCTCCCCCGCCCTTAAGAAGGTAATTTGTAATATTCTCCCCCCACTTAAGAAGGTACTTTGTAATATTCTCCCCCCCCCTCCACCCTTAAGAAGGTACTTTGTAATATTCTTCCCTGCTCTTAAGAATGTACTTATCCCAAACCTATAAGAACTAATGATAATCCCACCACCCTTTGCTGACTCTCTTTTCGGACTCAGCCTGCCTGCACCCAGGTGAAATAAATAGCCTTATTGCTCACACAAAGCCTGTTTGGTGGTCTCTTCACACGGACACGCGTGACATTTGGTGCTGAAGACCTGGGTCAGAGGGACTCCTTCGGGAGACATGTCCCCGGTCCTCACCCTCACTCTGTGAAGACATCCACCTATGACCTCGGGTCCTCAGACCAACCAGCCCAAGGAACATCTCACCAATTTCTAATCGGGTAAGCGGTCTTTTCACTCTCTTCTCCAGCCTCTCTCACTACCCTTCAATCTCCCTGTCCTTCCAATTCCAGTTATTTCCTCTGTAGTAGAGACAAAGGAGACACATTTTATCCGTGGACCTAAAACTCTGGCACTGGTCACAGACTCGGGAAGACAGTCTTCCCTTGGTGTTTAATCACTGTGGGGATGCCTGCCTGATTATTCACCCACATTCCATTGGTGTCTGATCACCGCAGGGACGCCTGCCTTGGTCATTCACCCACATTCCCCTGGTGGCAAGTCAATTGTTGGGATGCCTTCTTTGGCTGCTCACCCACATTGCAGCCCAGGGCTGCTCCCCACCCCCCTTCTCCGTGTCTCTACCCTTCTCTTTAAGCTTGCCTCCTTCACTATGGGCAACCTTCCACCCTCCATTCCTCCTTCAAAACCTCTTCAACTCACACCTGACCTAAAACCTAAATGTGTTATTTTCTTCTGCAATACTGCTTGGCCCCAGTACAAACTCGACAGTAGTTCCGAGTGGCCACAGAATGGCACTTTCGATTTGTCTATTCTACAAGACCTAGATAATTTTTGTCAAAAAAATGGGCAAACGGTCTGAGGTGCCTGACGTCCAGGCATTGTTTTACACATCGGTCCCTTCCTAATCTTTGCTCCCAATGCGACTCATCCCAAATCTTTCTTCTTTCTTTCCTGTCTGTTCCTTCAGTCTCCACCCCAAGCTCTGAGTCCTTTGAATCCTCCTTTTCTATGAACCCATCTGACCTCTCCCCTCCTCCCCAGGCTGCTCCTCGCCAGGCCAAGCCAGGTCCCAATTTTTCCTCAGCCTCTGCTCCCCCACCCTATAATCCTTCTATCACCTCCCCTCCTCACACCCAGTCTGGGGTACTGTTTTGTTCCATGACTAGCCCTCCCCCACCTGCCCAACAATTTCCTCTTAAAGAGGTGGCTGGAGCTAAAGGCATAGTCAAGGTTAATGCTCCTTTTTCTTTAGCTGACCTCTTCCAAATCAGTTAGCATTTAGGCTCTTTTTCATTAAATATAAAAACCCAGCCCATTTCATGGCCCGTTTAGCAACAACCCTTAGATGCTTTACCGCCCTAGGCCCAGAGGGGCCAGAAGGTTGTCTTATTCTCAATATGCATTTTATTACCCAACCTGCTCCCGACATTAAAAAAAAAGCTCCAAAAATTAGATTCCACCCTCAAACCCCACAACAGGACTTAATTAACCTCGCCTCAAGGTGTACAATAATAGAGTAGAGGCAGCCAAGTAGCAATGTATTTCTGAGTTGCAATTCCTTGCCTCCACTGTGACACAAACCCCAGCCACATCTCCAGCACACAAGAACTTCAAAATGCCTAAGCTGCAGCAGTCAAGCATTCTTTCAGAACCTCCTCCATCAGAATCTTGCTTCAAGTGCCAGAAATCTGGCCACTGGGCCAAAGAATGCCCACAGCACAGGATTCCTCCTAAGCTGTGCCCTGTCTGTGTGGGCCTCCACTGGAGGTTGGACTGTCTGACTCACATCGCCACTGCTCCTAAAGCCCCTGGAGCCCCAATCCAGTGCTCATTGGCCGACTCCTTCCCAGATCTCCTCGGCTTAACAGCTGAAGACTGGCGCTGCCCAATCGCCTCAGAAGTCCCCTGGACCATCACGGACACCGAGCTTCGGGTAACTCTTACAGTGGAGGGTAAGTCCATACCCTGTTTAATCAATACGGGGGCTACCCACTCCACATTACCTTCTTTTCAAGGGCCTGTTTCCCTTGCCCCCATAACTGCTGTGAGTATTGACAGCCAAGCTTCAAAACCCCTTAAAACTCCCCGACTCTGGTGCCAACTTGGACAACATTCTTTTATGCACTCTTTTTTAGTTATCCCCACCTGCCCAGTTCCCTTATTAGGCCGAGACATTTTAACCAAATTATCTGCTTCCCTGATTATTCCTGGACTACAGCCACATCTCATTGCCACCCTTCTTCCCAACCCAAAGTCTTCTTTGCATCTTCCTCTCGTATCCCCTGACCTTAACCCACAAGTATGGGACACCTCCACTCCCTCTCTGGCAACTGATCACACACCCATTACTATCCCATTAATACCTAATCACCCTTATCCTGGTCAACACCAGTATCCCATCCCACAAAAAGCCTGTTATCACTCACCTGCTACAGCATGGGCTTCTAAAACCTATAAACTCTCCTTACAGTTCTCCCATTTTACCTGTTCAAAAACCAGACAAGTCATACATGCTAGTTCAGGATCTGTGCCTTATCAACCAAATTGTTTTTCCTATCCACCCTGTGGTGCCCAACCTGTATACTCTTTTCTACTCAATACCTTCCTCCACAACTCACTATTCCATTCTTGGTCTTAAAGATGCTTTTTTCACTATTCCCCCACACCCCTTGTCCCAACCTCTCTTTGCTTTTACCTGGACTGACCCTGACACCCATCAGTCCCAGCAGCTTGCCTGGGCTGTACTGCTGCAAGGCTTCATGGACAGCCCCCATTACTTCAGTCAAGCCCAAATTTCTTCCTCATCCATTACCTATATCAGCATAATTCTTCATGAAAACAAATGTGCTCTCCCTGCTGTTCATGACCGACTGATCTCTGAAACCCCAACCCCTTCTACAAAACAACAACTCCTTCTCTTCCTGGGCATGGTTGGGTACTTTCTCCTTTGGATACCTGGTTTTGCCATCCTAACAAAACTGTATATAAACTTACAAAAGGAAACCTAGCTGACCCCATAGATCCTAAATCCTTTCCCCACTCCTCTTTCCATTCCTTAAAAACAGCCCTAGAAGCTGCTCCCACACTAACTGTCCCTAACTCATCCCAACCCTTTTCATTACACACAGCCAAAGTACAGGGCTGTGTGGTCAAAATTCTTACTCAAGAGCCAGGACTGCACCCTGTAGCCTTTCTGTCCAAACAACTTGACCTTACTGTTTTAGGTTGGCCATCATGTCTCTGTGGGGTGGCCACCGCCACCCTAATACTTTTAGAGGCCCTTAAAATCAAAAACTAAGCTCAACTCACACTCTACAGTTCTCATAACTTCCAAAATCTATTTTCTTCCTCACACCTGACACATATACTTTCTGCTCCCTGGCTCTTTCAGCTGACTCACCCTTTGTTGAGTTTCCCACAGTTACCATTGTTCCTGACCCGGAATTCAATCCAGCCTCCCACATTATTCCTGATACCACACCTGACCCCCATGATTTTATCTCTCTGATACACCTGGCATTCACTCCATTTCCCCATATTTCCTTCTTTCCTGTTCCTCACCCTGATCACACCTGGTTTATTGATGGTAGTTCCACCAGGCCTAATTGCCACACACCAGCAAAGGCAGGCTGTGCTATAGTATCTTCCACATCTATCATTGAGGCTACCACTCTGCCCGACTCCGCTACCTCTCAGAAAGCTGAACTCATTGCCTTAACTCGAACCCTCACTCTTGCAAAGGAATTACGCATCAATATTTATACTGACTCTAAATATGCCTTCCATATCCTGCACCACCATGCTGTTATATGGGCTGAAAGAGGTTTCCTCACTATGCAAGGGTCCTCCATCATTAATGCCTCTTTAATAAAAACTCTTCTCAGGGCCGCTTTACTTCCAAAGGAAGGTGGAGTCATTCACTGCAAGGGCCACCAAAAGGCATCAGATCCCATTGCTCAGGGCAACGCTTATGCTGATAAGGTAGCTAAAGAAGCAGCTAGCATTCCAGCTTCTGTCCCTCATGGCCAGTTTTTCTCCTTCTCATTGGTCACTCCCACCTACTCTCCCATTGAAACTTCCACCTATCAATCTCTTCCCACACAAGGCAAATGGTTCTTGGACCAAGGAAAATATCTCCTTCCAGCCTCACAGGCCCATTCCATTCTATCATCATTTCATAACCTCTTCCATGTAGGTTACAAGCTGCTAGCCTGCCTCTTAGAACCTCTCATTTCCTTTCCATCATGGAAATCTATCCTCAAGGAAATCACTTCTCAGTGTTCCATCTGCTATTCTACTACTCCTCAGGGATTGTTCAGGCCCCCTCCCTTCCCTACACATCAAGCTTGGGGATTTTCACCTGCCCAGGACTGGCAAATTGGCTTTACTCACATGCCCTGGGTCAGGAAACTAAAATACCTCTTGGTCCAGGTAGACACTGTCACTGGATGGGTAGAGGCCTTTCCCATGGGGTCTGAGAAGGCCACCACGGTCATTTCTTCCCTTCTGTCAGACATAATTCCTCAGTTTGGCCTGCCCACCTCTACACAGTCTGATAACGGACCAGCTTTTATTAGTCAAATCACCCAAGCAGTTTCTCAGGCTCTTGGTATTCAGTGGAAACTTCATACTCCTTACCGTCCTCAATCTTCAGGAAAGGTAGAATGGACTTATGGTCTTTTAAAGACACACCTCACCAAGCTCAGCCTCCAACTTAAAAAGGGCTGGACAGTACTTTTACCTCTTGCCCTTCTCAGAATTAGAGCCTGTCCTCGAGGTCCTACAGGATACAGTCCATTTGAACTTCTATATGGACGCACTTTCTTGCTCAGCCCCAACCTCATCCCAGACACTAGCCCTCTAGGTGACTATCTTCCAGTCCTCCAGCAGGCTAGACAGGAAATTTTCCGGGCTGCTAAACTTCTCTTGCCTACTCCAGATTCCCAGCCATATGAAGACACCCTAGCTAGACGATCAGTTCTTGTTAAGAATCTGACCCCTCAAACTCTACAACCTCAATGGACCAGACCCTACTTAGTCATCTATAGTACCCCAACTGCTGTCCCCCTGCAGGACCCTCCCCATTGGGTTCACCATTCCAGAATAAAGCTGTGTCTGTTGGACAGCCAGCCTGATATCTCCTCTTCCTCCTGGAAGTCACAAGTACTTTCCTCTACTTCCCTTAAACTCACTCGCATTTCTGAAGAACAATAATAACCCTTATGAGCCTAATATATCCCTTCATTCCATTAGGTCTATCCATCCTTACCCTACTCTTTGGAACAGGGCTTTACGCAGTCACCCCCACTTGGACTGTGCCCCAAAAACTTGTCATCCCTACTATATTCTGTCTAATCATACTCCTATTCACCATTCTCAACTACACATAAATGACCTGCTCTTGTTTACACTGCCAGTTTACATTGTTTCTCCAAGCCATCACAGCTGATATCTCCTGGTGCTATCCCCAAACTGCCACTCTTGACTCCCTCTTGGAGTGGATAGATTATCTTTGCTGACAGGGCACTCTCCAATACTTCCACCCTGATGAGGTTCTATTCTTTACTTTTATACTCACTCTTATTCTCACTCCCATTCTTATGCCCCTCTCTACTTCTCCCTAATTACCTCCAGCATACTATCAATCTTACCCACTCTCTCCTCACTGCCCCCAATCCCTCTCTAGCAAAGAGTTGTTGGCTATGCATTTCCCTTTCTTCCTGCTCTTACACAGCCATCCCCGCTCTACAGGCCAGCTGGGCTACCTCTCCCATCTCCCTGCACCTCAGAACCTCCTTTAATAGCCCTCATCTTTACCAGCCTGAGGAATTTCTTTAGTTTCTAGACAAATTTGGTGAGAAGTCCCCAGACATTTCACACCAAAAAGCTGCCACACTTCTCTGCATCTACTTACGGCACTGTTCTCCTTATGTCAATTCCACCCCCCCATATTTGTACCCCTAACCACAGAAACAACTATCCCTGTTGCCTCCCCTTTATGCATCTCCCGACAACAGCCTACTGAAATCCCTTTAGGCAACCTTCCACTATCCAAATGTTCCTTTACTCTTTATCACCAGAAGCCAGCCACACACATTACCAAACGGATGGGAGCATTCCAGCTTCCCATTACTGATAAGCCCTCTATCATTACTGACAAACTAAAAAACATTGGCAGTCACTATTGTTTAGGAAGACACCTACCCTGCATCTCACTCCATCCTTGGCTACCCTCCCCCTGCTCATCTGAATCTCCTAGCCCCACCTCTTGCTTGCTTATACCCAGCCCCATGAATAACAGTGAAAGTTTACTTGTAGATGCTATGCGCTTTCTCATACACCAAGGAAAGAGAACCTCTCCCTCTACGCAGTTGCACCATCAATCCCCATTACAACCTCTAACGGCTGCTGCCCTTGCTGGATCTCTAGGATTTTGGGTGCAGGATTCCTCTTTCAGTACACCCTCTCACTTTTTCACTTTACATTTCCAGTTCTGCCTGACACAAGGTCTCTTCTTTTTATGTGGCTCTTCCACCTACATGTGCCTACCTGCCAACTGGACGGGCACAGGTACTGTAGTCTTCCTTGCCCTGAAAATCCAGTTTGCAGGTGGGAATGAACAACTGCCTGTCCCCCTCATGGCACCAACATGACAAAAAAGAGTCATCCCACTAATCCCTTTACTTGTGGGCCTAGGACTTTCTGCCTCCACTATTGCACTTGGAACTGGAATAGCAGGCATCTCAACCTCCGTCACAACATTCCACAGCCTCTCTAATGACTTCTCTGCTAGCATTACAGACATATCATAACAAACTTTATCTGTTCTCCAAGCCCAGGTTGACTCTTTAGCTGCAGTTGTCCTCCAGAACTGCTGAGTCCTCGATTTACTCACTGCTGAAAAAGGAGGATTCTGTATATTTTTAAATGAAGAGTGTTGTTTTTACCTAAATCAATCTGGCCTGGTATATGACAACATAAAAAAACTCATGGATAGAGCCCCAAAACTCACCAACCAAGCAAACAATAATGTTGAACCCCCTTGGACACTCTCTAATTGGACATCCTGGGTACTCCCAATTCTTAGTCCTTTAATACCTATTTTTCTCCTTCTCTTATTCAGACCTTGTGTCTTTCATTTAGTTTCTCAATTCACGCAAAACCACATTCAGGCCATCACCAATAATTCTATATGTCAAATGCCCCTTCTAACAACCCCACAATATCACCCCTTACCCAAAATCTTCCTTCAGCTTAATCTCTCCCACTCTAGGTTCCCACACCACACCTAATCCCACTCGAAGCAGCCCTGCAAAACATCGCCCATTATCTCTCCATACCACCCCACCCAAAATTTTCCCTGCCCCAACACTTCAACACTATTTTATGTTATTTTTCTTATTAATATAAGAAGACAGGAATGTCAGTCCTCTGAGCCCAAGCTAAGCCATCATATCTCCTGTGACCTGCACACATAAATCTAGATGGCCTGAAGCAATTGAAGATCCACAAAAGAAGTGAAAATAGCCTTAACTGATGACATTCCACCATTGTGATTTGTTCTTGTCCCACCCTAACTGATACATATATTCTCCCCCACCCTTAAGAAGGTACTTTGTAATATTCTTCCCCGCCCTTAAGAATGTACTTATCCCAAACCTATAAGAACTAATGACAATCCCACCACCCTTTGCTGACTCTCTTTTCGGACTCAGCCTGCCTGCACCCAGGTGAAATAAACAGCCCTGTTGCTCACACAAAGCCTGTTTGGTGGTCTCTTCACACAGACGCACATGACAATGCCCTTTCTTCCAGCCTCTGATTTCCTTACTGTCCTCTAAGGCGTCACTCATAAGGCCATTACAGATTTCACAAATAGTCTTCTTAAGGCCTAGTTTCCACCTGCTACCTAGTCCCCAAACCAATATCGTATGTTTTAAATTTTCTTAAGATTGCACCCCACTCTTGGCACCAAATTCTGTTCCAGTTATCTGCCCTGTGTAAATAACTACTCAAAACAACATTTTTTTTTCCCTCATAAATCCGTGGATCTGGAATTCAGGCATTGCACAATGGAGATGGTTCACCTCTGCCCCGCAATGTCTGGGGCCTCAACTGTTATGACTTGAATGGCTGGGTGCTAGAACAGGAAATGAGCTATATTGAGGTTTCCAATAGTATGGTCCTTATTGGGGGAACCCACCCCCAATATTTCAACATAGGTTCTTTCTATTTTCCATAAGTGTCAGCTGGCTGAGAAATAAAGATAAAGAGTACAAAGAGAGGAATTTTACAGCTGGGCTGCCAGGGGTGACATCACATATCAGTAGGACTGTGATGCCTGCCTGAGTCTCAGACCAGTGCAGTTTTATTAAGGGCTTCAAAAGGGGAGGGGGTGTAAAACAGGGAGTAGGTACAAAGATCACATGCTTCAAAGGCAAAAAGCAGAACAAAGATCACATGCTTCTGAGGGAAAAGGACAAAAGGCAAAACAGAACTACTGATAAGGGTCTATGTTCAGCTGCGCATGTATTGTCATGATAAACAACAGAAAACAGGGTTTGAGAGCAGACAACCGGTCTGACCACAAATGTACCAGGGTGGAGTTTTTCCCTACCCTAATAAGCCTGAGGGTACTGCAGGAGACCAGGGTGTATCTCAGTCCTTATCTCAACCGCGTTAGACAGACAATCCCAGAGCAGCCGTTTATAGACCTACCCCCAGGAATGCATTCCTTTCCCAGGGTATTAATATTAATATTCCTTGCTAGGAAAAGAATTTAGCAATATCTCTCTTACTTGCATGTCCATTTATAGGCTCTCTGCAAGAAGAAAAATATGGCTCTTTTTGCCCGACCCTGCAGGCCGTCAGACCTTATGGTTGTCTTCCCTTGTTCCCTAAAAATCGCTGTTACAGTCTGTTCTTTTTCAAGGTGCACTGATTTCATATTGTTCAAACACACATTTTACAATCAATTTGTACAATTAACACAATTACCACAGTGGTCCTGAGGTGACATACATTCTCAGCTTACAAAGATAACAGGATTAAGAGATTAAAGTAAAGACAGGCATAAGAAATTATATAAGTATTATTTGTGAACTGATAAATGTCCATGACATTTTCATAATTCATGTTCCCCTGCTACTGCTCCAGCTGGTCCCTCCATTCAGGGTCCCTGACTTCCTGCAACAGGTCTTCAAGGTAGTCAGACTTTAAATTGGTAGCTCAGGGCTCCAAGAATGAGTGTAACCAGGGGCCTGGGCAGAAGCTGCAAAACTTCTTATGATTTAGCTTCAGAAGTCCTAGACTGTCACTTCTGCCACATTCTGTTTGTCAGACAAGTTACCATAGCCAGCCCAGATTCAAACGGAGTAAAATTAGACTTCATCTCTTAATGAGAGAAGTAGCAAAGAATTTGCAACCATCTTTAATTGATCATAAAGGATATTGTAGATAGCAAGAATTGGTTTGCTCCACATCAATTTCAACTTAATTTTATTACTGCAGAGGTGAGAAAGTTTCTTTTAACCTAAAGCTTCTTTAACCTAAAGCTAAAAGCTGTATTTCCTCCACTGTCTTGCAGTTGGGTTTAGAGGTGTGAACCAAGTTTAGTAAGTGGAGAGACAAGGCGTGGGGCATCTCCTTTTCTGGTATACAACATTGCAGAGAGAGACAGAGGTTCTACAGTTTGCATCTGAAATAGCAGTATGCTATTTAGTGCTATGCAGTGGTGGGCAGAATTCTAAGATGACCTCTAAGATCTCATTTCCCTGGTGTACACACCGTATCCCAGTTATTGAATAAGACACTAATCTAGGTGCTGCTGTGAAGCGTGTTGCAGAAGTAATTGAAGTCCTTCTTCAGTTGCCTTTAAGTTATGGATATTATCCTGTGTAAGCCTGACATGATAATCAGGTGAGTCCCTAAGAGAAGTCAGAGAGACACTCTCCTGCTGACCTTGAAGGAACAAACTGCCTTGTTGTGGCAGGGAATGGCAGGAAGCCTCTAGAGCTGAGAACAGCTCAGGTTGACAGCCAGCAATCAAGCAGGAGCCTCAACCCTACAACTGCAAGGAGCTGAACTCTGCCAACAGCCAGGGAGCTTGGAAGAGGACCTCGAGCCACAGATGAGATTATTGTCCCAGATGACTCCTTGATTTCAGCCTGGTGAGACCCTGACCAGAGAACCCAGTTGAGCTGTGCCTTGACTTGACAAATGGGTGTTGTTTTAAGCCACAAAGTTTGTGATACTTTGTTACATAGCGTTTTAGTCTGCTAAAGCTGCAATAACAAAATATCTTAGCCTGGGTAACTTATAGACAACAGAAATTTATTTCTCACAGTTCTGGAGTCTGGTAAATCCAAATCAAGGTACTGAGAACATTTGGTGAGGGCCTGAATCCTAAAGGATGGCACCTTCTCACTGCATCCTTACATGGTAGAAGGAGCCAACTAGCTCTCTGGGGTCTCTTTTATAAGGGCACTAGTCCCATTCATGCAGGGAGAGCCTTCATGAGTTAATCACCTCCCAGGAGGCTTCTCATACCATCACATTGAGGATAAAGTTTCAATATATAAATTTTGAAGAGATTAAAAACATTCAAACCATAGTAAATAGCAACAGAAAACTAATACAGGCAGCATTGCAGTTTGGCTGGTAGCTTCTTGATTGTCACAATGCAGAGTGATTCTAGAGTCAAAAAACGTAGCACAAAAGATTCCTGATTCTACAATTTCTAGACCATGGCAGAGGCTGGAGGTCCAATGGCAGCAAGTTTGTGGTGCATTTTGTAGTCATTCCTAAACTAGCCTAGAGTTTTTTTCAAGCACTCAAAAGCAACAACAGGTTCTGTTTTCTGCATTTGACTAGTAGAGTTTTGTTTGAACCCACAAGGCAGACTCAGCACCAAGACCTAAAGTTTAACGGAAGGGCTATTGTTTCCTACAGCTGGCAAAGAAATTCATCCCGGGCCAATTTTCCTTGATGCTTGATCCCATCTCGGGGCAAATGTATCTATGTAATTATGAACTGAAAGATCTGTACCATTAAAGACTTATTCTTCAGAGCACAAGCTACTTCGCTGTAGGAAACTGTCTCAGAATAGCAAAACAGAGAGTATTCTAGCTTTCATCACATCAGCTATTGATGACCACGTGATCAATGGATTCAGTGACACAAAGACACTGACAGGGTTCTACTGAATTCAGCCAACAACCGATGATATTGGAAGAGGGCATCAGGTGGGTAATAGGTATAAAGTGAAACTTCCAGAAGGACCTGGTCATTCTCCCTCTACATACAGATAAGTACTAGTTGCAGATATATATATATATACTCTTAAGAATTTTCAAGAATATTTAGAGAATAGAGTCCTCATCAAAGATTTAGATGGTGTCAAAGACCTCAAACAGAGATGAGTCAGACCTCTTTGATCCTTCTGGGCTGGCTCAAAATGTGGCAGAAAGGTACATACAGGTTCTGGTACCTGATGGAGGATTGATGAGTGGAACCTGCACATGAAGGTTCTATGTGTTATTAATCTTGTTTACTATGGATAAAGTGTGTAAAATACATGGATGAGCATCTGGCGTATGGTAAGTTTTAAGTAAATATTAGGTTTTTAAAAAATCCTTTTTACTAAAGTAACTATGTACATGTAAAACTTTGCTAAATTTTGTAAATAATTACAATTAAAAGATGTGGTTTCTACTTTCAATGAGTTTCTAAACCAACAGATAAACATTTAAAATGGTTATTTCCTAAATAGTTAATGAATTAGAGACAGAAAACGCAAAAAAAAAAAAGTAACACCTTTTGTTTTAAAGAGATCTTCTTACTAAGACAATGGGATATTGATTTTAAAAAGAAAGATCTACTGCTATAATATGATTACATTACTTGGAACATAATTTTTTTTTTTTTTTGAGATGGAGTCTCAATCTGTCTCCCAGGTTGGAGTGCAGTGGCGCGATCTCGGCTCACTGCAACCTCTGCCTCCTGGGTTCAAGTGATTCTCCTGCCTCAGCTGCCCGAGTGGCTGGGATTACAGGTGCCCACCACAATGTTCAGCTAATTTTGTATTTTTAGTAGAGACGGGCTTTCACCATGTTGGCCAGGCTTGTCTCGAACGCCTGACCTCAGGTGATCCACCTGCCTCGACCTCCCAAAGTGCTAGGATTACAGGCGTGAGCCACTGCGCCCGACCGAACATAATTTTTTTTATATTGCAACACCAAACAATAGCACATAGTATGGTAGCAAATGGAAAGTGAAATGGGTGATCGAGCATAATCAAGAAAATAATTTAAACCATAGGAATGGTGAAGTAGATAGAGCTACACATTCAGTTTTATATTTGAATTCTTTCAACTTTGCAAAATTTCTCTCAAATATATTCAGACACAAGGTGTCAGCACAACCTTGAGCTCAGTTAATTCTCATCAGAATATCCAGATAATCAGGTAAGGAAGATTTGATCTAAAGATGGCAATGTAGCTTTGTTTCTCTCTTGTACTAGGCGTTCTGCTTGGTTATTTAGTACTGATGATTTTTAAATGCTCTAATATAAACTCCAAGGGGTGCTCAAACAATATTAAGGCAAAGCACAAAACCACAGGAAAGCAATAAAATGTATCTAATGGGATTATGTAATAAATCATATAGATTTTACATAAACAATTTATATGGCAATAAACCCCTAATATGATTATGAAAAATGTGTAAAGTTTACTATTGTTTGTTTCATGCCTAATTAGAGGTCATGCATCTCAGACTATTAACAATAGAAAGCCATTTCTACAATTACATGTAATCATTAACAGGCACCTGCTCAGGCTCAAGCAGAATCCAATAAACTGTTTCCACTGTTAATGAATATATTTTCTAGATTTCCACTTCTTATCACAGGTGTTTCATTTATTTGTGTTCCTCCACTAACTGACTTTCAGAATATTACTCTGTCCACAGTGCTTGGGAATAAATCAGGACATTACATAATGATAAAAAGGTCAATTCACCCAAAAGACATAATAGTCCTAAATGTGTATGCACTCAAAGCTGAATCTTTCTTCCTCGGTTTTTTCATAAATTTGCTAGATCCGAGTATGTACATCTTTAAGCCTTCTGATAAATCATGCTATAATGCCCTCCAGAAAGGTTACACTAATTTGTACCCCAGCCGGGATATGTGAAAAAAGCCTCCTCTCTTCATTTTCATCAAAACCAGATGACCATTCCATCTAAAATAGTTTTTAGATGTGGTTTTGCTTCTTTCCTATTTCTCCTACTAATGGCAACTATAAAAGCATAGGGATTTAAAAAATATAAATTTTCATACCTGCTTTCAATAACAAATGAGTTATGATGCTATTTATATGTAAACCTAGTGCTTCAAAATGCTTAAGAATGGTTCAAAGGCTTTATTTGAAATTTGATATGGAATGGTCATTTTACACAAACCTGTGTGTATGTGTACGTGTGTGTGAGACAGTGCCAAGATAAGTAAATTCTCCTCTAGTAACATTTGTGTACATCTTTATCACTAAATTGTCACATTATCATTATTTTTTTGATACAAGTCTTGCTCTGCTGCTTAGCCCGGAGGGCAGTGGTGCACTCACCTCTCGCTGCAGCCTCGACCTCCCAGGCTCAAGGGATCCTCTCACCTCAGCCTGTCAAATAGCTAAGACTACAGGCATGCGCCACCATGCCTGGCTAATTATTTTTGTTTATTTTTTGTAGATATGGGTCTCCCTATGTTGCCCAGGCTGGTCACAAACTCCTGGCCTCAAGAGATCCTTTGGCCTCTCAAAGTGCTGAGATTACGGGTGTGAGCCACTAAGCCTGGCCCATTTTTAATCAAGTTTTGCCTCATAGATTGTGACCCTCCTTAATGGCAGGGATTTTGTTTGGATTTTTGTTTGGCATGTTTTTTACTATCAGGGGATTACAGAGTCTCGTATAATAACCACTCAATAAATGTTTGGGGGAAGGAAGGCTGAGAGGAAGGAAGACATGAAGGAAGGAAATATAAACTTGATCCTTATCCAAATAGCACAAATTCCAATTCACGTAATCATGTTAAAGATGGTTAACTGTATTCACTGTTTTTAAAAATTAATTTGTTGGCTTCTAAATCAATTGACTATATTAAAAGTCTGAAGGCTGGGCATGGTAGCTCACTACTGTAATCCCAGCACTTTGGGAGGCCAAAGAGTTTGAGACCAGCCTGGGCAACAAGGGAAAACTCCATCTCTACAAAAAAAAATACAAAAATCAGCAGGGCGTAGTTGTGCACCCCTGTAGTCCCAGCTACTCAGGAGTCTAAGGCAGAAGAATTGCTTGAACCCAGGAGGCGGAGGTTGCGGTGAGCTGAGATTGCACCTCTGTACTCAAATATCCTCTTTTGTCGAAATTTTTTGTAAACTCCAGTGGATAGTCTGCATTTCATATTAGTGAAAGAGTTTGGGCTGGTCGACAATGCCAGAATGCTCTGTGTGAACAACCTCAACCCATGTATAAGCGAGTTACATCTCTTTCTTTCCTGCTTAATTACAGAATTGGGTTTTATTTTGTTAAAATGAAGGTAAATTTTTCATTACAATTAGAATTTTATATTTGTGGAAAACACTTGTAAAAGCGAATCTAATGAGGATTCCATTAGCCTGAAACTTCTATTTAACCAGAACTTTGCTAGGCTGCTCACAGTAATGACTTTATAAAGTATGCAGTGTTTTGAAATGCATTCTGAATTATCAAGGATTTAATTATATGTAATATAGGTTTAGACATTGTTTTCAAGTAATTTAAAAATTGATGGTGCATTAAGAATCAGCAATGGTTTTAGAGCTATTGTTGATTTTAGAGATTATCAAATTCAAATGCATCGTTGTGCACATGAGAAAACTGAGGCCCCAGGCAGGTGGACTTATCCAGAGTCACACTAGTTAATGTCACAGTGGAGCTGGAACCCAGGTCTACTGAATCCCAGCCAAACACTATATCCATTGATTGCACAGATTGACTAACAAACCCCTTCTTTTTTTTCTTTCAATTGACCTTAATTCCTCACTTAGAGAATAGAGTTTTTCTGTAATAATATAAAAAACAAAAATAGGTCAAATGGCCAATTGCATAAAAGACATAGAGATCTGTCTCTATGATGAGGAAAAACTGAGTTAATTGCCTAAAGTCTGAATATTTTGAAATCAAATCTTTCAGAATAAACTCTTCAGTCTAGGATCTGCCTTACCCTTTTATAGCTGTAGGTTTGGCACAGTGCTGGCATCTGCTACCTACTTGTTAGCTAACAATGAAGAATGATGAGAATTAACAAGAAGCAACTTGGTCCTCATTCTTCCCACCCTTCATGATCAAGTTGAGCATCTTTATCTCATTAATATCTGACTGTGAAATCCCTTGACACCTGAAAAGACTGGCAATTTATTTATAAGGATATGGTACCTGATTGTGAAGCTTTCTGCCGGCAGAGATTTTTCAAAGATTTATCTTTCTCCTGGAGTAAATATCATATTTTTAATTATTCATAGTGTTTCTCCTGTTTTACCACAAGCTACCTCAGAGGACAGAAGTGCATTAAGACTCTTCTGTTACTATAAGAGTATGAAGTGTGAATAGAATATATATTTTTTAGCATTTCATCATTATTCTGGGCAAATAAAATTAAACATGATTTGCAAGTGCTGCCATCAGTAACAACAAAAGGTGTAAAGTGATGTAACAGAATTTATACTGTATGCACACCAGAAAACGTAAATGAAAAATGCTCATAGTTGATGTGGAAACCGAAAAGATATATTCTTAACAGCTATATTAGCGAGGTAAAAATGTGAGCATGCCTATAAATATGACCAGAAAAGCTTTATTTAGATTTGTGCTAAAGGAATACTCCACAATTTTGAGAGTCTTCTATACAAGCTAAATTTGGTGAGCTGCCTTTTCTCATACTGAATCCTTAATAATTAGCCAAAGGAAGAGAAACTTTCCCCATATTTTTAGGTTAGCTTAGGTTATTATCTTATAAGTGCTAATGTCAAAAGTGGCCCTATTGGCTTTTCTTTCAGGCTCATTGAGATATAATTTGCACATAGTAGAATTCATCACTTTTTAGTGTAAAATCCTATGAGCTTCAACGCGTACAGTCATAACCATCACTACAATCAGGATATGGAACAGCTTTCTCTACCCAAAAGTCTCATGCACCTTGGTTTTCAACTTCTTGCCCTGCTTTTAATCCCCAGTAGCCATCAATCTTTTTTCTTTGGTTTTGCGTTTTTGAGAATGTCATATAAATGGAATAAAACAATATATAACTTTTTGGCTCTGGGTTCTTTCACTTTGCATAATGTGTTTGTGATTCATCTATTTATGTTTATTAGTAAATCTTTTTTTTTTTTTTCAGACAGAATGTCACTCTGTCGCCAGTCTGTAGCGCAGTGGCACGATCTCGGCTTACTGCAACCTCTGCCTCCCAGGTTCAAGAGATTCTGTTGCCTCAGTCTCCCGAATAGCTGGGACTACAGTCGCACACCACCATGCCCAGCTAATTTTTGTATTTTTAGTGGAGATGGGGTTTCACCATGTTGGCTAGGATGATCTCGATCTCTTGACCTCGTGATCCGCCCACCTCGGCCTCCCAAAGTGCTGGGACTACAGGCATGAGCCACAGCGCCCAGCCAATCTGTTCCTTTTTATTGCTGAGTAGCATCCCCAGTTTATATACCCACTCAGCAACTGACAGGCATTGGTTTTGTTTCCAGTTTTTGGTGATTATAAATAAAACAACTAGAAACATTGATGTACAGTTTTCTGTGTTAACATAAGTTTTTATTTCTCTTGGATAAACCATCTAAGAGTGAGATTTTTGAGTTATATGGTAACTTATGTTTAACTTTATTAGAAAATTCCAACCTGTTTTCCAAAGGGGCTATAACATTTTGCATTCCCACCAAACACATAAAACGTTAAGTTGCTTTGCATTTTCATCAGCACTTGATATGGAAAGTTGTTTTTGTTATTTTTTTTAAAGTAAGCCATTCTAATAGATGCAGTGGTAACACATTATGATTTTAATTTGCATTTCCCTAATGTCCAATAATGCTTAGCATCTTTTAATGTGCTTATTTGCCATCTGTATATGATCTTTGGTGTAGTGTATGTTCAAATTTTTGCCATTTTCTTATTGGGTTATTTGGTTCTTTCTTTTTTTTGACAGAGTCTCACTCTATTGCTCAGGCTGGAGTGCAGTGGCACGATCTTAGCTCACTGCAACCTCCACCTCCCAGGTTCAAATGATTCTCCTGCCTCAGCCTCCCCAGTAGCTGGGATTACAGGCACTCACCACCATGCCCAGCTAATTTTTTTTTAAATATATTTTAGTAGAGATGGGCTTTCACAATGATGGCCAGCCTGGTCTTGAACTCCTGACCTCAAGTAATCCACCTGCCTTGGCTTCCCAAAGTACTGGGATTACAGGCCTGAGCTGCC
The DNA here is from genome assembly GCF_029281585.2 of Gorilla gorilla gorilla. Classification (NCBI taxonomy): domain Eukaryota; kingdom Metazoa; phylum Chordata; class Mammalia; order Primates; family Hominidae; genus Gorilla; species Gorilla gorilla. The sequence continues at coordinate 46,576,914 of NC_073224.2, read as the reverse complement.
ACACCCAGCCTATTTGTTTCTTTATTATTGAGGGTTTTTTAAAAGAATTATTTCGATATGTAATGTGGTTACCAGTTCTTTAGGAGATATGTGTTTTGCAAATATTTAATTGCAGACTATGGCTTTCTTTTCCCTTCCTCAACAGTGTTTATGAAGAGCAGTGTTTTTAGTTTCTGTAAAGTTTTTTGCATATGAGTGTCCAATAGTTCTCACACCATTTTGTGAAAAGGCTGTTATTTCTCCATTAAATTGCCTTTGCACTGTCATCAAAATACAAATGACCACATAAGAATGGATCTGTTTCTGGTCTCTCTGTTCATTTCCATTGATCTACATGTTCACCAAATACCACACTGTCTTTTTTTTTTTTTTTTTTTTTTTTGAGACAGAGTCTCGCTCTGTCGCCCAGGCTGGAGTGCAGTGGCGCGATCTCGGCTCACTGCAAGCTCCACCTCCCAGGTTCACGCCATTCTCCTGCCTCAGCCTCCCGAGTAGCTGAGACTGCAGGTGCCTGCCACAATGCCCGCCTAATTTTTTTGTATTTTTAGTAGAGACAGGGTTTCACCGTGTTAGCCAGGATGGTCTCGATCTCCTGACCTCATGATCCGCCTGCCATGGCCTCCCAAAGTGCCAGGATTACAGGCGTCAGCCACCGCGCCCGGCCAATACCACACTGTCTTAATTGCTATGACTTGACAGTAAGTTTTGAAGTCAGATAGTATGAATCCTCTAACTTTGTTATGTTAGTCAATACCAAGTGGTGGAAATGTGGGTAAAATGGAGAATGCATGACCAACCTATAAACATTCAAATTTAATCTTTAAAACTTTGTGGGTTGGGTGTGACGGCTCACCCCTGTAATCCCAGCACTTTGGGAGGCTGAGGCGGGTGGATAACCTGAGGTCAGGAGTTCAAGACCAGCCTGACCAACATGGTGAAACCCTGTGTCTACTAAAAAAGAAAAAAAAAGCGGAGCACGGTGGCGCATGCCTGTAGTCCTAGCTACTCAGGCGGCTGAGCCAGGAGAATCACTTGAACCCAAGATGCAGAGGTTGCAGTGAGACGAGATCGTGCCACTGTACTTCAGCCTGGGCGACAGAGTGAGACTCTGTCTCAAAAAAAAAAAAAAAAATAGAGAAGGAAAAAAGAAATGTAATCCCCTTGTCTATGTCAGAGGAGGGGCCTGGGGGTAGGTGATTGGATCATGGAGACAGGCTTCCCCCTTGCTGTTCTCATGTCAGTGAGTGAGTTCTCATGACATCTGATGGTTTAAAAGTGTGGCACTTCCCTCTTCTCTCTCTCTCCTGCTGTCGTGTAAGACATGCTTGGCTCCCCTTTGCCTTCCACCATGATTGTAGGTTTCTTGAGGCCTCCCCAGCCATGTGCAACTGTGAGTCAATTAAACCTCTTTCTTTATAAATTACCCAGTCTCAGGTAATTCTTTATAGCAGTGTGAAAACAGACTAATACACAGAGGCACTTTACAAATGCCCTTTAAGAAAGAAATCATAGTTCCCCTAAAATTCTCTCCAACTTTATGAACCTCTCCATTGCTTACTGATGCTTGCTTAGTTGAGGAAAAAGACTTTAAATTCACATTCAGATATGAGGTTTAAATGCAATGAGGCTGTTTCTGAAAAAGTTAAACATAAACTTACCATATGACCCAGCATCCACTCCTGGATATTTATTCAAGAAAAATGAAAATATGTGCCCACACAAAGACTCACACACCAATGCTCATAGCAGCATTATTTGTAATAGTCAAAAAGTGGAAGCAACCCAAATGTCCATCAACTATCATTTGTTTATCATTTGGACAGATGAAATGTGGTATATCCACAATAGAATACTATTCAGCAATTAAAGGAATGAGCAGAAACTGCTACAACATCTCAGGAATAATTGTGCTAAGTGAAAGGAGCCAGATACAAAATGTTACATACTGTATGATTTCATTTATCCTACAAAGACAAATCTAGGCCGGAAATGGTGGCTCACACCTGTAATCCCAGCACTTTTGGAGGCCCAGGCAGGTGGATTGCCCAGGAGTTTGAAAGTAGCCTGGGCAACGTGGTAAAACTTGTCTCCACAAAAAAATAGAAAAATTAGCCAGGCGTGGTGGTATGCATCTGTAGTGTCCCAACTACTCAGGAGGCTGAGGTGGGAGGATCACCTGAACCCAGGGAGGTCAAGGCTGTAGTGAGCTGTGATCCCGTCTCTGTACTCCAGCTTGGGTGACAGAATGAGACCCTGAAGCAAGCAAGCAAGAGAGAGAGAGAGGGAGGGAGAGAAGGAGGGAGGGAGGGAGGAAGGAAGGAAAAGAAGGAAGGAAGGAAGGAGAGAGAAAGAAGAAAGAAAGAAAAGAAAAGAAAGAAAAAAAAGAAAAAGAAAGACAAAGAAAGAAAGAGAAAGAAAGAAAAAGAAAGAAAAAAGAAAGCAAAGAAGAAAGAAAGAAAGAAAGAAAGAGAAAGAAAGATCTATAGAGACAAAAAGTTAGTAGTTGTCCGGGGCTGAAGGTGGGAACATGAATATACTGTAAATCAGCATGAGGAAATTTATTGGGTTGAGGAAAATATTCTAAAACTGGATTATGGGGATGGTTGTATAACTCAATAAACATGAAAAGTCATTGAACTGTATTCTTTAAATGGGTGAATTTTATGATATGTAAATTATACCTCAATAAAATTTTAAAAATTCAAGTGCCTGGTTGAGGTAACAGTGCAGTGTGAATGAATTTCAAGTACACTACAATTATTCTCTCTCTAAACTAATATAAATGGTTAGTTATAGAGTTTACCCTCTAGGGCTCGGGGAGAAGACAAGGATAGCAGAAGGGACTGGAGTGAGTGTGGGAGGAAAATGGAGGGACAGAGGGGCAAGGCAGCCTTGCAGAGATATTAAGAACTTGGATAGCCAGATCTTGGTTCCTATGCTGGCTCTACCACTTACTAACAGGTCAAGTGAGCAGATATTAATCTTCTTTTAATGTCTATTACCTCTCTGTGAAATGGTGTCTCTCATAGCACACTGTGAAAAAAACAGAGATAATTTATGTAAAGTACTTAGCATAGTGCCAGGGCCATAAAAATAATTTTAAGTGACCTATTATTATTTAAAATAGCAGTTTTTTAAATAAAAGACAAAACTGCAAGGTGCCACTAATTTGCATGGGTATTCCTTATTTACCCTCAACTGGGAAGAAAGAGATTGATCTTTATCCTTCACAACCCAAAGTGCAAGCCTAGATATTATCCAGAGTTTCCTTCCACCCATCCGGAGTTCCTCTGGGGCTATGATCTCACAAGTACACCACTACTGTATAGCAGCGCATCCTTGAAATAACTCCCTTAGAAAAACACTCCATTTTACATTTCATCGGGCACTTTGCCAACAAGAATAAGACGTTTTGCTTAATAAACAAATAACAAAGACTATATCCAACCAGATAAGAACGTAAACAAACATACTCTTCCACTATCAGTCGTCACCAGGGGACTCTATGGTCATAAAAACTTACTGTCACTCATGATGTATTGGGAGGCCGAGGCGGGCGGATCACGAGGTCAGATGATCGAGACCATCCTGGCTAACACGGTGAAACCCCGTCTCTACTAAAAATACAAAAAATTAGCTGGGCGTGGTGGTGGGCGCCTGTAGTCCCACCTACTCGGGAGGCTGAGGCGGGAGAATGGCGTGAACCCGGGAGGCGGAGCTTGCAGTGCGCTGAGATCGCGCCACTGCACTCCAGCCTGGGCGACAGAGGGAGCTCCGTCTCAGAAAAAAAAAAAAAAAAAAGATTGGTATCTACTGCGCCAAAGGCTGAAGGCTGTGCCACATCAAAGACCCTTCCTTACAAGACCGACAGACCTCCCTGGCCCAGCCCAGGAGATTCTTTTTGTTTTGTTAAAGCAAACTAAATATGGCCTGAGAAGACTCCGTATCTCTATATTTGAGTCCTTGCGGATGAACTGTAACCTAGCTTAATAGACAAAATTGAAAACCTAACTTAGGAGTATGTGCCTGTTAACAAGAGCTAAGTCTTGGCCAATCCCAGCGGCCATACTTCAACCATTCATTCACCGCTGAGTGTTCACACTGTGTTCAAATAAGGCAAACGTCAAGCTGTAACCAATCTAGCCATTCTGTACCTCACTTCCAATTTCTGTATGTCATTTCCCTTTTTTTGTCTATTAATCTTCTTCCACCACGTGGCCATGCTGGATTCTCTGTGAATCTGCTGTGATTCTGGGGGCTGACTGATTCCTGAATTGTTCATTGCTCAATTAAACTCCTTTAAATTTAATTCGGCTGAAATTTTTCTTTTATCAGCCTTAATCACTCTCCCTAGACTGGTACGTTAACCCTTTTTCCTATCTTTTCTCTTGATATTAGGAGTTACTTTGTTTGTAAAAGGTTACATCTATAACATTTCTTTTTTTGGTAGAGACAGGGTTTCACCATGTTGCCCAGGGTGGTCTCAAATTCCTGAGGTCAAGCAATCCACCCGCCTCAGCCTCCCAAAGTGCTGGGATTACAGACGTGGGCCACGGTGCCCAGCCAAACCTATAACATTTCTATATTGATTCAGTGTACTACTATGTATGGTTTACAATACTGACTGGCTTGCAGAGTGTCTTGAGCCTGTGTGCCCGCAGCTCTGACTACTAGATGAATGAGAAGTACTTAAAAAAATTGCCTTCTTAGAAACTGGTGACTTTTGTACTTAAAATAACATCAATGAAAATCTAACATTATAAAAAGACAATGAAGGTGGGTAGACCTGGTTTCCCCTAATAAGGTAATGAGGCCTACCATTAACCAAGTAGAGAAGGCCTGCTGGGGCCTTTCTCAAGGATCTAGGGGTGTCTTCACCCTAGCCTTGCACCTCCAGAATCTTCCTCCTTCTCCTCCTCCATACGTCAGCTAAGTGCCATCCACTTCTCTCCAGGAACAGGGACATTAATCTATCACACTCCAAGAACCCCAAAATAAAAGCCTCAGAAGGAGGTTTTCCTTTGATCTTCTCTTGTCCTCTTGCCTTTCGGTTCCATTCTCCCCTGAACCTAGCCGTAAAGCTGGAATCCCTCTTCCCCAAGGTAGGTCGTAGAAACCAGAACCCCTCTTCCCCAAAGCTAGCCATAAAACCTAAATATATTACTCAGTTTTCCCTCCATCTTTCTATGTAAAGACTGACCAGAAAGAAATTATCTGACCTACCTTGTTTGACTATAGGTCATAAGACCCCATTCTAGAGAGGATCTGCCCCACACGCAGGAGGAGGAATGCCTGCTCAGGGAGATCCAGAAGAATCTAGACAGACAGGCCTTGTTGGGTTTCCCCAATCAGTCTATTAGCATTAGATCAGACCCTTTTTGTCCAGTCATATTTCTACATGGCGGTTCATACTTTGTGAAATCTAAGCATACCCATGGACAATTTCCTCTGTATCTTTGGGTCTTTAATCTGAAGACCCCCATGTATTCATGTTAAATAAATGTGTACACCTTTTCTCCTATTAATCAGTCTGCCTCATATCAGTAATTTTCAGTGCACCCCCCCCCCACCCCCCAACCAGGGGACCAAGGCCTTGGCGCCTACATCGCCAAGCCTTGGTTTTGATAAGTGAAGAGAAGGTTTGACATTTTCTCCCTCAACAAAGCCTGGCTTTCCAGACTGTTCTCTCATTCAGGATGCCAAAATAAAATAAAAATTGACAGTCAGAACTGAGCAATGACTGTTGTTCTAGCTGGTATCTACCATCTCTATAAAGCAATGAAATATTGATTCAGTGAGTGAAGGCAATGGAGCTTTAAGAAAAATCTTAAACTGCATTGGCTTAAATTTTTAAAAATTATTATATTTGTTACAAATGTACAAAAATTAATTTTAAATAAGAATTAAGGAATTTTAAATTATTTCCCACTACTGGTAAGAGAGAAGAGAAAGACATTTTCATACATTGTGTTCACACACTGCTTGTGTTTGCATAAATTTACTAAGTATACTCAAAGGTCCAAGTAGATGTGTGCTTTAACTTGTAACCTGCTCCTCTCTGCTCACCTCTACCTAACCCCTTCCTCTCTTTTCCTGAAAATTAAAAGAAGTGACAATAGAAAGCAATTTCCTCAACATGGAGAATTTTTGAGAAAGAAGAAATCAATGAGCTGTTTTCTCCTCTCTAAATAAGTTAGATTATAAACAGATTTGGACATATCAAGGGCATAACTTTCTCTTTCCAACTATTATGTTTTGAGATTTAGGATAGCTTATCTATTGCATTTATATCAATCAATATGTTGTTATGAAATTTAGAGATTCCTTTTAAAGTTGGCAATCTTGGTAGTTTTTTTTAACCTATTAATTCAGTGAATTTCTAACTTACTGTAAATGTTGATGCTTAAGGTCTTAAAGGTCTACATTTATATAGAATATCTTGATTCCAATTTTCTGTTGTTCTAGCAGAAGCTTTGCATTTGGAAAATGTTGCATTTCCATCTAGATCTACCCTACAGGCCTAGTGGAAGAAATTTTTTCCTGTCATACCTCTTACAATGAAATTTTAAGAAGCAAAAAAGGGGAGGCTTCTGATTAAATATGACAGATTGAATACACACGTTTGCCTCCATTTCCTTCCACAACCTCACTAACATGAAAGTAAAAAGATTACCTAAAAGATGTAAACCCATAAAGGCAATGACAAAGAAAGAAGAGATGACAGTACAACATGATAGAATGTATAGATGCATACATGAGTGGGAAGTTACTAGATAAGAGAAAGCTGAAACTTTAAGCTGACCGTAAGGCAAAGGGAGGTGGTCTAGAAACAAGACAATTGATTTTACGGAATCCAGAAAAGCTCAAAAATCATAGGCATCACATATCTCAACGTGCTGATCAGGTGGGGCTAAAAACAGAAGGGCAGGGCCAGGCACAGTGGCTCACGCCTGTAATCCTAGCACTTTGGGAAGCCAAGGCAGGCGGATCACCTCAGGTCAGGGGTTTGAGACCAGCCTGGCCAACATGGTGAAACCCCATCTCTACGAAAAATACAAAAATTAGCTGGGCAAGGCCCGGCGCGGTTGTTCATGCCTGTAATCCTAGCACTTTGGGAGGCCAAGGTGGGCAGATTGCCTGAGCTCAGGAGATCGAGACCAGCCTGGGCAGCATGGCAAAACCCCACCTCTACTAAAACTACAAAAAATTAGCCAGGCATAGTGGTGTGCACCTGTAGTCCCAGCTACTCAGGAGGCTGAGGCAGGAGAATGGCTTGAACCTGGGAGGCAGAGGTTGCAGTGAGCCAAGATCATGCCACAGTACTCCAGCCTGGGAGACAGAGCAAGACTCTGTCTCAAAATAAATAAACAAATAAATACAAACAGGATAGGGTAAATCTATATAGGAAATAGAATCCCCAGATCCCCTCTTTCACTCCAAATAATGACTACCCTTTTCCCACCCCAGTATAAGACTGGATTGCTCTCTGAAGAAGCTGCACCATAATGGCTCAGGTCATAGGACATCAGGAAGTGGAAGAAAGGGATATCATACTAAAAATGAAAATCTACATATGAAAGGTGAGAATCTCGTTGCCCTTTTTGACATAGCTCTCAAGAATGCTGGCATGCAGGCTGATACTAATATAGGAGTTAAAAATAAATTATTTAGGCAGATAGTGAGTGTACAGGAGTCCTCGGTAAGTCTTTTCTCTTAATAAAAAGCAGCCCCCAAACCATTTCTTTTCTAACAGAAACCTGCCTGAAAAGCCAAGTTGCAAGCATAAATAAGCAAGCTGGAAGCTTGCATAGACGAATGCCAGCAGCTATACTAAAAGCCAGGTACACCCAATATGGCAATTCCCCCTCCCTTCTCTTGGTCACCATGCATGTGGGTGTCGTGGAGCTGGCCACGTAAAAAAACCCATTTACATAATAAAAGATTAAGGTGGGATGGCCAGTTTCTTCTTGGGCTATGTAAATGGCACATCTGGTCAAACCAATCCCCTGGGCCCTATATAAATCAGATATCACCTCCTCAAGCCTCCCTATATAACCTACTGCTTCCTGCCAAGGGTGGGGTTTTCCATTCAGAGCCCTTCCTCTGCATAGGGGAGCTGTTGTCTTCTTTCCTGCCTGTTAAACTTTCTGCTCGTTAACCCACTCTATGTGCGTGTGTCCGTGTCATTAATCCTCTCGACACGAGATGATGAACCTCGGGTATTTCCCCAGACAACAAAGCTGCTTTGATACCTCCAAGTGGTTTGGAAGATGTCTGTCTGGGTCAGTTGACCAACCCAAGAGGAAAGATTCACAGACACTCACGTCGGAGGGCACTATGACGCTGTCCAGCCCAGCCACCCTGTGATGGTGGTCATCACTCCAAAAGGCCCCACCACTCACACAAATGTTCCATCCAACTTTTTAGTGCCTCACTTTGAAATTAAATATGCAATAATGGAGAAAGATTGTGAAATAAAATTAAGTTAATCTCCTGGGGGGGAAAAAAGACAGAGATGGAAAATGGGAGATAAAATTTAGAAAATTAGAGAACCATTGTAGACTATCCATATAATAGGAATTCCAGAAAGAATGAGTAGGGAAAATGAAGGGATGGTGTTTTTAAAGAAATAATTCAAGGGAATGTCCTAAATCCAGTGACATAAGTTTTCAGATTATGCCCAGCACGACACCAAGACACATATGAAAACCATGCCAAGACACATCATGAAATTTTAGAACCCCTAAAATAAAGAGAAGACCCTAAAAGCCTTGAATTTTTTTGTAAAAATATCATGTACAATGGATTAGAACTCCGATTAGCATCAAATTACTCAATACCTAACAATGGAAACTAGAAAAAAATTAACAGTATTCAAGATTCTGAGGGAAATTATTTTCAACCCAGAATTGTCTACCTGGCCAAGCATTCAATTAAACAAAGGGATAGAATAAAGACATTTTCAGATGTGCAAAATATATCAGTGAGACTCCAGTTAGTATTCTGATACAGGGAAAATTTAATATGAAGAATTATTACTTAGGAAAAAAATGATTTTTTGAGAGAGGGTCTCACTCTGTTTCCCAAGCTGCAATGCAGTGGTGGGATCACAGGTCACTGCAGCCTCGACCTCCCAGGCTCAAGTGATCCTCCCACCTCAGCCTCCCAAGTAGCTGGGACTACAGTCATGAGCCACTGCACCTGGCTAATTTTTTTATTTTTTGTCGAGATGGGGTCTCACTATGTTGGGCAGGCTGGCCTCAAACTTCTGAGCTCAAGTGATCCTCTCACCTTGGCCTCCCAAAGGAGGCTGGAACTACAGGCATGAATCACCATGCTCAGCTAGTAAAAGATGATTAATTACTAAAAGATGTAAAATAAAGCCCTAAAGAAGACAGGAATACCAACTGTAGGGAATGACTACTTCCTTTAAGGCTGAGGCAAAGTACCCATAATCAAGGAAGAAATAAGCTCAGGGGCCTGTAAAGGCTGAGATTCAGACCTCATTGTAGAGGGTGTGGCTGAGGCCCATGTAATAGTGGAGAAGTTCACTGGGGTACCCTGGACCAAAGCTAGTCCATAGGAAGCTGTCCACTGGGGTGTGCCAACAACAGCCAGTGTGCAGGAGGCCACCCGCTAAAGGAAGCTAGGGCTGGCTCATGAGAAGTAGCCTGCTGGAGAGCTGGAGGAACTTACTGGAAGTTGAGTGGAGAAACTTGTTTGAAGGCAAGTGCCACTGAGCCCCCTGCACATCTGTTGCAACTGCACATGAGAACTTGGAAGAGAAGCCCTTTTATCTGCCATGCCTTGCAGTGTTTTTCCAGGGCCCTCTGTTGACAAAGCCTAACATTGCTCCAGCTGGCAAAGGAGAAATGTTTATAGGGTCCAGTATCATAAAGAAGCACAATAGAGCTGAGATGCAATAAATTAATAACTGGTACACAAAGTCTCAGAAAATCTACTTCCTTTGTGCCTTTCCCTGGAAAGTGACTCAAAAATGATCCACCAAAAGGAAGTAAACTAGGAAAGAATAATATATGAGATCCAAGAAACAAGAGATAGAGGATCCCAAGAACGAGGAAAAGTGAATCCCAGGATGATGACAATGGAAGATCCAGGATGACAGTGGACGCAGCAGGACTAGTGAGCAACCAGTATCTCTGACTGGAGCAAGAAAAGAGATGACTCCAGGAGGGATGACTCAAAAGAGACTGTGTGTGTGTGTATGTGTGTGTGTGTGTGTGTGTGTGTGTGTGTGTGTGTGCGTGTCTGTGCAGAAGGAAGAAATGGAGTAGGGAGGAGGAGGAGGGAAAAGAAGAAAGAGCAGGAGAAATAAAAAAGGAAGAAAAGAAAAAAGAATATGTTTGAACACATTGAAAGGAGTTTTATGCTCTATCAGTGAATTAATGATAGATATACAGAAAATTAAGTGAACAAGAAACGGACAATTATTAATCCCAGATGAAAAAAAGGTTTTACAAAAAAAATGTATAATTGTAGTTCACTACATGTCTCGTTGTGAAAAATATTTACACAGTCTTAAAAATTCAATGAATATTCAACTGATCAAAAATCATGATACAACTATATTAGGAAGATGAAGTGAGAATAGGAGAAGAATCGGGAGGTATAAGAGAACGGAAGCCTCATCTTACCTAGCAGGAAGACAATAATAGATGATAACCAACATGTAAAAATATAAGAAAGTAACATTACAAAAATGTTATTTAAAAACATGAAGGTGACTACCAAAAGAAAGACCAAAATGTGTCCTACATGGTAGTTTCTGGATAGCAGTAATTGAGGGTAAGGTGAAGTGGGATGGAAATTGTTGGTTTAAGTTATAAGAATTATAGAATTTAAACATTTTTAACTATGCATATGGATATCTTCAATAAAAATTGAGGAAAAAATAAGAAGAGAATTTATTTCTTAAGTTTGAATTGGAACTTAGGTCTGCGTTAAACACATTTCTTTAATTTATTTCAATGAAAGATTGGTCCAAGGGCATACTTCCCTGCTTTGGACATATTCTCAGAAGCATAAAGTCTTTGGCAGTAAGGATGCTCCCCCCAAATTATGTGAGGAGCAAAACCACAGTGCGCCAGGGGGAGTGAGAAACTACAGTGTAAGCATGGCCTGTCTCTAGAGGAGTCAATTTTATCCAAGGCTAATCGTGGAAAGCTTCTTTTCTTGTCTTAGAAAACATATCAGGCCAGGTGCTGTGGTGCATGCCTGTAATCCCAGCATTTTGGGAGTTTGAGGTGGATGGATCGCTTGAGCCCAAGAGTTCAAGACCAGCCTGGCCAACCTGGTGAAACCCTGTCTCTACCAAAACAAACTAACAAACAAACAAACAAAAGAAAACCAAAAATTAGCTGGGAGTGGTGGTGCATGCCTGTAGTCCCAGCTACTCCAGAGGCTAAGGTGGGAGGATTGCTTGAGCCTGGGGAGGTCGAGGCTGCAGTGAGCCATGATCATGCCACAGCACTCCAGCCTGGGCAACAGAGTGAGACTCTGTCAAAAAAAAAAAAAAGAAGGAAGGAAGGAAGGAAGGAAGGAAAGAAAGAAAGAAAGAAAGAAAGAAAGAAAGAAAGAAAGAAAGAAAGAAAGAGAAAGGAAAGACAAGGAAGAAAGAAAGAAAGAAACAAAGAAAGAAAGAAAGAAGGAAAGAAAGAAAGAAAGAAAGAAAGAAAGAAAGAAAGAAAGCAAGCAAGCGAGAAAGAAAGAAAGAAAGAAAGAAAGAGAAAGGAAAGACAAGGAAGAAAGAAAGAAAGAAACAAAGAAAGAAAGAAGGAAAGAAAGAAAGAAAGAAAGAAAGAAAGAAAAAGAAAAGAAAAAAGAAAAAGATAAAAAAGGAAAAAGAAAACAAAACATATCTAGGCTATGGAAGACAGTGGGGCTTTAAAGAAGGAAAGAAATTTGGATTAATTTTGCTGCTAAGTTAATGGTTACACTGACATCAGAACTTTTCAGATGTTGCTTCCTCTCAAGAAGTGCAAGCCCCTCTAGCTTTTCACAGGTATATTACCTTCCAATTCGGTTCCTCAAGTATGTATGGAACACTTAATGTATGTGTTATGGGTTGAATTGTGCTCCCCCAATATTTATATGTTAAAGTCCCAACCCCCAGTGTCTCAGAATGTGACCTTCTTTAGAAATAAGTTCACGGCAGATATAATTAGTTAAGATGAAGTCTTCAGGACGGACCCTAATTCAAAAATACTGGTGTCTTTACAAAAAGGGAAAATTTGGACACACACACACAGACAATGCCATGGGAAGCTGAAGGCAAAGATGAAGGCAGAGATGGAGATGATGCTTCTACAAGCCAAGGAACACCAGGGATCGCCTGCAAACCACTGGAAACTAAGGGAATGGTGGGGAACAGCCTCTTTCTCACAGTCCTCGGAAGAAACCAACCCTGCCAACACCTTGATCTCAGGCTTCTAACTTCCAGAACTATGAAACAATACATTTCTGTTATTTAAGCCACCTAGTTTGTAGTACTTCATTATAGCAACCCCAGAAAACTAATACGGTGTTTAATGTGCTTTTTCTATTAAGTGGTGGTCTAGTCCCCAGATTTTCTTTTTGTTGTAAATATTATCCAGAGAGTCAATGTAGTTATAAATATCTTCTCAACATATTTATATCATCAATTGAATTAAATTCTTCTTTTAAGCTACATTTGTATAGTTATGAATGAAAAGTTTTTGGGGGAGATAGCAGAGAAAGAAAATGTGATTACTGATTTCTTTAGACTGAATAAATAAATTTACTTTTCTGTCAGAGGGTGGAAGGGATAAGACTAAGACTTTCCAGTTGCATTCCTTATTTGATTTTCTAACTAATTCAAGTCCTTTCAGTTTAGATTTCGTTTGTGTGTTTTCTTAAAAGATGAGTCAATGTACATAGTTGTGTATACATTCCTTAGGATCTATATACTGTAAGGCAAGAACGTTTCCATTTAAAATGTTCCTTGCAGTAAGGCCCAGTGGCTCACGCCTGTAATCACAGCACTTTGGGAGGCTGAGGTGGGCAGATTACTTGAGGCCAGGAGTTCGAGACCAACCTGGCCAACATGGTGAAACCTCACTTCTACTAAAAATAGAGAAATTAGCCAGGTGTAGTGGTGCTCATCTGTGATCCCAGCTACTTGGGAGGCTAAGGTATGAGAATCACTTGAACCTGGGAGGCAGAGATTGCAGTGAGTTGAGATCATGCCACTGTACTCCAACCTGGGCAATAGAGTGAGACTGTCTCAAAAAATGACAAGAAAAAGACAAAAAAGTAAATTGTTCCCTGCTGGCAAACTGAGGGTCTGAACTAGACGACACTGTCCTAAAACCTATGTATTACACAGAAGTTCAATTGATTTAGGGATCTGTAAAAACAAATAGCATTGACAATTTTTACCTAACACAGATGTTTTAATCAATGGTGTGTATGTGTCTTGATGCACAATTAACCACAAATGTCTCCAGAAGATACATGCTATTTCAATGTGCACATTGGGAGTATCTCTAGAATAAGGACCTGAAAAAGTCCTATTGTTCTTCATCTTGTTAAGAACTTCAATTCTGGCACTTTATGCATTCATAGTAGAATTGAGAATCGTGATATAGCTATGCTGACAATTCAAGTTAAAAACACATTTTCTTTGATTATCTAGATGTTGCAGGCAAATGTAAGAACTTATTAGCATGAATTATTATCCAGAGAATTGGCTCAATTTTCCATTTCACTTTGCTCATGTAAGCATGGTCTAAATCATTGAGTGAGAAATATTCTTAGCAATGAACTGCATTTAAAACTCTGGTAAAAAGTCATTTTTATCTAATGGCCAAATGTAACAAATATAATAACAGTGATTTCTTATACTTATAGGGTTGACACTGGTGAGATGTCACCATCAAGGGATTTGATGGAGATTACAAAATTTAGAACTCATGGGTCCTAGTTCAGTGTTCTTTCCACTACTGCAAGGTTCTTTTTTTTTTTTTTTTTTTTTGAGACAGGGAGTGCAGAGGTGCCATCAAAATTCATTGCAGCCTCGGCCTTCTGGGCTCAAGCGATCCTCCTACCTCAGCCTCCCAAGTAGCTGGGACTACAGGCACACAACACCACTCCTGGCTAATTTTTTTAAATTAATTTTTTGTAGACACGGGGTCTCACTTTGTTGCCCAGGCTGTACTTCAGGGGTTCTTAGCCTTTTATGTGCCATGAGCCTCCTTAGGAATTGGCAGAAGCATTTGGACACCTTCTTAGAAAAATGTTTTCAAATGTATTTCTAAAACATCATGGGATTATAAAGAAAACCGATTATATTCAAATGTAATTATCAAAATATTTTAAAATTTGTGACACTGTAGTACCTGTGCCTCTTTATTAACATATTAAATATCAAGATACAGTAGCAAATCTAATAAATGTCATAATTTCAAAGTAGTGACAAGTATAAACAATAATTCAAGGTGTTTATGACAATTGTGACGTGCAAATAACTGTGATTTCTGTTGGTAACAAAGTCACTGATATTGCTACATATAAGACATTGGGAGTTACCAGTAACCAGTAATCCAAACAGGATGTGGCATTAGAGTTTTGAATTCAGATAATTATTTAATTAATTAACTAATTTTTTTGAGACAGAGTCTCACTCTGTTGCCCAGGCTGGAGTGCAGTGGCATGATGTTGGGTCACTGCAGCCTCAGCCTCCCAGGTTCAAGTGCTTCTCCTGCCTCAGCCTCCAGAGTAGCTCGGATTACAGGCATGTGCCACCATGCCCAGCTAATTTTTGTATTCTTACTAGAGACAGGGTTTTACCTGGTCTCGAACTCCTGGCCTCAGGTGATCCCCCTGCCTTGGCCTCCCAAAGTGCTGGGATTACAGGTGTGAGCCACTGCCCCTGGCCGAGATAATTATTTAATCAGTTGTTGGGTTCTTATGAATGAGACTAAGACCTTGGAGTAGCTCGACATTAAACCAGGTGCAGGGGCAGAGGGGTGCTGTCATCGAAAGGTCTAAAACCCAATCTGAGTTATATGCATCCCAGAGCCAGGAAAGCTCTATAAGTTATATTGCAATGACATTCATTCATTCAACAATTACCTTCTGGGAACCACGAACTGAGTGGACACTTCCTCAGCAACTTGGTCCTGTCTTCTGATATTCGAAAGCCAGTCATCAAAAATCCAGAGATCAATGGGAAACAAAATTGTATTAATTTGAGAAAAAGCTATTCATCTTGATTGGATTGGGTTTCAAGACAGGAACATATATCTTACATCTTGCCATTCCCCTGGTTCTCTCAGTAATCTTGGCCCATTCCCTTTTGTGTGTGTGTGCCAAAATATTTTTATAGACTTTATGTTTTTAGAACAGTTTTAAGTTGACAGAAAAATTGAGAAGATAATACAGAGGGTTCTCTTACCCCCTACACTCAATTTTCCTTATTATTATTATCTTACATTAGTATGGCACATTTGTTACACTTAATGAACTAATATTTATACATTATGATTAAAGTCCTTACTTTATCCAGATTTTTTAGTTTTAGCCGAGTGTCTTTTTTTCTGTCCCAGGGATGCTACATTACTGTCGTCCTGCCTCCTTAGACTCTTAGACTTGTTTTGACTGTGACAATTTCTCAGATTTTCCTTGTTTTTTTTTGACCTTGACTGTTCGAAGGAGGACTGGTCAGGTATTTTGTAGAATGTCTCTCAATTGGGATTTGTGTGACGTTTTTGTCATGATTAGACTGAAGTTATGGGTTTTGGGGAGGACTATCGCAGAAGTAAGTTTCTATTTTCAAGACCTCATATCAAGCATACAAGCTATCAACTTGAGTGTGGATGATGACCTTAAGTTATCACTGTTGATGATCAAGTGACTGAGGTAGTGTTTGTCTGGACCCCCTGCAAATTCACTTTTTACATTTATGTAATTAACTATTAAAGAGAAAATAATTCTCACTACACATGATAACCTCATCCTTTACAGAATCATAGGTCTAGAAGAGATTTTGACAGATTAGTTGGTCCAGTCTCTTGTCCCTGTATTCAAGCCACCCTGCACAGGTGAGTTTGTGGTAGGCCTATTTTTAAAGATAGAAAGTGGCTGGGCATGGTAGCTCATGCCTGTAATCTTAACACTTTGGGAGGCTGAGGCAGGCAGATCACTCGAGCCCAGGAGTTTGAGACCAGTGTGGGCAACATAGTGAAACCCCGTCTCTACAAAAAATACAAAAATTGGCCGGGTGAGGTGGAGTGTAACTGTGGTCCTAGATACTCAGGAGACTGAAGTGGGAGGATGACCTCAGCCCAGGAGGTCAAGTCTGCGATGAGCTGTGATTGAGCCACTGCACTCCAGCCTGGGTGACAGTGAGACTCTGTCTCAAAATAATAATAATAAATATAGAAAGGGAAAGGGACTCCACAGTGAAAGAATTCTGAACTCTTGACAAATGAGGTTCTCTGGCTCAATCAATCAATAAATACGCAATGTAGAGTGTTGGAACCATATGCAAGCTGCTTAGATATATGTGTAACTCCAAGGCACTTATACCATCTTAAATCATTTCTGAAACAAGGTGGTGTATGAGTGAAGATACAAATAATTGAAAAAAAGGCAGTGTAACACAGTGGGAATCGGTATGAAAAAAAGTGCGGTTATAAACACAGTTTTTGGATTCATAAGGTCTAAATTTACATTCCAGGTCCACTGAATGAAGGCATGCCACTTTAGATAAGTCACTAAGGCCTTTCTAAGCCTCAGTCTCCTTAGCTATAAAATGGGGATAATCGTACCCATTATTAAAAGTTGTGCAAGTCAAATAACATATCGAAAGCATCTGGCACATAGTAGGTCCTCAATACATTGTAGCTATTGTTATTAAACAGGGAATAATTATATGACCCTGTAATCATTATATTACATGGTATCATAATAGTTACATGGCACTGTAAATTAAATGGAGTGTGTTTTAGGAGGGCTTTCTGCTGAAGGAGTACACACTGTGGATCTTTCTCCTTAGTTTTCTTCCTGCTTCCCAGCTTCCTCCACTCCCTACTTTCTTCCTTGTTTGGTCTCGGATTTCATTACCTCCTCCCTGTTCTCTTAGTGGCTGATGCCTTCAAACCATTCCCCACTGCCAAGCCCTTTTGTTACACTGGCATTTGTCAAGCAGCTGAGTTTCTTAGTGACTGATAAGAACCACTTCTCCCCCAGGTAGTCAGGGAGAGGCAGCGAGCTGGCAAGAGTGGAGAAAATGTTTCTGTGTGCAGGACTTGGATTCCTGCGTTTGTGTGTTTTGTTTTAAGTGGTTGCTTTGCTGATCCTATTACTGTAAAGGGTAATGATATTTGGGAATGAAAGTCTATGAATAAGTAATGATAATAGAAGTAAGACCCAGAACTGTGGGATAGAAACCTGTGTTAAAAATAGTCTGTCATTTTCCACTCTGCCTACTAAGCCTTTTCCTAGACTGAAAGACACAGATCATGCTTCCACGAGCTGAGCCAACACAGCATGGCAGGAGTAAATCCACAACCCAAAGAAACCGTACTCCTGAGCAAAGCAACTTTCTGTTGTGGTCAAAGCTCATCCACTGGGTTTCTCTGATGGAGGCAATGAAACTTTTCCCCTCAAAGCCTGGTAACCTGAGTTAAAAATGTAAAATGTATTGATTTGAGAGTGGAAACTACAAAATGAGAACACATTAGGCTTTGCTCTGAGAACTTTATGGTTCTTGAGACAGTTATTCTTAGTTATTTGATTCAATTAAAACGCAGATATAAGCAAGGTGAACTATAAGGAAATATGATAAGAGACTTTAGCTCAGGATGAAAGTGTAAACCATAGCATCAGAGGCATCATGCATACCATTATCTAGAAGGCTGGTCAAACTGAGGTCCTGCAGCAGCCTCAGCACAAATGGCTGCCGAACCTCAATTCTAGTGAACTAAGAGAAAACAGACAGTGAGGCAAGCAAGGACTTTGTACTCAGAATATTCTGCAGTTCAGGAAGTCCAGATCCTAGGAGTGCAAGCCAAGACATTACAACTGATGTGAGGAATTGCTCTGGTGCCAATCGTGGCTCAGATTTATTGCTTTAATGGCTAAGGTCACAGGCTAAGGCATTCTCCAGATTCTGCTGTTGAATACAGACACTACCGCCCCTCCTGTCTCCCCACCATCAAACACCAGGAGTCTGGTAGGGCAGAACTGCACAAATGGGAAACACCCATCAAATGCAGCAGGAATATTAACTTCACTAGGAAGCCTTTGTATGCCATTACTTTAGAAAGGATTCCTTGTTAGTCCTACCATTAAACAATTAAATTGTCAGAGATGAATTCTGTGCATGTGTGTGCAGAGCTTGCCTGTGTGTGCAGGATGTGTAATTTCCCACTCAGGTGATGTCTGCTGCAGGTTGTCTTTCTCTCTCTTTCTCTCTCTCTCTCTCTCTCTGTCCCTCTCCCACCCCAATTGTGTGCTTTTCCCTTTACATTGTTGAAAATAAATACATCTTCCTGATGGTATAAGCAGTTTTTGTTATGAACTTTGATATGCCTACACATTCTATACTACACAGAAAGTAGTAATATAAAATGAAATGTTCAAAAATTAATTTGTCTCCAGGTATTTCTCTGCCAGAACATGATTCCTTAGTTCCCCTCTCCTGACACTAGTTATTGATACAGTCAGTTTACTCTACATGCATTCTAAACATGGATGTTATATCAAAAAACTCTAAACCAAGTCAAGGCTAATGCCTACAAATAGGAAGAATGATGAGCAAATGCTGTGTCCCTTATATTTTCATCCTAATTAGGAATTTATGCCTTCATAATACTGGCTTACTTATCCTAGTTCCCTATTGTAAAATGTCTGACCTAGGAAAATCAATGCTTGTGACAAGTACACACATTTCACTTAAACCCAGTAATAATTATTTTAGTCAAGAAAAAGCACACTACCTAAAATAAATTTAATTATATTTAATTCATATAATTAGGGCCACACTTAAATCTCTATACTTTCTTATATAGCTCACATTTTTACTTAATTGGAATATATTCTTGACCTTGTCAATTACCAAAACTTTTCTTTGAGGTTCCATAATCTTTTAAAAATGCTAAAAACAAAATAGACTAGCTATACACTAAGATGAAAAGACTTTTAGAAATTCCATATGTATAAAGTGACAGGGCCAGGTGCAGTGGCTCACATCTGTAATCCCAATTCTTCGGGAGTCCAAGGGGGTAGGATTACTCGAGGCCAGGAGTTTAAGGTTACAATGAGCTGTGATCCCACAGTTACATTCCAGCCCAGGTGACAGAGTGAGACCCTGTCTCTAAAAAAATTAAAATAATTAATAATTAATAATTAAAAAAAATAAGGTGAAGAGTAAGCTTAAGAAAATACTCCAATATCTGCAAATCCTCCAGCTCCTAAGAAAACCATGTTGGATTAATTCTCTATGTGCTGGTGCAATTATTAGTCACTTAATAAATGCTCCTTGATTGTGATGACATCGCAGCATCACGAATATATCCCGTGAACGAATATTAAGCCTCATAAAATGTTTAGCCTATCTTTTTTATAACGATGTACAGAAGGGGCAAATAGAGAAGGAAATGAGTCTTGAAATCAGATTATGAGTAGCTTCAGTTTCTCTCCAGACTGCCCGTTTTTTGGATCTCGTTTTCTTTGGCTTATGATATGGTTTGAATATGCCCCCACTCTGAATCTTATGATGAAATGCGACTCTCAATGTTGGGAGTGGGGCAGATTCCTCATGAATGACTTGGTGCCATCCTCATGGTAAAGAGTGAGTTCTCAGTCTGTGAATTCATGTGAGAGTTAGTTATTTAAAAGAGCCTGGCACCCCTCCCCTCTCTCTTGTTTCCTTTCTCTCTATGTGATACAGTTTCCTCCTTTGCCTTCTACCATGATTGTAAGCTCCCTGGGGCCCTCACCAGAAGCAGATGCTGGCACCATGCTTCCTGTATAGCCTGCAGAACTGTGCGCCAAATAAACCTCTCTTCTTCATAAGTTTACCCAGCCACAGGTATCCTTTCATAGCAACACAAACAGACGAACACAGCTTATATCTGTTAGATGTTAGAATGACATCTCTTTACAAATTATTGGTATGGGCCAGGTGTGGTGGCTAGTACCTGTAATCCCAGCACTTTGGACCAGCACTTTGGGAGCGGGAGGATCACTGGAAGCCAGGAGTTTGAGACCAGCCTGGGAAACAAAGCAAGACCTTCATCTTTACAAAAAATAAAAATGTAGCCAGGAGTTGTGGTGTGTGTGTGTGTGTAGTCCCAGCTACTCAGGAGCCTGAGGTGGGAGGATTGCTTGAGCCAAGGAGTTCAAAGCTGCAGTGAGTTTTGCTCACTCTATTGCACTCCAACCTGGGCAATAGAGTGACACCCTATTTCTAATTTTTTTCAATTAAAAAAGGATTGATATGTTTACTGAAACCACTCCTATCTATTTACTAATATAGGTTTTCCAAAATATTACCTTGAGCAAGGGACTCTCTCTCTATACATATACATACATATATAAATATAGAGTGATTTCCATTCAGAAATAATACTCATTAGCTTCTATTACATCTGAAATCATGTCATTAGTTATTAATTGCTTTGATTAAAGTTTTTGTAGCATTATGAGACACCTATTAAAATACAAATGTCCCTGAGAGAGATAACACTCCAAGCTCACTGTCAATGATTTACAACTTTTCAAGAATTATTGCAGGATTATTTATGAAATATCAAATCTCTTTCCATCTGTGATGACAAATAAGTAAATTCAGCCACATGAGGAAGTCCAGCACATAACTACTTCTGTGTCATGGTATCAGGGCAGTTAGAAGGGACTGCCTGCTACCCAAACTCCACCATCCCTTCTCAAATTTTTTATTTTAAATTTTAGCCAAAAGGGTCTTTGTATACTATTAAATACAGATATTTCTGAAAGAAGTAAGTCACACATTAAGCCCAAAATGTTATTTTTTTCATCTCTGAACAAATGTATTTATCAGATTCTTCAAGATGCTGACCGAAACCCTTTACTGTTTAATTCTCTGAAATGTCTTCAATAATTTTATGAAGTCCTAAAACTTCAACCTTTATGTTTATTGAAATAATCACAATTTTTTGTAATTTGCTCTCATATTATGTCCACACCTAGACTGGAATATTCAGCTAACTAGTGGACATCCCTGTTTACACTTCATACTCAAAATACCCAGAACCAACACATGCTATTCTCTTCATACCTGCTTCTCATTTGTTACAGGTTTCCTTAGCCACACAGTAGTAGTAACGTCACTCAAGTAGTAATGTCGGAGTCATCTTTCCTTCTTCTCTTCCCCACAGTCACTGATTACATCCTGAGGATTCCAACTCAGTGATACCTTGCACTTGAAGGGGCTCTCATTCAGAGGCCCCCTATCTCATGCAGACCTTCACTTTTCCTCCCTAGACTGCCAATAGAGCTTCTTACTCACAATTCCCAGCACCGCTCCCCACTGCACGTTACTCTTCCTAAAGCTTAGCTTCAATCATATCACCCTCCAGTTTGAAAACTTTAATGTTTCCCATTGCTTATTAAATTCAGATCAAACTCATCTTGCTTTTCAGTGTATATTATGATACACTGAATTATGTATATTCATAATACAATATTAATAGCATAATATATTATGATACACTGTATTATGTAATATCATACACAATATTATGATACACTATATTATGATACACTTTTACTTTCATGTACCCACTAGTAAAACCGGAACACTCACTCCTCTCAAAGATTCCCTTTGCTTTCCAGCCTACGTGCCTTTCCTCAAATTGTTTCCTCCACATTTCACCCATTTCCTATTTCCAGCCATTGAGAGCTACCTATCTTCAAGGTCAACTTCAGGTTTTACTTTCTTCACTACGTCTTTCTGGCTCTCCCAGCTGGATGTGATCATCTCATCGTGGAACTCCCATGGCCACTGCTGTGCCCCGACTTACTAAATAGTGCCATCATGCCTATGCTTGCCTTATGCTACTCACTGTATTGACAACCCATAAGTCTAGGAATAGTGTCTTATTAATCTCTACTTTACCTGCAGTGCCTAGATCTATTCTTGCATGTAAAATGCACATAATTATTGAAGTATTTTTGAATGAGTTTTGAAGGAGGATAAGAAAGAAAGTGGAGGAACTCTGAAAGGGTAGCTATGCCAAGAAATGATATCCTAGGCTCCTGGAGAGCAATTTTACACACTTTGTCATCTTGATAAGACTGTAGCTTAGCACAAGCATCTTGGCAATGAAGAAAATCTGTGTTGGGGGCAAGACAGGCTGGTCCAGAGCACCAGCATCCACATGGATAAAATCTAGTACTGGGACTCTCAGGCAGGGAGGGCAGCATGAAACCACTGGGTCCCGGGAATCTTGGTAGTATCTTCAGGTCCTGGAAAGCTGCGGGGCAGATGGCAGCTCTAGGCCAGAGGATTCTGGGAGGCAAATGAGGTAGTAAAACTAACTGCCTGTTTAACCATTCTACATACACTAGATTAGACTAGCACTATTTTAGCCTTGTTTGGGTTCTGTATATACGTGAAACTGTCAGTCAGTTGTTCAATCAATCATTATATATTTATTGAGTGCTTTCAGTATGCCAAGTACTTGCACTGTGCTAGGTGCTGAAGATGCGGGGGCTAACAAAAAAGACAAAAATCTCTCCCCTTATGGACATTACTTTCTAGTGGAAGAAGAGAAGTGATACACTGAACACATGCATAACAGATTAGAAGGTGATCTTTATTTTATCCTCTGGATGAAAATCAAGCAGGCTATAAAGGTGAAGTGTTAGAATTTCAAGCATAGTGGTCAGGGCTTATTAAAAAGATGATACTTGAGCTGGGATGTGGAAGAGGTGAACATGTATCTGTGCAGCTATCTGAGGAAAGAGCACAAAAGGAAGAGGGAATAGCCAGTGCAAATGTCCTGAGGAGAGCAAGGCTGGCTGTTAGAGGAACAGAAAGGAGGCCAGAGTGGCTGGAGTTGTTGGAGGCAGAGTGAGATCAGAGAAATAAAGAGAGACTTCTAGTCTTTGCAAGCTATTACAAGAACATGGCTTTTATTTTGAATGGGGAGCTCTAGGAAGAGCCTTGGCAAAAATTGACACCATTGCTGTTGACCTGAGATTGAACTAGAAAGAGGGCCAAAGATGTAAGCAGGAAGACCAGTTAGGAGGCCATTGTCATATCCTAGGCAGAAGATCATGATGAAAGCGTGGACCAGAATGGTGGTGGTAGAGATAATGAGAAGTGATTGGAGTCAAGAAATTTTTTTTTTTTTTTTTGAGATGGAGTCTCGCTCTGTCACCCATGCTGGAGTGCAGTGGCGCGATCTTGGCTCACTGCGACCTCCGCCTCCCAGGTTCAAGGGATTCTCCTGACTCAGCCTCCCAAGTAGCTGGGACAACGGGCGCATGCCACCACGCCTGACTACTTTTTTTTTGTACTTTTAGTAGAGAGGGGGTTTCATCATGTTAGCCAGGATGGTCTCAATCTCCTGACCTCGTGATTCACCCCCCTCAGTCTCCCAAAGTGCTGGGATTACAGGCATGAGCAACCGCGCCTGGCCGAGTCAAGAAAAAATTTAAAGGTAGCCTCTCAAGGACTTTCTGATATATTAGATAAAGGAGATGAAGTAAAAAAAATCAATGATGACTCTAAGGATTTTTGTCAGAGCAAGTAGAAAAATACTGTTGTTTATTGATAGAGACTATTAAAGGTGGCATAGGTTGGGGAAGCAGAGATAATAGGGGTTGAGTTTTGGGTCTGTAAAGCTTGTGATACCCATTAGGCATCTACACGGAGTCTGGAAGTCAGGAGAGAGTCTGGGCTACAGATATGAATTTGGGAGTCATCAGAATATAGAGAGTTTTGAAGGGAAGAGACTAGATGAGATCCACAAGAGAGTGGCTGTAGAGAAGAGACAAGGTGCAAGGACTGAGCTTGAGGCAACCCAACATCCAGAGGTCCTAGATAAGAGGGGGAACCAGCAAAGGAGACTGAGAGGAACAACCAGTGAGGCAGGAGGCAAATCAGGTGGATGTGTTGTCCCAGGAGCCAAGATAAAGGCGTTTAAAGGAGGAGGGAGTGGGCAACTGGGTCAAATGCTGCTTAAGGGTCAAGTTAGATGCAAAATGGTCTTTGGATTTAACAACGTGGAGGTCATTGGTGACATTGACCAGAACAGTTTCATTGGTGTGATCGGATAAGAAAGCCTCAGTGGAAAAGGTTTGAGAATAGAAGAGGAATTGGGTGCAGATGCTTCTTTTTGCCATTAAAAAAAATGGTTTTTTTTTTTATTGTTGTTGTTTGTTTTTTTGACGGATTCTTGCCCTGTTGCACCCAGGCTGGAGTGCAGTGGTGCGATCTCGGCTCACTGCAACCTCTGCCTCCTGGGTTCAAGCTATTCTCCTGCCTCAGCCTCCTGAGTAGCTGGGATTACAGGCGCCTGCCACCATGCTAGGCTAATTTTTTTGTATTTTTAGTAGAGGCGGGGTTTCGCTGTGTTGGTCAGGCTGGTCTCAAACTCCTGACCTCAGGTGATCCACCCGCCTTGGCCTCCCAAAGTGCTGGGATTATAGGCGTGAGCCACCGTACCCAGCCAAAAATGGTCTATTTTTTTTAAGCCAGTAATTTTAACTTTCAATTAATCCAAATGGGTATTGTGTCCACAACAATCTGAATAAGTCAAATTTTACTTGTGAAATCTCCCTATCAGACAAATGACAAAAAGGTTTTGTGAAATGGGTTTCAGCAATTTTAAGTCTGAAAGTCTCTTTGTTAAACAAAGGAAAACAACCACTGCCTTCAGTAAATTTGCAGCTCAAAGTATTGTAAGTTTTATAATCAAACTTCTATTTGGAGCTTCTCACACACACACACACACATACACACACACACCCCCCAAAATGATGACATCATAGTTCTCAATTAAATATTGTACCTCATTATAAATAACATTTACTCATTCCAAATTTTTCATTATTGATTTATAGTTGGTTCTTTTTTCATGCCATAGCTACCACATACTCACCTTAAATTTGTAATGAGGTTTCTCATTCCAAAGACATTTGTCTGCCTCTTGTACTTGTAGACACAGGTTCACGCTGTCAACAGTTGGGTATTGAATCTCAAAAAACATTAAGCTTAGGATTAAAGGTAGGGCAGGGAAAGCTGTCAGTAAACCATGCTAACCTAATGTATCTGAGGAGGACAGGGTCTAGTTCATACTCAGAACTGCAAGGATGCTGTGAAGTACAATGATTTGATACTTGTGATACCATTTTGTTGTAACATTAAAGCCAAGAGTCTTCTCCACCCAAGGGCAATGCCAGTTTCCCAGAAGGCTCATTTCTCCGAGCCAAAGCTCCAAAGATACCAGTGCACCCATGCTGATAACTTAGTCTCATGTTATTTCTCAATTTTATGCTTAATTTGCTCCTTTTGATTTTATGTATTTTCACACAGCCAAGTGTACATGGGGATTTCCCCATAGTCCTTTAAATGCTATAAAACTTTAATATAGGGAGATAAAAACCATAATAAGCCATGCCTCCAAACCCTCACATTTAGTTCTTTGAGTTTGACAATAACCAGTTTTAGATTATTTGGAAATTTGGACTTCTACGTACTTGCACTGCTTTAAATGCCCTTGTGCCTTTCCTAACCCTCCTCTCCCACCCAGATGAAAATTATACTCTACTCTTAACCTGGACATGCAACTTCCATTGACTGCACAAAATGGCATCTTTACAATTCTTAAATTATCATCATAATGGCCTACATCATGCATGAGCCAATGCAATTTAATATGGTTCAGAATAAAGCCAAGATGGATGCCCAATTCCCAATTTTCGGCATGCAACCCTGGAATGCCTTTTGGAAAAAATGAAATAATGCTCTTGGTAGGCTGTTGGGTTCATCTGTTTTAAGCATAATTGCCATCTCTCAGCTTCCTAATACCCTTAAAACCTCTGAGAGTCTTTAATGTACAAAGTTCAACAAAAACACCTTCAAAACAGATTAGTTCTAATTATGTTTAATATTGGTTTGCTGCTTTATTGAATAATCTACATTTGCTTTTAAAAAAAGGAAATTCACTTAACTGCATGTCAGTCACCCAAGTTTTAAGTGTACAAATGAAATGGAAAACATTTATTACACAAATTTAATTACAATTCTAAGAAATAAACATGCAAATTAGATAGAGTTCAATTTGCAGATGCTAATCCTCATCCTTGATCTTGTTCCTTCCTCCCTTGATTTTCAGTCTGTGCGTCTTCTTGATTCCTAGGGAGCCAGGCAGCCAGAGATTTGGTTTTTCACAGTCGGAGGATCACTGTTTTAAAGAAGTGTTATATTTAGCACATCTGGTATAGTGGCAGTAAACAAACATTATAGTCTTTGTAACACTTTTGTGCAGGTGCCTTCTCCCGATTTTATTAGGTCTATGCCTTCCAAGCCTCTGCCTTCATTACACTTGAAATGACCCATCTCGACTACGGAGGGGTCCCTAGACAGAAGTTATGAATTAATGATTTTAAAAAATAAACTCTGAGGCCACTATAGGAGAAAATTACTATTTGCAAAATATTCTGATTCCAAGGCTTAAATTACAATCTCTTGAGCAAGGACAATCTCTTGTATTACTTTTTATTTCCTGGAGGTTTTCCCTGGAGGCTCCCCACCCAGAAAGAGTTGCCAATTCAAGTTGCAGCAGGACCAAGGTTGCTTTTTTTTTTTTTTTTTTTTTTTAAATACGTACGCAGCTCAGGAGGGAAACGGGCGGGGGCGGGCGGCTAGGGAGAATAACTGTTTGGTCCTGCAAAGACATCTGTTTCTCATCTCCGTTTGCTGTGGCAAAGGAGAAGAAAGTCTTTTGCAAAGGGTGGGAAAGGCACAGATTTTTTTTTTAATCACACGTACACACAACAACAACAAAACTAAACCAAATTTAAAAAGACAAGATATCTCGGAAGGTTGCAGAGTGAATACATTATTCGGCTGGAGCCGAGCCCCCAGGGCTAGGGCGGGAGCCCGAGAGCGCGTGGGGTCTGGGCTGCGGGCTGGAGCTGGGCCCGCGTGTCCCCGGGCACCGGGAGGGGAGGGGAGGAGAAGGAGGAGGGAGGGCGGGAAGGAGGGAAGGAGGCAGGGGGCGGGCTGGGGTGGGGGTGCGGGAAAGGCGCCCCGTGTGCAGCCTGAGGAGCGGCGGCGGCGGCGGGAGCAGAGGGAGGGAGGGAGAGCGGGCGCGCTTGTCATGTTCCCTCTCTCACCCTGGGGGCATCCTGCAGAACCTCTCCTCGGAAATCCACGGGGAAATGGCAAACAGGATTGACGGGTTTCACACGCTCCTCGCTAGACAGAGCCGCTCATTACCATAACCGTCTGCAGCGACGGCGGCGCAGCGCCCCAGTCGCGGCGGCGGGACCTGCCGGGACCCTTGCCCGCCGCGCACCCGCAGTCACCGCCGAGCGGGCGGCCGGGCCGGGACCCGCGAGTGTGCACCGGCGGCTGGGCTGGCGCCGAGCCCAGAGCGGACCAGCAGCAGCTCAAGCGCTGCGGCCGCCGCCTCCCCGCTGACCCCGCGGTAAGAGCCGGGCTGGGCGCGGGCCGCGGGGGCGGGAGGGCCGGGCCGGGTGGAGGGCGAGGGCCCCCCGGGGCTCCTGCCCTCGCAGACGGGCACCCACGCGGCCTCCCGCGCGCCCTCTTGGCACCAGAGCTGTGCCGAGGTCACCGAGTGGACTCGCAGCGGCCGGAGCGGAGTCGGGGCGGCGTGGGGGCCAAGGCACAGCTGGGCGCGGAGGCGGCGCGGGCTTTTCCCTGGGCTTGCGTGCGCCGCGGCGCCTTCACCAGGGCGGGAACCGCCGCCTCCTCTAGGGCTGCTTGGGCTGCCACCCGCGCGCACCGAGACAACTCCAGGGGCGGGTGGGGTCAGAAGCTCTGGTGAGACCTCATGGTCCTCCGTGGCCGCTTAGTCCCTCATCGTAGGGGAAGGGGTTAAGTAGGAGGGGTGCCCCCAGGTCCGGATGCCGCGGCGCTTGGCAGGTGGGGAGAGAGGGATTGTGGATGTCAGGAGCGCGCGTTTGCAAGAAAAAGGAATTGATGCAGTAGCTGACACCTTCTGTCCCCCGCCACCTCCGCCCCCGCACCCTCCTCCCAGGCAGCAGAGCCGCGCTGCGGGCGGCGGCGGCTCCTCTGTCCTCAGCTCACCTCCCCGGCGGGCTGAGGCTGCTGCCCGCCTGGTCCACGCCTCCGCCTCTCTCTTCCCTTCCTCCCCTCCCGCCTCTTCGGCCCTAGCAACTTTCCGAGTGCCCAGCTGTGGTCGCAGAAGCAGGGAATAGGCGTCCTCGCCGCCAGGTCCCACGGGCGCAGGGCGCTCCCGCAACCGCGGGCTTCCAGCGGGTTTGGCCGGCAAGGGAGGGAGGGAAGGCCGGGCCGACATCTGCTGCGGGCTGGAGCGCGGGGGCCCGGGCCAGCCCCGCCAGAGCCCTGCCAGCCGCTGTGAGTCATTTCCTTGGAATCCTACCTTTGGTGTTTATTTCCCTTAGAAGGAAACTTGGTTTAAAAAAAAAAAAAAAGGATAAGACATAAAGAATAATAATAGCTCTTATTCTTCAGAAGAGGCACACGGCTGCGGCACCGTAGAAAGACAACTTGCCTTTGTTCCCGGACACTTGGGGTGTTGTTTACTTTCTCCTGCGGCCAGCGGCCGACCGGGCGCTGCTGGCTACCCGGGGAGGGGCTGAGGGCTGCGGCACCGACACCCCGGGGGTGTGTCTGTGCGGGAGCCAGGATGTGGTTGGTGGCTGCCGCCCGCCTTAAAGAGGTCGGCCCTCCAAACCTCGGACGCCACCCCCGCAACCGCCACACACACACACACCTTGGGCACCAGGGCTCGGGCATCGGAGCACCCCTTCGTGCTCTTTAGGCCCAGCACCTGCAGCCCCAACCACAGGACCCAGCTTCAAGCTCTTGGCCTCGCGGGGCTGCAGCTGAGAAATGTACTTCCCAGGGCAGACAGGTGTACTGCAGGAACGGCAGAAAAGCGACGTCTGTTTGTTTAGAAGGGTTGAAGGATTTTGTTCCGCCCATCCAGTCCCTTCCACTACCACCACCAGGAGCCGGACAAGCTATTGAGATCATTTGGGGACAATGTGGAGGTCAGGGGCTTGATGCCATTTAAGACTGGCAGCATCGATCGGGGGTGGAAATAGCCCTTTACTTCCCTGCTTTCCAGTGCTGGAATCAGACTGCTAACTGCTATAATGATCTTAATCAAATGCTCTCCAATTTTCAATGACAGATGGAAGAAGAGGTGAGCAAAGAACGACCTGGAGCCCCTTGTTAGATTCAAGGTGCCGCTGAATTCATAGCTACCCTGTTTTGTGTGCCAGCCACTCCTATTAGCATCATAATTGCTTCCAGGAAAGAACAAGCCCAACTCATCTGGAAAAAAACAAATTGTATAGAAATGCCTGGTAACTTTACTACGAACATTTGCTGGAAAAGCTTGGCATTCTAGCCTTCAGTCTTCTGGGGATGCTGGAAGTGTCATTCCACTACATCCACCTGGGTGTCAAAACGGACATTCAGGAGCCTGAGGATGAAGGGTTAGGGCTTTTTTTTTTCTTATCTTTTAAACCCATGCATAGACAAAACACACTCTAACACCCTCCTGTTGAATCCATCACCTCTGATCTTGGAAAATAAATTTTGCCATAATGTATATCCTTTTCTTTATTTAATATTAATAGAACATGAATTTGTGGACTTGAACTGCTGACGTCAGTAGCAGAATTATAAATCTTATCAGAGAATTATGACAGTTTAGATCTCTATATATAATACGAAGAAAGATTCACGTTAAGCATTTGTGCTTAACGCTGCCCTGTCCAATTTTTCGTGAACATTCAACTTGCCTTCTTAATTTGTTAACATCCAGTGTAAGTTTTAAATAGACTAGGAAGACTCAATTGCAAAATCTCCTCCCCGCTCCCAAATAATCCCAACTCATTCATGTTTTATTCAGATTTACATAAATCACTTGCAGAACTCAGCCTCTCTAGTTTAGGGTTTTGTGTGTAACAGTTCTCAATTTAAAAAAGAAAAACTTAGTAAAATTAGATATTGTGAACAAAATAATAGCCAAGATAAATACTGTTATGCCATGTTTCAAGTTCACGTGCATAATAGGATCTCATATGCCGGAAATAATACTAACAAATAGAAACACTGAAATTCCTCACAACCAAAAAAGCTACTACCAAAAAGGTATTAAAATATAAACAAACTCTGACAAACATAAAACAGCACAGGGCCCATATAATGTCCTATTAAACAAAAGTAATTGCTGCCAGGAGCCTGCAAATGTTTTTCTTTCTTAAGGGGCATGAGTTTGACAACCTGCTTTTGTTTACATGAAATAAAAGTCTGCATAGGCAAAAGGCTTGCATCTTATTCCCATGATCTAACACAAAAGTGAGTGTAAACTTCAAACTAGAAAATGTTGATTCTCTCAATAAGAAAGGGCTGCTGACTGTTGAAAAGCTGTAATTCATGTGCTCTTGGCAATAGTATTTCCTGATATGATTGTCTCTTAGAATAGGTGAAGAAACTGGACCATTTCATGAGAGTCTTCCAGGGAATAAATCATCATGAAGTTTGATACCCTACTTGGATGAGGAGTTTGAGAAATGTTAGACAGAAGGACTTAATTTGTTAAATCAATGTAGGCTAAATTTCTTTGTTGATGACTCAAAGAGAAAAATAAATGACATGTCCCATCATTTCTTTATAAAGATTTAATCGAACCTTTCTTTTGCCCACTTGTTTTAAGGTTTACTAATAAGTCCTTACTGATGTCTCTTTGGAGGGCATCTTAAAAGAGAACAGGGAGGTGTTGTAGCAGCCCAAACCAGCTGAGTCCTAATTCTCTCCACTGACCTGTACACCTTCCTTGTCTGTCAAAAGATCTTGCTTCATTATTCAGTGTGGTTGGGACAGAATTTGAGACCTCAGAGCGAAGACTGGGTGAAAGGTAGAGTCATTGCTGCCAAGAGCTGCTCTTTTAGCCAGAAGGACATTGTCACTTTAATTATGCTATTTCACCTTACCCTGGTGTTTTTCCTCTTTTTCCTTGGAAGTGGACCCTTGTTATAGCATGTAGGTAATAATAGTCTCCCACGAGACAATGGTAGATTCACTCTTTCCCAGAAACATTACAAGCTGTATAATTTGGAAAAGAAAGCAAGAACTGGGCCCTTAGTTTATATTTGAAAGACAATCAATCTTCAGAAAGCCTGACATCACTTGTGTGACAGTTCTTGAAACCACAGAATGAGATAGTGGGGGCTTGGGTCTCCTAAAGGGATTGGCAGTTAAGGAGGCACTGAGGTTGCGCTACTGTCACCACTGGTCTATGGCTGCTAGGTCTTTTTACCTTCATATCAGACTCTCCTCTCCCTTGAAATTACTCTTGACCCTGCCTTGAGACCTGCAAAGGGCCAAGTGAAGACACAGAGCCCCCTTGAAAGCGGCCTCACTGCCTGAGCTATCGAGGGGCCCAGGAAGCCTCACAGAGCAGAGAGGCTCCCACCTCCCTGCAGGCCCAAGGGAGAAGGGCGTGAACTGGAGAGAAGGGCAGTGATGTGTTGCCTCTTGGAAAGTTCCTGCTCTGTGTCTGGGCTTTGCAGTGTAAAGAGTTGTTGGCTGCCTCTGGCCCCTGAGCCTGGCTCCTGTTTAATATTCTGCCTGCTCCGTTGATGTTGTGCTTGGCTCCTGTGGGACTGCAACTCACGGCTTGAAACTGGAGCCAATTTTCTGTCTTCATCTCGCAGTGTTTTGACTGGAGGCAGATCCAGTTCAGGCCGATCAGGGCTGGTGGAAACAACTACCAAGTGTCTCTCTGTCTGCTTTGCTTTGGGAGAAGAAAGTGAAGGGAGCCCCAGCATGTTGTAGAGGAACTGGCCTGCGGAAACAAGAGGAGGAGGGTGCAGGGGGCAGCGGAACAGACTGAACCTCAGAGCATCAGTTGGAATTACGGTGGATATTTCTGCTTCCCCTGCCCTTTTCTTTTGATTGATTAGTGGATTTCATCAAAGGAGACTCCCGGGGGATTGACTAGAAAATTGATTTTGCCTTATTAATAGAAAGGAAGCGCAAGGGTTTTGGCTTCTTAGCAGTACATTTTCTTTGGAAGGTCAGGAGGAAAATGTGTTTAGGAGGCAAAGCAGCTGTCTAGAAGAGGGCTGAAGGGAATCTGAGAACAATAAGAAATGGGGTTTTAAAGATCCGCCCATGAAATGCAGATTGCTGAACACAGAGGCTGAGCTAATAGCAGCTAGAGAGTTTGCTGAGGTTTTCTTTGAAAAAATAATAAAATGTTTCAGGGTAAAGGGGAGGGCCGAGAAGTAAAAGTTTCCCAAAGCAAAGAAATGAAGATGCCAAGGCCGTCCCTTGGCTTGCTCTTGATTAGGGCTGTTTTCTTCATTCTTGTTTTTTTTTTTTTTTTCTTTTCAGATCTGAGGCTGTCAGAGATGACTCTGGTTCTGTCCATGAATAGATTCTGCGAGCCCATTGTCTCGGAAGGAGCTGCTGAAATTGCAGGGTACCAAACACTATGGGAGGCTGACAGCTACGGAGGCCCAAGCCCCCCAGGGCCAGCACAAGCTCCTTTGCAGGGAGACCGGGGAGCTGGTCCCCCACTGGCAGGTATTGCCCTTGACCTGCGCCCATCCCCCCCACCCCTCGCTGCCCTTTGCAGCCAGCCTGGTGGACAGGAGGTGGTGTCTGGGGTGCCCCTCTGAGCCAGGAGAGCTAAAGCTCCAGGGACT
This sequence comes from Gorilla gorilla gorilla, assembly GCF_029281585.2. Lineage (NCBI taxonomy): Eukaryota > Metazoa > Chordata > Mammalia > Primates > Hominidae > Gorilla > Gorilla gorilla. The sequence goes on along the minus strand of NC_073224.2, from coordinate 46,543,980 downwards.
TCCCGGGCTGCCTGTGCGCCTCTCATAAGTGAGTCCAGAGCTCCAGAGAGAGGACCAGAGGTGATATTTAAATTGCATTCAAACCTGTGTCTACCCATGCTGCTTTTTGAATATAAGTCATGTGTCTGTATTTTTAAGAGGGCCAAACCAGATATTGAAACTCTCAGTTTGGGTTTTGGTTTTCTACCCTGTGGAACTGTATGGTTCTCTCACAACTATGAAAGCTCTGGTGGGCTCAACAATGACACCTTTATCCCATGAGATATAAAGGAATCTGCACTTTGGGCCAGCAGCTATGAGCTTCTTTTCTTTGTTAACCCATTTATGCCCAGTGTTCCATTATTGGAACGGTAAGCTTGTGGAACTTATTTATATCCTACTGCTCAAGGTCATCGCCAAGGTCTGACTTTTCAAACACAAAAAAATTTGCAACCTATGGCATAAATGGGTAAAGCACACAATTGGTTTTAGGATTGTAGGAAAAAAATTTAAAGCCAAGAATATAGAAGTATGTTCTTCCTGATTCTTTCTTCTTATAGTTTAAGTTCCTTTGGATTTTTGTGCAGTATTAGCTATTTTTAAAAGAAACTAAAATATAAAACAAGTACTCAATGAAGTCTGTTTTGCTAAAAAAGATGAAAAACTGTGGTCTTCATGGTTGGCATACTACATTTTGGAGAGTGAAAAGGACATTAGTTACCCAAAATTTTAATTCAAATTTTAAAAATTTGAATTTTGTATTTTGAAAAAAAGGAATGCTATAATCCCAATGTACAGATAACCATTTGTTCACTAACCTAAAGCCAATAAGATTTCAAAGTTGTTTGGTTATCAGTGGTTACAGTTAAAGATGTATACATCTTTAACAGTGGTGCTCTGTTGTCATGAATTTAATTAAACAATTTAAATAAATACTAATATATTTTAGAGAAATTACACTCCTCCCCTTTATGAATGTTGCAGTTTCCTTTTGCATAGAATTAAGATTCTGCATATTTATTAAATGCTAAAATATGTGATTTTCCTCTATAATTGCCTAGAAATCTTTTCCTAGCCTGGGTCACAGGATTCCATATGATAGCAACTATTAAGACAAATGTTTATTTTTAATCACCACATGTACAGACAACTATGTAGCCAAGTTATCCTCTAGAAGGAAAGGAAACGAAAGTATTTTGTTTGGAGAACCTCTGGCAAACCGCATGTCATTTGTCATATCTGATTTATTACCACAGGATCACATTACAGGGGAATTTCAAATCCTATAACAACATCCAAGATCACATACTTTAAGAGGAAGTATGTGGAAGAAGAGGATTTTCACCCACCACTCAGCAGCTGTAGCCATAAAGTATGTTTTTTTAATAGTCATTATTTTTATTAAGAGTTTAAGATACTTAGTAACAGTTGCTTGATCCACTTCCAGGAATTAAATTGTTTCACCCAAGCAATGAAAATGAGCCACTTCTCAGTGGAGCCTCATTAATCGTTGTCGCTTTTTTGGGTCCTGTGTTATTTTTCACAAATACTTGAAGAAAAAGCTGGCAAGAGCTATTCTACCCAGAAATGTCAAAATTATGTAATCCAAGGATTTTTTTTTAACGTATGACTTAATATTTCTCAGACTGTGTTTCGGGTTATGGTTCTTCCGCACTTTTGTGTGTGGGGAATGCACTTGTTCTTTCCTGTCGTGTTCTCCCCAGTCTGAGTTCTGGCTCCTGCAGCCAATGCTACTTCCGTGTGTGTCCACATGGGGGTGGTTACACAGGGCTTTTCCTGACCTCTTATGGGTAGACTCATCATCCTTGAATGTGTGTATACAAGTAGAAATATGCACTTCACTGGACATGGGTTACATATAAGTTTGCTGAAACATGGACTTCATTTCCAGGAAAAGACCAAAGCTAACTTTTTTGTAGGTATAGTTAAAAAAAAAAAACAAGATGGGGAAATTGCATACAATTATGAATCTGGGCATCTAAGCTTTTGAAATATCAGTTCATTTTCCTTTAGAGTTACCTTCCTTCAATAACTATCTGCTGATTTAATCAAAGCAGGTATAAGCGCAGACCATAGTTGTCTGAAATGCAGAGAGGATTTTCAATTCATCTCCCTCTCTGTCTCCTTTTGCCTTCCCCCTCTGCCACCTCATCGTTTAGATGTTGCTTTTACCTTGCTCATGAAAAGACAGCAGAATGCATTGGTAGGTACTGGGCTTTTCCCTGCATGTGTAGTCCCTGCCTTTGGTCAGTGTGGGCTGGTTTAGTTCACAGCTCCTCAGGTTATGGTGCCAGTTTGCTTTTTTGATGGCCTGGAATAACTGGTCCCCAGGACACAAGCAGTTTATTTCCTTTTTAGTTTCTGTGTTGTGGTTGTAGCAGTTTCCCAGTTGCTACTGGATTTGCACCAACCATCACATAGTGGTAGTGTCACACAGCTCAGGAGTGAGCCCTCTCATTTCCTCTCGGCATCTCGTCTCCCACTCAGCTCCACAAGGAAGCCTACTTTGGTCCTTCAACTGACACATTCTGTCAGGGTCTGAGCCTCATTCATTAGTGTGTCCTCTTATCAAGCAAGGATAATTGCAAGTATGAAACCCAAAGGATTGAAAGAGGGACAGCATTAAAAGCCAAATCTCATGCTCCTTGTTGGCTAGACCAGGGTTTGAAGTATATTCATTATGACTTGCATTTTGGCATCATTTTAAAAACATGTATTGATGTACAATATATGAGTTATGTGTCTGTGTGTGTGTATTTGTATAGACACACATAAAAAAGTACAGGTATCACAGTACAGCTTGATGAATTTCATGAGGTCATGGTTAGTTACATACCCATGTAACTAACATCCAGGTGGAGAACCAAAACATAACTAGCAACCAGAATCTTCCTTCTGCCGGCTTCTAACACTACCCCTCGCCCCGCTCACCCCAACTCTGAAAGTACCTCCTCTCCTGACTTCTAATAGCTTAGATTAGTTTTGTGTTTCAGCATCTTCCTTACTGGGCCATAATAGATCAAACCACCTGAACTGTCCCTCCTGGGGTCTGCACTGTGGCTCGATTCCCTAGTGCTTGACCACACCAGTGAGTCAGGAAGTGGGTGGGTGCTCCAGCCAAGTGAGGAAAGGGAATATCAGCAGAATGGGGGACAGCCTCTCTAAATTAACCCTGCGGAACAAGACCACAACATGCCCAGACCCAGACAGTGCCAAGAAAGAAGTATGCTATGATGATGTTTTCATATAGTCCATTTTCTAAGCTTTCTCTCTTCCTTTTTCTGTTTTTTTTTTTTTTTTTTGGTTTGTAGACCATCTCAATTTTTGAGGAACGAGCCCACATCCTTTATATGTCCTTAGAAAAGCTAAAGTTTATCGATGATCCTGAAGTGTACCTCCGAAGATCTGTCCTTATAAACAATTTGATGAAAAGGATCCATGGAGAAATTATCATGCAGAATAACTGGTGCTTCCCTGCCTGCTCTTTCAATGGCACCTCTGCCCAAGAGTGGTTTATGGCTCAAGACTGCCCTTACCGAAAACGACCCCGGATGGCCAAAGAGGAATGTGAAAAGTTTCATGCCTGCTGCTTTTACCAAGAATGTGGTGGCCACTACCTAAATTTACCCCTTTCTGTCAATGCTAATGTTGGAAGTGCCTCCACTGCTGCCTCCTCTCCCTCCGCCTCTTCTTCCTCCTCATCTTCCTCCTCATCTTCCTCTTCCTCTCCCCCTTTGCCTTTACCGAGTTGTTCCCACCAGGTGGATTTTGATGTAGGTAGTGCATCTATTTACAAGAGTGATGGCCAGATACCTGCCAATGAAATCTTTGTCACTAATGTCAGATCACTTGGTGTTCAGGAAAAGGCCAAATTAAATGATGAGAAAGCAAATAATGACACCAACAGAGATGGCGGCCCCCTCAGCCATGAACCTGTGGGAAATGACCTTGCTTTTGAGTGCAAAGGCCAATTTTATGATTATTTTGAGACCGGATATAATGAAAGAAACAATGTAAATGAATCTTGGAAAAAGTCCTTACGGAAAAAGGAGGCTTCACCACCAAGTAACAAACTGTGCTGCAGCAAAGGAAGTAAAATATGAGCCATCTTCTCACTGAACTTTGAAGCATGCACAGCATGATCAGTTAGCTCTCATAAATTTTATTTTGAATGGATTTTGTAGTTTTGTACAACAGATAAAATTATGCCATGAACATGCCGTGTCGTTTTAATGCCTGGAGAGCAGATTGCGTAAAACATCTGTATAGCAGGCATCAGCGAGCTTCTTATAAATGTGGTGATTTTTACCAAGGAAACGATTGACTTAATGCTTAAAAGTATATCATAGTTTTCTTACGGAAAAGATCAGTAGATTAGATTGGGGGACAATGTGCCCTTGCAATATTTCCATTGCCCCCCAAGGAGCCTGTCCCTAGCTAAGAAATTTCTACATGTTTGCCAGTTAATTAGGGAGTTATTTGGTAAGCAAATCAATATAACCAGCAAAGATACCTGCTTCTTCTATATGATACAATATTTTTTTTAAATAAAAGACTGAAGACAGGGAGCTAGATGAAATGGCTTAATGGTGCTGTTAAGTATTTGTACCTAACAGTCTTGTGTGACAGATGAAAATAGGATGTAACATAATGAAACACACCTGTCTAGGGGCGGCAATCAACAGTCTTACACAGAGAGGGTATTCCCTGCAAGTTTCTGGCTTGCCTGTGATGGGTGATGAGGCTTTTAGAGAGGTGTTATACAGGGCGATTTTTGGTGCCTTACTTTATCTTAATTTTTGCCAATGTGAAAATTAAGGATAAATCAGAGTTACAGCAGGGATTTAACAAACAGGACAAAAAAAAAAAAAACAGGGTGGATCAATATGGTTTGGAAACTGTTAACTTTGAACTATTGTGTTCAGCTTTTGATTCGACATCTCTGTTCTTTATTTTTGATGCCCAATTGCTTTTGGATTCGGCGTTTTTTCAATAGGGATGGAGGAAATGAGAGAGAGAGCTGTTAGAAAGCAGCACGGGCTGCTCGAGCTTTTCTATGGCAACTGTGTGTTGCTGGGGTTGGGGTTTTCTGGGTTTTGGGTTGTTTTGTTTTGTTTTCTTGTCCAATGAAGTTCACGAACCAGTGGCATGCATTATACTTTTCTCTGTTTTGCATCATTTCACTTGTTGAGATTATAAAAGCATGTGGGTTTTTATATATGAACTTTGCTGTGGATTAAGAAGCACAATGTTAATAAATGATGTGGTGATCAATAAGGTTTCTCTTAAAGAATGTAAAGACTTTAGTTTTTTGAAAGTTATTTTGGAGAACTGGGACTTAATCTATAATAGTTACTATGTATTTGGTCTACATTTTCCAAATAATATCTTTAACTTGTACATTTGAAAAGTGTTCAGAGTGGCCCTCCTACCATCCTTCCTTCCACTCCAGCCAACTCTTCCTGCTAAACTGTATTCCAGTTTCCAAGTTTACTAATTGACTTGGGCCTGTTCAAATAATACTTCACAGAAACCAAATGCCAAACGGAGGAAATAAGTAAGCCCTCCCAGTTTCTCCAAGATAAAGCTTTTTTTATTATTGCTATTAATATTAAATATAGGTCTCATTCATACAGTGTATGAGTAGGATCCTTTGGACAATTGTCCACAAAGACCAATTTTTAAAACATTTTCTTGTGTTATAGTTAAATAGTCTAGTAATGTTTTGTCCTTTATTTTCAATATTTGATAAACATTTGATGTTCAAAACTTAGCTAATAGATGCTTGTATATGAATGTGTTGTAATAAAGTGAGGTTTTCTTGATATATATTTATTAAGATGATAAAAATTCATTAAGATTTTTTTAAATTTTAATGGCTATTGGCTATGTTTCTCTTTTCCATTATTCTCTCTCCTTTAAAAAACTCAAAACATCTAGAAACTGTAGTGGATAGTGGCCACACAGGAGTTTTCTAAATTAAAGAGTATTTTAAAATGCCAATCTGACAGGTGTTTTAGAATGATCCTAGTTGGTAAGTTTAAGTTTCTATTGATTAAGAAGCACAATGTTAATAGATGATGTGGTGATCAATAAGGTTATGTCTGAAAGAATGTAAAGATTTTCCTTTCTGGAGTGTCTCTGAAAATAATTGTATAACACGAAGCCATAAATACTGAATCTTAGCTGATTGCATTATGAAATGTCAAACTGTGAAGATGACCCATATGTAAAACAGTTATAACAGCTACAGATTATTGCTAGTAGCATTCCATACAATTCTGTATTAATGTTCTTAGGAGCTAATATTTGATAAAGGGGAAAGCTAGTTAAAAACTAATTAATTTGTCAAATGTAGCATTCTTTTGAGTGTAATATCTCATGGAGATTTAAATGTGAACGAAAGGACTTATCCTTCTGCTTTTTAAAAGCCCCAGCATTACTAGATAGTGTTTTTCTTGATGGCCAAAGCTGTAAAATGACAAAGTTAGTGATTTTCAGCAGCACTCACCTGAGCTGTGAGCACCTGCACCTGTTCGGTAGAACCCACTAGAATCACTTCTCTGCAAGATAAGTGATGCCTTTGAATCCAGCAGCATAAAAATCTGTTCTTTTTAGTCATCAAGTTTTTGTTTCCAGGATATTTCTAGCATTGCAAAAAAAAATTTCTTCACCAAATACTAATTCCTAAACACCCATCCAAACTACAAAAATTCTCTTGTTAGTAGGCGAGAGTGCTAGGACTTCCTGTGTTCACCTCCCATGCACCCAGCATTGTCTTTTGTGCATGAGATATTCCAATAGATTTTCCTAGAGTGGCCAGGACACCCTTCATAGTAAGTTACATCTCTTAACTGGATTCTATAGTTTTATCTCGAGCAACTTGGAAAAGCTAAGACATCCTCCACCCACACTGCTATCTACGCGCCTGGAAGCCGCACCTTCTCTCATTGCTGTGCTCTGCTTTAAGGAAAACCTGATATGACAGAATCAAGACTATTAAAAGATATATGAGGGGAAATCTTCATTTAAGAAAGTTGCCTTGCTCCCCAAGAGTGCCTTTAATTGCTATTCCCCTAGGCATCTGGGTGCATATCATTAATGAAATCATTAACCTTTGTCTCTGGTCCTTCCTTTCTAAAAACGGCAGATTATAGAAGGTGGTCTGGCAAAGGGATTTTCAAAGGGCAAAAGTCTCATCATCATCTTTCCACTCAAAATCCTATTATTCTACACTTCACTTTGCAGGGGTCCTAGGGACAGGATTGCAGGGACAGGGGACATGGGAGGAAGACAGAAAAATTCAAAACCAGCAGATGCCACTACCTGGCAATGAATTGAAAATTAGGGGAAAGCATCTTTGGCATGACCTTTTATTAAGACAACAGAAATTTAGAACATTTTACATGCTTCTTTGTTAAATGGTGAAGCAAGTGAATGAAGTATTTATTTTTAGAGCTCATAGTTAACTCCATCAAGACATGGCTACCCACCCCTCCAGTTATGAACTTGTATTACAGCTCCACTTGGTGACTTCCTTTCTGTGTATCAGGAGCAGAGCAGAGGACAACTTGTAGAAGACATGACCATTAAGAGACATCAACTTCGCAACAAATATAAGACAAGGATACAAGGATTCCTATGTGATGCAGCTAGGTTTTTATATCCTTCTAACAAATGGTGAGCAGGAGACTTTTTTGGAAATAATTAGTTGTGAAATTCCATTTTTCTGACAGCCCCTTAAATTTGAAGTTATTTCATTTGCAGTTAAGGTTATCACATCCCTGCCAATTTTACTAGATTTTTTCAGAGACAAGCATTCAGCATGGCATTAGTAATGATGGTTTAAACTAGGTGCAGAACTGTCCCATGAAGAGAAGAATGATATCAGTATTTAAATAATAAAAGAAGAGACAATGTATGGTTTGTAGCAATTCATTTTAAGATTGCTGTATTTTGATTTTGTGGTTTAAAATAAATGCATTAAGGATCTTTTAAGTTACTACAAGATGCCTCTCCGTTGCTTTCTTAGCTATAGTGCCTAAGCAAGGTATATTCTCTTGACATGGCTAAAATGTCTCAATTCTATGTGATACAGCTACACGACCTGGGGTGAAAGAGTTACTAGTTTGGAGATTATTTCCCAGCCTTGGGTACCTGCCATATTTGAGCTGGGAGAACTCACTTAGGAAAAGCACTTGCAAAGATGTAAGTTATGAACACTTGAATCTCGCATCCTGCCATAAAGTGCATCAGCAAGTGAGTTTAATAAAACATGCTGTTTAAAATAGTCTGTAATTTCCTGTTTCTGCATTTCCCTTCAGTATCTGTGACAGGCTGAAGAACGATGACTAAACGAAGGGAATTTACACAAGCTAGTCTGGTGGTGTTTGCAAACCATCGCCATGAGCTTCATCTTCTTTGGTAAACAATCCGCTGGTGGGCTGTCTATGGTTGGTTTCTTTTCTTTGTTGTTGATCCAATTTGTTAACTTTGAAAATGCAAACTACTTATTCACAGTGTGGAAACACCTGCTTTTGACCACAATGAAACTGATAGAATGTATAGGGATGTATTAGTTGTTTCTCATGAAATTTCTTATATTTCTCAACCCCATTTCTATGACTCTTCTCTTGATTTAAAAATATGAAAATCTAATAAAATCTTGTGGGGAGGACCTACATATAAAAGAACTTGCAGAGATGTAAGTTATGATCTTGCTTTCTGCCAAGATCTCCAAGACAATAGGCAAATATCAGAACTTTGGGGGAAAGGGATCTAACGTACCCTAGTCTTGTGCTGTGCAGACCAGCCTGGCCTTCGGCAGGCATTACCTCTATCCAGATCTTTCCATGGAAGCAGCTGAGTCCAGGCATCAGGCATGTGATTCTCCACTGCCTCCTCTGGTCAGCACACACATGAACCCATCTTTGATACTTCTAGACACAGTGCTTTTTCTTCAGATACCCTCTAAAGTGACTGCAATGAACTAAGCTCAGATGTGGTAAGACCCTGGTATCCTCTCAGTCAAGAGATGAGTAGATGTCTCTGAAATACACTTGGCACAGCACTCAGATATCTATACCATCTTCAAAACTCATAACATCCCTGTGTGCACAATAAGCAAAAGATAGAGAATGACAGGCTATGCAAGGGATTTGGGCAAAAGGTTGGGGAGTTGATCTCTGGTCCAGTATACTGAAGGAAATCTGAGAAATACAGTGCTCCCTGTACACTGCAGAGTGAATCCACTCTCTTTAAGGAAAAGTCTAAAGACTGCAAGAGAAAGAAGACAGAACTTTTTGTTTCTTTGTCAAACCTCTTTAGGAAAACAGAAAAAAACATTTCAGGGACTAAAGGATTGTTTTAAATGTTTTTGCAGGAAGAGAGAAATGGCTTGTCTGCCCTTTCTGGAGCTGGGAGGGGTTCTCCTTGTTCTCCATGTCCTTAGATGCTGTGCTTTTCAATAAACCCACCAAACTGTATTTGTGAACAGTTATGGTCATTAGCCCAAGGAATCTCTCCTGTTCAGTTTAGGCATAGAGGTTGTGGGTTTCTCACAAGACTGGAGTATAGAAGAGGGTTAAGAGTAGGGGGTTTGGAGTTAGGCTGCCTGGATGAAAATCTCAGCTCTGCCAGGGTAGCTGTGCAAGCTTGGCCTTGGCCAACAAGCCACTTTACCTCCTAGTGCCTCAGTTTACTCATCTGTAAAATGGAGCAGCACACATTATCCACCTCACCAGGTTGTCAGGATTAAAGGTTTTAATATCAGGGAAGTGACTCAACATTGCCTGGGTGTACATTATGGGTTTGCAGTGAATAAGCCTCCATGACTTCTCCATTACTGTCCTTGAATGCCCTGCAAGTGGAACCCAACCGTGCCAGGTCCTCCTTTTGGTGGAAAGTATTCAGCCTCTTTGGTTCTGTACAGCAAGCTTGAAGTTAAACAGGGGGATGGTATGAAACCTGGGGTCCCAGGGCCCTTAGCTATGAAAATCGTCATTGGTGACTTTGAGATATGTTTAGTATTTAAAATACCAAATCATAAAATCTTCTGAAAGTGGTTGCACAGGCTAACCCCACATCAGATTTCCTTACCTTTGGCTGGAATTAAATCAGCTCCAGGCTGTCACAAACTGAGAAGAAACTCTGACTGGGAAAACGAAGGCATTATCCTTAATAAATACAATTTGTTTGTCAGACAGAATCTTTCAGAACATTGGCTATGTGAAGGGAATAAGAGGTGTCCCTTACAAATGGAAAGATTAAAAACCACTAACCTCTGACTCATCTCTAGGATTTGCCAAAGTTCAAGTTTATTTAGTTGTTGTATCAAATAATTTTCTTAAACCTAGCTTTTACTCAGAAAAAGTATAGTATTAAGTTAGGAAAAAAAGGGGGGGCAGGCACGGCAGCTCATGCCTGCTGGTAATCCTAGCACTTTGGGAGGCCAAGGCGGATGGATCACTTGAGGTTAAGAGTTCAAGACCGGCCTGGTCAACATGGTGAAACCCCGTGTCTACTAAAAATACAAAAGTTAGCCGGGCCTGTGTGGTGGGGGGTGCCTTTAATCCCAGCTACTCGGGAGGCCAAGGTAGGAGAATTGCTTGAACCTCAGAGGCAGAGGTTGCAGTGAGCCTAGATTGATCCACTGCATCCAGCCTGGATGAGGAAGTGAGACTCTGTCTCCAAAAAAAAAAAAAAAAAAGGCAGGAGGGGGGCAGGGGAGATAATTTAGACCAAACGCTATTCCTTGTGCTCCTGTACCTGATAATTTTGGAGGCCAAAGCAGAATTGTCTGGATAACCATAACCAAGGACACAGCCTATTATAAAATAACTGGGATACAGTTTCCATGTATAAGGTCAACTAGAGGTTGGTTATCCCTGTTTCAAATTCTTATCCCTTCTGTTTTGCCAGTAAACTCAGAAACCAACTGATAATTTCAAAATAGAATTCCATTTACAAAATTACATTCTGTCTCTCTATTTTTGAAGAGTATATATTTTTCCCTAAGGTGAGGTTCATTTGTAGTAGGCTTGCTGATGGGTAGGTCCTGAAATGAGAACAAAACTGAACCATATGGCTTGAGAATGAGAAATGGGCAACAGAGTATAATGAGAGCAAATGCAATGTTGTACCATGGGGTTCCCAGGACTTCTCTGCAAGAGGCTCCCCTCCTATCTGACTGGGCTATGATCTCATGATTGGCAACATTAGTTGCCATTTGAGCCAGCTGAGAGAGGCAGTGGGAAGCCAGGACACCTCAGCCTGCCCAGGGAGGTCTAGGCTGGCCATCTCTAAACCTTTGCCCTCTCGGAGTTTGGAAAACCGGCAGCTGGAGTAGATATTTTTATTTTCCAATCAGTAGAATTTTAACCAGTTAAGATGATCAATTAGAATTCTCAACCAGCCCAATCTTGACCTAGCTGGTTTTAGGCAAGATGACTTAATGCACAAGGGACATCTCTATCTAGAGATGGTATTGGTCCCTGCACAGAAAGAACTCTTAAAGAAATTCTGGAGCCATTTATCTGGGTGTTTTAAGTGATGAATAAAGAAATACATACTAGGAAGAATCCTGGCATGGAATTTGTACGAATTAATTGATTTCTAACACTTGTTCTTATTATAGATCCAACAAAGCTTACCTCAATCTTTTAAAAATGTCCTGTTAGGCCAGGCGCGATGGTGCACACCTTAATCCCAGCACTTTGGGAGGCCAAGGCAGGAGGATCGCTTGAAACCGGGAGGTGAGGGTTGCAGTGAGCCTGCAGTCCCAGCCGCTCTGGAGGCTGAGGCATGAGAATCGCTTGAACCCCAGAAGCAGAGGTTGCAGTGAGCTGAGATTGTGCCACTGCACTATAGCCTGGGTGACAGAGCAAAGAGCAAGAATCTGTCCAAAAAATAAATAAATAAATAAATAAATAAATAAATAAATAAATAAATAGAAGAAGAAAGCAAAAAGAAAGAAAGAAGAAGAAAAAGAAAAAGAAATCATAACTCTTCATTTATTTGCTTAGAGTCAATCTATTGTATTGATTTCTGGTCAAATGACTGCTGTTTCTTAACCATAAGATTATAACCAACTTAGTAGTGAGGACTAGATTAGGAGTTAGGAAACAGATTCTTGCCCAGGTTTGCCACTCACTAGCTGTCTAACCATGAACAAGCCCCTTCACTTCTCTGGATCTTGATTTTCCATCTGTCAAATGATGAGGCTGGATTCAAAGGGCCTCTAAAAGATTGTTCCCTTCTAACCCTCTTTTCTGATTCTAACAATTCCTGATTCTAACAATCAGGGATCTTTCTGAAGATGTTCACTTGAGTTTTCTGCATGTCACCCTTTCCTTTCCTTCCCCAGAATGCCTTTTTTCCCTCCCAGTGAAACTGAGAAACTGCTTCTGGATCTTTCTTTAAGAATACATCTCTGAGTTTTCCTGTCCCAAATGATTGTTTTCTGCATATGGCGGCTAATCTATTGTCTTCTGTAATATACATTCCTCCAGATAGGCCATGCTTCCCCGTTCTCACTGCAGTTCCTCTGCCCCTCCCCCTGGAGTGCTCCTGCCCCCGCCTCCTTTAGCCGATTAGCTCCACACACCCGGAGCCAGCCAGGCACAACGCGGCTCCCCCTGGCACAAGGCTGTCCTCGCCTTCAAGCAACCAGCCTGCCTGCACCATGCAGGCAGGAGATCCGTGAACCCTCTTCTCTCTCATTCTTATGCGTAATAAAATAGCGGACTTTCCCCCTTCTTTTTATGAAGACAGTTCTTGCAGTTGTGACTATAACTGTTTTTTTTTTTAAATACCAGCCAAGATTATGGTCCCATAACCCAATTAGTGTCATTTGGTTGTGGTCCAAGGGCTTCCCCTGCACGAGTTTTAATTTGGGGATCCCCGGAGGCTGCACTCCGCATCTGTAGCCGGCCTGTTCTTCCTCTCCCCTTATTTGCTCGAGGTTTATGGGAGGATTAGCTGTGTGGTCTGGGAGGCGGCTGCTTCTCTTTCATCCTCATGGCTCTCGAGCCGCGGAGGAGCCTTTTACTTTTCATCAAGCCCTGGCACCTGGAGGGCGGGCAGCCCGAGCGACTGGAATGAATCAGAGGATGCCCTGCAGGCCCCGGGGGGCGCGGCCCTGCAGGCCCCGGGGGGCGCGGCCCTGCAAGCATGGGGGAGGGGAGGACGAGGGAAAGGCTGCTTGCTTATTGGGCTGCTCAGCACCCGGCCAGACTGTGCTGTGCTGGGACGGCGAGGGGGTGGTGAGGAGGGCAGCCGCAGTGTGAGGTGGCCCCCCCCGCCCCGCCCCCACTCCCTGGCTGGCGAGGGCTGGCAAGGGCTCCGGGCGCTCATTGTGCAGGCAGCTGGCACCAGCTGGGAAGGGGAATTAGCATAACAAAGAGCCGGAGCGAGCGCGGCGCGGCCCGGCGGGGGCTCTGCCGAGCGCCCCGGGCTCGGAGAAGGCGCGCTGTCAGCGGCTGTGGCGCGCTCGGGCCTCCTGGCCTGAGACCCTCGGAGCGGCGGGGCCCGGCCCCCAGCGGGCGCGCTCTGTCTGGGTTCCGGCCGCAGGACTCGCCCGGAGAATGCAGTGGGTGTGGGTGTGTCCGGGACAGCGTGAGTGGGCGTGGGTGTGTGTGTTCGGGTGAGTGTGGGTGCCCGTGTGTCCAAGCGTGCGTGTAACCGTGTCCCTGGGCGTGGGAATGCGGGTGTGAAGGGGTCACCTGCACACGGGTGGGGACCCGCCAGCCCTCTTCCCTTCCGCCCCAGGTAGGCCTCTTTGTTTATTTCTTTCCGGAGACCGCGGTGGTTCTTCAATCACCAGTTCTCAATCCTGATTGCACCTCGGAGCCCCCTTCGGGAGGTTTTACAAAACCCTCAGGCCTGAGCCCTACCCCAGAGGCTCGCGATGTATAGGACTCTGCTGAGGCCCCCAGCGGATGTTTCTTCAAACGTCCGCGTGGATTCCGACATGCGGCGTGGTTGGGAACCGCCGGGTACCCACTCCCACTGTCCCCAGCCCTGCTGCCGACCCTGGACGCCAGCGAGCGCCAAGGAGACCGGGGCCGGCTTGGCCTCGGGTTTAGGGCCTGGAAGCTTATCCTTCGCCTTCACTGGTTGAGGTCAAGTGCACATTCCCCCGACACTAGCGCTGGGTCTTAGGCTACCGACTGGGCAACCTCACCTCCATTATTGCATCTAAGCCTTACAGCAGCCCCGTGGGAAAAAAGCTGTCGTGAAACGAAGCTCAGTTGAGTGTCACAAAGGGTCACAAAGCTAGGTATTCGACCCACCGAATTGGAGTCCAGGGCTATGGGACTCCAAAGTCCACGTTCTTTCCACTGTAATATTTAAAAATAAAAATTAAACAACTAAATCAAAAACCACCGCTGCTTTTCAAGTGCTGCCAAGACCTCAAGCTGACCAGGTCCCTGGAAAAACCCTGGGAGGACTCTGGAGGAGGCGGGGTTAGGGTGTAGCAAGACTCCTGACCCCAGAAGGTAGATACGGCCTAGACGACGTCACTAGAAAATGCCCGGGGCGTCTTCTCTCCAGCAACCTTCTGCACCGCCTTCCACCTGGGTAGTCTCCCTCCCCGTCCCGGCCCTTCCAGGCTCCAGCTCCCCACCCCCTCCCTACAGGAAGGAAATGTGACAGCACAAGCCGTTCGCCGTCACCCAGGAGCTGTCAGCAGCTGCGCAGCCCGGGGCGGGAGAGAGCACCGCGGTCAGAGACCCGGGGACCCAGGGACCCGGGGACCGGGGAGCTGCACCACCGCGTTCCGGGCCCCGCGCCTGGGCTTCGCCTCGCTGCACCGCGCCTGCTTGCTCCTAGCGGGAGCCTAGAGTCTCCGAGTCTCCTCAGCAGCTTCGCGACAGGAGTCTCTTGCCTCAGCTGCCTGAGCAGTCCTCCTGGAGAGGGAGGAGAGGAGGATGAAATGAGCTCTGGGCTCTGCTAGCCCCAGACTCCCCCATTACCCAGAGGTGTGGGTTTCCACGAGTGCAGGCTCCATCCAGCGCCTTAGCATCACAAAGCTCCAGAGGGCCCTGGGCTTCTGAGGCCACCCAGGCCCACCAACCCTTCTCACAGCAGGGGAGATAAAGGTCCAGGGAGGTGAGGTGACTGGAGGTTTCATGGTCTCCTGACTGCCTGCCCAGCTTTACTCTGGCTGCACCAGACCCTTTAACAGGCAAACCTGTCAGTTCTTACTTACCGGGGACATTTTCTACAGAGAGAACCTCAGTGCTGGGGAAAGGAGCAACTATAGGCTTGCAGGCAGCATCTGCCCACAAGGTGCCCTGGAGAGAGGGAGAAGTTGGAAACCCTGGGCCCCCAGCCTGAGCACTACCCAGTTTGAGTTTCTGGGGCCCGATGGGGCTGGTGGTGGCTGCTGTTGTTATTATTAAGAGCTCAGAATTCTCGTAGGTTCTAACAACTGTGTTCATTCTCAATAAATGGTTTCTTAATAATCGTTTTAATTAGCAAAAAGGCTGTCTTATTAAAGGTAATTAAAGGCAATTTGGGAACCTTATTTTCATACAATCATAAAATTAGAGAAACAAGAGGCAGCAGAAATGGGAAAAGTCTCAGCTTTTCTGCAGAGGGGGCAGGGAGGAGCTGGGGAGACCCTACCTCCAAGCCAGGCATGCAGAATGCCAGTGCCCAAGGGGGTGGACTGGAGCTCCTAGATTTGGGTGTGGCCTCAGGCAGTGCTGGGGACCAACTGCTGAGAGGGATACTCTGTTCACATCCTCCAACTGGAGTCTCAGAGTCACCTGAACTACTCCCTCTGCTCTCACACAATTAGTCAATTCTCTCCCTCTGGCTATCTTTACATTGAAAAAGAAGGTGCTACTATTGCACCTCTGCCATTGCACCTGGCAGCCATAACCTAGGTGGTTTAGCATCCATCAGGTGCCTTAGCATCACCAAGCTCCACAGGGGCCCAGGCTTCTGAGCACCCAGGGTTATCTACCCTTCTCACAGCAGGGGAGATTAAGGTCCACCAAGGTGAAGTCCACAGCCTCAGCCCTGCCCAGGGTGCCCCCTAAGTCCCCGAGCATTTCCACTCCATCCATTCTGTAGCTGATCATCCTAAATCACCAGGCAAACAGGAATACTTTACCTCCCAGGTTTGACTTTCAATGCCCTCCAGACCTCAGCCCAGGCTACATGCCCAGCCCCACCTTCTGCTCCCTGGGGTGAACCTTCTGCTCCAGCCACTTCTGTCCTCTCAATGTCCTCTCCTGCTGACCTGCAACTTTTCACCTCCCAGCCTTCACTCCTGCTTTTCCCTTAGCCTGGGATAACCTCTCCATGCCCCCACTTATACAAAGAGTAACTTGCCCTCAAGGCCACTTCAAGGTCCACATTTTGTGTGAAGCCTTTCCAGGGCTACTATAGGTCTGTTCTGTGACACATAAAATGTAATATCCCCCCTCTCTAGAATTACTTTTCAACTAGAATCATAGTTTTGGGGGAGATTTTTTTTTTGGAAGGCATTATAAAGTAGAAATTAAACATGGGCTTTGGAATCAGAGAGCTTAGTTACAATCCTGGCTTCCTATAACTTTATGACCTTGAGTAAATGTCTTGACTTCTGTAAGCGCAGGTTTCTTCATGAGTAAAATGTGGCTAACTATACCCATAACTAAGTTATTGGGATGGTGTATGTAAGTCACTTTACATAATGCCAAGCACACAATATGAATAGCTCTGGGACCCTTGTCCTTGTTGATGTGGGGGAATAGCTTAGAGTGACAATTTGTTGTTGTATGAGCAAGTCCTCCAGAAAAAGAGAGCACCCAGTCAAAGGATAGATTCCGTGGCTATCTGAATTTCCACTGCACTCATCCCTAGGGGTTCTAGTGCCTCAGTACGCACCCCCATTCCTTCTCTCCAGGGTCCCTTCCAAATCCTAGGAAGGGGCTTTACCCTCGGGTCCATGGGATAGTGGTTTATGGGCACATACTTACTGTAAGTGTCTAGTGTCAGAACTCTACACAAGAAAGACACTAAACATGGGGTTAGCTCCTTGCCTTCTTGTTTTAAGTTTCCCAGTCTCCATCCTCAGTAGACCTCCCTGTAAACAACCCATTCTGGCAGGAATCTAACAGTCTAAAGGGCTCTCCAGTAAATTCTACCATAACACCAGGAATTCTTGCCTGTCCTTAAAAATGCAGCTTTGTGCATACATAGATTTTTTTGTACAGCAGGCTTTGTCCCTCTCCTTATCTGTTGCTTAGGCCATGGGACAGTGGGTGGCCACGAATCTGCAGGGGGCTCCCCTTCTGTCCTTCCCTGAACATCCTCTGGATGAAACAACCATAGCAAAACTGACCTGAGAGGAAGAGCAATGAGCCCATGCATGAAATACTAGTGTTTAGCTGCCTAGTCTCAAAGCAATTGTTTAAGTAGGGGCCTCAGCCATGCTAATAGCTATTATCATAGGACCTTATGTCTATTAATGTCTCCTCAGCCGAAGGAAATGCAAACTTATGACATTCTGATTGTGATAAGCAGCACACTTTCACCTACGAGGGGCTGTAATCGAAGCAGAAGTGCCTCACAAATTAACTAGCAGTCCCCCACACATCAAGCACAGAATATACTTTCTCTATCATAGGTAAGAAAGGGACTTATTTCTCGTCCTGGAGCATCAGTGGCTGTGTCAGCCCCACCACAGCTTCTGATGGGACTGGAGCTACACTGACATGTATGATTAAAGCTCCATGTTATACCGCAGTGGCTGAGTTTTCAAGGAGATGGAGGAAACCTCACAGGACCCCTGGGGCAGAACACAACACTGCTCCTCAGAACATTCCTTTTAAAAAAGTTGTCATGAAATCCAATTAACCAGCTGGAAGGCCATCGTGGGCAGGCCTCCTCAGGGTTAATAAATAATAGAATATGCCCTACATTGGAAGGGGCATCTCTCTTTTCTAAGCTTGCAGGCTGTGACAAGGGCTCCTGGCAGGAAGAAACATGTACTACCACCACGTCCTGGTCCCTAAAACTTCGGTGAGTCCAGCAGTGAAGGTCCCCTAGACAGATGCCCAGAGTCCTGGGGGTACCTTCCCCCTCCCCTACACCGTAAGCCACAAATTCATCAACCCAGCCCCAGGTATGAGGGAATGAGGGGCCCTGTCTTGAGAGAACAGAGCATTAGAATGGGGTCAGGAGCTTTAGTTCTAGCTCCCGGTCAGTCTCATTGTCAGGCAAGCTGTTCACAGGCTCCTGTTCCCAGCTGAACAAGACTGATGGTAGAGAAGACTTCAAAGTGGGCACAGCAGGCTCTCTCTCACTGGTCCCCTCTCCGTGGCTGATCCCCCTGTGGGGAACACTTTACTTCTGTTAGACCAGCACTGCTCAATAAAAATACAATGCGAATCATGAATGTCATTTTCAATTTTCTAGTAGTCACATTAAAAAAAAAAGTTCGTTAAAAAAACAGTGACATTAATTTTAATAATAAAGGCTGGGCGTGGTGGCTCACACCTGTAATCGTGGCACTTTGGGAGGCTGAGGCTGGAGAATCACTTGAGCCCAGGAGTTCGAGACCAAACTGGGCAACACAGGGAGATCTTGTCTCTACTAAAAATTAAAAATTAGCCAGGTGTGGCGTTGCACATCTGTAGTTCCAGCTACTCAAGGAGGCTAAGCAGGGAGGATCTTTTGAGCCCAGGAGGTCGAGGCTGCAGTGAGTTATGATTATACCACTGCACTTTTTAAAAAAAAATTTTTTTTAATAGAGACAAGGTCTCACTATGTTCCCCAAGCTGGTCTTGAACTCCTGGACTCAAGCAATCCTCTCGCCTCAGCCTCCCAAAGTGCTGGAATTATAGGCATGAGCCACCACACCCAGTCCCTTAATTTTTAAAAAATAAAAAAAAGTTTTAAATTATAAAACATTTAAATAATATATTTTATTTAACCCAAATATACACAAATTATTGTCATTTTAACATGTAATCAATATAAACATTTTGACTGAGATATTTTACATTCTTTTTTGTCTTGTACTAAGTCTGAAATCTGGTGTCTAGTTTACAATGACAACACATATCAATTCGGACAAGACACATTTCAATGCTCAATAGGCCACATACTGCTAGTGGCTACCATATTGGGCAAGTCAAGGCCTGGATCTCCGTGATCCCTTGTACAGGGAATCATGCAGCTCCCATCTGGCTCACAACCACATCCCCTCTCCTCTGGGCCCTCTGGGCACCATGTTCTTGCTTCTTGGGGACCCTTAGCCCATCCCCCTAGTTCACTCCCAGGGACTGCTCAGTGAAAACTCCCCGGCACCAGAGGGTCAACATTTTGGGGCTGGCCGGCTCTGGTCTACACCCTCCAGCATCATCCCCAAGGCCCAGAGAGGGTTGTGTGGGGCTATCCTAGAGTGGCAGAGTCAAGGACAGGGGAGGCAGGTTGGGGGAGAGGAGGAGTTGCAGACAGTAGCTCCAGTAGTTTCTGGAGTGGTGAGGGCTTTAGTTAGAAGCAGACTGAGGAGCCTTTAATCCTCTCTGTTACCAGAGAGGAAAATGTGGGTGGCAAGTAAAGTCTTGTCAGGGAAAATACTGGCAGGAAGGTGAGCCACATGCCCGAGTAATCGCCGACTCCACCGCTCTCCTTTGATGTAGCACCTCGGTGCCATGCAGGCCAGGCCAGGCCTATGACAGACAGGCCCTTCCTGGGCGATTGCAACTGTGTGTGTATGTGTGTGAGTGTGTATCCTGGCTCCTTCTCAAGCTGCAGATGCCTGTCTCTGCATGCCCTCAATCTGACAGCATCCCAAGGGGAGTGAGTCCTAGGTTCATGCTTTCTGAACCTCACATTTAGACACGTGGCCTAAGAAATTAGGAGTGTCACGGAGTGGACCACAGGCTGGGACAGATGATACTGTACTCACCATGCCCGTCCTACTTCCTTGACTGCTGTCTGCTACCTTGTGGGATAGCAGTGGATGAATGAGCACGTGACTGTTCCAGACAGTGGGCAGGCTCGGTCAGCATGCTGAGTAGAAGAGGGCGCTGCAGACAGCAAAGAGCTCCAGTGGAAGTGCTGTTTATGGGCCTGGAACAGTGGAACAGGATGAAGCCTCAATAAGGTCCCATGGGAGGGTGACAGTCACCCATTTGTAAGAGACAACATTACCGGGGTCCAGTTCTCAGGCCCTTGTGTGGTACCAGGAACTCTGCCAGCTCTAGCCTGATGTTGCCACAATCCCTCAGGCTTTAGAAAGAGGAAGGGAGCTGGCTGATTGATCACTCTTATACAACACTTTACAGTTTACAAAAAACTTTCACCTCTATTACAGTGTAATTCTCCCAACAATTCTATAGTGTTGGCAGGACAGGTATTGTTACCCTTATTTTATAGGTGAGAAAACTGTGGCTCAATGAAGGGAAACACTCTTTCCAGGGGCAGAGCCAAGATCAGCAGGCAGGCTTTTTCACAGAGCTCTCCAGAATCATTGCTCAAGCTGACCTTAGTGCAGGGCTCTTATAACTCGGGGGTCATAGATCCCTTTGGGAGTCTGATTAAAAAAAAAAAAGCTTTGAATCCTCTTACTGAATAATGGATTTTAAACAGTCCATGACCCCCTTGAAATTTTATAGAAAATATTGTCTGTACAGTTTTTAGAGGGAGGGACTGGGGATGAAGGAAAAAGATCAGATTTTTTTTTTCAAGAGTCTTGCTCTGTTGCCCAGGCTGGAGTGCAGTGGCATGATCTCAGCTCACCACAGCCTCTGCTTCCTGGATTCAAGTGATTCTTCTGCCTCAGCCTCCCGAGTAGCTGGGATCACAGGCTGCGCCGTCACGCCCAGCTAATTTTTATATTCTTAGTAGAGATGGGGTTTTGCCATGTTGGCTAGGCTGGTCTCAAACTCCTGACCTCAAGCAGTCCACCTGCCTCGGCCTTCCAAAGTGCTGGGATTACAGGTGTGTGCCACTGCACCTGGCCAAAGATTAGATTTTTTTTTTCTAGTCAGAGTCTCACTTTGTCACCTGGACTGGAGTACAGTGGAGTGATCTCAGCTCACTGCAACCTCTGCCTCCTGGGTTCCAGCAATTCTCTTGCTTCAGCCTCCCAAGCAGCTGGGACTACAGGTGCACACTGCCAGTCCCAGCTAATTTTATTTATTTATTTTTTTGTATTTTAGTAGAGACAGGGTTTCACCATGTTGCCCAGTCTGGTCTCGAACTCCTGAGCTCAGGCAATCTGCCTGCCTCCGCCTCCCAAAGTGCTAGGATTACAGGCGTGAGCCCCCCAACGTGGCCCAAAGATCAGATTTTTAAGGAAGTCTATGACACCCAAAAGGTTAAGAATTTGTGATCTAGACCAACCTCTTCATTTGACAGATGAGGTAAATGAAGCCGAAAGACGGCCAGTGATTTGCCCAGGACTAGCCTCAGAGCAGAAGTGGGACTTGAAATCTGAGTCAGTCTGCCCTTTCACTATACACCAATTATAATGAGGTTTACAGATGCCTGAGCTGCTCCTGGCTCCAGGGAGCCCTAGCTTGGGAAACACCAAGCCCCTACACAATGAGATCCAGATTAAGAATGGATGTGTCATCCCAGCTCCACCGCTAGCCAGCTGCATAACTATCCCGCACTCTCTGCACATCATTTTACCTTCCAGAGTAGCATTTTATCTTCCAGAGAGAAGCATTCCCTGACCTCCCTACTTCTGAGGAACAGTATGAGGAAGCAAGGACATGAAATGTGATGGAGCTCCAGAGATGGGGCAGGGGAGGGGAGGAAGAGGGAAGAACAGAAGACAGCAAGTGGTTGTTCAAAGAGGCTGGGGCTGGGCACTGGATAGATGGGATGGTTTTGTTTTATGCAGCCGTTTCATCCTCTGGGGCTAAATTTCCCCATCCCTCACACTGTAGGTAACGAGTCTCCTCAAACTTTGCCCTTGCATCCTCTGAATTGATCAGGGTCCTTCTTTATAAAACAAAGCAAATATAAAAACCTGGAATCCTCCCCATCTGGTTTAAGCATGAGGGGATTTAGTAAGGATATTAAGAGGGCTGAAAAACAGACTAGAGTCTGAGCTTCCAGGATGACTCCCAGAGCCACACTGCAGATCTGGCTGCCAGGGGAGCAGCTGCCTCCGTTAGGAGCAGGAAGTTGCCAGTTCTAACCCATTCTGTGCCTGCTGTGATCTGGTGCCAGCAAAAAGGGAGGACCCCTTCCTGCCATGTCCCTGTCCCTAGGTAACTCTGTTCAGAGACAAAGGTTAGCTCAGATTGGTGCGACTAGCACCCCTAGCAGCAAAGGAAATGAAAAAATAAGGGCAGTTTTATTTTGTTTTAGTTTTCTTTGGAAAGGTAGGATGCATCCTTGAAAGACTATCAAAATATCAAGAGGGTGTTGAAAACATTTGGGCAGCCATGAATACGTCTATGATAGTGCCCCTTGAGATGCTGGGGACATAGTCCCAGGAGACTTGCTATAACAACTGTATTTTGAGGTCTCTCATTTTAACTTAATTTTTTTTGAGACAGTGTCTCACTCTGTTACCCAGGCTGGAGTGCAGTGGTGTGATCATGGCTCACTGCAGCCTGGACCTTCTAGGCTCAAGCAATCCTCCCACCTCAGCCTCCCAAGTAGCTGGGACTGCAGGCATATGCCACGACACCCGGCTAATTTTAAAAAATTTTTTGTAGAGATGGGGTTTCACAATGTTACCCAGGCTGGTTTCAAACTCCCAGTCTTAAGGGATCCTCCTGCCTCAGCCCCCTAAAGTGCTGGGATTACAGGCCCCACACCTGGCCTAATTTCAACAAATTTTTAAAAAATTCATTGACTTCTGTATTATATGTGTATATATCTCTTATCTATCTAGAAATATATATATACATACACACATATACTATTTATAAGCACACATTGTATACATACATGTTTTATTTACCATAATAATCACATTTCTCTAAAAATCAAGTAGAATTGGGGTGTTGAGGAGAATATTTGAAGCTAATCCTTCAGTTTCTCATAACCCTCAGCTACACACACACACACAGGCCCTTAAAGATCTTAGAAGGAAGGGAGGCTAAATGTCCTGGTTTATCTGGAACAGGCCTGGTTTATGCCTATGGGCCCAGCATAATGATTAATAACACACCTACCGTCTCCAAAGTCCTCATTTAAATGATAAATTATATAGTCATCTTAATCTTGGGGGACACCTGACAGTCCCTGGCTTCTGGGATGTGCTGACAGAAACGAAATTGCAACCTGACCCAGCCAGCCCTTGGGGAAAACTAGGTGGTCAGCTGATTTATCTTTATTTTCCTATTTTGAGAGGTCAGACCTCCAGGCCCTACCTCACCACCCCCAGCCAGTTGAACTGAGACCTCTGGGGACATGGGCTCCTAAGTCCTGTCCCCTAAGAATCAAGAATGCACAATCACAGATGCTCACACACAGGCTACGGTCCTAGCCAAGCCACAGCCATCTTATTGCTCAAAACTTTCCTCCTCTAGGAACCATCCCTAACACTGATCCACTGTAAATATAAGTCCTTTAGTATATGATGTCCCCACATTGCATAAAACTCACTGAACCTGCTTACATGCCAATTCTGTATGAGTTTGATTATTTCGTTTACTACAGTCCTGCCTTTCCCACCAGACTAGGGATCCCAGGGTTAGGGGCTATCTACTAGGTATCCCCAAGTGCAGGATTGAGTTCTTCCCCCATCAAACTAGGGGTCTCTAATGGCAGGAACCAGTCTCCCCTATCAGATGAAGCTCCCAAGGACAGGAGTCCTGTAACCTGGAAGACAATCGTGTCATCTTCTCTTTACTTCTGCCTTTGCCTTCAGTGCCCAACTTAGGTCCAAGGGAAAGTGTAGGTATGGATCTTGTTCTCCTAACTACCCCGCACCTGGGCTGGGTGAAGGGGTGAGATTTGTTCCTGTGACTCCCTTTCAAAGCAGTTCTGATTTTTCCAGTCTGCCTGGGCCTCCAGGCTGCAGAGCGGACTGACTCGTGCTTAATGAAGCGCATTCTCCATCTGTGGTCTGCCCCTCCTGGCAGCTCCAGCTGCCTGGGGCCTGGCTTTAGGGGAAGCAGTAAAGAAGTTCCCTCATCTCAGGCTGCCCCCCACTACAGACACACCAAGGGATCCACTCCCCCAGGCCAGCCCCACCCCACCCATGTTAGGCTAATGAGATCCAGACCCCACACCAGAGCTGTCCTGATTGGGTTGACCTATTTAATTAAAACAGCAGCTTCCAAAAACGGAGGTTCTGCTCCAAGGCTCTGCCCCTGGCCTCAAAGACAGACTCTGGCTGTCTCTGGCCAGCTTGGACTTTGGCACTTCTTCTCAGACCCTGACTTTCTTCTCTCCCTCCCTCCTTCCTTCTCCTCATTTTTCCAACATCTGTGTCCAGAAAGGAAGAAAAACCGTGTTTGGACTGGCCTCCTTCCATCCGTCATTTTTTTCCACTTTCAAACGTCTTGTCTAAAGCAGAGTCAGTTACATAAACATTCCACCTCTTTCCATAAATTGGCCGCAGTTACCGAACAATAGCGTTACTGTGCAGGGGAAGAGGGAGCTCAAGGCCACACCCCACAAGTGCTGGTCCCCCAGCCAAATAGAACCAGAGACTCATTCTTTGAAAGAACCAAAGAGGAAATCCAGAATCTTCAGGCAAGACCTTTTCTGTTGTGCTTGGAGTGGTTCCTTTACCAAAGCCCCTCTCTGCTCTGCCCTCCCGGCAGCCATCTTCCATCTCTTAACTTCAAGCTGTTTGAACGGATGCCCAATTTCTGCTTTTTCCTTAACTGCCTGACAGTGTGTGTCACTGTGTGTCCCTGTCCTGAGGGCAGAGTGTGTGGATGATGGAGTTGGTGGTGGTGGTGATGTGTGCCTGTGTGTGTGTGCGTGTGTGTGTATGTGTGTCTTTTGGCAAGATTTGTGGAGGCACGCCCTCAAGATTTTGTTGCCTTTTCTTAAATAGAAACAGTTAGACCTCACTAATTCAGACCAGTTGGAGAAAAGTCCACAGGGGAAAAAAGTCTGACTTAACAGAACACAGTTCTTCTTAGGCCGTCTCCCTTCTCCCAAGTGCATCCAGTTACTGGAACTGGACTAACCACATTGGCAGATACAGTTTTGCCAGACTTGCTCCATGAATAGGTAAAGACCACTTTTTCCATTATCTTGAGTACCTAATTAAATGTGTGGGCCACTCAAGGTGTGAAAATGCGTTTTTTTTTCTTTTCATAGTAGGTCACATATCTTCAACACTTACATAGTACTTGTCATTGGCTTAGTGAACTGTCTTCTTAGCCAGACTGTATGCTCTTTAAGGACAAGTTCTATATCTGAATCCATTCACTAGCCAGTGCCTATTGTAGCTCCAAGCACATAGTAAGTGTGCAAAATAAATGTTGAATAATGGATGGATGGATGGATAAATGGATGGATAGATGAAATTAGTGAAGTGGGAATAGAGGGGTGGAGAAAGAGCCTTGGCAGGGGAAGTTTGAAGGAAGCTTCTATTGACCTCCTTCTGATGAGGAGCAGAAGTAGCAGAGAGCGATGTTAGAGCAAGAGCAAGTAACTGACAGCATTGCCATCAGCTCTCACAGCAAGTGGCAGGAGATGGGGGAGGCAGAGATGGTTGGAGCTGGGGCTGGGGAAGTGAGTGGTAAAGCAGGAGTAGGAAGGCTATGATTGAATGGGGTTGGTGGGAAGATGTAATTGTGTGAATGGGTCTATGAGCAGCTCTGGTGCTAGAGGCAGATGTGGGTGTGGTAAAAAGAGATTGCTATGGGTAAACTAAGTTGAAAAGGTGCTGTATCAGTTAAGCTGCTTTTGGCTGCAAGTAATAGAAAATTTAGTTCAGTTGGCTTATACTAGTCATTCTCAACTGGGGGCAATTTTACTCCTCAGGGGACATTTCACAAGGTCTGAAGACATTTGTGGTTGTCAAAACTGGGATGTGGGTGACGGTCATACTGGTATCTAGTGGGTAGTGGCCAGTGATGCTTCTCAACATACCGCAATGCACAGGACCACACATAATGCACAGCTGCCCACAACAAAGTATTATGTGGCCCAAAGTGTCAGTGGTGATGTTGAGAAACCCTGGCTTAAACCAATAAGAAACAATTTATTGTTCCATACAATAAGCAGTTTCAAGGGTGGTCATTTCATGTGTTCATTGAGGAGGTGGGTTCTCCCCACCAGGAGCCTTTGCCTCTGCCATGTATTCGGCCTTTGTTCCCTCAGGGCCACAAGAGACTACAGTGGCTCCAAGTATCACATCCTCACCCAAGAACATCTTCCTGTCCCTTTATAAAACTCAAATTCCTTTCATGTCTCACTAGCCTTGTGTTCCATGCCTATTCCTCAATCAATCCTGGGCGAGGGGATTGCCATGATTAATTTAATTGACATCCCTCACCCCTATCCTCACACTGACACTGGGGTGTGGAATGTGAAACATGAAGAAAATTTATATTCTGTTAAAAAGAAAATGTATCTTCTGGAGAAAGAAGAGGGTGCTGTGTGGTTTAAAAAGAAAATGTATCTTCTGGAGAAAGAAGAGGGTGCTGTGTGGTTCACAACAGGCTCTCCCCAGTGTATTGGGTTCATGAAACTGAGAAATGCGGCCCTGGGCCTCAAGGCTGGAACTTGCTGCTCTGTTACTCACTTTGGATTCACACCTTCGTTCATTCATTCCATAAGCAATAGATATTTACGGAATGCCTGTGCGTGGTGTAAGGGACATAACAGACATGTGGTTCCTGCCGACCTGGAGCTTTCAGTCTTGTAAGGGAGACACTAATCAAATAGTCTCATGGATGATGTGCAATTAAAGACAGAGACAGGCTGGGATTTAAAAGCACAGGGAGCAGTGACAGTATATTACAGAAGACATTACAAAGAAGGTGAGGGAGAGTCAGGAAGGGTTTCCTTGGTTGAGCTAAGATCTGAAGAATGCATGAAAATTAGCTTGGTAAGAGACAGGGGACAGAAGAGATTTCCCGAGAATAGTAACCATGTCTGCACATCCCTCTGTGGGGAGAAGCTCAGTGCAATCCAGGAACTGTCGCAGTGGAGTGCAGAGCAGAGATCCAGGGGAGGACAGCAGGGATTTTGAGAGGTTAGGCAAGGGCCGAATCTCGTAGGGTTTGCTCATGTTAAGGATTTTTGTCTTGGTCCTACGAGCAAGGAAAATTCATTCAGGTGTGCCAAACAAGGATCTTTTTTTTTTTAAGTGTTTAAAGTTTATAATTCCTAGTAGGAAAACATTATCTGAACGAATACCCTAATGGCAAACCACTGTACATGCTTCAGCTGCATTGGGGGAGAGGGGTAGGGATTATCTTCAAAGCACCCCAGCTCTCTTGATGAGAAGGTCAGAGATACGCTGGTTTGTATCATTGCGACATCCATAAGGTGATGTAGGTTGCTTTCCCTTCAGCAAGGGCTTTATTTATCAGAAGGGCATTATGCTTGACCTCCAAATTTGGCTGACAATTTACTGATAAGATTCATAAACTTTGGGTTGTTCTGGTATTGTGACATATTTGCTAGGTGCTGAGCCACATCCTGGAAGGCTGCCATAACTTCTGGATCCTGCATGGCTGCAAGAACCTCTGGATGACCAAGAATTTCATTGATTCCAGGCATTCTGGCCATTCATTCCAGGCATGCCCCCTCCCATTCCAGGCATTCCTCCGGGAAAATTACCAGGCATTCCCCCAGGAAAGCCACCTGGAAAAGAGCCATACTGAGCTCCTGACTGTTGTCTGGCTTCTTCCTCCCTCTGGGCTCTCTCATGCTCTTCTCGAGCCTTCTTAACTCTTTCTATTCTTTCTTTGATCTCTCACTCTTCACGTTTTCGCTCATACTTTCTCCAGTGTTCTGCAATTGTCTGTGCCCTAGGTTGAACTTCTTTTAGCATTGCACTAACATCTTCATCATAATCCAATTTACAGGCAAGAGCTAGATCATGGGCTGCTTCTTCTCAGTGGCCTAGAAGTCTGTGTGCTTTCCCGCCGGGCGCGGTGGCTCACGCCTGTAATCCCAGCACTTAGGGAGGCCGAGATGGGCGGATCACGAGGTCAGGAGATCGAGACCATCCTGGCTAACATGGTGAAACCCCGTCTCTACTTAAAATACAAAAAAATTAGCCGGGCTTGGTGGCCGGCGCCTGTAGTCCCAGCTACTTGGGAGGCTGAGGCAGGAGAATGGCATGAACCCGAGAGGCCGAGGTTGCAGTGAGCAGAGATTGCGCCACTGCACTCCAGCCTGGGCGACAGAGCGAGACTCTGTCTCAAAAAACAAAACAAAACAAAACAAAAAACAAAGAAATTAGCCCGGGGTGATGGCGGCCGCCTGTAGTCTCAGCTATTCCGGAGGCTCAGGCAGGAGAATGGCGTGAACCCGGGAGGTGGAGCTTGCAGTGAGTCGAGATTTCGCCACTGCACTCCAGCCTGGGCTACAGAGCAAGACTCCGTCTCAAAAAAAAAAAAGAAGAAGAAGAAGTTTGTGTGCTTTCCCTCGCCACTGTAAGGCTGAGCTGAATCGGGATTTATTTCAATGGCTCTGTCACAGTCTCAGATGGCAGCATTTGGCTTCTGTAATTTGACGAAGACACTGGCCCTCTTGGCATACAAAATGGCCAAGCAAGGATTCAGCTTGATGGCATCTGTGAATAAGTCAATGGCTTTCTGCAGTTTACCATCATTTAGGGCTCAATAGCAGCCACTTTCTTATCATTTGCCTGATCCATCATCTCCTCTGTTATCTCTGCATTTTCATCTCCCATTTCTTGAGGGGCAGCAGTGTCTGGTTCAATCGCACCTTCATTATCAATTTCTAGATCACTTTCCTCACTTGATGGTTCGTCTGCCTTTAAATCTTCCTCCACCTTCTTACTATCAGGTTTTTCTTCCTTAGTATTTTCTTCTGATTTAGCTTTCTAGTAGCAGGTGGTACTTTACCCGCCATGCTCTCCACCCACTCTCTCAGGAAGCGCATTTCCTTGGTGTATGGAACACTCGGATCCTGTTTACACATTTTCACAAAGGCCCGAAGTTCATTCACTTTGTGGGGGTCCGTGGTCCGGAGGCGGTCGGCGAAGCTGAGGGGCTGCAGCCCGGTTCCAGGCTCTGGCTCCGCGTGACCCCGCAGAAAGGGGCTTTTTTTTTTCTTTTTTTTGAAACAGAGTCTGCTCTATCACTCAGGCTGGAGTGCAATGGTGCGATCTCGGCTCACTGCAGCCTCCGCCTCCTGGGTTCAAGAGTTTCTCCTGCGTCAGCCTCCCGAGTAGCTGGGATTACAGGCACAGGCCACCACGCCCAGCTAATTTCCAAATAAGGATCATTTTGATTGCAGTGTGAAGAACAAAGTGGAGAGAAGCAGGCTAGATTTGGGAAGACAAGAAACTACTGCGGGGTGCAAGCAGGTGAGGTGTGATGGTGGGTTGGATCAGGGCGAAGGTGGGAATGTAGAGAGGTTGTGAGATTTAAGATACATTTGGCCAGACACCGTGGCTCAGGCCTGGAGTCCCAGTACTTCGGGAGGCCAAGGCAGGTAGACTGCTTGAGGCCAGGAGTTCGAGACCAGCCTGGCCAACATGGCAAAACCCTGTCTCTACTAAAAATACAAAAATTAGCCAGGTGTGGTGGCACGTGCTGTAATCCCAGCTCCTCAGGAGGCTGAGGCAGGAGAATTGCTTGAACCTGGGAGGTGAAGATTGCAGTGAGCTGAGATCATGCCACTGCACTCCAGCCTGGGAGACAGAGCAAGACTCTGTCTCAAAAAAAAAAAAAAAAGAGAGAGACATTTAAAAGGTAAAATTGACCAAATTTATTGATGGATTTCTTGTGGACCAGTGGGGAAAAGAAAGGGTTAAGGACGGATTCCTAAATTTCTGGATTCAGAAAATGGTTGGAAGGTAGAGCCATTTATTAAGAAAGAAAACAGTGGAAAAGGATCAGACCTCTGGGAAAATTAGAGTTCAGTTTTCGTCGTGGTGAGATCACAGCTCCCTTGAGACATCCAAGTGGAGATGCTGAGCAGGCAATTCGATATATGGATCCAGAGATCAAAGGAGAAGACTGCGTTGGAAATATACATTTAGAGAATATCGGCATACAGATGGTATAGTGGGTGTCTATCACCAAGTAACAAATTACCTCAACACTTGGTGACTTCAAACAACAGCCATTTATTATCTCTTACTGTTTTGTTGTATTGAGACTTTGGACAGTGCATGGAGGGGATGACTTTGTTCTACAGTGTCTGAGGTCTCAGCTGGGAGACTCAATGGCTGGGACCTGAAACTATATATATATTTTTCTTTCTTTTATTTTATTTATTTATTTATTTATTTATTTATTTATTTATTTATTTATTTTTTTGAGACAGAGTCTCGCTCTGTCGCCCAGGCTGGAGTGCAGTGGTGCGATCTTGGCTCACTGCAAGCTCCACCTCCTGGGTTCAAGTGATTGGTTCTTCAGCCTCAGCCTCCCAAGTAGCTGGGACTACAGGTGCCCGCCAGCATACCCAGCTAATTTTTTGTGTTTTTAGTAGAGACGGGGTTTCACCATATTGGCCAGGCTGGTCTTGAACTCCTGACCTCGTGATCTGCCCACCTTGGCCTCCTGAAGTGCTGGCATTACAGGCATGAGCCACCACGCCTGGCCTATATGATATTAATGTTGGCTGCTGGCTGAGAGCTTAGCTAGAGTCGTTGGCTGCCAACACCCACATATGGCCTCTCTACGTGGCCTGGGCTTCCTCAGCACAGGATGGATTGCTTCTAAAATCAAGAAACCCAAGAGAGAGATCCAAGTGGAAACTGAATTCTTCATATGACCTAACCTCCAAATTCATACAGCGTTACTTCCATTTGACCAAAGAAGTCATAAGCTGCCAGGAAGATTCAAGGGGAGGAAACTTAGACCCTACTTCTTGGTGGAAGAGTGTCAGTTATGTTTTAAGAAGAGTATGTGGGATGGGATAAATATATAGGTGTGACCATTCTTGGACAATACTATGAGCCACAGATGGTGGTAACAAATAAGGTGTCCCAAACAAAAACAATATGGATGAGAAGAGGAGAGTGCCTAGGATGGAGATTTGGAGTTATCTTACATGATAAAGAAGAAGAGTCTAAAAAAAAAAAGGCAGAGAAGAAGCAGACAGGGAGTAGAAGGAAAACCAGAGAGCATGGCGTCGCAGAAGCCACGGAAAGAAAGTTCACTCATTTATTCACTGAGTATTTATCAGGCACCTACTGTATTTATCAGGCACTTATACCAGACTGTTCTAGGTTCTGGGACTGTACTAATGAATGCAAAATTCCTTGACTTCATGATTATTACATTCTAGAAGGGAACTATCCAGTTAGTTGAAGACTGAAAAAAAAATGTGCCTTGGACATAGTCACTTGAAGGTCAATGGTGATCTTCATGAAAATGGCTTTTATAAGAAATGGGGACCAAGCATGATGGCTCATGCCTATAATCCCAGCACTTTGGGAGGCTGAGGCAGGAGGATTGCTTGAGCCCAGGAGTTTGAGATCAGTCTGGGCAACATAGCAAGACCACATCTCTATAAAAAGTAACAAAAAATTAGCCAGGCATGGTGACGTGTGCCTGTGGTCCCAGCTAGTTGGGAGGCTGAAGCAGGAGGATAGCTTGAGTCTTGGAGGTCGAGGCCATAGTGAGCAGAGATCATGCCACTGCACTCCAGCCTGGATGACAAAGTGAGACCCTGTCTCAAAAAAAGAAAAGAAAATAAATGGAACAGAAGCCAGATTGGGTGGGTTAAGGAATCAATTGGAGATGGGGAGTATAAAAAATGGATTGGGGAGGTAAAGGCAGCTATGGGGCTCTGAGGATAAAGATAAAACCCCTGACAGGGCATTTCCGCTTCTCTGTAGCATGTCCTATTATCAGGCTGCATTGGAAGGGGCTGAAGCCCCACTGTGACTGGCAAGGGACCCACATCATTTTTTTCTGCACTCCGCTCGGCATTGTTCAGGAGTAACCAAGAATGTGCTGCCTTGTGCAGTTCCAGCCTCCAACCCTTAGTCACAGCTCTGTCATCTCCCGCACCTTCATGGATTGTTTCCTGGATTGTTTCTTTGTTGCTGCTAAACTCCGTCCTGAGCTTGCAGCCCAGATTCTAGCCACATTGATCTCCTCACAAGCTATGCCTGAACTCCCCTCCTTCCTTCTATCTATCCCTTTCACTATTTGAGTTCACTTCAAAACTCCTTCTCCGTGAAGAAGGACCCACGCCAGCCCTCATGGATGCTCTTACCCACTGAAGGCTGCACTGAGCTCAGCTCTGCACCATGCACGGTTCTGGCTGGCCTGTGATGTTTGCGTCTTAATCTCCCACACCACAGGTAACTTATTTGAAAGCAGACCAGGGTGGAGATGTTTCCTATGTCTTTACAGTGTCCCCGAGGCAAGCTCGATATTGGACTAAGTAAATAGCAGGGGCCCAATATCTGTTGCATCTGTTGAATGACTTGATGCAGAGCCTACCTGAGCCCTCCCACACTTGCCCCAGACGACCTGCTCTGTGAGCCTGTAGCAGTAGCTGAATACAGGATAGGAATGGCGGCTGCTTTTCTCAAGACTCTGCTTGCAGAGCTCCTGGGGAATAAACAGCAGGAGAGGCCCTCTCTCTACTCAAGAATCTGAGTTCAATCTGGGGATAGAGGAAGAGGATTATAGTTCCCCATCCCCATAAGCACCCCCAGATAAATCAAAGAGAACACACCAGCCCACAGCAGTAGCTGAACAAGCCCATTTAGGTATGGCAAATAGATACAGAATAAAAGACTGACTGAGGCAGGATGATCTTCTCTGGTAGAGTTTTATCCAAGTGAAAGGTCTTAAGCTTGATGTGGGAGACATACAAATGCCACTTGTTAGCCGTACCACCTTGTACAAATCACATAAACCCCTCTGAGCCTCCGTTTTCCAACCTTTTTTTTTAGAAACTGAGTCTTGCTGTGTTACCTTGGCTGGACTACAGTGGTGGACTCACTGCAGCCTCAAAATCCTAGGCTAAAGGGATCCTCCTGCTCAGCCTCCTGAGTCACTGGATTACAGACATGAGCCACCATGTCCAGCTCCCAAGTTTTCTAATCTTTAAAATTGGAATAATAATACCCACCACAGGCTGGACATGGCGGCTCACACCTGTAATCCCAGCACTTTGGGAGGCTGAGGAGAGAGGATTGCTTGAGCCCAGGAGTTTGAGATCAGCCTAGGGAACAAAGCGAGACTCTGTCTCTACAAATAATAATAATAATAATAATAATAATAATAATACCTACCACATAGAATTGCTAGGAGAAGTAAATGAGATAATGTACAGTTGGTCCTGTTAGTTGTGACCTCTGTATTTGCAAATTTGCCTACTCACAAGAATGTATTTGTAACCCTCAAATCAATATTTACAGTGTTTTTGGGGTCATTTGCAGACATGCACAGAGCAGCAGAAATTCAAATCACGTTCCCAGCTGAGGCTGGATAAGGCATGCTCTTCCTTCTTCTTTCAGCCCTCATGCTGTAAACAAATGCCCTTTTTGCAGTCTATTTAGTGCCATGGTTTTGGCATTTTTTGTGCTTTTTCTTGGTGATTTCACTGTCTAAAATGGTCCCCAAGCATAGTGCTGAAGTGGTGTCTCCTGCTCCTAAGCACAAGAAGACTGTGATGAGATTTACTGAGAAAAGAAGTCTGTTAGATAAGCTTTGTTCAGGCCGAAATGATAGTGTTGTGGGCTATGAGTTCAATGTTAATGAATCAATGATACATACTTCATATAAGCTCATAAAACAAGGCTATGTATTGATTGGTTAATGAAAATGTTCTGACCAGAGGTTCGAGGTCTGCAGTGATTTTGTAGGGCGTAAGTACCCTAAGTAATGAGAATGGACAGTATGTAGAAGTGCATGGTGTAGACGAGAAGTATATAGTGCATGGTGTAGACGAGAAGTATATAGTGCATGGTGTAGACGAGACGCATTCAGAAGTGCTGACTCCTGAACTTGGTGAGAAGATGGCAGAAAGCACTCCAAGCAGTTTCTTGCCATGGTTGTTTGTGCTTTGCCAGGAATTTGGATCCTGTAAGAGTCAAACAATTTTTGCTCGTAAGTTTCTGTCCCTTTGCATCCATTGAGGTACAGAGTTAAAAAAAAAAAGTTTCTGTCTTATTTCTCTTGTATCCTGTGGGCGACTCATGTTTCTGCCCCAGACAGGGAGCTTAGGCAGGGGCTCAGGCTCCAAAAGGACTATGTCTCTTGCCTTCTTTGTGTTTTCTACCCTCCTTCTTGTTTGACACCCAGAGGCCCCAACTATCTTGTGTTTCAGTGGTTACTTTCACTGTGGTTCGTCCTGGGGTGGGTGGAGGAGCAAAAGCCCTGTGTGGATCCCCGTTCCCCTGCAGGGTGACAGAGAAGTCTCTAAGCCCCGGCCGTGGGGGAAAATATGGGGGCGGGGGAAGGGGGACCCTGACCACCAGCTTTCCCCCCATAGGAAAGGCCCTCCCCTATTGGGCTACTGTCTTTTCCCAGGTGGGGACGAAAGCAGCAAGAACTAAGAAGAAGGACTAGAGGTTTTCTCCACACATGGGTCTGATTAGACTCTCATTCCTGAGGCTCTCTGGGCTTGAACACTTTCTCTCCAGGAAGCCAGACAGCCAGTTAGAGAAAATCTGCAAACCTGCACTGAGGCCAGGCTTCAGGAGGCAGCCCCGGGTGGGATGGAAGGGATGGGAGGGCTGTGGGCACTTGATCTTTATCACAGCCCTCAGCCTCCCGGCCTCCTGCCAGCTCCCATAGCCCCTGGCCAGGATCCTCCAAGAATTCAGAGCCTGAGGATTGTGTTACCTTCTGAATTCCATTAGCACAGGCCAGCTGGGGGCGGGGATGGGGGCTGGCTAGGGCTTACCTGAGGAGTCGTTTGGTGCCAAGCAGGCGCCTTGGGTCACTTGTTTCTGCCTTTCCAGCTTTGATTCCCCCTTTGCCTTCATTCTCTCACGTTCTCTGCAGGGAAGGACATGAATTGTGTATATGTTAATATAAACAAAAAAAGATAGGGGTTTTTCAGATGTTCATAGGGAAGAGAAGTTAACGATGATACTAATAATAGCAAAACTGTGTGCCAGACACTGTTCTAATTGCTTATATGTATACAGTCCTGCATTGCTTAACAAAGGGAATATGTTCTGAGAAATGTGTCATTAGGCGATTTCATTGTTAGGCGATTTCACCATTGTGTAAACGTCATAGAGTGTACTTGCACAAACCTAGACAGTAGAGCCTACTACACACCTAGGGTGCATGGTATAGCCTATCTCTCTTAGCCTACAAACCTGTACAGAATGTTACTGTACTGAATACCATAGGCAATTGTAACATAGGCAATGGTAAGCTCTAGAATGCCACAGGCAATTGTAAGTGTTTTTTGTATGTAAACTTATCTAAACATAGAAAAGGCATAGTAAAACTACAGTATAAAAGATAAATGATGGTAGACTTGTATAGGGTACTCACTGTGAAAGGAGCTTGCAGGACTGGAAGTTGCTCTGGGTGAGTCAGTGAACGAGTGGTGAGTGAATGTGAGGGCCTAAGACTGTGCACTACTGTAGACTTTATAAGCACTGTACACCTAGGTTGCAATAAATTTATAAACAATATTTTTCTTTCATCAATAACAAATTAACCTTAGCTTACTGTAACTTTTTTACCTAATAAACTTTGAAAAATTTTAAAACCTTTTTGACTCCTTTGTATTAACACTTAGCTTAAAACACACATTGTACGGCTATACAAAAATTTTTCTTTGTATATTTCTTTCCTTATGTCGTTATTCTATATGCTTTTTTCTATTTTTATATAACTTTTTTGTTAAAAACTAAAACACAAACATACACATTAGCCTAGGTCTACACAGGGTCAAGAACCACCTCCATATCTTGTCCAACTGGAAAGTTTTTTGTTTTTGTTTTTTTTGTTTGTTTGTTTTTTGAGACAGAGTTTTGCCCTGTTGCCCAGGCTGGAGTGCAGTGGTGTGACCTCAGCTCACTGCAACCTCTGCCTCCCAGGCTCAGGCAATCCTCCCACATCAACCTCCCAAGTAGCTGGGACTACAGGCCTGTGCCACCACACTGGCCTAATTTTTGTGTAATTTGTAGAGATAGGTGTCTCACCATGTTGCTCAGG
The DNA here is from genome assembly GCF_029281585.2 of Gorilla gorilla gorilla. NCBI lineage: Eukaryota > Metazoa > Chordata > Mammalia > Primates > Hominidae > Gorilla > Gorilla gorilla. The sequence goes on along the minus strand of NC_073224.2, from coordinate 46,507,747 downwards.
CTGGTCTCGAATTCCTGGGCTCAAACAATCCACCCACCTTGGCCTCCCAAAGTGCTAGGATTATAGGCATGAGCCACCACGCCCGGCCCCATTGGAAGGTGTTTGGGGGCAATAGTTGTCTCCTGTGATAACAATGCCTTCTTCTGTAATATCTCCTGAAGGACCTCCCTAAGGCTGTTTTACAGTTAGCTATTTTAAAATAAGTATAAGGTGCATACTCTAAAATAATGATAAATAGTATCGTAAATACATAAACCAGTAACATAGTTGTTTATTATCATTATCAGTTATTATGTATTGTACATAGTTGTGTGCTTTTATACTAGTAGGTTTGTTTACACCAGCACATGAGTAATGCATTGCGCTACAATGTTACATCGGCTACCATGTCACTAAGTGATAGGAATTTTTCATCTCCATTATAATCTTATGGGACTACCCTCATATATGTGGGTGGGTCATATGTCCTTGACCAAAACATCATTCTTTATGTGGTGCATGACTCTATTAGCACATTTAAAAATCAAAATATCTCTATTTTACAGATGAGGAGATTGAGGCAGAACTGTGTTGGACTACAGTTTCTTCATAACCTTAAAGAAGTTAGACAAAATGAATCTAAAGTAACTTCTGGCAGAGCGCGGCCGAATGATCTCCGCTCACTGCAATGCTAGGCTCATGCCTGTAATCCTAGCACTTTGGGAGGCTTAGGCAGGCGGATCACTTGAGCCCAGGAGTTCAAGAGAGCCCAGGAGTTTGAGACCAGCCTGGGCAACATGGCGAAACCCCATCTCTACCAAAAACACAAAGATTAGCCAGCCATGATGGCGAATGCCTGTAGTCCCAACTACTTGGGAGGCTGAGGTGAAAGGATTGCTTGAGTCTGGGAGGCGGGTATTGCAGTGAGCTGAGATGGCACCACTGCACTCCAGACTGGACAACAGAGCCAGATCCTGTCTCAAAAAAAAAAAAAAAAAGAGTAACTTTCATGTTCATTTTTCATTTGTTTTTCTTTTTCTTGGTCTCTTTCCGTAACAAGAAGGAGGAAAAGGAAACAGAAAGAAGAATTTATTTAATCTTTACTACACTGGGCTCTATAACAAGGGCAGCAAACTGTGTTTTCAAGAGCCAGAAAGTAAATATTTTAGGCTTTGTGATCCATACAATGTCTGTCATAACTATTCAGCTCTGTCATTGTAGCACCAAAGCAGCCAGATACAATATGTGGACCAGCCTGTGTAGCTGTACTTCAATAAAGCTTCACTTAACTAAACAGGCAGAGGGCTGGATTTGGCCCTCTGACCTATTGCTTTATAAGATTACCCAGGCAGGGGTCCTGCCCTCAGAAAGCTCACCTTCTGCTCCAGGCTTCACTGTGAGATATATGAAGGTGACTGACATATTCCATTTGTTCGTGCAAAACTACATATACATGTGGACACACACACATGCTCATACACACATGCACATAGTGTTCCCCAGCTTTACATGTATTTACACACACCACAGGCCTCTTTTACGCATTGCCTGGTGGTTTACATCTCCAAAAGGAATAGTACTGCTGGGCATTCACGATGTTCTAAGCCCTATGATCAGTGATTTTCATGTTTTCTCAGGTCACCCTTCCCACAGTTTCGTCCATAGGAATTATGGTCCCTGTATTAGCTTTTGAGGGCTACCATAACAGAGTACCACAAACTGGGTGGATTAAACAACAGAAATGTATTTTCTCACAATTCTGGAGGCTAGAAGCTTGAGAACAAGTTGTCAGTAGGAGCCAGGCGTGGTGGCTCATACCTGTAATTCCAGCACTTTGGGAGGCGAAGGCGGGGAAATCATTTGAGCCCAGGAATTCGAGACCAGCCTGGGCAGCAAAGTGAGACCCTGCCTCTACAAAAACATTTTAAAAATTGTCTGGGTGTGGTGGTCTGCACCTGTAGTCCCAGCTACTTGGGAGGCTGAGGTGGGAGGATCACTTGAGCCCAGGAGTTTGAGGCCACAGTGAGCTACGATCACACCACTGTATTCCAGCCTGGGCAACAGAGTGAAACTCCATCTTAAAATAACTAACTAAACAAGGCTGGGTGCGTGGCTCATGCCTGTAATTCCAGCACTTTGAAAGGCTGAGGTGGGTGAATTCACTTGAGCCCAGGAGTTCAAGACCAGCCTGGCAAACATGGTGAAAACCCATCTCTCCTAAAAATACAAAAATTAGGCCAGTGTGGTTGCACACGCCTGTAGTTCCAGCTACTTGGGAGGCTGAGGCAGGAGGATCACTTGATCCTGGGAGGCAGAGGTTGCAGTGATCTGATGGAGTGAGACCCTGTCTCAATAAATATAAATAAATTAATTAATTAATTAATGGTGTCAGCAGGGTTGGATTCTCCTGAGGTCTCTCTTCTTGGCTTGTGGATGGCCTTCTCCTCTTTGTGTCTTCATATGGTTTTCTCTCTCTGTGTCTGCTACGGTCTGAATGTTTGTGTTCCCCCAAAATTCATGTTCCTATCCTAATCCCCAGTGTGATGGTATTAGGATGTAGGGCTTTTAGGAGGTGATTAAGTCATGAGGGCAGAGCCCTCGTGAATGGAATTAGTTCCCTTATACAAGAAACCCCATCCCTTCCACCATATGAGGACACAGCAAGAAGGTGCCATCTATGGTGAAAGGGACCTCACCGGACACTGAATTTTCTGGAGACTTGATCATGGACTTCCTACCCTCCAGAACTGTGAGAAATAAATATTTGGTCTCGATAAGCCACCTAGCTTGTGGTATTTTGTTATAGCAGCCCAAACGGACTGAGACAGTGTCTGTGTCCTAATCTCCTTTTCTTCTAAGGACACCTGTCATGTTGCATTAGGGCCTACCCATATGATCTCATCTTAAATGACCCTTTTAAAGACGCTGTCTCCAAATGGTGCCATTCTAAGGTACTGGGGGACAGGGCCATAACACATAAATTTCTGGGGGATACAAGTCAACCCACAACAATCCCATTTACAGAAAAGATAACAGAAAAGACACTGAGAGGCCAAGTAATTGGCCCATGGTCACACAGCAATTTGATTGCCTGACTTCAAAGCCCATGTTGCTGCATGTATTAGTAGTTCATTCCTGTTTATTGTTGAGTAGTATTCTATTGGATGCATACATTATGTTTTCTTCTTATGCATTAATTTTTTTAATTTTTTTTATTTTTTGGAGATGGAGTTTCATTCTTGTCATCCAGGCTGGAGTGCAATGGTCTGATCTCAGCTCACTGCAACCTCTGCCTCCCAGGTTCAAGCAATTCTCCTGCCTCAGCCTCCCAAGTACCTGGGATTACAGGTATGCACCACCACATCCGGATAATTTTTGTATCATTAGTAGAGATGGGGTTTCACCATGTAGGCCAGGCTGGTCTTGAACTCCTGACCTCAGGTGATCCACCCGCCTCAGCCTCCCAAAGTGCTGGGATTACTTGTGTGCACCACCTCACGCCCAGCCATGCATTTTTAAATTGATGAACATTTGTGTTATTTCCAGACTATTAGGAATAAAGTCACTGTGAGCATTATTATACCAGTCTTTTTGTGGCTATAACTCTAATTTCTCTTGCCTAAATACCTAGGAGTCTAATTGCTGAGTGATAGAATAGGTGAAACATTTAACTTTGTGAGAAACTGCCAAACAGTTTTCCAAAGTGCTTATTCTATTTTCACTTTTATCAGCAATGTATGAGATATCTGGTTGTTCCTTGTCATCATCAACATGGAGTTGTTTTTCCCTTTGCTATTGAGTTGTAGGAGTTCGTGTGTGTGTGTGTGTGTGTGTGTGTGTGTGTGTGTTTGTGTGTGTGTGTGATCCTTTGTTGAAGAGATTGATTTCCGGTATGATGATTTGGGAAGCTCCAGTGAAAATGATGAAAATCACTTTTTTAAAACCCCAAACACTTAAAGGCTCTGGAAACATGCCTAAGGGCATACAGCAAATGAAGAAATATCTATTAAAGAAAATCTACAAATATCTGGTAAGAAAAATGATAATCTATTGTATATGAACAACTGTTTCTTTGTAGAAATTGACAAGCGAATTCTCAAATTCATAAGGATTTGCAGAGGACCCAGAATAGCTATAACAATCTTGAGAAAGAATCTTGGCTGGGTGTGGTGGCTCACACCTGTAATCCCAGCACTTTGAGAGACTGAGGTGGGCGGGTCAAAAAAAAAAATACAGGTCACAAAGACTTTGCTGCTAAAACAGGCTGTGGTAAAGAAGCCAGGCAAAACCCACCAAAACCAAGAGGGCAATAAAAGTGACCTCTGGTTGTCCTCATTGCTCATTATACGCTAATTATAATGCATTTTAATGCTAAAAGACACTCCTCCCAGCACCATAACAGTTTACAAATGCCATGGCAACATCAGGAAGTTACCCTATATGGTCTAAAAAGGGTAGAAACCTTCAGTTTTGGGACTTGCCTACCCCTTTCCCTGAAAACTCATGAATAATCCACCCCTTGTTTAGCATATAATCAAGAAATAACCATAAAAATAGCCAACCAGCAGCTCTCAGGGCTTCTCTGCCTATGGAGTAGCCATTCTTTATTCCTTTACTTTCCTAATCAACTTGCTTTCACTTTACTCTATGGATTTGCCTCAAATTGTTTCTTGCACAAGATCCAAGAATGCTCTCTTGGGGTCTAGATTGGGACCCCTTTCCTGTAACACAGGAAGAGTGCTCTCCCCTCTCTCTGTGGGACGAGGGCCCGCTGAGTACTGTTCCTAGAGGGAGGTAAGGAAACAAAGGATTTTCCTTAGGGAAATGGCCCAAACATCTTGTGGGCCATAACCAAATGTTGCTAAGTACACTCTGATGGTACTTACAGAACCTGATACAGGGTTTCACTAGCTAAGGAATTATTTTGGTTCCACCCATAGTGGAAACAATAGAAGTAACCCTGTTGTGATTGGCAGTCCCAAGGGGGCCTTGTGTCTTTGGATGGAATATATAGATGGCTCTTTGCTGACCAGAGTTCATCATAATGGGTAGGGGAAGGGCTGAGTGCATAAGACTGGCGTTGGTTGAGTCTTTGAACCAGTAAAATGGCTCCCTTTAGATGTGGGAGCCTGACAACCAAAATTAGTGACTGAAGCATAAGTTTCAAATCATCAAGGTTTATTAAGCCAGCTTGAGGGTGCGCCCAGGAAAAATGAGAGTCACAGACACATCTGCAGCTCTTTTTTTCCAAAGAGGTTCTCAGGAGGTTTGATATTTATACATTTTCCTTAAAAAAGGAATGGGAGCAGTGAGAGGAATGACTACATATTTGTCAGACTTTAGTTAGTGCCCAGGAAATCTACATTTTACATAATAAAAGGTGAACATTTGAAGAGAAGAGGAATAGGGGAAGCAGATGTCTCAGAGAAGGGTGTCTTTGTTCTATACCTGGGAAGATAAGTTAGTCATTGACATTATCAGTGTGGAGTCTTTTGAAAGAGCTGGTTTCTGTGTAGCCCTTAGGGAAGAAAGCCTAATGGCAGTTATCAAGGGAGCAGATGTAATGAGGTATGTCCAACCTTCTATAGCATCATGGCCAGGACTTAGCTTCCAAGGTTTCTCTGGGGTCCCCTTGGCCAAGAGGGGATCACTTCAGTCAGCTAGGGCCTTGGAATTTTATTTTTTATTTCTCAGGTCTCAGTAAGGCAACCTGGGGAAGAGTCATTCCCCACCTGGGGATTCCTGAAGACACATGTTAGATATAAATGAGGCTTGGTGAGAAGGGGGGATGACAGGAGTCTTGGGGACCTGCCTGGTATCATCTTTCCTACTCTGAACTTGTCTGTGTGAGGAAGCACCCAAGGACCAACACGGAGATGATATCTGCCTTTAGGTCCCTCAGCCCAGATCCACGGTGGAGGCAGAATTAATTAAGGTGTGAGTTGGTGACTCCCTCCCCGCATTTCCCCATCATCCTGTCTCTCCTTTGCCCAAGACAAAGCCCTCTTTTAAAGGCTAGGAGCTTCTGCTACTATGAGAATGTGAGAGGAGAAAGGAAGAAACCAGTCAGGCAGGCAGTTAGGGTGGGTCCTCAGTTAAATTCTTTCAAACAAAAGAACAGCCTGAAAAATCAAGCTGCAGGCACAGATAAGGAAATTTGCACAGGGGGTCATGCCTAAGACATTCCCACAGCTGCACAGATAAGAGCAACTGCACAGGTGACTTGCCCAGATGTGCTTGCAATGGAAAATTCCGTCCTTTAACACATATGCATAAGGGGAACAAAACAATATGGAGTAACTCAAGCTAAGAGCTCCCATGCGCATTAGGAGAATGAGGTGGAGCTACCAGAAATTTGTGCCTTATGTACATGAGAGGCCTAGCCCTTATCGGTTTCTTATAAAAGGCTTTGTATTCAACTATAAAAATGGCAACCCATTCGGGACCCCTCTCTGCTGTGGAGAGCTTTCTTCTTTCGCTTATTAAACTTTCACTCCAACTTCATCCTTTGTGTTCATGCTCCTTAATTCTCTTGGTTGTGAGACAAAGAACTTGGGGTGATACCTCACAATGAGAGACTGCTACATTGTGGTATATTGCTGAGACTGTAACAAAAGCAGCCTTTGCTTACTACATATTTCATCAAGAGGAACTTACGTATTTATTATAAGGTTTTTACTTTTAAGGACTGAATCCCAGTATCATGTCTCTGCTCAGTGCTACAGGAAAGCAAGTGGCATCCAGGCAGAGCCTGTGGAGATCTATCACTGTGGGGCCAATTTAACCTGCAGTAAAGAGGCTTGTGCATTTGAGCTTTATAGTAACAGCCTTCAAATGCTAGTTCCACGTCCATGGAACACAAATGACCATGTGTCTGAGAAAGAGTTTGGGCATGCAATGTAGCAGCTTCATGTGAGGAATTGTATTTGTCAAACTAAGGCAGCCTAAACTGTTGGAACTTATGCTTGATTTAAGGGAGTTGATGATGTAGGCAGGGGAGACAACCCAGAGAGTTCATCTGCAGTCCACAGACCTCCTAAAGAATCCATAAGTGGAGCTCTGTCTCAATATAATTGGTTTCCTAGGTAATCCTATACATTTTATCTTATGTATTTAAAGACACTATTCAGAGAAGGGGTCCATAGGCTTTACTAGTTTGTCAAAGTCATCTATGGCACCAAAAAGACTCAAAGAATAAGAACCTAGTACCTCTCTCTCCTTTCTCCTCTCTTTTCTCTTTTCTTTTCTCCATCTCCTTTCTCAGTTTTTATAGCAGGGCAATTATAAGACAAAAAAGCCCGCTGTTACTAACACTGATCCCTCTTCACAGCATACTTTTGATATGTTTGTTTAAAAATCTACATTCCTATCAGGAGAGGAGTGGGGAAAGACAAAGGAGATGACCTAATTTTTAGTTTCTAGTGAGGAAGGGATCCATTGTGTGGTTTATTTATACCCAGTTCCCTCCAGAAAAGCGTTGGGACAAATATAAACATTTCAACATATGTAAACCTATGTTTTAGGCATTAAACAGCAGGAGAGAGAGCAGGGAGTGATCCTGGGGTGCTTGCACAGACCTTGCTCAGCTGTGGAAATCAGCATTAGCATTTGGCTCTATTCCAAAAAGCTCCTTCATCACCTTCAGAGCATATCTCAGAATCTAATAATAATTTAAGTGAGTATTTTTGTCAAACTTTAAAAGCTTGGCACTTTCTGTCCTTTAATATCTTCCCTCAGAAAAGGTAAGCTGCTTAATAAGTCTCAATGACAATGGATGGAATCATTAATCAAGAGGAAGAAAGTTTTTTTTAATAGTCATTTGACTTAATTCATCTTAATTTGTCTCCAAAATATTTTCCTAGAGAGGAATTGGACAATTCAAGTCTTTTTTGGTCATCAGCATTGATAAAAGGCTTTGGTCCTCAGGTAGTAGTGGGGTCATTGCAGGAAAGTTCCAGCTTCCAATTCTTTATGTAGTTTGGTTTTTTTGAATGTTGGTCAAAAACAAGATGGTGCAACTTTATCAGACGTTTTCAGAAATCATTAGGAATAAAAATTCCATTACGATCCCAAAATATGTATTAGTCCTATAGCAGACACAATTCATTGCCCACTCCCCATAGTCATTTTTCCTTCCCTTTCCCTCCATTCCTTTCCCTGGGCACATGACTACCCAGCTAAAGACCACATTTCCAGCCTCTTTTGCAGCACGAGATGGACACATAACTAAGTCTTGGCCACCGAGATGTGAGCAGAAGTGGTACGTGTACTTTCTAGGTATTCCTTTAGCAAAAGAATGTGTCCACTCTCACCTTTCCTCCCTTCCCATGAGCTGGAAGGTAGGAGTTATGGCAGGAGCTGGAGTAGACTGGGAGGTGAAGCCACATGCTGAGAATGGCATGGCAACAAGGTAGAAGAAAGCTGTCTGTCCTACAAGATAGAAGAAGCCTAGATCTCCAACACTACAGAACCACCATACCAACCCTGAACCATCTACTCATTCTTTTATGTAAGAGAAATATGCTTTGTTAGAGACACCATTATTTTGGCCTTTGGTATAGTAGCTAAATCTGTACCCTAACCCATGTTGGTCTCAGTCACACTTCTTACTCCTAGTTACTCTTATTCTCTTCTGGGCTCCATTTCATTTTGCTGGCCAACCTCTGACATTTTGCTATCATGATCCATTGCCAAAGCTGTTGCAGGTGAGCGGGGAGTACCTGGGCCAGCGGTGCAGGGGTAAAATAATTTACCAAGACAGTTGTAGACAAAAACAAAAGGCAGATTTATTAGAGAAAGTAGGAAAATACATTGCAAGGAGTCAATGGGCAGCCAGCAGAAGAGAAGCTAACCGCCAGGAAACAGGCTTGCTGGAGATTCTATAGAAGAGTGTTTATGCTGTCTGTTGAAGAGGGCTTTGTGCAGTTCTGATAACACCAAGGTTGCAGTGAGCTATAATAGCTTGCAGGTGTCTGGTGATAGTTGGATGCAGGAAGATTGTGAGTTATTTGTGCAGGAGGGCTATGTGTCCTGGACCATGAAGAAAGGAAGACTTGTAGTTTATCTGCTTTCTTTTTTTTTTTTTTCTTTGAGATGGAGCCTTGCTCTGTTGCCCAGGCTGGAGTGTAGTGGCATGATCTCAGCTCACTGCAACCTCTGCCTCCCAGGTTCAAGCAATTCTCCTGTCTCAGCCTCCTGAGTAGCTGGGATTACAGGCACACACCATGACGCCTGGCTGATTTTTGTATTTTTAGTAGAGACGGGGTTCACCATATTGGCCAGACTGGTCTCGAACTCCTGACCTCAGGTGATCCATCCGCCTCGGCCTCCCGAAGTGCTGGAATTACAGGTGTGAGCCACCACACCCGGCCGTTTATCTGCTTTCTCTCTTTGCTTTCCCTTGGTCCTGCCAGCCTAACTCTGTTTCTCTAATTAGGTCTCCACAAAAGCTTCCTCAGTCACTCGCCCTTCCTGCAGCTAATATGACTTCCTCATCCAATCACCACTCCACATCTCATTCTCAATGCTGCACCATGGCCTACCTCTAGATAATCCGTGATCTCTAACTTCTGCAAAGGATTCATAGAGATAAAGCAACAAAAGTTGCCAATATTTATTTTAACACTTAACACATGCCAGTTTCTATTCTAAACTAATTATGTATTAATGTAATGTCTAAACTAATTACATCTCATTTTAACCTTTCACCAGCCCTTCAAGGTAAGTAGTTTTATTCCCTCCATTTTGAAGATGAGGAATCTGAGGCACAGACAGGTGAGGGGATGCCCTTCCCACTCATCCTGACAGCAGTTCTGACTCCAGAAACCCTAAACAGAGACAAGCAAGATCAGAAAAGTCCGTGAACGAGGCAGGTGAATTGCTAGAGGCCAGGAGTTTGAGAGCAGCCTGTGCAACATAATAACACCATGTTTCCACAATAAAGTTAAAAACTAGCCTGGCATGGTGGGCACGCCTGTAGTCCCAGCTACTCAGGAGGCTGAGGTTGGGAGGATCCCCTGAGCCCAGCAGTTTGGAGCTATCGTGAGCTGTAATCACACCGCTGCACTCCAGCCTGAGTGACCCTGTCTCAGAAACAACAAAAGAAGAAAAGAGAGAAGGAAGGAAGGAAGGAATAAAGGAAGGAATAAAGGAAGGAAGGAAGGACAGACGGGAGGGAGGGAGGGAGGGAAGAGAGGAAGAAAGAAAAGTCCTTGGGGTCACTGAAGAGTATGACGGCCAGGCTATCTATGACCAGTGGCAGCTGCTGGGTGGTGGAGACAGGCTGAGCAGTTTTGGGGGACTCCTGCATCTCTGGTTCTCAAGAAACGGCACAACTTTTGTTGGGGTTCTGCTCTCTCTCCCTTGCTCCCAAACACACAGAATTCTATGGTTGTTTTAAATGGTGTTCTCCCCAGTGATTCCCTCAGAATCCTCCAATTCCTATCCTTGGGCTCTCTCTTATTTTTTATTTTTTCCTTTGTCAAGCTTTCTGCTTACTTAGAACCACATAATAGCAGAAAGCAACTTACCAAGCCAGACCCCAGAGAGCCCTACAAGTTGGAACTGGGTCTCTCCTCTCAGCCTGGGGACAACTGTGTCTCTCTTCCCCATTAGGCACACTGACCGACTGAAAGATATTCAGTATGGTCACAGAGAAGGCAATCTGGAGTAAAAGATGCTTATTTAAAATGGAAAATTCTTCCTCTCTCATCCTTCCTTTTTTCTACTGAAAATGTCTCTCTGTCCCTTGCTCCCTCTGGCAGCTTCAGCAAGGATGATGTGTGATCACATGTTAATTGAGTTGTAATTCCTCCTCCTGTTAAAGTGGGTAGTTAATTGTTCATGGGAAAATTTAATGCTGTTGTACTAGGGATGTCACAGAGAGTTCTTCCTTCTTCACACCAGTACGTAGTCCATGCTACATGTCAGCTGTATTGTCATTATCCTGCCAAATAGATGAAAGGATTGCAGTGGTTACGGTCAATTGGCACTCAGCATCTAGTCCGCCTTCCCAGGTAGCATTTCCTGTTTGATTTACAGAGGCTGGTAAACTAAACTCTTCATTTCTCAGACTACCTTGCAGCTAGGTTTCTAGAAGAGAATTAGATTCTCCCAATTAGATGTGCCTGACCCAAGTGAGACAAAGGCTCTCTTCCTGCAGCTTTGACTATTAAGTATCTACTGGAGAACCAAGCAGCTAAGCTTGTCCTACCTCAGGGTCTTGCTCAGAGCCATCTCTGGAACCAGCAGCAAGCATGGCTGTACAGACATTATGTTTCTCAATAGCAGATTTCCAGTGCTCTGTCACCAGCCTTGTAGGTATCAGGGGCAATGATGTGGTGGTAGCAGATGCCTGAATCCAGCTATGGCTATGGCCACATGGATTTTTAATTCATCAGCTTCAGATTTACCCACCTTGGTAGCAGCTCCCCTATTGGGCCAGTTCTGGTGTGCTGTTCTGAAAGTTGTTCTAGGAGGCACAGTCTGGGGTCGGCTGCTTCAGCCCTGGCAATAATCTTTCAGGCGTCTAATTCCTGATACTACATAATCTTTTTCTTTAAAATTGGTATAATGGGTTCTGTTTCCTATACCTGAACGCTTTTAAAACGGGGGGGTTTTGGAAGTACAAACAGCTGAGAGCCATGAGAAAAATTCTAGCATTTGGCTATGGAAAGGGGACAGTCATAGTACTGTTCTTTTTATGCCTATTTGTATTACAAGTTGGTCAGAGGGCTTAGATTTAAAGCTTGTCCTAGGAAAGTTTCATTCATTTAGTCATTCAACAAACCTTTATTTTCTACCAGGAACGATACTAGGCACTGTGGCCAAATAAAGAATAAACCAAAACCGTGCTCTCCAGGTGCTTAGAGCAAACATCCAAAGTAAAATTAAAGGCAGCTTGGAAGAAGCATCTTAATCAAAGTTTGGGAATAAGACCAAATTTAGATTAAATTGTGATTGATGACAGTTAAAATTACCCAATTCTGTAGAGCTGTTCCCCTTAAATTCTTTTTGGAGCTGACATAAGTCAGTAGATAAATATCCCTGCCTATGTGTTTCATTGAAATGCTTTTTCCCTGAGCATCTTCCCCAAGTGGAGTGTTTGTTTCATATGCATTAGCAAAAAATTATATTTTTCATTTAAAAAATATCTAGAAATGTTATTCTAAACTAGAACTGAGGTACAACACACATACTGTGGTTTGGAATGTGATATTAAGGAATCTATCACCAGCTCGGCACAGAGCATTCCAACTCTGGGAAAAATACAGCATCCTAAATGACGAATTTGCCAGTGGCACCCTTATTGACCAATTATTAGGTTGGTACAAATGTAATTGCGGTTTTTGTCATTAAAAGTAATGGCAGGCTGGGCGCAGCGGATCATGCCTGTAATCCTATGACTTTGGGAGGCTGAGGTGGCCAGATCACCTGAGGTCAGGAGTTCAAGACCAGCCTGGCCAACATGGTGAAACCCCGTCTCTACTAAAAAATACAAAAATCAGCCGGTGGTGGTGTGGTTGTTGATGCCTGTAATCCCAGCTACTCGGGAGGCTGAGGCAGGAAGAATTGCTTGAACCCGGGAGGCAGAGGTTGCAGTGAACCAAGGTCACACCACTGCACTCCAGCCTGGGTGACAATGAGACTCTGTCTCAAAAAAAAAAAAAAAAAAAAAAAAAAAAGGGAAAAACTGCAATTACTTTTGCACCAACCTAATATATTGAGTGTTTATTTTAACCTCTTTAAAACAAAAACATAACTCTTCATTTTCTTCCCCAAACATTTGTTTCCATGAGGGCAAGGACCTTTTCTATTTTGTTCACTGCTGTATCTCCAGCAACTAAAATAGACTCTTGCACATAGCTGGGCTCGATCAATATTATTTGAACGTTGAATATATCTTTTTAAAAGATTTTCTGGGCTGGGCACGGTGGCTCACGCCTGTAATCTCAGCACTTTGGGAAGCCAAGGCAGGTGGATCATGAGATCAGGATATCTACAGCAGCCTGGCCAACATGGTGAAACCCTGTTTCTACTAAAAATACAAAAATTAGCTGGGCATGGTGGCAGGTGTCTGTAATCCCAGCTACTTGGGAGGCTGAGGCAGGAGAATCGCTTGAACCCGGGAGGCAAAGGTTGCAGTGAGCCACGATTGTGCCCTTGCACTTCAGCCTGGGAGACAAGAGTGAGACTTCATCTCAAAAAAAAAAAAAAAAAAAGATATTTTCTGGGCCAAGCACAGCGGCTCATGTCTGTAATCCCAGCATTTTGGGAGGCTGGGGCAGGAGGATTCCTTGAGGCCAGGCGTTTGAGACCAGCCTGAGCAACATAGTAAGACCCCCATCTCTACAAATTTTTTTTTTTAAATTAACCAGGCATGTTGGCCTGTGCCTGTAGCCCTAGCTACTCAAGAGGCTGAGGCAGGAGGATAGCTTGAGCACAGTGGTTCAAGGTTATAGTGAGCTATGATTGCACCACTGCCCTCCATCCAGCCTGAGTGACACAGCAAGACTCTGTCTCTAAAAAATAAAAAAAGATCCTTCTGGCTAATGTGTGAAGGATAGGCTATGGGGTGCAAGATGGCAAGCAAGGTGGCTACAGTAATCCAGGTGGGCAGGTGAGAGATGGTGGTGGCTTGGATTAAGGGTCTTTGGTGGAAGTGATAAGAAGTAGTCTGATTTGGGATCTCCTTAGAATGGAAACCAGTCAAGACCTGCCAATGGATAGGCTATGGAGTGTGAGAAAAAAAAAGGAATCAAGAATGACTCCTAAATCTACTGCTAGAGCAATTGGAGGAATCACGGTCCATTTACCGGAACTCTCGGCATAGGGACAGCCCAGGCAGCAGCCTAGGCAGGTGTGTACATGGCCTGTTCAAGGAAGAGCAAGGAGGCCAGTGAGCAGTGAGCCAGAACAGGCAGGAGCTGAGGTCAGAGAGGTGTTTGGCACAGATCATGAGGATCTTGTCAAGGAAGGTGAAGACAGTTGATGTTGTTCTGAGTGATGGGAAGCTCTTGGAGGTACAAACTGCAAGTGTTCTAACACATGATCACATTTGCATTTTTAAAGGTGACTCGGGCTACTTGTGTAGAAAATCGACCACAGAAATGAAGAAATAAAAATGGAGAGACTGGTTAGAGCTATAGCAGGGGAGCAGGTAAGAGACAGTGGTGGCTTGGACCAGGTTGGTGGCTGGGGTGGGGATGAGACCAGTGAGATCATGTCTGCTTCTGAAACATGCCAAGCCCATTCCCTCCTCCTGGACCCTTCCCTGGTTGTTCCTACTAACTGGGCTGCGCTTCACTCACTATTCCACCTCATGCAGGTCTCTCTCCAATTATCACCTCCTCAGAGGTCTTCCCTGAGGAAGATCCCCTTTAACATCGTGCCTGGTGCCTCCTCTCTCACTCCCCTTTCTTTGCTTTATTTTACTCATACTCTGTGTCATCCACTGTTTTTATATTTTACCGATGTATTTTTATCATCAACTTCCCCCATAAAAAGGTCAACTCCATCAGGACAGAGGCTTTGTTGTACCCACTGCTGCATCACCAGCCTCTAGGTCCGTGTCTGCAAACAGGTATTTCTTGAATATAAACGAAGCACTTAGGTAGGTGCTGGGAAGATTTTCTTTATATGACAAAGGGTTTCATATGCAAATATTCAGTGTAAATGTGACTAAAGGACAGGGAATATTCAAACTATGTTAAGGAACATGCTATGTTAGGGAACTTTCTACACAGGAAAACTTTTTTTTTTTGGAGACAGGGTCTCACTCTGTCACCCAGGCTAGAGTGCAGTGGTGCGATCATGGCTCGCTGCAGCCTCCACCTCCAGGGCTCAAGTGATCCTCCTGCCTCAGCCTCCTGAGTACTGGGATTACAGGCATGCACCACCATGCCCAGCTAATTTTGTTCATTTTTTATAGAGACAATGTCTCACTATGTTGCCTAGGCTGGTCTCAAACTCCTGGCCTCAAGCGATTCTCCCACTTTGGCATCCCAAAGTGCTGGAATTACAGGCATGAGCCACTGGGCCCAGCATACACAGGGGAACTTCTCATTGACATACAGTCAACAGGTGAGGGGCATAGCAGCAGGTCGATTCTTATGTATGTGAGTACTCTCTTGCACCAAGATAGAGGTCTAAATGAAAAAAATTTAGTTATTTTTAATAAAAATGCCTGGTTCATATTTAAAAAAATAGAACTTCTGGGGGGTGTAATTCCTGTTAAAAAAAAAAAAAGTAGCACGTATTCACAATACAGATCTTTACACAAACACATGCATTGAGCAAATACATGTTATCTTATTATTTTTGAATGCAGTCTTTTCTCCCCATTTCCTTTTCTATGGTCAGCCCTCGCCCCATTTTCTTCCCACCATAACACCTTGAATATGGAGTATACATTTTTTTTTATGTAATTCTGTATAGAATATATACCTATACACATACCCAGGGGAATGCTGTTTATTGTTTTACAATGTGGGATCATTTATACATCTTTTCTCTCCTCATCTCAACACCACCTCATAGAAACTCCTCCAAGCTATCTGGCATACTCTGATTTTCCATGTTCATTGGTTACATACTATGCCATGGTGTGGACGTGTAATAATGTGTTCAGCTTTTCCCTCTTGGAAGGCAACCCTCTGTTTCCTGGCTTTTGCTCCAATGAACTATGCCATAACACCCATCTTTGAAATGTACAGTTTCAGAGCAGGAGGTGAAGTTGGATGCTCTTTCATTCAATCCCACAGTTAAGATAAATAAGGATCAGAAAAGTAAAAGAACATGCCCAAGGTCACACACCTATTTGCTTGGTGCTTTGTAAAAATTTGAATAGCTATTATTTCACATGCTCTTCACAAGCAGGGCAAGTATTATCAGGTCAACTTTAAAAGTGGAGAAACTGAAGTCAAAGAGACCAATTGCTTTGATTTTATTGCCAGTGAGGGCTAAAGCTAGGGCTTAAAGCCAGGACTTCTGATTCCTGATCCCCAGTAGCTTCTTCCACTCCTACGTTGATGGAAACCATTAACTCAAAACTTCTACAGGGCAGCCTTCTGTTAATATATTCTAGACATCAACTGTACACCAAGCCTGAAAAAAAAAAGTTTCGTTAAGAGAATGACACAGTGTGGATTTACCCATAATTCACAGCATACTTTCCTTACCTATTAGAATAAATGATAGTTGAGGTTGTTAAAACAGTCTTTAAAATTAAATAGATTAAATTGTGAGTGCTGGCTCTGCCAGTAACTCTGCAACCTTCAGCAGATTACCCAGCATCCCTAAAACCCAGTTTCCTCATCTATAACCAAGGATATAATTGTACTGCACCTACCTTCTCAGGTATTGTTAAGATTAGATGCCACAGGTGTAAGAGCAGATAGGATAGTAGGATCTTGATAAAGATTAGCTATTATTTTGGATGCTGTAATTCTTAGGTCTCACCCAACTGAACCGGTAGATATCTTTGATATCTTTCCTTCTTCACTCTTGTCTAGGACAGGGAAAGCCTTTCTTATCTGCGGGTCCAGGGCAGTTCGATATCCTTGCTGGTTACTTTGTTATTTCTTCATAAGTGTAGGGTTACAGCGGGAAAGACCTTGAGAGTTGTCTCTTTTAGCATTGTACATTGGCTAAAGTGGAGGGGAATCTGTCCCCAAAAATGGCAGAGTGGGAATATTCTGACCCTTCTGAGCATGGCTGACAGTGTGAGCCATGGAGAATGATGACATTTTTCAGCAACAGAACTGTCAATGGATGTGTTACAGCTATTTTAGTGCCTTCTCCCCTCCTGGAGAAAAGCCATTTTCAAGCCCGTTGCTTGCAATGCATTAAGTGATGAAATACAGATAACAAATTGTGCATTTGTTTGGCTTCATGCTTATTACACCCCCGGTTCTGGAAAGCATTGCACTTAGCCCCTTAATAATCCCTCTCCTGAGATCAATTACTAGGATTTATCTGGTTCCTCGAGCATAAAAGTGTTTTATTGTTTTTACTTTTGCTCCAAGTGAAGTGTGAGTGGGTAGGCCAGGTTAAAAGGGACTGTCCCAGGCGAGAATATGAAGCTGGGATCATTGGCCCTGCTTTTACTGTCTACCAGGTCCTCATGACCAGGAAAGGGGGGAATATTTGGAAGCCACTTCCCTGGGGAGGCACCAGGTCCAGATGTCCTCATCTCTGGCTATTTGCACGTACATAGAACACAGGTCTGCAGGTGCCTAGGAAGGTGGGTGCTGCTCCAGGGGAGAAGCTGGAAAGCAGAACCAAGTTACCATCTCAGACCAAATCGTTTTTCCTCTAGAGTTTCACTGTAATCCAAACCAGTTGAACATTTGAGAAGAACTGGGTACCATGAAAAGGGGTAATGGAATTAGCTTTCATGTTTTTCCAGGACTCTAAACCATATTTCCTGTCACAACTGTACATTATTAATACAAGGCATCTGTTAGCGCAGAACTGCCTGAAAATGTGCACCCAAAAACCTTACATCTGGTTTCAATAATTTATTTCTGACATTTGTAGTTGGTGGTGGTGGGGAGTTGGGGGAGGATGGGAAAAAGGGGGGAATTAAAGCAAGATGTTGCCTTTAACCCATCAGAAGCTCCTGTTGGAGCCGAAAGCTGGAGTTCTTAACGTGGTTTCTGCATTAGGTAATATAATTATATTAATTTAGCAGCAAATAGCAAGACTCCAGGCCTGGTGGGTGTGGGTGCCCGCTCGCTTTTATCCTGCCTTCTCTGGCTGCAGCAATTAGCTTCCTCTTGCGAAGGGGATTAGGAGGACCACCCCCCAGCGGCGGGGGTTGGGGGGCTCTCGCAGAGCTGTCAGGTGTCATTCGGCTTACCCAGCCCCCCCACCACTCCCCGCCCCTGCAATTAACTCCCTCTCCCGCTTTGCCAGCCCCTCACCCGCACAGAGACAAAGAGGCCTGTTCCCGAGGTGTCCGACCTCCTGCCCCCTTGGCGGGCCCCGCCCGGGTTCCTCCAGCAGGAATCGCCCCAGGCGCTGGGAGCCAGAGCTGGCCGGGTCTGACACCCGCCCCAGACTTTCCACGATCAGGTTTCAGCTCGACTAACGAGGGGGAAAGAAAGAACGAGCGACTTCCGCGGGCCGGAGCCGCGCGGGGGCCCGGGGGAAACGCCGGCCTGGTCTGGGTGGGAGGGGACGCGAAGAGGCTCCGGGCTCGGCCAGTGTCTGCCCCGGGACTGGGCCCTGGGACTACGCGGGGCACAGGTGTCCCAGGAGGGGGCGCCCTGACTTGACGCGAACGGGCCACCTGTCCCTCCCACGCCTGCGCTGCCACCCGCCCTGCTCCGCCATCGCCTCCTCCAAAGCTCCCCGGATCCTCCGAGGCGTCGTCGTCCGAGTTGTTCTGCGGGAGGAACGTCTGCTAAAGCCGGTCCTCGAGCCCCCCCGCCTCAGGAGGGGCAGCGCCCGGATTGTCTTAAGTACAACACTTGCCAAAAGGGGCTCTTTGGGATTTGGGACTTTTTTGCCTAAGCAACAGACGTACCTTTCCAGACTCACCAACTTAGAAACACAGGTTTTCTGTTTGTTTCATTATTAGACTTTCAAAGATCATCATGTCCCACAGCCTCCTCCTTTTCCAGATGAGGGGACTGAAAATCAGAAAGATTTTGCCTTTTGCTCAAGGTCACACAGCTCAAGTTCACTGGGCGGCTGGGACTAGAGGGTCCGAATATTCTGCAGCTATGATATGAAAAAAATAAGTTTGGCTGGAGGGTGGAGGGCATCCAGGTCTGTCCTGGCCAGCCGGCGGGGAGGCTCAGCCCAGAGTTCAGATTTTCCTGGAGCCAGTCCACCAGCGGTCAGGCCACATGTGAGTAATAAAGAATTGAGTGTTGTGTACTTTAGGCTGGTCTCCCTCTTCCTGGCCCCCTTCCCCGGCCTTAACTTCCTTTTGGAGTCCCTACTGACTTCTGGGTGTCCACCATGGGCCCTGTTGGAAAAATTTCAGCTCCATCCCAGAATAAAAGGAATGAAAACCTGGGGAAAGGAGCCAAGAAGGAAAAGCCACAAATACGCATCTGGCCGAGGCAGAGGGAGCAGCTCCAAGAGCCTGCAGAAATGCACTGTGACTGCTGTTTGCAGAGGTTCAGCTGCCAGAGGCTCGGATGCCCTCCTGGGTCCTGCTCCTGAGAAATCAGAGCAGGCAAGAGAGAAGACACATGTTCCCCACCAAATTTTTCCTGCCGCCAAGTCCTTCAGGTTTCTGCAGACCATGGGGAAGAGCAAGAACTATGGAGTCAGACAAGAGGTAGCTGGAATTCCAACTCCCCAACCCATTAGATGGGGCCTTGAGTAAGTGACTCAACCTCTCTAAGCCTCAGTTTCTTTGCCTGTTACATGAGGGGAACAACAGGACCATTATGAGGACTTATATAACGTGTACTATATAAAGCACTTAACACAGTTCTTGTACCTAGGGCTACATTGTAACTTTTGTGGGTTTTAGGCATTTTGGCCTTTGTGGCCATGAGCCCTTCATCAAAAACAAAAATTAAAAAATACAAAAATATTTTATGGCTGCATTTGTATAAAGATGAACATAATAATATTATGTAGTAAAGCATTTTTTTTTTGAAATGGAGTCTTGCTCTGTGGCCCAGGCTGGAGTGCAGTGGCACGATCTTGGCTCACTGAAACCTCTGCCCACTGGGTTCAAGCGATTCTTCTGCCTCAGCCTCCTGAGTAGCTGGGATTACAGGCACCTGCCACCATGCCTGGCTAATTTTTGTATTTTTTGTAGAGACGGGGTTTCACCATGTTGGCCAGGCTGCTCTCGAACTCCTGGCCTCAAGTGATCTACCCGCCTTGGCTTCCCAAAGTGCTGGGATTACAGGCCTGAGCCACCGTGCCCGGCCAGTACTAAAGCATTTCTTGATCTAAAAATATTATATATTGTTTTGTTTCTAGAAAGAAATTAAAACATTTCCATGGGCCCCCAAAAGCACTGTGGGCCCTCGGCACTGTGCCTAATGAATGTCAGCCCTGCTTGTCTCCCAGCTCAGGATCTGCTTTTAGGGTAGCCCAAACAAAGACACAGGGGCATGTCTATGACGTGTGAGGAGCCACAGCAAAGAGACAACTGAGAGAAGAGTGTAATGAGTGAGGGTGGGGGGAAGGAGGAGAGAAATAGCTTTCATAAACTCAGCCTCCTCCCAATCCTCTCGCCATCACATGGGGTTGCTGTTGTAGCCCTCCCTGCAGGATCTGTCAGGACTGTGCTTCCCATACGTCAGGTCTGCCCTCTGCACCATCAGCCCTCTATCTCCACTCCCTCTGCTCATACCCAGGTAGGTAGGTAGTGTAACGCCCACCTTCCTCTATAGGCCCCTCTCAGTAGTTCCTCTTCACAGAAGGGCATTTATCCTGCCAGGATTCTAGTCCCTCTTGCCAAGGGGAGATCCCAGGCTTTGGGGCAACACTGCCCTAGCCTCCTGAGCCCCACATGTGGAATATCTGGCCATGCCTTCCCACCCACTTTTCTCCTCAGGGCAGGCCCACCTCCGGGGTACTTTTCAACTGCAGAGAGCCTCAGAAAGAGAGTGGGCATGAGAGAAAAAGGCGCTCTCCTGCATGATATTAGCTTTTCTTCCATCTGAAGTCACAAGGCTGGGTCATACTCAGTCCCTGGGGGCACATAGCTCTTAGGATTCGCTCCTAGCTACCAGGCAACTGGCAGAGACTAAACAGCTTATGTTTCTAAGAGGGAGTGGCTGGTGTTTATCAAAGACTGATGTGTGGGCTCCAGCAGCCTCTCCAGACAGTGGCTGAGGCCTGTCCTGAGCTCTGGGAAAGCAGGAAGTCCCCGGCTGGGCTGGGGCTTGCTGGCTTTGCAGGAGCACTGGCAGGATCTGAGGAAAGCATTCCTCACAAATGTCTCCTTCAGAGGCTGGTGGATTCCTTAACAGCTAATTAGTGAGAAGTCGCTACCATGATGGGGGCTGACCTAGGCCTTCCTCCACCTCCTCCTTGGGGTCGAGACCCCAGGAGAGACCAGCAATGCTTTACTATGGCCGTATTTCCTCCCTGACGTCAATGCTTTCTTTAGGAATCATCTCTTCAGTTTAAGCCTTTTCTCAGAAACCAGCTTTTCTCTGACAAGTTTGCAGCTCAAAAGGAACTGGCTCCTCTTACTGTTGAAATCAGGCACATCTGGAAGCAGTAAACTTTTCAGCAGGCTGAAGGGGAAGAAAAGATGTCTTGTAGGGGACAGATTCACCTCTGGGACTAATTATTCTTTATATTTCACCTGTCACATTTACTATCTTCGTCAGAGCAAAGAGACAATAAGTGATCTCATTAAATCCCAGAAAGATGCTTCTCCCCTTCAAGGAGAACCTCTCAACACCCTGTCCTCTGACAAGGGCCATGTCACTGAGGTTGGCACAGGGGCCTGGGAATCAGGGATGGGTGGGGCAGAGGCACTTCCAAATGCTTTTCTTCATTTGAATATAGTGTCTGTGTTTTCTATTGCTGGAAATATCCTTGTGGGTCTGAAATCAAAGTCTTCTCTGGCCACATTCTCCCCAGACGTAGGCTCCCTTTGGAAAGACAGAAATGAGAGGGGATCGGTCGTGGGTTTAAAAAAAATCATTTTGGGGGAATTCTAAACCAGCTCTTCTTCTCCCTTCTTCCTATCAAAAACTCATCCTGTGGCTGGGCTGCGTTGGCTCACACCTGTAATCCCAGCACTTTCGGAGGCTGACGCAAGAGGATTGCTTGAGCTCAGGAGTTCAAGACTAGCCTGGGCAACATGGTGAAACCCTGTCTCTCCAAAAAATACAAAAATTAGCCAGTAGTCTGAACTACTTGGGAGGCTGAAGTGGGAGGATGGCTTGAGCCTAGGAGGTTGAGGCTGCAGTGAGCCGAGATTGTACCACTGCACTCCAGACTGGGTGACAGAGTGAGACCCTGTCTCAAAAACAAACAAATGAAACATCCTGGTAAAAAGACCAGAGAAGACACTGAGTCAGATTCTTCCAGGGCTGGGTGACAGTTGTATGAAACCCCTATTAACCCCAGTGAGTAAGGCACCAAGTTCAAGAGGCTGAAGATGAGACCCAGAGCCAGCAAATGAGACATGGGGTTTTATTAGAGGCTTCCATACAGGGGAACATCGGGCTGGACAACATAATCGAGTGGCCTAGTGGCAGTGGGCGGGGCAGGAAAACTGCAATGGCCTCCAAATCTCATGCAGTTTGTATCGCATTTTCACTTAACACCCTCCCCCTAACAGCTTTCACCCAGCAGACTTCATTTAGCCCCAAAACTCAGGGCCTCAATCCCCTGTACCACCATGTCCCATAGGATGGGCCAGGGACTCAGATGTTCTGCATAGACAAGGAATGAATCTCCTGGTTGGCTACTCCCAGATTCCCTAGCTCAGAACACACATTCTGGTGCATCTGCCATACAGGGTCATTCTGAGGATATGCTAAACTTAATGCTGACAGGTGCGTTTACCCAACAATGACCCTCCACAAAGCCATCGCTGTGATACCAGGGTTCAGGAGTTGCTGTCACTTCCTTTCCCAACCACATAAATGAGCAGCTCAGACAGGGCCCCAGCATCTGATTGATTGTCTTCCCAATCCACACCTTTTAACCCTTCAAACAGATACACTCAAGTCAAGGGGATGAGTGTAGGGTGAGAAATTCTCTCCCTCTTGTCAGATGTTGGCCTGAGGTGGCCCAGAAGGGTCTGAACCGCATCTTCTGAAGGGTGCCTGGTGTCTTTCAGGTCTTCCTTACTTAAAATGTGCTTGACAAAATTAGCATCACTTGAAATCTCCTTCAAAAGTACACAGTCTCCTAATCCTTTCCTGCCCCACATCCCAGGCATTTTAACAAGACCTCCAGGTGACTTGTATGAATGCTGTAGAATGAGAAGTTGTGTTCTAGATCAGTAGTTCTCAGTAATTGGCTTGGCTCAGAATCACTGGCAAGGCTTGTTAACATGTTGACTGCAGGACCCTGCCCCAGAGTTTCTGATTCCAAAGGTCCAGCATGGCTGAGAATGTACATTTTTAATAAGTTCCCATGTGGTGCAGGTGGTGCTGATCCAGGGATAACACCAACATGGTTCCCAAGCCTAATTGCATAACAAGGAATTATGTTTAAAAATACAGATTCCTGGGCTCCACTTAAGAAATTCAAAGGTCTTATAATCTAATAACAGGGTTTTCACAACAAAGTACATTTATATAGCACTTTACAGTTTACAAAATGCTTTTGTCAGAGGCTTTTGAACCAGAGCAACTCCATCTTGAATAGGAGTTGGGTAAAATGAGGCTGAGATCTACTCGGCTGCATTCCCAGAGAGTTAAGGCATTCTAAGTCACAGGATGAGATAGGAGGTCAGCACAAGATATAGGTCATACAGACTTTGTTGATAAAACAGGCTGCAGTAAAGAAGCCAGTTAAAACCCACCAAAACCAAGATGGTGACAAGAGTGACCTCTGGTTGTCCTCACTGCTACACTCCCACCCATGCCATGACAGTTTACAAATGCCATGGCAACATCAGGAGGTTACCCTATATGGTCTAAAGGGAGGCATGAATAATCCACCCCTTGTTTAGCATATCATCAAGAAATAACCATAAAAATGGTTAACCAGCAGCCCTCAGGGCTGCTCTGCCTGTGGAGTAGCCATTCTTTTATTCCTTTACTTTCCTGATAAACTTGCTTTCACTTTTTTCTGTGGACTTACCTCAAATTCTTTCTTGCATGAGATCCAAGAACCCTCTCTTGGGGTCTGGATCAGGACTCCTTTCCAGTAATGAAATGAGAGAGTTCCCTGACCCCTTTGCAGGATGTGAAATAGGGGTGTGGCTCATTTATTCGGCCCCCCCAAATACTCAAATCCCTTAAGGTAGCGGGAGCATGCAGGTGAGCAGGTGCAGGAGCTGGGGTGAGCGCTTTTGGGCTCCAGCCCCACAGCAGCGTCAGGGGTGTTAAAATGCTGTTTTAGCCCTGCCATATGGGGATGACTTAATTGTTAAACAGCTGAGTGAAGGGTCAGTATGACAGCCTTTTTGGCTTCCTGCATCCAGTGCATCCCGAATTCTTGTCCAGTGTCCAGGAAGAATCAGGTCACACAGACTTGAAGGATGGTGAATGCGGGGATTTTATTGAGTGATAGAGGTGGCACTCAGTGGGATGAGCTGGGGAGGGGATGGAATGGGAAGATGATCTTCCCCTGGAGTTTAGGCATCCTGCCGCCAGTCTCCTCTCCAACTGCTCCCAGCTGAGCTCTCGACATTCAAACGCTTTGTCTGTTCTCCCCTTCTCTGCTGTGCTGCTCTGCTGCTCTTCTGCTTGTGGAGCCTGGCATTTGAGGTTTTTAAGGGTACAGAATGGGGGATGTAGTGGGCCATGGTGGTTTTGGAAAACACTTGGGCAGGAGGTCAGGGATAACTGTTCTCATTTAGGGCCATGGTTTCCAGGCTTGAGGGTGGGGCCTTTGCCGGGTAACCACCCTCTTCTACCCAGTATTTCCCTGCCTCCTGTCTGTATCAGTAACACTTTTATAAGCAATATTCCATTTACTCTTTGGAATGAAGAATCTTCTTACAAATAAGGAGGAAGCTCAGGTTCTGAGAGGTTAAGCAATTTATCTAATATTTCTTAGTGAGTAAGCCAAGATTTGAACCCAAGAATTCCAAAGCCACAACCTAAACTTTTCCATCTCATCACAGCCTGTTACAAAATCATTGTAAAGACTGAGTCTATTTTAAGTATTTTTAGTTTCATGATCACATTTGAGATAACTGTTCATAGGATTTTTCAGAGGCAGTTTTATGGTTTTGTGGAAACTGGTTAATGAACAGATAAGACTGTTTTGTACAAAGCAACATCTATTCCCATGCTGGTAATATCCTTGGGTACTTAGAAGCATGCCAAATAGATTGAACGTGCCTTCTCTGGTCTTAACTACCCTTTCAATTACCTTTTTTTTTTTTAAAACAGGTTAAAAAAAAAAGTAAAAAGACCCAACCCTTTCTTCAAAGGTCAAACTGATCAAGTTTTGATTTAGCTGAGCCTGAATCAATGAGTTTACTGTGTGTGCAGACTCCCAGTCCACATCACTGCCATACTGCCCAACTAAGCTTTTTCAGTCAAAGAAAAGGCATCTGCTTGCATTGTAAGTACTAGTTGTTGATGACAAAAAAAAAAAAACATTGTATGCCTCAGGCCATATCTATGAAAAAAAAAAAAGAAAAACTCTTCCCTGAATCTGTCCTCAGATCCTTTTTAAATGCAAGTTGAGACGAGAGGTTTCCAAGCTGGCTGGGACGAAGAACAATGCCCTGTAGCTGTGGGTGTGGGAGTGGGTGCGGCTTGTCATCCGGCAGCTTTTGAAGAGGTGTCAAAAAAAGGCCATTTTGAAATAAGTGCTCCAGTTACCTAAAAGAGGGCAGCGCCTAGGTCAGAAATGTCCAGAGGTCTCCTTGAAAAAAGAAAAGGGGAGAAAACAGCCTTCCTAGCTGGGAAGCAGAGCTGATATTCTCCCATGCATGAACCCCTTTCCCAGAGGTGTTTCTGGGAGCACCGAAATCAAATTACAAAACCATTTTCTGCCTCACAATTACTCAGTTTTTTTTTCTTTCTTTCTTTTTTGAAATAGGGTCTAACTCTGTCACCCAGGCTGGAGTGCAGTGGCGTGATCTTGGCTCACCGCAGCCTGCACCTCCAGGGCTCAAGCGATCCTCCCACCTCAGCCTCCCAAGTAGCTGGGACCACAGGCACATGCCATTACGCCTGGCTACTTTTTGTATTTTTGGTAGAGATGGGGTTTTACCATGTTGGCCAGGCTAGTCTTGAACTCCGGGGCTTAAGTGATCCCCTTGCCTTGGCCCCCCAGAGTGCTGGGAGTATGGGCGTGAGCCACCATGCCTGGCCTTAGTTGGGGTTTTAACTGGCAAAACTTTCTTCTTTCAAAGTCCAGTGCTCGACTGATTTTCTCCTTTCCTCCCTGTCTGGCAGGGATGGCAGTGGGGAAGTTGAGGTGCTGCAGAAGAGTGAGCCGAGGGTGCCTGTGTCTTAGATCACATGCCATAACCAGGAAATATTTTTAGAAATCCAGAAAAAAAAAATCTCCTGGGCGAATGGTGTCGATTTTGTGCTGTTTGGGGAAAGTGGCTCATCAGAGTAAATGCCTCTCTCTCTGATGCCTTAAGTATCCTCCCTGCCTCAGATGAGCAGGTTATTAAGGTAATGTTACCCTTTATTGCTGAAAAGCAGTGTAAATAGACACCCAGACTACAGAGATTACCTGCTTTCAAACTGCAGAAATGAGACACTTTCTCCTACAATTTCCGTTTTCACCAAATAGCATACCCTATTTACTTGGGGGAAATAGTCGCCTTCTTATAATGACCACACCCATTTGCTCAGATGGAAGAAGCTGGCAAAGTAAGTGCTGTTATTATCTGGGCAAATCTTTGAGAGTTTTCTTCCTCATCCTGTGTTGTTCTGCTGTGAGCTTACTGCCTTCCCTTCATTCAGTCACATGCAGAAGGTACTGCCCCTTCTGCTCCCCACAAGGGTCAAGGAACTCCCAGTCCTAGGATAGAGGGTGTCTCTTGACTGATGGGGATAGGGGTAGGGGTGAGAATCATTTCAGGACCATCTGATACTGACAGAGGAGACCCAGCCTGCTGCCCTTGGAGAGCTCTCAGCTGATGAAGGCACAGCCCTGACATGAGGAAATTTACACACACACATGCACGCATAGACACATACATATATACATTTACACATGTACGTATGTGCACATATATACACATACATTTCCACCAAATATATATTAATATATTTTTTCTCGGAACACATAGGGAAAAGTAGCATTTGGTG
Organism: Gorilla gorilla gorilla; assembly: GCF_029281585.2. NCBI lineage: Eukaryota > Metazoa > Chordata > Mammalia > Primates > Hominidae > Gorilla > Gorilla gorilla. Next base: position 46,480,868 of record NC_073224.2, on the reverse strand, counting down.
AATAACACTGAGACTGAGAGACAGCATAATTAGTATTCATTGACCCAAACTATGGAGTTAGTGCTGGGGAAAAGAGATCTTAAAAGGAGGGGGTGTCCCTCCATGTAGAGTGAGTCAGTGTGACCTAGGTATACTCCGAGTGCTTAATATTAGCCTAGGAAAGAATAGCAGAGACTCCGCCTGCTGCTTCCCGACAGGGATTTCTTTATAACCAAAGCACAATAGCTTTACCCAGCCCACTGTAACAGGATAAACAAGTTTGATGTAACTTCCAAATCTATTTTCTATTGTAAGTTCGTTTATTGAATAAAATAGCAATTCAACATGTTTGCAAATCATGGTGCTGTTAGATGCCAACGCTGGCAGAGATTCATGTGTTTACTGTACAGCTCGCCCAGTTAGGCTCTGCTACTCAGCAGAGCAGCAATGTGGAATTCCAAACAGCTGCAAGTAGTAAGTGGAAAGCGATTTTTGCTAATCATCCAGGAGGTTATGTGGCATGGTGGAAACTGGTTCCAGACAACAACTTGCGTGTAGAGTCAGGACTTGGAAGCAGCTTCTGGATATTTGCTTTTTGGACTGATACAAAGTAAGAGCGAAGCGGTGACGTGATCTTGCACACTTGCATTTAGTATTCTCTAAATGTGAACCTGAATTTGTTTTACATTAGAAAACCCCTTTTCAACAGTTTTTGGGCCTGGTTCCCAGCATCTGAAGAAAATGCACAAAAGCAAAGATGTGGTCCACTTATGGGGGAAAATGGGAAAGCTACCTCCTCATGCTTCTCCAAAGGATTTAAACATTCTTCTGAGGATGTGTGTGGTTTTTTAAAATCTATGTTGAATGTAGAATTAACTTATATCCATTCAGCCAGAGAAAAGTTGATCTTGGTTTCTCAGTAAAAGCACATTTTCAAGATATCGATGTGGAATCAGGGGCTTTGGTGGTGGTCTACCAAGAAGTGAGTATCCCTGCCCAAGTTGGCCACTCTAAAACTCAAGATTTCCTAGGTCTACCATCACCTTTTGCCGTGCAATGATCCCCAGCCCTGTTCCTCCCTGTCCTGGCTAGAGTTTAGAATGGGCTTTGGAAGCCCAAGCTAGAGGTTGCATTTCTCTCCCATCAAGAATGGGAAATGAAGACCCTCTGCTGCTGCTTTTTATCTGCAGCTAGAGCACTAAGAACATGGCCTCAAAGCTGGCTGCCAGGTACACAAGTAGCCAGGATCTCTGCTAGGTCCCTTCTGTCCTGGTCTTTGGCATCCAAGGTAGACCTAGCCTGTGTTCCAGCCGCCTAGCTGGTTGCCGCCAGCTCAATTTCCCAGGACTTGGGCCTAATCCTGGTCTCACGCCTCACATGGAGCTGGCTGGTTCCTGTTAGCATTTCAGTCTACCCCTAATGGCGAGCATCGTTGCTGCCAAGAACTCATGAAACTGGATTCCCATTTGGCCCCTTCTGATCAGACTCTTCTGGACCACTTTGCCTGCTTGGAAACAGGCGGCAGTTATGCCACGTCCCTTGGACTTGTCTATGGCTGCTCAGGGAAGGGCTGTGTCTGGTCCGTATGTTCTGATTCATGATATCCCCTCCCCCGAGCCTGTAGTGCAACTGGCTTCAATCTGCAATTCTAGGTAATGCTAACCCCTCTTTTGGAATAGCTCCTTATAGCTATGATCTGTGCTGAATGAAATAATCTTATCAAGTGCAGAGGCTTTCAGAGAATGTTATCTACCTTTCAAAGTAAAGTTCTCAAGAACATTCTAGAAGATCACATGTTTTGTTTTTTCTCCACAGCCTAGCTCAAGGAATAGGAGATTTGATAGATTTATGACAAGGCCTTTTTCAAATGCATTGATCTGGCTAGCTTTGGTCCTCAAAAGAATGTTCTGCCCTGGAGCAGGCCGGTCTTATCAGACACAGCTACACAAATGGGTTGGTTCTTGCAAACGGTCCAACTGACCATAGAGAAAAATAATTAGCCAAGTCTTTAGTTATGCCTCAGAGTGTACTTTTTTTTTTTTTTTTTTTTTTAAGATAGGTTCTCACTCCTGTCGCCCAGGCTGGAGTGCAGTGGCACAATCTGGGCCCACTGCAGCCTCGACCTCCCGGGCTCAGGTGATTCTCCCACCTCAGCCTTCACAGGTGCAGGCCACCATGCTCGGCTAATTTTTTGTAATCTTTTTAGTAGAGATGGGGTTTTGCTATGTTCCCCAGGCTAGTCTCGAACTCCTGGACTCAGGCGACCCACACGCCTCCACCCGCTAAAGTGCTGGAATTACAGGCATGAGCCACCGTGTCCGGCCTCAGAGTGTACTTTTACTGAAGCTATTTTCAGTGGGCACTGTTGGGGTCACACTGGTGTTAGGTGAGAGTGAGCCATGTGCCAGCCTCTGTCCCTGGCCCACAGAGTCACCTTGATAGCTGTGCGCTGCCACAGGGACTGCTGCAGCCTCAGGATGGTCTATGCTGTGGGGAGGGCCTGCAGGACCGGGGTCTTTCTGACCTGGAATGAATGTAGAGCATAGGTGGACCTATTTCCTGCTGCCAGATTTAAGAAGTTTGCCACAGAAAATGAGGCCTGGGACTTTGTCAGGAAATCTGCAAGCCCAGAAGTTTCAGAAGGGCAGAAAAATAAACATGTACAAGAATCACAAATGAAAGCCAGCAAGGGACTCTGTGAGCCACTGAATGGAGATGGAGATGAAAGTGCAGAGTCTTGTGCAAAGCCTGTGAAGCAAATCACAAAGCCGGCGCCTCGAGTGAGCAGAGACATTTTCTTACATCGGAGGCTTTGTCGTCGTCTACACTGATGGCTGCTGCTCCAGTAATGGGTGGAGGAGAGCACTAGTGGGAACTGACATTTACTGGGGGCCAGGCCATCCTTTAAATGTAGGCATTAGACTTCCTGGGTGACAGACAAACCAAAGAGCAGAAAATCATGCAGCCTGCAACACCATTGAACAAGCAAAGGCTGAAAACATCAATAAATTGGTTCTGTACACAGATAGTATGTTTGCTATAAATGGTATAACTAACTGGGTTCAAGGTAGGAAGAAGAACAGGTGGAAGACAAGTACAGGGAAAGAGGTGACGAACAAAGAGGACTTTGTAGCACTGGAGAAGCTCAGTCAAGGCATGGACATTCAGTGGATACTTGTTCCTGGTCATCCAGGGTTTATTGGCAATGAAGAAGCTGATAGATTAGCAAGAGGAGCTAAACATTCTGAAGACTAAGCAAAGTGACTTTATTACTTGGGAAAAGTTGAGCCAGTGGCAGTTTTGCTACTTTTGCTTACTGGTACGGAAAAGAGACTGCAGGCTGGACCATTGCAGTGGATGGGCAGATGTGGCTTTCACACTGAATCATGGTGGCACGGTGGCATTCTGTGATACATTTTGATAAAAAGTGGTTAAATATATAATAAATTGAACATCTCTGAGATTTAAGAATTATATGAGATTTCAGCATTATGCTTACTAGGTTTGACACTTTTCTTGCTTATTTTATTGCAATCTGGTTTAAAATGCTACAGGTTTGATTTTTTTTTTTTTTTTTTTGAGATGGAGTCTTGCTCTGTTGTCCAGGCTGGAATGCAGTGGCACAATCTCAGCTCACTGCAACCTCCGCCTACCTCGGCCTCTCAAGTAGCTGGGACTACAGCCATGCGCCACCACGCCTGACTAATTTTTGTATTTTTAGTAGAGATGGGGTTTTACCATGTTGGCCAGACTGGTCTCAAACTCCTGACCTCAAGTGATCCACCCACCTCAGCCTCCCAAAGTGCTGGGGTTATAGGTGTGAGCCACCGCGCCTGGCCCACAGCTTTGATTTTGATATGAAATCAAAAAAACATTGGTTAAAAGATGCAGGTCAGAAGTCTTGAAATATTCTGAAAGCATACATTTGTCTTCCAGTTCACAGACTTGAGTCTCCTGCTTTTACAGGTCACTTGTGCCTGTGGGCACATTAGAGACAGATGCAGCCCAGGGCCTGGGCGGGCTGCTCAGCAGAGAGGATGTGAGCTGGTCTCAGCCTCACGTGCCTGCCTGCTGGGCACTGACATAATAGGTGAAGCCTGCACACAGGCGACCCTGGCTGCTAGGCCACTCTCTAGGAACAGTTACAACTTGTAAAGACCAAGATGAATACATAAATCTTTCCAAAATTTCTTTGGCTCTTTTTTAGAAAACTGTGCACACTTAAAAAAAAGTTTGACATGATCATATATTTAGTTTTAAACCTTTTTATCATAAAATAAAAACACACAGGAAGACAGACACACAGACACAGACACAGACACAGACACAGACACACACACACACACACATGCTATTTTCGTTGGGACTTCTGCCTAGAAGAAAATCCTTATTGATCTGTATGTTATGAAGGCTAGTGGCATTCAAAACTGTTAGCCGCATTCAGACAATTTTTATTTATTAATGGAACCTTAATTTTTAAAAACATCCCTTATTATTATTTTTTTCTTTTTCTTTTTCTTTTTTTTTTTTTTTTGAGATGGAGTCTTGCTCTGTTGCCCAGGCTGGAGTGCAGTGGCATAATTTTGGCTCACTGAAACCTCTGCCTCCCAGGTTCAAGCGATTCTCCTGCCTCAGCCTCCAGAGTAGCTGGGATTATAGATGTGCGCCACCATGTCCAGCTAATTTTTGTACTTTTAGTAGTGGGATTTCACCATGTTGGCCAGGCAAACTCCTGGCCTCATGTGATCCATCCGCCTCAGCCTCCCATAGTGCTGGGATTACAGGCGTGAGCCACCGCGCCTGGCCAAAACCTCCCTTTTTAAAAAACCAGTAATAATCTGTTAATCTAAATGCATACAGAAACACAACTTATAAGTTGGCCATTTTTTTCTTGCTATGGAAAATTAGATAACAACTACTGAACAAGCTCACAGATAGTAACTTGGAAATATACTTAAAACAGAGGTACATATGATCGTTTACTACTATTTTTCTTATTTCCAATAGATAGAATCACTATAAATGTCCCACATTAAGATTTGTGTTCGTTCATTTCTGGTGTGTCCAAAAGGAATAAAACAGTATTCCCAAACATTTAATATTTTAATTGTTTTGTTATTTTCAATGGGTTTTAGAAATAAATCACTTACTCTGGCCTCATCCATTAGTAAAAACTTATTACTGCTTCAAATCATCTTTTGGCTAGATTGTATATACAAATAAATATGTAATTCACTGAAAATCTACTCAGTACATGTTGCCAGGCTTAGTCAAGGGAGCCCTAAAGCAGAGGTGTTTGAGACCTCTCCATTAAGCTATGAAGACCTTTTTGTTAGTTACAAAACTCCTCTTACTGTAGGTAAAATAGGTGAAATAGTGGCTGAGGTTGAGTCGGTGGTAGAAGGCCCAGACCTGCTGTGAGCCACTCCTCCAGTCTCAAGGGTCTCCTCAGTATACCTAGACTACTATGAAGCACAGTTTGAAAACATGGCCTATTAGATGAGGTGTAATTCCAACCTTAGTGTTTCTTGGGTACCGAAGTGGGTCACCTTAGTAGTAGTAACCCATGCCAGGCACCGTGGTGGACACCTGTAATCCCAGCACTTTGGGAGGCTGAAATGGGTGAATCTCTTGAGTCTAGGAGTTTGAGACCAGCCTGGGTAACATGGCAAAACCTCATCTCTACAAAAAATACAAAATTAAAAAAAATAGTAATAACCCAAGTTTTATTGACTCTTCTTACCACATGCTGAACTAGGACCTTCTATTTGTTTCAACAAAGTTCTATCCAGACTTCACAGAGGATGTCTCACATGTCCTTATGAATGGTGACCATGTTATTATAGTCAACACACAGATTCCTCTAGGCTCATCCCTCTTCTCTGGCCTCAGCCCCATCCAAGTTTGCTGTCCACAAAACCTCTTGAGATGACTCTCCATTGCCCTAGCTTCTGGCCACCACAATCAGAATTTCAACATCCAAGCCAACTAAATCCAGAGGCCAAAGTTTCTAATCCACGAGGGCCAGAACAGCACTATGTCCTGGCCCATCTGTCCGGCAACCTGTGTCATGCGGGTCCCTCAGGAAAGTAAGAATGATACTCTTGCCTCAGGCCTCACTGAGTCCCTCACAAAGACCAATAGTATAGCTTTAGCTCACAGCCCCTTTTCTACCAGGCTCAGACACCAAACTGAGGTGCCAGGTATGGAACAAATCCCACTTTGGCCTTTCATTTTTACCTCCAACCCGATGGCCACTAAACCTCCTCCCTTCTGTTTCTACTCCATATAGCAAACCTACAAACTGACTATTCTTGTCCACCCACCAGTTTAGGTCCATTCTCTGACATGTTTAAATCTTAATTTGGGCTTAAAGTGGAATTAATTCATCAGATGACATTATTCTAAACAAGTTTGATATCAGCTGCCTTGTTTTCCTTAGGTTGACACCATTGACTTCTTTATGCCGTGGCTCTGAGCCCAGCCCTGGGGTGCCATGAGCTTAGATGGAGAGATTTGCTCAGGACATGAGACAGCTTCAGCACATGCACCAATATCTTTGGCCCTTGGAATGAATGTGTTATCCAAAGGGCAGCTACTGTCTTTAATAGATTTCCTGGAAAATTACGAAGAAAAACAAACAAACAAACAAACCACAAAAGCTATTTCCTGATTTTTCCAGCAACTCTGACTAGTTTTGAGTAGGTTGTTTTTATTATTTCTTCCTTTGGGGAACAAATTAAAGTTGTGTGTTTATTTCTGCAACATTGAGAAACACAAAAGAAAGTCTCCCAAAAGGATGATCCTCTTTCCCATTGCAGATATTTGCCAACAACCACATGAAAAGGAAAAATATGCTTGAAGACAATGCATTATGCAACAGATTTGCCTTATAATATTACTTATAATTCCAATTCTATTTTAAATTCATTTAAGGTGTGACTCCCCCCTCCCCTGCACCATCCAAAGTCATTTAAAGACCTAGGTGGGCTGGGCATGGTGGCTAATGCCTGTAATCCCAGCACTTTGGGAGGCCAAGGTGGGTGGATTGCTTGAACCCCGGAGTTTGAGACTAGCCTGGGCAACCTGGGGACAAACCCTGTCTCTATAAAGATGATAAAATTAGCCAGGTATGGCATGCACCTGTAGTATCAGCTACTCAGGAGGCTAAGGTGGGTGAATTACTTGAGCCCAAGAGGTCAAGGCTTCTGCTAGCCGAGATTGCGCCACTATAATCCAGCCTGGGCAACAGAATGAGACCTTGTCTCAAAAAACAAACAAACAAACAAAAAACCCAAAAAAAACCTAGATGATAAATAAATAATCATACTGATAACAGCCTCTCATATTACCAGAGAGAACACGATTCTAATAAAAGCCAGTCATGACCACACTCAACATCTAGGATGCGGAAAAACTGTTGTGTTCTTTTCCCATTGGCTCTCCTTTTGGTCATACGAAGACAGCTTTAGGGCATTTGGAAGGCCCATCTTGAGAACTTCTCAAGGCTGGTTTTAGTTAGTGGCACTTAGAGTACAACATTTTTAGATTTTTCCAAGAGGACCATCTCTAAGCAATCTTTCGCCTGCCAATAGCAACAGCATCTCATAACCACGATGTGCTACTGTGCTCAAAGAATGCTTCCCTCTTCAAGGTAACAAAAGAATAGAACAAAGGCAGTTGAAGGAACTGAGACATATAAATGTATTGGTTTCCTACAGCTGCAGTAACAAAGTACCAAAAACTTGGTAGCTTAAAACAACAGAAATTTATTCTCTCACAGTTCTGGAGTCACACGTCCAAAATCAAGGTGCTAGCAGAGTTTGTTCTTTCTGGAGGCACTGAGGGGAAAGCTGTTCCATGCCTCTCTCCTGGCTTCTAGTGGCTGCAGGCAATCCTTGGGGTTCCTTGGTTTGTAGATATATCACCCCAATCCCTGTCTTCACATTGTCTTCTTCTCCATGTGTCTTCTTCCTCCCGTCTTCTCCCTTCCCTTTCCCTCCCCTCTCCTCTTCTCCCCTCCCTTCCTCTCCTTTCCTTTCCTCTCCTCTTCACTCCTCTTCTTCTCAAGACACTTGCCATTGGATATAGGCTGATCCTAATAAAACATAATTTCATCTCAATATCCTTAATTAATTACCTCTGCAGAGATCCTTTTTAAAAATAAGGGGATTCGAGACCAGCCTGGGCAACATGGTGAAACCCCATCTCTACAAAAAACACAAAAAATTAGCCAGGTGTGGTGGCATGCACCTATAGTCCCAGCTACCCAGGAGGCTGTGGTGGGAGAATCACCTGAGCCTAGGAGGTTGAGGCTGCAGTGAGCCATGATTGTGCCACTGCACTCCAGCCTGGGTGACAGAGTGAGACCCTGTCTCAGACAAATAAATAAATAAATAACATTTAAAAATAAATGTAAAAGTAAGGGCATATTCACAGATTCTGTATCTTTTTTAGGAAAGGGATGGTGGCACCATTCAACCACCATAACATGTAAAGGTAGGTCAAGTAAATCCAAGTGAAAAAGGCAACAAACATGTCTATAATCCTTTAAGAAGAGATAAAATGACTGGAATTCTGAACTGGAGATCAAGATATTGAGTTACACAGTCTTAGTTCTGTCAATGGTGACTCTGGGGTACTGGGCAAGACCTTCTCCTTTGCAGGCCTGGTTTCTGCATTTATAAAATGAGAGGATGGATTAAATTAGTTTGAAAGTATGTTCCAGCTCTGGTGTTCCATGATTCCATATGAACACCCATTCTCCTAGTTCTCACATGTGCTTATGTGCACACATGGGTGCAAGTCATACCCCACCCTCTTGCAGATCAAGCCAGCCACCTCCCAAACCCAAATGTGATTTCCACACTGAATCTATAATCTATGCTTTCTCATGTGGGGCATCTGGGAGCTGGCTTCCATTGTGTCATGTTTGACTTGGCTGGAGAAATAAATTTGGCAGTGCTTAGAAATGCCACACCTTTATATTATGAGTTTTTCCACAATCTTCTTGGTGTCCAGGACTTGTGATCACTTTTCTTTCTTATTTTCCAATTGCGTATTTCAGCCTGTGGTCTTCAGCCTGCCCACCGCTTTTTCTGCCGCAGGAGCGGCCCCCGTCTCAGATGATTGTCCTGGCACTGGCAGATGACCTAAGTAGGTAATAAACAGATAAAGAAGAGAGACTTGGAAATTCCATGGCATCACTTCTTATGGAACTTTTGATGGTAAAATGACCACATGCCGGAAATCACACTGCAACTCTACTCCAGAAAATCTGTGTGGCATCTAATTTTGGTGGATTAACTGAGTCTTACTATCCCATGCTTCATGTGAGGGCTGTACAAAGGAAGGGTATAGTCATGGAATCGTAGAATGACAGAGCTGGAGAAACTGTACACTTTTTTTTCTATGTATAGTGTATATGCATTTTTCTACTTAGGTTCCATGAGGGTACAGAGTGTTGTTCACAGCTCTCTCCTCAGCACCTAGCCCAGGGTGTGGCAGGTAGTAGGAACTCGTCAAATTTCTGATTATGAATGAAAATGAATGCAAATCAGATTCTTAGAAGAATTCAGATCTCATGCAACCTTCTCCTTTCTGATTCATTTTCAGTAGCCAGAAACATTAGTAGGCTAACACTTCAGTTTCTCTGCTAAATAACTGATGAACTAAAAAGGACTAAAAATATCAAGAGAATTCTCCTATAAGGAGGAGCTCTGCACTCCTTCCACTGTGGGCATTAAGGATAGCCCTTCAACTTACCTGCTTTGTAAATTGAGGCATTTTTAACATTGGGTTTTCTTAAACTTCTGTCTCTGCCTCCCCATTCTCCCCACTGGGCACCTCCCCACCCCTGCCCCCCCACCCCTGCCACGTGCGCGCGCGCAAACACACACACACACACACACACACACACACACACACACACACACACACAGTGGCGGGAGGGGGTGTCTCATCTCTCTTTGCCACCAGCCTGGCACCTATGGAAACAAACAAGGTCTTGTGCAGCCACCTAGTGGTGTCTCTTCACCCCTGCAGTTCCCCATGGCTTCTAAAGGAAATAACAGAGGGCACTGGGAGGCACTGAGATACTTTGAAGACAGCCCACTTCTCAAGGCATCTGGGACCGCACCCAGAGGTGAGCCAGAGGGAAAAAAGGAGAGCGAGCTCAGGGCGTGCCCGGCTCCGGCCGCTGCCTCACTTCCTCGAGGGTCAGCGGCCAAAGGCGGTGGGCGTGAGGCCAGACGACCCTGCACCACCCGAAGGAAGTGATGTCATGGTCTCCTTCTCCGACAAGCCTTTGACACGGAGGGCGGGGGCGGGGGGATAGGAATGAGTGCCAGGGTGGGACAGACAGCCCTTGTTCCATGGGAAACGTCAGGCTTTGAGAGACTTTTTTCATAAACATGCCTTGCCTCAGTTTTGAACCCTCCATTGGAGTTCCTTTACAGAATTGTCCCTTGAGAACAATAAACTGTTGTGATTGCGGAGGACACAGAAAAGGGTCAGCCAAGCAGTGATCAGAGAACAGGGCAGGCAGAACTCAACAGCCACTGGGCAATGGGGTTTAAATGAAGAGCCATAACATTGAACGAGGCTCCTAGGAGCTCCTAAGGACTCTGGAACCTTTCCACGGGGTCTTCAACCTTCACAGGTCCGGGGGTGCTGAGCCCAAGAAAGAGATGGAAGTCAAAGACCAGCACGATCAGACACACACCTTTCTTCTCATTCCATACACCACCCTGCAGTACCACCGTGACTGCTACCATCCCGCGAGCACCTTGCCTTTGAGGATTTGACCAGTTTTCATCCAAGTAGTAATGTATCCGATGTCCACTGGCTCCTTCCTTTACCCACGGACAGTTCTGTGTAAGCCTTTCTCATCTGCCTACAACGTCTGCCTATAAATTATTAGGTTTCTCCATTTAAAATAAACGGAACTTTCCCTCAAGCCTGCGATCCATACTCACCCACACCCACACTCCTCACGGGTGTCTCCAAAGAGCAGTTTATTCTGACCACTCTGTTCTGACCCCATTCCCATCTGGCTTCTGTCCTAACCATGACGGAAATTGCCCTTTTGGAGGTTGCTCATGACTTTCTAGTTGCCAAATCCAAAGGCTTCATTAATAATAACATGTCAGTTTTGATATTTTATACAGTCACAGCTCCTGGTGTTCGAAGATGTAACTTAATTTTCCTAGAACTGACCTCAAATCATTAACTCAACCTCCAATGTCTGTGGTCTTCCTAATTCAAGATAAATCCAGCCCTTTCTGTTTTTTATCTTTTGTTTTACAGAGATGGAATTTTGCTCTGTCACCCAGGCGGGAGTGCAGTGGCACGATCATAGCTCACTGTAGCCTCCTGGGCACAAAGGATCCTCCTGCCTCAGCCTCCCGAGTAGTTGGGATTACAGATGTATGCCACCACACTTGGATAATTTTAAAATTTTTTTTGTAGAGACAGGAGTCTCGCTTTGTTGCCCAGACTGCTCTCAAACTCCTCGGCTCAAGCAATCCTCCCACCTCAGCCTCCCAAGTGCTGGGGACTACAGGTGTGAGCCACCGCACCCGGCGCCCATTCTGTTTTTATTTTGATTTTAAATTTTTATTTTCATCTAACTTGTTTTTGAAATGTACCATCAGACCCATTCTGATTTTTTTTCTTTTTTTTGAGGCGGGCTCTTGCTCTGTCACCCATGCTAGAGTACAGTGGCTTGATCTCAGCTCACTGTAACCTCTGCCTCCTGGGCTCAAACAATTATCCCTCCTAAGCCTCCCGAGTAGCTGAGACTACAGGCACACACCACAAAACCTGGCTAATTTTTTGTATTTTTAGTAGAGACAGGGTTTCGGCATGTTGCCCAGGCTGGTCTTGAAGTCCTGGACTCTAGCAATCCACTCACCTCAGCCTCCCAAAGTGCTGGGGTTAAAGGTGTGAGCCACCACACCCAGCCCCATTCTGTTTTAAAACAGAATTAAAACATAGCCTTTGAGTAGCGAATCAGAAGTTCCCTCCCCTTATTCCCCGACATTTTTTCAGTCTCTGTAGCTGCAGGGGGCATGTGTCCGTGGGGCAGGGTTCATGCATCATGTTGGTGTGAGGAGAAAAGCAGCGTCTGGCCCATCATGACATTCTGTCTACAACAGTTTCCACTGATTGGTAACTCTTGCAACTTGGTCTCATTGTCCTGAGCCAGCACTAGTTTCTGATGGCCAAGTTTCCACTGTCACCTCCCTTTGCCTACATCCTTATAGTCCAGACTGCAGCTCCTTTGGATCCTTTTGGCTTGTCCAGGGCCTCTTCTGCGTCCCTTTTGGTGGCCATAGAAACTTTTCAGATTTTTCCCCAGCCTCGCCAAGATGCAAGGGGTTTCTGTGTGGCCACCCTAGATCATGGCTGCTCTGTTCTTCTGATGCCATTCTGGTTGTGGAAATTCTCCCAGGAACTATGATTCTCCCTGGTACATTCTGAGAGGAGAGACACATGTGTCCTCTGCTATGGAGAGTCTCTGGTGATGTACGAATTTCTTTGACTATGACTATAACAGAAAATGCATTTTACATCACGGCTGAGCACACGTACACATCACACATGAAACAACAACTTCACCAAACAACATTGCCATTACCTGGCAACAAACTCTGGGATTTCCTAGTCCATTGTATTCTCTTTCTTTTAATGCTGGTTTTATCCCGATAAACCAATTTTATGATGCAAGAGGTCTCAGCCCACAGTTTAAAAAATATTGCCTTGATAGTGGGTTTACTTGGTTCAGAGGGTGGGCTCTGGGCTCCATACCAAAACTTAGGAAGCAGCTACACACTTGTTTTGTTCTTTCTCAAAATGCACAGCTTTCAGAATCAAAGAAAGTCCTGCCTCTCAAGCTGTTGTCTCTACTATGGGTTTAAAATAAATCCATTCAGACATTCAACAGATTTTTTTCTTCTCAGCTTTATCTACTTTCTGTCTGAGAACAATGTGTATGGAATATGACAGAATGATAAAGAAAAGAGTAATGGTTATAAAGAAGCACAAGGGAAAAAAACCTCAGTTAACATTCCCAAATACACCTGTAATCCCAGCACTTTGGGAGGCCGAGGTAGGTGGATCATTTGAAGTCAGGAGTTGGAGATCAACCTGGCCAGCATAGTGAAACCCCATTTCTACTAAAAATACAAAAATTAGCCGGGCATGGTGGGAGATACCTGTAATCCTGGCTACTTGGGAGGCTGAGGCATGAGAATCACTTGAACCCGGGAGGTGGAGGTTGCAGTGAGCTGAGATTGCACCAGTGCACTCCAGCCTGGGCAACAGAGCAAGACTTAGTCTCAAAAAAAAATAAATAAATAAATAAATAAAAAATAAAAAACCAAGCATTACATATCCTGTTAGTAATAGTAACTAATTATGATTCAGTATGTATTATGGGCCAGGCATGATGCTTAGCATTTAATGTTTATTATTTCAGTTAATCCTTATACCATCCCTATGATATGGTACAAATAGTATCCCCATTTTATAAAAAGGAAGTTAAGGCTAACCTAAATTTGACTGTTTCTCTGCCCTTTACATTCAGAGACCATTTCTCATGTCTGTTAGTTTCTTTGTTCTAGCCCTACCTCTATAAAATTAGGGATGAAAACTAGACCGTCTCTCTCAGCTCAGAAAGAGTCCAGCAACCTTTCAAAGGCAAGGCTGCTTTCCACTAAGTTGGAAAAGTGATGGTCTTGCTGCACAGGCCTGCAGCTTGACCTGCACCCATCCCTCCTGCTGCTCTTAGCCATTCTCCATCTAGGGCTTTCTACGGCCTAAAACTCAAGATCATCTTCTTCCAACCAGAAGGGATTAGGAGTCCTTCCTTCTTATTAGCAACCTGCAGATCCTCATAGGAAATGACCACGATAACTTCCCTTTATCTTTTCTAAAACCCACATCTATAAAAGGTAGAAAGATGTCTCAAGAATGCAAACAAAACATAACTATAAACTTGAATTTTCTTCTTTGATTTGGTGAGTTCCTTCTTTATCCAGCAAATATTAATATTTATTGAAGATGTACTAGGCACAGTTCTAGGTGCTACTGGAGATCTGGTGATGAACAAGACAGATCAAATTCTTCCCCTTCTGAAATTTACACTCTATAGGGGCTGGTTTCTGGGGAGTGCAGACACTGACTGGAGGTTTTCAGCTTTCTTTTAAGTCACACTTCCTAGTAAGAAATGTGTCTTGCACAGCAGTGTAGTATATTCCTTCTCCCTTCTGCCCCCACACAATAGAATCAAAGTTTTGTAGAACACTTGCTCTTATTAAATATAAAAACTAAAAACATAAAGTTAATATTGCCTTATTAATACTTGAATGCAGCCAGGTGTGGCGACTCACATCTGTAATCCCACTACTGTGGGAGGCTAAGTCAGGCGGATTGCTTGAGCCAAGGAGTTTGACACCAGCCTGGGCAGCATAATGAGATCCTGTCTCTAAAAAAAATTGAAAAAGGTTAGCCAGGCTTGGTGGCATGTGTCTGTGGTCCCAGCTACTCAGGTGGTTGAGGTAGGAGGAGTGCTTGAATCTGGGAGGTTAAGGCTGTGGTGAGGTATGATGGTGCTACTGCACTCCAGCCTGGGCGACAGAGTGAGACCTCATCTCAAAACCAAAAAACAAAAAACTTGAATGCAACATAAGAAAAATTTCCCAAATAAGAAATACAGAAACAAGAGTCAGGCAAGACTGTATTTAATGCACTAGGAGTACTTGTCTGCTTCTAAGTTTATTCCAGTCCAGAACATACAAGGATAATTCTCACTGTGCATACATTCACGCACCTGTTTCTCTCCTTTGTTTTAATTGATTTTAAAAGTTGGAAATCCTTGTTCATACAAATAGGTAATTGTGAATGGTGATAATAAAGATGCATTCTTTTTGCCTAGGAATGGAGATTCTTCTTTAATCTTACCCTACAATTATGATTCATTTAACGTCTTGTGATTACTCTTTCGTGCAAACGTAGAACTGAGCTGCAGTAATTCATTCACCTCTTTTGGGCACCAAGTTTAGGTCAATTATTGATTCAGGGTTCTGAAAAGAAAATGAGTCTTTCATTTGAAAACTTTTATCTTGTGTTTATAATTTATCATCTGGAAAATCATGATTGCATCTGGAAAATCACTCCAAGTTTGAAACTGAGGAGTGAAATATAACGATCTCCCTAATTTTATTTCCATCATACTGACTTTACTAATAATACCATTTTCAATATGTTGTAACAATATGAGGAAAAAATAGGTGCTAGGGTGATTGCTTTTAAGTCTTGCTTGCCATAACAAAATGTCTTTGGAATCCTGGATGTGTTGGACTTGCTGAATTATATTGTTGTTTTCTCCCTGAAATTATACATTTAAGTTCATTTTAAAAAATCAATAACCTCCGTTAAATATACCAGTTAAAAATGGCAAATATTGTCTTTGAAAATGAGATTGCTTGCCAAATGAGATTGCTTTCCAACTAGAAAAATGTGACTGTCATTTCTGAGTTTATTCATCCTGCTTAATACTTTCCCTTACGTGGTTATCCGTAGGATAACCAATGAATTTCAGTGAGCTTCAGTGTGAGAGTATGGTTCATTCAAATCTCACCAAAACACATCAAAATTTTGGCTATTGATGAGCTCTCTTTAATACATTTAACAACCTTCATGATGTTTTCCAATACTTCTATGAGATTTAGCAGAATTACTTCAAGAGATGGCACATTTCTATTGATTCTGATTTCTAAACACAACGGTCATGAATAGTTTTTACAAATATTTTAATGGCTTTGCTGCTTTCTAGCCATATCAGCTGGCCCTGTCACTCATAATTCCATTATTACATTTTATTTTATTTTTAAATATAAATTAAAATAATTGAATTTATTATTTTCTTTTAGAGATGGAGACTCCCTATGTTGTCCAAGCTGGAGTGCGGTGCTATTCTCAGACATGATCATAGCATATGCTATGTCCTTGAACTCCTGGACTCAAATGATCCTCTCTCCTCAGTTACCCAAGTAGCTGGGACTAAAGGTGCTGCCATCATGCCTGGCTCTATTTTTCCATTTTAGTAGATATTGATGAACAAAGTATTTTTCCACTTTTGTAAATATATACAATCCATTGTGTGTGAGGTTAAATTTAAACAACACAAACACCCCCACACACTCACACGCATCTTGTTGTTTTGCATACACGAGAGGAGTTTAACAACTTGCAGTATCTGTGCTGTTTCGGGGATGGATCTCAAGCTCTATACTGGATTTTAACCACATGAGAAGCATGGCTCTAGAAGGTTCTGCAGTAGTACAGATTTGACTAGAAATACTACTATCCCAAAGAATTGTACATTTCAATGTATTAGCTGATTTGGTATTAAAATCATATTCATCATAGCTATTTGTATTAGAGAATAATTTCTATTTTTTTATTTTGAAAGACTGATTTTTTAAAAGTTGTTTCATTTTGAATTAGCATAGGTACATAATAGTTGTATATATTTATGGGGTACATGTGATACTTTGATACAGGTATGCAATGTGTAATAATCACATTAGGGCAATTGGAGTATCCATCCTCTCAAGCACTTATCATTTCTTTATGTTAGGAACATTCCAATTCTACTCTTTTAGTTATTTTAAAGTAGACAATAAATTATGTTAACTATAGTCACCCTATTGTGCTGCCATATACTAGATCTTATTCATTTTATCTAACTGTATTTTTGTACCCATTAACCATTTCCACTTTATCACCCTATCCTTGCTATCCTTCCCAGTCTCCGGTAGCCATAATTGTACCCACTAATCTCCCTGAGTTCAATTTTTTTTTTTTTTGCTCACATTTATGAGTGAGAACATGAGATATTTGTCTTTCTGCCCCTGGCATACTGCACTTAACATAATGTCCCTCAGTTCTATCTGTGTTGGTACAAATGGCAGGATTTCATTCTTTTTAATGGTTGAATAATATTCCATTGTCTGTATGTGCCACTTTTTTTTATCCATTCATTCGTTGATGGACTCTTAGGTTGATTCCATATCTTGGCTATTGTGAATAGAACTTCATTAAACATGGGAGTGCAGATATCTCTTTGATATACTGATTTCCTTTCTATTGGATATATACCCAGCAGTAGGACTGTGGGATCATATGATAGTTTCATTTTTCATATTTTGAGGAACCTCCATAGTGTTTTCTATAGTGGTTTTACCAATTTACATTTCCACCAAGAGCGCACAAGGATTTCCCTTTCTCCACATCCTTACTAGCTTTCATTATTGCCCGTCTTTTGGTTAAATGCCAATTTAATTGGGGTGAGATAATATTTCATTGTAGTTTTCATTTGCATTTCTCCAATGATTTGATATTGAGCATTTTTCCTGTACCTGTTTGCCATTTGTATGTCTTCTTTTGAGAAATGTCTATTCAGATCTTTTACCCATTTTTAAATTGGATTATTTGTTTGTTTGTTTTTTCCTATTGAGTTGTTGGAGCTCCTTATATATTGTGGTTACCCTTTGTCAGATGGGTAGTTTGCAAATATTTCCTCCCATTCTGTGGCTCGTCACTTCACTTTGTTGATTTTTTCCTTTGATGTGCAGAAGCTTTTTAGCCTGATGTGATCCCAGTTGTCCATTTTTGCTTCGGTTGTTTGTGCTTCTGAGGTCTTACTCAAGAAATCTTTGCCCAGACCAATGCTCTGGATAGTTAGAAGAATAATTTTTCAACAACTGTGTGAGAGCCATTTTCTCTTTTGTCCAACCATATGTAACTAAGTCTCGTTAACAGTTTATAGAACAGGCCAGGCGCGGTGGCTCATACCTGTAATCATCACACTTTGGGAGGCCGAGACGGGTGAATCACTTGAGGTCAGGAGTCCAAACCAGCCTCGTCAACATGGTGAAACCCCCTCTGTACTAAAAACACACAAAAAAATTAGCCGGGCATGGTGGTGGGCACCTGTAATCCCAGCTACTTGGGAGGCTGAGGCAGGAGAATCTCTTGAACCTGGGAGGTGGAGGTTGCAGTGAGCCAAGATTGTGCCACTGCACTCCAGCCTGGGACACAGATTGAGTCTCCACCTCAAAAAAACAAAACAAAACAAAACAAACAAACAAAAAATAGTTAATAGAACAACAGAGAAATTGTGCCAGTAATTGTTTGTCCTTTGTTTTCTTTTAAAAATGTTTGAAGGGCTTGTTAATAAGTCCAGCATGCTGTGCTTCCAAGTGTCCTTCTAGTTTTGAAGGTGTCATTACAAATAATATATTGGGGTTTGTCACTTTTGTTGGATTTTATGCACTGAAAATTTTTTTTAAATAATCCATCTTATAAAGCTGTGAATTCTTTTTCTTTTTAAAAGACATCTCAAATGAAGTTGAAGCTAACTAATTAGAATCAATAATTTTCTCAACCTTGTCATTATTTACAGTTCTAGGTTGAACTTGGGCATTTCTCTAATTTTTCCTTCATCATTCTTTTCTAACAAGGAGAAATCCTGTTAAAGGGAAATTCATGCTAATTTAACAAAATATACATTTGATGCAAACCTGAGAGATATCTCACTTGACAATGTTCTTTCAGAAAAATGCTTTACAATGAATTCTGACTAATGTTAACATAAAATATAAACAGCTAATTATCTTATAAAGATGATGGGCATATTCATATCGTATATCAGAAAATCAAATGAGATGTTTGTTTTTAGAAGGTAGAATGACTTGTACTAGCCAACTGATATTCATCGTAGTCTTTTTTTTTTTTTCTTTTTTTTGAGACAGGGTCTCACTCCATCACCCAGGCTGGAGTGCAGTGGTGCGATATTGGCTCACTGCAATTTTCAACTCCCAGATTCAAGTGATTCTCCTGCCTTAACCTCCCAAGTAGCTGGGATTACAGGTGTGTACCACCATGTCTGGCTAATATATATATTTTTTTGGTAGAGATGGGGTTTCACCATGTTGGTCAGGTTGGTCTTGAACTCCTGGCCTCAAGTGATCCACCTGCCTTGGCCTCTGTAAATTTTGGGATTACAGGCGTGAGCCATTGTGCTTGGCCCATCATAGTATTTTATTAGCTTTCTTAATCTTGCTCATAGCAATTGGATGCAGTATTTCTTACAGTGTTCACAATTCCTAATAAAAGTCCAGTGATGTGTTCTCATGTTTTCTATTTTATTCTAATTGTTTATTATACTCTATTTCATTTTGTTAAAAAATAAGTAAAAAAAAAATTAAATGTAGCTGTCACCCATTAAGTTTATTTTATAACCTACTAGGGTATTATGTCTTCCAAATAGTCTGAATAATGCTGACATAAATAATAAATATATAAACAAATGAGAGAAGTTCAGAGAGTGGTAAGTGCTATAGGAAAATGGAAAAAGAATAATGTGATAGAAGAGAGAGTGACTGGGCAGAGATTAATTTTGCCAGGGATTGAATTTACCCTAGATAGGAAGGGTTCTTGGAGGAGATGATAATGAGTTGCACTCTGCATAGTTTAGGGTACTGATATGAGTCTGTTCTTCAGCATTTATGAGTAGTTTGAACTATATCATTTTAATTGTACTTCTGATTTGCCTGTTGTTTTGTGTATATCTGGTGAATCCCCAGCTAGACTGCAACTTCCTGCAGGAGAAGTCTTTTTTCCCTTTTTATAAAATCTTCCCCAGTACTCAGTTTTGTGCTGTGTGTAAAGTTGTGCTAGACAAATGCTAGTTCAATGTTGATTATTGAAAATCACAATAAACCAGGGTGGACATTCTTATAGGTGGAGCAGACAAAAGCCTATGCCAGGTGGTCAGGGTTGGGTAGATCCTTGAATCCTTCAAAATAGCTCGTGATTGCTCCTTGAGTGTGAATCTTCGTAATTAGAAATTCACTCCTTTGTCTTAAAGCCTTTATCAATGAAGTCTTAGCAACCATTTATGCCTCTGTTGAATGAGTATAATTGTATGGCTGAGTCACGGCTGAACTTAAAAGGAGGATTGGCCTGGTTAATCCCTCCTAAGCACCAGTTTTGCTGTCTGGAGAGTTGCTACCAGGTACTCAGGTCTGCCTGTCTGGATGGGAGGCCCCAGTGGAATACTTAGATTCCACTAACTGAGAGAGTCAGAGAGAAAACACACCCAGTGCAGGTGCCTGATTAATGACTTATGATTAAAATAATAGTATAGAGAGGAACTGACCATTAATTACTCACATTTACATACTAATTTTGGTATTTTTGCTTTCAAGGAAATACAATACCAAGGCACAAATTGGTTCCCTCCTTTAAACCTCAATTATCATAATTTTGCTCTATTTACTCTATTTCTGGTTTGCTTCTCAACTCCAGGGAGGACTCTCCTTGGCTTTGCTTGTAGTCAGAACTGAAGCGTTTCAAGCCAAGGCATGTCCAGTCACGTCTCGCCTCAGGGCTGGCTGCTCCGGCTCCAAGTCGGGAAGATCCAGAGGCCTTACTTCTCCAAGACAAGCAGAGATCCTCAACGTTCAGACACCTCTGCCCGTGTGTGAAGCATTAACGGTGGGGGAGAATCTCCCTCTTCTCCCTCTCCTCCCATCTACACTCTCCCCAACCCAACTTTTCTCCTGGTGTTTAGACTTTGACTTTGGTTTCCTCCATTGATCTTATTTCTCATTTCCAAAAGGAACTTAGTTTCCTACTATCCATTCCTTTTACTCCAATCTCTGGCATTTAAAAGATGTTTATGCTTTTTAACAAGTGGTATTGGGAAAGTTGGATCACCATACGCAAAAGATTGCAGCTGGACCCTTACCTAACACCAAATACAAAAATTAACTTGAAATAGATGAAACCCCTAATCATAAGAATTAAAATTATAAAATTTTCAGAGGAAAATATAGGAAAAAACTTCATGACATTGGTTTCTTGGATATGACATTAAAAATACCAGCAACTGGCCAGGCATGATGGCTCATGCCTGTAATCTCAGCACTTTGAGAGGCCAAGGTGGGAGGATCACTTGAGCTCAGTAGTTCGAGACCAGCCTGGGCACCATAGTGAGGCCTTCTCTCTACTAAAGATAAAAACGGCCGGGCATGGTTGCTCATGCCCATAATCCCAGCACTTTGGGAGCCCGAGGTGGGCGGATCACAAGGTCAGGAGTTCGAGACCAGCCTAACCAACATGGTGAAACCCCATCTCTACTAAAAATACAAAAATTAGCCAGGCGTGGTGATGTGTGCCTGTAATCTCAGCTACTTGGGAGGCTGAGGCAGGAGCATTGCTTGAACCCAGGAGGCGGAGGTTGTGGTGAGCTGAGATCGTGCCATTGCACTCCAGCCTGGGCAATAAGAGCAAAACTCTGTCTCAAAAAAAAAAAAAAAAAAAAGATAAAAACAATTAGCTGGGCATGGTGGCACATTCTGATAGTCCCAGCTACTTGGGAGGCTAAGGCACGAGGATCACTTGAGCCCTGGAGACGGAGGCTGCAGTGAGCTATGAATGTGCCATTGCATTACAGCCTTGGTGACAGAGTGAGGCCCTGTTTCAAAAAACAAAATAAAAACATAAACAAAAAACCAGCAACAAAAGAAAAAATAGTTAAATTAGACTTCACCAAAACTAAAATGTCTGTGCATCAAGGGACACAATCAGCAGAGTGAAAAGACAAGCCACAGGATGAGAGAACGTATTTGCAAATCATATATTTGATGAGGGATTAATATCCAGAATGTACAAAGAACTCCTACAACTTAACAAGAAAACAAACAATACGATTTTAAAAATGGGCATAGGACTTGACTAGACAGTTCTCCAGAGAAGGTATGTAAATGACCAATAAGCATATGAAAAGATGATCAACATCACTAATCATTAGGGAAATGTAAATTAAAACTACAAGGAGATACTATCTCATACTGATTAGAATGGCTAGTATAAAAACACATCAAAAAATAACAAGTGTTGGTGAGGATATGGAGAAATTGCACTGCTGATGGGAATGTAAAATGGCACAGCCTCTGTGGAAAATAGTATGGCAATTCTTCGTAAAATTAAAAACAGAATTACCATATGATTCAGCAATTTCACTTCTGGGTATATACTCAAAAGAATCGAATGCAGGGTCTTAAAGAGATGTTTGTATATCCGTGTTCATGGCAGCATTATTCACAACAGCCAAAAGAAGAAAGCAACTCAAGAGTCCATAGATAGATAAATGGAAAAAATGTGTGACATACATACAATGGAATATTATCAGTTTTAAAAAGGAAGGAAATTCTGACGTGTTGGCTTAAAAAATCACACATTTTTTATACATTTAGAAAGGAGACTTTATTTCTTATAAAGGGTTACATCCTGCAGGGTGGCCATCTGACAGGCTGAGAAGTGTAGCCTCTGGTTTTTTAAAGCCATTCAGCCACTCTTATGTCTTTTGATTGGAGAATTTAGTTCATTTACATTCGGTGTTATAATTGATAAGTAAGGACTTACTCCTGCCATTTTGTTATTTGTTTCTGGTTGTTTTGTGGTCTTCTCTTCCTTCTTTCCTTCCTGTCTTCCTTTTAGTGAAGGTGATTTTCTCTGGTGGTTATGTTTTAATTTCTTACTTTTTATTTTGTATGTATCTTTTGTATGTTTTTGATTCGAGGTTACCATGAGGCTTGAAAATTATATCTTATAACCCATTATTTTAAACTGATTACAACTTAACACTGAGTGCGTAAACAAGCAAGCAAAGAGAAAACTAATGAAAACTCTACATTTTAACTTGCTTACCCCACTTTTTAACTTTTTTGTTGTTTCTATCTTATTGTATTGTTTATGTCTTGAAAAGTTGTGGTAACTATTATTTTTAATTGCTTCCTCTTTTAGTCTTTTTACTCAAGATATGAGTAGTTTACACACCACAATTACTGTTAAAATATTCTGTGTTTTTCTGTGTATGTACTATTACCAGTGAGTTCTGCACCTTCAGATGATTTCTTATTGCTCATTAACGTCCTTTTCTTTCAGATTGAAGAACTCCCTTTGGCATTTCTTGTACAGAGCTGGTGTTGATGAAATCCTTCAGCTTTTGTTTGTCTGGAAAAGTCTTTATTTCTTTTATGTTTGAAGGATGTGGCTCACTGAATAGACTATTCTAAGATAATTTTTTTTTCCTTCAGCACTTTAAACATGACATGCCACTCTCTCTTGGCCTGTAAGGTTTCCCCTGAAAAGACTGCTGCCAGACGTATTGGTGCTCCATTGTATGGCATTTTTTTTTTTTTTTGAGACATAGTCTCATTCTGTTGCCCAGGCTGGAGTGATGCAATCTCAGCTCACTGCAACCTCTGCCAACCAGGTTTAAGTGATTCTCTTGCCTCAGCCTCCCGAGTAGCTGGGATTACAGGCACCCACTACCACACCTGGCTAATTTTGTATTTTTAGTAGAGACAGGGTTTCACCATGTTGGTCAGGCTAGTCTCAAACTCCTGACCTCAGGTGATCCACCTACCTCAGCCTCCCAAAGTGTTGGGATTACAGGCATGAGCCACTGTGCCCGGCCAGGAACCTTTCTTTATCCTTGAGCCTTGGGAGTTTGATTATTTAATGTCTTGAGGTAGTCTTATTTACGTTAAATCTGCTTGGTGTTTTATAACCTTCTTCTACTTGGATATTGATATATTTCTCTAGGTTTGGGAAGTTCTCTGTTATTATCCCTTTGAATAAACTTTCTACCCCTATCTCTTTCTCAACCTCCTCTTTAAGGCCAATAACTCTCAGATTTGCCTTTTGAGGCTATTTTCTAGATCTTGTAGGTGTACTTCATTTTTTAAAATTATTTTTTCTTTTTTCTCCTCCCACTGTGTATTTTCAAATAGCCTGCCTTCAAGCTCACTAATTCTTTCTTCTACTTGATCAATTCTGCTATTAAAGGATTCAGATGCATTCTTCAGCATATCAATTGTATTTTTCAGCTCCAGAATTTAGGGCTTAATTCTTTTCAATTATTTCAATTGCTTCATTAAATTTACCTGATAGGATTCTGAATTCCATCTCATGTTTTCTTGAATTTCATTGAGTTTCTTCAAAAGAGCTATTTTGAATTCTCTGTCTGAAAGGTCACTCTGGGATTGATGCCTTATTTAGTTTGTTTGGTGATGTCATGTTTTCCTGGATGGTCTTGATGCTTGTGAATGTGTGTCAGTGTCTGGGCATTGAAGAGTTAGGTACTTATTGTAGTCTTCACAGGGTGGGCTTGTTTGTATTCATCCTTCTTGGGAAGGCTTTCCAGGTATTCAAAGGGACTTGGGTGTTGTGATTTTAGTTTTGGGTCACTGCCATCATATCTGCATTAGAGGGCACCCCAAGCCCAGGAATGCTACGGCTCTTGCAGACTCAGAGGTACCACCTTAGTGGTCTTGCATAAGATCTGAAAGAATCTTTCCCCAGCTGCTGCTGTAGGATGAGGGAGGGGTAGCGTCTGCAGTTCAAGACTGTCTTCTCTATGCTTTTCAGTGCCTCTTTCAGTGATATGAAGTTAAAACTTGGTACTGCAATGGCCCACTTGATCTTTGGTTCTTATTAAGGTGTTTTTTGTTGATAGCTGTTCATTTTGTTGTTCTTGAAGGGAGGACAATTGGTGGAGGCTTCTATTTGGCCATCTTGCCCCACCTCCCTTAGATTTTGATAAATTTTAAGAGTTTTCATACTGCCAAATTGCTTACCCAACTAAACATTGTGTGTGAGTGCTATCACATAGCACCCATGCGAGGCTGTAATGTTATTTATTAATTTTTTGCCAACTTAATATGTGAAAATTGTGTTTTTTTTTTTTTTTTTTGAGACGGGGTCTTGCTCAGTCACCCAGGCTGGAGTGCAGTGGCACGATCTCGGCTCACTGCAACCTCTGCCTCCCGGGTTCACGCCATTCTCCTGCCTCAGCCTCCCGAGTAGCTGGAACTACAGACACCCGCCACGATGCCCGGCTAATTTTGTTTTTGTATTTTTAGTAGAGACGGGGTTTCACCACATTAGCCAGGATGGTCTTGATCTCCTGACTTTGTGATCCACCCGCCTTGGCCTCCCAAAGTGCTGGGATTACAGGCGTGAGCCACCATGCCTGGCCATGTTCTTGTTTTACTATGCATTTCATTGAGCTTTTTGCAATATATTTTTGTTTCCTAATTTTATTTCCCTCCTCCTTTTTCTAGTGGGTTGTCTATAAATGTGTCTTGCTCATCTATAATTGATTTCTAATGTTTTCTTATTGATTGTATTAACTCTATATATAATTTTAAAATTAACACTTTGCAAATTTCTTGCAAATATCCCAGTCTATTGCTTATCTTTAAATTTTGGCTATTATGGCCAAGCGTGGTGGCTCACACCTGTAATCCCAGCACTTTGGGAGGCTGAGGCAGGTGCATCACTTGAGGCCAGGAGTTCGAGACCAGCCTGGCCAACAAGGCAAAACCCTGTCTCTACTAAATAGCCAGGTGTGGTGGCTGGTGCTTGCCTGTAATCCCAGACACTCAGGTGGCTAAGGCACGAGAATTGCTTGAATCTGCAGTGAGCTGAGATCATGCCACTGTGCTCAGCCTGGGTGACAGAGTGAGACTGTCTCTAATATATATATATATACATATATATACACATATATATATACATATATATACATATATATACACATATATATACATATATATACATATATACATATATATACATATATACATATATATACATATATACATATATATACATATATACATATATATACATATATACACATATATACATATATACATATATATACATATATACACATATATACATATATACATATATATACATATATACACATATATACATATATACATACATATATATACATATATACATACATATATACATATATACACATATATATACATATATACACATATATATACATATATACACACACATATATATATATATACACACACACACACACACATACATTTTGGCTATTTTTATTTGATGTTTCTGATTGCCTGTGTTTAAATCTGCCTTTATCTCCTTTGTGTTCGCTGGTGAATTTAAAGTGCATATATAGATAGGGGTTAAGTGTAAATCACACTGAACCTATATTAACAACAGCATCTTTTAGAAATAATATAGGAGCTGTTATCACATCCCTGTCCCTGAGTTTGACACTACCTGAGTTGAGTTCTTATTCTGTCACTCCCTCTGCCAAACCCTTGGATCTAGAGTTGACAGATAAAATACCCAGTTAAGTTTGATTTTCAGATACCCAGGATGTAAATTTGAATTTCAGATATACAACTTTTTTTTTTTTTTTTTTGGTAGAGATGGAGTTTCATCATGTTGGCCAGGCTGGTCTTGAACTCCTGGATTCAAGTTATCTGCTCACCTTGACCTCCCAAAGTGCTGGGATTACAAGCTTCCTGTAAGTACTTAAAAAAAATAAGTATATCCCAAATATTGCATGGGTCATAGTGATACTAAAAAGTTACATATTGTTCACCTGAAATTATTTACTTATTTTTTTGAGACAGAGTCCGGCTCAGTCACCCAGGTTGGAGTGCAGTGGTGCGATCTGAGCTCACTGCAACCTCTGCCGCCCGGGTTCAAGCGATTCTCGTGCCTCAGCCTCCCAAGTGGCTGGGATTACAGGTGCAGGCCACCACACCCGGCTAATTTTTGTATTTTTAGTAGAGACGGGGTTTCACCATGTTGGCCAGGCTGGTCTCAAACTCCTGGCCTCAAGTGATCCTCCTGCTACGGCTCCTAAAGTGCTGAGATTACAGGCGTGGGCCACCGCGCCCAGCCTGAAATTCAATTTTAATTGAGTATGCTGTATTTTTATTTGCTAAATCTGGCACTCCTATTTGGGGCTAGTTTACTAACACCTGCTTACTGAACACCATCCAGTACCAGGTTTTGGGGTGAGTGGGTTGGGGGGAAGCAGAAAGAAAAGATAGCTCCAGCTCTTGGAGAGTTCATACTCTGGTTTCCTGGAGAATTCTACAATCATTAAAATAATCCTCTCGACCATTACAATGACTGCTAGATGAAATTTCTGAGAACACAGCTTCCGAGTTTCCCTGCTGCCTAGGGCAGAGTTATCCACCTTCACCTTATCATAGAACCACCTGAGATGCCCCTGCCATGGACAGTCTGATGCATTTGGTTTGGGGAGGGATCCAGAAGCCCGAGGTTTTAATGAGAGCCAGGTGATTCTGCTGAGATAAGTCCGGAGAACTCTGGCAAGCCTGTCTCTTGGCTCAGGCTTGGAGGCCTCCGAGCAGCAACATCGTCCCAATTATACCCCGTTGGCGCATCTTCAGATCTTCCACTCTTTTCACAACGCAATCAAAATCTTCGTACCCATTTTGCAGTAGTGAGCTCTGTAAGTTGCTTTACAATTCATAAAGTTTATTCTATTTGATCTTCACTCTAATTTACTAAGAAAAGCAGGGAAGTCTATTTCTGTTTTACAGAGGTGTACAGGGAGGCTCACAGGGGCTAAGTTCACACAGGAAGCCCTCGAAGCTGCCAGGGCTGCAAAGCCCACCCTCTTTCCACCGCACCGAACGACCTCCTTTCGCCTACAAAACGTAGGTGGGGACCACTGGTGTTGGAATGACGGCCCACCTCGAGTTTCAGGTGACTTCCACTCTGCAATTAACTTGCAGGCAGCCCCAGACCTGCAATGAACACACGGGTGGGGGAGAGATATGCACGCCACGGTCAGTGGGAACCAACAGCCGAGGGGTGAGCGGGGCTAGGGGCCCCGGGCCGCCGGCGGGGCAAACGCGGTTCAGAAACGCAGGCCGCGCTCTGGCCCGCCCCCTGCAGCAGCACGGCCTGCTCGCCATCGCCCCGGGAACGCCGCGGGTTCCCGAGTCCGGGCGCGGAGGGCGCGCGGGCACGGCGGCAGGGGCGTGCTCGGAGGACGCGCGCTGCGCTGCTCCTCCAAAGGGCAGCTCCGGGGGAAAGAGGGTGGCGTCCCGGGGAAGCCTGCAGCCGCCGCCGATGTCGCTGGGACTCGGAAGTGCCGAAAGAGGGGTGTTGGGAACTCGCGGCGCGCGTGAACGTTGCCGTCGCCGCCGCCCGGGACAGCCCGGAGGTTGGTAACTGGTGACCATAGGGGGTCCTGGGGAGGTTAGATGCTGAATTTTCTGCGTCAGTTTACTCTGTTAAAAAAAAAAAAAAAATGCACAAAACGCTTTCCGTTTCCTACCCAAGTTCCCGTGTGCGCGCCCGAGGGCGGGACAGAGGAAGTTCCCGGTCGGGCGAAGAAGACAAAAGCGGCGGGGGCCGCGCGCGCAGTGCGCCCGGGCAAAGGCTGGGATCTAGGCGCCGGGACAAGTCCGCGCACGGCCCTGCCCGCGTCCTCTCTCCTTGGCTTCGTCCCCAGCTTCCGGCACTGCTGCGGGGAGTTGCGAACTCTGGTCCTCTTGGCAGTATCGGCGGTGCGCCTGCCTGCCTGCTGTGACTCCAGGGACTCTAAAGTTAGAGACTGCCTTTGCGTTCTATCTTCAGGACTCAGTTTCCTTCCTCTGTTCTGAGTCTAACCTTCAGGTGGCAGGTCTTTATGCGGAAAAACCCTCCCGCTAATCCTCACCAGAGGTACTTTACGGGTAGCATTGGTGTTAAGAAATGTGCTGCTACCTGTGTACGTTGCTCTTGGATCAGGGTTGTAGGGCTAGGGCATTTGGCATCCTCAGAGGTTTGCATTACGTGAGAGTGAGACATTGCTTCTCTCTTTCTGTTTTTGTTGTTGTTTGTGTTTTTGAGGCGGAGTTTCGCTCTGGTCGCCCAGGCTGGAGTGCAATGGCACAATCTCAGCTCACTGCAACCTCAGCATCCCGGTTTCAAGCGATTCTCCAGCCTTGCCTCCTGCGTAGTTGGGATTACAGGCATGCGCCACCACGCCCACCTAATTTTGTATTTTTAGTAGAGACGAGGGTCTCACCATGTTGGCCAGGCTGGTCTCGAATTCCTGACCTCAGGTGATCTGCCCGCCTCGGCCTCCCAAAGTGCTGGGATTACAGGCGTGAGCCACCGTGCCTGGCATCTCATTCATTCTCAGAGCTAAGGACCTATTTCAATGTGATTAAGTGCTATGGGAATGCAAGGAGAGGAGAGGGAAGGCTTCATTGAAGAGGCGGTAGTTCATTGAAGGAGACTTTGAGGAATGATTTTTTTCCCTTTTCATTCCTCATGTTCCATTTTCCCTGTGATTTTTCTCCCTCCTTTCTCGTTGCCAGTCAGTCCCTAATTGTGATTAAGTGTTTGATAAGGACAGCTCTGACCTGAGAGATTCAATTAATGTTAATTTAAGGAGACTGTGTGCTTATTAGGTGCTTTAGATACATTATTTCTAAACCTTACAGTAACTGGGAAAGATAAGTGTTGTTATCTCTTTTCACAGTAGGATAGAGAAAGCCTTGGAGGGGAGCCAAAGCCACAAACTAGTACATGTCAGAGCCGGGTTTTGGACTCCTCTTTTGGATCAACGCCTGTGCTTTATCTACTGTTTACTTTGCCCCCTCCTTGGAAGTAGGTTAGATGGATGAACTTAGGGTGAAAGTCAATTCTTTGGAGGGAGCAGCCATTTTTGTGGGTGGCCAGATGTTGGTGGGAGCTCTGTAGGTAGCATCAGGAACTTGCGAGCATGGGCCTTACCTGCACCCCCTGCTTCCAGCTCAGGACCTGGCCCAGGGGGAATGTTCCCTAAAGCAGTGGTCCCCAACCTTTTTGGCACCAAGGACCGGTTTCATGGAAAATAATTTTTTCATGGACTGGGGGAGGGGGGATGGTGTTGGGATAATTCAAGCACGTTACATTTATTTTATTTATTTGTTTTGAGACAGAGTCTCGCTGGGTCACCCAGGCTGGAGTGCAGTGGCACGATACTGGCTCACTGCAACCTCCACCTCTGGGGATCAAGCAATTCTCGTGCCTCAGCCTCCAGAGTAGCTTACAGGCATGCGACACCACATCTGGCTAATTTTTGTATTTTTAGTAGAGACAGGATTTCACCATGTCAACCAGGCTGGTCTCAAATTCCTGAGCTGGAACTCCTGAGCTCAAGCCATCCTCTCCCTGGCCTCCCAAAGTGCTGGGATTACAGGTGTGAATCACCGTGCCCCACCTGCATTACATTTATTGTGGACTTTATTTCTATTATTATTACATTGTAATATGAATACAACTCACCATAGAGTAGAATCAGTGGGACCCCTGAGCTTGTTTTCCTGCAACTAGGCAGTCCCATTTGGGGGGCTGTTGGTAGACATTGACACCCAAAGTGTGTTTGCTTATGTCCAGCCTACTTCATAGTCTCATTTTGGTTGCTGTCACTGCAGAAGACCCTGCTTCACAAAGATAGGATGTTGGAAATGGAAGCAGGCTTTTCGGTGCTTTTGTGGCAATTTCAGGATATCTTGCCTTGACTTTAATCCAGAATGTATGGATATTTGAAGTTGTCTTAAACATACTTCTAGGGCCCGGTCATTTGCTATCTCAAACAGTTGGTCCTCTTCTAGCATGGACAAAGTCGATTCACCTGGCTTATTCACAAATGGGTCTAGGATCCTTCCCAGTTGGGGTGTCTTTTGTAGTTGGGAAGTAATGCTCAAACTCTTTTGAAAGCTGAGATAGGTGATCATGCACCAGCTGGGAGAGAGAAGGCCCTGGCTTAGTCTCTTTCAAAATCTCTGCTAATGTTTGAAACGTGTCAGAAATCCCAGTGTTCACTTGTCGCCGCAATAATTCCAGTTTGGTTTTGAGTGCAGCCACTTATCTGCTGACTTGAACACAGTTCTCCCCTGGAGGGACAGATGGAGTTCATTGAGGAGATAAGCAAGTAAGCAAGTTTTGCAACCCCTTCTATGAAATGTGCTGCCAGTGGTGACTACTTTTCTAGAAGAAATCTCTGGAGTGGCCCTCATAACTCAAACTCCGGCCAGTGATCTATCTTTAGAAAGCCATCCCACTTCTGTGTATAAAAGATGTGTGTGCTCTCTATCCATCTCACAGAGCTGTGTGAACAGATGTGAGTTAAGAGCATGTACTTTAATGTGGTTGATAATTTTAATCACATCCTGCAAAATGTTGTTAAGTTCAGGTGACATTTTTTGGCTAGCCAACACTTCTCTATGGATGTCACAGTGCATAGACTCACATTCAGAAGTGACCTCTTTGACCCGAGTAGTGAAACCAGTCGTAGCAGTTGCTCTGCCCAAGCACATACTGCCCAAAATGACCAATTCGGTTTTTCTGATAGGTAATCATTCAAAGACTTGAATAGTTGTGCAGCTGTGGTGTTGGTTAGCAACAGAAGTGCAAGTGACATATCCTCGTGCACCTAACATCCTCATGTATATCCTCCTGAAAACTGTATCACACAAAAACAAGCATTGTTGCCTTGTCAACACTGGTAGACTAGTCAACCCGGATTGCGTACCGCAGTGACTCATTAATCCTCTCTAACAATTGTGCCTCAATATCCGCTGCTATTTCAATTCGTCTAGTTTACTCTTCACCAATAGTAAAGGGCTTCTTAGCTTTAGCAATACGGTTAGCCACTAAGAATGATACTCTCATTGCAGACACATTTGATGAAATGGTAGCCTTCAATAATTGCTTCTGTTCTTTGTGCTTATGTTTTTTCTTTTGAAAAACTCCAAAGCCTTGTCTTTCAATGCAGGGTGCTTGGTCTCCATGTGGTGAAGCAGTTTTGAAGGTTTCATGGCTTCGTTGGATAGCCAGTAGCCACATGTTACACAAAGTGGGCTTGGAGAATGTGAGTCACCTGTTGCAATGAACCTGTAATTTGAGTATGATTTCTGGTATTTTCTTTTAAATGCAGCTTTCTTTTTGTTGGCAGTCTTACAGTCTTCTGTCTCATCATTGGGTCTTCCCCCTTTTCAAAGAAGCTTACCAGTGATGTTTGTTTTTTACTCATTTCGGCTAGGGTTAGCTTGTGGGCTTACCAAAACTGTGACTGAGACAAATGTGCAGTGCAGGAAACAGGCACACCTGGAAGTGGTAAATAATGGGCGGGCCATGAGTGGACTAAAATAAGTGTCGGATTCTGACTGAAAGCCTGCCCACAGATGCAGCTGTACAATGGAAGTACATCAACTCACTTGCCACTATAAAGCCTGCCACCAGGCAGCATTAAGCTACTTGTTACTTGACACTCACTGATAGGATTTTGATATGAGTCTGCAAGCAATTGATTTATTATGGTCTCTGTGTAGTCATACCTCCCTCTTAATGCTAATTTGTATTTGCAGCCACTCCCCAGTGCTAGCATCACTTGTAGTCCCAACTACTTGGGAGGCTGGGGAGGAAGGATCGCTTGAGCCCAGGTGGTCAAGGCTGCAGTGAGCTATGATCAGGCCACTGCACACTAGCCTGCATGACAGAGTGAGACCCTGTCTCTTAAAAAATAATAATAAAATGAAAAAACTAAAAAAGCTCCAAATGTATGAGTATATGTACTTCTTTATCAATGCAGTAAGTAACAAAATTCAGTGCAGTAGCAAGTAACTCCTGTAATTTCAAAGTAGTGATGCCCATGTAAATGGTATTTTGTAGTATTTTCAAAGGCTACACAGTAGTATGAAAGTATCTGACTTTTATTGGTGACATTCATCAGAGCTGCTTTTACTACTAAGATTTTTTTTTTTTTTTCTGAGACAGCGTCTCACTATGTCACACAGGATGGAGTGCAGTGGCATGATCTCGGCTCACTGCAACCTTCGCCTTCCGAGTTCAAGCAATTCTCATGCCTCACCCACCCCAGTAGCTGGGATTACAGATGTTCACCACCGTGCCTGACTAATTTTGTAGTTTTAGTAGAGACAGGGTTTCGCCATGTTGGCCAGGCTGGTCTTGAACTCCTGGCTTGAAGTGATCTGCCCACCTTGGCCTCCCAAAGTGCTGGAATTACAGGTGTGAGCCATTACATCTGGCTGGAACTGCTCTTACTACTGTGAGTCGTTGTCCACATCTATAATCCAATGAAATGCTAATTTTCAGCCAGAAATTCATGAAAATAAAGATATTTGAGCTCATGTCCCCCTGAATTCTCTCTATGGACACCTTGGGAGTGGAGGGCTGGGGATCCTGGGTTACATACAACCCTACTTAGTGGTTGTTTTTCATCTAAGTACTTGCTGGCCACTTTAGCGTATCACTTTTTTTTTTTTTTTTTTTTTTTTTTTTTTTTTGAGAAAGGGTCTTGCTGTGTTTCTCAGGCTGGATCACAGCTCACTGCAGCCTCAACTTCCCAGGCTCCCACCTCAGCCTGCTGAGCAGCTGGGGCTACTGGCATGCAACACCATTCCTGGCTAATTTTTGTATTTTTAGCAGAGAAGGGATTTCGCCATGTTGCCCAGGCTGGTCTCAGACTCCTGGGCTCAAGTCATCTGCCCACCTCAGCCTCCCAAAATGGTGGGATTACAGGCATGAGCCACCACACCTGGCCTGTTAGTGCATTACTGATAGCAGTTTCCTTCTCCTTCAGTTAGTTTTCCCCTTAGCCCGGGTTCACAGTTGTTTCTGTTTGATGAAAGCTTTTGAGAGGGGATTGCTGGATTGTGTATATAATCTACGTGCCCTGCTCCTTCTGTGGGTAATATGGTTGGAGAATATTCCTGAAATAGTGGATGTATGTCATGTAGTGTATACACCCTACCTTTTTATTTTTTTTATTTTTTATTTTTTTTTGCGAATAGAAATGAACCTTAGTGGTAGATGATGTTATTAGTGTCAGGGAAGAAAAATGAGCTACTATCACATATCCCACAGACAGAAGCTCTTAAGATGTTATGAACAATTTCATGGTAATACATTTGAAAATTCAGATGAAATTGACAAGTTTTTCCAATAAAATATATTACCAAAGACACAAAAACTAGAAAAAATGAGTAGTCCTATATCTACCAAAAACATTGAATTTGTAGTTAAAAACCTTTCCATAGCAAAATTTTCAGGCCCAGATGGCTTTACTAGTGAAACTTCCAAACATTTAAGAAAATTAAAGAGGAACCACTTTCCAGTTGCATTTATGAGGCCAGCACAATCTTGTTACTAAAAATTGATAAGGATATTACAAGAAAATTATAGGCCAAATGCTCATAAAGACAGACACATAAGTCTTAAATATGGTAAGTCAAATCTAGCAATCTATAAAAAGGATAATAAATCATGACCAAGTTGGATTTATTTCAGGAATGTAAACTTTGGCTAACACTACGAAAGTCAACAAATGCAATTTAACTCCATACATGAAATAAAGGAGAAAAAGTATTTGATACGACTCAGCACCCATTCATCATGAAAAAAAAAAAACCCTCTTTTCAAGCTGGAGCATTGAGAGAAATTAGATTTAAAATAACAGAGGGTAAGGTATTCCTCTGCAAATCTATAGATTCGGTCCAATCCCAATCAAAATCCCGGCAAATTTTTTCTTCAAAAATAGGTGATAAGCTGATTGTAAATTTATTTGGAAATTCTAGACAGTCTTAAGAGCAAAACTGGAGGACCTAAGCTACTAGATCCATATGTAGTCATGTCAGTGTGGTATTGCATAAAGCTACACAGATTATGGAACTGAGTAAAGAATCCATAAACAGGCTTATACATCTGTGGTCTTTTGATTTATGACAGAGGCAACACTGCAGGGCAGTGGAGAGAAGATGCTCTTCTCAGTAGATGACACTGGGTCGATTGACTGTCCACATGGACAAAATGAATCTAGATCATGTACCTCATCTCATATACAAAAATTAATCAAGATAGCAACATACACCTAAATGTGAACGCTAAAACAAAGCACCTGGAAGAAAGCAAAGTAAAATATCTTTATGACCTAGGGACAAGGTTTCTTGAATAGGCCACAAAAAGCACTAATTGGTACAGTGATAAGAATGAACAAATTATTGCCTCACATAACAACATGGATGAATCTTGTGACACAAAGCTGAGCAAAACCAAGATAGATGTAAACGAGTAAATGCAATGTGATTCCATTGATGTAAAGTTCAAAACCAGACAACTAAATAAACCATGGTGGTAGAGGTTAGGCTAGTGGTCATCTTTGATGGAGTTAGTGACTAGGAAAGGGCAGAAGGGGCTTCTGAGGCATTCTTTTGTTTTTTGGAGACAGGATCTCGCTCTGTCACCCAGGCGGGAGTGCAGTGGTGTGATCTCAGCTCACTGCAACCTCCCTGACCTGGGCTCAAGCGATCCTGTCACTGCAGCCCACCTGAGTAGCTGGGACTACAGGCATGCACCACCATGCCTGGCTAATTTTTTTTTTTTTTTTTTTTTAAGAGACAGGGTCTTACCATGTTGCCCAGGCTAGTCTTGAACCCCTAGGCTCAAGCAGTCTACCCATCTCCTCCTCTCAAAGTGCTAGAATTACAGATGTGAGCCACTGCCTCTGGCCTGGCATGCAGTTTTTATCTCAGTGACAATTACTTGGTAATTACATAAGGCTTTCCACTTCTTGAAAGCCCTAAGGGCTGGGCATGATGGCTCATTCCTGTAATCCCAGCACTTTGGGAGGCTGAGGAGGGAGGATCACTTGAGGCCAGGAGTTTGAGATCAGCCTGGCCAACATAGCAAGATCCTGTCTCTAAACAAGACTAAAAAATTAGCAGGGTGTGGTGATGTGAGCCTGCAATCCCAGCTACTCCTGAAGCTAAGGCAGGAGGATCTCTTGAGCCCAGGAATTTGAGGCTGCAATGAGCTATGATCATGCCATGCACTGTAGTCTGGGTGACAGAGTGAGACCCTGTTTAAGAAAAAAATAAAAAATAAGAAAAAGGAAGCCTTAAGGTTTTTTCTTCATTTAAGTATATTTTAATAAAGTTTACTTAAAATCTTGTAAAAAGTTAGGTTCATTCTGATGCTCCCAGGCTGGGGAGTGTAAGATGTGGTGGGCACGAGCCTTGCTGATTAAAAAGGCTTAAAATAGGTTGAGAATTTTCAGGGGAAAGAATGCAATATCACATCAGTAGCTTTTTTTTGAATTAGGGACTTATGTAATTGACTCCCTTTTGCCAATCTTTAATGGCAGAGATCTGGCTTGAGGGAATTTCATATAAAAAGACTTAGAGTTATGTTTGATTATAAGATTGATATCAGTGTGAGGGGGACATTAGAAAAGCTAAGGGAGTATTAAGTAGAAATTTTTGTTTTCAGATTTAATTTTCTTCCAATTTAAGTTTTGAAAGTTTATGACCACTGGATTAAAAAACAATCTGTTTTCTATAAATCCTTTCAGTTAGGTACTTTCCTCCCATAAGGCCATGAACTAACTGAGGGCAGGGATGGCATATGAGTTTCCTATTAAACCTGTACTAAATTAACACAAATTCAGTGGCTTCAAAAAACACACATTTATTACCTTATGGTTCTGGATGTCAGAAGTCCAAAATGGGTCAGCAGGGTTCATTTGCTCTGAAGGTTCTAGGGAAGAATCTTTTTGTTGTCGTTGCCTTTTCCAGCCTCTAGATGCCTCTTAGATTCCTTCATCCAGGAGCCCCTCCTCCATCTTCCAAGCACACCACTCTAACCTCTGCCTCCATCATCACCTCACGTTTCTTCTGTCTCTGACCCTTCCGCTTCCCTCCTGTAAGGAACCTTGTGATTACTTTGGGCCCACCCAGATAATCCAGGCTAATCTCTCAATCAAAAGATCCTTAATCACATTGGCAAAATCCCTTTTGCTGTGTAAGGCAACATATTCACGGTTCCAGGGATGAGGACATGGACACTTCTAGGGGACCCATCTTTGGTGGACCCCACAGAGGGGATCTTTCTGTTTTGTCTTCACAAAGAGCACAGTTCCTGGTTGTCAGTAGACGTTCATTCGTATTTGTTGAATGAAGACATGGGTCTAAGATTTCATTATTTGAGTGCAGTTTCTGAAAGAAAAGTGATGGTCTTGTCCTCCTCTCACTGACACAACTGGAGCTTTGGATTCAGTTTTAGGTAAATGTACTATACAGAGTCAACTGACAGAAAGGCAGAGGATCTGGGTACAGGCATGGTGGCTCATGTTTGTAATCCCAGCACTTTGGGAGGTGCAGGTGGGAAGATCACTTGAGCCCAGGAGTTCAAGACCAGCCTGGGCAACATAGTGAGACCCCCCCCCCCCCCATTTAAAAAAAATGGGTGTAGTGGCTCTTTTCTATAGTCCCAGCTACTCGGGAGGCTGAGATGGAAGGATTGCTTGAGCCTGGGAAGTTGAGGCTGCAGTAAGCCAAGATTGTGCCACTGCATTCCAGCCTGAACAACAGAGAGTGAGACCTTGTTTCAGAAAGGAACCTGGAACCAAGTCATTGAAGTAATGGTTGAAGGAATCATAGATGTCGGTCTGGAAGAGGGTTTGGATGGAGTAGATGGCATTAATTATCTTTAAACATTTGAACGAGTATTATTGGAAAGAATAAAAAAGCCTTTTTAAGCATACTCAATAATAGTAATAGCATTAAAAACAACAAAAATAAGCATTTCAGAGTTTACTATGCCTAAGGCACTGTTTTATCATTTTATAAATTCACTTAATCCTCATATCAATCTTCTGAGGTTCGCTATTACTGTGTTTTACAGATAAGGAAATTGAGGCTCAGAGAGGTTGTGCACCTTGTCCTGGGTCACACAACCATGAAGCAGCAAAGCTGGAATTCGATCTTTGGCATTCTGACTCCAGAGCCACCCCTGAAACCATATCACACTATGCTGTCTCCATGCCTTTAGTTCCAGAAGGTAGAAGAGGACTGGTGGCAGAAGAAATCCACCCCTGTATTTTTTTAGAAATCTGTATTTTTTAGAAATACGGGGTAGATTTCAAGGAAAAACACAACAATCAGAACTGCTAGCCAGGCACAGTGGTGTGCACCTGGGAGGCTGAGGCAGGAGGATCACTTGAGCCCAGGAGTTAGAGCTGTTTGGAGCTGCAGTGAGCTATGATCACGCCACTGCATTCCAGCCTGGGTGACAGAGTGGGACCCTGTCTCAAAACAAAAACAACAACAAAAGCAAGAACTGCTTAGGAACAGAGTTTCTCTGCCTTGTAATGTTACTGGAAATGGTCAAGTAGGCTGTCATAAAAGGAATTCCCAAACTGGCTGGAGATGAGACCAAATGGCAATAGAGACCCCACTGATTTTGAAATTCTGATTTGGGAACATATTTTTTTTCCATTACATATATAAGAAGGTAGGGAAGGACCTTTGTGACATTTTATGTAATAAAGATCCATTGTGAAAGGTAGCTTTTCAACTAATTTCCCAGATTTTATTGATTAGTAACTATTTATAATATACCTGGTGTGCTAGATGTGTGCCCACCCCTTTCTAAGGTACCCTTGCTGCTCCTCCCATAAAGAAGTATGGTCTGTTTTCTCCTCCTCCTTGAATCTGGGCTGGTCTTTGGACTTGCTTTGACCAATAAGGTATTCTGTGAACTCTGGAGCCTGGTCCTTAAGGGATGTTGCACCTCTTGCCTCTGTTCTTTTGGAACCCTGAAACCCCACTGCTGTGAAAAAGCGAAGTCTAGCCTACCAGAGGAGGAGCCCTGGCCTGGGGGAGAAGGGAGGTGACTTGTGTGAGCTGGCGCCAAATGCCAGACATGTGCATGAGGTCATCATGGCCCCCTCCAGCCCCAGTGGAGTTGTGTGATGACAGAAGTCACATGAGTGACCTCAGGAGGGACATGAACAGAACTGTCCAGAATGCCATCCCACAAAATCCTTAAAAATAATAAATGTTCATTATTCTAAGGCATCACATGTTGTGATGGTTTCTTATGCAGCAATACATAACTGATACATAATATGTTGGTGTGGGTGTGGAAGTAGTGGGTATATATTTTAAACTATTCTGTAATTAGACTTTTTTCCCCACTCCAGTGCACCTCTTCCAGTCTATCTAGTCATTCTTCTGTGTTGGTGAAACCTTTCTGCGTTTGGAGAAGTGTTTCCTCTTAGTATTATGTGGGTTGAAGAATAAGTCTTTGTAAGACTCTTAAATGGGGACAGGGCACAGTGGTCCACGCCTGTAATTCCAGCAGTTTGGGAGGCTGCGGCGGGAGGATCACTCGAGGCCAGGAGCTCAAGACCAGCCTGGGCAACATGGCAAAACCCAGTCTCTACTAAAAACACAAAAATTAGTGGGGCAACACACTCCGACCTGGGGGATAGAGCAAGACTCTGTCTCAGAGAAAAAAAAAAAAAAAAAAAAAAAAAGACTCAAGTGGGGTTTAGAGAGAATTGTGATATGGGAATCTGGACTTGGTGGTTTTCTTGGAGAAAATCATGTAATTTAGAGTCTACAAAATGGGGTTCAGTTTCATGAAAATTGGACCCTGGAAAAGGCAAAAGTCTCATACCACTTTTTCCGAATATGCTAGAATATCGCACTACTATTTCATTTTCTTTAAAGCCGTTGTCATTTCAGTGGGCATGTGCTTCTTTCACTTTTATTACTTGTGGTTTCCAGAGTGCTCATTTGTTCCTGAATTTAGAGCTATTTCAATTTTACTCTTATCTCTGCGTAACTGCTGACTTTCCCCTCTTATTTCCAAGGTAAATCGGTTAGGTTTAGTTTGCCTTTTTCAGTAAATCTTTTAAGGAAGGTATGTGAGTTAGATGTTTCCTGTGTATTTTGATTACATTTTATTGATTTAAATTTTTTTATCAGAGAGTGTCTAACGTTGTGCATAATGTTTAAAAATTCTATTACATTTAGACCACTTGTATTATCTTCTAGCTTTCCTAATGGGTTGATTTCATTATAGATTTTGGAAAAAATGAATCCAGTACACTCTGTAAGAATAGTGAGGTGGCTGAGGGAAGGCTCTGGAGTTAGACTTAGTGGGTATGAATCTAAGCTTTGCCGCTTATCAGCTGTGTGATTTGGGGCGGGTTTACTTATCCTTTCTGGGCCTTGGTTTCCTCTTGTGTTAAGTGAGGTTATCAGAAGCACCAACCTCAAAGGTTTGTTATGAAGATTAAGTGAGATAATACTTGTAAAGTGCCTTTTCAGCATAGGAAATCTGTAAATAGTACTTGTTATAGTACAGCTATTACTAAAGCATAAGAAAACTCAGTAGAGGGAAATCTTCATTTAGGACATTAAGCAGTGAGTCAGTAGAAGTGACGATGGTGATGCTGGTGTGGAGGGATTGTTAGCTTAATGATGAGAGCTGTCTTGTTAAAGTCCTCTGGTGCATGTGAGTATTGGGTTATAGCCCATTTAGTGCTTGATATCAAGATTTAAAAGCAGAAAAAATTTAAAATGGAAATGTTGGAATCCATTAGTTGCCTGCATCAGAAGTAAAGCTGAAGTACTTCTGAAATGATATTGGAAGTTGCTGGGGGAAAAGCATCTTGCAGCCGTTATGTTTATGTATGTTTCAGGCTTTGGCAAGGTGTGCTGTACTTTTCTTCCAAGATCAAGGAACAGGATTTCTGCCTGTATGACAGTGGGGGTTGGGAATTTTGGTTCTAATTTTTGCTCCATTGCTGGCTTCTCTGTCCATGGGTAGATCACTGCTTCTTCCTGAGCAGGATTCTGATTCCTGAAAGGGACCTAAAAACTTAGCCCTCCTGAGAGGATCCGAGTAGATGGCATCTTTGAAAGCAGGTGGAGTGTTAAATTCCAAAGTAAATGCAAATGCAAGTGGCTCCAGTAAAGAAAAAGTTCTGTGAGCTGAGGGATTCTTGCCATTTTACAGCTAAGATTTTATTCTGTGGCCCTCTTGAGTTCTATAATTCCCAGATAAATATATTTTTTGAAATATTCAACCTTGGGGTGTTTGTACCCAATTTGGAGGTGGAGAAAGCTCCCTATTACTCCAGTCTGAATTCCTTCCCTCTGATTCCAGGGAAAACTTTGCTATGATTTCCTTTAACATCTAGTATTAAATGCACGTTCTACCGCTTTGTCCTCACTTGCCTCAAAATTCACACTCTTTTCAACAACATTTAGCTTCAAGATCCTGTTGTCTTACAGCTTTGGAGTTGCTGTTTTATCTTCTTCAGCTTCCTCTTTTTTCTCCCTACCAGCTTCTGGACTATTTTGATGCCAAGGACAACTCAATTTTTCCCCATCTGTGTGGCTTGGTTCCAGCACTCTCTCCACTTTCACTAAGGGCCTAAATCATCAACCTACCTACCTCTTGGGTCTACCACAGCATCAAGGGGCTGCTTTGTAGAGCTTCATTCGAATAATTTTATGTACTGGCTTGCAAGCCTGAGGTTTCTGCAGGAAATAAAATTTAAACATGAAATCGTATGTTTTAAGACTCCTTACCACTTGGCTCCTGTTCTCCCTTCCCTGAACCATCCACACTTTCTCTTCTTTACAGTTCCGACCAGTATTCCCACACCGGGGAAGTGTTCTTAGACACATCTCACCATCACACATCCCTACAACCCTCCTTCACTATCACATATCAATAGTGCAATCTCATTTGTGTAGATTAATCAGGTAGACTGCTACTTAAACACAGGCTGTGTCCCTATAGATTGGCTGTTTTCTATAGAAATGATGCTGTAAGTGGTGATGACTTTTCTAGGCTATCTCACAGCTACCCACTTAGCTGATAATGTTGGTGCAGGACTGACTGCATGAAAACAGAAAAGAAACATCACTTACACATTTGAGTAAGAACCTCCTTGATTTCAGCCTGATTGCTCTGCCTAAAGAGGGACATGCGTGTTTAGAGTATGAGAAATGGAAACTTGGTAATTTTCTGAGAGAGTTTTTGGGAACCTCTAAGGGCCTGGACATTTTAAAAAGGTTCCAGTTATATTCCCAAATATACAGTTTTCCTTTTCCTTTACATTGTGTCATAAATCCCTTAAGACATATCTACTCTGATTTACTTTCTGGCTGCACAGCTGAAATAAACAGGGAAAACGAAGTAGGGAAATAATTTTCCTAAGATAAGTGGGCGAGTGTTGAAGGCCGAAAGAATGAGGGTCGTGATCAACTCAGTATACCACTGGAGACTATATGAGTAAACAGCAAACTGTTTCTCATGAAAGCAGGTTGTTGGCAAACTGACAAACTGTGTCTGCCTCCCAGAAAGAATGCTGGGGGGCAGTCACCACCCAGGCACAGTGTTTCTTGTGATTAGGCAAATCTGAAGCCTGTTAGCAATAACGTGAACCTGTGATCAATCAAGCAGCTGACCAGTCGTTACCTCCTCCTCCCTGCTCTTTCTACCTAATAAAAACAAAGGGCTGTAGAAGCTCTAGGTTGCTGCCTTTGCTCCCTAGAAGCAGGGAGCTCTCTTCTTCACCTGGCCCCTTCCTTTAAAATAGTTACTTTTGTTTTAAGTTTTCATTTCTGCCTTCGTCCTCCTTCCTTCAGTCTCCTATTGACTGTCTCAAGTAGTAACAGTAGTGACTGTCG
This sequence comes from Gorilla gorilla gorilla, assembly GCF_029281585.2. Lineage (NCBI taxonomy): Eukaryota > Metazoa > Chordata > Mammalia > Primates > Hominidae > Gorilla > Gorilla gorilla. Next base: position 46,438,437 of record NC_073224.2, on the reverse strand, counting down.
TAGTGACAGTCTCAAATAGTAACCATTGCAGTCAGCTACAGGCGAGAGTTGAAAAGAGAGTGTGTGAGGAAGAAAGCTCTGTTAAGGAGGATGGGTGAGTGTCTGTGTGGTGGTGGTGTTTCGAGGTGGCATTCGTGTAATGGAGAGGTGAAAATGAAAGTGGAAACTACTTCCTGTCATTCCCATGGGAGTAGCAGAGGAGGTAGGTGGTGAGGAAGAGGCACCGGGCTGAAAGCCTGCAGGTGGCCCCCGGGATAGTTTGCTTGCTGTCCAGGGTGGCTTTGGATTGGGTGTCAGAAGAGGAATGAGACATTAACGAAATCCCTGGGGATGCCAACTTCCTGAAAGAGGTCCAGATGCACGTAGGATGGGCATACCCCAGGAAGGTCAGCCAGATTTCTTTGATTCAGGGAGAAAATCAGGGTCAGGGCTTAGGTAGGCTCCTGATGAATGAAATTCACTAACTAGTAACTACTAATGTTTGTTGAGTGCTTATTCACTGCCAGGCCCTGGGCTAAGCATTTTACATTTAACCCCTTCAACAACCCTATAAGAAAACATCTGGGAGGCCGTTATCTACCCGTTTCCTTAACCAATAAATGACACAGCCTGGGACTCTCCCCGCACCAGCCCACCCCTCCTCGCCGAACCCCACAGGTGGGTTTGGTGCCAGAATGTATCACTGTGCTGTCAGGTGGAGACTATTTGGTTCAATTCCTAAATTTTGGGGGTGAGGGGACAGCTAGTTTCCCTGCTTAGTTACCTGGTGTTTTGCCGCTAGCTACTATGTATCTCTGTGTATATGTCTACAAAACATAGAGCATTGTTGAAACTATGTTATTGTTTCATTGAAACTATGTTATTGTTTCATTGAAACTATGTTATTGTTTCATTGAAACTATGTTATTGTTTCCTTATACCACTGAGTAGAAGAAAATGGAGTTTCTGCTGGGGCCACTGTCTGTGGAGTTTGCACATTCTCGCTATGTCTGCAGGGGTTTTCTCTGGGTACTCGGTTTCCTCCCACATCCCACAGCTGTGCCCATTAGGTGACTTGGTGTGTCTAAATGGTCCCAGTGTGTGAATGTAACTGAGTGCCCTATTAAGTTTTTCTGTGATGGCATCAAATGCCTGTTGATGCTCATCAGTCCAAGGCAGGGGGCTCTGAATCTAGTCCCTTTTAAAGGCCTCATAAAGTGGCTTAGCCATCAACCCCAAATTTGGAATTCAAATTCAGCAAAAGCCAGACATTCCTAGGAATCCCTGCAATTGCCTCCCATTTTGGGGAGCCTTTGGGGCTACTGTTATCTGCTTTCAGTAGGGTCTTTAGGCTCCTTCAGCCTGAAGTCGAGGTTCCAGAGACTAGACCTTGAAATAGTACAGGCACCTGTGAAAATCTCCCCTACCAGGAGATGGCTTCGAGGGTACAGTTAATTTACAACCCAGCTGAGCCCCGGATGTTGCCAGCCCGTTCACAAGATGGAGCAACAATTCAAGACGAGTCATCAGAACAAGTCATGCCGGCCTGCACTGCCTCACCCCATGCCGCAACTTGCTTCCCCTTCTTAAACCTTTGCACTTTGCTTGGAAATTTGAAGTGGTTCCATTAAGGCAAGAGTCTAGACCGTCTTCCCCATTGCTAGCTTTGGTCTGTAATAAAGTCACTTTCTTTCTACCATACCTCTATCTTGCTAATTTGTTTTGCAAGTGGTGAGCAGCTGAACCTGTGTTTGGTAACGAGTGTGGGGGTGTGAGTATGAGTGGGTTCTGCACTGGGATGGCATCCTGTCCAGGGCTGGTTCCTGCCTTGCATCCTGAGCTGCTGGAATGGGCTCAGCTACCAGAGACCCTAAATTGGAACAAGTGGCGTGGAAAATGAATGAATGAATACAAATTAATAAAAATTTGTAAAGTCTATGATAATCATACAAATGCATGACAAAAAAAATGTAGTATGAAAGCGCTCAGTGAGCCCACCCTAATTGTAAATGTTTTGAACTGCATGGTGGCAGGACGTGCTCCTTATAATTTTTGCTTTGCAAACATTTTATTCCTTGGTTTAACCCACCACCACTACAACTGCCATCACTTGCTGATTCATCAAACTTGGGTAAATGATGATCTTACCTGTGCTTATTAATCTTGAAGTGTATGTGTATAGCTCTTGTTTATTTCAGTGTTTACTATTAGAAGTGTTTTGGTCTTTATTTAGATGTTTGATGTTTTTGTGACCAGAAATATGCAGTAGGAACTTACTTTTTGCTTATATCAATTAGCCTATTGTAAAATTAGTAGCATTATACATTGTTTTGTTTAAAGTTACAATTTCCAAGACCCTACCGGTGATGTTCAGTAAGGACTCACTGTACAATCTAGCTAAGAGCAGCACTAAGCTGGGTGCAGTGGCTCACGCCTGTAATCCTAGCACTTTGGGAGGCCACGGTGGGCGGATCTCCTGAGCTTAGGAGTTTGAGACCAACCTGGGCAACAACAACAATAAAAAACTAGCCTGGCATTGTGGTGCGTGCCTGTAATCCCAGCTACTCAGGAGGCTGAGGCAGGAGAATTGTTTGAGCCTGGGAAGTTGAGGCTGCAGCAAGCTGAGATCATGCCACTGCACTCCTGCTTGGGCAACAGAGCAAGACCCTGTCTCCAGGAAGAAAAAAAAAAAAAAAAGTAGCACCAAAATGAAAAATTATTAAACTGAATTTTCTAGTTCCCTGAGGATTAAATCCTTAATGCAGGAGGATTGTCTCAGATAGAATGTCCCTGAAAAGCAACTAATGGCAGGCCTTCTAAAACTTTCATTCAGTTTACAAGATCATTTGTGTTCAAATTTCAGTCGCCCATTTAGGAGATCAGCTTTTTGCTAATCAGATTCTTCATGAAGCAAAGAGGTCATCCGATGTAATACCAACATCTTTTGACAGGCGAGACATTAAATTATAAGCCAAGAAGTTAAAATTACCTTCCACTAAAGGGAAGACTACCAAATTCCTGAAAAGTTCCAGAAAGGAGTCTTGTTATTCTAAAGATGAAAGTATTTAAAAGTAAATTGTGAATAGAAATGGATAAAGCTAGAAGCAGTTCTGAAAAATAGTAAGGAACTTGAGAAAGTGTTGTTGAAATACTAGGGCTTAGGCTTGTGTTTTAAAGCATGAATGATTGCTTCTGGATCTCTTAGGTTGCAGGAAAAGTCCAGACCAAACTTTCTGGGTGACTTTTAGGTAACGAAATGGGGCACTCTGGGTGCAAGACTGCTTATTTCTGAAATCGTGGTTTATCAAGGCTGAAGTTTATTTCCCTTCCTGCTCTGTCTCCCAGTGGTCTGAAGAAAGGAGTTTGTGTGTGCGGCAGATTCTAAGCCAGGCTCTAAGTCTGAGTAACTGTACACTGGCATTAATGGGATTGGCCATGGCAGAGTGGAGGGGCAGGGGCCTGGGTCCAAAGACTTGGCTTTGAGCCTTGGCTCAGTTATTCACTTATTTGTTTACTCATTTATTTAGACAAAAATTGTACATATTTATGGTGTACAATGTGATGTCTAGCTATACATTGTGAGATGATTAAATCAAGGTAATTAACATACCCATCACCTTACCTGCTTATCATTTTATGGTGAGAACATTTAAGATCTACTCTTAGCACTTTTCAAGAATATAATACATTATTGTTAACTATAATCACCATGCTGTATAATAGATCCTCAGAATTTATTCATCCTGTCCAACATCTTTTAACCAACATCTTCCCCACTTCCCCCCCAGCCCCTGGCAACCACTTCTGTGAGTTTGACTTTTTTAGGTTTCACATATAAGTGAGATCATGCAGTATTTGCTTTTTTGCTCTGGCTCAGTTATTTCTGGCTCTGTGACCTCATCACATTTGTCATCTATAAAATGCCTACCTCCCCGTTCCACTTCCACCTACTTCACCAGGCTGTTGTGAAAACAAAATGAGATAATGTGTGAATTCTGGGGTTTGGCATGACTGTCACATGTTAGAAGTACTTGGTGGGGTTGGTGGGGGGGTGCTGCTTAAAATTTTGCTCTTATTTTGGCATCCACAATGAGACATACTTGAGAGGTTTAAATAAAGGCCATAAATGGGTTTAAATTTAGTGAACTCTTTGTTACTTGGAACATTTGGAATCATTTAATTTGCCGAATTTTAGGACCTAACTTTCCTATACCTTCCCTATTACTTAGAATATAGTCATGGCTGCCATGATGGAGAGATCTAGAATAGGAGAGGCTTAAACAACCTAGAAATGCATTTCTCTTTCCTGTAACAGTCTAGATCTAAGTAGTCTGGGGCACTTTGGGGCTTGGGGGTGGTACATGGATTTGGGGACTGAGAGGCCTCTGTCTTGTCCGTGTGGCTTTCACCTCTTCATCCACGAAGGCTGTTCCAATTCTGTTCAACAGGAAAGGGAGGGAAAGAAAGAGATGGCCACAGCCATGTCCCTTCACTCACACCCTTTTGAATGGAGCTATTCAGGTGTCCACACTTAGCTACAGTGTAGTGTTGGTGTCCAGAGGAAATTTTAATTGATGTGTAAGAAGAGAGACTGAATTCTGAAAAGGGGTAGTGAGGGGCGGTGGGTAACAAGCAGTGTCTGTCACAGATGCCTGTGATTATGTCACTAACTGCCCTTTAAGAAATGTACAGATGAGGCCTGGCACAGTGGCTTGTGCCTATAAACCCAGCTACTCAGGAGGCTGAGGTGGGAGGATCACTTGAGGCCAGGAAATCAAGATCAACCTGGGCAACATAGACCCTGTCTCCAAAAATACATAAATAAAGTGCATAGATGCATGGCAGACAGACAGGTTTATAGTATTCCATTATGATAATCAACTACAGGATGGCACTTGATTTCTTATATATATTTTTTGAGGCAAGGTCTCACTCTGTCACCCAGGCTGGAGTGCAGCGCAACCTCAGCCTCTTGGATTCAAGCAATTCTCCTGCCTCAGCCTCCTGAGTAGCTGGGATTACAGGCGAGCGCCACCACACCTGGCTAATTCTTTTATTTTTAGTAGAGATGGGTTTTGCCGTGTTGGCCAGGCTGGTCTTGAACTCCTGGCCCCAAGTGATCCACCTGCCTTGGCCTCCCGAAGTGATGGGGTAACAGATGTGTGCCACCATGCCCAGCTGATTTTAAGTTTTTATTTTAGTATTACTTTTAGAGAGGGGATCTGGCTATGTTGCCCAGGCTGGTCTCGAACTCCTGGCCTCAAGTGATCCTCCCATCTTGGCCTCCCAAAGTGTTAGGATTACAGGCATGAGCCACCATGCCTGGCCTATAGTATGATACTTGAAAGGGACAACAAGAATGGTGAACCTGTTGATTTAGAGGTTTATATACTGTTTGTGCTTTTCAGACTTTTTGAAGCCATTTATTATTCACAGAGCACCTGGTAGTCCCTTCTTGCTACATCCCAGGCACTGTGCTAGGGGCTGGTGAGTCAGAGATCATAGTCCCTGCTATCTGAGGGTCCACTCCACAGAAGAGACAGGCATATTATGCAATGGGTAGAGAACTGTCTGATGTATACTCTGATGGGAGACTGTGGGAACTCCTAGGAAAAGACCTGACCCCTTTGACAGGCAGGATGCATGTGTGTGGTGTATGTGTGCGTGTGTGTGTGTGTGTGTGTTGGATGCAGGATGGAGTAAGGTCACAGGGAGGAGGAAGCTTGATTGGGGTTATGTCTGTATCACCTTGAATAGTGATGGGTCTCCGGGAGTGTGAACTAACTGAATTGATGTTTAGATGCTGTTCTCTAGTGTCATGTTCATGGCTTAATGTTTTGTCTCTGTTTCTCAGAAACTCTCAGCGTAGGCATCGGGAACCTTCGTGCCAAGGAGCCATGCTGCCCCGATGGGAACTGGCACTTTACCTACTTGCCTCACTAGGCTTCCACTTCTATTCCTTCTATGAAGTTTACAAAGTCTCCAGAGGTAAGGCCCCAAGCTTTTCAGACCTCCTATCAAACAAGGAAACTCCTGTCAAAAAAAGGAGCAGAGGTGGAAGATTCAAGAAGATGATCCAATAGTGTCAAGATGATGTGGGCCTTGATTTGCTTCCCCCTGTCTTGGATAGTTTGAATCAGTGACCTGAGTCCATTGAGTTTTCTACCCTAATCCTAGGTCTTTTTAGGTGATGCTGTGGCTTGTCTTCTATAATTGTTGGGTTTGATTCAAAGGCTATTGAAGGCCGTGGAGGGGATTTGCATTCAGAATTCAAAGTAAGCTCTTAAATTTCTCTTTCATCATTACTCCTCTGAGACATATTAGACCTGGGCTCGTTTTGTCTCCGTGTTCTGTCATTTTTAGTGTTGCCTTTGTCTGAGTGTTGGAGATAAATCATCATCAGGTCACATTCCAGCCCAAAGGAAGGTGAATGGGGGCCCTCCTTTATTTTAGCGGCAGTTTGGCAAGGAGCACTAGTCACTCCTGCTCACACCCAGTTGGCCAGCACTGAGTCCCACGGGCACAGCTGGGAGGCTGGGAAATAGTCTTTAGCTTGGTGGCTATGTGCTACCTAAAACTACTTTTTTTCTTTTTTTTTTTTTTTTTTTTTTTTTTGAGACCTAGTTTTGCTCTTGTCGTCCAGGCTAGAGTGCAATGGCACCATCTCGGCTCACTGCAACCTCTGCCTTCTGGATTCAACAATTGTCCTACCTCAGCCTCCTGAGTAGCTGAGATTTCAGACGCCCACCACCACGCCTGGCTAATTTTTGTATTTTTAGTAGAGACGTGGTTTCACCATGTTGGCCAGGCTGATCTCAAACTCCTGACCTCAGGTGATCCTCCTGCCTCAGCCTCCCAAAGTGCTGGGATTACAGGCGTGAGCCACTGCACCCTGTAGCTGGGACTACAGGAGTGTACCACCATGCCTGGCTTTAAAACTACTTTTAAAAAATAAAGTATATTGAAAATAGGAGGTGTCTATTCTTACACCAATACCATAATGTCTTGATTACCGTAGCTTTACACTAAGTCTTGAAGTTGGATAGAAGTCTTCTAACTGTTATTTGTGTTGTCTATTCTGGGTCTTTTGCCTGTCTGTATAAACTTTAGAGTCAATTTGTTGATATCTACAAAATAACTTTAGCCATAAAATAAAGATGTTTATAGCAGCTTTATTCATAATTGCTAAAAATTGGAAGCAATCAAGATGTCCTTAAGCAGGCAAATGGATTAATAAACTGTGGTACATTCGGACAATGGAATTTGCCAGGATTTTCACTGTGGTTGCATTGAATCTATAGATTCAGTTGGGAAGAACTGACCTCTTGACAATATTGAGTCTTCCTATCCGTGAATATGGACTATTTCTCCATTTATTTAGTTCTTTGATTTCTTTCATGAGAGTTTTATTGTTTTCCTGATATAGATCTTATACATATTTTGTTAGAGTTATAGCTCAGTATTTCATTTTTTGGGTGACAATGTAAATGATATTGTTTTAAATTTCAAATTCTACTTATTTCATTGCTGATATATAGGAAAGCAATTGATTTTGGTATAGAATCTTGTTATTATAGCTTATTAATTCCAGGAGTTTTTCTGTCAGTTCTTTCAGATTTTCTACATAGGTAATCATGGCATCTGCAAAGATGATTTTATTTCTTCCTTCTCAATCTTATATACCTTTTCTTTTTTGTTGTTGTTGTATTGCATTAATTAGGGTTTCCAGTACAATGTTGAAAAAGAGATGAGAGGGCATATCCTTGCCTTATTCCTAATTTAACTGGGGAAACTTCTAGTTTCTCACCATTAAGTATGACATTAGCTGTGGGTTTTTTGTGGATGCTTTTTATCTAGTTAAGGAAGTTCCCCTCTATTCCTGGTTTTCTGAGAGCTTTTGTTATGAATGACTGTATTAGTTAGGGTTCTCCAGGGAAATAGAATCAATAGGCTACATATAGATATAAAGGGAGATTTATTACAAGGAATTGGCCCACACAATTATAGAGGCTGAGAATTTCCATGATCTTCTGTCTGCACCTGTGAAAGCCAGTGGTGCAATTCAGTTCAAGTCCAAAGGCCTGAGAACTGGAGTAGCCTATGATGTAAATCCCAATCTGAGGGCAGGAGAGGATGAGCCGAGATGGTCTAGCTCAAGCAGTAGCCAGAAATAAGAGTGAATTCTTCCTTCCTCCTCCTTTTGTTCTATTTAGACCCCCAATGGATTGGATGGTGCCCACCTGCATTAAAGAGGGCAATCTACTGTATCTGATTCAAATGCCTATCTTGTCAAGAAACACCCTCACAGACACCTAGAAATAGTGTTTAATCTGGGCACTCTTTGGCCTGGTCAAGTTGACACATAGCACTAACCAACACAATGGATGTTGGATTTTGTCAAGTGTTCTTTCTGCATCTCTTGATCAGTTTATTCTTCTTTAGCCTGGTGATGTGTTGGATTACATGATTTTTGTGCTCTGTGAGATTTTGACTTTAATATACCTGGACTGGACTCAGCTGGCATTTCTCCTGTTTCATGTATTGTCAGCTAGGGCTGCAGTCATCTGGTGGCTCGATTGGGCTCACTCATCCAGGGTGGCTCTCTCACGTGGCTGGCAGTTGGTGCTGGCTTTCAGCTGAGAGCTCAGCTGGGGACTGTCAAGTGGAGTACTATGGTCCTCTCTAAATGGTTTCATGTGGCTTACATTTCTTACATTTATAACAGGGCAGCTGGGTTCCAGCTGTTGCACGTGCAACCTGGGAAGTTATACAGGTCACTTCTGCCTCATTTATTGGTCAAAGCAAATCACAGGGCCAGTCCAGATTGAAGGGAAGGAAAGACTGCACCTTTTTACAGGTGGAGCAGCATGTAGAGGAAGAGTCTGATGGAGCCACCTCTGGAGTTTCTCTCTTCTATAATGGGTGTTATACTTCTTTACTCACATGAGGACACTGAGGCTCAAAAGTATTACTTGTCCAAGGTCATATATTTAATAATAGAAATAATAGAGCTGAAGCTTAAACCTAAGACTTTACAACTCTACTTCTTGTGTTGTGATAGCTTCTGGGAACGGGGCGAGGGGTTCCTTTGTGGATAGTACAAAACTTTTCTGCACCTTAACCTGTCCAGATGCTGTCATGCTGTGCGTCATGCTGACCACCTCCTAGCCTGAACTTCTTTAATCCTTAATGCCTTTCCTTTTATTGTCAGTGCTGAAGTGTTTCTCAGGCCATTCCCAAGAAATATCTTCCTCAAATGCTTTTTCCAGTTTAGCTCACAGAGCCAGATCCCCATGCCATGCCTAAGTATGTTCAACTGATGCAATGTTGAGCCTTCTTGGTTCCTCATCTCACTTTCTAATTCAGGAAAAAGTGCTACTTACCCACATTGTAGAAGTAGGTCACTGGAAAAATCGTCTTTACTCTGAACTTTTTTAGGGCATTCGTGTCTGGAGCAAACGTGCTGCCTAGGATAGACTAGAGGCTCCAAGTGTATTTGTTCAGTGAAATGTCTCTGGTGGGCATCTGCATGGCTACTCTCCTTGGGCACAGAGCAGGCATCTCATTCACTGCTGTCTCTATCAGCAGTAGTGGGGTTGTCACGTGGTTGGGGACAGAAGACTGATTTTAACAGCCTTAGTCAAATGGAATCTCTCAGCAAATCCACAGCAGGGACTCAACAGAATACCCCTTCTTCCCCCGGACTCTACCGAATTAGAATATCTTGAAGTCATATGGAAATATTGGGGTGGTGATAGTGATCCGCTATGCTGGCTGACCTCGCCCCTGGTGCTCTGCAGTACTGTGGCTAATCCACACTTGTTGCATTAGGTTGGTGCCTTATGGTTTAGTAGACATAAAACTTTTTGTCTCTGTTTACTTTTTTTTTTTTTTAATAAGAGATGGAGTCTTGCTCTGTCACCCAGGCTGGGGTGCAGTGGCGCAATCTCGGCTCACTGCAACCTCTGCCTCCCAGGTTCAAGCAATTCTTCTGTCTTAGCCTCCTGAGTAGCTGGGACTACAGGTGCATGCCACCATGCCTGGCTAATTTTTGTATTTTTAGTACAGACAGGGTTTTACCATGTTAGCCAAGCTGGTCTCGAATTCCTGACCTGGGGTAATCCACTCCCTTCAGCCTCTCAAAGTGCTGGGATTATAGGCATGAGCCACAACCCCCGGCCCCTCTCTGTTTACATTTAATGTGAAAATGCAATGTACCCTGCATCAGAAGGCTTGTGTGATAGGCCTTGAACGAATTGATGCCTCTGCCTGAAAGGATGCTGTATATTTTTCTGGCCATGTCAATTTAATGCAATATTCAGAATAAAAACTATTGAATTCCCATCATTGAAAATCCTGGTGATAGAAGGAAGTCACCTGTTTTTTTTTTTTTTTTTTTTTTAAAAAAAGCACCTGGGAGGGGAAGTCTTTGACTACTTCAGTTTACCACCTATTCGTTCTTAATTAAATGTTTTATTTCTTCTTGTACCCATTTTGACATTTTATAGCTTTCTAGGAAATCTATATACTTCATGTAGGTTTTCAGTTTGATTAGTATATTGTGGTTCTTAACTCTTACTTAAAAATTTTTTGGTGTTTCATTATTTTATATTTTATCTGCTTCATCTTCACTCCCTTCATTTCCTCTTTCCACTTCTCCCTCCCTTCTATTTTTTCTTTCTTTGATCAACGGCGCCAGAGATCTTATTAATCTTTTCAGCATTTGGCTTTATTTTCTCAGTTGTTTCTTTTTGTTTTCTAACTCATTGATTTTTGCCCTTATCTCATTATTTCCTTCCTTATTGTTTCTTTAGGTTTGGTCTGTTCCTTTTTATTTCAGTGTCATGAGTTGAATGCTTAGCTCATTTACTTTGTAAAGAATGTGTTTGGATTGTTGATTGTTTTTCTCAGAAAGATTTCTAGAAGAGGAGTTATAGAGTAAAACCACACAACCATTTTTCAGGTGCTTAATAGATGTACCCAGGCTGCTCTCAGGAAGGCTGTGCCAATTAACGCTTCCAAAGGAGGAGATCCATTTTTCTGTACTACTCTCAGCAAGTTGAGTGCTCTTCAATCCATCTCAAGTGTATTTTAGTATATGATGTGATATTTTTTCACAAATAGATAACTACACATTATGTCTTTTTTTTTTTTTTTGAGACAGAATCTTGCTTTGTTACCCAGGCTGGAGTGCAGTGGCACGATCTCTGCTCACTGTAACCTCTGCCTCCTGGATTCAAGCAATTCTCATGCCTCTGCTTCCCGAGTAGCTGGGATTACAGGTGTGTACCACCACACCCTGCTAATTTTTGTATTTTTAGTAAAGACAGGGTTTCGCCATGTTAGTCAGGCTGGTCTCAAACTCCTTGGCCACCCAAAGTGCTGGGATTACTGGTGATTATGATAATTATGATGCAATCTTGATCATGTACTGAATTCTTTTGTTAAAATTTAAAATTTATTTTTATTTTTTATTTTATAAAAAGACGAGATCTCTCTATGTTGCTCAGACTGGTCTCAAACTCCTGGACTCAAGCGAGCTTCCTGCCTCGGCCTCCCAAAGTGCTGAGATTACATACATGAACAAGGGTGCCTAGCCTCACATATTAAATTCTTATATTCTGTTTAATTGATTTCTCAATCAATTCTTACATCAATACTGTGCCGTTTTAATTATTTTTGATTTACAAAATGCCTAAGTATCTGGAGTAAGTTATTAGTTATTGGTTCTTCGTTTTCAGATCTTTCTTAGGCTATTCTTACTGGCTTATTCTTCTAGATATATATTTGAAATTGGCTACTTTCAAAAAATCATTAGGGTTTTAATTAGAATTGTAATAAACGTATACATTAATTTATAAATAATTGATATTTTTATAATGTGTCTTTCTATCCAATAATATATTTTTTCTTTGCTTATTCAAAATCTTTCATCACTTCCCTTAATGTTTGTGGTTGTCTTCATAATAGATTCTGCTAAAACTTAAGATTATTTCTGAGTCTTTTCCTTTCTCCTTTTGTGATTGGGATATTTTACAAATTTTCTAGCTGATTATTTCTGATCTACACTAAAGGTATTTATTTTGGTTTATGTATTTTATATTTCAGCAATTTATTGAATTCTCTTATGTTCCATTGGCTTGCTTTTCCTTGTTCTTCTATTTAGATAATACCATCCACAGATAATAATAGTAGTTTTGCTTCATTTGTTTTTGCTTTGCTAGGACATCTAGAACAATACAATAGTTGAATGTTAACCTGTTTTAATTCTGACTTTAATGGAAATCTCTGTATAGTGAAAGGTTGAACAAGCTTTACTTACTTGTTTTTAAAAACTCATGTTAAGGAATCCTAGCCCCTTTAAATTGGCAATAAGTGTTGAATTTTATTTGTTTTTAAAGTACCTATTCCTTTTTTGACCTATTGATACTATATTTTAAAGTCATCAGTTTTCCAAAGGCAAACCATACGGATTCATTCCTATTACAAACCTACCATGGCCATGGTATTTTTAAACATACTGCTTTTTTTCCCTAGGGTTAAAAAATATATGGATTTCTAAGTGAGAGTTGTTGGCCTGTAATTTTGTTTTGTCTCATCCCCAAATTTCAATCTTGATATTCTGTTAGCTTTATAAAACAACTGGAGAGGATTCCATTTTAAAAAATATTATGGAACTGTTAAAGTAGTATATGAAATGTCTGCATCAGTGTCTGATGTTATTCACTTCTAAGTTTGTCTAGGCATGAAGTCTCTTTGGGAGTAGATTCATTGAAAACTTTTCAGTACCTTTCAGGGTTATTGGTATGTTTTCATTCTTAAGTCAGTTTGAGCAATTCATATTTTTCTATTTCATTATTATTATTTTTGAGACAGTGTCTCATTCTGTTGCTCAGGCTGGAGTGTAGTGGCTCAGTCCTAGCTCGCTGCAAACTCAAGTGCTTGGGCTCAAGTGATCCTCCAACCTCAGCCTCCTAAGTAGCTAGGACTACAGGCACACAGTACCACACTTGCACACTTGCTTGGCTATTTTTTTTTTTTTTTGGAGACAGGGTCTTGCTATGTTGCCCAGGCTGGTCTTAAACCCCTGGCCTCAAGCCAAATCCCAAAGTCCTGGGATTATGGCATGAGCCACTATGCCTGGCCTGTGAAAATTATTTTCTAATGAAAAGCAGCTACCCTAGAACCTTCTGATTTTGCAGAGCCCAGGCACATCTTCTTTTATGAAGCAGCTATGTTCCTGAAAAGTTGCATATTAATGATGTTTTTATAAATGAAATTGTGCTTCCCGTTGATTTGCGTTTTCATGTCACAGGCTTTTTTTTTCATTTTTTTAATATTCAGTGATATATCTGTAGTTAATGTTTCTTTAAATAAACTCTAGCACCGGGAAGCCCTCATATTTAAAAAGCTTTTGCTTTTTATGGTGCGAAGTATTTATTTGAATCACTACTCCCTATTTCTTTGTTTTTATATAGTTGTTCTTAAAGTGGGATACAGCTAGTATAGCGGAACACATTCACCTTCTACCTTTTGTTTATTTCTTTATAAACCTGTGGCCTTCATTATTACTAAGCTCAATTTGTGAAGAAAGGATACAGAAGCTCATTTATAGATTAGTTCTTTCTTTTACATTCTTCATGCAACATGCTAACCTCTTATGGGTCATGGGCTTTGTTAGGAAGTAATTTTTCCCACTGACTTCTGTGATTAGAGGAACGTGGTTGCAAGATGATCAGTAACTCTGGAGAACCCAGTCCAGGGTGGGAAAACAAAGGCCACTGGTCCTGTCCTTGAACAGGTGTCCTTGCTCTTGGAACCAGGTGAGCTGACTGAGTATGTCTGGGGCCACCAGGGGCCCTTCAGTTTACAAGGCTTTGTGAAAAGACCCAATTGAACTTCTCCTGTAGGAGCTGGGAACTGAACAGCCTGTCTTGAAGCATTAACAGTGAGTGTTGTAGAACAGCCAAGGCTCCAAACATTCTGTTTGGTGATGCTTCACATTATATTTGGCTGTGGTTTCCATTGTTATCTATGGCCAGGGTCTTAGGAAACAGTTGAATCACTGTCTTCCAATTGGAATGGATCCCAAGTCTTGTAGCCTATCCCTTCCTCCTTGCACTGGCATTTTCCTCCGGGGTTAACACTGGTCCTTCAGGTAGGTGTTGGGGGTTCAGGAGCACTACCTCAAAACATGGCACCTTGGCATTTGAGAAAACAGCAGAAGCAGGAAAGTTACTCCCAACCTTTCTCCCCTGAAGCAGGTCATAAAACTCTCATGTGAGAGGTGCCTTCTCTATACACAAAAGAAGGGAACATCCTTATCTCAGAAGATGAAGGATCACACAGAAGAAATAGGTCTTGCTAAGTTCCCGTCAGTTTATTACCATTAGAACATACTCACTTTATCCAAATCTATTTCTCCACGACTGTCCAATCTTCATCAAACCTAGCATTAAAATATACAAATTTGGCTGGGTACGGTGGCTCACGCCTATAATCCCAGCGCTTTGGGAGGCCGAGGCGGGTGGATAATGAGGTCAGGAGATTAAGACCATCCTGGCTAACACGATGAAACCCCGTCTCTACTAAAAATACAAAAATTAGCCGGGTGTGGTGGTGGGCGCCTGTAGTCCCAGCTACTTGGGAGGCTGAGGCAGGAGAATGGCGTGAACCTGGGAGGTGGAGCTTGCAGTGAGCCGAGTTCGCACCACTGCACTCCAGCCTGGGCGACAGAGTGAGACTCCATCTCAAAAAATAAAATAAAATAAAATTTAGCCATTTCTTAGTCGTCATTTCCTTACTAAGGCTCCTGTATCATGTGAAACTTACATTAAATACATTTGTATGCTCTTCTCTTGTTAATGTGCCTTTTGTTATAGGGGCCTCAGTCATGAACCTAAGAAAGTTGGAGGAAAAATATTTTTTTATCCTTACATAGGAGAGTGTTGGCTTCCAGGTAATCTGCTTTCTTAAGACTTCTAATAAGCCTCCCACAATGACATGGGGCAGAGCCTAGGCTAGAGGGCATTTGTGGGCAAGCCCTAGTGTTAGACTCCACAGCTCCTCATTCCTTATGTTTCTCAGCTGGTACTCCATGTCAGACCCCTGAACATGCACAGAGCTTATGGCTTACTCTTGGCTTGAGAGTTTCCATTTCAGTCCAGGCTGCTTCTACTTCTCCCAGAAGCTCTAAAGTTTTCCATGCAAATTACGCACCTGGTGGTCTGCCCCTGCAGACTCAGAATTTCTCAGGTGAGTGGCAGATGAGCAGCCCCATTTGGGAGTTTTGAAGCACATTTACGCAGTGTCTCCTTTTACATCCTTTGACATATCTGATTTGCTTTTCCTTGGGTTATTTCTAAATCACTTTTTTATTCCTCAAGTGGAAATTGGAAGAGGAAAGAAGGAGCCCCTAGGCCTCCAGAGTGTCATGAAAAGCCACCCCATTTCTGTAGGATAATCTGCAGAAGAATATTTGAGAGTTGCTTAGCGCTAAATTCTCCTATCATTAGAAGCCCGTCTTTTCTGTGCCCCCTTCCCATTCTCAATGACTACCACAGTCTATTGTACTCATGGCTTCCTGGAGAAATAATCAGTAGGAGCTGATTGGAGTTTTGCCAATGCATAGAAACAGCGGGGCACGTGCCCCATGACTGGGTGTGCTGCTCCCTGGCAGTGGCTTGTGTCAGACTAGGGTGTGTGTGTGTATGTGTTTTCTTCTGATTATTGCCCTCTTACTGCACACAGCCCAGAATTAATTTCCCATCAAAATGCTGAGAGTGAAAAGGGGTAGGTTAGTTAGAGGTTTTAAGTAAATGGTTTACCACCACAGCTCATTGGCAGCGATTAAAATGCAAATCCTCTCACTCGGTAGGTAGGATGGAGCTTTGATGTATCCTTTTGTGGAAGGGAAGAATCAACAGCTGACATGGTAATCAGGACTCATCAGCAGAAATTGCTTCATTTCTATGCTCTCAGGCAGTTTTGTGGAGCACTGAATTTGGGGAAATAGAACCAGGGCACTGGAAGAAAGAGCAGGTTCTGCCAGACAGTCCTGTGTGATGGGGAGAGAATTCCCAGGCACAGAAGGCTTCTTTTCTGTTTGTTGCAGCCTCTTGCTTGACTGTATTTGACTTAGGATAAAAACTCCAGTTCTGCTCAAAGAATGAAGGTCTGAGGTCCCTCCCTAAGAATAAAACTGCCTGTGCCAAAATTATAAATATAACTGCCTTTGTAGGGCTAACAAATTAGTCATAAAATTAGAAATTATGGCTTAGGAGTTATGTAGCTAGAGGCCACAAGATTCTAAACCATCCCAATTGCTCCTAGGGATAACATCACTGTTGTAAAACCTAAGATTGGTGCTTGAGATATTTTGCAGACTTTGTACTGGAGAGATCAGCTGGTGCCACCCAGATCGATGAACTGGCTCATTTGATCTTGCGGCTCCCACTCAGGAACCAACTCAGCACAGCAGGACAGCTTTGACTCCCTGTGATTTCATCTCCGACCTGACCAATCAGCCCTGGCCCTCTACCTGCCAAATTATCCTTAAAAAACCCCAGTCTCACAAGGTCAGGAGTTCGAGACCAGCCTGACCAACATGGGGTTTTAGTAGAAACCCCGTCTCTACTAAAAATACAAAAATTAGCTGGGCATAGTGGTGCACACCTGTAATCCCAGCCACTTGAGAGTCTGAGGCAGAAGAATCACTTGCACCCAGGAGGTGGAGGTTGTAGTGAGCCAAGATCGCACCACTGTACTCCAACCTAGGCGACAGAGCGAGACTTCTGGGAAAAAACAAAAAAAAACCCAGTCTCCGAATTTTCGGGAGACTGATTTTGGTAATAATAAAACTCCCATCTGACATTTAGGCAGCTCTGTGTGAATTAAATTTCTCTATTGCAATTCCTCTGTCTTGGTAAATCTGCTGTATCTGGGCAGTGGGCCGAATGAACCCAAAGGGCAGTTACCAGAAGATATAATCAGAAATTCTGAGGGTTACTACAGCTTGTGGAAAGATGTCCTGCCACAGGTTCTCCTGTATCAACTACATTCTGCAGCTGGGATTTTCAGCTAACTTAAGACAATTTGAAAACAGTGAGTTCCGAACAGGTCATGAATGGATTTAAGTTACAATTTAAAATTTATGTCAGGGAGCATTTGTGTCAAGAAATGAGACAAAGGTGATTTATATGAATTCTCCAAAACATGAGGAAAGGTTGTTTTTGTGGGTTTTTTTGTTTTGTTTTGTTTTGTTTTGATATGAAGTTTCGCTCTTGTTGCCCAGGCTGGAGTGCAATGGTATGATCTAGGCTCACCACAACTTCTGCCTCCTGGGTTCAAGCGATTCTCCTGCCTCAGCCTCCCGAGTAGCTGGGATTACAGGCGCCTGCCATCACGCCCAGCTAATTTTGTATTTTTAGTAGAGAATGGAGTTTTTCCATGTTGGCCACGCTGGTCTTGAACTCCTGACCTCAGGTGATCTGCCCGCCTTGGCCTCCCAAAGTGCTGGGATTACAGGAGTGAGCTACCGCGCCTGGCCGAGGACAGATTTTTGGTCTAGAGCTATGCTGTCCAATATTGTACTCGTGGGCCACATCTGGATAGGGAGCATTTGAAATGTGGCCAGGCCAAATTGAGGTGTGCTATAGAGATGACATGTAAATAGGATTATAAAGAATTAGAAAAAGGGAATGTAAAATAACTCATATAACTGTTTAATATTGATTTTATATTGAAATACAATTTTGGATATATTGGAATAAATAATTAACTTCACTTTTTTTTTTTTTTTTTTAACTTTGTGGCTATTAGAAACTTTAAAATTTTAAGTGTGGTTCGTGTTCTATTTCTGTTGGACAGCACTAGGCAAGATTTCATTATAATTCTCTTGTCTGCTATGGGGTTCCTTTCTCCCACTAGAGGGAGATATGTTCCAGCCTCAGGAAATCTGAGGCTAGCGTGTAAATGCCACTGCTTTTGAATGAACTCTTAAAGAAGCACCAAAAAAAAGAGCTTAAGTTTTTGCTTTGTTTTAATCCCGTGTAACTCTGATGTTTCTAAAGGTTGCAGTTTGTGTGAAAGTGAAGCCAAAACAGAAGCGGGAAGAGGCAGAAAGTTTTTCTACCCTCTTTGCCTTAATGAATTCAGAGGTTTCTGTTACTTCTTTGTTGGATCACAGTAACTTGTCATTTGTTTGCCAATTGTTCCTTTGGACTTGAGTCTGTGTGTCTGTGTACAGTGCAACACGCAAATAGGTGCGTGCACGCACACACAATGGTCTTGCGTGCAGCTGTCACAGAGAGGACCAGTGCCCTACTGCAATCACACACCTCCATGGCACACCCAGATCACTTGGATTGCACTGTGGCTGGGGCTCCTGGAGGTGTGCGGTGTGTACCCTGGGCCGGTGTGCAAGCCCCTCTCTTTTCTGTTGTTCCTAAATGTTGCCTGTGGTCTGATGCTTGGCTTGCTGTTTGCATCTAGTGTGTGTGAATCTGCCCCTTGATCCTACTCTGAAACCAGCATTATTTCATGATTATATTTTAGTGACAGCACTCTCTCCTGGGTTTCCTTCTGGAGAGCTCCTTTTTGGTTTCTTGAGGTTTTTATACTTTTGTTGATCTGATATGCATTAATATTTCCCCGTTCTTGTCTATGTACTCTTTGTCCTTTTTTGGGGGGGAATCTCAGCCATTCTGGTGGTTTTGTCCCACCCTTATACTGAGAACTTGTAAGTCTTTATCTCCAGCTTAGAGCATTCCTTTGAGCTCCACCCGCATCCATGCAGTTGCCTACAGGACATCGCACAGACCTCAGCATCGGCTCCCACAGCATTCCTTCCTGCATCATGGCACTGATCAGCACTATCATAGTTTCTTATTCTGTGTTTGTCTATCTTCCCCAGTATACAGTAAGCCCCAGGAAGACAAAAGCCACGCCAGTCTGGTTCCATTTCATTGCTAGTATCTTGTACTGTGTCTGGTTACTGTACATCCTCAAGAAGTGTTTGCAGATTTTATTTTATCTTTTGTTTCAAATCAACTGTATTGTTTACTTACAAACATGCTCATTACCATTATATGACTATTTTATTATATTTTGTTAGCATTATATCATACCGGATCCAATCACCATAGTTTTGTGGCATAGTCTGTGTCAAAATTTTTTTTTTTTTCTTTTCTTTTTTGAGATGGAGTCTTGCTCTTGTTGCCCAAGCTGGAGTGCAATGGCATAATCTTGGCTCACTGCAACCTCTGCCTTCCAGTTGCAGCAATTCTCCTGCCTCATTCTCCTGACCATGCCACCACACCTGGCTAATTTTTGTATTTTTAGTAGAGATGGGGTTTCACCACATTGATCAGGCTGGTCTCAAACTCCTGAACTTGTAATCTGCCCGTCTTGGCCTCCCAAAGTGTTGGGATTACAGGCGTGAGCCACCATGCCCGGCCCAAAATTTCTAACAGCGTGTGCACATGGGCCATTTGCAGTAACCCTTCCCATGTTTTCCTGTGTTGGAAACTCTTCTCCCTTGCTCTCTCCTTTTGTGACCCTTATTTCAAGCCAAGTTTCCATCAGTGGCTCTACATATTTCCAGGAACGTAGGTCACAGAACACTGGAAAGCAAGGTCAAGGAGTGTGGTATGTTTCCGTGCCTGCAGCTTAGTCCACTGGCTGCTTTTCCAGGACATAGTCCAATTCTTTCAGTGCTTCAGCTCTTCAGCCAGCCCAGTTTTGTTTAGATTTGTGACTAACGAAGACTTTTTTTTTTTTTTTGGTCAGAACACGAAGAGGAGCTGGACCAGGAATTTGAGCTGGAGACTGACACTTTATTTGGAGGATTAAAGAAGGTACAAAGTGGATGAATAATAAATCTCAGTTTTCAAACCTGATTTCAATATTTCACATCACATTTGTATTTGGAGTCGATCCAGGTATCGGATTCAGCAGCAATCTGGAATGAAGCACCCTTTCTGCCGTAAAGGTGTGAGTGTGCTGTGTTGGGGAAGGCGTTCCCAGGGTCTCTATGTTCTTGTCCCCTGTTCTCTTCTGAAGATACCAGAAATGTGACTAACCTTATCAGTTAGGACAGTTTTCACTTTTGTAAAGCTCAGAAACTTCCTACTTGACCTCGCCAGATCCATCAGAATCACATGCGGCCCCTGGACGCTCCTATACCAACTGCCGGCAGCTGCAGGAACATCTTCCTTCCGGCCTCTGAGTGTCCCTGGCTGTCCATGCTGCTGCAGAGCATGCTGGGAATTCACATCCCTCGTCCCTCTGGTAGGGCGGTGCCAGGCGGCTGGCTCGCTTGTCTTCAGCAGCAGCTCATTTTGTCTACTTTGGTAGCAGGCAGAGTGGCCACTGTTCTTTCACATACCCATGTCTTTCTAGATGTGACCAGTAGCACTTCTGTGCTAGAGTATATATTCTGGGTAGGTACCAGACCCTTCTCTTCCAGTTGAGAGATGCCTGACTACTTTTTTTCTCCCACCAGAACCCCTGTCCCTTTTAGGCTGGGGTTCTTCTCATTCTTCTCCATTCAGTTTCTCAGGACCCCATTTCAGCTACGACTTGGACTGTAGGGGGTCCAGGGCCCAGGTCATGGAGGGGGCTTCAGGTCAAGGCTAATTATGGGCTGTATATTTGTTTTCTAAGTATTTTTATATGTTTTTAAAATGTTATCAGAGCGTTCTGTTTTGTTTTGTTTTCTATTTTTACTTTATGTAATATACCAAATAGATTACAGATTCAATCAGCCTTTTGTGGGCTGGCTTGGGACATAAAAGACACCTTGCATTCCAGGTTCTGAACACTCTGCTTGCAAATGAACTTTTGCAAGACAGTTCATTTCCAAGTTGGGTACTGCCTGTACTAATATTTTTCTATTGAAAGTTGCAGATCTTGCTTGAATTGTAACAAATGTAGCTCAATTTCCATTTTGATTTGCTAGGGTAGCCTGTTCCTTTCTCCCAGCTCTGTGCAGAGCCATATGTAAGATACAAGGCCATGTTTGTCTGGAACTGAGAAGAGCATCCTGCCCTGCATGGGGTGCCATTCTTGGCTTTTGTCGCTCTACCCACCAGATGCTTCCATGAAAACTTAGATGTAAATTGAATTTTCATCCATGGCATCCATTTCTAGATGTTTCTTATTTAAATAAGCCCTTTTTAGGATTGTTAATAAGAATGTAATGTGGGTAGTATTGTGCCCACTTCAGAGATGAGGAAATCTGGGAAGCTTTGTCACAAAGTGGAATTTAAGATGAAATAGGAGGTAGCCTTTCTGAGTGTCTCGGATCTACTCTTTATGAATGTAACACTAGCGGATGTCTTACAGCAGAAAAAAAGATGATTTTTTTTTCCTTTTAGAGTTAAAATTCAAGCATTTTAGATAATATTGGAAATATAGAATTATTTGCCAGGGCAAAAATAAGCAGACACATTTGAAAGACTTTTAGCTGCAGAGGAACAATGGTGAGGCAGCGTGAGAAAGTGAACACAGGGTCAGGCCCCAACAAGTTTTGGAGCTGCCACAGATTTCATTATCAAGGGCAGGCTCAGCCCAGCCATGCGTTGCTACTTCTAGACAAAGCGGCTTTGTCTTCACTGACTTCCCGGCTCCTGTCACTTCACTGGGTCAAGCCCAGCTGCTTGACTCCCTGCAGAGGCTCCAGAGTCCTGCAGAGATGACCCCTTCTCAGTGCTCTTCATAACAGGTCTGGGGTCGGGAGTGTTGTTGCTCAGGCCAATTCTGCCTTCACAGAAGAGTCCACGTGGCACAGACACACACACTCTGGGAGCTCCAAGGATTCCGTCTTTTGCCATCCTGACAAATCTGTCCATCCCTCTGTCTGACTATCCATTCATCTACCAGTGTTCTGAGCACCTCTCATCTTCTCATCTCTCTACTTCTCATCACCTTGCATGTGGGGTGGGTGGTTTGGAGCCCTATAATTTATGGAGGAAATGGGTCCTGGTGAATATCCGGCAGAGGAAGGACATTGATATGGGTCCCTAGGATCAAGATACTCCTTGCTGAATATTTCTTTTCTCAGAGGCTATAGGAAGTGGCAAGCACATGCTATTTTGGTCCAAATTCTAATCAAAAGAAGATATTAGGTGTGACTAGAAATCATGACCTTTAGAAGAAAGCTTATGTTTTCTGACCAGCCTATCCCTTGAATGTTAGTCTGCAGCTGGGTTGGTAAACCTCAGTACTGCGGACAGTTTTTTTTTTTTTTTTTTTTTTTGGAGACAGAGTCTCCCTCCGTTGCCCAGGCTGGAGTGCAGTGGCGTGATCTTGGCTCACTGCAACCTCTGCCTCCTGGGTTCAAGTGATCCTCCCGCCTCAGCTTCCTGAGTAGCTAGGATTACAGGCACCTGCAACCACATCCAGCTAATTTTTTTTATTTTTAGTAGAGATGGGGTTTTGCCATATTAGCCATGCTGGTCTCCAACTCCCGACCTCAGGTGATCCACCTGCATTGGCCTCCCAAAATACTGGGATTACAGGTGTGGGCCACCATGCCTGGCTGACATTTTATTTTGTTGAGATAGGGTCTCGCTCTGTAACCCAGGCTGGAGTGCAGTGGCACAATCTTGGCTCACTGCAACCTCCATCTCTCAGGTTCAAACAATTCTCTTGCCTCAGTCTCTTGAGTAGCTGGGATTATAGGCACACACCACCATGCCTGGCCAATTTTTGTATTTTTAATAGAGATGGGGTTTCACCACGTTGGCTAGGCTGGTCTCAAACTCCTGACCTCAAGTGATCCACCTGCCTCAGCCTCTCAAAGTGCTGGCATTAGAATCATGAGCCACCATGCCTGGCCACATTTTATTAAAAAAAAATTTTTTTTGAAGAGATGTGATCCTGCTCTGTCACCCAGGCTGGAGTACAGTGGTTGTAATAATAGCTCACTGGAGACTTGAACTCCTGGGCTCAAACAATCCTTCTGCCTCAGCCTCTTGAGTAGCTGGGACTACAGACATGCACCACCATACCTGGCTGATTTTTAATATTTTGTAGAGATGGGGTCTCACTATATTACCCAGGCTGGTCTTGAACTCCTAGCCTCAGCCTTCCAAAGCACTGGGGTTACAGGTGTGAGCTATGCTGCCTGGCCACTACTGACATTCTAGATTAGATGGCTGTTGTGGTGAGCTGCTCTGGACGTTGTACAATGCTTAGCAGAGTCCCTGGACTGTACCTAGTAGATGCTAGCAGCATTTCCTGCCCTAAGCCTTAACAATTTTAAAAAGTGGGCTGGGTGTGGTGGCTCACTCCTGTAATCCCAGCACTTTGGAAGGCTAAGACCAGCGATCATTGAGGTCAGGAGTAGCCTGGCCAACATGATGAAACCCCATGTCTGCTAAAAATACAAAAATTACAGCCAGGTGTGTGCCTGTAATCCCAGCTACTCCAGGGACTGAGACACGAGAATTGCTTGAACCCGGGAGGTGGAGGTTGTAGTGAGCAGGGATCGTGCCACTGCACTCTGCGCTCCAGCCTGGGTGTCAGAGTGAGACCTTGTCTCTAAAAATAAAATCAAAAACAAGAAACAATTTAGAAAGTCTCCATGCATTGCCAAATGCCCCCAGGAGGCAAAAATCACCCCCTTTTAAGAGCAGCTGGTCTATAGCAATATTTAAGGGCTCTTAAATGACCACTCCCTTGGTCATGCCAATTTGCCATTCTTACCTTTACTCATCCTGTTCCTCTTCTGGACTGGGGCTCACGCCTTCCCTGTCCGGCCCTCACTCAGACTTCAGATCTTAGCTGGCTCCCTGTCACGGAAGCATTGCCTGAAGCTCAAGCTGGGCTTGGTGCTCATAGTTCCTGACACTTCCCTGCCTCTCTCTTTACTTCCTTCCACAAATATAGCTTTCAATGAGAGTGTCTGTGCTCAAGTCCATATGGAGTGCTGGGGACAGTGGTGAGCCAGACAGAAAACGTTCCTATGCTAGTTTCTCCTAATAGGGACAGGCTGACCGCAAACAAATGAACAATGGCCACAGATTGAGCTAAATGACATGAAGGCAGTAAACAGGGTGATAGGATAGCACTCTTTTGGATGAAATTGTGTACCCTATTATGACAAATTTATTTGTAGAATTTTATTTGATGTTGTCCTTTCTCACTTAGATTGTGGGTCCCACAAAAGCAGGGCTGGGATTTAATCATTTCTGTATCTTCAATGCCTGGAGCAGAGTCAGTGAGTATTTTATTGAATTTAACTGCAGGCAAGAGTGAAGTGCCAGGTTGCAGCATGGAGGTGTGAAATACATTGGTCCTACGTGCCTCTAGATAGCCATGTAGGTAAGTGGGCTAAGTGGGACAGTGTGTAGAGTCAGAGTAGGGAGACACCATTCTGGGCACAAAAAATCACAGACTGCTTCTGGGAGAAGGGGGCTGACCTTCACCTGAGCTCCAGAGAATGGGTAGGATTTGGCAAGATCATCAGTAGAGGAGATGCTGTTCCAGTGGTGTTGCTATGGGTAGAAAAGGGAAGAATGTATTAGGGAAATGGTGAGTCAAAGTGAAGCTTCACCTAGGGCAGTGAAAGGGAGCTGGACCTGACTGTAGTCCTCCAATTTTTGATGATGTTCAGGTTTGGAGGATTACAGCCCCAATCAAGAATGCTTTTGAGCTTTGTCATTTCTTTGAGGGTAACGCTGATTGCACTTGCCAAGACAACAGAAGTGGTGTGGGTGCTTGCGTAGGTGCGGCTGTCAAGGGCTGTTCAGACTCCATATGCTTTGGTTTTTGCATCCTTTTTTGTAATGTTTGCTCTTCCAGGCTGTCAGGGTAAAAGCCCCTCCCCCACCCCCACCCCCTGCAGGCTCCAGTGTGCTGTGCTAGAATGGGGTGAACCCAGCCTTGCTGGGTTCTGGGGTGATCTGTCGTTGTATTTGCCAGTCCCTTTTTCTTTCTTCTTGCTGGTCTTCTCTCTAGTGATGCCAGGGAGATAGGGGAAATATTTCAGCGCCCACGTTGCTTGCTCGATGAAGTAAACATGTTTCTAGACAGTAGCATCTGAACCAAACTGATACAAATGAAGTTCTATGTCAGGTATATTGTCATTCATTTTTTTCCTTTAATTTAGGATTCAAGATCATAAATACTTGGCATAATGGAAAGAGCACAGGTTTGGAGTTGGATGGGCTTAAGTTCAAATTTGGCTTTGCTACATCTGAGAAAATAATTTACCTCCTTTTTAAAAAAATGTATGCATTTTTTTGAGACAGGCTGAAGTACAGTGGCATGATCTTGGCTCACTGTAACCTCTGCCTCCCAGGTTCAAGTGATTCTCTTGCCTCAGCCTCCTGAGTAGCTGGGGTTACAGGCGTGTGCCACCACACTCAGCTAGGTTTTGTATTTTTAGTAGAGATGTGTTTCGCCATGTCTGGTCTTCAACTCCTGGCCTTAAGTGATCCACCTATCTCAGCCTTCCAAAGTGCTGGGATTACAGGCATGAGCCACTGTGCCTGGCCTCATTTACCTCCTTTTAGCCTCAGTTTTATTACCTGCAACATGGGAATACAAGGTTATGGAGAAAGAGGTGATGGACAGAAAACACCCAGCATGCTTGTACTTAGTACAGAATAGATGCACAATACCTGTTATTGTGGTTATTGTTACTTTTTTCTTCCATGGATGAATAATTCCTTCCTTTAGCATTAAGAATTACTGATTCTTGGTCAGGCACATTGGCTCACGCCTGTAATCCCAGCACTTTGGGAGGCCGAGGTGGGCGGATCACCTGAGGTCAGGAGTCCACGACCAGTCTGGCCAACATGGTGAAACTCCGTCTCTACTAAAAATACAAAAATTAGCTGGGTGTGGTGGCGGGTGCCTATAATCCCAACTACTTGGGAGGCTGAGGCAGGAGAATCGCTTGAACCCGGGAGGCAGAGGTTGCAGTGAGCTGAGCCTGCACCATTGCACTCCAGCCTGGGCAACAAGAGTGAAATTCTGTCTCCAAAAAAAAAAAAAAAATTGCTGATTCTCCCTCTGTAGCAAGGAGGTAATGTTCTACAGAGAGACATTTACATGTAGAGGGGGACTGCTGTTGAAAGGAGCTCTCAAAATCCTAATGCATTATGAAGAGTGTTACAAGTAATCAATTCTGTTCTTTCCTGAGGACACATTTTCCCATGACAGGTTTCTGAAATTGGGGCAGACCTCTAAATAAGCTGTTCTTTCAGAAGTAAAATCAGAGAGGACTTTCCATTGCCTGTGAGGAGGCTTAGGAAGAAGAGACAGAGGCAGACAGGGGAGCTTGAATACGAATGACTATGAACATAGAGAAAGAGGTACTTCTATAAAGACACAGTTCTTAGCTACTCATGCTTTGCCCATGAAGATTTTTAAGATTTGGCTTATTTATAAATGCCTCTGCATTTTAATACTTCAGGAAAACAACATTCCATTTTGACTCATTTAACACATGAGTTAAATGTGCACCTGCTGTGTAAGCAGCTTCCAGGCCACGTGCCAGGGATGCTGTGACATTCCAGGCTCAGTCTCTGTCGTAAGTGGGCTCTGAAGTTTGGGGGAAGGTGATGATGTGACAGTGAGCTGGTGGTGCAACAGCCACTGGGGCTTGTAGAGACAGAGGGTGCAGAGAACCCCAGCGGCAGGGACTGAAGGGAGGTGATGGCTGGGAGACGGGAAAGGTAGGTGAAGGGAATAGCATGCCTGACGACCTGGATTTGAGTGAAATAAATTTGGCTTGGCTAGAAGGTTGAGTTGTGAGGAGGGCAAATGACTCAAGACAGGCAGGGGATAGATCGTAAAGGCCATGAAGTGCCATATGCGGAGTCTGGACTTTATCCAGAGGGCAGTGGTCAGTCATTGAAGGGTTTCAGGTGTCATGTCTTCTGTGGACTCTTTCTGGAGCCCTCTGACTGATTTTCCTGCCTTGCCCTGTCTCTCTCTCCTTTCTCTTCTCTCTCTGCAAACACATATACACACACACACTCTTGATCTGTTAGTTTTGCAGAGCTAAACCCTTGATTCTACCTTCACCTTATTTTCTCCTAGCTTCTTCAATGACTTTTTTTTTTTTTCCCTGCATGCAGAGTCTCACTGCATTGAAGTGCAGTGCATGATCAATGACGCCATTGGAGAAGAGTGCAGTTGCATGATCTTGGCTCACTGCAACCTCTGCCTCCTGGGTTCAAGCGATTCTCCTGCCTCAGCCTCCCAAGTACCTGGGATTACAGGTGCCCATCACCATGCCTGGCTAATTTTTGTATTTTTAGTAGAGATGGAGTTTCACTATATTGGCCAGGCTGGTCTTGAACTCCTGACCTCATGATCCACCCATCTTGGCCTCTCAAAGTGCTGGGATTACAGGTGTGAGCCACTGCATCTGGCCTTCAAGGACCTTTTTAATGAAACAAATAATATTTCCCATGAACTACTAGATAGAAGAGAGAGAGAACAGAGCAGGGTACCTGGTGGCTAAAAATTAATAAGCAAATTTGATGTTTATCCATTCACATTGCAGATGCTATTTTTTTTTTTTTTTGGAGACGGAGTCTCACTCTGTCACCCAGGCTGGAGTGCAGTGACGTGATCTCGGCTCACTGCAACCTCCGCCTCCCGGGTTCAAGCGATTCTCTTGCCTCAGCCTCCCGAGTAGCTGGGACTACAGGCATGTGCCACCACGCCCAGCTAAGTTTTTGTATTTGTAGTAGAGACGGGGTTTCACCGCATTAGCTAGGATGGTCTTGATCTCCTGACCTCGTGATCCACCAGCCTTGGCCTCCCAAAGTGCTGGGATTACAGGCATGAGCCACCACACCTGGCTGCAGATCCTATTTTTACGTAAGGCAGAGAGCTACAATTCCTATTCCTGTTCTCACCAGGAAATCACTAACATCTCACATTTTTCCTACCTGTCCGCAAATTTACATGTCAGGAAGAAAATCTAGCATGGATGAGACTAGACAAAAGGTCATGTACTGATGGGTAAAGAGCCGGCATTCTTTGTGTTCACAAGAAGGAAGCAAACCTGACCTTCCATCACCAATCATGGGTTTCTTTTTTTTCTTATTTATTTTTTTGAGACAGAGTCTCACTCTATTGCCTGTGTTAGAGTGCAGTGGCACAGCCATGGTTCACTGTAACCTCTGCCTCCCAAGTTCAAGCAATTCTCGTGCCTCAGCCTCCCAAGTAGCAGGGCCTACAGGCATGTGCCACCATACTTGGCTAACTTTTTGTATTTTTAGTAGAGACAGGTTTTCAACATGCTGGCTAGGCTGGCCTCAAACTCCTGGCCTCAAATGATCCACCTGCCTTGGCCTCCCGAAGTGCTGGGATTACAGGTGTGAGCCACCCCGCCTGGCCTAATCCATGGGTTTCTTGCCCCTGACATTTTGGAGACTCTTCAACCCACATTCTTTGTCTGGAGGGGCTGGCATGGAACACAGGAATCTGTCTCTGCTAAGCAAGCCTCTCTGGGAAGGGGAAAAACTGTATAAAATCCAGTTTTCTGTTAAGACGGGCTGAACATTCACTCACACAGCCAAATCACTTATTAATCTGCTCCCATCAGATGGAGGGAAGCAGAGAGATGACAGACATGCTGGAATAATCTTTGAGGGGCTGCGGCTTAATGAAAATGAGTTAAGGCCTAACCTCTGTAAACTCACCAGAGTTTACACACATGAAACAAAGCAAACGTTTCCAAGAGATCAATGTTCCTTTATAAGAAGTCCCCAACCCCAGTGGGCATATTCACCTCAATTCAGCAAACATTATCAAGAGTCTACTAATGTTTGAGGGAGTTCGATGCAAAGATGAAGACATACCCACTGTTGAGAATGGTGAGAAATTTCTCAGTCACAAACCAGTCAGCTTACAAGTCAGTGCTTACTGCCTGCTTTCTGATCTGGGTTGTGATAATGCTGTGGGTTAAGGAATTAAGAGGCATTATTTCTCTACTCAACAAGTTTATACTCTATTTGAGAATTCCAGGAGGACACCCCTAGCTTTAATATGGCTGATGTGTGAAGTATTTAACAAGGGCCAGAGCTGTACACAGCCAGGACAATTGGCCCTGCTCGTGGGTCCTGCTTGAAAGCTGGCCCTGGCATGCCATTTAACAAAGTGTTTCCATATGTATGATTGTCCCTGGTCAGTGTAGCCAAAAATTGCTGGGAGGATTTCTAGCCTTGGAATGATCAGAGAAGACTCTCTGGAATAGGTGGATTGGAGCTGAGTCTTGAATAGAAGTACTATGTTTTGAACTGACCCAAGCCTATTTTGTTGTTTAACAAAAATAAAGTTCTTTGGTTTTACTCTTGGTAACTTCTGTCACTTGGAGGTGGACAGGAGTTAAATGTCTTCTCTCCCACAACCTTGCCACCAAGTGGTATGTTAAACAGTGAAGGTGTCTAACTGAATTCTCCTACAAGTACAAACATTCATTAGGTAGGGAAGTTCAAAACCATCATTGAACTTGTTCCTGAAAGCTTGTGAAGCCTCTATTGTCTGTCTTTAGGTACTCCCAACAAGCATCTTGCATGAAAGTTCCTTCTGAGGCTGGTGCAGTTCTATTCTGCTGGCTGAAGCAGTTACCCTTCTAGTCTGATTAGAGGATAGAGCCTTATTAAAGCAAAGGACACCGACCAAGAGAGTGTTAGACTTTCAGTGCTTTGGGTGCTGGGCTCAAGGGAGGTGTTTTTTTTTGTTTTTTTGTTTTTTTTTTTTGTTGTTGTTGTTTTTGTTTTTTTTTTTTTGTTTTTTTTAGATAGGGTCTCTTTCTTGGCCAGGCTGGAGTGTAGTGGTGCCAGCTCCCATAGCCCCCAGAATAGCTGGGACTGTGAGCATGTGCCACCATATCCAGCTAAGTTTTAAAATTTTTATACAGACAGGGTCTTGCTTTGTTGCCCAGGCTTGTCTCAAACTCCCGGCCTTAAGCAGTCCTCCTGTCTTGGCCCCCCAAACTTTTAGGATTACAGGTGTGAGCCACCACACCCAGACTGATTGATTTATTTTTTAAAGAACAGGGTCTTGCTCTGTCATCCAGGCTGGAGTGCAGTGGCATGATCATAGCTCACAGTAACCTCTAACTCCTGGGCTCAAGTGATCCTTCTGGCTCAGCCTCCCAAAGTGTTGGGATTACAGGCGTGAGCCACTGTACCTGGCCTCAAGGGATTCTTACATACATGCTTCATTATTACAAGGGTATCAGAGCCTGAGAAAAATTTTAATCCATCACATATTGAGCACCACGCTTTTTCATTACTGAAATATTTATTTCTAACATTCCTTATGCTAGTAAACTTTCAGGTGCAGCTTTAGGTACCATGTTGGAATTATTTGAATTGTAGTCATGTCTGGGAGTAGATTTCTGATTAGAATCCTTCAAATGCTAACTCACTCTTTCTGGACTCCTCATTTGGAAACTTTCAATGTTAAGAACTGTCCTTAGAGGTGGATTAAAGTTAATTTACACACAAACATGGAAGTGCTGTAACAGGATTCAGACGTATATAAGTGCCATAACAAGACTCAGAGAGAAAGGGGGACGGGATTATTCCAGCCTAGGGCAGGTTGAATAGTGGCGGGATCTGAAATTTGGGGGGAGGTATGGGGAAGTGGGAAGGAGGGAAAACATTTCCTTCTCTCAGTACATTTCCTAAAAGTGGTGCCTGTCAGCATTCTTAAAAAGGTTATTACCTTTTAAAATCATGACATGACAGTTGATAAGCCTTTGTTAAAAAGAAATTAAGCAGCAGCAGCAAGGTAAGAGCGAGATCACAGGGGCACGTGGGAGAAGATGTAAAGTGGGGTGTCTTTGTGTGGGGAACTGACTGATGCCACTTTCAGGGATGACAATAGCTGCCGAAAAGTTAGAGATGGATGAAGGTTTGTTATTCCATCATGATTTTGCTCCCAGGTTTAATGAAAGCAAAGCTCAGGTCAAATTCTATCTGGCATGTGTACGTTTATTAAACACTTACTAGGCAAGCAGTGGAAACCAGTTTACACCAAGCTGATCAGTGGAATTGATGGAGTCCTTTAAGGAGCTTGCATCACCACCTTGCATTGAATTTCTTACTAGGTAGATAGATAATAGAATATTATCTAGAGAAGGATGGATTTGGGGCTTTTTTGCAGATAGGCAACCAGAAATTCTCCCAACTATGTGGCTGAATTTAGGATCTTAAAGGCCATCACTTAAGGGGGAGTCTCCAAATTGTCTAAGCCAGTCTGTGTCTCCAATGTTAATGTTGCTAATTAGCAAGTCAGATGTCACCAGGGGAAGTTACACAGACTCCTATTATGCAAGTATTCAGACCTTTGACATGGAAAACAAGAGTTAACTGTCCTTGAAAGTTCTGTTGCACAATGTTTAAACAAACAGCAACAATAAATCACTTACGCCTAAAACTGCACCACGATGTTTTTCTCTTGAAGTCTTTCTTTATAAAACATGATCTGCCTCGCCAGGGCGAGGCTTGCAAAAAATTAGCTTACAACTGATTTGTTTCTCTCCACGGAAATCTTTAGTAAAAGGCGAAAGATTTATTCGATTTGAAGAGAAAGCAGTGAATGCTGGAAGTTAGTTCAACTCATTGTTGTAGTAACCACAACTCCTAGTACGCCGATGGTGCCTACAGTTCGCACAAAAAGAATTACTGCCTACAGTTTGCACAAAAAGAATTCTTTAATCTTCCCATAGTTAGAAATGCTGAGTCAAAAGAAATATTCTTTTAAGCTTTAAATAATTTACTATGTGCAGGGTACTATGGGTATGCAAATGAGATGTTGAGTCATCACCTTGAGATTCCACACCTTGTTATTCACCGGGTGCCTTTGGTGCTACCACTAGGGGGCGAAGTAGAGGACATGCTAGCTGAGTTCTAAATCCCATCCTGGGTTAACCGTGGAAACTCGTTTTAGCCCTTTTTCTATAATGGGACTTGGAGTACGATTTGTTATCTTTAGCATCATCTTATTTTGAAACAATTACACATTTACAGGAAGTTGCAGCAATAGTACAGAGAGGCCTTGTGTACCTCTACCCAGCTTCCCCAGTGGGGAATTTTTTTTTTTTTTAATCCCTTACTTTTAATTTTAGATTCCAGGGGTACATGTGCAAGTTTATTACCTGGGTATATTGTGTGACGCTGAGGTTGAGGGTATGAATGATCTTGTCACCCAGGTACTGAGCACAGTACCCAGTAGTTGGTTTTTCAGCCCTTGCCAGTCCTCCCTCCCACCCCCCAGCAGTTCCTGGTGTCTGTTGTTGCTAACAGGAGGACCTGATGGTTAGCTCCCCAGTGGGGAATCTTCCATAGTGAACTCAAACCCAGGAACTTGACATTAGTACAACCCACAGACTTTAA
This sequence comes from Gorilla gorilla gorilla, assembly GCF_029281585.2. Lineage (NCBI taxonomy): Eukaryota > Metazoa > Chordata > Mammalia > Primates > Hominidae > Gorilla > Gorilla gorilla. The sequence goes on along the minus strand of NC_073224.2, from coordinate 46,406,083 downwards.
TCAGATTTCACCTGTTTTGCAAGCACTTACTTGTGTATATGTATATAGTTATATGCGGTTTTATCACATGTGTAGATTCATGTAAACACCGACGTGACAAAGATACAGAACCTTGAAGAGCTACTCTGTGCTGCCTCTTTGATGGCCATACTCACCCTCCTCCTCTTCATCTCTAATCCCTGAAAAACCACAATGCTTTTAAATATATATGTATATGTGTATGTGTATATACACATACACATTTAGGATTCTTATATCTTATTGGTGAGAAGATATTTTTATCATTCTGCAATGACCCTTTTTGACCCTGGTGATTTTCTTTCTCTGAAGTCTACTTTATCTGCCATTGGTAGAGCCACTCCCACTTTCTTTTGATTCATGTATGTATGCCATATCCTTTTTCATCTTTTAACTTTCCACCTCCCCATTTCATTATATTTAAAGTGAATTCCTGTGGACAGTCCAGAGTTGGGTCTTTTTTCTAGCAATCCATTCTGCCAAGCTCTGTCTTTCAATTGCTGTGTATAATTTGATTGGGGTTTATTCAGCTTCTTGAATTTGTAGGTTTATGCTTTTTGCCAAATTTGGGGATTTTTTTTTGCCATTATTTCTTTGAACATATTTTTAACCTCATATTTTTTCTTCTTCTGGAAAATTTAATGACACCAATGTCAGATCTTCTGTTCTTATATCAAGGGTCTCTGAGGCTGTATTTTTTCAGTCAGTTTTCTCTCTCTTGTTCAGATTGGGTGATTTTTATTGACCTATCCTTAGGTTCAATAATTAAAAAAAAAAAAATCTCACTCTGTCATCCAGGCTGGAGTGCAGTGGTGCAATCTTGGCTCACTGCAATCTCTGCCTCCCGGGTTCAAATGATTCTTCTCAGCCTCCCAAGAAGCTGGGATTACAGGCATGTGCCACCATGCCCAGCTAATTTTTTTTTTTTTTTTTTTTTGTATTTTTACTAGATAGGGGGTTTTGCCATATCGGCCAGGCTGGTCTGGAACTCCTGGCCTCAAGTGATCCACCTGCCTCGGCCTCCCAAAGTTCTGGGATTACAGGCATGAGCCACCACGCCCGGCTCAATAATTCTTTCTTATGTAATCTACTTTTGCTATTAAGCCCATCTAGTAAGTTATATTAAGTATAATATTGCATTAATGTAAATGTTAATATTTATATCAACATTTACTTAATACTTAATTTAGTTTTGCTTATTGTCATTCCTTAGGCCCTGAGCTCTCTAGCCAGTCTGCTCTTTTCACCATTCACAATCTCCTTACATTTGTTTCATATGTTACATCCAAGGGTTTTAGCTGTTGTTAGTGGAGGGATAGGGATAAATGTGTGTACTATATCTTGTCTGAAAGCAGACGTCTCTGTGTTGTAGCTTGTGTTTTAAAGTAAGTCTTAGGCATCATAAATAAGATGAGTTATTTTAGTAATACACAAATACATTTCTGAAGAAAGATGGTGGAAGCAATGGACTGTGGGGGAAGGATGGGGCAGTGTGCCATGAGGATGTGGTGAGCCTTGGTCTCGTTCTTCTCTGTCTCTATTCCCAGTCTCCCAGGCCCCTGGGCTGCCTGTGATGGCTGGTGGGTTCAGGGGTGCTCTGGGTGGGGAGGTGTCTTTTGGACAGCTTGGGCAGCTAATGGGCAAAGGGGACAGATGTGAAGATGTATGGGAGAACTCCAACATAGCTCTGCTCACCTGTTTCCCTGGTCTTTCAGGCAGTGTGTAAAGTAGAAAGGTGGTAGCTGGGATTATGGAGGGTTCCCTTCTTCTTCCCCTATTTAGATGGCAAAAATGTTAGTTCTCCCTTTTTCTCTCTGAGATCACACTTTCTTTAATTGGCCTTCTGCCCTGGGGGCCTCCAACATTTTGGGACTCCATGTGGAGTTCCAGTTTGCTATGTCTGCCCACTGCAGAGATGTTCTGTACAAATCAGTTTTCTTGCATATGTGAAGACTTCCTAAGTATAAAGTAAGTTCTTTGAGTGTGAGGATCATTTTAGGGGCTGTGGCCCCCAACAGGCTGGGGATCTTTTTTCCTTCCACATTATTGTGACTCACTTTGTCTTTTTGATATTCTGGGAAAGTGACACTAATGGTATGTGTGATTTATTAGCATAGTTTGAAGCTGAGGAATCATGATTCTGTGTAATTTGTTCTCTAGTCATCTCATTCTATTACATTTTTTTCATGATCTCCAATTTGTTTATCACCTTTTTTCATTGTTTATAGCTCTTTTTTCCATATACTGTATAGAAAATAGTGTTTTTCCAATTTGAGAGATGTGGGGAAAATAATACAGTTTTGTGCCTTCAACTTCACCCTGAAACTTAATGTTTCTTTTTAAGCATTTGATTCCTCTTTTGCTGGCTTTAGGAGGAAAGGAAAGGTGGGAATATGGCATAGACAGAGCAGGGAGACAGAATCTATTCAAGTTAAACCGAATAGACTCTGCAGTCTTGCTCTCCTGCATAATCCAAAGTGACTTCTGAGAAACAGGTCGGTAGGTAGAGTTGTGACCAGAGGATGTTACTGAGTTTAGGTTGGCAGTTGGGCTGAAGATACGCAAAATAACTTACCCATGTTAATTAGGTCCTCTTGATGTAATTAAACCCTCTTAAGAGGCTTTCTCTTTTCTTCTCCCACAAAACACCTCCCCTTTACCATTTTACACTGGACCAATTTGCCTGGCTTCTGTGGTGAGGGGCAATGAAGAGGCTGGGAATGGTACACAGTAGAACAGGGCAGCCTGTGCCTGTCCTGTTGGCAGCATCCCTGCCCTTGCAAGCATCTTCACCTATGCAGGAGGGTGAAGATGTTTCAGTAGGGACTTTGTTATTTACAGAAAAAAAGGTTTTATTAGTGGAAGCATTTTATCTTTAAGAAAGTATTGATTGAGAGAGAGTGTTGTTGTCTCTGGAAATTGTAAGCAGTAAAATGATTTAGTTCAAATTCTTTTAGAAATAGAAAAGCAGCTGTTGAAGGAAAAAGAAAACTCTTCCAATAATTGCTCAATGAATCATTAGCCTGAGTTCATTCGGAGAGCAGTGCCTCTTTTGTGCAGAATTCTTACAAAATTAGTCTCCTTTTGTGTTTCTTGTCTGGAGATTTACGGGCCATTAAGGTCAGTTTGCTGCCTTTGAATGTGCAGGGAAACATTTATGATTTCAAGAACCTTGTAAAGGTTTTCCCTGATCTCAGATAAGTCTTACTCAGTGTAATTAGATATTATATATGGTCTCAAAGTAAACAATAAGCAAATAATGCTATTTAGGAAATAGGTACACAAACATGTATAGTATTTCTGTAGTATTTTATTTTTACAACTTGCTAGATATGAGGATAAGGAAAATAGTAAATATATTCAGCTCTATACTGTTTTCTCTGAAGGAAAAAGAGGTATAATAATGAAAAATATAAACTGGTTGGTAAGGTAGGTCATTTCCTTGTTTTTCTTTAAAAGTTAATATACAATAGTATAAATTTTTGGAGTACATGTGATAGTTTGATACCTCTATACAATGTGTAATGATTAAATAAAAGTAATTGGGATATCCATCACCTGAAACATTTATCTTTTTTTTTTTTGCATAGAGAACATTACATATCTTTTGGTTTTGAAATACATAAATGCATTTGTGACTGTATTCTAACAAACAGTCACTGCCATCATTACCTAGTTCTTGAGCATTCATTGGGTTGACCTAGCTGGTGTTTTCTTCCATTTCATTTTCCTCCATTGAATAGACTTATTTGAGACTAGTGTTCTTCAAAGTGAACTGTTTTCATAATGCTTTTGTTATAAAGCTGGAGCTGGATTCCAATCAGAGGAGACATTTCTTCCATAGTATGTTAGTCATGGTTCCATTGCGGACAACAGAATCTATTGCAGTTATTTTAAAAAGAGAATTATTGCAGGGATTTAAAGACATTTGAGAATGATAGAAAGACCTGTAGGGGCAGGCACTAAGTGAGCTACCAGAAACAGTTCCAAGAGCCACTGTACACAACATCTGCTGCCACATAGCTCCTTGCTTGAGAACCTAGGGCTCTGGTGCCACATCTGACAGCTTCAGCATCTCTGAACTGACTGGACCCCAGAATCTCCAGCATGGCTGCTGCAGAACAGCCAAAGGGTCTCTGCCACCATTTTCTTCAGAAGTCTCACTGACCATACATTGTTTCTTTACTCTGAGAGTCATAGTGTTTGTATTTGTTCATGAGAAGCTCAGCCATTTTTAGACCTGCCAGCTACAGGGAATTCTGGGATATGTAGTTTTCAACCTTCTAACCTGTAATGTGTAGGAAGTCATGCTAGAGAGGAGTAAATAGTCATGGTTGAGTTAATCGGCAGTACCTGCTGTACAAGCAGATGTTTTCTTCTTAGGAAAAGGTTAAGATGGTTGCTTTCCTGAATGCTGAAGTTCCTTTTTGTTAACCATGGGCTCACTTCTTTTCAGTCCACAGTCTCTAGAACTTTCTTCTTTCCTTCTTTTGGACTGGGTTTGGGATCTTGAACAGCTGAACTCTTATATTTTAACTATGAGTGCTTCTAACTGTTTCAGGATATGCAGCTAGAAAACTCCTGGAGTTGTGTTTCTGGGCCTATCAAAGTAAAATCGAGTTTGTTGTTTGTTCGTTTATTTACATATTTACTGAACAAACAAGGACATAGTACTTCATACATTCCTGGCTGTATTCCAAGTGTTCTCCATACTTTAGTTTATGTGTTTCTTATAAATATGAAATGGGTCCTCTATTGTAATGCTACTGTACTTTGGCCATGGCTTGAGAGTCAGTAATTGATTTTTCGGAGAGTGGGCCTTGAGTTGGTCAGGATAATTTGCAGAGAAGATCATCCACTGGAACTATTCTGTGAGCTTATATTTTCTCCCTACCTGGGGTTATAAAGGCATTCTAGGGCAGATACCAGATTCTCCACTTTTGATATCTCTTCTCCCCCTTTCCCAGTAGACTGTGCTGATACCAGGTTCCTAAAAATAGTTTGACTCATTGTATAATCATTCAAATTTTTCAAATTTTTATTGAGTATCTAATATATTCTGTTTATTGAAGAATACAATGCTTAATATATATGTAGACCCTGTCAGAAAGGAGCTCACAGTCTAGTGGAGAGACAGCTCAGTAACCTGTAATTAAAGCACAATGGGGACTGGGTCTGGTGGCTCATGCCTATAATCCCAGCACTTTGGGAGGCTGAGGAGGGTGGATCACTTGCAGTCAGGAGTTCAAGATTAGCCTGGCCAATGTGGTGAAACCCTGTCTCTACTAAAAATACAAAAATTAGTTGGGCATGGCAGTGTGCACCTGTAATTCCAACTTCTTGGGAGCTGAAGCAGGAGAATCACTTGAACTCAGGAGGCGGAGGTTGCAGTGAGCCGAGATCATGCCACTGCACTCCAGCCTGGGCGACAGAACAAGACTCTGTCTCAAAAAAGAAATAAAATAAAATAAAATAAAATTTTAAAAAGCACAATGGGATAAGTTGCTTTGATACAGGTAACCATAGTGGCATATTGTGGGAGCATAGGCAAGGGACACCGAGTCCAGGCTGAATGGATGGACTAGTAAAGGCTTCCTGGGAGAAGGCTTGCCTGAGCTGAGACCTGAAAGGTATGTCCTCATTCACATGGTTTTTCCAAATAGAGGGAGCAAAGTGTGGGAGGCCCAGCTGCATGAATGTGGTGCTGTGGGGTCAGAGGGGTCAATGCAGTTGTAATGTGGGATGGTGGGGGCAGTGAAGGTTAGGTACGACGATGGAAGGGTGGACAGGGGGACAGGGCCATTTTATGAAGAACTGCATGAGTCTCACTGAGAAGTTTCTCTGGAATGCTAAGGGGAGCACATGAAGAATATTAAGTGGGGGAAATAACATGATCAAATATGCTCTTAAAAATATTACTTTGGTGCTGTGTAGGGAGCATGGAATGGAAGGAATAAGGCTAAATGGGTAGAAGTGAGTAGAGAACAGTTTGCGGAATTGAAGTAGGTCTAGCATATAGTACCGGGAGGAAAACGATTTTGCAGTAACTCCAAGACTTTCCTGGATAACAAAGCCTAGTTGATATGCTGTGATTGAGTATATGAAGCAGCATATACTAGATGCTTAATAAAATTTATTGAAAGATTTGAATGATTATGCAGTGGGTCATTTAAAAAAAATTTTTACTTTTATTTTTTTGAGACAGAGTCTTGCTCTGTTACCTAGGTTGGAGTGCAGTGACATGATCTCAGTTCACTGCAACCTCCACCTCCCAGGTTCAAGTGATTTTCATGTCTCAGCCTCCCGAGTAGCTGAGATTGTAAGTATGCGCCAGCACTCCCAGCTAATATTTGTATTTTTAGTAGAGACGGGGTTTCACCATGTTGGCCAGGCTGGTCTCGAGCTCCTGGCCTCAAGCTATCCACCCACCTTAGCTTTCCAAAGTGCTGGGATTACGGGCATGAGCTACTGCACCCGGCCTCAAATCATTTTTAAGGCTTACCCATGGCCTTTCTTAGACTCTGCTTCATTTGTAGATGTAAACTTCTGAGCTGATAGCAAACTATCTGCAAATACCATCCATAGACATAATAAAACAGTGCTCCTGACCCATCTCACTAGGAGATAAACAGTGGAACTGTTCAGCAGGTCATGGACTGATTACAAAAAAAATCCAAAAAGACTCCAAAAACAGTGGGACCAGGGATCTGGTTTGAAGAACTAGTGGACTGAGCTAACTGATGTGGCTACAGGGTGAATTTCTCTCATTCACTTAGGGCGTCTCGGTGAGTGCCTTGGCACTTGGCTTGGTACTTTACATTTTAGTCTATTGACCAGGCCTTATTAGCTATGCGTTTGTGTTGTTTTCAGCTGGAGAATAGTCCTCAGTTTTCTGGGGAATGCAAGAGAAAGCACAGAACCAAAATTTTAGCCATCTCTTGTGATAACAACACAGTACTCCAGCTAAGAGGCTGAGAGTGAGTTGTGATCTGGCAAGGTTTAAGGGCAATGAGAATTCAAGGCTAGGAGGAGGAAAGATTTACTCAGTGGTGAGTTGCTAGGGCAAGTCCTCACTTGCCAGGAATTTTTTCTTGTAACTTTCTTCCCTAGTGACATAGGGGTGTGAGAAGAGGGGACGACCCCTTCTCCACGGGTGGGTGACAAGCACTTTCTTAGTATTTCTTTCCTTTAGCCTAGAAAATAATTGTCTTTCCCATTTTCTGAAAGGAATCTTAGACATTGTGCTAGTGGAGCCCTTCATTTTACACACAAGGAAATTCAATCCCAGATAGTTAAGTGTCTTTTCCAAGTTTAAACAGAGGGAGAAATGTGACAAGTACTAGACAGGCTGATTTTTTGGCTCCGTTCCTGCTCCTCGCCATTTTAAAGGCTTACTGAATGTTGGGCATCTAGGAGACAGATTTAAGTCAAGGTTCTTGCTCTCAGAGAGATCCATTTTTCCCTCCAGAGAGAAAATACATGAATAAAAGTGATATAATAAATATGCCATAATAGAAGTTCTAGAATTGAGATGTGGATGATGGAGTAGGGAGTGCAATGAGGTCCACCTGGGAGGTAGGGATGGGAAAGCTTCACTCTGGAGCTGACATTTGAATTGCACCATTTAGTGAGTATTTTGTGCATGTCACTGGGCTGGCTTTGTGGTTACGGGGCATAAATGAGGTGCACTCTAGGTTGGAGATTGCCTAGTCAGATAGTGTTGTGGGGCAAAGGGGTGGGAAGGGCAGAAAGTCCAGGTACAGGGACAAGCATGAGTAGAAACATCTCAGAAAAGGGTTTCCTCCTTGGCTTCAGACAGGCCTAGGTTTGAAACCCGGCTCTGCCCCTTACTAGGTTTGGACAAATAATCTGCTTTCTCTGACCTCCAGTTAACTCATTTGTAACACGGAGTTAAAAATCAGAACTACTCAAAAAAGAAAAAAGAAAAAGTGAGCTTCAGGCCGGGCATGGTGGCTTATGCCTGTAATCCCAGCACTTTGGGAGGCTGAGGCTGGTGGATCTCTTGAGGTCAGGAGTTCGAGACCAGCCTGGCCAATGTGGTGAAACCCCGTATCTACTAAAACTACAAAAATTAGCCAGGTGTGGTGGTATGTACCTGTAGTCCCAGCTACTTGGGAGGCTGAGGCACGAGAATCACTTGAGCCTGGGAGGCAGAGATTGCAGTGAGCCGAGGTTGTGCCATTGCACTCCGGCCTGGGCAGCAGAGCGAGACTGTCTCAAAAAGAGCTTCAAATCACTGACGAAATAAAAAGAAAAAACCCCAGAACTTATTTATTTCAACTACGTGACATTCTGGAAAAAGTAAAATATGGAGACAGTAAAAAGATCATTGTTTGCCAGGGATTGAGGGGAGCAGGGTCAGGGTGGGAGGGATGAAGAGGTAGAGTACAGAGGATTTTTAGGGCAGTGAAACTGTTTCATATGATATGATAATGGTGGATATGTGTTTTTATACATTTGTCCAAACCCATAGAATATGCAACATCAAGAGTGAACCCAAATGTAAACTATGGACTTTGGGGTATCAATGTAGGTTCACCAGTTGGAACAAATATATTACTGTGGTGGGAGATGCTGATGGAGAGGGGTTAAGGGGTCTATGGGAACTCTCTGTACATTGTGCTTAATTCTTCTGTGAACTGAAAACTCTCTAAAAGATAAGGTCTATTAAACAAATTGAGCTACTTTAAAGATTGTTATGAGGTTGTAATTAGAAAACACATACTCGAATGTTCATCAGTGACTGGGAAGAAAAGACAGGTCTGTCAGTTTCACTGACATATGAAGTTGAGTTGCAGCACTGTTACCCCTCTCGTTCTGCAGTGGGTTTTTGGTGTGTCTTCATTGTGGGGTGTGGTGGTCTTGGTGCTGGGGGTCTTCCTATTTAGACTTTGAGCTCCTCATGGTGCCTAGAGCAGAACTCCGCTGTGGGTAGGAAAAGAGGCAGTTACAAACACTAGGCCCAGACCCTTTCCTTTGTTAAGAAGGGAAAAAGTGTTTTGCTAGGAAGTTAGAGTTACTATTTAAGAAACCCAGAACAATCGTGTCTCTCAGAGTCCTTAGTATTGCCTGGTAGCAGAATGCAAGCCTCAGAATAAACAACCACATTTGTTAACTTGTTCAGTGAATTCCGAAGTCTGGGTGCCCAGAGCTTTGAACGGTGAACAGGAGGATGACTGCTCTGTTGGTGAGTGTGAGGTAGCAGCTTCGGAGTATGTGCCCTCCCTGCCTGGGAATGGTACGGGGCGGGCTGAGCTGTTAAGGATTCTGTGAGTTTATGAACATTCAGCTGTAGGAAGGCATAATCAGTCATGTAGATTGGTCCCCAGGCTGGTAGTATCACATCACCTGGAAGCTTGTTAGAAATATAGGATCCCAGGCCCCACCCTTGATTGACTGCATCAGAATCTGCATTTTAGCAAGATGCATAGGTGGCTTGTGTCCACCTTGAGGTTGGATGTGCGTGACTTCTCCTTGGAGTACAGCCTCCCTGCTTCCATGGAGAAGCCTGCCTAGTTCTGCCTGGCTGAGATTTAGCTCCAGTTTATATCTGACCCCCTTAGAGTGCCAAAGAAGAGGTTCCTAATTGACTAATAACCATGGAGTCAAGAAAGAAAATGGGGGAAGGGACAGAACATGATGTTGTTCCTGATTTCAGGCTTTCATGTTTGCCTTGAAATGTGTGACTGAGCTCAGAGTCTATAAAGTTTTTGCTTCAAGAAGCAGTGAGTCAATATTTTTCTTACCCAAATCATTAAACATCATCTTGACCTATTCATTGGCCCAGCTTTTCTGTTTGGTCATTTCCCTTAGGTAACTTTTTTAAATAGGGAAGAATAGACATGAGAGAGACATTTTTATTTCCTTTAAATGAATGTTTTCTGTAATAATTAGCGGTGAAAGGCCATGTGTAATTTTTGTTGATGGGATTTTACCAGCAGAGTTTTCAGGAGTCCTGGACTTGCTGGTGGAACAGAAAGTCTTATATGTTTTGTTGTATTATATCCTTTTTTCCCCCCTAAAAAATTAAACTTGGAGAAGTTTCGAGGCATAGGTAAGTTTGGGGTCATGAATTCTAAATGTAATTCTAAGTGTTCAAGAATGTTGTATTTAAAAAGCTCAAATTTTTTTTTTTTTTTTCTTTTTGAGTTTGTATTAAAAAAGTGTCTTGGCTTTTGGTGTCTTTTAGCTGTATCCCTGTTATAAAAGTGGTATTTTACCAGCATGGCCTCATCACATGACCTTTGAACTTATTTACATTTGTTTAGTTAATTGACTCTTGGCTAATTTGGAAATCTCTAGATGGGGAAATAAGCTGTGGATCAGGGATCAGGAGCCAGGTTAAAGCTTTGAGTTCTCTGCTGTGCTGCCTGGCTATGTGTTTGTGGGCATGTCCCAGACTCTGGTGTAGTCATCTCTAAATGGAAGCAATTCAACTACATACATGATTTCCAGCAAGGGACAGGGGCTTTATGAGCAGGTCATGTATCAGGATCTGGGGTGTGGGGAGCGTGTGTAATTTGAGAATGCGCAGTATTGTATTTCCTTATTTGAAGAAATGGGAAAACTTTTTTAAAATGAGTGGCACAAAGTAAAGCATGATACAGTCTTGGCTGGTGGTTTACAAGGGATGGGAAGGAAGCACATGGGTCTAGCAGTTAGTAGTGGGTACTGCTGTTTAATGAGTACTGTGTGCTGTTACACACTTTTAATGTACATATGCTCTTATTTAAGCCTCAAAAATCCCTGTAAGGTAAGCACTATTGTCATATGAAGAAACAGAACAGAAAGGTTAAGAATCATGTTCAAGGTCATCACAGCAAGTGTGTGAGTAGATCTGGGCTCTGGACCCAAACCAAGCCTCCAGTCTTAGCTACCTTGCGCTCATAGTCTGTTATGAATCAAGATCAATTTTATGTGTATCCTACCTTTTGCAAAAAAGAGTTTTATTTGTGTGCAACTTGTATGACATTACCCCACAATCTTAGGTACACCAAAAAAATCACACTTTTCTTCAAATCCAATTAAGAGAGGCTTCAAGTTCCACTTGCAGAGATTGGTGAGGAGTTCAATATCAGTGGTCATTGCAGGAGTCCTTTTCCAGGCACACATTTTGCTTAGAAAATTCTGAGACCTCAAATCCCCCTCCATCCTGGTAGTGCTGAGCTGTTCACTGGCCAAGCCTGCATTGCCTGTTTCAGGGTGACCGATGACAGTGTGCATCTCTCCACGCTCCTCTTGGCCTCCGTGGTCCTTTCTGGGGCTCCTGAGGCCATGACTTTGAGGTGCTGGTTCCTAAGCATCCACATGTCCACTCTTGTCAGAGGTTCCTACCTTCTCCTCCTGGGGAGCTTCATAGATGTGGAACCTGGTACTGATGCAGACACAGAATGCCACATGGACACAGAGCTTCTTGGGAAGGGAAGTGTACCTTTCATTCCTTCATTATAAATTTATATGAAATTAGTTAATTTCTCTGACAAATTATTCTGTCTGTAAATGGCAACAAGACTCAGAATGACTGACTTTAAGCCATTTTATTAGTGTCCAGTTTACATTTCTCTGAAAATATCTAGTTGTCTAAACTGGGATAGCCTCAATTCATTACTTGTACTATCCCTGTGAACTTGGGTAAATGAATTGAGTTCCTTAAGTCTCTGTTTCATGTTTTGCAAAATGGAAATAATAGTAGTATCTATAGTATAGAGGGCCCTGGGAGATCAGCTGTAACAAAGACACTAGGTTGTAGAAAGTCCGAGGTGCATTTGGGGAATGGCAATGGCAATCATTCTGTTAGGTTGGTGCAAAAGTAATTGCAGTTTTTGCCATTACTAATAGCAAGCTGGAGGGGAGTGTACAGGTGGATGGGGAAAGGCTAGAAGTGTGTAACTCCTGTTTTACAGAGTTTGGACTCACACTGGCCTTCTTTCCAGTTTTATTAACTGGAGTTTGTGTTCTGACTCAGACGTGTACTGAAATCCCTCTGATAAACTATTTTGTCCTATTTAGGATGCGACTGACTTTGAGTGGAGCTTCTGGATGGAATGGGGGAAGCAGTGGCTGGTGTGGCTTCTCGTTGGCCACATGGTAGTGTCTCAAATGGCCACACTGCTGGCAAGAAAGGTATGATTATATGTGTTGTTACCTTTTAAGTGTGTTTTTCCTTTGCTTCTTGTGAAGAAAGAGTCCAAGCTAGGAATCGGAAGACATGGATATTAGCACTGGGAGCCTGGAAAAAATGATAAAGTTGTTAACAATCAATATAACATTTAAGATAAAAGTTCGTAGTTCATATCCTGCACTTGCTTTCTCCAGCTTATTTTCAGGCATTGAATATAAAGGTTGTAGTGTAAAACTAACCATGGAGGGTGGTGGTGGTCTTTAAGATCACTTCTAATCAAATGATCAGAAAGTTGCCTGTGATTGAGAATCTAGATGAGTTCACTTGCAAATTCAGAAGAAAGTTGATGATTTACTTAAGAAGTGGGAATAATTTTAAAGTCAGGTAGTTTATGCTGCTGTCACTGTTTTAGATGGGAAGTCCGGTAGCATTTTGCTCTTGCCTTGGGCTGGCTTAGAGAATGAGAGATTCTTCAAAGTGGTTATTTGAAAACTACTTTTATATGAGGCAGGATCGAGACCCTCTTCACAGGTCTAGCTACCAAGGGACCTGATATACTGCCAGGAGGATCTTTCTGTCACCTGGGGGCCAGGGTATTGCCCAGAGGCCTCTGATAAATACTTCTTGCTTGCTATAGATTCCTGATGGAGGAAAAAGTCTGTGCTTGGAAATTTACCGAATAAAAGCAAGACACAACCAAAACCTGATTTGGAAGTCAACCTAGGAAAAATGTTTTGATTCTCAGAGGTTCCCGCAGGTGATAAAACTGAAGTAGAAGAGAAACAGAAACCTCTGGAGATTGAGACCAGAAAGTGAGATGCAGAAACTGGATGTCCTGTGGTTAGAGATGCGCACCTAACTTGGGCCAGTTTCTGACTCTTTCTTGAAAATTGGTGTTTCCTGGGCTTGCTCCTCACCCTGGAAGATAGGAAATCCCAACAGCATATTAACTTCTTCTTGAATATGATACTGATTTTTTTTTTGTACTCAAGTGGCTGCTGAACTGGCAAAATCCAAAATATTAGATGTTGTCAGATCTGAGTATATTTTAAAATTTCATTTAACTTTGTGAGCAGACCTAATAATAATTTTTTTTGCTCCTAAGCTAGTAATAAATATATCTACCTCAGCCCTCATTAATGGTTTTCTTTTCTCCCACAAATTTCTGTTTAGTTTTTTTCTTCCCAAGAATTCAAAATTTCTGGAAATTTAACATTTTAATTCATAACAAAGTTTTCCCACCCATGTGTAAATGACTTATTACCATAAGTCTCAGTTTTCCCGTATGTAAAATAAATAGCTTCATACCTGTTTTTCTTTACCTCTGTGAGGGGAAGATTATGTACTTTGAGGATTGTACTAAGTTAATTGCGTAGTGGAAGAGTGCTAGACATTGTATTACTCATGTTTGGTCCTTGGTTCGATTAGCTTTCTAACCTGAGCAAAGGTTTTCACTGCATCTTCATTTATGGTCTTAGTGCATTTTTGTTGCTTATAACAGAATACATAAAACTGAGTAATTTTATAAAGAAAATGAACTTATTTAGTAATTTATGAAGAAAAGGAATTTATACAGTTATGGAGGCTGGGAAGTCATAAAACTGAGTAATTTTATAAAGAAAATGAACTTATTTAGTAATTTATGAAGAAAAGGAATTTATACAGTTATGGAGGCTGGGAAGTCCAAATCACCACATCTGGTGAGGGCCTTCTTGCTGACATTGCGGCAATCCTGAGGCAGTGCAGGAGATCACGTGGTGAGCATGATAGCTCAGGTCTCTTTTCCTCTTCTTATAAAGCCACCAGTCCCACTCCCGTGATAACTCATTAATTCATGATATGGTTTGGCTCTGTGTCCCTACCCAAATCTCATGTCGAATTGTAATCCCCATGTCTTGCAGGAGGAGCCTGGTGGGAGGTGACTGAATCACGGGGGCAGACTTCCCCCTTATTGTTCTCCTGATAGAGTTCTTATGAGATCTCGTTGTTTGAAAGTCTAGCACTCCCCACTTTGCTCATTCTCTTTTCTGCTCTGCCATGGTAAGATATGTTTGCTTCCCCTTTGCCTTCTGGCATGATTGTAAGTTTCCTGAGGCCTTCCAGTCATGCTTCCTGTTAAGTCTGTGGAAGTGTGAGTTAATTAAACCTCTTCTTCATAACTTACCTAGTCTCAGGTAGTTCTTTATAGCAGTGTGTAAACAGAGTAATACAACTGATGAATGAATTAATCCATTAATGAGGGCAGAGCTCTCATGATCCAATTGCCTCTTAAAGGCTGCACCTCACAATATTGCCACATTGGGGATTAAATTTCAGCACCAGTTTTGGAGGGGACAAACATTCAAACCATAGCAGTTGTCCTCTGTAAAATAGGATCAATAAGATAGTATTAGTTTTTTTTCTCCCTTTAAAATATGATGAGCTTCATTGGTTAGACATTTCATCCTTAAAAGTAAAGATGAAACATGGAAAAGTGGGACAAAGAGAAAGCATAAAAGAAATGGTTGAAGTAAGTTTAAATATGTCAATCATTACAATCAACATAAGTGGATTCTCAAAAAAGATGAAGATTGTCAGACTAGATGAAAAAAAGAAAGAGAAATAGAGGAAAACAAAAACCAAAACAGAGCTCAGAGAGGCTCTTCTTAGCTAGATATCCTTAAAACAGAAGGACACATAATTTGAAAGTAAAAGGTATGAAAAGATATTCCAGGCAAATATTAAACCCCCTCTCCCTCTGACAAACTACTGGTGCAGTTTTATTAATAGCAGCAAAGAGCATTACTAGTGACAAAGAGGGCTGCTGTTTAATAATAAAGAATTCGTTTCTTATTAGGAAGATATTAAAACTCTAAGTTTATTTGCTTCAAAATATATAAAGCAAAAAGTGATCATAAACATAAAGATAGATAGGTCTATTATTGTAGGGAGAGATTTTTTTTCTTTCAGTAGTTTTCGGGGTACAGGTGGTTTTTGGTTACATGGATAAATTCTTCAGTGGTGATTTATGAAATTTTAGTGTACCTGTCACCCAAGCAATGTATACTGTAGCCAGTATGTAGTCTTTTATTCCTCACCCCCACAACCTTTCCCTCCAAAGCCTCAAAGTCCATTATACCTTCTTATGCCTTTGTGTCTTCATAGCTTACCTCCTACTCATAAGTGAGAACATAGGATATTTGGTTTTCCATTCCTGAGTTACTTCACTTAGAACAATGGCCTCCAGCTCCAACCAAGTTGCTGCAAAAGACATTATTTCATTCCTCTTTATGACTGAGTAGTATTCCATGGTGTATATATACCACATTATCTTTATCCACTCATTGGTTGATGGGCACTTAGATTGGTTCCATATCTTTGCAATTGCAAATTATGCTGCTATAAACATGCAAGTGCATGTGCCTTTTTCATATAATGACTTCTTTTCCTTTGGGTAGATACCCAGTAGTGGGATTGCTGGATCAAATGGTAGTTCTACTTTTAGTTCCTTAAGGAATTCCTATACTGTTTTCTATAGTGGTTGTACTAATTTACACTTCTACCAGTAGTGTGAAAGTGTTCCCTTTTTACCACATTTACACCAACATCTATTGTTTTTTGACTTTTAATTATGGATTAATAATTATGGAAATTAAGTTGAAAAGCAATAAAAACAAGATCTACTTTTGTCAAACTAGAAAGTATACATATACTTATCTCACAATAATTTTCAAGATGAATTAAGGAGTTAAAATGAAAATCAAAAGTATTAAACTTTTAGAAAATATGACATAGAATATTGATGTTGGCACAGACAGAGATTTTTTTATACAAGACACAAAAAGTGCAAATTATAGAGGAAAACACTGATAAATTTAACTACGCTAAAATTAAAAACTTTTTATCTAATGACACAATAGAAAAGTGGAAAGGCAAGTCACTAGTGGAGAAGTAATTTGCAAACTGACAAAGGATTGGCATATGGAATAAAGAAATTTCATAAAAAAGACAAAATCACTCAATAGAAAAATGGTACAAGATATGAAGAGGAATTTGTAGAAGAGGAAACATAAATGATGAATAAACATATGAAAAAATGTTAAATTCATTAGTAATCAAAGAAATGCATCTTAAAACTACAATAAGATAACATTCTATGCTTTCTAGTTTGGCAAAAACAAAACAAAAATCCCCTGATGATATCAGTGTTAGCTGCCTGAACTCATACAGAAAGGGTGTTGAATATATATTTGTATAACTACTTAGTAACACATTATATAGGAAAGCCAAAGAGGGGCCTACCCTACAGCCACCAGTGCAATGTGATTTTTTTTTCCCCCTTTACAGACAGGATCTCATTGTGTTGCCCAGGCTGGAGTGCAGTGGTGTAATCATGGCTCACTGTAACCTCCAACTCCTGGGTTCAAGCAATCCTCCTGCCTCAGCTCCTGAGTAGTTTGGGCTACAGGCTGTGACACCACACCTGGCTAATTTTAAAAACTTTTTGTAGAGACGAGATCTTGCTGTATTGCCCAGACTGGTGTTAAACTCTTGGCCTCAAGTGATCCTCCCATTTCAGCATCCCAAAGTGCTGGGATTACAGGCATGAGCTACTGCACCTGGCCAGATATTTCATATATTTTTAACTGAACACATGGAAGAATGAAATGATGGGCAGAAGGAAAGGTGGGAGTTGCCCTGGGGACACTGTGTTTTTCATCTGTCCTCCCCACGTCTCTGGGCCATACACATCAGGACCCACATGGCCTCCTTTGATGGGTCTCCTTTGCCTCTCACCCTTGTTCTTGTTCCTCCTTGTTTGCTTCCTGTAGATCAGTGTTTCTTAAATTTTTTTCAGTATTGTCCCCAAGGTACCTTTCTAGATAATTTTTTTCCCTGATCATCTCTCCTCCTCTGTGAAATTTTAATACTACAGATATCCTGTTTATATCTCTTCACGTACTGTGCGTATGTCTGTGCTTTATGCATAAGGAGTAAGGTTTTCTTGCCCCCGATAACTGACAAGTAACCTAAAACTTAGATAAAATATAGTACTAATCTTCTACAAATGTTAAATTATTAAAAAAATAATATAGATAGAGTCTTGCTGGTCTCAAACTCCTAGCTTCAAGCGATCCTCCCACCTCTGCTTTACAAAGTGCTGGGATAACAGGTGTGAGCCACCATGCCCAGTCATTACTAATTTTAATTTCCATTCTATCCTTAGGTCTAGCCTACAAAATCTGCCCCACCCCACCTGGTTTAGAGGAGATACAACCCTTGCTGAGAATGCATGATTGAGATTAATAACCTGTTCCTGATTAGATGCCCCTCCCTCTTTCCAAACTTCCTCCACATTCAGCTCCTGTTTTGCACCTGACATTGGCAGAAATCTAGCTATATTAGGATATAGATGTCCCTTCATTTTATTTGCTTGTACCTTTGAGTTCTTGCTTCTCCTCTCGTGGGAGGCAGTATTTGGTGTGGTTGAGAGCACTAGGGTCAATCCCTGCATTGGCCACTCTTAAGCTGTGTAACCTTAAACAAGTTCCTGAATATCTCTAAGGCCGCTTCCACAGTTGTGCAAGCAGGATGGCACTGCTGGCTTCGTGGAGTTGTGGAGAGGGTCTGATAATTAAATGTTTTTCAGAGTTATGCTTGCACATGAGGACAGCCCAATAGATGGTGTCTGCTGCTGTCATCTGCTGGCATTTGCTCCTGGGAGCAGTTTATGGTGTTCAAGAATGGAGGTGACCGTCTTGAGATTCCAAAATCCTCAAGGGCATAGGCCATGTCTAGCATCCGTACCAATGTTCCCATACTGATGGTCTTTTCAAGCTTGTCTTGGGTCCTGGGGGAAAGGATTGAGAAACACAGCCCCTTCCCTTGGGGAGTCACAGTTGAGTGGGAAGTTAGGAAAGCAAATACTGCTCACTCTTCTGTACCTGATGTTGTTGGCTGGGCACGTTACTATGGGAGAAGGTGTAGGTCTCACCTGCCGTTCTGGTCTCAGAGCAGGCCTCCGAGAAGGTGGCTTTTGAGCTGTGGCTTGAAGGAAATGGAGTTTACTTATTTCAGCTTTCTGCATCTTGTTACCAGGCAGGGGTGGACAGGTGGACTAGGCTTCTTCTCTGCAGAGCACATCTTATCCAATATCAGTAGGAGGTATTCCTTTGCATTTTTCTTGGAATGAGGCAGAGTGAGCACTGAATCATCTCCCTCTGTATGTGCCTCTCTCATCCTCTGGGTGACCACGGGTTTGATTTGTGAGACAGCTGGTGGGCCGGGTTCTGCCTGTGGCTGGGGCACAGTGCTTTCTTTGTCTGAGTTTGCTTGGCCCTTACATAAGTATGAACCACAGCGTTGGCCTCATTAGCTCTCTGCTTTCACCACCTGGACTAAGTGTTCCAGATGGCCTTAATTCGGATAGTTGTTTTTGGTACTTACTCAGAGTGGAAGATTTAGGCTGCAGTTGTCCTTTTTTTTTCTCCCCATTCTCTGAGGCATCCTAAACTATAGGCAACACTATGCAGGGACAGGCTTTAGCAATTCTTGCTGTTGTAGCCTTAAGCCCTGAAGGATTCTAGCCTCCTCCTTTATCTACTATCTAATCGCATCTCTTCCTTGGCTCATTCCACCTCCTCCCATGGAGAGGTGACAGGTTATTTTTATTTTCAAAAGCATGATCTATCTTTTTTTTTTTTTTTTTGCCATGGTAAGAAATAAAACTTTCCACTGAGTTCCTTGGCTCAGTTAAACACCCTTTCCCTGGATAAGGCTCTCTCTTTGGGTTTTGGTGAGACTTCATCAGGAGCCAGTGCCCCTGGAGGGAAGGCTGAATCATGGCTTTCAGCTTTGGCTGTGCATTTGTTATGATTGGATTGGATGTCGCGGGTCAGACAGTTGCCTCCTTTCATGAACGCCAACTGTGGCCTCACCACCACCTGAGACATTGTGTTCTCTGCCCTCAGAACCAAAAAATACCCCCCTGTGAACTTTTTGAGAAGACTGGCCTGGTGTAGGGTTGAGGGTGGGTGCTGTTGCTAACCACAGAGCCGGGTTCTCACTGTGCCTCTGACGGGAGAACCCACATCATTAGCAATTGACTGACAGGCTGAGCTCATCAGGCGCAGGATATGGAAAGGGCTGAGAAGCCTGACCCATGGTGCTGAGTGAGATGAGTTAACCAACCTCTGGAAGGCTGCAGGGAGCAGGGTTCTTTTCCAGGACAGTCCCAGATCTATCCACTGAATAGAAATCTCATGTGCTAATGGTTTTCCTGGAATCAGCCCCTTCTACCTCCATCAGTGCATGTCTAAGGAGGGATGAAATTCCTTTTACATGGGCCTGCTGGCCTTTGCTCCCAGGAAATGGGATGCAGTTGTTCAGACTCTGGGATGGGGATGGGTGGGTTGTATTTTTCTGTTTGGGGAGATTATATATACATATGTATGTATATATATAATATATATATATTTCAGTAGCAGCTGCTATTGATTATGTAGTATGTAATAAATTATGTCATACATAAGATTGATTGATTCCCTTTATTACTTTCTGAATAATGCTCCCATTGAGTGGTTTCTTGGCAGATGTGCAAAAAGAATTAATAGGCAGGGATGTCTGATAATGTTGCCAACAGGAATTCTGACCAAGGCTCTACACTTTCACTCCTCCCTACAGAGGTAAACTCTAACGAGGGAACCCACCAGGCACACCCTATTATCACTTGGCACCCTTGGCACAGAATGAGCTGAAGTAGAAACAGATGGTGTGAGAAGGGGCATTGTCTGGCAGTTTTTCCTGACTCCTTATGAAGAAGGTTAAGAGTATGGATTTCAAAAGAAAGGAGGGCAAATCTGTAGTCTTTTCTTAAGGGCACTGATTCCATCCTTGGAGCTCTGCCAGCTCAACTGGTTATTCTCCCGGGAGACTCTGCTGGGGTGATGGATAGAAGCCTCTATAACAGGTATCCACTTTCCTGGATTGGTACCTGTGCCCCATCAGTTGTTAACTATTGGAGATTTCCCCCAACAGAAGTGGAGTTAAGAGATGCTGTGAGTGGCAAACAGGTAATAGGCAGTGAGATGTGAAATGTCTCTCTTCCATTCTACCTACATTAGCAAAACAGCCATTGTTTATAAGGGGTTAAGTAGGACAAGTAGAGACTTTGGAAGACAGTAGGTTTTCATATTATTGGGTTCCAAAGTCCACATTTTAGTGGTATTTTCTTGTTTTTTCTTAGTCATGATCTCAAGGTTAAATCCCAAGACTTGGGAAAGCATATCCATCTACCCAGCTATCCATCCATGCAACTATTCTCTCCATCCTTCCATCCAATAGTTATGAAACACTTGATATATGCTAGGCACTGTGCTAGATTCTGGGCTTACATTACTGTAATCTAAACAAGGCAGGAGTTTAGCCTATTAAGGAGACTATCAAGTAGAGTCAGACCCCATTTTGAGAGTGGTTCAGTGTAGACTCAGGGAGCAGAGGGGAAGGATGCCTGCTTAAGTCAGCCAGGGTTAGTAAGATCTATGTCTCATCAAAAAGGCCATAGCGTTCAGTCTGGCTTTGTCTCCACTGCTGTAAAAATAGAGTATACTTTCTTATTTTTCATCAGCCTTTTAAACACTTCCCCTCTTCCCTGGCTTTCTGTTTCATCTCCTATTAGAAATGGAAGAACCTGGAATAAAGACCATTAAGGGAGGGTTAGAGTAGTTCCGGTGGGGCTGTCATCCTGTGCTCCAGCAAGCTCATCTCAAGCTTCAGGTCACTCATGCTTTGATACCTTTTCAAAGAGCATGATAAATTCAAATTAAAACCACAATGAGATGTCATTACACACTTACCAGAATGGCTTAGATAGAACATAGTAACAGCACCAAATGCTGGCAAGGATGTGAATAAACTGGATCACACATGCATTGCTGGCAGGAAAGTATAATGCTACAGCCATGCTGGAAAACTGTTTTATAGTTTATTACAGAACTAAATATGCAACTACCTTGCACCCCAGCAAGTGTGATCTTGGGCATTTATCCCAGAGAAATGAAAACTTATTTTTACACAAAAATCTATGCATGTATGTTTGCATAAGTTTTATTTGTAATAGCCCCAAATTGCAAACAGCCTAGATAGCCTCCAGTAGGTAAATGGCTAACAAGCTGTGGTATGTCCACATCATGGAACACTACTCAGCAATGAAAAGGAGCAAACCATTGATACAGCAACTTGGATGAATCTGCAGGAAATTACGCTGAGTGAAAAAAGCCAATCTTTGAAATGGAGAAGAGGTTACTGGTTGTCAGGATTAGGGATAGGGGTGATCAGAGGAGTGGGAAGGAGGTAAATGAGGTATAAAATGGCAACACAAGGAATCCTTGTGGTGATGGAGCTGTTCTGCATTTTTACCATGGTAGATACCAAACCTATACGTGTGATAAAATTGTATAGAACTAAACACACACATAAATTAATACAAGTGAAACTAGAGAAATCTGAATAAGTTTGGTGCATTGCAGCAACATCAATATCCTGGTTATGATATTTGTAGTTTTAAAAAATGTGCCATAGGAAGAAACTGGGTAAAGTATACAAGGGATGTCTCTTGTATGTATATGTGAATACAGCTATCTCAAAAATCTGAGAAAGAACATTACATAAAAGTTGTATGCAATTGGAATCTGTAAATCAGAAACATCACAATCCAACATTGAGGCCATGTTTTACTTACACACTTTATGTGATCAGTGTGATTCTTTGTGTCTTCTTTCAAGTAACAAGTAATTTCCCAATCATCTTCATAATTTGAACCTTGTAATTTAAATGAATTGGGCTATTTTGGTGTTTAGGTGGGTTTTTAAACTTGAGTTTGACGTACAGTACGTGTGTGACCAAATCTTGTATGTCTGCTCTTATTACCCTGAGAACTTGGAGAAAAAAATCTGAAAGCCTTTCTAGTGATGAGTCAGAAGTGTTGTTTTGGAACAAAATGCAACACATTTTTTTTTTTAATTTTTGAAAAGTTAAAAAAATTCTGGCCTGGTTGATGTCAGAAGCTTAATACTGATAGTTAAGCATTTTTACTTAAGAGAGAAAAAAGGTTGATAAATACATAAGCACATTTGGAGTAGAGATGGATGGGACAGGGCTATCCTTAGGCCTTTGCTTATGAAACTGGCCTTTGAAATGCTTAGAAAAAGCTCTTCTGCTGCCCAAAGAAGCAGGCCGTCCATGCTGCTGCTCACCCTGCTGGGCCATGTCACCCTTTTATCCTAGAACCCTCTTCATAGTGCTTGAGATCTAGGTATGTGCATGGGAGGGATCGTGGTTGGGCAGCTGTGCCCTAAGGGCTGCCTCTATAATGGGGACTGCCCTGCCATGATGCCAGTTGGATTGCAAGACATGGGAGGCTGATTCTGCTCTAGCAGGATTTTATTTACTTGTTGGTTTGTTACTTATTTTGAGATGGAGTTTTACTCTTGTCTCTCAGGCTGGAGCGCAATGGTGCGATCTTGGCTCACTGTAACCTCTGCCTCCCAGGTTCAAGCGATTCTCCTCTTGCAGGATTTTAATGGTGTTTGGGGGATAGGATTCATTCCAATAGCATTTTTATAGACAAAGTATGAAAATCAACATTTTAGTGGGATTCTAATCTATACAACAGTTTCGCATAGGTGATTCTTTTTGCGTTATTCACGTCTTTTCATTGCCTGTGCATCATGAATGTATATAGTAGAGTTGCTTCTACTTGGGGAGAATCAATGGGTAATATTAAGATGGGTAGAGAACATGAGGCTCATGTGAGAGCGTGTCCTGTGATGTCTTAGAACAGTATTAAGTGTCGTCTGCCTGTACTGTTTGGCAGTAGGGAAAGAGTGGGGGATGAATATGGGACAAATTTGTCTGCCCCAAGGTGGCTTTGGAGACCACTGTTAAATTCATCATAGTCTCTCAAGTAAATGGGGTTTACACAGCACTATCAAGTATTTCCTGAAGCTTCTTTCAGCATTTTCCAAGTTGAAGCAGCTTCAGTCTGTGGTAAGTTCCCAAACGAATCCCAGCAAACAGGCTTTTTCCAAAGGGATCAAATAGCACTTAATAAAAACATAACTGTGTCTATGTATGTAGCCACACATGCACAAAAAAGAATTCCATTGGTAAATGCTGTAGGTCATGTTGGAAAAGAACCCCCTTTTTTTCATTTGTTAAAACTACCTCTTAAAATAGTCTTTGGCGATGTATTCCTTATAATTGGACTCTGCCCAGAGGTGAGGGTTTGAAGCAAATTTATGTGGCTGTTTTCTGTGGGTAGTAGGATGGAAAAATAGTAAAAATGAACTTCACATTTCTCTGGTTTTCTTGGAACTTAAAAATGGCTGATCTAGTCTCATATTTAAAATGTTCTCTTGAGCTAGAGTATAGGTTTGGGAAAGAATGGTAGGTAGGCAATATTTTGAAAGAGTTAGCATCAAAGCAAAGCACGGGATTTGCAATTTACACTCCACACCTGTCTTGCCCTGAAAAAAGTCTTTGTTTCCACGAGACGACCTAAGTTCAGGCACTTCTCACTTTTCAATTCGATGGTTCCTGGGATCCACATTTTAAAATGCATGCCCGTGAGACATCACATTTCCCTATGGGAATAACAACTGTATTTGTAGAGTCCTTCCTGTGTATCCACCCCATGAAGGAGATACTGTTATTATTCCAGTTTTGTTTTGTTTTTGAGATGGAGTCTTGCTCTGTTGCCCAGGCTGGAGTGCAATGGTGTGATCTCGGCTCACAGCAACCTCTGCCTCCCGAGTTCCAGGGATTCTCCTGCCTCAGCCTCCCGGGTAGTTGGGATTACAGTCACCTACCATACTTGGCTGATTTTTGTATTTTTAGTAGAGATGGGGTTTTGCCATGTTGGTCAGGCTGGTCTTGAACTCCTGACCTCAGGTGATGCACCTGCCTCGGCCTCCCAAAGTGCTGGGATATCCCAGTTTTATATATGAAGAAATGAATCCACAGAGATGGAGTCATTTGCCTCAGGTCACACAGGTAGTTATGAGACACAGGCATTTGAATTTAGGCAGTTAGACTTCAAAGCTTGAATCATTAAACCACAATGATACCTTGCGTCTCAAAGTTAAAACATTGTGGTTTTTAAGGATTTCCCCATCAGGTCTGACCAAGGTTATATCATAAAGCAAAGACATGTTAATTCATCTATTCATTCAATGTGATAACTATAAATTAGTTGATGATTAGATAAAAATCTGTGATTCTCCTAAAATGGGAATAAATGTATCAAACAGGTAGACTATGCAAAGTCTTCAATAGCTCATAAAGCAGGTAAGATTCAATTTTTCTATGACATAAATTTGACTAATCAATATGCAAAAAATCAAAAATGTAAAAAAAACCTACATATTTAAAATCTCTGGCTTAGACTTTGAAAAGTCTTTTGTGGTTTGGATGGCCCAGTTTTCTTAATAGGTCTTCCTAGAAATGTGTACTAATACTTTCTCTCACCTTCACTTCTGAAGGATGGTGTATGTAGGATGTGGTCCAGTTGGCATTTTTCCAGCTGTCTTCTGGCTTCCATGTGTCTGTTGAAAAGTCAATCCAGTATCTTATTGTTGTGTGACCCAGGGGTCTGGGTGGCTTTAGTTGAAGGCAGGAGAGTGGTTGCTTCTGGGTGGAGCTGATGGGACTCTGGGGGTTAATGTGGAAAGTCCCTCTGAATCTTGTTTGTCTGTGTTGTACCAAAATTCCCAGGGCGGTGATAAGAGTTTCTTTATTGGGTAATTAAACGTGATCCTCTTACATGTAGAACCTTCAATATCACTTCCATGAGCTCACTTCTCTTTATTTTCCTCCCTCCCCTCTTCCTCCCTGTCTCTCTCTGGATGGGCCCCACCATTTGCAGCACAGACCCTGGATTCTCATGCTCTATGGGATGTGGGCCTGCTGGTGTGTGCTGGGGACCCGTGGTGTGGCCATGGTTTTGCTCCATACCACCATCTCTTTCTGCGTGGCCCAGTTCCGGTCTCAGCTCCTGACGTGGCTCTGTTCTCTCCTCCTCCTCTCCACACTGAGGCTGCAGGGTGTGGAGGAAGTTAAGGTAAGTGTTTTCCTGTTACCATTGGGAATCCAGAGAAGGCCCCTTTGGCTTTGCCTTGATCCCAGTAGACACCTTGGTTTTCAGACAAGAGATGATTGTAGAACCGTGATGGGGCTCCCCATAGTGGCCGTACAGGGTTGCTACAAGTGAACCCTACTGGTGCATTCTGCAATCCTATCATTCCTGGCTG
This sequence comes from Gorilla gorilla gorilla, assembly GCF_029281585.2. Lineage (NCBI taxonomy): Eukaryota > Metazoa > Chordata > Mammalia > Primates > Hominidae > Gorilla > Gorilla gorilla. Next base: position 46,380,637 of record NC_073224.2, on the reverse strand, counting down.
TGTTTTAGCCCTGTGAGATTGCCCAGGGCTGGCCCTGTACCATCTCTCCCAGTTTAGGTGGGCATGTGCGGTGCCAGATGTCACAGGGCCAGAGGGTCAGGAACAAAGAGAGAAGACACAAACAGATGATTTACTAAAAAACATCTGGAGAGTGCCCTACAATTTATAGGGAACGCACACATCACTCAACTCATCTGATGGCCACAATGGCCCTGTGGTGGTAAGTCAGGTCTTTTTCTTCTTCCTAGTTGATGGAACAGATTTATTTATTCATTTATAGAGACGGAGTCTTGCTCTGTCACCCAGGGCTGAAGTGCAGTGGTGCGATCTTGGTTCACTGCAACCTCCGCCTCCTGGGTTCAAGCGATTCTCGTGCCTCAGTCAACCGAGTAGGTGGGATTATAGGTACCTGCCACCATACCCAGTTAATTTTTGTATTTTTAGTAGAGATGGGGTTTCACCATGTTGGCCGGGCTGGCCTCAAACTCCTGGCTTCCTGTGATCTGCCCACCTTGGCCTCCCCAAAGTGCTGGGATAACAGGTATAAGCCATTGTGCCCGGCCAGGAACAGATTTATTATCTACTCATGTGACCCAGTGGAAGCTCTTTCAATTTAGGTAGTGAAAACAAAGTGTTTAGCCCCGAAGGGCACAGACCAAGCTTTCATTTCTGTAAACCCAGAGGCATTTTGACAGACTCAACCACCTATCCGTTGTTGGTGCTAATAGAGGAGGACACTGGGCTCAAATCACACTTCTTTAGGGCTTTTGTTTGCATTAGTAAAATCTTATTTTATAGGCACTTACCTTTTAGCTTTATTTTTTTTCTCAGTCACGATAACAGTGCATTTTTACTTTATGAGTGCACATCAGACTTGACCCAGAGAATTGGTGGATGACAGAGAGACTGCCTTCTGAGTTGAGTTTGCTGTGCCTTGCTGAGGCGATTGCACCTATCAGCAAATTCTTCTTGTACTGCATTTTCTGATTTCTGTTGTGTGTTCTCTGATCATCTCCTGGGCAGTGGCTAGCATCCCCTGGACAGCTCTGGACTATCTGTTTCTGTCTTTGGTAACTGGAGTGACCTAGCCCTGCTTATGCAATTGAAGCTTAGGTCCCTCAGGCTATCTCAGGCCCCCTCAGGCTGTGTGAGGTTCCTTCTCTCACTTGTCTGTTGAATACACCCTTTACATGTTCAAGTTGGAGCTGCCAAGGTCTGTGGCTGCAGGGGAGTAAAGGCAGAGTCTGTGTGGAACTCTCAACCATCCAGAAGTGGGAGCTTTCTTTTAAGGAGAAATGCAGGGCAAGAAGAACACAAGTCCAAGACCCCAGCTCCAGGGTCTGATTCTGGGCACTCAGCTTCAGAGCCCTTCACTTTTGGGATCAGTTGACTCTGAGAACAGCCAGCCTGAGAGATGCGCAGCTTGGAAAACATCGGGGGTCATATGCCCAGGGCAGGACCATTGATGTTTCCCACCTTCATCGACCTTCTCCTTCCTAGCCCGGTTCCCAAACACTGCCCAACTGGCAGGAGCTGTTTTTTTGAGTCAGGCCAATCTGCTTACCTTTCCCTTTACACATTTACATATGTTTATGCTGTCTCTTGGAACCAACCTTCTCATCCTCCCTGTCCACCGGATTCTCTTTCAAAGTACGGCTTAGACCTCAGTCTCTAAAGGTAAGAAATGAAAGAGGGCCACAGAAAAACAGATCAGTTAGTGTCCCATACTGCTCTGAGAGCTGCTGGCTCTTACAAACTGGGAAACAATAAAACAGTAGCATGTAAGTGACCAGGTGTCACCTAGAGCTTTGGGGACACTGCACACACCTATCCCTTCCTCTAACCCCCTAGGATCTCCATAGGCACATTCAAAATCTTGGGCAGTGTTGGGTATTCTTTCTTCAATCACTGTGGGACTGGAACTCCTGTGGTATCTTTTTTTATTCATTCATTCAGTCACTCATTCATTGATCCAGGTGACAGCACTTAGCATTCATGTGCCCTGCATCAACACAGTGATGAGAAGGAACATGATGGGAAATGTGAGATGGATGACCTGGTTCCTAGTCTCTTCTATTCCCCGTCTCTTCCTGCTCTGAAGCTGGAGCAGTCATTTAACCTCTGAGCCTCAATCTCATCATTTGGAAAACAGAAGTAATAAATCCTCTTCCTTCCTCATGGGATTGTTCTGAGAGTCAAACAGGATAATCTATGTTAAGTGATTTTGTGAAAATTGTAGCATTTTGAAAGTTCAAGTATTTTTTGCTGTTTTTAGTCTACCTTAATTTTTCTCACTCTCATTAATGATGTGGGGCTAGTATTTTAAGCACGTATGTCAAAATCTGGACTTATGAGAGTATATCAGATAATCACTCCATTTTAATGAAGATACTTCCCAGAATGATTAGGCAACCATTTAAGCAAGTGTGCTTAAAAACAGATTTACAGTAAAAATAAAAACAAGCTCATACCTAACCTTTTGGGGACCTGGCAAGTGTACAAACAGAATCTAATTCCATTTATCATTTATTTGGGGACAATTAGCATCAGTTATGGATGTTGGAGGTGAATAAATATTCGTTCTGCAAATTTTACAGTGATTTGAAAAACACTGAGGAAGGAGATCATGTGATTAGAAACTAGCTGGGTTTCCATGCTTTTGCACATGTGGTTCTCCTGATACGATTATCCTCTTTCCCCTTGGTGGCTGCTAAAGTCTTGTACAAGAAGTAGGAACTCTGTTCAGTCGTTGGTTTTTCTGTGTACAGCTTTAAGAGACCCTGATGGATCAAATTAATTACTTTCTCCTTTGACCCAAGTTCTATTTCTCGTATGTATTTCCATAAATAGTTTTTCTCACTAAAGGTATTTTTGGAAAACATGGAAAATGTAGAAAAATATAGAAATTAGAAAATACTTCATAATTTTACTCCCTGATATTAACATTTTATTGTATTTCCTTCTCATTTTTTGTTCCATGCATATTTTTGCACAGGTTATTTCTTGTTTCATGCTCTATTGGAATTGCATTTTTACACATCTACATCCTGTATGAGAATTTAACATATTGAGGGGAGGGACTTTTTTTTTTTTTTTTAAATATTTGTCTGTAAAGCTTATTTGACAAATGCTACTCAACTAAATGTAGAGCCAAACTGATAACAAAAGAGCAAAATGAAAAATACATTGAAGACAGAAATCCCATGGGACATTTTAAGCCCCTCTTTGTTATCTGAATTGTTGAAGAAGCTGTCAAAGTATCCACTGGATGTAGCTAATCTGCACCTTATGCCCTGGATGTATCTGATACATGCCTAACTGGGAAAACCTTCGTTATGTTGTGTCAGACCTAATGCTAAGTTAACATTAGAGATGTCCTTTTTCCTACTGCTCATTAACTGCTTGCTTTGATTACCAATGAGATTTACCTGGTGTTCATTGGTTCTCGACTGCCTTTTATGGCACAGCTGCTCTGCCTGAACAAGAAATCGTCTTCCCAGAGCCCCCTGGGATTCTCAGATGGTGGTGGCCCTGCTGGCCAGTACCTGCAGTGGGACTGGACGATGTCCCTGCTGGCCGCTCAAAGGTTGTTCTCTCCTTTTGATTTTGTAGAGAAGGTGGTACAAGACAGAAAACGAGTACTACCTGCTGCAGTTCACGCTGACGGTTCGCTGCCTCTACTACACCAGCTTCAGCCTGGAGCTCTGCTGGCAGCAGCTGCCTGCTGCATCAACCTCCTACTCCTTTCCCTGGATGCTGGCCTATGTCTTTTATTATCCAGTCTTACACAATGGTCCCATCCTCAGCTTCTCGGAGTTCATCAAACAGGTAGAGCCCGCTGGGGATGGGATTGGGATTCTATAGCTTAAGCCTTTGTCGCTGTTGCTCTGGTCTTCTCTGACTCTTGAGTCATTTTGTTCAGAGGTGCCCACAGATTTACTATTAGTAATACATACTATTAGTTCTCATGAGGTTTTTTGTAATAGATGAAATACATATGAGAAATGAGCCTTTAAAATAAAGTTTGACCCATCAGATATGTCAGCTCTAGGGGGTCCCACCTTGATTTTCAGTGAACTCTGGCAACCAGGATTAATGAGTGAGGCATCACAAGGAGTTTGGGAGTTGGTATCCACTGTGGCAAAGTCCCAAGGAAAGAAAAAAATTTGATTATGATGCTATTACTTGAAGGAATAGAAAAGGAAACTGTCTGAGCTGTTGCTTGGCAAATAGTATGTTTCCTTTTATATTCACAAGCTGCTTAAGAAATAGTCCTGCCATAGCCTGGGAGCTGTTCAGGGTGACCTAGATGTGAAAACAGCGTGGAGTTGAAGTAAGTTCGAAGGCAGTGGTGTGTGTTCACGTCTGGATCCCCCTTTGTGCCCAGGCCCCCGCCTGCCTTCCTCGGACGGCATCCTTGTCTGAAATGCCATGGTAAGCTACCTTTGTTGTTCCCCCCTACATCACTTTTCCCCCTTGTTTAGAACTTTCTTTTTTTTCTGCCTCCTCAACTTACCTCTAGTTTCATGGAACATAATTGCTATGTTAATTCACCTAAGGAATTAGTAATTGACAATGCCCAAAACTGTGTTCTCAAGGGATATTCTATCCCTCACCAACAAAACAATCCTCATAGAGGAGAGAATAACATGTACATGCATACACAGACATGCACGCACACGCAGAACACATACCCACGCATACGCACACACCTGGAAGGGCAGGGCAAGCAGCAGTGTTGCACATTTCTGGGCAGCAACATGAAAGTTGCTCCCTGAAAAAGGAGGGTTCTTAGAAATCTTATTTTGTCCTCAAAGTTCCACTGAATTATGCATTGTATTCAAGAATATATTTTTGCATTATAACAATAACATAATGTTCTAAAATTTCCAGTGAAAGTATGTAACTTTTTATATCTCTAGAAATCTGTAAGTGAAATTGATATTCTAGACAGATATGTTTAGTCTATGGTTTCTCATACCTTGGTTTGAGATCGTTCTTTTGTCATGAAGGAATTTAAAATCTGCATTTGAAATTGTGTTTAAAATTATTGTGTAAAAGAGATGGTTTAATGATGGCAGCTGATCTAACTCAATGATTTGCAAAGTGTGGTTCCTGGACCAGCAGCGTCAGTATCGCCAGATAGCTTGTTAGAAATACAAATTCTCAGGTCCTCTCCAACCTCCTGAATCAGAACCTCTAGGGATAAAGCCCAGGAAGGTGGTTTAACAGGCCCTCCAGGAGGAGGGTGGGAGTAAAGGTAGGGTGGGCACAGCATAGGGTGGGTTCCTCTCTTTTACAATCTCCTTACCTTTGTGAACTTTTGAATTATTCTCAGTTTGCCAGCCAATAACTTTTGGACCAAACATCCACACACAGACACCCCTCTCCTGAGGATGGCTGGTAATTTTCAGAGAAACATAAACTAAATCCATTAGAAGGAAACAGATTATTTTCCTAACTTCCTCCTGTATATAAGCTTTGCCCTGTATGCTCTGTACTTTGTTATTATGCAAAATAATTGTTTCTGTTATTTCTCATCTCCTTTTTCTTCTTTTTTTTTTTGAGACAGAGTCTTACTCTGTCACCCAGGCTGGAGTGCAGTGGTGTAATCTCAGCTTACTGCAACCTCCACCTCCTGGGTTCAAGTGATTCCCGTGTCTGAGCCTCCTGAGTAGCTGGATTACAGGCATGCACCAGCAAGTCCAGCTAATTTTTTGTATTTTTAGTAGAGACCGGGTTTTGCTATGTTTCCCAGGCTTGTCTCTAACTCCTGAGGTCAGGCAATCTGCCCTCAGCCTCCCAAAGTGCTAGGATTACAGGCTTGAGCCTGGCCTCCCTTTTCAAATTGTGCCTTTTAGGGTCTAGTAAGAATATTAGAGGCCTCTAGCAGGGTCCTGTGTCACACAGAGGCAAGCTTTAAGATTATCTTCCACCTAAATCCTTAGCCAAGGGTTCTCATTCTCTTGAGTCTCATTCTGGGGAAGTGCAGGGGCAGGTTGCTTCCTATAGGGGCCAGGTATAGACACTCTGGGTTTTATCCATGTCTTTTCCTTCCCTCTCTCTCTCTTCTTTTTTAACCCCTTCTAAAACAATAGCAATTGCTGACAGCAGGGAACTCGAAAGGGCAAATTAAAACCTCTGTGTTTGGGGGAGTATTCATAGAATAGTCATTCTAGAAAAGGATAAATGTTCAGTAAGATATAGGGCAAATTTAAAAAGCCAGGAGGTTTCTGCACTTGCTGAAGGTGGCTGTGGGAAACTTCCCTTCTGTGGGGAAGGGGGCTTTAAAGGGGGAGGGGGTTAAACCAAAAAGCTTATCTTGCGGTGAAAGGGTTCTTTCAGAGAAGCCAAAAAGGAAAAGGCTGGGAGGTGGGGAAAGAAAGCTAGTTGGAAGAACTAGTAAGTAAGATTTGCTCTGAATGAATGCTTGAATGAATGCATGCATGAAATGCCTTCAGCTATAAGGATTGGAAGTATTGAAATGCATGGTTCTTAGACTGGCAGGTCAATGCATAAAAATAACGTAGAGCAGGAGAATGACGCTGCACCACCAGGGGGCAGCAGTGCCCCATTGTGGAAAGCAACCCCAGCGGGAAATCTTCACCCAGTATCTGCAAACTCCAAAAGATCAAATGACAATGTTAGTTTTAGGCATACCCCTGGAGAATGTGTCTTCCACCCAATTTACATACACAAAATGAGGGAGGTATAGAAGAGTTGTCTTCTGCAATGTAAAGCATGTGAAATTTGCATAATTAGTCACGAACAGGTAAAAATTTGCCTCTGTGCCTTAACTTGAAGGCTATTTCTGGTGGCATTTAGAGTTTTAGGAACATGGGCCTGATTTGTTTTTCTCTCACGTTTCTGTGGAACTCGGATACCAAGTCAGCGGTGAGACAGGGATCCTGGGGGACTTAGGGAAGGGAAGGACATGGTGTTTACTTGCTTAGCCTGGAGCCTGGGGCCACTACGTCTTGAAGAGGTTGACTGGTGTGGTGTGGGCACTGGGGAGAAGAGCAGCCTTAGGGTGGTGGGCCAGGGACTCTTCCTTGCTGGGCACTGTGCTCTCCCACCTTAGAGAAGCCAGTGGTCAAATAGGGAATTTGGCATGGAGGTTGAGAGCAAAGGTCCTGGAGCCCACCCTCCAGGGTTTGAATCCCTGCTGTGCTTCGGCTTGAGTGTGCTTGTTGAGTTACTTACCTTTACTTATGCCTCAGTCTTCTTATCAGTGAAATGGGAAGAATAATAGTGCCTCCCTCAGGATTGCTGTGAGGATTAAATGATTGTGTATAGGTAATGTGGTTTGACAGGTTAATACTATAAAGTGTTAATTCTTACTCTTATTATTACTATTATTTGAGACAGAGTCTGGCTCAGTTGCCCAAGCTGGAGTGCAGTGGCACAACTTTAGCTCATCGCAACCTCCATCTCCTGGTATCAAGTGATTCTTGTGCCTCAGCCTCCCAAGTAGCTGGAATTATAGGCGTGCACCACCACACCCGGCTAATTTTTGTATTTTTAGTAGAGACGGGGTTTCACCATGTTGGCCAGGCTGGTCTTGAACTCCCGACCTCAGGTGATCCACCCGCCTCGGCCTCCTAAAGTGCTGGGGTTACAGGTGTGAGCCACCATGCTCGGCCTCTTACTTTTATTATTGTGATGATTGGCCAGAAAGCAAGTGTAATTCTAGGGTAGTTTAGGTCAGAAGTGAGACCCTGGGTATCCAGTCTGGTGGGCAGGCACAGCAGCAGGGGACTCTGGGCCATGGCCATGCTTGGGCTCAGAAGAGGCCAGTGTGCTGGTTCCATCTATTTGAAGAGAGACCCAGGCAGTTGCTGCAGGAAAGGGATGGGGGCAGTCCAAGAGTTGCTGGGACTGGCAAGAGCTGTGCAAGGCAGTCAATGTCCCAGAAGCTTTGTTTAGTACTTGGCATGGGCTCTGGTTCTAGAGAGCACCTGGAATCATGCTAATTGTAATAAAATATACTAGGTGATCATTTAGTCTGAGCCAGGCTTTATACGTTCTAACTTAAAATGTTTGAGATGGTCTCACTCTGACACCCAGGTTGGAGTGCAATGGTGCAATCATAGCTCACTGTAGCTTTGGCCTCCCGAGTTCAAGTGATCCTCCCACCTCAGCCTCCTGAGTAGCTAGGACTATAGGTATGCATCACCACACCTGGCTAATTTTTTAAAAATACTTTTCTAGAGATGAGGTCTTGCTATGTTGCCCAGGCTGGTCTCAAACTCCTGGCCTCAAGTGATCCTCTTGCTTCGGCCTCCCAAAGTGCTGGGATTACAGGCACATACCGTTGTGCCTGGCCATTCTAGCTTGTTTAATCCTCACAACCTATGAGAGAGATACTGTCATGACCACTTTACAGACAGGGAAACAGAGGCAAAGAGAGGCTATTACAATGTAGATAGAGTGAAGGGAATCAAGACATGAGCCTTGTTGCGCTGACTTGGTGTGTGAGAGGAGTTAGCGGGGAATGGAGTGTGGCCTAGTGGACATGAAGGTCTGGAGACTCAAGCAGGCTGAACCAAGTACCAGCCTTGGTGGCAGCAACACCTGCAGGCCCCACTTGCTGTTCTGGGAGAGCTCACTGGATGTCGCTGGCCTTGGTCTGGATGGCTAGGGGGTGGGAGTAATGTGGGTCTGATTAGGGAATGATTTGTTAGGAGTAGGGGTATGGTCTGTGACCAGTATAAAGGAATACAACAACTGCCACAAGGCTTCCTAGACCCAAGCAGAGAGAAGCTAATAAGTTAGTGGCCCAGGTGGCCCAGTTGAATATCTGCCTCTGGGGAGGGCTTTTGTTTGGTGCTCACAAACATATGTATTATTCGTGTGTGAAGAAAAAGAACCTTTCATCTTTGAGAACTGTCATCTTTAATCATCAGAATATATTTGGAAGAAAGAGAAAGGCATAGCTATTGCTTTTTATGCAATTTGCATGAAATTAGGTTTTAAAGTATAATGCATTTTGAAATGCACTTTGCAGATGAGTTAATGTGTATTTTTTAGTGATGCCTGAACTTCACAATTTCCATGGTGGCAGTTTCCAGTGGTCTAAAGGTTTGGCAGTCCCCTAGGTTTGAAATGTCTTAAATGAAATACTTTGCATGCAGGCAAGAGAGCCGCCCTGCACATTAGATGAGCTATATATGGTCTGTCTGTTCTTCCTGCTGGGTCGACAAGGGACAAATCAGAATTTGGATTTTTTTTTTTGAGACAGAGTCTCGCTCTGTCACCCAGGATGGAGTGCAGTGCTGCGATCTCGGCTCACTGCAACCTCCGCCTCCTGGGTTCACGTCATTCTCCTGCCTCAGCCTCCCGAATAGCTGGGACTACAGGTGCCCACCACCACACCCAGCTAATTTTTTTGTATTTTTTAGTAGAGACGAGGTTTCACCGTGTTAGCCAGAATGGTCTCGATCTCCGGACCTTGTGATCCACCCGCCTTGGCCTCCCAAAGTGCTGGGATTGCAGGCGTGAGCCACCATGCCCGGCCGGATTTTTTAAACAAAAGACAGTCAACTAGATTGCAGATGTAAATGGACTGTAATAATGATATGACTCTAAAGAAAGATGAAAAACCTTTTGTTTTTTTTTTTTTAAATAAAAGCAAATAGAATGAAAGTTGGATTGTTTTTCTTTTGCCGTGTTGTTTATTTGTAAATTTTTTTTTTTTTTTAAGATGGAGTCTCACTCTTCACCCAGGCTAGAGTGCAGTGGCTCGATCTTGGCTCACTGCAACCTCCACCTCCCAGGTTCAAGCGATTCTCCTGCCTCAGCCTCCCGAGTAGCTGGGATTACAGGCACCTGCCACCACGCCCAGCTAATTTTGTATTTTTAGTAGAGACAGGGTTTGACCCTGTTGGCCAGGCTGGTCTTGAACTCCTGACCTCAAGTGATCCGCCCGCCTTGGCCTCCCTAAGTGCTGGGATTACAGGCATGAGCCACCATGCCTGGCTTATTTGTGCAATTAATAAACATTTCTGTTGCTTGGAGCAGGGAGGCAGTTAGCACCAGAAAAGGATTGTTGCAGAGAAAAGTCTAGCCCTTTTGGTCCTGTAGTGACATGTAGTTATGCCTTATTAAATCTGGTAGGGAAGTTTTAGCTTGTGAAAAGTAGGTAAGTCATTATTAAGAAGCCAATGCATGACAAAATGTACCTCATGATTTTTCTTAATTACAGATATTTGTGTCATTTTAGAATGCACATGTTTGAGGAGGGAAAGGAGGCCTTTGAATTCACCTGGAAACATGATTGCCTGGAGCTGAGAGGTGATTGGGTGTCAGTGATATTTTCTTGATTATCTTGGGGGCTGTTGGTTCTGGCCTCCTCCTGGCTCCCTTCCAGTCCAGCTGCTACCTCTCCACTCCCTGGGATGGGGCTCCATACCAAATGCTGCTTGGAGGCCCGAGGTACAGTCCTGACCTTCAGGGAACCTGAACTTCCGGTAGGTTATGCTGAAGAGCCTGTAGACCATATGCACAGTTGGCTTATTTAGAAACTGTAGACATTTGTCTGTGTGAAGATTATCTGCTGTCAACACTGCTTTTGAAGCCATTATCACATTCAGCTAGAAGACTTGCTTCTCTCCAAGAGTTTGAGCAGGTTGGGCACAGTGATTTACACCTGTAATCCCAGTGCTTTGGGAGGCTGAGGTAGGAGGATCACTTGAGGCCAGGAGTTCGAGACCAGCCTGGGCAACATGGTGAAACTCAGCTCTACAAAAAATAAAAAAAATCAGCCAGGCGTGGTGGTACATGCCTGTAGTCCCAGCTACGGGGGAGGCTGAGGCAGGAGGGATCGCTTGAGCCAAGGCTACCATGAGGTAGGGTCACATCATTGCATTCTAGCCTGGGCAATAGAGTGACACCCTGTGTCATAAAGAAAAGAGTCTGGGTGCCAGGAAAGACCTGTCCATTGGTCTAGAGTGATTTTGCTGCCTCTACATGTCTTACATGCCTCTACATGCCTCTACATGTCTTAACCTTGGTGTGAACTCCTCTAGCCTCTACAGACTAATGGATAGTATGTATCTTAGTCCATTCAGACTGCTATAACAAAATACCATAAACTGGATGGCTTCTGAGCATCAGAAATTTATTTCTCACAGTCTAGAGGCTGGGAAGTCCAAGATCAAGACACTGCCAGATTTGATGTCTTGTAAGGGCCTGCTTCCTGGTTCACAGGATGGTACCTGTCACTGTGTGCTTTTGTGGTGGAAGGGGTCTAACTCTTTGGTGTCTCTTTTATAAGGGTGCTATTCCCAACCATGAAGAATGCCCTCATGACCTAATTACTTCCTAAAGGCACCATCTCCTAGTACCATTACCTTGGGGGTTAGGATTTCAACATAGGAATTTTTGGAGGGATGTAAACATTCAATTAATAATATTTTGCCCCTGCACCCTGAAAATTAATGGCCTCCTTACATGCAAAATACACTCATTCCATCCTAATAGCCCCAATAGTATTAACTTGTTCCAGCACCAACTCAAGTGTCTGAAATCCAAAGTCTCATTTAAATATCATCTAAGTCAGATGTGTGTGATACTCAAGGTATGATTCATCCTTATGCAAATTCCCCTTCAGCTGTGAGCCTGTGAAATCAAGCTCTGTACACCCAAATCCAATGGTGAGATGGGCATAGGATGGACACTCCAATTCCAAAAGGTAGAAATTGGAAAGAAGAAAGGAGTAAAAGCTCCTGAGGAAGTCCAAAACTTTAAGGCTCAGGAATCATCATTTTTGGCTCATTACTCTGCCCTCCAGGCCCACTAGGGTGGAGGTTTCACCTCTCAGACACACTGGGGTGCCTCTGGACACATGGTGGTGGGGAGCGGGTTGCGCCTCCTGCGGATCACCCAGGTCAGAATCTTGAGCTGGTGGCTCTACTGGTCTGGGGTCATGAGAGCAGTGCCACCCTCATGGCTCTGCTGGGCCCTGCCTCTGTGCAGTTCTTTGTATGGGCCCCATGGCTCTCTAGGCATTGTTAGAAATCTAGGTGGAGGCAGCCACACCCCCTCACAGCTTTTCTGGTTGCAGTGCCAACTACACTGCACTGGGGCCCACAGGAGCCACCCTTGGGGCAGCCAAGGAGTGTGGTGATGGGGAGTGGGGAGCAGAGCCCACAATGTGAGGCAGGACTGGGCAGTGACAGCCCCTCCTTTGCATCTGCAATTGCTTTGTCCCCCAGGCCTTTGCACTCTGGCCTGTGATGATGGTGGCAGCAGAGAGGGTCAAAATATTCACAATATTATAATGTTACATTACTTTTTCTCTGACTGAAAATAACCAATTTTAATTGTAAAACATAACTAAAATCTCACCATCCAAAGATTACCACTGTTGACATTTGGTGTATATCTTTCCAGCCTTTCATTATTTTATGCACATTGAACAAAAATAGTTTTCATGACTGAATTCTCTTTGTGATCACTCTTCCATTGTCTTGGACAGGAGGTCCTGGCTTCTGTTTAAACAGCTGACTAACCTTATCAGGTGGTTGTCTGGCCACATTCTTGATGTTCTCTCCTGAACAGGCTTTCTCATTCTTGATAGTATGGAAAGGCTGAGAGTTTTCCAAATCTTTAAGTTCTGCTTCCCTTTTGATTAACAATTTTGTCTTTAAATCACTTTTCTCCTCTGCTGTTTTACTATAAACAGTCAAGAGGAGCCAAGTTGCACCTTCAACACTTTGCTTAGAAATGGCTTTAGCTAAATACCCAATTTCATTACTCACAAATTCTGCCTTCCACAAAACACTAGGATACGAACACAATTCAGCCAAGTTCTTTGCTAGTTCATAACAGGATTGCTTTTCATTCAGTTTTCAATATCATGTTTCTCTTGTCTAAGAAATCATCAGATTGGCCTTTACCATGCATATTTCCACCAACATTCTGTTCACTACTGCTCAGCTATTCTTTAAGAATATTGAGGCTTTCTCTGCAGCTCTTCTCCTTTCCTTCTGAGCCCTCGCCAAAATTTCCCTTAAAGATCCACTTACAGCAATGTATACTTCTTAAAGCATGCACCTCCAAACTCTTCCAGCTTCTATCCATTACCCCTTCCACACTACTTGCATATTTTTGGGTATTTTGTTACAGCAGCACTCCCACTCTTGGTACTGATTTTCTGCCGTAGTCCATTTGAGCTGCTGTAACAAAATACTATAAACTGGTTGGCTTATAAGCCACATAAATGTATTGCTCACAGTTCTGGAGTCTGGGAATTCCATGATCAGTGAGTTGGCAGATTCAGTGTCTGGTGAGGGCCCACTTCCTTGTTCATAGATTGGCACCTTCTCACTGTCTTCACATGGTAGAAGGAACTAGCTAACTCTCTGAGGTTTCCTTGATGACAGCACTAATCCTAATCATGAAGGGTCTGCTCTCATGACCTAATCACTTCTCAAAGGCCCCACCTCCTAGTACCGTCTCCTTGGGGGTTAGGATTTCAACATATGAATTTTAGTGGGCACAAACATGCAGACCATAGCAGTGTGTTTGTAATCATGTCTTCTTTTGCTAGTGGTTATTAGGTCAAAATGAACTTGCTTTGGAGAGCTGGAAAAGGGTTGAAAATGAACCGAGAAGAACTCAGTACATAGCTACAAAAAAAATCTAAGAGTGAAGGGGGAAGGAAAGGAGAAATAAAAATTAGTCTAGCATAAAACATGGAGAAGAATACTCACTCATAGAGGATGCTGGGCTTCCTGGCAGAAGTTCTGATGCCAGGCATTTGGAGAAGCAGGATGAAGAAACAGAGGGGTCTTGAGTACATTTGCCTCTCTAACAGAGAGGGCCCAAATATTCACAACATTGTAAGGTCACATTACTTTTTCTCTGATTTAAAAAAGAACCAATTTGGCTGGGTGTGATGGCTCACACCTGTAATCCTAGCGCTTTGGGAGGCCGAGGTGGGCGGATCACTGGAGGTCAGGAGTTTGAGACCAGCCTGGCCAATGTGGAGAAACCCCGTCTCTACTACGAATACAAAAAATAGCCAGGTGTGGTGGTACATGCCTGTAATTCCAGCTACTTGGGAGGCTAAGGCACAGAAATCGCTTGAACCCAGGGAGGCAGAGGTTGGGGTGAGCTGAGATTGTGCCACTGCACTCCAGCCTGGGTGACAGAGTGAAACTCTGTCTTAAAAAAAAATTTTTTTTAATTGTCAAAAATAACTAAACTCTCACCATCCAAAGATGACCACTTTTGACATTTGGTGTATATCTTTCCAGCTTTGGATTATTTTATGCACATTGAATAAAAGTAGTTTTCATGACTATATAATGTTGAGGTACACACATGCATTTAACCAATACCCTAGTGCTGGACATTTGGGTTATTTCCTTTTAACTTCTCGTTTATTAAAACAAACGTGAATGATCTGGCATGTAGGTGTTTCTGCACTGAGGATTTAGTGATTGACTGGCTTGTAACAGATCTGCTGCCATAGACTTCGTAGGGTCTCTCAGAGCATGCATGCTTGAGGTAAGGATTCAAATGAAAACCATCCTCAGTTTATGCCCAGAAAGGGGTCTGCCTGGGGTCACTAGTGCATCTGTAATTGCAGTTAGGTCTGATCAATACAAGTCTGCAAATACCCAAGGATACCCAATCTTGCTTCTTGGAGAACTCAAATTCTGCTTCCTGTGAACACTAACCAGATGAATTCTCCAAAGCAATTACTGTTGTTTCTTAACAGTGCAGATTGGTATGGCTGCATAAAATATCTTCCTGAAGTGAACTGAGGGAAACAAAAGGCAAAAGGGAAATTCCTGTTGTACCAATTTTTTCCTTTTTTTTTTGAGACAGAGTCTCTCTCTGTCACCCAGGGTGGAGCGCAGTGGTATAGTCTCAGCTCATTGCAATTTCTGCCTCCCGGGTTAAAATGATTCTCCTGCCTCAGCCTCCTGGGTAGCTGGGATTACAGGTGTCTGCCACCACATTCAGCTAATTTTTGTATTTTTAATAGAGACAGGGTTTCACCATGTCGGCCAGGCTGGTCTCGAACTGCTGACCTCAGGTAATCCACCTGCCTCCACCTCCCAAGGTACTGGGATTATAGATGTGAGCCACCGTCCCCGGCCTAATTTACATTTTAAAAGTTAAACCAACAAGCTTTTCTGGGCATAGTTAACCAAGCAGATGGCAAAAGGGAGAAAGCTGTTTGTGCAGATGATTGTAATGCCAATGAGCCGACCAAAATTTCTTAGCCTGGCTTCTTGTTGCGGGAGGACAGTTTGAGAGGCTGGAAGAATGTATGTTAGAAAATGGAATAAAAATAAATCCCCTGCCGTGTAGCTCTCTCTTCCCCGCTGGGGGCAGTGCCTGCCACTCTCCTGGCTGCAGAGGGTCCCACAGCACCCTGATGATGGAGGAGAGAGAAGCTAAGGAGGTACCTCACGGAATGGGCCTTTATGTCATGAGCCCTGATAGTCAAATGCTAAATCAAGCTCATTTCCTCTACCGGCTAATGTGTGCAGATGCAGCTTGACATTTAGCATTAGTCTGTCCTCTGCATTTCAAGGGAGCTTTCAGTCTCATAAAATCTTGTCATTGTGAGATCCAGAAAACTTACTGTTCTCTCTAGTTTTTCTGTATTTATATTTGTTTAGTGGTATAAGGCTGAATGAAATTGAATTCACTTCAAATTTTCCAGCATGTTTATGAATTCTAGAATCTACGTGTTTTAAG
The DNA here is from genome assembly GCF_029281585.2 of Gorilla gorilla gorilla. Taxonomy (NCBI): domain Eukaryota; kingdom Metazoa; phylum Chordata; class Mammalia; order Primates; family Hominidae; genus Gorilla; species Gorilla gorilla. The sequence continues at coordinate 46,364,917 of NC_073224.2, read as the reverse complement.
TTACTGTGCATCTCTAAACAACAGGCAGTGAGGTGAGACCACAGAACTGGGCTTTAAAAAGTTTCATCTGTGTTGTCCACTGTATTGAGTATGCCCTCAGTAGCGTCTATCTGTATCTATGAATAATCAAAACATCCCTCTCTTGCCTTTGGTGTTTGGCTCTGAGCTGTCTCCTAATGCTGCCCTGTAGCTGGTTGTCAGCGATGCCACATGGGAAGGATGGGAAGACACACATGGAGGCGGTTAATGATAGACATTAACTACCAAGTATCCAGTGCTTCTTGTATGCCAGTTACTGTACTTAGTACTTCACATACTTCATCATATTTAATCACCACAACAATGTTTTTTACTTTAGGAGGAAACCCAGACTCGGAAAGGTTAAGTAACTTGCTCAGGATCACACAGCTGTGTAGTTTGTGGTAGAATTTGATCTTGATCCTCTGACTCTAAAGTCCATTTTTTAAAGAAGAAAATTCCTTTTACAATAATATCAAAAAGAACAAAATATTTAGGACTAACTTTAATCAAAGAAGTACAAGACTTGTACAGTGAGCACTACACACATTGCTGAAAGAAATTTAAAGAAGACCTGATAAATGGAAAAACAGCCCGAGTTTATGGAGTGAAACTCAATATTGTTTTGATGGCAAAACTACCCAAAGTGACTTATTTTACTTTTGTTTTGTTTTGTTTTGTTTTGCTTTGTTTTTTAGACAGAGTCTTGCTCTGTCTCCCAGGCTAGAGTACAGTGGTGTGATCTTGGCTCACTGCAGCCTCCGCCTCCCAGGTTCAAGCAATTCTCCTGCCTCAGCCTCTTGAGTAGCTGGGATTACAGGCATGTGCCACCCCATGCCCAGCTAGTTTTTGTAGTTTTAGTAGAGATGGGGTTTCACCATATTGGATAGGCTGGTCTTGAACTCCTGACCTCAGGTGATCTGCCCACCTGGGCCTCCCAAAGTCCTGGGATTCTAGGTGTGAGCCACCATGCCCCACCTTATTTTACATTTTCTAAAGTCTGTATTCTTAACTGTTATGCTCTGCTGCCTACTAAGCAAGAGACTTGTTCCACATACTGTCTACCATGTTTTAAAAAACAACTTAGGGTGAAATGACATGCCCACACATCATTTTCCCTTGCTCTCAGCCCATCTTTTTTTCTTTCTCTTCTACCAGTCCTGTGTCTCTTGTTGACTGGGACCTGCTTTTGCCAGCCTCAGACATGAGTAGGTGATGGAGGAATTCAGGCAGGGTGGCACCTGTAGCCCAAAACTCCAAATTCCCAGTGGGGAAAATACACTGAGTGCTGCCCTCCCCGCTTGGGTTTTTCCAGGGCTGATGCTGGAGTGGAGGGATCAGTGTAGAACGTGTCTTTGGTTCTTGGCACTAGGCTAGCTTGTTGACCCCCAACCCCCATTCTTATTTTGAGACAAGTGTTCAAGCTGAAATATGATTCTTCCAACCAAGAACATTGAGTGTTCCTAAGACAAACCAAACCAACCCTCTGTCAGCTGGCATAGCAATAATATTTTTGGGAAGTTTATGAAAAATCTTATCTAAGGGACTGTTTTAGAAATCAAGGCACCATCTAATGACCTCTTTTGTTTCCACTTTAGATGCAGCAGCAGGAGCATGACTCCCTGAAGGCCAGCCTGTGTGTCCTGGCCCTGGGGCTGGGCCGCCTTCTTTGCTGGTGGTGGCTGGCGGAGCTGATGGCTCACCTGATGTACATGCATGCCATCTACAGCAGCATCCCCCTCCTGGAGACTGTCTCTTGTTGGACCTTAGGTAATTGTGGGAATCACCAACCGTGGGATGAGCCCCAATAGTCCAACAGTTAGCATCAGAGTGGAGCTGGAGTGGGGGTGAGCAGGGGTGCAGGTGCCCAGAGCAAACCCTCTTTATTATTATTTTTTAACCGACTCCTCTTGTGGCCAAGATTGTGCATGTGAGAAGTGGTTGACGTAGCTGACGGAACTGAGGGCTGTGCTTGTAGTCTGGGGACCAAGAATGGTGGCATTCTTCTCTGTAATGGGATCCTACTGACCTTAGCTGGGTCCACATCTTCACAGCATGGCCAATATTGTGTTTAGCAGTAGAAGGCAGGAGTTGCTGGGGGCAGCTTTGAGTTCATTCTAAGAGAGAATGCTCCAAGATTGAGTTGTTCCACAGTCTTCCTTGTTCTTTGTGCATAAGGTATTAAAGAATATGAGGCTGGGTGTGGTGGCTTATGTCTGTAATCCAAGCACTTTGGGCGGCTGAAGCAGGCAGATCACTTGAGGTCAGGAGTTTGAGACCAGCCTGGCCAAGATGGTGAAATCATGTCTCTACTAAAAATACAAAAATTAGCTGGGTGTGGTGAGAGACACCTGTAATCCCAGCTACTCGAGAGGCTGAGGCAGGAGAATCACTTGAATCTGGGAGGCAGAGGTTGCAGTAAGCCAAGATCATGCCACCACACTTCAGCCTGGGTGACAAAGCATGACTCTGTCTCAAAAAAAGAATGAGTTTCAGGATCACACAGCCATAGGTTTGAGTTTCAGCTTCACCAATGACTGGTGGGTAACCTTGGCAGTTTACTTAACCTCTCGGTTCCAGTACCCTCATCTGTAAAATAGGGAGACTTAGCTTTGTGGAATAATAGGAGGATATTAGGCAGCGCTGCACATTGAGGGTGTACCTCGTACACTGTCTGGGGGATAGAATAAATGGCATGTGTGTATTTCCCTCTGTAGATCCCCTTTCCTTATCTACCCTTTCCTGTGTGTCTGCCAGGGAGGTGGCATGGAAGTCTTACTTCCTCAGCAGGGCTAGTCTCCAGTATAGGATTTGTCTGTGGAGAAACCACTGTTATTTTATTCCTCTGGCCAAAACAGCAGAGCCCATGCCCTTTTCTGAATAAAATCTCTTCACTTCCTTGTTCTCTCTCCTTTTGAGGACTACCGCAGTGGCTGTCTTCTGCCTGTGCTCTGACCTCCAGCCTGTAGCTCCAATAACTGTGTGATCCTCCAGGCAGATCAAGCTGTTCCCTGCTGAGGGCAAGAGTACAAGCCCAACTCCTTCTTTATATGTTTAACATTTCATAGATCTTCTTAAACAAATCTTGATTGTTCTTGGTATCACACGTACTTAATCAGAATGTTTCCAAGGAAGAAACCTTTAAGATTGAAAAAATGCTAAGCTAGTTTAATGATAGTCTCTTTCTTCCAAACAAAATTTTTTATAGTTTGGAGTTGCTAATATTGTAAAGTTTTAATGATACAATTAGACAAACAGAATATGATTAAATGATAGCTTATACTAAGTCAGATCCCAGTTGTACGGGATACAAACTAAGGGACTGTTTCAGCTTGAGGGTTTTTAAACTAAAAGTAATGGAAGACACAACTCAAAATGGGGCTTAAACAATAAGGAAGTTATTCCATATAACAATGGTACTTAAGATCAGCACTAGGGGTAGTAAATTATGTGACTCTGATGTCACCAACACACCTTTTGTGTGTCCACCATTCAGCTTAAGAACTAACCAGAATCGTAGAAGCCCTTAGTTTGTACTCCTAATCCCATCAGCCTCTATTACCCTCTCTGAAAAGATAACCTGAATATTGTATTTATCCTTTTCTTCTTTTTCTTTGTACTTTTACCACAGTTAAATCCTTAAAATTGCATATGTTAATACCTCTTCGTATGAATAGATTCATGCTTGTTATGTATGTTCTGTGACTTGGTTTTCTTGTTTAACATTATGTTTTTGAGAAGCATTCATGTTAAGACATGTAACTAGGTAGCACTTATTTTCGCCGCTGTATAGCATTCCAGTGTATTCATATACAAGAAGTTATTTGTCCATTCTACATATACGAGGACACTTGAGTTTTTTACAGGGTTTTGCTATTCCATATAATGCCATTTCTGTGTCTCTTGGAGCTCATGTGTAAGGGTTTCCCTGTAGGGCCATAACTTTCAAACTCTTTGGCACATTACCCACAGTAAGAAATACATTTTGCCCTAATGCTAAATGACGAGTTGATGGGTTCAGCCCACCAGCATGGCACATGTATACATATGTAACTAACCTGCACATTGTGCACATGTACCCTAAAACTTAAAATATAATAATAATAAAATTAAAAAAAAAACAAAAAAAACCAAAGAAATACATTTTGCATTACAGGTGTGTGCATGAGTGTATGCATGTCTGTGTGTGTGTGTAAACTCTCACAAAGCCATGCTTTACCTTGAACCACCTGCAATGAATACTGACTGATATTTTCGGTTCCATATTATTCTATTTTAAAATATTGGAATATTTTAAAATATTCGAATCTCTGAATTGGGTGAGTCACTATCCAGAGTTTGTCAAACATTGCTCAAATATATATGTATTCTGAAATAACTATTGTGGGTAGTATATTTGTTCAGATTTATAAGAAAAATTATTTTTTAATTTGGCGAAACCAATTTATGCTCTTCTCGGCAGTGTGTTTCCATTGTTTGAAATTCTCACCGACACTTGATACTACTCAAAGCAATTTATAGATTTAATACAATCCCTATCAAAGTACCAGTGACATTCTTCACAGAAATAGAATAAAAAACCCCTAAAATTTGTGTGGAACCACAAAAGATCCTGAATAGCCAAAGCAATCTGAGCAAAAAGAAGAAAGCTGGAGTCAGAACACTGCCAGACCTCAAAATATACTACAAAACTGTAGTAACCAAAACATCATGGTACTGGCATAAAAACAGGCACATAGATCAATATAAAAAAATAGAGAACCCAGAAATTCACATATCTTTTAATTTTGAAAATCTGGTGGGTGTGAATTTTATCTCATAGTTTTAATTTGCCTTTCCTTGGTTACTAATAAGTTTGAGCATCTTTTCATCGGCTTAAAGGACTTTGGTATATCATTTCATAATTATTTTTGAGACAGTCCCACTCTGTCACCCAGGCTGAAGTACAGTGGGGCGATCTCAACTCACTGCAACCTCCACCTCCTGAGTTGAAGCAATTCTATGCCTCAGCCTCCCAAGTAGCTGGGATTACAGGCATGCACCACCATGCCCAGCTAATTTTTGTATTTTTAGTAGAGACGGGGTTTCACCATGTTGGCCAGGCTGGTCTTGAACTCCTGACCTCAAGTGATCCACCCACCTCGGCCTCCCAAATTGCTGGGATTACAGCTATGAGCCACTGTGCCTGGCCTGGTATATAATTTCTAATGAAATAACTGTTAACTTTTGCCTATTTTTCTAATGGGATTTCTGTCTTTTTCTTGTGGATTCATAAAATTTATATTATTTAAAAAAAGTCGTATGTGTAGTTGCAAATATTGACATCTTTTGGTTTGTGGTTTGACTTCTAATGTTTTTATGTTGTTTTTTGACAGCATAAAAGGCTTTATTTTAATGTAGTTGCATTTAGTCATTTTTATTTATCATTTTTACTTTTTTGGGTCTTTCAAAAATAATTATCTCCTACTCCAAGATGATAAAAATATTCTCCATTTTCTTCTAAAGCTTTTAAAGTTAAAAAAAATCTTTAGTTATTGTGTACATTTGCATCATAGACTGATAAAATATAAACCATCCAAAATAATTTTTTAAATTGACAAATAATAATTGTACATACTCATGGGGTACGTAGTGATGTTTTGATACATACAATGTATGGTGATCAGATCAGGGTAATTAGCATATCCATCATCACAAATAGTTATCATTTCTTTGTGTTGGGAACATTCAGTATTTTCCTTCTAGCTATTTGAAACTATGTAATATATTATTAACTCTAGTCATCCTACAGTACTATAGAACACTAGAACTTATTCTACCTATTGTAATTTTGTATCTTTTAACAAATCTCTCCCTATCCCTCCCTTTCCAGCTTCTAGTAGTTTCTCTTCTGTTTTTTCACTTCTGTATGAACATTTATTAGCTTCCACCTATGAGTGAGAACATGTGGTGTTAACTTTCTGTTTCTAGCTTATTTCACTTAACAGAATGTCCCCCAGTTCCATCTTTGTTGCCTCAAACAACAAAATTTCATTCTTTTTTATGGTGGCATGGTATTCCATAGTGTAAAAATACCACATTTTCTTTTTTATCTTTTTTTTTGAGACGGAGTCTTGCTCCATCGCCCAGGCTGGAGTGCAGTGGCATGACCTTGGCTTACTGCAACCTCTGCCTCTTGGTTTCAAGTGTTCTCTTACCTCAGCCTCCTGAGTAGCTGGGATTACAGGTGCCCGCCACCACACCTGGTTAATTTTTATATTTTTAGTAGAGACGGGGTTTCACCACGTTGGCCAGGCTGGTCTCGAACTCCTGACCTAAAGTGATCTGCCCACCTCAGCCTCCCAAAGTGCTGGGATTATAGGCAGGAGCCACCACACCCAGCTTTAAATACCACATTTTCTTTATCCATTTATCTGTTGTTGGACACCTAGGTTGATTACATATCTTGGCTGTTGTGAATAGTGCTACAGTAAACATGGGGTGTAGATGTCTCTTGAATATAATGATCTCCTTTTCGTTGGATAAATTCACAGTAGTGGGATTGCTGGATCATATGATAGTTCTATTTGTAGTTTTTTGAAGGACTTCCATACTGTTCCCCATAGTGGCTATACTAGTTTGCATTCCCACCAACAATGTGTAAGAATTCGCTTTTCTCTTCATCCTCATTACCATTTGTTATTTTTTTGGCCACTTTCATAATAGTCATCCTAACTCTGGGGTGAGATGATATCCCATTGTGGTTCTGATTTGCATTTCCCTCATGATTAGTGATATTGAGCTTTTCACATATTTATTGAACATTTCTTTTGAGGAAATATCTGTTCAGATCATTAGCCCATTTTTAAATCAGATTGTTTTGTTTGCTGTTGAGATGTCTGAGTTCCTTGTATATTCTGGATATTAATCACCTGTTGGATAAGTAGTTTGCAAATATTTTCTCCTATTCTGTAAGTTGTCTTTTCACTCTGTTGTTTCCTTTTCTTTGCAGAAGCTTTTTAGTTTGATATATCCCATTTGTTAATTTTTGCTTTTGTTGCCTGTGCTTTAGAAGTCTTATTTATAAAATCTTTCCCTGACCAATGTCCTGACGGATTCTCCTAATGCTTTCTTCTAGTATTTTTATTGCTTCAGGTATACACATAGGTCTTTGATCCATTCTGAGGGTGAGAGGTGGGGGTCTGGTTCCATTCTTCTGCATACGGGTATCCAGTTTTCTCAGTACCATTTGTTGAACAGATTGTCCTTTCCTTAATGAGTGTTTTTGGCATCTTTGTCAAAAATCAGTTGGCTGTAGATATGTGGATTAATATCTGGGTTCTCTATTCTTTTATATTGATCTACATGCCTGTTTCTATGCATGTACCATGCTGTTTTGGTTACTACAGTTTTGTAGTATATTTTGAGGTCTGGCAGTGTTCTGACTCCAGCTTTGTTCTTTTTGCTCAGAATTGCTTTGGCTAGTCAGGATCTTTTGTGGTTCCACACAATTTTTAGGTTTTTTTCTTCTATTTCTGTGAAGAATGTTACTGGTATTTTGATAGGAATTGTATTAAATCTATCAATTGCTTTGAGTAGTATTGTCATTTTAACAATATTCTTTCAATCCACGAGCATGGGATGTTTTTCCATTTCTTTGTATCCTCTTCAGTGTTCGTATTTCTTTTGTCAACTTTTTGCAGTTTTCCTTGTGAAGGTCTTCACCTCCTTAGTTAAATTTACTGCTAGTTATTTTACATTTTTTTAGCTATTAGAAATGGGATTGCCTTCTTGATTTCTTTAGTTCACTTTTGGTGTATAGAAATGATACTGATTTTTGTATAATTGTACCCTGCAACTTTACTGAATTTGTTTATCAATTCAAATAGTTTTTTTGGTAGAGTCTTTAGGTTTTTCTTTTTTTTTTTTTAACTCTCTATGTTCAGGGGTACATGTGCAGGTTTATTACATAGGTAAATTTGTGCCATGGGTTTTTTTTTGTACAGATTATTTCATCACCCAGCTATTAAGCTGAGTACTCATTAGTTATTTTTCCTGGTCTTTTCCCTCCTCCCACCCTCCACCCCATGATAGGCCCCAGTGCATGTTGTTCCCTTCTATGCCTCCAGCTCCAACCATGTCCCTGCAAAGGACATGATATTGTTCTTTTTTATGGCTGCATAGTATTCCATGGTGTATATGTACCACATTTTCTTTATCCAGGCTATCACTGATGGGCATTTAGGTTGATTCCATGTTTTTGCTATTGTGAATTGTGTTGTAATGAACATACGCGAGTGTGTCTTTGTAACAGCACTATTTATATTCCTCTCAGTATATACCCAGTAATGGGATTGCTGGGTCAAATGGTATTTCTGTCTTTAGGTCTTTCAGGAATTGCCACACTGTCTTCTATAATGGTTGAACTAATTTACACTCTTACCAACAGTGTATAAGTGTTCCTTTTTCTCCACAACCTGGCCAGCATCTGTTATTTTTGGACTTTTTAATAACAGCCATTCTGACTGGTATGAGATGGGATCTCATTGTGGTTTTGATTTGCATTTCTCTAATGAGCAGTGATGCTGAGCTTTTTTTTTCCCACATGATTGTTGGCCACATGTATGTCTTCTTTTGGAAAGTCTGTTTATGTCCTTTGCCCATTACTTAATGAGATTGTTTATTTTTTTCTTGTACATTTAAGTTCTTTGAGATGCTAGACATTAGACCTTTGTCAGATGCATAGTTTGCAAAAATTTTCTCCCATTTTGTAGGTTGTCTGTTTACTCTGTTGATAGTTTTGCTGTGCAGAAGCTCTTTAATTAGATCCCATTTGTCAATTTTGCTTTTGTTGCAATTGCTTTTGTCCTCTTCGTCATGAAGTCTTTGTCCATGCCTGTGTCCCAAGTGGTATTGCCTAGATTGTCTTCCAGGATTTTTATAGTTTTGGGTTTTACATTTTACATTTATGTCTTTAATCGATCTTGGGTTAATTTTTGTATGTGCTATAAAGAAGGGGTCCAGTTTTAGTCTTCTGCATGTGGCTAGCCGGTTACCCAGCACCATTTATTGAGTAGGGAATTATTTCCCTATTGCTTGTTTTTGCCAGGTGTGTTGAAGTTCATATAGTTGTACATGTGTGGCCTTATTTCTGGGTTCTCTATTCTGTTTTGTCAGTCTATGTGTCGGTTTCTGTATCAGTATCATGCTGTTTTGGTTACTATAGCCCTTTAGTGTTGTTTGAAGTTGGGTAGCGTGATGCCTCCAGCTTTGTTCTTTTTGCTTAGGATTGCCTTGGATATATGGGCTCTTTGGTTCCATATGAATTTTAAAATAATTTTTTTCTAGTTCTGTGAAGAATGTCAATGGTAGTTTAATAGGAACAGCATTGAACCTATAAATTGCTTTGAGCAGTATGGCCATTTTCACAATATTGATTCTTCCCATCCATGAGCATGGAATGTTCTTCCATTCGTTTTGTATCATCTCTGGTTTCTTTGAGCAGTGGGTTGTAGTTATACTTGTAGCTATCTTTCACTTCCCTAGTTAGCTGCATTGCTAGGTATTTTATTCTTTTTGTGGCAATTGTGAATGGTAGTTTGTTGCTGATTTGGCTCTCAGCTTGACTGTTGTTGGTATATAGGTATGCTAGCGATTTTTGCACATTGATTTTGTATCCTGAGACTTTGCTGAAGTTGTTTATCAGCTTATGAAGCTTTTGGGCTGAGACGATGGCATTTTCTCAACATGGATCATGTCACCTATAAACAGGGGTAGTTTTACTTCTTCTCTTCCAATTTGGATACACTTTATTTCTTTCTCTTGCCTGATTGCCCCAGCCAGAACTTCCAATACTGTGTTGAATAGGAGTGGTAAGAGAGGGCATCCTTATCTTGTACCAGTTTTCAAGGGGAATGCTTCCAGCATTCGCCTATTCAGTATGATGTTGGCTGTGGGTTTGTCATAGATGGCTTTTATTATTTTGAGGTATGTTCCTTTAATACCTAGTTTATTGAGAGTGTTTAACCATGAATGGATGTTGTATTTTATTGAAAGCTTTTTCTGCATCTATTGAGATAATCATGTGGTTTTTGTCTTTAGTTCTGTTTTTGTAATGAATTACATTTATTGATTTGCATATGTTGAATCAACCTTGCATCCCAGGGATAAAGCCTACTTGATTGTGGTGGATAAGCTTTTTAGTGTGGTGGTGGATTCAGTTTGCCAGTATTTTGTTGAGTATTTTTGCATTGATGTGCACAAGGATATTGGCCTGAAGTTTTCTTTTGTTGTGTCTCTGCCAGGTTTTGGTATCAGGATGATGCTGGCCTCATAGAATGAATTAGGTAGGAATCTCTCCTTCTCAATTTTTTGGAATAGTTTCAGTAGGAATGGTGCCAGCTCTTTTTTGTACATCTGGTAGAATTCAGCTGTGAATCCATCTGGTCCTGGGCTTTTTTTGGTTGGTAAGTTATTTATTACTGCCTCAATTTCAGAGCTTCTTATTGGTCTGTTCAGGAATTCAGTTCTTTTCCTGGTTCAGTCTTCGGAGGGTGTATGTGTCCTGGAAATGTTAACTTTCTTCTAGATTTTCTAGTTTGACATATTAATAATATTCTCTGATGGTTGTTTGTAATTCTGTGGGGTCAGTGTTAATATCCCCCTTGTTTCTTATTGTGTTCATTTGAATCTTCTCTCTTTATTAGTCTAGTTAGTGGTCTATTTTATTAATTTTTTTTAAAACCAATTCCTGGATTCACTGACGTTTCAAGTCTCTAATCCTTTCAGTTCAGCTCTGATTTTGTTTATTTCTTGTCTTCTGCTAGCTTTGGGATTGGTTTGTTCTTGGTTCTCTAGTTCTTTTAGTTTTGATGTTAGGTTATTAACTTGAGATCTTTCTAACTTTTTGTTGTAGGTGTTTAGTGCTATAACTTTCCCTCTTAACATTGCCTTAGCCGTGTCCCAGAGACTCTGGTATGTTGTATTTTTATTCTGGTTAGTTTGAAAGAACTTGCTAATTTTTGCCTTAATTTCATCATTTACCCAAAAGTCATTCAGGAGCAGGTCATTCAATTTCCATGTAATTATATGGTTTTGAGTGAATTTCTTAGCCTTGATTAGTAATTTGATAGTGCTGTGGTCCAAGAGACTATGTTATGATTTCAGTTCTTTTGCATTTGCTGAGGAGTGTTTTCTGATTATGTGATCGATTTTAGAGTATGTGCCATGTGATGATGAGAAGAATGTATATTCTGTTGTTTTTGGGCGGAAAGTTCTGCAGATATCTATCAGGTCCATTTGATCTAGTGCTGAGTTCAGGTCCTAAATGTCTTTAATTTTCTGTCTAGATGATCTGTCTAATATTGTCAGTGGTGTGTTAAAGTCTCCCATTATTGTGGGGGAGTCTAAGTCTCTCTGAAAGTCTCTAAGAACTTGTTTTATGAATCTGGGTGCTCCTGTGTTGGGTGCGTATATATTTAGGGCAGTTAGATTTTCTTGCTGAGTTGAATCCTTTACCATAATGTAATGCCTTTCATTGTCTTTTTTGAACTTCGTTGGTTTAAAGTCTGTTTTGTCAGAAATTAGGATTACAATTCCTGCTTTTTTCTGTTTTTCATTTCCGTCCATCCACAGTTTTGCAGTGGAAGCATTGTATTGTCTATCCAGAGATCAGTACTGATAAACTCTCAATACTTGTCCTTCCACATCATTTTTTTCCTATAGTTCTTTATACACACATTTATGTTTTCCCCCAAATGAGCTTATACTCTCTCTCTCTATATATATATAATTTTGTAGTCTAAGATTCATTTTACTTAAATGATCTCTATCCTTTCACATTACTAAATTTTCATTCTTGTTTGATACCCAGACAGTAATCAAATTTTACTAAGGTCCTTTATATCTGCTTTGGCCAAGCTGGTATCCAATCTAGGACTACACATTGGATAGGAACATCCATCTAGTTGTTTTGTTCCTTAAGACTGTCTTATTTAGCACCATCCCTTTTTATGATACCAGCTTGTTGAAGGGACCAGGCCAGTTATCTTACAGAATGGTCTATCACCTGGCTTCTTATAATGTCATTTAGCATATTCCTTTATCCCTTCTGTTTCCTATAAACTAAAAGTTAAATCAAAAACCTTCATGGGCCAGGTGTGGTGGCTCATGCCTATAATCCCAGCACTTTGGGAGGCTAAGGCGAGTGGATGGCTTGAGTCCAGGAGTTTGAGACCAGCCTGGGCAAGATGGCAAAACCCCATCTCTACAGAAAATACAAAAATTAGCCGGGGTGGTAGTGCGTGCCAGTAGTGCCAGCTACTCAGGAGGCTGAGATGGGTGAATCACTTGAGCCCAGGAGGTCAAGGCTGTGGTGAGCTATGATCACACCACTGCACTCTAGCAGCCTGGGCAACAGAGTGAGACTCTGTCCCTCGCTTCCCCTCTGCACCCCTCACGCTCCGGCAAAAGACAAAGCTTCATAGATTAAAGAGGTTAATTATTTTTAGCTACAATACCTATCATATCACCTATGAAGTCATAAGATGATACTTAAACTTTTCCCCAATTCTTATGAGAAATTTTAAATATCTAGAATGTTTGAAGGAATTATAAAAAAACACAATGGATCTACCATGTAGATCCAACAGTTGTTAATTTTTGCCCCCGAGTAACATTCTCCTACCTAACTACAATTACATATCACACTTGATAATAGTACTTTTCTAATATCTAATATCTAGTCTATCTTCACATTTTCCTAGTTGTCTCCAAATATATTTTAAAGCTCTTTTGTTAACCCAGAATCAGCCAAATGCATCATTTGGTTTCATGTCTATTAGTCTACTTCGATCTAGAATAGTTCAACCATGTTTTAAAATGATATGACTTTTTGAGGAGTCCAGACCTATTGTCTTATAGAATGTCCCACACACTGGATTTGACTTTTTAAAATTGCGTTATTCTTAAATTTGTTCTTCTATCCCGTCTGTTTCTGTAAACTGAAAGTTAGATCTAGATCCTCTAGAGTCCTGATTTAATAAAACAATTTTTTTTGCAAAAATAACTTCATATAGAATGCCGTATGCTGCATATTGTATCTGTGGGATGCGTATAATGTCAGGTGGTCCCCTCTGTTTGCATTGCTAAGTCAAATCACTTGCGTATGGTGGTGGTGCCAGATCTCTCCCTTGTAAAGGTACATTTATCCCTTTGCAGTTAGCAAGCAACATGTGAGGTGTTAATCCAGTGCTATCTGAATATCTTCTTCCCCAATAACCTGGAAAATAGTGAATAGTTTTAGCATTTTTTGGTGAAACTTGCTTGAATCAGTTTTTTGAGTGGGAGTTTGAAATGCTTATTTTCCAAATCTATCATTATGCTTGCATTTGATAGCTGGCATTCTTCTGTAAAGAAGACTTTTCCATCATAAACTGGAGCTGAATACAGTTTCTCATAAAAAGCCGGGGCAAATGTGTAATCATTCCTCTTTAAACATCATTTTATAGAATAAGGAGTTCAGTGAAATATTCTCCTTCAATAGTAGTGTCAAATAATTTTATATTTTACAATTAATTCAATGTAGTAATTTTTCTTTTGGATGCTAAACTTGTTCCAAATTTGGTCAAGCTAGCTTCTGTGTTCTCTTGATGAGCCTTTATTTGCCTCTGTTTCCTTAGTTTCTGGAACTGAAAGATATCCCAGTGCTCACCTTATATTTTCCTTAGCCCTGTATTGGAATCAGCCAAATCTTCAAAGGAGGCTTGATTCCTTTTAGTGGGGGGATTATATTTAGGAGCCAAGATCCGAGTCTGTCCATTACTACAGGGGTGTTATTGTTCGGAGGCCTGAACATTTCCAGTGAGTAGACCTGGGGAATATGGTTTTATAAAAACATGAGTTTTATAAAATGTGAGTTCATACTGAGATTTTAAATTCAGATTTAACATTACTATGTTTTTTCTTAGCAACTTTGATTTTATACTTGTACCTTTTCTCTATATTAATGAAGATCATAGTTTCTAACTACATGAGCGTGTTATTTGTGGTGACACTATGAGTAGTTTCAAAATTATAATGCTCAACATTTTGACAAAAAATCACTGAATGACATTTAAGAATCATTTCAGTTCTTTTTTCTCTTAGGGTGGAGGTATACTGAGTGCTCTGTATTCAAAAGCCATTTGAAATAATGCTTTTTAATGTGTGTTCATATTACTGATTTGATATTTGGTTAAATTCTTCTAATTTTGAATTTGCTTTTTGTCTTTTTGATTTATCAGTCCATTTTTTATATTTACAAGTTCTCTTTGATGCTTTTTTTGTATCTGTGAGGTCTTATAGTTTCTTTTCCTTGCATATTCTTTCAAGTTTACTTATGTTTTCAAACATGATAAACATATTTATCTTACATTCTATAGCTGGCAGTTCTACATCTGCAATCTTTGTTAGTCTGATTATCCATTTTACTTCTGTCAGTTCTCACCCGTATTTTGGGATGTTTGATTGTGAGCCCATGTTAATTGCTGCTCTGTCCTTGGGAATTCTTTGGTCTCTGTGTTTGGAATACATTCATTCAGAGAATATTTAGGTTTATTTCTGCCAGGTGCTTGGAGTTATTACCAACGTGGTGCTGCTTAAATTTCTGGCTTGGGGTTTTGAGGGGACACACAGGCAGTGGGAATTTTGGGCTTTGGAAATCTGGATTTATGTGGGCTGTCATTCTAACCTCCTATGTGTATGGGCTCCCAGGACTGCCACCTGTCCCCACATGTGGCTTGTGAAAAGCAAAGCCTAGGTCTTTGCAGCCTGGCAGGTTCTACCAGGGTAAAGACATGCACGACCGCTTGCCCATTTTTCTGCTCTTGCTTTATATATATATTTTTGGTCTCCAAGGACTTTTCCAAACAGCTCAAGTATATATTTGAAAAAGATGCTTTCACATATTTCATTTAGCATTTCTTAGGTGTTCTCCATTGGCATGATTTTCAAGATGGGACAGTCTGTTATATTGCCAGAAATGGAAATTCCACTATACCTGTTTTTAAGAAGGAAGAAATCTCACAAGAAGCATCTCCAGCAGCTTCCCCCTTTATGTACCTTGTGGCCATAACTGCATCATCTGGGTCATATGGCCACATTATAATCATCCCATGATTAGTTGTAACCAGGAATTTCTTCCGGGTTACTATGGGGAAGAGGTTGGACACGGGAATGAAATTCCCTTTCCAATGGCAAGGACTGGGGGAAGAGAGTTGTTTGGGAAGCAGCCAGTACTTTGTATTAGAGCAACTACTTCTGAATACAAAGTAGCAGTGTAGTGTTTCAAATTGGAAAATTTGAAAAGTAATATAATAGGCAGCCAAGAAAATAGAAGATTTAAATGTTATAATTGTTCTATTCCACTCTTAAAACAATTAATTTGAGGCTTATGATTTGTAGAGTGACCAGATATCCCATTTTGCAGTCCTATTCTATATCTGTTTTCCTGATATCATTATTAATAGTTCCTTTCATTCTCAAAAGTGTCCCTGAAAAGTGAGCATCCATGGATTTTGGTATCTAGGGGTTCTGGGAACCAATTTCCCAGGGATGCGACTGGAGCTCAGGAGTGAGATTGGCGATGGAGACAGGTACGTGGGAACTGTTGCACACATGTGATAACTGAGGCCACAAGAGTAAAAGGACGTCCTTGAAAAATGTGTAGAATGAGAATAAAGGAGGGACAAGTATAGAACTTTAGAGAATGTTAAAATTTAAGAGGTGAGCCGGAAAAGAGGAGTCAGTAACGAATGAGAAGGAATATTAATAAACAAAGGAGGAAGCCAATGGTTTTGTGAAGGTTGCAAGAAGAAAGCTCAGTTTATCGGAGGTTAAAAAGAGGCTGCGTAAGAGGGGATTTAAGAGAGTCTTTCATTTTGGCAAATGGGAGGTCATAATTGACTTTGGTCATGGTTGATGTTGTTCATTTTGGGGTACTAAAGACCAGGGCTACAGAATAAATCAAAGGTGAAAAAATAGAGGCAGAAGCTAATATGCTGCTTTAGTTGTGTTAAATGATGACTTAACTGCCACGTAGTCTCAGATGGCCTTGCTGTCACATAGCCCAGTGGGTCCTGACTGCATCTTTTTACCTTCTGGTGGACCTGCCATTTCCAGTCTGCTCCTCAGGGTCTCCGTCTCTCCAGGCTGCCATGATGTGGAGTATAGCATGGCAAACATCCCCTTTCTTTCCAGCACATGGGCACCTTCAGCTTCAAGGTTTTGGTGCTAATCCTTCTTGAGATGTTTCAGAAAGATAAAATAAGCATAAGGGGGTTATAAGGTTTGCAGAAGGCATGTGAGCTTTGGGCCCTGGTGGCAGCCTCTGATTTCCTTCTGAACTAATACAGAGATACTGTAATTTTTTTATTCTGTCACTTTTAACCTCTCGATGGCAGGGCTCTCCTTCCACGATGGCCCTTTTTTCCATCCAAAAGTTGCAGTTAAGTGTGAGACAGCAGCACAGACAGTAAAAGATGGCTCTTTGTCTTACATGGAAGAAGATATACAACAGATCCTTCATCTCTAAATCTCAGGACTGGGTAACATTCTACCCTGTCCAGGAATGACCCCCTCTGAACACCCCAAGCTGAGTGAGAGCTGCTTTAGAGATGCGCCTATACCACTGCCTCTGGGGTCTTTCTCCTGCAGCACTCACAGCACAGGTGCTTAATGAGTACTTCAAGTGCAGGTTCAGGTGAAGTAAAATTTCACAGGGACTCTGCCTGGCAGTTGACATCAGATTGGTGTTAGTGTGAGCAGCCAGATATCCAGATGAGTGATTGATGCAAGATTTTGCATAAGGCAGCAAAGGGAAATCATGCATTGTACATTATTGTTCCAAAAAGGGATCGCTGCAAAGTTAACAGAAATAGAGAATATAAATAGAGGTTGTTTCTCGTGGGATTGATTTGATGTGGTTAATCAAAGGAGAGAGATATTCACATACTCCATGGAAGGTGTTCAATCCTCTCCTGGTGGGGGTGGAAAAAAACAGTGGTGGCTGCTTGTCTGTCAGGGCTCCGTTGCTACTCCCTGGGATTGAGAGGACATTGGGAGCTCCATGGCAACAGGGTGACATTTGTTTTTCTTTCATTTCCCTTAATCCTCTCCTGGAGATATCAAAGTAAAATTTTCTTCCCATTTATTTTTCTCTCTTTTCAGGGTGATGTTGATGATGATTATTAATTTTAACCTTCTTCTTCAATTTCTAGTGAGGGTTAGAGCTGCTGTAATCAGGCTCTCAGGTGGAGGCCAGGTTCCAGGAAGATCTTCTTCCTGAGCACTGCCTGGGCAGGGCATTGGGCTGTGGATGTTGTCCACACCAGCGTTGTACCAGTCTACATGGGGTTACCTCTGCCCCCACTGTCTCTGGCCCAGCATCTGCATTAGACATATCTTACTGGAAGGATAGAACTTTAGAGAACACTAATATTTGACAGGTAGATAGAAAAAGAGGGCCATCAATGAATCAGAAGGAATATTAATTAATGAGGAAGTAAACAAGTGTCTTGTGAAGGTTTAAAACAGAAGAAGGTGCACAATTTATCAGAAGTTGAAGAGAGGCCAAGTAAGAGGGGACTGAAGAAAGTCTGTTTCAGTTTTGGCAAATGAGTCATGATTGACTGTGGTCATGGTTGCCACTGTTCATTCTGGGGAATATAGACCAGGGTTGAAGAATAATCAGACGTGAGAAAATAGACGTAGTTTGGGGGAAATTTTAAATGTTTCTGCTTTCAGTAACTAAAAGCAATCAGAAACTAGTGGGAAATGTGATAGTGATTATAGCTTTCTGAAGGCCAGTGGGAGGCTGAATTCTCTTAATATGCAGGAATGTTCAGGAAGAGGGTACTGAGCAGCTCCTTTCCATGTCTGCCGAGTTCAAACAAGGTTTAAGTTTAAGCAAGGAAATGTTATTAGATATAGTCCTCAAGTGGTATACCACAGACTGAACACCTTCAGGAAGACACACACTATCTCTTATACAGCTGAAAATACACACATCTCTTTCCCCAAGTAACTATTCAAGTCCAGGCTCTCAGTGGGCTCAAGGGAGTGTCCACATCTCCTGGAATTTGGCCATAATGTTAATATCCTACAACTGTGGGCTCAGTTGTAGAGTTAGCTACCATTGACACACTTTATATTAAATAGAAGGGGAAAGAGATGGGAATGAAGAGAAATATTAGTTAAAATTTACATGTAAATGCATTACACAGCAAATAAGAAAATACAGGTAATTGTTTAGAGCTAATTTTTATGTTTTTCATTAAGAAAACTTTTTAACTTTTAAAACATATATGATGTACATATTTTGGGGGTATATGTGATAATTTGATACATTCATATAATCAGAGTAATTGAGATCTCCATTACCTTATTTACCTTTTTAAATACTAGGAACATTTGAATTATTTTCTTGCTGTTTTGAAACATACAATCAATTAATGTTAACTATAGTTACCCTGTTGATCTATTGAACAGTAAGTCTTCTGTCTTCTAAGTGTGTATGTGTACCCATTAATCAATCTCTTTTCATCCTCCCCTCCTGCTTACCCTTCCCAGCCTCTGGTAAATCACCAATCTACTCTATCTTGATGAGATTTACTTTTATATCTCTGACATGTGAGTGAGAACATGCAATGTTTACCTTTTTGTGCTTGGCTTATTTCACTTAACATAATGACCTCCAGTTCCATTCATGTTTCTATAAATGACAGAATTTCATTCTTTTATGGCTGAATAATATTCCACTGTGTATATATTTCAATTTTTTAACTCCATTCATTCATTAATGGACATTTAGGTTGATTTCATATTTTGGTTATTGTGAATAATGCTGCAGTAAACATGGGGAGTACAGATATTGCTTTGACATGTTGATTTCATATTTTGGTTATTGTGAATAATGCTGCAGTAAACATGGGGAGTACAGATATTGCTTTGACATGTTGATTTCCTTTCTATGGGTTGTATATCCAGTAGTGGAATTGCTGGATCATATGGTGGTTCTATTTTTGTTTTTTGGGAGGAGTTTTTATACTGTTTTTCATAGTGGCTGTAGTAGTTTACATTCCCACCAACAGTGTATGAGGTTTCCCCTTTCTTTACATCTTCACCAGCATCTGTTATTTTTTTTGATAAAAGCCATCCTAACTGGGGTGAGACGATATCTCATTGTGGCTTTGATTTGCATTTCTGTAATGATTAGTTATGTTGAACACTTTTTCATATATTTTTTGGCCATTTGTATGTCATTTTTTGAGAAATGTCTTTTAGATCTTTTGTCCATTTTTAAATTGGATTCTTTCTTTTTTTTGCTGTCGAGTTGTTTGAGCTCCTTGTATATTCTGGTTATTAATCTTTTGTTAGATAGTCTGTAAATATTTTCTCCCATTCTGTGGGATGTCTCTTCACTTTGTTGATTGTTTCTTTTGCTGTGCAGAAACTTTTTAGCTTGATATAATCCATTTATCTATTTTTCCTTTTGTTGCCTGTGGTTTTGAGGCCTTGCCTAGAATCTTTGCCCAGACCAGTGTCCTGGAGTGTTTTCCTCTAGCAGTTTCATAGTTGCAGGTCTTGGATGTAAGTCTTTAGTGTGGTTTGAATTAATTTTTGTATATGGTGAGAGATAGAGGTCTAATTTGGTTCTTCTGCATGTGGTTATCCAGTTTTCCCAGCACCATTTATTGAAGAGAGTGCCCTTTGCCTATTGTATGTTCTTGGCACCCTTGCTGAAAATGAGTTCACTGTGTATGCATGGATTTGTATCTGGGTTCTCTATCCTATTGCATTGATCTGTATGTCTTTTTTTTAATGCCAGTATCATGATTGATTTGGTTTCTATAGCTTTGCAGTATATTTTGAAGTCAGATAGTGTGATGCCTTCAACTTCGTTCTTTTTGCTCAGGGTTGCTTTGGCTATTTGGGGTCTTCTGTAGTTCCATATGAGTTTTGGGATTGTTTTTTCTATTTCTGTGAAGACTGTCATTGGTATTTTGATGGGGATATAGCAATTTCTGTGCCTGATCAGGAGGTTTGTGACTTTCCCCTTCATTCTGTGTTCTTTTTGTCTTCGGTTAGTACTTCTGCTGTTGGGGTTCTTAACTCTGGTGTGATCCAAAATTTGATTCTTCACAGGTCTAAGCTATTGCAAGTCCTGCTGTTGTCTTCCATTAACCAGTAGACATGGCAACACTAGGTGATACCCCACAAAATCCCCTAAGTTTCATTTATATCCTCCTGCCTCCATTGTGTAGGAGTAACTCAATTTCCTTTTGGCAGTAAGGGTTAGGCCTCCCAGCTTGTACTGTAACTCCTCTTTCACTTGTTCTCCTAGTTCCATGAGGAACCCCAAATGGCTGGGTGATAGGTTTTGATTTGATAGAATCATTGTTTTGTCCCCTGGTGGAAGCACTTCTTTGCTGTGTGGTAAGACCTCTAACCAAGCACATCACAGAGTTTCAGGGATGGGAAGAGGATATCTTAGGAGTAGGTTAAGAGGTGTAATAGTGAGGTGCCACTCCCTCTTCCACTCTTTGAATACTGACTCTACATATTTAGGTTATGGGTAAGAGCACCATATGGAGTTTGCTGGCTCAGAGCACATTCTGTATCCCGTGGGATAGAATCTCAACATCACATGATGATGTATATGGGAACCTTTGATAGACTATTCTGTAAGGCTAACTGCTTTCGAACAATGGGATAAGACTAGTGAATCCCATAGCCCATCATCTGACTTCATTTGCTACAAAGTGAGGTCATTAGACAAAAGTGATGTTATATCTGATAACATGACAGTGACTAAGATGGTCAATATGTCCATGGATGGTGAAACTGGCAGACACGTTGGTGAATTTGGAAAGCAGATTCACATCGAGAATAAGGAACGACTCTCTAGCCCCTCCAAAACAGAAGAGGTCTAGTGTAATCAGCCTGATACCAGAATATGGAAGGTCATAGAAAACCGGCAAATTAGGGACTCAGCTCTGCTAGTAGCCAGGTTAATCTTGGTGAGAGGCTGTCCACATTGTTGATCCTGTGCAAAGCTTTCATTGCTGCCATTGCAGCTACTTTGGTGATGAGCCGATTAGGATGGCTGTGGAAAAAGGTTGGCTGATGTGCACAGGCCATGCCACCTTGTTATTTAGACTGCTGGGCCCTTTTGCTGAGTATTTACATGGGTCACAAATATCTCCACTGGGCTCATTTTGAGGTGTTCATTTATATGCCTCTTTACTGATTTTAAACATCTCCTTATTAACATTTATCCAATAGAATTCCTTCTACAATCCTAACTATCCCAGGAAACTATTGGACACTCCCATGAATCAGTTTTAGATTCTTACAGACAAATTGGCCAATGGCATGTACTACTTGAAATTCCACCCACTGTGAGGCTTTTTCCTTGTTTGCTGTCCTTTGGGGCCATCTCACATGTAAGGTTGCAGCTGTTCATTTCCAGCAGATTCCATCATATCTTGGGCAGTCATCAGCGAACAGAGCTGTTTCCCCTCCTCTACCAAGTCCTCTTGGGGCCTTAGGTGTGGGATGAGAGAAGGGTAGCCATATAGCAGGAGTCAGCATATTGGGAGGAAGAGTTCTCTTTTCCTGCAACTTAATTGTGACCTCAGGATTCTCCGTGTTTGTGTGTGTGTGTGTGTATACACATGTGTATGTATCCATTGATAATGGAATGCTTCCTGATATTTTGGCTAGGTGGATCAGATAACTCTAGTTGATAATGGACCACTCAGGTAACATGGTTCTTTGGTGTCCTGTGGTCAGGGATAGCTCACCTGGTGAATGAATTAGAGTGGCATGCACAGTTACGTATATATCACCTCCAAATTCCGAAGAGGTCTACCAAAGCTGTGCCTCTTTCTTATGGATGAGTGGCATAAGGTAGACCAACTTGTCCTTTACTTGTATCTTGAACTCCCAGAAACTGCTCTGAAGTGATATACCCATGTATATATATGTATGTTTATTTCTGATATGCTCATACTTATTAAGGCATCTGGTATACCTGCCACTCCTAATTTTGTAGGTCCTATTGGCATGCTCTGTTCATGATTTTTCTTATGGTTATTTGGCTCTCTATTTTAGGGTCTTTAGATCTGTGAACTGACTCAGGTCTGGAAATTGGGTAAATGATCATGGTGGCTTAAGTTAAGCCTTGTTCACTAAAACTAGATTATTTGCCAGTTATATAATGACAATAAAAATAACAATAGTGGAAATGATAGCTAGCATATATTGAGCACTTAATCTGTGCCAAACACTGCTTTAAGAGCTTTATATTGGCCTATGTAATTCTCACAGCAGCCCTATGAGCAGATAGAATCGCATCGCTATTTTACAGTGAGGAAATGGAGACACAGAGAGGTTCAACTTGAGTATCTGTCTGTCTAAGGTCTATGGTCCTCATGATCAGTTGCCCTTTTCCAAAAATCCCAGTGAATCAGAGCATCTGACCGCCAGGAAGGCCATGTGGCTTACTGTGGTCATCATGCACACGTCACCTTGGGGTTAAGTGGCATTATTTAGTCTATTACTTAAGGGGTTTGGTGTCCGCATTGAAATAAAGAATTTCGTTGTCTCTTAACAGCATCCTCAGCCCGCAGAGAATGGCCTTGGCAACACATTTCTGAGATGCTTGTGCTCCCCTCACTAATGTATTTATTTCTCAAATTCTCAGTGAAAGGAGTGTCTTCTGAGCTCTCTTGGGGGCATAATTAGGGAGTGGGCTAGCAGGTCACACATGATAAATCCACTCGGACATTCTTATCTCCTGAAATCATTCTATTACTTCCTCTCTTGACTTCCCAAAGAATTTCTGGCATCTCAGCCCCATACATATAGGCAGCTGTGGTGTCTGGGTTTCCAAACTCATACAGTCAGCTCCACTCCCAGCTGCTGCAGCTGGCATGTGGAATCCTGACTTGCTGGTAAGTGTGCTCATATTGATCATTCCACCCCATCTATTTAGTCTTCTTCCCTCCATCTAGATTCCTCAGAATCCATTCCCACGTAAATAGGTCAGAGTTTTGCTAATGTAAAGTAGAAAAACCTTGTGGTTCTTTTGGAGTGAAAGCCTTGTAATAGGCCCCTTGGGGCATGCTGGGGCTCATTTCTAGACAGTGAGGCGTGATGAGCAGGAGAGATGAAGAAAATCTGCTTCTCTTGGAAAGTAATTCCTTCATGAGGCTTCAATAAAAGGGTCTTCAGGTAAGGCCAGATCAGCCTCATCTGAAAGCCTTACACAGGGAAAAAGGGGCTGTCGCTGCTGGCAAGTGATGTTCCCTGAGGTTTGGGGACTTGGGCTTTTCTTAATCACCTTAAATCTCTGTTTTAGTTTTTAGGAGTTTCACTCTTTGTAGATTGGTAGCCCAGTCTATAGATACCTTGCAAGGGTGAGAATTCAGCTGACATTGTAATTTAATAAAGCTAAGGATAAAACTTCTGGGGTTTTTTGTTTATTGAGCCCGCTGACTAGAAGAGATAAGAGACGGTTTTTAGCAGAGGCCGAGAAGGTCCCTGGGTTTCAGTCCATACCCTAAGCTGAGAATTTAGGAATTGGAGCCTGTCATTCTCCTCTTACTCTCATTCTTTACGCTCTGCTTGGCAGCCTACACCATATTTCTTGGAATTAAAGACATCATGCCCTTAGTAGTTGTAAGTTGGGTTACCCAGGGAGGCTAGTTTGTAGGTGTTTATTAGGGTGTTCTCTTGAGATTAATTCCTGTGGGAGGAAAGGGGTGGAAGGAGGGCCTGACAGAGGGAGGAGCCAACTGTGACGCAGTCTTCATGGAAGCTCCAGTCAATTCTGTAGGGAGTTCTGCAGGTTGGGTAATTCTTTGGAGTGGCCCCAAGCAGAGTGAGGAGGCTAAGCCTTTCTACCCCCATGGCAATCAGTCCTTGGATGTAGCCCGCCCCAGAAAGGCTTGGGCGAGGTAGCTTTCCTGAGTGGACGCAATCCCCAGTGGAGGTAATCCCCAGCTGAGAGTTTCTGCTGGTCACTTCCCATCAGCTGGGACATTGAGTCCTTCATTGCTTAAGGAAATCTGGGCAGTGCATCCTAGTATTCCCCATAATAGTGTTTTGTGGAATTGTCTACTCGGTCACCCAGTCTTGGCTTCAATGGTTGCTTCTTTCCAGGTGACTCTAGACAGTAATTTGTTGAACAATTTCAACACTGTGTACCTGGAGCTTCCAGACTCTCACTGTTGATTAGTAGCTGGATTTTCACTGCCTTCAGCTCCAAAGCATCAAGACAGCCAAATCTCGGTTCCCTAGTTTTTCCTGAGTGTCTGATGCTGACAGGTACTGAGTATCAGTTTCTTGAACCTATCAGTTTCTTCCTTGGAAGTAGGAGAAACCAACTTTGGATGATTTATGCAGAAAATAAGATTCATTAAAAGGAAAATGAGTAGCTCATAGAATCACAGGGCTCTGAACTCAGAGGACTGAATCCAGGCTATGCAGCCAGGACTCAAACCCCACAATATACCACAGTCTGTGAGGATGCCACCCCCTCCTAGTGTAACTTGAACTAGCCACTGCGCGCTGCCACTAATGTCACTGCCACTAGAGTGTGCTTGTCTAGTGGACAGGGCCTATTCAAAGTGCAGAGGAACCTGCGGGGACTGTGTGATGTGGATGGAGGGTAAGGAATGAGGAACAGGAGAGGGACTGTGGTCAAGTTTCACAAATGCCCATGTTGATTTTAGACAGCAGCAGCTTGTTGAATGGCTTGAGAATCTGAGTTGCAAATGAGGCCTCATGGGAGTTACATAGGAAATCTGAAGCCTGCTGGGCCCAGAGGGCCAGAAAACTCAGTAATTGTTTTTATAGAGGTGCTGGTTGAATGTCAAGTGTCTTTGCCAAAAGAGACCTTGCTCGCTTTTCCAATCAATCTTTCTCTGCACCCTCTGGCTGTCAAGTAGTTACCTAAGTGAGTTTTTTGGTGGTTATTCTACAAAAATGATACTTTTTCAAATTATTTGCATTTTAATGTCAGTGAAAGTCAAGCTTGTCTTTAGATTTTGACAAGGATAGCCCCATGGCTCACCGAAGATATTAGTTCAAATTGTTCTTTTTAATAGTATAGTGATAATAGTAATATATTTTCATCACCATGAAAGTGGAAATGATTGGTAGTTGGAAGAAGTATTTGTTCATTGACATCTTCTCAAATTTGTAATTAAGAGCAACAAATAATCTGCTAAACATTTTAACACGCAATAAATATATATATATAAACAGATATACACATGTAAACATGTGTATATGTATATATATGTACATACACACACACACACACACACACATTTTTTCATAGAGACTGGGTGTCACTATTTTGCCCAGGCTGGCCTCAAACTCCTGGATTTGAGCAATCCTTCCACCTCAGCCTCCCAAAGTGCTGAGATTACAGACGTGAACCACCATGCCCAGCCGATATATAACACACAAACGAGGTTTTTTTGTTTTTCTTTCTCCTGAGACAGAGTCTCACTCTGTTGCCCAGGCTGGAGTGCAATGGCACGATCTCGGCTCACTGCAACCTCCGTCTCCTGGGTTCAAGCGATTCTCCTGCCTTAGCCTCCTGAGTAGATGGGATTACAGGTATGCACCATCACACCCAGCTAATTTTTGTATTTTTAGTAGAGACGGGGTTTCACCATGTTGGTCAGGCTGGTCTTGAACTCCTGACTGTGTGATCTGCCTGCCTTGGCCTCCCAAAGTGCTGGGATTACAGGCATGAGCTACTGTGCCCAACCAACACACAAACGAGTTTTAAACAGTGGTCACTTGTTGACTAGTGAAAATAGTGCAGAGAATATAAAATAGAATTGTGCTAGTATCTCTCCCTAGCCCCCTCTGCCTTTACTATTTGCCTTCTGCATTTTGTCCAGATAATCTACAAGGATTTGCAAGCCCTGTGTTCTTTACAGACTACTTTCTTTTTTTCCTTTTAAAAGGTCACCTTGGCTTCAGAGCTTTCAACCTACTTTGAAAGCTTACTATATTATGAACTTTTCCTCATGTGGTGAAATGATCTTTTAAATTTCATTCTTTTAGAGTATATTTTTTACTAGTTTTAAGGTATTCCTTTCTATGGCTTTACTATAATTTAGTTAACCAATTCTCTGTTGTTGATTATTTAAAATTTTGCCTCATTATAAATAAGGCTTTAGTGAACATATTTACATAACCCTTTTAAAATTCACCTGGGATGATTTCCTCAGGGTAATTTCCTAGGTCAAAGGCTTTTGCAAATCATTGCCAAACCAGACTTTAGGGAGGGTAGTGTCATTTTTCTTTCTTGACATCAGCAGTGTTTGAGAGAGGTGGTTGGTGGTGGACTGATTTTTTGTTAATGCAATTGGTTTCTATTTAGAAGGCTAGACATCTCCTGCCACCCGCCCCACCCTTCTCTATTTTGTGGATTCTCCTTCCCTGCTATCCTCTTAGGGTGCTCGTGAACATTCCTTTGCTCTTGGACAGTTACAGGCTCTGTCTTTTTTTTTTTAATTCGTGTAAGTTTTAGGGTACATGTGCACAACGTGCAGGTTAGTTACATACGTATGCATGTGCCATGTTGGTGTGCTGCATCCATTAACTCATCATTTAACATTAGGTATATCTCCTAATGCTATCCCTCCCCCAGGCTCTATCTTTGAGTATGGAGCAAGCTGCAGTCAGGGGCCATCTAAGCAGCCAACTGTGGGAAGAGCGCAAAGGGCGGAGCCTGTGGGAGATTCTCTTGTCGGGTGGGCGAGGTGTGGAACTCTGGCCTCGTCCCCAGCCTTTTGGAACTGAGCTTTCCCAAAAGACAACTGGGGCCTCACGGGAGCCTTACAGGGCTTCTTGGAGGTCGGATTGCCTGAATATTGAGGTTATGAACCTACCGCTTATATATATGAGTTTTTAGATAGCACAAACTTTTCTTCTTGCAAGATTATTGTTTGAAGTCTTTCAAATATGTTCTTCCTGCTTATGGAAAAAATACCATATTAACCAAGATACCAATCACTGGATGCTAGGAATAATGGGACGATCAGGACTTCGGGATTGTGGGGTGTAAAACTTGCTCTACAATGGTGTGACCTTGTTAAAAAGCAGAATGTTTCTGCAGTTGTGTGCTGGCTTTTCATTGAGCTTAGAATAAAGCCAGTCTGATCCTCCTTAACAAAACACCATGTGGTCCGGCACCTGCCACCGTGACCCATCTCCTCCCACCCTTGCCCCGGCCTCTGTGCTCCCGCACTGTGGGCTTCCTGCTCATCTTCAGAAAGAGCAAGCATGGTGCCACCGCAGGGTGCTTTTATGAGCTGTTCCTTCATGTTAGAATGCTCTTGCCTTTCGTCATCATATGACTTCCTGTCATTCCCATCTCTGCTTAAATGTCATTGCCCCAAAGAAGCTGTCCTTGGTGACTCAAAGAGAAACAGACAACCAGCGTTCTACATCACCAGATTTTTTTCTGTGCGTAGGACTCATTGCCATCTGAAATTTTCCTCGTTTGTCTGCCTTCCATCCCAGAGTCTATGTTCCATGGACGTAGGAACCTTAGTGAACTTGTTTGTCATGGTGTCCCCACTGCCTAAAACAATAGATAGCTAATAATTGACACTCCATAAATATTTGTTGAATATATGAGTAGTGCAGTTGGTCAGGCTAAACCCCTTTATAGGTTGTTAAAAGCAAGTATCCTCAATAGACTCATTTGGGGTCTGAAGATCTGAGCTTTAATCTTAACCCCATATCCACTAATTCTGTGACATTGTAAAAACCACTTATCATCTCTGAATCTCAGTGTCCTTACCTGTAAAATAAGAATCATAGTACTTACACAGAGAACCTCATATGGTGGTTGAGAGGAATAGCTGTGACAGTAGATGTGCAAGCTATCTGTAAGCTTTTCAACAAATGGACATTATCTCTACCGGTTTATTAGAAGTAATTACAGGAGACTACCATAGGGTGCTTCCAAAGCTTGGAAAAAGAGAAAATACAGCCCACTACAGAGAGAAGACTTTTATATCAGTGCACGATGGATTAGAAACATGTATTTTGGTGCGCACTTGATTGAGGATAATTTAATTGGAGGCTTTAATCATACCCTTGGGAAGATTCTGCTGATCAGAAAGGGAGTTGGTTTAGTCAGAATTAGACAAGGAAACATCCAAAAGGCAAATCCTGACAATTCCCAGTCAAGCATTGGCTGAGGAAAGATGTCCTGGTTCAGCAATTTGCTTTGTCATGTCAAGTGGCAGAATATCCCTGTGGAGCAGACAGGTGCCTCCAGCTTTCAGAGCTTGAAGTCACTGAAGATCCAGGTTCTTGAACCAGGGCCAGTGACCTGGCCCTGATTTCTTTCTCACCAAGCTCTCTGAGTGCATAATTTGACTTCTCATGTGGCTGACTTAGAGAAGATACGAGGCCCCACATTCTGGTAATATAGATCTGTCTCTATGAGCCGGGTTAATGTGTGTCTACCCCTAGACACAGATCTGTCTCAGGGTGCTGACAGATGAGGCTCCTGACCCACAAAGCGGAGGACCCAGACCCTGGCTGAGGTGACTGTCAGTGTACAGCCACCTTGAAGGGGATGTGGCTGGGTGACCAGCTGCCTCGATCAGGGACTCCCACTCGGTAGCATAACTTTCCATCTGCAATGTGGTGATACTTTAATTTGACAGTTTATTTGGTTAGTTTTTTTTTTTTTTTTGAGATGAAGTCTTGCTCTGTCACTCAGCCTGTAATGCAGTAGCTCGATCTCAGTGCTCACTGCAGCCTCTGCCTTCCTGGTTCAAGTGATTCTCCTGGCTCAGCTGCCTGAGTAGCTGGGACTGCAGGCGCCTGCCACCATGCCCGGCTAATTTTTGTATTTTTAGTAGAGACGGGGTTTCACCATGTTGGCCAGGCTGGTCTTGAACTCCTGACCTCAGGTGATCTGCCCACCTCAGTCTCCCAAAGTGTTGGGATTACAGACGTGAGCCACTGCACCCAGCAATTAAGAGATTCTTGAATGTAATTGGTATTTTGTGTGTGCATATGAGGGTTTATCAGTCTTAGTGAATAGTTTAGAGTAGACATACTAGAAGGGGCCAGGAGGTGGCAGTAAAAGATAGCTAGTCATTTAAGCAATTCAGATTAGACCAAATTAGCCTAATATTCAGCCTCTCCAGGGCAATTTACAAAGTATTGAGATTGGAGGAGGCAGGATGGGTGTTGCTTCTAGACCAGAGAGAGAGAGTCTACCAAAGTAGCCGTTCTCATCCCAGCTTTCATGATTTCCCTGAATCTTACTTTAAACTGTTTTTCATTAAATTTTCCTGTGAAATTAAAAATATTCTCAACTTACTCTAGTTTTCAGATTTTATGTAGAACATATTTTTATATATAGGCTGTAGGTTGGATTGTCAGTGGATTTCAGCAGTGAGGGTCTCCCAGCCCCTTAATTTCTAGATAAGGTGGACCTGACTCTCTATTCCCTAGATGGAGCGGGGCTCAGTGCTGTCCTGAGACATTTACTCCTGCGCCGCTTCTGTCCCTCACCTCGTGCGTACATGGAATTGGTTCTGTTTGGGGATCATATCACTGTCCCCACTGAACATCACCCTGGCTGTCATGTGGCATTTGGCTATTTTTCTTAATTTGTACACACACACCATGCATGACACACACAACCACCAACAAAAATCTATTTAGATGCAGCATGTGTTAGAGGACTTTAATAAAGGTTTGGGAGACAATTCCACAAGCAGCTTAAAATTGGTGGTTGGACCCCCCGGGTCCCTCTGCCATGTCTGAAACTCAGACTCTGGCCTCTGCCCATGCTGTTCTGTCTTCTCTGTCTAGCTCCTTTTTCTGCCTTTTACCCCCTTAGGAACAAAGCTCATCCTTTACTTTTTTTTTTTTTTTTTTCTAAACAGACCAATCTTTCCAAAACACAAAATAAATCATATAATTTTCTTATTTGATTTCCCAGGTCTTCCTCTATAAAGTTGTGCTTCGTAGCTGATGAGTGTGACCCTTTCTGATCATGCCTTTCCCGTCGCTGAAGTTGTGTCACCATTCCTGTCTACACTTTTTCCTCCCCAGCTGCGCTGGATGGTTCATTTCTTCATGCTTTGTCTATGCCATTGCTTCAGGTTTTCTTTACCTAGTTAATTCCTCTAAAACATCTCACTTCTGAGCTGCTTCCCCTGAGTCCTCAGGTTTAGAGGGAGCCTCCCTCTGCTCCTTCATGACTGTAATGAATTACTTTTCATTGGGAGAGAGAAGCTGAGTGTTCCAGTCCTAAACTGTCACTAATTTTGTGACACAGGGCATATTAAGGGAGGCTAGACGGGCTAGATGATTGTGAGTTATTTAAGTACTGACCTTCCTCAAATGTAACTGTGATCATTGAAAAAGTGATGGTCATTTAATTCACATCAGTTCATCAAAGTTTCATTAGGTCTCCATAAAGAAATTTCTACTCGCTAATTCGCTCTCTAAATGTTGGGTGCCAGGTGCTGTGTGGGGCCACAGGGACAGAGAGGAAGTGGAGATTTCCAGAGGGAGGATGCATCCACAGTTCTGGAATTCGGGGGAAATATCAAAGTTAGCGATACGTATTTGGGATTCAACAGTGAGAATATGGGCTTGGCGTGGTGGCTCACCCCTGTTATCCCTGTACTTTGGGAGGCCGAGGTGGGTGGATCACAAGGTCAGGAGTTCAAAGCCAGCCTGGCCAACATGGTGAACCCCATCTCTACTAAAACTACAAAAATTAGCAGGGCATGATGGTGGACGCCTGTAATTCCAGCTACTTGGGAGGCTGAGGGAGGAGAATTGCTTCAACCTGGGAGGCAGAGGTTGCAGTGAGCCAAGATCGTGCCACTGCACTCCAGCCTGGGTGACAGAGCAAGACTGTGTCTCAGGTGGGGGGTGGGAAACAGTGAGAATATGGCCATTAAAGCTATTGGGAAGGGTGCCAACTGGGGAAAATGTATGGAAGATCTGCATAGATCACTGGAGCCTTGGATACATCCTGCTTTTCAAACATTTCTTCTGTGAAAGGGAAGATGTTCTGAGTGCAACTTTCCTATTCTGAAGGATTAAAAAATTATTTTGTATCTTATTTCTTTTTTTTAATTTTTTTTGAGATGGAGTCTTGCTCTGTTGCCCAGGCTGTAGTGCAGTGGCATGAGCTACCGCACCTGGCCATATCTTTTATAATTGGTACATTGTAAATCATTTTTTTTTTTACATACCCCAAGGACTGTGACAATAGCAGAGGGCACATTTTATAATGAATCTACATATTAAATAAATATATAGATAAAATGTACAAACAGCTTTCCCCTGGAATGCTAGCAAATTTGAAAATTAGCTGAGGATTTATCTTTTGAGGGAGCTTTGATAACGGGCAGTAACGTTTTTTCTCTTCTACTTCCTACACTATGGGATAGGGTGGTGTTAAGTTTTGTTAAAAGTGCGGGCAGATCACGAGGTCAGGAGATCGAGACCATCCTGGCTAACACGGTGAAACCCCGTCTCTACTAAAAATACAAAAACAAAAATTAGCCGGGCGTGGTGGTGGGCGCCTGTAGTCCCAGCTACTTGGGAGGCTGAGGCAGGAGAATGGTGTGAACCCGGGAGGTGGAGCTTGCAGTGAGCCGAGATCATGTCACTGTGCTCCAGCCTGGGCAACAGAGCGAGACTCCATCTCCAAAAAAAAAAAAAAAAAAAAAGTTGTTTGTAGCACTATTTGTGGAAGTATTTTTAGCAGAACTCCGCAGAGAAGCTTGGAGCTTGGTTTCTCTGGTAGGGAGTATTAGATTGGGTCTGGGTGACCGCTGATCTTTGCTCTCAGACTAGCAGAGCATTGTTTCTTCACAGTTAAGTTGTGCTTATCAAAATGATAGCAGTCTTTAGCTAATAAAATGAAAGGTCACTTCTGTGGCACAAGATTTCTCTTTGAAATTCCCTGCATGTTCTCTTTTTGGATAACTCAGTGATGAATGTCAGAATGAATTTGGAACATTACCTTTGAAATTCTGCCACAGAACAAACTGAGCGAGAAAGGTGACTTTTTTCTTTTCTATACCTGAAAATCAGAAAATATTAATGAAATTAGTATTTGGAAAATTAAAACAACAGAAAGGTAATTTCTATTTTTCCAAGAAAACTGCTATTTACACTTTGAAATATCTTTTTATATTTATATTTATTTATTTAGAGACAGGGTTTCACCCTGTTACCTAGGCTGAGGTGCAGTGGTACGATCATAGCTAACTACACCCTTGAACTCTTGGGATCAGGTGATCCTCCCACCTCAGCCTCTCAAGTAGCTATGACTGTGGGCATGCATTACCGTGCCTGGCTAATTTTTAAATTTTTTATAGAGACATGGTTTTGCTATGTTGCCCAGGCTGGTCTCCAACTCTTGGTCTCCAGTGATCTTCCTGGCTCAGCCTCCCAAAACATGATATATCTTTTAAAAAATGGGAAAACAAAGTAGGGTATGGAACTTGTAACCTAGATCTCTAAAACTTGACTGGGCATACTTTTCTAGTACTTGTTTTATATAGAGATTTCAGATCTCTGGCTCAGATACTAAACAGAATCTTTCAAGGAGAGGCTAGGATTCTCTGTGATTATTATCCCAGAAGGTGTTTAGGACCAGATAAATTTCAGAAGTGCTGTTGTAATTGCTAAAGATCACCATGGGGCATCTTGTTATAGAAAGATATTCTTCTTCATAGGCTGCCAATTCCCAGCGATCTAAGGACTGATAAGCTAATTCATTATTCTGATCCTTGGCATTCTCCCCCTTCTCCCTCCCATAATTCGCCTCTCCATTTTTCTATTTTTCATGCTTTCTATGCACAAAGGCTGAGCAAGGAGGTGGGATTGTGCTGAGATAAGCCCATTTTGCTCATTGCCCCCTGCACATGCATTCAATTGGTGGTGAGGAGGAAGTTGAATATTCAGGGTTCAGGTGGGGGCTCTCAATGCCTCCCCTTTTAGAATATTGCATTCTGGAAAATTAAAAGCATAAATGTAGAATTAACCCTAATGTATTCATCACCCAGGTTCAACAATTATCAACTCCTGGCCAGTTTTCTTTCATCTGTACTCTCTCCCATATCGTTTTGAAGCAAATCCCAGATATCTTATTATCTATGAATATTTCAGTAGTATCTCTAAAAGATAAGAACTGTTATATTCTTTTGAACTTCAGAATCTTCTAAGAAAACAGAACATGACAGAGTGGAGCTATACCCTAACTAGGCAGAGCCTAGGATTAAGGGGAGCAAAGACAGTGACTTGAGTTTTTTCTTTAAAAGAGCTCAAAAAAGTAACGTTTCTTCAATTCATTATTGAATGGTGCTTCTCTATGGTAAATCCATGGTAAATCCAGGTATATGAGTTTATGGGAGAAAAGAGAGCTTTAGCAAGGGATTTGAGAGTGAGCGAGGAGATAGAAAAGTGAAAATAATTGAAAGTTGGTTGTTCTTGCATGGCAAAGTTTATAATATAGCTTTGTGGAATGTACATTAGAGTCCTTTTTGAAAGACTTAATTGTTCACTGATTGGAGATTAAAAACCTGTCTAAGTGTAAGTAATCAGAGTTTTTTAGCTCAGTGTTTAAGTACCAACTGTTGTTGAAATAACGCCTGTGCACCTATCTAAATGGTAATGAAATGCCAGCAAAGTTATCCATTTGCTTTTTCTCATTCTACAACATAACAGTGAGAGGAAAGGGATAAGACATTTGACATCTGATCTTTGTTTTGAAAGCTGGGGAGACAAACATATATCAGTTAGCATAAGATTCCTTTCTTTTTCCACTCTTTTGAGGCATTAAACATTCTAAGGTTTGTTAAGATACAGTAGAAAAAATTTTCATAAATTTTCTCCTTGGATTAGAATCCTAAGGTTATTTAAAATTAATGCAGTGTGAACCTAAAGCTACTCTGGGATTTACTACTCTGGAACTTGACTGTTCAATTACAGATATTCTATGTAGTGTGAAGATAATTTCATGCTGCATGCTTGCAGAATGGAAGAGATGCCTGCTTGATGTGCTGTTATAAATATATACTGAAATGTAGCAAGTTGCAGCACAGTTATTTAAAATACCCCCTATTCCGTGCCTTCCCTTTCCCCCTTTCTCTCCTTCCCCCATAGTCCCTTCAGAATACCATGATCTTTGTTCATTCTTTACTAACTCATTATTGTGCTGAGGTAACTTGGTGTACGGACAACTTCTTAGATGCCGAAAATACTTGTATGTTTCTTTTAAGCCAAGTTGACATATGGAAATCTGAATTTGTTGGATACTTTGAGGGGGTAATCATTTACTTTCTAAAGGGATTCTTTACTTTTTTGAAGGATTTGCAATAGAATCCTTTAATTAGTAGTTAATTTCCAATTCAGTCTACACATAGATTTTACAGAGCACTTCTTTTAGGCAAAGTGAGTGATGGACTGTATTAGTTTGTTTTCACGCAGCTGATAAAGACATACCCGAAACTGGCAATAAAAAGAGGTTTAATTGGACTTACAGTTTCACATGGCTGGGGAGGCCTCAGAATCACAGAGGGAGGTGAAAGGTACTTCTTACATGGCGGTGACGAGAGAAATGAGGAAGAAGCAAAAGCAGAAACCCCTGTTAAACCCATCAGATCTTGTGAGACTTACTATCATTAAACCCATC
This sequence comes from Gorilla gorilla gorilla, assembly GCF_029281585.2. Lineage (NCBI taxonomy): Eukaryota > Metazoa > Chordata > Mammalia > Primates > Hominidae > Gorilla > Gorilla gorilla. Next base: position 46,330,155 of record NC_073224.2, on the reverse strand, counting down.
AGATCTTGTGAGACTTACTATCATGAGAATAGCATGGGAAAGACTGGCCCCCATGATTCATTTACCTCCCCCCGGGTTCCTCCTGCAACACATGGGAATTCTGGGAGATACAATTTAAGTTGAGATTTGGGTGGGGACACAGCCAAACCATATCATGGACTCTGCCTGAAAATGTGCTTTTTAGAATTTTCAGGACATTTTGCCCTGTGTAAAGCTCCCTTCGGCCGGGCACGGTGACTCACGCCTGTAATCCCAGCACTTCGGGAGGCCGAGGTGGGCAGATCACAAGGTCAGGAGATTGAGACCATCCTGGTGAACATGGTGAAACCCTGTCTCTACTAAAAATACAAAAAAATTAGCCAGGCGTGGTGGTGGGTGCCTGTAGTCCCAGTTACTTGAGAAGCTGAGGCAGGAGAAGGGCATGAACCTGGGAGGTGGAGCTTGCAGTGAGCCGAGATCATGCCACTGCACTCCAGTCTGGGCGACAGAATGAGACTCTGTCTCAAAAAAAAAAAAAAAAAAAAAAAGCTCCCTTCTTGTCCCACATTATTTCATTAAGTCTTGCCTGGCTATGTGTGTAGAGTATTACTTTGCTTCTGCTGTGTGGGATCTTCTTCCCTGCATTTCTTGAATCAAGTACAAGATGTCAGCAGGTGATATCCTGAGGAACAAGATGGGCAAATAGGATTTAATATTCTACCTAGGTAAATTGTCTCCTCCAGCAACACGTCTTTCCTTTAAAGAGGGACATTTTGGTGGTTTGAGCCCGTTAAGAAGCAATTTTCCAAAACCAAATTTTTCCATGTCTAACATGTTCAAAGAATAGTCACTCTGGGAAGTCAACTCTCTCTTGGGTTTCCAAGTTAATAACCACTCATTGTGACCTTGAAAGGATCAGTTTGGTGTTAAAGAAAAAGAAGAAACAGTTACCTGGGAGAGTGTTAGTTCATGGTTGCCCAGTGTAGAGCCCTTTCTACAGATCACTGGCTCCTCTCATTTAAGGACAAAGCAAGGGAGGCTGATGGGAGGCCAGGAGGCAATTTGCGTGCAGCTGTTGAAGCTCTTTTTGGGGCTGACTCTTGACCTTGACCGAGACCACCTCTGGGAGCAGCTGAAAGGCTTCCCGAGATTGATGGTCCTTGGCACACTAAGTGCCTGTCTTCTTGTCCCTGTCTTTCACGTCACCTGCCCTTTATAGCAGAAAAAGGTATCTCTCATTCTGTCTGTGCTTCTTTGACCTGGTATTAGTTAGCTTGAAACAACTCAAAGAGCAAATCTGTTCATCTGGAGTTGCTCACCACAACACACCACCCCCTCATTTGATCTCAAATACCTTTGCATACACTGTGCTCCTTGAGGCTGGATTTTCTGAGGACCTTTAGAGCTCGTTCCCTGTGTTTTTTTGGTTTGTTGCTTTGTTTCCTGCTTGAAATAATCTCTGTCAGCTCCCTTTAACAACTCCCTGGTCAGCTTCACACAGGCTCTGTTCCACGTCTGGCCTCAGTTGTGTGTGAATCTAGTAAACGTGGTGACTTGGAGACAGCTGACCCCATTCAAGTTCTGACCCTGCCACTTGTGTGTGATCTTAGGCAAATTTTGTAACCTTTCTGTGCCCAGTAATAGTAGTTCTCACCACAGAGAGAACGGAGCAAACACTGGTTTCTCCATCCTTAGTTTAATAAATAAAATATTACGACATAGTTGAAACCTGATTGGGTTCCCTCCTGATTGTGTTTCCCACCCTGCCCCTAAATGGCAGCCACTATCCTGAATTTGATATTTTTATTCTTCTGTATCTGTTTATGCTTTTACTGTTTGTGTGATTATTGTTTTACATGGATATTGGTAAATAATAAGGCCCATGAGAGACGAGATGGAACTGTCTGAGAAGCCACGCGTGAAGGGTGTGTAGATCCCACTTTAGCAATTGTAGGTAGAGGAGAGTGCAAAGCTCTGCCATAGCTCTCATCAGGAGAGCACCAGGTTTTGGCTTTGTCCCCTTCTGTTTGGCTGCTGTCGCTCCAGGCCTGTTGATGGACCCAAGGAGCACAGCCTGGCCTCTTTGTATTGTTTTGTGCCTTCACGCAGAAAGGAATTATGCAGCCAGAAGTTTATAGCCCCAAATCACTCTCTAATCCACTCGAGTCTGTTCTTGCTTCATTTTACCAACATCTGCTTTGTTCGTTTCTAGTTTTAGGGATGTGATTAATGTTCCTCCAGCTTCTGACTCGTTGCCTTTTTCCCCCTTTCTGTCTCCCCTCTCTCCCTGGTTTGGTCTTACTTACTCTGAATACTCAGTGTTTGCATTTCCTGGAAGCAGCCCTAAAGCCTCTTCTGTGAACTGCTCACCAGCCAGATGCAGCGGGTTCCTGGGACCACCCCCTTTTTGAGCACCAGAGGGTCAACTACCGGGTGTGCATGGCCTTGCCATCAACATGCACAACCAATTGTTTAGAGCATATTATTGCTGTACTCTGAGTAGGGGATTTTGTGATATAGACCGTGCACAGGCAGGTAGATTACATGTGTCTGTCCCTCTTGGTCAGAGATTCAGCTTAGGATCTCCTAGTGGATGAGTCTGAGCTACTGGTTTCTGACCATTTGTCCTTCAGCAGGCCAGTGACACTGTTGAGCTCAGAAGTGGGGATACTAGCTTCTCCCTGGTGGGGCTGCTTCTAGCTCTAGAGGTTTAGGTTGAATTGAAATGACACCAGTTGCTGTAGTCATTCATTACCAGAATTCAATGCTAGAGATGACTGAATTCCTTTTGCTTCTTTGGCCCCTCTGGCCGGTCAAGCTTCACATGAGGTGTCCCTGGTACCTCTCCCCCACATGCTGCTCTTCCTTCTGGGCTGTAGCACTTGCTGCTCTGGAGTATGTGGCAGCTGTTCCTCAGTTCTGCCCATGACCTCACTCCCTTCCCCCACCAGTCACATTTACTGACTTCGGTTTTCTGGGTGCTGATCCATCTCCTCCTGACCAAGCACATTACAGAACTCCTGTGGGGCAATAGCTACCTTTTGTTCAGTGTGTCTGCAGAGCCATCATGATGACTCTGAGCACTGGTGGGTTGACCACCTCAGGACATTAGTTTCTCTTCCTCCTTCACCCCCGGCTGGGAGAGAAAATCTCCAAGTCTCTGTTGTAGCACTTCCACCTTATGTTGAGGTTCCTGGTCTGTATTATTCTTGATTCGTCTTTATATTTCCAGTACTTACCCCACATCTTATATATGAGAGGTTCTTATAAATAACCTCATATGAGAAAAAACTTATTAAAAAAAAGTCTAAGCTTCTTGAAGCTACAAAGCTTTAATCACAAAAAAAAGTTAAGCAAAATCTAGAGTAGGTTTGATGTGGACAAAGTAAAAGTTATTAGAGGGACTTGGAACAGAAAATGTCCAGATGAGAGGTCAGGCCACGGACTGACACAGGGGCACAAGCTGTGGTACACGCAGATAGAGCATGCTTCCTGAAGCTGAGGGAATTGGGAGCCAGTGCCTGACACACACGATGAGATTCGGAAGGCAGGGGTCAAACATGCAAAGATGGCAGCTCTGCAGCCAGCCCACAGAGCTAAGGGGCACCTCTCTCCAATCCTAGCAAACGCTGGCACAAGACACAACTGGATTCTTTCTGTTGCTCATGAATTTTCATGAGGCAGTTGGTGAGTTGTTCTCCAGGTCTGTGGGGGAATTAACAATTCAAAAGGTGATCTCATACTACTCAGACCCTTGTGTTTACCCCCGGGAAGATCTTCTGATCATTAACAAGGTTCACTGGACATGCTACTCTGTGTTGTGTGCCTGTTGCTTGGAGGTCCTGATGTTCAGCCATGTGGGGATGGGCTTTGGGCATCCTGTAATCTGGTAGACAATATCAGCAAGTACAAAAAGACCTGTAAGGTAATGAGTGGTAGAAATGTTAGTTGCACTTCCTCATGTGTGATACAGATAATAGAATACTAGAATTGAAATCATATGATTCAATCAATCATATGATTCAATCAATCATATGATTCAATCATATGATTCAATCAGTCATATGATTTCAAGTAAAACATTTTTTAAAAATCTAAAAATTTATATATAGAGAAGGTACTTTTGGAAGCATGGCTTTTGGAGAAGATGCCATTGATTTTGGAGACAAGAGACCTGGGTTAAAGTCCCAAGTGTGGATTGACTCTGAGGCTTGTGAAGTTCACTTAATCCTAATCAATCTTTGCTTTCTAATATGATATATGGGGGCAATACTTGTGGGATAGGGTGGTAAAAATTAACAGTGGGATAATATACATGAAAGTGCATTCATTCTTTCATTCCATTCATTTGTTCAGCAAATACTCATTGCTCATTTTGTGTTATGTGCCAGGCACTGGTTGGTGCTAAGGAGATGAAATTAAAGAAGAAAGCTGTGATCTTTGCCCTTCAGATCTTATAGATAACTAGACTATACAGAAAGCTGAACCACATTATGTACTTGGAAAGTACCATGTGACTATTTTAGCTGGGGCAGTTAGAAAAACTTTAAGAAATATGGCACTTAGATGGGTAATGGCACTTTAAGGGTAGCTCTACCCTTAAGGGTAGAGTTTTGACAGACAAAATGGAGGAAGGGGACCTCTAGGTAGAGAAATTGAGTGTGAGCAAAGAGGAAGTGAAGGGAATAATTGGATAAAATGAGTGGTTCAATGAGGACAGGAATGTCAGGGCAGGAAAAATAGATTGGGCCTGGCCTTGGCTTCTCCTTCCCATTCCCTCCACCTTTCAGCATGAGATTTTTAGCCACTCATTTGTGGAATAGAGCCGAGAGGAGGGTGATCAGCCACATGGGATCCAATCACTAACTTCTTCATTTTTAGTTAAAATTATGACAAGGCAAGATTAAACACAAAGAAGGGCTGGGTAGGTATGTATGTCAATCTGGGAAGGACTAAATTCTAGGGGAGCTAGTTGGGATCTTTTCTCTAGCCCTCTTAGAAGTCTTGTAGAATTTGACATTCATCTCCTTTTGTCTTGAAAATCTGTGCCATTTATAGTTTTCAGGGGGAGAAGGTAAATTCTGTTTTTGATGAGCTGAGTTTCAAGATGGCCCGATTGGAAGTGGCCCGTTGTTAGGCAGAATTAACTACACATTTTGTAACTTCAAGGCAGTAGCTAACCTAGTGCTAGGAATTCTTTCTCTCCTTTTTACCAATGTTCTTGATACTGGGAATACAAGGTCCCAAACCTACAGAAGACTCGTTGATTTGGTGGCAGGTCTGAACTTCAGTAGAGATTTAAAAATCCTCAGAGCTGACTGTATACACGTCCCAGAAGTACTGTGATACAGTTCGTCTTCCTACTGCGGTAAAAAGTGAATTATTCATTCAGTTACTTCTTAAGGAAATGCTTATCAAACATCAACCATATGGCAGATATTAAGTGCTGGGAATGCAAGAGGTATAAGACACCACTCCTGATCTTAAGGAACCTACGGTCTTAAGCTATACACACATGTGTACAACTGTGGTCTGATAGGATAAGGACAGACAGATCATAAGAAGGAAGTATGATGAGAGAGGACAGATCATAAGGGAGTATGATGAGAGCCCAAGAGGAAGCAGGGTGGCTGCATAGCTGACCTCTTCACCCCCTTCAAGTTTTTGCTCAAATGTCCTCATTTTGATGAAGACCACCCCAACTCTCCTTTTAAAAAGGGCAGCATCTGCCACCTCAGCACTTCTGAGCTCCCTCACCCTGTTCTACAGTTTTGCTTTTTCCATTGCGTTTATTGTCCTCTGTCCCAGTTGGCTGTTGCTGAATAACAAACCATCTACAAACTTACTAGCTTAAAACAATGATTGCCTCTGTCTCCCTGTTCTGTTGGTTGACTGTACTTGGCTGGTTAGTTCTTGCTTGGGATCTCTCCTATAGTTGCAGTCAGACATCAGCCAGGGTTGCCATCTTTCAAAGGTGTAACTGGGCAGGATGTCCAAGAGGTTTTCTCGCATGGCTGGCCATTGAGGCTGCTGTCAGCTGGGAGCTCAGCTGATGCTGTTCACCAGAACATCTTCATGTGGCCACTCTGTGTGGCTTGGGCTTCTTTATATGACAACTGGGTTCTAAGAGATAGTGTTCAAAGATTGAGCATTCCAAGGGGTAGGAAGTGGAAGGTGCCAGGCCAATGGCAGACCACCCTTGGAATTAGGACAGCATCACTTCTTCTATATCTATTGGTCCTAGGACCTGCCCAGATTTACTCTTGCTGGGGGAGTGGCAAGGTCACATTGCAGAAGACCATATGGGATGAAAGATACAGTTGCCGCCATTGTTGGGAAGTCATTCTGTCATACTTCCTAAGTTAATATAAAGTTTATTTTTATGCCTATTTTTTGTTGACTCTTGCTAGGGTATAAGCCCCATGAAAGCAGGTGTACCCACTGATGCATTCCAAGCACCTAGAACCATGCTTGGCACGTATGTACACAATGAATGTTTGTTAAATGTTCAATGAATGGTGTCTGTTCCTCTGTGTTTAGGTTGTTGCCTGTCCTCGGTGTGTGGGTATTAATCTCATTCCTAATTTACATTCTTTTCTCTTTTAACAGACTGTAACACTCTATAAGGGCTGTTAGCATGCCTTTTTATTCACCACCATATTGCTCAGTGCCTGGCAAGGAGCTGATGTTCAATAACTGTATGTTAAGTGAATGAGATGAGACCATATTTGAGCTGGGATCTGAAGGATACATAGTATTTTGCCAAGAAAAGAAGGAGAGGTAGAGCACAAAGGCAGAAGAAAATACTGTGTGGCAAAAGAGAAGGATAAATGAGACTGCAGTGAAACTATGAGTCCCCTGAAGCTAGGTCCCACCCGATTTGACCTCTAGTCTATTTCTCATGGGACATAACTGGTGATTCCATTTGTCATACCCTCTGCACATGCTTGTTGAATGAATGAATGTCAAAGGAGTGTGTAATACATGAACTCATATATGGCTTTTTTTGTGGGGGAAGCAGTTGGGTTAGATAAAATCAATCATAACTCTTGCTAATTGAGAAAATCTTATACATACAAACCCAGAAATATTTGTTAAAGTATTGAAAAATAGTAAAATGTAATATTTTTGAGCATAACAAAAGCTAGTTCAATTTGTCACATAACTTGCAATCAGAGTAGAGTCATTTATAGTCTTATGTTGCCTTCCTGCCCATTGTATGCCCAAGAGAATGCAGCAAAATATTTAGGGTCAACCGTGAAACTTAGACCAAATCTTAAAATGGAAAGAGACTGATTTTTAGGTCAAGGGGAAAGAAGAATGAGCCATGCATTTTTCTTTTTTCTTTTTTGAGACAGAGTCTCACCCTGTCACCAGGCTGGAGTGCAGTGGCACGATCTTGGCTCGCTGCAATCTCTGCCTCCCAGGTTCAAGCGATTCCCCTGCCTCAGCCTCCTGAGTAGCTGGGACTATAAGCATGCACCACCATGCCCGACAAATTTTTTGTGTTTACTTAGTAGAGATGGGGCTTCACCATGTTGGCCAGGATGGTCTTGATCTCCTGGCCTCGTGATCTGCCTGCCTCAGCCTCCCAAAGTGCTGGGACTACAGGCGTGAGCTACCGTGCCTGGCTGAGCCATGCATTTTTCAAAGGGGATAATGAAAATCAACAGCAAGACAGCAGAGTAGTGAAATCCACGGTACAAACACAATTTTTAAAGAAAATTAACACAAATTATTATTTGTAATTTAATCTTTAAATTTAATAATGCTTTAAAAATCTTGTGTCTTTTCTATAAGCTTATAAACCAGATATTAAAATTTCAAGGAAAAAAATCTATTTAAGCCTTTCATATCTTAAGCCGTAAGAAATATTCAGTGACAGGAAAATAGAGCACTTGTATGACTTCTTGTGCTTTCCATTCACGTAGCGGTTTAAAAAAAACCCAAAATCAAGCCCAATTACCTTATCTTTAATTATATTTAGCAGTAGAGTTTATTAAACGTCTATGCAAAATCAATCTTTTCCTTCGCCCAGTTCTGTATGAAAGTACTAACAAATAGTGAATATTTTGTGCAAATAGTGACTCATAAAAATGTAGACTCAGCCATAGATTTTAATTTATATGCCTTGGATCTGACAACTGTACAAAAATAATGTGAAAAATAAAGCAATACTTGAGACATGAAGCAACCCATTTTTCCTGATCTGGCATCCTGTTGGCAGGGAGAAGTCTGTGGTGCTTCATATACACAACAGCTTGGCACGGCCTTAACCATGCATAGTCTTCCATAGGTCCATTGATGACTTCAGTTCTTCAGGTGGATCATTTTCAGCTCTGGAAGCATTGTGCCCTTTAATCAGTCATTCTTACTTTTATGTCCTGCCATCTCTAGTTGTGGAATTTTTCTGGCTAGAGCCTAGTGGTTCATTTTGCATGAGTTGCGAGCCTCCCTCATTGCCATCTCAGCCAGTGAAACTGATTTATCACCCAGAGTGATCACATGCCCTTCAAGTATTTTATGATAGTATTGCTACGACATATGTCTGACTTCTTGCTGAATGTGTGGTGTATACCTATATTCACATGTGTGTATATTCACACACACACACATATCAGATTTTTTCCTGACTCTTTATCAGGCACGTCCAAGAATGCTGAAAGTTTATTCCTAGCCCTTCCAGCAGGTATGACTGTAGTCTGATTTCCAAAAGTCTGAAGAACCTGTTTGATAACTTCTGAATGGGAACAAGACGCAGCGGTTCCTGGGGGTTTCTCCTTGTAGGATGTATGGCTTTCACATTTGAACCACCATCTGCCATCACCCAAACTGTATATTCAGAAAGTGGCTTATGTTTTTCCTCTGGCACCAGGGTTACCATTTATAGCCACACACTCGATAATGGTGACATTCTTTCAAAGATCCTAGTGTAGCATCAAGGAGGTCAGACAGTGGTATTTTCTGCTAGTACCTCTCTGAAGCTTGGTTATTTCCTTCAGAATATCCCAGAAGATAACCTGGTCTGCCACATCGACATGTCCTGCAGTAATTTTCTGCACAGTGGGGCGGGCAATCTTGAGGTGAGAGAGCATGTGGCCATTTATCGTCTTCCCTGGAGGTTCCTTCTAGGCTTGGCCTGTGGCCTTCTTGTGGGCACTGCTGTGGCAGACCCACTGCCTCCTTACCCCACTAGACCTCAGGCCTTCATGTGAGTTTTCCTTTTTTTTTTTTTTTTTTTAAAGAGCTTTATTGGAAGATAGCTCACATACCATAAAATCCACCCATTTAAAGTGTACAGTTCAGTGACTTTTAGTATATCCACAGATATGATTCACCTATCACCACCACCAGTTTTAGAATAGTTTCATTGCCTTCAAAAGAAACCCCACCTTTTATTCATTGCTGCCCTCTCTCCCCAAGAAACCACTAATCTACTTTGTCTCTATAGATTTCCCTATTCTGGGCTTTCATATGAATGGAATAATACAATATGTGGTATTTTGTGACTGGCTTGTTTCACTTAGCTTCATGTTTTCAGGGTTCATCCACATTTGGCATTTATCAGTATTTCATTCCTTTTTATGGTCTATTGTATGGACAGACCACATTGTGTCCATCCATGCATCTGTTGACAGATGTTTAGGTGGTCTCCTCTTTTGGCTATTGTGAATAATGCTGCTGTGTACATTGGGGTACAAGTTTTTGTGTGAACATATGTTTTGTGTGAACATTTCATTTCTCTTGGTTATATAACAAGGAGTGGAATTGCTGGATCATATGTAACTCTGCTTAATCATTTGGGGAACCACCAGACTGTTTTCCAAAGCAGCTGCCTCGCTCTACACTCCCAGCAGCTGTGCCTGGTGGTTCCAGTTTCTCCAGATCTTCATCAACACTTGCTGATCTGACTTTTCGATTCTAGTTATCCTAATGGGTGCAGACTCATGTAGATTTTCTTTTTTAACTGTTAAATTTTGTGGGTGCATGGTAGATGTGTATATGTATGAGGTGTGTGAGATACAGCAAACAGGCATACGATGCATAATAATTGATACAGGCATTCAGTGTGTAATAATCACATCAGGGTAAATAGGGTATCCGTTACCTCAAGCATTTATCTTTTGTGTTACGAATAACCCAATTGTATTCTTCTAGTTATTTTAAAATGTGTATTTAATTATTGACTAAAGTTACCCTGTTATTCGGTCAAATACTAGAACTTATTCTTTTTTTTTGTACCCATTATCATGTAGGTTTTAAAAGATTTTGGGAAGGATTTTCCCCTTCGTAATAGTTTTTTAATGCAATGTACACATTTTGGGCATTCTCTTTCCTAGCATCTGTAAAAGCATGACTCCTAAGAGGTCCTCTTGCTTGTCACAATAATGAAATTTCATTGTTTGTTAACCAAAAAATTTCATTGAATGAAACCAATGTGGGATACTTTAGTGAAATGTGTGAGTTGAAGGGAGGAAGGAGTGTGGGGAGAAGCGGGGCAGTTGGCATAGCTGCTGGGGTGTTGGTCTCCTCCAGGAAACTGCTGTGATTCTCTTCCACGTGTCTGACTGGTCTGTTTGCCTTTCAGGAGGACTGGCGTTAGCCCAGGTGCTCTTTTTCTACGTGAAGTACTTGGTGCTCTTTGGCGTGCCCGCTCTGCTCATGCGCCTGGATGGACTCACTCCACCCGCCCTCCCTCGCTGCGTGAGCACCATGTTCAGTTTCACCGGGATGTGGAGGTCAGGCGCTGGAATTGCTAAAGTTGGTCAGGCATGTCCAGTGGGAGGAGCATGGCTGGGCCGGCCTCAAAGGGTTCGGGCTACTATCCTCTCCCTGTGTCTCACTCAAGCTGCATTTGGCATCCATTTCTTCATCCTACTAACAGGATGACTAATCCATGCTTTCTGGGTCTCTCACAATTATGATTAGTCTGTGTAGATAGGTGAGATAAGAAAGTTTCTTTCTGAGTCTGTGTACCGATGCACAAAGGGTTATGTTTGAAGTGGTTTCTTACTAACCTGGGAAAGGCTACTGTATCTTGATTTTTTAAATTGCTTTCTCTTTTTCTTGAAAATGACATCAGTGTATGTGAGACTGTTAAGAAAAATAGACTCAGGATAGGAGGTTAGGCCAGAGTTGCAGTATACTATTTACTAAATCTAAGTTTCATTTTTCTTATCTCTTAAACAGTAGTAAAGATAATCTCTGTCTCCAGGAGTTGTTTTGAAGATTAAATAACCTAATGCATGTAGAGCAGGTGGTATATAATAGATGTTTACAAATGTTAGTTTTAACACTTGTGTTATTCCTATGCTCTGTGGACATGATAGATACTTTTTTCTGAAATTTTCTTTCTTTTCTAGATTTTGACCCATAGTCTTATGGTTGGTGTGGAGTCTCTTTTCCTTAGTGCCCCTGCCATTTCAGATTGTTGTTTTCTACGTGATGGACTTGTTGCTGTGTTCCTCTTATCGCTTCCAGAGTGTAACAAGTGACAGGATTGAGTTTGCAATTGAAAACCTAATGGAAGAACCTCAGGGTCAGCACTGGCACAACCATGGGAGTCAGTGCATTATTCATGTGGCTCATTCCTTTTTATTTTTTAATTTTTGAGACAAGTTCTCACTATGTTTCCCAGGCTAGTCTCAAACTCTGGGCTGGATCCTTCCGCCTCAGCCCCCCAGTAGTTGGGATCACAGGCTTATTCATTCTTAAATTTCATCTCTATAGGCAAAAAAAACCAAGACACAGGTAGGGGAAGAGCTCAATAAATACTGCCATATCTAATGTTGCCATTCAAAAGGAGGTAGGTAGCACTCAACATCCTGATTTTTCATAGTAACTTATTACAGATGCTGAATTTATCAAAGCCTCTCTAAATACATTTAATTTTGGTCTAGTTTGCTTCTTGGAGTAAGAAATTTCATGTGGTTATTGCAAGGAATTGCAAGGAATGAATTGCAAGGAATTGCAAGGAATGAATTGCAAGGAATCGCAAGGAATTGAAAGGAATTGCAATTGCAAGGAATTCAAGGAAGGAATTGCAAGGTTTCTTTTTGAAAGAAACCCTTCAAAAGGTGGGGTTTCTTTTGAAGGCAATGGCATTGCAAGGAATGTTGAGTAGTTACTCTGATTTGTCCTTACTTCATCAAATATCACACGTTGCCCTGTTTTCATGGCAAGATTGCGGAATGTTGGCAAAGAGGTGCTCTCTAATTAGAAGGCCAGGGAGTGTTTTTTGTTGAAAATGTGACCCTGGTTGGAAGGCTCTGTTAACTTTTGATTTACTCATCAAAGTCACTTACTGAGTCAATGGGTTGGGACCCAGCATGATTTGGGAACATGTCACAAGTGTCTGGTGTGAATCTTGCACAGTCCCTCTGCCTACTCAGTGTGAATGCTTGTACTCTTGCATTTCTTGGGAAGCACATACCCCTAAAAGGCTTCTCCCATATTGGCTGGCATGATAAAACCATAACTCCCTGGCACACATGCTGGTTTCTGGGTCCATGTCCATAAATACCAACCCACTGTGTCACCAGAGGCAGTTTCGGCAGTTGACTATATTTCATATTCAAAATGATTGTCTTGTCCTTTATTTTAATAATTTTTTTTTTGTCCAAGGAAGACCTTCAGTTCTATATCAACCACAGAGGTGGAGAGAACATGTCTGTCAAGACCTTTGTCACTGTCTTGATTAGAACTAGACTCATATAGTTGAGACCCCAGGCTGCTGAAAGTCTCTCCTCTCCCTCATTTAAGATAAATGTGGACAAAAGAGTAGTAATGAAAAGGTAATCTGAGGAGGAAGCTCTGGGGTGACCCCTTGGAATGATGTCATTCTAAAAAGAGGTGTTTCTGAGGGCATGTGACAAAGTAACAAAGAGGGCCTTTCCTGGGAGTGACCTAGACTTTTATCCTAGCTTCTTTAGCATGCATAGGTGTAGGTTTTCCACTCCACATTTTTAGGTTTCTTGAAGGATTTTCCAGGCTACTAATTATACTTAGAAACACACAGGTCTTTGTACAGAATGGCCATTCCATACTAAGTAGTTACATTTAGGTATGGAGATGAACTTTTTCTGAGGCAGTGTACAATGTAAGACTCAGAAGTAGTTTTTTAATTGAAAAAAATAGAATAACAATTAGAGTGTCTCTTTTGTGTGATTTGCAGATGCTCCTTTACTAGTAGGAGGAGGTTGACCATGTTTCATGTTCAGTATCTGGTGGCATAACCCTGACACTGGTCCTGGTCTCATTCTCTAACTTTTCTCTTTAAGAATGCTTGTTAAAGGAAACTAGGTTTTGAATTTGTAATTTCTATTAACAGCTAACCTTACTTTTTCTGGGCCATCTGCTGAAGTATTGCTGCAGACAGGGAATGGCTCTCTTCCTAGGTTTAGGTTTGAGACAAATTTAATCATGAGCAGATGTGAATGCTGGTGATGCAAATTATTCTGCTGGGTCATGTCAGCTACTCACATGGTGACATAAAGGGCACGGTGGATGGGAAGTGGAGGGAAGAAATGTAAAAACAATCTCCAGAGATGACTTAATGCTTACCTGAACTTCTCAAAGATCTACGCTGAATGAGGTTTAGAACTGCTGATAGAGGAATATTTAGCCCCCCCCTCCATTTTAATGGAGCCATACCCTCCTGAACACCGTGTTGACTGATTGCATCATCTTTCAGCCTACTTAGCATTGAGAGACTTGAAGTCAGCAGCCTGCCGTATCAGAGGAATATGAGCTCTACATCGTAGAACAGATAAAATTGGCCATTACCAGAGAGAAAATCTTCCTTGCCATGCTAGTTCAAATTGACTGTGAAAAATTGCAATTCACCAAGAAGGCCCAAACCTGAAAGTTAGAACCTGATGGGTTTGTTTTTCTTTCCTCTTAAATCTTCTTTTTCATATAATTTCTGCTCAGATTATTTACAGATATAACAAGACTCCAAGGAGTACGTGTATTCCCGCTTGCATGATTTTTCTGGGGTCTTATGGACCTGAGAAATTGATAATTTTCTGCTTAATTTTTGGATTTCACGTTTTAATTTAGATGGGCTGAGATCTGTAATGAGCGTTTTTTGCCAGGAGTCATTAAAGATGACGTTGCATGTCTAAGACTCCAAATTAGAGATCTGATCCTATTTTCGTGATTTGATTTCTAGCTATGGAAGCAAAGCGATAGAATTTCCCATGGTGGCTGGTGAGTTGTGGGTCAGTTTCAATTATTTCAGGAATCCTGCACAGCTTGCCCTCTGCATTTCTTGAATTATGATGCTTTCAGGTGTTCAGAGGCAAACTCATGCATCATTGCTTATCCCAGGGGGATCTGCGTGCTGTTGGTGGCTGCTAGACCTTAATATACAGGAGTATCTTTAGGCTGAGAATGAGGAGGAATCTGAGCACCTTCTTTTAGTGAGGCATTGGTTGCATGGGCTTTTAGGTCAACAGAATAATTTAGGTCCCTAGGTAGAGAGTTGGTCCAGCATGTTAGATGATAAATCAGCTCTACAAACTGCTGGCTTTGCATTAGTACTGCCTTTGAATCATGCTTAACCACCAGTTGCAGGGCAGGATGGTGGTCCTGGAGTTGGTGAAGTATATTATCATGTCTACTGGGATTGTTGGGTAGAAGGCTGGAATAGGGTGAGCATAAAGAAGAAAAGGTCAAATAGGTGCTGTTAATAAAATACTGCTTTTTTTTGGCAGCAGTCTAGTGACTAAGCACTGGCTACCTACTAGTTATGTGACTTTGGACAAATAATTTAAATTCTCTGGGCCAATCTTTTAATCTCTGAGGAGAATACTACTACTTTGCCTCATAGGGGTCCTATGAGGATTGAGCGAGCCTGGCGTATAGTAGGTCCTCAGGAAGTGGTAGTTTCTTAGTACTTTTTTTTTGCTTGAAAATCAAACAAAGCCAGAGGTGACTGAGAGGTCCTCCTGCTAATGGGCCGGGTAGGGAGGAAGTGAGCAGTGATGGGACTGGCTGATGAAAGGCTCAATTTCAGCTCTGCACCAGAGATGTGATGATTCAGAGATAGAGACTATGGTAGAAGCAGTATGGGCTGGACCTTCAGAGGAGGGGCCTTGGTCTTGTCATTTTTGTCTGTTTCCTTATGTGAGAGGAGGACTGAGGTGTTAGATGAAAACTAGGAACAGCATCTTGTCACTAGATGATGCCTGTGTTCCCCTCTACTTGTCTGTTAGCCCCAGCCACATTGAAGGGAGATGACCACCAGGATCCCTGTGCTAAAGTACATCCACCCCCACAAATCTCCTTATTCCTCAGTTTCTTGAGGCATTAAAATGGGGCTGATCATAGTACTCATCTCACTGGATTGTTGTAAGGGTTAGGTAAGATCATGTACTAAAGCACTGGATACACTGCAGGCATGCTGCAGAGATACCAAAATATAAATGATTAACTGATCATTACATAATTATATAAATAATGATTAATAATCATTACAAATAGAGTAAAATTTATGCCATTTGTTCGTTTGTGGTTTTATTTATGAGACAGTGTCTCGCTGTGTCACCCAGGCTGGAATGCAGTTTTGTGATTATAGCTCATAGCGGCCTCTACCTCCTGGGCTCAGGTGATCCTCCTGCCTCAGCTTCCCAAGTAGCTGTGACCACAGGCACACACCACCATACACAGCCAATTTTTTTTTTTTTAAAGTTCTGGGATACATATGCTGAATGTGCAGGTTTGTTATATAGGTATACATGTACCATGGTGGTTTGCTGCAACTATCAACCCGACATCTAGGTTTTAAGCTTCGCATGCATTAGGTATTTGTCCTAATGCACTCCCTCCCCTTTCCCCCCCACACCTGGCTAATTTTTAAATTTTTTGTAGAGGAAGGGTCTCTACTGTTTTGGCCAGACTGGTCTTGAACTCCTGGCCTCAAGCAATCCTCTCACCTTGGCCTCCCAAAGTGCTGGGATTACAGGCATGAGACACTGTGCCCAGACCCACCATTTGTTTGTTTTTTAATTTCTCATAAAAGAAAGACCTGATAGGGTGCTAAGTGTTGAAGTAGATGGAAGGTAGAAGAGGTAAGTGACAAAAGGTGAAAGACGGATTTCAAATTAGACACATGGGAGTCCCCTGAATCTGCCCCAGTATGACCTCTCCCTCACCGCTCACAGAGCTCTTATTCATTCATATAGCTTTGCAAACAGTTTCCAGCCACTAGACATTGATGTTACCTCACATTTTAGGTACCTACCTTAGTCAACCCCCCTCTCTCATAGTCCCATCTCAAACTCAAAAGATATTTTCTTTCTTGTAACATTCATATTTTAAAATCCCCTTACCTTTTCCTTCAAACATAGACTTCCATAGATCAAAGTGGAAAGGAACTATCAAGTTAAAGCAAATTTTACGAACCATCATTATGTTTCGCTTCCTGGATTTATTTTTGCTTCACAGATAGTGTGTCCTGTTCTCCATTTTCTCCCTGTGTGGAAGATTTTTTTTGGGTGCCTTTACTATTGACAAGCTCTTGGATGACTTTTAGAGTAAGAAGCAATCTGATGTAAGAAGCACCAGACATTTTCAGATGGAAGATGTTGATCACCAGTCACCAGAACATAGTGTTTGAGGCCACAGATCTAGAGCCTGAACTGCCTGGGTTTGAATCCTGGCTCCACTGCTTATTAGCTGATGACCTCTCTGTGCCTTCGTTTCCTTCTCTGTAAGATGGAGATACTATAAAGGGTATCCAATTCCTAATGGAGCTGGAACCCTGTACCTTTCATGGTAATAGTCACACTCTACTTGGTTGCAACCCATCAGCATAAAGCCCTTTGAAGGCAGTGATCATGTCTTATTCTTGTTTAATGCTGTAACCCTAGCACCCTCCTCAGTGCCCAGCATTCAGTGGAAAGCTCTGCTGAATGGACAGGTGGTCACTCTTCTGAAATTTTGATCACCAGGTCTTAAGAGCAAGATTTCCAAGTATTTAGGTCTGGCAGCTGGGCGGCTTCTCTCTGCAGCATGTGGTGACATGTGGCTGTAGGTGTACTGTACCATGACTGCTGTTGATACTTCACTGTCATCTCCCTGTTTTTCTCATTAAGTATTAATACATGACATGCCAACATATCACATCTGCCGCAATTTCTTTGAGAATGGCTTTGCCTTGTAAGGAATCTAGAAAGAAGAGTGTTTGCCTTTCTTACTTCATGACTGTCATTATTTTATCAGATATTGTGCCACATCCTAGATAAGAGATGAGGGAGAAAGTTACAAATGTAAAGGAAGAAAAAGGGATTCCGTTCAGACTTGGCTAGGAGAGAGGAGTTTGGCAACTGTTTATCTTTGGGGATAGGATTTTTCTGAGGGGGCTGCTGAAAGGAGATATCCTAATGCCTTACAGAGGAAGATGAGGAACTGGATGCAAGGCTGGGAGAGAAGCCCTTCTAAAACACATCCTCAGAATAGCCCAAACTCTAATAATAATAATCGTAATAATAACAGCAATAGCAGCAGCAGCAGCGCAAAGAACACATAATGCTTACGTTCTGCCAGGACAGTTATTTTTAAACAATGTTTTAAATTCATTTAAAATAACATTAAGCCCATTAGATGTTAATATAACATTTTTTTCTGAAAAAGTAACTGTTTTCCAATATCACATAATTTAGTGAGAAGTTTTTTTGTGGGTTTAAACAAAATTCTCCTAGCAATTTTCAGTGCATTGTTGTTTACTTTAGTCACCATATTATATGACAGATCTCTTGAATTTACTCCTTCTAAGTGAAATTTTGTATCCTATGAAGTAGTTACTATAATTACAGATAATCTGGGGAAATGGACAAATATTAAGAACAAGTCTAATTCATCTAAAATATTCACCACCTTTGGAAAGTAAAATTATCTGATCCTGTAATAAGATCAGATAACATCTCAAAATCAATTAGAAGGTACTTGAGCTATTACAGCTTTGAAAAATGTCTGTCCCTGTGTTTGTGCATGCACACACACTCAAGTATAATTTATTCAGAAAAAAAATCCTCCCACACGGCTTGTTCCCACTTCTGCAAGGACAGTTCTAATTTCTTATATATATTCAATGTATTTAATCTTTACAAAACCCCTGTGAAGTAGATACTATTATTTTTGCCACTCTACAGATGATGAAACTGAGGCATAGAGAAGTTGAGTAACTCTCCTCAGATCACACAGCAAGTGAGTGGTGGAGCTGCGATTTGAATCCAAGCACATGGCTCTTGAGTCTGTGCTCTTGATCACTCCCTTTTACTGTCTCTATAGTGAAATGGAACTGAAGCAGATTTCTCCTTCATGGTCTGGAGTGTGGGGCTTGTGGGACAGGATCTGGAATATCGGGGTACCTGAGAAGGACTATGGCTTACATACTGACCCCTAGAAAGGGAAATGGTTCAGGGAGTGATGGGAGGGGTTCAGTCTGTGTCACAGTTGATGAAAATAAACTCTGTAAAATATTTAAAGAGGTTTATTCTGAGCCAAATATGAATGACCAACACCCAAGACACAGTCTCAAGAGGTCCTGAGAACCTGTGTTCATTAGGTTATAGCTTGGTTTTATACCTCAAGGAGATATAACACATCAATGAATGCACATGAGTTATACATTGGTTTGGTCTGGAAAGGCAGGACAACTTGAAGTGGGGGCTTACAGGTCACAGGTGGATTTCAAGATTTTCTGATTAACAATTGGGAAAAGAGTTATTATCTAAAGACCTAGAATTGATAGAAAGGAATGTCTGGGTTAAGAGAAGGGGTTATAGAGACCAAGGTTCTTATTATGTAGATGAAGTGGCTGCTCTTAGAGGCAATAGATGGCAAATATTTCCTCTTCAGACCTTTAAGAGGTGCTCAACTCTCATCCAATCTCTTCAAGATCAGAAAAGGACCTGGAAAGGGAAGGGGATTTTCTACAGAATGTAAATTTCCCCTGCAAGAGACAGCTTTGCAGGGTCATTTCAAAATATGTCAAAGAGATATTTTAGGATAAAATACTTTAATTTCTTTCAGGGCCTGCTATCTGTCATGTAATGCTTACTAGAGTCAGGTTGGAATTTGGTATCTTGTTGCCACAAAGCGTCTGTTTTGTCTTAAGAACTCTGTTTTAAGGTTAATGCTGGTCAGTTGTGCCTGAATTTTGAAGGGAAGAGAGTATAATGAGGCATGTTCAACCCCTTCTTCCCATGATGGCCTGAACTAGTTTTTCAGGTCTACTTTTGAATCCCCTTAGCCAAGAGGAGGGGTCCATTCAGTTGGTTGGGGGGCTCAGAGTTTTTTTTCGGTTTACAGCACCGAGGGGGAAGGGATGGGGAGAAAGGAAGTCACCAGTTTAACCTGAGTCACTGACTGGGTGAATGGTGTGGGGCCACTGGGGGCTTCTGTTCTTACCTTACATCCTTGTGTTACAAAGAGCAATCCAGAAACAGCTGCCCTGATGGAGGAAGGAAGTGGAGGCTTTACCTACTGCCCACAAAGACTTAACTTGACTTAATTTCTCCTGCCGGTGTCTCCTCCTGCATCTCCTTTCCCACGGCCACCTTGATGACTGTCCTCTTCTTCTCTTCCTTTATCTCAGTTCATGCTGGGTCAGGTCCTCCTTGCTAATGAAAAAAGAGAATTGTCTGTCCTACATCTGCTGGTCTTCAAGCTTCTGGGTCTGCTAGCTCTACCTTATTTCTAATTCAGACATCCCTTCAGCAAAGTCATGTTGGTTTTTGCCCCACCTCAGTTCTGAGGACTGAGTGCAACCTTCTGTTTCTCTTAAATATTTACAGAATATTTGGATATGTCAATTTCACATTTATATGCAATTAAGTCTCATTCTTTTCCTGTATAATTTCTGCCTTTAGTCATCAGCTGAGAATGTCTTTCTACACTCCATCTAAAATTTATTTTTACATAGGGCAGAAATTCCTAATTTGGGGATCCACAAGCCACTGAATCAGTTTTTCTTTAGCTTTTAGAAAGACTACCCCCAATAGAATCCCTGCCTCCTAGCATGGGGGCTGACACATAGTAGGCACTTAACAAACCGATATTTTCTAAGTGAAAGAATGCATGATCCTTCAGTATTCCCACTCCTTTGAGGAAGAGATAAATAATAATTATTTTCTGAGACAGGCTCTCGCTCTGTTGCCCAGGCTAGAGTGCAGTGGTGCCATCACGGCTCACTGCAACCGCCACCTTCTGGGCTCAGGTGGTCTGCCTGCCTCAGCCGCCTGAGTAGCTGGGACTATAGATGTGCACCACCATGCTTGGCAAATTGAATTTTTGAAATATAGGTTTAACTTAATTTTGTATTTCCAGTGGTTAACCTACCAGCCTAAGTGCCTTTATGGTGATCATAAAATACTGTCTTTTGCCATAGTCTGTATTTCCTATGTTGACCTGAGACTTTCTGGGCCCATCCTCCAGCAGCATGCATTCCAGGTTCTGTGTTTCTTTAAAATGTAAATGTTGCCATTTTTGTGTGTATTGAAAGACTCAGCATTAGAATCCAAGAAGGAGGTTGTGTTTCTTTATTGAGTCTAGTGGATAAGAGTGAGTCTGAAGAGGAGGGAAAGGTGGTGAACTTGCCTGGTTGGAGTCCAGACTTCTTTTCTTCCTAACTTGGCCTCACCTCAGGTGTTTTTTTTTGTCTGTTTTTTTGTTTGTTTGTTTGTTTGTTTGTTTTTGAGACAGGGTCTTGCTCTGTCACTAAGGTTGGAGTGCAGTGGCTCAATCAGGGATTACTGCAGCCTCAACTTCCCAGGCTTAAGTGATCATCCTGCCTCAGTCCCCCAAGTAGTTGGGACTACAGGTGTGGGCCACCACACCTAGCTATTTTTTTTTGTTTTTTTAAATTTTAGTAGAGATGAGGTCTCGCTATGTTGCCCACACTGGTCTCGAACTCCTGAGTGCAAGCGATCCACCTGCCTTAGCCTCCCAAAGTGTTGGGATTACAGGTGTGAGCCACTGTGCCGAGCTTACCCCAGTTCTTATTAACTAGGCAGACCCTTTTGAGTCCTGGCCAGGCCCTGGTAAGGCTGTGTACTTTGTGGTAGGCTTACCTTGCCATCCATCATGCTGTACCTTATCCTGGTTTTCTGGCCTTCGTCCCTCTACCTTTAATGCAGGAACTTCTGGATCTCTTCTTGCACAGGGGTTGCTGAGGAAGACTTAGCAGTGCCAGCCAAGCCCCCTCCTTCACTCTGCCTAACTACATTTATTGTGATATGATCACCCTGTGTTTTTGTGGGATGCATCTTGCAAGAGTGGTTTATCAGAGTCCTAACCAGGAAGTAAAGCCAGAGACTCTCTGATTGGGTTTTTACCTCCACCTACATGACAGACTTCCCTTTCAGGATGCCATGGGGTGACCTGAGGGCAGGGGAAGCTAGAACATGGGACTGAATAATTTCATCCACTTCTTTCTCTTTCTTTTTCTTCCCATGGTTCACTGTGTCACAAGGGATTGGTTTTTTGTTTCCTCTTCCTATTATCTCTTGATGACATATTCTTCTTTAGGGAAGGAAGCCTTGTGGCCCAGCCCTTGTAGGGCGAATGGCGTATTCTTTTTGTAATATGGAGGAAAATAAGTTTTGACTCATTAGATTTGATTCTGAATTTGTGAGCAGCCAGACAACCACTAGGAATGAGGGATTGCTGAGAACAAAATTCATTGTTTTAGTTTAAAAAAAAAATCCCTGTTAGGATTAACTTATTTATTCTTGTGTAATTATATTGTTAAGTAAGGATTTAGATATTATCATCAATGAGAATCAGAGACACTGATATGTCCCAGATCACAGAGCTGGTATGTGCTAACTGCATTTAAATCCTAATCCTCTTAATAAGGTTTTGAACCATAAGTGTGTTTGCTCATAGAGGAGCATGTGAAAATTTGCATATTCTGTAGCACTGTGGGTGAATAGGTTTTTTCTTCCTGTTATACCAAGAAGAAAGGCAGAAGTTTTCTTATCCTTTTTGTGAGTCCTGAGATTGCAGACGATTACAGCTACAGACAACATTTGTTTTGTGTTGCTATGCAGACCTACTGTCATCTTTATTCTAATCCACCTGTCTGTACAGACATTCAAAGACTTTCTCTTGGTATACTAACAAATTCTCTCATACTGTCCAACTGCTTACCTAATGAATAAGATGAATACTTTGTCTTCTGCTAAGAACCATAAACTGTAATTACCTGCAGGGTAAAAGTTAAGACAAATTCTCTGGTTGTCATGCTTGCAAACAATGCTTTATTCTTTAGCATGGTGTATAAGCCTGGCTCCAACCTTCTATTAGAAATTCCTCTCACTCACCTTACTGGCAGTAGTGCAGAACAAGTCTTCATTCCTCAGTCCAGCCTGTGCAGCTCTCTTACAAACCTCCATGACTTGGGTGCTGGCTTTTTAGTACCATAGGGCACACTCTCTGGACCCTTCTTATATCAGGCAAAATACCACTGAACTTCCAGAGGCCAGGGACTGCTATACCTTACTGTTTTGTATTTGATATTTTGCTTTAACACAGCCAGTGTTTTGGTATTTAGCAAGAGCCTTGCATTAGATTCTTGGTGTCCTAAGTAAGATCTGAGGAACAGCCACATTAGTTTCTCCTGGGAGCTTGTCAGAAATTCAGGATCTTGGCTGCCAACTAAAACCCATGGAATCAGAATCTGCTTTTCAGCAAGATCTCCTATGAACAGTGTATGCATATTAACATTTGAGAGTCACTGGGCCAGATGACTTCTCAGGACTTCTCCTCCCTGACATGCCACGGCTCCATAGACTGCCTGGATGATGGCCATGAGTAACTGTAAATATGTTTGAATATTCAATATCTTACATTCACATGGATCACAGGGACCAGGACCCTGAAGAACTTAAATGGGAGTTTTTACTGACTTTACCAGGGGATGGGACCACAAAAGGACTGAAGAGACAGGTGACAACAAACTTGTTGACCAGCTCTAAGGCAGGGAGGGTGCTGGAGGGCAGCTCTTTGGAGGAGGTAAGGAATCAGGGAAGCTCGACTTACAGGTGCTCAAACTATATAAAGGCAACTGATCTACAGCCACAAAAACTTGGGAAAAATGAGTTGCCCCATTTGTTGTCACAGGATGCATTTGACCTCCAATTCGTTTTCCTATATATGACTTCTCCCCTTCTCTGCCTTCTTCCCACTGTTTCCCTAGAGTTGCTTTTTGTATGTAAGAAGCCCACAGGGGAGGGACTCTGCCATTCAGGAAGAAATGCCCGGTTCCTGGTTTCTGGCCGAGTCCTGTAGGCATCCTTCTGTGGATTTTGGAGGATTGCCCACCTGATGTCCACTGCAGGAAGGGATCTAGTTTCCTGTGAGACTATTTACATAGGAGAGCTGACCTACCAGACTTCTGGAAAGCATCATCAGGGGCATGGCCTTACTGTTGAAATAGAGATGACAAGTTCAAGTAGGCATTCCATTTCTGGGAAATTTGCTAGCTGCAGGCTACAGAGGATTTGCTAAGAAGTTAATTAAAATATACATCATGGGTATCCTACAGGTGGCGCCTGGGTTGTGATTAGTGAGTGATTGGGGAGGCAGTCAGGCAAGGTTGCTTCCTGCATTATTTTAATCGAGGTTCTTCAGCTGGGAGTGGGGAACAGGGTTGTCATTAGGAGACTAAGGGAAATGGACTTGCAGAGGCTTGGTAATGGGGGCAGTAGCTCAGATCTTATGACACATTGTCATCATAATGTAAATCTGCAAATAATACTTGTCTAGTTGGTGGCTGACTTAATTGGTAGCAGTAATTGTCATAGCAATATATTTCCAAGATTCCTTGTATTTATGTCGCAGTTGGGATTAGGTACCCTTCTTGCAGTCTGGTTTTAATGAGAAAACTGAGAGCTAAGATCTTAGGTTCCCCAGGATTTCTCAACTGAGCTCCTACTACAGAGTGGGATGTGGTATATTTGAGACAGATGTATTTCCTCCTGAGTTGTGTGGTCACTCACTCCAATAGGATTGATCCAGAGGGAAATTCAAGGGACTGGTTTTATATGTTATGTTTTTTGTGTGTTTCATTTTCTATTAGATAGCAGATTTAATTTTCCAAAAGTTTTTAGCGAGATCATTTGCCAATATTTGCCTTTGGCTCAATCATGATCATCTAAAATGCGGCCTAGGTGCCTTCCTTCCTCAAGGTTGTTGGTTGTGAGAGTCCTATCAGTAGAACCAAGAAACTGGACCAGCCCCTTTCCTGGTTTGAGTAAAGACTTCAATTAGAGTTATATGTGGAATTTGGCTGTAGTCATTGGCTATTGGGATGGTGAAATAGGAAGGTGAGGGGCTGAATCTCTGGAATCTAAGAAAATCTTTAGCAGCCTAAGGGTTCTAGGTCTCTTGCCTGTGCTTCAGAGGAGAGGGAAGGATGTTAGGTGAGGTGGAGAGTGATTCTCTCCCACTCTGTGAAAGCATCTTCCTAGTGGAGACTTGACCACAAGGGACTCTTCGGCCCTTTTCCAGCATAATGTAGGCAGAAAGGAATTTTCCTTATGACAAGTAGGGACAGGACCTGCCCTCAAGAAATCTATGCAGGCTGTTCTTGTGTTAGTTTGTCATATATGCACCTCAAAAGTGCCATTTATCCAGTCTTAGATGGATACTCTGGAACTGTTGGGCCCGAGGAATGTGTCATGAAATGTTTTTCTGGTGCTGGGAAGCATTTTTCTGGACCCCTTTCCTCCATGATGAGAGAGAAGCATCTGGGAGAGGGTTTGCAGAGTGGTGGCATCTGTGTCATGCCATCTGACCCGTGTGGGCTTAAAGTGTGATCTCTTGGCTGTGTACTCTGACCACTGAGTGGCTGGTGGAGGTGCCAGCAGCAGGAGTAGCAAACAGTTTGTCAGCTGTTCCCAGGCAAGTTTTATCAGCATCACACTGAACAGAGTGTCCCCTATCGTATGACCTTTCCCCAGATTATTCTGTAACTTCATATTTGATTCTTGGATGGTCTAGATTATTCTCATCAATACTTCGCTTACAGACTATTTAGACTTGTTGTAGAGCCTCTCAGAATGAATTGTACCTGAAAGTCCAAATTCTCTTTGGTCAAGGAGTATTTATTGAGCACCTACTATGGGCCAACCATTGACAAATGTATATGATACAGAGCTGAATAGAGGAGTCCCTGCCCTCAGGGAGTTAATACTGACAAGTAATGTGTCACAAGACAGGCGTGACCATCACTGAGTCTCCATAGCCCCTGAATGTTTAAAAACATTTCCACATCTATTGTCTCATTTGTTGGTTCAATAGATTAGTCGGAGAAGGCCTTGTTTTTGTCATCTCCATTTTATTGATGAGAAAAATAAAAGCTTAGGTTAAATGATTTGCCCAGAGAGGAGAGTGGCAGACCTGAGACAACACCATGTCATCTCCCAATAGCATGTCCTAGTTTACTTGATGTTGGTTTCTGTAACAGTTTACCAGTGATTAGCTTTAAACTGTCATGTCTTTAAAATGTAAATATTGTGGTCAGTGGATACCTTGAAAACTAAATGAAATTACACTAATTCCCTGAAAATAAGTGAAATAAATTGTTTTGTTTGAATAATTGTACGTCACTTTGACGTAAAGTTGTTGGAAAAGCAGAGCAATATTTTAATTCATTTAAAAAGCATTTAAGGGAGTTATGTAATGATGTAGTCTAGAGAATAGAGCATGAGCTTTGGAGTCCAGCAGACTCGGAGTCACATCCTGTCCTTACTAGTTCTGTCACCTCGGTCAAGGTACTTAACTTATCTAAGCCTTAGTTTCTCTACCTGTTAATGGGCTAATGATGCCTACCTGCTGGGGTGAAGGTGAGAATTTAATCTTTCTGTATAAATTAAGGTTCATGTTCTGTTTGTTACTGGACATTCAGGCATTAAAGGTGTGTGTGTGTATGTGTGTCTTTTGACTAAACTGACACAATATGAATTACATAGCTATTGGAAGTTCATTTGGGGTAGAACAAGGTGTAGTCACCCTCCAGGGATACTGACACCAAGGTCCAAAGTGTGCTGGAGGTGAATCAGGATTGAGAGAGACCTCACCTCTGTACTGAAATCCCACAGACAGACTGCAAGCTGAGGAGTCAAAGTTGAGCCAGCGATTAACCCATTTATGCCTGAGGTTGCAATTTTTTGAATATTTGCAATCAGACCTCGGCGATGACATTGAGCAGTAGGATATAAGTAACTCCCACATCCTTCGTGTTCCAGTAATGGAACACTAGGCATAAATAGTTGCCAGGGAAGACATGGAGCTGCAGCTGTTGATATGTAATGAAGCTGCTGCTTACATGGGCAACTCTATGGAGCTTATTCCAGGAGGCACAACGCCAGGGATTTTAGTTACTAAGGATTAATGCAAATATGATGGTGCTTGGCACCCCCCATTTCTGTTTGGAGCCCGTTACATCCTGCACCCCTTGCTGTCTTGCACTTTCCATCTACAGTCTGCCTCTAGAAACCTGGCAGCTGTCTACCTGGGTTCAGCTTCAGAGCCTGCAGGTAAACTTTGTTCCCCATCCAGCCTCTGCTTGCCTTTAGGCTCAGCTGACCTCTCCCTGATAGCTCCCCTCCAGGAGAGAGTTCCCACCTTATTCCTTTATTTTCCTGGATACACTCATGTGGGACTTTTCCTCTAGGAAGCCACTTGTCAGATCTCTGCTTCAGGGGAGGCTGTGACTCCATCCATCTATCCATTCACTGATCGAACAAATATTTGTTGAGTGCCTATTATGTGTCAGCAACTGTGCTTTGTGCTGGGGATATAGTAGTGAACAAAACAGGCAAAAGCACATACGCTCACATAGCTTACTCTCCAGCTGGTAAGACAGATAATTAACAAACCTAATAAATAAGCGAATGATATGGTGTGTTAGGATGTGATAAATGCTATGGCAAAAATAGAGCAGGATGAGGAGGGGGACTTGGAGTTCTGGGGGAAGGGTTGCAGTATACAGTTAATATCACTTTACAAACACTGAATTAGTGACCACTGGGCCGTTGCTTCTAGGGGAAATACAGGGTTAGGTTCCTGCTAGCCTCTGGTTACAACCTTCTCATCAACTGATAATACGTAACTTTGTTTTTTTTTAGTGTTTCTGCTTAAAGATGCCTTCTTTACCATATGTAGTCAATTTATTCACATTGAACTCATGGCCAACAGCACCATAACTTGTGCTTGAATAAAACTTTTCTAACACTTGTGTTTTCTCCATAAGGCTCATCACAGCCTTCCAGTACTTAGCAATGCTAGACAGCACTTCATTACTGTGCTTGGGGGTCACTTTTAGCAATGAAATCGCCAAAAACACAAAAATGTGAAAAACATGGCACTAAATAGGTGGCAGAAAGGATACTCCTAGTATGAGAGCTAAAGCATGGAGGCGGCATGGGCCTTGTCGGATCTCACCCAGCTGAGGTCCTCAGCAGCACTTCACACCTCATTGGGTGATGTACATATTTTGCTGCACAGAACTTGTCTGTGAATGGCCACAAAAGTGCCTCAAGTATTGATTTTAAGGTTACAAATAAATTTTAGTGAGGTGAATTTGCAAATACACAATTTGTGAATAACGAGGATTGAGTGTCAATGAATGATCAGCATAGGCCTCATTGAGAAGGTGATATCTGATGAAGACTTGGAGGAGATTATGGGAGTCTTGTGGGTATTTGGAGAAGTGTTCCAGGAAGAAGGTGCAGCCAGTGCCAGAAGTGTGCCCAAAGTGCTCAAGGAATAGCAAGAAGGCCAGTGTGGCTGTCATGGAATATGGAGTGAGCAGGAGAGTGGCAGGAGACGAGGGTGGGGGAGTGGACTTTGTAAGCGATAGTGCATCCTGTGGTTTGTATCTGAGTTAGATGGGGAGATGTGGAAGGGTTTTGAGCTAAGAAGTTTTACAGCACTGTACTGTGTTGAGGCAGAAGCGGTAAACCAGTTAAGAGAGTGCTGGCAGTAATCTATAGCCAAGCCTAGATGTCATCATCTGCTCACCACTAAAAAGAACTCTTCTGTACCTCCTGGTCCCCAAATCATTCCCAGATCACACATAGAGCACAGTTCTTAGAACTCAGCCACCTTTTTGGAGCATCTCAAGGAGAGTTAAACTGTGGGATTACAGTACCTGCTGCTGCTGGTGCCTATCTGAAAATGTGCTGCCACTTGAAACTGAACTAATTGAAGCTTTAGTTTCTCTAACGCAATTTTGCACTTTGCATTATTAGCCTTACACGTTCAAATTATTTTAAACACAGGGTGCCAGTAATTAGATAGAAGAATACTCCCTTCATTGTTTGTCTGGATAAAAGATACGTATGCTTCCTTGCTAAGTTTCAGCTTTCTTTTTTACAACCATGATCCCAGCCCTTGAAAGCCACATCTCATTCACCTTTACTGGGAAGGGGAATGTGGCTAAATAGATTGCCTGCATGAAGATATTTGTATCGAAGTAGAGAGTGGAAATAATTCATGTCACGTTGCTGTACTGCTATAATGAATACAGAATATACTTTAGGTAATGCATTATTAAAGGCATGCACAGCAGAGCTTCCGTGTATACAGTTTGAATGTGAGCTTATTAGCATTTCAGGTTGATACCTCTTTAAGATTTAATTAGATTCCAGGCTTCAATCAGTTTATTAAATGAATTTCTCGCTGCTTAAAAGGTGTAATGTGTTCATGACAGTAGCTTTTCATCACTCTCTTCTCATTTCCTCATGCACTCAAGCAAATCTCAGCTTCTGTCTTGGATTCAAAGCCAGAGATTATTTTCCAAAGATACTATGCTGTATAAACGTAGCCTCTTTTGTGCTTGGGGATATTGGGGCTTTGGGGAGAGTTATTTTTTATCCACACTGTCTGACATGAATGCACTTCTTGTAGATTTACCACCAGTAAATGTAACTAATGCATAATAATAGCACTATCTTCTGTTTCAATGGCCCTTTGTCACTGTGACTCTTTCTACTATTCTTTTGGCACAAAATTCACAAACTTTTATTTCTGTTGCCATGGGGAGAGTGTTGGGACTATTCAAATAGTGGGAAATTAAATGAAATACATCAAATCATAGTAGTGATTTGCAAGACAAGCTAGGGAGCTAGACCATAAAGTGCGTAATTTCATGATGTTCTGCATTTGTTTAGAAGAGTAGAGAGAACACTTCTCTGAGCCCAGCAAGCGTCCTAACCTTGCCTCTGTCATTGCCTGCATGCAAACCCTTAAGTCAGTCCCTGGCTATGATTGCCTTATCTCTGAAGTGGGGCCCCTGGTATCTTGTCATTGGAAGGCAGGGGAGAGGTCTGATCTAGTTCCAGCAGTTTCTTCCAGCTTTAGGTTCTGTGTATTTGTGGGGTAAGGGAGGGTGATGTGAAAATAGATTAGTTTCTATTTATGTCTAATAGCTATCATCTAAATAAATAAAGCCTAAAATGCAAAGTGGAAGAAGTGATATAATTTATTTGATGTATTTTTAATTTGTGAATGAACTAGGGCCTCAGATTAACGTCAGTTGTGTCCAGCTCAGCTAAGGAAGTTATTTTTATTATATGGACTGTTTATCTCCTCATGGGTTACATTTTTGAAAGTTCAGTTGGAAAGGAGATTAAAGACCCATCAACCAAGGTAGAATAATGTAAGTATAAATCCATTTCTATACTATAAATCTTTCTATAAGGATAAATCGATATTTGCCACAGAGCAAAAGCTGTGGTCAAAATGCTGTGAATTCACAATTCAGGGAAAAAAATACTAGTTAAGAAGCAGAGCCCAGAGGCAAAATGGGATTGTGACTGATTGACCGGCTCAACTTCAAGGACAATGCTGGTTTTATTTTTGCAAGCCTCAACATGGGCTAGGTTATGTAAGAGGCCTGTGAAATCTTAAAAACTGATTTTCCACCTGCAGATTATTCATGTAAGGAATGCTAAACCCTATTATTAACCCCAAGACTGATTTCTCACAGAGAATAGAGTGGAAAAATGCCTGACTGACATGTAGTTGGAGTTCTAGGATCTTCTTTAATCTGGAAAATGTCCGCAGCCTTTTTTTGTCTTTTATGACATTACAGAGTATAGTTCTCCCTTATTTAATAGAACACTCATAATTTTGAAGTATCCTAATGATGAGATTGATATTATGCATTCTGGGCAGGAATACTACATAAGAAGTGTTATATCCTTGTCAGGGTATGTCATCTGGAGGGACACCATGTCCAACTCTGCCCATTAGAGATGTTAATTTTCATCATCCTGAAGAATGAATTTTGTCCGATTTATCCGCTGTTACCATAGCTACTTTTTTTTTTTTTTTTTGGCCTTGCAGCTAATAAGCAATATATGGAAGACACTTGAAGACCATGCAAATACTCTGCTCTTTGTCAAAATGTCCCCCTAGACTTAGTGTTATGGGTTATTTTTGCATGAGCCAGTTTCACCCTGATGGTTGCAGAATGATTTTCTGACTTTGGCACTTACCAGTGGCACTAGGCATTCTTTTGAAAACATGAGCTCCTTCCCCCAATTTGTTTCTATATTTATTTTCTATATGGATGCACCACTTCCTGTGTTTCAGCAGTTTACAATTCATTACTTAGTTATGTATTTATTTTTTGGTGCTCACATTGTCTCAGTCTTAGCCAATGGGAGCCCCATCAACCTGCTTCTCTGTCCTTGGACATGCCCAAAGGGGATTTGAGAAGGATACCTTATATTAATAAACTCTGCCATGCCAATCACCTTTTTTCCCTCTGTGGTCCCTAAAGTATCCATACATAAATTTGGGGTCATTGCTGGCTATGTGCAGAGTAAGATGAGGTATGGGCTAGAGGTTCATGGGGTCTCTTTGCTCCTCACTGAGCCCAAACTTGAACCTCAGTGTCTTGCCTCATGTTGAGTGGCTACCAGAAGAACAAGAGAGAGAAGACAGTACATGAGAATATGAATGAGGAAAGAGAAAGAACAGAGCTCAGGCCTCCCCTTCCCCCATGCAGGAGTGGGCTCAAGACCTAGATGGGAGTGAGAATAAGAACACATCTATATACCTGACTTTTTAACATGCCAACTCCTCCTCCTAGGGTATGCAGCACACAGTGCTACAGTCTGATCACTCTGAGGCAAGTCCTCCTCTCTGTAGACTCAGGGTCAGCCGCAATAGACTTCTTCACTAGTCAGCCCTGGTCAGAGCTATAGCCTTCTTTCTTGTTCTTCATATTTGCTTAAGAACAGGACCCATTTCATCTCTTCCTTGGGTGCTTCCAGCAGAACTGACACACGGACCTCTCTCCCACCAGCAACTCCTCAGGTCCTGGGGCTGATTGGATCATGAGGTCTCTATATCAGTCAATTTTCACACCTGAAACTGGGTAAATTATAAAGAAAAAGAGGTTTAAGGATGTACAGTTCCACATGGCTGGGGAGGCCCCACAATCATGGTGGAAGGTAAAGAGGAGGAAGTCACATCTTAAATGGATGGCAGCAGACAAAGAGAGAATGAGAACCAAGCAAAACAGCCTCCCCTTATCAAACCGTCAGATCTCGTGAGACTCAGTCACCACCGTAAGAACAGTATGGGGGAAACTGCCCTCATGATTCAATTTTCTCCCACCGGGTCCCTCCCACAATACATGGGAATTATGGGAGTACTGAGATTTGGGTGGAGACACAGCTAAACCATTTCAGTCTCAGACTGTATGCCCTGTGTTGTCTTGTGTTTCCAAAGGGCATCTGATAGATTGTAATATTGGGCCTCAATTTCCTTTAAGCTAAGAGAAGGAATAAGATTAGGATCTTTAAGATCGTCTTCAACTTCAAAACTCTCTAATTCTGAAAATTGAGGCAGGAATTATACGTGCTTGAATTAGTATTCTCACATATTTGCCCTTACTCATCATCCTAAAGTTCTGCTATTGTGTCTAGCAAAATGGGCACTTTTCATGGGTTTTCTTCTTTAATAACTTCTTACTACTCCCCTAAATGATCCCTTTTGATAGAAGTGTAATCAGGATGTTAATTAATATATTTGCTAGCTATAATATAAGGACGTAAAAACAAAGTATTCTCACAAAAAGGAAATGAATTTGTGTAACAGCGTAGTAAAGGGCATATTTTTGAATTCCTCCTAAGACTACATTAAGCGAATGCTTACCCATAATGAAGCCACTCCAATCAGCTTCTCATTTCTTCTTCATTCATTCTGAAGGATTGTTCTTGAGCTGCTGAAAGTGCTATTCACATTATTAATAATTAGAGCTTTTGTCTAGATGCTGGGTCCCCTTTTCAAGTATTCTGACCATCTGCAGCTCTGTGTACTTACCTGCTAGCCACAGGTAGAACTGATCAAGCATGTGTTCTTTTGAGTGGACAGAGTCCACACCCAGACCTTCAGTGTGGGGGAAGCACGTGTTTCCTATACATCAGGCTAACTTCTAAGGTGGTTTATTAATAAGGGACTTGCCCCCAGTATTGACAGTTCATGTCCAATAGTACCTTTTCTATAGTTTGTATACTTACAAAGTCAGGGGCTTCTAAAAACTCAAGAATCAAGAGCATTCATCTCAGGAATCACTGTCATCTAAAATCAAGCCTCTTGATTATCTTCTTATTGGCTTGGGCAATGGGCAGGTAAGTGTCCTCTCCCCTCTGTCATTAAATCCTGCACAGGCTGCCAGCCTAAAGGAAAGCTTGATTTGCTGATTATACTGTGGCTTTGAAAGCTGCTTCTGCTCTCTGAAGAATGTGAAAAGGAGGGATAATGAAGTCCCCAGTCACTCTCAACTTAGAGCCATATAATTATTTTAAATTGTTTTCATTGTCTGTTCTTCATATCTGTGCTGTGGTTTTTCAGATTTCACTCCTAAGATGTCCAGATCTTGATGCAGAGGCGTAGGCAGTAGGAGAGGACGGGCAGGAATGAGTGTTGCCAGGCCATGCATCTGTGTGGCTGTGCAAAGAGCTTGGGATTAGCTCAGACAGCAGAGCAGTAGATATGTGGACAGAGTGAGGAGCTCAGGAGCAAAGGTGAGGACAAAGGGGTTGCAGAACCATGAGGATGTGGTTTAAGGGAGGCCATTCTCAGAATAAGTCAATACTCAAAAATAATGAAAAGTAAGAGGTTTTTTTTTTTTTTTAGCTATGGAAGAGCATAAACATGGTCTCCTGCAGAGCCCCACAATACCTACTTGAGCTCCTCCATGGACTTCACAGAGAATGGTCTTCAGAGGTATCCAGTTGAAAGACTAGGGTTATTAGTATTCTGAAGGGAAGTTCACAGTGGTTGCTACAGAGTCCCATTCTCTTCCAAATTTGTTTTGACAGCCAGGAAGCATGTGCATGTTTTAATATGTGTTTCTGGTATGACACTGAGAGGTATGGATAATGAATGGCTTGGAAGAATGATCCAGAGATGCTGGTGAAGGGGTTCAGAAGATGTTGCTCCAAAATATGCCACTTTGGCATATTATTTTGAGCTAAAAGAAACTGAGAACCAGCCAACATAGGAAATGTTCTTTTACCTTTCCCTCAGCTGCCTAAAATAAAGTATAAATTTTCCCTTTTATAAAGGAAATTTACATTTATGAAGGAAATGCTCATTAATGTTCATTAGTAAAGGCATCTGTAGCAGGAAGAAAGCTACCAAGAGACAGCTTTTATCACCTAAGGGACTTTAATCTGCATACCAAGGCAACCTTTATTCACCATCCATTTCCTCTTCTCACCTACCCATAATTTGCCTTCACCACCCCTCAGAAGCCCCAAACCCCTATTCTTTTCTGTAGCTCAGATGATACATTAGTTTCAATCATCTGGCTGCTTCCTCGTGGGATTCCCATGCATCTGTATGTAATTAAAATTATTTTTCCTCTGTTAATCTGTCTTATGTCAATTTGTAGACCAAAGATCCGGAAGGGTGGAAGGAAGCAATTTTTTTTTTCCCTCTACACTGGAGAATTTGATGCACAGCACAGCAATTTATAACACAGAAGGAAAATCTATAAAGGTCACCTGGCTCTTCTTTCCCCTGCATATCTGCATCACAGATTCCCTCATCTCCTTCAAGTCTTGACTCACATATCACCTTCAAAGTGAGGCTTACCTGGCCCATTCTGTTTAAAACTTCAACTGACATCCCCACTCACCCCCTCACTCTCCACTTTTTCTTTTTACTTTTTGCTGTAGCACTTGGCCATCCCCTAACACATGATATGCTCTAGTTATTTATTATACACATAATGGGGGTGAATTGTTGATTGTCTGCCTTTCCCTGTTGGAACAGAAGTTCCATGAGAATGAAGATGTTTTCCCGTTTTATTCACTGATGTACACCAACAGCCCAAACAATGCCTAGCACCCAGTAGCTGTTCAATGATTATTCATTCGATGAATGAATGAATGAAATAAGAGGTAAAACATGGCCAGGCATGGTGGCCAATGCCTATAATCCTAGCACTTTGGGAGGCCGAGGTGGGAAGATTGCTTGAGCCCGGAAGTTTGAGACCAGCCTGGGCAATATAGTGAGACCTTGTCTCTACAGAAAATTTAAAAATGAGTAGAGCTTGGTGGTACACACCTGTAGTCCTAGCTACTCAGGAGGCTGAGGTGGGAGGATCATTTGAGCCCCTGAGGCAGAGATCGCAGTGAGCCAACTGTGGCACTGCACTCCAGCCTGGACAACAGAGTGAGACCTTGTTTCACAAAAAGAAAAATAAGGTAAAACATTCACAGACATAGCAAAGAAGCCAAAATGGGGACCTGGAGGGAACTCATTCTCCGGTTTGGCTTAAGTGAGAAAGGAACTTTCCATACTAAAAAGTGGACAACAGAAGCAGTGCTTTGCTGAATGGTTCATGACAAATTCTGTTAATTGAAAAGTCTTAAGTAACGTTCTTTCTACCTGTATGTGTTCATTCAAGATTCCAGCTCATTGACACAAAGTCATTATTTTGATATCATTCATTTAGGGTACAACTTTATTTAAATGCAGTGCAAGTTATTTCTTTAAAATGTGCTGATTTGTAAAATATTGTGTTGTTAGTAAATAGTTCTCTGCTGTCCCTAAAGAGATAGTAGCGGGCAGGGATCAGGGAGTGGGGAGATTAAACTGGAGGGAAGAGAGCTGAAGAAAGTAACTGGAGACAGGGCTAAGCTGGGATTCTTCAGGAGGAGTGACGGAAAAGTCATTCTGAGGCTGTCAGCTTAATGCCATAATTGCCTGACATAATTTAATACATAAATGCTGAATAAACACCAATTAAAGCCTTCATGAGAGAGAAGCAGGCTAATCCAAGGATCTTACTTTGGGCACCTTGACTTGTGCTCATAATTGTCCCCACGTTGTTATTATTTTTGCAGCCTCCTCCAAGTAGCTTGTCAGTTCCCCTTGACCAGGGCCTCTTTTGGTCATGTTCTCTTTCTATTCTATAACAACTGGCATTTGGTGTTGTCCTGGTAACCATCAACTTCTATGTTTGCATTTCTTATTTGGAGCTTGAAAAGCTGAGGTTGTAGGTTAGGCTTCCTACATGCTGACCATCTGTGAATCTGGGAAAACTGCCCATGACCTTCTTAAGCAGAGCACATACCTTTGGATACATGCCTTTAGTGAAAGAGGAGCTCAGGAGAATCTGCAGATGCTCACCCTATATCACTTCCAGGTATGCATCCCCCACAGCCCACAGTCCCAGTCCTTTTGTGAAGGCCATAACAACATTTATGATTATTTCAGATCAGTTGAGTGGGCTTGTCTGTAGGAGGCATAGTCCTCAATGTCTCTTTTACATCTTAACATAGAGCAGCTATTAACTGCTGAGATATAGAAGGAAGCAAAGAATTTAGTGAGCCCATTTGAGTTAAAAAAAAAAAAAAAGTAACTGTAAAATTCCTCAATTGTTTTTAGATCTGTTAACCAGTACCATGGCCTCTGGATTAGCCCAAGTTTGGCATCTGAGCTTTGCTCCCTGATGTCTGATGAAGTGGTCTGGACTCCAGGCTCATAGGCTGCCAAGGCCTTCAAGTCATGGAGTGGGACCAAGTAATGGTGTAGAAGAGGGGAGAGAAAGAGGCTTGTTAAATCAGGGAATAACTCTGGCCTTTAACACATTCTAAAGAGAGGAAAGATATCTCTGAGCATCTCATACATTTCTGCCACCAGCATATCTTCTCTACCGGAAATAATGACCACACGTGGATATGAATGGAGTGATGTCTCTACTGATTTCCTTGGTTCTCCCCATTTGAAGTTGAAATGACCTACTTAGACTTGGTTCCTGGGAGAATTCTCTAGGGGAGAGGGACAGGAAAGCTGAAGCTCAAAAATCAAACCTCAACATTTTCATGTTCACCCAAGAGGTGATATTGATATTCTGGCCAAATCAAACACCTTAGCAAACTTCCCAGGTTTGAAATCCCCATGTGTCCTCAGGCAAATGAGATTACTGAGATTATTAATCAAAACTAATGTTTTCACAAAGTCAACGAAAGACATACCTGCTGACCTGATGGTGGCATCACACCAGAACTTGAAATTGAAGCCTGTGGCATTTAACCTGGGTGTCATGTCTTACTTTTTGTCAAATGTAAACTCACTAATAGGAAAAGAGACTTTCACTCAAGTGAAAGTTTTCTGCTAAGAAAAACATTCCAAAGTAGAGATTTTTACTTTTCAAGTAGAAAAATGTTTCAACTGTGAAATTGCAAAAACATTCTTTTACACCAGAAGACAAAAATAACACATTGTAAGGAGCATAGGAAAAAAATCCATATGGAAAAAGTTGAAACAGCCAATATGTGTTTAAGAGTCTCCATTATGCAGCCATCTCACATAAACTGTCTGAAGACACCATTTTTGTGAGACACACACACACACACAGAGAGAGAGAGAGAGAGAGAGTGTGTGTGTGTGTGTGTGTGTGTGTCTGCTGGATTGAAATTGGGAAGAAATGGTGGAGGGGCAGTGATTTATGTGCTGCTAAGTCCTCTGAGACCCTAGTCGGTGTGGTTCAAGCCTGATTCAGGCTTCTCAAGCTGAGCTTTGCAGGCCCATCACCATCTCTTGGAACTGGCCTCCCACCTCACTCTTGAGCCCTCTCCCTCTGTGCTGTCACAAATGCTGAGTGAAATTTTTCTAGAAGATAAATAAGTCTCTATCCAGTCATTGCTCTGCCTAACACCGGTGGCTCCCTAGTGCCTTAGGATAAACTGCAAACTCCTATGAGGAGCAAGTTCAGAGAGCTGGTGGGAAGGCAGTGGTTACGACTATGAGCCGTGAAACTGTGCTTCCTGGGTTAGGACCTTGTTAATCTACTTACCAGCGGAGAACCCTTGGGCAAGTTATTATTTCTTTGGTTTTCAGCTTCTTCATCTGTAAAAGTGGGATAATAGTACTTGACAGTGTTGTTGAGAGGATGAAATGAGTTCTAACACATACTAAACACCTAATAAAGATTCACTTTTATTGTGATTACTTATATTCTGCTCCCAGTTTGCTTCTGCCCCTATTCTTCAGTCACACCCAGCTACTTGCAGAGCTCTTCCCTACCGGCATTCACCTAACGGACCATATTTCTTTCTGTCTGTATTTAGCTTTTTTGTTTGTTTGTTTGTTTGTTTGAGATGGAGTCTCACTCTGTCATCCAGGGTGGAGTGCAGTGGCCCGATCTCAGCTCACTGCAACCTCCACCTCCTGGGTTCAAGCAATTCTCCTGTCTCAGCCTCCCAAGTAGCTGGGACTACAGACGCACACCACCATGCTTGGCTAATTTTTGTATTTTAAGTAGAGACAGGATTTTACCATGTTGGCCAGACTGATCTTGAACTCCTGACCTCAGGCAATCTGCCTGCCTCGGCCTCCCAAAGTGCTGGGATTACGGGTGTGAGCCACTGCACCTGGCCCTGTATTTAGTTCCTATAAGCTACTTTCTCTGCCTAGAAAGTCATCACACACACGTACCCACCTGCATCCTCTACATCCATCTTATACATCCTCCTACTAACTCTTCCTTAACCTTCAAAGTTCAGCTTAGGTCAAGACTCTTTTACTCTGAACAGCCTACCAGATATCACTCTATCTTAGAGGCTCCTGTAGCTCCAGTTCATCTTTCTCTCCTACCATTTATGACACAGCACAATAATGGTCTGTTTACTTGTAGTTCTTCTCCCAGTAAACATTCCCTCACTCCCCTAGCCCCATGAAAGAGGGATTGTATCTTGATCATTTCTATATATCTCCTACCTGTATATTGTGTGCTCATAAATGCTGCATGCATGAGTGGATGGTTAGATGGGGGGAGGCATGGATGAGTGAAGGCAATTTGAGAGATACTACCAAAGTAGAATGTGTCTAACGTGGTTGTAATGGTTAGGGGTTTGGAAACCTATTTGATTAAGAAATAGGTCAAATATTTCAGAAATACCCATGCTCTGTGAAAGAAGGCATGGGTAGGAGAGGGTTTAAAGAGCTGTCTTTGGATATATAAATGGCTACAGTTTACATTTACTTACTCTGTATTGTTTAACATGGCAGAACCATGACCAAGACTGAGATGAAAGATAC
Source organism: Gorilla gorilla gorilla (assembly GCF_029281585.2). Taxonomy (NCBI): domain Eukaryota; kingdom Metazoa; phylum Chordata; class Mammalia; order Primates; family Hominidae; genus Gorilla; species Gorilla gorilla. The sequence continues at coordinate 46,291,590 of NC_073224.2, read as the reverse complement.
AGGCCAGTCTCAGCTCAAAATAAGGAATATAATTTTAATAAAGGGATTTCATTTTAGTAGCAACTGGCTAGGTTATAGCAAAACTCTGCACCAAAAGAAAGCTAGACTAAATGGTCTCTGAATTCTACTCTGTGCATTAGTTTTTGTCTTCTTCCTGTCAGTGGATGGGTTCAGATGCCAAATGTCTTATCAGCCTTTTGGGATCTCATTTCTTAGAGGGCTACTGGACTCCAATCCTTAAATAGTTCCCTTTTCCCTTTTCAGCCTGTGCACCCTCATTTTTCTACAAATGCCTTCAAAGTTTACAAAATATCAGCAGTTGAAAGGATCAAGTACTTTGATTCTAGTTCAGCCAACCATCTGGATATTTGGTTTCCTTTATGACACCCTACACAGTGCTAAGTTGGCAACTTTTAGTCATCCAAGCAGAGACAGTAAAAAAGCAGGGAGATCTATGGGTCTTATGGTAGTCAAGATTTTCCAGAGAAACAGAATCAATAGGTTGCACTCACATGTATGTATGTGCATGTATATATACATACATATTTATATATATTCATTTTAAATAATTGGCAAATTCAAACTCTGCAGGGCAGGCTGGCAGACTGAAGAGCCAGGGAAGAGTTGATGTTCTACTTTTGAATCAAAGGTAGTCTGCGGACAGAATTACTTCCTCCTTGGGGTCCTCGGTCTTTTCTCTTAAGGCCTTCAACTGATTGAATAAGGCCCACCCACATTATGGAGGGTAATCTGCTTTATTCCAGGTCTACTGATTTAAATGTTCATCATATTTTGAAAATACCTTACCTGCAACATTTATACTGGTGTTTGACCAAACAACTGGTACCATAGCCTAGACTAGTTGACACATAAAATTAATCATCCCAGGTCTGGAGTATGAGAGAGAGGTCAAAGCTAGAAATACAAATTTGGGAGTCTTGAGCATATAGGTAGCAGTTAAAATGTTGAGACTGGGTGCGGAGGTTGCCAAAATGATCTAGTGAAGGGAAACGTCTCAAGGCGGCCCATTTGGTTACAGTCATAATTGAGCTGAAATCCACCCGAAAACCCTGTTTTCTGGTTCATTACTTACCCATATTAAACTTACCGGTTCCTTGCGTCACCACCTCAAATGGTATTCTTTCACATCCCCGCCTCAGCCTGGTTGTTATCATCAGACATGTCTTTCTTTGTCAATCTGTCTTTAAAGTAGGCACTTGAAATTGAGGCTGACCTTCCAGATGTGGTCTGATGAACACAAGACATGCTCAATTCTTTTGTTCTTCTATTGAAGCAGGTAAATATTGGAATTTGGTTGGAGGGAGGTGGGTTAGAATACTGTTGATTCATTGAGCTCACTCTTGGCTTAAAGGCTAAATCCCAATCTGCTTCTGCAACATCACCTTGCCTCTATCCTACATGTGCAGTGCTTTGTAGTCCATAGTAAAGACTTGGGCTGCTCCTCTGAGTGAAGTGGGGAACAATTGTAGCATTAAGTAGAGGAGTGATGTGTCTTGGGTCTTTAAAGGATCATTCTGGCTGCTTTGTTGAGAATGGCTTTTTGGGAGCAAGGGGAACCTTTTAGGAGGCTATTGAAGTGGAAGTGGTGAGAAGTCATCAGATTCTGGATATATCTCAAAGTAGAGCTAACAGGCTCTGCTGATGGGATTGGATGTCAGGGTTACAGAGTCAAATATGACTGCAGGGTTTTTAGCCTCAGCCGCTGGCAGGATGGAGTTGCCATCAACTGAGATAGGGAAGGCTACCGGAGGAGGAGATGCAAGTGGGGAGATCAGGAGTTCAGTTTGAAATAGCTTTTTTTTTTTTTTTTTTTTTTTTTAAGACAGAGTTTGCTCTTTTTTCCCAGGCTGGAGTGCAGTCTTGGCTCACTGCAACCTCTGCCTCCCAGGTTCAAGTGATTCTCCTGCCTCAGCCTTCCGAGTAGATGGGATTACAGGTGTGTGCACCAACATGCCTGGCTAATTTTTTGTTTTTGGTAGAGACAGGGTTTCACCATGTTGGCCAGGCTGGTCTCAAACTCCTGACCTCAGGCGATCTGCCTGCCTCTGCTCCCAAAGTGCTGGGATTCCAGGCATGAGCCACTGTGCCCGGCGTGAAATTGCTTTTTGACATCCGAGTAGAGTTATTTAAAAAGTAAGGAGATGTATGGCTCTGGACTGCAGGAGAGAGCCCTGAGCTGGAACTCCCAATTTGGGAGTCTTTAGCACAGGTAGCACTTAAAACCCAGAGACTGGGTGGTACGACTGCCAAGGGCATGAGTACACAGAGGAGAGAAGAGGACCAAGGACCAATGAGCCCTGTCTCTCCAGCAGTGAGAGGCTGGAATCAGCAAAGGCACCTGAGAAGGAGCAGCCAGTGAGTTACCAGGAAAACCAAGAGAATGTGGGGTCCTAGGGACTCAGTGAAAATCAAGGAGGATATCTATGTAATAGATTACAAAGTTTATATATAGTATAGAATATTTTATACATCTATAATATATAATACATGCTTAATATATATTTTTCATAAAGATTTTATATAAATTATAATATATTACAAAATTTGTATAATAGAAGACTTCTGGGGAAATACAGCAAAGGTGGCTTAGTGGAAAGGGCACCAGGAATCAGAAGGCCTGAGGGCTGGGCTCAGTTCTGTTGGTCTTAGTTCTTTAACTTTAGGCGTGTTAAATAGCCTTTTTCAAGCAACATTTTTGACTCATCGGGAAAGTAGAGATTTTAATCCTTTCTTTACTCTCAGTTATTGCAAGAATCAATTGAAGTAATAGATATGGATATGGTTTGTTAGCAGTAAAGATCCTGTCCTCCCTCCTTCTCCCTCTTTCTCTATGTATGTATAAATGTATGTATAGAAGGAATTCCAGATGTTTGTTATAACTAATGCCTATTGGACCATTCAGATTATGACCTATTGTAGGTCATAATCATTTTAGTGGGTTTCAGGCAACGTTTGAAAATGGAATAAGACCAAACGTGGTGGCTCACGCCTGTAATCCCAGTGCTTTGGGTGGCCGAGGCGGGCAGATCGCCTGAGGTCAGGAGTTCAAGACCAGCCTGGCCAACATGGTGAAACTCCATCGCTGCTAAAAATACAAAAGCCAGATGGGTATGGTGGTGCATGCCTGTAATCCCAGCTACTTGGGAGTCTGAAGCAGGAGGAGAATCACTTGAACCTAGGAGGCAGAGGTTGCAGTGGGCAACAGAGTCAAACTCTGTCTCAAAAAAAAAAAAAAAAAAAAAAAAAAAAGAAAATGGAGTAGAAAATATCAGTATTCATGGGTTAGAAAGAGTAAAGTTTTTTTTTTTAATCTTTTTAGTTATATATACTTGCGTTAGTTATCAAATTACCCCCACACTTAGTAGTTTAAAACAATAAGCATTTGTTATTTAGAGGGGTGAGGTATCTGTGAGCTGCTTAGCTGGGTGGTTTGATTCAGGTGGAAGACAAGCTGTCAGCCAGGGCTGCAGTCATCTGAAGGCCTCGCTGGGCTGATCCTCTTCCAGGCCTATGCCTGTGGCTGTTGGCAGGAGGCCTCAGCGTCTCACCACATAGGCCTTTCCTTCGGGCTACTCATGACATCTTTGCTGGTTTCTACCAGAACGCATGACCTAAGACAGAACAAGAGAGTGCCCCCAAGACAGAAGATGCAGTATCAGATCAAAAGTAAGAATATCAGATCAAAAGTAATCAACTCTGATTCTCTTCTCTTCTGTTAGTCACATCTAGCGATCCTGTTACTGCGTGAGAGGGACTTTACAAGAGTGTAAAGGTTGGGAGGTGGGGATTGTCCAGGGCCGTCATGGAGACTGGCCATCACAACTTCTATAACTGGGTTGAGTTATAAGATACATCTTTAAATGTGGGTCATGTGAGAAAGTGTTTAAGAAACACTGCTGTACAGTGTCTAATACTGTGCACCATTAGGCAGAGGTGTACATTAGCTAGCAGAAGCCCATTTAGGAAGCTCTGCTGTTGATGCTCTCTACACCCATGGTTAATTACCTGTGACTTTAAGATCGTGAATATGAACACCAGTGATTTTTACAGTGAAGCAAGATAATGGAAGTCTTACTGGGCTATGGGGGACTGTTTGTCCTTAACTAAATTGAGCCTGTACTAATGTCCTTTCAGGATCCTTCTGTCTGATTTCTGTAGTTCTATACCTTTTACCTATCTGGTCATCTGCCAAGTATATCTGCTGGTGGTGGGATCTCACTTCAAATCTGTGGCCATATTTTATGTACAACTGTGTGGCTTGTTTCTTACAGAATATGTTACAGGGGTTTGTGATAGCAGTTATACTTTTAGCTGATCTTTCTGCCTGTTTATGCTTCTTATGAGTGTGGTCTGAGTAATGAGCTTATGGGAAATTCTACCTGGAGATAAATGGGGTATAATTAAACTTTTATATTTTGAGAATAGGGATTATTAGAAACATAAAGGTATGCCCTACTTAAAGGAATCTTGTAGAATAATTACAGACATGATTTGTGTAATATAATTTGATATATTCCCTGGTGTGAAAACAAATCTGTTTTAGCTCTCCTAGCCAATATTTTTTGTGTTGACTAGTGTAAATGACTGAAAAATAACAAATTATTTTTGAAGTGCTAATAGATCCTAAGCAGGCTAGAAGTCTCTAGTTAAACAGTTAAAAGACCAGTAGAAAACACAACACAAAGTAAAAACATATGGCCTCGGGTTCTTAACTTGAAACTGTGGCAGTTTCAAACTGGAGTCATTTCTTGATATAAAGCGAGCCCTACTATTTAATTGGAAAGGAACTATTCTACAAGAAAGTTTCTTGGTTTGATGTTGACTGTTTGCTCTTCAACACACTCCTACTACTTGTCAGCCCTGCAGCCACAGGTCTTCTCTGGCTTAAGATTTTACACCTGAGGGCTTCTCTCCATCTTCCAGTCACAGTGGAGGTTTGGAGGATGTGCTGTTTTCAGTGGGCTCGCAGGTCTGTAGAGGCCCATTTGTTCTCGAAGAGTTGCTGCTGCTAGAATGCTGGGCTGACTCTAATTTTTTTTTTTTTTTTGAGACAGAGTCTGGCTCTGTTGCCCAGGCTGGAGTGCAGTGGTGCAATCTCGACTCACTGCAACCTCCACCTCCCTGGTTCAAGCAATTCTCCTGCCTCAGCCTCCAGAGTAGCTGGGACTACAGGCACGCACCATCACGCCCAGCTAATTTTTATATTTTTAGTAGAGGCTAATGTTGGCCAGGACGGTCTCGATCTCTTGACCTTGTGATCCGCCCGCCTTGGCCTCCCAAAATGCTGGGATTACAGGCGTGAGCCTCCGAGCCCGGCCATAATTTTTTATTTATGTATCAGTTGACCCCCTAAGCTATCAGCTTCTGTGGTCAGGGACTGTCCATCCCTGTACCTGACAGCATTTGGCTCATGGGAGAAGCTCAGTAAATGTAAAGAAATTACATTTTTTATTCTCTTGCATGGATTTATGTTCAGAAGAACAAGGTTTGGGGTACAATATGCAAATGATACTACTTTTCTTAGTGTTTCTATTAAATGTAGTAAATTTTAATTTTCCTCGAAGTACGTGAAACTTAAAAATTTAAATGTTGAGACAACAATATGATTCTTATTTCTTGAATTAAGATTGATTTTTAAAAATCTATTAAAAATCCCTGTAGCATTTTTGGTAACATTCAGTGGGAGAGGAATTTAGTTTTTATAACACAGATAGGGACCACTGGTAGCTTGAGTGAGCAGGTTGAGAACCACTCAGCTAGAGAACACTGAAGGCCCCTTTATGTTCTCACCTGTGCATATCCCTGAAGACCTGGCAACATTATCAGTCAGCTTTATGAAGTGACATCTTCTCTGTCCGGAATGCTGTCTGAGCAATGGGTGGCGACTGAAGGTGTTGTAGGCCTGGCCCACTCACCCGGCTTTAGTATTAATTATAACTAGGAAAAACAAAAGCAACTGTTGGCATAGTGGATTATGAAAGGCCAGGCACTCTTTTATATGTATTGCTTCCTTGCCTTGCAGTCTGTTTTTTTTTTTTTTTTTTTTTTTTTTTTTGAGACGGAGTCTCGCTCTGTGGCCACGCTAGAGTCAGTGGCGCGATCTCAGCTCACTGCAACCTCCATCTCCTGGGTTCAAGTGATTCTCCTGCCTCAGCCTCCTGAGTATCTGGGATTATAGGTGCCCACAACCATGCCTGGCTAATTTTTGTATTTTTGGTAGAGACCAGGTTTCACCATGTTGGCCAGGATGGTCTCAATCTCTTGACCTCATGATCTGCCCGCCTCAGCCTTTCAGAGTGCTGGGATTACAGGCATGAACCACCACACCCAGCCCTTGCAGTTTATTTTTATTTTTCCTTGCAGCCTCTGCTGTGCAAATCAGCCTATGCCCTGCTTAGTCCTGAGAAGACCATCTGTATCACACTGCCTTGAACCTCAAGCCTCAAGCTGTGACAGAGCCCTGCAGAACTCCATCCTCATCCGTGTCCCTCTGGTCTCTGCTTCCCATTCCCCACACCTGCCTATGCTGCATTGTGACGTTGACAGTTCACAAATTGTGGCTCCTTAATTTTTTTCTTCTGGACTTCAATAAAAATAATTTGATGGAAAGCTATGGAAGTGGCCGGGTGTCATGGCTCACGCCTGTAATCCCAACACTTTGGGAGGCCAAGGTGGGCAGATCACTTGAGGCCAGGAATTCAAGACCAGCCTGGCCAACATGGTGAAACCCCATCTCTACTAAAAATACAAAAAAATTAGCTGGGCATGGTGGTGCATGCCTTTAGTCCCAGCTACTCGGGAGGCTGAAGCATGAGAATCCTTGGAACCCAGGAGTTGGGGGTTGCAGTGGGCTGGGATTGTGCCACTGCACTCCAACCTGGGTGACAAAGAGAGACTCTCTCTCTCAAAAAAAAAAAAAAATTATGGAAGGGAAAATAGCCATATTCACTTAGATTAGTTCGGCCACTTAAGTGAAAGAGATGCCCAAGGAGACACTTAGACATTTTGCTGGTAATTAGTAAGCCTAGGAGAGGCGGCTGCAAAGAGTGGGAGAGCTTGTTGTTTTAAAACCCTGAAACTCTACTAATATCTTAGTCAAGTAGGGAATAAATAATCAAATGGGAATTCTTAAAGCTCCAGTATATCATGAGCATGAGAATAAAACTGAGAAAGGAAAGGACACAAATTAGAATGAGAATGATAATAAAGTCAAATATATTTTCAAAATTTGTAAGTATCATTTTTAGATATAATGACTGTTGTCTTTTGAGTCCTGGTTATGGCAAAAAGTCTTTTGTTTCAATATAAAAGGAGGGAAAGCCTGTGTACCTCGTTCCAGTTAAGCAACTTTTCAAAGCAGTTGGCTTTGGGTTACGAACAGGGGCAAGGCCAAATGTTCAACTATTCTGAGAGGTGAAACTAGATCCTTGAAGGGATCATGTGATGTCTACTTTTCAAACCATAATGAACAGATTCATCAAACACATGTCATGAATAATCAGTTGTTGTGATGATGTATTCACAAACTGTGAAGGGTAGAATGAGGTTTTAATAAGATGACCGATTATAAAAATATACATGCAGGAAGATGCTCAGCTTTTAAGATTGTATTAATAATAGCCTTATATTAGTTTTGTGTTGAATTCTTGTGACCTGCTGGCACCTTTTTGGTAAGTATTGACTTGTTTAATTACCCAGCTCCCAGAAGTCAACCCTTAGAAGCCTAACCTAATTTCTTTTGTTTCCTGAAGCTCTGGGTATCTTGGGTGCAGTTTACTCTATAAGCAGATGCTGAATCCGGTGTCTGTACGTAATTTTTGGGGCATCATGGAGAGGAGGTTATATAAGTCATATATCCTTGTTCTCTGTTTGGGGATACTCAGTAGTGTGGTTGTCAAGGGCAACCTGGGCAGAAAGATCAGCAGGGCTCTGTGGTTCCATTAGGGATGTAGACTTCTCTCCTCTTAATCTTGCTGCTTTTGGTTGCCTTCTGGGCATCATTACTGAAGTGCTACTTGGAAGAAAGAAGAGAACATTTGTCACCATCTCCTGTGGCCCTGGAGCCAGCTCCCCTTATCAGTCACCAACTCAAGTGATGTTCTGTGGGGACTGTTGCCAGTTGGCTTCCACAGTGAGGATCCTAAACACTATGGAATTGACATATTACCTGGGAAGTACCTCCCACACCAGGCTGTCCAACTTCTTGTTCTTCAAAGCCCAGCTAGAGCATCAGCTCCTCTGGGAAGCCCTTCCTGCACGCCTCTCCTGCCCTCCCCCATGCTGGTAAAATGTAAACACCAGCTCAAGAGCTCTCACAGCACCTCATGCTTATCTCTTCTTTGGCATTTGTCCCTTTGTTCTGGATTCATTGCATCACTTATATTTCCTCCACCAGACTGAATGCTGGAGGACCACACTCTGCTTTGTTCAGTTTTATTTTTCTAGCCTCTAATGCCATGCCTGGCACATAGCAGGCACTTTAAATATTCATTAAATGGATTTCTTTGCCATTCTTATTTTGGCCCATAGACTCTGTTGCCCCAACCTCTGCCCTTTGCAGATGCTTGAAATCTCCTGGCACATCTGTTTCTGTCCTGTCTCCTCCCCGTTCTCCCTTTTGCCCCAGCAGCTTTGCCCTGTTTCATCGGTTGCATTGGAGTTTGGGCAGGAAAATAGAAACCACTCAAGATATTTTGGGTGGCAAGGATTAACTACAGGGAAGTGGAGGCACACAAAATTCGTAGAGGGGTGGTGGAGTGGAGGGTTGGAAGGCTGTTGGAAGCTGCTGCTGCTGATCTTGGCTGCCTGCAGCACCAAAGTGGGGTCTCAAGAGTCCCTCACTGCAGAAGCAGCTAACGAAACCCATGTCTGCAATCTGCTGACGTCCACAGTCCTGTCCCCAGCTGCTCCTGGGGAAAAATGGCTTTTCTTGCTTTTTTCCCTTCAGTTCTTATGAGAGTGCCTCTCATTGGGAGAACTGAATCAGAAGTCAGCTGAAAAGGGAATCTGGAAAGTGCTAGTTTATAGGCATTTCACCTCTGAGGTACAGGCCAGTGCTTAGAAGGAAGGAATATCCACACACAAAAACTGCCACATCAAGAACACTGCCTTGCTTCATCCGAGACCTTCTCCCTGAGCTGCCCACCCCCACCCTTTTTTTAAAACAAAGCTCTGCCCATCTTATTGGATGCTTTAATTTTGTTAATATGTGGGAACCCTCATCCTTAGTCCTATTCCAGCAATTAGCAACCCCTCTGCCTATATTTTAGGTCTCCTCTATTCTTCTTAAGAGTTAAATCTTTCCGGCCAGGCACGGTGGCTCACGCCTGTAATCCCAGCAGTTTGGGAGGCCGAGGCAGGTGGATCACGAGGTCAGGAGATAGAGACCATCCTGGCTAACACAGTAAAACCCCATTTCTACTAAAAATACAAAAAATTAGCCGGGAGTGGTGGTGGGCGCCTGTAGTCCCAGCTACTTGGGAGGCTGAGGCAGGAGAATGGCGTGAACCCGGGAGGCAGAGCTTGCAGTGAGGCGAGATTGCGTCACTGCCCTCCAGCCTGGGCAAAAGAGCAAGACTCTGTCTCAAAAAAAAAAAAAAAAAAAAGAAATCTTTCCTAGTCCAGAAATTATAAGCATAATCTTTTGAAAAGTATATCTCATTTAATTTATAGTACATATGTCATTTGAAAATCGCTGAATTTTTAGTGAGGCAATCTGAGTTTAAGTTAAAATCAGGTCCCTTATTGGCCGCGTAATTGTAGGAAAATCATTGAATCATGCATTCATGCATTTACATATTTATCAGGCTTGTACTAAGTGCTAAGAGCCAGGCTCTGTGAGGTACCATTGGCTGTTAAATGCCTGTAATATACAGGCCCTATTTTCCTTATAGTTTGTTAAGAAATGTTTGTGATGATGCTTTGTAAATTTAAAGTTCTACTGAAGTACTAATTATTATTTTCTTAATAGACAACAACTTATAAATTCATGTTTGGAATTACTTTAACAGAATTTATTGTAGTTATAATAGGTCAGCAAAGTGGTATCATGGTCATATTAAGGCACAACACCTGGAGTGAATCAGCCTCAATTTTTTTTTCTTTCTTGCTGTCTATATACTCAAGATTTAATTTGGCTTATACTGTATACTCAATATACTGTCTATATACTGAAGATTTTTTTTTTTTGAGACGGTCTCCCTCTGTCACCCAGGCTGGAGTGCAGTGGCACAATCCTGGCCCACTGCAACCTCCTGGGTTCAGGTGATTCTCATGCCTCAGCCTCCCGAGTAGCTAGGACTACAGGCATGTGCCATGACACCCAGCTAATTTTTGTATTTTTGGTAGAGACAGGGTTTTGCCATGTTGGCCAGGCTGGTCTCAAACTCCTGGCCTAAAGTGATTTGTCCACTTTGGCCTCCCAAAGTGCTGGGATTACAGGCATGAGCCACTATGTATTCAATATTTAATTTTACTTAGCCTGACTGCCTTGCACATGCTCCTAGCAAGGCAGGGATGAGGTTTAATTGTCCTACTAGAACAGGACACAGTAGGTGAGAGGTAAGTCCCCAAAGGAAGCCAGGCTTTCCCTCAGAACCAACAAGCAAACAAGCAAAACCAACAAATGCCCACATGTAACTCCTATCTACTTTTCTCTCATCTGATGACTTTGCTTTATACTCTTGAAAATTTTCTCTCCACCAAATCACTGCCATTTGCATTCATCTTCTTCTAAATCTTCTGTACCTATCACCTGGTACAATGGAAGACTTTCCCCCAGACGAACAAACACCAACCTTGTTTGTTTCATCTTTGTTTGGTGACTATGGTTCCTCTTCTCCTTCAGGACATAACTCTTCCTCATTAGAGTTATCCACACCGGGTAGTGTCCTCCTCTCCTTTTCATCCTCTCTTCACTTGGCTCTAGTCTGGCTTCCATTTCCACCACTCAATGAAGCTACTCCTCAAAGTTGCCAGTGACCTTTCATTTGGCAAATGTGTCCAATAGACATTTTTACATGAAGAGATAAAAAGCAAGATGAATTTAGACCCTTATGCTCACCCCACGCACAAAAATTAACTCAAAGTAGATCATGAACTTTAAGTGCTAAACTATGAAACTTTTAGAAGAAAACATAGAAAATTTTCAAGATCTTGGGTTAAGCAAAGATGTCTTAGATATAACACCAAAAGCATGATCCACAATAAGAAAAACATCAATCAATTGGATTTTTGAAATTCAAAACTTTTGTGCTTCAAAGACATTTTCAGAAAATGAAAAGATAAGCTATAGGTTGAGAGAAGATATTTGCAAATTACACATCCAATAAAGGACTTGTTTCCAGAATACTCACAAGGGTAGGAACTTTTCTTGTTCACTGCTGTATCCTAAGCATCTCTTGTAGCTCTATTGAGCATCTAGAAGGTACTCGATAAATATTTCCTGGATAATTATAGCATTAATATAGTTTGGAGAATACTCTGTTAGGATTCTTAGTGACATCTAAGGAGGAGAGAAAACAATCTTGATAATTTGTAGAATGTTTTTGAAGCATTTGTACCTACTACATTTATTCCCTTTTCTGCTCTTGGTATCATTGTATCCATGCCACAGTTAAGAAAACAGAACCATGGAGGGATTAACTTTTTGCCTGTGGTCAAATGCTGTTACGTGGTAGAGCCAGAATCCAGATCTCGAATTTCTAATTCTACATTCAGTGCATCATGATTTCCACTGCTGTTGGGGAGATGTCTTCACTCCTGAGCTGATGATGCCTGGAACTGGTGCCTTCTCACCTTTCCTTCAGCAGTGTGAAATGCCCAGATCTCAAGCTTGTGGGCTATTTTCACAGACCCTCCTTCCTGATGATCTGATGGCAGACACACTTGTCTGATCCATAAGAGCATGTCATGTGGTAACTCAGGACTGTTTTCACCGTGTTTGTTCTGAGGAGTTTGTTCTCCCAGGGCTTGTTTTCTACTTTTCCATCAGACCTTGGTATTTCACAAAACGTGTTTGACTGCCAACTGGGATCATGCTAGTCTAAGTGTCTAAGTTTATTTTCACTTCACTTCTCACTATGTTCCCGGCGTAGCTTTTTATTCTTTTTTTTTTTTTTTTTTTTTTGAGATGGAGTCTTCCTCTGTTGCCTAGGCTGGAGTGCAGTGGTGCGATCTCGACTCCAACAACCACCTCCTGGGTTCAAGCGATTGTCCTGCCTCAGTCTCCCAAGTAGCTGGGATTACTGGTGCCCACCACTACACCCGGCTAATTTTTGTATTTTTAGTAGAGACGGGGTTTCACCATGTTGGCCAGGCTGTTCTTGAACTCCTGACCTCAGGTGATTCACCCGCCTCGGCCTCCCAAAGTGCTGGGATTACAGGCACGAACCACCACGCCTGGCCCAGCTTTTTATTCTTGACTGTGAGCAGGTTGAGACGTAGGTTAACAGATGGAGCTGAAGATGGTATGATATGGTGCCAGTTACTATGTGATGTCATCAGGAAGCCTATTCTAAGAATTGTGCCTCAGGCATCCTTAGAAAATAAAGATGTTGCTTGAGACTGAGAGGAGGGCAGCATTGGGACACTTTGAACAAAAAGCTGGGGTCTAGGGGGCCTGGTCGATCAGCCTCAGCTCTGCTGTTTGTTGTATTTCAATTATTTCATATTCCTTATTCTCTGCTTCCGAATTAGTCAAGTGAGGAGGAGGTTAGGGCAGATACGCTTTCAGGTCTTGTCTGCTCTCCAAAATTGGGTTAGGTAGGCCAGCTGGAACTAATCAGGGCTTCTTGAGTCTAGGTGTAAACTTTATCACCCTAGCGATGTGCTTTGGTTTTTGCCCCCAGCTGTGCAAATTAGTTCTCAAACTTCCCAGACAGGAATGTAAAGGTTGAACTCAGGCAGCCTATTAATAGGATAAACAAGTGTAGTGATAAAAGACTGAAGATTGCAAATGGAAGAGGTGGAGGCAAGGATTGACAGCTAAATTTTGGTACATTGTCTACATGCTGCCCTGCCTGTGTCATGCTAAGTGGCCATGACAACAGTGGTTCTAAAACATACCTCAGTTGTATGGTATTTGCCACTCCTGGCCATAGTCTGTTGCTGTTTTTATCCCTAGCTCCCACACAGCCGAGATTAGTCTGGGAGGAAGGACAGTACCCCAAAGGGCAGGCAGCCTGTTAGAGCAGAACAAGTCCTGGAACTGGCCATGGCTTCTGGTCTGAGTTCTGCCATGGACATGGTGTGTGGGCCCCACCCCTCCTCCGTCAAAGGAGCAGTTCTAAGCTAGGTGATATATAAACCTCTGTGCTCTGTGAGTAAGCATATGGGCAGCACCACTTTGTCAGGCCCAACAAGCCTAATTTTGATGCACTGTGAGGCTCTAATGAGTACAGCAGTCATAATCATCATAAATAAACCACCAGGGCTGCCACGGATGTGTTAGCCCAGGCACAGTCTACTAATTTGCTGATGGTAATCAGACAGGAGCTGCTGCTGTGGGAGGGAGCATTCATACTTAGAGATGCTGCCTGAAAGTGCCTGAAACACGAACTTGGAAGCTTGAGGCTTAAAGGAATCTTAAAGGTCATCCATTCCAGTTTTTTTTATCTCAAGCTGAAATCTGCCTCCCCATGGCTGCTATCAGTTGATGTGCAGACAGCAAAACTTGCATATGATACACACAAGATTTTCTGTTTTTAATTTCTGGAAGGAGCTAAGAATAATATGTACAGGATCCATGTTCCTTATGTCTCCTCATGAGGAAATCCTGGTTTTCTGTGGGCTGGTTAGTTGTGAGACTATTTCCTTAAAAGGTGATGAGAATGATTGTGCTACAGTTTGATCACTATCTTATTTCAGAAAAGAACCCCTATTTTTATCTGTGGGTATTTATTTTATGCACTTACATAAAATAATCAGTGTATTAAATAACTACTTTTGAACCTCTTCTATCTGCAGTGTATGATGCTAAGTGCCAGAGCAGACGGAAGCATTGGTACCTTATTACAGGCCTATCATTCACACATTGCTTCACTCAACGACATTTATTGCTTTCCGGCAGGCTCTGGTTCTTGCCCTTATGAAGTTTTTGGTCTGTTGTGGGAGAGAATGATTGATTAGTTATCAATCACACTGCATTGAAATTATTGTTGACTTTGCCATCCCTTTAGGCTCTATTCTCCCTGAAGCAGAGGTTATGTGCTGTGCATTACTGAATTTCCAGTATCTAGCACAGAATGGGCACATAGTAAATATTTGTTAAATGAGTCTGTGGTTGAATATATGAAGGAAAAAGCACAGACATTGGTGTCTGCTCTGAGCTAGATCCTGATTCAGCATTTACTAGCCATGAGACTGGGAATAAAGACACAAGCCTTCATAAAATAGGACCTATTTCACAGGGTTGTGGTGAAGATTAAAAATTTAGAATATACAGAGTGCTTAGCCCAGTGTTTGGCATATACTTCTAAGAAAACAATGTGTATTCTTTTCCTACTGTAGCTCCTTAAGGTGCTTTTTCCAACTGTATACAACAACTAAAGAAAACATATGTTTTTTTTCTTTTTCTTTTTCTTTTGTTTTTTTTTTCTGTTTTTGAGACGGAGTCTCACTTTGTCGCCCAGGCTGGAGTGCAGTGGTGCAATCTCAGCTCAGTGTAACCTCCACCTCCCAGGTTCAAGTGATTCTCCTGCCTCAGCCTGCCTAGCAGCGGAGATTAGAGGCGCCTACCACCACACCTGGCTAATTTTTGTATTTTTAGTAGAAACAGGGTTTCACCATTTTAGCCGGGCTGGTGTTAAACTCTTGACCTTATGATCTACCTGCCTTGGCCTCCCAAAGTGCTGGGATTACAGGCCTGAGCCACTGCACCTGGCCATGAGAATATATTTCCAGAGTTCTTTGGATTGCTAGTGTTTTGAAATTAAAGATGGCCCACAGGGGAGGCCCCACCCCTGAATTCTGTGGAAGGAGCATGAGTTAGGTTTACCATGGTAAAGAGGAAATCCATACTGTACATTTTAAAATCACTGATGGAGTAAATTTCAAATATTCTCATGACAAAAAATTTGAGGTGATGGATATGTTAATTAGCTTGATTTAATCATTCCACATTATGTTCAAAAATCATAGCATGGCCGGGCATGGTGGCTCACACCTGTAATCCCAGCACTTTGGGAGGCCGAGGCGAGTTGATCACGAGGTCAGGAGATCAAGACCATTCTGGCTCACACGGTGAAACCCCATCTCTACTAAAAATACAAAAAATTAGCCGGGTATGGTGGCGTGCACCTGTAATCCCAGCTTCTTGGGAGGCTGAGGCAGGAGAATTGCCTGAACCTGGGAGATGGAGGTTGCAGCGAGCTGAGATCATGCCACTGCACTCCAGCCTGGGTGTCAGAGTGAGACTCCTTCTCAAAAAAAAAAAAAAAAAAATCCTAGCATCACTTTGTACCCCATAAATATATACAACTATAATTTGTCAATATGTAATGATAATAAAAGAATGAACTCATGATTCTAAAGAAGCTGCAAAAGCCCACAAATTCTGGTAACATGGGGCTAGACCTCTGGTTGGGTAGACCACAGTTTTCTTTTGGATAGAGTCACTTTCTCATATGAGACTTAAAATTATTAAGGTAATGATGAAATAACTAATTTTTAAAATATCACATAAATTTAAATAACACTTTATAGTTTTAAATATGTTTGGTTTATTTTTTTCTAATGGGAACAGGATGAAAGGCATATACATTCTTTAAGCCAAACCTTTAGCGTCGTATCAAATATGTTGCCTGACTTATTGGTGGTGGAGTTGGTAAGATTAAGATAATGGCTCTTATGAAGAGCAGCTTTATGAACCACTTCATTCTTCCAGACAGTAAGATAGCTATCATTGGTTTTATCATGTGGTCTTGATTTTCATTTTATATGTGTTCACTCATTTACAGCTCAAAAACAAAATATATGAGGAAAAACTAATCCGAGTTATAGAAATTAGATTCTGATTTTAGGGTGCACTGTTACTTTCTCTCTATACACAAAAAACATGAACTTGTTTGTTTTTCTTTTGCAAAGAGTGTGCTTTTTATCTTTCATTTTTAAAATGTTGAAATAATCTTAAACTCACAAACATTAGAAGCACAGTACATGTAACATTTTCCCCCTGAATTATTTGAGATTAGGTTGTGGACATGAAGCATCATCACCCTGAGTACTTCAGCATATGCTTCTAAGGACACTTTCCTATGTACTAGGTTGGTGCAAAAGTAATTGCGGGTTTTGTCATTACTTTCAATGGCAAAGACCACATGCAATTACTTTTGCACCAACTGAATAACTGCAATATGCAGATTGAATATCACTTACTTGAAATGCTGGGTACCAGAAATCAGTGTTTTGGATTTCGAGCTTTACAGATTTTGGAATATTTGCAGTTATACTAGTTGAGCATCTCAAATTTAAAAATCCAAAATCTGAAGGTGCTCTCATGAGCATTTTTATGAGTGTCTCATTGGTGCTCAAAAAGTTTTAGATTTTGGAGCATTTCAGATTTCAGATTTTTGGATTTGGGATACTCAGCCCTCTAATAACAAAACTCAGGAAGTTAAGGTTGGTGCATTCCTACCATTTATTCCTCAAAACCAAGGTACTGTTCCCTAGGGGGGGTCTTCTGGCTAATGGAGACTCTCTGGGCTCAGGTGTTAGTTTTACCCCTAACTAACAATCACTTAACCTCTCTATGCTTCTGTTTCTTCCTCTGTGGTGCAGATGATAATACTATCTATCTACCTCATAGGGTTATTGCAAAAATGATTGTATGTGTGTAGAATGGACGAGTGCCTGGCACATGCTAAGCACTGTGTGTGTGTGTTGGCTTTTACTATTAACATCCCCCCTTCTCCACTCTGTGTGCGCTGCACTGTGCCTGCATGGTGAGAAACTATAACCCTTTACTCTCCACTAGCCTCGCCTGCCTTTCTCACATGATCCAAGGAAGGTGAGAGGCAGCATTAAATTAAAGCTTGTGTATGTTCTACCCATATCTTGTAGTCATTGCAAAGGCTCTTATATTTACAGGTGATTTTTAAAAAACCTGCTCTTTGTCCCACCTCTGGAGCTAGAATTAGTTCTCAGATACATTCATCCTTTCATGCATTGGGTGTCTATACAGAATTGTCATTGGGAAGTATTTTCAAAGCCCTAAGATGTGCTTTGCAATGGAAATCTTTCAGGGCTGTAAGAATGGATAATTTCCTGGCTATTAGTTGAATAAGAAAGACATATTTTGCCTTTCAGAGATTGTTATATTTTATAATGCAAAAATGGTTTTGAATATATTTAGTTTTTAAATATTCAGTAGGTGGTGTGCTAAAGCTTAGTGTCCTTAGCTAGGTCTCATGTTACAAGTAGAGGAGGAGATGGGAGAGGGAATTGGTTTGGCTGGCCACCGTTTCTATGAGGAAGGGCACCTGGAAATGGAAAGAAATGAATTGACTACCACATCACCCCCGGAGGCCATGGCTAGGTTGAATGAGAATGATGGTGTTGGCAAGAGTTGGGTGAACCTTATTTTTTTAAAACTGATAGCCATCCAGACACAAAAGCACAAATACTGTATGACTCTGCTTATGTGAACTTCCATCACTTTCCAGAGCTTGGCTAGCTGAGACGGAGGAGGTGGGTGGCACCTGGGGAGAAGAAGCAGGTGGGCTTCCCTGGAGCAGGGCAGCCATGCTGGGAGAAGCAGAAATGAGGTGGAAGTGGGAAGACGTCAGCTTTGAACATGAACCATCATTTTCAATTAGTAATAATGAAAGGCAGTGAGAACCCTGCTTTTAGCAGGGTGCTTGGGAAGAGCAAGTAATTCGTGCATTTAGGGTTCATTTTGATTTCCAGCTTTTTTTCTACTGGCTGTCAGCTCTGGGCATACCAGTACCTGCCTCACCAGCATGTATATGTGAGCACAAAACATAGTACTTGCCACATTCTAAACAATAAATATAATTTCTCATTATTAGGTTTTTCATTACTGTTTCAGTGCCTTCCTCCGACCCCACTATATACTGCGGATCTCTGTGATTTCTTCCATGTCTGCTTTGTCCTGTGATTCCCGGAATAGAGTCTGTTGGTCTCTGTCGCTAATGTAATTGAAAAGGCTCTACAAGCTTTGGATGAGTGAAGGAAGCTGAAATCTTTGTTTTAATCTACACATACTTCTACCTCCCATATTATAGATCTGGCAACCTTAAAATTGCTGTCTGTGGTGTGGATATTTATTTATGGGGCTGAACAAAGTAGCCTTGGTTTTGGTTGAGAGAAGGGATCATTTCTATTTTTAAAAAATTTGTGTTAAATATAATTTTAGGAAGAACTTAGCATCTTATCCAGGTCAGTGTAAAATCAAATGAAACACATCAGCTCTCCCTACAGGTAGAGCTCTCCTTAGAGAAGAGCTCTGTGCAGAAGACTTATGAATAAATGGAATTTACATATCTCGAATCCCGTTTTTCCTGAATTATGTAATTATTTTAGGTCAGTGATGTAGTAAATGAGGTCTGTCATGTTTTGGCTTTGAGTTTCTTTATTCTCACCTATGCTGTGTCCATTGTCTGTAAACAGATACTTAAGCACATAAAATAATCTTGTCATTTAAAGGTGTCCCACAGGGAATCTTAGTGTCAGTAATCACCTGTCATATGTCAGGTGGCGAGGTACCAGGCATGATGGGATGTTCCAGGGATGAGTCAAGGGTGTCGCCGGAAGCTAGGGACAGGCAGGGTCTGGACAGTCAGACCCCCCTTGAGGGTGAATTCCTGTGTCCATTACCTCTTGTCTGAAAGGGACAGAATTAACTCAGGCCCTACTCAGTCAGATGGCCAACCCAAGAGGCAAGACTGGTTGGGTGGGATGCAACCACCACCCTTTAGGTGTTGGGCGCAGTGATTCTGCCTGGGGGACTATATCATCGTGATTCTGGCTGCCTGGTCTTTTTTTTTTTTTTTTTTTTTGAGATGGAATCTCACTCTGTCACCCAGGCTGGAGTGCAGTGGCGCTATCTCGGCTCACTGCAAGCTCCACCTCCTGGGTTCACGCCATTCTCCTGCCTCAGCCTCCCGAGTAAGTGGGACTTCACTGGCCACCTGGTCTTCTTACTCACAGTCCGACCCAAAGGGAGAGAAGGGCACTGGCTACATGATCAGAGGTTCAGGAGGAACAAGCATGCTAGTTAGAGAAACCAAGGCAGTGTCGTTTATATGGACTGTACCAGTTTGATGGTGTCAGGAAAAGGCCGTGACTTAAAGGGTCTGCCATACCCCAGCGCTATGCCTGGTGTGAGGCTCAAGCACAAAGTCAGGCTCCCCGGCTAGTGCATGGAGTTGCACCTCTTCCAATCCCCTGCTCAGGGCAGACCCAGAGATGGGACAGGGTTGTTCTCTCAGGTGGAAAGCTCCAGGACTACAACTAGGTGGGGCTTGGAAGGCCAAGGTTGACCCTCCACTCACTGCCACACCAGCCTCTCCCTGCCCCACCCCCCCTCACCTTCTTCCCTTTGGCTAGTGTGGTGTTGGGCTTTTGAAACATATTTTGGGCTGAGTGCAGTGGCTCACACCTGTAATCCCAGCACTTTGGAAGGCTGAGGTGGGAGGATTGCTTGAGCCCATGAGTTTGAGACCACCCTGGGCAATATAGACCATGTCTCTACTAAAAAAAATTAAATATTAGCCAGGCGTGGTGATGCACACCTGTAGTCACAGCTACTCTGGGGGCTGAGGTGGAAGGATTGGTTTAACCCAGGGGGTTGAGGCTACAGTAAATGTGATTGCACCGCTGCACTTCAGCCTGGGTGACAAAGCAAGACCTTGTCTCAAGAAAAAAAAAAAAAACCCGTATATATATATGTGTGTGTGTGTATATACATATATATTTTAAGTGAACATCTGAGACACGAATGTTACAAACACACTCATATATTGGAAAAGTGGAAGGTACGTGGGAGATCTACTCTCATGGCCTGTATTTCTAGAGAGAGCTTACACTTGCTGAGACACTTACGCTACTAGAGAGCAGTGTTTCTGCACCAGAATCTCCTGGAGATCTTGTTAAGTTTAATTGCTGGGCTCCTTCCCCAGAATTTTGGAATTGGTATGTCTGAGGTGGGGCCTGAGAAGCTGCGATTCCAACAAGTTCCCAGGAATGCTGCTGCTCCAGCAGCCACATCTTGAGAACTACTGTGGTAGAGCAATCCATTTAGTCATACTATGAATTTAAATTATAAATATAGTTGTCTACTCTACCATTAATTTAAATATCTTTTATTGATATGCTTGTCTATGTCTCTTTTGAACAGGTATTTTGATGTTGGACTGCATAATTTCTTAATCAGGTAAGCCAATAATTTTTATTTTAGATAACATTGAATAGCATGTCTATTATGAAAGACTGAAATGGAAAATCCTTGTTAAGTATCTTGATAAATAATGGCACTTATATATATACTTGTCAAGAAAACATTGCCAACACTATGGTTTTTTCTGTTTCCCAGAATCACACGATTAAACAATTAAAGAAATCAATGTTTAAAGAGGCTTATTTCTCAAGTGATAGTTACCTAAGATCTTGACAAGTATAATTCCAACTACTAGGCTGCTGGGAAAACTAATTGAAAAATTAGGAGTGCCAGCTTGTATTCAGACGTTAAACAACCCCCTTAACCAATTTTCCCTCCACTGAATTTAATCTTTTTAAGTGGAATCTTCCAGTTGCTTTATAGTTGTGAAGATACAACCTTGTTCATAATTGAAAGAGATTACAGATGGCAGTTTATATCCTAGTTTATTAATGATTTTTACCAGAGTTGGCTTATGGGACATATTAATTTCAAATAGCTGTTAAATCTAACAGAGGTTAAATGGAAATAGACCAGCATATTAATCGTAGTTTTAAGAATATGCATATTTTGTCTGCTATCAACTTTGCTGTGTTTTCTAAATGTATTAATATTGAGCATGTATTACTCTAATACTGGTAAATAATGATCATTAAAATGCTTGTCAGAAATATTGAGGGAAGCAGAAATGGTTGCCGAAAGACTGCAGGCTAAAGATGACAAGGAAACCAGAAATTATGTAGAGCGATTTGCTTTCTTCAGGTATGCATCTCTAAATGCTAGTTAATTCTGACTAATAGCCTGATAATGAACAGTCTGTAGACTCCATGTGATTTTTGGGTAAGTGTTATGGTGGTTCTGTTCTGTACAATGCATGGCCATCTCCCTATTGGTAAGATGCTCTTTGAGAGGAAGTGTACATAATTGACATCACCTTTATCCCCACCAAAAACCACATTTCCTCCACACTGGATATGGTGATGTTCTGAGTGAGGCCATGCATACCTTGTCCTCTTTGACCTCTTTTCCAAGGCTCATCCAAGTCTGCACAATGAAATCTCCTTGGCCTCCCCCATACTCAAGGAATAAGGATGGTCCTGGCTTTCTCCAGGATCCAGACACAGATAGTAATGTGTGAACTGCTATCTTCGACACAGCAAGGATAAATACATTTTAGCAGGAGGGACAAAGAACCAGCAGTCATGGGAAAGCAGGCATGAACATTCCATATTTGAACTGATCAGAAGAATCTGTCTGGATGTATTAATACTTCAGGGAGTAGTTCGAGTTTTTTATTTAATGTCTTTGGTGCTTTGTACAACTCCCATTGTACTGTTCCCTTAATGCCTTGTAGTGGATGCAAGTTTGTACTCTTCTTATTTTTTCTAGTAAATTTCTTGAGGTCAGCGATCATGTCTTAGTCACCTATCAATGATTAGATTCAGAAACTTGTATAGGATCAACCTTCAACAAACATTAGGGCTAGGAGGGAATGAATGAGATGAGACAGAAAGGACAAGGGGGGTGAGGCAGGTTGAGAAAAAGCTGTACAGTCATTTATTCAGCAAATAACTTAAGCCTACCATGTCCACTTACTTGGATATGTCTGGGAATGCTGTCACTTGCAAAAACAGACATTTGATTTGAAGCTTTCCATGTGTTTATCCCTTGCCAGGCCTGTAGTTAGAGAGAGCAGGGATCTGCCTTTGCGATCCCTCTTCTCTTTCCTTCTTCTGGGCTCCAACCATTCCTCCTATGTTGGGTCTGGAGGAATGAGAGGCAGTGGTCAAGTGTCTCTAATGTGACTGAGACTGGGATCCCCTTGCTCTGGCAGGAGGCCCTTCTGGGCAGATGCTGGAAGATGCTCTAACTGGTCACCTTAACCAGTGTTCTGTGAAGCAGGCAGAACTGGGAGGGTAAGGCTTCTCTCTACCTTGCCGTGCTGTATTCTGTGTTTCCTTTCCCTCATTCCGGTAGGGGGCAGAGTAAATCAGCAGGTTTATTGCTTATCCAACTAGGGAATGAGAAGTCAGTTTTGCAGGCATCCCTAGCCTCTGGGAGTAGATCTCTTCCTCTTCCATCACATGACAGTGCGCCCCAATAAGCAAACAACTTAATGACTCCAAGGAGTCCCTTCATCTTTCCTCTTCCCAGCTTGGGAGTAAGGAGTAGGGGTGTTGAAGACGGTGGCTGGGAGCAGAGTCAGTTCTCCATCTCACAGTAATCCCAGAATGGGGTGGATCTTACCTCTTTATTTGTAGCTTTCTTCAGAAAGTGAGTATTTTCAGGCCAGGCATGGTGGCTCACGCCTGTAATCCCAGCACTTTGGGAGGCTGAGGCAGGTGGATCATGAGGTCAGGAGATCGAGACCATCCTGGCTAACATGGTGAAACCCTGTCTCTACTAAAAATACAAAAAATTAGCCGGGCATGGTGGCGGGCTCCTGTAGTCCCAGCTACTCGGGAGGCTGAGGCAGGAGAATGGCATGAACCCGGGAGGCAGAGCTTGCAGTGAGCTGAGATAGCGCCACTGCACTCCAGCCTGGGCGATACAGCGAGACTCCGTCTCAAAAAAAAAAAAAAAAAAAAAAAAGTATTTTCAGCCAGGTGCAGTGGCTCATGCCTGTAATCCCAGCACTTTGGGAGGCCAAGGCAGGCAGATCACTTGAAGCCAGGAGTTCAAGGCCAGCCTGGGCAATATGAAAAAAAAATACTGCCTCTACTAAAAATACAAAAATTAGCCAGGCGTGGTGACACACACCTGTAATCACAGCTACTTGGGTGGCTTAGGCATGAGGATCACTTGAACCCAGAAGGCCAAAGCTGCAGTGAGCCGAGATGGGACCACTATACTCCAGCCTGGGTGACAGAGTAACACTCTGTCTCAAAAGAAAAAGAAAAAGAAAAAAAAAAGGTATTTTCTGCACCCAGCTTGGGAGGGAAGTCAAACCTGATGGGGCCCAGCACCATTTATGACTGGACACCTTAGTAAGAACTGTTTCACTGGGACAGTGACCCTGAGGCTAGGTTGAAGAGGGTGGGGTTAGCAGTGAGGGAATGGCAGCAGCAGCTCCTTTAAGAAGATAAGCTGTGAAGGGGAGGAAAGAAAGACAGGGCAGCTGGTGGAGAGGGCGGGTAGAGTGGGTATTTTTTTCTTTTTAATGGGATGAACTCTTGTATTTAGCCACCAGAAGGTCTTAAGTGCCCTTTAGACTTAGAGAAAGCAGTTTCATTTAGGTGGAGAGAAGTAGAGCCTGATTCCTCGGGGGAGTGAGCAGTCCCTTAGTAACCTCAGACAGCAATGGCATTTTCTTGTAAATATGTCATTAGAGAAAACCTTAGAGGGTTGGAAGAGTGAGAGGGATGGTACTTAAGGAATCCTTCTCGCTCTATAATGGACAAGAGAAGAAAACATACTTCCCTTTGTAAAAGAGCAAATATGGGAGAAATTGTCATACGTTCCCCACACCCCCTCAAGATTAAGTACATTTATTAGCTCCAACAAGCTCTTAATGTGCAGTTTGGTTTGTCAGGCTGTATTGAATGCTTAGTGTTTGGCATAAAAAAAAAAAAGCTGCAGCATGCCTGAAATTAATCAGCTGCATCTTTTAAATTGATGGAAGTCATGTCGACTTCTCTGGAATGACGTAAATTTCCACAAAGCCAAGAGCCCTATCTTTGATCTCAGACTAGGCATTTGCAAGGAGGGACATGCTTCCTTTTAAGCCTTGGAGTGCTCCACTGAGCCATGGGGGCAGGAAAGAGCTGTCACATTTAATGAAATGTGGGCACTTTTGATATTAGCGTTTTGTGATGACTGTGGGAAAATTCAGTGAGCCCAGTCCTGCATCTTATAGAAATCATAGACAGAAGCAGCAATCACAACTCACCTAGGGATGGCCTCAGAAGAAGCCTACTGGCTGGAGTTCTTAATGTGACACCGCACACGAAATGGTGACCAACCTGCAGAAAGAGATTACAGAATAAAAATCTCTGTTTCATTATAGATAACAGGGTGGCTTGTTTAAATTTAGCTTAGTTTAGCTTTGGCAAGAAAGTAAGTGATTTTGGTTTGATTCTTGCTGACTGAGGCATTTTTCTTTTCTTTTTCTTTCTTCTTTTATCTTTGAATAGATATGGGGTTTTGCCATGTTTCCCAGACTGGTCTTGAACTCATGAGCTCAAGCGATCCTCCTGCAGTGCTGGGATTACAGGTGTGAGCTACTGCACCTGGCCAGCACTTTTCATCTTACTCTGAATTGTAGCCAGCACTGTCTCTTTTAAGACAAAGGTGTACATGTGGTCTCACTTATATGTGGAATCTAAAAAAATTGAACTCATGGAAACAGTAGAATGGTAGCTACCAAGGTCTGGGAGTAGGGACTGAAGAAATGTCAAGGAATACACAATTTCAGTTAGAGAGGAGAAGGAAGTTCAAGAGCTCTATTGTATCATAGGGTGACAATAGCTAATAATGATGTATTCTTGAAAATTGCTAAGACAGGAGATTTTAGGCTTTCTCACCACAAAAAGATAAGTATATGAAGAAATGCATGTGTTAATTAGCTTGATTTAACCATTTCACAATGTAAAAGTATTTCAAAACATGTTGTATACCATAAATATATACAATTTTTGTCAGTTAAAAAATAATATTTTAAAAACGATGAATGATACTTGTTTTGTTGCCTCCCCCACCTCTGACTGCTCCTATCTGACCTCCTCAGGTGGGGCAGTAGTTTTCAGCAGGATAACATCATGAGCAGGATAACATCGTGACTTTAAAAAAAATTGACACACTGTATTTATATTTATGGGGTACAATTTGATGTTTTGATGTTTATATGTTGTATAATGATCAAATCAGGTTAGTTAGCATATGGGTCATCTCATACATTTATTATTTGTGGTGAGAACATCCAAAAGCCTCTCTTCTAACTATTTGGTAATATACAATACCTTACTGTTAACCATTGTCACTCTACTGTGTAATTGGACACCAGAACTTTACTCTTCCTATCTAATTGAAACTTTGTACCCCTTTACCAGCCTCTCCCTATCCTCCCTTCTCTACCCCATCTATGGTAACCACTGTTTTATTCTCTGTTACTGTGTTATGAATTTTTTTAAGCTTCCACATATCAGTGAGATCATGTGGTATTTGTCTTAGTTTGTCTGGATCTTCTCAGTTAACATGACGTCCTCCAGATCAATCCATGTTGTCACAAATAACAGGATTTCATTCTTTTTTATGGCTGCATAGTATTCCATTGAGTTGCCAAAATCAAATAAAATATAGAGATGAATCTCTAAATTTAAAACATTTTATTTGGCCCCAGGCATGGTGGCTCGCACCTGTAATCCCAGCACTTTGGGAGGCCGAATCGGGTAGATCACTTGAGGCCAGGAGTTTGAGACCAGCCTGGCCAACATGGCAAAATCCCATCTCTACTGAAAATACAAATATTAGCCGGGTATGGTAGTGCACGCCTATAATCCTAGCTACTTGGGAGGCTGAGGCATGAGAATCTTTTGAACCTGGGAGGCGGAGGTTGCAGTGAGCTGAGATCATACTACTGCACTCCAGCCCTGGGTGACAGAGCAAGACACCGTCTCAAAAACAAACATTTGGGAAGCAAGAAGTTTCAATTCAGGGCATACATACAGACCAGGTGGTCTTCGGTATGTCCAGAGAACAAATAGAAAGTTGGGAGTTTTATTAGAAAGAGAAATGTTATGTATTGTTTTGAAAGAAAGCTCATTGGCACTAGAGAGGCTTTTGAGAGATGGTAAGCTCTGATTGGTGACTGATGATGGTAAATAAAACCAGTGTTAGCGTCTTGGGAGGTCATTTCAGCAGCTACTAGGTAAAACTGGTCTTAGGGCTACAGCAGGCTGTTTTAGCACCTGAGCTTGTGGAACATTTAACTCTTGGAGCAGGTGCTATGTGTCCCTAGTGCTTTTCTTCCTTGGCCCCTCAACTCTGATTTAGTCGGGTATGACAAGAGTGACCCAATTTGTATAATTAACTTTCACAGTGTGTATATGCCACATTTTCTCTATCTGTGCATCTGTTGTTGGACACTTGAGTTGATTCCATCTCTTGGCTGTTGTCAATAGTGCTGCAGTAAACATGGGATTGCAGATATTTCTTCAATATACTGATGTTCTTTCCTCTGGACATATACCCAATAGTGGTATTGCAGGATCATACAGTAGTTTGGTTCTTAATTTTTTGAGGAACCTCCAAACTGTTTTCCAAAGTGGCTGTACTAATTTACATTGTCACCAACAGTGTGCAATGTTAAGGGTTCCTTTATCTGCACATCCTTGCCAACAATTTTCTTTGCATTTTTTTTTTGAGGCAGGGTCTCCCTCTGTCACCCAGGCTGGAGTGCAGTGGCATGATCATGGCTCACTGCAGCCTCAACCTCCTGGACTCAAGCAATCCGCCTACCTTAGCCTCCAGGTAGCTGGGGCTACAGGCATATACCACCATGCCCAGCAATTTTTTTGTTTTTTGGTAGAGGCAGGGTCCTACTGTGTTGTCCAGGCTGCTTTTGAACTCCTGAGCTCAAGCGATTCTCCTGCCTTGGCCTCCCAAAGTGATGGGGTTAAAGGTGTGAGCCACCACACTTGGCTTTTTTTTTTTTTTTGTCTTTTTGGTAATAGCTATTCCAACTGGGGTGGGGTGGTATCTCATTGTGGTTTTGATTTGCATTTCCATGATGATGGGTGATGTTGAGTATCTTTTCATATACCTCTTGGCCATTTGTATATCTTCTTTTGGTAAATGTCTATTAAAGTCTTCAGCTCATTTTAAAACCCTTTGTTTTTTTGTTTTTGGTTTTTTTGAGACAGAGTCTCACTCTATCGCCCAGACTGGGGTGCAATGGCGTGATCTCAGCTCACTGTAACCTCCGCCTCCTGGGTTCAAGTGATTCTCCTGCCTCAGCCTCCTGAGTAGCTGGGATTACAGGCACCCACCACCACGCCCTGCTAATTTTTTGTATTTTTAGTAGAGACAGGGTTTCACTGTGTTGGCCAGGCTGGTCTCGAACTCCTGACCTCGTGATCCACCCACCTCAGCCTCCCAAAGTGCTGGGATTATAGGCACGAGCCACTGCGCCTGACCCATTCTGTCTTTTAATTGGGGAATTTAATCCATTTACATTCAGGATTACTATTGATAAGTAAGGACTTACTCCTGCCATTTTGTTAATTGTTTTTCAGTGGTTTTGTAGATTTTTTTTCCTTTTTTCCTCTCATTTTTTTTCGCTCTGGTTTGGTGGTTTTCTGTGTTGCCAAGCTTTGTTTGTTTTTTATCTTTCTTATTTGTGTATCTGCTGTAATTTCTTTGTGGTTACTATGGGACTAACAAAAAGAGTGCTGTAGTTATAATAGAATTTTTAAAGCTGATAACAACTTAACTTTGGACATATGACTTTTAAAGGAGTACCTGATACCATCCTCCTCCCAGTGTCTCTGAAACATTAAATTTGTGAATTTATAATTTTTATTGCTCTTTAAGTTACAGATTTAAAATCAGAAAAGTATTCACCTGAATTTTGTTTTCTATATTATTTATATGTATCTCTTTAATTAATTTCAAATACATATTTTGAATAAGAATCTAGCTTTTAAAAAAATAGCAAGATAAATTTTCTTTATCATCACTTTTCGTATTTACTCCAGAGACCATGTGTGAGTTCATCAGAGCCACTACTTTTGTCCTAAGGAGAATGTCTTGATATCCTCTCAGGACTAGTGGACATGCAAAGTACGGAAATCATTCCACTGATACTTCTTAGGCAAATAGAACAAGGCAGTGAACCTCTGGCATGGCCCTGAAGCTATTTGAGAAGATCTCTGGAGATCTTAATGTAGTCCTTAATATAGTCCTTAGAAGATAATTTTTTCCACAAATAGATTTTGCATATTAGAATGGTGTTCAATATAGCACATATTCAGTTCATACAAATGCCAACATTTATATGAAATAGTGTGTGCCCTTTTGAAGCATGATTTTGTTCTGATGAGAGAGAAGGTAGAACATGACAGCTGTTCACTGCTTGTAGTGTCTTTTACTCTTCTGGAGGTTGGTGCAGGTTTTCCATGAAGTCTCAAATATCTTTGAATGGCCAGAAGGGCAGCAAATTTCTGCAGTATGGGAGTTGGTGGCTCACTGAATTCTGAAGTGATTATAAATGATATTACCTGCTTTTGGGTTTTCCTTGTTGATACCCTATACCTGACCCTTTCATAAAATTAGCCCTACAGCAGAACAGAATTATTATTTGGGCTAAAAATCATTGGCATTTTGAGTTTTGTGAATGACAGGGTAATTTTTAGCTTTCTTTATATTGGATACCACAAGTCTATCACCACATTTGCTGTAGTTAATTGTAGCATTCCTGGTATTGATGAAGAAGTCTGCTCACCATCATCTGAAGTGTTTCTTGGATGGTGTGGTGTCTGAAATGTTAAAAAAATATGCCTTGTCTCTTTAAGAAGCAAGGTGGTCAAATGAAGGATTAATTGAGGCTTACCCACTCCCTCTGAGAAGGAAGAGAGCTGGAGATGAGCCACTCTTTTTTTGGTGTCCCCTTAGGACCGTTTAGACCTTTTTGGGCTCTGAACTGCACTGGAAACAGAAGTTAAGGAGAGAGGTGCACATTTGATCCTGGAAGTAAGACCCAGATGGTAATGGGAAGTTAATTAGCATCTGTATTCAGTCTTGCAGTTTAGAACCAGCTAAAACACATGCATGTTCTCTGTCCACCAGGAAAGAAAGATGAAGCCGTTATGTATGTATTTTTAAACACAGAGGCGATAACTCAGAGGCAAAAATACTTGCTTTGTTATGTAGGATTTTAAACTTTGTATTTTGTAAATGTAACATAAAGGTTGATTTCTGTTTAAACAGTTTTTAATAGTGATATAAAAAGTGAATGACCTTATTAAAACACTGCTTCCACCTGAGGTGAGTCTAAAGTGTGTGTCTTTGCTGCCCTAATTAGGCATTGTCGATCATCTTTTAGTGGCATCCAGAGGTGAGAAATGACACCTGGGAGGAGTCCCTAGGTCTCTTTTATCCCTGCCTGATGAAAACTCATCTCCTTTGAAGTGACTGCAGTATCAGTTTCTTTTAAACTTTTCTTTGATTCCACCAGAAAGAAGCTAAGGATCTGTGTGGTGTTCTTGTACTAAAGTGTTTTAAATAAAAAGTGAAGAACATGTAAGTGAAGAGACCCGGGTAACCAAAATAGGCCCCAAAGAGGCAATTAATGAAAATGCAGGCAGAGTGCTGGAGAGAAGTTCACTGGCTCCCATGGGGCTGGGTCCCCCCTTCCATCGTTGCTCCTGCACCCAGTCATTTTCCAAATTGCACTGGCTTTGTCGTCTTAACATCTCTCACATCCACCCCTTCCTTTCTGTTTCTGGAGGAAAAGAATAAGACGCACCGTTGTCTGTGAACTGGGCTTCTTATCTCACAGAGCTGTGATGAGGTTTAATAGTATATGCTAATCACTCAGCCCTGTGCCTGGAAATGATGGAAACTCAAGGCTAGTTTTATCTCCTTGCCCCCCACCCCCTAATCCCACTATACCTCTGGAATCAGAGTAACAGGATTCGAATCCTGGCACGCTCTCTTTCTACCCATAACTTTAGATAACTCACGAAACCTTTCTAAGACCTTGACTACTTATCTGTAAATTGGAAATCACAATTTCTGGCTCAAGAAATTGCTTGCCAGGCTTGAATGGGATGAAGTGTGTCAAAAGTGTTTTAGGGGCCATAACACTCCATGCAGATGTTAGTTATTACTCTGGTCATCATTTTCTTTCCGACCAGATTGTCCGAGCCTCTTCCCAGTCCCCTCACCTTTCATGGCTTTTCTTTGACTTTGCTTATGGCCATCCATCAGTCTCACAGAAACCCAGCCCTGATGCTTCCCCTCCCTCCTCAGAACCAGACTTTATACAACCCCGTGTCCTGGGCCCACCACAGTGGGTCTTCAGGCTACCTTTCCATCTCATCTCACCATTATTCCCCTTGTGCCACTGCCACTTGGGACCAAATGCTGTTTTTTGCCCCTACCTCACCATCTCCTAGCATCTTTGTTCCCTATATCAGAAGTGCCTGAGCTTCTCCCATTAGTGCATATCCAAATCCCACCCATCTCAGTCCATCTCAGATGCTGCCTGCTCTGTGCAGCCTTCCTCTCTCTACCTCGATAACACTGCCTCCCAAGCCTCCTGGATCCTGGGAATCTTCCTGGATGCTTTAGATCCCCAAGCTCTACTTCTGGGGATTGGGCTAAGTGGATTTGGGTAGAGTCCAGGAATCAGTATAATTGTGAATCACTCCCAGTGACTCTGATGCTCAGGGGACTTTGGGACCCCTGCTTTAAATATAGCTTGTGTGTGTGTGTGTGTGTGTGCGCGCGCACACACGCGCGCATGTGTGTTGCAGCCCCCTCCCAGGTAGTGAGCAGGGTCTGACTCATCTGGATCTTCTGCGTAGTACCCCACAATGTCTAATGTCTAGAGGGCTCCTAAACATGTTTAGAAAAACTTTATTTTCAAAAATGTAAAAGGACTTAGTAACCGTCTAATTTTCTTTTCATTTAACCCGTTTATTTTTATACCAAATTAAGTGCCCTAAGTACTATTCGAGGTGCCAGGATCAAAGCAGTAACAAGATAGACAATGTCCCTGCCCTCTCTTAGCTCACATCCCAGTGAGTAAATGAGAAAACAAGTAAGCAGTGTGTGATGACATGGGTGAGCATGGAGGACATTAGCTAAATGAAATCAAATGCTCACAGAAGAACGAGAACTGCATGAATCCACTTTTATGAGGTATCTAAAATAAACTCATGGAAGCAAAAACAAAAATGGAATGATGGTTGCCGGGGGTGGGGGAAGGGAGAGTTGCTAATGGGGTATAAAGTTTCAGGTAGGCAAGATGCATAAGCTCTGGAGATCCACTGTACAGCGTGTGCCTGTAGTTATCAGTACTGTATGGTGTACTTAAAAACCTGTTAACAGGTTAGATCTCACATTAAGTGTTTCTACAATAAAATTTTTTTAAATGGAAGAACAAAAAGAACCCAAGTAAGCAAGCACTGTCATTCCCTTGATGTGATGGAGGGTGCAGGTGTGAGTGCCGTGTTTGAAGGGCTGGGCAGGAAGGCCGTTTTTAAGGCCGCGGGCAACACAGAGATGAGTGAGGAGGAAGGGGTCACCAGGGAAAGGGCGAGGGCTGGACTGTTCAAGCCAGAGGGAAGTGCAAGCCCCCCGCCCCTGAGTTGCAAAGGAACTTGCTTGAGGAACAGAAGGGGAGCCTGGGGCTGGCCAGTAGAGGAGCAAGGAGTCCCTCCCTGAGGCTGGAGGAAGAGGGAACAGCCAGACTGTGATGAAGATTGGGCTCCATTTTGAATGTGATAGGAGCCCTTGAAGGGTTTTAAGTAGGGGAGTGACAGGATCTGATTTACATTTTCAAAAGTCACTCTGACAGACTTAGGTGGGAATCTAGAGAAATTGGGATTTTTGAACCTCAACCATGACTGCGCTTCTGCACCATGAACTGGAGCCTGCAGGTCCAGGTCTGTCCTGCTACTCGGGGGTTTCTCAAACAGACAGCTGTTGTAAAAGCTTCTCTGTGTTGAGCAACAATAGACCTAAAATACCTCTTAATTTCTTTCTGCATGCCTGGTGTGTTCTAAAATATGTAATTATGCACGTGAACATTAACTTGGAGGCAGTTAAGTGAGGGTGGGTTGTGGCAGTAGGCTTTCTCCAGAAGCATGGGCAGCTGAGTGGAGTTGGGGTCAGGGCTAGGAAATGTACTTGGGATAGAGGTTTGCAGTTTTCCCAGGGTGACAAGTACCCATCTTGTCTTCTGGCCACTCAGCAAACCAGGGCTTTGGCTCCTTCACTGGTTCATCTCTCTTGCTTGGCCATTAGTTAGTGAGGTCTCTGAAGGCCTAGTTCTTAGCCCTCAGCACCCTTGTGTTGATGCCCATTCCCCTTGGATGTCAGCCCCTCTTAGGACACAGAGACCCTCTAAATCCACAAGGCTGGCTCATTCTCTGGGGCTGCCAGTGAAATCTGTCACATAATGTGTTGGTGAGTCCTCCCATTTCTTGTCAAAAATTAAATCCCCTTCCAGGCTTTACCCATCACAGTCAAGTCAATGTCCAAGACAACATTCCTCATCCTCCAGATGCAAACACTTGGGGTGCTTTGGAGTCCTTTGCTTTTATGTTCACAGAATGTTAGAATGGAAGGGCCTTGACGATTATGTTCCACATTTCACTAATATTTCATTTTTAGAAGATTTCTCAGATTCACTCCTAACCCTGATCTTGCTGTTACCACTTTTGAGGAAAAACTTGTTAGAATTGTTTGTCTTCCTAGCTGTGCTATATTTGAATTTATTAATGAGAAAATCCAGATTTAAAAAGAAAAAACTAAGAGAAACTCTCAATGCTTGAGAATTGAGATGCATAATTTAGTTCCCACCATATATAGCTTTATCAATACAGATGTTCCTGTGAATAAATGTATCTCTTACAAAAAATTAAAAAGAGCCCCTGGTGACTTACTCGGGATATTTGCAATGTAGAGACATAGTTTTAAATGTAAAAAGCTCTGAGTCAGCGATGTTGCTTAGAAAGATGGGCTGTGAGATCCATGGTCTTAGGCCACTGCAGATGGGTTATTTACTCGACCGGCCATTTGTTAAGTGTTGTCGCTGCCTTCTTTTGAATTCTTTTCCTAATGCGTGGGCGATCTTTCTGCCTTATGCGGTTGCTGCATCTGGTAGAAGCCATAAATGTTTTTTTCTTCCTTGCAGGAAGAGTCTCAGATCCCTTGTGCCTGAGATTAGATTCCAAAGAAAATGGGAGGTGGGAAGAGGTGGGACCTGGAATGCATTCTGGTGAGTGTGGTAGTGGTGACACCCAGCTTGGAGGGGCAGAGGTTCTGGGGTGGAGTCCTACGCGCAGCACTGGAGACGGGGAGCCCCTTTCCCTGAGTCCAGTGGCAGACATGGTTGAGTCCCCACTGGAGCAGTGGTGGTGTAATTTGTCAACAGTTCCTGACTGTATCACCTCTGAGCCTGGCTCTCAGGCCATGTCAGAGATTGTGCAAACTGCCTAACCTTCCTTAATAAACGAACCAGAGTGGGTTCTGTTTTTTTGTTTTTTTGTTTTTTTTTTGCCACTGAGATAACTAATATACTTACCTGATGGACATTGGAGATGCCTAGCTCAACAGGGGGAGTGCATGATCTTTAGTTAGCTTTGCCTATGAGCTGCGTCAGTTCCACATACCAGAATTAAACAAAATTAGAGCTATTTTTGCATCAGTAACAGAAGCAGCCTGTGGAATGGAAAAGGCATTGGATCAGATGCAGAAGACCAACACTCTAGACTGCTGTACCTCTCTTGCTGCAATGGTTTTGTGTGAGTCGCTTCTGTTTGGGCCTTAGTTTTCTTATTTGTGAGATGAGAGAATTATACCAGATAAACTCTAAGGTCTCTTCCAATCTCAACAGCCTCTGCTAAGCAGCCTTGCTGTTTCTAATATTAGAGAGCAGCTTCTGTTGTCTAGATATGTGCCAGCCAATACAGTAGCTATTAATCACTCATGGCTATTTAAATTTAAACTACTGAAATTCCATAAAACTACTGTGATGTTGTGATATAATATGAAATATATATTTGGTCTCTGCCTCCCAGTTTCCAGCACAGAGCTCCTAAAACACTTAGATGGGGACACTAGGATAATATTTTGTTCTGATACTTGATCTTTGACCCCAGTTCCTGATGCAGAGTTCTTAAATCCCTCGGAATTTCCTGAGTGATGAGAGCATCTTTTGTTCTAATGAGACAACTCTTGGTGGGCTTTTGGATAGCATCAGGATGGGGGCTGGGTGCCAGGGTAACCAACCATTTGATAAGACGATTGGAACTTTTAGCCCCACCCTTATCACCACCTTCCAAGAATGAAGAGGCTCCTTCATTCTCTTCTTTCCTTTAGTGCATGTGTCTAGGCTGGCTCAGCACCCAGCTCAGACTCCCCTGGGAGCGTCAGGTGCTCCCTTGCAGCATGCTGTGTGGTCTCTCGTGGTTTTGCAGCTCAGGCTCCCATGGCTGATTGCCTGGGTTTGTGTGCTGGATGCATTACTCTTGACCATGTGACCAGCTTAACAGCTCCATGCTTCACTTTCCTTATCTGTAAAATGAAGATTAATAGTAATACCTATTTCACAGGAGGTTTTCGAGGACCAAATAACATAGTACACTTACAGTGCTTAGAATAGTGCTCAGCAGTAATACAATGGCTGTTAGCCATCACCATTATCAGCATCATAAATTTCCTGGCTATCTTGTCATTCTTTGGGATCTTAGCAGACTGAGTGGCAACACCTTTAAAAAAATAAATAAGGGAAATGAGTGATTCTGCTTTTGCTTAAGGTTTGGCGATTCACAAGCTCCCTGAGGGCCAGAATCGTGGGGCTTGCTTTCTACTGCAATTTCCTTTGAGCACGTGGCAGAGGATGGTGCGCCAACAGGGTGGCCCTAATGAGTGGAGTTGCCATAGGCCAAACCCAGGCCATCTCTAGTATGTACTAGCCATGTGACTTTATTAGCAAATATTTAATAGCACTGCTTCAGTTTCCCCATCTGTGAAATGGAGACATTGTCACCTTTGAGAGAAAAGTCAGATACTTTGAAACTCTGAGTTATGTCAAGCAAATAAATAAACAAATGGGTGAAGTCAATCACTCTAAACGCATGAACCCATTCATTTGTACATCAGATGATTTTTAGCATCTACCATGGGCAAGAAACCCTACTTGTTCTTGGAACACAGCAGTGAGCAAAAAGACATGCAATTCCTACCCTCTGGGAGCTTATTATGCTTTAGGAGCAGAGAGGTGTTCATCAGGTGATCATATGCATATCTGCATAAGTATAACAACCAGTAATGCCGAGAGAGAGAGACACATGCTCCTACAAGTGTGTGTCACAATGCACCAGACCCAGGGGTGGTGCAGGGGCTGGTCATGGGGAAGGTTCTCCCAAGATCTTTGGGGTGGAAGGTGGAGGGAAAAGCATATCAAACCCCTGAGGTAGAAGGAGCAGGGTGCATCATAGAGGAAAAAGAGAAAGAAAGTTCTTGTGTTCCGGGCACTAAGAGTGATGGGCACAGTGAGGCTGGTAGATTGTCCATGGCTAGGCCATGTAAGGCCTTGAATGCCATTTTAAAGATCAAAGTCAGTTTTAGGTGCTAAGCAATAGCCTGGAAATGAATGACTAAGGAGTTTCCTGGGGAAATGTAACTGTAGCTAAAAATTATGTATACAAATGTATCCTAGCATGTCTAAAGTTCTCATTCAGATGATGTAATTAACATATTGAAGGGAGAAACTTTCACTAGAAAATGCATAGTATAGCCTATTAATTAATATGCTAAAGTGGAAGGATCTGTTGTGAGGAATATTATCACTAATCTGTTACCAGTCATAATACCAATGTTTGCAATGATGTACATTTTTATATTAATTAGGGTAGATTCGTTTGCATTCAGATACCCTTTCCTGAAAGAGAAAAATGTGATAGTACCATCAGGGATCTGGAAATCGGGCATACCCTGCTGTCTGTAGAGATCTGTGATGCACCTATGTCCTGGTTTATCAGCAAGTCAAAATCCCCACGTGCTCATACGAATTGTTACCCCCTGGGATACCATCCATTGATAAGTGCAGCCTTGGAACCTTGGGGATAGTTTCAGATGTTGATCAACATATAAGCTCAAATTTTGTTAGAAAATGGGTGCCGGGTGTGGTGGCTAAGGCTGGGCGTGGTGGCTCACGCTGGTAATCCCAGCACTTCGGGAGGCCAAGGCAGGCAGATCACCTGAGGTCAGGAGTTCGAGACCAGCCTAGCCAAGATAGTGAAACCCCATTTCTACTGAAAAAACAAAAATTAGCCAGGTGTGGTGGCACACGCCTGTAATCCCAGCTGCTTGGGAGGTTGAGGCACGAGAATTGCTTGAATCCAGGAGGTAGAGGTTGCAGTGAGCAGAGATGGTGCCACTGCACTCCAGCCTGGGCAACAGAATGAGACTTCATCTCAAAAAAACAAAGGAAAAAAAAAAAAAGAAAACGGGGATATTTGTTGTTAAGCTGATGTACATCAGACAGAACACTGAATTAAGCAAGCTATGAGGAGCAGGGATATCAACGTGGTACTGAGAGATCAGTATTTATTGTGACTTGTGTAAAATTTAATCCCTACTCTAGCTATGTGGTACCTTTTGAACATTCTTCTGGCTTTTAGGGAATTTCTAGCCTTATGTACTCTGCCTCCTCAAAGTACAAGTCAAAAAGTCACTCTCTGGGCCTCCCTTGCAGCTAGTACCCCAGTGTATCCCAGGCCCAGCTTCTCAGGGACATCAAAGGGGTAACTGGGATTCAGAAGAGCATCGTGGGAATGACAGGGCCTCCCACAGAACTGTTTCTAGCAAGGATGGCAGAGAGACATGCAGCTTTCCCTGCAGCATAAACAGGGTTCTGCACCACAGGCGTCTGCTGTACATGCCACAGTGCTGCCGGCGGTGTCACCAGAAGCGGAGTGAACTGGAGGGGCCTCAGGGAGCAATGGTCTCCCAGCCTGATTTGCTGGCCCACCCAGGTATTCTGTGAGTACATGTCCTTTAATAAATTCCTTTTCTGCTTAGTTAGAGTCTGTTGTTTGCAACTAAAAACTGAGTTATATATCAGACTATATAAATAAGCATGGTAAAGGCAGTAATTCATTCTGTTCTCACAGCGACTCAGTGTTGAAGAGGGACCATGTGAGTCTTGAGGTAACTGGATAAAGTTTAATCCTTTGGTTGTGCTGCCAGTTCAAATGTTTCTGCTATGATGCAGGGTATACAAACTTGGAAAAGCTCAGGTTATGTAAAATTGCACACAAAAATCATAGGATTTATGGGAAAAATAGAGTTGAGTAAATCACTCAAAACCTATGCAACTTTGTCCAGAGCACCAAGAAAAACAGTAACCGTCCTAATAAGGATCTTAGTACATTTGAAATGTCATGTTGAATTCCTAGGAAATACATATTCTAGTAAGTACATATCAGCCTTTACCTGAAAAGGTGAGGGTAATATGACTAAAGGGGTATAAACAAGGGTTGGGGCTGTCAGGGCTAATTTGCTATGAATCATAATATTAATACCAATGTTTGCAATAATGTGCATATTTGCATTAATTAGAGGAGATTCATTTGCATTCAAATACGCTTTCCTGAATGAGAAAAATGTGTGACAGTACCAGCAGGGACTTGGAAATCAGGCATAACCTGCAGCCTGTGGGAATGAGGAGTACTGAATAAGGAGTTATTAACGGAGCAACTTGTTCTGGAGACAAAGGCAGGGAGAGATGGAGAAGCATTTGCA
Source organism: Gorilla gorilla gorilla (assembly GCF_029281585.2). Lineage (NCBI taxonomy): Eukaryota > Metazoa > Chordata > Mammalia > Primates > Hominidae > Gorilla > Gorilla gorilla. The sequence continues at coordinate 46,253,696 of NC_073224.2, read as the reverse complement.
GACTTTGCACGGACTTGAGTGATGTCTGAGATAGATGGCTCTGGATCCTTGTTCTGGGTTGTTCTTTTACACAAGAGCCTAGGAGAACTGGATGGGCCCTATGTGCTTCTAAGACAGCGTGTTGACCGAACTAAGCCAATAGGAAAAAGAGGCAGGATTAATGGGTATCTGGTACAATAATCTAGTCAGTTCTGTTAGTGAATTCTATGTTCAGATGCTCAAAGTATTGACAGGCTAAGAAAAAAAAATGCATATAAATAGTCACAATTTCTATTTTATAAGGATATTATTTTCCTGTTTACCAATTAGTCATATCAATTAATGACAAGGATACATTCTGAGAAATGCATTGTTAGGCAATTTCATCATTGTGCAACATCGTAAAGTGTACTTCCACATACCTATATGGTATAGCCTACTGCACACATAGGCTATATGGTGGAGCCTCTTGCTCCTAGGCTACAAACCTGTGCACTGTGTTACTGTACTGAATACTACAGGCAGTTGTAATATGACGTAGGTACTCACGTATCTAAACATAGAAGAGGTACAGTAAAAATACAGTATTATAATCTTATGAGACCACTATCATATATGCAGTCTGTTGTTGACTGAATCATTATGTAATGCATGACTGTACATGTGAACTATGGTAATTAAAGTGTGAGTGTGTGTTATAGAACAGTCTGTATTTGAAAGTGCTGTGTAAACCTGAAAAGCTGGTGGACCTCTGGCCTGTAAATAAAGGGACTGTGGGTTTCAGATAGTCTCTAACATTGTTGGAGAGGACGAGGAAGAAGATGAACCCAGGCAGAGGACTAGAATCTCTTGTCAATACAGGCTGCAGAGAGGTGGAATAGCTTAACAGTTAGAAGTGTAAGTTGTGGAATTAAACCACCTGGGTTTGAATCCCTACTCTACTGCATACTAAATCTGAGCCTCGGTTTTTTCATTTGTAAGTTGGAAATGATAAATTTGCTAATGTATGTGAAATACTTAGGACAGTTCCCTAAGTTGTTATCTCTTATCTGTCCATCAGTCCACAATACCATCTGTTTCAAGGCTAAGGAGAGAAAACCCATATGAAAATGCCTCTCACAGGGTCTAAAACTTAGTAGGCACTCAGTACATATTTGTGGAATTTGAATCTGATAAGAAATATCGACATAACTGTAACTAACACTGTTTCTTTTCCTGTCACCAAGTCTATGTGAAAAGCTTGCTTAGTGGCAAGGGTGGGATAATCTTTATTGACAGGACAGATACAAGAGCATATTCTACACCAACAGGCGATGATTCCTGGGTACTTGCAAGCAACATGTGATCCCAGGGGGAAGGTCCGACCTTCAAAATGTATGTGGACTAGAAAGAAAGAGCAGCCTGGTTTCAGCTGTGAAAAGGCCATTTAAAATAAAAACACTTTAGAATCTGAAAGCCCATAGCATCTGTTTCTAATTGAAAGGTTATTTGCAGACAATGTGTTTTTCATAGAGTGACATTTATATGTGTTTATTAATATACTGAGTCTATTACAGTGAAATCCATTTTGGAAATGGAAATAGATTTTTGAACATTTTAATCAATTTTTAAGCAAAATAATGAACTGGAAAACATTTAGCTGAGAAAGTGCATCTGATTACACAGGCCAATTTTTCAGTTGTAATAAAATGCAGATATGTATTGTTTCTCCCTGTGCTACTGAGAGGAGGTTCCTTATTTTATCTCTGGACTCTATAACATTTTTCACTTTCATCTGATGCTTCAGAGGCCCAAGATTCCAGTCCTGGCTTTTCCATTTATTTCATGGCCTTAGGAAAGTCACTTCCCATTTCTGGACATCAGCTACTCATTGGTAAAAACACCTTATGATTTAAAAGGTCTCTTCTAGCCCTAAACTTATATAACTGTAGAATTCTGTGACTCGACTAAAGCAGATTCCTATAAGCAACTGAGCAATCCAAGAACCATGACATTCTCCAGACCCCATATTGGAGTTTTAGATACTGGATTTTATGTTTCCGTCAGCACCATGTACAGAGCTCCTACCATATGCAGGATACTCTTAAGGCCAGTGATGAGACAGAAAGGTAAGCAACTACCTGAGTTTTCTGTGGTCTTGTTGGAGAGGGAAAACAAACATTTATGACATAATTAGAATGATTAAACCAGTTAGAAATGCCAGAGCACACACTTTTGATAATTGTAGAATACAAAAGGAAGAAAGAGTCCTAGGGGGCAATGTGGAGAAAGGGACACATTCTTAAGGACAATATTTATAATTGAAAAAGGAGACTTGGGTTCATATTCTATTTACTGAGCCAAATCTGCACTACCTATTTTCTTTCCATGTAGGTTTTCTGGAATATACCTTAGTTGAGTCTTGCTCTCTCACTAGATTTGTGAGCATCTTGGAAACCTCTCCTTGTTTTTTGGTGTGAAATCCCTGTGGCATCTAGCATGGCACTTTGTTCAATATAAATGTCTTGAATGGTGGAACACCCCTGATCCTCACCTTCCAGCCCTATCATTGCTCACTGGCACCTGAATTTGGATATCGCCAGGAGTGATAATTGGGTGAGATGGAGGTGAATGGCACAGAAAAACTGGCTCTTTTGTTGGTAGCTCTGCTGTTTTAGAAGTACAGATGGCAGCTGGCTGCTTCAGAAGACAGCATCTTTGGGGACTGTCAACTCCAAGGGAAATGGGTATGCCTGAGAAAACTGCATCCCCAGATGCTGCTCTTGGGCTTATGTCTGGAGATGGTCTTTTCATGACTAAATATGTTTGTAATCACCTCTGAGACTCACAGACAACCTGCAGCTTTCTGTCTGTAAGAGCTTCTCCATCCTATCCTTGATGCATCTTGCTGGAGCAGGCAGGAGAGTGGCAGCATTTGTATATAGTGCACCCACAGGTGTATTTTCAGAGGGAGAAAATCAAGCTATGTCATCATTTCTTTAAATTGGGAATCTTTAAACGGGTTCTGTAGTCCTGCCAAGGAAGCTACTGGTTAAACTGAGATTTAGGGATTTCCAGTGATTTTGATCTTCCTGGCTTTCTCTCTAATAAAGAAATCAAAGATTGATAATTTAGTCTTACAAACTTTTAAAAATTTCTGAGAAATGAATCCTGACTCCAAGAACAAAAAAGGCCCGGCTTGAATGAGTTTGTGCAGGCACCTGGCGGCTTGGTGATGCAGAATACTCACGGGTCCCCAAACTCACTGTGGAAGACGGCGTTAGGCAGGAGGCTGGAAGAGAACGTGGATGGGGAGCCAGTGGGGGAAATGAGGAGTCTCAGGCTACTGTATAGAGTGGAAGGACATGTTTCCATACTGGCTAGCTGCCATGCACTGGGGTAATTGTACCTTCCCCCCGCCCCGCCCCCAAGTGTTCTCCTAGGTGCTGTTCTGGGCACTGCTGAGCAGGCACCTATGGTCTGTGAGGGGCATCCATTCTTTTCCTGGCTCTGATGGCTCACGTGGAGCCTGTTGAGTTTTCTTTTCAAACTTGATACTGTGTCACTGCACTGCTACCATGGTGGATTTGTACACTCCTGTTATATTTAACTTTGGCTACCTGAGGATGTGGGAGATGATTATTCACACTACACGGTGTAAAGATTTATACATATTTTTTTCCATAGGGTTTTGTTACATTTTGTTTATTTCATTAATGCTTTTTTTATATAACAATCCCCCCCCACCCACGTCCTGTACATGTACAGAAATACAGGTGGAGTACCCCTTATCTGAAATGCTTGGGACTAGAAGTGTTGAATTTTAAATTTTTTCAGAATTTGGAATATTTGCATATACATAATGAGATGTCTAGGGGATGGTACTGAAGTCTAAACATGAAATTCATTTATGTTTAATGTATACCTTATATACATAGCCTGAAGGTAATTTTATACCATATTTTAAATAATTTTGTGCATGAAACAAAGTGTTGACTGCATTTGGACAGTGGCCTGACACATGAGACCACGTGTGGCATTTTCTACTTGTGGCATCATAACAGAGCTCAAATGTTTCAAATTTTAGAGTTTTGAATTGTGGATTTTCTGTAATAGAATTCCCAGAGAAAGGTCAAATATATAGGGTCTAGATTTACCCATCACATTAGTGCTAAGATACCTATAGAATTGTACCTCCTGTGTCTAACTTTCTGGCCTTCAACAAGGACCTTCTGGATTGGGTTGATCTCTCTTTGCCTTCAATGGGAGTACTGCTAGCAGGATGCACTGCTGAAGTCATTCCTTGTTAGAGGGTTGGCTTTGCATCCACATTTTCTTAACCAGGCTTCCTGACCAGCCTCTGGCTTTTTGTAGGATTGTTTTGCTATGTTGAGCACCAGGGAGGAGCACAGAGGCCTCTCTGGGGCAAAGACAATGAATCCCAGCCCTGAGGAAGGCCACTGTTATGCATGGAGCTCTGGGTTATAGGACCTCCATTGCCAGCACTACTTCTACCTGGCCATGTGAACATGCCCATATCAGGCTCCAGTTCCTCGTCTGCCAAATAGAAGACAGTGACTATGTAACAGGGTTTTGTGAAGATTGGGTTAGATGATTTATGTGGAAGAACTTGGTGGTACTGTACAGTATTGTAAGGTTGATTACTAGCCTGTTGCTCTAACCTAATGAGTTGTAATACTGTGGGGGAAGGGGACTGGGAAACATTGTATGTTTGTGTGTGTGTGTGTGTGTGGTAAAATAATATAAATAATCTGTCTTTCATAGTTGATGATTCTCTGGACATTAGCTAGAATCCCTTTGGATGGGGGAGAAAGATCAGTAGGAGGGGGTAGACCAGTCCGCTTGGTGTGCAAATAGCTCTGTTCACACATCAGATGTCAGATTGGCTTGGCCTTTTATGACAGAAGCTACTTTGAGCGACACTCTTGCTGGTGTGTGTTTGTGTGTGTGTGCATGCGTGCATGCATGCGTGCATCCCTTGTTGTGCTGTATCTGCATAGAAAATATAGCAAAGGTTTTGATTGAAAATTTGGGGGTGGGGAAGACTCCTTGTGAATAGCACATCAACAAATAAACACACCCACGAAATAAACAGTGTTCCAAACCAAACCCACTACAACACAAACATGCAAATATGCTAAAAGCTGTGTAACCAATAGCATGGCCCCCTTAGCTCTGAATTACAGAACCTGGAAGAGCAGCTTGCGGATGCTCAAGATTCTAGTAATTATTCAACTAGCAGCCAGCTCCATAACTCTCAGCCGCTCCTGGGGAGATTAGGGCATATGCATATCAAGTCCAGCTCCGAGCTGTCGCTGGCCATCAGAGTGCTAATGACCAACTGATTTGGCTGCCTCAATGTGGTGGAATTCCTTTTGAAAGTATTTTCTTTTTAATTGGGGAAAATACGTTTAGAGCTTTAGTAAGCACCTCATCGCTGAAGCCGCTGCCGTAAAATATATAAATAGCCTATGTGAAAGTTCTGGGACATTTGTATGAATTTAGCCCATTCTAGCACACAGAGCTTTACCATCCTTCATCCACCTAACCTAGAGTCTCTGATGCCTGTTGTTCCCTGAGGTCTCATAGCTACTGCTGGTATTTTGAGAATGAGTTTCAGAGCATCTTTTCAGTACTGAACTTTCTTTGTCTGAACAGAATGCAGCCAGTTCCCTCCAGTTTCCTGCTGGGGAACCCAGCTGTCTGCTGTTTTCATGTGTGTCCAGCCCAGGCATGCTGGGCTCAGCACCACATTACTGCTTGTGGACTGAAGACTTTACAGCCTCTGCCTGTTAGTGATTGTATCTCTCCTCTGCTGTATCATTTACAGTGGAGGTGGAAGAACAATATGGGAGAATCTGTCTTTTCTTGAGTTGGAGAAGGATTTGTGTCTCCTAATCAGCAGAAAGTTAATGTAACTGGGGCATTCAGATAATGAATAGGGTGCTAATACAGGTGATCGGGGGAGTAGCAAAGACACCCCTCAGATAATTCCCCCATGGGGCTTCTCTTTGAGTTGGACCTTTGCCATACAGCAGGATTTGGCGATGTTGGCACTGTTGACATTTTGGACTCGTTAATTCTTTGTTGTGGGAGCTCTCCTGTGTACTTAGATGTTTAACGGCGTCTCGGGCCTCTGTCTGCTAAGTGTCAGTAGCATCCCCCAGAAATGACAATAAAAAATATCACCAGATAGTGCCAACTAGCCCTGGGGTGTGGAGAGAGAGGGGAATTGCACTTGGTTGAAACCACTGTTAAAGATAAAATGTCATGTCGGGTTTTGAACTGTACCTAAAAGAAGGTGTAAAAAAAAAAAGGTGGCTATAGGGCTTCAAGTTTGAAATAATGTCTATTGCCTCTGATACATCCTCACCCAACTGCCACTGTAATGTAATGTCTAGAAAACACTGAGAAAAGATGAACAAAATAAACACTGAAAAGTAGGGCTGGACTTCAGTCTGTTGTCAGAATCAATGAGAAATTTCTCTTACTTTGGCACAGAAAGCTCACTTGTCTGAAAATGCTGTCAGTGGCTTGTGCATGCTGTGCTACGAAGTCCCTCACCCTTCTTCTGCTGTCTGCCTGTCCCACCAGTTCAGAAACATAGACTGTTCCAAGCAGAAAGGTGGGCTGCCCTTCCTTGTACAAATACAGTGTCATTGTTGCATTCCGTCCCAGCGCAATTATTGTATCCCTCTTCTCACTTCATATACACCCCCCTTTCCACACCAATGTGGAGACTCCAATAATAATAAAATGAGTAGACAGGAAGTGGGGAACACCGGATTGGGCCATCAGGGTTCATTTCTGTGTTCCGTCTTCCGTCTTCTGCAGGTCAGCTGCAGTAGGTGAAAATGGAGACAGGAAGGGCCCTGCTGACACATTGGGAAGGGCCATTTTAATGTGTCATGTTGGTTAATTGATCAGACAAGCAACGAACGGGCTAGAGGAAAATGTACCCTGAAGGAAGAAGCGGGATATCAGAGAATACCTGTTGGAAACTTGAAATTGGACTAGGGACTGGCACCTCGTTTTGTTCTTTGAGTGTGTTGCTTGAGGAGATTTGACTGTTGTTTAAGGAGAAACAGAACAAAGTGAAAAGCAATAAACTGTTTCCTTTACCCTTTTCAATTGAAAGAAGAACAGTTTGAGAAACTCGAGTCATTTGAAGTTCTCCTTTATTAATTTTATAGAGAATTTTATGATTCTGGGTTTTATTGTTGTTATTGGTAATTGGATGATATAAAAATTTTTCAGTGATTTTGTCTTCTTGCTAATTAGAAATAGTGATGAAAGTATCTTTTTGTATTACAAGGCTTTTTTTCCCTTTAAACAATTGTACACATTTTGTATTTTTTTTTTGCTTTTCTCCATACAGACTTTTATGAGAATGGATTCATTGTATCCCATAATTTGCTATTATAGTATGTAATGAAAATGAGATATTCATCATTGAAAATCACAGCAAAAGGCAATGTATTCCTCATTGATAGATAGCAGTTGTTGATAAATGCTAAATATGAATACATTTTACTTCATCTAAGGATTTATGTAGAGAAAATAAATAATATTTAGCCACTGAAAAAAGTTTCCACTTTAATGTAAGGGACTCATCACTCCAAGTCTCAGAGGAAAAGCAGGCCTGTGAGATGATTTATTATAAATATAAAAAACAGGAAAAATATTTTAAAACTTTAGTCTCATGTGGCATATATGAAATAAGAGTAATAATCCTTAAATAGAGGATAAGAAGGGAAGAAAAATGGAGTTAAGGGAAATAAGAAAGCATTTCTGGAAAAACAAGGATGCAATCACATAATTAAAGTTCTCTTTGGAGAATATGAAGATCAAAACTGATACTTGAAAATACTCCTATGAGGAAGACAGTCTTGAGATCGTCTTCCACATTGTAGAAAAGGAGATACAAATATTGAGAGAAAATAGTAAATACTAGAGATAACTGTAAAACCTGAACAATGAGAGCAGAAGCATTAAAAAGGACAACATAAAGAAGAAGCTGTCCTGGATTTAAAAGGACTAACCATATTACAAGCAAAATACATAGTAGAAGGGGCTGGGCACAGTGGCTAATGCCTGTAATCCCAGCACTTTGGGAGGCCGAGGCAGGTGAATCACCTGAGGTCAGGAGTTTGAGACCAGCCTGGCCAACATGGTGAAACCCCGTCTCTACCAAAAATACAAAAATTAGCCGAGTGGGGTGGTGGACTCCTGTAATCCCAGCTATTCAGGAGGCTGAGGCAGGAGAATTGCTTGAACCTGGGAGGCAGAGGCTATAGTGAGCCAAGATTGCACCACTGCACTCCAGCCTGGGTGACAGAGGAGGACCCTGTCTGGAAAAAAAAAAATCACAGAAAGAGAGCCATGTGGAGGCACATTCTGCTGTAATTTTTGAATTATGGAACAAAAGAAAAAGGTACACAAGGATCCACACAAGAGACAAGGGTTACTTAGGAAGAGAAAAAAGGTGTAGGACATCTGCCTGGCAACACCTCAGGCCAAAAAACAGTGGAACAAGGCCTATTGAGTACTGAGAGGGAAAGACTATGATTCAAGAATTTTATATCCAGTTAAATTGTTTTAGTGTTTGAAGCCAACTGAACGACTTCTCTAAAAATGCTTTAGGGTGCCTGCCCTGGACAAGCCCTCTTCTCACAGAATAGTCTTGACCTGGAAGGACCTATGGAGTAGGAAGGCCTTTAAGCCCAGGTGGCCTTGCCATCTCCTGCTAAAGTGGTAGGAGTAGGAGTGGCCATCCCTCAGAAGTAACCTGCGATTTAAGATCTGGTAAACAGGGATGCGGTGGGCCAGCTAGATTCTTCTTCGAGGATTTTGGGATAGAGAAAATGTTGCAGTTGGTTTTGAGGACTCGAGGTAGAGAGTCACAGAGATGGGAGTGTTGTCAGCAGCTCCCCAGTCTGGCAATGTGTAAACTGGTATTGCAGAGGGCCAGAAGCTACGAGGAGGCGGGGATGCTGAGTGGGGTCAGAGAGGAGCAGAGAAGCCACACACAGAGACAGGGCAGCTGTTTCAGTGCCTTTTTTGTGCTCACGAAGCCCTGTCATCCTTTGAATTTTGTCCTGTGTCCTTCCAGTAAATCCTCCTGGATATGAGAGTGTGTATCTGTTCCTTCCACTCAAGAAAAGTTCTTCCTACAAGGGCATTCTCAGATCATCAAGGGCTTATGAAGCATGCCACCTGGCAACCTTTAATTGAAAACATTGCTTGAAGTACACTAAAAATTATAAATCAAATAATAAAGAAGTGCGAAGGGATTGGATTGCTCTGTGGGACTCTCAGTAGGCTTAATACCTAATTTCTGCCTAAAGTCCTGAGGAGACTGGTCACCCAATAGCCACCCTGATGACTTGGTTACTCTAGTGACATAGAAGATGGCCGAGGGCTTGGTATTTCTTTTCACAATATCATCTGGATGAAACTAAAAAGTAAAGAATGTTGTTAGGGATTGTGATTCTCAATTTAGGCAAGAATCCTGTAATCTGACATAAAAGATGTTCCACAACAGCCTTTCTCCCAGGTAGCATTTATCATCAGAATTATAATTGCAGTTTAATATAATGACAACAATGTAGCAAATATGAACATTCATACAATGTTGCCTTGAGAGAAAACTGGGGAAAAAAATACCAAAATATTATGTGGTTTTTTTTGGTGGTAGTAAATAGGAGATTTTTTCCCTCTTACACACACACACACACACGCACACACATGCACACACACTCACACATGCTCTCTCTCTCTAACTCACCCTCATAGACATACACATAGTGTGTATAAAAATATATATATATATAAAACACACACTATGTGTATGTTTGCTTCAATGAGTAGTTACTGATTTCTTTTTTTTTTAAGACGTGAGGTCTTGCTACATTGTCCAAGTTGGAGTGCAGTGGCTATTCACAGGTGCAATAATAGCACACTACAGCTTAGAACTCCTGGGCTCAAGTTATCCTCCCCTGCTTAGGTTCCCAAGTAGCTGGAACTACAGGTGTGCCTCACCACACCCAGCTTAATTTTATATTTAAATAAAGTATTGCTTTATTTAATTTTTTTTTTTTGAGACACAGTGTATCGCTCTGTTGCCCAGGCTGGAGTGCGGTGGTGCGATCTTGGCTCACTGCAACCTCCGCCTCCTGGGTCCAAGAAATTATCCTGCCTCAGCCTCCTGAGTAGCTGCGACTACAGGCACATGCCGCCATGCCTGGCTAATTTTTTGTATTTTAGTAGAGACGAGGTTTCACCCTGTTGCCCAGGCTGGTTTTGAACTCCTGAGCTCAGGCAATACGCCTGCCTCGGCCTCTCAAAGTGCAAGGATTACAGGCATGAGCCACTGCGTCTAGCCAAGTATTGCTTTTTAAATGAAAAAATATAAGCTTTATATTAAAAAAAAATAGAGACAATACTGAGCAATGTTTCTGAATGAAACCACAATAATGACTTACTAAGAACATCCTGTGCGTGGAGTATCATGTTTAGCCACTTGACCAGCATTGCGTCCCCAAATCTTCCTGTGAATCCAATAGAGTGTGGGGTTTTGCCATTTTCTAAATGAGGAGAAACAAGCTCTTTGAGGGTAAAGGCTTAACAAAGTCTCACAGGCAGACATAAAGCTTGACTGCTCTAGAAAAGAATACCAGCCAGCTGCAGTGGCTCACGCCTGTAATCCTAGCACTTTGGGAGGCTGAGGCAGCAGATCACTTGAGGTCAGGAGTTTGAGACTAGCCTGGCCAACATGATGAAACCCCGTCTCTACTAAAAATACAAAAATTAGCTGGGTGTGGTGGCGCGTGCCTGTAACCCAGCTCCTTAGGAGGGTAAGGCAGGAGAATCACTTGAACCCGGGAGGCGGAGTCTGCAGTGAGCTGAGATTGTGCCACTGCACTACAGCCTGGGTGACAGAGTGAGACTCCATCTCAAAAAACAAACAAAAAACAAAACAACAGAAAGAAAAGAATACCTACATTCACAGGGAACTTTAGAGGTTTAGGTGGAATGTCAGCATCCCCCCGGTCTCCTGGTCTGAATGACTCAGCTGAGGGCCTGGGAAGGATTTGCTGTCCGCCCAGTGCCCTAGGCCAACAGTGTGAGTGTGGCCTCTCCCTTGGAGAATGTTTCTGCACTGGCCAGGGAGTTCATCAGCATCAGCGCTTATTCCAGGGAGTGTCTGTGACAAGTGTCTGAATGGGAGATAACTGGCCAGTTGGTGGATTCATCTCCTCCTTCCTTCTGCTTTCTCTTTTCCTCTCCCTTGATGTCCCTTTGGCTGTTTTCCCCATCTCCAACCCTGCTTTTTGAATGGCAAAGGAAAGTGAAATTCAAACTGTTTCAAGATGAGAGACAGGAAGTTGTCACTATTGACAGACGACAACCTACGTATCCTTATAGGTCTTGATTACTCTTTCTCTATCTGCCTGCCTCTCCCACCTCTGGGCAGGGAATAAATAGGTAGGGGTGGGAGGTTGGCCTCCAACTGCCCAAATTTCTTGCTGTCACCTAAACTGTTACCCCTGGCTTAACAGGGACATGGTCATCCCTCTGGTGTATTTCAAAACACATTTTGATTTCTTTACAATTCAGCAAATGCCTTAGTTTCTTTTCCTGTTTCTGTCATATCAGTGTTAGGTTTAGGAAATAAGTAAAATTTGGACAGTTTTTGCCGCATCAGTGTTTTAGTAAAAAAAAAATATATATATATTGGTTGGATGCAGTGGCTTGCCCCTGTAATCCCAGCACTTTGGGAGGCTGAGTTGGGAGGACTGCTTGAGGCCAGGAGTTGAAGACTGGCCTGGGCAATATAGTGAGACTCCATCTCTATAAAATAAAATAAAATATTAGCCAATCATGGTGGTGTGCACCTGTAGTTCCAGCCACTCAGGAGGCTGAGGTGGGAGGATCACTTGAGCCCAGGAGCTCAAGGCTGTAGTGAGCTAGGATCAACCACTGCACTCCAGTCTGGTTGACAGAGTGAGACCCTGTCTCTGAAAAAACAAAAATAAAATAATATTGTCTTAAATCATATTAAGTATACATGTTGTATATATATTATACATATATGGATATATTTATGTGTACGTATATATTTTGATTGTTTGATTGTTTTACATTTGCAAAAGGTTTAGGGGCTGATCTCAGAGCTGTTTGCCAACAGAGGTAGATTAATATGGCACCGTTGTTCGCAGACAGGCATCATGGGGAGAACTGCATTTGCTTCATTGTAATGACCACAGTTAAGCAAAGCTTTTGATTTTCTTTTTCTAAAGCCTTTATGGAATGTTAGTCCTGCCAAGAAAGAGAAAGCACATTTAGTGAGTTTGTAATCAGGAGCTGATGGAATAGCCTTTAAAAAAGCAGACATTTTTAAAAAAAGAAATTCAGCTAATTTCATAAATGTGGGTTAACAGGGGCAGGGAAGTTAGGGGAGGATATAGGAAGGGTAAATTTCATCAGTAGGATGGTTTGGCATGCTTTCTCTGAATTTTTTTTCCTCTAATTTTTCTCTGAAAAATTAATAATGCTCCAAGGTGTTTTTCTTTTTTTTCTTCTTTTTCTGTGAAAAATTAAGGGAATTGTTCAAATAATCTCTCTTCACTCTTTAAAAACTCATGTCTGGCTGAGCTTGGTGACTTGCACCTGTAATCCCAGCATTCTGAGAGGCTGAGCCAAGAGAATTGCTTGAAGCCAGTAGTTTGAGACCAGGAGTTCAAGCCTGCAGTGAGCTGTGATTGTGCCACTGCACTCCAGTCTGGGCCAAAGAGTGAGACCCTGCCTCAACCCTCCCCACCCCTTCAAAAGACTTCATGTGTTTTGAATTTTAATTTTTCCAAATTTTTCTTTGAATTCATTTTTGGGGCTCTCATTGTTTCTTCATAGGACCCTTCCAAAGGCCTTCCTGCTATGCTCTGTATTATTGCCTACATTCTTTTGCCTCTAAGTCCATCCTTTCCATGAACTCCTTACCTTAACAGAGCATGGATGAGAGTCTAGCAACATCCTCAGAAACCTTGGTAGCTCCTCTCTGCCCATAGGGATAAATTCATCGAGGCCTCATATCCAATCCCAGCTCACCTTTCCAGCCGTATTTTTCTACACTCACTGTCTCCACCTTCCACATAATCTAGACAGCTGAAGCAGTTCTTGGTCCCAGAACACACTGTTGACTTTTCTCTTCTCTGCTCTTGGGTTGCAGGTGGCCTGTGAGCTGTCTGTAAGATCCAAGATCTGTCTATTTCGGGGTCTTTGGCCCTCTCAAACACTAGACCCTAAGAAAAGACTCTTTATTTTCTGCAACTGATGGAGAAGGAAATGGTATGCACTGCCCGTGCCCTCTATTCACCCACTGCTGGTCCTGAGGTGTGGGAATCTCTCAAGCTCTAGGCATCGCCACTGGGAGGGGATGTAGCTGGTGATATGTACAGTTTTAGTGACTTTTGACTATATGGATTCCTGTCAAGGGACCTTGTCAAGTATCTTTACCTAGAGAAAGTTAGAAGGGTTTAATAAGGCTCCAGGGTGTTTTGTTTTTTTTCTTTTCTTTCTTTCTTTCGTTTTTTTTTTTTTTTTTTTTTTTTTTGACACAGTTTTGCTCTTGTTGCCCAAGCGGGAATGCAAGGGCATGATCTCAGCTCACTGCAACCTCTGCCTCCCGGGTTCAAGGAATTCTCCTGCCTCAGCCTCCCGAGTAGCTGGGATTACAGGCATGCGCCACCATGCCTAGCTAATTTTTGTATTTTTAGTAGAAACAAGGTTTCATCATGTTGGCCTGGCTGGTCTCGAACTCCTGACTTCAGGTGATCCGCCCTCCTCAGCCTCCCAAAATGCTGGGATTATAGGCATGAGCCACCATGCCCAGCCCAGGGTGTTTTTCAGAGAAGATCTACCGGGTATTCCTAATCTAGTTCATACATGGGTTTGGTTCTCTTATCGGTGTCCTTCTGCTCCCAATTCATTCAAAACATTCATGATCTTTTCTCAATATCTTATCTCTTCAGTAGTTGTTATGTCAGTAAATGGTGCCTTCACTTCTTCCATTACATGCACCAGATGGCAGGAGTTATCTCTGATACCTCCTTCGTCCTCACCCCTAAATTCCCAAGTCTGTCGATTCTACATACCTATGTCTCCCAAATGTTCCCACTGTCTCTAAATATCCATGGCTACTGTCACCTCATACCTGGGCGACTGAAGTAGTTTCCCATCTAGTCAACATCCACATGTTCTCTTCCTCCTACCCGTTCTCCATATTGTAATGAGAATGGCTTTAAAAAAAAAAAAACCACACAATTCTGATCAAGGTACCCTTTGCTTAAAATACTCCAGTGATTCCCAATGCTTTGAAGATTTTAAGGCAAAATTCTTAAACTGAACTATAAAACTCTCCTTGTTCAGGCCTCTTCTCTTACCTCTCGTACCTCTGCAACCTCATCATGCATTAGGCATCCCTCCCTCTTAGCATTCAGCCTCATGAGTTTTCTTTTGGTCCCTTGGATGCCCATTTTCTCTTGCTGCCACAAGGCATTTGCACAAGCTATTCCATCTGCTTGGAATAGTATCCTTCTCTCACTTGCTTAATAAGCTTTCCCTTCACAACTCAATTTAGTCATGACTTCTTTTTTTTCCTTTTTTTTTTTTTTGAGATCAGAGTCACACTCTGTTGCCCAGACTGGAGTGCAGTGGCACAGTCTTGGCTCACTGCAACCTCCACCTCCTGGGCTCAAGTGATTCTCCTGCCTCAGCCTCCTAAGTAGCTAGGATTACAGGTATGTGCCACTATGCTTAGCTAATTTTTGTATTTTTTGTAGAGATGGGGTTTCACCACATTGTCCAGGCTGGCCTCAAACTCCTGGGAACAAGAGATCCACCCACCTTGGCCTCCAAAAGTGTTGGGATTACAGGCGTGAGCCACTGCACCAGGCCTTAGTCATCACTTCTTCCGGAGACCTTCTCTCATCTCTAAGTAAAATTGTGTTGTTTCTCCCTGAATAGTATGTTTTATCTCTCCAGAGCTTCGTGACAGCTTTTCATTTATTTCTGAAATGATTTGGCTGCTTTTCTTCCCTGTTGGACTGTAAGCTCCATTAAAGCAGGGACCATGTATAATTTTGCTTATGTCACCAACACTTAGCACAACACCTGGCACTTAATAGGTTCCTTTAACTATTTGTTGAAGGTCATGAGGAAGGGCATTTACTTTGTTCATGCTATTTTCATACTACAGCTTTTTTCCTCCTTCTACTTAACAGTTAGTCTAAGCATCCCTTTAGGTGACACTATGCTGTTTCTCACCAGCCAGAATTAATTACTCTGTGCTTCAGCTGGTCAATTCAGCTAACATTCTCTCAGTGTCTACTACATGCCAGGCAACACACTAGGCCTTGGAGACATAAAACTGGGAAAGACATTGTCCCTGATACAAAGTGGCCCATAGTTTACCTGAATGTGATGTATTTGAATGCCATACTAGGAATCTGAATAAAGTGATGGGAAAATACAGAAGCAGGACCATCCACTTGGCCTGAGGAAGCCACGAAACATTTCAGGGAACGTGATCCAGGGGCTGGACTTGAAGGTTGGCATGTGATTCCACCAGGCGTGGCAGATGGAGGAGAAGGGAACTGCTGAGGAGGAAGCAGCTGGCACAGAGGTGCAGAGGTGGAAGATGAGTGCATGCTTGGAAAGATGGTGGTCCAGTGTGGCTGGGATGGTTAGGTCCACCGGGAGGTAAGAGGAGACACTGGGTTGTGGAGAGGCCAGGAAGGTGGGACCTTATCCTGTCTGGCATGAGGAACCTCCACATGGCTTTAAGCATGGGCTTAACAGCATCAGATTTCATTTTTAAAATGATAACTCAGCATTTGTGTGGAGAGGGTGTGGCAGCTGGTGGTGGTGAGGATGGAGGCACAGAGAAAAGCAAGGCAGTGGTTGCAGCGACCTGGGCTATGAAGGAGCAGGGCCTGAAGCTTCACCGTGAAAGTGGGAATGGGGAGGGTGGGATGATTTGAGAGAAGGCTTCAAAGTCCAAGCGACAGACTTGATAATGAAGCCTGGGTGGGGAAGAATGTGGGGAGAGTGGAGACAGAACAGCTTGGGGTTTTTGGTCGGGTGAAGTGACAGATTGTGATGAACTGGGGCCATCACCAGGGCCTCTCTGGACCCTTTCAAATGGTCTCAGATGGCGTTAGTGGGTAGGAGATGGGCTGAAATAGAATAGAGAGAATTAACAGGTTAGGCCAGGCATGGTGGCTCATGCCTGTAATCCCAGCACTTTGGGAGGGCGAGGTGGGTGGATCTCCTGAGGTTAGGAGTTCGAGACCAGTCTGACCAACATGGTGGAACCCCGTTGCTACTAAAAATACAAAATTATCTGGGTGTGGTGGCGAGCGCCTGTAATCCCAGCTACTCAGGAGGCTGAGGCAGGAGAATTGCTTGAACCCGGGAGGCAGAGGTTGTGGTGAGCTGAGATCGTGCCATTGCACTCCAGCCTGGGCAACAAGAGCAAAACTCCATCTCAAAAAATTTAATGGGTTACAAGACAAAAACTTTTTGATTCATAATTTGGATAGAACTCGAGCAGAAATTTAAGTTGGTTCTCCATGAAGAAGGAAATCACTGGACTTGTTAATGGTATTAATAGAAAATTACAGAAGCATATGGAATCCTGTTAAGAAAGTAGATCCTGGTCCCTCAGTAGTAGTCATCCTGGTTGTGATGAGGGCATATTTATTTTATCTGCATATTAAGGCAGGTCCCAAAGGGCCTCTATTTTGCAGTTTTCCAATAATCTAGTTACTGTTTAGTCTCTAAAACATATTGGACACCATTTTGTGCATAACACTGAGTTGGGAGCTGTGAGGAAGATGATTAAATGAATCATGAAAATCTCATTTCTTCCAAAGGCTCTGGGAATTCAGACTTCCAAGTTTCCCTCCAAATAGCTTTAATTTATGCATTTGACCAAGTCCTCCTGTGACTCCAGAACCTCACCCAAGGACCTATTTCTGTCTGCCTGTACTGAATCTGGAGTATCTGAGCAGATGTGTTACCCCAGCCAGGTGGACATCTTAAGCGTGTGTGTACACAGCAGAGCAGATTAACTTTGGAACAATGAATGGCATTAAAAAGTCAAAACAGAACAATTTTCATGTAGGGTGGGTATAAACAACTGTATAATAAGGTGGTGTTTATAGGAAACAGTCCAAGGAGGTCTTGGGGAAAACTCTGAGATAATTGCATGATTTCCTCTCTTATTTCATACTCTACTATACTCACTGACCCAGCAGTGATGGACTGTCCTCAGAGTCGCCATTGTCTTATGGAACATTTCTGTTCTGCTGTCAGTGCTCACTGTGGGCACCAAGGCAGAGGAAAATTGGGGAAAGCACCGAAGAACACCTAGGAAAAGGGCCAGACCCAATTACCAAGGCTGAGCCAACAACTGTCTGGTCTGACCTTGGCCTATGTTAATGTCCTGGACAAGGCCCAGTGCTTTAAGGGTGCTTTGTTGGAGGTGATACAAGGACTAACTAAAACAGTAGCTGCTTTAAAATGTTGTATCCCCAGAGCCTACAAGACCTGGAAAATAGTAGGTGTTTAATAAGTGTTTGTAAGTTGTTCAAATGAATTAATGAAGAACAAATTGTTGAATGGATGAATCAGGTTCCAAGCCACAGATCTGGAGTAGGAACCAGGGGACTTAGGGGAGCTCATGAGGCAGGTGGTAAAGAAGGTGGGGACAGGCACCCAGATGTGGCTTGATGCTCCTGCTGTGCCAGGGCTCTGGCCCTCCTTGGTGCATGGAGAATTAGGTAACAGGCTAGTTACCTAATTATTTGATTCATAATTTGATTAGAACTTGCGCAGAAATTTAAGTTGGATCTCCGTGAAGAAGGAAATCACTGGACTTGTTAATGGTATTAATAGAAAACTACAGAAGCATATGGAATTCCTGTTAAGAAAGTAGATCCCGGCCCCTCAGCAGTAGTCACGCTGGTTGTGATGAGGGCATATTTATTTTATCTGCCTATTAAGGCAGGTCCCAAAGTGCCTGTATTTGGCATTATTCCAATTGCTGTTACCTAATGCCTAATAGACCCTGCTCACTGGGGGAAAAGTATTCTGAAGTTTACTGCCAGGCTCATGGGTTCAGCCAGGGCAGGGCTTCTCAGATGGCAGTGCACTGCAGCAGTTCTTAAGAACATGGATTCTGGAGCCTGGCTCCCAGCTTCCATTCTTGGCTCTGCCACTTACTACTTTGGGCAAGTTGCCTAATCTCTCTGTGCCTCAGTTTGCTCACCTGTAAAATTGGGATAATAACGGCATTTACCTTGTAGGGTTGTTGTGAGGATCAAATGGCATAACACATGTAAAGCTCTAAGGTAGGCATGATTGTTGTTTTTGTTATTTGTAATTGTTGTTATTACTGTGGGTGAGGAAAGAATGATCAGATGTTGTCTGTTTTTCAGTTTAGGTTTCTACAATGAAGGGTTGGTATTGAGCCATTGGCAATAAAGCCTTTTAGGAAATGCATTTTGTCAGTTACCTATGAAGGATGGATTGGCAGAGTGTGGTATTGTGGGGAGGTTTATATTCAGAGTCCATGGTTCTCTGAAGTCCAGGGTAAGCTGGCAGGACTTCCTGAATTCCTGAAATTGTAAGAAGAAGAGTGTGCAAAGGGGTGAGAATCCATAGTTCTAGTCAATCAGTGCTCAAAGGCCATTTGATGGGAAGACATCCATATGCCTGCAGGGTCTGGTAATAAGGAGACCTGAGTTTTAGGTTCACCATTTACTTGGAAGAGTTGTGGGCAATTTAGACTTCATTTTTTCCTCTTCGTAAAGTGAGCAGAATAATACATCTCTGTTTACCATATGGCATTATGATAGGATAAAAATAAAGAAGCTGGGTACAGTGGTGTACGCCTGTAGTCCCAGCTACTTGGGAAGCTGTGGTAGGAGGATGGCTTGAGCCTGGGAGTTTAAGGCCAGCCCTGGGCAACATAGCAAGAACCCATCTCAAAGCAGTTTGAGAAGATTAAGATATCCATAAATAGAATAAATTCTGTTGTTCAGTTGAATCATACTACTCACTTGCATTCTGCCTTTCTAAAAAAACAGAGTTGTCATCTATCCTGGGACACATGTGCCAAGGGCTCATCAGAGCCACAGAAGAGAATGGTTACTGTCTCTACTCGCCCCCTTATCCACTATCCTCCCCAGGCACCATGCTGATTTTCAACTGCAAGCCTTTGTGCTGTTTCCTGAAGTATTTGTTCTTTCTACTTCTGATCATCTAAACTCCACTCCTCCTTTCATGCCTAGCTTATGTCTCACCTCTTCCCTAAAGCTGTTTGATTATTCCAGCCACACAGACTTCTCTCTTTTCTGAAATCTGCAGATCAGCACTGACTTATTCTTCAGCTGGCTGAGATTTCTAACTCCTTTGTAAATGCCTTGGGTATAAGAGTCATGGTTAGTTAATATATGTACATCCAAAAGCACATGAAAGAGAAGAAATCTGTCTGTACAGTAGAAAAAGCAGAATGGAGAATGGCTCCTTCTCTCTGCCTTTTACCCTGTGTGTGTCCTTGGGTAAGTTATTTAAACTCTTTTGAACTTCAGTTTCCTCCACTGTAAAATGGTGATAATACCTACTTCAGGACTGCTGTGCAGCTTAAATGATATGAAGCTGTGAGCATGGTAACGAGCACATAGTAGGTATTCAGTTAATGTTGTTTTGACCCCCTTCTCTCCTGCAGGGGAAGCCTAGGGATGAGGGAGAGAGGTGGAAAGGAGATACTGTTAACCCCACCAAAACTCAACATTGAATTATCAGTGGCTTGCCTAATCTACAGAAGTGATGCCTTTTTTGTTTTTGAGACAGAGTCTCACTCTGTTGCCCAGGCTGGAGTGCAGTGGCATGATCTCAGCCCACTGCACCCTCTGCCTCCTGGGTTCAAGTGATTCTCCTGCCTCAGCCTCCCAAGTAGCTGGGACTATAGGCATACGCTACCACCTCCAGATAATTTGTATTTTTAGTAGAGACAGGGTTTCACCATGTTGGCCAGGCTGGTCTTGAACTCTTGACCTTAAGTGATCCACCCACCTTGGCCTCCCAAAGCTCTTAGGATTATAGGCATGAGCGACCACTCCTGGCCCACAAGTGATGACTTTTTAAACAGGAGTGAGAACTTCTCCTAAAGACTGACACAGAGCTAAAGGACAAAGGGGATATAAGAATCCTGACATTAGCTAGAGTCTGAGTTTCAATAGTAAGTTAGCCCAGATCTGTGGGTTTTTATAAAAGAACTCCATGTGGCTGGAATAATCAAATGTCTTGGCTCTTCTCTGAAGCCCAGGGTTCCTTGTAGGATGTGATATGTACTCCAGCGACCGAATTAAAGTGCCTTCAGAGGTTCTTAGTGCAGCCCGCTGCAAAGCCCAGGGAGAGAGGGGATGTCCCAGCGGCGAGCAAAAGCAGAATCCTTAGCACCCCCGACACATGGGGAACTGGAAGGTGGGGACCAGTGTGACTCATCACAGTTCTGAAGATTCTGCACCATTTAGAGACAGTGCAGATTTAGCAATTATTCTGAAAACTCTACCCTGCTAGAAGATTGGTAGGTTTATTTTTGTTTTTTAAATTGTGTTTCTGAGTAACCCCCTAGGACAGCCTGCTGGGCTGTTGGCTCCAGAGACCAGGCAACAATGACTTTAAAGTGATTAATGCTCTCCCCCTTCATTATTCAAGATAAAACTTTATCATCACAAGGAACTACTTAATCAAAATGACAGGAATCTTCTCAGTTATATGAAATTTATTGGAACGGTTCTTTTTTAATCTCAAGTCATAAAACCATTTTAAGCTGTAAATGTCTTAGCAACATTAATGAACGATTTATTGAAGGGAAAACAAATTGGATTATCAGCTCCCAGCCTGCTTTGGTAACCCAGGTACTTTACAGAAGCTTTTGCCTTTGTAAATAGACGTGCAAGCCTTGCAGAGAGGCAGAGCTCCTGAAAAGTTCTGTGATGTTGAAGTCTTGGAAAGTGAACCCAAGATTTTTATTCACCTTCAAGGCCATCTCATTTGTGCCTCAGTGATGATTTTCTGCCAAGTGGCTAAAATAGAATCAGATTGGAACATGAGCTTTCCTTACTGACCATCAGCTACAATACAATGCTAGGAGTTGAGTTTCCTTTCTTTGTGCTTCATAATCTATGACCCGCAGAGTGCTGCAGTTGCTTCGTCTCCAGCATTATTGATTGGCTTGAGGGTGGCTTTCTCCCCATTTGTATTCCTGGTGACAGCTCTAACATTTTGTGTCTATGGATAAACAGACTTGTGGAGAGCGAGGATTATACGCAGGGAAGCAGATGGCAGGAATACATTTTGAGAAAGCTGCTCGGGGCAATGGAATTTTCCAGGTAGATTCTTCAGGGACTCACACAACTTTCAGAGGGCTCTGGGAGAAAGCTTGCATCTTTGACAAATAATCAGTGCTTTGCTTGTTTAAAATGTAGGTAACTTACATGTCCGATTTGTGTCCTTCTGAGATGCTGTTCTTGAAAACCTCTGGCCTGTGCCTTGTGCCTGGCTGAGATGGTGGAAATACGGGAAATGGACTTGGAGATGGAAATTTGTGAACAGGTAGTTCACTGGCAAGTGCTCGTGGGATGGACAACTTTGAAGGAATTAGGCAAACAAGATTAAGCAAGGGGAAACTTGGACTGCTGGGCAGTTGTGGCAGAGGCATCACCTAGTTGGCCCCATGTTGCTCTTGAATTGAGACACCCTTCACAGTTGTCCTGCCTTGAGTCAAGGGAACTGGATGTTTATAACCTTCTCCCTCTTGACCAGTTATTGATGTGGGCTGCCTCCAGGAAGGGGCCATGTCAGTGGGTGAGGCAGCTCTCTTGGACTAAAAGCAATTCCTGGAGAGGGCTCAGCTGCCAGGAGAGCAAATGGGGCTACCCTTGGTTTGCCTGGTGATTATGTATTAATGGACCTCTTCATTCTCTTTGAGAAACCTTCCTTGGCTTTCTACCCTCACAGAATGATCCCTGCCCTCCTTTGAGTCTGACCTCTGTGTTCTTGTAGCTGTCTCTCTCTTTGCTGGTCTGTGAGGGCAGGGAGCAGGTCTCCTTCATCTCACATCCCCAGCCTTTAGTGCAGTGCCTGTGTTGAAGAGTTAAATGTCTTTATTCCCCCATTCAGGTGACTCTACCCCATCTTTGCCTGTTCCACTCCATCTCTCTGTCCTAAGATGTCAGCATCTTCTTGATGTCATTCCAACCCAAGGGCCTTTAAGGGGAGAGGAAGTTGGGAGATGGAACCTATGTCTTGGATCCAGTGGCTCCACTGCTGCCCAGAAAGAGGGGACCAAGGCTGGCTTCCTGGCCCACAGCAAGAACAGCCAAGTCCTGTGATAGTGGACCCCAAGCTGAATTTTCAGAGTGTGTCCATTTGCTCTTCTTCAGCTGTCAACTTGGCTCCCCACTTCATACCCTGCCTTTAGAGGCTTTGAAAGGGTTGGGGTCAGAGAGGCTACAGAGCTTCCCTAGACTCAGGAGCCTTCCAGATGGAGGGGAGGACATTCTTCTGCTGAGGCCTTTCTAGGATCATGGGGAAGATAGACATACACATTGGAAGGCAGAAGAGAAACTTCAGAAACATGAGTGAAGTGCAGAGTAATAAGACCTAAATTTACCCATATGGGTATCGGAGTTACAGTTCACCTAGCAATGGGGTTTCATAGCCTCCTGAAGGTTTCAATCCTAGCCCTGCTCAGTGCCCGCAGGGCATCAGACAGTACTCTCCTCTGAGGCCAGAGTGAAACATCTTGGTGTTCAGGGCTGGCTTAGACCCCTGCAGTGTGAGCTTCCCAAATCATTTATCCGTGGACCTCAGCCTCTTTCCCTAGAAATGGGGATATAGGCTCAGAGCTGCTCAGACCAGCCAGGGCTCTGCCTCCTCCTCTCCCTCTCTCCCTCTTCCCACCTCTTCCTCTCCGTGTATGGTTTGCTGGGCTGTGGCTCCACCCTGAGCGTATCCACTTCATTACTCTCCAGCTGCCTTCCACTTCTGCCTGGGGCTGACATATTACTAGAAATGGCCCTGAAATTGTTCTCTTCCCTGATAAAATATTCATCACTGGGATCTGTATTTTTATTGCGAACTTAAAGTGGACAGGCTACATTTCTGTTGTCATACATCATGGGCATGCAAAGCCTGCAGTGAGCAAGTGGAACCGGGGCTGCTGGGTTATGAACACTGCATGTGGAGGGGCAGGGAGGGGATGCATTTTAAGAAAGAGAGTAATAATACTGGTGATGATGATAAACCAGATAGGTTAATGATTTTAGCATGAAGGCGCACATTATTATAATTGTATAATGAAAGTTTTGTTCACTGCTGCATCCTCAGTGCCCCTTGTAATGTCTGTCATCGTGCTAGGGGTTCAAAAATATTTGTTGAGCTAATTACTTTCAGGAAAACTCTGACTCTCTCTTAATTCAGCTAGGGTTGTAACCTCAGTTTGCTGCTTTGTCCTGGCTTTTGAAGATGAACTTTGGTGGGATGCAGTACTCTGAGGACTAAGGGAGTTTTGCCCTTTGGTGCCGGTCAGAGCTCAGTGCGGGGTTTGTGCCTTGAAGGTTGAGATTTGGGTTTGGAGACAAAGGCACCTTTCTCTACCCAGAGACCAGGCCACCCTCCCTGTGTGTGATTTGTGGGTGTGAGTCCGTGGAGGTGCTGTGAAAATGTGCATGAGTGTGCAATGTGTGGGAATATACTAGCGAGGAGGCGGGGAGGTTTCAGCTTAAGCCCGTAAAAGTGCTAAGATCCTTTGAATGAGAAGGTGCCATCTCTAAACCAGGAAAGTGGGGTTTCCTTGACTTCCTCTCTTTTGTGATGGATTTATGTGGCACCATCTAGTCTTTCTCAAGGTGTGCCTTATGATTCACTGGAGATCTGAGGGTCAGGAGAGAGATGGAGGCACTGAAAGAGAGGGTGCCATCTAGCAATCTGCCCTCAAACCATTTGGCAAGGCTGGAATACACAAGGTTTGTGTTTGTTGAGTGGGTCCCCTGGAAGATGATTGGGCGTGAGCCATCCTGCTGGTGTTTTCTCTTCTTCCTACCTCTGTCTCCTGAAAGAAGGCTGCCCACCAGATAAAGGGGGTCCCAGAAGCAAGAGGCTGTATATTGGGCCTCCCGTGATAGAGGCCAGAGGAAGGAAAGAATATGTTGAATTTAAGTGGGATATTTCACACCCAGGGACTTGAAGGGGGATCCCCTCAAGGAACCAACAAAAGTTTTCCACAAAATCCTGGCATTTAGAAACATTTGCCACAAAGAGAAACTAACAACCAACCAATTTGAAGAAGCAGAAACAGCCTACAGAAAGAGGCTACCTCCTTGCCATAAGCACTCACTTCAGAAGACCCCTCTGCTGCCCGTAGTTCTACTCACCCTGACCCCTCGCTGTGACACCAGGGTGAAGCCCAGATCAGCAGGAAGAGAAAGCGTCAGCCTCCAGAACCGCTTCTCTGCAAGCTGAGAGAACAAGCAACAGATCTCGCCAGTGCTGGGGACAGGAAGAATTTTAAGTCGTGCATAAGACTGGAATTGTGAGGTGAACAAGACTGGGAAGTCCTGGAATTGGGCCCTAGTCCTGTTAAGGGAGTTGCTGCCCATCAGTGGGAGTCTGTGGAGAGTGGGCATGACATAG
Organism: Gorilla gorilla gorilla; assembly: GCF_029281585.2. Taxonomy (NCBI): domain Eukaryota; kingdom Metazoa; phylum Chordata; class Mammalia; order Primates; family Hominidae; genus Gorilla; species Gorilla gorilla. The sequence continues at coordinate 46,228,952 of NC_073224.2, read as the reverse complement.
AATAGTTGGGGGCAATTAGGAAATTGTGAGAAGAAGAGATTCTCTGGACTTATATTTTCAGAGAGGAGTTTGTGCTATTTCAAAGCAGCCAGCCTTTGACACACTGTCCCTCATAACTATTAGATAACAGGCTGGAACCTATTGGGTATTACCAACAAACCATTGAATTAATGGCTGAAGCCCATATATATTGGTTGACAGACATCCGGGACAGAAATGGTGCCCATCAAACCCTCTTAGAAGCCTAGTGGTAAATTCTGCACTGGTGGCCTCATTAGTATGCATGTGTTGGACTCCAGTCAGATCAGGGCTGGGAAGTGTTATTAAGCCCTGTGAGGAGAAGTGGGCCAGCTGAGCCTGATTAGTATTGATTGGAATTTCTTCCTACCAATACATTTGCTTATTAATGTCGATGTTTGGAGGCCCTGTTTTTGAAAGCATAGCCATGTTTGTTCTTTTCTCTTTCACATGTCCTTCCCCAATTTTTTTAAGACAATTTTCATTTGAAAAAGTATTTTGTGAGGAGCCAGAACATTAATGTACAGGGAGTTTAGTCTATATTGTCATTTCTTTTCTTTTTCTCCCCTTCTTGTGGTCTTTTTCTCGTTTAGTCTCCAGCAGCAAGGGACATGGAGGGCGTGTAAATTGCAGCCCTACCAGCCTCCTCCCATATTGTCTTATGTTGCCTGACCTCTGGAGAGAGTTTTCCCTCAAGTGGTATCTTTCCCCTGATTTTCTTAAAGATTCAAACAAACAGAACCTTCCATCATTTGAGTCCATTCTTGTGAAAAGGTCAGTTCTCCCAGGGCAAGGGCTATGTCTCTTCTGTTTATCACTACGTCCTCTAGCTGTGGTCAGTCCTCAGATATTTGTTAGGTGCATGAATATATGATATAAATGCACACATGTCCACCCTGGTTCCCACTGCTCCCTGCTGCTCACCTGAACCCCAGAGGGCTGCCCTCCCTGCTGATCTGCCAACCCGTACTGCCTCCTTTCCTCTCATCGCCTTTGGGCCTCCAAACATCCTTCCTCCTGCTGATACACAAATATACCATCCTTTGGGCCCAGAGTGGCCTCCAAGAGGGGAGCTGATATGACAGCTTCACTCTCTTGCCATGTTTGATTGATTGCAGTTTGGCAGATGTTGTTGATTAGCTCTTTGAGTTGGAGACTGGTACTGATGAGATCAAGATGATAGAATTTAACTTCATATAATTTGCCCAAGAATAACAACTCATGGACCACAGATTTCACCCCTAACCTAGCCAGCCACTCATGAATGGGTGTGATTTGTTCTGGTAAAGTAAGGATATAAGAGTCAGCATAATCCAATACCACTGGAAAAACAGCTCAAAGCCACTGACCCCCTGAAGGGCTAGATAGCAGTTTCCTCTTTTAAATGAAGGACAGTGTAGGATTGTGGCTATAGAAATAGGGGATGGGACCCAGATGTGAGGCTTCCTGCAGACAGTGCTGATTGTCACCCACACTCACAGCAGGGCTGAAGATCAGCCCTTCCCCCTGAATGAGCTGGAGGAGCATGGGGAGGACCCAGTGGCGCCAAAGGCTCACAGGTGAGAAAGTGACCCTAGGAGGGAGACAGAATGTGGCTGGGACCAACTTTGAGCAATGAATGAAATGCATTAAGGTATGAAATGCATATGTTATTAACCAACACTTGCTGAACTGCTGGATATGTGATAGAGAAAGAATGTCTTCATTGTGAGTGGAGGACCCATAATAAATGCCCCCATGAACCTCAAAGTGTCCTTGGAAGGCAGATGAGTCCAAGATAAGCCAATCCCCTCCACTGCTTTCCAACTCCTGAAACCCCTGGTTTAGAGAGTTGAAATTTTGGAAACTTCCCCAGCCTGACGATCAGAACTTAAGTTGCACTTGTACACGAATGTCTCCTGTTTGGGTGGTGAATCAGGCCAGTTACTTGTTGGCTACTGTATTAGTCTGTTTTCACACTGCTGATAAAACATGCCTGAGACTGGGAATAAAAAGAGGTGTAATCGGACTTACAGTTCCACATGGCTGGGGAGGCCTCAGAATCATGGCGGGTGGTGAAAGGCACTTCTTACATGGCGGCAGCAAGCAAAAATGAGGAAGAAGCAAAAGCGGAAACCCCTGATAAACTATCAGATCTCATGAGACTTATTCACTATCACGAGAACAGCAAAGGAAAGACCAGGCCCTGTGATTCAATTATTTCCCACTGGATCCCTCCCACAACATGTGGGAATTCTGGGAGATACAATTCAAGTTGAAATTTGGGTGGGAACACAGCCAAACCATATCACCTGTCAAGGAAGAAGTGGGCAAGGCACTTGGCTGGTTATGTGGGTGGCCAGGAGTATGTGGGTGGAGCAGGCCAGAAGACACTGTCCACATGGGTATTTGGGCTCATTTCCTAGAGGGTCAGAAGAGCATTCTTCCTACTTGGCCTTCAGTGGTATCCTGGAAAAGTGGCTACACTTTAAAAAGAACAGGATCCCTAGGGATTTTTCCTTCCACTTGAGCAGTGAGAATGATTCAACCTTGTATTTGAGGATAATGCTGAATTGTGAGTTCCTTGGTGGCAGAGAGTTTTTCGTTACTCAGGTTTGAATTTCCCATAACACCTAACACAGAGCCTTCTGCCAGAAGATACCCAGCAAATGGTGGGTGGATAAAAAGCCAAGTGAATAGAAAACGTGTTTCACAAAACCTAGTGGTCTCAGTGTCCCTCATAGTTCCAGAAGGAATCAGGATAGTGGGAGCTTTAAAATGAAGGCTGGTAACTCTTTTGCAAAGAAGTGCTGCAGTAGAGTTCTCCTACCTGGCTAAGGTAAGAGGGGCACCCTGTGCTTCTTTCTCTTGTTACTTTATTTAGAAAGAAAGGATGCAGTTGTCCCTAAGAACAGATGCTGGCCGCCTGCCAGGACTTGCCTTTGGGTCTTATCTGTTTGTGTTGGCTTGAGCAGTTTGTAATGATTGTAGAGGGAGCATAAGGGGGAAGGGATAGGGAAGAATAAATATGCTTTCCAGGGGCAGGAAATTGATGAGGTAACTTTTTTCTTGCTGCTTTCTGGTCCATTTTGAGGGGCTCCTGGTAGACAGAGCTTACAGGCTTTGGTGAAGTGAGGAAGAGAAACATTTTATTTCCAAATGGGTAAACAGTCTCTGCCATTTTCTTTGAACCTCCAAAATAGCTCTATAGGAAAAAGGCTGTTGAGCCATTCAGAATTTTGCCAGTTATTCTTGAGGCCAGGCATGCATGGGTTGGGGTCATGTGGCTGGGATGATGGGGCATCCTTGGGAAATGTGCAAAGAGAAATTAAAAAGGAAGGTGTGGGGCTGTCTTGGGTCACCTTAGTGCTAATGATGAGGTCCTGTCTGGAGTAGTGAGGAGACTGTGCTTCTGAAGTTTCTGTTTATTTCATAGTGATATCAATTAGTGACTCATGGAATTAGATGGTATCTAACTTGGTAGAATCCCCTTCAGTCAGTTCATTGTCAGTTGATAGAAATTTGCTGAGCGTTTGTTATGTGCTTGGCATTCCCATAGATATCACAGAGCATGAAGACTTATAAGGCAGAATCCGTATGCCTAGGAAGTTTCAGCCTAGTTCAGATTATAGTCAGGCTGTAGCCTCTTATTGTGCTTTATTGTATTTTTAAAATAGTAGTCTAAAAGTATTTACCTATTCATTTGCTTTTCTGTTTAAGTCTTCCCCTACTAGAATATTTCATGAGGGCAGGGACCTTCTCTGTACTCGTCATGATTTTAAATAAACAGTTTAATGGCCCACAGTAGGTACTCAGTAAATATCTGTTGAATAAATGGAGTGGATAAGTGCTACAGGAGAGGTTAGTTGGTAAAGGTTGATGTGAAGCAGGATATAGTAGCAAATCTAGTTTTAAATTCCATTCAGCATTTATTATTCAGCACCCCTTATAGATAGATCATAGCTCACTTTGCAGATTAGCGCTGATGATTGGAAGTGGTGGAGCTAGGATTTGCACACAGGATTGTCTGACTCCTAAACCTTCATCTTTCCACCATACAATGCTGCCATTCACAAAAATGGCCAGGTTTTCCCACCAAATGTCCTGGAGACCATAGGTCAGAGACAGAAATCCAGATCTGGTCTCTGTGTGCTCAGAACAGGATTTTATTGTGACAATATGCTGGCTGCTCTATGGATGAGTGACTTACACACAGATGTGGTGGTTCCTTCTTTTGACCATCCAGTCATTGATGTCACCCAGGAAAGTGTAGGTATTTTTTTGTGTGTGACATTATTGAAACAAAGTGTATCAGACTCTATTATCTGAGAAATTATGGCAATTCCTTCCCAAAGACATTTCTAATGAGGTTGAAAGCCTGCTCAGTCAGGTAATTTGGGAGCAGCTCTCTCTGGTAGTGCCAGGGGATTGGAGGCTTTCATCCACTGTAATCGTAGAAGGCCCTTTAAGCCCTGGGATCCTGTGTCTTTCTCCTGAGTTGGCTGCCTCTTAGCTCTGTCACTTGGTAAAGTTTTCCTGTGTGCTCCTTTCCCACGAACTCTTAGGATCACATGAAAACCCTCAGTACTGAGGCATTCAGTCCTCCAGTTTCTCTCTTGTACCCTTCTAAGGACTAGGCCTGACCTTTGAATTGGTATTTAGTTCCTAAAGATGGTCCTTTATTTCTTTGCTTATTATTTCTTAGAATTGTGAACAAAAACAAGGAAAAGAACACGGTGAGAATATGTGTGACTTCCTCAGAGTCAAAGGTTTTTTTTCCCCCACTTAAAAACAATGGGAATGTCCATACCTCACCTCTCTCATGCTTTGTTGGTTTTCCCCAAGTTGTTCTGAGACTTGCTTATAGTGGGAAGTTATTCCCTGAGGAGACCTCTGGCTTCTTGGGGGCTCACCCTGCCCAGGGCACTTACCTGTAAGTTAAAAAGAACCTTGTAAAGGGATGACAGCTATGACATCATTCAAGATAAACAGAAGAGGCTGGCCAAGGTGGCTCATACCTGTGGTCCCAGCACTTTGGGAGGCTGAGGCAGGAGAATTGCTTGAATCCAGCAGCTCAAGACCAGCCTGGGCAACATAGACCCCATCTCTACCAAAAAAAAAAAAAAAAAAAGCCAGGTGTGATGGCAGCACCTGTAGTCCCAGTTACTCAGAATGCTGAGGCAAGAGGATGGATCACTTGAGATCAGGAGTTTGAGGCTACAGTGAGCTATGATCATGCCACTGCACTGCAGCCTGGGTGACAAAGTGAGACCCTGTGTCTTAAAAAAAAAAAAAAAAACAGAGTAGAATGTGGTGGATCGTTTTTTTCCTCTTTCTTTTTGACTTTAAAGACATTTCAGATTAAGAAATGTCAAGTCCTGAGCTGCACTGACCATGGAGAGTGAAGGAAGCTAATGATCACTGAGGCCAGTATCTATGAGGTTCTTTGATACATCTTTTCTCAAAGAAAGAAGGGGAAGATGTGGTGAAAATGGTCATCTCCTTTCCAGGTTTAAAACAGAATCCTTTGCCCCGTTCCAGTTTCTAGCTGAGGTGTGGGGTAAGTCCCATGGAACTAGGTGATTTATTCACTGGCCTGTACCCTTGACTTTCATCATGGCCTTGAGGTGATCTTGGGCCACTTGTTTGGACAGAGGGAAGGCCCTTTGGTTTCATCATAAAGAGTCTGTAGGATTAAAAGTCTGAGAACTTTTGAAAATAAATCTATTCATAGTGTTTAAATATGAGCAGGGTACTTAACCATTCTGCACCTCATTTTGCATAAATGTTGTATAAATAAGTCTAAATGAAGAGGTTGGGCAAAGAGAGTTAGCACGGCATGGTGACAGGATGCCAGTTTCAGAGATAGATGTGAGTCTAAATCTGTTTCCTCATCTAGAAAATGGGGGTTTTCTACCTCATATCATAGGTTTACATGTGGCAAGTGCCCAGCCATCTGCCTGGTGCCTAGAAGGTGCTCAGTAAGTGTTCATTCTTACCCTTGTTTTACTGCTACTCTGTATGCTACTCACATTACCTTAAACTGCTGTCATTTTCTCTTTTTTCTGCATTTATTTTATTTCTAATTGACAAATAATAATTGTATATATTTATGGGGTACAATGTGATGTTTTGATATATGTACACATTGTGAAGTAATTGTCAAAGTAATTAACATATTTGTTGCCTCACGTACTTATCATTTTTTTGTGGTGAGAACATTTAAAATCAGTTCTTCTGGCTGTCACTCTCAATGTTTGTTTTGTCTGTCAGGCAGAGGATACACTCCCTGAAGGTGGGGACTGTGTCTCTGGCATCTTCATTTTCCTCAATGTGTCCAGCACAGTGCCTGACACTTGATAGTCACTTACTAACTCCTTGCAGTGCATAGTGGCTGCTCATAGTAGATGTTGAGTTAAATGAATGAATGAATATGATGGAGACTAACCAAATACAATGTAAACTTACACCCTGTTGTATCAACCACTACAGAGCACTGGTGTCATGGGCACTGATGAAACCTTAATTATGAGATTACAACTTATAGATATCATTCAATAAACCAGCTCAGTTTTAAGTAGCTGTTGAACACTTAGGAGATAGAGAGTTGACTGCTGTTTCAAGAGCACCCTTTAGTGTAAACAATATTAGCAGCACAAATCATACAAGCACTAATTAGAGAAGGTAATTGGAAAGGATATATATTTTTCTAATCTGCATCGTTGACGTTGGGGGCTTCCACTTAAACAACACATTAAGGAATATCACACTCATGAAAAAAAGAGTATTTACCAGAAAGTCTTTTCAATCCAATCACCAAGGGCCAAGGGGTGGGGGGTGGGTAAAGAATTTTGAATCTGCTGCAGATGTCCTGAGGCCGTTCATGATTTGGAGAGAGGAGCGGGGCTCCTTGCTTGCTCTATCCTTTTGCTTCTTTGAGATGTTTCTTTCTGCTGAGGTGCGTCTTTGTCATAGCTAACATCCAACATCTATTGAGTGCTTGCTGTATGCCAGGCATGTTTCGAGCTCTTTGTGTTCAGTGTCTTGGTTAAGCTTTATGATATTCCTGTGGTGGGTTTTTTTTCTTTTTTTTTTTTTTTTATTATACTTTAAGTTTTAGGGTACATGTGCACAACGTGCAGGTTAGTTACATATGTATACACGTGCCATGTTGGTGTGCTGCATCCAGTAACTCGTCATTTAGCATTAGGTATATCTCCAAATGCTATCCCTCCCCCCTCCCCCCACCCCACAACAGGCCCCAGTGTGTGATGTTCCCCTTCCTGTGTCCATGTGTTCTCATTGTTCAATTCCCACCTATGAGTGAGAACATGCGGTGTTTGGTTTTTTTGTCCTTGCGATAGTTTGCTGAAAATGATGGTTTCCAGCTTCATCCATGTCCCTACAAAGGTGGGTTTTAGTGCCTCCACTAAGGATCAGGAGCCTGAGGCTCAGAATGGATAAACTTGGCTCAGAGCCTCGCAACTAGTAAGTGAAGGTAGGATTAGAATCCAAGGGTGAATCCATGCCTTAACCACTATACTTTGAGGCCTCTCCTTGGTTTTAATGCTTCTGGGTCAAGTGATTCCGCCTGTGGCAAGTACCTAGAGGGAATACAGAAGGGTACTGGGCATGTGGGATATAGATTCTGGAACAGATGAGGTCTCAGCCCTGTGGGGTCCAAATATAGCTAAGAAAATGAATCAGCTGAGCAACTGTATAATTATCCAAAGTGTAAGAATTTAGAAATAGCAGAAAAGATCATGTTAGGGGCTGGGGATCATAATTTGGGTTTGGAAGATGGATGATGTTAATCTGAGATGGCTTCCAGAAGGAGCCTAAAGGTGAAATCAGAGTAGAGCGGGGTGGAAGGCAGTTTGTGGGATAGTGGGCGGAAAGCACGATGGGGAGGGTTCTTCAACACTGCGGTGGAGTGAAGTCCAGGGAGAGCCTCTTCAGATCCCCTTCACAAGGGCACTCTTGCACAGTGATTCCTGGAGGCTGATCATGGGAGAGCAGGGAGTTGGGAACCACTTCTTATCTATTCAGTGGTGCTCTCAGCAACTGTATGACAGATCCAACCCTCAGCATAGGTGTGAAGGAGAGAATTTGGTTTTGATACTTCTCTGATATTTTCCCCTCAGCCCATTGTTATTCTTTTCCATAACCTCATATTGGGTCTTCACCATGCCAAGTTACTTGGGCTGGCCTCCTCCAGGGTGTACCCCTCACTTCAGCTCTTTTCTCTTCCTCCTTGCCTTCCAATTCATTTGGAAGATATTTCTTGAGCATGTACTGTATGTTAGCATCAGTGTATTATTAGCCTCAGTGAGTGGTTGACTAGCTGGTTAATGTGATAGATGAACTCATACTACATTGTTTTTGTTTGTTTGTTTGTTTGTTTTGAGATGGAGTCTCATTCTGTCATCCAGGCTGGAGTGCAGTGGTGCAATCTCAGCTCACAGCAACCTCTGCCTCCTGGGTTCAAGTGATTCTCCTGCCTCAGCCTCCTGAGTAGCTGGGGTTACAGGAACGTACCACCACGCCCAGCTATTTTTTTTTTTTTGTGTGTATTTTTAGTAGAGATGGGGTTTCACCATGCTGGCCAGGCTGATTTGGAACTCCTGACCTCAGGTGATCCGCCCACCTCAGCCTCCCAAAGTGCTGGGATTACAGGCATGAGCCACCGCGCCTGGCTTCACTATATTGTTAATGTGCTGATGTGGTCTCTCAGTGTGAGCACGTAGAAGTTAAGAGACAGAACCATGAGTGGTTGCTGATACTTTTAGAACTAGGCAGAGAATAAGTAGCCTGAGAGGGAGCATGAGGAGCAGTGGCTCTAAAGATGAAAACAGAGAGCTCCATTGGAGCCACAGAAGCAAAAATGTGAACAAGGAAAGTCACGTGAAAGGATGCTCGTGATTAGATGAACAGAACAGTTTCCTAAAGTGGAATGTATGCCATCCTATTCTTATAAGAAGTATGTGTCTATGTGTATTTATAGAAAAATGTCATAGAGGACATACACAAAAAGGTCATTGGTAGTTCTGGATTTTAAAAAATACTTCTAAAGGTAAGGAGTACAGTAGTGGTAAGACATAAAGCAGAAATTATCTAAAGAGGAAAGTGGAGGGCACTGTCAATGCACAATGTAATAGATAGGACAAATAAGAGAGAGACACAGATGTAGCCATTGGCTGTGACAATATGGAGGTCTTTGATGACCTTGACAAAAGCTGATGGAATGGGGAGGGGAGGGGAGGGGCAGAAGTCAGACTGCAACAGGTTCAGGAAGAAATGGGATGGGGGGGCACTTAGAGAGTGTGTGTAGACTGCTCTTTCAAGGACCTTAAATACCTGCTTTAAAAAAAAGCCATTAGGATTGAGGCTGGAAGAAGTTGTGGATGAAAGAAAGACATTTATGAAATGGGAAAGACTGGAGTGCATCTTTAGGTTAAGGAAAGAACCAGTCAGATAAGTTGGATAGAGATACTGGGGATGGAGGTGGGAAGGGGAAGCATGGTTCCTCAGGAGGCAGAAGGAGATGGAGCTAACAAGCAGAGTTAGCCTTAGTCGTGGAAAGGACATCTCTTTTACTATGGGAGAAGGGACAAATCGTGAATGGACATGTGCTGATGGCCATAAAGACGATGTATATGGTTAAGGAAGAAGGAGAGGGTGCTCATATGATGGTCTTGACTTTCTCAGAAAAAAGTGGTAGACGCAAGCTCTGCTGTGAGTTAAGTCTGCCCTGAAACAAATGTCACCACAGGCATCCTCAGTATTAGGTTGGAGGTAAGCTCTTAGTCTGATCTGGCATGTTCCTGTACATCTCTGATGTGTAGCACAGTATCAGCATGTAGTAGATGCTTAGAAAATATTTGGTGATGATGCAAATAAATGGTTAGGAAAAGACTGTGGCATTCCTAGTCTGTTCTTCATTATTCCTGTCGCTCCATGAATTCTCCTTCTATTTCTGGCTCCATAATACCAGAGGAACACAAACAAGGAAATATCTAAAAAAACAGAAACGATGACAGTGAGAGAATTTGGAATCACAAAGAATGGACAAAGAAGCTGAGAATCTGTAGCAGGCAAAAGCAAGCTTTTGGAGAGAGCCGAAAGCCCTTGTCAGCTATTTTGCAGGCTGCCAGTTGGTGGGTTGGTACTTGCTCTGTGTTTCTTTGAAGAGGAGAGTCAGGACCAAGCAGTGAAAAGCACCAGGAAGCATGTTTTCTTCAACCTAAGTTGTCTAAAAGTAGAAAGACTGTTTGACAAGCTGAGATCTCCTGGCCGCTAAGAGTGTGGAGGTATAGGCTGGATGGCTCTTGGTGTGGGTGTAGCTCAGGGGTCTCTGGGCAAGATGGCCTCTTGGATCCCTTCTAGCTCTAGTGTCCTCTGTGCCAACTATAGGGGGTCATTCTTGGCCTCTGGACTTCGTGCTGTGCTGTCATCAGGAGTTTCTACCAGATTTGAGTAGAAATGCACTGAATTTTTTTTATCACCTCATAGTTAGTTGGATACTTTATCTAGATCTGCCATGCTTTGCTGCTACAATGATGATTTAGGTTCACAGACATGACCCTGAACACTTAAAGTTGCCAAAAATTATCAAACGAAATAGGGTGGAAAGCCCAGAACATGATGATTGACATTTACTAGGGGCTCAGTAGATATTAAAAAGCTAGAAAATATTAAACATTGTCTTTTTAGTGTTAAGCATATAGGTTATCTATATTCAATATTTGTAGTAATCACGGGGAAACAACTTCGTCTAGTGATGATATGGACAGGAGACAGGGAAATACTGGGCAGAAGAGGGTGGTTCCCCAGCAAAGGCCCCATCCTCAAGCCTGGATACCCATGACCCTAAATGAGAACAGGCATTCTTGTTTTTGTACCCAAAAGTTGCCTTTGCAACCATTGCACCCCTATCCTGTACCCATATAAACCCCAAACCCCAGGCTCCATAAGCAGATGAGGAGACAAGGAGATGAGACAGAGATGAGCTGATGAATGGCAGAACAGCATGGCAGAGAAGGGGAGAAGAGAAGGAATGTCTGAATGCTGAGAGGAGTTCAGCTGGTGATGATCAGAGGGGAGATCGGCCGCTAGATGGCCAGACTCCAGGGGAAGACCATCTTTCCACTCCATTCCCCTTCCAGCTCCCTATCCATCCCACTGAGAGCCACCTCCACCACTCAGTAAAACCCCTGCATTCATCCTTCAAGTCTGTGTGTGACCCAGTTCTTCAGGGATGCTGGACAAGAGCTCGGGATACAGAAAGCTGTCATACTGGCCCCCTGCCCTTGCAAAAAGGAAGAGGGTCCACTGAGCTGGTTAACACTTAAGCCATTCACAGATGGCAAGGCTAAAAGAGTGCACTGTAACACATGCCCATTTGGGCTTTGTGAGTCGCAGCCTCCCACCTCTTGATGCTTCTTTGGGGCTGGAGCCCAGGGATGCTTGCTCCAGCTCCTGCACATCTCTGTCTCTGTGCTCCGCCTCCAATAAGGGGTTAGAGCAATGGTGGCAACCAAACAGAGGATGCACATCCCTGTTGCACATCCTGCGAGGGGTGTCAGGGAACTCTACCATTTCATCAAGAAGAGTGCACATTTTGAAATCAGACAAACCCAAGTCTCAGTTTCTCCTCCACCATTAGCTGTGTAGCTTTCTTACTCTTAGACATTTCAGATCAAAGAGAACATGCATCACTGTAATTTTCACTGGTGGATGAAAAGTTCTGCTCTTTGATGCAACATGGGACAAACTGACCAGTTCCTCAGGTAGGGAAGTAAGTAACCTCTCTGAGCTTTATTTTCCTCATCTGGAAATTAAGGGAGGTGGAAATTTCCCAGAGTAGTTTCATAAATTGAGTAATACCTGTAAAATGTTCAGCGCAGTACCTGGTTCACAGTGAGAAGTCTTTATTTATCTCTTTTCTTTATTTATCAAAATATTTAACTCAATGGAAATCCTTTTCTGATTATCAGTATTGTCCCTAATACACTATTGTTTATATACTGTCAGTATAGTGATCATTTGTTTTACATTATTTCTCCATTCCTTTCCATCCCCTTTGCCTTTTTAGATCATCATGTACAATCCTATGAGGTGAGCTGGGCATAGATTACAAATTTATGTCCTAGATGGAGATGCTGTGGCCCAGCATAGGTCACAGCTGTTAGGGTTATAGAGATGGAGAGAGAGCCTTGCTTATACCCCGGGACCTGCTTGCTGAGCTAGCCTCATTCTTGGGGGACAACTAACATCCAGATTTTATAGCTGGGTGCCCTTGGTTCTCAGGTAACTTGTTAAGTGTGAAATTATGAAATATATATTTGATCTTCCTCCCAGTTTCCTGACATACAACTCCTAAAATCCTTAGAATCTCTAAAGTTATGTGTCTTTTTGAATGTTAAGGAGTTGACTGGTGGCTGGCAGCCCCTTAGTAGCTTCAGGATGAGGCTCATCACTAGAAAGACCAATGCCTGATGAGACAGATGGGACTTTCAGCCCCATCCCTCAACCTCAGGGAATGGGAGAGTGGCTGAAGGTTAAGCTGATCACCAATTATTTAATCAATCATTCCTACATAATGAAGTCTCCATAGAAGTCCAAAAGGACAGAGTAATGATGAACTTCCAGATAGCTAAACATGTGAAGGCTCTTGGAGGGTGGTACACCCGGGGAGGGCATGTAAGTTCTGAGCCCCTTCCACCATATTTCGCTTTATGCATCTCTTCATCTCTATCTTTTGTGATAATCTTTGTAATAACAATTTAGGGTAGATGTAAGTAAGTTTCCCTGAGTCCTATGAGCTGCTCTAGCAAATTAATCAAACCCAAGGAGGGAGGGTCGTGGGAGCCTCAATTTATGGCTGGTTATGTTACCGATGGAGGGTGTCCAGGTTGTTGGCATTTTGAACAAAGAATTGGGCAAAATGCACAAAGCAAGGAAAGAATGAAGCAACAAAAGCTGAGATTTATTGAAAATGAAAGTATCCTCTACGGGGTAGGAACAGACCCAAGCATAGGGGCTCAAGAGCCCCATTAAGAGAATTTTCTGGGGTTTAAATACCCTCTAGAGGTTTCCATTGGTTACTTGGCTTATGCTCTATGTAAATGAACAGGATCAAGTAAAGTTACAAAGTCATTTACTCAGTGTAGGCCCTGTGCAAATGGAGAGGCTATTTCCTGTCATAGCTGAAGTGTTTCCATTTGATTTAGTTCTAGGAAGTCAGCATGAATCAGCCTTATTTTCCTGACCTCCAGACCCTATGCTCCTGCCCCAGTTGGTCAAAAGCACAGGTAAAACAACTTGGGGCCTGTGATTGGCATCAGAAGTGGGACTCAGTTTTGTGGGGGACAAGTCCCCAACCTGTGTGATCTGACCCTATCTCCAGGTAGATAGTATCAGAATTAAAGTGAGTTAGAGGACACCTAGCTCATGTCACTCCAGAATTGCTTGCTTGCTTGGTATGTGGGAGAAAACCCCCATACATGAGGTGTCAGAAGTATAGCAGCAGAGGCCGGGCACGATGGCTCATGCCTGTAATCCCATCACTTTGGGAGGCCGAGGCGGGCAGATCACCTGAGGTCAGGAGTTTGAGACCAGCCTGGCCAACATGGCAAAACCCCATCTCTACTAAAAATACAAAAATTAGCCGGGTGCAGTGGCGGGCACCTGTAACCCCAGCGACTCAGGAGGCTGAGGCAAGAGAATCGCTTGAACCCAGGAGGCGGAGGTTGCAGTAAGCCGAGATTGTGCCACTGCACTCTAGCTCGGGTGACAGAGCCAGAGTCTGTCTCGAAAAAAAAAAAAAAAAAGCATATAGCAGCAGAATCTGAGTTTGTGTTTTCCACTCATTGAGAAAGGCTCATTTCATTTCTTTATAATGTACCTACAAGTCTTTTTGTAGTCTACCTTTTGGATTTTCCATTGTAATGTACAATTACATTTTTTAAATTTGTCAACTTTTAGGATTTTTTTCCTTGATTCAGGAAGGCAAGGATAATCATTTACCTCTGACACTGACTTTGCAAGAGCTTGTCAGTGATATTAGCGATACATTGGGATTGATGTCAGGTAGCCAGTAGAGACAAAATTCAAACCATCTCCTGCTTTGTATATCCACTTCTTTATCTCAGATGTGGCTTTCTCTATGAACCTGTCCCTGGGAGCCACCCCTCAGAATCAACCCCTTCATCCCCCAGCACATGCAAGTTGCCTGTAGCTCCAGGCTGCATTTATTTCATTCTGCTTCAATTTGTTTTTTTTTAACTGTACCTTTAGATGTTTAACATACCTCTAGACTGTCTGCCCCAGGCAAGCACAGATGTTTCAATCCCTCTTTATATTATTCCTATGCCTAGCCTGTAGTTGGTACTCAGCCTATTTTTTATAGGCACATTCCTTTCACAAACACAAATACACACAAAAATGATTGGGGAGCCAAGAGAGGCTTGGTTTGATTCCAGTGGACAGTCACTATACAGTTTATGTGATACCAGGTTATATAGGTGGAACCCTGAGCCACCATTAGAGTTTATGTGCTTTGTTCCTAGAAACTTGCACCCTGAAAGGGAGACATTTTACCTTAGCACTGTGAGAAGGGAGTAATGATCTCTAGCCCACATTCTGCTCTGGAATTACACCCCTAGGAAGTATTTGAGCTCATCCAGAGCCATGGGAGGGGGCTCGGTCCTTTGCCAAGTCCCATGCCCTGCCCAGACCATGATCCTGGGAGATGTCTTACTCCCAAGGGGACTTTGGATGAGGGTCCTCTAGAGAGCTGTGCAGCCCTGTGAGGCTCAGCAGAGACCCTGGTGCAAGCTTTAAGAGTGGTGTTGCGCATGACAATGTACAGTGTAGCCCCTGGGAACTAGGGACTCCTGGAGGGTGTGAGAGATGCTGGAAGGAACACGGAGGACTCTGCAGCTGTGCCAGAGGCAGCCATGTGCCCAGGGGCTGGTGCTGCTGAGGAAGACAGCGAGCCACAGACCCACCACCCAGGAGTGCGTGTGGAGTGGAGCAGAAGGATAGGCATCAGGCTAAAAAGACCTTTGCGCTGATGAAAGTTGGGGGTCACCCTTGGCATACATTCTAACATAGAGACTTTTCATTCTCCAAGCAGGCTCCTCACTGAGGAGCTATAATAGTGTGATTTGAAGTGACTGAGCTGCAGGAGAAGTCACTTAAGGCAGTGCTGTCAAGTCATAAGGTGACGCAGCAGGAAAGTGGTGCTAACTAGATGGGCTAGGAATGTTGGCCCCACAGGTGAACTCTGAAGAGTAGCTTGGTTGCCCTGATCAGTCCAGCCCATTCTTACCCCATAAGAGGGGTAAGTGTTAAAGCCCACAGCTTTACCTTAACCCCCGTGCTTTGCAGCATGGACAGTCAGCCTTCTCTCCTGGCCTTCTCATTTAGGTAAATAGGGAATGTTCTTGAAGGAGGCTCTCCCAATCTCCTGGCCTCGGCCATCGAATTGAAAAAGGGTCTGCTTCTTAACCTCTGAAAATAAACTGTCTGATCTGTGCTACCTAAGGCAAAGATGGCGAGCTCTGGATCAGCTACTTCTGCCCTTCACCTTGTCTTTGGGCATGAACCAGATACATAGCATCTCCTCCATGCCTTTCCCTTTCTTGTCAGGAAAGCTAATGATGTTGGAGACCCAGACCTGCTGATTTGGTTACTGGCCGTTAGATTCAAGTCAACACATGCAGCCTGGGTAAATGAGGCTCTACAGGCATGCGGGCGCTTGGAGGGCATCTCTTTGTTCTTTGGCTCCATGAAATGGCTTTGCTTGGCAGCTGCCCCTTGCCTGCAATTTCTCCTGTCATGGTCTTGGAAGGCAGGATCATGGTGTGGGTGGGAAGAGCTTGGAACAGCACATCTTTCATTTGGACCCAGCTGCTTCTCTGTATCCCCACACTCAGGACCTGGCTTCTCTCTGCAGCAACATTAGCTGCCTATACTGGGGAGTGACTAATAACTCATCTTCTCTGCCTGCCTTTCTCAGGGGTAAGGTAAAGTCAAGCTCAGTACTCTCCGAGCCATGAAACTTCTTTTCTCATCTTGACTCCACTTGAGAGGGAGCCTTCCAAGCAAGTGAAATGCCATCAGTACGGTGCACTTCTTTCCCCAACCCTTGGGAAGTGGCTGTTTCCTAGCCTGGATCACTATGTTAATATCCAGATCTACAGCTGACATCTTTGGATTTCTTATGACTTTATTGCATGAACAGAAGCATTTTTAATCTACAGAAGACTCTGCCTTGTGTGACACACATTTAATGTCATCCTTAGACTGCCTCTATCTGTAAAATGCCAGCTCTTAAAATATTAATCTCTAATGTGCACTCAAGAGTTTACTCAATTACCATGGGATTTTTCAAATAAGCATCATCATTCCCGCAGCCCTGACTGCATTAAGAGAAAAATGCTTACCGGCCCATTGTTTCCTGAGCATGGGATGATGGTCTTGCTTTGTTTCCGTAAATGTTACACTGGCACGGCTGTGTTGGCTACTGCAGATTTATTGTCATTCATGCCCAAGCTCAAGCATTATCAGTTTTCCCTTCCAGTGCCAAACTTTAAAAGGTGCCGTCTCTGATAGGGATCGTGAATCATAATTATGGTAAATGAGAGGCAGTTGAAACTGTTCTGTCAAAGCTGATTTGTCAGAGTGCGGATTTCAGTCCGGAGAGGGAGCAGCCTCCTCATTACCACCAGCAGTCATTCCACTTTGATTATTTTTTGAAAATCACATCAGTTTCAAAGACCTTTATTTTCCTTCCCCCTGAAGACAATCTTGAGTGTCAGTGTTTTGTGAGGGGTACCCATATAATACGTGCTGGCATTTTCTCCCACTTTTATCCCTTTCTGGGTATTGAAACCCACCTGTGGCCACCTTAGATGACCATTTTCATTTCCAGTGTGTATTTAAGAAAGCCCAGGATACAATAGAAATGTGCTACTAGGAAATAGTTTGTTACCTTGAGTCAAGATTCATCTCAGGCTTCCTACAAGTAACCTCCTTGGGCTGGGTTTTGTGGCTCATGCCTGTAATCCCAGTGACTTGGGAGGCCAAGGTGGGAGGATTGCTTGAGGCCAGGAGTTTGAAACCAGCCTGGGCAACATAGTGAGACCTGGTTTCTAAAATATAAAAAAAGAAATGTAGCCGGGCATGGTGGTGTGTACTCGCAGTCCCAGCTACTCAGAAGGCTGGGGTGGGAGGATCCCTTGAGCCCAAGAGTTTGAGGCTGTAGTGAGCCATGATTGCACCAGTACATTCCAGCTTGGGCAACAGAGTGAGACCCCCCCACTCAAACTCTCCCCTGTGCATTTTGCAGTTGCCTGTGCGTTTTAATTTTGGTTAAAAGACCAGAGTTAACTTCATGGCAGCAGAGGGGTAGGGAAAATGGGGAACTCAAAAGCATAAGCTAATATTTCAGGAGCTCTGTGTTCTGAAATCCAATTAGGGAAGACAGATCCCCTCTGCTTTGATAGAAACCAGTAGCAAACAGTACACTACTGTGATATTTTGTAACTCTTCAAGAGCATTTATGCTTATGTCCCAAATGTTCTGAGACCTTTATAGACCTTTCGAGAGGCCTCATTCCCTGGTTCTTTCCTAGCCCTTGAGCTGTTCCCAGTTGTAAATCAAAAACCAGGAAAGTGACTGCCACTGAAATCTGTGACCCTGACTCACTCATCCCTACATCTGCTCTGCCCTGCTTTGTGCTCTAAGGTGCTTTTCAAGGGTCCTGACCCCACGTTACTCTTTTTGTGACCCTTGAACACACTGGAATTGAAGTGATGTGCCTGGCTAAGGAAGAGGTATTGTCGGGAAGGTTAACCCAAGTAATCCAGCAAAGGCCAACTCTCGTTGGCCTCCTGGACCCCATCCCCTCGCAGATATCAGATACTGACAGGCCCAGCCATGGTTTTATTTGAGGCTTTTAAAGGTAAGGTCACATATGTTAAATATCACAACTTGAGTACTTTAATTTTAAAAACATGTAACCCTGGAGTTTTGCTTTGTGGTTAAATCTCCCTTTTCTTTCGGTAGTTCCAGCAGCTTTCTTGGAGAGGTTGGCATTGGCATGTGTCCCCCCATCAGTCCCCGCCAGCTGTCCCTTTTGCTCAGGGTATCTCCTGTTGGTATCTGTGATTTAGTCTGACTTTGTAAATATTCCCTCCAAACCCCACAGCACTTTAGAGGAGAACACAGTGGCAGCAGACATAAACAATGACACTTACTTATGAAGCCACAGTTTCTAGCTGGAGAATCGTCTTTTGTTTACAGGGAGTGACAGTCAAAAGAAGAGGCAAAAGAGATGAATCAGGGAAATGAGAGGGATGAAGGAAAGAGCAGGAGACAAAGGAAATTCGCCAGGATTTATTGAGCATCCTCGTGAATTTGGAGTCTAAATTAGACTCTGGTGGAGTAAGAAGGGAAATGTTATAATTCTGTGTTGCAGATATTGATGTAAGGTGAGGAATCCTGCATGCTGTCAGGCCTGGTGAGGTAGCTCGGAAGTACTAAAGAGCAGCTTATCAGCAAGTTGAAAGAGATCATCTAGATTGAGATGAATGCATGAATCTTAAAGAGGTAAAGAATCAAAGGGTGAGATTGGCTGGGGAAATTTTCCTGGAAGTGAATGTTAAACCCATTTTGAAAGATCAAATGTTGGAAAAGACTGGCCAGGAGCCTTCTGTGGTTGGGGGATGGGATGGCATGATTACAAGGCCCAGGTTTGGGCAGGAATGAAGTTAATGACTGGGGTGGAGAATCTATTTTGGAGACTGATAAGACGAAATTAGTGGCATAAGAGGCAGCTGGAGAATGACGTCGAAGAAGCCAAACTGATGGGTTTAATTTAGGCCATAACACAATGGGAATCCACTGCAAGTGGGACCCCCTGAAGGTAGGGACTTGCCCACCCTTATTAGACTAAATACTTCCTGACAACAAAGAACTTGCCTTTTCTTTTCCTTTATATTACCCTCGTCAGCTGTTGATTTTTGTTTTTGCTGACTGACCAACCGACCAGACTTTGTGTGTGCAGTACTGGGTTGCTTTGAAAACCTAGAATATACACCTATCAGGGCCAAGGGCCATGGGCCTGGCCTCTGAGGCCCTCTCCATGCTTTTGCTGCCACAAAAGCATTACACCACAAACCCAGATGAGGGATGAAATGCTTCGGGAACCAGCTAGGCATTTCTTTATTGCACTTGTCCTCAGAGCACTTTCTTCTAGAGACTCCAAGGCGTTGTACCAGCACAGTAACCTTTAAGTTGTACAAGTTTATTTTATAGTGAACATTTTCCTAACAGCCATGATAAATGAGTTTGAAGATTAGGACCGGCAGGAGTGGCACTGAATAGGATGTGAGTGAGAGGCAGGGATGGAAAGGAAACATCCAGGAGAAACCCATAGTTCACATGCTGATTAGAGGAGGTGTATGTCCAGGATGGTGGTAATTTTGATCCCTGGATTTGGGATCTGCTGATGGAGCAAAGGTTGGGAAATGCCTTAGGGGCAAGCGACAGTGGGCTCTTTCCCCTACCTCTTCTCCTCCTAACTCTGTGGTGGGAGAAATCATGCATCCCTTCATCATATGGACATCCTTATTTGCCCCTTTACTTCTGGCTTTTAGTACCCCCTACCCTGCCCCCACCTTTTCCTCTGGCCTAGGGAAGCTTATAAATGCTTTTAGCATCGTCTTGGGAGAAAGGTGGGAAGACAGGCAGGCAGCCAGAAAATCTTGGTTATTAAACTGAGGCTTCAAGGACCTTTTTATTAGCAATTAGACTCAGCTCTGCAGCACTAAAGAGTGTAAATTCCCACTCTGTCTCCTTTGCTCAAACCTCCAAAGAATCTGTTTTATGTGGTGTTTATTTATAACCCAGAATAGACCTGGGCCTGGGAGCCCTGGGGATGCTGAGGCTTCAATGTGCTCTCAAGCAGAAGAAGAGGGTTAGAAACCCCAGGGAGGGAAACAGTACATACCCCTTTCTGGTGTACACCTCCCCTGGGCCTTGGCGTGTCCCTGTTTGTGACTGAGAGCTAGTTTTGATGCATGACGTCTTAAAAAGTGCTTTTGGTGCTTTGCTTTGCTTGTTTGTTTGCAGTCTCTGGTGTGAAGATTGTAATACCACAAAGACACATGTGTCATCAGGACTTCGATCTTCCAGGACATCATTAGATCACTTAAACTGATAAAATGTGTAAACCTGTATAAGGACTTTCTTTAGACAGTTAGTTACTGCAGTAACTCATTATAAGAAAAGGATTTGGTCAGGTGACTTTTCTACTTGGCAGATAAAGGGGGAACCTGAGGGGAAGGGTGACAGTTATTTGATGGCAAAATGTTGGAGATAGACAGAAGTGTAGTAGGTACTGCCTTACCCTGACACACCCACATGCCCTCTGTAGGCTTCTCTGCAGCCAGTGTTAGGTGTGTGGAGAACAGCTGGCTGTCATCTGAATTAAGCATAATCAACAGGTATATGTGGGTGTTGAATCCATAGCTTTGACCCCTTAGCACTAAGTGACCTGGATCTGATGGTGACATTTTTAGGACTAATGGTTTTAAGTAAAGAACATCCCTGAGAAAGCAGTTCAGTGTTCTTGGTGTCTTCAAATGCTGATGAAAGATATAGGAATGCTACTCATTATGATAATGGCTTTTTAAAACCCCAGCTTTATTGGAGTGTAACTGATACACAAAAACTGCACATATTAATGTGTACAATTTGATGAGTTTGGACATTTGCGTGCACCCATGAAACCATCAACATAAAGTAATAAGCATATCCATCACCTCCAAAAGTTTCCCTGTACCCCTTTGGGGTGTGTGTGTGCGCGTGTTAAGAACACTTAACATAATGAGAACACATGGACACAGGAAGGGGAACATCACACACCGGGGACTGTTGTGGGGTGGGGGGAGGGGGGAGGGATAGCATTAGGAGATATACCTAATGCTAAATGACGAGTTAATGGGTGCAGCACACCAACATGGCATATGTTTACATATGTAACAAGCCTGCACGTTGTGCACATGTACCCTAAAACTTAAAGTATAATAATAATAACATTTAAAAAAAAAAGAAAAAAAGAACACTTAACGTGATTTTCCTTGAATGAAGTATGCTGCTGCTGGCCCATTATTAGTAAGTATAAACCTTTCATGTGTATGCAGTGTTAAAATCTCCAAAGCACTATCCATGGGCACAGCATATCTTTCCTTTTTTGTGTGTTTACTTTCTTTCATCAATGTTTTATGGTTTTCAATGTACAAATCTTTGGCCTTCTTGGCTAAATTTATTCCTAAGTATTTTATTCTTTGTCATTCTATTTTATTCTTTTTTTTGTTCTTTTAAAAAATGATATTTTTTCTTAATTTTCTTTTTGGATCATTTATTGTTTACAGGAAAGCAACTGATTTTTATGTTACTTTTGTATCCTCCAATTTTACTGAATTTGTTTAACGGGTTTTTTTTTGCAGTCTTTAGGGTTTTTTACTTATAAGACCATGTCGTCTGTAAACAGACATAATGTTATTTCTTCCTTTCCAATTCATATGCCTTTTATTTATTTTTCTTGTCTGATTACTCTGGCTAGTATTTCCAATACTATGTTGAAAAGATGTGGTGAGAGTGGGCATTCTTGCTTGTTTCTGATCTTAGCAAAAAGACTTTCAGTTTTTCAATGTCAAACATGTTAGCTGTGGCTTGTCATATATGGACTTTATTGTATTGAAATAAATTTATTCCGTACCTAGTGTGTTGGGAGTTTTTATCATAAAAGTTTAATTTTGCCAAATGCTTTTTCTCCATGTGTTAAGATGATAACCAAGGCTTTTGTCCTTCATTCTGTTAATGTGATGTATCATGCTAATTGATTTGTGTAAGTTGAGACATCCTTGCACCTTAGGGGTAGATCCCAGTTAAACATGATGAACGATTCTTTCAACGTACTGTTGAATTTGGTTTGCTAGTATTTTGTTGAGTATTCTTGCATCTATGTGCATCAGGGATATTGGCCTGTAGGATTTTTTTTTTTTTTTTTTTTGAGATGGAGTCTCACTCTGTCACCCAGGCTGGAGTACAGTAGTGCAATCTCAGCTCACTGCAACCTTGCCTCCTGAGTTCAAGCAATTCTCCTGTCTCAGTCTTACAAACAGTGGGATTACAGGCATGCACCACCACGCTGGGCTAATTTTTGTATTTTTAGTCGAGACAGGGTTTCACCATGTTGGCCAGGCTGGTCTTGAACTCCTGACCCCATGTGATCTGCCTGCCTCAGCCTCTCAAAGTTCTGGGATTACAGATGTGAGCCACTGTGCCCAGTTGGCCTGTAATTTTTTAATGATGTCTTTGTCTGGCTTTGGTATAGGGTAATCATGGCCTCATAAAATGAGTTTGGAAGTGTTCTTTTTCTTCAGTTCTTTTGACGAGTTGGAGAAGGATTGGTGTTACTTTTTCTTTAAATTTTTGGTAGAATCCACCAGTGAAGACATCAGGTCCTGGACTTTTCTTTGTTGTGAGGTTTTTAATTACTGATTCATTCTCTTTGTTATTAGTCTGTTTAGATTTTCCTGATTCATTCTTGGTAGGTTGTATGTTTCAAGATATATGTGAAAAGATGCTCAATATCACCAGTCATCATGGAAATGAAAATCAAAATCACAATGAGATATCACTTCATATGTGTTAGGATGGCTATTATTTTCTAGAAAAAAAAGATAACAGATGTTGGTGAGGATGTGGAAAAATAGAACTCTTGTACATTGTTGGTACAGCCACTATGGAAAACAGTATGGAGATTCCTTAAAAAAATAAAAAAGAGCTACTACTATGTGATTCAGTGATCACACTTCTGAGTATACAAAATAATTGAAATCAGTATCTAGAAGAGATATCTATACTTCCATATTCATTTCAGCATTATTCACAACAGCCAAGATACAGAAATAACCTAAATATCTATTGATATATGAATTGATAAAGAAAATGTGGTATATACATACAATGTAATATTATTCAGCCTCAAAAAAGAAGAAATTCCTGCCAGTTGCAACATCGTGAATGAACATGGAGAATATTCTATTCAGTGAGATAAGCCTGTAACAGAAGGACAAATACTGTATGATTCCAGTTATATACATAAGGCTATGAAGGCGAAATAAGCCCATAACAGAAAGAGAAATACTGTATGATTTCACTTATATGAGGGATCTAAAAATAGTCAAACTCCACATGTATGTAGATGTTTACTGTAGCACTATTCACAATAGCAAAGACATGGAATCAACCTAAAAGCCCATCAATGGCAGATTGGATAAAGAAAATGTGGTACATATCCACCATGGAATACTGCGCAGCCATGGAAAACAATGAGATCATGTCCTTTGCAAGAACATGGATGGAGCTGGAGGCCATTATCTTTAGCAGAAACAGAAAACCACACACTGCATGTTCTCACTTATAAGTGGGAGCTAAAAGATAAGGACACATGGACACACAGAGGGGAATGACAGACACCGGAGATGGAGGGTGGGAGGAGGGAGAGAATCAGGAAAAATAACTAATGGATACTAGGCTTAATACATAGGTGATGAAATTATCTGTATAACAAACCCCTGTGACATGAGTTTACCTATATAACAACCAGCACATGTACCCCTAAACTTAAAGGTTAAAAAATAGTCAAACTCATAGAAGCGAATAATAGAATGGTGGTTGCCAGGTGCTGGGGGTGAGAGGAAGGGGGTCTTGCTAATCAATGGGTATAAAATATTAGTTATGCAAGATGAAGAATTTCTAGAGATCCACTGGCTAGCATTGTGCCTATAGTTAACGATACTGTATTATATACTTAAACAATTGTTAGCAGTGTAGATTTCATACTGTGTTCTTGCCATGATTTAAAAAAAATCTCCAGAGTCTATATATTGTCTCATCTGATCTTCACAGCAACTCATACTCAAAGAAGGTTTTAGTGCTGCTAGTGCATACTAAGTATGTATACTTAAGCTGAGCAGGTTTACTTGACAAGTTCGAGGTTACAGAAGTTGGTGAGTGGCAGAGCAGGGCCAAGGTCACATCTTCTAGCTCTCAAGTACTGCGCTCTTTCTTGTCCCACACTTCGCCACTGTTGCTGCTTGGGCTGTTTTCTAGCGGCAAATGTGCTTGGACTGAGCCATTCAGACTCTCTCAGCCTCTCTTTCTGTGAGAAAGAGAGCTTTTGTGAAGCCAGAGTTTGGGTTTTGAACTATGAAGGTGTGGTTGAATCTTTCTCTAAGATGGAAGCTACAAGCTTCGGTTCATCAGCACAGTACTTCAACTCACTGAACTACCTACCAGCTTTATGGAGCGAAAAGAAAGATTATTTTTTTAAATGTTGGCATCTAATTACATTTACCTAGAAGTTGAAGTGTAGGCTAAATATAGCTTGAATTTAATTTCTATTTTATAAACCCTACAATGTTCTGTTGCCAAAGAGGGCATAGAATGTTTAATAGATAATTTTCAGAATTGCATATGAAGCTTATGTACAGCATCTTTTAGTAAAGGAGCTGAGAATTAGCCCAGCTCAAAATATTTTCCCTGCTTTGAAAATAGACTCCTCTTAGCCTTATGGAGGATGACAAAGCCTGCGGTTGCCCATTAACCAACTGCTGGTTATTACTTATTAAAATGCTGTTATTATCTCTACTGGACAGAAAGATATTAAAAGCAAATTATATTCCTTTTTGTGTACATCTTCCTTTGAAAACTTTTTTTTCTTTCTTTAAAAAAAAAGGGGGATACGTGTACAGAACGTGCAGGTTTGTTACATAGGTATACGTGTGCCATGGTGGTTTGCTGCACCTATTGACCTGTCCTCTAAGTTCCCTCCCCCCACCCCCCACCCCCCAGCAGACCCTGGTATGTGTTGTGCCCCTCTCTGTGTCCACGTGTCTCATTGTTCAATTCCCACTTATGAGTGAGAACATGCGGTGTTTGGTTTTCTGTTCCTGTGTTAGTTTGCTGAGGATGATGGTTTCCAGCTTCATCCATGTCCCTGCAAAGGGCATGATCTCATTCCTTTATATGTCTGCATAGTATTCCACACATTTTCTTCATCCAGTCTATCATTGATGGGCATTTGGGTTGGTTCCAAGTCTTTGCTATTGTGAATAGTGCTGCAAAAAACATATGTGTGCATGTGTCTTTATAGTAGAATGATTTATATTCCTTTGGTTACATACCCAGTAATGGAATTGCTGGGTCAAATGGTATTTCTGGTTCTAGATCCTCGAAGAATTGCCATACTGTCTTCCACAATGGTTGAACTAATTTACATTCCCACCAATAGTGTGAAAGCATTCCTCTTTCTCCACAGCCTCATCAGCATCTATTGTTTCCTGACTTTTTAATAATCACCATTCTGACTGGTGTGAGATGGTATCTCACTGTGGTTTTGATTTGCATTTCTCTGATGCTGAGTGATGTTGAGCTTTCTTTCATATGTTTATTGGTCACATAAATGTCTTCTTTTGAGAAGTGTCTGTTCATATCCTTTTCCCACTTTTTGATGGGATTATTTGTTTTTTTCTTATAAATACATTTAAGTTCCTTGTAAATTCTGGATATTAGACCTTTGTCAGATGGGTAGATTGTGAAAACTTTTTATAAGTAGATATGTAGCTTCCCTTCTGAGAACTACCTAGAAGATGGAGATTTGGCTGGAGGGTCATCACTGGCTATGAGAAAGAACACTAAAATGTGGGCCAAGGCCAAAGCTAGAGCCAGGGTTCGGTCAGGGGAGCTACTGCCCATGAGAGTTGGGCTCAAGACAGCACAGCCAGCTCTGTAGAGAAACCTGAGCAGGGGCTGGTCTCAGGGCCCAGATGGAGCCAAGGTGAGGTCACCTCACCACCAGTGTAACATGGACAAAAGTCTTGCCTTTCCTAGCCACTAAAGGCTCTGTTCTTTAAAGGACTAGTACTTTTACTTTGGGTGGTAAATCTCTTAGGGTTGGAGTAGTTCCAGAGGTATGGTGACACATACTTTTGACTTTAGTAGGGTAATTAGGATTACAAAGTGTGGAGAAACTTCAGCATCTTTCAATGGTCTGTATTCTTTAGGAATAGGTGTCTCCCAAAGTCTCCCAGTACCTGGTACATGACCTTATAATCAATCATCCTTTCATTTCTGTTGCTTATAATGGGTCCATGACAATGGTGACAATTTTTAACAAGTTTAAAAGCTATTCGAGGCTATCAGCAGTAAATGGAAATTATGTTACGTATATAAGTACTGTTGACTAGTAGCTGCGTAACATACACACGCATACACATACACACATCACATATCTAGTGCTGTCTGAATGAATCTTACAATTGAGTTAAAATGACACCCATAATAGACACATTTTGGTAAAAAGCTGTTCAATCAGTGGAATAGACAGTACACACAGTAGGTTCCTGGGTTAAATTGCAAGTTGGAAAATGCAAAAGAGACTTCCTGGAGTTGGAAAATCAACTGGATTTTGTAGACTGAGTAGGTGTTGGAAAATCAGGGAGGATGGAGCAGTGTCTTCTAGATGTGAAAATGGTATGACCAAAGGCACGGAGCTGTCAAATCCTCTTTTATTCAGGATTTTAGGATTTGTCACCAGAGCCAAGTGGGGAGAAGGGAAATAAGGGTGGAAAGTTAAGGTGGAGCTAGAGTAGGATGTCAGCAACTGCCTGCCCCAGGCCGGCCGAGGAATGGGTAAGTGATTACAGGAAACCAGCAAGCCCACCTCGGCTCAGTGCAGGAAACAGTAGTAAAAGCCACATCTGTCAGTGTCTAGTGCTTCATCTTCATACCTTGTTGGGGTCTGGGATTAGTCTGTCATAGAGTTAAGTGATAATGTAGCAAGCCAAGGAGCTATTGTATAGGTCCTTGGAAAAAAGAAGTGTTGCGATTTTAAGATTAATGCGTTTACCACATGGATTGTTACCACCCCTGTCTCCCACTGTAGGGCATATATTTGTGTTGTTTTTCATAGTAGGTATGAGGGAGCTAGATGTTTTCTTCTCCCTTTGTGTACCTCTACTCAGCATCACCCTAGCCACCAACTTTTTATGCCCCACTTCTGACACAGGCAGACGTCTGCAGGATGTCAGGGAGTTGAGATAGCAGGTGTTATCTCTGCTTGTGGGACAGAGGGCAACTACTTAGTCTGTTCAAAAGCGGAAGTTATACCTCCTGTCTTCTGACACTGAACAGTGGCTAACAGAGCTCACTGGCTCAAATCCCTTTGTAAATTGTAATCATTATTCTCTTGAGCAAGAATTCTTTCCTAGAAAGGACATTTTTCAGTTAATAAAACATCAGTGGATGTTTCTGTGGAGACTGCTTTGAAGATTTGGTTAAACAAGAAATATATCAGCGAAAGCACCCAGCCCTGGGGGTTCTGGAACCACAACATTCTAGGAGCAGATTTTGCCTCTCCTGTATAAAATAGGCCTAGTTATTTCCTTGGAGGGTTGTTTTAATGATTAGAAATAGTATGCATAAAGCACCTGGTGCATGGGCACTCGGTAAAGGGTAGAAGTCATCAATACTGTCTACTATTTATATAGATTCCTCCTCCCGAGTTGGGGGTTTGCTATGGTGCATTGATTCAGTGAGATGCTTTTAAATTAAGAAGGTGGCTGCAGCATTTTCTGTAAGCAGTGACCACATGAAGCCGGCCAGGCAGAGGCAGGCTTCGTGAAGACTCAACCTGACATAGTCACTGACGAGAAGCTATCTTTTTAGTTTTGCTTTGCTGAGAAGGTGGTGCTGATTTCTTTCTTCCATTGGGAAATCAATTTACTGTGCAGCAAATCTTAGTAAGCAGTTTCATACTATTGCTTTTCTAAAAAAAGAGACATGTTTCTGTTTTTATTAATCGTAGAACTGACAGAAGATGGTA
The DNA here is from genome assembly GCF_029281585.2 of Gorilla gorilla gorilla. NCBI lineage: Eukaryota > Metazoa > Chordata > Mammalia > Primates > Hominidae > Gorilla > Gorilla gorilla. Next base: position 46,200,988 of record NC_073224.2, on the reverse strand, counting down.
GAATTTGTAAAAGAAAATAACCTGTTTGCTCTCCTTTTTACCACACGTACTGTCTTCTATAAATTAGGAATAAAGAAGGGATTTTTATCTTCCAGTCTTGAAGCTATACCCTCTTCTGGTTTGAAACAAACAGCCTCATGTCCTTGGAGACCTGCCATATATGAATTTCTGGAATAAAAAGAATTTTCAGAGATTTTTGTCGGCTGTCATTTTGAAGGCAAAGTAACAGCCATGGTTCCAGGAGATGCCCAAAATAGCTGGGCATGTAATTTTGGGGCTAGATGCTTCCTGATCACAAGCTTGAAACATGTCCTCCTTGGAGTTGAATCTAAGATCAAGTACCATTGGTGTGGAGAATGAGAGGTTTGTGTGCTATGGTTTTCTGACATATACAGTGCAGCTAATTTTTTTTTTTTTTTTTTTTTTGTGATGGAGTCTCACTCTGTTGCCCAGGCTGGAGGGCAGTGGTGCTTACTGCAACCTCCGCCTCCCAGGTTCAAGCAATTCTCCAGGCTAAGCCTCCCGAGTAGCTGAGACTATAGGTGTGCACCACCACGCCTGGCTAATTTTTGTATTTTTAGTAGAGACAGGGTTCACCATGTTGGCCAGGCTGGTCTCGAACTCCTGACCTCAAGTGACCCCCCAGCCTCGGCCTCCCAAAGTGCTGGGATTACAGGCGTGAGCCACTGTCCCCAGCTGCAGCTCACTTTTATATAGTGAGATACAATTTAAAAAAAAAATCTCTTCTCTTGGGTGAAGAGAGCATTTGATAATCTGTTTTATAAAACAGCCATCTGTACAGTTTTCTTAAAGAGAAGTCGTTCTTCATCCTTTTGCAATAGGTTTGATTACCCTATTTTATTTTTACATACAACACTGGTTATGTAAAGTTAGGGGCAGCCTCGTGATGGGCCAGCGGTTACCTCTATGCAGGTAGGAGGCAGCGAATTGTGGCCCATTTTTTGCCTCTGCTGAGTATTCTACACCAATGACCAAGCAGCCTCTGGGGGGCAGCAGAACACCGGATAAGATTACTGTACCCTGGGCTGTCAGGCTTTTCTGACTTGTCATCCAACCCCTCGTTTGTGTCCTTGGCTTAGTGCCCAACCTTCTCTTTGCCTAGCAAAACTCATCCTCTTGGCCTTGACAGAATGAGAGCCTTCGCCCTTCAGCCTCCTTTGCCCCACTGTCTTCACTCACACCCTTCTCCCCTGCACTCTGGAACCTTTCTGGTCTACTTTGTACCATGTCACATAGCTTAATGATGGGAATTGTTTGCTATTGTTTCACAAGCAGGTTTGCCCATCCTTATAGCAAGAACAAAGTCATGTCTGTTTCCCATAATGCCAGGAATTCCCTGAAGGCCTAAAGACATGCTCAACAGCAGGTGGAATATCCGTTAATCTGTAGTGAGTGCTTGATGCCTATTTGCTAATTTGATTGTCAAGATGGTCCTGTTTTTGCACAAAGGAAAGTATTGGCTTTGCTTTACTTATTTCTGAAACTGCTACATTCTCACATGCCTTCCAGTTTAATTGTTCCTGATTGGGGTGAAATATAGAGGACTTTAAAAATTAGCCCAGGGTTGTAATGGAAGCAGTAAGTTGGCTGTACAGATGCAGATTTGCATCTTCGTCTTTCTCCTTCCCAGCTGTGTACCTTGGGCAAATTAATTTCTCAACCTCAGTTTCCTCACCCATTAAATGGGATTATCTAAGGTGATCAAATAATTTATTATCTAAACTGGAAACTGGAGCACATTTGAGAGTGGAGGATGTTAAAGAAAAACCAGAGATAGGTAGTAGTTGAAGCAGTAAAAAAAAATTATTTGGGAACTGTTGTAATAGGGGAAAAGAGACCTCAGTATGGAACTGGACTCTTTTTTTTTTTTTTTTTTTTTTTTTTTTTTTTGAGACGGAGTCTTGCTCTGTCACCCAGGCTGGAGTGCAGTGGCATGTTTTCAGCTCACTGCAACCTCCACCTCCTCCTCCCGGGTTCAAATGATTCTTCTGCCTCAGCCTTCCAAGTAGCTGGGACTACAGGCCCACACCACCATGACTGGCTGATTTTTGTATTTTTGGTCGAGACAGGGTTGTGCCATGTTAGCCAGGCTAGTCTCGAACTCCTGACCTCAGGTGATCCACCCGCCTCAGCCTCTCAAAATGCTGGGATTACAGGCAAGAGCCACTGCACCCAGCCAGAACTGGGCTTAATTCTGAATACAGCTTGGATAAGGGGGATATAGCCAAGGAGCAAGGTGGGGGTCATTGAGTGGAATATTAAGAGGAAACATTGGGAAATAGGGGGATTCTGGCTAAACAGACCTAACAGGATTCCTCCTGAAGGCAGCCAGGGTGATCAGACACCAAGAGTAGGTGATGAAGAATTTGGCCAGATGATGGAGCATGATCAGATACTGCAGGTGGGGGGTTTGTTCTAAACTGACTTAGCAGGATTCTTGCTACAATAAAGATGGACACCAAGGTTGAGGCCTAGAGAGCTTAGAGGAGCTTGACTAAAGTTTAGTCAAGGAGAGTCTTTGTCCAGTGGCACAGTTTTATCATATAGTCTTTTAAAAGATTTATTGCCTGATAAGTTGTTTTTATTTTTAGCCTGCCTACCTATACAGTTGTTCTATTAAGCAGGTATAGTGACTCATACCTGTAATCCTTGCACTTTGGGAGGCTGAGGCAGGAGGATCACTTGAGGCTAGGAGTTCGAGACCAGCCTAGGCAACTTTTATATCACCTCTACAAAAAAAGTTTTAAATTAGCTGGGTGTGGTGGTGCATGCCTATAGTCCCAGTTACCTGGGGGGGCTAAAGTGGGAGGATTATCTGAGTTCAGGAGTTTGAGGTTGTGGTAAGCTATGACTGCACCACTCTACTCCTGCCTGGGTAACATCTAGAGATGCTATCTCTAAAAATAAAATAGTCCTGTTGAAAACATTTTGAATAGAACAATTTCCTCTCAGAAAATTTTATTTCCTCCTCAAAAACGAGTTTGATCTCCTCCCCCAAATTAATATATAAACAGGACAAATGCTAAATTGTTTAAAATGCTGGGGCAGTAGGTATAAACTATACATATGGTGCTTTAAAGAATCAAACAAAGTGGTACATGTAAGTGTCTAGTACTTGGAACATACTGTGTATTCAGAAAAGGATTTTTTCATTTTCCCTCCTGGAGGAAGGTTGGACAAAGAAGCACTGATCAGCAATAAAGGCCTATGGGCTTTTTAAAAAGGCTATTGCAAGAAGGGTATGCTCCTAGCTTTCCAGGTCCTAACAGCTCAAGGTGTGAGTTTTGTCCAACTCAAGCAGGAAAATACTGATTGAAGAACATAGTACTGTCTCTACGTACTCAGGCAGCTGTCTCGGCAACGGAGAACATACCCAGGGGACAGCTATGCATTTTGTCTGGTACTTTGGCTGCCCTGTGAGCACAGAGCCCTTTTCTTTATTGTGAATTCACGACTGCTTCTGGGCAACCTGCCTAGAAAGCTGGGGAACCGTCTCTGGCACCCATCTGCTGCACCCAGCTCCTGCCTGTTTAGGAACGTGATCTTACCAATTGCATTTAAATAATGAGTTTACCATAAACTTGATAGTTTGAGCTATAAAATCCACACTTGCTGTATTAGTCCATTTTCATACTGCTATGAAGAAATACCCAAGATTGGGTAATTTATAAAGAAAAAACAGTTTAATGGATTCACAGTTCCACATGGCTGGGGAGGCCTCACAATCATGGCAGAAGGTGAAGGAGAAGCAAAGGCACATCTTACATGGCGCCAGGCCAGAGAGCATGTGCAGTGGAACTGCCCTTTATACAACCATCAGATCTTGTGTGAGACTTATTCGCTATCACAAGAACAGCATAGGAAAAACCCACCCCCATGATTCAATTACCTCACACTGGGTCCCTCCCATGACACGTGGGGATTATGGGAGCTACAATTCAAGATGAGATTTGGGTGGGGTCACAGCCAAACCATATCACCTGCCTTGAAGGTTGCTGGCCTCATGTAGCCAGAAGCTTAACTGCCATTCTGTGATTGGATTTCCAGGGTTGGGCCCATCCCTTTCAGAAACTCTAAATTCATGACTTCTTGCCCTGCCTCTTGTAAGTGCTATTTTGCTCTAGTAATGAGAGCTCTTGAGCCTGTGTGTTCATTTAACCTAACACCCTGCAGAGCTGAGGCTTGGGTTTTCGCCAACTCCTTGTGGGATGGAGAATCCAAGGAATCTGGCCTCCTGGAAGTGAGGAAGGATCTGCATATGTGAACAGCAGTATGTGACAGGAGAGTCAAGCTGGGGAGCAGATAGAGTTGCAGGGCAGCCGTCTGTATGACTCCTAACAGCCTCTTCTTTCTCTAGGTATGTGTACATTCCAGTGGGCGGGTCCCAGCATGGCCTGCTGGGGACACTGTTTTCCACGGCGATGACATTTGCATTTGTGAGCTACTGGCATGGCGGCTACGACTACCTCTGGTGCTGGGCAGCGCTCAACTGGCTGGGAGTCACTGTGGAGAATGGAGTCTGGAGGCTGGTGGAGACTCCCTGCATCCAGGACAGTCTGGTGAGCAGGATCCTTGCTCCTGTGTTAGGGGACAGTGGAACTAGGCAGATCAGGTTTATTAGGGATGGGGCCATCAGATTCCGTGCCCCCACTATGGGCCCTTTCTACTAGGTTGGTTCAAAGTCCATATGCCTAGAGGCAAGACAGCTGGAAAAGAAGCTTCTGTAGTGCATATATGTGTGTTTGTGCATGGGTGTGTGTGTGTATATATAACTATAAAAAATGTATTATGTAAAAATTAGAACATTTAAACAAGAAAATAACCTCTCAACAGAAACCATGTTAAGATCCATTCTTCTAAATTTTTTCCATGTGTATATACAAACAGACATATGTATATAACATTAAAACAAATGCTATTACAGAGAGATGATTGTATCGGGACCACCTTTTTAAGTCACTGAGTCCATACCTAACCACCCTTTTTAATGGCTACATAGAATTCCCTTATGTGGATATGCCATAATTTATTTTAGTCTCCTATTATTAGTAATCATATTATTCTAAAGATTTTTTGCAACTATCAACTGTATTAAGATTAATATCATAACCAGGATGAATTCTCATAAGTGAAATTTCCAGGTTCAAGGTTTTTCTCATCTTTAATGTTCATTATGTATATTGCTTATTAACTCTTAACTGCCCTGTAGACAAAAGTACACTAATTTGTATTTCTACCAATGGTGCATAAGAATGACCTTGCTAATACTGAGTATAACTGGAATTTTAAATCCTTGATAGGTGTTGTATATAGTAGTATAAAAAACAGCTAAGGTTTTTAAGAAGCAGTTCAACTTTACAGGAAAATGATTTGGAAAATCAATTAAGCATTTCTCTTTACACATATATTTTAAGTGATTTTAAACTATAGGCATAGCTTTTATCTTGCGAATGTGGTATATGATATATTACAATCTTGTAGGAAATCATCAGTTCTGAAGATGTAGCAATATTCCTCTAACCCCGAAAAAAGTAGCTAAAAAGAAATGTGCTGGCATCAGTGTTCATGGCAGGCAATCACACACAGAAAATTTGAAAAATGATTAATGTGGCTAAATTCCACCCAGTATGAATAACTAAAGCAAATGCACTTTAAAAAGCCCTGTCAAAACAGATACATTTACATATGTTTTTATAAAGATAGCCATAGTACAAGTGGACAGTTATTTCAATAAAAACTGAAATAAACCGAGTAGTCAAACAACACATTGGAGGGGATTTAAATATGCTCATGTATGTATAAAGATAAATATTTTTCCAGCCATCAGCAGGAAAGAAATGCCAGTGGATTCTAACAGAAAATGGTATTTCAGTGAAAGCCATGGCTATGTAACACACAGGAAAACCAAAAAGGATGGTATCATAAAGATTTTAATCTTCATCCTCAAATCTGAGCATTCTGCTCCAAAGCCTGAAAACACAGTTACCACCTTTGAAAGTCAGAAGGTTCTTTTCAGCCCAGTCTGTAGCCCTGCAACACATTTCTGTGCTCTTTCATGAAGCAACTAACATTAACCTTGAACTTAATGTTAAGCAGTGCTCTGTGGCCTTTGAGCCATAGCTTATGCTAGTAATAATTTTAGAAATCTAAAACATTAGAGTAACCCAACTCTGCCATGTAGCCTGTGACCTGTTCATTTTGGTTCAAAATAAATCAAGGCATCAAGCACACTTACTCACAGGATGAAGCTCTTGCCTGTCTACCTTGCTCCATCACACCTTGCTCCAGGACTCACTCATTCACCTCACTTGACCTTCCATCTACAATTCAGGTACCTTGGTACACAGTAATTTTTGATATGCATTTTTTTGGCAAAATATTTGTCTTATATGTTGCAAATATGATGTTTGGCTTGCATAGTTATTGAGCAAGAATATATGAAACCTATTTTTATCACCTACAAGCCTGGTAGGCAGTTACAGCTATTTAGACGATGCACTCCTTGAGTACATGGCCAGGTTCCCATTACTCTGTTTATCCCCATTGTCTGAGTGAGCCTCAGTGTTAAATCAGTGCACAATTAGTGCTTTCATATCAGGTCGATTCTTTAGTTCTTCCTCCACTTGCCCAGACACAGAGTCTTCCTCCAGTACCCTGTTTCTTATGTAGTTCCACACAACATCCAAATGCACACAATTTTTTGAGTAAACTATTTCCCCACTTAGGTTACCCTTCTTCCCTCTCTTTCCATGAATCAATTTCCTGTTCTTCTGTCAAAATCCAAATGAAGATTTACTGGCTTTGTGAGTTAATTCTGCATGCCCCTCACATCCTCAGTATTATTCAGAGTTCTCCAGAGAAACAGATCAATAGGATGTGTGTGTGTTTTGGTAGGGGGATAGGGATGATGGTAAAGAAATTTAGTATACAGAATTAGACCATGTGATTTTGTAGCCTGAGAAATTCAGACCCAGGAGAGCTGATGGTGTAAGTTCCAGTCCAAAAAAAAAAAAAAAAAAAAAAAAAAGGCAAGAGAAGACCGGTGTCCTAGCTCAAAGACAGTCAGGCTTGAAGACAGAAAAAAATATTGTGTTAGCTTTCTATTCTATTCAGAACTTCAGCAGATTGGATGAGGCCCACTCACATTGGGGAGGGAAATCTGCTTTATTCAGTCTACTGATTCAAATGTTAATCTCATCCAGAAACACCTTCACCAGAACACCCATGAATAATAAATACTTAAGTGAATATTTGGGCCCAGTCAGGTTTACAAATAAAATTAACCATCACACCCTTTCTTCATGGTGTATATCCTTCATCTGTTTTATTAAGATAGATTAGCAGATCTCTAAATAACAAAAATTATTTTTTCTTTGTCATATCTTCTTTACAAAAAATGTTTGTGGGTACATAGTAGGTGTTTGTATTTATGGGGTACATGAGATATTTTGATACAGGCATGCAATGTTTAATTATCACATGGGGGTAAATGGGGTATCCATCATCTCAAGCATCTATCCTTTCTTTGCGTTACAACCAATCCAATTATACTCTTCCAGTCAGTTTTAAATATATAATAATTGTTGACTGCAGTCACCTTGTTGTGCTACCAAATACTACATCTTATTCTATATAACTATATTTTTGTGCTCATTAACCATCCTTCCCCCCAGCTACCCTTCCAAGCCTCTGGTCATCATCCTTTTACTCTCTGTCTCCACAAGTTCAGTTGTTTTAATTTTTAACTCCCACAAACAAGTGAGAACAGGTGAAGTTTGTCTTTCTGTGTCTGGCTTATTTCCCTTAATTACTCCCAGTTCCATCCATGTTGTTGCAAAAGATAGGCCCTCATCCCTTTTTGAGGCTGAATAATACTCCATTGTGTATATGTACCACATTGTCTTTATTTGTCTTTTGATGGACACTCAGGTTGCTTCCAAATCTTGGCTATTGTGAATAGTACTACAGTAAACATGGGAGTGCAAATATCTCTTTAATTTACCGATTTCCTTTCTTTTGAGTATATCCCAAGCCATAGGACTGCTGAATCATATGATAATTCTGTTTTTAGTTTTTTGAGGAACCTGTGAACTGTTTTCCATACCGTGGTCTTGTACTAATTTACATTCCCACCAACAGTGTACAATGATGCCCTTTTCTCCACATCCTTACCAGCTTTTTAGATAAAAGCCATTTTAACTGGGGACAGATAATATCTTATTGTAGTTTTGATTTGAATTTTTCTGACTTTAGTGTTGAACACTTTTTCATATACCCGTTTGCCATTCATATATCATCTTTTTAGAAATGTCTATTCAGATCTTTGCCCATTTCTTAATCAGATTATTAGGTTTTTTTCCCTGTAGAGTTGTTTGAGCTCCTTATATATCCCGGTTATTAATCCCTTGTCAGATGGACAGTTGACAGATATTTTCTCCCATTCTGTGGGTTGTCTCTTCACTTTGTTGATTGTTTCCTTTACTGTGCAAAAAACTTTTAACTTGATGTGATCCCATTTGTCTATTTTTGCTTGGTTGCCTGTGCCTATGGGGTATTACTAAAGAATTATTTGCTAACTCCAGTGTCCTGGCAAGTTTCTCCTGTGTTTTCTTTTAGTAGTTTCATATTGTGAGACCTTAATTTAAGTCTGTAGTTCATTTTGATTTGATTTTTTTTAATATGGTGAGAGATAGGGGTCTAGTTTCATTCTTCTTTATATGGATATCCAGTTTTCCCAGCACCATTTTTTGAAGAGATTGTCCTTCCCCCAGCGTACGTTCTTGGCACTTTTGTTGAAAATGAGTTGACTGTTGATGTGTGGATTTGTTCCTGGGTTCTCTATTCTGTTCCACTGATCTATGTGTCTGTTTTTGCCCAATACTTCACTATTTTGGTTACTAGAGCTTTGTCGTATATTTTGAAGTTAAGTAATGTGATTCCTCCAGTTTTGTAATTTTTCCTCAGAATAGCTTTGGCTATTCTGTGTCTTTTGTGGTTCCATATAAGTTTTAGGATTTTTTTTTAAATTTCTGTGAAGAATGTCCTTAGTATTTTGATAGAGATTGCATTGAATCTGTAGATTACTTTAGGTAATATGGATGTTTTAACAATATTGATTATTTCAATCCATGAACATGGAATATCTTTCCATTTTTTGTGTCCTCTTTGATTTCTTTCGTCAGTGTTTTATAGTTTTCGTTGTGGAGATATTTCACTTCTTTGGTTAACTCCTAGGTATTTAATTTTATTCATAGCTATTATAATTGGGATTACTTTCTTGATTTCTTTCTCTTAGTCTGGCTAAAGGCTTGTCAATTATATGCATCTTTTCAAAAAACCAACTTTTCTTTTTTTTTTAATTATACTTTAAGTTCTAGGGTGCATATGCACAAGGTGCAGGTTTGTTACATATGTATACATGTGCCATGTTGGTGTGCTGCACCCATTAACTCGTCATTTACATTAGGTATATCTCCTAATGCTATCCCTCCCCCCTTCCCCCACCCCACGACAGACATGGGTGTGTGATGTTTCCCTTCCTGTATCCAAGTGTTCTCATTGTTCATTTCCCACCTATGAGTGAGAACATGCGGTGTTTGGAAAAAACCAACTTTTCATTTCATTGATTTTTGTATTTTCATTGTTTCAGTTTTATGTATTTCTTCTCTGATCTTTGTTTCCTTTGTTCTAATTTTGGGTTTGTTTTGCTCTTTTCTAATTCTTTAAGGTGCATCATTAGGTTATTTTTAGTTTTTCTACCTTTCTGATGTAGGTGCCTGTAGCTATAACTTTCCTCTTAGTACTTCTTTTGCTATATCCCATCAGTTTTGGCATGTTGTGTATCCATTATCATTTGTTTCAAGGAGTTTTTCAATTTTGTAAGTTCTTCATTGACCCTCTGTCATTCAGGAGCATATTGGTTAATTTCCCTGTGTTTGTATAGTTTCCAAAATTCCTCTTGTTATTGAATTCTGCTTTTATTCCATTGTTCAGAGAAGATAGTGGATATCATTTCATTTTTAAAAATGTTTTAAGACTTATTTTGTGGCCTAACATATGGTCTATCCTTGATAATGATCCATACGTGGAGGAGAAGAATGTGTATTCTGCAGCCATTGGATGAAATGTTCTGTAAATGTCGATTAGGTCCATTTGACCTGTGCTGCAGGTTAAAGCTGATGTTTCTTTGTTGATTTTCTGTTTGGATGATCTAATTCTGAAAGTGGGGTGTGTAATTTCTTCAGCTGTTATTGGGGTATCTCTCTTTAGCTCTAATAATATTTGCTTTATACATCTGGGTGCTCCAATATTGGTTGCATATGTTATTTACAACTGTTATATCTTCTTGCTGAATTGATCCCTTTATCATTATATAATGATGATATGTATCTTTGTCTCTTTTTATAGTTTTTGTCTTGAAATCTATTTTGTCTGATTTAAGTATAGCTGCTGATGTTCTTTTTTGGTTTCCATTGGCATGGAATATCTTTTTCCATTTCTTTACTTTCAGTCTATGTGTCTTTATAGGTTAAGTGTGTTTCTTGTAGCCAACGGATCATGGGGTCCTGTTTTTTAATCTATTCAGCCACTCTGTCTTTTGATTGGAGAGTTTAGTCTATTTACATTCAATGTTATTATTTATACATAAGGACTCCCTCTTGCCAGTTTACTATTTGTTTTCTGTTTTATAGTCTTCTCCTTCTTTCCTTCCTTTCTGTCTTTTAGTGAAAGTGATTTTCTCTGGTGGTGTGTTTTAATTTGTTGCTTTTTGTGTATCTGCAGTGTGTTTTTTGATTTGAAATTACCACAAGGCTTGCAAATAATCTTATCACCCATTATTTTAAACTGACATCTTAACACTAATTGCATAAACAAATTAATAAGCAAAGAGAAAACTAATAAAAACTCTACACTTTAACTTTGTTTGCACTGCTTTTAACTTTTTGTTGTTTTTGTTTATGTCTCATTGTACTATCTATGTCTTTAAAAGTTGTTGTTGTTATTTGTTTGTGTTTTAGTCTTTCTACTCAATATATGAGTAGTTTGTAGGCCACAATTACATTGTTATAGTATTCTGTATTTTCCTGTGTACTTGATATTGCCAATGAGTTCTGCACCTTCAGATGATTTCTTACTCCTTATTAACATCCTTTTCTTTCAGATTGAAGAACTGCCCTTGGCATTTCTTGTTCTGGTGTTGATGAAATTCCTCAGCTTGTTTGTCTGGGCAAGTCTTTATTTCTCCTTCATGTTTGAAGGACATTTTTGCTGAATATACTATTTTAGGATAAAAGTTTTTTTCCTTCAGCACTTTATGTCTTGCTACCCTCCCCTGAACTGTAAGGTTTCCATTGAAAAATCTTCTGCCAGATGTGTTGGAGCTCCAGTGTATGTTATTTGTTTCTTTGCTCTCGTTGCTTTTCAGATTCTTTTTTTTAAATTAATTTATTTAAGTTGGTACATGTGCACAACGTGCAGGTTTTTTACATATGTATACATGTGCCATGTTGGTGTGCTGCATGCATTAACTCATCACTTAGCATTAGGTATATCTCCTAATGCTATTCCTCCCCACTCCCCCGACCCCACAACAGGCCCCAGTGTGTGATGTTCCCCTTCCTGTGTCCAAGTGTTCTCATTGTTCAATTCCCACCTATGAGTGAGAACATGCGGTGTTTGGTTTTTTGTCGTTGTGATGGTTTGCTGAGAATGATGGTTTCCAGCTTCATCCATGTCCCTACAAAGGACATGAACTCTTCATTTTTTATGGCTGCATAGTATTCCATGGTGTATATGTGCCACATTTTCCTAATCCAGTCTATCATTGTTGGACATTTGGGTTGGTTCCAAGTTTTTGCTATTGTGAATAGTGCCGCAATAAACATACATGTGCATGTGTCTTTATAGCAGCATGACTTATAATCCTTTGGGTATATACCCAGTAATGGGATGGCTGGGTCAAATGGTTTTTCTAGTTCCGGATCCCTGAGGAATCGCCACACTGACTTCCACAATGGTTGAACTAGTTTACAGTCCCACCATCAGTGTAAAAGTGTTCCTATTTCTCCACATCCTGTCCAGCACCTGTTGTTTCCTGACTTTTTAATGATTGCCATTCTAACTGGTGTGAGATGGTATCTCATTGTGGTTTTGATTTGCATTTCTCTGATGGCCAGTGATGATGAGCATTTTTTCATGTGTCTTTTGGCTGCATAAATGTCTTCTTTTGAGAAGTGTCTGTTCATATCCTTCGCCCACTTTTTGATGGGGTTGTTTGTTTTTGTCTTGTAAATTTGTTTGAGTTCATTGTAGATTCTGGATACTAGCCCTTTGTCAGATGAGTAGATTGCAAAAATTTTCTCCCATTCTGTAGGTTGCCTGTTCACTCTGATGGTAGTTTCTTTTGCTGTGCAGAAGCTCTTTAGTTTAATTAGATCCCATTTGTCAATTTTGGCTTTCGTTGCCATTGCTTTTGGTGTTTTAGACATGAAGTCCTTGCCCATGCCTATGTCCTGAATGGTATTGCCTAGGTTTTTCTTCTAGGGTTTTTATGGTTTTAGGTCTAACATTTAAGTCTTTAATCCATCTTGAATTAATGTTTGTATAAGGTGTAAGGAAGGGATCCAGTTTCAGCTTTCTACATATGGCTAGCCAGTTTTCCCAGCACCATTTATTAAATAGGGAATCGTTTCCCCATTTCTTGTTCAGATTCTTTATTAATACTTGACTTTGGGAGTTTGGTTATCTTGAGGTAGTCTTATTTGGGTTAAATCTATTTGATGTTCAGTAACCTTCCTGTACTTGAATACTGATATCATTCTCTAGTTTGGGGAAGTTCTCTGATATCATCTCTTTGGAAAAATGTTCTACCCCTGTCTTTTCCTTTCTTTACCTCCCTTTTAAGGCCAGTAACTCTTAGATTTGCCTTTTCGAGGCTATTTTCTAGATCTTATAGGCATGCTTCATTCTCTTATATTCTATCTCCTCTGACTGTATTTTCATATAGCTCATCTTCAAGTGTGCTAATTCTTTCTTCTGCTTGATCAATTCTGCTAAGAGACTCTGAGGCATTCTTCAGTATGTCAGTTGCATTTTTCATCTTCAGAATTCCTGCTTGATTCTTTTTAATTATTTCAGTGTCTGTTAAATTTATCTGATAGGAGTTTGAATTCCTTCTCTGTTTTGTCTTGAACTTCATTTAGTTTCCTCAAAGTAGCTATTTTGAATTCTCTGCCTGAAAGGTCGCATATCTTTGTGTCTCAGTGATTTACTCCTCGTGCCTTCTTTAGTTCGTTCAGTGAGGTCATATTTTCATGGATGGTTGTCATGCTTGTGGATGGTGCATTGGTATTTGGCCACTGAAGAGTTAGGTATTTATTGTAGTCTTCACAGTTTGGGCTTCTTTGTGCCTATCCTTCTTGGGAAGGCTTTCCAGGTATTTGAAGGGACTTGGGCATTGTGATCTAAGTTTTTGGTTGCTCTAACTGTATTTGCATTACGGGGCACCCCATGTCCAGTAATACTGTGGGTCTTGCAGAGTCATAGAAGTACTACCTTGGTTATCTTAGAGAAGATCCAGAAGAATTATCTGGATTGTCAGGTAAAGACTCTTGTTCTCTTCCCTTACTTTCTCCCAGACAAATGGAGTCTGTGTGCTAAACTGCCTAGAGCTGGAGGTGGAGTGACACAAAAACTCCTGTGGGCCACCACTACTGGGACTGCACTGGGTCAGACCTGAAGCCAGCACAGTACTGGGTCTTGCCCATGACCTACAATAACTACTGCCTGGCTACCATCTATGTTTGCTCAAGGCCCTAGCGTTCTATAATCAGCAGGTGGCAAAGGCAGCCAGACTTGTATCCTTCCCTTCAGGGTTATGGGTTCCTCCTGGTCCTGGGTGGGTCCTAAGATGCCATCCAGGAGCCAGGTCCTGGAGTTGGAAACCTTAGGAATCTACATGATACATTATTCTACTACAGCTGAGCTGGCACCCAGGCTGCAGTACAAAGTCCCTGCCACTCTTCCTTCTCCTTTCCACAAGCAGAGGAGTCTTTTCCCTTGGCTACCACCACCCCAGGCTTGTGGCAAGTACTACTTGGCTATTGCCAGTGTTCATTCAGGGTCCAAGGGCTCTTCATTCAGCTTGTGATGAATGCTGCCAAGCCTGGGTCCTTCCTTTCGGGACAGTAGGCTCCCTTCTGGTCCACGACAGGTACAGAAATGTCTGAGCCAAAACCTGGAACTGGGGACCCCAAGAGCCTACTCGGTGCTCTACTCCACTGTGGGTGAGCTGATACCTTGGCTGCAAAACAAAGTCCTCTTTCCTCTTCCCTCTTCTTTTTTCAAGCAGAAGGAGTTCCCCATAGCTACCACAACAGGGAATGTGCTATGTCATGCCTGAAGCCAGCAAGTCTCTGAGTCATACCAAAAGCCCACAGCAAGCACTGCCTGGCTACCACTGTTGATTATTCAGGGCCTAAGGGCTCTTTTGTCAACAGGTGATTTATTTTGTCAGGACTGCATCCTTCCCTTCAAAGCAGTGGGTTCCCTTTTGGCCCAGGGTGTGTCTAGAAATGTTGTCTGGGAGGTAGGGGTTGGGATGGGGGCCTCAAAACTCTGCCTGGCCCCCTATCTTACTGTGGCTGAGCACGTATCCAAATTGCAAGACAAAGTTGTCTTTACTCTTCTGTCTCCTCTTCTCAAGCAGAAGTTTGGAAGGAATCTGTCTTGGAGCTGTGAGCTATGCTGCCTGGGGTTGGGGGAGGGGTGATGCAAGCACTCCCTTGGATGCTCTGGCTGGTGACTCACTAGGTCACGTGTCCCCGAAATCAACTGGCTTGAAGTTGAGCGAAGTATGGGGACTTGCTCAGGAATCAGTCCTTGTTGCCTAGACTGCCTTTCAAGTTTATTTATGACCTTAGAGCCCCTTAGCCCTTGGGGACAAGTGTTGCTGGAATCTAAGTTCTGACCACTGGGATGGATGCTTCCCCTCTGACTAGGGCTGTTCTAAGTGTCCCCTCCACGAGCACTGGGCTGAGTTCTGCCCAGCTTTCTGCTGTGACAGGGCAGCCCTGAGTTCCAGTGCCAAGTCCCACAGTCACTGTGATCTTTCTCCCCCAAGTGTACAAGTTGTCACTCCATGTGGCTGCTGTTGGAGGATGGAGGAGAGGTGGCATTGCAATTTAAGACTGTCTTTCCTACCCTCTGCAGAGCCACTTTCAGTGATACAAAGTTAAAACCAGGTACTGTGATTGCTCATCCAATTTTTGGTTCTTATAAAGGTGGGTTTTTATGTGTAGCTAGTTATTTAATTGGGTGTTTCTGCAGGGAGAATGATTGGTGAAGGCTTCTATTTGGCCATCTTGCTTCACCTCCCACTTCTTTCATATCTCCATCTTCAACCCCAAGGCCTTATTTGGGGATCAAAATATAGAAGAATTCTATTTCTTGGTGTTGGTAGACTGAGAGCTGAACATTCACGCAAATACTTGTCAGAGCTGAGTGCTGTAAATAGGAAGCCCTCTGATCGTCTACAACAGGGTTGTCTGATAGAACTCCTGTGGTGACAGAAATGTTAATTGCACTGTCCAGTACAGTAGCTACTAGCCCCACTGAGCACTTGAATGTGGCTAGTGCCTATTTACATTCTGTATTCTAAATATATTTAATTTTAACTAGTTTAGATCCCAATATCTCCCATATGGCTAATGGCTAACATTTTAAACAGTGCAGCTCTAGAACATACCCCCACTTCTAGAAAACATTAAAGGTTAAAGGCATATAGTGTGTCTGACCCTGCTGTTATTTGGAATGATCTTCATTAATGCTCTTGGCACCTCATATATACAACTGGCTGCTGAACCTCTTGACTTGGAAATCTACCAGGTTTCTCAGACTTTGCACGTGTAATATGGAGCTCGCGACCCCCTGCCTCCCAGTAATTCCAGCATACTCTCTTTCCCCAAATGACACCACCATCTATCTAGCTACTCAAGGCTAAAGCCATTATGTTATCCTTTGTACCTCTCTCCCCCTCAGATTGATCTGCATATACTGTACATTCTACCTCCTAAGTAGATCTCGAATTTTTTTGTTTGTTTCTATTTCTACTGAAATCCTAATCCAAGCTGCTCTCATTTCTTTCCTGGTCTACCAAATAGCTTCTAAGTAATCCCCTGCTTCCACTTCCTCCCCCTTCCATTTATTATCCTCATAGTCCTGAGTGATATTTCTCCATAAAAACCTAACCATGTTGCTGTCTTTTAAATCCTATAGTGACTCCCATTGTCTTAGAACCAGGTCCACAACATTTAAGATGACCTATGACACCCTATCTGATCTTTCACTTACTGCCTCTTCCCACTCCTCCCCCCTCACCTCTCTGTTCTTCTTTCTGTTCATTACATACCTGATCCCTCTAGCCTCAGCTCCCCAACACAGGTACTTCCATCCCCTAGGATGCTCTCTTTCCTTCCCCTCCACCCCTATTCATCCTTCAGATTTCGGCTCAAATGATATCTAGTTTGGAAACCCTTCACTGGCCCTCCTAACTCAATTAGATCCCATTTGATAATTTATTTTGGGTACCTTGTATATGTTCTCTTCTGCTATATTTATCACAGTTGAAATGAAATTTTTGACATAATTTATTCCCTCACTGAACTGTAAGCCTCATAAGGTCAGAAATACTGTATTCTTGACCCTTATCCCGATTCCTGGCGCAGTGCCTTTTTGAATAAAAGAAAGAATGAATGATATTTTCTGACTTCACTCACTGAGGGAGTTTAAGATGAAATAGGCTTAGGCAGCAACATGAAGAATATAGATTGAATACTGAAAAAAAACTAAAACTGAGAGTTATTGAGTATTGGGGGACTATCTTACTAAGCAGCAGCATAGATACAAATAGGTCTAGCGATGGCAAAATGCTGTTATAATGCTCAGTGCACAAAATATATATACAGGAAAGAATGGGGTAAGGAGGAATTAGTCTTCCTGGTAGCCTGCTGCTTTATGAGAGGAGGGATTGTTGGTTGTGACTCACTGAGGCACAGAGCTGTAGGAAGCTAACAAAAGGCATTTTCACAAAGCACCCAAGCTGGGTGGACATAGAGGAGTTACTGCTGGAGCACTATGCTTTTTCTCTGTACAAGTACTCTCCAGGGAGTGAGGATTTCTGTTTAGCATTGAAATATTTTAATCAGAGGAAACATTTTGAAGTGACACCACTTCATGCCAATTCTCAGTTTGATCTCTCCTTTGAAGGAAGCCTCCTTCAGGCTGCTTGTCGATTATTCCTACCCAAAGAAGAGTCTATATCTCAAATAGTTCACCTACTCCCACCCCTGATTTCCATTTCATTGAATAATTTAAATACGTTCTTCTCTCCCAGCCTTGCCTCTGCCTCTTTGCCCCAAGAGTGTCCTGCTGAGCTGATTTATATCCTTTCTGAAGCAGTAAAATTTCTATTTATACACTTAATTGAGGAAACATGCCTCCAGTGAAAACCACCGAGAATCAGTCTGATGGTCATGGCAGGGATTTGATGTTCTGGGGCATCAGAGAGAACCCAAAGACTCTGTGGTGGTGGTAATTCAATGTATTGGCCATGTTGATTAGTTTGATTTTGAAGATAGAGAATTCCGAATTGGGTTTAAGAAATCAACCAATTTAAAAGTATTGTTGATTGTAAATTGATCAATGTGATCCAAACTATGGTTATTTGATTCTGTGGAATCCTAACTCACCGCTTGGCAAGACATACATATCTAGTTGGCCTGATTAGAAAACCTTTTCGCTAGGGGTCAGTAGTCCAAGCCCCAACTAAGCCTCTGAGGGAGTATAAAGCAAATTTGAGAAGAGCTGTGGCATTTGATAATGGCTCATGGCCTTCTATTCCTCCTCCATTTGGATTTCTTTCAACAAATTGAAATCAAGCACTTACTGGACATAAGCCATTTTCTCCAGAAAATGGTACCCTTTCTCGACAGAGCCCACTTAGGCATAGTCAACGTGGCTATTCATTTCTTAACTTACTCATTTAGGAAAAAAATTCTCTGCACCTTATGTAGAAGACACTTTGCACATTACTGAAGGACTCTAAACTGAATAAGACATGATCCCTGCCATGAATGAAGGTGTCTTGCCTGGCCTCCTATCACAGTACTCACATTATGATGACTGCTTTGGATTAAAGACATAATAAAACCATGAAATGGGAGCTTCTCTCTATGAAGAGCTAAGAGATCTATAAGACAAATGAACTTGCCTTTATAAACATAATAAAATACTGATTGACCTAGTCTTCCCAGGCATTGCTTAGAAGAAAGGCCCAGGCTAGAGATAGAAATTTGGGAGCATATAGATGATATTTTGGAGCCATGAGAATATTGGAGACTCAGAGAGAGAGAGAGAGTATGTGTATGAGAGTGTGTGTGTGTGTGTGTGTGCACGCACACGCATGCAAAGAGAAGAAAAGGCAGCCAAGGAACACCAATATTGAGAAGTTGGATCGAGGGGGAGCTGAGGAGGAGGAAAATCTAGAGGGTGATTTCACAGAAACCAAGAAGAGGGGAGATTTCATGGAGAGGAAGTGGTCCACGGTGGTGATGCTACTCAGGGGTCGAGTAAAATGAGAGTGCTGGCAGTGAGAAAAGAAAGCTGTGAGAGTTCATCCCTGCCCACCAGGGGCTTATGATCCAGATGGAGAGGTGAGATGTGCACAGACCAGTTGAGGACCACTGTAAAGCATTACGTGCGAGTGGCCAGAATGAGGCACAGAGGCAGCTGATGTTCATGGTGGTCAGTGTGAGCTAAGCTTTTGGGAAAGGTTCATTAAAGAGCCAAGGCTTGAATAGCACACTGGAGAATCAACAGTAGGATTTGGCTAGGGTCAGGAGGGAGAAGAAGACTAGCATTGCAGGCTGGGAGAACAGTGCATGTGCTACCTGAAGTCAGGCATGGGCATTCTGTATCCAGGTCACGAGGCTGCCAAGACAAATGGAAGAAGGGCAGTTAGAGAGGCCACATGGTTCCCATATAAAGGGATTTGAATGCCATGCTTAGAAATTTAGGAACAGAAACCACTTAACCAAACAGGAGAGCATTAAATTAACATATTAATCCCACACATCAAATTAGCCTGTTGTGCCAGCTTATTAGTGCTCACCCAGGCCTCTGGGTCTGGAAAAAGCAATGCGTGTTGTTATGAACGGTGTGTTCCTTGGTGGATTACGACCCATTGGCACCCCCACAGCATTGTCTCCCACTCCTAAGGATCATTAGCAATGCAGGAAACACACTATGCAATTCACTGGTTATACATTTTCTTCTCTGTGGGAATTGGAAGCCTGAATCTTAACCTCTCTGGTCTAAGAGGTAGAATTCTGAAAATAATTCCATGTTAGTTCAAATATGTTTAGTATGGCGAAAGCATTTTCAAGGGTTCTTTTTAACTTTCCATGACTGAGTCAGCTATCTGACAGATAGAAGGCTTTGAAATAGAACCCATTTTCAGTTATTCCTGGACTGATGAGCGCCAGGACTGGCCAGTGCTTGGCCTTCTGCTGCCTTTGCTCGGCTGCTCAGTTTCTTCTGGAGTAAGACAGGTGTCCTGCTCCAATCATCGGCTGCTATCATGGCATTCTTATACCTTCTCCCTGCTTAATGCATACTCTCACCTGAGAAACCATAATCTCAGGAACGAGTACTGAGCCAAAGATGAGATCCACAGTGTGAATGTAAATCGTTAAAACTGGCTTTTCTCAGTGGTTTGTGGAGTTTGATTCTTCATCTGTGAGTCTCTGGTCTCTGTTTCTGCAGCACAGATGAATGGTGGTTGCTCTAATCGCAGTCTAGTGCCTAGCAGCTTTCCATAGATGAACTTGGGAAAAATAAATAATCTTAGTATGTATATGTTGAAGATTTGGCTGTGTCTTTCCAATTCTGGGTATCTTTTTCTCCCTTAAATCCAAATTACCCACTGGAGGTGACAAAGCTTGAATTTCCAGTGTTCCTGTTACTGATGGAAAGAAAAATAGCCCCCTTGTTTCTTCCTAAAATAATATGCACATACTCACTGCAATATATTTTTACAATGTATATTTATATATGTACATATGCTGTGACTATATGTGTGCAACGTGTGTGTGTGCATGCACATGGACTGATTTTTAAAGATCTAAGGCAGAGATGTGCAGGACTTCCAAAATAAAATTCTTCTAAAGTATCTCACATTCCTTCGAAGACCTAGAAATAAACTCTGCTTTAAAAAGCCTTTCGAGCAGCTGCTGGCCTTGTTAGAGATAAGCTGGGTTGGTATCAATATACTTGTGATTACAGACATGTATTGAAACACAATTTAAGTTGGATCTTGCTTTTTCTTCTGGTGTCAAACTTGTAGTTTACCTAATAGGCTGGAGTAATTGCTGGAACAGACACTGACTGTCTGCGGAAGGGTGGGAAGCAAGGGTATAATATAAAAGGTGAAGTTCATCCATCAAACTGACTGCAGCTATTAACAGTGATGTTAAGATAGTTTTTTTGTTTTGTTTTGTTTTGTTTTGAGACAGAGTCTCACTAGCCTGGAGTGCAGTGGTGCAATCTAGGCTCACTGCAACCTCCACCTGCCAGGTTCAAGTGAAGCTTCTGCTTCAGCCTCTCGAGTAGTTGGGACTACAGGTGCATGCCACCAAGCCCAGCTATTTTTTTTTTTTTTTTTTTTTGTATTTTTAGTAGAGACAGGGTTTCACCATGTTAGCCAGGATGGTCTCGATCTCCTGACCTCATGATCTGCCCACCTCGGCCTCCCAAAGTGCTGGGATTACAGGCCTGAGTCACTGCGCCCAGCCTAAAATAGTTTTATTAAGAGGGAATATGTTCTTGACATATTAGTTTTAAATGATCACCAAAGAATGATAGATTTAATAAAACCTTATTTTTATTTAAAAATACACATAAACAGAAAAGTATGTGAAAGGTTATATACTAAAATAATTGTGGTGGTTAACTCTTACTGGTGGTATTATTTGTGATACATAGTTTCTTATTTTTGCTTATTTATATTTTCAACTTTTGCTACAGTAAATGCATACTGTTGTCTAACTAAAAATTATTGAGAGAGAGGTGAGCAGGACAGATTCACCCTAGGGAGGTTTTGATTAGCTGATCCTGGATGCTTGATTTATGTTAAAAATTGAAAGTTAGATGTAGTGGCTCATACCTATAATCCCAACAGTTTGAGGGGCCAAGGTGGGAGAATCCTTTGAGGCCAGGAGTTCGACACCAGCCTGGGAGACACAGTGAGACCTCCTTGCTACAAAAACAAATAAAAATCAGCCTGTTGTGATAGCATGTGCCTGTTGTCCCAGCTACTCAGGAGACTGAGGCAGAAGATCGCTTGAGGCCAGGAGTTCTGTGCTATAGCACGCTGTGATTGTACTTGGCAAATAGCTACTGTGCTCCAGCCTGGGCAAGACTCAACAACAACAACAACAACAAAGAAATTGAAAGTTAGAGTTGTCATTCTCCAGAACAAACTAGGGCTGTTGTAGTTGCCACCCTTTGCCAAAGAGGAAATGGTACCAGATACTGTACAAGAATCTTTCACATTTGTTATTTGATGTAACCACTGTAGCAAACCTCCAGGGTAGGTGTTACTACCTCCAGTGTTACAGATGTTACAGATAGGGAAACTGGAGACTGGGGAAGGTAAATAATTTATCTCAGAACACAGTTAGTTAAATGAAGGAGGGAGTCAAACCCAGTTATACATGATCTAAGCTTCCTGGATTTCAGACTAGAAGAATCTTCTTTTTGATAAACCCCTCCTACTTAGATCATCCCATTCACTTCATGTCTCTTTGCTGCTTATGCATACTGGGCATTGGACTGATTAATATTCCAGCCCTCAGTACTTGGACAACATGGGTTTCGATTGTGTCTCCTCTCAACCTGTTTATTAAATAACTACTCTGAAAAATTGGTCCAACTAAAAAGGGAATGTTCACAGAAGGAATTTTACCACATTATCTCATGTGATGTTAACAGTAGCCTTATAGGCGTGTATTATCATTATTCCCATTTTACCAGGAGAAAAACTGAAACCTGAAAGTTTAAGTAAGATACGTCCATGGCTCACACATCAAGTATGAATGCAATAAGTAAATAAATAAGCAAACAAGCAGCCTCCATTCATCCCATTCTTGGGTCCCTTTCCCCAGCAACAGCAACGTTCAGTTCTGTTAGTTGTTTGTGATTTTTACTTCTTTCCAAAGTGTACACTAATTTTATTAATTTCTTCATTTATGCTTTTTTTTTCCTCCTTTTTTGAGGCAGAGTTTTGCTCTTGTTGCCCAGGCTGGAGTGCAGTGGCTTGATCTTAGCTCACTGCAACCTCCACCTCCTGGGTTCAAGCGATTCTCCTGCCTCAGCCTCCTGAGTAGCTGGGACTACAGGTATGTGCCACCACACCTGGCTAATTTTTTTTTATTTTCAGTAGAGATGGAATTTCACTATGTTGGCCAGGCTGGTCTCGAACTCCTGACCTCAGGTCAGGTCCACCTGCCTTGGCCTCCCAAAGTGCTGGTATTACAGGCATGAGCCACCGCACCCAGCCTATTTCTTCATTTATGAATTGTAACTATTAACTGCTTTCTTCATGAAATGTTAGCATCTTAAACCTACTCCCTATTTTTCCTCCTAATATAATAACTCCATTTTTTTTGTTGTTAATTCAGCACTCAGCACACCATGGTAAGTGTGGCTCACTGCCAAACTGTTTAATATAAGTACATTTCCTTTCTTACACAACTGTTTCCTCCACTTAAGTGAAGAATTGCCTTGCCATTTTTTTCTTTCATTAGTTTACTGTCCCTCCTTCTTCCCAGATTCTCCAATAGAACTAGAAAATCCCTCAGATAGAATTTTCCACATGGTCAGAGGTATCTGCTCATCTGTCTATTCTCTTCCTTTCCTGGAGAATCTCTCTTGAAGCCCTTCCATCCTCTTTTCCTACCTGACTCACTGCTCTTTAGTTGCTCTGTTTAGCTGTTGCACTGATGCTTCCCTTCTCCTCTCTCCTTTAACAAATCCCTGTTTCTTTGTGCTGGGTCTTGTTTTTTCTTTTTCTCCCTTGATTTGGTGGAGCACATCCTTTAGTAGCTTTTTAAGAAAAAGGCCATAGGAGATAGTTTTTTGAGACCTTGTATTTTCAAAAATGTCTTATTTTTACTCTCACACTTGATTGATTAGGCACTGGATCTCAGGTTGAAAAGTAATTTGTCCTAAGAATTTTGAAGATATTATCTGTCTTTTAGCTTTTAGCTTTTCTGTTGAGAAATGCCATCTTCATTATTGTATGTATTCTGTTTTTTGCTCTGGAAGCATTACTGCGAACATCTTTGGTATATATCTAAAATTTTACTGTGCCCGTTGTCTCTGCCTTTAAATTCTCTTTGATACAATTTATCTGTGAAAGAACTTTTATCCTGGGGGTGAAGGAGGAAGAGGGAAACCTCGTGCTCTATATGTTTATTACCCAGATTTTTAACTAATCTTCCTGTTTTTTTCTTCTTCATGGGTTACTCTTGCCATCTGTGGTACCTGGTGCCTCTATGCCTGGACCTTATGGGTGTTTGGTGTATAAATGGCTTTCATCTCTTTAGCTTCTAGTATTCGGGTATCTCAAATCTGCTAAATCTTTAATCTGCTCTAATTAAAATGGGTTGACTTTGCTCACCCTGCTCTTCATTTTTTATCTGTGGATGTATATCCTTTTCAAATGTTTACTTGCATTTTAATGAGGCTTGTGAAGGCATCAGAGATGTTTATGTTGTTTAATTGGATATCGCTAGAGGAGTTTTGTGTCCTATCACTTGGTGAATCATTCTTAGATTTTAAAATATTAAGGTTACTTAAAAAGGAGGCCTTGCTTTAAGCTGTTGTTTTTGTGGTTTAACAGAGTATAGCTGAGGCCACAGCTGTCACATCCTAGGCTTATTCAGTAGTCCCAAGGGACCTAAGTGTAGCCTGGAGAGGGAGGCCCCCAGTACCATGAGCAGCTATCACTTGGGTGTGATGGTCGACAGACTTTCATCTTCCCACCCATGTGCCTTGACTCTTTATGCTCAAGGGAGATGGCCAGGGTCTAAGGTCATTTAGTGGAAAGATTCCTAGGTTTTCTTTTCTTTTTTTTCCCCCCGTTACTTCTTTTTAACTTAATGAAGTCATTCACGACCATATGCTTTAAAAAATATATATAGAGAGAGATGAGGCTGAAAGTCCTCGGGGATACCCACCCCCCAACAACCACACCCTGCTCATTTTCCTCCCCAAGAGGTAACCATTATTATCAGTTCAAATGTAGTCTCCCATACCTTTGCTGCTTTGTGTTTGTGTGGTTTGAGAAATATTCTAAAATTTGCACTTCTTTTCATCCTCACTGATATGTTGTGAAGATGACTCTATGATAGTATATGCAGATCTGTGTAATCAGGAATGATATGGATGGTATGGATATATAATTTAGCCATTCTCCTGTTGAAAATTCAGGTTTCTTCTATTTTTTTCTCTTGCAAATAATGCATCTGCAGTGAAGACTCCATTTTGAGCTTCCTTGTACATGTGTGTACGTGGTTCTTTAGGGCAGTTACCAAGAACAAAACAGGATAGAGGAGTTGGCAAACTAAGGTCCATGAGCCAGATTTGGTCAACTGATTGTTTTTGTATGGCTTGCAGTTATGAATCATTTTTACATTTTAAAATTGTATTATTGAATACTCTATGTTTTCCTCAGTTATTTAAAAGATCACCTTTAATATATAGTAAGTATCAAAATAGACTTGGATTCATTTTTTGGCTATCTATTCTATTGCATTGATCTAGTTGATTATTCCAGTTTTAAATACTAGAGTTTTAAATTGTGTCCTGATTTCTGCTAGGGAAGGCCCCTACCTTTTCTGGCATTTTTTCAGAATTGCATTGGCTGGTTTTGCCTGTTGACTCTTCTGTCTGAATCTTAGAACTGGTGAAGTTCCCCAAAACTCTGTTTGGTATTATTATTGGAATTTGTGAGATATGCATTTAATTGTAGTATGATTTGAGTAGAGTTAACATTGTCTTAGTCCATTTGTGCTGCTGTAATGAAATACCTGAGACAGGGTAATTTATGAAGAACAGAAATTTATTTCCTAGAGTCCTGGAGGCTGGGAGTCAGAGATCAAGACACTGGCCATTTAAGTGTCTGGTGAGGGCCCAGTCTCTCCCTCCAAGATGGCATCTTGTTGCTGCATCCTCCAGAGGGGACAAAACTGAATTGACTCACAGTTCAACATGGCTGGGGAGGCCTCAGGAAACTTACAATCATGGCGGAAGGTGAAGGGGATGCAAGGCACCTTCTTCACAAGGCTAAAAGAGGAAGTGCCAAGCGAAGGGGGAAGAGCCCCTTATAAAACCATCAGAGCTCATGAAAACCCACTATCATGTGAACAGCATGGGGGAAACTAACCCCATGACTCAATGACCTCCACCTGGTCTCTTCTTTGACACGTGGTGTTTATGGGGATTACAATTCAAGATGAGATTTGTGTGGGGACACAAAGCCTAACAATATCACTATGGTTGTGCTTTTTCAAACTTTCTGCTCCTTTTATTCAAAATTTAGGTAATTTATATTTGCTAGATAATTTACCTTTTTAAGCTATGTCTGCAAATATATTGTTATATAATCTCCAAAGATTTAAAAATTTTCTATATATCTTCTTATTTATTTTGCCTAATTTTCTTAATTGATAAAAATTGCTAAAGTTTACTCATTTTGTTTTTCCTTAAATAAAAACTTTTGGTTTGAATGAGTGAAATTTTTAAAAACGTAATGGTGTGTTAATTCTTGCAAATTGTTGATATTCATTATTTTATTGCAATGTTATCAGTGAGCATAGTTTTTATGGTAACTTTCTTTCTTTATGTTTTCAACTTTTAAGTTTAGGGGTACATGTGCAGGATGTGCAGATTTATTATATAGGTAGATGTGTGCCATGGTGGTATGCTGCACAGATCATCTCATCACCTAGGTATTAAGCCTAGCATCCATTAGCTGTTCTTCCTGATGCTTTCCCTCTCCCTAGCCCCTCAACAGGCCCCATTGTGTGTTGTTCCCCACCATGGGTCCATGTGTTCTCATCATTCAGCTCCCACTTATAAGTGAGAACATGAGGTGCTTGGTTTTCTCTTCCTGCATTAGTTTGCTGAGGATAATGGCTTTCAACTCCATCCATGTCCCTTCAAAGGATGTGATCTTATTTCTTTTTTTGGCTACATAGTATTTCATGGTGTATATATACCACATTTTTCTTTGTCCAATCTATCATTGATGGGCGTTTAGATTGACTCCATGTCTTTGCTATTGTGAGTAGTGCTGCAGTGAACATACGTGTGCAAGTATCTTTATAATAGAATGATTTATATTCCCTTGGGTATATACCCAGTAATGGGATTCCTGGGCCAAATGGTATTTCTGCTTCTAGGTCTTTGAGGAATTGCCACAGTGTCTTTCACATTGGTTGAGTTAACTTACACTCCCACCAACAGTGTAAAAGTGTTTTGTTTTGTTTTGTTTTCTCTGCCACCTTGCCAGCATTTGCTCTTTTGACTTTTTTATAATTGCCATTCTGACTGGCATGAGATGCTATCTCGTTGTGGTTTTGATTTGCATTTCTCTAATGATCAGTGATGTTGAGCTTTTTAAAAATATGTTGGCCACATGTGTGTCTTCTTTTGAGAATTGTCTTTCATGTCCTTTCCCTACTTTTTAATGGGGTTGCTTGTTTTTCTCTTGTAGATTTATTTAAGTTCCTCATAGATGCTGGATAGTAGACCTTTGTCATATGGATAGATTGCAAATATTTACTCACATTCTGTAAGTTGTCTGTTCACTCTGATAGTTTATTTTGCTGTGCAGAAGCTCTTTAGTTTAATTAGATGCCATTTGTCAATTTTTGCTTTTGTTGCAATTGCTTTTGGGGATTTTGTCATGAAATCTTTGCCTGTACCTATGTCCTGAATAGTATTGCCTAGATTTTCTTCTAGGGTTTTTATAGTTTTGGATTTTATATTTAAGTCTTTAATCCATCTTGAATTAATTTTTTATATGGTATAAGGAAGAGGTCCAGTTTCAATTTTCTGCATGTGGCTAGCCAGTTCTCCCAGCACCATTTTTTAAATAGGGAATTGTTTCCCCATTGCTTGTTTTTGTCAGGTTTGTTGGAGATCAGATGGTTATAGGTATGCGGTCTCATTTCTGGGTTCTTTATTCTGTTCTATCAGTCTCTGTGTCTGTTCTTGTACCAGACGCATAGTTTTGGTTATTGTAGCCTTGTACTATAGTTTGAAGTCAGGTAGCCTGATGCCTCCAGACTTGTTCTTTTTGCTTAGGATTTGCCTTGGCTATTTGGGCTCTTTTTTGGTTCCATATGAATTTTAAAATAGTTTTTTCTAATTCTGTGAATGATGTCAATGATAGTTTAATGGGAATAACACTGAATCTATGAATTACTTTGGGCAGTATGGCCATTTTCACGATATTGATTATACCTATCCATGAGCATGGAATGTTCTTCCACTTGTGTCCTCACTGATTTATTTGAGCAGTAGTTTGTAGTTCTCCTTGAAGAGGTCCTTCACTTCCCTTGTTAGCTGTATTCCTAGGTATTTTTTTCTTTTTGTAGCAATCGTTAGTGGGAGTTAATTCATGATTTAGCCCTCTGCTTGCCTGTTGTTGGTGTATAGGAATGCTAGGGATTTTTGCACATTATTTTTATATGCTGAGACTTTGCTGAAGTTGCTTATCAGCTTAAGTAGCTTTTGGGCTGAGATGATGGGGTTTTCTAAAGATAGGATCATGTCATTTCCAAAGATAATTTGACTTCCTCTCTTCCTATTTGAATGCGCTTTATTTATTTCTCTTGCCTGATTGCCCTGGCCAGAGCTACCAATACTATGTTGAATAGGAATGGTGAGAGAGAGCATCCTTGTCTAGTGCTGGTTTTCAAGAGGAGCAGTTTCTGCTTTTGCCCATTTAGTATGATGTTGGCTATGGGTTTGTCATATATCACTCTTATATTTTGAGGTATGTTTCTTCAATACCTAGTTTATTGAGAGTTTTTAACGAGGAGGGATGTTGAATTTTCTCGAAGGCCTTTTCTGCATCTATTGTGATAATCATGTGGTTTTTTGTCTTTAGTTCTGTTTATGTGATGAATCACCTTTATTGATTTGCGTATGTGGAACCAACTTTGCATCCCAGGGATGAAGCCAACTTGATTGTGGTGCATAAGCTTTTTGACGTGCTGCTGGATTTGGTTTGCTGGTATTTTATTGAGGATTTTTACATCAATGTTCATCAAGGATATTGACCTGAAGTGTTCTTTTTTTGTTGTATCTCTGCCATGTTTTGACATCAGGATGACGCTGGCCTTCATGATAGCTTCTTAGAATGTATTTAGGCTCCTTTCCTGGTTTAATACATGTTGAGTTTGATTATGGCCCACCTGCGTTTGAAAACTGCATGTATTCACTCTTCCATATATCTATTGGCAAAGGCCTGTTAATGTTTTTATTGTGATGAAGTATACTTAACATATAATTTGCCATTTTAACCACATTTGGGTATACAATTAAGGGGTATTAAAAACATTCGTATTGTTTTACAACCATCACCACCCTCAATCTCCAGAACTTTTTCATCATCCTAATCTGAAACCTCTCATCCTTTCCTCTTTCAGTCCCTAGTAGCCACTATTCTACTTTCTGTCTCTATATATTTGACTGTTTTAGGTATCTTATATAAATGCAACCATACAATGTTTGTCTGTTTGTGTCTGGCTTATTTCACTTAGCATAATGTCTTCAAAGTTCATTCATGTTGTGGCATACATCAAAACTTCTTTCCTTTTTAAGGCTAAAATGCCATTTTATGTATATATTACTCTGTTTACTCACTCATCCATTGATAGACATTTGGGTTGTTTCCACCTTTTGCCTGTTGTGAATAATACTGCTGTGTACACTGGTGTACAAATATCTGTTTGAGTCCCTTTCAACTCTTTTTTGTATATACCTAGAAATGAAATTGCTGGATCATATGGCAATTTTGTGTTTAATTTTTTGAGAAACCTATGTACTGTTTTCCACAGTGGCTCTACCATTTTACATTCTCACCAGCAATACATAGGGCTTAAGATTTCTTCATGTTCTCATCAACACGTGTTATTTTGTTTTTGATATAGCCACCTTAGAAGGTGTGAAGTGATATCTCATGGTTTTGATTTGCATTTCCTTTATGGTGTTTTTGTGCTTACTGGCCATTTGTATATCTTCTTTGGATAAATGTATATTCAAATTCTTTGTCCATTTTTAAAATTGGATTTTTTTGGTTGTTGTGTTGTAGGAGTTCTTGATATATTCTGGATATTAAGCTCTTATCAATATGTGATTGCAGATCTTTTCTCCCATTCCTGGGTTGTCTTTTTACTCTGTTAATAGTATCATTTGATGCATAAAAGTTAATTTGGTAAGGTCAAGTTTATCTCTTTTTACTTTTGTTGACGGTGCTTTTTGTGTCATAGCCAAGAAATCATTGCTAAATCCAATGTCATGAAGGTCTCCCCCTGTTTTCTTTTAAGAGTTTTATAGTTTTAGTTCTTCTTTTTAGATATTTGAACCCTTTTGAGTTAATTTTTGTATATGGTATAAGGGTCCAGTTTCATTCTTTTGCATGTGTATATCCAGTTTTTCCAGAACCATTTGTTGGAAAAACTGTTCTTTCCTCATTAAATGCTCTTTCTGCCCTTGTTGAGAATCATTTGGCCTTGTTGAAAACTATTTAACCGTATATAAGGGTTTATTTCTGGTCTCTCTATTCTATTCCATTGGTCTATATGTTTATCTTTATGTCAGTACCACACAGTTTTGATTATTGTAGCTTTAAGTGTTAAAATCAGGAAGTTTGTGTCCTGCAACTTTGTTCTGCTTTTTCAAGGTTGTTTTGGCCAGTTGGGGCCATTTGAGATCTCAGGTGAATTTTAGGATGGGGTTTTCTATTTTTCCAAAGAATGTCATTGGGATTTTGATAGGGATTATATTGGACCTGTGGATCACTTTGGGTAGTATTGTTATTTTAACAATATTCTTCCCAACTGGGTGCAGTGGCTCATGCCTATAATTCCAGCACTTTGTGAGGCTGAGGTGGGAGGACCACTTGAGCCCAGGAGTTTGAGACCTGCCTGGGCAGCATAGTGAGACTTTGACTCTACAAAAAAGCAAACAATTAGCCAATTGCAATTAGCCACACCTGTGGTCCCAGCTTCTTAGGAGGCTGAGGTGGGAGGATTGCTTGAGCCCAGGAAGTCTAAGCTGCAGTGAGTCATGATTGTGCCACTGCACTCCAGCCTGGAGACAGAGTGAGACCCTGCCTCAAAAAAAAAAAAAAAAAATTCCTCTCATCTATGAACGTGGGATATCTTTGTATTTATGTCTTCTTTCAGCGTTGTTTTGTAGTTTCATTATACAAATTTTTTGCCTCCCTAGTTTAGTTTATTCCTAAGTATTTTATTCTTTTTGATTCCATTATAAATAGAATTGCTTTCTTAATTTCCTTTTCAGGTTGCTCATTGTTAGTACATAGAGATACACAACTGTTTTTTTGCACATTGATTTTTGTATCCTGCAACTTTGCTGAATTTGTTTAAATTTTTGGTAGAATTTTTAGGGTTTTGTACATGTAATCTGTGAACAGAAATCATTTTACTTCTTTCTTTCTCATTTGGATGCTCGGTCTATTGTTTTCCTTTAAAAAAATTTTTTAATATATATTTATTATACTTTACATTCTAGGATACATGTGCACAATGTGCAGGTTTGTTACATATGTATACATGTGCCATGTTGGTGTGCTGCACCCATTAACTCATCATTTACATTAGGTATATCTCCTAATGCTATCCCTCCCCCCTCCCCCCACCCCACAACAGGCCCTAGTGTGTGATGTTCCCTTTCCTGTGTCCAAGTGTTCTCATTGTTCAATTCCCACCTATGAGTGAGAACATGCGGTGTTTGGTTTTTTGTCCTTGTGATAGTTTGCTGAGAATGATGGTTTCCAGCTTCATCCATGTCCCTAAAAAGGACATGAACTCATCCTTTTTTATGGCTGCATAGTATTCCATGGTGTATATGTGCCACATTTTCTTAATCCAGTCTATCGTTGTTGGACATTTGGGTTGGTTCCAAGTCTTTGCTATTGTGAATAGTGCCGCAATAAACATATGTGTGCATGTGTCTTTATAGCAGCATGATTTATATTCCTTTGGGTATATGCCTAGTAATGGGATGGCTGGGTCAAATGGTATTTCCAGTTCTAGATCCCTGAGGAATCACCACACTGTCTTCCACAATGGTTGAACTAGTTTAGGTCCCACCAACAGTGTAATAGTGTTCCTATTTCTCCACATCCTGTCCAGCACCTGTTGTTTCCTGACTTTTTAATGATTGCCATTCTAACTGGTGTGAGATGATATCTCATTGTGGTTTTCATTTGCATTTCTCTGATGGCCAGTGATGGTGAGCATTTTTTCATGTGTCTTTTGGCTGCATTAAATGTCTTCTTTTGAGAAGTGTCTGTTCATATCCTTTGCCCACTTTTTGATGGGGTTGTTTTTTTATTGTAAATTTGTTTGAGTTCTTGTAAATTTAAGGATTTCTCTGCATTGGTTATTCTAGTTAGCCATTCGTCTAATCTTTTTTCAATGTTTTTAACTTCTTTGCGATGGGTTCGAACTTCCTCCTTTAGCTCGGAGAAGTTTGATCGTCTGAAGCCTTCTTCTCTCAACTCGTCAAATTCATTCTCCGTCCAGCTTTGTTCCATTGCTGGTGAGGAGCTGCATTCCTTTGAAGGAGGAGAGGCACTCTGATTTTTAGAATTTTCAGTTTTTTTGTTCTGTTTTTTCCCCATCTTTGTGGTTTTATCTACCTTTGGTCTTTGATGTTGGTGACGTACAGATGGGGTTTTGGTGTGGATGTCCTTTCTGTTTGTTAGTTTTCCTTCTAACAGTCAGGACCCTCAGCTGCAGGTCTGTTGGAGTTTGCTGGAGGTCCACTCCAGACTCTGTTTGCCTAGGTGTTAGCAGCGGAGGCTGCAGAACAGCGAATATTGCTGAACAGCAAATGTTGCTGCCTGATCGTTTCTCTGGAGGTTTCATCTCAGAGGGGTACCTGGCCGTGTGAGGTGTCAGTCTGCCCCTACTGGGGGGTGCCTCCCAGTTAGGCTACTCGGGGGTCAGGGACCCACTTGAGGAGGCAGTCTGTCTGTTCTCAGATCTCAAGCTGCGTGCTGGGAGAACCACTACTCTCTTCAAAGCTCAGTTGGAAATGCAGAAATCACCTGTCTTCTGCTATACTCACGCTGGGAGCTGTAGACTGGAGCTGTTCCTATTCGGCCATCTTGGAACGGCCCCCCACTTTAAAAATTTTTAAATGACACACAAAGATGTATTGTGCAAAACATATTTTGAAATGTGTATACCTGTGGAATGGCTTAATTAAGCAAATTAACATGCACTACCTCACTTATTTTCTGTGGTGACAACACTTAAAATCTACTCTCTTAGTGATTTTCAAGAATATGATATATTGTTATTAACTATATAGTCACTGTGTTGTACAATAGATTACTTCAACTTATTCCTCCTATCTAATTGAAATTTTGAATCCTTTGACCAGCCAACATCTCTCCAACCCCCCCTTTTCCCCCAGGGCCTATTAATTTTTATGCAGATATTTTATATTTTTTATTTTGCTCTGTTCGATGTCATTTTCTGGGGAGATTTGCTAAATCTCCTACTACACTTGTGGATCCCAGTTACTTTTAAAAATGCCAGTGTCATTGTAAGCCATATGTTCTTGAAGACATATGGCATTTGAAATCGACAGTTGGTATCTGCCAACCATTGTTAGTGGGATACATGCACGACATATTTGTTGAACAAACATTTCTTGAAAATCCACTTTGTGTATGGCACTCAAGAGGCAAAGATCTTGAAGGTTGCAGTTGAGAGAAGGGAATCCGCACTGCCACACAGATATGAAGTTGTGTAATGTAGTAGGAGCATGAAGATGTTCAATTAGAGAAACGTATGTGAATTCTTGCACTGCACTTACCGGTATATAATTCAGGTAAGTTACTTAATCTCTCTGCTCTTCTAGTTCTTCATTTGTAAAATATGAATAGTTTTTACCTACTTTACAGTATAAGTAAAGCTGCTCACACAGTGAATTTTTTGCATCACAAGCTGTATTTATCTAAAACATAGATTGATATTGTCTAGCCCATGGGTTATAGAAACACAGAAATTGGGTGACTGACTTTGCTAGGATTGGGATGATCTACATTTATCAAATGTCAATTGTGAATTAGGTAAATGAAGAGCCTCAGCATGTCCTGGGCAACACAGGTAGAAGGTGGAAATATAGAACCTAAACCTAAGTTGGGCTGGTCCAAAGCTGTTGCTCTCCTGAGCTGACATTAAGCTGGGGCTTGAAGAATAAGGAAGATGCATTCAAACTAGAGAGAACAGCTTTTGCTAAGTCACAGAAATATGGAAGCCCATGTTATGTTTGTGGAACACTGAAGACAGCCATGTCATTGATAAAAAGTGGTGAGAGTTAAGATTAGGAAATAAAATGGGATCCAGTTTAAAATGCCTTCCCATTTTGGATTTCAGTCTCTAAGCAGTGAAGAAATATCAAAGCATTTTGCAGAGTAGAGACACATAATGTGCTTGATGAAGTAGAGAGAGGAAGTCTAGAGTATGACCTGTCAGTTGAAATTGAGGCTTCTGGAAAACTTGAAGCAGAGATATGCAGACTGGAGGTGGAGCCATGGCAGTGGAAAAGTAAGAACTCAGGGTAAGGCAGTACTATTGCTCAATCTGGAACTTTTAGCAGGAACCCAGGCACCCCAAACATGGCTTAAGTTCTCTAACTAGACAGAGCCAGTTGTTTCCTTAGTTATTTGAAAGTGCTCTGAAATTCTTGCATGTACTGCATGGATTTAAATGCTAAACTTTGGCCTCTGCAGTTTTTAAACTAAGCTGGACATCTAAACTATGAGGAAGGTAACTTGTCCAATTAAACAAATCTGGCTTTGCCTTCATTGCTGCAGGTATTTGATTCTCTCTCAGGAGTATGCACACAGAGTTCGGAAAATATAACTGCATTGACCTGATGTTGTTTGAAGTCTGTACACTTGAAGGAAGGAGGAGGTATTGCTTTCAAAGGCTCTTCATGTATTCATTCAGCTTGGATATAGGGTGGGATAGAACATTAAGGAACTCAGGAGATTCTGTAACTTATTTAGGGCAAAGAGCGAGATGGGTGATAGCTAATCATTGAGCACACGTAGGATATGCGTGGTTCTTGGATGCTGCATAGTTGAGAAACGGTCCTGCCCTATCCTTGAGGAACCTACTATGCTGGTAGGAACATGAAAGAGGGGAAACTGGTGAAACACAGACTTCTAGCTGAAAATGACTGAATATTTTGAGAAGGGGAAACATGTCCTACAGGTTGGCACAGAGATGGGACATGGGCCTTGGAATGACTTTGGAATCTGAGTCCTCCTGACTTTCAGTGTGTCACTGTGGCCGTTCTTCTCTTTCTTGAGAGTTATAATTGTGTCTCTTGTTGTCTCTGGCCTCATCTTTACAGTCTCTGGGGTGTTCACCCCTCATTTGCTCTCTCACCGACCCCTCCCTTGCCATTGCCTTTTTCATCCTCTCTTACCTTGTGGTTAGCATTTTTATTAGAAAATGGAAAACTTCAGTGATTATATGGAAGAACTGTGTCCAGCTGCTCAAACCCACCCAGTTTCTGTTTTTAGCTTCTCCACCACTTAAAAATAAGCAGCATCAGGTCCCACTTGCCAAGCCTTTGTCACAGTCTCCAGCAGCCATTCCTCCGGCCATCTGCTCCTCCAGATGCTCAGCCTGTCCCCACCTCCTGTCTCAGCCCCACATATAGCCCCTCTGTGGATGAGTGAGGGGCTGGCAAGCCCACAGCCTCCAGCCCGACTGTGTCATCTGCCTCCCTTCCCCATGTATGTTCCTAGTTTTGCTTTTGACCCACATTCCTACAGCCCCCCATCCCCGGCTTGTTTGCCCCCACCAATCCTGTGATTTCCAGGGAAAGGATGCTGCCTGGAAAAGAGGGATGAGTTGCCATGGAGATTTGAATATACACAGGAAGCCACGGACACCTCACACCTGGAAGTACAAACGAGTTTGACATAAGTTTAGTTTAGCCCTAAGGTTTGGTTGGTTTGGGTTGCAGTCCTTCCCTTTGGAAGTCAGTGTCTTAGACGGAAGTTTAAAGCCAAGTGTTGCCATAGCTGAGTGTTGTCGTGACATTCCTCAATCTCATCTCAGTCTCTTGGATCACAGGCAAACTACTCAGAGGAATTGGAGGTCTGCCCTAGGCCAGTGTTCTGAGGGGCTTGCTGTAACCAGGCCAAAAGTCTAGCACCTGCCCTTGCACCTGAAGAGTGGGTATATTCACATTCACAGGGAGAGAAACTGCCCCGACCCACCCCTCTGTCATGTACCGTAGAGACCATGTGGAGAACTGGTCACCCCTGCCTGAGAACAAAGTGATTCTAATGTGCCCCACCTCCCATTCTTCCTCTTTCTTCTGGATTTCAGGAGTGTCAGGGGAGGAAGCTTGGAATTGGTGGCTACACCTTGCCTGTCTGTGGCCGGGGGCACAGGAGGCTCCTCCTCACTCTCCATGTGATGCCACATGGTGGGCAGGATAGGAGGGGCCTAGTGGTTGAATACTGTGAAGGAACATTCCCTGGCCTGGGATGCATTTCTCTGGGTCCCAGAGGAAAGGGGGTGCATTTTTGGCATTACTCCTAATGCCCCCATAGACCAAGCAAGAACCCTGCTCTGTGACGAATGTAGGGGAGAACAATTTGTCCTTTCTCAACAGGGCTCTGCTGACCTTTTGGGCAGGATGGCTCCGTCCTGCACATTGCAGTGTGCTTATTATCCCTGGCCCCTGCCCACCAAATGCCACATTGCCTTGTAGTCATTGAGACAACCAAACATGCCCAGCAACTTTTCAAACATCTCCTGGGGTATAGTGCCACTCTCATTTTTTTGCTGCCAGGAAATCAGATTGCTACAGACTAATCTACACTCTGAGAAGAGACCAGGACCAGACCAGAACTCTCTTTTATCCTGATAAATTCCTATTAATGAAAATCAAATTCTATTTGTCCATTATTGCCTTAGCTGATGAACTTGGCAACTCTCTTTGTCATACCTGATGGCTTTTCACTGTCTTCTGATATTCCCCCATTTCGTTTATAATTCTTCAACATGAATTCTCTTGTCAAGGGAGTTTTCAAGTATCTAAGCCATGAGGATGGTGACTTAACACATGAGGCATGCCTCCCACTCAGTGAGGCTTGCATCCCGGTGATGAAGGACCACAGGGGTAATCGCTGTAGGACTATGGAAAGGAGAGTGTAAGAGAAAAAGCCTTTAAAATGGAGGCTTTGGCCCTGTGGCCCTAGAGATTCCGAAAGTTAGATTTATTGATGTAGCTGGCTGGTCAAAGGGAATATACCCTCTAATTTTGTCCATATGACCTGTTTCCTCCTGGGAACTTACCCCTAGAGCTCCTATAAACCAGTAGCTGAGCCAGGAGGTTCCCAAGGTGGAGAGAGAGATCCCTGATGTCAAAGCCATCACCTTCCAAAATGTCCAGAGAATGCAAAGAGGAGAGATGGATTGCAGCTGAGATTCCTGTCCCCTTTGCTGTTAGTTATTACCCTCTTGTGGATGAACCTGACAGATCCCACCCCCTTTTCCTTTCCTGTAGCCCATCATTCTTTTTCCCCACTGTTTCACTGTGAAAAGGAACAATGCTCTGTTCATTTAGCTGCTTAGTGGCATGGCTAGTTTTGTCAGAGGATGAGGCTGTTGGATAAAATTAGGTTTTTGGATTCCTTGATCATCGTCTATTTTGTCTCCTACCCACTCACCCTGGGGGATAATCAAGAATTGCCTATGGGCATCTTGATTTCTCCTTTAAATCCTTTTAGTTTGATTCTAACAGGCTGTGCTTTAACATTCTTGCTTATTTAATTTTTTTTTAATTTCTAAATTTTTAAAAAACATTTATAAAAATTGAATTGTAGTCATTCATTTCAGATTTTAGCTGCCCCCCCCCCTCCTTCCTATCTCTGAGATCAGCAGCTCCTTCACAGTTGGTATGATTTTGACTTTTTTTTTTTTTTTCTAAGTAGATAAGGAATTTATGGAACCATGTAGCTTAGAATATGGGGGTAATCACAGAATCAAAGGAAGCACGGTGGGAGCTGGGGCCTCAGGGCTGGACAGAGGAGTCCTATGCCTCCAATACACGCTGTCTGTTCTTACCTCCCTTGGCCCTCAGCTCCTCCTCCTGCTGTGTCCAGTCCTTACCCTGCCCCAAGTATCAGCTCCACAGTCCTGCTTAGCAGCCCCATGCAAAGAGAGTCTTCCTCTCTCAGTACCTCTGTTGATTATTTAATAATTGTAATCACTTCCCACAAAAGAAGAGCCACTTAGCTTAACAAGTTATGTGCACTCTCGGTAGTTGATGTTAACAAAGGAAAAATCACACAGGGCCTTTGTGTTCCCTTCTCAGGTTGTGAGGCTGGGGGAGACTGATGGGGTTAGAACAGAAGTGGTGGAGTGTCAGACTCAGTGGATCCCTTAGGAATCAAATGTCTTGTTAGTAACTGCAGTATCTGGAGAGAATTACTTGGACGCATTTATGTCAATTAAGACAATTCATATTTTCTTAATCCATTTTGGATCTTCCTCTGTCTCCCAACTTCCTCTCACCCTGCCTCCCTAGTTACTGCTAATTGAGTCAGTAATACCCAGAAAATATCTTCCTCTGCTTTAGAATGCAGAAAGTGGTAGATTAATGTCCCATTATTCTCAGAGGTGAAGAGTGGTGAATAATAAGCCTGCTCCTTCCCCATTTCTCTCTCATTAACAGTTTTCACACCATGTAGTTATCTCTTACCAGGTCTTGTCTGACAAGTGTCCTCTTGTACGTGCCTGTGGCCTCCTAGAGCAGGGGCAAGACTAGAGGTAATCTTGCCTGGTGGCCTCTAAGTAGAGACACCCTACATCACTGGAGAGCATTCCAGAACAACCATGATCGGGCAGACATCTCACTGTCCACTGCACAGCTTCTCTGTGAGCAGGCTACACTTGCATCTGGCAGCAGTAAAAGCACGTTCCACAGTGATGTTGGAGCAGAGAGCCGTGGGTGGGGAGATGGGGTGACAGAGGGTAGCAGCCAGATCTGAGAGTTAAGAACAGACCCTGGGGCTGGCAGGAGAGAACAGGAGGAGTCAGAAATTCATTTCTCTAGATGGAGAGGACACTGACCATGATTCCAAAGCAGTCACAGGAGATTCACAGCAGGGCCGCATAATAAGTAAGCCTCTTGCTGAAGACTCGCCCTCCAATTTAGTCCTTTTTGCCTGTCATGAATTGCATCGGCTGCTGTCATTGAGTCATTCCGAGTTCTGTTTGTAATTGGAATGCAGCTGAAATTAGGGTGCACATGACCCTAGAGATGTGTGGGTTTCTGGAGGATATTCAGGAAATATCTCCAGACCCTTTGCTCCCTCTTTCTCTGTGTCTGTGGATTAGGCGGAGGTGCTTATCAGATACCCTGGGCCCCTGCATGTCCAGCTGCTGTGCTGTACCTGGTTCTCATTCTGAACACACGGTTCCTTGGGGTGGTCCCCGTGCATGTGCTGATAGGGCTCGCACACTCCAGCACGGCGACCTCACTCGGAGGGGCTCCCAGAACAGTCAGGATAAAGGCCTTGTTTGCTTTATGAAATCCCTGGGAAAATCTTAAAAGGAGAAGTGCAATAAAGAGCTAGGAAGGACAAGTGGAATTCTTTATTGTGATGCTGTAAAACATCCCTCCAGCCTTGAGTATTTCAGGCACGCCGATACACTTCATCCTCAGTGCCGACGTGTGCCACGGGTGAAGTGTGGGCCTGAGCTCTGATTCCAGCAGTAGGCTCGGCTCACACTGATTGTCCTACACTCTTATTATGAGATTGCTCTTAATAGCATGTCAGGTTTAGGGGGTGGTTGGATGGCTTCCCAGAGTCAGTGTAACTGGCCCAGAGGATCATGCTGATCTTGACCTAATTCCATGGAGCTATGTATACTAGTTATCACAGACAGCAGTTTGAAGTTCTTGCACCTGTAGGTTTACATGCAGAAAGCAAGTGGAGGTGGGAGGGCTGCTAAATCCTAACTGGCGTCAGTGCTTGTATTCCACATGTCAGAGGGAAGCCCTCGCATTTTGTTCCACCTCAAAGAAACAACTTGGGGTATGTCACTTCTTTCCTTAGGGTGGAATGAACATGGTGCAAGAGTACAGTTTTGTTTTGTTTCGAGACACGATCTTGTTCTGTCACCCAGACTTGGAGTCCTGTGGTGTGATCATGGCTCACTGCAGCCTCGAACTCCTGGGCTGAAGCAATCCTCCCACCTTAGCCTCCCGAGTAGCTGGGACTACAGGCATATGCCACCATGCCCAGCTAATTTTTAAATTGTTTTTGTAGAGATGGTATATCACTATGTTGCCTAGGCTGGTCTTGAACTCCTGGGCCCAAGTGATCCTCCCACCTTGGCCTCCCAAACTGTGAGATTATAGGCATGAGCCGCCACGCCCAGACAGGAATTGAAGTTTTGAGAGCTGTTTAAATAATGACCTGGTTTGGGCTCTGTGGGGAGGCATCCTGGGCTGGTGACAGAGAAAGCTGGATGGTGTCTTAGCCCCATTTTTTCCACCCTTGTCATGAGATGCTTTCTTGCCATTTTTCCCGTAGGCCCGATACTTCTCCCCACAAGCTCGCCGTCGATTCCACGCTGCCCTTGCTTCTTGTTCCACCTCGATGCTGATCCTGTCCAACCTGGTATTTCTTGGGGGCAATGAGGTTGGGAAAACCTACTGGAATAGGATCTTCATACAAGGTAAGTTGCTTGACAGTGCTGTTTTCAGTCAGTTTCTTGTTTTCCATGTATGCGGATGGGATCATACATGGGATGGATGGGATTTGGGGGAAGTCATTCATTGTTATGTTCATGGTATGTGACCTCTAAAGTACCAGCCAGGAATAATTTCCCAAGTTTGGCTATGACTTTAAGTGTCCCCTGTTTTTGAGGTACCCCATATCTCCTGTATGTGATACTTGTTTAACACCAAAAGGTATTATTCCAACTCTCCCAAAGTGTATATTCCCTTCCATTACACTATGTTTCCAATTATTTGATATTTCTTAATCTTTCCTACTGCTGTGGTTGAATATTCCCTTCAAAACTCATGTTGAAACTTAATCCCCAATTGGCATTATTAAGAGATGAGGCCTTTAAGAGGTGATTGGATCATGAGGGGTCTGCCCTCATGAATGGATTAACCCATTCATGGATTAATGGGTTATTATGGAAGTGGGACTGGTGACTTTACAAGAAGAGGAAGAAAGACCTGAGATAGGATGCTCAGCCTCCTCATCACGTGATGCCCTGTGCTACCTGGGGACTCTACAGAGAGTTCCCACCAGCAAGGTCTTCACCGGATGCAGCCCCTTGAGCTTGGACTTCTCAGCTTCCGTAGCTGTAAGAAATAAATTCCATTTCTTTATAAATTATACAGTTTTAGATATTCTGTTATAATCAACAGACAACAAAGACACCTACTGTCTGTGGGTCCTAGCCTGCAATATACTGCAAAATCTAACCTTGTTTTGTTTATTGCTCTGAACGTCCTACTAGGAATCTGCCCTAGAAGCTTCCTTGTGCTCTCCTGAAGCTGTGGGCATGGCATCTGTGTTTGCCACAGCTCTTGGTTGTGGGTATTTTTGTGTGAATACTAGGGGCCAACCTTATGTTTAATATGCATTAAATAGATAATCTGAATATCCAAAGCAAAACCATACTTGCAGCATGTAAACTGCTACTATGTGGGAGTTGTCAAAATATTCTATTAATAATTGATCGTTGTTTATTTATGGTCACCATTTCCCTTGGGCTGGGACTGAGTTACATCATATCTATAAGAGAATTGGGAGATTTGGAACTACTCATGGTACATACTACTATAGCCAACTTGCTGCATCTTAAAAGAGAAGATCCCTGCTCTGCTCCCTGCCCAGTGACACAGTCTTGTGCTTTTGCTTTGGGAAGCTTTGCCAAGTGGTGATGACATAACTCTGCACAGCTGGCCCATTATCTCCACATCTGGGTCCCTGAGGAGGCAGCAGTGCTTTTGCGGCAGCTCTTTTCACACCAGAAATAACAGCAACACAGCTGCAGTATTCCAGAATGGCAGACCATGGGCCTAAACTCTGGCAGCCTTCGGTGAGCCAGGCTCAAAGGGCCAAGAGAGAGTCCTATTCTACTTTAATCTTGTCACTAAAAGACCCTTCTTTGATCTTGTTTTCTGTGCGATGTTTTAGCTGATAGTTCCTGAAAAGACCACGTACTTTCTAAGCGAAAGCTGTCCTTTAATAAAGATGAGAGATAATAGGGTATTATGGATCTAAAGATAAAGGTGGGTTACAGCATCCTTTACTTTTCTTGGCTCCTCTCACAGAACCTAGCACAATGATAAGAACATTGTGACTTGAGGGGGGGCGGAAAGTGCTGACTTGCTTTGTTTGTCACATAATGAGGAGGCTCTGATTTTCGCTTCCCTAAATCAAATGCATTGGATGTTTGCTACTTGCGAGGCACTGAGAACACAGAGATGAAAAAGGAAGCTCACACGAATGTGAGTGCCAAACACACAAAAATGTGCAGTAGATTCAGGGAATTGCTCTGCTGGATGTATGAGTGAGTTACTGGAGGTCACAGGATAGAGTAGCTGACTTTCCACAGAAGATAGGCTTTTCAGAAGAGGTGGCATTTGAATTGAAGTAATAATTTAGTAGGAGTTTGCTAGGTAGAAAAGGCAGGCATATCAGGGAAATTAACACTGGCTGCTTTGTGTGAAACTCCAAAATCTTAGTAATTTCTCACCATAGAAGTTTGTTTCTCTGACAGTTCAATACAAATCCAGTGGCTTTTTCTAAGCAGTGACTCCAGGACCTAGAATCTTTGTTTTGATTCTCCACTGTCTTGTCCTGGCATCATGGAGGGGAAGAGAACATGAGACTGGTGCACCAGGTGCTCAAACATATGACATTTCTGCTTACATGTCATTGGCCAGAGCCAGTCATATGACCAACCCAAGTACAGGGCAGGGGTGTGTAGGGAAGCATGCAGATATCAGTGTGCACCAGCTATCTATGGCACAGCAGGAGAGGCACATGGGCCTGGTCAGAAATGCCCAAGAGGCAGTTGGAAATATGAGTTGGAGAAGATGGTGGGACCAGTGATTGAGATGTGTGGGGGTCAAGGGCGTAAAGATTGTGTGTGAGGCCAGGGGAGTAGACACAATTAACCACAGAGCTGTGTAGAATGAGAAGAGAACAGGTGGGAGAAACCCCAGGAAATGCTGGTATTGAAGGGGGCAGAGAGAAAGGCAGGAAGATCAAAGTGTGACTTGCCTGACATCCTATGGAGTTAACCTCAGTCACATGGGATTGGGCTCTGAAAACCTGGTCTGCTGCTGCCTCATGGGACCAGCTATGGTCTATGACTGAACGCACTATTTGTGTCCTCCTTGGACTCAGGTGCCACAGCCCTGGGAACTCTGATTCTATAAAAGTGGAGGGCTCTGTGGAATCATCTCTCTTCTGGGTTCTGAGGCCAGAGAAGCTCAGCTTACAAGGCTTTTTCTATGTCAGTGATTGTCCAAATGAGCCTGTTTGCATCTCTGCTGGTCCATCCCATGGGCCTCCTGAGTCAGGGAATGTCTGCTGGGGTTTTGGCAGTTGCCGCTTCGTCTATTCCTTGCTGTGGGTTTTTGTCCCTGTAGGATTGGGTTTAGATATCTCTTGGAGGAAAGTGAACCAGATGGTGCCCAATCTCCCATCCTGGAGAACTCTGGATTTCATTTCATAACTAATTTGACTTGATAGAAGATTAATATGAATATTCATGTTTTGGTGAAAAAAAATAATGAGTCTATACGATGCTCCCTCAGTCTCTGCTGGGGGTGTTCATATATGAGCTTTCTAAAATTAAAAAAATCTGAATTCTGAAACTCATCTGACCCCAGAAAGTTTAGTTAAGGGATTGTCAAACTGTATATGGAGTTGTTGACAAATGTGCACCTTTGACAGCCTTGTAGTCTTGGCATCTTCCCTGGGACACATGATCAGTTCCTGTTGCTCCAGAGCCCATCTTTACACACTGAGGAAATAGAGTGAAGCAAGTGAGAATGCTGACTTTAGGGATGGAGAGCATTTAAGCTCAGTGTCTAGATTTCCAGGTTTAAGGGAAAGGTGGCCCTTCCCTCTGCACCTTGATGGGTTGGGACCTGCTGCAGCAAGAGGGAGGAACCACTGACACCACATTCCTCTAACAGGTCTCACCTCAGAGTCCTGGAAGAGCAGGAAGGGGCAGACGGGTGTCTAGGAGATAGGGATTATTGAGGAGATTTGCAGACACCTCACAGCTAATAGGGTGTGGATACACATGTGTCTTAAAAGATACACCTCGTTGTTTCCCAGGGAGCCCTCTCCTGGCATCACTGATGTGCCTAGAAGTATCTCATGATTCGCCTGGAAAAGTTGTCTTAAAATTGGTATCTTCCTGTCACCAGTTCACTTGAATTTAGCCATAGATTTGTTTGCTCTAAACTACAAAGTTTATTTTAGTGATTTCCATGAAAATGTTTGTCCTGGTCTCTGTGGGTCATATGGGTGACATGAGGCTGTAAAACCAGACCCTTCCCTTTCTGTTGTGCACCTGCCCTGCTGTCTAAAGAGTGGAAGACAGAGTCTGAAGGCAAGGGATAGAAATGCTCAGTGGCAGACCTAGGGCTCTGGTAATGTGTCATCCACAAAACAGTTTTGGTCAGGAAGTGTTACCTCTGCTGCTGAGGTTGAAGAAGTAGTGTTCAGTTTATTCAGCAGAAAATAAGGAATCTATGTTTTTGCTTTAAAAAAACTCCAAATTTTTACTATTGAAGTTTACTTCAAGCTGCTTGAGGAATATGCATATCTAGGGCTCACAAACTTTATTTAAAAGACTTAGCTGGTCCATGGATCTGAGAAGGATATGGCTGGAGATTTGGTCCAAATGCTGTTCTAGGAGGAACTCTGCTGTGTCATGCTTTGCAGAGACCAATGCAGGTTGCTTTTTACAAGCCCTTTGGCTCTCAGAAGCACTTGTTAATAGAAGGAGCTTTCTCATGCCTACCATAAATCTTTGACATTGAAGCATAATATCTTCAA
The DNA here is from genome assembly GCF_029281585.2 of Gorilla gorilla gorilla. Classification (NCBI taxonomy): domain Eukaryota; kingdom Metazoa; phylum Chordata; class Mammalia; order Primates; family Hominidae; genus Gorilla; species Gorilla gorilla. The sequence continues at coordinate 46,156,488 of NC_073224.2, read as the reverse complement.
CAAGCAGCTGAATAGAGCTCTGTAATTCAAAGGTATCAATGAGTTGTAACTCCAGATCAGCAAGGCCAGTCCCCATAAACCAGCTGTGACCTAAGCATCTTGGCAGTGATCTCTCCACCGTCCTGGGGTAATGAGGAGAAAAAGTATTCAAGGGGGGTGTTTATACACTGGGAATATATCTGGCCTTGAGAGGGCGGAGAGCCTTATAATGTTTGTATGGGTGCAGAATGGTGCTTCTTCTGAAAAGTCTGCCTGCTTTTGTCCAGGGAAGCCATGGACTTTGTTTAAAAAAAAGAAAAAAAAGGAAAACCAAAACATTTCCCAAGTGGTGGGGCCTGGATCAGTGGGGTGATCCAGTGATAATGTTGCAGTGACAAGAGCTTGGTAGAGATGTGGCATCCACCAAACATTGCCCTGTCTGATGCCTCATTACACACACACACCTGTACACACATGCACACGTACACACATGGATGTTTGTTTTTCCTTCTATTATCTGATCTATTTTGGCAAGCTCTGCCTTAACACTTAGCTCCTGGAGTGACCCCATGCCAAGGCAAGGAGAATTTGGTTCTTTTTCCCTCTAGATTGCAGTGAGAGAGGAGCTGGTAATTTTCTTATGCAGGTCCCCATATTTTCTTGCTATTTCTAGCTGAGAGAAGAGAAAGTATATTTTCTCCCTGATTACTAGCTTGTCTGAGCAGTTTATTTGTCTCCTAACTCAAATGGTTCTGGACAGGCATTTTATTTAAAGCTGAACTGGAGTATTGCACTAGAGATTCTGGAGGGTTGTGATTAAATAGAAACTCATTCCCATCATATCTTCTTAAATTCTTGGGATTAAAAATTTCATTTCTGATGAAAGAGGACAGAGGGCAGGTGTCGGTGTCTCAGAGGCCATCCTTTCTGATGACTTTGTTTCACGGTCTTTCCTAGCCCTTCCCTCTAAGTGGAGTTTTCACTGCTATCATTGATTGTGTCTCTGCCTCACTGGATCCTCTGAGAGTTCTAGAAGAGTTTGAGAAGCAGGTGCTTCCTGTGCATCATACCTAAGGGTGATGAGGTTGACATGTAGATGTAGGTTAGACAGTCTATCCGTGTTTACATCATTGGTCCATTTATGACCATTCTTGGAATCTGAATGTCAAGACTTGCAGAAGCCTTGGTTTCTTTACTGTATGCCACATGGCCAGCCAGAGGCCTTGGGCATTAGTTTTCCTACAAGTAATTCCAGCCAAGTCAACCAGGCATAGAATGTGAGGAATAGTGAGTGAAAGTCCTTATTCAGAAGTGCACCTGGGGTTATGTTAAAGCTGAAACAAATTCTAAAACACCCAGGAAGGGCTTTCAACCAGAGAACACTTAAATCTTTTGTGCTAGGTTATGGAAACTTTTTCCTGCTAATCAGAGTTTCCAGGGCACTGAACCCTGACCACTTGCTGTGTTGCCACATTGGTTCCCTATGGCTACTGTAACAAGTTATTACAAACTTGTTGGCTTAAAACAACACAAGTTTATTTTTCTTACAGTTGCGAAGACCAGAAGTTTGAAATCAGTCTCACTGGGCTAAAGTCAAGGTGTTGGCAAGGCTGGTTCCTTCTGGAGGCTATAGGGGAGAAGCTGTTTCCTTACCTTTTCCAATTTATAGAGATGGGTTTCTTTTGGCTCATGCCTTCCTTCCTTCCTTCCTCTATCTTCAAAGCCAGCAGTGTAGCATCTTCAAACCATGTTTCTTCATCTCTCTGCTCCTGTCACACATATCTGCCTCTTGTCTTGCTGTCTCCTCCTGTTTCGGTTTTTTTTTTTTGAGACGGAGTCTCTGTCACCCAGGTTGGAGTGCAGTGGCATGATCTCGGCTCACTGCAACCTCCGCCTCCGGAGTTCAAGGTATTCTCCTGCTTCAGCCTCCCGAGTAGCTGGGATTACAGGTGCGTACAACCACACCCGGCTAATTTTTGTATATTTAGTAGAGACGGGGTTTCACCATGTTCGTCAGGCTGGTCTTGAACTCCTGACCTCATGATCTGCCCACCTCAGCCTCCCGAAGTGCTAGGATTACAGGAGTGAGCCACCGCGCCTGGCCTCCTCCTCTGTCTTTCTTATAATGACCTTTATCATTCCATTGGGCCTGCCCGGATAGTCCAGAGTAATCTCCCATCTCAAAATCTCTCATTTTGATCACCTTAGCAAGGTCCCTATTGCTGTGTGAGGTGACTTTGACAGGTCTGGGGGCTTAGAGGGTGGGCATCTCTAGAGGAGCCGTTACTCAGCCTACCGCAGCATGCTGACATGGGCAATTGCTATGGTGCAGAACACCCCTTGGTGACACCACTACCATAGCTTCTTTCTGAAGAGATTTGGTTATAATAGCAATTTGGATGTGCCACTAGCCTCCTTAAAATGTGAATCTCCCTGTCAAAAGAAATAATACTTAAATTTCACAGAAGGACACAAGTGAGATTTGTTATCTTCAGGGAATTTCAAGGGTGGTGTTGAGGACTGCTGCAGTTTTGCCTGCTCAGTGTTTGTTTCCCATTCTTTGGTAACAGCCCCCTGCTTTTCCTTTGGGAACAGATCTCTCCCACCCGCTCTCAATCTGTGTGATTCAGGTGGGGCACACCCCATATCTAAGATCTGCAAGCAACATGCGACCCAGGACTTGCCAGGCAGTAGGGTCCATCTCCCTGTGTGATACAATTCCAGAGCTTTTGCTGGAACTATTGGGAAGCAGAAGCAATCTCTCCTTTGGAGTGTGGAGTTGTCAGGATGCAGAGCTGGAGCTGCTGAGCCCTCTCGTCTTCCTAGTGGACAGCCATGGAGGCAGGGGGCCAGCTCAGAGGAAGGCAGAGCTGCAGGATGGAAACTGAAGCCATATAATTTTGAGCCCCTAGATCGAGGAATGCCTGAAGCCAACATATCTTTGTATTTTTCTGTTACAGGAGGTTTATTTTTATTTTTTTTACTCAATCCATGTTGGGAGACAGCATTCCAGGGCTTTCCTATGTTTCTGCATTTCTTACAAACAGAGGTACTGGCTACCTTTGTTCCCAACTATTTTTCCTGGAATGTTTGTATAGAAAACACCTCCGAATTGTCCAGCTACTAAGCAGCAATATCAGGCGAGATTATAAGCCCTTTGACTCCAAATCCTACTCTTCTCTCTCTGCTCTGTGAGGCCTAAATCATGACAGGCAACCACTGTTTACACCATGAACCATCCCTGGGTGTCACTATCAGAGACAGTCTAAAGTGCCTGGTTAATTGTTCTGATTCTTAGTACTTCTCCGCTGAGCATGCTGGGAGGGTGACAAGAGTCAGACCTTCCAGCCTCTGGGGCTGATAGACCAGCCTGAGGCCTGCTAGCTGGATTGGCACTGACCAGTCTACACACCTACAACTCTTTATCCCAAGCCTGCTCAGTTGGTCAAGGACTCTGGCTTCCCTCTTTAGATTTACTCTGACATTGCATTAGATTGCTCCCAAGCCCTGTTTCCAGTGTAATTACTCTTTTCCAGACCAAGAAAGCAGTGGAAAGAGGAAATCATTTTGTTTTGGCACACAATTTCAAAGACCAGGGAAACAGAATTATCTCAGGGTGGCTGTCATAAGAGCTGAGGGCCTGTGACTGTCACATGTATGGGCGGCGCTGGAAATGCAACAAAGGACAACAGCATGGCTGGCTGTGGTTCTTGTCTTTGCAGTGAAGATCAGAAAGTGGAATCCAGGGGACCTTTTCCTTGCCTCAGGAATTCTTTCTGGCATGATGGTCATTTATCTTGAGTGTAATTAAGGCACTCAAATCTTTCAGTTAATATTCAACAAATGAGAGTGAAGACTATACAAAAAAACTTTTCATTATCTTGAAACAAAGACAGAAAAAAGCAAATCCTGTTTTGTCAGCACCTGTTTGGTATCATGTAAGATTGTTGAAGGGTCAGAGCTTCCAGCTGACACCTGTCAATTGGGCCTAGTTGGGCCATTTTTCTCTGTACTAACCTAACTCTCCCAGCTGCCGGTGGCTGCCCTGATCACATTAGCTGCTGCTGTGGAGTATTCTCTCTAAGGGGAAGCTACTGAAAGGGGAAAGCATGGAAAAGAGTGTGTTACAGATGAATTGTGCCCAGCTGATGAAGTCCTAACCACCAGTACCTCAAAATGTGACCTTATTTGGAAATAGGGTCTTTATAGAAGTGATAATGAAGCAGCATCATTGTCTGGGGTAAATACCCGAGGTTTGTCATCTCATAGCAAGGAAATCGAGTATGCGGACACACAAGAAGTGGGTTTAGGAGTGGAGGTTTAATAGGCAAAAGAAAGAGAAAAGGGAACAGCTCTCTGTCTTGAGGAGGTGATGTCTGATTTACATAGGACCCAAAGATTGGTTGGACCAGGTGTGACGTTTACATGGCATGAGGAAGCTAGCCTGGCTGGTGCCATGTCACCTGCTCATTACTGTACGCATGGTTGGCAAAGAAAAGGGAAGATGGAGCCGCCATTTTGGACATGCCTACTCCCCCCATAGCCTCTTTCCTATTGGCACAACTGCTGGCATTCAAACTGCCATGCCAGCTTCCAGCTTGCTTGTCTATGTCTGCAGTTAGATTTTACAAGCTGCTCTTTGTTAGAAAATGGTTTGGGGGCTGCTTTTCATTAAAAGGAAAACCTTACCGAGGACTTCCTCACTATCTGCCTAAATAATTTCTTCTTACTTCCTATATCAGTAAGTTAAAAATGAGATTATTAGGGTAGACTCTGGTGTCCTTATAAAAAGGGGAACTTTGGATACAGAGATAGACATGCACAGAGGAAGATAATGTAAAACCACAGGGACCCAGGCGGCCATGGGGAGATGGAGGCAGGGATTGGAGTGATGCTGCCACAAACAAAGGAACACCTGGAGCCACCAAAAGCTGGGAAGAACAAGGAAGGCTCCTCCCCTCCAGGTGTTGAGGGGAGCCTGTCCCTGCTGGCTCCTTGATTTCAGATTTCTAGCCTCCGTAACTAACAGACACTAAATTTCTGTGGTTCTAAGCCACCTGGTTGGTAGTATTTGGTTCTGGCTGCCCTAGGGAATGAATATAGGGAGGATTCTGTTGTGTGGAGTATGAAGTTGGGGTAGGGAGAGGTACTGAGATGGGCTGCCAGTGACTCTTCCTCACTGTAGGAAACAGTTCATGAGTCCAGCAGCTGGAGGGCCAGAAACACCCACTTCAAATGTTCAGGTCCACATGATGGTTAGACTTTGCTGTCTGGGCATGGGCCGTAGGACAGACATTCCAACAGTGTGAAGTGAGGATGGGAGTAGTCAAATGCCCGGTCACAGCAATGTCACATGGTTATCCAGAGGCACAGTGAAGGCCCTGGGAGGTGAGAAGCAAGGAAAGCCAGCCTTCTGGTTCCTGGAGAGCCATTGTCTTTCACAGGTGATCCAGGTCAGGCAAGAGCAGGGATGTGGTAGGTGAAGGCAGGTGAGCAGAAACACGGCCCCACAGTGAGTGTCCCGGATGCACCAATAAGCCACTTTTAAAACAAAGCCAAACTTCCATCCCCCACCTGACTTCATATTTATCTTCTCCTCTTCTGCCCTTCTCTAACCCCTGACATTGATTATACAGGAAGCAGCAGATAGGAATAACTAGCCTGGCAGTGTATGTCACCCTGTGTCAGGCTGGCAGATTGAGGCTTCCGGGCAGGGCAGGCAGAGCTGATACTCCACTTGAGAGCCGCCCTGCATCCCACCAACCCAGGGCCAAAGCCTTTGTCCCCTGGGCGCTTGCTGGCGCATGTGCCCGCAGAGCCTCTCTGCGCCCTTTTGTTCTCCTCTGGCTATTGTAGCGTGCCAGCTGCTGACCACTCTTGCCCAGAGAAGGAGGCAGCTGCTAATTTTAGCCCTACTTAGGTCTCCAGACAGCACATCTCAGGACTTAAAAAAAAATATTTTTTGGTTACATTTTTACATGACCTTGGGAAACAAAAAATTGGGAAGACTTCACCTGATATCAGTAAAATGAAAAGGGAAATTTAACCTTTTGTTTTAAAAAAGTTATTGTATTTCTTTGCTGTTAGAAATCTCCTGGGGCCGGGGGCAATGTCTAAGAGAGTTAACTTGTAACCTGTGGCTTTTAGTGGGGTAAGAAGACAGACAACTGAGCGCTAAGCCACGGGATAGAACATTCTGCCCAGAGAGCACTAGGAAGATGTTTCTGGCCTGCTTGGGGGAGGCCAAGCCACCCTGTTGATGACAAGGGAATGTGGATTTTTGCTTGGTAAACCTGATTTCCGTTTTTCCCCGTTGTTTACATGTTGGGTAGATGGGACCACTCTCATTTGTCTTGGTTCCAAGCTGGGTCGCCTCAGTGAGAAGGCCTTTGAAACACATCTGTTGAGTCATGCACAGCAGGGAGCCATTTGTGTTCTGAGGGTTGTCAATCATAGAAAATCTGAAAAATACCAGACAACATAATGGCACAGCAGCCAAACCATGCCTGGACATTTTCTGGTCACACAGGTCTGTCTGTGGAGCTGTGCTTTTTCTCAGACAGTCATTGGGTTTCTTTTTAATAAGCTAGAAGAAACCAGCTAAGTTTTAACTTAACAAAATTGTTCCTGATCTTGTTGTTTTTCTATTTGTGTTCACAGTTATCCATAACTTACTTTAGTCATATTTGAAGCTAACCTCTTGATTACTTTTCTCGCTTTATGACCGCGCTTTAAGATTGCTGGAGGGTTGGCTCATGACTTTTGGATTGCAATACAAAATTTCTATCAGCCAGGGCTTTACTAAGAAAAGCAAAAGTACATGGCAAGGAAATAAGCAATGTGGGAAGCATCTCAGCTTATCTGAGGCAGGAGAAAGAGGGACAGTGGTCAGCTGAGTCTGGGTGCAAGGCTAAGTTATTTTTACAGAGAATACTGCTAGAAGGAGAGGGTTTTGGGGACATAGTGCTTTGATATATGCATTGGGCACAAAAAGGTGAATGGCTCAGGGATGCACCAATAAGCTGATTTTAAAACAAAGCCAAACTTCTAGCTATCACTTGCCTTAATATCTGTCTTAATTTTGTCTTCTGGGTGAGAAAGTCACCATAGAGGAGGTGACATCAGAGGTGGGCTTAATGGATGAGTAAGTACCGGACTCGGGGGATGGGGCACAGCCTGTACAAAGGTATGGAGGTATAAATCATATATTCAGGAACTGCAAGCATCTTGGGATCATAGCCAGAGAGGATGCAAGGTGTGATATTGATGAGTAAGCTGTTTGCACCAACAAACACCAGGAAGGTAACCTGAGGATCAGAGAAGCCCATACATGCCATGCTGAGATGTGTGCACTTCATCCTTAGTAGGCTGAGAGAGGCAGGAACTACAAGGATTTTTGCAAGAGAGTGACATGATTTTCATTTTTGAAAGATCTATCTAGAGGTCATGTGAAGGGGAGCAGTACTAGGCTCAGGGTGATCAGGAGGAGGTGGTGGGAAAGATGATGAGGCTGTCAGCTATGGCTGTGGTGCATCAAAGGACAGAAAAGATGGAAGAAGAAATCTTCAGAGTTCTCCCAGGGAGAATTTTAGGGAATCAGTTAAGTCTTCATAATTTGTACAATAATGGTTTTGGTACCTCTGAGATGGGCAAAAATACTTGAGGTTTATCCTTTTTATTTGGTAGCTCATTATAGATTAATTTCTGAAGTTTGGAGAAAGAATGGTCACTCCAGATTTCCCCTCTGTTTCTTTGGTTTTGCCCCTAGAATTTGAAAGGATACGCAAGTGCCAAGGAGAATGTCAAAACAAAGAGGGGACGCTTTGCGGAGATGAGCCACTTATTCCACGTACTACCTGAATGAATACTTTTTCCAAGGCTAAGTTCGTTCTGGAAGGGGGGTGCCTTTTATAGAAAGTGTTTGTTCTCTGCAGATATTTTACAGATATTTCAGGTTCGTCTTTTGTTTCCTTAAACATCAATAAGCATAGCTGCTTTGTAAACTATGTTTGATACTTTAAATATTTTAAATCTGTATGAATCTGTGTCTGCTGTGTTCTTGTACTGCTGGGTTTTACCCCTAACTTCTCTTTCCTTGGATACTTGGTTATCTTTGTCTATGTGCTGCCCATTGTCTTGCTTAATTACATGTGAGGTATTCCTGAGGCCTAGTGTGAAGGTATCTTCCTCCAGACAAAATTTGCGCTTGTATCTGCCAGACCAATAGGGCTGACCCAATAGTTACATTTCCTTAGGGAGGGATTCACTTCCCTCCCCTTCTCCTTTGGAGGTGGGAACTAGGTTTACTTCTGGTTCACCCTTAACCTGAGGATGATTATGATTATTTTCTGGGCCCCAGCTTAATGTGTTTTTGAGGTCCACCTGTTAGACTTATTGCTTTTGTCAGGCTCTGGGATTTTTCTTCTGCTATCTTATCCCAAAGGCTGCAGCACAGTCTGGACAGACAGATGTCTTCAGGAAAAAAACAACTTTAAGAACTTTCTTTGCCTCCTTTGGTTCTCATTTTCTCTTAAATTTTGGCCTGGTTATTCCTTACTGTCTTTCCGGAATGTTGCTAGCTGTTTGGGGAAAAAATTAAAATATTTATCTGACAATTTTAGAATTCTATTTTCTCCCAGTGGTAGTATTGGTACAAATAATATACCTACCATTGCCGGAAACAGAAGTCTTAGATTCTACAGAAATCCTGCTTTTCTTCTGAGTCAACCATCCCAATTGAAACATCTAAGGAATGACAATATGCTTCAAATATAAATAGGAAGTGTTAGGTAAATGCCTTATTAGTGAATTCATATTGAATTGCTAAGAGAAGTTAGGTGTGTCTGAGATATCCCCTGATTTCTGAGGGCTGTTACAGAGACAGCGTAGGATGGTAGTGGAGGACTCTGGAGTCAGACACAATTGAGCCACTTTACTAGTATGGGAACCTGGACAAGGGACCTAACCTCTCTACTACTCAAATTCCCACCTGTAAATTGAGAAAAACACCTACCTCATAGGGGGTTGTAGAGATTAAATAAGATAATAAATATAACCTTTCACAGTTCCTGGCATGTGATGACCCCCTACTAATGGTAGTTTGTTATTGGTACTGGTATTATATTAACATTATTCTGCCACATGGCCCCATTTTTCTTCTATCAAAATAATTTGGTGGATATGTACATGCAAAAGAATGAAGTTGGATCCATACCTCACATCATATACAAAAGTTAACTCAAAATGGATCAAAGACCAAAATGTAAGAGCCAAAACTATAAAACTCTTAAAAGAAGATAAATCTTCATGACTTTGGATTAAATAATAATTTCTCAGATATGACACCAAAGATACAAGTAACAGAAGAAAAAATAGATCAATTGGGTGTCATCAAAACTAAAAACTTTGGTGCTTCAAAGGACAACATCAAGAAAACGAAAATACATCCAGAATATGAGAAATTTTTGCAAATCATATAATGATGAGAAACTTGTATCTAGAATATATAACTCAATGATAAAAAAGACAAATCACCCAATTAAAAATGGGCAGCTGGGCGTGGTGGCTCACACCTGTAATCCCAGAACTTTGGGAGGCCGAGGCAGGAGGATAATGAGGTCAAGAGATCGAGACGATCCTGGCCAACATGGTGAAACCCCGTCTCCCCTAAAAATACAAAAATTAGCTGGGCGTGGGGGCACACGCCTGTAGTCCCAGCTACTCGGGAGGCTGAGGCAGGAGAATCACTTGAACCCAGGAGGCAGAGGTTGCAGTGAGCCGAGATTGTGCCTCTGCACTCCAGTCTGGCAACAGAGTGAGAGTCCGTCTCAAAAAAAAAAAAAGGGCGGGGGGCAAAGGACCTGAATAGATATGTATGCAAAGAAGATCTACAAATGATTAATAAGCACATGAAAAGACATTCAGCATCGTTAGACTTCAGGAAAATGCACATTAAAACCGCAATAAGATACTACTTCACAGCTACTCAGATGGCTATAATAACAAAAAATGGAAAATAACAACTGTTGGTGAGGATGTGGAGAAATTGGAACCTTTACTGCTGATGGGAGTGTAAAATGGAAAACAGTTTGGGCTGAAGTCTGGTTGTTTCTTAAAAAGTTAAACATAGAGTTACTATATGACATAGCAATTCTACTCCTGTATATGTGCCCAAGAAAGATGAAAACTTATGTTCACACAACACTTGTGTGTGAATTTTCATACCAGCATTCTGTGTAATAGCCAAAAAGTAGAAACAATCCAAATATCTGTCAAATGATATGTGGCATATCCATACAATGGAGTATTATTCAGCAATAAAGAGAAATGAAGTACCGATTTATGCTACAACATGGATGAACCTTGGAAACACGGTAAATGAAAGAAGCCAATCACAAAGGACCACATGTTGTTGATTCTATTTATAAAATGTCCAGAATAGGCAAATCTATAGAGACACAAATAGAATAGTAGTTGTCTGGAACTGGGAGGGATAGGGATTTGTAGGGTGATAGCTAATGGGCATGGGTTTCTTTTTAGGGGATAATGAAATATTCTAAAATTGAATATGGGGCTTGGTATGGTTGCCTATGCCCATAATCTTAGCACTTTGGCAGGTTGAGACAGGAAGATCACTTCCCTTGAGTCCAGGATTTCGAGACCAGCTTAAGCAACATAGACCCTGTATTTACAAAAAAAAAAAAAAAAAATTCTTTTAAATAGCCAGGTGTGGTGGCATGTGCCTGTAGTCCCAGCTTCTCTGGAGGCTGAGGTGGGAGGATTGCTTGAGCCCGGGAGGCCAAGGTTGCAGTGAGCTATGATCACACCACTGCACCCCAGCCTGGGTGAGAGAGTGAGACCCTCCCTCAAAAATAAAATACTTAAAAATTAAAAACAAAAATGATTGTGGTGATGGTTCAACAACTCTGTTAATATACTATGAGCCACTGAATTGTGTTCTTTAAATTGGTGATTTATGTGATATGCAAATCATATCTCAATAAGCTGTTAAAAACAGTTTAAGGTTAAAAGATAATTGATCCAATATGGCCCTATCTGCTCCGTCCATCTGTCTATTTGTCTTCCCATCCATTTTATCCATTCATCCATGCACCCAACAGCCTGTCCACTCTTCCTTCCTTCAACCCATTCATTTGTCCATTTACCTTTCCTTCTGTCCTCCCATCTCATCCCATGCCATTTTGCCTTCCTCCCTCACTCTGTGAATCCAAAACAAACAAACAAACAAAAAAAAAAAAACAAAAAAAAAACTTGATTTGCTGCTCATCTGCTAAAGTTTAGTCTGTACTAGTCATCATGTAAGTCTCTGCTTTTCATCATGCTAGTTTGGCATTTCCAGTGTCCTTGTGACTTGCCACTTAGCATAAGATGAGTTTTCCAAGCTCTCCAGAGGAAATGCTCTTTATCAATCCATCCAGTAAACAGATGGATGCGTAGATGTGGGGAGTTTGATACATAGCCAGCGGCTTGCTGAAATGGCAGGAACATCCAGGTCGTATCTCACCTGAGAGAAGTCCTCAAAATGGTGTGCAGAAAATTTGGGGTTTGTTGTTTGCTATGACATCTCAGTGTTAAATGTGCGTGACACTCACTCTTTCCTCCTTTCAGTGGCGCAGTGCAGGTTTGATGCCTGGTAGCTGCATTCCCCATTATTAACACAATGTTGAGTGATTTCAAGGTTGACCTGGTTCAAAACAACTTTCTTAATGAGACCGTTCCCCTTTGTGTCATCGTTAGTATGATGTCAGTTCTTCCCTTGCCCAACCTCCAGTACAGTTGTTTCCTAACTTTATTGCCCATCAGACTCCCTGGAAAGATTATTTAAAATGCGGAGTCCTGAGCTCCTGTCTCTAAGAGATTCTGATTCAGTGGGTCTAGGGTAGCATCCAGGAACCAGTGTTTTAAGGAGCACCCCTAGTGACTCTTGATTGGAATGCTCCTTGTACTACCCTGAGATACTCTACCATAATTGATCTGTTAATGCCAGCATTAGTTAACAGTATGGGAGACTTCTAATTTCCCTTCTAATGCCTGGCTAGTGCTCATGTCTTCAAGCCTGGAAGTGTTAATCCATGGCTAAGAAGAAGCCATTACTATTCTGTGTGTCTCCGACTGAGTTAGTGGGTAGATTATAGTGCTTTGAGAGTTTTGAAGGTGGCAAGAACTCAGCAGCCCTAGGCAACTCTCATATATCCAGTGATGTAGATACTACAAACGAACTTATCCAAATAATCAGAGCCTGGGGTTAGAAACATACTGTTTGATATTAGATTTTTGCCCTTCTTCATTTTTCTTGGCTTAATAAGAAAACTTGGCTTTTTGGAGACAAGAGGGAGTGGCCTTATGAAGAGAATTGTTTGGGGCTAAGGGGTGAAATGAGATGTTAGCTGTAATGAAAACTCTTCTCTGACCACAGAATACTGAGTTCTGACTCCAGTAAGCTGAGTATTGGGCTTTAAAATGCCTCTAGATCTGCACATAACTCAAGATGCTATGTGGACACTTTTTTTTTTTCTGATGAAGGTATAAACCCATCAGAACACTAAATTCCTCACCATCAAAATGTCTTTGCCAAAGCCCTAACATGGAACTGTATTCAAAACATGCATGTGTGTAACCCCCCCACTCCCCCCCCAACTGCCCCCCACACACGCACCCCTTTAGGCTAATGTTAGCCAGCTTTGTTATTTGGGATTTTGAAGTACAAACAAGGAAATGGGAGGCTTAAACTAAATTTCAGCTGGACCTGAGGGAGAAAATACTGCAATAGCATCTTGCCTTACGTGGACACGATTATGGTTTGCAAAGCACATTTATTTGCATTATAGTCCTATGATATAGATTGAACTAGAATTCAAGTTAAATGACCTGCCAAACCCACCTAGGTAGTAAATGGCAGAGCTGATTTTTGAGCCCATGTCATCTAGCTGCTGCTTCAGTGCTATTTTCACTACATCACACTACTAAGAAAATGCTGGGGTTTTACGAGTTATCTGGCTGGATTTAATAACTGAAAGGAACCTTACCTTGTTCTTTAGGGTACGAATGATGAGCTACTGAATACTGTATGAAAAGAACTGTGTAAGTGTTTGTGACATGGTGTCAGTGATTAGTGTATGTGTTTTCGGGAAGAATTGAATGTCCATATAGTGGGGCAGGAAAATCTCAGCACTTGTCTTCCTATTAGTATCTCTTTTAGGAAGACTCCCAGGAACACATAACACACATATAGTAAAAAGCACAAGTGTTAAATGTGCCGAATGATCAGTTTTTAAAATTGAAGACACATGTTTAGTCAGTACCCAGCATCCTGGAAGTTACTCCTTGTGATCCCTTTTAGTTATAATCCCCTTTAGAGTAACCAATATCCTGTTGTCTATTAGGTTGGTACACAAGTAATTGCAGCTTTTGCCATTAATTTTAATAGCAAAAACAGCAATTACTTGTGCACCAACCTAATAACAATATAGATTAAATTTTGCCTACGTTTGAACTTTATTTAAATAGAATAATAAGGTACTAGCGGTTCTGCTATAATGCTTGTTTCGAAAATGCAGATTTCCATTATGATTGATGCATTAGAGAACAATTCAAGCATAACGCAATTTAGCGTTTGCTTATATGCAATTTTGTCCTCAAGAAATCCTAAGTGAATGCAGAAAACTTCACTCAGCGAAACTGAGCCCAGTAGGGACACACAGCATGCACATACGCGTACCTCATATATCTACCAGCCACCTGGGTTGATTGTGTTATGAGACACACCCATCCATATCTAGTGTTACACATTCCATCCAATCGTAGGCAATGCTGCTTCTGCCATGTCACAATAACTTGCAAGCTGCAACCCTTCTTACACCCTCTTTCACAAGCAAACTTCAGGTCTTTTTCAACATAAAATGCTATTTATTCTAGTATGTATGCAGTTCTTAACAATTTTACATGTGTAAAACTGTGCTTCCATTTTTGTTAGATTTCTGTATTTTTTTAAATTTGTCACTGCCAAAGTTTTGAATGTTTTGTTCCTAACGCTGTCTTTCTCATAAGCCCTATGATTTTAGTTGCATGCGTTTGCATATTGCGTTATTTTGAGGAACACATCCATCACATTAAAGCAGAAGGGACTGTATTTCTCTTTTGTGTCTGGCTCCTTTTGAGATTATGTTTGAAAGATTTATCGTTGTTATGTGTAGCAATAGTTCATTCATTTTCATTGCTGTACAGTATTTCGTTGTGTGAACATACCACAATTCATGTATCTATTCAACTGATGATGGACTTGTAGATTTTAGATTGAGACTGTTAAAAACCTTGTACATATTTCTGTTGAGTATATACTCAGGAAATTGCTGGGTCTTATAATATGTGTATGTTCAGCTTCAGTAGAAGTGACCAGTTTTCCAATGGGGTTGCACCAATTTATTGTCTCACAAGAGTGCATGAGGAACCTAGTGGCCTCGAATCTTTTCCAAAACTTGTAACTGTCTTTTTAATTTTAGCTATTCTGATAGGTGTGTTTGGCATCTCATCATGATTTTAATTTGCATTTCCTTGATGACTAAAGTTTAAGTATCTTTGCAATGTTTATTAGCCATTTGTATACTCTTTTCTGTGAAATGTCTTTAGAAGTCTTTTGGCCATTTAAAAATAATTGAGTTGATTGGCTTTTTCTTCTCGATTTATAGGCATATATTCTGGGTAAGAATTTTTTGTTGGTTTTATATGTTGTAAATATGTTCTCCCACTCTGTGGCTTCCATTTTTTACTCTTTTAATGATGTTTTCTGAGGGACAAGGTTTTTACTTTTCAAGTCCTATTTATCAGTGAGTTCCTTCATTGTTAGTACTTTCTATGTTCTGGTTAGGAAATACTTGCTTACCCCAAGCTCATGAAGATATTGCTCTATGTTATCTTCTATTAGTAGAAGCTTTACTTTTTTACTTTCCCTATTTACATCTACAATATGTTTAGTATTAATTTTGTGTATAATGTGAGATAGGGATCAATTTTTTTGGGTCTGTTTGGATATTTAATTGACCCAGCAACATTCATTGAAAAAACCATTGTATCCCCCACAGATGTGTACTACAGCCTTTGTCATAAATCAAATGTCCATGGTCTGTTTGCCTCTTGCTGGGCCAATACTGCAGTATCTTAAATCTTGTTGCTGTGAATGTAATTCCTTAATCTTCATTCTTCAAAATTGTCTTGGATACACTTAAATTTTTTACTTCGGAAACATCTTGTCAGTTTCTACAAAAAAATTTAACTTGGTTGGCTTTAGATTGGAATTACATTGAATGTGTATATAAATTTGTTAAGAATTGACATCTCTACAATATTGGTACATTCCTTGATTTATTTAGGCAACAAATATAAAACTCATAGTCAGTGTTAGTCTTTGGTTAATCACAAATGAAATGATTATTTATATAGGTGGGGAAGTAGCTTATGTATTCCAAAATGTTCTGGAACATACCATGCGTCCAGAGGGTGAATCACTCCTTCCTCTTTTGTAAGGCATCATGGTAATCATGTCATTTGAAGTTGGAGATAGAGAGATGGAGGAGATCATGATTTAGCACTGGTCAATGAATCTTTTGCAGATTTTGTGTGAACAACCTGGCTGCAGAGAGTGGCATTTGCGTTGTCTTTCAGTAGCTTCATTTTTTTATTTTTTTAACCACCAGACAACTTTGTTGGAAGAGAAAAAGGAACATCTTATTCAATTTAATGAACAGAATTTAAATACAAAAGAGCTAATTGCAGAAGCATCTGGAAACATTACACAGATGAGCCAGTGGTGTTTAGAGGTGGTGGAAAATGATATATTCATATGCCAAGAATTAAGATGTGATATTTTTGAAATTTTTATTTTATGGAGAAATTTCTTTTTTTTTCTGTTTTAAGACCTGTAGCTTAAAAGATGGATATTCTGAAGAATTATTTAGAAATTTGGAGGTCCTCTGGCCCACCTCTCTCCCAAAGCAGCACACTGATTCCAGTATACTTTGCAGAAGCCATAGAATTGTAGACAGTTAGATCCAAAAAGATGTTGGAGGAGAGACTCTGGCCTAACCCTCCCATTTTGGAAAAGACACTGAGGTCTAGAGAGGTAACATTACTTGTATACAACCAGGACTAGAGGCCAAGTCTCCTGACTCTCAGACCAATGCTCATTTCAAGAGTTCAGCATTTCTCAAAGTATTCTCAAAGTATAATCCAAAGAAATAGTAATCATTTTGGGAGAGTGAAGTGCTTCATCTAAGAAGAAGTAGCCTTGGGCTGGATGCTTTGACTCATGCCTGTTAATCCCAGCACTTTGGGAGGCCAACGCGGGCGGATCACCTGAGGTCAGGAGTTCGAGACCAGCCTGGCCAACATGGCGAAATCCCGTCTCTACTAAAAATACAAAAATTAGCTAGGTGTGGTGGTGGGTGCCCGTAATCCCAGCTACTTGGGAGTCTGAGGCAGGATAATTGCTTGAACGTGGGAGGCAGAGGTTGTGGGAAGCTGAGATCATGCCACTGCACTCCAGCCTGAGTGACAAAGCAAGACTCCGTCTCAAAAAAAAAAAAAAAAAAGTAATAGTAGTCTTGGGAGAGTGGAGTGATCAATCTAAAAGGGGATCCTTGGCAAAATTAGTTTGGGAACTTTTGCATATCATGTCTTCTTTTGGAAATTTATGGTATACATTGGCACTTTTGCCATATAGTAAGAAGAGTTATTTAATTTTAATTCGGTCTTTTCTAAACATTTAACCATGGACCACTTTTTGCACAGAACAACTTGTTATAAGACCTGGGGCACTCTGGGAAACCTGCAGTAGGTGATGTGGGTCTGCCTGACAGCCTTTGCCGCTGGTAAGGGCTCTCCTTGTAACTTCCACTTACTGTGCATGGCTGTGTCCTTTGGAGTGGTCATTTGGAGGTAGGGTTTCTCTCACATTTACTAATTGCACTTGCCTGGGCCTTTAATATATTTAAAGTTAATATATTTAGTTAATATATTTAGTCCTCACAAAATTTTCTAGAAAGGTGGTTAGTATAATCTCTGCTTTGTAGATGAGGAAACAAAGAATCCAAGAGGTTACACAACTTGTTCAAGGCCACCCAGCCTAGCGGACAGGACACGTCACACCTAGCTGCCTCACTACCAGATACTACCTTCCTTATTATGGAGACACCACCATTTGTCGCTGTACTTTTTAAGAAATCCACTTTATTTAGGTATATATATTTTTTTGAGACGGAGTCTCGCTCTGTCGCCCAGGCTGAAGTTCGGTGGCACGATCTCAGCTCACTGCAAGCTCTGCCTCCCGGGTTCACGCCATTCTCCTGCCTCAGCCTCCTGAGTAGCTGGGACTACAGGCGCCCGCCACCACACCTTGCTAATTTTTTGTATTTTTTAGTAGAGATGGCGTTTCACCATGTTAGCCAGGAAGGTATAATTTTTATACAGTAAAATGCAGTCCCTTTATCGCAAGTACTGGATAGTATTCAACACATTTTGACAAGTTGATATACCTGTGCAGTTGCTGCCACCATCAAGCTATGAAACAATTAACATGGTTGGGTTCGCACTGCGAGGTGTATGCTTTCTTTCTCAGTTCTGTCCTCAAAGCTTTTGCTGTATTGCTGTGGGTCTGCTTTGTGCCACTCAAGGTTTAGTCTGGGACTCGATCATGCTTGAAATGTTAGTTCAGTTGCCCAGGCCTTCCTGATATCAGTTTGGGTCCCTCCTGTGCTGCTGAAGCCTGCATCTGAGACTTGTGGGGGTTCATGCACTGGAAACCCCTTACCCAGCTCACTCTCTTTCAGGGTTCCCTATACACTCTCCAGCCCACAGGGCCCCCTTTTTTGGATCACTTTGGCCAGAAAGATCAGATTTCCATCAGGAGTTTAGCCTCCCTGTTGCTGCTTCACCCTGCAGTTCTGCAACTGGGACCTGCCCTCCCAGCTCAGCTGAGAGATAAAAGAGGAAAAAGATAATGGGAAACTCACCCCCGTGCTTCAGCAAGTTTTGAGTCCTCCAAAATCTGCTGACTGCATTTGCTTTTTTGAGTACTCTGGTGGTTGCTTTGTATACTTTGCACGGAGTTTTTCATGTAAGTAATGGGAGATCATAGTGGAACCAGAAGTCTCTATTTACTTTTAAATATGTTTGATTTTTGTTACAAGAGACTTCTAAGCAGCTGGACTTTAAGGCCTATTTTTAAAAACTCCTGAGAATAAAAGGGACTATGCATATTATTATACTAAAGCAGAAAAAAATATTTACAAACTCCTAGCCTGAACCTCTTGCGCTGGCAGGATAAGTTCCTGTTTTCTAATCTCCAAAGGAATGAATGAATGTTCTCACCACTGTGTGCTCTATTCTAATCCTTTTAGGCCTAATGAAGAGGCTGTGAACATATCCCTGAGCCCTAGGATTAAAAGTCAAGACAAAAGCCCATAAGACAAGAAGACACTGAATCCTATTTCTTGCTTTTATGAAAATTACAATATCTCTTGGAAAGAAAAACTGTGTTTCTTTTGCCAATATTTTTTATCACACTAAGGAAAATTTGAAAATAACAGAAATGGAAGAAAATAACCTATAATCCCATAACCCAGAAATAATCACTGCTAACATTTTCTCTTTGCTTACAGATCTTGCAGAAATACATCTTTATATTCTGTTTACAATTTTATTACAGTATTAACCATGGAGTATAAAAATGATTATGAACTGAAACTCTAGATATTTTATATACAAATCTTCTCATTGTATATTTAAAATAATTCTGAGAAATTAATGGCTAGTTGGCAATAAATGAAGATCTGTAATTTGTTCATTATTTTAAAATAAAAAACATTAGCATCCCCAGCTATTCCAATTTTGAGTAAAATTATTCACTCAAATCTTTAAAGAAAAAAGAGATGCAAGTAATAGATGATTTCTTCCCACTGTATTAGCCTCCTTGAACTGCTGTGGCAAAGACCACAAACTAGAGAGTTTAGGTAACAGAAATTTATTCTCTCCCAGTTCTGGAGGCTTGAAGTCCATAATCCAAGCGTCAGAAGCGCATTCTCTCTTCGAGACTTGGTAGAATCCTGCCTTGACTCTCCCTTGCGCTTTTCATGTTCCTTGGATTGTAGCTACATCACTCCTATCTGTCTCCTGTCTGTCTTTTCTTCTGATGAGGACACCAGTCTTAATTAGTTTTAGGGCCTATCTTCATTGAATGTGACCTCATTTAACTTCATTACATCTGCAAAGATCCCACTTCCAAATCATTACATTCTGAGGTACTAAGAGTGATGACTTCTACATACCTTTCGGGGGACACAATTCAACCCATAAGACCTATTATTTGGTCCTTTTCCCCATTCCACTGGGGCCATTTTTCCTCCAGCCAGGATGCCTATCTCTCCACTGTAACCAGCAGAGCTGCCTCAGACAGAAATGTCATATGGCACGTTAGGGGGAGTTGCCTTATGCGGTACCCTGGCCGCCATCCTCCCTGCTTCCCACCGCCCCCAGCCGTGTAAACCTGTCCACTCCTTTTCTACCCCCACCCCTTATCCTGATATCTCTGGCAAGGAGTTAGAACCTTGCCAGAGCAAGGGCAAGGAGAGCTGAGGGCATCTTTCTGGTTTTCACAAGAACAAAAAGCCGAGGGTAAATGTGAAACTATGTGGAGGAAACAGATTTCTTTTCTTAAATTTCCAGATTCAGAAACAATTATTGAACATCTGTTATGTCTGGGCACTGGGCCAGTTTCCTTTAATCTGCATAAAATCATTTACTTAAAATGCTATACAACTTTTATTGCTGAGGAGACAGTTTTAGCTAGGTCAAGTCACATAGTAGGTACATTTCAGAGTGGGGCTTTAAATCTGCAATGGCAGCCTGAAAGTAGAAAAATTGTAGTAAAGAGTCTGGCTCCGTTTTTGGTGCTTAACTACTGACAGCTTTCAAGCCCCACCCCTCCGTTTTCTTGTGTCCCACCTCTGGGTAAGCCTGTAAGAAAACAGACCTGGCCCTTTCCTGGGTGCTGGCAGGAAGTTCAAACCAAGCAAACCCAACCACTGGTCTGACCCTCACCACAGTTACAACCAAAGCCACTTGCCTTTGCCTTTGTTTAAGCTGGTTTGGAATGGCTTGGATCTCTGCTATCTCCAGAAAGCCACATTATATGAGTAATAACCTTTTCAGACCCTCCTGGTGCAGTATGATGTAATCAGTCTCAATGTCTGAGCCAATTTTGCATGGAGAATCTGTGTAACATCCACAGATAAAAGTAAGGAAATTGAGTGCTGCCTCACTGATCCTCAGAGGCCTAGTATGAACATATAGTCAGCATACGTTCAGCTGATGGAGACTTGAAGCCATGCATTTATTGTTGAGGTCCTTTCTCCCCAGCAGTGTACTTGGTGAGGACAGTGATGGAGACAAGGTTCTTTCCATCTTTGCAGTATTTGTTTCTTCTCTTCTGCTGTTGCACAGCTCTGAGTTCTTTACTCATTGGTGGAGGTCTTAAATTTTTTCCTCCGTATCCAATCTGCTTATTCAGTGCTATTTGCTTATTATCCCAAGACCCTAAATTTATATACACTTACTGTTAAAGCCCCACAAGCTGATTGATTATGCACAACACGCATTCTCCAGAACATGCATTTTCCAGCAGTTACTGTTTTCCCCCAGGTGAAGATTTATTTGTCCTATAGAGAAATGAGTGGCTGTATGTATGCAAGTGTGTTACTACGTAATGCAGGATTAATTTGAAAATTGCATGGAGGTCTGAATGTGCATTATGCAAAATGCAAAAGCTGGTTGTATTATGAGCATTTGAGTTAACATGCCTGCATACAGAAATGTTCAGGGAATTTGTGGTTCAGTTCAAGTGACACCAGGATTGAGCCTTTTAAAAACAGACCATTCCCAGAATAATGATTCTATAATTTATTCAGAGTCAGACATCTAGTACTGCTGAATTTTGTGTTAAATAACCCAATTGGTATATATGAAAATAGCTTCCAGTAATTCAAATCCTTGGAATCAGCCCAACTGTATAATCTTGGCCTCGGCAAATACTTAAAGAGGGTAGAGGGGATGTTTAGCATACATTTGGCTATATATTCAACTCTGATAAGTAATAGAGGGGAATTATTCTCAGATACCTGGCTGTCTTCAGATGGTGTTTGGAATCTCATTCTGGCTCCCCTCTGACCACTCAGCACACCCAGGATCCCCTTTTACTTTCTTTGTCTAAGTGAGCTAGGAATAGAGACTCATTTTCATGATTTTTCTAAGCATGGCATAATTGCTACGGGAAATTGGCATGGCTTCACAAAATAAGCCGTGGCTTCACATTGGCTCCTAAAGAGTAAGCTGGAGAGGCCTGAGTGGGTCAGACCAAGGTAACCCTGGCACAGTGCTGGTCACACAGAATACAGCAGTGATTGGTAGTGTTGGGACCTAACATCACCATGACTGACACAGACCTATATGACCCTCAGATAGCAGAGTAATGCAGTATTGCTCCCAGTGTGAGGATGGGCTGCCTGCAGCCATGACACTGTTCACACTGTGTCTCCCTAAAGGTTTTATGTCATCTCTGGCAGGAGCCACATGGAGATCAGAGTCAAGAATGACCTTGACCTGTGCTATGTGTTGTCAACTCTCATGTCCCACTTATGGATAATGGGAAAGCAGAATGTTGGAGTGTTGGGTTTGGGGATCCTGGTCAGCCTGACAGAAATCATGCTACCAACAGAGCCAACAATGCTGAAGGGGTCATAGGTTTATAGGGCAGCAGCTTCTTTGGAAGTTAAAAACAATAAAACCACAAGGCACTTATGCAAGGAGAGTATCTTCAGGGTTTGTGTCTCCATACCTGCATAGGCTACTTATATCATTTAGCATCAGAAATGTGCTCGTTCAGTGACAAGTGTTAGGCTTCAGGAAAGCTTTTTGGATTTATAGTTGTGAGATGTCAAAGAACATTCTGTCAGAGTTTTTCCCCTGCCTCCCCAGTAGAAAGGGAAAGAAACCTGTTCATCTTGCCTATATGGCATGATGCTGAGGACGGGGATATTGAACATGACTCGGAAACAGCTCAAGTTTGCTGCTTGAGATTTGGGTTTTTCATTATTTCCCATTCTTGAATCCTGTTGAATAAATAGAGAATCAGATGGCTCCTATTCTCATAATGGTTTTGTGAGTAGGGATTGATAATCCTGGTTTTAAAGATGAGAAAACAAGAGGCTCAGAGAAGTTGGTGTACAGAGCTAACAAGTGATGGAGCTCAGGACTCCTGAGTCCAAGAGCAGGGCTCTTTTCTGTGGCTGGGAGTTCTGGCTCCTAAAACTGGCCCCAACTATGGAGGATAGGACATCTTACTCCTTCTTCTTTGTGTTTCTGAATCCTAGAGAGTGTGCTGAAATAGAATTTTCAAAAATTCATTTGTAAAGGTCACCCTTAAAAAGGGTTGAACTATAGGTGCATTCTCGGGAGCATAGTCTGATTATTTTTTCTTTTCATTAAAAGAGCAAACATAATACAAGGGCCTTTTGTTTGCAGCTTTGGAATTTAGCCAATTATAAATACATTTAAGGGGATTCGGATCCAACTCAAGCTCTTAATCAGAGCATTTGGAAGCTCTTGGATAGAAGGTATATTTAATCTCTTTCTAGGTCAGCTGGATATCCCTGCATAGCTATTAGTTTAGACAAGACAAGCTTTGGAGCCCTTCTTTGCTTATAATGTGTTGTGGGGGTGATGTTTGGGAGTGAGCTAGAGGCACATGGGCCTGAGGCAGGCCTATAATTTATGAATTTATTTGCTTCATGGCGTACTCCTTCCTTAGTTTGTCCATGAGGGGCAAATATAATTTTTAACATATTCTCATATTATAAATTTAGTAAGGGAAAGAGAAGACTCATCAGCTATATGAAATTTCACTTTTTAAATATATTGGAAAGCTGTAGATAATTGCCAGGAGCCACACAATCTCATCCCTAGGGGGAGAGAGGAACCAGCTCAGAATGGAGCCTGGAGTAATTGTGACTCTGATCACAGGAGAAAGAGAACACTTGGTAAGAATTCCTCTAGTTGAATCTCCATAAAGGCTGAAACCCCCAAAGTTCTGGGTCTGTCTTCTGTGCATGGCAAATGCCCCTACTCATCTCTCCAGACTCAGCAGAATTATTGCCTCTCCACAGGGGCAGTGATCAGCCTCTGGTCTACAGTTGGGAGTTAGATGATATATCTATCAAGATCCAGTCTGGAAAACAGAGACTATACTAGGTATTTAAGCAGCAGGGATTTAATATGGGGAATTACACAAGTATTAGAAAGCTGAAAGAGCAAAAAGGGACACTGAGGCATCCCAGATATAAGTAACTGTAGAAAGCAGTTACTGTCACTAGGGTTGGGAAACACAAGGGAAGAAGTGCATCACTAGAATCTAAGATCTCAGAGAAGAGGCCCCTGGCAGCTGTGCTTAGGCCTCTGAAGGGTACCCTGCGGCTTATGATGGAACCTCAGAGCAGGGGGACTGCGCAGCCAGCTCTCAGACCCCAAGGGAGGTGAGTGCTGCTGAGGTTGAGAGTGTCAGTAGAAGCTGGAGGCTGGACCCACTGCTGCCTTCTAGGGCTGGAGGGACATTGACAAGAACTGGAAACAGGAAGGAAGTTCAGTTGTCCTCTTCTCCTGCTACACTGCAATAGGAATTGCTCAGAATTGAGATGCAAAACACACATAGTCATAGGGCCTAGACCATCCCAGAGAGGATCATGGAAAACCTGGGCATCCCAGTAAGTAAAGCAGCCCTGGTGGCCTCTAGGCCAGGGCTTGGTTGTCAGTAAGGACAACCCAGGAAAGGGGCTAATGGAGCTGGAGATGGGGGCCCACAGGAGCCCTGAGTCCTGACCTTGAGAGGCCCAGAAATGGTGTGGCTGAGGCTAATTCATCATCCGTCCTGACTGACTCTGAACTGAAGGAAAGCCTAGCTGTCAAGAGCTGGAGGAAGTAATTGGAATAGATGCTGGATACACATCAGCCACTCTATCATGACATTTCCAAGAGAGAAGTCTCAATGAGAAAAGCCTTGCCCACCCCAAGTAGTATTAAATGGGTGGGTGGATGGGATGGATAGATGGAATAGAGGGGATTGGAAGAGAGAGAACAGGGAGTAGAGACAGGAATAAAGGAAGGAAAGAAAGAAAGAATGGAGGAATCAAAACAAATTCTTATCTCTAGCTCTCTAGCCGAAGGGTCTTAAGAGTGAAAATAGAAGTAGCATACAGCCTTTCCTGTAGGTGGTGGCTCACTATGAACCCCTTGCAGAGATTATGATGCCAGTAGTAAGGAAGTTGGTTTTGATTTCCTCGCTTAATAAAGATTCAGAAACAGTGAAATTTGTGCTGCTACAGAGGGCAGAACCCGGGGCCCACTGTGTTCTTTGAGCACAGAGCCCAGCGTGTGAGCACCTGGAGATATCAGGGTGCCTGGCCATTGTAAACTGCTCCCAGCCAAGCAGGCAGTCCCAGGCCTGGCCCTGCCTATGGAGGGACCCGCAACTCAGTGCCCTTGCCTGTGCCCTCCAAGGGGGCTGCAGAACACCCTTCAGGCTGGTGCAGTATTAACTGCCTCACTCCTGTAGATCTATAAGAAAAAGGCAGCATCCTGTAAGAAGAATGGGGAAAGGGTGCAGAGAGTTCTCAGAAAAAGGAAATGCAAATGTCTCTGAAGCAAATGAGAAGACACTCAACCTCACTCTGCAAAAGAGAAATGCAAATTGAAAGTAGGACAAGGTACTACACCAGGTTGGCATAGATCAAAAGGTTTTACCTCATAGATTCCTGTAGAAGGATAAAGTGCCAGCTCCTCTAGAGAGAGCAGTTTGGCAGTATCTCTCAAAAGTGACCCGGCAGTTCCACTTCTAGGACTTTGACATCCAGACATAATTTCACACATGTGAAATGAAATATACAAGGATATCCATTGTAATAGCAAAAGATTGGAATGGACATAAATGTCCACTGGAGGCCACCAGGTGAATCACTTATGGTATATCCATTCTGCAGAATTCTTCTAAGCCATTAGAAAGATCAAAACAGCTTTATACATACATACATGGGACAATTCCCAAGATATAGAACCTTAAAAAATAGGAAGGAACAGTGTGTGTAGTATTTAAGTTCAAAAACAATACATATTTTAGAATGAAAAGTCAACTACCAGCTGGGTGCAGTGGCTCACACCTGTAATCCCAGCACTTTGGGAGGCTGAGGCCGGCAGATAGCTTGAGCCCAGGAGTTTGAGACCAGCCTTGGGAACATGATGAAACCCTTTCTCTAAAAAAATATACAAAAATTATCTGGGTGTGATGGTGCATCCCTGTGCTCCCAGCTACTTGGGAGAGAGGGGTGCTGAGGTGGGAGAATTGCTTGAGCCTAAGAAGTTGAGGCTGTAGTGAGCTGAGATCGCACCACTGCACTCCAGCCTGGGTGACAGAGCGAGACCCTGTCTCAAAAAAAAAAAAAAAGTTAAATACCATTTAATGTGTATGTTTCTGTGTACATACAATATTTCTGGGAGGATAAACAAGGAAATGGGAACAGGAGATGCCTATAGGGGGAGGAACTGAGGGATTAGACAGAGGAGTGAGGGGAGATTTCCTTTTCCCTGCCTACCCTTTGGTACCTTTTGTATTTTATATTGTGCATTATCTGGTCAAAAAGAAAGAGATTAAATTTTTTGAAAAAAGTCTTAGTCATGCTGGAGGCCAGAGCAGCTGAGGTGCTGGGGCAGGAGCTGGAGGGCAGGCCTTCTGCTTGTTGAGGGAGGGTCTTCATGGAGGATGGAAACCACCAGAAGGTGTGCCTGTGACAGTGGAATAGTGTGACGGGAATAGTGTGACAGTGGAATAGTGTGACAGTGGAATAGTGTGACGGGAATAGTGTGACAGTGGAATAGTTTGACAGTGGAATAGTGTGATGGGAATAGTGTGACAGTGGAATAGTGTGACGGGAATACTGTGACGGGAATAGTGTGACAGTGGAATAGTTTGACAGTGGAATAGTGTGACGGGAATAGTGTGACAGTGGAATAGTGTGACGGGAATAGTGTGACAGTGGAATAGTGTGAAAGTGGAATACTGTGACAGTGGAATAGTGTGACAGTGGAATAGTGTGACAGTGGAATAGTGTGATGGGAATAGTGTGACAGTGGAATAGTGTGACAGGGGAATAGTCTGACAGTGGAATAGTGTGACAGTGGAATAGTTTGACGGGAATAATGTGACAGTAGAATAGCGTGAAAGTGGAATAGTGTGACAGTGGAATAGTGTGACAGGGATAGTGTGATGGGAATAGTGTGACAGTGGAATAGTGTGAAAGTGGAATAGTGTGACAGTGGAATAGTGTGATAGTGGAATAGTGTGACGGGAACAGTGTGACAGGGGAATAGTGTGACAGTGGAATAGTGTGATGGGAATAGAGTGACAGTGGAGTAGTGTGAAAGTGGAATAGTGTGACGGGAACAGTGTGACAGTGGAATAGTGTGAAAGTGGAATAGTGTGACAGTGGAATAGAGTGACAGTGGAACAGTGTGACCGGAACAGTGTGACAGGGGAATAGTGTGATGGGAATAGTGTGACAGTGGGATAGTGTGACAGTGGAATAGTGTGACGGGAAAGGTGTGACAGGGGAATAGTGTGACAGTGGAATAGTGTGATGGGAATAGTGTGACAGTGAAATAGTGTGAAAGTGGAATAGTGTGACGGGAACAGTGTGATGGGAACAGTGTGACGGGAATAGTGTGACAGTGGAATAGTGTGAAAGTGGAATAGTGTGGCAGTGGAACAGTGTAACAGTGGAACAGTGTGATGGGAACAGTGTGATGGGAATAGTGTGATGGGAATAGTGTGACAGTGGAATAGTGTGACGGGAATAGTGTGACAGTGGAATAGTGTGACGGGAACAGTGTGACGGGAATAGTGTGACAGTGGAATAGTGTGAAAGTGGAATAGTGTGACAGTGGAACAGTGACGGGAACAGTGTGATGGGAATAGTGTGATGGGAATAGTGTGACAGTGGAATAGTGTGATGGGAATAGTGTGACAGTGGAATAGTGTGATGGGAACAGTGTGACGGGAATAGTGTGATGGGAATAGTGTGACGGGAATAGTGTGACAGTGGAATAGTGTGACGGGAACAATGTGTCGGGAATAGTGTGACAGCGGAATAGTGTGACAGGGGAATAGTGTGATGGGAATAGTGTGACAGTGGAATAGTGTGACGGGAACAATGTGTCGGGAATAGTGTGACAGCGGAATAGTGTGACAGCGGAATAGTGTGACGGGAATAGTGTGATGGTGGAATAGTGTGATGGTGGAATAGTGTGACGGTGGAATAGTGTGACGGGAATAGTGTTACAGGGGAATAGTGTGACAGCAGAATAGGGTGATGGGAATAGTGTGACGGTGGAATAGTGTGACAGCAGAATAGTGTGATGACGGAATAGTGTGATGGGAGTATTGTTACAGTGGAATAATAGTGAGCCATGGTTGGCCTTTCCCTTCATGCACTGGCGACCAATAGAATCAAGGCAGTCCCCATTTCCACATGTCCTTAGCCCTGTCTGTTCCTGTGTCCTCTCCACCGGCTCTCAGTGTTCTAGAACCCACACCATGAATGCCTGGGTCCCTCCCTCCTCTAAACTGTAGCTCTCCAAGGGCAGAAGCCAGTTCTGTCATCCCACGTGCCCTGGCTCTTGGCATAGTGCCCAGCACACAGAAAAGGCATAATAAATGTTGAATGAATCATTCATTAACATCAGGAAACACCCTGGGGTTCTGATTTATTGTTTTACATCAGATTCTTTTCTCCCTACCCCAACTGAAAGGCAGCCTTTTAATCGCTGGTATCCCAGCACTTAGCCTACTGCTCTGTATATAGTAGGAGCTCAATAAGTGTTGAATGATGAGAGTCGCATGATGGTTAGTTTATCTTCAGATCAGATTGTTCCCAGCCAAATGGCAAGAACAGAGCCATATCTTCCCCATGGAATGAGTACAGTGCAGCCCCTAGGAAGGAGGTGGGAGGCTCTGCAATGGGAAGGGTTCCAACAGCCTAGGTCAGTACTCCTCCCAAGGGTGATGTCAGAGATGTACCAGGGGCACAGGGAGGGTATTGTCACAGTTCCTTCTTTGGACATCACCTCAAGCTCCAGTTTTTGGGACACAGATGGGAAGAAATTCAGATCCAAGCCATAGGGCTGACCCTTGTAGGCACTACCCCATCACTTTAGAGGAATCAGAGAAAGCCCATTGAAGGAGGCTGGTTCCACGTCCCGAACTGACCCAAAACCAAAGAAGCATCTGGAAACTCTGCAAGGACTCCATCATGTAAATATTGTGCTCTGAGGTCACAAACATAACCAGCCAGAAGCTGCGGCAGCTGAGGGCCCTTCCCCGGAGGCCAACAATTAACCCCATGTAAAGATTACCAGGAAGAGAATAAATAGCTGGGAAAAGTTTCCCAAAGGATCCCAGCCTCCCTGCCACTCCAGCTGCCTGAACAGAAAGCATGGAGGAGGCAGGGAGGGTGCTAATGCCTCATTAGTGATTGTCGCAATCACTGAGATCCTGGCTGTCTTGACTGGCTTCTCCTCTGATCCACGTCAATGGCGCCCTGTTCTGTCTCCTCTGACCCTGTAGACAATTGGTTACTGGTGTTTGATTCTGAGCAGATCAGCCAGTGAAGAGGAAATGCTTCCCTGTGAGCTCCTGCAAAGTGTAGGAAATTTAGGCAGCCCAGTGAGCAGGGCTGCTGCGAGAGGGACTCTTGCTGGGGGTGCAGGGGATACCCATCCCAGCCTGGGCTCGGAGCACCCACCAGGACTTGCCTGTTGTCCCGGGCAGACCTGCCGTTGATTGTGGCAACAGAGGTTCCCTCAGAGCAGGGTCTGTAAGGCACAAAAACGTCTTTCTCTGTAACCGAAGTGGAAAAAATGTATCTGAGTCACTTTATACGTTAGGTAAATATCCTCATGAGCACGTCATTTAAAAATTTGCCATTTCCCCTGATGTTTCCACAGTTTGCTAGAACACTGCCTTCTGCTCCAGTTACAGACAAATGCCCCTCCTCTCCCTGCTTCTGCAGTGGTCTTTTAGCTTATTCCTTGGACTGACTTTCTGGGGGGAGGGAAGGATGATTTGAAGACCTATATTTTATAGGACTGTAACCTCTTAGAATTACAAGGGACCTTTGTAGGGGTCATCTGGTCCCGCCTTCTCTCAGAGGCAGATATCTGCAATGGATGCCTTCCTAACAGCTTCCCAAACTTCCCAGATGCTGAGTGATTCCAAACAAAGATGCCCACTTTCTGTTCGGAGGCTCTAAATGTTATATGTTCCTTTTGACAGTAGCCAAAATCCATCTCCTGTCACTTCCATCCATTGGTCCTGGTTCTGCCTTCTGGAGTGACACAGACTGAGTCCATTTCCCTTTCCAGGTGACCTCATGGTCTTTTTCTAGGCTACACTTTTATTTATCTTCATGTCCCCATGTGGAGCCCTTCTAGATCTCCCACAGAAGAGCCCTTCTAGACCTACATAGAGGAAGTGGCTTCTGTGTGACAGTGTCACTTGTATGGCATGGCACCTGGAGCCAGTCAGCCTAGCTGGAGTACACAGTCACGCATGTGCTTTCTCTTACCCTCAGGCTGAGCACACATACCCCCCCATCCCCCTGCCCTTTGAGCCTCTTGTTTCCCATGTGGCCTGAGATGACAGCAGCAGTGACCATGGCTCCTCTCCAGGGCCAGGCAGCCGTGCTCATCCCCTGCTCCCCAATGGCTCCATAGCCTTATGCTCCTGCAGGGGAAGTGGGTCACGCCAGGAAGAGCAGCTATAGCGTGAGACAGCCCAGTGCCTCTCCGCTCACCGTCAGCAGAGAACCCTTGGTTGCCAGGGTTTCCACGTGGGTTTCATGGAGGAAGGGTAGAGATGTGGGGTCTTCTGTATTCCTTTTCTCTGCCCTGAACAGTGATATAAGAGCCCTTGCCCCATCCCCAGGCAGCTCTCCTGCTTCTTTAGCAGAGAGGGCCCCAGACTCCCTGACATCCCAGTGGGCCTCTCCCTGTGCTGCCTCTTCCTGGTGCCCAGGACCCCCTAAATGCCCTATGCTTCCAAGGCATGGCAAACTGCTTCCCCTCCAGGGGCTGGCTGCAGGGGGAGATGTGGACAGCGCCACCACTGTAGCATCTCTGAGCTTGGATGCCTCTACCTGTGTTCCCCACACCCCTTCTTGTACAGGACCTAGGAGATGAGATGCCTTTTCCAAATATCATTTGTAAGTGTTGGAGCCACATTTTTTTCCAAACTAATATCACACTGTTCTGTGCTCCAGTCAAGTTCTTTTTGAAGAAGGTAGCTCAGGTGGTTAAAATGAGCACTAGTGAGACCAAATCTATGGCCTCAGGATCCTTCACGAGAAATGGCTCCACAGCCACCTACTGCACCACAGGCACAGCCTGGCCTGCTCTTAGGCAGGAGGAGCAGGGGAGACAGTGGGGATGCCTCTGGACAACCTAGTCCACTCCTGGATGAAGAGCAGCAGCTGCTGCTGGAA
This sequence comes from Gorilla gorilla gorilla, assembly GCF_029281585.2. Lineage (NCBI taxonomy): Eukaryota > Metazoa > Chordata > Mammalia > Primates > Hominidae > Gorilla > Gorilla gorilla. Next base: position 46,125,865 of record NC_073224.2, on the reverse strand, counting down.
GATTATGCACAGAAAAACTCTTGCTCCACAATACCTCCAGCTTTCAACCATTCCCAATCTTCAGTGTGTTGATGAGCAAAATAGACTGCAGACACAGTAGGAGCATGGAGGTGAGAACAAAGGCATCTTTGACAGGCAGGAACATTTCCTTCCCCTTCCAGAGCAGTGGCTGGCAATCCTAGCTCATCATTGCTTCTGAGAGCTCTGGGAAGAGCTGCTGTGGCCATGGCTGCTGCCCCTGGGAACTTGGCTTTATCATTCTGTTCTTTGCTCAGAAATTCAAGTCAAGTAATTTAGAATTCTTTATCCAACAACTGCTCTAGGAAAAGAACATGTCAGAAGCATTTGCTGACATCACCTTTGAGATGTTCATGTAGTTTAGGCATCACTCTCTTTCCTTTCCCTTTCAGCTCTTTATGGCATTTTCATTTGGTGGTGGTAGAAGAGTGGGTGTGTGGAGTGCATTCCTGCCCTTCCCTCCCTTGGTAAGTCCAGGTGTTTAGGGCCAGTGTGTGCCAGATGCCTCTTCTCCCAGGCACTTCCACAAGTGTAGAGGATGCCTAGACTGTGGGCACTTCCGTCAATTGACTGTGTTGCACAGGCTTGGAAAACGAGGGCCAAATGTACACAGAGGTTGTGGTCTTGATGAGAGGTTTTGCCACAACTATTATTTTTAATGGCCTGAAGCTTGGATCTGGCAGTCTTATGAATGGGTACTCTGAAGTCAACAACCCTGTGTTCCTTCAGTCTCGTCTTTGTTTATTCATTGACCATTTTACCATGCATGCCCTGGTTCTAGGGACGTAGGAAGAAAGAAGGCAAGTTCATAGGCTCTCAGACCAGGTTCTACCTCCCATCAAAGGAGGAATCTCCTCCCTTATGTTGCGGCCCACATGCTGTCCTGCTCCTGCCCAAGGAAGCTCAGTCTCTTGAGCTTTCATTGGGTGTCCAATGGCCCAAGTGTCCCTTTTCCTCCCGGCGTCTCCTCTTTCCTCCCAGCCCTGCCCCTGAGGGTGCTCAGACCTCTTGACATCACTCTTCTAAAGTAGACTTTTATATATTTGCAGCAACTATCTTCTCTTCTGCAGAGTCTTATCATTCCCAGGTAGATATAAGTTCTTCCATCAACTGCTACTTCCATATCATGTTCCCTCACTTCTGCCACTCCATATTTGTATAGTTGGATTAAAAAACAAAATCTGAGTTCAAGTCCTGGATATCCTTGTTAACCTTCTGTCTCGTTGATCTGTCTAATATTGACATTGGGGTGTTCTGCACCAAGCAGACCTAATAGACATCTACAGAACTCTCTACCCCAAATCAACAGAATATACATTCTTCTCAGCACCACACTGCAATTATTCCAAAACTGACCACATAGTTGGAAGTGAAGCACTCCTCAGCAAATGTAAAAGAACAGAAATCACAACAAACTGTCTCTCAGACCACAGTGCAATCAAATCAGAACTCAGGATTAAGAAACTCACTCAAAACTGCACAACTACATGGAAACTGAACAATCTGCTCCCGATTGACTACTGGGTAAATAACGAAATGAAGGCAGAAACAAAGATGTTCTTTGAAACCAGCGAGAACAAAGACACAACGTACCAGAATCTCTGGGACACATGTAAAGCAGTGTATAGAGGGAAATTTATAGCACTAAATGCCCACAAGAGAAAGCAGGAAAGATCTAAAATCGACATCCTAACATCACAATTAAAAGAACTAGAGAAGCAAGAGCAAACACATTCAAAAGCTAGCAGAAGGCAAGAAATAACTAAGATCAGAGCAGAACTGAAGGAGATAGAGACACAAAAAACCCTTCAAAAAATCAATGAATCCAGGAGATGGTTTTTTGAAAAGATCAACAAAATTGATAGGCCACTAGCAAGACTAACAAAGAAGAAAACAGAAGAATCAAATAGATGCAATAACAAATGATGAAGGGGATATCACCACTGATTCCACAGAAATATAAACTACCATCAGAGAATACTATAAGCACCTCTATGCAAATAAACTAGAAAATCTAGAAGAAATAGATAAATTCCTGACACATACACTCTCCCAAGACTAAACCAGGAAGAAGTTGAATCTCTGAATAGACCAATAACTGGCTCTGAAATTGAGGCAATAATTAATAGCCTCCCAACCAAAAATGTCCAGGACCAGACAGATTCACCAGAGGTACAAAGAGGAGCTGGTACCATACCTTCTGAAACTTTTCCAATCAATAGAAAACGAGGGAATCCTCCCTAACTCATTTTATGAGGCCAGCATCATCCTGATATCAAAGCCTGGCAGAGACACAACAAAAAAAGAGAATTTTAGACCAATATCCCTGATGAACATTGATTTGAAAATCCCCAAGAAAATACTGGCAAACCAAATCCAGCAGCACATCAAAAAGCTTCTCCACCACGATCAAGTCGGCTTCATCCCTGGGATGCAAGGCTGGTTCAGCATATGCAAATCAATAAATGTAATCCATCTCATAAACAGAACCAAAGACAAAAACCACATGATTATCTCAATAGATGCAGAAAAGGCCTTTGACAAAATTCAACAGCCCTTCATGCCAAAAACTCTCAATAAACTAGGTATTTGATGGAATGTATTTCAAAATAATAAGAGCTATTTATGACAAACCCACCACCAATATCATACTGAATGGGCAAAAACTGGAAGCATTTCCTTTGAAAACTGGCACAAGACAGGGATGCTCTCTGTCACCACTCCTATTCAACATAGTGTTGGAAGTTCTGGCCAGGGCAATCAGGAGAAAGAAATAAAGGGTATTCAATTAGGAAAAGAGGAAGTCAAATTGTCCCTGTTTGCAGCTGACATGATTGTATATTTAGAAAACCCCATTGTCTCAGCCGAAAATCTCCTTAAGCTGATAAGCAACTTCAGCAAAGTCTTGGGATACAAAATCAACGTGCAAAAATCACAGCATTCCTATACACCAATAACAGACAAACAGAGAGCCAAATCATGAGTGAACTCCCATTCACAATTGCTTCAAAGAGAATAAAATACCCAGGAATCCAACTTACAAGGGATGTGAAGGACCCCTTCAAGGAGAACTACAAACCACTGCTCAATGAAATAAAAGGGGACATAAACAAATGGAAGAACATTCCATGCTCATGGATAGGAAGAATCAATATTGTGAAAATGGCCATACTGCCCAAGGTAATTTATAGATTCAATGCCATCCCCATCAAGGTACCAATGACTTTCTTCACAGAATTGGAAAAAACTACTTTAAAGTTCATATGGAACCAAAAAAGAACCCTCATTGCTAAGACAGTCCTAAGCCAAAAGAACAAAGCTGGAGTCATCACACTACCTGACTTCAAACTATAAGACAAGACTACAGTAGCCAAAACAGCATGGTACTGGTATCAAAACAGAGATATAGACCAATGGAACAGAACAGACACCTCAGAAATAACACCACACATCTATAACCATCTGATGTTTGACAAACCTGACAAAAACAAGATAGAGGGAAAGGATTCCCTATTTAATAAATGGTGCTGGGAAAACTGGCTAGCCATATGTAGAAAGCTGAAACTGGATCCCTTCCTTACACCTTATACAAACATTAATTCAAGATGGATTAATGACTTAACTGTTAGACCCAAAACCATTAAAAAACCCTAGAAGAAAACCTAGGCAATACCATTCAGGACGTAGGCATGGGCAAGGACTTCATGACTAAAACACCAAAAGCAATGGCAACAAAAGCCAAAACTGACAAATGGGATCTAATCAAAGTAAAGAGCTTCTGCACAGCCAAAGAAACTACCATCAGAGTGAACAGGCAACCTACAGAATGGGAGAAAATTTTTGCAATCTACCCATCTGACAAAGGGCTAATACCCAGAATCTACAAATAACTCAAACAAATTTACAAGAAAGAAAAAAAGAACCCCATCAAAAAGTGGACAAAGGATACGAACAGACACTTCTCAAACGAAGACATTCATGCAGCCAACAGACACATGAAAAAATGCTCATCATCACAATGCAAATCAAAACCACAATGAGATACCATCTCACACCAGTTAGAATGACAATCACTAAAAAGTCAGGAAACAACAGATGCTGGAGAGGATGTGGAGAAACAGGAACACTTTTACACTGTTGGTGGGAGTGTAAACTAGTTCAACCAGTGTGGAAGACAGTGTGGTGATTCCTCAAGGATCTAGAACTAGAAATACCATTTGACCCAGCCATCCCATTACTGGGTATATACCCAAAGGATTACAAATCATGCTGCTATAAAGACACATGCACACGTATGTTTATTGCGGCACTATTCACAATAGCAAAAACTTGGAACCAACCCAAATGTCCATCAATGGTAGACTGGATTAAGAAAAGGTGGCATATGTATACCATGGAATACTATGCAGCCATAAAAAAGGATGAGTTCATGTCCTTTGTAGGGACATGGATGCAGCTGGAAACCATCATTCTGAGCAAACTATCACCATAAACACCACATGTTCTCACACACAGGGGCCTGTTGGCAGGTGGGTGGCAGGGGGAGGGTAGCATTAGGAGAAATACCTAATGTAAATGACGAGTTAATGGGTGCAGCAAACCAACATGGCACATGTATACATATGTAACAAACCTGCATGTTGGGCACAGGTACCATAGAACTTAAAGTATAATTTAAAAAAAGAATTTAAAAAATTAAATAAAATCTGCTAAGTTTAGCTGTTTTTATCTTATTCAATTTTAACTTATTAGTGTTAGCTCATCCTCCCAGCCTACCTAGTTTTTGGAAATCCTATCTCTGTTATCTTTGTCGTCACTGAGGCTTTTGTCATCTGCACAGTTGGATCCCAGAGCTGTGGAGCTGAGCATAAGGTGTAGGGGAGGAGCGTGGTGGCCCCAGAGTTTGCCCTCAGCCTTCGGTGGCACCTTCACATAAGGCCTCAAACGAAGACGCAGACAGTGCCTATGGCAAGAATCCAGGCTGCCTGTCTGAATGCTGAGCACACAGTAGGTGCTTCATAAATATGGATTTGGGTGAGCGGTTGTCAGGGGTGTCTGACAAGAAGCCTGATTCGTGGTGTGCCATCCCTGTTTCAGGAAAGTGACTTCCATGAGCTCATTTGCTAGGCAGCGTCCACTGTGTTTTATAGTGTGGTCATGAATTAATAATGCACAACACTCCTAATTAGGCTGGAATAAAAACACAGGTTAAAGAAGAGAAACAGCTGGGGAAGTGTGTTCTGACTGTGCAGCCTCTGGCTCCAGGGGCCTGATTTGGGGGTATAGCAACCACTGCAGTGGACAGTTTTCTGGAAAGCAGGTCCCCTACCTGGTTGTCCCTGGAGAGAGAAAATATTTGTTTTTTTTCAGTACCCCTTCTGCTTGTGCTGTCAGAATAAGAAAAAGTGGCTCTGGCTGGTTCTCCTACCCACTCCCTGCATTTCAGGTGGAATGATTTTACTTCATGGAAGTGAGTGCTTTAGTAAGTGCTTGCCTGCAGAGCTTGCATCGGGAGTTAGGGAAGGATGAAAAATGCAGTAGAAGTTGGCCTCATCAGGATGTGAAATTGACTGTGAACAGTGTGATTTATTAAAGACAACTGTTTGTGCTGGTTAAAATGTGCACTCAGCTCCTAGCAAGGATCTCTTGCTCAGAATGGAGGAAGCTCCCTGAGGGTGGTCCCAGCTGCCCCTTCCTCTGTCTCTCCTTGCCAAATCCCCTTGCAGGCTCAGCCCTTAGCAGGGGCCATATAATTGTGGCTTTAACAGTTTTAATAAAGGGTCATGCAGGCACTGGGAATATGCTCTTCAATGCTCACAGTCTAAATTAGGCACTAACCAAGACAAAGGATATAAGCATGCTCATCTATGCTTTCTCTGTCTCCCACCACAGCGACAAGAAAGGGCGGCCCCAGGAGATGGGGGGACCGAGTGAGTGAGTGCTAGCTGAGGTCTGAAAACACCATCCTGAAGCTTCTCCCTCCCTGTTACCTTGAGCACCTGGAGTAGGGGGATGAAATGATATTTGAAGGCCAAGGATTTAAAGGAAAAGAATCCTGGCCAGCAACGTTCACCATGTGACCTGAAGCAAGCTGCTGCTGTCTGAGCTTCAATGGCCAAGTGTACTGTGGAGTCACACAGCCTTGAGTTCTAATGTCCAATGAGCGTTTAGACCTTGGGAAAGCTACTTCTCTGAGCCTTAGTTTCCGTATCTACTAAATGGGGCTGGTGACACCTGTGTGATAAGGTGGTTGTGAGAATGAGGGATGTACCCAGCCAAGCCACATGTAATGCTCAGTAAATGTCTGTCTCCTCTGCTCCATGCGTGAGCACCCAGTTTGGTAGAATGCCCTTCCCCCTGCAGATTCCCCTACAACAGTAGTTCCCAAAGTGTGGTTCTCAGACCAGCAGCATCCACATCACCTGGGAACTTGCTAGAGATGCAGATTCTCAGGCCTACCCCAGATCTACTGGATCAGAAACTGTGGGGTGGGGCCCTGCAGTCTGCGTTTCAGTCTGTCCTCCAGGTGATTCTGATGCAGACTTGCTGTTCTGGGATTTTCTGCTTCAATTTCGAATAGATGACAACCATCTAGTCCTTTCTCCTGAGAGGACGTGAAAGTGACAGCTGACCATTTTTTGAAAAAACTGTGAGGCCTGAACACCGGGGTTTGAGTTCCAGGTATGTAAACTCTGTGAGGGTAAGGAATTATTATTAGAGCCTTAAGGTAGCAAAAGCCTGTTCTTCAAAGCTTCTGTCCATCTCCCCCGTGTTTGGAGTTAGATCCAGTGGTTTATAGGCTCAGAAGCCTGAGGCAGCTTTGCTGTTGCTGTGTATCTTTTGATAAGATAACCAGCCCTCTGATGGGAGAAGGCTCCTGCCTCATAGGCTTATTAAGATTAAAACTCTAAATTTAGCTCTGGAGGAAGGTCTGCAGGCTTAGGGCCATTTGATGAATGACTCCATGATATCTACAGACTGCAACTGCTAGAGTAAATAAGATTTAAATACAGCTGCCAAGCCACCTTATCATTTCCCGCATCAGATCTGAACATGGTTAAACTAAGTGCTGTCAGTGCCAGCTCATTGAATGAAGGCAGCAGTGCATAAAGTCATTCTGAATAATTAATGAGATAATGGTTGTGAAGCTGGTGGGATGGTGCAGAGAGTGCCAGGGCAGGGCCAGTGTGTTTCCAGATCCGGTGTCAGCACCCTAGGTCTAGGGTCTGGTGCATGAGGCAGTTCTTTAAGGAAAGAAGCACTCATCCTCCAGTGGCCTCAAAATAGAAAATGCCACCAAAGCAGAGATATGTACATACAGTTAGGGGCTGATATTCAGGATATCTAACAAATGGCAGGGCACAGGCATGGACCAGTGGATCCAAAGAGATGGTGGCCAAGTGCAGGAGCAGGCCCTTGGGGCCTCTGCAGAACCACATGTGACCCCTCTTTTTGTAGCAGAAGACAAGTCATGAGGGAGAGGCCAGGACCATGGCTTTTACTCACTCTAGGGTAGCGTATCATTCTTTTAATGTCAGGTATAGTCTCTCTGATGCACACCAGCTGAGTGTCAGCCTTAAGGGCACATGCTGAGGCTATGCTCAGGGTCAGTGAGAGAGGCCCCCAAATTCATCAGTCACCAAGTCTTATAAATCCCTCTTTGGCAGCATCTCCTGGAGTCGCGTCTTTCCCTTCATTCTACTTCCCCATTGGATATATCCCTCTCTGAGCCAGCCCATTAGTAAACCCTCTGGAGGTTGAAATTTATCAGTTTCACATTGGTCTTAACCAGGTTGGCTGTGTGGGCTGTTACATGTGCATAGTGCACCCCATGGACATGGATGGATATGTTGTTGACATTTAAGAATCATATTAGGTTGGTGCAAAAGTAATTGAGGTTTTGCCATTGAAAGTAATGACAAAAACTACAATTACTTTTGTTCCAACCTAATATATCCTTCACATTTGCAGACTTAGGCTTTGACCAAGAACAGTTTGTCTTAGGAGGTGAATCTTGTTTTCTTTACAACCTGGTGGTTCTTAGGAGTAATGGGAATCTCCTCTCTTTCCTTTCTTAGAATGGTTTTGAGTCACTGGGGGGACATTGCTCTATGGGACCAGAAAGTAAGAATCTATCATTTTAGCTGTAAGGACCCAAGAGCCAAGCTGGGAAGGTCATAGCACTGTTCAGCCCTCAGAACTGGGAACCAGAAAGGTGATGACTGCACAGTGGATGAGCCAGAGGGACAGCAGGCAGTGGGGTGCTGGAGCCTCTAGCTAGAAAACTTGCCTTGGTGGAAGGAGGGAGGAAGTTAAGGCAGTATTAATGCTAGATAAATAGTGGATAATGGTAGATTTAAAAAACTAAGGGACAGACATCATTCAGACTGTTTTCCACATAGGACTCAACCTGCCACCCTGGGCTTGGGATGTGGACTCTGGGCCTTTGTGAGGTGATGTGGCTTCAAGCAAGAATATCACTATTGGATTGAAATCAAAACCAAAGTTTGAGAATCTGCTAGCTGGGTGCTCTATGACAAGTTATTTACCTTTCTGAGCCTCAGTTTCTGCCTCTTAAAATGAGAATAGTAATTTCTACCTCAGAGTGTTGTAAGAATTAACTAAGATTGTGTATTCTTTGTAAATGGTGTAGTAGATTGCATATTCTTTGTAGACCATTTGCATGTAGACAGAGACTATGGTGCTGGGTGGCTAGGAAGAAAGCTTCCCTGAAGTTTGTTCATGTGCTGGCCATCAGCCATTGTCTTCTAAAAATGGGTACCAGTAGGATGTGGTCTTTGAAACAGCCCTATTAGAGACAAGATGGTTGTCACAGACTCGGGAGTGCTGCCCAGCCTGACAGCCAAGTGAGCCTCTGATGGGGTAATTGATAGCTCAGACACAATTCAGCAACTCAATTAACTCATCTCCCATTAGGATGGATTGATTTCTTCCTTGGGATAGGAATTTGTGCTGGTTCAGCAACAGCAGCCTTCCCACTGCTGAATGCATCTGTGTGGTTAAGAAAGCTTTTCCAGTCCTCCTGCCCCACAGAGGCCTCAGGGGAAGAAGGCGTGATTAGGGGAGCCCAGTGTTCAGTCCTACACATGATAAGTCCCCCTGCCCCTAGGAAGATGAAGGACCGAAGGTCCATCATTATTTTATTTTTATTTTTATTACATATTTTTTTTAGACAGAGGCTCACTCTGTTGCCCAGGCTGGAGGTGCAGTGGCACAATTTCGGCTTGCTGTAACCTTTGCCTCCCGGGTTCAAGTGATTCTCGTGCCTCAGCCTCCCGAGTAGCTATGATCACAGGTGCACGCCACCATGCCCTGCTAATTTTTGTATTTTTAGTAGAGACCAAGTTTTGCCATATTGGCCAAGCTGGTTTTGAACTCCTGGCCTCGAGTGATTTGACCGCCTCAGCCTCCCAAAGTGCTGGGATTATAGGCATGAGCCACCATGCCTGGCCTACCATCATTTTAAAAATGAATTCTGGGGCCAAGTGCCGTGGCTCATGCCTGTAATCCCAGCACTTTGGGAGGCTGAGGCAGGCAGATCACTAGGTCAGGAGATCGAGACCATGGTGAAACTCCATCTCTACTAAAAATACAAAAAATTAGCTGGGCGCAGTGGCGGGTGCCTGTAGTTCCAGCTACTCAGGAGGCTGAAGCAGGAGAACGGCGTGAACCCGGAAGGCGGAGCTTGCAGTGAGCCGAGATTGCACCACTGCACTCCAGCCTGGGCGACAGAGCGAGACAACGTCTCAAAAAAAAAAAAAAAATGAATTCTGGTCTGGGCACTGTGGCTCATGCCTGTAATCCCACCACTTTGAGAGGCCAAGGAAGGTGGATCACCTTGGGTCAGGAGTTCAAGACCAGCCTGACCAACAAGGAGAAACTCTGTCTCTACTAAAAATACACAATTAGCTGGGCATGGTGGTGCATGCCTGTAAATGCAGCTACTCAGGAGGCTGAGGCAGGAGAATCACTCGAACCTGGGAGGCAGAGGTTGCAGTGAGCCAAGATCGTGCCATTGCACTCCAGCCTGGGCAACAAGAGTGAAACTCCGTCAATAAATAAATAAATAAATAAATAATTATGTTTTCCCACATCTTTTGTCTGAACACCCTGAGGCATAAAAAGCCCAAGACATTGCAATGCTTAATCTATGATTAATGCTGCAAATCTATGATTTGCTAACATCCCAATGTTATCTTTAAAATTTTCAAATGTCAACTTCATTGAGACATAGTAAATGCATCATTCAAGGTATACAATTGGCTGAATTTTGCCAGTTTTATACACCCTTGAAATCATTCTCACAATCAAGATATAAAACATCAACATCCCAAAAGATTCCTAGGGCCCCTGCACAACCTGTCCCCGCCCAGCCCCAGGCAACCCCCGATATGCTTTTTGTAACTATAAGTATACATTTTATATAAATAATATATACTGTATTATTTTGCCAAGGGCTTCTTCACTCAACATAGTTTTGTTGTCATGGTAAATTACACAAAACATAAAATTTACCATTTTAACCATTTTTAGGTGGCATTAAGTACATTCATATTGTTATGCAGTCATCACCATCCGTCTCGAGTATTTTTCGTCTTGCAAAACTGAAACTTTATACCCATTAAACACTACCTTCTCATTTCCCCTCTCCCTTGAGCCCCTGGCGGCCATCATTCTACTTTGTGTGTCTGTGAATTTGATTACTCTACGTATTTCATAGAAATTGAACCATATAGTATTCTTTTGTGTCCGGCTTATTTTACTTAATATGATGTCTTTAGGGTTCATCCATGTTGTAGCATGTGTCAGAATTCCTTCCTTTTAAAGGCTAAATAATCTCTTGTATTTTTACACCATGTTCTGCTTATCCATTCATTTGTTGATGGATACTTGGGTTGCTTCCACCTTTTGGCCGTTGTGAATTATTCTATGAACATGGCATACAAATACCTCTTCTAGTTCCTGCTTCATTTCCTTTGGATATTGGTGTGGTTTGGCTGTGTCCCCACCCAAATCTCATTTTGAATTATAGCTCCTCAGTCCCCATGGTCCTGGGAAGGACCCGGTGGGAGGTAGTTGAATCATGGGGCTGGGTTTTCCTGTGCTGTTCTCAGGAGTAGTGAGTAAGTCTCATGAGAACTGATGGTTTTATAAAGGGCAGTTCCCCTGCACATGCTCTCTTGTCTGCCACCATGTAAGATATGCCTTTGCTCCTCCTTCGCCTTCTACCATGATTGTGAGGCCTCCCCAGCCATGTGGAACTGTGAGTCCATTAAACCTCTTTTTCTTTATAAATTACCCAGTCTTGCATATGTCTTTATTAGCAGTGTGAGAATGGACTAATACAGATATGTATGTGGTAATTCCAGGTTTAATTTTTGGAGGTGCCTCCATACTGTTTTCCACAGTGGCTGTACCATTTCATATTACCTTTTATTTATTTATTTTTTTATTTTTCTGAGACGGAGTCTCACACTGTCACCCGGGCTGGAGTGCAGTGGTGCAATCTCGGCTCACTGCAACCTCCTCCTCCCAGGTTCAAGTGATTCTCCTGTCTCAGCGTCCCCAGTAGCTGGGATTACAGGCACCTGCCACCACACCCCGCTAATTTTTTGTACTTTTAGTAGAGATGGGGTTTCACTATGTTGACCAGGCTGGTTTCAAATGCCTGACCTCGTGATCCACCCGCCTCGGCTTCCCAAAGTGCTGGGATTACAGGTGTGAGCCACCGCGCCTGGCCACACATTACCTTTTAAAGAAGGTTTTTCACTGGACCTGCTTCTTGTTCTGATTATCCTTTCTCTTTTCAGAAAACATACCCTTTGACTTCACATGGCCCTGTGTGCTGATGCTCTTTTCCGTCAGTATCAAACCGCAGGCTTTCCATTCCTTTCAGACTGATATAATTGCTCAGATAATTGGTCAGCCATAATAACGCCAAGTAAAGTTATTACTTGGTTATTACAAGTTACTGCTGGCCTTCTCTTCGCTTCAGCCATTTCCTTCTGTGTCCTACCTGTTTCTCATTAGCTGTAGTTATTATACAGCTCACTGATATCCTATTAACAATGTCATGATACAACCACCTACATCCTATTAACTCCACCTATTATGCCACCTACATTGGTCCTCTTAATTGAATCTATTGTGCCATACATCCTAGTTATCTGCACTTAGCTATATCTGTCAAATAATCTGTCCTATTAATTATATTATCCAATCTCTTGCAACTGTTGTCTGACTTTCTGGAAACCTGTTCATATATCTTTGACGCTACCTGGCTGTGATCTGTTAAAAACTGATCACCTGTTTAGATCTTGTTAGATCCAGATATCAAAAGCCCCACAGGAAATTACACATATTGATTCTGGGGACCCAGCCTTGAATGTGCAAAGTGTGTAGGGGGCTTCAGCCCTAAAGTACACTCTTAAGAAGGATCTTTTCCTTTGACCAATAGCATACTGCCCACCAGGCAGTATGAGCCACATTAATGGGGAGAGAGACAGAGACAGAGAATGTGAGAGTGTGTATGTTGGGAGGATGCCTTGTGGGAAGAATGGAGTTGGCATAAAAGGAATGGGGGTTGGGAGTCTCACTCCTGGTGGAGAAGGGAAAGCCTGGAAGGAGAATACCCAGTGGGGAGGGGTGCATGGGTGGGGGACAGTGGACTGCAGAGGGAGGAAGTCAGAGTTTGTCAGGGCAGAACCCTTTTTGACGCCAACTTTTTTTGTTAGTGACCAACAAGCCTGCATGACTGTGTACCATAGCAGCCCTTGGAATGTTGCCAGAATGACAGCTTCTCCCCTTTGCTTTCCAGCCTTACCATTCCACTGTTATTTGAGCTGCTGATGAAGATGAGGCTCTGCCCCAAGCCTGCCCCTGCCCCCTTGGGCCACATCAGTGCTTGCTTAGCAGGCCCACAGTCAGAGACCTTGTGTCTACAGGCCACCAACAAGAGAGAGAGGTCAATGCCTAGGACAGGGCCAGGCATATAGCAAGGGCTTGTGAAGTAGTTGGCTGAGTAGTGCTGAAGGGTGACATGCAGAATCTGTCTCTTCCCGAGGAGGTGTGGTGTTGACCGGTCCCCTTGCCTGTGTGTCTGAGCCACAGTGATGGGAGCTCTGAAGGCCTCCAGGGAGGATGGGTCCATCTGGAAGCTCAGGGACAGTACCTAACTGCATTGGGATAAATAGTATTCCTCCCGGAATTCATGTGGACCTGGTACCTCAGCATGTGACTTCATTTGGAATCACCATTCATGATGATTCTATCATCACAAATCTTACTCTTGAGGTCAGGAAAGGATAAGGAGCCCTTGACAGCCGTCTGGTACATGCCAGGTCTACTGTCTGTAGGAACGTGTGTGCTTTAAAAAGTCCAGTGAGCTGTGGGTATGTAACAGAATTATCAGGTGGCCCTATATTAATCTTTTGTATTTCTAAAACACTTTTTGAAAGCACTACCAAATCTGTGATCTTATTTTATTTGCATGCTTTTAAAAAATTACTCTGAGCTGTCATTGTGTAGATGGGGAAACTGAGGCCCTAATAGGGTCTCATAGCACAGTCAGGATTATAAGTCTCCTAAGTGCTATCTAGCCACCTCTCTGGATGGCATATACAGTAAGAATGGGGAGAATTTTCAGAACCTAGCTATGGCCCGTGCCAAACATGTCTATGCCTCACCTCTGGGCAGTCTTGGGGACAGTCTTCCTTACAGCCCTGTGTGTTACACGGAAGCTTTCACAGGGTGTCACTTGATAGCCACGGGTGCCAAGCAGAGCTGTGCAATGCCCCAGGCCTAGCATTGTGTAAATGAAACATCCCCATTGGCCCATCTTCACAGCTGGCCTCTGGGCTCCATGTTTACCAAACACTGCTGATGCCTCACTCCAAACACAGCTGGAGTCCAGGAGTGCTTTCTGTGTCCAAAGCCCACTCCCCTCATCCTGCTCCCTGAACCCACTGAGGAGCAGGTGTTGGCCGGTCCCCTGGCATCTGTGCCTGAGCCACAGTAATGAGAACTCTGAGGGCTTCCAGCAGGATGGGTCCATCTGGAAGTTCTGGGAAAGTACCCGGCTGTATTGAGCTAGTGTTCCCCTGCAAATTCATGTGTACCTGGCACCTCAGAATGTGACTTCATTTGGGAATAGGTTCTTTATGGATATAACTTGTCAGGCATCTTGAGAGGAAATCCTCCTGGATTTGGAGTAGCCTTGAAATCCTCCTGGATTTGGAGTAGCCTTTAAATCCAATGATTGGTGCCCTTAAGAGGAGAGGACAGAGGGAAGAAGGCTCTGTGAAAATGGAGGCAGTGATGCTGCCATAAGCCAAGGGATCCTAGGAGCCACCAGAAGCTGGAAGAGGTAAGGAAGAGTTCCTGCCAACACCTTGATTTCAGACTTCTGGCCTCCAGAACAAAGAATACATGTCTATTGTTTTAATCTACTAAGTTTGGTAAGTTGTTATGGTAGCCACAGGACACATACTGGCTGCCTAGCAGGAGGTGGAGCTGTGGGGCTGGTCCTGGAGCCAGGCTGCCAGGGGTCGTCTGCTGCCCTCACCTCTCTTGCCTGCAGGGCCTGGGAGAACACTGTGGAAAGCCAGGCTAAGGCGCAAGGAAGACCAGGGCTTGACTTCCCTGTTGTCACTCTAATCTTGGTAGAGAAAGACTTCTGTGCCCTCCCACCATTATTATTACTACCTTTTTTTAGTTCCCATGCTATGCCAGGCACCGTGCAAGTCTTTACATCATTTCACTCCATCCTTGTAAGGACACTATTCAGTAAGTTGCTGTATCCCTAGTTTTTCATTTGATATTCATTACCTTGCTCAAGATTCCACAGCTGGCAAGTGGCAGAGCCAGAATTTGAACTCATCCCACTTAAGAGCCTGCACATATACCACTATGCTACAGTGACTTCCCCATGCCATATTAATAATCATGACAGCTAATGGTTGACATAACAAGAAGAGAACCTGTAATCACCCCCAGGGGCTTCCCTCAGCCTCCTTCCTATACCTACCACTGTCTGCCTGCCTCCTCCCTATGCAGCAGCCACGTCACATGATCCCTGTTCCTTGGATGGCCTGTAAGGTTACACATCAGGTGGTCTTCCTCTAGTAGCTGGTCCCTGTCCCTTCCCATCTGACAAACTCTTGCTCAGCCCACGTGGCCCAGTTTAAATGTGCTCTGTACATTCCATCATCCAGTGCTTACCACATGATCATAAATCCCACTGGTGTATGTGTGTGTCTTTCCCAAGTTGGAGTGGGAGTGCCTTTGACATGGGACTGGGTCTTTCCATTTCGGCATCTTGTATCTTCCCCAGCATCTCTGGCTCTCCAAAGCCCCCAATAAATGTTTGAGTAAGTGAAACATGCAGAAGACATGAAGATTGTTAAGTAACAAATAGTCAGCAGAAAGGGCTGTTAATTTTAAAAAAAGAAGAAAAAAGAACATCAGATATTCTAAGACAAGTATTTGTAGAGGGAATCACTAAAAGCTTTCAGTTTTGTAAGCAAATATTTAATTTAGGCTCCCCCTTCTGTGTGCTTACAAATGGCACTAAATTCAGTATAATGCTCAATCTACATTTTGAGATTTACTATGGGACTCATGGACTTTAAGAAAAAAATGCAGTTCATTGTAAATGCCTACATTTCACAGTCATTCTTTTCTTTTAACACACACAATTGGATTGACAAAGGTAATGACTTCCTAGCTAGCCATATTCAAAAGAAATGTCAAAAATTTAAATTTATAAAGCTCTCTGTGAAATGTTGTGATGCCCCAATCAAATGACCCTCCTGATCTTGCCCGGCACCCTTTCCCTCTTGGCTGCTGGCACCTTCCTGTCTCATTGCCAAGGACAAGCCACGTCTGCATGTCTCTATCCCACCCCTCACCACTTAGAATTCTTGAAACCTCTGGGGAGGCTGACCAAGAAGGACAGAGGACCCTATATTTGGGCTTCTGGAACCTAAATGCCCCAGGGCTCAGAGCTCCTATTAGTGTTATTTCACATTTACTACAAGTTTAAAAAAAAAAAAAACACACAACGGTGATGATGATGGTGATTTTTGTGTCTTGTCCATGAATCACACAATATTATTCTAGGGGGAAACGTACCCTGATTTCAGACAACTCATCTAAAAGTACAGATTTTGGAACATGACCTACATGTTTACAGTGCCACATGAGACTACACTTTTTCTCACTCAGACTCATGGACTTTTTTCCTTTTTCAATTACTAACTGCTTTAGTCCTCTAAACGTGGATTCTTCTTTTTTTTTTTTTTTTTTTTTTTTTAAAAAAAACCAATACTGGGTCTAACTCTGTGGCCCAAGCTGGAGTGCAGTGGCACACTCATAGCTCACTGTAACCTCTAACTCCTGATCTCAAGTGATCCTTCCTCCTTGGCCTCTCAAGTAGCTAGGACTACAGAAACATGCCACCATGCTTGGCTTATTTATTTATTTATTTATTTATTTATGGTAGAGATGAGGTTTCACTATGTTTCCCAAGCTGGTCTCCAACTCTTGGACTCAAGTGATCCTCCCACCTCAGCCTTCCAAAGTGCCGGGATTACAGGTGCCTGGCCCTAAACATGGATTCGTTAAAAGCTTGCCCTATTTCTAAACATGGTTTGTGTTTGCAATAGTGCACTCCTCATTTTATGCTGACTCTGACGGGAATGTAGGACTCAATTGCTGAAGTTGTCATTACAGCAGACTTTCCAGGAGGCCTTTGTTGTTTGTCAGGTTGCCTTCTCCAAAAGGGGACAGTTTGCCCATGTGGGATGTCCTGCCCCAAGCATTTCTAACTGCTCTTCCATCTCTGTCCTCCCTCTGCAGGCTGGCCATGGGTGACCCTCTCTGTCCTGGGATTCCTGTACTGCTACTCCCACGTGGGCATTGCCTGGGCCCAGACCTACGCCACGGACTAATGCTGTTGGGCCCAGGCCAGTCCTTGCTGCTGGCCTCCAAGGCAAATAGTGCTTCACCCTGACCTCTCACTCCAGGACAGCCTCTAAGGGGTTTGATATGCTCATCTTCAGCTGAATGCCCTCACTCCAAGACTGGATGCTGGATCTCATAGAAAATTCACAGCCAGACAATCTTCTAATCTGGAGTCTTTGAGATCTTCTGCCCCAACTCATCATTTTCCTATTGAGGAAACTGGGGTCCAGGGCAGTCGTGTGTCTTACCCAGCTACACAGGGTGACATTTTGGTCTAGAACCTAGTCTCATGAGCCCTTTGCATTCTTTCCCCTTAAGCAAGAATAGAATGTAGTGGACATTTATTGATTGAGACACAGAAATCCTGATTAGTGATAGGCCTGTCTTCTGGGCAATATTTCTAAAATATTTGAGTGACATTGATGTTTAAGTGACCTCCTTCATCACATCCTGCAGTATCTCCAGAAGCAGCACTAGGGTTTGAGTTTCACGCTTCAGCCCCTCTGTAGGAATGAGACCAAGCCACAGCTGTCTTTTGAATTACCTAGTCCAAGAAGACGGTAGCAGCCCTGTAGCATTCTAAGGCATCTATACCCAAGGAGTCCTGTGATTTGAGCTTCAGCTGGGTGATCTACATTTGGGTGCTTGTTTCTGAGATTTGCAGAGAAGTATAACATGGTAGTTCCTCTACCTTACAGTTAATCGTTTCTTAATAAAGAAGCAGAATTTAGAAATCACAGGATAGTGTACCCACAGATGGGTGTTATCAAGGCCAGTCATGAGGATGGTGTCCTGGAGTCTTGTCCACCCTCTCCATACAAGTCTCAAAAGTCATCCTCCTACTCAGTGATTCACGTTTTGTGGTTTATATTATTACGGTTTGATTCAAACAGAGCCTTTTCTGTCCTGTAGGTAATCTACGTGTTTGTAGAATTATTTTGAATATGTTTGAGGAAAATGTTTAAAATCTAAATATACTCACATAACTTGATTATTCACTCCTCTGAAAAGATGCTGGATAGGCTACCAAAGTTCCCAAGTGGTAGATAATTCAGAAGACTTGTTTGAATTTGGATTTTTTTTTTTTTTTTTGGAGTGGGGAAGGGTAAAGGAGCCTTAAAATTTGAATCCATAATATATCTAATTACAGGAGAATTTACAGCATCTCAAGTATGTAAATTAAGTTATCATTGAGTGAAAGGTTCACTTGGACCTAGTGCTGCCTCCTGTTTATTACATAGCATGGCCCTTATGTCTTGAGTTGAGGTTATCAACTCAATGAGGCTTAAACTCCTAGAGTACAGGACCATTTTGTTGATTGTCTTTCTTCATAGCTTCTCTGCTTGGCAAAGAGATGGGAGGGGGCCAGATACTGACTACCTGGGGTAGGCACATTATGTGTTAAAGCAAAAGAGAGGCCAGAGAGGGGCAGGTAGACCTGCATAGCAGCAGCCTCAGCAGCTGTCTTGGTAAAGGAGAGAGAGAGACATGGGGCCAGTAATTCCGGGGTGCTCAGAAGTTTTAGGAGGGAATGAGCCTCAGGGAGGAGTGAGCACCTAAATGAACGCAGTAAACCTTCATGGACTAACAGTGATTCAGGATTTGTGGCCAGCCAGAGGGAGTTTGACTGAAGTTTACTTGGAAAGAAAGGGCTTGCTAAGAAAAAAAGGAGTAAAAATGATGATAGGGAAGTGTCTAATGTATGTGCACATATAAGTAATACAAAAGTTTTGAGCTCTTCCAAATATACCATTTATATAAAAACAAATAGGTTTATTCATTCATTAAACTATTTTGGAAGAGTCAGTGGATATATTTGAAAGTGGTAATCCTGAATCTCTTTTAAACTATTATATGATTCATAATGGTTCTCAGGAATTAATAAATGATTACTGTGTTTAGCTCTGTATTTGAGGCTGATTAATTAATATGTGGATTATCCAGGACCATTGTTTTGCTTAACCTCTTCCTACTCCCCAGTTGTAATATGAAAATGATAATGCTTCTCTCCTCATGCATATTCACTAAAATCTTGTAGTTTCTCTGAATGGTGGTGCCTGGGCACACAGAGGAGTTCAGCCAATGACACTGGACATGTCATCAGCCCTGGGCAACTTCAGGCGCAGTGTTGGGAAAAGACTAGACAAGGTCCCAAGGTCAATTCCAGCCCCTGGATCCTCTGATCCCAGCCTCGCTCTGCGGGCAAGCCCAAGAGCTCCAAGCACAATCGCCAAGATGCTACCCAAGGAGGGAAGCAAGATACCTGAAGGCTGAAGGACACCCAAACCTCAGTCATTCTAATTCTTGGGACCACACAAGAAGACTGAAAGGTATTATTTTTTCAAATTAATTTGAAGTGTCAGCAGAAAACATTTTGTTTCATTAAAGACAGCAAGCCTCAAGAAATAATAAATCAATGAACAAATAATTGTATTATAATCTATATACTGGGAGAATAGCAATTTAGGTGGGGGAGGGGGTGGCTTCCCCTGACAGAGATTGAGACTGCTCACTTGCTTATTTAGAATAATAATATAACCATTGACTAAACATAGTAAATTAACCATAATATAATGAGTTTGGTTTTTAGCAGATGTATCAGAATATATCCATACAATAGGGTTCCCTTCAGTGTGGACAACATGAGAAGCCAAAGTATGATACTACTGGCCTCAGCGCATTTTGAGAAAGCCTCTCTGAGGCCTTTCTCGGGGAAATGGTTTTATTTTAAAACAAAAAACCCTCTTTTTAAAATCATTGAACTCCATTTGGCACCCAAAACATGGCATTCATTACTTAGCTCTATATTACTGGTCCTTTTGACTAATTACAAGAATCATATTCACAGAGATGTTTTGCAACATTGAAGAGATCTAGACAGAATGCTTTAGGCTGGGTGTGGTGGCTCACACCTGTAATCCCAGCACTTTTGGGAGGCTGAGGCGGGTGGATCACTTGAGGTCAGGAGTTTGAGACCAGCCTGGGCAACAGAGTGAGACCGTGTCTCAAGAAAAAAAAAAAAGAGTACTTTAATACGTTATTAGTGATAATTTTGAAACATCAATAATTTGGAATTTTAAACAATATCACATCTAAGTGGGGTGGGGGGGTGTCAGCTTTGGGTATCTCAGATCCGTGTGTCATACAGTTTTCTGTGATCCCAGGCATTGAAGTCAACATCTGTGCCCTTGTACAGCAGCTGCAGCTGTACTTTAAGATTGTACAGCCACATACCTTCATGATGTCCATTCTCTCACTGTTTGGTACTTTGACACACAATCTTGGTGAATCTTGGACTTTAAGTTCTCAAAAAACTATAAGTGCTGTCCAAATAAGAGCTTCCCAAACTCTTGAAGAGACAATACCATCCTTGTTCTGTCATCTTAGGTCAGAACAGCCAATTCAGTGACCTAAAAGTAATGTAAGGAAAGGCAAAAGCAAGCATCATGTATAAAATAGTTTATTACCATAATAAATAAAACTTTTTTTTTTTTTACAAATATCATTTGTGCTTGTTTAAAAATGTTGAGAAGGGAATATCATCAATGGAGGGGCCTGCACGTTCCTCTTAACATTCTCAAGCCACAGATATACAGTGGTGTTCTTGGCAGCATCCTCAGCTGACCACAAAAATAGTATCAGCTCATTTACACTTTTGTTTATTCATGCTCATTTGGACAAAGTGACAGATGCAAAGGAAAAAGAAAACCCAATAAAGGATTTGGCAGGACTCAATGGAAAGAGTATTAATATAAGGAGAAGCCCCAGAATGATGAACTGCTCATAAGTAGAAGTGTCCTTGAGGTGTCGGCAAAACGTCGGATGTGGACAGTCTCCAACTGATGCACAAATACAGCATCGGAATATTAAGAGAATACATTCATTAGGGGAGGGTGCATCCTTCAACATAAGATCAGTTTCTATCCTGATACAAGATCTGTGAACTTCTCATTGAACAACTAATGGATCCGTCGGATGACTCAGAAGTCACAGATAAAGGGACAGTGGCTGTAAGAAAAGTTTAATGGCAGGCAGGGAGGGCACCCACCAGTCTGGCACCTGCAGGGAATTCAAGTCCAGTTCTAGAGGTTCCAGAATAAGTCTGATATGCTCGCATGAGAATGAAGTTTCACTTGAATTTAAGCTGCAGATAAATTCACATTGATTCTTTTGAGCTGTAGGGGGTAGAAATTAAAACTTCTCAACATGAACACCTTTGGTGAGAAAATGTTTTTTTCTCTGATGTTTGCAGTCAGTGCTGAGAGGATCATGAAGTCTCCTCCGGGTGGAGGGCACAGGAGCTGGTGAAGGTAATTTTTAATTGAAGCGAGTGAGAAGGCAGTATATAGAGCAATAACAATGATTTAGCAACAGAGGGAGGCTGTCTGGGGCATCAAGTGTGCCCTCAATGGCCTCCTCTTTAAGCAACACTAGGTGATAAGGGAGGAGAGAGGAAGGGGCATTGGCAGCTCTATCACAGCTGGAGTTCCATTCAAGGGTCTTAAGGCTAAACGTCTTTATTGCAAGACACAGTAAAACCTATTAATCAAATGCACATCAGCAACGTGTATCTCCACCAGGGCTCCTAAAATTTCCCAGAGTATGCATGGGAGACATAGTGGTCAGTGCAACAAGGGGAAATGAGAGTCTTCCTATACCTAGTATTCCTAAAGAGTTCATTTAGTCCCCACAAGGGCCTGGACAAAGAGCTTGACAGTTGGCATAATACTTCTACCTTCCATTTAAGGATTTGGAGAGTAAGCTTGCTGAATGGGATGGGGTGGTATAGTACTTTTTTACCCCTGCCCAGCCCTCCCCACTTTTGGAAGAGGAGGATTCCAGGAAAGGGGCTGATGTCTGGCCAACAGCAGCACACTGGATCGAAGAGGTTGTGGGTAAAACAGTCCCCAGGGATTGGATAACAAGAAGAAATCAAGTAAGAAATGCATTTCCAAAAGTTTGCTGGAAGGCTGCTAAATGGGCTCAGCTTTTTAAATACTTGGGCTATCCTGTAGCATTAATGTTGTAACCTTATTAGCATAATGTAGCATTGCATTAATGCAATGAGTTGCATTAATGAATGCAATGAGTTGCATTAATTGTACACTAGACAATTTGGTTTCTCAACCAAATGGTCGTCTCTGTTTCTGTCCTTTGGCTATCTTGTCACGTCCAGTGGAGGAGCCCTTTGTAAGTATATGGGATGGCAGCGCCCATTGCTGGAGTCAATGCCCCCCCCCCCCCCACCAAGAACAAACACCACCTCATTGACCATCTTAGTTCTTAGAGTTAACCTTAAACCCACCCCTCCAACAGCCGCGAGGAGCACGTTCAACCAGCAGCCAAGTGACAGGGACAGGACTTATCCTCTTCAAAGCAGCCTGTCAGGATATTCTCTGGGAAATGGAGCTTCAATATGAATGACATTCAAAATAAAGAATTTAGTAGAAATCAAATAACCAGCACTTACTAGATAATGGTGCCACATATCATGCCCCGACTCCTCAAAGAGGAAAAACATACATCCTGGGCAAATCTGTTCTCTCTTGGCATACTTTTTCTGAAGTCTAAATGTTCTGTCCCATACCTAGTAACTTTTTGTTTCCCTAATCTCTCTCCAGCCACCAGATAATGGTTTATACTGGAAGGCTCAGGTCACTGGTATCTGAGGCACATGGTCCTGGCTCGGGAACCCAGAGTGGCATCCTGGCATGGGAAGGCAGTCAGCACAAAGCAGCCTGCGGTCAAGTTCATGGTGCGAAAAGGAAGGGAGAAAGGTTTGGCTCATTTACACAATGTTTTTTCAAAGAAAACAATTACAGCAAAAAATCCCTCAAATCCTAGGGAGGATTACAGGAGAATAAAGCCCATGCACCCACACGTGCACCTGTGACCCCAAGATGAACAGATTCCTGCCGCAGGAGCTGGCTTCCAGTCATGAGCCCAGTTTGCACTGATTCACGAGTGCATTCCTAAAGCTACATTCCCCCCCAGAACATGTCTGGACTTCAAAGCCTTACACTATCTTTGCCCCTCATACCCAGAGGTCTGAGAAATTTCATGGACATCCATCTCCCTCAGGCAGAGCTGGAGGGAAATGGCAGGGCCTCTTGACATTGACTGTGGGGTGCCGGACAAGAAGCCTGTCATCAAGTCCCTGGAGAGCTGAGAGGCAAAAAAGTGTCTCCAGTGGCAGGTTCTTCTGAGGCTGGGTTTTGGGGGTGATTAGAGGCCTGCCCTGCCTTAAAAGTGGTGGGTCCTAAACTTCAGAAGCAGGTTGAGGAGCATGTTTAAGAAATGGCAGACTAGAATGTTAGGGGGCAGCCAACAGATGGGATTCCAGATATTTTACGGCCTCTTACCCAAGGACTGGTTGGCAGCTTCTCAAGTGAAAGAGGCTGAAGGCCTCACAGCTTTATCCAAAGTCACAGATAGCTGTGACTCGGCCTTAGGAAATTAGACTTCCTCTTGTATGCTGCCATCTGAGGCTAAATCTAATTATGTTGCAACCTGGAGAAGCCAGGGGCAGCCCCTGTAAGCCTGATGTGAGAAGCTACATATGAGGTTAGGGCTCATGGAGCAGGACTCTCCTTTGAGCTCACAGGCCTTGTCTTCCCGGGGCCATCTGTGCCAACCCTGCGAACCAGGAGAGGTCAGCCCTGCCTTGCACAGACAACCGAGGGCCCAGCCCTGGGACTCGCCGTGAGCACTGGGCAGGACTAAGGAGGTCGGGTGGGGTGGTGGGCAGGCTCAGACCGGAGGCTCTCAGAAACACTGAGTATCTTTGGTAGGGCAGAGGTACCAGGGATGGGGTCACCATCTAGCACAGGCAAAGGTAAGCTCCCTGGATAAGTCCATGCTGTCACCTGTACTCCTGATTCCATTCCCTTCAAGTTGACTTTTCAGAGCTGAACTTCTAACCTTGCATGTCAGTGTTTGGGGTCCTGACACCTCTCTCTAGGGCATATGCCCCGGCCAGCTCCACTGTGCCTGGAAGAAACTTCACTCCTTTCCTTTCTCAGATGCCATTGAGAGAAGCCCAAGCACATGAATAACCTGACTTAGGTGACCATGAGGCAGTGAAGTGTCCCCGAGCATCGTGGCATAGGGGCTCGGATGGCCCATACGCAGCTCTGTGACCATCACTGGGAGCCACAGCTCCAAGGCCACTTCTCTCCATCATCTTACAGAGAGCTGGAAACTCACTGCTTCATTCTCTTTCCAGCTCCTGAAGAGAGTACAATCATGATCCTGCAATCTTTTTCCATTTTCTCTTGAAATCCTACTGACTTTAGTAGGAAATAGAGAGACTGGCTTTAAAATAAGGCCTAGCATGGCTCCCAAGTGCCTATAATGACCCCGTGCGGTGAACAAAATACAAAGGTCTGCAGGGCAATCCCAATGAGAATCAAAGTATAAACATAGCACTTGCTACAGTTCTGAGGTTGTGTGTGTCTGTGTGTCTGCTTTGTTAATAAAGCAACTCTGGGCTCATGACCCTTCCTGCCGATGCTCCATACCCTGAGGAATGCCACGGGGACACTTGGGAAGAGGCCAAGAAGGAACAGAAGCAAGGGAGCCTGTGTGTGTGAGGCCAGCGGCATGGAGCAGGGCCAGAGGCTCAGCTGGGCACTCCAGAGCCCTCCCTGTCAACTGTCCCAGAGGAGCAGGCTATGGGCTGCACCGCAGAGAACCCCTGGATCTTAAGGGCCCCTCTCCAGCTCTTACCTCACCTCCTTTGGGGAAGGAGACCTGAGGATTCCCAGCTCCAAGTGTCTATGGGAGGCATGCACCACACCTGCAGCTGCTTTTCTGGCCTTAACCATGAGACAGAAAGTTTCTGAGCTCTACCCTCCTGTCCCTCAAGCTCTGCTTGTCCCGAGCTAGTTACAAATGACAACTACAGGAAAACATGGTGACGTCAGACACGGGCTGTACAAGGACGGGGATGCCGGGAAGTCCTTGGCCCACCGCAGTCCATGGGGGGTCTTGGCAAAGGAGCCCAGCATAGTATATACATGAGAGGTTCTCGGCACTTTCCCACCAGTCCCCAGATGGCTGCTGCTCTGTTCTGGTAGTTTTAATCTTTTACAAATATCATGGTAGTAAAAAATTAAAAATGAAGGAGAATACCCTTTAGACAGCATGTCCCTTCTTCCAAAATTGTGCAAAGACGGTTCAGATGCAGCTGCCAACTTGCAGGGTAGGGGCACGCTACCCTTCCCATATCTTTTTCCAGATAGAGAAAGAGCACGTCTAAGCCACTGGCCCCACTTTTTCTGTTAGGAAAAGCCTACTTGAAAATTGTTGGTCATGTGGACGTATGTGGTAGGGGTGGTGGTGACGGCAGGGTTGTAGGTGTCTGTCTCCGACTTTTTTTTTAAATAGATCTCTCAGCTGGCTCCAAAAATGTCTCTCTCTGATTCTGGGGACTGTGGCCTCGATATTTCAAACAGCTCCTGAGGAGACTGAGAGGATCTTCTGGAAGTTAATATCCTGAGTATCTCAGAGAGCTGTTTCTCAATATTGGTCATTTTGGCGTTTAAGGCCTTGATGTCCTCCTTCAGCTCGTGCCTCACCTCCAGGACTGTGGCCTGCAGCGTCTGCTCAGGGATGGGGTAGAACGAATGCTTGACCTCTGCCAGGATGGGACTCCGATCCTGGGGACTCCTGGCCTCACCCACGTTGTCCAGGCGCAAGTCGCTCTTGGTGATGCCACTGTCACACGAGTCTGTCTTCTTCAGTGTGGCCTCGCCTGATGCTTTTGTCCTCTCGGGAAGTGTCTCCATCGACTCAGCCTTGGACACCTTGTTCCAGTCCTCACTCTTCCCGCAAGCATCTTTGAAGCGGGCCCAGCTTTTGCGCTTGGCACAATCGCCCCCGCCCCCCTTGGGGCCCAGGCACTCGGACCCTGGCGCCTGTAGCTTTGCGTGGTCTGGCACCCCGGAGGTGGAGGCTGCCTGGAAGGATACGGGCGTGGCGGGACTCTCACGCACGGTGACCACGCTGGCCTTCACGAGGCTGTGGTTGGCGGAGGCGTGCTCTGTGAGGACATTGCCCTTCTCCACATCTAGGTCATCCAGGTCCCGGCCCCCTCTCTCAGCCGCCAGCCTGGCCTCTTTCTGCTGTCGGAATCTCTGGAAGAGGCGCCGGACAGGGTGGTCCGGGGGCAAGATGAGGGGGGCCTCATTCTTTCGTTTCATGCGCTCTTCCTCTTCACGTTTCACGTCGCTGATCTTCCGGAACACAATCTGGAGAGAGAGAGAGAGAGAATGACATGGCGTGTTAGCCACATGCTGGCTGCAGCAGCCCAGCTCAGCCCTTCTGCCTATCTTGGCCCTCTGCTTCCAGTCCACCTGCCACCAAGAGGCTGGGGCTCACAGCCTACAAGGCCTCATGAGGCTTTTCTCTATGACTGACATCACCCTCCTTTTCTTGACACTGGCTCCCAGCTTTCCAACAGCAGGGAATTGACTCCCTTTGTCATTCCCTTCAAGAGGAACATATCCCATTTTTTCCCCTCTCCACATGCCAGGAGGCTGAAGAATCCAAAGAGCATCTTCCCAGGAGACTGTCCTAGTCTCTGAGCCTGGCCTCCCTTAAATCCATCCTTGTCTGCAATTCAGCATCATCTGATGAGCCTTTCAAATATCACTTTTCTGGCCCCACTTCAGACCTACTCCATTAGTATCTCTGCACAAAAGTTTGAGCATCTCTGGTCTAAACCACACTTCAGGGCAAGAAAGTCCCCAGGCAAGGCTACAGCTAAGGTTTCCAATGCCACCCACAGATCTGGACCCTAAGTGAATGTGGTTGGCTGTGAAAAGTAAAAGTCATTCTCACACGGAAGTCCTTGTCCTTGGGGAGCTTACAGTAGACTAACATCTGTAAAGTTGAACATAAACTTGTCCTAACAATAACACCCATCATTTGGACAGTGCTTTGCAGGTCACAAGGCACTTTAATGCTACTTCATGTATTCCTTTTGACAGCACTGTAAGGTCACTGGAACAACTGTTATTATCCCCATTTCAGAGATAAGGAAACCAAAGCTCAGGGTGGCTAAATATCACATAACAGGTAAGTTGCCTAGAAGGGACTTGTACCCAAGGTATCAAACCCCAGATCCATTAGGTGGCCAGCAGGTAATGACTAATGGTGACAATACTTTCATGCAGAGGATGGACCATCAGCAAAACAGACTCATGAATTTGGCCCTGAGTGCAGCATAAGCCACAGCTTACAGGGCCTTCCCCTGGGTCAGCATCTGACTATGGGAAAGCCCCAAAATTTCTAGCTTACGTTGCATGTGGCAGTTAGACTCTGGGACGTGTTTTGACCCATATCATGTTTGAATTTGTGAGAGGCAACCTGCAGTAGGTTGTCTTTTTAGTGTAAATTTCTGATTTGAGGACTAGAGGTATTGAGATTGTGTAGAAGTAGAGGAGGGGCCTGCGGTAAGGGAGAACAGCAGCTTTCTCATCATCCCAATCTGGAAAACTTTGTGCCCTGGGCAGGCCACTTAGACCCACCCAAAACCTGTCCCAGGGACTTGCCACAGGACTGCCGGTCTTGGGGAGGCACACGTGGTGGCATGCCAGGAGCAGGGGTTTGGGGTCAGAAAGAACTAAGTTTAAGTCCCAGCCCCATTACTTGACCGTGGAACCTCACAGAGGTATCTTAACACTTCTGAGTCTCAGCTTCCTCCTTAAAAAGTGAGGAAAATCTCTACTTTTCAGACTTGGTATAAAGCTGATACAAGATGACTTATATGAAATCACTGGCCCACTGGAGATGCTTAAATGGCTCCTGTTGTCCTTGACCTTTCACAGCCCCCAGATGAAGATGACAAGCAACTCACCCTACCTCCTCCAAGAGGCCCTGCCCCATGCTATCACCAGTAGGTTCTCAGGTATGACCAACAAGATGATTGTTTTATAGTGCCAAACACAGAGAAGCCAAATAAGCGGTTAATTGCTTGATGCTAGGAATCCATCAGCAAATCGCTGGCAGACTAGAGGCCCACGTCTATGCTCTAACTTCTTGGTTAAAGTTTCTGTCACTGGCTGACTTTACACTGAGGTCACTACACAGGTGGATGGGTGGTTAAATCTTCCAGCTATTACCTGGGTTCCAGTATGTGGCTTTCTGACCTCCACTGGGCAGCATTTCTCCCATCCCTGCCTCCTCTGGTTCCCTCCTTAGCCATACCCCAACTGCCCCTATAGTCTGGCTTGCAGATCCAAGAAATGGGACTCGGGAGAATCCTGTCCACCCTGAAGAGGGCCAGAGAAACCCAACTAAAGGCCTCATGGGGGATGGGGAAGTGATAAGTAGAGTGATTGGGACCCTTTTCACTCTGTGCTCTGAGTTGGATGCCTCTGTACACACTGTGCTCTGTTCTGGGAATGGCCTCTGCTCTCCATTGAGCATCCAAATCCTCTTCACACCAAGACCCAGCGCAAATGCACCTCTTCCAGAAAGTCTTCCCTGATTCCAGTGTGCTCTAAGTTATCCTCCTACCTCCCAACTCCAATGGCCCTTTCTATGGTCAGACTGTTCTTCTGTCCTAATTACTCTCTATCTTGTATCTATTTGTAGTAGGGAGGCCAACTCTCTTCTGCCTACTCACATGCCTTCTTAGAGAGGAGAGGAGAGAATAAGGGAATAGGAAGGAAGGTGGAATGGAGGGAAGGAATGCAGAAAAGGGGAAGGAGAGAAATGGGTGAGAATGTGAATGTACCCAAGAGAGATGATGGCTTTTAGAGCTCATTGCTCTTTTCCTGCCCTTTATATCTGCAGGATATCTGATTCCTAACACTATCCCCCTTTTTCACTTGAGCAAGTTTGGGCGAGTCTGTTCCTTGTAAGCAACAATTCCTGAACACAAACATATCTTATCCCCCTAAAAGGTCCCTGAGGGTTTAGAACAGTACTTTGGAGGTCACACTGTATTTTTTACTTTTTAAATTTTTGCTTATTATTTGCCCTAAAAGAGCAATGATTTTCCATTTTGTTCCCAATTTCCAGCTGTTTGAAGTGCCTGGTACCTAGCAGGCCCTCAATAAATATTTGTGGAATGTAGAACACATAAATATTGGCTAATGAATCCGTGGGAGAATATCTTCTTCCTGGAAAGATGAAATCACAGAGGTCATAGTCAATGTTATAAAAAGCAGGGTTTGGCCTGGACACACATCTCTCTCAACATCAAAGGTCAGGGGCAGCCTCTGAGACTTGAGATGTTCTAAGACTTATGAAAAGGAAGTTCTTCAGATATTGAGGAGTCAACGCAAAATGGATCCCAAGAGGCTGTACAGCAAAGGCTTAACATAATTCATGGTGGACATTTGGGAGGGGGAAGTGGGAGTTCCTCTTTGAGGGTGTGGCTATATTGTGCTTGTCACCCAGAGGCCCCATGGGTCAGAATCCTGGACTGAACCAGCCAGCGTATTCAGGTGTTCTGAGTGGTCGACGTGGGCAGTTCAGACACTCAATGACAGGGCCTGTTGGTGGAACCATGGGTCTCTGGATCTGTGCAGGCTTTTTTTCCAAAGTGTCATCTTAGGCTGCCCTCCATCATCCTGTGTGCTAGGCAGCCCCCTGAACATCACTGTCTCAACCAATAGACAGGTGAGCCAGGGAAGAGCTTCCTACCCTGCAGAAATGCCTGGTTCTTCCTTTGAGAATCAGAGGGGTAAAACCAGCAACCCCCAGGGGACAAGGCAAAAGGAGTTTTTACAGAGCTGATGTGGTCTGACAGCTTTGCTGACCTGGAGTCAAGGGCTCCGCTTACTAACTTCGACTGCTTTTCTGGAGAAGTTAGTCATGGAGTCTGTCTCAGAGGCAGCCATGACCATGCATTTTGCCAAGTATTTTAGATCTAAGTGGGCAGGAGAGGTTGTATGACTCATGACAATGAGGTCTGTGCCACCAGCACCAGCCACAGCAGCTCTCCGTCTGCTTGGAGATGCCCCACAGCTCCCCACGGCAAGAGTGTATCCTGGGAATGATGGGCATGACTCCCAACTCCCTAACTCAGGATGCTCCCTGTACTGGACAGGTGATGGATGGAGGTCTGGGGAACAAGTGTCTCCAAAGTATTCCATGATGCTCTAATAGGTACTATGAGGGGGCAAAGTTCCAAGGTTAGGTAAGTTTGAGTCACATTGCAATGTTAAATGGGTTGCTTTACTGCAGGACTTCTCAGAGCCTTAACATGCTAATGTGCCTTATGAATGTCTAAGGGGAAGACATTATATGCAGCATTTCTTAAGCCAGTTCCCCCAGATCCACTCTTTTGAATGAAAGAACCCCCTCTGGAAAACACTAAAATTATATCAATGTGTAGGGTATAGGATGCTCTCTGTATTTGTGTATAGCCCTAACAGATGGTCAGTTGTTTCCTGTTCCAACTGAAGGGGACCTCTTGTCTCTGACTCACTCACTGAACCCCTGGAATTTGAGATTTGAGGACTCCATTGCAGATGCATTACCCCCTGGTGGACAGGCCAGGATCAATCCAAACTTTGTGGCTATAGCCATCCCCCTGTTTGTGAAGCCAAAAGAAGTGATGCATATTGCCCTCCCTCCAAAAATCTGCTTCTAATGTTTGTGGTTTAATGGGGAGAGAGAAAAAGAGATCACAGGTAACTTCTCTATGCACCACACATAGGCTCCTGAAGGATGGTGTGAAAATAAAACCCTAAAGGACTTCCATTTTTCACTCATCCTCATTGCAGGCTGACCTCATACTGATTTCATCATCTCTTCCTGGCTGATTTTATTTTTTGAACTCTTTCTTACATGAGCTCAGAGCGCTGACATTTAAAAGTACCCCTGAGATGAACATTTTTGCAATGAGGACAACTGCTCATTGGCTCTTGCCTTCTTTCTTCACATCACAGATCCTTAGTCAGGGACCACACCAACAGAGAGGTGCTGGGGTCTGTCTGGAGAGGTTGTTCCACTGGAAAAGGCCCAGCCCTGGTGATAGAAAACTACTCTGTTCCTGGCATGGGTTCAAGGCACTGGTAATGGGATAAGTCCAGATCCTTCCTGGATCCAGCTAGAGTCCTGCCAGCCCACAGGGGCATATATTTTTCTAGCCTGACATGTTGCTCAGAATGCTGAGAAGCTCATGACTTATTGCAACCTAGAGACAGAGGACACCTGGAGGGCAGGGATGCTGCTGTGCCTTGCTCATCCAACTTGGCATCCCTCTGAGGTCGCACCAAGCCAACAGCCCTGAGCCTGGGAAGACTTAAATGGTTGTTGAGCTGAATGGAATTGACACTCAGATCCTTAAGCTACAGGGATTTCTGAGTAATTATTTTCAACTTGGTTTGAGAAACCAATACCCCTGGAATCTGACGTGAGTCAGGATAGTCGACCACCTCTTCTGGGTTACATTAAAAGAAGGCCCAGCTCCTCTCGAGCCTAACCTGTTCTCCCCTTGGCCTGGTCCTGGCTAGAGTTTGAGGAGTCGTCCCCTCGGGGTCTCAGCAGCACGCATGGGGGAAAGGCAGGCCTAGGAGGGGAATGGACTTGCTGGAGTCCTGACAGCAAGATGATGTGGGGAGGGCACCCAAGTGGGAGCACATTTACTTAAAAGAACTCAGATTGTGGAATAAAAATACATATGTAATATCAATCCTCAGTGGTTTGCATAAATGAGCAGGGGCTGAGGTATGAGTCATTGAAATCTATGGATGTATCAAAAAGGATTTAGATGATTTTCTCTTGGGTTCAGACACACGTCCCCAGTCTGAAATGCTCAGCAAAAGAGCACTGGCTTGGAGTGGTCCTAGCTCTGCCACTGACTAGTCACTGTGTGACCCTGGGAAAGTTATATCCTTCCTTGGTTGTATCAGATCAGTGGTTCTGAAATCTGGCTACACGTCAGAACCCACTGAAGAGGTTCTCTAGTGAGTGAGAATTTCCCGTGGCAGGGCTAGAAACTGGCATTTGCAGCAAACTCCCAGGTGATTCTGACATGGGCAGCCTGACCCAGGTCTGCTGACCAGGCTCTCAGAACCCCTGGATGGATGGATGGTGAGGTCACTGCTACTCTGCTGTCCCCTGTGCATGGACTTGTGCTCACACATGAGCACGGCCACACACACCAGCCTCCTGTGCACCTCTCTGCCTGTACTCACACTTCCAGCCAGACTCAGCCCTCCTAGGTGCTGCCTGGGATTGGAGTGGGGGATGACCCTGGTGAGTCTCTCCCTCAGCCTCTGGTCCCTGAAGGATGACTAAGAGGAAACACGCAGGCCCTGCAACCACCTTTAACTCTTTCTTTCTTAGATCTGACAAAAAGCTGTCTAGAGTTGGGGTACACAAAGCCAAGCAAACATTTAGTGAGCAACCACTGTCTGAGAGCACTCAGCAGGGTGCACACACTGTATAGCTCCTTGCTAGTAGGAGCCAGGCCTCTTCTCCCAGAGCTGGGGTCCATGCTGGTGCTGACTCAGGCACCTTGAGTGGCCGAGCGTCAGAAGGGCCATAATATCCCCACAGGCTCACTTGACGTAGCTTTCCTCGTGGTTTCCTCACCCACCAGCCTCCTCCACCAGTCACCCTGCCTGGTTTTATGGCAGAGCATAAAACATGAAGATTAACAAACTGGGCCATTTAAGAAACTTAAAACACAGAAAAACAAACTGCAGATGGGCAGATAGGATGAGGCAGTTGGTTGGGTTTTACTTTTGGAAAAGGCCACTTCTCAACCCTCTCAGAAAGATCACTTCTGTTACTATGGAATCAAATGCTACATTTTCTCCTCAGTATCATGATGAATACATGACAGCCCAGAACATGGGAGGCCCTGAGCCTCGAGGAGGGGAGGGGGCCCCAGAGGGACCTAGGCCTGTTTGGCTAAGGCTGTGTGGCACCCTGGCCTGAAGCTGGAGGGAGCAAAGCACAGCACTGTCCTCCAGGAGATGCCAGGCTCGGGAGATACAGCAGTAAACTCACAGTGTAAGCACAAAGTGCTAAAGTGGGCCTGGGGTGGGAGGGTGAGGGCAGGAGCCTGTGCAGTCAGCATGGGGTGATGGCATGTGCACACGCTTTGGAAGTCAGGCGGACTTGGATCGTGTTCCCCAAACCTCAGTTTCAGCACAGAATACAACTGCTTTCACAGAACTGTCATGAGGATTAAGTTGGATAATGTAAGTAAGCCCTTAAGGAGAGTGCTTGACTTTAATAGTTGCTCAGTAAATGTATTATGTATTACTCTTTGTGGGGGCTTGAGATGATTCTAGAAGGATGAGCTAGAATTAGGTACACAAGGTGAAGGATTTGGGCGAGGGTGTTCCAAACAGGGAACAGCCCACGCCAAGACACAAAGGCAGAAATGCCAGCCAGGGAAGAACAGTGTCTTTGTGGTGGCAGTCCTGGTGAGAGGAGCTGACGCTGATGGAGAGCTCTAATGTGCCAGGCGCTGTGTTAAATGTTGGACCTGTGCCATCCTTAATGAAACCCCAGCAGGTGGGTACATTATTCTCCTCATTTTTCAAATAACGAAACCGAGTGTAGAAAGAGTAAGTGACTACCCAAGAGGACAAAGCTGTGGAGCTGTGAGCCAAACCCAGGCAACCTGAGTCCCTGCCCACACCATGTCTGAAGCCATTCTTCTAGGGAAAATGCCTTGGGTTTTAGGACAAAGGACAGTTTCTC
Organism: Gorilla gorilla gorilla; assembly: GCF_029281585.2. Taxonomy (NCBI): domain Eukaryota; kingdom Metazoa; phylum Chordata; class Mammalia; order Primates; family Hominidae; genus Gorilla; species Gorilla gorilla. Next base: position 46,092,184 of record NC_073224.2, on the reverse strand, counting down.
TCAGTATATGTTGATGACATCCACTAGTGTCTTTGTCCATTGGCAACTTCTCTAAAGAATTCAGGGGCAGCACTAGGAAGTAGAATATCTGGCTAAGGGAAGGCAAGAGGCCAAGAAACCGAGATTCCCAGAGGATTTAAAGAGGGAATGCCTCTCTAGATGCATTCGGCTGTGTGGTCTTTTAACTTGTCAGGATGGACCAGTGACTTAGGGTGAAACCCAGACTTTGATTGATTAAGGTAAAAAAGAGGGCTAGCAACACATGAGCCCAACTGTTTGGCTTATTGGAAAATCCTGCCTCCCTGGAGGATGCTGAGGTTACCAGTTACCCTGTTGGCCACTTGTGGCCTCTGGGTCCAGCACTAGTTAGGAGGAGTAGGAATGCACAGATGTCCCAGTGGCCTTCATCCAGGAAAACCCTAGAGGCTACAGCTGTTCTGTTCTCAGGGGACCTGGTCCACTGGCTCTCAGCACACTGCTAACAGGCAGGCCCCTCCCACCACCATGCAGCATCTGCACTTTCTTCTGGCATTAATCAAGAATGACTTGTCTGACCCATCAGTGACATCCCATCATCTTATTAACTGGCATCTTATTCACTCTTATGAGGCCCCCCCTAGACTGGTGGGCATGGGCAGTAGGTGGATTGGACATATCTACTTTTGACAGACCAACCTGGGGCCTGAAAGACTCCCAGAGATGCTCCTGTTCCTCTGTCTTCAGGAAGGTCCAAATCCAAAACAGATGAGTATCCTTCCTTCTCAATGCCATCCAGAGAATGAGATGTGCCCCTGGGTTGCTACTCAGGGAAGAGATGGCGCTGCTGTGCAAGAGTTGCTATCCTCCGGCATTTCACTAGGGGCCACATTTGTCACCTTCTCCTTGTTTTGTGCTCCCTCAGTGTAGTGGACTGAATTATGACCCTCAAAAGACACGTCCACCCAGAACTTCAGAAGGTGGCCTTATTTGGAATAAGGTTCTTTGCAGATGTAAGCAAGGTAAGGATCTCAAAATGAGATCATCGTGCATTAGAGTGGGCTCTAGACCACTGATGAATGTCGTTACAAGAGACAGGGAAAAATGCAGAACACAGAGAAAGGCCATGGGGAAGACGGAGGAGATACTGGAGTTATGTAGCTACAAGCCAAGGAATGCCAAGGATTGCTGACAGCAACCAGAAGCTAAGACAGGCCTGGAATGGATCCTCCTCCAAACCTCTAGAAGGAACCAAGGCAGTAGACAACTTTATTTCAGACTTCTGGCCTGCAGAACTGTGAAAGAGAAGCAATTTGTTTTAAGCCACCAAGTCTGTGGTCGTTTGTATGGTAGCCCTCAAACTAGAACACAAGGTCTGCTTCACCACTTCCTCCTGTCTCCCTCCCCTAACGGAGGCCCTGTCCACAGCCCTGCCCTTTGCGCTCAGGCCTCCACCAGCTGTTCTCCCTTCTGCTTCAGTATTCACCCTCATGCAGCTGAAGCCGGCATAGAAGCCAACAAGACAATGGATGCAAGTGCCCACACCCGCCGTGTGCTGGTTTCAGACCCTGAGGAAATTACTTGATCTTTCGAAGCCTTAGTTGTCTTCTGTACAAAGTTCCTATTTCCTCTTCCTGTGGAGTTGCAATGAAATAACGTTTGAGAGAAGCCCCCCTCCCTTCACATTTATAAACCAATGCTGCTTTTCTTTCTAGTCCCAGCCTGAATATTCCCACACTAAGCATGGGTACATCAGTGTTTCAGAGACCCCTCAAACTCTCCTGTCCTAGCCAGAGCAGTCTCCCTTCCCACCTAGTTCTTCAGTGCAGGTGAAGTAGATAATCAGGCCAGTAGGAATCAGAACCCCACTTGGGTGTGTGGGAGGAGCAACCGAAGAGAGGCCAGGTAGAAGACTATGACTAAAGCTAATCACAGATATGGAGGGGATGGCCCAGGGAAGCAGAGGAGTGGACAGATAAAACACAACATGGCCCGCTTCTAGACATACACACCAGTTCATGATGTAAGGAGAAACAAATATGAGCTGCAAACTCTGCACCTCATTAATCTGAACCTGAATCAAGAATGACTTGTCTGACTCATCAGTGCCATCCCATGAAGACTGGCATCATCTTACATCATCTTATTCACTCTTATGAGGGTCCCCACCTATACTGGTGGCCATCTTCTTTTGACAGACCAACTTCAACCTGTGGCTTCACCTGCACTAGGTCCCTGAGGGGCATTTGCAGTCTTGTGGGTATCCCTGGGAGACGCATGCTACTAACTAACTCCTACAGGGCTTTGGCCCCTAATGTTGTCCCCCATCCTAGGAACCAGATGGAAGCATGTGCAAACCACAAGCCTTCCCTTAGCCCTTCCGGAGGCAGTTTTAGGAGCCTGCTTGCCCGCTTATGTCTCCACTCCCAGGAGATTCTACTCTGATCCCTCAAAGGAGGACAAGTCTTACAGACCGGAGCTTTGAACCTCTCCCTACTTCCATTAAAAGCTCCTTGAAGCATGTAGCCCCACTGGGCAGCCCTCAGGACTCCTGTCTTTGCCCCTTCACTCTGGCAGTGCATAATGGGGAAGACTAGAACCCCTAGAATGAAGATCATGCCGGTAAAGACAGGGGAAATAGGGTAAGACTGCCATATAGGACATATTTCATTCTCATGTTTTGAGGACACACACACACGCTCAGCAAACAAGATGTCCCTTCTCGGTGCCAGTGTACCAGCTGCACACTTATCTCCTCTTACCAGCTACTCCCGGCCCTCACTCCCCCTGCTTTTTTTTCCCCTTAGTGACTGACAGGTATCTTATCCTGGGTAGAGGCCCGAGGCACTGGATCTGAAGCCAAAAACAGCTGAAGGGTGGTGGGAGTAGGCAGTATTCCTATCCATGCTGCCTGAGCCCTCTGTCTGCAGGGCATATGCCCAGTGGGGAGCAGAGCCACAGCCTGTCCCCCAGGTGGGGAAGAAACTCTCAGCCAGTGAGGGGTCTGCAGTCCAAAATTCCCAGGGAATCCCCCTGGAGCTGGGCGGGCCCTAGTCCCAGGCCCCTTGGGGAGAGCCTCTATTTTGTGATGGATTTCACAGGACTTCACAGCTTTGTACGTCCATTCTTTGACCAAACCTAAATTTTTCACTGGGGTTTTAAGCCTCAGGTCCTTTCTTTATGGAGAGGTGACATTCTCTCCAAAACTTCATTACACAAGGAAACAGCTCTGATCAGCCATTCAGACACTCTTTATGCAGTGCCTACTGAATACAGAGCAATGTATGAGATAGTTGGTCCACATTTAAAGAAAGCTAAGACGCTTCCTCTTAGAAGCTGATGATCCAACAGCTTTCCCAGCCTGAGCTGATCTGGGAAAACAGCTGCATTTTACAGAAGGACCAACTGAGAATGAGAAAGGGAAGGGGGATGGGGGACAGCGCCCATATAGTGTTTGCTTCTCCTTGGAGTCTGGATGGTGGTTCAGAGGCTGTTCTAGAGCAATCCAACCTCTCTTTAGAATGCTGACACTGATTTATGGAGTTGGCACTGCTCTATTCTTAGCCATGGATGGGGCCACCAGGCCATGACGCCACTCTCCTAATGAGAGGGGGCAATGGAGAGTTCCTAAGCAGCTGCCACCAACAACTCAAGTCCTTTACTTTATCCAGCTTAGTCATGACAGCAGCTCTGGGAGATGCTCTGTTGAATGTGCTTTCATGAGGAATTTTTCCACTTGTGAGAGTATTATTCCCAGTTTACAGATGTGATGGTGACTCAGAATGGTAACTGGTCATTCACTTGAGTTCTTGGTACACAGTGCTGACATCAGTCCCTTAGGACCTGGACCATTTCTAACCTACCGCTCATTAACACCTAGTATATTTACACTGTGTTCAATTTTAGCACCTGAGACTATCAATATATTCACCTATCTTTTTGTGTGTTTGAATTATCTCCCTACTCCCATTGTCCCTCCCTCCCTCAATGATAAGTCTCCTTGCTAGAATAAACCCTGCCTTGTTCATTTTTGTGACCCCAAAACTAGAAGGGTGCTTGTCACACAGCAAACATTCAGTGACTATCTGGGGACTGACAGATTGCATGACTTGGGCAAGTCAATTAACTTCTTTGTCTTTGTCTATTATAACTTGGAAATAATATGCTTTACAAGAGAAATATCATGAGGATGAAGTGAGACAGTGAGCCCCAGGATGTGTGCATCAGCTCTTTATGTATTGCCAATTAGCACCAAGTCCACCCTCCGCTGGCTGGGCACTGGCCAGTCAGTTACCCAGACTCCCTTGCCGGCTAGTTTCCTGTTAGGGTCCGCCAGTGGCAGCTCTGGCAGACTGATAGGCGGGAGGAGGAGAGAAGGGGCTTCCTCCCTGCTTTCAGCTCCTGTAGTATGGCTCCAGCAGCAGTGGTCAGCTTTAGCCCCACTCTCCAGCAGTTTCTCTGGTCACTCCCTGCACAAGCTTCTTCAGCTCTCAGCTGTGTACCTGGGCAATCAGGGTGCAGCTCCACAGCTCTCCCCATTCTCCGGGACACAGGTCAAGCCAAGCTCTCTTCCCAGAAGTCTGGGGAGTAGCTACACGTGCCTCTTCCTCAGAGGTCCTGGCACAAGATATGCAACACCCCCTTCTCAGAGGGCTGCATGGAGCACCCACTCACCAAAGCTAGGGCCCCTCCTCCAGCCTCCTAGGTTTTGGTAATACTGCCCTTTTGTGCTCCCAGCACTGGTAGAGAATGCTGTTTATTTCCATTATTTCCATTATTAATGCCTGGGTGTCCTCAGCATCCCTTTTTGCTCTTTTAGCCTTTCAACTCCAACTCCATGATTTAAATCCTCTCTTAAAAAATTAGTATAGTTTCAGTTTCTGTTTGTTTTCCTGACTGGGTCCTGAGTGATTGTGTGCGGGAGGGAGCTCGGGTTCAAGCCTAGCAAGGGGGTAGATGCTCCCACTGAAACCTATAGTGGGAGCTGATACCTTTCTCTCAAAGAAACTAGCAGCATGAGAAGGAAAGACACTTGAACTCCCACCTGGTAACTCAGTCCTCATTTTATGGGGGGCACTGGCTAATGTCACCCTTGCCACTGTCAGTAATCAAGGCTTTGAATTTCTCTTGGTTTCCTTGGTTACCAGGACTTGGGGAGAGGGCATGTTTCTTCCTTGCTACTCAGTCTATTTTTCTCATTCAGAGGATCTGCTGTTCCTAAAGCTTTCAGAGAACAGCCTGCATAGAGGCCTGTGCAAGGAAGGAGGCAGAGTTTTATCCAAGTCTATCTTAGAAGTACTGTCTTTTGATGAATCATCACCTGCCCAACTGTGGTCTTGGGTGAAACTGTAATGCACAGCCATCTCCTGAGCAGGCTGATGCTAACCATTTTACATACCTTATCTTCCAACTCTCAACCACAAGCCTGTGAAGTCGAAACTATTATTAGTCCTCTTTCAAAGTTGAAGAATTTCAGATTTAGAGAGGTCCTTTGCTGATGGTTTACTCAGTCAGTCAGTGGGTGACCAGAACCCAAGTCTGCTGATATCCAAACTTTGCCACCAGGGCTGGGAACCCACAGGTTCCAGAGCTTAAGGGGCCCTGGGAAGGGAAAAAATTCGTGCTTCTTTGCTTGGGAAGGTCATCAGAGCCCTGGAGAGAGCTGAGCACCTGAGGGCTAAGAGAGTCTTCCTGCTGGGCCCAAGAAACATGGACAGGATACCTGCTTATACCAGGCTCTGAGCTTGTGCTAGGACATGAATTGAACTCCCCTGAGGATTATGCTAAACTGTGACTGCTGATAACCCAGGCCCCGTGCTGCCTCCTGCAGGGGGACTGGGCTCCAGGCCTGGGGGTTGAGAGTTCAACTTTTCCCTCAGGAGTCTTCGTCTATCTTTCTTGCAGGCCTGCAAGATGCTCTTGCCAAATGGAGATGTGAGATGCATTGATTTCAATCCCAGATCATGCACTGAGATCCTCCTCTTTTCAAGGCAGCAAGGCAAGTAATTTGTCTCTCAAACTGCACGTTCACACAACATCCTTAGTCTGACCCTGGCAGACTGTACACTCATGTTATTGCCACTCATTGCCATGGCGGGTGGGGGAGGTTGTATCCTTCTGGCCCATGGCCCGGGCTCAGGGACTAGTGGCTCCTCCCTCCTGGAGCCCAGTCCCTATGTGGAGCATGGCCATGCAGTTTGCCAAGGGCAATATTTCCAAGGCCCCTCCTCTGCTTCCATCAGCCACACATGCCCAGCAATCCTTGTTCCTGGTATGGTAATCCACATCAATGCATCTGGGAAAGTGGCATTTTAATTTTCAGGAAGCAGATAATGCAAAATTAGGGGACTTGTGGTGCATATCAAGCAATTGTATCATTTCTACATATTTTTTTCACATGCTATCATTGTAGGTATATGGATAGACAGTTTGTGGATTGCTTTTCTCTCCTTCTGTCAATATACACAAATGGCAAAAGTTAGTCCTGAATCCAATATAGAATAGGAAGGCTGGTATGTTCACTCCAGGAGTAACCTTAAGTATTTCAGTTGACCTAAAGGTTGAAAGCAGTTAAGGATCTGGACCGTTTAGCTTTCCCATTCCACACCTATAAGCTACCCAGCCCACAGACTTGAAGCAGATATGCCCAATCTTGGCTTTCTTGGTTGGGGAGGAGGCAGAAGGAGCATAAACACTGCAGACTGGCCCCACCAAGATCTGTTCTGACCACCATGGGCTGGTACCTCCCACAGCTTACCCCGTGGGAAATCCCCAAGAGCCAAGGGGTCTGGAGAAAGCCAAAGTGGGTTCCTAGTCCAGGAGAACAGGGCATTTGAGATGGACAGAGGCCCTAAGAGAAGAATAGATACACCATAACCAGAAGAAGAGAAGGTAAAAGAGAAAGAAGGATCTCTAGCTAAAGGATTTCACTAGGAAGGTAACATGAAATAAGAAACAGCAAGAGAAAGGGCAGAGAAGAGGGCACAGAGACATCAAAATGGCAAAGAAATGAGCCTGTATGTACCAGAATCACGGAGGGGAGGGAGCCCCACGTCACCTGATAATGATAGTGGCTGCCAGATGCTGGGCTCTCCTGTGTACTGGGTTCTGTTCTAAACACTTCACATACATTATTTCCATGACCTTGCACAACAACCCTATGGGTAGCCACTATTACAAATCCCATTATGGAGAGGAGGAAGCTGGGAACGAGACTGTACACAGTGAGTAAGAGGCTGAACCCAGGCTGGTCTGCCACCAGAGCCTGAGGGCTGCAGCGCCTGCCTGCCATCCAGCCTGCATCCTCCTGCAGAGGCCACGGGCAGCTGCCCCGTCCTCTTTGATACTAGGAGTAGAGAACAGGGACTTCCTACCTTTATTTGAAAATGAGACTCTCTTTCCTTTTCACCATTGTCATCTCCCAGCCTACTGTGCAACAGACCCAAGTAAAGTGTATTTCTCCAGCTGGGTCTCTACCTCACACTCTCTGTCCCCGTATTTTGGACCTTCTGCTCCCCAAGTGAGTCTCTCTTTGCTCCATTCTGGTACCCACTGTAAAGAGAACAATAGGCTCTGTGGAGTAGGCATGTGGGTTAAATGAGACATAATGTACATAAAGCACATGGCATCCCCAGTGCTCAATAAATACTGTGCCTGCCTCTTCCCACCCTGGATTGAAGGTTTTGCCTTCCTTTTACTGAGAATGTGGCCCTCATGTGTCACTGATTCAACAGGAGGGACAGTCCTATGCCTGGCCAAAAGAGCTGTATTTGGTCAAACCTGGGCACAGCATGGACACAGACCTGTTCAGAGAAAGACTGGCAGAGGAATACCTTTGTAGCATGAGTACAGGAATGGCCAAGAGAGCCCCACTCTGCCGAGGAGGAGCTTTGGGAAGCCGTCTTTGGAGCAGGAGTGGAATCTCTCAGGCCTAGGTAGGTGGATCCCCAGGCAGCAAGCGCAGCCACTTGGCATGAGCTAAGAACAGAGGGAACCAGAGAAGCTGGACAGAAGGTGGCTGAAGAGCTTCACTGCCCACCACTGGCAGGCCCTACCTGTTCCTGTGTGCCTTCCTGTGCTCCACACCCCCAACCCTGCCCCATCTCCAATTTTCAATGACATTTCAAAAATGTTTCACCAATGGAGCCCATTCTACACATGACCTTTTTCCTGGAGTAAAGAATAATAAAAAGTTAACCTAACCAGATGAGTATAGCTGGCAGTTGGGTTACTATTATTTATTTTATGAATGTGGATGCTGAGGCACCAAGGTGTTTGAGGCTACTAAGTGGTAGGGCCGGCTGGAATTTGAACCTGGGTATGAGCCCACACACCCAAGGTTGTTTTGCCTTCCTCCTGACCAGCTGCCAAGGACTCAGCCACTCAGCAGTGGCAACTCCCAGGTATTAAATTAAATTGGCTGGTACAGCAACAGCTGGAGCCGATGGTCTCAGATCCCCCTCCTATCTCAGGAAGAATCCTCTGTCCTGCTACTGCCCCTTGAAAATCAGGCAAGTGAGGAAGGGACAAACCACCATGCAAGTCAGGAAGTGATGAGCCACCCAAGATGGTGTTCAAAAGACATCTCTTTATATGTAATGGTTGCAACAATTATTATACTGCTCCAAGGCCACCAGGAATGACAAACACACTAAGAGGCTTATGGAAGCACTGAGCAGGGAATGAAACACTGCTATCTTTGGTATAGGGAGCAGATAATTACTGCCTACTGACACAACTCACAAGCTTCCACCACATTCCCTGCTGCAGGTATGGAGTGTCCAAGCCAGCTTCATGCTCTCATCTGGGCCCCTCTAGCCAGGAGTGTGAGGCCAAGGCTGGGCTATAGAGCACACCTGGGTCCAAGTACCTTCTGACTCCTTCAAAGTTGCTCTGCCTGGGTTTCAACAGCACCACAATCTGCTGCCTTTCTTTCCACCTTAACCCTGTATTCTCTTTGTCTTTTTCTTATTGATTTGTCATCTCTCTGTATGTATTTTAGGTCTTAATTTGTTGCTATTTACATCTGTGGAAAAAAATCTTTTCCTAATCCAGCAGTTGGCAAGCTGCTTCTGTAAAGGGCCAGATAGTAAATATTTTTGGCTTTGCAGGCTACTCAATTCTGCCACGATAGCACAAAAACAGACAAAATGTAAACAAATGGTCATGGATGTGGTCCAATAGAACTTCATTTACAAAAGTAGGTGGTGGGCCAGGGTTGGCTCAGGTTATAGTTTGCTAACCACTTTCTTGGTCCGTGGCTTGTCTTTTAATCATTTTTTATGGTCTTTTAGTTGTCTCAAAGTTTTTCACTTTAATGATCAAATTTTTCTCTTTTCATTTATTGTTTGTACTTTTTAGTTTCTTTTTATTTATTTATTTATTTATTTTTTGAGATGGAGTTTCGCTCTGTCACCCAGGCTGGAGTGCAGTGGCGCGATCTTGGCTCACTGCAAGCTCCACCTCCCGGGTTAACGCCATTCTCCTGCCTCAGCCTCCCAAGTAGCTGGGACTACAGGCGCCCGCCACCACGCCTGGCTAATTTTTTGTGTTTTTAGTAGAGACGTGGTTTCACTGTGTTAGCCAGGATGGTCTCGATCTCCTGACCTTGTGATCTGCCTGCCTCGGCCTCCCAAAGTGCTGGGATTACAGGCGTGAGCCACCACACCCGGCCCTTTTTATTTTTTTGGTAGGAGACAGGGGTCTCTTTATTTTGCCCAGGTTGGTCTTGAACTCCTAACCTTGAGCAATCCTCTCACCTCAGCCTCCCAAAGCACTGGGATTGCAGGTCTGAGCCACCATGCCTGGCTCGGTTTGTACTTTTTGTGTAGACCAATCACTATATAGGTGAGAATACTGAGGCCCAGAGAGGGAGAGTGGCTTACTAAGGTCGCAAAGAAGTTTCTCTGAAGCAGAGCTTTCTTCTAAGATTCTAAGGTACCAACTTGGGATCAGACAGCCTTGGCTTTGAATTTTGGCTGTTATTTATTAGCAATGCTTGGACAAGCCTTCTTTTTTTTTTTTTTTTTTTAATATAACCCTTTCTTTTCCCTGAAGTTAATCTTCCTTCCTTCCATCTTTTTTTTTATCTGCCTGGCTGTCCAATAAACCCATCATGAATTTATTTCACATATTTGAATACCTCTATCATGTGCCCCCAAAAATATTTTCCATGTTTCTAAAAACAGTAGTTCCATTTTTTTCCCCCAGAGACATCATTTCTGGGGCCGTCTGTCCCCTTGCTCAAATATCATCTGGCTGTTTTCCAGGCCTGGGATCTCCCTCCACTGCTGACTTATGGCTATTTTCTTTTTCTTAGTTTTCTCCGCATTTTGCTGGAGCACATCCTCTAGTCGTTCTTCAGGAAAAAACATGCCCCAAAAGCCACTGGAATTCCTGCATTCTTAAAAAATATTTTTTATCTTCACCCTTGAATAATAATTTGGGGCATGGAACTCTTGGCTGAAATTCATTTTTCTATCAGAATTTTCAATGTATTTGTTTATTAGCTTCTATAAGTCAGCACTGTCATTAAGATAGTCATTCTGATTACTAATCCTTTGAGTGTAACTTACTGTATCACTTTGGAAGATTTAAAGATTTTTTTTAACCTCTTAAAGTTTCAGAATTTTACAACACTGTGCTTCAATGTGGGTCAAAGAGCTGGACCGTTGGTGGCCCTGCAATCTGAGGATTCTTGTTCTTCAGCTCTGAAAAGTGTTCTTATATTATTTTCTTTGATAGTTTTTCTCCCCTCCATTTTCTGTTTTTCTTTGAACTCCTATCAGTTGAAATGTAGAGTTGATGTTTTAATTTTATTACCTTCCTCCTCCCCTTTTTCCTTATTCTTTGTCTTTTTATCTTCTATACGATTTCTTTGACTGCATTTTCCAGACTTTCATTATGTTTTAAATTTTCTGCTATCTTATTTTTTAAAACTCAAAAGCTCTTTGCTTCTTTTGAATTTTTAAATAGCATCCTGTTTTGTTTCATGGATATATGGACTTTATGTCTTTAATGTAAGCATTTTTCTTTTGATCCCTGCATTATCTCTACAGTCACTGGGTTGCATGAGGTAGAGCTGTGGAGCTGGAAATCTTACTATCCCATATAAGGACTTTAAGCCAACCCCCTGAATTTTAGGCTGCAGTTTACCTCCTTCTCACCCCATGGTGATTTGTGCTTCTAAGGCCAGAGCTTTCTTGGGCTTTGCAAGAGAAAAGAAAAATGTCTCCTTTTCCATTTTAGCCCCTTCTGCATCTGTGCTGCAGCTTCTTCCACTTTACTAAATCAGTTACCTTTCCTCCATCTGCCTTCCATCTTTCAAAATTACTTATCTGCTACTTTTTCTTCTCCCAAGTTTTAACAAATTAGTCCTTCTAGGTTTCTATATTTTAAAAAATTGTTTTTATATCATTTCATTGGGTTTTCTGGAAAGTGAAGAACTAGATGTTTGTGGCTAATCTCCCAAATTTAACACAATTTTATTATTTTAATTAATTTTTAAAATATATACCAGAAGCCCTTTCTAACTAAGGATCCAGAAGTCATAAAATAAAAATAAATTTGGGTCCATAAAAATCCCTTCTGCATGGCACAACATGTGCAAGTTAAAAGACAAATGGCAAAATGGGAAAATACTTGTAATTTATGACAAAAACTGCTCCTAAAAATAATAAAAGACACCAATATTCCTATTTTTAAAATAGATAAGAGAGATCACAGAAAAGGAAATTTAAATAACTGGTAAGCATATGAAAAAATACCACTCTTGAAATGTATCAGATTGCTCAAAATCCAGAAGTCTCACCCCACACTTTGATAATAGGATGTGGGGAAACAAGCCTTCTCATACATCACTGGCAAGTTTAACCCTTTTGGATATCAGATTTCTCATCTATAAAATAGAACTAGTAACAGTGCCTACCTGCTTTATACAGTAATTGCAAGGACTAAAAGAAATAATGCATTTAAAGTGCCTAACAAACACACAACTAGTACACATTTAATAAATGCTACTTATTAACATATATTTGCTTGTGTCATTATGTTTTTCTTCAATGATAATGCTACAAAAGACAAGATTAAATGCTGCCTTCCTAACTCTCCCATAAGATCTCTGAGGACAGAGACTATGTCTGTATTTTTGTGTCCCTTCCAGGGCCCTGCATAGAGCAGGACACAAAGAAGTGTGTGGTCATGAAACACCTGATCTTTGAGGGACAGTATCCATTTGTATGTAAAATCTGTAATCTCGGGCTTGTGCTTAGTTTCTAATTATACTGTGAATTGGTCCAGCCCCAAAGCAGGAGGGCATAGAAGGAACAGCTAGAATTCAGGCACCAGCAAGGGGAATGTCAGTATTCAAAGACGGTGCTCCGTGATAAAGTGCAGCGTGCACCCCCATAGGCCAAGTGCTCTATGAGAGACAAGACACACCTCTCCAGGACTGTCACCAGTGCCCAGCTGTTAGTGTAAGAAAACAATGCCAGGGCAAGGAGAGGTGCCCTGGGCCACAGCAGACATCACAATTCAATCTCCCTGGGTCAAGGGTGGGGAAAGCTTCTGGTGCCACCTGAGAACATGTGTCAAAGGCAGCAGTTCTTCCTGCCCCTGCTGTGAAGTCTGAAGGAAGGGAGGGGGCTGAGGAGCAGTACAATGCTCTGCTGTCTCAATAGCAGGAGGGTCCTTGACTTCCTGGCCATTTCAGCGTTTAGGTTATCAACCTCATTTCTAATAACAATCGCCACGCCTAGAAGATTAGTAGGCCTATCACAGCCTTTCCTTCAATTCACTCCTATGTCTCCTCCTTTGTTTCCTCTGATAACAAAGGCAGAGGAGTCCAAGGGTGATGCTAAAACTGGAAGGGACCTGGTCTAGTGCTCTGTCTTCAGGCCAGTGACTTTCTAAACTATTCCATGAAGACAGCCATTACTTCTGCCATTATTAGCAATACGAAAATTGACATTTGTTCCTACTTTGTGGTTGACAGAAAGCCAGCACACACATTATCTCATTTGGGATCACATATATGGGGCAAGTGTCCTTATTTTGTATAAATGAGATGACAGAGGCTGAGAGAGACAAGATCCATGGCCCTTCCAAACCTAAATGCTGTTCTCCTTTTGAAGGTTTAGAGTTAAAAGTCCATATATACCTCAGTAGCCAAACCTGTATCTAATCATCTAACAGTAAATTTATAAACCTACACATAATTTGGTCTTTTATTTAAACCCAGTTCCACTGGCTCACTCTTCCACACACATGAAGAGCAACTGGTCAATACCATTCCTCCCTACACACGCTTTGCAGAGCCAGGGACAGCAAATGATTCATCTAGAAACCTCATTGCCAGACTGCAAGCCCAAGCTCTCCTTCCCTTCTCTGGGGTTTGTGGGGTTGAAGGTTGGGAGGGTTGGGTGGAGGTAGGGGGTCCTTGGTCTGAATTTTCCAGGGCAGGAAATGGGGAGAGGAAGGTAGGGAGGTGGGGCGGCCCCTGCGCAGGAGACAAGAATTGATCTCACTTGCATTACCAACTTTGAAGAAAGAAAGACACATTTCATTCTCCCTCCCCTCTACCACTCCCTGCCAGGCTGAGGGTGGGGAAAAGAGCCGAGGGCACCCGCTGAGAAGTACCTGAAATAGGCAAGACCTGCCAGCTTCTCCAGAGGAGAAGGCCAGTTTACAGGCCTGCAGATTCTCATTCGTCCACTTGCTCAAGCCCCTGAGTTGCTGACAAAGCTGGCAGAGAAGAATTGCAGGCCTCACAAATCTCTCCTCCCTGGGGGTTTAACATTCACCTAGTGTAACACATGGAGGTCAGACAGAGAAAACTAACTTCCAGAGAGGTGTAATTTTAGGCTAACCAAACAGCATCCATCCAAGCAACAGTGATAGAGTCTTGGGGCTGGCTGTCCCAGGAGCTGGGGAGCAGAATTCTGGTCCCATTGAAGCCAGAGGGTCGACCCTGGCCCAGAGGTAGAACCCATTTGGCTTTAGTTTCCATAGCCAAAAAAGAAAAGAGGCTAAAACCACTCTAAACCTGACACCATTGCTTTGAAGATATGATAAAAGGAAAGTGCCCAGATGATGGATCTCAGGGCTTTCAACTCTGAGGCCTCCTGATCTCTCCTTGGTCTTCCCTCCTCCTATGGGATCAGCATTTCCCCCATGCTCTGTAGCTCTAAGTCAGGGGTCTCCTCTTGTGATCAGCCATCTCTCCTTCCTTACCTCCCTCACTGCCTAGTTATGCTGTGTGTCTCCCCAGTATCTGGGCATCTCGATCCTAATCCCACTCTGCTTCTACACCAGGCCAGCCCTCAACAGTGTTCCTCCGACTGTAATCATAATCAGCAGCAGCACTGAATGCTAAGAGCCAGGTGATATTTGCATATTGTATTTTACTTTACCCTTGCAATGAGCCTAACGTAGGTGTTATCACTGGCCCCATTTGACAGATGAAGGGATTGAGACTTGGAGTGGTTAAGTGGAAGCAACAAGACTCGAACCCAGAGAGTTAGGTTCCAGATCCTGTCCTTTTGCCAATTAGTTCTAAACCTCGTCACTAGTTTAATTCATTCTGAAATTTCCCCTCTTCCACAAAGCCTTCTGTAGTAAACAGGAAGAGGAAGTTCCCCTTCCAGATTCACTCAGCCCTTGCTGCCATCAGCTCCATGGAATTTAGACACCAGCTCTTGCAGGGGTGGACCGTGCCTGGGTGGGGAGCATTCTACAGAGGGCTTGCTGTGCCCCTTCTGAGCCCCCAGTCATTGATATGTGCAGGGGATGCAAACAACCTTTAATATTTGCAGGAGCAAAATGCAGCGTGGAAAGTAAAATCTAACACAAAATAAGCAAAGCATTTGAAAGGCAAATAAAACTGACCTTTGCTTTAGCCACTATTTGGGATTATGTGAGCCACGGCTGGTGACTCAGAACCTGTTTGATGGATACCTAATGATTTAATTAGAACCACAAACTGTCAGGGCTGGAAAGGACTGCACAAATCACTTTGTTTAACTCCTCTGTGTTACCGATGAGGAAACTGAGGGCCAGAGAAGGGTAATGATATCTTTGAGGCCTCTTGGCCAGGAAATACTGGGAGCCAATTCTTCTGAGTCTCAGACCATGCATTACTAAGTAAATAGAAGGCAATAAAAACACTTACTAGCAATTCGTGCTAAGAATAGTGGCTAATTCTCATCACATCACCCCCGGTGGATGCTGTTATTTTCATTTTGCAGATGAGAAAACTAAGGCTCAAGGATATATCAGCAAGTAAGTGAAAGAACTCCAGTGTTGGGAAGGGCCCTGATGGGCATTTCCTGCTTTCTCTCTGTCATCTCACATTTGCCAGACATGTACTGAACCCGAGTTCTATCAGGCATCACACCGAAGGCTGGGTGCAGAAGAGAAGAGAAAGCATAGTCCCTACTGTGTGGGAATTCACAGTCCAGGAAGTAAGCAGATATTTGTATGTGAGGGGTATGTGTGTGTGTGTGTGTGTGCGCACACGTGTATGTGTGTAGGGATTGGCATAAGAATGCACTGAGGTCAGGTTTTCATATATATTGTTCCTTGACCAATATCTGAGAGGAGTCTGGTAGGCGTGAGCAAGTGCATCCATGTCCAGGATGGGTGGGAGCAGGTGCCAGGTAATTGGTGGATGCGCGGGACCCCCCACCCTGGGAATGCACCCTACCCAACCCCAGCTCTGCAATGAGGTCCCTGTCCCCATCTCCCCCAGCACTGAGAAGCACCAGGCCTTTTCCCCTGTCAAGCACACAGACAGTCTGCCTGTAATAAGGCAGGCGGGCATTTACCCTGGCTTGACCCAGAGTCTCCTCCCAGATAGAGCTATTTACATCAAGAACTGTTCAAGGACAGGGACAGCACAAGCAATTACTGGTAGTAAAAACCCAAGCCATGCTCTGCCGTACTCCCCCCACGCTGTTTTTTATATTGTCAATAAAGTGGCTGCCTGATTCGTGCTCTTGGCAGGCTGAGCTTAGGTGTAAGTGTTCAGCCAGGAAGCCGGCTGGCCACACAGAGGGAAAACGGAACATCTTCACCACGTTGCTGGTTTAATGCTCCAGCCCAGTGGCAGGCTGTGGGCTCCAGATGTGGCCTGTCTGCAGGAGCATTTTCTAAAACGTCCCTCAGCACTAACAAAGATGAAACTCCTACAGCCAGGCCATTCCCTCCTCTTAGGAACCTATAAAAGGGCCATCAATGTGTCTTGTTCTGGGGACAGAACACATAAAAGGAGGCCTCCCTGCCCTCCCTCCCTCCCAGTTCATCTGAGATTGAATCTATTCAGGCAGACGTAATTTTCACAGAACGGCAAATGAGGTCTTCTTTTTTGTCTACCACTCACTCTTAAGTGTGCTTTAGCTATGATACTGTTGTATTCAGGCACATGGCAAGGCTGGACACAATAATGCAAACACAGGTATAATAGCATGTCATGCAGATACTAAACACAGCTCATCACATGGAGCATCTTGTGTGTTTGCAACAGCCCTTCACTGTCTCATTCTCCAAGCAAAGAAGGAATCCACTGTCTTATTCTCCAGGCAAAGAAGGAGTGTCCCCCATTCACCCTTTCTGGAGCCCATTTATGCTGCTTTTACTCTGGATTGCTCTTCCCTTCCCCCACTCCCATTGTTGGTTCAAATACTTTCTCTATTGCAAAGGACTGAGGAATTCCACTTCTTCCATTGAAATGGAATCAATCTTCAATGATTCCACTTCCTTGATTCCATCAAGCCTTCCTTGATCCTCCCAGCCAGAAGTGTACAACCGTTTTCTGAACACAGCATGATCTCTATTCCCCTCTAATAATTAAGAACAGGCTTCTGCTTGAAATTCATCTTTGATGTAAATATACTTTTTAATGAAATAGTAAACATTAGATCTTATATTTACATAGAGTCCGTAAACAGATTTTATAGTCATAGTCTCCATAAATTGACCCTATATAAACTTGCTGATCACTCGAATTATATTCAGTTCCTTTACTCTTGCAGGGTTATTGGACTGACCCACCAAAGGGTAAGGATTACCTTAATCATTCTTATATCCACTCACCCATTCAGGCACAAGTACTGAGCCTGCAGTCGGAAATAACTAGTAATTTTAACTGGATTGGGTTAGTTTCTGGGAGGATTTCCTGCTAGGACAGTAACTGTCCAATGGGTCTTGTTGTAACACTCAGATTCCCAATTCCAAAATGGAAAGTCTCTGTTGGGTTACTTTAACAGACCCTAACTCCTCCAACCAGCACAATTCCATTTCCCTGGAAAGGGAATAGGGCAGGGAGGACAAGGGTGGAGGAGGCATTTAGATTTGAGGCTCAAGACCAGGGAATCCTTAATCCAAAATGACAGATGTCCATATAAAAAGGGAAAAATTTGGGCTGGGTGTGGTGGCTCATCCCAGCACTTTGGGAGGCTGAGGTGGGTGGATCACTTGAGGCCAGTAGCTCGAGACCAGCCTGAGCAACATGGTGAAACCCCACCTCTACTAAAAATACAAAAATTAGCCAGGCAAGGTGGCATGCCTGTGGTCCCAGCTACTCGGGAGGCTGAAGCAAAATAATTATTTAAACCCAGGAGGCAGAGGTTGTAGTGAGCTGAGATTGCACCACTGCACTCCAGCCTGGGCAATAGTGCCAGACCCTGTCTCAAAGGTGGGGGAGATTTTGACATGGAGACACAGATATGCATACACGGATGTGTTGATGAAGGCAGAGATTGGGGTGATGCGGCAGAAGCCAAGGAGCACTGGATTGCCAGCAAACCAGCAGGAGGTGGGAGAGAGGCGTGGAACAGATTCTTCCTCACAAGCTTCAGAGGGAACCAACCCTACAGACACCTTGGTCTTGGACTTCTAGCCTCCAGAACTGTGAGACAATACATTTCTGTTATTTAAGCTGCTCAATTGGTGGTACTTTTTTACAGCAACCCTAGCAAACTAACACAGACTTAAGACAGACAATGGTGACATCATGAAGCTAAGTTAAGAGTCAGACCCATAATTCTATTAGTTTAAAAACCATATGTAGATACATACAGGGAAGTAGAAATGGGTGGGTGGATTGACAGATAGACGGAAAGAAAGAGAGATATACAAAGAGAGAAAGAGAAAGACGAAGAAAGAAAGAAAGAGAAAGAGAGAGAGAGAGAGAGAGAGAAATGATAGCTCTGACTGCTGTGTAGGCACTGTGCCTGGGTCTTCCCAAGCCCAGGAGCTCTCCCATACAATGCTGGGGAGATACTATTCGTCTGTACCATTGAGTCTTGGGAAAAACATCCCACAAGCAGACAATGTGATGTACACTGCACAATCACTATGCTAATTAGTCCTCGTGAGCAACCTGTGATATAGATACAGTCATGTGTCGCTTAACAACAGGAATACATTCTGATAAATGTGTCACAAGGCAATTTTGTCATTGTGTGAACATCTTAGAGTATACTTAAACCAAGGTGGGATGGCCTACTATACTTCTAGGTTATATGGTATACCCTGTTGCTCCTAGGCTACAAACCTGTACAGCATGTTACTGTATTGAATACTATAGGTAATTGTATTTGTCTATCTAAACATATTCAAACATAGAAAAGGTACAGTAAAAACACAATATAAAAGATAAAAAAAATACCACACCTGTATAGGGCACTTAGCAAGAATGGAACTTGCAGGACTGGAAGTTGCTCTGGGTAAGTCAGTGGTAAGTGAATGTGAAGGCCTAGGACATTACTGTACACTACTATAGACTATAAACAGTATATGTAGATACATACAGGGAAGTAGAAATGGGTGGGTGGATTGACAGACGGAAAGAAAGAGAGAAAGAGAGAGATATACGAAGAGATGTGCATTTAGGCTACACTAAAGTTTTACATATGTATATATAAATATAAATAAAATTAAGTGTGCTACAATGTTACAATGGCTATGATATCACTGAGTGACAGAAATTTTTCAGCTCCATTATAATCTTATGGAACCACTACCATTGATGGCATTAGGCAGTGCCTGACTATCTTCTTATCCCTATTTTACAGAATGAAGAGGTGAAGCTCAGAGAAGCCTAATGCCACATGGCTGGTAAGTGGTGTGGCAGGCATGGGAGTCATACTTGGGTCTGCTTGCCCTCAAACGCTGGCTTCTTTTACCACACCCGCTGCTCTGCACACCACTGCCTGCACAGACTCTGTGCTCAAATAGTGAATTCAACAGTCGCAACCTTGTGCCCCACACCAATTTTGAAGGTGACATGTTATGTCTTCACTCCATCTAATCCAGGCCAGCCCACTGCACTCTACAGCAAACAGAGGACAATTAAGGGTCATCACAAGGCCCATGCCCTTTGCCCCATAATCCCCACCAGCTTCCCTTCAAAATGCTGACTCTCAGAGCCAGCCTCATGCTGTTCACCTGGCCGCTTCTGGATTCTGCTCTTCCACAGAGGTCTGGTTCAGTCCACCTCTCTGGCTCCCAAATCTCCCTTTATTTTGGCTGCTACAGATCTTGGCCCATGAAATTCACCCTTAGTCTATTGCTAGCCAAGCCAGCCTCTCCCTAGACAGCCCCAGACCATGGGGGAAGGAGAGGAAGCCAGATACTATTGCTAATATAAATGCCATCATACCTGGCCTGCCAGAAATCTTGTGGGAAATCACACTGGGGACCACCACCTGGGCCTCTGCTAAGATGTGTGTAAATCTTAAAGTCCTGGGGAGTTCAGGGGGCTGTTACTCTCTTCAGGGGCCCAAGCCAGGTTCTCCTTCATCTCTCTAAATTGTACTCCCATTCCCAGGCATTGGGACATCAGGGGAAGGTTAGCCTTAGCCTGGGGCCTATGGAATCTGGCTCATTTCTCACTAGGACCTTCTCATGCTCCTCAGAGATGCCAGCCTCTCTAGAGCCTCTGAGGTGTCTTACATGCTGTTCCTTTGACCTGAGTTGCCTTTCCTCCTCCTCTTTGCCTAGCCAGCTCTTACTTCCTTCAGGTCCTCACTCAAATGTCACCTCTCTGGGACTTACCCTTCACCTTGGTTTGGGTGTCCCTCTCTTCTACCCCTTTATCATACAATGATACAAGAGTATCCCTGATAACACCCCTCAAGTGCTATGGTCATCAACTTTCTGAAGCCCTTGGCAGCTTAACAGTCCACTGTGGGCAGGGACTTTGCCTGCCTTGCTCACACTCTATCCCTGGGGCCTGCACACAGTAGGGGCAGGATAAACAACTGGTGAAGGAGTATATGATGAAGGCCACAGTGGGGAACCTGTGGCTCTCAGAGGCTGGTTAGTTTCTCTGGAGGAAGCCCCTGGACCCCAGGCTTAGACAGTTTCCCTCACCTAGGTGGCCACAGTCCCACATATGTTATTGTCCACAACGGCAGAAGGACAGCTGCTCAGGGCCACATTGGCCACCAAGTGGAATCACAACCCACAGGGCCCATTCCTGACAGCGAGCCAGGAGTGTACTCTCTGAGTACAACGCTCAGCCATTAACACCATGAAGTCTAGCAAAGAACATAGATGAGATGAAGTGGCCAGAAAAAAATCCCTATATTCAAAATAGTAATCGTACATCTCCAGAATCCATAAAAGGAACATGGTAATGCTGCACCAACCGTGAGTGATATTTGCCTTTCCTTAAAACAACTCAAATAAAAATAATACTTCTATGAACTAAACATAAAACAAGGCAAGGGTCATTGAGCCCATGTGTGAAGTTTTCACATCAAATCAACACCTCCTTGGGGGCTGTTTTCTGACACTTCCTGGTACTTGAAATAAAAACTCTGCCTGCTTCAGGGCTGGCAGAGAGAGTGGGAATAGAGCCCAGGACACTGCCTAGAGGCTCACAGCAGAACGAAGAGGCTGGGAGAAAGAAAAATGCCTTCAGGCTGTTTCCTAAGTCCTTCTGGCCCAGAATCCGTTCTTTCCAGCATGAAAAGCAAAACTTCTGATGCTAGAGTGACTTTCCTTTAATTTTTCCTTCTGCTGGTATGATTGTCCATTCCTCCAAAAACAATGCTGTAGAAAGCAGAAAGTGACGGCAGAACTTGCTGCTGGTGTCACAGGTGGTTTGGCTCATACCTATTCAAGAGTTTCACCTTTGCTTGCCTGAAACATTCACTCCTAATGCCTGTGGCCCTTGCATTCCTGTTATAAGTTCATTAAAAGGGTTCTGAGAGCTGCATACCCACATTAACAGGAATCTGTACCTGCCTACAAGTCTTGGAATTTTAGTCTATCAGCTCCAGGTCCAGTGCCAAGGCCTTGAAGAAGTTACGAACAGTTGCCTTTCCCCACCCCTAGTCCCCCAACCCCAGCAGCACAGCCACTTGCCTTCCCTTGGCCTGGCTCCCCTGACACAATGCAGATGATTCGTGCACATCCTCCTCACTCTACCTTCTCCATCAGGAGGGGTGCTATTGTGCAGGCAATATTCCTTTAACTGGGGTTTGCTCCTGTGTTTGTCAATTTATTTTATTCACCTTTAAAAAGTTTTTCTTCTCTACCTTGGTTTCAAAAACAACAACATATTCAAAGATGCTCGCTTAGATGCATAAACACAAGATAAATAATAACATAATAAGGACAGAAGGAAAATAAAGGTAAGAAATGAGATATAGCCAAGTACCGACCATGAGATTGACAGATGCCACCAATTTAGCTCTGAGTCTGGTAAAGGCCAAAGGAAAGATGGCAATATCAGCAGACACAGATTGGGAGTACCTAGCCCTTAATTCCCAAAGAGACCAAGTGTCCAAATCATGCTTTCAGCACTGAAGATGCAGTTCTGCTCTGACTTTGGGGAATGTGGTCTGTTCTCTCCTTTCTTCCATCAATATTAAATGAGCATCTTCTAATTGCCAGGACTGTGGTAGGCTCTGGGGATAAAATAGACATCAAGATGTGATCTCTTTCCTTGCTCTTCATAAAGAAATAGATCGTCTTCCTAATTGTTCTTGGCTTTGGGTGGTGAGTTTTTGTATAGAGGTGTCAGGGGTTAGGGAAGGGATGGGGGGAAGAACGTCCCATCCGTCTTCGATTTTTTCTTCCCTCAACCTGCAATTCATGATCCTTCATTTTCAGCCCCAATAAGTCCTTATACTTCACAGCCCAATTCAAATGCCACCTCCTCCTGGAAGCCGTTCCATATATTTGCAGGCTGAATTATGTCTGCTCATGTTGTATTAAAGACAACATATTTTCATGGAGTGGGAAATTCAGAGGTCAAATACACAAAAGTTAATTTCATTGCAGACTGAGGCATCTCTGAGTGGAGCTAACAGGAATTCGCCACCAATAAATCAGACCTGTGTCCTGGGAGCCTAGGGTTCACGTATTCTCCTGTCACTCCGGTGGGAGGCTTCTCATGATTGTCCTAAACCAAAGGGTATGAATATCGACATTTTTTTCTAACCTACGGGGCTAATATGCTGCCTGCCCTGCTCCCACTGTGAGACACATGTGAAGAAGAGGTCTTCTCCTATCTAGAGAGTATGGAGAGAGGCAACTGGGGTCACAGAAAGAGCTCTGGGCTGTAGACTTGCACGTGGACTCCAATCAACTTCTCTGTTTAATAGCTAATGGCTGTGTGTGCCTAGAGCAGATTACCAAACCCCTCCAAACTTTGGTTTCTACAGATGTCAGTAAGGGGAGTAAAGTATAGTTCACAGAATTTTACAAAACATCAATGTTTCGAGGTAGACAAAAGGGTTTATAATGATACTTGGTTTGGGATAGGTGCTCATGAAACATTTTCTTTCTTCTTGTTCTGTTTTTTGCCTTTACCTGGGGTTGGGGCCTCTGCTGCTTATTCATCATGCAACTTTAGGCAAGTTGTTAACCTAAAATTCAGTGCCCCTGTCAATGGATGGGTTGTGGAGGACTGAACACAACAGTATGTGCAATAAGCTTGTGACATCCACACGAGGGGTCAGAATATACATGTGCAGCATAATCATAAATTACAGTCTGAATTCATCCATTCACTCATTCTTCCAAACAGGTAACCCATGGCTTTTGTGTGCCAGGCATTGTGCTATTGCTGGAGACATAAAGAGGATCATGATACCATCCCTGCCTTCAAAGGAAGGCAGTCTATATCATTTTTGCCTTTATCTTTTGTGCACTCCACACTCTGCATGTACTTTGTCTCTCTAGGGGCATCTTCTCTGGAGGACACAACCAAGAAAGAAAGAAATGAATCTTGTTGACTTGATTTATGCAGTGCCTCTGTGTGGCTGATGTATAACCTCATTTTCCCCCAGCCATTGCTCTGATGGTGCTCTGGATGTTTAGAGATGTACACTATCTCCTCCCAAAGGGACCAATCCATGGTGATGTCTGACCGGCACAGACTACCCATCAGAGACCTGTGTTGGTCCTAGTAGGTGCAGAGGGCATGCAGCCAGGCCTGCAGAGAAAGCTTCAGATCGAGTCCACAGGAAGACTCTGCCTCAATAGGGGGCCTGACAGCAGCAAAGACTCATGACAGCTCAAAGTTCTGGGAATAGAAACCCCCAGCTATCTTCCATCAGGGGCAGGGATAGGCTTCCACCCACTCTGACAGGCTGCAGGGCTAGTTCTGGAAGAACCAATGTGCTGCCTACACCAGATGACTCACACTCAGGCACTTGAGTGAGCCTCCTGTCACTCCCTGCAAGAGGGTAGGGAGGGACAAGGAGCCCAGTTCTCTTTGCCTTGAGCCTTAGGCTCAATAGTCAGACTTAAATAACACACAATATAAATCTTAACAGGGCCGAGCACAGTGACTCACACATGTAATCCCAGCACTTTGGGAGGCCAAGGCAGGAGGGTTGCATGAGGCCAGGAGTTCAAGACCAGCCTGCACAATATAGCAAGACCCTGTTTCTATTTTAAAAATTAAACAAAAAAAACGTAATGGGATTAGTTTGGCTTGGTTCAACTTTGCATTACTAATCTCTTTCATAAAAACATCCCCAGAAGTTTGCATCATAATCATTAGGTCATAATTTTCCCATCAAGAGCTAATTGTTATAAATAATCATGAGTTGCTATGATTTTTCAGGGCTAAGAAAGTGGGGCTAGGGGTTCTAGCCCAATTTTAGCAACAATAATCATCAAAACAAACCCACGTGTGACCTTCTGTGGGGCCTGGAAGGGAAACGCTCTCTGAGTTATGTAGCTCAACCAACAACCTCTGGGAGTAACTGGGATAGGAGGCAACCTCGGTGGAAGGTTTCCTGCCTCAGTAAGGGCTCTGAGATCAGGGCAACAGGGCCATTCTCAGACAAAAGAACGAAGACTTCAGGAGAAGCTCCAGGGGACATGCCACCCTGGGCTTAGGGATACAAAGGAAAGTAGATCCTGGGACAATGGAAACAGTCCCTCAGAGAAGGCAGCTAGGAAATTTATGTATCACATTCCCTTCTAAACACTGCCCTGCTCTTGCCCCCTCCCCCGGCCATTTCTACTCAGTTATATTCCATTTGCAATTCTTGGGTGGGTCTTGCTTTAAGAAAGCATGTTGCACAGGCTGGGCTTGGTGGCTCATTCCTGTAATCCCAGCACTTTGGGAGGCTGAGGCGGGTGGATCACGAGGTCAGAAGATCGAGACCATCCTGGCCAACACGGTGAAACCCCATCTCTACTAAAAATACAAAAATTAGCTGAGCATGGTGGTGGGCATCTGTAATCCCAGCTACTTGGGAGGCTGAGGCAGGAGAATCACTTGAACCCGGAAGGCGGAGGTTGCAGTGAGCAGAGATTGTGCCACTGCACTATAGCCTGGGCGACAGAGCAAGATTCCATCTCAAAAAAAAAAAAAGCATGTTACACAACAATCTAGACTTTTCTGAAACACATCAACAACTGTATGCTATTACTAAAGGGTTTACTTTGAGGAATGATTTACTACAGGGTTCTTCAAATAGTGAAGTCTTCCTTAGGCATTTAAAACGGAATTGGGTTATGTCCTTTAACTTGCATAGAACTTTAACTTCCTCCAGACATCTCTACTGCATTCACTGAGGCCTCCTGTGCTCATCTTCAGTTGTTTGCAGGCTCTGTTGGTTGTGATGACCAAATTGTCTCGATTACATGCCCTGTCTCTCCAACCAGGCTTCTCGAGGAGGCTTGCTCTCTCTGTTCCAACTATGCAGATCATTAGGGCTCTGCAAAGAGTAGGTGCTGGGCATACACTTATAGATAATCACGAGTTGCTATGATTTTTTGGGGCTAAGAAAGTGGGGCTAGAGGTTCTAGCCCAATGTTAGCAACAATAATCATCAAAACAAACCCATGTGTGACCCTCTGTGGGCCCTGGAAGAGGGCATACAGCACTAAGTTGACTAATCAGTTTATATCATGAATGATATGATGAGTTTATATCTTCCATTTGAGTTATATCTTCTATTTCACCACATACTGATTAATTTCTAAAATCACTTAGCTTTACAAGTAGCCCTTCTTTGCCTCCCAGGAAGCCTCTAGGGTCAGGTGAGATACCATGAGAAGAAAAAGCTGCCCTTATTTGCCCAACTTGTGTTTCCCTGAGGGATTTTGAAGAGCTAGGCCCTCAGCTAGAGCCTGGGGCAACAGAGAGGAGATCCCATTTCTGGCCTAGGGCTGAATGCATATAACTGACTGGCAGTTATCCCTGTGCTCAACATGTAGGGGCTATAAGCGGCATCAGCCAAACCTGGATGGATCAGGATATGAATGCACTTTAGTCTGCAGACTGCACCTCAGCATGGCCTCTGCTGCTCCCCAACTCTCAGGGATTCAGCTTTTGACCAATGAGACAAGTCCTGCTCTAAGGCAGAGGCTGACCAGTGCTCTCCCTCCCTTTTTCCCCGGGCCTCATCTCACTCCTGAGCAGACTGTCTGTCTGTAAGAAGCCCTGGCTCCAGGTTCATAGATCCAAATGGCTAGGAACACTCCTTGCACAGTTCATCAGAAAACCCAGTTGCTGGTGTGGTGAAGTAACATTTTGAATTATCCCCTTCTGGTATTTCTTGTTACCCCTTGACACTTTCTTGATTCTACAGACCAGATCTGAGGCAGTGGATGTACTCAGGAACAGCAGATTCCCATGAGGAGTGCTGTCCAAGAGAAATATAACACAAGCACAAATGTGAGCCACATATGTGAATTTTCTAGTACCTACATTTAAAAAGTCAAAAAAAATAGGTAAAATTGGCTGAGCGCAGTGGCTCATGCCTGTAATCCCAGCACTTTGGGAGGTCGAGGTGGGAGGATCACTTGAGATCAAGAGCTTGAGACCAGGCCTGGCCAACATAGTGAAACCCCATCTCTACTAAAAATATAAAAATTAGCCAGGCGCGGTGGTGTGCACCTTTAATCCCAGCTACTGGGGAGGCTGAGGCCCGGGAATTGCTTGAACCCAGGAGGCGGCGGTTGCAGTGAGCTGAGATTGCACTACTGCACTCCAGCCTGGGCGACAGAGCGAGACTCCATCTCAGAAAACAAAAACAAAAAACAAAGACCATCGAGACTAGGAGGAAACTGCATCAACTAATGAGCAAAATCACCAGCTAACATCATAATGACAGGATCAAATTCACACATAACAATATTAACTTTAAATGTAAATGGACTAAATTCTCCAATTAGAAGACACAGACTGGCAAGTTGGATAAAGAGTCATGACCCATCAGTGTGCTGTATTCAGGAAACCCATCTCACGTGCAGAGACACACATAGGCTCAAAATAAAAGGATGGAGGAAGATCTACCAAGCAAATGGAAAACAAAAAAAGGCAGGGGTTGCAATCCTAGTCTCTGATAAAACAGACTTTAAACCAACAAAGATCAAAAGAGACAAGGCCATTACATAATGGTAAAGGGATCAATTCAACAAGAGGAGCTAACTATCCTAAATATATATGCACCCAATACAGGAGCACCCAGATTCATAAAGCAAGTCCTTAGTGACCTACAAAGAGACTTAGACTCCCACACATTAATAATGGGAGACTTTAACACCCCACTGTCAACATTAGACAGATCAATGAAACAGAAAGTCAACAAGGATACCCAGGAATTGAACTCAGCTCTGCACCAAGCGGACCTAATAGACATCTACAGAACTCTCCACCCCAAATCAACAGAATATACATTTTTTTCAGCACCACACCACACCTATTCCAAAATTGACCACATAGTTGGAAGTAAAGCTCTCTTCAGCAAATGTAAAAGAACAGAAATTATAACAAACTATCTCTCAGACCACAGTGCAATCAAACTAGAACTCAGGATTAAAAATCTCACTCAAAGCCGCTCAACTACATGGAAACTGAACAACCTGTTCCTGAATGACTACTGGGTACATAATGAAATGAAGGCAGAAATAAAGATGTTCTTTGAAACCAACGAGAACAAAGACACAACATACCAGAATCTCTGGGACACATTCAAAGCAGTGTGTAGAGGGAAATTTATAGCACTACATGTCCACAAGAGAAAGCAGGAAAGATCCAAAACTGACACCCTAACATCACAATTAAAAGAACTAGAAAAGCAAGAGCAAACACATTCAAAAGCTAGCAGAAGACAAGAAATAACTAAAATCAGAGCAGAACTGAAGGAAATAGAGACAGAAAAAACCCTTCAAAAAATTAATGAATCCAGGAGCTGGTTTTTTGAAAGGATCAACAAAATTGATAGACTGCTAGCAAGACTAATAAAGAAAAAAAGAGAGAAGAATCAAATAGACACAATAAAAAATGATAAAGGGGATATCACCACCGATCCCACAGAAATACAAACTACCATCAGAGAATACTACAAACACCTCTACGCAAATAAACTAGAAAATCTAGAAGAAATGGATACATTCCTCGACACATACACTCTCCCAAGACTAAACCAGGAATAAGTTGAATCTCTGAATAGACCAATAACAGGAGCTGAAATTGTGGCAATAATTAATAGTTTACCAACCAAAAAGAGTCCAGGACCAGATGGATTCACAGCCGAATTCTACCAGAGGTACAAGGAGGAATTGGTACCATTCCTTCTGAAACTATTCCAATCAATAGAAAAAGAGGGAATCCTCCCTAACTCATTTTATGAGGCCAGCATCATTCTGATACCAAAGCTGGGCAGAGACACAACCAAAAAAGAGAATTTTAGACCAATATCCTTGATGAACATTGATGCAAAAATCCTCAATAAAATACTGGCAAAACGAATCCAGCAGCACATCAAAAAGCTTATCCACAATGATCAAGTGGGCTTCATCCCTGGGATGCAAGGCTGGTTCAATATACGCAAATCAATAAATGTAATCCAGCATATAAACAGAGCCAAAGACAAAAACCACGTGATTATCTCAATAGATGCAGAAAAGGCCTTTGACAAAATTCAACAACCCTTCATGCTAAAAACTCTCAATAAATTAGGTATTGATGGGACGTATTTCAAAATAATAAGAGCTATCTATGACAAACCCACAGCCAATATCATACTGAATGGGCAAAAACTGGAAGCATTCCCTTTCAAAACTGGCACAACACAGGGATGCCCTCTCTCACCGCTCCTGTTCAACATAGTGTTGGAAGTTCTGGCCAGGGCAATTAGGCAGGAGAAGGAAATAAAGGGTATTCAATTAGGAAAAGAGGAAGTCAAATTGTCCCTGTTTGCAGATGACATGATTGTATATCTAGAAAACCCCATTGTCTCAGCCCAAAATCTCCTTAAGCTGATAAGCAACTTCAGCAAAGTCTCAGGATACAAAATCAATGTACAAAAATCACAAGCATTCTTATACACCAACAACAGACAAACAGAGAGCCAAATCATGAGTGAACTCCCATTCACAATTGCTTCAAAGAGAATAAAATACCTAGGAATCCAACTTACAAGGGATGTGAAGGACCTCTTCAAGGAGAACTACAAACCACTGCTCAAGGAAATAAAAGAGGATACAAACAAATGGAAGAACATTCCATGCTCATGGGTAGGAAGAATCAATATCGTGAAAATGGCCATACTGCCCAAGGTAATTTACAGATTCAATGCCATCCCCATAAAGCTACCAATGACTTTCTTCACAGAATTGGAAAAAACTACTTTAAAGTTCATATGGAACCAAAAAAGAGCCCGCATCGCCAAGTCAATCCTAAGCCAAAAGAACAAAGCTGGAGGCATCACACTACCTGACTTCAAACTATACTACAAGGCTACAGTAACCAAAACAGCATGGTACTGGTACCAAAACAGAGATATAGATCAATGGAACAGAACAGAGCCCTCAGAAATAACACCGCATACCTACAACTATCTGATCTTTGACAAACCTGAGAAAAACAAGCAATGGGGAAAGGATTCCCTATTTAATAAATGGTGCTGGGAAAACTGGCTAGCCATATGTAGAAGGCTGAAACTGGATCCCGTCCTTACACCTTATACAAAAATCAATTCAAGATGGATTAAAGATTTAAACGTTAGACCTAAAACCATAAAAACCCTAGAAGAAAACCTAGGCATTACCATTCAGGACATAGGCGTGGGCAAGGACTTCATGTCCAAAACACCAAAAGCAATGGCAACAAAAGCCAAAATTGACAAATGGGATCTAATTAAACTAAAGAGCTTCTGCACAGCAAAAGAAACTACCATCAGAGTGAACAGGCAACCTACAACATGGGAGAAAATTTTCGCAACCTACTCATCTGACAAAGGGCTAATATCCAGAATCTACAATGAACTCAAACAAATTTACAAGAAAAAAACAAACAACCCCATCAAAAAGTGGGTGAAGGACATGAACAGACACTTCTCAAAAGAAGACATTTATGCAGCCAAAAAACACATGAAAAAATGCTCATCATCACTGGCCATCAGAGAAATGCAAATCAAAACCACTATGAGATATCATCTCACACCAGTTAGAATGGCAATCATTAAAAAGTCAGGAAACAACAGGTGCTGGAGAGGATGTGGAGAAATAGGAACACTTTTACACTGTTGGTGGGAGTGTAAATTAGTTCAACCATTGTGGAAGTCAGTGTGGCGATTCCTCAGGGATCTAGAACTAGAAATACCATTTGACCCAGCCATCCCATTACTGGGTATATACCCAAAGGACTATAAATCATGCTGCTATAAAGACACATGCACACGTATGTTTATTGCGGCATTATTCACAATAGCAAAGACTTGGAACCAACCCAAATGTCCAACAATGATAGACTGGATTAAGAAAATGTGGCACATATACACCATGGAATACTATGCAGCCATAAAAAATGATGAGTTCATGTCCTTTGTAGGGACGTGGATGAAATTGGAAACCATCATTCTCAGTAAACTATCGCAAGAACAAAAAACCAAACACCGCATATTCTCACTCATAGGTGGGAATTGAACAATGAGATCACATGGACACAGGAAGGGGAACATCACACTCTGGGGACTGTGGTGGGGTGGGGGGAGGGGGGAGGGATAGCATTGGGAGATATACCTAATGCTAGATGACGAGTTAGTGGGTGCAGCGCACCAGCATGGCACATGTATACATATGTAACTAACCTGCACAATGTGCACATGTACCCTAAAACTTAAAGTATAATAAAAAAAAGAAAAACAAAAAACTCTGCACCCAAGTAAAACTATGCAAAAGGTAAATATGCAAAAAGGAAATAATGCAAAATGAAAAGGGTTGTTATGGTGATAAAATTATGGCCATGTTTTTATTCTTTATTTTATAAACTCTGTAATACGTTATTATTTTCGTAATTAAAAATTATACTTTTAAGAAAAAAAAATAGGTAAAATTAATTTTAATGTTTTATTTAACATAATATGTCCAAAATGTAATACTTAAATATGTAATCAGCATAAAAAATTATATATATAAAAAGTACTAAGTCTTCTATAAATATGTGTATATAAAAATATGTGTATATAAATATATGTATATGTGTATATAAATATATGTGTATATAAATATATGTGTATATATGTATATATAAAATATATACACATATTTATATACACATATATACACATATATTTATATATATAAAATACCAAGTCTTATATAAATAAAATTATATGTATGTGTGTGTGTATGTATATGTGTGTGTGTGTATATATATATACACACACACACACACACACTAAGTCTTCAAAATCCCATGTCTATTTTATGCTGGCAGCACATCTCAGTTCTGACTAGCTACATTTCAAGTACTCAATCGGCACATGTGGCCAGTGGCTACCACATTAGACAATGTAGCCCCAGAGCCAATGAAGTGTGAAGAGGTGGCTAAGAGGGAGCCACCCCTCAAGAGCCATGGGGTCAGGAACTGGAGAAGACTCAAGAGTCTGGGGGGATCAATGATATCTCAATGGAAACAAAAACCATTTTCAGATTTCTAGTGTGGTAGATGACAACTCCCAAGATTAGCCCCCAACCAAGGCACCAAATGCCTTCGCACCATGTAAAATTGCCCACAACTACATTGTCCAGTATGGTAGCCATTGCTACGTGTGGGCATTTAAATTAAAATTAATTTAAAATTAAATAAAATTAAAAAGGCATTAGCTCAGTTGCGTTAGCCACATTTCAAGTGTTCATTAGCCATATATGGCTGGGGGCTACTGCATGGAGCAGTGCAAATATATTTCCATCACCACAGAAAGTTGTATCGGACAGCACCAGCTAGCACTCGGAATCAACCCCTGAGAAATGTGGGGAGTGGCCCCAAATTTCCTGAGATAAAGATTCTGCTATTTGTAGGCATGGGGACTTATAAGGAAACCTAAACTGAATCATAGAAAAATAAGGTCATTTTAGTATACACCCAGACATGGATGAAACTGGAAACCATCATTCTCAGCAAACTAACACAGGAACAGAAAACCAAACACCACATGTTCTCACTCATAAGTGGGAGTTGAACAACGAGAACGTATGGACACAGGGAGGGGAGCATCACACACCAGGGCCTGTTGGGGAGTGGACAGCAAGGGGAGGGAGAGCATTAGGACAAATACCTAATGCATGCAGGGCTTAAAACCTAGACGACAGGTTGATAGGTGCAGCAAACCACCATGGCACATGTATACCTGTGTAACAAACTGCACATTCTGCACATGTATCTCAGAACTTAAAGTAAAATTAAAAAAAGAAAAATAAGATCATTTTTCTTGCATAACTCAATATGTGGAATAAGATGAATAATTTAACTTTTAATAGACATTCCTTTTAACTCTTGGTGAACATTGATTGCTTCATTTGTAAATTTGGAAAACAATCCATATCACTGTACAAGGTGGTGTGAGGATCAAGTGAGACAAAGAGGGTCAAACATCTGACTCAAGGCCTGGCCCACTGGGCTTCCTTCCCTCCCTTTTCTAGCGCTATGTGTGTAAATGTCTGTGTGTCCCTCCCATCTTTCCTATATTCCTCTTAAATGCAGCGGCATGCAGATTTTCACCCTCTGAAAACAAGGGCCACATCATTGCAGTACACTGGGAACATCTCTAAAGCAGATGGGACATTCTATGGCCAAACAGGACTAGTGAGACAGCAGAATGCGAACTGCTGAATGGAGAGAACAGGAGAAATTGGCTTTGTGGAAGGTACAAACAGCATCAAGATTTTTCAGGAGAAATCGAATTAATATGGTCATCCAGAACTTACAGAGACAAAGAGAAAACGGGTGTGTAGAAAGTGAGGGATGGGAACGGGAATTGAGGACTTCATTGCATTATTTTGATCAGAAATATGAGCTAAGCCAAGGCAGGAGGTATAACCCAAATAGAATTTCAGTAAAGATTTACATTGCATTGGCTTGTCAACAAAACTTTCTTATTTTATCTCCTTCTTATGGCAATGATATGAGTAAGAATAACCATATGCGATTAAGCAGTAAAAAAGGTAAAGTCACTCAAGACCAAGTTCGCTTGGGGACAGTCTCAGGAAGAATGTGGAAGGAATCTGTGCTGAAGACAGAGGGTAAAATCATAAGTGACAGAATTTTAATTATATATAATGGGTTAACTTGACCTTGCTTGCCCCCAAAGAACTGGGACTAATATAGATCTACTGTTTGTTTCTACAAACTCTGGCCAAAAATGATGTGTGCCAGTTGCATCACCACATTGCCTCACCTGTTCTCCTTGGCCAAATCCCTTTCTCAAGGGACTCTGGCCTAGGAAAAGGGGGTAGATCTCTTTCATAACCAGGGATAGGAGCAATTACAGAAGCTGAGATTGTTTTCCCTGCTCCTTTATGTTGTCCAGGAAAGCTGAGCCTCCTCACAGGGTAGTGGGAGTAGAAGAGTCAACAAAAACTATGCCATGCATGATATGACAGTCACTCTGACATTGATGTTGTCTCTCCCCCTCTATCTCTTTCTTTTATAACTTTAGCAACCAGTATTACTTCCTCTGGGGCTTTGGAGCTAGAAGAACCCTACAATACCCAAGTACAACTCCTCATTTGATAGCTAGGACTCAGTGATCCAGAGAGTAGAGGAAAGTCCCATGTATAACAGCCCTGAACACCTGGGAATTGAGGCTAGGAACCCAGGCCCAGACCTCCTGCTTCAGCTCAGGGTTCTCTCCACTGTATCTAGGGGCCCTTCCACCTGGTGCTGGGTTTGCACACACAATAGGTACTTGATGCCCCTGGAGAATAAAGGTTCCTACAGTTAACCTGCATAACCCAGGCCCTACTGCTGTAGCTCTTGGCCACCTGCGAGGAGCTAGCCTGATAATCAGAGTGGTTTTTAATGCCAATGAAAATTCTTCAACGCAAGAGTTCTGCTCACAAAGGCTTCCACTAGCTGTCAAAGCACTTGGTGGTTTGGGTTAATAAAATTTTTAGATCTTATAAAATGTATTTTCTCTTGAGGTATTTTTGCATTGTTTTTAGAGTAATGAGATCCCAGATATAAACCTGAGACTTAACAGAAGACTGCGTAGAAGTTGATGGCCAAAATAAAATGTAGATTCTCCCTCAATGGAGAAACATAATTTTTCCCAGGCACAAGGCATGAAGGAGACTCTGTCCCAGCCCCTTGCTGCTTTTTTGAGACATATCAGAAGCCATAGAAGGAGGGGGGAGGGATAGCATTAGGAGATATACCTAATGTTAAATGATGAGTTAATGGGTGCAGCACACCAACATGGCACATGTATACATATGTAACCTGCACGTTGTGCACATGTACCCTAAAACTTAAAGTATAATAAAAATAAATAAATAAATAAAAGAAAAAGAAAGAGGCTGTCAGAAGCCAATGGCTAGGTCCCAGCTGTCCTCTTTCCTGTGGTTCCAGGAAGAGACTACAGACTAGGCCCAGTTATTTGACCTTCTGTTTCTAAATGGACTCAGGGTCTGCTGAAGACGACCCTCTCCCCCACTCACCCTGCCACTTCCCTCCACTGCCAATCAATCCACCAGTGGGCATGTAGCAGTTTCCCCAGTGGGTTCCAGCCCCATACTGAAAGCAGGCCAACGACTACAGCTGGATCCTCACAAGCGATCAGGAGCTTCACAAAGACATAAAAAAGAAAGCCTGCTCTAACGTTAAAAGATTACACATTAAGCCTAGAAAGTCCCCCCATTCTATGAATAGGGATAAGAAGGATCTGTTCTGTGTTACTTTGTAGGGCTGGAGTGAAGCTCAAAGGTGAGAAGGGAAAGGTATTTCGTAAAAGGGCTGTTTTGGCTTCAGTGTTTCTTGTTATGTGTGCTTATATAGTGCTTATATTTTACTCTTATTTTCTGGGCAGTGAAAACCTCCCCCCATTATTTGGCCACCACAGAGAGACTATGGCTTTTAAATTACATGGGTATATAGCAGGAGCCCACTGCATAGCCAGGGAATGAAGGAAAGCCAGAACTCATGAGAAGGGATCAGAAGTTCTGTGCCCCTGGGAGCAGGGGATGGAGAAGGGCCTGGTAGTGTTGATGGCACAGATGAGTCCTGCCCTCTACTGCTCCTGCCTCTGTATGGCTCTGCCACATGTTCATTGCTGTTATCCCTCATCATAATTAGAGATAATTTACACATGTGTTTTCTCTCCTAGCCACCTAGGCTTCTGGGGATTTGATTTAACCTCTATCCCCTAGCTTGGCACAGTGTATGGTCTCAATAAAAGTGGATGGAAGGGATGACTGTCCTCTATGAGTTTCTGAAATACCTTGGAATCAAGTCTAGTAAAATACAGCAATCTAAAGTCT
This sequence comes from Gorilla gorilla gorilla, assembly GCF_029281585.2. Classification (NCBI taxonomy): domain Eukaryota; kingdom Metazoa; phylum Chordata; class Mammalia; order Primates; family Hominidae; genus Gorilla; species Gorilla gorilla. The sequence goes on along the minus strand of NC_073224.2, from coordinate 46,056,970 downwards.
AACAGATGGAAGAAGAGAAATTCAATTTATATAATGGGTAGAGAACAGCCTCCCAGAAATTTCCTTGTTTGTTTTAACTCCATTTGTGTAGGAACCTGAGGCATCTGGGGAAAATCTCACACTTGTCTTGCTGGGGTTAATGTGCTTCCCATTCCTGACAGACCTCAGGGAAGACAACTTAACCTGATAAAAAATCAACACCAATTTATGGAAATATAAACAGACTTCTGAAGGGCACACAGCCATAAGGGGAAAATTAATCAGTAAAGAGGTATGAGCAAAGTACTTAAATCAACAAGGCAATCAGACAGAAAACCCCAATGGGAAACCTGCCTGCCTGGCCTCACCCATAGCTAGTGTCTCTCATGGTCTCTCAAATTCCTTTCCTTCCTGAAAAGAAAAAAAATGATACCTTACATTTTTTAACTTAAGATTTAAAAATAAGTTATATAGAGTAAAATTGGGCTTCTCTCATCCTTTAGCCATGAGAAAAAAATGTTCTTTTGTTAGGAGGACCATGGTCACCATGAAGGTCAGTCATAGTCATCCATGGAGTCAATTGTGGCAGCCATGTCCCCCCAGCAGCAGATCCCTACTACTTAGATCCAGCCACTCCTCAGAGGTGGAGAAGGGGAAGTGAGAAAAGGTCCATCCTGGCCCCTAGGAAACTCTCCCCAAAGAAAAACCAAGAAGAAACACTTTCCAAATGTTTCTTTCCTTTAAAATAAAGTTAGTTAGCAACCCTGATGCCTTCATCAAAACAAAGAAAGACCTTCTGATGACAGAGTCTGAGGATGATCATCCAAAGTGCTGAACAAAGTGAAAAATGAAATCAAGATTTTTTCCATTCTCTTGTTTCTGCTGGCTTCAGGGTCCTGATTTCATTAAGCTGAAAGGGGAAAACATACCAAAAAACCCCAACAATTCTCAAACAAAAAATAAGCAAGTTAACCATGGAGTAGAAAGGTCCAGCACTCGAAAGGTTAACAAAGGGACACGTGTGAGTTGAAGCATGGTTGGGCAGCATTGATGCTTTGATGGCAAACATGCTGTCCTCACGTGGACAGAAGGTCAAAGATCTGTTCTAGGAGTGAGATGAGCACTCCTTATCATGGATCTGGCATGGCCTTCACTGAGGTATCTATAGTTTCTCACATTTCCCACTGTGGCCGGGGAAAGAGTATGGCCTGTGTCATTCAAGGTTACCAGCTTACATGGGCTATCTGTGGTCCTGTATTTAGAAATGTGACAATAATAGTAGTCATCATTTACTGAACAGACTTTATCTGATTTTATCCTCACAATATGTGAGGATTATATTAATTCCCAATTTTCAGGCAAGAAAAAATAAGACCCAGAGAAGTCCAGTAACTTTTCCAAAGTGATTCTCCTAGTAGAGTAGTTCTTAGCCTTTGCTGTACTTAGAATCCCAAACTACAGTGCCCAAGCTGTATATTAAGCCAATTAAATCAGAATTTCTGGTGTGGTGTATTTTTTTTTAAAGCTCCTGGCTGATTTCAATGTGCAGCCAAGGCTGGATAACCACTGATCCAGTAAGCAGTAGAGTTAGGATCTGCTTACTGATCCAGTAAGCAGTAGAGTTAGATTCCAGGCCTCTGCTCATTTTTCTCTGCAATATTGTCAGTCAAGAAGGAACAATCCAGAGATTTAAATAAATATTCATCAAATAGTGCTCCTACTGAAGATAGGAGACAGATTCAGAAAAAGAAATCCATTTGGCATAATGTTTACTTTTCTTATAAATAGAAACAGGCTGAGGGTTAAATGTCTTTTCCCTACAGCAGAAGGCATGGGCTTTGCAAACAGGATTTTCAGACATTCAGAATCTTTGTACTTTATCAAGTTCTAGCTATGTGCTTGAGGGTTCAGTTGTAGTTTGACTTCAGGGTCTCATAATAGCTTCTGGGACCCACAGTGAGAATACTGACTCACAAAGGGCACTCGTGGCCAATGTCACCCTCATACCTCATCTGTTCAGACAGATGCGTCCTGCTGCCAATTCCAATGAATGCTTCAGTTAATAGTCCTCATTTTCTAGGGCAACATCATCAGGATTGAAACATCTTCCGCTGGCTGCTATGTGGAACAGAACATCCCATCTCCCTGACTTCTCCTGTCATGAGGAAATTATTGAAAATAATTTTCCCTATTAAAATGCCTGTTTTCCTGAGGGTAGGAGCCACCATGGATACTTTAGCTGAGACATCTTAGTTGAGACATAAAAGCTTGGCTAATCAGAACCATCAGCTTGTCACTGCCATTCAGTTAACCCTTTCTTCTATGTCAGACTGTGGCTTCTAACTGCATTAAGACCTTCCTGGCTAGCATTCCCTCTTGTGAAACTGCTGTTGCTAATGGCATCCCAATGCCCATAGCCCATAGCTGCACTACACAGACACATTTCACCGTCAGAATTACCTATGAAAGTATTTCTGAACCCCTAGATGTGACACATTAGGCTCCATCTTACAAGGAGCTTTAAGGTATTCATTCAGTTTTTTATAAATTAATTCAAGATACATTTACTGAGCACCCTCCCTATTCTAGATACTGCCCTATACACCAGACAAAAAACACCAAGTAATGTCCAGACCCAGATCTAAGAAAGCTTCCAGTCTTGTGTGAAAGCTTGAAACATGGAAGGCAATTATAACCCAATGGGTGGCTAAATGATGGACCTGCCTATGGCTCCCTCAACCCAGTCTGGGGGTAGGTGGTGATCAGGGAAGCCCTCTTGGACAAGAAGAAGCTTGAATGGAGGAAATCTGCACAGAGGTTTGAACGATGAACAGGCTTTTAATGCTGTAGAAGCTCATTTCTGCAGGGCAGCTAAGACTATACCTGTCTCATTCAAAGGTTTCAAATGGCTCTCAAGGCTCTTCAGAAAATGGCTTTCTAGCCCCTTCTCCTTCCCAGTCCCCCATGCTGAGCCACTACTCTGTTTCCCAACCAGCCCTTACATATCCATATATTTCCCTTCTTGTTAGGGCTGTGTTCTTTGTCAGGAATGTCCATTATCCTCTGTCTGTTGGGCTTCTCCTCATCCTTCAAGACCCAGTACAAATGTCACTTTCTCTGCAAAGACTTCCCTACCTCTGACAATCACAGGACTTGTGACATTATATTTTAGTTATCTGTATGCCTATCTGAGCCACAAGCTTCTGGAGGACAAGACTGCATCTTAATCATATTTACATTCCCAGAGTTTGGCAGATAGAAAGTGTATTATATGCCTTCTTTTTGACAAAGGAATGGAAGAACAAAGTAACACATCAAAAATTTATAAGAACATTTTCATCCATTTCAATGCAAAAGGAGGTAGAGTCTCCCCGGAAGAGGCTACAAATTGGGGTAAATGAACAGGATCCTGGTATCAGCTCCTGACAAGCCAAGGAGCAGCACTTGCCCAACTTCTGAAAAGGAAGTTATTTGGTGACTCGCTGATGTGCAATAACACCATAAGCAAGCAGAAACAAATGGGGAGACTTGGGAGCAAATTGATTATTCATGAATCCAATTACAACTAATAGCTCAAGAAAGACCCCTCTCAGATGCCTATAGTAATTCATGCAGAGGACAGAAGGAACCCTGCCAGGTTGGCATCTGGGTCCTGAAGTGTCAGGGAGCTTGGACAGATATGTAGCAAATCATCTCAGGGAGGCAAGCTCAACTTCTTAGACTCAATGCTGACAGGACCAGGGTCATGCTCAGGTCCCCTTGGGCTAGTGGGCTCACAGCCCAGAGACAAATTTTCTGTGGACACAGCCTGTGTTCCCTTACCTAAGCCACTCACCCGCAACATTTATCTTATTTTAAAGTCAGCAACCTCAGATGCAGGATCAGGTAATTAAGCAGAGGGATTTAATAAAAGGTTCTCCTGCTCACATACTGTAGTGAACCCCAAACAGGGTGAGTCAAAAACATGCCTAAGTGGTTCAGAACCATGGACAGTTCCCGGGGGGGGGTGTTGGACTACTCTCCTCTATTCATTTAAAAGTGCAGGTTCCAGCTTAGAAGTGCCTGCTTACTCAACCCTCAATAGAGAGGGGTGGGTATGGAAACCCTTCCCATGTCTTTTATTATGAATGTAGTGAGAAACCAGAATGAGCTCAGGGAGGTGGAGGCCATCCCTTTGTCACCACTCTCAGTCTGGCTGACCCTACATGGGCATGGGTTAAAAAGTCAACAATTGCTAATGATGATGAATGATTACTTATGTCTTGATGGTGTGTGGGATCAGGAAGAGCACAAATGTCTTTTCTTACTCTATCATGAGTTCCTCATACTGTAGGAGAAACTATTCTGGCCACAGACAGAGATGTGTATTTCAATGGGAGAAAAAGAGAAGTATGTAGAAGTATATACTTTGGTATTAAAGCCCTATATTTGATCAGCAAGGCAAAGGCATATTCCCACTGAGTCTCCTTCATGGTAAGTATTTGACAGTTCTAATGTGCTCATAGAGGCTTATCTTACTCAATAAGCCCACAGGAGAAAGGCCTCTGCTTAAAATATATATATATTTTGATAGTAATATGGTCTCCCTATGTTGCCTAGTCTGGTCTTGAACTCCTGGCCTCAAGAAATCCTCCACCTTGGCCTCCTAAAGAGCTGAGATTACAGGTGTGAGCCACCATAGCCTGGTCCTCTGGTTAACTTTTCATTGTCCACGAGGAAATAGTGGGTAAGGTGTGTTTAACTATAGGCATAGGAGCAGGATGAGGTATTCATAATCTAAAAAAAATGCATCTAGATGTTCTGCCATTAGATACACAAAAGATTACCCTTCTCTCAAACAAAACGAGCTCCTTTTAATCAAGTAATCAGGGAGTTTGGTCCTTTGGAAATAATTTAATAAGCTTTCTCTGGAATCCAGTTTCAGCTAACATGCAAGAACTAGGCACATTTTCATCCCCTTTCCAATATTCAAAACAGTCCACAAGGCACTCATGGAATAGGAAGCAGTAAAGCTTTAAAAGAAAAAACCCTGAAGCACATCTCCTGTCTCTGCATTGTCTGCACAGCTAATCTCAAGGGATCTCAGTAATCCTCCAAACAAAAGAGACTGATCTAAACTACAAAGCAACTGTGAATGAACCACTGAATCAGGACAAATAAGACCAGGAGGTTCTAACCCTGTGTTCTCTATGGTCAGTAGACAACCTGCACCAGAATCAATTGATACTTGTTAAAATGCAGACTCCTAGGGAACATCAAATATCTACTGAATCTTAATCTCTCGGGTTGTTATCAGAACCTACATTTTAAAATAGGCTCTTCCTGAAGGAAGGTTGGTAAACAACTGCTCTAAGCCATAATGAATGTAGGCTTAGGAGTCTGAAGACTCTTGGCCCCCTTGTCTGAGTTCTGATGAGTTGTGTGTTTTCAGAATGTCATTGTGCCCTCTTTAGTGACAATCTTGGAGCCTGAGACCACATGAAAGAGACTGTGAGTTACTTTCATTTCCAGTGCCTGGCACATAAGGAATTCTTAATGAATGGTGAACAGTGAAATGAATAAATAGATGATAATGAGAGACTACACAGTAGGACAGGTGATAAAAAGGATGGAGTAATGAACAAATGAAGACCAATGGTGAAATAATAGATTTCAGTATAACAATTACCAAACATGACTTAGAATTAACGTTTTGCCTTGATGACATGGAAATCTTAAATAAATTTCTCTCTGGTCATTCTATGTCATTTACTTAAAATGGGAAAAGACATGGGGACTGCTGGTTTGAGGTATGTGTGCAGAAGTCCCATGTGCACCCAGCACACACACATGTGCTTACACACAGCCATCCAGGGATGCAGCTGCCACACTAAATATTGATTAGCAACAGGAGGAGCCAGTTTTAGGTGCATTTACAAAGGAAAAGCAGGCTTGAATAGACAGCCCCTTAGGTAGAAAGTACAGCTCTATATTTTGATGGCTTTGCCACTTCACCTGGCATAGATAGGGCCAGCAAATGTCTTGCTGGGAACCAGCTGTGCTGGGCATGCTGCTCTTCTCTGACCCCAAATGTGCATCCCAACCTGCTAAAGGGCCCTCATTAGTAGGGCCCGAATTGCCTGGAACATTCAGATGTCTTTGCTGCCAAAATACTCATAAGCCAAAGCAAATACTGTCAGGTAAGAACCAAAGGCTACCAAACGAAAAAGCAAGCTCACAGTGGACTATAATGTGGCTGAGGTTAGATTATACATGAAACTGTGAAGCTGGGCTTCTATTTGGGCAGAAAAGGGTTAGAAGAAGTAATCATTTCCCTTCAAGCCATTCTGCATTTTTAAATTCCTCAGCATGCAAGGGGAAAAAGGAAAGAAAATTTAGAGCACAGGGTACATTTATAAGCCAAGAGACCAAATCAGATATAATAAGTGGCTTCTTCTTTAGGTTTTCTTTTATGTCCTTATCCCTCCTCCTGCTGACCCAAACTTTGGTTAAGAAATTATCAAGAAAAAAAATGCAGCTGTCCTTTCCCTGTGCTTCAAAACCAAAGGGAAGCTTCTGGTAGAAATACTCCAAGTCTAACTTTCAGTACTTATGGCAATAATGTCCACCCTGACATGCAGCAGAGGAAGTTCAAGTATACCATGCATTGCCAGGTGGCCCTCCCAGCTTGTGAGCTGTGACACCACATTTCTCTTCACTCAAGAAAGCATATTGAAACTCACGTGAGTAAGAATGGCATTATTATAGGTAGAGTTTTGAATATGGTATAATTTTTAAAGTAAATCATATAAAAACATTTGCAATTGACTGTCATTAGTAATAAATTACTTGCAACACACCTCACAACTTATTATGAAAAGTAAATCAATCTACCTTGTTCAATAACAGATTCCTTGTTCCTCAGGCTGTCAGAGAAAAATCCTAGGAAACTGATAAAACCTTTCATCCTGGATGAAGATGATGACCCCTCTCAAAAATATGTTATCAGTACTTTAAAAATAGCTCTCAAAATTTTAAGTGCAGGGTTTAAGTCAACACCAGAGCCATGTAATGCTGTAGCTTTTGCCATATCAGCTTGCTTTGAGACTTACTGTATCAATATCCATTGTCTTTTTCTGCCCACCCCACACTCTTTCATGGATAGAAACCACCCAGGGCTGATGAGGTCGGTCAAGAGAGTCCCCCAACTTCTGGCTGGGCCCTCTCTATTCATTCCTGCCGGCAGCTCTCAGTAAAGCCAATGTCTTACTCTAAAATAAAGGTCAGTGGTCTTGTTTTCCAGAGCAACTGTGATGACACAGGAGGAAGATTAAAATAGTTTCCTCAGCAAAGTGCTAAGGACAGTGCCTGGCCCACAGTAAATGCTATATAAGTGTTTGCTATTATGATGATGATAACATCTCAAAGCTGCCGGCAGGAACTATTGCTGCCTAAGGCTAGGCAGGAAAATTACACTCCACATCCAAATTCCCTTCTTTCTAAAAGGCAGGTGCTACCAGTTTCCAAAGGGACAAGGTCAGGCCTTAGTTCCTGGGTGTCAAAACATGGCTTATCTATGTCAGAAAGAGCTCTTGACAGGGGAGGTTAAACAAAAAAGGAGTGAAATGGCCCACACCATTCGCCAGATGACCTTTTTAAGGGTAGCAAATTGGTTTTGAACTGAGAGACAGTTGGATAATAATCCAGTCTCCTTCCCTACCTCTGACCCCCTACAATTTTGAGTGTGCCTAATAATTACTGATAAAACTTGCCAATTACCATTGCTTTTCCAGCTTTTCCCCATGTAACCCTTCTGGAGTCTTACTATTTTGAGGGAAAGACGGGGTGGGTGGGGGTGGGAGTCTGAGCGCACGGGAGGTCAGATGTGGCAGCAAGCAAAAGTGAATGTAAGCTGTCTGGATTCCCTACCTGGCCCTACAGAAAAGCTCTGCCCAGGCTACAGCCAAGCACCTCCCCTCAGTGTTTTTGCTTTGTTCTTTTCAAATTACACTTATACAATTTGGAATGCCCATGTTGCCTACTCATGCCCAACCATAATCAAACCAAGTGGATTTTCTGCTTTCAACTGGGATCTGTAATACACTCAATGGCCATTATAACCCTCTCCTCTGGACACCAACCAGGCAGGTATCTGGGCATTAACTTTACTTGTCCTGTCTTTTTAACTCTCCTTTTCCTCATTAAAGATGAGGTATCTGTGGTTCACAAGACAGCTGAATCTATGACATGAAAGGGGCCAAGTGATCAGAGAATAGGAAGAAAAGGTTTGAGAGTTATCTCCCCACTCTGTTATTTCCTTAGATTTTATCTGTCCAATTAGGTGGAAGCCTTTAAAGCAGAAATGATGCTGAAATATTTCTGGCTCTCCCATCACCTTCCCTAACTTCCTAGGAAATGTTATTTGTTGTTACAGTGAGCATGTATCCATGTCGCTTTACATCTTATAAAAGCCCATATACTTGGAGTTAAAAAATGCTAGGTCTTAACTTCACAGAGAAGTTAAAAAATTGGCCCCACATTACCAAACAGGAAGTGGCAGAGGCTGCATGGCCTCAGAGCTTGCACCCTTAACCACTACTATACAGTCCCTCACACTGGTTCATCCACTTCTCTTTTTACTCTTTCACAGGCCTTATCTCTCCACAGAAAAATTATTTACAGAGGCTTAAATAAGTGAGTTTAAGGAAGTAGACAGGGGAGTGTAATGGAAGCCAGGAAGGAGAGGAACTCAAGGGCTTATTTCCAGTTACTGGGGAAATTTTATGAAAAAGATGAGATCTCAAGAAATGCCACAAGCCCTTTGAAAAATAATCAATGATATAAATCCAGATTAAATTAACTCTTTAAAAACACATATATTGCTGTTCAAATATACAACTGTCTTGGGGAGTCTCTGATAGAGTTCCCAGGTAAAGCAGCAGAGCTCTAGGTACATTTATTAAGCCCACAAACCATTACCTGAGTAAACACTGAGCAAGTGAGAGAATCAATATATGAAGTTTGCCCTGCCTAATTACTTCTCCCAGCTTGGCAGGGTGCTCTACCACCCACACTGAGAAGGAGAGCTCATGCCTCTTACCTCAACCATTTCTGATTTTCTGTGCAAAGCTGACATGTCAGGTTGGAGCAAATGAAACAAATGAGTATTCTCGGGAAGCCTGAGGCCCAGTGTGCCACAGAGGCATGCAGGCCCCTGAGCATCTCAGAAAGTCATTTAGGAATTCATCAGATGGGAGGGAGCCCAGGCCAGCTGTGGCCATGAGAACATCCCAGATAACATTAGCTGCAACCCCCACCATCAGGTCACAGCACTGAGAGAAGTGGGGTGGCTAAGGATAAATTTGTTTTACAGGAACTGCTCCCCAAATCTCACCCCCACAAGCAGAACCAGGCAGCCCAGTGTGGCTCCTCTGGGGGTACACCACCAGCTCGGGCATCAACTCAGCATCATCACATTCAGAAAGTAAGTGGCCCACGGTGAGACCATGAGCAAAAGGCTGGTAGAGGTACCTGGGAGATAGTGGGTCAGACAAGAAAGGAATACAGTTCATGTACAAGTTCCAGGTTCTTCTAACCACTGGAGTCCACACTGACTTCTCCCATTGCAGGCTCCTCTAGCAGACATCCTTGCTTTGCCCAATTTCACAAGCCAGCCGTCTCATCTATTGTGTGTTCATGACTCAAGGGCAGAGGCTGTGTCGTCTATCTGCCTTCTAGGACAGAACCTCATTTGATCTTCATCACAGAGGAGGCCTATCTTAGTCCATTGGGGTGCTACAACAAGATAGCTTAGACTGGGTAATTTATAAATAACAGCAATATATTGCTCACACTTCTGGAGGCTGGGAAGTCCAAAAACCAAGGTGCTGGCAGATTCAGTGTCTGGCAAGGGCTCTGTCTGCTTCACAGACAGCACGTTCCTCACAATGTAGCAGAGGAAGGAAGTTCTCTGGGGCCTCTTTTATAAGGGCATTAATCCCATTTATGAGGGCAGAGCCCTCATGATCTAATCGCCTCTCAAAGGCCCTACCTACTAATACCATCACCTTGGTGGTTAGTTTTCAACATATGAATTTGGGGGAAACACGAACATTCAGACCACAGCAAGGCCCTGAACACTTTCTGGATTAGGTGATGGGTCGTTGAGAGCCCCGGGCACAGCAGCTCTCCGAGATGAGTCTCTCAGATACCCTCTGGCAAGTCTCTGAGAGTTAAAGAAACAGACCCCTTTCTCCTTGCTTTTGGTGACAGAAGAACCAGATGATCAAATTATCAATTAAGCAAAGCAAGCTAAATGGGAAACAAAGTATCCTTTCATATGGCCTATTTTTTTTTCTTTCTTACTTCAAGTTCTTAGAATATACTTCTCAGAAAGCTGTGCATATTGGGTAGATATTTTCTGAATGGAACTCAATCAAATGAGCTTAGGTTTGGAAAATGCTCTGACTTGAGAAAGGAGAATCAAAGCGCATGGAAATTTGGGTAATGGTTGGAGTTTACCTGAGGGTTAATCCAGACTATGGTAGCTACAAAGTAGCACAATGCTTGTCTGGGCATGTGCAGATGAAGTAGGAATTCTAAGCCCCCAGGAACCCCCTTCATCTTCAACTACCGTCCAAACCAGCCTGTTACAATGCCTAAAATTACACCATAAACAATTAATTGATCTGGGTTAAGGCTCTGCATTAACATTTATGTTTTCATCTGAGCAGATTCCAGATATCACCATGGTCATTAAAGGCATTGCCCTCTAAGAAGGATAAGCTGCACCAGCTGTGGGCATTTACCAGGACACTCATGAGATTTTTACTTTGTTGGCTAAGAGGAAGACCTCATGTGACTGACAGGGAGGCTGACTTTGGTGGGGAAGGGAGAACAGGTGCTTCTGAGGAGAGCTAGTCTGGGCAGGGCTGTGAAAAGAGAGGTGTGGGTAGAGAATATAAGCTCATCTGGGGTGCACAACAAAGAGGGGAAGGACACAGAAGGACAAGGAGAAGGGTAGGTCTTAGCCACTTCATTGTTCTTTCTTATTCAAGGTCTGGTCACAAGTTCTCTTTCACCTTTAATCTCCAATAAGTTAATGCCTGGAGCATCTTCAATTAGTGTGTCTGTCTGTCTCTCTCTCTCACACACACACACAGCCCTCAGAAGTCACACTCAGCTCCCCTAGAATTGATTTTAAAAGCCAGTCCTAATTCTGATGGCTCTGTCCATGGTTCTAGCAGGCAAGGTTCTGAAATCTTGCAATACAGAATCATAGACTTCAAAACTCAAAATTGACATATCTATCATTATTTACTCTACATTGAATTACAAATGATTAAAGATGATTAACTCATAAAAGAGATAAGCTAGGGGAGTGATGGCAATTGATTTCATGAAAGGATTTCCTACTGAACCCTGTTGAACAGGACTCCCCATTTCCCTCAACAAGTCCCACCTATTCCCATCCAGCCCCCAGCTGCAGGGACCTCATCAGAAGCTGTCTCTTCTTTGGGAGTCACAACATTGGTTGACTGTACTTCTTAAGCCTTCTCACCAAAATGCCCCAGAAGGTACAGGGAGCAAGAGAGAAAACAGAGGCCCAGCTCAGGGCCCATAAAAAAAAAAAAGCAACATTTCTTTCTTCAAGTCCTACATTTTATCTTACAATTAGGTAAAGTTTGCATTCCACTACATAAAGCATGTTTTTATTCAATATAATCCCCCACCACCCCCCACCAAAACCTTTGGGGAAAACAGATGCTCCAGGAAGCAGCATTTGGAAAGCAGAGGCATGGCCTTCCTGGGGTGGCTCAGCCTTCTCTTCTGCTCCTCTGCACTGTGTATGGAAGATGCCACCCCCCTTGGCAGCAGGAGAAGAGTGAGCTGTAGGCCCCTGACTCTGATGGCTGACCTGCTCATGGGGCTTCCTAGGGCCTGGAGAGGGTACCCGTTTGAACAAAAAACCTAAATAGCACCTACCCCATAAGGTTGTTTGAAGGACTAAAGGAAATAATCTAGTTGCAGACACTGAAGAAGTGTAAGCTATTAATATTAGGATTTATTTTCCTTTTATCTAGTTAAGAAAGTGATCAAATTTTCTCCCTAGTTAAAGCCCTTTGGTAGCTCCTACAAGGACCTCTGCAACTGGCCACTACCTGACTCTCTAGCCTCATTCTCTTCTTCTCCCTGCAGTCAGTCACGCCTTGGGCCCCACTGTTTAGTCTTGGATGATTTAGAATGCGCCACACTTCCCATGCTCTTTTGCACCTCAGGGCTTTGTGTGTGCTGACTGCTCTGGCTGGAATGCATGCCCCCCACAGCCTCCCCTCTAGTGGTGAAGCCCCTTCATCTGATTAGATGCAGAAGGAGACAGAACCTTTTCTGTGAAGACTTCTGAGCCCTCCTGCCTCCATAGACCTAGCGTACACCCCAGGCATCACCTTTCTTCTTCTACTTCCAGTATTTGTTGTCTGCCTGAATCACTTTTCAGATGTCCAGCTCCTTGGGAATAGGAATTCATCTCTGTATGTCTTTTTACATTTAAAAGACATTCAACAAATGTTTGATGTGTGAGTGAATGAGTGAGTGTGTGTGATGCTGGGATGGGGCGGGGGAAGTGTTGATAGGTGACACGGGAGATGAAAGATATATTTGCCTAGCACATAGCCTGTAAAAATGGACTGTCATGCATCAGAGGGCAGAGATTCCATCTACAAAAGTCTGCTGATCAGTCCCTAACCTAGTGCTGCAAGACTCAAGGAGGCTGCCAAAAAAGTTTCTATATGTTGATCACAATGGATGCAGGGTTTTTACTTGCCTGTGAATCAATCTATACCATTCTTTCCCCACAGTTGAGTGCACAGGTCCAGGATACTATACCCTGTCCCTATACACACATGCACATGCATGCATGCATGCATGCATACACACACACACACACACACACAGAGAGAGAGAGAGAGAGAGAGAGAGAGAGAGAGAGCGCACAAGAGAGAGTACACTTCAGCTATTTCCTGCCATTTCAGTTTTGCCAGAACTGTTTATTTGCCCGTAAGTGGGTGTTTTGTTCAAGACTTTATATTTTTTCATTATAGTGATTTTCATTATCTTATCCATTTTGCTTTCTGCTGGCTGCATTTTAGCTTACTGTTCTTTTGCATTGTTTTATTTTTAGTTTTAACTTTTTTTTTAGAGATAGGGTCTCATTAAGTTGCCCACGTTGGAATGCAGTAGTCATCCACAGGCACAATCACAGTGCAGTACAGCGTCAAACTCCTGGGCTCAAGCCATCCTTCTGCCTCAGCCTCCTGAGTAGCTGAGACTACAGGAGTGTGCCCCCATGCCCAGCTTTGCACTATTTTATCTCCTTTTTAAAAACTTTAGATTTTTTTAAATGGGATGTTCCTGGGTAAAGAGTAGGCATTTATTAAGATTGCCCATGACTTGGGAGGCCGAGACAGGTGGGTCACCTGAGGTCGGGAGTTCGAGACCAGCCTGACCAACAAGGAGAAACCCCATCTCTACTAAAAATACAAAAGTAGACAGATGTGGTGGTGCATGTCTGTAATCCCAGCTAGTCAGAGGCTGAGGCAGGATAATCGCTTGAACCCTGGAGGCAGAGACTGCAGTGAGCAGAGATCGCGCCATTGCACTCCTGGGCAACAAGAGCGAAACTCCATCCCCCCCCCCCCCAAAAAAAATTACCCATGACTAGAATACAGAGGTTCCATATCATCTGCTCTTGAAAACATCTAGATTAATGATAAGGATGGGAAACAGATACAGAGAAAAAAAACACAAACTCTTAAAATGTATACATAAATGCACCCCAAATAATCCTGAGCATCTAAATAACCAGGTTCCAGGAAGACAAGTGAAGGAAGAGGTTAGAGCAGCTGTGGGGAGCCAGAGGAATGGTTCTGGAGCCGTTCTGATTACCCTCCCAGATCATCAAGGCTCTAATTCTCACAGTACTTACACCTCTTTTTTGGGTTTTCTGCACAGCATGAGCAACTGCTAGGCATAATTACTTAGGCTGGGTGCCTGGGCTGCTTGCTTACCAAAGAGTGTTGACTACCCTCTCTTCCCCCTCCTCCCAAGCAACATCACCATTTATGCAGAATTACATGATTCAGCTCTTGCTAAAGGAGGTTGTAGCTGCTTTCTGGTAAAGGAACAAAGCAAAGAAGGAAAGGCAGTCAAGAAGTAGCCAAAGCCACGTGGTGATCAGATCTTTTATAAATGGAAGCCCAAGAAGTGAAGTAGGAGACTGTATGAAAAGAGTCCAGACGTTAGAGCTTGATTTGCCAATCCTGTTCTCAATAATGCTCACTCCCCATCCTGACTAGAACTAGAACAGTAGGGTCAGTTATCTTGCTCATTGTCTTAGGACTGAACCTTCATTCTGCATCATAGCTTCTGGAGTTAGGGAGCCCCCCAAGCAACAGCTAGAGGCCCCCACTAGACTGCATGGTTTGCTTTCCTGCCTTTGAGAGGCCATATCTGGCCATGGAAAGTCCTCAGAGATGAAGCTAACTTGGTAGGACCCAAGGCCACCCTGAACATGCACTGCTGGGCTGGTGCTGCACTATTTTACCAGGCTTGTTATCATTGAAAAGAGACTAGCAGAGGTCAGGGATAAATAAGAGCTGATAAGTCTTAGTAGTCTGGCATGAACGCTCACTGATAGCCTTTTTCAACTCCAACTTAAAAGTGCTTGTAGTTGTATTTGGAAATTGGCTATAGGGTCTTAGCTAAACTGAATTTTCAGGCTATGATATCTGCAAGTTTAGAAGTCACCTTAACTGCATGACACACAGTTGATCAGCACCCAGGACAGCATCTCTTGTGAGCTTGAGGAGGATGGACCTCGCAGCACAACACAAACCCAGTTGAATTCAGGACTCTAGGGCCTATATTCTGCAGATAGAAAAGCTCAGCTGTTGCATTATAGTCTCAGTCCTAAAGGTCAATCCAAGATACCAGGGGGGGAAAAAAACACAGAAGCACAAATAACAAAAGCTTAATCTGGCAGGGACTCTATAGAGTTAAATGTAGAGTGGCTAGAGGGACAGGAGCTAAGTAAAGATAGTAAACCTTCCTGGAAAAAGTGAAACCTACTCAGGGATTTGAAGAAAGGAAGAAAATGGATATGCTAGATAGAAGGGTACACAAGGCAGGAGGGCATAGACAGATAAAGATGAACAAGACAATCCAACCCTACACATTTATTTCCATCAATACATTCAAAATGTTCCCCAGAACATCAGGAAATACCATCTCTGAAAAGAATGTCCACCCCATTTTTCTTCAAATACAGTTACAAAATCAACTCTCCGATAAAGCTCTTTTCATTCCCTCCTATCTTTTTTTTCAGAAACGGACTTTTACCTTCTAACAATGGTGACTATATTTAGACCCGAAGAAAAGTTATCCACGATATGAGGCTTCTATATTCGGTTCTGCTTCTTCCTCTCATGATTACCTAACTCTATTGTTTCTGGGTTTGTTTTTCCTTCTTTTATTCCTAGATTCTCAGTCTTATACTCTGCCAGAAGCTAGCCTCTTCTGGCATGCTTTTTAGAATTTTACTTACAGGCTGCCATGATCTTATTTCCCTCACTCTCTGTTATTTACCTGTTGGGATTTAAAATAGTCATCTCCTATGTTAACTCTCTTCTCTTTCCCCCAACTTTGAGAAAAAGTCTCTGATTAAATTTTATGATTAAATTTTTTTTTTTTTTTTTTACTAAAAGAAACTTTGGAAGAATCAAACTCAGGCTTGTGACAGCTAAAACACACTTAGCACGTCTTTTAAATGTAGAATCAGAGAGTGAGAAGGAAGAAGAGGGAGGAAAGGACAGAGAACATTTCTTCACAATCACCGTGATGGAGGAATCACACATCATCAGGTAAAGCCAGCTCCAGAGGCTAAAATATGGCAAAGGTGACTTGTCTCAAAACCAAAAATTGAAACCTATCCTTTCAATCATTCCCCATCATACTGATAAAGGTACCTGCTTTCCCCTCATTTAAAGAAAATTCAAGTCTCTAAAAGGACTAAATATCTTCCACCTAGGGAGACACAAGCTCATTTAAATTGGTCCACTGCAGGCTGTGATAAAGTGGTCACTAGGATCCTTCAAATGACTGGGGTACGTATCGTCGAGTATAAGAAGAAGTGCTTTCTGAATGATGCCGTCACATGATCCATGATAGTGAAGTCATAAAAAATAACAGAATATTGCAAACTTCTTTATTTTGGCCTTTGTAATCACAGATTTACCTACAACAGGATAAATGAATTCATATTATGCAACTGAAACACACTGGTAAATATAACATGCTCCATATAAATGGTGCAAGAGAATCCCCAAAGGCAAGAGGAGTGCAGGAGGACCCAGGCCAAACCATTCCTCCTTGGCAGTCTTGTTCCTCAGCCCTTCTGCTTATATGGGTGGGGAGGCGAAAGGAGAAAGGAATGAGGACAGGAAAAAAGCAACAGCTGTGAAAGATGGGGCCAAACAGACGTGAAAACTGAAGCTGTACTCAGGCCATTTTCCTTCTGGGGAATCTTAACACCAAGCTGCACCTAACAATTGTTCTACCCAAGCAACACTGCAAGAAAGCAGACATGAGGAGGATAGAGGCACAGGTGGTTAATGGAAGGCCCTCACAGAAAGCCCTGGCCCACAGAATGTGCCTCCCTAACTGTGGGAGGTCTGCCAGCGTTCTGTGTACAAGGGACCAGCCCTGTCTCGGGTACCAAGCGGAAATAGTCAATAGCCCATCAACCGACAGGGGCAGCCTGGGGAACCTGCTGATTCTTGCAGTGATGATCTGTGTTACTTAACTTGACATCAGCGTGGGGATATTCTAAAGGACTACAGAAAGGAAGTGTGCTGGGGGATGGGCAGAAGAGCCCCGCTAGATTAAAGAGCATGGATGGGATTCCTGGCAGGCAAAATCTTGCTTAATTTTCCTGAAGTTAATTGATTAGAGATAGTGCTCTCATAACTATTGGAAGGAAAACAACTGGGTGAGCTGCCAGGCTGAGTCAGGAAGTCACCTGCTGGAGCTGAGGCCAAGAGGAGACAGTGCTGCCTAACCAAAGGCCTTCTCAGAACTAGCAAGTTGAGTCACAGAAAGGCAGAGAACACAAAAAACAATAAATAAAAGGACAACAGGTCAAATCTAGTCACCATGAATTCTGAAGGAATTATTTTATTTCTGGGAATTTGGCCTGAACAAATCTCACTTTATTTCTGGGAATTTGGCTAGAATAAATCTTAGCAAAAGGGGACCATTCATTCAAGGTGATTTGTCCTCAAAGGATTCCCTTCATTCCTTCATTCAGCTGGAAGTCCTGGTGCACTGGAGCTCATGGTTTTTATCTTTAAGTCCCCAGGGGAACAATGCTGGGGTAACCATCCAGATGGGAAATAGAATTCCTGGCTTGATAGTTTCATATCCCCTGCTTTCCTATGGGCTCAAGGAGGCAGGCCGCAGACCACTGCATCTCTGAGATTTCTCCTGGTACAATGCTGGGCACTCAGTGGTTCTTATTGGATGGTGCTGAATTTGAATGACAGCAGACAGTTTGGGTCTTAGACTACTGCCTCATGAACTTTCCCAGAAAAGAATGATAAATTCAAAAGGCCCTGCTATGTCCCTAGTGCCGCACCTTCCCAGCTCTCATCTCTAGACAAGGGCTCAGGGGCTCAAGGAGAAGCTGTCTGGAAGGCAATCATATCTGGGAATTAACTTGGAACTAACTGTCTAATGCAGAGCAAGAGGAAGAATAATGTGCCTGAGACATGCAAGTTACGAACGAGGAGGCTCAGTTCATGGTGTGTGTCTGTGTGTGTGTGCGTGCGTGCGTGCACGTGCATGTGTTTTCAAGTACAGGAGATACTACAAAAAGACTTCAAAGCATTATCAGTTGCATTATTTATTGGTCCAAAAAATGTATTCCAGCAGGACGAGAGAAAAGAAAGAGGATAAAGATTAAAGCACCAGGAATAAATCAAGAATCAAGGAAGGGGGCCATTTGTAAATGTTTCATGTAGTAAATTAAACAGGCTACTTCACAAAAGATGGAGGAGATAAGGTGAGTTCCTGGCCAAAGCAAGAGTCATGGGGAGTAGAAGAAAGAGGGAAGAAAGAGATGAGATCCTGGAGCTAGACGGAGCTGTCCTTTCCTGTAGGTGTCAGGGGAGGCACTGTGTAACTGGTTTCCCTTCAGTTGCTCAGAGGCTACTAAGTGCACAATCATAGCCAATCTGAGTGTCCTGAAAGAGGCCCTAGGGTGGGGGTGGTACAATGAAGGTGAGAGCAGCTTTCCCAGCAAGGCGAGGCAGCTTCACAGAAAGCCTTTGGAATCAGATCTCTAGTAGGCTCTTCCATTCCGGTAGAAAGAGGTATTCCCGATCACCACCTTAGCCTTGGCAGCCAGAAAGACTGGGATTCTCCATTGGCCTAGGAAGATCTGACAATCTAGGGGTCCTGGTTACAGCCTGAGCAGTGGGCTGAGGAACCCTCCATCCCTCGCAAGAAGCCAGGGTGACCGCATGGAAGTGAGGAATCTGGAAGTCTAGGACAAGAACGCCTATTTTTAGACTTGGGGACAGGACTGGGACTGACACAGCCTCTGGCCTGCCTATCAAGAGACATCTTTACTGTTTAAATATTTCAACAGCCACAAGTCTGCAGGTGATCCATCTAAACTGTGAAGCAGAATCAGCATCAGAGTTGGAAGTGACTCTACTCATTGACCCCCAAAATATCAAGTGCCTACTCTGTGTCAGGTCTGTTAGCAGAGCTGTCCCATAATAACTCTGGGAGCCCGCTCTGCAACATCTGGGCACTGAGCTAGCTGGGACTGGGAGCTTCCCCTTCTCCCTGTGGGAGGGACTACACTCAAGCTCCACTTCCCAGGGGCTGGGGGCTTCTACTGTCCATTGAGGTGGGTGGTTTACAGCTTCTCATGGGCCTTAGGGCTCTCCAGTGCCAGGCAGAAGGCTTTCCCAGACTACTCCTGTAAGCAGCTGGCATCCCAGATCCAGCCTGCCTGTGCCTTTCTATGGCCCTTCATTACTGTTTGCTCTCTCATTTTTTCCTGTAGAGGGAGGATAAGCAAGGGGGATGTGGTCCCTCCACCGGAATGCAGGCTCAGAGTATGCCCAAGCCCCAGCAACCCTGATGAGATAATGAGGACCCCATGTCTATCTTATCTTACTGACCATCGGCCCATGTAAGTCTATTCCTTAACCTGTGCAGCATTGTAGAATTTGTCCCAAATCCTAATACAGTGGTCCTCAAGATTCAAAGTGCACCAGAAGCACATGCAGGGCTTGATAAAATACAGGTTGAGCCGGACATGGTGGCTCACGCCTGTAATCCCAGCACTTTGGGAGACCTAAGCAGGTGGATCACGAGGTCAGGAGTTCAAGACTAGCCTGACCAACATAGTGAAACCCCATCTCTACTAAAAATACAAAAATTAGCCAGGCATGGTGGTGTGTGCCTGTAGTCCCAGCTACTCAGGAGGCTGAGGCAGGAGAATCATTTGAACCCAGGAGGTGGAGGTTGCAGTGAGCCAAGATTGTGCCACTGCACTCCAGCTTGGGCAACA
Organism: Gorilla gorilla gorilla; assembly: GCF_029281585.2. Taxonomy (NCBI): domain Eukaryota; kingdom Metazoa; phylum Chordata; class Mammalia; order Primates; family Hominidae; genus Gorilla; species Gorilla gorilla. The sequence continues at coordinate 46,037,373 of NC_073224.2, read as the reverse complement.
GAGTGAGACTTTGTCTCAAAAACAAAAACAAAAACAAAAACAAAAAAACCCACAGGTTGTTGGGCCTTACCCCATAGATTCTAATTCAGTTGATCTAGGGTGGGGTCATGAATTTACCTTTTTAATGAGGAACCACACATTGAAAAATATGCCTAGTGTCTGGGAGCCAAAGATCCATGGGACCCACCCTACAAGACACAAGCGCCGTTAGTTACTGGGGATAAAGCAGGGGGCAAAGCTACTCTGAGATGTAAATGTTAAACAAAGATTACATATGTAAAATTATAAATTGTTGGCCGGGCATGGTGGCTCACTCCTGTACTCCCAGCACTTTGGGAGGCCAAGGCGGGTGGGTTACCTGAGGTCAGGAATTCGAGACCAGCCTGGCCAACATGGCAAAACCCCATCTCTACTAAAAATACAAAAATTAGCCGGGCGTGGTGGTGCGTGCCTGTAGTCCCAGCTGTTCTGGAGGCTGGAAACACGAGAATCGCTTGAACGTGGGAGGCAGAAGTTGCAGTGAGTGGAGATCATGCCACTGCACTCCAGCCTGGGTAACAGACTGAGATTCTGTCTCAATAATAATAATAATAAATTGTTTAAGTGCTATGAAGAAAAAAAAATGCCATGAGTAAAAGCCAATGTGGGGACTAACCTGGATTGGGAGCATGAGAGCAAGGGAAGGTCTCTGAGGAAATGGTTTATGGGTGCCTTCCATCCCCTGGATTTTTCTAGGGTAGCGAGGATTCAACTATTCTGCTCCATTTTTTAACCTAGAAATTCTGGTATTTTCGCATCCAAAACTGTATTTTTCAGATGGCTGCCTGCTTCTGAAAGTAGCCAAAAAGACCTCTGTTTGACTGCATATGCCAATTAAGAAACGATGGTCACTAGACTTAAAAGCCATTTATCTGGTATAAAATGATATGAAGCAGGAGTCACATGATAGCAGGGGTCTCCTGGCATCTCCATACTGTTCTGGAAAGTACCACCACTTTACATGTTTCAAATCACACTGGGAAACTAGCTTTTTCTACTATCCCAAAGTTGGTCAGATAAACCCGCTCCCACCTGCCCCCAAGCAGTGCTGGGCTGGCCCAGCCTCAGTGCCCAGTTGCTTTCTCTTCTCCAGCTGTCAGTTCTAGAAGGCTTTTCAGGGGAGGCCTTAGGGGAAAGAGGTGGGGAGTCAGGAGGGCATCCACAGTGGCTGTATAGCCAAGCAGTCCTCTTCTGGGAGAGGGACCCAGGCCTGTGGTGGGTGGTAGCAGAGTAACAGGGAGAAAGGTCACCCTGGCACTAGAGGGGGGTGGTGCTTTTACTCACAGAATACTAGGCAGGCCAACATTTTAAGGGGAATGCCAGAAGAGGCCCATTCTTCGAGAGCTGGGGCAGCCACACACACAGAGAGAGGCTGTGGTATGCCAATTTCTTTTTGGCCAGCATCCTGGGATCTAGTTGATCCTGTTATTGATAAATATGGGGCACTGACCCTCTAAAGAGGTCGATCTTCAGGAACTGTCATGGTGGCCAGCTCCAGGGGCATCCTTCTTTTTTCCCTTCTTACTCTGTGAGTCATGCAGCCTGCCAGACTCTGAAGCAAGGCCCCAGATGCACTTTATACTTGTGCAGAGTTTTATTGTGTAAAAACTACCTCTCATGCTCTTAGGTGAAACTCATAACAATTGTATGAGTAAAGCAGAGATGCCTCCCCTTTCATTTTACAGATGAGGAAATAGAGGCTCTGGAGGTGATGAAATATGCTCAAGGTCATACAATTACTTTACTAAATACCATCACTAAATGGTACCTGTAGAATGTGAGCCTTGGCTTCAAGTCCAGCCCTCTTTTAATCCATCCCAGTGCCTCTCAAAGCCTCTCTTCTACTCCCCATAGCACCAGGACAGCACGGGGGCTGCAATACACAGACTACGATGTCACACAATCTTTTCTTTCTTTCTTTCTTTCTTTTTTTTTTTTAAATAGAGTCTTGCTCTGTCATAGTGGCATGATCTCAGCTCACTGCAACCTCCACCTCATGGGTTCAAGCGATTATCCTGCTTCAGCCTCCTGCATAGCTGGATTACAGGTGCCTGCCACCATGCCTGGCTAATTTTTGTATTTTCAGTAGAGACAGGGTTTCACCATGTTGGCCAGACTGGTCTTGAACTCCTGACCTCAAGTGATCCACCTGCCTCGGCCTTCCAAAGTCCTGGGATTACAGGCAAGAGCCACCATGCCCGGCTATTACAACCTTTTCTTAACAGTCCCTTATGCCCTGGGTAGAGGGCACACCAAGGTTTTCTGCAGAATGGCACAGAGGAAGGGGGAAATTGTTGACTTCAGCACAGCCCTCTCTGGCTTTGGGAATCTTCTGTCCAGTAATATAGTCAGAGTAGACCGTTCATTACCATTCATTAGGGAAACTCCAGAAACTTATAAGATTTCACACTGCAATAGGGGAAGAGAAGGCCAGAGAAACCACCACCTTGTGGGTTGGAGGAAGGGACTAGGTTTTAAGTAGAAAATAATGGATTTATTAAGCAGAGAGGAATTACCAAACTGATTTCTATAAAATGAGTCCACATCTATAGTTGCCCGATTCCTGTGTGCCTATCTCCCCTGATGTTACTGAGCTCAGGGCAGTCTTAGAGAGCCACAGGGAGGTATGACCACAGCACTGGCTTATGTCCCCCTGCCAACCTGGGTTGTGCAGCTGCTTGGCAACCGAGATAGAAATCAGGGTCTAAGGAGGTAGGAATTCAGTGAGGGTCACACATTTCAGTCCTCCTCTGGGAGCTTTCATTTCATTCCCCAGTTTCTGAGTGTAAAGTGAGGAAGGGAAAGGGAAGGGTGCATAATATTAAAGTGTTTTAAATTCAGGTCCCATGAATTCATATTTATGTTGGAGAGGATGGGGCTGACATACACCACTATATTTACTGGAAGATTTAATGAGCAGATTAATAAACAACAAAGATTTGGGAAGATATTAAGGTCCTAGGGGCAAACTGTGTATTCCTTTATCTTTCACATGCAAAAAAAAAAAAATGCTGTACTAAGGAACAAAGTATTTCACCTTTTTCTCAAAGTAGGCATGCTTGAATGGCTTGAATGTAATAGTATTCTACTGAGTTCTTTACTATGATTTCACAGTTTAGGATTTCATTAGTTCTAATTTGGCTAGTCCACCAACTAGTTTATATTGGCGAAACTGGACATATTCATCATTATAAAAAACAACATTTTCCCCCTAGCTGCACCATGTAATAAATACATAAAAAAATCACACAAATATAATTTAAGTCCTGAGATGAGATCCTTTGACAGGGAACAAATGAGTAGAGCAGGTTCAGGAATGAGTGAGAAAAAGACAGCCAGTACATGCTAATGCACGTGTGTGTGCTCAGGCACAGTGGCACTGCCAGCCACGTGCCTTGGCTCTGCTCAGGGGCAGAGCTCTGGTTTCACTCTGTAGGCGGCACAGCTGCATGGGTGTGAAGGCCAGGTCCCAGGGTGATGCATCATGTGTCAGGTGCAGGAGGTCAGCAGGAGCTAGCAGGTCCACGTGCTCCTGTGTCCAGGTGGCCTTCAGACCTCCCTAGGGTGTGACGCAGGAGTGGGATAGTGGGTATCTGGGCTCTCTTATCCCATGCTCACCCCTTGATGCCCAACCCTGACCATCAGAAACAAAACACACACATCTCACACTCAATCTGCCTCACAGACAGTCACTTTTAGAAACAGAAGGAGAAAGAAACCCTTAGTTAACGAAGCATTTACTGAGCAACTATTATGACAGAACTCCCAAACCATAATCCCTCTCCTCAAAATCCTTAAGATTTATTTTAGAGATAATACGGTGCCTAACACAGGGGTGCATGTCAGAGTGAAACTTATGGCTGGGAAATGATAATAAAAAGAACCAATATTCAAACGTTATGGTACTATGGAAGCTACATAATCATAATAATAACTCTATCAGAATACGTTGCTCCCCTAGGAGGTGGCAGGCCAAGATAAATGAGCACAGCCCCTTTCCAAAGAGATCTGACCCCTTACACCAAAGACTCTCCTGGCCCATGCCAGGCAGGCATCAGTTCTGAGGTGCTTTTCTAACTGGAAGGCTGGACTTGGCTTTGTGGTGACTTGCCCATCCTCCCTGGCTGGACTGTCTCACCCCACAGCCTCCTGTCACCCTTGAGTCCTCCCTGTATTAGCCCTCTTGAACCAGGCCTCCCACTCCCCAGATTTATTCAGAACCTCAGGCCTGAAACCCCCACTTGGCCCTTCACACCCCACCTGTCCTACCTGCTCCCACTGCCCCAGGCTTTGGCCTTCTGGCTGTTTCCTGTTCACAGACTCTCCTTGCCCTGTCCACTTGGCTCTGCTCCGGCTTCCTCCTCTTGCCTTCCTGTACTGCCCCAGTTTGAATTCTCCCCAGGCTCTCCTGCTTTCGGTAGCCAGGTTTGGCCTCATTTTAGAGGCCTGGCTCTTGATACCCTGCAGTCCCTTGTCTTGCTCAAATGCCACCAGGGTCCCACTATGTCCACCCAGCCCCTCAAAAAGAATCCTAATAAGAAAGTTCTTCAGTTCCCTTGGCTGGATGGGAAAGCTACCTCAGGCCACCTCAGAGCCCAGGCAGGCTCACTGCCTGCAAACAGAGAGGCAGAAACATATAGAACTCCCAAGAGAGGCTTCTGGGAGAGATTTTACCTGAGCTTTTAAGTAAAAGGAGATAATGGATGGCCAGATTTTCACTAGAGAGAGAAAACCTTGTATGGGGGAAACCTAACAGCAAAGAACAGACAGCATGAGCAATACCCACAGGGCCCTAGTGGTAATGAACAGTTCTATATCATGCCCAAGTCCTCAGTGTCAGGGTGTTCAATCAGCAACACAGCATCACCTGGGCGCTTATTAGAAATGCAGAATTTTGACCCCTCTCCTGACCTACTGAATTGGAACCTACTTGGAACCTGATTTTTAACAAGATCCCAGATGATTTGTGTGCAGATTACAGGTTAAGAGACACCAGTTTATAGAAATAACTTGGGACATAGGCAACTTCCCTTGGCCATCTCTGTCAGTGGAATGTTGTGAGGACCCCTGCGTGAGAGGAGCCAAGGCTGCTCACTTTTTTTTTTGAGATGGAGCCTCGCTCTGTCATCCAGCCTAGAGTACAATGGCGTGATCTCATCTCATTGCGGCCTCCTCCTCCCAGGTTCAAGTGATTCTCATGCCTCAGCCTCCCGAGTAGCTGGGACTACAGGCACACACCACCATGCCTGGCTAATTTTTGTATTTTTAGTAGAGATGGGGTTTCACCATGCTGGCCAGGCTGGTCTCAAACTCCTGATCTCAGGTGATCCGCCCACCTCCGTCTCCCAAAGTGCTGGGATTACAGGCATGAGCCGCCGTGTCCAGCTGGCTGCTCGCAATCTTACTGCAGGCACGTGGGCTGAAATGTGGGCAGCAGAAAGAGCATGGGATTTGGAATTGAGGATGTGACTTCAAGCTCTGATTTGATCACACACTCCCACATACCACAGTTTGCTCCTTTGAGCCTCAGATTCCCCAAATGGAAAAATAGGGATAATAACAATAATACCAGCCTCACAAAGTTGTAGCAAGGATCCGATAAGATAAAATATGTGAAAGTGCCTTGTCCAAAGTAAAGCAGAGTACAGATGCTAACTGTGCTGTTTGTGTTCTGTACACACACGAGGACTTGCACACATTTTAGAGTTCTAAGCCAGGAAGGTCACCCAGCCTGTTACTTCAATAGACTCAGCTGCATTGAAAACATTTAAGGGCAGCAACAAGTAGGTCCTGATGAGTTTATCTGGGGCACAAAGGGAAAAATCAGACATAATTTTGGGTCTGGTAGAAACTAAGCCCAGGACAAGGTTTAAGAATCTAACTGCTCATCCCAAATCTTCAGTTTCATAAGCCAAGTCACAGGAAGGAATCTTGGTCTTCTAATTATACTGTCAAATCTCTTAAGCTGTAGGTGGTAGCTTTTTTGGCTGGGCCAGGATGGGATTACAGGGGAATCAAAAGATAAAGATAGGAATTACAAGTCAAGCAGGGACAGGTGGCAGGGAATGAGCCAATGTAAGATGGGATTTCAGAAGCCTCTTTCCAATGCCATCTTGTTTAAGACATTTGTATCTTACACTCTCCAGAGCAAACTGGATGGGCAGATACTATTAGAATCCAAGTTTGGGATGACTCTTAAAAATATGAGAGCTCATCTAATGTTCTCATTTTACAATGAACACAATTGAGGTTAAGAACTTGCCCTGGTGGCAAATTTGGAGTAGAATCCAAGTTCCGGCACCTAGTCCAGGGCAACAGGTACTTCTCTTAAGAGATACTGATCAATTCAGTCACTTAAGAGCCTCCAGAGGAAGAATAATGGACTGGTGCTAAGCTGGTAGGAGTTTCCTAGGCAGAGCTTTCTGGAGGAGGCATCTTTGAGTTGTGGTTCTATAGAGAGGAGAGTTATGTCTGGGGTTCCAGTACTCCCAGGCCCTCTTTGATGTGGTGTAGGAAACTGGGAGGGTCATCTACATAGACTGAGTTACAGTTTGGGCTGAGGTGGAGCAGAAGAGAGAGAAGGTCAGGAGGCTGATGAGCTGGACGAAAGCTCAGAAATCACATTGATGAGGCTGCATTTGACAGAACAGCTGGGAGGGCTGTGCAGGGACAGAGCCAGGACCAGATGCCCATCTTCACACGAAGAAAGCAGTTTTAATGGCTGTATGACAAATGACTAGAAGAAGATAGAGCCTGAACATAAAATTCAATTTTAAGAATTTTAGCAAGAGTCAGAAGAGGCTAAGTGTAGAGTAGGGCGACCAATGATCCCAGTTTGCCTGGGACTAAGGGGTTTCCCAGGATGCAAGGCTTTAAGTGCTAACGTTAGGACAGTTCCAGGCAAAGTGAGACAGCTAGTCACCCTGGTGTAGTGGGTAGGGGCCACTGGGGTAGCGGCCTGGCTGGACCTGAGGGTGCCTGCTGCTGAGAGGTAGGAGAAGAGGGTGGCTGAAAATGTGAGGGTGGAATCCTCACTAACTTTTGACTTGAAGTGCAAAGGCTGAGTGGAAATTTAGTTGTGGTTCCAGTAGCTTAAATTATTGTTTACAAAATTGAGGCACTGTATGAAGAAATGCAAGAAATAAAAATATGAATAAAGCTCCCAAATCCAGGGGAAACATTAGACATGTGCTGAACCATATAAGAAACCATAGGTGATACCTGCTCTAAAGGACAAGCAGAACACCATGGAAACACAAATTAGAGAAGAGAGAGATTCTAGCTGGATGTAGACTGAGGAAGGCTGCAAGCAGAAAATAGAATCTGAGCTGGATTTTGAAGGCCAGATTGGGTTTTGATGGGAGGAGGTAAGGTAGTGTGAAGGACATTTCAAGAGAAGATATATGCCGAAGTGAGTACACTGCATATTCTGTAACTGTTGTAGCCCAGTGGGGCAAAGGTATCAGGCAAAAGAATGAAGATACAATCTGAACTGCAACTGGAAATACAAGTTTATAGAAGATCCCTGGGTCTGGATTTTACTCCAAGGCTGTAAGGAATCATCGAAGATTTTAGAACAAGAAAAGGACAGAGATCAGAGCTTGAAAGTCAACAAAGGTTGTTCTTAACCAGCTATAATGAAGGAGAGTCCATAACTCCTTGGGTATCACTTACCACCAGCTCATAACTCCTGGCAGCCGGAAGCTCTAATGTCTAACACAAATCTCTTTCCTGAGATCCTGATGTCCTCTGCGCTTTGTGAATCTCTCCGCCAAGCAGAGAGTTCCACTGGGTTCTACGTAGCTGCGCTTCATGAGAAGGCAAAGGAAACTGATATTTTACTCTGAGAGTCAAAGGAACTGTCAATTAACCAAATACTTGGACCTTCTTCCAAGAACTTCTGGGGAGAAGAAACACAGTTTACATAAGAATATTTTCTGCATAAAAAGAAGATTCCTGTGCTGGCTTCAAGGTACTCAAGGAAGAGGAGGTGGAAAATGAGAAATAGGGAACAGAGGATGAGAAGGGAAAAGAGGAGGAGGAGAAGGGAAGAAATTAGAAAGAGGAGGAGGAAAGGGGTGTGTAGTTGGTTAAATTATGCCTCTTCACCAAGCCCCTCCAAAGATATGTACCAGGGTCCTAAACCCTGGTACCTATGAATGTGACCTCATTTGGAGATAAGATCTTTGAAAATGTAGTTAATTTAAGGAGCTCAAGATGAAATCATCTTGCATTTAGAGTGGGCCCTGAGTCCTGTGACTATGTTCTTATAAGAGAAAGGTGTGGGAGATTTGAACCCTAGAGACACAGGGGTGAAGGCCATATGAACACAGAGGCAGAGATTGGAATGATGTGGTCACAAGCCAAGGATCACCAGGAGCCACCAGAAGCTGAAAGAGGCAAGGAAGTGTTCTCCCCTATAGCCTTCAAAGGAAATGTGGCCCTACCAACACCTTGATTTCTCACCTCTGACCCCTGGAAGTGTGAGAGAATAAATTTATGTTGTTTTAAGCCACCAAATTTATGATAATCTGCTACACCAGTCATAGGAAACTAATAATTAGGGGATCCCCCAAGTGTGTGGGGGACATGGGAGGGAGATATCACAGTATGCACCATTCTCAAGTAGCCACCAATATGATTGTTTTCTTTTCCTCAGGAAGCTCGAGAATGATGAGTAAAATCTGAGACTTCTGGACAATACAGGACACACACAAATAATGGAAAAGACACTCAAATAAAGTGGAAACTAAGTAAACAATTGAAACGTGGAGTCAGATGGCACTGACAGCCTAAGAAAGCCAAGTAGCCCAGCTTCCCCATGGGGTTGTCCTCGGCTTTGGTGAGGGGAAGAAGCAGGGTCTGTCCTGGACACTTGTTCCTGGGCTCAGGGCCCAAGTGTTTGGATGCACAGCTTCCCACTCTTTCAATGGAGGTGCACCTATTGTCTCCTCAGCCAAAGACTCAGGATCATGAATAACTCATAGTGAACTCACTGGGGGGTTGTAGGCATGGATTTTTTGTAAACACCATAAAAGGTCCTTGATCCAAAAGGCTCTGCACTCAAAGTGCATTACATGTACTTTCTATTCTCCCCAGGTCCTACCCCATGCCTACATCAGCCCATTATAATTCTTAAAGATTTTGTGCTCAAGCCAGGGGCCCGAGTGGGGTCATTTACCCTCCATATAGTGCAAACATACACAAAGAACAATTGACCACCATATAACATAACACTTTGTAGGGTTTTCAAGCTTACAAATATCAGACTAATCTTTTTTTTTTTTTTTTTTTTTTTTTTTTTTTGAGATGGAGTCTCGCTCCTTCACCCAGGCTGGACTGCAGCGGCGCTATCTTGGCTCACTGCAAGCTCCGCCTCCTGGGTTCATGCCGTTCTCCTGCCTCAGCCTCCCAAGTAGCTGGGACTACAGGTGCCCACCACCGCGCCTGGCTAATTTTTTTTTTATATTTTTAGTAGAGACGGGGTTTCACCGTGTTAGCCAGGATGGTCTCGATCTCCTGACCTCATGATCCACCCACCTCGGCCTCCCAAAGTGCTGGAATTACAGGCATGAGCCGCCGCATCCAGCCCAGACTAATGTTTATCTCTGACCCAAAGGGAAAAAAATACTTCCCAAGCCAAGTAGACCTGACCTGAAAACACCACCATCTGGCCAAGAAACAGAACTTTTGGGATGATTGGATTCAAGAAATGGTTGTGTGGATTATCCAGCCTTCTTCTCCCTGGCTGCCACTCTTAGGACTAATCACTGATAGGAGGAAATGCTGCTAACACATTGATATAGTTTGGATATTTTTTTCCCCACCCAAATTTCATGTTGAAATGTAATTCCCAATGTTGGAGGTGGGGGCCGATAGGAGGTGTGTGGGTCACGGGGGTGGATCCCTCATGGATTGGTGCTGTTCTTATGATAGTGAGTTCTTGTGAGATCTGCTTGATTAAAAGTGTGTGGTACCTCCCCCAACTCTCTCTATTGCTCCTGCTTTTACCGTGTGACGTGCCTGCTCCACACTTCACCTTCTGCCCAAGCAAAAGCTTCCTGAGGCCTCCCCAGAAGCCAAGCAGATGCCGGCACCATGCTTGTATGGCCTGCAGAACCATGAGCCAATTAAAACTCTTTTCTTTATAAATTATCCAGTCTCAGGTATTTCTTTATAGCAACATAAGGATGGCCTGATACACAAGTACACACAGGCATACACATACACAGACACGTACAAAGAAAGACACACACACAGAGCAGCAGCAACATTGCTGGCAGACACAACAGTCCATGGGGAAAGCAAGCAAACTTCCAGCCGTGGGTGTGGGAGCATGCATGCACATGTACAAGTGCAAACAGGGCCTGCTTCTGCAGAAGGAGACATTAGTAGTCGAAGCTCATGCAGTGACAAAGGGGCAGCTGCTTATGCTTTATAGTCCCCTCTGTGACCCCTGTGCATGCAAAGCAGTCACCGACAGTGGCAGAGAGGGAAGTAGGAAGCACAGAGTGGTCGGGGTGGGGGTGGGCTGCCCCTGCTCATGGGCACAGAATGCAGCTTTGCTAACAGATTAGGTGGGGCTGGTGGAAATGGAAAAGCTGCTTAAAATGATTACTTATAGAGAGAATCCAAGGAGTTTTGTTGCTCGTGACCACAGATAATCAGGAGCTGCCTCCAGCACCAGTCCAACAAGCTTAGAGATGAAAGGACCCCTGTTCAGGTTCTAACCTGAGAGAAATGTCAGAGAAGAATTAGGAAGTGCTTTAACACAAAGCCCAGGATGAAAAACCTGGCAGCTCTCCAACTGTCTCAACATGCAGCGTAATAGCTAAACAAAGCCACTCCGCGGCTACATTCATCCAGCCATGAGGCAGAAGGACTGGGAAAACTGGATTTGGCATGCAAGCCCTTCCCTGGGTTTTCTTCTAGCCCAGCTCACAGTTTGAGGTTTGCAAAGGCATCTGCCTCCCTGGGCAAGAAGTTTGGCTATATAGAGCAGATACCGGGTTCCTCTTTTCCATAAATATTTCTGCAAAATCCATTCATCTTCCTGAAATCTCCAATTATGAGTACACTTTGACTTTATTTCTCAGTGTACCTTTCTTTCCCTTAGCCCAATTCTTTCCCCCAGATCCCCACTTTCCTAGGGCAAAAGAAAGCGGCTTCCACTCACAGCAAATTTTCTGAGTCCTCCCCACAGTGAAGTGAAAACCAAAGAGAGAACATTATCAGAGAAAAGCAGCACTATTCATACATCCTTAACTTTACATAATAATTTCATAATTGCTTTTTATGAAATCAAGTTTAATCACATTTCTGCTGCAAAAATGCTTGAAATCGTGACTTTACGAAAGGAGAGGTTGCCAGCGTACTGCATGGCACGCTGCTAGCTATGGAACACCTCATGGTGTACTTTTGTTTGTTAAGATTTCCAATATTTTAAACTCCATTTCCTAACTCTACAGGTGCTCTCTTCTTTTTCATATATGATCCTTCCACCTACTGCCATCTGCCATAGGATTTGTCCCATAGCCTGGAGAAACCCTCCCCCTGCTTACAGTCTTTGGAACCCAGCCTCATATCTTGGTTCATCCAGATGGTTACAGAGATCTTCTGATAGAGTTAGGATGCAGTATCACTTTACCAATAGGGGGTGTCCAGTGTATAATGTGCTCCATCCTGAGGAATGCAGGGTTTTAGATGCTATAACACAAACAAATGTCCTCCTTTAAAAATTCATACTTTGTCAACCAGAAGTTATTTTCATATCTGGTTTAAGCATTTGCAAGAAGTGGGCCAGGAAATACAGCAGAATACAGAAGCTGTCTGCAAATAGATCTCCAAGTGATAAGGCACAATCTTCAGTATGCTGCCTGTTGCAAGAGGTTTTTTAAAAATTAAATCTATCATGGAAAATACACTGGCCTTTGCTACTATAGGCAGCTCAGGGACAGTCAGATGGATATAAAAGCCTGGGAAGTGAAAAGTTTGAGGAGCCACTGGGACTCTATAACATTGCCTGGTACTGGGAATTAGGATGGAAGGGATAGTGAATTCACTGGTGGCCCCCTGGGAATATTGCTTCCCAGTCCATGCTGATCCACTTGTTCTTGGGGTCCCTAGACACTTCTAGAAAAGGCTAATCCTGAAGGTTGGCCTACCCTGAAAGTCTGAGACGATTCCCTTCTGGTGTCTTCAAGCAGCCTTCTCTTAGGTAAAACAAGGTCAGGAAGGAGCTAGAAACAAATTTGGGGGATAGGGAAGCTGGATAGTGATTTCTCTCAGAAGGCTCTCTTCCTAGGTTCTTACTGATTAGCAATTCAGATTCACTGTTCTCATATCAGCCCATCCTGGCAAAGGCACCTTCCTGATTGAGTATCAGCCATTTAATCAATCATCTTGCTTTTGTGCTGTACCTCTTCCAATTGGTGACTCTATTTCTCTGATCCTAGGAGTGCAGTCCTGGCCAATGGGCCCTTTGTACCCCTGGGGGAGGCTGTCATCCCAGTGATGAATCTGGGGGCTTCAGCATGCCCTGTCTATCTCATGTGTAATTCCATTAAAGCAGCAGGCCATTGGCTACCACCTATGGGCATCTGGGCCCTATGGAGCCACCATAGGACTTGACGAATGATGGCATTTGAATCAACCATCTCTGTGCCCTGTCCATAATAAGGGACATAGGAGTACACAGAAGGGACTGGGTTTCTCTTCTAGTCAGGTAAATTCCTACCCCTCTATCAAGATCCGGCTCAAGAGTTACTTCCTCAGAGTTTCCTAACTATTCCTATGGCCAGAAAAGGCCTTAGATTCATGGTTATCATATACCTACTCTTCCTTTAAGGCTTCTTCCCAGCCCAGCTTTGGCCATATTCTAAGCCACTCCCTGACTCTTCAGGTTGTGCCCAGGTGCAAATCTCCAGTCAAGCTGGCCACTCAACTGAGAGCTGAAGGTCATTCTTCTGGCCTCTCATGATGAACAGAAGCAAACTACAGCTCTGAATATTCCTGTCACAAACCATCACCAGACTTTTGTTCTACCTTAGTGGTACCATAGCAGAGCCACATGCCAAATAGCCACTTGTCAGGAGGATCATTCTGCTCCATTGTTTAATTATGCAAGCTCATTTGCATCTCCTTCCTCTGTCTCTGAACAAACAGCAATCATGCAAATACCATCAGCTATCAAGCCCTGTGGGGGCTCCATAGAGCCTGGATACCCTTAGGCAGTGGCCAGAGGCCTGCTGCTCTAATGGAATTACTGAAGAGCTACACAGGGCATGCTGCAGTCTCCAAAACCAATACTGGGCTGACAGCCTCCTCCAGCGGGTACTGAGGACCCATCAGCTAGGGAAGCTCTACTAGGACAGAGAAATGAGGTCACTATTTGGAAGAGGTGCAGGACAAAAGCAAGAGCATGGTCTTGAGACTCAAGAAGACCACACTCCCCACAGCTTCTTGCCCATGCTCCTCACCTGAGAGGGGCCCTACCTGCTCTAGTCACAAGTCCACAGATGGCACCTTTTTGAGAGTTTAGAGACGTTGTTTGGTGACCTGGAAGTGGAGGTCAAAGCAGGCATTTTAGTTTCAGCCCAGAGATTGGAGTGCTTGCTCTGGACAGGACAAAGGCCCCCAAAGGCAGAATTGAGTGGCGAGTGTGGAGAGTGCACCAGCAGTAGGTGCTGAAATTAGACTCTCTCTCATCGCAGGACAGGAAAGGAGAGTAGCTGAGGCCAAGGTTTCTCCCAGGCAGCAAGACTTGCAGCCAGAGACAGCTTTGTGACCTGGAACCAGTCTGTGTATGCCGCTACTGGATGCCCCAGCCTGCTCCCTTGGTCAGTTGGGGGACAGTGGCCTACCAGCTGAGGAGCAAGAGGGAGGTGGAACCCCCTCCCCTGGAGATCTAACCTCAAGCACAGTCTACCCTTAAAGAAGGGAGAATCACAGCCCATCAAAGTCCCCACTGAGTCAAAGAAAATGTGAGTGTGGTGCCAGCTGCTAAAGGGAGCACCACCAAAGCCTGGAAATGGACCTGGAGAGGGGATAATATATCATCCTCCACCAACCTCCTCAGTGCACTATTGTGGACTCATCAGTGGCTCTTTCTGTTGGGGCTCATGGAGCATGGGCTGAAAGAAACCACTTCTCAGGCTTCTCCAGTGAACCCATCCCCAGTGAAGGCAAACGCACACTGGGAGGTGGTGCTTTTCATGCTTCTCCCTTGCCTCTGTCCCTGCCCCTAACTGCCGGCTCTTACTCTTAAGCCACTTACTGGACTGCAGCCTGAATTACATCACCAAACAAAAATTATTTTGCTACAATAAGCAATGTGTGAGAAGCCATAGCACAAAACTGTGTGCAACCATGGAACTCATACAGAGCCTTGGTGCCCTGAAAGCTCCCAGAAATGAAGCAGTTGCTTATGCACAATATATACCACAGTCATACCCCAAGGGGAAAAAAGAATTAAAAAATCAAGAAGCCCTATCCAAACCTATCCAAATGATAGAGACACACACACACACACACACACACACACACACACACACACACACACACACATTATATATATATATAAAGAAGTGCTGGCTCTCTCAGGTGAGAGGGAACCAGTGCAAGAAGCACTGCAATAAAAAATCCAGAGTGTTATGTTACCTCCAAGAGACCCCACTAGCTCCCAAGCAATGGATCTGAGCCAGAATGAAATGTCTGAAATGACAAACATAGAATTCAGAATATGGATGGCAAAGACCAATACCCAAAAACATCACAAGCAAGTTGAATTCCAATACAAAGAAGCCAGAAAAACAATCCAAGATTTGAAAAACAATATGGCTATATTAAGAAAAAGTGAAAGCAAGACTCTGGAATTGAAAAATTCACGGCAGGAATTTCAAAATATAGTAGGAAGCCTTAACAACAGACTAGACCAAGCAGAAGAAAGTATTTCAGAACTCTCAGATAGGTCCTTTGAATCAACCCAAATTTGTTTGTTTGAATCAACAAAAATAAAGAAAAAAGAATTTTAAAAAATGAACTAAGCCTTCAAGAAATACGGGATGACATAATGTGACCAAATACATGACTTATTAGCATTCTCAAGAGAGAAGAGATAGTAAGCAACTTGGAAAATATATTTGAGGATATAATTCAGGAAAATTTCCCCAATCTTGCTAGAGAGGTCAACAGGCAGATATAAGAAATCTAGAGAATTCCTGTGAGATACTATACAACAGGGGCTTCCAACCCCTGGAGCCATGACTGGTACCAGTCCATGGCCTGTTAAAAACGGGTCCATACAGCAGGAGATGAGCGGCAGGTGAGCAAGCACTGCCACCTGAGCTCCGCCTCCTGTCAGATCAGCAGTGGCATTGGATTCTCATAGGAGTCTGAACCCTATTGTGAGCTGTGCATGCGAGGAATCTAGGTTGCACACTCCTTACGAGATGAAACATTTTCATCCTGAAACCATCCCTGCCACCCCAGTTCATGGAAAAATTGTCTTCCATAAAACTGGTCCCTGGTACCAAAAAGGTTGACGACTGCTGCTATACAAGACAACCATCTCCAAGGCACATAGTCATCAGACTATCCAAGGTCAATGTGAAAGAAAAAAAATCTTAAAGGCAGCTAGATAAAAAGGATCATATTACCTATAAAGGGTAATACTATAATATGACCCTTTCATAGTATTACTGTGAAAACCATCAGACTAAGAACAGACTTCTCAGCAGAAACCTTGCCAGCCAGAAGAGATTGGGGACCATTTTTGGCATTCTTGAAAAGATATGCCAGCCAAGAATTTCATTTCCTTCCAAAGAAAGCTTCATAAACTAAGGAGAAATAAAGCGTTTCCCAGACAAGCAATTGCTAAGGGAATTCATCACTACCAGACCAGTCCTACAAAAAATGCTTAAAGGAGTTCTAAACACGGAAACAAACGAAAGTGTATTTGTCTGTTTTCATGCTTCTGATAAAGACATAACTGAGACTGGGCAATTTACAAAAGAAAAATGTTTAATGGACTTACAGTTCCATATGGGGAGGCCTCATGATCACGGCAAAAGCCAAGGAGACACAAGTCGCATCTTACGTGGATGGTAGCAGGCAAAGAGAGAGGGCTTGTGCAGGGAGATTCCTCTTTATAAAACCATCAGATCTCATGAGACTTATTCACTATCATGAGAACAGCAAGGGAAAGACCTGCCCCTATGATTCAATTATTGAATATGATTCAATTACCTCCCTCCAGGTCCCTCCCAAAACACATGGGAATTCACGATGAGATTTGGGTGAGAACACAGTCAAATCATATCAGAATGATACTTGCTACCACAAAAGTACATGTAAGCACATAGCCCATGGACCCTATAAAGCAATGACAGAATTGAGACTAGTCAACTAGTTGTTGGCAACTAGCCAACAACACTACAACAGGAACAAAATCTCACAAAGCAACATTAACCTTGAGTGTAAATGGTCTAAATGCTCCAATTAAAATACAGAGAGTGGCAAATTGGATTAAAAAAACAAGACTCATCCTTTTGCTATCTTCAAGAGACCCATCTCACATGTAATGACACCCACAGACTCAATGTAAAGAGATGGCAAAAGATCTACTGCACAAATGGAAAACATAAGACAGCAGGAGGTCGCTAGTCTTATATCACATAAAATAGGCTTCAAACCAACAAAAGTAAAAAAGGACAAAGAATAACATTACATAATGATAAAGGTGTTCAAATCAACAAGAACACTTAACTATCCCAAATATATATACAATTAAAATTGGAACATTCAGATTTATAAGACTATTATTTCTAGACCTGAGAACTGACTTTGATAGTCACGAAATAATAGTGGGGGACTTCAATATCCCACTGACAGCAATAGGCAGGTAGTCAATGCAGAAAAATAACAAAGAAATTCTGGACTTAAATTTGGTACTCGACCAATCGGACTTAATAGACATCTACAGAATACTCTACCCAACAACCACACAGTACACATTCTTCTCATCTGCCCATGGAACATACTCTAAGACTGACCATGTGCTTGGTCATACAGCAAGTCTCAATAAATTCAAAAAAATCAAAATCATACAGTGGAATAAAAATAGAAATCAATTCCAAATGAACTCTTAAAACTACCCAAATACATGGAAACTAAACAACTTGCTCCTGAATGACTTTTAGGTAAAAAACAAAATTAAGGCAGAAATTAAAAAAAAATTCTTCAAAACAAATGAAAATAGAGACATGACATACTAAAATCTCTGGGATGCATCAAAAACAGTGTTAAGAGGAAAGTTTTTAGTTCTAAATGCCTATATCAAGAAGATAGAAAGATCTGAAATTAACAACCTAAGATCAGAGCTAAAGGAACTAGAAAACAAGAACAAGCTAAACCCAAAGCTAGCAGAAGAAAAGAAATAGCAAAAATCAGGGCAGAACTAAATGAAACTGAGACCAAAAACCATAGGGAGGATCAACAACACAGAAGGTTGGCTCTTCGAAAAGGATAAACAAGTTCGATAGACCACTAGCTAGATGAACAAAGGAGAGAGAAGCTCCAAATAAGCATAACCAGAAATGACAAAGACAATATCACAACCAATCCCACAGAAATATAAAAGATCCTCAGAGACTATTATGAACATCTCTATGTAGACAAACTAGAAAATCTAGAAGAAATTGATAAATCTCTGAAAACACATAACCTCTCAGGATTGAATCAGGAAGAAAAAGAAATCCTGCAAAAACCAATAGTGAGTAATGGAATTGAACCAGTAATAAAAAACCTGCCAACCAACAAAAGCCCTGGACCAGATGGATTCACAGCCAAATTCTACCAGATATACAAAGAAAAGCTGGTTCCAATCCTACTGAAACTATTTTTAAAAATCGAGGAGGAGGGACTCCTCCTTAACTCATTCTACTAAATCAGCATCATCATGATACCAAAATCTGTCAAAGACACAACAAAAAAAGAAAACTACAGATCAATATCTCTGATGAACATAGATGCAAAAATCTTCAGCAAAATACTAGGAAACTAAATCCAGCAGCATATCAAAAAGTTAATTCACTGTGATCAAGTGGGCTTTATTCCTGGGATGCAAGGATGGTTCAACATGTGCAAATCAAAAAATGTAATTCACCATATAAACAGAATGAAAAACAAAAACCATGTAATCATCTCAATAGATGCAGAAAAAGTAGTCAATACAATCCAACATCTCTTTATAATGAAAACCCTCAACAAACTGGGAATTGAAGGAACACATCTCAAAATAATAAAAGCCATCTATGACAGATCCACAGCCAACATCATACTGAATGGACAAAAGGCAGAAACATTCCCCCTAAGAACTAGAACAAAACAAAGATGTTCACTCTCATCACTCCTATTCAACATAGTAATAAAAGTTCTAATCAGAGTAATCAGACAAGAGAAAGAAATAAAGGGCATCCAAACAGGAAAGGAAGAAGTCAAACCACCTCTTTGCTGATGATATTATTCTATATCTAAAAAACCCTAAAGACCAAAAGTCTCCTAAATTTGATGGCTTCAGGAAAGTCTCAGGATACAAAATCAACATACAAAAATCAGTAGCATTTGTATACACCAATAATATGCAAACTGAGAGCCAAATCAAGAATGCAATTTCATTTGCAGTAGCCACACACACAAAAATAAAATACCTAGGAATACATCTAACCAAGCAAGTAAAAGACCTCTCCTGGAAGAACTATTAAATACTATTTAAATAAATCATAGACAACAAAAACAAACAGAAAAGCATTCCATACTTACGAATTGGAAGAATCAGCATCATTAAAATGTGCATACTTCCCAAAGCAATGTACAGATTCAACACTATTCCTATCAAGTTACCAATGTCATTTTTTTCACAGAATTAGAAAAAAACTGTTCTAAAATTCATATGGAACCAAAAAACAGCCCAAATAACCAAGGCAATCCTACACAAAAAGAGTAAAGCTGGAGGCAATCACATTATCCAACTTCAAAGTACATTACGAGGTTACAGTAACAAAAACAGCACGGTACTGGTACAAAAACAGATGAATACACCAATGGAACAGAATAGAAAGTTTGAAATGAAGCCACACACCTAAAACTAACTGGTCTTTGACAAAGCCAACAAAAATAAACAATAGGGAAAGAATACCCTATTCAATAAATGATACGAGAAAATTGGCTAACTATATGCAGAAGAATGAAACTGGACCCCTACCTCTCACCATATACAGAAATTAACTCAAGATGAATTAAAGACTTAAATATAATACCTCAAACTATAAAAATCCTAGAAGAAAACCTAGAAAACACCCTCCTAGATATTGACCTAGGCAAATAATTTATGCTAAGTCCTCAAAAGCAAATGCAACAAAAATTAAAATTGACAATTGGGGTCTAATTAAATGAAGAGCTTCTGCACAGCAAAAGAAACTATGAACAGAGTAAACAGACAACCTACTGGATGGGAGAAAATATTTACAAACCATGCATCTGATAAAGAACTAATATCCAGAATCTATGAGGAACTTAAATCAACAAGCAAAAACCAAATAACTTCATTAAAAAGTGGGCAAATGACATGAACAGATGCTTCTCAAAGGAAGACATCCTAATGGCCAAGAAACATGAAAAAATGTTCAACATCACTATCATCAAAGAAATGCAAACCAAAACCACAAAGAAATACCATCTCACACCAGTCAGTATGGTTATTGTTAAAAAGTCACAAAATAACAGATGGTAAGGTTGGGAAGAAAAGGGAATGCTTACACACTGTTGGTGGGAATGCCAATTAGTTTAGCCCCTGTGGAAAACAGCTTGGAGATTCTCAAATAGCTAAAAATAGAATTACCATTCGACCTAGAAATCCCATTACTGGTTATAAACCCAAAGGAAAATAAATTGTTCTACCAAAAAAGACACCTGCACTCATATGTTTATCACAGCACTATTCACAATAGCAAAGACATGGAATCAACCCAGGTGCCCATCAACAGTAGACTGGATAAACTATGGTACATATACACTATGGAATACTACAGAGCCATTAAAAAGAACAAAATCATGTCCTTTGCAGCAACATGAATGCAGCTGACGGCCATTATCCTAAGTGAACTAATGCACAAACAGAAAACTATGTACCACATGTTCTCACTTACAAGTAGTAGCTCAACATTGAGTACATATGGACACAAAGATGGGAACAATAAATACCTGGGATTCCAAAACTGGGGGTGGGGGTACAGAAGGGTCCAAAACTGGGCAGGGGGTAATGGTGGTGGGTGGAAGGGTTGAAAAACTATCTACTACTGGGTAGTATGTTCACTACTTGGGTAGTGGGATCACTAGAAACCCAAACCTCAGCATCATGTAATATACCCATGTAACAAACCTGCACACATACCCCCAGAATCTAAAATTTAATAAAACAAACAACCACAAAAAGAGTATGGGCTTGGTGATTGCCAGGCTTGAGCTACAATTCTAACTCCAATTAGCTTAATGGATCAGGAGCAAATTATTTAACCTATCTTGGCCTCAGCACCTAAGTGAGATACATGTAAATGCGTTAACTCATACTTGGCAGATGAGACAATAAATTGGGATGGTTATTATATTTTATGCTGGCACCAGGGGTATCTGCAGAGGCTGAGAGACCTCTACAATCAGGGCCTGGGGGAGAGAAAAAAAAGGGAAAAGGGGCTATGAAATATACAGGAAAAGCTTCAGAGGGACAAAGAAGGAAAGATGTCTCTGCCGATACCATCTTTTAGCCAAGGCTTTAAGAATATACACCAATAGGCCAGGCGCGGTGGCTCATGCCTGTAATCCCAGGACTTTGGGAGGCCGAAGCAGGCAGATCACTTGAGGTCAGGAGTTTGAGACCAGCCTGGCCGAGATGGTGAAACCCTGTCTCCAATAAAAATACAAAAAATTAGCCGGGCGTGGTGGCAGGCACCTGTAATCCCAGCTACTCGGGAGGCTGAGGCAGGAGAATTGCTTGAACCCAGGAGGTGGAGGTTGCAGTGAGCCGAGATCGCACCACTGCACCCCAGCCTGGGCAACAGAGGGAGACTCTGTCTCAAAAAAGAAGAAGAAAAAAAGAATGTATAGCAGTAATAAGATGGAGGGACATGCCCAATATTGGTTGGTAGATTTGTATATTTTTGTTGGTTGGTTGGTTGTTTCACTGATTGACTCATTCAATTATTGAACATTTACTTTGTACCAAGCTCTAAAAAAGCTGATCAAGTCAGAGAAGTGTGGCCAGGTAGGGTAGTTCCCGCCTGTAATCCCAGCACTTTGGGAGGCTGAGGCAGGCGGATCACCCGAGGTCAGGAGTTTGAGACCGGCCTGGCCAACGTGGAGAAACCCCGTCTCTACTAAAAATACAAAATTAGCTGGGCATAGTGGCACATGCCTGTAATTCCAGCTACTCAGAAGGCTGAGGTGGGAGAATAACTTGAAACCAGGAGGCAGAGGTTGCGGTAAGCCAAGATCATACCATTGCACTCCAGCCTGGGCAACAAGAGTGAGGGGGGGTGGGGAGTTACCTGGAAGTATAATGAGAGCTACAAAGAGGTGATTGTTGCTAATTGGATTAAAAGACAAGGGGCTTCATCTAGACTAGAGAAATTAAAGAGAAGATATATGGACTCAGGGTCCCATTATGAATTCAAAATTTCAATCTAGAAATCTAAGTTAAGCACAGGCAGGGTAAAGACCATTAAGTGACATTAGTAAAAAGTAAATTGCCAACAACAAATTTTGCAGAGAGATAAACCAAAACAGCATGGACCTCTGACATACATTATACCAGATATGGTCTGCATGGACATTTGGTCTGGAATAGATTCTTTATGTGAGCTCATATGCAGGCATTCAAAGTTCCCTTGGAAATGGGGGAGAAGTAACATTTCTTTTTATTAATCTAACATCTTATAAAGTAGTTATTGTTATCAGAGGAGAGGCAGCCTGGATTCAAATCCTGACTCTGCTTACCAAAAGCAAAGGCTAGAATAAAAACCTCCATGACTTACTGTCAAAATTTGTAAGGACATGCTCAAAACCACAGAGCACATTTTTAAGAGTAGAAGGAACAATAAATAGGAAAAAGGAAGTCCAAAAAACTTGGCAGATGGGTTTGAAATATGAAATTTGGCTAGGCCAAAGAAAGAATGAGAAAGTAACTTGCAAGGAGGGACTTTGAAGCTAGTTAGAAAACATCCTTTGACAGCCTTCTAGTATTAGCACATGTGAAATGCACTTTGAAAACATGACTGGCTGCTCACCAGAAAATGAGTGGGCCACTGGGCATTTGTAAGAGGTGGGAGGGGAGCTGAGTTGAGGAAGATGTTTAGAAATTAGCGAGACCCTGCCAGTAATCTCTGTTTGGGACTTTACTGAGGACCAGGTGATAGAGATTCCCTGTGCTAGAGTATATTTTGGCTTCTTGATGTTTCAGAGGCAAGACCTGTTCGCTCCACAAGTCAGTGATCATTTGAGCTGGAAGAGACACTAAAGAGCAATCTAGACCCTGCTTCCTAAATGTGCTCTGTAAAACACTAGCTCTAGTGGATTTTAACAGGTATTTCATAATAGATAATACTTACAGATATCATTCAAAATTTTAGGGAGCACATGAATGAGAAATCTTGGGTTAAACATCTAAGACATCAAGAAGCCAACTTGCTTGCTTGAGGATGAACTTCTGATCTAGGATCCATTAGCACTACCCTTATTATGCCTCAACTACATACACCTAAGAAAATATTATTAAGGATGCTACTCTCCTCCAAAAGACTGCACTAGCCTTATACTCTTCTAAGCTAGGCCAGATCTTTTCTAATTTGTGGTAAACACTGTATGTAACAGTACATCAAGTAACTTGATGAGTATTAAAAGATAAGTTACAACTTTCCTCCTCCTTCCTCTCTTCCACATCTGACTCTACCATTCCCTCCATTCATTCTGTTATAGGAGGAATCAGATCCATTTTGAATCCAACAGAGCCATTCTTCACCAAACCTCACTGATGAACCACCTGGATCTCTAGGGCTACTTGAGGGGCCCAGGCTCAAATTTTAGAATTTTCTGTTCAGGAGATTTCTAGATGTTAAAATTCAGTCCATCACTTCTTTTTAAAAACTTTTAGCACCTGATGGGATCTAAGTCCCAGAAAAGCTAACTAATACATTTGACTGATTTTATTGTCATCATTCTTATCATTATCATCATCTTATCATAATTATAGCCATACAAACATTGAAAATTTGCCATGTCAAAGCATGCTTCTAAGGCCTCTATTTCATACCTGAATAAAGTAGGGCCTAGAGAGGTTAGGTAACTGGCCTGAAGTCACTAAGTAGGGCCAGGATTTGAACTCAAATACTCTGACTGCAGGATCCACATTTTAAACCACCAGTCTAGTACCTCCATATGATTATTCTACCAGCCAAACTATTATGGCTCCTATTCTTCTTTGCTCTGCTGCCCCCATTGCTATGAATAATGGAAGAGAAATAACACAGCTACATGCTTACCACATGTGAGGCAACATGCCTGGCACTTTCTCACTCTTTCCCATCACTACCATTTGGGGTAGGCGATGTAGATCCACAGAAGACCACAAGGTATACTTGTTCAATGCCCACCCATCCTGACCCCCTGCCCCAGCTAGCAAATGGCAGAGCCTGGATGTGAAGATCTAGCTTTAAAGCCCGTGTTCATTCCAGAACTTTAGTACTTCCTTAAAAATAGCCAGACATAGCCTGACTACAGTTTAAGCTAATTCATACATAATGAAGCATGGAGCACTTTTATTATCTTCCACCTCCAGCATCATCATGGGGTTCTGCTAAATGTTCTCGGGGTACTGGGGAACACCTGAGGACCCATGAAAGACTGCACAGGTCCCTAACATCACTCACTGATCCTCTTGAGGAAAACGGAACTTGATTTTGATTTATAGTTTGTTGTTCTAAAAGAATTATGGTCATGTCACTCACATCATCTCTCCCCCTCCCCCGACTCCTAATTCCAACACCATGATTTTATTATCTTTTTGGCTTGACAGACTAATAGATGATTTTAATTTCACAGAAGCCCACATAGGAGGGATGACAAGGAAAATATGGGCTATGCAGATATCATTTTTAAAACTTAGGCTATGATGATTCAGGGGGGAAGTGGATGACATTTTTAAGTACCTAGCTTTATGGTCTATCTTTCCATCTTATCAACCTTCCACAAGAATTTGTTCAGGGAGAAAATTTAAAAGCTTTCCAATGCCACTTATGAGCAGAGCTTTCTCCAAGCATTCAATGCTTTCATCTTCTCTTCTCCAGAATAAAATGCTCTTTGGTTAAAGTGGGCTAGAAATGTACATATGGTATTCAAGACAGTTCACTATGGCAACCTCAGTTTTAGAAAACAGGCATTAGGAGGGCTCAGCTTTGAGAACATCAGTAACTATAGTCCCAGCTCCCTCCCAAACTCACTAAGTTGGGGCTTTAATCAAACTAAAAAAAATTCATCCTGGAACAAATTAATATAAACAAACACTGCACAAAACAAACTCAATACACAACAATATTGGCTTTAAAAATAAAGCCCTACACACAGAATGAGAACCGCCCTCCCAATTACCTACGTGCCAATTATCCCATGCACTGACTGCTGTTAATTACCTAATTGCTTGTCTGCAGTACATCATTTAATTGTGGTACATTGCTTCTACTGTCCTAATGATCAGCAGGAGAACGTAATTCCCTAGGACCTGGGGAGTGAAACCTTATCTCAGGTTGAAAGGAAAGTAGGGCCCAAGTGAAACATCGACTAAAGAAATGTCTGGTTATTAACCAAGGGCAACAAAGTGTGAATTCAGAACCTCTAAGACTGGAGGTGGAAGTAGGGTATGGGCAGTGGGGAGGAGAAAGGGAAAAATATGTATTGAGTGATTCCTGCAGGTAATGTGTCACTTTTTCTTTTTGTTTGTTTTACTGTATGTAAACTTCTCAATAAACCCAATTAGGGCAGCCATAAAAAAGAATGAGCTCATGTCCTTTGCAGAGACATGGATGAAGCTGGAAACCATCACCCTCAGCAAACTAACACAGGAACAGAAAACCAAACACCACATGTTCTCACTCATAAATGGGAATTGAACAATGAGAACACATGGACACAGGGAGGGGAACATCACGCACTGGGGCCTGTTTGGGGTGTGGGGGGGCAAGGGGAGAGAGAGCATTTGGACAAAAACCTAATGCACGTGGGACTTAAAACCTAGATGATGGGTTGATAGGTGCAGCAAACCACCATGGCACATGTATACCTATGTAACAAACCTGTACGTTCTGCACATGTATCCCAGAACTTAAAATAAATAAACAAAATGCAAAAAACCTAATTAGGAAGGACTTGTATCGGCCCCTTTTCACAAACAAGGAAACTGAGGCTCTGAATGGTTAAGTAATTTGCCCAAAGGCACACAGCTGGTCAGCAGTCAAATCAGTATTCAAACATAGTCCTTAGACTCAAAGCATTGCCCTTTCTAGTGAGTTACTAATAGCATGGCCGGGTTAACCTGCTGCCTAACAAAAGCGAAATGTGTCATGCCTCCCACACCCATCACACCCAGCTACTTGCTGTGTGCCTGTCACTACGAGGGGGAAATTTGTCACATCTCCCAACCTGGGGTATTACTGTGGTTTTACCGTACATGTTTCTGAGTGTATTGGCGGTCGCAAAGGCCACTGGAGAAAGATACTTAGGAGACAACTCAAGCCACTCCTGAAAAGTTAACAGACTAGAAGAATGCAGAAGCCAAAGAATGCCAATATGGGAACAGCTGAGAGCCACACTTCACTGAGGCTACCATAGAATGTGACACTGCTTAGCCAGAAGAGCACATGCCAGGTTTGGAATCTGCCACTTATTAACCGGGCAACCTTGGAAAAGGGGTTTTCTTCCTCACAGGGTCCTAGTTTATTCCACTGAGAAATGGGAATGATACAGTAATGTCATGAGGCTGTTCCGAAGATGTAATAAGCTGACATACACATACTGATACTGTGACGTAGCTTGTACAATATCTGGAGTTGGTAATAATTTACTATTTATAGTCTGCAAAGCTCTGATTACAGACACAAGATGATTCTAGGCTTTGAGGAAAAAGCGCATAGACCTTGCACCCTAGAGAGCCAAGGGTTTGATGAGGAAGGCTCTACTTCCCCTTCTTTTCATGAATAGCCACAAGCCACCTCCCTCAGAAGAAACAATAGCGCTGTGCTTTTCTTTTGTGCCTCCCTCTAGACTTCCTGTTAACTGACCTAAGAGCTCAAAATAGCCTGATTTTTCCCTCCAAGAATGGAACTGGCCAAAACGGTGGGCAAATGCTGACCTCTTCACTGTCAGGAGCTGAAGAGGCAGCAAGGCCAGCAATGGATTCCACTTCCCAGAGTGACTGATCCCTCCTTTGCTGCAAGAGGTGCAGAGAACCTGCAGATAACACCTACCCCACAAAACATTGCGCAGGGCAATAACCCTGCATGAACAAAGGCAGAGGAACTGCCTTCTTTTTACTTTACAAAAGGCACAGGATAATAAAGAATAGGGTATCAATCAAGTGGATGGAACAAAATAACAATAACATACAAATGAATTGAGCACTCGCTATGTAGTAGTAGGCTTCATGTGAGCTTTGCAAATATTATCTTATTTAATGCTTGCAACTATCCTACAAGTTAGAAATTTTCATCATCCCCATTTTACAGAAAAGGAAGCTTTTATAGCTCATCCAGAATTATAGAAGCAATAAGTGGCAGAAGCAGGACCCAGACCAAAGTCTCACCTGGCTCAGACCTCACAAGCAAGAAAAACTAAAGGCCAAAATGCTGGATTTGCCTCCAGGTTCCGCCTCTTTCATCCTTGTCTGTGCCCTCATGTGGCTTTGGAGGAAATGGAGAAAGGCAACAGTTTCTTCCTGAGTTGGGTTCCAATAGCAGAGCTGAGAGCTAGGTGATGTTCATACCCTTGGATTTAGGGAAAAAGGGATGTGGCTTAGAATACAGAGGCTAGAGTAGAACAGGAAACTGTGATCAGGAAGACTTTGGCCAAGGTGTCACTTCTGGCTCCAATTCTTTCATCCCAACCCAGCTCTGTGACCTTTCTATAAAATGTGAAATGAGGGTGTTAGGGAAGTAGAGAAGAGATTGAACGGTTACCAAGTCATCTTCTAGCTCAGAGTCTTTGCTGCACATTGGAGAAGATCAACAAGATCAAGAAACTCCCTAGACAGATGTCAAAGGCACTGTGTTGTCAAGAATCTTAGCAAATAAAACACTTAATTTTGCCAAGATAGAAACAGCTACAACAATACACTTTACCAGGAAAAAGAAATAGCTAGGAGAATAATTCATGCATGTAATGTTCTTGTCTTCCATGCCCTACGTAACTACGAATTAATTCTCAGAAGGACACAATGAGAGACTACAATGGCAATAATAAAATGACAAGCCTCTTTTTTTTTTTTTTTTCCAAAAAAGAATGGCTACCTCTTTACACAAAGGCTTTCACTAAACTTCCTCTGGATCCATACCAGACTCATACATTGTCACTTAGAGTTAGAAGAAAATTTGAAGGTCAGCTAGTTTGACTCTCCAACAGTCGCCTAAGTCCCTTCCACAATGTTTCTGAATATGGGTACCTAGGAGATGCCTAAGTACCCTCATAATAACAAATTTGATACACTCAAAGCAGCCTATTTCATTCTTTGGGGAGCTCTGATTTTTTTCAAAAGACTTTTTATACTGTGCCAAAATCTGTCTATAATTTTGGTTCTTCCTCTGTACCCTGTGGCTATAAAAAATCCTCCACAACAGCCCTTCAAAAATGTAGCCCCTGCGTCTTCTCTTCTGCAGAGCTATCACTCTGTACTTACAGAAAAAATCTGACCACTGAGGTGTCATTGTTTTTGTTGTCATTCTTGTTTTTTTTTTAAAGACAGATTTACTTGAGCCACAATTATTCCAAGAAGATTACTCCTCCAAATAACCCAAACTGCATATTTTTTCAACCTATATTATCAGCAACACTGAAAGCTGATTATAATCAACTTGCTTTCATAGAAAGAAGGAATACATCAAAAAATAGCTTATAAGAGAATCCACTTGGCTAAATGTATCACCAGCAAGCATCCCATGTTCCCAACCAACAGATCAACCAGGAAGAACATTGGATGCACATTTCTCCACCACTGCCCACCCTCCACTAGAATTTAAATGGCCAGGTTTCAAACCACAGAACTATAAAAACCATCTTGCCACAGTCTTGCATTTTATTATGTGGAAGTTGAGGCCCAGAGTTGAGGCCCATCTCTTTCTCCTTGCCATCCTCAAATATTTATTAATTCTAGGCACCCCACACTTGTTTATGCACTGAGGATACTAAGGCACCAAGCCCTTGCCTTCACAGGTCTCTGTGCAGGGACCCACAAGATAGTCCAAGGGATTTAAAACAGGTGGAGGAACATTGCTGGGGTAGCCCCGTGACAGGCATTGGAACCTTGTACAAAGGACTTAGAAGACAAAGGGTCGTTTCCTTTCTCCAGGCTTTGCTCAAACTGCCCCTCCCAGTAGATCATTGGCCCCTTCTGTTAGGCAAACTCATTCTTTGGATTCAGCTCAGGTATCACCCCTGACAATTAATCCTTGACTCCCTTTAGCTGTCCCCCTCCTTTATGCTCCCATAATACCTTGTTCAAATCACAATCACTGTACTTAGCACTTCTACGCATTTATCTTTCTTGCGTTAATCTTTTCCATTAGACTTTAGGTTCCCAGAGATAGGGAACTGAGTATCATTGGGTTTTATATGTCTAGTCTAGTTCAGTTGGCACAATACTGGGTTTGATGAATGAAAAAGTAAACATTTCAGCAGTTTTTAGGGCTAACAGGGGTTTGTCACACACAGAAAAGAATTCCAGGTTGAGAAAGCAGCAGGCAGAGACACGGCACTCTGAAGAGATGTGGTGTGCTTGGAGTACTGTGTGGAATTCTCATGGTGGCAGTTCAGGGTGGGAAAGGTGGGCATGGGGATAAGTGGTTGAGGTCGGGGCTCAGGGGTTAAGTTTGGGCCAGATGTGGACAATCACATACACCATGCTGAAATGTACAGATATTATCCTTTAGTCAGGTGGGAGACTGACAGATCAGATTTTTAAGGTTAGTCAAGCAGCCATAAGAAGGAAGCACTCCACTGAGGGCAGACATGAGGCAGGAAGGTGAGTTTGGAGCCCACTGCATGATCCAGCTAGGGCATGAGGAAGGTTTTTAATGAAGAGCTTTGTGTCCTGAGAATTCTGTGGGGGCCTTGAGGATGAAGGCAAAGTACTGACTTAGAGTTGAGCGCTTAGGCAGAACCAACAGGATCTGTTGAGTAACACAAGGCCTCAGAGAGGGGGAAGCAGCGTCAACGTTGATGCCAGGGTTTCTAACTTGGAACCCCAGGACAAATCAGACAATGTAAATAGGAACCATGAGACAGCGGGCAGGTTGGGAGAAAGATTATGAGGTCATTTTAGGAAAGATTCCTATGACAACCTTTCCATATGATTTCTCCAGGTGCAGAGCTATCTTGTTATTGTTTTAACCAAAAGAGTTAGAGAGATGAAGTGCAAGAAAATCCGTCATGAAAACCTCAAGAGTACAAGACCAATACTTTAATCCTCACAGAGATAGATGGAGGAGTTCTGATGATTTGAGAGTGAAAGAAACAACTTCAGGTCAAAGATCTTCTGGTTCTTAAACCACCAATCATTTCTCAACCAGTTTAATTGGGAGTTGAATGCAAAATATTCTCTAGACAAACAAATTCCATGTCTCTCTTATTCTCTGGACCCAACTAAATC
Source organism: Gorilla gorilla gorilla (assembly GCF_029281585.2). NCBI lineage: Eukaryota > Metazoa > Chordata > Mammalia > Primates > Hominidae > Gorilla > Gorilla gorilla. The sequence continues at coordinate 46,007,378 of NC_073224.2, read as the reverse complement.
ATTTTCATATCTGTTAAAAAATTATCATTACTAGCTGGCAGGCTAATGGCTTCATACTACTCAGCAAATCCCAGTCACCACAGATAATTCAGTTTACATTAATTAAATGGCCCCACAGAGCCATGTTGCTGACTAGCAACCTCATATTTTACTCATCTTTTCAAAATGCTAGCAGGTCTAGATATTGATGGGGGAAAAAAAGCCACCTCCCTGCCCCCTCCACGCACATAAATCCCTTCTGCATCAAAATGGATCCATCTTCTAATCTAGCAACATCCCCTCTCTCCTCCATCTTATAGCAAAAGCCCCACAGAGCAAACAACAAACAGATCCTCTTTAGAACCAATTACTCTACTTAAATAAACAGCAAAGGGACTTTTCTGGTCACAGTGATTATCCAAAGTGCACAGAGACTGTTCTTTGTAGAAAATAACTGAAACTTTTAGCTCACCCTCTTCCTCAAGTTGTACGTCAGAATCAGGTTCCGGGAGAAGGAATGGGAGAAGGCCGTGTAGAATTCCAGCACTTTCTGCAGGGCATCCCGCTTGATCACATGCAGATCACAGTAGGTCAAGGCCCTAACGTTGGCACAGGACTGGGCAAGGGTGGCTTCCTTCCAGAACACATCTCCAAACACGTCTCCTTTTCCTAAGGAGAGAAGGTTGTCATGAGGAAAGTGTTGGCCAGGAGAGGTCTGCCCGTCCAGCTGGCTTCCCTCTATTCCCCAGAATTGCTGTCCTTTCAGCATTCTGCAGATTGGGCTCAGAGAAGGCAAACGCTATTTTAACGTGAACCTTAATAACATCCTTAACAACATGCAGTTTAAGGAATGTTAAAGTAGTAGTTAACACATGCCAAAGTTTAATCACTTTGAGATCATTTATGTCACCTCCTCAAAGGGTTATCTTGATCATCCTATCCAAAATAGGACACACACACCCATTATTCTTTATCACACCCCCTTTTCCCCCTGTAACACTGATAATAATCTTTCATTATATTACTTATTTACTGGTTTATTGCATGTATCTCAACTTGATAGCTCATGTGTCTTATTCATCCACATAACACAGTGCCTGCACATGGTAGGAGCTCAACCAATATTTATAGGCAGAAGGAAAGAATGGAGGTAGACTGTGGTGGGTCTATATTAGTGTGACTGAGAGGTGAATATTTAAGGGAGCATGTGGACTCTTCATAAGAAATCTAACGAGCAAGAGAGGTTTCCTCTCTCTGGGATGATGCACATGGAAGAAGTTAGACAAGTGTAGAGTTCTCTCCTTACCATAGCATGTCCACCACCCTAAGGTTTATGTCTGTATGGTGCCTCTTTCTCATCCTCTCTCCCATACCTCCTTCCAGGGTATGTTCCTTACCCTTGCTAAATGTCCTCCTGGTGGTATAAAAATATAGGCTCTATATAAATGGCATCTCCAGGATCCTCTCTATCCCTAGCATTCCACAAGAATACATTTAATAAGTCAATAGAATAATGCTATGGACTGAATGTTTGTGCCCCTCCCCCTTAATTCATATATTAAAATCCTAACCCTTAGTGCAATGATGTCAGGAAGTGAAGCCTTTGGAAGGTAATTAAGTCATGGGGGTGGAGCCTCTCATAAATGGGATTAATGTCCTTATAAAAGGGACTCCTAAGAGCTCTCCTGTGCTCTTTCTATCATGTGAGGATACAATGAGAAGTAGGCAGTCTGCAAACCAGAAGGGGGCCCTCACCAGAACCTGACAATGCTGGCCCCTGGTCTCAGACTTCCAGCTTCCAGAACTGAGAGAAATAAATTTCTGTTGTTTATAAGTTACCCAGACTATGGTATTTTGTTATAGAAGCCCAAATTAAGAAAAGTACTAATCCCATATAGCCATATTCTGGGTCAAAGCTTTATCAAATCGTCTCTAACCATCTGCTTTTCACACCTAGGGATATTCTTCCTACCTTTGCCAGCAAGCAACATTTTAACATATGTCAAATGCAAAGCCTAATTCATTTCTGGCATAGCCTCTGGTTATAAATAGCTTAAAATGTTGTTTATCTTGCCTCTAAATTTTCAGCACGATAAACACAAATTTGAATCCCCAGGGAGCCAACGAGGAGTACGCAAGAGGAAGGAAAAAATGCTACAAAGGGTGAAAAGTAATGTATTCAAGGGAATTGTCCTCCTGTCCATCCAGATAGGCCAAGCTCCACAGCTGAAATCAAAGGACCTGTAGCTCGGTGTGTTTAATAGGCCAGCTGTTTTCCTGATTAAAGCTAAGGAGGTAATTATACTTCCAAGTACATGGATAGAACTTGACTTTACCTCAAACATCAAAAAGTATCCATTCTAAGTATGTAAGATATCTGCGGGCACAGCCTTCCCTAAGCACCTCCAGAATGTGAGCTGAAAAACATTTATACTAGACACATTACTTCACAATTCTCTATGTGTTTGTGGTTCTAATTTACAAAGATGGTTTTACTGAGTCAATGTGAATAGGATACATGCTTGGGGTAGCTTCCAGGCAAATATGTCTTTAAAACTGTGCTACTTAGATTCCCTTACCAAGTTCTTTTCTCAGTCATCTGTAACATGGGTGGCTAATTTAGGGCTGGGGTCAGTAGAGGGAAATGTTTCTCTCTGTAGGATGCTAACTGGCTTCCATGGAAATAGGCTCATTTATTGTGTACTCCCTAGTACTCAGTTGTAACCAACAAGGCTGGCCAATTCATTTGTAAATATTATATGTATTAAGCATTCTATAACCTCCCTATACTGCCCACAATGGCTCATGCACCCTTCATATTTGTGTCATCTTGTTCCTCTAGAGAATATCCTTCCTCCAGAACATTATGGTAGGTAGTTAAAAAATAGGCCCCACCCATTCTTTTCCATACGGTACACACATGCTGCAACTCACATCAAGAGGTGAAGTCTAATTCCCTCCCCTTGAATCTGGGCTGGCCTTAGTCACTGACTGGCCTCAACCAATAGAAAGTGGAAGAAGCGATGTTCTGGGATTTTGAGTGAAGGTCATAAGAAGCCTTGCAGGCTCTGCCTGGATCTCTTAGAACACTCATTCTTGGGACTCTCCCTCTTGGAACCCAATCAACAAGTGAGAAGCACAAGCCACACAAGGGGTCACATGTATGTGCTGTGGCCCACAGCCCAGCTGAACTCTCAGCTGACAGTCTCGACTGCCAGTCACGTCAAGAAGCCATCTTAGTTGTCCTGCTCAGTCCAGCCTTCAGATGACTACAGCCCCAGTAAATGCCTGACTGCAACCACATGTGGGAAGTGCAAGTGAGAACCAACCAGCTGAGCTAAACAGCCCACAGAATGGAAGAAACAATAATAAGTTTCTTAAGCCACTAAATTTAGGGGCGGTTTGCTACACAGCAATAGATAGCCAGAATACACAGAATCATGGAGCTTGAGACCAGCCTGGGCAACAAAGCGAGACCTTGCCTCTGCAAAAAATAAAAAATAGCTGGGCATGGTGGCATGCACTGTAGTTCCAACTACTCAGAAGGCTGAGATGGGAGGATTGCTTGAACCCAGGAATCCAGGAGTTTGAGACTGCAGTGAGCTATAATTGGGCCACCGCACTCCAGCCTGGGCTACAGAGCAAGACTCTGTCTCAAAAAAAAAAAAAATTACCTGCTAGGTTACGTAATATTCCAGCAGAACATCACAAATCATCCCAACTCTGAGCTGGCATCCCCCACTTCCTTCCCTGAAAGAATGATACAAGAGAGACCAAGGGGTGGCTCTAAGAGGGGCAGATTTTCCTCTGGAAGTGTCTTGAGTATCTGTGAGAAAATGTAGAATGTATAAAACCTGCAGTCTCCTATTGGGATGAAATGTGGTATAAGCCAGAACTATTGAGAGTAGAAGCTAGTTGATAATCTTGCCTGATTCGTATTAAGATTACTTCATCTAAACAAGACCCAATATATGAGTGTTATACTTTTCAAATGAATTTGGGAGTCATTTTTCTAATTATAAAAGAAACTATTAGGTAAAATAGTAGCACTGCATGTGCATGTAATTAACCATATATCTATAAAAATTCAGTTTATAAGCAACTCTTCAGGGGCATAGCTATTGCATAAAACAAGGGGCAACCATATTGTGGTTGGAATACACCATGAAATAAATAAGCGCATCTGTAGAAATGACAACATTCCCATTATGAAACATTTTCCAATCACAGGTTTTGACAGAAAAAATAAACGGAGGGTAGATCCTACTACAAAAAGTATTTCACAGTAAGATAATCATGATTAATCTGTAGGGTCTAAGAGTCTCAGTATTGTCATAACTTGAGTTGATTTTCAACCCAAATTGAAAATCATATAACTTTACTTCCTGTCAAGGCAGTAGTTTTGGTATAAATTATCTGTTAGTGAGATTTAAGAATGTAATATCAGAGGACCTGTCAGATCCAAAACAAACTCAGGACTATTCTGGCAAATGCGAAATGTTTTTATGACACACATAACTTGGGAGAACTGTCAAGGGGAAGGAGATAGAACATTTGGCAAGCTGCTTGTAAGTTACACACAATGCTGGAAATAATGACTTCCCAGGTCAGGGTTGCAAATCAGAAGCCCGGACAAGCACTACACCCACATTCGTTTCTTGTTTGCCAGTGTGTAAAATAATCATTCACTCAAGAACAAAAGGTACCCCAATGCACTCAGCAATCAAACTACTGGAGGCAATCAGCCTATTGATTTATTTATTACACTGAGGCTCTGGGTGCAGAATGTTAAAACTTAATGTTCCAAGTCTCTAAAATACTAACATTCTAAATGGACATTCTGAGCTGGGAAAAAAAAAAGAAGGAAGTAAGGAAAGGCAGCCTAATTAAAACTCCAGGCAAACATCTCAGTAATAGTTAATCCTCCTCCTCTTCCCCCCAATTATATGCAGCTGTCTTTACTGAACCTCCACTTCTGCAGTGGACATAAACATCCCTATGGGGTACCAATGTAGGACTGAAGAACATCCACAAAACATAGGTAGGAAGTGGGACACAGGGCTGAGGTGGCACAGGGCCAGGGAGGGGCACAGCACAGAAGAAAACTAAGCCCCTGCAGGCAATTTGGTTTAATGAAGGGCAAAGGCTAGAACAGCCAGCCACTTGAGAAAGCTGAAGGTGGGTGGGTAGGGTGAAATGGGATTACCAGGGTGAATTCAAGAGATGCTGGAACTCTGGGACCCTGGAAGGATCAATAGCCTTCCTGAGGTTGAAGAGTGGCAGGGAAGCAATTCTGATCTGAACCCTACAACTAAGTCTGGAACCCTCCAGAGAAGGTGCTGTTTATTCAAAGACAGGCTCTGAGTGAGCTTGGCAGGTCTGGGAGATCAGAAAAAAAGGAAATTTCTGGCTGCTTCCCTTCACTATTTCCTATTATATGCTCTTTTAAGGACTATCTCACAGTGTTATAATGTACTCCACAAAATATAATTCTAATGTTAAACTTACTACCTGCTGTTGAGATCATTATTTCTAGACCCAAACCAATTTAAAAAAAATTCATTCAGTCATTCATGCAACTTTTGCCAGGCACTGTTCTAGGGGCTGAGGTGTAACAGTGGAACAGCAGATGCAGTGGTGGAAGGAGATGCAGGTGACTATAATGTGTTAGGGGCTATAACAAGGGAGAGTCCAGGAGGGGTATCCAGCTCAAGTTCAAGGGATAAGGGAAGTCTTCCAAGATTAATGTCTGAGCTGCAACCTGAAGGATGAGTTCAAGTTAAGCAGCATAAAGCTGAAGCATGGAGATGATTCCAGGCAGAGGGATCAGCATGAGCAAAGGCCTTGAGACACAAAGATCTGCCTCTTTAGCAAAACTGAAAAGCCATGGCCGGGCGCGGTGGCTCACGCCTGTAATCCCAGCACTTTGGGAGGCCAAGGCGGGCAGATCACGAGGTCAGGAGGTAGAGACCATCCTGGCTAACACGGTGAAACCCCGTCTCTACTAAAAATACAAAAAATTAGCCGGGCGTGGTGGCAGGTGCCTGTAGTCCCAGCTACTTTGGAGGCTGAGGCAGGAGAATGGCGTGAACCTGGGAGATGGAGCTTGCAGTGAGCCGAGATCGCACCACTGCACTCCAGCCTGGATGACAGAGCGAGACTCCGTTTCAAACAAACAAACAAACAAAACTGAAAAGCCATGTAAGCCTCTGAACCACCCCTTATTTTGAATTATCTGTTCCTTCATTCACCTGTAGAAATGAGAGTTATATTTTGTAATCCTTGGAGGAAAGTGCCTGGTTTCCTCATTTGGCAGCAAACTCACCTCAGCACCTTCCACACTCTGTACACTGAGAGTGAGAAACATCAGCTTGTTGAGTGAGTAGCTGTTTAAAGGTTTAGATCCACTACTCTGTTGGCGGCTTCTCTGGGAGGCTGAGAGAGGTGCCAGAAACACCAAGTACAGTAAGGGTTGCCCTCCTCCCCCTACCCCACTGCCTTTATTCCTCTTCCCTAGGGTATCAGGAAGTCCTTTGTCCTCATGCCATTTCAGGACAAGAGGGGTTTCTTCATTCACTTCATCAGGATGATGAAATGCAGCTGCAGAGTCCTGCCATAGCTGAGGGAGGCTCCGAGGAAGGGGCATCCTCTCTCCTGGCTCTAGAAAAAAACTCCTTATAAGACAGATAAAGGGAACTGGATTAATCTTTCCAGGCAAGCCCTAAGCAGAATGTGTGCATACTTACTGAACTAGATCGTTCAGGGGGACAATGACAAGGGCTCAGTTCTCAGACCACCTGGATTATACCACCTATGTGAAATCCAGGCCCTCTCTTCAGTTCGTAAAGCCATGACTAAGACAAAAAGAGAATATGCCCAAATCTCCTCCTCCCCAGTACTGCCCTCAACACGTTTTCCAAGAACTTGATCATCTATTCTTTCAGTATGAGTTTTGGGGCTAGACAAGCTGGCTGCAAGCCCAGGTTCAACCCATCGAGGGCTTGTGGTGGCCACTGCTGGACTTCTCCTCCTACTCCCTGCCCTCCAGTCACACTGGGAGTCTTGGAGTCCCTTTAAGCTTGGCTCCTGTCTCACATCAGGGCTTTCCAGGCACTGCCCCAGACACTTCACCCTACTCCTTGGCCTGGATGACTCCTGCTCATCCTTCAAAATATGCCCAAACCTCCTCTCTGATCCCTTGAGCAGAGTAGCTCCCTATTATTTATGTCCTCTTCATTCTGTTTCCCCCTGGAAACACCCATCGTAATTGGAGCTGCTGCATACCCAGCACTGTCTCCGGTACGTGGCAGGCACTCAATGGTTGTTGAATGTATATATATAAATGAACACCACTGCACATCTTACTAAATCTCTCCCAGCCTCAGTTTACTCAACTATAAAATGTGGCTAATCATACCAACCTGCTATGGTCTGAATATTTGTGTCCCCACCCCCTCAAATTTATATGCTAAAACCCTAACTCCCAGTACAGTGGTATTTGGAGGTGAGATCTCTAGATGATAACTGGGTCATGAAGATGGAACCTTTATAATTAAGATTAGTGCCCTGGCCGGGCACAGTGGCTCACACCTGTAATCCCAGCACTTTGGGAGGCCGAGGTGGGCAGAGCACTTGAGGTCAGGAGTTTGAGACCAGCCTGGCCAATGTGGTGAAATCCCACCTCTACTAAAAATGCAAAAATTAGCCGGGTGTGGTGGCGAGCACTTGTAATCGCAGCTACTCAGGAGGCTGAGGCAGGAGAATTGCTTAGACCCAGGAGGCAAAGGTTGCAGTAAGCTGAGATTGTGCCATTGCATTCTGTTCTGGGCAACAACAGTGAAACTCAGTCTCAAAAAAAAAAAAAAAAAAAAAAAAAAAGAAAGAAAGAAAGAAAGAAAAAAAGATTAGTGCCCTTATAAAAGAAAGCCAAGAGAGTTTCCTCCCCATGTGAGGACACAGTAAGAAGGCACCATCTTTGAATCAGAAAGTGAACCCTCACAGGACACCAAATCTGCTGGCACCTTGATCTTGGACTTCCCAGCATCCAGAACTGTGAGGAATAAATTTCTGTTGTTTATAAGCTACGCAGTCTATGGTATTTTGTTATGGCAGCTGGAATAGACTAAGACACCATCTCATTGGGCTGCTGTGAAGTTTACATGAATGAATGTCAACAGATAACTTAGCACCACGCTTAGAACATAGTAGGGGTTCAATAAATAGTAGCCACCATAAAAGAAGAATCTTCCCAACAGCACTGTGAAGCAAATTCCACAGGGATTCTCAGCCTCATTTTAAAGAGAGAAAAGTGAGTTCTGAAGAGGTTAAATGATTGCCTGTGACTGCCTCGTGGTCTCCATGCTGGCAAAGGAAACGCAAGATTCCCAGGGTGTCATCCTCTGCATTCCCTCCCTCAAGCAGCCCTCCTCTTCAATCAACATTCAATGACACCTGCCTTGGGTGGGCATAATGCTAGGTAATGGAAAGAAGGATAAACTGGAGACAAGATTTTGACCTTACCGAGTGATGGCTTAGGTAGGTTTCCAGCTGTTTCCCCCAAATCAATTCTTTCCTCTTATGGTAATGAACTCATGACTTTTAGCTAGGCATAATGACAACCAGAATAAAGACTAAATTGCAGGTAAGTGTGGCCATCTTTTCAAGTTCTGACTAAGGGGAGGTGTGTAGAAGGGATGTGTGCAATTTCAGATCATTTCCTTGAAGAGAAAGACCATGTTTGCCTTTCCCTATACCTTCTCCCCTTCCTCCTGGCAGGAATAAGGATGTAAGCTAACTTGGACCAGGAGGCCAAGGGCAACAACCTATTTAGGGTGAGGTATCACACTAGGAGGAGGCTGGGTGCCTAAGACCACAAGGTTGCCACACCAGCCCTCTTACACCTGGACTGCTATGTAAGAGGAGAATAAGCTTCCATCTTGTCTAAGCTTCCTTTCTTTTGGGTTTTTGTTGGAGCAGCTGAACCTGCAACCTAGCCAATTCAGGAGTCCATGGTCCAATGGGTCAGTACAATATGTTGACCTCTGTGATAGAGGTATATACAAAGGTGCTTTTTTCACCTGCTCTAAGAAAAAGCATGAGCTTCCATGTGTCTAATGGACTGAAGAGTAAAATGATGATGAAGACTCTGGCAGCACATTCAGAGCAAAAGCTCCAGCAACTTCAACTGAAACCTTTGTAATATCACTCACTTTCCAGCCCAGCCCTGACTGTGGACCAGAAAGCAAGGATTAGTGAGGATAGTGAGGATAGTGTGCCAGGTTCAGGTGCCCAGCACCCATTCTGTGCCTCACCCCAATGGTGCTGAAGTCCAGCCTTTCAAGTTGATTTTGAACACTTAATAACTCTCCCACATGGGAGAAGAGTAGGTAAACAAAGTTTTGACATCTTATAAATGTTGCCATCTCTTATCTGTAGTAAAGGTACAAAGCTCTGCTTTTTATCCTTACTGCAAAAAATAAATGCTGCTGGCAGTATGTGACCTTGTTTTATCTGCTACAGTTTACAGATGTTAGAACATACATCAAAGACAGACAGACACAGTGGAAATCTCATCAACTTGTTTTCGCATGTAAGTAGTGAAAATACACTAGCAGGAATAAAGCCTTAGCTCTAAGGTCTTATCTGATTGTGTTGGGGTGTCAAGTGCTTAACCGACATGTTTTTTTTTTGGATTTCTTACGCCAACAAAGAAAGGAAGCAATGGAGGTGCTGAGGGGGCCTTGGCTGCAGGGACAGGTCTGTATTTCACTCTACTTCTCTAAAGGGCATCTATGCCTAGAAAAGTTTTGTCTCATTCTAGGTTTTGTGGGAGATCTCAGAGACATTCAAGAAACATTTGTTTCTGTTTTTGTTTTTTGATGTTGGTACAAAGGAGTGCAATGGTTATGCTCTTCTGCATACCATCTCTATATTAGAGATGGGACACTGGAGTATGTCAGCCACAAATCTGGTCAATGAAACACACCCAAGAACCTGTAAGATTATACGCCAGGTTCCATGGGAAGTGCACTTGACTTTCTCTCCCAAGCAGTGAGTAGACTGAAAGTTTCCAAAGGTGGGGTTTTGTGTTACCATCTCTCTCCACGCAATTCAGCCCAGTTCAACAACCTGGCCTTACCTATTATGGATCAGGCAGAATTCCAGTGATTCAGGGGGATAAAACAGAAGGCTATGAGATCATCTCTATCTTCAAAGAGATGATACAGAGATGATGCTTACAATATAAGGAGACAAAACTTCCATATGTGTATAACAGTGAAGTATAAAACAACAGTAACAAATACCAAGATATGGGAGAGGCAAGGCTAGGCAGGACTATTGAGATTTCATAGAGAAGATGAGAATGGAGCTGGCCTTTATATGGTGAGGTGAGATAATTAAGATATACATGAAATAGACAATTTTTCCAAAAGGCAGGAAAAAAAGTTGGATGGTTGGGAAAGAAGACACCTGGTTGAGCTGGGTTCACTTTCCTTTATCAACTAAACTTCTTGGTAGTCTTATTTACATTATCTCTGCTCTCTTACTCTTTTTTTTTTTTTTTTTTTTTTGAGATAGAGTCTAGCTCTGTCACCCAGGCTGGAGTGCAGTGGTGCAATCTTGGCTCACCGCAACCTCCGCCTCCTGGGTTCAAGCGGTTCTCCTACCCAGTAGCTGGGATAACAGGCACCTGCCACCACACCTGGGTAATTTTCGTATATTTAGTAGAGACAGGGTGTTTCACTGTGTTGACCAAGCTGGTCTCAAACTCCTGATCTTGTGATCTGCCCGCCTCAGCTTGCATTCCTACTCTTAAGGAGAACTACTTTGTCCCCATTCCTGATATGTCTCTCCATGGTAAGGTGGTTCCAGCTGCATCATGTTCTGAATCTTCACCTGACTGCTAGGTTTGCAGGGAGAACAAACTCATGTGATGACCAGCCCTTTGCTCTCTCCTCGGGAATGAACTGCCTGTAGGAAGGATGTTCTTTCTGTCCTCCTCTGCCATAAGAGTTATGGAGCAGACTCACATAGGAAGAGGGTTGTGCTGGTCATCATCACAAGGTGGGTCTAATTGTGGGTCTCAATATTAGGAAGCCTTCTTGGATGCAAATATAAAGCACATTCTCTAACATTAGGTTTATCTGGAAAATAAAAGGTGATGCCTTGACCTGTACCCGTCATACTTATTTTCTCTCTTGGTTCAGAACTCTTGGGGGAATCTATGCAATTTATTAAGCAACCCTGAACCCAATACCCATCCCTCTTCATTTCTCAGGCTACTTTAATCTTGCTCCTCACCCCCATACTCCACTAATGCTACTCTCGCCATAGTCAATAACTCCTTTGCTGATAAATCTAAAAGACACTTTGTAGTTCTCAATGAATCACACCTCTTTGATTCTAGCACACACTTACGGTGTTTAGCATTTTTATCTCTGAAATCAGAATGTGCCAGTTTACCTGGGAGCACGGATTCTTAATGGGCCATAAAATATTAGTGTGTTTTACAATCCATGACATTGTCTATTTCGTGAACTATAGTTCTGTAACACTTGAAAATGACCATTTGTCATATTCCCTCACGACCCCTCCCCCACCACACACCTTGACTTCTGTTATATCCCTCTCTCCTGGTCTCTCCTCCTTTTCTGGAAATCCATCTCGGGCTCCTATAAATTGGTATTCCTTAGGGCTGTGTTCTAGACTTTGTTGCTTCTTTCTCTCCCTCGTCTCCCTGGGTGTTCTCAGCCTCTCCCCTGGCTTCAATTGCCACCTAGACCATGATGTTCCCTAGATTTTCACCTCAAGCCTTGATCTTTCTTCTGAGTCCAGAATCTCCCACTGGCTACTTTCACTCAGCTCAAACCCACAGATCTACAAATGGAACTGGTCCTCCTTCCTGGGAAACCTGCCCATCCTCCAGTGTTGCCCATCCCAGTGAAGTCATCCAAGTCATTCCAGGCTTTTTTCTCTTGCTCATCTTCATATCCAAAATAGATGGCCAAGCTCTGATAATTTCATACATAAAATACCTCTTGGATCTATTTTTCTTCATTTCCACAGCCATTTAAGTCAGGTTAGGCTACTGTCATCTCTCAGCATGCTCCCTGCCTTTTATCTCGGCTTTTTCTACTCCATTCTCCACACAGCTGCCAGGATGATTTTTCTAAACACAAATGAGATTCTGTCATTCTTCTGCTTTAAAATCCTCACTGGCTCTCCATTACCCTCAGTCGAAATTGCCTAACAAGTCTCAAGGCCTTGCTCACCTGTTCTACCCTCTTGAGAATGCTATGCTCCAGGTATTTGGAACTACTTTTTTTTTTTTTCCCCAGATGTGTCTCCAAAACCTTTGCAGATGCTTCTCCCTATTCCTGGAACACTTACTCTCTAATCTCCCTTTGCAACCCCCCACAGCCACTGCTGTCCCTGGTGGAATTCAGCTCAGACATCAGCTCTCTCAGGAAGCCATCCTTGACTTCTCATAGCCGCTGGATTAGATACCTGTCATATAAGTTCCCACAGCATCCTGTTCTTAGTCCTATTACAGCTCTTGGCTCTATGTTATAAAATGCATATTTACTTGGCTGTTTCCTGGCTGAGAAGGTTAGCTTTATGAGAGGTGTATCTGTTTGGCCCACTGTTTGTATTTCCAACCTCTAGCACTGTACCTGATGCATTTCACATCAATGAAAGCATGCGTTTGAGCAGAACAATGTAAGTTAGTCCAGGATATGAAAGACTTAGAATGTCTTAGGCTGGATGACTTTGAGGAGAAGATAGGTCCCCAGTCCAAGTGCAAGAACCTGGGTATCCTTAGGCAGCTACAATGTCGACCTCACTCAAGAAGAAGGAATTTGCTGACCTGCTCAGAAACACTCCTGTAATTCACTATAATTCAGTTTAATGATAAGCTGAAAATTTACAGACTAATTTAAAAAGAATTAAAGATAATGCATGTTAGAAATTACTCTGTGACATAAATCTGTCCCTAAAAGTATTAAAACTTCACCCAAATATGGGTCATCAGCCTTCCTTGTGGGGACTATGCTGATCATGAGAAAACAAGGCTGGCATCTCTGTCTGAATGGGGACTCAGCCATAAATGGTTAAGTTAAAGCAATGGTTTGGAAACTTCATGACAATTCTCCTTCTGTTCTTCATTACTGCAATTAGATAAAATTAAATTAGCCAAATCTCTCCACCAAGCAAACAGAACACAAATCTTCCACTGAAAGCAGGTGATAATTTTCCAAGATTGCTATGGATGAGAACATTGTTTTTTCCTCCTTCTGATTATTTATAAAAGAATATAAGTGCGTTACAGAAAATAACTGAAATATGTTGAAAAATAGACAATAAAAATTACAAATAAGTCTACTGTCCAGAAAACTTCAGTTAATATTTTGGTATACTTTCCATCTTTCTTTTACTCATATATGCATTTTGATCTAGTTAAGGTTACTCTATATATAGCTATATATTCTGCTTTTATCCCACTTAAAGTTATATTTGAAACATTTTGCATGCCAGTAAAACTTCTTCATATCATTATCATAACAACTGCCTTAATTTACCATAATTTATGATTCAACCAATCCCTCTGTCTAGACACTATAAAGTTATGAAAATTTCCTTTAGAAAGATCAATAAACTTTCCTAGCTGCCAGTGTCTTCGGGGACTGTAAACCAATTTTTAAAATTACTTAAGCAAACACAGAATTAGGAAAGAGAACTGGTCTCCGCCTCCACCCTCTCTCAATCAGGTAATGTGTGCATTACCTGATACAAGTGGTTTTGCATTTCTGAAACTCTAGATTATTCATATTATAGCTTCTTTCTAAAAGTGCGGACTTAGTTTAATTGCTTCAGATGGAACAGCTGTATGAGTATTAATGCTTGGTTGGAGTGTTTAGGGTGACACTTACACATAGCCTCCTCCCTCTGTGCTAAGCATGAGCAAACAACATTCTTATATGGCAAGTGGCAGCAATATTTACCTAGCAACTTCAAGTCCCTGGAGCAATGTGGAGCAATGCACCACAGTGATGGCAGTGCAGTGGGGTACCCCCTCCTCTCCATACTCAGCTTACAAGAATCTTGGGAAGCATCTCTGTGAAGCATTTAGCTTCTCCAAACCTCTAAAATAATGAGGGTTTATATAAAGTTATTGTTGTTTTTGTTGTTGCTTTAGATCTTTGTCAGATAAGCCATTCTGTCTTCATTGCCTGGCCATCCTCCTTTCCAAGAATGCTTAGAGGGAGGGGTTGGGTACTAGATGCAAAAGTAAATGCCACTTTTTTTCTGATCGAATTGGTAAATAACAAAAATAATGCTGTCAAGACATCTATATGAAAAATAATATCATTCTTCTAAATTATATCCTAATAACCAACAAATGTGAAATTTGAAATAATGTTGACTCAATACCCCTTTGAAAATTAAAACAACATTTTTTCGACATTTAGAAAGTAGCATATACTCTTAAAGACAACTTGAAAGACAAATATTTAAAAAAATTAAAATATCCTAAAGCCTCAAAAACAAGACATGCACTATAACATGTTGGTGAAAACACTTATGGGCTTTTATCTATGAATGAATGTTTCTCCCTCACATAACTGAGATCATATTGCATTTTAAAAATTGTATTTTACTTACTTTGCTTATCATAAGAATTTCTAGTATCGTTTAAAATTTCTTGTGAGTATTGTGAATGGCTATACTCCCATTTCTTTCTCTTTTTAGAGACAGGGTCTTCCTATGTTGCCTAGGCTGGAGTGCAGTAGCTATTCACAGGTGTGATCACGGTGCACTACAGCCTCAAAGTCCTAGGCTCAAGTGATCCTCAGCCTTCTGAGGCCTCAGCCTCCTGAGTAGCTGGGGCCATGGGCAGAAGCCACCACACCTGGCTTTCCCAATTCTTTTCAAATGCTCTGAAATACTTGGTCATTTAGAAAACTATTCCTATGTTCTATCTGTGTCTTTTTAAATATACATTTCATATTTCTTCCTCTAAATCCTAAATTCCTGTCTTGAGCCCTGGTTTCTTTTCCTGATTCCAGACCCACAGGGTCCAAGTCCCTGCTGGACTCTCCACTTGGATACCCTATTGGCCATTAAATGCAACAAAGTAACAAGTCAAAATGAAGCTCACCGTTATCTTTCTCACCACCAGTTCCTCCTGACTTGATCTTCTACCACTGATGCCTCCATTTCCCCACTCATTAGAATCCCTCTCTTGCTTCCCTGTCTTTGCTCCCCACATCCTGCTTACAACCTTACAGACTCTGCTTCATGATGTTTTATCCACCTTTCCCTCCCAACTACAGTTGGCAGATTTAGCAAATAAAAATACAAGATACCCAGTTAAAATAGAATTTCAGATAAATGAATAATTTCACTCATGAGCATATCCCATGAAACATTTGAGTAAAATTTATACTAGAAACTATGTATTGTTTATGTGACATTCAAATTAAACTGGGCATGTGGTATTGTATTTGGCATCCCTACTCCTTTCTCCATTTTTACTGCCTGCATCTTAACACTCCTTACTCCTACTATAAGCCATAGTTACCTACCAGCCTCCTGGTCTCTCCGTTCAATCCATTAATCTTTACAAATCACAGCTGTAATAGTGCCATGCTTTACTCACCACCTTCAGTGGTTTCCACTGCTGAGTTCCTCATGCTGACCTTTAAACTCATCCATAGACTAGCCTTGATATGCCTCCCAAGCCCCATATCCCACTGCTGTCCCGCAGGGCTCTCAGCTACAGCTCAAGTAGCTGTCTTGTGGTTATGAAACACCCCCGACACTTTCCTTCCCTGCGCCTCAGCTCACATCATCTTTTCCATTTAGAATGCCCTACCTCAACTATCCAAACCTTGACTCCATCCTCACAGAGCTACTACTGTAGGCCTCTTATACAGATCACTGGGAAGTTGATCCTACCATGTGGTGTGTCAAAAAAGTGAAGAACTGATCATTTCTTGCGGTTTAGGTTAATGTAATAAAAGGTCTCCTACTCAGTGCATCCCTGCCTTAGTTGCTTCCTCATGTTCATCATCTCACCCCATTCCACAAAAAACATCAAGCGGTGACTGCCTAAAGCAATGTTTCTCAAAGTGCAGTCCTCCAACCATATGCGTGGAATCACCTCTGGGGCTAGGGCTATAGATTCAGAACCTGTCGGGAACAACTGGGGCTTGGCATGATGCACAAGTTTCCCAGCTGAGTTTTGTGTCCACTATAGTTGAGAACCACTGGCCTCATGGAAAGGTTGCTCAGTCTACTTTACTCACGCTGGTCCCTGAACATGCCACATGCATTTCCATGTATTCTCTAATACCTCTGGAGGCCCGTGCTATACTTTCCACTTTCAGACTCAGACTATGAAACTCCTACTTGTCCTTCCAAGCCCAGTTCAACTTCTACCTCCTCCATGAACATTTCCCTGCTCACTCCAAGAAGTCTATAGAAAAAGGTACCCATGTTACTTATTGTCACTAGCCATGCATTTGTCTCACCACATGTAACAGAACATTCCTCCAAGACAAGGATTTTCTTTATACCCCCAAAGAGATTAAGACCGTGTTATGCTCTGGTGATTGCTAAATAAATAGATGCTGCAGTAATATCCAAATAAGGTCAATGAACCCAAGGAAGCTAACTAAGCAAAAATGAGAGTACCTTCCAAATTAGGAACTGTGACAAGGAGGTGTCCTTCTAAAAAAAAAATAAATAAATAAAATAAAGAATATTTCATCCATGAACAAGCATTTATGCCTTTATGTACGTATAAGTCCTAACTCAGTAGTGACAGGACTGCAAGTAAGATCCGTGCCATGTGAACTGGGGCCTGCTCATCAATCTTCCCCATGGCTCTTCCCATTTCTTGGCATGTTTGGCCCATCCACAAATCAAGAAGAGAGTTTCCTGTAGTGGAAAGCCATGCCTGGACCTGTTCCAAAAAGACACTGCAAACTGAACAAAATAGACCCATCTTCTTTCCTCCTCCACTTCCTCCTCCTCTGGCCCTGTTGACTTCTCCAGTCATTTCAGAAACTATTCCCTCTCCTCACCTCCTACATCCCAGAGGTTCTCCCTCCCCTGATATCTCTGGACTCTGGCTTTCCTTCTACTTCCTTATTCAGGGGCTCACCATTTTTCCTGAGCCTCTCTGCTAGTCTCCATGCCTCTGTATTTGTGGAACCCAAATCTTCCTGTCAACCCCCTTTCTAAAACTCTCTCTGGGTCCTTATCCCCACAAGATAGTCTTACTCCGGACTGTGAGGCTCTTCAAAGCCTAACCTCTGCCTTCCTTTCAATTGCATTCCATTCAGAAAATAGCCTCTGGTGCTTTCCATGTGCTAGGTGCCGGAGATAAGAAATCAAAGAGTCTGGGGCTCACAGGAGAGTGGGAAGTAAACACGCAATTGATGCAGTGTGATAGGCTTAATAGAAACAGAGGAGGCCTTTGAAGACTCTTAACCAGCTAGTGGCAACTCCAGTAAGGAGTCAGAGTAGAACCAGGACTAGAGTTAAATCTCTAGCTTCAGGACTCTTCACTGCTTGATGCAGCCTGGCCAAAATACTTCTGTTTGCCCCAAGAAAATTAAAAAAAAAAAAAATCCACAAAACAGGAAAACACAAGATGATCCACAAAGAAAATATAAATTGAGTATTAAAATGCAAAACCCATAAACATTACTAAGGGGACACTAAATCACAGTGAAAGGAGATCATATAAATACCGTACTTATAAGATAGAAATGCAGGGAGATACTTAACACAATTATGCACAGCCCTGATGCTAGTCCATGACTCATCTATGTTGGTGAGTCACACAGTAACACAGAATACCAAGATAACTACTTATATGCAGATGCTACTAGTACTACTTGGATAGGGGAAAAATGGTATCTCTACCTTTTAATACTGATATCTATAAAAAATTAAAAGAAATTTACTTTTTAAAATCTAATGAATAAAATGCACATGTGAAAATCTCAAATTTATTTCAAGGAGCCAAGAAACTATATTTGAGAAGCCATTAAGTGATTTCTAAGAGAATTCCAAAAGGATATAAGAAGGATTTCATGCAAAATTAAGGCAGAGAGAACAGTAAAGGGAAAGATCGTAAGAGATTTCTGATATGTTCTCTGTCCTCAGAGAATATCATCTAGGTTTCTGGGACCACGTTTCAAACTGCAGACTGTGATCAGGTCAGGAAAACAATTTAGTGGGTCATGATGGTCATTTTTTTAATGAAAGAGAACATTATCTAATAGAAAATACCAGGTTGCAACTCACATAGCAAGAGAAGTATCAAAGTCTGTGTATAACTGTGTGTGCACTTGTATATGTATTCATTTGCAATGTAATATACATTTCATATGGCAGGTTCCAGTCACAAAAGTTTGAAAAACACTGTTCTTTAAAATACTTTCCTTAGAAGGACTTTATTTTTAACACAAACTAAACACACTCAGTTATGAGTACTGACCCTTTTCTTCGTTCTTGGCATCTGTGCTAAAATTAAACAGAGAATGTGAGTGGAATATTAGAACTGGAAGAAAGAGGCCAATTAGCAGAATGTAAATGAGTGAACTGATAATAAGAGAACAAAGAGCAAGACAATGAGATGGATGAGCTCTGGCGTTTTTTTCTAAAGGCTGTTGCTTGTGATAACTAAGGATTACTTGCATATTTTCTGTCCTCTTTAAAGCAATGGATATACAGTAGCTGCTCAATAATTGTTCATCCAATGATCCTCTAGAATACCTGCATTCTTTCTATGGCAATGAGAATCATGCAGAGTGATGGCTGTCTTTCCACTGTCAGCCCCCTCCACTTACAGGAGGCTGGACTAATGTTTGGTCCACCGCTATATCCCCACCCCTATGACAGTGCCTGGCAGATAGCAGGTGTTCAACGCATTTTGGTTGGATTGTACTGAAGGGCATCAACAGACAATATAGTTATAATACCCATTTGATGCTTGAACCCCCTTTCAAGAACAAACTGATTTCAGTCCATTGACCAAAAGATATGCTAATTATAGAAAAACAACAAGAACAAAACTCTGAATTTAAGTTTCCAGGGAGCAAACAGCTTAGAATCACTTATGCCTCTTTATCCAGAGCTCAGGTTGATTCAAAGGACTTGTCTCAACCTTTTAGAGAATAAAAGCCCCTTGAAATCTGATAAGTTATTTAGAATATTGAGCTTGGACCTACTTTACAGACTCAATCTGGCTCCTAGAGACAAAGTGGAGAAGCTTTTTCTAGTGTAGACAGCTTGAAGGCAACAACCACTTTGAATCCAAAGCTGCTGAGCTATTTCAGAGATCCTGTCCACATTGCTAACTAGAGCAGGCAGAATGCCCGGGAGGGCCCAAAGTAGAGGCCCTCTAGATTTAGAGACGCAGTCAACAAGGTCAAGTAATTCAACAATAAATCAAGCCCTGGTTTCTTCCTCACAAGAAGCCCAGGATGAAAGGAAATGAGAAGGGGCTAGGAAGCTGTTTGTCTTCCCCATCCCTCTGCAGCTCCATCATGCCTCTATGCCTAAGTCTAGGTGTTCAAACCAACTCCTAGTAATGCAGGTGTGTGTGGTGAGTCATGAAGGGATGCCCTGAGCATGGAAAGGCATATGGTAAGTTATCATTGAGAAGATGAGTGAAAAATGCCCTTATCAAAGGGTTAAGTCAAATTCAAATTTAAAGGATTGTTCACTAGTTAACAGGTGCTCATCTCAGCCAGGCAAACATAAAAACATGGCTATGACCACCAGTAGAAATTCCTCTTTATCAAGGAAACTGATGAGTATTAAAGGTAGTGAAAAATGCTCTTTCATATCAGATATACTAAAGCAATGGTTTTTACCTTCATGAGTCCTATTTATACACAGTTGAATCTCACTTCTCTGTGATAAGGGGGCAAGGAACAGAGTAACTCTGGTCTGCAGGGTTCAGTGGATACCTTGGAATCTAGAACACTTATTTTGGCAAACAGTTTCAGCCTCCATTCCCCACCCAATTTCTTTTTGCTTGTTGTTGTTGTTGTTTGTTTGTTTTTTGAGACAGGGTCTCCTTCTGTCACTCAGGCCTCAGGCTAGAGTGCAGTGATGTGATCAAGTCTCACTGCAACCTCCGCTTCTGATCCTCCCACCTAAGGCCTCCTGAGTAGCTGGGACCACAAGCATATACCACCATGCCCATCTAACTTTTGTATTTTTTGTGGACACAGGGTTTTGCCATGTTGCCCAGGTTGGTCTCAAATTCGTGGACCCAAGAGATCCACCCGTCTCAGCCTCCTGAAGTGCTGGGATTACAGGTATGAGCCACTGCACCCGACCACCCCACCCAATTTCTATCCCACTCTCCCTTTGACCATCTGCCAGTGTATGCTGAAGGAATATAAATCATCCTTGGGTTAACCTAAGCCAAATGTAATCAAGAGAGCCAGTTGGCTTAGGACCAAAAAACAAGAAGGAAGCTACATATTGTGTGCTCCAAAGTCAAGCAGGAACAAAGTTGGGGCTTTTCTTTTTCTTTCTTTCTTTCTATTTTAAAATAATACTATCTATGTCTCTATGTAGTTTGAATCTCAATTCTAACTTCAGAGTAACTTAATCTCCTCCAGCCTCAGTTTTCTAATAAATCATTTGTAAAAGATAAAACACATGTCTACAATCTCTACCAGTACCTGGCAACTTAATGGGCTAGCGTACTACATTAATTATCATCAGAGGCTGGGTGCGGTGGCTCATGCCTGTAATCCCAGCACTTTGAGAGGCCAAGGTGGGCAGATCACGAGGTCAGGAGATTGAGACCATCCTGGCTAACACGGTGAAACCCCATCTCTACTAAACACACACACACACACACACACACACACACACACACACACACACACACACACACACAAATTAGCTGGGCATGGTGGTGGGTGCCTGTAGTCCCAGCTACTCAGGAGGCTGAGGCAGGAGAATGGCGTGAACCTGGGAGGCAGAGCTTGCAGTGAGCCGACAGCATGCCACTGCACTTCAGCCTGGGCAACAGAGCAAGATTCCGTCTCAACAAAAAAAAAATTATCATCAGAACTGCAGTATTACAAAATGGATTGAAGCAGAGGTTTTGGAGTCAGAGGGACTCTGGAATGCTGGTTCCATGGACCTCAACAGCCATGAGGAAATTTCCTTAACCTCTTTGAACTTTAATTGTCTCATCTACAAAATGGGGATAATAAAACCATTTCATAGGGTTACTGTAAGGTTAAAATGAGTATCTGTGTGTCAAATGCTGTTGTGTCAAATGGCACAGAGTAGATGACCATAAATGATAGCTATTATTATGACGATGGCTTGCCCCTTTAAAGATATACCACCAATAAAGAGCTGTTGTCTAGCTAGCTGAGAAAACTAGACACATTTCCTAAAAGCTACTGATGCTCAATGTCCCAGTTACCAAAACGTTCCCCTGCATCCCTGCTCCTCCTCCCACATTCTGTATTACTGTGGATGGTGTACCAGCTTCCCTGTTATCCATGTGAGAAAACCTATAGTCCTCGTTGACTCCTCCTTCCCCGCCACAGAAAATCTGTCACTGGGTTGCAGTGATTCTACTTCTTGAATATCTCAACTCCATCTGCTTCTCTCCATCTGCTTGCCACAGTATTAGTTCAGGCCACCATCAACTTGCCTCTAGATAACATGCCTTCCACCTGATCTCCTTACCCCAGCCTTCCCCACTCAATCCACTCCCCAGGCTGCAACTACTGTCATCTTTCTAAAGTACAAATCTCATCATGCCTCTCCCCTGCTTTCAGCTCTTCATTGGATCCCCCAAATAAAATCCCAGTCACCTAATGTGGCTTCCAGAGCCTGCCATGATCTGCCTAGTGCTTCACTCCCTCCCTAGTCTGATATCCTACCATATCCCCTCTTGTATTCCAGCCACACTAAATAATTTGTAGTTCCCCAAATGAGTCATGAATTTCTCCCTCTAAAAGGATTTGACACATGCTATCCCCTCTTTTTAGGATACTTCATCCCTTCTCTTCTCCATGCTAACTCATTCTCAATTTTTAAGTTTTAGCATAGGTACAGGAAGCCTTCCTACTTGAATACTGGGTTAGATGTGCCTCCCACTGTACTGCAAATGTCTGATTATTTGTTCATCTCCTACACTAGACTGGGAGCCCCTTGAGGATAAAACCCATTTTTCTTATTGAAATACTCCAGATATCAAACAGTGACTGGCTTTGTGCCAAACAGGCTCTCGCTGTTTGTTTGTTGGATAGATAAGTGAATATTAGCAATTGGCCATGCCCTATGAAGCAATCTCTAACTGAAGGTGGCAGTGGCATTGAGCTGCCCAGTAGCTAAGCCAACCCCAGATACCTTTGCCCATCCAGCAAAGCCAACACCTACCTAGGATGGCCACCACCTCATCATCTTGGATCACCTCCAGGGAGCCAGAAACCACAAAGCAGAGGCTGTCAACACTCTCTCCTGCATGGTAGATGAGGTCCCCTGGGGCACAGTGCACCGTCTGGAACTCCATGGCCAGTGCCCGGAGGCAGCCATCACTGGCCAGCCGGAAGGCCGGGTGCTCCTTGAACACCTTGCGGTTCAGGTGCACGCAGATGTCGGCTCTCATGTCCTTGGGGCAGATCTGCAGGACCTAGCCAGGTACAGAAAAAAACAGTGTGAGGGTCCTCACTGTGGCCTTCAGCCCACATCCTTCAGCACTCTAGGGGGAGGAGCAACATCCACTACGCCAGACTGCACTCTTCTAACCAAAGTCCCTGCGCTTATGGAGCTTATATTCTTATAGATGAGACAGATAGCTTCTAAAAAAAAAATCTGTGCTGAATGTTCAGGACAGGGGTCTGAGAGTCAGCACTGGAAGTAAGTGGGACCCCTGTAGATCAGTGGTCAGAGAAGGCTTCTCTGGGAAGGTGACTTTTTTTTTTTTTTTTTTTTTTTTAAGACAGAGTCTTGCTCTGTCTCCCAGGCTGGAGTGCAGTGGCATGATCTCGGCTCACTGCAAGCTCTGCCTCCCAGGTTCACGCCATTCTCCTGCCTCAGCCTCCCGAGTAGCTGGGACTACAGGCGCCCGCCACCACACCCGGCTAATTTTTTGTATTTTTAGTAGAGATGGGGTTTCATCGTGTTAGCCAGGATGGTCTCGATCTCCTGACCTCGTGATCCGCCTGCCTCGGCCTCCCAAAGTGCTGGGATTACAGGCGTGAGCCACCGCAACCGGCCGGGAAGGTGACTTTTAAGCTGACTCCTGCATAAGTGCGAGAGTGAGCCATGTGAAAGAAGAACATTCCAGCAAGATAGTAAACACAAAGGCCCTAAGAGAACTTCAGCAATAGCCAAAAGGAGTGAGGGCAAAGGGGCAGGAGATGAGGATCAGAGACAACACCAAGTATGAGAGACTTTTAGGTGTAATAAGCCTTGGGTTTTATTCCAAGTATGATAGAGAAATACTGGAGGATTTTTGAGCAGGAGAATGTCATGACCTGACTTACATCTGAAGAAGATCACTGAAGCTACAGAGCGATGTTAGAGAGTGCTGACTATAGGGTGTCAAGAGTCTAGTCAAGGAATCTAGTTAGGTCCCTCCTACAGCTGTCCAGGTGAGAGGTGAGGGAAACTTTGACTGGGATGCTGGCAGGAGAGCCAGGGGGAAGCAGTTAAATTTAGAAAATATTTTTAATGTAGAACTGACATGATCTACTGATGGACTGAATATAGGGTGTTATTTAAAGACAGATATAAAGTAACATTTACTAAGCACTTGCTGAGTGGCAGGCATTGCTAAGCACTTTAGAATCATTCATTCATTTAATACTTATCAAACACATTATGGTACGTCAGGCATCATCCTAGGCTCTGAGGATGAAGCAGCAAAAAATAAAAATAAAAAAAGACAAAAATCCCTGTCCTCATATGAGTTACCATCTAATGGGGGGAGACAAATAGTAAGCAAAATAAATAAAATTTAGTGGTAAGTGCTTAAAGAAAACAATAAAAAAAAGGAAAGAAGGACAGGCAAAGTTGAACAGGTTGTGATTTTACATTTTAAACTGTTACGTGCATTTGCTAATTTAATCCTCCCACAAACTGTATGATATAAGTGCTATTATTATATCATTTTACAGATGAGAAAACTGAGACACAAAGAAGATAAATAACTCGCCAAAAATTGCCAGGATATGGCACAGCTGGGGTTTCAAACTAGGTAGCTTGACATTAGAGCCTGGTTTAGATCCCAACCAATTCCTATACTAGGCAGCTGTCCCCCCAAAAAGGCTTGTAATTTTATTATCAACATCTCAGCAGCATCTTGGAATTCAAGCAAAAGGAAAACTGTAGGAGGCTATGCAGATCTCATCTTCTGAAAAGATTAAAAATTTACAGGTTTTCCTAGAGGGAGAAATATTTCTCTGGACTAAATGTTTGCAATAAAACATTGCATGGCCCCTTACATAGCAAGCATTAAGTATGGACACCTTCAAGCAAACTTTTCCAGAGAAATCAGAAGTGTTTCCAAAATAATCCATTCTGCCATCCTAGCTTATGAGCAAAGCTAGGGGCATAAAATCAAACATGTTCAGTGATGACGTTTTCCTTGAAGTTCTGGGTACTTTCCCACCTCTGCTTCTCTGCCTTAGCACAAGCCATTTGCCACTATATCTGCTGCTTATCCCCAGATTTGGAAGACTTTCAGCCTCCTTCAAAGTCCAGCTCAAATCTCACCTCACCACTGATGGCTTCACTTATATCCCCACCCCCTCAGGTGCCCCTGTGCTCTCCTTGGAGGTACAGCAGTAGAAAGGGGTCAAAGAGATGAAATCCCAGCTCCTTCCCCTCCAGGTGACACTTTTCATTTCTCCTATTAAATGCAGACTGTTAACATTGACTTGTGAGAATTAAATGAAATTATATCTACCAGTACACAGCCTGGGACAAAGCCTGGCCCCAGTAGGGGATTCAGTAAGTACAGATGCCCTTGCTCTGTGTGCCTCTGCATTCTTGATCTGGGGTTGCAGGATGCCCATCAAGCGAGCATGCCCTGTGGGAGTACAGACACAGGACAGACCAAGGCAGAGAGGAAAATTCAGAACGCCAATGCTTGGGCAGAACGCTTGCTAAGGACTTACTTCCACAAGGCTCATTAAAAACAAGACTCCTGCAGAAATGCAGATTTAATTTAGGTCCTCTGCTCTCCAAGCAGATCACTAGGTAATGAGGAGCACTCACACGCCATGTCAAAACTGTGCCCAGTAGTCTGGAACCAAGATTTATTCTCCAGGTGAGTTCACCTTTAAATATGTCATTTGCCCTGAGCTAGACTTTACTCTTCCCCTGGAAGAGGCTGCTAGTGAATGAGGCCTTGGCATGGAGACAATGTTTTATTCATAGGCACTGTTCCCAGAGCCAGTGGAGAGTACAGTGTGAGCAGGTGAGGAAACCTAGAGAGGAGAAATTGCAGACTGTCACAGCCATTAGTCATTTCCATCGTTCTTTCCATCTATTGGCTCCACACTGAGGTGGGTGGGGTGTCTGGAACTCCTCTCTCTGAGTGCAGTGGGGAGGTCTCAACTCTGAGATCCCACAGCCGGCTCCCCACCCCACCCCGGCCACCTTTCCTACTGCTAGATTTTGAGAAGAGACCATCCTTGCTCTTCCTTGAAGCTCTCAAAGGCCAAAGGGAGATGTCAACGTGGAATCTCCTCCAAGCTAGGCAGGACAAGAGTCCTGAGTAAGAGAAGAGGCGTTAGGATCAGGTAGAACTGGATTCAAGTCCCAGTGTCAGCACTCACTAGATGCGTGAATGTGCAGCAATACTTAGCTCCTCTCCCCATGTCTTCATTTTTTTGAAATTGCATATAGAATTCTTCTGAGGATTCCATGAGCTGTTGTGTGGAATGTCCTGGCATAATGCCTGACACATACAAGTGTTCAATGCCTGTGAGCTCTCATTTTTGATATTGTCATCACAGCAGCAGTAGCAATTTCAGGGAGGCTTTGAAGTCCAGAAGGTCATAGCCAAAAGGGCTTTAGAGGTCACCTAGTCTTAAAGTTCATGTTTCCATGTGCTACAGACATAAAAACAGGCTTGGAGAGAGAAAAGTGATGTGCTTGTCAAAGTCACCAGCTAATAGCTGGTAAAACTGGGGTATCCCAGCACTACCACCCACATGCCCTGGCTCCCTGGTTATCGCTGACCATTCTGACCTAGATTGGAGGGGAGGGGCAGATGGGGAGAGGTATAGGATGACAGGACTGGTTCTCTCCCCAGCAGTAGCCTGCCACAAGCTCCTGCCCAGAGGAGCAGCCAGCCCACTCTGGGCTCCAGAGTGAGTAGCCACAGTTGGGTCCATGGCTATTGCCTCTTCCATCTGGACCAGCACCTGGTGCAAATCCCAAAGCCCTCCAGGAAAGTGAGGGCAGATCTGCAGGACAGATCTACAGGGAGAGGAAGAGAGGGCAAATGCTGACGGTGCTGTCTCCCATGGGCAGCCGCCCAGCCAGCCCTACAGTGAGGGTGGGGAAGGGCTTCTTTCCAGACAACCAGACTTACAAAGGCATCCTGGTGCCTGGGAAAAGGAGCCCTAGGGCAGAGAGATCAAAGTTCCTTTCTGCTCCATCAGCTGCCAGGAACCCACAGAACCTACAGGCATTGTTGAGAGAACACAGCAGAAACAACAGGCGTAGCTGGGGCAGGTGGTTGGCAAAAGCAGCGACTAAGTTCAGCTCCAGCCGATACCCTGCCCATCCAAGAAATTAGAATGACTCTGTTTGGACTCATACTCCTTCTCTCTAGTACATGTTTTAAAATTTTTTAAGTAATAGTAGGAAAAGCACAGGCTTTGAAGTCAGACAAAATGGTGTTCAAATCCTGGCTTTGCCATTCTTTACACTGTGACCAGGGGCAGTTAGTAAAATGAATTGGGCCTCTTGTGCTTACCCCCTTCAAGAAGGATAACAGGGTTGCTGTGGAGGCTAAATGAGACACTAGTGCAAGACCAGGCATGTAGAAGAAGCACAACAAATATCTGTTCTTAATGCATGTTCAAGAAATGGTAGCTGAGGTTGTAGTAGTGGTGTTATGGTTATCACGGCAAATAGCAAAACCAAAGTAATGTTCAAGTTGAGGATTAAATTCAGTTCAATTTTTCCTTTTAAACTGTCAACTCTCAACTGACAATTCTAATGAAGGAAGACTAGGAACATAAGTAGCTGATCCCAAAGCCAGTTGAATTTGGTTTGCAATGTGTCATTATGTATTTTTGCAATCATGTTATCTTTCTGTTTTCCTCATTCTAACAGTCAAAAGAATCAGTATGCCTTGAGTACTTACGGACTGGAGAGAAAAAAGACTTGATAAAGACTGAGAAGCAGAGAGTGAATCTCACTGAGAATGGATTTAATCTCAATGGATCTGAGATTAAATCTTTTTTATAGAAAATATGCAAAGAAAATTCATAAGTAAATAATAGGAAGTCCACTGTATGTTTTCTCTATTATTTCCAGTACCACCAAATTTTCATTAGTCTATTGAAATGCATCTAGAATAATACAACTCTTAGAGAATAATAGGAATTTATCACCCTCTCCATTTTACAGGTAGGAAAACAAATAACTAGAGAGATACCTAATTGATGTTCTGGTCAAGTCAACTGATGATTAAGGCACAAACTCTTGATCACTGTTTCCTGGACTTGTCTGATAAATAGGGTTGCCTGGGCACTTGCTAAAAATGCATGGCACGTGTATACCTGTGTAACAAACCTGCATGTTCTGCACATGTACCCCAGAACTTAAATTAAAACAAAAAAAAAGAGTAACTCCTTAAAAAAACAATGCTCCCTCACTTCCCCTAAATTCTCATTCCATAGATCTGGTGAAGGCCGGGATAGTTTTTAAGGGCACTTATTAAAAATGCTCCCTCACCTCCCCCAAGTTCTCATTTCACAGATCTGGGATGGAGGCTGGGATTGTTTTTTAGTAATGACATCATGGGATTCTTTCTTTGAGACAGTCTCACTCTGTCGCCCAGGCTAGAGTGCAGTGGCGTTATCTTGGCTTACTGTAGCCTCTGCCTCCTGGATTCAAGCGATTCCCTTGCCTCAGCCTCCTGAGTAGTTGGAACTACAGGCTCATGCCACCATACCCAGCTAATTTTTTGTATTTTTAGTAGAGATGGGGTTTCCCCATGTTGCCAGGCTGGTCTCAAACTCCTGACCTCAAGTGATCCACCCGCCTCGGCCTCCCAAAGTGCTGGGATTACAGGCATGAGCCGCTGCATCTGGCCTGACATCATGGGATTCTTATTAGGGTCAAGATGAGGGTGAG
The DNA here is from genome assembly GCF_029281585.2 of Gorilla gorilla gorilla. Lineage (NCBI taxonomy): Eukaryota > Metazoa > Chordata > Mammalia > Primates > Hominidae > Gorilla > Gorilla gorilla. The sequence goes on along the minus strand of NC_073224.2, from coordinate 45,979,013 downwards.
CTGAGTGAGGCAACCAGCCTTGGGCACACAAATTAAGGGAATGCTAAAAAAGTCAGTAATCGAGATAAATCATGGTTTAATGCTAAGGTTAATGCAAAAAAATCCATGATGAACAAAATATCAAAAGTTTGAATAAAGACAAGATCAGTAACAGTGCTGTGCTATCTTCAAGTCTGGGTAAAAAGAAAATTTACAATACTGATCTCCCTTCTCTAGTCATGGCTCTGATTCTTATCATCATCCAAGTTTGGGAAATTCTACCCTGGACAGTTAGACTTCCAGCTCCTCTCTTCTCCAGGAAATACACCCTGCCTTTCTAATTTCTTAATGATTTTTTAATGTTGGTCTTTGAGTAAGGCTAATCTAGAAGCAAACAAGACCTCTGGAGGTAGGACCTGGAATCCCAAAGTACTCAAGTGAATTCTGAGCACAGCCAGGTTTGAGATCCACTGTCCTAGGCAAGCCTCAACCCTTCTAGGGAAACCAAAAGACAAATGGTTTCCCTGAGCTCCTCATCCTCCTTACCTTCTCTGTGTCAATGCCTCTGGACATGGACCAAGTGGACACAATATAATCCATTACTCGCTCACTCAATCCTTTTGGCACCTGGTAGAGCTTCAGGAAGTCCCGAACACTGTTGAGCATCTCATGGTATCTGTTGGTATTGGCATACATCTGTTGGAAAATAGTCGTCACATTCCCGAAGATGGTGGCATAGAGAAGTGCTAGAGGTTAGGAGGAGGAGCAAAAGAAGAAATAACAAGTTAGTGGTCCCTGAGCCAGGGTTCCAGAATGCTCAGCTTGCTCAGAGTAGGCCAATGGCCAGAGCTGTCCCTCCCCAGTGCAGACTGCCCTGACTATTCTCAGGAGACCCTCACACCTGGAGCTTCTGGGGCATGCATGCCAAGAAAGAGCCTCTTACCACCAAGCTACTAGGAGAAACGTGTGGGAGACAGGGCTAGGGTGCATGTGAGCTGGCATGGCTGGGGCCAGAACTAAGACACAGCAGTGGGGGCTAGGCAGTGGGTTGCGGGGGCGGGGTAAGTTGTACTGCTTAATTTTATACTTTCTGTCATAAAAAGTTTGAGCCATGCCTGAGGTCACTAGTCAAATGTGTGCCTATGTGTTCCACACCAGTCAAAATCCAAACCCATCAGTGAATGAGCTTTATCAAGCTCTGCTACGTGCCAAGCACTGTGCTAGCTGCCAAGGACAGGATGGTGAATAAACAGTCAGACCTGGTCCTCACAGAGCAAAAAACGGAGCAGGAATGACAGACCTTGAATAAATAATCACAAATAAATAAATAAATAATAGCAAGTCTGCAGAGGGCAGTGAAGGATGTTATATCGTTGTTTTGCACTTATTGTTAGTGCAACAATCTGCTTCACTGTGATGTGGCTCCTGGGGAAAAACATAGCTTTAATATGGTAAGAATAAAATCAAGTCCCCTTTGAGACATAGCAAGTGTGTACTACATGCTACTACAGCTCCCCCTACATTTGCATTAGGAAGAAGGACCATTATGTTATTACAAAACCCAACCTTCTACCTCTAACTTCCATTGCTCAATGCTGAGCTCAAGAGCCACTGCTTCCAGGAAGTCTTCCTATACACCTTTTGCCCTCCATCTGTCACCACGAGTGTGACCATGATTTACCAGACATATGTCTATAGAACTCATATTACACCATTTTGCAATCACATGCTTCTTTCTTTGCCTGTTCCCTGACAGTGTGAGTTGCTTGAAGGCTGAATCCATCTTTTCCTTGCCATTGTATCCCTAGGATCTAACACTATACCAGTACTTAATAAAAATTTGTCAAATTTCACACATTTTTGCTCTGGCTTTTTAAAAGATGAGTTATTATTGATATATAATAAACTGCACAGGCTTAAAGTATATAATTTGCTATGTTTTGACATATATACACCAATAAAATCATCACCACTGTCAAAATAGTGAACATATCCATCACCACCAAAAGTTGTGTCATGTCTCTTTGTAATCTCTCCCTCCCATCCCCACCTGCTTTCCACCTGCCATCTCCAAAAAACCACTGATCTCTCTTCTGGCAACACAGATTAACCTTCATTTTCTAGAATTTTATATACATGGAATCATACAGTATGTACTCTTTTTAACATCTTTTATTAAGATATAATTCATACACCATAAAATGTATCCATTTAAAGTACAAAATTCAATGGTCTTCAGTATATTTACAGAGTTGTGCAACCATCACCGCAATCTAAGTTTAGAATATATTCCTCCCAAAATAAACCCCATACCCATTAACAATCATTCTCCATTTCCTCCCAAGCCCCTTGCCCTAGGCAACTGCTAACCTACTTTCTATCTCTATTGATTTCCATATAAGTTAAAATCACATAATATGCGGTCTTCCATGACTAGCTTTTCACTTAACATAATGTTTTCCAGCTTCATCCCATGTTGTAGCATGTATCAGTACTTCATTCCTTTTTAATTTGAACACTACTGTATTGTGTAGATATTCCACATTTCATTTATCCATTCATCAGTTCATGGGCATTTGGGTTGTTTCTGCTTTTTGGCTATTACAAACATTAATGTGCAAGTTTTTATGTGAACATATTTTCAATTCTTTTGTGTGTATACCTAGGAGTGAAATTGCTGGGTCATATGGTTACTATGTTTAACATGTTGGAGAAATTGCAGAATTGATTTCCAAAGTAACTGCACTAGTTTACATTCCTGCCAGCAGTCTATAAGAGTTCCAGTGTCTCAATATCCTCATTAACATTTGTTATTGTGTCTTTTTCAATTATCACCTTTCTGGTGAGTATGACTTGCCATCTCATTGTGGTTTTGATTTGAATTTCCATACAGCTAATGATGTTAAGCTTCTTTTCATGTGCTTATTGGTCACTTATATATCTTCTTTGGAGAAATCAAATCTTTGCCCATTTTTCAATTTTTTTTTTATTGTTGAGTTCTAAGAACCCTTTTATATAATCTGGATACAAGTCCCTTCTCAGATAAATGATTTGAAAATACTTTCTCATATCCCATGGGTTGTGGTATCATTTTTGGTGGTATCATTTACAGCACAAAAGGTTTTAGCTTTGATGTAGCTCATTGTACTTATTTTTTTTCTTTTGTACTCTTCTTTGGTTTACTTGATTCAGCGTATTTTGGGATTCATCCATGTTACTGCATGTATTGTTTAATAATAGTTCATGTCTCTTTTTAAATAAGAAAAGCAAACACTTTACTTGAAATAATTAGAAATTTACAAGAAGCTTTGGGAGACCGAGGCAGGCGGATCACCTGAGGTCAGGAGTTCGAGAGCAGCCTGGCCAATATGGTGAAACCCCATCTCTACTAAAAAAAAAATATATATATATATAAATTTGCCAGGCATGGTGGTGCACACCAGTAGTCCCAGCTATTTGGGAGGCTGAGGCAGGAGAATCGCTTGAACCCAGGAGGCAGAGGTTGCAGTGAGCCAAGATCACACCACTGCACTCCAGCCTGGGTGGGAGCAAGACTCCATCTCAAAAAAAAAAAAAAAATTCACAAGGAGTTGCCAAGATGGTACAGAAAAATTCTGTGTACCCTTCACCCAGTTTCCCCCATTAATTACATCTTACAGCACAACATCAAGAACAGACTGATACTGCTATAAAGTATATGTATAGTTCTGTGTCATTTTATCACATGTGTAGATTCATCTAACCAACACTACATTCGAAATACAGAATTCTTCTATCACCACAGAGATTTCCTTGTGCTTCCCCTTTATGGTCACACTTCCCTCAGCAATCATAACTTTTTTCTCCTTTATTATAATTATGTCATTTTAAGAATGTTATAAAAGCCAGGCACAGTGGCTCATGCCTGTAATCCCAGCACTTTGGGAGGCCAAGGCAGGCAGATCACTTGAGGCCAGTAGTTTAAGACCAGCCTGGTCAACATGGCAAAGCCCTGTCTCTACTAAAAAACAAAAAAAAAATTTAGCCAGGCATGGTGGCACATGCCTGTAGTCCCAGCAACTTGGGAGGCTAAGGCACAAGAATCACTTGAACCTGGGAGGTGCATGTTGCGTGAGCCAAGATTGTGCCACTGCACTCCAGCCTGGGTGGGTGACAAAGTGAGACTCTGTCTCAAAAAGATAAATAAATAAATAATAATAATAATAATGTTATAGAAATGGAATCACACAGTATGTGACCCTTTGAGATTTTCTTTTTTCACTCATCAAAATCTTCCAAGTTGTTGCATGTTTCAATAGTTCCTTCCTTTTAGTTGATGAATACTATCCCATTGTATGGATGTACCACAACCATTTCTTCCAAGTAATCTTATTCAGTGTTAGCTGACATACTATGGGAGGCAAAAAAATAAGAGAGAAATGCATGGATCTAGAGATAAGGGAAGGACTGAGGACACAAACCCACCAAAAGAGAATTATAAACAAGGATCAAAGAGTTCTCTGGAAAAGTACCAGGGAGTGGTGTCAATCTGAACAAAAGGAGCCGGACAAAAAGCAGATACCTGCTCTTCTAAGCTCATAGATAGCCTCATAACAATGCAGTTGAAGGTCCTGCCTCCTCCATGCCAATAGTGACATGAAGTGTGGTCAGAACTAACCATCCTCCCAGGAGATGGGCTAGTTGTCTTTTTCCAGTGAGTCTGACTCTAACTCAACAAGCCTATGTGGGCAGTCCTGCTTCAGCTCTGTTTTCTGATTCACAATGAACCAGGGGTCACAGGAAAAGAGTAGATGTGCCTCTTTTTAGGATGGCTCCCAGAAAATTAATTTAATCTTGAGCCTAAACAATAGTTACACCAAATCAATATAGTAAGAATAGCTCCCCTGTCCATGATCTGAGAGAACCAGGCAGCAGGTCAGACATCAAGCAGGGATGGACAACCATCATTTACAGCTCAGGGCTGCTCTTGTTCTAGGTTGCTTCTGAGGCATTCTGGAAGGTTAAGGGTCCTCAGGAGGCCCTTGCTCAATTACAATTACTATTATGAAATATTATTACATTAAAGGTGGATAATTCTTCTCTCAATGCCCCTTCCTTAATTTTTTTTCCTTTTTCTTTTTTTAATAAAATAGCGACATGTTCTCACAATGTTGCCCAGGCTGGTCTCGAACTCCTGGCCTCAAGCAGTCCTCCCACCTCAGCCTCCCAAAGTGCTGGAATTACAGATGTGAGCTACCATGGCCAGCCCCTAATTTTATATGAAGGGGGATTACATGTTTTTCATGCACGTAACATTTAATTTATATTGGTATCTTATATATAAAGCATTACACCTTAAATACTAAAAACCTAACTGGGAGAGAAGACATGTAAGTCCAGTTGTCACCTGAATAGATATATCAGTGTGATGTAGAGAGGAAGGGAGGGAGATTGTAACACCACTGTCAGGAAACTAAAAAAGCAAGAATGAACCTCCCAGTGCACAATGTGTTATGGATGCCTCCAAATGTGGATTCTTTGGGTCCTTCTATTTTCAGAAAGGAAGGAGGCCTCCCCCAACCTCAAGGCAAAATGCTGATTTGGAGAAGAAGGGGTTTCTTTCATATTTCAGTGGTTTAGAGTTTATACTATATCACAGCGATTCCTACCCAGAAAGAAAGAAAAAAAAAAAAAGATAGTATTCTCCAGCCCTTAATTAGAAATAACTATATGGAATTTGGCTGGGGAGGGGGGACGGAGGGAGGGTGTAGCAAAAACACATATCTTTATCAATTTCATTTTCTTAAATTTTTCCTGGAAGCTTCTGAACTGTGCCATTGCCATTTGTGTGACTCTTTCCTGTGAACTGAAAATGACAAGGTTCATAAATTTGGAAAGGAGAGCTTTATTTCTCATAAAGGATTGCAGCTTGCAGGGGGCTGTTCTGACAGGCTGGGAAGCATAGCCTCCAGCCAGAAACCAGAAGCAGACACTTCAAGAGGGAGAAGAATAAGACAAAGATGTATGGTGAATGGGGTGGCCAAATATATATATTAAATAAGCTATAGGAGGGACCATGAATATTCATAAAAAGAGAAACATGCATGTGAACAACTGAGTTTCATGCTTCCCCATGGGACCCATGTTCAAAAAATGGCAGCATTAGCATGAACGAAGGATGGAGTTTTTAAAGCAGAGTACATGAAAACCCTCACTGTGCATCCTCCATAGACTAGCCAGAACCACTCTGTAGTGAGTGGTCTCTTATCAGGAAGGAATCCAGTTCAGCTGTTTTGCGAAAATCACAAAAGGGAGGAGCAGCATCAGTGATTATCAGTGGTGGAGTCTTTCAAACGGGCTGCTTTCTGTTTAGTCTTAGGGAAGAAAGACTAACGGCGTTTAGTGAGATAGGGGTTATAACAAGGCATGTTTAACCTCTCATCCTATTATGGCCAGGAACTCAGCTTCCAAGGCTTCTCTGAAGTCCCCTTGGCCAAGAGAAGGTCTGTTCAGTCAGTGAAGGGACTTAGAATTTTATTTCTAGTTCTCACTCTTCATCAGCAACCTAGGAAGTTTCTTCACTTATTTAGGTTAGAGCCCCTTATTCCTGCATCTCCTGTCTTCCTCTTTCTTGGTTTATCCCTTTCTCTCTTTTTTATGAGACATCTTCTAATAGCTTTCTGAAAAAAAGGATATATGGGAACAAAGTTTTTTGAGACCTAACATATCTACTCTTATATTCAATTAATAGCTTAGCTTGGTGTAGAATTCTAAAGTGGAAATCATTTCTCTCTGGATTTTGGAAGCATTTCTCCAGCCTTATCTTGCTATTGAAAAGTCAGAACCAGTAGGATCCCTTGTCCTTCATATTATAACCTGTTTTTTTTCTCTCTAGAAACGCTTTCTACAAGGTTCTGAAAATTCGTAATAATGCACCTTTTTGCTATGGTTCCATTTTCATCCATTGTGCTAAACGCTTTCAATCTGGAAATGTACGCACTTCATCTCAAGAAAATTTTCCTGGATTATTTCTTTGAAAATTTCTTCCCCTCCATTTCTATATTTTCTTTTCCCTGGCCTCCTGTGATGCAGATGTTGGACTCCTAGATTGATCTCATTTTCTTATTTTTCTCTCTTCCTATTTCTATCATTTTATGAGAAATTTCTTCAGCTTTTGCTCTTTTATTGAATTTTCATTTGATATTATACTTTAATTTCCATGAGATTTTTTTCATCGTCTGAATGTTCCTTTTTAATTGCATTCTGTTTTTTCTTAGATGTAATATCTTCTCCTATTTTCTCAAAGGATATCAATGATAAGCCTATTTTTAAGTTTACTTCTCTTTGCTTAGTCTTTGTTTCCTCATTATTTATGTGCATGTTTGTCTGTCTTTCTTCTTAGAAATATATGGTAATCCTTAGATATCCACTCGTATTTAAGAGTGGGGCCCTAGAAAACTGATTAAAAGCTTTAAGTGAATGAGTAGACATTGTCAACTGTGAGAATTCACTGTAGACTGACCTGGCTAGAGTTTGTGTTGAAGAATCCATGATGCTACCAACTTTAGGACTGTCCTTTTGGACTGCTCAGAGAAGGCTCAATTTGCTGTCAAGAATGCTGGCAATATTCAGCAATTAAGTGAGGGAGAGAAAGGTTGAAGGTTTCAATATTCAGTGTACAAAGTTCCCCTTAATTCTTATTTTCATATACTACCTCTGTTTCACTGTGCCTGTTGTCCCCCAGTCCAGAGACTACCTCTAAAGAATAAACCAGGTTTCATGAATGTCAGGAGGCGCAATGACCCAACTGCACGGAATGAGAAAGACATCTGTGGGCCTAAATACTTGCTAAGCAAATTTTTAACCGGCCCCCTTTTCCTTAGCTCCACCTTCACCTCCACTTGTAGAGGTACTTATTGTCACTAATAGTTGAGTGGGGGTTCTGGTGAAAATTTTTTGGGAGCTCTGTTGCAAATCAAATTATTTTTCAGATTTCCCTTCTGTCACATTAGGGTTTAGCTTTATGGGGTCTACCAAGTCATTCATTGCTTTCCAGCTTTCAAATTTGTGTTACTGTTATCTCTCCTCTCATTCTTTTTGTCTTTATGGATTTATGCTCGTAAAAAAGACTCCTCTTTGCTGTTGCTTTTGTGGGGTTTCAGGGGTAATCAGATATAAGCATGTGCATTCAGCCAGCCATTACAGTAAAAACATTATCAATGGCTTGCAAAGGCTTCAGGAATTACTGGCTTTGGCCCGATGTGCCCCATACGAAAGTGAAAAATGGCTTCCAAACCCGCAAAGTCAAGTGCTCAGAGCAAAATAGTAATGATAAATAACACCACCACCTCAAGGTAGATATTGTCACTATTTAGCAGGTAAGGAAACTGAGGTCCAAGATCAAAGAAATACTGCAATATGTAGCAAGGCCAGAACCCAGGATCTGTCTGACTCCAGCCACACACTGTAACCACTAAATCATCCATTCTCAAACTTCAGTGTGTATCAGAATCATGTGGAGAGCCTTTAAACCCATTCTGGGACCTCACCTCCAAAGTAGATTTGGTAGGTCATGAGTGGGCCCTAGAGAACATATATTTCTAACAAGATCCCAGGTGATACTTTTACTGCTAAGAACTTTGAGAAGAGTGGTACGATGATTCTCTAACTTCTATTGCAACTCCTTCTTGTATTTCAGAATATGTTGTCAAGCTGTATGAACATAAATGTTGGTTTTGACTTGCTCTTCACAGCCAAGGCTGATTGGATTATTCATTGATCACCTTTTCTGGAATAAGGACAGGCAAATTGAAAAGAAAAAGTGACTTACCTATTGAGAGCCACTATATATTTTCTAAATATAGACTTTAACATCCTCCTTTGCTCTCTGTTTCTTTTTCTATCTCCCCTCACTTCAACTCTACTAGTCTTACTATCCTGCCACCCTGAGGTTTCATAGATGCCAACAGGCAAAACTGAGAAAGCAGAAGCCCTTTCCAATCTCTGCTTTTAAGCCAGATAGTGCCTGAAATTCAATATCCATTAAGATTACACCTTACTGCTGCTTATTTTAAGGAGACTTAATATGTTCCCTTTTTGCTAAAAAAGAAAAAAACTCTTATATGAATTTTCCTTAAAACAAAATCTCCAGTCTTATCATTCTTAATTCCCCATTAGTCATTTGATTAGGATGAACTGCTCATTAAGTCAGGTAGCTGTGCTGTTGGCTATGCAGGGTGCAGGAGGTAGTGTCACTAACACATACATCATCGGCACTGAGCACTCAAAGTGGTCCAGAGACACTCTCTCACTTCCAAGTCAATAATGAGATAGAGCAAATAGAGTCTAAAAAGGCAGAGAAGGAGCTCACAAGTTAAATTTTCTGCTTTCTATGTTAAGGGAAGCCAAGCAAATCCCTATAGGTGACTTCTGCACTCACAACATTTCTCTTGATAAGGAAGGAAAGATGGGGTCTTCAGAGTTATACTCTTCTGGGTTCAAATTCCAGCTCAGCTGCTTAGAACTGTGTGGTCAGAGGCAAATAACTTTACTTCTTTTCCCTCTGTTCCTGTCAATCTAATAAAAAGAGAAATGTCTGCTTGCTTCCCCCTGGGTTGTTGGCAGAATTAAATGAGATACTGTGTGAAATATCCAGAATACTGCACTGGTACATAGAGACTCCTGATGTTATTTACTCTTTCAGTTAATCATCCTAGTCAACTGTCATGACAGTTGACACACACTGGACAGCATGTCATGAAGACAGTAACCTAGAACACTAACCTGAATTGAATTAAAAGACTGCTGCCTTTTAATTGCACAGACTCAAAATTTATCATTGCCAAACAATATTGGGGTCCGGAAGAGAGATGTTTTAAACTAAGCTCATCATGCACAGAGGCCTTCAAAGGAATCTCTAAAATCCATAAACACTAAGAACTTTGACGTATTAGCTGAAATACTGACTACATATTTAGTGATTTTGAATGAAGCTATTCATGGATGAGGAGGGGCTGAAGAGTAAGTGTAGACAAGGGGAGAGTGTGAGGGGGTAGGGAATAAGATCTGAGAACCAGACTTAGTCCTTATTCAATTTCATCCAGCCCATGTAAGAGCAACATATCTAATTTTGTTAATGTAGTTTTTGGTCTTTACTGTTGTTGTTGCTTTTGTTTCTTCTAATGTGATATTGATGGAGTAAGTGTGAGGATAGTGTTTATATTGGCATGGCAACTGGCAACTAACTTTGAAATTATTTCCTGTAACTTAAAAGCCATAGCCAAGAAACTCACTGCCTGGGCAGAAATGGGTAGTGATACGGTTTGGCTGTGTCCTCACCCAAATCTCATCTTGAATTGTAGCTACCATAATTCCCACGTGTTGTGGGAGGGACCTGGGGAAGGGTAACTGAATCATGGGGGTGGGTCTTTCCCACGTTGTTCTTGTGATAGTGAGTAAGTCTCATTAGATCCGATGGTTTTATAAATGGGAGTTTCCCCACACAAGTTTTCTCTCTTGTCTGCCACCATGTAAGATGTGCCTTTTGCCTTCCACCATGATTGTGAGGCCTCCCCAGCCACATGAAACTGTGAGTGCATTAAACCACTTTTTTTCATAAATTACCCAGTCTCAGGTATGTCTTTATTGGCAGCATGAAAATGGACCAATACAAGTAGTAACGATGGGAAGAAAAAGAAGAATCTACTCATTGCCATGCTAGCAGATCAATCCAGCATAGGAGGAAGACGCACAGGAGAATGCTGAGTCTATGCTTTGGAGACAAGAGATGCAATTTGGAATACTGGCTCCACTACCCACTTCAGGATAATCATTTACTCTCTTTAAATTTCTTTGTATATAATAAATAATTACCTTATATTTTTTAATAAGTGGGATAATATATAAAATGCTTATCATAGTACCTTGCACATAATACATGCTCAATAAGTAATAATAATAAACAGCAGGATAATTAAAGACTAAACAATTTTCTCTAAAGTTAATTATTTCCTGGAAATGTTACCTCACTAAGTTTATCATCAGATGTCTTAATTCAACAAACATTAAATACTCAGATATGTCATGTCATGTGCTGTTCTGGGAAGCAGCATGGTATAGTAAAAATAACTCAGGTTCTGATGAGAAAGCAGCACTGGAATGGAATTCATGGCCCTGCCACTAAGTCAAGTCATGAGAGCCTCAGTTTTCTCATTTATGAAAGAGGAAAGATAAGCCTCACTTCTTAGGGTGGCTGGGAATAGTCAATTAATTAACATGACAAATGTCAAACACAATGCTGGATGGAACAGATTCACAGTAAATCTTAGTTTTCTTTCCTGAACCACCCAGTGTTCATATTTTTCCATCAATCATCTCTGGATTCTGGTTTCTTCAGCTCTTGGCTTTGAATGATTATACTCCTACTGTGATAAGTTGGCCTGTGCTTTTCCTGAAATAGAAGAGTTTCTGGAGTGTGGAAATTTTGGTGGAGTCACTTCAGAGGCATCTTCCTCTGCATTCAGTGGGTGCATTCAATTTGTTAATGCTGTTGACAAGCTACTGAAGAGACTGTCTCAAAGAGGTGAGTTTGCTCTGGTTCAATGATCCAAGGGCTTCTCAGAGTGTGATGCTGGAACAGCAGCATCACAACATCTGGGCATTTGGTAGAAATGCAAATTCTCAGGCCTACCCCAGACCTACTGGATCAGAATCTCTGGGGGTGAGACTGAGAAATTTGTTCTTTTCAAATTCTGCAGGTGGTTCTGAGGCATGTTAAAGTTTGAGAAACACTGGTTTATGCTATACCAATAAATACTCAGTACTTCCCTAATAAGGTTTCAGTATAATGCCCTCCCTCAAGGAGGGAGGATGGCCAGATGAACAAAAAAAGATACTGGGCCATATTGAGAATGCATAAGGAGACTCTGAAGGTAGTTAACCTTACTCTACTGGACAGGACAATGGCCATGAAGCCAGGTGAGAATGAGAGAACCATCCCACAGATTAGCAACATCTTGATGGAAATAACTACACTCAGCTCTGAATTTCCTGCCAGCGGAACCGAGTAGCCCCATTTTTCTAAGAGATGGTTTAATTATTTTTTTCTGTTTCCCCACTTCTTAGCCCTTTACAAATGCAAAAATACCCTTTTATCACCACCGCCCCACTCCACCAGATACTCTCTACAGGGCTAGTTCACCTAACTCCTGAAGAGTTAACAGTCAATTTACAGACTGAACCATGACCACTACAGAACTTTCACCCACCAGGCCACCAGGAGGTTGCCTTGAGATAGCAGCTGATTTCTATGAACTCCCCCTACCAGGAGATTGACTCAAGGTATGAAACTCCATCCCACCTGGGACGCTTTTGGCCTAGTCCTGCCCACGAAGGTGCCAGCAGTCACCAGCTAAACCACCCAATAGATAAGGCACTGGAGGTAACACACAGATCCCACACCCTTGCTCACTTCCTCCCCTGCCTTTTTAAAGTGTCTGATTTCTGTTCCAAAAGCAAAGTGGTATATTTAAAGGCGGGACATCTGTGCTTCTTCCTCTAAGCCAGCTTTGGAAATAAGTCACTTTCTTTTTACCAGATCTCACTCTTGTTAATCAGACTCTGCAAGCGGTGAGCAATTAACCTGCATTTCGGTTACACTAGCACTATCCCCTCCTTTCTCTTCAACTCATCAGCCATTGCCATAGGCATAGAAAGAAGCTCCCTGAAACAGAGAATATAAAACAGATACATTCCCTATTTTATAACAAGAGAAGCCTAAAAACTCTCATTTAATAACCTGCTAAGAATAGCATGAATTCCTACACCACATTCAAACTCGGCCGTGTTGGTGAATGTCACTTAACAAGCACAGTTCTTACAGGGGAGACAGAAGGTTATTTTCAGCTACTTCTCATCTGTCGAATAAAACAACAGCTCCTGCTCCACGGTAACCCATTAACAATGCAGTCTGTGCCACCTCATTTCAACCAGTGTTTTAATAGCACCACAGATAAAAGCACAGCAATTTCCATAGGCAATTACTTCTGCAAATGAATCAAGAAGGTCAGAAACAGGTTGAAAAGGTCTTCAGATAATTTGCTACTTTTACTTATTTTGAGCTCACTGAGTTCTTGATTGCAAAGAGACAACCATTTAGTTACAACGCACATGGCTAAAGGTAGACTGGCTTGCAGGTTTGCAAACCCAGGTCTTGCTTTACTTCCTAATGAGAGCTCCAAGTTTATTTTTCTCCAATATGAGTCATCAAGAGGAATCTAATTAACAAAGCCATTTAAAATAACACATAATTTTAAAAGTCATTTAAACAAGCATGTTAATCTTAACTAGGCCCATTTTCCAATAGTAGTTACATCTACTTTTAAGTTAGAAACTCTCACAAAACTCGACGTTTATTTTTCTTCTAAATCTCAAAACAAAAATAAAAGTGAAAAACTTTTCAGAAGCCACTACTATCACCATGGCGAACTACATTGAAACATCATAATAATTGGACAGACAGTGGCTTTTAAAGAAATACTTCTTTCAATAATAGAAATAAATTAAAATCACCTTGCTGATTTTTGCCAACTCTAACTCAGTACCTCTAGCATTTGTTGATTTTCCATACTGAATAACCATGAGTCTCTTGGTTTATCAAAGGCAGAATTGGAATCCTTTAGTTGCTAAGTGACACTGTAAGTTATAGTGCCTCTTCTCCACATTGCCTCCAAAATAATAATTACCCAAAATAATAGATCCCCCAGTCTTCTACCACACAGGATGCCAAGAAGTAGAGTTGTGAGCCTATCATATTTGACAAAATTATTCATCTTGTATAAGTCAGTGGTCCTAATCCTGACTCTGTTGCTGAGGACAAGTGACAAGTGACTTTCACTCTTTGGGCATAGAAGGCCCAAATATTTCTTTAATCAATGAATAAATGAATAATAATAACAACTGATGCTTATATAGCTCTTATGTATGAGTCATTGTTCTGACTACTTTGCATACATAATTTATCTTAATGGTAGATTCATGATATCCATTTCACTGATAAAGAATCTAGTCAAAAATGTTTAAGTGACTTCCCCAAAGTCACCCAGCCAGTAACCAATGAAAGAAAACACCCAGGCAGGTTGGCTTTGAAACGAGTCAACCATTGCATCAAATGCCTCTCTAAACAATAAACACACATGTCAACTGTGTGCTAGATACTGTCCTAATGCTTACATATACTGACTCATTTAAATCTCTTAGCAGGCCTATGAGATAGGGACTATCATTAGTCTCATTTGCACATGGGACACAGAGAGTTTAAGTAACTTGGCCAAAGTCACATAGTTAGTAAGCATACATAGAGCTAGATTCAAACCTAGGAAGTTTGGATACAAAATCTGTGCCCTGAACCTTTGCACCAATGCTTCTCAGCCTCAGCAGCATTGACATTTGTGGCCAATTACTTGGTGTGGGACACTGTCTTGTGCATTGCAGCATGTTTAGGGACATCCCTGGCCTCTATCTACTAGATGCTAGCAGCACATCCCAGTTGTGAAATGAAGGTGTCTCCAGACATTGATGGCCATGCATTTCTTAGAAGGCAAATTTGTCCTGATTTGAGAACTACTGCTCTATGCTCTGCTGCTTCTCCTTGAGTAAACAAACTTGTCAAATGAGGAAGTCAGACAAGAAGCAGGACTCCTTGGGGCTCAAAGGGGGCCTAAACTCCCTTTGAGCTCTAATATATGATTATGTATTTAGAAAACTTGAAATGGATGATATTATACAGGGTTTATTCATGATGATAAAAACTTGGCTTTTCTCATCTTCTTGGTGCTAGAAAGACAATTTCCAGCCTAATAGTGATATCCATAACTGACTTTAAAGATGTCTTATAAGCCTACATACTTCTCATTCACAAAGATTTTAATCAGGTAGGAAATAATTCTCTTGCCATTACCCACATCATGAATCTCTGCTGTTTCCCTTCTACCAAATCTACTGCATCATAGTAATCAGAGCTTTGCAGTCACACTGACTATCCTGACTCTGCTACTTACTTGCTGTGTGTGACTTGGAGCAAAACACTTAGTGTGAGTTCAGTTTTCCTCATCTGTAAAAAGGAGATAATACCATCTGCCTTTTAGTAAGATTTTGGTGAGGATTAAATTTGATGATATATATAAAGTGCCCCATGTAGTATGTGTTCAACACATGTCAGTTTTTTTGCTATGTTATTACTATTCTAGATATAGCTCAAAACATAATTCTTCCAAAAGCTTCCCAGAACCAACACGTAAGACTTCCCCACTCTATCCCTAAATGTAGCTCATATGTGGTAACCAACAACACCCAGACGGGCCCTACCTACCTGGAACGACAATGACTATTGTTATCAACTAGGGGAATATTAGAATCACCAGAAAAGCTTTCTAAAAATTATGTTTTCTCAGGTTTACCTATAGCCAGCAGTGTGGTGAGAAGTGGGTGAGCAAGTAGATTTTTTTAAACTTCTCATAACTCTTACAGGCACCATTACCTCATCCATGTCTGTGAGCCTCTAATTTAGTTTGCAAGTAAACACTGGATGCCTTATTTTTTAAAAGTCTCGTTAAGTTAAAGTATTTTAATATGTTTAAGGAAAAGAGTGTAATGTCTTTATAAAACAGATTATAAAACAATAGGCTTAGCCAAAGATGTGCTTAATGCTAACTGGGTACTAATGATTTAAAAAAAAATAGGAGGAAGAGTTAATTGAAGAAATTAGTAACTAAGTTGATACAGCAACTTTTTCCTAGCTGAGAGGAAGTAATCATAGGCTAGAGACAGATTTTGCGGAGTCTAGGAAAATATGACAGTCTTTATTTTTCCCTTTTTCTTACTAGAAAGAGGAAGGATAAAGGAAAAATGTGTAGAGAAAAAGGTGATTTTAAGCCTTGAACTCAGAAAGGTCATTATTCTTCAGGAAGACAGATGGCTTAGGAAGACTGGCCAACTGTCAGGAGGAGGGAAGCGAGCCTTCACATGGGCTCTGAACAGCCAAGATTTGAGTGTCTGCCGTGACACCTCAGACCAGCTTCCTGCCCTGAATTACTGCGGCTCCAAGGCAATCATGGCTATCCTGAGAGTAGAGAGAAACCTGAAAATTAAGCTAAGCAGTGACTAGTAGTTAGAAAAAAAGTTTAGGAAAAAAAAAACAGCATTCAATTTGTATTTAGCTGTTTGATGGGGTATTTATACACTATGATAAACTTGTCAAAAAAAAATAACCATTAGAAATCATTGGCTTCTACTCTTCTGTTAATAGTGTTGCTGTTGATGAAATTCTCTGGGTTTTCCATTCACCACAGCACCACCACAGAACAGTTGACTTGGTGTAGCTACCAAGACTGTAATAGTGCTTAGGAAAAAATAATCATCCTAGTCTAGTTCACAAAAAGGGATTTTGGCTTCTGAATCGTTCTTCTGGATTGCTTGCTCTGGACGAAGCCAGTGGTCACGCCATGAAGACACTCAACCAGCCCCAAGGAGATGCACATCATGTGAGGGAGCCATCTTGGAAGTGGCTCCTCCAGCCAAATCATGCCTTCAGATAACAGAAGCAATAGCCAATATCTGACTGCAACCGGGCTGCTCCCAAATTCTTCATCCATGGAAGCCAGAAAGATAAATTATTGTTGTTGTTTAAGCCTCTACATTTTGGGGTAGTTTTCACAGAGCAATAGATAACTCATACAGAAATGTTATGTCTGTTTCAACTTAAACATCAGCATTTTATTAACTTGAGAACTAGTTTGAGAAAACATTTTATAATTACCTTAAGGAGCATGTAGTAGACAGAAAACAATAGCTACCCAAAGATGTCCACATCCTTTTAATAATCCTAATTCCTAGAACCTATGACTATGTTACCTTACAGGGTAGAAGGAACTTTGTGGCCAGGTGCGGTGGGTCATGCCTGTAATCCCAGCACTTTGGGAGGCTGAGGCGGGTGGATCATGAGGTCAGGAGTTCAAGACCAGCCTGGCCAACATGGTGAAACCCTGTCTCTACTAAAAATACAAAAATTAGCCAGGCATTGTGGCACACACCTGTAGTCTCAGCTACTCGGGAGCATGAAGCAGGAGAATTGCTTGAACCCAGGAGGCAGAGGTTGCAGTGAGCCGAGATCATGTCACTACACTCCAGCCTGGATGACAGAGAGAGACTCTGTCTCAAAAAACAAAACAAAACAAAACAAAACAGAAAGGAACTTTGCGGATTGATTAAGGATCTTGGGATGAGAAGATTACTGTGGATTATCCAGATGGATCAAAAGTAATCACAAAGGTCTTTACAATGGGGAGGGGAAAAAGGTCAAAGGCAGAAGTAGGAGATATGATGACTGAAGCAAGAGGCTGGAATGATGTGAGGACGGTGACACAAGACAAGGAATATAGGTGGCCTCTAGATGCTGAGAAAGACCAGGGGACAGATTCTTCCCCTGAAGCCTCCAGTAGGAGCACAGCCCTGCTGACACTTTGATTTTAGACTTTTGACCTCCAGAACTATAAGGGAATAAATTTGTGTTGTTTTAAGCCACCAAGTTCATGTTAATCTATTATAGCGCAATAAGAAACCAATGCAGAGCACTTAAATCATACCATCTTAAGTTTTTCAAATCATACTAATGGGTAATGAAAAATGATCTGGGAGCTGTGAAATTTCAGGTGAATCACTAGAGTGCTTTGAACCTCACCTTGTTTTACCTATAAACTGATGTTTGATTACAATCATCTTGGTGGCCTACCAAAGGCCCCACCTTACGATACCATCACACTGGGGATTAGGGCTTTGACATATGAACTGGGGGAGGGAGATACATAATGGAACTGATATCACCATTCAGTCCATAGCAAATAGTAATAATAAAAATTAGACCAACTTTCAGTTGGTATATTAATATTTTTAAATTCTCTGTAGAGAATCCACTCATGTAGACCATTCCCACCCCATCCCTCACTTGGGATGCCCCTGATCCTCCCTGGTTAGAACAACAGGTCAGCATATGGTGTCAGAATAATAAAGTTTTTTCATTTCTAGACCTCACCATGTATCACCTATAAACTGCAGGTTGGCCACGATCATCTTGGTGGTCCATGCGGCAACATCTGTAGTGGGTGAGCACATATTTGCCACACAGGAGAGCCAGGAGGAGTGAAACTTAGGGGGAAACTGGAAGGAATGTGGAGAAGTGGGGTGGATTTCACAACTGGCTATTTAATCAGCAGCAGTACACTCCAGCTAAAAAATTGCAGATCATATGCCCTCTTTGGAAATTGAAGCTGTACGACTATTTAATTTGAAATGGAGTAGGCTTTTGGACAACCACTTGGTCCAACAGATTAACTCCAGCTATTTATTTATTTATTTATTTAAAGAGATGGGGTCTTACTCTGTCACCCAGGCTGGAGTGTAGTGGCATGATCATAGCTCATTGCAGCCTCGAACTCCGTGGCTCACAGCCTCCTGAGTTGCTGGGGCTACAAGTATGAGCCACTGTGCCCAGCTCTATCTCTTCATTTATTTCACAAACATATGCAAGCCTCTCCCTTGGGTGGGGAATGGCACTAGCTCTCAGATGCAATGTCCAATAGGACCTCATCCCAGATGAATAGACAAAGAGATGTGGTATGGTCAGGGTGCTGTGAAGGGGTGCCCAGTCTAGACTGGGGTGATGGGGATGGGCAGGGCATGCATTGGGCCCAGAGAAAAATTTTGAAAGGTCAATGGGAATTAGAAGTATGGCAGGGAAGTGGAGAAGGCAGACTCTCAAGCAAAAGCAACTGATTCAGAGCCCTGGGACATGGGATATGGATGGAGAGTAGTGAGAGATGAGGATGGAGAGGCAGGCAGGGGCCAGGTGGGAAGCCTTATACCAGGCTAAGACACTTAGATTTGCCCATGAAACCATTTTCAGAGCTTCATTAAATATAATGAGAGTACAGGGACTGGCTTTTGCTAAAGAATTTATACCGACTCAATTATTTCCACCATTTAACTCTTATTGCCTGGGTTAAATCCTGGCAGAGTAATGAAATCACTGTGGATAGTCAGCCAATTGGTCAGTCAAAGAACACACAGATTGAATGCCCAACTCCCTCACTTACCAACTCTCCTTCAACATTTTTTATCAGTCCTGTCACTCAGGCTAAACATTGTGACACCATTTCTGCCTATCCCTTTCCTCACTCTTCTCAGTTCAATTAACTTAAAACTTCTTCTGATGTCTCTGGATTCCATTTTTCTCTATTCCATTCCTGCTGCTCCTTTTGAATTCAGAATCATTCTCTCTCAATGATCCACAGTTCAATAGCTTCCCAAGCCCTTGCCCTCTCTTCAGTTCCTCCCAAACCACCTTTAATCCTGCTTCTATTTCCGTAGCCATCTTCCCAAAACACTGTTTTGGTCATTTCTAGCTCCAAACTTCAGAAGTTCCCTCACTAAACTTAGCATGAAGTCTATCCTCCTAAGCATGGTGCCCAAACATATAGTTCCAACCTGCATTTGCAAACTTGTCTGCAACTACTTGCTTTCACACAAGCTATGCTTCAGATAACCCTGAGGTCTCCCCTTTCCTGCATTCAGAATTGGCTTCATGGGCATGTGACCTGGGCAGTCACATGGGCCCCTACCCTTAGAAGGTCCTATGCTTGGTTGAATGCTCCACTGTTGCTGTCTTAAAATTCCTAACAATTTTCAAGCAAGAGGACCCACATTTTTATTTTGCACTGGGTTTCACAAAATTATGCTGCTGATTCTGCATGCTTTTCACACCCCATCTGTACCCAAAGTTCATATGTTGTTCCCTCCACATAAAAACTCTCATCTGCCCATTTCTCTGTGCTAGAACCTGAGCCCTCTTTCAAGACCCAGCTCAAATGCCATCAAGCCCTTGTCAGTCTCTCCAAGGTTCTCCTTTGGGCTCCCAAAGTACTTTGCTTTCACTTCTGTCTCAACACGTCACACACTACCTGAAATGTAGTTATGTGCAAACATGCCTTATTCCCCCTACCAGAAGGGAAAACAAGCCACTCTAGGATCGGGGTGGGAGGGTAGCTTTTCACTTCTGCTGTTCCTCAATGCCTGACACAGAGTAAACTCTCAATACATTATTGATGAACTGAATTTTACTCCCTGTATTACACAATGATTTCTTGGCCACCGGTGATTCCTCTCTGTGTGAGCTGCTCCTGGATCAGCTCCAGTCCTGCTGACTATGTCCATGGTAACTTTGGGCCACCTCAGAAACTATGCTAACGTAAAAATGGGTACCAGGCAGCCAATTACTTCAGGAGAGTGAAATGGCTTTGTAAGTGGTCATACATGTGAAGAGTTATCCAAGTGAAAAAAAATCAACCCAAATTTGAAAGTCAATAAGTCAGTGAAATGTTCCACAAAAGAGAACTGATTCCCAGTTGTGCAGAAAATTGCTCTCAAAGTAAGTGGTACACTGTAAGAAGGCCCAAGAGCCTTCCCGAGGTTGAAGACTCACAGAAGTAGCCAGTGGAACTCAGCTGTAACTGTCTTTCCCTGAGGCCCATATTGCACTTAGGAAAGTCCCAAGTACAATGTGCTCTCTCCCTGTGTTTTTCTTACAGCACATGTTAATCCATTTGGACTTCTTTCTTGCTTAAAACCCTCCAAATTCTCTCTTACTAGAGAACAGAGTCCAAATGTCTTAATACAAAATAGCAAATATATATTGAGTGCCTTCTTTATGCCAAGCCCTATGCCAAGTATTTTAAGAGAGATTATGTCATTAAATCCTCACAACAATCCTATATAGAAGGTGCTATTATTATCATCTCTATTTTAAATATTTGGAAACTGAAATAGAGAGAGGTCAAGTAAATTCCCCCAAATCACACAGCAACCAAGTGGTAGAGCCAAGATTTGAACCCAGGCAGTCTGAGGCCTGAGCGCTTTATTACTGTACTGGCCCTTGCCTACCTAGACTGCCTCATTTTTCACACCTCTCCCCTGTCTCCTGCCATTCACTGAAGCCCATCTGAACTGTGCACCATGCTCCAAATGTGCCCATTTTTCTTGCTCAGGCTTTTTTACTTTTTGTTGTTGTTGTTGTTGTTGTTGTAGAGACAAGGTCTCACTATATTGCCCAGTCTGGTCTTGAACTCCTGGCCTCAAGCAATCCTCCCACCTTGGCCTCCCAAAGTGTTGAGACTATACGCATGAGCCACCATACCCCGACCTCTTGCTCAGGTTTCTAAACCTTTGTTCCCAGGATGTCCATTATCCTAGTAAATGTGACCCCCTTAAATCTGGGTTCCAAATTTATTGGTCTTAGGACTCCTTTCCACTTTTAAGAGATTGAGACCCTCAGGTTTAATTTCTAATGTTATAAATATCAATAGATATAATCTTATGTAGATTATATATAGATGTAGACATCTGTGTAGATATAATCTACATAAGATTATGTCTACAGATATATATCTATTGATATTTGTAATACTAGAAATTAAACCTGAGAAATTTTTAGAATATGTGTTTATTCACTTAAAAATCCCCTCACTGCATGTTAACATAGAGAACATAGTTTATGGAAATAATGATACTGTCCAAAATAGAAAATAATTTGTAAAAGAAATGTTGTTGCTTTACATTGCCAAATCTTTTTAATGTCTGACTTAATAGATGACAACTAGATTCTTATACCTGCTTCTACACTCAATCTAATGTGACATGTTGTTTGGGTTGAAGTATATGAAGAAAATCCAGCCTTACACAGACATGTAGTTGGAAAAGGGAGGAGCATTTTAATGGCCTTTTCACGTAACTAGGGATAGTCTTCTTTGGTACTATCCTAGAATTTAACAAGTGATAATACCTTACAGTTTAGTTGTAGTGTGAAATCTGAAACCGTATCAATGAACTTTTCATACTCTTATTTCATACTCATTGGTCTTAGATTTTGAATGGCTCTTTTACCCAGCATTATGTTGTAATATCATGCGTTGGTCATTTGGAAAATATAGATTTGTTGACTTTTACAGATCTTTTGAAGAGTCAATACATTTTATTAAGCATTTTAAAAATCACATTTGTTAAAATCACCAATCTTATAAAAAGTCTTTTTATTGGAAACTATTGAACTCACAGTGGCAGATAACAGTTTTTCATCACTCTAATTTTTGCTTGAAAGCCTTAATTTTATCATTGGCAACAAATACTTTCCATTGTTTTCCTTGAAGTGATGGGTTCACCTCATTCATTTTCAAGAAAATGTTCTGCCAAATACCCAAATCTGAATAACCATAGTTTGAGAGCCATTCTTTCGAGTAAAAATGGTGTTCCATGAAGACAACAGCTACGTCAGCTTGGAATACAATTGCACAAATGCTTTTCCTTAAAACAACCTTGTATTTCAATATGCGGAAGTGCTGGTCTATAGTTCTCATTTTGTCCCACAGAATATTAAGCTATATTCAGGGATTGGGATTCATAAATTAATAATTTATATTATGTTATTAAGTGAAACTGGCTTTAAAAAATATATGAGTACATGGCAGTGAAGAATACAGTGACTACTAATACAGTTTGAAACTGCCTTAATTCACGCTCAGGTGTCCACCATTTCACACACCTTTGCTTTTGTACTATCAGTGTAAATATCAATGCAGTGAAACAGGCAAATATCCTAGTATTATAAAAATAGTTTTGACCTCATGAAGTCTCTGAAAAGGCCTGAGACCACCATAGATCCACAAATCACACTTTGAGAACAGTTGCCCTGCATTCCTCTTTAAAGACAATTCAAATGTCACTTTCTCTTCTTCTGTGCCACCAATGTACCTTGTGTAAATTTCTGGTATTAGTAAATACAATATTTTATTACAGACAATTGATTATATTCTCTTTCTTACAGCTATCAGTAACTTCAGGGCAGAAACTCACATGGTGTTCATGCAAAGTGTGCATATAGGCATTTATTATGAGGAACTGGTATTTCACTTGTATCATTGTTTAATTATGATTTTGGAAAACAAAAGTACAAGTATAGTAGGAGTATTCTGTGTCAATCACTTGGGTGTACAATTCAAATAAATGTGCACGGTGTTTGTATTCTTTACTTTTTTCTGTTTGTTCTAAATCTGTTTACTGAAATATAAATTTATGTCTGCTGGATCTAATAAAAAAGGGAGTTCTATTTTATTCTTTTTAAATTTAATTTTTCTAATTTTAATTTGTTACATTTTCACAAAAGTATTAGTGTGAGATGGATTGAATTTTTTTTCAAAATTAAAAACTAGTTCTTCCCCAAAGATAGCCTGAGAAGTACTGAACTAGAGGACTAAGAAAAGGCCATATGCTACTATTGTCATTTTTTTATTTAAGGACGATTCTCCAGACCCATCATCAGTAGGCGAGCTCTGAGCTTCTTTCTACTTGCAACAATGGGTTTATGAGGAGCTATCTACACCCGTTCTCCTGGTTCTCTCCCATACCCATACCCATGACTTTACAAGGTGATTCCCTATGGAATTAGTAATGCTGCCCAAAAAGAATAAGGTGAAAATAAGAAATATGGAACCTCAAATCAACTCAATGCATTTCAGATGATAAAACCAACTGTGTGAAGACTCAATAAAAAAGACCAAACAATGTAGGAAGCATGACATCTTACCCTTCATGTAAAGGAGAACTTTACAATTATTTTTACTTTTCCTTTCCTTCTTTTGAAAGAGAGCACAGCCATCAGAAAAAAGCTAGCAACCCCCAGTTCAGCCTTCAGGATTTCATTTGAGAACATCTAAGAAGTATTTTTCTTCTCTCCATGAAATTATCTGCTAAAGCAGTTCTGCAATTATTCTGAATACATAGAAACTAAAATGACTTACACTCTGAAAGTTACATTTCCAACTAACTATGTGTGAAAAGCAGCTTTGGAAAATGTGTCTTTGTGTGCAGAACCCAGTGAGCAATTACCTATCCCCTCCTATCCAGGCTGTGCAAGCACAGAGCCTGGGCAGCACCTGTACCAATGCTGCCAGTGCCTGCGGAGTTGGCACATAGACACCTGGAGTCTGATGGGAAACACATTCACCGTCAAAGCCCTAGTTTCTTAAACCTGGACTGAATATAAATTTACCTTTTACAATTTCATAACTATAATTCCAACCTCTTAGAAATATCAGCTTGTGGCCAAGCGCAGTGGCTCATGCCTGTAATCCCAGTATTTTGGGAGGCCGAGGTGGGTGAATCACCAGGTCAGGAGTTCGAGAACATCCTGACCGACACAGTGAAACCCCATCTCTATTAAAAACACAAAAATTAGCCAGGCGTGGTGGCGGGCGCCTGTAATCCCAGCTACTCAGGAGGCTGAGGCAGGAGAATTGCTTGAACCTGGGAGACGGAGGTTGCAGTGAGCCGAGATTGCGCCATTGCACTCTAGCCTGGGCAACAGGGCGAGACTCCATCTCAAAAAACAGAAAAAGAAAAAGAAAAAAAAGAAATATCAGCTTGTAAAATCCCTTTATGACTATGTATTCTCTCCTTCTAATTTTATCACACAGCAAACATTACCATGTACTACTACTTTTCAAGAACCTAGGCTGAGAATTGGTAAGATCAAAGATGACTAAGACAATTTCTATGCTAAATGAGCTTTTACTATATGCTGAATAATTATTTTAATACTTTATATTCATTGATTACACTTTACATTCAAACAACACAACTGCCTTCATGCCACTGAAATAGGCAGAGGAAGGATCATTCCCATTTGCTTGAGGAGGAACTGAAGACTAGGACATATTACATCATCTCCTTATGTTAATACCACAAGGGGGCCAATCCAGAACATAATGGTAGTTAGGAGCATAGCTTTGGGGTCAGAGGGTTCTGATTCACAAACCAGCTCCAATAGTCATTGCCTTGGCTTCTTATTTTAGGCAAAATTGCCCTTCTGTGCCTCAGTTCTCTCTTGTTTTCTGTTTGTTTGTTTTTTGGAGACAAAGTCACTCTCACCCAGGCTAGAGTGCACTGGCGTGATCTCGGCCGATGGCAACCTTCACCTCCCAGTAAGGTTGGTGGAGTGATTCTCATGTCTCAGCCTCCTGAGTAGCTGTGATTACAGGTGTGCACCACCTGGCTAATTTTTGTATTTTTATTAGAGACGCGGTTTCACCACGTTGGCCAGGCTGGTCTCGAACTCCTGACCTCAGGTGATCCACTCTTCTCAGCCTCCCAAAGTGCTAGTATTACAGGCATGAGCCACCGCGCCCGGCCTCAGTTTTCTTATATATAAAATGGAGATAAGTAACACCTGTCTCAATGGGTTATTGGAAGATTAATTGAGAAAATGTTCATGATGATGGGAGGAACTCAATAAATGATAGTAGCTACATTACTTTATCAAGGGTCCTTTTACTAAGCTCCCACTAACAAGTACCACAATATTTAAAAAATAACAGACATAGGAACTCACAATGTAATAAAAGGATAAATAAGCAAAGAATGTAACATAATAAAACAAAAATGACAAATTGGGCATTAATAAGGACTGACTCCTGAACGTTCCCATAGTAACATCTAGACCTCAGAACACTTATTAGACACGCTATCATTGTCAGGGTCTCTAACCATCCGCCCATTCCACCCCATCCCCACCCCAGCAGATTACAAGCTCCAGGTAATTTTTCCTCTTTTGCTAAATCCTTATTTACTGTACAAGCCCTGACAGACCACACAGCCCAGGAATGAGTGAGCCAAGGACAAAAAGCCATAATTCTTGCTCTTGGTACCTGCCATGTAGTAGGCACTCAACAAAGTTGAGTTAAAGTAAGTTGTTGATGACTAGGTTGTCCTTTCTAAAAATGTGTTTTGGGGTGCTACTCCTGTATGTAAAAGATCCCTGGGGCTCCACTCTTAGGTAGAGTCCACATCTTTTAGGACGGCAGCAGCTAATGCTCTGAGCCATCCCCAGCTAAACATCACTGTTCAAAAGCAGGTCTTTTCAGAAATAATTTGCAATGACTTCCTGAATAACAATGAACAAAAATCATTATTACTGAAGTATAGCATAAGACCGCTTCCAGGCTAACAGATTAGAAGATTCTCCCACAAGTTGAGAAGGCAGGAAAGGAAGGCCATCATGGAGGTGCATAGCTTATGTTTTCAAGTATGTTGTGTAGAGTATTCAGTGTTATTCAGGATCTGGCCTCTGCATCTCTCCTGAGGGCAGTGGGACTGACACACGGGGCACTCCAAGTGATCTGATTCAACAAGAACTCTGGTCTAAGAAGGAAACTGGAGTTCTGACTCAGCAAAACAAAATGCCTATCCCTTTTGCTGACTAGCTTATCCTTCTAAGAAGGCATTCAATAGATATATTTGTTAACCAACTAAACATCCCTGGGCTCTTTCCCTCCCTGTGTACAGTGCTTTCCCTATGGTAAGTTCTAGTACCAACAATGTCTTGTTTATTACATTCCCAGTGCTATTTTTAGGGTCCTTTACAGATTGGTACTCTGTATTGCGGCCAGGCTGGCTGCCTTTTCATGTGCCCCCCTACAGAGTCTATTATCAACAGAGCAGCCAGTGACTCCTTAAAACCTAAGTCAAATCATGTCCCCTCGACTCCCCATGTCACTCAGAATGAAAGCCAAAGTCATGATCCAGAATTCCCTCTGACCTGTCCCCTGCTATCGCTCTAAGACCATCCTTCCACCCTGGCATCCTTGCTGTTACCTAAAGACATCATCCTGCTTTTAGGGCCTTTGCACTGGCTGCTACCTGTACAGGAAGACTCTTCCCCCAAATAACTGTATTGCTAACTACATCTCTTTTAAGTCTTGGCCCAACTGAATTTTTTTAAAAGGCTTCTCAAAGAGGTGTAACATTATATTTCACTTTCAACGCCCCCTCTGGCACTTGCAATTTCCTTTGCCAAGCTCTATGATCCCCAACTCCCCATAGCATTTATTACCTTCTAACGAACCATAAAATTGTTCAGTTTATTAATCAGTCACATAGCCCTTAGAATGTGGGAAGAATTGTTCTAAGCGCTTTAGAAATAACTAATACAACTTTTATTATGTGTCTTATCTTCTGATTCCCTCCACTTGAGTATATGTTCCACAAGGGAAAGTATCTTTGTTATATTCACTAATGTAAATCTGGTGCTTAGACTACTGCCTAGCACCTCGAGAGTGCTTAATAAATATTTATTAATAAATAAATGATTCCCCTACTAATTCCTTTCACAGAACTATCCTTAAGTTTCCCTTAACCATCTCAAGCTTTGTTGTCTCTCTGTCTTTGCATGGGCTACTCCCTCTCCCTGAAATGCCTTCCCCATCATCTGCCTACAAACTCCTACTCATCCGTTAACTTCGTTCAAGCATCACCTCCCATGAGAAGCTTCCCTTCACCATATGCAGGCATAGTCAAGAGCTCCTTCCTCAGTGAAGCCACATCAAACCAAGGATGCCTTCCTAAAGAAGCCCAGCTCTGGCAAATAAAAGCGTCTGTGTTTGCCTTGCAGGCCATTTCCCCTGAGGGTCAGGGTAGAGCTGACACCTGACCAGCAAGCACAGGGTGGGGGTTGGAAGACCTCAATAAGACACTTCCCTGGAGCATAATTTGCTCCATCAATCACACAGAATAAACCAGATTCTGTGTCAAATAAGGAGAAAGGAGAGGAAGAAGAAAAGAAACCAGCTGCTCCATCCAAAGGAGCAATTAAAAGATATTTGAAAATAAACAGCAAAGGCAAAAGAAAAATTTTAAGTAGACAATGACTTCCTATGGAGGGTATGAAAAATGATGAGGTCAATCCAACAAAACTGAGTCATTCGGACAATAATCTATCTCCAGTGACTCCAAAGAACTACAAATTTTTCTCTGTCTTCACCTCTTGGAGGGACACAATCCTAACGCATTTAATTTATGTCATTTTTCTCCTCTGGTACTCCCAGGAGGTTTGAGAGTGCCATTTAAAAACTCTAAAAGACCAATAAAACTGCCCCAGCTTGGCCAGAGTTGAGGTTCTTATACAGGGCAACACCATTATGCTTCAATTAAGGAATGTATTTAGGTAACCAGCACTGGTTTTAGATTTCCAGAGATAATTATTTGAGTTTTCAGGCACACTGTCATTAAAAACTGCTACAGAGCTTTAAAAATACCTACTGATTATGGTCCTTCAATTCCAAGTCTGACCAAGCATTTGAGAAAGCGTGATTTTGTCATAAAGACACCTGCAAACACAGACTTCTCCAAACATATAGGCCAATTACTTGCTTTGTGGCTTATCCAAGGAAAATACTGTTGCCAACTTCTAACTGATGCTTTATTCTGTTTAAGTTCAAGTTATCTTGGCTTACTCAAAGCCTAAATAGGGGTTAAAATACAAAGCCTTTTAATTATCCTCATCAATCATCCATCCAAGTTTATATTCAGAAAATATATTCCCATTTTTAGGTTTCCAGAAATAAATTCTTTTACTAGGCATAATTTCATTGAAAGCTTTTAATGAGTTTTGTAAATTACCATCCTTCCCAAGGAGGGTTCAAATCAGATTAAGATAGACTGAGAAAGGGAGCTGAGATTAGCCTCTGCCAGGTCACCAGCTACTTCCTATCACCAAACAATGGAGGAAGTTGCAAATAGCTATGAATAGATGCCTCAGTAGGCCATCTGGGCCATGGCATAGCACTTGACATGGGGCAAGCTCATGAGGTCTAATAGCTGCAGAAATCATCTCCTCATACTTCCTCCTACAGCATTCCTAATAGGGTAACCAAGAGTAAATATTTCCCCTCTTAGACAGCCTTCTAACTCTGCTTCCTCTGTTACTGACCAGCTCAGGTGTTGGAAACATTTCCCCTCTAGGTCTTCTCCACTGAACATAACTGCACCTTCTGGAGATACACAGGATGAGTCTGTTTTTTCTCTTCATGAAATTCCTCAAGTACTTAGAGTAATGCTGCTTAATAGAACTTTCTGTGATGATTGAAATGTACTGTATCTATGTGCTGTCCAGTATGGTAGCCACTAGCAACACATGGGTCTTGAGTCCTTGAAATGTGCTGGTACAACTGAGGAACAGTTTTTTTTATTTTATTTAACTTTAATTAATTTCAATTTAAATAGTTACGTGTGGTTAGTGGCTATTATATTGAATGGTTCAGATTTAGGGACATTTCTCATGACCTGTTTGCCAAAAATCTTCCCTTTTTCAGATAAACAGCCCTTGCTTTTAAATAGTTTCTCAAAAAAAAAGAAAGTCTTCTAGAATCTTCTCCATGCAATCAGTTCCTCTCTGAATATGTCCCAATTTGCCAAATTCCTATAATGTACTAAAACAGAGAACTCCTGGTAAGGTCTGACCTAAAAGGCTATACTCTCTTATCTGAGCCTGCTTAGATGTTTGAGAGTCCTCTCCTTAGACCTAACCTAGCCAGTAAGTGGCATATACTGGGCACTCAAGGAATATTTGCAGCTTACGTTAATATTGCAGATATTCTGGTATAACTTGATAAGCCTATTTTCCCAATTCTCCAGAGTCTTTTCAGATCTACTTTTTAAAACTGCTCTGTTCTGATTTGTTTTGTTGGCTTTGAGGATTTATGCCTCTCCAGAATATCAGTTATTCCTACATTAAAGCTGTATATAAATTCATTTTTAAAACTAAACACAAATATTTTAAAAGATAACCAGGATTATTTGGTCTCCATCAGGGAACAGATAACAAAAGGTAACTTCAAAAAAAAGTCAATGTTCTCTGCAGGAGAATAAAACTTCTAGGTAAACACCTTCTTTCAGAGATCACAAATGACATCAATCAAAGTCAGAGAAAGTTAAATTCTTTATACTTGACAGAGCAGGACCCGTTTTTTTCACTCACTAGAAGTGTACTAGAAGCCACTTCAGAGAGGACCGCAGATAGTCTATGCACTGAAATGTATTACATATTATACAATTAATCATATATCAGCAAATTACAATGGCTGTACTCATCTAGAAAAGTCATTAAACAGGTGTTGCATTTCTCAAATACATATATATATATATATATATATAAATTGAATTTGAGGAAGTTAAATAACGTTAGAGATGCTTTATCACTATTGCTGATTGTTCTTCAAAGAGCCAGCAGATCCCTAAACATTTAGCTTTAAGTTTTTCTTCTCCTCACACCAGATCATTAATAATCTGTAAACAGTACCTGGGAAAACTAAGAGAAGGCTATTTTCAGGAATTTGAGTAAATGCACTTACCTGTAAAGAGTTTTGCAAAGTGAATAATCACCACTAACAGATCTGAGAATTACTAAATATGATATATTTATAAATCAGGTTTCTTAAAGTAGGGCACACAACCTGAGAATTATTCTAATGCTAAGAATTCATTACAAAGCCACTGCTATAGACTAAAAGTCTGTGTCCCTTGAAAATTCATACAGCATGGTACTGGTATCAAAACAGAGATATAGATCAATGGAACAGAACAGAGCCCTTAGAAATAATGCTGCATACCTACAACTGTCTGATCTTTGACAAACCTGAGAAAAACAAGCAATGGGGAAAGGATTCCCTATTTAATAAATGGTGCTGGGAAAACTGGCTAGCCATATGTAGAAAGCTGAAACTGGATCCCTTCCTTACACCTTATACAAAAATCAATTCAAGATGGATTAAAGACTTAAACATTAGACCTAAAACCATAAAAACCCTAGAAGAAAACCTAGGCATTACCATTCAGGACATAGGCATGGGCAAGGACTTCATGTCTAAAACACCAAAAGCAATGGCAACAAAAGCCAAAATTGACAAATGGGATCTAATTAAACTCAAGAGCTTCTGCACAGCAAAAGAAACTACCATCAGAGTGAACAGGCAACCTACAGAATGGGAGAAAATTTTCACAACCTACGCATCTGACAAAGGGCTAATATCCAGAATCTACAATGAACTCACACAAATTTACAAGAAAAAAACAAACAACCCCATCAAAAAGTGGGCGAAGGACATGAACAGACACTTCTCAAAAGAAGACATTTATGCAGCCAAAAACCACATGAAAAAATGCTCACCATCACTGGCCATCAGAGAAATGCAAATCAAAACCACAATGAGATAGCATCTCACACCAGTTAGAATGGCAATCATTAAAAAGTCAGGAAACAACAGCTGCTGGACAGGATGTGGAGAAATAGGAACAATTTTACACTGTTGGTGGGACTGTAAACTAGTTCAACCATTGTGGAAGTCAGTGTGGCGATTCCTCAGGGATCTGGAACTAGAAATACCATTTGACCCAGCCATCCCATTACTGGGTATATACCCAAAGGACTATAAATCATGCTGCTATAAAGACACATGCACACGTATGTTTATTGCGGCACTATTCACAATAGCAAAGACTTGGAACCAATCCAAATGTCCAACAATGATAGACTGGATTAAGAAAATGTGGCACATATACACCATGGAATACTATGCAGCCATAAAAAAGGATGAGTTCATGTCCTTTGTAGGGACATGGATGAAATTGGAAATCATCATTCTCAGTAAACTATCATAAGAACAAAAAACCGAACACTGCATATTCTCACTCATAGGTGGGAATTGAACAACGAGAACACATGGACACAGGTAGGGGAACATCACACTCTGGGGACTGTTGTGGGGTGGGGGGAGGGGGGACGGATAGCATTGGGAGATATACCTAATGCTAGATGACGAGTTAGTGGGTGCAGCGCACCAGCATGTCACATGTATACATATGTAACTAACCTGCACATTGTGCACATGTATCCTAAAACTTAAAGTATAATTAAAAAAAAAAAAAAAGAACTCCTAATCCCCACTGTGATGGTATTAAGAGGTAGGGCCTTTGGTAAGTGATTAGGCCATGAGTGCAGAGCCCTTACAAATGGAAGTAGTATGTGAGGACACAGAAAAAAGATGGTGTCTATGAGCCAGGAAGTAGGCCTTCACCAAATGCAGATTCTGATGGTGCCTAGATCTTGTACTCCCCAGCTTCCAGAGCTGTGAGAAATAAATTTCTATTGTTTGCTATAGTAAACTATAGCTAAGACAGCTACCTTGTATGGCTGACAGAGACACCCTCCCTGCCCCCACTTTGTTGAGCTTCTGTATGCGAGTCATAAAGCCTTCTGAAGATAGGAGAGAACTGGACTGATGATCTTCAGTTGAGTGCCTAAAAACTCATAGAATGCCTTTTGTTCCTTCTAATAAGTAATTCTTTCCCAAACTTAATGTATGCAAATCCTTTCTGTGTATGTTCAATAAAAATAAATGGCTACATGCTCACATGTAGGCGCAAACAAGGTAAGGTCTCTTTGATCTCACTAAGCCTCTTAGTCATTTTGGAAAATCTTTAGCCACAGAGTTCAGTCTCTTATTTTGTGAGACCAAGTATTAATTTTAACACAAAAAGTATAAAGGCCATTAAATATATTCATGTGTGCCAGAACTCCATGAGTTCTAATTAAATTTTAACCAGAACACTAACCTATATGGATTCAAGGGAGACATTACCTTCTTAACACTTATCCTTTCAAGGAAATATTTTATCTAAATTATGATTATTTCTGATTTAGAATCTTTGCGAGCCTCTACCACTAGGTGCAAGAATGTCTTCCAGGCAGTCCTAGAGAATGTTATACCAGAATGTGGGAGAGAGGGAGGGAGGCAGAAGAGGAAGCCCAGAGTGGTGGAGTAATTTAGACCATACCAACAGAACCACAAAGTGCCTGTGAAAACCTACATGTAATATAGTTAGACACTTCAGAGAAATTGGATCAAAGTGAAGAGTAAGGGGGAAATACTGATGATCTTAATTGGTTCATTATTCCTAATTTATTTAGAGGTAGGGATAGGACGGAGAAGAGGACAATTGAACAGGGCTTCAGTTCCCAACTGGTTTCTGGCCTCAGTGAGAACAACTCCTTATAAAACTTGATTTCTAGGCCTGGCATGGTGGCTCAAGCTTGTAATCCCAGGACTTTGGGAGACCAAGGTAGGCAGATCACCTGAGATCAGGTGTTTGAGACCAGCATGGCCAACATAGTGAAACCCCATCTCTACTAAAAATACAAAAATTAGGTGGGTGTAGTGGTGCACCCCTGTAGTCCCAGCTACTAGGGAGGCTGAACCTGGGAGGCGGAGGTTGCAGTGAGCCAAGATTGCACCACTGCACTCCAGCCTAGGCAGCAGAGCGAGTCTCCGTCTCAAAAAAAGAAAAAAAAAAAAAAAAAGATTTCTATATTGGGCTTCATGTAACCTTTTGTTTAATAAGATAAATACATTTTGAAAGCCTCTGAGCTAAATGGCCATCCCCCACAGAATTTATGAGGAAGACAGCAGGGTTTCAATGACAGTGAAGAGGGTAGCTTTGTACTTAGGCATATAGGTAATAGAACTGCAAAGTGCTATTCCTACCTCTAATTATTTGTGCTGAAATCTAATTTAAGAGATTGCACAGAAGTTGTATAACATTATTGAAAGTAATCATTAAGCCTGCCAGGAAATTACCTTAAGTCTCAGAAGAATGCTGATGCACTTTGGCAGAGTCCAAGTGGAGTCATACAAACTTCTCATCTGTTAATGCCCCTCAATTTACTATAGAGCAAAATGATTCTGCTCCCTCATCTTCCCTGTCCACTTTCTAGCACTTTACAAAAAAAGAGGTCTAGACTACAGCCATGCTAAACAGAGACTATCCCCATCAGGAACATGAAAACCATGTATAAGTCACAGCACTTCTGCAGTGAATACCAAGATAAAAAATATATGGCGTCTCTCCTCATGGAGCTGGGGTCTCATAGGAGAGAGAGGTACATGAATTGTATAGAAAGACAAAGAAAAGCAAATACTATAAAGATGAGGGAGCAAATGTTCAGCGGTGGCATGGATGGTAGGCAGAGGTACTGGCCGCTGAACCAATAAATAAATCAATTATGCATATCCTGGAGAAGCAGGAAAAGCTGGAACCACTACTTCAGATCAGGACCCTCATTTCTTTTCTAGACAATTCTAACACCCTCTAAATGTGTCTCCCTGCTTACTTCATCATCTATTCTAGCCCATTCTGTACAACATCTGCTTAAAATCCTTCAATGGCTCCCAACCAAACGCAGAAGTCAGCACTGCTTACCATGACTTACGATGTTCTTCATGATCTGAATCTTGCCCACCACTCTGGCTTCATTTCTAAAGAATATGGGGCCTTCCTCAAAGGCTCCATGCTCTCAAGTATATCTGGGCCTTTGCACAAGGTGTTTCTTTTGTCCAGAACATCTTCCCATTCTCAGTCTGCAGTCTGGCTAACTCCCTTCATTCCTGGAGACTCAGCTCCTCTAAAAAGCTTTTCTCGACAGCATCTGGGCTGGGCTAGCCACCCTTCCCCTGTGTTCCCAGAGCTCCCTGTGCTTAGCTCTATTGTAGTATTTGGCACTTTGCTTGCATCTGTCATGATATTTTTATCTGTATTAACTCCCCAAACTCAGATTGTGAATTCCTTAAGGGCAGAACGTTCATTATCTTTGTTATCACCAACGATTAGTGCAGTACCTGGCACATAATAGGGACTCAGCAAAAGAGTTCAATAAAATAGCGACCTGAAGATCCATGACAAAGAGAGAAAATCAATAAACGTAAAGGGGAAAAATGTTAAAACTTTTTCTGTCATTTCTGGCTTGGAAACTAGAATCAAGTCACTTCATTACTCTGAAACTCAGGATTCTTACATGACAACAATGATTAACAGACCACACAAAGTAGTAGGAAGTACAAGAACCTTGGAATCAGCCATCCCTAGAACTCAATCCTGCATCTAGGCAATTATAGGCTATACGATTTAGGGAAAGTCACTTAGCACCCGGATGCCTCAGTGTCCACATGAAAATGGGGATAATAACAGCACCTATCTGATAGAGTTATTTAGAAGGTTAAATGAACTATCACCTTGAAAGCATTCAGAAAAGTGTCTGCACACTGCAACTAATAAATGCTAGGTATCGTTGTTATTTTATGAAAATGCTTTGTACAATTTATAGTTTCAATGCTATTCCTGTTCAACTACCAATGAAATTCTTCACAAAATTAGAAACAACTATTTAAAAATTCACATGGAATCAAAAAAGAGCCCAAATAGCCAAGAAAATCCTAAGCAAAAAGGACAAAGCTGGAAATATCACAGTACCTAACTTCAAACTATACTACAGGGCTACAGTAACGAAAACAGCTTGGTAGAGGTACAAGAACAGACACATAGACCGGTAGAATAGAATAGAGAACCCAGAAATAGGACCACACAGCTACAAGCATCTGATCTTGGACAAACCTGACAAAAAACAAGCAATGGGGAAAGTATTCCCTATTTAATAAATGGTGCTGGGAGAACTGGCTAGGCATATGCAGAAAATTAAAACTGGACCCCTTCCTTATACCTTACATAAAAATCAACTAAAGATGGATTAAAAACTTAAATATAAAACCCAAATATAAAACCCCTTCCTCACACCTTACATAAAAATCAACTGAAGATGGATTAAAAACTTAAATATAAAACCCAAAACTATAAAAAGTCTAGAAGAAAACCTAGGCAATACCATTCAGGACATAGGCATGGGCAAAGATTTCATGATGAAGATACCAAAAGCAACTGCAACAAAAGCAAAAGTTGACAAATGGGGTCTAATTAAACTAAAGAGCTTCTGCACAGCAAAAGAAACTATCAACAGAGTAAACACAACCTATAGAATGGGAGAACATTTTTGCAATATATCCATCTGACAAAGGTCTAATATCCAGCATGTATAAGAAACTTAAACAGATTTACAAGAGAAAAACAACCCCATTAAAAAGTGGGCAAAGGACATGAACAGACACTTCTCAAAAGAAGACATTCATGTGGCCAAAAAACATATGAAAAAAGCTCAACATCACTAATCATTAGAGAAATGCAAACCAAAACCACAATGAGATACCATCTCACACCAGTCAGAATGGCCACTAAAAAGTCAAACAACAACAGATGCTGGCAGGGTTGCAGAGAAAAAGGAACGCTTTTACATTGCTGGTGGGAGTGTAAATTAGTTCAACCATTGTGGAAGACAGTGTGGAGATTCCTCAAAGACCTAGAGGCAGAAATACCATTTGATCCAGTAATTCCATTACCAAGTATATACCCAAAGGAATATAAGTCATTTTATTATAAAGTCACATGCATGCATATGTTCATTGCAGCAGCATTCACAACAGCAAAGACATGGAATCAACCTGAATGTCCATCAGTGACAGACTGGATAAAGAAAATGTGGTACATATACACCACGGAATACTATGCAGCCATTAAAAGGAATGAGATAGTGTCCTTTGCAGGGACATGGATGGAGCTGGAAGTCATTATCTTCAGCAAACTAACACAGGAACAGAAAACCAAACACTACATGTTCTCACTTATAAGTGGGAGCAAAATGATGAGAACACAGGGACACACGCTGGGGAACAACAAATACTGGGGCCTGTTGTAGGGTGAGGGGTGGGAAGAGGGAGAGAATCAGGAAGACTAGCTAATGGATGCTGGGCCTAATACCTGGGTGATGGGATGATCTGTGCAGTAAACCACCATGGCACACGTGTGCCTGTGTAACAAACCCACACATCCTACACGTGTACCCCTGAACTTAAAATAAAAGTTGGAAATTATTTCAAAAAATGCTTTGTAAATTGCCATATAAATGTCTATTTTCTTAAAAATAAAATAGCCTTTTTGAGATTATACTAGGGAAAGTTCCCTGAGGGCTATAGGACAGAAGAACTTTATATCAAATGTGACTCTAGTTTTTAAAGTGATACTCTACTCGATTTCATTTACAAGTATTCTGTGTATCTTTTAAAACTCAAAAGATAGACTTTTAAAGAAAAAACAATTTGTATTCATAGTGGGAAAAGTTGCCTTAGCATTCTTAAGTTGGATTCTATCTTCTCTAGGACAAATGAAGAATCACCTGACGATCTGTCTAAAGCGAGATCTATCTGGAACAAAGGAATGGCCCAGGACCAATAAGCAAGTTACCCAATGCTGAGTGAGAGTGAGAGAGTGAGAGACAGAGACAGACAGAGACAGACAGAGAGAGACAGTCCTGATGTTTTCTGAAATGTTTCTCCAGGAAATACCTGATCATGTATTTAATTTTCTCAGTCTATGACAACAGAGGTCAAAGACAAAATGTCTCTCAACCACAGCATTAACTGCATTAGGGCATTTTTCTTTTGGTAAAGGCAATGTACACACCTCAGATAATAACTCTGGAGCTGTTTTGTTTGTTGCTGTTGTTGTTGCCTTTTGGGTGTTTTTGTTTTTTTTAACACGCTAGATCTAAAACAAAACAAAACAAAAAAACAAAACAAAAAAAACAAAACCAGCAGTTGTTCTCCTGAATGCTTTCAGTCTTTGAGGTGGTTAAATGAAGGGCCAAGAAAAGAAAATATATCATGAGGCAAAAGAAAGAAAAAAGCCAAGGAAAGAAACCATGAGGAACAACTGACTGGGGCTGCTTCGCAACTGTTATTTGCATACATGCCTGCGGCAGGCAGGAGGGGGGAATTTGGTGAAGGGAACCTGTGTGAACAGTGTCAAGCCTCTCCTCTGGATCCCATCAGGAGAGGGCAAAATGGAAATAATAACATCCCACCAGGTGGACCTGGAATTAAATACTTGGAAGAACACACTTCGAGCATTTTGCAAAGCGGGGTTGCAAAAGCAAGCTTGGAGTCTTCTCTAGAGATGTTGAAGGGAAGCTAAATTTGTTTTCAAGGGATAGCCTGCATTAGTAGTTTTCAGCTTTCTGTGGAAGTTATCATTTCAGACTCAAAAAGGCCCCTCAAGTCACCCAACCTACCATTGCTTCCCTGCTACTGTTAAAATAACAAAACTCAAACAAATCACAAGCTCACCAAAACTATCAGGAGGAATGATGGTGTAATTTACACTGTTGGTGATCAGACTTCACTAACAAGGTCAAACTTGTGGATTTGAATCTTGTATGGACCTGTTGCTTTTCTCCTCACAGACAGACACCAGGCCAGCTGTCCCACAAATGTGGGCCAGTAGACAGGACAGAGACGGGGCAAAACAGAGCAGTAGCCTCTGCAAAAACCTGTTCCTCCTACTTAAAGAAACTCAAAACCTGGACCCCAAAAATGGTCAGTCAGTAATGGACAACAAATGAAGCTGCTTCCTGTCAAATACCCTTTAACTATTTAAGGGAATCACTAGTTTATGCCTCTTCCTCTTCCAAAGTGGATACTCTCATCGCAGTTCCATGTTTTGTCGTTTATACCTGTCTTCTTCTAAAAGGAAGCCATGGTGGTTCAACATCCTATTAATACCATAAAAGGCCAGCCTTCAAGGCCCCCTGTAAGATCCAGTGGACTGTAAGCTATCAACTAGTTCCTTCTAGCCTTGAGTTTCTGGGATCCTCTACATTTTCAAGAAAACCATCAGAGAATGGGAAGTTTATTTTACTCCCTGCATAGCAAATGCTGAATTTTAGAATACGATTCAGGCTGGGAAAAATAATTAATTGTGAAATAATAACTTCTACTCCTATATAGCTAGATTAAATGTAGATATTCTTAAAACTACTTAAGAAATTGACATGTTTCTCTCAGCCACCCATGGTGATAACTTTATAGGACTTGGGACATGGGAAAAAGTAACAGGCCCATGCAGATCCAAAATCTTGAATCTGTATGGGAATAATCACTGCTATTATTATACGCCAAGTCTTCTATAATCTCTTATTTTAACATGGGGAAAACTGTTCACTAGTAGGTTTTTCCCCTGTGTGTATATATAGGATCTGTCTTCTTTTCTAAGGACCAATGAACCCTAATAAAGTATGATCCTAATGAACTGTTAATACTACTGGACTAAAGCAGTAGGGGACCAGGGACAGAGACTTGGTGTTGTCTTTCAATCCCATGCACACTCTGGAGGGGATAAAGAAATATATGTGGGATGACAAAGTGTGAGAGAATCCTGAAAACTTCTGACAAGCAGGTTTTTAAGTGGCTATAACATGAGCTCCTTCTTCAACAAAATTTCCCCAAATGAATACCCATTGAGTGCTCTCATTCCACTTACTGTAGGTGATAAACACTGACCCAACACGCACCTACTCAGTGAATCTGATGTACTTGCAAATTTGGCTTTGTCCCCACCAGCTCTGGATTTTCCATTTGCTCTGCTAGCCAAAAATAGCACCAGGGCACAAGAATATGTTGCTTACCTCCCCTACCATGGTCGTGGAAGCTCACCGACAATCACATAAGGTCTTAGTTATTTTAATAAGACATGAAATTATTCCTTTGAAATAAGAATACTCTGCAGCATAGAGTAATAAAACCCAAAATATAACAAGTGTTATCTTAAAAAATCAAACTCTATATTTAGAGACACGAAGAGGGTTTTTCTAGGTTGGCAGATAGACAGGGAACACAGATGGTGAGAGACTGTGCTAACAAATGGACTAGATAAAAAAATAACCATTATATGCTAGTCAAAGGTACAATGATTTAGTAAGCCGGGCATGTTAGGGGAATTTAAACTCAACTGACATCTACTGACTGGTTACTAAGTGTGGGGCACAGGGTTAGATCCTTTAACCATGGCATAACATTTATTACTCATACCCCTGTGTGGTGTTACTATTTTCAGATTTCAGGTGATAAAACAGCTGAGTTTTAAGGAAAGCAGGCTGAAAATCCCCTCAGTGATGATGAGGTTGGCAACCCTGATAGACCCACATTCCAGACCATTAGTGCAAGAGTGGTCTCTAGCATCTTACCCACATGCAGTCCTTTTTACCACTGCCATTACTGGCCTTCTACAACAAACCCGATAGCTAAAGTTGTTTTTTTCAGTGATGGAAGTTAATTTGCACTGAGCAACCAGTACCATCTTCTCTGTCCCATCTTGTGAATAACAGCATACATCTGTGAGACAGTTTGCTACAAGAACTCTAAGGAGGCTTTGTTTCCCATCTGGGAGATGGATGCCCCACCACCCACATTTCCTCATTCATTACATATATTAACAAGCCAATAAGCCAAAGTTACAGAGAAAGTAGTCTTTCCTCTAAAATGTCCTCGGTGAAAGAAATAAGGAATGTGCCTGCAAATCATTCAAAGTCATCTAATACGGAACCATTACAAGACCTGCAGAAGGTAGAGAAAGCTCTCTTAGTGGAAGCAAGAAAAAGGAATGATATTGCATTGGATCAACTAGTGCATAGCTCTGCTGCTTAGGTTGAGTTAATGTGCTTCCAAGAAATATGGGAGTGGCGCTTCTAGACCACTGGACCATTCTGATAAACCATTAATGATACTAACAGTGATTGGTGCTCTATATGCTGAGCAATCACCCAGAAAATAGCCCCCCTGGAATATCCTATTGTATAATTTATAAAGAAACTAACCACTAATATGCTTAGCTCTTCAGAAGGTGGAAGAAGCAGGCTATTTGACAAATGTTTGCACTCTCCCATTCTGGCTGAATGCTGATCTTTCTACACTGTAACTCTACTCTGGTATCGGTTATCACTAGAGTTTTGGGTTGGAATTCTTCTCTCTTTGAAATCAAATCTCTCAACACCTGACATAATAGGGCTAAACTTCCCTAAGTGGACATTGAGGCAGGGAGGTCAAGGCTAATTAAAAACAACCAAATGGCACACAGCATTTACCAGAGGTCACAGGATCATGTCCATTTAATGCATGTTTGTGTAGAAAGGAGCACAGCATTAATATTCATTTACTGTCAGAGGTTGAAGGCAACTGTTTGTTATTTGTAATAACATTTTGTTTTAGAAACACAGCTATCAGCGTCATCTAGTTCATCTACTCTTAGAGCACAGATAGACTAAGAAGATGAGTTGTCTTTATCTGTACCTCACATACAACTCTGCTTCAGAAACAGTCAGCTGCCTCATCCAGGTGAATAGCAATTGACTCTGAGTTAAGAAGGGCTTAGGAGTTGGTATGGCTTACTGTC
Source organism: Gorilla gorilla gorilla (assembly GCF_029281585.2). Classification (NCBI taxonomy): domain Eukaryota; kingdom Metazoa; phylum Chordata; class Mammalia; order Primates; family Hominidae; genus Gorilla; species Gorilla gorilla. The sequence continues at coordinate 45,937,964 of NC_073224.2, read as the reverse complement.
AATATATCAACTAATAATTTTTTCCCAAAGATGCTGATTTACTGATGAGACCACAAAGAAGGACTTCTGTCATGGCCCATGTTTATCAATACCCTCCAGCAGCAACTGGTGCCCTTAGGGATTTCCAGCAAGCCAAGTTACAATTCCTTTTTTGGTTTAGCCGAATTTTTGGTAAAAACAACCTGCTGGGGCAAGGGAAAAAACACCTTGGTGATAAATAAGATACTGTATATAAAAGTTTCTAACACTCTGCCTGGCATAAAACTGGCATTCAAATAGGTTTCTTCCAGCTAGGTGCAGTGGCTCATGCCTGTAATCCCAGCATTTTGGGAGGCCAGGGCAGGTGGATCACAAAGTCAAGAGATGGAGACCATCCTGGCCAACATGGGGAAATGCTGTCTCTACTAAAAACACAAAAAAATTAGCTGGGCACCACAGTGCAATCAAACTAGAACTCAGGATTAAGAAACTCACTCGAAACCGCTCAACTACATGGAAACTGAACAACCTGCTCCTGAATGACTACTGGGTATATAAGGAAATGAAGACAGAAATAAGGATGTTCTTTGAAACCAATGAGAATAAAGACACAACAAACCAGAATCTCTGGGACACATTCAAAGCAGTGTGTAGAGGGAAATTTATAGCACTAAATGCCCACACGAGAAAGCAGGAAAGATCTAAAATTGACACCCTAACATCACAATTAAAAGAACTAGAAAAGCAAGAGCAAACACATTCAAAAGCTAGCAGAAGGCAAGAAATAACTAAGATCAGAGCAGAACTGAAGGAAATAGAGACACAAAAAACCCTTCAAAAAATCAGTGAATCCAGGAGCTGGTTTTTTGAAAAGATCAACAAAATTGATAGACCGCTAGCAAGACTAACAACGAAGAAAAGAAAGAATCAAATATACACAATAAAAAATGATAAAGGGGATATCACCACTGATCCCACAGAAATACAAACTACCATCAGAGAATACTATAAACACCTCTACACAAATAAACTAGAAAATCTAGAAGAAATCGATAAATTCCTCGACACATACATCCTCCCAAGACTAACCCAGGAAGAAGTTGAATCTCTGAATAGACCAATAACCGGCTCTGAAATTGAGGCAATAATCAATAGCTTACCAACCAAAAAAAGTCCAGGACCAGATGGATTCACAACCGAATTCTACCTGAGGTACAAGGAGGAGCTGGTATCATTCCTTCTGAAACTATTCCAATCAATAGAAAAAGAGGGAATCTTCCCCAACTCATTTTATGAGGCCAGCATTATCCTGATACCAAAGCCTGGCAGAGACACAACAAAAAAAGAGAATTTTAGACCAATATCCTTGATGAACATTGATGCAAAAATCCTCAATAAAATACTGGCAAACCGAATCCAGCTGCACATCAAAAAGCTTCTCCACCATGATCAAGTGGGCTTCATCCCTGGGATGCTAGGCTGGTTAAACATACACAAATCAATAAATGTAATCCAGCATATAAACAGAACCAAAGACAAAAAACACATGATTATCTGAATAGATGCAGAAAAGGCCTTTGACAAAATTCAACAACGCTTCATGCTAAAAACTCTCAATAAATTAGGCATTGATGGGACATATCTCAAAATAATAAGAGCTATCTATGACAAACCCACAGCCAATATCACACTGAATGGGCAAAAACTGGAAGCATTCCCTTTCAAAACTGGCACAAGACAGGGATGCCTTCTCTCACCACTCCTATTCAACATAGTGTTGGAAGTTCTGGCCAGGGCAATCAGGCAGAAGAAGGAAAGAAAGGGTATTCAATTAGGAAAAGAGGAAGTCAAATTGTCCCTGTTTGCAGATGACATGATTGTATATCTAGAAAACCCCATAGTCTCAGCCCAAAATCTCCTCAAGCTGATAAGCAACTTCAGCAAAGTCTCAGGATACAAAATCAATGTGCAAAAATCACAAGCATTCTTATACACCAATAACAGACAAACAGAGAGCCAAATCATGAGTGAACTCCCATTCACAATTGCTTCAAAGAGAATAAAATACCTGGGAATCCAACTTACAAGAGATGTGAAAGACCTCTTCAAGGAGAACTACAAACCACTGCTCAATGAAATAAAAGAGGACACAAACAAATGGAAGAACATTCCATGCTCATGGGTAGGAAGAATCAATATCGTGAAAATGGCCATACTGCCCAAGGTAATTTATAGATTCAATGCCATCCCCATCAAGCTACCAATGACTTTCTTCACAGAATTGGAAAAAACTACTTTAAAGTTCATACGGAACCAAAAAAGAGCCCGCATCACCAAGTGAATCCTAAGCCAAAAGAACAAACCTGGAGGCATCATGCTACCTGACTTCAAACTATACTACAAGGCTACAGTAATCAAAACAGCATGGTACTGGTACCAAAACAGAGATATAGACCAATGGAATAGAACAGAGCTCTCAGAAATAATGCCACATGTCTACAACCATCTGATCTTTGACAAACCTGAGAAAAACAAGCAATGGGGAAAGGATTCCCTATTTAATAAATGGTGCTGGGAAATCTGGCTAGCCATATGTAGAAAGCTGAAACGGGATCCCTTCCTTACACCTTATACAAAAATTAATTCAAGATGGATTAAAGACTTACATGTTAGACCTAAAACCATAAAAACCCTAGAAGAAAACCTAGGCAATACCATTCAGGACATAGGCATGGGCAAGGACTTCATGTCTAAAACACTAAAAGCAATGGCAACAAAAGCCAAAATTGACAAATGGGATCTAATTAAACTCAAGAGCTTCTGCACAGCAAAAGAAACTACCATCAGAGTGAACAGGCAACCTACAGAATGGGAGAAAATTTTTGCAATCTACTCATCTGACAAAGGGCTAATATCCAGAATCTACAATGAACTCAAATAAATTTACAAGAAAAATCAAACAACCCCATCAAAAAGTGGGCGAAGGACGTGAACAGACACTTCTCAAAAGAAGACATTTATGCAGCCAAAAAACACATGAAAAAATGCTCACCATCAGGGGCCGTCAGAGAAATGCAAATCAAAACCACAATGAGATACCATCTCACACCAGTTAGAATGGCAATCATTAAAAAGTCAGGAAACAACAGCTGCTGGACAGGATGTGGAGAAATAGGAACACTTTTACACTGTTGGTGGGACTGTAAACTAGTTCAACCATTGTGGAAGTCAGTGTGGCGATTCCTCAGGGATCTGGAACTAGAAATACCATTTGACCCAGTCATCCCATTACTGGGTATATACCCAAAGGATTATAAATCATGCTGCTATAAAGACACATGCACACGTATGTTTATTGTGGCACTATTCACAATAGCAAAGACTTGGAACCAACCCAAATGTCCAACAACGATAGATTGGATTAAGAAAATGTGGCACATATACACCATGGAATACTATGCAGCCATAAAAAACGATGAGTTCATGTCCTTTGTAGGGACATGGATGAAACTGGAAACCATCATTCTCAGCAAACTATCACAAGGACAAAAAACCAAACACCATATGTTCTCACTCATAGGTGGGAATTGAACAATGAGAACACTTGGACACAGGAAGGAGAACATCACACAACGGGGCCTGTTGTGGGGTGGGGGGAGGGGGGAGAGATAGCATTAGGAGATATACCTAATGGTAAATGACGAGTTAATGGGTGCAGCACACCAACATGGCACATGTATACATATGTAACAAAGCTGCACGTTGTGCACATGTACCCTAAAACTTAAAGTATAATAATAATAAAATTTAAAAAAATAAATAAATAAAAATAAAGATATAATTGACATGTTAAATCTACAGAATAAAAAAGAATAAAATTTCGGAAAAAAAAAGAAATTTTTTAGCATCTCCTTCGTGACCAAAATTACCATGAGCAAAACTAGATAGAATGTAACCATTCCCCTAGCTCTCAGTGTGCAGGTCAGAGATGAAGAGTGGAAGACTGAAAGGGTGGGCCAGATCCTGGAAGGCAACTGTCCTTTAAGATGAAAAACAGTGATAACTGCTGAGAAATCTCAGCCTTAAGTGTGTTGAAAGTTGATAATGTCCATCTATGTGGTGAACAATTTGTGAAACAAGACTGTCAAAGAGAGTTATAGGTTCTTGGAAGTAAGAGGCTACATCTTATGAATCTTAATACCTTCTAGATAGTTAAAGATAGTGTCTTATAGATAGTAATACCTTATAGGTAGTAGACATTCAATAAATGTTGTCTGAATTATGTTATTCAACATACCATATCTCTTTCCTATCATTTTACAATTTAGAAAATGATTTGACACCAAGAATTGGGTACGTGAACCATACAAATCTGCCAGTGCTCACATTTCTCTTACTGACTGGTTGGTCACATGGCTACTTTCCTTGACCCTTGTCTTTATAAATTGTATTCAATTTAATTTGCATTTGAGTTGAGTTCTGTCAAGACTCAATAGTCCATGTTAACAACCCACGTTCTAGATCATTAGTGCAAGAGTGGACTCTAGCGTCTCACCCACATGCAGTCCTTTATATCACTGACATTACTGGCCTTCTCTAATAAGCCCTATAACTAAAGTTGTTTTTTTCAGTGATGGAAGTTAATTTGCACTGAGCCATAAGTACCATCTTCTCTGTCCCATCTTTTGAATAACAGCGTAAATCTGTGAGATAGTTGGTCAAGATACAATCTTGGTCATGTGACATTTTTCTGTATGAAAAATAAATTAGGTTCTTATGAGGCCCAAGCATGAAATTTTGGCTTCATAATAATATACTATATATTTGACTTCATAATAACATCTTACCAACTGGGCCCCCATTTCAATTTTTTTTCTACTTTATGATTCTTCTCAAATAAACTACAGATTCCTTAATCGCATGTGTGGCAGAGCACATTATTAGGTGTTATAGAGGTTACAAAGGTAAAGAGTTAAGTGTCTTAGACCTTAAAAAGCTTAGAGTATAGCAGAGAAAGAAATGTACACAACTAATTACAATTCAAGGCAAAGTAAAATAACTTTAAGAGAAAAAAAGATTAAGTAGTACACTAAAAGGCAATGCAAGATTACTTCTAGATAGAAGGATATCAACTGCTTCTTTAAAGATGTGAGCATTGGAACCTGGCCTTACACATATACATACGTGTGTATGTGTATTATGTGTACATATTAAAATATACATATACTTGTACAGAATCCTATAAACATTCTACTATATGGATACAATTCAGACAAAATTAAAAACAACAGAATTCCCTCTAAGAATTTCTGTAAGGATTCATTTGGATTACCATTGCCTCCTTGGAGGATTTGAATTAGAATAGAGTTTGTCAAAGCATGGTTTTAAGCCATGAGCCTTTTTTTGCATGTGTGTGCTTTTTTTTTTTTTTTTTTTTTTGAGATGGAGTTTTGCTCTTGTTTGCCCAGACTGGAGTTCAATGGCATGATCTCAGCTCACTGCAACCTCCACCTCCCGGGTTCCAGCGATTCTCATGCCTCAGCCTCCTGGGTAGCTGGGATTACAAGCATGCACCACCACACCCGGCTAGTTTTGTATTTTTACCAGAGACGGGGTTTCTCCATGTTGGTTAGGCTGGTCTCGAACTCCCGACCTCAGGTGATCCGCCCACCTCGGCCTCCCAAAGTGCTGGGATTACAGGCATGAGCCACTGCGCCCGGCTGTCATGAGCCTTTTAATCAAGCAACAATTCAAATAGAAGTTCAATATGTAAAACAAAGAATAGCTACTTAGGTGGGAGAGGAAGGAGCTCCATCTACCCCACCCCTTTCCCAAACTTGCCCACAGCCCAGGGTGGAAACTCCTTGAAAAGATGACCAATAAATCCCTTCCTGCTGTGACTGTCTGTGATTTAAGTATAAGTCCATGGAGCACATGGTAAACCACAGCACTGTGTGTCTTAGAAGGAACAAAGTATTGTATGAGCCTTGGGATCTTCCCTGGGGAGCATTCCCTGTATTTAGGGGAGGAAGCTGAACATATATGAGAAGAAGTAAAGCAAAGCACTTGTTTAAGTGCCTGTCCTAGGAAGAAAGCTTTCAAAAAAGGAAAAAAAGTCAAGGAAGACATCACAGAAGAAGAAAAGAGAACATGAGCTGTGAAAGACTCTGATTAGCAGGAAGAGATGAAGCAAATAATTAATTTTTATCTAAAAACATCTGGGGCTAGGTGCGGTGGCTCAGGCCTGTAATCCCATCCTTTTGGGAGGCTGAGGCAGGTGGATCACTTGAGGTCAGGATTTAAGACCAGCCTAGCCAACATGGTGAAACCCAGTCTCTACTAAAGAAAAAAAAAAATACCAAAAAATAGCAGCTGGGCGTGGTGGCGCACACCTGTAGCTCCAGCTACTCAGGAGGCTGAGGCATGAGAATCGCTTGAACCCGGGAAGCGGAGGTGGCAGTGAGTCGAGATCCTGTCACCGCACTCCAGCCTGGATGACAGAGTGAGACTCTGTCTCAAAAAGAAAAAATGTTTTTAAAAAAAGCATTTGGATCTGTGTTAAATGCAGAACCCAGAAATTAACTGCTGAATCCAAAGGGGGCTTTGGAGATGTGCAGGCCTATCACTCCTCCCACAGTTCTACTAGCTTGGCCTTGGCAAAGCAAGAACTCTGGAGGGACTTTGGGGCACCAGCTCAGGCCTGACACAGCAGTCTCAACAGCAAGCCAAGAGGCAGAACAATGCCACTCTAACATCATGATTCACAGTGAGTGAAAGCCACAATAAAGCTTTTCATCAGAGGAAAGGGAAAATAGGCTTTGTTTATCAGCATCCTGGGGGAGATCAAAAGCCTACTTTCTAGAGCTTGTTCCAGATGTCTCTTCTACCTCTTTAGAACCTACTGGCCTCCAACAGCCATGCTCAGAATCTCTCATTTCATGCACAAAAAGGTCATTTCAGGCACAGCAAGAGAGCAGGCAGCTCTCTGCATTCTCATGCTGCCAAATCAACCTTCTCACTCACCTAAAGGGCTGTTCAATATTTGTCTTCATGGCCCACATATCCTCAGAAGACAAAGCCATGTGCTGTCTGCTCTGGGACACAGAAAAAGGAGTTAATCCAGCTTTCTCTCTGAGTTGACTAAATAATGCTAAATGATTCTCTCTGGTTACAGCACTGCCAGCCTTTGGAAAGTGATGACTCCTGAGCCCAAGAAGCTCCCAACTAATAGAGAACATGTTGTTGTCTCCCCCAAAGTGTTCTTGGTCTAGTGTGTCTGGGTACCTTGTTCTTTCACTTTCTCATTTCTTGAGCTAAGACATAACTATTAAAGCCAAAATAACCTACTTCTATCATCCCAACAGTGTGGTAGGAAAGCTATGTTCTTAAAATAAATGTCACACGACACCGTAAAGTGAAGCAACACTGGATTTGAGAGTCAGGAACTAGATTAGTGTCATACCTCTGCCATTCACTAGGTGGGTAACTTTGAGAAGTCACATTACCTCTCTGACCTTTAGTTTCATCAATTGGAGATATACCTATTCAAAAATCAATAAATACCGTCATGTGTCACTTAACAATAAGATACAGTTTGAGAAATACATTTTTAGGTGATCCCATCCTTGTGTGAGCATCATAGAGTATACTCATATGAACCTAGATGGGATACCTACTATAATCCCAGGCTATGTGGTATAGCCTGTTGCTCCTAGGCTACAAACCTGTATGCCTTGTTACTGTACTAAATGCTGTAAGCTATAATAACACGATGGGTAAGTATCTGGGTATCTACAAATACCTAAACATAGAAAAGACACAGTAAAAATATGGTATTATAACATATGGGAACCACCATCCTTTACGTGGTTTGTTGTTGAGTGAAATGTTATGTGGCCCATGACTGTATTTACTGAGTCCCTGCCTACTACATGCCAGGAATCATGCTAAATGCTAAGGATATTCTGGTGAGCAAATCAGACTTGGCCTTTGCCCCCCACACAGTTTAAAGACTAACAGAAGAGAAAGAGAGTAAATAAGGAAACAAATATATATTTACAAATTAGAAGTGTTTGGAAGAATAAAAAAACAATGTGCTTAGAAAGAAAGCATGATGGAGAATGAGGTTTTTTCCCTCTGGAGGTACAGAAAGCATCTCTAAGGGGAGTATGTGTGAGGGAGGAGGAAAAGCCATCAGAGAAAACAGTGGAGAAGGGGGATTCCAGGCTGAAGGAACATCATAGGCAAAGGCCCAGAGGGAAGGAGGGGCTTGGCATGTTCAAAAGCTCAAAGAAACTCAAGTGTTTGGAGCTGGGAGCTTGGGAAGCAAGAGGAGGTGGTGCGAGAGAAGGCTGCAGAGGGAGCAGCCAAGCAAAGTAACCAAGTCCTGCAAAGCTGCAGTGCTGTGCCTAGCACATAGTAGGCCCTCAGTCAACATGGGCTGCATGCAAAGGTTTTCTTTGACCAGGAGAGTAAATTTTAAATTTTAATTAACCTAAGTGACTTCTAGGAAGCCTTCTATTTTCATGATTCTAGTCCCCAGATTGCTGAGGAAAAAATTTTTAAAGAGCCCCTTGTCCTTTGTGAACCACAAAATAAACAAAACGCCTGTGGAATGAGAATTTCACCCTTAGAGCCCCTACCTCAACCACCAAAGACAAGGATGCACTGTTTAAATAATATTTAGGCAAATGCGCTTGGCCCAAGGGAAACAATATGTGCTTCTAAAGCCACAAACATTATGTAGGTTACAGGTTAAAATCATTCCATGGTTCCCTTACTTTCATGAACAAACACTAGCTTTACTAATCAAGAAAAGATGTTAGAATTTCTTAGATATCCCATTAAGAAGACCCATACAGCCAAAGGCAACGTGGAAATTCTAGGCACAACTGTGCCATCTGTTTATGCTCAAAAGATGAGTTTCGCATCACATCTTATCTGAGTGGTATGTCCTCTTTTGGGGCCCCTGTGTTCTATTCTTTCCCTAGTTCCAACATTTCCATCATGTGCTAGCTTTTCCAGTGGAAATCAAGCATGAATATAAGGCCACTCGAAAGCTCTACAGAAAAACCACTAAAATGTTCATTTTTCCAAGATAATGTTTGGCGGCTATGGTAAAAAAGTGCAAGAGATCTGGAGTGAGACAGAGCTGGATTCAACCCCTAGCTCTGCCACTTACTGGCCATGTAAACTTTTGTTCCTTTTTGAGTCTCAGTTTCTTTTTCTGTCAAGCAGAGATAACACCTACCTGGTAGGGCCTCTGTGGCTTAAAAGAGATCACATCTAAAGCCCCTTGCCCATGGTATAGAGCATAGTAAGCACAAAATAACAGAAAGCCAGGTTTGGAAGGTGGCCCAAGTTTGAGATGCAGCAAAGTCCTTGTAGCCAGGACTGCTCCCCAGAGGCTTGGCCACTGAGGCAGATGATAAACAGAGAGAGCTGGAGCTTGTCATGAGAGGCCAACCCTGCTGACTCAACAGTGCCAGAAACTTTCCAATGGATCTCAAATCCCCCAGAGAACTCTGTCCTACAGGAGGACCCAGGGCTCCTGGTGGGCAAGGGCATTCCTCAAGGGCACTCTACAGAGCCCAGGTCCAGCCTGATTGGGTGCAACTAACCAGAGAAGCATTTACCTTTAAGAGCTTCAAAAGCCACAGTTGGACCTAGCCCAGGGTCAGAGAAACACAATCCTTGGAAGATTTATCAGGTCTTGCCAGGACCCTGGTTTGCATCTTTCTTGCCAAATGGATCCATTGTTAGTCCTGTCTTTCTGATCAATACCTTTGTCTAAATTCTGCTGACAGACCCAAACCGTCCTGGTTCAAGTCAGCCCAGTTCTCTTCTGCCTCTTGTGAATTGTTTGTTGAGCATTTTCAATTCTTCTAGGAGACTGATGACTCCAAATCAGGTGACATTTTAATATGCCTAGCAGTAAAAGCATTTATCTAAGCCAAAAAAAAAAAGAAACCAAAGTCTTATCTACTGGCATAATATGTTTATCTCGATGAGTTTTGTCACATAAATGAAATAAAAGAGGGCCAAAAATCATGTTATTCCAGAAACATTCTTCCCCTAATATTTATAATGCTATGTTAAGTAGGAAAAATTCAGCAAATGATCAATTTAGAGAAAAGGAGCCTTTTTATTTGGAATCTACCCATTAACTTAAAAACCACAAATCTTGTTTTATACAATAATGTATTCCTCCTCCCAATCTCAATATATTATCAAGTCATAATGAATAAGTTTATATCTCATTTCACAGAATAACAAAAATAGAAGGGGTATCCCCTCAATGTATAAATGAGGAAACTGGGACTCAGAGAACAAATTGCTTCAGATTAATTCAGCTAGTCCAAGAAAAGGGATGAATAATCAAAGCCTAATTCCAATGTGGTCAAAAATAAGAAAATAGAGAAAGGTACCTGGAAAATCTACAACCAAAGGCATGGCCTCCCAAAACCTGGATCTACAGAGCCAACTTTTACCCATGGCAGCTTTGGGAGCATCTCTGAAGAGCAGATTAAGAAATGTGGTAGAGCTTATGTCTGAAAGGTCTAGAGACCAGGATGGCAAGTGGTAGCTGTCCACAAGTTACAACCAGTAACAAGCAGGGCATCATCCACCTAGGGCTGGCCCATCAAAGGTGTGGGCATTGTGGCCATGGTTACAGGGACCACCTGAGGAGAAGGGAGAAGTCCAGACTCCAGGTGTCTGTCGATTTTTAGGATATGGTCTTGACCATATTCTCCTCCTATAGGCTGAGAACTAAACATAAAAGAGAGCAGGTAAGTGTATCAAGAACACACATTTAGCCAGAGAACACAAATGTTCTGCTAGCACCATGGAGATCTCATATATGTATAGATACTGAAAACCAGACAATTGACCTTAGCCCTGGTTTGAGCATCATGACAGCCCCTGGGCTGGGAAGTAATAATTCAGACAATAGAGGTTTAGCTGGTGAAAAGTGTCTGGGGCTCACTTCTTAGCCTACCCTTTGCAATTTCTTTTTATACGTTTTAACCTAATATCACCTGCATACAAATGTTTAGTGATGAAGGAGGGTAATGGTACGAGTGTGAGAAAGTTCTGGAAGTCTCCTCCCAAGAGCATCAGCTAAAGTTTTATCCACTTCAGAACAAGTCCACACCCAGGCCTGAGACATCACCAGTTACAGGCAAAAACACTCATTGACAGCCAGAAGAAGAAACCACAATCAGAGAGAGGGATACTGCAGAAGGGGGATTAAGACACTCACTCTCTCACACAATTTTCTAAGCAAATAATTTAAAAGACAAAAGACATGAACCCAGCCTTTCTTAAATCCCTTATTATTGACTGTAAGCTTCTAAGCAAAATTGATTTCCCCTGTTCGCAAATAATACTCCACTCACTCCAGTGGCCAATAGCTCCATCAAAGGTGTAGGCATTGTGGCCATGGCTACAGGGACCACCTGAGGAGAAGAGAGAAGTCCAGGCTGCAGATGTCTGTTGATTTTTAGGATGTGGCCTTGACCATATTCTCCTTCTTTAGGCTGGCAACTAAACATAAAACATAGAACAGCTAAGTGTATTGAGAATATAGACTGAGTCAGAGAGCGTAAAGCTGCTCTAATAGCACCATGGACAGCGAAGCCCAGTCCCAGTAGGCTCATGTGCTATTTGGGGTCACCTGCCCTCCCCACTCACCTGCTGCCTTTCTATAGCAGAGTGTCACGACTCAGCTGGGAGTGCTGGTGATGGCTTCACACATAGTCAAGGGGGATGGACACTGCTATTAATATAGCCCACTCTTCCCCTTAGTACTTTCTCCCTGCAGTGATTCATTTCACCTGCAAGTACTTGAGCTGTACCTGGGTGGCTCATTCATTTGCAAAAAATAATTTCACAAGCATTTAAAAAAAGTAGGCAATTAGCTTACTCTTAATCTTAATATGCCACCTGGCTAGCAGGTGGTCTCCTGCCCCGAGCAATGATGCAGGCATTCTGGAGTCATCTCTGCCTCTTGCTGTATATGTTACTTTGTCTCTATCACCAAGACGCTTTCAAATGTTCCTCCTTAGAAAATCTCAAGTTCTCAACTGAGCTTGTTATAGAAAAAGAGTTCTAAACCCTTTGGGCAGCTGCCATCTAAAAACTCTGTTTTCCATATTTAGCTAGAGTCCACAGTTTTCACTGAACCCATTCGTAAAGTAAGTATCAACCACTCTTTAGAGAAATTTGCTGGGAGGGATGTTTCATGTAGCACTCCCAAACCAGAGCCCGCCTGGAATAATCACACTCACATGATGCCAAAAGAACCAGAAACAGCCCCTGGAAAAAACTTAAACATCAGTTGCTCCTTGCTCTTCAAATGAGCATTAAGTGTAGATTTCTGCTGCTCCTCCCTAACCCCTACCCCAAAACTGTTTCTCCCACTGACTTCTAGGACAGCTTACCTGAAGGGTGAGGTGATGAGAAAGTTGAGCAAGATGAAACATTAAAGCTAAAGAACACAAATGAAGGCAAGGACATTTGTCCAGCCTCTTCTTCCTCATTCTCCAGCTCTGTCTCTGCCATGTGCACAAAATTACCCATTTGGGCACATTTTTACCCCAGAATTCTAACTCCTCTCTGTTCAAGCCTTTACAATGACCACCAGAGAGTACCCCCTCATCCCTACCCTCATGCTAGAACTTCCCATCAAGATAAACTAATCTTGGTAATGGTTCTTACCCAGAGGAGCACATTGGAATCACTGGTAGAGGAGGTGTTTGTTATATATATATGTAATATATATATATAATATATAATATATATATTATATATAAAAATATATATATAACCCCCTATATATATAAAATATATATATATATAAAATATATATATATTTTTATATATATATTTTTTATATATATATATTTTTTATATATATATATATAAAAAATACTCATGCCTGGTGTTTACTCTGGAGGTGCTCATTTAGTAGCCTATAATGGAGGTCTTGAATCTAAACTTTTTAATAGCATCATGGATAAGTTGGATGCACTCTCAGTTGAGACACTCTAGCTTAGAGCCTTTCTGGGGGCTTGTAAGAAATACAAAGCCATGAGCCTACCCTATGCCTAGTGTGTTAGAATCTGCATGTTAACAAGACCCTCAGGTGATCTGTATGCACATTAAAATCTGAGAAGCACTGGCTTAGAGCACATACAGGTCAACAGGTTACTGTTCACACCAGCAACTACACGTTTAGTGCTTTATATAATGAAGACTTTACCCTTGTTAAGGGAATTTCACATATCTGGGAGCTTGATCCTACAGAAGCAGAGAATAAATATGGGAGCCTGAGGCCTTACAGGCACTTTAAAAATCATATCATGAGTCATGGGGACAGATTCCTATTTTGTTTATGCGTAAGGCCGGACCTTTGAATTTTCTTTTCTTTTTGAGACAGGTCTTATTCTGTTTCCCAGGCAACAACAGAAGTTTTCGCATGGGAGTGGGGGTGAGGGGGAACTGTCTGGTGGTCACTGTAAAGGCTTGAACAGAAAGAAGTCAGGGTGAAAAATATGCCCAAATGGGTGATTTGTCCACATGGCTGAGACAAAGTGCAGTGTTGCAATCTTTTTTTTTCTTAATTATGCATTTTAAATATCAATATGTGCATTTGTTTTTATAGTTATAGATTTTCTCATCTGTTTTAGACAACAGCTTGTAATAGTTTTGAATCCATTAAGATGTTGCTTTCAATTTGAAATATTTTGTGTACACATGTATATAAAAAATAACCCAATGATGACTCATCTGACAGATGTTTAAGATCAATAAAGGCTTATTTTTCAACTTGCAGTTAGGAAGAAAGGGAAGCAAGCCAATCTCTCTACACTGTCTTTTTGCTGGCTTGTTTTTGCAGTGGTATCAATAGTGGTTTCTGGAGGGAACCACATGCCTTTAGCCTATCTAGTTAAGATCAGATACCACAATCAACAAGAGGGGTAGAAGAGATGAGGAAGGGGGAGTGGGTAAGTGTTAAATTTCAATTTTTTAAGTGTGCATTTTGTACTCTTTCTAGGTATAGAATTAAAAACAGGCCAATGAGGAAAAATTGTTACAATTGTTATAAATTGTTTATATTGTTACAACACTGAAATCAAATCAAGACATAATAGCTGAATTAAGTTCTTTTAATAGATTGCATATATGGGTGTTTAGCCATACTCTTAGATCAACTCTTTCACAGTAGAACTTCATATCCAATTAACATGCTCTAGATACCACCTTTCTTATTTTTTATAGTAAGGTCTGGTATTTAAATACTCACTTCTACACTGACAGCTTTAAGAAAAACAGGACACAGAGGGAGTTGTCATTTTTAGCAGCAATGAAATACCACTAACCCATTTTTACATACTGAATTCAAGTCCCTGTCAGAAGTGAGTGGACCACGAAGTCACCAGGTACAAAATTGCTAGTTCATTTTTAAATTAATAACTTGAAATTATCCTTGCCCCCCACTCCATTACATCTTTTTATAAATAGCAAACATTTTGCTATTTTATGCATAGGCTAGCAGGCTTGTTTCAATATGAAAGTGCTAACTCATTTAAAGAGTTTTATAATCAGTTATGTAGTGCTACAATAAATGTCCAATAATCTACATAGGAACAATGAAGAATAAAAATGATGAAGATTGAATAAGGCTATCAGATTACCTTATCTTATTCACATATAAAGAATAGATACCCAATGGTGAGGAAGAGACAGAAATTGGACAAATTCTCACAGGTTTAAAAATTACATCTACCTTTGAGCTTTATACTGTAAATGAGACATTTTAAATAGTCCTGTAGCCCATGCCTATTTTTTCATCAGAAAAAGAAAAGCTGCCTTCATGACATCCCCTTTTGTTTTCAGATTTCCACAGTGTCACTTTGAAGCTTCAGAGTCAGGATCTTACTTTCTTCAAAAAATAAAGAAAATACACCCCCTAAGGTACCTCCAATCCCCCCCACCCCCAAAATCCCACTGGTTTCTTTTCCAGTGCCAGGTTGCATGATCAGGTCCCATCTCCTGGGGTTGTTGTTTTGACTTTTTTTCTGTCCATCTACTGATCATTAGTTTAGAAGAGATAACATGAACCAGTTCTAGAACCACTACTAGGAGGAACACAAGCTCTTCACTACAATCACACAGTAGGAAAGAAAGTGATAACTCAATTCATCCCTGGTGCTGGGCCTCCAAAATTGAAAGAACTTGGCACAACTGGAGCACTGAATTTGTATCCTCCATGCTTCTCAATCATTTTGGATTCATGAGCTGCTCTTCTTTGATCGGCCAGAGTTACTGTGTCTGTAACTGTTTTCTTTGTTCTTCGTTAAAACCATGAGTCAGAGCCTGATACCACACAGGATTATGATTTCGAATGGTTTGAAAGATAGCTTTAAATACCTGATACTCATCAACAGGGTTATCTTCATCATCAATGATTGTGGAATAGCCTTCCAGAGCAGTCTCTTCAGCATCACCTTCTTCCCAATCTTCATCATCTCCATCTTCACCTGCCTGCTTAGCCAGAATCTCCAAATATTCTATCCCATCTTCATCAATATCATCTTCATCACTCCCCAGTTCCTCGGTTTCATCATCATATTCAGCTTCATCATCATCACTGTCATTCTTGTGTTCTGCATGGCAGGCATATGCTCTTTTTAATCCATTAAATAAAAGGATAAAAGCTGGCAAAATCTGTCCAGAAACCTGATTTAAACCTTGGGGTATCTGTTCCATATCAATAAGAGCACAGAGACTGAGAACACACATCTTTCTGTCATGAAGCCCCAAGAAACAGTCAACATCATTAAGCCACTAATAAAATGATTTGTAACCGGTTCAACATTATTAGGGAAGTAAAGATTTTCTAAGGTATTTAGTAATCGGTATGCATTATAATGTAAAGCTGCAATTGCAACTTGCAGACCCATAGTTCAAAGTTCACTTGCCTTAACCTCTCTTGTCAGTCTTTCTAAGGCTGCTTCCACGAATAAGGGAATGCACTGGTCAACGTCACGCCCTTTGCACTGCAGAACGATGACCTCTAACAATTTTGCCGCATGACACTCTGTATCTTCTCCTGCAACTCCTGTAAGAACCTTTTTGCACATACTGAATATCATTTCAAGATACTTGGTATCAGACAGAAGTGTCTTGGTATCAACTGTTACATAATTATCAAGGAGGGGCATCATATCTGTAAAGTAATCAAAGCCATCTTGCTGAAAGACTTCAGATACAAGGGGTAGTAGCTGCCACATCTGTGGAGACACTTGTTGACATGTCAGGCTATGCGCTAAAGAGAAGATCTCCCCATAGAATTCTGAGACATGCTGTTGCAAAAAAGTACCAATGACCTGTAAGCAGATTCCCTCAAGCTGTTGGGTTATCTCTTTATGATCTTCAACTACACTAAGAAGTGTGTCAATTGTATTCAGAATTCCCATAGCAGTAACTGCTTTGTCATCACTACCTTCTTCATCTGGCCCCGTCTGGATTACTTGGCTAAATGTCATTGCCAACTGTTGTGTCATTTCTACTGCAATAGGAGTAACTTCTTCACTATTTTCACAGATCATTTTCTGAATTACATTGGTAAGGTCATCATTTTCTGTTTCTGTTATAATATGAAGAAGAGCCTGCATTACAGGCCTGATGAATGCTGTGATACATTCTTTAGATTTTTCTTGATTGCTGATAAATACTTGAAGGACAATGGCAGCTTCCACTTTCACAGGCATGTCTCTATCATCAATCAGACATCTTCTTGTTAGCTCTAAAGCTGTTTGAAGGTTCTGATCACTTTTGAACTTTACTTCACAAAAATAGTGAAGTACCCAGCAAGCCCTTGCTCTCATGTAGCCTAGTTCACTGCTGAGAGAGAGAACACATGATTCTGCAACATGTATTCCATCTGATCATTACAGATCTTTTTCTTCAGAAGTGTTTCAGCTAAAGAGCCAATCATGCAGGGCTCCATCTTTTTTTCAAAGGTCAGCATTTGGTTCTGTAAGAATCTGGTAACAAAATCCCATAGTCTTTTGAAGTACCTCCTTCCTCTTACTATGGGCTGTAAACAAAAGCTTCTGGGCAGCAGTGGCAAAGGAAATGAAATCTTCAGACACATCAAACTTCATGCGTATATATTCATAAGGGTCTTCTTCCCAAAGTTCCTCATCAGCATCTGTATAATACATCAACGGAAAAATAACATCTTGGATAATGCCTTGTATATGGGGCTTCAGATTCTTCCAGGTAAGAGCATGAGAAACTCCTTGATTAATAGAATTTAATGTCTGTTGTAAAACTTGAGGAGCCATATATTGCTTCTCCTTGTACTGTTACAACACTTTCAATAAAACTTGCTGGACACCAACAACAAATTCCTTCAGAAATACTTCAGCAAATTCATTATACTCCTAGGAAACATTGCCAGAGCTTCCATATCTTTCAAAAAGTCTTGCTAAAATATGTAAGGCCCACTTCTTGCATTTCCATTATGATAACTCAGGTCGGTCATCTTCTTCAATTCGAAGTGTTTCAGTCTTTAAAATTTCTACCCATTCTGTCAGGTTCTGTTGGTTTATCAGTTCCAGTGGTATAGAGTATAGAGTATATACTGAACAAGAGCATAGAGTATATACTGAACAAGAGCATAGAAGATCTTGAATATTTGTTTCTGGATGACGACAGACTGATCAGACTGGTCAGAAAGAAGCTGGATAAAATGATCCTTCAGAACTGGCAGAAAATGCTGCATTGCTGCTACCAATGGACTCTACTCCTCTAGTTTTTTATACTCATAAGTTTTCACAAGCTGATAAAGGCAAAGAATTCCTATCCAACAAGCACTGTTATCACACTGAAGATAAAAGCCAGTTTTGTCCACAATGGCAGTCCAGCAGCTTGGATAATCATGTTTGATGATGTGATGAATGCATGTAGTAAGCTGTACCCTGATGAGCTCAGGAGGATGGATAATGGCTTCTACAATATTTTCTCAAATACAATGGCAATCTTCTTCTGGAATAGTATAAGGGGATATATACTCTTGTGCTGTTTCTTGACCAGGCCAATACTGTGTTATATTTTTCAAATAGATAACACCTGCCTGTCTCACAGGTAAATCCAGCTGTTCTGACATAGTAATCTGGAGCAGCATTGAGACAAAATTCAGAGATTTGTGTGCTTCATTGAGCTGGTGCTCCATGGCCTCTTGAAGGGCTGGGTCCATGGTGCCCCGCAGGGCCTCGATAATGGTGTTGGGGTCCATTGCAGCATGAACAAGGTCAAACCCAGGGCTTGGGTGCTACTGGGCCAGGAATAGTGCTACTCACTGCACACATGGACCTGCTGCAGTGGCAACTGGTGCAAAAGGGCAATGGTGCAATCTTAACTCACTGTAACCTTGAACTCCTGGGCTCAAGTGATCCTCCCACCTCAGCCTCCCAAGTAGCTGGGACTGCAGGCTCACGCTACCATGCCAAGCTGATTTTGTGTTGTTGTAGAGATAGAGTCTCACTATGTTGTCCAGGCTGGTCTTGAACTCCTGGTCTTAAGCAATCATCCTGCATCAGCCTCCCAAAGTGCTGGATTTACAAGCCTGAGTCACCATGCCTGGCCAATATTTTCAATAGTTAGAGGCAGGATTGAAAAACAATTCCTTTTTGCTTTGCTCAAATAAGTATTTATGAGCATCCACTTACGAGTTACTGTGCTAGATGCTGGACATACAAATAGAAATAAGACCCAGTTACTGCTGTTGTGGAAAGGGCAACATTAGAGAAATGTTCAGGAAATGGAGGAAAGGCCCTTATCTCAGCTTAAGGAAGCCTTAACTCACTATTGTTTGGCTGAATCTCAAAAACGTACAAACCAATAGGAGTGTCCCCTTCTTCCCCACAGATTCCCTGAAGCCAGTGGGCTGTCTGGCAGGAAAACCAAATACTAACTGTGATTTGCCAGGTAAGAGAAGGGATTCAGGGCATGCGTGTCAAGTTAGGCTTTGATGACTTGTGTTAGTAGGTTCAGAAAGAAAGCCGCATCACTTATCCCCTATGGAAAAAAAGGAATGTCCAAGAGAACTTCCTTGAATCCATGAAGAGCTTCCAAAAAGAGAAATTTTAAGTTTAGGGATGATAAGGAGCAGAAAGGCTTGGTCTGCTTTACCTGGTGAGCCTATCAATGCACCCACCAAGCACATGCTTGTTACCCAGCAGAGTGTTGGGCACTAGGGGGTGGAGAAGGATAGAATCTAAGATTAATTTTAGCTCTGAAAATCTCAAGACCATCTAAGTTAGGCTCTTCATTTTACAAAAGACAAAGTGCAGACCCAGAAAAGGCCTTATCCAAAATCACATTACTAGCTCTTGAGTACAAGATTACTAGCAGGCTGCAATCTGGGAAGATGGCTGAAGTGGACTCGACATCATATTAAACTCCAGCATCAGTACTTTGGGCAACGTGTAGTCACCAGAGGTCTCTGAGCTGGTGACCAGCTTAGTCAAAACCACTTTCCCCCTTGATAATAGTAAATGCCATTTCCAGTTAAGTTACAGATGACAGATTTTATGGAATGTTTCCACGTTAATATGCGAGATCTGAATGGTACCTCCATCACTGGCATTACATTTTGTTTCTCAACCCTCCTCTTCACAGCTCTTATTAGGAAATCGGGGAAAGTCAGGTGCTGAGGCCCACAGGAGCTGTGCCTTGCCGGTGTTCCCTCATGAAAGGCTGCAGCCAGAACTGTGTCCTTCCTTCTCAATGCAGGTCTCTATGCTAAACTTGTTCACTCTCTGTTCCAGAGCATTAGGTGCTCCATGTGAAGTACTCTTGAACTCTGTCAACCCTGACCTCTCCCCTGTCATGTAGAAAGGCCTCAAGTGGTAGTTTTTGGAGCTCCCGATCATACAAGCACATGCACCCTTCTCAGGAGAGGGCAATTAGAAAACCTGCTAACTAGAGGTGCCATGGCAGGTGCCAACTGGATCAGTGCAGGATGGAACAGCACATTCCAGACAGCCTCACGAGTTCATTGCTAAGGGTAGAGCTGCTAATTTACAGGAAACATGCAGAGGGTTTGACTGGATCCCCTCTGATACCAGCTGAGCCCAGCTCTCACATGCCTATGGCATGGAGTGGATGGTGCTGGGGCAGGCTTCTCTCAGCCTGACAGCAGAGTAGCTGTCTCCACTATTGAGCCAGGTGTGACCCCAGAATGCCATCTTTACCCCCTCAGCATGGTAGCAATGCCACGGCAGTGAGGATGTAGGGAATGAGGAGCAGCTTAGGAGAGACTAAGGCATTGCAGGACTGAGGTCCACTATGAAGCTCCAGGTCCCCCTACTATGCTCCTTCAAGAACAGTGTTGGTAGTAAGAGATTATCACCAAGTTCCTCTCAACTCAGCAAAACAAGTGGGGAAGTGAGAAAAGAAAGGAGGAGGAAGATAGCTTCCTGTGCTGTGAGGACTAATTGCAAGCAAAACATGTGTCAGCTGCCACTGCACACAGTAAACACTCAACGGATGGTAACCTTAAGGGTTTGGGCTGCAGCTTTAGTGCCCAAATCCTGCCTCTATGGAGGGAGTGAGACACTTGGACAACAACAATCAAGGCAGGTGGAGAAAATTCTGGTTTTGCTTGTCCCAAAACAAATCACCTCACCCATAGCAGTGTAAGACAACTAGCATTTTACTATGTTCACAGATTCTGAGCACGAGAAATTTAGAAAAGGCCCAGCAGGATGGCCTGTCTCTCTTTCTTATATCTGGGGCCTCAGCCGGAAAGATTCAAAGACTGGGTTGACTTAGTTGGAATCATCTATGAGCCAGTTCATTCACATAACTGGTGGTTGACCCACGCTGTCAGCTAGAACCTGAAGCTGTTAGCTGGAACACCTATACATGGCCCTTCCATGTGGCTCTTTGAATTTCTTTACAGAATGGTAGCTGGGTTCTAAGAGCAGGTGTCCCAAATAAATCACACAGAATCTGTATGACCTTTGATGACTTAGCCTATCACTATAATGTGACTTCTGCCATAGCCACAAGGCTTTCCAGGTTCAAGGGTAGAGAACAAGTATCAAAGGCAAATTTTTAGAAGAACATGTGGAATGGAAGGTAATCTTAAAGCTATCTCTGGAATATACAATCTGCTTCATTTGTCAAGCTAAATATATGCCCCCATAGTCTCCCAATGCAGAGATATTATGCACAATGTCTGGAACAAATATTTTCATATGACAGCTCATTAATTCAGTCCTTACAATAATACTGCAAGGTAGTTTATTATTACTCCACGTTTTACCTGAAACTGAGCTCAAAAAGTTTAGATAACTTGACCAAGGTCATATAGTTTTTAAGCACCAAAGCAGTATCAAATCCAGATCTAAATCTGTTAACTACTTGTTAAAACTCAAAGCTCATAGTCTTTAGAGAACATTTTGGGTCAAACTAAATGATCTTGGTTCTAGGGCAGTAGGAATAAGGTAGCAAAGAAGAAAAAAAGGCAGCTGTTCATTTGATGCCTAAATGTTCACAGTGTACACACAATGCTGAAGCTACGCTTTGTAACTCTTAAGTGCTATTTCTTTTGCTAATAAATGCATTTTATGTAAGGAAAGACTTTGAAAAACAGTATCTCCAGATAGAATGGAAGCTGGGCCACCTTGCTAGGCTCTCCTACACCCCAATCACATTTTCCAAAGTAGGGAGAAAGGTACAGTTCAGAACCTCTGTTTTTCAAACTGGAATAAGGCCTCTCACTTACTTTTCCCCCAACTCTTTAAGACAGACAGTTTTTATTTTGAAACTTAGCCTAGATTGTGGGGCAAAGCACAACCAAATGAAATGGGTGAATTCCCATCTTGATCCTTATTGTCATTCTCCATCTCAGGTAGCTGACAGATCCAGGCTAAATGTGGGTCAAAAAGTATGTTATAGATCAGCTTTAGTTGAAAAAAATGTGTATATACCAATACAACTCAATGGGGGAATAAAAACTTTTTCAACAAATAGCGTTAAGACAACTGGATATCTGCATGCAAGTGAATGAAGTTGGACCCCTACCTCACACCATACACAAAATTTAACTCAAAATGGATCATAGTCTTAATTGTAAGAACTAATGCTCTAAAACTCTTAGATGAAAATATAGGGGCAAATCTTTATAACCCTGAGTTAGGCAAAGGCTTCTTAATTGTGACACCAAAAGTACAGTCTACAGAAGAAAACTAGATAAATTGGACTATATGAAAACCTAAACTTTTGTACTGCAAAAGATACCATCAAGCTAGTAAAAAATGCAACCCACAGACTCGCAGAAAATATTTGCAAATAAAATACCTTATAAGAGATTTGTATCCAGAATATATTACAAAAAACTCATAACTCAATAGTGAAAAAATAACCCAATTAAAAATAGGCAAAGAATCTAAATAGACATTTCTCCAAAGAAGATATAGAAATGGCCAATAAGCACATGAAAAGATGTTCAACATCCCTAGTCATACGGGAAATGCAAATCAAAACCACAATGAGACATCACTTTACACCCATTAAAATGGCCATAATCAAAACGACAAGTGTTGGTGATGATGTAGAGACATTAGAACACTGAAATTGTTGGAAGAATGTAAAGTGGTGCAGATGCTTTGGAAAACAGTTTAGCAGTTCCTCAAGATGTTAAATGTGGAGTTACCAGATGACTCAGCAATTCCACTCCTAAGTCTATACCCAAAAAAGGCAAAAACAAATGTCCATATGAAAACTTGTACATGAATGTTCATAATGTTCATAGGAGCATTGTTCATAATGGCCAAAAACGTGAAAACAGCCCATATACCCATCAACTGATGAGCAGATGAATTAGATGTGGTATAGCCATACAATAAATTATTATTCAGTAATAAAAAGGAATGAAATACTGATAAATGCTACAAAATATTAGAACCTTGAAAATGTTATTCCAAGTGAAATAAGCCAGTCACAAAAGACCACATATTGTAGAATTCAATTTATATGAAGTGTCCAGAACAGGTAAATCTACATTTAGAGAAAGTAGATTAGTGGCTGCCTAGGGCTAGGAAATGTGAGGAGAAATGGAAAGTGACTGAAAATGGGTATGGGGTTTCTTTTGGGAGTTATGAAAATGTTCTGAAATTGATAGTGGTGATGGTTGCACAACTCAATAATATACTTAAAACTATTGAATTGTACATTTTAATTATGCAAATTGTATGATAGGTGAGTTTTATTTCAATATTTATATCCACACACACCTACACATAGAATTATATGTATATGTTTACACACACACACACACACACACACACACACATATATATATATGTCCAAAGCAAATTCATACTGAAGTGGGGGCAATGTCAAGAATAGAAAACCACCCACAGATACTCCTCTGCTTTAGCCTAACATGTGGCTGTGTGACCAAAGGTACTGTGAAAAGCAATTAAATGGTGCTTTCTGAAAAAAAATTTTATTGAGGTATAATTTACATGTGACAAAGTACTCCCATTTCAGTTCATAGTTTGATGTGCTTTCACAAATGTGACCACCATATAACCAACACATTCAAGATACAGAATATTTTTATTACCCCAAAAAAGTCCCTTGTGCCCCTCTGTCTCAAAATGCCCAACCCTAGGCAACAATTGATCTACTTTATGTCATTTTAAGTAAGTTTTGCCCTTTTCTATAATTCCAGATAAATGAAATCCTACAGCATGTACTATTTGGGATCTGGACTTTTTTATAACTCAGGATAATATATTTGAGATTCAACCATGTGTCATGCATATCTCTAATGCATTGCTTTTTTATTGCTGAGAGTATTCCCTTATATAAATAGACTAAAGTTTGTTTTGCACTCATCTGCTTAAGGACATTTGATATTTTTCCCTCATTTTAGTTATTATGAACACTGATATACAAGTTTTTGTGTGAACAAATGTTTTCACTGCTCTTTGGTAAATGAACAGAAGTGGAAACACCAGGTCTTATAAGTGTATGCCTAACTTTATAAGAAACTGCCAACCTGATTTCCAAAATGTTAATACTATTCTACATACCCACAAGCAATATATGTAAGTCTTTTTAATTTTATTCATATAGTGGGTATCTCATGTAGTTTTCAATTGCCTTTCCTTGATGACTAATTAAATGGAGCATCTTTTCATGTGCCTTTGGCCATTCATGTATGTGTGTAAAGTGTCTGTCCAAATCTTTTGCCTATTTAAAAAATTTATTTTTAATTGAGTTGTATAAGTTTTTTTAATACATTCTGGATTCAAACCTTTACCAGCTTAGTCTGTGGCTAAAAATTTCATTTTCTTAATGGTGTCTTTCTTAATAGTGCCTTTGATAAAGTCTAATGTATCATTTTTTTCTTTTATGTTTCAAATGTTTTGTGTCCTAAGAAATCTTTGCATATGCCAATGTTGAAAAACTTCTAGTTTTACAGTTTTAATTTTTATGTTTCAGTATACTACCTATTTCAAGTTAATTTTTGAGTCTACAGTAAAGGGTTGAAGTTCATTTTTTGTATATGAATATCCAATTTTGTAGAACCATTTGTTGGAAGCCTATTTCCCCACTAAAATATCTTCTTAACAACATTTCATCACAAGATTCTTCATTTCCCTTTTATAGTCACACCCACTTCCTTCCAACTTTCCTTTAATCCTCTTCTCATTAACTCCTACCAACCACTAATCTGTTTTCCCTTTCTATAATTTGGTCATTTCAAGAATATTGACTATATGGAATCATAAAGTATATAACCTTTTGGGATTTGCTGTTTATTCTTTGTTTATCCATGTATGATGCTTTTCCTTCATTTGTATAGATCTAAATTTCATTGATAGTATTTGCCTTGCATCTGAAGAACTTGCATTTTAAGTCAGCTGGTGAATAATTCTGTCAGCTTTTGTTTGCCTGAAAAAGTTTTTATTTCATATTTATTTTTGAATGGTATTTTTATTGGATGTAGAATTCTAGGTTGACAGTTTGCTGTTTTTGTTACAGCTCTTTAAAGACGTCATTTCATTTTCTTCTGATTTAAAAGTTTCTGACAAGACATATGTGAGTATTGTTATCTTTGTTCCTCTATATAATTTTTTTGTCAGCTCTTAAAATTTTCTCTTTATCAATTTTGTTCAGTAATTTGATCATGAACTCCTTTGGTGTGATTTTATTTTGTGTTTATCCTTCTTGGAGTTGTTGACCTGCTTGGATCTATGAGTTTATAATTTTCATAAAATATGAAAAGTTTTTAGCCACTACTTGTGATATTTTTTCTGCCCTTCATCCTTTCTGGGACTCCAGTGATATGCATATTTACAATAGCTGCTTAAAAGACCTTGTTTGTTAATTCTATTTTCTCTGTCATTTTAGGTCTATTTCTGTTAACTGATTTTTTTCCTAGTTATAAGTCGTGTGTGTGTGTGTGTGCTTTTAGGCATGCCTGGTAATTTTGGATTGGATG
Source organism: Gorilla gorilla gorilla (assembly GCF_029281585.2). NCBI lineage: Eukaryota > Metazoa > Chordata > Mammalia > Primates > Hominidae > Gorilla > Gorilla gorilla. The sequence continues at coordinate 45,912,445 of NC_073224.2, read as the reverse complement.
CTGGACATTGTGCCTTCATATTGTTGAATGCTGGATATTGTCCTCTTTAATGGATGTTGAACTGTGTTCTTACTGGCAGTTAACTTAATTACATGTCAGCTTGATCCTTTTTTAGGCTTTATTAAAACTTTATTAAGTAGACTCTACTCTAGGGCTTATTTAGTCCTATAACTAAGCTGTGACTTATTTTGGAATGCCCTCAATATTAAGCAAGGACCCTAAACCCTGGCTGGTCATAACTCAAACTTCTACCAGCCCTGTATTGCCTCTGGAAATATTCAACTTACAGATACCTAGTAGTTCCTTGCCTGGCTTGTGCAATTTCAGCCTACATATAGCAGTGAGCTGTAGTTACAAGAGGAACGCTATAAAGATCCTCAGCATTTTCTCTACTGAGCACATTCCAGCCACTCAGCCTCTTCAAATTCAAATTTTTGTCTTCTCAACTCTGTGATATCATGCTCTTCTTGAATGTGTATTGTGGTCCAGAAAGTATCTCTAGGCAGAAAGTTGGTATTATCATAGGTCTTATCTCATTTGTTTCCTTTCTCTGAGGAGTCACAGAACTGTACTAATTACCAAAAGGAGTTTTTTTCATAGATTTTTTTCTGGTTTTCTGGTTGTTTACAGTAAGAGAATAAGCCCAACTCCATTCACTCTCTTGTGTCTGGAAGTAGAAATCACTGATATTATCTATGTTAATACAGTGAAAAAAAATCCAGTGTTGTCCCTCTTTCCATCCTCACCCCCACACCTCCACCACTAATACTGTCTCAGTGATGTGCAATATCCAAGGCTTGATTTAGGTCTAATGAATATCTCTCAACACAGAACACTTTGGGTTTCCCAGCACAAGAATTGAAAAAAGCACATGGTACTCTCCCAGCTGAGATTCTTAGCCTCTTTTTTCCCCTACTGTGAGCAGTGTCACCCAGGTGCCCTCACTCATCTATTTTAAATACACTCACCATCTCTGCTAACAGCTTCAGCCTCTGTTAATCAGGTAGCTTTTCATTAATGTTCTTATCCTTGTCCCAGCATCTTATTTGTCATGCTTTATTAGTAGACATGATAAGTCATAAATCTTAGTTCCTCTTAGTTTCTTAGTATCTGTTGTCAAGTTGAAGATCCCAGACAGAGGGAGATGAGAACTGGTTCATTACAGAGTGACTCTTTCTAATATCTCCTTGGTTCTTTATGATACTAATACATTCTTCCCACTGTAGTTGCCTTTTTCTCTATTTAGCTCCAATACAATTCATAGAAATGAGATCATTCGGCTTAAGGGTACATTATCTTCACTTCAACCCATCCTTCTTTAAGATGAACAATGCTGCCTTTAGATTCTGATACTGGCTCTGCCACTTATTAGCTGGATAGCCCCAGACAATTTACTGACTCTGAGTTTGTTTCCATACTTATGGAATAGGAAAAATATATTCTGCATATCTCATGGAGTGGAAACAAAAGCCAAAATTGACAAATGGGATCTAATTAAACTAAAGAGCTTCTGCACAGCAAAAGATACTACCATCAGAGTGAACAGGCAACCTACAAAATGGGAGAAAATTTTCGCAACCTACTCATCTGACAAAGGGCTAATATCCAGAATCTACAATGAACTCAAACAAATTTACAAGAAAAAAACAAACAACCCCATCAAAAAGTGGGCGAAGGACATGAACAGACACCTCCCAAAAGAAGACATTTATGCAGCCAAAAACCACATGAAAAAATGCTCACCATCACTGGCCATCAGAGAAATGCAAATCAAAACCACAATGAGATACCATCTCACACCAGTTAGAATGGCGATCATTAAAAAGTCAGGAAACAACAGCTGCTGGACAGGATGTGGAGAAATAGGAACACTTTTACACTGTTGGTGGGACTGTAAACTACTTCAACCATTGTGGAAGTCAGTGTGGCGATTCCTCAGGGATCTAGAACTAGAAATACCATTTGACCCAGCCATCCCATTACTGGGTATATACCCAAAGGATTATAAATCATGCTGCTATAAAGACACATGCACACGTATGTTTATTGAGGCACTATTCACAATAGCAAAGACTTGGAACCAACCCAAATGTCCAACAATGATAGACTGGATTAAGAAAATGTGGCACATATACACCATGGAATACTATGCAGCCATAAAAAAGGATGAGTTCATGTCCTTTGTAGGGACATGGATGAAATTGGAAATCATCATTCTCAGTAAACTATCGCAAGAACAAAAAACCAAACACCACATATTCTCACTCATAGGTGGGAATTGAACAATGAGAACACATGGACACAGGAAGGGGAACATCACACTCTGGGGACTGTTGTGGGGTGGGGGGAGGGGGGAGGGATAGCATTGGGAGATATACCTAATGCTAGAGGATGAGTTAGTGGGTGCAGCGCACCAGCATGTCACATGTATACATATGTAACTAACCTGCACATTGTGCAGATGTACCCCAAAACTTAAAGTATAATAATAATAAATAAAAAAAACAAAATATATACATAATATGATCTCAGCTATGGAAAAGAAAAACATTCAGTGGAAAAAAGCTTAAAGGGAAGAGCACCAAAAAAAAAAAAAAGATCAAGCAAGATAATTAATGTTAAGTACTTTATATAGTGCCTGTACCATGGTAAATGCTTAATAAATGTTAGCTATGATGACAATGATGATACTTAAAATGGTCTTTCCATACACTCTGCATACCATCCCTCTGACTGACCTGATGATTATAATTATTCCCAAACGACTAGCAAAGAAGCTTCAATCTCCCTTCACTTCTGCTTTTAAACAGTTTTCTCCTATTTTACAAAAAAGAGTGTGTTCTTTTCTTCCCTTTTCCAGCTCTTCATAAACACAGTGTATTAGTCCATTCCTTCGTTGCTATAAAGAAATACCTGAGACTGGGTAATTTATAAAGAAAAGAGGTTTAATTGTCTCATGGTTCTGCAGGCTGTACAGAAAGCACGATGCTGACATCTGCTCAGCTTCTGGGGAGTCCTCAGGAAACTTACAATCATGGCAAAAGGTAAAGGGGGAGCAAGGTGTCTTACATGGCAGAGTAGGAACAAGAGAGAGAGTGGGGAGGTGCTACACACTTATAAACGACCAGATCTCATGATAACTCACTCACTCACTATCATGAGAACAGCACTGAGCAGATGATGCTACACCATTCATAAGAATTCTGCCCCCATGATCCAATCACCTCCCACCAGGTCCCACCACCAATAGTGGGGATTATCATTAAACATGGGATTTGGGTGGGGACACAGATCCAAACCATATCACGTGGTTTTTCATTTCTGACTCTTCTACCCAATTTATTCTTAATTCCTTTCAATCAAGCTTTTATCCTCAATACTTTAATTTTCTGTAAAAGTTACCAATCACCTCTGAGCCACATGAAATATTATTTTCAAAGTCCTACTATTCCTTTCAAGTCCAACTGGGCTTTCTGTAGCTTTTGACAGAATTGTCCATTTTCTCATTTTTCGCTACCATGACCACTGAACTATCATTTTTCATTTTCTACTGGTGGTAGATTAAATTACAGGTATTACTTCTTGCTTCCCCTAAGCAACATTATTCATTCCCATGCAATGGTCTTGTATGTAACAGAATCCCCTGCTTCTTGTCTTTCAACGTGACCATATGACTTTGAAAAATGGGATATTGGAGGGTGTATCATGAACAAAGATTTGAAATGTGCTTGAATAGTTGGAGTTTCCCTCTTTTAAAAAATTTTTATATTTCTAAATCTTTATTTATTTATTTTTTAGAGACATCTCACTCTGTTGTGCAGGCTGGCATTCAGTAGGGCGATTATAGCTTACTGCAGCATTCAACTCCTGGGCTCAAGTGATTCTCTCTCCTCAGCCTACCATGTAGCTGGGACTACAGGTGCAAGCCACTGTGCCCAGCTTATTTTTTTTTTACTTTTTGTAGAGATGGAGAGGGTCTCACTGTGTTTGCCAGGCTGGTCTTGAACTCCTGACCTCAGCCATCCTCCTAATTCAGCCATCCTCCTAACTCAGTCCCCCAAAGTTCTGGGATTACAGGCATGAGCCACCAGGCCCAGCCCTAGGGTTCCCATCTTATGCCCCTGATTCAAAGACATAGAAAGAAAAGAAAATACAAAAATAATATGTGAATCAAGAGAAATTACTCCAGATACAGTCAATAGTAAATAATCATAGGGAGATTTATGAAAATAAAAGACTTAAAGAATTTCAAAAAGTCAAACAGACCAATAATTACAATAGACAATGAGATAGTAGTGAAAAAATAGATAAATATAATTCAGTTAAGTGGAATTGAGAGGCTCTAATTCAGTTCTTAAAGCTTCTAGATGATTCTAATATGCAGTCAAGTTTGAGTCACTGGTCTAACTTAGTTTTGATAGTTTTAGTCCAAGTCTGGGGATTAATTTAGCCCGGAGCACGTGACATAATTCTGGCCAATGAAGCACAAAGAAAAGTCTACTGAGGTTGGAGAATAGAAGCTTCTTGGAAAAGTTTCTTCACTTTTAAAAGGAGTCAAAGAAAAAAAAAGTCTTCTACATCTGCTGGGCACTGTAGCAGCTTCATGTAGCCCTGGAAGTCTGGCAAAGGGAAATGCCCATGTGGAGGTGAAGGACAGGAAAGACAGAAGAAACCTGATGCTGTCTTTGAGTCACTAAATTAAACAGTGCTGAAGAAGCTGTACATTAAGACATCTCACAATGTAAGAGAATAAATTTTCCTGCTGTTTAAGACAATTGAAGTTAGATATTTCTATTACTTATAGCTGAAAGCATCCTGATACTATGACTAAGCAGGACTTACCCTAGAAATATAAGAAGTGGCCAATATTAGAAAATCTGGCAAACATGCCATACTTTCTTCTGTATATACTCCAGAATAACTCTCTCAAAGGTCTCATGGAAACATGAACAGGGATATTCATCACAGCACTATTCACAAATAGTGAATACCAAGGCAAGAGAGGAAACCTAAGTCCACCACAGGGAATTCGATAAGTAAAATGTAGTAGTTTTACATAGCACTGAATATTGTGCAGAACCATGTCAGGCACAATACAATAGATTTTTATATTTTTTCATCAATATATACACACATATATTCATATACATATAGCAGCATACATACATATATATATCAGCATAGCTATAATGCCAAAGATCATAGTGTTTAATGAAAAAAAGGAAATATATTAATAGCACAATACCTTTTAAGTAAATTAAACTCATATACCCCTACATATACACATAACCCAGTGCATATTTCTCAGGGTTACGTATATCTCCAAATACACAGACTGAAGGCAGAATGGTGGATTAAAGGGGTAAGAACAATAACAAAGAAACAAACCAAGGTTGATAGTGTTCCACACACTCAGGAGTATGATTAATTCAATTTCCTATACTTGAAGGGAAGGAAGGAAGGAGGAAATGAAAAAGGAAGGCGAAAGAAGAGAAATGGATACCTATCAAAGTAATTCACCACATTAAGAATTGAAATGAAACATATGATTCTTCTCAAGAAATACAGAAGCATTTGATAAAACTTTCATGAATTATTCTTAATAAACCAAGATTTAAAAAGCAATGCTTTAATCCGGAAAGAATATCTATCAGAAACCTAGAGTCAAAATTACCTTTAATGGTAAAATTTCAAAAGCTTTCCCATTAAAGTCAGGAACAAGCAAGAAAGCCTATATGACCACTGCTGTTGAATATTCCACTGAAGGTCCAAAAAATACAGTAGGAATGAAGAGTCATAATGATTAGAAAATGAGTTAAAATTCTAAGTGTAGGTTATATATCTGTCTATATAGGAGATGCAACTGAATCATGAGTAAAACTTATTAGAACTATTAGGAGGGTTTAGGAAACTTGCTGGTTATAAATCTACGCACAAAAATCAATAGCAATATTTTGGCTGGGTGCAGTGGCTCATGCCTGTAATCCCAGCACTTTGGGAGGCCAAGGCGGGCGGATCACTTGGGATCAGGAGTTTGAGACCAGCCTGACCAACATGGTGAACCCCATCTCTACTAAAAACACAAAAAATTAGCTGGGTGTGGTGGCGGGTGCCTGTAATCCCAGCTACTCGGGAAGCTGAGGTGGGAGGATCGCTTGAATCCGGGAGGTGGAGGCTACAGTGAGCTGAGATCACGCTACTGCACTCCAGCCTGGGCTACAGAGCAAGACACTTTCTAAAAAAAAAAAAAAAAAAAAAAAAAAAATCAATAGCATTACTCTGAGAAGCAATAATCAATTAGAACATCTAATAAGAAAAAACAGACCATTCATGATAGCAACAAACAATGTAAAACATCCAGGAATAAACAAAAATGTGCAGAGCATTTATGGAGAAAGTTATCAGGACTACATCACAGGAAATGTTTAAAAATTCCTGAATAAATGGAGAAATAAATCATTAACTATAAAACCCAATATTATTAAAATATTAATTCTTCCGAAATTGTGTTAAAAATTTGGGAAGGTTGCAAGCAAACGTCCAAGAGTTTTCGGAGCACTTAAACTTATTTGAAAATTCCAGCATAAGGACAGTAATATATGAATAATTAAGACAATTTTTAAAAGAACAGCAAAGAGAACTGACCCACCAGTTAAAATATATTAAATGTCTATATTAATTAAAACAGTAGATGTGGATTCAGTGATATACAAAGATTGGTAGATCAAAGAACCCTGGAAACATCTCAGTTTGGCATCTCAAATTTTACAATACCAAACCTGAATCCTTCCATCTACCTTCCTCCCATCCTACGTCTACTTGTCTCTCTGCTTTCTCCATTTCAGTTGACAGCCACTCATTGGAATTTGCTTGTTTAACAGTAGGAAAATTTCTTCTTCCCATTTCCCTAGGATTCAATTCCTCACTCTGCCATAATGGGACAGGTTATGACATATTCCCTGAAATTATACTAGAGCCAGGGCTAACTAGGTCTATGGGAAAAATTGAAATATTTTAAATGCTCTTCTCCCTACATCTACAGAGGTCCCCTGAGGTTCTTCTATCTCTGTGGGGTCTCTGCTTTTATAAGCTTCTCTTGAGAGGCATTGAAAATGGGACAGCATTTAACATAAACAAGCTGAAGAGGAAACCAGTGCAATCCCTGTTCCTTCAAGGAGCCATAAAGCGATGAGTAGCACAAAGCGCTCAGCCCTGTATGGGGCAGTGAAGGACATCTAGTTTTCTCATGGAAACCCTTAGCACCCTTAGCATCACTAAATGCCATTATATCCCTCTAAGTGCATGGTCAAATGCAGGCATAATTTGTTCTGCCTCCAGAGGATTACAGTAAAAATTAACTCAAAATGGATTAAGTATACCAGATTGCCTTCTCCACCCTGCCTACCCAAGCATTTAACCTTACCACTCAGCCTCAGAGATAATGAGCTCACAGGTACTTCTCTCTTGAGGGAGATCTAAGTCAATTTAGGATGACTTTAATCCTCTGAATTAAAAAAAAAAAAAGTCACAAAGCCTGAATCCCATAGTTCACCAATCAGGACAAACAATTTGTTTGCAAAAAATGCTACTTGCTTTTGCAGGTGGAAAACTACTTTCTAGAAATTTACTAATTATAGCTGTAGTTGATGTGGTCATTCATATGAGCAAGAAGAGAGAGAGAGGAATAGAGCAGGGACGTAAGTGGAAGGTGGAAGACTGGGCTGCAGGAGTCTGAAGCAGGACACTGACTGCAGTCTCACAGAAAGTCTCATAGGTGTATAAAACAGCAAGGAAAGTGGCTCTGAGTCTCAGCTGCCCTGAGGGAGGATGGATGATGCTGAAATCTCAGGAACTCGGCAGGTCATCAAAGCAGGTAGGGCAAAGAATCCATTTCCTTCACATTGAAGTCACACGATGCTCCATTTTCTACACTTGCATCAGGACCCATCTGCTTCATGAGCAACATTACTGACAATGATGGGACCCTCATCACTATCCAAAAGTTCCTCTCAAAATCTGCTCCCATTTTCACTGCACTATTCCACACAATTTATTCAATCCATTTATTTTGCAAATAACTGAACATGTCCTATATATATATGTCACGGTACAACCTTCTGAAGAAAATATAAAGATATCTATAGCCTGTGTACTCAGAGCTCCCCTAACACTGGAAATAAAAATTATTTCATTTTTTGTTTTCTACACTAGGTCATTAGCTCCAGATGGCAGGGACCTTGCCTATCTTGCTCATCATTGCATTTCCAGCATGATATCACCTGATACATAGGTGATAATGAATAAATGAATGATCTCTTTCCTTCTGTCATTAACAGTGTAAGTCAAACATAGATGCAAGAAATTGATTAAATGCATAAATAACAAAGTCGCCTAACTCTCTTCCTGAATTATAAATCTGGTATATGAATTCAATATTATACTCATTTGTGTGGGTTGGCCATATTTGAACTTATAAGTCTCCAGCTAAAAGAAATCATTTAGATATTGTTTTTTAAAAGGTGCCAAATTGCATAATAAAGGGATCAATTCTCCAAGAAGACACAATAATCCTTAATAAGTATGCACCCAAAAACTGATAGGATTGCAAGGAGAAAAAGATGAATCTACTATTACTGTTAGAGATTTCAATACCCTTCTACAATAAATAGACAGACCCAGGAGGCAGAGAATCAGTAAGGATACCATTGAACTCAAAAGCATCATTAGTCAACTAGATAAAATGGACATGTAGAGACTAATTTGCCCAAGAACAGCAGAATACACATTCTTCTCAAGCTCACATGGAACATTCACCAAGATAGAACACATTCTGGGCCACAAAAAACATCTTAACAAGTTTAAAAGAATACAGATGATGTAATGTCTGCTCTCAGATCACACAATAGAATTAAACTAGAAATCAACAGAAACATAGCTGGAAAATCTTGAAATACTTGGAGAATAAACATAACTCTAACACATGACTCAAAGAAGGAATGTCCAGAGAATTTCAAAAATACTTCAAACTAAATTAAAAAAAAAACACACATCAAAATTTGTGGGATGCAGCAAATACAGTGCATAAGGAGAATTTATAGCATTGAGTACCTATATTAGAAAAGAAGAAAGATCTAAAATCAATCACCTAAGCTTCCACCTTAGGAAAGTAGAAAAAGAAGAGCAAATTAAATGCAAAGTAACCAGAAAAGAAAAGAAATTATAAAAAGTAGAGCAGAAATCAATAAAATTTAAAAATCAATAGAGAAAATCAACAAAGCCAAAAGCTGTTTTTTTGAAAATATCAATAAAATACATAAGCTTCTAGCCAGGCTAATTCTAAAAAGGAGAGAGAGGACATAAATTCCTAATATCAGAAATGAAGGTGAGTACATCACTACAGACCTCATGAACATTAAAAGGATAATAAAGGAATACTTTGAACAACTCTGTGCTCATAAATTTGGTAACCCAGATGAAATGACCAGTTCCTTGAAAGAAACAATACGCAAAGAAGAAATAAACAATCTGAAGTGGTCTGTATCTATTCAAAAATTGGATCAATAATTAATAACTTCCTAAAACAGAAAGCACCAGACCCAGATAGGTCCACCAGTGAACTTTATCAAACATTTAAGAAATAAAATGTAACAATTATCTATGATCGCTTTCAAAATATAGAAACAGAATACTTCCTAACTCATTCTAGGAGGCCAGGATTACACTAATGCCAAAACCTAACAAAGACATTACAGAAAAGTACACTTCTATATCTCTCATGAACAGAGACGCAAAAATTCTCAACATAATATTAGCAAATTAAATCCAACAATGAATAAAAATAATTATACAGCAAAAATAAGTGGAATTCCAGATATGCAAAGCCAGTTCAACATTCAAAAATTAATTAATTAATGCAATCTATTGCATCAACAAGCTAAAAATGAAAAATCACATGATTATATCAATAGATGCAGAAAAAAGCATATGACAAAATCCAATACTTATTTCTGATAAAAACTCTCAGTAAACTAGGAATACAGGGGAACCTCCTCAACTTGATAAAGAATATCTACAAAAAACCTAAAGCTAACAACATAGTTAATGGTGAGAAACTCAAAAATTTCCCACTAACATTAGGAACAAGGTAAGTATGTCTCTTCTCACTACTGTTTTTCAATATACTGAAGGTCCTAGCTAATGCAATAAGATAACGAAATACAAGGTATAAAGACTGGTAAGAAAGAAATAAATTTTTTTGCAGATTACATAATTGTATATGCAGAAAATCTGAAAGAACTGACAAAAAAATCTTTTGGAATTAATAGATTATTATTGCAGAGTTGTAAGATATAAGGTTAATACATAAAAATTACTTCTCAATATGTCAGCAATGAACAGGTGGAATTTGAAATCAGAAGCGCAGTATCACTTACATTAGCACCCCTAAAAATGAAATACTTAGTTATAACTCAAAAGAATGTGTTTAAGATCTATGTGAAGAAAACTACAAAACTCTTATGAAGGAAATCAAAGAAGAAAATAAATAGAGAGGCAGTCCATGTTCATGGTTAGGAAGGCTCAATATTGTCAAGATGTCAGTTCCTCCCAAATTGATCTGTAGATTTAATACAATTCCAATAAAAATTTCAAGCAAGTTATTCTGTGGACATCAACAAGCTGATTCTAAAGTTTATATGGAGAGGCAAAGGACCCAGAATAGCCAATATAACATTGAAGGAGAAGAACAAAACTAGAGGAGTGACACCATCCAACTTCAAGACTTACTATTAAAAGCTACAGTAATCAACAATACAGTGTTGGTAAAAGAATAAACAAATAAATCCATGCAACAGAATAGAAAGCCCAGAAATAGACATACAAATATAGTTAATTGATATTTAATAAAGGAGTAAAAGCAACAATGGAGAAAAGATAGTCTTTTCAACAAATGTTGCTCTGACGACTGGATATCCACATGCAAAAACATGAATCTAGACACAGACCATACACCTCTGACAAAAATTAACTCAAAATAGATTAAAGACTTACACATAAAATACAACCATACAACTTTCAGAAGAAAACAGGAGAAAATCTAGATCATCTTGGGTTTGGTGATGACTGTTTAGTTGCCGCGCCAAAGGCACAAGAAAAGAAATAATGGATAAGGTGGACCTCAGTAAAATTAAAATTTTCTCCTCTGTCAAAGACACTGTCAAGAGAATGAGAAGGCAAGCCACAAAATGGGGGAAAAAATTTCAAAAGACATGTTAGATAAAAGATTGTTTTCCACAATAAATAAAGAACTCTAAAACTCAAAAATAAAAATAAAATCTGATTTTAAAATGGGCCATACTTAATAGAGACCTTATGAAGGACAATAAACAGATGGTAAGTAAGCATATAAAAAGATATTCCACATCATATACCATCAGGGAAATTCAAGTTAAAACAGTAATATGTTTTTGTTTTTTTTTTTGTTTTTTCTGGAAACAGAGTCTCACTCTGTCACCCAGGCTGGAGTGCAGTGGCGCAATCTCAGCTCACTGCAACCTCTGCCTCCCAGGTTCAAGCGATTCTCGTGCCTCAGCTTCCCAAGTGGCTGGGATTACAGGCATGCTCCATCATACCTGGCTAATTTTTGTATATTTTGTTGAGATGGGCTTTCACTATATTGCCCAGGCTGGTCTTGAGCCCCTGAGCTCAAGTAATCTGCCCACCTTGGCTTCCCAAAGTGCTGGGATTACAGGTGTGAGCCACCATGCCCAGCCAAAACAATAAGAAGACATCTTCACACACATATTAGAATGGCCCAAATCCAGAATACTAACTACATCAAATGTGGTAAGATTCTGGAACTATGGGAACTCTCATTCATTGCTGGTGGGAATGCAAAATGGTATAGCCACTTTGGAAGACAGTCTGGTGATTTGTTACAAAATTAAACATACTCTTACTATGCAATCCAGCAATCCTACTACTTGTTATGATTGGTATCATACTACTTACTCAAATGAATTGAAAACTTATGCCCACACAAAAACCTGCACATAGATATTTACAGTAGCTTTATTCATAATTGCCAAAACTTGGAAGCAACCAGGATGTCCTTCAGTAGATGAATGGATAAACTATCATACATCCAGACAATGGAATATTATTCAGCACTAAAAAGAAATGAGCTATGAAGCCATGAAAAGACATAGAGGAAACTTAAATCTATATTGCTATGTGAAAGAAGCCAATATGAAAAGGCTACTTACTGTATGATTCTAACCATATGACATTCTAGAAAAGGCTAAACTACGGAGACAGAAAAAAGATCAAATGTTTCCTGGAGTTAGAAGGCTGAGAGGGCTGAATAGGCAGAGCACAGATTTTTAGGACAGTAAACGATTTTGTATGATCCTATAATAGTGAATATGTGTCGTTATACTTTTGACCAAACCCATAGAAGGTAGAACACCAAGAGTGAACCCTAATGTAAACTATGGACTTTGAGTGACAATGATGTGTCAATGTAGTTTCATCAATTGTAACAAATACATCACTCAGGTGGGGGATATTGATAATGGTGGAGGCTGTGCATGGGCAGGGGTAAGAGATACATGAGAAATCTCTGCACCTTCCACTCAATTTTGCCGTGAACCTAAAATCACTCTAAACAATAAAATTCTATTATAAAATTTTTAAAAAATTTAAGGAGGTGCCCAAAGTAAGTGGTTTTCACAGACACGTGTAGTCATGGGTACAGACACCAAGCAGGTAAGCAATATTCCTCAAATGGAGATTGAGCAAGGGTCATCCTCATCTGGGTGTGGGAGAAAAAAGTTAAATTCCCATCAAGGGAGGAGAGAATATCAGGATAGCTTCAGAGAAAGTCAGCTCTAGATAGAATCACCTTATCCCACCGCCATTGTATAACATCTAAACTCATTCCCCAGATTTCAGGATCAAAAATAGCCCTCGGAAATCAACAGTGCTCAGATAGACGGAGGCTTGCAGATGCCAGAACAGGCTCACATGACAAACCCACCTCCGCCCCCTTTACTTTAAAGTATGGAACTTTTAAGACTAGAAGAGGAACTTTCTGGTTCCTTTGCTATGAGTCAGAGATGCTTTTGGTGTACTTGTGAGCAGCCAGGAGGAGGAAGAAAGCACAAACATAAGGAGGATGAGGAGTAGGAGGGGAAAATCATTTTCTTTTCAGGCTGAATGTGCTCGCTGGAGGATTGCTGAGGTGTTTCTCTTTGTTTGGAAAGAAGAAATCGATGCTTGCATCTAAACTACATCCTAATTAGAAGCCACATCAGGCAAAATCTCTAAACCTTTTCAGCCCTGAGAAGCAAAAGCGTCATCACATTATCACTCTGCAAAATTGAATCATTAATACATAGTAAAAACATAAAAACTGTGAAAAAAACTGTGAAGTATGCAGCCACAGGAATGCATTACGGAAGAATGAGTAATAAGTTCCAGTAGCTGTGGTGGTGGTTATAATGAATAAATCCTACCCTAACAAATGAAGTCACCTGATTCTCTTCCTAAATTACAAATCCAATAGACCAGAGACAAATGCTAGGTATGACGGTGGGGGAGGGAGCATTTAGAAAAACTTCCAATCCAGAGGTCCAGGCTTTTGCGGAGAAATGAATGTAAATGAAGTCATAGGTGGAAAGCTCAGCGCCTTAGAGCAGCAAATGTGTGCTAATGAAGGCAAAGGATGCCAACAGAGCTTTGCTTCTGATAGAGAAAAGCTCTTCTTTCCTGGCTAACATGTGTGAGGCTAACCTAGTCTCCCTGTCTTAGGCATGTTGGCCCTTGATCACCAGAGGGACCAGAATGGATCTGGGGGTGGGGGAGTTTCTCTATGAACACATTCTTGGCACTAGAACAATAACACAAAGCATGTATCCTAACAATCGTTGGCCTTCTTCATAGACAAGGCACAATTTGCTTCATGTCCTGTTATGGGATGGCATGGGGATTCTAGAACCAGAGACTATGTTTAAATATCGACTCCACCATTTACTAGCTATGTGACCTTGAGCAGGTTGCTTAATCTCTTTGCATCCCAGCCAGCCTGGCTTAAAGTGCATATAAATTATATTTTATACTTCATAGTGTTATTGAGAGGATTAAGAAGAGTCATGCAAAAGGCTTTGTAATGTGTAAAGAAAGAGCTATACAAATTCACAGGATTGTGGTATTGTCTTGGACAGCCCATTTTCATTAATGCCAAGCAAGCTTGGTGGAGGTTGAACTGTCCAGGAAAAGAAACAGACAGAATATCTAATAGACTCAGAAATACAAGATGTTCAACAGAAATTTATTACACTGATAAATGACTGAACAAGATTCATCAAATGATTAAACTTGGATGGTGAAACCAACGGCCTAGATTACATCTGGTCTGAGGCAAACCTCTTCCTCCCAGCCCATGCTCTGGACAATGATTCATCAGCCTCTCAGTTCTACAGACACTAACAGCTCTAATCCATGTCCATGTACTTGGATGCCTATGTCAGATCTAGTGAGAGGCATGCACAGAAAAAGAACTAGGGAGCAAAGAAAACATGGCAGAGAAATTGTCGCATCCATAGGCACGTGCATGCATAGAGCCTTTGAAAGGGACAGAGTTGTCAACATTCCTCACTCTAATGCCAAGAACAAACTAAGCCCCACCACAGGCATCTTTGGCTTCAATAGCATCAAGTTCAACAATGTGGTATCTACATCAAAGCAACCTCCTTCTCAAAAGAGCTTTGTTACTTGAGTGGATCCTCTCTTTCCTACACAACTAGCACCTGCAGCCTGTCTGGAGGTTTACAGAGCATTCCTGTAACTATTATCTTAGTGAGCCTGTAAGAATCCCATGAGGTAGGCAGATAAGTTCTTTTCAGCTCTATTTTATAGAGGAAGATCCCAAAGTTCAGAGAGCTTAAATGTCTTTGCCCAAAGGCACATAATTTATAAGTCATGGAGCTAGGCCCTCAAACTCAGACCTGACTTCAGATCCTAGAATGATCTTTCCTCAACCTCAGGATTACTCCCCATGTACTTTTGGTGAGAGAAGAGTAGCAGCACCCAAGAAATTTGTCTGCCATCCTCCTTGCCTGTTCACTCTCCCCAGGCCTGGCCTGGAACCGTACTTGCTTCAGAGAGGCAGTCACTCCCCTACCAAAGCTGTGCTGGAAGAGCTGCTAGATATCTCTCCACAAATTGCCCTGCTCTCTGCCAGACATTCATGCCAGTTTGTACCACGATTCCTGAACTGATGGCTTAATGGCATATTCAGAAGACTGTCTTCCATCCCTTCTGGAGGAGACACCAGGCAGAGAGAAAGAAGGCAGTCATTGGCCTACTGTGAGTCAACTTTACCTTTCCAGGACCAACTCAGGGCTGAAGCTCACTTACAGAGCCTTAGGCAGTTACTCAAACTTCTGAAGGGTGATTTCTCAATTTAACTAAGTATCTGAAGCCACACTTTTCCTATTTGCCTTCAGGAGGCACTACCAGTTTACACAGATAAGGACTGAGGCCAAGAATAGAATCTGACCATAAACCTGTTATATCAGGATCTTCTTAAGATGGCTGAATAGGAACAACCCCGGTCTGCAGCAAGATCAATGCAGAAGGCGGGTGATTTCTGCTTTCCAACTGAGGTACCCGGCTCATCTCACTGTGACTGGTTAGACAGTGAGTGCAGCCCACGGAGGGCGAGCAGAAGCAGGGTGGGGCATCACCTCACCCAGGAAGCACAAGGGATAGGGAACTCCCTCCTGTAGCCAAGGGAAGCCCTGAGGGACTGTGCTGTGAGGAATAGTGCACTCTGGCCCAAATACTATGCTTTTCCCACAGTCTTCACAACCTGCAGACCAAGAGATTCCCTCAGCTGCCTATACCACCAGGGCCCTGGGTTTCAAGCACAAAACCGGGCTGCCATTTGGGCAGACACTGAGCTAGCTGCAGGAGTTTTTTTTTTCATACCCCAGTGGCACCTGGAACACCAGCGAGACAGAACCATTCACTCCCCTGGGAAGGGGGCTAAAGCCAGGGAGCCAAGTGGTCTAGCTCAGTGGATCCCACCTCAATGGACCCCAGCAAGCTAAGATCCACTGGCTTGAAATTCTTGCTGCCAGCACAGCAGTCTCAAGTCCACCTGGGACACTTGAGCTTGGTAGGGGGAGAGGCGTCCACCATTACTGAGGCTTGAGTAGGCTACTTTCCCCTCACAGTATAAAAAAAGCTGCAGGGAAGTTCGAACTGGGCGAAGCACACCAAAGTGCCAGAAAGCCAATGTAGCCAGACTGCCTCTCTAGAATCCTCCTCTCTGGGGAGACCATGTCTGAAAGAGAGGCAGCAGCCCCAGTCAGGGTCTTATAGATAAAACTCCCATATCCCTGGGACAGAGCACCTGAGGGAAATGGTGGCTGTGGGCACAGGTTCAGTAGACTTAAACACTCCTGCCTGCTGGCTCAGAAGAGAGCAGCAGATCCCCCAGCACAGCACTTGAGCTCTGCCAAGGGACAGACTGCCTACTCACGTGGGTCCCTGACCCCCATGCCTCCTGATGCGGAGACACCTCCCAGCAGGGGTCCACAGACACCTCATATAGGAGAATTCCAGCTGGCATCTGGTAGGTGACCCTCTGGACAAAGCTTTCAGAGGAAGGAACAGGCAGCAATCTTTGCTGTTCTGCAGCCTCTGCTGGTGATACCCAGGCAAACAGGGTCTGGAGTGGACCTCCAGCAAACTCCAGCAGACCCGCAGCAGAGCAGCCTGATTGATAGAAGGAAAACTAACAAACAGAAAGGAATGGCAACAACACCAACAAAAAGGAGTTACACACCAAAATCCCATTCGAAGGTCACCAACATCAAAGACCAAAGATAGAAAAACCCACGAAGATGAGGAAAAACTAGTGCAAAAAGCCTGAAAATTCCAAAAACCAGAATGCTTGTTCTCCTCCAAAGGATCACAGCTCCTCACCAGCAAGGGAACAAAACTGGATGGAGAATGAATTTGACAAATTGACAGAAGTAGGCTTCAGAAGGTGTGTAATAACAAACTTCTCCGAGCTAAAGGAGCATGTTCTAACCCAATGCAAGGAAGCTAAGAACCTTGAAAAAAAGTTAGATGAATTGCTAACTAGAATAACAAGTTTAGAGAAGAACATAAATGACCTGATGGAACTGAAAAACACACCACGAGAACTTCGTGAATATACACAAGTATCAATAACCGAATCGATCAAGCGGAAGAAAGGATATCAGAGATTGAAGATCAACTTAATGAAATAAAGTGTGAAGCCAAAATTTGAGAAAAAGGAATGAAAATGAATGAACAAAGCCTATAAGAAAAATTGGACTATGTGAAAAGACCAAACCTATGTTTGATTGATGTACCTGAAATTGACGGAGAGAATGGAACCAAGTTGGAAAACACTCTTCAGGATATCATACAAGAGAACTTCCCCAACATAGCAAGACAGGCCAACATTCAAAATCAGGAAATACAGAGAACACCAAAAAGATACTCCTCAAGAAGAGCAATCCCAAGACACATAATCTTCAGATTCACTAAGGTTGAAATGAAAAAATAATGTTAAGGGAAGCCAGAGAGAAAGGTCAGGTTACCCACAAAGCGAAGCCCATCAGACTAACAGCAGATCTCTCAGCAGAAACCATACAAGCCAGAAGAGAGTGGGGTACAATATTCAGCATTCTTAAAGGAAATGATTTTCAACCCAGAATTTCTTATCTAGCCAAACTGAGCTTCATAAGCAAAGGAGAAATAAAATCCTTTACAGACAAGCAAATGCTGAGAGATTTTGTTACCACCAGGCCTGCCTTACAAGAGCTCCTGAAGGAAGCATTAAATATGGAAAGGAACAACCGGGACCAGCCACTGCAAAACATACTAAATTGTAAAGACCATAGATACTATGAAAAAACTGCATCAACTAACAGGCAAAATAACCAGCTAGCATTATAATGATAGGATCAAATTCACACATAACCATATTAACCTTAAATGTAAACAGGCTAAATGCCCCAATTATAAGACACAGACTGGCAAATTGGATAAAGAGTCAAGACCCATCGGTGTGCTGTATTCAGGATACCCATCTCACATGCAAAGATGCACATAGGCTCAAAATAAAGGGATGGAGGAATATTTACCTAGAAAATAGAAAGCCAAAAAAAAAAAAAAAAAAAAGCAGGGGTGGCAATGCTAGTCTCTGATAAAACAGACTTTAAACCAACAAAGATCAAAAAAGACAAAGAAGGCCATTACATAATGGTAAAGGGATCAACACAACAAGGAGAGCTAACTATCTTAAATATATATATGCACTCAACACAGGAGCACCAAGATTCATAAAGCAAGTTCTAAGAGACCTACAAAGAGACTCAGACTTCCACACAATAATAGTGGGAGACTTTAACACCCCATTGTCAATATTAGATCAATGAGACAGACGATTAACAAGGATATTCAGGACGTGAACTCAGCTCTGGACCAAGCAGACCTAATAGACATCTACAGAACTCTCCAACCCAAATCAACAGAATATACATTCTTCTCAGCACCACATCACACTTATTCTAAAATTAACCACATAATTGGAAGTAAAACACACCTTAGCAAATGCAAAAGAACAGATATCATAACAAACAGTTTGTCAGACCACAGTGCAATCAAATTAGAACTCAGGATTAAGAAACTCACTCAAAACCACAAAACAATATGGAAACTGAACAACCTGCCCCTGAATGACTACTGGGTAAACAACAAAATTAAGGCAGAAATAAATAAGTTCCTTGAAACCAATGAGAACAAAGACACAAGGTACCAGAATCTCTGAGACACAGCTAAAGCAGTGTTTACAGGGATATTTATAGCACTAAACACCCACAGGAGAAAGCAGGAAAGATCCAAAATTGACACCCTAACATCACAATTAAAAGAACTAGAGAAGCAAGAGCAAACAAATTCAAAAGCTAGCAGAAGACAAGAAATAACTAAGATGCGAGCAGAACTGAAGGAGATGGAGACATAAAAAACCCTTCAAAAAAATCAATGAATCCAGGAGCTGGTTTTTTGAAAAGATTAACAAAATAGACCACTAGCCAGACTAATAAAGAAGAAAAGAGAGAAAAATCAAATAGACACAATAAAAAATGATAAAGGGGATATCACCACTGATCCCACAGAAATACAAACTACCATCAGAGAATACTATAAACACCTCTATGCAAATGAACTAGAAAATCTGGAAGTGGATAAATTCCTGGACACATACACCCCCTCCAAGACTAAACCAGGAAGAAGTCGAATACCTGAACAGACCAATAACAAGTTCTGAAATTGAAGCAGTAATTAACAGCCTAACAACCAAAACAAAACCCAGGACCAGACAGATTCAAAGCTGAATTCTACCAGAAGTACAATGAGGAGCTGTTACCATTCCTTCTGATACTATTCCAATTAATAGAAAAACAGGGACTCCTCCCTAACTCATTTTATGAGGCCAGCATCATCCTGATACCAAAACCTGGCAGAGACACAACAAAAAAAGAAAATTTCAGGCCAATATCCCTGATGAACATCGATGCAAAAATCCTCAGTAAAATACTGGCAAACTGAATCCAGCAGCACATCAAAAAGCTTCTCCACCACGATCAAGTCAGCTTCATCCCTGGGATGCAAGGCTGATTCAACATACACAAATAAATAAGCATAATCCCTCTCATAAACAGAACCAATGACAAAAACCACATGATTATTTCCATAGATGCAAAAAAGGCCTTCGATAAGATTCAACAGACCTTCATGCTAAAAACTCTCAATAAACTAGGTATTGACGGAACGTATCTCAAAATAATGAGAGCTATTTATGACCACCCCACAGCCAATGTCCTACTGAATGGGCAGAAGCCAGAAGCATTCTCTTTGAAAACCAGCACAGGACAGGGATGCCCTCTCTCACCACTCCTATTCAACATAGTGTTGGAAGTTTTTGCCAGGGCAATCAGGCAAGAGAAAGAAATAAAGCGTATTCAAATAGGAAGAGAGGAAGTCAAATTGTCTCTGTTTGCAGATGACATGATTGTATATTTAGAAAACCCCATCGTCTCAGCCCAAAATCTCCTTAAGCTGATAAGCAACTTCAGTAAAGTCTCAGGATACAAAATCAATGTGCAAAAATCACAAGCATTATTATACACCAATAATAGCCAAATCATGAGTGAACACCCATTCACAATTACTACAAAAAGAATAAAATACCTAGGAATACAACTTACAAGGGATGTGAAGGACCTCTTCAAGGAGAACTACAAATCACTGCTCAACGAAATAAGAGAGGACACAAATAAATGGAAGAACATTCCATGCTCATGGATAGGAAGAATCAGTATCATGAAAATGGCCATACTGCCCAAAGTAATTCATAAATTCAATGCTATCCCCATCAAGCCACCATTGACTTTCTTCACAGAATTAGAAAAAACTACTTTAAATTTCATATGGAATGAAAAAAGAGCCCATATGCCCAAGACAATCCTCAGCAAAAAGAACAAAGCTGGAGGCATCAGGCTACCTGATGTCAAACTATACTACAAGGCTACAGTAACCAAATCAGCTCGGTACTGGTACCAAAACAGATATATAGACCAATGGAACAGAACAGAGGCCTCAGAAATAACACCACACATCTACAACCATCTGATCATTGACACATCTGACAAAAACAAGAAATGGGGAAAGGATTCCCTATTTAATAAATGGTGCTGGGAAAACCGGCTAGCCATATGCAGAAAACTGAAACTGGACCCCTTCCTTACATTTTATACAAAAATTAATTCCAGAAGGATTAAAGACTTAAATGTAAGACCTAAAACCATAAAAACCCTAGAAGAAAACCTAGGCAATACTATTCAGGACATAGGCATGGGCAAACACTTCATGACTGAAACACCAAAAGCAATGGCAACAAAAGCCAAAATTGACAAATGGGATGTAATTAAACTAAAGAGCTTTTGCGCAGCAAAAGAAACTATCATCAGAGTGAACTGGCACCCTACAGAATGGGAGAAAATGTCTGCAATCTATCCATCTGACAAAGGGATAATACCCAGGATCTACAAGGAACTTAAACAAATTGACAAGAAAAAAAAAAAAACCCCATCAAAAAGTGGGTATAGCATATGACAGACACTTATAAAAGGAAGACATTTATGCAGGCAACAAACATATGAAAGAAAAGTTCATCATCAGTGGTCATTAGAGAAATGCAAATCAAAACCGCAATGAGATACCATCCCACAGCAGTTAGAATGACGATCATTAAAAAGTCAGGAAACAACAGGTGCTGGAGAGGATGTGGAGAATAGGACTGCTTTTACACTGTTGGTGGGAGTGTAAATTAGTTCAACCATTGTGGAAGACACTGTGGCAATTCCTCAAGGATCTAGAACTAGAAATACCATTTGACCCAGCCATCCCATTACTGGGTATATACCCAAAAGATTATAAATCATGCTGCTATAAAGTCACACGCACACGTATGTTTATTGCGGCACTATTCATAATAGCAAAGACTTGGAACCAACCCAAGTGTCCATCAATGATAGACTGGATTAAGAAAATGTGGCACATATACACCATGGAATACTATGCAGCCATAAAAAAGGATGAGTTCATGTCCTTTGTAGGGACATGTATGAAGCTGGAAACCATCATTCTGAGCAAACTATTGCAAGGACAGAAAACCAAATACCACATGTTCTCACTCATAGGTGGGAACTGAACAATGAGAACACTTGGACACAGGGTGAGGAACATCACACACCAGGGCCTGTCATGGGGTGAGGAGAAGGGGGAGGGATAGCATTAGGAGAAATACCTTATGTAAATGATGAGTTAATGGGTGCAGCACACGAACATGGTACATGTATACATATGTAACAAAACTGCACATTGTGCACACATACCCTAGAACTTAAAGTATAATTAAAAAAAAAAGTCAGGAAACAACAGATGCTGAAGAGGATGTGGAGAATAGGAATGCTTTTATACTGTTGGTGAGAGTGTAAATTAGTTCAACTATTGTGGAAAGCAATGTGGCGATTCTTCAAGGATCTAGAACCAAAAATACCATTTGACCCAGCAATCCTATTACTGGGTATATACCCAAAGGATTATAAATCATTCTACTATAAAGACTCATGCACATGTATGTTTATTGCAGCACTATTCACAATAGCAAGACTTGGAACCAACCCAAATGCCTATCAGTGATAGACTGGATAAAGAAAATGTAGCACATATTCACTGTGGATACTATGCAGACATAAAAAAGGATCAGTTAATGTCCTTTGCAGGGACAGGGATGAAGCTGGAAACCATCATTCTCAGCAAACTAACACAAGAACAGAAAACCAAACACCACATGTTCTCACTCATAAGTGGGAGTTAAACAATGGGAACACATGGACACAGGGAGAGGAACATCACACACTGGGGCCTGTCAGGCGGTCAGGGGGCTAAGGGAGGGATAGCATTAGAATAAATACCTAATGTAGATCGCAGGTTGATGGGTACATCAAACCACAATGGCACGTCTATACCTAGGTAACAAACCTGCACATTCTGCACATGTATCCCAGAACTTAAAGTATATATATATGAAAAAAAAAAAAAACCCTTATATCCTGTCCCACAGTCACACCATTCCCTGGATGCCTGAAACTCATTTCTAAAACAGCCTCATTGCTTTTGCCTATCAGTACCTTCTTCCAGGTTTAGTCTTTCCCCCTTTTCTGCCTGAAGAAATGCCAGTTTCTCCTTTTAGAGCTATTAAAATTGCACCTCATTCCTTCTTTCAGTCACTCATTTATGCAAGCAACAGCAAAGCCTTCCTTGTCTCTCAGAGGCAGACAGTCACCACCCTCACTGACAGCTCCCCCACACATGCCTCCATCCCAACATGGGTCACACCATATTTTTTAAAAAAACACATTTATCTATGTAAAAATGTATGAGTTCATTTAAGAAGTAATACTGAGTTAAAAAGTAATACAGGTTGAACTTTGGTAAAAATGGACCCAAAAAAAATGGACCCAAAAATGGCAAAAATGGACCCCAAAAAACTAAAGTTTGGACAATAATACAGTGGAATCTACTATCCCCAAACACCTTTGACAAGTCTTAATTGGTCTTGCCTCAAGAAGTGTTCCCAGACAAAGCCCTTTCTGTCTTATTGCCACTGCCATGTCTTAATTCAGAATACTCATCCACTCAATAAGCATTTGTTGATCATTGACTATGTGCCAGTTATCAGTATATATAGTCCCTGCCCTAAAGCTCATAAATTCCTAGAAGAGTTAAACAAGTGGACAATTATATTATCATGATAAATGCAACGTAGGAGGTAATCACAGAGAGCCTTGGGAGGGATACTGATTCCATTCTAAGGGGTCGGAGGAAAAGTGGTAGTCATCTGAACTGAGTCATTAAGGACTGGCAGGAGTTAGCAAAAGAAGAGAAGAAAGTTCAGGCAGAAAGGCTAGTGTTCTTCATTCCTTTATAGAGATTCATATTTTCATTCAGTATCATTTTTGGTTTGTCTGAAAGACATCTGTTTACATTTTTTATAATGCTGGTGTATTAATGACAAACTTTTTTCAGATTTTACATGTCTAAGATATCTTCATTTAAATTTTGGTTTTGAAAGATTTTTGCTGGGTATAGAATTCCAGGTTGATAGTTTTCTTTTAGTACTTTAAAGATGGTGCTCTATTGTTTTCTACTTGCATTCTTTCTAGCATTCTTTCTAACAAGAAATCTGATGCCTTTGTTCCTTGTTACATAGCATATATTTTTTCCTATGTTTGCTTTTAAGATTTTCTTTTTATCACTGATTTTGAAATTTTTATGATGTACCTTGCCATAGGTTTTTTGTGTGTTTTCATGTTTCTTGTGCTTGGGGTTTGCTAGGCTCTTGGATTTGTGAATTCATGTTTTTCATCAAGTTTGAAGATTTTTCGGCCATTATTTCTTCAAATATTGCTTCTACTTTCTCTCTGTCTCTCTCATCCTTTGCTTTTTATTTTTTAAATTATAAAAGCAGCCTCACAAGCCAGAGTAGGCTCAGAAAGATTTCCCTCTCTCATCCTTTGCAGACTCCAATTATATGTATATTTGCCCTGTAAAGTTGTGTCATAGCTCATCGAAGCCTCTTTCATTTTTCTTAAATTCTTTTCTCTCTAGGTATTTTATTTGGATAGTGCATATTGCTGTGTCTTCAAGTGTATTAATCTTCCCTTCTGTGATGTCTAGTGTCAATTCTGCCATTAATCCTACCTAATGCATTTTTTATCTTGGACAATGCTTTTTCATCTCTAGAAGCTTGATTTGAACAAAAAATTTACCATGTCTCTACTTAAATATTGAAACATATGGAATATAGTTATAATAACTAATGTCTTTGCCTACTACTTCTAAAAACCTGTAACAGTTGAGTCAGTTTTGGCTGACTGATTTTTCTCCTCATCATGTACTGTATTTTCTTCTTTCTTTGCTTAATTGGTCATTTTTATTGAATGTCAGACATTGTGAATAGGACTTTTGGGGTACTGGATATTTTTGTATTCCTACATGTATTTTTGAGCTTTATTCTGGAACACAGTTAAATTATTTGGAAACAACTTGATCCTTTGAGTCTTACCTTTAAGATTTGTTAAGTGGACCCAAAGCATTATTTAGTCTAGGGACAATTATTTCCCACTGCCAAGGAAAGACCCTTCTGACTACTCAATCCAATGTCCCGTCAATACAGCTGGCCTGGTGGGAACTGAACTTCTTCCCAACCTTGTGCAAGCACCAGTCACTGTTTTTTAATAATCCTTTTGGGTCACTCTTCTCCTAGCTTTGGGCAGTTTCTTCATTCACGAGGGTTGATTAGTTATCTATTGAAGGCTTGAGGAAGATTCTCTGCAGTATCTTCCTAGTTTTCTCTTTGTGCAGCCCTCTCCTATTTGATACTTGCTATGGTCTGAATATGTCCCTCAAAAGTGCATGTGTTGAAAACGTAATCCCTCTGCCCTCACGAATGGATTGATGTCAGTATCTTGAAAATGAGTTCGTTATTATTGGAGTATCTTTATTATAAAAATGAGCTGTCTCTGGCTCTCTTGCCCACTCACCATGTAATGCCCTCTGCCATATTATGATGCATCATGAAGGCCCTAATAAGATGCCAGCACCATGCTCTTGGGCTTCCCAGCTTTCTGGAGGAACCATGAGCTAAATAAACTCTTTTCTTTTTAAATTATCCAGTCTGTGTGGTATTCTGTTTTAGTAGCAGAAAACAGGCCAAGACAATACTCTCCTCTGTCATATCTAGCTGCCTTCATCAGATCCACACTCTCAGTTCCATTTCCTCAGATTCTGACTGAATTCTCCAACCAGGTTGCAGAAATTCTCTCAAGGCAGTAAACTGGGGTAATCATAGGGCTAACTTCATTTATTTCCTGCATCTTAGGGATCATTGTACTTTGTTACTTGATGTCCAGTATCTTGAAAGTATTGTTTTATATATTTTGTTAAGCTTTCTGTTTACTTTTGTTTCCTTTTTTTTTTTCAGGCAAGAGGGTAAATCTGGTCTTTGTTATATAACCTTGGACAAATTAATCACAGTGTCTTTTAACACTGGATTTATGCATCTCTCTTTCTACTAGACTCTGAGCTCCTTAACAGTAAGGTCTGTGCTTTATTCATTTTCACATCTTCACACATGTATGGCACACAATGTAGATGGAATAATAATTAACAAAGATTAATTCTATATCATAGATGTAGGCTACCTTTCTCCATTGCCTCAATTACAATGGGGATGGCAAGAGTGGTCCATTGGATATTTACAGAATCTCAGGATCTTGGCCCTCTCCTCTGGTTTATCCCTTTATAAAACATGGAATCCTCTAATACATTCCTAACAAGGCAGCAAAAGTTAAAATGGTGTTTAGGTGGAGGAGGAGGATGAGAGATGAAGTACCATGTCTCCCCTTGGCAATAGAAGGCCTCTCTGACCCATAATTATCTTCCCACACATACCCATTACCAACAGGGGTCTACAGACAGACATCAGGAAACATAGGAAAGGGATAAAAGTTGAGAGCAGAAGACAGAATATAGTTTCAGACAAGAGATATTTCTCAAACTAAAAAAAAAAAATACTCTTGGACGTGGCTACCAAAAAGATGGACCTAGATTGGCAGGACTGTCTCTTTGCTTTTGCTTTTCCAACAACGCCATATCACATTCAGGCACATGCATTTACATAGACACATACTAAAGCATACTGCAGCTGAGATTAACATAGACAGATCATCAGATAAGCAATCCTATGGTAATATTGCAGACAACCCCGAGAGATTCTGAGTAATTTAGGATGTCAACAATTGTTACAGGTATTGCTTATCAGAGTAGGGTATGTGAGAAGAAACTTAATAACAGCTAAACATGTAGGAGGTTTTATACCAACAATCTCAGTTTTTATGCAAACAATTTCAATCCTCCCCATTCTTGGATGTTAGCTGATATAGGACCATGCTCCCTCATTTTATGTAAGGGAACTAAAATCCACAATGATTAGATGTCAAGTATGAGTTGGTTTTCCTAGTCCTTAATTCTAAGACCTTGACCTGAACCATTCTAAACCATAGGTAAGTGATGAAGCTGGTGTCATCAATGTATGGGATCTTTAAAAAAAAAATGTTACTGACAAACCCCTACCATCAAAAATATAAACCCTAGAAAAAACCTGAGAAGTGACCAGGCTGTAGACAGTAGCCCTAAAACCATCTAAGCAGTTCAGGGCAAAGTTTTGATAAACGTAACATCAAAGAATGCCTTTAAAAAGGAGACTGAAGGGTTTTCTTCCTTTGTTTTTTCTGTATCTACATTAGATAGACTGGCTGAGGAGAACAATATGAACAGTAAGCAGACAGAATAAGTACAGAGTCCTGGCTGGACCCTAGACCCTCAGCTAAATCCCTGAAGAAGTGAGTATATTTTACATATACACCAATAATATCAGACTAAAAGTGGAGGCTCTTTCCAGAACATTCTGGGTTTCTGGTGTCTAGCAACTCAGCGGAAAGTTTAGCTTTTCTTTAGAATTCATGTCAATCTGATACACAAAGAAAGAAGAAAAGGTTGAAGAAAGAAAAGAGAGGGAGGAGGAAAGAACAAGGAACAAGTGAAGAAAATAAAAGTAAGAAAAAAAACCAGACTTTTGCTTCCTATTACCCCATGGAGGAGGTTGTGTATGGCTGTACAGTTACGAAACGCCATCTTTTTCTGTCTTCCAGCGAACAGCTTTAGAATAGGAACCTCCTGATAGCACATCCCTACAGCATTTCTAAACAAGTGTATTTTGGTCTTGGTAGACATATCCGTGCCTGTGACTGGCTTCATACCTCTAAATGGGATGGTCTTCTGGAAGGAGCACTCCATGGCCCAGGGGGCTTTGCTCCACTCACAATGGGATCAGTAGTAAGCTCTCACTAAGCCCATGCTATGTGCACTAACTCCTCGATAACTCAAAGGGCAACATAAACACAGTGATCTGGATGTAATGGATGGTAAGAAGCTGGTCTTCAAGTTAGTGAAGGACCATTATGAAAAGAAGGTTGGCCACTTGTGCTTCCTTCACCAGAAAAGAGAAGTAGAAATCCTCTTATCTAAGAGCAGAAGATGGAGCTGAATGGACTGAACATAAAACTAAGTAGACGAGGGAGATAATGGAGTGTCTGGCTTAAAAATCTTTAAAACCAAGAAAAATAAGTACCTACTCTGACTGGGTTGGTTACAAACCAACAGGAGCTTACATAGGACCGGGTTGGTTACAAACCAACAGGAGCTTACATAGGATCTACTTTAGAGACTGCCTTCACCTCAAACATCTACATGGGTAGGGAAAGAAATTAACTGTGTTCTCCTAGACACAGTGATGAGGACACCCCCGCCCTCTGTTCCACAGCAGCTCCAACAGGCTCCCCTGGATATGAAATCAGACAAGAGCCCTACTGTGATTTTTAAATAAGACAGGATAATTTACTGAGATCTTAATTTGGATTTGTATTGCTCTTGCTATGGTTTT
Organism: Gorilla gorilla gorilla; assembly: GCF_029281585.2. Taxonomy (NCBI): domain Eukaryota; kingdom Metazoa; phylum Chordata; class Mammalia; order Primates; family Hominidae; genus Gorilla; species Gorilla gorilla. Next base: position 45,884,271 of record NC_073224.2, on the reverse strand, counting down.
CTCTCCCCTGCTCCAAGAAGGTACCAGGCCTTGCATGCTCACCTGCCTTTGGGGAATGTAGGGAGAGGGATAGTAGCACTAGAAGAGTGAAAAGCAAAACCAACCTTCGGACAGCTTCTTTTGCATTGTCTCCTGCCATCTGGGGCACTTTTAAAGGGTATGGTACAGAGGAAGCTGAGAGGCAGAAGCAGGAAGAGAGCGAGCTGATGCTCCAAGATGGGAAGGAGACACACGTCTATGGGCTCTAAGAGTGGGCTAGGAAGACTGTTGAGATGGCAAGACCCCTGGAGGGGTAAGTGGCAGTGATTGTGTAGTGGCTGGCTAGGACCACCTTTCAGCTGCCTCCTCCAGGAACATCTGGCTTAGTCTAATGCCTTTCTAAACAATTCTAAGGCACTACATTCTTTTCTCTTTCCCTGTGGATTGCATTATATTGAAAAATACTCAAAATATGTCTACCATTAACAAAGACTTGGAAATCTTCCTTGTTAAACAGTAGTGTTTGTGGCAGGTATCTCTGTCATTTGTGGAGCTGACCTGCCTGCTGATTGTCACTTGTTTATAATAATACTTTTTAAGTATGACTATATTGCCTTATACAAACGGAATACATCATCCCACCACACTGGGGATCTGTCAAGGGCAAAAAATATGCCATTTAATTATTCTACTCAAAACAATAAATATTTATAAACCTCAGCCCCACAGAAGGTACAGAAACATTAACAGGCATGGTTTTGCCCTCTGGTGGCTTACAGTCTTGAGAAACAAGGCACAGAAGATAAGAAACATACAACCTGCAAGTGAGTGGTAAATGTGTATAATATTGGCTTTAGACACCTCAGGGATTCAGAAGTATGGGGCTTACTGACAGTCCAGAGAGAACTGGCTGGGACTGCCTAGGAAAGGAGCAGAACTCACTGCTGAGCACCCACTGTGAGCCAGGCCTGTGTCAGGCATGTGGCATCATAATCTCACTTAGAACTGCAAGACCCCTTGGAGGGGGCGGGCGGGGGGTCCTGTCAACCACCTTTTACAGATACACTTCACAGTAAATGATTCCAGAATTTGTAGCCACGTCTAAGCGACTCCAAAATGCTCTTTCTCCTGTATCAAATTGCCACACCCAAGAGAAGCCTGGCTTGACATTCAGGTGTGGGGTAATGAGGGCATGGACTCAGGTGAAGACAGAACAAATAGAGAAGCTAAGCTGAAGAGAGCTGTCTACCTGATTGGGTGTTGGGGAAGAAGCACAGAGTGAATTAAGGAAGCTCAGACTCAGATTCTAACAGTGCCTTCCAGGGCTGGGCTCACAATAGTTTTTAATCAGTCTCATTAGTCACTTGTTCAGGTTAACCCTAAATATCCGACTATGACCCTATTTTATAGAACCCAGTATCTAGAAAGCAGTTCCCAAAGTGTGACCAGGAACTCTAGAGATTCCCTGAGACCCTTTCAGGGGTCCTTACATTCAAAATTATTTCCCTAATAAAACTAAGACATTACTGTCCTTTTTGACTCTCATTCTCTCACAAATGTACAGTGAGTAGAGTTTCCAGAAACCACATAGTATGTAATATCGCAATGGGCTGAATACAGAGGTAGATATGAGATTCCAGCTTCACTCATTAAGGTAGGGTCAAAAAGATTTTCAAAGTCTAAAAGAACAGCACTCTTGACACAAAATTATTTCTAAAAATATGCCGATAGTCAACATGCAATAACTTTATTACTCTTATTCTTAAATGAATAGATTTTTAAATTTCAGTTTTAATTTCTAAAACAATATGATTGAGATATATATCTCACTTACGAGATATATATATATATTTTAATCATTATCTCATACAAACAAAAGCTCTTTGGGATTTGGGGATTTCTGATAATGTTTTAAGATTATAAGGGAGTCTGGAGACCAAAAAAATGAGAACCACTGATATAGAAGAACAATGGTAAAGACAAGCTCTCAAAATGTATTTGTGTTTAACTTCCACTAACTGGTGGGCCAGGCATTCTACTAGGTGGTTTATATTTGTGACTTCATGTGATCTTCTTAACACTTTAAGGTAAAAACATATTCCATTTTGCAGATGAGGAGAATGAGCCTCAGAGAGTTGAACATCTTGCCCAAGGTCTCACAGCCATTAGCTAAGCAGAACAGAATTCAAGCCTATGTCTGTCAAATGCTAAGGCCCAGGCTGTTCATCATTATCTAGTTCTCCAAAAGTCAATACCACAAAGGTACATATTAAAGTCAGATTTTTAAAAAACTAAATCCATGATAATAGATAATAGAAAAGACCCATCGTGAGGGAAGAAATTTTAGGATAAAGGGGTAGTAAATGAGTATAATTCGTTAGTCCTAAATGCTTCTTGCCTCCTAGGCACTATACTGTGCCCTAAGAACAAGTGGTGAACAAGGTAAACTCAGTTCTTCCACTTAAGGAGCTTAACAAGAGAGAGATAGTGAAAAGGCAGAGACAGATTTAAACAAATACACAAATACAAAGCAGTTCAAAAACACAGCAATGCCTGGAAGGAAAGTAATCTTGCTCAGAGCCATCCCCATTCACATACCAAGGGAGCTGGGAAGGGCAACAGAGTATCTGGCACAAATCATCCCCGGTGCTCCTATCAGAACTTGAGCTGGGGCTGTTCAGACAGTTCATCTGAGCAGAAAGGCATTTACAAGTTCTTTTTGTTGGTTTCTTTATTTTTCAGCTACATACATCTTTGAACTTTTGAATCTAGATAAGCCAAGATTACTGTTTCATTTGAAAGGACAAATATGTTTTGTGAGGCATGGTGGGCTAGGGAAGGCTGTGGGAGGTGTGAAGCACTTGGTTATGTTTAGCTTGTTTAGAGACTTTCTGGAACAGAACTCTGGGCAGAGGCAGGGATAATAACTAGACCAGTGGTAGTGCTGATGGAGATTCAGTGCAATTAGCCACCTTACTAATTCTGGGGCATAAACAGTGGGCCAAGGTCACGACGGAACAATAAGAGCCTCTGCACTGCTCACACAGCCCATCTCTTCTGCAGAGTGGCAGAAGAGCCACAATAATCTTTGTACACAATGGTTACAGGAATAATAGGGTTCTCCTCACTGAAAGGCTTTTTTCTTTAAATCCAGATAGTGCTTTGTTCTCCATTCTTCCCATCCTCCTTCTCCTCAACCTAGCCAGACAAAAAGAAGCCCAACTTTAGTACCGTGTTATAGTCACACACAGCTCACATTACCCTAGCAAAAATAAAACACAGACACCCCTCCCTCCAAGACCTTTGGTAGAGAAGCTGCATCTAATAGTACATATTCAATTAACATCTGGACCTAACAGATGCTACATGCCAACGGCTTCCAGATCTATATCTCTGACCAATCCTCTCTCTTTAGCCCCAGCCCCATAAGCCAACTCTCTACTTACATCTCTTGGATAGCTCAAACTCAACATATTTAAACTCGAACTCATGATCTACTCCTAAATGGCACCCCTACCCCCACTTCCACACCTAGTACACCTCCATGAACCCAGGTCTATGTAAGATACTAGTCTCGCAAATGCTCTGCCCCCAACCCTACCACAGCCAATTCATCACCTGGTCCTGTTGGTCCAACCTCCAAAATCCATCCTGGATTTTCCTCTTTCCGTCTGCACTGCCACCACCATCATCAGAGCTCACCTCAGTTCTCACCTGGGCAACTACAACACCCTCCTCACAGGACTCTGCCTCCAAGTGACTCTCCACATGGCAGTGGGTGGTCAGGTTGGATGGGGATGTGTGGGATGGGGTGGGCAGAGAGGAACACATGAAGTGGAGAGTCAAAATCAGGAGGCTCTGCACTGTTACCATGAGGAGTGATGCAGACCAAGATTGGGGGTGTAATAATGGGAACCTGAAGAAGTGAAAGACACCAAGGGTCTTGTGGATGCTGACTTTTCAGGCAGAAAATGATGCAGAAAAAAAGGGAAAAGGTCCAGGGGCTGGAGATGGGGCATGGTAGCTGGGAAGTCAGTGCCACTACTAAGAAAGTTAAGAAAGTTAGGAGGAAGAGCTGCTTTAGCAGTTCAGGGCAAGCCTGTTGATCTTGAGAAAGAGAAGAATAGTTTCACACAGTGTCTTATATTCCATTTATCTGTTTTATGTAACAGGATCTAATAATCACTTGGATGCTGAGCTTCTTGGGGTAGGGACAGTATCTCCTATAGCTTGGAATCCTTGACCTCTGAAAACCACACCTCACTTTCAAAATACCTTTTCCTGGCTCTTCTGCACAGCTTCATTCCTTGTATCATTCCAGCCCAGCTTTTCTGGACCCACTCATCCTGCATACTGGCATTCCTTCCTTGCTATCCATACTTGCTAGTTGTTTTGTTTAAATGTGTGTTTTAAGCCCACTAAATGATCAACAATCCCACACAGGTTTGACCCCTGACTCCCCTTCTGGCTACTTAAGCAGGGTATCTCCAATGGCCAGATGGACAGATAAATGCTCATCCCCATATCCAAATTATATAGAGGCTTCTTTAAGATGCACATCAAATGCTACATGACCCACAAATCAATCCCTGCTTTACCAGTAATGCTAATAATAAGCCTTTGAGGAGCATGTTACCATTAACATAGTATTTTCAGAGGTCTGCTTATAATTAACTATAGAAGACATGTCTTCCTGAAAGTCATTTCTCATTCTCCAAACTCCTATAGCCCTTTATCCAGAGACTTTTTTTGCAGCATTTATCACACCCACTTTGATTTAGAGTAATTTGTTAGACCATCAGATTATAAACTCCTTGAGGGCAGGCTCTGAGAACAATTCATCTCTGGAGCCCCACAGCCTGGCACAGTGCCAAGAACTCAGGACACCAAATAAATATATGATCAATGAATAAATAAAGCACAGTCAACATAGATAGCTCCCTGTGTAAATTTTAAAACCTGAGTAATGCTTAGAGGCTCAGAAGGAAAGCTGCCAGGTAAAGACAAAAGGGTACTATAATACTAATAAAAATAGTTAAAAGGAGCATGCCATAGGGTTACTACTCAATAGGTTTTATATTGCCCTTTGCTAAGGGTACCAGTGAGGCTGGCAAAGTCCTCAAAGGGCCTGGGTGCTCTCCCTCCACTCCTAACTCACGGAGAGAAGTGCCACTAATTTGACTTACTATACACTAGGGTAGAACCAACTCCAAAAAAAAAAAAAAAAAAAAAAAAAGCACCACAAGGACTTGGAAAAAAGAAATGAAGAGAAAAATGAAAGAGCAGAATGTTTGTGGCTGGAGGAACCAGGGAACCAAACCAGGCCTTCAGGAGCTGCTGTATCCACCATCTGTTAGAGTTCACAGTTAGGCCAGAGACTTCTGCTCCTGACTGGCTCACAGCAGCTGGGCGTCAGCAGCCTGCAGAATAGGGGCTGATGCCAGAATGAATAAATCGAATTAATCCCTCCCTCTGTGGGTTCCTCAGCCCTGAAATGCTGGAAGGGCGTTTATCTCACCATGGTTGTTGAGTTTAGCAGGGGCAGGTAGACAGATATGCCCCACTCCATTGACTCTTCTCCCCTTAGTCCTAGGCTCCAAGAGATAGTCGCAAAATAGACCTAACCATTTCTATTTCTAGTGAATTCAAGGAAGCTCCCAGTTCGGTGTAATGAGGTTGGAAGTAGGATGGGGCAGGAATGAGGTAAATGAAGAGTTTTAGAAAAATTGTACCCACTGTGTCCTTTCTTCTGTGTCAACAGCAGCCCCTGAACTGGATACAGCAGATCCAGAAGGGGATACGGCAGATCCAGAAGGGAGGGGCTCCTCTCCCCTGAGCAGTTTCCTCTACAACTAACAGGGTTAAGGGGCTCCAGTGACAGCCTGGTTTCAGAGTCAAAGATTTTAACACTGCTCTCCTTTCCCAAGTGAGAGGCTTCGAGGCCCAGCAGCAGTCTCTGAGCGCACAGCCAGCCACCCTGGAACCTGCCTTTACCTCTGAGGCCCAAAATCTGGCTGAGGGAAGTGGGAAAATCTCTCCTTCAAAACCCCTTGAGCTTCTGGAAAATAATTCTGCAGCTCAGAATCAAAGTCCTGGACTTGTACAGGAAGAGGAAAGTGAGAGACAGAGTGGGGAAAGGGAGATGAAAAGGCAGAAAGTGAGATGGCCATGCTTGGGGATCAGAGCAGGTTAAGTGTGGTGATTCCTAGGTAGGAAAAAAAGAGGCCACATGAGTAGGAGGAGGAGGGAGAGAAGGTGGTGAGGAATAATACACAGGTGGGTTTGCCCTGGATCAAGCAGCCTGTGGCCCTGCAGCAAAGTCCTATAGCCCCAAGTAAGAAAAACAAATGCATAGTGATTTCAGGAGAATGAATATCTAAGCACTTGGGCCTCCAAACCTCAGGCATGCAGAGGACACAGGGGAGCCTTCCCTTTTCCAAATACCACATCTCACAGGCAGTGCTAAAAGCTGGCCTCACTAAGGATGCTGGGCTACATGTGGGCAGCTCAGAAGAGTGGAGGGGCCCCAGGAAGACCAGGATGAACAGACTCCAAGGAAACATCAAATGCCAGTAAGTCAACCAGTGAGGGGAGGGAAGAGGAGAGGGCACCCGCCCCTACCCGCAACCCTCTCGCCAGGAGCAGGTGGTTCCCAACTCTGCAGAGCAGACAAAACCAACATGTGCCAATAGCTGAGGAGTGATTCTCAGGATCTGACCAATTGTTCCTTTAGTAAAATAATTCCATCAAGACACAGCATTTTTTCAGTTTTAGCCCAGAGGGTCTCAAGCAAAGGACACTGCAGGAAAAAGAGAACAAATTAAGATGCTGCTCTGCTGCTGACCATGGTCTCTATCTGCATGAGCAGATGTGGCCAAAAACACCATCTGGTGACCCCTGGGCCCTCACAACTCTGTGCACATGGTGGTGGGAGGAAGGTGGCTCTGTTTTGAGGCTAAAAGGGAAGTCTTGGCTTCGGGAGATGTGCCCATTCATCATTGCTGCCGGGCAGCCCGTCTGTTTCCCACAGTTGCTGCCCAGCCACCCACAGACCCGCCATATGGCTGAAAGTGGTGGTTTCAGGCACTGCTAAAATGCCATTATCTACCTGCCCTGCTGAGAAGGAAGCCCGTGGTGAAGTGGGCCCTCCATAGTAAAGCGGCACACTCTGTCCCCAGTCAGTGACACTGCCAAGAGCTATCCATCTACTTTCTTAAGATTTCTGGAATCCCTCCAGTTCTCTCCATTCCCACTACCACTGCCTTTGCTCAGACAATCATCGTTTCTCCACTAAAATAATACAAAAACTTCCTGTCATGTCTGCGTTTCATCTTGCTCCTCTTCAATCCAATCTCTAAAATAATATTCCTTGCTTAAAGTCCTGGATACCTCCTCCTGCCTTCAGGAGAAAGTATAAGCTTTTTAGCACATAGATCCCTTCAAAAGTAGCCCCTACTTTCTGCTTTTGCTTTGATTGTAGCTAGTTGCTCTCTTCCCCTACATTTCAGCTATGTGAATGCATTTCATTCTCCTCAAATGCACTGGGTTCTCTGGTCTGCCTCCATGCCCTGCCATCTCTCTTTTTTTTTTAATCTGGCTAACTTAGGTCACAGTAAATGTCCATTGTTCCTTGACTCCAAAGACTAGTTTAGGCCACTTCTACCCACTTCTTCCTTTGGAAGTCCATACTTAACTACAATCACAGAATTTCTCATGCCATATCAAATTATATATGTACTTGTCTGTCCCCTCTTAGACTGCTGCCTCTGGAAGTTTTGTTTTATTTATCTCAGCATCTATCAGCCCTAAATTTTTTTAAATGGATGGATAAAATATACTTGTCAAAGACAGGCAGTAAATTAGCAACCTCTCTGGCAGGACTTGGGAAGGGCTCATGGCCTCTTGATGTCATTAAGAGTATTCCTACCACTCACTCTAAGCATGTATGGTGAATATAGTATGTATTTCATTATATCAACAAATAGCAAAATTTTTTTCATGGATATATAGGCTCAGGGTAAAAAATTGTCTATTTGCTGCCAAGAAATACCTATGATATACCTGGTATAAAGCAGGCATTCATAATAAACAGAAAAAATGAAATATCATCATCAAAAGATTAAGATCCTGTTCACTTTCCCATTGGAATAAGGATTGACACCTCAAGTCACCTCTCAATGTTTTCTCCACTAAAGTCCTCTCTGGAAAGTCCTGGACCAATACTGCAGAGCAGATCTCAAATTTACTACCAACTCTCTGCCTCTCAGGAAGGGAGAGATGAAGGTTACTTTACCTATAATCAGGTGGTAAAACAGAGGCATAGAGAAGCAAAATTGCTCCTTGGGGACACAAACAGAATTGGCCCCACTCCAGATGCTCATTCTCTGCTTTCCCATTCTCGCCCCTAAGAGAGAGCATAGCCAAGCCAAGGACACCTAATCTTGGAGAACAGTGAGCTGCAGTGGGCATAGAAAGGGCTATTGTATCTTAGTAGTTCTCCTGTTCTGCAATCTCTTCATGTACCTGACCAGAAAACATACTTATAAGCCTCTAAGGAATGGTGGAATGTCAGCAGGCAGTGCAATATAATGCCAAGTACTTTTCTTACTAATAAGCATAATTAAGGTCATTAAGTTATGAGTGTGAGAACATTCAACTGGAGGATATTTAAATGATGACATAACTGCTTTGCAAAAAGCCTGATTAAAAGAAGAAAGCAGCAGCTGAGTGAATCTGCAAAGTGGTGAGCATATCAGAAGCCTCCACACCATGTAGAAGAACTTCCTTCTTGGGCTCTGTCCCCACTGACCCCAAGAGCCTTCCCCCATGCTTCCCCACCCCCACCACTCCAGGGCCTCATCTCTGGTGGACTAGCAGTTGGAGAGGAGAGTTAATATACTCAGTGGAAGGTGCAAAGAAATTATTTTTGAGGTAGTATTATTTAATTTATTCCAAAGGCCAGTGGTACAAATAAATGAATAAAGCCTGTCATTTCATAATGAAAGGGGCAGGCTCTGGAGCCCAGGCTGCATGGAGACTGGCCACCTTCTTGCACTTCATGGCTCTCTGAACCAATTTTGGAAGCGGGACTGGGGTTAGACAACTTCTAGACAATGTTCACTAGGCAACACCCACATCTCTGTCTAGGGTAGGAATAGAAAGGAAGAGGAAGAGGAATGGAGTAATAATAAAAGCAATAACTCCAACAGTTATTTATTCAGCACTTGCTATCTGCCAGGCACCATGCCAGGAATTCCACAGACATTAATTATATCTAAGCCTGTCAATCACTCTGCCAATGAAATAGAGCCATTACCTCCTCCATTTTACAGATGAGGAAACTGAAGTTCAGAAAAGAACACCTAGCTTTGGGAACTTTTCAAAGTCACATAGAGAGTGAGTAACTAAGGGGATGTGAGGGGGAGAACAAGAGACCACCTCCACCACCTATGTTCATCAGAAGGTTTACCGTCTTGACCTCCCTCATGACTCCCCACACCATCAGCTCCTTAAGGAGGCAGAAGCAGAGGCAAAGTAGCAGCACGAGAGGAAGAAGAGCCATCCCTGAAAGGTGACTGTAGGGATCTGGACATAGGACACACAAAGTTGGTATCTGCAGTTACGATTTATGAATCTCCCAGTTCCTCCACTTCCTAGCTGATTTTAGGCAAATGACTTATCACCTTTCTGTGCCTGTTTTCTTACCTGTAAAATGCAAATAATAGTCCCATCTCACAGGGTTATCAGGATTAAATTAGTCAATATGAGTTAAGAGTAGCCCATAGTAAGTGTCTAATAAATTTTAGCTCTTACTATCATCAACATTGTCATTATCCTGACTGCTCCAAATATAAGATCAAGGCATCCTGGTACTGTCAAGTACCAGGGACTTGGGGTTAAATCTCCTCCCTTAGTCTGATCAGGATCCAAATGGTCAATATAGACACCTTCCCAAGTCAAGCATTGGTTCCAGAGAGTGAGTTTGTCACCCTTCAGTTCCTGACATGTAGCCCTGAGTCCAGTGAACTGAGACTACTGCCAACAATAAATCGCTCACATTGACAGCTTAGAACAAAAGAGTTCTTTGTGAGCATCATGTCTTTCATCTCAGGGGAAAAAAAAATCGTAAAACTGGCCTACATTCTCGGTGTTCCCAGTGGGGTTCACAAAAGGGCAGCTGTAGGGTGCTGAGGGAGCACTTCAGAAGATTGAAATGTAAGCTCTGTTTCTTCCTGTCGGTAACTGTGTCATGTCTGGAAAATTGATCCACTTTTCTGTGCCTCACTTCTTCAACTGTGTTACTATGATGATTAAGTGGCATAATGTATGTAAAACACTGTTTGCTCAAAGCAGTATAACAATATAGAGAACTAGAATTATTATTTTCATTCTTCCTAAATCAAATCCACTTAGTCCAGCATAAAGCCCTTACTCCTCTCAAACCAAACCTCACCTACATACTCCTACTTCCTCTTCCAGCTTGGTTTCAGGATCTCAAGGGAGCAGCTGATGGAGGGGACAAGGGGCATGACACATGCCATCAGGTCTGAACTCCCAGAAGTAAAAGTCATGGGCTCTATTTTCAGCAGGGCTGGCTGTAGAAAGGTCAGCATGTGACCTCATGCGAGTCTTCTCCCTGCCTCAAGCCTCGTGCTCAGCTTATAAGCCTGGGGATAAGAAACAGCCAGGTCTCTAGGGCCCAGATGACTGTGAAAAGCGGGTCAGTAATTTCATATGGAGCAAGCAGCAGCTATGTCTGGCTGCCAGGGAATGGTGGCAGACACAGTGCCGGGGAGGGGATGGCAAGATGCTGCCGGGGCAGATATCACAGTTCAACACCACATGACTCCTCCCAGACTCAGCTAATATCCTCTAACTCTCAGGATCAAGTACTGGAGAGAAGTGTTTATTGTCATTCCACACAGTGACCGTCTTGGTTCCAGCTTTCAGCAGTATCCCAGAAAAATTGATTTCCATAACTATTTCTTATGCCTTCTTGACCACACAGGAATGAGACATCCAGTGGGTGAAATTTTAAAAACAGTGTGTCCAAATGGCCTGTCCATAATAAAGTCGGGGGTTTATGAGCTACATGTGTCACTGATAATTCAGTGCTTTCTCTCACATTCACTCGGATTCTCTCACTGATAGATTTGAGAAGCTCCCCCTGCAAGTTTCTGAAGTGAGTGGGAGAAGAAGAGTGGCTCTAGAGCAGGTACTGCTTTCACATGATACAATGTGAAGAAGTAATTATATGGGCCAGAACACTCTCACACTGATGCCATGCTGATCAAATTCATGGATAGCTGGAGGCTAGGGAGGTAATAACCAAGTGGATAGATTAAATACCAAGATCCTTTAAAATGGCACCAAAAGCACAAGCAACAAAAGAGAAAAAATAGAAAAATCAGAATTCATCAAAATGTTAAACTTCTGGCATCAAAGGACACCATCAAGAAAGTGAAAAGGCACTTTCACTTTCTTGCAAATTATGTATCTGACAGATAATCAACCATAAATTTAAAATTGTAACTTGGTTAAAGCTATATCCAATCACATGGATGCAAAAAGGCTGAAACTTATTTATATGAGAGGTCCCAGGAACCACTCAGATAAGGGTGGTAAATGGGAACTCAGGACCACTTCCAGGGTTATATCTCCAAGTAGTCAGGGTACAATGGCTCTTCTTAAGTGCCAAGAAATTGTACCCAGTGGGGAAGGACTCACTCTACTGGGAAGCATGAAGTTTGGTCCAAAAAGCCAATTGCCAAAGCGAAAGATGGTAGAAACGTGATTTCTCCATATGTAGATGCTTGCCAAGAATAAGCTTTGTCTAGGAACATTGGTATAGGGTGAGATTCTGCATGAGGAGAAGGAAAGGGAGAATGCAGCCCCACCCAGTGTCTTCTGGCCCAAGCTCAAATCAGGATCTATGAAAAAGGACTAGGAAGAAAAAAAAAAAGCAAGCTGAATGGAAAAAGCATTCTATTATTGGCAGTATGATGTGATCCTGTTCTGTCCTAGTGCCAGGGCTGAGCACAGGTGGAGGAGGGCATTTCCCCCACATTGGAGCAAACTACAGAGCTTCTGCATGTGTCTATGGGTGACACAGAAGAAGTAACATTAGCACTTTGATGGAAAAAAAGATCCATCCCAGTGGGGGTGGAGGTTCACACAGCAATTGAGAAAGGATGTGGTATGTGTCAGTAGTGGCCAGGGAAGGAGAGCAGATGCTACCAGGTGGAAGAACAAGCAGCTATGGTCACCCAGAGTTGCCAAGAGACATTACTTTTACCCCTTAAGCCATAAGTTGGGTTCTAATGATCTTTCTGGTCAGCAACAGAAAAAGAAACTGTTTTGTTCCTGCTACTGTGACTCTTTTCCATGTCTGTTTCCACATTGGTGTAGCCAAGGAAAATGGGGAGACGCATTTGGATAAATGTCGAGTCATAGAATTTGGTGCAATAAAAAGCCCACCGCAAAGGCAGAGGATGGTAGAGACATGGTTCTTAGCACAACGGAGGAAATGAGTGCAAGGTTCTTCTTAATCTCAATCTCTGTGAGTGTCATCACTGGAGTGCTGGTTAATTACCTCAGAAAATGAATGGCTAATTATCCATCTGTTCTCACATCATTTCTAAGTGGCTGACACATAGTAGGGTTTTGATAAATATTTGTGGAGGGGAGACAGAAAGAGAAGCAAAGATGGAAGGCTTAAATCATACATTCAACAAAGCGTTCAGAAAGGCTTTTGCTCAGAAATCCTGCTTCCCTTCCACTTGTTAAGGTGCTGGATTCCATCCAAGGCTGCCAGTGCCTGCATGTGAGCACAGCTCAATATAATTAAACACTTGAGCTTCCCAGGAGGGATGGTATCAAAATGACAGCCAGGGGAGAACCTGTGGCTTCTGCCTGTGCCTCGCCTCTCTGCTTGCAAGACGGGGCCGGATGGGTAGTCCCCAACAGCCTCGATCACTTTGTGTTTTCACTGCAGGGCTGCTGTCAGTATGTTCTCTGTTAATTTGAACATTTGGGCCAGGCTTCATGGGGACTTCTTAGAGTTTACTGTCGTTTCCCCAATGGGTGCATTCTAACTTCCTCACACCAAACCGAGTGATCTTTAAGAAGGGGGCACAGCCCTCATTTATGTGATCAGGAAGAGGGACACTCTACGCCCACCCCTGCTCTGGCTCAGCCACCCCCATTCCTGCCCAGACCAGTTCTGTTTCCCATCTCTTCTGCAAAGGAGGAACAAAGGATCATCCTCTGACCAGGTTTGGCTCTGCAAGCAGGGCACGTGTAGCTCTGCAGAACTCACTGGTGATTTTTCACATATTAGATTTTGTTTTAAAGCCTTCTGCTCTTTTTGTTCTTCCTACCAAGACTTCTCTCCTTGCCAAGCTTTCTTGCAGTGATGGTGGGTTTTTATCACCACGTAGCTATGATTCAGAGCCAGACCTCTAGCTGATGAGAGCTGAAATTATCCTCTCCCATGCATGCAAAGAGGGTCACAATGGGGAAAAGCAAAAATGGAAACATTTTGTTAGTCTGCAAAATCACTGTCAGGTGAGAATTTACAGAGTTGGCCCTAACAGCTTCTCATTCTGCAGTATCCTCATTGGAAGATTTTCTTCTTGATATTTAGTTCTACAAACAAACCCTTATCAAGCTCTTCTTATACAAAGCACTGGGCTGTCCCTATTCTCTGTTACCAGCTTTGCATATAACACCTTCTCCCTCCTTTACACACTCATCCAACACCTACCAAAGTCCCTGGTGGAATTGTGGAACCATTCATCCACATTAATGAACAAACAACACACACAAGGGGTAGTTAAAGAATGGTATTAACATCAACTAGCAGGCCATCTGTGGCCCTGGAGTGAACACTAGGCAGAAACAAAGGTTCTGAAAGGGAAGCATCTTTACCTTCATTTATGCCATTTAATTTGCATCGTTTCCATTTTCAGAAGAAGAAACGGGCCCAGGACTTAAGTACCTTGCTGACTATTAAGTAGCGCAGCCAAGATCCATACCCATGCTTGTCTCCTTTTGATCCCAGGGACTGTCTATGCTATACAATTTCAAAAATGGAAGTTTTTCTCCTGACCTAATGGCAGCTGCACATGCAGCTTGACTGGTTTCACTGGCAGTGGAGATGACTTTCATAAATCATCCTTGCTGTCTAGGTAGTCTCCTTTCTGAGTAGTATCAATTCAAAGAGGGGCTGTCCAGGAGAAGGGGGCAGTTTTTGATGCCAACAAGCTGACCACTATCATGGGCTGTAGCATCTTCTGTCTAAACAAACTGAGTCATATAATCCAGAAATCCCTGGTGGAGTCCTCCAAGTAAAAAATCAAGTCTGCATCTCAGTGACTTTTCTAAATTGAAGACTACAGGATTGAGATCTGGATGTTAAAAAATTTTCATCAAATTGGCCTTACTGCAAAATGTTGCAATCCCTGTCTTTTGACACATGGTAAACAGTCAGAGGTGGTCATCAAGCACTAGCCTACGGCAAAAAGGAGTCTGAGGGGCTGACAAGCCAGAAGACACAGAACAGGTGCTCAGCCCCTTTCTAATCAGCACATCTTTCTTTCTGCCCACTATCTGGCAACAAGGGGTTGTGGCTGCTCTTTCTGCAGCATTCAGCTCCCAGGTCCCTGCACCAGTGCCCTGTTCATTGCTGTCAGTGACTAGGGTGGCAGCACAGACTGGTGGAAAGACAATGAGATTGGGGGTCAGAGATCTGGGTTTGCATTCTGCCTTCACCATTCACAAGAAGGTTGACCGAGGGCAAGAGAATTGACCTCCCTGAGCCTTAGTTTCCTCACCTATAAACTAAGATAATAACACCTGTGACATAAAAGTGTTGGGAGAGGTGAATAAAGAATGTGTATAATGTGCTCTGCACACAGTATATGTTCAATCATTCATCATTATTAATACTGTTATTACTTACCTATCATTGTAAGTGATGCAAATCCTAACCATTATTCACTGGTCAAGTAAACTCTCTCCTCTTTTATGCCACATTCATGGCCATATTACACAAAAGATCACCATCTTCCTAGAAATCTGAAAGCTTATTCCATGAACACTTAGTGCTTTCCAGCTGCACATGGTTTTCCTACTTGCATTTGTGTAGATAGTAAGTTAACTGTGGAGAAAATATCATATTTTCTCTCTCTTCCTCCATTCATTCTACATTTATTGAGCCCACTGTGGACCATGGATTGGCTCACACAGCCCCTGATCTAAGCTGCTTGAAGTCTGGTTGTGAAGACATCAGTACACAGATGCACTATGATAAATCTCAGAAAAACCTTAGGTGCCTGACCCACGGCTCTTCCCAAATAAATGGGGTATATACTGCCTGACCCCTCCTTGACCTCCTCACTGGGGAGACACCCTGCACATGTGCCCATAACAAGCTGTCCTTTCCTTAGTGGAGACTCATCTGGCTCCCCTACCAGACTCCAAGCAACGGGAGGGCAGAGCTTGTCGGACACATTAACTGCTTCATCCTCAGTATGCACACAGGGCTTGGCACACGGCAGGCACTCAGCTGAGCCCAGAGGTACTCAGCTACGCTGTTGATTAATTGAGGTTCTGGAGAACTGCAGGTAAATATAACATTTGTTTTCTCAAGGACCATACTTATTGATGTATTTTTAGAAACTATTTCCTGGTGGGCTTTCCTCCTCCCACCAATTTTAAAGAAGGAAAGGAAAATTCTTTTCTCCTCTGTGTGATTTCTCTCTAGCTGCCTGTAGTTGTCAGTCTAGCAGTTGAGAGCCACAATAAATGCTTGCCAAAAAGCAGCTGAAGTGCAAAATATGATTAATCAAGTTCCCTTGCTTAAAGTAGAACAGAGACTTTCACTACTCTTTGCCCACCTTCACCCCTTCTGCTCAAGCTTCAAGGACACCCTACAAAGGAACCAGCTTCTGCAATCTACAGACATAACTGTGGCCTGTGGCTACCAGCACCAACTGCTGTCATGGAGATCTGAAAGAGCAAGCATAGCACTGGCTGGGAGTGATGAGCCCGGCTCTGTGTCTCACTAGCTGGGTGACCTTTGGCAAATTACTCCACAGATTCTTTATCCATAACATGAGGAGAACACTACTTGCCCCATGGAATACTGTGAGTTTCAATGGAGACAACAGACATAGAAGCAAAATATTACTAGAAACAAAAGATTGGATGTTAGCAACATCTCCACATTATAATTGACATTTGAATTAAAATTATATTTTTAAAAAAGAAGGAAAGGAATTTTTCAAATATTGTGGGTACCTATAAGATCAGAGACAATGACCCTTATCGGTTGGCCTTCCATCCTTAAAGCTTCTGAACATCTAAAACTTGTTGTAAATTCCTCTGCCCAGTGCAGTAATCCAGCTATGAACAAGGATGATGTCCTCCCACAATACACACAAGATATTTTGTCACCACAATTATAGTTCAAAATAATAGGGATATCTTCCACCCCTCTCCTGCAATCTCTCCACTGCCCTCTTTCCCTCCCTAATTCTTTACTCTGCATCCCCCGACCAAACACACATCACAAAGAACATTTTCTCCTGCCAAATCCCAAAATAATCAACAAGGAAAGCAACAAGACAAAGGGAATGACTTTGTCAGATGAAACTGAAGTCAAAACCCAGTCCAGCCACCTCTCAAACTGTGACCTTAAATAGGTTATTTCATGTCTCTGAACTCAGTTTTCTTATCTGCAAAACAGGGATAAGAAAGCCTATTTACAAGAGTTATTGGGTTGTGAAAACTTCCCAGTATGACCTGGCATGTCTTGGGCACTCAGGGCATGACTATTTGTAGTCTTTTCTCCCTTTCACCAAGGGGATCACTCCTGCTGCTCCTGGTACCATGTCCTGTCCCATGAAGATCCTGCCAGTCAAGCCTGAACAGTGAAGCCTGGGAGGACTTCCCAACCACACAAAATGACTTCCTACTTAAGGGCTTCCCTTAACTTGCTCTGCAGTCAGGCCAACTTTTTTTTTCTAAAAAGCTTTGTATCTAAGGAATGTCATATCCAGATATACTTATATTTAATGACCTATAAACACTGTAATGTACCTGATATTTTATGCAAGTTCAATTCTCTTAAAGTAGAGCATACTCAAAGGACTAACAAATAGTTGAGAAACATCATTGTTTGTTGAGTCCTATTAATGTGCTGTAAGAGAGGAAACAGAGGGGCAGGGAGAGAGTTATCATTGTTTAAACACTCTGCATGGAAGCACTAGGCTAGGTACTTTTGTACTTCACATCACTTTGTTTTTGCATCCCCAAATGGTACCTCCATTTTCAGTTAAGGAACCTCCCAAAGGTAAAAGCATTAATCATGGGCAGAGGTGGGCCTGAAAGCCAGAACTGACTGGTTCCAAAATGTAGGCTCTTTCCCACATTACAGCAGCCTAGGAACAAAAGAGAAGAGAAAGAGCAAGACGACCCACAGGTCCCACCCTCAGGAAGCTTAGAGCTTTACCAGAGCTAGACCAAATAGCAGGCAAAAAAGATAGCCATGACGTCACAAGAATGTTCACAGAGCAGTATAAAGTGAATCCAAGTGAATAAACCCAAAATAGGGTCCATCAGCCTAAGGGCATAAAGTGACAGAGGGTTATGAACAGGATGGGAGTAACCAGAGTTTTCTGGAGGAGGGGAGAAAGTGATGTGGAAGACAGAAAGTAGTCTAAGGTTGTGTCCAAAATGGGGGCACCCAACTGAAATGCATAGTAGTAGGCGGAACTTTTTTTAAAAAACCAGGTTATAGAGAAAAAATCAAGCTGATTGCTGGCTAGAAAAGAACTCTAACGATAAATTGGAAATGAAAGGCTATTTCTCCTATAAAATTCTGAACACTGCCCCATTCCCAAAATAAATATAAACCAAAAATGAAAATAAACAGCATTCTCATGCTCCCAAGGAGGGAGTAGCAATTATTATTTTCTTTTTTTTTTTCTAATTACAGAAAAGAAAAAGTTAACTGGGAAGAGCAAGAAAAAAACACTGTTATTAACAACAATAAAATCATGACATCTGAAAGTTAAATTTTCAAATTTTTCCAAAAAGTTGTTATACATCATTATCTCATTTAGTTTTCACTTCGGCCAAGTGAGATTGTCAGGAGAGCCTCTTACCTCTAATCCACAAAAATAGAGGATACAGCCCAAAGCACAGAGCAGATCTAAGATTTGAATCAAAGTCTCTCAACTAGAAATATAAGGACACAGCTCCAACAAGCTCTTCCTGCTGTGGAGGACTAATGTTTCCTAGTATCAACTGACGGAATAAGACTATGGGGAGAAGAAAGAAAGTTGAGGCTGACACTACTGGTCATCCCCCCATATCGGTTTTCCTTGCATATATTACCGTATTTCTACTCAGGCACATGACCTCTCAGAATAAATACTATATTTCTAATTTCCAAGCTTCCCTTTCCAGTGTGGCTAGGTTACCAAGTTCCAGCCAATGTGATGTGAACAAAAGTGATAGACAACTTCCTAGTCTTATTCTCAAAAGTAAGGAGTATGACCAGCTTTCCCCTTCCTTTTCTTTCTACTTTCTGGAATAAGAACACATGGCTGGAAAAAAAAGCCATATGGGATCCCAATATGAAAGTCATGTGTTGAATATAGCAGAGAAACCTGGGTCTCTGACAACTGCAGAGTAGCCAGGCCAACCCTAAACTTTTAGAAAATTTTGTTGATGCCACTTTTGGTCTCTGTCCAACAGCAGAACCCATATCCTACTTTTTAAAAAGTGTGGCCAATAACACTGAAGCACCAAAGATGCCTTCCAAAATGTCAGGGTCTTCTCAATTGCTCTAATTCAGACTAAGAAGTCAGTAAACATTTACTAAGAGCCCACTATGTGTTGGAAGTCTCCTAAGAATATCTTTACAGCCTCCTGGCAATTGTGACCCACATCATTTTAGAAAAATCAGTATGTTGGTACAGAATGCAAAAAGGGATACTCAGCAAAGGTGAAACGCAAAGAAACAAGAAATCTTTAAATAAGGTCATGAAGGAGGCAGGGGAAAAGCCCATATTTGAATGCAAGTGACAATACAAGCTGAAGTGAGGCCACAAAAGATACTGCTGGGCTGCAAGTGGGTAAGGTAATGGGGTCAAGTGTTCAGCAGTGAACGTAAGTACTGTCTCTTCCTCCCAGGCAAGAAGGCAATAGAAGGAAACACTAGTGTGGGCCCAGTTGCTATGTGGGAGTTTCCAGGCCTGAGGAAGAGGTTACCTAAAGCATTAATCAGGATGGTATCTGGCCCAGCAGAAGAACTAGAAGGAGAGAGGAGAACTGGACCAAGGAAATGCTCACAAGAGTCCCTTTAGCTGACACTCAGCTAGAGTTTTAAGGACCTAAAGTGGGAGGAGGACTGGGAAGAAAGAAATGAATTCAAAGAGACAGGTGCTATGAAGTGCTGAGGTAGGAGACCAAATATTAGGCTTGGGGGTGGAGAGTGTCTGGAGTAGGAGTACATTGTCTAGACCCCCTACCATTAGCAGAGAGAAAGGAAATAGATGTGGCTGACTTATAATGACAGGATGACAGCAATGACATTATGAGAAGAGAATCAGAAAAGTGCAAAGCCCATATTTAGAAAATGGAAACTGTCTCTTTGCCATCAAATTATCCCCAGAGAGCTCCCCCAAACAGGGTCAGGTCCCTAACCGGAGACCTCCCAGATAAAAGGACTCTTCCCCTGACAATTCTTCTTCCTTTGAGGGATTCCTCAAAAGCCAGGGAAAGGCTCAGCCACAGTGAAGAGTCCATCTCTAGGCCTTTGTTGCTGGTTGCTAGGCTGACAGGGTCTGTCTCTGTCCTTCCTATCCACCTCCATCACCCAGACTGTCAACTCCGTAAGAGCACCAACTACGGTGTTAGTCACCAAATCCTCAGCACTTAGCCTGGCATCTGTTGGGGCATGGGGGGACACTCAGTATGTGCCTGTTGAATGGGGGACATCCTCTCCTAGATGTCACACAGAGGGCTGGCATGGCCTTGTGTTTCTCTTGGCATTACCAATGCATAGGAGAGATTACATGGGAGAAAACGAGTCCACACACCATACCTTATAGTCAGCCCCTGCCAGAGACTACCACAGATCTACACAGGGAAGGCAGGGAAACCAGGGCAGAAGCTGGCTTGCCCCTGATCCAGGCCAAGACCCCAGAATGGAAATTAGACATAAAACCAGGCACTTGGAGACATTGTAGATCACCTAAATCCGCAGCTAATCACAAAAACTCATTTTAGTCAACTGTTTTCACCCCTTTTTAAAGCAATTTCTTATCAGAACTGAAAACAGGTATGCTAGCTTGAAAATATTTAGTTTTCCTGCTGCACATCATCCTCTGGGGATTTAGCCAAGTTGTAATGAGATGTTCAGAGCAGACAGGGGAGGTCATAGAAAGCTCGGATAATCTATATTATGGCTAATACACTGCAACAGGATAGCCAAGAAACACTATTACTAAGGCATATAAAATTCAATGCAAAGAGGAAAAAATCATAACATACCCAGCACTCCAAAAACCCACTGGCTTTTTGTCTCTTTTTACCCCTTAAGGAGTGCTAGGTCTGACTACCAAAGTGACCTGGTAGTCAGGGAGGGAGACAACACCGAGCCTTTGGTGTAAGTGCAGGCCGTGGTCAATGCTCCCCATTACTATTGATCCCAAATCTGATGTCAGTCTAATCCCATGAGCTGTACAGGAAGGAGGTCAGTGTATACATGTGTATACACAGGCAAAAAAAGGTAAAAGAGAACTCGGTAAATCTAGTAAGACATCAGCAGTTGTCCTGAACAAACATTGTTTGGAGTATAAGTTTACAAGGATAATTACCAACGCATTACGCCAAGTGCAGTAACTTTCTTGTTAGCACAATTTGGCAGATGTGTGTCACACGGAAAGTGGAACAGCTGAAACTGTGACAGGTTGCTGAAAAATGACTGGTTTCCTAAGCACCTAGTCCCCTGAGTCTGTACCATAATCTTGTTCTTAAAATGACTACAACAACAAACAAGCAAAGAAAAAGTTTCCACTGCAGAAACTGCTGGCTTGCTGAAGTTTATGAAGTGAATTTTCAGTGCCTAACTGTGGAGAGACTGTTGGGGTCTGTGTTGTTAGACCACGCTACCACAGGAGAGAGATCTGGATCTGAATCCTATCTCTCCTGTCTACCAGTCCCAGGTTCTTGGGAAAGTGAGTTAACTTCTGTGAGCCTCCATTTCCTTATGAAATGGAGATAATAATCTCTAACATATACCATTGTCATGAGCAGAAAAAATTGTGTGTAGAGTATTTGGCACAGTGTCTGGCAAATAATAAGTGCTCAAGGAAATGGTATTAAGTGGACTTGCTTAACTAAACATTGTCCTTGGCTACATAAGGCAGAAGTGACTACCCATGTATTTTACATTTTTAAAAAAAGAAATGGGCTGGGCGCAGTGGTTCACGCATGTAATCCTAGCACTTTGGGAGGCCGAGGCAGGTGGATCACCTGAGGTCAGGAGTTCAAGACCAGCCTGGCCAACATGGTGAAACCCCATCTCCACTAAAAATACAAAAATTAGCCAGGTGTCATGGTGCGTGCCTATAAGCCCAGCTACTTGGGAGGCTAAGGCAGGAGAATCGCTTGAACCCAAGAGGCAGAGGTTGCAGTGAGCCTGTCATACCACTGCACTGCAGCCTGGGCAAGAGAGTGAGACTCTGTCTCAAAAAGAGAGAGAGAAAGAGAAGAGAGAAGAGAGAAATAAAGACACAGAAAAAGAAAGGGACAGAGAGAAAGAAAGAATGAAAGAAAGAAAGAAAGAAAGAAAGAAAGAAAGAAAGAAAGAAAGAAAGAAAAAGAGAGAGAGAGAGAGAGAGAAAGAAAGAAAGGCAGAGACAGAGACACAGAGAGAGAGAGAGAGAGAGAGATCACCTGACTCTCAGAAGGTGGGAAGAGAGAAGAGGCGGTAAATAATTGAGGTTTTCCCTGGAGACTATATCCAAGAAATTGTGCTTTCCATAGACGACTCATTTTGGGGAAAACAAAAAAACGAACAAAAAAAACCCCAACTACTTACCCTTATTATATGCCACCAGAACTATTTTCTTTTCTTCTAGGTAAGAAGTTGCAGGGAAATCTCATATTTGAAAGCCTTTTGCGAGTCCATAAAATGGGACCCATTTTCTAAATGATCACTCTTAGCAAATTTTCTGTAATGGATACAATGAGGTATTTTGATTGACAAAGTGGCTCATCTCCCCCTCCCTCTAAGAGAAGGAAATCAAATCATGTCCTGAGCACAGTGCATCTGGTTGTTTATCGGGTGCCCCAAGGCTCACAAAAATGCTGTAAGTAAGCACTGCCTAGGAAATACGTGCAGTTAAGGCTGAAACAGCTCTAGAAGAGAAAAGATCTTAAATCCTTTTCTGTGACATGAGAAAGCACCTCAAATTCTAATTAAGATGAAGCAATTAGCCACCCACAGATCCTTAACACTGCTTCCCATGGCCAGGCAATTATCTCTATTAAAACACATTTTAAAGTAAGGAACAAACCCAAAGCTCCATAGGCACACACTTCCCACAAATCAATTACCCCCTTAGACACATTCCTTAAATACTCTCAGGAAAACGCTGCCTGCAGAGAGGGCTTTTATGAAAGGACTCCATCAGACATGATGAGACTGTTGCAAAAAAGGAGGTACCAAGCAGCAAATGTGACAATTTGAGGTAACAAAATCCACTCACAAAGCGGGTCGCTGAATCTCTGGTCAGTTGGACAAAGCAAGGCAAGCTGAAGCCTCAGGTTTCCCTGGTCAGTATAACAATTTGTCAACTCCACCCTACATCAAGCGTAACAGTTTCTACCTACTGAAACAAGAACCCAAGAGTCTTCATGTGTGCTCAGACCTGTCTAAACTGAAATTTCACCAGAGGACCGTCTTCTCACATCTGAATTTGTCATTGAAGTGCCCACAGCATGCACTTGGCAGTTTCACAACGAGTCCAATCCACTCAAACTTGTTTGCTTTTTCCATTCCAGTTAGGTCCCTTCCTACATAAGACTCCCTTTAATGAAGGGAATTCATTATTGTCTACAGCCAAAACACGTTGCTTCTACACTCAGCAATAGAACAGCTATACAACAGTCAGTGGGTAAATCAATCAAATCTAAGTATCTTCCTCAAGAACTAAGGTTGTTTTTCAGTCCAATAAAGTTACTCCAATAACCTATTACTTCTCAACTGAACAAGGGCCTTTCTTCCCTCTGTGTCTGTGGATTTGTTTCTGAGTTGGAAAATTTCCCATCAAGCAAGACATCAAAAATGTTTATCTAGACCAGCACCGTCCAAATGATTAAATTTAAATTTTTCCTAGGAGCTACTTTTAAAAGGAAAATGAAACAGATTAAATTAATTCTAAGAGAATATTTTACTTAACCTATACATCAGAAATATTACCATTTCAATATATAATCAATATAAAATACAATTAATGAGATGTTTTGCATTCATTTTTCATACATTCTTTTTCTCATACTATATTAGACTATGCCAAGCTACAGCTATGTTCAAATTGACATGTAGCATGATGGCTATAGTTAATAATACTGTAATGCCTACAGGAAATTTGCTGAGAGAGCAGATTTCAAGTGCTTTCACCAAAAAAAAGGTAATGATGTAAAGGAATGGATATGTTAATTTGCTTTGCCGTCATAATCATTTCACTATATCAAAACATCTCATTTCATACTTTAAATATATACAATTTTTATTAAAAAGAAAAAAATTGACATGAAAAGACTTCCACAATTCACTGTTCTATGAGTAGTTTACTAAAGTGCGTATGCAGCAAGATCTCATTTTAAGTTTATAAAAATCTATATGTATTCAGATATGCAAAGAAAATAGTCTGTAAGAGAAGACACCAACAGTATTAGTAGTTATCTCTGAGAAGCAGAATTACGGATAGTCTTTACTTTCTACTTTGCACTCTTTTGTATTTTCTAAATTTTTTTGCAGTAAGCATATACTGCTTTAATTATCAGGGTAACTGTAAGCCTAGTCTTAAAAAAAACTCTTCCTTGTTTTAAGTTATTATTCTCCTGATCCTGCTGGCACCGTAGCCATTTCCCTATTTCCAGCTAACAGAAGAGATGGCCACCCCCACCCCAGCACTGTCATACTTACACCCAATCATCATGATGGCCACTGCAAAGATCTTCTCAATGTCTGTGGATGGGGCGATGTTCCCAAAGCCCACACTGGTGAGGCTGGTCATTGTGAAATACAACGAGGAGATGTAGACAGAATTCTTGCTGGGACCACCTTCCCACTTCCCTGAGCCAGACCCATTAAACTGGTAAGGGGTGCCAATGTCCATCGCTAGTTGGTACAGCCAGCTGTTGTTGCGGATTGTCTTGGTGTCCTCGTCAAAGATCTCATAGTCCCCAATGCTGTACCAGATGCAGGCCATCCAGTGTGCAGCCAGCCCAAACACACACACCAGCAGGACCAGCACAGCAGCTCCATATTCAATGTAGTGGTCCAGCTTACGGGCCACTCGCCCAAGACGGAGCAGCCGGACAACTTTTAGAGAGCTGAACAGGCTGCTGATGCCCTGGGAGAAGAGGAACACAGCGTCAGGGCCAAAGAACCAAAGATACTACTCTCTTCCCCTCCGCCCCACTTGGGCCATTATTTTAAGCACAGTGTATTTCCATGAGATGCAATTTTATGCAACCCTTAAAAAAAGTAAAATTAGAATTTTATTCCAAGATGTATGGAATGGAAATTCCCATTAGCATTTTCTACTTCCATTAAAAAGCAAATAAGCAAGCACACAAAACAAATACAATTAGAATTATATTGTACATAAGCAAACAAATACCTGTGGGCATCTTTCCATATCATTACTTACTTTAAAAAATTTTAAGGGTTGCATAATATTTCATCTCATGGAAATGAGATATTGCATAATATGAAAAATTTTAAGGGTTGCATAACATTTATTTCATATTGCATAACATTTCATCCAAATTATATTGTGCATAAGTATGCAAACACATATGTGCTGAAAATGGTTGGGAAATACACCAAAATATTAATAGAGGTTATTGCTGCATTAGCAAGTTATGAAATTACAGGCAATTTTATATTTTGTATATATTTTTGTTATATTTACTTAATTTCTATATTACTTTTATAATTAAAAAAATAAGTTTATAAATTTAAAAGCAAATACAGTTTTTAAAAAGCTAAAAATAAATTAAGAAATAGCTGAGAAGAATAAAGAAATGAGATTCTGGTTCCTCAGAAACATTACAAATTCTTAGAAGGCCATATCACTTCTGTCAGGCCAGGGATTATACAATCAGACACCACCTACTTAAATACAATCAGTCAAGGAACCTAAAAGCTAGAGGGAAGCTTCTGATTTCATCTGGTCAAGCCTCTTCCCTTCTGGCTGGCATCCACTGATCACACCAGGCCAGGTCTATTCTCCAAATAGTAGTTATCTAGGGAAAAGCATTGTGGTAGTGAAAAAAACACTCGAGTACAAACCTGGAAAATGGGGTCTGAGACAAACATAAACCACTAACTTGCTGTGAATTTGGATAATTCAGTTACCCCTTGGTTCCCTTCTCTAGACAATGAGAGGTGGATTGCGGATCTCTAAGTCTTCTCCATACACTAACATACTCTTATCACCAAAGACAGCTGAAACATATTGCAGAAGCCACATCATTTAAAACCCCAAACCTAAGGTGTTCTAAGGTGATTCCAAGATGTATGCAAGGGAAGTTTCCGTTAGCTTTTTTCTACTTCCATTACAAAGCAAATAAACAAGCAAACAAAACAGACATTTCTTTGAATCAAGACTTTGTCCTCCCTTATATAGCAAAAATCCAAGAAAGGATGATGTCCTTCACCAAGTAGATTGAATTACTTTTCGTTATTTTAAACACTAACAGTTTCAATGTCACCGCTATTCTCTCTTGTCCACTGTCCCTTTAATAGCTACACTCCAAGGGTCAAGTTATGTCACAGACAGAAGGAAAATGTACACAAGCTTTTTGATGAACCTATGCCAGAGATCCACCAAGGCTTTTCCTCTTTCTGGATACACAGTTAAACTATATTTTGCAGCTTCTTCCATCGGGGTGGTTCCTGGGGTCTAGTTCTTGCCAACGGAATGTGAGGTGAAATATGTCACTTCCAGGCCACGGCAGTTAATAATAAGTGTGCTTTCTCTACATGCTTCTCCTCCCCAGCACATCTTCCAGGTGAGTCTAGCATGACTGTGAGGCCACGCATTGAAGGTGGACCCATAGCATGAAAAGAGCCTGGGTCCTGGAAGGACTATGTGGAACACCCCTTTCCCCAAAATCAATTTGAATTGTATTGTGATGTGAATGAGAAAGAAACCTCTGAAATAAGCCACTGCAACTTTGGGGAACATTTGTTACAGTAGCTAGTATTTGCCTTCCCTGACAAACACGGAGCCCCTCTGTCATGTGAACACGTATAAACCATACGTAGCATAGCCTTGTCAATATAGACCATACATCAGGTTGCCACACAAATTACTTTTGTTGAGGTGAGGATGGAAGAGGTGAGATTTATTGCCCTTTAAAAAAAAAAAAAACTGACGGGGCCAGGCACGGTGCCTCACGCCTGTAATCCCAGCACTTTGGGAGGCTGAGGCGGGCAGATCACAAGGTCAGGAGATTGAGACCATCCTGGCTAACACGGTGAAACCCTGTCTCCACTAAAAATACAAAAAACTTAGCCAGGCGTGGTGGCAGGCGCCTGTGGTCCCAGCTACTTGGGAGGCTGAAGCAGGAGAATGGCGTGAACCTGGGAGGCAGAGCTTGCACGGCGAGCTGAGATCGTGCCACTGCACCCCACCCTGGGCAACAGAGCGAGACTCCGTCTCAAAAAAAAAAAAAAAAAAAAACTGACAAGTTTGCAGCCATAAAACGTTCAACAGAAATGATAATTTCTTGTCCAATATATACCAGCAAATGGCAAGATGCAAGAATAAGAATAGATTTTTGTAGGCCAAGGGCCTACATCTCCAGGGTCAGTCTCATCCAAACCATTTTTAACAAACCTTACTCTTGGCATGCCCAGTATTCCTCCCCTGAGTCTCTTTTTCCCTACCTGTGTTTTTCTCAAAAACCCACTATGTAAAAAGGGCTGAGAAAATCCCTTGTACTAAGGTACAAAAGACTAATGAGGGTAAATGGATATCCTCTCTTCATAGGCATTTACATTCTAACAGAGGAGAAAACCTTGGGAAACCAACTTCCAACAGTGGAATTAAAAGTACCCATAGCCTGCATGGAGGAGATATTTTGGGAGGCAAAGGAGTGTTTTTGATGACTCAGAAATCAAACACCACATAAGCAGCCACCTACTCTCCACCTCCTCATAAGGAGGTCCCTGAAATCATCTTTCAAACAGTTCTACTCTGAAGCAGAACTTATTGCCCAGGGCAAAACTGCCTTGCCATTTTTTCCTTACTTGTATTCAGTTCAAAGCAACATTTATGTAGAACCTAGTATGTACTCTTTGTGCTAATGCTATAGAGAAGAGATTAAAATGACAGTGTCTTTTTCTTCTTGTTCACTATTGTATCTCCAACACCTGGAATATGGAATAGGGAGAAAAAGGAGGAAGAATCAAAAGCATAATAATAGTGAGAGATACAAGACATGATAACTGAAAATATACTTCTACCTAATAATTGCAGAATCGGAGAGCTAAGAGGGAGCATAGAATTCACCTAGGCCAATTCCTCTGAGTTCAGCAATGTCTTCTAGACCACCTTTAAGAAATGGTCATCCAGCCTCTCCTAGACCACTCCCACTCCTACTACCTCTGAAGAGCAGACTTCTGTGGCAGTCATTCATAGAGATAAACTGCCATTGGGGGTCCCATCATCTTTCTTATCTCCCTCTTACTTCATCCTTTCTCCATCCTTCCTCAGTGGCCACCACAATCCATGCAATTACTACCCAAAAGCTATGCTAGCCTCTAGCCATACACTCAAAGTGTTGCAAGCATCCCACATGGTGGAGGCACAACTGCACGACTGTGCCTGCTCAGACTGGTCCTTCAGTCCAGAATGCTCAGCATTCCTGTTTTGCATACTAGTGATTCTTCAGGCTTGTCACCAACTCCAACCAAGCACCAACTCCTCCATGTGTCCATAAGTATTCTATATCCATTATCACTTGAACACATTGCCTTGCATTAATTTCCTGTACCTATTTCCCCAACTACATCAGGAACTATACCTTTCTGAAGGCAGAAGCCACTTGTTATTCATTTTAGAAGCCCCATATATTCAACATGTATTGTGTTGAACAATGTCCCCACAAAAATCCATGTCCTTCCTAGAACCTCAGAATGTGACCTCATTTGGAAATAGAATAATTGCAGGTATAGTTAGTTAAGATGAGGTCATACTGGAATAGGGTAGATCTTTAATCCAGTATTACTGGTGTCCTTATAAGAAGAGAAGAGATGGATATAGATGGAAAATAGTATGTAACAGATGCAGATACAGGGACTGCAGTGATACAAATACAGATTAGAGGGATGTATCTTCAAGTTAAGGAATGCCAAAAATTGCCAGCACCACTAGAGGCTAAGAGAAAGGCATGCAATAGATTCTCTCCATGGCCCTGCCAACACCTTGATTTTAGACTTCTAGCCTCCAGAACTGTGAGAGAATAAATTTCTGTCGTATTAAGCCACCTAGTTTGTAGTAACATGCTACATCAGCCCTAGGGAATGAATACACCCACACAAGGTCTAGAGCACAGTGCCTTTGCAGAAAGGGTCTTGAATATTTTCTAAACTAAATTGAAGTTTGAATTATTATAAAATTCTTTGTTATAAAGAGCCTCTGAAACAATAAAAAATAAGCATTTTTTCATTGTGTTATTTATCTATGTGTACACTGATACTCTATTACATGGTTGTTGTGTAAGTTCTCTTTTAATGCATTAGCAGCTGGAATTCTAGTTGTTTAATGCATTTTAAGCTATTAATTTGAGATTTTTTTCCTTACTTGCCTGAGTTCAGTAGATGAGATAAATAAAAAAGAATATTCCAAACATTTTTATTTTATTTTAGTACACTAAAAACATGAGACTTCTTGCATCAGAAAACATACCTCATTCCTTGGCTGTCAGAGCTTCTGCACACTGTGGAACCAGGGACTGGCCTACCAGGCACATATCACCACCAGCAATGCTGTCTCCATGACCAGTGGAACCACTGTACGTGATGTGCAATTCCAGGGTTGAGAACCAGCCTGTCAGGCAGCCCCAACCCCTAGAAAAGCCACATCACTGCTTCCACTAACGACTGTAGTCTAGGCCACTGAGGCACTCACAGATACCATTGACATTGACTATAGCAAAAAAAAAAACAAACAAACAAAAAAAAAAAAACATTTGGAGACTACACTCCTGCACTCACCCAGATTAAAGCCAAAATACCCTACCCAACTGATGCTATAGGACATACTTACAGAAAAGAGTCCTTCCCTACAAAAGCCACTCCATAAAATTGGAAGAGGTAACAATTCTACCAGATGCACAGATATCAATGTAGGGACAAAGGAAACATGAAAAAGCAAGAATGCATGACACCTCTAAAGGAACACAATAATTCTCCAGTAACAGACCCAAAAGTAAAGGAAATCTATAAAATGTCTAAAAAGGAATTCAAAACAACGCTCTTAAAGAAACTCAGTGAGGACTGACTGGGATTAAGATGGCAGATAGGAGGCAGGACTAGCTTGCAGCTCCCACTTGGATGGACAGAGCAGCATGTGGAGACTCATGCTGTGAACTTTTGCTCCAAGAACTACTGCAGCAATATATCAGGAAAACCAAGAGAATCCACAGACCCTTTGAAGGAACTTGATCACTGCTACAGGCTCCTTGATATGCCAAAAACCTGTGAGTCGGCTTGCTTTCTCGGTAGGGAGGCTCATGGCCTCAGGCAGGTTCTTAGCCCTGGTCACCTACTGCCTGGAAATAGACTCGGTGCTGTTGCAGAGGACATGGTGAGAGTGAGACCAGACTTTAGGACAGAGGGCTGCGTGGGAGCAGGGTGAAGCCTGTGACTGCCAGCTTTCCCCTACTTCCCTGGTGACCTGTATGACTCAGCACAGGCAGCCATCATCCCCCCTGGGAATATAACTCCACTGGACTGGGAACCACACTCCCAACTCCCACAGCAACTGCAGCAAGCCCCACACAAGGAAAGACTGAACTCAGACATGCCTATCCCTGTCCCAAGCTGGTGGTCTTTCTCTACCAGCCCTGGTAACCAAAGGTCATAATCTCTTGGGAGCCTATTGCACTGCCCACCACCTGAGAAACCTGAATACTTAACCAGGTGTCCCTAGTGCAAGTTTCTATCCTCCCTAAAGGACCACAGCTGATGCACTCTTGAAAGTGCCATCTCCTGGCTGGAGGCCAACCAACACAAAAACAGCACACTCAATGAAAACACCACCTCACACCTGTAATCCCAACACTTTGGGAGGCCGAGGTGGGCGGATCACCTGAGGTCAGGAGTTCAAGACCAGCCTGGCCAACATGGTGAAACCCCATCTCTACTAAAAATACAAAATATTAGCCAGTCATGGTGGCAGGTGCCTGTAATGCTGGCCACTCAGGAGGCTGAGGCAGGAGAATCGCTTGAATCCAGGAGGTGGAGGTTGCAGTGAGCCAAGATGGCACCATTGCCCTCCAGCCTGGACAAGAGCAAAACTCCATCTAAACACACACACACACACATACACACACAAAATCAAGGACCCTCCGAGTCCACTTCACTCCCCTGCTACCTCCACTGGAGCAGGCACTGGTATCCATGGCTGCAAGACCTGAAGATGGATCACATCACAGGACTCTTTGCCGACACTCCCCAGCATGATCCGGAGCCCTGTAGCTCCACTGGGTGGCCAGACCCAGAACAGCAAAAACAATCCCTGCAGTTTGGCTCTCAGGAAGCTCCATTCCTAGGGGAAGGGGGAGAACACTATATCAAGGGAGTACCCTGTGGGACAAAAGAATCTGAACAATAGCCCTTGAATCCCAGAACTTCCCTCTGACACAGTAAACCCAAATGAGAAGGAACCAGAAAAACAATTCTGGTAATATGACAAAACAAGCTTCTTTAACCCCTGCAAAAGATCATACCAGCTCACCAGCAATGGATCCAAACCGAGACGAAACCTCTGAATTGCCAGAAAAAGAATTCGGGAGGTTGATGATTAAGCTAATCAAGAAGGCACCAGAGAAAGGTGAAGTCCAACTTAAAGAAATCAAAAACGTCATACAAGATATGAAGGGAGAATTCTTCAGTGAAATAGATAGCATAAATTAAAAAACAATCACAACTTCTGGAAATGAAAGACACACTTAGAGAAATGCAAAATGCACTGGAAAGTCTCAGGACAGAATTGAACAAGCAGGAGAAAGAACTTCAGAGCTTGAAGACAAGGCTTTCAAATTAACCCAATCCAACAAAAACAAAGAAAAAAGAATTTTAAAAAATGAACAAAGCCTCCAAGAAATTTGGGTTTATGTTAAACATCCAAACCTAAGAATAATTGGTATTCCTGGGGAAGAAGATAAATCTGGAAGTTTGGAAAATATATTTGAGGGAATAATCGAGAAAAACTTCCCCAGCCTTGCTAGAGATCTAGACATCCAAATAAAAGAAGCTCAAAAAACACCAAGAGGAGTCATTGGAAAAAGGTCATCGCCTAGGCACACAGTCATCTAAAGCCAAGACAAAGGAAAGAATCTTAAGACCTGTGAGGCAAAAGCATCAGGTAACCTATAAAGGAAAATCTATCAGATTAACAGCAGATTTCTCAGCAGAAACCCTACAAGCTAGAATGAACTAGGGTCCTATTTTTAGCCTCCTTAAACAAAACAATTATCAGCCCAAAATTTTGTATCCAGCAAAACCAAATTTCATAAATGAAGGAAAGATGCAATCTTTTCCATACAAACAAATGCCGAGAGAATTCACCACAACCAAGCCATCACTACAAGAACTGCTAAAAGGACCTCTAAATCTTGAAACAAATCCTTGAAATACACCAAAATGGAACCTCCTTAAAGCATAAACCTCACAGGACATATATAACAGTAACACAATGAAAAAAAAGATATTCAGGCAACAAATACATGATGAATAGAATAATACCTCAAATATCAATACTAACATTGAATGTAAATGGCCTAAAGACTCCACTTAAAAGATATGGAATGGCAGAATGGATAAGAATTCACCAACCAAGTTTCTGATGTCTTCAGGAGACTCACCTAACACACAGGGACTCACATAAACTTAAGGTAAAGGGGTGGAAAAAGATATTCTGTGCAAATGGACAACAAAAATGAGCAGGAGTGGCTATTCTTATATCTGACAAAACAAACTTTAAAGAAACAGCAGCTAAAAAAAGACAAAGGGGGCACCATATAATGATAAAAGGCCTTGTCCAACAGGAAAATATGACAATTCTAAATATATATGCACCTAAAACTGGATCTCCCACATTTATAAAACGATTACTACTAGACCTAAGAAATGAGATAGACGGCAACACAATAATAGTGGGGGACTTTAATACTCCACTGACAACATTAGATAGGTCATCAAGACAGAAAGTCAACAAAGAAACAAACTTAAACTATATGCTACCACAAATAAACTTAACAGATATTTACAGAATATTCTACTCAACAACTGCAGGATACACATTCAGCACACGCAACATCAGCACATGGAACATTCTCCAAGATAGACCATATGATAGGCCACAAAACAGGCCTCAGTAAAATTAAGAAAATCTAAATTACATAAAGTACTCTCTTAAACCACAGTGGAATAAAACTGGAAATGGACTCCAAAAGGAACCCTCAAAACAATCCAAATACATGGAAATTAAATAACCTACTCCAGAATGATCATTGGGTCAACAATGAAATCCAGAAGGAAATTTAAAAATTCTTTGAACCAAACAACAATAGTGAAACAACCTATCAAAACCTCTGGAATACAGCAAAAGCAGTGTTAAGAGGAAAGTTCATAGCCTTAAATGTCTACATCAAAAAGTCTGAAAGAGCACAAATAGACACCTTACAGAACTGCACAAACAAGAACAATCCAAACCCAAACCCAGCAGAAGAAAAGAAATAACAAAGATAGAGCAGAACTAAATGAAACAAAAGAAAAAAGATGAAAAGAAAAGATGGTTCTTTGAAAAGATAGATAAAATTGATAGACCATTAACAAGATTAACCAAAAAAGAAAAGATCCAAATAAACTCAATTACAAACGAAACGAGAGATACTACAACTAATACCACAGAAATACAAAAGATTATTCAAGGCTACAATGAAAACCTTTATCTGCATA
This sequence comes from Gorilla gorilla gorilla, assembly GCF_029281585.2. NCBI lineage: Eukaryota > Metazoa > Chordata > Mammalia > Primates > Hominidae > Gorilla > Gorilla gorilla. The sequence continues at coordinate 45,850,787 of NC_073224.2, read as the reverse complement.
AACTAGAACACCTAGAGGAGATGAATAAATTCCTGGAAATATGCAACCCTCCTAGATTTAACCAGGAAGATACAGAATCTCTGAAGAGACCAATAACAAGTAGAGAGATTGAAATAATTTAAAAATTTCTGACAAGAAAAAGTCAAGGGCCAGATGGATCCACAGTTGAATTCTATCAGACATTCAGAGAAGAATCGGTATCAATCTACTGACACCATTCTGAAAGATAGAGAAAGAGGGAATCCTCCGTAAATCATTCTGTGAAGCCAGTATAACCCTACTACCAAAATCAGGGAAGGACATGACCAAAAAAGAAAACTACAGGCCAATATCCCTGATGAACATAGATTTAAAAATCCTTAACAAAATACTAGGGAACTGAATCCAACAGCATATTAAAAAGATAAACCACCATGATCAAGTGGGTTTCATACCAGGGATGCAGGGATGGTTTAACATACACAAGTCAATAAATGTGATATACCACATAAATAAAATTAAAAACAAAAATCACATGATTATCTCAATAGACACAGAAAAAGCATCTGACAAAATTCAGCATCGCTTTATGATTAAAACTCTCAGCAAAATCTGCAGAGAAGGAACACACCTTAAGGTAATAAAAGCCATCTACGACAAACCCACAGCCAACATCACACAGAACAGGGGAAAGTTGAAAGCATTCCCTCATGAGAACTGGAACAAGACAAGGTTGCCCACTTTCGCCACTTCTATTCAACACAGTACTGGAAGTCCTAGCCACAGCAATCAGACAAGAGAGAAATCAAGGGCATCCAAATCAATACAGAGGGACTCAAACTGTCACTGTTTGCTGATGATATAATTGTTTACCTAGAAGACCCTAAAGACTCATCCAAAAAGCTCCTAGAACTGATAAAAGAATTCAGCAAAGTTTCCAGATACAAAATTAATGTACACAAATCAGTAGCTCTTTTATTCACCAACAGCAACCAAGCTGAGAATTAAATCAAGAACTGAATCCCTTTCACAATAGCTGCAAAAAAATAAAGTAAAATACATAGGAATATACCTAACCAAGGAGGGAAAGACCTCTACAAGGAAAACTACAAAACACTGCTGAAAGAAATCATAGACCACACAAACAAATGGAAACACAGCCCATGCTCATGGATGGGTAGAACCAATATCATGAAAATGACCATGCTGTCAAAAACAATCTATAAAGTCAATGCAATTCCCATCAAAATACCACCAACAGTCTTTACAGAACTAGAAAAAACAATCCTAAAATTCTTATGGAATCAAGAGAGAGCCCACATAGCCAAAGCAAGACTAAGCAAAAAGAACAAATCTGGAGGCATCAGATTAATTACCTAACTGCAAACTATATTATAAGGCCATCGTCACCAAAACAGCATAGTACTGGTATAAAAATAAGCACATAGACCAACAGAATAGAATAAGGAACCCAGAAATAAACCCAAATACTTACAGCCAACTGATTTTTGACATAGCAAACAAAAAATAAAGTGGGGAAAAGACACCGATTCAACAAATGGTGCTGGGATAACTGGCAAGCCACATGTAGAAGAATAAAACTGAATCCTCATCTCTCACCTTATACAAATATCAACTCAAGATGGATTAAAGACTTAAATCTAAGACCCAAAACCATAAAGAGTCTGAAGATAACATTGGAAAAAACCCTTCTAGACACTGACTTAGGCAAAGACTTCATGACCAAGAACCCAAAAGCAAATGCAATAAAAACAAAGATAAATAGGTGGGACTTAATTAAACTAAAAAGCTTCTGCACAGCAAAAGAAATAAGCAGCAGAGTTAACAGACAACCCACAGAGTGGGAGAAAATCTTCACAATCTATACATCTGACAGAGGACTAATATCCAGAATCAACAAAGAACTCAAATCAGCAAGAAAAAACAAACAATCCCATCAAAAAGTGGGCTAAGGACATGAATAGACAATTCTCAAAAGAAAATACACAAATGGCCAACAAGCATATGGAAAAATGCTAAACATTACTAATTATCAGGGAAACCACAATGTGTACTTCACTCCTACAAGAATGGCCATAATCAAAAAGTCAAAAATAATAGATATTGGCAGGGATACAGTGAAAAGGGAACACTTTTACACTGTTGGTGAGACTGTAAACTAGTACAACCAGTATGGAAAACAGTGTGGAGACTTCTTAAAGAACTAAAAGTAGATCTACCATTTGATCCAGCAATCCCACTACTAGGTATCTACCCAGAGGAAAAGAAGTCATTATACGAAAAAGATACTTGCACACACATGTTTATTGCAGCACAATTTGCAATTGCAAAAATATGGAACCAGCCCAAATGTGTGTCAATCAACAGGTGGATAAAGAAAATGTGGTGAATATATATACCATGGAATACTACTCAGCTATAAAAAAGAATAAAATACTGGCATTCACAGCAACCTGGATGGAATTGGAGACTATTATTCTAAATGAAGTTACTCAAGAATGGACAAACAAACATTGTATGTTCTCACTCACATGTGGGAGCTAAACTATGAGGACGCAAAGGCATAAGAATGATACATTGGACTTTGGGGACTCGGGGGAAAGGGTGAGGGTGGTAAGGGATAAAAGACTATACACTGGGTACAGTGTCCACTGCTCTGGTGATGGGTGCACCAAAATCTCAGAAATCACCACTAAAGAACTTCATGTAACCAAACAACAACTGTTCCCCAGAAACCTAATAAAATTGAATTAAATTTAATTTAAAAATAAAAATAAACTCAGTGAGATATAAAAGAATACAGATATACAATTCAGCAAAAATCAGAAAAACAACTCATGACCTAAATGAGAAATTCAACAAAGAGATAGGTATCATAAAAGAGAACAAAACAGAAATCTTAGAGGTGAAGTCAGTGAACGAAATAAAAAAAAAAAATTCAGGGTGTCAACAACAGACTAGTTCAAGGAGAAGAAACAATTTCTGAACTTGAGACAAGCCTCTTGAAGTAACCCAGAAGACAAAGTAATAAAAAATAATGAAGAAAGTCTATGGGACACCATTAAGTTAATAAATTTTTACATTATGTAAATTCAAGAAGGTGAAAAGACAGTAAAAGGAACAGAAAACCCACTTAATGAAATAATAGCTGGAAACTTCCCATATCTTGGGAGAGATATGGACATCCACCCAGATCCAGGAAGTTTGAAGGTCCCCAAATAGATTCAACCCAATAAGGGTTATCTATGAGGCACATTATAGTCAAACTGTTAGAAGTCAAAGATAGAATCCTAAAAACAGCAAGAGAAAAAGCTTCAAGTCACATATGAGGGAACTGCTCTTTCTTATGAGAAATGCTTAACAGAGTCCAATATCTAGAAATGAAAGGATGATAACTACTACCACAAAAACATATGAAAGTATAAACCTCACTGGCTGGGCAGATATACAAATGAGAATGAAAAAGAAATTAAACCTTGTCACTACAGAAAACCACCAAACCAAAAAGATAAACACTAAAAGAGGAAACAAAGAATATCCAAATCACCAGAAAACAACAAACAAAATGACAGGAGTAAGTACTGACCTATCAATAATAACCTTTAATGTAAATGTATTATATTCCCCAATTAAAAGATATACATTGGATGAATAAATAAAAAACCAAGACCCAACTACATGCTACCTAAAAGAAACTCACTTCACCTGTAAAAACGCACAGACTGAAAAAGAAGGAATGGAAAAAAAAATTCCATGCAAACAGAAACCAAAACCAAGCAGGAGTAGCAGACTTATGTCAGATAAAATAAACTTTAAGCCAAAAACTGTAAAAAGAGACCAAGAAGTTCATTATATAATGAGCAAAGAATCAATTTAGCAAGACAATATAATAACTGTAAATATATATGAACCCAACACTGGAGCTCTCAGATATATAAAGCAAATATTATTAGATCTAAAGGAAAAGATAGACCCCAATAAAATACTAGTTGGTGACTTCAACATCCCACTCTCAGCATTATATTTAATTTTAGATCACTTAGACAGAAAATCAACAAAGAAACATCAGATTTAAACTGTACTACAGACGTCATAGACATTTACCCACATTTCGTCCAACAGCTGCAGAATACATATTTCTCTTATCAGCAAAAGGATCATTGTCCAGGATAGATGGTATGTTAGGCCACAAAATAAGTCATGGGAGGTTTTTTAAAAATTAAATCATATAAAGTATCTTTTCATACCACAACTGAATAAAACTAGAAATCAATAAAAAGAGCAACTTTGGAAACTATACAAATACATAGAAATTAAACAACGTGCCCCTAAATGACCAATGGATCAATAAAGAAATTAAGAAGGAAATTTAAAATTTTCTTAAAACAAATGAAAATAGAAACACAACATACCAAAAACAATGGGATACAGCAAAGGCTATACTAAGCAGGAAGGTTATAGCAATAAACAGCTACATCGAAAAAGCAGAAATACATCAAATAAGCAGCCTCATGATGCACATCAAGGAACTGGAAAAGCAAGAACAAACCAAACAAAATTAGTACAAGGAAAGAAGCAACAAGAATCAGAACAATGATTTTGTATCCTGAGACTTTGCTGAAGTTGCTTAGCAGCTTAAGGAGATTTTGGGCTGAGACAATGCAGTTTTCTAGATATACAATCATGTCATCTGCAAACAGGGACAATTTGACTTCCTCTTTTCCTAATTGAATACCCTTTATTTCCTTCTCCTGCCTAATTGCCCTGGCCAGAACTTCCAACACTATGTTGAATGGGAGTGGTGAGAGAGGGCATCCCTGTCTTGTGCCAGTTTTGAAAGGGAATGCTTCCAGTTTTTGCCCATTCAGTGTGATATTGGCTGTGGGTTTGTCATAGATAGCTCTTATTATTTTGAAATACGTCCCATCAATACCTAATTTATTGAGAGTTTTCAGCATGAAGTGTTGTTGAATTTTGTCAAAGGCCTTTTCTGCATCTATTGAGATAATCATGTGGTCTTTGTCTTTGGTTCTGTTTATATGCTGGATTACATTTATTGATTTACATATATTGAACCAGCCTTGCATCCCAGGGATGAAGCCCACTTGATCATGGTGGATAAGCTTTTTGATGTGCTGCTGGATTCGGTTTGCCAGTATTTTATTGAGGATTTTTGCATCAATGTTCATCAAGGATATTGATCTAAAATTCTCTTTTTTGGTTGTGTCTCTGCCCAGCTTTGGTATGAGGATGATCCTGGCCTCATAAAATGAGTTAGGGAGGATTCCCTCTTTTTCTATTGATTGGAATAGTTTCAGAAGGAATGGTACCAGTTCCTCCTTGTACCTCTGGTAGAATTCGGCTGTGAATCCATCTGGTTCTGGGCTGTTTTTGGTTGGCAAGCTATTGATTATTCCCACAATTTCAGAGCCTGTTATTGGTCTATTCAGAGAGTCAACTTCTAAAGTCTCAGGATACAAAATCAATGTACAAAAATCACAAGCATTCTTATACACCAATAACAGACAGAGAGCCAAATCATGAGTGAACTCCCATTCACAATTGCTTCAAAGAGAATAAAATACCAGGAATCCAATTTACAAGGGATGTGAAGGACCTCTTCAAGGAGAACTACAAACCACTGCTCAATGAAATAAAAGAGGATACAAACAAATGGAAGAACATTCCATGCTCATGGGTAGGAAGAATCCATATCATGAAAATGGCCGTACCGCCCAAGGTAATTTATAGATTCAATGCCATCCCCATAAAGCTACCAATGACTTTCTTCACAGAATTGGAAAAAAGTACTTTGAAGTTCATATGGAACCAAAAAAGAGCCTGCATCGCCAAGTCAATCCTAAGCCAAAAGAACAAAGCTGGAGGCATCACGCTACCTGACTTCAAACTATACTACAAGGCTACAGTAACCAAAACAGCATGGTACTGGTACCAAAACAGAGATATAGATCAATGGAACAGAACAGAGCCTTCAGAAATAATGCCGCATATCTACAACTATCTGATCTTTGACAAACCTGAGAAAAACAAGCAATGGGGAAAGGATTCCCTGTTTAATAAATGGTGCGGGGAAAACTGGCTAGCCATATGTAGAAAGCTGAAACTGGATCCCTTCCTTACACCTTATACAAAAATCAATTCAAGATGGATTAAAGACTTAAACGTTAGACCTAAAACCATAAAAACCCTAGAAGAAAACCTAGGCATTACCATTCAGGACATAGGCATGGGCAAGGACTTCATGTCTAAAACACCAAAAGCAATGGCAACAAAAGCCAAAATTGACAAATGGGATCTAATTAAACTAAAGAGCTTCTGCACAGCAAAAGAAACTACCATCGGAGTGAAGAGGCAACCTACAAAATGGGAGAAAACTTTCGCAACCTACTCATCTGACAAAGGTCTAATATCCAGAATCTACAATGAACTCAAGCAAATTTACAAGAAAAAAACAAACAACCCCATCAAAAAGTGGGTGAAGGACATGAACAGACACTTCTCAAAAGAAAACATTTATGCAGCCAAAAAACACATGAAAAAATGCTCATCATCACTGGCCATCAGAGAAATGCAAATCAAAACCACAATGAGATACCATCTCACACCAGTTAGAATGGCAATCATTAAAAAGTCAGGAAACAACAGCTGCTGGACAGGATGTGGAGAGATAGGAACACTTTTACACTGTTGGTGGGACTGTAAACTAGTTCAACCATTGTGGAAGTCAGTGTGGCGATTCCTCAGGGATCTAGAACTAGAAATACCATTTGACCCAGCCATCCCATTACTGGGTATATACCCAGAGGACTATAAATCATGCTGCTATAAAGACACATGCACACGTATGTTTATTGCGGCATTATTCACAATAGCAAAGACTTGGAACCAACCCAAATGTCCAACAACGATAGACTGGATTAAGAAAATGTGGCACATATACACCATGGAATACTATGCAGCCATAAAAAAGGATGAGTTCATGTCCTTTGTAGGGACATGGATGAAATTGGAAATCATCATTCTCAGTAAACTATCGCAAGAACAAAAAACCAAACACCGCATGTTCTCACTCATAGGTGGGAATTGAACAATGAGAACACTTGGACACAGGAAGGGGAACATCACACTCTGGGGACTGTTGTGGGGTGGCGGGAGATGGGAGGGATAGCTTTCGGAGATATATCTAATGCTAAATGACGAGTTAATGGGTGCAGCACACCAGCATGGCACATGTATACATATGTAACTAACCTGCACATTGTGCACATGTACCCTAAAACTTAAAGTATAATAATAATAAAATTTAAAAAAAATCAGAACAAAAATAAATGAAATAGAGACTAAAAACATACAAAAAAAGAATGAAATGAAAAGTTGGTTTTTTCAAAAGATAAACAAAATCAACAAAACCATTAGCTAAACCAACTAGGAAAAAGAGATAAGACCCAAGTAAATAAAATCAGAAATGAAAAAGGAGACGTTACAATGGATAACACAGAAATAGAAAGGATCATTAGAGACTATTATAAACAGGAACCATCACACTATCTGACTTCAAAATTTACTACAAAGCTATAGTAACCAAAACAGCATAGTACTGGCATTAAAACAGACACATAGACCAATGGATAGAATAAAGAACCCACAAATAAACCCATGTATTTACACCCAATTTATTTTCAAAAAAGGTCCCAAGGACATACATTGGGGAAAGGACAGTATCTTCAATAAATGATGTTGGGGAAACTGGATATCCATATACAGAAGGATGAAACTAGACTCCTATCTCTCACTATATGCAAAAATCAACTCGAAATGGATTAAAGACTTACATCTAAGACTAGAAATTATGAAATTACTGCAAGAAAACATAGGGAAAATGCTTCAGGACATTAGTCTGGGAAAAGATTTTATGGGTAACTCCTCAAAAGTACAGGTAGCAAAAGCCAGAATAGACAAATGGGATTATATAAAACTGCAAAGCTTCTGTAAAGCAAAGGAAACAATCCATAGAGTGAAGAGACAACCTAAAGAATGGATTTGTAAACTCTCCATCCAACAAGGATGAATATCCTTAAGTAATATCTAGAATATACAAGGAACTCAACAGCAAAACATTTAAAATAATCTGATTAAGAACTGGCAGATGGGCTGGGCGTGGTGGCTCACGCCTGTAATCCCAGCACTTTGGAAGGCCAAGGCGGGCAGATCATGAGGTCAGGAGCTCCAGACCAGCCTGGCCAATATGATACCAAAAATACAAAAATTAGCTGGGCATGGTGGCTTGCGCTTGTAGTCCCAGCTACTTGGGAGGCTGAGGCAGAAGAATCGCTTGAACCCAGAAAGCAGAGGTTGCAGTGAGCCGAATGCCTGCCACTGCACTCCAGCCTGGGTGACAGAGCAAGACTCCACCTCAAAAAAAAAAAATTGGCAGATGATCTGAAAGGTATATGAAAAAATGTTCAACATCATTAATCATTAGGGAAATGCAAGTCAAAAGCACAATGAGATACCATCTCGTTGCAGTTAGAATGGCTACTATCAAAAAGATAAAAAATAACAATTACTAGTGAGGATGAGACGAAAAAGGAACTGTTGTACACTATTGGTGTACAAGATAATATAAATTGGTTATAAATAATATATATTGCTTGTATATATACAAGCAATATAAATTGGTTCAGTCACTATAGACAACAGTAAGGAAGTTCTTCAGAAAACTAAAAATACAACCATCATATGATCCAGCAATCCCAATGCTGGGTTATGCCCAAAAGAAAGGGAATCAGTATGTCAAAGAGATAGCTGCACTCATGTTTACTATAGCACTGTTCACAATAGCTAAGATATGGAATTTACCTTAGTGTCATCAACAGATAAATGGGCAAAGAAAATGTCACACACACACACACACACGAATAGTATTCAGCCATAAAAAAATAAAATAAAATCCTGACATTTGCAGGATGACAAATGGATGAGCCTGGAACACATCATGTTAAATGAAATGAACCAGGCATGAAAAGATAAATATTACATGTTCACACTCATATATGGAAGGTAAAAAGGTTTCTCATACAGGTAGAGAGCAAAAATAATGGTTGCTAGAGACTGAGAAGGGGAGAGGGAATAGGGAGAGTTCAGTTATTGGATACAAAATTACAACTTGAGAGGAGCAATAAATTCTAGTACCCTATAGCACTGCAGGGTGACTACAATTAATAAGTTGTTATATGTTTTTAAATAGCTAAAAGAGTTCCTAGCACAAAGAAGTGATAAACGTTTGAGGTGACAGATATGCTAAATACACTGACTTGACCAGTACACATTATATTACATGTATTGAAAATCACACTGTACCCCATAAAAATGAACTGTTATGTGCCAATTAAAAATAATGTTAAAAGAAAACCTACCTCACATTTCAAATAATTCCATAGAGTTCTTTAACACAAACTTGCAATTATGAACAATCAAGAATTTCAAGTTGGATCAATATGGATGAAGAGACAGTGAGAACCTATTTTAGTGAGCTTTATCCCTGAAGGCCAACATCTACAACCGGAGAGAATGCGTTGGTAAATCTCAGTAACCTCTGTTGTAGTTATACTGATGCAATTCAATTGAAATGGACATTCAGCAATTAATAGATTCATCTGTGTGCAAGCTATCAAATTTTAGCCATTTACTTGGCCTAAATAAAGCATTCCTTTAAATTGGGCTTTACATTGTCTTCTCATCTAGCCAGGTTAACCAATTCTCTGCTCGATTTTATTTTTTCTGCCATAGACAGGGAAATAACAGTCACAGACTGATGACAATGTGTTGCTGAAAAGAACCACTCAGTCTCTCAGGTTGATAGATAGTTCTGACAGGCTTCCAGGTCTGTATGGAGACACAATCGCATCCATAGCAAATTCTGCAGGTAACCTCTTTTTAAAGTTTCCTGATTGCTTTCAACCCCATATTACTCATCACTACTCTTTCCCTGCATCCTTCTCCAGCTAAAGACCTCCTTTTCAATGCTACCCTCTGAGACCTCTGGAACCCATCTTCATGTGTAGAGAAATTCCCAGCCTCAACATCTTCATAGGTTGTTCTCACCACCTTCTTGATTTAGTTGAAACCTGGCTTTCGGCCAGCACCCTGCTTTTTCCCTCTTCTCCCTTACATCCTGGAGTTAATAGTAGAGACTTTTCAAGCTCCACACTTGCATCTTCCAAAGAAGTGCTATTTGGCACTCAAAAACCAAAATTCTCCTCTCCCTTAACATTCATGCCATTGAGCAATACCACACCCTCATTACTGCTATCTAATTATGAATGGGTAACATCTGCTTAATGCTTACAAATATGCCAGAAATTAGACTTAGTATTTTCATTAATTATCTCGCATACCAATTTCTTGGCCCCTCCCTTAGAGCCCCTGAATCTTTTATCCTGGCTTCCCAGCCAATCTCCTGCTGTCAGCATGGGAAACTTTAATGTCCATGAGGAAAAATCATTCAACACTCTATTCTTTGACCTCCTCATTGCTAATGATCTTTACCTTTACTCCACATCATCACTGGAAACCACTCCAACTCTGAAATCTTACACACTAGCATTCTACATGATGAGTGCAACTTTCCATTCCTCCCACTCTTTTTCCCTTATCCCCATCTTACCTAATTTTTGGCTTCTCTTTGATATCTCTATTCCTCATCTCTTTTTACATTTCCAGCTATCAACTCTGCAGATTCCACTTCCTTTTGTATCATACTAGACTCTGTTAATTACATCACTTAGAGTACTCTCTTCCCACCACTCTAACAACCTTGCTCCTTGCCCTCCTGCCACATTTGCCCTGCCAAACTTCCTAACATTCCTTCCTAAAACTATAATCAACACACAACGGCTCAATTTCTCATTTCCCACTCATTTTTCCATCCATCGCAGTCAGAAGTTCACTCCCACTGCTTCTCAGAATCTACCTTCCCAAGGGTTACCAATGACTTTCTAATTGTTGTACCTTCAGCACTTGACACTTGTAATGAACATTTGACATTCTGCATGGCCACATAGTGTCTCAACTGTCTTCCTGTGTTTGAGGAATCACCACCTTACAAGGTGCAGCCTGTCTCCTACCACACAAGCTGAGCATGCCAGAATACCTGCTTTTCCATGCAACTACAGTATGAGCACATGATCTAGAATTGGCCCATCAGAGGCACCCACTCCAGTAACTGAATAGTACCTAATGGAGGAACTATGCAAGACCCTTTTGGCTAGAGCATGGCAGTACTGCTAGTTCCCAGAGGCAGTGGGTCATGGTTCTGGAAGTGGTATTCAATGTCACCTGATGGTTTTATCAGCTGTGTATGTTACAGGTCCATGTCCAGTAGCAGCAGCAGTGGTATGCTCCTGTTACTCATTCTACAACATGATTTGGGGCATTGTTCCCGGCCACGTAGCCTCCAAATGTTTTCCTGATCTTTCCAAAAGCTATGTGAGTTCCTAACATTCTTTTAATAACCTTTTTTCCTCCTTATATTAACCAGATTTAAACGCTGACTACTACAACAATTTAGAAAAGACTATACTCCCCTGGTTCCCAAAGCACCTCTCTCTATGTCTAATTAAACCTAAGTCTTTTTCTAGACCTTCTTCTCTTCTCAATATAGACCCTTTCCCTGGGAAGCTGCATCCATTTATGTGGCTTTAACCACCATCTATTCACTAATGACCTGCAAATCTACCTTTTCAATCCAGGCATTCCTCCTGACCTCAAGACCTCTATGGGAATGTCCCTGGAATGACCCTTGGGCATGTCATTGGAATGTCCATGGGTTTGGCATGTCTAACCTTCAGTCTATCTCCTATCCCCTAACTTGGAGAATGTGCTCTGGGTCTATAATCTCTCAAGTACAAAACCAGGTATCATCATCTTAGTTGGTCATGCAAGCATTTCTTCACTGAATGTCCTTCTAAGAAGGGCAATGTTAAGCATATTGGTATTCCAATAGGTAATTTTGCTGCCATTTGGATAAAAATAGGAAATAAATTATTTTCTTATCTATACATATAATATCTCTAGAAACACATGTTAAATACTAGAAATATCGATTGTCCCCAAGAAGGAAGACTCTTTTGCTGTATATGCTCTTTTGAATATTGTGCCATGTGAATTTACTTATTCAGTTTTTTAAATTAAGTTATAAAAATAATTAAATAAAAGTTTAGAAATACAACACAACCCCACTTAAACTAGGCAATATCTCCCTCTGTCTTCTAGATAAAATTCCTTTAGTTTAGCAAATGAGACTCTTCGTAATTTGATCCTTGGCAGCCTCATCTCTCACTTCTTCTCTCCCAGGAATCTCTCTTTAGTCATACCAGATTATTTGTGGTTCCACAATCACACTGTGCCTTCACTCATGCTATTTCTTCTATCTCAAACACTGTCACACTGGTTGTCTGCCTGGAAAACTCCTACCCATCCTCAAATACATTTCTCAATATCCCAGTGGGAAGATGAGTCACAACATCTTTATTATTAAAAAAATTATCACTGTATAAAGTATGCAAGTAGTTTATCTTTTAAAATAAATATTAGTGTGGATTTGACCTTATCTCCAGAATAGTGTCACTCTCTGACTTGAATTCTAATTGGCTTTCTTGACTGTAGAGAAAGGAGTACGAATATGGCAGTATCTTAGAAACTGTGAATCAGATTTCAATCATAGGAATATAACTCTCCATGTGTGTCTTTATGGATGAAAAATTGAGAACTGCTGTTCTAAGACTCAACACAAACAAATGCCTCTCTGTGAAGCCCCCTGATCCCCATAGGCGGAGCTGGACATGCCCTCCTCTAGGCTCCCATGAATGGTCCTTCACTCATTCTTTCAACAAATACTTCCTGCACACCTAATACAAGCCACACATAATTTCAAGCAGTAATAAACCGGTGACAAACAAGACCAAAATCCTTGAACTTTTGGAACTTTCATTTGACTGCGGGGGGAGACAGAGAATAAACAGCATAAATAAGAAAAGTAATGCTTTGTTATATGGCAATAAGATGAAAAATTTGGCAAGAAATGAAAATATAGGGTGCCAAAAAGAGGGATGATGGCCATTGTTAAATAGGGTTGTGAAGGAAAACTCTTCACTGAGATGTTAGCATTTCAGGCCCAACAGAGGGGAGAGTGGAAGCCACAAAAGAATCCAAGTGAAGCATGTTCCAGACAGAAGGATCAGCAAGTGCAAGATGTCCTGAGGCAGGATTGGCATTTGTCACACTGTCTTTATATTAGGCTGACAGGCTTTTGAGGTCAGGAAGCACATCTTTGGTGAGAATAATCAATATTTATTGAGTGGTTTCTGACTGCCCGGCACAGAAGGCATTTTACATGCATTAACTCACTTAATCATCATGACCTTTTGAGGTAAGGATATTAATATACCCAACTTACGGTTGAAGAAACAGATACACAGTATCATTTGTCCAATACAGCATAGGTAGAAAGTAGCACAGCTACAATTTGAACCCAGATCAAATGACTCCCAAGTATATGTTCTTAACCATTTGCCCTATAGAGTCTACCTTTAAATTCTCATCTTCAGAATTCTACCTCACTGTGGATGTGCAATAAATGTTTGTTGAATGGAAACTCAAACTGTGACTTACAAGAAGTTTTGACAATGGAAAATCTAGGGGTCTGTTATAAGGATTTACTATGTTATTAACAGAGATAGTCTTGTTTGTTGTCTTTATAAAACTGAGATGACTTCAAGAATAAATATTCCATGATGATCCCACTACTCTGAGAACTACAGAGCCATTGCAACTGTATAATGGAATAAATTGGCTTACCAGATTTTATTGGAAGTTATTCAATGAAGCTGAAATATAATTTTCTTCCCTTCCATTGCTTCAACATTTTACTTTAGGCTGGTTTAATTCAATTCGGCAATCATTTCCTGAAAACCCAGGACAGGAAGACACAGCCAAGAGCTACCAGTGATACAAGAACTAGGAAGACACATGCCCTTATGTTGCCTACAATCAGCCACGGAGAAAACACAGCCTGTAAGCTGCAATGCAGCAGCAAGCACAAGTTAGCTGCCAGCATAAAGACTGAATTAGCACAAGACCTGTGGATGTGCATCAAGAAGATTTTCTTCTAGTTTATTTAACAGGTCTGTTGACTACATTCAGGGGAAGGATGTGGTTACTGAGTGTAAAGAGAGCTTTGAACTAAAAATGGGATAGCTTGCAACCTTCCATTTGTTTAATCCAATAATGTACCCAAAAGGCACATCTGCAATCTCCATAGAAAACAATCATTGAAGGAAGTTTACAAATGTTGCTTAAAACCATCCACTTCCTTTCTGTTTATAATTCAAACCATGAAATAAACTGCATATTCAGTTGTGATAATTTATGGCTTTTTCCTTCTAGAGGCCTGAAAACTGAAATCTTTTTCATTGGCCAAATAAAATCCAAAGGACACAGAAAAGAGAATCTGGTTTTATCAAACCATATCTCCATCTCCTCAGAATACAAATTTCAGGTTTTCTTCTCCCAAGGAAATGAAATTAATCCAAGTAGCCTAGAATCCATTTCTCTCGTATTGAAGGAAGCAATACAATCCTGTTGTACCCTGACACTGATACAGTTAGCCATGCCCTTAATTTGCTTTAGGCTAATTCGATTTAAATTCTCCAAGATGACAGTATGTCAGGGTCTGGTGGGGGTGAAAACCCCAATGACTTTCATGGGGGTTGCATCTATAGGCATCTTTGGCACTGGGCCTGAGTATAGTACTGGTCCACTTATCAGTCCCCTGGGCAGAGCTCTGGATACAGAACAGCACCAACATTAGGAAAGCATTGCCTTGACTAGGAAGATTTGAGGAAGTAAGGAAGCGGCTGGGTCTCCTAACCACATGCACTAACACTATCTACTTAATGCAAAGGGAAAACACAGGTAATTCCCTATGCAATCTAATTTGGCCTTTAAAAAGCACACATTCCCTCCACAAACATAATCCACTTCAGTGGCATCCTTGCCCAACACCAAGCTTCAAGTAAGAAGGTAGAAGCCTCCAAATGTGTAGCCTCCTGACAAACACCAAGAATTTGTGGTATGATTGCCCTAGGCCTCCACTAGCAGGTTGGGGGCAAGGAGGCAAGGTTTTAAAAAGCTGGTTTAGATGTGCAAAAGGTTCCCTGGAGTTTGGGGAGCCTGGTATGCTAAAGTACAGGTCAGTAGCCCAAACACCTGGGTTGTATCTGTGAGAACTGGGCAGGGTGCTAAGGATTCCCAATACTCAGGGACTACCTCACATGTTGGGCAAACCAAAGCTCTGCGAGGCAGAGCACCCTCAGAAAAAGAGCTTGGCAAGTCACTGGGCATACTTCTGAGGAGCCAAAGGAAGTCAAAGCTGGTTCCCAAAAGAGGTGCCATGAGGGTGGACTTGGCCCCATGATGTCTCTCAGTGTGACTGAAAAAGGGACAGGGAGAAACAGAGGACTCATAGGGAAACAGTGCAATCCTAACTCAGGGATGTTCTAGGTTTAAGGTAATAAGGGCCCCCTTCCAGCTAGAAGGAGGATCAGTATTTTGCCTTTATACTGTTTATGGTTTTGACTCTGTCCTATCTTCACAAATAGATTTAAAGCCCTGGAGAGCCATTTGTCTTTGCAGCTCAACAGAGAATGGTGATGAGACTACTAATCATTCTAGACTCTTCCATTCCATGAAGCAACTGAGAGACACGGAGCTCCACTCTACTGCCATTAGGCCTTCTGAGGATAAATCTCCATAGACATTTGTAAAGAAAATTATGGCTTCTTTAAAAGGCTTCCAGTAAATATATAGATCCAAAGTTTCTGGAAGCAGGCAGAAGTAAGTAAACATACTTAATCATTCTGTGTAGATTAAAATAATCAATAACCAAAACTTTTGAGAATAAGAGAAGCCATAGACAAAATAAACTGCTTTCTTGTTAGGAAAACAACAACAAAAGGCCACCAAGAGGAGTCTCATGGATGGACCATATCACATGTAGGATTCAATCCAAGTTCAGGGCACAGGCTAAGACCAGGCCCCCTGTGACCCCAGTAGGTCACCCAACCTCTCCGAGCTTCACATCTTCACCTATAAAGTAGGAGAAATGCATGTAATACAGGGCTAATGCCCATAAAAGTATTAGTGGTTGTTTTACAAGGGTGCCACCTTGCTGTCTTCCAGCTGTAAAAAATCAAGCTAAAAAAGAAAAGAAAGTCACAAAGCAGAGAAACTATTTCTCCACAGTAAAGGGAAAGAATCTGAATTATCAAAAGAAGTTACCACTAGATGAGAGTTAATAAATAAGGAGAATAATGCCCCTTCTCTGAAAATTTGCAAACAAGCAGTCATATATACTGGACCAAAACAGCTGTGTAACTTCAGGAAAATGGGCAGGGATCCTAGACTTGTGCTTCAGGACACTCAGAGACCCATAGGGGAGCAAAGGTCAGTTTCACCTGATAAGGTTATAAAAAAAAAAAGGATATCTGAAATAATGAAAACTCATAGGATACAATTTATACCTAGGTATTGGTCTTTCTAAACTTGCTTTAAAAGATCTAGCACTTCTTTGACTATAATTATCAGAAATTACCAAGATAACAAACATGCCATTCAGAAGTTTATTTTTGTGGAAAAGTTGTATATAGACTTTGACCTGTCATCCCAATCCTGCTAAGTAATAGCAAATAACAATAATTTTAAAGAACTTGCCATGTGCCAAGCAGTCCTAACTCTTAGTCTTACAGTCATTCATTCAATTCTCACAACTATCCTATGGAAAAAAATGCTGCAATTTTCCCCATTTTATGTGAATGTAGTTTTTTATGAATTAACTGTTGGACAAGCCGCCATGAGGATGAGTTCTGTTGATTACAATCAGACTTTTTGAAAACAAGCAATGAAATCAAAGTGTCCATGGCTATTCCAAAGACACCAGCCAAACCAGCCTACTATTTTCCCCCACTCACTCAAAAAATTCTCCCCCAAACTCAACCCAACTATAATGGAACTGATGAGTCTCCCCTTCTTTTTTTTTTTTTTTTTTTTGAGACAGAGTCTCTCTCTGTTGCCCAGGCTGGAGTGCAGTGCCGCGATCTTGGCTCACTGCAAGCTCTGCCTCCCGGGTTCAGGCCATTCTCCTGCCTCAGTCTCCCCAGCAGCTGGGACTACCGGCGCACACCGCCACGCCCGGCTAATTTTTGTATTTTTTTTTTTTAGCAAAGACGGAGTTTCACCGTGTTAGCCAGGATGCTCTGGATCTCCTGACCTTCTGATCTGACCACCTCGGCCTCCCAAAGTGCTGGGATTACAGGTGTGAGCCATCATGCCTGGCCTCTCCCCTTCTTTTTAAGCAGTGAGCAGGTTGCATATAAGCACCAAGTGGCAGAATGAAAAATAAACAAAAGCAGTGGTAGAATAAAAAGATGCTCCTTGCATCCCCAAAAGACTAGTGTCAGAATAGATTAGATTTGGTCCCTGCTATATTCACAAAGACTGAGGACTCTGGGCTCTTACAAGGTAACCTGAAGACAGGCAGGATGGTGTCCTGGGACTACCCAGGGCAGTACCTGTGTACATTCCATGGGGACTCAGTAGATACCGGTTTCCCACATATACTGGGCCCAGGGACTGGAAGCTGGCTTCAGTCCTTTAAGTACTGTGTATTATCCAAATCACTTTGGCTCAGAAATAAAACAAAGTAGGCACTAAAAGACTCCCAGGACTCTAAGTCCAGCCCCAGAGGAGGCCACTAATGCCCAAAGAGGTAAAGAAACTGACTCCAAAGTCACTGGCCTAGCTAGGGTCACTCTGCAGTTCCCCCAACTCTTACCTGGATCATAGAACTATTATGAGTCTACAGCATATCAATTCATAAGGGTGTTTTTTAGAAACTTAAAATCAAACCATCTAAAAATGAGTACTGGTGGCAGTAGTGGCCATTAGTTAGAAATGGCTTTTAAAGTCATAATGCATTTATGAACAGTAATTTAAATCCCTTTCCTGGTGATACTAGGACACAATCCCATGTTTGTACAGAACACAGCCCTCCACTGCAAAGGCCCTCCAGGCAAGCAAACAGAGCCACAGCTCCCCAGGCCAGAAAGCAGATGGCCAAAGGAAGCTGCCAAGGGGTGGGACCACTTAACTGCCATATCTAAATGGAGAGCTCAAGACATAAGCCTTGCCTCAGGGGTTCTGGGATCACAGAACTTTGGATCAGGAGGGGACCCCAGGGGTCACTGAGCCACACCCCTTCTCTTACAGATAAGGAACCAGAAGTGCAGGGAAGGGTGCCTCATTTCAGGCACAGAGCAGCAAATGACAAAGCTGAGACACAAACCCTGGTTTCCTGACTCCTAACATAATATACATTATTCCTTGTGGTCACATCTAGAAACGAAACAGGCTACTGTATTTTTTTATTGCGGTAAAAAATATATAATATAAAATGTATCATTTCGACCCTTATTAAGTGTACAGTTCAGTGGCATTAAGTACATTCACAAGGTTGTACAACCATCACCACTGTTCATCTCCAGAAATTTTTCATGTTTCCAAACTGAAACTCTGCACCCATTAAACACTAATTTCACATCCTCCCTTTTGCCAGCTCCTGATAACCTCCAATCTACTTTCTGTCTCTATGATTTTACCTATTCTAGAAACCTATATAAGTGGAATCATGCAATGTTTGTCCTTTTGTGTCTGGCTTCTTTCATTTAGCACAGTGTTTTCAGGCTCATCCAGGTTATAGCATGTGTCAGAATTTCATTACTTTTTATGAATAAATAATATCCTATTGTGTGTTTAACACATTTTGCTTGCCCGTTCATCTATTAATGGGCACTTGGGTTGTGTCTACCTTTTGGCTACGATGAATAATGCTGCTATAAGCATTGGTGCACAAATATCTATTTGAGGTCTCAGGATGCAGTACTTAACTTTTTTTGCTGTTTTAAACTAACTCTTACACAATGTATACTATGTGCCAGGCACTGTATGTTATAAACATGACCTCATTTAATTCTCATGATTCCTGTAAGTTAGGAACTACACGTATCTCCATTTTACAAAGAAGGAAACTGAGGCACTGAAAGATTAAGTAACTTTCCCAAGATTATAAAGTGACTAAGTGGCAAAGCCAAATTCAAACCCAAGCCACCTGATTCAGGATGTGTAGGAGGCCAGAGCAGAGGAGGAACAGTTACAATAAATGGGCCTTCCAAGGGCTTCCCCTCAGGATGAAGGCCAAAGTCTTCACAGTGGTCCCCAAGGTCCATACATTCTGTAATGCTCTCTCTCCTGATTCAGGATGTCTCCAACTTTGTTTCTTACCACTGTCCCCTCAACTCAGTCACTCACTCCCACGTAGTCACAGAGAACTTCTGTTGTTCCTCAGACACATTGGGTACCCTTCCACCGCAGGGCCTTTGCGCTTGTTTATCCTCTGCCAGAACATTGGCACCCAATTGTCCTCACTCATCTCATTGGAGTTGTTGCTCAAATGTTACCTTCTCCAAAAAGGACTTCCCTCACACGCTTAAAATCGCAACTGCCAGACCCCCTTCCCTGTTTCATTTTTCTCCAGAGCATCTATCACCATTTAGTATACTAGAGGCTTTACATTTATTGTTGATGCCTCACACACTAGAATGTACACACTGTCTTGGCAGGAACTACTGTGTCCTCAGCACCCAGAACACTGCCCGTATAGCAGGCCGTCAATAAAAATTAGCTGGATGAATTAATACATAGCATCCATGTAGCACTTCACAGCTTACAAAACTTTCCCATGAATATTATCCCACTTGGTCTTCACAAAATAACTGCAAACATCTCAGAGGAATCACACCATGAAGGTCAGACTTTATAGCTCCTGCTCGTCTGGAGAATATTCCTAGGGGGCCTGAGGCATGGCTTGTACTTTCTGTGGGAACTTAGGGAGCACTGGGCCAGAAAACAGCCCCAGGATACCCAGTCAATGTCCTGGAAGCCTGGGAGCATATGTACCCATGCTGCCTTAGGGAGGCAAGATGCCCTGCCCCTCCTTGGTGAAAGCCTGGAGGCAAAAACCATGTTTCAGAATCAGAAATCCTTTCCCATTTGCTTTACTCTGCAACAAAAACTAGGGCGCTTATTTGTAAGGCAGTCACTGAGATACTCCTGGTTCTAGAAACTCCTGTATTACTCATCCCACTTTTGATGCAGAAATGTACTGCACAGCCTTCTCTGAGGCATCAACAACAGCCCTAGAGACACATCTAACAATAAACAAGGGAAAAACATGGCCCAAATTTGTGTTTTATTCTACACCTGCACTATTCTCAGCACCTCACTGCCACCCATAAGGCCCTTGTGGCCTGGCCCCTGCCTGCTCCTCCTGCCTTCTCTCCCGCCGTGTTCTCACACACCCACACTCCAGTCACGCTGAACAACTTGAATTCCTCAGATCTGCTGTGGTCTGTCTTACCACCTGTCCTTCATGTAGGCGGGTTTCCATGCCCAAAATGATGTCTCTTCTCACTGTCTTCCCCTTTCTGCTTTTCACCTAGCCAAGTCCCTACTTATCCTTCATTTTAGAACTCTTCCTTGACATCTCAGCCAGAGCGGCCCTACTCCCAAGCATCCAGCACACATTCCTGTTGTAAACTCACCACAGTGCAATATCACCGCCAACTTACCTGTCCCCTCACCATCTTATATGTAACTATTAGACTCCTGAGGGCAGTCACCCTGTTAATTTCAAGACCAAAGCCCTAGAACCTACTGTTCTTGTGCCTGGTGCTAACAGGCACCATACAAATAATTGCTGAACGACTTTGGAAATTAGATCGACCTCTAAAGAGACAGCTTTTGAACAAGGGTGAGACCACCTGCCCTAGAGTTATCTTCTTCCTTACAGATCAATCCCTATCCCATTCATACCACTGGGTCCTCGGCTGAAAAGCAAATGTTAAAGCTCAATTCTTGGCCAGGCGCGGTGGCTCACGCCTGTAATCCCACCTCTTTGGGAGGCCGAGGCAGGCGGATCATGAGGTCAGGAGATCGAGACCATCCTGGTGAACACGGTGAAACCCTGTCTCTACTAAAAATACGAGAAAAAAAAATTAGCCAGGCGTGGTGGCGGGCACCTGTAGTCCCAGCTACTCGGGAGGCTGAGGCAGGAGAATGGCATGAACCTGGGGGGCGGAGCTTGCAGTGAGCAGAGATCACACCACTGCACTCCAACCTGGGCAACACAGCAAGACTCCATCTCAAAAAAAAAAAAAGCTCAATTCTTCACCCTAAAATAAATAAATAACTTACATCAATCAGTCATATATATGATGTTTACTGAGATACACCACTGGTAAGCAAGAAGAACTGGGAACAGCCTACATAACCAACAACAGAAGAATTGTTAATTAAAAATAAATTAGCTTGGGCAAAAATTATAAGTTATCAGAAAAGTAAAATGAATAAGAGATTTGGGATCAGAAATCCTGGCTTTACTTGCTTGTTATCTGTGTGATCTTGAGCATATCACTTAATCACTATGAAAGTTCCATGGAATGAGAACACTCCATCTTATCACATGAGTTTTTGTCATAATAAATCGAGATAATTGCCCTCCATGGTGGCTGATGCCTGTAATCCCAGCACTTTGGGGTAGGGGTTGGGGGCAGATTGCTTGAGCTCAGGAGTTTGAGACCAGCCTGGGCCACATAGTGAGACCCCATCTCTATAAAAAAAAAAAAAAAAAGGAAAAAATTAGCCCGAATGTGGTGGTATATGCCTGTGGTCCCAGCTACTCAGGAGGCTGAGACGAGAGGATCACTGAAGCCCAGGAGTTCAAGGCTGCAGTGAGCTGTGATACTCTAGCAACAGAGTAAGACCCTGTCTCTTTAAAAAAAAAAAAAAAAAAAGATAATGGATACAAAGCATTTTTTACATTATAAAGCAGTACAGAAATACATGCTCATTAAAATTAGTTATGATGACTACTATAGAAGAATGTTTGACAAAGAAAAGCTGTAGATAAAAATGAATATGGCTATGTAAATGATGTGCACATCATTTTAGATAAAGACAGGAAGGAAATAAGCAGAAATGAAAAATCATTGAGTTAAGGCAGGGGTCAACGAACATTTTCTGTAGAGGGCCAGACATCAGGCTTTGCTGGCCATACAGTCTCTGTCACAACTACTCAATGCTGCCATTATAGCCCAAAAGCAGCCATAGAAAATATCTAGATGGAGGTGGGGCACAGTGGCTCACACCTGTAATCCCAGCACTTTGGGAGGCTGAGGCGGGCGGATCACGAGGTCAGGAGATCAAGACCATCCTGGCTAACACACTGAAACCCTGTCTCTACTAAAAATACAAAAAAAATTTAGCCAGGCGTGGTGGTGGGCGCCTGTAGTCCCAGCTACTCAGGAGGCTAAGGCAGGAAAATGGCGTGAACCCAGGAGGCGTGCAGTGAGCCGAGATCGCGCCACTGCCTTCCAGCTTGGGCAACAGAGCAAGACTCCATCTCAAAAAAAAGGAAAAAAAGAAAAAAGAAAAAAATATCCAGATGCCCGGGTTATAACAAAACTTTATTTATGGATGCTAAAATTTGAATTTCATATCATTTTCTCATGTCACAAAATATTATCCCTCTCTTTTGACTTTCATCAACTATTTAAAAAAGTAAAAACCATTCTTAGCTCATGGGGTGTCCAAAAACAAATGGTGGGTTAGATTTGCCCTGTAGTTTGCTGACTCCTGGGATAGAGTGATATGTAATGAACAATTTTTTTATTATAATTTTCTTTAATGCTGTTATAGCCTTTTATACTTAAAGGGAAAAAAGATACCATGAACTCCCCAAGGACTGCCAGAGTAATTCAAAACCGACCAACCTCAGATTCAAACATGAGTCAGCTAGCCCTTCTGTCCTCTGCAAACACATGTCCCATATACCAAGGTGTCACAACCCTTCTCTCCTTGAGGAGCCCAGTACACGTCTTGCTTATTCCTCAGCTTTGGCATTTCAAGTTCCTTTCCGATGTCTTTAACCCTGTCAGCCCAAATCTTACCACTTTCCTCAAGAACAAACCCTCAGCTCACCTACTCCAAGAAGTCTTCCTGCATCCAAAGAGATTACCCCTTTGCTTTATTAAGCAAAGTGAACATAGTAGTTGTTGTTTTAACACAGTCCTCAATTGTTACATCCCAGTCTGTTTTCTCTCCCAACATGACAGTAACATCAAGGGCAGCACCCATGCCCTCTGCTACTTTTCCACCTCCCGCAGGTCCTGGCTCCTCTTAGAGGGGAACATGCAAAACAGCACTTCATAAATGCAATGAATCGGTTGCACCAGCCAATGCCCAGGTTTCTGCTGTTGATTTTAGTGATATGATCAGTGTTCTCTGCTGATCTGCCACAATTAGCCATATCGCCCATTATAATTGTTCATCTGGTCATTATTTTGGCACATTCCAAGCTGCTGCAAAGTAATTATATTCTAAACACGGAGCCGCTCACTCCAATTCCAGGCCTTGGCAACAACATTATGAGGTAACATTATACAAAGATGTTATGAATCAATCAGCTAGGTATAAGGAGGATATTTAAAAGAAAGAATGGAAAAACGGCAAATCAACTATGTGAAACCTGCTTTAATCAAACAGAGTATACTTCTAAAACTAGAAGCCAGTGAGGAAAAGATTGCCAAGCCACACAGACACAAAGAGAACAAGAACAAAAACAGATGTATAAAAAAGTCAGTTTCTCTCCCACCTTCATTCTTCTCTGAACACCAGGTAACAGCCTGTTCCTGGTCTCCCTCCAGAGTGCCACCTAGTGCCCAGGCAGGGGAGGGCAAGTGGGAAGCTGACAGCTGCTGTCACTTCACTTCTCAGTTTAGATTTCTTTTTTTTTTTTTTTTTATACTTTAAGTTTTAGGGTACATGTGCACAATGTGCAGGTTAGTTACATATGTATACATGTGCCATGCTGGTGCGCTGCACCCACTAACTCGTCATCTAGCATTAGGTATATCTCCCAATGCTATCCCTCCCCCCTCCCCCCACCCCACAACAGTCCCCAGAGTGTGATATTCCCCTTCCTGTGTCCAGGTGATCTCATTGTTCAATTCCCACCTATGAGTGAGAATATGAGGTGTTTGGTTTTTTGTTCTTGTGATAGTTTACTGAGAATGATGTTTTCCAATTTCATCCATGTCCCTACAAAGGACATGAACTCATCATTTTTTATGGCTGCATAGTATTCCATGGTGTATATGTGCCACATTTTCTTAATCCAGTCTATCATTGTTGGACATTTGGGTTGGTTCCAAGTCTTTGCTATCAGTTTAGAATTTTTAAAGACAGGCCCTCAACAAGGGCTCCAGAATGTGTCCAATTACCACCGGCCACTTATTGGGACTATTAACTCATGTGACAGATATATCATCTCATTTTATCATCACAAGAACTCTATGACGTATGTACTTTAATTTTCGATTTAATATAGAAACAACTGACAAATACTGGCTTAAAAGTGCTACTTATTGAGTGGCCTCAAGTGCCAGGCCCAGCCCTGGAGATTCAACACTAAGCAAAGCAGGGGATCTCTGCCTTCATGGAACTTACCTTCTAGTGGGAGAAACAAAAATAAGCAAAAGAAAATAAAAGTTTAACAGATTATATCTGAATGTGTAAAGTGCTATAAAGGACATTAAAAGGTTAAATGGGTAAAGAGTCATTCTTAATTAAAAGGCGGAGAGAAGGGGAGTATTTCCAGACAGACTCAGCCTAAATGTGCAGTGAGAATCTCTGCAGACTCAAACAGCACAACTCAGGACATCCAAGAACCAGGGTGGACATGCTCTGTCCACAGGGCTATGACAGAAACTCCACTAGGGGCAGACCCCCTCTATACAGGTGTGCTGTGCAAAGAGTAGCTTGGGGGTGAGGGGGCATAGCCTGCGTGCATCCAGGAAAACTGAGAAAACATAAAGAGGAAACTACAGATAGGGTTTGTAAAGCATAAGATCCAGAGGGAAAATGAGATGGAAATACTTATGCTAATATATGTCAAAGAGAACGTTCTTGATGGTTTAGGAGCATTTGAACCTGCTGTGCATGTAATTTATGTAACAAGCCAGAGCTGCTGTGATCGCACTCCTCTGGCGTTTAGCTATTGGAAGCTATGCAATCTTCTGGCAGTTTGTTGGTTTGAGTTTACAACGCTGCCTAGCAGAAGCATTTCTTTCTAGATACTCTTCTTGTCATGGTTCCAGGGGTTAACGGGATCAGCTTTCCTCAGGCATAGAAAAACGTATTGGTAATGGGATAAAATCCAGTAGATTATGCTTTTTCTGTAATGGTGTAATTTTATTAAAATATCAAACCCTTATTATGATTATTATTTATTATATATAAAAAGAGATATGCTGTTCAGGGTAAGGACTAAAGCAACACAACCACATCAGTACAAATAGAATAACCCCCTGACTGAACTCAGGCCACCTCTCCTTCATCCTGTTAAATGAAAACAGCTATATGATGCACACTGTTGTCTTTTCTAGAACGTTCTCCTTACTCCCTCATGCAAAAGCCTTTCTTCTTTGAGCTTTAAGCCATGCATTTCAGCCCCCTCTGGCCCTCCTTGTTATCTCTCTACCTTGTGGCCACTCTCTGTCACTCCCTGAGGACACTTGCGCGGGGTACACAGTCCTCCAAGTGCCCACATCTTCCTGTGTGACATTTCTTCAGTCACCCAGACAAGCTGCCTAGCACCTGAGCACTTGGTCTTCCTCTCTGTCTCTTTACCTCCTCTCTCCCTCAGCACCTACCGCCCGGGCAATATCTAAGGAATTGTCACTTCACAGGGTTGTACTAATTCTAAAATATCAAACACTGATATACTCATCTCTGGCCATAAACCCCTTCCCTCCAGCTCACTCACACCCTTATTCCTACTTCACCAGCCCTTGAAACTCAAATATACACCATATCTTTCATTTCTCCCTGGTGCATAACTCCTTGATGATGTAACTTCCTTCCCCATAAAGCTTCATCTTTCTATCAGTCTATCCAGCAGAGATTTATGGAGTCCTTACTATGTGCAGGTGCTGATCTAAGCACAAACATCAAGACTGGTCACTTTATGGAGCTTACACCTTGTGGAAGCATCAGACAAACCAATAATACTTGCAGTACAGCAACAGGAGGAGAACATACAGAGCTCTGAGCTAGAATAAAGATTAAAGTGTGTCATTTCTGTTGCCCTCTAACAATCATGTTCAACATTCAGCCCTCTTGTCTTACTACTCCATGGCTCCCAAAAGTCCACTCTAACTTTGGATATTGTGGATCAACCAAAAGACACACTCTTAGAGAAAGAAAAAAAATCACATAAACCTGCCAAGTGTTCTTACTGCAAATTAATGGTTTCTAATTTCAGGCTAGCCTGTAGCTAAGGCTTCCATGTACAGTTGAGGTTGTAAACTTCACAACCCTTGGAATATCATTCAGGTAAACTATCATGAGAATATTATTGGTGTCTCTACTCTTGTGCATTACATAAGCTAGGCAACCATACGCAGTAGCTTCAACCACAGTAATATTTTTATGGAGGTTTTTATTTGGTTGGTTAATTGGTTGGTTTTTGATTAGCTCCTTTTATAATGTGCTATTATAGCTGTTCCAACTTTTCATACTCAATTTCAAAAGGTACCCCAGCTTTTATTTGACCCAGATAATCAAAGCTATCAAATATCAACTCCCTCACAATCTTTCTCCCACACCTATTATTATTCCTATACCTATAGCTACCTTTCTATTTTCTTAGAGCAAAGGGTGAGACTTTTCCATTTTAAGGCTAAGCCCTCCAGCTCTGCTCTGGATTCCCTATCTTAAGGAACTCTATCACGTGAATATAAAGTATATTGCTCCCTCCAGGCACAGACCATTTTCTGGAAATACAAATTCACACTTGGCCTCAACCTCCTCACCACTCAGGTTGAACCCAGGGCAAGCTGGCATCCACCCTCAGCACCCACGTGGGCTGTTCTCACCATAAGATTTCTATTAGATATACCGAAAGAAGCTTTTCAATCCTTGTGTATTTGCTGACAATTACCTTTCTCAAAATTCTGTCTTACCCTGGCTTCTGTGAAAACTCTCTCTTGGTTTTGCTCCAAATTTTCTGGCAATCTGGATCTCTCCCTTTCACTGCATTTCCATAGCCCTCGTCTTCTCTTGCACGGAATACTCCAAAGCATTTCAGTTGGTCTCCCTGGCTCAGGTGTAACCTCCTCCAATCTGTCTCCATAAATAGAAATTCAGGATTCTTTCTAAAATTTTAATCCAATCCCGTCTTTTCCTGGCAGGAAATCCTCCAGTGGCTTTCCAGTGCCTACAAGTAAAATTCACACCCCCTGGGATGGCATTCAAAACCCTCTCTTATCCAGAACCTTCGATCTCTTACTTCTACTCTGCCTCTCTCCCTACTGACCTCTTTCACTGCCAGCTCCGGATACATTGAACTACTTGCAGTTCTCCTTATTCTTTCCTTTGCCTTCATAACTTAGCATAAGAGGTTCTCTTTTTAATTATACTTTCAGTTCTAGGGTACATGTGTACAATGTGCAGGTTTGTTATATAGGTATACATGTGCCATGTTGGTTTTCTGCACCCATCAACTCATCATTTACATTAGGTATTTCTCCAAATGCTATCTCTCCCCCAGCCTCCCAGCCCCCCATCCCAAGACAGGCCCCAGTGTGTGATGTTCCCCACCTTGTGTCCAAGTGTTCTCATTGTTCAGTTCCCACCTATGGGTGAGAACATGCGGTGTTTGGTTTTCTGTCCTTGCAATAGTTTGCTCAGAATGATGGTTTCCAGCATCGTCCATGTCCCAGAAAAGGGCATGAATTCATCATTTTTATGGCTGCATTGTATTCCATGGTGTATATGTGCCACATTTTCTTAATCCAGTCTATCATTGATGGACATTTGGGTTGGTTCCAAGTCTTTGCTATCGTGAATAGTGCCGCAATAAACATATATGTGCATGTGTCTTTATAGTAGAATGATTTATAATGCTTTGGGTATATACCCAGTAATGGGATGGCTGGGTCAAATGGTATTTCTAGTTTCAGATCCATGAGGAATTGCCACACTGTCTTCCACAATGGTTGAACTAATTTACACTCCCACCAACAGTGTAAAAGCATTCCTATTTCTCCACATCCTCTCCAGCATCTGTTGTTTCCTGACTTTTTAATGATTGCCATTCTAACTGGCATGAGATGATATCTCACTGTGGCTTTGATTTGCATTTCTCTGATGACCAGTGATGATGACCATTTTTTCATGTGTCGGTTGGCTGCACAAATGTCTTCTTTTCAGAAGTGTCTGTTCATATCCTTTGCCCACTTTTCGATGGGGTTGTTTTTTTCTTGTAAATTTGTTTAAGTTCTTTGTAGATTCTGGATATTAGCCCTTTGTCAGATGAGTAGCTTGCAAAAATTTTCTCCCATTCTGTAGGTTGCCTGTCCACTCTGATGGTAGTTTCTTTTGCTGTGCAGAAGCTCTTTAGCTTAATTAGATCCCATTTGTCAATTTTGGCTTTTGTTGCCATTGCTTTTGGTGTTTTACTCATGAAGTCTTTGCCCATGCCTATGTCCTGAATGGTATTGCCTAGGTTTTCTTCTAGGGTTTTTATGGTTTTAGGTCTCACATTTAAGACTTTAATCCATCTTGACTTAATTTTTGTATAAGGTGTAAGGAAGGGATCCAGTTTCAGCTTTCTACATATGGCTAGCCAGTTTTCCCAGCACCATTTATTAAACAGGGAATCCTTTCCCCATTGCTTGTTTTTGTCAGGTATGTCAAAGATCAGATGGTTATAGATGTGTGGTGTTATTTCTGAGGCCTCTGTTCTGTTCCATTAGTCTGTATATCTGCTTTGGTACCAGAAGCATGCTGTTTTCACTACTGTAGCCTTGTAGTATAGTTTGAAGTCAGGTAGCGTGATGCCTCCAGCTTTGTTCTTTTGGCTTAGGATTGTCTTGGCTATGTGGACTCTTTTTTGGTTC
Source organism: Gorilla gorilla gorilla (assembly GCF_029281585.2). Classification (NCBI taxonomy): domain Eukaryota; kingdom Metazoa; phylum Chordata; class Mammalia; order Primates; family Hominidae; genus Gorilla; species Gorilla gorilla. Next base: position 45,821,634 of record NC_073224.2, on the reverse strand, counting down.
CATATGAACTTTAAAGTAGTTTTTTCCAATTCTGTGAAGAAAGTCATTGGTAGCTTGATGGGGATGGCATTGAATCTGTAAATTATCTTGGGCAGTATGGCCATTTTCATGATATTGATTCTTCCTGTCCATGAGCATGGAATGTTCTTCCATTTGTTTGTGTCCTCTTTTATTTCAGTAACCAGTGGTTTGTAGTTCTCCTTGAAGGGGTCATTCACATCCCTTGTAAGATGGATTCCTAGGTATTTTATTCTCTTTGTAGCAATTGTGAATTGGAGTTCACTCATGATTTGGCTCTCTGTTTGTCTGTTGTTGGTGTATAGGAATCCTTGTGATTTTTGCACATTGATTTTGTACCATGAGACTTCACTGAAGTTGCTTATCGGCTTAAGGAGATTTTGGGCTGAGATGATGGGGTTTTCTAAATATATGATCATGTCATCTGTAAACAGGGACAATTTGACTTCCTCTTTTCCTAATTGAATACTCTTTATTTCCTTCTCCTGCCTGATTGCCCTGGCCAGAACTTCCAACACTATGTTGAATAGGAGTGGTGAGAGAGGGCATCCCTGTCTTGTACCAGTTTTCAAAGGGAGTGCTTCCAGTTTTTGCCCATTCAGTATGATATTGGCTGTGGGTTTGTCATAGATAGCTCTTATTATTTTGAGATACGTCCCATCAATACCTAGTTTATTGAGAGTTTTTGGCATGAAGGGCTGTTGAATATTGTTAAAGGCCTTTACTGCATCTATGGAGATAATCATGTGGTTTTTGTCGTTGGTTCTGTTTATGTGATGGATTACATTTACTGATTTGAGTATGTTGAATAAGACTTGCATCCCAGGGATGAAGCCAACTTGATCATGGTGGAAAAGATTTTGATGTGCTGTTGGATTCGGTTTGCCAGTATTTTATTGAGGATTTTCACATCGATGTTCATCAGGGATATTGGTCTAAAATTCTCTTTTTTTGTTGTGTCTCTGCCACGCTTTGGTATCAGGATGATGCTGGCCTCATAAAATGAGTTAGTGAAGATTCCCTCTTTTTCTATTGATTGGAATAGTATCAGAAGGAATGGTACCAGCTGCTCTTTGTACCTCTGGTAGAATTCAGCTGTGAATCTGTCTGGTCCTGGAGTTTTTTTTTTTTTTTTGGAGGGTAGGCTATTAATTACTGCCTCAATTTCAGAACCTGTTATTCGTCTATTCAGAGATTCCACTTCTTCCTGGTTTAGTCTTGGGACGGTATATGTGTCCAGGAATTTATCCATTTACTCTAGATTTTTTAGTTTATTTGCATAGAGGTGTTTATAGTATTCTCTGATGGTAGTTTGTATTTCTGTGGGATTGGTGGTGATATCCCCTATTCATTTTTTATTGTGTCTATTTGATTCTTCTCTCTTTTCTTCTTTATTAGTCTTGCCAGCTGTCTATCAATTTTGTTGATCTTTTCAAAAAATCAGCTCCTGGATTCATTGATTTTTTTGAAGGATTTTTCGTTTCTCTATCTCCTTCAATTCTGCTCAGATCTTAGTTATTTCTTGCCTTCTGCTAGCTTTTGAATTTGTTTGGTCTTGCTTCTGTAGTTCTTTTAATTGTGATGTTAGGGTGTCGAATTTAGATATTTTCTGCTTGCTCTTGTGGGCACTTAGTGCTATAAATTTCCCTCTACACACTGCTTTAGCTGTGTCCCGGAGAATCTGGTACATTGTGTCTTTGTTCTCATTGGTTTCAAAGAACTTGTTTCTTTCTGCCTTAATTTCGTTATTTACCTAGTAGTCATTCAGGAGCAGGTTGTTCAGTTTCCATGTAGTTGTGCAGTCTTGAGTGAGTTTCTTAATCCTAAGTTCTAATTTGATTGCACTGTGGTCTGAGAGACAGTTTGTTGTGATTTCTGTTCTTCTACATTTGCTGAGGAGTCCTTTATGTCCAATTATGTTGTCAATTGTAGAATAAGTGTGATGTGGTTCTGAGAAGAATGTATATTCTGTTGATTTGGGGTGGAGAGTTCTGCAGATGTCTATTAGGTCCACTTGGTACAGAGCTGAGTTCAAGTCCTGGATATCCTTCTTAACCTTCTATCTCATTGACTTGTCTAATATTGACAATGGGGTGTTACAATCTCCCATTATTATTGTGTGGGAGCCTAAGTCTCTTTGTAGGTCTCTAAGGACTTCCTTTATGAATCTGGGTGCTCCTGTATTCAATGCATATATATTTAGGTTAGTTAGCGCTTCTTGTTGAATTATTCTCTTTACCATTATGAAATGGCCTTCTTTATCTCTTTTGATCTTTTTTGGTTTAAAGTCTGTTTTATCAGAGACTAGGATTGCAACCCCTGCTTTTTTTGCTTTCCATTTGCTTGGCAGATCTTCCTCCATCCGTTTATTTTGGGCCTATGTGTGTCTCTGCACATGAGATGGGTCTCCTGAATACAGCACACTGATGGGTCTTGACTCTTTATCCAATTTGCCAGTCTGTGTCTTTTAATTGGGGCATTTAGCCCATTTACATTTAAGGTTAATATTGTTATGTGTGAATTTGATCCTGTCATTATGATGGTAGCTGGTTATTTTGCTCATTAATTGATGCAGTTTCTTCATAGCATCAATGATCTTTACAATTTGGCATGTTTTTGTAGTGGCTGGTACTGTTGTTCCTTTCCATGTTTAGTGCTTCCTTCAGGAGCTCTTGTAAGGCAGGCCTGGTGGTGACAAAATCTCTCAGCATTTGCTTGTCTGTAAAGGATTTTATTTCTCCTTCACTTATGAAACTTAGTTTGGCTGGATATGAAATTCTGGGTTGAAAATTCTTTTAAGAATGTTGAATATTGGGCCCCACTCTCTTCTGGCTTCTAGGGTTTCTGCTGAGAGATCTGCTGTTAGTCTGACAGGCGTCCCTTTGTGGGTAACTTGACCTTTCCCTCTGATTGCCCTTAACATTTTTTCCTTCATTTCAACGTTGGTGAATCTGACAATTATGTGACTTGGGGTTGCTCTTCTCAAAAAGTATCTTTGTGGGGTTCTCTGTATTTCCTGAATTTGAATGTTGGCCTGACTTGCCAGGTTGGGGAAGTTCTTCTGGATAATATCCTGCAGAGTGTTTTCCAACCTGGTTCCATTCTCCCCATCACTTTCAGGTACACCAATCAAACGTAGATTTGGTCTTTTCACATAGTCCCAAATTTCTTGGAGGCTTTGTTCGTTTCTTTTTACTCTTTTTTCTCTAATCTTGTCTTCTTGCTTTACTTCATTAATTTGATCTTCAATCACTGATATCCTTTCTTCCACTTGATCAAATTGGCTACTGAAGCTTGCGCATGCATCACAAAGTTCTCCTACCACGGTTTTCAACTCCATCAGGTCATTTAGGGTCTTCTCTACACTGTTTATTCTAGGTAGCCATTCATCTAACCTTTTTTCAAGGTTTTTAGCTTCCTTGCGATGGGTTAGAACATGCTCCTTTAGCTCAGATAACTTTGTTATTACCGGCCTTCTGAAGCCTACTTCTGTCAACTTGTCAAAGTTATTCTCCATCCAGCTTTGTTCCATTTCTGGCGAGGAGCCGCGATCCTTTGGAGGAGAAAAGGTGCTCTGGTTTTTAGAATTTTCAGCTTTTCTGCTCTGGTTTCTCCCCATCTTTGTAGTTTTTATCTACCTTTGGTCTCTGATGTTGGTGACCAATAAATGAGGTTTTGGTGTGGATGTCCTTTTTGTTGATATTGATGCTATTCCTTTCTGTTTGTTAGTTTTCCTTCTAACAGTCAGGTCTCTCAGCTGCAGGTCTGTTGGAGCTTGCTGGAGGTCCACTCCAGACCCTGTATGCCTGAGTATCACCAGCAGAGGCTGCAGAACAGCAAATATTGCTGCCTGATCCTTCCTCTGGAAGCTTTGTCCCAGAGGGGCACCCCGCCTGTATGAGGTGTCTGTCGGCCCCTACTGGGAGGTGTCTCCCAGTTAGGCCACATGGGGGCCAGGGACCCACTTGAGGAGGCAGTCTGTCCGTTCTCAGAGCTCAAACGCCATGCTGGGAGAACCACTGCTCTCTTCAGAGCTGACAGACAGAGATGTTTAAGTCTGCAGAAGTTGTCTACTGCCTTTTGTTCAGCTATACCCTGTCCACAGAGGTGGAGTCTAGAGGCAGTAGGCCTTGTTGAGCTACGGTTCGAGCTTCCAAGCCACTTTATTTACCTACTCAAGCCTTAGCAATGGCAGACGCCCCTACATGCCCCCACAGGCTGCAGCCTCACAGGTCAATCTCAGACTGCTGCACTAGCAGTGAGCAAGGCTCCATGGGCATGGGACCCACTGAGCCAGGCATAGGAGAGAATCTCCTGGTCTGCCAGTTGCTAAGACCGTGAGAAAAGCACAGTATTTAGGCGGGAATGTACCAATCTTCCAGGGACAGTCTGTCATGGCTTCCCTTGGCTAGGAAAGGGAAATCCCCCGACCCTTTGCACTTCCCAGGTGAGGCAATGCCCCGCCCTGCTTCAGCTCGCCCTCCATGGGCTGTACCGACTGTCCAACCAGTACCAATGAGATGAACCAGGTACCTCAGTTGGAAATGCAGAAATCACCCGTTTTCTACATCAATCATGCTGGGAACTGCAGACCAGAGCTGTTCCTATTTGGCCATCTTGGAATGGACAAGAGGCTCTCTGCCAGAAATGTTCTTTATCACCAGCAGCATTTTGTTAAATTTATTACTTAATGTTCACATGCATAAAATAATTATGAAATGTATATGTCACATAAAAACAATGAATCCACTATGCAGCCTGAGGACTAGAACATCACCAATTTTAATTGCATCTACCCATGTGCTCCTTCCCAGCCTCCTCCAAGAAGTAACTATTACCTATATCATAAATTTTAGGTTTCCATTTCTCTTGCTTTACACAAAAATTTACTGAGATACAGTAATTTTTGCACATCCATCAAACCATCACCACAATCAAGATAATGGCATTTCATGACCACAAAATGTTCCCCTCACCACTTTGTAATCTCCCATCCTTCAGCATGCTCTCTCCACCTCTTTCCCCTGGCAACCACAATGTGCTGCCACTATAGATCAGTTTGCATTTTCTAGAATTTTTATTTAAATTGAATCATACAGTGTACACTCTGACTTCTTTAACTCAGAAAAAGTATTTTAGAATTCATCTACATCGTTGCATATGTCAACAGTTCATTCCTTTGTATTGCTGAGTAGTAGCCTATTGTATAAATGCATCACAATATACTTACCCATTACCTATTGAGGATGTTTGGATTTTTCCCTTAAAAAATATATAAAGCTGCTATGAAGATCTGCGTACAAGTCTTTATATAGTCACATGCTATATTTCTCTTCAGTAAATAAAAGTCAAATAGCAGGGTCACATAATAGGTATATATTTGATTTTTAAAGAAACATCCAAACTGTTTTCTAAAATGATTATTCTATTTTATGTTCCTACCAGAAATGTAGGAGAGTTCCGGTTCCTCCATATCAACACTTGGTATGGTCAGTTTTTAATTTTAACCATTCTAATAGGTACATAGTGGTTTTCTTGTAGTTTTAGTGTCATTTCTTGATAACTAATTGATGCTGAGCTTTTTTCTTATCTCTTGAACATATACAATGCAGTTATAATAATTGTTTTAATGCCTTGTTTGCTAATTTTATCATCTGTATCATGTCTGGGTGAGTTTTCATGTGCTTATTTGCCATCTTTATATCTGCTTTGATGAAATGCCTGTTAAAATCTTTTGTCTATTTTTTATTGGGTGTTTGTCTTATTGAGTTTTAAGAGTTCTTTCCATATTTTGGCTAAAAGTTTTCATTAGATACATGACTTGCAAATTTTTTTTTTCCCCAGCATGAGGCTTGTCTTTTTATTCTTGTAACAGCATCCTTCAAAGGGCAGATTTTTTTCAGGCATTTTTTTCCTTTATTTCATTGGGACAGTTTATGCTTAAATGCCCTCAAGATTACTAATTTTTTCTTCTCTATTTTCTAATCCAGTATTAAACCCATTCGACATGTTTTTTCCTTTGTAATAGTTTCATCTCTAGAAGTCTGATGAGTCCTTTTTATATCTTTCATGATTCCACTTATTATGCTCAGTCTTTTCTCTTGTTTCCTGAATATACAGAATACAGTTATAGAGCCCGGGCACGGCGGCTCAAGCCTGCAATCCCAGCACTTTGGGAGGCCAAGGCGGGTGGATCACCTGAGGTCGGGAGTTCAAGACCAGCCTGACCAACATGGAGAAACCCCTTCTCTACTAAAAATAAAAAATTAGCCAGGCATGGTGGTGCATGCCTGTAATCCCAGCTACTTGGGAGGCTTAGGCAGGTGAATCACTTGAACCTGGGAGGCAGAGGTTACAGGGAGCCGAGATTGCACCACTGCACTCCAACCTGGGAAACAAGAGCAAAACTGTCTCAAAAAAAAAGAAAAAAAAGAATACAGTTATAATAATTGTTTTAATGCCTTGTCTGATAATTTTATCATCTGTAGTTTTTTGATGCTAGTTGATGGGAACTATTTACAGCTGTGTGTGTACTCCAAGTATTGCTCTCTCTAATCCTTTTGGGTGGCCCTTTCCTTGACTTCAAGTAGTTTTTACACAGGCCTGCTATGATCACTACTCAGCTGAAGACTAAAGGGGGACCCTTTGCAGCTCTCTGCAGCTTTCTCTCTGTGCAATTTTCTTCTCTCTGGTGCTACACTTTGGCCTACCTATACTCCTAGTTCCATCTCCTTACTCAGGAAGACTGCTGAGCTCTGCCTGGACTCCCCCTCCCTATGGCATGGCCTCTTCAGGCAGTAAGCCAGGGAATTATAAGGCTCAGATTGTTTTTCAGCCCTCAAGATCATTCTCCTTGATTGTCTGATACCTGATGGTTTGAAAACTGTCGTTTCATATATCTTTTCCATTTTTTTCATTGCTTCAGGAGGATGGGTCCCTATTACTTCATCTTGGCAGAAATGGAGTGTCTTCTCCTCCTGTCCCCTGCTATCTCTCCATTTTTAACAAATGTACAGATCCTTAAATAATGTTATTTAGTTTTTATTGTTCTTAAGCTTTATAAACACACTATATGTTATGCAATCCCCTGGGTTTTATTTAATTTTATTCAATGTCATGTTGTTAACCATCAATCATGTTGCTGCAGATAACTATAGTTTATTCATTTTTAGCACTGGATAACATTCCATTGGGTGAATATACCACCCAATGGAATTTTATTTCATATTGATGGAGATCTGGGTTGTTTCCAGGTTTTTAATCATAAAAACAATGCTGCTATGAGCATCCTTGAACATGCCCCGATGCAACTTTGCATGAGACTCTAGGGATGAGTCTCATACCTAGGAATAAGATTGCTAGATTTTATACTGTCTTGTCACATGCTTGTTATTTCAGGTTCTCAGACTTTTTACATTTTGTGATCTATTGAGCATCTAACAGTATCTAGTTGCAGTCTTATTCGTGTTTCTCTGGTTACATATGAGGTAAAGTATCGTTTCGTATGTTGGTAGTCATTTGTGCTTCCTCTTCAGTGTGATGGCTGCTCACCTGTTTTGCCTATTAATTTACTGGGTTCTTTGCCATTTTCTTATTGCTTTGTGGAACTTTTCCTTAAAAAAGTATTCCCAAATCGTAACTTATCTTTTCATTTTCTTCATGCTGTCTCTGCTGAATAGAAATTCTTAATTGTAATGTGGTCAAATGCATCAAATTTACATTAGCTTTTTTTGGTAACTGCCTTAAGAAACCCTCTACTGGGGCCTGACTCTTAGAAGGAAAACTAAAAAAAACAGAAAAGAAGAGCATCAACATCAACAAAAGGGACGTCCACGCAGAAACCCTGTCCGAAGGTCACCAACATTAAAGTCCAAAGGTAGATAAATCCACGAAGATGGGGAGAAATCAGTGCAAAAACACTGAAAATTCCAAAAAGCAGAATGCCTCTTCTCCTCCAAAGGATCACAACTCCTCACCAGCGAGGGAACAAAACTGGATGGAGAATGAGTTTGACAAATTGACAGAAATAGGCTTCAGAAGGTCGGTAATAACAAACTCTTCTGAGCTAAAGGAGCATATTCTAACCCAATGCAAGGAAGCTAAGAACCTTCAAAAATGGTTAGTAGAGGAATTGCTAACTAGAATAACCAGTTTATAGAAGAACATAAATGACCTGATGGAACTGAAAAACACAGCACAAGAACTTCATGAAGCATACACAAGTATCAATAGCCGAATTGATCAAGTGGAAGAAAGGACATCAGAGATTGAAGATCAACTTAATGAAATAAAGCATGAAGACAAGATTAGAGAAAAAAGAATGAAAAGGAACGAACAAATGCTAAAAGAAGTATGGGAATATGTGAAAAGACCAAACCTACATTTGATTGGTGTACCAGAAAGTGACTGGGAGAATGAAACCAAGTTGGAAAACACTCTTCAGGATATTATCCAGGAGAACTCCCCCAACAGAGCAAGACAGGCCAACATTCAAATTCAGGAAATGTAGAGAACACCACAAAGATAATCCTTGAGAAGAGCAACTCCAAGACACATAATTGTCAGATTCACCAACACTGAAATGAAGGAAAAAATGTTAAGAGCATCCAGAGAGAAAGGTTGGGTTACCCACAAAGGGAAGCCCATCAGACTAACAGCAGATCTCTCGGCAGAAATCCCACAAGCCAGAAGTGGGGACCAATATTCAACATTTATAAAGAAAAGAATTTTCAACCCAGAATTTTATATCCAGACAAACTAATCTTCATAAGGAAGGAGGAATAAAATCCTTTACAGACGAGCAAATGCTGAGAGATTTTGTCACCACCAGGCCTGCTTTACAAGAGCTCCTGAAGGAAGCACTAAACATGGAAAGGAACAACTAGTATCAGCCACTGCAAAATCATACCAAATTGTAAAGACCATTGACACTATGAAGAAACTGCATCAATTAACAGGCAGAAAAACCAGCTAACAACATAATGACAGGATCAAATCCACACATAACAATATTAACAAACTACCATCAGAGAATACTATAAACACCTCTATGCAAATAAACTAGAAAATCTAGAAGAAATTGACAAATTCCTGGACACATACCCTCTCCCAAGTCTAAACCAGGAAGAAGTCGAATGCCTGAATAGACCAATAACCAGATCTGAAATTGGGACAGTAATTAATAGCCTACAAATCAAAAAAAGGCCAGGATCTAACAGATTCACAGCCAAATTCTACCAGAGATACAAGAGGAGCTGGTACCATTCCTTCTGAAACCATTCCAATTAACAGAAAAACAGGGACTCATCCCTAACTCATTTTATGAGGCCAGCATCATCCTGATATCAAAACCTGGCAGAGACACAACAAAAAAAGAAAATTTCAGGCCAATATCCCTGACGAACATCAATGCGAAAATCCTCAATAAAATACTGGCAAACCGAATCCAGCAGCACATCAAAAAGCTTCTCCACCATGATCAAGTCAGCTTCATCCCTGAGATGCAAGGCTGGTTCAATATACACAATCAATAAACATAATCCATCACAAACAGAACCAATGACAAAAACCACATGATTATCTCAACAGATGCAGAAAAGGCTTTCGATAAAATTCAACACCACTTCATGCTAAAAAACTGTCAGTAAACTAGGTATTGATGGAACATATCTCAAAATAACAAGAACTATTTATGACAAACCCACACTGAATATCATACTGAATGGGCAAAAACTGGAAGCATTCCCTTTGAAAACCAGCACGAGACAAGGATGCCCTCTCTTACCACTCCTATTCAACATAGTGTTGGAAGTTCCAGCCAGAGCAATAAGGCAAGAGAAAGAAATAAAGGGTATTTAATTAGGAAAAGAGGAAGTCAAATTGTCCCTGTTTGCAGATGACATGATTGTATATTTAGAAAACCCCATCATCTCAGCCCAAAATCTCCTTAAGCTGGTAAGCAACTTCAGCAGTCTCACGGTAAAAAAAATCAATGTGCAAAAATCACAAGCATTCTTTCTTCACAGAATTAGAAGAAACTACTCTAAGTTTCATATGGCACCAAAAAAGAGCCCACATAGCCAAGACAATCCTAAGCAAAAAGAACAAAGCCGGAGGCATCATACTACCTGACTTCAAACTATACTACAAACTGTACACCAATAATTACACAGAGTCAAATCTTGAGAGAACTCCCATTCACAATTGCTACAAAGAGAGTGAAATACCTAGCAATACAACTTACAAGGGATGTGAAGGACCTCTTCAAGGAGAACTACAAACCACTGCTCAAGGAAATAAGAGAGGACATAAACAAATTGAAAAACATTCCATGCTCATGGATAGGAAGAATCAGTATCATGATAATGGCAATACTGCCCAAAGTAATTGATAGATTCAATGCTATCCCCATCAAGCTACCATTGACTTTCTTCACAGAATTAGAAAAAACTACTTTAAATTTCATATGGAACCAAAAAAGAGCCCACATAACCAAGACAATCCTAAGCCAAAAGAACAAAGCTGGAGGCATCACGCTACCTGACTTCAAACTATATTACAAAGCTACAGTAACCAAAACAGCATGGTACTGGTACCAAAACAGATATACAGACCAATGGAACAGAATAGGGGCCTCAGAAATAACACCACACATCTACAACCATCTGATCTTTGACAAACCTGACAAAAACAAGAAATGGGGAAAAGGTTCCCTATTTAATACATGGTGTTGGGAAAACTGGCTAGCCATATGCAGAAAAGTGAAACTGAACCCCTTCCTTACACCTTATACAAACATTAACTCGAGATGGATTAAAGACTTAAACATAAGACCTAAAACCACAAAAACCCTAGAAGAAAACATAGGCAATACCATTCAGGACATAGGCATGGGCAAAGACTTCATGACTAAAACACCAAAAGCAATGGCAACAAAAGCCAAAATTGACAAATGGGATCTAATTAGACTAAAGAGCTTCTGCACAGCAACAGAAACTACCATCAGAGTGAACAGGCAACCTACAGAATGGGAGAAAATTTTTGCAAGCTACTCATCTGACAAAGGGCTAATATGCAGAATCTACAAAGAACTTATTTACAAGAAAAAGCCATCAAAAAGTGGGCAAAGGATATGAACAGACACTTCTCAAAAGAAGACATTTATGCAGCCAACAGACACATGAAAAAATGCTCATCATCACTGGTCATCAGACAAATGCAAATCAAAACCACGAGATACCATCTCACGCCACTTAGAATGGCAATCATTAAAAAGACAGGAAACAACAGATGCTGGAGAGGAAGCAGAGAAATAGGAACACTTTTACACTGTTGGTGGGAGTGTAAATTAGTTCAACCATTGTGGAAGACAGTGTGGCAATTTCTCAGGGATCTCAAACTAGAAATACCATTTGACCCAGCAATTCCATTAATGGGTACATACCCAAAGGATTATAAATCATTCTACTATAAAGACACATGCACATGTATGTTTATTGTGGCACTGTTCACAATAGCAAAGACTTGGAACCAACGAAATGCCCATCAATGATAGACTGGATAAAGAAAATATGGCATATATACACCATGGAATATTATGCAGCCATAAAAAAGGATTGAGTTCATGTCAAACTAACACAAGAACAGGAAACCAAACACCACATGTTCTCACTCATAAGTGGGAGTTGAACAGTGAGAACACATGGACACAGGGAGGGGAACATCACACACCAGGGACTGTCAGGGGTTGGGGGGCTAGGGGAGGGATAGCATTAGGAGGAATACATAATGTAGATCATGGGCTGATGGGTGCAGCAAGCCACCATGGCATGTGTATACCTATGCAACAAACCTGCATGTTCTGCACATGTACCCCAGAACTTAAAGTAAAATAAAGTAAAATACAATCAAATTGTAAAAAAATAGTAAAAAGATACCCTCTGCTATGCAAAGGATATAAGGGGTTTTCCTAAAAGTTTGAAAGTTTTGCCTTTGACACTTAAGTCAAATGACTTAAGCTTTTATTTTATCTGAAGCTTCTTGTTTACATGTGATATGAGGGAGAAAAAAAATATCACTTTATCTCTACAAATAATCAAATATCCCAGAACCACTTATTGAGTGGTCCTTCCTTACCCTAGTGACCTGTGATGCTACCTTTATTCTTCATATTTCCTGATATATGGATCTGTTTCTCTTCAGTTCCACCTGTCAATTTGTCTATCCTGAATCAATACCATATTGTCCCAATTATTAGGTTATAAGAAGTCTTAATATCTGTCAGAGAACATCCTTTCACTTAATTTTTCTTCATTCATTTCTTCCTTCGCAATCCTTACAACTATTTCTTTTTTCTCTCTTACTGTATTGGTTAGGAATTTGAACAAAATATTGACTTGAAGCTTTGACAGTGAACATTGTCTTGTTCTCAATTTTAAATAAAATGTTCTTCAAATATTCCCCCATTACAATGATGTTTTCAGAAGATTTTTAGTAGATATTCCTTATCAAATTAAGGACATCCCTTTTTATTCCTAACTTGCTAAGAGCTTTTATCAGGAAATGTTTTTGACTTTTTGCCTTCTCTGCATCTTTAATTATACAGATTATTTCCTTTCATCTGTTAATGTAATAAATCAGATTTATAAATTTTCTAATATTAAACCACCTGTATATTCTTGGAATAAATTCAACTTTATTATGACACATTACCTTTTCTGTACATTATGAATTCTTATTTACTCTTTTTTGGTTATAAATTTTTCATCCATCCTCATGAGTGAGGTTAACCTATAATTTTACTTTTCTACACCATGCTTATGTGTTTTGGTTTTGTGATTTTACTGATCTCACAGAATGAATTGAGAATATTCCTTCTTTCTCTATTACCTGAAAAACTTTATATATAAAAACTTTTTATATAAAACTTTATATAAGACTAGAATAATATATATCTTGAAAATTTGGTAGCATTCATCTATAAAATCACCTGGTACTTACATTTTCTTCATTAGAAGTTATATACCACTTCAATTATTAACAATTATAGGGCAATAAGTTTTTCTATTATTTTAATTGAGTCGCTTATCTCCCCTAGGAATTTTATTATTTGGTCTAAGTTTTCAAACATACTGCTCTAAATGCTTAATTTTCTCTTACTGTCTTCTAAATCTCTATTATATTTGTAGAACTGCCTTGATTTATGCCTAACTTTGTTTGGTCTGAGCCTTCTCACCAAAGTTTTATTATTTTTGTGAGTCTTTTCAAACAATCAACTTTTGATATTGCTAATCTTGCCTGTGTATTTTTTAAAATCTTTAATTTCTACTTTCATCTTTATCTTCCTCCTACTTTAAAATAATTTGTTTTTTTAAACTATCATTGAATGCTTGTTATTTTTAAATCTTTCTTCTTTGATATCTTAAATTACCATCTAAGTAATGTCTTAGCCTCATCCCACAACTTTTTTTCATTTTGTTTTTGTTTTTGAGACAGGGTTGCACTCTGTAATCCATGCTGGAGTACAGTGGCATGATATCTGCCCATTGCAGCCTCAATATCCCAGGCTCAAGTGATCCTCCCACCTCAGCCTACTGAGTAGCTGGGACTATAGGCACATGCCACCACACCAAACTAATTTTGTTTTGTTTTGTTTTGGTTTTTTCTCCTGCTTTTATTTTTTTTATTTTCCTAAGTTCCAGGATACATGTGCAGAATGTGCAGTTTGTCACATAGGTATACCTGTGCCATGGTGGTTTGCTGCACCTATTAACCTGTCACCTAGGTTTTAAGCCTTGCACACATTAGCTATTTGTCCTGATATTCTCCCTCCCCTTGTCCCCCACCCCCAACAGGCCCCGGTGTATGATGGTCCCCTCCCTGTGTCCATGTGTTCTCATTGTTCAACTCCCACTTATGAGTGAGAACATGTGGTGTTTGTTTTCTGTTCCTGTTTAGTTTCCCATTCCTGTGTGGTTTCCTGTTCCTGTGTTAGTTTGCTGAGGATGATGGCTTCCAGCTTCATCCATGTCCCTGCAAAGGACATGATAAGACCACATATCTACAACCATCTGATCTTCAACATACCTGACAAAAATAAGCAATGGGGAAAGGATTTCCTATTTAATAAATTGTGCTGGGAAAACTGGCTAGCCATATGCAGAAAACAAAAACTGGACCTCTTCCTCACACCTTATACAAAAATTAACTCAAAATGGATTAAAGACTTAAATGTAAAACCCAAAACCATAAAAATACTGGAAGAAAACTTAGGCAATACCATTCAGGACATAAGGGTGGGCAAAGATTTTATGATGAAATCACCAAAAGCAACTGCAACAAACGCTAAAATTGACAAATGGGATCTAATTAAACTAAAGAGCTTCTGCACAGCAAAAGAAACTCATCAGAGAAAACAGGCAACCTACAGAACGGGAGAAAATTTTTGCAATCTATCCATCTGACAAAGGTCTAATATCCAAAATTTACAAGGAACTTAAATTTACAAAAAAAAAAAAACAAAAACAAAAACAAAAACCACCACATCAAAAAGCGGGCAGAGGACATGAACAGACACTTCTCAAAAGAAGACATTTATGCGGCCAATAAACATGAAAGAAAGCTCAACATCACTGATCATTAGAGAAATGCAAATCAAAACCACAATGAGATACCATCTCATGCCAGTCAGAATGATGATTTTTTTTGTTTAGCAGAGACGAGGTCTCATTATATTTTCCAGGCTGGTCTCAAACTCCTGAGCTCAAGCGATCCTCCCACTTCAGTCCCCCAAAGTGCTGAGATTATACGCATGAGCCACCACAGCCGACCCACGATGTTTTATATGTAGCATTTTCATCATCTTATAGGTCTAAATATTTTCTAATCCCTATTATTCTTCTGTGACCCATAAGTTATTTAGAGCATTGTGTAGTTGAGTCCATTCACACTAGCTCAAGAAAGTAATTGTTAAATTTTCAGAAATTTTGAAAGCTGGTTGTTAAACACAGTCATTATTGAAAATAAAATTATATGAACTTAAAATCAAATTAGTTACATCAAAATCCAAGGCAATAAATACTCAAAGCACATTACCTCCTATTTTACTGCATTTTACTATTATCGATGCTCTCAAGATTATTCTATCTATGTATCTGGATGGTGAAAATATTACACAATGTTGTGCTACCGTGCATCCCTTCCTAACAGATATTCAGTGCAGTCTTGTGGGTAACCTGAAACCAGCGATGGAAAAGGTATTTATGTTATAGAAATTAGCAAAATCTAAAAGTCAGGACATTTTTTCCTTCTGGAGAATGAGTTGTTCAATATTTGTACATTTTTATATTATCTGAACTTATTTTCTGGTATACATTGTATATATTATATATGTACTTTATGTATATATACTTCATACTTAAAGATATATATACTTCATACTTAAAGAAGCTTTTAAAATGTTACATGCTAAGAGAAATGGTGGATTTAGTGTGCATATAATCCATTATTATGTCTTTAACAAATACATGTGATGAGTAATATGCAGTAGTTACCCCCTTCAGGGGTCAAGGGAAGGTGCAGAAAAGACCCAACAGTCCTTAAAAATCCACTCAGATGCAAATGCCTGTGACCTTATGTGAGCACTCTAAGTTCTATTTATGCTACATTGGTGAATGCTTCCTACACAACTTTAAAACAGAGCGGTTTTTTTCCCTATTATTTTTCCCAAAACACCACCCACCAAGTTCTAATTATAATATCATATATTTGAATCATGCTTTATGAGTTACAAAGCATTTTTTAATATAGTATCTCTTGATGCTTACAAGGACCCCATGAGGTAGGTATTAGCACCTAAAAGGCTGCCTCCCATTCTGGTTTCTAAGACTTGCAGACTAGATTGTGCTTCCTCATAACTTTTGTCAATTTAGACTTTAATTCTGTCCCACTCCACTTTCATAATTCCAGACCAAGGAGTTTTAATCCTTTTGTTGGTCTTCATCCAGAAACCTCTCACTCTCTTTAATGATTTCAGTTGCCCTAAAGTTCCTTTTTTAAAAAAAAGCTTATTTATACATTGGGAAAGAAAAAAGATAAAACCCTGCTTTTAACAAAGAGGCAATCAAAATTGGCAAGCCAGTTCGTTTTCTGATGAAGACAATCATTGTAAAAGGCAGTAAAATGATAGATTTTAAAAATTCATTTCTCATTGCAACAGAAAATGTCATTAGGGCAACAGTCATTTCAGTGATAGAACACAATGAGATCATGCCTGCTTCATTGGGAAAAGTCTATATCTACTGGGCAAAGGTGTATTCAAGTCAGAGGAGGGCTAGAATGCATTCACAGCAGTAATGAATCTAGATGGTTCTTCAAGCAACAAGAAAATCTCAGCCTGAAGTCTTAAGAAAAACCTCTATAACAAATCCTTTCTACAATCTTGCTTGAGTTTGAGCACTGACTTGAGTATTGTCTCATCTTTCTCCTTCCATTCACTACCAAACGTCTCAAAAAAAAAAAAAAAAGTAAAACTGGCTGTTTGCCTCCCATCTACTCACTCTTCTACCCTTTGACATGAGGCATCCATCATTCTATTTCATCTGCTATCTCAAAATTCATGACTCCTAATCATGAACTTCAATGACTCTTCCTCATTCTCTAGCACCCAGATGCATATGATTCCCGTAGCTACCCTTTTAGCCCAACTTCTCTCCAAAGTTCCACATGTTAATATCATTCTGATGCTTTTGGACATTTCAACCTGAAAGTCACACTGGCACTTCAAATTCAACATATCCCAAAGTGAAATCACATTTCTCAAATACTTATATATTTGATGCTCAATAATGTAACAAAATATGAGATCGATCACCTTCTAAGCATATACAGCCCCTAGACCCATTATCTTTATATCTATACTATCTTTTGGTTAATGGAGTCAACATCTTCTAAGACAGAAATTCATGGTCAACAAAGACTCTTTCTCTCAATTCCATACCTAATCAACCATGAAATCATGTCAACTGAACATTTCAAACATGATTCCCATCCATATAGCTATCCTTTCTTTTCTAGTCAAACTTAAATGACTCCAATTCCATTTGTCACTTTTTTTCCTCTCAGAGTCATATTTATTTTGTGGCAAGAGTAATGAAATTGTTTAAAGGAAGGGAAAGTCAACTGTAATTTCATTGACCTTACCAGGTAATGTTTCCTTCCAGTGTAGGTATAGTATATATAATTTTATACAGTTTAATTATAGTAAACTTACAATTTTAAAGCCGGTTTTCTTTGATGAAAATAATATACATATTTACCACCAATATCATTAGTCATTGCAGCTATTTTTAAGTGGAAACATCATCAAAATGATGTCTTAACCATTTCACTATTATGAGAATAGATTGTTTACAGTGTTACATATTTAAAGATAATGCTGCAACAAATATTCCAGGCACATGGGATTTTTTTCCTTTGAATTATTTCAAATGAATATTTTTAAGATAGGTTCAACATTTTACATTAATTTATTAATGTATTTTTCTTGCCATCTATTACTGAGTTATTTTCCCAAAGGTTTGCAACAATTTTCAGAGTACGAGTTTGTCAGTTTCACCACAGCCTCCCCAGAAATATATGCAGTTCAATGATTGCTTTCTCTCTCTCTTCCCTTCCCTCCTCTCTCTCACCCTTCTTAATGATAAAGCATCCACTTTTTCACTGTCACGATGTTAGCTGTAGGTGTTTTGTTAAATGCTCTTTATCAGGTTGAGGAAGTTCCTTTCTATTTCTAGTGAGTTGAGCATTTTTATCACGAATGGGTGTTGGATTTTATTTAATGATTTTTCTGTATCTATTAATATGAACTTGTGGATTTTTTCTTTTATCATATTAATACAGTATATTACTGTAATTAATTTTTTGATATTAAAACAGCCATGTATTCCTCAGATAAATCTCTTTTGGTAATGGTGAATAATTCTTTTTACATGTTGCCAGATTTGGTTTGCTAATATTTCGTTTAGGAGCTTTGTGTCTTTGCTAATAAGAATATTGGCTTGTTGTTTTCTTATTATAACTTTGTCTGGCTTTATTATCAGAGTACTACTAGTCTCAAAGATAGAATTTTTATGTGTTTCTTCATCCTTTTTTTTTTTTTTTTTTGAGATGGAGTCTCACTCTGTCACTCAGGCTGCAGTGCAGTGGCACGATCTTGGCTCACTGCAAACTCCACCTCCCAGGTTCAAGTCATTCTCCTGCCTCAGCCTCCCAAGTAGTTGGGACTACAGGTGCGTGACACTATGCCCGGCTAATTTTTTGTACTTTAGTAAAGATGGGGTTTCACTGTGTTATCCAGGATGGTCTTGATCTCCTGACCTCATGGTCCACCCGCCTTGGCCTCCCAAAGTGCTAGGATTACAGGTGTGAGCCACCATGCCTGGCCCTTCCTCCTCTACTTTAAGAGTTTGTGCTATTATCATACATATCACATCTATAGATGTTTTGTACCCAATACATTACTATTATTATTATTGCTTTATACACACTTACATCCTTTAAAGAAGTTAGGAGAAAAAATGATAAAAAGATATATTTAGAAGTATTTTTTATTAACCTATGTACTTACCATTTCTGATGCCCTTTACTTCTTCCTTGGAATTTGAGTTAAAACTAATGTCATTTCCTTTCATTCTGAAAGACTTCACTTGGTATATTTTATAAGACATGTCTGCTAGCAACCAGTTTTACCAGTCTTTATTAGAAATGTCTTCATTTTGCTGTCATTTATGAAGAATAGTTTTGATATATTAGAATTCTTGCTAGCTGTCTATCAATTTTGTTGATCTTTTCAAAAAAACCAGCTCCTGGATTCAGATAATCCTAAGCCAAAAGAACAAAGCTGGAGGCATCATGCTACCTGACTTCAAACTATGCTACAAGGCTACAGTAACCAAAACAGCATGGTACTGGTACCAAAACAGAGATGTAGACCAATGGAACAGAACAGAGCCTTCAGGAATAATACCACACATCTACAACCATCTGATCTTTGACAAACCTGACAAAAACAAGAAATGGGGAAAGGATTCCCTATTTAATAAATGGTGCTGGGGAAACTGGCTAGCCATATGTAGAAAGCTGAAACTGGATCCCTTCCTTACACCTTATACAAAAATTAATTCAAGATGGATTAAAGACTTAAATGTTAGACCTAAAACCATAAAAACTCTAGAAGAAAACCTAGGCAACACCATTCAGGACATGGGCATAGGCAAGGACTTCACATCTAAAACACCAAAAGCAATGGCAACAAAAGCCAAAATTGACAAATCGGATCTAATTAAACTAAAGAGCTTCTGCACAGCAAAAGAAACTACCATCGGAGTGAACAGGCAACCTACAGAATGGGAGAAAATTTTTGCAGTCTACTCATCTGACAAAGGGCTAATATCCAGAATCTACAATGAACTCAAACAAATTTACAAGAAAAAAACAAACAACCCCATCAAAAAGTAGGCAAAGGATATGAACAGACACTTCTCAAAAGAAGACATTTAGGCAGCCAATAGACACATGAAAAAATGCTCATCATCACTGGCCATCAGAGAAACGCAAATCAAAACCACAATGAGATACCATCTCACACCAGTTAGAATGGCAATCATTAAAAAGTCAGGAAACAACAGCTGCTGGAGAGGATGTGGAGAAATAGGAACACTTTTACACTGTTGGTGGGACTGTAAACTAGTTCAACCATTGTGGAAGACAGTGTGGTGATTCCTCAGGCATCTAGAACTAGAAATACCATTTGACCCAGCCATCCCATTACTGGGTATATACCCAAAGGATTATAAAACATGCTCCTATAAAGACACATGCACACGTATGTTTATTGCAGCACTATTCACAATAGCAAAGACTTGGAACCAACCCACATGTCCAACAATGATAGACTGGATTAAGAGAATGTGGCACATATACACCATGGAATACTATGCAGCCATGAAAAAGGATGAGTTCATGTCCTTTGTAGGGATATGGATGAAGCCGGAAACCATCATTCTCAGCAAACTATCACAAGGACAAAAAACCAAACACCACATGTTCTCACTCATAGGTGGGAACTGAACAATGAGAACACTAGGACACAGGAAGGGGAACATCACACACTGGGGCCTGTTGTGGGGTTGGGGGAGTGGGGAGGGATAGCATTAGGAGATATACCTAATGTAAATGATGAGTTAATGGGTACAGCACACCAACATGGCACATGTATACATATGTAACAAACCTGCACGTTGTGCACATGTACCCTAGAACTTAAAGTATAATTTAAAAAAAAGACTGTACACCTTTTGTCCAACAGTACCCCCATCACTCCACCCTCAGCTCCTGGTAACCACCATTCTACTCTCTGCTTCTGTAATTTCTACTATTTTGAATTTCTTAATAAATGAGATCATGCAGTATTTGTCTTCCTGTGCCTTACATTTTTTGGCATGAAATTACATTTTTATTTGTATAGCTTTATATAGATTGTTGTTTGCTGGGTCAGTAGATTCAAAGGGAAAAAAAATTCTTTGACCCAATGTTTTACATAGTTAAGGTGACTGGGCTGAATCCTACCAACCTGAAAAAATGTATTTTTTGCTTTTATTAATATTTTTAATGGAAACATAACAATCATACATATTTACAGGGTACAGTGTGATATTTCAGTACATGTATACAATGTGTAATGATCAAATCAGGGTAAGTAGCATATCTATCACCTCAAACATTTATCATTTGTGTTCAGAACATTCAAAATCTGCTCTTCTACCTATTTGATGAATTTATTTCAGTTATTGTACTTTTCAACTTCAGAATTTGTTTTATAATTTCTAGCTCCTTACTTATTGAGTCATTGGTGCTATACTCTCCTTTCTTTTTTTTTTTTTTTTTTTTTTTGAGATGGAGTCTCGCTCTGTGCCTAGGCTGGAGTACAGTGGTGCGATCTCGGCTCACTGCAAGCTCCGCCTCCCTGGTTCACGCCATTCTCCTGTCTCAGCCTCCCAAGTAGCTGGGACTACAGGCACCCACCACCACGCCTGGCTAATTTTTTGTATTTTTAGTAGAGACGGGGTTTCACCATGTTAGCCAGGATGGTCTCTATTTCCTGACCTCGTGATCTGCCTGCCTTGGCCTCCTAAAGTGCTGGGATTACAGGCATGAGCCACCACACCCGGCCTCCTTTAATTCTTTAAATATAGTTGCATGTAGTTTCTTGAACATGTTTATAATAATTTCTTTGAAGAATTGGTCTGCTAAACCCAACATCTGAGGACACTGAGAGGCAGTTTCGATTGACTGCTTTTTTTTCCTCTGAGTGTGAGTCACACATTACTGTTTCTTTGTAAGCCTCATCATGTTTTGTTGAAACCTGAACATTATAGGTAACATATTGTAGTAACTCTAGATACCGATTTTTCCCCACTTGAAGGTTATTGTTGTTTAATAACTCGCCTCAGCTAAATCTGTGAAATCTGTCTCCCTCAGTGTGTGTGGTTATGATATCCCTGTTGAGTTCCTGTTAACTATTATTACGCTTGTTTTTCATTTTTAAGCCTAAACTCTTAAGAGTCACCTTTGTGTCTACATAGGTTGGCAGTCAGTCAATGATTAGACAGAGGATGTGATCTAACATCTCAAGCCCATAAGGCTTTCATCCTCTGCCAGTGAATCTGTGTGTGGGTACGCACATGCACTCAAAGTCCAAGCTGTTTTACGTCTGCCTAGACTTTCACATGCTGTTAGGCCCTTTAGTGTCTCCTCTGCATATTCAAACAGCCTCAAAGTTGGTCAACAGTATATGGACAGTTTGAGCTCTCTACAGTCTTTACTGCACCTCAGGCAGGAATATGCTCACTTTAATCACTCCTGCAACCTCGGGCTTCTAGAGATGTTGGCTTTTCCCATTCACCCTATTTCTGAGATTGTCAATTCCACTGATAATGCTGGTGGGTGTGGACATCACCAGCCACTTCAATCAAGTCAATTCAGCAACACAGCTGCTAGTCCTCATAGCCTGCCTTGCCCTGGCCAAACTTCCATGCTAACAAAGCTGTAGTAGGAGGAGGGAAAATGAGAGGAATCTCAAGAAAAAACATCGGAAACTCCCACTGTCCTTATAGCAAGTCATACTGTTATTTAAGTATAAATGGTTCTCAGATTGTTGTATAACTTTGGACAGTTTCTAGAACACTGAAACTGTTATTTGTGTCAATTCTGTTCAGCTTTATAGTTGCTTTTTTAGGAAGAGGATTTGCCAACCTCACTGAGCCATAGCTAATCCATATTTTCAAATTCTCATTATTGTTTCATTTAGCATTTTTAATTATTAGTAAGGTTGAACATTTTCTCGTTTATATTTCCCATTGAGTGAATTTTCCATTCTCCTGTTTCACTTCTTCATATCTGGATATGTTTCTCATCTCTGTGAATTTATTATAGATGTATGTTTGATATAATAAACTCAATTATTTTTCTCATGTCATTTTTATAATTTTTCCTCAGGAGCTTTTTATTTCAAGCATTAGAGTGTTTTCTGGTCTCTGAAGCCTGAGAAAGTTCCCAGTTACTCTTTACCCAAACCAGTTATAGTGGCTTATCAATCAATTCCCCAGTTTCTCATCTTCAGCACACCCTATGTAATGCTTTTCTTATACAGGCAAGATAACCATTAAGTGCTAATGAATTCAATTATTTCTGACAGGAAATTCATGCTAACAGGAGGCAATATTAATTAGGGAAATCTAAATTTTGAAATATATGCAGTTTTATTGTATTAATTGTAATATCTTTAGCTTCTGACAAGGTAACACCAAGAGGTTGTGGACAAATATTTACTAATTATGACATTTGCAACTTGGCAACATTATTAACATGTCACAAAATGCTAAATTATTTCAGGCATTTAGATTAAATATGCTTTTTCCTTCTATGTTCACTTCTTCCATTTCATTTACCCTTGAAATGGCTTCCTTCATGGTTGGCAAACTGTAGTCCAAGCTTCGTCTGAAACCATTGCTAAGTGAGTACAATATGAAATTGGAAACTAGACAAGGTATATGAGCTCAACTACAAACCTGATCCCCAGATGCAGGTTAAGACATGATGATGCAGCCATAATGAAGAGGAGCATGTAAGGCCCGTAATCAGAAAAGATCACCTGTGTAATGGGTGTTCACAAGAATCTACATGCTGATAACAGGATTTGCTGCCTTAAGTTACCTTCCCAGAACTAACTTGCCCTAACAGGAGATTTACAGGCAGCATGATATTGAGAGCCTGATGTGTCTACCCTCCAATGCACTAACAGGAAACAATCAATCTAGGAGGTTATGAGGGTAAAAGCCTTTAAACTAAGAAACTGCAATATTAACAAAAGTATGTTGATGAAAGATACTATAGAAATAGCATATGCAAATGAACTGGTGGGTCAGCAGAAAGCCCAGAGGAAAGAAAATAATCATTTGCACTGCATTATATGATCCGAGGCTGAAAGAGATTCTGTTTGTTGCACTTGAATTGTCATGAGAATAGTATGAGCAGTACTAGGGAGACAGAGTCCATCCAGTTCTCTGGTTCTCCAGAAAGGGGTGGCACTGTGGCACTGGATATATATTGAGAAGCAACAAATAAGAAGCTATGAGACGGGACATCACAATGTATTAGACAATGTGTGTGTGTGTGTGCATTTATATACATACATATGATAAAGCAGATATCTCTACCTACATTTTACATATAATGATACTGAGGCTTAGTTACAGACGTTACCTTGATCCCGTAGCTCCAAAGCCTATGCATTTTCCAATTTGACAGCTTTAAAAACTTTCATTAGGTATCTTGAATGTGTAGAGAAGGTTTCATAAACATCCCATAATAGGAACTCTTATATCCCTCCCTCTAAGCAATCCTTTGGCTTTCCGGAACAAAACCATTTCATGAAAGGGGATAACATGCACTAAAGTCACTCAGAGAAAGCCACTCACGATCTCACCTGGCCCAGGCAGACAGTGCTTTCAGTATATTTAGGTCAGAGGGAAAAAGACACGGAGTTTAACTCATGTCTTATTCTATGCATTGGCCATGTTGGACTGAACAGTCAGGGAACTGATTGTCAAAAGGAAAACTCAGCATTAGAGACATGATTGCTTCAGTAACTACATCTAGTCCCAGGGGCTCCTCAGTCCATGAATGAGTCATTAGAAGTAACAACGACAAAAAAAAAAAAAAAAAAAAGAATCATCCCTTATCACACCATGGCTATATGAAGAAAATTACTAACATGAAAAAAGAAGGGCCAGTGTCTGGCTTTCTTATGACTGAGTAGGAGTAACTATGTAGCTGTCCTAAATGAATTTGGTCATTAATATAGAGAAAATTTTTTCATGTAAAAATGTCTTCATTTGCTAGCTATAAATACTATCTCTATAAATACTATCTCAATAAGGAATGACATAATCTGAAACCAGGTTCTCCTTCTCTATAATTATATTCAAATTGCCCAAAGTCCATCTGTACTGTCAAATGAAACAAAAATGGGGCCAGAATTCCAGTGACTCAGGCAAAACTTCCTGGCAAACTTGCGGAGACTTTTTTTCTACACCAGAATTGTTCCCTTTGCTGCAACTGCCTTCATTTTCCTCTTAGTTCTAGAGGTGAAGGCTATTTAGAAACAGAATAAAGAGCTAAAATTTTCAAGCTTTCAAGGCAGGGTAAAGAGGGGACAGGGGAATGTGTATGTGTGGTCACATGTATGTGGGCACATGTGTGTTAAGTTTGATGCATAGGTTGGGGGAAGCGGGTATGGTTTGAAAGAGGTTACCAAAAGCAAAGTTAATCTTAATCCTCCCCCTCCCAAAAAAATGGCTCAGGAATCAATCAGGTAAGAACTAGAAAATTGGTCTGGGGGTCATGAAATCTAATCTTTAGTCCACCAGCAATAAGACTTTCAAAAAGTCAATTGCTCCTGACTCGTGTCTTCTCTTTTCATAAAATTTTCAACATCCACACAGGAATATTGGGAATAAAATTAAATAACAGCTACAAAAAGGATGCGAGAATACTTTATTATTATTATTATTATGCTTTAAGTTTTAGGATACATGTGCACAACGTGCAGGTTTGTTACATACGTATACATGTGCCATGTTGGTGTGCTGCACCCATTAACTCGTCATTTAGCATTAGGTATATCTCCTAATGCTATCCCTCCCCCTTCCCCCCACTCCATACCAGTCCCCGGTGTGTGATGTTCCCCTTCCTGTGTCCATGTTTTCTCATTATTCAATTCCTACCTATGAGTAAGAACATGTGGTATTTGGTTTTTTGTCCTTGTGATAGTTTGCTGAGAATGATGGTTTCCAGCTTCATCCATGTCCCTACAAAGGACATGAACTCATCATTGTTTATGGCTGCATAGTATTCCATGGTGTATATGTGCCACATTTTCTTAATCTAGTCTATCGTTGTTGGACATGTGGGTTGGTTCCAAGTCTTTCCTATTGTGAATAGTGCCCCTATAAACATACGTGTGCATGTGTCTTTATAGCAGCATGATTTATAATCCTTTGGGTATACACCCAGTAATGGGATGGCTGGGTCAAATGGTATTTCTAGTTCTAGATCCCTCAGGAATCACCACACTGACTTCCACAATAGTTGAACTAGTTTACGGTCCCACCAACAGTGTAAAAGTGTTCCTATTTCTCCACATCCTCTCCAGCACCTGTTGTTTCCTGACTTTTTAATGATCGCCATTCTAACTGGTGTGAGATAGTAACTCGTTGTGGTTTTGATTTCCGTTTCTCTGATGGCCAGTGATGAGCATTTTTTCCTGTGTTTTTTGGCTGCATAAATGTCTTCTTTTGAGAAGTGTCTGTTCACATCCTTCACTCATTTTTTGAGGGGGTTGTTTGTTTTTTTCTTGTAAATCTGTTTGAGTTCTTTATAGATTCTGGATATTAGCCCTTTGTCAGATGAGTAGACTGCAAAAATTTTCTCCCATTCTGTAGGTTGCCTGTTCACTCTGATGGTAGTTTCTTTTGCTGTGCAGAAGCTCTTTAATTTAATTAAATCCCATTTGTCAATTTTGGCTTTTGTTGCCATTGCTTTTGGTGTTTTAGACGTGAAGTCCTTGCCCATGCCTATGTCCTGAATGGTATTGCCTAGGTTTTCTTCTAGGGTTCTTATGGTTTTAGGTCTAACATATAAGTCTTTAATCCATCTTGAATTAATTTTTGTACATGGTGTAAGGAAGGGATCCAGTTTCAGCTTTATACATATGGCTAGCCAGTTTTCCCAGCACCATTTATTAAATAGGGAATCCTTTCCCCATTTCTTCTTTTTTGTCAGGTTTGTCAAAGATCAGATAGTTGCAGATATGCAGCATTATTTCTGAGGGCTCTGTTCCGTTCCATCGGTCTATATCTCTGTTTTGGTACCAGTACCATGCTGTTTTGGTTACTGTAGCCTTGTAGTATAGTTTGAAGTCAGGTAGCGTGATGTCTCCAGCTTTGTTCTTTTGGCTTAGGATTGACTTGGCGATGCGGGCTCTTTTTTGGTTCCATATGAACTTGAAAGTAGTTTTTTCCAATTCTGTGAAGAAAGTCATTGGTAGCTTGATGGGGATGGCATTGAATCTATAAATTACTTTGGGCAGTATGGCCATTTTCATGATATTGATTCTTCCTACCTATGAGCATGGAATGTTCTTCCATTTGTTTGTATCCTCTTTTATTTCATTGAGCAGTGGTTTGTAATTCTTGAAGAGGTCCTTCACATCCCTTGTAAGTTGGATTCCTAGGTATTTGTAGCAATTGTGAATCAGAGTTCACTCATGATTTGGCTCTCTGTCTTTTATTGGTGTATAAGAATGCTTGTGATTTTTGCACATTGATTTTGTATCCTGAGACTTTGCTGAAGTTCCCTATCAGCTTAAGGACATTTTCAGCTGGGAAGACAATGGGGTTTTCTAGATATACAATCATGTCATCTGCAAACAGGGACAATTTGACTTCCTCTTTTCCTAATTGAATACCCTTTATTTCCTTCTCCTGCCTGATTGCCCTGGCCAGAACTTCCAACACTATGTTGAATAGGAGTGGTGAGAGAGGGCATCCCTGTCTTGTGCCAGTTTTCAAAGGGAATGCTTCCAGTTTTTGCCCATTCAGTATGATATTGGCTGTGGGTTTGTCATAGATAGCTCTTATTATTTTGAGATACGGCCCATCAATACCTAATTTATTGAGAGTTTTTAGCATGAAGTGTTGTTGAATTTTGTCAAAGGTCTTTTCTGCATCTATTGAGATAATCATGTGGTTTTTGTCTTTGGTTCTGTTTATATGCTGGATTACGTTTTTTGATTTTCGTATGTTGAACCAGCCTTGCATCCCAGGGATGAAGCCAACTTGATCATGGTGGCTAAGCATGGATAAGCTTTTTGATGTGCTGCTGGATTTGGTTTGCCAGTATTTTATTGAGGATTTTTGCATCAATGTTCATCAAGGATATTGGTCTAAAATTCTCTTTTTTGGTTGTGTCTCTGCCAGGCTTTGGTATGAGGATGATTCTGGTCTCAAAAAATGAGTTAGGGAGGATTCCCTCTTTTTCTATTGATTGGAATAGTTTCAGAAGGAATGGTACCAGTTCCTCCTTGTACCTCTGGTAGAATTCACCTGTGAACCCATGTGGTCATGGACTTTTTTTGGTTGGTAAGCTATTGATTATTGCCTCAATTTCAGAACCTTTTATTCGTCTATTCAGAGATTCCATTTCTTCCTGGTTTAGTCTTGGGAGGGTGTATATGTCGAGGAATTTATCCATTTCTTCTTGATTTTCAAGTTTTTTTGCATAGAGATGTTTCTAGTATTCTCTGATGGTAGTTTGTATCTCTGTGGGATCGGTGGTGATATCCCCTTTATCATTTTTTATTGCATCTATTTGATTTTTCTACCTTTTCTTCTTTATTAGTCTTGCTAGCAGTCTATCAATTTTGTTGATCTTTTCAAAAAACCAGCTCCTGGATTCACTGATTTTTTGAAGGGTTTTTTGTGTCTCTATTTCCTTCAGTTCTGCTCTGATCTTAGTTATTTCTTGCCTTCTGCTAGCTTTTGAATGAGTTTGCTCTTGTTTTTCTAGTTCTTTTAATTGTGATGTTAGGGTGTCAATTTTGGATCTTTCCTGCTTTCTCTTGTGGGCATGTAGTGCTATAAATTTCCCTCTACACACTGCTTTGAATGTGTCCCAGAGATTCTGGTATGTTGTGTCTTTGTTCTCGCTGGTTTCAAAGAACATCTTTATTTCTGCCTTCATTTCGTTATGTACCCAGTAGTCATTCAGGAGCAGGTTGTTCAGTTTCTATGTAGTTGAGTGGTTTTGAGTGAGATTCTTAATCCTGAGTTCTAGTTTGATTGCACTGTGGTCTGAGAGAGAGTTTGTTATAATTTCTGTTCTTTTACATTTGCTGAGGAGTGCTTTACTTCCAACTATGTGGTCAATTTTGGTATAGGTGTGGTGTGGTGCTGAAAAGAATGTATATTCTGTTGTTTCAGGGTGGAGAGTTCTATAGATGTCTATTAGGTATGGTTGGTCCAGAGCTGAGTTCAATTCCTGGATATCCATGTTAACTTTCTGTCTCATTGATCCGTCTAATGTTTACAGTGGGGTGTTAAAGTCTCCCATTATTATTGTGTGGGAGTCTAAGTCTCTTTCTAGGTCACTAAGGACTTGCTTTATGAAGCTTGGTGCTCCTGTATTGGGTGCATATATATTTAGGATAGTTAGCTCTTCTTGTTGAATTGATCTCTTTACCATTATGTAATGGCCTTCTTTGTCTCTTTTGATCTTTGTTGGTTTATAGTCTGTTTTATCAGAGACTAGGATTGCAACCCCTGCCTTTTTTTGTTCTCCATTTGCTTAGTAGATCTTCCTCCATCCCTTTATTTTGAGCCTATGTGTGTCTCTGCACATGAGATGGGTCTCCTGAATACAGCACACTGTTGGGTCTTGCCTCTTTATCCAATTTGCCATTGTGTGTCTTTTAATTGGAGCATTTAGCCCATTTACATTTAAAGTTAATATTGTTATGTGTGAATTTGATCCTGTCATTATGATGTTAGGTAGTTATTTTGCTCATTAGTTGATGCAACTTCTTCCTAGCCTTGATGGTCTTTACAACTTGGCATGTTTTTGCAGTGGCTGGTACTGGTTGTTCCTTTCCATGTTTAGTGCTTCCTTCAGGAGCTCTTTTAGGGCAGGCCTGCTGGTGACAAAATCTCTCAGCATTTGCTTGTCTGTAAAGGATTTTATTTCTCCTTCACTTATGAAGCTTAGTTTGGCTGGATATGAAATTCTGGGTTGAAAATTCTTTTCTTTAAGAATGTTGAATATCAGCCCCCACTCTCTTCTGGCTTGTAGAGTTTCTGCCAAGAGATCCGCTGTTAGTCTGATGGGCTTCCCTTTGTGGGTAACCTGACCTTTCTCTCTGGCTGCCCTTAACATTTTTTCCTTCATTTCAACTTTGGTGAATCTGACAATTATGTGTCTTGGAGTTGCTCTTCTCGAGGAGTATCTTTGCGGCGTTCTCTGTATTTCCTGAATTTGAATGTTGGCCTGTCTTGCTAGATTGGGGAAGTTCTCCTGGATAATATCCTGCAGAGTGTTTTCCAACTTGGTTCCATTCTCCCCGTCACTTTCAGGTATACCAGTCAGATGTAGATTTGGTCTTTTCACATAGTCTCATGTTTCTTGGAGGCTTTGTTCATTTCTTTTTATTCTTTTTTCTCTAAACTTCCCTTCTTGCTTCATTTCATTCATTTCGTCTTCCATCACTGATACCCTTTCTTCCAGTTGAGTGAATCAGCTACTGAGGCTTGTGCATTCGTCACATAGTTCTTGTGCCTTGGTTTTCAGCTCCATCAGGTCCTTCAAGGACTTCTCTGCATTGGTTATTCTAGTTAGCCATTCGTCTAATTTTTTTTCAAGGTTTTTAACTTCTTTGCCATGGGTTTGAACTTCCTCCTTTAGCTCAGAGTAGTTTGATCGTCTGAAGCCTTCTTCTGTCAACTCATCAAAGTCATTCTTCATCCAGCTTTGTTCCATTGCTGGTGAGGAGCTGCATTTCTTTCGAGGAGGAGAGGTGCTTTGATTTTTAGAGTTTCCAGTTCTTCTGCTCTGTTTTCTTCCCATCTTTGTAGTTTTATCTACCTTTGGTCTTTGATGATGGTGATGTACAGATGGGTTTTTGGTGTGGATGTCCTCTCTGTTTGTTAGTTTTCCTTCTAACAGTCAGGACCCTCAGCTGCAGGTCTGTTGGAGTTTGCTGGAGGTCCACTCCAGACTCTGTTTGCCTGGGTATCAGCAGTGGTGGCTTCAGAACAGCGGATATTGGTGAACCGCAAATGCTGCTGCCTGATCGTTCCTCTGGAAGTTTTGTCTCAGGGGAGTACCCGGCCGTGTGAGGTGTCAGTCTGCCCCTACTGGGGGGTGCCTCCCAGTTAGGCTACTCGGGGGTCAAAGACCCACTTGAGGAGGCAGTCTGCCTGTTCTCAGATCTCAAGCTGCATGCGGGGAGAACCACTACTCTCTTCAAAGCTGTCAGACAGGGATATTTAAGTCTGCAGAGGTTACTGCTGTCTTTTGATTGTCTGTGCCCTGCCCTCAGAGGTGGAGCCTACAGAGGCAGGCAGGCCTCCTTGAGCTGTGGTGGGCTCCACCCAGTTCGAGGTTCCTGGCCACTTTGTTTACCTAATCAAGCCTGGGCAACAGCAGGTGCCCCTCCCCCAATCTTGCTGCCACCTTGCAGTTTGATCTCAGACTGCTGTGCTAGTAATGAGTGAGATTCCGTGAGTGTAGGACCCTCTGAGCCAGGTGCAGGATATAATCTCCTGGCGTGCCATTTGTTAAGCCCGTTGGAAAAGTGCAGTATTAAGGTGGGAGTGATCCGATTTTCCAGGTGCCATCTGTCACCCATTTCTCTGACTAGGAAAGGGAATTCCCTGACCCCTTGTGCTTCCTGGGTGAGGCAATGCCTCACCCTGCTTTGGATCACACACGGTGTGCTGCACCCACTGTCCTGTACCCACTGTCCGGCACTCCCCAGTGAGATGAACCCAGTACCTCAGTTGGAAATGCAGAAATCACGGGTTTTCTGCATCACTTACACTGGGAGCTGTAGACTGGAGCTGTTCCTATTCGGCCATCTTGGCTCCTCCCCCTATGCGAGAATACTTAAAGCTTTATTATTGGAAGATATGCTGAGAACTGTTTACAAATTCAGATAAACCTAAAATAAATGAACCACAATAATACATGCCATGTCTATTGCAATAAGCCATCACCAGGATTAATCTATATCCTGATAGCAGGATAAATACTTAGAAGCAACATATTTGAAAGTGTTGCCCCAAGACCTATTAAATGACCATGATGACTAACTTGGGGAACCAGAATTGGAATTGGATTATGTGAGAACAGAAGGCCTATAAACACTCTAAACAAATATTTCTGTTTAATATGTGAGGCCCAGCAGTGAAGCAGTGTTCATGTTGGAGTGGAGTGAAGACAAAGAAAACCAGATTCTCTCTAGAAGAAAAACAAAATGAAATGGAATTTATGTTTTATGATTTGCTGCCTGCTTGAGATTAGACCTGACAATGTTCAATAAAGCAAATAAATTTCATTCACTGAAATGCTGGTGCTGACCAACTAGCTTTGTGTGTCTCTATCATGGCTTGGAAACTGACATGTTTATAATAGGATGAAAATAATAGATGTTCAATGTAGCTCCTTAGATAACATTTTTTTCTTTTTGCAAAAGTGGTGCTACTGTCACACATTTTAGGTTGCTTTTCCACATATGAGTTGAATCAAACAGTGACATCTTCATACCCTCTGTAAGTACCTCCATGATCACGGGCTGGCCCACGAGTGGCAAAAGAAAGTGGGCCAAGTTTTGTGCTTTTTCAATGCATCTGCTCCACACAAGGATCACCCTCTCCTAAATTCAGGACTCAGAGATGTTAACTTGTGCTGTGGATACATTTTTTTAACAAACTTCCAATATGTTCATGAAGCAAAAACAAAGGCAAAAGACACAAAATACTACTTTTGTGAATAGAAATAGATATCAAAGCCAGTCTGTGAGTTTTCTTGTTATAGCCACGAGCTGAGATTTGCTCCTCAGCTGGGATATACACAAACCAGTGTTAGAATCTATCCATTTCTATACTCAGATATTGAGTTGCTTCTGACATCTATGTAGCCAGCCACAACAGTGCTGTCTTCAAGGGCATACCCTCTAAAATAGGGAGTCTAAAGAGCCATAAACCTGATATGCCCTAGTGTTTCTTAACATCAGGCTCTTAATAAAGGGTTTTTGTTGTTGTTGTCAAGGAACAGAAATGAGAAAAAGCTGCCAAGCAGCTATAATTTGGAGTATCTTGTGTGTAGCACTTCAAGAGATTTAAAACTTCAAGAGATTCAAATGCAGTGAAAACCATCGGGGCTCTCAGGATAATCTATAGGTATCGAGATACCTGTGCCTAGAGAGAGTTCCATTCTTTCTGAAAAATATTTCATTATTACCTGATGAGTCACTTATTTCATTTTCCACTCTCCTAAATTACTGTTTGATTTTTATTTTTATAAGTGGCACTTTGTAACTAGCCCAATTTATTTTAAAAGCTTCTAAGTGTTTTCTCTTCCCTAGTCCCTACTATTTCTTCTGTGTGATTGCAGAAAAGCTACTGTGTTATGAACATGCTGCACTGCTCTGTATATTCAGCTTCCTGGGCAAATACTCAGCTCATCTGATATTTAATGTGTCTTTCTTGCTGACCCTTCACGGTGCATATCTCCCCCACCACATCCAATAAGCATGATGGATTACATTCAATTTAGCTAATGCAGACCTGTAACTAATTACAGCAGCATCTCAAATGAGGCTGGAGTTACAGCCTTGCCAAAGTGCCCTTTATCAACAGCTTGTTTCCAGAGATTTATACAGCAAGGATGGTGAATTCAATTGTAAATATGAGAAGAGGGCATAATGGCTAAGCTGCCAACACCAAGGGCTGTGAGTCCTAACTATTGAAGGAGATAAATCCATGGATCCTTGGAGCAAATGAAGAAAAATGTATATTGCAGCATCCCGGAGGGGCCTGCTGGCCGTTACTCATGTTACTTACTCATGTTACCCAGTGTTATGCTAGGGGGATTTGGTGGCTAGCAGGGTGCCCAAAGGTCAAGAAAAGATTCATGATAATCTCGACAAGCTACTGTTTTGACATTCCAAGTGTGACCCCGGGCAAGGTACCCTCTCTTGATCTCAGGCTCCCCATCAGTAAGATGGAAAAGCAGCAGAGCCTGGTTTCTAAACCTAGCTGCATCCCTGAGGGGCTCTCTAAGTTGAGAGTAAGTTACTCAACCTTTCTAAACTTTAGTTTACTCAACAGCAAAACAGAAATAAGAATAACTACCTTGCACAATTGTGAGGATTTAATGTGATAATGTTTATAAAACATCAACAGAATGTCTAGCACATATTAGGACCTCAATAAATGACCAATATTGGTTCCAAGATTAGTATTTCATCCATTTTGATTATAAGAATCAAAATGAAATTGCATATGGAAAACAGCTATGAAAAAATATTAAGTGCTAAGGCATTATAATACAGAGTTTACCTAGAACCCCACAATAAAATGGACAATCCATGTTTTGCTTTACCAACATAGACTATGGGAAAACAGGCAAGAAGGAATCCTCTCTAAAGGCCCTTACTTTGCTCCTTACTGTATAAAATGATATAAAATGAATTGCAGAAAGAGTCCTCAAAAAAACTAAAAATAAAATTACCATATGTCCCAGAATCCCACTTCTGGGTATATATCTAAAGGAAATGAAATCAGTATGTCAAAAAGATATCTGCATGCTCATCTTCACTGCAGGCATTACTATTCACAATAGGCAAGATATGGAATCAAGCTAAGTGTCCATGGTTGGATGAATGGACAAAGAAAACGTAGTATATACACACACTGGAAAATTATACAGCGTTTTTTAAGAAGAAAATCTTGTCATTTGCAACACCATGGGTAAACCTGGAACACATTATGCTAAATGAAATAAGCCAGACACAGAAAGACAAATACTGCATGATCTCACTTACATTTGGAATCAAAAAAAGTCAAACCCATAGAAGTATTGAGTAGAATGGTGGTTAACAGAGGCTGAGGAGGCAGGGGGAGTGGAGGAGATGTTGGTCAAAGGGTACAAAGTTTCAGTTAGACAGGAGGAATAAGTTTAATGATCTATTGCTCAACATGGTGACCACAGTTAATGTATTATACATCTCAAAATTGCCAGAAGGTTTTCTGTTCTTGCCACACACACACACACACACACACACACACAAACACACACACAACACACACACACACACACCAGAAAAAAAAGGTAAGGTGTTACATATGTTAATTAGCTTGATTTAATCATCCCACAATGATCAAAATATCCCATTGTGCCCCATAAATACAGATAATTATTTGTCAATAAAAATAAAGTAAGATTTAAATTGTTTTTAAAGGATGAAAACCAGAAAGCAGAAAGCAGAATTAGCCCTTAGCACTGCCAGTCTGGTCTGCCCTTTAGAGCTGGCTTTAATGTAAAATCTCTCCTGAGATTGGGGCCTTCCCTTTTAGTCAAGGCTCCAGCATGCAGAGAGTGGATGATCATCAAGAGGCTGAAGCTCAAATCCTCAGGAAGAAATAGTAATACATAAAGAGGAGTTTCCCAAAAGCAATACTTCCCAGGATCAAGTACCTTTGTGAGGTTAGTAACTGTTCTTTTGGATCATTTCCTAGGCTGACAACAACACTAGTCACTAAATGCTAACAATGTGGGCACTGCAGTAATCTACATACATATCTAATTTAATCCCTACCACACCTTGCAAGTAGACACTGCCCTTATTAAACATGAGAACACCGCGATTCAGAGGATAACCAATATCTCTAATCTATAAGTACAAGCACGTATCTAATAAGAGACAGAGTCAAACAGGCGATTGTTATTTTGTCATGCCCTTCTACATAACAGTGAAAGATACTGTTGTTTGACCACCTGATGATTCTATCTGCCAATCTCTGGTTATATCTTTCTTGCAGACCTAGCTCAAAATCCTCAACCTGAAGAAATTATATTTCCTCTAAAATTCCCAAGGCGCTGAACAGAGCACTCATTTCTGGTGCTATTTAATCAATCACTGCTGAATAAATACAGGGGTAAGGCAGCATGTTTTTGTCATATCTTTCCCAAAGACACAAAACACATTCATATTTTTTATTTCATCAGTTCTAGTGGCTGCTTTTTTAACATATTTTTTTGGATTGAGACATAAATAAGGGGTTCTATAAAACATTTTAAGTGGCATTATTTGCAAGGTCTCCCTCTTTCCTCTAAGTGTTACCATGCTATTTGTTGCTTTTTCTGTTCAAATGGAATCTTTTCATTTTTATACATCCATTTCAAAAAAATCTGGTTATATAAAATGTAACTTAAAAAAGAAGTCTCCTATATTGCTTAGCATGTTTTATTTTCTATTTTTTCTTTATGCTTTCCCTTAATGAGACTTCTCCTACCTTTTCTAAATAGCCCCAAATGGATCGGCCAACTTGTTTACAACATGCTTAAACCTACACTCACCATTTGCACTACTTTCATGGGTCTGTCTTTGCACGAGTAGGGAGAGGACAAGCTGTCTCCAGCACCTCCACCCATGTCTCTGAGGCAGGTCATGCTCTCAGAAGTCTCCCTCTAGGCCCCCACCCACATCGCTGTGATCTGACAGTGGAGCACACACTCCTTTCTCACTCACTGAAGCTTGCCCAACCCTCCCTGCTTACGCCAGCCCCCCACTGCTACTCTCACAATTATAACGATTAGAAATATATACACTATTTTAAGTTACTTTGATTAATATGTAAACATATAACAAATAACATGTCATTAAATTTTAAGCAGCCTGGTGGGAGAGATGATGTTTCCAAGGGACTTTTCCTGACCATCTCATATCACCCACTAAGGAGTTTCTCATTCTACCGAAAAGGAATGATTCTTATGCACTTTAATTTCCAATATGTGTATAATAACATTCATGTAGTCAATTACTAAGCACTGATCTCCATCTTCACCTTCAAAAACTTTCAAAATATTAAAAAGGTAACAGTACACAAAGTTAAACTACTGTTTCCTACTCTAGTTCTTACAAAAGCCTCCATCGTTGATTGTCAATACTCTCTTCCCTCCTAACCAACACCCTGAGATACACTTCAGCTAATGTGCAAACCTTATGTCTTAACAGAAATTTCCTGTGCTTGGAGAAATACATTTAACACTCATTCCCATGAAAAGTTTTAATACTCAAAACCGTTTAGTATAGTTTCACATTCTTTGTGCTCCCTTTTCTATATACTGTGGCCATGACGTGTTGTTGGCTATGAGCTGAATAGTTCCAAAGAAACCAGAATTATCTAAGCTAAATTTGACCCCTAATTGTAGCAAACCTAAGGCTAAACAAGACATCATCCAAATATTAAGTAATTCTGGGATCTCAAGTGAGAACAAGATTTGTTCTCTCACTAGCTGTGTGCTTCCTGACAAAGTCACCAACCTCTATGTGTCTCTGACTTCATCAGTAGTCAGAAGGCAATATAAAAAAAAAAAGTGTGCTTATAGGGGTTTTATGAGGTTCAAAGAGAAGAAAAAATGTAAAAATAAACAGTATGATGCACTATATAAATATTCATTATCTTAGTGTTCATAAAGAAAATATCTAAAGTTTAAAATGTAATAAAAAAATTAAAGCATAATGTTAACTAACTCAAAACACAAAATTGCTGACATTCTGACATTCTCCTATAAACATACTAGACTTCCATTCATGAATAGTTGGTATTAATCATACTCAAATGATGATACCACTAATTGTTCAGCATTATAATTAAAATAAAAAGATATTTTATGTAGACTTGTTTTTTCTTACTATCTCCTGTGATCTTGATTCACCCATTCATTGTTTTCCTCATTCCATCAATATCTGAATGCCTATTGTGTGCCAGCAACTGTGCTAAGTGCCACAACTTGCAAAGGAATAAGACACAATCCCTTCTCACTAGTCAAATTGAGTTGAGTCATAATTAATCATGTAAGAAGATTATACAACATAAAAATATTTTGGTTTGTGTAAAGAATGTTGTAGGAATGCAAAAAAGAAAGTCACCAAGCCAGCCTAAGAGAGTCTTCAAGGAGATGGTAGTCTGTGCAGGGTCTTAAAGGATGGGCCCCCTTCTAAGTTCTTGCTAGAGAAAAGCACCAGGTTCAACAAAAAGGGGAAGAACTTCATAGCGTGAAGACAAAGGATCTGGTTAGCACAAAAACATAATTGTAATCGTTTAGAAAATAATTATGTAGGCCAGGGGTTAGTCTAAACTCAATTTTTGTAGTCAACGCCCTTCAAAATCTGGCTTCTACCTAACCTTTCAATGTTATACCCCAGTAGATGTGCAGCACACCAGTTGAAAGTATATGCTAGAATCAAACAAGCCTGTATTCAAATCCCAC
This sequence comes from Gorilla gorilla gorilla, assembly GCF_029281585.2. Lineage (NCBI taxonomy): Eukaryota > Metazoa > Chordata > Mammalia > Primates > Hominidae > Gorilla > Gorilla gorilla. The sequence continues at coordinate 45,783,948 of NC_073224.2, read as the reverse complement.
CCCAAGATGACTGTTAGTGTAGCCTTGGGCAGATGAAAACCTTTCTGAGCCTCTCTTTCCTCACATATAAAAATGGAATGATGATATGCCAGATTCATAAGATTCTTATGAGGAGTTCAAGAGTTGAGATGTATAAAGTATTTAGCACTTATTAAACACTTAAGTTCTCAAAAAACATTAGCCAAGACTTCTAATTGTCTACCCAATAGCCATTTCCCATTCCTTCTTGCTAAAGAATCTCTACTTTGGTGGGGCACCATCTACCAAGCTAAGAACTATATTCCTTCCATTCTCTTACACAGAGAGGTGACAATACCACACAATTCTGACCACTGAGATATTAAGTAGAAGTCACTGGACAGGCTTCCAAAAAATCTTTAAAAGAGGAACAGATTCAAGAGGCTTATGTTCTTCTGCCTTTTGCCATTCTTCCTTTTTTCCCCTTGGAACATAAACTTGACGACTAGAACTGGAGCAGCCATTCTATGACTGCATGAAAGAGTGAGAGAATCACAGAAATCTCAGCCCAGATAAACTTAAGCCACTAAATTAACACAGCAATTGTCTGCCAATGGATTCTAATGCTGTGAGAAAAAATAAACCCCTATCTCCAGGCCTGGAAAGCATGAGGATTAAGATGTGCTTCCTAAACTTACAGTACACACACAACTCTTAATATTTAAGCAGACCCAAAACACCTTACCCAAATGCCTTAGGCCCAGAAAGGCTGCAGAATTCAGATAGCTAATAGGGTCCATTTATCATATACGACCAAATACCCCTAAACACAATTGGGCAGCACCCTGTCCTCAAGCATAGGAATATTTTTGCAGGGAAATGTATGAATATTCAGACTAAGTGAGATACGTCAAGACCCTAAGTAGTAAACATCAACTCAGGTCAGGTATCCTCAAGTACATTCAGGCCAACAGAGATCTTGCCACTAAATAGGTTATATTCATTTTTCTCAGCTTCTGGGATTTGGGGATTGTGTATAATGGACCATGGATCTGTAGTAAAAGACAGAATGTATCTATAATCCAAGTGTAAGTAATATGCTGTGGGGGCTGAATAGAAAAATATATTATACCTGGCTCAGAGGAATCAGAAAAAGTATCTCGAGTAAAGGAACCCCTGAGCTTAAACCATAATTGATGATTAAGATTTTTGAGGGTGGCAGCCAAGATGGCCGAATAGGAACAGCTCTGGTCTACAGCTCCCAGTGTGAGCGATGCAGAAGATGGGTGATTTCTGCATTTCCATCTGAGGTACCGGGTTCATCTAACTAGGGAGTGCCAGACAGTGGGTGCAGGACAGTGGGTGCAGTGCACTGTGCGCAAGCCAAAGCAGGGTGAGGCACTGCCTCACTCAGGTAGCACAAGAGGTCAGGGAGTTCCCTTTCCTAGTCAAAGAAAGGGGTGACAGACGGCACCTGGAAAATCGGGTGACTCCCACCCTAATACTGCACTTTTCCAACGGGCTTAAAAAACGGCACACCAGGAGATTATATCCCGCACGTGGCTCGGAGGCTCCTATGCCCACAGACTCTCACTCGTTGCTAGCACAGCAGTCTCAGATCAAACTGCAAGGTGGCAGCAAGGCTAGGGGAGGGAAGCCTGCCATTGTCCAGGCTTGATAAGGTAAACAAAGCGGCCAGGAACCTCGAACTGGGTGGAGCCCACCACAGCTCAAGGAGGCCTGCCTGCCTCTGTAGGCTCCACCTCTAAGGGCAGGGCACAGACAAACAAAATGACAGCAGTAACCTCTTCAGACTTAAATGTCCCCATCTGACAGCTTTGAAGAGAGTAGTGGTTCTCCCAGCACGCAGCTGGAGATCTGAGAACTGGCAGACTGCCTCCTCAAGTGGGTCTTTGACCCCTGAGCAGCCTAACTGGGAGGCACCCCCCAGTAGGGGCAGACTGACACCTCACACAGCCGGGTACTCCTCTGAGACAAAACTCCCAGAGGAACAATCAGGCAGCAGCATTTGCGGTTCACCAAGATCCGCTGTTCTATAGCCACCACTGTTCTACAGCCACCACTGTTCTACAGCCACCACTGTTCTGCAGCCACCGCTGCTGATACCCAGGCAAACAGGGTCTGGAGTGGACCTCTAGCAAACTCCAACAGAACTGCAGCTGAGGGTCCTGTCTGTTAGAAGGAAAACTAACAAACAGAAAAGACATCCACACCAAAAACCCTTCTGTACGTCACCATCATCAAAGACCAAAAGTAGATAAAATCACAAAGATGGGGAAAAAACAGAGCAGAAAAACTGGAAACTCTAAAAAGCAGAGTGCTTCTCCTCCTCCAAAGGAACGCAGCTCCTCACCAGCAACGGAACAAAGCTGGACGGAGAATGACTTTGACGAGTGGAGAGAAGAAGGCTTCAGACGATCAAACTACTCTGAGCTAAAGGAGGAAATTCAAACCAATGGCAAAGAAGGTAAAAACTTTGAAAAAAAATTAGACGAATGGATAACTAGAATAACCAACACAGAGAAGTCCTTAAAGGAGTGGATGGAGCTGAAAGCCAAGGCTCAAGAACTACGTGAAGAATGCAGAAGCCTCAGGAGCCGATGCGATCAACTGGAAGAAAGGGTATCAGTGATGGAAGACGAAATGAATGAAATGAAGTGAGAAGGGAAGTTTAGAGAAAAAAGAATAAAAAGAAATGAACAAAGCCTCCAAGAAATATGGGACTATGTGAAAAGACCAAATCTACATCTGATTGGTGTACCTGAAAGTGACGGGGAGAATGGAACCAAGTTGGAAAACACTCTGCAGGATATTATCCAGGAGAACTTCCCCAATCTAGCAAGGCAGGCCAACATTCAGATTCAGGAAATACAGAGAATGCCACAAAGATACTCCTCGAGGAGAGCAACTCCAAGACACATAATTGTCAGATTCACCAAAGTTGAAATGAAAGAAAAAATGTTAAGGGCAGCCAGAGAGAAAGGTCAGGTTACCCACAAAGGGAAGCCCATCAGAGTAACAGCTGATCTCTCAGCAGAAACTCTACAAGCCAGAAGAAAGTGGGGGCCAATATTCAACATTCTTAAAGAAAAGAATTTTCAACCCAGAATTTCATATCCAGCCAAACTAAGCTTCATAAGTGAAGGAGAAATAAAACACTTTACAGACAAGCAAATGCTGAGAGATTTTGTCACCAGCAGGCCTGCCCTAAAAGAGCTCCTGAAGGAAGCACTAAACACGGAAAGGAACAACCAGTACCAGCTGCTGCAAAAACATGCCAAAATGTAAAGACCATCAAGGCTAGGAAGGAACTGCATCAACTAACTAGCAAAATAACCAGCTAACGTCATAATGACAGGACCAAATACACACATAACAAAATTAACTTTAAATGTAAATGGGCTAAATATGCCAATTAAAACACACAGACTGGCAAATTGGATAAAGAGTCAAGACCTATCAGTGTACTGTATTCAGGAGACCCATCTCACGTGCAGAGACACACATAGGCTCAAAATAAAGGGATGGAGGAAGATGTACCAAGCAAATGGAAAACAAAAAAAGGCAGGGGTTGCAATCCTAGTCTCAGATAAAAAAGACTTTAAACCAACAAAGATCAAAAGAGACAAAGAAGGCCATTGCATAATGGTAAAGGGATCAATTCAACAAGAAGAGCTAACTATCCTAAATATATATGCACCCAATACAGGAGCACCAAGATTCATAAAGCAAGTCATTAGTGACCTAGAAAGAGACTTAGACTCCCACACAATAATAATGGGAGACTTTAACACCCCACTGTCAACATTAGACAGATCAATGAGACAGAAAGTTAACAAGGATACCCAGGAATTGAACTCAGCTCTGCACCAAGTGGACCTAATAGACATCCATAGAACTCTCCACCCCAAATCAACAGAATATACATTTTTTTCAGCATCACAACACACCTATTCCAAAACTGACCACATAGTTGGAAGTAAAGCACTCCTCAGCAAATGTAAAAGAAGAGAAATTATAACAAACTCTCTCTCAGACCACAGTGCAATCAAACTAGAACTCAGGATTAAGAAACTCACTCGAAACCGCTCAACTACATGGAAACTGAACAACCTGCTCCTGAATGACTACTGGGTACATAATGAAATGAAGGCAGAAATAAAGATGTTCTTTGAAACCAATGAGAACAAAGACACAACATACCAGAATCTCTGGGACACATTTAAAGCAGTGTATAGAGGGAAATTTATAGCACTAAATGCCCACACGAGAAAGCAGGAAAGATCCAAAATTGACATCCTAACGTCACAAATAAAAGAAATAGAAAAGCAAGAGCAAACACATTCAAAAGCTAGCAGAAGACAAGAAATAACTAAAATCAGAGCAGAACTAAAGGAGATAGAGACACAAAAAACCCTTCAAAAAATCAGTGAATCCAGGAGCTGGTTTTTTGAAAAGATCAACAAAATCGATAGACTGCTAGCAAGACTAATAAAGAAGAAAAGAGAGAAGAATCAGACAGATGCAATAAAAAATGATAAAGGGGATATCACCACCGATCCCACAGAAATACAAAGTACCATCAGAGAATACTACACCTCTACACAAATAAACTAGAAAATCTAGAAGAAATGGATAAATTCCTGGACACATACACCCTCCCAAGACTAAACCAGGAAGAAGTTGAATCTCTGAATAGACCAATAACAGGCTCTGAAATTGTGACAATAATCAATAGCTTAACAGCAAAAAAAAGTCCAGGACCAGATGGATTCACAGCCGAATTCTACCTGAGGTGCAAAGAGGAGCTGGTACCATTCCTTTTGAAACTATTCCAATCAATAGAAAAAGAGGGAATCCTCCCTAACTCATTTTATGAGGCCAGCATCATCCTCATACCAAAGCCTGGCAGAGACACAACCAAAAAAGAGAATTTTAGACCAATATCCTTGATGAACATTGATGCAAAAATCCTCAATAAAATACTAGCAAACCAAATCCAGCAGCACATCAAAAAGCTTATCCACCATGATCAAGTGGGCTTCATCCCTGGGATGCAAGGCTGGTTCAACATACACAAATCAATAAAGATAATCCAGCATATAAACAGAACCAAAGACAAAAACGACATGATTCTCTCAATAGATGCAGAAAAGGCCTTTGACAAAATTCAACAACGTTTCATGCTAAAAACTCTCAATAAATTAGGTATTGATGGGACATATCTCAAAATAATAAGAGCTATCTATAAAAAACCCACAGCCAATATCATACTGAATGGGCAAAAACTGGAAGCAGTCCCTTTGAAAACTGGCACAAAACAGGGATGCCCTCTTCTCACCACTCTTATTCAACATAGTGTTGGAAGTTCTGGCCAGGGCAATTAGGCAGGAGAAGGAAATAAAGGGTATTCAATTAGGAAAAGAGGAAATCAAATTGTCCCTGTTTGCAAATGACATGATTGTATATCTAGAAAACCCCATTGTCTCAGCCCAAAATCTCCTTAAGCTGATAAGTAACTTCAGCAAAGTCTCAGGATACAAAATCAATGTGCAAAAATCACAAGCATTTTTATACACCAATAACAGACAGACAGACAGCCAAATCATAAGTGAACTCCTATTCACAATTGCTTCAAAGAGAATAAAATACCAGGAATCCAACTTACAAGGGATGTGAAGGACCTCTTCAAGGAGAATTATAAATCACTGCTCAACAAAATAAAAGAGGACACAAACAAATGGAAGAACATTCCATGCTCATGGATAGGAAGAATCAGTATCATGAAAATGGCCATACTGCCCAAGGTAATTTATAGATTGAATGCCATCCCCATCAAGCTACCAATGACTTTCTTCACAGAATTGGAAAAAACTACTTTAAAGTTCATATGGAACAAAAAAAGAGCCCACATTGCCAAGTCAATCCTAAGGCAAAAGAACAAAGCTGGAGGCATCATGCTACCTGACTTCAAACTATACTACAGGGCTACAGTAACCAAAACAGCATGGTACTGGTACCAAAACAGAGATATAGATCAATGGAACAGAACAGAGCCCTCAGAAATAATACCACACATCTACAATCATCTGATCTTTGACAAACCTGACAAAAACAAGAAATGGGGAAAGGATCCCCTGTTTAATAAATGGTGCTGGGAAAACTGGCTAGCCACATGTAGAAAGCTGAAACGGGATCCCTTCCTTACACCTTATACAAAAATTAATTCAAGATGGATTAAAGACTTAAATGTTAGACCTAAAACCATAAAAACCCTAGAAGAAAACCCAGGCAATACCATTCAGGACATAGGCATGGGCAAGGACTTCATGTCTAAAACACCAAAAGCAATGGCAACAAAAGCCAAAATTGACAAATGGGATGTAATCAAACTAAAGAGCTTCTGCATAGCAAAAGAAACTACCATCAGAGTGAACAGGCAACCTACAGAATGGGAGAAAATTTTTGTAATCTACTCATCTGACAAAGGGCTGATATCCAGAATCTACAATGAACTCAAGCAAATTTACAAGAAAAAAACAACCCCATCACAAAGTGGGCGAAGGATATGAACAGACACTTCTCAAAAGAAGACATTTATGCAGCCAAAAGGCACATGAAAAAATGCTCATCATCACTGGCCATCAGAGAAATGCAAATCAAAACCACAATGAGATATCATCTCACACCAGTTAGAATGGCAATCATTAAAAAGTCAGGAAACAACAGGTGCTGGAGAGGATGTGGAGAGATAGGAACACTTTTACACTGTTGGTGGGACTGTAAACTCGTTCAACCATTGTGGAAGTCAGTGTGGCGATTCCTCAGGGATCTAGAACTAGAAATACCATTTGACCCAGCAATCCCATTACTAGGTATATATCCAAAGGATTATAAATCATGCTGCTATAAAGACTCATGCACACGTATGTTTATTGCAGCACTATTCACAATAGCAAAGACTTGGAACCAACCCAAATGTCCATTAATGATAGACTGGATTAAGAAAATGTGGCACATATACACCATGGAATACTATGCAGCCATAAAAAGGATGAGTTCATGTCCTTTGTAGGGACATGGATGAAGCTGGAACCATCATTCTCAGCAAACTATCACAAGGACAAAAAACCAAACACCACATGTTCTCACTCATAGGTGGGAATTGAACAATGAGAACACATGGACACAGGAAGGGGAACATCACACACCAGGGCCTGTCGTGCGGTGGGGGGAGTGGGGAGGGATAGCATTAGGAGATATACCTAATGTAAATGATGAGTTAATGGGTGTAGCACACCAACATGGCACATGTACACATATGTAACAAACCTGCACGTTGTGAACATGTACCCTAGAACTTAAAGTATAATAATAAAAAAAAAGAATTTTAGCATCAATGTTCAAAATATATATATGTATACATATATATATACACACATATATACACACATATATACACACACATATATATACACGTATATATATGTGTATATATATATGTGTGCGTATATATCTATAGATACACACACATATATATATATACACCATCCTAGGGCCCAAAACATTTTTTTTAAATTTCATGTATAATGTCCAGTACACAATCCAAAATAACTAGCACATGAAGAGATAAAGCAATCTGTGGGAAAACTAAGAGAAACAATAGAATACAATAGGATGAAACCCACGGAGACTTCAGATTATGGAGTTATTGAATGTAGACATTAAATAATCATCCTTAACATATTTTACGAGATAAAAGGAAAAATCAAGAATTTCAGCTGAAAACTTAAAACTATAAAATAAGCCATTTGACAATTCTAACTCTGAAAAATACAATAACCAAAATTAAGAATGCACTGGATGAGTTTAGAAGTAATTAGCCAGACTGAAGAGTATCAGGAAACTGGGAGATGAGTCAGAAAAAAATATCCAGAGGGAAGCATGGGAAGAGAAAAGTTTAAAAAATACAACAGACTGTAAGATAGACACAGGGGATAGAATGCAAAGAGTCAGCCGGGTGTCCTTGGAATTCCGGAGCAAAGAGAAAGTCAAGTTATAAGGAGATAAAGTTATAAAGAGATAGTAGCAGAGAATTCTGGCAAAAAATGAACCCTCCCACTACACCAGGGGTCAGCCAAATTTGGCCAGTGGCCTGTTTTGGTATGACTTGTGAGCTAAGACATTTTTTTTTTTTTTACATCATTAAAGGGTCATGAAAGAAGAAGGGGGGAGGAAAGGAGGAGAGACCACATGTGGCACACACAGCCTAAACAAATTATTTGCCCCTTTACAGAAAAGGTTTGCTGACACCTGAACCACCGATGTAAGGATTCCTATAAACCCCATATGCTCCTCTAAATCTACCCTTTGCTTGGTATCTCAGATCACCAATGAGGAGAACTAAAAGAAGTTTGGAAGGAGAAGAAAGGCAATGAGATTAGGGTATTTATTTTCCCAGGTGCCTCCAAAAAGTCACCATAGGATGCCTGCATCCCTTGACCAAAATATAAATTCCTATAAAGTAACTTTCTTCACACTGTCTCTCTGTTTCTAGCTATTAGTAAAAGCTCCCCTTCCCTTTCATGTTAGGGGTGATAAAGCCCCTAACTCTAATCCTGATCCAGGCTTCTGCTGTTACTAGCTCCCAAGTCCGCACTATCCTTTGCTGTTTCATTATATCTTGCCCAATGCATTAATTATCTATTATCTACAAGGTCTGACAGATGGTGGCCATATCTAGGTACAGCATAATAAAACTACTAGAAGAGATGAAAGAGAAGGAGGAAGAGGAGGAGAAAGGAAGAAAGAGAATAAATCTTAAAAGCACCAGAGAAAAAGAATTCCTACGATGGACAACAATTAAACCAAGAGCTAAATTATCAAAAGAAATAATAGAAGTCTGATGAATTATGGAAAAATATATCCAAATTACCTAAAGAAAATAATTAGCAATTGGCCGGGCGCGGTGGCTCACACCTGTAATCCCAGCACTTTGGGAGGCTGAGGCGGGCGGATCACGAAGTCAGGAGATCGAGACCATCCTGGCTAACACAGTGAAACCCCGTCTCTACTAAAAATACAAAAAATTAGCCAGGCGAGGTGGCGGGCGCCTGTAGTCCCAGCTACTCAGGAGGCTGAGGCAGGAGAATGGTGTGAACCCCGGGGGACAGAGCCTGCAGTGAGCCTAGATCGCGCCACTGCACTCCTGCCTGGGCGACAGCGACACTCCGTCTCAAAAAAAAAAAAAAAAAAAGAAAAAGAAAATAATAAGCAATCATGAATCCAATCACACCAGTGCAAATATCTTTCAAGAATTAAAATAAAATAAAGGTATTTTTCAGACAAACAAAATATGAGAATTGGTCACCAGCAGACTAAACAAATGCTGAAGGGTGTTCTTCAGGCAGAAAGAAAAATTTACCAGATGGAAGGTAGAAGATGATTGAAGGGATGAGGAACAATGAAAGAGGCAACAGATATACGTATCGATGCATAAGACAACAATGAAGATACATATAGTGTATATATACTTGAAAATAATAACATATAAGTAAAGAAGGTAAAAGAGTTTAAAGCATTCTAAAATCCTTGCAATATCTAGGAAGGGGTACAAGTACTAATTTACAATAGAATTGTATTTTTCAGAGTGCCCACCCAAAGTGTATTAAAATAATATAGAAAGTTAACAGAAAGGTGAATAATACAAAATAATCAATCCCAAAAAAAGATAAAAGAGGAGACGAGAAAAAGAGAAAAGGCGAAACAACTAAGAGCAAATAGCAAGACAGAAGATAGAAACTAAGATATCACATCAAATGTAATAAAGGTGATGAATTAAATCCTTCAAATTAAAGGCAAGTGTGTCAGAGTGGATTTAAAAAAATAGGCTTCTTAGAAGAGATATATCTAAAATACAAGAATATAGCAAGGTTTATGTTAAGGGATAGAAAAATATACCATGTAAACACTAAAAACAAATCAAAGCTGGTGTTGCTCTATTAATATCACACAAAGTAGACTTTAAAGAAAAATTATTACTAGATAGACACACTTCACAATGTTAAGGTTCAAATTAGCAGAAAGATTAAAAATTCCAAAATTCTAAAATCTAAAATAAAAGTTGTTTCTTTGGAAACATTTAATAATAAAGTTAGTAAACTGGCAATACTGATTGTAGACGGAGAAGAAAGAGCGAATAAGAGAGATAATGAAGATGAGCAAATATAATCAATATGAGGAAAGAAAAAAGAAAACAACATCACTACATATCTTACAGACATTAAAAGATAAAGAGACATTACTTATGAACAATTGTATATCAGTAACTCTGAAACTTTAAGTACAACAGAAATATTTCTAGAAAAATTCAGCTTACAGAAACTGACTCCAGAAGTAACAGAAAATTTGAATGGATCTTTGATTATTTAAATAATTAAACCCAAAATGGAAAATTCCAAGCCCAGATTGCCTCAGTTGGTGAATTCTTCCAAATATTTAAGGGAGAAATAAAAATTTAAAATTCATTACAAAACTACATTGATTAACACAATGTGATATTGGTGCGGTAATATACAAACAAATCAGTGAAAAAGAATTGAGTCCTCTCCCTCTCCCTCTCCCTCTCCCTCTCCCCACGGTCTCCCTCTCCCTCTCTTTCCACGGTCTCCCTCTGATGCCGAGCCAAAGCTGGACGGTACTGCTGCCATCTCAGCTCACTACAACCTCCCTGCCTGATTCTCCTGACTCAGCCTGCCGAGTGCCTGCGATTGCAGGCGCGCGCCGCCACGCCTGACTGGTTTTCGTATTTTTTTGGTGGAGACGGGGTTTCGCTGTGTTGGCCGGGCTGGTCTCCAGCTCCTAACCGCAAGTGATCGGCCAGCCTCGGCCTCCCGAGGTGCCGGGATTGCAGACGGAGTCTCTTTCACTCAGTGCTCAATGGTGCCCAGGCTGGAGTGCAGTGGCGTGATCTCGGCTCGCTACAACCACCTCCCAGCCGCCTGCCTTGGCCTCCCAAAATGCCGAGATCGCAGTCTCTGCCCGGCCGCCACCCCGTCTGGGAAGTGAGGAGCGTCTCTGCCTGGCCACCCATCGTCTGGGATGTGAGGAGCCCCTCTGCCTGGCTGCCCAGTCTGGAAAGTGAGGAGCGTCTCTGCCCGGCCGCCATCCCACCTGGGAAGTGAGGAGCGCCTCTTCCCGGCCGCCATCACATCCTGGAAGTGAGGAGCGTCTCTGCCCCGCCGCCCATCGTCTGAGATGTGGGGAGCACCTCTGCCCTGCCGCCCCGTCCGGGATGTGAGGAGCGTCTCTGCCCGGCCGCCCCGTCTGAGAAGTGAGGAGACCCTCTGCCTGGCAACCGCCCCGTCTGAGAAGTGAGGAGCCCCTCCGCCCAGCAGCCGCCCCATCTGGGAAGTGAGGAGTGTCTCCGCCCGGCAGCCGCCCCGTCCGGGAGGGAGGTGGGGGGGTCAGCCCCCCGCCCGGCCAGCCGCCCCGTCCGGGAGGGAGGTGGGGGGGTCAGCCCCCCGCCCGGCCAGCCGCCCCGTCCGGGAGGGAGGTGGGGGGATCAGCCCCCCGCCAGGCCAGCCGCCCTGTCCGGGAGGTGAGGGGTGCCTCTGCCCGGCCGCCCCTACAGGGAAGTGAGGAGCCCCTCTGCCCGGCCAGCCGCTCTGTCCAGGAGGGAGGTGGGGGGATCAGCCCCCCGCCTGGCCAGCCGCCCCATCCGGGAGGGAGGTGGGGGGGTTAGCCCCCCGCCTGGCCAGCCGCCCCGTCCGAGAGGTGAGGGGCGCCTCTGCCCGGCCACCCCTACTGGGAAGTGAGGAGCCCCTCTGCCCGGCCAGCCGCTCCGTCCGGGAGGGAGGTGGGGGGGTCAGCCCCCCGCCTGGCCAGCCGCCCCATCCGGGAGGGAGGTGGGGGGGGTTAGCCCCCCGCCTGGCCAGCCGCCCCGTCCGGGAGGTGAGGGGCGCCTCTGCCCGGCCGCCCCTACTGGGAAGTGAGGAGCCCCTCTGCCCGGCCAGCCGCCCCGTCCGGGAGGGAGGTGGGGGGATCAGCCCCCCGCCTGGCCAGCCGCCCCATCCGGGAGGGAGGTGGGGGGAGCAGCCCCCCGCCTGGCCAGCCGCCCCGTCCGGGAGGTGAGGGGCGCCTCTGCCCGGCCGCCCCTACTGGGAAGTGAGGAGCCCCTCTGCCCGGCCAGCCGCCCCGTCCCAGAGGGAGGTGGGGGGATCAGCCCCCCGCCCGGCCAGCTGCCCTGTCTGGGAGGTGAGGGGCACCTCTGCCAGGCCGCCCCTACTGGGAAGTGAGGAGCTCCTCTGCCCGGCCAGCCGCTCCGTCCGGGAGGGAGGTGGGGGGGTCAGCCCCCCGCCTGGCCAGCCGCCCCATCCGGGAGGGAGGTGGGGGGGTTAGCCCCCCGCCTGGCCAGCCGCCCTGTCCGGGAGGTGAGGGGCGCATCTGCCCGGCCGCCCCTACTGGGAAGTGAGGAGCCCCTCTGCCCAGCCAGCCGCCCCGTCCGGGAGGGAGGTGAGGGGGTCGGCCAGCCGCCCCGTCCGGGAGGGAGGTGGGGGGATCAGCCCCCCGTCCGGCCAGCCGCCCTGTCCGGGAGGTGAGGGGCGCCTCTGCCCGGCCGCCCCTACTGGGAAATGAGGAGCCCCCCCGCCCGGCCAGCCGCCCCGTCCGGGAGGGAGATGAGGGGTCAGCCCCCCACCCGGCCAGCCGCCCCGTCCGGGAGGGAGGTGGGGGGTCAGCCCCCCGCCCGGGCAGCCGCCCCGTCCGGGAGGGAGGTGGGGGGGTCAGCCCCCCGCCTGGCCAGCCGCCCCATCCGGGAGGTGAGGGGCGCCTCTGCCCGGCCGCCCCTACTGGGAAGTGAGGAGCCCCTCTGCCCGGCCAGCAGCCCCGTCCAGGAGGGAGGTGGGGGGGTCAGCCCCCTGCCCGGCCAGCGGCCCCGTCCGGGAGGTGAGGGGCGCCTCTGCCCGGCCGCCCCTACTGGGAAGTGAGGAGCCCCTCTGCCCGGCCACCACCCCGTCTGGGAGGTGTACCCAACAGCTCATTGAGAACGGGCCATGATGACAATGGCGGTTTTGTGGAATGGAAAGGGGGGAAAGGTGGGGAAAAGATTGAGAAATCGGATGGTTGCCGTGTCTGTGTAGAAAGAGGTAGACATGGGAGACTTTTCATTTTGTTCTGTACTAAGAAAAATTCTTCTGCCTTGGGATCCTGTTGATCTGTGACCTTACCCCAACCCTGTGCTCTCTGAAACATGTGCTGTATCCACTCAGGGTTGAATGGATTAAGGGCGGTGCAAGATGTGCTTTGTTAAACAGATGCTTGAAGGCAGCATGCTCGTTAAGAGTCATCACCACTCCCTAATCTCAAGTACCCAGGGACACAAACACTGCGGAAGGCCGCAGGGCCCTCTGCCTAGGAAAACCAGAGACCTTTGTTCACTTGTTTATCTGCTGACCTTCCCTCCACTATTGTCCTATGACCCTGCCAAATCCCCCTCTGTGAGAAACACCCAAGAATGATCAATAAAAAAAAAATAAATAAATAAAAAAAAAAAAAGAATTGAGTCCTGAGAAAGATTCAGGCCTATAAAGACACTAATTAAGTGAAAGACTGGACTGAAGACAAGTGAAGAAAGGATGGCATTTTCAAATAAATGATACTAGGTCAACTGGATACCCATCTGAGGAAAAAATAAAACTTGATCTCTATTTCATAGCATACACGATAATCAGTCTAAGTGGATTTCAGATCTAAATGTGAATGGAAAACAATAAAACTAGCGGAAGATGATATGGGAAAATATCTTTAACTTGAGAGTACAAAATTTAAACAAGACACAAAAGCACATAAATGAAAAATTGATATATTTCTCTAAATTAAGAACTTTTGCTCATCAAAATGCATCCTAAAAAGAGAAAATAGGAAAAACACACAGTAGGGAAAAAAATATTTACAGCACATATAACCCATAAAGGGTTCGTATCCAGACTATATAAAGAACTTCTACAAATCAATTTTTTAATAAAAAATGTATTATGTGTAGAAAAGGAGACCGCACAAGCACTTCATAAAAGAGAGTAACCAAAGATGCTCACTCCCAGCAAAAATTTATGAAACGATGCTAAATCTCTTTAGTCATTCAAAAAATATATATCAAAACTAGAATGAGGAACAACTAAAAACTCATTGGATTAGGTAGAATTAAGCAAACTGGAAACATCAGTGTTGGCAAGGAAGTAAAGCAGTGGAAAGTCTCATGTATTGCAACCACTTTGTGCAAAGCACTCAATGCAACCACTTTGGACAGCTGTTTGGCAGTATTTACTAAACAATATACATACACGTATAGCCCAGCAATTCTACTCTTTCTAACAGAAATCAGGGTATTAAGAGTATGAATAATATTCATTTAAAAAACAACCTAAATGAACATCAACAGTAGATTGGATTAACAAATTGAAGTATATTCACACAAGAGATTACAAACAATAACAATGAACTAACTACTGATGGACTCAAAAGCCTTCCTGAATCTCTCAAAAGCAGTACTGAACAAAATGAGATAACATAAAAGAATGCATCATTGTCCTATTTAATTTATGTGAAGATCAGAAATAGGCAAAATAAAAACACTAGTGTTAGAAATCAAGTTGCTCTGGGAGAGGAGCAAGGGAGAAGTGACTAGGAGCGATGAGGGATGTCTGGGGAGTTGGTTACATTCTATTTCTTGACCTGGATGATGGCTACATAGATGCTTGCTTTGTTAGAATCCATTAAAAAGCATATTTCTGTTTTAAACACTTTAAAGGAAATAATCAGAACTGTGACACAAATTTATTTACAAAGACATACTGTTTCATTATTATCATAAAAAAGTTAAAAAAAGGAAAAACCTAAATGCCAAATTTTGATATGTCCATACAATGAACTACTGTATAATCATTTAAGTTTCTGCTATAAAAGAATTTTTAATGTCATAAAAAGGGAAAATCTATTGTTGAGATAACAAAATGGACAACTCACTACATACAGTGTAATACCATTTTAATAAAATATATAAACATATATATATGCTTTATATATGAAGAAAAAAAAGACAGACAATATATGCCAAAATGTTAAGATAAAATCATGGGCAATCCTTATTTCTTTGTTTCTACATCTATAATTTCTAAATTTTTTTAAAGGTAACATGAAAAACTGAAATGAAAAATTGGAATTAAACAATTCTTTTTGTAAAGATTATCCAGAGGCTAACACTAAGTCTGTCTTCACTTGGAAGCACATCCCTGAGGCACGATATTTCACCAATAAGTCTAAAGCACTCTTCCTTGTAAGTTAACATTTATAGACTCCAGAGCTAAATATTGAATGATAACATAAGAAATCATAAGATGTCTGCATGGCTCTGACACAGACTCCCAATCATTGTTCTCTTCTATCAGAGCCAGATCACAGAGCTCCTATTGCCCTTTCAATAGTTTAACTGGGTTAAGAGCTTCACGAACAACAAGCAAATGGCCAAGCTATTTTTCACTAACATTTGTCTTCCTTCACAAATAAAGATTAAACCAAAGAAAATCCCCTTCTCCCCTAGCCCCACATACAATGCCTGGGCCTAGCCTTTCCTGCCCTCATGTGGTCCTCCCGTTTCCCACTCAGCAAAGTTCCACCCCTCTTTCAACACCTTCCTCAACAGGTGTTTTTTGCTTTTTTCTGGAAGCCTCCTACAATTCTCCTAACCAAATTGTGCTCAGAAGTTTCCTCAGCACGTATGAGTCCTGCAGGGCCCTTCAGCAGATCATTCCTCCTTTGCTGCAACTTTCTCTTCCAGTGGCTTCTATAACTTCCAGTGTCATTTTCCTGCCTCTGAGTATGTGCCATTGCCAACATTTAGATGCAAGAGGAAGACGAAAAACTAATAAAATGATCTCGAAGTTCTCAGAATCTATTGTTTATAAAGAAACCAAATTACACATATTAGATGGCTACTCTCATCCATTAAGATGGCTATATACAGAAAATAACAAGTGTTAGCAAGGATGTGGAAAAAAGGGAACCCTTGAGCACTGTTGGTGGGAATGTAAAATGGTGCAGCTGCTATGCAAAACAGTATAGTAGTTCCCTAAAAAACTAAAAATAGAATTATCATATGACTCAGCAATTCTACTTCTATATATATATATACCCAAAAGAATTAAAAGCAGAGACTTGAACAGAGATATTTGTACTCCAGTGTTCATAGCAACATTATTCATAATCGCCAAAAGTAGAAGCAACTCATATCCACTGATGGGTGAATGGATAAACAAAATGTGGTATATACGCACAATGAAATATCATTCATCCTTAAAAAGGAAGCAAATTCTGACACAACATGAATAAACCTTGGTGACGTTATGCTAAGTGAAATAAGCCAGTTACAAAGGACAAATATGGTAGAATTCCAATTATGAGGTACCTATGTTTGTCAAGAGAAGAACTGCCCAGCTGAGCCAAGCCCAAATTTCAACAGAATAATTATGCAACAAAATGTTTATTTTATTAAACCACTAAGTTTTAGGGTGGTTTCTTATGCAGCATTATACAACTGAAACAATTAATACTACACGCCAGTAAAAGTGAGCAAGCTGCTGACACACACAATATGGTTGAGGCTTACAGCCATTGTGCTGAGAGAAGCCAGGTACAAAAAGATTACACACTGAATCATTCCACTTATCTGTACTTCAAGAATAGGTAAAACTAATCTACGGCGATAGAAGTCAGAATAATGGTTATTTCAGTGGAGGGTAGTCTAGGATAAAACAGAGGAGAACCTTCTAGGGTGCTGGAGAAATCTGATGTTTTGATCTAAGTAGTGGTTATGTGCAAGTATACATTTGTAAAAATTCACTAAGCTGTATACTTTAATGTATTTTTATCACACTTGACTGTATATATTTTGTACCTCAGTTTTTTAAAGTTTCAAAAAATTCTACTGAAAGGAGATTAGCTTTAACAAGCCTATATCAGATTATGATTAGTGCTAGGAAAACAGTAGAAGGATAGAAATTTGTAGTAGGGTTCTCAGGGAAAGCCACTCTAATCATGTAACGTTGAGCAAACACCTCAATGAAGTGAGAGGAAAGGCCATTTAGGGGAATCATATTCCAGGCAGAGGGAACAGCAAGTACCCCAAGGCCAGCAAGAGGCCATGGCACCTGAAACAGAATAAGGCAGCCAAGGAACAGACTATGGAGTGTGCCTGATAGGCCACCATTGTGGATTTTATTGTGTGAGATGAGAGGCTGCTAGGTCTAACGCTGCCAACATGGAGAATGAGATGAGAACTGAGGTCTGACCATTAGATTTGGCTACATGGACATCACTGGCACCTTTGACAACAACAGTTACAGTTTCAATAGAGTGACAAGGTTGAAAACCTGATCAGAATAAGTGCAAGAAAGAGAAGAGAAAAAGCAGAAACAACAAGTACAGAGAACTCTTTCTAGGAGTCTTTCAGTAAAAGAAGCAGGAAAATGGGGCAGCAGCTGGGGTATGTGGAGAGAGCTTTATAAAGAAGGGAAATATTCCTTGATCATATGAGAAAGAAAACAAGTGAGGAGTGGGCAAGAGGAAATGAATTCAGCACAGAACCTGACCCACGAGAAGGAGGGAAGCAGAGTACGTGGGGTGGGTGCAGGCCACAAAGTGGATTTAGTTATGGGAATACATGTAAGTTCTTTTCTTTTCTTTTTTTTTTTTTTTTTTTTTTTTTTGAGATGGAGTCACGCTCTGTCACCCAGGCTGGAGTGCAGTGGTGCGATTTCGGCTCTCTGCAACCTCCACCTCCCGGGTTCAAGCAATTCTCCTGCCTCAGCCTCCTGAGTGGCTGGGACTAGAGGTGCCTGCCACCATGCCTGGTTAATTTTTGTATTTTTAGTAGAGACCGAGTTTCACTATGTTAGCCAGGCTGGTCTGGAACTCCTGACCTCAGGTGACCTGCTCGCCTCAGCCTCCCAAAGTGCTGGGATTACAGGCATGAGCCACTGCGCCTAGCCAAGTTCTCTTTTTATCACTCCTCTTTTGTCAATGAATAAGAAGCAAGAGAATCAGGGGAGAGAACGAGCTGGGTGTTGTCAGTCTGAGGAGAGAGGAGAAGCTATGAAGGTTTGCCTTGTTGGAGAACACAGCCTGGGAAAATTCAGGGGGAATTCCATGTGAGCTGAAGTCAATCTGCACAATGATGGAGTTCTCCACTCACATTCTCCAGTCACATTCAGGGACTAGGGCACAGCCTAGCGGAGGCAGAAAATAGAGTCCAAGTGGAGTGGGGTTTGGCCAGGTATTAGGACTGAGGGGCAGAGGAACAGGAGTTGGGGGAATGGGGTTCAGTGCACTAGTGGAGGTGACAGCCCAATCACAGTAGGTTCAAGGAATGGGAGGAGGGAAAGCAGGGACACGTTATTTCCCTAACTCATTCTCACCACTGCTTCCTAGGTACACCTTCAAAAACAAAAATCAGATGAGATCCCACCCTAATGGAAGTCCATGATGGCTTCTTTGTGCCCACATGATAAACTGTAAACTCCTTGGCAAGACTCTAGGATTCTTTATCACTGGACTCGGCCTTCTTCCCTCCCCCAGTGCTAACTCTGATTTGAACACAATGAATGTCTTGCTCATCCCTTATAGCACAGCCCTTTGCACATGTTCTTTCCTCTCCCAGAAATGCTCTACTTCCTCCTCACCAGACTAAACCTAGTCATCTCTGCCAGGAAGCCTCCCCGGATTCTCCCACAAGGCTAAGTGCTCCCTGTTGTAGGCTGTAACACCTTGAACTGACCCCTAGAATGCCCCTCACATTCTCTGCCGAGGTCTATTATCTGTGGCCCCTACAAGACCAGGGCTCCTTGGGAAGTTGTATGCCTATCCCCTGCCATCTAAGTCAATTACATTTCTTTGAAGAAGGACCAACCTGAAAGAGGAACCAAGAAAAGTTGGTGGGGAACTAAAAGAGAAGTAGAACTTGGATTGGCCAGAGAGGATCCTGGGAGAGAAGGATGGTGAGTCAACAGAGGGGAGTCAGACACAGCAGCTGAGTGAGTGTATTCTGCTCCCCAGTGCTAAACTCTTTTTTTTTAATCGTACTTTAAGCTCTGGGATACACATGCAGAACATGCAGGTTTGTTACATAGGTATACACGTGCCATAGTGGTTTGCTGTACCCATCAACCCATCATCTACATTAGGTATTTCTCCTAATGCTATCCCTCCCCTACCCCCACAACCCCCAACAGGCCCTGGTGTGTGATGTTCCCCTCTGTGTCTATGTGTTTTCATTGTTCAACTCCACTTATGAGTGAGAACATGCAGTGTTTGGTTTTCCGTTCCTGTGTTAGTTTGCTGAGAATGATGGTTTCCAGCTTCATCCATGTCCCTGCAAAAGACATGAACTCATCCTTTTTTATGGCTGCATAGTATTCCATGGTGTATATGTGCCACATTTTCTTTATCCAGTCTATCATTGATGGGCATTTGGGTTGGTTCCAAGTCTTTACTATTGTGAACAGTGCTGCAATAAACATATGTGTGCCTGTGTCTTTATAGTAGAATGACGTATAATCCTTTGGGTATACATCATCCTACATACCTCCTTTGGGTATACATACCTCCTTTGGGAGGGGAGGGTGGTCTCTGTACATCCCACTGCATTTTTCTATAAACTAAAACAGCTCTAAATATACCCAGTAATGGGATTGCTGGGTCAAATGGTATTTCTGGTTCTAGATCCTTGAGGAATTGCCATGAGGAATCTTCTACAATGGTTGAACTCTTGCATTGCCTCACAGCGATTTGTTTTTAGGTTTTACATTTTTTTTAACTCTAGAATCACAGTTTCACGGTTAATCACTGCTTCCTGGAAGCCAGGCAGGATCGACTTCCTGCTGTTAGAAATGCTCCCCTAGCCACTCCCCAGCTCCCACACGTACACACCCCAGGTAGGATCATGACTCGGGTGCCTGTGCAGGGCACAGCACCTACAGTCCAGTCTTCCATGTGAAGCCTCTGCTTTAACAAGAGGCATGTCTCCTCCACAATCCTTCACTCACTGTGAGCACAAGTCAGGAGGAAGACTGATAAAATAAATCAAAGGAAAAGTTCTAGACAATGTTTCTAGCATGGAGGCAGCGGCAGCATCACAAACATCACTGAAAACAGACTCAGCCCCTGGCCACTACTGGCAAGTCACACTCATCAAAAGAGAAATGCACTCATCCGCAGCACTTCCTGCTGCTAACAAGACACAGGAGTGAAAACTACTGTGTGTCTGATTTTGTCCTCTTTTTTCCAAAATAATTGGATAGAAGAAATACTCAGCACAAACATGAAAGATAGAAATGCCAAGGAAAAAAGAATGAAATATGAGGACACTATGGTACGACTTAGTTTTTCTGTCCATTTTACTATCAGACATAATGACTTGTGAGAAATGTTGCTTTTACCCAGGTGCTACCACAGGCTGGTAAGACTGGCCAGCTTGCATCCTGGGGTCTCACCTCCTCTCCACCCTCCAATCAAACCCACAGCAGAAGGAAATCCCAGAACAAGACCTGTGCTGATCAGAATTGAAATCACCAGTGCTATAGAGTGATGATTTTTAATTGCTATTGCTAAATAAATCATGGTACATCCATACAATAGGATATTATTCTGCAATTTTAAAAAAGTTATCATGAAAAGAATGGAAGAACCCTATATGCATGTTGCTAAGTGAAAGAAACCAATCTGAGAGACTACAGGCTGTGTGATTCCTATGTTACGACATTCTGAAAATGCAAAACTATAAAGAGATCAGTGGTTGCTAGGAATTGGGGTAGGGGGATGAATACGTGGAGCACAGGGGATGTTTAAGGCACTGAAACTTCTCTATATGATACTGTAATGGTTGATATGCATCATTACACACTTGTCCAAACCCATAGAATATATAATCCAAAGAATGAACCCTCGTGTAAACTATAGGCTATATGCTATATGAACTTTGGCTAACAATAATGTATTAATATTGGCTCATCAATGATGACAAGTATACCACAGTAATGCAAAATGTTAATAGAGAGGAAACCGTGTGCGAGGAGGGGAGAGGAAGGTGGTCTCTGTACATCCCACTGCATTTTTCTATAAACTAAAACAGCTCTAAAAAATAAAGTCTACTAATTTTAAAAAACCAAATTGCTATTATGAGCTACAAGGACTGCCTATACAGTATTGTTAGAACTCAAAGGGGAAGAAAAGCCCTGGTCATCTCATGACTTTCACCTGACAGCTTCCCACCTGCTTCCAGCTGGACAGCAAGAGGAGTCACCTGTGTGAAAACTGAAATGCTAGCCATCTACCTAAAAAGAACCACAGGTAAGGACTGACAGCCATAAGTTAACAGGATAAGTAATGAACGTTGGTCCAACTTGCTTTCAGCATCAGTGATAAGGAAAGCCTGGAAGAGCAGGGAATAGTGAGCCTAGAAGAACCTAGAGGTGAGGCCATTCACCCAGGAGAGATAAGCAGGGTAGGCAATGACAACTTGGAGTCAGTGCTGACCTCCACCCTCACCATCCATCCCCACACACCTGCACCAGTGACCTCAGGTTAGGGCCACACAGGCTGACCACTCAAACCTCTCACCCCTCAGCTGTGAGAAAGGTCCACGAAAATGAAGGGAACAGCAGGAGCCATGCCAGGGAATGATTCGGAGAAAGGGCCCCAGGGACTGAAATGCATAGCTTGGTTCCCTCAGCTTCCAGATTCTCTGAAGAGACAGCATGACCTGCAGGAGAAAGCACAAGCCCAGGAGTCAGGAGACTAGAGTCCAGTTTCACTACCTCAAAATAGCTGCCATCAGGCAAAAGGACAAACTGTCCCTTTCATCTGCAAAACCGGGATAATACCTGCTATCAAGCCACAGAAGGTTAGAGCTGGGATGGGCTCATCACACAGGTGAGGCAAACCAAGTTGAGGGCGATGAAGTTACTTTCACAAGGTTGCAAAGCTGGGTGACAAAGTCCCTCTTGGGTAACAAATTGCCGTCCTCCCAGTTCAGTGCAGCTTCTTCACTGCCGCACAGAATTAGGATAAAGGTGATCTGTGTGAGTGTTTTGGAAAGTTAAAATCACAAGATAAAGGAAAACTTGTCATGCGGTCATCTTTTCATTGGCACATTTTGCTCCTGTTCTGCTAGAAGGTAAGTATCTCCCATGAGTGTGAGCTCTTGGCAAGTGTCAGCTGCATCACTGGCACTAGCTGGTTGTGCTGCTGTCTGAGGTTACAGAACCAGGGATAGAAAAAAGCTCTTGGCCACCTTCAGGCTCCAGGGCACCAGCATTGTCACCTGGGAGATAACAGCCCCCTTTTCCCCTTTGCATTTCCACACTTCAATAGCAGTAAGCAATAAGTTTCCTCGGGAGAGTGAATCTGTTTTGTCAGTAATAATTCAATCTTTAACACACGAAGCACACCAGCCCAACAATCCACTCAGCACTTGAAAGAGACTTATTTGGCTTCTGCTTTGACATACCCATTCTAAGCTTTAGTTCGCTCTGTTTCCAGACCTTTTGTCCTCCAAACATTTTAACTAATGTGCAAACATATTCTCAAACGGCCTCCGAAACAGATTATTACCAACAGACCGGAGAATGACGCAAATGTAGCCCATCTACATAAGTGAAACAAGTTTAGCCAAAGGGATCACTTGTGCGGCTTAAATATGGAGATGGGCTATATCCACAGGGCTGAATTCATAATTGCAGGCTTTAACAATTTACCCCAGTTCTTTTTTGACCCAGGCTTTGGGTGGCTCCAATCTTTTCACTTCAAGAACTCCCCACCCCCACTGCACACATACACACAGATGGCAAAGCCAACACAGCTCACATCCTTCTTTGGTGGTCTCCACTGGCACACAAGTCCACTGGCATAATTTTGAGAACACCAAAGATGATTCAGCTAGCTCCACATGTATTTTTTATGAGAAATGAGTCAATAATTTGTTTCTCTGCACACTCCCCCAGAGAAAGAACCTAGAGCACAGGGAGCTGTAATCTTAGATTCGTAACTCCACAACAGATCACACGTGAGAAGACAGCATATGGTGAATAGGAAGCCACTAAGCCATTAATCAGAATTCTCCAACCCAGGGGGTTTTCCCTCAGCCTGATCTGGGTTCAAAAGATGGGGTGCCCTTCATGGGCTCTCCAACATCCTGTAACAAACATCAACCATTCATTCCCACTAATTTAATGGTGTCGTTTCACTAAAGGACTATGCCTGGGAAACTGCTGGGTCTGTCCCTTGGCAAGCATCTTTAACTGCCCATGTCATCCCCAACACAGATGCCTTGGGGCAAATGTAGCTGCCCACCTCCATCTACCTCCACCAGACCCCGTGTCCAACTTCTCCACCACATTCAGCCAAGCCAAGGAGTGAGCCACACACATCAGAAACTTCCTGGTCAGTTTTGACTCAACTGTCCTTCATTAAGTGTTTTGCTCCTATTTTATAAAAATCTGTTGCTATTAGGAATAGAGAAGAGTCAGAAGGGAACCCATTATTACTGTGATTATATGATATGTTATTCCATCTTGAGTGAGTCATTTACCCTGTCTTTTTTCTTACTTGTGTATTAAGAAGGTTGAACTGTAAGACCTCCATGGTCCTGTCAGGCTGTGACCTCAAGTGGGTCTACGTATTACCTGCTAAGTGTTCCCACCCCCCACCTTGTTTTCCTCCCACCCCAATTACAAGAAACAGGTCACGGTGCTAGGACTCTTGTTCTTACAGTAAGCTTCTGGAGGTGAGACCAATGCAGATGAGATTTAGCATTCACCAGACTTTAGCTCTTGGAGCTGGCAGGAAACTCAAATAATCCACCACCCAAATGCTATGCCTTCAGGCAGGTATAGTAGTATTATCCCCAAGATGTAGATAGGAAAACCATGATCCAGAAAGGCTAAATGATATGCACAAGGATCCCAGCTGTTTTAACAGGTGATACCAAGAGAACTAAAAGCCAAATCTTCCCATTCCTCACACTGATCTCCCTCCAACCACCAGAGTTGTTATGAAAGGGCATTATTTGAGGTGTTAGCCAAAGCTTTAAAAGAAATTACCAAATATAAAATTATGTCTTACAGAAGGAAACAATAGCTGTAGCCCTTAATATTTGTACTATTATTTATGACCAACAGGTGATAGTAAGAGCTTTGATTCTAAGCCCTTTACCAATGAGAAAGCTACAGATAACTAACATTTTTCCTATTAACCAATCTATTTCATGAATCTATAAATCAGAAACCACCATCAGGAGTATTTATAAATAATGGCAAAGGAGTTCCAACCCAACATATACAGTTGGTTTGGAAGGAGTTCCAACCCAACATATACAGTTTGTTTGGAAGGAGTTCCAACCCAACACATACAGTTGGTTTGGAAGGAGTTCCAACCCAACATATACAGTTGGTTTGGAACTCTTTCCTAGGGGAGAAGAACTCTGCTCTGTTAACCTACCAGGTAACTGACACATTTTACATATGTGTTTATAGTTTTGCCAATTTTTAATAAGAATCTGTGGAAGCTGGAGAACTGTTCTATTTATCTGCAAAATTTCAGTCCATTACTCTAAATAGAAAATGGTTTATTTTAAAAACCAGTGTGTTTCTTAAGCTAAATTTCACTTTCCATATGTGTTTAAGAAGCTCTTTTAGATTCAGATAATTTATTTGAATTACCTAAGCCAAAATGATATTTTCCTAAGAAAAAATTTTCTAAAAATGTGCTCACAGAGAAAAGTATGATTCCCAACATGTACTAAAATTCTCATTTGTGGGCCAGGAGTGGTGGCTCACACCTGTAATCCCAGCTCTTTAGGAGGCCGAGGCGGGCAGATCACTTGAGGTCAGGAGTTCAAGACCAGACTGGCCAACATGGTGAAACCCCGTCTCTACTAAAAATACAAAAATTAGCCGGGCACAGTGGCACGTGCCTATAATCCCAGCTACTTGGGAGGCTGAGGCAGGAGAATTGCCTGAACCTGGGAGGCAGAGGTTGTGGTGAGCTGAGATCACACCACGACATTCCAGCCTGGGTGACAGAGCAAGACTCTGTCTCAAAAAAAAAAAAAAAAAATTTAAAAATTTTTTTAAAAAATTCTCATTTAAGAACCCCAACGTTCATGTTAGGTATGATTCTGCTCTTGTAAATGATCAGTCTTGACTCATTTCATCCCCCTACAAAATTCATACAAGCTACCCCAGAGAATTAGTCTTTGGGATTTTAAAGTATTTTAAAACCCACCACACAGATACAAGCATGGGTTGTTCTGAATTTAGAGCATCTGAACATCCAAATTCTCTCCTTCCAGCTCTACATTGGCAGCATTTTGTAGGAAGAGCTACCCTTCACTGGAAAGAGAAGTGGTAGTAGTTCTGTTTTCCCAGAGAAAAGGCTGCTGTCCCACCAACCGCTGGTACTGATCTGAAGGCAGAAAGGCATCATTATGCCACCAGTAAAACATGGAGTCACTGGCCAGGTCTTGATATCCCGGCAGGGAGCAAGCTGTTCCTTTCAATGTTCTCAAGCCTGAGTCCTATGAGCCGTTTAGTTCTGAAATGTGTCTTGAGCCTCAACTTGGCTTCCTAGATTACCCACACAACCCAGCTAGACTGAGACCTTGGGAGCCTCTGTAATCTGAAGCAATGAGGGCCCAGCTGAACAAGGCTGGAGACTTGCCAAATGAACTGCCTTATCTTAATCCATCTGGAATGTCAACTAGGAGTAAGAAAACGGAAGGACAATTCCCATAGAACACAAACTAGATAAGAATCTGACATTTTTCTTTGCAATGATTTGACATCCTCACTGTTTCAAAGAAAATCACCTTGATCAGTCCCGTGGCCCTTCCTGCTACCACATGTCCAAGGCACTCATTCAGAAAATGACTTAGAGCATTTCCTAATTCCAACACATCTACAGAGAATTTAGCTTCCTTTAATTTCATCCATTGCCTGCAGGACTAACAATTGAAAACAGTTGCTATAGTTTGAATGTTTGTCTCCTCCAAACCTCATGTTGAAATTTGAGTCCCAGTGTTGGAAATAGGGCCTAATGGGAGGTGTTTGGGTCATGGGGGGTGGATCCCTCTTAAATATATTAATGTCCTCTCTGGGGGAAGTGGGGTGGTGAGTGGATTCTCACTCCATTAGTTCCCACGAAAGCAAGTTGTTACAAAAAACCTGGCACCTCCTCTTCCTGTCTCTCCCTTCCTCTCTCACCATCTGATCTCTGGACAAGCTGGCTCCCCCCTTCACCTTCCACCATGAGTGACCTGGTCCTAAATCTTCCAGCCAACAGAATTTTGACTTTTCTTTGTAAGTTACCCTGCCTCAGGTATTTCTCTATAGCAACACAAAATGGACTAAAACAGCAGTATAATCCAAAAACCACAAGCTGGTGCCTGACTACCTCAGTAAATGGTTGCCTCCAAACTCATTTTAGCAAAGAAATAACTCATCTCAAAATTTAACAGAAAAAAGGAAAAGCAAACTTTCAGGAAAATGGTATTCCTGTTACCAGGAGTTAATTGGCTATGAAATAGCCAAAAGTCAGCAGCAGATAAAAGAAAAGTCTGCATAACTAGAATAATCAATAGGTAGATATTCAGCAACTACATACTCAATAGAAGACTTGCCAGTGCAGTGGCCATGCATGCCTGCTGCTGCAGGCCCACCATTCCTGAACCAGTGGCTTACATTCCACGTGGAGTAGGAGTAAGCCTTTGGTCTCTTCCACACCCATTCACTGTCATGCAGGGCCTCCAAACCGCCAAAGGATGGGAACAGCAGGCAAGGGTATCTATCAAGCATGCTCCCTCTGTTCTGGACATCAGTCATGCTATTTCCCACCCATTTAATTATTCTTCTGTTGACCACCCACATTTAACTCAGTTTTAAAGACATGACAACAAGGTCTGAGATTTGAGGGATGTACCTGACTCTCTCTCCCCTCCAGTGGTGGTGGAATCTGATCAGCAAAACCAATCTTCCCTGGATCACCCATAAAGGCACTAACCTCATCCACGTTCTCAAAAGCGTTGATGACATCATATGGCAAACAGGACAGAAGGTCAATCACAAACCACGTCTTCAGGTAGTTCATGCGGATAAGTTTGGGGTCAGAAATCACCTCCCCTGCTGGTCCAACAAAGGTGGTATGAAAATTGAGCACAATGTCCACCAAAAAGATAACATCCACGATGCTATCAACAACCAGCCAGGCCACATTATTCTGCCTGGTTTTGAAGGAGACATTATAAGGGACCAAGATGGCTGTATAGAAGGTCAAGATCAAGATGATCCAATCCCACGTGGTCTTAAAAACACAATAATGTAAGATGATGTGAGGGGGAGTCTTTGGTGCCTCTTGCTTGTACTGGGGAAGGATGTCTGAGCCCAGCTGTAGGACCTGTACAGAAAAACATGACCAAGAGAGAACTAAGTTAGGATTTAATTGCAAGTATCTAACCAGTCAGCATCAGTGATTGACAAATGGTCACAATACTCTGGATAAATCATCAGGTACAATAACAGGTATGAAACGAGTATGGGAGAATGAAAGTGAACATTATAATAGAAATAGTCATAAAGAAACAATTACAAACTACTATTTGGCTGTGAGCCAAGTGTTGTACTAAGCACTTTACACACATATATTCTATTACACCTTTGTGTAATTCTAAATACACCTTTGTTCTATTAACCAATTATTATTGGCTCAATTCTAAATACACCTTTGTTCTATTAGCCAATTATTATTCCATAAGTTAGAAACTGGGGCTCAAAAAGATTAAGCAACTTTTTATTCAATAAATATTAATTGCTCTGATTTCATCCAACAGCTGCAGAATACACATTCTTCTCATCAGCACATGGAACATTCTCCAGGATAGACTATATGTGAGATGACAAAACAAGTGTTAACAAATTTTTAAAAATCAAATTCATATCAAGAATCTTTCCTGACCACAGTGGAAGTACACTAGAAATCAAAACATGTGGAACTTGGGAAACTTTATGAATACTTGGAAATTAAATGTGCTCGTGAATGACCAGTGGGTCAATAGAGAAATTAAGAAGGAAATTTTAAAATGTCTTGAAACAAATGAAAATGAAAACATAACATAACAAAAACCTATGGGATACAGCACAAGAAATACTAAGAGGGAAAATTACAGCAATAAATGCCTACATCAAAGAAGTAAAAAGATTTTAAATAAACAACCTAACAATGCACCTCAACGAACTAGAAAAGCAAGAACAAACCAAATCCAAAATTAGAAGAAGGAAAGAAATAATAAAATAAGAGTCAAAATAAATAAAATTGAGACAAAAAATACAAAAGAGCAATGAAATGACAAGCTGGGTTTTTAAAAACATAATTTAAAAAAAACCCCAAACCTTTAACTAAGAAAAAGAAACTCCCAATAAAATTCAAGATGAAAAAGGAAATATTACAAGAAATACCACACAAATACAAAGGATCATTAGAAGCTATTATGAATAATCATATGCCAACAAACTGGAAAACCTAGAGGAAATGGATAAATTCCTGGACACATACAACCTACCAAG
Organism: Gorilla gorilla gorilla; assembly: GCF_029281585.2. NCBI lineage: Eukaryota > Metazoa > Chordata > Mammalia > Primates > Hominidae > Gorilla > Gorilla gorilla. The sequence goes on along the minus strand of NC_073224.2, from coordinate 45,755,308 downwards.
ATTGAAACAGGAAGAAATAGAAAACTCTAACAGACCAATAACAAGAAATAAGATTAATTGAATCAGTAATAAAAAAAAAATCTCCCAACAAAGAAAAGCCCAGGACCAGATGGCTTCAAAGCTGAATTTTACCAAAGTTTTAAAGAAGAACTAGTACCAGTTATTCTCAAACTATTTTTAAAAATTGAAGGGGAGGGCATTCTTCCAAACTCAATCTATGAGTCCAGCATTACCCTGATACCAAAACTAGACAAAGGCAAAACAAAAAAAGAAAACTACAGGCCAACATTCCTGATGAGCCTACATACAAAATCCTCAACAAAACACTAGCAAACTGAATCCAACAGAACATCAAAAAAAAGGTATACTCTATAATCAACTGGAATTTATCCAGAGATGCAAGAATGACTCAACACTTGCAAATTAACAAACATGATGCATCACATCAGCAGTAGGGAAAAAAAATGATTATCTCAATAGATGCAGAAAAAGCATTTGATAAAATTCGATATCCTTTCTTGACAAAAAAAAACTCAACAAATTAGGTATAGAAGAAAGGTACTCAAATGCCTTACATTTGCAGCAACCTGCATGAGACTGGAGACTATGATTCTAAGTGAAGTAACTCAGAAATGGAAAACCAAACATTGTATGTCCTCACTCATGAGTGGGGGCTAAGCTATGGGGATGCAAAGGCATAAGAATGACACAACAGACTTTGGGGACTCAGGAGGAAAGGGTGGGAAGGGGGTGAGGGATAAAAGACTACAAAATTGGGTTCAGTGTATACTGCTTGGGTGATGAGTGCACCAAAAACTCACAAATCACCACTAAAGAACTTATTCATATAACCAAACACCCACCTGTTCCTCAATAACCTATGGAAATAAAAAATATTAAAAATAAAAAAGACCTTACATGATAAGCCCACAGCTAACATCATACTGAAAAGGAAAAAGTTGACAGCCTTGCCTTTAAGATCTGGAACGAGACAAGAATGCCCATTTTCACCACTGTTATTCAACATAGCACTGAAAGTCCCAGACAGAACAATTAGGCAAGAGAAAGAAATAAAGGGCATCCAAATTGAAAAGGAGGAAGTCAAACTGTCCCTGTTTGCAGATATAATCATATATTTAGAGAAACATAGACTACACACACACACACACACACAGCCTGTTAGAACTGATAAATTCACTAAAGTTGCAGGATACAAAAATCAACATACAAAAGTCAGTAGCATTTCCATACACCAATAGCAAACAATCTGAAAATGAAATCAAAGGAGCAATTCCATTATCAATAGCTACAAAAAAAATTAAATGTCTAGGAATAAATCTAACCAAAGAGAAGAAAAATCTCTACAAATAAAGCTATAAAACACTGAGACAAGAAATTGAAGAGGACACAAAAAATGGAAAAGTATTCATGGATTAGGAGAATTAATATTATTACAATGTCCAATTACCCAAAGCAATCTACAGATTCAATGCAATCCCTATTAAAATACCAATGACAATCTTCACAGAAATAGAAAAAATTAATCCTAAAATTTATATGGAATCACAGAAGACCCAGAATAGCAAAAGCTATCCTGAGCAAAAAGAACAAAACTAGAGGAATCACATTACCTGACTTCAAATTATACTACAGAGTTATAGTAACCAAAACAACAGGGTAGTTGCATAAAAACAGACACATAGACCAATGAAACAGAACAGAGAACCCAGAAATAAATCCATGTATCTACAATGAACTCATTTTCAACAAAGGCACCAAGAATATACATTGAGAATAGAACAGTCTCTTCAACAAATGGTGCTGGGAAAACTGGATATCCATATGCAGAAGAATGAAATTAGACCCCTATCTCTTCTCATATTCAAAAATCAAATTGAATGGATTAAAAATTTAAATCCAAGACTTCAAACTATAGAATCGCTACAATGAAACTTCGGGGAAACTCTCCAGATGTTGGACTGGGCAAAGATTTTTAAGGTAAACCTCAAAAGTACAGGCAACCAAGGCAAAAATAGCCAAATAGGATTATATCAAGCTGAAAAGCTTCTGCACAGCAAAGTAAACAATCAACAGAATGAAGAGACAACCTACAGAATGGGAGAAAATATCTGCAAACTATTCATCTGACAAGGGATTAATATCTAGAATATACAAGGAATTCAACTCAACAGCAAAAATTGAATAATGTGATTTAAAAATGAGGAAGTAATCTGAATAGCTATTTATCAAATGAACACATACAAACAAATGGCTAACAGGGATATGAAAAAATGCTCATCATTACTAATCATCAGGAAAATGCAAATCAAAATGCAATGAAATGTAATCTCATCCCAGTTAAATGGCTATTATCAAAAAGACAAAAAAAAAAATGCTGATGGCCAGGCATGGTGGCTCACACCTGTAATACCAGTACTTTGGGAGGCCAAGGAGGGTGGATCACCTGAGGTCAAGAGTTTGAGACCAGCCTGGCCAACATGGTAAAACCCCATCTCTACTAAAAATACAAAATTAGCCAGGCATGGTGGTGGATACCTGTAATCCCAGCTACTCAGGAGGCTGAGGCAGGAGAAACACTTGAACCCGGGAGGCAGAGGTTGTAGTGAGCCAAGATCATGCCACTGCACTCCAGCCTGGGCGACAGAGCTAGACTCTGTCTCAGAAAAAATAAATAAATAAATAAATAAATAAATAAATAATGCTGGTGAGGATCCAGATGAAGGGGAATTATTACATACTTTTGTTGGGGATGTAAATTAATATAGCAGTTATGCAAAACATATTGAGGTTCCTTGAATAAAAATAGAACTACGATATGATTCAGCAATCCCATTGGTGGGTATATATCCAAAGGAAAAGAAAGAGCTATTGGCACTCCCATGTTTATTGCAGCATTATTCACAGTAGCCAAGATATAGAATCAACCTAAGTGTCCATTGACAGATGAATGGAAAAACAAAATATTAATGGATATATGTACCCAATAGAATATTATTTGGCCATAAAAAAAGAATGAAATCCTGTCATTTGCAGCTCTGTGGATAACCCTGGAGGATATTATGTTAAATGAAATAAGCCAGGCACAGAAGGACAAATACCACATGTTCGGTTCATATATGAGAGCTAAAAAAGCTGACCTCCTAGAAGTAGAGAGTAGAATAGTGGTTACCAGAGGCTGAGAATGGTACAGGAAGAGAATGTGATAGGGAAGGGTTGGTTAATTGATACAAAATTTCAGCTAGAGTAAAAAAACAGGTAAGTATTTAAGGTGATGGATATCCCAACTACCCTGATTTGATTATATAAATTTATCATCCTATCACATGTACACCCAAAACATGTACATCTAATGTGCATCACAATTTGAAATGATTTTGATTTGTCTGCTAGACTGAGCTCCATGAGAGCAGGCATTATGCTGTTTCCTTCAATGCTGCATGTCCAGTGCCTAGAACAGTTCCGGGCACAGAGCAATAAATATATTTAAACGTTTTTAATTGATACATAATTATCAATTTTAAAAAATCGTTTTTTAAAATTAGTATTTGATAGGAGGAATAAGTGTTCTATAGCACAGTAGAGTGAATAATAATTTACTATATATTTCAAAATAACTAGAAGAGAGGATCTTAAATGTTTCTAGCACAAAGAAATGAAAAATGTTTGAGGTGATGGAGACCTCAATTACCCCAATTTCATCATTACATACTGCATACACATATCAAAATATCATGTGTACTCCATAAACATATATAATTATGTATCAATTTTAAAACGTTTAAATATATTTATTGCTCTGTGCCCGGAACTGTTCTAGGCACTGGACATGCAGCATTGAAGGAAACAGCATAATGCCTGCTCTCATGGAGCTCAGTCTAGCAGACAAATCAAAATCATTTCAAATTGTGATAACCAATAAATAACACTGGGGCAGGCAGAACACTGTGATTTGATAAAATATGACTTGAGTAAGAGAGGGAAAGTGTTTGAATTGAAACCTGAGTGACAACAAAGAACCAGCCATTTAAGTTTGTATGGAAAAATTATCCTAGGCAGAGGGCGTAACTGGCATAATAAGCCTAGGGTGAAATAAGCTTGATATTATCAGGAAAAGAAAGAAGTCCAATGTGGCTGAAGCACAATGAGTGGGAGGAGGCGAGGGAGAAGATGCTAGATGAGCTCTGAAAGGAAAGCGGAAACTAGACCACACAGGACCCAGTGGAATATTGGGAGGTGTTAGATTTTATTCTATGTACGGCTGGGTGTAACCAGAGGATTTTAGGTAAAAGAATAATAATCTGATGCATGTTTCTAAAAGATCACCCTGGCTGCTTTGTAGATAATGAGTTGGGACAAAGGATTGAGGGAAGAACAGAATCAGGGTACTTGTTATAAACAGAGGAAAAGATGAGATGATAGAGAAAAGCAGTCCAATTTTGTACATATTAATATTTCTGCAGTATAGCCAGCCGGACTTGCTGATGGCGAGAAAGAAAAGAAAAAAAAAAACAGCAAGGAAGAGTACCAACTACTACATTCCATGAGCCCAGCATGCTGGCTGGTCCAAAGTAGGCACTACAGGACTGTTTTTAAGTGAATGAGTGAACTCTAAGGTTCTACCTAGCAAGAGATGGTGACAGGATCACAAAACAGATCTAACTAGATTCAAAACGCGTGCTGTTCCACATCACGGTTACATTTCCCTGAGTAACTCAGGCTTTTAAGGAAGCAGACTTAGTGCAGGAAGAAGTCCAGAGAAGGTTGGCTCCAGGAGAGAATCACCAATGGGTTTCATCCTCATTAGTCAAAGGCAACAAGCTGTGCCTTCTCATACCAAGCCAAGCTGGAAGGGACTCCCAGCTGCTCCTCTGTGCCACTTGCAGGTTCTTATAAATCTCTAGGTAAAACTCCCTCTTGTGTCATAGGAACTTCTTGTTACCCCTAGAGGTTGAAGACCCTTTAGTAGAGGTAAGATTAGTTGAATACCCCTGTTTCCCCTATGGTTGACACCAGCCCTTAAAAGGGGGCAAAGGAAAGCTAGAAATCCAGAGCGTCAGTGTGCATCTTTGGGTAGAGGAACACTTTCCACCCCTCTTACCAATGCACTCCTACCTACTATGCTTGAGATTTTAATTTCTCTCTCCATGAAAAGGAAATTACATGAGTGTGATTAAGGAAGCTTGGATTCTGAGACCTCAGCAACAAAGAAGTTTGGCCTTTAAGAATTGTTGGGAAAAGCTGAGTGTTGAGAGAAGCTGAGGCAGAGCTTGCATAATGTGAAAGAGTCTTGGAACATGTCCAGGGTCCAGGGTCTAAAACCCCTCATGGCCTTTGGAACACCAAGCTCTGTGTTAAAGGGTGGAAGGCTACCCTGACGCACCATAATCTAAGCCCGGGGCATAAAACCCCTCCTGGCTTCAACAGAATCCATCGCTCAGGGCATAAAATCTCTCCTGACCTCTGGCATGTGTCTAGACTTGCTAGCTCCTTGCTTCTAGCCCTCCCAGCCTCCTAGATCAATTGTGTCTTAGAATTGGCCATATAAATGCTAAACCATCACAGCTGTAAATCATGTGCTTAATGCAATGCCCCCTTTCAACCCTACATTCTTGCCACCTGTATCTTTGTTTGATCACCAATAAATAGTCTGGGCTTCTAGAGTTCAGGGCCTTTGCAGCCTCCATAACTAGCATTGGCCCCCTGGACTCACTTTCTCTCTCAAACTGTCTTTTCTCATTCCTTTGACTCTGCTGGACTTCGTTACTCCCACGACCTGGTATTGGGTCTGATCACCCCAACAAGAATACAGCAAATAAATGAACCTAATCAGATTTCCATTTCTGGAAAGACAGAGAAGACATATTTTTCCCTATTCCTCCCTCTAAGTGCAACTAAAAGCCTTGGTCATTATATCTAAAACAAATATAAGATGACTCTGAAAGGTGGAGAAAAGAAAGTAAACCGGCTAGGAATGACACAGTGGTGAGCTCTCTGGGTTTTCTTTTTGCCTCATGTGTTCCTGACTTGGAGCTGAAGAAGCCAGCAACCTGGAAACTCCAAGGAGTATAGACAAAAAAAAAAAAAAAAAAAAAAAAAAACAACGACAACAACAAAAGCCTATTCTTTCCAGCCAAAAGGAGTGGAAAATGGGCAGCCTCAAAAGACAGAAAGCTGTTAGATAATAACCACTCTACTATAACCACATAGCACAGAAAAATTGTGTGCCCCCACCCCGCCTCAGCTAAGCCAGCAGGGCCTACTAGGAAGCCTAGATTTCCCCTTTCTTGAAGCTGTAATGAAGCACCCAATCTCCCATCTCCTCTCCTACTGAGATATTCCAGCCAGAAAAGGCCCAGTAAGGAGCATGGACTTCCACACAATGCCACCTCCACCAACAGTAATGAGGTGCCCCTTTCCCTCCTCAATGGGATGGTCAGAGGAAGCCTAGTGGAGAGTTGGGATTTCCACCACTGCCCAGCAGTCATGAGGTCACCTCCATCCCCCACAACCCAGAGAGGTATCCATGTAAGCTTAGCGAGGAGCTGGAATTCCTATCTCTACCTGGCAGTAAAAAGGAGAAGCACCCCACTCAGGTGTCAATGGAGGCTGAGTGCGAAATCTGTATGTTTGTGGTGGGCTCCACCCAGTTTGAGCTTCCTGGCTGCTTTGTTTACCTAAGCAAGCCTGGGCAATGGCGGGCGCCCCTCCCCCAGCCTCGCTGCCGCCTTGCAGTTTGATCTCAGACTGCTGTGCTAGCAATCAGCGAGACCCCGTGGGCGTACGACCCTCCGAGCCAGGTGCGGGATATACTCTCATGGTGCGCCGTTTTTTAAGCCAGTCCGAAAAGCGCAATATTTGGGTGGGAGTGACCCGATTTTCCAGGTGCGTCCGTCACCCCTTTCTTTGACTCGGAAAGGGAACTCCTTGACCCCTTGTGCTTCCCAAGTGAGGCAATGCCTCACCCTGCTTTGGCTCGCGCACGGTGTGCGCACCCACTGACCTGCGCCCACTGTCTGGCACTCCCTAGTGAGATGAACCCGGTACCTCAGATGGAAATGCAGAAATCACCCGTCTTCTGCGTCGCTCACACTGGGGGCTGTAGACCGGAGCTGTTCCTATTCGGCCATCTTGGCTCCTCCCCAAGAACCCTCTCTTGGAGTCTGGATCGGGACTCCTTTCCTGCAACAAAACCATGTGCAGCCCACCACAGCTCAAGGAGGCCTGCCTGCCTCTGTAGTCTCCACCTCTGGGGGCAGGGCACAGACAAACAAAAAGACAGCAGTAACCTCTGCAGACTTAAATGTCCCTCTCTGACAGCTTTGAAGAGAGCAGTGGTTCTCCCAGCACGCAGCTGGAGATCTGAGAACGGGCAGACTGCCTCCTCCAGTGGGTCCCTGACCCCTGACCCCCGAGCAGCCTAACTGGGAGGCACCCCTCAGCAGGGGCACACTGACACCTCACACGGCAGGGTATTCCAACAGACCTGCAGCTGAGGGTCCTGTCTGTTAGAAGGAAAACTAACAAACAGAAAGGACATCCACACCAAAAACCCATCTGTACATCACCATCATCAAAGACCAAAAGTAGATAAAACCACAAAGATGGGGGAAAAACAGAACAGAAAAACTGGAAACTCTAAAACGCAGAGCGCCTCTCCTCCTCCAAAGGAACCCAGTTCCTCACCAGTAACGGAACAAAGCTGGATGGAGAATGACTTCGACGAGCTGACAGAAGAAGGCATCAGACGATCAAATTACTCTGAGCTACGGGAGGACATTCAAACCAAAGGCAAAGAAGTTGAAAACTTTGAAAAAAATTTAGAAGAATGTATAACTAGAATAACCAATACAGAGAAGTGCTTAAAGGAGCTGATGGAGCTGAAAACCAAGGCTCAAGAACTACGTGAAGAATGCAGAAGCCTCAGGAGCCAATGCGATCAACTGGAAGAAAGGTTATCAGTGATGGAAGATGAAATGAATGAAATGAAGCGAGAAGGGAAGTTTAGAGAAAAAAGAATAAAAAGAAATGAGCAAAGCCTCCAAGAAATATGGGACTATGTGAAAAGACCAAATCTACGTCTGATTGGTGTACCTGAAAGTGATGGGGAGAATGGAACCAAGTTGGAAAACACTCTGCAGGATATTATCCAGGAGAACTTCCCCAATCTAGCAAGGCAGGCCAACGTTCAGATTCAGGAAATACAGAGAACGCCACAAAGATACTCCTCAAGAAGAGCAACTCCAAGACACATAATTGTCAGATTCACCAAAGTTGAAATGAAGGAAAAAATGTTAAGGGCAGCCAGAGAGAAAGGTCGGGTTACCCTCAAAGGGAAGCCCATCAGACTAACAGTGTATCTCTCGGCAGAAACCCTACAAGCCAGAAGAGAGTGGGGGCCAATATTCAACATTCTTAAAGAAAAGAATTTTCAACCCAGAATTTCATATCCAGACAAACTAAGCTTCATAAGTGAAGGAGAAATAAAATACTTTACAGACAAGCAAATGCTGAGAGATTTTGTCACCAGCAGGCCTGCCCTAAAAGAGCTCCTGAAGGAAGCGCTAAACATGGAAAGGAACAACCGGTACCAGCCGCTGCAAAATCATGCCAAAATGTAAAGACCATCGAGACTAGGAAGAAACTGCATCAACTAATGAGCAAAATCACCAGCTAACATCATAATGACAGGATCAAATTCACACATAACAATATTAACTTTAAATGTAAATGGACTAAATGCTCCAATTAAAAGACACAGACTGGCAAATTGGATAAAGAGTCAAGACCCATCAGTGTGCTGTATTCAGGAAACCCATCTCATGTGCAGAGACACACAGGCTCAAAATAAAAGGATGGAGGAAGATCTACCAAGCAAATGCAAAACATAAAAAGGCAGGGGTTGCAATCCTAGTCTCTGATAAAACAGACTTTAAACCAACAAAGATCAAAAGAGACAAAGAAGGCCATTACATAATGGTAAAGGGATCAATTCAACAAGAAGAGCTAACTATCCGAAATATATATGCACCCAATACAGGAGCACCAAGATTCATAAAGCAAGACCTGAGAGACCTACAAAGAGACTTAGACTCCCACACATTAATAACGGGAGACTTTAACACCCCACTGTCAACATTAGACAGATCAATGAGACAGAAAGTCAACAAGGATACCCAGGAATTGAACTCAGCTCTGCACCAAGCGGACCTAATAGACATCTACAGAACTCTCCACCCCAAATCAACAGAATATTCATTTTTTTCAGCATCACAACACACCTATACCAAAATTGACCACATAGTTGGAAGTAAAGCTCTCCTCAGCAAATGTAAAAGAACAGAAATTATAACAAACTATCTCTCAGACCACAGTGCAATCAAACTAGAACTCAGGATTACGAATCTCACTCAAAACTGCTCAACTACATGGAAACTGAACAACCTGCTCCTGAATGACTACTGGATACATAACGAAATGAAGGCAGAAATAAAGATGTTCTTTGAAACCAATGAGAACAAAGACACAACATACCAGAATCTCTGGGACGCATTCAAAGCAGTGTGTAGAGGGAAATTTATAGCACTAAATGCCCACAAGAGAAAGCAGGAAAGATCCAAAATTGACACCCTAACATCACAATTAAAAGAACTAGAAAAGCAAGAGCAAACACATTCAAAAGCTAGCAGAAGGCAAGAAATAACTAAAATCAGAGCAGACCTGAAGGAAATAGAGACACAAAAAACCCTTCAAAAAATTAATGAATCCAGGAGCTGGTTTTTTGAAAGGATCAACAAAATTGATAGACTGCTAGCAAGACTAATAAAGAAAAAAAGAGAGAAGAATCAAACAGATGCAATAAAAAATGATAAAGGGGATATCACCACCGATCTCACAGAAATACAAACTACCATCAGAGAATACTACAAACACCTCTACACAAATAAACTAGAAAATCTAGAAGAAATGGATAAATTCCTCGACACATACACTCTCCCAAGACTAAACCAGGAAGAAGTTGAATCTCTGAATAGACCAATAACAGGAGCTGAAATTGTGGCAATAATCAATAGTTTACCAACCAAAAAGAGTCCAGGACCAGATGGATTCACAGCCAAATTCTATCAGAGGTACAAGGAGGAACTGGTACCATTCCTTCTGAAACTATTCCAATCAATAGAAAAAGAGGGAATCCTCCCTAACTCATTTTATGAGGCCAGCATCATTCTGATACCAAAGCCTGGCAGAGACACAACCAAAAAAGAGAATTTTAGACCAATATCCTTGATGAACATTGATGCAAAAATCCTCAATAAAATACTGGCAAAACGAATCCAGCAGCACATCAAAAACTCATCCACCATGATCAAGTTGGCTTCCTCCCTGGGATGCAAGGCTGGTTCAATATACGCAAATCAATAAATGTAATCCAGCATATAAACAGAGCCAAAGACAAAAACCACGTGATTATCTCAATAGATGCAGAAAAAGCCTTTGACAAAATTCAGCAACCCTTCATGCTAAAAACTCTCAATAAATTAGGTATTGATGGGACGTATTTCAAAATAATAAGAGCTATCTATGACAAACCCACAGCCAATATCATACTGAATGGGCAAAAACTGGAAGCATTCCCTTTGAAAACTGGCACAAGACAGGGATGCCCTCTCTCACCACTCCTATTCAACATAGTGTTGGAAGTTCTGGCCAGGGCAATTAGGCAGGAGAAGGAAATAAAGGGTATTCAATTAGGAAAAGAGGAAGTCAAATTGTCCCTGTTTGCAGACGACATGATTGTAGACCTAGAAAACCCCACTGTCTCAGCCCAAAACCTCCTTAAGCTGATAAGCAACTTCAGCAAAGTCTCAGGATACAAAATCAATATGCAAAAATCACAAGCATTCTTATACACCAATCACAGACAAACAGAGAGCCAAATCATGAGTGAACTCCCATTCACAATTGCTTCAAAGAGAATAAAATACCTAGGAATCCAACTTACAAGGGATGTAAAGGACCTCTTCAAGGAGAACTACAAACCACTGCTCAAGGAAATAAAAGAGGACACAAACAAATGGAAGAACATTCCATGCTCATGGGTAGGAAGAATCAATATCGTGAAAATGGCCATACTGCCCAAGGTAATTTACAGATTCAATGCCATCCCCATAAAGCTACCAATGACTTTCTTCACAGAATTGGAAAAAACTACTTTAAAGTTCATATGGAACCAAAAAAGAGCCCACATCGCCAAGTCAATCCTAAGCCAAAAGAACAAAGCTGGAGGCATCACACTACCTGACCTCAAACTATACTACAAGGCTACAGTAACCAAAACTGCATGGTACTGGTACCAAAACAGAGATATAGATCAATGGAACAGAACAGAGCCCGCAGAAATAACACCGCATATCTACAACTATCTGATCTTTGACAAACCTGAGAAAAACAAGCAATGGGGAAAGGATTCCCTGTTTAATAAATGGTGCTGGGAAAACTGGCTAGCCATATGTAGAAAGCTGAAACTGGATCCCTTCCTTACACCTTATACAAAAATCAATTCAAGATAGATGAAAGACTTAAATGTTAGACCTAAAACCATAAAAACCCTAGAAGAAAACCTAGGCATCACCATTCAGGACATAGGCATGGGCAAGGACTTCATGACTAAAACACCAAAAGAAATGTCAACAAAAGCCAAAATTGACAAATGGGATCTAATTAAACTAAAGAGCTTCTGCACAGCAAAAGAAACTACCATCAGAGTGAACAGGCAACCTACAAAATGGGAGAAAATTTTTGCAACCTACTCATCTGACAAAGGGATAATATCCAGAATCTACAATGAACTCAAACAAATTTACAAGAAAAAAACAAACAACCCCATCAAAAAGTGGGCGAAGACACTTCTCAAAAGAAGACATTTATGCAGCCAAAAAACACAGGAAAAAATGCTCATCATCACTGGCCATCAGAGAAATGCAAATCAAAACCACAATGAGATACCATCTCACACCAGTTAGAATGGCGATCATTAAAAAGTCAGGAAACAACAGCTGCTGGACAGGATGTGGAGAAATAGGAACACTTTTACACTGTTGGTGGGACTGTAAACTAGTTCAACCATTGTGGAAGTCAGTGTGGCGATTCCTCAGGGATCTAGAACTAGAAATACCATTTGACCCAGCCATCCCATTACCGGGTATATACCCAAAGGACTATAAATCTTGCTGCTATAAAGACACATGCACACGTATGTTTATTGCGGCATTATTCACAATAGCAAAGACTTGGAACCAACCCAAATGTCCATCAATGATAGACTGGATTAAGAAAATGTGGCACATATACACCATGGAATACTATGCAGCCATAAAAAAGGATGAGTTCATGTCCTTTGTAGGGACATGGATGAAATTGGAAATCATCATTCTCAGTAAACTATCGCAAGAACAAAAAACCAAACACCGCATATTCTCACTCATAGGTGGGAATTGAACAATGAGATCACATGGACACAGGAAGGGGAATATCACACTCTGGGGCCTGTGGTGGGGTGGGGGTAGGGGGGAGGGATAGCACTGGGAGATATACCTCATGCTAGATGATGAGTTAGTGGGTGCAGCGCACCAGCATGGCACATGTATACATATGTAACTAACCTGCACAATGTGCACATGTACCCTAAAACTTAAAGTATAATAAAAAAAAAATTAAAAAAAAGAAAAGAAATCTGTATGTTTACCCCAACCTGGCAAAAGTGAGAGGATGCCTACCTCTTCTTCTGCCATATAAATATTAAACCTAAAATTCCAAATTTAAATAAGATCCAGAGACTACCCAAATGCCAAACTTTCAATAAAAAATTCATTCATTATACCAAGAACCAGGAAGACATCAAATGGAATGAAAAACAGGTAATCAATAGATGCCAACACCAAAATTATATATCAGAAATATAAGACAAAGATTTTTGAACAGCCATCATAAAAGTGCTTTAACAGGTAATTAGGGACAAGCTTGAAACAAATAGAAAGTCTCAGCAAAGGAGATATAAGGAACCAAATGGAAGTTTTAGAACCAGAAAATATAATAATGAATAAAAAAAAATCCAATGGATAGGCTCAAAAGCAAAATGAGGCCAGGCTCAGTGGCTCATGTCTCTAATCCTAACATTTTGGAGGCCAGTGTATGAGGATCTCTTGAACTCAGGAGTTCAAGGCCAGCCTGAGCAGCATAGTGAGACCCCATCTCTAGAAAACATTTAAAAGTTGCTGTGCCTAGTGGTACATGCCTGTAGTTTCAGCTACTCAGTAGGCTAAGGTGGGAGGAATGTTTGAGCCCAGGCGGTTGAGGCAGGAGTGAGCCATGATCACTCTAATGTAGGCAACAAAGTGGGCAACCCTGTCTCAGGGAAAGAAAAAAAAAAAAGCAAAATGAAGAAGATGAAGAAAAAAATTAGTGAACTTGAACTTGAAGATAAAACAATAGAAATTGTCCTATAATTGTTGTTCTGTAATAGAAAGTACCTGAACAATAGAGACAGAAAGGCAAATTACATAATGATAAAAGCATCACTCCACCAAGAAGACAGAACAATCCTGATGTATATGTACCAAACAAGAACTGCAAAATATGTAAAGTAAAAATCTGATAAAATCAAAAGGAGAAACAGACCCACAGTACGCCTCTCTCAACAACTGATAGAGCAACTAGGTAGAAAACTAGCAAAGATATAGAAGAACTCAACAATACCATCAAACAATAAGATATAGAAGAACTCAACAATAGCATCAAACAATAGGATTTAATCAATATTTATAGAATACTCTCCCCAACAGGAGCAAAATACAGTTTTTACAAGTGTACACGAAATAGTACTCAGGATAGATCATATGCTAGTCCATAAAATAAACCTTAATAAATACAACAATTAAAATCACCAGAGTGTATTCTCAGCTACAATGGAATCACACTAGAAACCAATAAAGATAATGGGAAAATATCCAAACACTTGAAAACTATAAATATCACACTTCTAAATAATCCATGGGCCAAAGATAAAGTGGCAAGGGAAACTTTTATTGAACTCAATGAAAATGAAAATAGAAATGGGATACTGTTAAAGTACTACAAAAAGGGAAATGTTTATCACTAAATGTTTACCTAAGACAAAAAGTCTTAAATCAATATTCTAAGCTCCCACCTCAAGAATCTATCAAAAAAGAACAAAAATAAAACTAAAGCAAGCAGAAGGAAGGAAATAATAATGAACTGAAATCGATGAAATTAAAAACAGGAAAACAAGAGGAAATCAGTGGTCTTTGAAAAGATCAGTAACATAAAATAACATCAACAAACCTGTAGCAAGACTGAAAATAAAAAGAGAAGACAGAAATTACCAGTATTAGGACTGGAAAAGAGAATATCACTATAAACCCTGGAGACATAAAAAAAAAATAAAAATAAAGGAATGTTACAAACAACTCTACACACATAAATTTGACTAATTAGGGGAAATGGACCTCAAGAACAACAAACTACCACACCAATAGCCACAAAATTATTGAGGGAATCAAATGCATAATTTTAAAACTCTCAGAAAAAAATCCCCAGGCCCAGATGGTTTTAATAAATAACGGTGTCAAAATTTAAAGAATTAACAGCAATTCTACACAATCTCTAAAAGAAAATAGAAGCAGAGGGAACACTTCTCAATTCATTTTGTGAAACTAATGTTACCCTGATTCCCAAAACCAAAGACAGTACAAAAAAGAAAACTACAGACTAATAGCTCTCATAAATATAGATGCAAATATCCTTAACAAATAGTAGCAAACAGAATTCAGCAATATATAAAAATGAGGCCAGGCATGGTGGCTCAGGCCGGTGTTCCCAGTGCTTTGAGAGGCTGAGGTAAGATGATGTTTGAGGCCAGAAGTTCAAGACCAGCCATGGCAACATAGAGAGATCCCATCTCTACAAAAAAAAAAAAAAAAAAAAAGGTCAGGGGTGGTGGTGCATGCCTATAGTCCTAGCTGCTTGGGAGGCTGAGGCAGGAGGATCACTTGAGCCCAGGAGTTTGAGGCTGCAGTGAGCTAGCATCACAGCATCACACTCCAGCCTGGGTAACCAAGCAAAATCCAGTCACTTTAAAAAAAAAAAAAAAAAAAAGGTTGGGGTACATTTCAAGAGTGCAAGGCTGGCTCAATATTGAAAAAAAAAGCCATGTAATGTATGATATTAACAGGCTAATGAAAAAAATCACTCTTATCAATTGATATACAAAAACATTCAATAAAATTCAACACCCAACACCCATTCATAAAACTCTCAGAGAAAAAAAATAGAAATAGAGAACTTCCTAAACTTAATAAAGAGCATCTACCAAAAAACCTACAGCTAACATTACTCTTAATGGTGAAAGAATGAAAATTTTCCCCCTACGACAAGGGACAAGGCAAAATATCAGCTCTCACAATTCTTAATCAACACAGTACTGCCGTTGCAATAATGCAAAAAAAGGAAATAAATGGCATCCAGATCAGAGAGGATGAAATAAAAATATACCTATTTGCAAATGACATAATGCTACACAGAACATCCCAAAGAATTCACATTAAAACTTCTAGAACTAATAAGTGAGTTCAGCAAGGTCATGTGATACAAGATAAACATATAAAAATTATTGTATTTCTACACAATAGAAATGAACACCAAAATTACATAATACCATTTATAATCATTCCAAAAATACTTAGATGTAAATATAACAAAACGTGCAGGATTTGAATGCTGAAAACAACAAAATGCTGATGAAAGAGATTAAAGAAATGGAGAGACATACCATGTTCCTAAATTAGAAGACAAAACATACTAAAGATATCCATTCGCTCCAAATCGTTATACAAGTTTAGAACAATTTCTATCAAAATGCTGGCAAGAGTTTTTGTAGATGTGCACAAGATTACTTTAAAATTTATATGAAAGTCAAAGGAGCAAAAATAGCTAAAACAATCTTGAATAAGAAAAATAAAGTGGTTCAAACTCATCAAATTATATACATTAAACATAACTGGGTTTTTAGTTTTGGTTTTGGGTTAATATATCAATTATACTTCGATAAAGCTGTTTTTAAAAAGAAAGTAGGAGGAATCAGTCTAACCAATCACAAGACTTGATATATAGCACAGTAATGAAGACTATGTGGTATTGGAAAAAGAATAGATATATAGATTCATAGAACAGAATAGAGATTCCAGAAATAGACCCATACAAATATACTCAACTAATTTTTGACAATGGTGCAAAAGCAATTTGTGCAGGAAAGACAGCCTTTTTAACAAATGGCATGGGAACAAGTGGACATCAATAAGCCAGAAAAGGAACCAGGACCTAAGTCTCGCATCTTATTTAAAAATTAACTCAAAATGGATTGTGGACTTAAATATAAAACATAAAACTGAAAAACATTTTTTTTAGAAAAAAAAAGAAAATCTTCAGAATCTAGGGCTAGGCAAACTGTTCTTAGATTTGACACCAAAAGCATAATCCATAAATGGGAAAACTGACAAGTTGGACTTCATCAAAATTTAAAACAAAAGACTGTGTTGAGGATGAAATGAAAATCTATGACTGAAAGGAATATCTGCAAAGCAAACGTCGAATAAAGAAATAGTATCTAGAATATATAATCTATAATATATAACCTCAAAACTCAACTATAAAAAATGTAAAAGCTGAGTAAAAGGTATAAACAGACATTTACCCAAAAGGAGATACAGATAACCAATATGCACATGAAAAAAATGTTCAACTCATTAGCCATTCAGGAAATGCAAATTAAAGCTACACTGCGATATTACTACACACCTATTAAAATGGCTAAAATTTTTTTAAAAAGGGACAACACCTTTCAGAGAATATTATAAACACCTCTACACAAATAAACTAGAAAATCTAGAAGAAATGGATAAATTCCTCGACACATACACCTTCCCAAGACTAAACCAGGAAGAAGTTGAATCTCTGAATAGACCAGTAACAGGCTCTGAAATTGAGGCAATAATTAATAGCTTATCAACCAAAAAAAGTCCAGGACCAGATGGATTCACAGCCAAATTCTACCAGAGGTACAAGGAGGAGCTGGTACCATTCCTTCTGAAACTATTCCAATCAATAGAAAAAGAGGGAATCCTCCCTAACTCATTTTATGAGGCCAGGATCATCCTGATACCGAAGCCAGACAGAGACACAACAAAAAAAGAGAATTTTAGACCAATATCCCTGATTAACATTGATGCAAAAATCCTCAATAAAATACTGGCAAACTGAATCCAGCAGCACATCAAAAAGCTTATCCATGATCATGATCATGAAACCACGATCAAGTGGGCTTCATCCCTGGAATGCAAGGCTGGTTCAACATACGCAAATCAATAAAGATAATCCAGCATATAAACAGAACCAAAGACAAAAAACACATGATTCTCTCAATAGATGCAGAAAAGGCCTTTAACAAAATTCAACAACCCTTCATGCTAAAAACTCTCAATCAATTAGGCATTGATGGGATGTATCTCAAAATCATAAGAGCTATCTATGACAAACGCATAGCCAACATCATACTGAATGGACAAAAACTGAAAGCATTCCCTTTGAAAACTGGCACAAGACAGGGATGCCCTCTCTCACCACTCCTATTCAACATAGTGTTGGAAGTTCTGGCCAGGGCAATCAGGCAGGAGAAGGAAATAAAGGGTATTCAATTAGGAAAAGAGGAAGTCAAATTGTCCCTGTTTGCAGATGACATGATTGTATATCTAGAAAACCTCATCATCTCAGCCCAAAATCTCCGTAAGCTGATAAGCAACTGCAGCAAAGTCTCAGGATACAAAATCAATGTGCAAAAATCACAAGCATTCTTATACACCAATCACAGACAAACAGAGAGCCAAATCATGAGTGAACTCCCATTCAAAGTAGCTTCAAAGAGAATAAAATACCTAGGAATACAACTTACAAGGAATGTGAAGGACCTCTTCAAGGAGAACTACAAACCACTGCTCAGTGAAATAAAAGAGGATACAAACAAATGGAAGAACATTCCATGCTCATGGGAAGGAAGAATCAATATCGTGAAAATGGACACACTGCCCAAGGTAATTTATAGATTCAATGCCATCCCCATCAAGCTACCAATGACTTTCTTCACAGAATTGGAAAAAACTACTTTAAAGATCATATGGAACCAAAAAAGAGCCCGCATCGCCAAGTCAATCCTAAGGCAAAAGAACAAAGCTGGAGGCATCACGCTACCTGACTTCAAACTATACTACAAGGCTACAGTAATCAAAACAGCATGGTACTGGTACCAAAACAGAGATATAGACCAATGCAACAGAACAGAGCCCTCAGAAATAATGCCACATATCTACAACTGTCTGATCTTTGACAAACCTGACAAAAACAAGCAATGGGGAAAGGATTCCCTGTTTAATAAATGATGCTGGGAAAACTGGCTAGCCATATGTAGAAAGCTGAAACTGGATCTCTTCCTTACACCTTATACAAACATTAATTCAAGATGGATTAAAGACTTACATGTTAGACCTAAAACCATAAAAACCCTGGAAGAAAACCTAGGCAATACCATTCAGGACATAGGCATGGGCAAGGACTCCATGTCTAAAACACCAAAAGCAATGGCAACAAAAGCCAAAATTGACAAATGGGATCTAATTAAACTCAAGAGCTTCTGCACAGCAAAAGAAACTACCATCAGAGTGAACAGGCAACCTACAAAATGGGAGAAAATTTTTGCAATCTACTCATCTGACAAAGG
This sequence comes from Gorilla gorilla gorilla, assembly GCF_029281585.2. NCBI lineage: Eukaryota > Metazoa > Chordata > Mammalia > Primates > Hominidae > Gorilla > Gorilla gorilla. The sequence continues at coordinate 45,736,446 of NC_073224.2, read as the reverse complement.
GCTAATATCCAGAATCTACAATGAACTCAAACAAATTTACAAGAAAAAAAACAAACAACCCCATCACAAAGTGGGCGAAGGATATGAACAGACACTTCTCAAAAGAAGACATTTATGCAGCCAAAAGACACATGAAAAAATGCTCATCATCACTGGCCATCAGAGAAATGCAAATCAAAACCACAATGAGATACCATCTCACACCAGTTAGAATGGCGATCATTAAAAAGTCAGGAAACAGCAGGTGCTGGAGAGGATGTGGAGAAATAGGAACACTTTTTTACACTGTTGGTGGGACTGTAAACTGGTTCAACCATCGTGGAAGTCAGTGTGGCAATTCCTCAGGGATCTAGAACTAGAAATACCATTTGACCCAGCCATCCCATTACTGGGTGTATACCCAGTAATAAAGACACTATAAAGACACATATATATCTGCATTCTCACCAGCAGTTGGTGTTGTCACTTTGTTTTTTTGATTATACTTTTAAGTTTTAGGGTACATATGCACAACGTGCATATGTCCTTCTCCTGCCTGATTGCCCTGGCCAGAACTTCCAACACTATGTTGAATAGGAGTGGTGAGAGAGGGCATCCCTGTCTTGTGCCAGTTTTCAAAGGGAATGCTTTCAGTTTTTGTCCATTCAGTATGATATTGGCTATGCGTTTGTCATAGATAGCTCTTATGATTTTGAGATACATCCCATCAATACCTAATTGATTGAGAGTTTTTAGCATGAAGGGTTGTTGAATTTTGTTAAAGGCCTTTTCTGCATCTATTGAGAGAATCATGTGTTTTTTGTCATTGGTTCTGTTTATATGCTGCTATAAAGACACATGCACACATATGTTTATTGTGGCACTATTCACAATAGCAAAGACTTGAAACCAACCCAAATGTCCATCAATGATAGACTGGATTAAGAAAATGTGGCACATATACACCACGGAATACTATGCAGCCATAAAAAATGATGAGTTCATGTCCTTTGTAGGGAAATGGATGAAGCTGGACACCATCATTCTCAACAAACTATGGCAAGGACAAAAAACCAAACACCGCATGTTCTCACTCATAGGTGGGAATTGATCAATGAGAACACATGGACACAGGAAGGGGAATATCACACACCGGGGCCTGTTGTGGGGTGGGGGGAGTGGGGAGGGATAGCATTAGGAGATATACCTAATGTTAAATGAGTTAATGGGTGCAGCACACCAACATGGCACATGTATACATATGTAACAAACCTGCAGGTTGTGCATATGTACCCTAAAACTTAAAAGTATAATCAAAAAAACAAAGTGACAACACCAACTGCTGGTGAGAATGCAGATAAACTAGATCATTCATGTATTCTTAGTAGGAATGTAAAATGGTGCGGGCACTCCAGAAGAGTTTGGCAGTTTATTAACAACTAAATATGCAACTACCATATGACCTAGCAATTACACTCCTGGGCATTTATCCCAGAAGAATGAAAACTTATGTTCACATAAAAACTTGTACATGAATGTTTATAGCAGCTTTACTCATAATCGGCCAAAACCGGAAACAATCCAAATATCCTTCAACAGATAAATGGTTAAACTGTGTTGCTTCTATATACATCATAGAGCTCTACTCAGCAATAAAAACATAAAAACTATTGATACATGCAGCAATCTGGATGAATCTCCAGAGACTGAAAAAAAACCTCAAAGATTACACTTATGACTCCATATATATAATATTCTTGAAATGACAAAATTATAGAAAGAGACTTAGTAATTTACCAGGGCTTAAGGAAGGAGTAAGGGCAGGAAGGAAGGGGGTGGGGGGGTGCCCATAAGAAGGCAACATGAGGTATTCTTATGGTGATGAAAATATTCTGTACCTTGACTATATCAATGCCAATATCCAGGTTGTGATATTGTACTATAGTTTTGCAGGCAATTACCATCAGAAGAAGCTGGGTAAAAGGCCCATGGGGTCACTTACATTGTTTCTTACAACTCTATATGAATCTAGTTATCTCAAAATAAAAAATTTAGTTTTTAAAATCAACTGAATGTAGATGAATTACAAATATTTTTAAGGGATCCTGAGTATTCAGCTAAGGGAAAGGCAAGGTGAAAAGGGAGGCAAGTTATACAGGGGCTTATTGCGTGTTCTCAAGAAAAAGTCTGGGTGATAAGACTATTCAGCAAGAACTCAAAAGAATCCACAGTAAACAGACACCTGCTGTTTGCAAACCAGTCATCTAGAGCTCCATAGTTCTTGGTAACAAATCCTCAGGAGGAAATGCCCTTTCAAAGAAAAATGGCTCTTCTGTGACAGTTTGATATAATCTATAATTATTTCTAGGTGGATTTCCCATTCTGATTCTTTCTAGGATGCTATTAGGCCCTGCCTCAGTGAGGCCATAGTTCAATAGTGTCTTCATACCTCCCCAAAATGCCAGGTTGACCACAGACTCTCCCCTGATGATATTCCTACAACATGTATTCAAAGAGGAATTGATGGCAGCACTAGGCTAGAGAGGGAGGGTTGATGGGGACTTGTATTCAGTGCCTCTCTTCCCATCTCTAGGATGCAGCCTTTTACATTTAAACCATAGGGTACTGGCATTCTAAAATATTTTTATTGCTAGGACATTTTATCAGGATAAATGTGAGACATTCTCTTTCCAAGTCTTTATATAAAAGGCTATGAGTGATTCCAGTAAGATCAAGTTTTTACCATCTGACCTAGGATCTTACATATTTCACCCTGATATAAACTCTTTAGCAATTATCAGGACATTACTGAAAACAGAAGATGGAAATTCCATGGAGTGAGTTCTTTATTACAGAAAACCAATATGCTTGAGAGAAATTCCCTGACCAAAAGAGTATTTCACAGCTAGTTAACTATCTGGCTCCAATAGTCCTTTCAGAATACAGTACAAATGACTATTCATATTCCTCAGAAAGATTTCCCTGAGACTGACCACCTTCCTCCTCAGAAGTGTGTGTAGAAATGGATTCAGACTAGAAAGACAGGTGACAGCATTGCTCTGATTGTTACCAATGCACCAGGCGCTTGGTCTAGGTTCCGCTGCTTGCCGCACATAAAGCCAATCACTGAGATGACAAGTACTGCCAGGAAAGAAGGCTTTAATCGGGTATTGCAGCTGAAGAGATAGGAGAGCAGTCTCAAATCCATCTCCCTGACCAACTAAAATTGGGGGTTTATGTAGCGGGGAAGGAATGTAGCTACATGTGGGTAAACAGGAATTAGGGAGGGGTAGGGAAGAAGAGTTGGCCATCAAAAAGCAGGTGGTTGGTTAGGCAATCATGATGGGTGAGAGGTCTGGCAACTCATTGTCCAGATGCAGTGTTCTGGTGAGTTTCAGCTCCTTGATACTGTCTGGGAGGCCTGATGGTTGGTTTCCTGAGAAAAGGACTCAGATAGGACAAATGTAACTTTCTTAAGTTTTAAGACTGGGACGGTCAATTTCTATGTTTCTTGAAAAGAAACCAAAAACATAAGTTCTACAGGACAATTGGGCAAGTTTCACCATGAGCCTGCGATCTCCACCCTCAGCACAAAAAGCTTTCTCAGGATCATTCGGGATATGACTATCTGGAAAGGGGTTAGTGTCCTCCAAAGGGAAGGAATCTCTGGGCACTGAGTCACAATGCATAGGATACAGACCTTGTCCAGTCATAGAAGCATGCCCTATGTTAGATGCTCAATGAGATTTCAGAAGCTTTGCGGAGAAATTAGGCTTAATAACCTGGTCTTGGTGATCCTGGTGACTACAGTACAGTCAATAATCTCCCTCACCTCTTTTCTGCCCTTGTCAGTATGAGCATGTGCTTCTATTGTCTTCCTTTGATTAGTCTTGTACAATGGAAGCTTCCTAGGAGAGGCTTGTGTCTGTCCTATTCCCCCAGTCAGACTGGGAGTTCCCCAAAGGCAGATGCTACTTCTCCTAGGATAATGTCACTAGTCCACACTCTCCCTAATCCTCTCCTGCTACAACATCCAATGCCAGGCTTTGTCCAGAGGAAGTGCTCATTACAGGCCATTATTTACGGGGTCAAACAATGCTCATCTTGAAGATTGATTCTGGAAGGAAAAAAGGGTTTTTCTCTTGATGAAAAATAGGGAAATCAGACTGACTAACCTATCACATTTCTCTAGCATTTTTACTTCCAAAAGTCCTCTATTGTATTTTTAAATCCTTATAACCACCCTGTGAGGGAGTTCTACAGATGGGAAAATGGAGGCTTTGTATAATGGAAGTGACATGACTCACCCTGAGTCTTGCAAGGGGTGAGTAAGCAGAGAAGCTGGGAGTAGAAGCAAGGCCACCACCTCCAAGCCTCTGAGTCTTTTCACTAATCCATCTGCACAGTGTGAAATATTTTTCATAGCACACTGACATACATCATCACATCTCATGCAATGGGAAGGCTGTTATTTTGCTTATTTTACAAATTGGGAAAATAGACCCAGAAGGTAAACTATTTGTTCACAATCACATTGCAGATGACAAAACAGGACCGTACACTCAAGTCCAGTTTCCTAATTCAGTGCTTTTTTTTTTTTTTTTTTTTTTACTGTACACAGACTCTTGATAACTTACTGTTTTTCTACAGAACCCCTGAATGATAGCAACATGCCTTCCTGTCATCTTATGCAACCAGCTCCTGGTCAAAGGCACCATCTCCCACTGTGGACCTTCTCCAGAACTTCCCAATTAAATCCAAAACCAGGCACATCGGCCAGAGCCTGTCTCTCTTAAGAGTACCTACCCTAATCCCCAAACTACACCTAACTAGAGTAGGAGAGCAAGACCATACCTTGTGATATGGTTTGGCTGTGTCCCCATCCAAATCTCAACTTGAATTGTATCTCCCAGAATTCCTACATGTTGTGGGGAGACCCAAAGGAAGGTAAGTGAATCATGGGGCCAGTCTTTCCCCTGCTATTCTCATTATAGTGAATAAGTCTCACGAGATTTGATTGATTTATCAGGGGTTTCCACTTTTGCTTCTCCCTCTTTTTTTTTTTTTTTTTGAGATGGAGTCTCACACTGTTGCCCAGGCTGGAGTGCAGGGGCGTGATCTCGGCTCACTGCAAGCTCCACCTCCCAGGTTCACGCCATTCTCCTGCCTCAGCCTCCTGAGTAGCTGGGGCTACCGGCACCCGCCACCACGCCTGGCTAAATTTTTTGTATTTTTTAGTAGAGACGGGGTTTCACCGTGTTAGCCAGGATGATCTCGATCTCCTGACCTCATGATCTGCCCGCCTCAGCCTCCCAAAGTGCTGGGATTACAGGCATGAGCCACCACACCCAGCCACTTCTCCCTCATTTTCTCTTGCTGCATTTGCCTGCCACCACGATTCTGAGGCCTCCCCAGCTATGTGGAACTGTAAGTTTAATTAATCCTCTTTTTCATCCCAGTCTCAGGTATGTCTTTATCAGCAGCATGAAAACGGACTAATACAGTAAATCGGTACCAGTAGAGTGGGGTGTTGCTGAAAAGATACCAGAAAATGTGGAAGCAACTTTAGAACTGGGTAACAGGCAGAGGTTGGAACAGTTTGGAGGGCTCAGAAGAAGACAGGAAAATGTGGGAAAGTTTGGAACTTCCTAGAGACTTGATGAATGGCTTTGCCCAAAATGCTGATAGTGATATGGACAATAAGATCCAGACTGAGGTGGTCTCAGGTGGAGATGAGGAACTTGTTGGGGACTGGAGCAAAGGTGACTCTTGTTATGTTTTAGTAAAGGGACTGCTGGTATATTGCCCCTGCCCTAGTGATTTGTGGAACTTTGAACTTGAGAGAGATGATTTAGGGTATCTGGGGGAAGAAATTTCTAAGCAGTAAAGCATTCAAGACGTGACTTGGATACTGTTAAAGGCATTCAGTTTTAAAAGGGGAACAGCATAAAAGTTCAGAAAATTTGCAGCCTATGTGATAGAAAAGAAAACCCCATTTTCTGGGGATAAATTCAAGCTGGCTGCAGAAATTTGCATAAGTAGCAAGGAACCTAATATGAATCCCCAAGACCATGGGGAAAATGTCTCCAGAGAATGTCAGAGGTCTTCATGGCAGCCCCTCCCATCATAGGCCCAGAGGCCCAGGAGGAAAAAGTGGTTTCATGGGCTGGGCCCAGGGTCCCTGTGCTGTGTGCAGCCTAGGAACTTGGTGTCCTGTGTCCCAGCTGCTCCAGCTGTGGCTGAAAGGGGCCAACATACAGCTCAGACTGTGGCTTCAGAGGATGGACACCCCAAGCCTTAGCAGCTTCCACATGGTGTTGAGCCTGCAGGTACACAGAAATCAAGAATTGAAGTTTGGGAACTTCCACCTAGATTTCAGAAGATACATGGAAATGCCTGGATGCCTAGGCAAAGGTTTGCTACAGGGGCAGGGCCCTCATGGAGAACTCCTTCTAGGGCAATGTGGAAGGGAAATGTGGGGTCAGACCCCACAGAGAGTCCCTACTGGGGCACTGCCTAGTGGAGCTGTAAGAAGAGGGCCACCATCCTCTAGACCCCAGAATGGTAGATCCAACAGCTTCCACTGTGCACCCGGAAAAGCCACAGCACTCAACGCCAGCTCATTAAAGCAAATGGGAGGGAGGCTGTACCCTGCAAAGTCACAGGGGCGGAGCTGCCTAAGACCATGGGAACGTACCTCTTGCATCAGCGTGACCTGGATGTGAGACCTGGAATCAAAGGAGATCATTTTGAAGCTTTAAAATTTGACTGCCCCGCTGGATTTCAAACTTGTGTGGGCCCTGTAACCCCTTTGATTTGGCCAATTTCTCCCATTTGGAACAGCTGCATTTACCCAGTACCTGTACCCCCACTGTGTCTAGGAAGTAACTAGCTTGCTTTTGATTTTACAGGCTCATAGGTGGAAGGGACTTGCCTTGTCTCAGATGAGACTTTGGACTGTGGACTTTTGGGTTAATGCTGAAATAAGTTAAGACTTCGGGGCTGGGTGTGGTGGCTCACGCCTGTAATCCCAGCACTTTGGGAGGCTGAGGCAGGTGGATCACGAGGTCAGGAGATCGAGACCATCCTGGCTAACACGGTGAAACCCCGTCTCTACTAAAAAAATACAAAAAATTAGCCGGGCATGGTGGCGGGCGCCTGTAATCCCAGCTACTTGGGAGGCTGAGGCAGGAGAATGGCGCGAACCTGGGAGGCAGAGCTTGCAGTGAGCCAAGATCGTGCCACTGCACTCTAGTCTGGGCAACAGAGCAAGACTCCGTCTCAAAAAAAAAAAAAAAAAAGACTTCGGGGGACTGTTGGGAAGGCATGATTGGTTTCGAAATGTGAGGACGTGAGACTTGGAGTGGCCAGGAGCAGAATGATATGGTTTGGCTGTGTCCCCATCCAAATCTCAACTTAAATTGTATCTCCCAGAATTCCCATGTGTGGGAGGGGGTGCTAATTGAATTGTGGGGGCCAGTCTTTCCTGAGCTATTCTCGTGATAGTGAATAAGTTTCATGAGATCTGATGATGGGTTTATTAGGGGTTTCCACTTTTGCTTCTTCCTCATTTTCTCTTGCTGCCACCATAGTAAGAAGTGCCTCTCACTTCCTGCCATGATTCTGAGGCCTCCCTAGCCATGTGGTACTGTAAGTCTAATTAAATCTCTTTTTCTTCCCAGTCTCGGTTATGTCTTTATCAGCAGCATGAAAACAGACTAACACACCTTGAAAATTTTTCGTGTCCAGTAAATATCATCATGCAAAGTGATTTTTGCAGAGAATGGTCAGAGATCATAATATCTTATCCTAAGCTCTTAAGTCTTATTCCCTGCTACACCTCACTCTTAACTCATATTTTTGCCTTAGGAATCACTGAAAAAACGGAACCAGAGAGAGACTCCTGCATCCTCCAATGGTCACATATCTACAAATCAGCCTCCATCCTCACCTACCTACTTCATCTTGTTTCAACAGAGGAAGTGCCCTCTTCTGTGAAAGGCCAATTCCTCCCAAGTGCTCTGAGCTTCATCTTTCCACCTCCTCAAATGCTTTACCCAAGCCCTCAACCTGTGATTCTCTCCTTTTTCTTCCCATCAACCTCTCTTTGAATACAAAATCAATTCATCAACATCTTTAGACATAAATCAACCCAACTTTCTTGCTACAGCTCTTTTGCTATTTCCCTTTATAGCCAGATTTTTTGAAAGAGAAGTCTAAACACAATGTCTCCACTTTCTCACCTCAAATCACCTTCCAACACATCCCAATCTGACTACTGCCTCCACTTGCTAAGGAAATAGCTGTTGTTAAGGTTAGTGTTACTAAATCCAGTGTACTCTTCCATCCTGATCTACTTCATCCTCTCAGCAGCATGCACAGTTCTTCCTTCTCAAACACTCTCCTTGCTTGGCTTTCCTAATGCCACTCTCTCTTGCTCTGGTACCACAAAGGTGTGCAGCTTAGCTCCCCCTTCAAGCAAACCTCCAGAACTAATCTATCAGGGAGTTCTGTTGCTTCTACCACCAAATAAATATAACTCAGGAGCCATTCACTACCTCTCACTCACTTCTACAACTATATTCAATGTACCATCCTGTCTCACAACAGCATGGCAGCAGCTTCAGCTCTCTCTACTTTCATTCTTGCCCTCCTCAAATTCATATATCATACATCAACTTGTATTCCATCAGGTCACTTCCCTGATCAAAACCTTCCAGCTCTTTATATCAGACTCCATCAGACTTCAAATAAGATCTACATTCTTGCTGTGACCTACAATCCCCTGCCTATCTTTCCTACCTAATCTGAACCCTTCTGACTTCACCAAGCATACTCCACCTGCTGGCTTTTTTTTGTTGTTTTTTTGAGATGGAGTTTCACTCTGTGGCCCAGGCTGGAGTGCAGTGGCAGGATCTTGGCTCACTGCAACCTCTGCCTCCCGGGTTCAAGCGATTCTCGTGCCTGAGCTTCCTGAGTAGCTGAGATTACAGGTGCATGCCAACATGACCAGATAATTTTTGTATTTTTAGTAGGGATGGGGTTTCATCATGTTGGCCGGGCTGGTTTGGAACTCCTGACCTCAAGTGATCCACCCACCTCAGCCTCCCAAAGTGCTGGGATTAAAGGCATGAGTCAGTGCACTTGGCCCACCCACTGGCTTTCTGCAAAGACACCAACTCTTGCTATGTGGGAGCTCAGAATGCTCCTCTCCTACTTTCCATGTGGATGGATTCTTCTCAAATTTTAGGTCTCAAATTAAGCGTCATCTCCTTATAGAAGCCTTCCCTGACACCCTCTCTCAAATAGATTCTTCACCCACTTCCTTCTTCTGTTACTTTCTATTTATCAACAGGATTTTTATTATACTCATCAGGAATTGTAATACATGTATCTATTTTTTTACTTGTTTGTAGATCTCTCTCTTACTAGATCATAAGCCCCATGAAAACAAAGTGCTGGTCTCTCTACTTACCATCACAAAATTGGTCCTTAACACAAGGCCTGGCATATAGTGTTGAACAAAAATCACTTGAATGAAGAATTTGCTCAACAATTTATAAAACAATTAGTACTAGACCTAAGAAATGAGATATACAGCAACACAATAATAGTGGGGGACTTCAATACTCCACTGACAGCACTAGACAGGTCATCAAGACAGAAAGTCAACAAAGAAACAATGTATTTAAACTATACCCTGGAACAAATGGACTTAACAGATATTTACAAAACATTCTACCCAACAACCACAGAATTTACATTCTATTCATCAGCACACGGAACTTTCTCCAAGATAGACCATATGATAGGCCACAAAAACAAGCCTCAATAAATTTAAGAAAATTGAAATTATATCAAGCACTCTCTCAGACCACAGTGGAATAAAACTGGAAATCAACTCCAAAAGGAACCTTCAAAGCCATGCAAATACATGGAAATTAAACAACCTGCTCCTGAATGATCATTGGGTCAAAAATTAAATTAAGATAGAAATTTAAAACTTCAAGAGAACAACAATAGTGACACAATCTATCAAAACCTGTGGGATACAGCAAAGGTGGTGCTAAGATGGAAGTTCATAGCCCAAAATGCCTACATCAAAAAGTATGAAAGAGCATAAGACAAGCTAAGGTCACACCTCAAGGAACTAGAGAAACAAGAACAAGCCAAACCCAAACCCAGCAGAAGAAAGGAAATAACCATGATCAGAGCAGAACTAAACGAAATTGAAACAAACAAAAAGATAAATGAAACAAAAAGCTGTTTCTTTGAAAAGATAAATAAAATGGATAGACCATTAGCAAGATTAACCAAGAAGAGAGAAAATCCAAATAACCTCACTAAGAAACGAAACAGGAGATATTACAACTGACGCTACTGAAATACAAAAGATCATTCAAGGCTACTATGAACACCTTTACACACATAAACTAGAAAACATAGAGGAGATGGATGAATTCCTGGAAAGATACAACCATCCTAGCCCAAATCAGGAAGAATTAGATACCCTAAACAGACGGATAACAAGCAGTGAGATTGAAATGGTAACAAAAAAATTACCAACAAAAAAAAATTCAGGACCAGACAAATTCACAGCTGAATTCTACCAGACATTCAAAGTCGTCTTGACACTATTCCACAAGATAGAGAAAGAGGGAATCCTCCCTAAATCATTCTATGAAGCCAGTATCACCCTAATACCAAAACCAGGAAAGGACATAACCATAAAAGAATACTACAGGCCAATATCCCTGATGAACATATATGCAAAAATCCTTAACAAAATACTGGCTAACTAAATCCAACAACATATCAAGAAGATAATCCACCATTATCAGGTGGGTTTCATACCAGGGATGCAGGGAAGGTTTAACATACACAAGTCAATAAATGCAATACACCACATAAACATAATTAAAAACAAAAAACATATGACCATCTCAACAGACACAGAAAAAGCATTCGACAAAATCCAGCATGCCTTTATGATTAAAACTCTCAGCAAAATCAGCATAGAAGGGACATACCTTAATGTAATAAAAGCCCATCTATGACAAACCCACAGCCAACATAATACTGAACGGGGAAAAGTTGAAAGAATTCCCTCTGAAAACTGGAACAAGACAAGGATGCCCACTCTTACCACTTCTCTTGAACATAGTACTGGAATCCTAGCCAGAGCGATTAGACAAGAGAAAGAAACAAACGGCATCCAAATTGGTAAAGAGGAACTCAAACTGTCACTGTTTGCTGATGATATGATTGTATACCTAGAAAACCCTAAAGACACCTCCAAAGAGCTCCTAGAACTGATAAAAGAATTCAGCAAAGTGTCCAGATACAAAATTAATGTACACAAATCAGTAGCTCTTCTGTACACCAACAGCGACCAAGTGGAGAACCAAATCAAGAACTCAACCCCTTTAACCCCTGGCTTAGGCAAGGATTTCATGACCAAGAACCAAAAAGCAAACGCAATAAAAACAAAGATAAATAGCTGGGACTTAATTAAACTAAAGAGCCTTTGCACAGCAAAAGGAGCAGTCAGCAGAGTAAACAGACAACCCACAGAGTGGGAGAAAATCTTCACAATCTATACATCTGACAAAGGACTAATATCCAAAATCTACAACATCTCAAACAAATTAGCAAGAAAAAAAAATTAATCCCATCAAAAAGTGGGCTATGGACATGAATAGACAATTCTCAAAAGAAGATATTCAAATGGCCAACAAACATATGAAAAAACGCTCAACATCACTAACGATCAGGGAAATGCAAATCAAAACCACAATGTGATACCACCTTACTCCTGCAAGAATGGCCATAATCAAAAAATAGTAGATGTCGGCATGGATGTGGTGAAAAGGAAACACTTCTACACTGCTGGTGGGAATGTAAACTAGCACAACCACCATGGAAAACAGTGTGGAGATTCCTTAAAGAACTAAAAGTAGAACTACCATTTGATCCAGCAATCCCACTGCTGGTTATCTACCCAGAGGAAAAGAAGTCATTATATAAAAAGGATGCTTGCACACACACATATTTATAGCAGCACAGTTCGCAATTGCAAAAATGTGGAACCAACCCAATGCCCAACAATCAATGTGTGGATAAACTGTGGAGGATATATATATATATATATATATATATATATATATATATATATATATATATATGAATAATGGAATAGTGGTCTCAGCAATAAAAAGGGAATGAATTAATGGCATTCACAGCAACCTGGATGAGATCGGAGACTGTTATTCTAAGTAGAGTAACTCAGGAATGGAAAGCCAAACATTGTATGCTCTCACTCATAAGTAGGAGCTAAGCTATGAGGATACAAAGGCACAAGAATGACACAATGAACTTCGGAGACTCCGGGGAAAGGATGAAAAGGGAGTGAGGAATAAAATACTACAAATTGGGTCCAGTGTATACTGCTCAGGTGATGGGTGCACCAAAATCTCACAAATCACCACTAAAGAACTGACTCATGAAACCAAACACCACCTGTTCCCCAATAACCTATGGAAATAAAAAAATTAAAAAGAAAAAAAAGAATTAGCTGAAGAACAAATTAAGCCAAAGAAGAAGCTAAATAAAAAGATCCAAATAATTATATAATTATTTTTAAACCACTTTACTGAGGTATGATTGTAATGGAAAAAGCTGTGCCTATTTAATGTATACAACTTGAGGAATTTGGAGATAAGTATACTCTTGGGAAACCATCACCACATCTATGCCATAAACCTTTCCATTACTCCAGAAAAAGTTTCCTCCTGTCCTCTTTATTATTGTCTGATAAACACACTTAACATAAGTTCTACCCTCTTAGCAAATTTTTAAGTATACAATATTATTAACTATAGTCACTATGCTATACTATATATCTCTAGGACTTATGTATCTTGTATAAGTGAAACTTTGTGCCCTTTGACTAATATCTCCCTGTTTTGCCCTCCCCGCAGTCCCTGGAAATCACTATTCTAGTCTCTGCTTCTCTAAGTTTGACTATTTTGGGTTAATAATACAAGAGCTACCATGCAGCATTTGTCCTTCTGTGTCTGGCTTATTTCACTTGGCATAATGTCCTCCAGGTTCATCCATATTATCACAAATGGCAGGATTTGACTCTTTTGTAAGACTGAATAATATTCCATAGTGTTATACACCCTATTTCTTTATTCACGTAATATAACAAATATACAAAATAATGCATTTTCTTTATTCAGCTATCAATAGATATTTAGGTTTCTTCCATGTCTTGGCTATGGTGAATAATACTGCAATGAGCATGGGAGTGCAGCTATCTCTTCAAGAGCCTGATTTTAATTCCTCTGTATAATTCTTGACAAAAATATAATATCAAGAACATTCTTAAAATACTATTATAATCATGATATAGACAAGAACAGATATGTTATGTCCTAGGTTCATATTCTAATTATGTGTACCTTCCTTGAAGAAATAAAAATAAAAACAAGAGTCCATGTAGACCATGTAATAGCATGAAAGTTTCCAGCAGATGCCCTTCCCCAGGAGCGAGGGTGTTATGGCATTGGTTATCATTTACTGAGTACTTACTACATGCCATACCCTGACCTCATAAGCCCTTTATGTTTAGTTCATTTCATTTTCACAACTCTATGAGGTACCTGCTATTATCATTCCTATTTTATAAGAAGAAACTAAGGCTTAGAAAAGTAACTTGTCCAAGGCCACAAAGGTTTTAAGGGTGCAGCCAAGTGTTAAAACCTTTGCCAAGTTTAACTCCAGGGTCCATGCTTTAAACCCCTCTGCTCTCATGCCAGGTTCCAGGCTGAGTACCTCACATACAAAATACAATTTCATCCTTATAACAACCATGCAAGGTAAATATTGGTCTCTATTTTATAGACAAGGAAAAGTTATTCAAGAGAGGTTAAGTTGCACAAAGCTAATTAAGTGGTGAAGATGAAATTCAAACCCACATCTAATTCAAAAACCCATAGTCTAAATTAATACTAACCAATGGAAATAAAATGCAAGCCACAAATGTGAGTCTTATATGATTTAGCAGCCACAAAAAAAAGTAAAACAAGTAAAATTTAATATTTTAATCCAATAATTTAATGTAATATATCTAAAATATCATTTCAACAGATAATACGTAAAATCACTTGTGAGATGTTTTACATTCTTTATTTCATACTGAGTTTGAAATCTGATATGCATTTCACACCTAGTATACCTCTCAATTCAGACAAGCCACATCTCAATTGCTTAATAGCTACATATTGCCAGTGGTTACCACACTGAACAGCACAGGTCTAAACCATGAAGTTATACTACACCACACGAATATCCTGAACTAACTTAAACAAATATAGGCATTGGTCTCAGACATAGATTTGTAATGGATCAACTATATACATATTAGACAACAAAATAATGAAGTAAAAAATGTGAACGCAGGCATGTGTGTACATGCAAAACCGTGAGACAGGGAGGTGGGGGATGGGCAGGCCATATCAGAAAATGAAGGGATGGTGGGGACACTCTTACAGAGAGGGCTAAAAACACAGTAAGTTCATCAAGGTGTGGCTTTTGAACGCTGAACCTGGCAAAGTCTCAGCCTGGAAACTCCAATCTTGGCTTCAGAGCTGATCAACCTTGAGCAAGTCAAGATCTCCATGCCTCAGTTTCCTCACCTGAAAAATGAAGCTAATACCACATAGACCAGAGAGATACTATGAAGATCAAATCAGAATATAGATACAAGTGAGTGTGCATGTGTGTGTACATTCTTGTGAATGGTTAAGCAGTATTCAAAAACTAATACTTATGTCAGCAAAAGAAATAATTAGCAGGGTAAAAACAGAAAACCCACAGAGTGGGAGAAAATATTCTCAAAATATGTATCTGTCAAATGACTAATATCCAGAATCTACAAGGAACTCAAATCAGCAAGGAAAAAAAAATCCTATCAAAAAGTGGGCTAAGGACATGAATAGACAACACTCAGAAGAGAATACACAAATGGCCAACAAACATATGAAAAAATATACAATGGCCAAAAAACGTGAAAAAAATGAAAACATATGAAAAAATAATCCAATCAAAAAGTGGGCTAAGAAAATGAATAGACAGCTCTCAAAAGAATATGCAAATGGCCAACAGACATATTAAAAAATGCTCAACATCACAAATTATCAGGGAAATGCAAATCAAAACCACAATGCGATACTACCTTACTCCTGCAAGAATGCCCGTAATTTAAAAATTAAAAAATAATAGATGTTGGCATGGGTGTGGTGAAAAGGGAACACTTTTACACTGCTGGTGTGAATGTTAACTAGTACAATCACTATGGAAAACAGTGTGGAGATTCCTTAAAGAACTAAAAGTAGATCTACCATTTGATCCAGCAGTCCCACTCCTGAGTATCTACCCAGAGGAAAGTAAGTCATTATATGAAAAAGACACTTGCACATGCATGTTTACAGCAGCGTAATTCGCAACTGCAAAATATGGAACCAGCCCAAATGCCCATCAGTCAACAAATGGATAAAGAAAATGTGGTGTATATACATATATATATATACCACGGAATACTACTCAGCCATAAAAAGGAACCAAATAACAGCATTTGCAGCAACCTGGATGGAGTTGGAGACCATTATTCTAAGTGAAGTGACTCAGGAATGGAAAACCAAACATCGTATCTTCTCACTTATAAGTGCGAGCTAAGCTATGAGGATCCAAAGGCATGAGAATGATACATTGGACTTTGGGGACAAGTGGGGAATAATGGGGGAGTGAGGAATAAAAGACTGCACATTGGGCACAGTGTACACTGCTCGTACCAAACCTCAGAAATCACCACTAAAGAACTTGTCCATGTAACCAAACACCACCTGTTCCCCAAAAACTATTGAAATTTAAAAAACTAATAGTTTTGTGCAAATAAAGAAAAATATTACTTCAGGAGATTCCGGATGAGAATCAGGAAGTTTCAAGCCTAAAATTGGGGTAGTCCAAAAAGTACTTAGCTTCCTCAAGGATCAGAGACCAAGAAAAGCAGAACTGAAATAGACTAAGAAGAAAGGGAGACTGATAAAGTTCATTTATTTGAAGAAAAAAAAAATCAAGTAGCCTCACAAACTCCATCAGTTCTATAAAACCTGGAGCCTAATAAAAACAGCCATTAACTGAATATCTGATGGAAAGCTGGACATGAAAATGGACCTACAAGGAACCCACAGTTTAGAACAGAAGAGAGATGTGTAAACAAATTATTAAAATATAATGCAACAAGTGGTAGGAAATGCATATGTAAAAGTACTTTAACAGCAAGGGAAAAGAGAAAACAAATTGACTTAGGTGGTCAGAAAAGGCTTAGATTTTAAAGCGATTGTCAAGATCTCCATTAAAGGATGAGCCACAAGGCAGACAACACTCATATATGTCTGGCATTTTAGGCAAACCAACTGTGTGTGCAAAAGCTCAGATGTGTAAAGGAAGGTAGTACAAGAGCTTACTTGACAGGAATGTGGTGTGGCTGAAACATAGGGGGTTTTTTGGTTTGTTGTTGTTGTCATTGTGTTTTGGGGGACTAGAGAGGGCAATACTGGGTGATAAAGCTGAATTAAGGGAGAGCAGGACTTGATGTGCCCTTGATGCACAGGTAAGAACTTTTAAGTAAGATAGTTTCATAGTCAAAGTGCTCTTGATGAAGGTAACTGGGCAGCAGTGTGGAGGAGGGCCTGGAAGGGGCCAGTATGGAGGCAGGGAGGCCTGCTACAAGACCACTGCAGGATTCCAGAAAGAAAAGACACAGGCTTGAACTGGGGAGTAACATCAGACAAAGCTGTGAACAAACTCCAAGTTTTCCTGAGAGCTTGAAGATCTGGCCAATCCACTATGGCCAGAATGGGCCCTAACAAGGGTCGCCAGTACCAGCAGCCTCAAGATCCCCATCTCTCAGGAGCATCACCTGTCATCTCCCTGGATGTTGGCAGCAGAAGAAACCAGAGTCAAACACAGAGAACTTTCTCTTTGACACTGGTCCCAGGGTGCTCACCACTTGCCACCAAATTGGCTTCACTGGTCATTTAAGGACACAAGTAGAGCACCCTCCATAAATACCACCATCACCATCATCTACAACTCCCTGAACATCTCCCTCTGAGGGTGATAAGAAACCTTGGTCCTCTAAACCATTACTCTAGGTACACCCATGCCAGCACCTATATGTGTGTTTCTTTCCATTCCATAGAGTTCCAAAAAGCTTCCCTGTTTAGAAATGACATGGGTTTTTATGACTACAAAGTGAGGACAAACTCAGCCCACACATTCTAAAAAAAAAAAAAAAAAAAAAAAAAAAAGGACAGCTTGATGCTAACAAGGCTGGGGTGGCGCTCTAGTCACAAAATAAAGCCTGATTTGGGATTTCAGACATCCCTAGCTAAACAACAGCTTAATTCCCGTCATAAACACCCTTCTCCATAAACCAGGCAGGTGCTATTTTTAGGACTTTTTCCATGATGCACTTGTTCTTTAATGGAAGAGGTAAGGGCAGTGGGAAGCAATTAAAAGTATTAACCGTATGCTTTACACTACAGTCCAGGACCAACCCACATGACACCGTCACAAATACAATCCCACGCTGAAATGCAACTGGGTAACAATCTCGGTTTCTTCCTATTTTGTTGAGAAATACTTCAGTTGTATTCTTTTAATCTTGAAATCTTCAGTTGTATTTTTTTATTTCAATATGATGAAGAATTAGTGGTGAGGCTGAGTCACAGAAATGTTGCTATCATAATCAAGTCAGTCATGAATAGTTTTCCACTATCCATGATCAAGGTAGAAAGGTGACATGAGCAGAGGAAGGAGTTAATGTGAAAAGGAAATGACATTTACTGAGGTCCCTACCAAGGGTCTGCACTGAACCAAGTGCTTGCTTCTTTTTCTCATTCATTCATTCAATGAACATTTATCAAGTACCTACTATGTGTCAGAATTGTGTTCGATGGGAGAGAGAACAGTAAACAACCGAGATATTAATTTTTTTGTTTTGTTGTTGTTGTTGTTGTTTTGAGAGAAGAGTCTTGCTCCATCACCCCAGCTGGAGTGCAGTGGCACAATCTCGGCTCACTGCAACCCCCGCCTCCCGGGTTCGAGTGATTCTCATGCCTCAGTCTCCCAAGCTGCTAGGACTACAGGTGTGCACCACCACACCTGGCTAATGTTTATATTTTTAGTAGCGATGGGATTTCACCATGTTGGCCACGCTGATCTCAAGCTCTCGATCTCAGGTGATCTGCCCACCTCAGCCTCCCAAAGTTCTGTGATTACAGGCGTGAGCCACCATGCCTGGCTGAGAGACACTAATTCTGCCTGTGTGGGCCTTTCATCTAATGGAGGCGGCAAACCTGAAACCAAAGCTTTCCCAGTGTCATGAACACTCAAAGTAGAAAGTGCACATGGCAAGGACAGCTTCTAAGAGGAAGCCTACCTGGAGTGGGGTAGGAGCAGCTGGAAAGGCCTCAAAGAGGACATGTGAGATCTACACTGAGACTTGAAGAGTAGGAAGTAGCCCAGCCAACAGATGGAGCAAGAGCTTCCAGGCAAATGGAGGGCATGTTCCAAGGCCCAGGGTCAAGAGAGAGTGTTTGACAGACATAAGTGCCCCCTGGCTGATGCTGAGGTCAAAGGGGAGTGCAGCTAGTTGAGGCTAGAGACGTGAGTTTGGTCTTGTAAGTCACCATGTAAAATTTAAATTTATCCAAAGAGGCAACAAAAAGACATTAAAGGATTTTTAAGGAGTAATAAAATCAGAGTTGTCTTTAAAAGCATCACAAATCCTCACAACAATCTTTTAGGATAAGTAGTATTATACTTATTTCATGAGAATGAGGAAAGATTAGGGAGGCTAAGTAACTTTTACAAAGTCACACAGCTGGAATGTAGTGGAGCTTTGGAGGAGGATTCAGGTCAGTCTGACTCCAAATCTCTTTCTCTTTGCACTATGTCATCCTGTCTCTAAAGAAAGAAAAAGAAAAAAAAATGCAGAAAATCCCTAAACCTGATTTCAGCTAATCATTTATTACTTTTTCACCAAAATCAAGTGCAGAATTGATCCCTGGCATCATTGAACAGTTGAGTTATCCCCTGCCTGACTTAAGTAAACAAAGTTTATTAAAACATAATAAATACATGCACAAAACAGCCCTCCTAGGGAAAAAGCAGAGAATACCCTTCCACTAAATCCCAGCCTCAGAAAAGAGAGAGCTGATCAGACGGAATTCCGTGGCCCCCATGTGCACAGGCCAGCCTTTAGGGCTGGAAGGCAACAGGAAGGCCATGCACTGGTTCAGCCACTACCCAAGCTCATTTTCAACATACCATGAAGCGGTCGTCCAAAACACCTCCAGTAACAGCACACTTACAACCTACAGTCACAGCCATATTGCCCACCTTGAGATCATTGTGAGTATTTTAAAAGACTCTTTATGAGAGGCAACATTGCTCAAAACCCAGGTACTTACAGTAGAAGCTCCTGTTGCCAAAGTGACTTTCTTCTCCAAAGCCACAGATCCACATAGTGAGGAGTCATTTCAGCGTTATCACTTTTCCCCTAGTCTGAGGAGCCAAATGAAGCCAACACCCAAAAAAGTTAAAAAGAAGAATAGGAAATCTCAATTTTAGAGATTGACAAACAAGGGAGCTTCTTTCTAGAAAAACGGGTAACATTTTTCCTCATGGAAATCCTAGCAGCTTCCACCAGTGCTACTGGATTTAGGACCAGGAAACTAAGGATTTGGGTATGGCCTCAGCTCTACTACAGCAGCACGCAGGTCACTCGTCACCAGAAAATGTGTATAGCAAGCCTGACTGTGAATGTGTTCAATAAGTAAAGTTCATCACAACTTTAATTCTCTGTGTATCTGTCCAGCTGCCTGTAGAGGTGACTGGCTCATGGCCATCTCTCGCTCCTCATGCACATCCTACAGATGGATGGCTGAAAGCTGTACTCTCAGGCACATAAGGAAAGCATCCTCTAGATTTACCAGACCAAATCTTTGTGTAGTTCATAAAAAAATAGATAATTTTCCTTTAAATTTTTATTTATATGTTAAAATTTAAGATTGAGTAAAACAATTAATAGTATTGCTAATGGTGAGGGAAGAAAGAAAATGGCTCTTGTGATTAGATAGGCAGTGTAAACTGGCCCAACCTTGTTTTTTCAACTTCAGCACTTTCTACCCAGTTTTAAATGTTCACATCCTGCCTCCTTACTTTCACTTCTAGTAATCTATCCTATTCATAAGAGCATGAGTGTTTAAAGAGTTATCAGGCAGTAGAGTAGACTAAGTAAATGCAAGTAAACTGTCCATTTCTACCAAACACATTGAAACATAACAGGAATACAAACCAGTGCAGCCAATGAGAGCTGAAACCAAACAGACCAAGAGTTTTTCAGAAGCAGGGGTTATCGGAACCAGTTATGCACTATAGGAGACATGAGGGGAGGCCACAAGCTCTTGCTGGAGTGACAAGGAGCTGCCCTGATGGAGAAACACGAAACAGAAAATCTCTACTCCATATCTCAAAGATATAAAAAGGAAACTCATCATCTATCTAGAACTTTGGGTAGAAAAAAGGGTTATCTGTAAAAAATCAGAACCCCAAGTCTGTGCCATGCCTGGGTAGAGTCAGAATTTACACTGCTTTCATAGTTAGCAGCTCCAAGGCTAAAACTCTTACAGAAAAGTTGGCCTGAACCAGGCGAAACCATAGTTTGTGACATTGATAAACTCAACTTAACCACCACAATCAGATGCCTTATCAACTGGGGACCCAATGGACTCCCACCAAAAAACTCCAGTTGCAGATAAGCTTACCACAAGAGGAAATTAAACACCAAGAGAGAGGATTTAAGGTGTGCCTAAATTCTGAAGCAATAAAAAAGGAGCAATGTTAGCAGACATGAATAAGACATTATTTTTGAAGAACAGGAAGATTTGAAAAATAACTACACAGAATTTCCAGAAATAAAAAGATAGACATTTGGCTGGGCATGGTGGCTCACACCTGTAATCCCAGCACTTTGGGAGGCCAAGGCAGGCAGATCACCTGAGGTCAGGAGTTCAAGACCAGCCTGGCCAACATGGTGAAACCCCACCTCTACTAAAAATAATACAAAAAAAAAAATTAGCTGGGCGTAGTGGTGCATACCTGTAATCCCAGCTACTCAGGAGTCTGAGGCAAGAGAATCTCTTGAACCTGGGAACCAGAGGTTACAGTGAGCCAAGATGGCGTCCCTGCACTCTAGCCTGAGTGGCAAAATGAGACTCCATCTCAAAAAAGAAAAAAAAAAAATTAAAATTAAACAAAAATCTCAATGAACATATGATTCTAAAATATTCAGTTAAGCTATGATTTCAGAGAGAGGGAATAAATAATGACATATGTAGAAATGAAAAGACTAAAAGAATTTATTATTCTCAGACTCTATGAAAGAGCTACTCAAGGATATACTTCAGCAAGAAGGAAACTAAAAGTTGTGAAATACAAAATCTATGATGACCAAACAAAATGGTAAAATATATATTGATAAATCAAATTAGGTATTAACTATGGAATAGAAAAATAATGGTCAATAAGGAAGTTAAAAATAAGAAAAAACTAAAACGCTAGATAACAGTATGTATGACAGTACTTTAGAGTTAAAATACTCTAAATACTGAGGTCCTTGTTTTGTGCTAGAAGCAGTTAAAGTTATTAGCTTCAAAATGAGTATATGCTGTTAAAAATATACAAATGTAATCTATAAAAGAACAAAAATAGAGTGTATACCTTTGAAACCAATAGAAAAAAATAAAAATAACATTGAGTGGAAATTAAGGAAAGAGGGAGGGAGA
Source organism: Gorilla gorilla gorilla (assembly GCF_029281585.2). Taxonomy (NCBI): domain Eukaryota; kingdom Metazoa; phylum Chordata; class Mammalia; order Primates; family Hominidae; genus Gorilla; species Gorilla gorilla. The sequence goes on along the minus strand of NC_073224.2, from coordinate 45,714,547 downwards.
TAAAAAGGGAAAGAGGGAAGAGAGAGAAAGGAAGGGATGGTGGAAATGGAGGGGGAGAAAGCAGATAAACAAAACACAAAATTAGATACCAGAATAATAGCAGACATATTCCAAATACATCAGTAAGAACAAGAACCATAAAAAGATTAGATTGGAAGGCACATCAAAACAGTAGAATAGAAGCCTCCAGCAATAACCCCCTCCACAAGAACACCAAATTGAACAACTATCCACACAAAAAAAGCACCTACGTAAGAGCCAAAAAAATCAAGTGAGCAATCACAGTACCTGGTTTTAACGTCATATAAAAAGGCACTGAAAAGGGTAGAAAAGACAGCTGTAAATTGCCTATACCACCCCTCCCCTATCCCCAGCAATGGCCACTTGGCATGGAGAGAGAATCCAGGGACTTAGGGGAGGAAGAACACAGTGATTGCGGGACTTTGCATTGGAACACAGTGCTGCCCTGTCAGTGGAAAGTAACATGGGGCAGAGCTCAGCTGGTACCCATGGAGGGAGAATTCAGACCAGCCCTAACCAGAGGCTGATCATTCATCCCAGTAGTCAGAACCTAAGTTCCAACAAGCCATGCCACTGCAAGCCAAAGTCCTCTGTGATGCTAAGTAAGCTTAAAAGGCAGTCTAGACCACAAGGACTATAATTCCTGGGCAAGTCCTGGTGCTGTGCTGGACTCAAAGATAGTGAGTGTGGGGTGAATGTGACCCAGTAAGATACCAGCTGGGATGGCCAAGGAAGTGCTTGAGTCACTCCTCCCTCAACCCCAGACAGCGCAGCTCACAGCTCCAGGAAAGACTCCTTCCCTCAGCTTGAGGAGAGGGAAAAGTAAAAAGGACTTTGTCTTGCAACTAGGATACCAGCTCAGCCACAGTAGGATAGGGCACGACACAAAGTTCTGGGGCCCCCCGATTCTGGGCTCTAGCTCATGGACAACACTTCTAGACACACCATGGGCCAGAAGGGAACCTGATGCCTTGAACAAAAAGACCAAGTCCTGGTAGGCTTCACTATGTGCTGACTACAGAAGGCTTGGGCCCTGAATAATCAGGAATGGTAACCAGGCAGTGTTCACCCCAGGCCTTGGGTAAGAGTCAGAGCCATGCTGGCTTCAGGTGTGACCCAGAACATATCCAGCTGTGGTGGCTATGGGGAGAGTCTCCTTTTGCTTGAGGAAGGGAGAGGGAAGAGGAAAGGAGACTTCATCTTACAGTTTGGGTACCAGCTCAGTCACAGTAGGGTAGAGTGCCAAGAAGGCTCCTGGGATCCCCGATTCATGACTTTGGCCCCTGGACCTGCCCTAAGACAGAGGGGAGCCCACTGCCCTAAAGGAGAAACTCAGGATGGACAGTATTCACCATAAGTTGACTAAAGAGCCCTTGGGACTTGAGTGAACATTGGCAGTAGCCAGGCAGTACTTGCCAAGGGGCCTAGGGTGGTGGTGGCTACAAGCCTTGAGAAAAGGGGAGAGTGGGAAGGACTTTGTCTCATGGCTTTGGTGCCAGGTCAGCTACAATAGAATAGAGAACCAGGTAGATACCTAAGGTTCATGACTCCGGGCCCTGGCTCCTGGACAGTATCTCTGGACCCATCCAAGCATGGGGGAAACTCACTGCCCTGAAGAGAAGGAAACAAGCCTGCCTGGATTTGCCACTTGCTGATTGTAGAGCCCTTGGGCCTTGAGTGAACATAAGCAATAGCCAGGCAGGGGGTCACTGTAGGCCTTGGGTGGGACCCAGTGTTGTGCTGGCTTGGGGTCTAACCTAGTACAGTATCAGTGGTGGTGGCCACAGGGATGCTTGTGTCACCCATCTGAAAGGGGCAGGTAGCTCGGCACAGAAAGAGACACTCCATTGGTTTGGGAGAAAATAAAGGAAGAGAATAAGTATCTCTTCCTAGTAATTCAGAGAATTCTTCTGAAGTTCACTCAAGACCACCAACGTGGTACCTCTATGAGTCTGCAAGAGCCACAGCTTGGGGTGTGCCCTTATGCAGACACAGCTGCGGTAACCAAAAACTTAGTCAAAACACCCAAATCCCTTTGAATACATGGAAAGCCCTCCCAAGAAAGATGGGTTCAAACTGCAATACCAAACTCTTCAATCCCCAGACACTGATGAACATCCACCAGTATCGAGACCATCCAGTAAAATGCGACCTCACCCAAACAAACTAAGTAAGGCACCCAGTGACCAATCCCAGAGAGATAGAGATATGTGACCTTTCAAAGAAAGAATTCAAAATACCTACTGAGGAAACTCAACAAAATTCAAGATAACATAGAGAAAGAATTTAGAATTCTATCAGATAAACTTAATAGATTAAATAATTTAAAAGAATCAAGTAGAATTTCTGGAGCTGAAAAATGCAACTGACATAACTGAAGAATGCATCAGAGTCTCTTAATAGTAGAACTGATCAAGCAAAAGAAAGAAACAGTGAGCTTGAAGACAGGCTATTTGAAAATACACAAAGGAGACAAAAAGAAAAAGGAATTAAAAGCCAGGCACAGTGGCTCATACCTGTGGTCCTAGTACTTTGGGAGGCCAAGGCAGGCAGATCGCTTGAGCCCAGGAGTTCGAGACCAGCCTGGGCAACATGCAAAACCCCATCTCTACAAAAAAAATTTTTTTTTAATTAACTGGGTATTATGGCGTTTGCTTGTAGTCCCAGTTACTTGGGAGGCTGAGGTGGGAGGATCGCTCGAGCCCAGGAGGTTAAGGTTTTGATATGTTATGTTTCCATTTTCATTTGTTTCAAGAAATTTTTCAATTGAAAACTTTAAATAAATAACCTTATGATGCATCTTAAAGAAATAAAAAAGCAAGAGCAAACCAAGCCTAAAATCAGTAGAAGAAATAATAAAGATCAGAATAGAAATAAATGAAATTGAAACAGGAAAAACAATATAAAAGAGAAATGAAATAAAAGCTGGTTTTTTGAAAAGAAAAAAATCAACAAAACTTTAGACTAAAAAAAAAGAAAGAAGACTCAAAATCAGATGTAAAAGGAGACATTACAATGGATATTGCTGAAATAGAAAGGATCATTAGAAGCTACTATGAGCAATTATACGCCAATAAATTGGAAAACCTAGAAGAAATGGGTAAATTCCTAGACATATACAACACCAAGATTGAGCCATAAAGTAATCCAAAACCTGAACAGACCAGTTACAAGTAATGAGATCAAAGCCATAATAAAAAAGTCTCCCATCAAAGAAAAGCCTGGGATTCCATGGCTTCACGCTGAATTTTACCAAACATAAACAAGAACTAATACCAATGCTACTCAAACTATCCCAAAAAATAGAGGAGAAGGAAATACTTCCAAACTCATTCTACAAGGACAGTATTACCCTGATACCAAAATCAGACAAAGATACATCAAAAAAAGACAACTACAGGCCAATATCCCTGATGAACATTGATGCAAAAATCCTCAACAAAATACTAGCAAACTGAATTCAATAACGCATTAAAAAGGTCATTCATCATGACCAAGAGAGATTTATGCCAGGGATGCAAGGGGTTCAACAAATTATGCAAATTAATCAGTGTGCTGCATCATATCAACAGAATGAAGGACAAAAAACATACAATCATTTCAACTGACACCTTAAAAACATTTGAGAAAATTCAATATGCCTCATGATTAAGAATAAACACCTCAAGAAACTAGATAGAGAAGGAACATACATCAACACAATAAAAGCCATATAAAACAGACCCACAGCTAGTATAATACCAAATGGGGAAAAACTGAAAGCCTTTTTTCTAAAATCTGGAATGAGACAAGCATATTCATTTTCACCACTGTTATTCAACATAGTACTGGAAGTCCTAACTAGAGCAATCAGATTCAATCCTCGCCAGAGCAAAAGAAATAAAGGATATCCAAATTGAAAAGGAAGAAGTCATTGTTTGCAGATGACATAATCTTAAATTTGGAAAAAACTAAAGACTCCATTAAAAAAACTATTAGAACTGATAAACAAATTCAGTAAAGTTGCAGGATAGAAAATCAACATACAAAAAACCAGTAGCATTTTATATACCAAGAGCAAACAATCTGAAAAAGAAATCAAGAAAGCGATTCCATTTGCGATAGCTACAAATAAAATACCTGGGAATTAATTTATCCAAACAAGTGAAATTTCTCTACAATGAAAGCTACAAAACATTGAGGCAAGAAATAGAAGAGGACACACAAAAAAATGGAAAAGTATTCCATGCTCATGAGTTAGAAGAATCAATATTATTACAATATCCAACTACCCAAAGCAATCTACAAATTCAATGCAATCCCTCTTAAAATACTAATGGCATGCTTCACAGAAATACAAAAATTAATCCTAAAATTTATATGGAGCAACAGAAGACCCAGAATAGCCAAAGCTATTCTGAGCAAAAAGAACAGAACTGGAAGAATCACATTATCTGACTTCAAATCATACTACAAAGCTGTAATAACCAAAATAGCATGGTACTCATAAAAACAGACACATAGACCAATAGAATAGAATGGAGAGCCCAGAAATAAATCCATACTTCTAGAGTGAACTCATTTTTGACAAAGGTGTGAAAAACATACATTGGGGAAAGAAGTCTCTTCAACAAATGGTGCTGGGAAAACTGGATTATCCATATGCAGAAGGATGAAATTAGACCCCTATCTTGCACCCAACACAAAAATCAAATCAAAATGGATTAAAAACTTAAATCTAATACCTAACTATGAAACCACTAAAAGAAACATTGGGGAAACTCTCCAATACATTGGACTGGGCAAAGATTTATTGAGTAATACCACACAAGTACAGGCAACCAAAGCAAAGATGGACAAATAGCATCATATCAAGTTAAAAATCTTCTGCATGGCAAAGTAAACAATCAACAAAGAAACAATCTACAGAATAGGAGAAAATATTTGCAAACTATCCATCTGACAAGGGATTAATAACCATAGTAATATATGGAACTCAAACAACTCTATAAGTTAAAAGCTAATAATCTCATTTAAAATGGACAAAAGATCTAAATAGACATTTCTCAAAAGACGACATACAAATGGCAAAGAGGTACGTGAAAGACGCTAAACATCACTGATCAGAGAAATGCAAATCAAAATTACAATGAGATATCATGTAACCCCAGTTAAAATGGCTTTGATCCAAAGGACAAGCAATAACAAATGCTGGTGAGGATGTGGAGGAGAGGGAATCCTCATAAACTCTTGTTAGAAATGGAAATTAGTACAACCTCTGTGGAGAACGATTTGGAGATTCCTCAAAAAACTAAAAATCGAGCTACCATACGATCCAGCAATCCCACCTGCTAGGTATATTCCCAAAAGAAATAAATCAGTACATCAAAGAGATATCTGCACTTCCCATATTTATTACAGCTCTATTCACAATAGCCAGCATATGGAATCAACGTAACTGTGCATCGATGGATGAATGGGTAAACCAAATGTGGTACACATACACAATGGAATATTATTCAACCATAAAAAAGAATGAAATCCTGTCCTTTGCAACAACATGGATGGAAATGGAGGCTATTCAGTGAAATAAGTCAAGCGCAGAAAGATAAAGGTCTCACGTTATTAATCATGTGGGGGCCCAAAAAAATAATTAAACTCATGAAGATAGGGTAGAATTACCGTTACCAGAGTCTAGGAATGATAGCGGTGGTGGCAGGCTGGGTGGAATAAAGAGGAGATGGTTAACGGATAAAGAGGATTTGGTAGTAGAGGTGGGGGTATATAATGGCTAAAGAGGAGATGGTAGTGGAGGGAGAGATAAAGAGGAAGGGGGCGATAAAGAAGAGATGGTTCGGCCCGGTGCAGTGGCTCACACCTGTAATCCTAGCACTTTGAGAGGCCAAGGTGAGCAGATCACTTGAAGTCAGGAGTTCGAGACCACCCTGGCCAACATAATGAAAACCCTTATCTACTAAAAATACAAAAATTAGCCTGGTGTAGCAGCACATGCCTGTAGTTCTGGCTACTCAGGAGGCTGAGGCAGGAGAATCCCTTGAACCTGGGAGGCAGAGGTTGCACTGAGCCAAGATCACGCCACTGTGCTCCAGCCTGGGTGACAGACCAAGACTCCATCTCAGGAGAAAAAAAAAAGAGAGATGGTTAATGGGTAAAAAAATTGCAGTTAGATAGGAAGAATAGATCCACTATATATTTCAAAATAACTGAAAAATAGAATTTTTTAACACAAAGAAATGATAAACGCTTGAGGTGATGGATACCCCAATTACACTTATCTGATCATTACACATTGTATACTTGTATCAAAATATCACACGTATCCCATAAATATGTAAATCTTTTATGTACCCATGATAATTAAACATAAAACAGTTTTAAGTGGATATTTGTTAAATTACTCTATACTACTCTGAAGGAAAAGTTTCTGAATTAAAACTAAAAATATGCATACAAGGAAGTTCACTGAAGCATTATCTGTAATTACCAAAGATTGGTAACAATCCAAATATCTATCAACAGGGGATAGCTGAATAGGTTTGGATATAGTAATGCAATGGAATATAATGCAACCATTAAAAAGAATGAAGGAGACAAATGCTCTTAGGAAAATATACCTATTATATTGATGAGTGGGTTAAAAAAAATCAAGTGAATTGGCCAGGCGTGGTGGCTCACACCTGCAATCCCAACACTTTGGGAGGCCAAGGCGGGTGGATCACGAGGTCAGGAGATCGAGACCATCCAGCTAATACGGTGAAACCCCGTCTCTACTAAAAAATACAAAAAAATTGCCCGGCGTGGTGGTGGGCACCTGTAGTCCCAGCTACTTGGGAGGCTGAGGCAGGAGAATGGCGTGAACCCGGGAGGCGGAGCGTGCAGTGAGCCAAGATTGTGCCACTGCACTCCAGCCTGGGCAACAAAGCAAGACTCCATCTCAAAAAAAAACAGAAAAATCAAGCGAATTTTAAAATAATATAATATGACCACTTTTTTTAAAAATGTATAAGTATATACAATTATATCAAGCTAAAAGCCTTCTGCATAGTCAAGGAAACAATCAGCAAAGTGAAGCGACAACCTACAGAATGGAAGATCATATTTGCAAATCATAAATCTGATAAGGAGTTAATATCCAAAATAAATAAGGCACTCAAAACTGAATAGTAAGACAACAAAAAACCTAATTTTTAAAAAGGCAAAGGATCTGAATAAACATTTCTCAAAAGAAGACATACAAATGGACAACAGGTACATGAAAAAATGCTCAAAATCACCAATCATCAGAGAAATGCAAATTTAAATCACGATGAGATACCACCTCACATCTGTTAAAATGACTATTATCAAAAAGATTAAAGATAAGCATTGGAGAAGACGTGGAGAAAATGAAGCCCTTGCACACTGTTGGTGGGAGTGTAAATTACTACAGCCCTTATGAAAAAATAGTACAGAGGTTCCTCAAAATATTTAAAATAGAATGACCATATGATTCACCAATCTCGCTACAGGGTATATCGTCAAAGGAAATGAAATCAATATGTCAAAGAAATATCTATACTCCTATGTCTATTGCAACATTATTCACAATAACCAAGATATGGAATCAACCTAGGTGTCCAACAACAGATGAACAGATAAACAAAATGTGGCACATATACTACAATGGAATATTCAGCCATAAAAAAGAATGAAATCCTGTCATTTGCAACAACATAAATGGAACTGGAGGACATTGTGTTAAGTGAAATAAGTCAAGCCCAGAAAGACAAATATTGCATGATCTCGCCTGTATGTGGAACCTAAAAAAGTTGAATAGAAGTAGAGAGTAGAATGGTGGTTACCAGGGCCTGGGAGAAAGAGGGACGGTTGGGGAAGATGTTGGCCAAAGGATACAAAATTTCATTTAGATAGGAAGAATAAGTGCAAGAGATCTATTGTATAACATGATGACTGTAGTTAATAACAAAGTATTGTATCCTTAAAAATTGCTGAGAGTAGATTTTAAATGTCCTCACCACACACAAAAATATAAGTATGTGAGGTGACACATATGTTAGTTTGATTTAGCCATTCTACAATGTATATATATTTCAAGACAACATGTTATACATAATAAATATATATAATTTTTATCAATTAAAAAAGTTTTTAAGGCCAGGTACAGTGGCTCACACCTGTATTCCCAGAACTTTAGGAGGCTGAGGTAGGAAGACTGCTTGAACCCAGGAGTTTGAGACCAGCCTGGACAACACAGTGAGACCCCCATCTCTACAAAAAAATGGAAAAATTAGGCATGGTGGCTTGTACCTGTAGTCCCCACCTACTTGGGAGGCTGAGGTGAGAGGATCTCTTGAGCCTGGGAGGTCGAGGCTCCAGTGAGTCATGACCACACCACTGAGCTCTAGCCTGGGCAGCAGAGTGAGCTCTTGTCTTAAAAAAAAAATTTTTTTAATGTGGAAAAAGTACACAAATGCTTATAATAAAACACATAAACTTTAAAAAATGGTTACTTGCAAGAAACGATGGGTATTTCATGTTTTACTTTATATACGTCTTTAGTTTTAAAATCTGATTTTTAAAACCTGACTTCTGAAAATTGAGAAATTTTCTAGAAAGTGATATAAAGAGCCAAATGTCAAAATCTAATATTAAACTAATATTTGTTGAAGATTTATTGCAAATTGAGTATCCTTTTTCCAAAATGCTCAGGACCAAAAATTCTGGATGTTTTTGGATTTTGGAATATTTGCATGTAATATCTTGGGAATGGAACCCAAGTCTAAACACAAAATTCATTTTTGTTTCATGTATACTTTATATACATAGCCTAAAGGTAATATCATACAATATTTTTAATAATATTGTGCATGAAACAGAGTTTGTGTACACTGAACCATCAGAAAGCAAAAGTGTCACTAATTCATTCCAGTGTTCAAAAAGTTTTGAATTTTCACATTAGGGATGCTCAACCTGTATATGCCATAGGGTTCATATTAAGAATCTCTGTCACTCTTCACAAATCTATGAGTACATATTATCCTCATTTCAAATTACTATTGCTATTTCAAGAGAAGAAAGAGGAGGAAATAGAAGCTTTTAGGAAATGACTTGCCTGACATCACACAGGTAAAATAAGTTGCCAAATAGACTGTAACCTTTAATGCTGTTTCAGCACACTATCCCTGTAACTGAGGGGAAAACTTCAGAACATACATATGGCATTTACCAGATGTACCATCTAATTCTACTTATAATGAGATGGTATCATGAGCTTTGAGCTGGAATACCCACCCCCCAGGACATGCCTACATGGTCGTGCCTACGCTCCAGCTATCACAATTGCATATCTCAGATTACATCTTGACCTGGCTTCCTCATGGGGAAGGTTTCAGAGATGATGTGATGGGGAAAGATGGTGTCCCTTCCACATCTTCCCCGCAGTAATCCCCATGGAGAGAGAGGCCAGGCTGGCAGCATGGAGTGATCCCAGGCAGACCAAACCCAGCAGTCACTCCCGCATGGAAGCCACACAGCAAATCCTGCTGAGCGAGACTGCTGCTCTCTCCTACAAACTGAGACTTTCCTCCTTATAAGGGCACCAGGAGTTACAGCAGCAAAAATCTCAGAAGTGCATCCCTCAGATCCCCTTTTAAGAAGGATTCTCTGCCCAGCTTCAGGGACTGCAATTAGCTGACAGCCTCCAGCTGCTGGTTCCTAAGGGACAGAAAGCTGAGTTTCCAGTGAGCACCCACCCACGACAAAGCAAGAAGGTGGCTAAGGGCCTGGTCATTTTTGCCCTATATGGGACTTCTCTAGCTGGCAATCTTTGCTGGTGGTCTTCCTGTCAGGCTGGTAGAGCCTCTGTGGATCTGCACTGTGGCCTGATACTATCCCTGCCCAGTGCTGCTTCCTACCTGTTTTCACAGGTGTTAGCTCCGTGTCTGCATCTCAGAGAATCCAACCTGTGTCAAAGGTCCTCCAGCCTAACTTATGCAGTGACATAAGTTATTTTTAAGACCAGAGATTAACTGGGTTTCCTTTGCTGAGAAGGGGGAGATTTCAGCATCCCCTGCCCGGTCTAAAGCCAGAAAGCCTGGTCGCCCTCATATAAGCAGTAGCAGGGGGCTAGGAAGAAGAAACAACGTCCAGAAGGAACTGCCCCAAATGAGAAACAGGCTAGGTTGAGAGTCAGGTAAACCTGGTTCTCATTCCAGAGTCCACCACTTACCACCAGGTGACCTCGAACAAGTCAGTGAACTACCCTATGCCTCTGTTTCCTCCTCTGTAAAACCGCTCCAGGTTTAGAGGATCATAGGAGACAAGAAGCACAGAATGTGGTACACAGTACTTGCTTCCTTCTTTTCTTGAATCAGTCTAGAAAGGAGATACGAGTTCTACAGTAAGAACTAAGGCCAGATTGCCTTAGCTCAGGAAAGAGGAACAGCCTAACAAGGAGATAAACTGGCTTTGAAAACAACATGTGCAATCTATTTAAATGCAAAATTGCTATTCTCAGTCCACCTGTGCTTTGTGTCAATTTTTTCCTAGCAGTGGGAGAGGTTTCACTGAAGTCTCCATACTCTTATTCAGTCTCCATTTGATCAATGAGAAAACAGGACAAAATATCAGCTATGAGCTATGGATGGAGAACACATTTTTCTGTTTAGAACTTCCTACCAACTTCCAATTTCCAATATGTCATGTAAATGCCTTAGAAGCCATCACTCTCTTCTAATAACAAAGTAAAAAGCTGAACAATCTGAAAAATCAACTTTTTTTTTTTTTTGAGACGGAGTCTCGCTCTGTCGCCCAGGCTGGAGTGCAGTGGCACAATCTTGGCTCACTGCAACCTCCGCCTCCCAGGTTCTAGTGATTCTTCTGCCTCAGCCTGCTGAGCAGCTAGGACTACAGGCACATGCCACCATGCCTGGCTAATTTTTGTATTTTTAGTAGAGACGGGGTTTCACCATACTGGCCAGGCTGGTCTTGAACCCCTGACCTTGTGATCCACCTGCCTCGGCATCCCAAAGTGCTGGGATTACAGGTGTGAGCCACTGCGCCTGGCAACAACTCTTCTTAGATACATCAGAGAAGTGAGTGCACAGGGCAAAATGATACCTCCAAAGCTAGAAAGACGGACTGGTGAATACAGAGAATCACAACTGGCCCGAGCAGACAGGCATGAACAGAAACCTCCACAGGAACCAGTGCGGGGTAGGAAAATCTAAACTGTAACTGAAAAATTGCTGTGGGCTGTGTGGACAAGTCTGAGCACTAAAAACTCCAGGGAGGAACCATTCATAGGAAGTCGCTTACACTTTGTGAATTTTACCTCCGGCAACTATCCAGGTTCTCACAGTGAAGACGGAAGAAAAATCCCCTTGTGCTTCTGGCAGCAGGAGGAGAAAGGGAACCATTTTTATATACACCAGAGCATTCTGTTCTTAACAAGGCCTGACCTCAGGAGAAACTATTTAACCAGAGCCTAACTAACTGATTGGAGGAAAGGAAATACCCATCTCCACCCAGCTCTAGCCACCCTGTCCCTGCCAAGGGGTGAGGGGAGGAATGAAAAGAACTTGTGAAATTCATAGCCCGGGGCACAGACTCACTAAAAACTGAGACCTAATCACAGAACTATAGAACATTCCTCCCCTACCCCCCACCCTACCATCACATTACTAAATGCCCTATTTACCTAGCACATGACAGCTGACTTTCAACAAAAAGTCACAAGTTACATTGAAAGGCAAAAACACAGTTTGAAGAGACAGAGTAAGCATCAGAACCAGACCCAGGTATGGCAGGGATGTTGGAATTATCAGACTGGGAATTTAAAACAACTACGATTAATTTTTTAAGGGCTCTAATAGATAAAAGTGGACAATATGCAAGAACAGATAGGCAATGTAAGCAGAGGGATGAGAACTCTAAGAACCAAAACAAAATGCTGGAGATAAGAAACACTGTAACTGAAATAAAGAATGTCTTTGGTGGATTCATTAGTAAACTGAACACAGCTGAGGAAAGAATCTCTGTGCTTGAGGACATGTCAATAGAGACCTCCAAAACTGAAAAGCAAAGAGAACAAAAGACCAGAAAAAAAATTTGTGGCTACAAAATTATTACAGTACTACAGTATATACAATAGTTAATGTTATGCAGTTATGATTTAATATTGCATCTTTACATCTGTAAGTGTTCTGTGCTTATGTGTATAAGTTTTGATGAATTTTAACTTTTTATAATGGATTTGTTTATATTTTATGGTAGTAAGTGATAAAATAGGCTATTTTAGAGAATATGATAAAATGTTCCCTAAAACATTTTAGAAAACAGAATATTCAAGAATTGTGGGACAACTACAAAAGGTATAACATACACATAATGAGAATACCAGAAGGAAAAGTAAGACAGGAACAAAAGAAATATTCAAAGCAATAATCACTGAGAATTTTCCCAAATTAATGTCACCCACCAAACCTCAGATCACAGAAGTGCAGAAAACACCAACTCAGATAAATACCACAAAAACGGCCGGGCGTGGTGGCTCACATCTGTAATCCCAGCACTTTGGGAGGCCGAGGCTGGCAGATCACGAGGTCAGGAGATCGAGACCATCCTGGCTAACACAGTGAAACCCTGTCTCTACTAAAAATACAAAAAATAAGCCGGGCATAGTGGTGAGCGCCTGTGCCTGTAGTCCCAGCTACTCGGGAGGCTGAGGCAGGAGAATGGCATGAGCCCGGGAGGTGGAGCTTGCAGTGAGCCAAGATCGCACCACCGCACTCCAGCCTGGGCGACAGAGCGAGACTCCACCTTTTAAAACACACACACACACACACACACACAAACAAATCCAGTCATATCATATTCAAACTGCAGAATATCTAAGATAACCAAAAAATTCCTTTAAAAACTCAGAGGGGAGGCCAGGTGTGGTGGCTCACATCTGTAATCCCAGCACTTTGGGAGGCCAAGGCAGGCAGATCACTTCAGGTCAGGAGTTGGAGACCAGCCCGGCCAACATGGCGAAACCCCATCTCTACTAAAAATACAAAAAGTAGCCAGGCATGGTGACGGGTGCCTGTAATCCCAGCTACAGGAGGCTGAGACAGGAGAATCGCTTGAACCCAGGAGGTGGAGGTTGCAGTGAGCCAAGATCACGCAATTGTTCTCCAGCCTGGGGGACAGAGCGAGACTCCATCTCAAAAAAAAAAAAAAAAAAAAAAAAATTAGGAAAAAAAAAATCACCTAGCCTAAAAAGAAGGAAAGATAAGAATTACAGTTGGCCCTTGAACAATGCAGGAGTTAGGGACACCGATGCCCCCACACAGTCAAATCTACATATAACTTTTGACTCTAAAAATTTACTAATAGCCTACTACTGACCAGAAGCCTTACCAATAATATAAAGTCAACACATCTTTTGTATGTTATTTTGTATTACATACTGTATTCTTACAACAAAGCTACAGAAAATAAAATGTTACTAACAAAATCATAAGGAAGGAAAATACATTCACAGTAATGTACTGTATTTATCAATACCGTAAATTTATATCATCTGTTTCCAATATGAATAGTCTGTCTGAAATGGCAGGCAACCGCAGCTGCAGACCCCAATCTATGATACATATGAAGCAATCTAACTTTTTCTTGTAACTAGTGCCACCTAATATGGGTCCCCTAGTGTTATCAAGGTTTATGATATTCTACTAAACACGATAAAAAAAAAAAACATGCTAGAGATTCGTGATGAGAACCTTGAGAGATCACTTTTTACTGCTATATAAAATTTACTAGAGAGAAGAACTGTTCAGGATGAGAGGATTAGCGTCGCAACATTTAAGTGGATACTCATAATACTTGAGTTCACAGCAAGAACAACAGGAAGTTTCTACAAAACTATTACAGTAGTAAAGTGTATACTTTAGTTAATGTTATGCAGTTATGATTTAATACTGCATCTTTACATCTGTAAATGTTCTGTTTGTGTGGAAACATTTTTATAAATTTTAACTTTTTATAATAGATTTGTTTATATTTTATGGTAATAATAAAATAGACTAGTATCTACATATATTTTATGCATTCATGACATACCTAATTTTTTCAATATTTCTAGGCTATGCAGTTGGTCTGCATGTTTTTCAAGTCATTGTCAATCTCCAAAAAATTTTCAGTATACTTATTGAAAAACAATCCACATATTAGTGGACTCACATAGTTCAAACCCGTGTTATTTAAGGGTCAACTGTACATCCAACTTCTCAGAAACCATGCAAGCAAGAAGATAAGTGGAGTGAGGTATTTAAAGAGTTGGGAGGAAAAAAAAACCCACCAATCTAGAATTTTGGGCCCTGTGAAATTATCCTTCAAAAGTGAAGGAAAAGGCCAGGCAGAGTGGCTCACGCCTGTAATCCCAGCACTTTGGGAGGCCGAGGTGGGAGGATCACCTGAGGTCAGGAGTTCAAGACCAGCCTGGCCAGCATGGTGAAACCCCATCTCTACTAAAATTACAAAAATTAGCCGTGCGTGGTGGCACACACCTGTAATCTCAGCTACTCAGGAGGCCAAGGCAGGAGAATCACTTGAACCTGGGAGGTGGAGATTGCAGTGAGCCAAGATCATGCTACTGCACTCCAGCCTGGGCGGCAGAGGGAGAATCCATCTCCAAATAACAAAAGGAAAAATAGACTTTCTCGGACAAAAATGGAGTGAATTTGTTGCCAGTAGACCTGCCTTGCAAGAAATGTCAAAAGAAGTCCTTCAGAGGGAATGAGAATGATATAGGTCAGACACTCAGAGGTACATCAAGAAACAAACAGCATCAGAGAAGGAATAAGTGAAGGTAAAATGAAATTTTTATTTTACTTATTTTTAACTAATCTAACAGATGACAGTTCAATGAAAAATAACAACATGTATTCAATTATGCTTGTATATGTGTGTTTGTGTTTATGTATACGTGAAATGAGTTAAAGCAATGATACAAGGAATGAGAGGAATTAGGAATATCTTCCTATTATAAGGTACTCAGTATAGTATTATTTGAAAGAGGTTTGGATTAGTTGTAAATGTATTTTGCAAACTTTAGGGCAACCACTGAAAAAATTTTTTTTTTGCATTTTGATTGCTGCTAAGGAAGGAGAAAAAGTTGAATCACATAAAATGCTCAATTAAAACCAAAAAAGGCAGAAAAAGAATGGAAGACAAAATAAGAAGAAAAAGGGCAATGAATAGAAAAAAGCAACAAATACCAGAGATATTAATGCAACTATATCAATAATCACTTTAAACTTCAGTGGTCTAAATATACAAAAGACACAGACTGTCAGACCGGATGAAAAAACAAGACCCAACTATATGTCATCTACAGAAAGTCACTTTAAATATGAAGACACATATTGATTAAAAAGTAAAGAGATGGAGAAAGATATATAATGCTAAAAGTAATCAAAGGAAAGCAGGAGTAGCTGTATTAATTTCAGACAGAGCAGACTTCAAAGCAAGAAAAGTTATCAGAGACAGAGAGGGGCATTATAATGACAAAAGAGTCAATTCTCAAAAAAGACATAATCTTTAACATCTGCACATCTAACAATAGAGCATCAAAAAATGTCAGGAAAAAATTGATACAACTGCAAGGAAAAATAGATGAATTCATTATTATAGTTGAAGACTTCAATGCCTCTCTATCAGATATGGACAGATTTAGCAGGCAGAAAATCAGTAAGGATATAGTTGAACTCAATAATACCATCAATCAACTGGGTATAATGAACATGTATAGACTACTTTGTCCAACAATAGCAGAAATCACATTCTCTCAAGGTCACATGGAACATTCACTAAGATAGGCCACATTCTGGGCCATGTAACACACCTTAACAAACAAATAGAAATCATACAATGTCTGCTCTCAGGCCACAGTGGAATTAAACTAGAAATCAGTTAGAGAAAACAGCTAGAGAATCCAAAAATACTTGGAGACTAAACAACACACTTCTAAATAATACATAGGCCAAAGAATATATCTCAAGAGAAAATAAAATATATTTTAACTAAATGAAAAAGAGAATACAAATTAAAATTCGTGGCATGCAGCAAAAGCAGTGTTTAGAGGGAAATTTTTAGCATTAAATGCATATACTAGAAAAGAAAAAAAATCAAAAATCAATAAGCTTCTGCTTTAGGAAACTAAAAAATTAAAGCAAATTAAATCCAAAGTAAGCAGAAGAAAAGAACAAAAATTGGAGCAGAAAGCAATGAAATTGAAAACAAAAAGTCAATAGAAAAAAATCAACAAAACCAAAAGCTCATTCTTTGAAAAAAATCAGTAAAAATCAATAAGCCTCTAGCCAGGCTAACTAAAACATACTAGCCCCTGAGATGAGACCCAGATGTTTGCCTTATATTGGCAATCAATGAGCAACCACTTATGCCAGACCAGTAGACTAAAACTCATTGTTTCCTTTCTTTCATTCATTCCACCAATAAAAAAAAAAAAAACACCTCAATACTGAGTAACTACTATGTGCCAAACACCATTCTAAGTGCTTGAGATTTATCACTGAATAAACACAATAAGTAAGTAAACTGTATGTTACATTAGAAGGTATCAAGTGGAAGAAAACATAGATCAGATTAAAAAGAGGACTAGGAGTTGTAATTTTTCCCTAATTTGGTATAAATTTATATATATATAATACTATTAGTTTCATCCCTTTCTTATCCTCTTATATAACATAAATATATTAATAATAGTTAATTTTATATCATAGTTATTTGAATTACAGGATAGGAAGAAGAAAAATGAACATCACCAATGACTTTGCATCCTCTTTTGGGGAAAAGGCTGGCATATTTTCCATTGTACGTAGAGTAATTGTATCACGTTACATGGAAGTATGATTTTCTTATTGACTTATTTGGAGATTAAATATGGATTATAAAAATGTATATGGGTATCAAGTTGACAAGAGGTGAACTGTAATAATTCTATGTATCAACTTGGCTATGCTGTGGCACTCAGGTATTTAAGCCAACACTAAAATAAATGTTGCTGTAAAAGTATTATGTAGATGTGATTAATATCTATAATCAGTCAATTTTCAGGAAAAGATATAATCCTCTGTAATCTGAATGGGCCTCATCCAGTCAGTTGAAAGGTGTTAAAAGCAGAACTGAGTTTTCCTAAGGAAGAAAGAATTTGCTTGTGAACTTCAGCATCAGCTCTTCCCAAGGGTTTCCATCTGTCAACCTGCCCTGTGAATTTCGGACACAAGCAGCCAATCACCACAATCACATAAGCCAATTCTTTGCAATAAATCTCTTAATATTAAGTATCCTACCGGCTCTGTTTCTCTGGTAGAACTCTGACTGATACAGTTAGCTACATAGAGAAAATGACATTTGGGCAAAGACTTGCAGTTAAGCATGGTGTGTACAAGGAACACCAAGAAGGCCAGTGTAGCCGAATAAGAGTGAGCAAGGGGAGAGATGTAGGAGAGGAGGTTATTCTATTAACCATAAGAAGCAGCAGAGAAAGTACAGGCTGTGAGTTGAAAGGTCTCCTTTAGTATCCTTTCTATCATAAGCCAAGCCCACATCATGACAAAAAATGATGCTACCACCATCCAAATATCTGTCCTTGTCCAAAATGGTACAAATGAATGCTCCCCATCTCCACTGTTGACAAAAGCTTCTGGTTACTACAAGGAGATCTTCTGTAGCTAACTCATTTGATATTACTGCATATATTCAGAACATTCTTTGTGAGCTGCATCATGTTGGTAGTGTCTCCACTAGGGGTATGGAACTCTGGAGCCAGGTTAGAAAGGGTCCCACCATCCAAACGTGGATCAAGGACTGACCAGCCATCTACAGGCAATGGGACAGTTTACCTGTTATCCTTGGGTAAGAAGGAGATTTGGAGTCAAGAAGGTATAATGCTTCTAACTGGTCCCACCCAGGTGTAGTTGAAAAAATAAAGAACAGGATTCCGGATCCAAGATGGCCGAATAGGAACAGCTCTGGTCTGCAGCTCCCAGCGTGATCAATGCAGAAGATGGGTGATTTCTGCATTTCCAACTCAGATACCTGGTTCATTTCACTGGGACTAGTTGGACAGTGGGTGCAGCCCACAGAGGGCAAGCCGAAGCAGGGTGGGGCATTGCCTCACCCAGGAAGTGCAAGGGATCAGGGGATTTCCCTTTCCTAGCCAAGGGAAGCTGTGACAGACAGCATCTGGAAAAACGGGATACTCCCACCCAAATACTGTGCTTTTCCAATGGTATTAGCAAATAGCACACCAGGAGATTATATCCCGCACCCGGCTCAGTGGATCCCAAGCCCATGGAGCCTTGCTTACTGCTAGCACAGCAGTCTGAGATTGACCTGCGAGGCAGCAGCCTGGCAGGGGGAGGGGCATCCACCATTACTGAGGCTTGAGTAGATAAGCAAAGCAGCTGGGGAAGCTTGAACTGGGCGGAGCCCATCACAGTTCAGCAAGGCCTACTGCCTCTGTAGTCTCCACCTCTGCGGGCAGGGCATAGCTGAACAAAAGACAGCAGACAACTTCTGCAGACTTAAACGTCCCTGTCTAACAGCTCTGAAGAGAGCAGTGGTTCTCCCAGCACAGTGTTTGACCTCTGA
This sequence comes from Gorilla gorilla gorilla, assembly GCF_029281585.2. Lineage (NCBI taxonomy): Eukaryota > Metazoa > Chordata > Mammalia > Primates > Hominidae > Gorilla > Gorilla gorilla. Next base: position 45,695,866 of record NC_073224.2, on the reverse strand, counting down.
GAATGGACAGACTGCCTCCTCAAGTGGGTCCTTGATCTCCATGTAGCCTAACTTGGAGACACCTCCCAGTAGGGTCCGACTGACACCTCACACAGGCGGGTGCCCCTTGGAGATGAAGCCTCCAAAGGAAGGATCAGGCAGCAATATTTGCTGTTCTGCAATATTTGCTGTTCTGCAGCCTCCATTGGTGACATCCAGGCAAACAAGATCTGGAATGGACCTCCAGCAAACTCCAACAGACCTGCAGCTGAGGGACCTGACTGTTAGAAGGAAAACTAACAAACAGAAAGGAATAGCATCAACATCAACAAAAAGGATACCCACACCAAAACCCCATCTGTAGACCACCAACATCAAAGACCAAAGGTAGATAAAACCACAAAGATGAGGAGAAACCAGAGCAGGAAAGCTGAAAATTCCAAAAACCTGAGAGCCTCTTCTCCTCCAAAGGATCGCAGCTCCTCGCCAGCAATGGAACAAAGCTGGATGGAGAATGACTTTGATGAGCTGACAGAAGTAGGCTTCAGAAGGTCGGTAATAACAAACTTCTCTGAGCTAAAGAAGGATGTTCGAACCCATCGCAAGGAAGCTAAAACCTTGAAAAAAGATTAGATGAATGGCTACCTAGAATAAACAGTGTAAGTAGACCTTAAATGACCTGATGGAGCTGAAAACCATGGCACAAGAACTATGCAACACATGCACAAGCTTCAATAGCCAATTCGATCAACTGGAAGAAAGGGTATCAGTGATAGAAAATCAAATTAATAAAATAAAGTGAGAGGAGAAGTTTAGAGAAAAAAGCGTAAAAACAAATGAACAAAGCCTCCAAGAAATATGGCACTATGTGAAAAGACCAAATCTACATTTGATTGGTGTACCTGAAACTGATGGGGAGAATGGAACCAAGTTGGAAAACACTCTGCAGGATATTATCCAGGAGAACTTCCCCAACCTAGCGAGGCAGGCCAACATTCAAATTCAGGAAATACAGAGAACTCCACAAAGACACTCCTCAGAAGAGCGACCCCAAGATACATGATTGTCAGATTCACCAAGGTTGAAATGAAGGAAAAAATGTTAAGGGCAGCCAGAGAGAAAGGTCGGGTTACCCACAAAGGGAAGCCCATCAGACTAACAGCGGATCTCTCAGCAGAAACTCTTACAAGCCAGAAGAGAGTGGGGGCCAATATTCAACATTCTTAAAGAAAATAATTTTCAACCCAGAAGTTCATATCCAGCCAAACTAAGCTTCATAAGCAAAGGATAAATAAAATACTTTACAGACAAGCAAACCCTGAGAGATTTTGTCACCACCAGGCCTGCCCTAAAAGAGCTCCTGAAGGAAGCACTAAACATGAAAAGGAACAACCACTACCAGCCACTGCAAAAACATACCAAATTGTAAAGACTATCAATGCTAGGAAGAAACTGCATCAACTAACGGACAAAATAACCAGCTAACATCATAATGACAGGATCAAATTCACACATAACAATATTAACCTTAAATGTAAATGGGCAAAATGCCCCAATTAAAAGACACAAACTGGCAAATTGGATAAAGAGTCAAGACCCATCAGTGTGCTATATTCAGGAGACCCATCTCACATGCAGAGACACATATAGGCTCAAAATAAAGGGATGGAAGAAGATCTACTAAGCAAATGGAAAGCAAAAAAAAAAAAAAAAAAAAAAGCAGGGTTGCAATCCTAGTCTCTGATAAAAACAGACTTTAAACCAACAAACATCAAAAGAGACAAAGAAGGCCATTACATAATGGTAAAGGGATCAATTCAATAAGAAGAGCTAACTATTCTAAATATATATTCACCCAATACAGGAGCACCCAAATTCACAAAGCAAGTCCTTAGAGACCTTAAAAGAGACTCAGACTCCAACCCAGTAATCATGGGAGAGGTTAATAACCCACTGTCAATATTAGACAGATCAATGAGACAGAAGGTTAACAAGGATATTCAGGACTTGAACTCAGCTCTGCACCAAGCAGACCTAATAGACATCTACAGAACTCTCCACCCCAAATCAACAGAATATACATTCTTCTCAGCACCACATCACACTTATTCCAAAATTGACCACACAGTTGGAAATAAAGCACTCCTCAGCAAATGTGAAGAACAGAAATCACAACAATCTGTCCCTTAGATCACAGTGCAATCAAACTAGAACTCAGGATTAAGAAACTCACTCAAAACCGCTCAACTACATGGAAACTGAACAACCTGCTCCTGAATGACTACTGGGTGCATAACGAAATGAAGGTAGAAATAAAGATGTTCTTTGAAACCAATGAGAACAAAGACACAACGTACCAGAATCTCTGGGACACATTTAAAGCAGTATGTACAGGGAAATTTATAGCACTAAATGCCCACAAGAGGAAGCAGGAAAGATCTAAAATTGACACCCTAACATCACAATTAAAAGAACTGAAGAAGCAAGATGAAACAAATTCAAAATTCAAAAGCTAGCAGAAGGCAAGAAATAACTAAGATCATAGACAGGCATGGTGGTGGGCGCCTATAGTCCCAGCTGCTCAGGAGGCTGAGGCAGTAGAATGGCGTGAACCCGGGAGGTGGAGCTCACAGTGAGCCGAGATCACACCACTGCACTCCAGCCTGGGCGACAGAGCGAGACTCCATCTCAAAAAAAAAAAAAAGAAAGAAAGAAAGAAATAACTAAGATGAGAGCAGAACTGAAGGAGATAGAGACACAAAAAAAACCTTCAAAAAATCAATGAATCCAGGAGCTGGTTTTTTGAAAAGATCAACAAAATTGATAGACCACTAGCAAGACTAATAAAGAAGGAAAGAGAGAAGAATCAAATAGACACAATAAAAAAATGATAAAGGGGTTATCACCACCAATCCCACAGAAATACAAACTACCATCAGAGAAAACTATAAACACCTCTATGCAAATAAACTAGAAAATCTAGAAGAAATGGATAAATTCCTGGACACATACGCCCTCCCAAGACTAAACCAGGAAGAAGTGGAATCTCTGAATAGACCAATAACAGGCTCTGAAATTGAGGCAATAATTAATAGCCTACCAACCAAAAAAACTCCATGACCAGATGGATTCACAGCGAAATTCTACCAGAGCTACAAAGAGGAGCTGGTACCATTCCTTCTGAAACTATTCCAATCAATAGAAAAAGAGGGAATCCTCCCTAACTCATTTTACGAGGCCAGCATCATCCTGATACCAAAGCCTGGCAGAGACACAACAAAAAAAGAGAATTTTAGACCAATATCCCTGATGAACATTGATGTGAAAATCCTCAGTAAAATACTGGCAAGCCAAATCCAGCAGCACATCAAAAAGTTTATCCAGCATGATCAAGTTGGCTTAATCCCTGGGATGCAAGGCTGGTTCAACATATGCAAATCAATAAACATAATCCATCATATAAACAGAACCAACGACAAAAACTACATGATTATCTCCATAGATGCAGAAAAGGCCTTCAACAAAATTCAACAGCCCTTCATGCTAAAAACTCTCAGTAAACTAGGTACTGATGGAATGTATCTCAAAATAATAAGAGCTATTTATGACAAACCCACAGCCAATATCATACTGAATGGGCAAAAACTGGAAGTATTCCCTTTGAAAACTGGCACAAGACAGAGATGCCCTCTCTCACCACTCCTATTCAACATAGTGTTGGAAGTTCTGGCCAGAGCAATCAGGCAAGAGAAAGAAATAAAAGGTATTTAATTAGGAAAAGAGGAAGTCAAATTGTCCCTGTTTGCAGATGACATGACTGTATATTTAGAAAACCCCATCATCTCAGCCCAAAATCTCCTTAAGCTGATAAGCAACTTCAGCAAAGTCTCAGGATTCAAAATCAATGTGCAAAAATCACAAGCATTCGTACACACCAATAACAGACAAACAGAGAGCCAAATCATGAGTGAACTCCCATTCACAATTGCTTCAAAGAGAATAAAATACCTAGGAATACAACTTACAAGGGATGTGAAGGACCCCTTCAAGGAGAACTACAAACCACTGCTCGACGAAATAAAAGAGGACACAAACAAATGGAAGAACATTCCATGCTCATGGATAGGAAGAATCAATATCACGAAAATGGCCATACTGCCCAAAGTAATTTATAGATTCAATGCCATCCCCATCAAGCTACCAATGACTTTCTTCACAGAATTGGAAAAAACTACTTTAAAGTTCATGTGGAACCAAAAAGAGCCCATATTGCCAAGACAATCCTAAGCAAAAAGAACAAAGCTGGAGGCATCATGCTACCTGACTTCCAACGATACTACAAGGCTACAGTAACCAAAACAGCGTGGTACTGGTACCAAAACAGATATATAGACTAATGGAACAGAACAGAGGCCTTAGAAGTAACACCACACATCTACAACCATCTGATCTTTGACAAACCTGACAAAAACAAGAAATGGGGAAAGGATTCTCTATTTAATAAATGGTGCTGGGAAAACTGGCTAGCCATATTGGAAAGCTGAAAGTGAACCCCTTCCTTACACCTTATACAAAAATTAACTCAAGATGGATTAAGGACTTAAATGTTAGACCTAAAACCATAAAAACCCTAGAAGAAAACCTAAGCAATACCATTCAGGACATAGGCATGGGCAAGGATCTCATGAGTAAAACACCAAAAGCAATGGCAACAAAAGCCAAAATAGACAAATGAGATTTAATTAAACTAAAGAGTTTCTGCACAGCAAAAGAAACTACCATCAGAGTGAACAGGCAACCTACAGAATGGGAGAAAATTTTTGCAATCTACCCATCTGACAAACGGCTAATATCCAGAATCTACAAATAACTCAAACAAATTTACAAGAAAAAAACAAACAACCCCATCAAAAAGTGGGCAAAGGATATGAACAGACACTTCTCAAACGAAGACATTTATGCAGCCAACAGACACATGAAAAAATGCTCATCATCACTGGTCATTAGAGAAATGCAAATCAAAACCACGATGAGATACCATCTCACACCAGTTAGAATGGCGATCATTAAAAAGTCAGGAAACAACAGGTGCTGGAGAGGATGTGGAGAAATGGGAACACTTCTACACTGTTGGTGGGACTGTAAACTAGCTCAACCGTTGTGGAAGACAGTGTGGTGATTCCTCAAGGATCTAGAACTAGAAATACCACTTGACCCAGCAATCCCATTACTGGGTATATACCCAAAGGATTATAAATCATGCTACTATAAAGACACATGCACACGTACATTTATTACGGCACTATTCACAATAGCAAAGACTTGGAACTGACCCAAATGTCCATCAATGATAGGCTGGATTAAGAAAATGTGGCACATATACACCATGGAATACTATGCAGCCATTAAAAAGGATGAGTTCATGTCCTTTGCAGGGACATGGATGCAGCTGGAAACCATCATTCTGAGCAAACTATCACAAGGCAGAAAACCAAACACCACATGTTCTCACTCATAGTTGGGAATTGAACAATGAGAACACTTGGACACAGGGCAGGTAACATCACACCCCGGGGCCTGTCATGGGATGGGGGACAGGGGGAGGGATAGCATTAGGAGAAATACCTAACATAAATGATGAGTTAATGGATGCAGCAAACCAACATGGCACATGTATACCTATGTAATAAGCCTGCACTTTGTGCACATGTACCCTAGAACTTAAAGTATAATAAAGAGAAGTTAAAAAATTAAAAAATAAAAAAATAAAATAAAAATAAAGACCAGGCACCATCAAAGGCAGATAATGACAATTTGGGTGCATAAAGCCTAATAAGATACCTTGTCAGGGCTTCCTAGCCTCTTCCTTGCCCCAGCAAAAAGAAGAATGTCAAATTTTCCTAACTACAAAGATTATCAAAATAATAACAATTTTAAGTATATTTATTAAGATGTAAAAATGTTCATGATTATATAAAGTGAAGAAAAGACAACATAATTACATTTAATGTATACACTATTCCTAGATATGTCTCAATTTCATAAACATTAACATTTGAAAAATGAATTTCTTAGCATTTAGGAAATAGGATATCTACAAAGAAACAAGTTAAATGCACACACCAAAAAAATGTAAAATGCCATGTGGTTGTTGTGATTACAGGTACTTTTTATTTTCTTCTTTTCACTTCCTGTATCTTCTTTGCCTATAACAGTATGAATTGCTCTAATAACAAAATTGTTTAAAAACTCCTTCATGTACATGAAGCACTTCTAGCTCCTCAAAAAAGTGATTTGACACTTTTAATCTCAAGCAAGCTGAAACAGAGCTTTTCCAGCCTGCTTTTGCACATGGGAAAGTATAAAGCTCAAAGGAGTTAGGTCACTTACCCAGTATCATACACTGTGGTGTGTAAGCCCAGCCAAGATAGGCGTCTGGGGGTCCTGAAGGTCCTCTCCATGATTAGCACGCTAGTTTTGTGCCATTGCCTCAGCCCATGCACCCCCTAAAAGTGAGGCTCAAGATGAGCTAACCCTTTGCCCTTACCTCTGCCAGGCGGGAGTGCTTGTGGACATTCTCGCCTTTTTGCACGCTTGGAGCCAGCTGCTGCAGGACACCCCTGCTGCTTGTCAGTGCTCTTGTCAGCCGAGCAAACTTCCCCCAGCCTGAAGCAAGTGGAAGAGTGAAAAGACACGGTCAACCACATCCCAAAGGTGCACAGACATTCACATTACAAGTTATACTGTCAGAAACAGACACCTCCAATGCCCTCCTAAGCTCCCATGAGTCACTGTGCATCCCTGCAAGCAAGACCCACTGTCCCGTAAAGCACCTTGTGTGTCGCAACTTGCTTTTCCCCTGCACTTTCACTTCATCCTAATCATAGTTTGTGAAGTTGGTACAGCAGGTTTTAGGACCATTTTACAAATAGGGAGACTAAGACACAGAGTGCCTGGACAATGAGAAAGAGTCTAGAACATCTCTCCACTCTGGCCCAAGCCTTCTTCAGAAGATAATATCGGGTAATTGAGATGTTTCTGTGACTTGGTAACTTGGCTCAGGCTGTTCCCAGTCCCCAGGCTATCTGATCTTGCAGAAACAGTTGGTTCTGCATTTTAAATGGACAAGCTAGTCAAATGGCCATTCTATGCATTACCTTCTCCAAGGCCAGAGGAATAAGAAATGATTTCAACCCCTGGGTAGGTGGGGGAAAAGCAGTGGTAGATTTTAGTCTGCTTTAGGATGGGAGAAAGATGGTTGGTGACAGGTCCTTACTGAGAATCGAAGATGTCTGAGTGATCTTGACATCTTTTAAAGGCCCCCAAAGACAATAGTCCATTTCAACACTCAACAACCCATCTGTATCAAGGTTATGACCATGGCAGTTGCCCCATCAGACCCTTGAAGTCCTGTCAGTATTCTCTAGACCAGGCTTGGGTTTTAGGAGCTCCAAAAACCCAGATGTGGGGTATACAGCAAATGAACAGAGCATGCAACTATTTTTACATTACAGCTAAAAGCCGGACTAGATGATTTTATTTTTTTATATCCTTCAGAGTTTAGAAGCATTCAGCAACTTCCAGTAGAAATCTCATCTGCCAAATTTTACCCTGGAGCAACTTTCCAAGATAGACTTATAGAATCCAGAGGACAGTGGAGTTAAACAGAAAAATGTCCATATTTTATTTTTCTACACAACCTATGAGAATCATAAACTGGATAAATTTTTGTCAATATAATAAGAATAGCAAATCAGCTCTTTTTTATCTCATTCAAGAAGTGCCAGGCTTTAATAAAAAGCCAGTATTGCTTTCATCCACCCTGATGCCACAAAGCAGAAACGTGGAACTGCTGGGGTTGGCTTGAAAAGATACACATAGTGGTTTCACTGTGGGGGGGTCCCATTAATGTTAACAGGAGGGCACAGCATGGACTCTGTAGGGGTCTTTGACATCTCCCCCAGTGTCAATGAATGTGCTATGGGAACTATGAACTAAGATTTTTTAAAAGTCACTTTCAGAGGCAGGCTCTACTTCAGCTTAAAATAAAGCTGAAACTGGATTCTAAAAAGTTTTTCGAGAAGAGCAGAGGTTTATTTTTCAGTCAGTTGTGTATGTAAACATCAGCAAGGGCTCTGCACCCACCCTACTACCACCACCAGCGTGATCTATATACTGTGAGAACAGTGATGAGAGGGAGCTGGCAGGGCAGGTGCCCCAAACCCCTTGGTTCATCACCTGATATAACATAAAAGAATAAAAAGAAATATCCCTGGACCTCTGGGCATTTCCCTAGACTCAGGATAGCCCCTCACTCTCTGGCCTAGCCCTGATTCTCTTTGCAAGAGTGGGCTCTTAAAAGAGTGGGTTCTCAGCTGGCTGAGCAAGGGCATGGGAAGGTGAGTGGGTGTTGAAAAGGAAATGGATGAACAGTGTGAAATCTGCATTACACTTCTACCCAGCATGGGCAGGAAAGAAGGAAATAAGTTTTCTCCCAAGTTCCCAAACCCATATTTTCCTTCCTGCTCTATAGATACTTTATAATGGCAATCATGCCTCGCCAGATGAAAAAATAGATTCATTCATTCATGTGTTAATTCTATAAACATAACTACTATGTACCAGGCATGGTACTAGATACAGAGATACTAACATGAATAAGACACAGATTCTGGCCTCAGAGAGCACACACTCTAGCAGGGAAGACTGAAAATTAAGAAATCATGACATAGTGAGCTAAGTTCTATGACAGGGATGAGTACAGAATGCTGTGGCCAAGACTGTCAAAAGGATGCATATCTAATCCAGGCTGGGGAGTCAAAGCAGGTTTCCTGGAGGAGACGGCACTAGAGCAAAGTTTTGAACAATGAGTAAGAATTAGGTAGACTTAAGGAAAGAAAGATATCCCACACAGAAGGAACAGCACCTACAAAGGCAGAAAATTATAAAACAGGGTAATATGCCCATGAAGAACAAGACATTCTGAATGGCTGGATAAAGGGCCATGGCTTATAAGTGGGAGGGGGATGCCAGGTGTGTCCTGAGATGATGCTAAAGAGGTTGGTAGGGGCCAAATCAAGAAGAACCTGGACAGTAAAAACCTAGAAGGTAAGTTAAGAAATTTGAACTTCATCCTGAAACCCACTGAGAGCCACTGAAGGACTTTAAATTTGGTGAGGAGGGAGATACACATGCCAATTTGCATTTTAAATGAACAGAACAACAAAGTGGATAGTGGGCTAGAAAAAAAAAAAAAAAGACTGACAGATAGAAGATATGTCAGCACAACAGGCAAGAGACCATGTGGGCCTGGACCAATGCTGTGGCCTGGGCCAGGGGTCAAGGGGAGATCTTGAGGGCAGCTACAGAGTCAGGACTCTGAAAAAAATAGCTACACAGGAAAAGAAGAAGCAACCTAGGAGGCTCCTGAGTTTCTGGTTTGGATGACGACTGGGGTGACAGCTAATCAATGAGATTAAAAACATAGGAAGAGCAAACCAGTTTGGTGAAAGATAATATGTACAATTTGGACCAACAGTGTCCCTTATAGCAGACCCATCAGAAGAATCACTTCTGGAGAAAGTGAAACTCCTATTGTCCAAAAGGCCAAATGGGAGGGGACAACCCAAACTGAACTTAGCTCAAAATGGTCTTGTTCAGGGGAAATCGGACAGTCATTTTCTGCATGATTCATCGTCGTCCTTCAAGGAAGGATACTGACCTACCCCAGCAGACTTACCTGCTCCTTGTATTGAACCCCCACTTGCTTTAGGCAGGCATATATTAGATCACTGACTGTGCTTCACTGTTTTATTTGCTTACCTGTCTATCCCTTCTCCCAAATAGACTCAGAGGCTCTATCGCAGGTGTTTCCTTGTGTCTAGCACCTAGCACGAGGCCAGGCACCCAACAGGTGAATACAATAGGTATATTGGACAAATAAAGAACAAATATTTTTTTTTCTCTCATCACCCTACTTCTGTCTGGGTTTCCAACAGATATAAAGTCCCAAAGGATAGGCGGCCCATTTCACAAACTCTCTTCAGTTTCAGGGGATATTTCTGTGCCTCTCTTTTGCCAGGCATTTTTCTGCACCCACTCCTCCAATTATATCCCACTTGGAAGTTCAACACTGAATTGAGCTCAAATGAAGAAACCCCTGGCCCAGGATTCTTCCAGTTCTATCACAAATGTCACCAGCAAGTTAGGCATAACAGGGCTGTGGATGCCATGAGAAAATTGAAACTATACCATGATCAGGAAAATGAGAGGGGAAGTGGGCAGGAGCAGAAGAGGAAGAGTATAGAGAGAAAAAAGATAAAGGAGGGGAACATAGTACACAATCTAGCAATCAGTTAAAAGCTATTTACTGGGTCTTTTCTCCATTCTCAGGAATGGAGAAATGGCTTTTCCTCTGTCTTGACCCCACAATGGCTGGTGGGTGTCAACTTAGCTGAGCCACCAATGAGCCTGAATCTTTCTTTTTTAGGCCAGAAGAGATGGTGTTGGGATGAGTTAGAATTCCAACTCCTCTGAGAATAAGTCCAGGGGTACCAAAAAAGACAGAGGCCAGCCTTGTCCTGAGATACAGGGTCAGAAATTCAGAGGAGCTGATAGCATAATCCAAACATCCAGCAAAGAACAGTGGACACAGGGTACAGCATGGAGAGTCAGTGTGGACCACTGCCTAAGCGTCCTCAAGTCTCCTCCCACAATCTTTTCCTTACCAATGTATAAAGAACCAAAAATCTAGAATGGCTTCCTCAAGTAGCAGTCACTAAATCATCACTTTCCCACCAACCTAAGGGCAGAGACATAAAATATTAACATTGAAGGGGGGGTGGGGCCTGCGACTTGTGTCTATTACTATTTCTCCCATGTCCAACATGAAGATACATGGAGAAGGGTCAACAGTTACAACAGTTTGCCAGAGCCTTCATCCTTCAATATTCTACATCTCTGGCTCTTAGAAACCTACTCCGAAGTTTTGCATTCCTTTTGTTGTCTGTATTTGGCTCAAGTTTAACTCTGAATTTAGAAGTAAATATGTGAAACTTTGAAAATGAATTTGCTCCTTTAATATGAGATTAGTTAGTGGGATAATAGAGAAAACAAGAGGACTGACTCATCCTTTGGTGAGCAATGTAAAGAGAGAAAATTCTGAGCTTTACACTCTAATTCTATACTCATTTGCCCAAACCTGCTGGCTCAGAAGACAGAACGCAACAGAAACATATCCCACAGCCTACTCCCAATTATCTATAACAAAAGAAAAAGCAAGAGAAGGAACAAATGAAATCACTGGAGCATCACAGATTCTCATTTTAGGCAGGAATTTCTACCTACTCTCTCATTCAGCCTTTAAGCACACACACACACACACACACACACACACACACACACACACACACACACACCCCAGAGCTGTTAGCAAACAGCAAACCTAACTTGACTTTCATTCCCTTCTCCATGCCATCCGTGGGCACTATTTGTCAGAGAGTAAGAGAATTACTGTCAAAAGACAGAGAGCAAAGTGAAGATGAGGAAGTCAGAGGCCTACCTAGCTCATAAAAAGGATGGTGAGAACTGGTACACCAAATGACAGAGGGGGCTCTGGAAGCATTTGCAGGACCCATCCCCTGTGCCTGAGGCTCCGGGTAGAAGAGAAGTTACTTTGTGTCAGATCCTGAAATAGGCTACTGTCAATTATCCCATGTGTTGGACCCTTTGTGGGTGATTTGTGGGAAAACTGGGGGCACAAACTGGCTTCTTGCACACTATCAGGATGCACCCACCCCAGCCCCAAGTCCCCAAATTAGGTACTACATGATCTGAGAAAACAAAGTAATTTTAAAGACAATTTGAACACAACTGATTTAAAAGGCTAATATGGTGGTGGGAAAACATCCCATGGGACAATGCCAAAGAGCAATTATCTGGGAATTTTCTGAGATTTTAGATTATCCACATTTCCATTCCATCTCCAAAGTGAATTCTAAACAAGCCTAAGTCAGCAAGACTCTTAAGACTCTTAATGGTGACTGAGGTGCTGTACTGAAAACCCAGCTGGTCTCCTGGAAACAAGCTGCTGAGAGTACATCCAAGAAGAAATGTCAAGCCGGGAGAACAATCCAACCACATGGCAGCATACTTTCTAGGATCTAGATTTGATCCCTGTAGCCAAAACTGCAGTTTATAGACTTAAAATAACAAGGCCTAGAGAATTATCATGTGCTTCCATCATAAACACACTAATATAAAGTTTGACTTGTCCTAAGCAGACCACCAAACCACAGTGGGCATGATGACATGGCAAGTGGGAAGGTTTGAACATATCTGCCATGGCATTTGAAATGGATAGACTTATAAAGCCATGTCTTTCAGGAGACATTAAGCGTGGTCTGCTAGCAGGATTCCTACATCGAGGACTAACGTGTGTGTGTGTATGTGTCAAATTTTTATGAATCAAGCCACAAGTTACTCCTATTTATTTCACTGACAAAAACAATTAATATCTGGTCCCCTCAGCTAAGAAGAAACAGAGTAAATGTGTGTGTATCTCCTCATGAGTGTCTGTAAGTATGTATGTGTGTGTACCAAAACTCTTATCAGCAAAGAAATGCATCATTGAGGCAGGTTAAATGAAGTGGAGCATTTTATTCCTGGAAAATAAACCTAAGTCTCACTACATCACTCTGATTTATCCCTCTTCAGGTTTCATGAGCATCGAATGCAGGCACCTACATGCCAGGTACGGAGCATTCTGTTAGGTATGCTTTTCCTACTAAATAATACCAGCACATCACCTACAAATGTTCCAGTAGTAATAAAAACAAAACATTTTGATTCAACCAAATCACATAACTTAAGTTTTTAAGAGAAAAATTGCAAAAATAGGTGTCAAAATATTCAATTGCCTTCAAAATATTACTTATGAGTTTATTAGGTTAAAAAAGCAACTGGCCTTTCTATATGGTAACAAGATGGTACTTAATCACGAGTGAACCTACTGCCATGAAATAGCTACTGCACTGAGAAATCTTCAAATTAGAAACTAGAAATCTGGCAATCATGAATCTGTAAGAAAAGGGAGAGTTCAGGTGGCTGAAACACTGGTTGAGAGACTTTGCATCTGCTGCAGTCTTAAAACCAAAAGGCAGGCTGAAATTGATTTATTGAGCTATCAGACAGTTTTAAAAAATAGGAGGTGCTGGTATTAACAGTACTGTGCTCTGAACTCCATAAATGTGAGTGTCTAAATGTGCCAGGATTTTAAATACCCTCAGAGGACACAGCCCTTGAGAGAGCAGCCACATAATGCTTTTTATTTCCTCCTATAATGCTCATTTAACAACAAAAATTTTGTCACATCAAAAATAATATGTCTCAGTTTAACTCTCCCCTGGACTCCACTCTCATCTCTTTGCTACATCTCAGAAAACCACAAGGAGCAGAGGTCTCCAGCAGAGCTGAAAAATCAACCACAGAGCCAGGTAGCACTGCATCATGAAAAAGCTTGTGGCCTCTTGGTTATCTTGAGTGTGAGCTATGAACGAGGGATGTGAAAGAAGTGCTATGTCACCCCCTTATCCCAAACCTCTGGGACTAACATGCCATCTTTTTTATATCCTGATGAGCTGGACCTCTTCAGCGGTACAGTTGTTCCAGAAATCCTGAGCCATCTCCTTTCCTGGGTCCCCCATGTTATGCAAACAATACATGCATATGATATGGCTGAGGCGAGTGCTAAAATCTGTGATCACACAACTGTTTAAATGACCCATATAGAAATGTTACTTAGGACCCTGGCTTCATTAATGTTATGTTCCAAATGAATTAACCGGTCACAGACTTAATCAACCACAGATGCAAAGATGTGCTAAAGTCTGCTTTAACAATCTTGAAGTGCCAGAATTCAGTCAAATCTAAGAAAGTTTATATATAAAGCAGATGAATGTAGCCATAGACCACCTCATTGGTATGACTGACATTTGTTATGTGAAAACTTGAAAAGATTCTGATGATACTAGTTGCCAAACTATCTTCTTCTGCCTAACTAATATCAGAAAGGGTTAATTATTAAAGGTATGAAATTGATTCAAATGCTTTCCTAAACAAAGTGTTTTTTCTCTCCTTCTCCTACCCTGATACACTCCAGAATAACGCAGTGCTTTGCTCTATACAAATTAAAGTTAGAATCTTGAGGTTTGTAAAGTGATTGCCTTGACAACCTTAAATGCTCTGTAAAAAGAGCCACAATAAAGACAAAAAAGGCATAAATGTATTTGTACAAGTCAGAATTACAAACCTTTACATGAATCATCCTCAATTGGCTGTTTGAAAGCTGTTATGTCACTGAAAGTGCAAAGAAATAAAACCACTTTATCCTGTTCGTTTCGAATTGGAGCAATTTTCACAAAGAACCACACAGGTGTCCCTGAAAGGAATATCAAAAGGTTGGTCAGTAATTTGCATTCTCATTTGAGGGGCTATGGAAGCAAAGACTTGGGAATGAATAGGTACAAATATTAATTCATTTTTTAAATGGTCTTATTCCTTCAAATGCTGGGTTATCACACCATAAGTTTTTTTTCTTGCTGGAATAAAAACTTTCACAGTGACTATTCAGTGAGAGGTTTCTCCTGTTCAACTAATTTTCTAAGTGCTGATCTCTTAACTTGTAAAATGGTTAGGAAATAGGTTGAAAACCCCACCTGATCTTATGGAAGAAACTTAGGTACAAAGACCTAAAGACTTACCTTAGACCACATAATGGACAGTAAAGAGTAGGGGCCAAGATAGGCCCTGCCAACCATGGCCAGCAGACCATGCCAACTCAAATTTCAAACCTCATCCATTGCTAAAGGATCCCAGGGTCAAAATCCAGTTTAGGAATCCACCAATTTGACTCACATGACCAATCACACATGGGCCAGAAACTATATTTCTTTTTCTTTTGTAGACTCCCAGGCTGGAGTACAATGGTGCAATCTCAGCTCACTGCAACCTCTGCCTCCTGGGTTCAAGTGATTCTCTCGCCTCAGCCTCCTGAGGTAGCTGGAATTACAGGCACCCACCACCACGCCCGGGTAATTTTTGTATTGTTAGTAGAGGCGGCCAGGGTGCTCTTGAACTCTCAACCTCCAGTGATCCGCCCACCTTGGCCTCCCACAGTGCTGGGATTACAGGCATGAGCCACTGCATCTGGCCCAGAAACTATATTTCTATATCCCTCTCCTTAAAATAAAAATCTAAAAGATCCAATACAGTGGTAAATGACAAGGCATTGAAGAAGGAAAGGAACACCACAATAATTCACCCATACAAAGCTCTCCAGAAAAGGAGGATTCCAAGCAGGTTTGGGCTTCGATCACATTAGTGCCATAGGAAGCTCAATGAACGTGTTTCAATATCAATCCTTGTTCCTGAGCTAGAGTGGAGGATAAACGAGTTCTTCCTAAGCACTGTCTTCATCCACGGAAGGAGGTAGGCAGGGCTATTCTGACTGGCTTCTCAGAGAGGGTACCCACTCAGGTATCAACAGTCAAATATCTGCACAGTCACTCACTGGCTTCCCAAAAATAATTAAGGAAAATAAATAAACATCTTCTAGCCATAGAAGACATCACAGCAAGAAGCACCAATTTATTCTATGATACAAAATTAAATGAGACACAAAGCAATCCGATGTTCTTTTCTTCCTAGTTCTTATATTCCGGTTCCTACAACAGCATCTAGCAGAACTGAATAACTATTTGTTGAATTTTGCATAACTGGAATAATACTTAGCATACTATTTTATAACCATTTGCAAATCAAAATAAAGTAGCTATTTCCCCACGCTAAGTAATAGTTTCCTATGTAGCCAGCACTGTGCTCAGCATTTTACATATATTATTTTGTGAGATAGAGAGCAGAAAACTCACTGAATCTTGGAGATGAAAATAGATCCTCAAGAGGTCACCTGGCTTTCTCTGTCCACAATCACATCAAACTCTGTACTATACACCAGGGACAGACAGACAACTCCGATTAACATTAGGCTTAGTTAGCCAATCTAGCTTGACAACAGCTACTTTACAGATTTGGCTACACCACCTATTCACATGTCAGTAGTAATAACCCTGAAATGTACAAACAGGCAGCAAGTAGACCCAACGGAAATGTGTTCTCCTTAAATCTTGATTATCTATGTATTCCTCTATAGTTAATTTTAACCTTCTTTCCATTCTCTTCGCATAATTTTTAGCTGCCAGTTTCTACATGTTCTGCAAATACCAACAGATTATAATGTCACCTTAAGAAGTGTTTTGAAAGAAAATTCTACCATATAACAATCACAAATAGCATTTCAAAGTCAAGAATATGACCTTTGAATTGTTCACTGTTTTTGGAAGTATGTATTACTATTCCTCCTAGTCTTTTCCTCAGAATCTGCAGGATTTTAAACCATTTTCAATTAAGCAACAGAAAACTCAAAGTAAAGTGTCACAGCAATTAAGCTTATATCCTCACAGCTCTCAGTTGTACCCTATCTGTTAAGGCAAAAACACACAAATCAAAAAAACCTTTCTTTTTGCTCTAAAAAAATTTAAGCATTTTTTCAGATGATAAACCAGAAAATACTGCTAATTACTCCCCACTTAACAGGTGAATTTATTTAAACTGTGTCTCTGTTGCCCAGGCTGGAGTACATCGTGAGTGGGTTCTTGTCATCTGATTTATTACTAATTTGACAGATGTATTACTAATTTGATCAATTAGTAATAAATCAGATGACAGGAACCCACTCATGATGTCTACTCCTAGAATCTCCAGAACCCTCCCCTCCCAGCTGCAGCCCTGCGGCCCATCACTGCACTGCACTGGCTGGGCCCGATGCCTGGGAACTTGCTCATTCTTCATGTTTCATTTATGACTACAGGGGTGGATGACACTAAGCCACATCTCCAAGATCATGAAAACCATTTTATTAGTCATACTGGGAGGCCTTTTTCATTTGTCCACAGTTCAAACTTATCATGAATGAACTCTCCCCTCTTAACAGGTCCATTTGTTTAAAGTGTGTCTCTCTGTCACCCAGGCTTCACGATCTCGGCTCACTGCAACCTCCACATCCTGGATTCAAGCGATTCCCCTGCCTCAGCCTCCTGGGTAGCTGGGACTAGAGGTGCATGCCACCACACCTGGCTAATTTTTGTATTTTTGGTAGAGATGGTGTTTCACTATGTTGGCCAGGCTGGTCTCAAACCCCTGACCTCAGGTGATTCTCCTGCCTCAGCCTCCCAAAGTGCTGGGATTACAGGCATGAGCCACTGCACCTGGCCATGTTCCCTGATTAAACACATACTACTCTGACCATTCCTTTGAAGTATCTAAATATATATCTTGTAACAAAAATTCATACAATCAGGACATACTGCCTTAGAGTTCATCTTGAGCTAAATATGTGGGCTTTTTGAGGGAAAGGACCTCCTTTTTCGTGATCTGGTGCTTCTCTGTGGAAGAACATCTTTCAGTGTAACACTCTGGACCTTTTTCCTAGGTTGGTTGGTAATCTGGGAGACAAGAGCTGGATATGTGTAGCTTGGCCCCTTCTCTGCTTTGCTCCCCTACTCTATAAAGGGGGGAAGGCAAAAGGCAGGAAGGATGGCTGGTAGGAGGAGAAGCCTGCAGTTCTCCAGTACTACCTGTGACTTGCAGGTAACTCTGTCTGATTCTAGGGTTCACTTTTAGAAAGTCACTTGCCTACAGGTATAAACTACATCCCCCAGGATCAGCTTTATTAGTCATAAAAGTAATATCTTATCCTCTATTGCAGTAGTCCCCAACCTTTTTGGCACCAGGGACAGGTTTCATGGAAGACAATTTTTCCATGGACTTGGGGGGGGGATGATTTCAGGATTAAACTGCTCCACCTCAGATCATCAGGCATTAGATTCTCATAAGGAGCAGGCAACCTCACATATACAGTTCACAATAGGGTTCATGCTTCTATGAGAATCTAATGCCACCGCTGATCTGACAGGAGGTGGAGCTCAGGTAGTAATGCTCACTCAGCTGCCGCTCACCTCCTGCTATGTGGCCCAGTTCCTAACAGGCCATGGACTGGTAGCAGTCTGTGGCCTGGGAGCTGGGGACCCCTGCTATATTGGCCTGATTCCTTTATCTCTCTCGATTGGTTCTGATCATGGACAGGGAAGTTAAGTGTTATGTACTGGCTGCCTCAAAGCTTAACAGCTAACGACTGTTTCTTTAAGTAGATCATAATACACTCCAAGGGCAAGAGACCTGATCTACTTTCTCTGTCTTACCACCGGGCACCCCTACTTCCTGGCATTCAATGTAGTATTATGCACAGGGTCATGTGAAGCCATTGCATCGCTCCACTCCAGGGAGTGCTGCACAGCAGCCTTGGTGGGTTAGATGCTCTAGGAATGCTAAATTTAAAAAAATAAATCCTACATCCAGTGTTTTCAGTCCCAAACTATCACTACCCAAACAGTCTAAGAAAGTGAGTAGAATGGGCTTAAATTTTCATTTCTGGAATTCTTTCAGAAGAGAACATAAGTCCCTCCTAGGTGGTACAGACCAGTATTTCAACCTTTTCCACTTAAGAGCAAAGGATTTTTATTTAATGAAATATAACTTAAAGATTCAATATATGAAACAGTTGCTTCAGGTGAACGTGAACCATCTGGAACCTGAAGCTCCACCCAAGCCAGTTTCCCTTCTACCCTCCAAGGATATTCAGGTATCCTTTGGCTCCATTCAGACACTGACTTTCCTGCAGACAGAGCTTGGGGCAAGTAGCCTACAAGGGTCTCTCCTAGAACCCAAATTCTGCAGCAGGATCCATTCCATCAAGATGCTAGAGAGGCAATAAATGCAAATATTCATATACATACACAGAAAATCAGGAAGAAGTTAAATTTCTGCCTCCTTACCCAAGTGCCTACTATGGAAAAACTGAGAAAAGTAAGCATTTGATGTCCTACTGCAAAAAGGACAAAGGGTCAATGTTAAATCCTTTATTGAAGAAAGATCTATGTACACACCCAGGAACAACATAGCACTTGATGACCCTACTGATGGCAGAGGCTGCTGCTGCTGGGAGGGAGGCTCTTTCCAGGATGAGGATGTCCAATGGGAGGGCAGTTCCAGGTCAGCCTTTTTAGATCACTCTGATTTTCATCCCTTATGTAGCTCCCTTAGGTCATGTAGTAATGAACCTGACAACCTAACCTGGCTTTGAGGTTCCTCAGCCTTGGCAGCCAGATAACAAAACAGCAAGGCTCAGATGTATGAGAGAATTTTTGGCCTCCATCAATCTTTTTTCTACCCTGGGCTTCCTCCCAAGTACTCTCTGTAATCAGGCATCTGGGCATCCAGACCATATTCGACAGCAATGGAACAGACCAAGCCACTGTGATTGGCTTTTGGGAAGGGTTGACCTCTAATAGGTCCAGAAACTAGACTTGAGGATGGTAGCCTACCCCAGGAAATAGAACAATTGGTCTGGGGTCAACTTTATGGAGATGAATGACAAGTACAGAGAGGATGAGACAGCACCAGAGGGATGTAATGGCCACTGGCCATTAGAACATCTGACACTTAGTCCCAAGCCCTGAGTTTGAGCCCTTTATCTTCAGTTATTCGGAGCCTTGGCCGCATCAGTTTAACTTCTCTCACCATCAGCCTCTTCATTTGTAAAATGGGGATAACAGAGTTACTTAAAATAAAGTAAAAATACCCATATGTCTGATACATAGGTGTTTAAAAGTATCACTTTATTTATTTATTTTTTTTTTTTTTTGAGATGGAGTCTCACTCTATTGCCTAGGCTGGGGTGCAGTGGCGCAATCTCAGCTCACTGCAACTTCCGCCTCCCAGGCTCAAGCGATTCTCCTGCCTCAGCCTCCTGAGTAGCTGGGATTATAGGTGCCCACCACCGCACCCGGCTAATTTTTGTATTTTTAGTAGAGATGGGGTTTTGCCATGTTGGCCAAACTAGTCTTGAACTCCTGACCTCAGGTGATCTGCCCGCCTCGGCCTCCCAAAGTGCTGTGATTACAGGTGTGAGCCACCGTGCCTGGCCCCAAAACTATCACTTTCCTTTCTTCCTTCCTTTTAAATTTCTCACCTGTAAGATGGAAATGCCCAACCTCATTTCACATGGCTGTTTGAATGACTTAAAAACAGGAAGTATTCAAAGTGTTTAACAAAACTCTGAAACTGCCTCTGCCTGTTTTTAGGGAAGAGGGCCAGTCTCAAATATAACAAGGGCAAAACTAGAAAAATCAACACTTAACCCTCAACATAATTAAAATTGCATTGATGAGTATAAAACAAGACCTAAATAAATGGAGAGAGTTGAATTGTTTGTAGGTAAGATTCCATTTTATAAGACGTCAAACCGCTCCCTCTAATATATATATCTAATGTAATTTCAATCAGTCTCAGCTGTTTTTGTATTTGTTTTTCCTGTAACTCTGATGAATTAAAATTCAATTCAAACAGAAAAATTAAGGTGTAAGCATGGCCAATAAATCTTTGAAATTATTAGAAAGGAATATAATAACAGGGACTACCTACTATAGTAATTAAGAGTCACTGGCACAGGCCTCAAAAGAAAAACAATAAAAATAATATCACTCATTGAGTACTTACAAAGGGGTCAGACCCTGAAACATTGTGGTTTACTTCTCACAATGACTCTATAATGTAGAATAGCTACTATTATTCCCATTTCAAATGTGTGGAACCCAAGTAGGCAAGTATCCTAATCGAACTCACATAGCTAATAAATTACTAGACGGTTCCTAGAGAAGAAGACAGAAACAAACCCACATATGTGTGAGACCTTAGCATATAAAGAAAAGGGCATTTCAAATCAGAAAGGAAAAACTGGATTATTTAATAAATAGTAATGGGACAGCTGAATAAGCAATGTGGAAAATAAGTTAGATTATTGCTTCACATAATATATAAAAATAAATTCCAAATGGTTTAATATTCTAAATATTTTAGCACAACTATAAAGTTACCAAAAGGAAAAAAAGGAAGCGTATTTTTATTATTTAGGTAAGGAGAAGAACTTCCTAAGCATTATATAAAACTCAGAACCATAAAGGAAAACGCTGACATAAAACTTGTTCACTTCTAAATGGTTTTTTAAAAAAAAGTTTAAAAAGTTAAAAGAAAAAATGTTTAAATAGAGAAAAATGTTTTTCAATATGTCTATGATTTACAATCAATATTCATTACATATAAGCAGCTCCTATCACTGAATAAATAAAAGATAACCCATTCAGCAAATAAGCAAAATATGATTGCTTTGCCTGTTAGATTTGGCTCTACAACTAGACTGTAACCTCCTCAAAGGCAGAGTCAGTTTCTTACATCTATATCTCTGTGACCCACCGGGTCTGGCATAGTGCTGAGCCTACAGTAGGTAATCAATATGTACCTGGCCAGCAGCTTCTCCTTGCTAGCTCAGCAGAAATGCTGTCAGATGCCTTTCCCTGGGCTTCTCTGACTGGGAAACTAACCCAGAGCTCCAAGATTCCAGGCCGCCAGCCACACCACAAATTGTGGAGTCACATGCTGGGGAATGTTGTCTAGAGGATGTACTGACTGCTTTTATTCAGGGTTAATACTTCTTGATTTTCTTGTTTGAAAAATTGAAAAATTAATTGAGTAGCACAGGAGTGAACACAGGAATATTTACTGAATGACTTCATTAATGACAACTGTCGTTGATATAAGAAAATCAGGCCAGGCATGGTGGCTCATGCCTGTAATCTCCACCTGGGAGGTAGAGATGGGTGGATGGCTTGAGCTAAGGAGGTGAAGACCAGCCTGGCCAACATGGTGAAACCCCGACTCTACAAAAATACAAAAAAAAATTAGCTGAGCATGACGGTGTGTGCCTATAGTCCCAGGTACTTGGGTGGCTGAGATGGGAGGATGGCTGGAGCCTGGGATGCAGAGGTTGCAGTGAGCTGAGATCGCGCCACTGCACTCCAGCTTGGGTGACATAGCCAGACCCTGTCTCGAAAAAAAAAAAAAGAAAGGAAAGAAAATCATACAGCATACTAAACATTAGGCAAGTAACAATATGAAATATACAGCACTCCAGAAATGTCAGGTTTTCCGAATGGCCAATAGATAGAAATCTTTCAAATAATCCGTCCTTCAACATATGTAATGGTATCCCAAACACTCATTCCAAACCATACCATGAAGCCTTCTGCTAATTACTCTCAACTCCCCAAAAGATAGGACAAATATTAATGCTTATCAATAGAAGATCCTTTCTACAAAGTTGTCCTTACAAACCCTACAGAATGAGACTGGGAAAAAAAAGAACTAAAACAATGTATTAAAAGCTTATAAAAATGAGTGGGAAAATGCCTATAATTAAATAGGATATATAGGCAAAGAATCTGAACAATTAACATTTAAAAGGGTAATTTTAAATGGATAATAAATAGGAAAAAAACACTTCAATCTCACTAGCATTAAAAAGCTCATTAAACAAAAACAATTGTGGGCAATTTGACAATTTAAAAGTTATACTATTCAATGCTGGTGAGGCATAATGAGTCAGACACTCACATTCTGTATGAGGACTTGGAAATGGGTTCAGTTCTTCTGGAAAGCTATTTGGCAAAATGTCTCAGAAACCTTAGTTCACATTCCTTGACACAGCAATTCTCAACTTCTAGGAAATATTTCATAATGTCAACAAAATATATTTGTATAACAATTTTTACCTCAGCATTCTTTTTAATAATGAAAATTGAGCCTCATAAATATCTAATAATAGAGGAAACATTAATAAAATTCTTTCTAAATTATATTTATGACGAATTTTAATAATGGGGATATTTTTGTGACAAAGACTAAATAAACATATGATTTTTAAATTGTATACAAGTCGAAATCTCCATTATGTAAAATGTACACAGACAAAAACAAAAAGGAAACACATCAAAGAGTTAATAGTATAATAGTACTTCTCTGAGTCTGTTGGGTGTTTTTTTTTTTTATATTTTTTGCATGCATTCATCATGGTAAAAAAGCATTAATTTAAAAATCAGATAAAAAATATACTTCAAGATAGTGATATTTCACTTTTTAAAATCTCAACAAGAACTTTTCCCTCATAGAACTCTATATTGCTTTAAAATGCTGAATGTTTTACTCTATTGAACAGCGAAGTTTGAAAGTAGAAGCAAACTCTACCTCCACAGATGTGAAAAGAAACATGAACCCTCCTTCCTCCCCTCCGCCCCATTTCCGTTCCCAGTGGACTCCTCTCCCCCTGCTCACTCCCTGGCTCTGACGCCCTCACTTTGCATCACATGTTGTTTCTCTCCTGTTTCTTGGTAAATATCAGGTTCCTTTCAAAATCACTCAGCAAACATTCACCTCCTCACTCCTCAATGTCAGCTCCTAGCCAGACACTAGCAAGTTTTACTTCAGGTTAAATGATGAGTTCCTGACTGGAACGCAGGGCTTCCTACTTCCTGGGCTCTGCCTGGGGCTCCCAAACTAAGGGAGGAGCCCATTACTGGACACCACTGACAAAGGCCCTGCGCTCCATCTCCTCCATAGCCCCCTGGACACCTGTCAGTTTGAATGCCTCTTCCCCTGACCAGGCCACTATCATTTTGTTGTCAGAGGGATTCCTAACAGCCCCTCTACCTCCTGCTCACTAAGCTCTATTCCATCTCCACGCTCTAGCTGGAGCCATATTTCTTTTCATTTCTTTTTTAGAAGGATTTTGCTATGTTTCTCAGGTCAGATTCAAACTCCTGGGCTCAAACGATCCTCCTCCTTCAGCCTCCAAGTAGCTGGGATTACAGGCGTGGGCCACTACCTCTGGGCTTAGAGCCCTCTTTCTAAAATGAAATCTGATGACATACTTACCCTGCTTAAAATCCCTCAACACCCCTCACCTCCACCGCCTTCTCCACCACTACCGCTTTTAAGACAGATTCTAAACTATTTAACTTGGCCATGTGACTGGCCCTTCCTAGTCTCCCCAACCTCATATTACTTCTCATGTATTTATACACACACACACATTTTGGGAGACAGAGTGAGTCTCTCTCTGTCACCCAGGCTGAAGAGCAGTGGCACAATCTCAGCTCGTTGCAACCTCTGCCTCTGGAGTTCGACAATTCTCCTGCCTCACCCTCCCGAGTAGCTGGGATTACAGGCACCCGCCACCACACCCAGCTAATTTTTGTATTTTTAGTAGATGGGGGTTTCACCATGTTGGCCAGGCTGGTCTCAAACTCCTGACGTCAAATGATCCACCCACCTCGGCCTCCCAAAGTGCCGGGATTACAGGCATGAGCCACTGCACCCGGCCCCTCATGTATTTATATATTTATTTACTCCATGAGTTTGGGTGGAGCACTTTCTATGTGTCAGGCACTGGGCTGGGTGCAAGGGGTAGAGCTCTGAAAGAGACGCACCCTGTTGGCATGGAAGTCAGTCTTCACTACAGCTGCTTTCTGTCCTTGCTACTCAGAGTGTGATCTGTGGACTAGCAGCATCAGCATCACCTGGAAGCAGAACCTCAGATCCTTTGCTAGACCCTCTGCATAGAAATACACATTTCCATTCACTGGTGAGTTCTTATGCATGTCAAAGTTTAAGAAGCATTGGTTTGTGTCTCTTGAACTCTCAATGCTCTCTCTCTGCTGCAGCCCTTTTCACATGCATTCAGCCTGGGATACTCTTGGCCCTGATCTTTGTCTAACTCCCCTCTATCCTTCCAGTTTCTGCATGGCACTTATGCCTGTTAGGAAGATTTCCTTCCCTGACCCCCTAGGTTGGAGTCATGAGCCACCTATGTGGTGTCACCATCAAAGCACTTATGGCTCTGTTCCGTGGATGCTGCCCGTTCCCCTGCAGATGCTGTAAGAGCAGACACTGTGTCTATCTCTTCATACTTGCATCCCTAGCAGCAAGCCTACTGTTTGCCATAGGGTAGTGGGTCAATAAAAAGCTATTGGAAAAACAAAAAAACCATACACACACACACACAGAATCCAGCGCAACTGTATAATTTCCAGGCTTAACAAATAAGTTCAAGTTTCTTAATTCCTCAAGAGAGGGTGGGATTTGGAGGTAGTAAGCCGGTCCTAGGAAGAAAACAACATTATCTGCATCATTTCCTTAGTTTCATGGCTCATGTTGTATGTACAAATTTAGCCTTGTCCAGAGCCCCCACTGGCCCACTAGTCATCTTTGTGTAAATTAGAAAGAGAAACTCCTTCCTCAGCACAGATGCAATTCCAGACCATGGTCCATGGAGGACTCAGCAAGCAAATCACAAGCTGGTTTCCACTTCCCCCTAAGCAGGGTATAGCCTGCACGACTTCATGTGGTAGCCCTGCCTTGTACTCACAATAAAACTGAGAATGGCTGTGGAGCAAACACTGGAAACTAATCCTGATGCTACATGACCTCAGATGAGGAATTAACTTTCAGCTGTGCCTATTTCACAGAGATTAGAGATCCACATTTTAAAATACAGTCATGCCTTACACAAAGCTTATTTTCTAAAGGTAAAAGCTAGAGTAAAAATTGTATATGACCATAATTACTCTTGAAAATGCTTTAGTATCACCCATAAAGTAGAACCTGATGCCCAGGTTGATATGCCACTTTGGAGACTCTCAATAAGCCTACCACAGCCTTCAGGGAGGGAAGAAATGCTGATTCTTTGGTAGCCCATCATTTGATCTAGTTGGTTTACCTGGGTAGTTCATGTCTACCTAAAGTACAGATCTTCAAATATCAGAATCAATCACTTTCAGCATAGTAAGATACTCATAATACAGGATCTTCAGCCCCAGAGACAGCTAGGAAAAGGCAGATTGCCCTCTCGCATCTCAAACTCACTCTGGGGCATATGTTCACTGAAACCAATGGCAAGTGAATTATTAGTGCTGCCAACGTGGAAAACTTTTAACTTATTCCGTTAGCTTATGACACATGTGCAGACCATGTCTTTCCCATGAGAAAGCCACGGTTGGTATGCTTCTGGTACGAGCTGTTGCTTTGAGTTGAGTTGTGTTTCCCTATAGTGGAAAGACTGGCATACAGCCCTTCACAGTCTTTCCCTTCGTTCCTCTCCTAGCTAATAGCGGGGTGGGAACTAAATCTGCTGGCAGAGGGAGTGAACTGGAGCAAGGCAACAACTCCAGTGTGAAAGCTTTGGTAACAACCCTCTTGGGCTTGTGGATGGCCAGTGCTAATCTCTCAGACCAGTATCGGCACAGACCACCAAGTGAACAGTAATCTCAGTCACCTACTCCAATACTGCAGACCTGAAAAAAAATCCCAGCCCCTCCCAGATAAAAACAACGCATGCCCTTTACTTTCCAGGGCAAAACATATCACTCAAACCTGAATGCCACCAAATTAAACAGTTATCCTCATGTGCCATAAGGACCACCCCGGAGTTGTTCAATTGAGTCAATTTCCTACCAGTCAGTCCTACATATAAAAAACAGAACTTCTTACAAAACTAGTGTTTTTAAAAAACAGAAACAAACCACTATTAACACCCATGCAGCCTTGCTAGGCCCATATGCCCTACTTTCCATACTTCTAATACAGCTAATCTCCAACAGGAAACCTCCTAAGGGAAGAGCAAGTTTTATACTTCTGTATGGCTACTGACCTAAAACCTCATTAACATACTTTGTGGAAGTAATTGTAGCCAAAAACAAATACAAATTAACAATGCATTGTTGTTAATACTGGGGACAAACTTTTATTTAGAAACGCTTAATTAGGCACCCACTGTGTTACTTGTGCTAAGTGCTGTGGAAGATACATACAAAGATGAACTGGACAGAATTTCTGTCCCATCTTCTCCCTCCCTTGTTAAAAAGTGTACAAGAGCCTTAAGCTAGCAACTCACCATATGTAAACCAATAGGAAAAAACACTAACTCTCAGCAACAACAATATAGATGAAGAAGTCTTAATTAGTTAGTGACAAGAACGTCATCAAATGTTCCTGTGAGAAACAGTGTAACTGATCAATCTATATCATTCATCCCAACATACACAATGGCTTCAAGTAACAGCATTTAGCTGGTGGGAGAGAAGAAAAACCAAGACAGCAACAGAAGAAGAGGAGATATTTTACTATTTCAAACACATAAAGGTGTGGTTCAGAATGGTCTCAATACTCACTGTTCTTCTTGTACATCAGAATTTCAAAGGAATTCATCTCATAGTTCTCAAATGTTTGCCGCACTTTTTCAATCGTGTCTTTATCAGTCAGCTCCCCATACATAAAACTGCAAACAACCAAAGAACTCAAGTTAGATTAAGAAGTATTCATTATTCTACAAGCATATGTTAAATATCTGTTCTATATTCAGCACTGTGCTATGTACTGTGGAACACACACACACACACAATGAAAACATTTGTTGACTCAAAAAAATTTACTGATTCAACTGTGAATAAGACTTTTTCATTGTCTCCAAAAAACTAACAGTCTAATGAGAGATACACACCATAAAACAGATGAGAAAACAGTGGATTAGAGAACAGTTTGATCACTGCCACAATGGCAGCACACATAATGAATTACAGAACACACAGAATAGGCACAGTGCACTCCCTGGTCAATCAGAGAATGCTTTCCAAAAGTAAGGACAGATTAGGTCTAAGGGGCAGGAAGGAGGGGAAATGGCTGAGAGAAAGAAGGAGAAAAACGTTCCAAACAAAAGACAAGCAACTGCAAAGGCACAGAGGTGACAGTCAGATTAATTCCAGACCCTGATTATAGTTCATTTCAGTATGATTGAAATATAGACAATGAGAGGGAAATTTGCAACAGATAATATAGAGAAGTAAACAGAGGCAAGATCATGGAGGATACCATGGCATTATAAGCCATGGGAAGTAATTGAATCTTCATCTTGAAAGCAATGGGAGCACAATGGGAGGGTTTTAAGCAAAGGAGAAACATAATCAGATTTCATTTTAGAAATATAACTCTGGGAGACTTCCTGGTAAAGATGACTGAGTAAGTTTAGACCATAGATTTTTTTCCTTTTCTAGTTCTCAGCAAAAAAATTCATTTATTTAAATGTACATGTAATTTATTAGAGAAAACCTCAGGATACTAGAAGGTCTACCTACTAACACTAGTTCTCACCAGAAGCAAGAAAAATGCCAGGACTGTTTATTTTCCTGGGCCCCACACTGAATCTGGTCTAAAAATCATGGTTTGTCCCTCTGAGAACAGGATATACTTCCAATTAAGTAGAATGAATAATGGCACAGGAGACTAACAAAATGCCAGAGGAGGGGGAAAAAAACATCTTTCAATGGGGCTGGAATGTCCAGTTCTCTGACAAAGGCTGCCCACGGGCCCAGCCAGCATTTCCCCTGCCCACTCCAGGCCTTCAGACTGCAATAACAAGAAAGAGCAGCAATGATCACTCCTCAAGTCTTAGGTAATGCACAAACTGCCATGGGTTCCTAAATGTCACTGTAAAGTAAATATAATCTAACCTTTTTTTATGACTTGAATCACAAAAACATAGAATTTCAGAGCTGCAAAGAACCTCAGAGGTTATCAAGTGCGATTTCTCATCTAAAACTGAACCACCAAGTCAAGCACCGTGCTTAGCTTGATACCAGAACAGCCTTGGGCTTACTACAGGCTTCCAAATTCTGGTACCCAATAAGAAGAGAGTCCTAGCTGTTGACTTTGTGAATTCTGTATCACAGTTGTTATCTTATGTCCCTTCCCAGCCCTCTGAGGAATGTGATTATCTGTGGTTGTCCTTATGCACTCATGTAGTTCTCTGCTTTGGGGCTGTACTCTTTGTCTATAAGCCAGGAAATGGAAAACTGAGCTTGTTAAATTATCTCTAGA
Organism: Gorilla gorilla gorilla; assembly: GCF_029281585.2. Lineage (NCBI taxonomy): Eukaryota > Metazoa > Chordata > Mammalia > Primates > Hominidae > Gorilla > Gorilla gorilla. Next base: position 45,666,955 of record NC_073224.2, on the reverse strand, counting down.
AAGAAGAATAGATCAAGACTAATTTAGCCCTGCCTGAGAATAAGAGGATTTTTCCTCTTTCTCCTTGTGAGTTAATTTTCTAGATAACTGACCTCCATTTAAATGAAGCGATACGCTAGCAATTTCCTTAACAAGGTAAAAGAAATCCCTGTAAAGTTGAATCTTCAAATAAATGAAGTACTATAATTACACCTAGTTTTCATTCATCTTATGTGCTTTTTCAGGCTGTAGATTACCAGTAGTTCTAAATTTCCTTTACCTGGATCTCAGATTGCAAATGCTTACAATGCACAAAATAAATAAAAGAGACTCCTGAGCTATCAGGAACATAGCTAGCACAAAGGTATGTTCATTTATAGAGAAGGGATACCTTTGGGTAATTCAATAAGTTGCTAAAAACTGTGCATAAAAGAAAAGTTGGTTAAATTAGCAAGTTATTTTATCTGATTTCCTTAAAGTGTTTGATTATAGCCAATAAGAAAGGTAAGGAAAGGCCGTTCAAGTCACACTGAAAAGTGAAGCTACATCTCTCAAATTGTTCTGATTATATATGTGCAGGACAGATAGAGATGTAGATGCAGATAAAAAGATCTACAAATACTTAAGAGGATAACAGCACACAAAGAATGTAAGATAATTCTATTACATTAAGAATTATAATGTCTAAACCTTTGAACATTTGAGGGAAGAATCTTCAATTTTCTATTTCTCAGTCCCCAAAATCTAAGATTTAAGAAAGCGGAAATATTTTCAAAACATTTGATACTTCCTTCTTATGAGCTCAAACATTTATTTTATTTTAGAAGAGTATTTTATTTTAAAATAATGTAAAGTGACATGGCTGACTTAGTAAGTAAAAATGCAACTTCTGAAAACAGAAGACTATGCTTGGTCAGACAGGCTTCTCCACTCTTCATAGATGAGTTTGCTTCCTGATTTGGCATGAATGATTCCACTTCATGCAAACACCACTGAAGACAGAAGACTGAAGAAGGCAGAGACTGAGAGGAGCCAAAAGGCTATGGTGGGCCAAGACCTTGCCAGGGCACAGCAGGGGAATGTCTGGCAGGATCCAGGCTATATGTCTGGCTCAACACCTGGAAGATGCTTTAAAAGAGCTTTTCTAACACCACGGCCCAAGGACACTGCTTGGTTAGAAACCCTGTAAAAATATACCAGCTTCACTGTTAGTACAATTTGCTAAGAGTTCAGAGAGAGAGAGAGAGGTAACAGCATGAATTAGAAGGCAACAAAATATTGGTTCTCTCATCTGTTTCTGAAGTAAAAAACTTTGGCTGAGGCCAGGCATGGTGGCTCACGCCTATAATCCAGCACTTTGGGAGGCCAAGGCGGGCAGACCACCTAAGGTCAGGAGTTCGAGACCAGCCTGGCCAACATGGTAAAACCCCCATCTCTACTAAAAATACAAAAAAAAAAAAAAAAAAAAAAATTAGCCAGGTGTGGTGGCACGTGCCTGTAATCCCAGCTACTCAGGAGGCTGAATCGGGAGAACTGCTTGAACCCAGGAGACAGAGGCTGCAGTGAGCCAAGATCATGTCACTGTACTCCAGTCTGGGTGACAAAGCAAGATGCTATCTCAAAACAAAAAAGAATTTTGACTGAGGAAAAGCTCTATGAACAAGGCCCTTGTCTCCAACACTGTAGTTACTCTTCTAAAATGCTCATAAATTTTCAAAAATTGTTTTAATCATCTAAAATTTCATTTCACTGTATTTGAGCCTCTAACTTTCACATTTAATTTAATCTAAAATGCCGTAACTTTTGAGTTCACATTTTATAGACAGAATGGTTTTCCTGAGTTCTTCTGGGTTTTCTCCCATCTTAGTGACTGCAAGTTTGTCAGTTGTGGGAACTATGTTTTACATCTGCTTTGATTTTCCCTGTACGGTACATGAACTAGAGATGATATGGCAATAAATTTTCCTGTGAATACACACTAAATGAGGTAAAGGCAATTCCCGAATGCAGTAAACCATTTTCTTTTTCCAAAAGATACCATAATAGATTGTTCACCAGAACAACTCCAAACATAAATACCTGCAGGTGCTGCTTTTTTGCATCACTTCTGCCCTGTGATAGCCAGACAGCTTGCAAAATCCATCATTGCTGTACACAATAGGCCAGTCCACTATCTGAGCATTCCCCAACACAAAATTAGTATCTGTTAAAAAAAAAAAAAGGGAAAAAAGGGCACATGAGGCAACACATTAGTTGAGATTCAATGAGGACATAAATAATGTCAAGCAATCCAGATATTTCTGATTCCCTCCAAAACATAGACTCTTGAACAGGAATGTCGCCCTGTAAGGAATATAAAACAACATTGTTTTAGAAGTGAGTATCTTGAATGCAAGTGCTAACTTAGGTCACTGTACTCCAAAAAGAAGTTAGGAAAGAAAGCATACTTAACCAACCAACCAACAAATCCTGCAGAAATTCAGTGGATTCCCATGAGACATATTTAAGTCCTAATTTTTCATCCCAGTGAAGGTATACCAATAATACAGAGCAAGAGAGAGCCCAAAAGTAATTTATTCTGAGCTCTGTCCAGCATCTTAGCCTTTTCAGTCTTTTGGCCGGAAGCTAAAAATTTGCCTTCTTGACCCTAACTAGGATTTGCCCAACCTAGGAGGGCATCTCAGGAAGGCACAGAAAGGAGGCTAAACACTTCCTCATGGACACACACAGCACCATGGAACCCTCCCCTTGGTGAGGAATAGTAACTAGAGCTTAATACTAGAGCTTTGTAGAGGCTGATCAAGATGCTTACACAACAGGACCTTCTTGCTAATTTTGAAATTCTTGCTGATTTTGAAACGCAGCCACAGAGCTGCATTTTGGGGCTCTGTCACAGAGCAGCAGCCTACCACACACTCATAATGCAGGGTTTAGGTAGGCTAGTTGTGTTTGGCCAGCTTAGTGTATTCTCACTACTTCCCACATTTTTGAAAATCAGTCGCCAATACTTTTTATGCTCAGGATATCAACTGTCCTTCCTTTCTTTTCAAGCATTTCAATTAAGCAAATAACATCCAGAACTTAAATGTAATCATTATTTTAGTTTGGCCCTTCCTTTCCACAGAAGACCCACTCACTTCCCCCACCCTCCAAAAAAAGAAACAATACAAACAGCCATCTTTAGTTGTAAACTGGAGAGGGTATTGTGTGTGTCTGTGTGTGTGTGTGTGTGTATACACATACTACATAGAGTGAAATAATAGTGATATATTATATCATCATTTAATTGAAAGCATTTACAGTTTTTTTACAATATGGGTAACCATCCCTTCAGATAGGCTTCTCCACCCTTCTTAGATGAGTTTATTCTTGATTTGGCAGGCTTGGGAAAATGATTCCACTTCATGCAGACACCACTGAAGACAAAAGACTTGGAAGAAGACAGGGCCTGAGAGGAGATAAGGGTTGTGGTGAGCCAAGACCTTACAGAGGAGGGCAAGGGAGGAGGAATTACTAAATACGGCAATCTATTCTTGAGAATGCTTTGATCTATTTAAAAGGAACAGAAAATACAACATTTATGATGTGAATCTATAAAGCTACTATTTTTATAAATATGCTTTTAATGAAAATCTACAACCAGTCCTTCCCTCCATCTCTCCCATATGTACATAAATTGTTCTTGAGTGCCAACAGGTGCCAAGCACAATGCAAGACCCTGGGGGTCTCCAGATTGATAAGAAATGGTCCCTGCACTCAAGGAACTTAGCAAGACAAATAGATATGTCCACAACTAACTAAAGAAACAGGTAAGAAAACAATGAACTCTGAGAGAGGTAAAGGGCTGCGTCTCAGAGGGGATCATATTTGAACTTGCTCTAGTCTAAAAGGATGAGTAAGATTTATTTAAACTTTTTGAATGCCTAAAAGGTAACTGGCACAGATAATACAAAAACAATAGATATAGAAATTAAAATATGATCACTGTCTTCATGAACTCAAGAGGGTGTGAGAGGAAGGGAACATTCCAGGCAGAGGATCCAGCATGGGCAAAGGCATGGCAGCATGGAACACAGTGCAGGCTAGGGTAGACAAAGGGCAGCCAGGAAGAGTGGCGGGATGAGTAACTGAAGACTAGACTGGGAAGGATCTGGAATGAATAAAGTCAGAGAGCTTTGATTTTATCGTAGGGGCAGAATAATCCTTCATATTGGTCTTCTCTCCCTAAATAAACTCACATTTCCTGAACTGAATAGCTTAGACTTAAAAGTAGTACAGTATTTATTAAATTACTCCCAAGTGTATATGAAGCCTAGTTGGTTTGACCATCTCTCTTGTTAAATCCTGAAATAGTAGTTAATTTCCCTCAAAACACCTAGAGCAGGAGGAAAAACTGAGTGTGCTTTATCATGGCTAATGCTCCACTGAGATTATCTATGCAGAAAGAGGGAAGAATAGCCAGTTATAGATAATGAGTTGACCACATATGTTTATTTTCTTTTGTATACCAGACCCCAGTAAAATAAAAGTAAACAAATTAAAAATGTAAAAATCCACAAAAATGAAAATTAGGTTAAAAAGAATGAACCAAAAAAAACTGGGGAAGAAGCAGCAATATTATAGGAAACAGAGAAGAACTTTTAAAAAAAAAATCTAATTGGTATCCTTAGAGAGATTCAAGAAGTATTACACCCACAAAACAAAAACAGAATGCTATGAGAAAAAAAAATAAGGGAACAAGAACTCTTATAAATTAAAATGAATAGCAATTAAATATTCAACATGAATTTTAGAAGATAAAGTCTTACAGAAAGTAGTACAGAAAGAGAAAGAGACAAGAAACAGAGAAGAAAAAAAAAAAGACATGAGAATCAGTCCAACAGGAAAAACATGCACCCTAAGAGGAACAGCAAAAAGAACAACATGAGAAAAGGCCAGAGGACATTCTCTTTAAAATTAAAACAATAAAATGTGAGTGTATAATGAAGATATTTTCATATATGCGAAGATTAGGGGAAATTATTTACCACGTATTCTTTCTTTGGCAGTTACTTGAGGATGTGTATCAGCAAAATTAGGGAATAAAGCAAAAAGGAGGACAACATGGAAACCAGGAAAAAATAGCTCCAAATGTAGAAAGCAAGGAAGAGAGCTAGTAGACAGTATTCAATACTAAACAATTCAGAGACTAGAAGTTCCAAAGAGAATTATCTGGGGGTAAAGGAGGTTAGGATTTGATTATATTCTTGATCATTTAGAACAACATTATCAATAAAGGTATGGCAGGAAAGGGAATTAGAAACATCAAAGGAAAACAAAAACCAAAATCTCATGGTCACATCATTGTAGGAATAAGGTAAGCACCTTATTAATTTTGAATTTTAAAACCAATACATAATAAAGGATGGAATATTTAATTATCACGAGTATCTGAATGTAATCTCATTGATTCTGATGCTAAAAATACAGGTGATAAAAGTTTAGGGAGAGAAAAGAGAACAATGATGAAGCAAATAAGAGATGGTGTGTACAGCTGATTAAAAAAATGCTATAAATATTTTACTTAAAGTTGCAAAGATAAACAATAAGAGAGTAATATAATTATATTAGGAGGAGGGGTAGGGAGTAAGATTAAGTGAGCTAAAACCTCAACTAATTAACAGAAGTCAACAGATAATATCCAAAATGGATAAATCTATAAATAGCTCTAATGCATGTTATTTAGAGACATGGCAGAAACTATAAGAAGAAAGCTAAAATTAGAAGACACGGCCTCTGGTGAGTAGGATGGGAGGAGGGACAAGGCATAGAATGGTTATTTACATTACATTACAAGCTCTTCTGCTTGATTTTTGTAAACGTGAACTTACTGACTTTGAAAAAAATAACTATGTACTTAATTTTAATTAATTTAATCATAAAAGATTAATTTATTGATTAAATTTTTTACTTACTGAAAAATGAGAGCAAGATAGATTTCAAGCTCCAGATATCACTGCAAGTGCTCACAGAAATGTTCTGATAACCTTTTAAAGTGGTTTATCCTTTCGTAAGCATACCCTCAGTCCCTGGTGTGCATATTACAGCCCCATCTAAGAAAAACCAAACCCACCGCCTCTGTCCAGCGGTCCCACCGTCTAGGAAGTCAGGAGCACCTCTGCCCGGCCCCCCCACCGTCTGGGAAGTGAGGAGCGCCTCTGCCCGGCCACCGCATGGTCTGGGAAGTCAGGAGCGCTTCTGCCCGGCCCCCACCCTTTGCCACCGTCTGGGAAGTGAGGAGCCCCTCTGCCCGGCCGCCCACCGTCTGGAAAGTGAGAACGGCCTCTCCCTGGCCGCCGAACCGCTGGTAAGTGAGGAGCACCTCTGCCCGGCCCCCGCCCCGTCTGGGAAGTGAGGAGCACCTCTGCCCAGCCACCTCACCATCTGGGAAGTTGGAGCGCCTCTGCCCGGCCCCCGCCCCGTCTGGGAAGTAAGGAGCGCCTCTGCCCGGCCACTGCACCGTCTGGGAAGTGAGGAGCCCCTAACCTGGCCGCTGCACTGTCTGGGAAGTGAGGAGCACCTCTGCTTGGCCGCCCACCGTCTGGGAAGTGAGGAGCGCCTCTGCCTGGCTACTGCACCGTCTAGGAAGTGAGGTGCCCCTCTGCCTGGCCGCTGCACTGTCTGGGAAGTGAGGAGCACCTCTGCCCAGCCACCTCACCATCTGGGAAGTTGGAGCGCCTCTGCCCCGCCACTGCACCGTCTGGGAAGTGAGGAGCATCTCTGGCCTGCCTCCGCCCCGTCTGGGAAGTGAGGAGCCCCTAACCTGGCCGCTGCACTGTCTGGGAAGTGAGGAGCTCCTCTGCCCCAACCCCACCACCCACCCCCCTCCACCCCTCCACCCCTCCCCCAGGGCCCGGGTCTGGGAAGCGAGGAGTGCCTCTGCTTGGCCGCCCCACCGTCTGGGAAGCAAGGAGCTCCTCTGCCCCGCCGCTGTGCAACTCTCCAAGTATGAAGTGACAGCCTTGTGTGTGATCTTTCTGCCCTCCCCAAGTTTGCATTTTCGACATTAAAGTTTACTTTTTATTAAATTTAAAAAAAAAAAAACAAGCCCACTAGCATATTCTCTGACTTTAGTAAGGGAAACAGAAAAATAGGAAGTGCAGTAGGAATAGAATCATCAGCCTATCACCCACTCAGAAGATTCTCACCACAGAATTTAAAGTTCCAAAATAGTTCCCTCTCACTGCTAACCCAAGCAAGCAATTATAGCTCTAGGGAGCAAGATTCCTTTGTCACTCCATGATAGAAGGTCTAGGAATTCCCTCTTTACCCAAGGAGTTAGAGAGAATGGAAGAAAGATTTCTAGTCCCAGCCACAAAGTCGTTTGCCTCCAACAGTATAGAAATTCTTCCCCCATCCCTTCCCCATTCCTAGCACGCACATTCTCTTCTATTTTAAACCACAAATAATCGACCTGTAAATTACCTTCCAGAACACAATCTGTTTATAAGTTAGGGGCTACCCATATAAATACCATAACACCACATATATCATCAGGAATTAAGGGATTCCACATAAGTGAGATTTTAGATATTAATAATAATGGGTACCATTTATTGATAATTACTCTTTACCAGGTACTGTTTTAAGTACTTTACCATATATCATGGTTTTTCTCAACCTTTACATGAATCTTTGTGAAGTGATATTACTTTACTGAAGGAAGTCTCAGGGATTTCATCATTTTACTCATGAGGAACCTGAGTCTCTGAGGATGCACAATAACTGTTTATACGAGGGTAAAGTTGGGATTTGAACCTAGGTCTATGTGACTTCAAAATTTATGCTTTTAATCATTATATTACATGGTCTGCTTATGCCATTGGGTGCTAAAATCAGACCATTTCTATGAATACCGTTATTGTAGTCATACATTGTTATTCTGCCTTCTGATATACAATGATGCCCTCTGGAAATTTTGATGTGAGTAGAAGTCATTGTCCCACTTCTAAATGCTTGGGTTCTCCTGTCTATGTTTTCAGTGTTTGGTCTCTTCCTTGAAGACTACCATCTTTTACTTCTTAAAACTTAGTGTGCTGGCCAATTTCTATAACAGTCCTGCTCCCATACAATAGAAGAGGAGAAGGAACAGGGGAGAAGAGGGTAAACTTTGTGCCTGGCTCCCCATTTGACACTCAGGGGTGAGGAAGAACACCACACTGGGTGACCCAAAGCAGCTGCACAGGAAACTTGGCCATGTTAGCACTCCTGAGCCTCCCTCAGTTCCCATGGAGTCTGGAAAGAATCCAGAAGTCCCCAACTGCCCGTGGCTGCTGAAGTTGAATAAGCAGATGGTTATCACAGTGGAGTGAGCTGACCTTATAGCCAAGGGTTATATGTCAACCTACCCAATCCTAGGATCAACTGGGGTGGGTGGGGGTGTTTAGGGGAGGACAGTGAGTCAGGCAAATATCAGACATGAGCTGGAGGCCAGTAATAGCCTACATTAGATCAAGTCTCTCTCTCTCTCTCTCTCTCTCTCTCTCTCACACACACACACACACACACACACACACAGAGAGAGAGAGAGAGAGAGAGAGAGAGAGAGAGTATGTGTGTTGGATTGGGGCAGAGGTACCAAGTTTCATTCAATCCAAGAGAATGGAACATAAGTTCGCCAGCTGTGGACTGGAGCCCCACATATCAGCTGAGCACCCAGTGACCAGCAGAGCAGGGACCATTGCCAGAGACCCAAGGAACAAGAGGGGGAAAATAGGGCTCTCCATCCAGGGCTCTGAGGCTCCAGACACTATGCAAGGGCCACTTGTTTCCACCCCACACACCATCTTAGAAGCAATGAGGTGGGTAGAAGTGCAATCTGAACCCACCCAGAAGAGACTGAGTTACCCAAAAGACTATTTAAACTGGAAGAGCTTGAGATACCACTTTATAGTCCCCTCAACCACATTCCCTTTGCTATTCAGTAAGATGGGAGGAAATGGCAAAGGGGAAGATTAGATCTGTTAAATAAAATAAAGAAATAAGCCTATGTATGTCTGAGTAAATTTGCCAGCGTGCCTCTAGAAGTACGTCTGCCATAAGAATAAACAGGCTGAGAAAATGGGAATCTCCTGAATAAAGTACATAAATTCCAGTACGAGGACACTATGACAGCAACTTTGCTTAGCCAAGGCTTCTTAATTCCCCCAGGTGGTTGGCCATATTCCCCATGGTTGAGAATGCCAAATAAGAGAGCTAAAGTGAAGCGACACAGAGTTTCTAGCCAAATGCACACAGATGGGCGTTCTACATCCAAACATAAATGACTCTGGGATTATTTACTATTTTTTGCACTCAGTAAACAGAAACCTAATTTTAAGCTAAGCAAAACGTAATTAGCAAAGTAACCCACTGCTTGGACAAAATATCAAATAATATATAATCTCCTACATAAATAAACGGAAATATATCCCATGTTCATGTACTGGAAGAATTAATAATTCTTTTTTGGGGGGGTGTGGGAGTTGGTTTTTTGTTTGTTTGTTTGTTTGTTTGTTTGCTTGTTTGTTTTTGAGACAGGGTCTTGCTCTGTTGCCCAGGCTGGAGTGCAGTGGTGCAATCTCGGCTCACTGCAACCTCTGCATCCCGGTTTCAACCTCCACCTCCCGGATTCAAGCAATTCTCCTGCCTCAGCCTCCTGAGTAGCTAGGACTATAGACACACACCACCATGACCAGCTAATTTTTGTATTTTTAGTAGAGACGGGGATTCACCATGTTGGTGAGGCAGTTCTCGAACTCCTAACATCAAGTGATCCACCGGCCTTGGCCTCCCAAAGTGCTGGGATTACAGGCATGAGTCACCACACCTAGCAAGAATTAATATTGTTAACATGTTCAGACTACCTGTGATGGTTAATACTGAGTGTCAAATTGATTGGATTTAAGGATGCAAAGTATTAATCCTTGGTGTGTCTGTGAGGGTGTTGCCAAAGGAGATTAACATTTGAGTCAGTGGGCTGGGGAAGGCAGACCCACCCTTAATCTGGTGGGCACCATCTAATCAGCTTCCAGCAAATATAAAGCAGGCAGAAATACGTAAAAAGGCAAGACTGCTCTAGCCTTCCAGACTACATCTTTCTCCTGTGCTGGATGCTTCCTGCCCTCAAACATCGGTCTCCAAGTTCTTCAGTTTTGGGACTCGGCCTGGCTCTCCTTGCTCCTCAGCCTGCAGACAGCCTATTGTGGGTCCTTGTGATTGTGTAAGTTAATACTTAATAAACTCCCCTATATATATATATGTATATATATACACACACACACACACACCCACATACACATCCTATTAGTCCTGTCCTTCTAGAGAACCCTGACTAATACACTACCCAAAGTGATCTACAGATTAAATGCAATCCTTATCAGAATTCCAAGGACATTTCAGCAAGGCATGGTGGCTCACATGTGTAATCCCAACACTTTAAGAGGCCAAGGTGGGAGAATTGCTTGAGCTCAGGAGTTTGAGACCAGCCTGGGCACCAAAGTTAGCTTGTCTCCAATAAAAACTTTTTAAAAATTAGCCAGGCACAATGGCATGTGCCCATAGTCCCAGATACTCGGGAGGCTGAGGTGGGAGGATCACTTGAGCAAAAGAGGTCAAGGCTGCAGCGAGCTATGAGCATGCCACTGCAATCCAGCCTGGGCAACAGAGCAAGACCCTGTCTCTATAAAAACAAACGAATCCATGACATTTTTCACATAAATAGAAAAAATATCCTAAAATTTATATGGAATGCTAAACTCATTCAAAAACACCCTCTCAGAAACACTGAGAATAATATTAGACTAAATATCTGGGCACCCCATGGACCACTGATAAAATTAACTACCACAAACACCAAAGCCAAGGCTCTTAACAATATAACTTCTGCAGTAGTCTTTAATGGAATCAGCAGAGCCACAACTTGCAAATTTTCAATGCCCTCACAGTCCTAGTAGTACTCTGAGTTTGGTAGGATTGAGCACCATTTCAAAGCTCTATTTTGATAAAGAGTTTTTATGCAGGCAATACTTACCTTTCCACACCTGGGGTTTCCAGTGAGAGAAAGGAGTGTCCACCCACTCCTAGATAGAAGAAGTATTGGGGTGAATTCTTTTGTCCCCCTTTTCATCCCCGTCACTTTTACCTTCATAATCAGACTGACCAAACTGTTGGTAGCTACTTCAAGAGCAAGAGGAATCACTCTGTTTGTCTTGGTCTGTCATACTTGCCTATGCCCCAGCCTGGTGGGAAAAGAGAGGGTTTGAGCAACTTGTCTCTTTGTGGTACTCAGAACCTATAATACTTGTGACAGGCCCTGCCAGACCTGTGCTCAACTTCAGCTTCTTAGCCTAGGAGTAGGTCAGTAACTCATGGTCTAGAAGCCAGGGTATAAGCTTGAGAAGGGAAACAAATGGCACCACTATCTTCTCCAATCCAATATAATAGTAATGGAGCTGATTCCGTATTTTGACCCTCATTTGGCTCCTTCAGTCTTCCACTGAGTAAAAATCTGAAGGGAATGAGAGTAAAATGGGCTCCAGCACATTAATAAGAATCAAACCTCCAAGATTCCAAGGGTATTGAGAGGTCACCCACTTTCTTGATTCCTAGCACTGCTGAATCACACTGGTGAGACCCTTTATGAATACCTTCGGAGGAAGAGGCAATATGGCCACTTTTAGAACACTGCTGATGCTGTGTAAGCTCTTTTCACTGTCTTTCTTTTGTGTGTATGTGGAAAAGACCAGACGCTTACACATCTCAGGTCTCCTACTCTATGTTAGGTAATACAGTCAAAGCCTCATTATAACCAGTTAAGATTATATTGGTAGCCCCCAATAAGCCCTGCCTCCTTGCATTCACGCCTTGTGTAGCTCTCTCCCCCTTGCATTGTTCAGTAACACCATTGCAGGTGTAAGCCTTAAGATCTGGTGACTTCTGCTCCTGCGCTCTTGGGAGCCCTGAGCTTCCATGTGAGAAGTCCGGCCATGCTACAGGAGAGGCCATAAGGAGACTGTGCAACCAGAGCCAGCCTAGAGAGAAAGAGGTCCTGAGATTACATGGAGAAGAACTGAGGAATCTAGTCAACAATGAAAACCAATAGAAGAATGAGGGGTAAAAGATACTCTATTAATCTACTCTTCCCCTTCCCCAGCAATCCCTAGGCTTCCCAGAGCACCATTTGTGAGAAGAAAGGGGATGATAACAAGTTGAATTCTAGTCACAGTGTTGTCCCTAATGAGCTGTAGGTAAGTCACTTCAGCTCTGTGGATCTGGTGGGGGACAGGGTCAACTAAATCTCCATGCTTCTGGCAGCAATAAAATATGACTGTCTAAGTAATCAGATGTATAACAAAGAACAAATCAGATGATGCCCCACAACCTGCAAGCCATGCATCCATATGGAGTAATCAAACCGGTCATGACCATGAAATATCACTTCTCTAAATGCTGGACTCTGTGCAGCCTGGGTCATTTCAAAAACAGCAGAAACACCCTCTAAATGTAATACCCTAATTCCAGGTGAACCATGTTGTATCAGGCTTTTGCTCAATGGAATTGTTTGGATTTGGGATATGATGTGATGTGCAGTATTAATATTAAAATGTGCCATGTTGTCAAATGAGTCAACAATAGAAATAAATTACATATTGGTGGGTCCATTTATATATGGGGAAAATGCCTAAATGTGTCTTTGAAAACAAATGTGCTATTGATGCACACACACACACACACACGTATGTGTATATATGTATCTTTTACAAGTAGAATATGTAACTTCCAGTCAGCCAATAACCCATTCTGAAGCATCAAACCTGCCTCCAAATTTGTATTTTCTGAACTTATCAAGTCCTTCCTACATTGTTCAGTAAAATGTGTAGGTTCAACCTGGCTGCCCTTGCCATGATTTATTCACTGGCTCTCATCTGAAAGTTCCCCTGCGTCCCAAGTCTTTGATGCAAATTAGCCAGATTCTACTGCCGCCTTCTGATGCTTTTTTACCCCCTAAGGGTCTATAGCTGCAAGAGTGTGTGCAATTAAGTGTAAGGTTTCCTAAATTCAGCCTTCCTCAGCCCACATAGTTTTCCTCTGGTTCATAGCATAAAACAAACACTCTCTAAAAATTTAAAAGACTCCCTTCCTCCCCCTACTGTGTAAAGTTTCTCCAACTGATGAGGCATGAGCCAAACTACACTGCAGTAGTCAGAAGTGTCAAAATCATTCCAAGTCTGCCATTTGCCCATAAAGCATAACACAGAGATATTCTCAAGAGAAATTATTAAAAATTGCTTTTCATCAAAATTACGACAAATAACAAAGGAAAAACTAACTGAAGCAATGACTTAGAAAAGTGACTCAGTTTGGCAATTACGCAGATAAAAGCTACATTCAGCTCGCAGTTCACACAAGTGTACTGTTACCTGCCAACACTGGTTATTTGGAGGGCTACAGTAAGTATTTCACAATACACGTCTAATAACTTGAGATATTTTACTTAGAAGAGCACATGTCTTCCTGACATTTTGGAATTAGAATTATAGATTTCTAAGGATATCAGTACTCTTACAAAAAGCAAGTTTGAGGCCGGGCGCGGTGGCTCATGCCTGTAATCCCAGCACTTTGGGAGGCCGAGGCAGGCAGATCACGAGGTCAGGTGATCCAGACCATTCTGGCTAACATGGTGAAACCCCATCTCTACTAAAAATACAAAAAATTAGCCGGGCATGGTGGCGGGCATCTGTAGTCCCAGCTACTCAGGAGGCTGAGGCAGGAGAATGGTGTGAACCCAGGAGGCAGAGCTTGCAGTGAGCCGAGATCGCGCCACCACACTCCAGCCTGGGTGACAGAGGGACACTCCATCTCAAAAAAGTTTTAAAAAAAGCAAGTTTGAGTAAAAGTATACTTTCCTTCTTTTAGAATAATTAAAGAATTGAAAGATAACGATTGAGATGAGAATAAGTGCTATGTATTTTCACTAGACAAAGACCAGAAAACAATAGTTTGATTTACCTGAACCTAAATAAAATCCATACCAGAAATTACTTCAAAAAAAAAAAGACAGGTCAAGGTTATTTAGGAGAATGGAGAGGATGGAATGAGAAACAAGAAATTAAATCAGTATGATATACCCAAATAAAACATCTAAAATCTTAACATCAGCAAAAGTCATCTTGTGGATCTATTGTGATTTTCAACAATAAAGTCTCATGAAAATGACTCTTCTAAATTGCCAAAGGCCTAATCTTTGCAGAAAACAAACTGAACTCTCAAGAGATTCAATAGTTATTTGCTTTGTCTGATTTTAATATCCTACAGAAATACATTTTTTATTAAGTCAGTAAATTACAATGGAGAGAGAGATTTCAATTTCAAAAGCAATCTCAAATACTTCATTTACTGGGTAGTTACCCCTAAGTACAAGATTTCAAAAGCATGACCTCCATCTTCATTCAGCATCAAATTAATTTTAAAACAATAAAAACAGATGAACCAGTTTCACAAGAAGTATGGAAGAGAATGAAAATATGTTGAAATATAGAGACTTCTATTACTGAATGATATTTTACTTAAGAAATAAGAGATCAGTGATATCTTGAATTACTGCTAAGAAATATTTGTGTAATCAATTGTTTAAAAGTGTTTCAATAATCAATCCATTGAATTGATTGATTATATATATATACATATATATATATATTTTTTTTTTTTTTTGAGACAGGGTTTTGCTCTTGTCCCCCAGCATGGAGTGCAATGGTGCAATCTCGGCTCACTGCAACCTCTGTCTCCTGGGTTCAAGCAATTCTCCTGCTTCAGCCTCCTGACTAGCTGGAATTACAGGTGTATGCCACCATGCCCAACTAATTTTTGTATTTTTAGTAGAGACGGGATTTCACCATGTTGGCCAGGCTGGTCTCAAACTCCTGACCTCAGCTGATCCACCTGCCTCAGCCTCCCAAAATGCTGGGATTACAGGTGTTAGCCACCATGCCTGGCCTGATTCAATAGATTTTATTCTCATTTTTACAGTCTTAATAATTTCTTAATGCACATCTATATATATTATAGACAATTTGAACAAAAAGTCTTAGACCATAATTGAATAACACAAAAAAAATCATTCTCAGAACTCAAAAAAAGTGACTCAAAATAAGCAATATAAAAATATTAATGAGTACTAGAAAAAGAGGGGTTTTTCGGTAAGTTAGCTTTACATTTGTCTACTGTGTTATTTTAAGGAAGTCAAGTTGTCTCTGTTTGCAGACGACATGATTTTATGTTTAGAAAACACCATCATCTCAGCCCAAAAACTTCTTGAATTGATTAGCAACTTAAGCAAAGTCTCAGGATACAAAATCAATGTGCAAAAATCACAAGCATTCCTTTACACCAACAATAGGCAAGCAGAAAGCCAAATCATGAACAAACTCCCATTCACAATCACTGCAAACTGAATAAAATACCTAGGAATACAGCTAACAAGGGATGTGAAGGACCTCTTCAAGGAGAACAAACCACTGCTCAGGGAAATAAGAGAGGACACAAACAAATGGAAAAAAATTCCATCCTCATGGATAACAAGAATCAATATCATGAAAATGGCCATACTGCCCAAAGTAATTTATAGATTCAATGCTATTCTCATCAAACTACCATTGACATTATTCACAGAATTAGAAAACACTATTTTAAATTTCATGTAGAATCAAAGAAGACCCTATATAGCCAAGACAATCCTAAGCAAAAAGAACAAAACTGGAGGCATCATGCTACCTGACTTCAAACTACACTACGAGGCTATAATAACCAAAACAGCATGGTACTGGTACCAAAACAGACATATAGACCAATGGAGCAGAACAGAGACCTCAGAAATAAAACCACACATCTACAACCATCTGCTCTTCAACAAACCTAAAAAAACAAGCAATGAGGAAAGGATCTCCTATTCAGTAAATGGTGCTGGGAAAACTGGCTAGCCATATGCAGAAAACTGAAACCAGACCCCTTCCTTACACCTTATACAAAAATTAACTCAAGATGTAACTCAAGACTTAAACGTAAAACCCAAAACCATAAAAACCCTAGAAGAAAACCTAGGCAATACCATTCAGGACATGGGCATGGGCAAAGACTTCATGACAAAAACGCCAAAAGCAATTGCAACAAAAGCCAAAATTGACAAATGGGATCTGATTAAACTAAAGAGCTTCTGCACAGCAAAAGAAACTATCATCAGAGTGAATAGATAGCCTACAGAATGGGAGAAAATTTTTGCAATCTAGTCATTTGACAAAGGTCTAATATCCAGAATTTACAAGGAAATTAAACATATTTACAAGAGAAAAACAAACAACCCCGGCCAGGCATGGTGGCTCACGCCTGTAATCCCAGCACTTTGGGAGACCCAGGCAGGCGGATCATGAGGTCAGGAGATCGAGACCATCCTGGCTAACACGGTGAAACTCCGTCTCTACTAAAAAAATACAAAAAAATTAGCTGGACACGGTGGCGGGCACTTGTAGTCCCAGCTACTCGGGAGGCAGAGGCAGGAGAATGGCGTGAACCTGGGAGGCGGGGCTTGCAGTGAGCCAAGATCATGCCACTGCACTCCAGCCTGGGTGACAGAGTGAGACTCCGTCTCAAAAAAAAAAAACCATCGAAAAGTGGACAAAGGATATGAACAGACACTTCTCAAAATAAGACATTTATGCAGCCAACAAACATATGAAAAAACTCAACATCACCGATCATCAGAGAAATGCAAATCAAAACCACAATGAGATACCATCTCACACCAGTCAGAATGGTGGTTACTAAATAGTCAAGAAAAAATAGATGCTGGCCAGGCTGTGGAGAAATAGGAACGCTTTTACGCTGTTGTTGGGAATGTAAACTAGTTCAACCATTGTGGAAGACAGTGTGGCGATTCCTCAAGGATCAAGAACCAGAAATATTATTTGACCCAGCAATTCCATTACTGGGTATATGCCCAAAGGAATATAAGTCATTCTACTATAAAGACACATGCACATGCATGTTTATTGCAGCACTATTTACAATAGCAAAGATGTGGAACCAACCCAAATGCCCATCAATGATAGACTGGATAAAGAAAATGTGGTACATATACACCATGGAATACTATCCAGCCATAAAAAGGAATGAGATCATGTCCTTTGCAGGGACATGGATGAAGCTGGAAGCCATCATCCTCAGCAAACTAACCTGGGGACAGAAGACCAAACACTGCATATTCTCACTCATAAGTGGGAGTTGAACAATGAGAACACATGGACACAGAGAGGGGAACAACACACACCAGGTCCTGTTGGAGGTGGGGGTAGAGGGGAGAGAGCTTACAGAATGGGTCGATAGGTGCAGCAAACCACCATGACACATGTATATGTATGTAACAAAGCTGCACGTTCTGCATATGTATCCTTTTTTTTTTTAGAAGAAATAAAGAAAAAAAAAGAAACATTAAAAAAAAAAAAGACTTGGACAGGGTATAGCACCAGAGTGAATGGGAGGAATCTCAGAACAGCTTTGTCTAATACAACAAATATTTGAGTATCTACTCTGTCCCAGGCATGGCAGGAGTGTAGGGGACACACTTGTCCATTTTTAAGCTATGCCCAGTTTCCCTATATGGCTTTATCTGCCCCACTCTACATATCACAAAACTCCATGTCCTACCCCCTCCACCCAGGCCCCAGTCACAGAAAACTAGGCCTGGAGTGGACCGCTGGCCAAACAACCAATAGTCAGGGCTGGGCCAATAAGATTCTCTCCCCAGAACAAAACTCAGACACTAAAGCTGAGAGATCTGTAGAGTTGAGCAGGTATCTTTGACCACCTTGTTTCTAAGGTGAGTAAATGGAGAAAACTGGTCTTGAGAGAGAAACAGGGAGCTCAGATACACAGGGGAGCATCTATGAGGCCATTTGAAGGGAGAACTGGACAGACAGAAAGACAGGCAGATGGGCAGATATGGATAGGTGGAGGCAGAGACAGCAGAGACAGACAGCAAAGAGACATGGACAGTGGCAGAGACAGCAAAAACAGAGAGAGTGATGAAGACAGATGGAAGACGGTGACAGACGGTGACACAGACTAAAGGTAGACAGTGACAGAGACAGGCAGGAAGACAGACAGATGGAGAAAGGAGAGGAGAGAGCGAGGGAATGAAGGGACATAGGGCATGGGGCAAAGGCCAGGCCCACAGAGTACAAAAGCATGAGCCGAGAGCAAGAGACCAATAATAGCAAGACCGAGAGAGTGAGCCGCGGGAGTGAAAGACCAGGAGAGGAGAGGACATGAGAGACTGAGGGGAGAGAATGAGACCAAAGGCCAGAGGGAGATACAAAAAGAGAAGAAGAAAACCAGGAAACCCGGAAATATGGTGTTACTAGGGACACGTGAGAGGTAGGGATTGGGAAGCTGGAGGGGAGGAGACATTTTAAATGAAGAGAAGATGAGGAAAGTGGCCACTCAATGAAGTCAGGCTGGAGCACTGTCCCGGAGTGTTCCAGCCAGGTAGGAAAGCATAAAGGAGAATTTCATCTGACAGGAGAGTGACTAGAATTTAGGAGCTCTTTTTCATTTAAAAAGTATCAGCTATCATTTCAAAATAGCAAATGCAGTATACACACTTATTTCCTCATTCTTGAATGATGAAAAAAGATGGAAATGGAACATGAAAGTATTTTATCGAGCTTGTAGGTAACCAACTCACTGAACTGAAAAGCAAGGGCAGGCACATACTGCCCGCTTCAGACAGAACACAGGTGTTTTTGTGTGTTGAAAGGAGTACCTAAGTGCACATCCCCTCACCAAATTCACCCCCATGACTGAATGGTCTGCACAAAATGTTAAGAAACCACTTTTGGCTCATGCCTATAATCCCAGCACTTTGGGAGGCCGAGGCGGGCAGATCACAAGATGAGGAGATTGAGACCATCCTGGCCAACACAGTGAAACCCCGTCTCTACTAAAATATGAAAAATTAGCTGGGCGTGGTGGCAGGTGCCTGTAGTCCCAGCTGCTCAGGAGGCTAAGCCAGGGAAATCGCAAGCCGAGATCGCGCCACTGCACTCCAGCCTGGTGACAGAGCAAGACTGGGTCAAAAGAAAGAAAGAAAGAAAGAGAGAGAGAGACCACTTTATCCAAAGAACAAGTAATTGGCTCTCTCAGCCAGGGTCTTGGCAGCAAAATATGACATACTCAATGGGTAATTTGAGGAATGTTTAATAAAGGAACTATTTACAAAGGTGTGGGAGAGGTATAGGCAGTAGTGTGTTAGCAAGCTAACTCTGGGAAGAAAAGAGTCCCGATTTATAACACTGGCCAATTTCTAAGGTGTAAATACCTTGCACCTTGGTATAAGCAGTTTTCAAGCTTCCAAAGTGAAGTTCCTGAACCAAGAATAAGGAACAGATGCACATAATCAGATCTTAAGAGGTAGAACCAGCCAATTGCAGCCTGCTCCAGCACACCACTTAGGAAAACCCCAAGACATCGTGCAGTACCCCAGGGTTAGTAACAGCTGGAAGCTTTAAGTCTCCAACCCTACCCAAACCCAAAGAGAGCAAGCTAGAGACATAACCTTTAATCAGGGGAAAACAGCTAGGCTAAGATGACCTCGCAGGAGAGAACAACGAGAATAAGGACACAACCTCTCTCTTGCTTCCCATTTCGTGTGGTGTACCCCACAAGCTGAAGGCAGCCAACAGCCAGAAAGCAAGGGAGCCTACAGGTGTATTCTATACAGGTCAGCCTCCCAGCCTCCAACAAGAGACAGGCTGGTAAGGAAGAGTGTGGTTCTAGGGAGGCAAACAGAAACTATTCAGTACCTTGGCCCACACAGAGGCTTAAAGCACAGCCTTAATGATGATGGCATAGAAGTCTAATATATGCAGTCCCCATAATGCTGAGAGGAAAAGAAAGCAAATAAAATAAAAACTTAAATATCAATTTAATGGAAATAAATATAGTCTTATCACTCAAATTAACTCCATTTTCTTTACATGGCCCTGAAGTTCTAGTCTAAAACACATTTTCCAACTTCACTCTTAATACAAATCAAAGTTAAGCCATAGATAAATATCAGTAAAATTTGCCTATACGGTATCAACTTTCAAATGCTGACTCCAGCACTCTGAGAATGCCAGTGGAGGATGTCTACATCGTTGCTTTAAGGGAAGAAAAAGGAGACGGAAGGCCATTTCTCTTCTTTATAGAAGCACCTGATGTGATTGCAGAACATTTAAAAGGCTATGGGAAATGATGGTTTTTAGTCACTCTCAATTAATAATTACATTAATAATTATAGGATTGACTCAGTTAATTTCAGAACATCAGTTTCATGCGACATAGGACTGATCAAAAGAGTCGTCATTTTACTTTACATAATGAACAATCAGTATGAGTAAGCAAATTGACTATTGGCATAGCTCTGTAATACCTAATCAGGAGAATTTTAAGTAGTTTTGTCATTAACAGGAGTGTTTCACTGTTAGAGCAGAAACTGTGAGAATCAAGGGAGATGCTGAAGTTGGCCAGACTGTGATCTGTTCAGCAAGACCACACTTGCAGCAGGGCGCAGTGGCTCACGCCTGTAATCCCAGCACTTTGGGAAGCTGAGGCAGGTGGATCACTTGAGCCCAGGAGTTCAAGACCCCCCTGGACAACATGGCAAAACCCCATCACTACAAAAAATACAAAAATTAGCTGTGTATGGGGCCGGTGGTAGCTCACGCCTGTAATCCCAGCACTTTGGGAGGCCTGAGGCGGGCGGATCACAAGATCAGGAGATCAAGACCATCCTGGCTAACACAGTGAAGCCCCATCTCTACTAAAAATACAAAAAATTAGCCGGGCATGGTGGCGGGCTCCTGTAGTCCAGCTACTCGGGAGGCTGAGGCAGGAGAATGGCCTGAACCCGGGAGGCAAAGCTTGCAGTGAGCCGAGATTGCGCCACTGCATTCCAGCCTGGGCGACAGAGCGAGATTCTGTCTCAAAAAAAAAAAAAAAAAAAAAATTAGCTGGGTGTGGTGGCACATGCCTGTAGTCCCAGCTACTCGGGAGGCTGAGGTGGGAGGATGGAAGGATTACTTGAGCCTGGGAGGCAGAAGCTGCAGTGAGCTGACATCGCACCACTCCAATCCAGCCTGGGTGACACAGTGAGATCCTATAATATCTCAAAAAAAAAAAAAAAAAAAAAAAAAAGACTGCACTTGCCTAGAGAACAGCCAGAGCATCAAGCAAATTCCAGTATCTAGGATGTGCTAAAAACTCACACCAATGGATGAGCAACCCAAGACAGCATGCCAAAGAAGACAGAGCAATGGGATATCCCAGAGGAATGCGGTTTGTTTAAAGAAACGTCAACTGCATCAGAACAAAATGTCACACATTCTGCAATCTTCTTTTAATTCACTTACGGGATCTGGTTATCCCACACCCAACCTCACAAAAAAAAATAGCTATAAAATCTAAGAATAATTTTGGGTGAGGTGTTTATAAAGGAAAAATATGTAGTAAGTGTTGAATCAGTATAACATCCCTTAAATCTTTGGAGAGGTTTACAAAGCATGTTGGCCTCCATCATAGATTCCTCTGTTAGACCCAGCATCGCAAAAGCTGTACTCATTTTGGTATTCCTACTTGTTAGCACAGTATTGGGCACATAGGAAGTCCATCGTGCTTATAAAACTGAACCATAAGCTAGCCTTTGCTTTTTGTTTTAATTTTCCATTGAGTTTTGATTCCTCCACTAAATCTGTGCCTTTCCTTCAGTCATTTTGTTTTCATTTCAGTGAAACAAATATAAATCATTCACTTCCTAGTTCCTTCTCCCTTCCAGCTCTAATTCTTGCATAATCTCTGTCCCCAGGGTTTACTGCTTCTCAAATTAAGAAAATGAATATCCTAAACACACACACACCAAAAAAAAAAAAATCCCACCACACTTGCATGTACCCTTCGCACACAATTCAAACTGTAAGAGTCTTTCGCATCATTTACAATCGTGTGTGAGGGAGCTCCTCAGAGAGGATACTTCAACCCACAGTGGATACTGATGCCTCCCAAAGGGCAAGAGCAAGTTTTGTTTTCATTTCATTTTGGTCATGTGCTCCTATTAACATAACTCTCAATGACCCTGTTTTATTAGGTACTAGATTGTTTGGGCAACATCACTACTAAAGACAAAAGAAGAAAATACCAAATGCTGGCAAGGATGTGCTGCAGTGATAGAAACGCTCATACACGGCTGGTGGGAGTGTATATTAATATAAACCCTTTGGAAAACTGTTTGACAGCATCTACCGCAGTTAAACATGTGCATCCTAGGTATACACCCAAGAGAAATGTGTGCCCACATGCCCCAAAAGACATACTAAAAATGTTTGTAGCAGCATTAATAGCACAAAACTGGAAACAATCTTTCAGTGGCAGATCGGACACAATGTGTGGTACAGTCATACTATAAAGCACGATGCAGCAGTGAAAATGCATCAACAGGCCAGGCGTGGTGGCTCGTGCCTGTAATCCCAACACTTTGGAAGGCCAAGGCGGGTGGATCACAAGGTCAGGAGTTCAAGACCAGCCTGACCAACATGGTGAAACCCTGTATCTACTAAAAATACAAAAATTAGCCAGGCGTGGTGGTGCACACCTGTAATCCCAGCTACTCAGGAGGCTCAGGCAGGAGAATTGCTTGAACCCTGGAGGCGGAGGTTGCAGTGAGCCGAGATCGCGCCTCTGCACTCCAGCGACAAAGTGAGATTCTGTCTCAAACAAAAAAAAAAGAAAGAAGTCAAGAAAATGAAGCAGTACATGCAACAACATAGAGGAATTGCCACCCGACAAAAGAATATATGCTATATGATCTCATGCATATAAAGCTCCAAAACAGATAAAAATAAACAGTAGTGTTTATTAACTATAGTGGGTTTTTTAGGAATGCAAAACAAACTGGTAAAATTATGAGGAAAAGCAAGAAAGTGATCACCATAAAATCAGGAGATGTCACCCTTTAGGAGGAGAGTGAGGGACTTAGGATCAGGAAGGCTTTGGGGGCTTCTAGAGGTCTGGCAAGACCCTATTTCTTGACACAGGTAGCGATGGCATACAGTATCACTTTATAGAAATATGTTAAGCTGTACAAAATTGTTTTGTGTGCTTTTCTATTTGTGGTACTGAACAATTCAAAAGGTTAAAAGGGGAGAAGAATACAATGCAAAACTTATCAAAAGTTTTTTAAAGGTTTGCAGCTGGAAAAAACAATGGGCTAAGTCAGTTTTGTTCCACCGAGCAGACTGCAAATAAGTGGTAGCTATAAGAAGACAGATTTTGGTAAGACCAAATGACAGCAACAAAGGGGGGAGAAAGAGGCAGAGAGAAGAGAAGAAGAGAAAAATAAGGAAAGGCGGCGAAAAGAAATACAATTATACTTGCTTACAAATAGAATATTCCTCATGAGAAAGTGAGGGTCCCATCACTGAAGCTAGTCAAACACAGGCTGGAGAACCATCAGGAGGGAGGTTCTGGAGAGGATTCAGTGGAACAGTGGAAAATGAATTGTATAGCATGTCCCCCCAGAACTAAGATTCTGTGATTCTATTTCTCTTTCTCAACAGTTACAGGTGTGGCCACTTAGAGAAACAGAAAAAATAAGAAACAAGAAAAGTATGGTCCAAATATCCTAAATGTATAAAGCAGATACTCTAGTAGATTTTAAAATGTTTGTTTACAAGCCATTAACTAATCAAAAATAAAGGGAAGGGAAGAATTGAAGAGCTTCAAGGTAATGCTCAAGGAACCACTCCCAAATGAGGTCCAACCATATATGCAGAGCTGGCATCGGAAACAATGAAGCCAAGGATTCAGTTGACCCACAGTGTTCCTCAAACGCATCTATTCTTTTAAGATAGATTACTAAAATAAATGGGTTGCATAAAAGTCATGGAATTTGGAAGCTTTATTTCCTTAACGTTAAATGACAAGGCTTCAGACTCTCAATCTCCCATCTAACATCAGCCAACAGATTCAACTTTTTGACACTTTCAGAGAAAGATAGCTGAGCCTTGGCTGAAGATTGTCTTAGAATATTTTACAAGAAAAAACAAGCTCTGCTGAGCTGGTAATAATCCAGATTATCATCCATTCCCCCTTGTAGAGGCACAATGGATTTTAACCAGTTTTCTGTTTTATAAATATTACCATGGCTCAAAACACCCATGAGGAGACACAACATTACTCGTGGTTCTCATCCTGTTTGCTAACTAATTATATCAACAACCTGAACCAACTTAACACTATACAAAAACACAGCTGATTTAGCAATCTATAAATTATACATGTACATAAATCTGTACCAAAATGTGCTGTGTTTCACTCCTGCTAATGTGCATGGATTCTTACTGGCACCTACAATTGTTTGATATAGGTTCCCGAACACTAAAACATATGTTCTGCCCAGAATGGGACCATTTAGAGTAATATTTTTGTAGTTTCCTGGCACCAAGGTCTGCCAGCCTTTCTAAGACAGATCTCCTATTTGCTTCAGCGAACATTCTGACAACAAGTGCCTGCAGATTTAAGCAACTATCAAAAAATATTCTGTAACAACAGTTTCCAACCATGAATATAAAGAGAAACAGGCTGGTTTTGCCTATGTGGCAACAAAGCCAGTAGGATTTAAAATGATCACTGACATGACCATAAGCAAAATCAAATAAAATATGGAGTATCAATTATTTCTGCTGCCTACTTACGGCAATTTAAAGAACAGATAATTATCAAATCTTTCCTTCAAATGGGATTCAAAATGTACCAAAGAAAGTTAAAAGTCGGTTTTAGTACCAGCAAGACCAGTAAACACCTTAGAAATGTTTTTTAAATACAGTGGCAGGCCTAAACAGTCGCAGCCGGTCAACACTGTAAAATAGGGGCAAGAACCTTGGACCAAGATTCACTAGAATGTAATTTACTAATCACAAGGAGCGTTTCTTGTTTACCACTGTATCCTCAGTGTTCCATAAATACATTCAATAAATCTTTGTTGAATGAATAAACCAAAAACAACTGCTGGCTAGTCCCTGATCTGTCTCTAATTGCCTTTTCCTAATTCTGCCTCTTACGAACTGTAGGTAAATCACTTAACCTGAGGATTCTTAGGTGAGTTTTAGTTTAAGGATTTTAGTTCCTTAAACTCTAAAATGGAGACACTGCACCTCCTCTACTAGCTTATGAGGATCAAAGGTGATATTCTGTGAAAAGTGACTTGGTACTTTATAATGGGGCACACAGATGTTAAGTGCCCACTATCCCCGCCTTTGCCTTCAGCTAAACCACTGACAAAGGTGAACAGACTGCATTTCCTTGAAATATAATTAGCCTTTCCTTTGCCCTGTTATTCTGTTGAGACGTGGTAGTGTGGCTGTTAGCCAAGATGGTTGTTGTTCTTGTTGTTATAACATTTTATTTAATCTCCACTGGGAAATTATGCTTCTTGAGAGAATATAATGGTAACATGAGGAAAGGGTTTTTGCATGGTGTACCATAAAGAATTTGACATTGGACTCAAATGGTTTGGGGCCTCATTAGTTCTGCCCTTAAATATTTGAGGAAACCCTCTTGCATCAATTTCCTTATTTATACAATGATGGGGAAGGAGAGGCAGACTAGATAATATTTAAGGTCTGTCTCTTCCCACAGCTCTATGATATTCCGGGCATCAGATATTCAAATAACCCAAAATGAAGTCAGTACTATTATTCATTATCATATGAGAAGTTTTTAAAGGATGATAAAAATAGTTCCACAGACTAAGTCATAAAAGCTGGAGAAATTATAATGCTGAGAGAAGGATATATGATAGATGTCCTCTAAGGAATACCAGCCTCAGGCATTGTTTGCTCTGCCACTTTGAATAAGCCACTTAATATTCCTAGGACTCAGTTTTCTGATCTGTAAAAGAGGAACATTAATACTGCACAGGACCACTGGGAGAAAATATCTAATAAAACAATCATAAAATATTGCTATTCAAAGGTAAAATGCTATTTTAATACTGTAATGTCCAAAAAAGGGCTCATGGATTTTAGAACGAGACAATCAATATCTTTAAATAGACTTTTTCCACCACAGTAAAATAATATAATGCATGCAGATATTGTGATATTTCTAGAAGTTCACATTTTTTCTTCCATTTGTGTTCAGGAAATATTATAAAAGGGATCACCTTTTAAACATTAAGTCCCATATTTCAAGATGAGAACCATTTATTCTGAAATAATAATTTTAAAAATTCATCCAACTCTCCCAAGATGCTTCATTTTTTTTGATGCTATTCATTTGATTGGTTAATTGAAATCAACCTGCTGAAACTGATGTTGAAATGACAATGCCCATCCTAAAAATATTCCCAGTGACTTATTCTATTCACATTCTATGATTACAGAGGGAAAGTGGCTCTAATAAGATCAACTAAAATAGACAGTATTCTGCCTTCACAGCTCCAAGATTCTTAAGGTTCTCTTAAAACCCAAGGCATCTTGTGACTTTTACATGTAAGTTTCTCTTCCTGCTCCCTCCACTCAAAAACATACACAGTATACATTAGGTACTGGGTTTCACCTCTAACTTACAGGGCACTACCTCTTTACTGAAAAATAGAATTGTCATTGATATTTATGAGAAAGTTGGTGTCACTGACAATGGGATAACAAAATTTGCAAGATTGTCTCCATACCCCTTAATAGTCCAATAAAAATAGCAATAATAGCACAGTAACTCTTATTTTATTTAAAAATAAATGAACAACTCCAGCTTTTTTATGGCAAAACAGTTCATTGTGGCTGTTCACATAGCAATTATCATCCCCTTGCATCCTCAGGTAATGACTGTGACCTTGACCTAAAAGCCACCTTAGTTTGAATAAGGAAGACCTTGAAAGGAAAGGTGACGGACCAGAAACACTCTTAAGAGGCACACAATAAAGAAATGATCATTTCTAAGAAAGTACTTAAATAATACATGATTATTTGCTATGCTAGTTGATGTGTTTCATTATAAGATAAACTTAAATCACTGTTTAATTAAAGAGTGTTTATTAGTAGCATAAGTCACTTTTCATGCCCTTCCCCTGAATCCCTAACTAAATCCAAACAGAAGCTCATCATTTTACACAGAAGCTCCTTAGACTCTGAAATCGTGATATTTACACATTATTGAAACCCATTTCCTAAGTTAGCTCCTCATGTCTCCCTGGTAGAAGAATGTCATCTGTTTCTGGAAGGGGTGGGGCGAGGGGTCTAGGAGTCTGCAAAGAGCATCTTATGCTTGGCTGTCTTTCCATATAGCCATTTGATGAACTCGTGCGCTGCGCCTTCCAACTGCCAGGACTCCTAGTCGCTCTGCAAGTGCTTAGCTGGGGTCTCTCCTCTGTTAGGTCCGAAAGGCGTTTGGAATTCTTCCTTTCCATCCCTGCTCCTAGGACTCTCGCCTCTCAAGGCTTCATGCTACCGTCGATCTTAATGCCACAAGGAAACAGATGAGTGCTGATTATCAGTTTATTGGGTAATGGATCTATTTATAGGTTTGGTGAGATTGGGAATTTATAGGTGAGCAACACTTAAGGGTGGCATAAAACCGTTGTGGGTTTGGAAGAGGGGAAATATAACAGGTTTGTACCTGTGACCATTTAGTTCGCTCTGCACCTGTGCCCTCCACTTCCCACCTGACGCCAGGAAAACCATCTGCCCCTCACTTCGAAGGTGAGCCTTAACTTCACCTGGAAAGTGGTGGGTGGGTGAAGGGGTGGAATCAGGCCGCCGAGAGCACGTCCCGACACCTCGGACTTTTCAGTTGCAGGGATGGAAGGTGGAGGCAGCCGGATCCTCCCATTCTGAGGCAGCGGGGACCTGGAGTTGCCCGTCTCTACTGCTGGCTCTCCCTGGGGAGAGGCGGCGCCTCCGGGAGCAGCCCGGGAGCAGCCCGGGAGCCCCAGAGCCTTCGCGGAAGGGTGGGCAGTGCCGATGGGGCGCGCGCTGCCGCTCCGGCTGCAGCCAGCTTTCCATCACTTTTCCCAGTACTTTGCTCAGCAGCTGTCACGCATCCTTAGAGATAAGACCGAGAGGGCGCTAGAAAGGCCCAAAAGGCGTCCCCAGAAGAGCTCTCCTGTTAGGATGGGGACCCATCAGACCCCGCCCCGCCCTGCCCACCTTTCTCTGCCTCGGGGAGGCTGCCCTGGGTGCCCGCGCCGCGGCTCCTTAGCAGAGCTCGCGGGTTCTGCTGCATCTGCTGGTTCCGAGCGGCGAGAGGTTCTGCAATAAAGGCACGGATAAAACGCCCGGGTAATCGAAATCCGAATGCACCTCTTACCATTGGACCGCCGAACAATATTCTCCAGAAACGTGTTTTGAGGGGCCACCAGTCCCCTCCTGCCCCCAGCCATGGTCATCCTCCCAGCAGCTCGAGGTCCGGGGGGCGTCCTGGCGCGGCTTCTTACGACAGCAGGAAACTGGCCTCGGGGCCCGCACGCAGTCCCGGCTCGAAGCGCCCCATGCGCCCGGCGGGGATCCGCAGGCAGGGCTGGCGGCTCCCTCTGGCTGCTACCCTCGCGCCCTCTTCGCGCCTCCCTCCCTGCGGCCCGCCTCGCAGTGCACTCGCGCCGGCCTCGGCTCGCTGCAGCCGCCTCCGGGTGGGCGGAGGGAGCAGCGGCGCCTGGGCCGGCGGCGCCCCCTACCGGGCTCGTGCCCCCCCGCCGGCCTGCGGGAGACCAAGCCGGGGGGCTCCCGCAGAGGCCGGGAAGTGGCGGGCGGCCGTGGACCAAGGCTGGGACGGCAGCGCCACCCTCTGGGTTCAGCCGGGAAATGTGTTCAGGATGTGCCATGGGCTGGGTGGAGAGGAGGGCATTGTGAGCAGCTTTCAGGGCGGATTCACCCCCAACAAGTCTTAGAGGAGCGTGCTGATGTAACTCTCTTCCTTTGCTCTGTTTCAGGCCGGGGCCCCCGGGACCTGTGAGGCTCTGGGAACACCTTCTTGCCTTCCTGTAAGGTTAGCCTGACTAGTGAAAGTTGCCCCACCTTGATTCTAGGCCAGTGTTTGAGCAGTAATTAATGAAGTCGTATTGCAATAGTGCAGATTTAGAGTGACTGGCAGATTCAGCTTCAGAAGAGTTGTCTTGGGTTGTTTTTACCGTAGACACAAATGCAGGCTCCTGATGTTTGGTATGATCAGTATCAAACTGCCTGACAAACGTCAAAGGGGTGGACTTGTCTCTAAGGACGAATGCTCAGGAGAGGGGCAGCATTAATTAAGCAACCGTGGCTTTGGCTTGAAGGGTAGTCTGTAGTGCAGAGGATACAGTTAGTTTTTACAGCTGACCCCTGGTATACGGAAGAACCACATACACCCAAGGTTTCTGGACAGGGGCTAAGACAACGGTCGTTTGTTCACTTATTTTGGGGGATTTCGACCCACACATAGTCTGTACCTGCCTTTTTACTATATATCCCCAGTCGGTGCGGTGGGAGACTAAGCCTATGTCCCACAGGAGAAATGAATGGAGAGTTTACTAGTTTCAGACTGAGTCAACAGTCAACACAAAAATGTAAGAGAAAAAAAAACTAACCCTGGAAATTAATTGTCTGGGTTAGCCATCCTGACATATCCTAACGCATTGCAAAGACATCCTGTCTCAGTTAATTTCAAAAACAGAAGAACTAATTCTTGCCCAGAAATCTCTCAGAGTTGCTGTGAAGATCAAGCAAGAATTATGTATGGGGACAGCACCTTAAATTGTAAAGTGCTGTGCCAAGGTCAGACGTCATTATTGGAGTGACTAAATAAATTGGGCGAATTGGGCGAATAAATTGGGTTACGAATATCACCCTTTATCTCGTCTTCTGTAGAGACAAAGTAAACAGATTGGTGTTAGCAGAGAGTTAGATAAGACTGTCATAGGATTTGAAATGCAAGTAATGATACACTTTTTCCTTAAGATAGCCTTCTACCCATCGCCTGTTACCTAGTCTAGAACAGTGATTTCTTAAACCCTAGCTCCGTCTAGTGGTTCTTTGTTCTATTACAAATGAGATAACACAGTGGTTGAAGAGAACTTGACTCTCGAATGTATTTGGTGCTGAGCTGAGCCAGTTTGGTGCCTATCCACTTCATTTGAATAAGTTCATTTAAATAAGGTTTTTAAAGTTGTGTTATTGCACAAACATGCCAAAGGAAGATTTTTCATGACAATATTAAAAACCCATCAAGAAACCTCATAATCCTGCTTGTGAAACGAAGATAAAGAAAATAATGTGGAGGGGAAAACTATCATAGAGAGTTAATAAAATTTCTAAGGTTTTAATGAGTTCTCATGTTCTGTGGCTTAGATAAAAAAGGAAACAGATGATATTAGTTTGAGATCAGAGATGTTAAAGCCTTGGTGGGCTACCTGATAAGGAAAAGAAATAAGATGTCTTCCATTTTAAATGTACTACTGAAATGGATCTCAACATGGACTGTGTCTGTGTGTGTATTGGCACCTTTTTGAATACTACAATTTTTGGTGGCACATTGAAGAAATTAAAAGACCTAAAACAAAATAGTGCTACTACAAAGTGGTTCTTTTTTTTAAAGTTTTAAACCTCCAGATTGTGTGCCATAACACGATCACATTATTTTACGTCTTTTTGCTTAAATAAGACTGGATGCTTATAAAAGCACTGTTATACTGTGTTATGGCACTTTAAGTACTTGCTTAGAAATGATCGTTTCTTCATTGTGTGCTTCTTAAGAGTGTTTCTGGTCAGTCACCTTTCCTTTCAAGGTCTTCCTTATTCAAACTAACTAAGGTGGCTTTTAGGTCAAGATCACAGTCATTACCTGGGGATGCAAGAGGAAGATAATTACTACGTGAACAGCTACAATGAACTGTTTTGCCATAAAAAAAAAGCTGGAGGTGTTCATGGATTTTTAAATAAAATAAATATTTAAGAATTAAATTGTTAAAAAGTCAGCAGTCTGTTATCACAATGTGAATGTCTCATGGTGTCTGTGGAGGTACATCCAGTTTTTCCCCCATTCCCTTGGTTCACTCACAACACATCTGACTGCAGGAATAAAATCATGTTCTGCCCTGTCCACAGCCACATTCTCAATATTCCAGTAAACACTCCCTCTTTCTTGGTGCTAGTTGACGGGATACTGTGCTTCTTACCTTTTACTTGCCACCTTTTGTTCCCTCCTTGACATTCAGTTCCAGCACCTGCTCAACTTAAAGTTCTGTCTGAGATCTACCTCTGTAATATAGGAATCTCAGTTAGAGTAAACTTTAATCTTACAGATTTCTCAAAACTTGGTAACAGATTTCTAAAGGATTCACAATATACCAATGTACCATGGCAAACCAGTTGAGAACGCTTATATTTTTGCATAACAGACAAAGCCACTCCTTCATTTAAAGGGACAAATTTAAATAACCGTGACCAGAGTTCCAATTCAACTGCCTCTATCCTTCCATGCAGAAAATGTAGCCCATTTTCTGCAGGGATACAGAGTTCAGATACAGAGTCTGAAATAAATTCTAAAATGTGAGTCTACTATTTCTAGGCTTCTTTACTCCTGTATCCCTCAGCATTTTGTTTACCCCTTAGCTATAAGATGTGTTTACGTCTGTATCACACCGTAGATTGTGAGCTCCTTGAAACAAAGACACACTATAACAATTTTTGTTCTTATAAATGCTATTAAGCTACACTGTAATTAGTGAGTTCACAAAAGTAATAGATAGTGATGAAGGCATAATGCTATAGGGAGAATATGGAGATGGTGATCTGCAGATTGGCTGGGAAAAGAGTCCAGAAGATGACAGAAAAATCTCTCCCAACAACAACAACAAGTCTATCAAATGAAGAGGATGACAATGCCACACATCAGAAGGGGCAAATGTTATCATATAAAGACAGGAACTTCATTTTTCCTTCCATTAAGACCACATGGTGTGGGTGACAGATTTTAGAAAGCCAGGAACCTCTCTAACATAGGAAAGTTGCCTGTGAGTCCTAGAAGGTCTGCGAGCTGGAAGGGGCAGGCCATGGATGCATCGTCATTAGCAACTTAAGCGGAGGAGAAATTGAACATAGAGGCGACTTCACTACTCAGCCACCAGGAGTGAAATATCTAAATATCTAAAAGTGGAGGAATTTGCAGCATGAGAAATTTCAGCTTCTATAGCCCAATGACTGACTGACTTATTATATGTAATTTCTGTTAACAAAACTATTTGAATAAACTTGTAGGAAGAATGTTGGGCAGACTATATCCACTGAAAAAAAAAAAAGATTCCCTGCTATAGATGTATTTCCCTAGTGTTGGGAGAATGGACAGAATCTGCTTCAAAGGAAATACTAGTCCCTGAATCTAATTGACTGGGGAAAAGAATGCACTGATGTGGGTCTACACTCACCTATGGTTAACCCAATAGATAGTGTGAAATGTTTGTAGAATTGAATTATATCCTTCCAAGTGCCCTAAGCTATTCTTCTTTCTCATTTCCTCTAAACAAAAGAGAAAAGGATCTTTCATCACACCCTTCCCTCAGTGGGAAATAATTAAAAGTCATTTACAACAGTCTCATTTTATTATGACAAACATTTGCATCGTGTCTAGTATATAGCAGACAGGGATAGGTTCTAAGGATTAAAAGATGGTTATGATTGGCACCTGCCCTCAAGAAATTCAACAAATATTTAATGAATGTGTATGTTCTTCGTCATTTCTTTCAACTGCTTTCCTGTCTCCAATGTGCCCTCTAAATCTTCCTTTCTTTTTAAATAATCTATAGTTCAACTGGACCTCTTCGCTTAAGATTTTTTTTTTTTTTTTTTTTTGAGACAGGGTCTTGATCTGTTGCCTAGGCTGGAGTGCAGTAGCAAAATCATGGCTCACTGCAGCCTCAACTTCCTGATCTCAAGTGATCCTCCCACCTCAGCCTCCTAAGTAGCTATAGGGGCAGGCCACCATACCTAGCTAATTTTTTATTTTTTTTCTTGTAGAGACAGGGTCTCCCTATGTTTCCCAGGCTGGTCTCGAACTCCTGGGCCTGAGCCCAAGTAATCCTCCCACCTCAGCCTCCCAAAGTTCTGGGATTAAATGCATGAGCCACCACACCCAGCTAAGACTTTCTTTCCTCCTCTTAACTGAGATCTGGCTTTCCCCTAAAGTCTCAGAGTCCCGTCGATCCCACTTTTTTGGAATATATTTATTCTGTCACAGTCCATGTACCTAGAAGCCAGAAGTTGAGGTGAGAAATTGTCTAGTTCCTCATTGCCATATTTAAACCACTACTCTTCTCCATTCATGTAAAATTTCTCCTACTTTGAAGTTCATGAACAATGTCAATATCACTATACTTCAATTCTTTAAACAAACTTGGGGAAAATTGTATTCAGTTATGAAAAGGCTGAGTTGCCTGCAGGACATTTCAGAGAAATATCAAGTAGGTAGTTGGATATTCACATCTAGAACCCAAGAGAAACATCTGGGTGGTGCTCAAAATTGGAAATCATCAGTTTATAGCTTTCAAAGGAGTCTGAGAAGGAGCAGTTTAGAAGTGGAGGGAACTGAGAGAAGTGGTTTTATAGAAGCCCAGAGGGGAAAGGTCTTTAAATGAAAAGAAAGAAGAAAAGCATCATTTGTTGTACACTGTAGAGATAAACACTGGAAAGTGTCCATTAGCTCTAATGATTAGTTGGCCATTTGATACTTTAGTGGAAACATTTTCAATGGAATAGTAGAGAGGGAGCCAAAGTGCAAGGGATTTAAAGATTAAATAGAAACATGCAATTAAGCCGGGGGCAGTGGTTCACACCTATAATCCCAACATTTTGGGAGGCTGAGGCAGGCAGATCAGCTGAGATCAGGAGTTTGAGACCAGCCTGTCCAACACGGTGAAACCCCATCTCTACTAAAAATACAAAAATTAGCTGGGCGTGGTAGCAGGCACCTGTAATCCCAGCTACTTGGGAGGCTGAGGCTAGATAATAGCTTGAACCCAGGAGGCAGAGATTGCAGTGAGCGGAGATCATGCCATTGCACTCCAGCCTGGGCAACAAGAGGGAAACTCCATCTCAAAAACAAAAACAAAAACAAAAACAAAAAAAAAGAAACATACAATTAAGATGTCAGATGGGGCTAAGGTGCAGTGGGTACCACCTTCCTCTCCTAAGCATACAGAAATGCCAGGTAAGGCTGGGCATGGTGGCTCACGCCTGTAATCACACTTTGGGAGGCCTAGGCGGGTGGATCACTTGAAGTCAGGAGTTCGAGACCAGCCTAGCCAACACGGTGAAACCCTGTCTCTACTAAAAATAAAAAAATTAGCCTGGCATGGTGGCACACGCCTGTAATACCGGCTACTCGGGAGGCTGAAAATTTTATTGAAAACTTTATCCATGTCTATTGAGATGATCACATGGTTTTTGTTTTTAATTCAATTTATGTGGTAAATCACATTTATTGATGTGTGTATGTTGAACCAATCTTGCATCCCAGGAATGAAGCTTACTTGATCATGGTGAATTAACACTTTGATATGCTATTGAATTCGGTTTGCTAGTATTTAATTGAGGATTTTTGCATCTACGTTCATCAGGATGTTAGCCTGTAGTTTTCTTTATTTGTTGTGTCTTTTGCCAGGTTTTGGTATCAGGGTGATGCTGGCTTCACAGAATGAGTTAGAGAGGAGTCCCTTCTCCTTGATTTTTTGCAATAGTTTCAGTGGAATTAGTACCAGTTCTTCTTTGTACATGTAGTAGAGTTTGACTGTGAATAGATCTGGTTCAGGGCTTTTATTGGTTGGTAGGTGTTTTTTTGTTTGTTTGTTTTTTTATTTACGGATTCAATTTCAGAACTCAATGTTGGTCTGTTCGGTGTTTCAATTTCATCCTGTTTCAATCATGGGAGATTGTGTGTTTCCAGGAATTTATTTATTTTCTCTAGATTTTCTGGTTTGTGCACATATGGGTGTTCATAATAATTTCAAAGGATATTTTCTGTTCTGTGGGATTGGTTGTAATGTCACCTTTGTCATTTATGATTGTGCTTATTTGGATATCTCTTTTTTGTTATTCTCGCTAGCAGTCTATTGATCTCATTTATCCTTTCGAAGAACCAATTTTTGGTTTCACTGATTTTTTTGTATGGATTTTTGGGTCTCAATTTCATTCAGTTCTGCTCTGATCTTAGTTGTTTCTTTTATTCTATTAACTTTAAGGTTAGTTTGTTCTTGTTTTTCTAGTTCCTCTAGGCATGATGTTATTAATAGATTATTAATTTGAGAGCTTCCTTTTTGAAGTGGGTGTTTAGCACTAAACTTCATGCTACTTTTGCCACATCCCAAAGATTTGGCTATGTTGTGTCTCTATTTTCATTAATTTCAAGGAATTTTTTAATTTTCTGCCTTAATTTCATTGTTTACCCAAAAGTCATTCAGGAGCAAGTTGTTTAATTTCCATGTAATAGTGTGGTTTTTGTTTTGTTTTGTTTGAGATGGAGTCTTGTTCTGTCACCCATCCTGGAGTGCAATGGCACAATCTCAGTTCACTGCAATCTCTGCCTCCTGGGTTCAAGCAATTCTCCTGCTTCAGCCTCCCAAGTAGCTGGGATTACAGGCACACACCACCACACCTGGCTAATTTTTGCACTTTTAGTAGAGATGGGGTTTCACCATGTTGACCAGGCTGGTCTCGAACTCCTGACCTCAAGTGATCCACCCACCTCAGCCTCCCAAAGCGCTGGGATTACAGGCATGAGCCACTGTGCCCAGCCAAAAGTGTGGTTTTGAGAGATCTTTTTGGTATTGATTTCTATTTTTATTCCACTATGGTTCAAGAGTACGGTTGGTATGATTTTGATTTTTTTAAATTCAGACTTGCTTTATGGCTGAGGATGTTGTTGATCCTGGAGGATGTTCCATGTGCAGATAAGAATGTATATTCTGTGGCTGATGGATGGAGTATTCTGTAGATGTCTATTAGGTCCAATTGATCCAGTGTTGAATGTAAGTCCAGAATTTCTTTGTTGACTTTCTGCCTCAATGATCTGTCTAATACCGTCAGTGGGGTGTTGAATTTCCCTAATATTCTATGGCTGTCTAAGTCTTTTTGTAGGTCTATAAGTACTTGTTTTATTAATTTGAGTGCGCCAACATTGAGTGCATATTTAGAATAGTTAAGTCTGGTTTAATTGAATACTTTATCGTTGTACAATCCCTTTCTTTGTCCATTTTAAACCTTTTGGTTAGTTTAAGGTCTGTTTTATCTGATATAAGAATAGTAATTCCTACTCTTTTTTGTTTTCCATTTGTGTGGTAGATCTTTCCCCAGCCCCTTACTTTGAGCTGATGAGTGTCATTAAATGTGAGATGGGTCTCTTGCAGACAGTAAATGAATGGGTCTTTTTTTTAATCCAACTTGCCACTCTGTGCCTTTTAAGTGGAGCATTTCGACCATTTACATTCAACGTTAATATTGATATGTGAGGTTTTGGTCCTAGTGTGAAGTTGTTAGCTGTTTGCTTTGTAGTCTCTATTGTGTGATTGCTTTATATGGTCTGTGAGCTATGTACTTAAGTGTGGTTTTATGGTAGGAGGTATCATTCTTTCATTTCCATGTTTAGAACTGCCTTAAGGATCTCTTGCAAGGCTGGTCTAATGGTAATGAATTCCCTTTGTGCTTGTTTGTCTGGAAAAGATTTTATTTCTCCTTCACTTATGAAGTTTTGTTTGCCTGGATATAGAAATTCTTGGTTGAAGTTTCTTTTCTTTAAGAATGCTGAAAATAGCCCCCAGTCTCTCCTGGCTTTTAAGGTTCCTGCTGAGAAGTCTGCTGTTAACCTAACAAGGTTCCATCTGCACATAATGTGACCATTTTCTCTAGCTGCCTGTAAGATTTTTTTCCTTAACGTTGACCTTGGACAGTTGGTGACTATATGCATTGGTAACTATATGCGTTGGTAACATTCATTTTATACAGTGTCTCATAGGTGTTCTCTGGATGTCTTCTATATAGATGTCTATTTTTCTAGCAAGATTAAGGAAATTTCTTGGATTATTTCTGTGAGAATGGTCATAAAGAAAATACAATCAAACCAAAATATTCCATGAAAAGAAAAAAAAAAGATGTAAAACATGAATATGGTAAATGGTAAATACATTGAAAGTGACAGAAATAAATTCAAATATATCAGTAATCACAGTTAATGTAAATGGATTAAATTTGCTTTTTCAAAGAAACTTTTAGATCAGAAAAAAAAACACCACCTTTTGGTGGTTTAAAAGAACCTCATGTGGAGCACTGTGATATAAAAATGTTTAAAATGTAAAGAAATAGGCCAGATGTAGTGTCCCATGCCTGTAATCCAGGGTGTTGGGAGGCCGAAGCAGGAGGAACACTTGAACCCAGGAGTTCGAGAATAGCCTGGGCAACATAGTGAGACCCATCTCTACAAAAAAAATTTTTTTAATTAGCCAGGTGTGGTGGCTCACGCTGTTCAGCCTAGCTACTTGGGAGGCTGAAGCAGGAGGATCACTTACACCCAGGAATTTGAGGCTCCAGTGCTATGATCATGCCACTGCACTCTGCTCTTGGCAACAGAAGCAGACCCTATCTCTAAAAAAATATAATAAAAACAGGCTGAACGTGGTACCAAATGCCTGTAAACCCAGCATTTTGGGAGGCTGAGGTAGAAGAAATGCTTGAGTCCAGGAGTTTGAAACCAGCGTGGGCCACAAAGCGATACCTTGTCTTCTCACACACACAAAAAAAATTTTAATAAAAAAATTAGCTGGCATGGTGGCACGCACCTATAGTCCCAGCTACTCAGGAGGCTAAGCAGGAGGATCACTTGAGCCCAGGAGGTTGAGGCTTCAGTGAGCTATGATTGAGCTACTGCATTTCCAACCTGGGTGACAGAGTGAGACCCTGTCTCTAAAAATTAAATAAAAATTCAAAAATAAAATAGAAAAAAAGAAAAGAGGCCACGCATGGTGGCTCACACCTGTAATCCCAGCACTTTGGGAGGCCGAGGCAGGCAGATCACTTGAGGTCAGGAGTTCAAGACCAGCCTGGTCAGTATGGTGAAACCCCACCTCTATAAAAATACAAAAAGTAGCTGCGCATGGTGGTGGGCACCTGTAATCCTAGCTACTCGGGAGGCTGAGGCTGGAAAATCACTTGAAATTCTGGACTTACATTCAACACTGGATCATTTGGACCTAATAGACATCTACAGAATACTCTATCCGAATAAACTATCAGAATTATTTTACAGCATGGGACTTTGGAGATAAGTGCCATTATGTTAAGGTAAGGGGTACCTCAGTTGTTGCTCAGACTTTCAAAAGATCCTTTGACATTTTCTTTTCTAGTTGACTTCCTCAGCTCATTCATGAGATTGGAACCTTTAAAATGTTACTGCAATCCAATTCTAACATGACTGTTGTTAGAAAAAAAAAATCTTATTTTATCTTTTAACGACACATTGGAGTAACTAACTAGTCCTTTGATAACCCCACAATATTAGTTACCTATTGCTGAAAAAAATTACTGCATAATTTAACAGCTTAAAACAACAAATATTTATTATCTCACAGTTTACTTGGGTCAGGAATCCAAGTGTAGCTTAGGTGGGTGCCTTTGGTACAAGGTGTCTCATAAGGCTGCAATCAGGCTGCTAGCTGGGATTGCAGTCTCATCTGAAGGCTCAGCTGGGCAAAGGATCATCTAACCTCCCTCACATGGATTTTAGCAAACTTTAATTCCTCACAGGCTGTTAGACGAAAGCCTCCTTCAGTTCCTTGCCATCTGGACCTCTCCACTGGGCAGCTCACAACATAGCATTTGGCTTCCCACAGAGTGAGCAAGTGACAGAGCAGAAGAGTGACTGTCTAATATAAAAGCCACAGCCACACAGTCTTTTTTTTTTTTTTCTGAGAAGGAGTCTCTCTCTGTTGCCCAGGCTGGAATGCAATAGCAAAATTTCAACTCACTGCTGCCTCTGCCTCCCGGGCTCAAGTGTTCTCCTGCCTCAGCCTCCCAAGTAGCTGGGATTACAGGCATGCCCCACCACACCCGGCTAATTTTTGTATTTTTAGTAGAGACAGGGTTTCACCATGTTGGCCAGGCTGGTCTCAAACTCCTGACCTCAAGTGATCTACCCACCTCAGCCTCCCAAAGTGTTGCGATTACAGGCATGAGCCACCACGCCCGGCCCAACACACTCTTTTTGTGACCTAATCTCAGAAGTAACCTTCCATCCCCATCACTTCTACTATATTCTGTTTATTAAAAACCAAGCTCACACTCAAGGGGAAGGGATGACACAAGGGCATGAATACCAGGAGGCCGGGACCACTTTCTTAGAGGCTGCTTACCACATCTACTTTTGACCCTAAACATCTGTCAACCATTGTCTACCACATTCTTCCGTATCTTTGGGATATTCAGGTTACTTAATTCATTAACCACTACCGCACCACCACAACCTTTACTTCCCAAGTTATTCAGCTTAGATGGCATGATCTGTCATTTTAGTAACTTTCTCACTAGTATCTTACCTGGCCTCTGTATCTTTTCATAATACCTTATTCGAGATAAACACACTATCTACTTTCTCTTGGCAGGCATCCAGGCAGCTAAGCCATGCTGGATGAAGTTGCAAAACAGGCCAGGTTGGCATCACTATCCCTTAATGATTTCCTGTTCCACTGGAGCCTTCAACACTGTCTGGCAGTCATGTTATACTGCTCTAAATAAGCTTGCTTTCTACTCTTCGCCCTTTTAAACCTTTTTCCTTCCTTCTCAATCCCAATTTCAGTTTTGCACCCCACTTCCCAAAACTAAAAGCCAATGGTATGAGTTCCCTTGTGCTTCTACCACAAACACCTGCTTATAATTGCTAGCTACCATCCCCTCATCTTTTCCACCTTTCGAAATAGTAGTGTGCTCTGAATGCCATCCCCTGTCACTTTCTCTCTACTGAATCCTTCATATTAGTATTAAAAAGTAAAATCCCCTGACAGCATTTCTGACTACCAGCTGCTCTCCTATATTTCTCCTCCTCTTCTTCACTGTCAATCTTTAAAGAATTGCC
This sequence comes from Gorilla gorilla gorilla, assembly GCF_029281585.2. Taxonomy (NCBI): domain Eukaryota; kingdom Metazoa; phylum Chordata; class Mammalia; order Primates; family Hominidae; genus Gorilla; species Gorilla gorilla. The sequence goes on along the minus strand of NC_073224.2, from coordinate 45,626,797 downwards.
TGGACTATTTCCATTCCCTTACATCCTATTCTTTCTTCAACTCAATACATCTGCTTTCCCTCCCATCACTCTAATGAAATGGTTCTCACTAAGGTTATTAATGGCCTCCATATCACTAAAGCCAGGAGACATTTTTCAGCCTTCATATTACCAGAACTCTTGGTGGCATTTATAGCATACTTTTCCGTTGGCTTCTGTGATTCCATATTTTTTATTTTTTTCTTCTGTGTCTTTGTAGTGGCATTATTGATATTTATGGTTTTCCAACATCTTTTAGGTGCTTTTCTATATTGTGTTCATTTCCTTGATTATGAGTCCCACCCCTTACCTGCCCAAGTCAAAGACCAGGACCTATATTGCCAGCCCCTCTCACAATCAAGTTTAACCACGTGATCTAGGGTCCTCTACTCAATTGCATCCACATGAGACTTGGACTTAGAAAAAAATGATGCAAAGAAGGAAACAAGTCAAATTCATTTAGCTTGCATAGGGTATTATGAGGGTTAAATTTTATAATATGCATAGAGTAATTAGAACAGTGCCTGGGACAACACAAGCACTGTATCTGCATTACCTGTTATTATTCATACAGGAACAGTGATAGTGCTGACGGCTTTTGGGGATAGCAAGAAACATCCTCAGTAATCACAAAAACCAAGGTTAAGTTTCATTACCCTGACATATAAGTTTCAAATAATCAAAAAAAAAATTTAAAGGAGCCCTATTACCACCCTATGTAAGCCAAAGATTGTCATCAAACATAAGGCACTCAAAGACATCTAAGGACCTGCTACCATGGCTGTATGCCAGGTAAGATGATGGATAGATCAACAAATAAGGAAATAGATCAAGGTGTGTTAAACATAATCTATAGGAGGTTGGAAGATTCAGTGTGATTTCAATAGTGGTGTCAAATGCTTAATCTACATTTCCAGGTGTGGGCAGCTGCAGAAGGACATGGTCAACCTTCATATATGGAATTTATTTTTTCAGAAATTAAAAGAGGATCAGGGGAAAAAATGTCTTGGTCTAGAGGGCAAAAGTTGACTCAATTAACCTGAAACAGGGACTGCCTTTCCCTAATTCTCATCAATGTTTGGGATTAGCTATGACTGTAAATTGTATAAAATGAGAAAATTTTTTTTAATGGATTACTGCTTTGCAAGACTGCATACCTGAATAATATGGGATAATATGTGTAATTTCATATAATCAACACATCTAAATAATGAGAACAATATATTATCTACTTCACTTGGTTGTAACAAGGAGTGATTAAATAAATTAATAAATATAAAGAAATAAGAGCAATGTCTGGCATACCATTGTTTGCTTGATTTTGTTCATACACTTCATGCTGTGCCATTCCCTTTTACTGTTCTAAAAACAGTATACACAGCTAAACTGCGTGCAATTCAGGGGCTCTTTGAGGGGAAGGTCACTCACTGCATGAGAGGAGAAGGAAGAAAACCCATGAATTGTAAGAGTTTATCTTGGAAGCTAAAGTCCTCCCATTCCACCTTAATCTTTCCAGGATGTTGTAGCAGAGGTCTCCTAAGAGAAGAGATGGGCAGAGGCCTTAAGGGTTTCTATTGCATGACAATGCTTAAGGTTATACCTGCCTGCCCCAGACTGGCTTTCCCCCCACTACAGTGCCTACCTCAGGCAATGCCTTTCTCTCCTTCCCCAGGCCAGCAATGCCGACTCCCCCAGAGCCTTGTAAGCAGCAGTTTTTATAACCTGAACCACACAAATCATTGTCCAACTATAACCAGAGAGTCCAGGAGAGCAACGTAAAAGGATTGCGCTTTCTGCATAACACTGGGCAAGATTCAGAATTTAAAATTCTGAATCCCGCTGAATAACTACTCCTCTTTGTGCTTTTAAGTCACTGGGGAATCGTTGGTGTGTTTGGATAGCTTTGGTTTATTTACACTACACATGTTCTTGTTATCACAGATTTTCTCTTCACCAGCATGGGGTCTACTTGCCTCTGCTCTTCAAATGCCACTTTGTTTACTCGCTGTGGTCATCCTTTTCTGTAAATACTGTGTCAGCATTAACAGCCTCCTCTATGGCTACCTAGCAGGTCACTTAGTAAACTATCTTTTAGTAACAACTACATAGAATGAATACTCAGGAGCCTTCATTCAATTTACCTGCATAAAGAAACTATTCACTATTACAACACAGTTCTAAAAGTACGCGGTGGCTCACGCCTGTAATCCCAGCACTTTGGGAGGCCAAGGCGAGCGGATCACGAGGCCAGGAGATGGAGACCATCCTGCCTAACACGGTGAAACCCCGTCTCTACTAAAAATACAAAAAAAACTAGCCGGGCGTGGTGGCAGGCACCTGTAGTCTCAGCTACTCCGGAGGCTGAGGCAGGAGAATCGCTTGAACCTAGGAGGCAGAGGTTGCAGTGAGCCAAGATCGCACCACTGCACTCCAGCCTGGCAACACAGTCAGACCCCGTCTCAAAAAAAAAAAAAAAAAAGATAAATGACAAATAGCTGTATCAACCTGGGGAACAAATGCCAGAGACTAATTCCTTTAATATTCTGAGAACCTGTGGAAAATGCTACAGGTAACCAAAAGCTTATTCTTAGAACAAGAAAATGAATATGTAAAGCAGAGGACCACCGTTTGGAGTATATGCATGCATATAAATGTAACAGACTACAGAAAATATGGAATTCCTCAATATCCTTTTTGCTCTTACTTACTTTATTAAAGAGAATAATATTTGAACTGTAGTCAACTTTTTACCATCATAAAGAAGAAATTGAAGTCTAAAATATGGAAAAAATATCTTAGGAAACTGTAGCTAAAGTTAGTTCAAGTTTCCAAGCCCCACTGAATTAAAAACTAGAGGAACTAAAAGCCTAAACTCAAGAAAACGTTTTCTTGATTTTGTTCAAGAGGGATAAGAAGTGAATTATTTTGAAAAACCACACTTTAACTAAATACTTATTCTGGACAAATTGCTGATAGGTTATTAAACAGATGAGTTGGGAGTATGTATTAATCCTTTCTTGCATTGCTATAAAGAAATACCTGAGACTGGGTAATTTATAAAGAAAGGGGGTTTAATTGGCTAATGGTTCTGCGGGCTTTACTGGAAGCATGGTGTTGGCATCAGCTGGGCTTCTAGTGAAGCCTCAGGGAGCTTTCAAACATGGCAGAAGGTGAAGGGGGGGACAGCGTCTCACATAGCGAGAATGGGAGCAAGTGAGAGAGAGTAGGGGGAAGGTACCACACACTTTTAAGACCAGATTTCATGAGAACTCACTCACTATCACATAGACAGCACCAAGTGGATGGGGCTAAACTATTCATAAGAAATCCACCCCCTTGATTTAAATACCTCCCACGATGCCCACTTCCAACACTGGAAATTATATAAGATTTAGAGGGAACATCCAAACTATATCAGAGTACCTACAAGAAAAGAAGGTTAATTGCTGAGAAGCAGAATAGGTAAATCAAACGGGGAAAGAGAGAGGAGCATAAGGTGGTAGAAGGAGGGAGAGTACAAAAAGTTCTTTGTAATATGGACCAAAAAGATAACTCAAGGAAGTCTTCAATGAAAAGCAGGCAGTACAGGCAGTGGTTACCACAAGCCTTGAGTGAGACTCAGTGCTGTCCCAGTGGTGGTGGTCACAGGGGTGCTTGTGTCACCCCACCTCAGCTCCAGGCAACTGGAGAGAGAACAGAGAGAGAGAGACTCCATTTATTTGGAAGAAAATAAGGGCGAGAACAAGAGTCTTCCTGGTAGTCCAGAGAATTCTTCTGGATCTTATCCAAGACCACCAGGGAGGTACCACAAAATGTCTGCAAGAGACACAGAAATACTGAGCTTGGGGTGCCCCCTAATGCAGATACAGCTACAGTGGCCAAAAAACTTAGATCACAACATCCGAGTCCCTTCAAATACCTGGAGAGCCCTCCTAAGAAGGATGGGTACAAAGAAGCCCAAACTATGAAGATTTCAATAAATACTTAACTATTCAATGCCCATACACTGACAAACATTGAGAAGCATCAAGAACATTCAGGAAAACATGACCTCACCAAACAAACTAAATAAGGTACTAGTGACTTGGCCTGGCGTGGTGGCTCACACCTGTAATCCCAGCACTTTGGGAGGCAGAGGTGGGTGGATCACGAGGTCAGGAGTTCAAGACCAGCCTGGCCAAGATGGTGAAACCATGTCTCTACTAAAAATACAAAAAATTACCTGGGACAGGTGGCAGGCACCCGTAATCCCAGCTACTCGGAAGGCTGAAGAAGGAGAATGGCTTGAACTCAGAAGGCGGAGGTTGCAGTGATCCGAGATCACGCCACTGCATTCCAGCCCAGGTGACAGAGTGAGACTCCATCTCAAATAAATAAATAAATAAATAAATAAATAAATAAATAAAAATAAGGTACTAGTGACCAATCACAGAGACACAGAGATATGTGACCTTACAGAGAGAGAATTCAAAATAGCCGTTTTGAGGAAACCCAATGAAATTCAAGGTAACACAAAGAAGGAATTCAGAATCCTAACAGATAGGATTTAACAAAGAGATTAAAATAATTTAAAAGAATCCAGAAGAAATTCTGGAGTTGAAAATGCAATTGAGGCCAGATGCAGTGGCTCACACCTGTAATCCTAACACTTTGGGAGGCTTAGGCAGGTGAATCACCTGAAGTTAGGAGTTCAAGACCAGCCTGGCCAACATGATGAAACCACATCTCTACCAAAAATACAAAAATTAGTAGAGTGTGATGGCACATGCCTGTATTCCCAGCTACTCAGGAGGCTGAGGCAGGAGAATTGCTTGAACCCGGGACGTGGAGGTTCCAGTGAGCCAAGATCACATGACTGCACTCTAGCCTGGGTAAGAGAGACCCTGTCTCAAAAAAAAAAAAAAAAGTGATTGATATATTGAAGAAAGTATCAGAGTCTCATAACAGCAGAATTGATCAAACAAAAGAAAGACATAGTGAGCTCGAAGATAGACTATTAGAAAATATACAGAGGATACAAAATAAATAAATAAAAAAGAAAAAGAATGAAGCACACCTATAAGATCAAAAACATAGCCTCAAAAGGGCAAATCTAAGAGTTATTGGCCTTTAAAAGGAGATTGAGACAGATAGGAGTAGAAAGTTTATTCAAAGGCATAATATCAGAGAAAGACATCAACATTCAAGTACAAGAAGGTTACTGAACACTAAGCAGATTTAACCCGAAGAAGACTACCTCAAAGCATTTAATAAACTACCAAAGGTCAAGGATAAAGAAAGGATCCTAAAAGCCGCAAGAGAAAAGAAACAAATAACCACACAATGGAGTACCAACATGTCCGGCAGAAGACTTTTCAGTGGAAACGTTACAGGCCAGAAGAAGGCGGCATGACATATTTAAAGTGATGAAGGACTATAATCTCAGCATTTTGGGAGGCTGAGGCAGGTGTATCGCCTGATGTCAGGAGTTCAAGACCAGCCTGGCCAACTTGGTGAAACCCCATCTCTACTAAAAATATAAAAAAATCAGCCAGGAGTGGTAGCACATGCCTGTAGTCCCAGCTACTTGGGAGGCTGAGGCAGGAGAATCTCTTGAACCAGGGAGGCAGAGGTTGCAGTGAGCTGAGATTGTGCCACTGCACTTCAGCCTGGGAAACAGAGTGAGATTCTGTCTCAAAAAAATTTTTTTAATAAAATAAATAAATAAAGTGATGAAGGAAAAACTTTTATCCTAGAATAGTATATCTAGAGAAAATACCCTTCCCACATGAAAAAGAAATAAAGACTTTCCCAGACAAACAAAAGCTGAGGGATCTCATAAACACCAGACCTGTCCTACAAGAAATACTAACAGAGTTCTTTAATCTGAAAGAAAGGAATGTTAATGAGCAAGAAGACATCACCTGAAGGTACAAAACTCACTGGTAATACTAAATACACAGAATATTATAACACTGTAATTGTGGTGTGTAAAGTACTCAGATCTCGAGTAGAAAGACTAAAAGATGAACTGATCAAAAATAATAATTATATCAAATTTTCAAGACAGTACAATAAGATATAAATGGAAACAAAAAGTTAAAAAGCAGGGGGATGAATTTATTTATTTATTTATTTATTTATTTATTTATTTATGTTGAGATGGAGTCTTGCTTTGTCGCTGAGGCTGGAGATCAGTGGCACGATCTCGGCTCACTGCAACCTCCGCCTCCTGGGTTCAAAGGCTCCTCCCACCTCCATCTTCCAAGTAGCTGGGATTACAAGCATTTGCATAACACCCAGCTAATATTTGTATTTTTTTAGTAGAGGCGGGGTTTCACCATGTTGGCTGGGCTGGTCTCAAACTACTGACCTTAAGTGATCCACCCACCTCAGCCTCCCAAAGTGCTGGGATTACAGGCATGAGCCACCATGTCCAGCCAAAGCAGGGGGATGAATTTAAACTGCAGAGTATTTATTAGCTGTCTCTTTGCTCATTAGTTTGTTTATGCAATCATCGTTAAGTTGTCATCAGCTTAAAAATGGGTTTTTAAATATCATTTGTAATACTTGGGGTAACCTCAAATCAAAAAACATACAACAGATACACAAAAAATAAAAAGCAAGAAATTAAAATGTACCACCTGAGAAAATCACCATCAGCAAATGGAAGACAGGAAAAAAGGAAAGGAGGAGAAGACTACAAAACAACAAGAAAATAAATAACTAAAATGGCAGAAGTAAGTACTTACTTATCAATAATAATACTGAATGTAAATGGATTGAACTCTCCAGTTAAAAAACATAGACTGGCTGCATGGATTAGAAAATAAGACCTAATGATCTGTTACTTACAAGAAACACACTTCACCTATAAAGACACATATAAACTGAAAATAAAGGAATTGAAAAAGATATTCCAAGCAAATGGAAACCAAAAAAGAACAGGAGTAGCTACGTTTGTATCAAACAAAATAAATTTTAAGACAAGTACTATAAAAACAAAGAATGTCATTATATAATAATAAAGGAGTCATTTCAACAAGAAGATGTAAGAATGGTAAATCTGCATACACCCAACACTGGAGCACTCTGATATATAAAGCAAATATTATTATAGCTTACAGAGAGCGTTAGACCCCAGTACAGTAATAGCTGGAGACTTTAACACCCCACTTTCAGCACTGGACAGATCTTCCAGACAGAAAATCAGCAAAGACATTGGACTTAATCTGCACTATAGACTAAATGCACCTAACAGATGTTTACAGAACATTTCATCCAATGGCTCTAGAATACACATTCTTCTCAGCACATGGATCATTCTCAAAGATAGACCATATGATAGGCCACAAAACAAGTCTTAAAACATTCAAAAACTTGAAATAATATCAAATATCTTCTCTGACCACAGTGGAATAAAACCAGAAGTCAGTAACAAGAGAAATTTTGGAAACTATACAAACACATGGAAATCAAACAATACACTCCTTAATGACCAATATAACAATGAAGAGACTAAGATGAAAATTGATAAATTTATTGAAACAAATAATGGAAACACAACATACCAAAACCTATGGGATACAGTGAAAGCAGTACTAAAAGAAAATATTTATAGCTATAAGTGTCTACATCAAAAAAGTAGAAACACTTCAAATAAACAACCAAATGATGTATCTTTTTAAATTTACTTTTTTTTTTTTTTGAGACAGAGGCTCACTCTATCACCCAGACTGGATTGCAGTGGTGCGAACTCGACTCACTGCAACCTCTGCCTCCCAGGTTTAAGTGATTCTTGTGCCTCACCCTCCCAAGTAACTGGGATTACAGGCATGCATCACCACACCCAGCTAATTTCTGTATTTTTAGGAGAAATGGGGTTTCACCATGTTGGCCAGACTGGTGTTGAAATCCTGACCTCAGGTGATCTACTCACCTTGGCCTCCCAAAGTGCTAGGATTACAGGCATGAGCCGCCTCACCCAGCCTATTCTAATTTTTTTTATATTTTTAACTTTTATTTTAGGTTCAGGGGTACATGTGAAGTTTTGTTACATAGGTAAATTTGTGTCATGGAGGATTGTTGAACAGATTATTTCATCACGCAGGTATTAAGCCCAGTACCCAACAGTTATCTTTTCTGGTCCTCTCCCTCCTCCCGCTCTCTACCCTCAGTTATACCCCAGTGTCTGTTGTTTCCTTCTTTACATTCATAAGTTCTCATCATTTAGCTCCCACTTATAAGTGAAAACATGTGGTATTTGGTTTTCTGTTCCTGCATTCATTTGCTACAGATAATGGCTTCCAGATGTATAGTTTGCAAATATTTTCTCCCATTCTGTAGGTTGTCTATTCAACCTGTTGATGGTTTATTTTGCTGTGCAGAATTTCTTATGCTTTTAGATCCCACTTGTCAATTTTTGCTTTTGTTGCTATTGTTTTTGGTGTCTTTGTCATGAAATCTTTGCCTGTTCCTATGTCTAGAATGGTATTGCTTAGGTTGTGTTCCAGGGTTTTTATAGTTTTGGACTTTACGTTTAAGTCTTTAAACCATCTTGAGTTGATTTGGTATATGGTATAAAGGAGGGGTCCAGGCCAGGTGCGGTGACTCATGCCTGTAATCCCAGCACTTTGGGAGGCTGAGGCGGGTGGATCACAAGGTCAGGAGTTCAAGACCAGCCTGACCAAGATGGTGAAACTCCGTCTCTACCAAAAATACAAAAATCAGCTGGGCATCGTGGCAGGCATCTGTAATCCCAGCTACTTGGGAGGCTGAGGCAGAGAACTGCTTGAACCCAGGAAGCAGAGGTTGCAGTGAGCCAAGATGATGCCACTGCACTCCAGCCTGGGCAACAGAGCAAGACTCTGTCTCAAAAAAAAAAAAAAAAAGAAGGGGTCCAGATTCAATCTTCTGCATATGGCTAGCCAGTTATCCCAGCACTGTTTATTGAATAGGGAGTCTTTTCCCCATTACTTGTTTTTGTCACCTTTGTCAAAGATCAGATAGTCGCAGGTGTGCAGCCTTGTTTCTGAGTTCTTTATTCTGTTCCATTGGCCTAGCTGTCTGTTTTTGTACCAGTACTATGCTGTTTTGGTTACTGCAGCTCTGTAACATAGTTTGAAGTTTGCTAATGTGATGCCTCCAATTTTGTTCTTTTTACTTAGGATTGCCTTGGCTATTCAGGCTCTTTTTTGGTTCCATATGAAATTTAAAATAGTTTTTTCTAGTTCTGTGAATAATGTCCTTGGTAGTTTGATAGGAGTCACATTGAATCTGTACATTGCTTTGGGCAGTGTGACCATTTTAATGATATTGATTCTTCCTATCCATGAGTATGGAACATTTTTCCATTTGTTTGTGTTTTCTCTGATTTCTTTGAGCAGTGTTTTGTAATTCTCATTGTACAGACCTTTCACTTCCCTAGTTAACTGTATTCCTAGCTATTTTATTCTTTTTGTGGCAGTTGTGAATTAGATTGCCATTCTGATTTGGCTCTCAGTTTGGCTGTTATTGGTGTATAGGAATGCTAGTGATTTTTGTACATTGATTTTGTATCCTGAAACTTTGATGAAGTTGTTTATCAGCTGAAGAAGCTTTTGGGCTGAGACTATGGGGTTTTCTAGATATAGAATTATGTCATCTGCAAACAAAGATAGTTTTACTTTCTCTCTTCCTATTTGGATGCTCTTTATTTCTTTCTCTGGAATGATTGCTCTGTCTAGGATTTCCAATACTGGGAAATGTTGAATAGGAGTGGTGAGAGAGAGCATCCTTGTCTTGTGTTGATTTTCAAGGGGAATGCTTCCAGCTTTTGCTCATTTGGTATGATGTTGGCTGTGGGTTTTTCATAGACGGCTCTTATTATTTTGAAGTATGTTCCTTCAATACCTAGTTTATTAAGAGTTTATAATATGAAGAGTGTTTAATTTTATCAGAAGTCTTTTCTGCATCTATTGAGATAATCATGTGGTTTTTGTCTTCAGTTCTGTTTACGTGATGAATCACATTTATTAATTTTCATATAATGAACCAACCTTGCATCCTTAGGATGAAGCCTACCTGATCATGATGTATTAGTTTTTGATGTGCTGCTGAATTTGGTTTTCCAGTATTTTGTTGAAGATTTTTGCATTGATGTTCATCACGGATATTGGCCTGAAGTTTTCTTTTATTGTTGTGTCTCTGCCAGGTTTTTGTTTCAAAGTGATGCTGACCTCATAAAATGAGTTAGGGGATGGGCACAGTGGCTCACATCTGCAATCCCATCATTTTAAGGGGCTGAGGCAGGTGAACTGCTTGAGGTTAGGAGTTCAAGACCAGCCTGGCCAACATGGCAAAACCCCATCTCTACTAAAAATACAAAAATTAGCTGGGTGTGGTGGTGTGCACCTGTAATCCCAGCTACTCGGGAAGCTGAGGCATGAGAATTGCTTGAACTTGGGAGGCAGAGGTTGCAGTGAGCTGAGATCACACCACTGCACTCCAGCCTGGGTGACAGAGCAAGACTCTGTCTGAAAAAAAAAAAAAAGAGCTAGGGAGGATTCCCTCCTTCTCAAATTTTGGAATAGTTTCTGTAGAAATGTACCAGCTCTTCTTTGTACATATGGTAGAATTCAGCTGTGAATCCATTAGGTCCTGGGCTTTTTATGGTTGGTAGGCTATTTATTACTGAATCAATTTCAGAGCTCATTATTGGTCTGTTCAGGGACTAAATTTCTTCCTGGTTCAGTCTTGGATGAATGTATTTGTCCAGGAATTTTTGCATCTCTTCTAGGTTTTCTAGTTTGTGTGCATAGAGGTGTTTGTAGTAGTTTCCAATGGTTATTTTTATTTCTGTGGCATCAGTTGTAACACTCCCTTTGTCATTTTTAATTGTGTTTATTTGGATCTTCTCTCTTTTCTTCTTGATGAGTCTAGCTGGCAGCCTATCTATCTTAATAATTTTTTCAAAAAACCAACTTCTGGATTCGTTGATCTTTTGAATGGTTTTTTGTCATAATTTCCTTCAGTTTAGCTCTGATTTTTATAATTTCTTGTTGTCTTCTAGCTTTGGGGTTGATTTGTTCTTGCTTCTCTAATTATCTCAGTTGTTAGGTTTTTAAATTGAGATCTTTCTAACTGTTTGATCTAGGCATTTTAGTGCTACGAATTTCCCTCTTAACACTGCCTTAGCTGTGTCCCAGAGATTTTGGTATGTTGTATCTTTGTTGTCATTATTTTCAAAGAACTTCTTGATTTCTGCCTTAATTTCATCATTTACCCAAAAGTCATTCAGGAGCATGTTGTTTAATTTCCATGTAATTGTATGGTTTTGAGCGATTTTCTTGGCCTTGACTTTTATTATTATTGCATTGTGGTCCAAAAGTGTGTTTGGTATGATTTTGGTCCTTTTGCATTTGCTAAGAATTATTTCATGTCCAATTATGTGATTGATTTTAGAGTATGTGTCATGTGGCAGGCAATGAGAAGAATGTGTATTCTGTTGTTTTGGGGTGGAGAGTTTTGTAAGGATCTATCACATCCATTTCATCCAATGTTGAGTTCAGGTCCTGAATACCTTTGTTAATCTTCTGCCTGGATGATCTGTCTAATAACATCACTGGAGTGTTGAAGCCACTCATCATTATTCTTTGGGAGTCTATGTCTCTTTGTAGGTCTCTTAAGAACTTGCTTTATGAATCTGGGTTCTCCTGTGTTGGGTGCATGTATATTTAGAATAGTTAGGTCTTCTTGTTGAATTGAACCCTTTACCATTATGTAGTATCCTTCTTTGTCTTTTTTATCTTTATTGGTTTGAAGTTTGTTTTGTCAGAAACTAAGATTGCAACTTCTGCTTTCTCTGTTTTCCATTTTCTTGCTAGATTTTTCTCCATCTCTTTATTTTGAGCCCATGTGTGTGTCATTACATGTGAGATGGGTGTCTTGAAGACAGCATACCATTGGGTATTGCTTTGTTTGTTTGTCTTTTATTCTTTTTTCATCTACTTTGGCATCACCACACCTGGATGGAGCTTGCTTTTTTATCCAGGTTGCCACTCTGTGCCTTTTAAATGGGGCATTTATCTTGATTGCATTCGAGATTAATATTGATATGTGTGGATTTGATCCTGTCATTGTGTTGTTTGCTGGTTATTATGTTGGCTTGTTTGTGTGTTTGCTTTATAGTGACACTGACCTGTGTGTTTAAGTGTGTTTTTGTGTTGTCTGGTAGTGGTTTTTCCTTTCTATATCTAGTGCTCCTTTCAAGATCTCTTGTAGGGTAGGTATAGTGATAACAAACTCCCTCAACATTTGCTTATATGAAAAGGATCTTATTTCTTCTTCACTTAGGAAGTTTAGGTTTGGCTGGGTATGAAATTCTTGGCTGAAGATTTTTTATTTAAGAATATTGAATATAGGCCCCCAATCTCTTCTGACTTGTAGGGTTTCAGCTGAGAGGTCTTCTGTTAGTCTGATGGGATCCCTTTGTAGGTAATCTGCCCCTTATCTCTAGCTGCCTTTAACATTCTTTCTTTCATTTTGACCTTGGAAAATCTGATGATTATGTGTCTTGTGGGTGATCTTCTTCTTCTTTTTTTTTTTTTCAGATAGAGTTTTGCTCTAGTTGCCCAGGCTAGAGTGCAATTGTGTGATCTCGGCTCACTGCAACTTCACCTCCTGGGTTCAAGCAATTCTCCCGCCTCAGCCTCCCAAGTAGCTAGGACTACAGGTGTGTGCCATCATGCCTGGCTGGGGTTTTTTTTGTTTTGTTTTTTGTTTTTCTGTATTTTTAGTAGATATGGGGTTTCACCATGTTGGTCAGGCTGGTCTCGAACTCCTGACTTCAGGTGATCCACCCACCTCAGCCTCCCAAAGAGCTGGGATTACAGATGTGAGCTACCACGCCCAGCCTGTGGGTGATCTTCTTGTGTTGAACTTTGTAGAAGTTCTCTGTATTTCCTGAATTTTGCATCCACCTCTCTAGCAAAGTCAGGGAAGTTTTCATGCATGATATCCTAAAATATGTTTTTGTAGTTGTTTGCTTTCTCCTCTTCTCTTTCAAAAATGCCAGTGCTGGTAGATTTGACCTCTTTACATAATTCCATACTTCTTAGAGGTTTTGTTTGTTCTTTTTTTTTTTTTTTTTTTTGAGACGGAGTTTTGCTCTTGTCACCCAAGCTGGAGTGTAATGGCACAATCTTGGTCACTGCAACCTCTGCCTCCCAGGTTCAAGCGATTCTCCTGCCTCAGCCTCCTGAGTAGCTGGGAGTACAGGTGCCCACCACCATGCCCAGCTAATATTTGTATTTTTAGTAGAGATGGGTTTCACTGTGTTACCCAGGCTGGTCTCAAACTCCTGACCTCAGGTGATCCACCTGCCTCAGCATCCCAAAATGCTGGGATTACAGGCATGAGCCACCACACATGGCCTGTTTGTTCCTTTTTACCCTTTTTTTTTTTCTACTTTTGTCTGACCGCATTATTTCAGAGAACCAGTCTTTAAGTTCCGCAATTCTTTCCTCAGCTTGGTTTATTCTGCTGTTAGTATTTGTAATTGTATTGTGAAATTTTTGTATTGTGTTATTCAGTTTTGTCAGACCTGTTAGGTTATTTTTTATACTGGCTATTTTGTCCTTTAGCTCCTGTTTTGCTTCAATTGGGATTCTTAGTTTCTTTGGATTAGGTTTTGCTGTCCTCCTGAATCTCAATGATTATTTTCCTAACCATATTCTGAATTATATTTCTCTCATTTCAGCCAGGCATGAGACATCACACCTGGCCTACAAGGTATTTTTGGAGTTGAAGCTTTGGGGTGTGATCCAGTAGGTAGCATTTAGGCTTATTGATCAATTGGTAGACTCTTGCTCGGTTCTGTGGCTCCCATTTCCTAACAATTGCAGCCATGTTCCCTCTCAATGCTTTGAAAGTGTGGTTTCCTCTCCCCCTTGAGTGTTGGTTGTTGATCACTGCTTGGCACTCCTGGGCTGCCCACTGTATCTCTGGGGCGATATCAGTGTTTGTTTCTTCCCCAGCTTGGAGGCAGCAGAGGAATAGGCCTTAGCAGTGGTTGTGGCCAAGGGTCTTTTGCTTGTTCCCTGGGGGCTCCACCCAGAGAGGTGCAGGTCGGCAATTACTCAGTGCAATCAGCCCAGGATGGAGGGTCTGTGCTGTGGGCCCAAGCCAGGGGTTCCCTGTCTGGTGATAAGCAGTGGAAGGTGTGTGAGACCAGTGGAAGACAGACTGGCATCCTCTCCTTGAGTCAACTGCAGCTTGTAGGAAGTGTGGATAAGGTATTTAGGCCTTTGCTCCTTGTTTGTCTGAAGGTAACAAGGGCAGTTTTACTATAGAGGCAGTGGCAGAGAGGCTTTCAGTTGCCCCTGGAGACTCTGCTCAGGGAGTTGCCGAGTTGCTACTGGCTCAATAGCTCTGATGCAGGGCTGGCTGGAGGCCAGGTGTGGAGGACCTGCCTGGTGAGGAGATACGGAAGTGGGCACCCATGTAACAGTCTGGCCACTTTTCTTTAGGGCTTCTTCAGTATGCTGGAGGCCTGCTCCAGTCCCTAGTCACCTCAGATTTTCTAGTACCAGGAGGTATCACCAGCAAAGGATGCAAAGCAGCAAAGATGGCAGCCTGCCCTCTCCTCTGGGAGCTCTGTCCGAGGGAGGTACAGACCTGTTGCCAACCGGAATGCATCTGAAGGAGGTGGCTGGAGACCCTGGTTGGAAGGTCCTGCCCATTGAGAAGGCATGGGATCAGGGAGTTGCTTAAAAATGCAGTCTGGCCATGTTTTCATAACGCAGCGGTGCTGTGCTGGGGATCCACCTCAGCTCTCCATTGCCATGGACACCCCAAAACCTGAAGGCTGGAATGGCTAAGTCACCCAAACAGCAAAGATGGTGGCCTGCTCCTCCCCTCGGGAGCTCCAACACAGGGAGGTTTGAAACCTCTGTCAGGCAGAAAACACTGGTGAGGGTAGCTGGAGACCCCGGTTGGGAGGCCCCACCTGGTGATGAGGAATGGGATCAAGGACCCACTTTAAAAAGCAGTCTGGCAATGCTTTTGCAGAGCAGCTGTGCTGTGCTGGGGTACCACTTCCACCCCTGATCGGCTTGGGCTTTCCAAAGCTGGAAGGCTGGAACCACTAAGTTGCCCAAACAGCAAAGGTGGCAGCCCACCCCTTCCTCTGGGATGTCCATCCCAGGGAAGTTTCAAGTATCTGTTGGCCAGAGAATACTGTCGAGGGTGGCTGGAGACACCGGTTGGGAGGTCCTGCCCAATGAGGAGGAATGGAAAAGGCCACGCCTTAAAAAGCAGCCTGGTCACATTTTCATAGAGCAGCTGTGTTGTGCTGGAGGATCCCTTCCACCCTGGTCAGTGCAGACTCTCCAAAGCCTGAAGGCTGGAATGGCTAAGTCGCTCAAACAGCAGAGATGATGGCTCACCCTTCCTTCTGGGAGCTTTGCCCCAGGGAGGTTTCAAAACTCTGTCTGCCACAGAACACTGGAGGGGGTAGCTGGAGGCCCCACTTAGGGATCACAGCCAAACAGGAGGAACAGGATCAGAGACCTGCTTTAAAAAAGCAGTCTGGCCATGCTTTCATAAAGCAGCTGTGCTGTGTTGGGGTATTGCCTCCACCTCCAGTTGGCTGAGACTCTCCAAAGCCCAAAGGCTGAAATGGCTAAGTCACCCAAACAGCAAAGATGGCAGCCTTCCCCTCCCGCTGCGAGCTCTGTCTCAGGGAGGTGCAGTGCTGCTGGCGGCTGGCTGGAATTCCAAGCCAGTGGGTCTTATCCTGTGAGATGCCATGAAAGTGGGGCCTGTAAACTGTCACTGCTCAGCCCCCTGGATTCAGCTTCTTTCCTACGGGTATGTATATTTGTCTCATTTCCTGCTTTGCCAGAGTTGCAGCTACTTTTGCTGGGAGGCCAGGAAAGCCCAAGTATCTAAAGCTCCTGGGTCTCAACACATCCCTGAGCAGCTGCTCTGCTGAGACTCCACATAGCTCTATCTGTCAGACTGAAGGCCCTAATGGAGTGGGTTCATGAGGGGATCTCCTGACCTGAGGGTTGCAAAGATCCATGGGAGAAGCATGGGTTCCCATGATTGCACATTCCCTGGGTTGGGGAGGCTCCCCTGGCTCCCTGTCGCTCCTGGGTGTGCCATCATCCTGCCTTGCTTTTCTTCATTCTCCATGGGTCAAGTTGTTTCCTTGGTTAGTCCCACTGAGAGTACCTGGATGTTTCAGTTGAAGGTGCTGAATTTACTCGCCCCTTCCATTCCTCTCCATGAGAGCCGTGCACACTAGCTGCCTCTAGTCAGCCATTTTGTCCACCCTCCTCCTAATGATCCATCTTGAAGAACTAGGAAAGCAAGAACACACCAAACCAAAGGAGAAAAAAAGAAATAATAACAATCAGAGCAGAAATAAATGAAATTGACATGAAAAAATACAAGAGATTAATGAAACAAAAAGTTGGTTTGTTGAAAAGATAAATAAACTTTACAAACCTTTAGCCAGACTAAGAACAAAAGAGAGAAGATCCAAATAAATAAAATCAGATATGAAAAAGAGACATTAAAACTGATTCTCCAGAAATTCAGAGAATCATTAGAGGCTACTTTATTGGCATATCAGCAACTATATGCCAATAAAATGGAAAATCTAAAAGAAATAGATAAATTCCTAGACACATACAACCTACCAAGATTGAACCAGGAAGAAATCCAAAACCTGAGTAGACTAATAAGAAGATTGAAGCTATAATAAAGTCTCCCATCAAAGAAAAGTCTGCAACCTATCGGCTTCACTGCTGAATTTTACCAAACCGTTAAAGAAGAACTAATATCTATATCCAGAATGGTATTGCCTTGGTTGTCTTCCAGGGTTTTTATAGTTTTATAGTTTTTGGTTTTACTTTAAATCTTTAATCCAAATTAAGTTAATTTTGTACATGGTGTCAGGAAGGGGGTTTCAATCTTCTGCTTTTGGCTAGCCAGTTATCCCAGCACTGTATATTGAATAGGGAATCTTTTCCCAATTGCTAGTTTTTATAAGGTTTTTCAAAGATCAGATAGTTGTAGATGTGCAGCCTTATTTCTAGGTTCTCTATTCTGTTCCACTGGTCTGTATGTCTGTTTTTGTACCAGTACTATGCTGTTTTGGTTACTGTAGCCCCATAGTATAGTTTGAAGTCAGGTAGTGTGATGCCTCCAGCTTTGTTCTTTTGTGTAGATTGCCTTGGCTATTCAGGCTCTTTCTTTTTTTGGCTCCATGAGTTTTAAAATAGTTTTTTCTAGTTATTTGAAGAATGTCAATGGTAGTTTAGTGGGAATAGCATTGAATCTACAAATCGCTTTGGGCAGCATGGCCATTTTAACAATATTGATTCTTCCTATCCATGAGCATAGAATGTTTTTCCATTTGCTTGTGTCATCTCTGATTTCTTTGAGCAGTGTTTTGTAGTTCTCCTTGTAGAGATCTTTCAACTCCCTGGTTAGCTGTATGCCTAGGTATTTTATTCTTTGTGTGGGAATTGTGAATGGGATTGCATTCCTGATTTGGCTCTCAGCTTGACTATTGTTGTTGATGCATAGGAATGTTAGTGATTTTTGCACATTGATTTTGTATCATAATACTTTGCTAAAGTTGTTCATCAGCTTAAGGAGCTTTTGGACCGAGACTATGGGGTTTTCTATATAGAGAATCATGTCATCCGATACACCAAAAATAATCACAACAAAAAAAATGACAAATGGGATCTAATTAAACTAAAGAGCTGCACAGCAAAGGAAACTATCAACAGAGTAAACAAAAAACCTACAGAATGGGAGAAAATTTTTGCAAACTATGCATCTGACTAAAGTCTAATATCCAGCATCTATAAGGAACACAAACAAATTTACAAGAAAAAAGAAACAAACAACCCCATTAAAAAGTAGACAAAGGACATGAACAGACACTTTTCAAAAGAAGGCATACAAGTGGCCAACAATCATGAAAAAAAGCTCAACATCACTCACCATTAGAGAATTGATGCACAGGCAACCTTTCAAAGCAAAAAATGGTCAAAAAAAATATGCACAGTAAAGGAAATAATCAATAAATTGAAGAGATAACCCACAGAATGGGAGAAAATATTTGCAAACTATCAACATGACAAGAGATTAATAACCATAATATATAAGGAACTCAAACAACTCTACAGGGAAAAATCTAATAATCTGATTTTAAAATGGATGAAAAATCTGAATAGACATTTCTAAAAAGAAGACACACAAATGGCAAACGGATATTTGAAAAAGGTGCTCAACATCACTGATCATCAGAGAAGTACAAATCAAAATTACAATTAGCTATCACCTTACCCCAGTTAAAATGGCTTTTATCTAAAAGACAGGCAACAGCAAATGCTGGCAAAGATGTGGAGAAAAGGGAACCCTTGTACATTATTGGTGGGAATGTAAATTAGTACATCCACTATGAAGAACAGTTTGGAGATTCCTCAAAAAACTAGAAATAGAGCTACCATATGATCCAGCAATGCCACTACTGGTATATATCAAAAAAAAAAGGAAATCAGTATATCAAAGAGATATCTGCACTTTCATGTTTATTGCAGCAGTATTACCTAAGTGTCCGTAACAGACAAATGGATAAACAAAACGTGGTATATATACACAATGTACTATTCAGCCATAAAAAATAATGAGATCCTGTAATTTGCAACAACGGGGACAGAATTGAAGGTTATTATGTTAAGTGAACTATGTTAGGCACAGAAAAACAAACTTCACATGTTCTCAGTTATTTGTGGGAGCTGAACATTGAAACAATTGAATTCATGAAGATAGTAGAATGATGGTTATCAGAGCATGAAAAGGGTAGCTGGGGTGGGGGTGGTCAATATAATTAGATAGATATATAAATATATTATTAGAATGAATAAGATCTAGTATTTGATAGCACAAGAGAGTGACTACAGTCAATAATAATTTATTGTACATTTTTAAGTACCTAAAAGTACAATTGGATCGTTTGTAACACAAAGAAAGGATAAATGCTTGAGGTGATGGATACCCCATTTACCCTGATATGATTATTACACACTGTATGCCTGTGTGTAAAATATCTCATGTACCCTATAAACATATATATCTATTATGTGCCCACAATGCTTTTTTAAAAAAAAAAAGAAAGGAAAATAGGCAGTGGCTAGCACATATTTCCAAGATATCTGATTCTATGGGGTCTTTGTGCCTTTCATGGCCTTTGAACTATTTACAACTCTGTAACTTATAGATGACTGATAGCGATGCAAATTATTCTTATCCATAGACTGCAAATGAATTATTTTTGACGGTGTTCCAGTTGATTTTCCTCCCCTGGTGTTGAAGAAGCCAGTTTTACATTTTTGAAGCAAATTCATTTATGTATTCCTGACACCTCATGTGGCCAAATACGTGTCTGTACTTGATTCTCCTGTGAATCCGTTTTGGTTTTTGTAGCATCTTACTAGTTCCCTCATTAATAAATGAGTTAAATAAAGTATTTGACCTGTGTTTGTATTTGTATAAGATACAACATTTTTCCTTTAAAAATATATATTTTTCTATTGGAGGATGGGAGAGGCTTCCAGGCATAGGAAATAATGGTATGTTTTTAAGATATGATAATGAGAAAGAACATGGTATGCTGGTAGCAGGAGAGGCACAGGAGTAGTAGAGAGGTGAGGCTAGAAGGATAAGCAAAATTTAGGTCACAAGGGCCTTGTGATGTAATGGAAACTTTAAAATGTATTATCTTAACAGCTAATATCAGAATTCCTCTTAGGTAGGTTACTATAATTTTTGAGGCAACACTTGGAATGCTGCGTGGTGATAGAACATGAGGCATCAAAGTCAGCAGGGATCAAGGTAAACATTTTAGGAGGTGGCTAAAGTGATCTTCCTAAAACAAAGAAAGACATTTGTTTTAGCTCCTGAAAAGGGAGGCGAAGAACAGAATCAAAAATCTGATGTGCAATTTAGACCATGTAAGATGAAGAGCCAGTAAAAATGTTTGTTGTTGAAGCAGCCAAAAAGCGTTTCAAAAAAAGGGATGCCTAAAGCTCAACCTGACATCTTTTGCATTGTCACAACATAAACCCTTTCAAAATTAGCTCTGTGTTGGTGGATTTTACAGGCATGTTCTAGGGGATGCTGTGATGTTTGTAGAACTTAAAAAGGAACAGAATTACATATCTCAGTTTCTGCAGAGTCACAACCCACTAAAACCTGAGCCCAGAAGTGGGGGTGCTAATGCAAAAGGTGCTCCCTACAGAGACACAGAAATCTCAGATAGAAACCGAGATTCCCCTGTGTGTGGAATGAACTTATTTAGCTCTCAATGGGTAATAGATGACATGTGAGTTACATAAACCAAGCATAATGAACTTCAGCTTAGTCTTGAAAATGATAGAGAGCGACTGAGGTGGCTGGAGTGTTGAGATAGCTGTGCCTGGAGGTTAAGAAATGACATGAGAACAAGGGCAATGAAGTGCTGACTTGGAGTTGGGAGAGCAACAAGAGAAGAGTTGCACATTACAGAACATCTTATTTTGTAATGGGCAAAAAAAAAAAATCACTTTACATGGGGACCTTAAAAATAAACTTATAAAACTTAGGACACAGAGCAAAGGAATGACTGGCAAAGTAATGAGGAGAGGGCCAGACAGTGGTTTGGATCACCAACTCATTGTTTCACACTTCTAGTTTCTAGCAGAGGGAAAGTCTAAAATTAGCTTCTCAAATATTGTCAGCATTTAAGAAATAATATCAGCACTAGTGCAGGGGAAAATGGGAAATGACATGTGAACAGCTTCCTAGGGAGTGTTGACATTTTTAAAGAAATGGTTCAGGGAAGGACCATCTTTCTTATCAACCACAAACTCTTTTTAAGGATCAATTTATATTGAAACACTTTGACAGATACAGTTGTTTAAGAGCTCACTCAGTACTGCAGAGCAAAGGAGAAAAAATAATTCTATTAGTTCATTCTTACACTGCTATAAAGAAACCTGAGACGGGGTAACTTATAAAGAAAGAAGGTTTAATTGGCTCATGGTTCTGCAGGCTGTACAGGAAGCATAGTGGCTTCTGCTTCTTTGGAGACCTCAGGAAGCTTCCAATCATGTCAGAAGGCAAAGTGGAAACAAACACATAACATGGCCAGAGCAGAAAGAAGAGAGAGCAAGGGGGGAAGGTGCTGCACACTTTTAAACCAGATCTCATGGGAACTCCTTCACTATCACAAGAACAACACCAAGTGGATGGTGCTAAACCACTCATGAGAAATCCACCTCCAAGGTCCCACCTCCAACAGTGGGGACTAGAATTTGACATGAGATTTGATGGGGACACAGATCCGAACCATATTATTCCACTCCTGGCCCCCTAAATCTCATGTTCTTCTCACATTGCAAAATACAATCATCCCTCCTCAACAGTCCCTCAGAGTCTTAACTCTTTTCTGCATTAACTCAAAAGTCCAAAGTCTCATCTGAGACAAGGCTACTCTCTTCCACATATGAGCCTACAAAATCAAAAACAAGTTAGTTACTTTAAACATACAATGGGGGTATAGGCATTGGGTAGGTACTCTCATTCCAAAAGGGAGAAATCAACCAAAAGAAAGGGGCTACAAGTCCCATGCAAGTCCAAAACCCAGCAGGGCAGTCATTAAATCTTAAAGCTCCAAAATAATTTCCTTTCACTCCATGTCCCATATCTAGGGCATACTTATGCAAGGGATGAGCTCCCAAGGCCTTGGGCAGCTCTGCCCCTGTGGATCTTTAGGGTGTAGCCCCTGCAGCTGCTTTCATGGGATGGCACTGAATGCCTGCAGCTTTTCCAGGTGCATGGTGCAAGCTGTCAGTGGATCCACCATTCTGGGGTCTGGAGGACGATGGCACTCTTCTCACAGCTCCAGTAGGCAGTGTCCCAGTGGGGACTCTGTTGGGGGGTGCTCCAACCCCACATTTACCCTCCACACTATCCTAGTAGAGGTTCTCCATGAGGGCTCCACTCTTGCAACAGGCTTCTGCCTGGACATTCAGGCTTTTCCATACATCCTCTGAAATCTAGGCAGAGGTGCCCAAGCCTCAACTCTTGCACGTTTTGCCCCCACACGTTTAACATCATGTGGAAGTTCCCAAGTCTTACAGTTTGTACCCCTTGAAGCAGCAGCCCAAACTGTACCTGGGCCCTTTGAGCTAAGGCTGAAGCTGGAGTGGCTACGATGCAGGGACCAGTGTCCTGAGGCTGTGCAGGGTAACCAGGGTCATGGGCCTGGCCCACAAAACCATCCTCCCCTCCTAGGCCTCTGGGTCTGTGATAGGAGGGGCTGCTGTAAAGGTCTCTGAAATGCCTTCCAGACCTTTTCCCCATTGTCTTGGCAATTAGCAATTGGCTCTTTTTTACTTACACAAATTTCTAAAGCCTGCTTGAATTCTTCCCCTGAAAATGGGCTTTTCATTTCTTACCACATTACCAGGCTACAAATTTTCCAAACTTTTGCTCTATTTCCCCTTTAAACATAAGTTCCAACTTACGTTGATTTTTTGCTCACACATATAAGTGTAGGCTGTTAGAAGCAGACATGCCACATCTTGAACACTTTGCTGCTTAGAAATTTCTTCCACCAGATACCATAAATCATCACTCTCAAGTTCAAAGTTCCACAGATCCCTAGGGCAGGGGCACAAAGCAGCCAAATTATTTGCTAAGGCATAACAAAAGTGACCTTTACTTCAATTCTCAATAAGTTCCTCATTTCCACCTGAGACCTTATCAGCCTGAACTTCACTGTCCTTATCGCTACCAGCATTTTGGTCATAACCATTCAACCAGTCTCTAGGAAGTTCCAAACATTCCTTCATCTTCCTGTCTTCTTCTAAGCCCTCCACACTTTTCCAACTTCTGCCCATTACCCAGTTCCAAAGTCACTTCCACATTTTCAGGTATCTTTATAGCAAAGCCCCACTCCTCAGTACCTATTTTCTTCATTAGTCAGTTCTCGCATTGGTGTAAAAAAAACCTGAGACAGGTAATTTATAAAGAAAAGAGGTTTAGCCAGGTGCGGTGGCTCATGCCTGTAATCCTAGCACTTTGGGAGGCCAAGGCGGGTGGATCACAAGGCCAGGAGATTGAGACCACCCTGGCTAACATGGAGAAACCCCGTCTCTACTAAAAATACAAAAAATTAGATGGGTATGGTGGCAGGCTCCTGTAGTCCCGCCTACTCGGGAGGCTGAGGCAGGAGAATGGCATGAACCCAGGAGCCGGAGCTTGCAGTGAGCCGAGATTGCACCACTGCACTCCAGCCTGGGTGACAGAGCAAGACTCCATCTCAAAAAAAAAAAAAAAGGAAAAGAAAAGAGGTTTAATTGGCTCACAGTTCCACAGGCTGTACAGAAAGCATAATGCTGGCATCTGCTCAGCTTATGGGGAGACCTCCAGAAACTTACAATCATGGTGGAGGGGAAAGGGGGAGTGAGACATCTCACATGGCAGGAACAGGAGCAAGAGACATATGGGGGTGGTACTACAGACTTTTAAACAACCAGATCTCATGATAATTCACTCACTCACTCTCATGAGAACAGCACCAAGAGGATGGTGCTAAACCATTCATGAAGGACCACCCCCATGATCCAATCACCTCCCACCAGGCCATACCTCCAACATTAGGGATACAATTCAACATGAGATTTGGGTGGGGACACAAATCCAAACCATATCAATAATGTTTTATTGGACTCAGGTCAAAATGTGGTTGAGAATATGACCTTGGGGGTCAAACAGAATCCAACTTAAGACTGAGCTCTACAACTTACTGGTGATGTGATTTGGGCAAGTTACTTAACCTCTCTGTGCCTGTTCTCATCTATAAATAAGAGTTAAGGCCAGGCATGGTGGCTCACGCCTGTAATCCCAATACACCCGAGGCAGGTGGATCACTTGAGGTCAGGAGTTTGAAACCAGCCTGGCCAACATAGTGAAACCTGGTCTCTACTAAAATACAAAAATTAGCTGGGCATGGTGGTGCACACCTGTAATCCCAGCTACTCAGAAGGCTGAGGCAGGAGAATCACTTAAACCGGGGAGGCAGAGGTTGCAGTGAGCCGAGATCATGCCACTGCACTCCAGCCTGGGCAACAGAGCAAGACTCCGTCTCAAAAATAAAAAAAATTTAAAAAACAAAAAAAAAACAAAAAAAAAAAAGGCTAGGCAAGGTGGCTCATGCCTGTAATCCCAGCGCTTTGGGAGGCCAAGGCAGGTGGATCACCTGAGGTGAGGAGTTCGAGACCAGCCTGACCAACATGGAGATACCAGTCTCTACTAAAAATACAAAATTAGTTGGGTGTGGTGGTGCATGCCTGTAATCCCAGCTACTCGAGAGTCTGAGGCAGGAGAATCACTTCAACCCAGGAGGCAGAGGTTGCAGTGAGCCAAGATCATGCCATTGCACTCCAGCCTGGGCAACAAGAGCAAAACTCCACCTCAAAAAAAAAAAAAGAGTTAATACAATAATTTTCTTAAATGAGTAATAAGGATTAAACAACAGTAACGATCATGGCTAAGTACTTAGGCAATGATAGCTTATTATAGCACTTAATATTTTCCACACTGTATAGCATTTTATATGTACTTTTTAATCCCCATAAGAATTCTGTAATGCAGATACTATTGTCATCCTGATTTTACAGAGGAGATAATGCATGTAAAGTGCTTACATGATGAATACCACATAGCACATGATCAATAAATATTCCATGTTATTACAGATGAGCTTGATGTCAGAAAGTACAATTTAGATAAGAAGGGCCAAAGATCACCTCATGACATTTTCTACATTGGACAAGTGCATAGTAATAATCTATCACCTTGGACACTCTACCTAGTAGCTTCCTAGTGGAAAAATTTTCTCAGCCTCTTCTATAATAATTTTACCGCTTTGTATCTATTTAGCATGCAATACGAGCAATTACAGACTTTTCTGTAGAGCAATGGCATGATCAAATCATGTTAAAGAAGATTAATTTGTCAAGGGTAGGTATGAGGAGAGGGAAGGCATAGAAACCAACTAGGAAATTAATATTACTGCTGGCAAGAAATCTGACAATAAAACAGGAATAGGAGTCTTGATGAGAGATTTTAGAAGTTTTGCTTATCTGTACATCAGGAATAATGGTCTGTAGTTCTCTTTCCTTGTAATGCTTTTGTATAGTTTTGGTATCAGAATAATGTTGGTCTCATTAAATGAGATGGGAAATATTCCTTCTTCTGTAAGGAACATTTTTCTGAAAGAGGTTATGTGGAATTGGTATTTCTTCTTCTGATTGTCACACATTTTACCTATACGCATGTTATAAACCCCTCAATACACTGTTGTTATTTTTGTTTAAAAAGTCAATTATCTTTATAAGAGATTTTAAAAATAATTAAAACTCTCATATATTTATTAACAAAGTTACCACTTACAGTGCTTTTTATTCCTTTGTGTAAATCTGTATTTCTACCTGGTGTCACTTCCTTCCAGTATAAAAATGTTAACATTTCTTGTAGTGAAGAAATGCTAGTAACAAATTATTTAAGTTTTTGTCTATCTGAAAAGGTTTTTATTTTGCCTTCATTTTTTAAAGATATTTTTGCTGGATATAAAATTCTAGGTGGCAGGTTTTTTTCTCCATTCTGCACTGGAAAAATTATCCCACCACTGTCTTCTTATTTTCATTGTTTCCAATGAAAAATCTGATGTCATCTTTATCTTTTTTATCTGGCTACTTTTAAGATTTTCTCTCTATGACTAGTTTTGAGAAATTTGATTATTATGTGCCTTAATGCCATTGTCTTCATGTTTCTTGAGCTTTGGATTCATTGAGCTTCTGGGACCTGTGGATTTATAGCTTTCATCAAATTTGGAAAATATTTGGCCATTTTTTTCTAAATATTTGCCTCTGTCCTACATCTCTATTTCAGGGAATTCAATTACATATATATTAGGCCACTGAAATTGTCTCACAGCTTACTGCCCTTTACATTTAAAATAAATTATTTCTGATTAATTTTGAATCTTTCTGTTGCTATATGTTCAAGTTCATTCATCTTTTCTTATGTAATTATAGTCTACTATTAATCCTATCCAGGGTCTTTTTCATCTCAGACATTGCAGTTTTCATCTCTAGAAGTTTGGGTTGGATCTTTTTTGTATCTTCACATATCTACTTATCTTTTTGAATGTATACAAAATGTTTAAAATACTTTTAGTGTCTTTATCTGTTAGTTCTAAAATCTGTGTCATTTTGTGTCCAACATCTATTTTATTTTGATTGATCAATTTTTGTGTTTTTTTTGTTTGTTTGTTTGGTCCTCATCATGGGTGGCACTTTCTTACTTCTTTGCAAGAAATTTTTGATTGGATATCAGACATTTTAAATTTTATCTGCTGCTTTTTGTCCGACATCTTAGCGAGGCTGCAGTGTTCGCTGCTGCTCTCTGACCTTTGCAATGCTGCTCAAGGACAAGAAGAAGAAAGACTATGGAAAATTGGCCAAGAAAGACAAAGACACAGTGAACAAGTCCAGGGGCAAGTCCAGAAAGAAGAAGTGGTCCAAAGGCAAAGTTCGGGACAAACTCAATAACTTAGTCTTGTTTGACAAAGCTACCTATAACAAACTCTGTAAGGAAGTTCCCAAATACAAACTTATAACCCCAGCCGTGGCCTCTGAAAGACTGAAGATTCGAGGCTCCCTGGCCAGGGCAGCCCTTCAGGAGCTCCTTAGTAAAGGACTTATCAAACTGGTTTCAAAGCATAGAGCTCAAGTAGTTTACACCAGAAATACCAAGGGTGGAGATGCTCCAGCTGCTGGTGAAGATGCATGAATAGGTCCAACCAACTGTATATTTGGAAAAATACAACTTTATTAAATAAAAAAAAAGTATCTGCTTAGGTGTTGGATATTTTTGTATTCCCATAGGTATTCTTGAACTTTGTTCTAGGATGTTTCTATCTTACTTGAAAATAATTTTTAGTCTTGCTTTTAAGATGTTAGGTGAGACCAGAGGTACACTTAGTCTATATTATTTCTGACTACTGAGGCAAGAACTTTTTGAGTCCTCTACTAAATGTCCCATGAATTATAACATTTTCCAGGTTGGATTATAGAGCAGGCACTACCCCTTGCTCTGTAGTAGAGCTGAATACTATTCTCTTTAATCTTCTTGGATGGTTCTTTGTCCAGTCCGGATAATTTTCTCATACACATGCGCCAATCAGTACTCTGCTTAATACTCAAGGGGACCTTCCTCAGGCACTAACCACATTGCATGTGCTCAATAGCCAAATGTGATTAATGGCCAATGTTTTCAGTGACATATATATGAAACATTACTATTAATATTATTGCAGAAAGTTCTATTGGAAACTATTATTCTAGAGCCAGGCTTATCTGACATCAAGCCTTTACTCAGTGCATCAGTGCTTCTCAAAATTTACTGTGCATTTAGACCAGCTAGGGATCTTGTCAAAATGCAGATTCTGCTTCAGGACGTCTGGATCATACCTGACATTCTCTATTTCCAACAAGATACTAGATGATGAGAATGCTATGAGTCAGCAGACCACAGTTGAGCAACACTGTAACCCATGAGATATAAGCGTGCATATATTATTAAGTTGGTCTGTTTTCTTTTTATGTGGAAGAAAAACATACTGAAACAAACAAAAATAGACTAATAATGAGAAAAGATCAGTGTAACATCTCATAATTTTTTTTTTGCTTTTATGCAATTGTTTCAATACCTAACTGACAACTCTACCTTTACACACAAGTTAATTTCCTAAATACATATTTAGGAGGGTGAGTTCCATGTTTCCTTAATTTTAATGTGAACAGACTTTATGCTAAGAAGAGAAAATAGTATTCAGTGATATACTGGAGGTGGCTCATACCATTTTATGAGAATTGTTAAATTTTTAGAAATTTTGCAAGCCATTACGCAAAGTAAAATATAATTAAATTACTTTAAAATAAAGATATAAATTACTCAAACTCATCACTGCCTAATTATTTTGCTACTTTTTTTACTATATTATTTTACTACTTTACTATTATTTACCTCTTGAGGTTATTAGCATCTGTTTTATCTGCCCAGTTGAAATACAACATTTTGGTGAGCTATTACATGTTGGTAGTGATAGTGACAGGAGGCAGCCAAATGCCTAGGCAGATAGGGGCAGGTCCCCGGCAGAACCCCACCTACAAGCCGAAGACAGTTTAAAGCCTGAAAGCAAGGCTACAAGTTAAATCCTCGGACCAGATCGAGAACCCAACTTCCCATTTGGCATACTTTCCCCTGATTGATCCCCATTCTTCATCTATTTTACATATACTTGCCCTTCCCTAGTTGGTTTTCTACACTGTTGTGCCCACCTTTGAGTGCTGTCTTTGCTTTGATCTTTTCTGCATAGTCACAAACCAATCAGCACATACTCCCTATTCTGAGCCCATAAAAGGCCCTGACACAACAATATTGAGAACTTTCCTGCCTTCAAGTAGGGAGACCATCCCTGCATCCCCTCCCCACTAAAAGCTTTTTCATCACTCAATATCACTCCCTGCCTTGCTCACTCTTTGAGTGTCTGCATGCCTACTTTTTCCTGTCATGAGACAAGAACCCAGAGTTGGCTGAGCTAAGGAGCAAAAAGTCCTGCATCAGTAGCTTGAAATTGACCATTTACACCACAGAAACAAGAAAATACTGCAAATAAGGGCTTCCCTTTCTTCCCCAGAGGGCTAATTGTTACACATATACCAGCACACCTCTGATGGTAGTGCCTTGGGAACCACAGTAAATTCAAAACATAATAGATTAAGTAGTGTCTTAAACAATAATATTTCTCACCAATTCTTAGAGTTAACTGGGATCAGACATTTTGAAACATGGGAGAAACATGATAATCAAGCCTAGAGACAGATCACTTACCCAGGAAAAAGGGCCAGATCCTTAGACCCAGAGAATCTGGCATACCATTATAATCCAGCTTCTTACCCACAGCAGGAACCATGAGGCTACACAAGGTCTTGAGGAAGAGAAGCAACCAGCTTTGTTCTTAACTGGAACAGACATCTCAGTCATTTATGTGCTGGAGATAAAACTTACTGATGCAGGACTGTTCCTTCCATGTGCCCTCACTGCCTCTCTACTTCCCAGCACGCCCAGAAAGATTAAAGAGTGTCTGTGCTTTGCCATCACAGTTTCTAGGTCTTTTATGATGCAGAATTGGGAGAATAAGTAAGAATAGTAAGAACAGGGTATGGGAGAGGAGGAAATGAGACCTAAATTAAGACCTGAAGGATTACCCTTTCTGAGGGTCAGTGTGGGGGATGGGGAGAGTTACAGGCTAAGTAAATAAAAGGCCAAGAAGTGGTGTAGCTTAATCTAAGAGTAGGAGGAGGCATGGGTAGAGATGTGTTTGAAGAGGTTAAGTGGGTGATTACGTTAGACCTTGTTAGCCTGGTAGAGATTCCCTCTATCTAAGAGCAACTGAAGGATTTGAAAGAGAGAAGATATAGGATTACATTTACATTTTAGAAATAACATTTCTGCTGCAAAGTAGAGAATATGTTGGAATGGGCTAAGCCTGGAGACAGAGAGACCAGTTGGCAGTGACCTGATGGTAACGAACAATTACAGAAGTTATAGGGTATTTATACCTTTGCAGTGCGCATAGGCAAATAAGACAAGTTTAATATAGGCTATTGAAAAGTCATTTGAATACCTGAGATCTTAATCTTTTAACCTTAGGTATTTGCCTTTGTGAAAGAAAATAAATCTTGGGGCCCCAAAGTCACTAAGCTAAGAGGAAAAGTTAAGTTGGGAACTGCTCAGGGCACACCTGCCTCCCATTTTATTCAAAATCATCCCTCTGCTCACTGAGAAAAGTACATAGTTGATGGCCTCCTTTGGAAAGGGTGATCAGAAACTCAGAAGAATGCAACATTTGTCTCTTATCTACCTATGACCTGGACGCCCCCTCCCCACTTCCAAGTTGTCCCAGTATTGATTGATGACTCATGTCTCCCTAAAATGTATAAAACCAAGCTGTGCTCTGACCACCTTGGGCATATGTCATCAGGACCTGCTGAGGCTGTGTCACAGGTGTACATCCTTAGCTTTGGCAAAATTAACTTCCAAAATTGACTGAGATCTGTCTCAGATATTTGGGGTTCACACCTTATACCTGGGTGTGCAGAGTCCTCCCTTCCTTATAATTATACAGGATCTATTATATGCAAGGTACTCTGGATAGGGTAAACTTCTAGTGTTCCAAAGGAATTTAAACTATTAAAGATACATTTATTTTATTGTTGCAAAGTGTCTCTCTTCTGAGGAACAAAAAGCACTTTATAATACTGTTTTATAGCCTACTGATTCCCTGTGAAGCCGGAATAATCAACAACTACAGTCTTTTGACTCATTAACAGTATTGAGTATTCACAGACTATAAACTATTGATAAACTATCCAGAGAGGGAGCATTCTCTCCTTTGGGGATGTTCTATGCCATCCTCACTGACAAACCAAACATATCCCCCATGCTACCTTGAAAGATTAAGATTTATGTTTGAGAACTCTAAGGCCCATTAATCAAGAAGACTGGTGAACAAACTATGCTTTAGTTTATTTGTAAACAGTATATATGTGTTCTCAACCTGAGAATAATCACTAATGCTATCAGCACACCTTGGATATACATTTTCCCTAAATATTTTAGTTTGGAATAACTTGAGCCCAATTTTCATGCATTAATATTAGTTCATAATTATAGTTATGTGTCACTTCACAACAGGGATATGTTCTGAGAAATGCAGCTTTAGGAGATATCATTCGTGTACAAACACCATAGAGTGTACTTACACAAACCTATACGGGATAGCCTACTACACACCTAGGCTGTATGGCATAGCCTATTACTCCTAGGCTACAAACATGCACAGCATGTTACTGTACTGAATACTATAGGCAACTGTAACACAATGATAAGTATTTGTTTATCTAAACATATCTAAATGCAGAAAAGGTACAGTAAAAATACAGTACCATAATCTTATGGGACTACAGTCATATATGTGGTCCATAGTTGACTGAAATGTCATTACACAGTTCATGACTGTACCACATCTGAAAACACAAAGCAATAGATTCTCTTTTGTTTTTGTTAAAACTGTGTTGGTTCTACCTTCTCTACCAGAGCTGTACCTAAACAACTTTATGCACTCACAAAAACGTGATTGTCTCTTTTGAGAACATTCTGTCTGTACATAGATTAATATCTGTAGAATTCATAAGGAAACACAAAACAATATGTATCTTTCATTTATATACACACAGATACAGATAAATAGACCATTCCAGAAAAAGAAATTAACTTTGGTGAACTATTTGTAATTCATCCCCCCAAAAAATTAAAGGTTATTTGAAATCTGGAATTCATATTAGACTGTGAAGTTAAACTCTGGGTAAACTTTTTTGATGAAGGGAATTTAACATACCAGAAAGAACAACTTTCAAATCTCAAGATCAAACATGGGGCTATGAACTTATGGCCACTGGGGTGATCAAATGGCTGAAATTCATTGCAGTATAATTCAGGTAGTAAAACCTGGGAAAAGGTGGGAAAAGATGTTATAGGGAAAGTGCCCAAATGTTGGAATAACCCCAAAAGCTAAAAGAAGAGCCTCAGACACATTAGATAGTAAAGAAGTACCTACAGGAAAGCAAGACTACTACTTATCAGTCATACCTCATGTAAGACCTACAACTTGAATGCTCTTATGACCCTGAGTGCTAAACAACTCCTTGCAGGAGAAGTGCTGTGTCTAGGTTTCAGTTCTATAGTTCTGTCTATTCATTTGATCAGCAGATAATGAGAATCTTCAAATGCTGCGCACCATCCAAAGGCCAGAGTTATAGAGATGAAAGATACTCAAGGGCTTTGGAGCTGAAATGGGAACAAGGAAAGGAAAAAAAATAGATGGTGTATTTGAGCAGGGATCTATGGAGTGCTAAGGACTGGAAGATAGTATAGAAACAATAATACACATACATGCTGGCACTGTTATGAACCCTTTGTATGGATTAATGCATTAAATCTGCACTATAACAGAAGAGATTGGCATAATTCTTACCCCATTTAATAGAGGTAGAAATTAAGGTATAAATGTTATGTTATTTGTCCAAGGTCACACTACATTTACTGCCAAACATTCAGGTAGCCCCACGCACAGTAAAGTAAATGTCTGATCACCTCCAAGAAAGCAACAGGGATCATCATCATCACCACCACTCAATGCATTGTACATGCCAGGCTTTTCTCTAAGTGTTTTTTGTTGTTGTTGTTGTTGTTTTTGAGGTGGAGTCTCGCTCTGTAGCCCAGGCTGGAGTGCAGTGGCGCCATCTCGGTTCACTGCAATCTCCGCCTCCCAGGTTCAAGTGATTCTCCTGCCTCAGCCTCCTGAGTAGCTAGGACTACAGGCACCTGCCACCACACCCAGCTAATTTTTGTATTTTTAGTAGAGGCAGGCTTTCACCATATTGGCCAGGCTGGTCTCGAACTCCTGACCTTGTGATCTGCCTGCCTCGGCCTCCCAAAGTGCTGGGATTACAGGCGTGAGCCACCGTGCCCAGCCTCTCTAAGTGTTATATATATATTAACTCATCGAATCCTCACTACAACCCTCTTTCTTTTTTGTTTTGAGGCAGACTTTCTAAAATAATTGAATTTTTAGAGAAGTTTGAAGTTTACAAAAAGAATCCTATGGAAAATACAGACAGTTCCCATATACCAACCTTTCCCCAGCCCTACCCTCAGCATACATAGTTTTCCTTATTAATATCTTACATTCATGTTGTACTTTTGTTACAATTGATGAGCCAATGTTGATACATTGTTAAAAGTCCACAGTTTATATTAGGGTTGACTCTGTGTTGTAGGGTTCTACAGGTTTTGACAAGTGTAACATGTATCCATCATTATATCACACAGCATAGTTTCACTGCTGACAAAAGTCCCCTGGGTTCCACCTATTCCTCCCTGCCTCCTTACCTCCAAACCCTTAGTACCCACTGATCTTTTCACTTTTCAGTTTGCCTGTTCCAGAATATCATGCGTTTGAAATCATACAGTATGTAGCCTTTTCATAATGGCTTCTTTCTACTAACAATATACATTTACGATTCTTCCATGTCTTTTTGTGGCTTGATAGCTTATTTTTTATTGCTGAATGATACTCCATTGTATAAATGTACCAGTTTGTTTACCCATTCACCTACTAAAGGACATATTGGTTACTTCCAAGTTTTGGCAATTATGAATAAAGCTGTTATAAACATACATGTGCAAGCTTTTCTGTAGACATAAGTTTTCAACTCATTTGGGTAAATACCAAGATGCATGATTGCTAGATCCTATGGTAAGAGTATGTTTACCTCTGTAAGAAACCGCCGAACTGTCTTCCAAAATGGCTGTACCATTTTGCATTCCTACCAGCAATAAATGAGAGTTCCTCTTGCTCTACATCCTCTCCAGTATTTGATGTCAGTTTTTGGATTTTTGTTATTCTAATATTAATAGGTATGTAGTGGCACCTCACTGTTGTTTTAGTTTGCAATTCCCTAATGACATAGAATGTTGAGCATCTTTTTATATACTTATGTGCCACTTTGATCTTTTGCCCATTTTTAATTGGATTAACAACTCCATTTTTAGATGAGATAACTGAGGCATAGGAGTTCAACAACTTGCCCACAGTTACACAGCTGGAGTTGAGCCCAGGCATGAGCCCACACCCCTAATCACTATTCTATATTGCCTTTGGGATACACATTTTAGAGCTAAAAAGCCTGAGTCTCAATGCTGGCTTTCCAGTTTACTTGGTGTCTAACCTTTGATTATTTAATCTCTCTGAGCCTCAGTTTCTTCTACTATAATATGAGGATACCAGTTCTCACCATTGTCATGAGTGTTAAGACAGAGAAAGCACTGAATTTGTTCTCAGCATATAGCAGCTGCCAGTAAATGGTAGCTACCATTAGTCCAATGCCTCATGAAAGAGTGAGAAAGCCCTATAGTAGCCATAAGAATTAGCTCCTGCCTGGAAACTAAAATAGATCAGTCTAGAGCTTTAAATTCTGTGGAAACTCAGACATTCTTGGTGAGGTTTTCATAATCAGCTGTTGGCTGACACCTCAACTCCTTATACCTAGTGCATATGAATGAGTAAAGGGAGTTCTAGTTCTTGAAAGAATTTTTTTTACTGTACTCAATTTCCCTTTACTGTTCGTCTTACCCTCCTGCTATCCCTGCAAAAAAAAAAAAAAAAAAAAAAAAAAAAAAAAAATTACAATTCTATTAACCTTTCAACTAATGAAGCATGTCTGGAACCAGATGTGCTCTGCATGCCTCCACTGAAAACTGGAATGGTGGCAGAAAAGAAAAGCATCCAAGCAATTGTATCTGATGCGAATGAATAACTCTCAGAGGAACCAGGGCTCCTCTGAAACCACAGCAGATCTGGGTTGAGAGTGTCCTTAAGACCATATTTTAGGCTGGGCACAGTGGCTCACGCCAGTAATCCAAACACTTTGGGAGGCCGAGGCGGGAGGACCACCAGAGGTCTGTCCAACATGGTGAAACCCCATCTCTACTAAAAATACACTAAAAAAATTAGCTGGGCGTGGCAGCACGCACCTGTAGTCCCAACTATTTGGGAGGCTGAGGCAGGAGAATTGCTTGAACCCTGAGGCAGAGGTTGCAGTAAGCTGAGATCACACCATTGCACTCCAGCCTGGGCAACAGAGCGGGACTCCATCTCAAAAAAAAAAAAAAAAAAAAGCATATTCTAGAGAGAGAGTTGTGAAAAAAATAGATTATAGATTTAAGATTATCAGTAAAAGTAGAAGCAAACTGGATAAACAGTTTCTGAAATTATTTTCCAATGAAAGTGATCAAAAGCAAAGAATACGAGTTCAAAGAGGAAGAAAAAATTCCTAAAGAAACCTGATCTTCAACTGGGAGGAGCCAAGATGGCCGAATAGGAACAGCTCCAGTCTACAGCTCCCAGCGTGAGCGACGCAGAAGACGGGTGATTTCTGCATTTCCATCTGAGGTACCGGGTTCATCTCACTAGGGAGTGCCAGACAGTGGGCACAGGCCAGTGGGTGCACGCACCGTGCGTGAGGCGAAGCAGGGCGAGGCATTGCCTCACTTGGGAAGCGCAAGGGGTCAGGGAGTCCCCTTTGCGAGTCAAAGAAAAGGGTGACGGACGCACCTGGAAAATCAGGTAACTCCCACCCGAATATTGCGCTTTTCAGACCGGCTTAAAAAACTGCGCACCACGAGATTATATCCTACACCTGGCTCAGAGGGTCCTACGCCCACGGAGTCTCGCTGATTGCTAGCACAGCAGTCTGAGATCAAACTGCAAAGCGGCAGCGAGGCTGGGGAAGGGGCGCCCGCCATTGCCCAGGCTTGCTTAGGTAAACAAAGCAGCCAGGAAGCTCGAACTGGGTGGAGCCCACCACAGCTCAAGGAGGCTTGCCTGCCTCTGTAGGCTCCACCTCTGGGGGCAGGGCACAGACAAACAAAAAGACAGCAGTAACCTCTGCAGACTTAAATGTCCCTGTCTGACAGCTTTGAAGAGAGCAGTGGTTCTCCCAGCACGCAGCTGGAGATCTGAGAACGGGCAGACTGCCTCCTCAAGTGGGTCCATGACCCCTGACCCCCGAGCAGCCTAACTGGGAGGCACCCCCCAGCAGGGGCACACTGACACCTCACACGGCAGGGTATTCCAACAGACCTGCAGCTGAGGGTCCTGTCTGTTAGAAGGAAAACTAACAAACAGAAAGGACATCCACATCAAAAACCCATCTGTACATCACCATCATCAAAGACCAAAAGTAGATAAAACCACAAAGATGGGGAAAAAACAGAACAGAAAAACTGGAAACTCTAAAACGCAGAGCGCCTCTCCTCCTCCAAAGCAACGCAGTTCCTCACCAGCAACGGAACAAAGCTGGATGGAGAATGACTTTGACGAGCTGAGAGAAGAAGGCTTCAGACGATCAAATTACTCTGAGCTACGGGAGGACATTCAAACCAAAGGCAAAGAAGTTGAAAACTTTGAAAAAAATTTAGAAGAATGTATAACTAGAATAACCAACACAGAAAAGTGCTTAAAGGAGCTGATGGAGCTGAAAACCAAGGCTCAAGAACTACGTGAAGAATGCAGAAGCCTCAGGAGCCAATGCGATCAACTGGAAGAAAGGGTATCAGCAATGGAAGATGAAATGAACGAAATGAAGCGAGAAGGGAAGTTTAGAGAAAAAAGAATAAAAAGAAATGAGCAAAGCCTCCAAGAAATATGGGACTATGTGAAAAGACCAAATCTACGTCTGATTGGTGTACCTGAAAGTGATGGGGAGAATGGAGCCAAGTTGGAAAACACTCTGCAGGATATTATCCAGGAGAACTTCCTGAATCTAGCAAGGCAGGCCAACGTTCAGATTCAGGAAATACAGAGAACGCCACAAAGATACTCCTCAAGAAGAGCAACTCCAAGACACATAATTGTCAGATTCACCAAAGTTGAAATGAAGGAAAAAATGTTAAGGGCAGCCAGAGAGAAAGGTCGGGTTACCCTCAAAGGGAAGCCCATCAGACTAACAGCGGATCTCTCGGCAGAAACCCTACAAGCCAGAAGAGAGTGGGGGCCGATATTCAACATTCTTAAAGAATTTTCAACCCAGAATTTCATATCCAGCCAAACTAAGCTTCATAAGTGAAGGAGAAATAAAATACTTTACAGATAAGCAAATGCTGAGAGATTTTGTCACCAGCAGGCCTGCCCTAAAAGAGCTTCTGAAGGAAGTGCTAAACATGGAAAGGAACAACCACTACCAGCCACTGCAAAATCATGCCAAAATGTAAAGACCATCGAGACTAGGAAGAAACTGCATCAACTAACAAGCAAAATCACCAGCTAACATCATAATGACAGGATCAAATTCACACATAACAATATTAACTTTAAATGTAAATGGACTAAATGCTCCAGTTAAAAGACATAGACTGGCAAATTGGATAAAGAGTCAAGACCCATCAGTGTGCTGTATTCAGGAAACCCATCTCACGTGCAGAGACACACATAGGCTCAAAATAAAAGGATGGAGGAAGATCTACCAAGCAAATGGAAAACAAAAAAAGGCAGGGGTTGCAATCCTAGTCTCTGATAAAACAGACTTTAAACCAACAAAAATCAAAAGAGACAAAGAAGGCCATTACATAATGGTAAAGGGATCAATTCAACAAGAAGAGCTAACTATCCTAAATATATATGCACCCAATACAGGAACACCCAGATTCATAAAGCAAGTCCTGAGTGACCTACAAAGAGACTTAGACTCCCACACATTAATAGTGGGAGACTTTAACACCCCACTGTCAACATTAGACAGATAAACGAGACAGAAAGTCAACAAGGATACCCAGGAATTGAACTCAGCTCTGCACCAAGCAGACCTAATAGACATCTACAGAACTCTCCACCCCAAATCAACAGAATATACATTTTTTTCAGCACCACACCACACCTATTCCAAAATTGACCACACAGTTGGAAGTAAAGCTCTCCTCAGCAAATGTAAAAGAACAGAAATTATAACAAACTATCTCTCAGACCACAGTGCAATCAAACTAGAACTCAGGATTAAGAATCTCACTCAAAGCCACTCAACTACATGGAAATTGAACAACCTGCTCCTGAATGACTACTGGGTACATAATGAAATGAAGGGAGAAATAAAGATGTTCTTTGAAACCAACGAGAACAAAGACACAACATACCAGAATCTCTGGGACGCATTCAAAGCAGTGTGTAGAGGGAAATTTATAGCACTAAATGCCCACAAGAGAAAGCAGGAAAGATCCAAAATTGACACCCTAACATCACAATTAAAAGAACTAGAAAAGCAAGAGCAAACACATTCAAAAGCTAGCAGAAGGCAAGAAATAACTAAAATCAGAGCAGAACTGAAGGAAATAGAGACACAAAAAACCCTTCAAAAAATCAACGAATCCAGGAGCTGGTTTTTTGAAAGGATAAACAAAATTGATAGACCGCTAGCAAGACTAATAAAGAAAAAAAGAGAGAAGAATCAAATAGACGCAATAAAAAATGATAAAGGGGATATCACCACCGATCCCACAGAAATACAAACTACCATCAGAGAATACTACAAACACCTCTATGCAAATAAACTAGAAAATCTAGAAGAAATGGATACATTCCTCGACACATACACTCTCCCAAGACTAAACCAGGAAGAAGTGGAATCTCTGAATAGACCAATAACAGGAGCTGAAATTGTGGCAATAATTAATAGTTTACCAACCAAAAAGAGTCCAGGACCAGATGGATTCACAGCCAAATTCTACCAGAGGTACAAGGAGGAACTGGTACCATTCCTTCTGAAACTATTCCAATCAATAGAAAAAGAGGGAATCCTCCCTAACTCATTTTATGAGGCCAACATCATTCTGATACCAAAGCCTGGCAGAGACACAACCAAAAAAGAGAATTTTAGACCAATATCCTTGATGAACATTGATGCAAAAATCCTCAATAAAATACTGGCAAAACAAATCCAGCAGCACATCAAAAAGCTTATCCACCATGATCAAGTGGGCTTCATCCCTGGGATGCAAGGCTGGTTCAATATACGCAAATCAATAAATGTAATCCAGCACATAAACAGAGCCAAAGACAAAAACCACATGATTATCTCAATAGATGCAGAAAAAGCCTTTGACAAAATTCAACAACCCTTCATGCTAAAAACTCTCAATAAATTAGGTATTGATGGGACATATCTCAAAACAATAAGAGCTATCTATGACAAACCCACAGCCAATATCATACTGAATGGGCAAAAACTGGAAGCATTCCCTTTCAAAACTGGCACAAGACAGGGATGCCCTCTCTCACCACTCCTATTCAACATAGTGTTGGAAGTTCTGGCCAGGGCAATTAGGCAGGAGAAGGAAATAAAGTGTATTCAATTAGGAAAAGAGGAAGTCAAATTGTCCCTGTTTGCAGACGACATGATTGTATATCTAGAAAACCCCATTGTCTCAGCCCAAAATCTCCTTAAGCTGATAAGCAACTTCAGCAAAGTCTCAGGATACAAAATCAATGTACAAAAATCACAAGCATTCTTATACACCAATAACAGACAAACAGAGAGCCAAATCATGAGTGAACTCCCATTCACAATTGCTTCAAAGAGAATAAAATACCTAGGAATCCAGCTTACAAGGGATGTGAAGGACCTCTTCAAGGAGAACTACAAACCACTGCTCAATGAAACAAAAGAGGATACAAACAAATGGAAGAACATTCCATGCTCATGGGTAGGAAGAATCAATATCGTGAAAATGGCCATACTGCCCAAGGTAATTTGCAGATTCAATGCCATCCCCATCAAGCTACCAATGACTTTCTTCACAGAATTGGAAAAAACTACTTTAAAGTTCATATGGAACCAAAAAAGAGCCCGCATCTCCAAGTCAATACTAAGCCAAAAGAAC
The DNA here is from genome assembly GCF_029281585.2 of Gorilla gorilla gorilla. Lineage (NCBI taxonomy): Eukaryota > Metazoa > Chordata > Mammalia > Primates > Hominidae > Gorilla > Gorilla gorilla. The sequence continues at coordinate 45,587,131 of NC_073224.2, read as the reverse complement.
AAAGCTGGAGGCATCACACTACCTGACTTCAAACTATACTACAAGGCTACAGTAACCAAAACAGCATGGTACTGGTACCAAAACAGAGATATAGATCAATGGAACAGAACAGAGCCCTCAGAAATAATGCTGCATTATCTACAACTATCTGATCTTTGACAAACCTGAGAAAAACAAGCAATGGGGAAAGGATTCCCTGTTTAATAAATGGTGCTGGGAAAACTGGCTAGCCATATGTAGAAAGCTGAAACTGGATCCCTTCCTTACACCTTATACAAAAATCAATTCAAGATGGATTAAAGATTTAAACATTAGACCTAAAACCATAAAAACCCTAGAAGAAAACCTAGGCATTACCATTCAGGACATAGGCATGGGCAAGGACTTCATGTCCAAAACACCAAAAGCAATGGCAACAAAAGACAAAATTGACAAATGGGATCTGATTAAACTCAAGAGCTTCTGCACAGCAAAAGAAACTACCATCAGAGTGAACAGGCAACCTACAAAATGGGAGAAAATTTTTGCAATCTACTCATCTGACAAAGGGCTAATATCCAGAATCTACAATGAACTCAAACAAATTTACAAGAAAAAAACAAACGACCCCATCAAAAAGTGGGCGAAGGACATGAACAGACACTTCTCAAAAGAAGACATTTATGCAGCCAAAAAACACATGAAGAAATGCTCATCATCACTGGCCATCAGAGAAATGCAAATCAAAACCACAATGAGATACCACCTCACACCAGTTAGAATGGCAATCATTAAAAAGTCAGGAAACAACAGGTGCTGGAGAGGATGTGGAGAAATAGGAACACTTTTACACTGTTGGTGGGACTGTAAACTAGTTCAACCATTGTGGAAGTCAGTGTGGCGATTCCTCAGGGATCTAGAACTAGAAATACCATTTGACCCAGCCATCCCATTACTGGGTATATACCCAAAGGACTATAAATCATGCTGCTATAAAGACACATGCACACGTATGTTTATTGTGGCATTATTCACAATAGCAAAGACTTGGAACCAACCCAAATGTCCAACAATGATAGACTGGATTAAGAAAATGTGGCACATATACACCATGGAATACTATGCAGCCATAAAAAATGATGAGTTCATGTCCTTTGTAGGGACGTGGATGAAATTGGAAATCATCATTCTCAGTAAACTATCGCAAGAGCAAAAAACCAAACACCGCATATTCTCACTCATAGGTGGGAATTGAACAGTGAGATCACATGGACACAGGAAGGGGAATATCACACTCTGTGGACTGTGGTGGGGTGGGGGGAGGGGGGAGGGATAGCATTGGGAGATATACCTAATGCTAGATGAGGAGTTAGTGGGTGCAGCGCACCAGCATGGCACATGTATACATATGTAACTAACCTGCACAATGTGCACATGTACCCTAAAACTTAAAGTATAATAAAAAAATAAAAAATAAATTAAAAAAAAGAAACCTGATCTTCAAACCTCCCACTTTTTTCTGATGCTGTAGCATCTTTAGAATATCTTACCTTCTTTAAATAATGACCCTTAACTAGTTTAAATAACTTTTCCCCCACGAGATTTGACTAAGTTAAATAATTTACTTACATATCTGGGATCAAAATTGAAGCTCCTCCCCTTAGTGATTCAAGTTTCCAGAATGCACCTGTCTTCTTCTAGCAGCAGTTAATGAGAAAGTTGTGTTAAGTAAGACAATACATTAATTAATTATGTTTGGAAGAAACAGGTTTTACAGGCTTAAACTGGTATTAAAATCCTGCAAAGTACTTGGTTTGGCTTTTAAAAATTTTACCTTTTGATTTTCATTCACCCATTAAACTTTTTTTAGTACTATTACTGTGGTATAACATTGATTTAGATGCTATTAATGGGCAGATGAGGCCGAGCGCAGTGGCTTACGTCTGTAATCCCAGCAATTTGGGAGGCCAAGGCGGGCGGATTGCTTGAGCTCAGGAGTTGGAGACCAGCCTGAACAACATGATGAAACCCCATTTCTACCAAAAATACAAAACTTAGCCAGTTGTGGTGGCTCACACCTGTGGTCCCAGATACTTGGGAGGCTGAGGTGGGAGGATCGCTTGAGCCCAGGGGTCGGAGGTTGCAGTGAGCCAAGATAATGCCACTGCACTCCAGCATGGGTGACAGAGTGATACTCTGTCCCAGAAAATAAAAAATAGCTAGATAAAATCCCAGTATTAAAAAAATACAGGTGAAGGGGTTGGGGAGCAGCTGTGTTAGAGAAAAGAAACTAATGTTTTAATAGGCACTTACTCGCTGCCAGTCTTGTTTATATACAGCATTCTATTTCATACTCACAATAATCTCATGACATAAATGATCATTGAGAACTGAAACTAGTAAAATTTCCCACACCTATGTGTCATGTGGGACCCTTATTAACCTCAGTAGGGATGGCACCAGTTTCAAGAGGCCGAAGAAGAGAAGCAGAGCCAGCAAAGGAGACAGGGCTTTATTAGCAGGAAACTTACATACAGAGCAGTCCCATGGCGGCAGGCTGGCAGAAGAACCATCACTGCTTGTAAAAAACAAAAACAGAAAAATCATGCAATTTATATAGCATTTTCACTTAACACCCTCCCCTTAACCTCCATCTGGCAACCTTCATTTAATCCCAAACAAAGGGCCTCAATCCCCTGTACAGCCCACGTTCCATGGGACAGGATGGGAGCTCAGACGTTCCTCTATAGATAAGGAATGACTCTTCGGATTGGCCACTCCCGGATTCCTTAGCTCAGAACTCCAAACACATGTTCAGGTGCATCTGCCACACAGGGTCATTATCAGGGTATGCGTAGTTATTGCTGTCAGGTGTGTCAACCATACACTATGTTAAACAGTCCTGGGATTGGACATACCTCTGTGTGAACCAGTACTGAGAAAAAGCGAAAATAACCTAGCTACTTTCTCCTGGAAGACAAGACCATGAGCCAACTAAAATAGTTTAATTTCAAGATTAACTATATGCTTGCCTCACTTGAGCTCACCAGACCAAAGCTACTATGTCATAATTTCTGCCCAATCCTCAACCAGTTCTCCACCTTAAAACTACCCAGCCCTCACCCTAACTTCTATAAGTATCCTCCTGACTTCTCCCTTCTGGGATATTACTAAGTCTCTGTCAAGGTGATGTTTGCCCTTATTACAGTAAGTCTAATGCATTTAGATTTGTTTGATCAATAACTTGTTTTGTTTTTCTTTTCTGGTGGTCTTTTGGAAAGACAATAGCCAATATTTTACAAATGAAGAAATCTGCCCAAACATACAGTTATTATGAACTACTTTCTTGAAGAGCCAACAGTTAAACCCAGCTGTAACTAATTCTGAAGGTCCTATTCTATCCACAGATGTATACGTTTAAGCATAAGTGTTAGATTAGATAAAGGAAACACAAGCTTTTACTGTATATTCTTAGAAGTTCACAAGTAAACAACTTTAAAAGAGATGGCAGATTAAAAATGGCAGTCTATAAATGCAAGGGAAATTCAAGTCCTTAAGTCAAGTCAAAATTTATTCACTGCCATCTGTTCTTCACAGTGACACAGCAATAAAGTGCATAAATAAATGAGTCACAGGCTTTAAAAGAGTTGCCCAAATGAGTCTTCAAACAGATACAAACAAAAAAGAACTGAAATCTAAGTATTGATTGTTAACAATAAGTGGAGCTTAGAATTTTCCACATGATCCTGAGAAAAATCTCCTAAGCCCTCTTGAGTCAGTGTTCAATTTGCTCTATGATCATAGACTTCTGAGGCCTGAGCATTGAATGGTTATTGAAAACACAAAACATCAAATAAAAATGCAAAAGTATTTCTGTTTCAAATGCATTGAAGATACTTTGTTGACTTCGAAATAAAGCAAAACAGAAAGACTGCGAGACACAGAGAAAGGTGAAGTTTGATCAATAGTCCCAGTTTGATTCATTCTGAAAGGAGGTAGAGAAGAGGTAAATACAAAAGCAGAGTCAAATGAAGGAAAACAACAAACCATTTGCCAGAAAATATAAGACACATTCTGTACTGACCAAGGGCTCTCAGCTCAGCAAGAGGGGTTCCAGGGTCAGGATGAAAAGCTGGGGTCAGGGTGTGGTGAGTATTGACACTCCACCATTAAAGAGAGTCCAGATGGACACAGACTAGAGCGTACAAGCAATTTCCACAGCAGGGAAAGTTTCTCTCAACTCCTGGTAGGGAGAGGAACCATCACCTTACCATTAAAAATATTTGAGAATGCAAATTGTACCGTTGATGAATGAGTTAATAACAATAACAGGTGGCTTATGCCTGTAAGCCCAGCACTTTGGGAAGTCAAGGAGGGCAGACTGCCCAGGAATTCAAGACCAGCCCGAGCAACATGGCGAAACCCCATCTCTACAAAAAAAACACAAAAATTTTCTGGGCATGGTGGTGCATGCCTGTAGTCCCAGCTACTCAGGAGGTTGAGGTGGGAGGATCACTTGAACCTGGAAGGTCAAGGCTGCAGTGAGCCATAACCACACCACTGCACTCCAGCCCGGGTGACAGAGTAAGACCCCGTCTCAAAAAATAACAACAAAAAAAGTAAAAAACCAAAAATAAATAAATAACAAAACAAAAATAATAGCTAACATTTTCATGTAGTGCTTGTTCTGTAGCAGGCAATGTTCTAAGCACTTTACATATATTAACTTATCTAAGTTCACCCTATGAGTACCTATGAGGTAGGCACTGTTATCGTCATTCTATATATGAGATAATTGAGGCATAGGGAGATTAAGTGACTTGTCTGTGTCTCACAGGAATGGCAGAGCCAAGATGAATCAATCAATTAATGCAGCCACTTGCGATGCTCTGCCTTAGCAGATAGAAACACATGCTATTTTTTGCCCTCATAATGTAGAAATAGACTTTACACTCAGCAGTCCACTTCAGACCTCAGTACTGAGTGCTCGTCAGTATTCATACAGAATAGAGCCTTCTCACCCTTGCTGTATGGCATTTTGTGCTTATTTATCACTTACAACGCACACAATTTGTCACATTTTATCTCCCATTTCTTTCTTATTGTATATATTTATGGGGTACAATGTGATGTTTTTATATATATATATAGTGGAATCATTAATTTAAGCTAATTAACATATGCATTACCTGACAAACTATCATTATTTGTAGTGAGATCATTTAAAAATACTCTTAGCCATTTTCAAGTGTACAGTACATTAGTATTAACTGTAGTCACCATGCTGTACAACACACATCTCTAGAACTTATTCCTCCTGTGTAACTAAAACTTTATACCCTTTGAACACCTGCCATTTCATTAGAACATCACACACACACACACACAAACGCACATGCGTGCGTACAGGCACACACACACACACACCTGGGTTGTCCTACTTAAACTGTGCTCTTGGGAGTGTATTTAGGTAGTTGGCTAAAACTGATTTATTTATTTATTTACTTACTTATTTATTTATAAAACAGGGTCTCACTTTGTCACCCAGGCTGGGATACAGTGGTGTAATCATAGCTCACTGCAGCCTCCACCTCCTGGGCTCAAGCAACTCTCTCACCTCAGCCTCCCAAGTAGCTGGTCCTACAAGCACACACCACCACACCCAGCTAATTTAAAAAAAAAATAAAAAATTGGCTGGGCATGGTGGCTCACTCCTGTAATCCCAGCACTTTGGGAGGCCGAGGTGGGTGGATCACAAGGTCAGGAGTTTGAGACCAGCCTGGACAACATGGTGAAGGCCTGTCTCTACTAAAAATAAAAAAATTAGCTGGCTGTGGTGGCACATGACTGTAATCCCAGCTACTCAGGAGGCTGAGGCAGGAGAATCGCTTGAACTCAGGAAGTGGAGGTTGCAGTGAGCCGAGATAATGCCATTGCACTCCAGCCTGGGCGACAGAGCGAGACTCCATCTTAAAAAAAAAAAAAAATTTGTAGAGATGGGGCCTTGCTGTGTTGCCCAAACTGGTCTTAAACTCCTGGACTCAAGTTATCCTCCTGCCTCATCCTCCCAGAGTGCTGGGATTGCAGGTGTGAGCCACTGTGCCCAGGCTGATTTGTTATTTTTTAATTCATTTTCAGAATTATATTTAGCCAATTTAAAGGATAATTTTTAAATGTTTATATTTGGTATAAACTTTTTATTTTGGAACAATCTCAAACTGACAGACAAGTTGCAAGTAGAGTTCAAACAACTTTTCTTCTGGAAGAAATCATTTGAGAATAAGTTTCTAACCTGATGCCCAAATACTCACAAGTACTTTAGCATGTATTTCCTACAAACAAGAACATTTTCCTGCAAATTCACAATAGAACCATCAGAATTAGAAAGCTAACACTGATACTACAATGAAATTTCATCCTCAGACCCCAATTGTCCCATTAATGTCCTTTATAGATCCAGTTAAGATCACATATTGCAGTCAGGTGCGGTGGCTCACGCCTGTAATCCCAGCACTTGGGAGGCCAAGGCAGATGGATCACTTCAGGTCAGGAGTTTGAGACCAGCCTGGCCATCACAGTAAAATCCCATCTCCACTAAAAATACAAAAATTAGCCAGGTGTGGTAGTACACACCTGTAATCCCAGCTATTTGGGAGGCTGAGACAGGAGAATCACTTGAACCTGGGAGGCACAGTTTGCAGATGAGCAGAGATCAGGCCACTGCACTCCAGCTTGGGCAACAGAGTGAGACTCTGTCTCAAAAAAAAAAAAAAAGGATCAAATATTGCGTTTGGTTGTCCTGTCTCTAGTCACCTTCAGCCTAGAACAGTTCCTCAGTCTTTCCTTGACTTTCATGGCCTTGATATTTTTGAAGATTACAGAGCACTTATTTTATAGAATGTCTCTTAATTTGGAGTTGTCTGACATTTTCTCATGATTAAATTCAGGTTATGTGCCTTCAGCAGGAATATTACAGAAATTATGATGTGTTCCTCTCATTGCATTTTTATTTGTTCCTTTACTGATAATATCAGCTTTAATCATTTGATTAAGGTGGTGTCTGCCAGGCATCTCCACTATAAACTTACTCTTCTCTTTATAATTAATGAATATTTTGTGTGGAGTCACTTTGAAACAATGTAAATAACCCATTCTTTATCAGATGTTCCATTTATTAATTTATATTAGCATGGACTCATGACTTCCTATTATAGTCAGTGGGTTATAATCCCTTAGATGATAGATACCATTTTTTGATGCTCAAATTGTCAAGTGAAATCTCCTTCAAGCTTGCTTCTGGGTAATTTTCACATGGTCCTATAATTTCTAGGATAATCTTTTGATCTCTAGCTCAACAAGACATTCCAAAAGTTTCATCTAAAAATGGAATTAGTCATATCTCTGGAAACCCCTTTGTCCTTTTTAGTAGAAAATGACATTTAAAAATCTGGGTGAAAGTTGTGCTTATTTCTCTCGGGGGGTCGTTTGCTATTGCAAGGCCACACATACACACACATGCACATGCACACACACACCCCTATTTTTAGTGCTATGTTTATCTTATTGATTTAATATTATATTTACTGAAAACCATGAGTTCACATAGATACAACCAATTCTAATCTGACATCATAGCATTCATTGTAGTTTTCTCCCTTTCTATTAGACAGTGAAAATCTTGACTTCCCTTTTTCTTGAGATCTTTACTTTTTTATCAAGCCCCTTGTTGTAATGAGTCTCCCATGACTGCTTCTGGGTCTCTCCTGCCTAGAGGCCCTCTTTATCCTGCCAGGAAACCTCAAGCCAAGCTGCCCCCATGCCTGGTGACCTTACCACCCTGCTTGGGCTCTGGCACTCCCCACCAGAGAGCCCCTCCTCATGAATGTCCTCGCTACCCCACTCAGGGCTTCACCCCTGTATGGCAGCCTCTTCCTCCCATGTGGTCTCTGACTCACCTGGTCAGATTGACCCCTAGAAGGATGCTCCTCACACCCTGCTTGTGACCTGGTTCCCCCTTGAGACTGCCCACCTCACAATGTGATAACCACCTTGCTCTGTCACAATCCTGCCTTTATAACTGAACTTTTTTTTGGAGACGGAGTCTCACTCTGTCACCCAGGCTGGAGTGAGTGCAGTGGTACAATCTCGGCTCACTGCAACCTCCGCCTCCCAGGTTCAAGTGATTCTCGTGCCTCAGCCTCCTGAGTAGCTGGGACTACAGGCACGTGCCACCGTGTCTGGCTAATTTTTGTATTTTTAGTAGAGATGGAGTTTCACTATGTTGGCCAGGCTGATCTTGAACCCCTGACCTCAGGTGATCCACCTTCCTAGGCCTCCCAAAGTGCTCGGATTACAGGCATGAGCCACCACGCCTGGCCTATAATTGAACTTTTCAGAAAGGGGAAGGGAAACAGAAAGGCAAAGGAAGCCAACACATACATTTCAAAACATCAGCATTGTTCAAAAAAAAAGAAATCACCAGAAACTTTTGTTTTCAAACTGCTAGAGAAAGATTTTCAGCAAGTCAAAGCACTGTTTTTAAAAAGGAAAACAATTCTAAGCATGAAGAAAATGTTTATTTGCCGTGAAGATCCTACATCAACCAGTAAACAAAAATGTATTAATCACATGCTACTTTCTGGAACTTCCCCTAACATTTGCATGGCCCAGGACAAAAATACAAATAGAGACCCACATACCAATAGAGAAAATACTTAGAAGTTATCGGCAACATTAATAAACTTTCAGATAAAATATATTCTAACCTCTTACCTTGACAAATTACCTTTATAAACAACAAAATTTTAAAATGTATAAAACTATGTTTTTATATGATCACAAGTCAGGTAAATATCAAAGACAATTGAATTGAATTACAATTGCACATGTCAGAGTGTTCTGTTGATGAGCCAGTGAAAACTGGGTAACAAAGGCATACATAATTCATTAATTACACTGATTCTATAAAACTACTCTTACTTCCTGGTTTTTTTTGTTTTGTTTTGTTTTGTTTTGTTTTGTTTTTGAGACAGAGTCTCACTCTATCACCCAGGCTGGAGTGCAGTGACGTGATCTCAGCTCACTGTAACCTCTGCCTCCCAGGTTCACGCTATTCTCCTGCCTCAGCCTCCCAAGTAGCTGGGACTACAGGCACACGCCATCATGCCCGGCTAATTATTGTATTTTTAGTAGAGACAGGGTTTCACTGTGTTAGCCAGGATGGTCTCGATCTCCTTTCCTCGTGATCTGCCCACCTCGGCCTCCCAGAGTGCCGGGATTAGAGGCGTGAGCCACCGCGCCCGGCCTACTCTTACTTTCATTTTACCAAAATCACTAATTATGTGGTCATAATCAAATTTTTACACAATTTGCTTCTACTATAAGTAACTCTAAATTAGCCTTTCTTGAGCCACAGAAGTCCCTATGTAAGTTTGTTTTTTCTATTTTTAGCAATTTCAATTTGGAGAGCAACAGCACTGAGACAACAGCAAGTGAAATAAAATTTCTAAAGCAATAGTTAGATTCAGAAACAAATCATGAACTTCATGTTGTATGTCTAAACATTGTAATGAAGCCACATATGATAAATTATTGTAATTGCTAAAGTATTACAGAACACTTAATTCCATCATGTAAGTCATTATCATATACTAACTTTTGCCATCTTTTAAATCAATATTAATATCCAAGCTTTTATGTGAAGAATCAGTATCATGCTTCATGCATGTTATATCTAGACCTACATATAGGTAGATTTAAGAGTAATACAAACCAGGCCGCGCGCGGTGGCTCACGCCTGTGATTCCAGCACTTTGGGAGGCCGAGGAGGGTGGATCAGGAGGTCAGGAGATCGAGACCATCCTGGCCAACATGGTGAAACCCCATCTCTACTAAAAATACAAAAAAATTAGCAGGGCGTGGTGGCGGGCACCTGTAGTCCCAGCTACTTGGGAGGCTGAGGCAGGAGAATGGCGTGAACCCAGGAGGCAGAGCTTGCAGTGAGCCGAGATAGCGCCACTGCACTCCAGCCTGGGCGACAAAGGGAGACTCTGTCTCAAAAAAAAAAAAAAAAGAGTAATACAAATAATTTAATATTGCAAAATGTTTCCCAGGTGCCATGTTAAGAGCAAGCAAGAAAATGGATGCTGGGCAGTATTGGGATATAATTCATTATGCAAAAATACATTTATATCACCTGAGAGGAAAGAATTGACAATTTTTTTTTCTCTTACCTAACCACTTCTACTGCTCAAATACTTCCCTCAGAAATGGTATGTTTCTGAAGTTGGCAGTGGCCCAATCTACAACCTTCACAGAACTCCGACACAGTCTCCTTTTATTTTAAGGACACAGGGCAAGAGATGACGAGATGAATGCTGCTATTAGTATTGAGAGGGGCTGTTGGGATTACAGGTCATAGTGTGCCACAGCTGAGACCATACCACAGGTAACTCCTGCCTATGGATTTCTTAATAAACTTATATTTTTGTTTTTGTGATATATGGAGCTCTCTAAGACATGGGGCCCAAGGCAAAAACCCCTTCTCTGGGGCTGAAGGGCCATGATGCTATGCTGTTTCCACTGCATAAAGTGCTCTGGGAAGTAAAAAGTGAGGTTATGAAATACAGCAGAATCTTCAGGAGAGTTGAAAACCTAAATAGGGAGCAGGTAGAGTACTAGGATCCATAAAGGGAACAAATGCAGTAAGAGAGACGGTTGCCCAAATGCTGGAGATATGAGATTCTTTGTACATACCCATGAAATCCTAGACTGCCCCAAGGGCAGGGACAGTTTCCAGAGCCTCAGAGCCTTGCAAAGCACCTGGTGCAAAATCAATGCACAATAAATGCTGAGGATGAAAGAAAGGAGCACACGGCCCCTGAATTGATGAACTCAAACTTCTGATGCCTTAAAATAAATGTTCTCCCCATTTGTCCTCCATTTCTTTCTCTTTCTCCCCTGTCTGCCCAGAGTTTCTCCCTATTATCCTTTCTTGTCTCCCATGGACACACCCTTAGTAGTTAACCTTATCCCCTCTCTTAGGTTCAAGATACCAGTGGGTATTTGATATTTTCCTTCCATTTAAATTTCTTTTAATTAGTGTTTTCCATGGGGATGTTGTACATACTTATATACGCATTTAACTGACATTAGGGTTTTTTTCCTATGCATCCTATGTAATATCATTTCCATTAATGGAGTTTCTAACAAGGAATTGGGTCACAGAATTGTTAACTTTGTTAAAGATGCTTTTACAACAAAGTGACATTTTTGAGGTGACTTCCTGGGCCCATTAAAAACAGGAAGTCAGGCCAGGCGCGGTGGCTCACGCCTATAATTCCAGCACTTTGGGAGGCCGAGGCGGGTGGATCGCCCGAGGTCAGGAGTTCGAGACCAGCCTGGCTAACATAGTGAAACCCTGTCTCTACTAAAAATACAAAAAATTAGCTGGGCACCGTGGTGGGCACCTGTAATCCCAGCTACTCTGGAGGCTGAGGCAGGAGAATCGCTTGAGCCCTGGAGGCGGAGGTTGCAGTGAGCCGAGATTGTGCCATTGCACTCCAGCCTGGGCAACAACAGTGAGACAATGTCTTAAAAAAAAAAAAAAAAAAAAAAAAAAACCGGAAGTCTTCATCATCCTCAGTAATTAAGAGAAAATAAATAGCTAATATGAAATGAACCCAAATTGTTATTCATCTGTTTTGGAATGGAGAGATGTACTGTATATGCACAAACATTCCCAGGCATGCTCTAATTCATCCTCTTAAATGCCTGATATTTTATCCTATCTTGGTTTAGTTCTGGCAGCTTTAATTATGATCAAATGCTGAGAGTCAAGAAATAAACCAGATATTTGTCAAGCACCCACAAAGTTCATGGTACCACATGAGGTTCTCAGAACACAGTGCACAGAAGAGCCAGTCTTCTTAAGGAGTTCATAATCTAAGAAGAAAGGAAACAGAAACACGCAATTACAGTAACTGCAAAATGAATAGGTCAAAGACTGCATTTGTAAATTAGAGAATGGACTGAATAAATTCAAGTCCTACCTAAACACTGGTTTGCATGAAAGCGTACAAAAAAGGAAATAAAGAAGCCAACTGAGAGCATGACACATTCAATTTAATTTTTTTTATTGAAGTAAAATTTACTTACAGTCAAATGCATAGATCTTAGGTATGTAAGTCAATGAATTTTAACAAATGCATATACACATAACAATATATCATTCATGATGCTCTGGTTTCTCTTCAGAACGAACAAACCTTTCACCTTTTATAATATATCATTTATGATATAGACTATTTCCATCACCCTGAAAAGTTCATTAACATCTTGGCCGGGTGCAGTGGCTCACACCTGTAATCCCAACACTTTGGGAGGCCGAGGCAGGTGGATCATGAGGTCAGGAGTTTGAGACCAGCCTGGCCAAATGGTGAAACCCCATCTCTACTAAAAATACAAAAATTAGCCGGGCGTGGTCGTGGGGCCTATAGTCACAGCTACTCCGGAGGCTGAGGCGTGAGAATCGCTTGAACCCCGGAGGTGGAGGTTGCAGTGAGCCAAGATCGCACCATTGCACTCCAGCCTGGAGAACAAGAGTGAAACTCCATCTTAAAAACAAACAAACAAAAAAAAAAAAGTTAATTAACATGTGTAGGATCTATATAGTGACATCCCTCTTTCATTCCTGATTTTAGTAGTTTGTGTTTTCTCTCTTTTTTTCTTGGTCGGTTAATTTTATTACTCCTTTCAAAAAAACAGCTCTTAACTGTGATTCTTCATTGCCTGTTCATTTTCTATTTTCTTTATTTCTGCTGTTTATTATTTTCTTTCTTGTACTTTTTTGGCTATAATTTTCTCTTTTTTTAGGTTTTTAAAGTAGAAAGTGAGATCACTGATTTAAGACATTTCCCGTTTTCTTTCTTTTTTTTCTTTTGAGATGGGGGTCTCACTGTGTTGCCCAGGCTGGTCTTGAACACCTGGCTTCAAGCAATCCTGAATCCCTCACCTCAAGCGATCCTCCTGCCTCAACTTCCCAAAATGTTGAAATTACAGTCATGAGCCACTGTACCCAGCCTAATCTTTGCCTTTTAATTGGGTGTTTAATCTATTTATAGTGAATGTAATTATTGATATTATTGGGATTGAGTTTACCATCTTGCTTTTGGTTTTCTATATATCCCATCTGTTATTTCTTCTCATCATACTTTTTATGTTTCTTTTGGTATAATCAAATATTTTTAAGACTACATTTCAATTCTTCTACTGGTTTTCTAGCTATATGCCTTTGAATTGTTTTAAGTGGTTGCTCAGAGGATTATATGTACCTGAAACCTACTATAGTCTAATTAGGGTTAATAGTGTACACATAAAATGCAAGACAGTAAAATTGTGTTCCTATTCCTTCGTTTGTTTTTTTTTTTTTTTTTTTTGAGATGGAGTTTTGCTCTTGTTGCCCAAGCTGGAGTGCAATGGCATGATCTCGATTCACTGCAACCTCTGCCTCCCGAGTTCAAGCGATTCTCCTGCCTCAGACTCTGGAGTAGCTGAGATTACAGGCTTGCACCACCATGCCCAGCTAATTTCTTGTGTTTTTAGTAGAAATGAGGTTTCACCATGTTATCCAGGCTAGTCTCAAACTCCTAACCTCAGGTCATCTGTCTGCCTTGGCCTCCCAAAGTGCTGGGATTACAGGCATGAGCCACCGCACTCGGCCAATCCCTTCATATTTTGTGGCATTTTTGTGATACACTTCATTGCTACATATGTAATAAATTCGACTGTGTAATGTTACTATGTTTGCTTTAAATAATTTCTAAGAAACTAAACAATCTAATATGTATGATTGGAATTCCAGAAACAGAGAAGAAAATGAAGGGAAAAGAAAATACATTTGAAGAAATAATTGCCAAAAACTTCCTAAATTTTGTGAAAAACATATACAGACTGAGCATCCAAATCTGAAATCCATATTACTCCAAAAATTCACATCTTTTTAAGTGTTGACATGATCTTCAAAGGAAATGTTCACTGGAGCATTTTGGATTTCAGATTTTTGGATTTTGGATGCTCACTGATAAGTATAATGCAAATATTCCAAAAAAAAAAAAAAAACCCACAAAGCCTGAAGCACTTTTTAATCCAAGCCTGGGTTCACTAAACACACACAAACACCCGAAGTACATCAAAGTCAAACTGCTAAAAAGCAAAATAAACAAAATTCTTAAGGCAGCCTGAGAAAAAGAGATACATTACATACAGGAGAGTAATGATAAGAAAGATAATTAAATTTTCATTAAAAAAAATGGAGACCAGAGAAATGAACACCTCTTTAAATGCTAAAAATAAACAAGAAAATCAACACAGCATTCTAAATGCAGCAAAAATACCTTTCAAAATTAAGAGTGAAACTCTTGTTTTCCTTATTTATGGAGTGAAGAGTTCAAGCAAATTCTTCCACAGAGAACAATTATGAAATCCACAGAGAACAATTATGAAATCTGAACAAAATATTGCTTAAAAAACAACTACTTAAAGGCATTTAAAAGCGACCAGAAGCAGTCAGAAACCAGAAGTGAGTTTACACTTGAAAATCCACTTTGGAAATGGGTCAGAATTGTGAATTTGTGATGGTTTTGCCCTAGGATGTTTCCCCAAACTCCTTATCTCCAGAAGCAGAAAACTGAAGCCTTACCCACTCAGTGTGACAGAGGACAGAGTTCTTTCAGGGATGAAAGAGCAGCTGGAAATTTATAACTCTGCAAGTGCAAGAGTGTCAAAATCTCTGTAGGCTCTACACATCTTTCCATATCCCTGATCAACCATTATGAGTGCATGGGAGAAACTGATGGGACGATAATAGTTTTAGTCCAAGCAAGTTAATTGCCTATTAAAGTAAAAGCCAACAATCATCAGAAGAACATAAGAGTGTCCAGTGTTACTACAATGTATCACCTACAATATTCATTTTTCAACCAAAAATTACTAAGCATGCAAAGAAACAGGAAAGCATGACCCATATTCAGGATGAAAGGAAATCAATAGACAGTGATTCCAAGTGGGGCCAAATGCTGTATGTCGGGGTCCCCAACTCCTGGGCCATGGACCAGTACCAGTCCGTGGCCTGTTAGGAACCCCCCTGCACAGCAGGAGGTGAGCTGTGGGTCAGCGAGCATTACCACCTGAGCTCTGCCTCCTGTCAGATCAGCAGCAGCATTACATTCTCATAGGAGCACGAACTCTATTGTGAACTGTGCATGCAAGGGATCTAGATTGTGCTCCTTATAAGAATCTGACTTGGCCCGGCGCAGTGGCTCACGTCTGTAATCCCATTACTTTGGGAGGCCGAGGCAGGCAGATTGCCTGAGGTCGGGAATTCGAGACCAGCCTGGCCAGCATGGTGAAACCCATCTCTACTAAAAATACAAAAATTAGCCAAGTGTGGTGGCAGGCTCCTGTAATCCCAGCTACTCGGGAAGCTGAGGCACGAAAATCACTTGAATCTGGGAGGTGGAGGTTGCAGTGAGCCGAGATCACGCCATTGCACTCCAGCCTAGGCAACAGAGCAAGACTGTCTCAAAAAAAAAAAAAAAAAAAAGAGATCTCAGGTGAAACAGTTTCATCCCGAAACCATCCCCCGCCCCCATGTAAAAATTGTTTTTGACAAAACCCATCCCTGGTGCTGCTGCTATATACAGAAGTCAAAGATTTCAAAGCAGCTATTATAAAGAATTAAAATGTGTCCAAATAATTAAAGGAAAATTTTGTCTCAATACATGAACAGATAGAGAATCTCAACACACAAGTGGAAATTACTTTCTAAAAAGAAAAAGTTGAAATTCTAGAGTGAAACGTAAAGTGATAGAAATAAAAAGTTCACTACATGGACTCAATATCTCATTTGAGATGACAGTGAAAGGGGCAGTGAACTAAAAAGAGATCAAAAGAAACTATCCAACATGAAGAACAAAGAGTATAAAGATTGACCCATTTCAGAAACCTGTGAGACAAGGTAAATGGAGTCTCAGAACACAAGAGGAGAGAGGAAGGGTCACGCAAAATATCTGATGAGTAATGAATGAAAATTTCCCAAATTTGGTGGAAAATATTAACTTACAGATCTAATAAGTTCAACAAACCCCAAGCAGGATAAATACAAAGAAAACCACAGCTAGTTAGCACACTGGAGTCAAACTGCTAAAAATCAAGAAGAAAAATCCAAAAAGCATATATTTTGTCTGGTTTTCTTATTGTGTGTGGTAGGAAAGAAAATCCAAGACCAATTACTTTGGTAATGATTGGAAATAAAAGTCCCATACATTCCTTTTAAATCTGGCTCTCAAAAGACCTACTGATTAACTTGTACTCATTCTATCTCTATTTCTGTTATGCTTTATGTGCACCATCACTTACTTTTAGGATGCTCTGTGCATCCCATGACAACTACTCCTTTAAACCTGTCTATATTAGTCATCTATATGGTATAACAAAATGCCATAAATTGGATGGCTTAAACAACAGCTGTTTATTTCTCACAGTTCTGGAGGCTGGGAAGTCCAAGATCAACATGCTGGGAAATTCACTTCCTGGTGAGATTCCTCTTTCTGACTTGTAGCTGCCTGCCTTCTTGCTGTGTCCTCACGTGATGGAGAGAGAAAGAGCTCTGCTCTCTCTTCCTCTTCTTATAAGGACACTAATCTCATAATGAGGGCACTACCCTCCTGATCTAACTATCTGCCAAAAGCTCCACCTCCAAATACCATCATATGGGGGGTTAAGGATACAACATAAGAATTTGGGCAGGGGGGAACACAAACATTTAGTCCATAACAATCTCACTGGTCCTCTTAAAGTAATGAAAACAATCTGAATTTATCAGTAACTTTTGATAGAGTTGTGGTTAAGCCCCTAGCATTAAAAGAATAAACGAACCCTTGGATTTCTAAGGTAAAACAAACGTTGTTCGAGCAACAGGATACATTCAAAGATTTCAGTTTAGGAAGAGTGATGGAAGAAATGATGCTGTCTAATCCAGTGCTTTTAAACGTTGTCAAACATTCCAGAATGATTCTTCATCTGAACCTTTCCTTTCCTTCTGTTATCTCCTTCTGAGTCACTGCCTTGGGGTTGGAATAAGAATACAATTTAACATATTGTTCAAATAATCATAGGAGGAGAGAGACAGAACATTCTGTGCCCTTCCGCCCTTTTTGGACCCTAAGGTGTTAAACTGTGTTAGCATCTTTTTAACCCATAAGCATCATTGACTTGGCACTTCTCAATCTGTTTTTCCTTTACTTCACAGAAAAGACTCTTCTCTTAGCAAGGGCCAAATGCTAGCACAAAATAAACTTATTTAATTGGACTTGTCCTTTTATTTCCAAGACTGATTTAACTGAGGTAGCCTAGGCTGACACACGAACAAAATTGAAACAATTCAAACCTGGAAACAAATTGCACCCATTTGCTGAACTTGAGTACTACATTTTAGCTGCACTTCAGATAAATTTAAAAGATTTTCGAAGTACTTTACCACTTCAAATTGGAAGTGAATGTGTAGCTATTTTTATAAAACTACTGAGTAAATTTGGACATTAAAATATTCTCCAAAACATCCTAAAGTGAAGTAATACTCATATGGTGGAGTTTCTGTTCCTTGAAAAGTGAAGCGAGTGTTTTTACCTTGGATATATGGAATGTCTCTAGGAGGAATGGAAGTTTTGTTTTTGCTTTTTAAAGAAATTACCACCTTTAATACAGTGACAAATGGCATGCTATGAGGGAAGAATAAGGGGTGGAAAAATCAAGAGAAAGAGCCATGTCGGAACTCCTTCAGGCTAGCCACAGTAGGATGGCGATCCCCCAGGCCACAGTCAGCACATTTCAACAGAACCACACTCTGGTCTGAGTTTGGTGGCTTTCATTTTCATTTGTAATTCTAATCACATTTTTATTTGTTCCACACTGTCTTCTTGGCACCTCCTAATTATTGACACAAAGGACAAATTGGTCAAACTTCTGGCTAGAATTGGGATGCCTCATACCTGACAGGACTTTGTGTTTATCTTTTACTGCCTAGAGTATAAGATTCTACCAGAAATTGGGCAAGTGAGATGTTTAAGATGCAAAGGGTGGAGATGGAAATTTCCAACCCTTGAAATGCACGAGAGAACAAAAAACATGTATTCTTGTACTTTTAGTTTAGGCTCATTTATTTTTCACAGTACATTTTACCCATGTGAAATATGAGGGGAAAATTACTTTACTTTGGATCTCTGTAAATTTCAAACTTCTTGAGCTGTAATACAGAGAAAATTTGACAACTGGCCCAGATGGTTAACTGTCTATTAATCTGATTTTGCTCTCCATGTTGAAACAAACTCAACAAGCTTGTCAGGGAACCAACAGCCTCCTCAGTTTGCCTACACTTTCTCTCTACAGAGTTCCCTTCTCACCTGTCCAACTGTTTGAAACCTTTTCCATCTACCCTAACACTCCAAATTCTAGACATCAGTTTTTTTCCATCTCCCTAGCCAGAGTGTGGATAAAAGGCTTATCTCCTACATCTTGTTTTAAGGGGTCTGACCACATGCTCACTTAAAGGATAAAGCAGGCTCAAAGCCTGCCTATTAACTATGATGTATAAAAGGAACCAAATAGCTTCTTTTTTTTTTTTTTTTTCGAGACGGACTCTTGCTCTGTCACCCAAGCTGGAGTGCAGTGGCATGATCTCAGCTGACTGCAACCTCCACCTCCCAGGTTGAAGCGATTCTCCTGCCTCAGCCTCCCGAGTAGCTGGGATTAAAGGCGCGCGCCACCATGCCTGGCTAATTTTTTTGTATTTTTAAGAGACAGGGTTTTACCATGTTGGTCAGGCTGGTCTCGAATTCCTGACCTTGTGATCCACCCACCTCGGCCTCCCAAAGTGCTGGGATTACAGGCCTGAGCCACCGCGCCCAGCCGCATTTTTAAATTAAACTCAGGAAGTTATTCAATACTTGTATCTAGAGCATGTGCCTCCAGGTTCATTGAGCCAATACCTGGGTAAATGAGAGAAAAGTTGCATTTTGAAGTTAGAGAAGAGTGGTTTTTGTTATATGAAGGTTTTTCAACTCTATTAGAAAAGCTTCTGTGCGGAGGTCAGAATTTCTATGAACTGTTAAATTTCCCTTACGAAGTAAATCTGTCTCCCCAAGAAGTATAGAAATAGGTTACCCCAAGGATCAGGCCCGCATGATTCATAGCTACTTATAGGATCTGAGCCCACACGGTCAAGCAACACGGAGTGCATGGCAGTCCTTTGTTGTTTACAATGGTGATCGTGGGCAAAGTAAACAGCTGGTATGAATCCTTTAGGACAGCTGAGAAGCCCACAGACAATCACACAATTCAATTATTTTCATTTTGTGAGAAATCTGTTGGTATGGGAGAGGGAAGGCTGGAAAAACTCTCAAAACTGGCTTGATCCAGTGATTTCCAAACCTGAGTAATTATAAAAATTATCTGGGAGTTTGTGAAAATGCTGATTTCTAAGTGTCACCTCATCTACTTGAGTCAGCAAATAGAGCTCTGATAATTATATCATTTTAAAAGCTCCCTGGGGCCAGGCAGGGTGGCTCATGTCTGTAATGCCAGCACTTTGGGAGGCTGAGGCAGGTAGATTGTTTGAGCCCAGGAGTTCAAGACCAGCCTGAATAACATGGTGAAACCCTGTCTCTACAAAAACTATAAAAATTAGCCTGGCCTTGTGGCACACACCTGTAGTCCCAGCTACTCGGGAGGCAGAGGTGGGAGGATGGCTTGAGCCCAGGAGTCAGAAGCTGCAGTGAGCAGCAATCGCCCCACTGCACTCCAGCCTGGGTGAAAGAGCGAAACTGTCTCAGAACAAAACAACAACAACAAAAAACTCCCTGGGTGATCAGAGGGCAGCTAGGTTTTGGGGATCTACTATTTTCTCATTTATTCTTATGTAGAATAAAAGAATTATTAAATTACAATGATAATATATCACATTATAGATTAATATCTGCATAACTCAGTGGTTTTGCATAATGACCAAAATAATGTTGGCAAAGTTAGAAAAGTTTTCCTGGAGTTATTCATGAATTCATGGCTGTGCACAAAGCCAGCCTGACTCTGGAGGGCTTTCTCTGCTTAGTTGCCCTTCCCCTCGCCACCATCCCCTTCATCTGAAAAAATTACTCTTGTTCCCCAATAAAATCTGTATTGTTATTTGTTAGATTATACAAACAGTGTATGCAGGGCAAAAAATAAAATAAACAACACATAAATGAAACAAAAGATATAAATGATTTCAAACTCTATCATGTTTAGATAACTCTCATTCATTTGGGACCCATTATTTCATAAAAATCTTTATGCATATGTATAAATGTATAGCTCTAAATATATATATATATTTTTTTACATATATATATATTTTTTTTTTTAACGGAGTCTCTCTCTGTCACCTAGGCTGTAGTGCAGTGGCACGATTTCAGCTCACTGCAGCCTCCGCCTTCTGGGTTCAAGCAGTTCTCCTGTTTCAGCCTCCCGAGTAGCTGGGATTACAGGCGCCCACCACCACAACTGGCTAATTTTTATATTTTTAGTAGAGATGGGGTTTCACCATGTTGGCCAGGCTGGTCTCGAGCTTCTGGACTCAAGTGATCTGCCCTCCTCGGCCTCTCAAAATGCTGAGATTACAGGCGTGAGCCACCGTGCCTGGCCTAAATATATATATTTATGTAACTGTTGTAGAATAGATTATTAATCAGAAATATTAACCCCCTCCCCTACCCCCACATCCATGAGTAGAATATACTTCCCTATCCCTTGACTTTGTCACTTGCTTTGGCCAATGAAGGAGGAAGTTGACAATGTGCTAGTTTCATAGATGTCCTTCACTTGACATCTTGAGTTTCTGCCATTCCATGAGAAGAGCCCACAAGACAGCCTGCTAATACCAGGAAGAGGATGAGAGCCACATCCAGCGAAGCCTTCCCTGTAGGCCCAGCCCCACTTCCACTGATGTGGAAGCTAAATAAATATATGTTGCTCTATGGCACTGAAAGTTTGCAAATCTTTGTGACATAATAGCTAGGCAATGAAAAATCTTTTTTTTTTTTTTGAGACGGGTCTCACTCTGTCACCCA
The DNA here is from genome assembly GCF_029281585.2 of Gorilla gorilla gorilla. Classification (NCBI taxonomy): domain Eukaryota; kingdom Metazoa; phylum Chordata; class Mammalia; order Primates; family Hominidae; genus Gorilla; species Gorilla gorilla. The sequence goes on along the minus strand of NC_073224.2, from coordinate 45,565,994 downwards.
GGCTGGAGTACAGGGGCATGATCTCAGCTCACTGCAGCCTCCGCCTCCCCAGTTCAAGCAATTCTCCTGCCTCAGCCTCCCAAGTAGCTGGGATTACAGACACGCACCACTACGCCTGGCTAATTTTTTGTATTTTTAGTAGAGAGGGGGTTTTGCCATATTGGCCAGGCTGGTCTCAAACTCCTAACCTCAGGTGATCCATCTGCCTCAGCCTCCCAAAGTGCTGGGATTACAGGCGTGAGCCACCATGCCCAGCTGAAAAACTTTTTTAAAATAATAAATTACATTATATTATCCATGCATACATGGTCATGTTGCATGATACCGTATTTTTGTAAGTTTTTGTGGTTGATTTTTGTTTCCTTGCTACATCTTTCCCATCCTCCTTACCATAACCTCCCCTCCAATACCCATGTAGCCAATGTTACCAATCTAGATTATATCTTTCCATACCTTTATCCATATAGCTATACACAAACATAGAAATATCTACATGAAGGAAGTCGTCCTAGTTTGTTTTATGAAAACGGAATAATATTATAATTATGATGTCATGAGAGAGAAGTATGGTCAGATACCTATACATATATACATGCTTATGTGTATCTATATATGATACACATGCATATGTATACACACATACATATATACATACATACATATGACAGAGGGATGTAGACCTCTCTCAGGATGAGAAAAGGCTTCCCTGAGGGACTGATACTTAAGCTGAGCCATAAGGATGGTGTTATAGGCTAAATTGTGTTCCTCAAAAGTACATAAATTGAGGTTCTAACCTTCATTAGCTCTGAATGTGACTTTTTGAGGATAGGGTCTTTAAAGAGGTAATGAAATTAAAATGAGTTCATTTGGGTGGGCCCTAATCTAATAAAACTGGTGTCCTTGTAGGAAGAGGAAATTTGGACACAAACACACAGAGAGAAGACCATGTGAAGACCCAGGGAGAAGACGGTGACCTATAAGCCAAGGAGAGAGGCCTCAGAAAAAACAACCCTGGCCAGGCGTGGTGGCTCACACCTGTAATCTCAGCAATTTGGGAGGCCAAGGTAGGTGGATCACCTGAGGTCTGGAGTTCGAGACCAGCCTGACCAACATGGAGAAACCCCATCTCTACTAAGAATACAAAATTAGCCAGGCATGGTGGCATATGCCTATAATCCCAGCTACTCAGGAGGCTGAGGCAGGAGAATTGCTTGAACCCGGGAGGCAAAGGTTGTGGTGACCCGAGATCACACCATTGCACTCCAGCCTGGGCAAAAAGAGCAGAACTTCATCTCAGAAAAAAAGGAAAGAAAGAAAGAAACCAACCCTGCTGACACCTTGATCTCAGACTTCAAGCCTCCAGAATTGTGAGACAATAGATTTTTGTTGTTCAAGCCATCTAGTCTGTGGCACTTTATTACGGCAGCCCTAGGAAACTAATATAGATGAATAGGAGTTTTCCATTACAGGGAGATAAGGAAAAGGGTACTTACACATTGCTGGTGGAAATGGACATTTTAACAGCCTTTTTGGATAGCAATTTGGCAATAGCTATGAAAAATTTGTTTCCAGTTCTTTTGCCACTACAATGCAATTTAAAAAACACTTACATATTTATCCTCACTTACTGAATGGGCTTTTATTTCTATGAACAGATTCCCAAGAGTGAAACTGCTGGCATGAGATCTTGTTAAAAAATGCTTTTCTTGTGGGTTTCCCCAGAGTCCTGTTGTCCCTACAATTATACTATAAAACTGCTGATCTCAGAATATTTCATTTCCTAAAGTTCAAGTTGTATATCAAGCATAAAAATCAGTTCGAAAAATTGCTCTCAACAAAATAAGAGGTAGCAAAAGTCTATAACTATGCAGATTATATTAGTTTTCTATCGCTGCATAAAAATCACACAAACTTAGGGGCTTAAACAACACACATTTATTATTTCACAGTTTCTGCAAGTCTGGAGTCCAGGAAGGGCTTAGCTAGGTTCTCCTCAAGGCTGCAATCGAGGTGTTAGTTGAGCTGTGTGCTCATCTGGATGCTCAACTAGGGGAAAATCTACTTCCAAACTCATTCAAATGGTTGGCAGAATTCATTTCTTTGCAGTTGGAAGGCTGAGGGCCCAGCTTCTTGCTGGCTGGAGGCTGGAGGTCATCTGCATGACCTTATCATATAGGTTTCCCCAATATTGCCATTGACTTCATCAAGCCAACAAGGAGAGTCTGTAAAGTGAGTCTGTTAGCAAGACAGAGACTTACATAATCACAGAAGCGACACCGCATCAACTTTGTCATATTCTATTGGTTAAAAGTAAGTCACAAGTCCTGTCTATGTTCATGGGAAGGGGATTACACAAAGACATGAACACTAGAAGGCAGAAATCATAAGGGCCACCTTACAGTCTGTCTGCCACACAGATTTGAAACCTTCCTTGTCTGTGGCTAGGTGAGGTGGCTCACGCCTATAATCCCAGCACTTTTGGAGGCCAAGGCAGGTGGATCACCCGAGGTCAGGAGTTTGAGACCAGCCTGGCCAACATAGTGAAACCCTGTCTCTACTAAAAACACAAAAAATAGCCAGGCGTGGCAGTGCACATCTGTAATCCCAGCTACTTGGGAGGCTGAGGCAGGAGAATCGCTTGAACCGGGGAGGTGGAGGTTGCAGTGAGCCCAGATTGTGCCACTGCACTCCTGCCTGGGCAACAAAGTGAGACCCTGTCTCTAAATAAATAAATAAAATAAAATAAAACAAAATAAAATAAAATAAAATCTTCTGGGCCAGCGTGGTGGCTCATGCCTGTAATCCCAGCACTTTGGGAGGCCAAGTCATATGGATCACTTGAGGCCAGGAGTTCAAGACCAGCCTGGCCAACATGGCAAAACCCCATCTCTACTAAAAATATAAAAATTAGCTGGGCGTGGTGGTGGGCATCTGTAATCCCAGCTACTCAGGAGGCTGAGGCAGGAGAATCGTTTGAACCTGGGAGGCAGAGGTTGCAGTGAGCCGAGATCATGCCACTGCACTATAGCCTGGGCAACAGAGAGATACTCTGTCTAAAAAAAAAAAGAAAGAAAGAAAAGAAAAGAAAAAAAGAAATCTTCCTTTTCTGTGAATGAAAATACATAATCTTTTTTTGGTATTCCACTAATCAAATGTATCAATGTGCCTGATTTCTCAAAACAAGACAGTAAAGATACCTGACGTTCCTTGCTTCCTTCCTTGGCTTTCTATGGCTTGATGTTTCTTTCACTTTATTACAATTAAATTGAAGTCAACAAACATTTGTGAATACCTGCTAAGTATCAGTCTTTTCGGAGGTATTGAGAGGCCTAATCACTTCCATTTTTTAAGACTACCCTTATACTATAAAATCTGAAGAAATGAGTAATAATGGTTACAACATTGCTGTATATTTTAAATGGAAAGTGTAGAACTGAAAAAATGTAACATCCAAAATTAAAAAGTCACTGGATGAACTTTATAGCAGAACAAACATAAGAGGGGAAAGTCAGTTAATAGAACAATAAAAATTATCCAATCTGGAAAACAAATAAAACATTTTTTTAAAAAACTAACAGAGCCTGAGGAAGCTGAAGGACAATATCAAGGGGGTTGATATAGGGGCAACTGGAGCCCCAAAAAGAAAGAAAAGAGAAAATGCAGTAGAAAAGAAATGTATGAGGAAATGATAGCAACAAAACTCCACAAATTTGGTGAAAGACAGATTGATAGATTCAAGAAACCCTAATCAGGATAAATACAAGGAAAACCACATCTAGACATATCCTAGTCAGACTGCTTGTGATAGACAGTTTTGACATGGCCCCCACTGACCTCAACCTCCTGGTGCTCATGCCTTTGTATAATCCCCTTCCCTCAAGTGTGAGCTGAACCTAGTGACTTGCTTTTAATGAATAGAATACAACAAAACTAATGGGATGTCACTTCCATGATTAGGTTACAAAAATTGTGACTTCCATTTTGGTAGGGCGCTCTCTCTGTCTCTGTGTCTGTGTGTGTATGTGTGTGTGTGTGTGTGTACATGAAGCAACCTGCCATGTTGTGAGATGCTGTATGGAGGGGACCATGTGTCAAGGAACTAAGGGAAGTCTCTGGCCAATAGCTCATGAAAAACTGACATGTCTCTGGCCAACAGCCACAAGGAACAGAATGCTGGCAACCACCACGTGAATGAACTCTGTGAAAATTCTTCACAGTCAAGCCTGAGAAGACCATAGCCTTGTGAGGAGACTCCAAGCCAAAGCAGAGGACCAAGAACCCTTAGCTACACCCAGATTCCCAATCCACAGAAATTATGAGATAATAAGTGTCTATTGTTTTACCAGCTAAGTTTTGGAACAATTTGTTACACAGCAATAAATAACCAATACACTGCTGAAAACCAAAAATTAACAGGAAACTGTGAACGTAGCCAGGAAAAAAAGCAATATATTACATTCCAGGGGGAACATTATTCAATGGCATTGGACTTTGTATCAGAAGCTGTGGGGGCCAGGAGGCAGTGAATGATATTTTTCAAGTGCTTGAAGAATTAAAGTGTCATTTCAGCATTCTATATCCAGCCAAAATATCCTACGAAAATGAAAACAAACAACAAAAAAACTAAATAAGTGTTTAAATAAAGGAAAACTAAGAGACTTCATTACCACCTGATGTGCATTACAAGAAATGCTGGACCGGACAACTCATGGCGGCGGTGGCGGCAGCTGCTTGGGCGCGGTGCGGTGGTGACTGAGTTACAAGCCTGGCGGCGGGTGTGCGCCGAGCCCCGGCCCAGCGCGGCCCCCGCGTGCCTCCCAGGCTCCGCACCCCCGATGCTGCGCGGGTGCTGAGCCCGCTCCGGCCGGGACGATGGTGAAGTATTTCCTGGGCCAGAGCGTGCTCCGGAGCTCCTGGGACCAAGTGTTCGCCGCCTTCTGGCAGCGGTACCCGAATCCCTATAGCAAACATGTCTTGACGGAAGACATAGTACACCGGGAGGTAACCCCTGACCAGAAACTGCTGTCCGGGCGACTCCTGACCAAGACCAACAGGACGCCCCGCTGGGCCGAGCGACTGTTTCCTGCCAATGTTGATCACTCGGTGTACATCCTGGAGGACTCTATTGTGGACCCACAGAATCAGACCATGACCACCTTCACCTGGAACATCAACCATGCCCGGCTGATGGTGGTGGAGGAACGATGTGTTTACTGTGTGAACTCTGACAACAGTGGCTGGACCGAAATCCGCCGGGAAGCCTGGGTCTCCTCTAGCTTATTTGGTGTCTCCAGAGCTGTCCAGGAATTTGGTCTTGCCTGGTTCAAAAGCAATGTGACCAAGACTATGAAGGGTTTTGAATATATCTTGGCAAAGCTGCAAGGCGAGGCCCCTTCCAAAACACTTGTTGAGACAGCCAAGGAAGCCAAGGAGAAGGCAAAGGAGACAGCACTGGCAGCTACAGAGAAGGCCAAGGACCTCGCCAGCAAGGCAGCCACCAAGAAGCAGCAGCAGCAGCAACAGTTTGTGTAGCCAGCCCACCACCACCACAGCACCCCAGACAGCTAGGCTTAGCCCCTCTGCCCTCGCTCCATTGTACTTGATCATTAAAAATCAACTTCCAGCCCTATCTACTGTCTGGGTGGTGGGTTGTGGGGATGCAGTTTGGCATCTGCAGTACACCAAGCACATGATTCATGTCTGAGCCAGGTCTGCTTATTCTCCCATTAGGCAGCTGAGGACCGAGGCACAGAGGTGCGGTGACTTGCCCGGGGTTCCAGGTAGCCTCCAGGTTAACTGGCGGTAAGTGCTAGACTGTAAGCCCGACGAGGGCAGGGCTTTTGGTTTTGTCCTCTGATGTGTCTCAGTATCTAGCACATAATAGACACTCAATAAATACTTGTTGAATTCAGTCAGCCCCCCCCCCCCCAAAAAAAAGAAATGCTAGAGGGAGTTCAGCAGATTGACAGAAATGACACCAAAGGAAAACTCGCATCTTTAGGAATGAATTTATTTATTAATTTATTTAGCGATAGGGTCTCGCTGTGTCACTCAGGCTGGAGTACAGTGGCATGATCGTGGCTCACTGCAACCTCTGCCTCCCAGGCTCAAGTGATCCTCCCACCTCAGCTTCCAGGTAGCTGGGACCACAGGAGCATGCCACCACACCTGGGCAAATTTATTCGTATTTTTAGTAGAGACAAGATTTCGCCATGTTGCCCAGGGTGGTCTCAAACTCCTGGGCTCAAGTGACACGCCCACCTTGACCTCCCAAAGTGCTGAAATTATAGGCATAAACCACAGTGCCCAGCCTAGGAATGATTTTAAATCATCAGGAATGGTAAATATCTGAACACATTACAATTTTTCCTCTTAATTTATTTGGAATACATATAGATGTTTAAGTTATAGCATTTATAGCATTATTTTTTGAAGTTTATAATGTATGTAGATGCGTTACATATGATACCTATAGCACAAAATGGCAAGTAGAGTGTTAAATGGACCTATACAAATGAAGTAGGTCCTATACTAACAGAAAATAAATTAAAAAAAAGCAGACCTAAATCAAATCATGTTAATTATTATATTAAATGTTACTGGATTATGCACTGAGAAAAGGGTCGGGGAAGGAATTATAAGAATAGTTTTTTGTTTTTTTTTTTTGAGACAGAGTCTTGTTCTGTTGCCCAGGCTGAAGTGCAGTGGTGCAATCTCGGCTCACTGCAACCTCTGCCCTCCCAGGTTCAAGCAATTCTCCTTCCCCAGCCTCCCGAGTAGCTGAGACTGCAGGTGCATGCCACCACGTCCAGCTAATTTTTGTATTTTTAGAGGAGACAGGGTTTCGCCATGTTGACCAGGCTGGTCTCGAACTCCTGACCTCAGGTGATCTGCCTGCCTCAGCCTCCCAAAGTGCTGAGATTAGAGGTGTGAGCCACCATGCCCAGCTTGAGCCACCCTGCCCAACTCAGAATAGATTTTAAAAAGGAAGATGCATCTCAGAAATGTATTTAAAATAATGCTTGTTAACTTTTATCTAGTATTTCCAGGTATTTTGAGCTGAAAGATTTTTATAGCTACTATTTTTCTGGTATCAGAAATCTTGAAGTCTTCTTTTATTGTGAGATTACTTGGAAGAGGAAATAAAATGACAACAACTGTGTACCAATTCATACCCTAACTTCTACTCATGGTTGGAGGGTGGCCTTAAACAATAGAAGAGGAGGTTAGAGGCAAATGAGGTCATGGGCATCTAGATCAGTAGGTAACTTCTAAACAGCGGTATGTTGGATCATGTTCTTTGTGGTCTTTGCGTCTTATCTTTTTTCCTCTTGTTTCTTATTTGACCAAAAAAATAATAATAATTAATACCTGTGCACCAGGCACTGTGCTATAGCACAGCGGAAAGACAGGAAAGAACAATATAGACACAGTCCCTGACCTTAAAAAGCAGCCCAGTCTGATAAACAAACATTTAAAAATTCTCAAATAATTATTTCATAACCATATGACAAGTGTTAAATACAAGTTACCATGAGAGCCAGGTACAGGGCCAGTCAGCTGAATTCCTAAGCCTCATCACCTGGGTCCACTCAGTTATCTTAGAGAACCAAAAAGAAAACTCAAAAAAACAAAAACAAAAACAAAAAAAGCCTAAGTAAGGTAAATACAGGAAAAGCCTGAAGCTAGTTTAAAATAGATGTCATACAAGTCATGCACTTTATGTAGACATAAGATATTCAAATTAATATTATACTTAATACTTATCTGGTTTCCCTTGGCAACCATGCAGGAGTGGCTCAACAGAGAGGAAGAGAAAAAAAATTGTATCATTCTGGCAGCTTCAAGAAGTTACCATGGAGAAGAGAGATGCCAACAAGAAAGAAGACATTGTTATGACCAAAACCAGAATAACAGTATGTAATGTGCAAGCTCCCCGCCTTACACACCACACAATTTCAGAGGCATCAGTGAGGGAGAAGACAGCACAACTGTGAATCAAGATAACACAGCAGTGATGGCTCATGCCTGTAATCCTAGCACTTTGGGAGGCCGAGGCGGGCGGATCATCTGAGGTCGGGAGTTCGAGACCAGCCCGGCCAACATGGCAAAACCCTGTCTCTACTAAAAAAATACAAAAATTAGCCGGGCGTGGTGGCATGCACCTGTAATCCCAACTACTTGGGAGGCTGAAACAGGAGAATTACTTGAACCTAAGAGGTGGAGGTTGCAGTGGGCTGAGATCATGCCACTGCACTCCAGCCTGGGTGACAGAGACTCTGTCTCAAAAAAAAAAAAAAAAAAAAAAGATAGCACAGCAGCCTGGCAGTACTCAGGAAGAAGAGGGGTTAAGTTCTACCTGCCTCATCTCCCTGAGGTATGCCATTTTTATCACAGACTAGAAGAACATGTATCTGTTTACCTCCATATTCTCAGTGCCTGGAAAAAAATAACATTCAATCAATGAGTCATGTATAAACACAGTGATGCCTCAAAAAGTGTTAAAAATTATGACCAATATATTCTAGTGGCAAATGCAGGTGTGTATCAATTGCATTTTGAAAAGTACTGTTATGATAAGCACAATCTGAGAGATATGCTACAGAAGACAGGACCAGAGAGACTTATTGGGTTGGTGAAAAGTAATTGTGGTTTTTGCCATTAAAAGTAATTTAAAAGTAATGACAAAAACCACAATTACTTTTGCACCAACCTAATACTTCCTTAAGAAGGAAAATGGCCTGATAGAGGCCACTACCCTGATTCACAATGGGTAAAAGGCAAAGGTTTGGTTCAACATTGTTTACTTAAGAAAGAACTGGGCCAGGTGCAGTGGCTCACGCCTGTAATTTTAGGACTTTGGGAGGCCGAGGTGGGCGGATTGCCTGAGCTCAGGAGTTAGAGGCCAGCCTGGGCAACATAGTGAAGCCCCGTCTCTACTAAAATACAAAAGAAATTACCCGGGCTTGGTGGCGTGTGCCTGTAGTCCCAGCTAACCTGGGAGGCTGAGGTTGCAGTGAGGGGAGATCACGCCACTGCAGCCACTGCACTCCAGCCTGGGTGACAGAGCAAGGCTCCATCTCAAAAAAAAAAAAAGAAAAGAAAAGAAAGAACTATATTTCTCCCTTTCAACTAATCCATTTGGCAGTTTTTGTTTTGTTGCTAATCAGACACCCTTCTGTTGGGATGGATGTAGTGGAAGAGATAGATACACAATGATCAGTTGTATGATTATCCCGCAAGTGAATAGGGCAAAAGAAATGCTTTAAGAATTACAAAAGCCAGCTGGGCCCAGTGGCTCACTCCTGTAATCCCAGCACTTTGGGAGGCCAACGCGGGTGGATCACCTGAGGTCAGGAGTTCGAGACCAGCCTGACCAATATGATGAAACCCCATCTCTACTAAAAATGTAACAAATTAGCTGGGTATGGTGGCATGCGCTTGTAATCCCAGCTACTCGGGAGGCTGCCAGGAGAATTGCTTGAACCTGGGAGGCAGAGGTTGCAGTGAGCGGAGATCGCGCCATTGCACTCCAGCCTGGACAACAAAAGCAAAATTCCATCTCAAAAAAAAAAAACTACAAAAGCCATCAACTATTTGGTGTAACTAGAACATGTGAACAATTTAAGAGAGCCTAGTAAGTAGCAATTGGAAATGGAATGGGTCTTTTAATATTAAAAGGCTATATAGGCTTTAGACTTTTACTTTTTAAGTCTAAAGTTAAGCTTTTTGGCCTGATGCAGTGGCTCACGCCTGTAATCCCAGCACTTTGGGAGGCTGAGGCGGGCAGATCATGAGGTCAGGAGATCGAGGTCATCCTGGCTAACACGGTGAAACCCGTCTCTACTAAAAATACAAAAAATTAGCCGGACGTGGTGGCAGGCGCCTGTAGTCCCAGCTACTCGGGAGGCTGAGGCAGGAGAATGGTGTGAATCCAGGAAGCGGAGCTTGCGGTAAGCCGAGATCGCGCCACTGCACTCCAGCCTGGGCGACAGAGCGAGACTCCGTCTCAAAAAAAAAGAAAAAAATTAAGCTTTTTAAGAGAAACTCTTATCAAATGAACACTCTCATCAAGAACAGGTATAAAGCTAGATAAAAATACGAAAAAGGCAGTTATTTGAAGATATTGAGAAGCTACCAAGGTAACCAGGGCAGGGAAGTCAAGATCCTAGAGGAAAAGGAAACAAATTGGAATAAATCAGACATTCTCCACCAATGTTTTCTCTTGGGGCACTTACCATTTCCTGGCTAGGAGATAGAGATATAGCGGAAAGTAGTGGCCAGGAGTTTTCAGTAAGTTTGTGGGGATAGGAAGACAAAAATTGGGGTTCAAGACAAGTGGAGCAGCCAAGACATGAACAGCCAGGGTCCCAGAGAGAAGAAAGTCACAGAAAAATAAGTGTGAAATTTTGCAAGGATTTTACCTCAAGGAATCTTCTGAATCCTAAGTCACTGAAGAACAGGGAAAGGAGTAGGAGCAGTTACATAAAAATAAACAAACAGGCCGGGCACAGCGGCTCATGCCTGTAATCCCAGCACTTTGGGAGGCCGAGGCGGGTGGATCACAAGGTCAGGAGATTGAGACCATCATGGCCAACATGGTGAAACCCCATCTCTACTAAAATACAAAAAATTAGCTGAGTGTGGTGGTGCACGCCTGTAATCCCAGCTACTCAGGAGGCTGAGGCAGGGGAATCACTTGAACCCGGGAGGCGGTGGTTGCAGTGAGCAAGATTGGGCCACTGCACTCCAGCCTGGCAACAGAGCAAGACTCCATCTCAAAAACAAACAAACAAACAAACAAACAAAACACAGTTGTTAAGGTGTTTAAGGGATAAGCAGTGATTTGGGAAATCTCAGAGAACTAAACAGACAAAAACTGGAGTTCAGAGCCTGAAATGGAGAAAGAATCCTGGACAACATGCCAGGTTTTAAGTAGAGATCCCTGAAGGACTATTTTCTAGGTTCAAGGGTGTAACCGTAATATAGCATGCCTCATAGAGCCTTAAACTCAGCCTCTAACCATCTCAAAGCCTGATCAAAATGAATGACATCTATCTCTAGTTAACTGCTGGCAAGGCCGGTGCAGTGGCTCATGCCACCCAACACTTTGTGAGGCCAAGGGAGGAGGATTGCTTGAGCCCAGAAGTTTGAGACCAGCCTGAGCAACAAAGTGAGACTCCTTCTCTACAACAAATTGTAAAATTAGCCAGGTGTGGTGGTGCACATCTGTGGTCCAAGCTGCACAAGAGGCTGAGGGAGGAGGATTGCTTGAGCCCAGGAGGTCAAGGCTGTAGTAAACCATGTTCACACTACTGCACTCCAGCCTGGGCAACAGAGCGAGACCCTGTCTCCAAAAAATACAAGGATCAAAAAAATATATATATTGTAAAACAAACTTATAAGACATGGTTTTAAAAAAAAAGGGAGGCCAACATATGTCTAAATGAGAAGAAATAGAATGGTCCAAATAATATTTGAAGAGATAGTTTCTGAGAATTTTCCAGAATTGATGAAAGACCTTGAACTACAGATTCAAGGATCTCTAAAAACTTCAACCAGAATAAATACAAACAAAATCAAATCTGGACATTTCATAGTAAAATGGTTTAGAATTAAGGAGAAAGAAAAAAATCTTAGAAGTGACTGAAATAGGAGAGATGCATAATTTTAAAGGAGTAACAATAAAACTGATAGCTAGCTGGGCATGGTGGCTCGTGCCTATAGTCCCAGCACTTTGGGAGGCCGAGGTGGGGTGGATCACCTGAAGTCAAGAGTTCGAGACCAGCCTGGCCAACATGGTGAAACCCCATCTCTACTAAAAATACAAAAATTAGCCAAGCATGGTGGCGCACACCTGTAGTCCCAGCTACTTGGGAGGCTGAGGCAGGAGAATCACTAGAACCCAGGAGGTGGAGGTTGCGGTGAGACAAGATCTCGCCACTGCACTCCACCCTGAGCGATAGAGTGAGACTCTGTCTCAAGAAAAAATAAAAATAAATGAAAAATAAAACTGATAGCTGACCCTTTCATAGAAATATAAAAGCAACTAAACAATGAAATAAAATCTTCAAAGGGCTGAAAGAGAGTGACAACCAACCTGGAAATCTATAACCAGGCCGGGCACGGTGACTCACGCCTGTAATCCCAGAACTTTGGGAGGCTGAGGTGGGTGGATCACTTGAGGTCAGGAGTTTGAGACCAGTCTGGCCAACATGGTGAAACCCTGTCTCTACTAAAAATACAAAAATTAGCTGGGCATGGTGGTGGGTACCTGTAATCCCAGCCACTCAGGAGGCTGAGGCAGGAGAGTTGCTTGAACCTGGGAGGTGGAGGTTGCAGTGCACTGAGATCGCACCACTGCACTCCAGCCTGGGCCACAGAGCAAAACCATGTCTCAAAAAAAAAAAAAAGAAAAAAAGAAAAAGAAAAAGAAAAAAATTTATATTCAGTTATATATATATATATATATATACTTCAAAAGTGAAGGTGAAATAAAGACATTTGCATATGCACAAAAACTTGGAAGAATTTAATGGCAGCACATCTCCACCCAAGGAAATACAAAGAGTTTTCCAAGCAAAAAGGAAAAAAATCCCTAATTGAAGCTCAATAACACAGGTGTGTAAAGAAATGGTAGTGATATAGTTAAAACTAAATGAATATTGACTGTTAAAACAATGATAATATCTTGGGGAGGTTAAAATATATGTAAAAATACAGAAAATTTAAATACATTATATCTCCTGCTATACTTCATGGTAAAAAAATGAATAAATACATGATAAGGATGCCAAAAATAGGTGCGAAGGGAAAAGGAGTTTAACTACAATATTTTTCAAGAATAAGGGTAAAATAAAGTACTTTCAGTCATAAAATAACTTTTTTTTCCTTTTTAGAGGGAAAGAGATGGGGTTGTCACTCTTTTGCCTAGGCTGGAGTGCAGTGGCATCATCATAGCCCACAGCAGTCTTGATCTGCTAGGCTCAAGAGGTCCTCTCTCACCTCAGCTTCCCAAGTAGCTGGAACTACATGCACATGTCCCCACATCCAGCTAAGTTTTTTATTTTTTGGAGAGACAAGGTCTCACTGGGTTGCCCAGGCTGGTGTGGAACTCCTGGGCTCAGGCAATCCTTTTGCGTCAGCCTCCCAAAGTGCTGGGATAACAGGCATGAGCCACCACGCCTGGCCATAAAAAACTATGAAAGTTTAGTACTAATAAGCTGTTGGTGAAAAAACAACTAAAGGATTTTCTTTGGCAAAATTTAAAGGAACCCAGAAAGAAGTGGTGGGAGTAAATATATTGGTAAATGTTTTGGTAACGTTAAACAAATATGGACTATAAGGGAAAAAAGGAAAGAAGGAAGGGAGGAATGGAGGCAGAGAGAGAGAAAAGAAAGGAAAACAAAAGAAAACGAAAGAGGGAGGGAAAGAAGAAGAGAGGGAGGGAGAAAGGGAGAGAGTAGCAATAATAATAAATCACTAATTTGAGAAAGTTTAAAAACAAGCTAGAGGCAACATGAAAATGGGGACAGTGTTGTATCTAAAGTTATAGCATTCAAGTTATATTTTTCTCTATGCTTTTTGTCTTTTCAACATTTTCTACTCTGGTGTGTGCATTATTTTTGTAATCGGGATAAGCTATAAATGCTGGGGGTATTGGTTTTCATTTTTGTTAATAAGATTCTACATCTGTAGAATGATTAACTATAAGGTCCAAACATATGTTCTATAGATCCATGATCATAGATAATACAATTAAGATTCAAGAAGTTAATAAACTTGTTAAGATTGCACACTGAGCATAGGGTGGGCTAGAAGAGAATTCTGACATCCTCCCTTCCAATTTCACAGTGGATTGAAAAAAACACATCAGTTCTTACTTAACACCTGTCACCAAAATCTTACTCATAATACAGACTATGGACCAGGATCTGGACTTTTTTTTTTTTTTTTTTTTTTTTTTTGGAGACAGAGTCTCGCTCTGTCGCCCAGGCTGGAGTGTAGTGGCACGATCTCGGCTCACCGCAAGCTCTGCCTCCTGGGTTCACGCCATTCTCCTGCCTCAGCCTCCCGAGTAGCTGGGACTACAGGCGCCCGCCACCACACCCAGCTAATTTTTTGTATTTTTAGTAGAGGCGGGGTTTCACCATGTTAGCCAGGATGGTCTCGATCTTCTGACCTCGTGATCCGCCCACCTCGGCCTCCCAAAGTGCTGGGATTACAAGCGTGAACCACCGTGCCCGGCCAACCTGGACTATTTTTAAGCAGGTTTTTATTTCCCTCAAAAAAATGAATTAATAATGAAAATAACTCAGGAGGAGTAATAGTTGGCAATTTAACATTTTAGGTTTTCTCTATGACCTGTAATACCAGCTAACAGCATAACCTTAAAAAGGGTACTCTAAGTACTATTGCTTTTTAAGACATCCACGATTGGACGAATCTCTTATCCCTAATTAGACTCTGGGTCAACTTGTACATAATGTTCTTACCAATAATACAGGAAAGCTCTCTTGCTCAAGGAAACATGGCCAGTAATCTCAAATAAGTAAATATGTGCTATGCTGTGAAGAATATGCAAAGGCAAAGAGGATGATTCTCTTATAATCTCCCTTGGTTATCATATTTAACACACTTTGGAAATGTATTTTTTGGTTAATTATGTAGTTAGGCCATCACACAGCATAGCAAGTAAATTGAGGCAGTTCTTTGTTTCAAAACTTAGCAGATTTTGGCATCCAAAAAGTATAGATGAGGTATGCTAAGGTTCTGAATATTTGGGCTTACCTCATGTAAAATAAACTTTATTCATTTATTCAACAAATATTTACTGACCACTTCAAAGGGTCAAGGACAGTTTTAGGGACTGGAAATTTGGCCATGCAAGGTCACTGCCTTAAAAGAGCTCACATTCTAGTGGATAAAGCTAAGAAATAAACCTTTTATTTTTTATATATATATATATTTTTTTAAGACAGGGTCTCGCTCTGTCACTCAGGCTGGGGTGCAGTGATGCAATCATAGCTCACTGCTACCTCAAAACCTCAAACTCCTAGGCTCAAACCATCTTCCCACCTCAGCCTCCAGAGTAGCTGGGACTACAGGTATGTGCCACCACACTTGGCTAATTATTTTTATTTTTGTAGAGATAGGGGTCTCACTATGTTGCCCAGACTGGTCTTGAACTCCTGGCCTTAAGCAATCCTCCCGCTTCAGCCTCCCAAAGTGCTGAGATTACAGGTATGAGTCATTGTGTCCACTGGAAACCATTTTTTTAAATTTACAAGGCACCTACTGAGTGTGTTGCATGCTATGATTGAACTCTACAAAATGATATGATGGAAGGAAGTGGGAGTGCTATTTTAGATAGGTAACAGGGAAAGCCTTTAAGGAAGGTATTTGGGATGCTGGAGGAACAGAAACAAGACCTGGATGGCTGGAACCCAGTGAATGAAAGGGAGGGTGGCACAAAATAAGGATGGAGAGGCAGGCGGGAGCCTGATCATGCAGCTTCATACAAACATTTGCTTGGCATCTCCCCCTTTCCTGTCTTTCTCTGTTTACTAGGTTTCTGTTCATTTCATCCCAATGGCCACAGTCTTTGCTCTTCAGAAAAAGATATCTTAGGAACATAACCTATAGTTCTAATATTCTTGTCTACTTATCTCTAAAATTTAGTCATGCATTCTTCATAGTGCTTAAAATGCCCTAATAGAACGAATTTCTCTGCAGATCCAGGATAATTGGCAAAGGAGTCAATGAAAGTGATTGTTGAAGACAACAGATAACTTGGGTCTAGCGGTGGTAGAGGTCCTTGGCAGAATTTTCTTTGCTATTTGAAATGTAAATTTATTCTCGCTGTAAAGGCAAACTCAATATTCAACACAAAAATATAATTATTTTATCGGTACAAATTTACCATCTCTTTAATGCCCCCTACTGTGGTATCCTGTTAACCACAGTAATATATTAAAACCGGGATGGAGTCAGCTAAGCTGTAGCTTTCCAGAAGAATGCTTTTTGAAGCTTACCTCCTTCTTCTAAAAACAACATCCTTACTTAACTCTCTGGGTTATAAAATGTTTATGTGAAAAACCTTCCAAAAGAGTTTTAATCAAAAGTCAGAAGCTTATTAAACTTTTTTCTTTCTTTAGTATTAGGATACAGTGCATTAAAATGCATAAGAACAGGTAACAGATGAAGCTTTGTTCTTCAACCCCCTTGATACCTGCAGATTTGATACTTAAAATTACCTTAAGTTCGAGGTAAGAAAGACTTTTCTTCTTGTTTCAAAGCCCTTCCATATCAGCCTCTTACCAAAGCACTTGGAGATAATGTGATGAGAAATGCAAACTAGGAAAGGGAGAATAATCAGTATTTCAAAAGTAATTTCTCTTTTCAAGGATCCTAAAATGTTTAATAGAATATTATTTTAAAAGGCTGGGCATGGAGGTTCACGCCTGTAATCCCAGCACTTTGGGAAGCCAAGGCGGCTGCATCATGAGGTCAGGAGTTTGAGATCAGCCTGATCAACATGGTGAAACCCTGTCTCTATTAAAAATACAAAAAAATTAGCTAGGCGTGGTGATGCATGCCTGTAATCCCAGCTACTCAGGAGGCTGAGGCAGGAGAATCGCTTGAACCCAGGAGGCAGAGGTTGCAGTGAGCCAAGATCGTGCCACTGCACTCCAGCCTGGGCAACAGAGCAAGACTCCATCTCTCTCTCTCTCTCTCTCTCTCTCTCTCTATATATATATATATATATACGTATTTTAACATGTTATCAGGGCCTCACAGACAGGTTGCAGTGAGCCGAGATCGTGCCACTGCATTCCAACCTGGGCAAGAGAGCAAGACTCCATCTCAAAAAAAAAAAATACATATATATATATATATATATATATATATATATATGTAATTTTGAAACATGTTATCAGGGCCTCACAAACACTTGATATTGAGCAAGAAAGTTGCTTTCCAAAAAATTGGGGGAAAACTTTAGAAAATCCTCTTCTGACCTCACTTAGGATGTGTTATTCTATCTACCCAAAATCTACCAAAAATTTGAAATAAAACTACATATCTAACAGTGATTATAGAAATGTGATATACTTCACAGGAATTTGTACCAATATGGAATATAGCCCAATGTCTTTGTTGCCATATAATATCCAGAAATTGTTTTTAATAATTAACAATGATGTAATTTGTAATACTCCCTAATTAGTTTTGCATAGCTTCTTATAAAATAAATTAAAATTTATTATTGCTAAAAGCTTATAAGTTGCTAAATCTCATGTCAATTCCCTGTCCTCACCTTGTTTACACAACCACAGCATTTAATGCAGATGGTCACAGGAGTGACTTGTCTCGTGGTTTCCTGGACACCACACTCTCCCGGTTTTCTTCACCCTTTCTCCTCTGTTGGCCCCTCCTCATTTTCTCAATCCTTTAATGCCAGAGTGCCTCCGGAGCCAGCGTGTGGTCCTCTTCTCTGCTCCATTTACACTCACTCCCTTGAAGATCTTGTCCAATCTTTAAGTACCAAGTGTATGCCAATGACTCCAAAACAGAGCCAGCTTCCTTGTAAGCTGTGCACTCACAAGCCCCTCCCTCAGAAAAGCCCTGTGCTTTAATGCTCTGCTGTTGCTGAGACAGGGTCTTACTCTGTTGCCCAGGCTGGAGTGCAGTGTTGCAATCATGGCTCACTGCAGCCTCAACTTCCTGGGCTCAGATGGTTCTCCCACTTCAGCCTCCTGAGTAGCTGGGACCACAGTCATGCACCACGACGCCTGGCTAATTTTTTTAATTTTTAGTAGAGATGGGATATCACCATGTTGCTCAGGCTGGTTTCAAACTCCTAGGCTCAAGTGATCTTCCCACCTCAGCCCCCCAAAGTGCTGGGATTATAGGTATGAGCCACCACGCCCGGCCATTGAAATTCTCAATAATTTTTTAACAAGGAGTCTTCATTTTCATTTTGCATTAGGTCCTGAGTATGACTTATCCTTCTCCCAGATGTATGTATCCAAACTAACCCTCTCTCCAGACTTTTATAATGAACTGCCTACTCCACATCTCAACTTGAATGTCTAATAGATATCTCAAACTCAACAACATCAAAATCAAACTCGCATTTCCTTCCCCAGACCTGTTCTACCACTAGCCTTCCCATCTCAGTTAGAAATACCTTCATGTTTCCACTTGCTCAGACTACACACTTTGCAGTCTCTTTTGATTCTGTGGCTTCTCTTTTTTTTTTTTTTTTTGAGACAGAGTTTCACTCTGTTGCCCAGGCTAGCGTGCAGTGGCGCGATCTGTACCCACTGCAAACTCCACCTCCCAGGTTCACACCATTCTCCTGCCTCAGCCTCCTGAGTAGCTGGGACTACAGGCACCCACAACCACACCCGACTAATTTTTTGTACTTTTACTAGAGACAGGGTTTCACTGTGTTAGTCAGGATGGTCTCGATCTCCCGACCTCATGATCCACCCGCCTCGGCCTCCCAAAGTGCTGGGATTACAGGCGTGAGCCACCACACCTGGCCAATTCTGTGGCTTCTCTTACAGTCCACCACCAATCTGTCAGCCAACCACATTGGCTCTACCTTTAAAACCTATTAAGTAGTCAACTGTTTCTCCCCATTGCCACTACAGCCATCCTGGTCTGAGTCACCATCACCTTTTTTCCTGGATCACTGCAGTAGTTTTGAGAGGTGAAGCTGGCTGGGCTTCTGGGTCGGGTGGGGACTTGGGGAACTTTTCTGTCTAGCTAAAGGATTGTGAATGCACCAGTCAGTGCTCTGTGTCTAGCTAAAGGTTTGTAAGTGCACCAATCAGCACTCTGTAAAAATGGACCAATTGGCTCTCTGTAAAATGGGCCAATCAGCAGGATGTGGGTGGGGCCAAATAGGGGAATAAAAGCTGGCCACCTGAGCCAGCAGCAGCAACCCACTTGGGTCCCCTTCCATGCTGTGGAAGCTTTGTTCTTTCACTCTTCACAATAAATCTTGCTGCTGCTCACTCTTTGGGTCCGCACTACCTTTATGAGCTGTAACACTCACTGCTAAGGTCTACAGCTTCACTCCTGAAGTCAGCGAGACCACAAATCCACTGGGAGGAACAAACAACTCTGGATGCACCACCTTTAAGAGCTGTAACACTCACTGTGAAGGTCTGTGGCTTCAATCCTGAAGTCAGCAAGACCACGAACCCACCAGAAGGAAGAAACTCTGGACACATCTGAACATCTGAAGGAACAAACTCCGGACACACCATCTTTAAGAACTGTAACACTCACCGCAAGGGTCCGTGGCTTCATTCTTGAAGTCAGCGAGACCAAGAACTCACAGAAAGGAACCAATTCCGGACACATTTTGGCAACCCAGATGGGACTACCACCTATCGCCAAGCGATGAGTACCATCGGACCCCTTTCACTTGCTATTCTGTCCTATTTTTCCTTCAAACTCAGGTGCTAAATACCAGGCAGCTGTCAGCCAGTTAAAAGCAACTAGCGCAGCCACTGGACTAAAAACATGGGTGTCAGGCTTTCTGGGAAATGTATCTCTAACAACCCCCAACTCTTCAGAGTTGGGAGTGTTGGTTTCCCTGGAACCAGCTTCCACTTTTCCTGTACTTCTGGGCTGAGCCAAGGGTCGACAGAGGAAAGCCATTCAGCTCCAGAGTCCTGAAAACAAGTTGCTTGATCCTGCAGCCATGAGCAGAACTCTCTGAAGGGGTTTCCTGCCCCTCCACACCTGTGGGCATTTCTCGTCAAGTGGGACGAGAGACTGAGAAAAGAAAGAAGACACAGAGACAAAGTATAGAGAAAGAAAACTGGGCCTAGGGGACTGGCGCTCAGCATATGGAGGACCCACACTGGCACTGGTCTCTGAGTTCCCTCGGTATTTATTGATCATTATCTCTACCATCTCAGAGAGGGTTATGTAGCAGGACAATAGGGTAATAGTGGGGAGAGGGTCAGCAGGAAAACATGTGAACAAAGGTCTCTGTGTCATAAATAAGTTTAAGGAAAGGAAAGGTACTGTGCCTTGATATGCACGTATACGAACATCTTGGTGCATTAAAGAGCAGTATTGCCACTAGCATGTCTCACCTCCAGCCCTAAGGCGATTTTCTGCTATCTCAGTAAACAGAACATACAATCGGGTTTTATACCGAGAAATTCCATTGCCCAGGGACGATCAGGAGACAGATGCCTTCCTCTTATCTCAACTGCAAAGAAGCCTTCCTCTTTCACTAATCCTCCTCAGCACAGACCTTTTATGGGTGTCCGGATGGGGGACGGTCAGGTCTTTCCCTTCCCATGAGGCCATATCTCAGGCTATCACGTGGGGAGAAACCTTGGACAATACCTGGCTTTCCTAGGCAGAGGTCCCTGCAGCCTTCCGCAGTGTATTGTGTCCCTGGGTACATGAGATTAGAGAATGGTGATGACTTTTAACAAGCATACTGCATTCAAGCACTTTTTTAACAAAGCACATCCTGCATAGCCCTAAATCCATTAAACCTTGAGTCAACACAGCACATGTCTCTGCGAGCACAGGGTTGGGGCTAGGGTTACAGATTAACAGCATCTCAAGGCAGAAGAATTTCTCTTAGTACAGAACAAAATGGAGTCTCTTATGTCTACTTCTTTCTATGCAGACACAGTAACAGTCTGATCTCTCTTTCTTTTCCCCACACTCTCTAAGTCATGTTGCCCAAGTGAGACTTGCCCATCTAACCTATCTATACTGACCCTTGCCTCCTGGGTCCTAATGCCTGTCAGACAAACTTCCTCCCCACTCTCTTCTCTGAGGCTAGTCCCGCTTCTAAAAACCACTCCTTGTCTCTGGTGCTTTTCTAGTTTCTCCTGTAAGAATGATTTCTAGTATAAACTTCAGAACTCTGTTACCTTCTTTAGGCACCCAGGCTCACCAATCAGAAAGACATAATTTTTGCCCAAAGCCCCATCATAGGGGGACTATCTGGAATTTTAGGATCCCTCCTCAGACAAGCAGGCCTAACAAAAGCTATTCCTGAAGCTAGGATATGGGGAGCCTCAGAAATTGTATTCTTCCTATTCATATAAGTGAGGACAAAAGGCATCATTCTTCCAACTCTGGAAATCCCTTCCCTCCCTCAGGGTATGTCCCTCCACTTCATTTTTGGGGCATAACATCTTTATAGGACATGAGTAAAGTCCCAATACTAACAGGAGAACACTTAGGACTCTAATGGGTTTTCAAGAATGCATCGGTAAGGGCCACTAAATCCAATTTTTCTCGATCCTCTTTGTGGTCTAGGAGGACAGGCAAGGGTGCAAGTTTTCGAGAATGTGTCAGTAAGGGCCACTAAATCCGACATTCCTCGGTCCTCCTTGGGTCTAGGAGGAAAACTAGTGTTTCTGCTGCTGCGTCGGTGAGCGCAACTATTCCGATCAGCATGGTCCAGGGACCATTGCAGGTTCTTGGGCAGGGGGAAAAATAAACAAACCAAAACTGTGGGCAGTTTTGTCTTTCAGTTGGGAAACACTCAGGCATCAACAGGCTCACCCTTGAAATGCATCCTAAGCCATTGGGACCAATTTGACCCACAAACCCTGAAAAAGAGGTGGCTCATTTTTTTCTGCACTATAGCCTGGCCCCAATATTCTCTCTCTGATGGGGAAAAATGGCCACCTGCACCTGAGGGAAGTGTAAATTACAATACTATCCTGCAACTTGATCTTTTCTGTAAGAGGGAAGGCAAATGGAGTGAAATACCTTATGTCCAAGCTTTCTTTTCATTGAAGGAGAATACACAACTATGCAAAACTTGCAATTTACATCCCACTGGAGGATCTCTCAGCTTACCCCCATATCCTAGCCTCCCTATAGCTCCCCTTCCTATTAATGATAAGCCTCCTCTAATCTCCCCCACCCAGAAGGAAATAAGCAAAGAAATCTCCAAAGGACCACAAAAACCCCTGGGCTGTCGGTTATGTCCCCTTCAAGCTGTAGGGGGAGGGGAATTTGGCCCAATCCGGGTACATGTCCCCTTCTCCCTCTGTGATTTAAAGCAAATCAAGGCAGACCTGGGGAAGTTTTCAGATGATCCTGATAGGTACATAGATGTCCTACAGAGTCTAGGGCAAACCTTCTATCTCACTTGGAGAGATGTCATGCTATTGTTAGATCAAACCCTGGCCTTTAATGAAAAGAATGTGGCTTTAGCTGCAGCCTGAGAGTTTGGAGATACCTGGTATCTTAGTCAAGTAAATGATAGCATGACAGCCAAAGAAAGGGACAAATTCCCTACCAGTCAGCAAGCCATCCCCAGTATGGATCCCCACTGGGACCTTGACTCAGATCATGGGGACTGGAGTCTCAAACATCTGTTGACCTGTGTTCTAGAAGAACTAAGAAAAATTAGGAAAAAGCCCATGAATTATTCAATGATGTCTACCATAACTCAGGGAAAGGAAGAAAATCCTTCTGCCTTCCTCGAGTGGCTATGGGAGGCTGTAAGAAAACATACTCCCCTGTCACCTGACTCACTAGAGGGTCAATTGATCCTAAAAGATAACTTTATTACCCAATCAGCCACAGATATCAGGAGAAAGCTCCAAAAGTGAGCCCTGGGCCCTGAATAAAATCTGGAGACATTATTAAACCTGGAAACCTCAGTGTTCTATAATAGGGACCAAGAGGAACAGGCCCAAAAGGAAAAGCGAGATCAGAGAAAGGCCACAGCCTTAGTCATGGCCCTCAGACAAACAAACCTTGGTGGTTCAGAGAAGACAGAAAATGGAGCAGGCCACTCATCCAGTAGGGCTTGTTATCAGTGTGGTTTACAAGGACACTTTAAAAAAGAATGTCCAATGAGAAACAAGCCGCCCCCTCTCCCATGTCCGCTATGCCAAGGCAATCACTGGAAGGCACACTGTCCCAGAGGGCAAAGGTTCTCTGGGCCAGAAGCCCCCAACCAGATGATCTAACAATAGGACTGAGGGTGCCCAGGGCAAATGCCAGCTCATGTCATCACCCTCACTGAGCCCCAGGTATGTATAACCATTGAGTGCCAGGAAATTGACTTCCTCCTGGACACTGGCGTGACTTGCTCAGTGTTAATCTCCTGTCCTGGACAGCTGTCCTCAAGGTCCGTTTCCATCCGAAGAATCCTGGGACAGCCTGTAACCAGGTATTTCTCCCACCTCCTCAGTTGTAATTGGGAGACTTTGCTCTTTTCACATGCATTTCTTGTCATGCCTGAAAGTCCCACACCCTTATTAGGGAGGGATATATGAGCCAAAGCTAGAGCTATTATCTACATGAATATGGGGAACAAGTTACCCATTTGTTGTCCCCTACTTGAGGAGGGAATCAACCCTGAATTCTGGGCATTGGAAGGACAATTTGGCAGGGCAAAAAATGCCCACCCAGTCCAAATCAGGCTAAAAGATCCCACCAGTTTTCCTTATCAAAGGCAATATCCCTTAAGGCCTGAAGCTCATAAAGGATTACAGGATATTGTTAAACATTTAAAAACTCAAGGCTTAGTAAGGAAATGCAGCAGTCCCTGCAACACCCCAATTCTAGAAGTACAAAAACCGAATGGTCAGTGGAGACTAGTGCAAGATCTTAGACTCATCAATGAGGCAGTAATTCCTCTATATCCAGTTGTACCCAACCCCTATACCCTGCTCTTTCAAATACGAGAGGAAGCAAACAGTTCACTGTTCTGGACCTCAAGGATGCCTTCTCCTGTAACCCCCTGCACTCTGACTCCCAGTTTCTCTTTGCCTTTGAGGATTGCACAGACCACACATCCCAACTTACATGCACCGTCTTGCCCCAAGGGTTTAGGGATAGCCCTCATCTGTTTGTTCAGGAACTGGCCCAAGATCTAGGCCACTTCTCAAGTCCAGGCACTCTGGTCCTTCAGTATGTGGATGATTTACTTTTGGCTACCAGTTCGGAAGCCTCATGCCAGCAGGCTACTCTAGATCTCTTGAACTTTCTAGCTAATCAAGGGTACAAGGCATCTAGGTCTAAGACCCAGCTTTGCCTACAGCAGGTCAAACATCTAGGCCTAATTTTAGCCAGATGAACCAGGGCCCTCAGCAAGGAACGAATGCAGCCTATACTGGCTTATCCTCACCCTAAGACATTAAAACAGATGTGGGGGTTCCTTGGAATCACCGGCTTTTGCCAAATATGGATCCCTGGATACAGTGAGATAGCCACGCCCCTGTATACTCTAATCAAGGAGGCCCGGAGGGCAAATACTCATCTAGTAGAATGAGAATGAGGGGCAGAAATAGCCTTCAAAACCTTAAAGCAGGCCCTAGTACAAGCTCCAGCTTTAAGCATTTCCACAGGAAAATACTTCTCTTTATACATCACAGAGAGAGCAGGGATAGCTCTTGGAGTCCTTACTCAGACTCATGGGACAACCCCACAACCAATGGCATATGTAAGTAAGGAAATTGATGTAGTAGCAAAAGGCTGGCCTCACTGTTTATGGGTAGTTGCAGCGGTGGCCGTCTTAGTGTCAGAGGCTATCAAAATAATACAAGGAAAGGATCTCACTGTCTGGACTACTCATGATGTAAATGGCATACTAGGTGCCAAAGGAAGTTGATGGCTATCAGACAACCACCTGGTTAGATACCAGGTGCTACTCCTTGAGGGACCAGTGCTTCAAGTGCATACATGTGTGGCCCTCAACCCTGCCACTTTTCTCCCAGAGGATGGGGAGCCAATCGAGCATGACTGCCAACAAATTATAGTCCAGACTTGTGCCTCCTGAGATGATCTCTTGGAAGTCCCCTTGGCTAATCCTGACCTTAACCTATATACCGTGGAAGTTCATTTGTGGAGAATGAGATACAAAGGACAGGTTATGCCATAGTTAGTGATGTAACCATACTTGAAAGTGAGCCTCTTCCCCCAGGGACTAGTGCCCAGTTAGCAGAACTAGTGGCACTTACCCGAGCCTTAGAACTGGGAAAAGGAAAAAGAATAAATGTGTATACAGGTAGCAAGTATGTTTATCTAATGCTACATGCCCATGCTGCAATATGGAAAGAAAGGGAGTTCCTAACCTCTGGGGGAACCCCCATTAAATACCACAAGGAAATTATGGAGTTATTGCACGCAGTGCAAAAACCCAAGGAGCTGGTAGTCTTACACTGCTGAAGCCATCACAAAGGGGAAGGAGAGGAGAGAACAGCAGCATAAGTGGCTAGCAGAGGCAGGGAAAGACCAGCAGAAAGGAAAGAGAGAAGGAGACAGAAAGTCAGAAAGAGAGAGAGAGAGGAAGAGACAAAGACAAAGAGGAAGTCAGAAAGAGAGAGACAAAGAAGTCAAAGAGAAAGAAAGACAGACAGAAGTAGTAGAGAAAAAACAGTATACCCTATTGCTTCAAAAGCCAGGGTAAATTTAAAACCTGTAATTGATAATTGAAGGTCTTCTCCATGACCCTATAACACTCCAATACCACCTTGTTGTCAGTGCAAACAAGGGCATAGCCTGAAAGCACTGAGGCCACTGACAACCCATAGCCTTTCTATCAAAAATCCTTAACCAAGCAGGTTTCCTAACAGGGGATCTAAATCTTAATTAATTGCCATACAAACGTGTGAGTTGTTTGCACTCAGCCAAATCTTAAAGTACTTACAGAATCAGGAAGGAGCCATCTATACCAATTCTAAGTTAACACGGACTGAAGGAGGTTTTATTAATAGCAAAGAAAAATTAAAATCCCAGACTTACAAGGTTTTCAATAAAAGTAAAGTTTTGCTAAAAGTTAACAGTGTAACATGTATTATCCTAATATCACACACTCTCAAAGGATTTCTCAGACAGTTTGCAAGAAATAACAAAATCTATCCAGTAAGGATAGTAACTACAATCCCAAATAGACTCTTTGGCAGCAGCAACTCTCCAAAACCGCTGAGGCCTAGACCTCCTCAATGCTGAGAAAGAAGGACTCTGCTCCTTAGGGGAAGAGTGTTGTTTTTACGCTAACCAGTCAGGGATAGTACGAGATGCCACCCAGCGTTTACAGGAAAAGGCTTCTGAGATCAGACAATGCGTTTCAAACTCTTATACCAACCTCTGGAGTTGTGCAACATGGCTTCTCCCCTTTCTAGGTCCCGTGACAGCCATCCTGCTATTACTCACCTTCAGGCCATATATTTTAACCTCCTTATCAAATTTGTTTCCTGTAGAATTGAGGCCATCAAGCTATAGATGGTCTTACAAATGGAACCCCAAACAAGCTCAACTAACAACTTCAACCAAGGACCCCTGGACCGACCCACTGGCCCTTTCACTGGCCTAAAGAGTTCCCCTCTGGAGGACACTACAACTGCAGGGCTCCTTCTTCACCCCTGTTCAGCAGGAAGTAGCTAGAGCGGTCATTGGCCAATTCCCAACAGCAGTTGGGGTGTCCTGTTTAGAGGTGATTGAGAGGTGAAGCTGGCTGGCCTTCTGGGTCGGATGGGGACTTGGGGAACTTTTCTGTCTAGCTGAAGGATTGTAAACACACCAATCAGCGCTCTGTGTCTAGCTAAAGCGTTGTAAGCGCACCAATCAGCACTCTGTAAAAACGGACCAATTGGCTCTCTGTAAAATGGACCAATCAGTAGGATGTGGGTGGGGCCAAATAAGGGAATAAAAGCTGGCCACCTGAGCCAGCAGCAGCAACCTGCTCGGGTCCCTTTCCACACCGTGGAAGCTTTGTTCTTTCACTCTTCACAATAAATCTTGCTGCTGCTCACTGTTTGGGTCTGCACTATCTTTATGAGCTGTAACACTCACTGCTAAGGTCTACAGCTTCACTCCTGAAGTCAGCGAGACCACGAACCCACAGGAAGGAACAAACAACTCTGGACGTGCCACCTTTAAGAGTTGTAACACTCACTGCGAAGGTCTGTGGCTTCACTCCTGAAGTCAGCAAGACCACGAACCCACCAGAAGGAAGAAACTCTGGACACATCTGAACATCTGAAGGAACAAACTCGAGACACACAATCTTTAAGAACTGTAACACTCACCACGAGGGTCCACGGCTTGCAAGACCAAGAACCCACAGGAAGGAACCAATTCCGGACACAGTTTCACACTATTTCGTGTACTTAATGCCATAGGTCTCATGTCTTTTATCCTTACTCCTTCCAGTCCATTCTCAACACTGGAGCCACGGTGGCCCCTTTAAAACATAAGCCAAATCATGTCCTCTTCTGATCAAAACAGAGGAGGCCCCCTATGTGACTCACAGTTAAAGACCAAAAGTCCTTACCAAAAATGGCTCAAGATTCTACTGGATCTTGTTCCACCACCACCACTACACCCCAACCAATTTCTCTTCCACTCACTCACTGCACTTCAGCCATCCCGGATTCCTTGCTTTCCCTTGAAAATGGCAAGCTAGCTTTCATCTTAGAGCCTTTGCACAGTCTGTTTCCTCTACCAGCAATGCTGTTGCCCTGCTATCTTCATGGCTAACTCCATTACCTCCTTCAAATCATCTTGAGTTTCAACTACTTATCAGGACCAACTTTGAACACCTATTAAAAATTTCAACCCACCCACTCTGCACTCTCAATGCCCCTTATTATGACCCACTTCTCTCTTTTTTCTATAGC
The DNA here is from genome assembly GCF_029281585.2 of Gorilla gorilla gorilla. Lineage (NCBI taxonomy): Eukaryota > Metazoa > Chordata > Mammalia > Primates > Hominidae > Gorilla > Gorilla gorilla. The sequence continues at coordinate 45,538,350 of NC_073224.2, read as the reverse complement.
ACATATCACCTTCTAATATGAAATACTGTAATATAATACATTATATACTATATATTTCTTTTTTTTCTTTTTCTTTCTTTCTTTTTTTTTTTTTTAAGACAGGGTCTCACTCTGTTGCCCAGGCTGGAGTGCAGTGGTATGAACATGGCTCACTGTAGTCTCAGCCTCCTGGGCTCAAGTGATCCTCCCACCTCAGCCTCCCAAGTAGCTGGAACTACAGGTGCATACCACCATACCCTGCTAATTTTTATATTTTTTTGTAAAGATGAGGTCTCCCTACGTTGTCCAGGCTGATCTCAAACTCCTGGGCTCAAGCAATCCACCCACCGCAGCCTCTCAAAGTGCTACAATTGTAGGCATGAGCCACCGTGCCCAGCCAATTGTATATTTCATATATATTTTATATAATGTTTATTTGTTTCTTTTTATTTTTATTTTGTTTCTTTTGAGATGGAGTCTGGCTCTGTCGCCCAGGCTGGAGTGCAGTGGCATGATCTCAGCTCACTGCAACCTCCGCCTCCCGGGTTCTCACTGCAACCTCTGCCTCCCAGGTTCCAGCGATTCTCCTGCCTCAGCCTCTCAAGTACCTGGGACTACAGGCATGCACCACCACACCTGACTAATTTTTTGTATTTTTAGTAGAGATCGGGTTTCACCGTGTTGGCCAGGCTGGTCTCAAACTCCTGACCTCAAGAGATCTGCCCACCTTGGCTTCCCAAATTGCTGGGACTACATGAATGAACCACCGCACCCAGCCATAAAAATTGTATTTAAAAAACTATATATTGGGCCGGGTGTGGTGGCTCATGCCTGTAATCCCAGCACGTTGGGAGGCCAAGGCAGGCAGATCATGAGGTCAGGAGATCAAGACCATCCTAGCTAACATGGTGAAACCCCGTCTCCACTAAAAATACAAAAATTAGCCGGGCTTGGTGGTAGGCGCCTGTAGTTCCAGCTGCTCGGGAGGCTGAGGCAGGAGACTCACTGGCGTGAACCCAGGAGGCGGAGGTTGCAGTGAGCCGAGATTGCACCGCTGCACTCCAGCCTGGGTGACAGAGGGAGACTCTGTCTCAAAAATAAATAAATAAATAAAAATAAAAATAAAAAACTATATATTTATCATGTACATGTTGTTTTGAAATACGTATGTATCGTACAATGGCTAAATCAAGCCAGTTAACATATTAATTACCTCCCATACTTATTTTCTGTGGTGAGAACACTTAAACTCTACTCTCTTAACAATTTTCAAGAATACGATACATTGTTATTTACTATAGTCACCATGCTGCTCAATAGATCTCTTGAACTTATTTCTCCTAACTGAAATTTTGTATCCTTTGACCAGTGTTACTGAAACACTCAGTTCCTGGTTACCGTTATTCTGCTCTCTGCTTCTGTTAACGAGTTCAACTTTTTTAGATTCCACATATAACCAAAATCATGCAGTATTTATTTTTCTGTGCCAGGCTTATTTCATTTGGCATAATGTTCTCCAGGCTCACCCATGATACACACACACACACACACACACACACAGAGTTTATCGTTCATTTTCTCTGACTAATTTGTAAGGCTCATAAGAACGGGGATATTTACTAAGAACAGTATCTGACACATAGTAAGCACTCGATAAATATTTGCTATTAAATGAACAATGTAGCGTACAATCCATATTTATTATGGAAAAACTTTACACATGGGAGTTAATAAGCATTTGAATTGTTCCGTTATTTATGTAGAGGCCAAGGTGATCCACTTAAACTCCTTCCTCAATATTTAGCATAATGCAAAGATAAAAACTTTTCTTTAACTGTTCTTTAATTGTTTATTATTCACATAAATGCTATTCTCAACTGTTCATTATTCAGATAAATGGTATTGCTGTCAAAGAGGGCACAGTGAGTGAGCAGATCAAGAACAAATCACTGTTAAGTAGGATGCTCAAAGACGATATGCTATAATGATGCTGATTTAGTAGCATCTTATACAGAAAAGGGAAATACAGGAATTTTGCAATAACGGAGTATAACATTTCCCCTTTAGGTTTCAACTACAAATAAGCTACTTAGAAGTCTGTAGATCATAGGTTTCTGAGGCTGGGAAACAGTATTTGCTGGTGAGCAGTAAGGCAGTCAATCTCATTTGGATGTTGACAAAAGCAATATTGCTTCTTCCAGACTTAAAACTTGCCATATTTTTCTTTGGATCAGGGGATGTTAAATATTCTCTGTTATTTAAAATAATTTCAAAATTAACTATTTCAGGGCTTTCAAAGAAAAGTTATTGAGAACAGTAGCGTGAATGAGTCTAATGCTACAGTGAGGAGAATGCAAATGAGTGAAAAATACTCCACCTCTCTGAAAGCTAGAAATCTAAGTCAGGCCTAGGAAGTCTATCCTGGCCTGGCAGAAGGGCATATGAGACCTAAAGAATCAGTATGGGGCTATATTTCTGACTGCAATTTAATGGGTTTTCAAAAAAACAGTATCAAGAATTAGTGTGGGCCAGGCGCGGTGGCTCACGCCTGTAATCCCAGCACTTTGGGAGGCCGAGGTGGGCGGATCACAAGGTCAGGAGTTCGAGGCCAGCCTGGCCAGCCTGGTGAAACTCCGTCTCTAATAAAAATACAAAAAATTAGCCAGGCATGGTGGCAAGCGCCTGTAGTCCCATCTACTCAGGAGACTGAGGCAGGAGAATTTCTTGAACCCGGCAGGCAGAGATTGCAGTGAGCCGAAATCACACCATTGCACTCCAGCCTGGGCCACAAAGCGAGACTCCATCTCAAAAAAAAAAAAAAAAAAAAGAATGTGGTTGGAAATTAAGACCTATCAAGAAACGTCAGAGTCTTGCTCTGTCATCCAGGCTGAAGTGCAGTGGCACGATACATAGCATACTGTAACCTCCAACTCCTGGACTCAAGCAATCCTCCCACCTCAGCCCCCCAAGTAGCTGAGACTATAGATGCACATCACTGTGCCCTACTAATTTTTATTTTATTTTATTTAGTTTATTTTTTATAGAGACAGTGTCTCGCTACGTTACCCAGGCTACTCTCAAACTCATGACCTCAAGTGATCATCCTACCTCAGCCTCCCAAAGTGCTAGGATTATAGGCATAAGCCACTGCACCCTGTCAGAAGATTCATTCATGTCATATTTTACAAGTTACGTATTGTTTCCCTATATATTACCTCATTTTGTCATTTTGATCATGACTAAGCTGTCTACCAAATAGGTTACATAATTTAAAAAATAATAAAAATGAGTTTTTTTAATTTTAAATGAGATGTAAATATCTTTTTGTTTTGTTATTTTTACAGACATGACTTCAGATATATTACATTTCAAAATTATTGTTACGGTATAAGGACTATTGCTTTTTATTACATAGGACAGATGGTCCCCAAGTTTAGACAGGGTTGAAGTTAAAGGAAGATGAGACAGCCCTGGCTGGCTATGCCTGGGTGAAGGGCAGTCTGTCCCTGAGACTGTCCACACTCAATTTTGTCGTGTATCCAGAGTTGGTTCAGCTTTCAGGCTTCCTCTTACTAAACAAAAACTCAACAAAGCTGAAAGAAGTATTTCCCCATTGTAATTAATACAATTACTTCCCATTTTATACATATTCAAGGACTTTGTGCTCCAACAAAAGGAGACAAAGAAATACATAAACTCTCTTTTTTTTGAGAGAGAGAGTCTCACTTTGTCACCCAGGCTGGAGTGCAGTGGTGCGATCTCAATTCACTGCAACTTTCGCCCCCCCGGGTTCAAGTGATTCACCTGCTTCAGCCTCCCAAGTAACTGGGACTACAGGCAGGTGCCACCACACCCAGCTAATTTTTGTATTTTTAGTAGAGACGGGGTTTTGCCATGTTGGCCAGGCTGGTCTCGAACTTCTGACCTCAGGTGATCTGCCTGCCTTGGCCTCCAAAGTGCTGGGATTATAGGCGTGAGCCACCATGCCTGGACTTTAATACATTTTAAATGTGAAGATTAAACAGTAAGTACAACTGAAAATTATAACAATTTAAATATTAAATGCAAATCATCAGTCTGTTATCAGTTGTCGGGTAAAATGAATAAAGTATTACAAACAAGCTAAGCTAAATGCTATCTAAAATAAAGAAAATGTAATACATGTATTACAAAAAATAATTTTTTTTCAAAAGTTGTTTCTCTAAGTGTGTTGATTGGTTACTATTAGTGAACTTATTTTTGTGCGAATTTTTCCTGCTGCTGGAAAAGCTATTCGTGGTTCTATAATAGCTGGAAAAGAGTACAACAGACAAACCCCAGATGGAGAGGGAGAGGCAAGCACCATGAGCTGGAGCTGAGATATTGCCAGGATACACCGAGGGGAAGCTGAAAGAATGCACAGAGAACTGGTTGTCACAGAAGCGGGGGAATAAAAGATGGACCAGGTGAAGCCAAGACACTCTGAAGTGTGGCTGGGCACGGTGGCTCACACCTATAATCCAAGCACTTTGGGAGGCCAAGGCGGGTGGATCATTTGAGGTTGGGAGTTCGAGACCAGCCTGGCCAACATGGTGAAACCCCGTCTCTACTAAAAGTACAAAAATTAGCCAGGCATGTTGGTGCGCACCTGTGATCCCAGCTACTCGGGAGGCTGAGGCACGAGAATCACTTGAAACAGGGAGGCGGAGGTTACAGTGAGCTGAGATCGTGCCACTGCACTCCAGCCTGGGCGACAGAGCGAGACTCCATCTCAAAAAGAAAAAAAATTGGGCCCACCCATCAGGAATGAGATTCACATATATCTGTGCAGTCTGACTGGTGGTCCTGGGTAAACTAAAGAGATAGTCTTTCCTAGTCCTATGTCTTCCCTACTCCCATGTCTTCCTGGAAGGATACCATGCCCCAGATTTCTTCTCAGGGCCCAGTAGTACAGAGAGCAGTGACACACAGCTGAACTAGGGAAAATGCAGGCACCTAAAGAGATCCTAGGCAGGCGTTTAAGGGAGAAGTTAGATTGAATCAGCCTGGCATGGTGACTCACGGCTGTAATCCCAGCACTTTGCGAGGCCAAGGCAGGCAGATCACCAGGTCAGGAGTTCGAGACCAGCCTGGCCAATATGGTGAAACCCCATCTCTACTAAAAATACAAAAATTAGCTGGGCGTGATGGCGCATGCCTGTACTCCCAGCTACTTAGAAGGCTAAGGCAGGAGAATTGCTTGAACCCAGGAGGCAGAGGTTGCAGTCAGCTGAGATCGCGCTACTGCACTCTAGCCTGAAGACACAGCGAGACTCCGTCTAAAAAAAAACAACAAAAAATAAATGGAACCTGCCCCACAATCCTTCAACAGTAGATGACATTGACCTCTATGAGGAAAAGGGAGGTAGAAGCTTGGGTTATAATTTGGTGGCAAAGCGTGTGATGGCTTCTGGTTTTACAGGGAGTGGTATAAGCTAAGAAGAAAGATCATCTATAAAGAATAAGGATAGGTGAGTAATGGGGTTGTAGAAGTGAGAAAGATGGAGAAAATCTGAAACCACCCTTGTTGAGAATGAGAAAATGAGCTGACTTTTAAAAACAGTAGGATTTCTGGGAGGCTTGGAGGATCACAATGAGGTTGGTGCCAGTCACTGGCATAGCAGTTTGCCCGGTGGCATGATTCTCAAGCTGTGCTCAGACCCAGGTGCAGGTTCACAAGAGTGGGTCCCTCCCCACTTGGTAGATTGCTTCTTACTGGTGATCTCAGTCATTAAAATCTGCTCAACCGATATAGATTTTTGTGTCTATTTCTCCATCTGTAAAAGGAGAAGGAACAGGAGTATGTGACTGAACAGAGACCTCTGACATGCCAGGATTATGTTTTTGGCAAGTCTGTTTTACAAGGCTATGGGCCCTTAAAGCAATGGACTATGCTTTATTCACTTTTGGGTCCCAAATATCTCACAGTTATGTTGGATAAATGGTCGTGGGATAAATGATGGAATGAATTTTAAAGTCTGTACATTCCTCAGACTTAGTTTGTGACTTTTTTGCTCCTTCAAACTAAGACATTATTAAAAAGTAGGAAAAAAAATTTAAGAACTAGAAAAGCCATTTGTGTTTTATCAGTAAGTAGAGAGGAATAAAATGAAGAATGAGGTAACCTTAAAACCCAACTTAAGCCAAGCATGGTGGCTCACGCCTGTAATCCCAGCACTTTGGGAGGCCAAGGCAGGCAGATCACCTGAGGTCAGGAGTTCAAGACCAGCTTGGCCAATATGGAGAAACCCCATCTCTACTAAAAATTTTTTTAAAAATTAGCCAGGTGTGGCGCATGCCTGTAATCCCAGCTACTTGGGAGGATGAGGTAGGAGAATTGCTTGAACCCGGGAGGTGGAGGTTGCGGTGAGCTGAGATCATGCCACTGCACTCCAGCCTGGGCAACAAAAGCAAAACTCCATCTCAAAAAAAAAAAAAAAAAAACGAAAAAAAAAACTTAAAACACAGCTTTCAATTTATAAGAAAAATAGTTTACAATTTTGAACATTTGGTTGGCATAAATAATCATATGTGTATTTGTATTCCATTCTGTTCCATGGGGATTTGAAATTGCTTTATGTGTTTGTAGAAAAAATAATACAATTACATAAGAGCCTTGTTTAAAAAGGAGTCATGTGCTTCATAATAATGTTTTGGTCCAGGGTGGACAGCATAAACATGGTAGCATACAATGATAGTACCTAAGTTGTTTTTGTTTTTGTTTTTTGAAACAGGATCTCTCTCTGTAGCCCAGGCTGGAGTACAGTGGTGTGATCACGGCTCAGTGCAGCTTAGGCCTCCAGGGCTCAAGTGATCCTCCCACCTCTCAACCTCCCGAGTAGCTGGGACTACAGGGCTGTGCCACCATGCCCAGCTAATATTTTGTATTTTTTGTAGAGATGGGTGGGGTTTCACCACGTTGCCCATGCTGGTCTCAAACTCCTGGGCTCAAGTGATCTGCCCGCCTCAGCCTCCCTAAATGCCGGGATTACAGGAATGAGCCACCACTCCCAGTCAGTAGTCCTTAAGATTATAAAGGAGCTGAAAAATTCCTATCACCCAATGATGTCGTAACCACGGTAAGTTGTAGTGCACTGCATGACTCACATATTTTTGGTGATGCTGGAGAAAAACAAACCTACCAAACTGAGCTGCCAGTTGTATAAAAGTGTAGCACATACAATTATGTACAGTACATAATACTTGATAATGATAAACAACTATGTTACTGGTTTATGTATTTACTGTACTTTATTTTTTTTTTTGAGATGGAGTTTCGCTCTTGTTACCCAGGCTGGAGTGCAATGGCGTGAGCTCAGCTGACCACAACCTCCACCTCCCGGGTTCAAGCAATTCTCCCGAGTAGGTGGGATTACAGGCAAGTGCCATCATGCCCAGCTAATTTTGTATTTTTAGTAGAGACGGGGTTTCTCCATTTTGGTCAGGCTGGTCTCAAACTCCCGACCTCAGGTGATCCACCCCCTAGGCCTCCCACAGTGCTGGGATTACACGTGTGAGCCACAGGGCCCGGCCACCATATTTTTATTGTACTCTTTCTATGCTTAGATACACAAGGACTTACCAAGTGTTCAGGATAGTAACATGCTGTACAGGTTTGTAGCTGAGGTGTATAGTAGTCTATATCATCCAGGTTTGTGTAAGTATGTACTATGATGTTCAAACAATGATGAAATCACCCAGCAACACATTTCTCAGAACATGTCCCTGTCGTTAAGCGACCCAACATTGTATTTACAGTGAGTTATTAAATCCCTAAGGATGCCGGGCACGGTGGTTCATGTCTGCAATCCCGCACTTTGGGAGGCCGAGGTTGGTGGATCACCTGAGATTGGGAGTTCCAGACCAGACTGACCAACATGGAGAAACTCTGTCTCTACTAAAAATACAAAATTAGCCAGGCGTGGTGGTGCATGCCTATAATCCCAGCTACTCAGGAGGCTGAGGCAGGAGAATCTCTTGAACCCGGGAGGTGGAGGTTGCGGTGAGCCGAGATTGTGCCATTGTACTCCAGCCTGGGCAATGAGAGCAAAACTCTGTCTCAAACAAACAAACAAACAAACAAACAAACACCCTATGGATATTCAGTGGTGGGCTGGGGATTCACAAAACTACAGGATGAATATGGCACATCTTCAAGAAACAACAGCCTTACAATGATTTTCATAGGTGAAGGTGTGGAAGGAGCTGCCTGAGATGTACATTGGAGATGGTTACCATTCTCCTAAAAAGCTACAGCATAAAGAGGCTATGATGTTTATTTTTAAATTTTTATTTATTTATTTATATATTTTGAGATGGAGTCTTCCTCTGTCATCAGCTGGAGTACAGTGGCATGATCTCAGCTCACTGCAACCTCTGCCTCTCAGGTTCAAGCGATTCCCCTGCCTCAGCCTCCTGAGTAGCTGGGACTACAGGTGCACATCACTGCACCCTGCTATTTTTTTTTTTTTTTGTATTTTAGTAGAGACAGGGTTTCACCATGTTGGCCAGGATGGTGTCATCTCCCTACCTCATGATCCACCCGCCTCAGCCTCCCAAAGTGCTGGGATTACAGCATGAGCCACCACAGCCAGACTTTTTTTTATTATTATTATTTTTTGAGATGGAGTCTTACTCTGTCACCCAGGCTGGAGTGCAGTGGCACAATCTCAGCTCACTGCAACCTCCACCTCCCGGGTTCAAGTGATTCTTCTGCCTCAGCCTCCTGAGTAGCAAGAACTACAGGTGCGCGCCACCACACTCGGCTAATTTTTGTATTTTTAGTAGAGATAGGGTTTCACCATATTGGCAAGGCTGGTCTCGAACTCCTGACCTCGTGATCTGCCCACCTCAGCCTCCCACAGTGCTGGGATTACAGGCGTGAGCCACCACGCCCAGCTGATGTTATGTGTCAACTTTACTGGGCCAAAGGGACCCCAGGTATTTATTTGGTCAAACATTATTTTGGGTGTGTCTGGGAGGGTGTTTCTGGGTGAGATTAACATTTAAATCACTAGACTGAGTGAAGTACATTATCCTCCATCATGTGGGTGGGCCTTATTGAATAAGTTGAGGATATCAGAAGAGATAGGGCACATTCAGGGTGGTATGGCCATAGACGAGGATATCAATACAACAAAAAAAGCTGACCCTCCTTTGAATAAGAGAGAATTATTTTGCCTGATAGCATTTGTTTGAGCTAAGACATCAGCTCTTCCTGGATCAAGCACCAGCTAGCCTTCAGACGGGAACTACGGCATTGCCTCCCCTGGTTCTCAGCTATTCCGACTCAGACCAGAAGTAAACCATCAGCTCTGCTGGGTCTGCACCTTGCAGACTCACCCTGCAGATCTTGGAACTTACCAGCCTCCATAATTATGTGGGCCAGTTTCTTATTTCATATACACATACATATATATATATTTCATTATAGACGTATAGACATTATATATATATATATATATATATATATATATATATATATATATAATGTCTATATATATAATGTCTCCTGTTGGTTTTGTTTCTCTGCAGAATGCTGACTAAAACCCAGGCTAAGAACTTTAGTATTTGGCCTGTTGATTTAGAAATAACTTCTTTCCCGCAAAGTAGGCAAGATGGCGTCGAGCGGCGGGGAGCTAGGGAGTCTATTTGATCACCACGTCCAGAGGGCGGTATGCGACACGCGGGCCAAATATCGAGAGGGACGACGGCCTCGTGCTGTGAAGGACAGCCAAGAGAAAAATGGATGAACAGAGTTTCTTCGGTGGATTGCTTCATGTGTGCTATGCTCCAGAATTTGAAACAGTTGAAGAAACTAGAAAAAAACTACAAATGCGGAAGGCATATGTAGTAAAAACTACCGAAAATAAAGACCATTACGTGACAAAGAAGAAATTGGTTACAGAGCATAAAGACACAGAGGATTTTAGACAAGACTTCCACTCAGAGATGTCTGGATTTTGTAAAGCTGCTTTGAACACTTCTGCAGGGAACTCAAATCCTTATCTTCCATATTCCTGTGAATTGCCTTTATGTTATTTCTCCTCAAAATGTATGTGTTCATCCGGGGGACCTGTAGACAGAGCACCAGACTCCTCTAAGGATGGTAGAAACCATCATAAAAAAATGGGGCATTATAACCACAATGACTCTTTGCGGAAAACACAGATAAACTCTTTGAAAAACTCAGTGGCCTGCCCTGGTGCACAAAAGGCTATTACGTCTTCAGAGGCAGTTGACAGATTTATGCCTAGGACAACACAACTGCAGGAGCGCAAAAGAAGAAGAGAAGATGATCGTAAACTTGGAACTTTTCTTCAAACAAACCCAAGTGGTAATGAGATTATGATTGGACCTCTGTTACCAGACATCTCTAAAGTGGATATGCACGATGACTCATTGAATACAACGGCGAATTTAATTCGGCATAAACTTAAAGAGGTAATTTCATCTGTGCCAAAGCCTCCAGAGGACAAGCCAGAAGATGTACATACAAGTCATCCATTAAAACAAAGAAGAAGAATATAGAGTGCCAGCAGCAACTTAGTATTTTCTAAAGGGAACATTTATTATTTATTTTTAGCCTGTCATTTTAATTCTTCAAGAGATCTTACTGCTGGTATTTTTTAATGCACTCCTCTTTGTAATTTCATTCAAGCTATTTGTCTAAAGTCATTTCTTTGTTTTTTTGGAGATGGAGTCTTGCTCTGTTGCCCAGGCTGGAATGCAGTGGTGTGATCTCAGCTCACTGCAACCTCCGCCTCCCGGGTTCAAGCGATTCTCCTGCCTCAGCCTCCTGAGTATCTGGGATTACAGGCGTGCACCACCATGCCTGGCTAGGTTTTGTGTTTTTTTAGTAGAGATGGGTTTTCACCATATTGGTCAGGCTGGTCTCGAACTCCTGACCTCGTGATACACCTGCCTCAGCCTCCCAAAGGCATGAGCCACCGCGCCTGGCCCATTTCTTCTTTTTTTGACCCATACTTAATGTTGCAGAAACTATTCTTGTCATAACATTATCTCTCATGTACAGTAATTATATGTAAATTAATTGAAGCAAATATGGAAACTTTACAATAGAAATAAAGATAGGCAGCCAGCGTCTGTTTCCAATTAAAAAAAAAAAAAAAAAAGAAATAACTTCTTTCCCAATGTCTTCACAGGTATCTGCTAACCTTGGTAAACAAAATTATAATCACTTCATTTCCTAAAAGCTTCAAATTGAAATTGACATAAAAATAAATTATAGAATGCAGGTGGCGGGTAAATTAATTCTCCCTGTATAATTCTTTCTACTTTTCTGTGTGTTTGATAATTTTTATAACAAAATATTTGGAAAAAGAAATTGCTGGCCAGGCACAGTGGCTCACGCTTGTAATCCCAGCACTTTGGGAGGCCGAGGCAGGCAGATCACCTGAGGTCGGGAATTCGAGACCAGCCTGACCAACATGGATAAACCCCGTCTCTACTAAAAATACAAAATTAACTGGGCGTGGTGGCGCATGCCTGTAATCCCTCCTACTCCAGAGGCTGAGGCAAAAGAATTGCTTGAACCCGGGAGGCGGAGGTTGCAGTGAGCTAAGATTGACACCACTGCACTCCAGCCTGGGCAACAAGAGCGAAACTCCGTCTCAAAAAAAAAAAAGAAAGAAAGAAAAGAAAAGAAATTGCTTTGAAGTACATAGGTTATGACAAAAAATCTCTAATATTAAAGAGAAAAAATATTTATAAAATAGAATAAACTGATAAAACCTTACTAGGATTTTAAATAAATGTAGTTTAATTCAAATCCCCCCAATTCCAAAATGGCAGTAACAAGACAAAAATAGAGCAGTGTGAAGTTTTCTATAACTTCACTGCTCCTTTCAAATACCCTACTCAAAACCTACCCCTTCTCTCTTTCTGCAAATGGCCTTTCCTCTTCTCTGAGAAGAGTGATACCATCAGGCATGAAATGCTCCACTGTCAGGCCAGGCGCAGTGGCTCATGCCTGTAATCCCAGCACTTTGGGAGGCCGAGGTAGGTGGATCACTAGGTCAGGAGATGGAGACCATCCTGGCCAACATGGTGAAACCTTGTCTCTACTAAAAATACAAAACTTAGCTGGGCATGGTGGCACGTGTCTGCAATCCCAGTTACTCGGAAGGCTGAGGCAGGAGAATTGCTTGAACCAGAGAGTTGGAGGTGAGCCGAGATCATGCCACTACACTCCAGCCTGGTGACAGAGTGAGACTCCGTCTCAAAACAAAACAAAACAAAACAAAATTAGCTGGGCGTTGGTGGCAGGCGACTCTAATCCCAGCTACCTGGGAGGCTGACTCAGAAGAATTGCTTGAGCCCAGGAGGTGGAGGTTGAAGTGAGCTGAGATCACACCACTGCACTCCAGCCTGGGCAACAGAGCAAGACTCCACTTCAAAAAAAATAAAAAAATTAAAATTAAAAATTAAAAAAAGAGAAATGCTCCACTGTCCAACATGGTTACCTAGAAACTTATTGGTGGGTGTCCCCTTTTTAGTTTTCTCTAGTCTCAGGGGAGGAGGTATACTGCCTCCTATTCCAACCAATCTAGTCACTTTGTCCCTATTCCCTCCTCATTCTCCAAAATCTTGTTCTATCACTTAGTCCTCTGTTCTTGTTTCTTGGGCCCCTTTCTCATTACCAGTTTCTTTCCCTACAATATTTATGAAATGCCTAACAATCCTCTTCTCCAAAATACTCTTCCTTTGTCTCAGATCCACAAGGTAACTATTTTATGGAGATTCCTGTCTAGAAGATTCTGGGCATTCCTTAGGTAATGCCACTCAGAGTGCTGGTCTGTGAACTGTTTGTTACTAGTCAGATTGAGATAAAGAGCTTTCATTAGAGTGTAAAGCAACTATGTCAGTAAGTATGCAGTTTCATTTACCTGGCTTTTTTTTTTTTTTTAAGTAAGACTTCCTCAATGAAAGAAGCAGTGTGTGGATTTACATTCTGGCATAGGTCTCTTATCTCACTGTGGACTGGTAATGAATAGTTTGTGGATTGGTACCTGTCTGTGAACTAGCTTGTTTGTGGACTACATCTTGAGTAACACTGACTAGAGTAACACTAATGCAACTCCCTATATCCCCACACCAATATCCTACCCTAGTTAAATGAGGCTAGAGAGAGAACTATCAGGATTATTTTTGTTTGGTGCTCAGTTGATGCTTCTAAGATGCAGATCATGTGTGTCTGTCTGAATCAGTTTTTGTCTAGGGCATTGTTTTTCAAACTACAGATCTTGAAGGGTTGTGAAATCAGTGCAGTGAGGGTTAACCAGCAAAATAATATAAAATAAAATAGAAAATATTTTAAGGCATCACAAACCACTTGTTAAAAATTGTTTTATGAAACTTTTGATTCAGTTATATTTATATTTTTTATAGATTAGATTATTGTTCAGAGGGATTCATCTCTCACCTCCATGGGTGGAGTATACTTTTCTGCCCCTGAACATTGGGCTTCCTATATGACTTGCTTTAGCCAATGGAATGATAGCAGATGTGACATGATCAAAGGTCTGAAGAGTAGTTGTGCAACTGGGCTTACTCTTTTGCACTTCTACCATTTCCATGAGAAAAATATGCCCAGGCTAGTCTGCAGGTATCAATAATAGGATAAGAGGTATGTGGGGCAGAGCCACCTGAGCTAAACTACCTAGCCAGCCTCAGCTTATGTTAGCCTACCACCAACTACCCTCAGATACATGAGCAGCCAAGATCAGCAGTGCCACCTAACTGAGTCCAGCATAGATTGGCTGGCCCTAACTAACCCATAACAATTGAGTGGAAATTAATGCTTATTGTTATAACCTCTGCTTTTCTTAACCTATTTCAAGATATGTTTCTGTCTCTCGCAAATTAAGCAGCAAGTTCTTATTAATACAATAGTATTAGGGACATGGATGAAGCTGGAAACCATCATTCTGAGCAAACTGTCGCAAGGACAGAAAACCAAACACCGCATGTTCTTATTCATAGGTGGGAATTGAACAATGAGAACACTTGGACACAGGGCACGAACATCACACACTGGGGCCTGTCGTGGGGTCGGGGTGGCGGAGGGATAGCATTAAGAGAAATACCTAATGTAAATGCGAGTTAATGTGTGCAGCACACCAATATGGCACATGAATACATATGTAACAAACCTGCACGTTGTGCACATGTACCCTAGAACTTAAAGGATAATTTTAAAAAATAAGAATAAAAAATACAATAGTGTTTATAGGGCGGGCGCGGTGGCTCACACCTGTAATCCCAGCACTTCGGGAAGCCGAGGCACGCAGATCACCTGAGGTCAGGAGTTTGAGACCAGCCTGGCCAACATGGTGAAACCCCATCTCTACTTAAAAATACAAAAATTAGCTGGGCATGGTGGCAGGCGCCTGTAATCCCATCTAGTCAGGAGACTGAGGCAGGAGAATCGCTGGAACCTGGGAGGGGGAGGTTGCAGTGAGCTGAGATTGCGCCATTGCACTCCAGCCTGGGGGACAAGAGCAATACTTAGTCTCAAAAAAACAAAAAACAGTATTTATAAATAGTATTAAGCCCTGGTGTTCACACTGACATATTTTATTCATTCTATTTATAATCCATCTCCTCAGGCTGGGTGTGGTGGCTCATGCCTGTAATCCCAGCATTTTGGGAGATCAAGGCAGGCGGATCACGAGGTCAAGACATCGAGACCATCCTAGCCAACATGGTGAAACCCCATCTCTACTAAAAGTACAAATTAGCTGGGCATAATGGCGCTTGCCTGTAGTCCCAGCTACTCGGGAGGCTGAGGCAGGAGAATCGCTTGAACCCGGGAGGCGGAGGTTGCAGTGAGCTGAGATCGCACCGCTGCACTCCAGACTGACTCTGTCTCAAAAAAAACCAAGCAAGACTCTGTCTCAAAAAAAAAACAAAAAATTCCATCTCCTCACAGTGTTCCTAGCTTAAATGCTATATAAAGTTATATATTAGAAGCAAAGGTAAGACTTTTCCCCCACAACTTAATTCAACTTAATACTTTCTGGCGGGGTGCGGTGGCTCATGTCTGTGATGCTAGCACTCTGGGAGGCCAAGGAGGGCAAATCGCCTGATGTCAGGAGATTGAGACCAGCCTGGCCAACATGGCAAAACCCCGTCTCTACTAAAAATACAAAAAATTAGCCACGTGTGGTGGTGCATGCCTGCAGTCCCAGCTACTCAGGAGGTTGAGGCAGAAGAATTGCTTGAACCCCAGAGGCAGAGGCTGCAGTGAGCCGAGATCATACCGCTGCACTCCAGCCTGGGTGACAGAGCTAGACTCCGTCTAAAAATAAATAAATAAATAAATAAAACAACTTAATACTTTCCTATCGCACTCATTATGATTACACTTCAGTCTATAAAATATTAGATCCTTCACAGAGGCTTCAAATATGTCACAACTGAAAAGCTGTGTTTTCAAAATGCAATTCATAGCTCAGAAGTAATGGGAAGTAATTTCTAATAACTGTCGGAAATGTATAATTCCCATTATTATGAACTTGATACTTACTATGTTTTTGATACTCCATCCAAGAGGGCTGTCCATTGGGTGAGAGGTCACAGTAGTAGAGCTATGAGGTGCATCACCCCCTGTATGGGCTAAGGGACAGTGGAAGAGGTAAAGGTTGAGCTGTATCTCTCATATCAAGGAGCATCTCTCATACAGGTGGAGGATTCTAGAGGGACTTCCAATAACCAACAAAAATATCCCATGCATTTGGGTCTGCTATACCCAGTGACTGTTACTCAGAGAAACAGCAGTAATTAACAGCATAAAGACTACAACCTGGTTATAGATGGTGAAGTATTAATAAGAAGACAATCTCCCTGCTTCCTCCTCCTCAGACCAGATCAGAGCTGTAAGTACTGAGGGAAGAGAGTGAAGGGCACGGCATGAAGGCCAAGTCCTGAGAGCCACAAATTTGGTTTATGCTGAATAGAATGACATTATTCTGACAACCAAAATAATGGAATAATATCAAAGTATATCTAAGAGAGCCCTATATGCAGGGGTGGGGGGGAAGGTGGTGGTGTGTGTATGTGCATGTGTGTGTGGTGTGCCAAAGATGGCAACAGTTACTTTTTCTCATGCCTGTAATCCCAACATTTTGGGAGGTGGAGGTGGGAGGACCATTTGAGTCCAGGAGTTTGAAACCAGCCTAGGCAACATAGGAAGACTCTATCTCTACAAAAAAAAAATTAAAAATTAGCAGAGCATGGTGACACATGCCTGTAGTCCCAGCTACTGGATAAGCTGAGGTGGGAGAATCACTTGAGCCAAGGAGTTTGAGGCTGCATTGACCCATGATCATGCCCCAGTACTCTAGCCTGGGCAATACAGCAGGACTCTGTCAATCAATTAATCTTCTTTTTGTCCTAGTAAGATTCTCCAGGGGACCCGTTTCTTTTTATTATTATCTACAGGAATATTCCTATCTAAATAAGAGACCACTGTATAGATTCAGGGTGCCATCTCCTTCGCCAATTCTGGAGAAGCTTTGACGTTATTTCTAATGTCTATATTTAATACTACTAATAATAATTAACATCCTATCAATAATTAACATTAATGACTGTTTCTGTCATTATGCCAAATTTATAGATTATTCTACACATTATATTTAGATTACTACCTCCAATCTCCAAGAAAGTATTTTAGGGCCGGGCACGGTGGCTCACGCCTGTAATCCCAACACTTTGGGAAGACAAGGCTGGCGAATCACAAGGTCAGGAGATTGAGACCATCCTGGCTAACACGGTGAAACCTCGTCTCTACTAAAAATACAAAAATTAGCCGGGCATGGTGGCACGCACCTGTAGTCCCAGCTACTCAGGAGGCCGAGGCAGGAGAATCGCTTGAACCCAGGAGCCGGAGGTTACAATGAGCTAAGACCGTACCACTGCACTCCAGCCTGGTGACAGAGCGAGAATCCGTATCAAAAAAAAGAAAAAGAAAGTATTTTAGGAGCCTTCTAATCTCATGAGCAGCAAGTTTCTGAAACATTTTATTTTCTAGGATTATTTCCACAAATCAATTTAATGTTACTTTGTTTCCATTTTAGTGGTTGATATATCTAATTTTATCCCCAGATCTTCAGATTACCTCATAATTTGGATCCCGGAGATCTCTACAGACTGATTTTAATGAATATATTCCTTAAAAGTCTTTTTAAACAGAAAAAGGTTGTGAATTCTATTTTATAATTTGTGAAACAAAGAAGAGAATGTGGCAGGGCATGGTGGCTCACGCCTGTAATGCCAACACTTTGGGAGGTCGAGGCAGGTGGATCACCTGAGGTCAGGAGTTCGAGACCAGCGCGGCTAACATGGCGAAATCCCGTCTCTACTAAAAATACAAAAATTAGTGGGGTGCAGTGGCGCGTGCCTGTAATCCCAGCTATTCAGGAGGCTGAAGCTGGAGAGTCTCTTGAACCTGGGAGGTGGAGGTTGCAGTGAGCCAAGATGGCGCCACTGCACTCCCACCTGGGCAACAGAGTGAGACCATGTCTCAAAAAAAGAAAAAAAAGAAAAAAAAAAAGACGAGAATGTGTTGGTAAAGAATACAGCATATTGAGGCAGACTTAAAATGCAAACTTTAGCGTGCCTGTAATCCCAGATAGGAGGCTGACGCAGGAGTATCTACTTGAACCTGGGAGGCAGCGGTTTCAGTGAGCCGAGATCGCGCCACTGCACTTCAGCCTGAGCGACAGAGCGAAACTCGGTCTCAAAAATAAATAAATAAATAAACAAAATAAAAAATAAATAAAACGTAAACTTTAAAGTTTTCACTGTCTAGTCTTTTTATTTAGCCAAATAAATCCTTATAAAATCATATAACAGGAAGAAATTTACATACCTGCTAACTTGCCTGTTTAAAAGACCGTATAAATATTAAATGGAATTCTTCCAGACGAGTAAATGTCTATATTATGGTGAACCCTGAAAATATGAGACAGGTCTCAGTTAATTTATAAAGTTTATTTTGCCAAGGTTGAAGACGCGCACCCATGCGCACGCAGGTTCTCACAACAGATGCCCAAGATGGTCAGAGCATGTTTGGTTTTACACATGTTAGGGAGACGTGAGACATCAACATGAACATTGGTTTGGTCCAGAAAAGGCGGGACAACTCAAAGCAAAGGCAGGACAACTTGAAGTGGGGAGGGGGCTTCCAGGTCATAGGCAGATAAGAGACAAATGGTTGCATTCTTTTGAGTTTCTGATTACCCTTTCCAAAGGAGGCAATCAGACATGCATCTCAGTGAACAGAAGGGAGACTTTGAATAGAATGGGAAGCAGGTTTTCCCTAACCGGTTCCCAGCTTGACTTTTCCCTTTAGCTTAGTGATTTTGGGGCCCCAAGATTTACTTTCCTTTCACATTATTTTAGGAGATAGAGAGGTTTCATAGTTTCCTGTTCACAAATAACTCCAAGATTTTTAAAAATATATAGAAAATGTTCTTTTTTTCTTTTTTTTTTTTTTGAGACGGAGTCTCACTCTGTCACCCAGGCTGGAGTGCAGTGGTGCAATCTCGGCTCATTGCAAACTCTGCCTCCCAGGTTCAAACCATTCTCCTGCCTCAGCCTCCTGAGTAGCTGGGACTACAGGCGCCCCCCACCATGCCCGGCTAATTTTTTTTTGTATTTTTAGTAGAGACGGGGTTTCACCATGTTAACCAGGATGGTCTCGATCTCCTGACCTCGTGATGTGCCTGCCTCGGCCTCCCAAAGTGCTGGGATTACAGATGTGAGCCACCGCGCCCAGCCAGAAAATGTTATTTATTTTCAACTGCAGTATTCATTCATTAAACAGACATTGAGAATTTACTCTGAACTAGACATTTTACCTGATGCTGAGGATATAAATTAAGATTCTGTTCCTGCCCTTAAATAGAAATTCAGTTTACTACAGGTGCAAATGCCCACATGTGAGACATTTAATACATTGGGTAAGAAAGTTAGAATTCAGGAAGTTCCCAAAATGTTCAGATAAGCTAAAACAAGCCAGGTGAAATTAAATAGCAATACATTTATACACACTCAGGAGGGAAAAAAAGGAAAGTAAAAAGCCTGCTGGAGTATAAATGGGGAGAGATCAGGCTAAATAACTACAGATGTAAAAAAGACCCAGGGGATGCAGATGACACCAAATTTAGTAACCATGTGCACTTGTTGCCAAGAAAGCTAATTTTACGATGGATTAATAAAAATATGCAAAGTCCCCAAAATATTTCCAATTGATTTTGCATCAATCAGATCTCACAGAAGGCAGGGGGTTATCTTATTTGAAGTACAAATTAGAACATTTTCATGAGACAATCAAAAAGGTGAAGGATCTGAAAACAATATCAGTGAAGATTTGTCAAAGGGAATAATGATGTTTAGTCTGTAAAAGAAGCTTAAGTGGGACTTGATTGCTGTTTTTAAGTCTTTAAAGAGCTAGTGTGACAGAGATTGCTAGCTGCTTTTCAGTACTCATTTCCTTTGTAGTCCTTAGCAATGGAACCCTGCTTTTTAGTGGGGCACTTTGAAATTTCCCACCCTCCTTTGAGATTAGATGGATCATGTGACTAGGCTGTGGATGTTGATATATCAGCATAAGTGGTTTGCAAGACTGCCGGGAAGTCTCCTTAATGAGAGGGGTGTGCTCTTTGGCTTTTACTCCTTTGTTCTGCTGCATGTAGCAGGGTCCTGACTGGCACTCTAGCAGCTATTCTGGATTGCAAGGGCAAAAGTTATGCTCCAGGAACAGTGGAGGGCAAAATGGAAGAAGTCTGGATTCCTCACCAGTTCATTGCAGTTGTCATGTCGGCCCAATATTGCCTACCTCTGTACGTCTTTTACATGAAAATAAATAAAATTTCATTTTGTTTAAGACACTGCTGTTTGGGGTTTCTTTTGTATGTAGTTGAACTTTGGGTACAAAAAAAAACACATGTTTTCTAAGACTTAAACATTTTTATTTTTGGCCAGGCGCGGTGGCTCATGACTGTAATCCCAGCATTTTGGGAGGCCGAGGTGGGCAGATCACAAGGTCAGGAGTTCAAGACCAGCCTGACCAACATGGTGAAACCCTGTCTCTACTAAAAATACAAAAATTAGCCTGCTGTGGTGGCGCATGCCTGTAGTCCCAGCTACTCGGGAGGCTGAGGCAGGAGAATCGCTTGAACCCAGGAGGCGGAGGTTGCAGTGAGCCAAGATCACACCACTGCACTCCAGCCTGGGTGACAGAGCAAGACTCTGTCTAAAAAAAAAAAAAGGACTTAAACGTTTTCAAAAATGAAATGATCAGCCGGGCACAGCAGCTCACACAGTGGCACTTTGGGAGGCCGAGGCAGGCGGATCACCTGCGGTCAGGAGATAGAGACCATCCTGGCTAACATGGCAAAACCCCATCTCTTCTAAAAGTACGAAAATTAGCTGGGCGTGGTGGCACACGCCTGTAATCCCAGCTACTCGGGAGGCTGAGGCAGGAGAATCGCTTGAACCTGGGAGGCAGAGGTTGCAGTGAACCGAGATCGCGCCACTGCACTCCAGCCTGGGGGACAAGAGTGAGACTCTGTCTCAAAAAAAAAAAAAAAAAGAAAGAAAGAAAGAAAGAAATGATCTACTCTGTGATGCAGAGTTATCTATCTCTGTATCTGTTTAAATGGAGATATTCAAATGAAGATCTATTTAAATTTCTAGTTTCAGAAATGGTGACTATTCCAGGAGGTGAAGATAAAGAAGGTTACCAGACCTCTAAAGTTCCTATCAGCTCTTAAGATTACATGATTTCTCTGGCTGTGGGGATCAGTAGCTCTAAAACAATTAATTAAAATTACAATTTTAAAATTTAAAAAATTAAAGTTCCTTCTCCCTATTATGTTTGTGTCCAACTTGAGCTGGCTTAATGTTAGGCAGTCCCCTGGCCATGCTGCTCAGGATCACTTGATTCTATTTTGGAGTTAAACTTATTCTAAGACCAACACTTCTAAAGTAATAATTAGGCTGCATGATGTGGGTCACACCTGTAACCCCAGCACTTTGGGAGGCCGAGGAGAGAGGATCACTTGAGGCCAGGTATTTATCAAGACAGGGAAATTGCAATGGAGAAAACATAATGAACGCAGAGCCAGCAGTGTGGGAGATTGGAGTCTTATTATTACTCAAATCAGTCTTTAAAGACAATTTGTGGGGTAGGGGCTTGGGAAGTGGGGAGTGCTGATTGGTCAGGTTGGAGATGTAATCGTAGGGGAGGGCCAAGTGAGTTTTTCTTGCTGTCTTCTGTTCCTAGGTAGGATGGCAGAACTGGTTGAGCCAGATTACCAGTATGGGTGGTGTCAGCTGATCCATCCAGTGCAGGGTCTGCAAAATATCTCAAGCACTGATGTTAGGTTTTACAATAGTGATGTTATCCCCAGGAGCAATTTGGGGAGGTTCAGACTCTTGGAGCCAGAAGCTGCATGGCCCCTAAACCCTAATTTCTAATTTTGTAGCTAATTTGTTAGTCCTGCAAAGGCAGACTGGTCCCCAGGCAAAAAAGGACTATTATCAATTTCATTTCGGAGTCAAGCCATGAACTGAATTCCTTCCCAAAGTTAGTTCCACCTACGCCCACGAATGAACAAGGACAGCTTAAATGTTAGAAGGAAAGTGGAGTTGATTAGGTCTGATCTCTTTCACTGTCATAATTTACTTAGTTATAATGTTTGCAAAGTTGGTTTCAAGACAAGCCTGAGCAACATGCAAGACCCTGTTGCCGCAAAAAAAAATTTTAAAAATTAGCTCCGTGTGGTGGTGCACACCTGTAGTCGTAGCTACTCAGGAAGGAGGCTGAAGCAGGAGGATTGCTTGAGCTTAGGAATTTGGGGTGGTAGTCAACTATGATCATGCCACTGCACGCCAGCCTGGGTGACAGAGCAAGATCCAAGATCAGTCTCAAAAAAAAAAAAAAGTAATAATGAAGGAAAACCAAAGAACACATCAATGAACTCTTCAGCATAACTAGTAGCATAAAGAAAATCATAATTAACCTGAATAATATGAATAAAACAGGAGTTCAATTGAGGCCTTTCCTACATGCCTAGTACAGCTGGTGAATCAAGGTATAGTCCACAATGACTGCCCTGCTGAATTTTTTTTTATTTTTTAAAATGAGAATACTAACACCCCATCCTCTTTCCATCTTGCCTCTTCCATTCTACTTTCTAACTTCAATTAGTTATAACTTTACTTTTATATTAATTTTTTTACTATAAATATCTGTGTTTTGTCTATTAGTTGATTCTTTAAACACTTATTTCCTTGAAACAGTAACACCTATACATGGTAAGAGTCCAACCATGCAAAAAAATACAGAGGAAGATAAAGTCCCCCTTTCCATCCCAGACTGTGACACCTCTTCCTCAGAGAGAACCCGTTTTGATGTACTCTTTCAAAAATATTCTGAGGCTGGGTGCGGTGGCTCACGCCTGTAATCCCAGCACTTTGGGAGGCTAAGGGGGCAGATCACGAATTCAGGAGTTCCAGACCAGCCTGGCCAAGATGGCGAAACCCCGTCTCTACTAAAAATACAAAAATTAGCCAAGCGTGGTGGTGCATGCCTGTAATCCCAGCTACTCAGGAGGCTGAGGGAGGATAATCACTTGAACCCCGGGGGTGGAGGTTGCAGTGAGCCAAGATCGTGCCACTGCACTACAGCCTGGGCAACAGGGTGAGACTCTGTCTCAAAAAAAAAAAAAATATATATATATATATTATATATATATATATTTTGAACATGTATAGGCAGCTAGAAATAATATATATATACACACAAGTATACATGAAAATATGTGAATGCTTTATTTATATTTGAACATTGACTTTTTTACTTAAAATATCTTTAAGATTGTTCTATATTGGTATAAATAGACATGCTTCATTCTTTTTGAAAAGTTCACGTACACCCTATTATATGTATGTGTGTGTGTGTTAATTTTAAAGGCTAAAAACCAATAACAGCAACAACAAAAATACAGATAAAAGTTTTAATTGTATTACAGAAAAATATTTTAGAAGCTTACATTTAGAACTCAATTTGTTCAATTCAGCAAACATTGAATAAGCATCTACTGCCAGGCGTGGTGGCTCACACCTGTAATCCCAGCACTTTGGGAGGCCAAGGTGGGAGGATCATCTGAGGTCAGGAGTTCGAGATCAGTCTGGCCAACGTGGTGAAACCCCTGTCTCTACTAAAAAAATACAGAAATTAGCCGGGCATGCCAGCTACTCAGAAGGCTGACGCAGCAGAATCACTTGAACCCAGGAGGTGAAGGTTGCAGTGAGCTGAGATTATATCACTGCACTCCAGACTGGGCAATAAGACTGAAACTCTGTCTCAAAAAAAAAAAAAAAGAAAAAAAAAAGCATCTACTACATACGCAGGCCCCAATTACTTACTCTTTACTCTTTTTTTTTTTTTAACATAAAGTTGCAGCTTTAAACATCCATCTGATAACGGGGGGAAACGATAATAGCGGAGAAATAGCATTTGTACTTCAACTTTAAAATGTTAGATATATATGCTGGGCGTGGTGGCTCACACCCTTACACTTTGGGAGGCCAAGGCGAGTGGATCACCTGAGGTCAGGAGTTCGAGACCAGCCTGAACTATGTGGTGAAACCCCATCTCTACTAAAAATACAAAAATTGGCCAGGTGTGGTTGTGTGCTCCTGTAGTCCCAGCTACTCAAGAGGCTGAGATGGGAGAATTACTTGAACCTGGGAGGTGGAGGTTGCAGTGAGCCAAGATCGAACCACTGCACTCCAGCCTGGGCAACGGAGCAAGATTCCATCTCAATAAATAAATAAACAGATAAATAAATAAATAAAATGTTAGATATATACATATTGTTGGCTGTATCTCTATAGTCACTTTGCTTCAAGACACTATGTGTTGTCACGTGCGTGTGTGTGTGTGTTCCTTTCCTTATCCATATGAGTACTTTTCTGGAGTAGGCTCACATTTTTTGTTCCTATTTCCTTCCTCCACTTCTCAATCCACTGCAGCTTGGCTTTTCAGCCCATTAATCCCAGTAAAATTGCTTTTACCAGAATCATTCATGACCTCTTACTTGCATAAGCATTTAAGTCTTATCTCTCTTGGCCTGGTGACCCTGTTTCTCTTTGCATCTCTCTATACCCCTGGTTTCAGTAAAGCACAGTCTCCTAGTTCTCTTCCTATTTCTCAATTCCTTTTAACTCTCTTTCATGGATTTTTTTTTCCTCTTTTACACACTTTAATATTGGTGTTCCCTTGTTTTTATTTATTTATTTATTTATTTATTTATTTATTGATCATTCTTGGGTGTTTCTCACAGAGGGGGATTTGGCAGCGTCATAGGACAATAGTGGAGGGAAGGTCAGCAGATAAACAAGTGAACAAAGGTCTCTGGTTTTCCTAGGCAGAGGGCCCTGCGGCCTTCCGCAGTGTTTGTGTCCCTGGGTACTTGAGATTAGGGAGTGGTGATGACTCTTAACGAGCATGCTGCCTTCAAGCATCTGTTTAACAAAGCACATCTTGCACCGCCCTTAATCCATTCAACCCTGAGTGGATACAGCACATGTTTCAGAGAGCACAGGGTTGGGGGTAAGGTCACAGATCAACAGGATCCCAAGGCAGAAGAATTTTTCTTAGTACAGAACAAAATGAAAAGTCTCCCATGTCTACCTCTTTCTACACAGACACGGCAACCATCCGATTTCTCAATCTTTTCCCCACCTTCCTCCCTTTCTATTCCACAAAACCGCCATTGTCATCATGGCCTGTTCTCAATGAGCTGTTGGGTACACCTCCCAGACGGGGTGGTGGCCGGGCAGAGGGGCTCCCCACCTCCCAGTAGGGGCGGCCGGGCAGAGGCGCCCCTCACCTCCCGGACGGGGCGGCTGGCCGGGCAGGGGGCTGACCCCCCTACCTCCCTTCCGGACGGGGCGGCTGGCCGGGCGGGGGGCTGACCCCCCCACCTCCCTCCCGGACGAGGTGGCTGCCAGGCGGAGACGCTCCTCACTTCCCAGACGGGGTGGCTGCTGGGCGGAGGGGCTCCTCACTTCTCAGACAGGGCGGTTGCCAGGCAGAGGGTCTCCTCACTTCTCAGACGGGGCGGCCAGGCAGAGACGCTCCTCACTTCCAGGATGTGATGGCGGCCAGGAAGAGGCGCTCCTCACTTCCCAGGTGGGATGGCGGCCGGGCAGAGACGCTCCTCACTTTCCAGACTGGGCAGCCAGGCAGAGGGGCTCCTCACATCCCAGACGATGGGCGGCCAGGCAGAGACGCTCCTCACTTCCCAGACGGGGTGGCGGCCGGGCAGAGGCTGCAATCTCGGCACTTTGGGAGGCCAAGGCAGGCGGCTGGGAGGTGGTTGTAGCGAGCCGAGATCACGCCACTGCACTCCAGCCTGGGCGCCATTGAGCACTGAGTTAACGAGACTCTGTCTGCAATCCCGGCACCTCGGGAGGCCGTGGCTGGCAGATCACTCGCGGTTAAGAGCTGGAGACCAGCCCCGCTGACACAGTGAAACCCCGTCTCCACCAAAAAAATACGAAAACCAGTCAGGTGTGGCAGCGCGCGCCTGCAATCGCAGGCACTGCGCAGGCTGAGGCAGGAGAATCAGGCAGGGAGGTTGCAGTGAGCTGAGATGGCAGCAGTACCGTTCAGCTTCGGCTCGGCATCAGAGGGAGACTGTGGAAAGAGAGGGAGAGGGAGACCGTGGGGAGAGGGAGAGGGAGAGGGAGACCGTGGGGAGAGGGAGAGGGAGAGGGAGAGGGAGAGCGTTCCCTTGCTTTTCATTCTCAGCTCATTATACTTTTCATCTTGTATGCTCTTCTTGTGTGGCTTATTTAGGTCTTTCTATGGTCTGAATGTATGTGTTCCCCCGGAATTCATATGTTGGAACTTAGTACCCATTGTGATTGTATTAAGAGGTGGGGCCTTTTGGGAAACGATTAAGGCATGAGTGGGGTTAGTGCCCTTATAAAAGATGTTGAAGGGAACTGCCTTGCCTCTTCTGCCTTGTGAGGACACAGCAACAAGGCAACATCTATGAAGCAGAGAATGCTCCCCAGACACCAAATCTGCTGATTCCCTGATCTTGGACTTGCCAGCCTCCAGAACTGTGAGAAATAAGTTTCTATTGTTTGTAAATGACCCAGTCTAAGGTATTTTGTTATGCAGCCTGAATGGACTAAGACAGGTCTTACAACCTTGGTTAGCTACAATCAATCACTAGCAACTCCTCTCTCTCCAGTGCTGATATTAATTTTATATCCAACTGCATATTGGATATCTCACTATGGAGTACCCAATATATGCAGAAATGAATTCATTCTTTTTTTTTTTTTTTTTTTTGAGACAGAGTTTAGCTCTTGTTACCCAGGCTAGAGTGCAATGGCGCCATCTTGGCTCACCGCAACCTCTGCCTCCAGGGTTCAAGTGATTCTCCTGCCTCAGCATCCCGAGTAGCTGGCATTACAGGCATGCACCACCATGCCCAGCTAATTTTGTTTAGTAGAGATGGGGTTTCTCCATGTTGGTCAGCCTGGTCTCGAACTCCCAACCTCAGGTGATCTGTCTGCCTTGGCCTCCCAAAGTGCTGGGATTACAGGCGTGAGCCACTGCACCCGGCGACTCATCCTTTTTGTCCCATAAAATGGCAAGTCTTCAGTATTCATCATCTCAGTTGTTGACACAATCATCTATCCAGACACCCAAGCCAAAATCCTTGTATCAGATTAAATTCATCCCTTCCTTTTGTCTTTCTATATTCAGTTGGTCCCCAGATTTTGCTAATTTTAGCTGCTAAATATTTCTATCTGTCCCTGCCTCTAGCCTTGCTATCACTGCTGTAATTTAAGCCTCATCATTTCTTGATTACTTCGATAGTGTCCTTTTTTTGAGGGGGGGGTACAAATTCTATTCCATCTAAAATACCAGTTGGACCCAATCTCCTGCTTAGATCTCTCTGATCCTGTTTCATTATCTGTAAATTGCCTGACCCTTTCGAATGCTATAAAAGACTTAATGTGATTCAGAACTTGCCTAACTCTGAGTTCGCTTCATGTTCTAGGAATACAAAACCGTTTTTAGTTCTCTGACATAACATCTTAATTCAATATTCTTTGCCTTTCCCATACTATTTTCTGTATCTGGAATGCTCATATTTTCCTTTATAAATAGTACTTTTTTTTTGAGATGGAGTCTTGCTCTGTCACCCAGGCTGGAGTGCAGTGGCGTGGTCTCAGCTCACTGCAATCTCCACCTCCTGGGTTTAAGTGATTCTCCTGCCTCAGCCTCCTGAGGAGCTGGGACTACAGGTGCATGCCACCATATCCAGCTAATTTTTGTATTTTTAGTAAAGACAGGGTTTCACCATGTTGGCCAGGATGGTCTGAATCTCCTGACCTCGTGATCCTGCCCGCCTTGGCCTCCCAAAGTGCTGGGATTACTGGTGTGAGCAACCACGACCGGCATAAACAGTGCTTTCTCTATCCTGTTTAAGAAATGTTTGACTACCTGAAATTATAAAAGTGTTATTGTTTTACCTTTTACATTGAGGTCCACAACGTATTTTGATTTTTTTTTTCAGTATGAGTAGGCATCAAGGTTACTTTCTTTCCACATGATATGCATTGCCCCAGCATTACTTATTGACATGTCAAGTTTTCTCCACATTACTACAGTGTCACCTTTGCATAAATAAAACGTTCACATAAGCATCTGTTTGGGAACTCTATTCAGATCCATTTTTCTATTTTCTATCCTTACGCCAGTACCACAATAATTTTTATAGATGCTTTAGCAGTAATATCTGGGGGTATAAATCCTCCAACTTTGTTCTTTTTCTAGATTGTCTTGGTTGTTCTTGACCTTCCCAATTTCCATATAAATTTTGGAATCAGCTTGCAATTTAATACACACACACACACACACACTCACACCCTGCTGGTATTCTAGTAGAGATTAGCCTAAATCTACTAAATCAATTTGGGTAGAACAGTATCTTTAGAATATCTAGTCTTCCAGGCCGGGCACCGTGGCTCATGCCTGTAATCCCAGCACTTTGGGAGGCCGAAGCGGGTGGATCATAAGGTCAGGAGTTCGAGACCAGCCTGACCAACATGGTGAAATCCCATCTCTAGGCCGGGTATGACGGCACATGCCTGTAATCCCAGCACTTTGGGAGGCCGAGGCGGGTGGATTACTTGAGGTCAGGAGTTCGACACCAGCCTGGCCAACATGGTGAAACCCTGTCTCTACTAAAAATACAAAAATAAAAAATTAAAAAAAAAATAAAAAAATAAAAATACAAAAATTAGCCGGGCATGATGGCAGGCACCTGTAATCCCAGCTACTTGGGAGGCTGAGGCAGGAGACTCACTTGAACCCAGGAGGCGGAAGTTACAGTGAGCCAAGATTGTGCCACTGCACTCCAGCCTCGGTGACAGAGCAACATTCTGTCCAAAAACAAAACAAAACAAAACAAAACAAAACAAAACCATCTCTACTAAAAGTACAAAAATTAGCCGGGCGTGGTGGTGCATGCCTGTAATCCCAGCTACTCAGGAGGCTGAGGCAGGAGAATTGCTTGAACCCAGGAGGCAGAGGTTGCAGTGAGCTGAGATCATGCCACTGCACTCTAGCCTGGGTGACAGAGCAAGACTCAGTCTCAAAAAAAAGAAAAAAAAAAAAAGAGTATCTAGTCTTCCAATCCATGAGTACAGCCATTCATTTGGGTCTTTAATTTTTCTCAATAATATAATTTTCAGTATAGAGTTCTTACACATCTTTCATAAGATTTATTCCTAAGAGTAGTGGGCTGAATCACATCCCCAAAGACATGAGGTGTTAATCCTTGGAACCTATAAGTGTTACCTTATTTGAAAAAAGGGTCTTTGCAGATGTGATTAGGGTAAGGATCTTGAGACAAGGAGATGATCTTGGATTATCCAGGTGGGCCCTAAATATCATCACATTGTCCTTATATAAGAGAGGTAGAGGCTGGAGTGATGTGGCTTCAAGCCAAGAAATGTCAGCAGACATCAGAAACTGGAAAAAGCAAGGAACAGATTCTTACTCAGAGCCTCTGGAGGGAGCACATCTCTGTTGACACCCTGACTTCAGACTTCTGGTCTCCAGAACTGAAAGAATACGTTGTTTTTTTGTTTTTTTGTTTTTGAGACGGAGTCTCGCTCTGTCACCCAGGCTGGAATGCAGTGGGGCCATCTCAGCTCATTGAAACCTCTGCCTCCCAGGTTCAAAGGATTCTCCTGCCTCAGCCTCCTGAGTAGCTGGGACTAGAGACACATGCCACCACGCCTAGCTAATTTTTGTATTTTCAGTAGAGACAGGGTTTCACCATGTTAGCCAGGATGGTCTCCATCTCCTGACCTGGTGATCCGCCCACCTCAGCCTCCCAAAGTGTGAGCCACCGTGCCTGGCCATAAGTTTGTTTTAAATCACAGAGTTTGTGGTATTTGTTACAATGGCCATAGGAAACTCAAACACTAGATATTTGAAATTGTTGATGCGTTTGTATACCATTTTTTAAAAATTCATTTTCTCTTTTTTTTTTGAGATGGAGTCTTACTCTGTTTCCCAGGCTGGAGTGCAGTGGCGTGATCTCGGCTCACCGTGAACTCCGCCTCCCAGGTTCAAGCGATTCTCCTGCCTCAGCCTCCCAAGTAACTGGGATTATAGGCGTGCACCACCATGCCTGGCTAATTTTATTTATTTATTTAGAGACAGAGTTTCACTCTTGTTGCCCAGGCTGGAATGCAACAGCAGAATCTCAGTTCACTGCAACCTCTGCCTCTCAGGTTCAAGTGATTCTCCTGCCTCAGCCTCCTAAGTAGCTAGGATTACAGGCACCCACCACCACGCCTGGCTAATTTTTGTATTTTTAGTAGAGACAGGGTTTTACCATGTAGGCCAGGCTGGTCTCGAACTTCTGACCTCAGGTGATACGCCTGCCTCAGCCTCCCAAAGTGGTGGGATTACAGGCATGAGCCACCATGCCTGGCCAAAAACTCATTTTCTAATTGTTTAATGCTAGCACATAAAAGTTTAATTGATTTTTATAGCTAACTGTACCCAGCAACTTGCTTAAAATCACTTAATACTAAGTGTGTAGATTATTGTAATTTTATGCATAAAATGATAGACTATCATGCTTTCTCTAGACAACACGTTTATGTATTTCTTTCCAATCCTTATACATCTTTCCTTGCCTTTATGCATTGCTGGAATCTGTAGTACAATACTGAAGTACATCCTATCTTTTGACTTTATAACTATGAGAAAGTATTCTGTTCCAAATTTAAAATATGCACCCAGTAAAACTTTCAAAAATACAGTAAAAACACCAGCCAAAAAAATAAACAACAGCCTTCTAGTTAAATCCAAAGGCCTTTTCTTAAGCCCTTCTCATGATTCTGCATCAGTGGACACTGTTTATTAACCCATTTTTTTTTTTTAGTTTTTTTGAGACAGAGTCTCGCTGTCACCAGGCTGGAGTGCAGTGGCATGATCTTGGCTCACTGCAATCTCCGCCTCCCGGGTTCAAGCGATTCTCCTGCCTAAGCCTTCTGAGTAGCTGGGATTACAGGAGCCTGCCACCACATCCAGCTAATTATTGTATTTTTAGTAGAGACGGGGGTTTCACCATGTCGGCCAGGATGGTCTCGATCTCCTGACCTCATGATCCGCCTACCTCGGCCTCCCAAAGTGCCAGGATTACAGGCGTGAGCCACCGCGCCTGGCCTATCAAGCCATTCTAAAGCATTCGTTCCATGTCCAGCTTCTTCTTTCCTCTTCTAACCCATTACAGTCAGGCATTTCCAAGATTTCGCCTTAGACCTTTTCTCTTTGTATATTAGTCCTTGTTAGCTATTGGGAAACATTTTAAGGTCCATTATTATTCAGAACCAGGCCAGCTTCAGGTGCTTTTCTTCAGGAACAAAACAGAAACCTATTATACTTTCCTGTTTAAAAAATGCTATACTCTCCCCTCGCCCAGGTTCTTTTCCTAACTGTGGAATGCAGTCTTCTCTGCGTCTGCCCTTTTGTGCTGTGCTCGAATGGAATCTTCTCACTTTACAGGTTTTACTAATAAACAGAAGTTACAAAGGTCCCTAAATCTTTCCAACGTTTTGGTTCCTGATCTATATGCAGATTCCCTTCTGCAGGAAACTGCATGGAGTGCCACAACGTTGGGTGTTAGAAAGCTGGCTGGCTCAGAGGCCTCAGAGTGAAGAGCATTTGACAGGGTCTAGCTTTTGTGTTACAGGACCAAAGAAGCTGAATCATGTTCATTAGAAACTGCTGCATAAAGACCAACATACCAGTGTATTAATTTGTAATGAAAAATAACGACTGTCAAGGAAAATGGCTATTCATTTCATTTGGCCAGGGCATTCTCTCCTTGTAGGAAAACTATACGGGAATTATTCAGAACTGCATTTATTGAGAAAAGGAACAGAATAAAAGGTCCAGTTTTATGATTCAAATATTTAATGGAATCACATTAAGCTTTAATAGAGAGATGAGACTATCTGTACTACTAGAACCAGATAGTTTTGTACACACACAGGAGACTTTTCACTTCAGAAATATTTACTTCCCAGGGTTTTCTTGGCTCAATTCCTGAGTTAGATATATTATTTCTCTCAGTAAGGTTTGCTCTGGCCAGAGACGTTCATTTCTGGTTTGATCCACTCTGGATTGACCCATAATAGAATTATTACAAGACAGTATTTTCAAGTGTTTGGAGAGTATCTGCTGAACCCCAATACCGCTCAGCATACATCTGCATACTAGAGGCTCACAGTTAAATCCTCACTTATTTCTACTTATTCGTCAGTGGGGGGGAAGGAATGAGAAAAAGAGGAAAAGAAAATCATAAACAGCCCCCAATGCCAGGCGGCCTGGCACGCAGCAGATGCCCTCAAATCTGGTGAAGGAATAAACGCAGTTTCCTACTCCTTTCGCCGAATGCAATTCAGAAAAGCATTACAGAGCACAACTCCTTCCAGGCTGGAAACGCTGCCAGAAAGCAGCTCTCGCTTCACCTCTGCCGGGGGACTCCGCCCTCTCCCCCAGCGCTCCAAGCGGAGACCGCAGGTCAGCAAGAACTGAAAACGCGTCTACTGGGCCAGGTCTCATGTTTATCTTATTTCCCCCTCACTCCACAGCACTCACTCCCCAGCTATTAAAACAGAGAAGAAAAAAAAGGAAAGAACGATGGTAAGAACAAGACAGTAGGGTTAGGATCGGGGAGAGGGGCTTCAGCAAAAAACAGTTGCATCGCTCAGCCCCGGAAACTCATCCCGTCATCCCCAGACTCTCTCTCGGGAACTGGGCCCCACTTCAGAGATCCAGAAACAAAAATTGTAGCGTCGAGATGGTTAGGGCCGAGTCTACTTCTTTCGCCGGTTGGGCCTCAGAGCCCCAAGGCCGCCCTGCTATACTGCGCGACTGCACCGCGGACCAGAGCGCGCCCCCAGCTCGAGGCTGCCAGCGGACACCAGGAAACTGAGCGGCCTGCGGGTCCATACATCTGAGGAACGCCGCGCTCAGGCCCGTGCCTGCAGCCCGGTCCGCAGAGGGGGGGCCGCTCCCCCCGGTCGCCCAGTCGGGTCGCGCCGGTCCTTTCTCAGGGTGACCGCGTTCCTTCCGCCCAGAGAGGGCAAAGAGTCCCGCTCCCTCGTGTGCACCTCCCGCCCGAGCTCCGGAGCGCCCCCTAGGAAGAAAGCCCGAGCGGCGGCC
Source organism: Gorilla gorilla gorilla (assembly GCF_029281585.2). NCBI lineage: Eukaryota > Metazoa > Chordata > Mammalia > Primates > Hominidae > Gorilla > Gorilla gorilla. Next base: position 45,505,532 of record NC_073224.2, on the reverse strand, counting down.
ACGCCTCGGTGGCGATTTTATTAGCGCTTGGTTGGGGTGGCCCGGCTGCCTGCGAGCGGGGTTTCCCCGCCCCTCCCCCCTTCCCCTCCCCCCAGGCGGCCGGAACCTCCCTGCGGGGCGGAGTGATACCGGCGGCGGCGTAGAGCTCGGCGCGGCCGAGGGGCGCCCGGGACTGCGCGGGGCGGGCGGCGGCGGAGGGAGGAGGGGAGAGAGGCGGGGCCGGGGCGGGTTGTTGTGAGGCGACTGCGCTACTGCCGGAGCGGGGCGGTTATGGCGGCTCCGTATTAACAGCCTCCTCCTCCTCCGCCGCCGCCGCCGTCTCCTCCTCCTCCTCCTTTCCCTCCCGCCCGCGCTCTAAGCCATCTCCGCCTTCACCCTGACGCTTGCCTCTTCCCCTCACCTTTCCCCCTCCCCTGTTCTACCATGCCCGGCATGATGGAGAAAGGGCCCGAGTTACTGGGGAAGAACCGATCGGCCAACGGCAGCGCCAAGAGCCCGGCAGGCGGCGGCGGCAGCGGCGCCTCGTCCACCAACGGCGGGCTGCACTACTCAGAGCCCGAGAGCGGCTGCAGCAGCGACGACGAGCACGGTGGTAGCCTCGAACTCCTCCCCGCCAGCCCGCCTGCCCCCCTCCCTCTTCCCCTCCCCCAGCCCCCTCCCCTCGCCGCTCTCCCGCCCTCCCTCCCCTCAGAGCCTGGGCGCTGCGGTAGCCTCGAACTCCCGGTGCAGTGCAGCAGCACCCCCGCGACCCCCCGTCCTTCCGCCCTCGACCAATCCTCCGCCTTCCCCCCCCCCCGCTCCCCGCCCCCCATCCGCTGCCATCTCCCGGAGTGCCCCGAGTTAATATCTTCCCATCCACCCGCCGCTTCTTTCCTCCATCTAGCGATTTTTATTTTTTATTAAGTGTCTCTTCCTTTTTCTTTCTTTTCTTCTTTTTTATTTTTTATATATATTTTTTGGCATTGCTTTGCAGATGTTGGGATGAGAGTCGGAGCCGAATACCAAGCTCGGATCCCTGAATTTGATCCAGGTAGATATATTTGCTTAAGCAAAATCTCATATCCCCTTTCCTGGGCTTGGTTTGGGGTGGACGGGCTAGGGGTCCGGGCATGGGGCCGGGAGGGGATGCGGGGTTGGGCTGGGCAGGCATCCGTGGCGGGGAGGCTGTCAGGCTTGGCCGGGCTGTGACACTGGGCGTGTGGGCAGATGTGTGCACTGCAAGGTTAACATGGTTCCCTTCGGAGGCCACTTGCCCGCTGGTGGCATCGCCTTCCTAACCTTTGAGCCTGGAGCAGGGTCGGGGTGAGCAGAGGGAGACGGCCCTTGGCGGAGTCCAGGGTCCCAGGCCGCGGGCTGGAGGAGCAGGCGTGCGGACTGTATGGACGAACCGTGCAAATGTCAATTGCCACCTCGCTCGCCCCGGCGCCGAGGGCCGCGCTCTGTCGGGCGGGCGGCAGAGGCCAGGGCGGCTGTCACCGGCCGGGGAAGCCAAGAGCGAGCCCTGCCGACCTGTGCACAGCCGAGATTGTCTCTTTTCTTTCTTTTTGGCTAGGTGGTGTAGCTTTGGTCGCGGCAGCTCTGCGGAGTGCAGGAGCCGCGGAGAAAAAGGGGTGGGGGAAGGGGGTGGGGAGACGCCAGCGGCAGGCACACCTCGCTCGCCAGCCAGCTCTGGGAAGTTAGACCACAGGACAGTGGCTGCAGCTGCCAAGGAGACATTTTCTCCCCGACCAGCCAGGTTCCAGCGTCCTCTGCCAACCCAGCTTGCGGGCTCCCTGTCTACTTTTCTCCAAACAGGCTCCCCGTTGGTCACGAGATTTGAGCCTGTGCAGGGATTGGGCGAGAGTTCCGCATATGGAGGCGCCCTTGCTGGAGCCTCTCGGAGTGGAGCGCGTTTCCTTCTCCCCACCCTGCCCGAGACCTTTCTCAGTTAAGGCTTTGGACAGACTTTGAAAGGGACCCACCTTTTTTTTTCCTCCTTACAGTTTGTCAGTTTTTGCCCAGTGCCCATAATATTGCGTTTGTGTCAGACGTTGGATTTCTATGTTAGATATTAAAGAGCTTACTTGTATTTTCTTGGGGAGAAACAATGTTTAATTATTAGGATACAGAGGCGTGTTTTTTTGTTCCTCCTCTCCCCATTAAGACAATGCAAAATGATATTTACCAACCATTTGGATTTCAGATAGCAGCTCTTCCTCCTGTCCCAAGTGAGGACGATGAAAAGTAATGAGTCGGGACAGTCTCATTTTTTAATAGGTGAAAACAGTGATGCAAGAGTGTTCACTAGATTTGGGTTGCCTTCTAAATGACTGGCTGGGAATACATTTTATTCAAAGACTATCAGTGTGTATACTGATGGGCTTCAAAGAAAATTATTGATGTTGCTAGTAGGTGAATGGCACTTTCACACCACTCTGCTCCCTTTGGGTTTACATGACATTTGGAAAGAGTACATTTTGGCTTTAAGAGACTGAATTCAGGCCAGGCGCGGTGGCTCACGCCTGTAATCCCAGCACTTTGGGAGGCTGAGGCGGGTGGATCACGAGGTCGGGAGATCAAGACCATCCTGGCTAACACGGTGAAACCCCGTCTCTACTAAAAATACAAAAAATTAGCCGATCGTGGTGGCACGCACCTGTAAACCCAGCTACTCGGGAGGCTGAGGCAGGAGAATCATTGCTTGAACCCGGGAGGCGGAGGTTGCAGTGAGCCGAGATCACGCCATTGCACTCCAGCCTGGGCAACAGAGTGAGACTCCATCTCAAAAAAAAAAAAAAAAAAAAAAAGCTGAATTCAATTCCTAACTCCCAACTCTTCTTTTTGTGGTCTGAGCAAGCCACAGGCTTTCCCTGAGCCTCAGTATTCCTAACTATAAAAACTTTTTTTTTTTTTTTTGAGGTGAAGTCTTACTCTGTCGCCCAGGCTGGAGTGCAGTGGCGTAATCTCGGCTCACTGCAACCTCTGCCTCCCGGGTTCAAGCGATTGTCCTGCCTCAGCCTCCTGAGTAGCTGGGACTATAGGCACACGCCACCAAGCCTGGCTAATTTTTGTATTTTTAGTAGAGATGGGGTTTCACTGTGTTGGCCAGGCTGCTCTCGAACTCCTGACCTCGTGATCTGCTGCCTCGACCTCCCAAAGTGCTGGGATTACAGGTATGAGCCACCACGCCCAGCCTATAAAAACTAATGGAATTCTTGCCAGGATTAAATGATGGGCATATGGCAATTATTCTATAAACATTAAAATTTGTAATTATGAAGAATTATTCTGGATATATTCACACCTTTCTGATTTGGAGCTTTCATTGGGAGTCTGTGTTTTTTTTTTGGTAGTGATAGTTATTTCCAAATTATACCTCAGCAGCTACAATTATTTTTTAAGTTAATAAACATACCTATATTTTTGCCCCAGTGGGTAGATTTCTGAGTCAATATTTATTTCATAGACAACTATATACAGTTGGATTAGTGGTCTTGTGTTTAAGAGCCAGACTTAATGCTGGAACAAACTTGTACATGCCATAGCATTACATTGGAAAGCATTGATCTGATCATTGGAAAGCGTCTTTTTTGTTTCAGGATAAACACTGGAACAAATTTCAAAATTTTGAGAATAATCACTTAAACAGAATAATATTAATGTGATTTTACATGGCCACTGGTTTTTTTTTTTTTGAAGAAGCTATTTTTATATTTATTTTTTAAACAACTTTTTTTTTTATTATTATACTTTAAGTTTTAGGGTATATGTGCACAATGTGCAGGTTAGTTACATATGTATACATGTGCCATGCTGGTGTGCTGCACCCATTAACTCGTCATTTAGCATTAGGTATATCTCCTAATGCTATCCCTCCCCCCTCCCCCCACCCCACAACAGTCCCCAGAGTGTGATGTTCCCCTTCCTGTGTCCATGTGTTCTCATTGTTCAATTCCCATCTATGAGTGAGAACATGCGGTGTTTGGTTTTTTGTCCTTGTGATAGTTTACTGAGAATGATGATTTCCAATTTCATCCACATCCCTACAAAGGACATGAACTCATCATTTTTTATGGCTGCATAGTATTCCGTGGTGTATATGTGCCACATTTTCTTAATCCAGTCTATCATTGTTGGACATTTGGGTTGGTTCCAAGTCTTAGCTATTGTTAACCAACTTAATTGACAATAATATTTTGCCTATTTTGAAACCTAAGTAGAATATTTGAGGAGGAAAAAAATCACTGAAATGTTACTATTTTTAAAGTCATTGAAGTCATTTTCAATTTATTTACTCAGACTGTAATTGAATTTTATTATTAGAATAAGGATAAACATCACTTTCTGTAAGTTCACTTAACTCATTTTCTGCTTAATAGTCTTCTACAGAAGCATGCCAAACCTAAGGACACAATTAAAACTAGCTACCATTTAAACTTAGGAGGGCTTTTCTTATCTGGTAAAAGCTAATCTTATCAATCAAATGTAGATTATCAGTTATTGGGCATTTTTTACAGGGAAATACTGGGCCTATGTCATTCAACATTATACTGCTGATCTATTCTTATAAGTGTTGTGCTGTTGTGTGAAGTTTTTCACATCAGTATAATTAGGTGAGAATATAAACACATTACCTTGGGAAAAATAATAGATGAAAAGTTTTTTGTGTTTTTTTTTTGTTTGTTTGTTTGTTTTAGGCAGAGTCTTGCTCTGTCCCCCAGGCTGGAGTGCAGTGGTGCGATCTTGGCTCACTGCAACCTCCACCTCCTGGGTTCAAGCAATTCTGCCTCAGCCTCCCAAGTAGCTGGGACTACAGGCACATGCCACCATGCCCGGCTAATTTTGTTTTTTGTATTTTTGTAGAGAAAAGGTTTCACCATGTTGGCCGGGCTAGTCTTGAACTCCTGGTCTCAGGTCATCCGCGTGCCTTGGCCTCCCAAAGTGTTGGGATTATACGGTTGAGCCACCACACCCTGCCAAAAAGATATTTATTAATTATGGAAATTGAGAAATGGTTAGATCCTCTCTCTTCTCTTTCTCATTATCTTTGTCTCCTAAGCCACTCAATCCATCTTTATGGAGATTGTTGACCCATAGCTCTAGAAGTCATTTGGAAGAAAAATTCTTTGGGTGCTGAGACTGTAAAATCTGCTATGTAGAATGTAGAAAAATTGAGAGGATTTTTTACAGAGACTAATTTTATTGGAAAAGGTTATAGTGATGATGATAAGAGTTAAGCAGGTAAAGAATGAATTGGCCAGGGGCCATAGCTCATGGGTATAATCCCAGCTCTTTGGGAGGCTGAGGTGAGAGGATCTCTTGAGCCCAGGAGTTTGAGACCAGCCTGGGCAACATAGTGGGACCCCGTCTCCACACAAAATTCAAAAATTAGCCAAGTGTTGTGGCATAGCACATCTGTACTTCCAGCTACTTAGAAGACTGAGGTGGGAGATCACTTGAGTCCAGGAAGTTGAGGCTGCAGTAAGCTATGATGGCGCCACTGTACTATACCCTGGGTGACAGAATGAGACTTGGTCTCAAAAAAAGAAAGAATTATTAAAGTGATTATTTTAGGAAATATGAGAAGAATTGAGATTTATATTGGAATTACTGAAGTTAAGAGATTAGGAACAGTTTACCTTAATTATGGAACCATTGATAATAATGTCTTTACTAACTAGATTTCTGATTATTTTCTTTCCGTTCACTAGATCTTCCCAACTTTTATTTCGTGCCTACTAACTGTACTTACATCATGGGGAACAATTTTTGTGTGTAGAGCCTAATTTTTTATCATATGCCTTTAATCTAATATGGCATAATAACCTTGGATGAACTACCTGACTTCTCTAGGCCTTAGTTTTCTCGTTTGTAAAAGGTTGATGATGTTAAGTATATCACAAGATTAAGTGAAAATTAATGTGTGTAAAGTAGTGGTTTTCAAAATATTTTACTTACATATCCATGAAATAATTTTGAAAAAAGATTCACGTATTTTTAGTCGACATCTGTTGTCACTGAGTTTAAATAGTTGAAAAATATAATCTGTAGTGTATTGAAAATATTAAGTTTGATAATAAAATCTTTATCTGTATTTTAAATGTATCCAATTAAATATAAATACTACAGTGATGTGATAGTACTATTTTGTAAAATATGTAGACAAGCTTCTAACATTCTCAAAGTTTACATTGTTCCTTTTTGTCTTTGAAGTCATTTCCATGCATTTTCTCCACAGAATTTTATCGTATATAATTTTTTTTGTGCTTTAAAGTGCTTTATTGGGCCCGGCGCGGTGGCTCACGCCTGTAATCCTGGCACTTTGGGAAGCCAAGGCAGGTGGATCCCTTGAGGTCAGGAGTTCAAGACCAGCCTGGCCAACATGGCAAAACCCCATCTCTACTAAAAATACAAAAAATCAGCTGGGCGTGGTAGTGGGCACCTGTAATCCCAGCTACTTGGGAGGCTGAGGCAGGAGAATTGCTTGAACCTGGGAGGCGGCGGTTGGAGTGAGCCGAGATTGCACCATTGCACTCCAGCCTGGCAACAGAGCGAGACTCTGTCTCAAATAAATAAATAAAATAAAATAAAAGTGCTTTATTGATCACCTGTGAGTAAGGTTCTGAGTGTTAAATCTCTTCTGGCTTGAGTTATTACAATTAGTGCATAATTGATTAAAACTCTAGTAGTTATGGTGCCTTGAGTAAAGGAGGGTTTTCCTGACACCCTGTTTGAAACCCTGGAGGGTTTAAAATTTGGGGCCATGTACTCTTGTAAGATTTGGAATACATGAGAGATGGTGCCCTTTTATTTTTTTTTAAGTGAGAGAAGGGTATTTGTGAAGAGAGATGATGGAAGTAGAATGAATCTAACCTCTTATCATTTGACCACAGGTGAGTTTTCAGGCAGATTGTCTTGGGAAAGAGAAAATAGGGAAGCTAAAGTTGTGAAAATTGATTCTCTTAAAATTTTCTCATGCTCATGTACCCTGGGAAAGTCTTTGTTTACCCAAGTTTGAAGTTAGTACATATTAAGTATATAATTTAGAACCTAGTATATATAAATAGTAAAATGTTAAAATATATTTAGTACAGCTTAATATTCTCAATATTTAAGTTCTTTATATAGTATATTTGTTCCATGATCTTCGTCAAAGTCCTTATTTTTAATGTCTAGATTTTTATTTTTATTGATGTAGAAATCCTAGTTTATCGAATTACATTTTCCTTTCCTAGTTGTTGGTTTTCTCCAGTAGTCTTATAAATGCAAGACTCCAGTTAAAAGATCTAATAATTTCAAAGGGATTAACCTTTAAATGTTTTTATTTAAAACTGAAGACAACTGATTGTTCAACAATTTCATTTTCAGAACTGATAACGCTACTATAGTCTTTTAAAATTATGGTAGCTTGCTATCTAGGTTTTGGTTTTTTAATCTATTCAGAAGATAAGGTACTTCTAAGGCATGGTTGTTTTGTTGGTGAGTCAGGTTTGAGTCTCAGTACTGTTTCTAAATATCAGATAGTTTTGAGGTATAGTCTTAAATATTGTTACTGTTAAAGACAAAATAAACATGGGGTTAATGTCTATTCAATGTTTTAGTTCGTTCTGACTTTTACAATGAAAAAGGTAAAACTTATTGGACACAAAGTGTCCCAAGAGGTAGATAAGTTATTTTTAATAGCACATGTTACTTTCTCCTATTTTATAGGAAAGGAATCACGTCTGAATTGTGAGAAAAACATAATGGGTCATTACAGCTATTCAATTTCATTTTCAAGGGGTTGGTGAGAGAGGACATCAGCCATTTTTGAGATACAGCCCCTTGAGGATTTATTCATTTATTTTGTAGTTGATAAGGTGAGAAGAAGCCTTTTTAGGATAAAGAAGGAAGGAACTTAAGAAAGAACTGTCTTCAATAAGCATATACTAGTAATAATTAAGTGTTAGGTAATGCTTACCATATGCCACGTACTTACATTAATTCATTTAATTTTTGAGCAACTCTGTCAGGTAGGTACTTTCATCATCCATATTTTTAGAGAGAAGGAAAACTGAGGCACAGACAGATTAAATAGATTTATCCAAGGTGACACAGCTACCAAGTAGCAGAGCTGGTATTCAGACTCTGGGAGTTGGGCTCCGTAGTTCATATTCTTAACCATTGCACTGAAATATCCCTTACTTCCTGTATCAGTCATCTCTTGGGCCTAGTTGACACATATATAATTGAAAATAGTAGAGTCCAGTTCAGAGTTAGGGAAGGAAAATTGTGAAATGCTTAATTAGGCATTCTCTGCTATCAGACAGGATTGCTCTATGTATGCTGCTCTTCTGTCTACCTGCTCACCGATATTGGAAGAGCTGTTAGTTCCCACAACCTGGATACCAGTTTCTGTCAGATGGGGCCCTTAATTACAATGCTAATAATTTTTTGGAAACTTATTTATTTATTTATTGAGACAGGGTCTTGCTCTGTTGCCCAGGCTGGAGTGCAGTAATGTGGTCATGGCTCACTGCAGCCTTGAACTCCTGGGCTCAAGCGATCCTCCCACCTCAGCCTCTTGAGTAGTTGGGACTACAGGTGCACACGATCACATCCAGCTAATTTTTTGTGTTTTTAGTGGAGACAAGGTCTTGCTATGTTTCCCAGGCTGGTCTCAAACTCCAGGGCTCAAGCCATCCGCCCTCCTTGGCCTCCCAAAGTGCTGGGATTATAGGTAAGAGCCACTGCACCCAGCCTGTAGCTGTTACTTTTTATGGGGAAAAATTTAAAAAAAGTTTAATATCTCTTTGAGAAGGGACATTTAATGAAGATATTTTAATTCAGACTTTCTGTAAGGCAAGAATGAGATGTAGGGAAATTATGTTTAAATATTTAGCATGATATGCCATTAAGACTTGGGACTTAATGGAAAACTTTCTTTGTTGCATTTCGTGTTCTATTAAGTAGGATTTAAATGATCTTATTGTCATGACCATTGTGCAGAATAATCAGTTCCATGTTAAAGGATTGAAGTTTAGGATATTCACTTTATATAACATTAGATTTTATGAATTAAGTAAAGGCTTCTGACCAACTTAAATAGGATTTTTATTTTATTACCATTGAGTGGGTTGGCTATTTTGTGTTTGTATTTTTATTTTACAGGGTTAAAACTTAAATATGTATCTTAATATTGAAGTTTTAAAAAGATATATCAAAGTTTCTTTCTTTTTTTTTTTTTTTTTTTTTTTTTTTGAGATGGAGTTTCGCTCTTGTTGCCCAGGCTGGAGTGCAATGGTGTGATCTCGGCTCACCGCAACGTCCGCCTCCCGGGTTCAAGTGATTATCCTGCCTCAGCCTCTTGAGTAGCTGGGATTACAGGCATGCACCACCACACCCGGCTAATTGTTGTATTTTTAATAGAGATGAGGTTTCTCCATGTTGGTCAGGCTGGTCTCGAACTCCCGACCTCGGGTGATCCACCCACCTCAGCCTCTCAAAGTGCTTGGATTACAGACTTGAGCCACAGGGCCTGGCCAGTTTATTTTCATTGAATATAAATTTTACATAATGAACCTTAATTTGGCATTTTCCTAAATTCTCAGCTCATGCTTTTGTGTCCTCTTTTATTAAAGATATGACAAAATACAAAAGGCTTTCGAATACTTTGGTAGTGTTTCTTCTTTCAGTTCTCTTTTCTTCTTAATTTTCCTTATAACATACATAGAATTTTAAGATAAATTTATATTTTATAGCAATGTATGATTTTTTAACTAAAATTTGTTGATCAGTAATGATATATGATGCTTCTCTAAAAATAAAAATATTTAGTGATATTATATTATTGCCTGATAGATAACTTCTCTAGCTGGAGATTATAATAGTAGTTCTCTGACCCCTAGAAATGAATGTTCTTCATTCCAAGTATCTTATAACTTTATAAAGGATTACAGTTTAACCTCGGAATTATTTTAATATGTCAGTAATTTTGGAATTCTGGCTATTAATGGTAATTATCAGTACCACATAAAAGTCATTTATGAGCCGGGTGCAGTGGCTAACACCTGTCATCCCAGCACTTTGGGAGGCTGAGGCGGGTGGATCATCTGAGGTTGGGAGTTCGAGACTAGCCTGATCAACATGGAGAAACCTTGTCTCTACTAAAAATACAAAGTTAGCCAAGCATGGTGGCGTGTTCCTGTAATCCCAGCACTTTGGGAGGCTGAGGCAGGCGGATCACGAGGTCAGGAGTTCAAGACCAGCCTGGCCAACATGATGAAACCCTGTCTCTACTAAAAATAACAAAAGTTAGCTGGGTGTGGTTGTGCATGTCTGTAATCCCAGCTACTTCGGAGGCTGAGGCAGGAGAATCGCTTGAACCTGAGAGACAGAGGTTGCATTGAGCTGAGATCACGCCATTGCACTCCAGCCTGGGCAACGAGAGTGAAACTTCATCTCAAAAAAAAAAGTGGCAGCAATGCTTCATTTGTTGGCAGTTTTAATGAATTAAATGCAACTAAGAATTAGGTAGACCAGAAAAATATCACTGAATGATTAAAATAATAGAATCTACAGGCATGTAACTTGGCTCTGGCGTAGCTGTCTCAGGCCTTCATGCTATTGATTCTTAATTTATATGAAGTTTTGATAGGGCTTGATTTTTCTGACTTTCTAGGCTATAAAATATTAGAAATAAATTAGAGGCTAGGTGTGGTGGCATGCAGCTGTGATCCCAACTACTTGGGAGGCTGAGGCAGTAGGATTGCTCAAGGCCAGTAGTTCAAGACCAGCCTAGGCAGCATAGCAAGACTTCACATATTTAAAAAGAAAGAAAGAAATTAGAAAATGTTACTATTATTCCAGGTTAGAAGTAGACTTTCAGATTATATTAAGAAGAAGTTGCGTTAACTTTTTTATCTTGACTTTTTTTTTTTTTTTTTGAGACGGAGCCTGGCTCTGTTACCCAGGCTGGAGTACAGCTGTGTGACCTTGGCTCACTGGCAACCTCCGCCTCCTGGGTTCAAGCAATTCTGCGTCAGCCTCCCGAGTAGCTGGATTACAGGCGCGCGCCACCACACCTGGCTAATTTTTGTATTTTTAGTAGAGACGGGATTTCACTATGTAGGCCAGGCTAGTCTTGAACTCGTGACCTCAGGTGATCCACCTGCCTTAGCCTCCCAAAGTGCTGGGATTACAGGCGTGAGCCACCACACCCAGCCTTTTATCTTTTTATCTTGACTTTTCTTCTAATGTAGATCACAAACTTTTATATAAGATGTAATAAATGAACTTAATTTAAAAGTGAATAGCTGGCAGACCCTTAGCAAGAAATAAAATTAAATAAAAAGCAGACATAAGTGTTTAAAAATTACAGCAATCTTGGTCCATTTAGACATGGGGCAAAAAAAAAAAAAAAGTACCTGAGGCATTCTCTCTCGTTTAAGTCTTGAATTTTTAATGATGATCTCTAAGTAATGTATGGAAGTTTAAATCAGATTTATTACCTTCTGTCAAGTAGAGAGATGTAATTACTGAAGAAAGTCTTTTTTAGTTTAAAAGAGATAAACCGGCATTTGCAAAATTTCCTTAGTTTTTATAAGCAAGATATTTACTATATGTAATGTAAATCTGTTTTCCTATATTTTCTTTACTTGTCCTCCTCTGCAGGTACTGTACTAAAACAGAAATAAAGCTTACTTTTTTTTTTTTTTTTGAGACGGAGTCTCGCTCTTTCACCCAGGCTGGAGTGCAGTGGCGCATCTCAGCTCACTGCAAGCTCCGCCTCCCGGGTTCACGCCATTCTCTTGCCTCAGCCTCCCCGGTAGCTGGGACTACAGGTGCCCGCCACCAGCCTGGCTAATTTTGTTTTTGTATTTTTAGTAGAGACGGGGTTTCACCATGTTAGCCAGGATGGTCTCGATCTCCTGACCTTGTGATCCTCCTGCCTCGGCCTCCCAAAGTACTGGGATTACAGGCATGAGCCACTGTGCCTGGGCAGCTTACTTTGTTTCTACTTATTTTCAGTGTAAATAAAATCCATCATATTCAAAGTAATTATCTTTTTCCCCCAGGTGCTACAAAGTACACAGATAAAGACAATGGAGGGATGCTTGTATGGTCTCCATATCACAGTATCCCAGATGCCAAATGTAAGTTTTCTGAAGTTGAATGTTAATGTCAGCAGGAGTTTATCAGCCAATTCAAAATATGACTTACATTTGTTTTTGGGTCTTATAGATTCTCATAAGAAAACAGTTTTGTCTTTGTTTTATTTTTTATTTTTTAATTTTTTTTTTTTTAATGGAGGTTGTTATATTAGAATGTTTTTCCTTTTGGAAGATAGTGGGTTGATCATTCCAATTTGTGTCAGGCCCATGAAGAATGAAAAAACCTAGGATCTGATGGCATTGCTGCTTAAATCCTCAAGCAGGGGAGGGAGTTACTATGTAGACATCTGCCCAGGCTTTTCCTCAGTATATGGAGCGGTAAAGACATGCCTTCAAACTTCAAAGAGCCCACTATCATTACCATTTTAAAGAGGAAAGGGGAAAGAACTGACTTCAGCAGCCATCAGGTCATCTTTGTGCTCTCCATTTCTGGACGGAGACCTTCTGGATCATTGACCATGCACTTCTTGAATCATGGTGTGGCTTTAGACTTCAATGTGATGTAGCGGACCTGATCCTTTGCGGCACATCAGATATAGGAAACGTGCAGGTAACAACACTAAGATACCCACCCCTCCATTCAGTTATCATTTAGTTTATTAAATAACATCAACAACAACGACACTGAACAGTTAATTCTAGCAGCTGTAAGATAAACTTGTTTTAGAATATTTACTAACATCTTAAAGGTGTCTGATTTATTTAGTCCCATGAAAATTAATGATATCCTATCATGAATAGTAAGTTGAATCATACTTATTGATGCAATAGAGCTAAAAATTGAAAACTGAGTATGTTTCTGCTTACCTGATAAATCTTTCTATTTAAGAGCTATAAAACACCAGCTAAAGGTCTAGCTGGCAATCTAGAAATTGTGTGCCCTTGAAGCATTCCTAACAGAAAACATGAAATTATTCATCTGGCCTGAGACTGTTTAATGAGAACCTGAAAGAGACTATTGGTTTCCCAGGTTCAATCCTCATTACAGACAAAGGTTTTCATTCACAAACTGAGCATCAGGGTATCATTGAATTTTGCTGGCTTAGTTCTGTTTTACACAATGGTTCATTTCTTAGCAAAGTGGAAAACAAAATTCAGCCAGAGTGTCCTGGCAGTGTAGTGTTCATGTGGAATATTTAAATGAAGGTCTAGTGCAATGGTTTTCAACCCTGGGTGTGCATTGGAATCACTTGGGGAATTTTTTTTTTTAAGTACTTATGTCTAGTCTCTTTCTCAGACCAATTAAGTTAGGGGCTTCAAGGGTGGATCCTGGATGTCTCACTTTTTAAAAGCTCCCACACTGATTGTAATGCATAGCCAGGTTTGGAAACCACAGGTCAATTGGTATTGTTCAGCATATATTTAGACCTGTCATGTATTTAAGTGCTTTGGGCTGTAAACAAAATATAATATTTGGGTTTTCTACACAAAAAGCTTACCCTTTGGGGGGAGATTTGATAGCATACATTTAACAATTTTATTCTAATAGCATTATTATAAGAGCGTATTCATATATGAAGACTATACTGACTAATAATCACAGCAAATACTTAAAAAATTCTTAAAATGGACCAGGTGCTGTTCTGGGCATTTTCCATTTATTAACTCATTTAATCATAGGAGGAAGGTACTGTTTTTAACAACTATTTAGAGTGAGGAAACTAAGGTACAGAAAGGTCAAAAGTTACTTGGCCAAAGTCAAAAAAATAGCAATAAGCCGATAATCAAACCCAGGTAGACTAGCTGTTCCAGAATCAGGATTCTTAACCACTGCTTCTCAAAAATATTTCCAAAAAGTTAATTTATATATACATACACATATATAAATTAATTAGAATCAAGGCAGAGTGATTGATTATATGGAGTTCACATAAAACTGAGTTCTGGTGAATGTGTCAGACTTCTCAGCAATGAGGCCTTGAAATAATAGCCAGTTTATCATCATTGAAACTGCTTATCTAAATAATTCTGTTGGCTTAATTACATATGGAAGATAAATGAAAGTGGAATACTCAAACATGCTTTGTGTAACAAGCAGGAAGAGCTGAAGAAAATTTAGAGTACTGAAGCATACATAAATGTGTCATTATTATGTATAGCTGGCAAAACTATAAACTATCCTTTATACATCAATCAAAAATGGAATGGTAAAGGCTTTGGATCAACTGGAAATATGTGAAAGTGTCTTAAACAGCTAAGTCTCCAAATAAAGACTATTAAAAAAGGAATTATCTTAATATTTTATAAAACAATTAGATCTATTGGCTACCCATAGATTGGTCTTTTTCTGCATACAAAAATATAGTAGTGTCATTGAATTTAGTAAGTATAATGTGTAGTCATAGAGATAAGTTATACTAAATAAAATTTTAAACCAGGTGAGCATCTGATCTTGCTATGATAAGTCTCTTTTTGTAACATTTCATGGGAGGTGCCTTTGGCTTTTTTTTTTACCCTGGAATATAAATTGTTTTAATTTGCTATGTTAAGAACAAAAGTAGACCTAGGTAAATGAAGTAAATGAGAATAATTAATTATATAACATTATTTCATTGCAGTGGATGAATACATTGCAATTGCAAAGGAAAAGCATGGCTACAATGTGGAACAGGTATGTAGAGAAACACTTCAGTAATAAGGCTTGTCCCAATATTTACCAAATCTAGATTATCTCATGATAGTTTCTGTCCTAACAACGTGCATAAGCTTGACCAGCTATTTTATAGATACCACAAAAGTCCTAGCAAAGAGTGACCTTTCAATATTAAGGAGTTTGCTTTTATAAACATTATTCATCTCAAGGGCTTAAATGATTTCTTTCAATATATCTATTTCTTATTCTACTTTGAGTTCTGAAAGTTTCTGGAAGCCTTCAGTATTCCTCTGGCAAATGCTTACCAAAATGAAAAGTTAAGGTTTTGGTGTAATTTGGAGTAAGTGTACACAGATAGAACTTTAAAACAAATCTTTTCTTTATAAAAAATTTTAATGATACAGGTAATTCTCTTTTGACTTTTTGTTCTACAGGATCTAAAAGTTAAACTTTACGTTTAAAGGAATATTTAAGACTTTTAAATTTTGAATGAAATCACAAAAGGCTTTTTTTGTTAGGTAACTTTAAAAGGATATATCTATATATAATATATGTCTGTATGTAGAGTTAAGTCTCTTCAAATAAAAATTGTAACAAAATCAAGAAATTATCTCAATATTTTACACTATAATTAGATCTATTGGCTACCCACAGATTGGTCTTTCTCTGCATACAAAATAGAGTAATGTCATTGAATTTAGTAAGTATAACATACATAGTTATGGAGATAAGTTATATTAAATAGACTATAATGTATTTATATGATGTTTATTATGTAATACACTCTATTATATATAATATAATATACTATATATAGAGAGACAAATATATGGTACATTACCCTTAGTAATGAGGGAATGGAGATTACGGAATAATGAAATGAAAGAGATCTTAAATCTCGTTTCAACTAAGTATTATTTCAACCTTTATTAGAATTAATACTAAAATAGGTAGATTTGTTTTAAGATAAGTAAGAAAGGTAAATTATCTGTAACCTGGGTTATCAAGAGCTAACTTTATAGTCCAGTTACATGGTAAAGGAATGTTTTTGTGAAATTGAGATGTTTATTTTATATCTATCTAAAGGTAGTTAACTTTTTTGTGGATTTTGAAGCCTTTGATTGCCTATTTTGTTTTTAAGCCTTGTCTTTCTGTTTAATGTTTGAGAAAGTTAATCCTTTAAAATAGGACTATACCTTAATATGTTTGTTTTCCTGTGTATTTTAAAGGACTGTTATCAGAGTACAGAAATTAACAAACTCACTATTTATAAAGTTCCTATATCTCTTGGAAAATAAAAGTTTGTGCCCTAAATGATGCTTAATACCTTATAATAAAGAGAAAGGCCTACTAAAAATAGAGGGGGAAGTTATGGAATTTTTGGAAATTGTCCATTTCAGTCTTTGTTATGATTTGGTAATCAAGTCATTGAAGTTATTTATATGCCTCCTAATAATTCTATTTATATGTTCTGATAATAAGTAAGTGTGGTTTAAAAAATTGTTAAAGTTGCAGTGGAGGTACTTTTACTTCTTGGACATGGTTAGCCTGTGATACACTTGTAAAAGATTAAAACTTAAATATCTCTCTACTAAACCCCAACTGAGCATTTCTGGCTTTGTGGCATCTGATCATTTCATTCAAGTATGGATTTATTGGAAATTTTCCTTTTAGCAAATTTTTTCCTACATATTGACAAATTTTAAAATGTGGGTTAAACTCTTGGTGTGAACCTACAAATCTGCTTTGTAGTCACTCTCCTCAGCTCACTGTTTTTCCTAGATTCTGCAGCAAATATGGTATGTAAGAACATTCACTGTTCTGAGGCCCTGATTTAAAAGAAATAAATAAATGAGGTCTGCTACCTGGGCGCCCCTGATTTAAAGTCCCAAACTGTGAGTCTATCTTCAGTTGAAGTCATAGGCTTAAGATTTTAATCTAATTTGTGTTTAACTTTCTTAAGTGTGATGGAACATAAGTCCATTAAAACCAAAGGGGAATGATTTCTCTTCAAAGGCACTTGGCATGTTGTTCTGGCATAAACATAACATTGAGAAGTCCCTTGCTGATCTCCCTAATTTCACTCCCTTTCCGGATGAGTGGACAGTGGAAGATAAAGTCCTATTTGAACAAGCGTTTAGTTTTCATGGAAAGAGCTTTCACAGGATTCAGCAAATGGTATGGTAATTTTAATCTTACTGTGGTTCATATGTGAATGATATCTTAAGCTACTATTAAACACTTCCTAATTATTAAATACAAAAACATTCTTCAATTTAATTTTAAAAACTATTTGTAAATAGGTATATTTATATACAATCCTATTTTCTGCAACCACTCTTACATGACAGTTATGTGCTATTGCATTATAGTAAATTAGCTTTTATTTTGACTTAAATAACATGTAATAATATACATGTAATAAGAGTTATTTCGTATGTTTATTGTTCCAGGAAAAAAAATAATTTCAACTTTATTTTTAAATGTTTCACTCTTTGACACGAGGATTTTTTCCAATTTATATATTTTTGGATATGGAAGCCCCTTTTAAAAAATCCCATATTAGGCCGGGCGCGGTGGCTCACGCCTGTAATCCAGCACTTTGGGAGGCCGAGGCGGGCAGATCACGAGGTCAGGAGATCGAGACCATCCTGGCTAACACAGTGAAACCCCGTCTCTACTAAAAATACAAAAAATTAGCCGGGTGTGGTGGCATGCGCCTGTAGCCCCAGCTACTTGGGAGGCTGAGGCAGAAGAATAGCTTGAACCCGGGAGGCAGAGGTTGCAGTGAACCGAGATTGCACCACTGCATTCCAGCCTGGGCAACAGCGTGAGACTCTGTCTCAAAAAAAAAACAAAAAAAACAAAAAAATATATTATTTCAATATTGTCCAGATGGTGCTGCTTTTTTTCTTTCTTTCTTTTTTTTTTAATGGAGAGAAACTGCTCTGTATTTCTAGTTCCTACATTTTTAGTATTGTGTCAAAATAATGTAAATCCGAGAAGTTCCTGCATTAAACGATTTTAACCTGAGTAGATGAAAATTAGATAATATTTGCAAATATATCTAGGTGTCTTCCATAATGGAAGAGAACATTTTTGGTGGGGAAGTTGCATCCTTGTTTGTCACTCTGACAGATCAGTGCATGATCATTAGTCATTTTAATACTCAGAGACTTCATTTGATGGCCAAAGCCTGTTTGCATTATTTACCATTTTAAGACCTGGATTTAAAACAAAGTTATTCAGAAAAATTTGTTAAGAATTGAATAGCTTTTCTTTGAAACATCTTGCTAATTGAAAGAAGCAAGACACAAAAGGTCACATATTGTATGATTCCCTTTATGTAAAATGTCCAGAATAGGCAAATCCATAGAGACAGAAAGTAGATTAGTGGTTGCCAGGGACTGGTGGAGGGGGAGAATAGGGAATGATTGCTAATGGGTACCGGATTTCTTTTTGAGATTATGAAAATGTTCTGGAATTAGATAGAGGTGGTGATTGTACAAGTTAGTGAATTCACCAAAACCACTAATATGTACACTTAAAATAGGGAATTTTATTTTATGTGAATTACATATATTGAATACTAACATGGCTGCACTGGGAACTTCTGGGGACATTCTCACCAAATTAGTTTGTGACCTCTTCCCCTCCTCTCCCAGAACAAATAGGAATATTCATTCAGAAATGTCAGTGAAATTGATATGGGATACTGACTGTAGTAGTACTTTTTAGCTCTATAATTCATAAAGGTACCCATGAAATATTTTTTGATTATGCCTTTACTAAATAGTAAAGAATATCATCAAAATTATTCATTTTGTTTATGAATTAAACTTGCTGATATTAACATGATTTTTTTTAAGCTTCCAGATAAGACAATTGCAAGCCTTGTAAAATATTACTATTCTTGGAAAAAAACTCGCTCTAGGACAAGTTTGATGGATCGCCAGGCTCGTAAACTAGCTAATAGACATAATCAGGGTGACAGGTAGGTTGGTTACCTTCATATAGTTACATTGTTAGGGACACTGCATTGTATTGCTTACATTTCCTAAGGCAGAAAAGTTATCACAACACATTGTAAATATTCCTTATTCTTACATTTATGTTTCTACTCTGACAAGAAGAGCCAAGTGGTTAGAAGTTTTAATATTAAGAGCTCTTTCACCTCTTTTAATTTTAATCACAAATGCTTCCTTTTATTATTGATATATTTAATACACATATTTAGAATATATTAAAGAATATGTTCTATGAAAAAGGTCTTTTTATAATTACCTGAGTAACTGAAACCCTTATTATTGAGGCTAAATCTTTTGATAGTATAAAATCATTTTGTTTCATTTTTGTCTGTTTTTATTCTCCAATGAAATTTAAGTATTATGTCAATTTGTATGTGTTCCCATTTCCCAAATGATATTTCTTTTTAAATCCCTTTCCCACTGGGTCTCTGTTTTTGAGCTAGAAGTGTTTGCTAAAAGAATTCTGTATACCCAATGAGATAAGTGTTTCTGAACACTACAGAAATCTGAATTAAAAGCTCATCTTCCCAAGTACAACTCTTATTCTGTTAAATAATATTTAGTAAAATTATTTAGATATATATATTACAGTTTGATAAGAGCACTAGAATACAATAAAAAGAAGGGAATTGGTTGGGCACAGTGGCTCACGCCTGTAATCCCAGCACTTTGGGAGGCTGAGGCGGGCAGATCACTTGAAGTCAGGTTTAAGACCAGCCTGGCCAACATGGTGAAACCCCGTCTCTACTAAAAATATAAAAATTAGCCAGGCGTGGTGCTGGGCGCCTGTAATCCCAGCTACTTGGGAGACTGAGGTGAGAGAATCGCTTGAACCCAGGAGGCAGAGGTTGCAGTGAGCCAAGATCATGCCATTGCACTCCAGCCTGGGCAATAAGAGTGAAACGCTGTCTAAAAAAAAAAAGCAGGGGGAATTAAGTGTACTAATTTTTGTTTCTTCTCAGTGATGATGATGTAGAAGAAACACATCCAATGGATGGGAATGATAGTGATTATGATCCCAAAAAAGAAGCCAAAAAAGAGGTAATGATGATCAGTAGAAGTACTTGTGATTGTTCTACAAATCTGCTGAGAAATAATGAACAGTACTTCATATTAAGAAAAACTTTTTAATGTAATGTTTTATGAGATAGTAAATTTCAGTGTTAATTAGCAATACAGTCACATCTAGAACCCCAGTTAACCAAGTTATTGAAAGTTGAAAATACCATTGAAACTGGAAAAAGATCTGAGTTTGTTTAAACTTAGCATTTACTAGTTATGTGACCTCATTCAATTTAGTCACTCTCATTCTTCTGAAGAAACCCAATGCCATGGGCCATTCATCACCTTAAGCTCTTTCATCAATGTTATTTAAAAAATTCTCTTCTACTGTAATTTTGTGTTTTACTGATTTTCTTTCTACTGCTAAATATTCTCA
This sequence comes from Gorilla gorilla gorilla, assembly GCF_029281585.2. NCBI lineage: Eukaryota > Metazoa > Chordata > Mammalia > Primates > Hominidae > Gorilla > Gorilla gorilla. The sequence continues at coordinate 45,485,342 of NC_073224.2, read as the reverse complement.
AATTCCTTAATTCCTTCATTTTCTCCCCCAAGTCTGCCTTACCTTTGTTTCCCAGAGCCGTGGTCCCAATGATCAACTATTCGAATCTCCTTCTTTCCCATTTCCCCATTCCTTTAACTCCCCACTTCCCTTATCCTTCTGCTATACCATCCCTAACCCTGTAAACTCATGGTGCTGGATTCGTTGCTATTCACGGTCTAAGAGATGCAGCAGGAGAAAATGATACAATTATGTAAATTGTTGCTACTATGAAAAACAGTTTCCAGTCTCACTGTAGTCCTTAAGTGCCTCAGTTTTTAATCTCTAAGTTCCAGGTTTTTTTCTTAGTAAAATGAAAATAATAGGATTGTTTTGAGAATCAAAGAGGTAATATGTGTAAAAGCACTTTTTATAGTACCCAGGACATAGAAATCTTGGATACAAGTTGCTGTTGTTTTATCTGGGCAGCTGTTTTGAACATTCTTCCCTTCCTACACATTGCCTAATACCCCTCCACCCCTAAAAACACTTGGCAGAAAACTTCATCCATGTCACAGAGAAAATGTCAGACAGAAGCTCCCTTAAATTCCAGCCCTTCCTCTAACCTCTGTGCTACCATACTGGCCTTTCCACTGTGGTATATTAGTACTTAGAACATATTACAGTTACTGTATTTTGCCCACTAAGCTGCTAACTCTTTGAAGTCAGGGACTGAGTTATTCATTTGTATCCCCTAACACTTTGCACAGTACCTGGTATATGGCAAATATTCAATAAATGTTGATTCAATAAATCGTTGTTGAATGAACAGTCTTGGGCCTTAATATCCGTCTCTCACAGTAAGAAGGATCTTTTTTCTTTTCCTATACAATTTCACTGCTTATGTGATCCTATCCATCCCTTCCTTATCTACTCTGAGACTTTCTCCACCAGTTATCCTTTGTCTTTCGCATATTTTCAACCTTTCAGTGCAGCCAAAAAGTATGTTCAAGTCTTCCATTTAAAAGCGTTTCTCTGGCCGGGTGCAGTGGCTCACGCCTGTAATCCTGGCACTTCGGGAGGCCGAGGCAGGCAGATCACCTGAGGTCAGGAGTTCAAGACCAGCCTGACCAACATGGAGAAACCCCGTCTCTACTAAAAATACAAAATTAGCCGGGGCGTGGTGGCACATGCCTGTAATCCCAGCTACTCGGGAGGTCGAGGCAGGAGAATTGCTTGAACCCAGGAGGCGGAGGTTGCAGTGAGCTGAGATTGCGACATTGCACTCCAGCCTGGGTAACAAGAGCGAAACTCCATCTCAAAAAAAAAAAAAAAAAAAGCATATGTCTTAACCACTCTAGAAAACAAATCATCCTTCTTAGCACTACGTCACTTTTGAGTTTGCTTTAGTCAGGCAGCTTCTGTCCCACCACTTCACTGAAACTGCTGACAGGTTACCAGTAATTTCCTAAATGCCACATCCAGTGATCAGTTGTATTCTGCTTGTGCTTTCTGTATCAAATTACTGACCGCTCCCTTCCTGAAAAGCTGTCTTTGACTTTCGTAATGCCGTTCTGATTCCCATCTACCTTTTTAACCATTGTGTCTCAATTTTAGTGGCATCTTTTTCTTACTCTATTCCTTTTATCATTATTCTTTTTTATTCTGTCTCTCAAAAAACTGTGAGATTTGATCTCTCTGTTCTTCTCTGTGTGATTGCCTTCTTCTTAGGTTCTCGTCTCCTCTGAATTATCCTAACAGTTTTCTCTCCGATTATCTCCGTGCCTCCCTTTCCAGATTCTCCACACCACCCTTTCCAGTCCATTGACTGCCCTGTTGCCAAAGCAATCCTTTGTAAAGTTGCTGATTCACTGCTTGCAATCCTTACATGGTGTCGTCTGTAGGATAAAACACAAACTCTCCAGTTAGGCATTCCTTACCCTTCCCCATTTATTTCAGATTACTAACAGTGTTTTAGATATGTCTTTTAGTTCCCTGGCTTTTGTCCTGTGATTATGTTGGTCCCTTTTTTTCTGGAATTCCTTTCTTCCCAAATCTGCCTAGGAAATTTCCTCACAACTCTACAAGATGTAGCTTCTCTATGAAATCTTGTGCCTTATCTTGAATTGACAACCTCCTTATTTCTCCTTAAATCTGTTGCAGTACTAATTCTACTGAGTGGTACTTGTTTACTCATAGTTTCCCCTCCCTGCCTTCCTGTCCCTGCGTGGTGAGCTCTTTAAGAGCAAGAATATATTTTAACTATTTTCCACTCCCAGGGACTGATGCATAGTAAGCATTTAGTAAAATTTTAATGAATGAGAATACATGCTATATGCTCTTAATTGTGATATAAACCTGAAAACTTAAGAATTTGCTACCTAGAAAATATATGTATGTATATATGTATGTGTATATGTGTATGTATATATATGGAATATATAGTTTTGCCCAACTATGCAAGATGATGCATACTCATTTGGTCTTTTGTTTGCTTATGATCTCATCTTACCAGAAAATAATATGAGGGGAGTATAAGTTAAAAAGTTTTAAGAGGATACTGCAGAGGTGTGGTCCAAGACTAGCACTATGTGTCAGCAGCTTCATTCATTTCTCTGCTCATTCCAAACAATAAGGATACCAGGCAGGGAAAGAAACTACATTATTGCTTTTAATATAGATCTTTGTAGCTGCTTCTGCATGTTGTTAACATATTACATAGAAAGTTTTAATTTTAACTTTTAAAAGTTGTGAACTATTTAAAGAAAAATAATAGATACCAGTGTATCTACCACTGAGCCGAAGAAATAGAAGTCCTGTTTGTGTTTCCTCAAGTGGATATTCTTGTTTTTTTTTTTTTTTTTTGAGAGGGAGTCTCACTCTGTCCCCCAGGCTGGAGTGCAGTGGTGCGATCTCAGCTCACTGCAACCTCCACCTGGGCTCAAGCAATTCTCCTGCCTCAGCCTCCCGAGTAGCTGGGACTACAGGCATGCGTCACCATGCCTGGCTAATTTTTGTATTTTTAGTAGAAATGGGGTTTCGCCATGTTGGCTAGGCTGGTCTAGAACTCCTGACCTCAGGTGATCCGCCTGCCTCAGCTTCCCAGAGTGCTGGGATTACAGGCGTGAGCCACCGTGCCCGGCCTCAATTGCATAGTCTCACCTTCTCTCTAGAGGGAACCACTATAATGAAATTTCTAAATTATTCACTTCATTCTTTATAGTTTTATCACGTCTATATAATCACATATGATGATATGATTATCATTTAGTTTCATTTATTTCATACTTTACTTAATTGGAATCATATTGTATGTATTCTTCAGTACTTGCCTTTTGTTATTATTTTTGCGATTTATTTTTATTGCTATATTATAGTGTTCCATTGTATACATATACTGCAACTTATTCACTCTCCAATTAATAAACTTAATTTCCAGCTTTTTATTACGGACACTGCTGATATGAACATGTTCTGGATACACATGTCTGAGAGTTCCTTTGGTACAATAGTTCTCAGCTAGGTTTAGCACTGACCCCATAGGGGACATTTAGAAATTGTGGAGGTGTTTTCATTGTTAACGGTGATTGTGGGGCATTTTAGTTGTCGAGTGGGCAGGAGAAAGGGGTGACAACCATACTGAAGTGCAAAGCACAGATTGTTTCACCAAAATGCCAACAGTGATTTACTGAGTAACAGGGTCCCAGGATTCTTTGGAATGGAATCACTCTATTTTAGGGAATAGCCGCATTAAACTTTCCTAGGTAATGGCATAATTGTTTTCTATAGCTGATATACCTCCACTAGGCTGTGAGAATACCCATTGTCTACTTCCTTGCCAATGCTTGATCAGACTTTTAAAATGTTCCAAATCTGGCAATATGAGAAGGCATTTCATTGTGTCCTCAGTTTCATTCATCAGGTAACTATTGAGGCTGAATGTTTTTCTATCTGTTTATTAGCTGTTGTTATATGTTTCGTTCGTGGAGGTTTTTGTTTTGTTTTTTTAGAGACAGAATCTTGCTTATTGCCCAAGCTAGTGTGCAGTTGTGTGATCATAGCCACTGCAGCCTCAAACTTCTGGGCTCAAATGATCCGCCTGCTTCATCCTCCCAAGTAGCTGGGATTGCAGACGTGAGCCAGCATGCCTGGCTTGTATTTTTTTTTTTTTTCACCCATTTTTCCACTGCGTATTTGTCTTTTTCTTAAAGACTGAATGTAAAAAGTTTTTTCTTATTGAATTCTTTGTATATTCTGGATACGAGTCCTTTGGTTAACAGCAAATATCTTTTACCAGTTTGTGGTTTGTCTTTTTACTCTCTACAGGGAAGTAAACAGCTATTTCATCAAAAGCACATAAATTTTAAATTTATTATTTATTTTATTTTATTTATCTATTTATTTATTTTTTTGAGATGGAGTCTCGCTCTGTCGCCCAGGCTGGAGTGCAGTGGCGCGATCTCGGCTCGCTGCAAGCCCTACCTGCCGTGTTCACGCCATTCTCCTACCTCAGCCTCCTGAGTAACTGGGACTACAAGCGCCTGCCACCACGCCTGGCTAATTGTTTGTTTGTTTGTTTGTTTGTTTGTTTTTTGTATTTTTAGTAGAGACGGTGTTTCACTGTGTTAGCCAGGATGGTCTCGATCTCCTGACCTTGTGATGCATCCGCCTCAGCCTCCCAGAGTGCTGGGATTACAGGCATGAGCCACCGTGCCCGGCCAATTTTAAATTTAAATTCCAGTATTCTTTTACATTTTCTTTTGAAAATTTTAAACTTTTTCTCTTTTTACATTGAAGTCCTTGCTGTAGCAGTAAATAAGTTCATGTTGTGAGGTAGAGATCCTTTATTTATTTATTTATTTATTTATTTAACAGTTGGGGGTCTTGTTTTGTCACCCAGGCTGGTGTGCCAGTGACACAATCATAGCTCACTGCTGGCACAAATTCCTGGGCTCAAGCCATCCTCTTGCCTCCTAAGTAGCTGGGACTACAGGCATGCACCACCACACCCAGCTAATTTTTTAAAAAACTTTTTGTAGAGATGGGGTCTTGTTACATTGTCCAGACTGGTCTTGAGCTTCTGGGCTCAAGTGATCCTCCCACCTTGGCCTCCCAAAGTGCTGGGATAACAGGTGTGAGCCCTACCATGCCTGGCTATTTATTTTTTAATACGGAATTGAATATCTTTTTCAACTGGTCTGCAATACCAGCTTTATTGTATATGAGGCTTACGCATATGCCTGGCTCTATTCTGCTTCTGTTGTCAGTTAAATATTCCTTGCTAATCCCACATTTTTTCAATTACTTATAATAAGCCTCATAAGTCTTGATAGTTGCTAGGGTAAGTTCTGCTATTTGGTGGTTCTTCTTAAGGAGTGTGTACCTTGGTTATTCTTGGACCTTTGCTCTTCATAACTTATTTGTATTACTTTTGATTTCGTATATAGTGATTTATATTACCTGAAAATAATAGCTATTTTGTTTCTTTTTAGTCCTTGTATCTTATTTCTTCTCTTGCTGAACTGGTTAGTATCACCAATATAATTTGAATAGAAGATATGATAGGGAACATTTTTCTGATCGTAAAGAGAATCGTTTTTGTTTCAACATCAAGTAGGTTGTTATTAAAGGTTTTTGACTCATTCACATTGCTGGTAGTTGATGCTAGCTGTAGGTTGGAGCAATTCCATTTGGCCTCTCCAATTTGGTGGTCTCTGAGTAATCTAACTTCTTGCCATAATGGCTGGTTTCCTCCAAAGTAATCAATCCCGGAAGCACTAAGTGGAAACTACTCAGCTGTTTCTGGCCTAGCCTTGAAAGTTACTCAGAGTCACTTCTCTTGCATTCAGTGGTTATAAGTGAGTTACTAAAGTTGGTTCAGAATCAAGGGGAAGGAATATAGACCCCTGCTTCCCCATGGCAGGAATGTTGAGGAATTTGTTGACATGTTTTAAACCTCCAAGCCCAGAGTATGGAATTTTCATAAATGTTTTCCCATGTGTGCTTAGGGATATTATCTTGGTAACAAGGTTTTATATATGTCCATTAATTTAGGTTTGTCAGTTCTGTAGTTGAAATCCATATTCTTACTGCTTGCCTACTTGATAGCTTGGTTTTTGTTGTCTGCTTATGTGATCAATTATTCTGATCACTCAATTACTGAGAAGTAGTTTTTTATATGTTGAAGTTAGTGTTATTAGGTGCATACAAATTGTTTTATCTTGCTGCTGAATTGAGCCTTTTATCAATATGTAGGGTCTCTCTTATTGGCTTCTGCCTTGAAGAGTATTTTATCTGTTATGTTGATAGCGCCACCATTTTTCTTCTGTTAAGTATTTGCCTGGCTTATCTTTATCATTTTACTTTCAACATTTCTGTGTCCTCACATGTTAAGTATGTGTCTTATAAGGAGCATATAGCTGGGCGTATGTATTAATATTTTATCTGAAGAGTTAAGCCCATTTATATTGATCACGTTTAGCTGATGTATTTTTGTTCTTTCTTATTTTTACCTTCTATTCAACTTGCTTTTCCTAGTCTTCTTTCCCTTCATTCGTGTCCTATTTTTGGGGATTAAGAATCCATCTCTTACTCTGTTTTCTTTCCCTCTGTGTTTGTTTGGGATGTTTCTATATTTCTTTTTTTTTTTTTTTTTTTGAGACAGTCTTGCTTTGTCACCCAGGCTGGAGTGCAGTGGCGTGATCTCGGCTCACTGCAACCTCTGCTTCCCGGGTTCAAGTGATTCTCCTGCCTCAGCCTCCTGAGTAGCTGGGACTACAGGCGCATGCCACCATGCTCAGCTTATTTTTCGTATTTTTAATAGAGATGGGGTTTCACCGGGTTAGCCAGTATGGTCTCGATCTCCTGACCTCGTGATCCGCCCCCCTCGGCCTCCCAAAATGCTGGGATTTACAGGCATGAGCCACTGTGCCCAGCTGGGATGTTTCTATATTTCTATTCTTATTGTATACTCTGAAAATTTTATCCTGCATATTTAACTTAAAATCTAATATTGATGTCTTTATTGACTTTCTGATTAATAGAAGGCCCTTAGAATGCTTTGACTGCATCCACTACCATCCTGATTTATATACTAGTTTTGTGCACAGTTTGTTACATCTTGGTTTTTTAAATCTCACAAATCAAACATATAGTCCGTTTTGTTTAGATTTACCCACATTTTTAACTTCTATTTTGCCCACCCTTCTTTGCTGAATCTAAGGGCTTTCTTTGAAAATAATTTCCTTTTTCCTGCAATATATCCTTTAGAAGCTCATTTAGTGAAGACCTGTTGGTCATAAACAGATTTTTTGAGACCTGGGTTTAAAGTGCATTGTTCTAGAGAGGATTTGCATTTGCTTCTGTTATTTGTCTCTAGGCACTACCAATCTAAGACACTTTTAACTAAAATCTTGATTTGGGGTTTTTCAGGCAAACAGATCATATAAATTTAGGCCCTAAACCTGCCTGAATGGAGGACTGTGGTTGGGGCACTCTTGGGAGACTTTTTTTTGGTTTCTTTCCACCCAGCCAAGAGTGAGATGGACATGGCTCCCATTAATCACCCCCTCCCTCTGCAGAGCAGGGGTGTTTTTTTCCTACTTCACAAAGTGATGGAGTTCCCCTTTTAGCATTTTGGCTTGTCTCCTGTGCCCTGCACCTGTTGTCCATTGAAGCCAGGCTTTAGGCAAATGACAACTACTGCGTACTTGATTCTCCCTCTGGATTCTTGCTTTCTCATCATTTCTGGCCTTGGAAGAATTTCCTCACTTCCCTGCCAGCTCAGAAGTGAATGTTAAAAGACTTTAAAAAATGTTTGATCAGCAATTTTAGTAGTGCCCTACTGGGAGGAGTTTCTCTGAACATCAGATCCGCCATGTGTTGCTTGGAGTTAGCTTCGAGCAATTAAGTGGATTATGCTTCATAATAAATTTTTAGTGGGTGCAGTGGCTCACACTTGTAATCCCAGCACTTTAGGTAGCCGAGGCAGGTGGATCACCTGACGTCAGGAGTTGAAGACCAGCCTGCCTATAATGGTGAAACCCCATCTCTACTAAAAATACAAAAATTAGCTGGGCATGGTGGCAGGTGCCTGTAATCCCAGCTACTCCAGAGGCTGAGGCAGGAGAATTGCTTGAGCCCAGGTGGAGATTACAGTGAGCCGAGATCCTGCCACTGCACTCCAGCCTGGGGGACCAAAAAAAAAAAATTTTTTTTGTTAACGAATTTTACTAAGAGTTCCTTTTCTAAGAAATTGGAGTATTAGGCTGGGCGTGTTGGCTCATGCCTCTAATCCTAGCACTTTGAGAGCCCAAGGTAGGCAGATCACTTGAGTCTAGGAGTTTGAGACCAGCCTGGGCAACATGGTGAGACTCCCGTCTCTACAAAAAAAGAAAAATTAGCCAGGCATAATGGCACACAACTGTAGTCCTGGCTACTCAGGAGGCTGAGGTGGGAGGATCATTTGAGCCCAGGAGGTCAAAAGACTACAGTAAGCAGTGCCCATGCCACTGCACTTAGCCTGGGTGACAGAGTGAGACCCTGTCTCAAAAAAAAAAAAAAAAATTGGATTATTAAATATATTCATTTAAATAATCTTCAACCTAAAAGATATAGTTTCTAGATTATTCTTTCAGAATAACGTGTTTTTATATCATACTTTAAGAACAACTTATAATGAAATAATGCTTAAAACTTCACAGTCATCATTGTTATACTTTTAACTCTTCCGAGACATAAATTTACTTTTATCATAGATATATTATTTTTTATTTTATTTATTATATTTTTTATTATATTTATTTTATTACATTTTATTTATAAAATAAATTTATAAATATTTTATAAATAAATTTATTTATAAATAAATAAATTTTATTATAAATTTATAAATTATAAATTTATAAATATTTTATTTATATTTTATTATATTTTATTTATTATATTTATTATTTATTTATTTTATTTAATCATAGATTTGGAAGTTAGAAATATTTTCAGGGTTAAGATAATTGTGTCCCTTTTAACCTTTAGAGGCGTAGTTTTCTTTCAGCAACTGTAAAGTAAAAATGAAATGTTATCTCTCTTTAACCAGCTGTCTAATCTGCTATTGTCATAATTTCTAAATTGCCCCCTTTTTTCTTTCTAATTTTTATTTTTAGAGGAACTTTGCATTTAATAAGGTGGCTTTTCGCCCCCTTTATTGCTGAGGGAAAATATATCACATCTTGAAGTACATAGGAAAGTTTAGAGTCTTAACTTATTTTTTCACTTATTCCTAGTCCTCTGGGCCTAAAAATCAAACATTTGATTGAGTGGATTAAGCAAGGATATATTATGTTGTATGCTTTTCCTCCCAGTTGGTGAGTGCTATGTGTGTGTGTGTATGGACTTGTACGTAATATATAATTGGTTAGAAGTGCTTTTTTATGTGTACTTATTGCAGCAGATACTTCTAATATTAATAGACTGTTTTCACTTTATACATTTGTGAAAACCAAGTGACCTGTTATTCTGCTTTTATTCTCTTAGGGTAATACTGAACAACCTGTCCAAACTAGCAAGATTGGACTTGGAAGAAGAGAGTATCAGAGTTTACAACATCGCCATCATTCTCAGCGTTCTAAGTGCCGTCCACCTAAGGGCATGTATTTAACCCAGGAAGATGTGGTAGCAGTTTCCTGTAGTCCCAATGCAGCCAACACCATCCTGAGGCAACTGGACATGGAGTTGATCTCTCTAAAACGTCAGGTATTTTATAAAAATAATATTTTTAATGATTCTGTGCATTTTGGCTATCCGCTTTTACCTTTTACCTAGGTTGAGCTCAGTTGTTTGCAGATTTTTCTCAGCCATCCACTTATGCAGGTTTCATTTTTTAAAGTTTATCTTAAGTCCAACTTAGAAGATACCTCTGCCTGTTCTAGATTTGAATCCCAGCATTGCTGCCTGTTAGCTCTGTGGTCTTGGGCAAATTAACCTCTGTAAGCTTCAATGTTCTATCTATAAAATCGGGGATAATAATCATTCTTCTCTTGCAGGTTATTGGGAATTATTTGCAGTGATACATGTAGATTGCTTAGTAGTGCTTGGCACACTTGGAGTGCTCAGTGAGTGATGGTTGTTGTCTTCATCATCATCATCATCATTATCAGTAGTAGTACTAGTAGTATTGTAAGGGCAGCATCATCATAATCAGATAGTAGTTAAAAATCAGCATCTAGAGTCAGTGAACCTGTTAAGTTCTAACCCTGGCTATACCATCTTCCTGTGTAACCTTAGAGGAGCTCTTTAACTTCTTTCAGCCTCAGTTTTCTCATCTGGAAATGTGGATAATAGTATAGTGGTTGAGAGGAATTAAACAAGATAATATATGGTAAGTGCTTAAAACAGTGGCTGGCACATATTAAGTACTCAGTTATTCGTTGCTATTAGATCTCTGGCCTTTCTTAGTTGTCTTTTCCTATTTTTTGTTTGTTTTGTTATTTTTTTCTTATCCCTTAAATCTAGATATTCTTCTAAATCTGTACTTTCTTGGTCTATATCAACCAACCCTATATTCTATGCCAGTGACTTCTGAATCTTATTTCTCAAGCTGTGGCTTTTCTCAAGCTCCTTAGCTATAGTTCCAGCTGCCTGCTAGGTCTTCCCCAAAAGATTTTTTTCTCTGTTTCCTGTCTGTTGAAACATCCTTTATTCATCCCCTGCTGTTATCCCTTTCCCAACACATGTAAACCAAAGTGGTAACCAAGTTATGTGAGTTTTGTCTCTGAAATTTCCTTTAAATCAATTCCCTCTTTTTTATTTCATCACTACTGCCCATTTAGGCTCTTGCTATCGCTTGCCTGACAATAACTATCTTGTGGATTCTTTTTTTCTCCTTATATTTTTTATTTTAATTTTTTGTAGAGAAACGTTCTTGCTATGTTACCCAGGCTTGTCTCGAACTCCTGGGCTCAAGCGATCTTCCTGCCTGCCCCTCAAAGTGCTGGGATTATAGGCATGAGCCACCACACTCGGCCTCTTGTTGATTCTTTCTATTACTCTCTTTAGCTGGAGGTTACACATTGTTGCCAGTGTTATCTTTTTAAAGCACTGGTCTGATCACTGTCACTCATCTTAAAGCTCTTTGTTAGTTTCTACTTGCCTTTAGCAGGTTACAGTAGAGGTAGACAGGGATTTATAAGAAAATCATGTTAAGAAATTTGAAATTCATCCTGAGTTAGGAAACTGCTGAAGGACTTTAAGGAAAGGTGGACCATGGTCATATTTACATTTTCCAGCTATATCTTTTGCATTTTCTTGTTTGTTTGTTTTTTGCTTTTATAGTTGCTTTAGTGATTATAATATTCATCCTTAGCTTATCACTGCATATTTAGTTAATATTACAGTAGTCCTCCCTTAATCCGTAGTTTCACTTTCCATGGTTTCAGTTACTTGCAGTACAGTACAATAAGATATTTTGAGAAACAGACTATATTCACATAGCTTTTATTACAGTATATTGTTATAATTTTTCTATTTTTAATTAGCTATTGTTATTCTCTATTGTTCCTAATTTATAAATTAAACTTTATCATAGGTATGTATATATAGGGAAAAACAGTACAGGTTGAGCATCCCTAATCTGAAAATCTGAAATGCTCCAAAATTTGAAACTTTTTGAGCACTGACATAATGCTCAAAGGAAATGGTCATTGGAGCATTTTGGATTTTGGGTTTTCGGATTAGGGATGTACAACTGGTATATATTATGCAAATATCCCAAAATCCCCTGAAATTTGAAACACTTCTGGTTCCAAGCATTTTGGATAAGGGAATACTCAACCTGTATATGTTTTGATTTGGTACTATCCACAGTTTCAGGCATCCACTGGGAGTTTTGGACTGTATCCCCTGCGGATATGGGAGGACTACTATATTCTGCTTACAAAATGTAAGAACCTTGCAACAGTATAGTGTGGGATCAAGATTCTCTATCTTAAACATGTTCAGATTTTTCTATTTCTTGGTCCTGGTTATTCACTCAAACTGCTTTTCCGATTCTCTAACATAGGCCACATTTGCTTCCTCTGCTTTTTTACCAAAACTTATTCTCCAACCCTTTCTAATCTAGTTTCTGCCCCGTATGGTATTCCAGTTCTACTGAAACACCTCTCCGAAGATCATTTATGGGCTGACATGGTGGCTCATGCCTGTAATCCCAACACTTTGGGAGGCCAAGACAGGAACATCACTTGAGGCCAGGAGTTTGACACCAGCCTGAGCAACATAGTGAGACTTCATCTCTATAAAAAAAATTTTAAAAATAGCCAAATGTGGTTGTGTGTATCTGTAGTGTAGTCCTAGCAACACGAGAGAGTCTGAGGAGAGAGGCTCGCCTGAGCCTAGGAGTTCAACGTTTACAGTGGAAAAAAAAAATCACTTATGAACAAGTGGCCAACATCTAATGCTGCCTTCCTGGTTTTTAGCTCCTTTGACTACTCAGTAATGTTTGACACTGTCAGTCATGTCTTTCTTTTTGGAATTTCTTTCACTTGACTTTGTGACTCTCTGGAGTATGTGTGTGTATAGTACATATTTAGAAGGCAGCTATCCTCACCACTATACCACCAACGCATCTCATATTTGGTTAAATGCTTAGCCTTTAGTCAAACTATGAATGCAAGATGCCTATCTTCCAAACCACAGCAATCCTCTTTAGAAAACTTCTAAATCATTTGCTGTAATACTTTAAATGCACTAAAAACATAAAGGAATAAAGTGTACTCAGTCACCTGTATTCATACTTCATTCTCAGTACTACTACTCCTACACTTAGGGACTATTTTTATTGATTTTTTTAGAAGGCACTTTAAGCTTTAACTTCCTAACTTGGTTATTCATTTGATGTGTGACACAGTAAAGGTTTGCACTCATGGGTTTACAAATCCTGTTAACCACTGCTACTTTTATGTCACAAACATCTCATATGCAGTGTTCAAACTGAGTTCTTCCACACTCACCCTAGTTATCTGTTCCACGTTTTGTATTCTCTGTCTCAGTGAGTAGTGCCACATACTCTCAATTACTGAAGCCAGTGACCAGTTAGCCTCAATTCCCCCTAATTCTCCGCAATCAGGGGTTTACAAAGATGTCTTGGCCGGGTGCAGTGGCTCATGCCTGTAATCCCAGCACTTTGGAAGGCCAAGGCAGGTGAATCGCGAGGTTAGGAGTTGAAGACCAGCCTGGCCAACATGGTGAAACCCCGTCTCTACTAAAACTACAAAAATTAGCCAGGCATGGTGACAGGCGCCTGTAATCCCAGCTACTCAGGAGGCTGAGGCAGGAGAATAGCTTGAACCCTGGCAGCAGAGGTTGCAGTGAGCCGAGATCGCGCCACTGCACTCTAGCCTGGGCGACAGAGTGAGACTCTGTCTCCAAAAATAAATAAATAAATAAATAAATAAATAAATAAATAAATAAATAAATGAATAAGTCTTAATTTTGTTTCCAAGGTATTTCTTTAATCTCTGCATACCACTACCATCCTTCCTTCATTCCTACAGTTTTAATGAAAGTTTTCTTAGTTATTTCTCACCTGGATTGTTAAATTAATTTCCATCCTCTTTACCCTATTTTCTTCTTCACATTACTACCAGAAGTGTCTTTCTAAAAGGCATATATGGTCATTTTGTTCCCTTGCTTAAAAATCCTTTAGGTTTCCTTCAATCTTTAGGCAAAATTAAAATTCCTCGGTCTGGCCCCAGTCTAACTTCTTGCCTTTTTGCCTTAGGGCTTTTCTGTCTTCCTAAGCGTTATTCTGCCTGGAATGCAGTCCCTCCTCCCAAGCTTGTCTGCCAGTTTAATTCTTTAAAACTCAGTTTAGCTGTCCTTTTCTTTGGAACACTTTCCCTAATCTTCCCCACCACCTGTTCATCAACATATATAGAAGCACATTTACTCTCTCATTCTCTCTCTTTCTCTCTCCAAGTCTATGTTAGGTGTTTTAGCATTTATCATAGGTTTATGTTTACTTATCTCCCCACTAGTCTATGAAATCCTCGAGAATTCAGACTTTACATTTTATCTCCGTATGTCTATCTAACATGGCCAGCTGACTACCCTTGAACCATCCTAGACTTTATGCATTTTAGCTGTGGTTTTAAGATCTCTAGTGAAAATAGTTCATAAATTACTTTATAAGTATTTCGTTGTCCACACTAGGGGGGAAAAACAGAGGAAAAAAGTAAACAATCCTAACCCTTAACAGTCTAAATGGAGACTAATAATATTGCTAGTAGAGTAGAAGTTAAAAACTTGGTATAGTTTAAATTCAGGTTGCATCTCCTAGCCTTAGGAAGGTTTCTTAACTTCTCTGTGCCTTATATTCCTCATCTGTAAAACTGTTATAAGTAGAGTCTGTTCTGCTATAACTTTTTTTGAAAATGTGGGTTTGTCCTAATGCAGTTAATATACTCTGGAAAAATTTGAGCATAACATGAATTTTTTGTTTGTTTATGTATGATTTTTGTCAGCAAAACAAAATGTACCCAGCTGAACTGAGCGCACACACATCTCAAACATGTACCAGCTACCTCAATTCACTGTGTGTTATGAACCATACATATATGGTGTTAAAACTTTTCATCTGATTTCAAGTAACCCTCCTACCACTTCCACAATAATTCACAAACTACAACCATTTTGACTCCCACTTCCATAAGCAACCTTCAGGTTTTTTTTCAAGGTAAAGTACTGTCTTTGTTGTAGCATTTATGGATTAAAAACAAATCATTTAGATTGTGTAAAACTGTGTTGCCATTTTTATTAGGTTCCTGTCTTATGTGTCATTGAAGTTTTTTAATGTTGTGTCCCAACCTCCTTTACCCTACAAGCCCTGTGGTTTTTATTATGAATTTTGCATAGCACACTGACTTTTCTTTCTTTCTTTTTTTTTTTTTTTTTTTTTTGAGACGGAGTCTCGCTCTGTTGCCCAGGCTGGAGTGCAGCGGCGCGATCTCAGCTCATTGCAAGCTCCGCCTCCTGGGTTCACGCCATTCTGCTGCCTCAGCCTCCTGAGTAGCTGGGACTACAGGCGTGTGCCACCACGCCCAGCTAATTTTTGGTATTTTTAGTAGAGACGGGGTTTCACCATGTTAGCCAGGATGGTCTTGATCTCCTGACCTCGTGATCCGCCTGCCTTGGCCTCCCAAAGTGCTGGGATTACAGGCGTGAGCCACCGCGCCCAGCCTTTTTTAAGACAGGGTCTTGCTTTGTCGCCTAGGCTAGAGTTCATTGGCATAATCACAGCTCACTGTAACCTTGAACTCCTGGGCTTGAGCAATCCTCCCACCTCAGCCTCCTGTATAACTAGGACTACAGGTTCATGCCACCATGACCAGCTAATTTTTTTTTTTTTTTTTTTTTTTTCATAGAGACAGGTTCTCACTATATTGCCAGGGTGGTCTCAGACTCCTGGCCTCCGAAAACACTAGGATTTTAGGCATGAGCTACTGTACCTGGCTAGTTCAGTGACTTTTAATGTATTTATCATGTTATAGCAGAACTGATTGTACTTACCTCACAGAGTGGTTTTGAGAATTAAGTGATTTATTACATATAAAGGACTGAGAATGATGTTTTATATATAATAAATATCTAATAAATGTTAGCTACCATCATCATTACTATTGGAAAAATTCTTATTTAGTCAAAACACTATGGTAATGAGAAAAATTGATGGAATTTAATTCCTATGTATGCCAGTTGTCTTTGGTTATAAAAGTTGTTGCTAAAAGATATTCAAAACCATGATATTCAAAGATATTCAGAGTGTTTTAGTCTGTTAGATGTTTAATTAGTTCATACATGTATAAGTTGAATTAGTGGCATGTCATACCCCAAGTGTGATTAGTATGACTATTCTCCTAAAACAAGATTTAAGAGGGGTTTGGAATATATTCTTTTCACTTAATTGAGTACTCACAAATTTACCTAAGTATGCGATCTGATTCACATTTGGGGTTATTTTGTTGAAGGTTCAGAATGCTAAGCAAGTAAACAGTGCACTTAAACAGAAAATGGAAGGTGGAATTGAAGAATTCAAACCTCCTGAGGTATGTTATTGAAGGATACATGTGATTAAGTATAGTGAAAACTTGTTTTTTCAGTTATCTAGTGCCCAAGTACTATTTTGGTCACATGCATCATTAATACTTTGAAGGTTTCATAATATGGATAATTTATTATGTCTCTTTTTATTTAGATGATCTTATGAGGCTTGGTTAATCATTTTGTATTTAAGTTAAATTATTTATTTCCTGCCCTTAGAAATTCACAGCAAGCAAACAATTAGGGAAAATAGTAGTAGGAACAGTGTATGTGAAACTAGAAACTCATTGACGAGCAAGCTAGTGTATTTCTGGGTTTACAGCAATGTTTGCTGAAAGCCCTTTCCTGCTTGTGTGAATTGGTAACACGGCAAGAAAAATATCATGAAAACAAGCTAGATTATTTTAACGAATTTTTATTTTAATTTAAGATAATTGTCTTTGGCTCAGCTTCCACTTATGATTTTAGTATGTGGACTTACATTCTTGTACTTACAAAAACAAGGTATAGATTGACCATTTTCTCAAGTCTTCTATTTCAGTTGAAACCTAAATATGTTTTTGATACTTGTGGTAATTATAGGGGTACTTACATTCCCTTAAGGTCCAATCAGGTCTTTTTCTAGGAGCTTCTATTATATCTTTTTTCTCTCTTTAACATTTCCTTATTATGCTTCATATCCTGGTTTTGCCTGTGTTTGTGATAATCAAATAATCTTATTTGGTCTTATTGGGACTTTTTTTCCCCAGAAGGGGAAAAGAACTTGGTTGACTGAAACATCTACAGATGAAATTTATGTGAGGGGCTATGGGGAGGCAGAACAGTAGTACTTCAGAAATTATGTACCATATGCCATCTTAGTCATCAGTGTCTTTCAGAAAGGAAGACTTATGAAAAAAGTTGTTTTTTACTGTTTTGAATAATCTCTTTCAAGAAGGTTAGGTTATGGAAAAGAGTGAAAAATAATACAAAGACTGATATCTCATTCCTGGCCCACAGGTAGACTGACAAACATTCTAGTAACAATTATTTAAGGATAATATAATACCAAAAATTACTATTTTATTTTGTTATATTATTGCAACAAAAATTATTTTAATTTTGTATTATGCACTAAAATGCATGAAAGCAAACAATTTTAACTGTCTATAATTTTGTAATCTAAAATGTAAATAAAATACCACAGATATTAAAAACATTATGGGAATAGCAGGAAGAACTTGATACTAGTAAGTGTGAAAAATAAAACTCAGAAATTCCTAGGAAAATGTGTCTTATCAAAATTGCCTGAAAAAGAAAGAAAAGCTGAATAATTAGTAATCATTAAATAGAACGAAAGAATAATTAACATTTTTCTCTCACAAGAAAACTCCAGGCCCAGACAGTTTTACAGAAAACATTTACTAAGTTTTCAAGAAAAGGATAATTCTAATCTCATATTTTCCATAAAATTATAGGACAGTCTCACTCATTAACTTTATATAAAGAAAGATGTTAAAAGTCCAGTAGCATTTTATAGCTTCCCTATGTGCTATCTCATTTGATTTTTATGTAAATCCATACAGATAGGTGAACCAGATACTATTATTTTACATGAGGAAACTGGAAATCAGGGAGGTTAACAACTTGTTCAAGGTGACAGAACTAGTAAATAATGAAACTCTGGCTATAGCTCATCTTTTCAGAGTCCTGATTGGACTTCTATATTAGTATATGTCATGTTGCCTCTTACATTTGGAAGTTTTTATGTAATAGCAAAATTATATATTACATTTCCACATTTTAATGCAGCTATTGGGTGAGAAGTTATCAAACATTTATTGTAATTTTTGATTTATTACAAAAATAATGATCAAAATAAAATAACCAAAATGTTAACACTCCACCATCCATATACTGAAGTTTGGATATTACTTTGGGTTGATTTATTGAACTTATATGATGTGAAAAATGTATATATGTTGTATCATCTAGAGAGTCCTCAGGATATACTTATATTTGTCATATTATTCTTACTGCTTTGGAGAGGAAGGCAACTTGAATAGATGTGTTTCAGATTAACAAGTACAGTAAAGAACTTGAAGAATCAGGTAATCTATCTCCTTACCTTTAGTTTAAACCATATCTAATCAAAGAATGTTAATAAGCTTTGAAATAATTACAATAAGCCATCAAATGAAGTAACTCTACTAAAAGTAAGCTGTTAGTAAAGTGCTTTACTTATTAATTTGGTTGTATTTCTTATTTTCATTTAGGGAAAAATGGGTTAAAGAAAGTCCATTCACTTCCACAAGTATTTATTGATTAACTGTTTCATATGAGGCACTGTGTTAGGCCCGGTGAGAAGTGTGTGGGAAGGGGGAACACAAAGATGTGGACAAGATGATGTGATTTTTCCATCTGCTGTTTAAAAAAAAGAACTTGCAGTCTAGATGTTATAAGACAAACTGATCAAAGTTGTATGATAGATTTATAGGCAAAGTATACAGGGAAACAAGTGGGCATTATTCATTCTGGCAAGGACAGTTAGACAAGACTTCTTAGAGGGGGAATACTGCAGCTGAGGTTTGAAGGATAAGAGGGATTTTTTTTGCACATACAGAAAGGACCATAGAGGTCATTCCAGGCAGAGGGAATAATAGCAATGGTTTAGTGTTGAACAGTACATTCAAAAATATAAATCTAGTAGGGGAAAATTAAAAGCACTTTTAAAAATGAGTCAACCGGTATTCCCTGAGCACTTATTATGTGCTCATTATTGTGCTAATTAATTGCTATTGAGGATTCCATGGAAATGTAAAACAGTCTTTTCTCAAGAAGCATATTGTCTACTTAGGAAGGCAAACTTGGGTGCAGAGAAGGAATGAACATGGTATATGAGAGATGTTAGCAGGGTTGAGTAGGGGCATCTTTGTGATAGACGTCAGTGGGCAGGGCCAGAGTATAAAGTCCTTGTGAAAGCCAGAAAGAGGGCCGGGCGTGGTGGCTCATGCCTGTAATCCCAGTATTTTGGGAGGCCGAGGCGGGTGGATCACGAGGTCAGGAGATCGAGACCATCCTGGCTAACACAGTGAAACCCCGTCTCTACTAAAAATACAAAAAAATTAGCCAGGCCTGGTGGCGGGCACCTGTAGTCCCAGCTACTCAGGAGGCTGAGGCAGGAGACTGGCGTGAACCCGGGAAGTGGAGCTTGCAGTGAGCTGAGATCGCGCCACTGCACTCCAGCCTGGGTGACAGAGTGAGACTCCGTCTCAAAAAAAAAAGAAAAGAAAGCCAGAAAGAGAAGTTTGCCTTTTAAATTAAGTCAAATGGAAAGACCCTGTAGTTTCTTTAGTACAGAAGGACGTAAAGAAAATTTTTAATTTTAGAAAAGTTATGACATTATTATAAAGGATAAATTAGAACAGGGAAACTTGATAGCTGCTAAAATATTAAGCATGTAAGTCGTCAATGATAAAGGGGTATCAGTAGGGTTGGGTATTAGTTATACGAATGGAAGCAAGTAGTAAACCCAAAGAACATTGCAAGGTAGGAAATTAATATGTCTCCTTGAAAGTATGTGAGAGTGTTGAGGGTGTCGCTGGCATGTCTTCTGCTTTGATTTGTTTTGGATGGAGGTAAATGGGTAGGTGGAGGAAAGATTGATGAATCCAGAAGGAAGAATAAGTGTAACTGAAAAAGGAGTGCTTTTTGAAGCTGTAAATTCCCCATCTATAGTTGTTTTCCTGCAAAGGTAGACGACATCCTTTCATTATGGATGTTGGGTGGAATTTTCAGCATCGAGTAGAAGGTTTAATTTGGTGACATTTTCCATCTCTTTCAACTCAGAGGTAGTATGAATCTACCACTCACGAAAATGGGAAAGATGTGAAAACAATTTAGCGGGGAAAGGATGGAGTAAAAATGCCGAATTCACTAAGGGTGTCATAGATCGTTCTAGAAGGCTTTTTGGGACCTTTCATATTATTATATATTAGATTGTCTTATTTTATATTATTATGTTATTTTTAAATCAACAGCATTTCAGATAGGTGTTTTTGTAGAAGAATATACTCTGTGATACCATGTAGCTAACTACAGCTACCACGCAGTTTTAGATTCCTAGATATATTCTAGTTTTCTTTAATCTCTACCAAAGTTTCTCAGGTTTAAAAGACAATATTAAAATCAATAACTTATGTGAGTCCTGTATATTTAAAATTTTTGACCCTATTTTTTCTTCACTCTTCCCCCTCTTCTGCTTCCACTTGTCACACACTGACTGTTTAATCCTATACAGTTTCAACCGTCCCCTCTGCATTTTTCTTTTTCTTTCTTTCTTTTTTTTTTTTTTTTTTTTTTTTGAGACACTCTCACTCCCATCACCCAGATCACCCAGGCTGGAGTGCAGTGGCGTGATCTCAGCTCTCTGCAACCTCCATCTCCTGGGCTCGGGTGACTCTCCCACCTCAGCCTCCTGAGTAGCTGGGACCACAGGCACACCACCACATCTGGCAAATTTTTTGTAATTTTAGTAGAGACGGGGTCTTGCTATGTTGCCCAGGCTGGTCTCAAACTCCTGGGCTCAAGTGATCCGCCTGCCTCGGCCTCCCAAAGTGCTGGGATTACAGGTGTGAGCCACCACGTTCAGCCCCTTCTGCATTTTTCCACTGAGCTGCCTCTTATAAAGGTTAGCATTGGCACTGATGACCACATTCCACAACTTTTAACTTCTGATTCCCCTTGTCTTTTTCTGAACCCTTGATATAGATGACTACCCTTCTTTTTCTTCCTTTAACTTTTGAGAGGTTACGTTCTCTTTTATAACTCTTCTGTTCCCTGGTTTGTCTTCTATACATATAGGCATTCTCCAAGTTGTTCTCAAAATTCATTTTCCCTGTCTTGGATGCACAATCTCATTATTTTACTGTGTTAAAGTCATATCATATGTTCATTTAAATTACACAAATTTATCCAGACATTCAGTCAAATAAAAGAGAGAAAGAATATTTAGCAATAGCAAGTGCAGTAGTGCTGGCAATTCTGCTTACACTCCATTTATTGAATGTATGCCCCACAGTGAGCAGTAGTGAGCTGAGTATTGAGAATCCACTATTTCTTTAGTCAGTCTTAGTTTCTGCATGCCTTCTGTGTGTCTCTTTGAACTGAGGGAGACTTTAGTGTGTGTGTGCGTGCGTGTGTGTGTGTGTGTGTGTAAAACACTACCCTAAATTCAAGCCAACAGCTTCATCTGTGGTTTAACCGAAAAACTAGTGGTCCACTCCAATGCTGGAGGAATACCTGGCTGTGTGGGTGTGTTGACAGACTGTGTGCCTGTCTCTGGCTACCTTTTTAAAGACATTTCAAGAGTAATCTTGAAAAAAAAATTTAAAAAAAATTATAGGCCAATTTTAGACCTGAGTAAGATATGACTCCATTGTTTTTTCTTATAAACATTTCCCAGAGTCTTCAAAATTGTGTTTAAATAAATGAATCTGATTTTAGCCTCAAGTGGAACCTGAACTCCACCTGAATGTCGAATACCTCATTCTCATTGTATCCCAAATTAAATTAAATCTTAACCTCACCTTCCCACATCTCCCACATCAGCATTTCTTGATTTCTCAGGTTCTTAACAGCATTGACCCTCTCCCAGCTTTCCAGGATTAAAGTCTTATTTTAGTTATGATCATACCCCTGACCCCTTGCCCCCCAAAACAAAACACAACTATTGCTTATTAAATTTTGTGTGAACTTATCAACCTTGATTTTTACTACCCTTCCAAAAGTGGATGGCCCTTATCGTATTTTAATTTAGTTAAATATCACCAACTTTCCAGGCTATCACTTCTTACTGACACAAATCCCGTTTTCCCTTACGTGTGGATTGCCTTCCGATTATTTGCCTTTCAGAAGCTTTTCCTATTCTAAAACCCATCTCAGTCTCCAACCTTTCCTTGTTCTGTTTCCCCACTTAAATCATTGTGACTTTTTCTCCCGTCTTGAAATTCCCCTGTATACTCTGTACTTTTTAACTTTAAAGTTATTTGTATTCATTCATCTTCTGATTTGTAAGCTTTCTGAAGTTTAGATGAGAAAAAATTTTCATAATGCATGTTTTCTTTCATTTTTTGTTACCTTTTCATTAATGATACCTTTCCCTCCAGTTTCTTTCAGATTTAATAAACATGAATTGATCAACTTTTATTTGCTTAGGCAGTGTGCCAGATGCCTTTTTAGATATAGTCTAAATATATCCTCATATTTAGTTATATTTAATCCTT
This sequence comes from Gorilla gorilla gorilla, assembly GCF_029281585.2. NCBI lineage: Eukaryota > Metazoa > Chordata > Mammalia > Primates > Hominidae > Gorilla > Gorilla gorilla. Next base: position 45,463,029 of record NC_073224.2, on the reverse strand, counting down.
AGAGCAACCTACAACATAGTTACTGCAAGTTGTGTGTACAGAAGATCCTCGATATCCAACTGGTTATTAATCCATGTAATGCATGGAGAAGCAAAAATTGCCAAACAAAAACACTGACTAATAAACCAATCATTTATAAAATTAGGCTCTACTCACCAACTCTTCCTAATTAGCTGTAGCTGTTATCTGTCCCATTCACTACATCATTATCCTTCTCTGTCACTCTCTTGCTAATACAATGCAAATACAACACAAACCAAAATGAAATTGCATACTTTGCAAAAGATGAGAAACTTCATGAAGTCTGTTAAACTGCAAGAGAATCACATTAGTCACCTGCAGAATTGACAGATGAGTATCCAGCAGAATTAACCATTAAAGAAAAAAGTGATCACTCACAGGCAAGCACTTCACAAAAGAATAATTTGAGAACAAAGTATTAAGAGAGGCCCTTGAGAAAATTATTTCAATAAGCCTTTAAAACAAAAAATGACCCATTTTATGATCATGTAAATTTCAAAGCCAAAGGATGTTGCACCATTGTATAGTCAGAAAAGATACGCCAAAAAATAAAGTGTATTAAACACGTCATTAACTATTTTTAAAAAATAACTAATTTCTACAGGTTTTAGTTTCACATTTCAGATTGAACTGCAATCAACCTTTTATTTTCTTACCATTTACTATAAAATATTTTGACCTGTTTTAAATTGATTTCAGTACCAGTTATCCTTGGGTACCAAGGGCCTTTTTTATCCACCTTCCAAAGCCAAGGTAGCATCAGATTGCTTGTGCATGAACTCAGTGTGAACTTCCTTAGTGTAAAGTTAGGGTCTCAATTAACAATATATATCCCTTCTGAATAGAGTTCCTCCTCCATTCTTATTACTTCCCTTTTAGGGGAACATATGTTTACCTAATTTTTCCTATCTCCTTTTTCTTTTTTTTTTTTTTAACTTTTTTAGATTTGTTGTGCTCTTTTATTACTGTTTCTTTATGTCTCTCATAGTTTTTGTCCTATTCTCCCCTTTCTCTTTTCCTTTTTACTGTTTTTCCTTTGCCTTATCACCAGGTTCCTAACCTTGAGGCGTATCCACTGTCTACTACCTTGCCTGCCCTGCTGTCCCTTTTTAATCTCCTCATCTGGAATACAGTGGTTTGTTTTAGGTTTTTCTCTCCTTAATTCTAAGTCCTTTTTTTTACTTTTTCATTTCTCCTCTAACAAATTTTTTTTTAACTTTGGGTTTTTGTTTCATTCTTCATTCTGAGTACTTGCACCTCCTTACTTTTGGTGAGAAAGCTGGTGTTACCTAGAACCTCTGTGTGCTATAGAAACTCTTATTGCTAAGACCATGAGTGAGGTAAGACCTAAACGCCCCTTCTCAAAGGAAGCCCTCTTTCTGTTTTGCCCAACATGCCCCGGTATTACACCAAGCCACTTTATCTTGGCAGTTCCTTCTGCAAACCCCTGCATGCTGGTGTAGTTATTTCTGTCCATCTACTGTCAAAGGTCCTTGATTTACCACTCAGTGGGTATACACTAATGAAGTCTGATTAGATATTTGCTGTTGTAATATTACCATACTGAAAATCCTAAATTTAGGATTTTTGTGGGGAGAAATATTGGGGGGTCTGGAGAAAAAATATTCTTACCAGGATCACTTTCTGCTTCAGAAATTTTAAGAAATATTTTGGCTGGGCGTGGTGGCTCACGCCTGTAATCCTAGCACTTTGGGAGGCCGAGACAGGCAGATCACAAGGTCAGGAGATGGAGACCATCCTGGCTAACACAGTGAAACCCCGTCTCTACTAAAAATACAAAAAAATTAGCCTGGTGTGGTGGCGGGCACCTGTAGTCCCAGCTGCTCGGGAGGCTGAGGCAGGAGAATGGCGTGAACCCTGGGAGGCGGAGCTTGCAGTGAGCCGAGATCATGCCACTGCACTCCAGCCTGGGCGACAGAGCCAGACTCCGTCTCAAAAAAGAAAAAAAAGAAATATATTTTAGGACTTGGGCCTGTTCTGTAGTCCTGTGATAATTTATACCACTGTTTTCGGGGAGTAAGGATAGGTTTAATCTTAAATATGAAGGGAAGAAATTTTAGAGTCATAGATCCTCTGTAAAGAAAATAAAGTTTCAGCTGGGTGCAGTAGCTCACATTTGTAATCCCAGCGCTTTGCGAGGCCCAGACGGGCAGGTCACTTGAGGTCAGGAGTTTGAGACCAGCCTGGCCAACATGGTGAAGCCTCATCTCCAGTAAAAATACAAAATTGGCCAGACGTGGTGGTGGGTGCCTGTAATCCCAGCTATTCAGGAGGCTGAGGCAGGGGAATCAATTGAACGTGGGAGGCGGAGGTTGCAGTGAGCCAAGATCATGCCACTGCACTCCAGCCTGGGCATCAGAGGGAGAAAGAAAATAAAGTTTCTTGCTTATGGCCAGAAGTTTGAGACGAGCCTGGCCACATAGCGAGACTTCATCTCTTAAAAAAAAAAAAAAAAAAAAAAAATTAGCTGAGTGTGGTGGCACGCACCGGTGGTCTCAGCCACTACTTGGGAGGCTGAGGTAAGAGGATCGCTTGAGCTCGGGATTTTGAGGTTGCTGTGAGCTGTGATCATGTCACTGCACACTCCGGCCTGGGCAACAGAATAAGACCCTGTCTCAAAAAAAAAAAAAAAGGAAAAGAAAAGAAAGTCTCTTAAATGTTTAAAACGAGGCGAAAATTAGTATCTGCAGTGTGTGATAGGAATATTATAGTTGGGAAATGGGAAACTAATAGACTTTCTCATGTTTTGATATCTCTAATTAGAGCATAAATGCGAATGTTGTTCCTTCTTGCAAATTGGTACATTTCCCTTTCATTATCTTTCTGCATGGGTAAAAGGTAACTCAGAATATATATTTTTAATCTTTCTAAAAATGGAATCTTCATGAATCAGAGTTGTAGTAATCTCATGTCTGTGATTTGATGAAAATTTAAAAAAATAAGCGCTTTGGAAAATGTCTGTCTTCATATCCTCATTAGGAAACTTCTCTTTAATTTTGTAGTCAAATCAGAAAATTAATGCCCGTTGGACCACAGAGGAGCAGCTTCTAGCAGTGCAAGGTATATTAAAGATAAGCAGTTATTGTTGTTAATAATTATTTAATTTGTCATGAAAGGTGACTACTCTAGTTCTTCCCTTCCTTTAGAAATTGATCAAGAAAGGGCTCTTGTGTTTATCACAAAGTCCTGGTGACCAGGAATTCTGTGTTGTATTTGTGGATGTGACATACTCAAGTCTATGTGCATTTTGAGTCCTGAACAGCACGTAATGCATTCTCAGCACTAAATAATTGATGGTGATAATTAAGCATGAAAAAGTCACATGGGCTCTCTGTGCTTCTCCTTTGGTATTCCTGCAGTTGGGTTCGTTCTTACTGTATATCATTCATTGATAACTCATAGTTAAAAGCATCAATAAACTATAGATGTTTCTGATTTCTCTACTCTGCAAAATAGTGTTTATCTGATAAATGTCAGGATTGAAAATATTAACTACATGTTTAACTTTCAGTGTTTCATACTTCCCTTAAGAGATGTACCACTGAATGCTTAGAAACCTGATTTTAAATAGGTATATTTTTTAAAGGAGACTTAAGAGCGATATCAAAAAATCACATTCAGCATTTTAAATGCACTATTTCTAAGAATGTTTTGTTGAATTATATGGTAGAAGACTTTTTGTATTATGAATACCCATGGGCAAATTGGAAGCATAAACTTGGATTTTCTCATGTTTAAATGACTTAAAGACAAGTTGTATATTTTTATTCATTGTTACGGATTTGTTTCCTCTTCATGATAAATTTATGTGCAGGTCTGATTGTACAGTTTAAAGTTTGGTCTACATTTTGTTTCTTCCTGGCTGAGCACCTCTGTGTTGAGTGCTAATAGGTTTTTTTTTTAATCTAGGTTAACTACTGTGAGATAGTGGGGCCCCAATGAAACATATAAGCATACCTTTTAAAATGTTGCCAAATAGTCTTCAGAGAACATACTTAATACAAAAATGCTGTGCAGACATCATTCCGATTGATCGACTGATGGATGACTCCACAGTTTGGATTAGAGAGAGTAAGAATTAGCCAGCCAGCATGATTTGAAAATGTCACAGGAGGGTGCCAGCAGGATGATGTCAGCCCTTGCTTTGGCCTATGCAGCATAGCACAGTCATTTCATAAAGAATTGATACTATGACACAGGGTGCTGGATGTGCATTGGGCACATCTGTAATTATAGAACTGAGTTTCTGAATGAGTCAAAACAAGGTTTAGTTAGTTCATAATGTTCAAAAATAGCTGTTTTTAAATTAGACTCTGCTAATTTAAATTATTGTTTAAAAAATTAGCATTTTCAGTGGCTGCTTTATATTCCTTTAGAGCAATGGCCTACATGTTTAATATAGTCATTTTGAATAGGCATTGCTTTTTATTCATGTAAAGTCTGTATTTCCCTCTATCTTAGTAGCCTGGTAAAAACTGAACCCTGATTTCCAGTATTCAGTTGTTTAAAGATTAGTATATTAACTCTGTATTTTTAAGAAATTTTCCCAGTGAAAGAATTTTCTGAAAAGAATGTCATAGGAAAATCTAGGCTAATACTTCTCTACACAGCACTCAGTATTTGATATTGCTCTACAGAGTAATTTAAGTTATAGAGTCCATTGAATCTTGTGGCTGGGTTGGATATTACCCAAAGCTGCATTCAAAGGAAGAGCAGTGGTAATATCTAAATATATAGTTTGAACTATATATGTGGACATAACTTACAAATATTAAAATAAAAGTAGTCATATATATAACCAAACATTTCCTCTGTACTGAGGTATATTCAGTATTATACTATGTACATTTAAAAAGTAACCCTGTAAGTTACACTAATGCAGGAGTTTGTATGGAAGTACGCATGTTCGCAGGATTTCAGAGGCACTTTCTTAATAATGTGTTAATGGTGTTAATGTCCGTTTTATTTATTCTTTGGATTTTTTTGTTTTCATTTTTGGGTTTTTGTTGTTGTTACATAAAATAAAACTATATAAGGCTATTTGTGCCCTATATAAAATAGCTATTTTAAAGAGAATTTTAAAGTGTCATATTGTCTTATGTGCCCATGCATTTATATAGTGGTCAGAAGTGTGTCTTATAAATAGTATAATCATGTAGTAACGTCCCCTGTACCTGAGTTTCAGTGCATTTAAGGGGCGTAATTGCAGGGTCTTTTAATACACAGTTTACTATCTAGAAGTACTTACCTTAGCAGGCAATTGTTTTTGTTTTTTCTTTTTTTTAAAAAAAAGTATGGTAAACCTTCATACTTTAGTTTTACAAAGTAATAATAAACTGTTTTGATATTAACATGTTTTAATTTGTATAGCACTTTATATTCAAGACATTTTACACATATATTTCTGATTTGACACTTATTTGTTAAATGCTTTATTTTATCTGGCTCATAGTAGAAGACTATTACAGTGACCTGCAGAAAAAAATATTGACTCTGGGCAACTAGTGAGATTTACAACTTTACTATTAAATAAGCTTTTTTATTACAACTCTTTTGAAACCAAACATATTGAGATCATTTCCTTTTGTAGGGCTTAAATATGTATTTCCCACCTTATTTTCCTGTTCCATCTACTCATATTGTTGTTAACTAAATGTTAACCATTTAAATAAGTTTCCCTTCTTTCTCTCTTAATTAGAAGAGAGGGGAACCATGCTCAGATCAAATAGGAATGTCTGTTTACACTTTTGTAATCAGTCACTTTATTATGTTAATTCTAGTTCTACCTATGTTGTAATTTTAATAGAATTCTTCAAGAGTCTCCAGGTAGGATATCATTAATACTGCTAATTTAATCCTCTTAAAATATTTGCCAGGAAAGGTTTTTCTACAGTTTTTATCATGTGTTCCAACCCTAAGTATCTAAATTTTTATTATGACGAAATTTTATTATGACCAATAATGATCTTTCCATATTTGTGTTAATGATAAAATATTCCTGTTTGTAGCTTATACATATATACATATTTTTTCTAACCTATAATGCTTTTAGAAGTTATCCTAAAATCCAACTTGATATTCATATGATAAACAGAATTCAGAAATTAAGAATTTTTAAAGGAGCTGGGTGTGGTGGCTCATGCCTGTAATCCCAGCACTTTGGGAGGCTGAGGTAGGTGGATCACTTGAGGCCAGGAGTTCAAGACCAGCCTGACAACATGGTGAAACCGCATCTTCAGTGAAAATACAAAAAATTAGCCAGGTATGGTGGTGCACACGTGTAGTCCCAGCTGCTTGGGAGGCTGAGGCAGGAGAATTGCTTGAACCTGGGAGGTGGAGGTTGCAGTGAGCCAAGATGGCACTCCAGCCTGGGCAGCAGAGCAAGACTCTGACTCAAAAAAAAAAAAAAAAAAAAAAAAAGAATTTAAAAAGGAATTTAAAAAGGAATTTAAAAGAATTTAAAAAGGAATTAGATTATTCTAGGTGTATCTTTTTTCCATGTAAAATGGAATGATGGTTAGCTGTTTTCAAAAAACAAGACATTTAAATTATAGTACAAAACACCTTTTTAAAGTGTGTAGAGGCTAGAAGCATGGTATACAGTATTTGCCATTTTAATTATAAGCCACCTCTTAAATATATTCATTTCCTAGTCATTACTGCTTAAAAAAAAATGCTTCCCAACTAAAATTTATGCTACTTTAGGATAAACAAAATTTTTTCCAATTATATAAAGATGTCAACTTTAGTTATTTTTTATATAATTATTTTTTATATTTAGTTATTTTTTATAATTACTACCTTTTAATATAAAACAGAAAATGACGAACTATGTTCAGGTGGCTTATGCTTATAGTAAAAGTTACCTTTTCTTGTAGTTCATTCACCTTTTTAAGATAAATGAAGTTGCAAGTCTAGAAATTGTCTTCTCTCTTGTACTAACAAAAAGATAGAAGGGTTTGTAAGGGAGAAAAAGTAGATTTGGCAGTTGATTAAAAATAAAAGGATGGTAACATAGTACATGAATGATCAAAAGGAAGTGGAACAAGGAGATGCATATCTTTCCATCTGAAAAGCACCCTTTTGCTTTAGAGATTATTTTTCTATTATAACAGACACCATAAGAATGGAGGTTCAAAAGTATAATTGTCAGCCCTCTGATACACTTACATTAAATAATTAATGATTCAAAATTTCCAGCATTTTTGTAATGGAATGTAACTTATAATGTGATTTTGACTTTTAGCCCCTTCCATGTATACATCAGTCACTGTTCTGCTGCTATTGCTACCTTTTCTACCTCTTAATATGAAGAGATTTACAGGAGGTGGAAAGAAATACATGCTCCCAAATGGCTTGAGTTTAAAACGTATGTCTTAATGATAGAAAAGAATCATATCCCTGGAGTTTCTAGATGTTATTGTATTCCTATTATTTCAAAAATATATTTTTGAAAAATTAATGTTTCCCAGTTAAACTAAGTACATGTTCACTTTAAGAAATTTTGCTGTGAAAGCCAGAAAAAAAATCCTCTGAAATTTCACTACCCATAAGCAGCTTACCATGTTTCGTCTTTTGGATGTGTTTTTTTTTTTTTTTGTAGTCCAAAATCAATTTTTTTTTTTTTGAGACAGAGTCTCACTTTGTCACCAAGGCTGGAGCACAGTGTCAGTATCTCAGCTCACTGCAACCTCCACCTCCTGGGTTTAAGCGATTCTTGTGCCTCATCCTCCCGAATAGCTGGGACTACAGGCATTCACCACCACACCCAGCTAATTTTTGTATTTTTAGTAGAAACTGGGTTTTACCATTTTGGCCAGGCTGGTCTCGAACTCCTGACTTCAAGTGGTCTGTCTGCCTTGGCCTTCCAAAGTGTTGGGATTACAGGCATGAGCCACCATGCCCGGCCCCAAAATCAAATTTTAAAAAATTGTTTTAAACATACCAAAGGTAGCTATCCATGCTATCCTTTCTAGCTAAACATAAAAAAAAAAAAAAAAAGAAGATTCAGATTCCATTTTCACAGTTGGGAAATACCACATAAATTCTCCTGAAGTTACCACAATCTTACTAGCCAAAGATTAAAACAAAAAAATTGTATGGACAGACTCCACTAATTCAGAATGTCTGATAATTCAGATAATGGCTATGCTAAAGTCTCTACTGCTAATAAAAATATCTTTAGCAAGTTAAAAGTGTTAACAAGAAATGTTTAAAAAAGATGTTTTTGTGTTGGGTAATATAGATTCCTGGTTGGAATATGTGGGCTTTCATAAAATGTAATGATAACAGAATATCCTAATGACTTATATTTTTATGTTAATTCCCAAATAAAACTTTACATATTAAAGATTATAAGATATCATCTGCCAGCATAGAAAGCCAAGTTGTTTCATTGTAACTTTCAAATGAAATTTAGAAATTTGACTGAAAACAATTTTTTTCTTCCTGGGAAACTTACTATTTGCCTGTTTATTCCACCAACCTTTGAAAACGACCTCTTTTCCTAGAAGTGAGACTTTAACAACTATGGTTCAAGCATACCTTTTACATCTTCAGGAAGAGAGATTGACTTAATCATATTTAACTCCCTTCCTGAGAAAGTAATCAGATTTTATCAACTATGAAAAAATAATGGAGTGCCCTTCCCCCAGGGACAGACTGAAACTCAGGTAGCTCTGATGCCGTAAGTTGTTAAAGTTAGTTGCTGCTTATCACTACCACCTGCTAGTTGTTTCAGATGCCTCACTGGAGATTCTTTTAAAGGAGCAGTCTCATTGAGTCAGTTGGGGTTTCACTAGAGTTTGCTTAGTTGCTAGCAACAGTATAGAGCTTAAGAGTTCCATCTTCTAACCAAAGTGCTCTTGAGCCATGCCGTTCTGAGTGTGAAGGTGATGAAGCATTCAGCCATATATATCTAATACCTCTTGTGGTTTAAGGAAGAACAATAGAATGAGGCTTTATAGGGAAGAAAAATCGTATTTCCTTATTTCCTAAGCACTTCCTGTGTACTCAGCATTGTAGTAATGCTAGTGCTGCTTTGTATTTTCTAGGACAGTACTTTCCAACCTTTTTCACATCATGGTACACAGAGAAAATTATGAAATTTGTCACAACACACTAGGGCAAGCAGATGAAGCTGCTCTTGTCCAAATGAGACTGCCAAGGAGCTCCAGCTATTCCAGACCCTGTCCAGCCATCCTAGACCCTGTCCAGCCATCCTTCAGCATGAGGGGATTAGAACAAATGTGGATGAGAACAGGATGAGAACAAATGTGCCTAGATATTTGTTGGAATATCTAGGTTGGAATATCTGAGGTTGGAATCCTCAGCCGAACTACAGAAGTCTACAGTGTGGTCTGAGCTTTAAGAGTTTAGACTGGCATACGTGAGTTAATTATAAGCATATTATAGTTAATTATAAGCATACCTGGGTGAGTTAGAAAAAGTTGTTGACATTGAACATCTCTAGAAACACTAAAGCTCTTACAGGAAGTAGTTTTGAGTTTAAGGTGTATAATTTTACAAATGTAACAATATTGGTGACAAGGTAAAGTCCATTGAACAAGGGAAAATTAAGAAGTGGAAGATCAAGGAGTATAGTCAGAAGAAGGGGCACTTATTTAATGGAATCAGACTTGGGGACAACGTAGAGTTTTGGAATATATTTTGCAAAATAAGTGTTCTGAGGTTTATAATATCTTTAGACTTGGAGTCAGAGTTAGTTTTAATGTGACTTCTTCCTAGGAATACAGTCTAATCCTAGACTTATTTAAGGTTTTCACTTCTAAACTCACGTATTCAGTAGGTTTGGCCATTGCTAGAATGTAAATTAAGCGTCCCTTATGAAAATTAGTAACTGATAGAACACTATATTTGGTTTCTAATTAGTAGTTATTCTTCACTGCAGCAGACTCAAATTTAGAATTTAGAAATGGCACAGAGACTCACCCTTCTAAGAGCTGCTATTCTCTAAAATGTAAAAGTAGTAGAGAAGTACTTGAATATATAATAGTAACTCCTGTGAAATAACCTTGGATTTTTATTACCAAATAAACTCTCAGTGGAATCTAGTCACTATTAGAATTTATACTTAACTGTGAAGTTCAAACTGGAAATCAACCTCATGGGTTTAAAGGGAGTATAAATTCATTTATGCTGATAAAACATTATAAACAATGTCTATCATTGTTACTTTATTGTCATGTACATGTATTTTCCTTTGAGAACACAGCAAATGAGCATAGCTTACAAACCCAAAACTCTACCTTAAAAATGGGATATAATTAGAGGATAATAATGTCAGACCTCCTGTCCAGAATGCTCTTAGATAAAGGAATTCCCCTTAGAGTCAAGCCCAGCTAGTTTAATGTAGTCAGAAATGCTTATTTCCAAATTCTCAATTTAAAATAAAGCAGAATTTAAAAGTGGGATTGTTACATCATGATAGTGCTTTAGGGTAATTGAGTATTTCATATTAATTGGTATTGGTAAGAATAGCATTTCTGCTGGGTATTAACATATCCATATATTATTCTCTCATCTGTGATCATATACATGTTATTAATTTAAGCCCCCATATTTTTGTCTCCTTTCTCATCTCTTTCATTAATGAGTTACTGTTTTCTGGTATTTTTAAAAGCAGTTATCAAATTATAAAAATTTTCAGCAACTTTTCTATTTTGAGCTAAGTGCATCTCCTTCTAGAATGAGTCTGTGAACTTCTTTTAGAATTCCCTTGAGAGGAAATTATTATCTATTTAAAATTCTATAGTATAGTTAACAATCTCAACTTCTTAAATCAATTATTACCCTTTATTATAATGAAACTTCCTTAGTGTAAAGTTAGGTTCTCAATTAACAATAAATATCCATTCTTAAGTTTAAGGTAGTGATGATGAGCACAAGTGCTCTTCAGGTAGTCATTACTGTTACCTTATTCTTTAAGCTATCATCTTTCATCCATTCAGTCTTTAAAACTACTAGATGAGTTAAAATCCAACTGACTCTGAAAAAAAATCTTCTCTTTTTTTAAAATCCACCAACTTGTGATGATTCTCCTGCTTTTCATGTTTAAGTTCTTATCTAATTTCAATTTGTTGGTACCCTGGTGCTATAGGCAAGTATTCATGTTGAAGTTAGTATTAAGACCAAAATTATAATGCTTTTCTTAATGGGGGAACCCTAAGGCTACTCACTCAGTCCATTGAGGGGATAAGAGAGATGGCTCATTCCCATCCAGTTTTGTTTACAAACGATGTTGCTCAAATTTAGGTGACTGGCTACTAGGGAAATAAATGAATGTGGAATTGAGGATGGAACAAAGAATTCAATGCTTTACAATAAATGGACTGTATTTGAGAGTTCAAGAGAGGATTGGAGAAAATAACTGAGTATGTAAAAAATGGTAAGTTTCTGATTGTTCAGTTGAAGGCAAGTGGCTGGCTCGATGAAATGACATAACTGATAGTTTTCATCTGTGACCCTGATATCTTAGCCTCTATCTCAGAATTGAGAAATGAGCAGAGTTTATCAGAAAGGAATTTCATTGCTGGTATCTTTTGTGTGTGCATGATGTATAGTACACACAGCTCTCCTTATTGATCCTTCACAGGTGTATTATTTACTTTGCCTTCCAGGTGTCCGCAAATATGGTAAAGATTTTCAAGCTATTGCAGATGTAATTGGCAACAAGACTGTTGGCCAAGTGAAGAACTTCTTTGTAAACTACAGGCGTCGGTTTAACTTAGAGGAGGTATTGCAGGAGTGGGAAGCAGAACAAGGAACCCAGGCTTCTAATGGTGATGCTTCTACTTTAGGGGAGGAGACAAAAAGTGCTTCTAATGTGCCATCAGGGAAGAGCACTGATGAAGAAGAGGAGGTGTGTTTGTGTATGGAATTTGAGCTAATATGAGTTGAGGAATCACCATTTTGTGTGGTATTCTGTAAGGTTAATTTGTCAAGAGGACTAGCTAAATTGAGCATGAAAGGTTGACAATACACTTCCTCAGTGGTGCATCTCTCGTGACTCTTAAGTCATAATGACATGCTAAGTTCTGATTCTAGAAGAATGGAGAGTGTATTGTTCTTTCATAGTCTTATTTTTATTTTCAGTGTTAAGCTGTTTACAAATAAAGATGCCTGTTTGGTAGCCTCGTTGGTTTTTGGTTTTTGGTTTTGTTTTGTTTAAAATAAAAGAAGCTTGTGCTTCCAATAAACACTGGTGTTATGTTTTTGTTTTGTTTTGATTTGTTTTGTTTTTCCTGTGACAGCCCAAACTATATTGTATTAAGTTCATTAGGACTTACATCTCATACGTGTATTTTTGTTTCCTCACCTCTAGGCACAGACCCCACAGGCTCCTCGGACACTGGGTCCATCACCTCCTGCCCCATCATCCACTCCAACACCAACAGCCCCTATTGCCACTCTGAACCAGCCTCCACCACTTCTTCGTCCAACACTGCCTGCTGCCCCGGCTCTTCACCGGCAGCCTCCTCCACTCCAGCAGCAGGCTCGGTTCATCCAGCCCCGGCCAACTTTAAATCAGCCTCCACCACCTCTTATTCGCCCTGCTAATTCTATGCCACCCCGTCTAAACCCAAGACCGGTGTTGTCCACAGTTGGTGGTCAACAGCCACCATCACTTATTGGAATTCAGACAGATTCACAGTCCTCACTGCACTAAAAATTAAATTGGACACAGCTGCAGTAACTTTTCATCCCATCATTATACCAATGCTCATCTGACTGATGAAAAAGAGGAAAGAATAATCATTTCTAGATACTGAGGCTGCAAACTAGTTCTGTGGCAGTGGACTAGCATAAGTGGATGTCTAAGAAATTTTTCAGTTCACTAGACTAAAATGTTATACAACAAAAAGCCTCCAGGTAGCCTCCTTTCTAGAGTATATGTTCAGCAATGTTGATCTCATAAAAGGAAAAAAAAAAAGATTTAAGTATTCTATATACCAAGTTTTTGTTTTGTTTTTACTGTATTTATTTTATTGAGGTTCTTTATATTCCTGCCTCTTCATAGTCAAGGCTCTTAGTACAGGAATATTGACTTAGGAATTGTGAAAACTCCTTAAGTTTCTTAAGTTAAGGATGTTTGGCTTTTTTCTTTAATTTAATTTTTTAAAAACCATTTTCCTATGTTAGGAGTGCAAGAATAGCCAGCGTTTCCGATTTTGACATATGTTCATTTTATGCATATTTAAGAAATTATAGCTGCATATCCCTTCTTTCAAAAAATGTTGCTTTTTTTTTAAAGGAATTTTAATATATTCCTTTAAAAGAAAGCAATTTAATCAATTGCAAAGCAATTATATAAAACCACAAAGAATGTACTGAACCTACTAACCCTTTAACATACAGTTTAGGGTCCTAGCGCAGAGTCCTTGTTTAAAGGTCATTGATTCATCATCTGTCAGTAATGAGAGGATTGGAAGAATAATTTTGCATACAAATGAGGACTTAATTTGTTGAAATATAATCTCTTTAAGTTCCTTGAAAATGGAGTTGGTTTTTTTTGTTTCTAAATGCTATCTGCTTTTAACTAGTAGTTGCCTACATCTGGGGACTTCAGAGAAGAATTATATTTTGTTAGTTATGTAGACACAGTGGTTATGGAAGCATTTCTTTACAGTACCCTTTACGTGTTTGGTTTCTGAACTTAAAATTGCCCTCATACTTAATAATATGGTCTGCATTTAATATGAAAGGTGTTTTCTTGATAAATCTATTGTACTATTTGGATACATTTGTGTATTCCTTGCAGCCAACCTGTATTCGTGGGATTGGTGTAGGGTTAAATCATCAACATTATTTCATAAAATAAGAATTTGTTCTGTGTTATCTAAAGATGTATCAGTATATTGTCACAGTTGTGCTGTTAACTAAAAATGCTGAGACCCCTTTTTATAGAAAAACAAAAAGACATCAAGTCTTCTTAATTCAACCCATAATCATTAAGTACTTAACAAAGAATATTTTACAAGTGATAGTATTTCAACAATGTGTAATTAATATTTTTGATACAATGATTTCATATTGGAATCATTCTTTGTGCAAAGGGACAAACAGATCACTTAGATTGCTATACTAGTGGACATAGGCTAAATGTTTGCACATTCACATTCTTATCACATGTAGAATACTTCACAAAATAGTCAACATCTAAGGCCCTAATTTATGTTTTGAAAGATCATGTGTTCCCAAAGTATTCCCTATTGTTGGCTCCACAGCCTTAAAGTGCTATAGATTTAAATTCATTGATGAGTTTTAATTTTTAATTTTAGACTGCGTATTTCCATAAATACCCTACGTACTGGCATATCTGAAACTCTTTTTCCAGGTTAGGTCCTTTTCTTTCTCATTGAATCATCTTAAATAGTTCTTGGCCCTGAATTTAGCTGATTTAAAATTCTTAATATTCAAGAATTTATACTTATTTTTTCTTCAAAAGCCACGGGACAGTTATATATCTTAAAATATCTAAAACATTTTTTAAAGCACTTAGACTGTCTTATGTATGTGCATACTATACCTTTACAGCGTTTATTGTCTTGTCTCTTGTCAGTAGACCTTCAGTACACAGTATGTGGGATATGTCAGTCAAGTTGGTCAGCACCAGCATCTGTCCAGCTGTTCAGTATATTGTGATTCATTAAAAAATCTGTTCTATCTCAGACATGGGCCAAGGTGCTGTATCTGAGGGATGTGCTGTAATTTGATTTACATGCATTAGAGCACACAGTAGAAAAACGTTAGCTTCATTAGTAATATGACACATGTATATAGTGAGATGTCTTTATTGTGTGCTTTGCATATTTTGTAAATATTTTGCACGTCATTATTTTTCTTTTTTGTTTAAGCAGTGTTTGGCCTGGAAGAGTGATATGCTTGCTGCTTAATCAAAGGATTAAAGATTTAAAGATGTCTATGTCTTCTATTTTTATATAATTTCATGTTCTATGAGGAATTTAGTACCTCTTCACTGTGAAATTCGAAATAATGATTTTTATAAAAGCAAAACTAGAAATCTTTTAATGACAATTTTCATTAATTTCAGGGTTATCATTTTTGAGAAATCTACACCAAAGTGGTTTTTTAAAATTACATAACTAAAAATAAACCACACTGTGGATACATCTTACAAAACTAATGGAAAAAATGTTTTTCTATATGATTTAATTCTAGTGTAATATGGATGAGGTAAGAGTAAGTTATGATCAAACTTTTTATGTTCTTAATAAGCTTGCAATTGAGTAAAATAGAATATAAAATAAAGGTGAAATAATATAAAATTTTGTCTTAATGTAGGCCTACATTCTTTTTAGGAATAGATGTAGAGAGCAAGCCAAGAACGTGACTATCATTTTTAAGAATATTAAAAATTGCAAGTATAGTCATGCCCTTAACAACTGGGATATGGTCTGAGAAAGGTGCTGTTAGGCGATTCTGTTGTGCTGTGAATCAGATTGTACTTGTACCAACATCGGTGGCAAAGTCTACTACACACCTAGGCTATATGGTATAGCCTTTGCTCCTAGGCAACAGTCCTATGCTGTACAGTAATATACTGTACTGAATATCATAGGCAGTTATAACACAGTGGTAATATCTGTGTATCTAAACATAGAAAAGGTATAGTAAAAATACAATATTTTATATATTTATTTTTTGAGACAGGTTCTCACTCTGTCGCACAGGCTGGAGTGCAGTGGCGGGATCTTGGCTCAGCAACCTTTGCCTCCCAGGCTCAAGCAATTCTCCTGTCTCAGCCTCCCGAGTGTATGGGATTACAGGCGCCCGCCACCACACCTGGCTAAGTTTTGTATTTTTTAGTAGAGATGGGGTTCCACCATGTTGGTCGGGCTGATCTTGAAGTCCTGATCTCAGGTGATCCACCTGTCTTGGCCTCCCAAAGTGCTGGGATTACAGGTATGAGCCACTGTGCCCTGCTGATGTTATTATTTTAAAGAACATCAGTGTATTTGCAGTCTCTGACCGAAATATTGTGTGGTGCATGACTGTACTTGGGTTAAAGTACCTAGTTTAGTTATTAAGTATGTTGTATTAATTTTATGGTCCCTCCTGTTATCAAAAGGTTATTTATGAATATTAATAACTGCTAACTAGTTAACACTGGGGTGTCAGGATCTCCTCAAAAAGAATAGTAATCTGACTTAGAACTCTAAGAAGAATCTATCTTTCTCTTTGTGCATGCCCAAAATAAATGACAAATACATTCTTATTAGAGGACACACAAGAAAAAAAGTGTTTTTAAATTTAGCCATTCATTATAGATTACATCGTTTATAAGAAAATAACAGAATAAATGAATACAGAAAGAACCCAAGAATCAAGTTTGAGAAACCATTCCATATTAGAAAATGCCTACAAGAAACTTTTGACATCTGATTTATGGTAGTACCTGAACTGTTTTCACCTAGGAAAGAGTAGGTCATGTGTAACTCCCCACAACTTCTTTATCATAACTGCCTTAGGGAAGGAATGTTCTGCAGCAGTATATTAGTGACAATGGAGTTTGAGAATTAAACATGACAAGGAATGCTCCTAGATGTGTGAGTTTGTGTCTAAAGGGCCGTGTGGCTTTATCTGCCCTTTTCTGCTCTCCTAAGTCTATATAGCTAAGGGAGAAACAGTGAAGATCAGAAGCTAATATTGGGTTGAGATGTTTGCCAATTGTCATTACTTGGTTTAAAGTAGACAATTGTTTATTAATAAACGGAACAGTCTTTACAATGCAGTAATTTAAACTTTAGAATCCTAAAGCAGGAATCTGGGTGAGCAGGGTCTCTAAGGAAAAAAATGCTGGTGATGTGAAGTGGAGAGATCTAAGAACAGTCTTCACAATGTAAATGAGGTCAAAGTTGATGTCACAGAATGCTTCGTATGTTTCCTTCCCTTGGACTATTTTAAGAAAGGTGAAATTTTTTATTCTGTACAATGTAATCTTATTTGTAAGGTACAGTTACCAATAACTAAGAAGATGCTGAATAATACCACAACACAAGGTATCTCTTGAGGGATCTGTCTAGTTTACTACCTGGAACAGCTTTCTTATTTGACAGGATTTGGCTTGAAGAGGCCTTTAATCCAAAGACCATTTTGTTGATATCCTGCCTCTTCATCTTTTCCAAAAGAGTTTGAAAATAATCAGAATCATTGAGGGCTGTGGCCTATATATGCAAAATAATTGCCCACCAACCTTTAACACAATGATTTTTCCAACTCCACTAAACAAGTTACTTAATCTCTGTGAGCCTCATTTTCCTCATTTGGGGAGGAATATATAAACTGGGGCATATAGTACCTGCCTAATGTATGTTAGAGGTTTTTACATGTCTACTTATACCATACCCTTCTTAATAACGGAAATGTATTGTGACTTTTTTTTTTTTGGACAGAGTCTCGTTCTGTCACCCAGGCTGGAGTGCAATGGCACAATCTCAGCTCATTTTTTAAAAAAAATTGAAGTGCAGTGCAAAAAGGAGAGATTAATTTCAGTTCAAGATGACAGACTGGACAGTCTTTTACTTTTCTTACCCATAATCTCCCCCCGCCAGTCTTACTGAAATGACAAGAAATAGAAAAACCAAAATAACCCTTAGCAGTGCTAGGAAGCCAGAGGAGGAGCTACCGGCAGATGGGGATACATTTATGACAAAAGCCAGCAGAATTAAGGAACCTCTAATGTGACAAAGAGCTGAAGCCAGCCTTTTGCTAACAGCCAGCAAAGAACTCAGGCCTTCAGTTCAACAACCTGCCAGGAACTGAATCCTGCCAACATCCATGTGCACTTGAAAATGGATCCTTCCCCAGTTGGGTCTTGAGATGACCAGAACCCAGCTAACACCTTGATTGCAGCCTATGACTTGAATAACACACCTTTACCTAGTTGAAATGTGGGATCATTCTACCCAACAGCAGAATAAACATTGTTTCCATGTGCACATGAAATATTGCTCAATATCAGCACTACTGACATTTTAGGTTAGATAATTCTTTTTTGTGCATTTAGAATGTTGAACAGAATCCTCAGCCTCTACCCACCAGATACCAGTAGAACCCCCTTCCCCCGTTTGAGAATCAAAAATGTCTCCAGACATGGTCAAATGTCCCATAAGGAGCAAAATCACCTCCAGTTGAGAATCATTGCAATATATCATATTAATAAAATAAAGGAAAAAAGCCATATAATTATGTTGATAGACACAGAAAAGATATTTGACAAAATCCAACACCTATTCATGATTAAAACTTAGAAAACTAGGAATGCTTCCCCTCAGGATGGAAATCAAGGCAAGGATGTCTGCACTCACAACTCTATTCAGTGGTTTACTGAAGGTTATAGCCAGTGCAATAGGCAAGAAAAAAGTATACAGATTGGAAAGGAAAAACTAAAATTGTTTTTCTGTGCAGATGACATGAAATTGTATGTAAAAAATCCCAAGAAACCTGCAAAAACTAGAATAGTAAGCAAGCTTAAGAAAATCAGAGGATACAAGATCAATGTACAATCAATTGTATTTTCATATAATGGCAACAAGTGATCTGAGAATGGAATTAAGAAAATTTTATTCATGATAGTATCAAAAAATAGGAATAAACAAAAATGTGCAAGACTTGTCCATGAAAAACTATATTGCTGAGAGAAATAAGACCTAAATAACTAACTGTTCATGGATTGGAAGACTTGATATTGTTAAAACGGCATTTCTCCCCAAACTGATTTATAGATTCAATCTAATTCTTATAAAAATCCTAGCAGGCTTATTTTGCACAGACTGGCAAACTGATTTTGAAATTTATATGGTAATGCAAAGGACCTAGAACAGGGGCCAGTAAACTTTTTCTATAAATAGCCAAATAGTAAATATATTAGGCTTTGTGGTCCACAAACTGTTGCAACTCCTGGCCTCTACCATTTTAGTTCAAAAACAGCCAGAGAAAATACATAAATGGACAGACATAGCTATGTGTCAATAAAACTTTATTTACAAAAACAGGCAGCAACTCCTAACTTAAAATAGACAAAACAATTTTGAAGAAGAACAAAATTGGGTGATTGGCACTAACTGATTTCCATATTTGTTATAAAGATGCAATAATCAAGATTGTGATATTGGTGTAATGATGGACATATAGATCAATGGAACAAAATAGAGTCCAGAAATAGACTCATACATATGTGATCAACTAATTTTCAATGAAAGTGTCAGTGTAATTTAATGGCAGAAGTGATAGAACATCTGCATGCAAAAAAAAAAAAAAAAACCTCCAATAAACCTTGATCCTTCCCTCACATCATGCATAAAAATAAACATGAGATGGAACACAGACCTAAATATAAGAACAAAAATGGCCGAGCATGGCGGCTCACACCTGTAATCCCAGCACTTTGGAAGCCCGAGGTGGGCGGATCACCTCAGGTTGGAAGTTTGAGACCAGCCTGGCCAATATGGTGAAACCCTGTCTCTACTAAAAATACAAAAATTAGCCGGGTGTGTGGCGCACGCCTGTAATCCCAGGTACTCGGGAGGCTGACGCAGGAGAATTACTTGAACCCAGGAGGTGGAGGTTGCAGTGAGCCAACATCGCGCCACTGTACTCCAGCTTGGGTGGGACAGGGTGAGACTCTGTCTCCAAAAAAAGAAAAAACCAAAACAAACAAACAAAAAAGAACACAAATATAACTTTCTAGAAAAAAAACACGAGAAAATATATCAGTGAAGCATGATCCATAATAGAAAAAATTGATAAATTATATTTCATCAAAATTAAAAATGTTCCTTTTCAAAAGACACAAGAAAATGAAAAGGTTAGCCATCGGTCAGGAGAAAATATTTGCCAAACATATGTCTGATCAAAGATTTGTATCCAGAATATATAACAAACTCTTACAATTCAAATATAAGCGCTCTTTCAAATCAATAATAGAACAAAAAGATCGGGGTGGTGGAAGATTTGGATAGACATTTGCCGAAGAAGATATGCAAATGGAAAATAAGTATATAAAAAGATGATCACATCATTAGTCATAAAGGAAATGCAAAGTAAAACCACAATGAGCTACCTGTAACACCCACTAGAATAGCTAATATTAAAAAGACTGACAATAGCAAGTGTTGTCAGGGATGTGAAGAAACTGGAACCCTCTTACATGGATGGTAGAAATGTAATATGACACAACTACTTCGGAAACCTATTTGGCAACATCTAAAAGACTAAATGTACACTTACAATACAACCCAATAATTTTACTCCTAGGCATCTACCTAAAGAGAAATGAAAATGTATGTGCACACAAAAACTTCTATTCAAATGTTCACAGCAGCATTATTTATAATTGTAAAAACTAGAAATAATCCAAATGTCTATCAGCTGGGGAGTAAACAAAATGGTCTATCAATACAATTTTTCTATTATGGATCATGCTTTGGTGATATATTTTCAGGTGTTTTTTTCTAGAAATTTATAGTTTTGTTCTTATATTTAGATCTTATGCTCCATCTGGTTAATTTTTATGCATGGTATGAGGTAGTCAACAATAAGAAAGAAAACACTAATGACTTATGCACCAACATGGATCAATGACAAAAGTATTTTCCTACTTGACACAAACTGCTACATATTTATTCATATTAATTTTCTTCTTTTTTTTTAGATGGAGTTTTGCTCTTATTGCCTAGGCTGGAGTGCAATGGTGTCATCTCGACTCACCACAACCTCCGCCTCCTGCGTTCAAGCGATAATCCTGCCTCAGCCACCGGAGTAGCTGGGATTACGGGTGCCTGCCACCACACCTGGCTACTTTTTTGTATTTTTAGTAGAGACAGGGTTTCACCATGTTGGCCAGGCTGGTCTTGAACTCCTGACCTTGTGATCCACCTGCCTCGACCTCCCAAAGTGCTGGAATTACAGGTGTGAACCACAGCGCCTGGCCTTATTCATATTAATTTTCAAAAAAATGCAAAGTTATAGCGACAAAGGAGATCTCTTGCCTGAGGCCAGGGCTGGGGGCGTGGACTGACTGCAAATGGACACAGGGGGCGATGGATTTGTTCTAAAATTTCATTGTGGTTATGGCTGCACAACTGTGTACATTTACTAAAATTCATCAATTGGGTGAATCTTATGTTATTAAAAGTACATCAGTAAAGTTGTTTAAACAAGGAAGAAGAAGTATGGAACTGGAAGGGCTGTACAAAACCTGTATCACAATGAGAGGCCCTCATTTGTGCCAACAGAAAGTAGCATGGGATTTCAGAGGATAGAAGTGGCAAGGTCATGGAATACTGAGGTGTGATTAGAGTCAAAGACCCTTGAACTTTGTGTTTTTTCCTAGGATGGGCCCTTCCTGAGCTTATGCCTTTCTTTCTAATGCTTCTGTCCTGTTTTCTGTGAAATGGAAGATGTGACTAACCAGGGTTCCAAGATCATTGCTTGAAATCTCAGCATATAGAGTAAGCACCATTCTCAAAAATAAATACCAAATAAATGGTCTTCCTTGTTACCAACCTATTACAAAATCCAAGACCAAACTGTGCCAATCAAACCTATTATCTTACTTCATGATTCCTAAGGCTAAACAATAACTTTTAAATCTATATTGTAATGGCTTCTGGTGATTATGCAGAATTAATATGTTAAAATGTTTTCCTAGCAGTGATAGGAATTGCATGTGTGAATCTTATTAAAGAAACTGTCAAAGAGGACAGAATTCATACTTAGGTGTACAATGAAGACAGGAGGTCTAATGTAAAAACAATAAAAATCTCATTTCTCCAGCCAAGGCTGACCATCAGACAATCAAACCATGAACAGGAATAAAGAAGGGTGTGTTTATGTATCAAGCAGGGGATCCCCTGGAATAAATACATAATATATGGCCATAGGAACAGTACAGGTCTGCTTTTTTCAACTGGTGCTGACCCTATAACACAGTAAATAACAATAGAGTAAAACAAGGTAGAACAAAAGAAACATGGTTTTTTCTTAAGCTCCTAAGTTAAAGGTGCAGCTGCTGAATGCACATACACAGGTTCTTTTGCAAAGGGAGGCTTAAAAAAATTTACATCAGTCCCTGCCCCATCCCAGTACTCCCCGCCTCTCTTCTTGTGGTGGTCAGCACACCGACAGGCAGAGCTGAGCTAAAGGTTATTTGATGGAAGCAGAGGGATCAGTCATTCATATATTGTCTCAATACAACACCTACTTAGTGAGCAAGCTGAGTATTCTCTGTGCACAAGACCGTGAGATCTGCATTTTGCCTGGAAGTGGTTTGCTGCTACAGTATATCACATTTTCCATGTGTGGTTCTGTTTACAAAGACTTTCCATTGTAACTTGCAATGGAGTCAAAGTCGCAATCTATGGCCCAAGGAGAGGATTTTCCCTCCTTATCTGATCCCACTGATCTCTAGGTGATGGGAAGTATGAACTTTTGCCCTGCAAACTAACTCACTACATTGATCAGTCTCGTCACAGAGGAGCAGCCTGAGGAAGATAATGCATCCATCTACTATTCCAGTAGGCGGCGTCCTCACCTCTCCATCAGCACCATCTTTACATTGGCAGCCAGGGCGGCAGTCTCTCACCCTAATTTATACAGCAAATTAAACAGCTGAAATCCATGTCTTCGGGCGTCTGGGGCAATCTTACGGTGTCTAGAAGCAACAGATAAAAGGGTTAGTGCTTTTCTTCTGCATAAAACTGTAGTGTATAGTTCAGCCCTGGTCTTATTTTGTAGCTGAATTTAGTTTGAAGGTTGGATTCTGTTCAATGTTAGATTCAACATTATTGTTGAACTTAATGCTGAATATTTTCAAAACACTAAAAGTACTAAAATTTGTCTTTAAGTTGTTTTGTTTGAATTCACATCAGTCATTTATTTGAGGGGTAGGGTATAGTGGCTAGGAGTACCAGAACCAGACTTCCCAGAATTCAAATTCTGCCTCTCTCAAACTAAGAATTTTGTGATTCTGGGCAAATTGCTCAATAGATAAGATTTTCCATCTATAAAATGGAGTTGATTATTAAATGAGTTAATATAAAAAACACTGAGCACAGTACCTGGTATATAAAACTTAATAGGCTGGGCGCGGAGGCCCATGCCTGTAATCCCAGCACTTTGGTAGGCCGAGGTGGGTGGATCACTTGGGATCAGGAATCTGAGACCAGCCTGGCCAACATGGCGAAATTCCATCTCTACTAAAAATACAAAAATTAGCTGGGTGTAGTGGTGCACGCCTATAGTCCCAGCTACTCGGGGGGCTGAGGCAGGAGAATTGTTTAAACCCAGGAGGTGGAGGTTGCAGTGAGCCAAGATCACGCCACTGCACTCTAGCCTGGGTGACAGAGCGAGATTCCAAAAAAAAAAAAAAAAAAAAAACCTTAATAAACGTTAGTTATCACTTGAAGGTATTTAATGTTTTTTTATGTGCATTTATGTACATACAGGATTCAAATTCCGCTTTATGATCAACAGGGAATTGGGACTATGTTACTGACTTCTGACCAATACCCGTCTAAAATTCCTTTACCCTTTCCACTTAGACTCAGCCCTCGAGTTATGCGGCCCCCATTTCCCACCACAATAAAGATCCACCTCTCTATCCCAGGTTTTATTCCATCATATTTAAGGCTTGGATGTAATTTTTGGAACAACTGACTGCTTTATTTAGTTGGTGGGGAGAGGAGTAGGAGAGAGAAGCAAATTACAGTCAATGACAGGACCAGGGATTCTGAGCATACCTGCATGTATGCATACTAGACACTGATGTTCCAGCCAGTGAAAGGAGATATAACTTCTAAAAAACAGTATCAACTTTATTATGCTTGGAAGTAATGAGAAGAGAGGCAAGAAGCAGGCAATTGTAAGAGAAAGTGGGTGGGACGTAGTGGCTTGCACATTTAATCCCAGCACTTTGGGAGGTCGAGGTGGGAGGATCGCTTAAACCCAGGAGTTTGAGACCAGCCTGGGCAACATAGTAAGTCTCCCTCTCTTCAAAAAAAAAAAAAAAAAAAAGGAGCTGGGGGAGGTGAGCGTAGTGGTGTGTGCCTGTAGTCCCAGCTACTCTGGGGGCTGAAGCGGCAGAATTACTTGAGCCCAGGAGATCCAGCCTGCGGTGAGCTGTGATCATGCCCCTGCACTCCAGCCTGGGTGACAGAGTGAGAACCTCTCTCAAAAAATACACACCCACAAAAAGAGAGGGAAAGTATAGTGTATGGCAGAACAGGAAGGAGAACTTGGGTTCACTAAGCACCTACTCTGTGTTAGGTGTACAGGAGTGCCATCTCATTTAATTCTCATGAGAAGATTATGAGACAGATCTACAGTCCCAAAGCAACACCCACCAGTGCCTCTCCCTCACGGAGCGGTTCATCTAACTCACCAACCAAAAAAGGTTTGGATCTGGATTTCTGGCTCTTTTGAGAAATAAGAGATCAGGTAACAATAGGCTGGCACTGGGTGGTGGCTGCTCCACTAGATCCTCCACCTGCTCTTTAGTGCACCAGCGCCTCCCTCCTTTCTCCATGACCACAACCTCTGCCTCCCTCCTGTATGTTTCCTGCCGAGCTCCTGTGCACATCTGAGTTTTTGACTCCCAAGGTGTGTATTATTCTCCCCTTTTATTGACGAGGACGGTAACTGAATCTCAGAGCAGTTAAGTACTTTTCCCACGGTGGCCTAACTGAAAGTAAAGGATCTAGATAGAATTGAAATTTTGGTCCATTTCATTTATATAGAATGTATTGCCCTTGGAGAGAATATATTGTAAGAAAGAGCCCGTATCTAAGAGTGCGCAGGCCAAGCGCGGTGGCTCACGCCTGTTGGGAGGGCAAGGCGGGCGGATCACAAGGTCAAGAGATGAGACCAGCCTGGCCAACATGGTGAAACCCCATCTCTACCAAAAGTACAAAAATTAGCCCGGCGTGGTGGCACATGCTTGTAATCCCAGCTACTCGGGAGGCTGAGGCAGGAGAATTGCTTGAACCTGGGAGGCCGGGGTTGCAGTGAGCCGAGATCGCGTCACCGCACTCCAGCCTGGCGTGAGAGCGAGACTCCATCTCAAAAAATAAAATAAAATAAAAAATACGTAGAGAGAGAGAGAGAGAGAGAGGGAGAGAGACAGGCAGACAGCAGACCTGGATTCAAGTTCCAGCTGCAGAGCTTGCTGAGCGTGTCTAACCTTGGGTACGTCACTCCACGTTGCTGCTCTGGCCCTCAGACAGCTCATCTGTAAAATGGGGATGACCAGGCCTACTTCACCAGCTTGTTTTGAGGACCACAGGAGATGTTTGGGAAGCCAACCGGGGAGCTCTACAACTCTCAGAGATTGCTGGTGTTAGGCCAACAGCAAGAGGAGGGCTGGCAAATTTGTGCTACCCTGAAGGAAAGTCCGGGAAGGACTGATTTGAGCCAGATCTCAAGCAAGGCCTTGAGCAAATGGGTCAACAAAGGAGAGGACGGGCTGAGCCTTGTTGTGCCTGACGGAAGAGCAAGACAGCCACAATTCAAACGCACGTGAGGGAAATCAGATGACTGGACTTGTAGATACTAACGGTTCTGAAGCGGGTAGGTTAGCTTTCCAACCGCCTGGATGACGGTCTCAGCCTCCTCCCGACCCCTTCCTGCGCGTCCGCTCTTCCCCTGCGCCCGCCCGCGCCCCTCCGCCCGCGCCCCGGCCCCGCCCCAGGCCTCGCCTCCGCTTCAGCGCCGCCGGCTGCAGCCAGGAGCAGCCGCCGCGCCTGCAGACCGGCCTCGCGGAGCCCGCGCACCGAGCCCCACGTGAGTCCGGCGGGTCGCCGCCCTGGGCACCCTCGCGGCAGAAGGGCCGGGGTGGGGACACCGACGAGCACTTTTCATCTCGTCCCAGTTACTTTGAAACCGAAAGCGCCTGCTGGCGTCCGGCCGGTCCCCGACCGGCGGGGAGGGCGCGAGGCGGCGGCTGGGCCGGGGAGGCGGAGGGGCCCTGGCTTGCGGGAGACCGGCGGGGCAGGTGACCGCCGACGGCCCGGGGACAGCGGGAGCGGTGCGGAGCGGGTTTCTTAGCCGGGGAGAGGTGTGGCGAGGGCGGAGACTGGGGGTCCCGAGCTGGGGAGCTGGTCCAGAGGGCGGCTGTGGACCGGAGGGGCCAGGTTCCGTCGGGGTGCACTGGCGGGGAGGACTTTCAGGCACGTCCCGCACACCCGCACTGCAAACCAGGCCCTGGCCCCCTTCCGCACCCGAAGGCACCCGCTCCACCTTTGCAGGGCTTTCCAATCAAAGCAACTCCAGAATGAAACTTCAGGATTGCAAGGAATGGAAGCCTCTACCAGCTGTTCGTTTGCGCGTCTTCCTTTAGAAAGCAGCTACCCCCCTCCCCCAGAAGGCGAGCTCTAAGGAACCTTGACGCAAACCAAAGCTCCGAGAGGTGGAACGAGTTGCCCAGAGGCACCCAGAGAATTCGCAGATTCTGAGTTCTCCGTACCAGATGGTCTCCACTTTGTTCCTGTTCTGCAGGGTCTTGGTGGTTCTGAGAATTTTCGGGGCCACGCTCTTGCTGCGAGTCCCACTGGGCCACTCTGGCTGGCCGACTTTCTCTGCTCATTCGGCCTCCTTCTGCTAAGTTTCCATATTTGGGTATTTCAGATTTACTTTCATGAGAACTCAGTTATCTCGCTGTGGCAGGCAGAGCTGCCTCAGGCGAGCATTGAGGTTGGTGAAACCAGGCGAGGCTCCCTGCCACGGCTGCCCCTGCAGCCCCCACCCTCCATAGCCTTGGGCTCTGACCCACCTCCTGTGAGGATAGGCATCTGGTAACCAGTTTAATTCTGTAAATATTTATTGGGCAGGTGCTGTGTGAGAACTGGGCTGGGGCCAGTGGAATATGGTTATTTCCTCCAGAGATACTTGCATTTTAAAAGGGCTCTGGAAGACCTGAGATGCAAAGAAATTAGTTGAACCATTTCTGGAAATAGAACAGTTTTGGGTGTGTGCGAGATAATTTTAGGCAGCAAAAGGCTGGGCTAGGACCTCTCAAATCCCAGTGCAGCTGCTCTGCCTTATGTACTCACAAAGCTGAAAACAGGGGTGTTAATGTAATTGATGGTTTGGGTGGAAACACTTCCATCCCTAACTCTAATTTGAACTAGAAAGACAGAAATTGCTGCAGGAACGATGGATGTAAGATGGAAGTGGAAAACGCCTAGCTTCTGTAAAGGTTTTTGATTTTGTTACAGTTACTGTTTTTGTTGTAACTCTATGGAATGGATCACCTCTCAGATCCCTGGCTCCTGGACAGAGGCAGGAGAAAGTGTCTGAGCCAGCATCTGGAACAGGGGAAGTGATGGAGAAGGTAACTTCTCCCACAGCCTCTGGGCTGAGGCCTGTTGTGACGGGCAGGGTAGGATGGTGGTATTTCCCTCTGTCAGCAGCAAGCCCGCTGGACTTGGGTAGTAGGGCAATGGAAAGAGTGTGGAAAAGAGCTGCCGTCCACTGAACGTCCTAACCATAGGGACTGGGATGTTTCAGTGGGGATGATTTGCACAGTCGGGGAGCTAGATGCCTCAGAGTCAGTCTTGTTAGGCTAGCAGTGGGAAAGGCACCTCAGTACTTAGACAAACCTCCTCTGATTAGCTCAGCTTTACTGGGGAGGACCTTGAAGGAAAAATAATTATTTGTTTGTAAAGCTCGTTCCTTTGCAAAGCATTTTCTCTTTGTTCTTGTCGTTTTGTTCACATTTTGTCCTCCATGACGCCCTCATGAGTTAGAGCAGGCTTATTCTCTACATCTCTCAGATTGTGAGGGTGAAGCACTGAAGGGGTAAATAGCTCCCTGAGCTCCACTGCTGGACCAGGATCAGAGCACTGAGGTGTCTTGTTCCCCTGCTCCAGGACCCTCACCCTGGCTTCTCAGAGAGCCATATCTGCCCACCTCTTCCTCTGTCTGAGGGGTCAGCAAGGGGACCCAGATTCTGATAATGCCTCTGTGGTCTGTCCCCAGCAACATAGAGCAAGTTCTGCTGGAGACTCTGGCCTAACCACCACAAGAACAGACATCCACTCTGTTAGCTCTGCCTAGCCAGGCAAACTCCGGGCAAGACCCGTGTCTGTTTTCATGTGTGTCTTGGAACCTGGCATAGAGTAGGCCTAAACAGATGTTTGCTGAATCGAATTGAATTCATTCAGGGTACGTCTCCCTTGGGGTCTGAGCTGCCAGGAACAAGTGCTGGGTAGGCTTGGCAGAGAGAGGTTGAGCTCCCAGCAGGACTTGCTTAAA
The DNA here is from genome assembly GCF_029281585.2 of Gorilla gorilla gorilla. Classification (NCBI taxonomy): domain Eukaryota; kingdom Metazoa; phylum Chordata; class Mammalia; order Primates; family Hominidae; genus Gorilla; species Gorilla gorilla. The sequence continues at coordinate 45,434,694 of NC_073224.2, read as the reverse complement.
TCCAGAAATTAGAATAACACTGTACAGCTTACGAGAAGCCCATCTCATCTGATTAACTTCTCACTACCTCCTCAGGAGAAGGGAGAGGCACATGCTATTCCTTCCACTTTACCTGGTTGCAAGCTAAGGCTCAGAAGTGATTTGAAAGACCTCACAGCATGTAGGGATGGGGCAGGACCTAATCCCAAGTCTTCTTTCTCCAATTCCTGTGCTTTTCCCATAGTATCTTAATTAAAGGAAGCCAGGATTCTGGGCAGGAGGAGGATGAGAGAACCAGCGAGACAGTCATCAAAAGCTGCCTGACACCTTTGTCACTGATCAGGGGTCAGTGTCTGACTCAGTCTCTGAAGAGCTTTTTTCTGCCCAGGTTGTGGCTTTTTCTGGGATTCTGGATAGGAGTTCTAGCTCCAGCAGAGGTGTAGCAAGTGAGTATCTGTGTGTGTTGGGGCAGAGGTGAACACGCTGCAGGGCAGAGGCAGTCCTCAGAGCTGGCAGGCCTCTGCTGCTGCTGCTGCTGCCACCGCTGCTGCTGCCACTGCTGCCACCACCCAGGAGTGGGCCAGCATGAATTTGTTGCCTTGCCCAGAGGAAAGCTTTATTTGAAGGATCACTCAGCAGCCTTGACCCATATGGCCTCCAGCAAGTCCTATCTTGTGAGAAAGTGGCATGGAGGACCAGGCAGGAGATAAAAGTGAAAGTACTCATTAGTCCTGACAGAGGAACTCAGTCTGTTTACAGTGACAGTGGTGAGCACATTTTGCATATTTGTACCTGGAGGCAGGTGGTGGTGCATGCTTGGATCGTGCTGTAGCAAAAGCAGTATACATGCAAATGGTCTGTACACTGTGCAGTATCCGTGTGATGTGCAGGTCTTAGAGACGCAGTATTAAGTGACAGAGCCCAGTGAGTGCCCTCCCAGGATATCTGTGTGGAGCAAAGGCTGCCATCTCACTTACTTTCAGCAGAGCCCCATGTCTCATTTCTTGACACCACAGGCTCCATCAACTTCCCTCCTTACCAATTCAGAACATTCCTGAATTTTTTTCCATGGCTTTTTTTTTTTTTCTCTCAAGGAGAAAGTGCTCTCCTCCGGAACAAGGCGAGAGCACCTTTTCCACCTACACTCCCAAGTCAGCTCTCTCCTCCTCCCTCTGAGGCAGGTTCCCTCCCTGCCTCCCTCCCACAGACTTCTTCCCTCCCCCACAAGCTGAGTTTTCTGTTAATAAGAAGACTCCATGTTTCCCCAGTCCCTCTTCTCTTTCTTTCACTGACAAGCTTCTGGAAAGAGTGGACAGCTCTTGCACTCGCTCCTCACTCGGCACCGTGCACCTGCTGCGCTGCTCTGATTGTCCTGTGTAGGTTTCCAGGACCTGGTACTCCTCAGTCACCAGCCCATACCAGCCCACGCTGCAGCTATTACTTATCTCCTTGGAGGTTGCTACACCGTCCCCACCAGCATTCCCTTCCTTGACCTCCAGCTTCTTATCCTCCTCTGTCCTGCAAGTGCAGGTATGGGGCCAAGGCTGGGTCCTCAGGTTGGATTTCAATTCTCTGTGCTTCTCTCCTTGAGCCCTTGGCCATTCCCAAGACTTAAACCAACACTTTTAAGGAAAGGCTGATCAAATTTCCATCCCTCACCCAGTTATCTTCTTGGCCACTATGATTTGCAATATTCAGAATCTTCACTATGATGTTTCAGAAGCACCTTAGACATTTGTCCCAGGCCGCCTCTTTCTCTGTGTTCTCTCTGTTGCAGAAATTGCTGCTGTTCCTCAGTCACCTTTATCCTGTCCCCCTCAGCCAGTCCTGATCTGTCTATTCCCAGTTCGGGGCCACAGGGACTCTTTCCTGGGCAACCTTAAGTAAGCATTGACTCATTTTCCTGCCCCAGGTCCATCTGTATTCAATTTTCCCTTTCATGCTGCTGCAGAGGGGCCTCTTTAATACATAGCCTAGTCAAAACCTTCTACTTTCAATGATGGTGTAGTAAAAACAGTGTGGACTTCAGAATCTGGTGGGCCTGGGTTCATATCTGGGTTTATGATTTGCTGGTTGTAGTTATATAATCTGAGCAAGTTGCCCAACTTCCATAGTGTCTGTATTCCCACTGGTAAATAGAAATAGTAATGTGTGCCACTTGGGGTTGCTGGAAAGATTAAATGAGTCAATATATACACAGAGCCTGGAATCTGGCAGATATTCAGTAAAACTGGTTTTCTCCTTCCATTTGGTTAATAGCCATAGAGCATTGTGGGGTTTCTGGGGAGCTGGAAAATGCATGCCTAGCCTAAAGGCATTCAAATTTAAATTAAAAACCAGCAGAAGAATTGCTGTGTGTCACAGCAGGCCATCTTTTTTTTTTTTTTTTTTTTTTTTTGAGATGGAGTTTCACTCTTGTTGCCCAGGCTGTAGTGCAGTGGCACAGTCTCAGCTCACTGCAACCTCTGCCTCCCGGGTTCAAGTAATTCTCCTGCCTCAGCCTCCCAAGTAGCTGGGATTACAGGCATCCGCCACCACGGCCGGCTAATTTTTTGTATTTTTAGTAGAGATGGGGTTTCACCATGTTGGGCAGGCTGGTCTCAAACTCCTGACCTCAGGTGATCCGCCTGCCTTGGCCTCCCAAAGTGCTGGGATTACAGGTGTGAGCCACTGCACCTGGGCGAGTAGATCATCATCGAAACTAGCCTATTGCTGCCACTTTGCCATCTCCGGACCAGGTAGACCTCAGGGGCCAGGGTAGGGAAGCTGGGCTGGGACAGGGTATGGTGGGATAAGCTGGGATGAGTTCTTGGCAGGCAGAGGGGGCAGGCAGCCTCAGAGGCTGGGGCCCCATGGACCAGGTTTCAAGGGCAGGAGTCTAGTTTTCAGGACTTGTGGGCAGAGCAGGCGGCAGCTTTGGAGGAAGAATAGTGCTTGGCAGAGAGTCAACACAGGAAAAAATAAAACAGATTTGGGAAACAAAAATACAAGCTCTGGCTTGATCGCCAGGAGCAGACCAGTTACTTTAGCCGGATCCAATGTGAAGGCACAGCAGGATAAGGTTGACCTGATGCAAAGCCACCACCCAGAGCCCTTTCTGTTCTCCTGTACTAAGGCGGATGGCTTAGAACAGCCAGGCTGTGTTCTAAGGCTTCTGTCAGGGAGACCCTTGACCCTGGAGGATGGAGGGAGGTGGGTGGGGCTAAGCTAAGCAGCAGCCATGAAGGTCCCTCTTCTGTCTTCATGATTTTAGGATTTCTGAGGTAGAGGCTGGGTTGATATCTATGATGCAACCTAGGAAAACTTACCATGCCTCCCTGGGTTAAAGGCAGAATAATTTAATATAAAGCAAAGGCTTACATGCTCACCAGATGCAGAATGAAAGAAGTGATTAAAACATTGGGTGGAGTTATTCCAGGAATAACCCACTAGGGAGTGAGGGGGTAGATAGGAGAAATGGAGGGGGAATATTGGACTTGAGCAAAGATGTTTTAAAAAGATGAAGAACATTTTAGTCATCCTTAATGAATGGGAAGTAGATTATTTGGGAGCAGACTGATTTCCTTATGTTAAGGTGTTTTATTTCAAAAGTCAGTACTTTGGGATGTTGCCTCAAATTATCTGTATCATTCCCACAGACCTCCCTTAGAGATATTTATTGCCATGTATTAGCTGTGGACAGCCAGAGGCTAAGTTCTTTCCCCACCTCTTTGATACTAACAGTTCCCATAGGTCCTATGTATGACTAAGTGGTTCACTTTCACTTCACTTACACTGGATCTTCCTAACAAGTGGACCTCTCTAGCCCTCATCTCTTCTACCTCGTAACAGAAGTGCTAGATTTTCTCATCAATTCAGTTCAAGCCTTGTTAAATAGCTCTAGGCCCTTCTTTTTTTTGTTTCATTTTGTTTTGTTTTTGAGACAGAGTCTTGCTCTGTTGCCCAGGCTGGAGGGCAGTGGTGGCAACTCGGCTCACTGCAACCTCCGCCTCCCGGGTTCAAGCGATTCTCCTGCCTCAGCTTCTGGAGTAGCTAGGATTACAGGCGCCTGCCACCATGCCTGGCTATGTTTTGTATTTTTAGTAGAAACGGGATTTCACCATGCTGGCCAGGCTGGTCTCGAACTCCCAACCTCAGGCGATCCACCACCCCCCCCCCCCCCCCGCCCCACTCGGCCTCCCAAAGTGCTGGGATTACAGGCGTGAGCCACCATGCCCAGTCTTGTTTTGTTTTTCGAGATAGGGCCTTGCTCTGTCGTTCAGGCTGGAGTGCAGTGGTGCGATCTCGGGTCACTGCAACCTCCGCCTCCTGGGTTCAAGCGAGTCTGTCGCCTCAGCCCACCAAGTAGCTGAGATTACAGGCACCCACCAGCAGGCCCGGCTAATTTTTGTATTTTTAGTAGAGATGGGGTTTCACCACGTTAGCCAGGCTGGTCTCAACTCCTGGCTTAAAGTGATCTGCCCGTCTTGGCCTCCCAAAGTGCTAGGATTACAGGTATAAGCCACCGTACCCGGCCTAAGGAAAGGTGTAGGCCTTTCTACACCTGACTTGCCTATGCCTACCTTTTCTTACATCATTTCTCCTGCCTAGAATGCCTCCTGTTCAAAACCATTAATCCATACCCCTGCCACTCTTTTCAAAACAAATTCAAAATTCATCTCTTGTTAGGCTTCTTTGTTGGGGGTCCCCAAGACCATTCCCAGGTTCAGTGATTTGCTAGGAGAACTTACAGGATTCAGCGTCCAGCAGATGGTCATACTCACAGCTATGATTCATTTCAGCAAAAGGATACAAAGCAAAATGAGCAAAGGGAAAAGGCTTATGGGGCAAAGTCCAGGGGAGACCAGGTGCAAGCTTCCAAGAGTCTTGGAAAAGACTCTGCAAAGGACTGCAGAGGGGGAATCACACAGGATGTGCTGAATTTCTCCAGCAGTGCATTGTGACAGCAGGTGTGAAGCACTGTTTACCAGGGAAGCCCATTAGAGACTCAGTGCCCAAGGTTTTTACTAAGGGCTGGTTGTGTAGATAACTTCATCTAGCACATGTCAAAATTCCAGCCTCCAGAAGAAAAACAGGTGTTCCACATAAAACACATTGGCTGGGCGCGGTGGCTCATGCCTGTAATCCCAGCACTTTGGGAGACCGAGGCGGGCTGATCACAAGGTCAGGAGATTGAGACCATCCTGGCTAACATGGTGAAACTCCGTCTTTACTAAAAATACAAAAAATTAGCCGGGCTTGGTGGCATACACCTGTAGTCCCAGCTACTTGGGAGGCTGAGGCAGGAGAATCACTTGAACCCAGGAGGTGGAGGTTGCAGTGAGCCGAGATCGCATCACTGCACTCCAGCCTGGGGGACAGAGTGAGACCCCATCTCAAAACAAAACAAACAAACAAAACAAAACACATTGTTTACCTAGATGATTTAAGCACAGTGAGCCGCTCTTAGCAGTTCAGGCGGTGGGAGCCTTACTGAAATCCATGTTCCAGACACCAGCCAGGGGCCATCCTTGCGAGCAGAACTTTCTAGAGATAGCAGTATTAGGCTTGCTGTGTTAACTTGTTTCTGCATAGCTTTCCTTCATAATCTCACCTGTCCTGTCCTCCCAGTGCCTAACTATAGTTATGTTGTAGAGAAAATTGCCCTAGACAAAGAACCAGAAGACCTGGGTTTCAGCCCAGCATGGCCTCCTACTGCTGTGTGGCCCTTTGAACCCCTCAAACTCCATTTTCCTCATTGGGAAAAGAGGAATTGTAATTCTTGCTTGTAGGTCTCAATGGTGACTAAAGACCAAAGGAAATGATATAGTTGGTCATTCCATCCATCCCTCATGATCGAGCACCTCCTTTGTCTAAGGCAGTGAGTGAGCTGTGGAGAGTAAGACGTGAGTGTGACATGGTGGCTTTGACAGCAGACATGCCTGAATCCCTACCCAGAGTTACCAGCTGTGGTACCTGGAACACACTGTGTCATCCCCTCAGCTTTGGGTTCCCGATCTGTAAAATATGAAGATGAATAATACAATGAGGGTCTGCAAACGTGGGCTGCTGTGTGAATTAAGTGGGACAACCTATGTACAGCTCCTGCAGTATCTAGAACATTATGGCACCCCAAGTGGCAACTGTTAATTGACTCAGATATTTGAGTGCTTGCTCTGCGTCTGCACCTTGAAAATAATAAGACACAATTCCAGCACTGCTTTCTTCGTGCTGGGGAAGACTATTATTGAACAGATAATTAATTACATAAACAATTATTTACATTCCCGGCAACTGCTGTTAAGGAGAAGTACAGGTGGTTAAAGGGCATGTCATAAGTGGGGGGGACCCTAACTTGATGGAGGAGGCACACAGAGGCATGGCTGCATATGTGAGGCTTCATCTGGGCTTGTATGTGTTTAGCTCAGCAAGAGGTGGGGAGAGAGGAAAAGATGTTTCCGGAAGAGACAACAGCTTGAGGAAAGGGAGACCCAGCCTTGGGGCGAGCGGGGAAGGTTCTCTGTTCATATGAGGAGTGGCAAAAAGACCAGGAATCCAAGAGAGGTGGAGGACAGGTGGGGAGATTGGCCTAATTCAGAGGTCACCTCTGCCGCCACCCTGGCAGGGAAGGGGCAGAGCAGGGGCCCCATGCAGGGAGATTTGCAGGTGTGGTGGCAGGAAGTCGAGGTGGTCTGGTCTGATGATCTCTGTTTTTTTTTTTGCTGTGCAGTAAGGAAGTAGAGTTTCCTGGTGAGACTGGAGGGAGTGGTCAAGGTTTGTGGAGGAGAGAAAGGTTTAAAATCAACATTGAACAGAGTGAGCTGAGAAGGAACAGCTGGCTTTGTGCTATGTTATTGTGTTGGCATGAAGTCTCTGGAAAAGGACTCTGGCAAATGGGATTTTAGATCTCTAGCACCTTGTACAATGCCTGGCACCTAAATGAGGGCCCCATAAATGTTGGTTGCATTGAATTATTGGTTGGCTACCTATATACATTTTTCTCAGCATTTCCCCTTTCCCAGGTGCCTGCTACCCTTGGACTAAAGCTTCCCACTTGGCACCTCACCCAGAGGCTAGCTCACGTTAGTGTGTCAGAGGGAGCGCTGCTCAGGCTTTACTCTTCTGGTCCTAGTTGGCTACACTGTCCCCTCACCCCTTACAGTGACTCCCCAACTCCTACCCCAGGTCAGCCATCATGAGCCAGCCTTGCACTCTCCAGCTAGGACTGGTAGAATTTCAGGACTTACAAACAGGTGAAATGAAAAGGTTTAGGCAGTGAGAAGCGTGCTTAGCAGGAGAGAGGCTGCCCTGCTTTCTGGAGAATAGCGGTTACAGTCGTTCTGTTAATTTACTAAGCACCTGTCATGTGCACTGTTTTGTTTGTCTGTTTTTGTTCTGTTTTGAGACGGAGTCTTGTTCTATCATCCAGGCTGGAGTGCAGTGGTGTGATCTTGGCTCACTGTAACCTCCACCTCCCTGGTTCAAGTGATTCTTATGCCTCAGCCTCCTGAGTAGCTGAGATTACAGGCGTATGCCACCATGCCCAACTAATTTTTGTCTTTTTGGTAGAGACGGGTTTCACCATGTCGGCCAGGCTGGTGTCAAACTCCAGACCTCAACTGATCCGCTCGCCTCGGCCTTCCAAAGTGCCGGGATTAAAGGCGTGAGCCACTGCACCTGGCCACGTGCACTGTTTTATGTGTTGGGACCTCAGTACCCAAAGAAACAATCTTTGCTGTGATGGAGCTTATATTCTATTCTGATAGGGGAAGACAGAGAGCAAAGACATGAACAAGTAATATGTTAGGCAGTAATAGTGCATTGGAGAAAAATGCAGTAGAAGATGGGTCTGCCAGGGATGTTGCATTTTCCATGTAGGGTGGCCAGCAAAGGCCTCTCTTGTGAGATAACATTTGAGCAGGTTCCTAAGGTGAAGGAACAAGCCCTTCAGATATCAGGGTGAAGAGTATTCCAGGCAGGGGAAAAGCAAGCAGAAGCCTCTTCTGCTGTTCAAGAAGACACAAGGCAGTGTTGCCAGAGTGAGTAGACAAGGGGGAAGGCACTAGGAAGTAAGGACACAGAGAATGGAGAGGCAGAGAAATGGAGGGCCCTGACTTCTAAGGACACTGGCTTCTACCCCGAGTGCAATGGGGCCATTGGAGCAGAGGAGCAGCAGAGACAGCTTCTGTTTTTAAAAGCATCACTCTGGCTGCTGGGTTGTGAATGGGCTGTAAAGGAGCAAGGCAGAGCAAGAGACCAGCTAGGAGACTGATGCAATAACCACTGGGGAGATGATGGCAGCTTAGGCCAGAGTGATTATGCTGACAGTGGCGAGGAGGAGAGAGGGGATATGTTGGAAAGGAAGATCCCATGGGCTTTGGTGTTGTGAGATGGAGAGTAAGAGAGGAGCCAAGGATCACTCCAAAGTTTTTGGTCCAAGTGACGCTGTGATTGGTGGTACCATTTCACTGAGATGGAGGAAGGGTATGGGAGGAGCAGGTTGGGTGGGGATTTGATGTGTTAAGTTTGTGATGCCTATTAAATGTGGAGGCATAGACTAAACAGTGGAGTGTGTCTGGGGCTCAGGGGAGAGGTCCAGATTACAGATAGAAATCAGGGCATTGGCAGTCATAGCTGGTAAGGCCAGGAGCTGGGATGTGCTCACCCAGAGAATGAGTGCAGATAGAAGAGAGCAGGTCTAGCACCAGCCCGAAGCTCCAAGAGATAAGAGAAGGTGACCTGGAAGCTGCCACGATGATCTGACTGGTGCTCCTCACACTGTCATGAGCTGTAGAATCTAGCCTGGGAATTTGCTAGAAAATCAGATTCTAGTTGCTACTGAGAGATCATGATACTGAAGTGTATTAATCAGGGAAGGCTAAACTATTATAACAAATGGGTCCCCCTTCCTCTGGGGTAAGGTGTCCAAGCTAGCATTTTCATCATGTTCTAGAACAGATTCTTAGCAGAGCATCTGGGGCCCTGACTGCTCAGAGAGCTGCTGCTATAGTTTTGTGCATATGCATACGCATATCCCTACCTTGACTGAAATCTTCTTGGGGACAGGAGCTGTCTGGTAACCCACTCTCCTCCACTCCCATAATACAATAGGGTGCAGCCTTTGCATGTGACCGGCACTGAATAAAGCTGGCTAGGAGGGCAGGGTGGAAATGCATGGTGATTAAGTGCTTATTTATGTGCCAGGAATTGTGTGATAATAATTTACGTGGATTAATTCATTTAATCTTAACTCCAAGCCTTTGTAGCAGGTACTATTATTGTCTTTTTTTTTTGAGACAAGAGTCTCACTCTGTTGTCCAGGCTGGAGTGCAGTGGTACAATCTTGGCTTACTGCAGCCTCCACCTCCTGGGTTCAAGCGATTCTCCTGCCTCAGCCTCCCAGGTAGCTGGGATTACAGATGTGTGCCACCATGCCCAGGTAATTTTTATCTTTTTAGTAGAGACAGGGTTTCACCATGTTGCCCAGGCTGGTCTTGAACTCCTGAGCTCAGACAATCCGCCTGCCTTGGCCTCCCATATTGTCCCATATTCTAGATGAGGAAGGGGTGACACAGGTAAGTGAATGGCAGAAGGGTTTGAACCCCAGCAGTCTGGCCCCAGAGCTGGTCTCTAACCAGTAAGCGGTACTGCCTGCCATCAAGCCCTCCTGTTTGGTGTTGGCTGCAATGGGGTACCTTTTCTCCCAGCTGTGACAGAGTGAAGAGCACTGGCTTTGGAGTCAGAAAGTCTATATTCAAATCCCTGTGCCCACACACTAGCTGTGTGATTTGGGGAAAGTTGTTTAACAACTTGAGGCCTCAGACTGTTCATTGGGAATATGATGATGATAGCAGTGTTGCCACAGGGTTAGTGTGGAACTGTGTATGATATTATATGTAAAAGGGCAGGCTGGAAATTACTAGTACATGTCAGGTTTTATTTTTATTGTTATCATCATTATCTTGAGAAACCAAACTGTGGATCTCCTAGGACTAACCAGAAGAGCTGCCAGAGGCCTGCGGATTGCAGCAAATCCAACAGGCCCTGCTTCAACCAGAAGAGGTATTCTGTATACTCTTTTATTTATTGATGTTTCTGCATGAAACTCGGTTTGGTAAGTTTCACTGTGAAACAGTGAAACCCTTGGGTAGCTGATCCCTTAAGTCCTTCCAGAGCTGACAGGCTCAGTTGTGGGGTGGGGGAATCCACTCCCCCAGTTCTACCTACTTCTCTTGGATCTCCTCTCTGGGCTCCCTACCTGCTCTCCCTCTTCTGTTGCCCTGATCAGGCCCTTGAGTCCCAACAGCCTGAGGGCTGCATTTTTTGAACCAGACTCTAGGATGCCTGCCTGTCTGTGGGCAGGGCACCTGGGGTGTGTCTGGGGTAGCCCACCCCAGGAAGCGTCTCTCGTCTGCTTCCTCCGTGGACTGGGCCAGAGCTGGCCTTGCTGTCAGGCGGGAGGGAATTGCCCTGTGTGCCTCTCACATGTACCCCAGCCACAGTCCTCCCAGCTCTGGGTAGTAGGCAGCTGGCAGTATGTCACACATCTGAGGTCAGCTTTGGAAATATAAACTTACACAAAGTCAGCTGTGGATGAGCATTTGTGGGAAGGTGGGGCACCGCTAGAATGATGTTGACCTTTGGTAGCTAAAAGTCACCAAAAGGTCATGCCACGGTTTCTAAATACTCATTGGCATTTCTGTTCTGTAGCCCGTCTAGGGTGGTCTCAGGTTTCTCCCCTTTCTTCAGAGTACCCTTAGGCCATGGAGGGTGGGGCTGGGCAAAGCCTGGGCTCCGTCCTCATTTGAAAATGTTTCTGAATTCCAAGCTAAATCTAAACAGTTGTCTGTTGGCTGTGCATCCAAGCTCGAGGGGCCACTGGAGCCTCATTCACTTTACGAGTGTTTGTGCTCTTTGTACTTGTTTTTGTTTTTTGTTTTTTGAGATGGAGTCTTGCTCTGTCACCCAGGCTGGAGTGCAGTGGCACAGTCTCGGCTCACTGCAACTTCTGCCTCTCGGGTTCAAGTGATTCTCCTGCCTCAGCCTCCCGAGTAGCTGGGATTACAGGTGTGCACCACCACGCCCAGCTTTTTGTATTTTTAGTAGAGATGGGGTTTTGCCATGTTGGCCAGGCTGCTCTCGAACTCCTGACCTCAGGTGATCCACCCACCTCGGCCTCCCAAAGTGCAGGGATTATAGGTGTGAGCTGTTGGGAAAAAGCTGAGTGTTGGGAGGGAAACTGAGGCAGGGCTTGCATAATGTCTTCGGGAATATGTCTAGACTTTCTGGCTCCTTGCTTCTAGCCCTCCTAGGCTCCTATTCCCATTATCTCAAGTAGCAGAACATGTTCCATATAAATGCTAAACCATCACAGCTGTAAATCATGTGCTTAATGCAACGTGTCCTTTTGACCTCCACATTCTCACCACCTGTTTCTCTGTTGGATTACCAATAAATAGCGTGGGCTCCCAGAGCTCGCGGTCTTCGCAGCCACCACAATCGCGATGGCCCTCTGGTGTCCCACCTTTATCTCTCAAACTGTCTTTTTCTCAGTCCTTTGACTCTGCTGGACTTTGTCACCCCCACGACGTGGTGCTGGGTCTGATCACCCCAACAGTGAGCCACCGCGCCTGGCCTCTTTGTACCTTCTTTGTAAGCAACGAGGATGGTCAGGAAGGGGGAAGGGGGAGAGAAGTGTGAGTCTGAGATGACAGCCCCATAGCTCCATGCAGTGGGCACACCCACCCCCATTTGGGAATGTAGTTGAGGTGGCAGTAGGTAGCCTTTCCAATGAGGAGAAGCCTTTCCAATGAGGAGAAGCCTTTCCAATGAGGAGAAGCCTTTCCAATGAGGAGAAGTTCTTGAGCTGAGTCAAGAACAAAGGGCAGAAGGCTGACCTAGCCTTGGGGAACCCTGCAGGAGTGGAATGCTGACAAGGAGCCACCAAGAGGTGTGGTTCAGAGCTGGGAGGAGAACCAACACATACAGAACCCTAGGGCCAAGGGATCAGGGAGTTTCAAGAAGGAAGTGCCAAATGTCACATAAAGGGCAGGAGGGCAGTGATTTAGGAGAGACTAGTCAGCAAATGTGATGATGTGATTACAGTTTAGATCATCAAACTAACATAATATGCTTTCCCAGGCTATATATGGCCTCATATACCACATCCCCAGATGATTTGGGCCTGCCGACTTATTCCAGGTAGAGTACAGATAAGCTTGGGAGGGCCAGGGAGGCTTCAGAGAGGCACTGATGGGATCTGATAAAGGACACAGGTCTGTGGGTGCCACCTGGAAGGTGTGTTTCCATCGGGCATTGCTCTGGAGCTGGGAATGGGAAGGAGAGAGGGGAGAAAGAGGTTGATGGGGCATTGCCGGGCTGAGGATGCAGAATGGGCCAGAGCTCCAAGGGGTGGGGAATTTGGGCCCATGTGCTGCATTTTTGTTTCCTCATCAGTGTCTGCCTATGGTAGGTTCCCAGCAAAGAAATGATTTACAAAAAGTGACTGAATCAATAAATGTTTAGCACGAGATAGTCCAGTGTAACCATGAATTCAAAACTGGGTGAAATGAGAAGGTGAATAGCATGTCAGGCAGTCAGGTTATCTCAGAGTGGGGGACATTGATGGAGAGACTCAGGGGCAAGTGCTTATTAATAATAGCCCTTATGACACCTCTGTGTACTACCACTATAAGTTCTTCATGCATAGAGGGGTCAGCAAACTTCTTTTGTAAAGAACCAGGTAGTAACTGTGTATTTGAGGCCTTGTGGGCCATATGGTCTGTGGGGCAACTGCTCAGCTCCTCTGTGGTAGCACATAAACAACCATAGACAATATGTAAATGAATGAACATGGCTGTGTTCTAATAAAACTTTATTTACAAAACATGTGATGGGCCAACCCCTCATGTATATAGTATTGACGTATTTAATCTTCAGAAGTTCTATGTGGTAACTACTGTTATTATCACCATTTTATTTTATTTTTTGATATATTTTTCTTTTTTTTGAATTGTGATAAGTCCTACTTTTTTATTTTTATGGGTGTGTATTAGGTGTATATTGGCTACATGAGATATTTTGATATGGGCATACAATGCATAATAATCACATCAGGGTAAAAGGGGTATCCATTATCTCAAGCATCTATCATTTCTTTGTGTTACAGTCATCCCAATTCTTTTAGTTATTTTTAAATGTACAATAAATTATTGTTGACTACAGTCACCCTGTTATCAAATACTAGATTGTATTCTATACGATTATTCTGACTATATTTTTGTACTCATTAATCATCCCCACTTCCTCTCCCCAACACTTCCCCCACCCCACAACTACCCTCCCCAGCCTCTAGTAACCATCCTTCTACTGTCTGTCTCCATAAGTTCAATTGTTTTAATTTTTAGCTCCAACAAACAAGAACATGTGAAGCTTGTCTTTCTGTACCTAGCTTATTTCATTTAACATAATGTCCTCTAGTTCCATCTATGTTGTTGCAAGTGATAGGATCTTGTTCTTTTCTATGACTGAATATTGTGTATAGGTACCACATGTTCTGTATCCATTCATCTGTTGATAGATGCTTAGGTTGCTTCCAAATCTTGGTTCTTCAGTGTTGCAGTAAACATGAGAGGGCAGATGTGTCTTCAATATTCTGATTTCCTTTCTTTTGAATATATACCTAGCAGTGGGATTGCTGGATCATATGTAATTCTGTTTTTAGTTTTCTGAGGAACCTCCATACCGTTCTTCATAGTGGCTGTACTAATTTACATTCCTACCAACAGTGTACGAGGGTTCCCTTTACTCCATGTCCTGTCCAGCATTTCATTATCATCGTTTTACAGATGAGGAAATGGAAAAACATAGAGACTAAGTAATTTGCCTGAGGTCACGTGGCTATGAAGGGGTATGGGCAGGATTTGAATCCAGGCAAGTCTACTCCAGAGTCCATGCTGGTAATTGTCATGCCATGCTGACTCTTGGAACCTTGGAGGGGCAGGGAGGAACCTCAGCTCTTCATCCCCTGAGGGCCTCCACCACTACCTGGCAGTAGGACCTCACTAGGCCTCCATTTCCTCATTTTAAAAAAAGGGGAATAATGATAATATATATATCATATCATATATCACCCTGTCTCCTACGCTGGAGTGCAGTGGCGCCATCATAGCTTACTGTAGCCTTGACCTCCTGGGCTCAAGCAATCCTCCCACCTCAGCCTCCAGAATGGCTGGGATTACAGGTTTGAGCCACCACACCTGGTTGAGGGGTTAAAATGAGCTAATGCATATAATTAGCTATCTCTGTGCTTGGACATAGCCTCAGTACTTGTAATCCTAACCCATATCTGACTCCAGCCTTAGGCTCCATTCAGTTCTTTTAATACCCTTCCCTTGCCCTCTGCCTCAATCGGAACTCTCCTAGATTGTCTTCACGGCCCTTTCTCACTGTGGCCTCACAGTAACTTGGAGTTTCCACATTGATTATTGAGTCATCTGAGTTATTGGGTACTCTGGCCTGGGGACTAATGGGAGCTCGAGGAACTGTCCCTAGGTAGCAGTGGGGACTGTTACAGAGCTGGAGCCAAGAATGGGGGCTTCCTAGTGGAGAACAAGGCTTCCTAGTGGAGAAAGCTGCTTTGTGGGAAGATCAGTAGAGCTTTCTTTGTTATTTTTTCCTCTTGGTCTGGTTTCTGAGAGCAAATCTAAAGGTCTCCTGGATACCTTAAAAGTACCACCTGGAGTCAGGTAGACTCTACATGGTTCCGAGGAGAAGAGTTCCAGTAAAGGCATCTCTGTAAGTGGGACTGACTTGAGGCAGCAGCAGCTTTCGTCAGGCCAGCATGGGTGTGCAGCCTGGAGGGTTGGGGGAAGAGGGATGCCCTTCAGCCTTTGCACTCCCATCTACTCACTGACAGTGCTTGCTGTACCGCCAGGAGAATGGGGAACCAGAGGTTTCCTGACAACTTGGAGAGAAGTCACAGTTCTCTTTAAAGTAATTAAAATTATACTCACATCATTGTTTGTCCTGTTCCCAAGACAACTTTCTTCTGTGAAGACATAAGGAAAAGCAAAGAAAACATACCCTTATCTCTGCCTCTAAGACATCAAAGCCAGTCATCCTGGGGCAAGAACAGTGCGTCGGTGGACTGTGGTCACATGTTGTCTGGTTGTCGTGGTGTCACCTGGTCTCTGCATGAGCTCCCAGCCACGTTAGGTGCAATGGAAAGTGGCCTTATTGGTTCTCCCTTTCTCCAAGGCCTTCGTCTTTGACCTGCCTGGTTAAAGGGGTTTCTTCTTCAGTTTTTGAGGGAAGGCCTCTTTGGGCCATCACAGACAGAAGCTTTGGAAAAACTGTGAGACCATTTCAGTTCTCCTTTGTGCCAGGAGGATAGCCTAACAGATAAAGTGCTTTCTCCTCCTTCGTTTTCCTTTCCTTTTTTAAGTTAGGGTCTTTCTCTGTCGCCCAGGGTGGAGTGCAGTGGCGTGAACAATGAACACAGCTCACTGCAGCCTCGACCTCCCAGGCCCAAGCGATCCTCCTGCCACAGCCCCCCAAGTCGCTGGGACTACAGGCGTGCACCACCACACCCTGCTAATTTTATTTATTTATTTATTTAGAGACATAATTTTGCTCTTGTTGCCCAGTCTGGAGTGCAATGGTACAATCTCGGCTCACCGCAGCCTCCTGGGTTCAAACGATTCTCCTGCCTTAGCCTCCCAAGTAGCTGGGATTACAGGCATGTGCCACCATGCCCAGCTAATTTGTATTCTTAGTAGAGACAGGATTTCTCCATGTTGGTCAGGCTGGTCTCGAACTCCCGACCTCAGGTGATCTACCCACCTCGGCCTCCCAGAGTGCTGGGATTACAAGCATGAGCCACTGCACCTGGCCAACTAATTTTTGTATTTTTTGTAGAGATGGGGCTTTGCCATGTTACCCAGGCTGGTCTCATACTCCTGAGCTCAAGCAGTCTTCCTGCCTCGGCCTCTCAAAGTGTTGGGATTACAGGCTTGAGCCACTGTGCCAGCCCTGCGCCTCCCCCCCTCCTTTTTTTTTTTTTTTTTTTTTTTTGCTTCCTGGTAGTAACTGTTCTTCCTGGAAGAGCAGAATCACAGGATTCAACGCCAGCTATGACCTTGAGAGAGAACTGCCTATCCTAGCAGGAGAGCATCTGGAACCCACCGAAGGCATGGATTCCAGAGACCTGTTGGGTCACTGCATCTTGGGATTGAACATTTTAACTTTTCTTTATCACCAGCCACAGTCTCTCCTCTTTAAGCCCAGGACCCATTGGTGGGCCTTGGGTGGGTTTGGGGAATAACATATTTGTATCCTTCCCATGCTGCTCAAGTGGGTATTAGGCAGTTGACCAACACTGCCAGTGAGACCTGAGCAGAGCTGAGAAATGGACAGTTTGCCTTCTGGCAGCCTGTCCACAGAGAGAGGGGCCATCTGGTGTCATTAGAGCCACGGAGGAGCACCAGTCACTGTTGAGATGCTGCCCAGCACCCAGGGATCGGGGAGAGATCCCCTGGCTTGCCCCTCTTCCCACTCTTCCCATCCCAGTGCCTCTCATTGGCTGAACCTAACCAGAAGCCAGGGAGCCTGGAAAACAGTTTGCGGCATCAAATTTCACCCTACCTCATGCTGCAGAGCTAAGCAGAGCAAGAGTAGGGAGTGGATCTGGGCAAACAGGCAAATGACTGGCATGTTCCCTTAATTCCACTTCAGCTACAGTTAATTGCTAACCATTCTAGAACTTTTGTGATAGCAGGAAATTCTTTAATCTCCTTCATCTAGAAAATGCCTCCTCTTTCTTCAAGACCAGCTGAGATGATTTCTTCTCTGTGAAATCAGCACAGACACCTCAGAAATTGTTAGCTACCCCTCACCTAGGCTGTACCAGTTCTTTGTCGAAATCTCTATTTGTGGTACTTGCCAGTGGGATATTGTAATTGATCATTTTTGTGCCTTATTTCTTCTGTCCTTGGAGGGACTCAAGGGCAGATGCAATGTCACAGCCTCTGCATTCTCAGGACCTAACCCAGGATCAGTGCAGGGATGTGCAGATGAGTGGGCTGTGCGGTGTCCTGCTCACGGTTTCATGGATGGTGAGTGGCAGAACAGAGACAGAGGTCTCTGGTCCTGTGCCCTTTTCACTCTGGGATTTTATCTGTAGTAATCAGTAATTCCCCAAGAATCAGAACTTGAAAACCCTGAAGACAAATTTTGTGGACTTATGTCTTATGCACTATAACATAATATATTTAAAAATTCCCCAATTTTTCAAATCTTCATTAATCCAAACTGGATGTTGGCAGGAGTATGGAGGTGATATGGATAGACAGACCAGGATCTACCTTTCTTTGTTAAACCTTAAACTCTGCAAAATACATATCTTTTTTGTTATAACTGAAGGCTAAGCTCACGTTGCTTCAGAATGTGAGAATATTTATCGTATGTTCTCCAAAAATGAATCCATAGAGATACGTAAGTAAAGAATGTAAATGGTGGCATCCACAGCTTTCCTTTGGAATTCCTAAAAAATTCTCATGGAAAAGATGCATCAATTTGTGAAACAAGAAGATGGCATTTCAAAGAAACTCAGCAAGAGTTCTTAGGGAATAGATGGGATGTGACTTTCTTTTGTCTCTTTTGGCTTGAGTTAACAACTCTTCAGTAGGAGTACCACACTGTACATCCCATTGATGGCAAGAATAAGAATGCCATTGACTGCAGAAAGGTGATATATAAGCTCTATTTTTAGCAGTTTTGATATGTTTTTTTTTTTCCTGACTTGCAAGAACTGAGCTTCTTTGTTGTTCCTGTTACGTAAGCTGTTATACACAGAGGGGAAAGATTTTAATAAAATGGAGTGCTTACTCATTTCCACTAAATAGCTGCCTGGGAATGACAGAATACCAGCTGAAAGTATCTAATTAATTAGATAAATATATTTGTTAGGTAAAGAAGCATAGCCTTTCTAGTTCTGCTGTTGGGCTCTCTCATGTCAGTGAACAAAGTGGGTCCAGGCTTGAGGAAGCTTCAGAAGGAGACGGATCCTGCCCTGGGAGGCATCACAGCTCTGTTTATATACCAGAACCTCACCCAGAAAGACACCTCAAGTTCACATCTCATGGCCGAACATAAATGCTTATTTTTCTACAATGTGTTATGAGATTAAAAACCCAATTTCATAAAAACAAATAGTGGACAAGACAATAACCGATTAGAAAGTGAACAAGGTCAGTGAATGACTTAGGCCTGTTGAATAGGTCTGGGAAATACACACATGGATGGGGAGAGGAAGGATGGGGCATTCAGTCCTCTGCTGGCTGTTCAGCAGGAGCAAGGAGACTGTGAGAGTCACATGTGCTGTGTCTGCCAGGACAAAGCCGACAAGACATGGGCCCGCACAGCCATCTAATAGAGCAGTGGTTTCCAAAGTGTGCTTCAAGGGCCCCTGGGGTGCTGGAGCAGCTCTTACTAGGAGGTCACTTAATGGACTCTTACTTCAGGTGAGTTAAGGTAAGAGCCAGTTGTGTGCATCTCTTTCCCAGTTCCAGTTCAGTGACCTTTTTCATTGTTACCTTGAAATTAGCCATAGTGGAAGTGTTTAACCACAGAAATCGGCAAATGCTACAAACTGGAGCTTTCCCCCAGTTGAGCAGATTATTAAATATTTACTAGCACAGCACTGCTTGGGGCTCCCTGACACACTTTCAGGGGATCTGCATGGTCAAAACTATTTTCATAATAGTACTGACATCATTTGCCATTTGTACTCTCCTTTTACAAATGCACAGAAATGTTTTCCTGAAGCTAAATGATATATGATATGCAACAGACTGAATGTAGGAGCAGACATGAGAATCCAGCTATCTTCTATTAAGCAAGACATTAAAGAGATGTGCAAACGTGTAAAATGGTGGCACTCTTCTCACTAATTCTTTTGTTTTGGAAAATGGTTATTTTTCATAAAAATATTTGTATTAACATATAATTGGCTTATTGAAGTAAATACTTTTAAAATTCCTCAATTTGACTCTCAAGTATGGTAAATATGAATAGATATAATTTGCGTAAACAAAAACTCTTAGGGGTCCTCCATTAAAAAAAGACAAGATTTTCTTTTAGAGCAGTTTTAGGTTCACAGCAAAATTGAATGGAAGTCTGTTTATCCATTCTTTCTTTCATGGATTGTGCCCTTGGTGTTGTACCTAAAAAGTCATTGTCAAACTCAAGATCATCTAGATTTTATCCTATGTTATCTAGTAGGAATTTTATAGTTTTGCATTTTACATTCATGTCTGTGATCCATTCTGAGTTAATTTTTGTGAAGGGTGTCAGGTCTGTGTCTAGCTTCATTTTCTGATGTAGATGTCCAGTTGTCCCAGCACCATTTGTTGAAAAGATTATCTTTGCATCATTGTTTTGCCTTTGCCCTTCTGCCAAGGGTCAGTTGACTATATTTATGTGGATCTATTTCTGGGCTCTTTATTCTCTATATTCTGTATAATCAAGTATAATAAGTTTTGAAGTTGGGTAGTGTCCATCCTATGGATCTTTGGCTCCTCAAGTTTTAAGAGTGTTATCTTAGACCAGGTGCTGTGGCTCATACCTATAGTAATCCCATTGCTTTGGGAGGCTGAGCTGAAAGGATTGCTTGTGGCCAGGAGTTCAAGACCAGCCTGGGCAACATAGTGAGACTCTGTCTCTAAAAAAAAAAAAAAAAATTAGCCAGGCGTGGTGGCACGCACCTGTAGTCCTAACTACTGGAGAGGTTTAGGTGGAAGGATCACTTGAGCCCAGGAGTTGGAGGTTACAGTGAGCCATGGTTACACCACTGCACTCCAGCCTGGGCTACAGAGTGAGACTCTGTCTCTGAAAAAAAAGAAAAAACAAGAGTGTTGTCTTAGTCTGTTTGTGTTGCCATCACAAAATACCTCAGACTGGGTAATTTATAAAGAACAAAAATGTATTTCTCACAGTTCTGAAGGCTGAGAAGTCCACAATCAAGACACCAGCAGATTCCGTGTCTGGTGAGGGCTCACTTTCTGCTCCCAAGATGGCAGCTTATTGCTGCATCCTCCAGAGATGAACACTGTCCTTACATGGGGAAAGTTGGAAGGGCAAAATAACCTAGCTAGTTCCTTTGAGCCCATTTTAAGGTCACTGGTCCCATCCGTGGATACAAAGCCCTCATGACTTAATCACCTTCTAAAGGTCCCGCCTCTTAATACTATCACACTGGACCTTAGGTTTCAATATACAAATTTTGGGGGGGACACATACATTCAAATCATAGGGGGTCCAGAGACCGAAAAGTTGGAGAACTACTGTTGTAGCAAAAGATGGACATACACACAGATGAGTGCCATAGATTCTTGTGTTAGGGAGAGTGCAGAGTGTAGTGGAGGGAACCTGAACTGAGTTTTGTACATCCTACTGCCTTATTCTGGGGACTGAATGAACCTGTTGCTTTAGGATACATCTCTGAGAGTCCAAATTTAGATACTGTGTGACAGACTTGGGCCTGGCCTCAGAAGAGAATCTCAGAAGGACATAGAATATGACATCAGGGCACAGGATGTGAAGTCCAACCTCCGCAGGAATGAGGGAACACAAGGCAGAGCAGGGCAGTTTGAAAGTGGTTCTTCCAGTTCTCTGAGAGAAAGGTGGAGCTTGGTTATTAGGGCTGTGCATGTAAATAAAATGTTTTGCCTCTTCATCTTCAGAATTAAAACTTTTGTTAAATCCCAAGAGTCAACCATGTTACAGGAGGGAACATTTGTATCTTATACTGCTTACCTACCACCCTTCAAGTTTTGCAGGAAACACTAGGGAAAAGGTGGAGCTTTGGTCTCAAACCCCAGGCTTTTTTTTTTTTCTTTCTTTTTTTTTTTTGAGACAGGGTCTCTCGCCCTGTCACCCAGGCTGGAGTGCAGTGGCATAATCATGATTCGCTGTGGCCTCCACCTCCCAGGCTCAGGTGATCCCCCCTGCCTCAGCCTCCCAGGTAGCCTGTGCGAAGGCCCTGTGGCATAGAGTGTGGTGTATTAGAAGAACTAAAACAAAAACAAAAACAAAAACCCTGTGTGGCTGGAGTACAGAAAGCCAGGAAAGAGAGGTCCAGGATGGTGCTGGACTGGGGAGGATACAGTCTTGAGCCTGCTTAGCATTGTGGACTTTCTCTCAGAACCTGGAAAGCCACTAAAAGATGAAGGGAGATAACCTTACATTGTACTTGACATTTTGAAAGTCTCATCCTGGCTATAGTACGGAAAGTGGATTGGAGAAGAAAGCAATTAATGAACTCATATTTAGTTCAGGTGAGAAATGATGTGGCTTGGTACTTGTCTTAGCTTGGGCTGCTATAAGAAAGCACCATAGACTAGGTAGCTTATAAAACAACAGAGGTTTCTGACAGTTCTGGAAGCTGAAAGCCCAATATCAGCATGCCAGTGTGGTTGGGTTCTGATGAGGCCCCTCTTCTGGGCTGCAGACTTAACTGCTGTATCATCACATGGCAGCAAGAGGGCCAGGGACCTCTCTGGCCTCTTTAGAGAGGAGGTCTCGCCATGTTGTCTGGGCTAGACTCGAACTCCTAGGTTCAAGCCATCTTCCCACCTCAGCCTCCTGAGTAGCTGGGACTACAGGTGTGCACCACCATTCCCTGCTCTCTCTGTCTCCGGCCTCTTCTTTTTTTTTTTTTTTTTTTTTGAGACGGAGTCTTGCTCTGACACTGGAGTGCAGTGGCACCATCTCAGCTCACTGCAATCTCTGCCTCCTGGGTTCATGCCATTCTCCTGCCTCAGCCTCCCAAGTAGCTGGGACT
This sequence comes from Gorilla gorilla gorilla, assembly GCF_029281585.2. Taxonomy (NCBI): domain Eukaryota; kingdom Metazoa; phylum Chordata; class Mammalia; order Primates; family Hominidae; genus Gorilla; species Gorilla gorilla. The sequence continues at coordinate 45,412,895 of NC_073224.2, read as the reverse complement.
ACAGGCACCCGCCACCACACCTGGCTAATTTTTTGTATTTTTAGTAGAGACGGGGTTTCACCGCATTAGCCAGGATGGTCTCTATCTCCTGACCTCATGATCCGCCCGCCTCAGCCTCCTAAAGTGCTGGGATTACAGGCGTGAGCCACCGTGCCCAGCCTTCTCTGGCCTCTTCTTATAAGGGCACTAATCCCATTCATGAGGGCTCCACTCTCATGACTTCATTACCTGCCAAATGCCCACCTCCTAATATCGTCACATTGGGGGTTAGAATTTCCACATATAAATTTTGGGAGGAATACAAACATTCGATCTACTGCGATGGCAGTGATAGATACTGTGAGTAATATATTTGTGTGCAAGGAGTCATTGCCAAACTCAAGATCATCTAGATTTTATCCTGTGTTATCTAGTAGGAGTTTTATAGCTTTGCATTTTATGTTTATGTCTGTGATCCATTCTGAGTTCATTTTTGTGAAGGGTGTCAGGTCTGTGTCTAGCTTCGTTTTCTGATGTGGATGTCCAGTTGTCCCAGCACCATTTGTTGAAAAGACTTTGCATAATTGTTTTGCCTTTTCTCCTTTGTCAAAGGTCAGTTGACTGTATTTATGTGGGTCTATTTCTGGGTTGTCTATTCTGTTCCCTGGATCTATTTGTCTGTTCTTTTGTTAGTACTACACTGTCTTGATTACTGTAGCTTTATAATAAGTTTTGAAGTTGAGTAGTGTCAGTCCTCCAGCTTTGTTCTTCTCCTTCAATATTGTGTTGCTGTGTTGGGTCTTTGGCTCCACAGGTTTTAAGAGTGTTATCTTAGGCCAGGTGCGGTGGCTTACTCAGCACTTTGGGAGGCTGAGCCACAAAGATCACTTGTGTCCAGGAGTTCAAGACCAGGCTGGGCAGCGTAGTGAGACCCTGTCTGTATTAGTCCGTTTTCATGCTGCCGATAAAGACATACCCAAGACTGGGCAATTTATAAAAAAGAGAGGTTTAATGGACTTACAGTTCCATGTGGCTGCAGATGCCTCACAATCATGGCAGAAGGCAAGGAGGAGCAAGTCACGTCTTACATGGATGGTAGTAGGCAAAATGAGAGAGAGAGCTTGTGCAGGGAAACTCCACCTTATAAAGCCATCAGATCTCATGAGACTTATTCACATGAGAACAGCACGGGAAAGACCATGATTATATTACCTCCCACTGGGTCCCTCCCACAATGTGTGGGAATTCAAGAGGAGACTTGGGTGGGGACACAGCCAAACCATGTCACTGTCTCTAAAAAAAAAAAAAAAAAAGTTGTTTTGTTTTTTTTTAATTGGCCCGGTGTGGTGGTGTGTGCCTGTAGTGCCTGTAGTCCCAGCTACTGGGGAGGGATCAGTTGAGCCCAGGAATTGGAGATTACAGTGAGCCATGATCACACCACTGGCCTCCAGCCTGGGCTACAGAGTGAGACCTTGTCTCTGAAAAAAAGAAAAAAGTATTAGTCTATTTGTGCTGACGTAACAAAATACCTCAGACTGGGTAGTTTATAAATAACAGAAATTTATTTCTCATAGTTCTGGAGGCTGGGAAGTCCAAGTTCAAGACACCAGCATGTTCAATGTCTGGTAAACGCTTGCTCTGTGCTTCCAAGATGGTGAGAAATATATTTGTCTGCTTCTAAAAATTTTAACAAAACCTGTGTTTCCATTCTCTCATTGAGTGGAAGAAAAATTCCTACCTGTTTACTTATAATGTAATTAACACACCTGGCTATATTTTGTCCAAGCATATGGCCAAACTGACAGGGTAATTTAGCACCCTGTAGAAGATTGATGGACAAAGAACTGAATCTCATAGAATCTTGCTAGAAGTCATCTGGTCCAGCCTCTAACCTGAGCACCCCAAAGACATTGCACCTTTGCCGGAGCTCCCTAGTGGCAGGAGGTTGTCACTGTTGTTTCAGAGTCACAACAGAATGACCATGTGAATGATGTACACTAATTATGAGACAAATAACCAAAGCATCTGATGGCTGTAGTTGTTTCAGTGTTTGCACACTTAATTTTCCCTCTCCTCCCCTGACCTCTGCAGAATGGCTTATTCAGAAGAGCATAAAGGTGTGCCCTGTGGTTTCATCCGCCAGAATTCCGGCAACTCCATTTCCTTGGACTTTGAGCCCAATATAGAGTACCAGTTTGTGGAGCGGTTGGAAGAGCGCTACAAATGTGCCTTCTGCCACTCGGTGCTTCACAACCCCCACCAGACAGGATGTGGGCACCGCTTCTGCCAGCACTGCATCCTGTCCCTGAGGTGAGTGGGCAGGGCCTGCAACTCTGGCCATGGCAGTCCCAGCATCCAGGTGGCAACTGTGGCCACTCAACTGTTTTCATGGGTTTTGGAGTTGTTTTACTTGGCCACAGAACCATGACTGTAAGGAAGGACTCTCCCAGATCCCCTCTGTGAGGGCCTGAAGAATAATCATTTTTTGGTCACTAATTTACAGATATTTACCTTTTCTTAAAATTCAGACTGTACCTGCTTTGCATGGGACAGCAGACCTGGACACACACTCCATCATGGGAGCTGCCTGTGGAGAAGGGCTTGAATCTCACAATGTCTGTGTTGTAGTCACCCCAATCTTCCCTTGCCTTGAGGCAGAGGTGCTGTGGCACCTAGAAGGGACCTTGCTGCCATGGATGCTGCCCACTCCTGGGCAGCTGTAAGACCTGGGTCATGCTGTGTTGAGGGAGGATACCAGGAGAGATGTGGAAGCAGGTACACTTTGGGGTGTTATATAGGAAGCAAGGCAGTCATTTTACCCTGCCAAGCTTTGAAAGGGGGTTATTACAGTGCATCCTCATTCCCTCATGTGTTTGTGCCTTCAGCACTTGTGTGTTCTGTGCTGTCATGCTGAAGAGCTACAGTGTGGAACAGGACCCCATGTCTGCCCTCTAGAATGTCCCAGTCTAGAGGAGACAAATGTGGCACAGCGTGATAAACAAAGGACAGGGGGCATTTAGCTTTGTCCAGGGACTCACTGACTGCATCCCAGAGGATGCATGAAGTTTTTCAGGCAAACTGAAAGAACAGGAAGGTGCTGAAGGAGGGGTACAGGAGGCACCTTCTGGGTAGAGGGAACAGCATGTGCAGACAGGGACCAGCCTGCCCAGGGCTAGAGCATGGCTGGAGCCCTGGGGCTGGTCTTGGAAATGCTGTTGAGGTAAACAACTAACTCTGGCTCCATTTTAATTTTTTTCTCCAGAGAATTAAACACAGTGCCAATCTGCCCTGTAGATAAAGAGGTCATCAAATCTCAGGAGGTAAGAAAGTCACTGCTTTTGTCTAGCAGCTCTCAGGGTGATGGAGAAGAAGTCAGTGAATTGGACATTGAGATAGGAGCAGGAGAGTGGTCGAGGGAGACCTTCCTTGGAGTCCATATTCTTCTGCTGTGGGGTCACATCAGACCCTACTCGTAGCCCTGTATGAGAGGCTTGTTTGGGTCTTTATTGACCACACCCCTCCTCCACCCCAAGTCTCCTCTCCTGCTTCTTCCTCATTCCCTTCCTACACTGGCTCCAGCTAATATATTTCATTATGGTTTTGATTTGCATTTTCCTGTTGGCTAATGAAGTTGAGCATTTTTTCATGTGCTTATTGGCTATTTGTACATCTTATTTGTTAAAAATGCCTATTTATTTCCTTTGCTCATTTTAAAAAATTGAGTTATTTACCTTTTATTGTTGAATTATAAGAGTTATTTATAGCCTATAATCCTAGCACTTTGGGAGGCTGAGGCAGGCAGATCACATGAGGCCAGGAGTTTGAGACCAGCTTGACCAACATGGCGAAACCCTGCCTCTACTAAAAATACAGAAATTAGCTAGGTGTGGTGGTGCATGTCTGTAATCCCAGCTACTTGGGAGGCCAAGGCACAAGAATCGCTTGAACCTGGGAGGTGGGGGTTGCAGTGAGCTGAGATCATGCGACTGCACTCCAGCCTGGGTGACAGAGCAAGACTCTGTCTCAAAAAAAAAAAGTTCTTTATATATTCTGGATATAAATCTCTTAGCAGACATTTGGCTGCTAAGATTTGCAAATATTTTTCTTCCATTCTGTGGGTTGTCTTTTCCCTTTCTTGATCGTGTGTTTGAAGCACAAAAAATTTTCATTTTGATGAAATCTAATTCATCTGTTTTTCTTTCTTTTTTTGGTTGCGTGTTCTTTTTTGGTGTTGTATCTAAGAAACCATTGTCTGTTCCGTTGTCATGAAGACTTTCTCCCTTAAAACTCCTCTTTAAGTTCAGTTTTCTTCCTTTAAGATTCTGTTGCAGGATGTTCAAGCAGAAGCTTTCCTTGAGCCTCTAGTCTGCTGTACACACATCTTCTCTATACTCCTTATGAGGTGTTTTGCAAATACCTACAACAGGGCTGTGCTGCATTTAGTGTCTGTCTGACCTACTATCCAGGGGTTGGCATACTACAGTCTTGGGACAAATCCAGCCTGCTACCTGTTTTTGTATGGCCTGTAAGCTAAGAAATTCTTTTTATGTAATGGTGGGTGCATAGAAACCCTCATATTTTTGCAACTTCTTGTGAGTCTTAAACTACTTCAAAATAAAAATTCATTTTAAATAATCCAAAGAAGAAAGTTTTGTGACATGTGAAATTCAAATTTCAGTGTTCATAAATAGTGTTTTATTGGAATGTAGCTGTGCCCATTCATTTAAGTATTGTGTATGGAAGAGTTGAAATGTGGCAACAGAGATGATCGTGATGTGGACTATCTGACCCCTTACAGAGAATGTTTGCCGACTCCTGGTTTGCGCTAAAATAGCAAGCCAGCACAGCCTCAGTGACACTGTCTGATAAGTAATACATTTACCCTGGGACAGGAAGCTGAAAGCATCACCCTTGGCCAGGCTTCACCTCCTGACCTTTAAGAATGTGGGGTCAGGTTCACCATGAGATTCACCTAGCTGCAGCCTGGTGCACAGGGCATTGTTACCTGGCTTGTATGTTTAATGGTTTGTCAAAAGCATGTATCTGAGACAGCCTTTTCTTTCAGTGTGGTGTAAGTGTGATATTTCCATTCCAGCTGATGTCTGGAAGTTTCCACCTGCCTTCTGAGATACACTCGAAGACCAAATTAATAATAGCTTAATTCACATTGCTGTAAAACTTTGAAGTGTGTGAGGCCTATTATGTTTATCTTTTAGGTTTTTAAAGACAATTGCTGCAAAAGAGAAGTCCTCAACTTATATGTATATTGCAGCAATGCTCCTGGATGTAATGCCAAGGTTATTCTGGGCCGGTACCAGGTTGGTATTACTCATGAACGATATCTGCTTTTGCCATTTTTCCAGGGATGTGTGTTGAATCCCTTTATGTGACAGTTACTGAGCTAAGCATGGTACAGGGATTCAGTGAATTGCCCTCAAGGATTCCCAGTCTAGCAATACAGGTGGCTACAGTGCTGTAGCCCACCTACGGCTGAGGTGTGAGTGAAGAGGTTCGTCCTGTATGGAGCGCATGGAGGACATCTTGTATCCACTAGACCTTAATTGTGTGGTAGGGATCATTGAGCCAAAAGAGAGGGCGTGGGACATGCTGGACAAAACAAACACTCAAGAATATGCCATTTTGGGGGAACTGTGTGGGACCCAGGGCATGACTACAGAAAGACACAATTGTGAGGTCCTTCCCCAAAAGCATTTGCTCTCTCACTTGGTGCTGTCGTAGGTGTTTCCCAGCAACTGTGGGACCTGGCCTCGTGGGGTTTATGATCTAACGCAGATCACTCAGACCAGGACAGAGACAGGCTGTGGGTTAAAGGTGAAGCATTGATAGGAGAGACAAACCAACAAGGTGTAGGGGAAATGTAAGTGAAGGGGAATTGATGCCTTTCAAATGAAGTGACCCCAGCTGCTCTTCCCTCCAGCTAGGGAAGGTGGTTAAAGGGGAAGCTGGAAGTGTGGCGCTGCCTGGCAGGCCCATGTCAAGTTTGATCACACTGCAAGTGAACATGACTCAGGCTTCTCTAACTTCCAGGGAATTGCTGAGAGGCTGCTGAAATTTCTCCCGCACACCCACACATTTTGGAACACATATTTCAGATGATTCAGTCTTTTCTCTATCACACCTCCAAATCCCTCAGGGACTGAGCTTATAAATGTGTAAATGATTTCCTTGTTAATCCAGGAATTTATTTGGAGGTTCATAGAACTTTTGTTATGTTTTCATGTGTCTTTTGCCCCTTGTTTTGAATAGTCGAGTCCTAGAGCAAGGCCTTTTTTCCAACTTTGTTGTCACTAAGCCTAAAAAGTAAGTGAGGCTCAAATGGACCATTGAACGGCTTTAGTGACCAAAACTGGCTTATGGAGAGCAGGGGCTAGTTTCTCTCCACCTATTTCTTTTATATTTCCCCTCATTCCTTGTTTCCCACCCACCCCCTTCTATGGTAAGGTGTAGAATCTTACAGGTAGCAGAGTTTTGATGAATATTGACTGTTTGGGTGAGAGTTGAGGAGTAATATCAACCAATTTTGGAGAAGAGATGGATTCCAGCTGTGATCACCATATGATTCTTAATACCAGAGGTGAAGGAGAATAGCTGCATTTGTTTATCTCACTGTCAAAAAACTGTTTGCTTTTTCTTCTGAGAAGGGATCAGCAAACTCTGTTAAGAGTCAAACAATAATAATAATCATCATCATCATAATCATAAAGAGCCAGATAGTAACTATTTTAGGCTTTGCAGGCCATACAGTCTCTGTCACAATTACTCAGCTCTCCCATTTTAGGGGCAAAGCAGCTATAGACAATACGTGAAGGAATAGGTGTGGCTCCTCTCCAATAAAACTTTAATTATAAAAACAAGTAGCAGGCCAGATTTGGCCTGTGAGTCTTAGCTTGCCAATTTTGTCTTAAAGGACCCTCAGGGGGACAAGTTCTTTAACATTTTGTTAACTTGCCAGCATCACAATAACTGCAGTGATTCAAAGGTTTTCATTGAGATATGCCTGCTTTTAAACCTCTAGAATGTTGGCCAGTCGTGGTGGCTCATGCCTGTAATACCAGCACTTTGGGAGGCCAAGGTGGGCAGATTACCAGAGATCAGGAGTTTGAGACCAGCCTGGCCAACATGGCAAAACCCTGTCTTTACTAATAATACAAAAATTAGCCGGACATGGTAGCTGGTGTCTGTAATCCCAGCTACTAGGGAGGCTGAGGCAGGAGAATCGCTTGAAACCTGGGAGGCGGAGGTTGCAGTGAGCCAAGATTGCACCACTGCACTTCAGCCTGGGTGATGGTGCGAGACTCTGTCTAGAAAAAAAAAAAAAAAAAAAAACCTAGAATGTCCAGCCTGGCCAACATGGTGAAACCCTGTCTCTACTAAAAATACAAAAATTAGCTGGGTGTGGTGCACACCTGTAATCCCAGCTACTCTGGAGGCTGAGGCACAAGAAGCTCTTCAACCCAGGAGGTGGAGGTTGCAGTGAACGGAGATTGCGCCACTTCACTCCAGCTTGGGTGACAGAGAGAGACCCTGACTCAAAAATAAAATTTAAAAAAATAAAAATAAAATAGAATGTGAAGAACCCTGGAATGAACACTGTCCATGTAATCATTCTCTAATATTAAATAATATTAAATAGTATATATAATGTTATATATTATATTACATATAATATATTAAATACTATAATATATATTGTTTATAGTAAATACATTATTTACATGTAAATAATTAAATGTTTATTTTTAATAATAAATAACAGAATATTTAAAATAACTTTAAAAATAAAATTAGAGAATATTTAAAATAAAATTTAAATAACTTATTATTTGTGTTACCTAGGCTGGAGTGCAGTGGCGCAATCATAGCTCACTGCAGCCTCAAACTTCTGGACTCAACTGATCCTCCCACCTCAGCCTCCTGTGTAGTTGGGACCATAGGTGTACACCGCAACACTTGGCTAATTAAAAAAAAAAAATTTGTGGAGACAAGGTATTGGGGTCTCACTGTGTTGCCCAGGCTGGACTTGAGTCCTGGCCTTAAGTGATCCTCCCATCTCAGCCTCCCAAAGTTCTGGGATTACGAGCATGAGCCACCACACATGGCCAATAAAGTATTATTAATGGTTAAAAATATTTCCTGATTTTACCAGTCTGACCATTCCTAGCTTCTCTTGGGCTTGCATACCTATATTTCCTCCGCCTCCTTTTCTTTATCATTTCTGGAATAGCTTACTGTCCCTTCTTTTCATCTTCTTAATCCTTTCCCTTTCTTCCTTGAGTTAGGATATGCCCTTCTCTCCTTTCTTCCTTTTCCTGTGTCCTTTTACCATCTGCTATGCAGAGACCCATACTTGATGCTGGAGGTTGGGATAAAGAGTCCACAAAAGAAATAAAAATGTCCTTGAAGAACTGGTAAATTAAGGAAAATATCCAAGAACTAACCTGAGAATATGAGCACATTATTAGATCATCTAAAACAAACTTGGTGTACTTCCCTCTTCACCTATCTTCCCCTGTCCTCTGAATTTCCCCCAACCAAGACTGGCTTTCCCATCTCTGGTACAAGCAGCCCTCCCCATGCCCTCTCCTCAGCAGAGGCAGTGGGCAGCATCCCCTGAGAGCCTACCCTCTGCCTTGCCCTGTGCAAGCCTTTCTGCCCAGCTGCCCACCCTGTTCTCTCTCCCTCCCTAGGCCTTCCAGCTGACTTCTTTCCTACCACCCTGGTCGGCAGGTCCCACTGGCCTGTTGTTATCTGTTGCAGGATCACCTTCAGCAGTGCTTATTTCAAGCTGTGCAGTGTTCTAATGAGAAGTGCCGGGAAGCAGTCCTACGGAAAGACCTGAAAGAGCATTTGAGTGCATACTGTCAGTTTCGAGAGGAAAAATGCCTTTATTGCAAAAAGGATGTGGTAGTCATCAATCTACAGGTGAGAAACAACACATACAACAGTCATCTTTATGGAGCTAAATTATGCCTGAGTGGTCACAGTGAATCAGGTGGAATGCCAGAAGAACATTCCTGCATTTATTTTTGTACAGAATTAGGTCTAAAGAATTTGCTCTTTGGAGAGAAGTTCTGTGAAAAGCTTAAAACCTTCTTGTTGGTAGCACTCCATTTATTATTGGCAAAAATATTATTTGAACACATGCTGTGTATGTGTAATGAATGCTGGGCGCTGAGTCACAAGGAGGTGACAATAATGTCTACTCTCTGAATTCTGCAGTGTAGCTGGGGCGGCAGGATGCAGGCATAAAAAGAAAGCATGAGTACCTTTTACATGTCCTGAAGGAGCTATGCTGGCAGTTCCCCAATCTACCTTCTTTGAATCCTGTGTTCTATGACTTTCTTTTGGAATAATTGGAAAATTTAATATTTTAATTAAGTTCATTTACACCTAGAAAGTGGACATCTTTAATCCTTTTTGGGAATTAGGCAATAACTTCCTGTAGAGAGTAAGCCACGTGACATATATCTCCCCAAAGAGACACAGGTGTAATCACTGTGAGGCCATGAAAGACAACCCTTTGTTTTATTGCACTTTCTCTATTTCAGAATCATGAGGAAAACTTGTGTCCTGAATACCCAGTATTTTGTCCCAACAATTGTGCGAAGATTATTCTAAAAACTGAGGTAACTGCAAATAATCCTCTCTGTAGATTTTATGGAAGATAACGTTTTAGTAATCATTGTGGTCTGTGTTTGATACAGTCCCAAAGATAAGGGCCCAGGGCTTAAATTACACGCATGACCGTGACGTATCTGTCTTCCCTTCTCTTTTTCCTGCGAACTCTCTTCAACTTTCATCATAGCTCTTTCTTGCCAGGTCTCTCTCCTTCTCCTGGTCCTTGCCTTCTTCCCAAGCCACTCTTGGCTCCCTGATTGCTGCAGTTGGAGAATAAGTGATGAATTTCTATAGCTTGTGACTATCCATTTCATAGGTGGATGAACACCTGGCTGTATGTCCTGAAGCTGAGCAAGACTGTCCTTTTAAGCACTATGGCTGTGCTGTAACGGTATGGAATGACTTTTTGTTTCTGCCTATACATTCTACTGTATAATTCACTTGGCAAGTTCAGTTTACTCTCTGTTCCATCGAGGATGGAGAAAGATATACAGTTCTGAGAAATTTAAGGCTAATTATTTTAGAGTTCTCCAGAGAAACAGAACCAATGGGATATATACATATAGAGAGAGATTTATTTTAAGAAGTTGGCTCTTGCAGTTGTGGGGGCTAGCAAGTCCAAAATCTGCAGGGCAGCTCGGCAATCTGGAAACTCTGGCTGGAGTTTCTATGCTGCAGTCTTGAGGAGAAGCATTTTTTCTTCAGGAAACCTTAGTGTTTGCTCTGAAGGCCATCAAATGATTGGATGAGGCCCACCACACTATGAAGGGTAATCTGCTTACTTCAAGTCTACCAATTGTTTTCATCACATCTGCAAAATACCTTCACAGCAACATATAGACTTGTTTTGAGCAAACAATTGGGCACCATAGCCTAGCCAGGTTGACACATAAAATTAACCATCACAATAATTATTATTTTATTTATTTATTTATTTTTTTTTTTTGAGACGGAGTCTTGCTCTGTCACCCAGGCTGGAGTGCAGTGGCATGATCTCGGCTCACTGCAACCTCTGCATCCCGGGTTCAAGCAATTCTCCTGCCTCGGCCTCCCGAGTAGCTGGGATTTCAGGCACCCGCCATCATGCCTGGCTAATTTTTGTATTTTTAGTAGAGACAGGGTTTCACCATGTTGGCCAGGCTGTTCTTGAACTTCAGACCTCAGGCGATCCGCCTGCCTCGGCCTCCCAAAGTGCTGGGATTACAGCACTGTGCCTGGCCCACAGTAATTATTTCTAATTTTGATTCCATTGCCTCCACCTGGTTTGGATTCCATTGCCTCCACCTGGTTTGGGAACCTTCTGGGGTTACTCCTCTCATGATTACAAATCCTGGTTTTATGGTGATATACCCTTGTATATCACCAAGTATACTGAAACAAAATGGACTTAAAATCGTGTTTTAATATGTATGTTACTACCTTTTAAATACTTTAAAATAATAATGAATTACACAAAATAAAAATAAAATTTGATTTCTACTTCAGTCTTTTTAATAGATTCCAGATGGAGCAAAGTTTTAGGCATTAAAATATGTCATGCTCTGTATTATTCTGTATTTTCTGTAAATCTAAAATTATTCCAAAATAAGAAGTTTACTTCAGAAATCATGAAAATACTAGAAGGAAAAATGAGTGAATTTTTTTATTCTTAAAGAGGCTGGTGCGATGGCTTATGCCTGTAATCCCAGCATTTTGGGAGGCTGGGGTGGGTGGATCATTTGAAGTCAGGAGTTCGAGAGCAGCCTGTCCAACATGGTGAAACCCCGCCTCTACTAAAAATACAAAAGTTAGCTGGGTCTGGTGGTGCACGCCTGTAATCCCAGCTACTCGGGAGGCTGAGGTATGAGAATCCCTTGAACCCGGGAGGCCGAAGTTTCAGTCAGCCGAGGTCGCGCCACTGCACTCCAGCCTGGGCAATAGAGTGAGACTGTCTCAAAATAAACAAACGAAAAAACCCCCCCAACAACAACAAAAGCCCTTTCTTAAATGACTAACGCAAAACCAGAAGCCATAATTTTGATAAACTTATACATATTTAAAACTTCTGTATGATTTTTAAAAATACCATAAAGTCAAATAGCAAACAGTGAACTGGAGGGAAAAGTTTGCAACATATGATCAGACCAAAAAAAAGGGGGGGCTATTTTCCTTAATATACAAAGAAACCTTACATGTTAATAACCTACTCAACTTAATTGAAAAATAGGCAAAGAAATATAGTAGATGGGCAGTTCCAGAAAAAAATTCATTTGGCTGATAGATGTAAGAAAAGATGCTCAGTTTCACTCCTAAATAAATATACATTATAACAAGAAATATAATTTTACCTAATATCATCAAATTGACAGATTAAAACATCTTATGATATCTCACTTTTTTTAGGGCAATTTGGTTATCTCTATGAAAATAAAAAATGAATCCACACATTGACCCTGCATTTCTGCTAGGATTTATGTTACAGATATCCTTTCTTAAGTTATACAGTGATTTCACATACACAAACACACACAAAGATGTTTATTCTACTATTGTTTGTATAGCAAAAAAACCCCACAACCCAAAGCTAAAAACAACCTGTAAGTCTATCATTAAAACACCAACTATATAATTATGTATTCATATTTTAGAATACTATGTAGCTGATAAAAATGGGATATATGTAAAAAATTAAATATAGTATGTTCTCGTTTGTGTTAAAAATATGTGTATATCCTTACTGACTCTGGTAAAACTAGGAAAGTGGGTGTGGAGATAGACAGAAGAGGCCTTTTACCTTTTATTCTTCATCTTATGTTGTTTGACACAAGCACATATTTCTTTTATTTTAAAAACCATTTGAAAAAATGTATATTCTGAGAAGGATTTAAAAAAAAATCAGTGAAGAGTCTATAAATTTGTCACATATCAAACCAGAGGTTGTCTTGGCTGCAAAAAGAATAGGGTTTACCTTTCTTGTGCATGAGCACAATTGTCCAGCTTGGGCAACATGTTGAAACCCTGTCTCTACCAAAAAATACAAAAATCAGCCAGGTGTGGTGGCGCACCCTGTAGTCCCAGCTCCTTGGGAGGCTGAAGTGGGAGAATCCCTTGAGCCAGGGAGGCAGAGATTGCAGTGAGCCAAGGTCATGCCATTGTACTCCAGCCTGGGCAACAGAGTGAGACCCTGTCTCAAAAAAAAAAAAAAAAAAAAAGCAGAATTGCTTTCTAGCTCTAAAAATGATCTTTACAGTCAGGCCCAAATCTCCAGTTGGTTTGTATTCTAGAACTTGCCTCAGCACCAGAGCTTGGGATGGCTGGGGGAGTTATTCTCCGGAACCTTATTTAGGACAGCCTGTCACCAAAGAAGCCAACCCTAACCCGAATGAAAATTGATGATAAATATTTAGTTAAACTGCATGGATCACCTTGAACACCTAACAAACATTTGCTTTTACTGTAATATAGGCAGTCTACAAAAAAAAAAATTTTAATGATTAGGGAAAAAGCAACCATTTCTTCTTGCAAATGTAGTCTATGGTTTTGAGGGCAACAAATTTGTATGGGCTGAAATTAAAATCAGGTGGCATTCCTCCTGCCCATGGCAGCCAGTCCATGATTGGAGGCAGCATGGAAATGTGCTTGACAGGAGGAAGAACTAGCGTTGACTTAAAACTGATTTGAAGAGGCCAGGCGCTGTGGCTCATGCCTGTAATCCCAGCACTTTGGGAGGCCAAGGCGGGTAGATCATGAGGTCAGGAGTTCAAGACCAGCCTGAGCAATATGGTGAAACCCCCATCTCTACTAAAAATACAAAAATTAGCCAGGCGTGGTGGCATGTGCCTGTAATCCCAGCTACTCGGGAGGCTGAGGCAGGAGAATCACTTGAACCCAGGAGGCGGAGGTTGCAGTGAGCCAAGATTGTGCCACCATACTCCAGCCTGGGCGACAGAGTGAGACTCCATCTCAAAAAACAAACAAACAAACAAACAAAACTGATTTGAAGATAACCCACAAAGGAGATAGGTTTTATATGGGAATAGTTGAGAGATGATAATAACTACACTTAACCCATAGTCATATACTCCCAGGGCAAGGAAGAAAATCAGCACTGAGAATTTTGATATTGGCCTGATTCTCTGTCTCATGGATATTGTAGAATCCTAAAGCTGGGGCCAGGTATGGTGGCTCAAACGTGTAATCCCAGCACTTTGGGAGGCCAAGGCAGGCAGATCACTTGAGGTCAGGAGTTCAAGACCAGCCTGGCCAACATGGTGAAACTCCGTCTCTACTAAAAATACAAAAATTAGCTGAGTGTGGTGGCGCACACCTGTAATCCCAGCTACTCGGGAGGTTGGGGCACAAGAATCACTTGAACCCGAGAGGCAGAGGCTGCAGTGAGCCAAGATCACACCACTGCACTCCAGCCTGGGCAACAGAGCAGGCTGTCTCAAAAAAAAAAAAAAAAAAACTAAAGCTGGAAAAGGGACCCACTGGAGTCATTTTTCCTGCAACCCACCTAGAGACTGGTGCGTGTTTAAACTATTAAAGTAAGCAAAGTTGTTTAGATTCTATTTTAGCAGAATATCCTACCACCTCTTTCATTTTTGGAGCCTCTCAGCAACCTGACTTATTTTTCTCTTCATATTGAAGGATAAACGGAGGAACCTGCAGGAACATGAGCATTCAGCCTTACGGGAGCACATGCGTTTGGTTTTAGAAAAGAATGTCCAATTAGAAGAACAGGTAAATCTTCAAAGGTTCAAATAAAAAGTGAGGCAACAGAATTGCTGGGATTTACCTGCTCTATGCTGGTATTTTTCTATTCTCCTCTGTTTCAGTATAAGTCAATTAGAGGTAGATGTTTTTCTATTAAGTGGCCAAACAGGCTCATAGGATTATAGAACATTAGAATTGGAAGGTGCCCTTAGGATCCTTGGGTCCATCCTCCTCATTCAACAGATAAAATAACTGAACTCTGAGAAATTTTTATATGGTTTAATCGTAAGTAGCGTAATTCAATCTCAAAATCCATGTCCTCTGATTCTAAGTCCAGTACTCCCCATGGTATACCATAACTGCCTCTCAATAGCCTGTCTACACACCTTTTGGTTAATATCTGACACTTAGCAATTTGATGTTTCAGTTAAATTAATATTACTGTGAAACAACAGTTGACTATCTATTCTAAGCACTATGGGTTTTATAAATTTTGTGATAAGTCTAAACTGCCTTTGCAGAAGCTTTGCAACCCAGTAAATGCATACATACACACTTATTTCACTGAGTTGTGATTATCAAGGGAAATTATATGCAAATGCCTGCCATAGTGCCTGTGGCATTCCTATTAACCTCAATAAATGCTGATTCTATTGAGCAATTTTTAGGAAAGTTAATTATTTTGTTAGAACATCTCAGAAAATCAGACTTTTCAAGCCCAGGTAGGGAAGAAAACCATCCATTTTCAGAAAAGGAGCTGATGTTTACTACTGCAGATGATTTTTTGATGTCTGATTTTCTATTAAAGTAGGTGTGTGAGTTCCAGGGTCAGATCCTGGAGAAAATTAGGAAGACTGATTAAACAGTAACTTTGGTAGAAGGCATGCTCCCTAGTAACCGTTCCCAAGTTTTTTCTGTATCAGTTGCCTCATTCATCCATCTTTTCATTCAAGAAACACCTACTGTATGTCAGGTACAATGTTTGCTGCTAGGGACACTGAGCCAAGGAAGATGTAGCCTCTACCCTTGAAGAACTAACATAAATGTAAACAGGTAAGTTGTCATGCCTTGTAGACATGCTGTAACTCAGTCTGGGGTACAGAGACTGCAGCAGTTTATTCTAGGGGAGTTGGGGAAGACTTTCAAGGTAAGACATCCAAGCTGCCTCCTGAAGTAGGAAAGATTCATCAGTTAAAATGTTGTGGAAGAAGGACATCCAAAAGGGAGAGCTTGCACCCAAGCAGGGAGGCATAAGAAATCCTGATGAGTCAAGGAAATGGGGTTTTAGGATGAATGGACTTTTGAGTGTGAGATAAAGGCTAGGGACTGGTGTGTTGGATCCAGATTGCAGTGGCCTTCCGTGTAGCCGAAGAAGTTTTGAACACTGCATTCAATTTTTTTTTATTCATTTATACTCTGCCTTGTTTCAGAAAGGTTTTAAGGGCCAGAAGTTTGAACTAATGTTTTTTTCAATAATAGGGAGCTAATGGAGGTTTCTTAATTGGAAAACACTTGGTCAGCTAATTGTTTGTTTGTTTGTTTGTTGAGATAGGGTCTGGCCCTGTCACCCAGGCTGGAGTACACTGGTACGATCTGGACTGTCTGTAATCTCTGCCTCCTAGGCTCAAGAGATCCTCCTACCTCAGCCTCTTGAGTAGCTGGGACTATAGGTGTGCACCACCACACTCGGCTAATTTTTGTATTTTTTTTTGTAGAGACAGGGTTTTGCCATGTTGTCCAGGCTGGTCTCATGAGCTCAAGCCATCTGCCTGCCTCAGCCGCCCAAAGCGGTTTGTTTGTTTTTCTTTTTTAAAGCAAGACAGTTGGTAATAGCATGGCAATTGATAAGAGTGAAGGCTCTGGAGCCAGAATGCTTGGGTTTGCAGCCAGGCTGCACACTAGCCATATGAGTTTGGACAAACTACTTCATTTCTGTCATCCCCAGTTTCCTCATTTGTAAATGGGGTTGTGGTGATGGTAAAAAGGGATAATATAGTTAAGCTAGTAGTACAATGCCTAACACATAATAAGTACTTCAATAGTAGGTGGAAGCAAGATGCTGGAGGTGGTGGTGGTGATGGTGAAGGCTCAACCAAGTCCATGTCAGTGGACTGGAAAGAGAGAGAGTATCAAGACACCTTCTGAGGTTGTAAATGACATGCAGTAAGCTGAGTAGGGAGGGGACATGGTAATGATATTAACCAAGATGGGCACTACAAAACTGCAGCATGTTAGAGGTGAGGGTGCAGAGAGAGACAAGAAGTTTGCTTTTGGTCAGGCAGGTAGGTGGAAGTCAGCTCTAGGGGTCTAAATAAAGGATTCCAGGGCCAGAGATCAAATGATTGTCTCAGCCATTTGTGCATTCATTCATAAAATATGTATCAAATGCCCTCTCTGTGCCAGGCACTGTCCTAGGCTCTAAGGATAAAGAAATAAATGAGATGTAGTCTCAAGATACAATTTAGTGGAGAAGAAGACCAAAACAACAACAAAAAGCAAGTTATAAGCATGATAATGATGATTTATACACTAGAATATGGACAGGGTATCATGGAACTTGAGAGGTGGTCTCGGTGGGTGGTGCAAGTAAGGAAATATTTCCAAGAGGATGCACCCATGAGTGGTGGCTTAAAAAGTGGTAGTTTTTAGATGAAGAGAGAGGTGTCTGAGAGGGCAGAGCCTGACAAAATAGGAGTTGTGTGGTCTTGCTGGGCAGGATGCATGTGGAATGTGAATGGGTTTGAGGCTGAAAGTGTAGCCAGGGGCAGGTCACGTAGGGCCCAGTGTCACCTGTAAAAGCAAGCCACTAGAAGTGTTTATGCAGGGAAGGCTCAAGACCAGATTTTTCTCTTAATATTATTCTGGTCACAGTAAGGAGTACAAATTGAAGGAGAACAAGACTAAAGCCAGGGAGAGCATTCATGCTGTTCATTCATTTAACAAATATTTATTAAGCACCTACTGGTACCAGGCACCAGTCCAGTTGCTGGGGTCATAGTGGACTGTGAGGTTCATGGCAGTTCCAGCTCCCATGGAACTTATGTTCTGGTGTGTGCTGGGGGTAGAATGGGTAGAGCAGGACCAGTTAGAAAGCTGCTGTTGCAGCCCAAGAGAGAAATAATGAAGACTGAAACTAGTGCTGAAATGAGAAATGGATTTAAGTCTTTTTGTTTCTATTGTCATGTTAAAAGTTAAAATTGGCAACTGTTGCAGATTGAATGGATATGGGAATAAGAGAAGAGCTGTCTAGGATCAGCTTTAGGTATCTGTTTCTTTCAAGTAGATTATAAAATCTGTCAATATGCTACCCACGCATTTTGCCTATCACTTGCTGGCTTGTATGCTGGATGGGTTACTTAAACTCTCTACCTCTGTTTCCTCATCTGAAAAATGAGTCTAATGTTCGTGCAACTCATAGGGTTCTTTGAGGCATACAAGAGCTAATGAATATAAGGGTATGATAGTCAGCAAGTTTTTGTCATTATTACTTTTGATACTGTGCATGTAACATTTAATGTGGTATGGTGATCAGTACTCTTTGGTGGTAGTTTTATTTTGTTTTAAGAGACAAGGTGTCACTATGTTGCCCAGGCTAGACTCAATCTCCTGGACTCAAGTGATCCTCCCCATCAGCTTCCCAGGTACCTGAGATTACAGGTGCCTGGCTTCTGTGGTTGCTTAATAAGTCCATGTTGAATGAATGAAGAGAACCAGTTCAGTAAATTCAGTCAGGTGATGTCTGTCATTAGGTGAACCATCATAGTAGGTTAGGTATAGAAAAGGCTGATGAGAAATTCTGTAGATGTGGCTTTTTGGAACCACCTGTGAATATCTTCCTATAATTATGTAGGAATCTACCCTGTAAATATTTTCCTAGAAATAAATATGTGGATTTTTTCCTAGAAATACTTTCTTAGCTGCAAGTGCATGCATATTTTAACTATATGCATGCAGTTATATTCAGTGACTTTATTTTTCCTCACGTTCCTGTTATTAGATTTCTGACTTACACAAGAGCCTAGAACAGAAAGAAAGTAAAATCCAGCAGCTAGCAGAAACTATAAAGAAACTTGAAAAGGAGTTCAAGCAGTTTGCACAGTTGTTTGGCAAAAATGGAAGCTTCCTCCCAAACATCCAGGTAAGAAATGGCCTTTGCGTTGAAAGCCAAGATTTGGCTTTCAATTGCAGTGAGAGTTTTTCTTTTAACTTCTTAAATAGAAATAATTTAAAATATACAGAAAAGCTGTAAGAATAAGATGGTGCAAAGAACACTTGTATAACCTCCACCCTGATTCACTCATGGTCAAGATTTTGTCCCGTTTGCTTCATCATTCATGCTGCCCTCCACTGCTCCTCCCCCGACGTGTATGTGTGTGTGTGCGTGTGCATGTGCGTGCACGTGCTCTCTCTAAACCATTTGCGAGTACGCTGCATATATTATGGCCCTTTACCTCTACATATTAATACTTCAGTATGTATTTCCTAAGAATAAAGATCTTCTTTTACACAACCCCAGTACGTTTAGCAATATCAGTAACTTTAACATTGATACAATGCTTCTATATAATTTATAGCAATTAGGGTTTTAATTAATGTTGGGCCATATTAATCACTTGATTGCAGATTCATTGAGAGCATCTGTAGTTCTGCATTTTGTATTCAACAAGTGAAACTATTAATTTCCTTGGAAAGAAAATGCTTTAAACATCACTAAAATATAGCAAAAATAATACTTTGTAAATTATGAACATTAAATAACCATAAATGAATTCTGATGAATAATGTCTTTATCATGATTATAAAATTTATAGTGAAAAAGATTTCAAGATGTGGTGTAGGCAATATATTTGAAATTTAAGTTATCCCAGAAAATATAGGCCTTATAATTTCCATACTTGGCCAGCACATTATACATTAAACACACACACACACACACACACACACACACCCTTCATATACATACAATGTATATGTATGTGAAATATATATAAAGTATATATGCATATGTGTATATACATTAATATGCACAGATGCTCCTTGACTTACAATGGAGTTATGTCCTGATAAACCCATTAAGTTGAAAATATCGTAAGTCAAAAATGTGTTTGATACACCTAACCTATTAAACATCATAGCTTAGCCTAGCATACCTTAAACATGCTCAGAACACTTACATTAGCCTACAGTTGGGCAGTCATCTAACACAAAGCCTATTTTGTAATAAAGTATTGAATTCCTCATGTAATTTATCAAATACTGAAAGTGAAAAACAAAATGGGTACTTTGAGTAGCCATACCTTATATTGTACACACATAGGAAAAGGGAGGAGTAGTTTTATTTAGTCTCTTCCACCTGAGAGAGCAGTCAAAAGTTTAGGCCGTACTCAGGGCCTTCTGCACCACCTGTAGAGCTCAGGCCAGAACAGGTGGGCCTATTCCATTTCATTCTCCACCTTCTAGCAGAGCAGGAGTGAATCAGGAGATTGGCTTCTAAGAAGAGAAAGAAGTGATAGGGCAAGAGGAGAAACAACATGAAAATAAATATATAAAGATAGGTTGGAGAACCAAGCAGAGGGAAACGGAGGGAGGATAAAAATTAGATAAAGAAAAGTTCAAACATTTAGAACAGGAGCTGTGGTAGGAGAGGAGGAGGAGGAAGATAATTAGGTGGCTCATCTCTCTGTGATCCTCATTGAATTTTATTTTCTGGGCTTGTATTTTTCATTCTGTTAATTGATTAAATGTGATATGTTTGAATTGAAAAAAATTTTAATCTCAATGAATTGCTAAAATATTAACTAATTTTTTAAACATGATTATCCATTTTGTAATGAAAGGTTTTTGCCAGTCACATTGACAAGTCAGCTTGGCTAGAAGCTCAAGTGCATCAATTATTACAAATGGTTAACCAGCAACAAAATAAATTTGACCTGAGACCTTTGATGGAAGCAGTTGATACAGTGAAACAGAAAATTACCCTGCTAGAAAACAGTGATCAAAGATTAGGTATGTCTGATATTTTATTTCTCTTTTGGTGACTCATTTGTCTGCATGTGTTCATGAAACAACCAAACACCTGGCCAAATAGAGAGTCACATCTGTCCAGGATAAACAATGGCTGAATCTGCTATTTGTGAAAGAGAATGGTAAGATTCTGGCCACTCAGGCAAAAATGAGGGAGGGCCACAAGGGGGGTTGAGGGACTGGGCTAGGAAATTCCAAGACTGGAAACAGGCCAGCAAATTCCAAGAAAGGGATTGATGACTTTAAAGAAGAATGAAAAATAATGAGAAGACTCAGGGAGAGATGTGGTGGGATCATTGTTTTAGGTATGGAAAAATATTAAAGGGTTTAGCTATTTAAAAGCATTCTAGTTAGAGAAGTTTGGGGCTCAGCATGCTGATTCACGCTAGTTGAATGCTCAGTGTGTCTTCTCTACACTTCAGTGAGTTTAAGAGTACACATCTAGGTTTCCTTGGAGGCATTGTGCCAAGACATGATATTCCCTGAGTTAATATTATTACAACAAATGAATTCGGCTCATCTTTAGGATGGCAGGATTTTGTTGATTCTCTTTCAGGTAACAAAATTCCACTTTGGGAAAATTTTAAAGATAACTTTTAGGCCTATGGAATCTTTTTTTTTTTTTCTTATTTGCAGCCGTTTTAGAAGAGGAAACTAACAAACATGATACCCACATTAATATTCATAAAGCACAGCTGAGTAAAAATGAAGAGCGATTTAAACTGCTGGAGGGCACTTGCTATAATGGAAAGCTCATTTGGAAGGTGACAGATTACAAGATGAAGAAGAGAGAGGCGGTGGATGGGCACACAGTGTCCATCTTCAGCCAGTCCTTCTACACCAGCCGCTGTGGCTACCGGCTCTGTGCTAGAGCATACCTGAATGGGGATGGGTCAGGGAGGGGGTCACACCTGTCCCTATACTTTGTGGTCATGCGAGGAGAGTTTGACTCACTGTTGCAGTGGCCATTCAGGCAGAGGGTGACCCTGATGCTTCTGGACCAGAGTGGCAAAAAGAACATTATGGAGACCTTCAAACCTGACCCCAATAGCAGCAGCTTTAAAAGACCTGATGGGGAGATGAACATTGCATCTGGCTGTCCCCGCTTTGTGGCTCATTCTGTTTTGGAGAATGCCAAGAACGCCTACATTAAAGATGACACTCTGTTCTTGAAAGTGGCCGTGGACTTAACTGACCTGGAGGATCTCTAGTCACTGTTATGGGGTGATAAGAGGACTTCTTGGGGCCAGAACTGTGGAGGAGAGCACATTTGATTATCATATTGACCTGGATTTAGACTCAAAGCACATTTGTATTTGCCTTTTTCCTTAATGTTTGAAGTCAGTTTAAAACTTCTGAAGTGCTGTCTTTTTACATTTTACTCTGTCCCAGTTTAAAACTTAAAACTCTTAGAATATTCTCTTATTATTTATATTTTTATATTTCTTGAAAGATGGTAAGTTTCTTGAAGTTTCTGGGGCGTTTCTCTTTTACTGGTGCTTAGCGCAGTGGCTCGGGCACTCTAAATATTGAGTGTTATGGAGGACACAGAGGTAGCAGAATCCCAGTTGAAAATGTTTTGATATTTTATTGTTTGGCCTATTGATTCTAGACCTGGCCTTAAGTCTGCAAAAGCCATCTTTATAAGGTAGGCTGTTCCAGTTAAGTAGTAGGTGATGTAGTTACAAAGATAATATGCTCAGTTTGGACCTTTTTTTCAGTTAAATGCTAAATATGTGAAAATTACTATACCTCTAAGTATTTTCATGAAATTCACCAGCAGTTTGCAAGCACAGTTTTGCAAGGCTGTATAAGAACTGGTGAATGGGGTAAGCATTTTCATTCTTCCTGCTGAAGTAAAGCAGAAAGTACTGTATAGTATATGAGATATAGCCAGCTAGCTAAAGTTCAGATTTCATTCGGTTCAACCCTATGAAAAAAACTATTTTCATAGGTCAAAAATGGTAAAAAAAATTAGCAGTTTCATAAGATTCAACCAAATAAATATATATATACACACACATACATATACACCTATATATGTGTGTATACAAACAGTTCGAATGTATTTTGGTAACAGTAATAAATCAATGTGAGGATGGATAGAATTTAGTATATGATAGAGAAAATGTCATAAATGGATAAAAGGAATTTACGCCCTCTCCCTCTCCCTCTCCCTCTCCCCTTTCCACGGTCTCCCTCTCATGCCGAACCCTCTCCCTCTCTTTCCATGGTCTCCCTCTCATGCCGAGCCGAAGCTGGACTGTGCTGCTGCCATCTTGGCTCACTGCAACCTCCCTGCCTGATTCTCCTGCCTCAGCCTGCCGAGTGCCTGCTATTGCAGGCGCGCGCCGCCACACCTGACTGGTTTTCGTATTTTTTTGGTGGAGACGGGGTTTCGCTGTGTTGGCCGGGCTGGTCTCCAGCTCCTAACCGCGAGTGATCCGCCAGCCTCGGCCTCCCGAGGTGCCGGGATTGCAGACGGAGTCTGGTTCACTCAGTGCTCAATGGTGCCCAGGCTGGAGTGCAGTGGTGTGATCTTGGCTCGCTACAACCTCCACCTCCCAGCCGCCTGCCTTGGCCTCCCAAAGTGCCGAGAGTGCAGCCTCTGCCCGGCTGCCACCCCGTCTGGGAAGTGAGGAGCGTCTCTGCCTGGCCGCCCATCGTCTGGGACGTGAGGAGCCCCTCTGCCTGGCTGCCCAGTCTGGAAAGTGAGGAGCGTCTCTGCCCGGCCGCCCATCGTCTGAGATGTGGGGAGCGCCTCTGCCCGGCCACGACCCCGTCTGGGATGTGAGGAGC
Organism: Gorilla gorilla gorilla; assembly: GCF_029281585.2. Taxonomy (NCBI): domain Eukaryota; kingdom Metazoa; phylum Chordata; class Mammalia; order Primates; family Hominidae; genus Gorilla; species Gorilla gorilla. The sequence goes on along the minus strand of NC_073224.2, from coordinate 45,389,759 downwards.
ACCTCGGCCCGGCCACGACCCCGTCTGGGAGGTGAGGAGCACCTCTTCCCGGCCACCCCGTCTTGAGAAGTGAGGAGACCCTCCACCTGGCAACCGCCCCGTCTGAGAAGTGAGGAGCCCCTCCGCCTGGCAGCCGCCCCGTCTGAGAAGTGAGGAGCCCCTCCGCCCGGCTGCCACCCCGTCTGGGAAGTGAGGAGCGTCTCCGCCCAGCAGCCACCCCGTCCAGGAGGGAGGGTGGGGGTCAGCCCCCGCCAGGCCAGCTGCCCCGTCCGGGAGGGAGGTGGGGGGTCAGCCCCCCGCCCGGCCAGCCGCCCCGTCCGGGAGGTGTACCCAACAGCTCATTGAGAACGGGCCACGATGACAATGGCGGTTTTGTGGAATAGAAAGGGGGGAAAGGTGGGGAAAAGATTGAGAAATCGGATGGTTGCTGTGTCTGTGTAGGGGGAGGTAGACATGGGAGACTTTTCATTTTGTTCTGTACTAAGAAAAATTCTTCTGCCTTGGGATCCTGTTGATCTATGACCTTACCCCCAACCCTGTGCTCTCTGAAACATGTGCTGTGTCCACTCAGGGTTAAATGGATTAAGGGCGGTGCAAGATGTGCTTTGTTAATAAACAGATGCTTGAAGGCAGCATGCTCGTTAAGAGTCATCACCACTCCCTAATCTCAAGTACCCAGGGACACAAACACTCTGCCTAGGAAAACCAGAGACCTTTGTTCACTTGTTTATCTGCTGACCTTCCTTCCACTATTGTCCTATGACCCTGCCAAATCCCCCTCTCCGAGAAACACCCAAGAATGATCAATAAAAAATAAAAAATTAAAAAAATTTAAAAAAAAAGGAAAAAAAATTTTTAAAAAAAGGAATTTACAACTTGAGGAGAAAACCTTTACAATTTCCTATGGGTGTCAGAAGTACTCTCAGCGAAAACTGATGGCTAAAACAGTATCTACTATTCTCTGATAACTCTTTTTTTGAGACAGAGTTTCATTGTCACCCAGGCTGGAGTGCAGCGGCGTGATCTCAGCTCACTGCAACCTCTGCCTCCTGAGTTCAAGTGATTCTCCTGCCTCAGCCTCCTGAGTAGCTGGGATTACAGGCGCCCATCACCACACCCAGGTAATTTTTGTATTTTTAGTAGAAACGGAGTTTTGCCATGTTGGCCAAGCTGGTCTCAAACTCCTGACCTCAAGTGATCTGCCCGCCTCGGCCTCCCAAAGTGCTGAGATTACAGGCATGACCCACCGCGTCAAGCCTCTGACAACTATTGAATTTGTAAGCTGCTATGCAAATGGGCATTTATATAAACTTGTAATGTTTCTTGTCAGAATTCTGAGTACTTTGTGAAGAACAGAAATGATCATGTTCTTATGCATCTATCTGTATGGGTCTGAAGGTGTACAAACTGAGATGAGTCCTTATGACTCTTGATAAGCCTGAGTTTAACAACAACAAAAATGCCAAGTTGTCCTGAGCTCTTCTGTGTTGTTATGCCACTTCCCTACTGCTCATATGCACGCTGGCTCCCCTGGGCACGCAAGGATGAGTATGGGCCATGGGCCCCTGCAGAGCTGCTTACCTGGTGATGACCATGCACCTTACAATTTCTGAACAGTTAACCCTATAGAAGCATGCTTTATATGAGTGTCTTCTGGGAAGAGGAACCTTCTTAATCTCTTCAAAATTTCAAATGCTCTTCAAAATTTTCAAAATGCTAAAGACTCACACTGCAGCAATCATCCCAGATGATTAAATTCAAAGAAATAGGTTCACAACAGGAATATACTGAAGAACTAGAGTGTCGCTGCTGGTAAACTGTGGCACGGTTGCTCAACACATCACCTCGGACAAATTCAGGAAGCATTTCTTTAGCCCACAAGTCCAGACCCAGGTGCTCTGTATGTTTGTTTTTAATATTCATCATATCCAAGTTCACTCTGTCTTCCTGAGCAGTGGAAGATCATATTGCTGTAACTTCTTTTAAGTAGTTGATGTGGAAAACATTTTAAAGTGAATTTGTCAAAATGCTGGTTTTGTGTTTTATCCAACTTTTGTGCATATATATAAAGTATGTCATGGCATGGTTTGCTTAGGAGTTCAGAGTTCCTTCATCATCGAAATAGTAATTAAGTGATCCCAGAACAAGGAATACTAGAGTAAAAAGCACCTCTTTTTCACAAAACGAGTTGTGATTTTTGTTTTAAACAAGGTGGATCCATGTAAACTATTTTTCCTTTTTTTATGAACAGGACAGTAATTTTTCTTCTGTATCAATAAGATTTAAATTTTTATTTCCATTTTGGGTTAATTTTGGTTCCTGATGAAAAGATAACAATACACTAAGCATAAAGGGGAAGTTAATAAGTTACAGAAGGATTACAGTGGGGGTGTGTGTGTTAATAATGCTTATTAACAAGTCTGAAATCTGACTCCTGATTTCCACATTTGGTATTTTCAGAGAAAACAAGAGATAGTCACAGCCAGGATCAATTCACAGTGCCAGTCCTGGATACAATAGGACAGTGAAGTACAAACCCTTTGTGTGGTCCCTGGATAATCAGTCCACACTACTGACTACCTCTTTTCTCTTAGAAAGCAGTTGGAGACATACGTCTCAATCTTACATAAGAATTCTGAGCTGGAGATAAAAGTTTGATGGAGGCACAGTAGGGGTCCCAGGTGGTGAAATCACACAGGAATAACACATTCTATGGGAAGAGGAAGAAGAGCCTGTAAAGCATTTGGAGAAGGAATGATCAGAGGTAAGAGAAACACCAAAGAAGGTGGAAAGAGAAAAGAATGTCAACAGGGCCAAATGCCAGCCTGGGAACAGCAGCCACTCCCAGAGCACTCCCACAGCCCTTCTGAACACACTGTCACCCCCATGCTGCTCTCTCCTCAAGTCTGTATCTCTGACCCTGGCCTTTGCCATAAGCTGATCTGAGTACCTGCTGCACATCTAAATTCAGGAATCCCATAGGGACTTTAAGAACCACTTCACCATACGGAACTGGAAATCTTCCTACCTTCCCCACTACTGCCAACCTATTACTCCTCAATTTTTTCTACCTAAATGACATCATTGTCCGAGCCAAAAGTTTGGACACTATTTTAGATTCCTCCCTCATCTTCCCTATCCAGTAACCCACCCTGCACTGCCAATTTGATCTCCAAATAATTTCTTTAAAAGTATTCCTACTACTTACCCCTCCTCAGTACTACTGTCCTGTTTCAGGCCTACATTATTTTTTAACTTACAACTATTCTTCCTATTTTTAGTTGTGCCTCTTTGAAATCCAACCTCTACAGTGTCACCTGATGATCTGTCTCAAATGAAAATCTGAATATGACTCCCACCCCACCCACACTGTGGCTTCATAGCCCATAGGAAAAAGCCCAGCCTCATGGAGTGCCATACAAGGCCCTCCATGCCACTTGTACCGTTCCGGCCTCACCTCCTGACATTTCTACTTTGCATTTAGCAACACCACTCCAAGCTATCTGATATTTGTCTGAGCTTGTGCTATATGTCTATCTGGAATATTCTTTTTTGAGATAGGGTCTTACTCTGTCACCCAGGCTGCAGTCCAGTGGCGCAATTACAGCTCACTGCAGCCTTGACCTCCCTGGGTTCAGGTGATCCTTCCACCTCTGCCTCCCAAGTAGATAGGACTACAGGCATGCAACACCATGCCCGGCTAATTTTTTTGTATTTTCTGTAGAGATGGAGTTTCACCGTGTTGCCCAGGCTGGTCTTAAACTTCCAGGCTCCAGTGACCTGCCCACCTCAGCCTCCCAAACAGCTGATTACAGGCGTTAGCCACCACACCTGGCCTGAATACTCTTCTCTATCCTTACCTTCTTTGCCTGGATAATTCTTGCCCTTCAAGATTCTGCTTTGGCCTCACCTCTGGGATGCCTTTCCTAAACTATCCTTTAATCTGTAACCCTACTCCCACACTTCACCCTTAGTAACTGCCCATCGGGTTCATTTTGCCCACTGCCCAAATAGAGCCGATTTATCAAGACAAAGGAATTGTAACAGAGAAAGAGTTTAATTCACACAGCTGGTTGTACAGGAGACTGCAGTTTTATTATTGCTCAAATCAGTCTCCCTGAAAATTCGGAGACTGGGGTTTTTAAGGATAATCTCATGGATGGGGGGCAGGTAGTGGGGAGTGCTGACTGGTCCCCCAGGAAATGGGGAGTCAAAGCTGTCCTCTTGTGCTGAGTCAGTTCCTGAGTGGAAGCCACAAGACCATCAATCTGGGTGGGAGCAGCTGATCCGTCCAGGGAGGGGTCTGAAAATACCTTGAGCACCAACCGTAGGTTTTATAATAGTGATGTTATCCCTAGGAGCAATTGGGGAGGCTTAGAATCTTGTGGCCTATAGCTGCATGACTCCTAAACTATAATTTCTAATGTTGTGGCTCATTTGTTAGTCCTACAAAGTCTGGTCCCCAGGCAGGAAGGGGGTTTGTTCTGAGACAGGACTGTTGGCATCTTTGTTTCAAAGTAAAACTGTAAGTTCCTCCCAAAGTTAGTTCCGCCTACACTCAGGAATGCACAAGAACAGCTTGGGGGTTAGAAGTGAGATGGAGTTGGCTAGGTCAGATCTCTTTCACTGTCATAATTGGCTGTCATAATTTCTGCAAAGGCGGTTTCACCTTCACTATGTCAAGAATCCTTGCTCTGTGCTGTATACTTCCTTTCCCATACCTCAATTGCTCAGCTTTTCTTTTTCCAGAAAACAAATGTTGACTACATATTTGTCAGATTGTGGGAGTTACAAATAGAACAGATATTGTCCCTGTCCTCCTCAGACTTCTAATCTGCAGGTCAATCACAAGTGGTACAGAAAACTGATCAGTGTGTAAATCTTCCCAGCCTCCAGGCTGACAAAGACTTTGCCTCTCCACTTCTCTCCCCAGTGTCCTAAGAAAGTGTACCTCTCAGACCTGTTCTGGATGTTTGTGATGCAAAATAAGAGAACAGGCAGAAAAACATTTGAAAGGTGAGCTCTAAGGGAAAGGTTTATGGAGAGTAGCTAAACAGATCCACATAAGGATTGGGGAGAATTAAAGAAGAGAGAGGAGGGAATTTGAAACTATGGAAACACTGCAAAAGCAGCCATGGAAATAAGAAAAAACAAAACAAAACAACAAACAGAAACTACGGGAACTGCTGGGAACTGTGACTTTTTAATTCTTTTTTCTTTCAAGAGACCCATGCTAAAGACTAAAATACATTTTAAAATTATTTTTGGCTGTTTGAAATATACTTATTTGAAACTCCACGCATAGACTCTATGGCCCCAGAATTTATAAGACATTTGAACAAATTAAGTACATAAGAATACAAGTTGTGACAAGTGCCTTGAAGAAAATGACAGAGTACAGGAAAAGATTGATGGGGCTGCTGTGGGGAAAATGTACTGGGGTTGTCAGAGAAGGCCTTAATGCTGAGGTAACACATTATCTCATGTTCATGTGACATGTTTTCTGAATACCCAGCACTTTTCAACACGCTTATAAAGTCTGAGGCATTTCCTATGAGAAAACTTGCCTCCTTGACCCCCTTTGTAGCACAGCAATGTGACCTAGGCCCCACCAAGCAGGCATAGCCAATGCAAAATTTCAACTTGAAAGTGAGCAAGACAGGCAGGGCACAGTGGCTCGCGCCTGTAATCCCAGCACTTTGGGAGGCCGAGGAGGGCGGATCACAAGGTCAGGAGTTCGAGACCAGCCTGGCCAACAGGTAAAACCTCGTCTCTACTAAAAATACAAAAATTAGCCGGGCGTGGTGGCGGGCACCTGTAGTCCCAGCTACTCGGGAGGCTGAGGCAGGAGAATTGCTTGAACCTGGGAGGCAGAGGTTGCAGTGAGCCGAGATCATGCCACTGCACTCCAGCCTGGGTGACAGAGTGAGACTCCATCTCCAAAAAAAAAAAAAAAAAAAAAGTGAGCAAGATGAAGAAGGAAACATGCCTAACTCCTGGCTACCAGTGGGGACCGCCAGTGTTTGTGGAAGTTGCAGTTTTGGTGTCAATGGTGGCAGCAGCAATGGATTCTCACTAGATCCTCTAGTGTGTTTGGGTACCGTTGTTTCCACATTTGGCCTCTGGCTCTCCTAGAGATTCTGTGAGCTACATGATTTTTTTAAAGTCCTTTTCTTTCTCAACCAGAGTGGATTCCGTTGCTTGTAACTAACTGCCTGACCTAATCAAGCTGAGATCTGAAAGATGAGTCAGTCGTGGGAAGAGCTGTCAGGGTGGATCAGTAATCTGAGCAGAGGGCACTGAAGAGTGTTGGCTCAAGGAACTGAGAAGAGGATAGTGTGGTGGGAATTTGGTAGAAATCAGGAGAATGATAGTTGATGAGGTTAGAGAGGGAGGCACAGGGTTTAGAACCTGAGGGCTCAGGCCATGGTGAGAAGTTTATGGTTTATGTAAAGTATAATGAAAGTTAACATATTATGGGCAGAGGATGCATGATCTGATTAATGTTTTGCCTCTTAATGTGGAGCACAGATTAGAAGGGGGACAAGAGAGAACATGGGAAGAGTATTAAGGTTAAATCGTATTGAAATTGCATTTCATGTCTGTTCCCTTATGAGACCACTGAAGCCGAGAACCATGTCTAATTCAAAAGTGCATAGCAGGTGCTTAGTGTATTAAAATGAATGAATACAATAATGCACTGAATTTTTGTAACAACTCTGATAGGCAAGTCTTCTGCCCATTCCATAGATGAAAAATCTGGTAAAGAGATCCAAGCATTAGGCACTGTCCTAAGAATGTTACATATATTAACATATTAATCTTAGAACAACCTCATGAGGTATATGCTGTATTATCCCCACTTTACAGATGAAACAACTGAGGCACAGAGAGTTTATGTAATAAGCTCTAGGTTACTCAGCTAATAAGTGGTAGTGCTAGGATCTGAATCCAGGTAATCTGGCCTCACAGGCTCCACTCTTAACCACTACACAGACTGCCTCATATGGATACTGATGAATTCTAAACACACACACACACATATATATAAAGATATACCTTTAAATGAGTTAGAAGAGTAACTACTATTCATAGAATAAAAATCAAATATAACTTTCAAACCACTAAAGCGGGAAAAAAACTGGAAAAAGAGACTGTCAAACCAAAGGCAGTAAAGAGAACAGGAAGCATGATACATAGAAAAAAATGAGTGAGATATATCTATGAATAAGTTAAGTGTTAGTATTAACAGGGAGAAATCTCAAATGAGGGGGACATGTACATGCTTTTAAAAAACATACCGAAAACAAAATAGAGCTAATAACTGCATTAGCTTTATAGTCAGAGAAACTCTTGCACACGTGCACCAGGAAACATGTACAAGAAAATTTACTGTCAGCAGTTGGTAACAGCAAAAAAAAACAAACAACAAAACAAAACTGGGGCAAAAAAATAACCTGTGTTGGCATGGAATGGAGCAACAGCAGCTCTCCTACATTGCTGATGGAGGGTAAGTTGGTACAACCACTGGAGAACAATTTAGCAATATCAAAGTTGAACTGTGCAAACCCTTCCACCTTGCAATTCCATTTCTAGACATTATCCTAAGGAAATTCTTACCATATGTCTAAGAAGCTGTGTGCAAGAACTAACTCATGTTATAATGACAGAAATCAGGAATCATTAAATTGCTAGCAACTGGAGAATGGATAAATGGTGGTACAATTATACAATGGAATACTATTCAGCAGTTAAAATAAAACTAGAACTACAGGAATCATCCTGGATAAATTTTACATACATAATTATAGGTGGCAAAAGTAAGTGACATGCATATCATTTATATTAGGTTTAAAAAGCATAAAACAGTACTTTATGCTACTTAACATCGCTACATGTATTTGGAGCATACATAAAAGCTTTCATGGGAATGACAGATACCAAATTCAATGAAGTAGTTAATTTCAGAGAGGAAGAGAGGGAGAATGAGATTGCAGGCAGTTTCACAAGGAGCTCTAACTGAATGTTAAAATCTGAAGCAAATAAGAGAAAATGTTAAAATGGGATAAAGCTAGATGGTCGGTATACAAGTGTTCATTATATTTTCTGTAACTGTACATTCTGGTAATATTTCATATTAAACATTTTAAAGGAAAGTTAAGCTTCCAAGATTCTATAAAAAGAACAAAATAAACCCAAAGAGATAAGAAGAAATTAATGAAGGCATACATTAATGAAAGAGGAATTACTTTTAAGACAGATTTTATCTATAAAACCAAAAGCTGGTTTGATAAATATGATCAAGAAAAAGACTCCAATACAATATATAATAATATATATATAAGAATATATAAGGATGGTTGAGAACAATATGAGATTTTTTTAAATGTTAGAAAATATAGCTGACTTTTTTTTTAAAGATGGAGTCTCGCTCTGTCCCCCAGGCTGGAGTGCAGTAGCGAAATCTCAGCTCACTGCAAGCTCCGCCTCCCGGGTTCAAGCCATTCTCCTGCTTCAGCCTCCTGAGTAGCTGGGACTACAGGCGCCCGCCACCATGCCCGGCTAATTTTTCGTTGTCGTATTTTTAGTAGAGACGGAGTTTCACCGTGTTAGCCAGGATGGTCTGGATCTCCTGACCTCGTGATCCGCCCTCCTCGGCCTCCCAATGTGCTGGGATCACAGGCGTGAGTCACCGCACCCGGCCAATACTTTTGTAGAAAAAAACTAATTTTCTCAAGAAGCAAAAGAAAAAATTCTAGGTATCAATAACGATGGACGCTATATAAAAAACAAAACTATCCATTAAGATGGCACCACACCCAGAAGGCTTTAAAGATGAGTTCTTCAAAACCTAAGGAATGTATCATTCACACATGCTATGTCTATTCCAGGTCATACAAAAATAACCTGTCTGACTCCTAGCACAACCTGATACCAAAACTAGACAAGGACAGTAAAAGAAAACCATAAGCCAATCTAACTTAGGTGCATACATGAAAATCCAAAATTAACTACACAGCAAATTGCATCCAGCAATATACTGAAGAAATAACATACCAGGATTCTAAGTTTGGCTCACCATTAGAAAATCTATTATTGTAGTTATTTTATTGTAGAGTAATGGAAAAAAAGGCCATACAATCATCTCAAAGACTGATACTGAAAATACTTGGTAAAACTTAGTCATTTGCTGATTAAAAAAAAAAACGATATGGTAAACTACGAAAAGAACATAATTTGCCTATACACCCACTCACACACACACCATAAACCTGCAGAAGATATCTTGAATGAAACCTAAGATGCAATCCAAAATAACTCCTGGTAAGAAATAAGTACCTCCGGCTACTATTCAGTGTTGCACTGGATTCTTGGGAAAAGCCAAAATTGTTCTTTACAGATAAATTCTTACCTACAAATCAAAGAGGACTGCCTGTCAAATTTTTAGAATACGAAGGTTTAGTGAAGTGTCCAGATAGATGAACAATCAAAAGCCATTCTTATACAAGGATACTAATGGATTAATAGTCTATTAGTAAAACAAACTACAATAACAAAAATAGCTATGAAAAAATGTTAAATGAGCACAACACCAAGCGAACTGCAATGCTTTACCTGAAAAACAAAGGGAGAACTGAATTAATTTAAAAAAATAGCCACATTGCTGGACGGGAATTCTCAATATTGTACTAGTATCCAATCTCGGCAAATCTACAAAAATATGGAATCCCAAACAAATCCCTGGAAATCTTTGCCATTTGGGCGCCAATCTACTAAAGAAATCGGCCCCAGGGTGTGAGGTTCCTCACATGTGCGTGAAAACGCTTCGAGAGGGGTGCAAGCCGCAGACAGAAAAACCGTGGCTTGAGTCCCCGCGCCCCTCCCCTCCCTCCCTCCCGTCCAGCAGCTCTTGCCTAAGGCTCCCGCGACCGGAAGAGTCGCTTCCGCTCCCGCCCCGCTCTGTGGCGTAGGCCGGACATTTCTAGTCGACTGTTGCGCGTGCGCGCGCTGTGACGTTCCCTACGCGGTCGGGCGTTGGGTTTCGCGGCGCTAGCCGCACTGGTTGTTCAGCACCTTCGGTCCGGTTGAGGTTGTCAAGTCGGACCAAATAGGTTGTTTCTCTGCAGTTTCCGGTAAGTGACCGTTCCAGCCGGGGCTGTGGCTAGAGTGTGAAGGCAAACCGGTAGAGGCCGCGCCGCCATTTTCTTCCCACCTCACTCTTTCCTCAATCTCCCTTCGGTCACTCCGAGGGGACTGTTGGTAGCCCCCCTCTGCCCGGTCCCCCGCTAATGAGGCCGCTCCCAAGCTCTGAGTTTCCCCAAAAGATGTGTCCTTTGTCATGAAAGCTCTCGTAGTATTTAAGCGCTAATACTCGACGGCCGCCGACTTCTCAGATGCACCCTGGAGGGTGTGCTCTTGGCCTGACACTTATTAGCCCTTCCGCTTCCTACAGTTGTGATGGGCCCTCAGATACTCACCAGGAAAGTGTGATGCCCGCACCCCCACTTCTTACTCCAACTTTCTTTGTAATTATGCCCCCTGTTTCAGAATCCTACTGCCACGTAACAAAAATGTACCAAGGACCATTCCACTTCACGTCCCTCCCTTCCTTCTCAAACCCTTAAGAGTGCCTTAAGAGTAAGGCACTGACCTAAGTGCTTTACATGCATTTTATTTAATCTTCCCACGCAGTCCTTAAGTAGGCAGACATGAGAAAATTGAGGCACAGAAAAATTGAATAATTTGCTCAAGGCAACATAAGTTGGATGTGGTAGGGCTGAAATTTGGATTTATTGTGTAGCTTACTCAATCTGGCGTTATTATCATTCATTCCTTTCTCTTTCCCAAATACTGAGTATTCCTTTTTTTCTTAGTCGCTTCTACAGAGGAATTTTTTTCCTTAATGCTGTTTAGAGGGTTCTTCTTGAGAAATTTGGGTTCTGTCTGAAAACCCTTTTCTCAGAGCTCTCTTTACACAGATGCTTAAGTGTTGTTTTTCCAAATCTAAGCTCTAAACTTAATAATATTTTGCATATCCAAAATGTGCTCATGCTTCCTTAAAAAAGTACCCCTAAACCAGTACCCACCAACCAGCCCCCTTCCTCTACCTCAATATGACAGTGGTTATCACTATTCTCAGCAAACATTTGGGCAGCTAGCTTATGTAAGACAATAAAGGTAATTGGGGTTTTGAAGAACTCTGAGGTTTAGTTCCGACCTGAAGGAGAAACATGAAAAGGCCTTCATAAAAAGGCCACATAAAATAGCAGATAAATCCCATCTCAGTTGCACAGAATACAAATAGTATAAGAGCAACTTTGGACAAATCAGGTAAAAGTGCTAGATGTGTTTACTCATCTGTAAAATGTTAAGGTTAGGCTAGGTCACTAAAATATTATAAATCTAATTTCAGAGAGAGGAGTGATAACTCTGTACTCACTATTGAGGGAGGTGGAGGCTGTAGTTTGTTTTTAGTGTTTTTTTTGTTTTTTTGTTTGTTCGTTTTTGAGACAGGATCTCACTCTGTCGCCCAGGCTGGAGTGCAGTGGCGTGATCAGAGCTCACTGCAGCCTCCACCTCAGCCTCCTGAGTATCTGGGACTACAGGTGTGCACCACCATGCCCGGCTAATTTTTGTATTTTTTGTAGAGACAGGGTCTCACTATGTTGCCCAGGCTGGTCTTGAACTCCTGGCTTCAAGCAGTCCTCCCACCTTGGCCTCCCAAAGTGCTGGGATTACAGGTGTGAGCCACTGCACCCCACCTGTAGTGTGTTCTCGATACAGAGACAAGGTTGAAGGATTCAGAGTACAATTATCTCATTTTGAATATCTGATAAAATCTGTAGACCCTCCATCAACAGAGGATTGGGTAAAGAAAATGTGGTGTGGTGTGTGTGTGTGTGTGTGTGTGTGTGTGTGTGTGTGTGTGTGTGTGTGTATGCCATGGAATACTATTTAGCCATTAAAAAGTCATGTTTTTTCAGCAACATGGATAGAACTGGGAGCCATTATCCTAACCGAAATAACTCAGAAAGCCAAATATCACATGTTCTCACTTCAAGTAGGAGCTGAGAAGCGATGGGTACACGTACATATAGACACTGCAGACTACAAAAGGTGGGAGGACGGGAGGGGGGTGAGGGTTGAAAAGTTACATACTGGGAACAATGCTCACAATTTTGGTAATGGGTACACTAAAAGCCCAGGCTTCACCACTGTGCAATATGTACATCTAAGAATTCTGCACTCGTACCCTCTAAATATATAAAAATTATGTTTTTCTGAGACAGTCTTGCTTTGTCACCCAGGCTGGTGCAATCTTGGCTCACTGCAACATCTGCCTCCTGGGTTCAAGTGATTCTCATGCTTCAGCCTCCCGAGTAGCTGGGACCATAGGTGTGCACCATCACACCTGACTAATTTTTGTATCTTTAGTAGATATGGGTTTTGCTACGTTGGCCTGGGTGGTCTCAAACTCCTGGCCTAAGCAATCAACCCACCCCGGCCTTCCCAAGTGCTGGTATTATAGGTGTGAGCCATGAGACCCAGCCTAAAAATAAATTTTTTTAAAAAGCTGTAGATCTTGCTCTGGAAATAAAATTCACATCCATACAACATTTTATGCTTAATTTTAGGAGATTTGTTGACTCCTCCTTCTCAAATTTAAATGTTAAAAACCCTTGATTTAGGGAAAAAGTGTTATTCAGAACACCAGAACTAAGCCAGATGTGGAAGGCCTTTATCTTGTGGGCAGTGTTGAACCATTTGAGGTCTAAAAAGATAAATCTGGTAGCAGTATGAAAAATGCATGACAGTGGGAAAAAGCAACGAGACTAGTTAAGTGGCAGGGGAATCATTTAGGTAGGAGACTGTGCCAAGCAGTATTGGGAATGAAGAGAAATCAGAAGAAATATTGACAAGGACAAATCAAATATCTGACTGGATATGGAATTGAAAGAAGAAATCAATGATAACAAGGTTTGAGGATCAGTTATGCTGCAGGTCTACCTTGTCTTCAGTGTTTTATTGAAGTCATTCCTATAACATCTGTGCTAGTGCTTGCTTCAGTAGCACGTATACTAAAATTGGAATGATACAGAGAAGATCAGCAAATAAAAATTTAAGTACAAATTTAAAAAAGAAACAAACATACGTGCTCTAAGAGCACTCCCAACCCAACAGACATTAAAAAGGATGAGGCAATACACGAACACCTCTGTACTTATAAATTTAATAATGTGAGAGAAATGGGCCACTATCAAAATTACCAAAACTCACCCAGGACAAAATAGGTAAATGAAATAGTCCTATAAGTATTAAAGAAATAGAATTTGTGAGAAAAACAAACAAACAAAACAACAACCAAAAAACAAACCCTGGCAAGACTCTTCTTGCCAGGAAGAAAAAAAAAGAATAATAACTTTAAAAAAAAAGAAAGCTCCAGGCCGAGATAATTTCACTGGCAAATTTCACCAAACATTCAAGGACGAAAAAATAACAGTTCTCTTACAAGCTCTTTGGATCATAGAAAAGGAAGAAACACTTAACTCATTTTACGAAGGCAGCATTTTCTGGATACCAAAACCAGATAAAGACAATACAAAAAACAAATCTAAAAGTTAAAATCCCTCATGAACAAAGATACAACTTCCTCAAAAAATAATAGCAAATTGAATTCAGCAGTATATTAGAAAAATAGTACATTGTGATGAAGTCTCATCCCAGGAATGGAATATTTGAACATCATATAATCCTCCGTATTAACAGACTAAATAAGAAAAACTACATGATACTATTAATAGATGCAGAAAAACACTTAAGAAGATTCAGCATTCATTCATGATTCTTAAAACTCAGCAAACAAGTAATAGAAGAGAACCTAATAAAAGTCATCGACAAAACCCATAGCTATTGTTATATTTAATGGTGAAAGACTGAATGCTCTCTACCCTCCAAGATTGGGAACTAAGCAAGGATGTCTCTTCCACTACTGTTTAATATTTTACTGGAAATCCTAGCAGTTATAGTAAGTCAAGAAAATGGGAGAAAAAGCATTCTGATTGGAAAAGAAGAAATAAAATTATATTTGCAGATGAAAATTATATAGTAAGTCTCAAGAAGTCTATTTAAAAAGCTGGTAGAGCTAACAAATTTAGCAGGTTGCAGGATACAAGCTTAACATACATAATCCTATTTCTACACTAACAATGAACCGTTGGAAACTGACCCACTCTCCTCCCTCACAAATGAAATACTTAGGTAGAAATCTAACAAATTATGTGTGGGATTTGGAAACTGACCCAATCTCCTCCCTCACAAATGAAATACTTAGGTAGAAATCTAACAAAGTATGTGTGGGATTTGGAAACTGACCCAATCTCCTCCCTCACAAATGAAATACTTAGGTAGAAATCTAACAAAGTATGTGTGGGATTTGGAAACTGACCCACTCTCCTCCCTCAGAAGTGAAATACTCTGGTATAAATCTAACAAAGTATGTGTGGGATTTGGAAACTGACCCACTCTCCTCCCTCAGAAGTGAAATACTCTGGTATAAATCTAACAAAGTATGTGTGGGATTTGTGTGCTAAAAACTACAAAATGCTGATGAAAGAAGACCCATAGTGTTCATGGATTGGAAAATTCAGTATAGTTAAAATGTCAGTTCTCCCTAAATAGATCCATGAATTTGATTACAGTCAAAGTCCAAGCGAGATTTTTGTAGGCATAGGTTACTTGATTGTAAAGTTGATAAGGAAAGGTAAAGGAACTAAATTAGCAAAAGAGTTTTTAGAATGAAGAGCAGAGCTGAAGGATTCACATGAGCTGATTTTAAAACCTAAAATTCTTTTTTTTTTTTTTTTTTTTTTTGAGATGGAGTCTCGCTCTGTCCACCAGGCTGGAGTGCAGTGGCAGGATCTTGGCTCACTGCAAGCTCCACCTTCTGGGTTCACGCCATTCTCCTGCCTCAGCCTCCTGAGTAGCTGGGACTACAGGCACCTGCCACCATGCCTGGCTAATTTTTTGTATTTTTAGTAGAGACGGGGTTTCACTGTGTTAGCCAGGATGGTCTCCATCTCCTGACCTCGTGATCTGCCCGCCTCGGCCTCCCAAAGTGCTGGGATTACAGGCATGAGCCACGGCGCCCAGCCTAAAACCTAAAATTCTTTAGGAAAACATAGAAGAAAATGTTGGTGACATTGGGTTAGGCAAAGAATTATTAGGTAACAACAAAAGCACTATCTATAAAGAAAAAGATCAATTGAATTTCATCAAAAAGTATTTTGCTATATAAAGGGTACCGTAAAGAGAATGAAAGACAAACCATGTTAGGAGAAAATATTTGCAAATCACATACTTGACCAAAGGCTTTTATATCCAGAATATATAAAGAATTTCCAAAACCTAACAAGAAACCAAATAACCCAATTTAAAAAATAGGCAAAAAGTTGGACACTTCGCCAGTGATATACAGCTAGCAAATAAGCACGTGAAAATACTTTCAACATCATTAATCATTAGGGAAATGCAAATTAAAACCAGGAGGTAATATTAAACAGTTATCAGAATGGATAGAATTAAAAAATAATACCAAGTCCTGACAAGGATGTGGAGCAACTAGAACATTCATGCATTACTACAGCCACTTTGGTGAACAGTTGTGCAGTTTCTTAGGAAGTTAAGCATACACTTACTATGTAACCCTGCAATTCCCCTTTTGTGTGTTTATCCTAGGGAAATAAAAATTTACGTTAACACAAAAATCTGTAAATGAATGTTTATAGCAGCATTATTTATAATTGCCAAAAAAGTCCTAAAAGGTTGGTTCAACGTTTGAAAATTAATCAGTGTAATCTACCATATTAGCAGACTAAACAAGAAGAACTACATGAACTAAATGTCCCTAAGTGAGTGAACGTGGATAAACACAGTGTGGTACATCTTCACAATGGAGTGGGACTGGGTAAAAAGGAGCAAACACTGATATATGCAGTAGCTTCGATGAATCTCAGGTGTGTTATATTAAGTGAAGGAAACCAATATCAAATGGTTAAATACTTATGATTTCATTTATATGACATTCTGGAAAAAGTAAGACTAAACGGACAGTGAACAGATAGATGAGTGGTTGCCCAGGGTTAAAGGTGGGGAGAGGGTCTCACTACCAGGGAGTAGCATGAGGAAATTCTTTGGGTATTGGAATTGTTCTGTATCCTGTTAATGGTGGTTACAAGTATCTATGCGTGTGTTAAAACTCTTAATACTGTACACACATGTGAATTTTACTGTATATAAATTTCAGTAAATTTTACTGAAAATTTTTTTAAGAAAAAAACCAGTAGAATCTCATTTTAAAAACTCACCCCGACCTCAGTAATTCCTCCAACCACTATGCCATTTTTCTGCTTTCATGGTAAAATATAGTTTATTGTCTTTTATTTCCTCACTTCCCAATTCACTCTTTTTAAAAAACTTTTAAAAACATTTAGCAACATAATATGTGCACATGATTAAAAGATCAAATTGCATGTAAGAGTTGGTAATGAAAAGCAGTAGTCTCCATCCCACCTGCTTTCTCCTCTTTCTGGATCCACATCCCTAGAGACAAACACCGTAAACATTTTTTATGTTTAGTTATTTTGGTGATTGTTTCTGCATTTCTAAATAGTATGCCCATACTGTTTTTTCTCAAATTTATTTATTGTCCTCTGAGTTTCTGCTGTGATAGATGAGGGCTCATCTCAATTTTAACAGCCTCTGCTCCTGCTGGCTGCTTTCTCCACAGATTTCATAAAGTGTTTTTATTTTCTCTTTTGTTTACTCTTGTAGACTTAAGCAATTAATATATATAAACACATATTTCTTGTTCTATCACTATCACAAGTTTTATCACTCTCTCTTGATTTCATAGGATATTAGCACTCCTTTCCCGCTACCTTTTCTTTTTCTTCTCCACCTTTCGTGTCCTGACAGCTCTGCCTTTACATTTATAGCATTATAATTGGATAAGTTAACTTTTGTTCTGTAACTGTTATGAACACTTCAGTGTTTTCCTCTGTAAATTGGATTCACATGTTAAAAACCAATGACAATAGTTAGGCTCAGTGGCTCACACCTGTAATCCCAACACTTTGGGAGACTTAGGAAGGAGGATCGCTTGAGCCCTGGAGTTTGGAGCTGTCATAAGCTATGATTGCACCACTGCATTTCAGCTTGGGCAGCAAAGCAACACCCTGCCTAAATAAATAAATAAGGTAAAAAAAAAATAAAATGAAAAAATAAAAACTCAAAATAACATTTTATTGTGACTTTATAAATATTATTCATTGCAAGTCTCAGGAATGTGCCTAGGTTATATTTCTCTTGAAGTCCATGGTTTTTAGGGAAATGTTGCTAGTATTCTTGATAACAACTTTGTTAGAACCCATTGATATTTTGTTCTTATTTGGAACTATTGCTCTTGAGTCCTTTGAACAGCTTTATCCTGAGATTTTTTTTTCCTTTGAACCCCTGCAGTTTTCCACACTTTTGTACTCCTCACCTTTTACTTTCTTTGTTTATTGCTTAACCATAATTTTAATATGACTAGGAAGGAAGTCTGGCATCTTGGATGAGAATTCCCACTTACTCTTTGTGTGCTTGGAGGAGATTTATTTACTTTTAAATTTTTGTCAAAATAATATTTATTCATTTTAAAAACCAAAAAATACTACAGTACTCCATCTAACTTGCCATAGGCAGCTTCCTTCAATTCTTTTAGCTCTTTCTCTAGATACATATTTTAAAATAATATATTTATAGTAATGTTTCCTAATTTAGACAATATCCACCTTAGACATTATCTTTTGACTTTCAGTTATGAAAGATGAGTATTTAGTACTCCATTTGTGCTGTTTTCCTTTTGTGGTATCATTCAGCCTTGTGGCTTCAAATATTGTACTGAAGATTCTCAGACTTATTACTGTGAGTGCCTTTTCTCTATTCAAATAATCTTTGTTGTCAACATGGAGTAAATAACATATTTACTTAGTCTCTAGGCATCTACGAAATTGCTATTTAGGTATGCCTTGAAAAGAAACTTCTGGGCCGGGCATGATGGCTCACGCCTGTAATCCCAGCACTTTGGTAGGCCAAGGCGGGCAGATCGTTTGAGGTCAGGAGTTCAAGACCAGCCTACCCAACATGGTGAAACCCTGTCTCTACTAAAAATGCAAAAAAAAATGAGCCAGGCGTGGTGGTGGGCGCTTGTAATCCCAGCTACTCAGGAGGCTGAGGCACAAGAATCACTTGAACCCAGGAGGCAGAGGTTGCAGTAAGCCGAGATTGCACGACTGCACTCCAGCCTGGTTGACAGAGTGAGACTCTGTCTCAAAAAGAAAAACTTTATGAGTTTCTGTTCTGTATTTTAGTGGAATATTATTCCAAACATATTCCTTCCTTAGTGTTGGCATATCTCAGTTAATGGTATTGTTGTCTACCCAATTGGTCATGCCAACATTCTAGAAGTTATCCTTATTTCTTTCTTTCCTTCATAGCCAGTCCACCAGTAATTCCTGGTGATTCTGATTCTTGAATTCAGCCTCTTCTTTCTGTCTCTATTACTACTACTCTAGTCCATTTGTTCTCAATAGAATTGTGGTTCTCAACAGTAGTTGCCCCCCAAGGGACAGTTGTTAATGTCTGGAGCCATTTTGGGTCATCACACATAAAGGTGCTATTGGCATCTAGTGGGTAGAGGCCAGAAATGTGGCTCAACAGCCTAAAATCCATAGGAAAGCCCTTCACAACAAAGAATAATCCAGCCCAAAATGTTAGTGCTGAGGTTATCATTTTCATTTTCTTTGTCCCCAGAAATATCATTTTGCATTTTAAATTCTCTAATAATGTGTCAATATTTTGGTTTTATAGACATGGCAGGGAGGTTTAATAGACATGGATAAGAAGTCCACTCACAGAAATCCTGAAGATGCCAAGGCTGGCAAATATGAAGGTAGGAGTTTATGCTTGCTTTAAGGCCTTTTGGGTAATTTAAGATACATTTTATAAATTAATGTATATGTTTCTCATATGTTGCTAATATTTGGGAAAGTAATTGTGTTCCATTTTATATCTCTTTAAGGTAAACACAAACGAAAGAAAAAAAGAAAGCAAAACCAAAACCAGCACCGATCCCAACATAGATCAGTGACATCTTTTTCTTCAGATGATCCTATGTTTCCTTCTTCCTCATCATCATCTTCAGGAAGCCAGACAGATTCAAGTATTGAAGGTATGTTTATCATCCTGTTAAGGTTTCATATTTATAAGTTAGGTGATTTAGAAAAAAAATACTAAACATGCTATAATTTTTGTTTATTCAACTAATATTTATTGAGCATACTCACTATGTACCAGACATAATGGTAAACATGCCATGGTCCCTTCAGACAAGGAACTTTTATTATATTAAGCAATATTAGGAATGATAGAGGAGTTAAAAAGAATAAAAAAGAAAATATATTAGGCAATAAAACAAGCAAATACTTCATTACAATGCAGGTGAGTGCTATTACTTCACCTGCATATGTCATGGGGACAAGGAAGGGCTTCGGAGAGGAAATCATTATCTAAACTGAGAGGTGGAGGATGAATAGACATTTTCAAGCAAAGGCAAGGAAGTGGAATTAGGGAATATTTATTATAGGCTAAAGAAATTGCATGTGCTAACCACTATTAACATGTGGGTTCCTAATTCAAGTAATATGTCCCAGCTGCAAAGGGAGCTGGGGAAGCAAGATTGGCTTCTTCAGCACTGATGGTGAAAGGCATGTGGACAAATATTCACTGAACATAGGAGGCGGAATCAGATACTAGGCAATCAAAATATAACAAATGTTCTCCACACTCAACCCTAGACAAGATCAGTTGACTGGCTCACTTTAAATTACTCCTTTGTCTCACCTACCTTTACTCTCTCAATGTTTGTAAGTTGTGTTGTAATTAGTTTTTCTATCGGCTAATTTGGTATTAATAAGTAACATACTTGTAACTCTGCTTCTTGTTCCATCAATTGTAGTCAATTATTTTATTCTGTCTTACATAAGTTAAATATATTGGTATCTCTATCCTTTCCTCCATTTTTTTCTCCCCATTGTCTTCTTTTAGGTTTTCAGTAGTTAATATCTACAACAAGAATTGTCTTTCTTTTTCTGTTCATAGAGTCACTTTAAATCTTTAAGACCAATAATTAGCATTTAAATCACTGTCATTATATAAATAGTGTTACTACAGTGCCAAGTCATATGCAAGAATTGCATTTCCGTTTCATGGATCTAATATTATGATTGCTAGGACTCTCAAAGGAGAATGTTTTAGTCACAGCATCAAGTACATCATTTATATTCTATCAGTTGCTTAAAACCATGCTGTATCTTAGTTTTGCTTCGTATTCGAACCATCACTTTCTCATAGTTTTTGTTTTTCTTAGAGTTTCTAGTTCTCCCTCTTGTTTTTTATTGTTGACAAAAAGATCATATAACTGCCATAATGAAAAGATTTTCCATCCTTTTAATTATACTATTCCTTAGAGTTCATTTCTTTTCTCTGGAGATGTTCTTGCCTGCCTAGTGTAGTCTAGACCATTTTCTACCCTCAAGGCCTGCTATATCTCTTATCCTAGGATCTCCCCTCGCTGGTCTTCTGGGTTGGATCCATTGTTTTCTTAGATTCATGTCTTCCTCTCTCTTAGTGTTCTGCCTTGACTGTTAGAGTACACTGTCAAATAACTTTTTACAAAATGTTGTCTGGGAAGTAAATTTTCTGAGTCTTGGCATATCTCAAAATGTCATTATTCTACCCTCCCACTAATTGATAATTTCAAAATGATTCTTCCCAAACCCAATTTCCAGAAGCAGGCATTTCAAACTCTTTTAGCAGTCTGTTTTGATACCTATCTCTGATAGATATGATTTCATAATTTGTTTATGTAATCATTTCTACATTTTTCAGTTTTAGGCTCTATGGATGATTAGAATTTAGCTACTTTTTATTTTTTTATTTTTCTTTTTTTTTTTTTTTTTTTGAGACGGAGTTTCGCTCTGTCACCCAGGCTGGAGTGCAGTGGCGCAATCTTGGCTCACTGCAAGCTCCGCCTCCCAGGTTCACGCCATTCTCCTGCCTCAGCCTCCCGAGTAGCTGGGACTACAGGTGCCCGCGACCATGCCTGGCTAATTTTTTGTGTTTTTAGTAGAGATGGAGTTTCATCATGTTAGCCAGGATGTTCTCAATCTCCTGACCTTGTGATCCGCCCGCCTCGGCCCCCCAAAGTGCTGGGATTACAGGCGTGAGCCACCGCGCCCGGCCGAATTTAGCTACTTTTTAAACCACTATTTCCCCCTACATTTACTTTCTTCCCCCCATCCACCTAAATAGGATTTCATTATTGTAACTTTGATAATTTAATACTTTAATTGTTATGGCTATGTAGATGCTATGCTGTTCACAGCTGAACCATATAATGGTTCCTTTCTAGCACAACTTTTTTATTCCTTACAGTTAATAATTATTATTATTATTATTTTATTTTATTTATTTATTTTTTGAGATGGAGTCTCGCTCTGTTGCCTAGGCTGGTGTGCAGTGGTGCGATCTTGGCTCACTGCAACCTCTGCCTCCCAGGTTCAAGCGATTCTCCTGCCTCAGCCTCCTGAGTAGCTGGGATTACAGGCGTGTGCCACCACACCTGGCTAATTTTTTCTATTTTTAGTAGAGATAGGATCTCACTATGTTAGCCAGGATGGTCTCAATCTCCTGACTTCGTGATCTGCTTGCCTTGGCCTCCCAAAGTGCTGGGATTACAGGCATGAGCCACCGCACCCAGTCAATAAAATTTGTTTAGTTTTCTGTGTTTGTGATGTGTTGTAGTATAAATTACCTTTGAAAAGGTTCAGACACATCAGGTATTCAGTTAATTTCATTTCAGGATTCTCTCCTAGATCCATTTAACATACTCCATTTGGACTTACTGTTCTCAAGGCCTGTTAAGCAACTGTGATATTAAGTTCTTTTGTCTTCATTCTGGATATATCCTTTACCTCTCTTTTGGGTTTGGTCGCCCATTTTCTGGATCATATTGTTTCTTCCTCCTTTATTTTCCCCTTATTTTACTGGATAACCTATAACTTTCAGGAAAAAGATGAGCAGCTAATTCCTATTCAGTTTGTAGTTATGGGTTTATACTATTACATAAATTTCTTTTATTGTCTTCTGCTTCCAGTAACACAGACCCTCTGTAGAATACCCAGGAGGGATAGGAATGAATCAGAGGTAAGTGGAGCCTTACTGGAATTGTAATCCCATCTCTGCCTAGTCCCCGGTTGGGTTTCGATCATCATCCATCATTCTGTTTGCTTAGTGGAGGATAAATAATCTTGAGAGATGGATAACATCATCTAGAAACTCTAGAATTTTTTAATACAGCATACATAACTTTTAATAAAAAAATTACTAGATATGCCTACATGACTGAAAAACAAGAGAAAAAAATAGTAACAGCCCTACAGGTAATCCAGATGTTGAGTTAGCTGGCAATGAAGTTTAAATAGTTATGATTAATATATTTAAGAAAATAGAGATTTATCAACTATAAGAAAGAATCAGGTATAAATCCTGGAATAAAAAATTCATTATCTAAAATTAACAATTTAGATAGATTTTTTCAGTAGATTAGACACACACACAAAAAGAATTAGTAAATAGAAGTCACATCAGGAGGGAAAAAAAAGAAAGATACAGAAGAAAATGTTAGAGACATGTGAGACACAGTAATGAGATCTAACATTGTAACTGGAATCAAAGAAGGAAAGAAAAGCAAATGAGGAAGAAGCAATATATAAAGAGAATAATGCTTAAAAGTTTCCCAAAAACCGATGAAAGACGTCAACTAAAGATTCAAGAAACTGACATTCCCAAGCTGGATAATACAAAAATCACATCGGTAACCTTTGCTTCTAGCCAGGAAAATGGTTGTCTTTTGTAGAACGGAGTAGTTAATGTGGTGGCAAATTAACATTCTCCTTTTCCATGTTCTTTTTCTTTTTTTTTTTTCTTCTTCTTCTTTTTTTTTTTTTTTTTAATTTTGAGACAGTCTCGCTCTGTTGCCCAGGCTGGAGTGCAGTGGCACAATCTCAGCTTACTGCAACCTCCGCCTCCCAGGTTCAAGTGATTCTCCTGCCTCAGCCTCTTCAGTAGCTGAGATTACAAGTGTCCACCACCATGCATGGCTAATTTTTGTATTTTTAGTAAAGATGAGGTTTCGCCATGTTCCCCAGGCTGATCTCAAACTCCTGACCTCAAGTGATCCACTTGCCTTGGCCTCCCAAAGTGCTGGGATTACAGACATGAGCCACCACACCCGTCCTCCTTTTCCATTTTCTAATTAAAATAATTCATTTTTTATATTTTCCAATAGACTGCTTAATAGTTGCATTCACATAGTTTCTGCTAATAACACCTTATACTCCCTAGATTAACTAGAGGTTGCATTCTGGTGGACCTAGGAGAGTATTGTATTTTAGATGGGTTTCTAAATGCCGTATATTTATACTGGGATACAACTATAATTAAACTTTTTTCTTTTTTCTTCTTTTTTTCGAGACAGTGCCTCACTCTGTCACCCAAGCTGGAGTGCAGTAGCATGATCTTGGCTCGCTGCAGCCTTGACCTGCTGGGCTCAAGTGATCCTCCCACCTCAGCCTGCTGAGTAGCTGGGGCTACAGGTGCACTCCACCATGCCTGGCTCATTTTTGTACTTTTGGTAGGGGCATGGTTTTGCGATGTTGCCCAGGCTGGTGTCAAACTCCTGAGCTCAAGTGATCTGCCTGCTTTGGCCTCCCAAAATGCTGGAATTACAGATGTGCACCACCATGCCTGGCAAATTAAACAGTTTTATCTGCTATATGTATCTTGTAAGATTCTTCCAACAAGCATAATAAAGTTGATTAAAATATCAATTATTTTAATCCTTCAAATTCTTTAATCAATAAAATAATTTTTAATGTTAGAGCTGAAACTTCCAAGTCTTTTTATTTTTATTTTTTTTTTTATTTTTTTTTTTTTTATTGATCATTCTTGGGTGTTTCTCGCAGAGGGGGATTTGGTAGGGTTACAGGACAATAGTGGAGGGAAGGTCAGCAGATAAGCAAGTGAACAAAGGTCTCTGGTTTCCCTAGGCAGAGGACCCTGCAGCCTTCCGCAGTGTTTGTGTCCCTGGGTACTTGAGATTAGGGAGTGGTGATGGCTCTTAACGAGCATGCTGCCTTCAAGCATCTGTTTAACAAAGCACATCTTGCACCGCCCTTAATCCATTCAACCCTGAGTGGATACAGCACATGTTTCAGAGAGCACAGGGTTGGGGGTAGGGTCACAGATCAACAGGATCCCAAGGCAGAAGAATTTTTTCTTAGTACAGAACAAAATGAAAAGTCTCCCATGTCTACCTCTTTCTACACAGACACGGCAACCATCCGATTTCTCAATCTTTTCCCCACCTTTCCCCCCTTTCCATTCCACAAAACCGCCATTGTCATCATGACCCGTTCTCAATGAGCTGTTGGGTACACCTCCAAGCCGGGGTGGTGGCCGGGCAGAGGGGCTCCTCACTTCCCAGTAGGGGCGGCCGGGCAGAGGTGCCCCTCACCTCCCGGACGGGGTGGCTGGCCGGGCAGGGGGCTGACCCCCCCCCCACCTCCCTCCTGGTCGGGGCGGCTGGCCGGGCAGAGGGGCTCCTCACTTCCCAGTAGGGGCGGCCGGGCAGAGGCGCCCCTCACCTCCCGGATGGGGCGGCTGGTCAGGCGGGGGGCCGAACCCCCACCTCCCTCCCGGACAGGGCGGCAGGCTGGGCAGTGGGCTGACCCCCCCACCTCCCTCCCGGACGGGGCGGCTGGCCAGGCGGGGGGCTGACCCCCCACCTCCCTCCCGGACAGGGTGGCAGGCTGGGCGGTGGGCTGACCCCCCCACCTCCCTCCCGGACGGGGCGGCTGGCCGGGCTGAGGGGCTCCTCACTTCCCAGTAGGGGCGGCCGGGCAGAGGTGCCCCTCACCTCCCAGACGGGGCGGCTGGCCAGGCGGGGGGTTGACCCCCCCACCTCCCTTCCGGACGGGGTGGCTGGCCAGGCCGGGGGCTGACCCCCCCACCTCCCTCCCGGACAGAGCGGCTGGCCGGGCAGAGGGGCTCCTCACTTCCCAGTAGGGGCGGCCGGGCAGAGGCGCCCCTCACCTCTCGGACCGGGTGGCCGGCCAGGCGGGGGGCCGAACCCCCACCTCCCTCCCGGACAGGGCGGCAGGCTGGGCGGTGGGCTAACCCCCCCACCTCCCTTCCGGACGGGGCGGCTCGCCGGGCGGGGGGCTGGCCCCCCCACCTCCCCCGTGGACGGGGCGGCTGGCCGGGCGGGGGACTGACCCCCCCCACCTCCCTCCTGGACGGGTTGGCTGGCCGGGCGGGGGGCTGACCCCCCCACCTCCCTCCCGGACAGGGTGGCAGGCTGGGCGGTGGGCTGACCCCCCCACCTCCCTCCCGGACGGGGCGGCTGGCCGGGCTGAGGGGCTCCTCACTTCCCAGTAGGGGCGGCCGGGCAGAGGCGCCCCTCACCTCCCGGACGGGGCGGCTTGCTTGGCGAGGGGCTGACCCCCCCACCTCCCTCCCGGACGGGGCGGCTGGCCGGGCGGGGGGGGCTCCTCACTTCCCAGTAGGGGCGGCCGGGCAGAGGTGCCCCTCACCTCCCGGACGGGGCGGCTGGCCAGGCGGGGGGTTGACCCCCCCACCTCCCTTCCGGACGGGGTGGCTGGCCGGGCGGGGGGCTGACCCCCCCACCTCCCTCCCGGACAGAGCGGCTGGCCGGGCAGAGGGGCTCCTCACTTCCCAGTAGGGGCGGCCGGGCAGAGGCGCCCCTCACCTCTCCGACCGGGTGGCCGGCCAGGCGGGGGGCCGAACCCCCACCTCCCTCCTGGACAGGGCGGCAGGCTGGGCGGTGGGCTAACCCCCCCACCTCCCTTCCGGACGGGGCGGCTCGCCGGGCGGGGGGCTGGCCCCCCCACCTCCCTCCTGGACGGGTTGGCTGGCCGGGCGGGGGGCTGACCCCCCCACCTCCCTCCCGGACGGAGCGGCTGGCCGGGCAGAGGGGCTCCTCACTTCCCATTAGGGGTGGCCGGGCAGAGGCGCCCCTCACCTCCCGGACAGGGTGGCTGGTCGGGCGGGGGGCTGATCCCTCCACCTCCCTCCCGGATGGGGTGGCTGGCCGGGTGGGGGGCTGACCCCCCCACCTCCCTCCCGGACGAGGTGGCTGCCGGGCGGAGACGCTCCTCACTTCCCAGACGGGGTGGCTGCTGGGCGGAGGGGCTCCTCACTTCTCAGACGGGGCGGTTGCCAGGCAGAGGGTCTTCTCACTTCTCAGACGGGGCGGCCGGGCAGAGACGCTCCTCACATCCCGGACTGGGCAGCAGGGCAGAGGTGCTCCCCACATCTCAGACCATGGGCGGCCGGGCAGAGAGGCTCCTCACTTCCCAGATGTGATGGCGGCTGGGAAGAGGCGCTCCTTGTTTCCTAGATGGGATGGCGGCCGGGCAGAGACGCTCCTCACTTTCCAGACTGGGCAGCCAGGCGGAGACGCTCCTCACTTCCCAGACGGGGCGGCAGCCGGGCAGAGGCTGCAATCTCGGCACTTTGGGAGGCCAAGGCAGGCGGCTGGGAGGTGGTTGTAGCGGGCCAAGATCACGCCACTGCACTCCAGCCTGGGCACCATTGAGCACTGAGTTAACCAGACTCTGTCTGCAATCCCGGCACCTCGGGAGGCCGAGGCTGGCTGATCACTCGCGGTTAGGAGCTGGAGACCAGCCCAGCCAACACAGCGAAACCCCGTCTCCACCAAAAAAATACGAAAACCAGTCAGGCGGGGCGGTGCGCGCCTGCAATCGCAGGCACTCGGCAGGCTGAGGCAGGAGAATCAGGCAGGGAGGTTGCAGTGAGCTGAGATGGCAGCAGTACCGTCCAGCTTCGGCTGGGCATCAGAGGGAGACCGTGGAAAGAGGGGAGAGGGGAGAGGGGAGAGGGGAGAGGGGAGAGGGGAGAGGGGAGAGGGAGAGGGAGCAAACTGCCCAAGTCTTTTTAAACTTTTAGATGCTGCCAAGGGAAAAATTAAGAAGAAGATAAGAGAGAAAACAAATAAATGGAGGGAAAAAAGAAAGGTTAGTAATTGTGAGTAATATAAGAATAAGATTTGGCTATTAGAGGATATTGTACGTATTAATTAAGAAACAGAATCTATAAGGAATTTGAAGAGATAAAAGTCAAGGATTGGTTAACATGGTAGTTAACATGGTGCTAAGCTTATAGTGTCCTTTGCTGCTTTTCAAATACTTCTCAGAAAACTATGCAGACAGGTAAAACCTTATAATTACAATTCTTTAGATTCTTTTTAATTTTGGTGTTAACATAGTTATAAAATAGCCTATGTGCTTTGAAATAAATGCAAGTAATAGAGACGTAAATTAAATGAAAGGCAAAATAGCTACACTCTTTTCTCTTTATTTAATTTCCCTATGCTTATCACTCAAGTATTTACTGTACAACCTTAGATTTTTCCTCTGTGCACATGGAAATAAATAAAATTGATATAAATAAATATGTATAGTTTTATGTACTATATAATACATATATAATTTTATGTTAACAAAAATAGTCTATCAATTTGCTTCTCTAAATTTATTTCATGTAATAGTTTATGAACTATTTGTAACATATATAAAACAGACATTTAATAATAAAAAAAGCATCATGAACCTGTTTAACTAGAACATTACCAATTATGATTATCTTTCAGTATTTTTCTTCCTTCTATTCACTTGCCTTCACAGTAAAAGTAATATCCTAAATTTTGTGTTGCTCCTTCTCATGCCTTTTGAAAATCACTTTATTACAAATGGATGTATGTTGAAATATTATTTTGTTTAGCTTATTTGGTTTGGGGTTTTATAAGAATAATATATTTTCTGCAGTTTAGCTACTTTTTCACACAATATTTTGTTTTTATGATGTATTCATATTTTTGTGTAGCTGCAGTTCATTTTCTCTGCCATATAATACTCTATTGTGTGAATAAAGCACAATTTATCCATTGTCCTGTGGATGGACATTTACGATGTTTCTAATTTTTTTCCTTGTATTTAAAAAAAGATTTTGTGAGTACACAGTAGGTGAGTGTATTTATGGGATATATGAGATATTTTGATACAAGCATGCAATGCATAATAATCCTATCAGGGTAAATGGGGTATCCATCACCTCAAGCTTTTATCCTTTCTTTGTGTTACAAACAATTCACTTACACTCTTTTAGTTATTTTATTTTTTATTTTTATTTATTTTTATTTTTTTGAGACAGAGTCTTGTCCTGTTGCCCAGGCTGGAGTGCAATGATGCGATCTCGGCTCACTGCAACCTCTGCCTCCCGGGTTCAAGCGATTCTCCTGCCTCAGCCTCCCAAGTAGCTGGGATTACAAGTGCCCGCCACCTCACCGGCTAATTTTTTGTATTTTTAGTAGGGACGGGGTTTCACCTGGTTGGCCAGGCTGGTCTCGAACTCCTGACCTCATGTGATCCGCCCACTTCAGCCTCCCAAAGTGCTGGGATTACAGGCATGAGCCACCGTGCCCTGCCTCTTTTAGTTATTTTAAAATGTACAATAAATTATTGTTGACTGTAATCACCCTGTTGTGCTATAAAATACGAAATCTTATACATTCTAGCTATATTTTTATACTCATTAATCATCCTCCTTTCCCCACCTTCAACTACCCTTCTAAGCCTCTGGTAACGATCGTTCTGGTATCACCATGAGTTTATTTGTTTTCATTTTTAGCTCCCACAAATAGGTGACAACATGTGAATTTTGTCTTTCTGTGCCTGGCTTTTGTCACTTAACAGTGACCTCCATTTCCATCCCTTGTTGCAAGTGACAGCATCTCATTTTTTTTTTTTTTTTTTTTGGCTGAATAGTGCTCCGTTGTGTATTTGTACCACATTCATCTGTTGATGGACGTTTAGATTGCTTCCAGATCTTGGCTATTGTTGCTGAATTCTTTTTCTCAGCATGGAACGTCCCTGAGAAAGAGAATGCACACCTAGGGGTAGGTCTCTGAACTGGCCCCCCCGGGGCGTACCTGTCTCTTATGGTTGAGACTGCAGGGACGAAATAAACTCCAGTCCCCCATAGCACTCCCAGGCTTATTAGGAAGAGGAAATTCCCACCTAATAAATTTTGGTCACACCGGTTGATCTCAAAACCCTGTCTCCTGATAAGATGTTATCAATGACAGTGGTGCCCAAAACTTCATTAGCAATTTTAATTTCGCCTCGGTCCTGTGGTCCTGTGATCTCGCCCTGCCTCCACTTGCCTTGTGATATTCTATTACCCTGTTAAGTACTTGATGTCTGTCACCCACACCTATTCATATACTCCCTCCCCTTTTGAAACTCCCTAATAAAAACTTGCTGGTTATTGTGGCTTGTGGGGCATCATGGATCCTACCAACGTGTGATGTCTCCCCCGGACGCCCAGCTTTAAAATTTCTCTCTTTTGTACTCTGTGCCTTTATTTCTCAAGCCAGCTGACGCTTAGGAAAATAGAAAAGAACCTACGTGATTATCGGGGCAGGTCCCCTGATATCTGGCGCCCACGTGGTCTTTCTTTTTTCCTAAGTGCATGAGGGAACCCGATTCCCTTTGGTAGGTGCGGTGAAACATCAATCGGCTTGGTCCACAGATAAGCGTGTTCAACTCCCCGACGAGTGGTGAGTAATCTGTGTGAGGTCTGGGTTAACTATGGGTCATGTGTAATCTAAGAAACTCCTGTTAAAACAGGTAACCATGAAAAATATGATCACTCTATTCAGGGCAGTAGAAAAATACTGTTCTTGGTTTCTTGAAAAAGGAACCGTGTATATAAAATTGTGTCATTTTGTTATCACTCTATTCAGGGCAGTACAAAAATACTGTCCTTGGTTTCCTGAAAAAGGAACCGTGTATATAAAATTGTGTGATTGTGTTCGTAAAGCATTCCGAAAACTGGTCTCGGCAGGGTATTATGTTCCCATCACTGTTTGGGGTGCTTGGGCCTTGGTGCATGCCATCTTAGTGGCTTGCCAATCTCGTGACCCCCTGCAGTTGCCTCAGTTTTCTGCCTTTTCCTCAGTTTCTCTGCCTTTTTCTCAACCTTCCTCTCCCACGTGGCCTTCGTTCAGACTCTCCCTTCAGCTACTCCTCCCCTACCTAATGATTCTGAAAATGCAATGTCTAACTCTGGTAACTTTGGCTTAAAGTTACCCCCTACTTTTCTTACTTCTTCTCACGAAAAGCCAGTACTTCAAACTCCTGCGGCTGCGACTCACACAGCCCGGTGCCATAGATATGCTAATTCTTCTCTCTTCAAACCTCCAGCATCAACTAATGGCTCTGGGACCAAACTACAATTTACCTATCATTCTCCAGGCCCTCCCCCATCCACTACAGCCCCTCACCCTCCTGTCGTTTCAGTTCCTCAGCCGGTCTGCATCGATATGCGCCGCTCAATCTTACCTTTTTAAAAACAATTTAAGGAAGCTTGTACTCAGTATGGTCCTACTTTTCCGTATGTTCAAATGGTATTGCAAAGTTTTTGTACTGAGGTCGCTTTGCTTCCTTTAGACTGTGACCTTTTGGCAAAAAGCTGTTCTAACTCCATCTCAGCCTGGTGGTCAGAGGAGGCCTGTTTGCAGGCTCAGCTAAATCGGAGCAATGACATTCTAGTTACTCAGGCTCAGCTCACAGGCTCCGATAGTTTCTCTGATACTTATGCCCAATTAAACTTTGATACTCTTACCACAAAACAAGTAACAAAGGTGTGTATGAGAGCTTAGGATAGATTACACTCCCCAGGCCAAGCTCCTGTTTCTTTTACTGCTGTTAAACAAGCTCAATTGCTTTCACTACCTAATATCGTTTTAAACGAAGGAGATAAGACACGTGGCCCTGGGATGGGCTCCGGAGGTGAAAAGGCCGCTTATTGGGTTAATGTAATTTCTAAACAACGGCCCACCTACACCATACACATTCAAGGAAAAAAGTTTGAGGGCCTAGTGGATACTCATGCTGATGTTTCTGTTATTTCCTCTAGTTTATGGCCTTCCTCTTGGCTTAAACATCCCACAACATCACAACATGTGAATTTTGTCTTTCTGTGCCTGGCTTTTGTCACTTAACTAGACCTCCATTTCCATCCCTTGCTGCAAGTGACAGCATCTCATTTTTTTTTTTTTGGCTGAATAATGCTCCGTTGTGTATTTGTACCACGTTCATCTGTTGATAGACGTTTAGATTGCTTCCAGATCTTGGCTATTGTGAATAATGCTGCAGTAAACACCAGAGTGCAGATATCTCTTTGACATACTGATTTCCTTTCTTTTGGGTCTATACCTAGGAATGAGATTGTTGGATCTTATGGTAGCTCTCTTCTTAGTTTTTTGAGGAACTTCCAAACTGTTCTCCATAGTGGTTATACTAATTTATATTCCTGCCAACAGTGAGGCAGGAGGGTTCCCCTTTCTCAGCATCCTTCTCAGCATTTGTTATTGCCTGTCTTTTGGATAAAACTGATTTTACCTAGGGTGAGATGATATCTCATTATAGTTTTGATTTGCATTTCTTTGATAATCAGTGATGTTGAGCACCTTTTCATACGCCTGTTTGCCATTTGTGTGTCTTCTTTTGGGAAATGTCTATTCAGACCTTTTGCCCGTTTAAAAATAGGATTATTAGATTTTTTCCTATAGAGTTGTTTGAGCTCGTTTTATATTCAAGGGTTATCAATCCCTTGTCAGAAGGATAGTTTGAAGGAATTTTCTCCCATTCTGTGGGTTGTCTCTTCATTTTGTTGATTGTTTCCTTTGCAGTGAAGAAGCTTTTTAACTTCACATGATCCCATTTGTACATTTGTGTTTCAGTTGCCTGTGCTCGTAGGGTATTACTCAAGAAATTGTTGACCAGTCCAATGTCCTAGAGAGTTTCTCCTAATGTTTTCTTGTAGTAGTTTTATAGTTTTTGGTCATAAATTTAAGTCTTTAATACATTTTGATTTGATTTTTGTATCTGGCAAGAGATGGAGGTCTAGTTTCATTCTTCTACATATGGATATCCAATTTTCCCAGCACCATTTATTGAAGAGAATGTCTTTTCCCCAATATATCCTTTCGGTACCTTTGTCAAAAATGAGTTCACTGTAGATGTATGTATTTGTTTCTGGGTTCTCTATTCTGTTCCATTGGTCTGTGTGTCTGTTTTTATGCCAGTACCATGCTGTTTGGGTTACTGTAGCTTTGTAGTATAATTTGAAGTCAGGTAACGTGATTCCTCCAGTTTTGTTCTTTTTGCTCAGGATAGCTTTGGCTATTCTGGGTCTTTTCTTGTTCTGTATAAATTTTAGGATTTTTTTTCCAATTTGGTATTTTCATAGGGATTGCATTAAATCTGTAGACTGCTTTAGAGAGTATGGATATTTTAACAATATTGATTCTTCCAATCCATGAACATGGACTATTTTTTCTTTTTTGTGGTCTTTTCAATTTCTTACATCAATGTTTTATTCTTTTCATTGTAAAGATCTTTCACTGTTTTTTTTTATACTTTAAGTTCTAGGGTACATGTGCACAACGTGCAGGTTTGTATACATGTATGTATGTATAAATGTGCCATGTTGGTGTGCTGCACCTATTAACTCCTCATTTACATTAGTTATATCTCCTAATGCTATCCCTCCCCCCTCCCCCAACCCCACGACAGGCCCCAGTGTGTGATGTTCCCCACCCTGTGTCCAAGTGTTCTCATTGTTCAATTCCCACCTATGAGTGAGAACATGCGGTGTTTGGTTTTCTGTCTTTGCGATAGTTTGCTCAGAATGATGGTTTCCAGCTTCATCCATGTCCCTGCAAAGGACATGTGCTCATCCTTTTTTGTGGATGCATGGTATTCCATGGTTTATATGTGCCACATTTTCTTAATCCAGTCTATTATTGAAGGACTTTTA
Organism: Gorilla gorilla gorilla; assembly: GCF_029281585.2. Taxonomy (NCBI): domain Eukaryota; kingdom Metazoa; phylum Chordata; class Mammalia; order Primates; family Hominidae; genus Gorilla; species Gorilla gorilla. Next base: position 45,356,672 of record NC_073224.2, on the reverse strand, counting down.
GGTTGGTTCCAAGTCTTTGCTATTGTGAATAGTGCTGCAGTAAACATACGTGTGAGTGTGTCTTTATAGCAGCATGATTTATAATCCTTTGGGTATGTACCCAGTAATGGGATCGCTGGGTCAAATGGTATTTCTAATTCTAGATCCTTGAGGAATTGCCACACCATCTTCCACAATGGTCGAACTAGTTTACAGTCCCACCAACTGTGTAAAAGTGTTCCTATTTCTCCACATCCTCTCCAGCACCTGCTGTTTCCTGACTTTTTAATGATCGCCATTCTAACTGGTGTGAGATGGTATCTCATTGTGGTTTCGATCTGCGTTTCTCTGATGGCCAGTGATGGATGAGCATTTTTTCATGTGTCTGTTGGCTCCATAAATGTCTTCTTTTGCAAACTAGATTCTGGATATTAGCCCTTTGTCAGATGGGTAGATTATAAAAATTTTCTCCCATTCTGTAGGTTGCCTGTTCACTCCGATGGTAGTTTCTTTTGCTGTGCAGAAACTCTTTAGTTTAATTAGATCCCATTTGTCAATTCTGGCTTTTGTTTCCATTGCTTTTGGTGTTTTAGACATGAAGTCCTTGCCCATGCCTATGTCCTGAATGGGATTGCCTAGGTTTTCCTCTAGGGTTTTTATGGTTTTAGGTCTAACATTTAAGTCTTTAATCCATCTTGAATTAATTTTTGTATAAGGTGTAAGGAAGGGATCCAGTTTCAACTTTCTACATATGGCTAGGCAGTTTTCCCAGCACCATTTATTAAAAAGGGAGTCCTTTCCCCATTGCTTGTTTTTGTCGGGTTTGTCAAAGATCAGATGGTTGTAGATATGCAGCATTATTTCTGAGGGCTCTTTTCTGTTCCATTGGTCTATATCTCTGTTTTGGTACCAGTACCATGCTGTTTTGGTTACTGTAGCCTTGTAGTATAGTTTGAAGTCAGGTAGCGTGATGCCTCCGGCTTTGTTCTTTTGGCTTAGGATTGACTTGGCGATGCAGGCTCTTTTTTGGTTCCATATGAACTTTAAAGTAGTTTTTTCCAATTCTGTGAAGAAAGTCATTGGTAGCTTGATGGGGATGGCATTGAATCTATAAATTACCTTGGGCAGTATGGCCATTTTCACGATATTGATTCTTCCTACCCATGAGCATGGAATGTTCTTCCATTTGTTTGTATCCTCTTTTATTTCATTGAGCAGTGGTTTGTAGTTCTCCTTGAAGAGGTCCTTCACATCCCTTGTAAGTTGGATTCCTAGGTATTTTATTCTCTTTGAAGCAATTGTGAATGGGAGTTCACTCATGATTTGGCTCTCTGTCTACTATTGGTGTATAAGAATGCTTGTGATTTTTGTACATTGATTTTGTATCCTGAGACTTTGCTGAAGTTGCTTATCAGCTTAAGGAGATTTTGGGCTGAGACAATGGGGTTTTCTAGATAAACAATCATGTCGTCTGCAAACAGGGACAATTTGACTTCCTCTTTTCCTAATTGAATACCCTTTATTTCCTTCTCCTGCCTGATTGCCCTGGCCAGAACTTCCAACACTATGTTGAATAGGAGCGGTGAGAGAGGGCATCCCTGTCTTGTGCCAGTTTTCAAAGGGAATGCTTCCAGTTTTTGCCCATTCAGTATGATATTGGCTGTGGGTTTGTCATAGATAGCTCTTATTATTTTGAAGTACGTCCCATCAATACCTAATTTATTGAGAGTTTTTAGCATGAAGGGTTGTTGAATTTTGTCAAAGGCCTTTTCTGCATCTATTGAGATAATCATGTGGTTTTTGTCTTTGGCTCTGTTTATATGCTGGATTACAATTACTGATTTGCGTATGTTGAACCAGCCTTGCATCCCAGGGATGAAGCCCACTTGATCATTGTGGATAAGCTTTTTGATGTGCTGCTGGATTCGGTTTGCCAGTATTTTATTGAGGATTTTTGCATCAATGTTCATCAAGGATATTGGTCTAAAATTCTCTTTTTTGGTTGTGTCTCTGCCCGGCTTTGGTATCAGAATGATGCTGGCCTCATAAAATGAGTTAGGGAGGATTCCCTCTTTTTCTATTGATTGGAATAGTTTCAGAAGGAATGGTACCAGTTCCTCCTTGTACCTCTGGTAGAATTCGGCTGTGAATCCATCTGGTCCTGGACTCTTTTTGGTTGGTAAACTATTGATTATTGCCACAATTTCAGCTCCTGTTATTGGTCTATTCAGAGATTCAACTTCTTCCTGGTTTAGTCTTGGGAGAGTGTATGTGTTGATGTGTCGAGGAATGTATCCATTTCTTCTAGATTTTCTAGTTTATTTGCGTAGAGGTGTTTGTAGTATTCTCTGATGGTAGTTTGTATTTCTGTGGGATCGGTGGTGATATCCCCTTTATCATTTTTTATTGTGTCTATTTGATTCTTCTCTCTTTTTTTTCTTTATTAGTCTTGCTAGCGGTCTATCAATTTTGTTGATCCTTTCAAAAAACCAGCTCCTGGATTCATTGATTTTTTGAAGGGTTTTTTGTGTCTCTATTTCCTTCAGTTCTGCTCTGATTTTAGTTATTTCTTGCCTTCTGCTAGCTTTTGAATGTGTTTGCTCTTGCTTTTCTAGTTCTATATACAGAATCTTAAAAAGAACTGAGAGAGAGAGGGAGAGAATGGTTGCCAGGGATTGGAAGAGAGGGGAGGAGGAGATGGGGAAATGTTGATCAGAGGGTGATATGGTTTGGCTGTGTCCCCACCCAAATCTCAACTTGAATTGTGTCTTCCAGAATTCCCACGTGTTGTGGGAGGGACCCAAGGGGAGGTAATTGAATCATTGGGGCCGATCTTTCCCATGCTATTTTCATGATAGTAAATAAGTCTCACGAGATCTGATGGTTTTATCAGGGGTTTCCACTTTTGCTTCTTCCTCATTTTCTCTTGCTGCTGCCATGTAAGAAGTGCCTTTCACCTCCCGCCATGATTCTGAGGCCTCCCCAGCCATGTGGAACTGTAAGTCCAATTACACCTCTTTTTATTCCCGGTCTCAGGTATGTCTTTATCAGCAGCATAAAAACAGACTAATAGAGAGGGTATAAAGTTTCAGTTGGACAGAATGAATAAGTTCTGGAGATGTACTGTACAGCATGTTGACTGTACTTAATAGTGCATGGTATACTTGAAAACTGATAAGAGAGTAGATCTTAAATGTTCTCACCACACACAAAAAATAAGTATGTCAGGTGATGAATATGTTAATTGGCTTAATTTAATCATTTCACAATTAAACATATTAAAACATCTCATCATGTACTATAAATATATACAATTTTTGTTAACTACACATTATTGAAGCTGAAAAAAAAAACATTTGAAACTGGAATCTAATGGAATAATTGAATTTTTTTTTTTTTTTTGAGACAAAGTCTCCTTCTGTCACCCAGATTGGAGTTCAGTGGCCCAATCTTGGCTCACTGCAACCTCTGCCTCTGGGGTTCAAGTGATTCTCCTGCCTCAGCCTCCCAAGTAGCTGGGATTACAGGCATCCGCCACCACGCCTGGCTAACTTTTTAATTTTTTTTTTTAGTAGAGACGGGGTTTTACCATGTTGGCTAGGCTGGTCTCAAACTCCTGACCTCAAGTGACCCGCCTGCCTCAGCCTCCCAAAGTTCTGGGATTACAGGTGTGACCCACCACGCCCAGCTTATAATTGATAATTTTTCAAAAGCACTGTAAAATATTAAAAGAACCCAGTGCTTTGGGAAGCCAAGGCAGGACAACATAGCAAGACCCTGTCTCTACCAAAAGTTTAAAATGTAAAAAAAATTTACTGGGTGTGGTGGTGCATGCCTGTAGTCCCAGCTACTTAGGAGGCTGAGGCAGCATGGTCACTTGAACCCAGGAGTTTGGGGCCGCAGTGAGGTAGGATCACACCACTGTTCTCCAGCCTGCGTAGCAGAGCAAGACCCTGTCTTGATAAAGAAAGAAAAAAACTTTAAAAATTAAAAGGTAAATTGAAACTGGAAAAAAAAAGTCACAATATATATAATAGACCAAAATTTAATGTTTTTAATATTTGCAGTCTGCGATAGTTTGGATGTTTGTTTACTCCAACCCTCATGTTGAAATTTGATCTCCAAAGCTAAAGGTGGGGCCCAATGGGAGATGTTTGGGTCATGCAGGTGGCCCCTCATGAAGAGATTAATGTCCTCCCTTGGGAGTGAATCAGTTCTCACTCTTTGAGTTCCTGAGAAAGCTAGTTGTTAAAAAGAGCCTGGCCTTCCTTCTCTTGCTTTCTGTCTTGTCATGTGATTTCTGCACACACAGGCTCCCCTTTGCCTTCCATCATGAGAGGAAACAACCTGAGCTCCTCACTAGATGCAGATGCCAGGTCTTGAACTTTCCAGTCATCAGAATCATGAGCCAAATAAACCTTTTTATCTTTAGAAATTACCCAGCGTCTGGTGCTCCTACATAGCAACACAAAAGGTCCTAAGACAAAACCCTAACAGATTAATTAGAGAAAGAGATAGCCAAAATATTTGACGAGGTAATTCACATGATAATGCAAATTGCCAATACATGTCCCTTTTCATGTTCAATCTTTCTTGTAATGAAATAAATGTAATTAAAATAACATTTTTATCCTACCAAACTAGCAAAGAGAGAAAAAAACCAATATTGCTGAGGGATCAGCTACCCCAATTCCCTGCTGGAGTCTGATTCCCCTCCCAAAAAAGTAGGCTGACTATAGTGACTTGCTTGATTAATAGGACAAAGCAAAAATGATGTCTTAAAACGTCCATAGCCAGCTTTTAACAAGCCTGTAGCTTCTGCCTGGACTGTTTGCTCTTGGAACACTCTCTGTCCTTCAGAACCCAGCCACCATGTGTGAAAAGCCCAAGTCACATGGAGTGGGCAAATGGCCAGGAGGAAACATCTGCTTCCTATGTGGGTCAAGTTAGGGTAGCATCCTCAGCTAAAGAAGTGTGTGTTCTTTCTTAGACGTGTTAGTCATTCAGGGTAAATGGACCTGAAATATCTCAGGAGGCAGTCAAGGCACATGTATTATCCATTCTCAGGCTGTCTGGGTTGTTAGTGGTGGTTTGTCTATATCAACTGGTCCATAAAAGACAAAAATGACAGCCAACAGAATAACAGAGAATGACACCTAAGAAAATAGAAAAGAGGAAGAAAAAATGAATTATACTTCTCTTTTGGAGCTCTCCTGTGAGAACAAAGCGGGGATTGATATTTTTCTGGGGACCAACTGATTGTGGCCATCAAAATTCTGAGTCCTGAGAGGCACACATTTTTGGCTATTCAGCATTAGACAGTAAGTTATCCTAAGTAAAAACGTCTCCAGGAAAAGAGAAGAGAAATCAAGCACTGTGCTTTTGGTAGCTGTGGATTTGCTAAGTTGTTCCTAGAGCAGCATCATGTTGCAAAAGAAGCAGTTTTCCAGGAATCAAGAGAACTAGGTTCATGTTACTGCCAGAGAGGCAGAGAGGCCTCTACAGCTGATGAGAAATGGGTGTAAATTCTGGCTATGCCTGCTACTCTCTTTACAACTTTGAAAAGTCAGCCATCTAAACCTCTGCTTCTGTACCTGTAAAATGGAGATAAAAATACTTGCCTCACCATGTTGTTTGTGAGGACAAAATGAGATAATGCAGGCACCATGCTCAGCATGTGACTTACTCACATAGTAAGTGTCCCAAAATGGTGGGTCATTTTCTTGCTACTCTTGCCAGTGATTTCCTGTTTGATGGTGGGCAAATTGCTTAGCTCCTGGCTACACTGGAAAGGATGTTGCTTCCTCATCTACCTCCCTGAGTTAGTGTGGAGGTCAAATGAGAAAATGAACTGAAGGAAAGCAATGCGATGTGGTGTTAGGTGGGAGGCATCCAAGCTAAGCCTCAGGAAACAGAGGCTACACCATGGGGACAGGTCACTGAGGACCCAGAGGCAAGTGAGCAAGTGGAAAGTAAGAGCACACACATAACACAGCAAGAAGCCTTTGAACACCCTTCTGGTTCCAGGAGCTTTATATGCCTTGATATCAGTTAATTTCCACAACCACAGTGTCGTGCAAATATTGTTACTCAAATGAGAAAACTGAGACTCAGCAAAGTTAAGTAGCTGTGCCAAGGTCACACTGTTTGTAGATGTCACAGCAGGTGCTCCATGTCTGCAGCTGAGAGAGGATGTGATGGCGCAGGTCTCTTGTCCTGCCAAAGGCTATCCTGGGCAAACCTACCAAGGGAGGCTGCTTCCGGCTGGAGAAGAATGGTGCACTCAGAGCCCACTCTGCTCTGGTACAGGCGCTGATCCATGGGGATCCCACAGCCAGCACAATGGACTCTCTGGCTGAGCCGCCCATGACCACCAGGGGGCCTTCACGGGACCTCTGCAAATAAGAACAAACTTGATTCCCAGGACCGGCTCGCATCTGAAGATGGCTTTAAGCCCAACGGTCAAACATGTCACTTTTACCTGTTCTGAGGACAAGGGCAGCACCTGCACCCTCGCACTCACCTTTACTAGCTCCAGCTGCCTCCCTCCCAGTTCTACCACTTGGCACAAGAAGCAGGAAAGAAAGAGTTCCCTACAACCCATTCCCAGACAGCTATTTCTACCTGCTGGATTACAATTTTCTCATTCTCTCTCTCTCTCTCTCCTTCTCTCTCTCTCACCCGTTATGAATAGTGTCCATAACAGACACCAGATAATTTTCATCCTATGTAATTTTATTCTTGCAGGTTTATAAAAAAAAGCTCAGATCTTATCACCCTCTCCATCTTCTAGTTGCTATAAAATGATATTTGCAGCACTCTTGACAAGATACATTTTGGCCAGGCGTGGTGGCTCACACCTGTAATCCCAGCATTTTGGAAGACTGAGGTGGGTAGATCACCTGAGGTCAGGAGTTCGAGACCAGCCTGGCCAATATGGTGAAACCCTGTTTCTACTAAAAATACAAAAATTAGCTGGGCATGGTGGTATTTTATTTGTAAAAAAAAAATATGAAAATAGCCTGCAACCCCAGCTATTTGGGAGGCTGAGGCAGGAGAATCGCTTAAACTGGAAGGCAGAGGTTGCAGTGAGCCAAGATCGTGCCACTGCTCTCCACTCCAGGCTAGGCAACAGAGCGAGACTGTGTCTAAAAAAAAAAAAAAAAAAAGATACATCTCATCTTCAAGCATTTCCTGAATGCTGCTAAGGAGATGATAAACATTGATCACAGCTGATAAACATCTATGTGATAAACTACTTTGCAACCATCTATCTCTAACATAAGATCACATAAGGCCATTGTAATAGGTCCAAAGTGCATTAATCTATTGAAATGAAATCATTTGTGCATGTGTTAGAGTTAAATAGATTCAGTTGTGCCAACAGAGAATTTCCTGATTTCTCCAGAAGGAATAATCTAAAACCATAGTTTTCAGCCTTGGCTGCACAATGGAACCACCTAGAAAACTTTAGAAAAACTGATAACCTGGGTCCCATCCCAAGTTTCTGATTTAACTGGCCTGAGATGTGGCCTGGGTGCCAGATAATCTAATGTGCAGCGAAGCTTGAGAACCACAGATCTAAAAGATGAGGGAAATTGGGCTCAAGGGCAATGATTAAAGAGCCAGGTCTGGACACTCCAGAGGAAGGAAGGTGAAAAGTGCTCTTCAGTGTGTTCAATCGACTTTCAGTTACCCATACTAATTGAAGAGAAGACTGTCACAGACAACTGTAAGTTCTTAAACTTGAAAGTTCTTTTATAGTTGGGAAAGCATTTGATCTTATTTAAACCTCACCACAAGCCTGGGCAGTAGAAAGGTATCTATGCTTCTCTAATAGATAAGGAACAGGAGCCTCAAGAGAGTGAATGATTTGCAAAGATTTAAGTGGCAGAATAATTTCACCAGAACTATAATCCAGAATGTTCAATAGCCTCAAAATTCAAACAATTTTCTAGACCGTTAAATTCCTTTTGTCCCCCTGAGTAAGAGCAAAATCTGCTCATGGGTTAAAAAACCAAGCCAACCAACCAACCAAACAACAACAAAAACAGGAAACCTTTTAAGACAAGATGGAGTGGCAGAGAAAAAACAAAAAAAACAAAACGAAAAATTTCTCAGAAAGCAATAATAGTGAGCTGACTTCACAATAGGGACAATGAGTGACTGTCATTTCTTCCTGTATATATCTACACCTGGGCAGAAGGTTGATATGGCAACGGACAGTTAGACAAAAAAACTTTCTCATTTTCCCACCCATGAGACCTTCAGCTGGAACCTTATTTGTCGTCTTTGAAGCAAGAATAAAAGTAGGATGGAAGCTTCTGCGAATTACCTTGATATGAGATTAAAGGTAATTTTAAGGTCTTTGGAAGAACTGAGATGATATTACAACAGTCATTTTAATATTAAGCTATTCAGATTTTCAAAGAGTACATCTTTTGACCCTTTGAGATTTTAGGTTGCTCTCTTAGGCAGAGCTTTGGGAGCTGATTTCAGGGTCAGCAGGGGCATCTCATATATTTTCCCATCCACTTTCTTGTAGCAACAATACCCCCCTTTCACTTCATGTGGTCCTAGTGGGGCTGTGATCTGGTGCCCTAGGTTCCCAGAAGGGCACATGATCCAGGCTAGGTCACTCTTAGTACCTCATTCCCCAGCAATAGTAACTGGTCCAAGGGTGGTAGACATCCCAAGTAGGGGCAATCAAGGTGTATGTTGGTTACAGATCAGTTACTCCAACATCTGCAAAGATAAACTTCAAATCTCAGTGGTTTAACAAATAGAAGTATATTTGTAATTCACATAAGTCCAATATGGCCTTCCATGTGGTCATTCAGGGACCCAGGCCCCTTTCATCTTGTGACTACCCTCTCTTCTTAGGTCTCAGAGTCCTCTCCATTCAGCCAGCAAATGGGGAAAGAGAACAGAGAATCACTTTTGGAAGGTTTTTAATGGGCCAAACTGGAATGGAGGCTTTCGTATCTGCTCACATCCTATTGGCCAAACTTGGTTACATGGCTACTGCCAAGGAAAGGGAGGCTGGAAATGCCATGTAGTTGTGAGTTCAGCAGAAGGAGAAGCAGGTTTGGTGACTAACTCGCCAGGCTCTGCCACAAGGTCTTACTCTGGGATTAGTATATGGGTGTTGGGAGTGCTAAACTGGGGACACATCAGCCTGAACTACCAGCAGCCATCTTTTCTAGTTGCAGGGAGGGATATGATCACACTAAAGAGGTGATTAAGGGTCAACCACTGGCCGGGCGCGTTGGCTCACGCCTGTAATCCCAGCACTTTGGGAGGCCGAGGCGGGCGGATCACGAGGTCAGGAGATCGAGACCATCCTGGCTAACACGGTGAAACCCCGTCTCTACTAAAAATACAAAAAATCAGCCAGGCGTGGTGGCGGGTGCCTGTAGTCCCAGCTACTCGGGAGGCTGAGGCAGGAGAATGGCGTGAACCCAGGAGGCGGAGCTTGTAGTGAGCCGAGATCGCGCCACTGCACTCCAGCCTGGGCGACAGCAAGACTTGGAGTCTCAAAAAAAAAAAAAAAAAAGAGTCAACCACCACACAGAAGAAGACAGAGCTAAGAGATGGAAAAAAAGAGAAGGAGAAGGCAAGGAAGAGAAAAGAGACTGAGAGAAGGAGGAAAAGAGGAGGAGGAGAGAGAGTACATTCCATTGCGCTCAGGTTTGGTCAGTAACAACCCTGAACTTCCCAATTATGGGTGCCATCAGGACCAGCTACATAAGGGCAAAATTAAATTTGGAGACCTTTGTTAAAAAATCATTAGTAATTTCAAGACAGCAAGAGTCTTATCTGGCTGGAAGGCTTATGGGTAACCACACCTCTGCCCTATTTCCTTTATAATTATTACCCATGGTGTTGTTCAGTAAATATTTGATGAGTAAAGGAATGCATTCTTAGGTTTTTGACTACTGTCTGAGTGACATATCTTGAGTTACACAAACTGAAATGAGACATGAGCACCATAGTGCCTCAAAGAATGTATAATCTAATGAATGATACAGATGTATCATAATTGCCTGAGTGTTCACTCATCTCTTCAGTCTGCCTCTGTCCTAGGTAAGCTGTCTATGTTGGTGTCCCTATTCACCTATCTGTTAAGTGCATTTGTAAAGTACCTACTGTGTGCCGAGAAGATGGGGACACAGAAGTAAAAGACCTACTTCCTGCACTTAAGGATTTCACAAACTACTGGAGGCAGGGGAACAGCAAAGTGAGAGGAAGAAGCGACAGCAAAAGCATGTGCATTGACATCACTTTGTGATAAGTACAGTGATAGAGTAGTTGGGGACTGTTCCAAGAACACAGAAAGATCTATAATGCTGACAGCATGTGGAAGGAACTCTGGCTTCCAGTTCTAGGCAGCCACATAATGCCCAATCTGAAACAAAACATAATGCACCTCAATCCCTGGTCAAGATCAAGTGAGATAACATGAGTGAAAGCACTTTGTAAACTGTAAAGGGTCATTAAAATGTTAATAAAAGAGTTTCTTGATGACAAAGCCTTTTCTGTCCACAGCAATATTATTGGGCTGGCTTATTTGGATAAAGTACACATTTCCCCTGTTCCTTTTACAGTTTGGAGACTTTTTTTTTTTTTTTCCCTAGTGGCTTGATTTCTTTTCTACTAAGGAGAGGCTAACTTCTACTGTATCCCCCTTTGCCTTGGATTCTAGAGAGGCCTATGGCCGTGAGCAGGTGCCAGAAGTGGCTTCAAAGCAGTTAGCTGCAGTGCTCAGTTCACATAGAGAGGAACAGCTTGTTCCTGGAATGTAATTTTCCCTGAATCAAATCCTAGCTGAGTTGGGAGACTGAGCTGGAAAACTTCCAAGTTTTACTGCAGAGCTTTAAGAATATTGTGTTTGTTTCAACAAGGGAATTGTAACTGGAATGCGATACAATAAAATGTTTTAGAAAACACTTCCCAACCTCTATTGGCTTGTGAACACCTTTTACAGTTATATAAAAACTTGCACATTTTTAGAAGCTTAAATTATTATTTTTGCCTTGAATATGATAAAGAAATAATTTTTGTTTTTGTCTTTAGCACCTTAATATTATAATGCTAATTTGATGCAATATGTAATAATATTTGTAAAGGGAAATAGATGTCAATTTCCCCTTTTAACAAATGAGTCAAGGTAATAAATCAAAATAATTTTCTAAAAATAATTTGTCTATAAATTTTGAAGTAACATTGTGTTTTGTTGGGAGACCATATGAATATTAAGACATAGACTGAAATTTAACTACGTGATGAACAATGGCATCAAAAATAGACAAACTTTTTTCATTATCTGCTATTGGAATTCTTCAGATTTCCCCTGAGTTATTTTGATAAATGTTAGTGTTTTGTTTCTAAATGGCAAGAAAAAGGGAGAAGGTTTTAGGTTGCTATTTGCAAGCATGTCCTAGTAAATAAAACATATGATGTGACAAGTATTTTCATCGAATGAAAAGTCGGGTTAGATATATTGTCACTATCAATTTTTTTTTTTTTGGGGGACAGAGTCTGGCTCTGTCGCCCAGCTGAAGTGCAGTGGTACCATCTCAGCTCACTGCAACCTCCACCTCCCAGGTTCAAGCGATTCTCCTGCCTCAGCCTCCTAAGTAGCTGGGATTACAGGCATGTGTCTCCATGCCCGGATAATTTTTGTATTTTTAGTAGAGATGCGGTTTCACCATATTGGCCAGGCTGATCTTGAACTCCTGACTTCACGTGATCTGCCCACCCCCACCCCGCCATGGCCTCCGAAAGTGCTGGGATTACAGGTGTGAGCCACCATGCCCAGGCCACTACCAATTTTTAACATTACGTTTCAAAGTATGAAGGAATCTTTGTTCCAACTATGGAAGAATTTTAATCAAATAACATAACGAGGATCTGAGTAAAGCGTGTCATTAGGCTAATTTGCAGAATTTTTATCATTTGTGTTCAGTCACTAACTTATTGCATGTTAACATGAGTGTTCCGTAAGCACTCTATCTTTAAGCAGTGCTTCATTATGGAATTACATAATACTACATGACCACTGTAAAACAAACTGCAAATAAAATATGATAAAATAACAACAACAACAAAAATAAACTGCAACTTTCTTGTCAATGTGTGGGACTTGATTAGATCCTTGTTCAAAGGAATAAACAGCAAGAATCATTTCTTGGGAACAGGGAAATAATATGGACAGGGCATTAGGTAATATTAAAGAATCACTGTTAATTTTGTTAGGAGTGATAATGGTAGTATAGTTATGTAGGAGGAAGTTTTTATTCCTATGTAGTGCATACTGAAGTATTCAGGGGTGAATTGTCACAACACCTTGGGATTTATCTTAAAATACTCCACACACAAAAATAAAGACAATATGGCCAAATGTTGGTAACTATTAAACTTTCATGGTAGGTATATGGGGCTTCTTAAGCTTTTCCCTCTACATTTTTGTGTGTTTGAAGATTTTCATAAGTTAAAAAGAAAAAAATGTAGTCACCAAGTAATACAAGCCTCCCACCCACGCCCTCTAGTGGCTAGTGGTATTGAGCTGGGTGCAAACAGGCTGGCTGTGGTAGTCTTGAACACACTCAACCTGTCCCCTCCAAAATACCACCAGCCACTCATCAAATACTTACAAGGACACTCTCAAACTTTTTGTTCTTTTATTTGTGGTTATTGAGGTTTCAATAATAGTAATGGAAGCAGACCTCATTAGTTCCTTTAACAACCTGAATCCAGAGGAACAACTTCTGGACCCTCACGAATTTGAGAGCCACCAGCTGGGGATAGCCTGTAGTAGTCTGAGGAGCGTCTAAGGAGGGTGGTGGATTCTGTCCACATGCCTGCGGCTCGAAGGGAAGGTTTTCATTGGCAGCCAGTTACTTAAACTTAAGAAAGAACACCACATTGAAAGCCTAACGTCTTCCTTCTCTTTGGGGAGAATAGGTACATGTAAGGTGATAGGGAAGGAGAAAAATAGACATTCTCTTATCCAGCCTCCTTTGAATCTCCCTCCAGGTTAACTACTTCCTCTAAAACATTTGCTGACCCACATCCAGGGCACCCGGAAAGCCCGCAATGTGGAGGCCTTTTTCTAATCCTCCCCCAACACTTTTGCCCCTACCAGCTGAGCGGTCTGCTTACCAAGGGTCACTTCTGCTTGTTCCAAAACTCTTTTACGCCAGTTGTTCTTATTGTTATGATTAAAGTGCAAACCAAGAAAACTTAAGTGTAGAACTCCCACCAGACAAAACATATAGGTCACAAAAAAGCACAGCTTGGACCCACATCAAAAGTTTGGCAGCCAGGCACAGTGGCTCATGCCTGTAATCCCAGCACTTTGGGAGGCCAAGGCGAGTGGATCACGAGGTCAGGAGTTCAAGACCAGTCTGGGCAACCTAGTGAAACCCCATCTCTAATAAAAATACAAAAATTAGCTGGGGTGGTGACACGTGCCTGTAGTCCCAGCTACTTGGGAGGCTGAGGCAGAAGAATCACTTGAACCCAGGAGGCAGAGGTTGTGGTGAGCCGAGATCACGCCACTGCACTGCAGCCTGGGTAACAGAGTGAGACTCAGTCTCAAAAAAAAAAAAAAAAGTTTGGCAACCAAGTGAACTTTTTATGTCTTCAAATAAAATATGTAAGATGTTTAAGATGTATATTTTAAGTGATTCTCAACTACCAATTACATTAATAAGCCAATCAACTCTTTCATCTTGATAGTATTGGATCAGAGGTTTTCCACCATCCTATGATTCTCTGTCCAGATTCAAGTGAAAATCCAAAAAAACTTCAAAAGGGAAGTTCAAAACCAAATCATTCAAAAAAACTTTTTTCCACTGAGGGAATACACAGACTTTTCCCCCCTGTTGATTATATCTCCTCCGGGTATTTTATTTAGGCTACTATTAAGGTCCACTTGCATTTTCTGCATGTGCGCTGGTAGTTGAGGGTAGACACTTCCCCACCCATCCCCCTTACACCCCACTTCAACCCCAGAGTGTGTGGGAAGGCCTCCTGGCCTTCCAGATTTTCCATGGGTGATCCACACATTGGGTAATCCACATGCCCATCATCAAGGCCTAACCATGTTAGAAAAGGGAAGGACAATGAAGCTGCAGGAAGCTCTTCTAGAACATTTCACTCAGCTGCCTCAAGGTCAGTCAGGGGTTTGGGCATCACTTTCTGGAGAAAGCCAGAGAGCAGGTGTGACCAGCTGCAGAAAGGGGAACCCTGGAACTGAGAAACCTGGGCTCTTTAGAGCAGCATCTGAAGGTCTTGGAGCTGAGCTTCTGGAAGAAGCTGTTAGGGACTGGCCACAGCCCATGCGATGACATTGTGGTGTGGGGTAATGAGTAACCTACCTCCACCCCTAGCTACACTTCTTGGAGAGCAGCTTAGATTCTCATCCCACTGCCAGGGTAAGAGATGGATCAGGCCACAGGTAGGTAGAGATGTAGCCTTTGGACCTGTCCCTTCATAGCCCAGGATTCCAAACTCAGGAACAGACACTATTCATGCAGGAACAATCTCACTGTTCATGAGGAGCTGGCTGCAGTTAAAGGCAGAAGAAGTGTCCCTCTCTGAGCCTCAAGTTCCACATTTACTAGCTGAAGAGAGTGGATCTAATTGTCTCTCTGGTCCCTTCCAGCTGTGCCTGCCTATGAGGCTGTGTGTGACCCACCTGCAGTGGTGAGCTCAGCCAGTCACTAGCAAGAAGGGATACCAGCCAACAGGTCCCTTCTCATTGGGGATGGGGGTAGGGGGCTGAATGGGACATCCCTGAAATTGGGGTGAGAACCTAGGTCTTGCCAAAAGGCAGGGCAACTGTCCCCTTTTAGACAGAACCAGGAGATGAGGATGGGGCAACGGTCTGTCTTCCAAAACCTTGAATCTGCCAGTTAGGGAAGGGGCTGCTCCTGCAGACTAGCGCAGGAGAGGGAGAGGGCGGTGCCGCTCTACGACCTAACTCAGCTTTGTGGCCAGAGGAAGAGGATGGGGCAGGGAGCTGCTTCATTTTATAGCAGCGTCTTGGGATGGGGCAGCCTCTTGGGTCTCCTCGTCAGGCCTAGGTGGGGAGGTTCCAGGGCCCGGCGCTCCGGTCACCGGCCTATCATTCCCCCTGCAGAAGGCTCCGCTTCTGGGCAGGGAAGCGGCCGGGGTCAGTCGGCTTTGGGCGCCCGGAATTCGGGCATGCTCCAGGACCGCAGTGGCGGCGGCGTGTCCCGCTCCACGTCCTCGGAGATGGTCCTGATGTCGCTGGCGAAGGGGGAGATGCGCGCGCGGGTCTTGAAGGTGGCCAGGCTGCCGCGGGGCCGCAGGCTCCACTGGCGCGTCAGCTTGTGGGCCTCCTCTTCCTGCTTCATCCTCTCCAGGACCTCCTGCAGCACCGAGCGGAAGAGCTGGGACACCTCCTGCACCTCGGGCTCCTGCTCCGCCAGCAGCTGCCGGAACCTGGGCGGGAGGGGAGGGCGCTGGGGACATTCACCCACAACAGCGGATCTGGCACCCCGGGCGTCTAACCCCGAGGGGCTGCCCGTGCATCCTCATGGCCAGTTAGTCCACTCTACCCTGCTCCTGAAGCGAATCAGGAACCACCCCACGCTGCTACTGCTTCAACCAATCCTGCGTTCAAATCCCAGCTCTGCCACTTCTGGCCTCGGTTGGCCTCAGCCTCCTCGTCTGTAATCTGAGATGACAGCCGCCTTTGTGTGAGCTATAATGAACTAAGATATGTAAAGATCCTGACACTTACCTAAGGTTGTTGATGACAAAGCATTAAGGGGAGCCCTTTGCCGTGGCAGCCTTCTGGCTAAGCCTCTCCTGTCTCTTCTCCATCCACTGGCCAGCATGATCTTTCTGAAACCTATATCTGATTATGTCACTGCCCCTGTGATATTCCTTCCAGGTGAGCTGTTTGCCATGCACAGGGGTTCCCTGATACTTCCCTGGAAGACCCCGCACATCAGCTGGGAAGAATCACTTGTGGCCCCCACATGTCCCAGCTTCTCCCAAGGCCCTGTGTGTTTTCCCAAGCTGTTTACTCTGCCTAGGCTATCTTTGCTTAGAGCTCACAAGTTAACGTTAGCGAGTCTATTTAATACCAGGTTTCCTCCACCAGATTGAGAGTCAGGACTTCCCAGCGGTGACATGAGACCGGAAATGAGACAGGACAATTGTGACCTGTGTGTACCCAGCCTTCCCCCTCACTTTTGAGGTTTGATTTGCCAGCCCAGATTCCCTTTTCAGCAGCTCCACCCCATGACCCACCCCTGTCCCCAGGTGCTTCTGGAATAGATACACTTTGGAGGCTTCCACAGTACAGAATCAGAGCTGGGGGAGAGTAAGGTTCTCCATCTGGAGGAAGAAAGGGGAGGGGTGGTAAAAAGCTCTGCAAAAACCAAGGAGTGTGGACGGGGCTGAAGAAGGTGAAAGGGGCTGAAGGAGAGGAGCTTTTAAAGGGAATTTCAAAGAAAAAGGTGTACAATAAATGCATATGTTGGTTAAAGGGATGGGTGAGGGAAGATTTTGGGAGACTAACAGGAATTTTAAGATGTTTTATTGTGGATTTATATTCCTTTACAAAGAGAAATGTAGACAAAGAACTTGAGTTATTTTGAAATTACTCGATGCTTCTTTGACATCAGCACCCATCCTTCTGAGACAGGACCATGTGGTCACAGCTTCAGTAAGGTTACATTTATATTCAGGGAACATTGTTGCACCCAAGCTCTAAATGTGCAGTGCCCCAGGGTTTTGTTTGAACCCTTCCTACACACACACACACACACACACACACACACACACACTCACCTGTGGTCAGACTAGCATGAAAGCTAACATAAGCTAGGATAATTAAGAATCTGACTTTGGAGAAATGTCTGGAAAACTTCTCCAAGAAGGTAATATTGAAGATAAACTGACAAAAGAAAAGAAGCCAGGCAAGTTAAAATCCAGGACAATAACAATCTGGGCAGGAAGAAGAGAAAACTCAAAAGTATTGTGTTCTCTTGAATCAAAACTCACACGCCTCCAGGAGTTGCCTCCTGCCTCCCGCTGGACCCCTAACCCTAGCCCAGCGTTTCATGGCCTCTTTCGGACTCCTTTTCCCCTCTTGCTCCTTCTAACAGATAACTAGGTCATCCAGGCTCCCTGACTCTGGTCCTGGTGGCCTCAGGCCCCTGCCACTGCAGCCACCTTTCCTGGAGCCTGCAGCCCAGCAAGGGTCCCCATCCCAGTGCTCACCTGAGGATAGCAGGCCCACAGTAGGATGGGTGGATCTTAACGCAGACATCCTCCAGCTGCAGCCGCTCAATGGGGCTGAGGTCATAGGTGGGCCGGGGTGTGCTGGCCAGCCAGCTGTAGTCCACACCGGTGCAGACCTTTCTGACCGCATTGCTGCGCTCCCGCTGCTGCCTCTCAGCCTCTCGCATCTGCCCCGTCAGCTCCATCATAAGTGTCTCCAGCACCATCTCAGCTGGGCTCCTGGTGGACAGCCGGGATGGGGCCTCGTTCCACCGAAGCCGTGAGATGAGAGACATAGCCCCTGGCCCTGCTGAGACAGGACAGATGTGCATCTTTCCTGGGCCCCTCTGTTAGTCAGGGTGGGGAACCTGGGAACCCAAGGGGGAGAGAGGAGAGCTGGGACCCAGGGGAGAAGACCTGCTCTGCCCTAACAGCTGAGTGGCCTCAAGTAGGTGGCTTAATTTCCCTGAGCAATCATTTCTAATTCTGTAAGACAAGATAGGGCTGTTGTGAGAAGCAGTTGTGAATAAACTTTGTACACTGTAAACATCACATAAAAGTAAGAGACTCTTGTGACTATGATCCTTAAAGCATCCCCAGGATTGTGCCCAGAGAAAGGGCCTCCTGAATCCCCACTAACTCCCAACAAAGCTGGAAACACATGGACTATGGCTGAGCACAAGCTTTCCCTATGATTTAAGGGGAACACACACACACACACACACTCACACTCAAATACACACACACACACACACACACACTCAGAACAGATACATCCTATGTCAGTCTACCAGGAAAACACCCTCAGTTTCTAAATGCCTCCAGCCTATTGACGAAAGACACTTAGAACTCTGTGGGGTTGGCCAGCCATGGTGGTTCACACCCGCAATCCCAATACTTTGGGAGGCCAAGGTGGGCAGATCACCTGAGGTTGGGAGATCAAGACAAACCTGACCAACATGGAGAAACCCTGTCTCTACTAAAAATACAAAATTAGCCAGGCGTGGTGGTGCATGCCTGTAATCCCAGCTACTCGGGAGGCTGAGGCAAGAGAATTGCCTGAACCCGGGAGGTGGAGGTTGGGGTGAGCCAAGATCACACCATTGCACTCCAGCCTGGGCAAAAAGAGCAAAACTCCATCTAAAAAAAAAAAAAAAAAACTGTATGGATTAACATTAACCTGAAAAAAACCAACTTACCCACCATTCATTCATTCAGCATTAATCAAGCACTGTGTACACATCTGTGGAGGGACATAAACACGAAACGATGATGCCAGGATCCTGCTCTCCAGGAGAGGCAAGATTTGTTGAGTAAACGCTGCAACATCAGTGGAGAGAGGGAACTCTGCTGGTGAAGCATACAGTTAGCACTGATGTGGGAGGGGAAGGAGTGACCCTAGATGGTGAAAGGGGCCAGAGTGGGCTGAGAGGTGAGTGCGGGCTTCAGACACGTGGGCTGATGGAGAAGGGGTCCCAGGTGGAGGGAGGATCCGGCCATAGAACAAGGTGAGACAGGTGGAGGTCTGACAGCAGCGAGCCTAACTCATCATGGAGCTCCCACACAGGCCTGCTCAATACAAATTTGGTGAAGGACAGACCGAGTAGATGAATGAACGAATGAATGAATGGGTGAATGAGCTACTCCATGACCTGTCAGATGTGGTCTGTGCTTCTGACAACAGTGAAGGCAAATGACATTCCCGAGCTAAAGCCTGAAGTGGGTCTTCGAGGGGTCTCACTTCACCTTTCTGCACCTTTCTCCCTCCAAGCCGTTCCCCCTTCCATGCACCAATGATCCCATCTCTGCTTAGACCCTCCGTATGCAGAGAAAAGAGATCAGATGAACTCAGTCTCAACAGCATGGTGATGAAGGAGGTGTCACCTCCAGAGGACACATGCATTTTTAGGCCACCCTCCCACCACCCTGCACCCCAGTGCTTAACCCAGAGAAATGAATTGTTAAGGTAGATAATCAGACACAAAGGAGAATATTATGATGGGGTAGCAGCAGCCTTCTGGAAGGCCACAGCTAAATCTCTACTTACCGATGGAGACTTGAATGACCAACTCCTTTAGCAACCAACAGAATTAAGAAATCTGAAAACAGGCCAGGCATGATGGCTCATGCCTGTAATTCCAGCACTTTGGGGGGCCGAGGAGGGCGGCTTACTTGAAGCCAGGAGTTTGAGACCATCCTGGCCAACACGGTGAAACCCCGTCTCTACTAAGAATACAAAAATTAGCTGGGCATGGTGGCACATGCCTGTAGTCCCAGCTACTCAGGAGGCTGAGGCAGGAGAATCGCTTGAACTGGGGAGGCGGAGTGAGCTGAGATGGCGCCACTGCATTCCAGCCTGGGTGACAGAGCGAGACTCCAACTCAAAAAAAAAAAAAAAAAAGAAATCTGAGAACTTTCATTCTCCACGCAACCTAAGCCTATCACCAATGGAGGCTTCGGATTACACAGCTGACCGCTTCCTGGGAGAGTGGGACGAAAGGACGAACCATTAGACCCTACTCCTGGGGTCAGTAGCAGCTAGGATGTTTACTTCTTAGCCCTTACCTGCTTTATGTGCCCAGAATAAAGAGGTTGGGTAGTACTGTGTGTACTGGGGGGTGGGAGTGCAGGGGTGGGGGTGTCATGGCCAGAGAGCCATGAGCATCAGGAGCCTCGCCTAAGGCTAAAGGATTCCATCAGTTCAGGCACAAGGACTGTAACTGTAACTGAATGTGTCACTTTCCCTGGAGTGTTTGTATTTTTAAAAGTCTATGGGTTAGGTTGATGCTTAGCACCAAAAGAGTGAATGGTGTAGCCACTGAAGAGCACTACAAGCATGCGGAGTCACTGTTCCTGCAAGGGCTACTGAATGTGCTAGGCTATTGCACAGCTCCATGCCTTTGTCGTGTTCCTCCCTCTGCCTGAAATGCCCGCCCATTCTGCATGGAGACCAGGTCTAGGGTCAGCACCCTCGGAAGCTTTTCTTGACCTTCCCATCTCCGAGGTAGATGTGGCCAGTCTCTACCTTGTCCCCTGACTGCACTCCGCACAGGTGTTTTTCAGAGCTCAGGAGCACTTTACGGAACGTGACTGCCTACCTCCCCTGACCCCGGGTGTGGTATGTGGTCAGGGCCTGTGCCTTATTCACCTTTCCAACCCTGGGGCTGGACATGTAGTCAGTAGGCACTTAATAAATAGCAAACAAATGAATGAATGAATGCCCGAACAAAGGAACGAATAAATGATGGAGAAGCTATAACAGTTGGATCAAGGAACAAGCCCCACAGACCTGACCTGACCTGATCCTGAACAAGAAGGCATTTTCCAAAGCTCCTTAGGGAGCTTTTTTTTCTTCTTAATCTGGGTTTGAATTTGAGCTGAAAGAAGAGAGCAAGAGAGTGGCTTGGCAGTAGAGGGTTCTCCTGTGGCCGGGAGAAATGTGAGAGAAGAAATGGGAGACACTGAAGAAAACTTTTGCCTCCAGGGCAAATTGACTGCAGAATATCCATGCCACGGCCACATAAGCTAGCAAACTATTAAATAAAGTATGTTCCGTTTCCTCCCTTGTGAACTATACCTTCCTAACAACATAGAGGGTGAGATTCAGACAGCATTCTTGGACTCCTCAGAGTTCTTCTCTGGCACATGGAGGTGGGTTGGGACTGCTCTCGGCCCTCAGCCTGCAACCCTCTCTTCCCACCTCCGCTTCATCCCACATGGTAAGGGGCCTTGCAAACACATGTGAGGACACCCCAGCTTTCACCTCCAAAGCCCAGCCACACCCCTGCAACCAGCCACCTCTTTGCCACCCTCTGCCTTAGGGTTGCTCGCTGGCAGTGCTGTCTGCCCTGCTCAGTGGCCCCTTCTGTGGGGAAGTGGGCGGGCGACTGTCTGGCAGGGAATTCTAATTTCAGTCCCTAAGCCTGATCTCGAAGGGAAGTGCCCACAGGGTGGTATGTCTCCTGGACCCCCAGACACTTCACCTCAAGGCAGAGTAAGGCCAGAAGCAAGCCCGAGTACAGTCTGGGGTACAGCCTGTATGGGGTCCTACTTCCCTGGGCTTAAGGCTCCCGACCTGAGCTGGCCGCTAGAGAAGGTGCTTTGTGACCCGCCTCCTCCAACTCCAGATGGCAGGGGCTGAGTGGAGTGATCCCACTGAGTCCTGAATTTTGTGGGCTCTAAGCCTCTTTGGCCCAGGTGTAGGGTTTCACAGGGGAGGAGGGTGTTCTGAGTCATCTCCTCCCCATCCCCTCACTTCCCGCAACTCTGGCCAGGACTGGAGGCTTTGGCAGAAACAAGATTTCTGCTGGTGCTATTTCTGTCCCCAGTGCCAGCTGCTCCCCCAGAAGGCTCTTCAGTGGGTCCGATTAAGTTCTTAAGGGCAAAGGAGGGAGGGAGAGACAGAGGGAGGAAGAACAGAGACAGAGAGGCAGGAGGGCAGGCTAGACAGACTCCAGAGGGGGCTGCCTTATCCCAGGGTATCCCCAGAACCTGAACCTCGGCTGAGACTGGGAAGGACGTGGTGCCTGGGGGAGGTCTGTCTGTTAAACAACAGCAAGAGTGACATTTGCTGAGTGTCTGGCACAATTTTCTACACTGCCTGGCTCCAGATTCACCACCGTGGCAGAGCCAACTCCTCAGTGTAAGCCCCAAGGCCCCTGCACTTGGCTCACCACCTGGCGAGTGGCAGCGCTATGGTGACCTCAGAGTCTTCCCATGATGAATGGTTCCCACTCAAAGGCACTTACAACCTGCCTCAAACACATGAACACTGATTGAATCCTTGTTTTAAACAATTAGGATAGGCCAGGCACGATGGCTCATGCCTGTAATCCCAGCACTTTGGGAGGCTTGAGTTCAGGAGTTCGAGACCAGCCTGGGCAACATGGTGAAACTCCGTCTCTACCAAAAATATAAAAAATTAGCTGGGCGTTGTGGCATGCGCCTGTAGTTCCAACTACTCAGGAGGCTGAGGTGGGAGGATAACTTGAGCTAACTTGAGCCTGGGAGGTAGCGGTTGCAGTGAGTTGAGATCGCGCCACTGCACTCCAGCCTGGGTGACAGAGTGAGACCCCCATCTCAAAAAAAAAAAAAAAAGGAGATACCCTTTATCAAGTTAGGAAAGATCCTCTTCTTTATATTTAAAAGAAAAAAAGGTTGGGTGTGGTGGCTCACACCTATAATCCCAGCACTTTGGGAGGCCAAGGTGGGTGGATCACCTGAGGTCATGAGTTCGAGACCAGCCTGGGCAACACAGTGAAACCCCGTCTCTACTAAAAATACAAACATTAGCTGGGCATGGTGGCAGGCACCTGTAATTCCAGCTAGTCGGGAGGTGGAAGAATCGATTGAATCTGGGAGGCAGAGGTTGCAGTGAGCTGAGATCGTGCCATTGCACTCCAGCCTGGGCAACAGAGAGAGACTCCAACTCAAACAAAAAAAAAATAGGATAACTGAGGAAATCTGAGTATGAGCTGGATGTTAGAAAATAATCCATGGGGCTGGGCGCGGTGGCTCACACCTGTTATCTCAGCACATTGGGAGGCCGGTGCAAGTGGATCACCTGAGGTCAGGAGTTTGAGACCAGCCTGGCCAACATGGTGAAACCCCGTCTCTACTAATAATACAAAAATTAGCCAGGCATGCATGCCTGTAATCCCGGCTACTTGGGAGGCTAAGGCAGGAGAATGGCTTGAACCCGGGAGGCAGAGGTTGCAGTGAGCCGAGATTGCACCATTGCACTCCAGCCTGGGTGACAAGAGCGAAACTCTGTCTCCAAAAAAACAAAAGAAAAAAAGAAAACTATCTGTGGAATATTGGCCAATAGCTCAATCTTAGGAGGTGCTGAAGTGTTTACGGGTGTCTACAATATCTTACATTCAAATAGTACAGAAAACATTACATAAATATGTATACACACACCCCATAAACAGGATGTTGGGGCTCAGAAACCAATATCCTAAGATATGGCATTTGGACATGCTGAGCTGAAGAAGCCTCGTGGTCTCTCTGGCCCTCCCCACGGCTACCGTCTCTTCCAAAGCCTTTGTCTGCCTAAGATCCAGATCCACCAAAGGGAACAATGGTTTTTTTCTTCCCCTTTCTTAAGACCGAGAATGAGCCCCCACCTGAACAGACCCTCTCCCAGGATAATGTACAAGTTCATTTCTGATCCCTGCCCCATTCATTCTCCCTAGTAATCCTCTCACCAGAACTGCTGCTCTCCCCCTCCCATAACCTGCTTTGCCAGGATGATATATAAGCTTCCGAATCACAGTGTGGGGTGAGCAGTTCCTCTGTGATTCTCCCCATGTACGCGTTTGTGATAAATGTGTACGCCTTTTCTCCAATCAGCCTTTCTTGAGTTGATTTTTAAGTGAACCTTCATAGGGCCAAGCCCTCGGCCCCTACAAGAGCAAATATGGCAAAATATTAGCAATTGTTGTATCTGGGGGATGTTGATAGATATTTATCACACTTTTCTGCATGTTTATGCATATTCAAGTTTAAAAGTTGGGAAAGCTCTACCTCAAAACTCACTTGTGCAGGAAGCCTTCCTGATTCACTCTACCTGATGGCCTGCGTTGTTCCTCGGGACCCCTGCCTGCAGTCCCTATTCTGCCCATTTCTGCTGCTGTGCCTTTCATCACCCACAAGCCTGGGCATCGAGGCCTTGCACAGTGGCGTGTGCGGGGAGGGCCTAGGGCCTGGAGACTGAAGCGCAGGGCTGAGTTCTCATCCACTCACTCGCTCAGCAGACACAGGAGGAGTGTGTGACCTGCCTGTCGCTGTGCTAGGTGCTGGGACTCCCTCATGGAGTGTACACTCAAAAGAGGGGGGAAAACAAGCAGACAAGCAATTGCGATGCCACCAAAGGCACAGCTCTCCTGAGTGGAAGGGGACTCCTGGGCCTCGGCTGTGTAAGCAGTGCAGGGTGTGCCCAGGAAGTGCCTGCCCCCTGTTCTCTGCATAAGCACTACTGCTCATTAACCAGCGAGGCCTTGGTTTCTGCATTTATAAAATGGTGTTCAGATACCAGCTCAGCCCACTCCACAGGGCTTCTCTGAGGCTCAGGCAGGAGACAATATGTGAAAACATTCGGTAAACTATACAAATCCTGTGCAGTGATCAGGGGTTGTAATTCTTATGAGACACAATCAGGTGGCTAAAAAGTTCACCTGGAGGCCGGGAGCGGTGGCTGACGACTGTAATCCCAGCACTTTGGGAGGCCAAGGCAGGCAGATCACTTGAGGCCAGGAATTTGAGACCAGCCTGGCCAATATGGTGAAACCCCATCTCTACTAAAAATACAAAAATTAGCCAGGTGTGGTTGCAGGTGCCTGTAATCCCAGCTACTCAGGAGGCTGAGGCATGAGAATTGCTTGAACCCGGGAGGTGGAGGCTGCAGTGAGCCAAGATGGCACCACTGCACTCCAGCCTAGGTGACAGAACAAGACTCTGTCAAAAAAAAAAGAAACCCCACCTGGAAAGAGGTCTTGAAGGCTCTATAGAGAGGAGACAGATGACCAAATGCAATGATGACACAAAACAAGAAGAAAACAAATGAAAGCCAGCTAGGAACATGGGCTGGGCCCTGCTTGTTAAGACCCCTATCCATCTTGGGGTCCTTAGTAAGAATCTTTGGGCTGCGTTTCCCTCTTTTGTCTGGGAGCCGGGGTGGGGACAGAGTTGCTGCTGTCCATTGACACATACATGCCTTCCGTTCCGTCTCCCCATATTCCCTCCGTGGAGTCTGGGGCCTGGGGTCCAGTACCCTCCCCACTCTCACCCCCACTCACCACCTCCACTGCTTTTGACCTCAGATGCATGCTGGGTGGCCTGGCTGCACCCCTACTCCGCCTCTACTTGATCACCAGCTCAGGTGGAGCAGGCTGGGCTTGGGGAGACAGTGCAGCCTTCAGCAGAGAAAACCTGAATTCAGTTCCTACGCCCTTCCCCTCCCGTGTATGCTGCCTTTGTCCAAGTCACCTTCATGGCCCCAAGCCTCAGTTTCCCCAATCTATAAGGGAATAATAAAGGTACCTATTTCAAGTTACTGTGAAAATCAAATGAGATTATGTCTTTGTAAATGTTTTATTTTTATAAACTAACAATAAGCTGATTCACCTAGATCAGTGGCTACCATTGTCACTTAGTACAGATTCTTACCCTTGGGTCCTAGGGAAAATTCAGGGATTTATGAACTTGGGTGGGGAAAAAAGTCATCTTTATTTCCACTAACCTTTAACTGAAATGTGGTATTTCCTTTAGTTATGAATGAGGGTCATAGACCACAGTAATATCAGTAGCCCCATGGCTTTATCTCCAGCAGAAACCACAGATTTTTCACAAAATGCTTTAAAGTTGTTATTCTTGAATTATCTGGTATGCTCATCACTACTATGAAATTGTGGCATTTATTAGACTTGCTACTAGGTTTTATTATTTCACATGTTGATAGGGAAGCACACATATTACTATATCATAAATCGTTTTTTCTTTTTTTTTTTTTTTTTGATAGCTGCATTTCAATAGAGCTTGTTTCCTTTGTACCCCAATGAATTTACTTTTATGCATTTAGAAGCATTTTTCTAAGAACGTGTCCACAGGCTTCACAGACTCCCAAAGGGGGCACAAAAATAAAGGATCCCCTGGCTTGGTGCAAGCTTGACCCCAACTTTGTTCCTGGCCTTCCCCAGCCCTGGCTTCTGGTCACCGTGTTGGGAGAGCTGAGCCTCCCTGTTTCAAGAGAAGGCCCAGGTGGTGAGGCCTCGAGTTTACAGAGCAGAGTGGATGATGGGGAAGCCCTCGCATGTTCTGTCTCTGCCTTTTGGCGTCACTCACCCACGCCTGTTATCTTCCATTCTCTGATCTTCTCTTTCCTCTTTCCTTTCTCCTTCATTACCCCTTCCACCCCCACACTCTCAGAGCCTTCCTTTCAGCCTATTTTTGAACATCCCTGAGGATAATGTCTTTTCTGTGGCTCCTGGGAGGCGCCACTACCAGCTGTGGCTCGTTAGCTGTGCTGGAAAAACTCTCGCGTTGTGCCTCAAGGGCAAGAGGAGTCGCTGGTTCCAGTTGGCACTCAGAGAGGGACCAGGGATGTCTCAATGGTGGGAACAATGGGGAGTGTGACCTTGGAGCTGGAAGCAGGGCTCTGACCCCCTGCAGGAGGGATGAGAGTGCCCTCACCTCTAGTGAGAACTGAGGCCCTGCGCCGGCCCCAGCCAAACAGTGAGGGCGTGCAGACCTTGCCCAGGAAGGCTAATTTCTCAGTGCAAATGGAGCCACGGCCAGGGAACCCGGCCCGGGTCCTCCACCTCTGAAGCTGTGCTAGGCATCTGCAGGCCAGGGTGAGGGGCTGCCCTGTGTGACCCGCCGGACCCAGGCATGGAGCGGCACCTGAGTCAGGCTGTCCCAGAGCACTGGCAGCTTCACTGCAGGGGCAGGCTGGCTCTGCTGACGCCAGACCCTCAGTCTGGGCAGAGACTTCTCAGTAAGGGCAGAGAGTAGGTGCTTCTCTGGCTAATCTGCCTCCCAGCTCTGTGTTTGATAAGGCCCAAGTCCAACTTTACAGATTGCAAATTGACCTTATTTCTCTTTGGCATCACAGAAAAACAACCTGTAATCCACCAAGCCAGATACGAGCGGGCCCGACCTGTGGATCCTCTGCCCAGCTGACAGACATCTGCTCATTTGTCGGGAACCCCTCAAGAGACAACTCCTCCCTGCAGCCGGCCCCTCACTTCCCCCCACCCATGGAGCACTGATCCCAGCCACCAGGGCCTGACACAAGGGCCCATCACCATGGCATCTAGCAAACACGTTTCTCACGTTTTGGGTTGTATTTATCTCTTCCCCACCTGGCTATGAATTCTGCAAGGGCGAGAGGAATGTGGGTTGAATCTGCTGCACATGGTAGCACTTGATAAGCGGTTCCTGAATGAATGAATGAATGGCAGCCAGTCCTTCCCATTCTGAGGCAGAGGTGCAGCCAGGAGAGGGCGTGTACACAGGTCTGACTGACCACAGTGGGAGGGGACTGACCCTCATCCCTCGGTCACAGCTGGAGTTTCCTTCTAGGCCCGATCTCCCTGGCGCCCCACCCTGCACCCATCTGCCTGGGCCCACTCTCCTGGGCGTGTTATCAGGGATGCACAGACTGCTCCATGTTCGAGGGGACTGAGGCACATCCATCACCCTCGTGCCCTGGGTGCTGCTGCATCCCCAGAGCCTGACTCTGTGCCTTGGACTTAGTAGATGCTTTAATCACAGTTCGCAAACTCGTGCAAGAGTCTCTGATTTGGGTTTCGCTTTCCTTCCCCCTGCCTGTGTCCACTCTATAAAGGCAGAAGGGAACCTGCTGGAGCTGGGTCCTCCCCGAGAGGCTTGCAGTTCCAGAACAGGCAAAAACAATGGCTTCCCACAGGTTTACAAAACAAGGAGCAGGCTATAGCCCTGAGGATGCTGCACGACCCTCATCGGTTCCAACTCCTGTGGAACTGATGAGGACTAAAAGGGCCTTCCTGTGGCCATCTGTGTCCCGGAGGTGGGCGGCTTTCTAGGCTCCCCAGCCTGCCACACCCCTTGAGGCCACCCCACCCAGCTTCAAGCCTCAGCCCTAACTTCCAAAGGTGCAGCTGTGCCAGGGTGCGGGTGGGGAAGACACTGTCTCCTGGGGAGACTTCCATCTTACCTCTGAGGTCAGCCTCTGCTCAGGTGCAGCGTCACAGCAGGGGGCCTGCGTTCTGCTTCCCAGTCTGGGAGAAGAGAGTGTCTGGATATTTTCAGGAAAAAAAAAAAGTTGAGCAGCCACAGCAGGGCAGGGCAGTCTACATCCTCAAGTCTCCCTCAGCTTCTTTGATGCTGCCGGCTGGCCTCAGGATTTTGCCTCTCTTTGGTTCTCTGAGAAGTTTTACCAAGAGAAGAGACAGGAGGAGAGATCCAGCCTGGACTATTGTTTGTGGGTGTGTGTGTGTGTGTGTGTGTGTGTGTGTGTGTGTGTGTGTGCGTGTATGTGTCCCGCGAGGCTGGAGCCACAGCTTCCCTGATGAACCATGGAGGCTGGCCAGCTCCTGAGCTGCGGTTGCCCCGGAGACCCACCTAAGCCTCTTTGCCTGGAGCAGCATTATCTGTAGAGGGAGTGGCTGATCTGACACAAAAGCCTGAGGCGACCCAGGCCCAGGCGGTGAGGGAGCACTTGTGTCCAGATGGCATTCTGGCCCCTTCCTCCTCCAGCCGGTGCTCAGTGTGGCACAAACTGGGCAAGACCATGCTCGCCCAACCCTCTGCTGAGCCCTAGGTGTACCTGCTGTTGGCAAATGTTTCCAGCTGCCTGGTGGGTGGCTCCTGGATGGAGATCCTCTCTTTCTATCAGCTCCCTCCTACAGGGAAGGGGTGATTCTGGGTGCTGAGGACAGGGACCTGTGAAGATAATCTCCACCTTTGCCCCACCACATCCCTTGCCTGTCTTCCTCTCTGCTTATCTAAATTATTTCCTTCAATCAAGGCAAGCTCAAGAGCGGACAGTTCTGACTTTCAGAAGGAGGGGCTGTCCAGGGAGAAGAGGAACATGGAACATAAAGCATTGATGTTGAGGTATTTGAGATAACATTTGGGGATAGCAGAAGCATCCTGTTGCTGTTCTGCAGCATCCCACACTCATGTCTGGGCCTCCTTCCTGTCTCTGCTCTCTGGTCACGCTGTCACTTGTAGACTGTTCTGCCTAGGAGCCATGTGTGGGCCAGCTTGCACCTAACAGACATTAGGTAGCACTAAAACAGATGCACGCTGCCCTGTGAGGGGCATGGGAATACTGTAATGGGCATGAAGCTGCATTATAATAGATCTTAGGTAATCCTGTGCTGGGTGATAGCGTGACTTTGCACACATCTGGTTTTGATTGTGTTGGAAATAAAGCAGAAAGTACAACCAAGAATAAATTAAACAATGGCTGATGAAATGGACTCAGGTTGCCCACCAGCCTGCCTGCATGATTTCGTCCCTGGGTGATTTGTCACTTCGTGCTTGCTCTGTGGCTGGTTCCACTCAGCTGGCTCCATCCGCCTTCCCTCTTCATCCATCAATCAGGCAAGATTCTTGAGTCAGGAGTTGGATCATATACTTCTCTTGACCAGTTCACAGCACGACAGCCCCAAAGATTGAGTGGGTCACTTGGGGATGGAAGATCCCCACATTTGAGGGAGCTGAAGCTGACTTCCTCTGACCCACAGTTCCCAGGCAGCCTCCACCTCAGGGCCAGCTAAGGCCAGAGTCACCCAAAGCAGGTAACTGGGAGTCCCCACCTCTGAGCACCCCACCACTATCCTGGCACTTTCCCAAGGGGCGTGGCTTGGAGGTCCAAGGGCAGAAATTCCCAGGCATTTCCACACTGTAGGGGAGGGAGCAGGGGGATGACAAGACTTTACCTTCCCTTTAGGAAAGTTGCTGGAGGCAATGAGGAGAAGAGGGCAGGGACTAAGTCACATGCTCATCTCTGCAGCACGTATTTCTAAAGCACCATTCTACGGGGGCACGAAGCTAGGAGCTGGCTGAGCCTGGCTCTTCTCTCTGCACACATCCCAGCCAAGCCTGTGTGTGCTGGATTGCTGGATCAGATGAGGAGGAGGTGGAAGTCTGGCAGGCAGGTGGAGAGCAGGGACAGCGTTAGGGCCCAGAGTTAAAGACTTTTATCTCCAAGTAGTACAACCTTGGGTCTGCTACTGACCATTCTGTGTTTGAATAAAAACAATTCATCCCTTTTCTATAGCCATGCTTTTGTATTAATATCTCCCCTTCTAATGCACACACAATGAATGTAAATGAGATCATAGAGGCCAATGTCTTGAGCCATCAGAAAGATTTTGTCGCAGCAGCTGCCAGATGAGCTTCAGGACTCCTGACCCTGGGATGCCAGGGAACAAGCACACAGATGACTTATAGCAGTCTCCCTGGCAGACGCAGCTGGCCCCTCTCCTGCATTTTTCAAATGGTGCCTGTGATTAGAAGAGGGAGGCACTCCCTAACCCACAACCCTCCCTGACGGCTGCCTTGATACCGTAACTCACAGGCCTTGGTGGGTGTGTTGACTCCTCATTTATTCTGATTTGTTCACCTGTGGAGGATTTGTGATTATCCTTGCTGAGTGTGAATTTGCTCTGGGGAGAAAAGGTGGCGGTTGTTTTTGTCTTGTTTGGCATGGATGGAAGTTGCTGAAGCATAGATATTCAGCAACCATCAAATGCAGAAACACCGGTGGGGCCCACAACATTGCCTCATAGATGGCATTTGATTAATAAATTGGAAATGTGAAGTTATGAGGCGATTGCATGCAAGGCTGGATTAAAATCCGCATGGAGATTAGAGATAAGCCCCGGCTCTGTGTGTGTGTGTGTGTGTGTGTGTGTGTGTGTGTGTGCACGCGCACGCTCTGTTCTCTCCTCCCTGGAGTCTTTCCAGGCTATTTCAAACCATTTCTAACCACTCAGTCATGCGTTGGGTTTTCCAAGTCCTGCAGAAGGTCTGTGTAGCCCTAATCCCAAAGAAGTTGAATTAAATGGACAGAATATTCATAGGTACAGACCAGACTTGCAGTTACTTAGACCTCTTCTCTCTGGGCATCCCTCTTTCTATTCCTGTGGTCACATTTCCTCTCCAGGTGCTACGGACTGAATGTTGTGTCCTCCCCAAAATTCAATCTTGAATCTCCCAAGGTGATGGTTAGGAGGTGGGACCTTTCGGATGTGATTAGGTCGTAAGAGGGAAGCCCTCAGGAATGAGATTACTGCCCTTGTGAAATGGTCTCAGGGAGCTTTTTGGCCCTTCTACCATGTGAGGACACTGTGAGAAGATGCTTCCATCAACTAGGAAGTGGGCTCTCAGCAGACACTGAATCTACTGGCACCTTGATCTTGGACTTCCCAGCCTCCAGAGCTGTGAGAAATAAATTTCTGTCATTTATAAGTCACCAGTTTATGGTATTCTGTAATAGAAGCCTGAATGGACTCAGACATCAGGTACAGGAAGCAATGTGTCTGACGGCAGGAAAAATGAGAATGCTTCCTTCCCTGCCAGCTGGCTGGGAATGAGGCAAAAAGCATTTCTCATTCATTCATTCATTCACCAAGCATTTATTGGCTATCTACTCTGTCTAGACTGCACCTTGACACTCCATTTCCATAGACTTCACTGACAACAGCTTCTTTTTTTTTTTTTTTTTTTTTTTGAGACGGAGTTTTGCTCTTGTTGCCCAGTCTGGAGTGCAATGATGCGATCTTGGCTCACCGCAACCTCCACTTCCCAGGTTCAAGCAATTCTCCTGCCTCAGCCTCCCGAGTAGCTGGGAGTACAGGCATGTACCACCACACCTGGCTAATTTTGTATTTTTAGTAGAGATGGGGTTTCTCCATGTTGAGGCTGGTCTCGAACTCCTGACCTCAGGTGATCCACCCACCTCAGCTTCCCAAAGTGCTAGGATTACAGGGGTGAGCCACTGCGCCCAGCTACAGCTTTTCAGTTCTGCCCTGTAGTCTGATGGACTAATGTGAGAGCCTATGGCAGAAACAGCTAGCTGTCCACCAACAGTCACATTTCTCCTCCAGAGTACATGAACATGTAGTAGACATGTTCCTAGGAAGCAGCTGTCCAGCTGGGGACTTCATTCCCCATCCCTCCTCCCATCTAGGTGGGGCCGTGTGATGATAGGGTGTAGATGGAAGGGACGTGAGTCGCTTCAAGGTGCGGCAGGTAGACACCCCTGTGCAACTGTCCACCTTCCAGCTTTCCCCTTTGCTGATCGTCAGCCAGGACTCTGAGGCCCTCAGGGGTGGGAGAGACACAGTTTTGAAGGAGTTTAGGTCCCTCAATCACTTCATGAAAAGCTGCTCACACATCATTCATGTTGAACTCTAATGTGTGCAAAAAATCATATGCTTATTGGGTCAAAGCACTGAGTTGGGGTTTCTCTGTAATAGCAGTTGGCACCACCCAGCTCACAAAAAACCCTGTGAAAAGGGGTGGGTGTGGAAGCGCTGCCCTTTCCTAGGTTCCTGGACATCAGGGCTCTTCCTGACATGTTCGCCGCTGGTTTTTTCATCATCACCTTAAAGACATTACTTCATCCCCTGTTGTCTCATGCCCCTGTGCATGGTGCCCACTCTACCCAGAGTCCCCTCCTACCTGGGGAAGTTAACTTACCCCTCAAAGTTTAGCTTCATGGTGACCCCTTTGTGAATTATCCTCTGTCTGCTGCTCCCTCCTCTCCACTCTGAAGCCTCATTCTTTTTTTTTTTCTTTTGAGTTGGAGTTTTGCTCTTGTTGCCCAGGCTGGAGTGCAATGACACGATCTTGGCTCACTGCAACCTCTGCCTCCTGGGTTCAAGCAATTCTCCTGCCTCAGCCTCCCAAGTAGCTGGGATTACAGGCGCGTGCCACCACACCCAGCTAATTTTTGTATTTTTAGTAGATCCAAGGTTTCACCATGTTGGCCAAACTGGTCTCGAACTCCTGACCTCAGGTGATCCACCCACCTTGGCCTCCCAAAGTGCTGGGATTACAGGTGTGAGCCACTGTGCCTGGCCTGAAGCCTCATTCTTCCTTCTGTACACACAGTTGATCCTCATTACCTACCAAAGTACTGGCAAATTTGCCTACTCACTAAAATTTATTTGTAATCCAAAAGTCAATACTCATAGAACTTTTTTTTTTTTTTTTGATGCAGAGTCTTGTTCTGTTGCCCAGGCTGGATGGAGTGCAGTGCTGTGCTCTCAGCTCACTGCAACCTCTGCCTCCCAGGTTCAAGCAATTCTCCCACCTCAGCCTCCCAAGTAGCTGGAATTACAGGCTTGTGCCACCACACCCAGCTGATTTTTTTTTTTTTTTTTTTTTTTTGTGATGGAGTCTCACTCTGTTGCCCAGGCTGGAGTGCAGTGGCGAGATCTCGGCTCACTGCAAGCTCCACCTCCCAGGTTCATGCCATTCTCCTGCCTCAGCCTCCCAAGTAGCTGGGACTACAGGCACCCGCCACTACACCCAGCTAATTTTTTTGTATTTTTTTAGTAGAGACAGGATTTCACCGTGTTAGCCAGGATGGTATCGATCTCCTGACCTCGTGATCCGCCCGCCTAGGCCTTCCAAAGTGCTGGAAATACAGGCGTGTGCCACCACGCCCGGCCTAATTTTTGTGTTTTTTAGTGGAGACAGGGTTTCACCGTGTTGGCCACGCTGGTCTTGAACTCCTGAGCTCAAGTGATCCCCTGCCTCAGCCTCCCAAAGTGCTGAGATTACAGGTGTGAGCCACTGCACCTGGCCTACCCATAGTATTAGATTGCTGTAAGAGTAATTGCGGTTTTTCCCATTAAAAGTAATTACTTTTGAGCCAACCTAATACTTTTGTGGTCATTCTAGACACGTAGAAAAATGTTAGTGACCTGATGGACTTGTTCCCTGCTGAGCTTGAACAAGGCACGCTCTGCCTTCTTGTTTCAGCTCTCATGATCTTACGTGTCCTTTTCACAGTCTATTTAGTGCCCACTTTTCATACTTTGTGCTTTTTATTGGTGATTTTGATATCGAAAATGGCCCCAAAAGTAGTGCTGAAGGGCCTTCTAGTGTTCCTAAGTGCAAGGAGGCAGTGACACGCTTTACTACATGAGTTAGATCAGCTTCCTTCAGGCCTGACTTAGCACTGCTGGCGGTGAGTTCAGTGCTAATGAATCAACAATATAGAGTAAATAAGGTGTCTTTCAATAGAAATGCACATAAAACAAGGTTATGTATTGGTCAGCTGACAAAAATGTCATGACCAGAGGCTTCAGGAACCTCATCCAGGACGAGGACTGAACCTCACCCTGTATTTCCCCTAGGAGCAATGGTTCAGTGTTTGCTAATTCACAACTTTGTAGATAATAACTACTGTGAATAACAAGAATTGGCTGTGCTTCACACCATTTCCTGAGCATTTAATCAGCATCCCTGCAGAAGAAGAGCTCCCCAAGGGCAAGGAGATCAAGCCCCAGCACACGGTAAAAGCTAAGTTCGTGTTTGCTGTAACCACAGAGAACGCATTAGCCAGAGTGACTGGGCTTGGTCTCTGTGTTAAACAAATGCCGTGGACTTGCTCCCTGCTCTCCTGAACCTGAAAGAGCCCCAAGAGACGTAATGTCACAGGCTCAAGGACCACAGACAACAGATGTAAGGAAGGCAGGAATGGACTGTGGGGTGCCGAGGTCACCTAGAAGTCCAAGGATGCACATTCCAGGGGAGGTGAGGAGGACGTGTCACTATTAGAGGGCGGTGGAGAGCCTGGGTATTCTCCATCCAGGTCCAAGCAGTGGAGGCGTAAGACAGTCAGAACCTCCCTTCTGCTCAACCTGGAAGTGCTTCTGGAACAAGGTAGAATAATGGGAAATCAATGGGAAGAGGGAGTCAGCCATGCGGTGTTGCATTAGAGCCAAGAAAACCTGAAGTGGCACAAGCTGCACTGGGCCCTTTTGGGAGGGCCGATGAGGCTGTAGAGGGGATGTGCTGGGGCCTGGGAAGGAAAGAGACGCTATTCGTGGATAATGTGGTAGAAGGAGTGACTCTGTGGAATTAAACACACACATGGCTCAGGTGAACCTGGATGTCGCAGGTGGATCTTAACAGATTCTCACATCAGTTCCCAAAGAAGAAGGCTGGTGAGTCCAGAGCAATGAAGCAGCCTGGCAGAGTCCATCTCCTGGCTACCAGAGGCCACCTGGACTTGGTGTGGAGAATGAAGGAGAGAGGGGAATTGTCAGGAAATTCTGACTCTGGCAGCTGAGTTGATGGCAGTGAGAAGTGGCATCCAGGACTGGGACTGAGCCCCCGGTGGTGAGACACGGCGTCCAGGAGGAGGACTGAGCCCATGGCGGTGAGACATGGCATCTAGGAGGAGGACTAAGCCCATGGCAGTGAGACATGGCATCCAGGAGGAAGACTGAGCCAATGGTGGTGAGACATGGTGTCCAGGAGGAGGACTGAGCCAATGGTGGTGAGACACGGTGTCCAGGAGGAGGACTGAGCCAATGGTGGTGAGACACGGCATCCAGGAGGAGGACTGAGCCAATGGTGGTGAGACACGGTGTCCAGGAGGAGGACTGAGCCAATGGTGGTGAGACGTGGTGTCCAGGAGGAGGACTGAACCCATGGCAGTGAGATACTGCGTCCAGGAGGAGAAGTAGATTGGAGGGGAAGCAGAGTGTGGCTTTGGCTTGGTGGTGGAGGAGGAGACTTCATGGCTCCAGGGAGGAGAGGCTCCTGGACCAGCTCCATATGCAGAAGAAAGGGTTTGGCTAAAGCACACACCTGGAGGCCATCGAGGTGGTGTTCTGATCCCCGGGCCCTGGCCAAATTCCAGACTCTGTTAAACAAGGAGCATGTGAGCATTTAAGAAAGGATGTGGAGATCATGTGGCATTAGCAGATGTTCACTGTCAACAGGTCAGGGGAAGCCACCCCCAAAGACGCCATGAGAAAGCATGGCCAGGGACAGTCGCAATGCCTCTGTGCCCTCATCACATCCCCTCATCCCTCCTCTGCCTACAGGGCAGCTCTGGCAGGCCGTTCTGTTTGAGATCAGGGGTTCCTGTAATTGATAGCTTCCCAGCTCAAGCTCACAGCCACCTTTTCTCTCTCTGCCCTCTGAGGCCAGGGAAGCCCACTGGGCCCATGTGCAAGTGTGGTCCTGAAGTGTAGAGTGGTTCATATCACCAGGACAATCTTCATTTGGGAGACAGGAACCAGAAGACACATACTCCACACTCCTGTCCACCACATGGACAGTTCTGGAAGGCTGCTGTTACAGTTCTTGGGAGGTGCCACGCAATTAGACTCTGCAGCTGTGTTGCTCCCATCAGTGACCTTGATAACACACCCTATGCTGACTTTCCTCCTTCCTGTCTCACTCTCCTTGCACTCTTGTTTCTGCTTCCTGGACTGCCTCCCAAGTCCTGGAAGCTATACCCAAGTCCTTGTTCCAGTGTCTGCTTCTGGGAAAAGCAGAGAGGAAATATGAAGAATATAGGGAGCCAAGCACTGTGGCTCATGCCTGTAATCCTGGCACTTTGAGAGGCCAAGGTGGGCAGATCACCTGAGGTCAGGAGTTTGAGACCAGCCTGGCAAACATGGTGAAACCCCATCCCTACAAAAAATACAAAGATCAGCTGGGTGTTGCAGTGCACGCCTGTAATCCCAGCTACTCCGGGAGGCTGAGGCAGGAGAATCACTTGAACCCAGGAAGTGGAGGAAGTTGCAGTGACCCGAGATCGCATCGCTGCTCACTGCAATCTAGCTTGGGCAACAGAGCAAGACTGTTAAAAAAAAAAAAAAAAAAGAATACAGGGTGATCTGCGATGTTAAATGCCAAGAGGTCCAGTAGAATGATGGCCCAGGAAGGGGCATTTGCAACAGGGAAGGGGGTGCAGGTTACTGGAGACACTGCCACTGGAGCTCGGAAGTGGGCCCAGTACTCCCAGGGCTACCCTACCGAGGACATAGAGTCTGCTCTTGCTTGTGTGATTCTTTACACAGTGCAGCACCTCCATCATTCTCCAGGGAGTATTCCTAAACCAGAAGGTGCTGAAAGCTTTAGAGAAGAGCTGAACAGGGAGGTGTTCACTGCACCTGCACAGCATGATAAACTCCAGCAATTACCCTTGGACGTTGACTCTCTCCGCAGTCTCTCCCTCCAGCCATCACCAGGTTCCCCCTTTACTGACACCACTTCCCTGTGGCTCCTGCCCCCCTACTCCTGGATCTCCCTTCTCCACACAGCCAGCGACCTCTCTCAGCAGCCACCTCTCTGAGGGCTGGGCTCGGATGTGAATGATGTTGAGACGTGAGCCACAGCAGTGAGGCCCAAGGTCCTCAGTTCCCCTGTCCTCTATGGGGTTCCCACTTCAGTAACCTGCTTCCTCCCACAGCGCCTTTCTATAGAGAAGACAGGCCAGGGACAAGAGTCTGGCTGCTCTAACGTGATCCTTCCCCAGAAGTCAGAGGGGAGACCTTGCTGCTGGCACGAGGAGGACTGAACAATTCTTTGTGGAAGCTTTTCCCCCAGCGTGTTCTCTGATAGACCCATAAGCAGCTGGAATCCTACCCCCTAGAAACTCTGAGTGCTCTGTTTTTCATTCACCACATCCACCCTCCATGCATACTAGCCCCATATTCATTTCCTCAACAAAGGTTTACTAGGCATGTACTTAGTGCCAGCCCCAGGGCCTGGCGCCAAGGGTGGAGCTGGAGAGGGAAGGCCCACCTGTGACTGCATGGGGCTCCCAGCCAGAGGAGGAGGACAGGCTGTGTGCAGTAGGGCTGGGAGCTGTGCAGAAACCCAGAGATGCCCCTGGAAGGTGGCCCCTGCCTCCTGGCTCCCACTCCCTCACCATACACCCGGTTCTTTCATCCCTGCGTGCTCTACTAAGAATCCTGAAACGGTAGAGCAATGGGGAGCTTCGATACCCTTTACTCCCACACCTGCTGAGATCACGGACTCAGAAGAGGCTAGCAACTTGCTCATTTAGCACAGCAAGTGAGTAACAAAGCCAGGACAATAGCCTATGTTCTTTTTGTTCCAAACCATTGCCCTGCCCACTGCTGACCTTCTGGCATCAGCAAATCAGATAGAAGCCTCTGGGCCCATACAGCCTATGCCTCACTCATGAACACCAAACACATCTCATTTTCTGTGCTCGACAAGGGTAAGCGCTTTTATCTGGAGGAGATGATGAGGTAGACTGTGTGTGTATGTGTGTGTGTGTGTGTTCATCTGCGTGCGCATTTTGGGTGGAATTCCGTGTTATTTCTCTTCTCATAGTCCTGGAAGGCTGCTTAAAAGAGGAAGCATTTTGGCAGTCTTCCAAATGATAGCTTGTTTTTGGGGGGCTAAGCAAGGGAAGACCCCAGGGGATGTGAGTGGGATGTCACTGCATGTCCCCGAGGCTGGGCACCTCCCTGTGTAAGACCCCATGCTGGCTGCTGGAAATTGCCAGAAGGCAGCGGCAGGTTCTCCAGGGTTCCTTTCACCAGTGTCCTTAGCTGTTTTCCTGGAAGATAAACTGAAGGCATCTTAACTTCTTTCTGCTTGCCAAACAACCTGTCAAGGAGGAAGAAAGAACAGAACCATCTGCTTAACCGGTTGTGACCCATGCTTCTCTCTGGGGCAAGAGGCTTCTTTCGCTTCTGGGCCAAAGCTAAGTGCTTGTGAAAGCTGCCAGATGCTTGGTGTTCTGCGGTGGGCAGGTCTGTGCAAACCTACCCCCAAAGACCCAGGAAAGAGGCCGACAAATCCAGTTTCTCAGGAAGAAACGTTTATTTTATTAGGGACTTACAAACAGAAGCCACGTCGCAGGCAGCGTTGAGAGGAACAGTGGATCCCTGCACCATTATCCCCCAAAACAAGGACTTATCTACTGTAGGGAAGGAATGTGTTGGACAATTGAAGTTGACCCCTCAGGGAAAGGCAAGAATGCTATGTGAGTCTGCCTAAGGGCAGGATTCATGGTCAAGGTTGCTTTGACCTAAGGGCACGATTTAAGGTAACAGCAGATAAAGTAGAAATCTTAGAGTCATTCCTGGAACAGGGGTTAATCAGAAGTCAAGATAGCATGTCAGCTTCCAAGATGGAGCTGCTTTAGCCTCCACATGGAGTCGCTGGAAACCTCATGGGGAGGAAACCAGAAACAGAAATGGAAAAACTAGATTTTGTCCAACAATGGAGGAACCACGTAGAAAGTACAGTGCATCAATATCCCAGACTATGCAGCCACGAGACAATACTTGTGACAAAACTGGCTTCTAGCTTCCCATCCTGTGAAAAACAGCAGAACCCCCATGGTGCACCCACTGTATGCAGGTGGCCAGAGCCAGGGAGGAAAGGGTCACAGAAGAAAACATTTTTGTCATGGTGGAATTAACTTATTACCCCAGGTGGAAAAATGACTGCATGTGTGCTGGGATTCTTTTCAAATGTTCAAATTATTTTTTTTTTAAATCCAGAGTATAATATAAAAAGGACTCTGCAAGGAATAGAGGAGTTTATTCATTTACCTTCTAGCTGGCAGCTTTCCCACTTCCAGAGTTCGCCTATTTTCTTGACATATATGAAGCTCAGAGAAAATCACAGTTTCTTTTGAACTTGTACGTTTCTTCAAAGGGTAGAGCAATTTGAACTCCCTGCCTATTGTGGTTTTCTTAACAAGCCAAAAAGGACACAACACATAATGCTTAAATCTGCAAGTACAAAAGCCTCTTCTTGGATTTAAAGTTGGGAAACATCTCCTGGGGAAAGTGTAACTATTAATACAAAGTATTTGGTATTCACTGCACTGGAGGAGAAAAAGTTCTATACAACCAAACTTCTGGAACCTGACCCATCTGTTTAATTACTTCACCAAAGAAGTATTTAACCCTCTGCAAATCCACCTTCATAATTTATCAGTCCAGTCGCTGTGCCTATGAGGAAACATAAATTGCAATCATCTTGCATTTGCACAGCAGCCACCAACTTACAGAGCACTTTCACATCTTTTGGTCCATTTCGTTCACAAACACTCATCTTCCCGCCCCAGAGCCCAGTGAGGAGGGCAGGGTAAATTCCTGTGGTGCTGGAGCTGTGAATCACTAATCTAATCTGTGGAACACAGCTCCTGCCCTCTCCTGGCTTACCCTCTGAGTTCAGGAAGCCTCAGGAACTGTTTGCTCCATGGTATCTGGGAAGTGTTGCACAGAGCAGTTCTCACCCTTGTGGGAGCCTGGCGTAGAGGCAGAAGGCCTTACAGATACAGAGTGGGGCTCTTCGAAGACCCATCTCTTTGAGTTCAAATCTAGACTTAGCACATGTTTGCCGTGTGTTTCTAGGTTTGTGTCCCAACTTCTCTGAACCTCAGCTATAATTTGGAGGTAATAATACCTTCCTTTGTAGGGTTGTTGTGAGCATTAAAGGAGATAAGTCTGGGAAGCATCTTGTTCAGTGCCCTGCTCAGAATATCCCCTAAATAAGCAGCAGCTAGGTGCAGTTTTGGGTACCCCAGAACTAGTTCTTCGTGTGGCTGCATTGGGATGCTCAGGGGCAGAACCCATAGCCTCTGTCTTCTTAGTTCTAACAAAAGCTACCCCAACAGTTTAGACCTTACCTCTAGGGGAGGCAGCAGGAAGAACGGCTCCCTCAGTCCCTCTCTATCCCTTTCCCCAGGATCTGCATGGGATCTCAGAACAAGGTCCCCCTGGAGGAGAGCCAGACCTGTCCCCCAGGCAGGCTTCTGGCTGTGGAGAGGGGCTGAGTCAAGGTCCCCACCACCCACCAAACCCCCAGACCAAGCTCTGAGGCCTCGGACAGTGTACATCCAGAAAGAGGCTTTGCTCTCTGGCTGGAGAAATGTTGTGTTGTTGTTGTTGTTGTTTGTTTGTTTGCTTAAGACAGAGTCTTGCTCTATCATCCAGGCTGGAGTGCAGTGGCGTGATCTCTGCTCACTGCAACCTCCACCTACTGGGCTCAAGTAACTCTCATGTCTCAGCCTCCCGAGTAGCTGGGATTACAGGCACGCACAACCACACACGGCTAATTTTTGTATTTTTAGTAGAGACGGGGTTTCGCCATATTGGCCAGTCTGGTCTCGAACTCCTGGTCCCAAGGGATCCACCCACCTCGACCTCCCAAAGTGCTGGGATTACAGGCATGAGCCACCATGCCCGACCTGAAATGCTATTTTAAGGGTCCAATCTGGGTGTGCTGTGAGAAATGGGGCAGGAGAGGCTAGGACATATCCTCAGTATCCTCTCGAATATTGGGGAGCTCTTCACCCTGGCTCTTTTTTTTTTTTTTGAGATGGAGTCTCGCTCTTTCACCCAGGCCAGAGCGCAGTGGTGCTATCTTGGCTCACTGCAAGCTCCGCCTCCCGGGTGCACACCATTCTCCTGCCTCAGCCTCCCAAGTAGCGGGGACTACAGGCGCCCGCCACCATGCCTGGCTAATTTTTTGTATTTTTAGTAGAGACGGGGTTTCACTGTGTTAGCCAGGATGGTCTCAATCTCCTGACCTCCTGATCTGCCCGTCTCGGCCTCCCAAAGTGCTGGGATTACAGGCGTGAGCCACCGTGCCCGGCCTACCGAATGTTTAATGCACTTCCACTGTTGTCCACCCAGGCTCTTATTTGCTTGTGCAAGCCCAGCAATGTGGGGACATAAATGTAGAGACACAGAGTGAAGCTGGCGGCCATTTCCTGGGCTGTTTGGCCAGCATAGCTTTGAAGGTTTCTATTTTGAATGCCCTTGGGATGCTGTCTCTGCTTTGTCCCCTCCTTATCTTCTCATACCTACTACTTCACACATCTAGGAGCCTTGTGGCTCCTGAAGGTGAGTCTACAACCTCTCCACAGACACTCATGTCATTTACATAGGTGCTCGGTTTCTCTAATGGGATGAGAGAAAAAAGGGCCAAATTCTTTCTGAGACCCTCTGCAAGGCCACTGGCACACACCAACCCATTTAGCTCTCACAGTAACCCCATGCTGGTGTTCTTACTATCTTCATTTTGTCAAGGAGGAAACTGAAGTTCAGGGAGTCATTGTTGGATATATTGGAGCTAAAACTGGCAGATCCTAAAGGCCAGGTCCTTGGTGTAACACCAGGGACCCGGAGCCATCACCTGTGAATCTGGTGCAGGTAGACAGACATCCCCAGGGGCTGATGGAACAGAGGAGAAAGCCTTGTTCTTATGGAGCTTGGACCTGTGGCCAGGGCTCCATTTACATTCCTTTTGAGAAATGGAGCCATCCTTTGGCACCCACCCACCCCCATGCACACTGACCTGGAGCCCTGTTGTCCACAGAACTGCCCAGTGGGCACCTGAGTCAACCAAGAATGGACTCTGGGGGACAGCACCCCCCTCACATCAGGATCCTATTGGTGCTTCACCTCCTACATCCATAGCTCTTCCTTGATCATAGCTCACTGGAGCAAACTCAACCACCCCCAGCTCCTGTGTTTGAGGGCCTGGGGGCAGGGCAGGGTCAATTGCAGTGCTCAGATTGATCTGTTGACCCCTGAGACTCTTACCTGTTTATGTGGAAGTCAGGTGTCATGGAGCACACCTGAGGGAGAGCCTATCGCTGCTGTTCAGAAGGCTCAACTGTGCGTCTCTTGCCTGGCCCTCAGTCCCCAAAGGCACCTGAGCTGGTAAACATGGCAACAGAAGTCACCTGCCCTCATTACCTGGCCCCATTTTCCACTCAAACATCTCTTCCTCACCAGCCAAACAGATACAAAGATGCTCAAGCTTTGGGCTCCAGCTGGGAGACCAGGTTATTCTACATATCACGTGCAACAGCCCCTCTGACCCTCAGGATCCACTGAGGCCTCACTGCACAAGGACCTGGCATGGACCCACAAACCCTCCCTCACTTCTTTAGGGTCCTGAAATTGGTGGTATTAAATTATTCTAGTTTATAATCCACCTTCTTCCAAAAAACTCCCTGATGCCTAATAGGCATTATAATACATTAATGAAAGTACTGGCTACTCTGAACGCACTGCCTATGGGCTCGTTCTGCTCTCCAAGGAACAATCAAATAAAAAGTGTTTTTAAAAGTATTTACTTACATTTAAAAATATGTGTAATACAAGATCAAATTAAATTTTTTTTAATGGATGTGGCCAGGTGCGTTGGCTTACACCTGTAATGTCAGCACTTTGGGAGGCCGAGGTAGGCAGACCACTTGAAGTCAGGAGTTCGAGAACAGCCTGGCCAACATGGTGAAACCCCATCTCTACTGAAAATATAAAAATTAGGCCAGACGTGGTGGCTCACACCTGTAATCCCAGCACTTTGGGAGGCCGAGGTGGGCACATCATGAGGTCAGGAGATTGAGACCATCCTGACTAACACGGTGAAACCCCGTCTCTACTAAAAATGCAAAAAAATTAGCCAGGCATGGTGGCAGGCGCCTGTAGTCCCAGCAACTCTGGAGGCTGAGGCAGGAGAATGGCATGAACCCTGGAGTCAGAGCTTGCAGTGAGCCGAGATCGTGCCACTGCACTCCAGCCTGGGTGACAGAGCGAGACTCCGTCTCAAAAAAAAAAAAAAAAAAATACAAAAATTAGCTGGGCATGGTGGTGAATGCCTGTAATCCCAGCTACTTGGGAGGTTGAGGCAAGAGAAACGCTTGAACCTGGGAAGCAGAGATTGCAGTGAGCTGAGATAGCGCCACTGCACTCCAACCTAGGTGACAGAGCAAGACTCCATCTCAAAAAAACAAAACAAAATAAAATAAAATAAAATAAAAGGATGTTAAAGGCCCAGACTGAGGTCTTGAAATGCCATTTATTCCTAAAAGTCATGACAGTTTTTTGGTGAAGAGACTGACTTCAGGTATGGGCAGAAATGTACAAGGCAAACCTGGAACATCATCTATTACATAGCAAGGAAACCATCAAAGACTTCTAGGGTCTACAGATCAGATGATAATGCTGAATCACTGTTGATTTTTTAACTTGGATAAGATTGCGTTGTGTATGGTCTTGCAGGAGAGTGCCCTTCTTTTGGGGAGAAGTACACACTTGAGTATTTAAGGGCTATGAGGTATTTTGTCTTCAGCTTGCTCTCAAATCATTCAGAAAAAGACTAATGACAATGGGATATATATAGAAATAGAGTGTGGGTAGGAACCGTGACTTGCTTCTAACCAACAGAATATGGCAAAGGTAATAGATTGTCACTCCTTTAATTACATTGTTATATAAGATTCCATCTTGCTAGCCAGCTTGCTCTAGAGACTCTCCTTGCTGGTTCGATGAAGTAGCCAGTCATGTTGGGGAGACATACATAGCAAGGATCTGTGGAAAGCCTCCCAAAAATGTAGACAGCCTCTAGGAGCTGATGGTGACCTTCAGCCTCCAGCCAGCAAGAACCAGGACCCTCAGTCTATAACCTCAAATAAATGAATTCTGCTAACAACCCAAGTGAGCTTCGAAGCAGATGCTTCCCCAGTATAG
Source organism: Gorilla gorilla gorilla (assembly GCF_029281585.2). Taxonomy (NCBI): domain Eukaryota; kingdom Metazoa; phylum Chordata; class Mammalia; order Primates; family Hominidae; genus Gorilla; species Gorilla gorilla. The sequence goes on along the minus strand of NC_073224.2, from coordinate 45,312,423 downwards.
CTTCCAGATGAGAGCTTTGTGAGATTCAAAGGAGAGGACCCAGTTAAGCTGTGTCTAGACTGTTGACCACAGAAACCATGAGATAATGACATGTGTAGTTTTGTTTGTTTGTTTGTTTTTGAGACGGAGTTTTGCTCTTTTTGCCCAGGCTGGAGTGTAATGGTGCAATCTCGGCTCACTGCAACCTCCACCTCCTGGGTTCAAGTGATTCTCCTGCCTCAGCCTCCTGAGTTGCTGGGATTACAGGCGCCCAACACCACACCTGGCTAATTTTGTATTTTTAGTAGAGACGGGGTTTCACCATGTTGAACCAGGCTGGTCTCAAACTTCTGATCTCAGGTGATACGCTTGCCTTAGCCTCCCAAAGTGCTGGGATTACAGACATGAGCCACTGCACCTGGCTACATGCTAAGTCTGTGATACTCTAGTTATGCAACAACAGAGTACTAACACAGTTGGGGACATTCATTATTTAGTTGCAGGCTACAGGGCAGGGAAAGCAGCACACCCCTCTACTCCACCCTCACCCCAACACACGTACTCCCAGCTGAGCAGATGCTGAGGGCATGGCTTGGACCCAGGGACTGTGGGAGAAGAGAAGACACTCTTGTCTCTTCAAGCCCCCCTTTCCCCAGGAGCCTGCCCCATCTGCCACAGTCTTTCTAGAAAAAGAAAGTACAATTGTTCCTTGTTGGGCAGGAAGATGCTGGGGGCTGCCTGGAGACGAGCCAGGCCACAGCTGACAGTAGGTCTGTGACATAGGTCAGCTCACTCCCCTCCTCTTGACTGGGCCACCCACTCATAACTTTCCTGGGCAAATTGGGGCCTAGTTCCAAGAGGAGGGATTATAGGGTTGGAGCCAGGAAATGTACAGAATCATCCCCAAAGCAGGAGGAGGTGAAGGGCAAGGAGGATGAGGGAGGAGTTTGCTTTATTTTTGGAAGGCAGGGAGAGGGGACCCCTCGGAGGCCCCCTGGCTGCTGGCTCTCCTGTTGGCTCTGCCAAGCCTCACTGGTCTCTTCTTGTCCCTGGGATGTGCCAACACCAGTTCCACCTTGGTGCTGGTGGAAAGTATTGAAATTAATGAAAGTATTGTCTATTCTTGGCCGGGTGCGGTGGCTCACGCCTGTAATCCCAACACTTTGGGAGGCCGAGGGGGGCAGATCACAAGGTCAAGAGATTGAGACCATCCTGGCCAACATGGTGAAACCCCATCTCTACTAAAAATACAAAAATTAGCTGGGTGTGGTGGTGCACGTCTGTAGTCCCAGCTACTTGGGAGGCTGAGGCAGGAGAATCGCTTGAAGCTGGGAGGCGGAGGTTACAATGAGCCGAGATTGTGCCACTGCATTCCAGCCTGAGCGACAAAGCGACTCTGTCTCAAAAAAAAAAAAAAGTATTGTCTATTCTTGACACATTGCCTATGGGCTTCCCCTCTTGTTGTGCCTGTAGCCTGGGCACTCTTCCTCCAGACCTGCCCAGTGCGGCCTCAGTCTCTCTGCTCAAAAAACAGAGAAAAAGCCACTTCCTCAGACAGGCATCCTCTGACTCCCCCAACTCAGGTATCCATCTGCTGCCCCCATATCCCTATGATGTTTTATTTTCTTCATAACTCCACCATCTGAAGTTGCTATTTATTTATTTGTTTTTATTTATTTTTTCGAGACAGAGTCTTGCTCTGTCGCCCAGGCTGGAGTGCAGTGGCTCGATCTCAGCTCACTGCAACTTCCACCTCCAGGGTGCAAGCGATTCTCCTGCCTAAACCTCCTGAGTAGCTGGGACTACACGTTCATACTACCTTGCCTGGCTAATTTTTGTATTTTTAATAGAGGTAGGGTTTTACCATGTTGGCCAGGCTGGTCTCAAACTCCTGACCTCAAATGATCCACCCACCTCGGCCTCCCAAAGTGCTGGGATTACACTGGGAGTCACCACGCCCGGCCTGAATTTGCTATTTATTCTTGTGTTTATTATCTCTATTTATTATATTTGTCTCTATTTGCACTAGAATGCAAACTTGAGCAGTATCTGTCTTACAATTGTTTTCTGAGCACTTATCGCAGTGCCTGGCCCTCAGCAAGCCCCCAGTAACTGTTCGTTGAATTAATGAGTTCTCAGTTGGTGCCATCCTGCTTCTAGGTGCTTCTCCTGTGTCACGGCATCTCACCAGAAGCACAACAATGACCCATAGGGTCACCTGTCAGCCCCACCCATCAGCTCAGGATAATATTACAGGCTCAGAACCCAACTGCTGTGCTTCAAAACCCAGTTCTCCTTCCCAGCTGTGAGACTTTGCACAAGTCCTTTAACCTTTCTACGTCTTAGTTTCCTCATCTGTAAACCACAACAATAATAAAAATACCTACCTTGTAGGCTACTATGAGAATTAAAGGAGATTTGCACAGCTTGCTTAGTACCCAACATTCAATAAATTCAATATATATGAAATTTTTTTTTTTAAGATGGAGTTTTGCTCTGTTTCCCAGGCTGGAGTATAGTGGCATGATCTCAGCTCGCTGCAACCTCTGTCCCCGGGGTCCAAGTGATTCTCCTGCCTCAGCCTCCGAGTAGCTGGGATAACATGTGCCCACCACCATGCCTGGCTAATTTTTGTATTTTTGGTAGAGATGCGGTTTCACCATGTTGGCCAGGCTGCTCTCGAATTCCTGTCTTCACGTGATCCACCCACCTCAGCCTCCCAGAGTGCTGGGATTACAAGTGTGAGCCACCGTGCCTGGCCTCTCTTATTATCTTTTTATATTCAACTTTATCCACAGGGATGCCCTTTTTCATTTCTGATATTGGCTGTTAGATATTAGACAGTTTTTTCTTGATCAAAATCAACAGAGGTTTGACATTTTTCCTGGTTTCTTCAAGGACTAATTTCTAGCTTTGTTTAGCTTCTCTTGTATTTCCCACAGGTCCTTTTTAATCAAAGCATAATTTACACATAATAAAATGCACAGATTTTTAAGTGTACAGTTCTCTCAGTTATAATAATTATATACACTGTATAACCAACATTTTTGTATTTTTAGTGGAGACGGGGTTTCACCATGTTGGCCAGGCTGGTCTCGAACTCTTGACCTCAGGGGACCCACCCGCCTCGGCCTGCCAAAGTGCTGGAATCACAGGCGTGAGTCACCATGCCAGGCCTCAATACATTGTTGTTGTTGTTGTTGTTTTTAATTTCAAGTATGTTTTTTTAAAATAATTTCAAATTAAAAGTGGCAAAAATAGTAAAAGAACTCCCATATCTTTTTCATTCAGATTCCCCAGCTGTTACATTTCATTTGCACACTCCCTTTTTCATTCTAGTTTTACATATATTGTTATCGTAGGTCTTTACTCTGAATGATTTGAGAGCAAGCTGCAAACAAAATGCTCTATTGCCCCTAAATGCTCCACCGTGCACTTCCCCCAGAACGAGGGCACTCGCCTACAGAGTCCAGATGTGACGACCAGCTGGGGGATAACGGGTTCCACCCTTGCAAGTGTGATTGCCCCTCTGCCCTGAGGTCTGGTCTTGTCTTGTCTTTTCTCCTCTCTTCTCTTTTCTTTTCTTTTCGAGACAGGGTCTCACTCTGTTGCCCATGCTGAGTACAGAGGCACGATCACAGCGCACTGGAGTCTCCACTTCCCAGGCTCAAACGATCCTCTCACCTCAGACTCCTAAATAGCTGGTCCTACAGACACGCACCACCACACCCAGCTAATTTTTTTATTTTTTTGTAGAGACGAGGTCTCACTGTGTTGTCCAGGCTGGTCTTGAACTCCTGGACTCAAGTGATCCCACCTCGGACTCCCAAAACGCTGGGATTACAAGCGTGAGCCACCACCCCTGGCCCAGGTGTACTTTTCTTCTTCTTTTTTTTTTTTTTAATTTTTTATTTTATTTTATTTTATTTTTATTGATCATTCTTGGGTGTTTCTCGCAGAGGGGGATTTGGCAGGGTCATAGGACAGTAGTGGAGGGAAGGTCAGCAGACAAACAAGTGAACAAAGGTCTCTGGTTTTCCTAGGCAGAGGACCTTGCGGCCCTCCGCAGTGTTTGTGTCCCTGGGTACTTGAGATTAGGGAGTGGTGATGACTCTTAACCAGCATGCTGCCTTCAAGCATCTGTTTAACAAAGCACATCTTGCACCGCCCTTAATCCATTCAACCCTGAGTGGATACAGCACATGTTTCAGAGAGCACAGGGTTGGGGGTAAGGTCACAGATCAACAGGATCCCAAGGCAGAAGAATTTTTCTTAGTACAGAACAAAATGAAAAGTCTCCCATGTCTACTTCTTTCTACACAGACACAGCAACCTTCCGATTTCTCAATCTTTTCCCCACCTTGCCCCCTTTTCTATTCCACAAAACCGCCATTGTCATCATGGCCTGTTCTCAATGAGCTGTTGGGTACACCTCCCAGACGGGGCGGTGGCCGGGCAGAGGGGCTCCTCGCTTCCCAGTAGGGGCGGCCGGGCAGAGGCGCCCCTCACCTCCCGGATGGGGCGGCTGGCCGGGCAGGGGGCTGAACCCCCCACCTCCCTCCCGGACGGGGCGGCTGGCCGGGCAGAGGGGCTCCTCACTTCCCAGTAGGGGCGGCCGGGCAGAGGCGCCCCTCACCTCCCGGACGGGGCGGCTGGCCAGGCGGGGGGCTGACCCCCCACCTCCCTCCCAGACGGGGCGGCTGGCTGGGCAGAGGGGCTCCTCACTTCCCAGTAGGGGTGGCCGGGCAGAGGCGCCCCTCACCTCCCGGATGGGGCAGCTGGCCGGGCGGGGGGCTGACCCCCCACCTCCCTCCCGGATGGGGCGGCTGGCCGGGCGGGGGGCTGACCCCCCACCTCCCTCCCGGACAGGACGGCTGGCCTGGCAGGGGCTGACCCCCCACCTCCCTCTCGGACGGGGTGGCTGCCGGGCGGAGACGCTCCTCACTTCCCAGACGGGGTGGCAGCCGGGCGGAGGGGCTCCTCAGTTCTCAGACGGGGCGGTTGCCAGGCGGAGGGTCTCCTCACTTCTCAGACGGGGCGGCCAGGCAGAGACGCTCCTCACCTCCCAGACGGGGTCGCGGCTGGGCCGAGGGGCTCCTCACATCCCAGACGGGGCGGCGGGGCAGAGGCGCTCCCCACATCTCAGACGATGGGCGGCCGGGCAGAGACGCTCCTCACTTCCTAGATGGGATGGCGGCCGGGAAGAGGCGCTCCTCACTTCCTAGGTGGGATGGCGGCCGGGCAGAGACGCTCCTCACTTTCCAGACTGGGCAGCCAGGCAGAGGGGCTCCTCACATCCCAGACGATGGGCAGCCAGGCAGAGACGCTCCTCACTTCCCAGACGGGGTGGCAGCCGGGCAGAGGCTGCAATCTCCGCACTTTGGGGGGCCAAGGCAGGCGGCTGGGAGGTGGTTGTAGCGAGCCGAGATCACGCCACTGCACTCCAGCCTGGGCGCCACTGAGCACTGAGTTAACGAGACTCCGTCTGCAATCCCGGCACCTCGGGAGGCCGAGGCTGGCGGATCACTCGCGGTTAGGAGCTGGAGACCAGCCCGGCCAACACAGCGAAACCCCGTCTCCACCAAAAAAATTCGAAAACTAGTCAGGCGTGGCGGCGCGCGCCTGCAATCGCACGCACTCGGCAGGCTGAGGCAGGAGAATCAGGCAGGGAGGTTGCAGTGAGCCGAGATGGCAGCAGCACAGTCCAGCTTTGGCTTGGCATGAGAGGGAGACCGTGGAAAGGGGAGAGGGAGAGGGAGACCGTGGAAAGGGCAGAGGGAGAGGGAGAGGGAGAGGGAGAGCCCAGGTGTACTTTTCTAAAATTATTATTATTCCGGATTTATTTTCTCTTGGAGAATTACTTCTTTCCCCTGTGTATACAGTCTTGACACTCTAGTCAATGAGATGTCCTGTTCCTTACTAGCCAAGGGTGGGTGTGAAGCCAAGCCTGGGCAAGTGAACACACTCTCCCAGAGTTTGTGGATCTTGGACAGAGTGATGCGGAAAACCACATAGTTGGTACAAGGGTGAGCATGATGACTCTGCCCCTTCCTGGGAAGTTGGAACACGTTAGTCACTTACACGCTTCTACAACGGAGTTTGGAAGGAAAGGTGCAGGGGCTTCCTCTAGGTAAACAGGCTCCAGGACAGAGTTGAAATAGAATTTTAAAAAGAGCCCAAATGTGAAGGGGACGGATAGGAATCCAAATGATTTTTCTGCATTTTGGGGGGTAGGAAAATATTTAAAAAAGAAAAAAAGGGCTGGGCACAGTGGCTCATGCCTATAATCCCAGCACTTTGGGAGGCCAAGGCAGGTGAATTGCTTGAGCTCAAGAGTTCAAGACCAACCTGGGCAACATGGCGAGACTCCCATTTCTGTAAAAAAAAAGAAAAAAGAAAAAAAGCTTTCCAAATAATAGATGAGAAAAAGGAGGCATGTCAAAGGGACTTATTCAAGTTAAATATCTAGTAAGAAACAGAACTAGGATTCAAACTTAGATCTGCAGTGTCTCCACATTGCACACTCACCTGGCTATCCCACCTCACTCCAGCGAGAGCTTAAGAGTCAATGGGCTGAGTAAGGGGTAGGCGGCTTGCCCAAGTTTCAGAAGGAGAGCTGGAGAAAGCCAGCCAGCTACTAGGCATGGCAGAGCCTCCCTGACCAACTCCATGCATTGCCTGGACAGCTGTAGGTTCAGGGCCATCGAAGGGGGAAACAGTAGAGCAGCCGAATACCAGTGACCCCATGTTGGCAGGCAGGACACCTGGGGAGACTGCCGTGAGCAAGGGCCAGGATTGGAGCCTGTCTCCTGGCCCTGACTCCAGCCTCATCATGTGCCTTTCAGGGACATGATGGGGAAAGAAGGCATACATTTTGTCCCTCTGGATCCCAGAATCATCTTTGCCTGATTGAGGGAGAGGACACTGAGGAAAGAGGAGGCTGTTGGACACAGTAAATATATGAAGCACCTACTTTATACCAGACACTCTGTTGTGTGATACATAATGTAACCCTCCCAAGGCTCTACTTCAGAAAGGTTAAGTGATTTGCTCATGATCACAGAGCTAGAAAATGGCAAAACCAGGACCTTGAATCCCAACCCAGTGCCCTTTCCGCAGTTCCATGCTGCTTCTCACCATGCAGGGTTTGGGAAACAAGCTTTAGGGGAGGCAGCACTGTGGAGCCATTGAGAGCGTGAATGTATGCTAGGCTGCCCAAGTTCAAATCCAGCCATATTGCTTGCTGGCCACATGACTTTAGGCAAATTATCTAATCTCTTTGTGTTTTATCAGTTGCCTTATCAGCATCCTTTGTAGTGTCAACCTCATAGGGCTGTGTAAGGATTAAATAAAATAACACACTTAAAGCCTTCCACTCAAGGTCTAGAACATGACAAGTACTAGATGAAAGTTAAGCTGTTTCTGTGCTGCAAGCTGGTGCATTGAACATGCCTCTCCCTGGGTGGCTGAAAGGTGATTCTAGGTGGGGAGAGAAATAGGAGCATTGGAGAGAAGACAAGAAAGAGGATGGAAGCTTCAGAACTAGCTGCCTTCAACTCGCTTTAGAGCTTGTCACTCCAAATAAAAGCAACAGTCACAACATATCCTTACGATGTAGGGTTTTACCCTTTGCAAATGCATTCTCAGACACTCATTTTAGCCTCGTGACAGCCCTGTCTGGTGGGTACTACTATGCCCATTTTGCAATTGAGAAAACTGAAGCTCTGAGATCCCAGGTCCTGCCCTAGTTGGGCACTGGGGTGGGACTCCAGGTGGGTAACAGATTGAGTTGCCCTGACCACCTAGCAGAAGGGGTAGACGTCAGAGGCAGTGAGACCTGCAGGATGACTTTTACCAGTGGTTCTCAAATTTGAGCATGTTTCAGAATCCCCTGGACGGCTTGTGAAAAACAAGAATTGCTGGGCCCCAACCCGAGTTTCTGACTCAGAGTCTGGGGTTGGGAGTTGGTCTTGCTGAGAGCCCTCTAACCATTAGCAGCGGCGACATCTTGTGGTGAGGGACAGAATGTACCTTGGGCTCCCTCAGCCCTGATTACCCACGCGTCCAGGATGATGCCGGACCAGGCTGCACCGCCCAGAGGCCCGACGGCGTCGCTGGGGCAGACCCAGAGACTCTCACACGCCTTGTCCTTGCCCGGAGGGTGCAGGCGCCTGCATGCCTCATTTACCCTAGAGAGAACAGGAAAACCTAAACTTGTGCAGAACCTCGAGCTTCGTTTTAGAATACTATTTCCTCCCCCCCCCCCCCCCCCCCCCGCCCCCGGCCCTTTTTGTTAGAGACAATATCTCTGTTGTCCAGGCTGGAGTACAGTGGTGCTCTGCTCGCTGCAGCCTCCAACTCCTGGGCTCAAGTGATCCTCTCGCCTTGGCCTCCCAGAGCGCTGGAATTATAAGCATGGCTCATCGCACCCGGCCCAGAATATTTTTTATTCTCATTTTTGTAAATAAGTTTCTTCCCTGGTCTTTCCACCGGAGCCTGTGAATCGCAGCCTCGTGGCACCACCACAGTTGGCTTCTCAAGTCAGGAGGCTGACTCCTTGAACCGGGCGCCTCACTTCACGATTGCTTTCAGCTCAAAGGAGCATTTTACAACAGGAACCATTATCCCTGGTAGCTTGACGTCCAGCCCTGACACGATTTGCTGATTGACTAAAATTAGGGTAATGAGTTATGAGGACAGAGAATCGAGCTGCGATCCCTGTAGGCGGGGGCAGTACCGCCTCTTATTTCCTCTACCCAGGTGGTTAAGTTGGTAGATTGGGGTGTAGGTGTCTCTGGAGTTGGGCAGCAATGGGTGGGGTAGTAGAAGGACACCTGGTCTGTGTCCGGGGCCTGGGTTCGAATCCCCACTCTGCCTGTGAGCTGGGAGCCCATGGGCACCTCACCTAAGCTTTCTGAGTTTATCTGTAAAATGGGCAAGAGGCAATCAGTCATTTATATGAAAGCGGCCCGCAGTGCCTGGAACCGAGGAGGGCACGGATGGGCATTTGGTAAGGCAGGGAGGAGGAGCGCGGCGCCTGGAGGCTCCCGGGGCAGGGGAGAAGGGCATCGAGAACGGGGACGGCGTGCGGGGCGGGAAGAGGAGAGTTCACGGCTTGCTCCTTCCCCTGCCCCCAGCCGCCTCAGCCCAGGCCTGAGTCTCTCCCCGTCTGGGCCTCTGCTTCCTGAAGGCACAGCCAGGGCCAAGACGCGCCCCTGGGCCTCGCTCCCCTTCGACGTCTCCACCCGGGATGGAACATTAATCATTAACCGTCCTGTGGCCAGGCCCAGCAGGGCGCCCGCTCCAGCTCTCCCGGTGCCACCGCGCTGAGTCACCGCGGTCTGGGCAGCTCCCCGCAGCCAGGACCTCCCTCTGGGCCGAGGGTCGCGGGGTTCGGGCCGAGGGTCGCGGGGTTCGAGCCGCGGCGAGGTCTTGGGCTTCCCAGGGGCCGCTCCTCGGTGCGCCGCCGCCCACAATCAGCAGGGGGCGCCCGTCCCAACCGCGGGAAGCCGGCGGGGCCACCGAGCGGCGAGCCGGCCTGGCGGGGCGGTGTCAGGGGGGCAAGGCGGCTCCTCCCCAAAGCCGTAAACCTTCCCGCCCGGCTGACTACACCGGCCCAGCCACGCACGCGCACCCCGCATGCCCCGTGGCCTGTGAGGTTATTCAAGAAGCCAAGGTCGGGAGTAGGGAAGGTCAGCCTCTAGCCCGGCACTGTCTGGAAAAGATCGAACCAATTAATTGACTGTAAGAAGCATGTAACCAATACAATGGAAGGCATTGCTACCCTTCCTCCACCAGGTTCAGGACCTCATGCCCAAGGAACGGCGCGCAGGAATTGGTAGTAGGTTGTGGAGGGTCAGGGGCTCTCCCAGCATCCTGAGGCTGTCTCCTGTGAAGGCCACTCAAGAGGTTAAAGCTTTCCCGGGTGCCAGGAGAGCTCTCCTAATTCAGCTGTAGGGATCACCAGTAAAGATGCTCAAAAATCCCAGCATCTCCCACTTGCAACCCCCAGGGGATTCTATTCTACTCTCTCTAATTCCCCATGGCCACATAGTTGAGGTCACTTAACAATTTTTTTTAAAGACGGTGTTTCGCTCTTGTTGCCCAGGCTGGAGTGCAATGGCACTATCTCGGCTCACCGCAGCCTCCGCCTCCCGGATTCCAGCGATTCTCCTGCCTCAGCCTCCCCAGTGGCTGGGATTACGGGCATGCACCACCACGCCTGGCTAATTTCGTATTTTTTGTATAGACGGGGTTTCTCCATGTTGGTCAGGCTGGTCTTGAACTCCCGACCTCAGGTGATCCTCCCGCCTCGGCCTCCCAAAATGCTGGGATTACAGGCATGAGCCACCGTGACCAGCCGGTCACTTAACATTTAACCTAACACCCACCTGCCAGCAGGTCAAAGGTTATTGCCTATGACTGGCCAGGTTTCACTTCGGCTGCCGTGGTGCTCCTGATGTGACTGCACTGGGCAGACGGACCTGAAGTACTGTCCCTGTATTAAGTGGAGTGGCCCCGGGAATGAAGCCATAACAGCAGCCAGAGACAGCAGCCCAGATTGGCTGTCTCGACAGCCCAGAGCCAATGTGGTCAAATCTGCCCCCATGATGCCTGTGTCCTTGCTATTCCCGCCCCAGTCATCCCCCTCTGAACCCCAAGGAGTAGCTGTGAGGGTGCAGGTGGGTGAAAGAGACAGGCAGTGGACATTAGTGCAGGAACTAGGGTCATGGGTTCTGAGTCCAGCTGGTCACTGCATACCTATGTGATGACACATAATTTCTCTGAGTCTCAGTTTCCCCAGCTGTAAACAGCACTAATAGGAACTGTGTGGACTACCTCAAAGGGTTGGTAAAGGGTTCAAATTAGATAACGAATGTTCATCACTAACCCATTCATTCGTTAAATGTTTATTACAAACTTGCCTGAAAGATGATGATCCGTCTTCTCAGTGGCAGCAGAAAAATCATGAAAGACCCCGCCCGTGATGCCACCTGTGGTGCACACAGGCTTAGCACCAGCCTTTCTTAAACTGTGTGAGCAGGAGGGCTGCTGCAGAGGAGGAGGAGGGATGCAAGGTGAAGGGGGAGGAGAGGCAGGAACTGCATGGTGGAGGAAGCAGGAAGAAGGGCGAGGCCTCACCCATATGGCCTCAGCAGGCCCTGTGATCTCACTGCTGAGCCCAGGTTCTCCCAGAAGCTCCCTGGGAATTACTGAGCTGGGTGTGGCTTCCTAGCCCCACACCTGCCCAGCCAGCTCAGGGCCCCTCCGTGCTGTCTTCTCAGGATCCTGCTTCAACCTGCTGCCACTTCCCCATGCCTAGCTCACTGTCACTTTCTCCCTTACCTGCCCTCTCAGCCTCATACTGATAATTTGGAAAAAGAGGCGCCTGGAAAAAACCACTTCCAGGGTACAGCAGGAACCAGCCTCACTCTTCTTTCTCTCTTTTAAAAATTATTACGATTTTTACTGAGATGGGTTCCAAGTATCACTCTCCACCACCTCATCACCTTCTGGGACCTGGATGGACTCCAGATCTCTATGTTGCCTAGGCTGGTCTCAAACTCCTGAGCTCAAGTAATCCTGCGGCCTCAGCCTCCCAAAGTGTTGGGATTACAGGCGTGAGCCACTGTTGCCTGGTCTGGCCTCGCTTTTAATTTTGGCTTCCTGGAGCCTTTTGCTGTGGTAGAGATGCAGGCCAGCCACCCTTGCATGACAATGCCTTCCAGGCAATTGAGTGGCTGAGCCAGTGGGAGAAGGTGGGCTTCTCTCACTCCCAGGTGTGGTGGTAGTGAACCAGCCCAGGTGGTCAACATGAACTGGGAACATGGAAGACAAAGGTAAAAGAGCTGGTAAGGGAAGCAAAGCAGGTTTGGGAATAAAGCTTAAAATCTGGTACAGAGTGGGTTACCATGCCGTCCCTCTGAGGCTGACACATCAGGCTGAAGCCCCCAAATACAGGGTTAGTCTTGTCATGTTACAGTTCTCCCACTGGGCTGAGAACTTCCCAAAGACAAAAGCCATGTTTCTTCCTCATCTTATAACTTGTGTAAGAGGCTGGATCCCTTGGAGTACAGTCTTCTCACTGGGCACCTGCTGGCCATAGGCCAGCCTGCAGAGAGCAGGGCATGGGTACCCATGTGCCCCCGAGTGGCTCTCTTAGCCAGGCTGGGCCAAGGTTCACCCATTTCCAAGCTCAGCCTCTGGGCATACCATGTTTGGAGCCCAAGGGCAGTTTTCCATGCAACTAGGCACTTATCACTCTCTACCACCTTGTCACCTTCTGGGACCTGCGTGGACTCCAAATCCCTCTCTCTAGATGTACAATTGAGCCTGGTGGAGGCTGTGCAGCTGATGTGAAACCACCACTTCCTTTCTCCCCAGATGGTTCCAGCCAGAGGCCAGCCAGTCAGCCCTGTTAGGGTGAGTACCTACTGTGTGCAGAGCCAAGTGCTCAGTGTATGATACTCACATTTTGTTTTGCCTGCCTATTATCCCTTCCCCTTATTCTGGCAAAAGCTTTCCAATTCTTAACCTTCCACTTGTAGTCAGTAAGATTCCCGCAGGGCCCATTGCCAGAAGGAAGCCCCTGGGCCAGGCCTGGCCACAAGATATTTTACCCCAGCCTCTGACACTGGTCACAGAGATCATCAGCACCAGGGCTGTAGCTGAAACTAGTGGGAGGAGAAACTCTCTCTACTGGTGGATTACATGAGCCTGGGACTGCTGATGGGCATCTTGCATCACCAGGGGAGAGCCACGCCAAGGAACAGAGAAAGACTAATTCCTGAGGACATCGCTTAGGCTCCTGGAGCCACCGTGGCTGGAATGGCCAAGCTATGAGTGCCTACATTTCCTAAGTTACTTTGAATTGGGTTTTCTGTCACTTGAAACTAATAATGGTGATCAAAATGAGGAGAGGAGGGTGCTCGGAGAAATAAAGAGAGGAAGTGAAATGATTTCTACTTTCAGAAAGGTCCCAGGCTGAGGGGAAATATGGTTTTCATCCTTGGGTGTCTGAACACATGATCTTCCATTTTTTTAACTGTGTGTGTGTGTGTGTGTGTGTGTGAGAGAGAGAGAGAGAGAGATTGTGAGATATATATATATATATACACATACATATGTGTATATATACATATACACATTGAGAAAAATTCTTATGCTTTTTATTTCTTTGTCAAAAAATACATATCCAGAATGGAAAACTTATTTAAAAAAGAAAAGAAAGAAAGAAAAAAGGAAGGAAGGTAACCTGTATGCCACCCTCCACTATTACTCTTTTTCAGTGGGTTCATGTGTGCATACACCTTTAACAAACTACAGAGGGTCATCTGGTAGAGATTACTTCAATTCGTTTTTCTCCCCACTTACCAACACATGGGGATCTTCTTTGCAAAAACATAGAGGAAACTTTTAGGAGGCAGGTCTCATGGCCCTACCGTGTTCACATGCATCTCGCCACCCAGCCTGTCATCTTGTTTCCGAAAAGAGGCACAGGAGACCATCTGTGGATGAAAAGTGCCAATTATTCTCCATAGTGTCGCTGTTGGAGAAAGTCTTAAAAAACAGAGCATTCATTCACTCACTTGTTCAATAAGTAAATATTTAAGTGCCTCTCAACGTGCGGGGCACTGAGCTATGCGCTTAGGGTATGATGAACAAAACCAGACATTGTCTCTGCTCCTTGGAGCTTAGAGCATAGTGAGGCAAAGTCATTCATCAAACACTTGCCAAACACGTGTAAACCACTGGCTGGCACAGATGCTGAAAGGGCATAGCATAGGCGGGTTTGGCCCACTCAGGAGGGCTTTCCTGAGGAAGTGAGGTGTGGGCTGGAATCTAAAGGATGAAAGGTGCTAACCAGGCCAAGAGAGCGATGTGAGCATTTCGGGGAAAGGCACTGTAGTTGGAGAGAGTATGGCTGGAGTGGAGAGAGGGGGAGCGAGTGTCCCCTGCCATGAGAGTGGGTGGCAGAGAGAGAAAGGAGCCAGGTGATGCAGGGCCTTTGAAGTCACATTGCTAAGTTTTGTCATGGTCCTAAGAACAAGGGGAATTGGCTGGGTGTGGTGGCTCACACCTGTAATCCCAGCACTTTGGGAGGCTGAGGTGGGCGCATCACTTGAGGTCAGGAGTTAGAGACCAGCCTGGCCAACATGGTGAAACCCCATCTCTACTAAAAATACAAAAAATTAGCCGGTTGTGGTGGCATGCACCTGTAATCTCAGCTACTCGGGAGGCTGAGGCAGGAGAATCGCTTGAACCTGGGAGGGGGAGGTTGTAGTGAGCTGAGATTGTGCCACTGTACCACTGCATTCCAGCCTGGGTGACAGAGCGAGACTCCGTCTCAAAAAAAAAAAGCAGTTGGGGGAAAAAAGGGGAGCCACTGAAGTTTCCCCAAGCAGATGTGTGTATGACATGACTGGTTGTGTGTTCTGTAAAGATTCTGAGGCTGCGTCGTGAGAAATGGGCTGGACAGATCCTAAACAGACTGGAGTGTAGTCGGCAGACAGCTATTGCAGTAGTCAAGGGATGAGAGGGCAGGGTAGCTTGCCATAGGGTGATGGTACAGGAAATGGAGAAAAGAGGAGGGCCTGGAGATGCATTTAGAAGATAAATCAGAACTTGGTAATCGATTGGCTATGCAGGGTGAGAGAGTGTGTCAGGAGACTCCTGCTTTATTCCTGTCTTGCTCAACTGGGTAGGTGGCGCCACCAGTCATGGAACTAGGAAACACTGTAAGAGAACCAACCAGGCTAAGGAGAAGGTTAAGTGTTCCACCTTAGGCATGTCGAATTGGGGGAATCTTTGAGACCTCCAAACAGAGATGTCATTTAGGCAGTTGGATGTCTCAGTGAAGAGCTCAGAGATCACTTGTATGAGTGTGCACTGACCCGTGAATCAACCAGCTGGTGTGGATTCTGATCCCAGCTCACTGTGTTTCATTGGTGAAATCACTAACCCACTCTGGGACTCAGCATCCTCAAGTGTCCAATGACGGGTTGGACCACAATTCTGTCCAGCTCTAACATTCTCTGAATCTGTGAGCACATGAGGATGGAATATTGCCCAAACTTCTCTAAATTCCTCCCAAAAACCAGGGAAAGAGGTCCTCCAATTTTAGGAGTGTTTCTGGCTCTGTTAGACTGGTCTTCGGGATGTTCTGGTTCTGATCCTGGCTGTCTCTCTCCTAGTCAGGTCGTGGCCCAGCCTGAGACCCCCAGAGCCCTATTCTTGCATGGGAAACCCTAGGCCCCTCATCCTTGTTTTAAGAAAAGGAGAGAGAACCACATGTGCCGCTGTAGCTCATGGGGAGGCAGGTTGAGGGTCAAAGGCATGGACTGTGAAACAAAGGTGTTTCTTGCCACGGACTTTCTAGGACACTTCCCCCAAGGTTTTCCCTTTGCAAAATGACTCCTCCCCCTCTCTGCTGCTAGCCTGCTCTCTCCTGAACTTTCTGCTCTCTGCACTCTTTCCAAAAATGTGTTATCAGGTGTCCATGCAGTGTTTGCTTATTTCACAAATGACCCAGTTCTTGATGATGTCCCAGGTCCCACTGACCTTTCTTGGCTAGAGTAAGTAGCCCATGAAATAATATCTTCCTGGAACTGTTTGACACCTAGTCCCTCTCCTGGGGGTCCCGGCCAAGAGCTAAGAACCATTCATCCAGGGCTCATTATTAATGACCTATTACATGCTAGACACTGGAGATGCAAAATGAACAAAACCCAATCCCAGCCCTTGAGAAACCTTTCTGCCAATGATTTTGAAGTGTGAACTGGACCATTTTCCCCTAAATTCATTACCACCCTCTTCACCATATTAAAACCTCTTTTCTGCTCACTTGGCTTTTGAGTTGTCTCAAAGATCACTGGCCGGGCATGGTGGCTCAAGCCTGTAATCCCAACACTTTGGGAGGCCGAGGCGGGCGGATCACGAGGTCAGGAGATCGAAACCATCCTGGCTAACGTGGTGAAACCCCGTCTGTACTAAAAATACAAAAAAATTAGCCGGGTGTGGTGGCGGGCGCCTGTAGTCCCAGCTACTCCGGAGGCTGAGGCAGGAGAATGGTGTGAACCCGGGAGGCGGAGCTCGCAGTGAGCCGAGATCACACCACTGCACTCCAGCCTGGGTGACAGAGCAAGACTCCATCTCAAAAAACAAAACAAAACAAAAAGATCATTAATGCCAGTGGCTATCATTTACCGAGGGCTTATGATGTATCGGTCTTAGTAGAAAGCACTTCACATCCTTCATCTCATTTAATCTTCCAAACACCCTGTGAAGTAGGCTCTGTTTCTCCCACTTCACTCTTGAGAGCCTGAAAGAGATTAAGTCACTTGCCTGAGTTCAGACAGCTGGGATTCAAAACCGGGTTTAATCTGACTTGAAATATACCTGGCTCTTAACCACACTGCTGTTGCCACCTTTGATGGGACGGATGGCTGCTTGTTTCCTGAGGAGTTGGTGTTAGCTACAAACTTCCAAGTTTATTAGAAGAAGGACCCCAGGAGTACAGGAATCTTGTCTTGTTTAGCCCTTATCGCAAAACACCTAGGATGGTGCCTAGTAAATATTTGTTGAATGAATTTCAATAACTGAAACACTTTGCAAATCCCCCTCCCCACTCACCACCACCAATCACAACCTTGAGAACTATCAAAGGCAATGTGTTCAATACATTAACATAATGAGGAGAATCTCTAGCTAGAAGACTTGGAGTCCCCTCCAGGCTATAGGCCCAAAGAAGTAGTTTGTTAAGTGGTTTGTTAAACCATTAGCAAATGGATAGCTACTTCCGTTGCTCAGGTGTGTTTGAATTCCTTCCTTTTATACCAAGGAGCCTAATTCTAAGCCACCGCTTTCATCTACCAGTGACCTTTAATAAAGCCAAGGTTTGTTTGTTTGTTTTTAGCAAACAATGACACAATTACTTTTGAGAAAAAAAGAGTAAATTGAAGAAAAGTTTATTTTCAGGCTGGGTGGGATGGATGGCTCACTCCTGTAATCCCAACACTCTGGGAGGGAGAGGTGGGCGGATCACTTGAGGTTAGGAGTTCGAGACCAGCCTGGCCAACATGGTGAGATCCACCACCCCTGCCCCCGCTCCCCCATCCCCCTATTCTCCCCCACCCCCCGCCGTCCCCCATCGCTACTAAAAACACAAAAATTAGCCAGGCGTGGTGGCGGGCGCCTGTAGTCCCAACTACCTGGGAGACTGATGTGGGAGAATCGCTTGAACTCGGGAGGCAGAGGTTGCAATGAGCCAAGGTCACGCCATTGCACTCCAGCCTGGGTGACAGAGCGAGACCCTGTCTCAAACAAATAAAAAAAACACCAAAGTTCATTATTTTCTGAATTGGCTTATCTGCTGAGAATTTAGGTGTTGGCCTGGCTGTAGTCAAAGGCTCCTAGCCCTTCAGGTAAAGATGGAGTTCTCACACCACTCACACTCCTCTTCACCCTCCTGTCCCCTCGCCATATCCACTGCCTAGGACTTTCTCTGGCTCTGGGTCTTTGTCCTTGCAGTTCCCTCAGCTCCAATCTCCTTTCCCTTCCTATTTGCCTGGGTAAATTTTATTCATTCTTCAAATTCTAGGAAGTCTTCTTGAGTTTTCCGCTGCCCCCTCCGCTGACCCCCCAACTCTCTACAGCATCTGGGTTTGGTGCCTCTCCTGTATTCCCTATAGCACCAGGCACACAGCTCAGCAGTATTTTCTTGTCTTTCTCCTGCATTCCACCCACCCAATTTGTCCAGACACCCAATTTGTCTTAGTGTCCCCAGCTCCAAGCCTAGAGCCTGGCCCATGATAGGTGCCATTTAAATAGCATTGTGGTTGATTGTTTTACCACCTTATTAAACCCCGTAGTTGTAGAAACATTTATTGAGTACCTACTATGTGCCAGGCTTCTAATGTATCTGATTACTAAGCCCTGCAACAACCTTGCAGAGTAGATTTGATCACTCCTGCCTCCAAGATAAGGGAGCTGGAGCTCAGAGAGGTTTGGTAGCTTGTCAAAAGACTCACATTCAGAAAGAGACTAAGCATGGATGTGACTCAGGCCGTTAGGACTCTAAACTCTGTCTCCTTTTTCTCCTAGCTCTGGATTTCAAGTCACCCAAATTTGTGCCATCTCTATAACTCAAAAAACAATTACGTATCAGCTGTTTGACCTTAGATAAGTCACTTGACCCCACTTGGTCTGTTTTGTTGAGTGTAAAATGCCCAGAGTGGGCCACATGAACTACAAGGCCCATGAGCTCCAAGGTGGGTAAGTTTACAAATTAGGACAAGATGGAGCTTTGCCCAAAGGAAGGCAGCACTGCAGAATAAATCCACTGGGGCCTGTTGGTGGACCTGAATCTGTGGACTTGCATGGCGCCCACGTGGCCTCAGCCCGGGAGGGTGCCTACACATGCTCCCACTCCCATGCTGTGCACTGGGCTTGTCAGTGTTCCGGACAGTGCGTGTGCAAAGGCCCCTTGGTATGCTGACCCTGTGCCTGTGCCGGTGGCAGCCAGCTGGCTGGTTTGTCTTCTGGCTCTGGAAATGGCCTCCTGCCTCATCTGGGCCAGCCTTTCCTCAGGGAAGATGAACTTCAGCCATTCCCTGGGAATTGGGTCAACTGACCATGGGCTGCTCTCCCAGCGGCTTGCCCTGGCTAGTCCTGCTTTCTGAGGCCAGAGGAGGCCTCGCCAGTGTGCTGAGACTTCCCCCCCGCTCCACACTTGTGTCTGGTTTTGTTTCTGCTCCAAGCGGGAGGTAATCCCCAGCTCCCCGAGCTCCCTCCCCGCCACTCAACCACCCCGCTCTGCTCCTCAGGTGGAGAAGCCCATTGCCAGGAGGATAAAGCGGAAGACCCGAGCCCCTCCCAGAACAGAATGAGCCTTGGCAGCAGCTGCAATGGGGGAGGCTGCGGATGTCAGGGGAAGTGCCCTGGAAAGGGCTAAGGGGTGATAATTATGTATCCATAAAAAATAAAAATAAAAAGGCCAGGCCTGACAGCTCACACTCGTAATCCCAGTGCTTTGGGAGGCTGCGGTGGAAGGATTGCTTGAGCCCAGGAGTTGAAGACTAGTCTGGGCAACATACAGATCTCCGTCGCTACCAAAAATTAAAAACACAAACAAATAAACAAAAAAACCTGGATGTGAAGGCACACATCTGTAATCCCAGTGCTTGGGAAGGCTGAGGTGGGAGCGTCAGAGGCATTTGAACTAGAGCGACTCCATCTTGAATAGTAGCTGGGTAAAATAAGGCCGAGGCCTGCTGGGCTGCATTCCCAGGAGGTTAGGCATTCTTAGTCACAGGATGAGATAGGAGGACAATACAAGATACAGGTCACAAAGACCCCACTGATAAAACAGGATGCGGTAACAAAGCTGGCCAAAACCCATGAAAACCAAGATGGTGGTGAAAGTGACCTTTGGTCATTCTCACTGCTCCTAACATGCTAATTATGACGCATTAGCGTGCTGAAAGACACTCCCCCAGCGCCATGACAATTTACAAATGCCATGGCAACATCTGGAAGTTATCCTATATGGTCTAAAAAATGGAGGAACCCTCAGTTCTAGGAACTGCCCACCCCTATCCCAGAAAACTCATGAATAATCCACCCCTTGTTTAGCATATAATCAACAAGTAACTGTAACTCTACTCAGTAGAGCGGCCCATGCCACTGCTCTGTCTGTGGAGTAGCCATTCTTTATTCCTTTGCTTTTTTTTTTTTTTTTTTGAGGCAGAGTCTCACTCTGTCACCCAGGCTGGAGTGCAGTGGTACAATCTCAGCTCACTGCAACCTCCACCTCCTGAGTTCAAGCGATTCTCCTGCCTCATCCTCCCGAGTAGCTGAGATTACAGGTGTGCACCACCATGCATGGCTAATTTTTGTATTTTTAGTGGAGACGGGGTTTCACCATGTTGGCTAGGCTGATCTTGAACTCCTGACCTCAAGTAATCCATCTGCCTTGGTCTCCCAAAGTGCTGGGATTACAGTCATGAGCCCCCATGCCTGGCCCCTTTGCTTTCTTAATTAACTCACTTTCACTTTACTCTCACCCTGAATTTTCTTGCCTGAGATCCAAGAACCCTCTCTTGAGGTCTGAATCAGGTCTCCTTTCTGGTAATAGGAGGATCACTTGAGGCCAGGAGTTCGAGGCTGCAGTGAGCCATGATTGTGCCACTGCACTCCAACCTGGGTGACAGAGCAAGATCTTGTCTCAGAAAAAAAAAAAAGTACATATATGGCAAGAGAGTGAGCAAAGAAAAATGAGAGTCAGAAAAAAGGCACAAAGAAGTGGGACCTCCGCAGACCAGGGTGGGGACAAATTTTTCACAGGTGACCCAGGGTCTGTGCCCAGGACACCCTGGGATTAGTCACTCTTGACCAACCAGAAACCAGCTGAGACCTGGCATGGGCACCCCAGGCATGCCCGAGGGCCCATCCAAGAGCCTTGAGACAAAGGGGTCCCAGGACCCCTGCTTTGCCTGATCATGAGCCCAGCCAGCCACCATGATGCAAGACAGAGGGACACAGGCCTTGGCCCTGATGGACTCTCCGCTTCTACCCAGAACCCCCAAGGTACCTATGAGATGGGCCAGGGCTGGGGCTTAGGAAGGGTGGGCAGGGTGGGAATGCAGGGCCATTGGAAAAGAAAGGCATTTGATGTCAAAAACCTGCTTTGCAACAGGAAACAAAACTTCACAAGGATTCAGGAGGAGGCACCTCATCTGGCTTCCTTCCTTCCAGGCCCTGCATCAGAGAGAAGCCTGCAGCCAGAAAGCTCCTCACCCCCAGACACCTTGCCCCCTCCACCCCCATCCTCCTAGCAGGAGGGTTCCCTCCTCTCACACACCTTCCTCTACCCCTGGCTTCCCTACTGGGGGTGAAAGGGAGCATCCTTTTCTCAGATTCAGGGAATGCAGCCTCCACCCCTGCAGCCCCCACCCAGACAGGGCCATGGTGGAGTGGGAACCCCGTCCACTTCTTCCCAACCTAAGCTCGCCCTGCCCTGGCACATCAGAGAAGGAGGATGGGGAGAGAGCGGGGCCTGGGGGAATTCCCTGCACCGTTCTCTAGACAGTACATGAAAAGCATGCAAATGTCCTGCAAAAATAGCATGCCAGTCAGCACATCTTCCACCTTGGCATCCTTTGTCCATCCCCCACTCCACAGGGTCCCCTGATCCTTTAGGTCCATGTCCCACACAGCATGAAGGGGGAGGCTTTATTATCCTCCCCTCCGCTGGAACCTCTTCTCTCCCTTCCTCCCCAGCCCCTCACCCAATCTTTCCTGGTCCTCACCCTGCCCCTCTCAGTGTCTGACCTTCAACAGTTTGAGAAACATTGTGATTTGTATTTTCAGTGTGGGAATGCATTTCAAGCCTTAGAACCCTTGGTGTGTTGCTGGAAGGTCCAGATACTCTCCTAGCAGGACATGGCAAGGGTGATCTCTACCTCCTAGTAGAGTCCTAGCAGGTCGCCTGCTGAACCCCAATTTTGAATGCTATTACTGATACTGTTTTTACTATTAGGGCAGGAACCCCTAGAGCCCAGAGGGTGAGATTCATAATAAAGAGCTGCATGGCTATCAGCCCTGAGCTGAAATGAGCAGCCAGTTTAGAATTTAGCATTGGGAGAGTTGCATGTAAAGCAATGGCCTGAAGCTACCTAGAGTAGTTTCACTGACGCTGGTTCTTTTAGTGAACTGCCTTGGGCCCTGCTCAACCTCAGGCTGCCTTAGGGGGACAGAAATGGAGCTTTATCCCCCCTGTCCTCAAAGTGCCAGGCTGGGTGCCTCTGCCCCCTGCACGTGGTCCATGACTGATCCCAGCAGCACCAGCTCAGCCTGGTCCTGCCTCCTCCCCAGCCCCTTCGCTGAACTGGAAGGAAGGCCCCCACACCCACTGCCTTCTCGAGCTTGGCCCAGACTCAAACAGGTCTGGCTACAACTCCTGGAATAGAAAGGAAACCCAGCGACCCATGAGCCTCACTCTGCCCTGGACAGGAAATGCTTCAGCAGGTTTCAAAGGCACAGGAGCCAAGGGAAGGAAGCTACTTGGGGAGGGTACCCAGGGCAGGCCAGGGCCTCCAGAGGGTGGAAGAAGTGAGAATGCCAGGCCTTGAGCCCTGCGGCGAGGTCAGAAACCTTGTCCATGACTGAGCTATGGAGTCCACAGGGAGCGGGGAGCAGTGCCCAGATCCGCCACTGAATCCAGTGCCCACGGACAACTGAGCTTGCAGCCACTTCCACACTAGCCATGCCTTCTTTTTTTCTTTTTTTTTTTTGAGCTGGGGTCTTGCTGTGTCACCCAAGCTAGAGTGCAGTGGCAGGATCTCAGCTCACCGCAGTCTCAACTTCCCAGGTGTCTCACGAGTCCGTGTGAACAGATCACCAAACAGACTTTGTGTGAGCAACATAGCTGTTTATTTCACCTGGGTGCAGGCAGGCTGAGTCCAAAAAAGGAGGCAGCAAAGGGTGGTGGGATTATCATTGGTTCTTATAGGTTTGGGGATAGGAGGTGGAGTTAAGAGCAATGTTTTTGGGGCAGAGGGTGGATCTCACAAAGTACATTCAAGGGTGGGGCGAATTATAAAGAAACTTCTTAAGAGTGGGGGAAATTATCAAGAACGTTGATCAGTTAGGGTGGGGCAGAAACAAATCACAATGGTGGAATGTCATCAGTTAAGGCTATTTTCACTTCTGTGGATCTTCAGTTGCTTCAGGCCATCTGGATGTATACAAGCAGGTCACTGGGGATATGATGGCTTAGCTTAGGCTCTGAGGTCTGACACCCGGTTCAAGCGATCCTCCCACCTCAGCCTTCTGCTGTTGCTGGGATCACAGGTGCATACTACCTGGCTAATGTTTGTATTTTTTATAGAGATGGGGTTTTGCCATGATGCCCAGGCTGGTCTTAAACTCCTAAGCTCAAGCAATCAGCCTACCTCGGCCTCCCAAATTGCTGGAATTACAGGTGTGAGCCACCGTGCCAGCCGAGCCATGCCTTCTTCATGGCCCAGCCTCGAGGGGTGGCAGATGCATGGTTCTAAGTGACCACCACTCAGTACATCATTCTTCTATTGACCACAGTTATGTTGCCAGTCAGTGCCTGCAAACCACTTGGATTTAACCAATGTGTCCCCAGAGCAGCCAGTGAAAATCCTGGGATATCAGGTCACCAGGAAGGCAAGTGTGATGGAAAGTTGAGGCGCTATATACAGAAAGGACAAATTTTTGATCCCTGGTTCCACCACATCTTCTCCGTGTTGCTGCGGGCAGGTCACTTAATCCTCTGAGCCTCCTTTGTCTCATCTGTAAGATAGGATGGTCATATCTATCTCAAACAGCTATTTATGGGTTGAATGAAATAGATCAGTGTTGGCTTGGCACACAGTGGTTGTGAAATAAATAGTAGTTCTTAAAATTAATTGGAGAGACAGAACGTACACATCCAAATCGAGTCATTCAGCCACCCCCACACCAACCCAAAGTAGTCTCGCTCCCACTTCCTCAGCCTTGCACACAGCTCTTCCAACTCCTACACCCTCTGCCAAAACCCCCAGACATGCCTTCTGCAGCAAGCCTTCCAGAACAAACTTGTCTATTCATGGCAACCGTCCCTTCACGCCAGACTTCCACGACGTCGCTGCTGCTCATGGAATGCCACTCCCGTGGTTAAACTTGGTCATCTTCTCCATCAGACATGAGCAGGAACTGCCTCTCCCAATCAGCCTAGTATCCAGATGCCAGCCACTCTGGAGCCCTTCATGCAGAACCTACAGAAGCCACACTCCTTTCTATCTCAAGGTCTTCGCATGCGCCCCTCCCTGGGCCTGCAATGCTTGATGATCAGCCCCCTCACCCACTCCGCTCAGCAAGTGGCCAGAAGAACTCTTAGATTGCCTCCAGGACTCAGCATAAATACTACTTCCTCCAGGAAGGCTTCCTTGACTCCCAAACTGAAACAGGTTTCTTATTTTACCTTTTCATGCAATCCAGGAATCTCTTTCAGAGCACTGGCAGCTAAAAATAATTAATTAACAGCAACACTCCTTTAGTGCTTGTCCCACATTAAGCTGCAAGTTTAATGAGGACAGGAGCAGGTATATTGTGTTCCCTGGTATATTCTCAACACTTAGCTCAGTACTCAGTGTACAGAAGTGCAACAAATACTTGTCAAATGAATGAATGAATAAATGAATGAATACAACCTCTCCCCACCACACCCAGGTTCCAGCATAAATCTGTTCATATAACACCCTCAGGGGCCAAGAAGGACAGACAGAAAGACCTTCTGATTCCAGCTGTGATATGTTTCTTCCTGGGAACATGTTGCCTTTTCTTGGTTGAGCCACGAGTCTCCAGGTTTTCTGTACATTGCAAACAACCCTTTCCCCTCCCTGAGGAACACATTCCCCAGTAAGAAGAAGACACCCCAAAGGCTTCCCCCACTGGGAAAGGCTGGGTGCTAACCATATCAGGTTAAATAATATGGTTTGCATCCTGTTTGCTTTGAAGCACATTTGGCAGACATGCATCACAGGCTGGAAATCGCTCCCTCACCCACTTACTTGCTCCAGCCCCACTGGACAGTCCCCACGAACCATGGCTGAAACAGCCTGTCTAGATCCTCAAGTCCCCTCCCACCCCCAGTGCCCCTCAATGCTTATATTTGGCCTTTGCCCAGTTCTAACAGGTGGTGGTCTCACCAAAGCCTTGGGCAGCAGCCAGAACCCATGGGGCTGTGTAGTGTGGACTGTGGGCTGTGGCCAGGTGAGCACTGAACCAGGAGACCCAGGGTTTGGCCACTGTCTGCCTCTTCCAGCCTCTCAGCACTTAGCTCAGTACTCAGTGTAATAGAAGTGCAATAAATACTTGTCAAATGAATGAAAGACTTCACTTCTCTGAGCTTGTTTCCCTGCTGATAAATGGGGGCAATGGAGTGATGGTACCTGTGTTTCCCACCTCACCGGGTGGGTGTAAATGCCAACTAGGAAAACAGAGGGGAGTCTCTGCAATGGGCGGGACACCATGCAAGGCACTGGGGAAATCAAAATGAAGGAGACCAGTCCCTGCCCGCAAAGAAATTGAGTCAACAGTAAACAAGCAAAGAGGCCCTCATAATACAGCGTGTTAGAGGAGTGAGAGGGTGCTGCCAAAGCGGCCATGTCACCCACGAAAAGAGCTGATGCCAAGGGTCACAGATAGCCTCGGAGTGAGTAAAACATCACTAACAGGGAACTCAGGCCAACCTGTTCGTCACTCTTGCACACTTGCTCTGTGGCCTTGAGCAAATTACTTGCCCGCTCTGTGCCTCATTGAGATGGGAGGAATTCATGAATGAGCACATATGAGGTGCTTGGAACAGTTCTAGGGCAAAAAGCAGGGGCTAAGGCAGTGTCAGCTATGATTATGGTTATTCTGTTTTTAATCCATTCAACAAATATGTACAAGGCTCTGTGTTGGGCATGGGGGGTGTGTCAGTAAACCGAAAGGACTGAAAACCCTGCTCTCGTAGAGCTTACATTCTGGAAGGGAAAGAAGCAAACCAAATAAGCACAGTAGTTAATGTGTTTGATGAGTAGGAGTGCTTTGTAAAAAAAAGAAAGCAGAAAGCGGGTATAAGGTGCTCCATCACTGTGGGACGGGTTCCCCAGGGAGGGTTCCGATGGGAGGCACCCAGTCAGGGAAGAGGCTGGGGCGAGCAAAGGCCTGGAGGAGGTGAGAGGAACCATGGATTCGGCTGGAGAAAGTGGTCCAAACAGGAACAGCCGGGCCTTATCCTGTGTTGCTATTAATACATCTTCAGCTGCAAAATGGAAATGAGAAGTTGCTGTGAGGATTAAATTAGGTAACAAATGCCCGGCACATGGTGGGCACAGAATAAATGCTAGTGCCTCCGCCACTCCCTTCTCATCCTGCAGGGCTCCTTGCAGTTATTAGACGTTTGGATTCCCCAAGCCAGATTGTGCTTCCTCTCTGGTGCAGGGCGTCTTCTGCTGGTCTCCCAGTGGCCCCTTGAGCACTGCATGGGCTGGGATCTGGAGGAGGGGCAGCAGGTTGCTGAAGGCCCTTGGGATGACCCAGGGATCTCAGACCAGAGCGTGGAGGGCAGACACTGGCCCGTTGCCTTCTAGCTGTGGTATCTTGGCCAGGGACAGTAATAACAGTTGTCACCTACGCCAGCACATTTTATCGCTTAATCCTTCTCCTGCCCTGGGAGGCAGATATGGAACGTGAGCCTCAGAGAGTTTCACACAGTGAGAAGATAGAAAAGCTGAGATCTGAGGCTAAGGTATGAGACTCCAAAGCCCCTGCTCTCGGCAGGGTTGCCAGATTTACCAACAACAAACAAAAACAAAAGCAGTACACCAGCTTAAATTTGAATTTCAGATAAACAAGAGATAATTTTTAGAAGTACAGCTATCCCTTGGTATCCCTGGGAGATTGGTTCCAGGACCCCACAGATACTAAAATCTGAGGATGCTCAAGTCCCTCATATAAACTGACATAGTGTTTCCGTATAACCGTATAACTGCCCATATACTTTAGCTCATCTCTAGGTTATCTACAATACCTAACACAATGTAAATGCTTTGTAAATAGTTGTTAGTTATAATGTATTTTTATTTGTATTATTTTTATTGTTTTTAAAAAATATTTTCTATCTGCAGTTGGTTGACTCCACGGATGAAGAACCCACAGATATGGAAGGTCAACTGTAGATCCCAAATACTACATGACATGTTGATAGTAAAAAAGTATTCATTGGCCGGGCTTGGTGGCTCATGCCTATAATCCCAGCACTTTGGGAGGCTGAGGCAGGTGGATCTCTTGGTCAGGAGATCGGGACCAGCCTGACCAACATGACAAAACCGCATCTCTACTAAAAATACAAAAATTAGCCGGGCATGGTGGTACATGCCTGTTATCCTAGCTACTCAGGAGGCTGAGGCATGAAAATTGCTTGAACCTGGGAGGTAGCAGTTGCAGTGAGCCAAGATTGTGCCACTGCACTCCAGCCTGGGTGACAGAGTAAGACTCTATCTCAAAAAAAAAAAAAAAAAAAAAGGCCAGGCGCGGTGGCTCACACCTGTAATCCCAGCACTTTGGGAGGCAGAGGCGGGTGGATCACAAGGTCAGGAGATCGAGACCATCCTGGCTAACATGGTGAAACCCCGTCTCTACTAAAAATACAAAAAAATTAGCTGGGCATGGTGGCGGGCGCCTGTAGTCCCAGCTACTCGGGAGGCTGAGGCAGGAGAATGGCGTGAACCTGGGAGGCGGAGCTTGCAACAATGAGCCAAGATGGCACCACTGCACTCCAGCCTGGGCGACACAGCCAGACTCCGTCTCAAAAAAAAAAAAAAAAAAAAAAAAAGGCTGGGTGTTGTGGCTCATGCCTGTAATTCCAGCACTTTGGGGAGCTGAGGCGGGTGGATCACTTGAGGTCAGGAGTTCAAGGCTAGCCTGGCCAACATGGCGAAACCCCGTATCTACTAAAAATACAAAAATTAGCTGGGCATGGTGGCAGGCACCTGTAATCCCAGCTACATGGGAGGCTGAGGCAGAAGAATCGCTTGAACCGGAAGGTGGAGTTTGCAGTGAGCCAAGATTGCACCATTGCACTCCAGCCTGGGCAACAAGAGCAAAACTCCGTCTCAAAAAAAAAAAGTATTCATTGTTTATCTGAAATTCAAATCTAACTGGGCATCTTGTATTTTTATCTGGCAACCCTAGCTCTCAGCCACTCTGCAGTACTGTCTCCCAGAATCAGAGGCCACTGCCTGTGGGGATGTTAGAAAAATTAGGGATGCCAAGCACAGTGGCTCACAGGTATATCCCCAGCACTTTGGGAGACCAAGGCAGGAGAGTGGCTTGAGGCCAGGAGTTTGAGACTAGCCTAGGCAACAGCAAGACCCCACCTCTACAAAAAATACAAAAATTAGCTGAGCATGGTGGTGCTCGGCTATAATCCCAGCTACTTGGGAGGCTGAGGTTGGAGGACCGCTTGAGCCTGGGAGGTCGAGGCTGCAGTGAGCCATGATCGCACCACTGCGCTCCAGCCTGGGCAACAGAACGAGACCCTGTCTCAGAAAAAGAAAAAGAAAAAGAAAAAAAAAGGTGAAGACATCAAGGGTGCCAATCAATTTTCCAACGATGCCCCTTGCTTGAGATTAGTTCTCACTTGAAGATGGACTGAGGCCCACCCCAGAAAGTAGGCAAAGGGCCCCCTGCTGTAGGTCCTGAGCTTTTTGGGGACACAGTCTGACCCTTTTCTGGCCAACCCCCTCCTCACAAAGAGAGGAGTCTGCAGGGCCAAGATACACCCACCCAGAACCTGCCTCCCTCACCGCCCCCTAGTCCTGGGATCTTGGAAGGCCCTGCCTAGCAGGCCCTGAGCCCACTTGCAGGGTTTTGAGGGCCTCCCGAGGACTGATTATACTACTGGTGGAGGCACCACTGGCTGGGGCTGCAGATAAAACACAGGATTCCCAGTTACATTGGAGTTTCACATACATAAGGAATACTTTTTTAGTATAAGTATGTCCCAAATATTACAACCTCTCCCTGGGCCCAAGAAGTGGCCAGGGACTGCTGTTTGGTGGTATGTGGTTGTGCGGGCTGGGTGTCCACACAGATATTGATGGCACTGGTGACCTCTCGTGGTTCAGAATGGTGCCAAGAGTGGGAAGAGAAGCGGGCATGGGCTGTGATCTGAGAATATCATTTGGTCTCTACTGGGCCCACAAAAGCTAGGGCAGCCTGCTTATTCCAATTTCTCTGCCTTCTCTTACCACCTCTAAGTTACCAGCCTGCGTTCCCCAGAGGGAGTGCTCTGAGCTGGGCAGTAAATGGCTGGCTGGCTTCTCCCTCTATGTGGGGAGACTCCAGTTGCCCAGCCTGGGACACTCAACTCCACAGCCCCCAGCCCAGCCCAGCCCAGGACCACCTCCTGACCTCTGTTCCCCACTTATCCCCATGGCTTTCTCTATTCTCCTTCCTTTCTTTCTTTTTTGTTTCTTTCTCTTTCTTTCTTTCTTTCTTTCCCTTTCTTTCTTTCTTTCTTTCTTTCTTTCTTTCTTTCTTTCTTTCTTTCTTTCTCTTTCTTTCTTTCTTCCTTTCTTTCTTTCTTTCTTTTGTGTGTGTGAAACAGGGTCTCCCTCTGTCACCCAGGCTGGAGTGCAGTGGTACAATCACAGCTCACTGTGGCGTCAACATCTTGGACTCAAGAAATCCTCCCACCTCAGCCTCCTGAGTAGCTGGGACTACAGGCACACACCACCACACCTGGCTAATTTTTTTATTTTTTTGTAGAAACAGAGCCTCACTTTGTTGCTCAGGCTGGTCTCAAACTCCTGGCCTCAAGCAATTCTCCTGCCTTGGCCTCCCAAAGTGTTGGGATTACAGGTGTGAGCCACTGCATGAGGCCCTCTCATAATGTTTGCTTTCCCCAGGAGGGCCAGAGGGCATCAGCCCCAGAGATGGGCTGGAAAGATTGGGTCATGATTGCTCTGGTGCAGACAAGTCTGATCTGGCCAGTTTTCAGCTGACGGAGGTGGGAGTGAAGGCTGCAGGAACTTTCACTGGCCTCTTGACCTATTCTAGAACCCTGTGGAAAATATGCTGCTCTCCTCTGGAGGAACTTCCCAATGACTGAGGTGCGCTGGGGCCCTACTCCGTGTCTTGTGTGTGCCTCGATCCTGTGCATACAGGCACATATATGTAAAGTGCCTAGAACAGTGCCCAGCACATGTGAGCACTAAATATGCTGGCTATTATCATTATCATTACTTACAAATGACACATAGTCACCAACTTTTTTTTTTTTTTTTTTTTTTGAGACGGAGTTTTGCTCTTGTTGCCCAGGCCAGAGTGCAATGGCATGATCTTGGCTCACTGCAGCCTCTGCCTCCCAGGTTCAAGCGATTCTCCTGCCTCAGCCTCGGGAAAGTAGCTGGGATTACAGGTGCCCACCACCACACCCAGCTAATTTTTGTATTTTTAGTAGAGATGGGGTTTCACCATGTTGGCCAGCCTGGTCTTGAACTCCTGACCTCAGGTGATCCACCCGCCTCTGCCTCCCAAAGTGCTGGGATTATAGATGTCAGCCACTGCACCTGGCCAGTCACCCACTTTTATGTTCCTCTTACTCACTGGACAGTGAATTCCATAGGGGCTGAGGCTGTGTTTGGTTTAGTAGTCTTAGTGTCTGGTACAAACACATATGTGCTCAATAAATGTTTCTCTGATGAAAACAATGGACAGGGATAGGCTCAGTGCCTCATGCCTGTAATCCCAGCACTGTGGGAGGCTGACATGGGAGGATCGCTTGAGGACAGGAGATCAAGACTAGCCTGGGTAACAGAGCAAGACCCCATCTCTATAAAATTTTTTTTAAAAATTAAAATAATGAAAAAAGGAAAACAATAGATAGTCTTTAGTTATTCTGGCTTTGTGTACCTGAATTTTCTCTCCACGCTATAGGTGCAGATTGGGTCACAATCAAATGCCACTGTCTCTTGTGCCCCCTTTCACAGGGCCTCAGACCCCTGCCACCTCCCTGCTCCCTTGCCCTCACCCCTAGACACCTTTGCCTGGGTCTCTGCCCTCCCAATGGGCCCCACGGTGCATCACCAGCCACTGCCACAGGTTGCTTGGCCCTCGGGTGTCAGGGGCTCTAGACTGTGAGGGTAGACGAGTCTCCCCTTGGCATTATGCATGGTAGGAGAGGCCAGAGCCCCATTCGTGGGAATGGTGATCCCATTTTGTGTCAAGTCCTCTTCCTAGGGCTCAGACCAGCACGGGGCTGGAAAGACCTCACCTCCGATGGGCTGCAGGTCGCTTTGCCCTGCTGATGGCAGGCTTGGTTACCCATCTCCTTCCCGGGGTAAGACTGCTCCCTGGAGGCTGGAGGCTCTGGGAACTTGGAGCAAAACTTCTTTTTTTTTTTTTTTTTAAGACAGAGTTTCGCCATTTTTGCCCAAGCTGGAGTGCAGTGGCACAATCTTGGCTAACTGCAACCTCCACCTCCTGGATTCAGTCAATTCTCCTGCCTCAGCCTCCCAAGTAGCTGGGATTACAAGAGTGTGCCACCATGCCCGGCTTATTTTTGTATTTTTAGTAGAGACGTGGTTTCACCATGTTGGCCAGGCTAGTGTTGAACTCCTGACCTCAGGTGATCCACCCACCTTCGCCTCCCAAAGTGCTGAGATTACAGGCCACTGCACCCGACCTGGAGCAAAACTTCTGTAGGTTGGCCCCGCCAGCCAGACATGTCAGAATCCTACCTTAGGCCCATGTTACCCTCGGGAGCCGTAGGCACACACACCTCCACATACATGATCACACCCACTCACACCCTCCCACACACACTCACACCCTCTCTCCCCTGATTCACTCTACTGACAGCAGCTCACAGATAAGTCACAATGTGACTAACCCACAAAGCACACACTGCACTGAGTTTTTTACTGCCTAGGAGCACCAGTTTAGGAGGAGCATGGCAGATTTAAAATCTCTTTTCACCCTTTTTCAAGCTAAGCACTGTTTCCTCTTATTCTAGACCCCTGCATCCCTTCTGCTCCCCTCAACCTAGAGCCCCTGCTTTTTGCAAGTGGAACCCCCACACCAGTACCTCCAGAGACCCAGAGCTAGGAAGACCCAACCCCTTCCCAGCGCAGGCTGGGGAGGACAGAAAGGCTCCACATGCCCCCTGCCGTCTCTGGATGCTCTGCTGGATCCGTGAGCCTGGGGGCACCTGGGAGAGAGCTCAGACTGGGCATGGGGTCTGTAATCCCAACACTTTGGTAGGCCGAGGCAGGCAAATCACTTGAGGTCAGGAATTCGAAACCAGCCTGGCCAATAATGGTGAAACCCTGTCTGCTAAAAATACACAAATTAGCCAGGTGTGGTGACTTGCACCTGTAGTCCCAGCCACTCGGGAGGCTGAGGCAGGAGAATCGCTTGAACCTGGGAGACAGAGGTTGCAGTGAGCTGAGATCATGCCACTGCACTCCAGCCTGGGCAACAGAGCAAGACTGTCTCAGAAAAAAAAAGAAAAAGAAAAAAATAAAGAAGGACACAAGCTCCGAAGCAGGGGTCTAAGCCTCCCTTTGCTCCGGGCATCTGGGTACATCGGTGGGGCCCAGGCCTGAGCTACCTACTCCCACCTGCAGTGACTTCTCAGCCCCAGGCCCAGCACTACGCCCTGCCCTGTGGCTCCGTCTCTTTGTCTCTTTCTCAGCTCTCCTCTGTCCTCCCCCATCCTTATCCAGTCTCCCTCCGACCCTGCCCACTGCACCTGGTCCTTCCTGTTCCTCCCTGGCCTTCTTGCAGGCTTCGTCACTTGCTTCCTGGCTGTCCTCTCTTTGCCCAGCAGCTGGTGACCCCATCCATGTCCCCTGAAGGGCAGGGCCTTTCAGGAATCCGCTTCTGAGAAGGAGCCACGCTCAATCCTGGGGGACAGAAGGGGCAGATGGGGGAGGGGGAGATGACAGAAATAGCTCCTTGGCTGAGCAGGGAAGAGAGCGGGAGCATCGGGAATGGGAGCAGACGGGGAGAGGAAGGCGGGCCAGAGCTGGGAGGTCAGCAAGGCAGGAACAAGCAGATGAAGAAACTACCACCTGACAGTGATGATGTCTGGGCCTGGAGTGGGGCAGGGAGGAGAAGACCCTCTCCAGGTCTCTGCAGGGAGTCCCCTGGCTTTCCCGTGTCTGGAATCTCTCTTCAGATCAGTGACAGACAATGAGGCCTCCCAGGTACCTGGATTCGGGACTCCCCCCGGGGCTTCTCGAGAGCAGATGGTGGACCCTACAGACGCTGCAGTCGGCCTTAGAACACTCACCCCTGGGCACATGTGTCCATTCCATTCCCATTTACCAAGTGCCCATAGGGACTGGGCATGGTGCTGCGGTAGGGGCTCACTGTCTGGAGGTCCTGAAGAGACCCTCTCATTCAGCCTCTAGGCATACCACATGTGCCTCCCTCAAACACAGCACTAATTTTGGGCTCAGCAGCAAACAGGGCTTCATCCCTGTCTCACTCCCAGAGCACTCAGTCCAGGGGAGACAGAGGGCTAAGCAGGCCATTGCAACCAGAGAATGGAGGGTACAGGGTATGGTGGGGCCTGGGGCTCAGCACCTACCCCAGGCTCTGGTAGACTGATTGTTAGTTCAGACCAGATTTTGATCACTATGTAATCTGATCCCTACCTCCCTTGCCAACCTGTTTCCCACTGGGCCTGTCCTGGAAACACATACACCAATACAACACCTCCTAACAAGCAAGTCCCATTCAGTCCTCAAGCAAAGTTCAGCTCCCACTCTGCACCTCTGAGACACCCTTGCCTTCAAGTGAATGTCTCTTCCCTTCAGCCTGCCCAAATCTCCACGTCCTTCTGAACCCAGCTTGCGTGCTCACACCTGTGAAGTCCCTGACCATGAAAAGCCATTCCTTGCCCTGGCCCATCAGTTATAGCCTGTGCCCGGCAGGCATGGATTGCCGCCTGTTATTCCATGTAGGTCCTCCCCGGTGATGGCTGTGCTGCCCAAGGACAAGGGCATGTCTTATACAGTTTTTCCTGAGGTATAAATAAGCGTCATAATCATAGTTATCATCTTCTTTTTACCATCATTCATGTGCATGAAATTTCCCACAGAAAGAAGGACATTGAGTGTGACTTGAACGTGCCATATTGCTCCTTGTACATGATTTCATTTAATCTCCATCACACCTCTTGGATGGACACTGTAACTCCTTTTTTTTTTTCTGTGACAGAGTCTTGCTCTGTCACTCAGGCTGGAGTGCAGTGTTGCAGTCTTGGCTCACTGCAACCTCCACCTCCCGGGTTCAAGTGATTCTCCTGCCTCAAGCCTCCCAAGTAGCTGGGACTACAAGCATGCGTCACCAAGCCCAGCTAGCTTTTGTATTTTTAGTAGAGACAGGATTTCACCATGTTGGCCAGGCTACTCTTGAACTACTGACCTCCCATGATCCACCCACCTTGGCCTCCTAAACTGCTGGGATTATAGGTGTTAGCCACCACACCCGGACCCTGTAACTCCTATTTTAAAGAGGAGGAATGGCAGCTTGGGGCCCAGGAAAAGCAGCAAGGCTAGATTAAGCACCATTTGATACAGTTGGTCCCTCTCTCCTGCTTGAAGCTATCTCTTCTGGGATAAGCATTTCCTGGCTTCCCTCCTACCTCCCTGATTGTGCCTTCTCTTCTCTTGGGCTTCTGAAGAGTGCAGTGCTCAAGGCTCAGCCCTCATCCTTTTCCCCATCTGCACTCCCACACTCATGATCTCATTCACCATCTGCAGAATGACACCCCAAACTTACATTTCTAGTGCAGACCTTTCTCCCATAATCCTGACTCGTATACCTAACTGCCTGCTAGGTTCACCCAGCTGGAGTCTGGCAGACATCTCCAGTGGACCAGACGGAAGGCAGTGCTCCTGAGCTCCCTGTATTAGTCTGGTTTCTTTTTTCTTTTACTTTTTCTTTTTCTTTTTTTTTTTTTTTGAGACGGAGTTTCGCTCTTGTTGCCCAGGCTGGAGTGCAATGGTGCAATCTTGGCTCACCACAATCTCTGCCTCCTGGGTTCAAGTGATTCTACTGCCTCAGCCTCCCAAGTAGCTGGGATTACAGGGATGCACCACCATGCCTGGCTAATTTTGTATTTGTAGTAGAGACAGGGTTTCTCCATGTTGGTCAGACTGGTCTCGAACTCTCGACCTCAGGTGATCTGCCCGCCTTGGCCTCCCAAAGTGCTGGGATTACAGGCATGAGCCACCATGCCCAGCCTGTATTAGTCTATTTTCTTACTGCTGATAAAGACATACCCAAGACTGGGCAATTTACAAAAGAAAGAGAAGTTTGATGGACTTACAGTTTCATTAAACTGGGGAGGACTCACAATCATAGCAGAAGGCAAGGAGGAGCAAGTCACATCTTACATGGATGGCAGCAGTCATCCATGAGAGAGAGCTTGTGCAGGGAAACTCCCTTTTTAAAACCATAAGATCTCATGAGACTTATTCACATCATGAGAACAGCATGGGAAAGACATGCCCCCATGATTCAATTATCTCCCACCAGGTCCCTCCCACAACACATGGGAATTATGGGAGCTACAAGATGAGATTTGGGTGGCAACACAGAGCCAAACCGTATCATCCCCCACTCCTCCCAAGCCTGCCTCCAGCCCCTGCCTGAGCCCCCATAGCCTCCTGTCTGGATATCATGCTGGGCTCCGAGAGCTGCTCTCCCATTTCCCACCTTCTTGCTCAGCAGTGGGAGGGATCCTTTACAAAGAGAAGACAGGCCACTGTCACACCCTAAGTGATGTAGCCCCCACCCTTCGACAATCCCTCAGTCTCCAACTCTCCACATCATCCCCTCCACTCCAGCTTCCTGGTCTCCAGCTGCTGCTCAAATACACAGTCCTTTTCCCTCTGCCTCAGCTCTAGAGACATGGTGTTCTCTCTGCCTGCCACATGGGCAGCTCCTTCACTTCCCTGACCACTCTCTTAAGATTGCAACCCCAACCTCAGCCATACATGTGCTCCTGATCCCCCTTTTCCTGCTCTAGTTTGCCTTTATTCCACAGCCTTAGGACCTAATTTATTTACTTTTTAGGGTTATTATGACCTCCCCATCTCCCACCAGAAGCAACCCATGGTCAGGGATCTTTGTCTTTTTGGTTCACTGCTGTATTCCAAACACCTATAATGATACCTAGCACATAGTGGGTGCTCAGTAAATATTGAACGAAAGAATGAACAGATTATTCCATTCTCCCCTTTCACTTCTCTGTGTGCTGGAACTTCATGAGGCTCTATCTGGGAAGCTGGCCAGATGGACATGCTGTATTTTCTTAGCTTAGTGACCTGGGAACAAAGAAGGGAAAGCCTTAGAAAGCCAGGAAGCTGCTGGGACACGTTTGGCTGGTCCTGCTTTAAAAACAAAACAAAAAATAAAACAAACAAAAAAAACAAAAACAACAACAACCACTCAGATTGGGCTGAGCTCTGATGGGCCCAGCTGTGACCTCTGCACGCAGCAACACCTCCCTTATCACCCTTCTGTCTTAAACCCAAGGGGCCCAGCTGAGCTTGTCACCCAACCTGCTTGTGTCACCTAGCCTGCAGCATGCCCCACCTACTGCCCCAACCTGTTTCCTCCCATTCATTCCACCCGCAGCTTCTCCAAACACCTCCCGGGAGGAGCCGCCTCCCAGTTCCACTCACACTCACAGATCAAAGGAGGCCTGCTTTGATCTGAACTAGCACTGGGTACAGGCAACTGAAACCCCCACCCCACGTGCACACACACACACACACACACACACCCTTTGAGGGTTCTATCACAGGAATTGCTATGAAGGCAGGTTGATTCCGTTCAAATTCTAGCT
Source organism: Gorilla gorilla gorilla (assembly GCF_029281585.2). NCBI lineage: Eukaryota > Metazoa > Chordata > Mammalia > Primates > Hominidae > Gorilla > Gorilla gorilla. Next base: position 45,276,020 of record NC_073224.2, on the reverse strand, counting down.
CCACTCCTAACTAGCTTTGTGAGTGAGGACAAGTCTACTGTGCTCCCAGGGCTTTAATTTCCTCATCTGTAAGGAGGGAAATAATGCTGCCTTTGGGGTTATTGTGAGGATTAAAAGAGATTGTATTTGCAGAGAATCCAGCAGTGCACCCAGCACCCAAGAGTGCTAAATAATGGTCAGTAGCCTCACACACCCCCACCTCTTGAGAGTCCACCATGTGCCAAACACTGTTAATGGTGCTGGTGAGCAGTCAGCCCCATGGGGGGTTGGGGCGGGGGCACCCCTTTTAATGGACAGCGTCTAGATGAAGGGCTGCAATGCAGAATGGCTACTGGAATTCAGCCTCTGGGTGGCAAGCAAATAGAGGAGACAATGTGGGTGACGGGGTTGGGGGGACCCTGGAAGCTATCTTAACTTCTTGCTGAGAAATGAGTGACATTTATCAAGGAGAAATTGTCAGTTGGTGTTCTAAAAAGACTTGAGGCTCATTTGCAAAACCCATGGAGAGAGGGAGGGTTTGGGGATCAGGTAACCCTGGGTTCAACTCTCAGTTCCATAGAAAAAATCTGGAAGGATACACACTTCTCTGCATAGGACTCGCTTTTCTCCCCAGACCTTTCATCAACGTCCTGTTGGCAATGGGTGTCACAATAGGCTGCCACCTCTGGGCTCCCTGCACCTCTGGCACCTGTAGGCAGTGAGGGTGAATGGCTGTTCACCCGTGAGTGGCTGCATTTTGAGGGTTTCGTCTCTAGAGGTGCTTTTGTGCTGTGTCTGTGCTCACTGGCACTGCACCACATACTTTTGCTGTGCTATGAGCTATAAAACTTCTGACCTCATAGGTAGCTGAGCTAGGTGAGCTCTGCGAGAGGAAGGCTGACATTTCCGAATGTCTTTTTTTTTTTTTTTTAGAGACAGAGTCTTGCCCTGTTGCCCAGTCTGGAGTGCAGTGGTGTGATCTCGGCTCACTGTAACCTCTGCCTCCTGGGCTCATGTGACCCTCCCACTTCAACCTCCCCAGTAGCTGGGACTATAGGCATGCACCACCATGCCCAGCTAATTTTTGTATTTTTTCCTAGAGATGGGGTTTTATCATGTTGCCCAGGCTGGTCTCAAACTCCTGGTCTCAAGTGATCCTCCTGCTTTGGCCTCCCAAAGTGCTGGGATTACAGACAGAGCCACTGCACCTGGCCCCAAATGTCTTTTTAAAACACTGTGTAACAGTCAACACTTTCAAATGTCTTTGAAACAACAACAAAAAAAGGAAAACCAGAGCAGCCTGTGCTGCTGTAAAGCTCCAGGCAAAGTCAGGGAGGCTAAGCTGCCTTTCCCCACACTTGCCTGGCTTCCATACTCTGCTCCCCACTCTGCTCGTGCCCAAGTTCCACATTTAAATCACATATTTATACTGCAGAATGAAGATAGGCAAAATTTTTAAAATTACATATTTAAATATTCAGTTTTTCATAAAATAGACTACAATAATAAAGCTTGTAATGTTTCCAATGGATTATCAAAATTCCTTAATCTCCTTCTTTCCTCTAATATTTTATAGGGAAACTGATTTTTATCTTTATTCTTTGGAGACAGAGTCTCAGTCTGTTGCCCAGGCTGGAGTGCAGTGGCACAACCACAGGTTACTACAGCCTCTACCTCCTGGGCTCAAGCAATCCTCCTGCCTGAGCCTCCCGAGTAGCTAGGACTACAGGCACATACCACTGTGCTCAGCTAATTTTAAATTTTTTGTAGAGACAGTCTTGCTATGTTGCCCAGGCTGGTCTCCAACTCCTGGCCTCAAGTGATCCTCCTGCTTTGGCCTCCCAGAATGCTGGGATGACAAGTGTGAGCTACTGTGCCCAGCTGATAAATGCATTTTAAAATTACACAAGTGTTTTTTAAAACATGGCACTAGAGTCCTTTTGCACCAAATTTTGTGTGTGTATGGGTATGTGTCTAATCCCACTTCCTCACTTACCCGTGACCCAGAACAAGGTGCTTAATTCCCTGAGCCTCACCCTTAACACCCACTGGACATTCCTTCCATAAGAATCCATTGGGCATCTTCTAGATCAGGCATTCTTCTAGGCCCTGGGTACGGAGTGACAAAATGAATGAGACTTAACCAGGTATGTGGGGAAGCCAGACAATAAATCACGAATATCCCATCATTTTAAACATTCAGAAGAAAAAGAAAGCAAAGTAAAGGCAGAGTGACCTGCCTTTCAAGCTGCTGTGTGGATAGTGCTACATGCAATGCCTGTTTACTCCTCTGGTCTCCTTGGCTTACCTCATCATCCCCCACAGTTCCCTGACCACAGGTGGAACACCCCACCCACACTCCCTACATTATTATGTATTTTTCCTTTTTATCTTTTTCAGCAGAAACCCAGGATAGGAATGGCAGGGGACACGGGGAGTGGGAATGGGAGAGGACCTCAGGGATACTTTGTTTTTTGAGACAGGGTCTTGCTCTGTTGCCCAGGCTGGGGCACAGTGGCACATCTAGCACCCCAGCCCCTCTGGTTCTTGATCACCTTGCTTCTAGTGGGCTTGTCCTTCATCTCACCTCAGCCACTCACTCTCGCAGCCATGCCTTAGGTATGTTATTACCAAGAACTCCATAATTTCAATTTCATGCCTCCCACTCTGACCATGGCCTCCCATCTTCCCAGTTTACTCCCTCTGGGACACCAGCTCCGATAATTCTTCAGTCCCTCAAGACTTACCCACCTTCCCCTTTTCCTTCACCTCCCCACTTTCTTTCTCAACCAGTTTAGATGATCTAATCATCATTATAATCACTCATCTCCATACATCCTCAATTCCCTTGACCCTTCTTCCTTTACTCTTCTCTTCTGGAAAAACACCAGCTTTGATTGAATCTAGCTCTCTACCTATTTATTTATTCAGAGACAAGAGTCTCACTCTGTATCCCAGGCTGGAGTACAGCAGCATGATCTCAGTTCACTCCAACCTCCACCTCCTGGGTTCAAGCAATTCTCGTGCCTCAGCCTCCCAAGTAGCTGGGATTACAGGCGCACACCATCATGCCAGGCTAATCTTCGTATTTTTAGTAGAGACGTGGTTTTGTCATGCTGGCCAGGGTCTCAGGTGATCTGCCTGCCTCGGCCTCCCAAAGTGCTAGGATTACAGGTGTGAGCCACTGCACCTGGCCTCTCTACCTATGTAACACCTGCATCACAATAGCTAAATGTGTCTAGAAAATATCAACCATGGCCAGGCGTGGTGGCTTACGCCTGTAATCCCAGCAACTAGGGAGGCTGAGGCATAAGAATTGCTTGAACCAGAGAGGAAGAGGTTGCGGTGAGCCAAGATCGCCACTGCACTCCAACCTGGGTGACAGAGCAAGACTCTGTCTCAAAAAATTTTTTCAAAAATAGAAAATATTAGCCAGGAGCAGTGGCTCACGCCTGTAATCCTAACACTTTGGGAGGCCAAGGTGGGTGGATTACTTGAGGTCAGGAGTTCAAGAGCAGCCTGGCCAACATAGTGAAAGCTCATCTCTACTAAAAATGCAAAAATTAGCCAGGCATGGTGGCACGTGCCTGTAATCCCAGCTACTAGGGAGGCTGAGGCAGGAGAATTGCATGAACCCGGGAGGCAGAGGTTGCAGTGAGCCAAGATTGCACCATTTCACTCCAGCCTGGGTGAATAAGCAAGACTCCATCTAAAAAAAAAAATATCAACCATGCTAACTGGCTTTTTTTGAGACAGGGTCTCATTCTGTCACCCAGGCTGGAGTGCAGTGGCCTGATCTCAGCTCACTGCAACCTCCACCTTCCAGGCTCAAGTGATCCTCCCACCTCAGCCTCCCGAGTAGCTGGGAATATAGGTGTGCGCCACTACACCTGGCTAATTTTTGTATTTTTTATAGAGACAGGCTTTCACCATGTTGCCCAGGCTGGTCTTGAACTCCTGGGCTCAAGCCATCTGCCTTCCTCAGCCTCCCAGAGTGCTGGGATTACAGGTGTGAGCCGCTGTGCCTGACCTAGCCTTGCTTTAAATCATAGTCAACTAATGTCAAAAATCCTTCACTTAGAAACTAGAGTCCATCCTCTCTTATCTACCCAAGATCTTACTCCAGCAGTTGTCCTTACTTTCTCCTTCATCATCAAATTTTCACCCTCTATCAGATCACTCTCATTATCCTACAAATACGTTATTTCTCCTATCTGAAAAATAGCCCTCTCCTAATCTCACATCCCCTACCGGCTACTGCCTCATTTCTTGCTCCACTGTCTTCAGTTCGTATCCTCCTGTTCTCTCCAAGCCCCACTTCAATCAGGCTTTTCCCTTCATATCTCCACAAAACCGGCCTTCTCAAGGTCACCAATTACTTGCCAAATACTCAGCTCTCCGTTTCTGTCTGACTTCATCTCAGAATGTTTAAACCCAGTCAATTGTTCATTCGTTGGGACACTGCCCTCCCCTCTCCTGGCTTGCCTCCTACCTCACTGGCTGCCCCCTTCATGGTGTCCTTTGCTGACTCCTCTTCATTTTCCTGACCCCCAAACATTGGAGTGTTCCGGGGTTCTGTCTTTGGATTTCCTATCTCCTCAAGAGCCCATGTTGGTGGTTGTGAATTTAAAATAAGGCCAATTTCAACCAGGTTTATGGCTTTAAATACCTCCTCTAGGCCAGGCATGGTGGCTCATGCCTGTAATCCCAGCACTTTGGGAGGCTGAGGCAGGTGGATCACCTGAGGTCAGGAGTTTGAGACCAGCCTGGCCAACATGGTGAAACCACGCCTCTACTAAAAATATAAAAATTAGCCCAGCATGGTAGTGCACACCTGTAGTCCCTGCTACTCAGGAGGCTAAGGCAGGAGAATTGCTTGAACACAGGAGGTGGAGGTTGCAGTGAGCTGAGATCATGTCACTGCACCCCAGCCTGGGCAACAGAGCGAGACTCCATCTCAAAATAAACAAATAAGTACCCCCTCTAGCTGACAACTCCTAAATTGGCCTTTCCAGCCAGATCATACCCCTGAATTCTAGGTTTGAACAACCAAATGTCTATTTAACATCTCCCCTGGCATGTTCAATAGTCATCTCAAATCTATCATATTGAAGACAGAACTCCCGGTCTTTCTCCCCAAAATCCGCTTTTCCTGTAGTCTCCCCATCTCTGTAAGTGATGAATCCATCCTTCCAACTGTTTGGGCCAAAAAGCTTAGAGTCATCTCTGCCTCCTTAGTTTCTTTCATATGCACATCTAATCTGTCAGGAAACCCTGACAATTCTCCGAGTGCATCTTGAATCTGGCGACTTCTCGCCATCTACACCACTGGGACTAGTCTGAACCTGACCTTGCCCTTGCCCACCTTCATTCTGCCCTCAACAATGCAGTCAGAGGATCCACTTCAAACGTGTCAGATTAGGTCATTACTCATTTCAAAGCCCTTGAATGGCAGCTCAAAAGTCTCCATCTCTTTCAGAATAAAAGCCAGTGTGCAAACGCTCTAGTGTTTCTTTGATCCTACCTTTATCTCCCACTCTGTTTCAGCCACACTGGCCTCCTGGTTCCTGATCATGGACTTCTGCAGGGCTCTTCACCTGGCATGTGCTTCCCCCAGATATGTGGCTTGCCCTTTCTCTTCTTTTAGGCCTTTGCTCAAATAGCACATCATCAGTGATGCTTTCTTTGCTCATCCTTATAAAATGGGAACCACTTCCCCTCCCAGCTTTATTTTTCTCCTTAGCACTTCTCGCTGTCTGACTTACTATAAATTTTGCCCATCTCCCCCTACCAGAATGTAAGTGCCATAAGGGTAGGGCCTGTATGTGGTTCATTGGAGTATCCTCAATGCCTAGAGTGATGCCTAGCCCACAGCAGGCATTCAACACTATTTGTTGCATTAATTCAGGGGCTAGGTGTGGAGGTCACAGGTGTGAGGTGAGGCTGAGAGGCGAGCAGGAGCCAGACCGGCAGGCCTCGTAGGTCTTGCTAAAGATCTGGAGGAGGTTGAAATGATCATGGCTGTGTTTGGGAAAGTCCCCTGGGCTCCAGGAGACAGAATACTTTCTAGAAAGGTGATTCTTGACTTTGTGGGGTTTTGCGTGGGCAGGTCTGAAGATTCGTTTTCTGGAAAGGCAGCTCCTACTTGGAAGGGGGAGGGGGAGGAGCTCTGGGACTAAGGAGGTCTCTGCATTTTGACAAGACTAGCACATGGGGCTGTAATTATGGGTAATCAGCCCTGTGCTTCTGAGTCAGCAGCTCAATCAAGCCCTTTAAGGTGACAGGTTGCAGCACCGCCTCCTCCCTCCAAGCCTCCGCACTGGGAGCCTGCTCCGCCCTGCTGAGGGCTCACTTCTCAAGAGCATCAGGATATGCCAGATGCAGCATTCTCCCACCTCCCTGCCACCCACTCTCATCCCTCCCTTTCCTCCTGCACTCCTCAGTATGAAGAGACTTTAGTGGAGATCAAGTCCAAGGGGCAAGAGGCCAGCTGAGCTTCTCAGTCTAACAGACAGTGGGGGAGGAGCCACCTAGGCACAGGAAGAGATAGGCGCTGAGCAGATAGCAGGCGTCACATGCAGACCCTCTCAGGGTGGGGCCACTGGGAGCCACAGGGCACAACCTGGGGGCAGCTTTCAGTGAAAAGCTGCCTCTCCCCAACATTCCAGCTATCCAAACAACTAGACTCTTTATTCAGCGTCTCCTAGGCCTACTGGGCTCCTCACACTAAATTTGCCTTCTGCACATTCCCTGAGGGTTTTAATAACCTACCAGTAAGAACAACAAGTCCATTTCTACTAACCTAATAAGTCAAGCCAAGGTGGAAATACCTTTCAAGGGCCTCTCCCTTCCCAACTCAGCTGGACTTTCATTGCAGAAGGAAGCAAAGTTAAATTTGGGTTTGCGGTCAAGATGCACTTAACTATGTAGTTTTGCCAAGGAAGGGGGTGGGGGGATCACAGCTGGCAAGGCATAATGTTCCATTCCCAGGCACTCAGGGGTTCAGAATTCTTTCCTACCCTCTCACGTGCTGGCTTGTAGGATTCCTGCCAGCTGCTGACCTCCCGGGACCTGCTCTGGTGGCCTTGCCAGGCACGTACCACCTCATGAGACTGCAGGTCCTTGAGGAGGACACCAGGGCCTGCTTGGACTTACTCTGTCACCAACTACAGGTTACAGGGTAATCCCACATGGGGCATCCTCCAAGTACAGGGATACTGGTAACAAAGGAGATCAGATAGGAGGGAGCTCCCAGAAGATCACAGTCCAGACAAGATAATCAGCGGTTCAGACAGAAGCCAGTCTCTCTCTGGCCCCTCCATCTCCACTCCCAGCCCAGCAGTTATGTCCATCCAGCCTTTCCATTCTCTCCTGGCCCAAGAAAAGTTTCTCTTTTCCCAGTTCCTACTCATGAAAACCTAAATATAGTGAACTTGATTCATTGGCTGATAGATTCACCTGTGGGGAGAAAAATTTTTGTTCATTTTTGGGGAATGGAAAGAAGGGGAAGACAGGGCAGCAACAGCATTTTGAGTTCCTTCTATCCTATGTTAGTTATCCTGGTGTTTGGAAGGTACCCCAGTACCTGAGCTTGCAACTGGAAGGGCTTGGGTTTGAATCCCAACTTGCCTTGTGTTGACTGTTTAGCTCTGGGCAAGCTGTTTATCATCCCCAGGCCTCTGTAGCTACAACTGTAAAGCGGGGACAAGGATTCCTTCCTTCAAGGGCTTCTGCAAAGACTAAGGTGACTGCAAAAGTAATTGTGGTGTTCTTATTATTGGAATTTGCTGTTTGATTTTGGAATACATTCTTATATAAATGTGGTTATGTTATACATCCTTTTAATGGGAATTTCTTGCTTTTTTTTGCTAATGACGTATTACTTGCTGTTTATTTTATGTTTATTTTAGACTATGGAAATGATATTAGACAAAAAGCAAATTTGAGTAATTTTCTTATTCAAATTCAAAATGAGTCATAAAGCAACAGAGACGACTCACAACATCAACAACACATTTGGCCCAGGAACTGCTAACGAACGAATGTACAATGCAGTGGTGGTTCAAGAAGTTTCACAAAGGAGATGAGAAGCTTGAAGATGAGAAAGTAGGGGCTGGCCTTCAGAAGCTGACAATGACCAATTAAGAGCAATCATCGAAGCTGATCCTCTTACAACTACATGAGAAGTTGCCCAAGAACTCAACTTTGATCATTCTACAGTCGTTCAGCATTTGAAGCAAATTGGAGAGGTGAAAAAGCTTGATAAGTGGGTGCCTCATGAGCTGAGTGAAAATCAAAAAATCGTCATTTTGAAGCGTCGTCTTCTCTTATTCTGTGCAACAACAAGGAACTGTTTCTCGATTGGATTGTGATGTGTGAGGAGAAGTGGATTTTATACAACTGGTGACGACTGGCTCAGTGGGTGACTGAGAAGAAGCTCCAAAACACTTCCCAAAGACAAACTTGTGGCAAAAAAAGGTCATGGATTTTTAGTGGTCTGCTGCTGGTCTGACCCACTATAGCTTTCTGAATCCCAGTGAAACCATCACATCTGAGAAGCATGCTCAGCACATCGATGAGATACACCGAAAACTGCAATGCCTGCAGCCAGCATTGGTCAACAGAAAGGGCCCAATTCTTTCACAACAATGCCTGATCGCACGTCGCACAACCAACTCTTCAAAAGTTGAACAAATAGGGCTATGAAGTTTTGCCTCATCCACCAGATTCACCTGACTTCTTGCCAACCGACTACCACTTCTTCAAGCATCTTGACAACTTTTTGCAGGGAAAATGCTTCCACAACCGGTAGGATGCAGAAAATGCTTTCTGAGAAGTCCGTCGAATCCTGAAGCATGGATTTTTATGCTACAAGAATAAACAAACTTATTTCTCGTTAGCAAAAATGTGTTGCTTCTAATGGTTTCTATTTTGATTAATAAAGATGTGTTTGAGCCTAGTTATAATGATTTAAAATTCACGGCCCAAAGTCACAATTTACTTTTGCACCAACCTTAATAAATAAGATGCAGGCAAACTTAATCCTTACAATCTCAGTAGTAAACTGTTAACAGTACAAAATTCCTTTCCCTTCCTCAAAAGGTGGATATTGTGATCTGTATTTTAACAGATGAAGAAACTAAACTATTCCAGCCTGGGCAATATGGCAAAATCCTGTCTCTACAAAAAAGTACAAAAATTAGCTGGGCATGGTGGCACATGCCTGTAGTCCCAGCTACTCAGGAGACTGAGGCGGGAGGATTGCTTGAGCAGGGGAGGCAAAGGTTGCAGTGAGCCGAGATTGCAACACTGCATTCCAGCTTGGGTGACGGAGCAAGACCCTGTCTCAGAAAAAGAAACGTAACTACAAAGAGATTAAATCATATTATGCCAACAGAGGAAATGTCTAAGAGATGTTGCAAGCCTGAAAGCTGAGCCCTGGCGGAAGGGTGAGTCTCCAGCGGTGTCTAGGAATTTGGAGTTTGTCGAGGTGGGTCTTCACTCTTGGTAACCCTTGGGCCATTCAGCTTGGTTACTTGCAACCCTAGTTACAAGCAGGTTAGACCTCTCTATGCCAACAAGTTTGTGCCCATTCGTCTGCTAGATATCATAGGAGGATTTAAAAAGGAGTCCCAAACAGTCCCAGGCTGGCTGGCCCCCAGGCCGGGCAAACCAGACCGGCCGATAACTTTAGTTCTCATATTCACAGAATTTACAATCTTACTGGAAAACAAGACTGACACTCGTTGCTCAGAGAGGACCACTGAATGGGGCTTCTGGAAAAGGAACTAATACTTAAGTGCTGTTTACAAATCTTGGGCTGAGTGCCATTTCAGGATGACCCACTGAACACAAGCTACAGCTTTCTCTTTTGGCTCAAGTCCTTCAAATCACAGTGGGGAGAAACACATTTTTAGTGTCAGAATTTATTGAGGCATAACTTACCTATAAAAATTCACTCCTTTTATAAGCTTATGGCTTTTGACAAACGCATACAGTTATATAATCCCCATAATAGAGATAAAACATTTCCATCACACCCGCAAGTTCTCTCCTGTCCCTTTGCAGTCAATTCCCTCCCCGCAGCTCCCAGACACTGGCAACCACAAATCTGATTTCTGTCCTTACAGTCTTGCCTTTTCCAAAATGCCGTTTGGCAGGATTTATATAAGGGAACTTTTTGAGTCTGGCTTCTTTTACTTAGCATAATGCTTTTGAGATTCATCTATGTTGTGTATATCTGAAGCTTTTTTTTTCTAAGTTGTGTTCCATTGTATCAAAGTGTGATGATTGTTGCCAGGTGCAGTGGCTCACTCCTACAATCCCAGCATTTTGGAAGGCTGAGGTAGGAGGATCACCTTGAGGCTAGGAGTTGGAGGCCAGCCTGGGCAACATAGACTTCCTCTCTACAAAAATAAAAGTATGTATATATATACATATTTTTTTAAAGTTGTCATGATTTGTTTATCCATTCACCAATTGATGGGCATGGGGATTGTTTCTAGTTTCTGGTGATTATAAATACAATAACTACAAACATTCACAAACAGATCTTTGTGTGGACATAAGTTTTCATTTCTCCTATGTAAATGCCTAAGAGCAGGATTGCTGGTTTATGAGGTAAGCATATATTGAACTTTGTTAAAAATTGCCAAATTTATTTTCAAAGAGGCTGTACAATTTTGCGTTCTCATCAGTAACGAATGAGAGTTCCAGTTGCCCTAGCTCCTCACCAGCACCTTTTAATTTTGGTCATTCCAGTGGATGGGTAGTGGTATCTCATTCTGGTTTTAATTTGCATTTCCCTAAAGCTAATGATGGCCAGGTGCATTGGTACATGCCTGTAATCCCAGCATTTTGGGAAGCAAAGGCAGGAAGATCGCTTGAGCCTGGGAGTTTCAGACCAGCCTGGGCAACATAGGGAGACCCCATCTCTACAAAAAAATTAAAATGGAAGAATTGGCTGGGACCACAAGCATGCGTGGTGGTGCACACCTATGGTCCCAGTTGCTTGGGGTCCCAGGCTAAGGTGGGAGGATTGCTTGAGCCTGGAAGGTCAAGGCTTCAGTAGGTTGTGATTGCACCACCGCACTCTAGCCTGGGTGACAGAGTGAGACTCTGGCGGCGGGGGGGATGGTGGGAATAAAGAAGAATGACTTTGAACAGCTTTTCATGTGCTTTTTTGTCATGCATACCCTTTATTTGAGGAAGAGTCTGTTTAAATATTTTCCTCACTTAAAAAAATGAATTATTTAAGGCTAGATGTGGTGGCTCAAGCCTGTAATCTCAGCTCTTCGTGAGGCTGAGCCAAGGCAGGAGGATGGCTTGAGACCAGGAGTTCAAGACCAGCCTGGGCAACATAGTGAGATCCCGTCTCTCCAAAAATTTAAAAATTAGCCAGGCATGGTGGCTCGTGCCTGTGGTCTCAGCTAGTTGGGAGGCTGAGGCAGGAGCCTTGAACTCAGAGGTTCAAGGCTGCAGTGAACTCTGATCATGCCACTGTATTCCACCCTGGGCAACAGGGCGAGATCCTGTCTCTTAAAAGAAAAGAAATTGAATCTTTGGTTCTAGTTATTATATTTGAAGAGTTTTTTTAACATATTCTTCCAAGTCCTTTATCAGATACGTGTTTTGCAAATATCTCTTCCTAGTGTATAGATTATCTTTTCATTTTCTTGACAGTGTCTTCTGAAGAACAGATCTGCATTTTAATGAAGCCAAATTTATCCATTTTTTTCTTTTGTGGTTCATGCTTTTGTAAGAAATCTTTGCTTAAGCTAAGATACTAGAGATACTGTGTTTTCTTGCAAATGTTTCATAGTTTTAGCTTTAGCATTTGAAAATACAACTCAAAAATAAAATAAATCTGCAATCAAGCTCAAAACAAGAAGAGAAACCCCTACTGGGTCAGAAATTGTATGAGATCCCTGAAGGGCAGAAAGCATATGGGATTGGAAAGAAGGTCACTGTTCTCACAAGAAGGTGGGACCAAAAGCTCCACCCTGGAGGAAGTAGAGTAGGTAGAGTGTGAGAGAGCCGGGGGCTTGAACCTCCACAGACCCTCTCAGCTACTCCTCCCTCTCTGCTCATCTCCATCTAGACACATGGTAGTAAATTACAGAACACCAAAGAGAAAATTCTATATCCTTCCCTGGAGGTAAAAAAGTATTATCTATAAAGGAAAGAAAGGCAGATTGAGATGAGCTCTCATCAGCTATGTTAGATGTAAGAAGACAAACACAGAGCTGGGCTACTGAAAGAGGCTGAGGTGGGAGGATCACTTGAGCTCAAGAATTTGAGCCTGTAGTGTGCCTGTGACTAGCCACTACACTCCAGCCTGGGCAACACAGTGAATTCTCTAAAAAAAAAAATTTTTTTTGAAACAGAGTCTTACTCTGTCACCCAGGCTGGAATGCAGTGGTGTGATCTCAGCTCACTGCAACTTCTGCCTCCCGGGTTCAAGTGATTCTTGTGCCTCAGCCTAGCCTAGAGCAGCTAGGATTACAGGTGCACGCCACCATGTCTGGCTAATTTGTGTATTTTTACTAGAGACATGGTTTCACCATGTTGGCCAGGCTGGTCTTGAACTCCTGACCTCAGGTGATCCGCCTGCCTTGGCCTCTCAAAGTGCTGGGATTACAGGCGTGAGCCACCGCACCCGGCCAAAAAAAATTTTTTTTAAGAAAGACAAACAATACCTCTTCAGACATTAAGGGGAAATAAATCTAGAATTTCATGTCCAGCCAAACTAGACTCTTTCTGAAATAAAGATACATTCCAATAAGAAGAAAAATGTATCTGTGAGGAATAAATGAGTTTCAAGAAGTAGTGAGATGAGGCTGGGCACGGTGGCTCCTGCCTGTAATCCCAGCACTTTGGGAGGCTAAGGTGGGCGGATCACCTGAAGTCAGGAGTTCAAGACCAGCCTGGCCAACATGGTGAAACCCCATCTCTACTAAAAGTATAAAATTAGCCTTTTGTACTAAAAGTACAAAAGGTGTGGTGCTGGGCGCCTGTAATCCCAGCTACTCAGGAGGCTGAGGCAGAAGAATCGCTTGAACCCAGGAGATGGAGGTTGCAGTGAGCAGAGATCACGCCACTGCACTCCAGCCTGGGTGACAGAGGGAGATAGAAAAAAAGAAAAAGATCCCCCCAAAAAAGAAGTAGTGAGGTGAAATATATGTGTATATGTGTACATACACAAAAACATATGTATGTGGGTATATTTATTTATATATATGTGTATTTATTTGTATATATAGGTTTTGTGTTGTTATCTATATGTAGGACTATATAAATGCTTATTATAAAAAAAAAACAAAAACTTCTAAAACTAAATCTGTGATAAATTGGTAATTACCCTTGGTAATATCAATATGGATGAAATGAAAAGATACCTGTGTTCATGGACTGGAAGATGTGTTTGTTTATTTGTTTGAGACACAGTCTCACTTTGTCGCCAGAGCTGGAGTGCAGTGGGGCTATCTCAGCTCACTGCAACCTCCACCTCCCAGGTTCAAGTGATTCTCCTGCCTCAGCCTCCCGAGTAGCTGGAATTACAGGTGCACACCACCACCCCTGGCTAATTTTTGTATTTTTAGTAGAGACAGGGTTTTGCCATGTTGGCCAGGCTAGTCTCAAACTCCTGACCTCAAGCGATCCACCCATCTCAGCCTTCCAAAGTGCTGGGAATACAGGTGTCAGCCATCGTGCCCGGCTGCTGGGAAGATTTTAATTTTTAAATTTGGTTTCATTTTCCCTGAGGCCTCTTCCCTTGGTTGCAGGCGGACATCTTATTGTGTTCTCATATGGCCTTTTCTCTGTGCCTATGCATCCCTAGTGTCTTTCTTTCTCTCTCTTTTTCTTTTTTTTTTTTAACGACAGGGTCTCCTTATGTTGCCCAGACTGGTCCTGAACTCCTGGGCTCAAAGGATCCTCCTGCCTTGGCCTCCCAAAGTGGTAGGATTACAGGCATGAGCCACCACGCCTGGCTGTTTCTCTTTTTATAAGGACACTAGTCATATTGGATTAGGGTCCTATACTATGGGTCTCATTTTAACTTAGTCACTTCTGTAAAGACTTATCTCCAAAGACAGTCACATGGATTAGGGACCCAACCTACTCCCCTATGACCTAATTTAACCTTAACTACCTTTTTAAATGTTCTATCTCCAAATATGGTTACATTCTGAGATGTTGGGTGTCAGGACTTCAACATATGAATTATTGGGGGACAAAAATTCAACCCATAACACTATTCAGTGGGGGAAAGAACACTCTTTTCAACAAATAGTTTTGGGAAAACTGGATATCCACAGACAAAAGAATGAAGTTGGACCCTTATCTTATGCCACATACAAAAATTAACTCAAAATGGATCAAAGACCTATGTGTAGGAACTAAAAATAAAACTATAAAAGTCTTAGAAGGAAACATAGGGGAAAACCTTTGTGACATTGGATTTGGTGATGATTTCTTATGACACCAAAAGCACAGGCAACCGAAAAAATATATATAACTTGGACTTCATCAAAATTTAACTTACACATCAAAATGCACCGCTATGGTTTGAATGTGTCTCCTGCAAAATTCAGGTGTTGCCAATGTGATGGTATTAAGACATGGGACCTAAGAGGTGAGTAGATCATGAGAGTTCCTCCCTCAGGAATGGGCTTAAGGCCTTTATAAAAGAGGCTTCAGGGCCGGGCGTGGTGGCTCATGCCTGTAATCCCAGCACTTTGGGAGGCCGAGGCGGGTGGATCACCTGAGTTCAGGAGTTTGAGACCAACCTGGCCAACATGGTGAAACCCTGTCTCTACTAAAAATACAAAAATTAGCCGGGCGTGGTAGTGGGCACCTGTAATCCCAGCTGCTCAGGAGCCTGAGGCAGGAGAATCGCTTGAGCCCAGGAGGTAGAGGTTGCAGTGAGATGAGATTATGCCACTGCACTCCAGCCTGGGTGACAGAGCGAGATAACTTCTTAAAAAAAAAAAAAAAAGAGGCTTCATACAGCATTGGGCTCTGTTGCCCTTCTGCCTTGGGCCAAGTTCTTCTGATACACCCCATTCTTCCCTTAACCTACCCTTAGGACCACATGGGAAGTTCTGCATGACCTGAGAAAGAAAAAAATTCAAGTCTGCATAAGGATGGTTCCTCATGGTATGTGGCATGAGCTGGAAGTGGACTGGCTTCCAAAGCATCACAGCTTTTTGCTCAGGGTGGGTTAGAAAAGACAGGAGTTACTGAAACACAGCATTACTCCTCCCCTCTGGAGGACGAGCAACATGGCACCCTCCTGGAAAAAGAGAGCTGCCCTCACCAGACACCAAACCTGGCAGTGCCTTCATTTAGGACTTAGCAGCTACAGAACTGTAAGAAAATAAATTTCTGTTTTTTATAAATTATCCAGTCTCAGACATTTTGCTATAGCAGCACAAACAGACAAAGACAGGCAATATCAAGAGAATAAAAAGACAACCCAAAGAATGGGAGAAAATATTTGCAAATCATATAGCTGGTAAGGGATTAATGTCCAAACTGTAGAAAGAATTTCTAAAACTCAAACAAAAGACAAACAACTCAATTAAAAAATGGGCAAAGGGCCAGGTGCAGTGGCTCATGACTTTAATCTCAGCCCTCTGGGAGGCCAAGGCAGGAGGATCACGTGAGCCCAGTAGTTGGAGATGGCAAAACCCCGTCTCTACGAAAAATACAAAAAAATTAGCCAGTCATGGTGGTGCGTGCTTGAAGTCCCAGCTACCTGAGAGTCTGAGCTGGGAGGATCACCGGAGCCCAGGGAGATCAAGGCTGCAGTGAGCTGTGATCATGCCACTGCAATCCAGCCTGGGCGATAGAGTGAGACCTCATCTGAAAAAATGTGGGCAAAGGACTTGAACAGCATTTCTCTAAAGAAGATATACAAATGTCCAATAAGCACATGAAAAGATACTCAACATCACTAGTCACTAACAAGCTGCAGATCAAAACCACAATGAGATACCACTTCACCCACACATTAAGATGGCTATCAGCTGTGACTCCCTGGATATCCACAGAAGCATTTGATAGGGAGCAAATGATTCTGCAAACACAAAACGCACATGTCAAACCAAATCATCAGGAGTTATGTGAATCTGCATTCTTAAAACACAAACAATGCAGATTTTCTTGAAACGGTGATCTCTTTTGCCAAATTTAAAACAGATTTCTGGCCAGGTGTGCAGGTTCACACCTGTAGTCCCAGCACTTTCGGAGTCTGAGGCGGGCAGATCACTTGAGGCCAGGAGTTTGAGACCCGCCCAGGTGACATGGTGAAACCCATCTCTACTAAAAATACAAAACGTTAGCTGGGTGTGGTGGCACATGCCTGTAGTCCCAGCTACTTAGGGGGCTGAGGCATGAGAATAGCTTGAACCCAGGAGGCAGAGGTTGCAGAGGGCCAAGATGGCACCACTGCACTCCAGGCCTGGTTGACAGAGCAAGACCCTGTCTCAAGAAAAGAAAAAAAAAAAAAAAAAAAGAAAAGGAAATAAAATGAAACAGGTTTCCGTTCACCAGACTCCATCTGCAAATGACCTCCCTAAGGAATGGCACAAGGAGAATGGGAAGCACTACTGTAACAGCACAAGAAATCAGAAGTTGATTAATTTAACTGGCTTATCTGATATGGCTCCACCCCCACACCCAACCTAGTTCCTCCAATGCATATGGACATCAAGCTGCCCATTTTCAGTTGCGATTCTGGATGTCCACAGACCACAATTTCATCAATATGAAATTCTACTAGCACGCAAGTTCTCAAGAAGGTAAAAATAATCACAGCGATTATCTACTGAGCTTCCACTAAGTGTGGGCTCTGTGCTAGGCATGCCCTCCGCATCACCATACTCTTAGTCGCCTAAGATGTTAAGTGTGAATGTCCTCCTTTTGCAGGTCAGTAACTTGCTTGAAGTAGCGTAACTCATAAATGCCAGGGTGAGCACTTAAACCAGTTCTCTGGTTCCAAAGTCCCTGTTCTCACTCGCTGCATTCAGCAGGCTCTCATTTTTCCAGGAAGGCAAAAATCAAGCTGGAAGATCCCCACTCCTGGGATCAAAGCATTTGCTCAAAGCTCCACGAGTCCAGGAAGTGATATACTGACATCAAGGTCAGGCTTTGAGAAATAGCCCCTTCTTTTACCCTGCAGAGCATCCGAGGGATGTGGAAAACCTTGAGGCTAGAGCTTGTCAACCCACATAATGCACTGAGTTATAAGGGCAATTGCCATCATTACACAACAAATCAGAACTTCACAAAGCCAGCCCTGCTCCTCGGGGTTGCTTCAACCCCAGGCATTAGTGACCCAGCAAAGGACTGGTGCCTGCTTAAGGGGAAGCCCAAATGTTAGAAATATTTGCTTTGGGCAAGAGAGAGCCTTCACAGTCTAATCAAAAGATGAAGAAATTGTTTCCAGAAACTCAGACTTTCCTCCAGGGCATCTCCTTCTGTCCTGCAAGAGCTGATTGGCTCCCACTCCAGGGCCTTTGCCCCTGCTATTCTCTCTGCCTGGAAGGCTCTTACCCCAGAAATCTGAGGAGTGTGCCTCCCCACTTTAGCTCTCTACTCAAATTCTCTTTCTCATTCATTGAGGCTTTCCTGGATATTATATCTAAAATGATAACAACCCATCCCCATCCACATACACTCACTTATTCTCTTTCCCTGCTTTATTTTTTTTTCTCCTTAGAATTTATCACTATCAAATCTAATCTACATTTCACTTCTTTATCTTATTATCTCTATACCCTACTAGAATGTACATTTCACAAAGGCAGGGATTTGTGTCTGTGTTCACTGCTTTTCCCCCCAACACTTAGAACAGTGCCTGTCGCCTAATAGGGGTTCAATAAATATTTGGTGAATGCATAAATCAATCTGTGCTTCAGAGGAGAGCAGTGACATCCTGGAAAACTCCCTCAAGGTTTAATTGTGGCATGAAGGGAAACATCAAGAGATTTTGAAGCCTGGATTTGCATCTAGGCCTAGCCAGGTGAATAATACTTAATCTCACCAGGCCTCATTTTGTGGTTGGTTAGGAGAAAATAATATTTGCCTCCTGGGATTATAGTGGAGGGACCATTAATAATATTTCTAGGGAAAGGAAATGGGGAAAATACTTGTGACATTTCCATGGAAGCAATAAGAGAATTTTGTTACCATGTGTGGGTCAAAATTTATTGAGCGTTTATTTAATACTGGGTCCCATGCCAAGACCGTACATGCATTTCTTCAATCCTTATGACAATCCTGTGTAGCACGTACGTGATCTCTTTAAGGATATTTATCAAAGTGATTTGCCCAGGGTGATAAAGTTAGAAAGCAGGACAGGACTCCCAACCTAATCTGTCTCTAAAATCCGTGCCCTAACCACCGCACCAGATGTAGAGTTAACTTGTGTGCATAAAATGCTGGACCCTGGGAAAGTGGTGATCTACCAATGTCCCTTTACTTTCCCTCCCAGCCTTCAGCCAAGTGGCTTCTGACCAATAATACCAAGGTGCTGCCCCTGCCACTGAAAAATACAAGGGGCAACCAGGAGCCCTATGGATGACCACCTCCTTTACCCCTCCCTGCCTGGTGACTTGCTGTAGCCTTCAGCATTAAGGTATACTTTCATCACCCCACCCCTACCCAAGGATCTTATTTGGTACCAGTACTGGGTATCTTGTCACTTTTCTGGGATTTTGCTTGTTTGTTTGTTTGTTTGTTTTGCTGTTGTTGTTGTTTTGAGACAGGGTCTCACTCTGTCACCCAGGCTGGAGTGCAGTGGCACAATCGTGTCTTACTGCAGCCTCCACTTTCTAGGTTCAAGTGATCCTCCTGCCTCAGCCTCCTGAGTAGCTGGGACTACAGGTATGCACCACCACACCCAGCTAATTTTTGTATTTTTTTTTTCGTAGAGATGGGGTCCCACTATGTTGCCTAGGCTGGTCTCTCAAACTCTTGGGCTCAAGCGATCTTCCCACCTCAGCCTCGAAAAGTGCTGGGATTACAGGTGTGGGCCACTGTGCCCAGCCCCCTATCACTTTTGCATAGAGTAAGTGATTTATAAGGGAACAATATTTTTACTTTAGAGCAATCTATCATTAAAATTGTTCTATATGCTCTGTCTAAATGTAAACTTTTCAACTTTTTGATATTAACAAGTGTCAAAAGTTATTCAACTGACTTTCATTTATTTGAACAAAAAAGTATATGCAGACTCATACATACACATTTAATATGTGTGTATATATATGTATATGTGTGTATATATATATAATTTAAAAATGTAGGTTGGCCATGTGTCCCAGCATCACAAATAGACAAAAAGGCTGAGTGCGGTGGCTCACGCCTGTAAACCCAGCACTTTGGG
The DNA here is from genome assembly GCF_029281585.2 of Gorilla gorilla gorilla. Taxonomy (NCBI): domain Eukaryota; kingdom Metazoa; phylum Chordata; class Mammalia; order Primates; family Hominidae; genus Gorilla; species Gorilla gorilla. Next base: position 45,256,648 of record NC_073224.2, on the reverse strand, counting down.
AGGCCAAGGCAGGCAGATCACCTGAGGTCAGGAGAGCAGCCTGACCAACATGGTGAAACCCTGCCTCTACTAAAAATACAAAAATTAGCCAGGCAAGGTGGTGGGCGCCCATAATCCCAGCTACTCGGGAGGCTGAGGCAGGAGAATCACTCGAATCCGGGAGGCGGAGATTGCAGTGAGCTGAGATTATGCCACTGCACTCCAGCCTAGGCAACAGAGCAAGACTCTGTCTCAGAAAAAAAAAAAAAAAAAAAAAAAAAAAGACAAAAAGTGCTTTTAAGACCTAATTTATACACTCAATAAAATTAACTATTTAAAAAAAAATACATACAAAATGCTAGTGCTTTGCTTTTTTTTTGAGACGGAGTCTCACTCCGCTGCCCAGGCTGGAGTGCAGTGGCGTGATCTCGGCTCACTGCAACCTCCGCCTCCTCCCAGGTTCAAGCGATTCTCCTGCTTCAGCCTCCTGAGTAGCTGGGACTACAGGTGCCCACCACCACGCCTGGCTAATTTTTGTATTTTTAGTAGAGATGGAGTTTCACCATATTGGCCAGGATGGTCTCGATCTCCTGACCTCGTGATCCACCCATCTCGGCCTCCCGAAGTGCTGGGATTACAGGCATGAGCCACTGCACCCTGCCATATTTTCTTTCAATGATGAGGCAAGAGAGAAGGTTTCACATGGCCCTGTGCAAGCCCTTTTCCACAAATCCCACACAAGGCAAGAGCAGTCTACGCCAGTAAAGGAAAAGCCACATTGGATAGAATGAACACCCATCTTTTCTGTTTTGTGCATTGAATGTTGAATGAGTGTAGACATTTTCATGTCCTACAAAATAAGAGTTATCAAACGAATGTCACACGGTGATCAGATAGGTGTTCCTTATGTGACTTGTCCCAAAGTTATAATGAAGAGACGGAAAACACAATTTAAGACTTGAAGATGGCTGGGTGTGGTGGCTCACACCTTGTCATCTCAACAGTTTGGGAGGCTGAGGTGGGCAGATAACTTGAGGTCAGGAGTTCGAGACCAGCCTTGCCAACATGGCAAAACCCCATCTCTACAAAAAATACAAATATTAGCCAGGTGTGGTGGTGCACACCTGTAATCCCAGCTACTTGGGAGGCTGAGACATGAAAATTGCTTGAACCCGGGAGGAAGAGGTTGCAGTGAGCTGAGATTGTGCCACTGCACCCAAACCTAGGTGACAGAGGGAGACCCTGTCTCAAAAAAAAAAAAAAAGACTCTAAGACAATCAAAGCCCCCAGAGCAGCTAGCAGTGTTCCAGAATGCCTGAGCTGCTGACTTGGAATTGTTCACTTGTTTCACCCACTCCACAGCATGCTCACTCTGTGCACACTCAAGACGTTCTCAGGCAGCTCAGTTTTCAAGAAAAACATTGCTGGAAATTATCCATTGATTACAACAACAACAACAAAATCAGTGGAAGTGGATGTCTTCCATTAGGTGCCACACACCTAAACACTGTGGCAACACCTAACCCCCCATTCCTTCTATAGCCCACACACAGTCCTCGGGAACTGCCTCCCTGGAATTACAGGTAGATGGGGCCAGGCCTGCAGGGTCAGTGAAGTGGAAAACCACATCTCTTCCCAGATAGCCCTTCCTTTCTAGGTAAACCCTCCTCTTTCATCCTGGTCCATCCCTTGGGCCACTCTGCTGGGGTGAGAGTGGGGGACGACAGATCCCTGGAGGAGAAAAGAGCTGGCAGGGAGGGTGAGCTGCAGGTCACTTCATCAGGAGTCTCTCTGAGGGAGGGACATATAGACATCCCTGCTTGGAAGCTCTCCTGGAGTTTCCACTCAGCCAAAAACTCTAAGAAGGCAGAGGCTGTGTCTATTTTATATATTATATACCCAGTGCTTAGCATAAGGTGCTCAGTAAATATTTTAAGAAGGAAGGAAGAGGCTGGGCACAGTGGCTCATGCCTGTAATCCCAGCGCTTTGGAAGGTCAAGGTGGGAGGATCACTTGAGCCCAGGAGTTCAAGACCAGCCTGGGAAATATAGGAAGAGTCCTGTCTCAAAAAAAAATTTAAATTAAAATTTAAAAAATAAAAGAAGAAAGGAAGGGAGGGAGGAAGTAGAAGAGAGAGAGAGAGAGAGAGGGAAGCAGAAAGATGAGGACAAGAAAGGGAACTTACAGGGAGGGGGTATAGACCACAAGTTGGACATGTGGTAGAATGTCCCAAATAGGAGAGGCTCCCATTATTGTTCCAAAGGGAAAGGAAATGGAGGACGTGTTTGTGACATTTCAATGGAAGCAATAAGAGAATTTTTCAACTCAGGGTTGGCTATAGGAAAAGCAGTATAGACAGCATATGTATGATATGATGGGAGGAAGCCCCTGCCCTCCCATGTTTTGTCCCCTGGTGTGCCCTGTCATCACTTCTCTGGCACTACCAATGAGTGTGTATAGACCTTGGCTGCAGAGACCTCAGGCCCTATCTATGATTCCTGGGAGCTACCATCTTGCTCTCACCCACTTTCACTCATTTGTTGGATGTGACTGAGTGATGGATGGAGTGGAGAGTCTGTCAGGGTGAATCATGGGCAGGGGAGGGAAATATGAGTCCCACCCCTTATTTTACAGATGGGTAAACTGGCCCAGAGAAGAAAACCAACTTGCCCATGGTTACAGTTAGGGGAAGAGCAAGGACCAGGACCCAAGCATCTGGGTGCCTTGTGCAGGATTCTTTCCACTGTGCCACACCACTGCCCCTTAAAAGGACTTCTCATAAAATCTCCCATTTCAGCTGAAGGGTCTCAAGAGGTTATCAGGTCCAAGCTCTGCCCTTAGCAGAAATCACCACCAAGGATTCCAGCGACAAGAGGGCAGGCAACATGTGCCCAAACACTGTTGGTGACGGGAACACCTAACCACCCATTCCTTCCACAGCCCACACAAATTGTTGCAATGTTCTTCTTGTTTTGAGCTACAATTATTTCTCTAAAGGAAACAAGCTACTGCTTTTCCTCCCCAAGTTCTTTCCTCATAAAAGTACAAATCCTATAATAGATCACTAGGTAAACACCTGTTTGCCCTCAAAACACTCCTATCTTCTGCAGGTAGTGTTTGTAACTAGAGTTACCTGGGAGTAAAAGAAGACTAATGATTTTTTAAAAGAGAGAGAAGTGTGGTACCATTGAAGGGAAATGGATTAATCAAGGTCTTAAGGATCACTAATTGGGCTTAGGAAGAGAGAGAGGAGAAGAAGGAGAAAAGAGAAGAGAGGAAATAAGGGGGAAAGAAAGAAATAGGAAGGGAATAAAATAGATGGCTAACACATATTGAGCACTTAATAAGGAGCAGGCACTGTTCAAAGTGCTTTACTTATATAGATTCATTTAATCTTTAGGATAACCCTCTAAGAGAATTACTATTATTATCCTCATTTTTCAAATAAGGAAATAAGGCAGAAAGTTTAAGTACCTTACCCAAGGTCACAGTCGGTGAGCCTGGAATTTGAACCCAGGCAGTCTGACTCTAGGACTACACACTTGCTGCATGTGTGGTGAATGTTGCTGAATGTGTGGTGCCCCCATTGATTGAGGCCTGTACCAGGTATTCTAGAGAGTTAATGCCAGAGCGCAGAGCACAGACCGTGGGAAGACAGAGCTGGGTTCAAATCCTGGTTCTCCACTTACCTGTTCTACGGAAGTCACTCAATTATCCTCAATTTCCTTACCTATAAATTGGAGTTAATAATACCATTTAAAAGTAAAAAAAAAAAAAAAACAGGCTGGGGGTGGTGGCTCACACCTATAATCCCAGCACTTTGGGAGGCTGAGGCGGGTGGATCACCTGAGGTCAGGAGTTTGAGAACAGCCTGGCCAGTATGGCGAAACCTCGCCTCTACTAAAAAAAGAAAAATACAAAAATTAGCCGGGCATGGTGGCAGGTGCCTATAATCCCAGCTACTCAGGAGGCTGAGGCAGGAGAATTGCTTGAACCTGGTGGCCCGAGGCTGCAGTGAGCCAAGATCATGCCACTGCACTCCAGCCTGGGCGAAAGAGCGAAACTCTGTCGCAAAAAATAAAATAAAATAAAAAGTAAAAAAATAACAAAGAGGCCAGGCGCGGTGGCTCACACTTGTAATCCCAGCACTTTGGGAGGCTGAGGCGGGTGGATCACCTTAGGTCATGGAATTCGAGACCAGCCTGACCAATATGGAGAAACCCTGTCCCTACTAAAAATACAAAATTAGCTGGGCGTGGTGACACACATCTGTAATCCCAGCTACTTGGGAGGCTGAGGCAGGAGAATCACTTGAACCCGGGAGGTGGAGGTTGCGGTGAGCCGAGATCGTGCCACTGCACTCCAGCCTGGGTGACAAGAGTGAAACTCCATCTCAAAACAAAAAACAAAAAAACAAAAACAAAGAGAAAAAAATAATAATAGTATTTAATTCACAGAGGGATCGTGAGGATTACATGGGCTAAAACATTTAGCACAGTTCTGGGACACATTATGTGGTAGATAAATTTTAGTTTTTTGTCTCATGTAATCCTCACAAGGGGATTGGAAGATTTTTTGGTTTCATGTAATCCTTGCAATGCATTCTATAAAGGATGCGTTTTCCCTATTTCACAGACTTGAAAACTGAGAGTCCAAGAGGTAACCAACCTGCCAAGGTCTTATGCCTAATAGGCGTGGGGATTGGAAGTACAGGATAAAGGACCAAGGAGGAAAGGAGGAGGGGGCAGACTTGAAATGGGACAAAAAAGAAAATCTAAGAAGAGCCTGCTATGGTGAATGCCACTTCACAGAGATCTCAGGAGGCCTCAGGAGGTTTCAGGATGACTGTCTCTAATACAGAGGATGAGGGAGTTCTCACGGGAGCTCTGAGTTCAGACTGGGACTCATTGAGGAAGCTTGGGCTCCCACCAAATCCCTTAAGGATTTGCCCCTTAAGCTTGGTATCTCACCACACGACCACACGTATAAAGAAAATTGCTTGTTGTATTTCACTATTTAACCTTAACCTCTCCTTCCTACCTTAAAACCACAAATCAATGTTTCATGAACTTACTTATGCAACATAAATTGTTGCATAAGCATTAAACAAAATGTTATACCACCAGAGCAGTGGCTCCTGCCTGTAATCCCAGCACTTTGGGAGGCTGAGGCAGGGGGACCATTTGAGATCAGGAGTTCAAGACCAGCCTGGGCAATATGGTGAAACCCCATCTCTACCAAAAAAATATAAAAATTAGCCATGCATGGTGGTGCATGCCTGTGGTCCCAGCTAGTCAGGAGACTAGAGGTGGGAAAATCGCTTGAATCCGGGAGGTGAGGCTGCAGTCAGAGGAGATCGCACCAGTGTGCACTCCTGCCTGGGCTACAGATTGAGACCCTGTCTCAAAAAACAACAACAACAACAACAAAAGAAAACTGTTATACCACCATTTACAATTGAACTCTAAAAGAGAGAAGTCATCGTAATAATAATATAAAAATTTAGTGTTTAAGCTAGAATATATGTATATCAGTTTCTTAGTGCTGTTGTAACAAATTACCACAACTTTAGTGGCTTAAAACAGGACAAATTTATTATTTTAAAGTGCTGGAGATCGTAAGTCCAAAATGAGTCTATGGAATAAACACAGGCATCAAAAGAGCTTTGTTCCTCGGGAGACTCTAACTGGGACAAAAAGAGAAAACGTAAAGAGAAGAAAGAAGAGCCCAGGCCAGTCTCAAACTTCAGGGCTCAAGTGATCCACCTGCCTTTGCTTCCCAAAGTGCTAGGATTATGGGCATGAGCCACCGCGTCTGGCCCTAAGTTTTGATGCAAATATTTAAATTTGTATTTTAATAGAAGGCCCTGGTTTTGAACCTCTTTTATAAAGCCAGAAACCCATTTTTACTTTATATTTCAATAGAGCTAACCCAGGGTTTCCATGGCCAATTCAGAAGGCCATACCTGCACTGTTTTCTCGGGCAGAACAATCTTCCTAACAGATCAGAGGAGTTCCTGGCTACCTTGTGCTATAGAGATCATTGTATCAAAGGTTATGAACCTCAGAAGTCAAAACTTCAGATTTTCAATTTGACTATCAAGGCATGGAATCACAGTTCCTGGACTTAAAGATGGAACTGATGTTCATACAAAACACAAATATCTATGTAAAAGGAGGGGACTAGATGTAGTGTCTGGTTCCTGTGGGAGACACTGAAAGAGGACCCGCTGGGTTAGCCATCTGTGGTTTCTGGCATGGCAATACTGCCTCTCTAGGACACATTTGAAACAGTTGGGGTGTCTTGATAATGGGGAGGGAAAAACGATAGCTACAGGCATTCATGTGGAAGTAAGCCAGAGTTTTTAAACTCAATGCATGGGACATTTCTGCACTGATGAATGGTCTCACGCAAATGCTAATAGCACCCCTGTTGAAAAGTGGATGGTCTTCTCCCTTTGACTCCTCATCCACATTTACCTCAATCACCTCTGCCCCCCAAAGATGCACTGTTTTCAGTGTAACCCTAAAGATATTTAAGCCAGCCAGACAATATTATGTGAAAACAGTACTAGTTTGTAAAGAATGGTACTTGTCCACAAGGCTGGATTAAAACCAAGAGAGGCCCTAAATCCTTAAAAAAATTGTAATTTCTCTCGCTTATGTAATTAAAAATAAATGGTACTAAACCATAATTTAAGAAGGTCTAATTTAGGTAAGAAAGTTCTGATTTCTGACTATTTTGTTGTTTTTTTTTAATAAATATATTATTTTTATTTTTATTTTTTATTTTTTATTGATCATTCTTGGGTGTTTCTTGCAGAGGGGGATTTGGCAGGGTCACAGGACAATAGTGGAGGGAAGGTCAGCAGATAAACAAGTGAAGAAAGTTCTCTGGTTTTCCTAGGCAGAGGACCTTGCGGCCCTCCGCAGTGTTTGTGTCCCCGGGTACTTGAGATTAGGGAGTGGTGATGACTCTTAACGAGCATGCTGCCTTCAAGCATCTGGTTAACAAAGCACATCTTGCACCGCCCTTAATCCATTCAACCCTGAGTGGATACAGCACATGTTTCAGAGAGCACAGGGTTGGGGGTAAGGTCACAGATCAACAGGATCCCAAGGCAGAAGAATTTTTCTTAGTACAGAACAAAATGAAGTCTCCCACGTCTACCTCTTTCTACACAGACACGGCAACCATCCGATTTCCCAATCTTTTCCCCATCTTTCTCCCCTTTCTATTCCACAAAACCGCCATTGTCTTCATGGCCCGTTCTCAATGAGCTGTTGGGTACACCTCCCAGACGGGGTGGTGGCCGGGCAGAGGGGCTCCTCACTTCCCAGTAGGGGCGGCCGGGCAGAGGCGCCCCTCACCTCCCGGACGGGGTGGCTGGCCAGGTGGGGGGCTGACCCCCCCCACCTCCCTCCCGGACGGGGTGGCTGGCCGGGCGGGGGGCTGACCCCCCCGCCTCCCTCCCGGACGGGGCGGCTGACCGGGCGGGAGGGCTGACCCCCCCGCCTCCCTCCCGGACGGGGCGGCTGACCGGGCGGGGGACTGACCCCCCACCTCCCTCCTGGACGGGGCGGCTGGCCGGGCAGAGGGGCTCCTCACTTCCCAGTAGGGGCGGCCGGGCAGAGGCGCCCCTCACTTCCCCGAAGGGACGGCTGGCCGGGCGGGGGGCTGACCCCCCCACCTCCCTCCCGGACGGGGCGGCTGGCCGGGCAGAGGGGCTCCTCACTTCCCAGTAGGGGTGGCCGGGCAGAGGTGCCCCTCACCTCCCGGACGGGGCAGCTGGCCAGGCGGGGGGCTAATCCCCCACCTCCCTCCCGGTCGGGGCGGCTGGCCAGGCGGGGGGCTAACCCCCCCACCTCCCTCCCGGACGGGGCGGCTGGCCGGGCGGGGGGCTGACCCCCCCACCTCCCTCCCGGACGGAGCGGCTGGCCGGGCAGAGGGGCTCCTCACTTCCCAGTAGGGGCGGCCGGGCAGAGGCGCCCCTCACCTCCCGGACGGGGGCGGCTGGCCAGGCGGGGGGGTGACCCCACCACCTCCCTCCCGGATGGGGCGGCTGGCCGGGCGGGGGGCTGACCCCCCCACCTCCCTCCCGGACGGGGCGGCTGGCCAGGCAGAGGGCTGACCCCCCCACCTCCCTCCCGGATGGGGCGGCTGGCCGGGCGGGGGGCTGACCCCCCCACCTCCCTCCTGGACGGAGCGGCTGGCCGGGCAGAGGGGCTCCTCACTTCCCAGTAGGGGCGGCCGGGCAGAGGCGCCCCTCACCTCCCGGACAGGGCGGCTGGCCGGGCGGGGGGCTGACCCCCCCACCTCCCTCCCTGACGAGGTGGCTGCCGGGCGGAGACGCTCCTCACTTCCCAGACGGGGTGGCTGCTGGGCGGAGGGGCTCCTCACTTCTCAGACGGGGCGGCTGCCGGGCGGAGGGGCTGCTCACTTCTCAGACGGGGCGGTTGCCAGGCAGAGGGTCTCCTCACTTCTCAGACGGGGCGGCCAGGCAGAGACGCTCCTCACTTCCCAGATGTGATGGCGGCCGGGAAGAGGCGCTCCTCACTTCCTAGATGGGATGGCGGCCGGGCAGAGACGCTCCTCACTTTCCAGACTGGGCAGCCAGGCAGAGGGGCTCCTCACATCCCAGACGATGGGCGGCCAGGCGGAGACGCTCCTTGCTTCCCAGACGGTGGGGCGGCCGGGCAGAGGCTGCGATCTCGGCTCTTTGGGAGGCCAAGGCAGGCGGCTGGGAGGTGGTTGTAGCGAGCCGAGATCACGCCACTGCACTCCAGCCTGGGCGCCATTGAGCACTGAGTTAACGAGACTCCGTCTGCAATCCCGGCACCTCGGGAGGCCGAGGCTGGCAGATCACTCGCGGTTAGGAGCTGGAGACCAGCCCGGCCGACACAGCAAAATCCCGTCTCCACCAAAAAAATACGAAAACCAGTCAGGCGTGGCGGCGCGCGCCTGCAATCGCAGGCACTCGGCAGGCTGAGGCAGGAGAATCAGGCAGGGAGGTTGCAGTGAGCTGAGATGGCAGCAGTACCGTCCAGCTTCGGCTGGGCATCAGAGGGAGACCGTGGAAAGAGAGGGAGAGGGAGACCGTGGGGAGAGGGAGAGGGAGAGGGAGAGGGAGAGCTGGCACGTTTCTTTAGCACAACCTTTATCAGCAAGGTCTTTGTGACCTCTGTCTTTTTTTAATAAATATTAAATGCTCTGAAAATTATTTTATTTATGTACTTATTTATTTATTAGACAAAGTCTTGCTCTGTCACCCAGGCTGGAGTGCGGTGGCACAATCTCAGCTCACTGAAACCTCCACCTCCCAGTTCAAGGGATCCTCTTGCCTCAGCCTCCTGAGTAGCTGGGATTACAGGTGCCTACCACCATGCCCCGCTCACTTTTGTATAAAAATTACTTTTCTTATTTCTTTTAATGCCCCTCCTTTGCTAGTACTCAGTGCCTATGCTTTGTCTATTGCTGCTCATTGGATGAAAATTAGAAAGAACTCTTCATTCTGAATTTACTTAAGTGGGTTGTTGAAAAGTCCAAAGTGGTGGGAATGCAAGTGACTTGCAGAGAACTAGATCTTTTGCTGAGTTCCAGTTCTGGCTCCATCACTGACTATATGACTTGGGGTGAGGTGCTTTAATATCTGTTTGTCTGTAAAATAAAGGGAATAAAGGAATACACCTAATGGGTTGTAAGGATACATGAAAGCATATGAGCCCTGATATGTAGTAAGTGCTCAGTAATAAGTGATCAGAAGTGCCCAGTATATTTGCAAAACCTCATCTCTACAAAAAAAAAAAAAAAAAAAAATACTAAAATTAGCCAGGCATGGTGGCGGGTACCTGTAGTCCCAGCTACTCAGGAGACTGAGGTGGGAGGATCGCTTGCACCCAGGAGGCAGAGGTTGCAGTGAGCCAAGATCCTGCCACTGCACTCCACCCTGGGCGACAGAGTCAGACCCTCTCTCAAAAAAAATAAAAATTAAAAAAAAAGTTAGTGCTCAGTGTATCTTATCTATTAATAGTGTAACTACTGTATATCTTTTTCCATTCCTGCCATTCCTCAATATTCCAAACAACTTTGAATACCTGCAATGTGCTGGTCCCTGTGCTATATCCTTAGGAAATAAATATGGAAAAGACATAGTCTTGACCGAATAGAGTTTATAATCTAGAAGTGAAACTGGTTTTAAAATAAGAACAAAGTGCCACAAATTACTTGTTTTAAAAGAAAAAAGGCTGAACTGGGTGTGGTGGCTCACGCCTGAAATCCTAGCACTTTGGGAGGCTGTAGGGGGTGGATCATCTGAGCTCAGGAGTTCGAGACCAGCCTGGGCAACATGGTGAAACCCTGTCTCTACTAAAAATACAAAAAATTAGCTGGGCGTAGTGGCGCGAACCTGTAGTCCAGCTACTTGGGAGGCTGAGGCAGGAGAATCCCTTGAACCCAGGAGGCAGAGGTTGCAGTGAGCTGAGATGGCGCCACTGCAGTCCAGCAGGTCGACAGAGCAAAACTCAACAACAAAAAAGGCTGAATAGTGGGGGGGAAAATGATGGTCAATTCTGAAGGCTCAGAAGTGTCTATGAAATTTATTTAAAAGCAATGTTACTTGACTTTTTAAATTATTTTTATCCAATTCAAGGAACAGCTTTCATCTAAATGTGCAATGCATAGTACACGAAATTTCAGGGAATATTGTCATATAATCTTTTGAAAGACCATATTGCCTGGGAAGATAATTGTTTTCTGAACCCTGAACAATAGACACATCGAGATAAGAAAAAAGTTTGGCCAATGGCAATCATAAGATACCACTGATTGTACTATGCATTCTGATTTCAGAAATGCTAAAATATAAGAAGAATGTGTGTGTGGAATCAATTGAAATGCAGTATATATACATGTGGACATGTGTATTTGACTTTTAGCATTGAATTATCTGGTAAACTGATTTGTCTTCCTGTCTCACTTTGCCTACATGTCATTCCAAATATGTAGAGTACCTTTCCCGCTTTCTTATTTATCTACTCAAAAAATTATTGATAGTGAAATTGGTAGTGTCGTCCTATGAAACCAAATTTAAACTAGTTGTCATGGCAATTTTAACCTTTATAATCTCTTTATACCTCTCAACCCCTTAACTTTTTAACCTTTTTTTTTTTTTTTGAGACTGGGTTGGGCTCTATCACCCAGGTTGGAGTACAGTGGCACTATCTCGGCTCACTGCAAACTCCATCTCCCCAGCTCTAGTGATCCTCCCACCTCAGCCTCCTGAGTAGCTGGGACTACAGGCATGCTAATTTACCACACCTGCCTAATTTTTGTATTTTTAGTAGAGATGGGGTTTCCCCATGTTGGCCAGGCTGGTCTCAAACTCCTGGCCTCAAGTGATCCACCTACCTCAGTCTCCCAAAGTGCTGGGATTACAGGCATAAACCACCATGCCCAGCCCTGGCTAATTTTTGTATTATTATTATTTTTTTTTTGGTAGAGACCTGGTTTTGCCATGTTGCCCAGGCTGGTCTCGAGCTCCTAAGCTCAAGTGGATCTGACCCACCTCAGCCTTCCAAAGTGTTGGGATTACAGGCATGAGCCACCCTGCCCAGATCCCCAATTCTTTATACCACTATTCCTGCTCCCTTGCCTCTCAAACCCTACTCCTTTCCACTTTAACCTACATATCCTTTCCAAATTTTTTTTTACCTCTTCTTTGGAATATCTACTGTATATAGATCAATTCCTTTATCTACTGCCATTTATTGTCAGATGATTTTTTCAACTGTTGTCTCACAGCCCAAAATACAAGTTCTTTAATGAATTTTTTATGAAACTACATTTGTGATAGTCCTGAGGCTCATAGAACCACAATAATATACTATTGCGTTAAGAATTTTAGATGATTTACAGGTGTAAAATATTTAATAAACCTTATTAGTAACTATGCTTATAAATAAAAAAATAGCAAGTGCCAAAAGCAGCAGGTTAACCACAACTATATAATCTATAAGCTTAATGCTTATAATAAAATTCAAAGCCACTGAGTATTTCATATTAGTGAGCCTTTGCAGTGTTACCCTTTCAATTTTTAATTGCAATTTTTGCTTACATTTTCTTCCACACCCGTCTTGTAACCTAGTCACTCTGTACACTTGCAACATTTGTGTTAAACTGAGATTTCTCTTTCAATTATCTGAAATCCAACTCTCTGTGTAACTAAGCCTAGTATCGGAGGGGAGGCCATATGCACAAATGAAGTAGATATTAAAATTAGTTTATTTTTCTACTTAACTTTTAATAAATGAGAAGAAACACAGTAGTCTGTCTCATATAGAACATTTATAATACATAACAATCCATTAAGCCTCATGGTGAGGTAGGAACAGCTTTGGAAAATAACACACAGTCATGAAAACATACAAAAAGTTAGGTAAAATGTTGCAGCACTAAAGATATTTTATCTGCATCTGTATTTAATGAGATGATAACTGCATTTAACTGGGCCACATCTGGCCCAAAGGACAGGCAACAGAAGACACAAAACAACACAACATATAAGTTCCATAATCACAGAATATACTGATACACTTCATTGTGCTGTTTCAAGGCAGAACCATAACATGGCAATTTGTGTCTTTTTATATATATATATAACCACATATTAATTGTATGTTACATTCCCTCCAGCATCTTTTTGCCAAAGACACTGGACCATAAAATTTTTGGTTTAAAAGTTTAAATTGAATAACATACAAAAGGCTCTTGTGCCAGTGAAAATGACTGCTAAATATTCCAGAGCTTGTTAGTAAAACAAAATAGCATTACCACATAGTATCGGTAGAGCTACATCAAAATAGTGCTATTATAATCCCAATTTCAGAGACGTGAAACACTGTAAGACACAGTTTCAGTTTTAAAAATGACAAACAAAAAACCCCTACACCTTCCCAAGAGTTTTAACACTGTTTATGACTTAACTGAAACTCAGTATTAAAATAAATATTTTTATATTGTAGAATTACTCTCCATATTTGTGTGAAGATCTTAAGACAGCAGGTTAATGACATTTTTATCATTCAAATGATATCTGCTTATACACAGTAAAAATCTTCAACTCAACACCAGTTAACATACGAAATACTTCACATTAGGTTCCATAGGTCTTTTCCCTCAAAACTGTCAAAAATTCAAAATTAACTTAAGGATGTTAATAAGACACAAACGGTTAACACAGCCTTCTACCTACTGTGATTTTCCAAGGTGCATTTGATGGACATTTTTCCTATTCAAGTTACATACCTTAGTTATTCAACATACTGTTCTCTAAAATGTTAAAACACATACAGCAAAGTTTTTGAGGATTCTGTTTTTTAGGTTTTAGTCCATAGTTTTACAATGCAGACATCCTTCAGAAAAAACTAAGCAATCATAAAAGCTAAAAGGTGACAATGGAGAATTAAATCTCTCATCACTAAGGCTGCATTTGGCTTGGAAAAATTTCTTGGTTTTAATTCAGGCACATGCAGCACCTCCTTTTCACTAAACTGAGACAACAGACAAGTTTCTAACACATATTCTACACTGATCTTGCTCAAATATAAAAGAGCCAGCAGGAGAGATGCAACTCCTAAAACTGATGCAGTGTTATAAAATAGCATATTTAAATATTGGGTTTAAGTCTCCTAATAATTCAGAGTATTTCCCTCATTTTCTTTCAGAAAGGAATAAGCTATTTTGAGAAAGACACTTAAATCCTACAATATTTAAATACAAAAGCATGTCTTTTTTTAAAGATAATGCTAATATAGCTACAATGGGTTAGAAAGTGCATTGTAAAGAAATAAATAATTCTCTGCTAAAACTCAAAAGGTGAGTCAGTGCCCACTGTTTCTGCCAACAGTCATTTGAAAAAAGAAAATCCTATGGTACCACCATTATATATAAGCTACTTAAAAATTATGAAAAGTGAAATAACTCAAACCTAAAGGCTGTTATCTTCAAAGCACTTTTGAAAAACAAACAAACATAGCCCTTGTCCTATGCTTATATACCATTTTTTAAAATCCTCATTCAGTTGATGTCTTGTACTTAGGTGTCATGCCATCTTTAAGACACAGACCTCAAGTAGGGCATTTGTAAAGAAAACCTCATTGAATGTAATATATTTTATCAGTTATCTTTGTATCATTGCTGAAATGTTTATGTAACAAATTGATATCTGAATAAAATGTTCTGTAAAGTATTAAATCAGGAATGTACATGATACAGTACAATTCACAGCTTTCTCTTCTTGTTCGCCCAGATGAGATCCCTCAATTTCATGTTTAAAAAAACCCACCCAAACCTTTTCGCAAAATTCATGGTAACTATCAGTTTAGGAATTGAATTAAACAATATCAGATAAGAATATTAAAAGATCAAGATGTATTGCAAACTGGCAGGTTATGGTTTTGGCCCATTATAGTAAATGTGAACTTACAAACTGTGTTCCTAAAATTACCATATTTTCACTGGAAAAAATCAGCTGTTCTTAAATAGGCCCATCGCCAGCAATAGGCTTATACTAGGAAAAACACACACCACAAAAGATCATCCCTTTAAAAAGTAACTGTCAAATCCTAACACTTTTTCCTCTTACAACCCATTAAACAATGAACTATTTTAAATCCCAAAACGTAGCCATCCCAAAAGTAGTCAGCTATAAAAGTAGTCAGAATACCTTGTTTCTAGAAAAATAGAGCTATACATAACTGATGCTAATATTAATCCTTTCAAGGACAAAAAATCTAATTTTGTCACAAAGCATACCCTCTATCAAGAAAAATATAACTTAAACACCCTTAAATATTTGTGTTGGATTTGAAATCTATAGCAGTAATGAAGTAGCCACAATTTTCTGTGTAGATATTGTGGCATCTTGCAAAATAAGCCACTATTGGAAGATCTGAGTATGTGAAGACAGGATGAGTTACAAAATCTTAATTAATTTTGCTTTCTAAGAATTTAATATCCAAACTGCATTAACCTTCTGGTTTTCTTTCCTCTCAAGTCAGTGACTCTTAGAAAGCACAAACATTGCTGGTTGTGCTCAAAAAGCTCCATTTAAATCCATTCATGATTGGTTATCATGAAATGACCTTGAAAATTTTTTTTCAAACACCCGATTTAAAAGATTACATTGATCGTTTGCATTTAGCATGTAATTATTAGGTGTCAACATCCTTAAAAATACTTATATATTTTGTAAGTAAACTTGCAGCTCAATGTTTTTATACCAATCTTTCAAAGAAAGTAATGCTGGTGAACATGTCCAAGTTTCAGATTAACTTTGGTAGAATAAAAAGTTGAAATTCTCAAAATAATTTAGAAATGTAGTCTCAATATTATCATACAATAACCTAAATATTTAGTTTGGTAAACTTTCTTCCTTGCTCTTACTACCCCATTTGCCCTATTGTGTGTAAACTGTAGTTCAATTTGTTAATTATCTTACTGTTTAATAGCCAGCAATACAGAATACAGGATAGTAACTGATCTTATTTCCTACTAATAGCCATGAGTCACTCTTAAAATATGCTGCCATTATGCTATGTAATGATCTCAAAGGGCAATATCACCTAAAATGTCAAAGGAAACAAACTGTTGATGATTTTAAAGTTCTATCAATTATAATTCTAATAAAGTGTAACACTGGGGGAAAAGAAAAGCAGAGAAATTCCAGTAACAATTTTATTTATCCCCCTAATTTTTATCATGGGAAAAATCCAGAAATCAAATGTCATTATCTTATATAAGGTTTAACTTAAACAAAAATGTAACATAGTGTTAAAACTGGCTTTCCAAAACAGTCACAGCATAGCTGTACTCTGTACTAATAATCACAAAATTGTAATATAGAACTCTGTTATGCAGTCCCATTATGTTCTTACAAAAATAGAATTAAACTGTGTGACCAGACAAGGACTTCAATTACACTACTTGGCAAACTTAGAATTTCAGTGGAGTCTTTTTCCTCTTGCAGATTAAAGCAAAAGTCAAATATCACATCTTTTTCAAGACTCACAAAGATGATTCAGGTTGTTTGTTTGGCATGTTTTTAATCTCTATCACAACAGCAGGGATGTTTTCAGCTTTAGTCCTCCTGGGCTTCTTCTCTAGATTGTTACTAAGTTCTAAACAAGAAATGCTAACTGTTGGGGTCTTTTCTGCATCCTTTCCAGAAGGGGCTTGTGGTAGTGTCCCACAACATTGCTTCAAAGCACACTGAGTTCTGCAGGCAAGTTCACACGGAACTACACTTGATTTAGAGCCTACACTAGCAAATTCAGGCTGAATGGTAGTAGCGTGAATTCCGTGATTATGAAAAACGTCTTTAATGGTTTTAGCCACCTCCATGTATGATGTTGGATCTTCACATTTTATGTGAGCAGTGGCAATGATTCTGCTTCCAGCAAGTTGCCAAACATGTAATTCATGAACTTCCTCAACTCCTTCAACATTTCGAAGTTCTTTTATCAAATTTCTGATATCAATTTGTTTAGGAACAGTTTGTAGAAGAATAAGAGCAGATTCCTTAAGTAATGGATAGGTTGTGTAAAGAAGTATACAAACCATTACAACACAAAGAGTTGGATCTAAATATAGCACCCAGCAAGGACCAGCCTCATAAACTGATGCATGAGTACTATTAATTATTTCTACAAATGCTTTGCAGGGGTCAGGGAAACATGGATTCACACAAAAATCCCCTTCAGAACAACCTTTCCAAGAAAAGTAAAAGACTAAGGCATTTACTACTACAATCACTGAACCCAAGGCATCTCCAAGGACATGCAGAAAAACTCCACGCATGTTAAGTTGTCCAGCCCTATCTTCTTCCAGTTCCATATGGTCAGGTTCTCTGACAAGATTTCCATTCACTTGTACTTCCACTGTATCACCACTTCTGGGGTTTTCTGGGTCTACAAAGAAATAAAAATTTTATATCAAATACATTTAAAGTGTTTATATAAACATCCTTGTCTAATTCTTTTTAAGTGGTGATGAAGGTGAAAATTTTTTCACAAAGTACAATTAAAAAAATGTGATCAGAGCAATTTAATATAAATTGACATTCTGGGAACGAGCCAGGACATAATAATTGCCAGGGCTAAATCAAGTCATTGTGATACTGCTTCTTCACCCTCCTAACCACTCTCCTGCCTCCTCCTCTCCAAAATAGTGTATCTTTTCTATGGGAGTGGAGTCCTGCAACCATTCTGCTATACTTTATGGTATATACAAAGGAAAACATAAAATTAAATGCTAACACCAAAATTAAATGCAGCTAGGAATAAGTCTACTAATACAAAATACCTGATTTGACACTCGGGCACTCTCTAGTCACTCTTTGTCACTGAGGCCAATTGCTTGAGAATAAAACCAATTTTAACTTTTAAACTTTTATTATGAATATAAAAGTTTCTTGGTAGGGGGTTTAAAAACTGACAAATCAACAATAAAAATCAATAATCACAGAGATTATTAGAAAAATTGAAACTAAATGACTACCTGCCCTACTAACTTTTAAATCAAAAGTATTGATCTTTTCAAAAAGTATTGATCAAAAGTATTCAAAAAGATCAAAAGTATTGATCTTTTGAAATTACACACCAGAGAAACTTAATTTTCTTTGGAATAACACCTTGCCGAGTGGAGTGAGAGGAAAACCAATTACTTATTAAACCTTTCCAATGTACAACTTGAATTTCACTAACTTCATATTCTGCACTCGAAAATTATGTAGCATAATTTATAATGATACAAGGTAAATAAACGTAAGTGAAGGAAATATGACCAAATTGTTAAGCACCATTGAGCTTGGGTAGTAGGACACTGGTTGAGTCATTTCCATCTCCTTTCTTTCAACATTTATTTTCAAATTTCCTTCAAGAGCACTTAATGTTAAATATAAAAAGCATCCACTAAAAATATAAGATGAATAAATTACCATCACTTTTAGTTCAGCACGATTATGAAAAGTCCTGGGAAAATGTTAAACATGCCCAGACAGGTCCTAAATCTATGATTTCCAGGATTAGGGATCAATTAGCTGAAGCATACACTGCTGTTCATAAAAGAAACCTTTAACCAGGGTTTACACGCTCTGAATGCATATTATGAAACGGAGTTCAATAGGCGTAAGAACTACTTTGGCAGAGCAAGGTTTCCAGCACCCAACTACTGGGGACGAATTGGGGATTCTCTCCGTTTCCCAAGAGGGCCAAGGAATTGAATTGGGAAGCATTTCTGACGCTGTTATAACCATAACCAGACAAGTCTCCAGCAAAGTTGCTGCAGCCTGTAAAGACAGCCAAGTGCGGTGTGGACTGCAGCGGGATGATGGTCACCTCCTGACCCTTTTTCTTAGGGTCTGACCCACAGCCCCCACCTACAAATATGCCAGACGCGTCGCCGGCTCCTTGCACCCGGCTGAGGGGGTTCTGATTTCCTGGAGCAGCGGGGCGTGTGCAGGACGGGGAGGGAGCAGGCAGCGGCGGCGCGGCGCAGGCCCGCTCGGGCAGCAGGGGGCGTGCGGGCCACCCCGCCGAAGGCCAGGCGAGGCTCTGGGCTCCCCAAACCCAACCACCTGCGGCAGCGACTTTCCCGGCTCACCTGCGGGGTCCAGTTTCAGCCCGTTGGAGTTGCTGGTATTGGCCACCAGGGTGTTGGTCTCCTCCTGGTCGGGACCCTGCTCGCCCGGGGCCACGTTGATGTCGCTGCTCCCGGGGCGGGTGCTCTTAACGCGAGGCCCCTTGGGGAGGCCGTGGCCGTGGCCGTGACCCCCGTGCGAGTGGCCGTGGCCGGAGTCCTGGCTGAAGCCGCTGTGATGGTGGAAGAGGCAGAGCCCCAGCACGTTGACCAGCAGCCCGGCCACGCCGACCCCAAGGACCACCAGCGGCTGCTGCATCTCGTGCGGCTCGATGAAGCGCTCGATGGCCTCCAGCAGGATGGCGAAACAGAGGCCAGTCAGGAAGATGGCGTTCACCAGAGCCCCCATTACCTCGGCTCGGATCCAGCCGAACGTGTTCTTCTGGGTGGCGTGGGTCCGCCGGGCGAAGCGCTCGGCCACCAGCGCCACCACCAGCGCCAGCACGTCCGACAGCATGTGGAAGGAGTCGGAGAGCATCGCCAGCGACGAGGTCACCCGGCTCACCACCACCTCCAGCACCATGAACATGAAGGTCAGCGCCAGCATGCACAGCAGCCGGCCCCGGTTCCGACCCCAACACCCCATGGCTGCGGCTGCAGGGCCCGCCGAGCCCGGCCCGGAGACTGGTGCGGCGGCGGCGTTGGCGGGACGCGGAGGGTCGGCGACCGCGACAAGGAGGAGCGCCCGAGTCGGGCCGTTCGGGAAACCGCTGAGGGGCCCCCGCGGCCGCACGGGGACAAGCCCGGGTCAAGCCGCCGAGCCCCGCGCCTGTGGGCGTCCTCCGCCAGCCGGCGGCGCCGCGCCGCGCAGCTCCTCAGGCGTCCGTCCTCAGAGCCGGCGCCGAGGCCCGGCTCAGCCTCAGCAGCCCCCACACCCAGGCGGCGGCGGCGGCGGGGAGCTGGGCTCCCGGAGCCGGGGTACCAAGAGCCGCAGTCGGAGCAGGAGCAGGAGGGCGCCGGGGGAAGGCGGCAGGCGAGGGCGACGGGCAGCTTCGCGCCGAGAAAGCTCCGAGCATCTGAGGGCTCTGCTTGCTGGTCTCCTCTGCGGCGGCTGGACTGAGGAGCGGATGGCTGAGGAGCTAGAGAGGCGGCGACCACGGCAGCTGCACTCGGCCCGGTCTCGGGCGCCTTCTTCGCCCCCCCGCCTTTGCAGACGGTTTACAAAAAAACTTTGCTTTGCACTCGGAACCCCCGTTTTCACACGGACCCGAGCGTGACAAGGCCTTGCCGCCCCGCCCACCAGGCCCGGCACGCTTCCCCATTGGTCAGGACCCCCTCACGACAGCCTCGGCGTCCCGCCCAGCCACGCTCACTATTGGATGGAGCCTCGGAGGGGCGGGAAGGGGGCGGGGTCGCGGCTCCAACAGATGGGGGCGGGGCCTTTTCCTCCCGGAGCCGGGCGTGGGCCGGGGGGCCGTGGCCGGGTGCAGCGGCGGGCGAATTGGGGGCGCGGGCCGCGTGCAGCGGGAGGGGGAGGGGCTGGCCGGGTCCCCTCGGGTGTGGCGGAGTCCTGGCTTCCGCGCTGCGGACCATCGCAACTCCCAGCACACCTGCGGGGGCCGGGCTGCAAACAGACTTTGAGCCTCCGAGCCCAGTCCACGTGGGGGCGGGTCGCGCGGCGGCTGTGTGACAGCTCGGCGGCGGGGGAGGGGCCGAGGGGAGCCCCTGAGCGCGGGGCCCTCGAGTACTCGGTCCTGTCGGAGGAGGCCGACAGACGCATAAACAAGTGCGACTGTAACTTGGGACTCTGCTGGACGCCGAGCTGAGGAGTTAGTCCTCCCGAAGGTCTGCTAGGGGCGTGGACCGAATCTTTGTACATGTTTTGGGAAAGCCAGTTTCTCCTATCACCATCAACCCCTGGAGACCTTGTGTGAACTCAGGTGTCTGTCACTGATTATCTAAGGACAGTTTAGGGTACAGACTTCAGGCAGGAGAAACCTGGGGTCTGCTCCTTGCCTTGTCAATAGCCAGCTGTGTGGCTTTGAGCAAGTCACCTAATCTCTCTAGACCTGTTTCCCCATCTATAAAGGATTGGACAAATGCAACTCTGAAGATCCCCGTCTGACTCCAAAATTCTAAGGCTCTATGATTTAACATTTATTTATAGACTACACACGGTGGAATCTTGTGCTGGTTGCTATGGGGAGGGGGAGGGGCAGTAAGAATACAAAAGAACGAGTTTCTGTCCAGGTGGAGGTAAAATATAAACACGACGTTTTAAAATTACGATGGAATACTCTTGATAAATTGTGCTATTTTAGACTGAATACATAAGCACTGTGTTGTGGGTGGAGATGAGTTGATCTGGAAAGGAACAGCTTCCTCATCTAAGGTGGGGTGGGGCTGGAATCAGAGTGGCTTAAGCTGGACCTGAAAGGCCTCACCACAGCCCCTGCGCAGCAGAAGGACCTCCCCACCCACTGCCCTAGATTGCTACTGGACAAATGCAGTGCCAGCTATTGCCTGGAGATGTGTATACAATGCTTGTTTGGAGCTGTTATTTTGCATTGTTTTGGTATTCTTGTAATTCCTATGAAATTTTTTTCACTTGTATGTGGTGTGTTTCTAGTCTCCCCATCCAGACTGGAGAGCTGGATCCTCACCTTCTGTTTCTGTTTTGCTGGAATATAAAGAATGGAGGAAAATTTTCAAGACATTATAAAGGAAAAAATGATAGAATTTGATGATTAATTGGGTATTGGGAAGGAGGAAGCTAGGTAGGAGAACAAAGATAGTTATAATGTTTCTAACCTGACAAGGAAAATACTGCCTTAAACAGGTCAGGAAGTTGGGAAGGGAGGCCAAGAAGCTGATTTTTAGGAGAAAATATGAACTCCATTTTTAATGTGCTTAATTTGAAGTGAAGTCTGGGTTTCGGCAGTGCTAAAGGGTGGATTAATGGGTTTAGGACTTCCATAACTTCCTCTCCTTTGATATGGATGAGTGACATTTTTCTGATCATATGTAAACACAGCTTCAAACATCCTATCAACTAGCCCCTCATATACAGAAATTCGGGAGCCACGTATGGGTCAAGATATCCTCATGGAAATGGCCTAGAGGCAGTTTGAAGACCATTTTGCTTTCTACTAAGGGCTGCTTTGCCTCGCTTTATTTAAAAAATACATTCCTCCAAATGTGAAGATTTGATACCCAAAGAAGAACCAATAAGAAGATGTAAAAGTCAGTGATGTTTTGCAAACACAATAGCAATCCTTCAATAACTAAACAAACTAAATTGGGAGATTTTTAGACCCATATAAAAACAGGTTCAACTCATAGCCGCTTCCGAAAACCTACTTTGTGCCTGCATTTCAGCCATTTCCCAGACAATGTGCTTTATTCCCTCCTGGTGGGTGGTTGGGGGCGGGGCAGAGGGGGCAGGGAGTACATTTTCCAGGTTGTAGAGAAGTTATACTCATGTTCTCTGGAGAGAGTAATATTTACCACACAGCAGAACACTTCAGTCAGACTTTGTTTCCCTCTAACATTGTATAGGCAAAAGACTTTGGTACCTCAACTCGAGTTTTTTCCCTTTTCATCTGGTTGTCCTAGTAGAGTGTCAACACGGGCAGGAATAGATTAAAATGAAGGGACACTATACTATTATTCACCAACACCCCTGGAGGCTGTGGCCCTGGGTTGAGTAAGACGGCTTGGCTTTCTCTTCTTAATGTTTGAGAAATCTCCTGATAACTTGCTTAGTATCCAAACTGACTAAACCCAGCATACTTTAAAGATGAGAGAATAATGCTCTTTTTGGAAAAGAGACTGCCAATTTGAATGAAAGTCAAGGGCTTCAGACAAACTGCAATCTCAAAGCCCTCTGGACCTCTCCTTGCTTTTAATGAAAGTTTAAAATGATCTTGTAAGACTCTCGTAAAAACTGCTAAACACAAACATACTTCTGAATTTTGGTAATCAAAAATCATGAGTGTATAAAGCTGTACCCTGCTTGGAAAGATAAAATAACAAAACCCTGTGAAAACCACATTATATTTGACTTTGGCTGACAGTAAATCACTTCTAATGTTCAATCTTAAAACTGATGGGGAAATCTCTCAAAACATAAATGAATAATTATTACAAATATGAAGTGAAATCTCTACCAACAACATGAGGGCCAAGGTTTGATTTTTCAGCTGCTCTCAAAGGAACAGGCAGTGGAACAAAGAATAAACAACTGACAATGCAGCAATAAAGCCCAGAAATAGCACTAAAGTCTCAGAGGTGTGAGGGAAACCATATGAAAGAAATGGTCAGAGCAGGAAACCCACGTAGCAGCAAAGGGGAAACAGGAACAGTGCAGAGAGTGAAACTGTACAGTAAGAGGCTGGGAACAGTCACTGAATTTTTATATTTGTTAATTTAAAGAATAGGCCGGGCACAGTGGCTCACACCTGTAATCCCAGCACTTTGGGAGGCCTAGACTCGTGGATCACCTGAGGTCAGGAGTTCAAGACCAGCCTGGCCAACATGGTGAAACCCCATTTCTACTAAAAATACAAAAATTAGCCAGGCATGGTGGTGCATGCCTATAAAACCAGCTACTCGGGAGGCTGAGGCAGGAGAATTGCTTGAACCAGGGAGGCAGAGGTTGCAGTGAGCTGAGATAGCACCATTGCACTCCAGCCTGGGCGACAAGAGCAAAACTCCACCTCAAAAAAAAAAAAAAAAAAAAAAAATGAATAGCAGATGAGGGCTAGCAGCAAAAGGAACTTATTTTTCTTGGAGGCTGGAAACTGGGTCTAAGTTCTCCAGTCATGCCTGGAAATTCGATCTAGGAATAAAGGCACTGCTATCTATACAGAAACACTCATTAAAAGCATCTGTGAATTTCTTGGGTGCAGTGCTATATAATGTTAATACCAGAAATTGTTGAAGGCTCAGGTAGTCAGTGTTAAGACTTTAGACTGAATGCCCATTCTTTCTTTAGCCCTTCTACTCTTGGGGCTGGAGATGGTAATTAAAGCACAATGTACAGAAAATTTGAAAAAAAGAATTTAATTTAAAAGTATGTTTTTATGACTCTCTCCATTACTCATCCCTAAACATGCCAGCCAGTAGAGCATTTTGAAAGGATCACACACCTAATGAGTTTTAGGATGACAGTTCAGGGACTGGCCCTTAAAAGTTACTGTGTGATGTTGGAGAAGTTACTAAACCTCTCTGGGCCTCACTTTCCACATCTTCTCAGTGAGGGGGTGTACATGATAGCTTCTTAACTGGAGTTAAAAGGTGAGTACAGGAGATGGAGCTGCCTAGTGCATATTCTCAGACAGGGCTTTTCAGGCCTCCTGTACTTGGGGTCACCAAGAATCCAGAGCTGAGTTCTCAACTTGCAAATTCAGAAACCACTTTTGAATTATTTCACCTAGGCGAACTCATTCATATGGACACAAAAAGGACTCATTTGCCAGCTGGACTTCCAGTTTGTTCACTTTCTCTGTCTCGGGTTAAAGCTCATTGCACAGGTCCTTCCTCCTTCCCTCTTGGTAGGCAAGACCTCACGGAAGGAAGGTTGCATGAGGACGGAACTAGGCTGCAGGAGCTGGAACTTCTGTGGAAGGGAGCATTTCCAGGCTCTCTTCTAGACTGTAAAAGTATCCTGCCTTTCTCCAAACAGCCACTCTGCCCTCCTGTTCCTGAGTTGTACTCCATTTTACTGCCAGAGTGATCTTTTTGAAATCCAGATGTAGTCCTTGCAAAATACACATCCTCCACCACCCCCACGCCATCACGGCTGAGATCTTGCAGTGGCCTCCCAGTGCTAGGAGAAGGAGAACCAAACTTGGGTGCACACGGCCGGACCAGATCTGATCTGCCTCTGGCTGCCGTCCCCAGCCTCATGATGTCGCGCCACCAGATAAAGAGGGGACTGGCCTTTCTGACCACCATGAATCTACACACTCCCTCCTGCCAGAAGGCCTGTGCACACAGTGTTCTCACCCCGGGACACTCTTTCCTCCCTTCGTCCCCACGTTAATTCTTGCTCGTTCTTCAGCTCTCAGCTCAAGGGTCACTTCCTCAGGAAGTCTTCCCTGATTCCCCTGACCAGGTCAGATCGTTCTAGAACAAGTTCTCTCAGTTCATTGCCCGGCTCTTTTGTGGCATTTAGCAAAGATGCAATTTTACATTAAACCAAATATTTGATTGGATTGTAAGCTCTGTGAGGGCAGGGACAGTGTGTACATTTGCTCACCGTTATGTCCTTAGCCAGCTTGGCACATGGAGGGTACTCAGTAAATATTTGTTGAATGAATGAATGTTGATGAATTTACTTTTCCCAACTTAGTATTTCTTTTTTTTTTCAGTAGAGACAAGGGTTTGGCCATGTTGGCCGGGCTGGTCTTGAACTCCTGACCTCAGGAGATCTACCCGCCTTGGCCTCCCAAAGTGCTGGAATTACAGGTGTGAGTCACTGCTCCCGCCAACTTGGTATTTCATGCATTCATTCCGCAGGTCTTTAGTGAAACTCCATGATCTCCTATCTATACTAGAACACCAGAAACAGAGGCTCTGTTTCCTCTGGACAGTGTAGAAAACATCATGGCACATTCTTTAGTTAATTAGCTCACTTTTTCTTTACTTCAAGCAGACTACCGCCCTCTGTTGTGATATTATCTCACACAACATGCAGTTATTGGATGAAACTGGGACTCACCCTTGAAATCTGCCATGATAACATTCCAGGTTCCCATACAGTTTTCAGAACACTTACCTGAGCTTCCTGATGATACAGATTATGGACTGACACCCCAAGCAGTTAAGGAATTTGCTCAAGACCCTACAGCTTGTGAATACAAGGCCCTAACTGCACCTGCAACTTTCTTGTTGTTGTTGAGGCAGAGCCTCTCTCTGTTGCCCAGGCTGGAGTGCAGTGGTGCCATCTCGGCTGTCTGCAACCTTCGCCTCCTGGGTTCAAGAGATTCTCCTGCCTCAGCCTCCCAAGTAGTTGGGATTACAGGCACCTGCCACCACGCCAGGCTAATTTTTTATATTTTTAGTACAGATGGGGTTTCACCATGTTGGCCAGGCTGGTCTTGAACTCCTGACCTCAGGTGATCCACCCGCCTTGGCCTCCCAAAGTCCTGGGATTACAGGCATGAGCCACCACGCCCAGCCAACATTTTTATTTTTAACTTCATACCCAAATTTGGGGGGAACAAACCCAGTCAGAGGCTCGAGACCTCATGAGCACCAACTACTACAAGTTCTACCGTTCATCTCAGTTCTAAAAGTTTCTGCTTCTATGATTTTCTTATTTGTAATTACTATAAGGACCAAGGGGAGGTGGCCTACTTGTGAGTGACACCTCTTTAACAGGTCACTCCAAGTTCTGATTCTCTAGTGATGTGTTCCAAAATTGGGTCCCATTCACACATAGTTCTGTAGGAAGAATTAGTTAATTCTTCTGCCTCCCACTTTTATCTATTTTTTACTTTCAATTCTTTAACAACCTGAATATCCTTCAAAGGGCTAGTGTTAGTAAAAATACTGTCCCCTCAGTCTGTGAGTTCAGTGCTTCTGGTACTTGAATGTGCACACAAATCACCTGGGAACTCATGAAAATGCAGATTCTGATTCAGTAGGCCAGCAGTGGGACCTGAGATTGCATTTCTAACAAGCTCCTAGGCGATGCCTGTGTAGATGGCCCCCAGAACACATTTTGAGTACCCAGGCATTATAAGCCCATACTTTTTAACTCTGGAGAGAGGATATTATCTGGAGTTCATATAAAAAATATTTTTTAAAAGTATCCCCACACTTATGAATTTATTAATTTTACTTTTTTTTTTTTTTGAGATGGACTCTCACTTTATCGCCCAGGCTAGAGTGCAGTGGTGCGATCTCAGCTCACCACAACCTCCACCTCCCAGGTTAAAGCCATTCTCCTGCCTCAGCCTCCCAAGTAGCTGGAATTACAGGCGTGTGCCACCACACTCGGCTAATTTTTGTATTTTGAGTAGAGATAGGGTTTCACCATGTTGGCCAGGTGGGTCTTGAACTCTTGACCTCAAGTGATCTGCCAGCCTCAGCCTTCCAAAGTGCTGGGATTACAGGCGTGGGCCACCGCACCTGGCCTAATTTTACTTTTTATTTTTTATTAATCTGTCATCATTTGAATTTTATTTTCAAATGAACAGACATCTTTTCTATATTAATTTTTTTTGAAACTGAGTCTTGCTCTGTCACCCAGGCTGGAGTGCAGTGGTGCCATCTCGGCTCACTGCAACCTCTGCCTCCCAGGTTCAAGCGATTGTCCTGCCTCAGCCTCCTGAGTAGCTGGGATTATAGGCTCATGCCACCACCCCCGGCTAATTTTTGTAACTTCTATATTAAATTTTTAAATTTAATTTTTAAATGAAATCAAATGTCTTATTCTTGTGGGAAAGCAGTTTTTAAAAAACAGTCAAATTCCAGGTGCAAATAAGCATTTCAGGTTTTGCTTATACTGTGTTACAGAAAAATAATTATGGTTTTTGACAACATTTTGTTACTCTGACTAGCATTAATGGCTCCTGAAGCCTGACTAGTAACTAAGGACCCAGAGTACTGCTGGGGGTCTCTCACACTCAAACCTTCCATTATTCAACAGGAAATGTCTTTCACATCAGGTGTTACTGAATGAATCCTCAAAGGTAGCCTAAAAGACTAAAAATGAATAAGCATGTTTAATATTCAGCTTGTGGCAGGAGCAGCACCAGCAGTAGTCACCAAGAAGTGTAGGTAGGAAGTGAGAATAGAGACACTTCTTTCTGCCTGTCTGCTGATTCTGGAGGAAGAGAGCAAAGATCTAACATCATCGTAGCTGTCTCTACAGCCCGTTCCCTGGGAATACTTGATAGTGGCTTCACTTACGCTTTATGTTGGCTTCGAGGGTTACTCCATCATAAAGTCAGAGTTGATATTATCAAGAGAGATATTATCCTCAAAGTGTCTTTACCTTAGAAGCAACCACAATCAAAACAATAAGGAATTGTGTTTCTAGGCGCTGTCCATGCAAGTGTCTCCAAATTTTGAGTGCAATCCTTTAATGGAAAAACCAGTGCCTGCTAAACTGGAGCAAATGGAGATTGTCTTATCTCTCGACTGCCCCCTGGTATGCAACATAGGAAGATGGAAGAGATAAGTCTAATGGAAAAAAAGAGTCTGGCTGCACACATTGGGATGAAAAGAGGGACAAGCTATGAAGTATTCCTTTCTGTTTCTGTAGCCAGACCTCTGTGGTCCAGGCCTGCATCATCATTCTCAGCAATTATGTGAGCATTTCCTAATAAGGTTTCTGTTCCCCCTTTCTTCTTCTATCTATTTTACACAGTCCTTTCCAATTAATATTCTCATGCATCAATATTCACGTGCTGCTCTTGCTCAAGAACTCCCAGTACCTGCCCATTACCTGAAGAATAAAGTACAGTATTTTATTCAGGTATTTAAAATATTCCACATGTGACCTTAACTTGTCTATCCAAAGTCATCTCTCATGACCGCTCAATACAAGCTCTCCATTCAAGTCCAATTATCCTCAGTGATGGTTCCAAGTTACCCAATGGCTCTGTGTCTTCATTTTCTCAATGGGGACACAATTCATAACCTATCTCATTGGCTTGTTATGAGTCAGACGAGTTGATACATATAAGATGCTTAGGACAATGCCTGGCACATGGAAAGGGCCTATAATGGGTTGAATGATAGCCTCCAAAAAGATATGTCTGTGTCCTAATTTCTGAAATTTGTGAATGTTACCTTATTTGGGAAGAGACTTTTGCAGATGTAATTAAGTATCTTGAGATGAAGCACTCATCCTGGATGATCTAGGTGGGCCCTAAATTCAGTGAAAAGTGTCCTCATAAGAGAGTTACAAAGGACAAAGGAGAAGACCATGTGAAGATTGGGGCAGAGATGGCAGTGAGGCAGCCACAAACCAAGGAATGCCACCAGCCAACGGAAGTTGGAAAAGGCAAGAAAGGATTCTCCCCTACGCCTCTGGAGGGAGCAGGGCCCAGCCAACACCTTGAATTTAGACTTCTGGCCTCCAGGACTCTGAGACAATAAATTTCTGTTGTTTTAAGTAGTCGATTTTGGAGTAATTTGTTAGAGCCACCACAGGAAACTAATACGGTTTCATAGCTAATAAATATTTAATAGCTAAATTTTAGCCGCTCTTATTAAAGAACCCTGAACATATATCTTCCTTCTCCCCACAGCATTTTTATCTAATTGTTCTCCTTAAGTGTTTGCACAGTACTGTGCAGTTTAAAAAGCTGAATAGGCCAGACGCGGTAGCTCACACCTGTAATCCCAGCACTTTGGGAGGCTGAGGCGGGCAGATCACATGAGGTCAGGAGTTTGAGACCAGCCTGGCCAACATGGTGAAACCTCGTTTCTACTAAAAGTACAAAAATTAGCTGGGCGTGGTGGTGCATATCTATAATCCCAGCTACTCGGGAGGCTGAGGCAGGAAAATCACTTAAACCTGGAAGGTGGAGGTTGCACTGAGCCAAAATTGTGACACTGCACTCCAGCCTGTGTGACAGAGTGAGATTCCGTCTCAAAAAAAAAAAAAAAAAAAAAGTTGAATAAATATTTATTGAAAGAATGCTTGAATAAATGAATGAGTAAATGAGTGAATGAATGAAAACCCTATCCCTACCACTTCTCTTGGTGCCACACATCCACAATAGCTTTTCCTGACTGTCGTATTCCATAAAGTATACTTTTCATTTGCTGCCCTGTAATGTATCCCTTTTGTGTGTCTCTCTCCCGGCTCCCCAAAGCTACTTGAGGACAGGGATCATTGCTTTTATCTTTCTGTATCCTCAGGGTCTAGCGCATGGTAGTGACTCAAGTCTATGGCAACAATAATAATCTTGTTGTCAAAAGTTGTCTACTAATTTGTTACTCATTCCATAGTTTCCTCAAGCCCTAGCGTGTGTTGTATCAAAGACAGCAGTTTGTTCCTCGCCTTTCCCATCTGCCAATGAGCCTTCTAGTTCCAGAAGATTTCACATATATATCGCAAATGAAAGGTGAGCTTGAACAGGCTAATCCTTCTGCTGGGTAGACTTGTGTTGAAATAATTAGGCTACAGGCCCATGCCTGGAGATCTTTTCCTTACACATATGGAGATGTTGGTTTTCCTGGTGTTTCTCACAGTGGAATTACTCTGTTATTTGTTTACTCATGAGCCTGTTTTCTTTGTGACCCAGGTAACTCTTCATGTTGGTTGGTGAACCCCTGAACTACAGGGAGCCAGCTCTGCTTTGAGCTTCTCCTGTTGAACGACGGTTATTCTCATGGCTCAACGCAGGGCATTTTTCCCCATCTCCAGTCAAGAACACAGGGTCTTGGGCCAGGCCTGGTGGCTCACACGCATAATTTCAGCACTTTTAGAGGTCGAGGCGGGCATATTGCTTGAGCTCAGGAGTTGGAGACCAGCCTGGGCAACATGGTAAAAACCCCTGTGGTCCCAGCAACTTGGGAGGCTGAGGTGGGAGGATCGCTTGAGCCAGGGAGGCAGAGGCTGCAGCGAGCTGAGATCATGCCACTGCACTTCAGCCTGGGCGACAAAGCAAAATCCTGACTGAACAACAACAGCAAATGCTAAAGAACTCAGGGTCTGACCACCACTCAGTAATGTGATATCAGACTGGCCAAAAAAAACCCCAAACTTATTTGGACATATTCTCAAACTTAGAATAAGTTTCAAGAAACATCCCTTTTAGATTAAAGGAGGAAAAAGGGATAAGATAAACGTATACCCTTTACCTACTTTTACCTATTGTTAGCATTTTACCCCATTTGCTTTAGCTATTTTTGCATTCTCTTTCTCTCTCTTTTGAACCATATGAGGGTAAGTTACATACATCATGATCCTTCACTTCTGAATACCTTAGTGTGCAATTCATAAAAATAGGAATAGGCCAACTCTTCGCACATTGCCTGTGAGTTAGCCCTGTTCCACATGGAGTAGAGAAAAAAATAAAAATAAAAATAGGAATATTCTCTTACATAACCACAGTAAATTTATCAGCCTCACAATTTTACATCGGTACTGCCTATATTCCAATGTTGTCAGTTGATCTAATGGTGTATTTTATAGAATTATCCTCTTCTCCCCACTCCTGTGCAGCACTGAGTCTAGGGTCAGGCTTACATCTAGTTGTCTTATCCGTTCTTATCCCTTTTACCTCCTTTAATCTGGAACATTTCCATAGCCTTTCTTTGTCTTTTTTTTTGAGACAGAGTCTTGCTCTGTTGCTCAGGCTGGAGTGCAGTTGCACAATCCTGGCTCACTGCAACTTCATCCTCCTGGGTTCCAGCGATCCTCAGCCTCCTGAGTAGCTGGGACTACAGTCATGTGCCACCACACCCGGCTAATTTTTGTATTTTTAGTAGAGATGGAGTTTCGCCATGTTGGCCAGGATGGTCATGAACTCCTGGCCTCAAGTGATCCATCCACCCGCCTCGGCCTCCCTCCCAAAGTGCTGGGATTACAGGTGTAAGCCCCTACCCCTGGCCCTTTGTCTTTTATGATGTTGATATTTTTTAAGAATACAGTGCCCCTCATCTTTTTTTTTTTTTTAAATAGAACATTCCTATTTTGTTTGTTATGTACTCTTGGCTAGAATATTGCAAAAATTAACATTGTGTCCTTCTAAGGATATCATGCTGGAGGCACACAAGTTTCATCTGCCCCTTACTGGTAAATGTAAATTTGTATCACCCTGTCAAGGTGTTGCCCAGTTTCTCCACTGGGTAATTAATTTTTTTCTCCCTTCAACTAATAAGCAGTCTTTGGGGAGATACTTTTAAGACCATGCAGATAGCTTGTTCTTCAACATTTCCTCCTTTGATTTAGCATCTATTGGTAATTCCTGCCTGATCCCATGTTTACTACAATGATTTCTAAAATGATGATGTTCTGGCTCCAGCAGTTCCTCCCCATTTCCTAGCCAACTCTCAATATTCTGCTGTAAGCAAGAGCCCTCCCTTCTCCCCATTTACTTATTTACCTATTATCAGTAAGGACTTACAAATGCCTATTTTTTTAGTGCTTTATAATTCATTACTGACTTAATTTTGGTGCTTAATTTGTCCCAGATTTTCCCAGTGGGAACTTCTTCAAGCTGGCTCTTAGGTTAGATAGATATTTAATGGAGGTTTCTGGATTATGATTGGATGATAAAATACAAGATGTTAATAGTTATTCTATGCACTCTAGCATAATAGGTGAGCATGTAGTACAATGGTTAAGGGTTTGGAATTTAGATAGATTTGAGTTCAATCCTGGCTTTCCTATTTACTGGCAATGTTTTGGGTAGATTACTTATGCTCTCTGTGCCTCAGTTTCCTCACGGCAGTATGATAATATTAGAACCTACCTCATAGGGTTTTGTTTTGTTTTGTTTTTGAGACAGAGTTTCACTCTTGTTGTCTAGGCTGCAGTGCAATGGTGCAATCTTGGCTCACCGCAACCTCCACCTCCTGGGTTCAAGCGATTCTCCTGCCTCAGCCTCCCAAGTAGCTGGGATTACAGGCATGCGCCACCGTGCCCGGCTAATTTTGTTTTTTTAGTAGAGATGGGGTTTCACCATGTTGGTCAGGCTGGTCTTGAACTCCTGACCTCAGGTGATCTACCTGCCTCGGCCTCCCAAAGTGCTGGCATTACAGGCATGAGCCACCACCATGAGCCCAGCCCCTCATAGGGTTTTTATAAGGATTAGGTGAGATAATGTATGTAAACTGCTTCATAGAGTAACTGACAAATACAAACGTGATAGATGTGGGCAAGGGCCATATTTTATTTCCCCTTATTATAGCTTATGTAAGGTATAGGTTGTCTCAATTGCTATTGCTGTTTTCTACAGCCACCATCGAAAGGTCACCCCAAATTCATATCTACCTGCCCTTTTACAAAACTTTTTGTGTGTGGGTGTGTGTGTGTGTGTAGCGTTGGGGTGGGAGGGGTTTCTCTATGTTGCCCAGGCTGGTCTTGAACTCCTGGGCTCAAACAATCAGCCCAGTCAGGATTACAGGTGTGAGCCACCACGTCTGCCCTACAATCCATTTTAGTTAATTGAATTGTTGAATGTTGTAGGTCTCAAGGGACCCAGAGATAATCTAGCATCACTGCTCTTTTGTTGGGATGTGGAGTATGACTTGAGAGGTTAAATGGTTTGTTTCAGGTCACCCAGGAAAGGTGAAAGAGCGAGGAGGGGTGCCCGATTTTCCCCTGCACACTTCGCATGCCATACCCTATCTCCACTGCCATCAAGAGCAATATTCATTTGGTTTCTTTTCCCAGTCATGGGGTATTATTCAGAGCATCAGTGGGAAAGCGTCTCATTTTCTGCATGACTCATCCTCATTCCAAGATTAACATGCTCCACTTTCATTCTTTGCCTCCCACTCAGTTTCACATCCAGCCAGAGCCTTGAGAGCCTCCATGCCCACCCAATCTGCCTCCCGCTCCCACCCTGTTCTGCCTCTTCTCCGGTTCTGCTTTTACCTCCTTGCCCTACACTGTCCCACCATCCTCAGATTCCACCGACCACTTTGGTTGGACTCTGGTTTAAGAAAGGCGTGTCTTCCTGAAATACCACTCTGATCTACGTTGAAAATAGCTTAAAGAAATATACTTAAGTTGCAGCAGATGTACAGGGACAAGTGTTTGTCCATATATTTCTGACATTCCATTCAGGTCCAAGCATTATAGCAAAAAGCATGCATTTCTGGACATATCTATTTTATTTCAACCTCCTCTAAAAAAAAACATTAGGGGTTCTTCTGATGTACTGGGATGTTGTTGAACAAAATAAATGTGCCATTGCCTAAGGCTTGTGGGATCTTTTTATTGTGCCAAGACTTTCAACTTCTGTTTTGTTGTTGTTGTTGTTGTTTGAGACAGAGTCTCACTCTATTGCCCAGGCTGGAGTGCAGTGGCACAATCTCAGCTCATTGCAACCTCCGCCTCCCAGTTCAAGCATTCTTGTGCCTCAGCCTCCTGAGTAGCTGGGATTACAGGCACCGGTCACTATGCCTGGCTAATTTTTATATTTTTAGTAGAGACAAGGTTTCACCATGTTGGCCAGGCCGGTCTCAAACTCCTGACCTCAGGTAATCCGCCCACCTCGGCCTTCCAAATTGTTGGGATTACAGGCGTGAGCCACTGCACCCGGCCTGTACTGTTTTTTTGAAACACGCTCTGACCTGTATAATTCAATCATGCTTACATCAAAATGCTAGTAAAATACTGAGATATTTACAGATGGAATGATATGATGTCTGGGATTTGCTTCAAAATAATCCAGGAGGTAGGGAAATGTGGGGGATGGTATATATAGATAAAGCAAGGTTGGCCATGAATTGATAAAGTGATGAGTGCATGAGGTTTCTGTAACTTTCTATATGATTGAAATGATCTGTAATAAAAAATTTTTAAATGCTAGTTTAAATTTTCATAATTATCTTATTCCCTTTTCTTTTTTTTTTTTTTTTTTTTATTCCGCCTCTCGAAAATGTATCCTGTCTTGAAAGCTAGTTTGGGGCCAGGCATAGTGACTCACCGCTGTAATCCCAGCACTTCGGGAGGCCAAGGCAGGCAGATCACTTGAGGCCAGGAGTTCGAGACCAGCCTGGCCAACATGGTGAAACCCGATGTCTACTAAAAATACAAAAATTAATGGCCAGGTGCAATGGCTTACACCTGTAATCCCAGCACTTTGGGAGGCCGAGGCAGGTGGATCATGAGGTCAGGGGTTCGAGACCAGCCTGACCAACATGGTGAAAACCCATCTCTACTAAAAATACAAAAATTAGCCGGGGTTGGTGGCAGGTGCCTGTAATCCCAGCTACTCAGGAGGCTGAGGCAGAAGAATTGCTTGAACCCGGGAGGCGGAGGTTGCAGTGAGCTGAGATCACGCCACTGCACTCCAGCCTGGGCGACAGAGCGAGACTCCATCTCAAAAAAAAAAACAAAAAAACAAAAATTAGCTGGGCGTGGTGGCACATGCCTGTAATCCCAGCTCCTCAGGAGGCTTAGGCAGGAGAATCACTTGAACCCAGGAGGCAGAGGTTGTAGTGAGCTGAGATCACGCCATTGCACTCCAGCCTGGGCAACACAGTGAGATTCAGTCTCCAAAAAAAAAAAAAAAGCCCGTTTGGGTTGTGCACCCTCTACTAAGAGCTGGCTGACTAGTTTAATTCACCAATTGCAGAATTTCTGTTGTATTTAAGGTCTGTTCCATACCACTTGGAATCTAAACATATATTTCTCTGCATCAGCCTCTGGTTGTTTGCTGTGGGTTAGTCTTGCATCCCCACTACCCTGGACACTTTTTGAGGGCAGAGTTTAAGCCTTATACGTTGGGATAAGTCCTACACTCTCCGGCATCAAGCTGGGCTCAGTAATGCTTCCTAGTTGATGGACATGCTTGTTGGTAGATTAGAAAAGATTGGTTAAAAGTGTTTTGAAGAGTGGTTGATGCAAAGAACAGGCTGTAGGTCTCTCTCTCTATATATATATACACACACATATGTATACATTACATATATACACATGCATGTATATATGTATATATACATATGTGTGTGTATATATGTATATATATACATGTGTGTGTGTATATGTGTGTGTGTATGTATATATATATACACACACACACATATGTATATAATTTTTTTTTTTAGGTGGAGTCTCTCTGTCACCCAGGCTGGAGTGCAGTGGTACTATCTCAGCTCACTGCAGTTGTGTAATTTTTTTTTTCCTTAAAGCTCTTCGAGGTCAGGTGCAGTGGCTCATGCCTGTAATCCCACCACTTTGGGAGGCTGAGGCAGGTGGATCATCTGAGGTCAGGAGTTCAAGACCAGCCTGACCAACATGGTGAAACCCCGTCTCTACTAAAAATACAAAAATTAGCTAGCATGGTGGCATGCACCTGTAATCCCAGCTACTCGGGAGGCTGAGATAGGATACTTGCTTGAACCCAGGAGGCGGAGGTTGCAGTGAGCCAAGATTGTGCCACTGCACTCCAGCCTGGGTGACTGAGTAAGACTCCATCTCAAAAAAAAAAAAAAAAGCTCTTCAGCATACAGTTTGAAATATCTTCTTTTACCTTTAAGGAGAACTGGCTTAAGAGAAATTCTTCTCCCAACTCCCAACTGAAGCATTTCCTATTAGGTAGCAATTTAAGAGTAATTGATGCAAATGCTAGTGGATAGTTTACCCCAAAGGAGACTCAATAAAATAAAACTCTGTATCTGGGAATAATCTTAGAACTCTGTTATCTCCTCCCACTGTACAGTCTAATTGAAGGAGGCAGTAGGGTGGGAAAATATCAAAAAGACAATGTCAGTTGTTAGTTTCCAAAATTTTGCCTGGGGAGCCATGTAAGAACCATCTCATTTTAGGCTTGTCCATACTGGTTTAATGCAGGGTGAGAGTCAAGTTCAAAGGGGATCTCATTTAGCAGTAGTTTGCTTATTAGTTTCCTCATATGCAATGCTCTTTCGAAATTCTTAGAACTGGGGCTTTTTCAGACCAGAGAAAGAGTTGGAAAGAGTTCAAAAGAAGCTTCTCCATCTTTCTTCTCCCAACTGGGGAGTACAATGCAATCATCCCTATAACCAGACCTTCTCCCATCGGTAAGTTCTCCTGGGAGGGACACAACACAGTCTCCCTCTGGATCAGATTCCATTTAAATAATAACTGTTCAGGCTGGGCAACATGGCACAGCCCTCTCTCTACAAAAAATACAAAAATTAGCCAGGTGTGGTGGCTGACACCTGTGGTCCAGCTACTTGGGAGGCTGAGGTGGGAGGATTTCTTGAGCCCGGGAGGCAGTGGTTGCAGTGAGCTGAGATTGCTGAGATTGTGCCACTTCCCTGCAGTGTGAGCAACAGAAAGAGACCCAGTCTCTAAATAAATAAATAAATACTGTCAGAAATCAGAAATGATATCTTCCATCAGCCTACCCTAACACCCTTCACCCTGAAGCTTACTATGGTCATGAATACTATTGCTCATTATCTTCTGTATTTGTGTTCCATTGACATCTCTCTGTCTCTCTTCTCCGGGGAGGGTGGATCAAAGAAATGCAGAGTATAAAAGAGCCAAAAATTCAGAAACGTCTGCCTTTGCCTGCTGCAGCCCCCCACAGAGCCTCTCCAAGGGTATTGTTCAAGCCTTCTCAGGAGCCGACTCTTAAATAGAACAAGCAATAGAGAAACACTGTCTCTCCATTAAACACTAGTTGGGAAGGTAGAAAGGGCAACAACAAGAGATTTTGGTTAGATTTAAGGAAGAACTGTGAGGAAGGGAGAACTTGAAGCAAGAGGTTGGAGTCATTGTGAAGCCTTTGCCCCCAGCTGTTAGTCTTGGACGGTTTCATTGTCTACCTGCAGTGAAGCAAATGAACCAAATGACCTCTTGAAATCCCTTCCAGCTATAGTGTCCTTTGATTCTAGAATCCCAGCAAGTTTCCCTTCTGCTCTGGTTGTACTCTGAACTCCATGTGAATGACCTTAGCTGGCCTTTAATGGCTGGGTCCCTAGAATTTCTCAACTGTAAAACACAGGTGGCTGTAACGGGTGACAAATCCAGGTTTCCAGGAAGCTGGAAGACTTGCAGTTGCCAGGTATCTGCTACATAGCCCAGCGCTTTTGAGATGGTTGATGATGGTATGTAGCTCAGCTAATCAACATAGGCCCAGTGTAGAGAGATTGAGCAGAGGTTCTCCAGAGTAGCCAAGGCTGTTTTTCTCCAGGAGAATGCATTTAAGTGTTCTTTTGGGTGTCTTGTGAATAAAGGGCCTACTTTTCCAAAAGAGGTTCTGAGCAGCTTACATTCCATTTCCCCAACACCCTGAAGTGCCTTCTAACTACAGCATGATTAAACATAAGAACAAGGCTGTACTACTCTCTCTCAACAAATACTTCTTTCTTTTTTTTTTTTTTTGACGGAGTCTTGCTCTGTAATCCAGGCTGGAGTACAGTGGCACAATCTCGGCTCACTGCAACCTCTGCCTCCCAGGTTCAAGCAATTCTCCTGCCTCAGCCTCCTGAGTAGCTGGGCTTATAGGTGTGCTCCACCACATCTGGCTAATTTTTGTATTTTTAGTAGAGACGGGGTTTTACCATGTTGGCTAGGCTGGTCTCAAACTCCTGACCTCAGGTGATCCACCTGCCTCGGCCTTCCAAAGTGCTGGGATTACAGGTGAGCCACTGTGCCTGGCCAACAAATACTTATTTCTTGACCAATGTTATGGGATGTGTCTCCTGCATTCAATGAAAACGTCAAACTCAATGGCTTTAGGGGAAATGACTAGGAAAGGACAGCAGCAGAGAGATCCCTCTGGGAAGTTACAGCATAGATAGAGAGTTGGGTTTTGTAAACCAGCAATCACAACCAAAAACCACAAGGCATTAAGAGTGCACAGGAACCAGGGAGATGTGCGTCACACATTTCTCTAATGTCTGCTATGGTGGAATACACAAAACAAGTGGCCTTATCTTTGAAAATGAAAGACAGGGCCAGGCACAGTGGCTCACGCCTGTAATCCCAGCACTTTGGGAGGCCAAGGTGGGCGGATCACAAGGTCAGGAGATCGAGACTATCCTGGCTAACATGGTGAAACCCCGTCTCTACTAAAAATACAAATAAATAGCCAGGTGTGGTGGTGGATGCCTGTAGTCCCAGCTACTCAGGAGGCTGAGGCAGGAGAATGGCGTGAAACCGGGAGGAGGAGCTTGCAGTGAGCCGAGATAGTGCCACTGCACTCCAGCATGGGTAATGGAGCAAGACTCCATCTCAGAAAGAAAAAAAAAAGAAAGAAAATGAAAGACAGATGTCTTCACAGCTATGACTCAATGGCAGGTTTGCTTGGCAGTGGTATAAATCTCTGAGTTGTGTTCCCAAGCACAGCCTGGAACCACACTCCATTCTTCAAGGTGGGCACGTAAGTAACTGAGGATAACTAGGTGGTTGGGGAAAGAATAACTATTTCTTTGCACTCCTGCTTGTATAGTAAAAAGAACCCTGGATCAGAGTCTGGAAGCCTGGGTACTAGTCCTGGCTCTTTGGCAAATGGTCACTGTCACCTTAGACAAATTACTTGCTCTCTCTGGGTCTCAGCTCCCCATCTGCTAGTTAGGGATTCGCCTTAACCAGTGGTTATTCAGATGCCAGAGCCCCATCTCAGACCAGAGGTGAAAACCGGACAAGAGAAGTTTGTAAAATCTTCCCAGGAGATCCTGGTGTGCACACAAAAATAAGAAACACTGTAATAAGAGGTTGTCGAATTCTGTTCTCTATTCAGTCCTGATTTTCAGGTATGTATTGAAAGTCGACAGTTTCTCACTTATCCCACTCAATCTCAGGTGTGGTCTGGGGCTCATTGCTCATTCATGTACCTGTGCCAGGGAGTGTTTGGCTTGCTTTCGAACGTTTATACTGTATAGTGCTAATGCCAGTGTTCTCAAGCCTTGACTATATTAATAAATAATTAAGATAATTCTATAATCACCAGACATGACCTCATGGGTTACCCTTATTCTAATGGAATCTGCTGAGGATGCTCATTGCCCCTTTTTGGTGATATGATCTACGACCTCAAAAATGCTCTGTGAGGAACTTCTGAGAGAGCCACCTGGCTGAGCTAGATACGTTAAGGAGGCTTCCACCCACAACTCTTTTCTCATTCTGTGCATTTTCCCTACAAGCGCTCATATACATCTGTGGGTTCAGAATGGTGGGGAAATTAAGGTAGCATTTGGCTAGGGAGCCCAGGAAAGCCCAGTCCCTGTCCTCTGGCCAATAACCCCTCTCCATGAGGTTCTGGAGGGAAACCATCCTCAGAGAACAATGACTGACAGCAAAGACTACAACCCTGAGACGTGGGCCCCAACCTCCAATATGGAGCCTGTTGGTCTAGGCTGGAGTTCATGCAGAGCCCCCATGACTTAGGCACAAGGCAACTTTCTTTCTTTTACCTTTTTTCATTAAGTTCACCTTCAAGTTCTGGATCTTACTGTGTCTAGTGGAGAAGAAAGTTGAGGAAACAAGAAGAGGGCATAAGAAAAAGATCCAGGGCAATAGGACATTCATGTCACTTCCAGGAGCAGAGCTGGTCCAAACTGTTCATTCCAGGCCTCCTAAGTGGTGGTGGATGCAGCCTTTTTGACACAACAGACAATGGAAGAGTCCAAAGAAAGAATATCAGAGAGTCAATGAGAAGAGAACAATCCTACCTCTCCAGCAGTAGAGAATATCCAAATAGAGAAAAAGTGATGGTCTGCCCTCTCCTTTCTATGTCTTTTGCCCATTTTTTCTATTTTCTTGTTGATTTGTAAAAGTTCTTTACATATTAAGGATATTAGGTTGAGTTCCCCAGAAACAGGCTCTGAGACAGAGATTCCTATTTCAGAGTTTATTGGGAAGTGCCCTTGGCATCAAAACCTAAGGATAGTGAAAGAAGTAGGATTGGCCAGGAGGAGGAATTGAATGGCAAAAAAAAAAAAAAAAAAAAAAGCCTCACTTAGCTGAACACACAGAGGGCTCTGGAGCTGGGATGGCCCTTCACAGTTCTGCCTCAAGGCAAGGGGGCCAGGCCTTTCTTGACCAGTCATTGGATGATGGCTGTCTCCAGGAGGGGCGTGTGACCTCAGGCGAAGTGACTCTCAGCTTGGACATAATTACAGGAGAGGAACTTAGCATAAGCGGTCAGCCACCAACACTCCTGACAGCTAGGGGATTAACACCCAAATACTGAAAGAGGGATCAGGGTGGCAGACCCTAGCATCCACTGTAGATATCTTTAGCTATCATAAGTGTTATAGATATGTTTCCCAGTTTGTCATTTGTCTGCAGACTTGTTAATTGTTATTCTTAGTTTGTTTTACTGAGATTTTTTTACTTATTTATTTATTTTTTTTTGAGATGAAGTTTTACTCTTGCTGCCCAGGCTAGAGTGCAATGGCGCGATCTCGGCTCACTGTAATCTCCGCCTCCTGGGTTCAAGCGATTCTCCTGCCTCAGCCTCCTGAGTAGCTGGGATTACAGGCGTGTGCCACCACACCAGCTAATTTTGTATTTTTATTAGAGACAGGGTTTCTCCATTTGGTCAGGCTGGTCTCGAACTCTCAACCTCAGATGATCCACTCACTTCGGCCTCCCAAAGTGCTGGGATTACTGGCGTGAGCCACGATGCCCGGCTGGAGTTTTTAAATTTTTAAATCAATTCTTGACCAGGTGTGGTGGCTCATGCCTGTAATCCCAACACTCTGGGAGGCTGAGGTGGGCAGATCACTTGAGCCCTGGAGTTTGAGACCAAGCTGGGCAACATGGTGAAATTCTGTCTCTACAAAAAAATAGAAAAATTAACCAGGTGTGGTGGTTGGTGCTTGTAGTCTCAGCTGCTCAGGAGGCTGAGGCAAGGGGATTGCTTGAGCCCAGGAGGTTGAGGCCGCAGTGAGCCGTGATTGTGCCGCTGCACTCCAGCCTGAATGACAGAGTGAGACCCTGTCTCAAAAAAAAAAAAATTAATAAATAAATACTTTTTTTTCTTTATGGTTTCTGACTTTTATATTATTCTTAAGAAAGATAAATGTAATTATCCTTTCCACACCAACATTATTAGAAAAATCTGTATGTTCTCTAGTATTCTCATTTAAATATTGTTCTCATTTAATTAATCCTTTTGGAATTTATTTTGATTTAAGGTATGAGGTAGTATCTTTTTTTAATGATAAGAACCAGTTTTCCCAGCACTGTGTATTTTCTCCATGGATTTAAAAATGCCATCTTTAGCAAAACAAATTAACTATATTGGATTTCATTTGTAGCCCTCTGTGATGTTCCATTGACCTGTTTAAACCTGTACTAGTGTAATACAGGTTTATTTTATTTTTTAGTTTACGTACAGTAAAGTTCGCTCTTCGGGGTATACAGTTCTGAGTTTTGCCAAATGCACAGAGTTGTGTAGGCACGGCAGCAGTTCCATTACCTTCCCAAATTCCTTCATGCTATCCTTTCGAAGGGTTCACCCTCAAACCTCCCCACTCTGTTAACCCCTGGAAACCACTGATCTGTTTTCCATCCCTATGGTTTTACCTTTTCCAGAATGTTATAGAAATGGAATCATACAGTATGCAGCCTTGTGAATCTGCCTTCTTTCACTCAGCATAATTACCCTAAGATTCATCCGT
The DNA here is from genome assembly GCF_029281585.2 of Gorilla gorilla gorilla. Classification (NCBI taxonomy): domain Eukaryota; kingdom Metazoa; phylum Chordata; class Mammalia; order Primates; family Hominidae; genus Gorilla; species Gorilla gorilla. Next base: position 45,214,771 of record NC_073224.2, on the reverse strand, counting down.
GTTGCTGCATGTATCAGTAGTATCTTCCTTTTTATTGCTGAGTATTATTCCCTGGTGTGGACATACCACACACACCACACACACATACCACACATGCCACACACACATACCACACCTACCAGTTTATTCGTTTCCCAACTGAGGGACATTTGAGTTGTTTCCAGCTTTTGGATGTTAAGGATAAAGCTGCTATAAATGTTTGGTTTTTGTGTGAATACAGATCATCATTTCACTGGAATAAATATCTAGGAGTGGGTTTGCAGGGTCCTACTTTTAATTACCACATATATGTGAATATTTATGAGTTACATTAATACATGGAGAGAGAAATGATTGTCTCATTACCTTTTTATTCTTCTTGTTCTTCCTCTTCTCCTTCTTTTTATCTCATGAGGATATTAACTGAAGTTGCATTAATTTTTTTTTTTTTTTTTTTGAGACAGGGTCTCACTTTGTCACCCAGGCTGGAGTGCAGTGGTGCAATCACTGTTCGCTGCAGCCTCAACCTCCTGGGCTCAGGTGATCCTCCCACCTCAGCCTTCTGGGTAGCGAGATTACGGGCATGTGCCCCCATGCCCGGGTAATTTTTTGTATTTTTAGTAGAGACGGGGTTTCACATGTTGGCCAGGCTGGTCTCAAACTTCTGGGCTCAAGCTATCTGCCCACCTCGTCCTCCCAAAGTGCTGAGATTACAGGTGTGAGCTACGATGCCAGGCCCATTAAATTTGTTGATTAATTTGTGTAGAGAGACACCACTTTGAAGTCCTGATACCACTTACCTAGACAATAAATTCCTGAAACTAAACTGTGAGCAGCCCCAATATCTGATAAACAATTTGGGATTTTGCCAACTGTTCCGCTGTTACAGAGAAGAGCAGGCATCTTTTGCTTTGATTTATGTACTACCAAGTGATTTCTCATCCCGTGAGTGCACTGGAACTTTTAGGCTTGAAGGGTCTTAGAGAACTCCCCAGGGTCCTTGCTTGAAGGCAAGATAACATTTTTGGTAGATGAGGAACATACTCTCACCAACTTCTTTCAATAGCTACTTCAAATATCTATCAATCTGTACCATCTGCGTTTCTAACCAAGAATTCTCTTGTTGCATTTTAAACACATTTCCTCCTAGCCTTTCCTGTGAAATGACACTAACAAACTCTTGCCAAACTAGAACTACTTGTTCAAAACCAGCCCCGACTATGGTGCTTTCATAAGGGTAGGCAATTCCAATTACGTTGTTTATCCACTTAAGCACACTGAGTCTCGACTACCTCAGGGACTTTCTTTTAATTTGTTTTCTCCTTTTGTTAATTGGATAAGCTAAGTGAAATGAGGTGTCGCTTATGGAAGTGACTGCAAAGAGGAAGTCACTGCAAATTCATCAATGTGGTATTCTCCAGGACTTATTAATGGCAAAGGGATACAGAGAAAAATCTACACTGTCTGCTCTTTTACCCTGGCAAAAACTTAGCTGCTACTCCATGCCCCATGTCAGGAAAGAGCCAATTTCTTTCAATGGCTCACATCATTTTAATCTACCCCTTGGTTTTCAACATACATGGAGTTGATCCACAGTACGGTTTTCGAGTAGGACATTTATTCAGTCATGTGTGCTTTTTCATTCAACCTTTACTGAGCACCTACTATGAACAGATCACTTAGTATGTGATATGTCAGTCCTTGACATTAATGTTATTATGCTTGGTTAGAAACTACAATTAGGAGATTAAGAATGAAAGCTCTGAAGGGAAGCCAAAGCTGGATTCAGGTTTTATGGAGACTTCGGCTAACACAGTTTAGGGGGCCTCTTCAAGAAAAAGAATTTTAAAAATTGCAAACACAAAATTAGGCACAGGGCCTTGCAAAGGGCCATGTAAGTGAAGGATCCTGAAACCTCAGATCATTCCTTTCTCAGAAAATTCCCTCTGAGCCAGGCACACCGTGGTTTAAATCCCAGCGATGTGACTTGGGCAAGTGACTCAACTGCTCTCAGCTCAGTGTCCTCATCTGCAATATGAGAAAATGAGGAGATAATAAAATACACCTGGTATTGGTGTTATGAGGGCTCCAAAGATGAGGACACAAAGCACTGAGCCCAGCATTTAGCCTGGCCTGTAATAGATGTACAATAAATGGTAGCTATTGTTAGGAATATCAGTACTATTATGAGCTTTCACCCAATAGGATTGCCTAATCACAAAATCTAGCTTCCTGAGCAGAATCTAGGGAAGAGAGGGAATGAAGTCCAAGTTTACACATTCTTGCTAATCCAGCTTGTGGGTATGGTACACACGTGGTGTGCCCGTGAAGCTGAGCCCCACTGTACTACAAGCACACCACATATGCGGCATGGCAAGCGTGCTGCCTGCTGCATTAAATGTCTCCTTGCCCTGAGAACTGATTCATTCTGAGGTCATAAAGCAATTATCTTCAAAACACTATATTAATATCTGATTGTGCAATTAAACCAGACCTGTCTAGGTTTGCCTTCCTTGAGCAAAATGTGTTTATTCGGCATAAGTGAGAAGGGTAAATACAAACTAGACAATTTTTTTCAAAAATGTGCAAGGAGTGGATGGGTGATAAGAAAACAAGAAAGACCATTTGGAAACTATTAAATTACTTCCTTTGTATTTGCACAGAAAATGCCTCTGGTTTTGATGATATGACATTCCTGTAAAGTAGGTAAACATGTTTCCATATTATCAGTTTACAGATTTTTAACTTGGCTTTTCTTTTCTTTTTTTTTGAGACAGGGTCTTGCTCTGTCACCCAGGCTGGAGTGCAGTGGCTCAATTACGGCTCACTGAGGCCTCAATATCCTAGACTCAAGCGATCCTCCTGCCTTAGCCTCCCAAGTAGCTGGGACTACAGGCATGCACCACTGCACTTGGTTAATTTTTGTATTTTTTGTAGAGACGAAGTTTCGCCATGTTACCCAGACTGGTCTTGAACTCCTGGGCTCAAGTGATCTGCCTGCCTTGGCTTCCCAAAGTGTTAGGATTATAGGCGTAAGCCATCATGCCCGGCTTCTAACCTTTTTTATTTTCTGTCTTTTTTTTTCTTTTCAAGCCCAGCAATCAACCAAAAAAAAAAGGCAAATATTCTCTATCTCATAGGGGTTGCGAGTCAGGTTCTCACTCATGTTTCCCTCTGAGAGAAGAGGACAGGGAAATTGAAAAATAAATTGATAAACAAGTTATCAGAGCAGACTATGGCTTCTTTCTCCCTTTGAAATTTTCTTTTTGAAATCTTGTGGATTTTGAAGCCTGAGCAGTCTGAAAGTCTGACAAACAAACAAAATGTAATTATGCTTCAGTTAGCTAGGATCAGTGGTAGCGCCAATAAATGATTGAGAGGGGGCAAAGATTTAATTTCCCCATGATTTCTAATAGCCACCTTTAGCTATGCCAAATAGCCATGGAATCCAAGCAGAAACAGCATGCTTGCTGTGTAAACATGACTTCAAGACAAACCTCCAGCTTGCCTTCCTAACAGATTGCCAGCCCTTCAGCCCCTCCTGTATGGAAGCTCATAGGCTAGCAAAGCAGACTTGAACGTTCTGGTAATAGAAGTTAATTGAATTATCTGAGGGCTAATCAGAAAAACTTATTTGTTGCAATCTTTCTAGTAGAAACCCATTCTTAGATGTATTTGTTCAGTTCTTGCCTTAATAGATAGAATGGCCCTAATGAAAACTTGCATGATTCAAAATATTGTAACACCTCACAGCCATCATCGTGAGTAGTAACATGAAGTATTGCTACGGATTTACTCATTTATCATTTCTTTCACCCAACTGTGAGTTCAATAAATATTTGTTGAATGGAATTGAGGGAAGCCCCAAAGGGAGAAGGAGGTGCTGGAAGCCCTGCTAGAATCCGGACTGAAATCAGGGCCAAATCTCACAGTCCAGCACAATGGGCAGCACAGAGGAAACATTTGATATGTGTCTGCTAATGTAATTAGCTAGTGAGATAGGGGCTGGGGCAAAGACAGTGTTGAACTAACTAGTTCACCAATTTGCTCTAGTCTTGTCTTTATCTGTGTAAGGGTAACTGATGCAAAGCAATAAATTACTTAAATATGATAAAAAAATCTCCCTGTTCCATTGCTGTTACTTTATGAGCTTTCCAAGCATTCCTTATTATTTAGGTTTATTAAACATCATTATTCTTTTGGAATGGGTACTGTTTTGTAGAAATCTTTACATTCAATAACCTCCAAAGATGTCTCACATGCTTAAAAAAGACAATAGGCATGAGAGTTAGACGAGGAAGTGCATGAAATAGCTAATTCATTCATCAAATGTCTTGAGCATTGCCATGTGCCGGGCTCTGAGGATTCACTAGTGAGCAGAACAAATGTGGCCCCCACACCACAGAGCTACACATGAACATAATAGAAACATAATTACAATCTGGAACTCGATCCCAATAGGGACACAAGCCAGGGAGGGGGCACCTAATTCAGTTTAGGAGGACAGGGAAGTGCTCTTTAAGGAATGACATGAAGTGAAACCTATGTAACAAAAGGCAACAAATACAGAGACTGTTTTCCGCAGAGGGATCAGCATATAAGACCATGAAGAAGAAAGAAATCTGGTACATTTTAGGAACTTTGCAAAGTGGGGACAAAAAGAGCTGGGTAAGGCAGGGCCTTGTAGTTAAATCCCTGGTCTGGTGTTGATCATAAGGGGAAGGGTCACGTAGAGCTGGCAATGAAAGGCTCCCACGGCCTTTCTGCATTCTCTGCTAACAGAAGTTAGCAACACGGCCCAGTGATTTTTAGTATACATTAAATGCAGCTCTACGTACATCATCCCATGCAGGCCTTGTACGGCATGTGTGGGGGCAGCTGTTCGTTTCCTCTGCAGCTTCAACTCTCCATTTTTCCTCCCCAGCAGACCCCTGGTCATGTTCAGGTGGAGCCTCCCGTCCTCTGCTGTCACGTGCTTCAAGGGACACAGACCCTGTTCCTGGGTCCACAGGGGTGGTTCCTGATAGGCGAAGGGTATTAGTAAATGGCATTTCTCCGGGGAATCTTTTTGGGCTAGGGTGTGCACAGGATCTAAAATAGCCCAATCAGACTGAAGACAGAAGCTCAGATTCCATGGCTGGGAAAGTGTCCTTTCTCTCCCTTCCACTGTGCCAGTTACTCACAGTTATCTCTCATCCAAGGAAAGAACCTTCAACCCTCAGGTGAAGCCAACGCCAAGCACAGCAGAGCAGAGAGGTAGAAAGCACCTGGGCTCTCAGTAAAATGGTGGAGCTGCTGAGTCGACCCACCCCAAGGCCTGCCCTTCGTCACTTACACTTCCTTATTGGTTGAGATCTTGTATTTGCTCCTCCCTTTGGTTCTTTGACACCACAATCGTAGCTCCCCCAACTCTCTGGTAAATCCCTTTCTGTCTCCTTTACTGGGTCCCCCCACACCTTCCAGTTTCTAAATGTGATTTTTAAATAAAAGTTTCTAAACGAAGTTACCTCTGAACATCTCTCCACTTTCTCTCAGGGAGATCTCAGCCACTCCCATGGCTTCCTTCTTTATTTAAAGGTCTGTTCGCCAAATGTTCACATTTCCTTACAACATCTCCAAGTGATGGTCCAGCTTTAATACTTCCAGTAAACTCACTGATAATGCAAATACATTCCAAATTGATATAGTTTATCTTTAGAGTCAGCGGCTACTCCTGATTTCCCAACTTCAGAAGTAGCTGCTTAAAATGTATGCAAAAGAGCCAGAGGGTGTTTTGCGGAACCCAAGAACAGGAAGTGCATCTAGAAATCTGACCGCCTACAGGCACCCGGGCAGCTGCTCCTAAGCTCTCACTCAGAAGCCATCTCTGCATGGGCTTCCTTCTTCTCCGTTTTGCAGCCTGGCATCTTCATGTGGAAGCATGAGGCCAGCAACAGGTCACCAGCTGGCCCAATCACATCTTCAGCCTCCGAGAGAGATTGAGAGAGACAGAGAGAGAGAGAGAGAGAGAGAGAGATCTTTCTTTGCTTTAGTCCCAAGCTGAGGAAGAGTTCCGATTGACCCATCTTGGGTCCGGCGTCCCTAGACAAGGGCTGTGCATTTACACAGTGACCTCCACAACAGCTGTGGAGAGATGAGGGAGCAGAGGATGCTTCCCAGGAGGAAAGGGTCCATTCCCAGAAAGGGAGGGAGGGCCAGCCTGCAAAAACGATGGGGACCCAGTACGAACAGGACAGAGGACCTTCCCTGTGAGTGAGGAGACAGCTCTCAGAGAAAGGAGTTTTTAATGGTACAGGCAGAAGCTCCATGATTTCACCCAGGTCAGAGACCTTGGAGCCATTTTTAACTCCCTCTGTCAGACTCCCTCTGTCACTGTCCACCCACTTCCCTGATGTCCAATAAGACACTAACTCCTAGTACTTCTTTCTTGCTTGCTTGCTTTTTATTTTTCTGAGACAGAAACAGTTTCACTTTTGTTGCCCAGGCTGGAATGCAATGGCACGATCTTGGCTTACTGCAACCTCTGCCTCCCAGGTTCAAGTGATTCTCCTGCCTTAGCCTCCCGAGTAGCTGGGATTACAGGTGCATGCCACCAGGCTCAGCTAATTTTTGTATTTTTAGTAGAGAGGGGGTTTCGCCATGTTGGCTAGGCTGGTCTTGAACTCCTGACCTCAGGTGATCCTCCTGCCTCAGCCTCCCAAAGTGCTGGGATTACAGGCATGAGCTACAGTGCTCGACCTACTTCTTCTTTCAAAATACTTTATTGTCCTCCCTTTCTTTGGTTTCTCATTCCAGTTCCCTAGTTTCGGTCCTCATTGCCTCTCCCCTGGGTTCTCTAATCACCCCACTGGTTTGCCAGCCTTTTTTCTACTTTCATCCAATCTATGGTCAGACTAATCTTCCTAAAACACCACCAGGAAGAGCTTTCTTCCCAGATCTAAAAACCTTCCAATGTCACCTGGCTGCCTGTAGAACAAAGTCCAAACACTTTGGCTGGTTATTCAGGAATGTCTTCAACTGTCACTGGCATTGTTACTTAGGTTCTCTACGTCTGTGGCCTGCGTGGCCTTTCCTAATGGGAGTTCCCCAGCCACGTGCCCAGGGTGTGATTTTACCCACCCCCTGCCTTAGGAGTGGGGCTCAAATGGCTTAAGCCCACCAACATAGCCCCATCACCCTGGCCCTAGCTACTGGCTGAAGAAAAGACACTGAGCTAGATCCAAGCCAGCCAGCATGTTCTCCAGGCCACAGTCATTGGCTCGGGGGACCGCTTGTGAGCCCTGCTGACCCACCAGAGCAAACCTCAGGACTTGTGCTGGTAAGGCTGGGCACAGAGGCTCTTTCTTCTCCTGGACATGAGTGGAGAAGCTTACAGTCCAAGGGGCTGCTGCCAACCATCGTGGTTCTCAAGAATAGCTGGAAACAGGGCAATTGGCCTAAAAACAATTTTCTGAAAGCCAATTCATTGAAAGCCAATTTCTGAATCAAATTGAAAATATAAGCATATTCAGGCTGGGCGCAGTGGCTCACACATGTAATCCCAGCACTTTGGAAGGCCGAGGTGGGTGGATCACTTGAGGTCACGAGTTCGAGACCAGCCTGGCCAACATGGTGAAACCTCGTCTCTACCAAAAATACAAAAAAAAATTAGCCAGGTGTGGTGGTGGGTGCCTGTAATCCCAGCTACTCGGGAGGCTGAGGCAGGAGAATCACTAGAACCGAGGAGGTGGAGGTTGCAGTGAGCCGAGTTAGTACCACTACACTCCAGCCTGGGTAACAGAGCAAGACTCCATCTGAAAAAAAAAAAAAAAATATATATATATATATATATATATATATGTTCATTGACTGTTTTAAAAAAGCATATTCCTTAAATCATGTTTTTGGCAAATTTGTCATTTGGCACATTGGCTTCAAGCCAGGGAGGTGGAGTCAGGACGAAGCCTTCGGAAGAAGAGAGGAAAGACACAAATGCAAGGTCCTTGGTGTGGCTTTGAACTCTGGATTGGCCTTGACTGGAGCCCGCCACACCTCCTGACTTTTCCAAAACATGAGTCAGTCCATTCCTGTTAGAGTTTGACCCAGGTTTGTTTGGGTTTCCTGTTACTGGCAAGTGAAAGCATCCTCACAATGTATTTTTCTGAATATTTCCAAATTCTCATCTTCCAACACTTGGCTCCAACCAAACCAGTCTATTCACCTTTCCCCAGGTCCTCTTCATGCTTTTCCATAGCATGATCGTTCTCTTCTGCTCCTTCCTTCAGCCCCTCTGCCTGTTTGGCATCCCCCTGGCTTTCCAGACAGGAGCCTCTCCCTGTTCCTGGTGCAGGCCCAGTAGGCTGCTACTGCCCTCCATGCCCCCTGCAGCCCCCAACAACTCCTGCAGCCCTCCATGCCCCCTGCAGCCCCCAACAACTCCTGCGGCCCTCCATGCCCCCCGCAGCCCCCAACAACTCCTGCAGCCCTCCATGCCCCCTGCCTTCTCTGCATAGCTGTCCAGCTTCTTTGGTCACTGGGATCAAAAACTCACTGAGTTCCTTCAGAAGGCCAGTGGGAACAAAGGCAGCTCCCCAATGGCTCCTTCCTGCCTTTCATCAAAGGCCTTCTGGCGGCCCCCACATGCTGTTCTATGCTCTCTCTGTGTGCCTGCTCTTGTCCCAGCTCTGTGGACAGGCAGCCTCTTCACCGTTGCTGTTCCCTTGTGACGGCTGTTACCCCCACTTCTACCTCAGGATGTCCTTCCAGCTCCTGTTCCCTCAGCTGATTGTTTCATTTTTCTCCCTGGGTCTAAATCAGACTTCCTAGACACAGTCCAGTGGGAACCACTAATCCTTTTACCCTAGACCATGCTGGGTCCCTGCGTAGCCTATGGCTGGCCAGACACCGGGTCAAGTGTTCGCCCCTGCTCCAAACACCTGTCAGGAGGTGATGGATTGTGGAGTCCCCTTTGGGGTACCCTTTATATATGGGTTGAGAGAAGGGAGGCCTGGCAACCTAGAAATGGATTGTGGGCATGGTGAGACCACCTGGCCTTTCAGGATGCTGTCCCACCCATTTGGCTGTCAATCACACACCCCACTGTGTGCTGTATATGGAGCTATTTAAATGTTTATTATTTAAATATTTGTTATCAGCCAGGCTCGGTGGCTCACGCTTGTAATCCTAGCACCTTGGGAGGCCGAAGCGGGCGGATCACTTGAGGTCAGGAGTTCAAGACCAGCCCGGCCAACATGAAGAAACCCCGTCTCTACTAAAAATACAAAAATTACGTGGGCTTGGAGACACATGCCTGTAGTCCCAGCTACTGGGGAGGCTGAGGCAGGAGAATTGCTCGAACCCAGGAGGTGGAGGTTGCAGTGTGCCGAGATCATGCCTCTGCACTCCAGCCTGGGCGACAGAGTGAGACTTCATCTTTTAAAAAAATGTTTGTTAGCTACATTTTTTGTTTCTTATCTCCTTAACTAGATCATTAGTATTATTATTATTTTTGACTACTCCATAGACAGAGCAGGGCTACCCCATACATAGAGTAGCCCAACTAGATTATAAAATTCCTTAACAATAGAGATGATGACACTAAATTTCTATAATAAAATGATAACAATAAGCAATAGTTACTGAGCATTTACCATGTACCAGGTACAGCTCTAACTGCTTTATAGAACAATTAAAAACACCTCGGTGTAAAGCCGCATCTATCTTATCCCCACTTTACTGATGAGGAAGTTGAGTCCATGACTCACAACCAGTCAGAGGGCTGGTGATTTGCACCCAACCAGTTTGATTCCAGAATCTGTGCTCTTAACTCATTGCCCCTTCTCCTGTTGGTGCTGACTACATATTTATTGTGATGAAAAGGAAAACTACCCTCTCTCTTTATGTTGGGTTAGTCCTCACCGACCAATTTGTTCTATGAACACTTACTTTTTGGCCAAAAGCCTCCCTTTCACAGCTAGGAAACTAATGCCAGAGCAACAGAGCAAAAGACAATCCATTTTGAACCAAAACTCCCTCTTGGCTTGAAGCGAGCTCATCAGCCAGATGCTCCACCTCCCTCCCATGTTTTCCTGGCACTGCTTTGTAGAAATCTGGATCCAGGGGCCGTGTGGAAGGTGGCTTCCGCAGGCACAACCAATTGCCAGACAGACGTGTAGGCTGAAGCGCCAGCCAGCAAATCATTTCAGCCACTTTCATCTTCCCTGCATGCCAAGTTCAGGGGGCAGGGGAGGGGCATCTTAGCCTGGATTCCCCTTGACTGGTGTTGAGGTATCCTGGAGCTAGGGGCTGAGCTATTCCTACCCCAGCAGTCAAACCATTAACCAGTGGTCCGCTGGGTCCACAGGGTCACCCCCTGCCAGAGGCAGCTGCACCTCCCTCTCTCCGACCTCTCTGCCAAGGCTGGAAAATCAGCAGGCTGTTTGGCTGTTTGGGGCTGTGGATGCTTCCAACCAACCTCCTGAGGCAGAAGGGCAGGTTTGCCCACTTTACAGATGGAGAGATGAAGGCAGACAACTTATTTAGGGCCACACAGGTCTGGATGGTTGTCACGGGGAGCACTGAGGTTACCTCCTCTGTCAAGGTCTCATCTAGCTCTAAGCTTTCTCTCCCTCTCTCTCCCTCTCTTCCCAGCACCCGAGTCCCTGTAGGCCAAGCTTTCTGTTTATCACCGAGACCCCCTTCACCTCACTCTCCCTTTTTCGCAAAGCCCTCCCATGCCCTGGGAGCCTTTTGAATCCTGACTTGAGCATAAAGGAGTTAGGGGAAAAGGGAAGAACTGGGTGAGAGGGGGGATGGAAGAGGAAGCAGAGATTCAGCTGACAGTGTCTAATGGTGGAAGGCATGTCTCAGGCCCGGAAAAGCCACACCATGGCCTCTGTTTTTCTGTGCAGCAGTGGCCCTGCCAGGGAGACGGTGTGGGGAACCTGCAGGGAAGCTTTTCTAATGAAAGGGATTGGGGAGGACTTCTAAGGGAGAGAGGGAGAAAGTCCTCAATTCAATCTCTTCCCCCTTCTCTTCCCGCAATCTCTTTGTCTACTGACTTTTTTAGCTGCTCCTCTGTCATTTCCTGAACAGATCAACATTTTCTGAACAGGCACAAGATATTAACTAGGAAGCTCAGGTCTGGAAGAGCAGAGACCTCAGAACTCACCCCACCCTGTCCAAAACTTTTTTTTTTTTTTTTTTTTTGAGATAGGGTCTCGCTCTGTTCCCCAGGCTGGAGTGCAGTGTCACCATCATCCTCACGGCAGCCTCGGACTCCTGGACTCAAGCGATCTTCCTTCCTCAGCCTCCCAAGTGGCTGGAACTATAAGCACATGACGCCATGCTGAGCTAATTTTTAATTTTTTTTGTAGAGATGGGGTCTCATTATGTTGCCCAGGCTCTACACTATCTTTTTATAGCTGAGGGAACTAATGCTCAGAGAGGAGTGTATCTTGACCAAGATCACACAGCTTATGAGCGATAAAGCTGAGATGAAAAAACGTGTTCTTTATACTATATGGGGCTGTCTTATTCATCCACACATACAAGATGTCCCCATGGAGAGCATGCAGGGGAGTCTCCCAGTACAGTGACTGAGAACCAGGGCCGCTTCTTACCTCTTCAAGCCTGCCCAGGGTGCCTCAACTTGTCCTGCCATGGATTCTACTTCACCCAGTCACTGTGGGAGCGGAAGACACTCCCAAAGCAGGTCATTCTGTGAAGGCTATGCCCAGAGAGGCAGGCACGGCCCTCCTCACAACACAGCCCAGATGCTCTCTGCAGCCCTTGGCCTGTTTGCCAGGCCGGGTTCTGCTTATGCCCTGGAGTGAGCAATGCCCAGGGCCTACAAAGCCTGTTCCTGTGCAAACTCGGCCACTGGCTGGTGCTGTGCTTCCTGCCCTGCAGGCTGGGCGCCTTGAGGGTTCTGCATCCTCCTCCTCACCATACCAACAGCTTCTCATCTGGCAACTGGGTGGAGATCCTGCAGACCCCGCTGGACCACTGTAAGAGGAGCTTCACCTCAGCCTTGCTCTCTGACCAAAACTGACAGGCCACCATTTTGAAATGCTGACACATCCAGAAGTGACAGAATGGAAACTCCAGCACTCTCTGGGCACCAGTCAGTGTCCAGCACTGTTACTTCAGGGTCTGTGAGGAGAGTGCTGGTGGCGTGAGGGTGAGAATGAGGGGTAGGGCAGCAGGCTTGTAGTCAAACTGCCTTAGAGAAAGACACCGTGAGTGTCCCAGGAAGAGGCTATTAATAGGCCTCCCTGAACACACTCAGCGGTCCTGGGCTGGGGCTGTGAGAGCATGAGTCAGCAGATGGAAGGGCTGATGGTGAGCCCAGGACACAGAGCCAGCTCCCCACAGGGGAAGTGGAGGCCGTGAGACTGCACTTTTGAGCAACCCTGGTCTCGTGCCACACCCCACCCTCTTTTGAGTATGTAATCTGTTTGGCTGGTATATTACCAGTGTTGTAAATTCCAATTCTGGAGCCAGAATTTTTTTTTTTTTTTTTTTTTTAAGAGACAGAGTTTCACTCTGTCACCCAGGCTGGAATGCAGTGGTGCAATCCTGGCTCACTGCAGCCTCAACCTCCTGGGTTCAAGCAATCCTCCCACCTCAGCCTCCCAAATAGCTGGGACTACAGGCACGTGCCACTATGCCTGGCTAATTTTGAAGCCAGAATTTAAAGCAGCAAAAAATCCAGAAAATCCTTTCCCCCCACTTCCCCTCTCTTACTTTCTCTTCATTGACAAAGCTGGGCACAGGAAAAAGGACTCCATCCCCTGCAATGTGAAGGGCTGCTCAGCCATTAAGAATGCCCCTCTCCACACCTACCCAGCCACTGACTCACTCCGGGACGAGCTCCCAATGTAGATTAAACATATGTTGAGTGCGAGGCCCTGTGACGGGCAGTTTCACACATATTATCTCATCCTCATAATGACCCTGGGACACAGATATATTGATATCGCACTTTCACAGATGAAGAATCAAAGCTGAGAGTGATTAAGCTATTTGTCCAAGGAGCTGTAGCCACTGTCATTTATCAAGTATCTAACAGATGCCAGGGACTTGCATACAGTTTTGTCCATTTGTTTGTTTTTGAGACAGAGTTTCCCTCTTGTTGCCCAGGCTGGAGTGCAGTGGTACACTCTTGGCTCACTGCAACCTCCTTCTCCCAGGTTCAAGCAATTCTCCTGCCTCAGCCTCCTGAGTAGCTGAGATTACAGGCACCCACCACCATGCCCAGCTAATTTTTTGTATTTTTAGTAGAGACGGGTTTTCACCATGTTGGCCAGGCTGGTTTTGAACTCCTGACCTCTATTGCTCCACGTGCCTCAGCCTCCCAAAGTGCTGGGATTACAGGCATGAGCCACTGCACCCAGCCTCACAATTTCTTTAAGGAAGTTAAAGGTCCTCAGTTTACTGATGAGGAAACTGAGGCTCAGAGGGGCTGGGCAGCCTGGGAAGTGGCAGCACCGTGCGTGGGTCTGCCTGCCTCTCAAGCCTACGCTGCCTCCAGGCTACAGGGCAGCCGGGACTCCAGCCGCATCTCTGCCTCTAAGTCCACCACACCCACTGCCTTCCTGGCGAAGGATGGCCTTGTGTGCCCTGACTGAACACCTATCAGTCTATGGTACCCGTCGTTACCAGAACCAGCAGAGTGACCTCAGGGCAGATCTTCCTATCTCGCACATTACACCTGTGCACCTCCATCCTTCTGAAAGGAGACAGCCTGGCAGGCTGATTCCAAGGTCAGGAGAGTGGAAGTTAAAAGAACCTAAAGGGAACACTTTTCAGTGGCCTAAAGGGGATACTTTCCTGCCATCAAGCCCATGGCCATGTGAGCAGAGCTTCCTGTCAGCCCCAGATTTGACTGCAGTGGCCTTAAAGGAAACAGATGTAACATCTACCTGCTAATTTCTAACACATCACAAAAGTTCTGTGGTTTGTGGTTGGTAAATTTAGATATGGGAATATTCGACTCCCAAGAAAGGAATATACAGAGGGAATTATGGGGAGATGAAAAAGGGGTCTCCAATGGGTATTTTAACTTTTGATTTTTTTTTTTTTTGAGATGGAGTCTCGCTCTGTTGCCCAGGCTGGAGTGTGGTGGCATAATCTCAGCTCACTGCAACTTCCACCCACCGGGTTCAAGCAATTCTCGTGTCTCAGCCTCCCAAGTAGCCGGGATTACAGGCACCTGCCACCATGCCTGGCTAATTCTTGTATTTTTAGGAGAAATGGGGTTTTGTCATGTTGGCCAGGCTGGTCTCAAACTCCTGACCTCAAGTAATCCACCTGCCTTGGCCTCCCAAAGTGCTGGGATTACAGGCGTGAGCCACTGCACCCAGGCAAAACTTTTGGTTTCTAAGATGCTGCAAGTGGTGAGGACAATGGTGAGTCAAGGATGTTTTAATGCATCCTTGAAAAGGTGGGATGTCTTTCTTCAGCCAGTTTCCCCAAGTGCCATTGGCTGGGGAAATCAACAAAAGCCATTTGGCTGAGTGCAGTGGCTCACTCACACCTGTAATCCCAGCACTTTGGGAGGCTTGAGGTCAGGAGTTTGACACCAGCCTGGGCAACATAGTGAGACCCCGTCTCTACAGAAAAAAAATGAAATCAATAGCTCTTCCTCGTCCTGTCTATACTCTGCTTTAATTTTTTTCATAGCCCTTTTCTCTAACTCACATTGCATTATACGTGTGTGTGTACGTATGTGTGTGTGTGTATATATATATACCCCTGTTTATTTTTTATTTATTTTCTGTCTCGCCACTCCCCTGTAAGAATGTAAGCTCCACAAGGACAAGGACTGTGTTTCTTGTTCACCACAGTTTCCCAGGGACTAGAAACATAAGAAGCCTTCAGTAGAGATGTGCTGAATGAATGAGTGAGTGAAGGAGTGAATGCACCCTGAGGGGTAGTTTAACCCCCTGTAAATATCTTCCATGTCAGTTTCTCTGGGGAGTGGGTGTCAGAACTCACAGTCCTCTGAGCCTGCACCCCCTCTCAGCATGAGCCAGAAGAGAGTCTCCTTGGGCTCTGCTCTCTGGGGAGAGGGAGACAGGCTGTTGCTTGTGATAAGCCTTCTGTTGGGACCTACCAAGCCCTGAGCAGAGGATGGAGGAGACACAATTCCCACCGCATCCCAAGGGAATCCCCGCTCTTGTGAGTTTCCTGACAGGAATGGGGCAGGGTCTGCAGCCAGTCGTCAAGAGCAGGGAAGCTTTCAGAAAGGGCCACCACCAGTGATTATGGGCCATTCAGTTGTCCACCCCCAGCCTAAGCCCCCTACAGCCCTGCTTCGTTAACCAGTTTTCAGAGCGACAGCTAAGCTGCATGTACACAGGAGGCAGACACCAGCCCTGTTGTCTCTGTTCCCAGGCCCCAGGATGACAAGACACTTGGTGTGTTCAGATGAAAGGGCTCTCATTGCAAAGGGCAGGATTGCCAATCCCACTGAGCTCCCTGGAATGGAAAGCTGGACTCTCCGAACTCGTGATTACCACTGTTGTGGAGATTAAAGACTTCCTGTCGGAGAGAGCAGTCCTCCCGAGCCAAATAACACTAAGGCCTGGCCGGCGGCCATCTTGTGGGGCCTCCCTGGCAGCCAGAGCTGGAGGGACTTGGCTCCCTTGTCGAGGGCTAACCTGCTTGAGGCAAAGTCAAGGTGTCTGGGCCAAAAACAGTCCCTGAGGGAGCCCTGGGCTGAGGCCTGGGCATTCTGTTGGCCTCCTCAGCCCCAGCCTGACCCACCTTGTTGAAAGCAGCTGCTGTGGCACATCCAGTGGGAGTAGGCCAAGGTCCCCGCTCACTTGCCTTTCCTGAGGATTTCTGATGTGTGTGGTGAGGTGGAAGAAGGGCATGCTGGGGAAGCCAGCTCAGGGGAGCCTGGGGGATGGGGGAAGGCCATGGCTTCCTCGTTTGCTCCACCAAGGACCTGAACCAGTCAGACCCTAGGCGGCTGGTGCATGTGACGAGCACTCCCTGTTGAGACCTACAAAGTCCTGAGCAGAGGATGGAGGAGACACAGTTCCCTTCAAACTGTGCCCCAACCTGGCTAACGATCAAAAGCATCTAGAGCTGTTAGTAAAAAAGCAGATATCAGGCCGGGAGCAAGGGCTCACACCCTGTAATCCCAACACTTTGGGAGGCCAAGGCAGGAAGATTGCTTAAGGCCAGGAGTTTTTGACCAGTCTAGGCAACAAAGTGAGACCTCATTTCTACAAAAAGTTAAAAAATCAGCCACCAGGCATGGTGGTGCCTGTGGTCTTAGCTACACGGGAGGCTGAGGCAGGAGGATTGCTTAAGCCTGGATGTTGAGGCTGCAGTGAGCTGTGTTTGCGTCATTGCACTCGGGCCTGGGTGATGACAGAGGAAGACCCTGTCTCAAAAAACAAACAAACAAACAAACAAACCATACCTCAGGCCATACCCTGTGAGTTCTGGCTCACTCTATCTCAGGTAGGTCCTAAAAATCTATTTTTTTTAAGAAGATAATCCTGGTGTGCCTGCTCTGAGTGCCTGTGAACAGGGAAAGTAGAATGGGGCACTGGGAGAGGGTCAGCAAACAGGATTCTGGCCTCTGTTCTTTCAGATGACTTTGGGAAAGTTACTTTGCTTCTCTGGGCCTCAGTCTCATCAGGAAAGCACAGAGGTCGAACAATGTGTCCCCAGTCTCAGAGTGTGGCTCAAGGGGATGTGTCGCTGTGCATGGCCATGGTCCCAAGGAACCCTCTGATCTTTAGGCCACTTTTAGCTGGAAGGAGAACCCCTTAGAAGGCTCTGATAACAACAGTGACAGCCGGCATCACTGATGCAGAGCCAGGCTCTGAGCCCAGCACTTGATCTGCATTGTCTCATTTTGTCTTCACAAACAACCTTTGGAGGCCACACTTGCCCATAGAATTCTCTGAAACAATGGAAATATTCTGTCTACACTGCCTGAAAACAGTGACCACTAGCTACCTGTGGCTATTGAGCATCTGAAATGTGGCTAGTGCAACTAAGAAAATGCATGTTAAATTTTATTTAATTTTACTTGAATTTAAATGGCTACACATGGCTGGGCACAGTGACTCACACCTGTAATCCCAGCACTTTGGGAGGCCAAGGCAGGCGGATCACCTGAGGCCAGGAGTTCAAGACTAGCCAGGCCAACATAGTGAAACCCTGTCTCTACTAAAAATACAAAAATTAGCCGGGTGTGGTGGCAGGCACCTGTAATTCCAGCTACTTGGGAGGCTAAGGCAGGAGAATCACTTGAACCTGGGAGGCAGAGGTTGCAGTGAGCAGAGATCACGCCATTGCACTCCAGCCTGGGTGACAAGAGTGAAAGTCCATCTCAAAAATAAATAAATAAATAAATAGCTACACATACCCAGTGGCTACCATATTGACCAGCATGACTCCAAGATGTGGCCTAGTAGTATTTTCATCTTACGGATGAGAGAACAAGATTAGAGAGGTGAAGTGATGTGGTAGAGCTGGGATTTGAATCTGGATCTGAGAGGGACTCCAGAAGTGGTTCTCCTAATCACTGTAAAGTCCCACCAAGTCTGGACGGCAGGACTCTAGTCCCAGCCCTGTGCCTGAGGAGCAGGTTGACACTTCTTTCAGCCGGGGGTAGTGTCCAAGGTCCTTCTAGCTTGGACACCCCTGGCCAGTGTATTTGGGGTGAGGCATGGAGAGAATAAGGGGAATGCAGTTGCCTGGTGTCTACAGCCTCCCAGACACAGAGGCATCTGTGTCTGCCCACCCAGGTCCCTCCTGCCACAGTTCTCACAAGTCACTGGTCTCCTCCATGTCCCAAATGTTAGATGCTTCTAAAGATGGACTACTCCTCATAACACTTCTACGATGTAAGTAGTATCATACCCATTGTACAGCTGCAGAAACTGAGCTTCAGAGCAATGAAGTAACTCATCCAATTTCCCACAGCACAGGGAGTGGTAGAGCCCAGAATTGAACTCTGATCTCTGTGATCCCAGAGGCTGAGCCCTTCACCTCTGCCCTGTGTGGTCAGAGGGTTGAGCTGAGGCCCCAGGAACCTAAGCAGCTGAAAGTCTGCTTTGTTACCAAGACACATTCATCCCCAGCAGGATCCTCTCACCCTGCCTGAATCCAAAAGGGATTCTGTTCTTCCACCAAAGGCCTGGCTTCTGGACCCACCTAGGCCCATGAAGACTCTGGTGTACAGGAGTCTCTAGCTGGAGAACCAAAGAGGAGGAAGAAGCTGCTGGGGGCTCTGGGGGCCAACCCTTCCCACCTCCAGAGCCCAAACATACCCTATGTGGGGCTGAGAGGAAGCAGAGGCCTCAGTGGCCCAGGCAGTGGGCTTGATTCCTAAGGGGCCACACTGTGCTCTCAGCTTCAAGGCAACGCCCTGCCTGCAGGCCAGTGTCCCTGTTGGAGCCTGTCAGGGACTCAAAGTCCTGACAAAGCTCAAAGGCGAATGTCTCCTATATCTGGAGAGGCTGAAACTGCCCTCACCAACAACAGTGAGACGTATGCTCTGTTCACACTGGCGGCTTGGGGCCTGGGGTCAGCTCCACAGAGTCCCACAGGGTCCCACAGGCAGTGACTACACAGTGCGCTTGTGTGCACCTGCAGGCACACGCACATTCTTGGGATGGAAGTCAGAGGCAGAAGGCAAAGGCAGGAAGCCATCAGTCCCTTTAGCCACAAAGGATCCACTCTCTAGGCAATTGGAGAAAGAGCTCCAGAATGCTGGACCTTCCGGAAACAATCTCTGCATCCCACCAACCGTGGCTCCAGGAGAGCACCAGGATCAACTGCAAGGGGACTTTGTGGGGAACACAGGGCCCAGCATGCTGGGGAATCTCCTCACACACTCACACTCGCTGTATAGACACCCATTCACACCTACCCACACTCACCACACACAGGCTCACCTCCACACACTGCCGCACATAGGTCATGCACATACTGCAGACACCAACACGTGTGTTCACACACACACACCCCATGCTCACATATGTTCTCATGCATACATTCACACATACACACTCACACACATGCACACACCCACACACACATTCACATACAACCCCACACTGGCTCACACACATGGCACACATACACATTCACAGTCACTCATGCAGACTCAGCACAGGTTTGAGCCAAGGAGTGGCATAGAGACAAGACCTTGTTCATTTATAGTTTCTGTGAGAGTGGGGGAAGTGGGGCTCTGCCCCCTCCCGCCCTTGGAGGTGTTCAAGACAAAGGGAGGCAGAGAAATACCCAGGAGGGCTTCCCCACACCAGCAGGGAGGCGCCCAGCCTTGGTGGGCTGGCCTGGGCCACCTCCAGAAAGGTCTCAGGAGCTGCCTTTCTCCCCGTTTGTCCGAGGATGAACTGGGCCTTCACTGCTGCTCCTGCCCCTGGGGCTCAGGTCGGGGCTGGACACCACCACAGTCACCCCCCGGTCACGGCTTCTTGGAATTGCTGGGGAAGGGGAGGTGGCGCTGGGGAAGGGGAAACACCGATTTCTCAAGGGCTTATGAAAAGCACATAAATGGAAAGAGCTTCTCAAGTTGCTGCTCTTTTCTTGAAGACAATTCTGTCTTCACCACAAGGTCTCTGGGAGCCATATCCCTGTGTCCCCTTTATGGTCAGTCCTGCCCCCACCCCAATATGAGCCCGAGGAAGATCTTCCCGCCTAATCAGCCAGAGACCCTGAGCCCCCAAGAGGTTTGCCACAGGAAGCCTACCTACCCACCTTCCTGGGGCCTCCCAAGACCCCCTCCCCTGCCCCCGCCACCCCATAAGCATAATGTTGTAAGCTTTAGGTGAGGTTGGGGGTTCTGGAACCAGGAGCAGGAGGTGCTCCTGGGCTGGCTGTGAGGCAGCTGGGCCTCCGGGTCCTGGCATCCACCCTCCAGACCATTTATTTCCTCAAGCTCCTTCCCAGGCAACTCATCCATCTGGGCATGCCCAAGCCACCCTGCGTTCAGGCCCCCCTGTGCTCAGGCCCAGCAGCCATGGCCCTACAAATAGGACCTGTGTATTTTGTATGGTCCCTGGATGTTCACAGGGCCACAGCCCTAGCCTCGGATCCCCCATGTCTGGGCCCATCCGCCCGTTGTTCCTGCCTGACTGTGTTCTTGCCAAGAGCTGCCGCAGGGAGCCAGTCGGGGGAGGTTCCGATAGCTTCTTCATGCATCCTGGAGGAAGCCAGTTCCGCTTCTGAATTCCCGGCCACGACTTCCCAGAACTCAGCATCTACACCTCCAGCCCAGCCCTGCTGCACAAGAGCATGGCTAAGAGAGGATTGATGACTTCTCAGAGAAGGGCCTCCCCACCTCCTGGGAAGCAAATGGGAGACCCTATGCTCCGACAGGCCAGTTGCTTCTGACAGGAGAAAGGGGGAATTCCAGTGTCACCCATCATTGGCCAGTGACTTCACAGATCAGTTTGGCTCTGGGACCGCGCCTGGCAGAATGCCCTGATGAAGCCCAAGCCTCCTCTGTGCTTGCCATAGCCTCGGCCTCAGAACAGGCAGCACAGACTTTAGGCCCTGGCCCCAATGTTAACATGTGTTTTTCTTTCTTTAACCCTATAATGGATCAGCAGCAACTCCTTGCACCCTGGAGCCTCCCTTCACCCACCCTCCACCCCTTTACTCCCACTGCCCTCACCCTCTTGGCCTGGCTGTCTGGGCTGGTTGTTAATGAGACTTTGCATTTCTCATGCTCACTTTGACCCCAATTTTAACCAGCCCAGCCCTCCCCAGTGGGGTGCCTGGGTCTGGAGTCAACTCCTCCCTAGGGTGAGTCTATGAAAGAAATAGGAAGGCTGCAGAGAATTTGGGTCTCTCTTTGCTTGCCATGGGTCTCAAACTCTTATTGGGATTCTGTGATATTTAGGGAGTTGGCAATGGGTCCCTTCAGAGTGCAGAAGCGGGGCATGTCCCACCATGCTAGGCAATGCTACTTATTCATTCATTCACTCATTCATACAACCAACAAATATCTACTGAGTGCCAACCTAAGGAGGCAGTAGTCTAATGTGGGGACAGGCCCACAAACAGAGATCAAATTCAATGGAAACACGTGGTTAAGGAAGGTTAGACCCTGCTTATTCCTGGAGAAATGTCAAATAATTTATTTACAGTCTCCCAGACTGTAAACTCCTGGAAGGTGGGCACCATATCTAATTTTTTGTTTCCAGAGCCTAGCACTATGTCTAACACACAAGATTTCCTTAATAAAGGATTGATGAACTGGGCATGGTGGCACATGCCTCTAGTTGCAGCTACTTGGGAGGCTGAGGCAGGAGGATTTCTTTTTCTTTTTTTTTTAAGATGGAATTTTGCTCTTGTTGCCCAGGCTGGAGTGCAGTGGTGCGATCTCAGCTCACTGCAACCCCTGCCTCCTGGGTTCAAGCAATTCTCCTGCCTCAGCCTCCCGAGTAGCTGGGATTACAGGCCCGTGCCACCATGCTTGGCTATTTTTTGTATTTTTAGTAGAGATGGGGTTTCATCATATTGGCCAGGCTGGTCTCCAACTCCTGACCTCAGGGGACCCACCCGCCTCGGCCTCCCAAAGTGCTGGGATTACAGGTGTGAGCCACCACGCCCGGCCTGCAGGAAGATTTCTTGAGGTTAGGAGTTCGAGGCTGCAGTGAGGTATGATTATACTTGGAGCCACTCATAGCAAGACCACATCTGTAGAAAAAAAAGATTGATGGCTGGCTGAACGAATGAATGCATGAACTAATGAAAGTATTGAAGTTGTAGACCCATGGGCCATGCCCTCTGGAAGGAGGCCTCCATCTCCGGAAGGGCAGATAAGTACACTCCTGCCCACCCTCCTTTTAAAAAATGATTGAGTACAGAATTACAGGTTTTCACACTTTACAAGGGAGAAGGTTGGATGCCAAGAAACTCCAGGCAAAAGTGAGGGTTTGTAGCTGTTGGAGAGAGAAGAGGCAATGGTGGCCTTGGTGTTTATTTAAATGTGAATGGAGTGTGAGCAGGATGGGCAGTGAGCTTGGGGTAACTCACATTCTCATGCTCCTCCAAAACCTTTCAGAAGAATGCCGTTTGGTCATGGTCTTTCTTATCCTTCCAGCAGCCCCTGGCACACCTCTACATCATCTGTGAGTGTGTGCATGTGTAAATATATCAACCATCACAAAATTCAGTTCAGTTCTATTTAACCCAAGAGTTATCAAACTTTTACCGAGGGCCTACTTGTAAATATATCAATAAGACACAGTCATGGTTCTCAAGCCCCTGCTCACAGCCTAGTGGGTCTGGCAGACAAGAAGCCAAAATGTTAAGTACAGGGTGGTCCAATGCTCAGCAAATCTGTCTGTCAGAATAGAGTCTATTGAGAAATGGAAAGCCCCATGAGGACGGGCGCTTGTCAACCTCATATTTCCAGCCCAGGCAAAGCACCCCACAGAGACAGAGTACAGGCTCAATGAGAGTAGCTTAAACAAATGAGTACTGAGTGTGAGCTGATTTCAAAGAACCAAAGGAAACAGTCAAATCAAGATAAGAACCAGAACAACTGGCCCCAAAGGAAATGAAGCTAATTCAAGGAACTCTATGATAATTTTAATTTGTAACTTCAGAGCAACCCAAGAAGATATGAATGGAGGCTATAAACCAAAAGCAGGTTGATGTGGAATAGGAACAATTAAAGAAGAAGAAAGTTTCTTGGAAATTAAAAGTATAATCGCTAAAATGAAAGATTTACTACAAGGGCTAGAAGAAAAAGGTGAATCAATCTCCCATAATATAAGCCAAGAAGACAGAAATGGAGACAGAGAATCAACCTAAGAAGCCCAAACTCCAACAGAGAAAATAAAAGAGAAGAAGTTATCAAAGAAATAATGAAAGAAAGTTTTCCAAATCTGAAAAAGGACTGAAACCTTCCAGTTTGAAGGGGTCCATCCAACAAATACCATGAAAGAAAAATGGGTGGGGGGAAAGCCCACATCATAGGTATATCTTCATTAAATCACTGAGGTCTTCATATGCAAATACAAATGATATTTTGTCCACAGACCATTAGCAGCTCCCATCTGCCATACTTCTTGTGGTGGACAGTGTCCTGAGCCATTCTAGCCCAACAATAAGC
Source organism: Gorilla gorilla gorilla (assembly GCF_029281585.2). Lineage (NCBI taxonomy): Eukaryota > Metazoa > Chordata > Mammalia > Primates > Hominidae > Gorilla > Gorilla gorilla. The sequence goes on along the minus strand of NC_073224.2, from coordinate 45,191,688 downwards.
TTTGTGGGCATCTCTGTCTACATGAAAGAGCAGACATATGCTTGTATAGACATCATCCCTCACCTGACTTGGTTTTTTCTAAGGGCAATAAAGCAAATAGGCTGCAGTTTGCTTATCTATTTATACTCATATTGTCATTTCCCTTGCAACTGTCCCCCCAACACTAAGTAACTTTCTATAACCTTCTTCTGAGAGGTTAAAAACATGGACTCTGGGCCAGGAGCGGTGGCTCACGCCTGTAATCTCAGCACTTTGGGAGGCCGAGGCGGGTGGATCACGAGACCATCCTGGCTAACATGGTGAAACCCCGTCTCTACTAAAAACACAAAAAATTAGCCAGGCGCGGTCGCAGGTGCCTGTAGTACCAGCTACTCAGGAGGCTGAGGCAGGAGAATGGCATGAACCCGGGAGGCGGAGCTTGCAGTGAACCAAGATCGCGCCACTGCCCTCCAGCCTGGGCAACAGAGAGAAACTCCATCTCAAAAACAAAACAAAACCAAAACAAAACAAAAAAACATGGACTCTGCAGCCACACTGTCCGGGTCTGAATCCTGTCTCTGCCTTTTACTAGCTTGGGCAAGTTATTTAACTTCTCTGTGCTTCAGTTTTCTCATCTATAAAATGAGAATGAAAATAGTACCTACCTCTGAAGGTCACTGTGAGGATTCAATCATTAATGTCTTAAGTGCTTATAACAGCCCCTGTTCTAACAATAAGCACTAGATAAGTGACTGCTATTATTACTTAAAAGCAAAGAAGTAACCAATAGAAGAATTGCAAAATATCATCAAAATAGCTAGGTGAATGGAGGAGTGCGGTGGGCAGTGAGCAGTGCTGGAGATGAGCTAGGTTCCTGGTCTTCCAAGCCATGGCATTGGTGCCCCCTGTGGATGACAGACCAATATGTGCTGCTTTAAGTGCACCATTTGTAGCTATGGAAGGGATCTTCAGTAGAACTAAAACCAGAAAAGATGATTCCCTCTGGAGGTGGGACTCAGGGTGCCGGGGGAAGATTTCTCATTTTAGGCCCTCTATGCTGTTTGATTTTCATATATATATATATATAATACACACACACACACACACATATATATATATATAACTTGTATGCTTTAAAGACAAGTAGTCTTTCAGTTTTAAAGAACTTGCTAACAAAGCCTTCCAGGGCCAGTTGTATGCTGCAGCGGGCTCCCATCGGCTCATGATTTGAAAATCCGTGGGCCGTGGTGGAAGTATTTACACCAAGGGACTTAGCAAATGCTACAAGTCAGGGCTTTCTATACAGAGACTTGGTTTCTCAGCACATCACTAGAAAAGCCAGTTATCCCTATGGTCACTTAATCTTTTTGAAACCTCCTGCTTAAAACTCCAAAGATCATTCAACCATTGTGGAAGTCAGTGTGGCGATTCCTCAGGGATCTAGAACTAGAAATACCATTTGACCCAGCCATCCCATTACTGGGTATATACCCAAAGGACTATAAATCATGCTGCTATAAAGACACATGCACACGTATGTTTATTGCGGCACTATTCACAACAGCAAAGACTTGGAACCAACCCAAATATCCAACAATGATAGACTGGATTAAGAAAATGTGGCACATATACACCATGGAATACTATGCAGCCATAAAAAATGATGAGTTCACATCCTTTGTAGGGACATGGATGAAATTGGAAATCATCATTCTCAGTAAACTATCGCAAGAACAAAAAACCAAACACCGCATATTCTCACTCACAGGTGGGAATTGAACAATGAGAACACATGGACACAGGAAGGGGAACATCACACTCTGGGGCCAGTTGTGGGGTGGGGGGATGGGGGAGGGATAGCATTGGGAGATATACCTAATGCTAGATGACGAGTTAGTGGGTGCAGCGCACCAGCATGGCACATGTATACATATGTAACAAACCTGCACATTGTGTACATGTACCCTAAAACTTAAAGTATAATAATAATTAAAAAAAACAATAAATAAATAAAAATAATTTTTAAAAAAACTCCAAAGATCAGAAGGATGGTGAGCCCCTCTCATGGTCTGTGTTCATCCTGAAACTCAAGTGGACATAAAATTTCATCCTTCTGCTCTTCAAGGTGCTTCTGGTCAGCCTGAACTCCTGAGAATTCTGGCATGGCCAATTGAGCCAAGGTGCCATCCTACTGACATTCTGCTCCTGTCATAGTAACAGAGATTTGGGACACTGGGTGCCATTTACTCATTTATCCAAAATACACATGTTGAGTATCTATCACATGTCAGGTGCACTAGACCAAGGGAGCCCTAGTCCCAGCCACGAACCCCTTAGGGCTGCCTTCTGCCACATTGATAGAGCAAAGGCCCGAGAAACTTCGTAGCAGCTGGAAAGTGATGCTGCCTCCGGAACATCGGAATCACCTGGGCTTGTTAAACGCAGATGGCTGGGCCCTGCCTCACCTCCCACCCTCAGTTTCTGAATCGGCAGAAATCACAGGTGGGGCCAGAAAATGTTACATTTCTCACAAGTTTCCAGGTAATGGTGATGCTGCTGGTTTGGGGACTGCACTTTAAGAAATACCAGTTCTAGAAATTCCAAACCAGACTGTGATCCTCCAAGGCAGGAGAGAACAATGAGGGGAGGTTTGTGTTTCTACCCTTGAGCTAATTTACTTAATTACTGTCTCGGCTTAATTACTGCCCTTAGCCAGTGAAAGGATTGGTTGAGAGCAGTTCCTTGATGTGGACTACAAACACACTTGTGAAAATGCACACACATTTGCATTTACTCACAGGCAATTCCAGTCTTCAGCGATAATCCCTCCAGGTCTTTAGAACTGTGGTTAAGTGTGTGAGTCCTGCAGTCTCAAACCCTAAACTTCTGTCCCAGCCCTGTCACTTGCCAGCTGTCAGACTCTGGGCAAATCCTCCACTCTCTCTGAGCTGTCATTTCTTCAACTGTAGGCTAATAATAGTATCAAACTCACAGGACTGTTCTGGGGCATCTGCTGAAGGGGGCCATGCATGGAAAGCGCTCGGTACTCAGAACATGTCCAGCACCTGGAGGCCAGCATTAGCCTTGACAGAAATAACAGTACTGCTGCTACTGATTTGTGTTTCTAACTAAATATTAATATTTGTACTAGAGGTAGTTTGGCAGGGGCGGTGTTCTGGTTTTTTTGTGTTAATTTTTTTTTTTCTTTTGAGATAGAGTCTCGCTCTGTTGCCCAGGCTGGAGTGCACTGGCACGATCTTGGCTCACTGCAACCTCCACCTCCCGAGTTCAAGCGATTCTCCTGCCTCAGCCTCCTGAGTAGCTGGGATTACAAGCGCCCACCACAATGCCCGGCTAATTTTTGTATTTTTAGTAGAGACAGGGTTTCGCCATGTTGGCCAGGCTGGTCTCGAACTCCTGACCTCGTGATCTGCCCACCTCGGCCTTCCAAAGTGCTACTGGGATTATAGGCATGAGCCACCACACCCAGCTGGTGTTCTGTTTTTAATGTGTGCTCTGTGTCTGTCACCAGACTAGTATTTGGGGTCTAGGGCAGTCACCTTCTTCCTTCCTCTGTGTCCTCTGTGTTCTCAATCCAGTGCATGAGATAGAAGGAACAGAGAAAACTTGGAGAACTCAGTTGTTCTAGGTCCATGCTGCAAATGCAGAAGGAGTTAAGAATTACAGAGATGTCTCAGAAATTTCCTTTCTCTAAAATAGCTATTTTTTTAAAAACAGGATGGGAGAAATTTAGTTTGTATATGTGTTTGTGTATTTTTTACTGTCTGCTCCCACTCACCATGTATACTGTCAAAAGAGGTTTTAAAATGTGTGTTGTAAATTCCATGTGGTCAAGGGCTATGTCTGTCCCATGTGCCACTGAATTCCCAATGTCAAGCACATTGCCTGGCACAGGACTGGCATTCAATGTATGCTGGGTGGCTTGAATGAATACTGACCCAAGGGAAGGGACTAGACACAGAAGCTTCAGGAAGAAAAGAATGAATTATGAATACTTGAAACTGGATTTTTCCAGCTGGTGACGAGGTGATCCTGAAAGAAAGAGCTGAAGCAGTAGCTAAGAGCAACGGGTGTGGGCACTTGCTGGCAGGTGGTCTGTAATCCTGAGCTAAGTCAGGACCTCCCATGAAAGCAATCACAGCTGCTGATGGCCCAAGGCCCGGTGGAACCACTCCTCCTTCCCACAAATGCCATTTCTGTCTTCGCTCTTGCTGTTTCCTGGATCCAGGATTGCCAGATTTAGCAAATCAAAATGCAGAATGTCCAGTTAAATTTAAATTTCAGATAAATGATGAACACCTTTTTAGTATAAGCATGTCTCATGCAATATTTGGGACATGTACTAAAATTGTTTTACTGTTCATCTGAAGTTTAAATTTAACTGGGTGTTCTGTATTTCTTCTGGCGACTCTGCCTGGGCCCAGAGTACCCTCTTCAACTTGTCCACTGGGGGAACTTCTCCTCCTTTCAGGAGCTTCCTCTAATACTCCACTCCACCCTAGGCAGAACTCACCATTCTAGCCTGTGCTCCACCTCATACCTGGTCATCATGCACAGATGGCCATCTCCCTCCTATGGCCCCCTCTGCATCCCCTGCCTGTGGGTAAACCTGTCACTTAACACCCCAGAATATTAGAAGGGTGAGTGTTGAGAAAAGGGATGGGAAAAAGTCAGAAACATACATAGAGGATAAAGAGAGCAAGTCTTAGACTTTGTAGGTGTGTCCTGCCTTTCATGGGTGACCACTCTAGCACTTGATTTCCTTACATGATTCTTTGTAGATTCTCTGAATGGTGAAAAAGGGAAGATGGCTTACCAAAATCCTATGGCAACTTTCTTCCCTAGCAACTCAAGCCGTCCTTCAAGGTTATGTCATCCCATACCTATAAGCATTCTCTACCCTATGATGATCTGAACCTCCTGAATGATTTGATTAAGCAGAAGTACTCTCAATGGGCACAAAATAGTAGAAAGAATGAATAAAATCTAGTATTTGATAGCACAACAGGGTGACTGTAGTCAATAAGAATTTAACTGTAGATTTTAAAATAACTAAAAGCGTATAATTGGCTTGTTTGTAACACAAAGCATAAACGCGAGGGGATGCATCCCCATCTACCCTGTGATTATTACACATGTATGCCTGGATCAAAATTTATCATATACCCCATAAATATATACACCAACTATATACCCACAAAAGTTAAAAAATAAAAATTAGGCCAGGCACAGTGGCTCAAACCTGCAACCCCAGCACTTTGGGAGGCCGAGGCAGGCAGATCATTTGAGATCAGCAATTCGAGACCAGCCTGGCCAACATAGTGAAACCCCGTCTCTACAGAAAATACAAAAATTAGCCAGGCATGGTGGCACACATCTGTAATTCCAGCTACTTGGGAGGCTGAGGCACGAGAATCACTTGAACCTGGGAGACAGAGGCTGCAGTGAGCCAAGATTGTGCCACTGCACTCCAGCCAGGGAACCCTGTCTCAAAAAATAAAATAAAATTAAATTAAATTAAAATTTTAAAAAAAGAAATGCACTCAATGGAAAGAAGAAGATGGCCAAGGACATAAATCTCAAATGGCTTTGTCATAAGAGAATTTGGGAAGTAGGGGAGTAGCTGATGGGGAGACCACGGGCTGTGCCCATTCTCACACCTTCAGAATCCTGGAGGGAGTCGTGTGGCCACAGGCTATCCTTCTCAATGGGTTTCACAGGCTTTTCATAGGCAGCAGGCATTACTGGGATGTGTTCCTGCAGATAGAGGGCTCCAGGCACCCTCCCCACACTGCCTCTCTCATGAGTCACCGCCTCCGGAAGGATAACAAGGCTACAGTATCGCCACTGCAGGGGGCCCCCCCGGGACGGGGAGGCTGTCAGCTTATCTCCACAGCCCTGGTGCCACACACTGCATCCACAACTAATGGCCAAGAAGCCAGCATGTGACCAAGTCGCCTCACCTCTGCACTGGGCAGCTCCTAGAGGACCCAGCAGCCAGGCTTCCTAGCCACAGGCCAGCCCCAGGACCCTCTCCGTGCCCGGTTGACATCGCTGAGGTTGCCCCCCTCAGCCCCGGGCTACTGTGGAGCTGGAGGGAGTTTCCAGAAGCAACCCCAGTCAGAGAACTGACTCCAAAGCCCCCTGCACACCCAAGTGCCCGTACCTCCTCAACCCTGCCCAGCCATTGACCCTGTTCCTTTGGCTGCCAGGGCTCTGTGTACCCCCAACCCACACCAGCTGAGAATCCAGGGCAAGGCCCTTCTAGACCAGTGATCTCAGCTGCCCAGGCTCCAACCAGGGGATTGCTGGGTTTGGACCCAGTGGAGGATGCAGCTAAAAAGGGGGCCCTCCAGAGGCATTGGGGAATGGGGAGGGAGTCAAAATGATCTTCCTGGCCCAGAGCCAGAGAAGTCCCATAAATGTCTGTGGGGGTGGAGCGTGGCTGGAGGGCAAGGAGAAGAGAGTGGAGGGGGTGAGATAAGATGACTCTGTGATGTACTTACATGCCTACGTTCCCCAGCAGTGCCAAGTGTGTAAGGCGTTGCTCTCAGAGCTACTATAATTATATCCCAAATGGAAATAATAATAATAATTCCCTGATACATGTTGCCACTAGAGCCAGGCTGTTGAAAGAGTGGGAAGAGGGAAAGAAACTCCCTTTCTTCCAGAACAGCCTGTCACGCGCCCAGATTGTTATTCCTAGGCCCGGTCAGACCCAGCTTCTTTCATACTGATTCCTCCACTCCAATTCAGGAGACTTTCAGGGTGCAGGGGTAGGGGTGACAAGAAAGGAAGTTATCTACACTGGTCTAAGCACTCGCTGGCAGATCCAGAGGCAGGGGGCAGGTTCTCTGGCCCCATCAGGAAAGGGAGCTGTGAACTAAGCCCTTTGTGCTTTTTCTTGATCTTCCTTGGGACAGGGCTGGCTGGGTTGTGGCTACTGCCTGTGACTCCAAATCAGAGGAGGCAACTCTCGCCCGTGAGTATGGACCCCGGCCTCATCCTCTACCTCCTCTCATCCTCTCCTAACCCCAGACAGACAGCCAATGTCGAGAAGAGAAGCAGAGGAGGCTAAGCGGAGACAGCAGGCAGACCCTTGTCCCGACCCCTTAGTGACTGTCCTTACTCCTGGGTTGGGATGTCGAGGCAGAGGCCAGGAAGCCCTGGGAAGACACACACACATAAAATGGAAGTCAACATCAAACCCTTGACTTTCGGTCCATCTCCCATGGCCAAGGCTCCTTGTAACTGAGATGGGCAAGGGAAAGGGAAGATTAAGAGAGGGAGGGGCTAGGCATTGTGGCTCACCTCTGTAATCCCAATACTTTGGGAGGCCAAGATAGAAGGATTACTTGAGCCTAGGAGTTCGAGATCAGCCTGGGCAACGTGGAGAAACCTCATCTCTACAAAAATTAGCTGGGCATGGTGGTGCACACCTGTAGTCCCAGCTACTTGGGAGGCTGAAGTGGGAGGATTGCTTGAGCCCAGGAGGTTGAGGCTGCAGTGAGCCAAGATCATGCCACTGCACTCTAGCCTGGGAGACAGAACAAGACTCTATCTCAAAAAAAAAATGAGAGGAATGACCTCCAATGCCCTGATGGAGAGAGAGGAGGTAACCGCGCAGCCTACTGAGTTTCCGCTGCTGAGCTCATTGGCAAATTTTGACCTTGGCCTTGGCAGACATGCCTGCTGTGGGCAGTGGGGCCTGTGGACAGAGGAGGGCAGGAACAATAGTTTATAGCTTTGTTTTATGGGAGGAAGCAGCATTGGGCCCAGTTCCTGGAGACTGTCCAGTGAGCTAATAGCTGGGGCACATTGTCGGCTTCAGGGTAAAAGCACAACAGAGGTTTCTGTGTGGGCCCACCACAGAAACCACCGATAGTGCCCCATATACAGCTCTACAACCACATTCTCGCCCAAGCTCCACACAGTCCCCCGGGGCCTTGCTCAGAAAGGCCACTGCCAAGCAACGCATCTAAGCGCAGTGTGCTTTTGAGGCTTGGAAATTCATGGTGGCAGCTCTGCCACCCGCAGCCAGGCTGGTGGCTGCCGAGGCCTAGAAAGGACAGGGCATCCACCAGGCTAGGATGGGAAGGCTGTGAGTAGGGGTGAGCCAGGGGTCAAGGTTGGAGGAGCTGCTCCAGGCTGTGGTGGGATCAAAGCTACCATAGCCCCCCGACATGCCCGACCTGGCTGCTGGTCAGTAGAGGCTAAAGGAGGCTGCCCGACATCACCTTCCTGTTCCTCCTCCCATGGAATTCCTCTCGGCAAGGGCCACCAACAGCACAGCCACCCCGTGCAGGGGGCACTGCCAGACAAAAGCGCTAATGGCTGCAAGCAGAAGTTGCTGCCAGTGGAGTCTTGTGCCAAGATAGGTACTGGCAGCCGAGGTACCCTTGGGCCACACCCTGTGCAGTGGGGATTGTGGGTATACCATCCCAAGCTGTAAGTTTTCTGTGGTTTTCCCTAAGAAACCACAGGCTCTGTTACAGGCCTGGGATTTTTTCCCCTCCTGCTGCAGAGTCATGCATCAGAGGGGGTTCTCTGAAAGCCATCTCTCCCACCCCACCCAGAGGGAGTCATGTGGCCTGGTCCCAGAGGAAGACAGTGAGGGGGCAGCCTTCGTCGGTCTGTGCTCCGAGGCACGGGCCCATATCTGTGGCTGGACAGGAGAGAAGGTCTCCGCTGGCAGCTCACTCAGCCCCACAGCTCCTCTCTCCCCACACGGGAAATGCAGCCAAGGCCACAGGCCTGTGCCTGGCTGCAGAATGCTCAGTGTTGGCAGCATGCTTGAGAAGCGTGGGCTGTTCCCCTCACCTCTGTCTTGGGAAGCTTCCAGGGGAAGCTGTCTCTGGGGGAAGGGCTCCACAGACTGTGCAGTTGGGTTCAGAAGGTGCAGAGCTCAGCCATTGGGAGCTGGAGTCTCAGCCCAGCCACTTCCTACGTGTGAAACTTGGGTGAGCCACCTGGCCTCCTCAGGTCCCAGCTTTGTCAACTGTGGAATGGGGAATGTCAGCCTGCACGGATTAACTAAAACCATACCTATAAAGCAGCCCTTAGTGCCTGGGCAGCACATAGGGAGGGGCAGGAGGAGGGAGATGAAGAGATGAACTCAGACAGGTCAGGAGGTCAGTGGGTGGAGACTAGAGCCAGAAGGAGACGCAGGAGAGACCGTGAGCAGGAGAATGCAAGAGCTGGGAGATGCGGAGCGCACGGGAAGTGAGGCAGATGGGACGATCCTTCACGGCAGATATCATTCATTCATTCACTCATTTAACACATATGTATTGAATGCCAGCTGTGCAGCAGGCCCTCTGGACACTTGAGTGAATGTCCTGTGCAGCAGGCTCTGGACACTTGAATGAATGAGGTAGTGCCCCTGCCCTTGGAGCCAAGGGCTCTGTGATCCACTGGACCCATAGAAGATGGGTAGCTCTTACTTCTGGGTCCCTTTCCCACCTACACACATATCTCCAGGGGAGACTTTTCCTCTGGCATCAATAAATGGAAAACTATTTCACTAAAAAACTGTCATTACATCAATCTCTCCAGTGTCAATGTTTATTCCATGGGCAGCTCCCACGGCAGGGTGAGAGTGAGGCAGCAAGACCACAGGCAGCGTGGCCTCCAGGGCTGCCAACACTTGTCCCTGGAAAGCCTTGTCTCTACTCATAAGGATCTGCTCTTTTCCTGGCTACCCAACTCCCACCCCAAAATGCCCAGGGCCACAGACTGGAGAGCAGAGGGAGGAAACCCTCAGAGATCTAGGAACATGGCAGGAGCAAGAGCCCAAAGCTTGGAGACAAAGGCAGTATGGAAGATTGCGGAGAACTCTGGAGACCAAGACAAGGGTTCTTGGTTGAAATCTGGGCTCTGACACTGACAAGCTGTGTGATCCTGAGTATGTATACTCTCTGAGCCTCAGTTACTTCACTGTCAGATGAAAATCGCATTTCCCATGGTAGTCATAGGAGCTGAAATGTCTGTGAGTGTGCAAGCCCCAGCGTCAGAATCCAGCTCTTTATAAGCAGAATCAAGGGAAAGAAATCTGTATCTTCCTCCCTGAAGACACATGCACAATTAGCTGCTGCCACAGGCATTCAGGAGCCCATTTCCAGGGTGCTCGACCACTGCCGGGCCTAGCAGCCTGGGCTTCCATACTGTAGGCAATAGGGCTGGCCTCAAGAGTTGGAGACCAGCCTGGGCAACATAGTGAAACCGAATCCCTACAAAATTTAAAAATTACCTGGGCGAGGGCACATGCCTGTGGTCCTAGCTTTTAGGAGCAGGGAGGCTGAGCTGGGAGAGTCACTTGAGCCCAAGAAGTCGAGGCTGCAGTGAGCTAGGATCGCACCATACCACTGCACTCTGGCCTGGACGATGGAGCAAGACTGTCTCAAAATAAATAATAACTATAAGAAGGCTGGCCTAGCTTTTTGTGAGAGTGATTACCACCCTCCCCCAGGCTGCTGAACTTGCATAAAAGAATGGGTTAATATTTTGCCCCCAGGAACCTTAAATCTGCACAGCCCTTTTCAGTTTCAAAGTCTTTTCTCATTCGCTACCAACACCACAGAGTAGATAGGGTAGGTATTAGTAAGCCCATTATACAGATGAGGAAACAGAGGCCCAGAGTTGTTAGATAGTCCCAGGGTCACTCGACCAGGGAAGATCCCCAGAGTTGCCATTCAGTTCAGGGCATTTTCTACCAAATTGTGCCGTAGCTCGGAGGAGGACTTCCACATACCAGCCTCTAGCTCATCCATCAGCTGAGGCAGATGGGGACATGTGAGAGCCCTGGGGAGGCTTATAATTTGGTTCTCCATCTCTGCATATCCACACAGCATTTATTCAGAGTCAGTATATGGAAACCCAATTTTTCCTTTCTTTTCTTTTTTTTTTTTTTTTTTGAAGCAAAGTCTTGTTCTTGTCCCCCAGACTGGAGTGCAATGGCGCAATCTCGGCTCACTACAACTTCCGCCTCCCAGGTTCAAGCGATTCTCCTGCCTTAGCCTTCCGAGTAGCTGGGATTACAGGTGCCTGCCACCACACCTGGCTAATTTTTGTATTTTTAGTAGAGACAGGGTTTTACCATTTTGGTCAGGCTGGTCTCGAACTGCTGACCTCATGATCCACCTGCCTCAGCCTCCCAAAGTGCTGGGATCACAGGCGTGAGCCACTCTGCCTGGCCAATAAAAATCTTTCTTTAAAGGTCAAAATAAGGGATTTATGACATACATCGGGTATAACAAAACATTTTAACCTAATCAAATTTGTCTTTCTTTTCTGTTTTTCCTTCACTCATAAGATTAAGTCACTCACATACATCAGGAAAGAAGTAACTCGCAGAGATAGAATTACAAAATATTGCTTTAAAATTGCTACAAAACATACTTTAATTTTTTTTCCAGCATTCACATCAGCAAAATAATTTCCACTTCTCTGTGGTTCTGTTCATTTTTGTTTTCTTCTGTAATTTTTGAAACTGGGCAACTTCTCGGAAGATGCATCATCTAGGCGGCTCATAGCTGTAAGAGACCTAAACCTCAATTCAACAATGAAGAAACTCATTGCTTCCCAGATCCACAGATCCACAAATCCAAAGGTTCGTGAATTGCCAGCTTCAAAGCACCTCAGTCCAGTGGCCCAGCGATCCATGCAGCCGTGTTTTCCTTCAAGCCTTGCTTCATGCACAAGCTGGCTCATCTCAGAGGAGCAGAATTAAAATTAAAAACAGAATTAAACAGAATTTAGGCTTCAGTGACCAGCCTAAAAAGGTGGAGGTGATGCCCATGTCCATCGATAGACGAATGTATAAACAACATGTGATGTATACGGCCAGGTGTGGTGGTGTGCGCCCGTAGTCCCTGCTGCTCCAGAGGCTGAGGCAGAAGGATCGCTTGTGCCAGGAGTTCAAGACCAGCTTGGGCAACATGGTGAGACCCCATCTCAAAAAAACAAAGAGGTTAAATGATAAATTTTATGTTATAAATATGTTACTGCAATTTTTTTAAAAATGGCTATAGTAGCCACAGAGTTGCCACCACATCCCCCTGAAGAGAAAGACTCTCTTTCAAGGGAAAGGACACTTCTTTTCCAGATACTACTAACAAACCAGCCCTCTCATTAAGGTCACATTCTCTCACTCCTGAATCATCCCTGTGGCCAGGAAGCATGCTCTGCCCTGCTGGGCTCAGGCCCAGGTGCCTGCCCCAATCACTGTAACAAAAGGCCTGTGTTGACCTTTAGACCCATCAGGCCAACCCCAGTGGAGGAGTAGAGTTGGCTGGGCGCGGTGGCTCACGCCTGTAATCCCAGCACTTTGGGAGGCCAAGGCGGGTGAATCACAAGGTCAGGAGTTCAAGACCAGCCTGGCCAACATAGTGAAACCCCGTCTCTACTAAAATACAAAAAATCAGCTGGGTGTGGTGGCAGCCTCCTGTAATCCCAGCTACTCAGGAGGCTGAGGCAGGAGACTCACTTGAACCCGGGAGGCAGAGGTTGCAGTGAGCCGAAATCACACCACTGCACTCCAGCCCAGGACACTGCAAGACTCCGTCTCAAAAAAAAAAAAAAAAAAAAAAAAGAGGAGTAGAGTCAACCGCCCCTGCACTATCTGGGACAGGGGCTCTAGGGGGAGGCAGAGGAGCATAGGGATCGGGGAGTGGGGCAGAGTGGACACCTGCACAAAAAAAGGAGGCAGTGAGAAGGGGCAGGGACAATGGAAGCTGGTGGGGAAGCAGAGACTGTGGGCCATCTGCCAACATCCGTTCTTCCCTCTTCCTGGACACAAAACCAGACCACATCTCCCAGCCTCATTTGCAATGGAAGGGACCTGGATCCCTAAACAACTGTGCCCAAAACTAGGGCCACTCACTCCACCATTGTTACGTAGAAGAGAAATTATCATCTTTAAGCTGCAGCAGGGGTGGGCAAACACTCACGCTGCCTATTTTTGTAAATAGTATTTTATTGGCATACATCCACGATCATTCATCTACATATTGTCCATGACTACCTTCACTCTACAAGGACCGAGTGGAGCAGTTGAAGCAGAGCAGATATGACCTGCGAAACCTAAACTATTTACTCTCTGGCCCTTTACAGAAAGTTTGCTGGTCCCTGCCCTACATCAGTATTGGATCTCTTTGTTACCGCAGCCTAGCCCTCCCTTGGCTAATGCAGTACACAACCAACACTGCTAACAAGAGGAGATACATCAAAGTGGTTTTGTTTTCTTTTTTCTTTCTTTCTTTCTTTTTTTTTTTTTTAAGATGGAGTCTTGCTTTTTCACCCAGGCTGGAGCACAGTGGCACAATCTCGGCTCACTACAACCTCCACCTCCTGGGTTCAAGCGATTCTCCAGCCTCAGCCTCCCCAGTAGCTAGGACTACAGGCATGCACCACTGCGTCCGGCTAATTTTTGTATTTTTAGTAGAGACGGGGTTTCACCATGCTGGCCAGACTGGTCTCCAGCTCCTGACCTCAGGTGATCCGCCTGCCTTAGCCTCCCAAAATGCTGGGATTACAGGCCTGAGCCACTGTGCCTGGCCTTAATTTTTTTTTTTTTAGAGACAGAGTCTCGCTCTGTCACCCAGCCTTCACCAACGGTGCAGTCATAGCTCATGGCAGTCTCCAATTCCCGGACTCGAGCGATCCTCCTGCCTCACCCTCCTGAGGAGCTGGGAGTACAGGTGCATGTCACCATGCCCGGCTATTTTTTTTTTTTTTTTTTTGGTAGAGACAGAGTGCATAGCGAAAGCTCTCTCTGTGTTTTTTGTCAACTGTCACACCACAACAATCATCAACACAGAAGACTTCTGTGACCACATGTGGAGGGTTTTCCCCCACACACCAAGCAGCAGACCCCAGCCGGGTGTCCTCTAATTCAGTCCCAACACAATCTATCCGGAGACAGTGTCAGACCCCACAGGTTGAGGGCTCAGACCCCCAAGACTGCCCCCTCGCCCCACCACACAAACTAGTTGCAAGTCCAGGCCTCCAGAGCTTTTGACTGACCAGCTTCTAGTTCAGGTTCCCATGGCCCCCTCTTTGGGTTTGATTAATTTGCTGGAGCGGCTCACAGAACTCAGGGAAACACTTATTACATTTACTGGTTTATTACAAAGGATATCGCAGAGGATACAGACGAAGAGGCATGTAAGGCAGGGTATCAGGGAAGGAGTGTGGAGCTGCCATGCCCTCCCTGGGCACTACATTCCAGGAACCTCCCTGTGTTCAGCTATCCGGATAGAAGCTCCGTGAACTCTGTCCTCTTGAGCTTTTATGGAAGCTTCTTGACATCAGCATTCTTTCCCCCAGGGCATAGGGTGGGACCCTCACATGGGAGAGTCTTAAAATCCACAATCAGAAAGGCGAGGGAATGTTAGAGTGAAAAGAGCGTGGGAGAAGGTCAGAGGCTGCCCCTGAGGCCTAATGCACCCAACATTCTAACAAAAGACTGAAACAAGGGCTATGGTAGTTATGAGCCAGGAACCCTCTTGGACGAAAACCAATCTATTTCATAACACCACACCGGGTGTCCCTATGTTGCCCAGGCTGGTCTCAAACTGGCCTCAAGCAATCCTCCCGCCTTGGTGTCCCAAAGTGTGGGGATTACAGGCATTAGCCATGGAACTCAACCCATCAAAGTGTTTGTTTTTGTTTTGTTTTGTTTTTGAGACATAGTCTCACTCTGTCACTCAGGCTGGAGTGCAGTGGCGCGATCTCGGCTCACAGCAACCTCCGCCTCCCGGGTTCAAGCGATTTTCCTGCCTCAACCTCCAGAGTAGCTGGAATTACAGGCATGCACCACCACGCCTGGCTAAATTTTGTATTTTTAGTAGAGACGGGGCTTCACCATATTGGTCAGGCTGGTCTCGAACTCCTGACCTCGTGATCCATCCACCTCGGCCTCCCAAAGTTCTGGGATTACAGGCGTAAGCCACCACACCCAGCCTCTCAAAGTGTTTTAAATTCAGTTAATAAACCACTTATTCCCTGGAGACAGCTCCTGTCATGGCACAACCCACTTCAGGAAAAGTTGTACCAGGCAGCCTGTGAGAACATTTTCAATAGAAATGAGTGGACCAGGGACAAATTTTATTCCTACTCAATGGCTGTGTTTTCTTTGGCAGAAGCTAGACCAAGTTTCACATCACAGTTGAAAGGAGACGTGCATAGAAACTGAGTCATCTGGTTCCACACTCGCTCCAGTGATGTTTGAGCACCAGCATAGATCAGCATGCCAGGAAGCAGCCCACCGGACCAACCCGTGATCATGGCTCTGGACATTGTTTTCCGTGCTTTTCTCAGGCTGGTTTCTGCCTGTCCCAACCCTGGCCATGGCTGACAAGGGGCCCGGGGGCACTGGAGCAGAGAGACCTGCTGGTCCTTGGGGTTTCTTGCAAGGCAGGACTCTACATCCTCCCTTGGGGACTAATTGATCTGTCAGTAAAATGTAAACTTCTGACTCCATGGGTCTGTGAATCAGCTGCCTCTAAAGGGAAATATCCCAGGAGTGATGAAAACTTGAAGATCGAGGATTGGATATAAGCTCAGAGGTGAAGGAGGGAAATTCCTCGGGTCAACTTTAGCAGACTGATCCACGGGGTCTGCCAAGAGACAGGAGCTCGAGGGTTAAACCCAAGCACTCGGGAGTCAGATGTATGAATCTGAATCTCAGCCTCTTGGCTTGCTGTGTAATCTCAGGCGAGTGACTTTTCTGTTCTGTAAATCAGGCTGATAGCAGGGGAACCTCTCTCACAGGGCCGCTACAAAGATTGCATGAGATCTTGCTCAACAAATATTAGCTGTTGGCTCCAGAGTTTAATACCTCTGATCACTACAAGCTTTGAAGGCAAGATAAAATAACTGCAACATGTGAGTACCAGGAGGCCTTGGTGAAAAGCAAGCCTGCCGGGAGATAATGCCTGGCTGGGTCAGGATTCTTGGTGCTTATTGACCACTGGGCACTTCAGAGCAGAACTCATCAAAGCCTCTGTATTGGGACAAGGGCTAGGGTGGAGGGGAGGATTGGGAAGGGAGAGGGGAGACTGTCCTTCTTTCTACTAAAAGTTACTGGCAAGAGAATGGGAATTAACCAGGCCTGGAAAAGTAATTTAGGTATTAGAACTTTGAACTCTTTTTTTAAAAACAAAAGACAAAAACAGCTTTATTGGGATGTAACTGACAAATAAAAATTGTGTATATTTAAGGTGTACAACTTGATGTTTTGATATATGTACACATTACGACATGATCACTACCATCAAGCTAATTCACATATCCATCACCTCATACGGTCACTATTTTCTTCTTTGTGTGTGTGAGAGATGAGAACACTTAAGATCTATCCACAGCCGGATGTGGTGGCTCATGTCTATAATCCCAGCACTTTGGGAGGCTGAGGCAGGCGAATCACGAGGTCAAGAGATTGAGACCATCCTGGCCAACATGGTGAAACCCCATCTCTACTAAAAATACAAAAATTAGCTTGGCCTGGTGGCGCGTGCCTGTAGTCCTAGCTACTCGGAAGGCTGAGCCAGGAGAATCGCTTGAACCGGGGAGGCGGAGGTTGCAGTGAGCTGAGATTGCACCACTGCACTCCAGCCTGATGACAGAGTGAGACTCCATCTCAAAAAAAAAAATTATCCTCTTAGCAAATTTCCAGTATATAATACAGAATTGTTAACTATAGTCCCACGCTGTACATTAGATCTCCACAACTTATTCATATTGCATAACTGAAACTTTGTACCCTTTGACCAACATGTCCCCATTTTCCCTCCCCTGAGCCACTGGCAACAGCAATTCTACTCTCTGCTTCTATGAGTTCAACTTTTTTAGATTTCACATATAAGTGACATTATACAGTATTTGTTTTTCTGTATCTGGCTTATTTCACTTAACATAATGTCCTCCAGGTTCATCCATGTTGCCGAAAATGTCGGGATTTGTTAAGGCTGAATAATATTGCATTGTATGTATATACCACATTTTAAAAATCCATTTATCCATTGAGGTACATTTGAATGGTCTACCCTCCTAACCAAGGCCAACCCTTTAGCCCAACCAAGCTCTTGGAAAATGCCCAAAGTTGCTGCAAAGCCCCTGGCTAAATCCTTCTCATCCTGAGACTCCGCTTCAGCATTACCTCCCCAGGGAGCCTGGGCTGGGTTTGATCCCCAAGTCAACCCATACGGCACTTTGCATTGTTAAAAGAAATACTTCAGCCAAATTAAATTTAAAGGAGTTTAATTGAGCAATGAACAATCAGGCAGCCCCCAAATCACAGCAGATTCAGAGATACTCCAGCGCAGCCACATGGTGGAAGGAAATTTATGGACAGAAAGAGGAAAGTGACGTACAGAAAATGGAACATTTTCATATTGTTCAGTGAGTGTCAGGGGCCCCAAAGAATCACGATTCCACAGCATAATCACAGCTAACATGTATTTGGTGCTTTCTATGTACCAGGAATGGCGTAAGTGTTGTCTAGTGAATTCACTCAACAACTCTGTGAAATAGTTTCCCTTCTCACTTGGTTTTTAGTTAAAAAAAAAAAAAAATTTGTAGAGATGGGGTCTCACTATGTTGCCCAGCCTGGTCTCAAATTCCTGGGCTCAAGTGATCCTCCTGCCTTGGACTCCCCCAAAGTGTTGGGATGACAGATGTGAGCCACCATGCCCAGACCCCTTCCCACTTTTGCATCTCTAAGCTGCCACCTTGCTGACCCACACACAGCTGTGGGTGAAATCCAATGGGCTCAGCAGCCATGAGCTAATAGCACTGCTCCTCCTGCGTAGAGAAAGATTTATTGTTTCGAACCTTTGACTTAGCTTAGAAAACAAAATCAGTAGGCCCCACTCTTCCATGTTTTTAAGGTATGGTCTCCCAGGTGGATCCTGAGACAGCTTTCATCTCTAGGGTTAATTAGGGTTAATTAAGGTCTGGCCATTGCTCATGCGAAGATAGAAGACTAAAACACGCAAATCTAATGCCCCATCTTTGGCTTCCTTGGGAACAGGGGGAGGCTGGGGCGGGATGGAATGGAAAACACAGAGAAGCAAATAGCCCACCCAAGAAAGTGTGAGCCCTCCTGCCTTCACTACCTCTGGCCACCAAAAGAGACCAGACAAAGGGGCTAGGGGAAGGAAAGAATTGGGTGGGGGTAAAAGTGGGGGTCTTAGTAAACTCTAAACTCTTAGAAATAAATGTAGAGTTCAGATTCCACCTGGGCTTCCAATGTCCTTCTCAGAGGCAGTCAGGGACCACCAACCAGGGAGCACATATGAGGGCTCAGCTTGGTTCTAGAACCTTTGTAAACTCATGCTTGCTATTTTGATGATCACTTACCTGATTTTCCAGAGGAAAACTAACCCAGGGAAGCAGGGAGGAGAGGCCCATGAGCCTGTGTTGGAGGAAGAGGAGGGGAGGTCAGCACTCCACCTTCAGCCATGTCCTAGACAGAGAGGGGAGTGACAGCTTTCTCAAAGAGAGGAAACTGGGCAGATCCCTGGGGACTTGATCAAGGATGCAAGGCAGGGGAGCACAGGGGGGCTATGGGCTGAGAAGGGCCTGGAGGGTGGCAGTGGCTGGGCCTAGAGGTGGGCTCCGTAATGACACAGGGCTGGGGCAATGGAAGCGCCTAGCTCAGGACATGGTGGATGTGAGTGTATATCCGTCCACCCCTAGCTAGCAATTCACTAGCTGTGTGACCTTCCTCTATCTCCACTGATTGTTTCCAAGCCTGAGTTTCCTCACCTGTGAAACGGAGATAATCCAGCAATTGTGACGAGAAATGTGAGAAAATGCATGTCTGCAGCTATTACAGGGTCTGACCTGGAGTAAAAGCTCCATGAATGCTGGCTGTCCTGTGGCCTCCCCCACACGTCCCCCCTGCTGGAAGGCTTTCCTCACCATCTCCCTCATAAACAAAGCCAAGGTCAAGGCTGCAGACTATGGTGAGAGCAGGGAGAGCTTGTGGGAAGTTCACTGCCCCGCCATGCCCCTGAATGGTGAGCCTCTTTCTTTGGTGTGGGCTAACATCTGTGGACTCAGAGACCCAGAAAGTGCGAGACACGCCAAGGCTCGGCCCCTGGGCGTCTGTTTCCTGAGCAGCCTGGGACACAAGTTGCCCTGGTGAGATGACCCACAGTCAGCACCCTAGGCCTTGGCATTATGCGGGCAGCTGGTATGAGCCCTGCCTCATCCTGCACAGAATTTGCCAGCTTCACAGCATTCCTGCCAGCCCAGCCTGCTCCCAGACCCAGCCAAGTTTCACTCAGGCAGCCTGCATTCCCATTTTGTGCACCTTGTCCTGCCCAGAGGCACCGGCTGCTGAGGGAAGCATGAGGTCCTTGGAAAGGAGCTGCCCCAGCAGGCCGGTGTGCTGGGAGCCCTCAGCCTCTTCTATACTCCCGCCACCCCCAGCCCTGCATCCTGCCCCAAGCTGGCTGCCTGCCAGCTTCTCGGTCTCATTTACTTATTGCTGTTTGTTTGTTTTGGAGGCTTCTGGGAAGCAAGGCTCCACCTGAGGAATCTTTGGCTGAGGGGACTTGTGACACCTGAGACTTTGAACTTTCAAGAAAACATAAGGCTCCACTGGCCACTTCCTCGGGTGTGGGGACAAATGTCACTGCAGTGCCGTGGGCTTGCACCAGGCCCCTCCTCCTCTCCAAAGCAGCTAAGGCAGAGCTCATGGACGGGGACCTGCCTGAAGCAGCCGCCATCTGGGGGTCGATGGCTGCCTGGTCTCTTGCTCTATCTGGAAAAAGAAACCATAAGCATTTCATATTTATCTTATAATTCATTTGGATTTGTTTTCATATAAAAGTAACGTCTAAGGGAGGATTAGTCAAGTAAATTGTGCACATGTTCTTGTGATGACCTATTAGCAGATGCCACAAATTTACCCTAGTTTGAGAAACAAAGGTGAGAAGTATCTTTTGTAGGCCAGGTGCGGTGGCTCACACCTGTAATCCTAGCACTTTGGAAGGCCGAGGTGGGTGGATTACCTGAGGTTGGGAGTTCAAGACCAGCCTGGCCAACATGGTGAAACTCCGTCTTTACTAAAAAAAAAAAAAAATTAACTGGATGTGGTGGCACTCGCCTGTAGTCCCAGTTACTCGGGAGGCTGAGGCAGGGGAATTGCTTGAACCCAGGAGGCAGAGGTTACAGTGAGCTGAGATTGTGCCACTGCACTCCAGCGAGATTCTGACTCAAAAAAAAGGAGTATCTTTTGGAAAACCTCTGTTCAATAATTGACTTTTAAATGCACAAAAAATTGGAAATACACCAATTTTTACTTTTTTTTTTTTTTTTTTTTTTTAGAGACAAGGTCTTGTTCTGTTGCCCAGGCTGGAGTGCAGTGACAAGATCATAGCTCACTTTGGCCTCAAACTTCTGGCCTCAAGCAATCTTTCCACCTCAGCCTTCCAAACCCCTAGGATTACAGGCATGAGCCACCCAGCCCAGACCTCAATTTTTAAAAATTGTAAAATGAACTTTTAAAATCCCTATTAAGGCTGGGCATGGTGGCTGACTCACGTCTGTAATCCCAGCACTTTGGAAGGCCGAGACAGGTAGATAAGGGGTTTGAGACCAGCATGGGCAACATGGTAAAACCCCATCTCTACAAAAAATAAAAACAAAACAAAACAAAAACACAACAATTAGCCCAGCATAGTGGCATGTGCCTGTAGTCCCAGCTACTTGAGAGGCTGAGGTGGGAGGTTTAATTAAACCTGGGAGGTCGAGGCTGCAGTGAGCCAAGATCATGCCACTGCACTCCAGCCTGGGCAATGAGGCAAGACCCTGTCTCAAAGAAAAAAAAATCCCTATTAAATTTGGTAGAATCATAATTTAAGCAGGTTTATTTTAGTGAGTTTGGAAAGAATAAAGAAAAAGAACTAAGTTGCTCCCTCACACAGAGATAACCCTTTTGGTGTACATTTTGGTATATTTAAGATATCATACAATATATACTTCTTTGGTCCTAGTTAGCACTCTTATCTAAGTATTTCTTCCCAATCAATCAATTAGTGTTCAGCAAGATTTTTTATTTTTATTTTTTGAGATAGAGTATCGTTCTGTCTCCCATTCTGGAGTGCAGTGGTGCAGTCTCGGCTCACTGCAACTTCACCTCCTAGGCTGAAGCAATTCTCATGCCTCAGCCTACTGAGTAGCTGGGACTACGGGCATGTGCCACCATACCCAGCTAATTTTTGTATTTTTAGTAGAGATGGGGGTTTCACCATGTTGCCCAGGCTGCTCTCAAACTCCTGGCCTCAAATGATTCATCTGCCTCGGCCTCCCAAAGTGCTGGAATTATAGGCATGAGCCACCGTGCCCGGCTGGTAAGATTATTTTTTATTTTTAGTGGCAGCATAGTCCACTGTGTGGACAAACAAAAGTTTTGTTTGTTTTTTGAGACAGAATCTCACTCTGTCACCCAGGCTGGCGTGCACTGGCATGATCTCAGCTCATGCAACCTCTGTGATTCTCCTGCCTCAGCCTCCTGAGTAGCTGGTATTACAGGTGCCCACCACCATGCCCAGCTAATTTTTGTGTTTTCAGTGGAGACGGGGTTTCACCAGGTTGGCCAGGCTGGTCTTGAACTCTTGACCTCAAGCGATCTGTCCGCCTCAGCCTCCCAAAGTGCTGGGATCACAGGCATGAGCCATTGTGCACAGCCTAAAAATTTTTTAACCGTTCATTTTTTGACATTTAAGTTGTTCCTATTTTTTGCTGTTATAAAAAACATTCAATAGCCACTTTTGCACAAACATCTTTGCACATTTATCTGAGCACATACTTAGGATAAACTTCATAAAATTGGAATTGCTGGGTCAAAAGATAAGGACATTTTAAGGTTGTTGGTACACCCTGCCTTGGCTGGTTTCTTCCTTTGCTTCTATGAAAACCATTGCCACCTTGAGATCAGGGACGTATTTGCCTAAATTTTCAGTAGTGCTATGATTTTGTCATTAGATGTTTAGATTATAATTCATCTGGACTAATCATAACGCTAATAATAATATGAGGTAATACTTATTGGGTGGGGACTATGAGCTGGACATTGGGCTAAGAAATTCTTATGCATAATCTTACTTCACCCCTACTATTATGATCAGGGAACTATTTCTATTCCATCTTACATAGGAAGAAACTAAGATTGTGAGTTTAACTTGGGATGAGGCAGGGATCTAGCTTTATTTTTATGTTCCTTTCTTTCTTTCTTCCTTCCTTCCTTCCTTCCTTTCTTCCTTACCTTCTTTCCTTCTTTTGTTTCCTTCTTTCCTTCTTTCTTCCTTTCTTCCTTCCTTTCTGTTTCTTTCTTTCTTTCTCTCTCTCTGTTTCTTTCTTTCCTTTCTTTTCTTTTTTAAAGATAGGGTCTCACTCTGTCACCTAGGTTGGAGTGCAGTGGCGAGATCTCAGCTCACTGCAGTCTTGACCTCCCTGGGCTCAAGTGATCCTCAGCCTCCCAAGTACCTGCAACCACAGGCACGCGCCCCCCATGCCCGGCTAGCTTTTCTTGTGTGTGTGTATGTGTGTTTGTGTGTGTTTGTGTGCGTGTATTTTGTAGAGATGGGATTTTGCCATGTTGCCCAGGCTAGTAGCTTTGTTTTTCCATATTATTCCAACATCATTTATTAAACAATGAATCTTTCCATCACTGATTTGAATATCCCATTCAGCATACACTACCAATTTCTTTTTATACATAGGATCTGTTCCTGGGCCTTCTCTTCTTTTCCACTGAGCTGCCTGTCCTTTTTCCATTTCACACTCTTTTTTTGTTTTTTGTTTACCACTGAAGCTTTAAAATGTATTTTACTGTCTGGGAATGCAGAACCACCCTGTTCTTTTTCTCCCAGAAATTTTATGATTCTATTCATACATAAATTTATTTCCAAGTGAATTCATGTTGTCACATTAAAAGTAAACCTTAGATATTTTTATTAGAATTGCATAAGACATATGCATTTGGGCAAATGGCATTTGACAGTGTTGAGTTCTCGGTGTGGTGTGTTTTGCCTTTTATTTAATGTCCCTCGGTGTCATTCAGCAGATTTTTTGTTATGAGTTTTGCACAGTTCCTGTATACTTCATTCCTTGGCTTTGCTATTGTAAGTGGGAACTTTTTGCATTATATTTTCTGACCAGTTCACCCTAGTGTATAGAAGAGCTATGAAATGGGTACTAGTGTTTCTCGTTTACAGATGAAGGAGTAGAAATTAAGGGCACAGTGCCAGGTGAGACTCTAGTTGAGGACAGGGCTATTCAGAGGTGCGGCCATGTCTGAACCTGCCTCAGTCATAACCACCCTCTTGGAAGGAAGCTGCCCGTGCTCTCCAAAGACAGTGTCTGGTCAGACCCAGCTCTCCTGGCTTGGTGTCTGCTGCCTGGACAGTTCCAGATTCAAGGGCAGCCAAACATTTCTGGGCAGCAAGCTCCCTGGCCTGATCAAGCTCTGGGCCATGGCTGTGCCCCGCAAACCCCAGAACCCAATAAAAGGAGTCCCCATTAGGTGGGCATGGCTGCAGGTGACTGTTGCACAGTAGGACTTTGGACCACTTATTTGAAAGCTGCTGTTCTTACTGTTCAGCATCAGAGAGAATCTGATGAACTCTATGGACTCTCAGACAAATGCCCCAAATGCTGCTGACACTTTCAGAGGATGTATGGACAACCCCAAAACACACCCAAGGATCTTGGGTTAAATTAATTTTCCTGTGTTAAAACAATGGCCCAGACAGGGATTCCTCCAGGTGGGAGGTGCCCAGGGATGGGGGTCACGTTCAGAGGACAGAAGTCCTTGTGTCTGTGTGACCTTGGATGGGTCACTTCCCTCTCTGAATCATTATTTTCTCCATGAGAACAATATCTACCCAGTCTAGTTATGGTGTTGTCTGGGAATCGTCTGGTATCCTGTCTTGTGACAGTGCTTTGAAAACTGCAGTTAAGTAACACAAAGGTAAGAAATGACTCATGCCAGGAAAGGGAATAGCATGAGGCCCAGCTCTGATATGCAAAGGCCTCTGAGATTCTTAGAGAATATTATTGGCTCTCACACCACCAGCTGCTCCCAGTGAACTTGGCCTTCGCCCCCAGGAATGGCTGATAAAGGCCTTCACTGCTTTCCACTTCTGAGCTGATGGGACTGTTTTAGCTGACCCAGCTAAAACCATGATTAAGTGGCTGGATATTGGAAAAGAAGTGTCGGGGCTCATGGTTCACAGATACGTTTCTGGGTTGTTATAAAAATTAATAATTAGGCTGGGTGCGGTGGCTCACTCCTGTAATCCCAGCACTTTGGGAGGCCGAAGCAGGAGGACCACTTGAGGTCAGGAGTTCAAGACTAGCCAGGCCAACATGGCGAAACCCTGCCTCTACTAATAATACAAAAATTAGCCGGATGTGGTGGCTCATGCCTGTAATCTCAGCTGCTCAGGAGGCTGAGACAGGAGAATCGCTTGAACCTGGGAGGTGGAGGTTGCAGTGAGCTGAGATTGTGCCACTGCACTCCAGCCTGGGTGACAGAGTGAAAATGTGTCTCAAAAAACAAAATTAATAATTAATCCTCTCCTGCATGCTGGAGGGGAACTGCCAGCAGCCTCCGAGTTATGGAGAGCACTCCTGGCCACCAGGCTCCCAGTGAGTCCTGGCTCTGTGTGAGCCCAGGCCAGCCCTCCTCTCTACTCCCCTCCACTGGGTCCCCATGGTAAAATAAGGGGCTGCACTTGATGAAAGTGAATTTGCAACTGAAAAAATACGTAATAATAAAGCCAGATCCCTTCTAAGAGACTTTAAAGGTCTTCCAACTTGTCTTCTTCCTGCTCCCAGTAGATTATGTCCCCTGTCCTCATGCCCCAGCGTGAACTTCAGGCCCTGGACACATCAGCTTGCACACACATGTGTGTTTGTGTGGGGGTGGGTGGGTGTGCATGTGTGTCCTTGGGGGAAGCTGGGGGAAAGGGGCAAAAGAGAACCCTCACTGGGAACCTTTTTCTAAATACAAATGGCTGCCCCCTTCTCCCTGGGAAATATCTGAATGGGGTGAGGGATATACTGCTTTGGTCTTCCGACCATCCAGATCCCCATCTCCAGACTCTCCAGCCAGAGGGCAGGGCAGTAGGGGGACTGGCAGGACTATTTTGAACACCTGGTTCTCAGAACCACCTCCCTGCAGTGCTCCTGTTCAGAGGTCAGAGGTGTGCAGCGTCCTTCATCCTCTCCTTGGAGAGCAAGCCTGATGAGGCAGGGAATATCTTTCTGACTCCCCGGTTCCTGGCTCCGTGGCAGGCATGCAACAGAAGCTCTCGGACAAATAAATGGGACCTTCCCCCATACTTTGCCTAAACCTTCTTATGTCCCTTCTCTGCTCCCTCTTTACCAATGTGGGTATCTCCTCTTCTCCCAACTTCTGCTCAAATTGTAGCTTCTGGGGATGCCTCCAGCTGAACCCCCAGGCCTCCCCAGGTCTGTGGCCCCAGCCCTGTGTCCCTGCATCTTTGCTGATCCCAGCCAGAAGCTGCCAGGTATGCATTTTCATCAACAGCAGTGAGGACTATTTATTAATTTATTTATTTTTGAGACAGAGTCTTGCTCTGTCACTCAGGCTGGAGTGCAATGGCGTGAACTCAGCTCACTGCAACCTCTGCCTCCCAGGCTCAAGAGATTCTTGTGCCTCAGCCTCCCGAGTAGCTGGGATTACAGGCGTGTGCCACCACGCCCGGCTAATTTTTGTGTTTTTAGTAAAGACAGGGTTTCACCATGTTGGCCAGGCTGGTCTTGAATTCCAGGCCTCAAGTGATTCATCCTCCTTGGCCTCCCAAAGTGCTGGGATTACAAGTGTGAGCCACCATGCCCAGCCAGTAAGGACTATTCGTTAAGCAGCATTATAGATCACCTTTGTATGTCTGCTAAAAAAAAAAAAAAAAAAAAAAAAAGGGCACCCTCTCTACCCAGATGAGCAAAGGTATTTTTTCTGATACCTGTAACAAATCTAATATTGCCACAATTGCTACATGATTAGTGAGAGAAGCATTTGATAGGCTAATCAATTGATTGGTCTGGGGTAAATATTCAGTGAATCCAAAGTTCAACTCTAATGAGCCACTTCACTTCTGGGCCCTCTTGGTAATGTGGTACCAGGAACTCTGGAAGTCCTCATGGCATTGCTCAAGGGAGTGGTGGGATGGGTCCCCAGCTGCTCCTTGCACAGCTCTCTGCTCTAGGTGACTGTCTGGTCCATGAGCTGGGCTGGCCCAGTCTGTCTCTGGCAATCCTGGGGACATCTGCTATTGACATCCTTGGTGAGTGTAACCTCCAGCTTACACAACCCATTGGACACCTCCTCTGCTCTCAAAAACTCTGCTGACCCCCAAAGTATGGTTGTGACTCCCATTAAGCCCAAGACCCACGTAGACCCTATGCCCCCAGCCAGATCCTCATTGGAAACCCCCATGGGAACGTGCAAGAAAGTGGATCTCTTCCAGTTCCTCCCACATTACGTGGCATCAGGGGCTTTGGGAATGCCAAACCAAATACTCCCCTGTCCTCAGCAGAGCACCCTCCCCTTTCCCAACACCCCCCCACCGCCACCACCAGGCTAACGAAGTTCTAAATGGGGGTCAGGGCACAAAATACTCTGTGTTTGCCTTTTCTCTCAATCTATTCAACTGCTCACCCCACCCAACTCCCACCAATCCAGTCCTCTACCCTGGGACTTTAGCCTGCAGTAGGAAGATCAGCCCACGAGTGTGACCACCCAGGTCCCCAACCTCAGCCCATCTTTTTCCCAGTTTCCTGGGCCTGGAGGGGAGCTCTAATCCCTTTCAGTTTTAGCCTTGATATCCTTAACATCTTTGCCACTAGACAGTGGGCCACGGACGAGCTGCATCAGTATCCCCAGAGCTTATTAGAAATGTAGACTCTCAAGCCCCACCATGGACCTGCGGAACCAGGGCTTGTATGTTAACAAGGTGCCCAGGTGATTCACATGCACATTAAAGTCAGAGAAGCGGTGCTGGCTTGCAGCACATCCTGGCGGCGTGTTCTCCTTAGCTTATGTCAGACTCCGGGATCTGGTCCGCCAGACCTGGTTCTTAATATGTTAGTGGAACTCAGCAAATTGAGGAAACCCTTCTCTCTCTTGTCAAAGTTTGACTTCTAGATGCTGCAGACTCAACTATCTTGCCTCCATGCCTTGGATGTCACTGGCTGCATAAGGACTTTTTCTTTCTCTTGACATTCTTGCTGTAAGAATCCCAGCCCTCCTCAGGGCATTCTTCTTGAAAATGGCACTGGGGAAAGAGGCAAATATACAGAATGGAGAAAGAGAGAAACACATGAACATACTTGAAAACTACTCTCCCAGCTACAATAGCTTTTGCTGACTTGAGCTTCAGGTGATGCCAGCAGGCTACATGGAGGGTAGAGGTGAGAAGGGGTGGCACACACTTCACAGATGTCACAGAGGAGGACGCTCCTTCTACCACACTGTCCCTTGTCTAAGGACGCAAAGGAGAAAAGCCTTGCCTTAGCATCCAGAGTGGTTCAATATTACCTGAGCAAGTGAACTGCCTTTATTTTACAGGCCTCTGGGGCATAACTATCCATTTGCCCTTTTTTGTTTTGGCCACTAGGAAGCTTAGAGACAGATTTGTGGTCCAACAACGGTAAGTGTATGATCATGTCTAATTCTCATGCTGGACTGATCCCTGGCTTCACCCTAGCTTGTCTTCTTCCTCCTTACTTTTAATATATGCATTTTATTATAACCATGTATTCATATAAGCCACTTTAAATCTCTCCTGAAGCCAAGTGAAATAACTTTATAAGTAGGTACTGTTCTAGGTCCGTGACTATGGCGTATTCCCTCTTGATCTTTGCGATTGTTACCATCCCTATTGCACAGATGAGGACACTGAAGCGCAGAGAGGTGAAACAAGCAAGCCAGGCTCAGGGCAATGGTGAGTGTCCAAGCCAGGGTATCTCAGCTCTCTGTGTTCAGAGTTTGGGCCTCAGAAGGGACCACCTGGATCCTGTCTTGGCAGCAGGCAGGCCAACACGGTGCTGAGAGGGAGCTGAGGGGAGGTGTGGGTCAGATTTCTGGCAAGCCCTGAGGCTGTCAGTGAACCGCTGTGGGGTCCCCCCAGCATGTGCTTTGGGGCCACACCCTAATGGGGGTCTTCTTTATGTTATGACCACTCCTGCAGTTAATCAACCACAAGGTTGTTGTTGTTGTTGTTGTTGTTTTTTGAGACAGAGTTTCAGTCTGTTGGTCAAGCTGGAGTGCAGTGGCACAATCTTGGCTCACTGCAACCTCCATCTCCCAGGTTCAAGTGACTCTCCTGCCTCAGCCTCCCGAGTAGCTGGGATTACAGGCATGCACCACCACACCTGGCTAATTTTTGTATTTTTAGTAGACACGGCGTTTCACCATGTTGGCCAGGCTGGTCTTGAACTCCTGGCCTCAAGTGATCCACCCGCCTCGGCCTCCCAAAGTGCTGGGATTACAGGCATGAGCCCCTGAGCCTGGCCTTAAGCACGAGATTCTTAAGGATAGCACTGGGACCAGTGATTCTGTGACTGGAGCTGATGAACTGCTTTGTGGGAATAAGTAAGGGCTTCAAAGATGTGCGCCCATCTCGGCTGCCAGGCCCTGAGTTCTTGAGGTGGGAGCTGACTCTCCACCTTTCTGGCTGATCTAGGCAGGCTAGTTCCCTGAAGACTCAAGGTAAACTGCCTTCTAGAGTAAACTTGGGATGAAGGTAAATGATGACACAGGGCAGCTGTCTGAAAAAGAAAGGTTTATTTATCTAAACCAACAAGAAAGGATTCTTTTTAATTGGAAAAACAATTAAAGAATAGTGCATGTATTCATATCCTATTTTTCCCAGTGTGTTTTTTTTTTGTTGTTGTTGTTGTTTTTGAGATGAGGTCTCACTGTCGCCAGGCTGGAATGCAGTGGCGCAATCATAGCTCATTGCAGCCTCCACCTCCCAGGCTCAGGCAATCCTTCCACTTCAGCCTCCTGAGTAGCTGGCACCACAGGCACACACCACCACGCCCAGCTAATTTTTTGCATTTTTAGGTTTCACCAGTTGCCTAAGCTGGTCTCGAACTTCTGAGCTCAAGTGATCTGCCCACCTCAGCCTCCCATAGTGCTGGGATTACAGGTGTGAGCCATTACACCCAGCCTACGTGTGTTTTAAATACACATACTCAGATGGATCCACTCAGACACACACACAGACCCCCATACACAGAGACACTCTATCCCCATCCCGCAACACACACACACACACACACACACACACACACACACACAGTCTGGAAAGGACCACCAAACACCAAAGTGTTAATAGCTACTTCCGAAAGCAGAGATAGAAACTAGGCTAATGGGTGAGGAATGTTTACCTTTTAATTTTCACTATATATACTTTCCATATCGTTAGAACTTTTTACAACGATGTTGTCACTTCATGATTTAACTGTTTTGTTTTGTTTTGTTTTTTAATAGAGTGAATCATCTGTGAACACTTCCTGTGAATGTGTGACTATGATTATGGAACACTCTGTTGCATCAAGATGGCCAGAGATTGTCTCAGAGTCCGGGCAGTGGGAGGAGGGGGGATTTGTTTCCTGGCTGGGTGGTCGTAGGGCATCAAGGGATGAGCAGCTTTGGTTGTCTGGGATTTCAGCAGCTTGAGGGGAGCTGTAGGGCCCCAGAGCTGTCGCTGTGGCTGTGGTGTCAGAAATGTAAGCAAGGTGCCTCCATGGAAGTTAGCGAGGGAGCCCCTCTGAATGCAGGGTGGAATGCAACCTTTCGCATGGAGGAGGCCCTCAGCAGCTGACCTCTGTCTTCCCTGTGTAGAGGGAGGGAAGCTGAGGCTGGGGCTGAGCGAGGGGTAAAGTAAGCCACGTGTTTCATCAGCTAGCCAGCAGCAAGCACAGCCCTCTGGGAGGGCTGGTTCTATCCTCCTCCTTGGTGTGAAATCCATCAATCTAATAGGGATCCTTATTTTCCCAGCCACCAAGTCACAATGAGCAATAATCTCTTCTTGTTGGTGCATATAAATTTGCTTCATTCTTTTTTAAACAGCTGCCTTGTGTCGCCTTTTGCATTCAGCCCAAGTCCAGCCTAGGAGGACAGCCTTAAGTCACTGAGGGAACTAGCTTGCCTAACTGAAAGGGCTTTGCCCTGGAAGGAGAAGGGTCTTCTGGAAACATAAAACGTTTCAGGGGAGGGCAGTCCTGAATGAGATGGCTCTAGGGGGTGGGGGACACTGGACCGCCTGAAGGTACTGGGCATCTGGCCTGGGCTTTTGAGGAAATGCAAAGCCATGCTATAGATGATGCTGAGCAAAGGCGGGAGAGCGACGTGGGGGTCCTACCGGGGTCACTTGAAAACCCCTTCTCCGGCCTCCCCCACGCTAACCCATCTCTCCTGGCACGCAAGTCTGGAAAGGCCACTGGCCCTAACCATGCTGGCTCTGCGTCCACCTTCCTCTTCAATTCAAATGGCTTGGATAAAGCCGTGGGTTATGACGCTTAACCCATCACTGTGGGAAACTGGATGACTTGGGGAACAAGGCCAACCTTTTGCTGTCTTGCGGAGGCAGGCAGTGGAGGGTTATTGCTAAAAGCCTGAGCTCCGGAGCTGTGATCTCTGAGTCTCAGTTTCCCCGTGTAAAATGTGATTCGAATGATACCTACTTCACAGGGGTATTGTAGGGATTGAAGGAAATAATGGGGAGAAGGCATTTATCCAATGCCCGGCATAGACTCTCGCAGTAACTCCCAATTGCTCAGGCTAGTCGGGGAGGGTGGGACTGCGGCTCTAGCAGAGCCATGGCGCCACCTTGCGGTTCTGTCGGCCAGGACAGTCGGTTAATCAGATTCAAATCCAGTGACCCTTTTTCAAGCGCCTGTGAGTAGGCCTGTGCTGGGTTGAACTCATTATTATTTAAACATGTAAACTGTGTAATGGTAAGTACAGTGCTAGTGTCTAGCAGAACATCTTGGAAAGATCTTACAGTGTGATGCTGGAGAAACATCGTTTGGAAGGAACCCGCTCTCCACGCCCCCATCAAAGGGACCCCCTTCTAAGCTACCATGACTGTTCAAATACCCCAGACGTTCCCAGCTTCAGCGACTAACTGGAAACAAGGTTTTGTTAGCTTAAGAGCAAGGAGAGGGGATTCATGATCAGATTTAAAATGTCTCCTCAGTTTCCAAGTCCTGCCATATTGCTTCTCCCAGTTTCACTCAAACCCCCGCTCCCCTCCCCAGCCCCCTAGCCCACCACTGGTCTGCTGTCTTTCCTCTCCCCGGACCGCTCAGGTCTCCCATTCCCTTTGCTTTTCCCCTCCACCCCCACCTCCACTGTAACCTGCTATGGTTAGTCTCCTCCTCTTCCTGCTGCACCCCTCATCACCACCTCTTCTGAAATTGCAAGCCCCCACTCCTGCTCCTCTTTCCCACTTTGCTCTGCTCCTTAACGCTTATTGCTGACATGCCCTGTGGCTGATTAGTTGCTGACCGTCACGCCCCATTTGAAGGGGGCAGTGAGGGCAGGGATTTCAATGTTTCTTCATGGCTGTATCTTCAGCACCTTAAACAGTGCCTGGCTCATAGTGGGTGCTCAATAACTGCTTGTTGGTTGAATTAAGCCATGAATGAAAATAAAGGTGAAATCTGGGATGGGGAAAATTAGAGAAGTTGTCCAGCATGCCTCAGGTTTCAAAGTGAGAAGAAAACGTATTATTTTCTAAGGTAGAAAGGAGTTTCCTAGAGAAACTGGTGGTTTCACAGCCGAGTAACCTGCACAGCCATACAGGACCCCACATGTAGAAAAACCTGGTATTAGGAAGGGCCTGGCACCTGGAGTCTAGTGCTCTGAGGTTGAAGTCTTGAAATTCTTAATACTTGTATCTTTATATTTATTTATTTATTTATTTATTTTTGAGGCAGAGTCTCACTCTGTCAACCAGGCTGGGGTGCAGTGGTGTGATCTTGGCTCACTGCAACCTCCACCTTCCAGGTTCAAGAGATTCTCCTTCCTCAGCCTCCTGAGTAGCTGAGATTACAGGCGTCCACCACCACGCCCAGCTAATTTGTTTTATATTTTTAGTAGAGACAGGGTTTCACCATGTTGGCCAGGCTGGTCTCAAACTCCTGACCTCAGGTGATCCACCCCACCTCGGCCTCCCAAAATGCTGGGATTACAAGCACGAGCCACCACGCCTGGCTACTAATTGTGTCTTTGAATTTGCCTTTTGTAAGTGGAGTCCAGTGGGACAATGGGAGCCTGCGTGGTGGCTCAGGGCCTCTCCTCATGCATGATCCCACCTCCCATCAGCCCCATAGACTCCCAGGATGATTCTCAGACCCCTCCCTACCCTCTAGTGCACTGGGCCCCACCCAACCTCCCCTTCCCATGACCAGAAGGGGCCTGGGCACAGGCAAGGGAAGGGTCAGCATTGAGTATCTAGGCTCCAATGCATCCCCAGGCAGGTCATGGCAGCGGCTGTTCTGAAGCCATTTCCCCTCTCCTCCATGGCAGCCCCATGGCATGTCTGGTGGCCATGTCTTGACAAGGGCCATCGAGGTACCCTGATCCAAGTATAAAGTCCCAGCTTGGAGGTTTAAAGATCCTTGGAGGTGGCCAAACTGCCATGGGCTGGGGCCGTTGGCCTGTGCAAAAGGAAGATGCCAGGCTCTGCTCCTCCTGGCCTGGCATTGCATAGGTCTGGTGACTGGAGGAAAGGGGAACTGAGCAGGTGTCAGAGTCAGGGGTTCCCAGATGCCTGAGGGTCTGGTGTGTCTGTCTCCTCTGGTCAACTTGAGGCACCCTCAGAGAAGAGTCACAAAATATGAATTGTGAAATTCATTCCCTATCTCAGCTGAATGCTCTGCTATTTGCATTTAAAATCTGCATTGCACGATATAAATGGTAAAATTCAAGCAAATCATTTAAATTTTTAATTTTTCTTTACTTAGAATATTAAATAGCAAATAACATCACAATAAGCAGAGAAAGAGAGAGAGAGAAACCTTGGAACAAGGGAAAAGCATTGTAGGTACCTTTCAGGGTGCTTGTTTCCTGCTTTTCGAACAAGAGTTCCACATTACCATTTTGCACTGGGTCTTGCAAATTTTATAGCTGGCCAGGAGTTATACTCAACATTCATGTCAAGGTGATTCTGTTAGGATTAAAGGTCTGGTAATCAGTTTCTGATTGTGTTTGGATAGTATCATTTGTACTTGATGGAACTATGCTGCCAGCTGTGCGATAATCCTACCTATATAAAGGAGCTATTTCCTCTCATTTATTATTAACCCTTTAAAACTTGGTCTTATTTCATTAAGCTAAAAGGACTAGCATTGCCAGGAAAATCTCACAAAGGAAAAGGCACAGCATAGACTGCTAATTTATACTAAAAGTCAGATATATACATATTTAAATATCCATCAAAATCCAAAATAACTCTCCTTCAAGGCTGAGATATGTCCCAACAAGTTTGAGCTTAGATCAGGTTTCTCAAAAGTGGCACTATTGACATTGGGAGCCGATCATAGTCCCAGGAGATACAATGTTTAATGCCATAATCCCGAATGTCATAATCCTGAAGTCCCAAAAGGTCAAAATCCGTAAAGTCTAAAACCTGAAAATCATAATCCTGAAAGAGCAGAATTCCAAAAATGTAATTCTGGAAAATATAATTTAAAAATTCTTTAAAAGATATTTATTTACTTTTTTTTACATTTACATGTATTTACATTTTTAAAGGGAATTTATTTGAGAAACATATGAAAACACAGAACACTTCATAGGTCACTTTATGCAATAAAATAGGCAATAATAACATACATTTTTGTGCAAGCATAAACATTCATATATACTAATGAAAGTTGCATAATTAGATCAGTAATGAACAGACAAGCCATATTCATAAAGAAATAGGTCATAAAGGGGCTGGGCGCAATGGCTCATACCTGTAATCCCAGCCAAGGTGGGAGGATTGCTTGAGCCCATGAGTTCAAGACCATCCTGGGCAAAACAGTGAGACTCCATCACAGGAGGCTGAAGTGGGAGGATTACTTGAGCCTACAAGGCCAAGGCTACATTGAGCTGTGATCACACCACTGCATTCCAGCCTGGGCAACAAAGTGAGACTCTATCTCAAAAAAAAAAAAAAAAAAAAAAAACGAAAGAAAAAAAAGAAATAGGTCAAGAAGGGAAATGTAAATGCATATCCCCATGGTTGGTAAATGTGTGCACCCAGTTTTATGCCTTTGGTCATCTGAAATACCATAACAACCTAAGATTCTTTTGATGAGATCTATCAAAAACAGGATGGGTCACTACTGCATATGCAGCCACCTAAAGAGCCAAGATGTTCAAACATTTTACCTTTCACAAATGCAGATGTACAAAAAGGACACCTCTTCACTTACTGAGGATGCTTCAATGTTTTTATGTACAGGAACAATGCTTACACACAGTCAATGCTGTGACAATGTACTTTCATGGAGTCAAATTTGCAAAAAAACAGAACTTTCTAAGTCTCTACACAAATTATGCCTCCAGTATCAGAAATGATTTGAAGATGAATTATATAGCATAGCAAATTGTAAAAAAGAATGCCGACAATTTTAAATAGTGAAAAAAAAAATAAGACAGAAAAAAAAACAAGATAATTTGACATACGAAAAAGTGTATTACAGGAATGGATTATGGGCAATTGCATGGAGATAGTCCATAAGAGCTGGCCAACCTCCACAATCATTAACTATATTTTAAAGTCTTGCATCATGAGGAATAGCTGCTTTTTCTCTTTTAGGGCATGGCTCTACTTGGAGAATATGTTCACATTCATTTTCTACATGGTGCTGTTCTTCCTGGCATTCTTCTATGATTCCATATACACTGACATGAGCATTCCCTACTAAATTTCCCTATTTTCTGTGTCATGCTTCTATGTTGTTTTGGGTACTCAGAAATCTGTTCTGCATGCACTCATTAGGCCACAAATTTGACAGAAACAATACTGGTGATCAAACAGCAACACCATTGTGTATTTTCTTATCCTACCATGTACATATTTATTTTCAAAACAGTCAGTAACTTTGCTGGCGTCTTCAGGCAAATGTGGCTTTAATTCATTAAAAGTTTCTAGAATGTCATCAGCTGGAAGGAATTCCAAGGCAGGCGAATGACACATTTTTTCCCCATCTCTTAATACATACTGTACACAAGGAAACACTCTTCCCCCACCCCCCACCCACCCGTCCTTTAAGAGACAGGGTCTCTCTTTGTCTCCCAGGCTGGAGTACAGTGGCTTGATCACAGCTCACTGCAGCCTCCACCTCCCGGGCTCAGACAATCCTCCTGCCTCAGCCTCCCAAGTAGCTGGGACCACAGGCACACACCACACCTGGCTAACTTTTAAAAAAATTATTTCTAGAGACAGTGTCTCACTACATTGCCCAGGCTGTTATGAAATTTCTAAGTTCAAGCGATCCTCCCTCCTTGGCCACCACGCCCAGCTGGAAAGTGCATTTTTAAACTGAAGTTTTTTGTTTTGTTTTCAAGGTTACACAGTAATTTATTGAGAGCCTCCTCTCCCTGCCCTTGCAGTCTCTAGGTCACTTTTTCCGCTTGTAGATTTTGCACGCCAGCCCCAGAAAGATGGCTGGGAGCAGCGGCATTGCATACTGTTCAATGAGACCCATAATGTGGCTGTAACTGTCATCCTCATACTGCAAGAACACGGCCAGCAGATCTAGCTCCTCATATAGTGCCTTCTCCTGGACCACCTTCTTGGCCTCCTTCTGCCCATAATTCTCCTTCAGGATCTGGTACTGTTTTGGAGTGGCCCATTGCAGACACTGAACCACCAGCCAGCTGCATTTGTTGTCCTAGATGGCAGTGCCAACTCTGTCAGTCACAGTGGAGTCCCCAAAGAGGTCAAAGTGATCATCCTGAATCTTAAAGAACTCTCCCATCTCCAGCAGGATCTTCTTGGCATTGGTGTGTGCCTTCTCACCATCAATGCCTGCCATATGCATGGCTGCAGCTATAGGAAGGTAGAAAGAGTAGAAAACTGTCTTGTACTTGACAATTTGTACTTCTTTTCCTTGAATCTGCCAAGATCCACATTGCCCTGGGGGCTGTGATGGGGTCCAGCGTCTGCCCAATCTCAGTCTGATAGGAACTCTGCAGGAAGAGCTCCATCAGGTTCAGGTAATAGGGCTGCTCCCAACAACAGAGCTTCAGCAGGCAATAGATACATGCTTCCAGAAGCATAGCATCGACGGCATCCAAACCCACGCCCGGCTTCTGATACCAGCAGATCTGTCCCCAGTGGGTGAGGGATGAATCCGTGATGTCATCTACCACGAGGAAGAAAGCTTGCAGCAGTTCCACACACCAACCCACCATCAGGGCCCACTGGAAACTATCAGCATCCTGTTTCCTTGGCTCCACCAGCTCCTGGAATGCTAAGCACCATCAAACCCCGGTGATAACTTGCCTCCGATGGCATTGTACTCCAGGACCTCCTTGAGCTGGGCGATAGCATCTCCTGTCTCTGGGTGCCCCATCTCATCCTCAGTCAGCACCCTAACAATCCGGGAGAAGTGCTGAATGAAATCCTGTTTTTCTTGGGCATAAGCATCTAATTTTTGGTCTCCATTCATTCTGAGGGAGGAGCAAAGGGCTCTATTCCTTGATGCGGGTTCCTGCTTCTAAACTGAAGTTTTTGTCATTGCTGTATCTCATGGCCTATCTACTCATCTAATTTTCTATCAAATGCATTGGGCTGAATGGAAAAAAAACAAACTTTATTGGTAACACTTTGAAATTCACTTTTAGAAGCTTTGATCACACCTAATTCCAAATCTGTTGTTATGGTTTGGGGATTCAATCGAAAGCTATTTTCTTCTGCAAAGTGCAGCAAATCTTCAAATAATTGTTTAAATGACTAGATAAGTTCTAGAATCTTCAGAACCAACAGGGGCATGAATCATGTATAGTTGATAAAAACCAGTGGGGATAGTTTTGAAAGTGCCGTCCACTAGCCAAAATGAAAACATGCGATAATTTTTCTGTTAGATTTAGTGGTAAATATAAGCAGTCTATCTTCTTCGACAGTCAAATCCCTAACCAAGAACAGTTTGGTTAATGAGTTTTGTAACACTGGAGGAACCTCAGTATCAGCAAGTGTCTTTGGTTCACAAGGTTGCTCAGCTTGTCGAATTTTATTCTCTGACAAAGGGCATTTTTTGAAGGCAAGCGTGGCACTATTCATGAAGGAGCAGAATTTGTACATAACTGAATAATTTGGCAGGAGAGATTTCTTGTACTTTTCACCTGAAAAGTCGCTTTTATGATCTTCAAAACACTAAACATTGAGGAAAGATATTCCCCACCTAGTCTACTGAGACTCACATATTAACCTCCTCTGGAAACACCCTCACAGACACATCTAAAATAATGCTTTACCAGATTTCTAGGGATTCCTTAATCCAGTCAAGTTGACACATAAATCAACAAGTTCACCCCTTATCAACTCGATATCCATCCACATCTCTTAAACCATACTTAATTTCCAAATGAAGACAATAACAAGGTAATAGTTCTGCCTAACATGATGCAATTATCCTGTATACAGCTGAAACGGCACTAATCCCTAACCTCAAATTTGGCTTTCAGGATTTTAACATCTGGGATTTTAATCTTTCAGGATTGTGATTTTGGAAGTTCACACATTAGGGATTCTGATCTTTTGGGATTTAAGACATTAGGGATTTTGGTCTTTCAGGATTTTCGCATTTGAGATTGTATCATTCAGGATTATGATCCAAACCCATTGACATTTTGTTGTCAGCGGCTGTCCTGTGCATTGTAAAATGTTTACAGTGTCCCTGGCCTGTACCCACTAGCAGCCAGTAGCACCCTACCCCAAATCATGACAATCAAAAATGCCCCCAGACATTGCCAAACGTCCCTTGAGGAGCAAAATCACCCTGTTAAGGACCACTGGCTTACATACATGGATTAATGAGATGGGAGGTAAAGCGCCATACAGTTTAGGACTGGAATGCCACTCCCTTGAGCATCAGATCCATGTTTCCTTCTGTACCCTACAGTGAAGACCTACAAATCATAAACACAACTCCCATCAACTAAGAGACCAACAAATGCAAGACACATAAATACAGGGAAACTGAAGAATTCTTTTATTTAGTGGGAAAGAAGTAGGTAAATGACAGACAGCTCATATTCTGTTAAACAGAAAAAAAAAAAGAATACAAACATCACAGTGATGAATTTTCACAAAGCTAATAGATTTGAACTACAGAGCAATGGAATATTTATAAGCAAGATGTCATGGTATTAATGACCAAATTGCATCTAACTGGGTTTTCTAAGCTCAAAAACATTTAAAATCTCAGACTTAAAATTTAAATCTAGACATGACAATTGTAAGCATACCACTCAGTCATTTAAAACTATTCAGTGAGTGCTACTCCTCCTGCATAAATATTTTTTTCCTAACATTATTTTTTCTTCCAAGATTTAGAATGTCACATCTCACGTTCCTACTAGTAATCACACACAGGATTAAAAGCCCAACCAAGAAAGTATTATTTTTATAATATGTTCTTAAAAGAAGAAAGAAAAATTAAATGTGAACATTTTGTACAATAGTTGCTGAAGAACAGTAAAACCAATTCCGAAATATCATGTGTACTATACAGAAAGGCATGGCTCATGGAACCAAGTATTTAACACTACAGCATTTGAATATCAGTCTTTAAAGGTTGGTAATATTACATCCTGTACACAGCTCTGTGTCTCTCTACCTGGCTAGCGCATGCCCAGGATTTGTCTGCTTTTCAGTTGGTAATTTTTCTCAATATCTGACAGGGCTTGAGCCCGCAGCTGGGCAGCGTGAAGCCTTTTCTTCAGGTCCTTGCACTTGGACTTAGATGTGAGCTGACTCTCAGAATTCTCACTCCTCATGATGTTCTCTTTACTTTCCCCACTGAAATGAACTTTCTTCTTAATTACTGAGGATGGAAGATTAAGAAGTTCTTTAGAAGGAAAAAGAAAAAGGGCTTTGAGTTACTTGAACAGAGTTCAACTCCTTCATACTTATACTTATCAAAAAGTATTTGCTCTTATGGCTCACATTTGAAATCTAGGTGCCTGTTTTATTTTCTCTGGGATAGGAGGTTAGGGGTGTAGGACTGGCAGAAATCAGCCTTTTAATCCACAGCATTGAAAAAATAATATTGGAATGTGCCAAAATTCAAGGAACATAAGTTTTATTCTCTTAACAACCAACAATCAATTTTACTCTTAAACACACTGAGTATTATGGACAACATAAAACTTTTGGAAATCAATGTTATTTATCTCTGTCCTTGAAAATAAGTGCCATTCTATGCAGAACACCTTACCTACAGAAAAGTATAGAAGCTGAGGTTTTTTTTGTCTTTGCTTTTTTTTTTTTTTTAATAGAGAACACCTACAGTTTTGGTTAAATATTCAAGAACACTTAGTTTAAAGCATCTTAATGGACGAGAAATCTGTTTCCAAAAAATCTAAACAAATTCAGTGTGGAAAAGGTAAATCAAGTAAGAGTAGTCAAAACTGTAAACTATTCTTTACATGGAAAAAATAAATAATAATCATATTTACTTAAAGTGGCAACACTATTAACTGCTGACAGAATTACTGGGGGCTGGAGGCTTACAGATTCTAGAATCCTTTTATTTTTCCTTTGTGTTAAAGGAAATATGTTCGAATATTTACTGAGCTCATAGGATGGGCCACTGTGAACCAAACAAAGGCCCTATTCTAGTAGGAGGAGATAAACCAAACACAAATAAACAAGTACTGGTGGGGAATATTTGATGGTAATACGTGCTATTAGGAAAAATAGCCCTGGAAACAGGGACATGCTGGGTGGTGGGTGTAATGATACAAAGCCTCATACAGCATTTCTGAAGTAAGAAGCCACAGGGCTGTCTGGATGAAGAGTGCTCCAGGCAGAAGAAATAGGAAAGGCTGGCACACAGATGCACTGCCTTCCAAGGGTCCTGTGACTTCCTGCTTCATACGTCGCTTCTGCTTCAAAGCAAACTGGATTGCTTTTAGACCTTATCTCCACTGTTTCAACTCTATCCACCTTCTTATTACTACAAATACCTTTACATTTGTAAGTCAACATTGTCTTACTAATGGGATAGTTTTATTTTGTTTTTGTTTTTGTCTGAGATGGGGTCTTGCCATGTTTTCCAGGCTGGAGTGCAGTGGCTAGTCACAGGTGCAGCTGTAGTGCACTACAGCCTCGGATGCCTCGGCTTAAGTGATCTTCCTGCCTGAGCCCCAGAGTAGCTGGGACTATAGGTGCACCACCACACTTGGCTCTTAATGGGACAGTTTTATAAGAAAGAAAGTGTTTTAAAAACATTTTTAAAATTCTTCCATTAAATAGAAGAATGAATATTTCATCAAATAAGAAAAGAACAGCTTTAAAAAAAGACACTGCTGCTTGCTGTGATGATTTCAATATACTTGTGATGGCTTCCTCATGTGTGGATTTTATAGCCCAAGGATGGGGAGAGGATATTTCCAACTGCCCTGAGTTCAGAATGGTACCCGCTCCCCACTGCTATGATGCTTATCTTATAGCTCTGATGTGTTCACTACTTTCAGCACTCAATACCCTAAAATGTCTGCTTGCCCCAGTGGATACTTGATTCCTATGGCTCATTTTAAATATTTGCCATGATTCACATATAAGTAGATTCCCATACTTATCTGTGTATCCTATAAAGTAAAACACATCATCCTTACTTAGCTATTTTCATCTTTTGCTCAAAGACTATCAGGGCAAATGTAAATAAACTCTTTAACCGAAGAGCCATCCCCAACAGGGTCTTAAGTAATTCTCTGCAATGGGTTTGATGCATGAAATTCATCCAGGTAAAATTTTCTCCTCATTTTATCACCCTAATCATGATTTAAGTCTATTTTGTCTTTATGGATGACAGTGTGGAATCTATGAAAAGCCAAAATAAATATTTTTATAATATTGAAATGGTAGACTGCAATATTGGGAAAAAAGAAGGTATTTTAACAGAGATGAAGCCAAAGTTTCATATAATCCTTGTTTCATTTACTTCTATCAGTAGTTTCATTTCTTTCCATCACTTATTCACTACAAAGTTATTGTGATCATCAATCTAACTTAAGTAGGGTTTTTTGTCTGTTCCATTTACAAAATGCTGCCAATGCTCACTAAATTGATCACATTACATCTCAATTTATTAAAGATGGGAATAATAGCTTTCATATATGCTGTCCTACATGGAATAAGGGAGTTATAAAAACTCTAAATTTTATTGAAAATTCAGAAGGTCGATTTTTGAAACCAACAACTTTTAACAGTTAGTTTGCGTCATAAATCAAGCAAAAAGATGTTTCACAGTTTGCATTTTACATAATCTTAAAGAGTCGATTAAATTAGATTGAGGGTTTCTATAAAATAGAGAATGTTAGACAATGGTTCACTGGTATATACGATAACCATATCTCAGTGCGGCAGAGTGAAGGGACAATGCCACACAAAGGCAGGACCCTGAGAAAGCTGAATATCTATATACCAGACTTTAAATAAAGAAGGAAATGCAGAGAACATATGTAGATATTAAGCAATCAAATTTCAACAAATATGTCTTTCAACTTGAAAGGGTGTTAGCAAAGATCCAAACGTGACAGCCTATTCTGCAGGTGGCTTATCATGCCTTTTAAGCCATGCTTTCTATGAAAAATGAGGCATGGCAATATTAAAATGTTGATTTTTACTTGAAATGCAGTTTATCTCTCTGAAATCCGAAACATACAATAGTTTTGTAAGTGCCCTAATTTTTAAAAATAAGTATCGGCCGGGCACGGTGTCTCATGCCTGTAATCCCAGCACATTGGGAGGCCGAGGCAGGCGGATCACGAGGTCAGGAAATCGAGACCATCTTGGCTAACACGGTGAAACCCTGTCTCTACTAAAAATACAAAAATTAGCCGGGCTTGGTGGCGGGTGTCTGTAGTCCCAGCTACTTGGGAGGCTGAGGCAGGAGAATGGCGTGAACCCGGGAGGCAGAGCTTGCAGTGAGCCGAGATTGTGCCACTGCACTCCAGCCTGGGCTACAGAGTGAGACTCCATCTCAAAAAAAAAAAAAAAAAAATGATAATAAAAATAAGTATCAATTACTAAACATGTAGTTTGATAAGGTAAAGAAAATCAAACATGAAATTCTATGACTCATTGCCTCAGGTCTATGAACCCAGGAAATAAATCATTGCTATAACAGAATTTTGTTTCCATTGAAATGCATATATTCAATGAAATCCATCTTAAAATTTGAGATTTGTAAATGAAAAGGGCTACCTAAGCCACTTTGGGAGCAACACTGGTGCACATTTCTTCATTTGTAGCACCAGCTTCTGTTGACCAAATTGATTCTCATACCTGGATTACTTGCCAGAGACAGGAACTTCCGTTCCCTTAGCAAGCTGTAGTTCTTCAACAGATTTTCTGCTCTAGCCAGTTTGTCCTCTGCTAGTCTCTCACGAACACAAAGCTCCTGTTCTTTCTCTTTAAAAAGAGAATGGACAAAGAAAAAAAAATTAACAACTGACCTTGACTAAAAAACAATTTACATTTGGCAATCTTATCACTACTAGCATGCCTGATACTGATAAGCAATGTTTGGGGAAAGGATTCTCACTATGCCTCAGTCAACCTGATTATGTTAGTTTTTAATTGAGTGTTTTAGTAGGCTGTATGTTATCTTAGATTTTCTTGAAAGGACTTGTTTAAACAAATACAAAGTTAGCTTCAACCTTTGGTCATCTTTTGTGGGAGTAACTCATTTGGGAAAACAAAAAACTAAAGCTATCTCTGCTCTTCACTGAAGATAAGCAACAGCTAATTTTCAGGGCATGATCTGGCCTCACAGTACAAAAATCTCCTTCTGCTGGTTGAATGACCACACCCAAACAAAAGAAAAAAAACACAATTCAGTTAGGTGGTAGTTCATAGGATTAGTATTAATAACAAAGGTTACTATTTATTCATGGCCCCAAATTCAGAAAGTATTCAGATTTCAGTTGCTATATGAAATTATGGCTGGGCACAGTGGCTCATGCCTGTAATCCCAACACTTTGGGAGGCCGAGGCAGGTGGATCACCTGAAGTCAGGAGTTCAAGACCAGCCGGGTCAACATGGCAAAACTCCATCTCTACTAAAAAATACAAAAATTAGCCAGGCATGGTGGCAGGCGCCTGTAATCCCAGCTACTCAGGAGGCTGAGGCAGGATAACTGCTTGAACCCGGGAGGTGGAGGTTGCAATGAACCAAGATGGTGCCACTGCACTTCAGCCTGAGCAACGAGAGTGAAATTCCATCTCAAAAAAAAAAAAGAAAAGAAATTATGAAACACTGGGGAAAGTTATAAGAAAAAGCTTTCTTATTTTTTACAGAGGTTTCCAAGTAAGTATAGGTTGTACCTATACAGTAAGCATATCTCACAGGACTATACAATATTTCATTATTTAAAGCCTGGATTGGGCATAAAGCTGCAGAAGTAAAATCAGGTGAGTCACGAGGGTGACAGGTCACAAATACGACCCCATCTCTCGTCTCCTGATGTTAAAATGAAGAACCTCACTCCGTAGCTACCTTGCATAACCCTAAATGCT
The DNA here is from genome assembly GCF_029281585.2 of Gorilla gorilla gorilla. Lineage (NCBI taxonomy): Eukaryota > Metazoa > Chordata > Mammalia > Primates > Hominidae > Gorilla > Gorilla gorilla. The sequence continues at coordinate 45,147,892 of NC_073224.2, read as the reverse complement.
TGCTAGTAGCTCTCATCTTGGTGGAGTAGACACACTTTCAATATCAAAACTAAATTAGCATCTAATCAGTTAATACTCATAAGTCAATGTTAATACCCACCAGAGTATTATTTATAGACTTAAAATATCTTGTATCTAGATTCTCTATTGAACTGCCTGAACAGACCAGGTGTGGTAGGTCACACCTATAATCCCAGCACTTTGGGAGGTAAGATGGGAGGATCGCTTGAGCTCAGGAGTTCAAGACCAGCCTGGGTAATATAGTGAGACCCCATCTCATTTTCAAAAATAAAAAGTTAAAAAAAAAGAATTGCCTGAACATATCTCATCTACATACTGTAGGGTTTTAGACCTGGAATTCTGTTGGAGTGGCCATTTCAAAAGACAAAAGTCATGGTTTTTTATTATGGAAAGCAGCAATTTTAAGACCTTCCTTTACAGTGGGAAAACATTAGGGTATTCACAGTAGAGACGAAAAAGAAAAAAGTAACTCTAGAGTAAAATACAAGGCTATCGTATTAGGGCCATCACAGTTAAGGCCCAATAATATATAACTAGCAACTGATCTCAGAGAAAGATGTCCAACATGAAGGTGCCAGCAAGCCTGATTATTAAAAAGTCTAAAATACATATTTTGGTTTCTCAAGTATTTTTCAAAAGCTTCTAATAAGATCTGTATGTATAAAATATTCTGCTCAAAGAGATATTCAGACACATCAAAATAACCCACTTGGTAGTTCTCCTTTGCTTTGACCCCCATTCAGACTTACGCTCCAATCTTTCTTCTCTTGCTTTGAGAGCTCGCTCTCGCTCCTGTAACTGAATTTCCTTCAGTTTCAGCTCACTCAATACAGGGCTGGAATCCTGCGATTTTTCTGGCTCTCCTAATTGTCGCCCTCTTCTCTCAAGATTTCTTCTTTGCTCGTCTGCAACCAAATCTGCTATTAAAGGGTTCTCGAGAATTTCTTCAACAGAAGGTCGATGGTAATCCTGGGGAAAAAAATACTCAGTATTATAGTCAGATTGCATAACAGAATAGTCCTCCTAAGACAGCAGTTAAAATAAAACGACAAAAATGTGTTTCCAAGACAAAAGAAAGGACTCCTTTATGGCTAGGTCTTAAACACTTGGAAAAATAAGTTCACTGGTGGTTTTAACTCATGAGGTTCTGGGTCCACAAGGTAATGCAGATGTTAACTTACCTTTTTTCCCTTTTCCCCTTTTCACCTTTCTAAGAAGGTTCAACCCCTGAAGATTGGCACATCTTGTGCTGGGGCTTGGTAGCATTGCTAGGGTCTGTTTTAGGGGAAGTACTGCCCTTGCATTTCTAAACTACATTTAGCAAGATACTCTCTCACTGACTCAATCCTGTCACTTCATCTGTATCCTTGTCTGTGATCCTACGGCATTTTCCTTCTTCTCTTATGTCAGCCTGATCCCCAGAACATCTCCTTCCCCATTCTATAGCCAGACTTTTTCCACATAATCTCTTTATTGATTTTCCCTCTGCTTTTTAGCTGTCCTCCCTCCGCCCTCCATCACCCCTCCCCTTCTTCTGGTCTTTAATCTCTCAATTAGAGCTAGAGGCAGAGTAATAAACTCTTATTTCTGGCCCCTTCCCTCACTACCTGCCACTGTGAGGTAGGCAAGGACAAGGGGAACAAGAATTTGAATTCTTTTTGCAATCTTTCCTTGCTACCAACCATCTGTTAGCATGACAGAGTGGGAGGAGAAATAAAGAAAGCGCAGAAGGTGGGCCAGCAAGGATGTGCAATTTGCCAAATTTACATATGTTTTCACTTGTGTTAACACAGTAAATTTAGCTAAGAAAGTATATTTAACGTTTCTTCAGTCTCCATTGATCTACAAGAGAGAATGTATGCTCCGACACTTAACTGACAGCTAGAAACAGACAATATATCATCTTATCATCTTTACCTTTAAGTTTAACATCCTCGTAATAATTTCATTCAATTCATCAGAGTAACGGTATGGAATTCGCCTGAATTTGCCTTCTCTGATTTTCCCAGCGAGTTCTTTCTGGCTAAAAGCTGTAAATGGAGGCCTAGGATTAAAAAAGAAGAAGAAGACGACGAAGACATTTTCAAATTGTAAAAATGAAAATATACAATAGGAACTAAATCAAAAGCACAGCTTAAGCTCCAGTTTGTATTTAAGTTTCTACTTCTGGGATTTTCTTCTTATAAGTAAGTTTCCCAACCTTGGCACTATTGACATTTGAGGTCATATAATTCTTTGTTGTGGGGGGCTGTCCTGTGCATTATAGGTATTTTGTAGCCTCCCTGCCCTCTACCCTCTAGATGCCAGAAGCACTCCCCAGCTGTGATAACTAAAAATTTATCCAAACATCATCAAATGCCCCATAAGAGGCAAATTTGCTTCCCTTATCCCTAGTTGAGAATCACTGCTCTACAGAATAGTTTCAAAGGGAAAAAAAATGAAAAGAAGAACAAAGGAAAAGAACTGGAGCTCTTCCCTTCTCTACAGATCCCCAGACCTCTACCCAAGTCGTTTCATTTCTTCCACATCCTTACAGTAGCTTTACCTTACCTGCCTGACCTATGTGCTCTCCCTTGAGCTAAGCGTCAATCTAATAAGAAAGCACCTAACCAGCCAAGACCCTTGAACAGTCAAGAGCCAGCCTCATGGCTTATAGTTTTAATTTGTGAATAGTTTCTTTTAGCCTGTTCATCTACCTTAATTTTACGCAGGGTACAATTCTTTCAGACTTGAATACACTTTCGTTAGCACAGAGGCTCAAAAAACTGAACCCAGTGAAATGTGACAAACAGTACAAACCTTAGACTAGGAATCTGTCTTCATCATACTTACATTAATGCACATAACTCATACAGCAAGCAGCCCAATGACCAGATATCTGATTTCTCATTGTAGGACATGCAATTCATTTGTTCCTATACAGGGAGAAAGGGTAAGAAAGTGGAAGGTGTTAAGAGTTCATTTTGTTTTGAAACTTAAAAAACACATTAAATTACTCCTGAGATAAAAACAGAACCTCAAAGTTTTTAGCTTATACTTTATCTTGAAATTTATAATGGAAAAAAGGCAATGATCTTCTTCCAATACACTCCATCATACATAATTCATTCACTCATTTTCCATTCACAAATGAAAGTGCTTAGTATAGACTAGGCACTGACAATACAGAGGTGAATATGAGAGACTTCTACTCTCAAGGCAAATTAAGAAACACCATTTTAGAAGAACTAGAGGAAATTTAAGAATAGTCAAAATATGTATCTAGTCCACATTTAAATGGATATAGACATAAATAGCTAATTGAATTATCCATTTATATTTTGTCTTAGTCCACTCCATAAATCACAGTAGTAACTAATATTATCCTTACCTATTTTATTGTTTGCCTTTCTTCCACATCTACAATAACAACAGCCTACCAGAGCTATATTCTCAACAGAGGGAATAGAAGCAATCTCTAGTGGCTGGTTAGTGTTTTAAAGTCCAACTGGTGAGTCTGATGCCACTTTTTGACAATCAGCGCCTTAGGAAAGCTGAACCACTCTAATTACAAGGGCAGGAGGGAAAAGGAACAAAAGAATAGGTTTCAAATTTCCCAAGAACCACTTCTGGATAATTGTCCTTTATGTTAAAAACATTCTATTTGGAATTTGATACAGTGAGAAAATGGTACTGTTCTGGCTATTTTTAGTCAAAACCAAAATCATTAATTTACAAAGTTTTATACTATAGTAAGATCTGTTAACATAATTTATAAATATTTGGAAAATCCTAGAAAGGTGAACTACTAAAATACTAACAAATATTTCTTCATCTTTATCTGTTCAGATGTCATATACTAACACATTAGTGCTATCACAATTGACTTAAACTTTTTAAAAGCCATCAGGCAATATCTAATAACAGCCATAAACATTTACCCCAGCAATTTCATTTTATGAGCTACACTCCAAGGAAATAACCAAAAAGGAAGAAAGAATAATTCATACAAAGATATGCAGAGCAGTACTTCTAAGAATGGTGAAACATGTTGGAAACAAAATATCCAGCAATAGAGGTAATTGGTGAGTGGACTCAGCAAGATATTTCAGGGATAGGCAACAAAAAAATAAAATGTACAAAAAGTTAACATTGTAAAAACATGCTATCTGAAGTGAGCAAACTTCCTAAGCTCTGATTCTGCATGCACAAGAATCATTTACAGAGCCTCTTAAATGCAAAGTCTAAAATAAAAAGTAAAATATTAAAAAAAAAAAAAAAAAAAAAAACAGAGTTCAAGAACCCACCCAGAGATCGAAATTCACTCAGTGGATTTGGGTTTGGGTTTGGGACCCAGAACTCTGCATTTTAAACAAACACTCCAAGTGAGTCTGATGCAGATAACCAGGACCTACACATTGGGAAACAACTCTTGAGGGCAAGGACAAAATTCATTTCATTTTTGTAATCCTTGAGTTTAATGCATCATAGTCACTCCATAAAAGCTTGAACTGAATATGCTTTAATTTGCATGAATGCTCAAAAAATTTAACCCAGTGAGAGATGACAAACGGCGCAAACCTTAGACTAGGAATCTGTCTTCATCATACTTACATTTAATGCACATAACTCATGCAGCAAACAAAAACTGATATAGACTTTATTGGTCTGGTGGTCCATGTGGAAAAATATAACAGTATTTTCAATTCTTGGCTACTAGATATTACTAAACAAACAGAAAACTCAATTTCCCTGCTTCAGAATGCTTAACATTAAAAGATGTTTTGGCTGGGCATGGTGGCTCACGCCTGTAATCCCAACACTTTGGGAGGCTGAGGTGAGCAGATCGCTTGAGGTCAGGAGTTCAAGACCAGCCTGGTCAACATGATGAAACCCTGTCTCTACTAAACATACAAAAATTAGCCAGGCATAGTGACATGCACCTGAAGTCCCAGCTATTCTACTTAGGAGGCTGATGCAGGAGAATCCTTTGAACCTGGGAGGCAGAGATTGCAGTGAGCCAAGATCGCACCACTGCACTCCAGCCTGGGCAACTCTGTCTCAAAAACAAACAAACAAGAAAACAAAAATAAAAGATGTTTTAAAAAGTAGCTAAATTCTGAAATACTTACAGGAGACATGTAATAAGGTGTGCCAACAAATGTTTTTGCAAAACTCGTGTCGTGGTTTAATATTCTAGCTAGCCCAAAGTCTCCAAGCTTGACGTTTTGCTTGCCATCCAGGAAAACATTGGCTGGTTTCAGATCCCGATGCAATACAGTATGACCACCATCACTTCGTCTGTGGCATTCCTTCAGGGCCAGAGTCAACTGAGTCATCACTCGAAGAACAAACTCTTCATCTAAGTATTGCCTGAAACCAAAGCAGTTATACAGCATATAACTTCTAAAAAAATCATTGCCAAGATGGGATGATATAAATTATCCAGTGTACAAATAGGGAAATTATTTATTTATTTATTTATATTTTTTGAGACAGGGTCTTACTCTGTCACCCAGGCTGGAATGCAGTGGCACGATCATGGCTCACTGCAGCCTCGACCTCCCAGGCTCAAGCAATCCTCTTGCCTCAGCCTCCCAAGTAGCTTGGACTACAGGCACACGTCACCATACCTGGCTAATTTTTGTAGAAACAGGGTCGCACTATGTTGCCCAGGCTGGTCTTGAAATCCTGGGCTCAAGTGATCCTCCCGCATCGGCCTCCCAAAGTGTTGGGATTACAGGTGTAAGCCACCACACTCAGCCTATAAATTGTTATTTTGATATAAAATATGGGTGTTGATTCACCGGGAATTTTTTAAAGTACTATGGACCTACCAAACAAATACAAGTACACTCTTCCATATTACTGATCCTAAAACAAGATACTTAAAATAAATGAAACTAGACCAATTTCAGCTTACATTTTTAAAAGATTATGCTTACCTTTCCTTGGTTCCCTTTGTAATTACACTAGCCAGATCCCCTCCTTCACAATATTCCATTACAATGTACAGTGTTGTATTGGTCCGGTCAATAATCCGATCATAGTAACGAACGATGTTTGGATGTTTCAGTTCACGAAGCAAATTCACTTCAGAAACAAGCATCTGTTTCTCAGCTTCTGTCATGGAGCCATAGTCAAGTTCTTTCCAAACTAATATCTGAAATAAGAATTTCCAAGGTATGAATGAACTCATTATGCTCAAAAACAAAGAATGAAAGTTCCAAGATTTAACAAATTACCTCCCTTTTAATAATATCCTACAATCAAGGTCATTATCTAATTTAGTTCAATGAACTTAAGGAGCTGTGAGTTTACTTCCATAATCTTCCTCCAGTTCTAAGCAGTAAATGATGTTGTGGGGAGATAAACGGGAATGAGGCACATGAGGACTCCCCCAACCCCTACCCTCAGTTGGTTAGTGGGAAGTTGGCTAAAAGGTACTATAGTCAAAACTGGGGTGAAGGTGGTCAAAGTCCCTGCCCCATTCCACCCCAGTCGTGTTTCCCCAGGATGAGACACCGTGGTAAAGATCCCTCCAGCAGCAGCCAGGCAGTTTCCTGTCCAATGTTACTTTCTGTAAAAGTTCTACCTATATACATTGGGAAATATGAATCCAATAATCCTAATAATGGATATTTTGAGGGAGTCTGACTGCAGATACAAAGCTTCGGGTTCTGGTAGTCCTGCCCCTTTCTTGTGCCTGAGAGGGCCACTCTTAGAGCTCTAAAAACAGCTCAGGAATTAGTTACGTGTCACCAATGGAAGGTCCTTAGCAAGCCAAAGCAGGAGAAAGAGAGAAATGGGGAGAGAAACGGGAAAAGATGGAAATACATATATCAAAAGAAGCGGTCTCCCATCCTTTAAGCCACCCAGGACAGGCTGTCAGATGCAGACCCAGGAAAGACGGTTTAGTCTTCCGGGCACCCATTTCCTCAGCCCTCTCGGTTCCCTTCGGTGGCGCAGGGCGCTCGCCCCGGGGCGACGAAACCTAAGCAGGGGCAGGCGCAGGGTAGGTCCCACGCTCACCTTGCCATCACTCTTCCTCCGGATCTTCTGGCAGCGGCCGTAGGAGCCTGTGCCAATGGTGTACAACACTTCATAGTCCTCAGCCCGGGAAGGCATGGCCGGCCAGTCGCCAGAGTCGCGCTGCCTCACGCAGGTTGCGCCCCCCAAGTGCGGAGCTCCAGGGACCAGGAGCTCCAGGGACCTGGACGGAGAAGCCCCCGAGCAGCACTGACCCGCCACCCCTGCCTCGGGCCCCGTTTAACCGTCGCGGGCCCTGATCTCGCAGTCTATTGGCAGGCGGTGGGCCCGCTTCGCCTCTCTGATTGGCTAAGAAGAACACAACAATACCCTAGGCATTTTGGGAAAAGTGTCACTAGGCAACCGCGTCGGCGTCTGCTTTTAACCTGTGGGAGAACTGGGCGAGCTAAGCCAAACGGAGGGCGGGAGAAAGGAAGCGGCAGCCGGCGCCTCTCGGCAACTCTAACCGTCTGGTAGAGATCGCCAAGGTAACCGAGATCTAAGGACCTCCCCTCAGGCTTCTTTGGACACCGCTTCCACCAGATGCCTTCTGACCTTTGCACTCTGGCCCCTCACACTAACTACTCTCCCCGGCACACGCCTTCCTCGCTCAGGTTCCAGTACCCTGACCCTGGGTGGGGTCACGTTGAGGATATGCTGAGAGCTGAATACAAATTAGAAATACAGACTCCCGGGTGGGCGCGGTGACTCACGCTCGCCCGTAACCCTAGCACTTTGGGAAGCCGAGGTGGGTGGGTCGCTTGAGCCCAGGAGTTCAGACCAGCCTGGGCAACAGGGCAGACCTCGTCTCTACTGAAAATACGAAAATTAGGCCGGGCGCTGTGGCTCACGCCTATAATCCTAGCACTTTGGGAGGCCGAGGCGGGCGGATTGCTTGAGGCCAAGAGTTCAAGACCAGCCTGGCCAACATGGCGAAACCCCGTCTCTACTAAAAATGAAAAAAAAAAAAAAAGTAACAGAGCATGGGATTGCAGGCCTGTAATCCCAGCTTCTTGGGAGGCTGAGGCATGAGGAATTGCTTGAACCCGGGAGGCAGAGGTTACAGTGAGCCGTGCGCCACTGCGCTCCAGCCTGGGCGACAGAGTGACACCCAGTCTCCAAAAAAAAAAAAAGAAGAAATACAGTCGCTCTCCTACCAAGTACTTTACACGTCTTGTCCCGTTTATGTATGCCAAATACATAATTAACCCTATTGACAATACTTCATTGAACACAGATTCTCTTTTACGCACCCACACAAACCAACGTTCTCAGCTTACCCAGCCAAATGAACAGCCCCATGTTTACCAGGGAAGGAGGACTTAGAGGCCTCCATCCAGGGCTTGTTAGAGGAATATGTACATTACCAGAAAGCTAATAATTTGGAAATGCATGAACAGGCCAGTTTTCTTTAAATATCTGTTCAGCAAAGGATTAAAAGACACCCGATTTTCTATTAATAAGAATTTAAAAGCTCTTTATGTAAAAATAAGGGACTTATTACATGCCCTGAATATAACATAAGATAATTGGAATTGCCAACCAGGAGAATTTTTAAATTAACATTCAAGGGCACTGTCTTACCTCAGGGGAATAGGACCAATTTAGGTTTCAAAAGTTATGTAAGGCACTGCAAGTGGCTGTGTTAATTAGCATCATTTTTTTATTTTTGTGCCTCTTACAGATTGGTATCCATAGAGCTTGCTGTGGTTTGAATGTATCCCCCAAAGTTCATGTGTTGGAAACTTTATTCTTAATGCAAAAGTGTTAAGAGGTGAGACCTTTAAATTGATTGGGTTATGAGGGCTACGCCCTCACGAATGGATTAACGTAATCACAGGAGTGGGTTATCTTGAGAGTCGGTTGGTTATAAAAATGCGTTTGGCTTTCCCTTGCTGTTTCTCTTACCATGTGATGCCTTCTGCTATTTTATGACCCAGAGAAAAGGCTGCTGCCAGATGCTATCCCTTGATCTTGGACTTCCTAGCTTCCAGAACCGTGAGCCAAATAAACTATTGTTTATAAATTGTCCAGTCTGTGGCATCCTATTATAGCAACATGAAACTGTATAAGACAGAGCCCTGGCCGGGCACGGTGGCTCACACCTGTAATCCCAGCACGTTGGGAGGTCAAGGCGGGTGGATCACGAGGTCAGGAGTTCAAGATCAGCCCGGCCAACATGGTGAACCCCGTCTCTACTAAAAATACAAAAATTAGACGCGATGGCAGGCACCTGTAATCCCAGCTACTCGGGAGGCTGAGGCAGAAGAATCGCTTGAACCCGGGCGGCAGAGGTTGCAGTGAGTGGAGATTACACCATTGCACTCCAGCCTAGGCGACAGAGTGAGACTCCGTCTCAAGAAAAAAAAAAAAAAAAGAGCCGTTTGGTTATCCTGCCCCAAATCCAGTCCTGCACCTTCTCTCTGGCCACTTCTGCTTTTGCTCTAAACGCACACTTTCTCAGTTCCTCACCACCACCACCATCTTTGCACCTGTGATTGCATTTGTCTAGAATACTGTCCAACCCACTCCCTTATCCACTCCAGTCATGTCTGCCCAGAGGACATAACGTGTCCTTCAAGATTCAATTCCAACTTTCTCTCCTGTAATCTGAGAAGCCTCTCTGGCGTACTTGGACAGTCAATCCTCCATCTACAGTGTTCATAGACCACTTTATACATAAATCAAAACTTATCATTATTTGTTTACATGGCTCTCACAGTAGCTGAACTCCGAACTGCTTATAGCCAGCATAAGTCCTGTAATAGAGAAGGCATGCAATAAAGCTTCGTTAAATAAAAATCTGCGAAAGCCCCTTATTAATAATTATGCAAGGATTTTGAGTGGGCCCTCAAGTACTCAATTGCCAAATGCCCCAGCTCTAGGCAGAGACTAAATATCTGGGAAGGAGCCATCCCAAGAGTATGGAATGTGGCTCCTACGCACATATGCTCATTTAACAAGTGTTTATTGAGCACTTGCTATGGCCCAGGTATAATGATAGGTATTGACATGCTGGCTTTTCATTTAAAAAAAGACAGTGGAACCACAAAGACAATAATAAAGAGTAGCACAGGAGGCTGGGCGTGGTGTCTCATGCCTGTAATCCCAGCCCTTTGGGAGGCCGAGGCAGGCGGATCACCTGAGGTCAGGAGTTCAAGACCAGCGTGGCCAATATGGTGAAACCCCGCCTCTACTAAAAATACAAAAATTAGCTGGGTGTGGCCAATATGGTGAAACCCTGCCTCTACTAAAAATACAAAAATAGCTGGGTGTGGTGGCACGTCTGTAGTCCCAGCTACTTGGGTGGCTGAGGCAGGAGAATCGCTTGAACTTGGGAGGCAGAGGTTGCAGTGAGCCAAGATCGCACTACTACACTCCAGCCTGCTCAACAGACCGAGACTCTGTCTCAAAAAAAAAAAAAAAAAAAAGGCCGGGCACGGTGGCTCAAGCCTGTAATCCCAGCACTTTGGGAGGCCGAGGTGGGCGGATCACAAGGTCAGGAGATCGAGACCATCCTGGCTAACATGGTGAAACCCCACCTCTACTAAAAATACAAAAAATTAGCTGGGTGTGGTGGCAGGTGCCTGCAGTCCCAGTTACTCGGGAGGCTGAGGCAGGAGAATGGCATGAACCAGGGAGGCGGAGCTTGCAGTGAGCCGAGATTGCGCCACTGCACTCCAGCCTGGGCGAAAGAGCGAGACTCCGTCTCAAAAAAAAAAAAAAAAAAAAAAAAAAGGGTAGCATAGGAATCACTCACATGACAAACCCTAAAGGTTGGCCAGAGTTAGCCCGCATCATGAGTGAGGGCAGGACAGCCCAGCAGAGACCACTAGACACCAGAATAGAAAGAGACACTGGGAGATGAGAAGCATGTGGGAGTCAAACAGGGACAGGTTACAGGGAACATCCTTTCCCCTATAACTTCTTTCCTTTTTCCTTCATATTCCATCCATTCTTTAAGTCTCAGCTCATGCCCAATTTCTTCTCTGAAATTTTTCCTGATTGACTTCAACCCACTATGATCTATCTTCTAATTACTCTTAAGAGTAATCAACTGTGTTTTTACTCATTTCGAATTATACTAGGCCATATTACTAGCTTCTCATGTGCATGTATCTTATCTGCCTTATTAAATGGAAAATTCATCCTCCAACAAGTATAAATAGAGGCTCAGCCAGGTGCCAGATGCTGAGGATACCACAGTGAATAGGACAGACATATAGTCCTGTAGGTGGAAGAGATGGATGTAACCTAAGTACACAGAGAAACTCCACTGTGACAAATTGTGGCAAGAATTAAGAAGAAAACAAACGAAGAACTGAGATGATTCCATTTAAACAGAGAAAGAAGATGAGCAACTCTATAAGAGTGGGGCCAACCGCTGAACTTCTCTATAACCACTCTCCCCACACCCATGGTCTAATTCACTGTCTTCACACTTTTCTTGCTAACTGTGCTCATGTTGTCAGTTTTCATTTAAATTTGGTGAAATCTCAAATAAGAGAGTATTTGCACTTGCATTTTCTCCCACAGGCACTCTCTACATGTCCATAGAGACACTGATTACTATTATTATTGTTTTTTGAGACAGGGTATCACTCTATGGCCCAGGCTGGAGTGCAGTGGCACGATCACAGCTCACTGCAGTCTCAACCTCCTGGGCTTAAAGCAATCCTCCCACTTCAGCCTCCTGAGTTAGCTGGGATCACCGGTGCACACCACCATGCCTAGCCAATTGTTTTAACTTTTTGTAGGGATGAGGTCTCACTAAGTTGCCTAGGCTTATCTTGAACTCCCGGGCTCAAGCCTCTCAGCCTCCCAAAATGCTGAGATTTCAGGCATGAGCCACCACGCCTGGCCTGATTAATTTTAATTTTAATTTTCTTTTTCTTATTTATTTATTTATTTATTTATTTATTTGAGATAGAGTCTCACTCTGTCACCCAGGCTGGAGTGCAGTGGCGCCATCTTGGCTCACTGCAACCTCCGCCTCGCGAGTTCAACAGATTCTCCTGCCTCAGCCTCCTGAGTAGTTGGCACTATAGGTGTGGGCCACCATGCCTGGCTAATTTTTGTATTTTTAGTAGAGACAGGGTTTCACCATATTGGCCAGGCTGGTCTCAAACTCCTGACCTCAAGTGAACCACCTGCCTCGGCCTCCCAGAGTACTGGGATTACAGGTGTGAGCCCCTGCATCCGGCACCTAATTAATGTTTAAAAGAAGCTACTTGAAGATTAATGAGCATCCCAGACTTAATGTGCCAAAAATCAAGTTCCTGTTCTTCATCCCAAATTTATTCTCCTCTCCATCTTCTTAGTCTCCAGTAACTAATGTATCTGATTTTGTTGCTGTTTGTTTGATTTACTGCAGTATTCCCAGCACCTAAAATGTGCCTGGAACAAAGCAGGAACCCAGCACTTGTACATCAAATGAATGGATGAATGAACAAAGCCATACTTCATTGCCCTCAGCTTCGTTTTTTTATGTTGCATTAAAGACCCACTAGAGGGCTGTACATCAGTGCATAATAAACGAGGAGCTGGCACCTGCGCGGCAGCACTACTACGCCTGTCCCTACAGGAAATCCCCAGATTTGCATGTGTAGGATTTAAAATCAGACAAGACATTTGTGTATAAGTCTTATCTCCACAATTACTTGAAGCAATTTGAAGTCAGGGATTATGGCAATTCTTTCGAGTGATTAAAAAAGATTTCTAGAGAGAAAAAAGGAGAGATTCTTTGTTTATAACATTCAGAAGCTAAGAGATGCTTTAAAAAAAAAGATGCATGACATACTATATGCTCAACAAATAACCACTTTCTAGAACAAAGAATGAGGTGTTAGGCAGACTGTTCTTAACAGCCACATACCACGTGAGATAAACAGGACAAGATGTAGACTGAGAGACAGCTTCAGCTAAATGGCAGGCAGCTGGAGGATATGATGAGAAGAAAGTTATCTTTGAAACCAAACAGTGTTTAGTTAAGAGCTCCATCACATTTTAAAAGGGAATAGTTTTGAATTTATACCCAAGGGTACAAATTAGGGAAAAACATATTTCTTTTCAATATAAGGATAAACTTTCAGACAAAGACAGACATTCATAATTTTCCATGTTTTTTCCTGTTACTTGTAAATTCAGGATATTTGTTATCTCTAAGAATATTCATCACCTAAATGTGATAAGACAAATGTTAAAACTAATTATGGACGGTGAGGCCTGCTAGAGTCTGAATGCTTGTGACCTCCCTAAATTCGTATGTTGAAACCTAACCCCCAAGGTAATGGTATTAAGAGGTGGAGCCTCTTGGGGAGTGATTAGTGCCCTTATATTAATACAAAAGGCCCCAGGGAGTTTGTTTGCCATGTGTTTGCCCTACCATGATGTGAGGACACATAGAGCATGCCATCTATGAGAAACGGGCTCTCATCAGACACTGAATCTGCTGGCACCTTGACCTTAGACTTTCCAGCCTCCAGAACTGTAAGCAATAAGTTTCTGTTATTCATAAATTACACAGTCTAAAGTATTTTATTATAGCAGCCTGAACCACCTTGCACAGGACCATAATGTGTTTCTAAGGGACTTAGGAGGTTTTAGAGAACACACCTACCTTTTCCATCGGGGGCAGCACAGTGATGGTAGGAGCAGTGAGCTTGAGCTCCAGGTTCCCAGGCTCTTCTAGTTCTGTCTTCTTTGTGTGTTTGTTTGCTCGCTCTGTCATCCAGGCTGGAGTGCAGTGGCGCCATCTTGGCTCACTGCAGCCTCCGTCTTCTGGGTTCAAGCAATCCTCCTGCTTCAGTCTCCCGAGTAGCTGGGATTACAGTTACCTGCCACCATGCCCGGCTAATTTTTGTATTTTTAGTAGAGGTGGGGTTTCACCATGTTGGCAAGACTGATCTTGAACTCCTGACCTGAGGTGATCCTCCTGTCTTGGCCTCCCAAAGTGCTAGGATTACAGGCGTGAGTCACCGTGTCTGGCCTAGTTCTGTCTTAATGAGTTATGTGACCAAGGGAATCCATTTCACCTCACTGGAACACTGGGCTGTTTAGTCATTGGTCTGACCCCGAATGACAATTTTTGTTAAGTAGCTATGTCTGCATTAGCTTTTCAACATCCCTTCTCTGGGCTCTGTAAAATGAAGTTGTTGAACCCTTCCTGCTCTAAATGTTGTGATTCCATCCCCTCTCACCAAAACTTCACTGGAACTGCTGTGTAAATAAGCTGTCTCTATGTAGTATGATAATTGCTCTGAAAGAGCTTTGCCTAAAATGCAAACAGGAGGACCCAGATTCTGATAAAGATGGCAGGGCATGGGGGTCAGGGCAAATGTTCCTGAGGAGGTGACACTTGAATCCCATCTAAAGGAGCAGTTGGAATTAGGAGAAGGGAAACTGTAGGTGAAAGCATGGAGGCCTGCTGTGACCTGCAGGTTGGGTTGGTGGACCAAAGGGTACCTGTGGTTCGTTACCTGTAAGACAGGTGGATGGACAGGTGAGCAGGAAGACCCAAGAGTTGAGGCAGTCTTCTGAAGGTGATGGACTCACAGTGGAAGCTTTGAGCAGATGAGCACTACTAGATGTGTGCTGTAGAAAGACTTCTCTGGTAAAGAGTGAATGCAGGGCATAGGAATACAGCGTGGGAGGCTATCGCAGCAACACTGGGGAAATGACACTGACTAAACTGAGGCAATGGCTGTGGGAATGAAGAGGGGAGTCCAGAAATGCCTGGAAGGTGGGTTAGATGAGACATGGTGATCAACTATACATAAGATAAACGGAGGGAAATTCCTGGCTTGAGTGACCAGATGGATGGTAGCGTAGTTCACCACAGGAGGAAATGCTGGGGCAGGAGCAGCTTGGGTAAAGCTGATACTGAGTTCATGTTGAGCCCCAAAGGCCTATGAGGAGCTAGCTGGCCAACACGCAGTTGGATACAAGGTCTCAACAGATTGGTCTAGGCCAGAGACAGATAGCTGGGAGGTGATAACAGAAGCCACGTTTGGAGATGAATATGCCCCAAGAGTGGCAGAGCAGGAAGGGAGAAAGGAAGGAACCCTGGAGGTTATTCTGCGCAAGCAGAGGAAGAAAACTCAGTGAAGGAGACCAAGGGAAGCATCCAGGGGAGTAGGAGAGAATATGGAAAAAAATTGTCACACAGGTTCCCATAGAAGAAATGGTTTCCAGAATGCAGAAGTGGTCCATGATGCCAGATGTTGCAGAAAGAGCAAATAAGGTAAGGGCAGAGTTGTAAACACTCGCTTTGGTCATTTGGAGAGTATAGCAACCTCCCTAAGAGCATTTGCAAGTTGAGTGGGGCTGAAGCCAGCCAGCAGAAGTTACAGTGGGACAAGATAGTGAGGGGGGTTGATAGAGTGTGTGTGGACAGCCTGGTCAGCCTTCCAGAGCAGCTGTGGGACCTGCCCTTCTGTCTGTTTGCACCTTGTTGCTGTGCCCCAGGAGAACAAGAATCCTGCCCAGGAGGCCTCCCACCCTGACATAGGAGGGCACCACCCACATGGCATCAGCCTGCAGCTGATTTCATATTCCATGCTCATGACATAGTACCTTGTAGGACATGTCACAACTCACGCCTTCCCCTTATCCGCCATCAGTGAGTTCCCCAAGCAAGCTGTGCCACCATGAAAGTGGTGATCACACCAATCTGAATGCAACCCAGCCCAGACCTTGGGAAGGGCTAAGGGAGTGGGGAAAAGGCAGCAGGTGGCTGAGCATTTGCTTAGTGTGAGGAGGGTGCAGAAGGAAGTCAGTGACACAGGGCAGGCAAGGTCGAAAGTGGAGCGTAGCCTGCTGGGTTCCTGGCTTTGCCCAGGAAAGAATTCAAGGGCAAGCCAGAGGTAGCAGAAAGCTTTATTGAAGAAGCAGTGTTACAACTCCCTGACTGCTCCTGCGGAGGAGGGCTAACTTAGGCAGGGAGTAGCGGCTCAGGGCAGTTTTGCAGTCATATTTATGCCCACTTTTAACTGCATGCAGATTAAGGGGCAGTTTATGCAGAAATTTCTAGGGGAGGGGTAGGCACTTTTGGGTCATTGGGTCATTACCATGGAAAGGGGTGGTAATGCCCAGGTGTTGCCATGGCTACAGTAAATTGACATGTCTCAGTGGTGGGCATGTCTGATTCAAAGCTGCTTTCACCCCGGCTCTGTTTTAGCTAGTCCTCAATCTAGTCTGGTGTCCAAGCCCCACCTCTGGAGTCGAGTCCCACCTCCTACCTCAAGACAAGAAACTTTTGTTTTGACTTTCAGGGGATAGAACAGAAAGACATAAGCACCGGCATGGGCCTATTCCACAGCCAAGGCAGGTAATGAGCTCTCAGGTACTTGCAACAAACTCGAGTGTGCATTCGCTCCAGAAGGAAGAGCCCGCACCCTTTTTTGTTGCTCTTCAGTGTTAATCCTTCGGTGGAACCCACCAGGACAGCAGTCTCAGTGCTGTTGTTTTTGACAGGGAGAACATCCCAGGGCAGAAAGGAAAGCCTAAAGCTACAGCCTGTTCCTCTAGTTCTTAGAACAGCTGGTTACTGAGCTCTCAGGCCAGACACTGGGTAAGCATCATCTTATTCTGTTTCACAACAGCCGATAGGAATTTACCAATGAGGAATCTTGAGGCACAAAGACCTTAAGTATTTGACTCAGGGTGGTGAGTGGCAGATACAAACTGAAGACCAGCTGGGATCTACTCGAGATTCAAGATCTTGAAAGCTAGCTTATGTGGCTTACCTAGTTTAAGATGTTGGCCAGGCACGGTGGCTCACACCTGTAATCCCGGTACTTTGGGAGGCTGAGGGGGGGCAGATCACAAGGTCAGGAGTTCAAGACCAGCCTGACCAATATGGTGAAACCCCGTCTGTACTAAAAATACAAAAATTAGCCAGTTGTGGTGGCAGGCGCCTGTAGTCCCAGCTACTTGGGAGGCTTAGGCAGGAGAATCGCTTGAACCCGGAGGGCAGAGGTTGCAGTGAGCCAAGATTGCACCACTGCACTCCAGCCTGGACGACAGAGCAAGACTCCGTCTCAAACAACAACAGCAACAACAACAAAGATGCAGGGGATTTTTAAAAAAACAACAGCAAAAACCCAATTTCCAGTTTAGGTTCTGTTGTGATAGCTGTGCTGTGAGGCCTGGCATCTACCCTCTGACCAGACTTCACCATCCTTGCCAGATCCTGGAGAGCTTGTCCACTGCAACAGTGCAACACGCTAAGGGCTGTGTGGCGGCACAGGGGCTCTGAGCTCCTGACCTGAGTCATGTGGACCTGAAGGCTGACACCCAGCCCTATACCTACAAGCTGGGCGAGACCCCTGGCAGTTGCCTACACCCCTGCTGAGACCCAGTACCTCCCTGTAAAATGGGGGAAATAATGCCTGCCTCACAGGGTTTCAATGAAGGGTGAGTGAAATAAGGTATGTAGTGTCTGACGTGCTTAGATGCCCCAGACGCAATAGCTACTATGGTTTTTAGTATAATTATTTTGGGGTAGGAACGAAGTCATAGAGGAAACCTAACACCCCAAGCTTTCTGCTGACTGTTGAGGCACCATGATGGGCATTTTACACAACCTCCAACAGGGCCGCCCAGCCAGCGTTTCTGAGGGTGCACACTTCCCCAGCTGGTCTGGCTCTGTCACCTGGCTTCCGCTCTGCCTGTCCCCATGTGGCATCCCGCCCCAGGAAGGTCCTCAAACCTGCATTTAGGGGCATTTGAGTGTATAGCTGTCCTGTCAGCCCAAGACAAGGGGAGTGAGGCCAAGGCATGAGCCTTCTCAGGGTGGTTTTCAATACACTCCCCAACCAAGAAGCAGATGTGAGCTGCTCCCGAGTGCCCGCACTCTCCTGCTGCTGCTCCTGTCTTCTCTCTCTCCCTCTCTCTCTCTCTCTCTCTTCTTTCTCGTCCCCCTTCAGCTACCCATTTAGGGCAGAGAGGCAGTAGAGGGGCAGCTGAGGAGAGGACAGGCCTTGGTCCCTGGCTCTGGAGACCTAATTTCTTCCCCAATATGCCACAAGTTCCAGAACTGGCCTCACTCAGATCTGAGACACGATGCAGAGACCTCTCTCTCTCTTCTCTTCTTTTTCAGGAAACATCTGGAAACCCCTTGGAGGAGATCTGCCACGTGGCCTCCAGTGAACTGTAGACTCCTGCATAGCCTTCCAAAGTTCTTCATTTGGTGAATATTATGAGAAATGACACGTATGACTTTCTCCCAAATACGTGGCTTAAACCCAAAGTACAGTGAAATCAGAACTGACCACACAGAGTAATTGGGGGAAGGGAGTTATTTGTGACACAAAGCCCTCATCACTTTGTAAAAGTACTTGCTACTGATTACATTGAAAACCAGTCTTCCTGAGTAAAACATGTTTTTTGTTTTGTATTGTTTTTGTTTTTGTTTTTTTGAGACAGAGTCTCACTCTTTGACCCAGGCTGGAGTGCAGTGGCGCGAACTTGGCTCTCCGCAACCTCTGCCTTCTGGGTTCAAGTGATTCTCTTGCCTCAGCCTCCTGAGTAGCTGGGATTACAGGTGCCCATCACCACGCCAGGCTAATTTTTTTGTATTTTTAGTAGAGGCGAGGTTTTGCCATGTTGGCCAGGTTGATCTTGAACTCCTGACCTCAGATGATCCACATGCTTCGGCCTCCCAAAGTGCTGGGGTTACAGGCATTAAGGGAGGAGACCACCCCTCATATTGTCTTATGCCCAATTTCTGCCTCCAAAGAAAGAAAAAGTAAAAACTGAAAGGCAGAAATGAAATCCACAAGCAGACAGCCCGGCACCACACCCTGGGCCTGGTAGTTAAAGATCGACCCCTGACCTAATCGGTTATGTTATCGATTACAGACATTGGATAGAAAAGCACTGTGGAAATCCCTATCCTGTTTTGTTCAGATCGAATTACCGGTGCATGCAGCCCCCAGACACGTACCCCCTGCTTGCTCAATCGATCACGACCCTCTCACACGCACCCCCTTAGAGTTGTGAGCCCTTAAAAGGGACAGGAATTGCTCACTCGGGGAGCTTGGCTCTTGAGACAGGAGTCTTGCCAATGCCCCCAGCCGAATAAACCCCTTCCTTCTTTAACTCGGAGTCTGAGGAGTTTTGTCTGCAGCTCGTCCTGCTACATTTCCTGGTTCCCTGACCAGGAAGCGAGGTGACTGGCACATGGTCGAGGCAGCTGCTTAGGCAGCTTAAGCATGCCCTGTGAAACATCCCTGTGGGGGACTCCGACCAGCCCAGGCGACGTGGATCCTGAGAACGCTCCCGGGTAGGCATCTGCCCCGGTGGGATGCCTCACCAGAGCAGTGTGTGGCAGACCCCCGTGGAGGATCAACACAGTGGCTGAACACCGGGAAGGAACGGGCTCTTGGAGTCTGGACATCTAAAACTTGGTAAGACTAGTCTTGAGAACTTGACCACTCCATTTGAGTGGAAGCGTGGCCTGATCAACCATGGCATGCGTTTATCAGCACTTTGGTTTTGGTTTTGGTTTTGGTTTTGACTTGGTTTGAATTGCTTGACAGGACCAGTCTTAGGAACTTGCCCACTCCATTTGAGTGGACACGTGGCCTGATCAACCATGGCGTGCCTTTATCGGCACTTTGGTTTTGGTTTTGACTTGGTTTGAATTGCTTGATAGGACAGGTCTTGGGAACTTGCCCACTCCATTTGAGTGGACGTGTGGTCTGATCACCCATGGTGTGCCTGTACTGGCACTTCGGTTTTTGTTTTTGACTTGACTTGAATTGCTTGATACTTTGGTTTTGGTTTTGACCTGTCTTGGATTTCTGGACACTCTGATTTTCGTTTTGATTTTGGTTTGATGCAAACTGCAAAAGTGTGTGTGTGCCCTTTTTACCCGTTCTTTGTTTTGTGGTGTGCTTGTGGTGTGAGCATGGTGTTTTGTCTCGAGGAGGCATAGGTCAGGCACAAATAAGCCCACCCTACTAGGAACTATGGTGAAACATTTCAAAAAAGAATTTAAGGGAGACTATGGAGTACGGTGACACTAGGAAAACTTAAAACTTTCTGTAAGACGGACTGGCCAGCATTAGAGGTAGGTTGGCCATTAGAAGGGAGCCTGGACAGGTCCCTTGTTTCAAAGGTATGGCACAAGGTAACCTGTAAGCCAGGGCACCCAGACCAGTTCCTGTACATAGACACTTGGTTACAGCTGGTTTTAGACCCCCCGCCCCCAACACACAGTGGTTGAGAGAACAGCAGCATAAGCGGCTGGCAGAGGCAAGGAAAGACCAGCAGAGATAGAGAAAGGAAAGAGACAGACAGGAAAAGAGGCAAAGAGAGAGAGGAAGAGACAGAGAGGAAGAGAAAAAAAAGAGAGAGAGTCAAGGAGAGAGAAAGAAAGAGAGAGGCAGAGAGAGAGAGGAAGAGACGGGCAAAAGGAAAGTCAAAGAGAGAGAGACAAAGTCAAAGAGAGAAAGAAAGAGAGAGATATACAAGTAGTTAAGAAAAAAAAAGTGTACCCTATTCCTTTAAAAGCCAAGGTAAATTTAAAACCTATAATTGATAATTGAAGATATTCTCCATAACCCTATAACACTCCAATACCACTTTGTCATCAGTGTAAACAAGGGTGTATCCCGAAAGCACTGAGGGCTTCCTATCAAAAATCCTTAACCCAGTAACCCGCAGATGGACCAAATGCATTCAATCTGTAGTGGCAACTGCTTTGCTAACAAAAAAAAAAAAAAAGTAAAAAAAATAACTTTTAGAGGAAACCTCATTGTGAGCACACCTCACCAGTTCAGAAGTATCCTAAGGAAAAAAAAAGGAAAAAAAGGGGGGGGGTGGAATTTATATAAAAAGAGTATTATATGGTAAATTCTTGTCCTGAAATAAATTAACTGGTTGTTTAAAGAAAGAAATATTTGTAATAAGTCAGAGAGTTGAGGCATGTCAAAGAATTGTCTGCGAAAGTCATGAAAGAGAAAAATGTTATAAAAAAGAATTTATGCAAAAAATCTTGTATAATTTAAAAGTAACTAGGCCTCCTGAATGTAAAACTATTAAAAAAAACAGTTTATGTGCAAGGTGTATCAGAAAAGTAAAATATACCTTTAGTAAAAGGATTATAAGGAGGCATAAGGATGCACATTTTTACCTACATTAAAAAGTTTTAAAAAAATTATTGTTTTGAAGATTTAAGCAAGTTTTAAAACGTTAATTGTAAAGAAAATTCTGTGTGTAAACATATTAGCTAAAGTTAAAGAAGTATCATCCAGTTTTTCTGTGAACTGGACATTAAAGTAAAAGCATAACAGGTTTCTCTTAAAGCACCAACCTACTCTTTCACAAAAATTATAAAAGGTTAAAAAGAGTCTATAAAATCTTACCTTATGGTCAAACATTAAAAATTAGATAAATGTGTCTACAAGGTTTTATTAAAATTAGGTTTAACATTAATAACACACTAATATAAAGATAAAATTTAGCTTATCTGGTGTAAAAATCATATGAGAAGCATTGTTAAATGTAAAATGGTATTTGGCTTTCTTTGTTTTAAAAACTAATAAAAATAGATGCTAAAGGAAATTTCTCAGTTAAAAGGCACTAAGGACTATAAAGTCCACTGCCAAGGTCCCCACATATAAAACAAAAGCTCAGTTTCTTAAAAATTATATACTTGGTTTATCTTCCACTTTCCTTTCTCTCAAAAACTAAAAGTCTTTTAGCACATGTACCACCCCTAGAATTTCTGGTAAACCAGCACCAGCCTGAAGATCACGTTCTCATCAAAGGGTGGAAAGAAGAAAAACTCAAGCCAACCTAGGAAGGACCCCACCTTGTGCTGCTAACCACCAAGACTGCTGTTTGTACAGCAAAAAAAAAAAAAAAAAAAAGGATGGACTCATCACACCCGAGTCAAGAAATTGCCACCTCCTCCAGAGTCATGGGCCATAGTCCCAGGGGAAAACCCTACCAAACAAAAGCTAAGAAATATTTAACTCTTTTCCTCTATTCTATTACTCTTTCTTCTTTCCTCGTTCTATTGCTGACCATCTAGTTATTAACATAACCAAGTCAATTTCGCCTCAAACTATTGCATTTAATGCTTGTCTTGTTATACCCTGTGGGGACTTGCCAAGTCAAAGACAGCTTTCTTCTTCAGAAAAGTACTTCTGTCCCTCCTGACTCTCCTCAGACTGGGCATTAGTAAACTAGGACCATTTAATCCCGGGAGATTTCGATAAAGACCCAAGTGCCAACCAGGAGTCTTGCCCCCTGATGTGCAGCTTTCATGTCATAGTTGGACCAACGTTCTGTGGACCACTACAGAACAAGGATGGACTGCCCCAACCGGTTTTTGTAATTTCCTGAAACCATACATTAATTTTACTAGAGGATCATAGCAGTTAAAGACTTAAAACAAACATTAGCAATTAAGACAGGATACCAAGATGCAACTGCCTGGTTAAAATGGATCAAATATTCCATCAGCATGTTAAACAAAAGCAATTGTTATGCTTGCACACATGGCAGGCCAGAGGCCCAGACTGTCCCCTTTCCACTAAGGTGGTCCTCCGTCGACCAGGTGTGGGCTGTATGGTAGCTCTTTTCCAGGATTCTACAGCATGGAATAATAAGTCATGCCAAGCTCTCTCTGCTATATCCCAAAGTCAGGCACCCTGCAGTTCAGCCCCCAAGGGCCATCCAGCTTCCGTCCCCCAACATTAAGTTCACTTCGTGTTTGTCACGACAGGGAGGAAACAGCATTCCTTGGAGACCTAAAGGGATGCAGTGAGCTTAAGAATTTTCAAGAGCTTATCAATCAGTCAGCCCTTGTTCATCCCCGAGCGGATGTGTGGTGGTATTGTGGTGGACCTTTACTGGGCACTCTGCCGAATAACTGGAGGGGCACTTGTGCTTTAGTCCAGTTGACTATCCCTTTCACCCTGGCATTTCATCAACCAGAAGGAAAAAAAATAAGACATCATAAAGTGAGAGAAGCCTCCTATGGGTCTTTCGACTCTCATATCTATTTAGACACAACTGGAGTCTCACGAGGAATACCAGATCAATTTAAAGCTTGAAATCAAATAGCTGCAGGATTAGAGACAATATTTTAGTAGGTGACAGTTAATAAAAATGTAGGTTATATAAACTACATCTATTACAACCAACAGCAATGAGCTTTTAATGAGTTAAAAAAAACTCATGTCAGCCCCAGCCCTGGGGCTACCTGACCTGGAAAAACTCTTTGAACTCTATGTGTCAGAGAAAAAATGGCAGTTGGAGTTTTAACCCAGACTATGGGGCCCTGGCCAAGGCCAGTGGCCTATCTCTCAAAACAACTAGACAGGGTTTCCAGAGTCCAGCCCCCAAATCTAAGGGCCTTAGCAGCAACAGCCCTGTTAGCACAAGAAGCAGATAAACTAACCCTTAGGCAAAACCTGAATATAAAGGCCCCTTTGCTGTGGTAACTTTAATGACTACCAAAGGACATCATTGGTTAACAAATGCTAGATTAACCAAGTATCAAAGCTTAAAATCCCCACATAATCACTGAAGTTTGCAATACCCTAAACCCCACCACCTTGCTCCCAGTATCAGAGAGCCCAGTTGAACATAACTGTGTAGAAGCATTAGACTCAGTTAGACTCTAGCAGGCCCAACCTCTGAGACCATCCTTAAACATCAGTAGACTGTGAGCGGTACGTGGACGGGAGCAGCTTCACCAACCCCTGCAAAGTGACTCTGAAGAAGACGACAAGCCCTGCTCCAGTCACACCCGGAAGCTGACTGGTCCACGCACGGCCGAAGCATGAGAAAACTCATCACGGGACTCATTTTCCTTAAAATCTGGACTTTTACAGTAAGGACTTCAACTGACCTTCCTCAGACTGAGGGCTGTTTCCAGTGTATACATAAAGTCACTGAGGTAGGACAAAAGGTTGCTACGGTCCTATTATTTTATGGTTATTATAAGTGTACTGGAACTCTAAAAAGAACTTGTTTGTATAATGTTATTCTATACAAGGTATGTAGCCCAGGAAATGACAAACCTGATGTGTATTATGACCCATCTGAGCCTCCCATGACCACAGTTTTTAAAATAAGATTAAAGACTGAGGACTGGAGGGGGCTTATAAATGATACGAGTAAAGTGCGAGCCAAAACAGAAAAAAAAAAGGTGCCCAAACAAGTCATCTTAAAATTTGATGCCTGTGCTGTCATTAATAGTAATGTTAGAAATAAGGTGTGGTTCTCTTAATTAGAAAAGAGGCTATATGGCAGAAAATAAGTACATCTGTCATAAATTAGGACTGTGTAGAAATAAATGTAAATACTGGTCTTGTGTCATTTAGGCCACTTGGATTTAAAAAAAATGAAAAGGATCCAGTCCACCTTCAGAAAGGAAAAAATGGCCCTTCCTGTACTAAAGGGCAATGTAACCCCTTAGAGCTAGTAATAAGCAATCCCCTTGATACTCGCTGGAAAAAAGACGAGTGTGTGACCTTAGGAATCGACAGGGCCGGACTGCATCCTTGAGTAAATATCTTGGTTCGAGGAGAAGTTTACAAACGCTCTCCTGAGCCAGTGTTTCAAACTTTCTATGATGAACTAAATGTGCCAGTACCAGAAATTCCAGGAAAAACAAGAAATTTGTTTTTGCAATTAGCCGAGCATGTAGCCCAGTCTCTCAATGTCACTTCATGTTATGTATGTGGAGGAACTGTAATAGGAAATCAATGGCCATAGGAAGCCCGAGAATTAGTACCTACAGACCCAGTTCCTGATGAATTCCCGGCTCAAAAGAATCACCCTGATAATTTCTAGGTCCTAAAAGCCTCAATTATTGCACAATATTGCATAGCTAAAGAAGGAAAAGAATTCACTCACCCCGTCGGACAACTTAGTTTTCTGAGACAGAAACTGTATAATGGTACCACAAAAAGTCACTTGGTGGAGTTCAAATCCCACAGAAAGAAATCCATTTAGTAAATTCCCAAAGTTGCAAACCGTGTGGACCTACCCAGAGTCCCACCGGGACTGGACAGCCCCCACTGGATTATACTGGATATGTGGGCAAACAGCTTATGCCAGATTACCCGGCCAGTAGGCAGGTAGTTGTGTTATTAGCACTATTAAGCCATCTTTCTTCCTACTGCCCACAAAAACAGGTGAACTCCTGGGCTTCCCTGTCTATGCTTCCCGCGAAAAGAGAAGCATAGCTATAGGAAATTGAAAAAATGATAAATGGCCCCCTGAGAGAATCATACAATATTATAGGCCTGCTACTTAGGCACAAGACAGCTCGTGAGGATACCGGACCCCCATTTACATGATCAACCAAATCATACGGTTACAAGCTGTCTTAAAAATAATCACTAGTAAAACCAGCAGAGCCTTGACTATTCTGGCCTGGCAAGAAACTCAGATGAGAAATGCTATCTATCAAAATAGATCAGCTCTTGACTACAGCTGAAGGAGAGGTCTGCAGGAAATTTAACCTTACTAATTGCTGCCTACACATAGATAATCAAGGATAAGTAGTTGGAGACATAGTTAGAGATATGACAAAACTGGCACATGTGCCCGTACAAGTGTGGCATAGATTTGATCCTGGGGCCATGTTTGCAAAATGGTTCCCAGCACTAAGAGGATTTAAAACTCTTATAATAAGAGTTATAATAGTAATAGGAACCTGCTTACTGCTCCCTTGTTTGCTACCTGTACTTCTTCAAATGATAAAAAGCTTCATCGCTACCTTAGTTCACCAAAATGCTTCAGCACAAGTGTACTATATGAATCACTATCGATCTGTCTTGCAAGAAGACATGGGAAGTAAAAATGAAAGTGAGAACTCCCACTATTGAGTGAGATTCTCAAAGGGGGGGAATAAGGGAGGAGACCACCCCTCATATTGTCTTATGCCCAATTTCTGCCTCCAAAGAAAGAAAAAGTAAAAACTAAAAGACAGAAATGAAATCCACAAGCAGGCAGCCTGGCGCCACACCCTGGGCCTGGTAGTTAAAAATCGACCCCTGACCTAATTGGTTATGTTGTCTATAGATTACAGACATTGGATAGAAAAGCACTGTGAAAATCCCTATCCTGTTTTGTTCCGATGTAATTACCAGTGCATGCAGCCCCCAGACACGTACCCCCCACTTGCTCAATCAATCATGCCCCTCTCATGTGCACCACCTTAGAGTTGTGAGCCCTTAAAAGGGATAGGAATTGGTCACTCGGGGAGCTCGGATCTTGAGACAGGAGTCTTGCCAATGCCCCCGGCCAAATAAACCCCTTCCTTCTTTAATTCAGAGTTTGAGGACTTTTCTCTGCGGCTCATCCTGCTACAGCATAAGCCGCCAAGCCCGGCCATAAAACATGTTTTAAATTAGAAGATGTTCTTTGCACTTTTGTTTTTCTGGAGGAATGTCATGGTACACAGAGTGAAGACCTAACTTAAGGAGGCCTTGGAGCCTGTCAAGCATACAATGATTCAGTTCTGTACCGGGCTGTGGCACTGCCTTCACTCCCCTCCACCCTGGGCAGAGGCAGAGGGCAGGAGAATCTGGTGAGCTGAGGCCACATGTCCACCTGGTGTGGCTGGTGTGGTCCACACAGCTGGAATGATAAAAGCACCGCTCTCATCCGTGCCAGGCCCGGTGCTACTCATGCTTCTCCTTCACTCTTCACCACATTCCCAGGACTGAAGCATTGGTTTATTCCCATTTTCCAAAAAAGGAAACTGAGGCTCATAGTGTTTAAGCCTCAAGCCTCAGGCCACCATGAATACTTCTCATCTGCAAAAGAGAACACCCAAATGTGCCCACCCACCCTACAGATTCTTGGAGGTCTGGCTCACTTATCTCCAAGAAAGCCCCCTCTGGACCATCCAGAAGCCACGAGATGGTAACAGTGCTTCCTCTGCAGGGGCTCTGATCGACCTTGGGTCTGCAAGGGGTAGCAGTCAGGGGTCGCCTGAGCCTAGCTCAGTGGGTGTGCTCCTCACACTGCATGACCGCATGCTGTGGGTGGGCCTGTGCACATGTGTTTGTGCACACAGAGGAAACGAGTGTAGGCGGGGATCGAGGTCATTTTTACAAACAGAAAAGCTGCAGCATCTCCATAATTCAGCTTGTGGGCTAGACACTCACCACAGAAAAAAGGAAGCCAGACCAAAACTGAACCACTGGACCACTGCAAGCCTGCCCCAGCAGGGAGCCAGTGCAGGACCCCTGTGAGAAATGGGAACTTTGTACTATCTTTATAGCTTTTCTATAAATCTAAAACTCTTCAAAAATAAAGCATTTATTAACAACAATGACAACAAAAGCATTGACTAAGCTCTGTGAACTGAGAATTTTGTTCTTTACCAAATGGGGATTTCTAACACATCTTTTCAAGTGGGTTGGCAGCATCTTGGAGCTTCCCATTGCTAACAGCGTGCTAATGACAACTGCCCTTAAAGGAGGCCTCCTGCAGAGCGCCCGCTGCCCCCATGACCCTCCTCCAGCTGTCTGTGAGATGAGCAGTGATAACATAGCTGCTCTTGGAGGAGCATTGTGTGACGGCCAAGGCCCAGAGGCCCCGAAGAGGAGACGCTGTTACCATCTCTATTTTACAGATGAGGAAACCCAGGCTCTAGAGGGTGAGAAAATGCCAGAGCTGGACCTACAGTTCTGCCTGATTCCAAAGTTCAAATCTTAACCACAGCTAAAGAAATAAAGCGGTATATATACATATATACATATACACACACACACATACATACATATATATGTATATATATACACACACACATATACATGCATACATATATATATATATATATATTTTATTTTATTTTATTTTTTTTTAATTGAGACACGGTCTCACTGTGTTGCCCAGGCTGGAGTGCAATGGTGCAATCATAGTTCACTGCAGCCTCAAACTCCTATACTCAAGCAATCCTCCCACTTCAGCCTCCTGAATAATTGTGATCACAGGCACACACTACCATGCCCAGCTAACTTTTTATTTTATTTTATTTTTGTAGAGACAGGCTCTCATTATGTTGCCCAGGCTGGACTCAAACTCGTGAGCTCAAGCAATGCTCCTACCTTGGCCTCCCAGAGTGCTGGGATTACAGGTGTGAGCCATCATGCCTGGCCTCATATATTTTATAAATATGAAGGCTCTCTGTACCTCATCCCAAAGGGTATGGTTTATTACCGTCTCTCAGGATTTTACACACTCAGGAAACCCACATACTTCGAGTTCTAGGAACCAAACCCATAGGCCAGAGTATGGCTGCCCTCCAAAAAGTACTGTGTGCAGTCTTTGTTGTGAAGTGCCTTCTCAGGGTGGCCCCAGGGTTTTCCCAGGCTCTTCCATATTGGTGAGGTTCTGTGTGTCTCCAGGGCTGTCAGAGCCCTCATGCCTCAGCCATCCCTGTAAGGGCAGGAGGACAGGCACAGACAGGTAGACACTGACTCCCTTTCTACCTAGGTCACATGGCACATGGCAGGGCAGACAGGACCACATCCAGACCAGGGCTTTGGTCACCAGGGAAGGCCATTAAACCACTGCATTATGTGACATTCTCTAGAAGCCACCTGGGCAGGGAGGCCAGGGCAACTTAGGTTTAGGGCCAGGTTAACTGCCATGGCTTTTGGGGAGAGAAAGTGACCTAAAATAAATAGATACAGGAATTTAATACAAATATGACAGCACACACTTGAATATGATTTGTAGGTTCTGACAACTCAGATGAACCTGGCTTTTCATGAAATCAGCGCTAACCAAACCAGGCATGTATAGCAATGGGAGCCCTTTCCTTCATCCCAACCTAGATCATTCCCTAATCCCTTTTCTATCCCATCCCGCTCAGAACTCAGCTCTCAAGAAGCTCAGTTTCATGATGACCTTGAATTTAATCTACCTTCCCTGGGTGCTTTAAGAGTATTTTTTCTACACTAGATTGATTTACAATGCCTTGTTTGTTTCTTTGTAAGCATTCTTGAGCCTTTCTCAGATGTCTATGTCAAGGCTTTACCTAAACTAATTGTATTGGGCCACAGCTGTGCACAGGGTAACCAAGAATTCTGGTCTCCCTGGGACCATCCCAGGTTTCAAGTCTGGGCAAACCTCTCAGCCCCAAGCAAACCAGGAGGGTTGGTCAGCTTAGCTATGAAGCTCCTCTTCAGAAGCCCTTCCAGCTGGTCATAGCTAGAGCAGTATTGTCAGTAAGTGGTGTAGACCCTCACATGTGGTCCTTGGAGAGCAACAAGGTGTCCCCTGGGAGCTTATTAGACATGCAGACTCTCAGGCCCCACCCGGCCCCGCTCATCAGAATCTGCTCTTTAGCACAGTCCCTGGGGGCTCCTATGCTTGTCACAGTGGAGAACAGCTGTGCTGGGGGGGAGACTTCCTGCTGAGAAACACAGTGTAGATGACATCTGCTTTTGAGGCACACTTCCAGGGGAGTCCCCCATTTGAACTTAGCCCAAAGCTTTTGGGAAGCCAGTAAAGCACTAGACTAGACCAATTTGAAACCATCCTAACTGGGGCAGAGATCAGTGATAGTCTCCAACAAGGCTCAGGAGGGCTGCAGGCATGTAGGGCACCCAGCAGAGCCCCCACACTGGCCTTTTCTCTCTGAGAATGCAAGGGAAAGAGTTAGAGGAATGGCCTCATATCTGCTCTAATTATACATACATATATATATATATATATGTGTGTGTGTGTGTATCACTCTTTCTATATATACACATTATATTATATATATATATATATATATATATTTCTTTTTTTTTTTTTTTGAGACAAGATCTCGGTGTTGCCTAGGCTGGAGTGCTGTGGAGCAATCACAGCTCACTGCAGCCTTGACCTCCAGGCTCAAGCAATCCTCCCACCTCAGCCTCTCCAGTAGCTGGGACTACAGGCACTCGTTGCTAGGCCTGGCTAATTCGCTTTTATTTTTAGTAGAGACGGGGTCTCACCATGTTGCCCAGACTGGTCTCAAGCTCCAGAGCTCAAGTGATCCTCCTGCCTCAGCCTCCCAGAGTGCTGGGATTACAGGCGTGAGCCACTGCCACGGGCCTCTAATTTGCATATAATGACAAATGATTCACAGGTGTTGGCACCTTAGCTATTGTTAGCTAGAAGTTATTTTTGACACCTCATTTCTGATCTTAATACCCTGCAGTTCTCAACTTGGGTGTTGATCAGAAGCTCTATAGAGCTTGTTGTTGTTGTTTTAAAATGCCTGGGGCACACCTCGTACTTCCTGATTCAGGGTCTGTGGTGAGGGTCCAGGTTTCTGTAATTTGGGGATGTCCCCGGGTGGTTCTGAGGGGCACCCAGGGACAAGGCCACCAGGAGAGGATCCTGCGCCGCGTTCAGCCCTGGCCTCTCGCTGCCATGCTGCCTGTAACCAGGTGGGGGCGCCCTCTCCCTCCTGGAGCTGAAGGGACAGCCCCGCCGCTCACCTACCTGGACCCGCACGCTCTTTTTCGCAGGGGGAGGGAGGTGTGGATTATGAGTCTGGACTCCGGAGAACTCAAACCCTCGGGAGGCCTAGAGACTGCGCAGTGTCCGGATATAGAAATATTGACCCCGTTACTGAAACAGTAACAGCAGACTGCAGCTTTTCATGGACAGAGATGTTCCCGAAGGTGCCACGGGGCCTGTTGGCCCAGGCCTGGGAGTGCTTTCTCAGAGCCCTTCACTCTGCACTTCAGTTTCTGCCCCCCGCCCGCTATGACTTGACTTTGAGAAGAGCTCAGGTGAGGTGAAGGCTCAGTGCAGGACTGTGGGACTTTTTCTCATAAAGTGTCATGAAAGCTCCTCCTAGGAGCCTTTGTGGACACAGCCTCCCCTACGGTGCCCTTGGGGCTTTAGAGGTGAGCTTCCAGGGGCCGGGCGACCCGCACTCCCTTCCCTCTAGACCAGATGGAACTGAAGGCGCTGCAGCTGAGGAGCTGCCTGTGGAGCACAGAGCGGGAACAGCGGTAGAGAGGGCAGACAGGGGGCCTGGCTCCAGCCCCGGCTTCCTAGGAAGTTGTGACCCTATGGCCCTCTCGGGACTCAGCTGTCCTTTCCATGTAGGATGGGTTGGTGCAGGTGATCTCCGCCTTGTGCTCTGGCTTTAGCAAGCCGTGATTCCCCGAGTGCTTTCATGTGGAGAAGGGTCCCTGTCCGCTAATGCCCCGGCAGAGAATACACGCAGGGCACACGCGTGCAAACAGACTTAGGACCCAGGTTCTGAGGAGTACGTTCCGGAAAGCTCCTCTGCCCTTCTTCTCTGCTGGAGGCACAGGCCACTCCCACCCCAGCAATGGTCCCAACACTGGGGACTCTCACCCATCAATGTCCTTGATGTGCCCGGCACTGTGCAAACTCTTTGCACATGAATCTCACTCCACCCTTCCCACAACTCCATGAGGAAGTATCACTATCCCCATTTTGTTTTATCTTAGTTTTAGAAGACAATTTTTATGTCAGTTTAAGCTATCAAATGTACCAGATCTGCTGAAATGTATAATTTTTGCCTTTTTCCCTGTTGGACTAAAATAGGGCCAACTGTGTCACCATTTGGCTTATAAAGTACCAAGCATTTTTCCATTAAGAATGAACAGATCACCGGGTGTGGTGGCTCATGACTGTAATCCCAGCACTTTGGGAGGCAGAGGTGGGCGGATCACAAGGTCAGGAGTTCGAGACCAGCCTGGCCAATATGGTGAAGCCCTGTCTCTACTAAAAATACAACAATTTGCCAGGCATGGTGGCGTGCACCAGTAGTCCCAGCTACTCAGGAGGTTGAGGCAGAAGAATTGCTTGAACCTGGAAGGCAGAGATTACAGTGAGCCGGGATCACGCCACTGCACTCCAGCCTGGGTGACAGAGCAAGACCCTGTCTCAATAAGAAAAGAAGGAAGGAAGGAAGGAAGGAAGGAAGGAAGGAAGGAAGGAAGGAAGGAAGGAAAGAAGAAGAAAAAAGAAAAGAAAAAAAGAACGAACAGATCTCCCCAGCACTTTGGGAGGCCCAGGCAGGAGAATCGCTTGACCCCAGGAGTCCGAGACCAATCTGGGCAACATAGTGAGACCCTGTCTCTACAAAAAAAGTTTAAAATTAGCTGGACGGGGTGGCACATGCCTGTGGCCCCAGCTACTCAGGGGAGCTGAGGAAGGAGGATCTCTTGAGCGTAGAAGGTCCAGGCTGCAGTGAGCCAAGATTGCACCACTGCACGGCACTCCAGCCTGAGAGATAGATCAAGACTCTGTCTCAAAAAAAAAAAAAAAAAAAAAAAAAAAAAAGAACGGATCTCAAGGTGGGACCAAATTAAGATTGGATTTTAAATCATCACCAAGTATTTAACACCTCTTTATCACATAACTGATCACCCTGAGAGGAAACTGAACTCTTCTAGAACATCAGGTACAGGCATGATTCAGTGTGACAGTGCATCGCAAAACAATGAATTCTAGGGTTTTTTGGTTTGGTTTGGTTTGGTTTGGTTGTTTGGCTGGTTGGTTTTTGTTTAGTTTTGTTTAGTTTTGTTTTGTGGGATTGGTTGTTTTGTCTGGTTGGTTTTTGTTTAGTTTGGTTTAGTTTTGTTTTGTGGGATTGGTTGTTTTGTCTGGTTTTGTTTGTCAAAAATTCTGGACATAAATGGCTCAAGATTTTGCTTAAAACTGCTGGAGCATCATCAATATATATTATTTCAAACCGCACCCTCACCTGCCCCACCCACCCTTCAGCCTCTGGGAATGGGAGTTGGGTGCTGGATTTTGAGGTCTGTGAAAACTCTTGAACAGTGAGATCTGATGAGCTTCTAGACTGCAGAACACGTGGAGGTGCTGGAGGGTGGGTGCCCAGAGAGGACGTGGAAGCCCTACCCGCTGCCCCACCCCTACCTCGCCCTATCCATCTCCCATCTGACTGTTCCTGAGTTGTGTCCTTTATAATAAGCTGGTAAATGTAGTGTTTCTCTGAGATCTGTGGGCCATTGAATCTGTGGGCCATTCTAGCAATTATTGAGCCCAAGGGAGGGGGCCATTGGAACCGCTAATTTATAGCTGTTTGGTCAGAAATACCTGAGACACAGACTTGCCATTGGCATCTGCAATGGGGGCAGCCTGGTGGGACTGAGCCCTGAAAGTGTGGGATCTGACAGGAGCTGCAGCTTGATAGTGTCGGAATTAAATTGTAGGACACCCAGTTGGTATTGGAGAATTGGTCACTGGGGGAAATAACCCAGACCTCTGGTGTCAGAAATGTTGTGTGGGTGTAAAGAAACTGTTTTTCTCATCTACCCAAGACCTTGTTTTCTGGCTAACTCCTACTTGACCTTCAAAACCCAACTCACGGCTCACCTCCTGGGGATCCTTCCCTGATCCCCAAGGTGCGAGGTAGGTGGTGCTCTTACATGTGTTCCCTGAGCACAAGCACATGTACTTACCTCTGTCAAAGCACGGAAGACACTAAATGGCCATGATCAATTTTTTTTTTTCTCTCTGAGTCTTAGAGAGCAAGACTGTGTCTTAGACAACTTGGGATCCCAACACCTGAAACACAGCTTGGCACATCACAAATGGGTAGTTTTGGTTTGTCAGTTCGATTACCTTGTATAGAGCCAGCGCTTGGAACAGCATGAGGTGTGGAAAGGAGCTGACGTGCTCACCTCGTCAGTAAGGCGGCACAGCATGCTGGCACTAGTATGGGCTTCGCGAACAGTCAGACTTGGGTCCAAATCTCTGCTTTACCATAACTCACTAGCTGTGTGCCTCTGGGCAAGTGTTTTAACCTCTCTGAACTTCAGTTGTCTGGACAAGCAACCAGGCGAGTGAATAATGTAACTTGCGATAAGGAGGAGGGAGGAGCAGGTCTGGGGAGGAGGATGTCGTTCCTGCAGACTTCCAACTGGAAACTCCTGTAGGCAATGGATAGATGATCTGGGAAGGAGACATTAGAGATCTGGGGTCACCAACAGGTAATGACAGTGGAAGCCACAGAGGTGAGTGAGGAGGAGGTGTCTGGAGGGGCAGGTGGAGGGGAGCCTGCAGGGTAGAGTGAGGTGAGCAGAGGGTCACAGGCGGACAGTCACCAGCGAAACAGAGTGTGCAGGGAGGGGGTCTCTATCTTCATGACTTTGCCAAGCTCCTATTCTGATGAATCTGAAACCAGCTAAATTCTGCAACATTCATTAAATGAGGAATCTAAAATAGCTCTCCAATAAATGATTTATGTAATTATTGGCTGCTGCTTTCATTAGGAGCTGTTGTTAACAGTGTTAAAAGTGAGGGGTTTTTTTAGCCTAATTGAATGAGAAAGAAAATTAGAATAGAGGAGCAAATTAGAGGTGTCCTCTTCTCCCCGCAATCCTGTGCAAGTATAAACACTGCCCACTGTGATTGTCTTGGAAGGAAGAGATGGGGGGTGGTGAAAGGGACTGAAATAGGGCCCCTAGGGCATGAGGAAAGATAGGTACCAGACAGCAGCAGCTCAACCTGGCCCAGCTGGGTCCATTTCCCAGAAATGACCTTCCTTTCTTTCTGTGCCAAATGAAAGAGGTAGTGGCGGGGTAGGGGGGAGGGGGTTATAATTTGTACCCACGATGGGACAGGCCCAGAAAGGGAAGTCCAAAATTGGAGGAGAAGCCATTCCTCTGGCCACTTTTGCTCTCGCCACGAGTGCAGCAAGCAAGGCTCTCTGAGGCAGCCTCCTTGGAGGACAGCTGTGTCCAGGACCTGCAGCACCTGAGCCAGGGGGCTTTACCTGGCCCCTCAGGCCCTCAGTCCTTACCTACCTGTCCAGGGAACAGCTGCAGCTGCATAAAAATTCCTGGGTGTGCGCCACTGCACTCCAGCCTGGGTGACAGAGCAAGACCCCATCTCAAAAAAAAAAAAAAATTTCCCACAGTAAATGCGCTGCCTGGGACACATAGTCCCTGCTCACACAGCCTAAAGGTAAAGAGCTATGGAGAACAGGAGCCTCCCACCACCTTCTCTGCAGGCCTCACAGGTCACAGCTTCCCACTGCTTCCAACACAGCTTCCTAACAGACGAAAAACCATTCAACAGAAGGCCTCCAGAAACTAAGGGAAAAGACCTATGTTTGTAAATTGTGCCTAGAAGCACAACTACTAACTACACCTCTGTTATGGGTTGAATTTTGTCCCTCAGAAAAGATATGTTGGAATCCTAGCCCTCAGTACTTCTCAATATGACTTTTATTTGGAAATAGGGTCTTTGCAGATGTATTTAGTTAAGATGAGATCACATTGGAATAGGATAGGCCCCTAATCCAATATGACTGGTGTCCTTATGAAAAGGAAAAATTTGGCTACAGACACACACACACACACACACACAACCCCATGTAAAGATGAAGACAGATTGAGATGATTCGTCTCCAAGCCAAGGAACTCCAAAGATTTGCCTGCAAACCACCAAAAGCTAGGGGAGAGGACTGGAGCAGATTTCTCCCTCACAGCCCGCAGAGGGAACCCACGCTGCTGACACCTTGATCTTGGACTTCCAGCCTCTTGGACTGTGAGACGCTAAAGGTCTGTTATGTAAACCTCCCATTCTGTGCTACTATGTTACTGCAATCCAAGCAAACGAATGCATCTCTGTCCAGATTACTGTGTGGGCAGGACGCAGAGCGTTACACCTTTCACACCTGTGAAAAGGGGGCCTCTTTCAGAAGGAAGAAGGGGAAGCTGAGTTTCCCAGCTTCCCCTTCTGGTTTCTCTATCCAGCCAAATTTTGCAGCTGCTCCCAGCAAGTCACATGCGTCCCTACTCCATGATCTGCCCGTGACCAGCTCTGCACTTGTTTATTCACTTACTCATGTTTCCTTGTCCACCTGTGCATTTGTTTTTTCGTTCACCCAACACATTCTCTTGCCCACACCTGTATGCCAGCTGCTGGTCCAGTTGCTGGGCACACAGCGCGAACAAGACAGAAAAGAGCCATGTCCTTGCGGAATATTCATTACAGTGGGAGGAAAGGTCGCTGATTAAACAATACTGACATCAGCGTAAAATGACAATGGTGGTTAAGTGCTGCCCATGACGGCAAGTGGATGCAAGAGCAATTAGCTGGCTGTCTTCATCGCCCAGCTAACCCTGACGTTGCCCCGGCCTGTTTGTGAAGCCTGTGCTTCCATGTGAGGACAAAGACCACTCAGGTGTAGAAGAGCCTCGTTGTGCTGTTAAGTGTTCTGCCAGTTGCAAAACATGCATCTTGAGCACAGATGTGAGCATTAGTTTGTGCCTGTCCCCACTGCAGCAGTGTTTTTGGCAGATGACTGAGGGATGCTCTGGCTGAAGTGGCAGGGATGCATGACGCCCTTTAGGGAGTGGATTTCCTGGATAAAGACCAAACAGTGATAACACTAGAGAGTTGTAAAAGCCCCAGGTGGTCTCTGCAGGAAGCTTGGGACCCCAAGTGTAGCGCAGGGCAGTGCTCTCAAAGGGTGGGTGCCGGACCAGCAGTACTGCCTGAGCTTTTGAGAAAGGCGAATCTGGGCCCCATGCAGACCTAATAATTCAGGAACTGGGAGGGCGCAGCAGGTGGCTTCACCATGCCCTCTGGGGGCCACTGATGCAGGATGCTGATGCTGCTGGAAGTTGAGAAGCCTGGGACGGGGTACAAACATGGCTCTGGGGATAAGCAGACTCCAGTTTAAGAACTGGCCTTCCACTTACTGAGGCTTAGTTCTCTTATCTTTTTTTCTGAGATGGCGTCTCGCTGTGTTGCCCAGTCACCCAGGCTGGAGTGTAGTAGCATGATCTCAACTCACTGCAACCTCTGCCTCCTGGACTCAAGCAATTCTCCTGCTTCAGCCTCCCAAGTAGCTGGGATCACAGGCGCGCTACCACACCCAGCCGATTTTTGTCTTTTTAGTAGAGACAGAGTTTCACCATGTTGGCCAAGTTGGTCTCGAACTCTTGACCTCAAATGATCCACCTGCCTGGACCTCCCAAAGTGCTGGGATTACAGGCATGAGCCACTGTTCCAGGTCCATTTCTCTCATCTTTAATAAGGACATAAAAATAGCACCTAACTTCTAGTACTGACTTCTAAAATTGCAAAGATTACATTAGGTAATGCATGTCAAGTGCCTGGGACCTAGTACAAGTTCCATAAACATTAGCTAGTTATTATTTTATTACAATGATAATTCTCCTGTGTGCTTATGGAGAACAGGCCTACTTAGCCTAAACATTGGAGCATTAGGAGGTTATCAAGCAAACCTCAGTATAACCATAGCCCTTTCTTGAGCTGGCTGCCTGCCTGCCTGGCCCTGTGCTCTCTGCCCACCAAGCAGAACTGGTGAGGCCAGAGATGCTTCCTGGCTCAGCACCTCCTTAGCCCGAGGGCTTATAGGACAAGAGTTGTCAGGAATCTGGGCCTCAACTTGCTCCAGGAACTGCAACCTACGATCAGGCTACATTGGCAAACTGTCATCACAACACCAGACAGTTCAAAATCAGTGCCTCATGCATGATCTAAACAAGGGTGTTGGCTTTGTGGGAGAAGAGGGCACGGGAGAGTGACATGCTAAATAGGTATGTGTGAAGGGCAGAGTGCCATAGAGTTTTCCATGGAAGAGCCTCAGCACTCCAGGGATTCATGTGCCAGAAAAGCCGAGTGTGTCTTGCCTCTTTGACTTCTTGATTAGTTTGTCCCTTTAAGCATCCCTATTTGTTTACCCAAATAGGAGGTTGCTCTAAGCTGTAATAAAGCTCTCAGCTGTGCCACTGCAGAGGACAGCTGCACAGGCAGGTCAGAAAGGCCAAAGGAGGCTTGCAAATGCACTAAGCTAATTTCCAGAACATGCACATTCTGTCCACCCCACTCCTCTGTACTGAAGTTTTAACTGAGTGATACTGGAGGAATCCTCCTGTGTCTTTAAGACTTCCAGGGCCTGCAGGGCTCAGTGGCTCATGCCTGCAATCCCAGCACTTTGGGAGGCTGAGGCAGGTGGGTCACATGAGGACAGAAGTTTGAGACCAGCCTGGGCAACATGGCGAAACCCTGTCTCTGCTAAAAATACAAAAATTAGCTGGGCGTGTGGTGCACATCTGTGATCCCAGCTACTCGGAAGGCTGAGGCAGGAGAATTGCTTGAACCTGGGAGGTGGAGGTTGTAGTGAGCTGAGATCACGCCACTGCACTCCAGCCTGTGTGATAGAGAGAGACTGTCTCAAAAAAAAAAAAAAAAAAAGACTTCCAGGGCTGGTTGCATGGTGCAACTGAGTCACGAACACACCTGCTTCCCCCACTTGGGGCCCAGGCACAGCCTTGTCAGAGGACACAGAAATGGGTTTTCCTCAGCACCTTCTACGAATTCCCTGGGAGGTTGTCAAGTTGTTGGGACAACATATCAGGTTCTCAGGTTCATCCTGTCCCAAAGGAGGAGACACAGACCAGTTTGGAGACGTCTTAGTCTGTGTTGTGCTGCTATAACAGAATACCTGAGACTGGGTACTTTATAAAGAACAGAGGTCTTACAGTTCTGCAGGCTGGGAAGTCAGAGGCGTGTGAACCAGAACAACTCCATCTTGAATAGGAGCTGGGTAAAATGAGGCTGACACCTACTGGGCTGCATTCTCAGATGGTTAAGGCATTCTAAGTCACAGGATGAGACAGGAGGTCAGTACAAATGCAGGTTATAAAGACCTTGCTGATAAAACAGGTTGCAGTACAAGAGCCAGCCAAAACCTGCCAAAACCAAAATGGCAACGGGAGTGACCTCTGGTCGTCCTCACTGCTGCACTCCTACCAGCACCATGACAGTTTACAAATGCCATGGCAACATCAGGAAGTTACCCTATATGGTCTAAAAACGGGAGGCATGAATAATCCACCCCTTGTTTAGCATATCATCAAGAAATAACCATAAAAATGGGCAACCAGCACCCCTCAGGGCTGCTCTGTCTATGGAGTAGCCATTCTTTTATTCCTTTACTTTCTTAATAAACTTGCTTTCACTTTGCACTGCGGACTCACCCTGAATGCTTTCTTGCGTGAAATCCAAGAACCCTCTCTTGGGGTCTGGATCGATACCCCCTTCTGGTAAGATGTTTCTGGCGACCACAGAAGTGACTATACAGCAGAAACCCCCGACCCAAAGGCTGACTTGGGGTAAGTGGTGGGGTCCAATAACATCTTTCTCTTGGACCACAAAAGGGACAATACTGAGGAGACCCCCAACCCAAAGGAAATAGACTGTTGCACTGATTTGGAGGACTTCGGGTAAGTGGTGGGGTACCCGGGTAAAGAATGGGATTGGGTTAGAGGCCCAACTTAGAGGGGTTAGAGTCTCTCCTAAGACAGAGTGGGTTAGAGGCCCCTCTCAATAAAAGGCAAGGACACTTTACCGACCTCGGGTTAGAGGCCCAACTTAGGAGGGTTAGAGTCCCTTTTAACGTTTAGGGGGTTAGAGGCCCCTCTCAGTAAAGTTCCTCTCGGCTAAAAACAGGTTACTGCTAATTAATCTGCCTTGCACTCTTTGCTGATAGTCGTGGGTGATGGGGGTAGGCATGTACAGGATCGTGGGACTTTGGCAGCTTTTTCCTCCCTAAACGGGGAAACTTGAGAGCTGATGGGATTGCTGGGAAAGATCCCTTTGCTACCGACAAGCAGCCACCTGAACTTTTCATTGTCGGCTGCAATGAGTGGGTCTTTCTCTGGCCTTCCTAAGCTCTTCACCTTCCCCACCCCGCCACAGCCAATACTTTCCTTCTCTACTTTTCCTTTCCTATCTTTCCTGTTACTCAGTGCAACCATCTTGCCCAGAGACCATGTGTTGAAACTCCAAGCCAGAGGCTGGATTAAAAATGACGGGGCCTATCTGGGGGCAAATTTAGGCCTTGCCAGTTTGATATTGGGTGCTACGCAGAGTGGATAATGTCTATGTTTTATCACACGTATTTTGCGATGGCCAGAATGAAAAAAAATAATTTTCCTTTATGATGCAACTTGGCCCTCAGGGTGATGGTGCCTCAAGCTGGATCACTAGGGGTACTCAGAGAAAGGGAACGCAGAAGCCTGGCATGCTGACAAAAGGTTAAGAATTTCTTACCAGTCGGATTTCTGGCTTCTCTCTCTCTGTGCAAACAGTTGAATGAATGGTTAAAAAAAAATGAAATAAATCAGTGTTTATCTCCTCTGTAAAGTTTTGATTAATGCGAAAAAGAATTCTAAGGCTAGTCTTAAGTTGGTGTGTTTTGCGCTATGGTTGGTTTTTCTGTGTTGAAGGGTACTCCAGGATAAAACACGGGCTTAGAACACCTGTAAGCCCGCTTTTCAAGATGACCTGCAAGCTGGTCAGTAACAAACTTGGCTGCAGGTCCCTGAAACAACCAAAAAAATTGGATGAAGTCTCCACCTTGTTTTATGTCCTTGGGAGCTTGACATTTTAACCATGTGGCCATACTTTCTCTTGGTCTCCACCTTCCAGGGAACAGGAATTTTAGGGTTCGTATCATAGTTAGCTCTAAATATCATATGAGATAGTTAAAAGCCTTTGCAAACTCAAAATTAATTAC
Source organism: Gorilla gorilla gorilla (assembly GCF_029281585.2). Taxonomy (NCBI): domain Eukaryota; kingdom Metazoa; phylum Chordata; class Mammalia; order Primates; family Hominidae; genus Gorilla; species Gorilla gorilla. Next base: position 45,107,331 of record NC_073224.2, on the reverse strand, counting down.
TCTAGACTCCTTCTGGGAAAGCACCTGGACACGGCCCTGTGCTCTAGCTCAGCAGTGAAGGTTTTGTCCTTTCCAGTGGCGATCTGGATTCAATCCCCAACCTAGAAAGTAAGTTGTTTCTGGTTTAATATCTTCGTGACCTTGTCTATTCTCTTCTCCTCCACAGACTGTTCTAAATTTTCCTTTCTCTAAGCACCTGGGAGGTTACCTTTGGTAAAATTCAAAAGCCAGAAATATCAGCCATTTGGCATAAGAAATTCTAAAAGTACTTTATTAAAGAGTGCTATGGTTAAAATCAGTTTAATTAAAAGCGAATATTCAAGCTCTAACAGCCTGGACCCCTTGGGAAAAGCAGGAAGCATCAGAGACGCCTTTCCTGGCCCCATTTTTCCAAGGGCTCCACCATAAAGCCAGTAATCCAATTAAGAAACAAAAACTAGCAAATGAAAAATCTTACAACTACCGTAGTAATCTTCTTCTGCCTTTCTGTGTAGCTACATATGTGTTGTGTGTAATGCTTATACAAAAGAGCTCTACTTAATTGGCTTAAACAAAAATAAGCACTTAAATCAAATATTTTGAAAGCAAAATAAAAACTGTAAATAAAAATTTAGTAATCTTTGGGAAATAAAAACAGCTTTAAAAATTATTGATAAGCAAGGCATGGTGCCTCGTGCCTGTAATCCCAGCACTTTGGGAGGCCAAGGCGGGCAGATCACTTGAGATCAGGAGTTCGAGACCAGCCTGGCCAATATGGCAAAACCCCGTCTCTACTAACAATACAAAAATTAGCCAGGTGTGGTGGCACACACCTGTAATCCCAGCTACTTGGGAGGCTGAGGCCTGAGAATCGCTTGAGCCCAGGAGGCGGAGGTTGCAGTGAGCCAAGAATGCACCACTGCACTCCAGCCTGGGTGATAGAGCAAGACTCCATCTCAACAACAACAACAACAACAGCAAATTATTGATAAAAACATTTAGTCTAAATTATGCAGGTTAGATATTAAGTTGTTAAATGCTTTAAGGTCATAAACTCCTTTTTTCTTTTTTTTTTTTTTTTTAGATGGAGTCTTGCTCTGTCGCTAGGCTGGAGTGCAGTAGCATGATCTTGGGTTACTGCAACCTCCGCCTCCTGGGTTCAAGAGATTCTCCTGCCTCAACCTCCTGAGTAGCTGGGACTATAGGCATGCGCCACCATACCCAGCTAATTTTTGTATTTTTAGTAGAGACAGGGTTTCACCATGTTGGTCAGGATGGTCTCGATCTCTTGACCTCGTGATCCACTCGCCTCGGCCTCCCAAAGTGCTGGGATTACAGGCGTGAGCTACCAAGCCCGGCCTAAACTGCTTCTTTAACTTTTAAAAATTGTTCAATTTACTTACCTGAAAGCCACTGGATTCTAGATAAGGCCTGGGACATGTGGAATTAGCCATGGCCCCTAACTATACAAAGAAGATTATAAAGAAAGAGATTTTATATAAGAAAGGATCTTGTGTGGTAAATTCTTGTCCTAAAGTAAAATGAATGGTTGTTTAAAAGGAGGGCAAGTCAGAAAGTCTGAGAATGTCTCAGATGGTCTGTGTAAGTCGTGAAAGGATTTGTGGAAGGGAATTTATATAAGAAATGTTGTATAATTCAAAGGTTGTTTGGCCTCCTAAATGCTTCATAAAATGCCACCGTGACTCTTACTGTACAACTTTCCTGCTTCAGTAAGGTAAGGCCTGGGGACATGTGGAGTTAGCTTGAATAGGTTAACTCTCCTAGCTGTGCTAGAGACTCAGCCCTTAGCTGCACTTCTGCCTGGTGTGTCCTAGGCTAGACTCCACACCTAGGATGCAATTAAAAACAATTAAAATTGCTTACTAGGAGAGTTAACCTATTCATCACCGCTATTCAGCCTGAAGAAGTGACAGAAGATGGATCTTTGTCCCTCTGCAACCCTTAGGATTAAGGGATCTCTTATAAAAGGAAGGGGGTCAATGTCAGGGGCATGTGAACCAGAGCAACTCCATCTTAAATAGGAGCTGGGTAAAATGAGGCTGAAACCTTCTGGGCTGCCTTCCCACACAGTTAAGGCATTCTAAGTCACAGGATGAGATAGAAGGTCAGCATAAGGTATAGGTTATAAAGACCTTGCTGATAACACAGGTTGCAGTAGAAGAGCCGGCCAAAACCTACCAAAACCAAGATGGTGACGAGAGTGACCTTTGGTTGTCCTCACTGCTACACTCCCACCAGTGCCACGACTGGTGTTTACAAATGCCATGTCAACATCAGGAAGTTACCCTATGTGGTCTAAAAAGGGGAAGCATGAATAATCCACCCCTTGTTTAGCATATCATCAAGAAATAACCATAAAAATGGGCAACAAGCAGCCCTCAGGGCTGCTCTGTCTATGGAGTAGCCATTCTTTTATTCCTTTACTTTCTTAATAGACTTGGTTTCACTTTGCACTGCGGACTCACCCTGAATTCTTTCTTGCTCGAGATCCAAGAACACTCTCCTGGGGTCTGGATTGGGACCCCTTTCCTCTAACACAAGGTCAAGGGGCCTGTATCTGGCGAGGGCCTCTTTGCTGCATCATCCCATGGTGGAAAGTGGAAGGGCAACAGCGCACTTGTGGGAGAGAGAGCAGGAAATCAAACTCACAGCCTCAAGCTCTTTTTTAATTGGCATAAATCCATTCATGAGGGTGGAGCCCTCATGACCTAAACACCTGCCATTAGGCCCCACCTCCCAACACTGTTGCATTGGAGATTAACTTTCCAACATGTGCTTTCACTTTCTAGGGGACACATGCAAACCACAGCAAGGCCCTTGACTGCTGGGATGAGGTCGTGGCAGGTTGGGATGCAATGGCCTTACTTGAGGCTGATGGGCCCTGGGCCTGTGTGTACAACTTGCTCTTGACTTAGGTTTCCCTCTGCAGGGGCTCTGATCCCTTCCCCCACCCCACCCCCTCTCCACTGCTGCACAAACAACCAGCAAAGGCTCCAGTACATTTCCCCATGTGCTCCCCTGGCTTCCCCACTGGGGCTCACAAAATGGGGTGAAAGAGCTAATACCCCAGCAAAAGATATGCCAGGCCAGGGTCAAACCAGAGGGAAAAAGAGTTATCTATCCCCTTTGACCTCACATTCAGATATCAATTTTCTCTGGTCATGCTGATTTCTGTTTTATTATTTATGTTTCTTTTGTTACTTGGATTCTTGAAAGCCACCTAAACTCATTTATAAAAAAAGACAGACTTTTTTTTCTTTTTCTTTTTTGAGACAAAGTCTCATTCTTGTCCCCCAGGCTGGAGTGCAATGGCGCAATCTCGGCTCACTGCAACCTCCGCCTCCCGGGTTCAAGTTCTCCTGCATCAGCCTTCCGAGTAGCTGAAATTACAGGCATCTGCCACCATGCCCAGCTAATTTTTGTATTTTTAGTAGAGACGGGGTTTCACCATTTTGGCCAGGCTGGTCTTGAACTCCTGACCTCAGGGGATCCACCCGCCTCAGCCTCCCAAAGTGCTGGTAATCCCAGCCCAGGCATGAGCCACCATACCTGGCCCTCTTTTTTTTCTTTTTAAAGTAAGTCTACTCTTATCTCAAAAGCAGATACAGTGTGATTCTGGGGGAGAAAATTATCCCCTAGTATGATGGGGCACAGTTACATCTAAGACATACGAGAAGGTGGGGGGTGCCTGTGGTGTGTTGACCGCTGTGCTCACTCAGCTTCTAGAAACATCCTTTTACCTTATTCCTCTCCCTTCTCCCTGTTCCTGCCACCCGCTTCCCCTATTCCCCATCCACAGAAGGAGGGTCAGATGCCGCTTGGGAAGAGACAGTTCTCTCCTGCTATTGCTTTGCCCCTCTGAGAGTTCTCACAGAGGTAAAGGAAGAGGGAACCCCCCTCTCATGGCCCCCACCCAGGCCCCTCATGCATAGGCCCCACAAAGCTCCTGGTGCACCCACCCTCACACGTGCTTCTGAAACCCTCCTCTCCCCACCTCACCGCAGCCTCAGGCCCCTCAGTGGCCCTCAGGCCTCCCCCTTGCCCCTTGTGTCTGACTCAAGCGCCCCAGCATCCTGTTGGATCTGACGCTCTCTCCCACTGAGAGCCCGGTGTGGGCTGCCAATCCCTGTTGGTAATAAACCCCTAAACCTGACTCTATGCCAGGCAGACACCTGTGTGATGGGGCTCCAGGCTCTGGGTCCATGTGACTTCTGTCCCAGGAGGCAGCCTATAGCACCGTGCACAAAAGCCTCCAGGCAGGAGCCCACTACTTGGGCTTAAATCTGCCACTTAACTGTGTGCCCTTGGTCAAATCACCTGACTGTTTTTTGTTGCTTGCTATTGTTTTTAAATTTTGTTAAAATACACACAACATAAAATGTACCATTTTAGCCATCTTTAAGTGTGCCGTTCAGTGGCATTAAGTACATTTACAATGTTGTTCAAATTACTACCATCCATCTTCAGAACTCCTTCCATCTTGCAAAACTCTAACTCTGGGAAATTCTGACACAGTCTCCAACACGGATGAACCCTGAGGACGTGTGAGTCGGTCATAAAAAGACAAATATTGTGTGATTCCACTTACATGAGGTACCTAGAGTAGTCACGTTCACAGAGGCAGACAGTAGCAAGGATGCCAGGGCCTGGGAGAGACAAGAGCAGGGAGTTGTTAAACCGGCACAGAGCTTCGGTTTTGGAAGATACAGAGCTCTGGAGGTTGATAACACAATAATGTGAATGTACTTAACTCTAATGAGCTATACACTTAAAAATGTATAAGGTGGTGCCAGACGCGGTGGCTTATGCCTGTAATCCCAGCACTTTGGGAGGCCGAAGAGGGCGGATCATCTGAGGTCAGGAGGTCAAGACCAGCCTGGCCAACATGGTGAATCCCCGTCTCTACTAAAAATGTAAAAACATCAGCCGGGCATTGTGGCGTGTGCCTGTAATCCCAGCTACTCAGGAGGCTGAGGCAGGAGAATTGCTTGAACCTGGGAGGTGGAGGTTGCAGTGAGCCAAGAACATGCCACTGCACTCTAGCCTGGGCAACAGAGCAAGACTCCATTTCAAAAAAAAAAGTGTAAGGTGGTAAATGTTATACTGTGCATTTTTCCACAATTAAAACATTTTAAAAACCCTGAAACTCTGTACCTCATCTCATTTTTTTTTTTTTTTTTTTGAGACAGGGTCTTGCTCTGTCACCCAGGCTGGAGTGCAGTGGTGTGGTCACAGCTCACTGCAACCTCTACCTCCCAGGCTCAAGTGATCCTCTTACCTCAGCCTCCTGAGTAGCTAGGACTACAGGTGTGTACCACCACGCCTGGCTAATTTTTGTATTTTTAGGAGAGATGAGGTTTCACCATGTTGTCCAGGTTGGTGAACTCCTGGCTTCAAGTGATCCACCCACCTCATCCTCCCAAAGTGCTGGGATTACAGGCATGAGCCAGTGCGCCCGGCCCCCTCATTTCTTTTTGCCTCTATTTCGTCATCTGTAAAATGAGAATAATCAGAATATCTACCTCCTAGGGTTGTGGTGAGGACTGGCCCAGGGAATCATTTTCCTTGGTGCCTGGCCATCTAATTGCCCTTGTGTTGGTGATTATGTTTCATGTTGAGAAGGGCAGGAAGCAGGTGTATTAGACGATGAACTTTCCTGAGGAAGCAGATAGGGGTGGAGTTGTAAGAAGGAAGTCCATTCCGAGTCCTTGGGCATCTACCCTGCAAGAGACAAGAGTTCATCAATATTTATTTGAACATCTGGATCCCAGGAGAACTGCTGAGTTTTCCTAATTATGTAGACTCTAATAATTTTGAATTTGTGATCATTTATAAAGAGAAGGCAGATGTTCCTGAGTCTTTAACCAGGCAACAGTGAGGCTGACCTCATTTTTGACACGTACTAGACACACACTAGGTTGAGTGCAGAAAATATTTCTAAATTTCTTTCTTTTTTCTTTTTTTTTTTGAGACAGGGTCATACTCTGTCACCCAGGCTGGAGTACAGTGGTGGAATATTGGCTCACTGCAACCTCTACCTCCCGGGCTCAAGCAATCCTCCCACCTCAGCCTCCCTGGTAGCTAGGACTACAGGTGCACACCACCACACCGGTTTTTTGTTTGTTTGTTTGTTTGTTTTTGCATTTTTGGTAGAAATGGGGTTTCACAATGTTGTCCAGGCTGGTCTCAAACTCCTGACCTCAGGTAATCTGCCCACCTTGGCCCCCCAAAGTGCTGGGATTACAGGCGTGTGCACTGGAGCCCGGTGATTTGGTGATTTCTAAATTTCTTAACAGAATAAACTGCCTCCCAAACCTTCAGCAGGGGTTTCTAGGAATACGGTTGTGAATTATCTCACCTTCTAGTTAAGCAGATATTCACAGTTATTTTTTCTTAATTCATTCTTTAAAAAAATTTTAATAGTTAATTTTGGTAAAATACACATAACATTTACTATCTTAACTTTATTTTATTTATTTATTTATTTATTTTTTGAGACAGAGTTTCACTCTTGTTGCCCAGGCTGGAGTGCAATGGCACGATGTTGGCTCACTGCAACCTCCACCTACCAGGTTCAAGTGATTCTCCTGCCTCAGCCTCCTGGGTAGCTGAGATTACAGGCATGTGCCACCACGCCCGGCTAATTTTGCATTTTTGGTAGAACGGGGTTTCTCCATTTTGGTCAGGCTGGTCTCGAACTCCCGACCTCAGATGATCCACCCACCTTGGCCTCCCAAAGTGCTGGGATTACAGGTGTGCGCCACCACGCCTGGCCTATCTTAACGATTTTTAAGTGTACAGTCCAGTAGCATTAAGTGCATTCACATTGTTGTGCAAACCATTTAAAAATATATATTCATAAAAAGTCTCATGAAACTATAAAATGTAATTACATTTAATAAAAAATTTTATTAAAAGGAATAAAATAGCCAGGTATGGTGGTGGTGCGCACCTGTAGTCTCAGCTACTCTGGAGGCTGAGGTAAAAGGATCACTTGAGCCCAGGAGTTCGAGGCTGCAGTGAGCAATGATTGTGCCATTGCACTCCTAGCCTGGGTGACAGAGCAAGACCCTGTCTCAAAAAAAAGCAACAAAAAATCAAAAACTAACAAAAAGGAAAAAAATCATACCTTTAAAATCTGGGAGATGTAGACCCCAATTCCGTGGAATCCCACCATACCAGCCAGAGGCCTGGACTCTCCCCTCCTCCCAGTACTCACCACATGACTGGGAGGGGGCAACTGAGCAGGGTCCCCGTTCTAAGGAAAGATCCAGCTGTAGATAGGCAGCAAAAGTAAATGAAGCAAAGAAAGGAGATTACTCCAAGGGGCTTTACAGCATCTGTTAAACCAAATGTTTTCTGACATTTGCAATAACTCTCTTGGGATCTTACTCTGAGGATGATAATGACCTCATTTCCCCCTAATTTCCTCCTCCAGCCAACCCTCAGGCAAGCCTGGGACATTCTCTTGAGGTGAAGAGATTGACAGAGCCTGAGGCTGAGAGGGGTGAGGGGCGGGAGGCGCTGCCTGCAGTCCAGTCCTGCAGATGTATACGTGCAAGCGAGTGGGCTGGCACGCTGCCACCGGGACAGAGACCTCCCAAGCCCCTCAGTGCCTCATCCCCTCCCTCTGCCCCCATCCTAATGTGGTGGCCACAGCACTCATGCTGGGAACCTGGAGACACTGGCTTTTCTTTTTTTTCTTTTTTTGAGCTGGAGTCTTGCTCTGTTGCCCAGGCTGGAGTGCAGTGGTGTGATCACAACTCACTGCAACCTCTGCCTCCCAGGTTCAAGTGATTTTTCTGCCTCAGCCTCCTGAGTAGCTGGGGTTACAGGCATGCACCACCATGCCCAGCTAATTTTTGTATTTTTAGTAGAGACGGGGTTTCATCATGTTGGCCAGGCTGGTCTTGAACTCCTGACCTCAGATGATCCGCCCCCCCTTGGCCTCCCAAAGTGCCGGGATTACAGGCCTAAGCCACTGCACCTGGCCAACATCAGCTTTTATCTTTTAGTTTATAGCTTTACTGAGATTATAATTGACGTACAATAAACTGGACATATTCGAAGTATACACTTTGATAAGTTTTGACATATGTATATACCTGTGAAACCATCACTACCAGATAGTGAGCATATACATCTTCCCTGAATGTTCCCTCCAGCCTTTTGTGATCCTTTCCTCCCCCTCAGTACCCCAGCCCCTTCCCCCCACTCTCAAGTAACCACTGATATGCTTTTAAATTATAGACTGATTTTCTTTTATAGAATCTTATATATATGGAACAGCACATTATGTACTTTTTTCAGTCCAGGTTTTTTCACTCAGCATAATTATTTTGATATCCATCTGTTGTTGCACATATCAATGGTTCATTCCTTTAATAGCCAAGTAGTATTCCTTTGTATTAATATACCATAATTGGTTTATACATTTCACTGCTGATGGATATTTGGGTCGTTTCCAGTGTGGGGATGATATGGTCTGGCTCTGTGTCCCCACCCAAATCTCATCTTGAATTGTAATCCAAATTGTAATCTCCACATGTTGGGAGAAGGACCTCATGGGAGGTGACTAGATCATGGGGGCAGTTCTCCCATGCTGTTCTCATGATAATGAGTGAGTTCTCACGAGATCTGATAATTTTATAAGGGGCTTTTCCCCTCTTTGCTCTACACTTCTCCTTCCTGCCGTCACGTGAAGAAAGATGTGTTTGCTGCCCCTTCCACCATGATTGTAAGTTTACTGAGGTCTCCTCAGCCATGTGAAACTGTGAATCAATTAAACCTCTTTCCTTTATCAATCACCCAGTCTCAGGCAGTTCTTTATAGCAGTGTGAGAACAGACTAATACAGGGGACATCACAGATAAAGCTGCTATGAACATTTGTGTACAAGTCTTTGTATGGACACATGCTTTTATTTCTCTTGGGTAAATACCTAGGAGTAGAAAGGTTGGATCACATGATAGGTGCATGTTTATTTCAGAAACTATCTCATCCTTTTCCAAAGTGGTTGTACCATTTTATAGTCCCACCAGCAGTGCACGAGAGTTCAGGTTGCTCTATATCCTTGCTAGTATTTGGTACTGAAAGTCTTTAATTTTAGACATTCTGCTAGGTGTCTAGTAATAACTCATTGTGGTTTTGATTTATATTTCCTTAACAGCAAATAATTTTGAGCATCTTATTTGTCATCTGCATATCTTTTGTGGTGAAGAGTCTATTTAAATCTTTTGCCTATTTTAAAAATTGGGTTGTTTATCTTTGAATCTTGAGAGCTTTAAAAAATATAACCTAAATACAAGTTCCTTATTAGATATAAAACTTGCAGTCTGAGATTTGTCTTTTCATTGTCTTAACAGTGTCTTATGAAGAACAGAAGATTTATTTTTAAAAGTCTAATTCATCTATTGTAAAATTGTATGGATTATATTTTGGTGTCATGTGTAAGAAATCTTTGCTTAACAGAAGGGCACAAAAGTTTTTCTTGTGAGTTCCTCCAGATATTTTGTAGCTTTGGTTTTACATTGATCAATTTTGAGTTAATTTTTGTATAGTAGTCACTCCTTATCTGAAGTCTTACTTTCCACAGTTTCAGTTACCCATGGTCTGAAAGTATTAAATGGTAAATTCCAGAAATGAACAATTCATAAGTTTTAATGTGCACACTGTCCTGCTCCGTCTCACTAGAGTTGTGAATCAGCCCTTCGTCCAGTGTATCCACGCTATGTAGTATGTATGCATAGGAAAAAACATGGTCTATACAGTATAGGGCCCTGTACTATCCCTATTCAGGCATCCACTAGGGGTTTCAGAATGTATCCCCTTCGGATAAGGGGGCTGCCTACTGTATATGGTAAAAGGTATGAATAAAAGTTTATTTATTTGCATTTGCATATCCAATTGTTGATCATCGTTTGTTGAAAATACTTTTTTCTTCATGGAATTGCCTTTGCACGTTTGTCAAAATGAGTTATGTATTGTTTTTGTTTCCTAGGGTTGCATAGCAAATTACCACAAATTTGGTGGCTTAAAACAACAGAAATTTATTCTCTCTCAGTTCTGGAGGCCAGACATCTGAAATCGATGTGTCGCAGGGCCACCCTCCCTCTGGAGGATCTAGGGGAGAACCCTTCCTGGCCTCTTCCAGTTTCTAGTGGCTCCAGACATTCCTTTGCTTGTGGTAGCCTCCATTTTTATAAGGCCGTCTAGCCATATGGCTCTCAGTGTGGCCCTCTTCTTATAAGGATACCTGTCATTGGATTTAGGGCATATTCAAAATGCAGGATAATCTCATCTTGAGATCCTTAACTTAATTACATCTGCAAAGATCCTTTTTCCAAATAAGGTCATTTTCACAAGTCCTAGTGAACACATTTTTTTGGGTGGGATATAAGTCAATCCACTACACACATTTATGTGCAGGTCTATTTCTGGATTCTTTTTTTTGTTCCATTGGTCTTTTCTGTCAATATTACACTGACTTAGTGTAAACTGTAAGCAAGGTATGTCTCTCCATTTATTCAGATCTTTTAAAATTTATCTCAGCAATATTTTATAGTTTTCAGTGTACAGGTCTTTCACATCTATTATCAGATTTATCCCTTTTAAAAAAACTTTTATTTATTTAATTAATTAATTTATTTTAGAGACAGGGTCTCCAGCTTATCATTCAGGCTGGAGGGCAGTGGTGCAATCGTAGCTCACTTCAGCCTTGAACTCCTGGCCTCAAGCAATCCTCCCACCTTTGCCTTCCAAACCTATTTCATATTTTTTATGTGCTTAAAAAGGGTACCTGATGGGGTTTGGCTGTGTCCCCACCCAAATCTCAGCTTGAATTATAGCTCCCATAATTCCCATGTGTTGTGGGAGGGACCCAGTGGGAGATAATTGAATCCTGTGGGCTGTTTCCCCCATACTGTTCTCGTGGCAGTGAATAAGTCTCACGAGATCTGATGGTTTTATAAGGGGAAATCCCTTTAGCTTGGTTCTCGTTCTTTTTCTTGCCTGCTGCCATGTAAGACATGCCTTTCACCTTTCACCATGATTGTGAGGCCTCCTCAGCCATGTGGAACTGTGAATCCATTAAACCTCTTTTTCTTTATAAATTACCCAGTCTCGGGTATGTCTTTATCAGCAGTGTGAGAATGGACTAATATAGTACCATTATTTTAATTTCAATTCATTGTTAGCATATACAAATACAATTGATTTTTGTATACCCACCTGAATCTTGCAATCTTGCTAAACTCACTTATTAGCTCTAGTAGCTTATTTGTAGAGTCAATCAGATTTTCTTCATATAATCTGAGAATAAACACAGTTTAACTTCTTTCTTTCTAATCTGTGTTTCTTTTCCTTCTTTACTTATGCATTGGCTGAAGTCTCTAGTAAAATGTTAATAGAAGTGGCAACAGCAGACATTCTGATGGGCTCTTGATCTTAGGAGGAAGGCATTCAGTCTTTCACCATTAAGTCTGATACTAGTTGTAGGTAAGGTGACCAGTGAGCTCGGTTTTCCTGGGACTGAAGGGTTTCCAGGGATGCACAACTTTCACTGCTAAAATTGGGATAGTCCTGAGCAAACCAGGATGTTTGGTCACCCTACTTGTAGGTTCTGGGTCTGTTTCAAGGATTAATTTTCCTCCTCATTATGGGTTGTATTTTCCAGTTTCTTTGCATGCCTGGTAAGTTTTTCATTGAATACTGGACATTGTGAATTTTACTTTTTGGATGCTGGATTTTTTTTTTTCTTTTTTAAACAGAATCTCACTCTGTCACTCAGGCTGGAGTACATTGGCACAATCTTAGCGCAATGCAACCTCCACCTCCTGGGTTCAAACAATTCTTGTGCCTTAGCCTCCCAAGTAGCTGGGACCACAGGCACATGCCACCATGCCAGGCTAATTTTTGTATTTTTAGTAGAGATGGGGTTTCACCATGTTGGCCAGGCTAATCTCGAACTCCTGACTTCAAGTGATCCGCCTGCCTCAGCCTTCCAAAGTGCTGGGATTACAAGCATGAGCCACCACACCCGGCCTGGATATTTTTTGTATTCCCATAAATATTTTAAAATTGGAATTTTGTTCTGGGATACAGTTAAACAACTTGAAACAGTTTTTTTGTTTTTCTTTTTTGTTTTTTGTCTTTTTTTTGAGATGGAGTCTTGCTGTGTTGCCCAGGCTGGAGTGCAGTGGCGTGATCTCGGCTCACTGTAAGCTCCGCCTCCCAGGTTCACGCCATTCTCCTGCCTCAGCCTCCCGAGTAGCTGGGACTACAGGTGCCCGCCACCACGCCTGGCTAATTTTTTTGTATTTTTAGTAGAGACGGGGTTTCACTGTGTTAGCCAGGATGGTCTCGATCTCATGACCTCGTGATCTGCCTGCCTCGGCCTCCCAAAGTGCTGGGATTACTTGCCCAGCCTTGAAACAATTTTATATTTCAGGTCTTCAAGATTTGTTAGGTGGGATGAAAGCAGTATTTAGCCTAGAGCTAATTCTTTTCCACTGCTGAAGCAAGATCCTCCTGAGTACTCTCCCCAATGCTCCGTAGATGATGAATTTTTCCAGGCTGACTGCTGGGGCTGGAAAGTAGTCCCAGCCCTGTGTGAGCTCTGGATACTCCTCTTTTATCCTTTTGGATGGTTCTTTCCTTGCACATATGCTGGTGAGTTCTCTGCTCAATACTTGCAGAGAAGGCTCTACAGATTTCTGGGGTTCTCCCTCTGTGTGACTCTCTCCTCTTGGGTACTCTGTTCTGTGTGCTGCAGCTGCCTCAACCTCCCCAGACTCCCAGCTCCTCCTCACTTACAAAATCTGCTGGGCTCCACTTTGGTATCACTTCCCTGCACATTTCTCTCCCAAGACAGCAAATAGGGCATTGTAAGGCTTGCCTTGTTTGTTTCCCATCTCTCAAGTATCACTGTCTTTTGTTGCCTGACACACAGGGTCTTGGAAACCATTTCTCCTATATCCCTCCATTGGGCTAGGAGCTCCCAGAAGGCAGGGGCTATGCCTTTTTTTTTTTTTTTTTTTTTTATTATCAGACTGGGTGCTACTTGAGAGCAGGCAAGATCTAAGCCTCTTCCTTCCTCCTCATCCTTCCCTTAGAGCATGCAAAACAAGCCCATTCCAACAGATACTTAACGCCATAGCATTTTATGGAGTGGTTATTCTCACCCAAGTCCATGTTTGCTTTCGTGTGACACAAATTAAGCTTCAGTCCCTTCAGTCTGCTGTTTCTTCCATTAGGTGGCTCCTGAGGTTACACATCCTCCAGGAAGTCTTCCTGGATGGAGAAAGATGACGTTTCTTGCCACGTTATCAGCCCAGGAGTTTGCAAATCCTCTTTCCTTTGTTTTCCATTATCACAGAGAACGCCTCAGAACTCCTCTCCCCAATCTCAGGCTTCCCCAGGAACATTTTAATCAACCCTACCAGTCCCATGAAACGTATGTGATTTACAGTTCAAATAACTTTGGGAAGTATTGCTGGCCACATCTCACCCATGAAGATTCACAGAGCATATGATGATTTTAAAGACCCTGATAAGTATGGTAGTACCGAAACCTGTTTGCTTTGTTGACACGTTTCCTAAATGTATTTGATCCCATTAACTCTTTTTGCTCTCAGAACCTCTCTGGATTATTTATTATTCCTAGGAACATACTTGAAGGAACACTAAACCAAGTCATCATGAACAAATATGAGATTCTTCTTTTTTTTCCCTTTTCCCTGAGAGCTCCAGAGATTGCATCAGATGAATGTTTGTTGGGTAAATGGTTAAATGAAATACGTGAAATCATTCTCAACAACCCATTGTGATTGTAACTGCCCTCATGGATCAGGTTGGATTACCCTGGGACTGCCCTTGGTCTCTCCCACTGCAGGTGCAGCTGCTCCCCCTACCCCGTGTTCTTCAAACCCCACTTTAGTGCATTTCCTCCTGTTTGGAATTGGTTGAATGCAACATGAGTAAGGCTGTGTGCGCAGACTGATAAGAACGCAGCTGAAGGGCAGGACCACAGTATTGCACAAGCTCAGGGGACACCCTGAAGTGTCCCTTGGAGTTGTAAGGGAGAGTCTACAAGTAGAAGCTCCATGGCTTTGTCATCTCTAGATCTCTGATCATACTATTCTTCTGCTTGGAATGCTGTTCTGCTCATTTATTTGTCAAAATTCTATCCAACCTTCATGGCCGGGCCAAATACTAACTCAATGAAATCTTCCTAGGTTCCTCAGGGAGCATTAGAATCCTCTATGTCCCCCCATGGCTTATCAGAGTCTGTCTTTGAACATGATTAGTTGTGTCCAGGCTTTTCTCCCAGACTAGAGTATGTATTTCATAAACATAGGAGCTATGTCTTACTCATTTCTGGATCTCTGGTTCTTAACACAGCACCCGGCCTGGAAGAAGCTCAGTGGTTGTTTCAGGAGTGAATGAATGAACAAGTGTACTGACACCCAGTGGAAACACAAAAGAGCAGGCATTCTCAGCCATTCTGGGAAAGTCTTAGGCGTAGCATAAAATAATTTTCAGGAACTCATGGCAGACTGACAAGGGAGGAAGAAAGTTTGGGACATTAGGGCACATGTGCATGTGTCATCTCTGGGTAAAGCCAAGGAAGTGGTGAGGCCCAGTTCAATGTCCAGCCTGCTGTGTGGATGTCGTCATGCTGCTGGACGTTAAAACCTGGTACATGAACACTCAGCATGTTTGCAAAAAAGGATCCAGAGTGCACACAACTATGCACACTCATGTATGCACAGGGACAACTTAGGCAAAAACAGGAATTGTCATATGTGATCACACCCACATGGATATCTGCAAACATACACTTGGATGGCAAGCCATGCAGAGATACTTGTAAAGTGCCCATGAACACACACATGCTCAGCAATCTTTGTGGCCCAAGAAACAAAGCTGAGTGTGATAATGGGTGTTAAGGGGCAAGGACATGAGAATCCCAAGCAAACATCTGAGCTCTCTCTTGATCACCAAAGTCAAATAAAGGTGTAAAAGCTAAATGTTGAACTACTCCCCACCCTCCTTTCTCTTTTCCAGAAAGTAGGACTTCAGGCAATAGGCAGGTGAGATCCTTACAGCTATTGCCGCCTATAAGGAGCACAGCATCCTGTGAGGATGCCCAGCAAGCAGCAAGCCAGTTCAGACCTTTATTTGCACAGCTCTGCACTAGATGGTAGGGAGGCCTCAGGGAGGTGGGCAACTTCCATGCTAATCTTCAACTTTGGGCCATGCCCCTACTGCAGTGGGGTTAGTTCTGCCTCCTGTTCAATGCTTATATCTTGCCTGTAATTTGTTCCAGCTCCTATCAATAGCAATCATGGTGGGGTGTGTGTGTGTGTGTGTGTGTGTGTGTGTGTGTGTGTGTGTGTGTGTGTGTGTCCATGTCCTCTGTCTGGCCAGGAGCTTCCTAAGAGCAGGGGTCATGCCTCCCACAGTTAGGCTGAGCATCTCTTTAGGGGAGACCATGCCTCTCCTGGGATCCTCCAGTGGGAAAAAAGCATTGTTTTTTGTTTGTTTGTTTGTTTTTGAGACAGTCTTACTCTGCCACCCAGACTGGAGTGCAGTGGTGTGATGTCAGCTCACTGCAATCTCCACCTCCTAGGTTCAAGCGATTCTCATGCCTCAGCCTTCTGAGTAGCTGGGACTACAGGTGTATATCACCGTGCCTGGCTAATTTCTGTATTCTTTTGGTAGAGACGGGGTTTCACCATGTTGGTCACGCTGGTCTTGAACTCCTGGACTTCAAGTGATCCTCCGGCCTCAGCCTCCCAAAGTGCTGGGATTACAGGCATGAGCCACCATGCCTGGCCAGAAAAAAGCATTGCTTTTTCCTTGTCTTCACACTCGCCAAGGGCCCTGAATAAGCGTGGTTTCTGAGTTGGGTTTCTGTCGATGATCTGTTGCTGTCTCACCCCTACAGATCTTTTGAGAAACCCTTGCTGCAGATACCTTTTCACATGGGGCCCTCGTGAGCCATCAGACTTTGGGATTCAATCTTTGGCAGGCTCAGAGGCCTGCAGGCCTGGGAACTGATGCCAGCTCAATCCTAGCTGCAGCACCCCAAGGGCTGAGCGCTCTCAGGTTTCTTGGCATATTTGAATCGCTAGGGAATTGTTGAGAACCTGAGATTTCCTTAATAATTTACATCCATGTTCCTCCCTTTACAGGATCACAGGGCCCTGGACAAAGTCAGTGAACATTATCCTGGGGTAACCCAATCTCCTAGGTCTGGTAACAACAACAAGGGAAACAATCCAAAGGATTACCTTGAACTCTGGCCAGCACCATGGGAGACTTGGACCTAGTGAAGGCCAGTGACCCAGAAGGGCCCCTTAAGCTCAGTAACGGGCCTCCACTTGCTGGGAGGTAAAGGGTAATTCAGAAAAAGAAAGCCAAATGCTTTGGGAGACTTAGGAGAAAAGATGGAGGCTCTGTTTTTCCCAACCTCGTAGCCTGGTGGGAGGCTGAGTGAGGTTACTCTCACCTTCTAGGGCACTGTCTAAACTGGAGTGTCTGTTGGTCATTCTTGTTCCTTTTCCTTCCACCTGTGTTCTGGGCCCTCCCCTTGTCCCATGGTTTTGCTTCTACTCCCTCCTCCTCCTCTCTCTCCACTGGCTCCATCCCCTCAACATAGAAACACTCCAGGTCTTTGGAATGTTAAAGTCCCTTTTGTCCTTCCAGTTGCTACTCTACCTCTGTCCTTCCCTTCCTGGATGAGCCACTGGAAAGTGACTAAGGACTCTATCCCCTTCCTCTCCTCCCACTGCCCACTGCCCCCTGGTCTCCTCCTCTTGCTCCACAGAAGCAGAGCCCCTCTGTGATTTATTTTATTTTTATTTTTATTTTTTTGAGTTGGAGTCTTGCTCTGTTGCCCAGGCTGGAGTGCAGTGGCACGATCTTGGCTCACTGCAAACTCCACCTCCCAGGTTCAAGTGATTCTCCTGCCTCAGCCTCCCAAGGAGCTGGGACTACAGGCATGCACCACTAGGCCCACCTAATTTTTTTATTTTTAGTAGAGCCAGAGTTTCACTATGTTGGCCACGCTGGTCTCAAACTCCTGACCTTAGGTGATCTGACCACCTCGGCCTCCCAAAGTGCTGGAATTACAGGCATGAGCCACCACACCCAGCCCCCTCTGTGATTTAAATACCCAAATACATCACAGACACCTGGGTGTTCCACAGGAAACTACAAACTTGATATTCGTCAAAAGCTGATTGAACACATCCTCTGCACCAGACATTGAACTATAAAGTCAATACAATGAGGGTCAAGAAGCTTATGACTTGATGGTAAACAGAGATGTAAACTGACTATTACCAGTCTGGTTGCTAAGGGATACAATTGATATATGCCCAGATGTTGTGGAACCCAGGGAAGACCATTGTACTGGGAGAGGAAGAGCAACTCGTCCTTCAGAGAAGGCTTACTGGAGGAATGGGACTGGAACTGAGGTCTGAAGGATGTGTAGAAAGTAAGAAGAAGAAATTGGGATTTGGGATATGGAATGCTTTCAGTTTCAAATGACAGAAACCTTACTCAGGCCACAGGAAGCAAACCAGGGAACTGTATAACTGGGACGACTGGGTGAAGCTGGCCTCAGACACACAAGCATTCAGGTTTGCTGCTCTCCTCAGACTTATCTCTGCTGCTTCTTCCTCTGTATTGGACTCATTCTCTCCTAATCAGGTTAGCTTCCTCCAGGTTTCAGGGGCAGCAGGGCCCTGGCCACAGGCAGTTCCAGGCTTATATTAACCGAGTTTTTTGGCTCCAGAAAAAAGAGAGAACTTTCCCAGCACCCATATGTAAAATCCCAGGGAAGGGCTCTGATTGGCCCAGCTTGGGTCATGTGCCAATCCCAGGTCAATCCTGTGGCTGGGGGATGGGTACTGTGACTGAACGGGCCTGGATCTGCTACCCAGCACTGGGAATAGGGGACAGGATACTGTGGTTGGCAGTTCCATTAGGACCACATGGAATGAGGGGGGATGCTGAGAACACTAAAGCAACAGATGTTCATAACAGAGAGCTTTCTAGACAGAGAGAATCACACATGCAAAACCATTCAACAGCCAGGGAACGTGGCTGAGAATTACTAGTAGTTTTATGTTGCTGGAACTAAGGATGAACTTGGGTGAGTGACAAGAAATAAACCTAGAGAAGAATGAATGTGGAGGGCCATACGTGCTAAACAATAGAGTTTGAATGTTATCCTGAAAGCTATAGAGAATCTTTCAAAAATGTTATATCAGATATTTGTATGATCAGGTTATATTATTTGTGGAAAAATCCTTTTGCCCATAGATCTATTCTCTTGCTTTCTTCCTTCAGTTAATGGTATCCTCCATCCCTGCAATGTCATGAACTAGAAACTGGGGGAATCTTGGGGCCATTTCCCTCTGCCAAGTCCTTTTTGGGGCCCCTCTCAAGGAGCCATTCCTTTCTATTCTGTGACGTTCCCTGTGTCTGTTCAGGCCTCTGCCTGTTCTTGCCAGGACTACTATGGTGGGCCCCCCTAACTTGTACCAAGGCATCTGCTCTTTCAGGGAATTTCCTGTTCCCCAACCTAGCCTGGGGCAGACTGGTTCTCTCTGCTTTGGTAGCTAATACGGTTGGATGTTTGTCCCTTCCAAATCTCATGTTGAAATGTAATCTCCAGTGTTGTAGGTGGGGTCTGGTGGGAGGTGTTAGGGTCATGGGGGTGGATCCCTCATGAATGTCTTAGTGCCCACCTCGCAGTAATGAGTCTCATTCTATTAGTTCACAAGAGAGCTGGTTGTTTAAAGAGACTGGCACCTCCTCCCTTCTCTCTCTTGCCCTCTGTCACCATGCGATGTGCCTGCTCCCGCTTCGCCTTCTGCCATGATTGTAGGCTCCCTGAGTCCTCACCAGAAGTAGATGCTGGCGCCACACTTCCTGTACAGCCTTCAGAACCATGAGCCAAAATAAACTCTTTTCTTTATAAATTACCCAGTCTCAGGTATTTCTTTTTAGCAATGCAAACAGACTAACACAGTAGTCCATATCCCTCTCCTAGCAGTTATCACCCTGCCTCATAACCATTTACCATCTGGCTCTGCACCATGTGCTGTGTGTGCATATGCTCTAAGGATGCCTCAGGGGCAGGAGCTCTGTTTTCACTGCTCAGCCCAGCTGCAGGGATAGCACCCAGTGCACTATAGACATTGCATACACGAATAAACCAACCCCAGCCCTTTAATAAGATTGGCAAATGAAAGCACCCTATAGCTTTAAAAAAAAAATGAGAAAGAAAAAAGTTCTAAGGCCTTAGAGAACCACTCTGAAACAAAGGTTTTTCCTCATCAACTTCCAAGCTTCCAATGCTCATGTTTTTTTGTTTTTTTTTTTTTGTTTGTTTTTTTTGAGATGGAGTCTCGTTCTGTCAGCCAGGCTGGAGTGCAGTGGCACGATCTCGGCTCACTGCAACCTCCACCTCCCGGATTCAAGTGATTCTCCTGCCTCAGCCTCCCAAGTAGCTGGGATTACAGGCATGTGCCACCACACCCAGCTAATTTTTGTATTTTTAGTAGAAACAGAGTTTCACCATGTTGGCCAGGGTGGTCTCGAACTCCTAACCTCAAGCGATCCCCCTGCCTCAGCCTCCCAAAGTGCTGGCTTACAGGTGTGAGCCACTGGGCCAGGCCCATGTTCTTTTTCTCTATCCTTCTGTCTCCCCTGTGTAACTCTCTACCTTGTCCGACTATGCATGATATAGAACTGCAATCTGCACTGTGTGTGGATGTATGTGTGTGAGTACATGCAATGCTTTATTTACCTGTTTTAATTTGAAAATGTGAACAGTCATGTAGTTTTTCTGAATTGTGTGGTGAGTTTGAGTTTTAATTTTCATATTACAATAGCCCTTGGTGGTTTTAATTTTCATATTACAGTAGCCCTTATAGTAGGAATACAGGTTTTGTATTCCTAACATAGCTGTATAAAAAACACTCCTTAAGGTGCGTGCACACACACACACACACACACTCATAGTCACTCACTGTATCCTTATTGTCCATGTTACAGGTATTGATGTAAAGTCCTTTAAGTATTTTTGTAAGAAAACGTTTCTAAGTTGAATCCTCTGAACTGAATATCGTGCCATAGAAAAGATATTCTCAAAAGCATCTCTTTGCAGCTCATGGGACTGAAAACATCCATGGGCTCAGCACAAATGCACCTAACACATTCCACTCCTTTTTCAGAGGTAACCATACGGAAATAAATGATAGGAATAATGCCGAATATATTTCAGTTATTTAAAAGCAAGTTATTTACATACTTAAGTACTTTGAGTACACAGAACAGCACCTTGACTTCACTTCTATTTGTTTACTCTGTTGATTTTTAAAAAATTCTGTCTGCTTTTTATGTAATGGGACTTTTATTATCAGAGTTGAATTCAGTATCTATTGCTTTGTAACAGATTACCCCAACATTTAGTGGTTTCAAACCACACGCGTGTATGATCTCCCAGTTTCTGTGTGTTGGGAATCCAGGCATGGCTTCGCTGGGGGTCTTACCCAGCTGCAGTCAAGGTTCAACTGGGCACTGATCCACTTCTAAGCAGTTGGTGGCAGGATTCAGCTTCTTACAGGCTGCTGGACCAAGGGCTTCAGTTCCTGGTCGGCTGTTGGCGGAGGCCACCCTCAGTTCCTGGCCATGTGGGCCTCTCTAACATGGCAGCTCACTTCATCAAAGCCAGCAAGAGAGAGAGCCTGCATTACAACCTCTTGTGACCTAATCACAGATGTGATATTTCATCAGCTTTACTATATTCTACTTGTCAGAAGCAAGTTACCAGATTCAACTCACACTCAAGGGAAGGGAATTACACAAGGATATTAGTATTGAGATATGGGGGGTCATTGGGGAAAATTTTAGAAGGTGGTCTTCTACAAGATGAAGCCATTAAAAAAAGAGACTATTTGAATACGTCACCTTTGCTCTTTTATATTGAATGAGAGCTCCATCAATACTTTTTTGTTAACCCCCTGATTAAAACACACTGGTTTACTTAAATACTTTATTCTCAAATATTAAATGGAAAACAAAACATGATTTCTTTATTTTTTATTTTTTTTTTAGATAGGGTCTCTTGCTCTGTCACCCAGGCTGGAGTGCAGTGGCACAACCATAGCTCACTGCAACCCTGACCTACTGGGCTCAAGCAATCCTCCTGCCTCAGCCTCTTGAGTAGCTGGGACTACAGGTGTGTGCCACCATGCTCAGCTTGATTTCTAACATTGCCCGGCTTGATTTCTTTTTTTTACTGACCTCTTCATTACCAACATGAGCTAACATTTATTTTTACAATGCGATGATAATTCAGACTGCTGTGGTTGCCAGTGACAGAAAACAAATGTGAACCTGTTTAGGCAAAAGAGGGGAAAGGGGAAATATGTTGGCTCAAGTAACCAAGGCATGGGAAGGGCCTTAGGCACAGCTGCAACTAAGATCCCCAGGTCCATCAGGCCTCCCTCTGCAAGCCCTGTGTCTGCTCTTCTCTCTGAAGGCCTTGTCCTCGTGGCCACCAGCAGCTTGATCTCCCAGCTTTGCCATTAGGATGGAACTGAGACTCACACTGTCAGGCCCTGATGTCTAAATTGCCAATTGGCTCTGTTTTCCTCAACTTGAATCACACACCCATCTCTGGACAAGTTGAATGCAGTCAAAGGTGTCAAGGGTTGGGCCCCAGAGAGTCCCTGTGCCAGGAAGAGGGCCCTACTAGAGCATGGTGGCCGCCATGGAGCCACATGATTGGAAAAGGCCAAAGCTGATCTGCCAGAATAAGAGAGAGGAGAGCTGGACAGGCAAGATAGCAGCTCTTTCCTGCCCTCACTGTCTGTCTTCCTTGCACATAACATACATACAAGGTGTATGTACGTGTGTAAAACTTGGGTGAGGGCCAGGCACTGTGGTTCACACCTATAGTCCCAGCTACTTGGGAGGCTGAGGCAGGAGGATCACTGGAGCCCAGGAGGTCGAGGCTGCAGTAGGCTATGATAGTGCCACTGTACTCCAGCCTGGGCGACAGAGAGAGACTCCATCTCACAAAACAAACAAACAACAACAACAACAACAACAACAACAAAAACAAAAAACTTGGGTGGGGAAACAGTCCTGGAAGAGGAATTTAAATCTGGGATCTATTCCCACCAACTAACTATATAACCATAGGCCAGTTAACTTCTCTTCTCTAGACCCTGGCTTTCCAACTTATATAAAGGCAATAATAGTACTTGTCTTTCTTGCTCCAGTGGGCCACCGCAAAGATAGAGTGGGTTGAATAGTGTCCCCCTAAAATTCATGTTTACACCTCAAAGTGTGACCTTATTTGGAAATAGGTTATTTGCAGATAAAATTAATTTCGGATCCTAAGAGGGAATCATCCTTGTTTTAGGGTGGGCCCTGAATCCAATGACTGGTGTCATTAGAAGAAAAGTAGAGAGCACAGAAAGAATCAGAGAAAGGGGTGATGTGCAGATGGAGGCAGAGATTGGAGTGACGTGTGACAAGCTGGGGAAAGCCAAGGATTGCTGGCAGGCACCAGAAGCCAGGAGAGGCCTGGATGGTTTCTCCTCGACAGCCCTCAGAAGGGTCCAACCTTGCTGACACCTTGATTTTGGACTTCAGGTCTCCTGACCTGTGAAAGAAAAAGAGTGTTGTCTGAAGCCACCAGGTTTGTGGTAATTCATCACAGCAGCCCTAGGAGAGAGATTAATACATAAGATAGAATGAAAAGTGTGAAAAATGCACAGTGTCATGGGATCAAGGATGTTATTACAGCAAGCACAGTGATTACATAGGCTCTATGAAACTCACAGTTACTGTGCCTGATTCAGAGCACAGATCTGTGCCTATCTGTTGCCACACCTTAATCCAGTCAGCAGCCATCTTTCATTTGTGCAGGAGTGACCTGGAGCTTGGAAGTCAATGTTCAATCAGAGGCAGATGTGAAATGGCCTCAGTACCAGCTCAAGATTCTGTTTACTGAGTGTTTGCTACATGCCAGTCATTGTTCTAGGCACCCCATGAGCACACTGTGTGCTTGGTGCTCTTCTGCAGACAGGGGAAAAGGCACAACAATTAGTACATGGTTGAACTAAGATTTGAATCCAAGTGGTCAGGCTCCAGAACTTGTGCACTGACCGCCTCGCTATGCTGCTTCAAGGCAGAGGAATCATCCCTTCCTGATTCATTGGGCACAATACAGCTACCGCCAGAGCCCTGGGCTGCCAGCTGGTCCTTCCTCCTCCCTCTGTCTCTTTCCCCATTACCTAAGGGGAGAACAGGCTCTGAACTCCCACGTTCTCTAACCCAAGTCCTGCTCAGGCCAACCCCTGCCTTTCTTCCTCTCACTAGATGTCTAGCCCAGTAGCAAAATATATTTTACATAGGGAAATGAGCTGGTTAGAAATACGAGCCAGCTATAATCCAGCTCAGGTGCTTAATGTCAGGTGGGACAGAATGAGGGCCTGGAGGAGCTCTGGATGGGCCCCAGGCTGGGTGGTAGATCCTGTTACTCACGGGGAGGCTGGGTTCCTGCAGCATCTGCAGAGCAGGGCTGCAGCGGGTGCCTCCTCAGTTTCTAAGCCCTGAGATTCCACATTTCTCAGATCCCCTTTTACAACTCTCACAACCAGAAACATCAGCTGCCTCTCAGCCTGTACTCCCACCTCTGTGGACCCTGTCTGCACACCCAGCCTCTCTTGCCACAACCCACTTCTGTCTGAATCCTGCAGAGGTTCCCAAGTGCCCACCAACCTTCAGTGACCTCATCCAGTTTAATTGCTTCTCAATTTCTCTCTCCAATTCTGACACACCCCTGAGCTTGATTCATGTATTCATGAATACATGTCCTTAGATATTTAGCAAGTGTGTGAAACCTAACATGGTCATAATTGTCCTGCCCTAGTCATCCCCATCTCAGCAAATGGCAACACAATCCATCCAGCTGTTTCAGCTCAAAACCCAGGAGTCATCTTAATTCCTCTCTTTCACTTTCTACATTTAATTCATCAGCAAATCAAGCTTAACTCTTCCTCCAGAATAGACCTGAATCTGTCTCCAGTGCCACAACCTTGATGGAGGCTATGCCGTCTCAAGCCTGGATAGTGCAGTCACCTCCCAACGGGACCTTCACTTCCAGTCTGGTCACTTTGGCTCATTCCCCACACAGCAGCCGGGTATCTGTGAACACCATAGATCAGTTTCGTTGTTCCACTGAAAACTTTCCAGTGACTTTCATGGAACTAAGAATCAAAGCCACAGTCCTCATGTGGCCCTCAGGGGCCTTCTGTCTGCCTCCTCTTTTATTTTTATTTTTTAAATTCTTTTGAGATGGAGTCTCACTCTGTTGCCCAGGCTGGAGTGCAGTGGCGCCATCTCGGCTCACTACAACCTCTGCCTCCCAGGTTCAGGCGATCCTCCTGCCTCAGCCTCCCAAGTAGCTGGGATTACAGACATGCACCATCACGCCCAGCTAATTTTTGTGTACATATATATATATTTTTGTTTGTTTGTTGGTTGGTTTCTTTTAGTAGAGATGGGGTTTCACCGTGTTGGCCAGGCTGGTCTCAAACTCCTGGCCTCAGGTGATCTGCCCACCTTGGCCTCCCAAAGTGCTGGGATTACAGGCGTGAGCCACTGTGCCCGACTCTCTGCCTCCTCTTGTGTGATGCTTTCCTCTTCCAGTTGCTCCACCATCCAGCCGGGCTCTCAATCTGCCCCAGCCATGCCCACCATAGCTTTCCCACCCCAGGGCTGGTGCCCCTGCTGTCCCCATCCCCTGGAATTCTCTGCAAAGGTCCTCACATGGCTGCCTGCTTATTGTCATTGGGTCTTAGCTCAATTGTCACCTCCCCAAACAGCCTCCTGGATCACCAGCCCCCTTCCAATCATACTCTAATCTATCCCCACTTGATCTTCTTTATTGCACTTATAAATAAAATTACTGTCCTTCCTCATTATTTGGGGTAGCTATGCTTTATAAAGTCACCATGAACACTGAGCTAGTGAGTACTGAACTATTGGGTAAATGGAGGTTAGGTTTTTGCAAGCCACTGGCAACAACATTTCCATCCATCAAGCAATATATAACCTTGTTTTATGTGTGTTTCTGCTTAAAGACACCTTAGTTAATACAGTTGACCCCTGAACAATGAGGGAGTTAGGGGTGCATGTCAAAATCCATGTAGAATTTTTGACTCCCCAAAACTTAAATTACTAATAGCCCACTGTTAGTTGGAAGCCTTACTGATAACATAAACAGTGGATTAACACTCGTTTTATATATGTATTATATATACTGTATTCTTATTACAGTAAAGTAAGCTAGAGGAAAGAAAATGTTATTATATTAAGAAAATCATAAGGAAGAGAAAACATATTTACTATTCATTAAGTAGAAGTGATCATCATAAAACGCTTCATCCTTGTCTTCACCTTGAGTAAGCTGAGAAGGAGGAGGAAGAAGAGGGGTTGGTCTTGCTGCCTCAGTGGTGGCAGAGGTGGAAGAGGTGGAGGTGTTGGAAGGGGCGGCAGGAGAGGCAGGCACACTTGGTGTCACTTTTATTGAAAAAAGTTTGCATATAAATGGACCTATGCTGTTTAAACTCGTGTTGTTCAAGAGTCAACTGTGTATACTGCTGATTCAGTTGTAGTGAACTCACGGCCAACAGCACTAACTCACACCTGAACGAAGCTTATCTAACATACGTATTTTCTCTGTCAGGCCTGTCACTGCCTCCTTGCACTCAGAAACACGAGACAGCACTTCAGCACTAAGCTTGGGGGCCTTTTTAAATAGTGAACTCACCAAATAAAAACACAACAATGCAAAAAACTGCAGCATCAAACAGACCGTGAAAAGGATGATTGTTTATGATATGAGAGCAG
The DNA here is from genome assembly GCF_029281585.2 of Gorilla gorilla gorilla. Classification (NCBI taxonomy): domain Eukaryota; kingdom Metazoa; phylum Chordata; class Mammalia; order Primates; family Hominidae; genus Gorilla; species Gorilla gorilla. The sequence continues at coordinate 45,081,385 of NC_073224.2, read as the reverse complement.
AAACAAGAAGGTCTCAAGCAACTCAAAATTACTGCTTCTCTGCACTTCCGCGAATGGCTCCGAAAGTCTGTGAGTATTGATTTTGGTGTTTCAAGTAAGTTTCATTGAGTGGGCAAATTTGCAAATATGGAATCTGTGAAGAAGGAGAGTCAACCGTATTTTATTCAGTTGTTTTCCATCTCTCCTGAGTAGAATACACGCTCCAGGAGACCTTGTCTGTTTTGCTCCCTACCGTATGCCCAGCACCTGGCACAGTGCCTAGCATGCAGTAAGTACTCAGTACATATTGACTGAAAGGAAGTGGAGAAGGAAGAATAAAAGAATAAAGTCCAGGCTCCTTTTCACTCCCGATTATTGGTGATGCCTGTGTAGGAAGCTCCTGCTCCCAGAGAGACCAGAGGGCCACTGCCCACCTTGTCCCTTCACACAATTATATACCATTTCAAACCACCACCATGGTTCTTTGGCTTCTTCCAGGCAACCTATGTCTTCCTTCCTTCCTTTGTCTCTCTACTGCCCACCTATATGAGCCTGCATGTGCCAGGGAGTCAGTGGCCCCATGCTTGGGAAAGACAGCCCGCCCTTGCTTTACGCTTTCTCAGCTTTCCCTCCTTCCCTCTAGGTGCTTCTTGCGTGGTGCAGGAACGAACGTGCCACCTCCTTCATCTGGCCACCTCCCCAATCCTGGGCTGTCTGGTCCCCTGCTGTCTGGCTCCTCCCTTCGGGTTCCTGCCAGTCCTCCCAAGACTTCTTGACATTTTCTTCTTCCTTTCCTGGGACTCAAATTCCACTCTATCCCCTCCCCTTTTCTTTGTTCTGACCCATAATAACCTTAATACAACAACCACCACCATAATGGTAAGGACTAACGTACTCCTGCCTAGGAAGAGGGTGAGTGTTTATTTTGTGCACTAACTCTCAGATGTTCCAGAAAATGTTTCCAGATCTTGTCTCTGCCTCCCGGTCCACATTAGGCCTGATGAAAGGATGTGTGCTGTGGAATCAAGGTAGAAAGCTTTTCCCCCCAGTCATTACCCCCTGCATCTCTGCAGCGCTTGACCATCTAGCATGCCCCTGTGTAGAACCATTCACATCTAGCGTGACCCTCCTGGGAACCCAGGAAGCAGACAGGGCAGGCATAATAACCTCCTTTGTCAGATGAGTCACGAGATGAGTCACAAGAGGCGATAGAAAATCAAGGAGTTTGCCCAAGGCCACGGAGCTCCGAAGAGCTGGATCTGCGCATTCCTGGCTCTGAACCAGGATCAAGTGCCCCTGCAGGCCTGAGACAACCCACGATCGGCCTGTTTGAGTGTCCAGTTTAGACTCCAGACCAATGGGAGTTTGCCAAGATAATAAGTTCCACATAACAAAGCCCACTGTGTGTGCCACGGGAGAGCGTAGGAGAAGGCACAACAGCAGCAAACGGTGGTTATTAAATGTTATGTTTACATAAAACTCCATTGGTTAGAAAATTCCATTCTCAGGTGCGATTTCATTTGATCTCATGGCAGCTGATTATTGTCTCAAGATGTGGAAACTGAGGAAATGTGACCCATCTGGCTAGAAAGGAGCTGAGCTCGGGTATTTCCCTAAGATTCCTGTTTCCTATGCCTGGATCCTTCCCCCTCGAAGACTGATTAATAACTATGATCAGCTTGCTTCTCTGCTCGAAGATTCAGGGGTTCTGGCCTGGGTAGTTTGCCAGCCCATTTCTCAGAACAATGTGGGAGGCAACAAGGGCCTAGAAAGTGGTTTCGAGGAAATGTGGCCAAGAAAGAGGGCCTTGGGGATGGAAGAACTTGGCAAGGAGATCTGAGCTGGCCTGCTGGATCCAGAGCAGTGTCAGGCAGCCAGCCAGGTGGAGCCTGGATGTGAGCTGCTGCCCGGGCAACTGAGGATGGAGGCAGCACAAGTCTCCAGCCCTTCTGCCAGCAGTGAAATGTGCTCTGAACCTTTCCCTGAGCTTTGTGCCTCTCTCTCTAGGCAGCCCCTAGGGATTAACCCCTGCCCCGAAGCCCTTCAGCACCGCCACAGCTAATCTCTGTGATGCCATCTGCACATGTCAACATGTGACTGTAATGGTGGCAGAGCTTGCGTCCCATCTTCAGGCCCCTTTCCAGTCTACCCAGTAGACACATTCTGCAAACACTAGCTGACTGATCCCACCCCTTTGTCCTGTTTTCCTGTGCAACCTGGTTGTCGTTCCATGGTGTGACTGCGCAGTGGGTGGGAAAAGGGGCAGCTCAAATAATGGACAACTGCAGTCAGTGAGGAAAGGAAGGGCACGTTAATTCACAGAGCACCACAAATGTTATTTTGTTCACAGACCTTGCAGACCCCACCCCATGCTGCACTGGGAGGCTGGTTCCTCGGGAAGTCTAGTGGCCCCTGTGCAGATGTCTTAGGCGCCCCTGGCCATGTTCCCTTGGCTCAGTGTTCAGCTGCCCTGTGGCAGGTGGCTCCTGCTCCGTGGGACTCACGCCTACCCCAGGCAGCATCTTTCCCACACCTAGAGCCTTTCAGCTTCGGACCTTGAGGTTTCTCTGGTGCCATGGGAGACTTTTCCACCCACTGCAGGGGCAGCCCTTAACCACCGGGGGATGGTCGGTGGATGCCTGGTCTCCTGGCCTTCAGGGCACAGTTCTGGGATGCCTTGGCGGGCTGAGCTTCCACACCCTACAGTTTGCTACTCACATCTCCTCCTCTCTAAGAACGTCTTGTGCAGTACCTTGGCAGGAGGGACAACAAGGGGACATGGACCACCCCCAGGGGCCTGGCTCCTTCCCATTCCTCATTTCCTCCTTCGTGGTTCTCATGACAGGGCAGCCTTCATGAGATGCCTGCGTTTTACTGCTCTTCTGCTGCCGACTTGAAATTCGTAATGCTCTTTGAACAGGGAGTCGCATTTTCATTTTGTACTGGGTCACACAGACAACGTAGCTGGTCCTGCCTGGTAGTTTGCTGCTTGGGGAGAGGCCTCTGCAAGTGATGAGAGCAAAATGAGACCTGTCCTCTGGCCAAGCTGAGCTCATTGTTTCTTCCCTCCTCTGAGCACAACAGAAACCCAGGCACAGTGGGAGCTTTTATCAGGGTCCCTGTGACAACGGCGCATGGAAGTTGGGGGCTGGGTGGAGACAGGCCTTAGGGGCCAGGGGGAGACAGGCCTTAGGGGCCAGCTGGTCCATCCCCCAACCAGAGTGGGTTTTCCCACCCAGCACCCTGGCACAGGCTCACCCAGCCTCTTTGTGAATTCTTCTAGTGACAAGAAAGGGCCTTTTTTTATTTTATTTTATTTTTTTATTGTGGACTCGAATTGTCATTGCCCCTCACTCTGGTGAAGTGTTATAAGGTTCTCCAAACCCTTCCACGAGGATTCTCTCACTGGATTCTCACCACCCTCTCCTTGTGCAGCAGACATTTTCTAAAGAGTGGAAATTAAGGAAATTCCGGTAATTTTCAGATTAGCAGCCCTTGCACCTCCCACTCAGCCTTTTCCCTTCCTTCAACCAGCGATGGAAATCTCACCTAGGAAGCCTTTCAGCCTGTCAAAAAAGAAGAAATGCCTCCTAATTCCTTGTACTAAATTGTTCCCTCCCCCCTCCACCCTGGGCTGTAGGTAATGTAATGTCTTTTTTCAGATGTCCTTCACTTTGAATAACAGTCAGAAAATGGCATGAGGTAGGCAGCCTTTTCATAGGCTTGTTAAATGTATTAGACCCCGGTGGAAAGATGGGAGAATAAAGGAGGATCACAGAGCCTCCCTCTCCTAGTGATGACGGTAGAGCACACACCTTTTAAAGTGCCAGTCAAGGAAAGAAACAGAGGCTTCTAAAAGGCTGTGGTTTTTACGCCACCCCCACCTGGAGGAAATACGCCCACCAAGAACATCCTGAGCACTTCACCAATACCCGTCAGTTAGGAAAGCGACTGCCAGAGGGGATGGGCAGGGACGGTACCCAGAGTGGAGGTCCCCGCCAGCTTTGGCTTATGTCTTCCAGTGGGCTGCAGGGTTGAGGGGAAAAGCTGGAGCCCATGCCAGGAGCAACCCAGGCAGAGGAAGCCTCACCATGAGGCCCCCCTGGGGTGCACTGGCAGACAGACACACACACTGAGCCTTGAGATGTCTGGGGCTGAGGCTGTGGCAGGAGCCCCTGGAAGGAGACACATGTGTCCACTCCCACAGGCCCAGTGCTCCTCCTGCTAATGCAGCTTACAGCAAACCCTCAGATCTTTACTTTCACTTGCTTCTTGTCTCTGGTTTGCAGATTCCTAGTACCTATGCTCTGCCCACCCATGCCTGCCCCTCCTCTCCTCCCACTCTCCCCTAACAGTAAATACCTTTCAAATGAGAAACCCTCTGAGCACCCCTGCTTGCTGGCACCCTCTGTGCTAGAATCTCCTGCTGCAGTCAGACAGGTACCTGGGCGGGGGGTGAAGGGGAGCTGGAGCTGGGCTGGTGAGGTAACCCTGCTGTCCTTCCTCTCCAAGGCCTAATAAAGAGGAAGACAGAGTCTGAGGCAATGCTTCCTGTGACACCAGGTCTCTGCATCCCTCAGACATCGCTCCAATGACAATTTCAATTATTATTCCTGATCTGACATGGCACAGATTCTGAAGGCTGGTTTTCAGTAGTCAGCTGTTCCATTTCTCTGCCTCCAAGAAGAAATGCTTTATTAATTCCACATTCATTAACTCATTCATTCCCTTGCTTTTTCTAGCCATCCTTTGGGAAAACAAGGACGGGTCTTCTTTATAATAAGCCAGCCCAGAACCACTCTGAATATCGTAATGCCTGAGCAGCCATCTCCATATCCATGAGTTGCTGTTTATGCCAAGCTTCCCACCAGATGATGGTTTGAAGTGTTTCCAAATCTTCTCTAAGAGAACAGTTCCATAACCTCATCATGGCCCTGAAGCCTCTCTCTCCTGGAATTCCCAATTTCTGGTGTTACTCTGAAGTTCCGTGAATGGTGGGCTGGACAGCTTGTTGGATATTTGTCTGGGGAATCAAAGGCTCTTAGGGCCAGATGGGGCTTTGAAACATCACCTGCTTCTCATCTCCTCACCCCCACCCCCAGCAGGGCAGAGCTTCGAACACACACCTGCTAATCCAGCTTTGCCTCGTTTCTTTGTGCTCTACCATGATAACCTCAATAGCCATAAGCAATATCTTATTCTAATCTGCCCACTTCCTTCTGGTACCCACTAAGAACTGAGCACCCAGAACTTACCACTGGAAGGTAAAGTGTCAATTCTCAAGATATAAACTTCTGAGACTTCTGCAACTAGAAAGGAGAAAGGTTTTCAAAATTACTTTCAATTTCCTGAAGCATTAGGATACTTTCAATGTAGTTTTATATTTAGAATCATATGAATTATACAGAGAACCGTGGGCTGGTGGACAGCTTCCAAATACTAGAAATTATATTTCCCTCCATTTTGATAATTAGTTCAAGGTCTTCACCACAAGTGACATCATGTCTCAGAAGCAAAAATAGGTCCCTATTAAGCCTATGTAATGTCTTGTCTAGCAGATCTGATTTCCTCTTTATGCCCCAGTCTCCTCACCTTCCTAATTGGCGCTCCAACCTCAAAGCTTTTTCTCACTGCTGTCTGGAGCCTTAGATATATTAAATATAGTCTGACTGTGTGGGGTTAGGGACTTGGCTATGCTGATTGCATGTGTCTAACTTAAAAACCCAAGAGACCTAGGGCATGATAACGCTCATTGCAGCCTCAATTCTCTCAGGCTCAAGTGATCTTCCTACTTCAGCTTCTCGAGTAGCTGGGACCACAGGTACACACCACCATGCCTGGCTAATTTTTTTTTTTTTTAAGTAGAGACGGGGTTTCACCATGTTGGCCAGGCTGATCTCCTGTCAGCCTGGTGTCAAACTCTTGGGCTCAAGTGATCCTCCTGCCTTGGCCTCCCAAAGTGCTGGGGTTATAGGCATGAGCCACTGCACTGGGTATGCATGGAACACATCACTTGGAGTTTAGGCACATCTCAATATGAGAATAACTTACATCCTCTGTTAAACCCAGTTGGGGTGAGATAAAAACAGCCTCCTTACTGCACATTCAGTACAATGTGCCAATGTCTTATGTGCTTCCTGTATATAATCTCACTTAATACTGAAAAGAAGTCTTGGCCAGGCATGGTGGCTCACGCCTGTAATCCTAGCACTTTGTGAGGCCAAGGTGGGCGGATCATGAGGTCAGGAGTTCAAGACCAGCCTGGCCAACATGGTGAAACCCCGTCTCTAATAAAAATACAAAAATTAGCCAGGTGTGGTGGTGCACACCTGAAGTCCCAGCTACTCGGGAGGCTGAGGCAGGAGAATCACTGAACCGGGACCCGGGAGGCAGAGGTTGTTGCAGTGAGCTGAGATCGCGCGGCTGCACTCTGGGCTGCAGAGCGAGACTACGTCTCAGAAAAAAAAAAAAAAAAAGAAGTCTTTGAGCGTTTCCCATTTAACACATAAGGAGAGTGAGGTTGAGAGGATAAGAAACTTGCCAAAGGGCCAAGGTCGAAATGAAGTCCCCGGTTCTGCTGCTCCTGGGCTCCTACTTGGACAAGCCCTTAACACTTGATGGCGCCATGACAGAGGGATATTTGGGCACTAGTGGCAATCGTGGCCTAGAATTTATTACCTACTCTAGTTCCACACTAGAATTCAGAAAAGAAAGAAACTATTATGAGATTGAAATCTGTATCCCCTTTGGTCTAACATAAAAATGTTCTTTTTATCTTCTACTATATAGGGCAAAATTTTTAAAATGCACTTCCACATCCAAAAAAAAAAAAAATTAATTTCAGGGCTTTTTTCATGGTTAATTGTATCTCTGCAGCAGCTGAGAGGAACATTAATAAAAATTATCTTTTGGGGTTTTGGGATTATTAAAATTGAGGATAAGGATGTTATGGAAGCTTTAGCTTCTAGATCCATCGCCCTTTTAACAAATATACTTGTTCCTTTAGATTTCACTCTTATTTACGAAATACATAAATCTGAACCAAAGCAATATGCTGTTTTGGGGAAAATATATGAATGCAAATAAAAGAAAGCTGGTTCTAGTCCCCACAATTCTACTAACTAGCCATTTGATGCTACCAGCAATGCACCAAAATTGTATCAGAGTGAAATCTGCCATCCCAAAACAAGGTGACTACTTGCTCTGAAATTCTAAGAGCCAATGAGTCATGCATCAATCGGTGCCAAAAATAATATAAAGATTATGTCCAAACAAAACCTCCATTCTTTTAGCTAGGTGTCCATTTGATTAATGTGACTTATATGAATGAGGGATGGATCAACAAATCTAATCCTCTTAAGGTATTTGGGAACTCAAAATATTTCTAACTAATGGAAATTATGGGCAAGCCTGCCAAAGGGCAAGAACTCTTTTAGACCCATCTAGTGTTCTTTATTCAAATAGCTTAGGATTTTTTTTTTTTAACTGTGGTAGCTGATCTTCAAAGACAGCTCCCAATGAAGCATGCCTCTCAGTATTTGATAGTATTCTATCCATTTATAGACCTTCCCACATTGAATCTGGACTGGCTCTGTAACATGTTAACTAAAGGAATATAGCACCAAAAGTGACTCTGTGCCAGTCTTGGACCTATGCCATTAAGAAGTCTTGGTACCTTCTACTTCTGTGAGCCCTGAGCTGCCATTGCTGCCACTGTCCCACACTAAATATATCAGAATTCAATACAGCCAATGCAGGCCCAAATGCACCATTTTTAATGCCATCCTTTGTCCTTACTGAAACAAGCATAAATCAGAGAAACACAAAAAGCCTGATTGTGGGCTAAGATGCCTTGATTGAAAGAAGCTTGTGTCATCAGTATTTTGAATTGTCCCTTTGTCACCCTGGAGGGGCATCCCTACTGGCTGCGGTATGCCTTTCCTCAGTAAAATGGGCAGTTATCTGAAATGGGAGGTGGGATCTTTTACAGGTGAGTTCCCAGGGAAGACACTCTGGGTCAGAGTTCTCATGGAAGTTGATTTCTTCCTTGGAAGTCTTTGTGTATCAAGGATATATGTACCTGTTTGTGGACAGCAGGCTCTGGTCTTCCTTTTGTCTTCCAGCACTCCTGGCTTCCTCTTCCTAGCACTCCAAGCTCTTCTGATCTCTCCACTTCTAGGTACCTATTTGCCTTTCCCTCAACTGTCCATCAGCTGGTCCTGATAGTGTGCACTGGTAAGAAACTGAAGGTAAGACCCCTTTCAGGGATATTTTCCCATCAAAAATGCAACAAGGAAATAAAGATGCAACCACTGATATTTTAAGGGAAGTATCCCAGTGCCAGGTTTTTTCAATGACACCACACAGACAGCTGCTACAATCAAAGAATGGCCGAGTGTTCTCTTGCCTCGGTAAGTCAACAGTGAGAACTTTACCATCTCCATCTCTAATGCTCCCACACCCAAAAGGCAAAAAGTATTCCAAAGTGGGGCACTAAAATCTTTCCAGGGGAGAACTCAGAAATGAGCTCTGTGATATGCTCCCTGCTCACTAGTAGAAAACATTGTTCCAGTTTCTTCCTTTGTACCTACTAGAGAGTGCTTTTCTGATTATGAAAGGGGCCCATCTCATTTCCAGCGGTTAGCCAACCCTCCTCCCACGTTCCATATGTCTGTCTGTTTCTATGTGATCTGAACTGTTGAGACTTGGTTTATGTTTCTCAAGCCTCTAAGAGTTAAGAACAAGGTTACCCAGATCCTGAGAGGTAAAAATTTATTGATTTCTATCATATCAGCATATGATATGGTCACGCCTGCTCATACAGCTGACTTCTTAGAGCCAAAAGAGAATTTTTTTTTTCCTTTTAAAAATACATTTGTTCAGCAGGAAAAAACATTTTAAAAACAAGCATTTTCATATTAAGTGGAAATTAAAAACAATGGCTTTCCCCCCGCCAACTCATGAGGAATAGGGCTGGTCAGCAACAGATCTCTGAGTGCTTCCAATTTGTTTTCAGGCCTCTGTCCCCAGTCTGTTCCTTGTCTTCCACAGAAAGTAGTTCCAGGGGAAAAAGAAATTAGAATCTCACCAAAACAGCAGCCTAAATACAGATAGAAAAATAAGAGGTAGACACGACTGTAATGATTTAACTCATTTGGTAGACTGTGCAAGATATTTTAATATTTAAATTTTTCAGTGGGATCAAATAAGGTCTACAAATACCTAAACAATTGATGTTTTAAATGCTAACATCTTAGAGATGCCTATACCACAGTTTACTTAGCTTTGAGAAATGAAAAGTATAAAGACGACTTTAGAAATATGCAAGCTTCCCATGTATTTCAGTAAACATTTTCTTTCTGTCACATTCTTCTAAATCAAAAGTTCGCTGTGTAGGACTGACATTAATGCTTTTCCTACCCTTTAAAGCCCTTGCCAGGGTCAGTGATAGGAATTTCCTGAGTTCAGCAAGTAGATTAACTATGAGAAGTTTATTCAACACTAATAGTTAAGAAAAAAAGGATGGGGCAGTGGTGTGCTGGATACAGCCCCTGCTGATTCCCAAGACCCAGTGGTCACATTTTAGAATTTTGCTTGCAGTTGTAAAGCATTGGTTATTAAAATTGAATCATATAAATTTACAATTAATGTTAAAACTAAAAGTGGTTTCGGCTTAATGAGTCTAATATGTACCATGGTAAGAAACAGTTTTAACAGTAGATCACATATCAGATTGAATGATAATAAATTTATTGGGAAATGAGTTAGATTTGGACAGTCTGCCATTTTTCAAATCACAGTTGAAAGACAATCAATCATAGGTTGACTGTAGGAGTTGAGCAAAAAGCAATTAAGTATCCTTTTAAAAAAGCATTTTAGTTCTTTCCTGAGCAACTAAGTATACTGTGAGAATCAACTGGCTATATGGGATTTACAATAAAGTATTTGTATCTTATTATTTGTTAATTGTGTTATATGTTCTTGCTATCAGCAAAATTTATAACAAACATGTATAGTTGAATACATAATTTTTTCCCAGAAGAGTGGACTGCTAAACATTTACCAGCACACCACTGGATTGGGAGAATGGGGAGAAAGGGGGAAATATTTTTAAACCAAAGAAGGAAGTCTGATGTTTTTTCATTTGGTTTTTCAGTTTGCCTTCAGCATCCAACTGCCACAGTGTGCTTTAAGTACATGCCTGCAGATATTAATGCCCAAGTAGCTCTGGTAAAACACACATGCCCCATCCCCACTGCTAAGAATTAAAAGCACTTTAATTGAAAAAAATCAACTTTATTTTTTCTAGGTTTAAAAAAAATAGAACCAGCTATTAATTTTTGTTGAGAAAATGCTTCTTTTGGTGTTCACATCTAAATTTCTGAAAAGGTGATCTGGTTACCAAAATCATCCCAAATGCATTCATAAACCAGATCCACGTGTGACCAGCCCTTTACAAAAATTAATTACAGTTGCCACAGCCTTTACATTCATTCTTATCACACGTTACAACATGCAGATAACACAAAGAAAGGTCAACAAGCTGAAGTAAACATTACAGCATCAGGAAAATGAAAACCCATCTGTATAAAATAAATACAATTTTGTAATAACTGTAAAGAAAATGAAAGCACTTAATAAAAATAATGGCAGTTGAAAGTATAACTGTCTCATCACCCAATCATAAAATAAGTTACTGTAAAATGCATAGACTCCTTACACGTAAAGAATTTGTGCATCACAGTCATGTGTTCAACAGTTTTACACAATAAAAATAAAGCCATTCAAGATATGTGTGCATACTTTGCAACTAGAATACACTTAAAAAACGTTTGCTCTTTAAACTGTCTTAAAAAAATATTAAATGTAAAAACCCTCAGATGGAAATTTTGCAGAAAAACCCATATTTTATCTTCCATATGGCTACAGTCACCCTTCCCCAACAGTTCAGCACCCTCAGCTTATTCCCAGGGTCCAGTTCCTAATTGTTGGGGATTGGTGCAAAATGATTACAATAAAGCACCAACCAATGACTGCTCCAGAGAATACCCAGCCCCTCTGTGATCTGGAAATCTCTAACTTAGATGGTTTTGGTCCCAAACATATTAGTCTCTACCCTTCCTGCTACCCACTGCTGCTTTTGACTTTGTCCTTCATATTAACAGATATAAGGCTCATAGCACTGCAGAGCAAAAAAACATAATAAACCATTTTTATCCATCCTCTGTGGACCAGAGCTGAACACACTCATAATGGTAACTCTGGAGTGAAGTCCTGTGTAATGACTTCAAAAAAAGAACAAAGAAAACAATTAACTCTTCCTACTCAGTAGTGCAAATAAAACATTTTCTTTTCAAATATAAAAATAATCCAAGAAGACTATCCATGATTAAAGGCTACGCTCTATGATTAACCAGGTCCAACTAGTTCAGAAGAGTCTTTAAGGAAGTGATTGTCAAAAAACACTCAGACAAATCCACAAGAAGTGGGCAACATGAGCAAAGAATGAAGACGCTTCTTAACATGAATCCAAGACAGCAACACTAGAATAATGTTCCCAGGTTTACATTTGGTGATTTCAGATCTCATTTTCATAAAAAGGCTTGAGAACAATGCCAATACTGCCAATTTTTGATTATTCAGGGATGCTTTTCTAACCCATAGATTATTCAGGCTTCTGTATTTCCTCTTCCTGATAGCTGTCTGTCTTTCTGCATCATTTCACTACTCATTAACACAGTCATAAATATATAGGCAAAAAACCCCTAAGCAACAACTTAAATCATTTAATTAGTAAGCATCCCTAGAAAAAAAAGTCTGATGAGAATAAGAATTCAAACTCCTAAATAAAAGTAATTTTTGATTTACCTATCATTTATTACCAGATTATCTATCCAGAAAGTAATTAATCTAGTAATCCTTCCTTTATAGTGGAAAGTTAAGGATTGGTTGTAATATTAAAGACCAATAAGATAGATCTGAACTCATAGCTATCTTCTTTTTTAATATACTTTTGGAATTCTCAGTGAATTTGTTTGCTTACCCAAAATATTATTTTCCATTCTGTAATTTTTCTTTACCTTCCATTACTTACAGGTTTCTCTGCAATTTAAGTACAGTTCACCACCAATAATTGTTTCTGAAGTTAAGGGTGACCTGCTGGCTTGGTCACTTTTGCAGTGACTGGACCTGCCTGTGGCCAAGCACATGTTCCATCACTGTAACTCATCAATACCAAGATTCCAGCAATGGATTCTCAACCTTGTCTGCTGTGGGAATCTAGGCAGTCTAGCCAAGACCAAGAAGAGCTGAGCTTCTACAAGCTATTGATATAAAACTGGCATAGTTTTATCTTCTTTCCTCTTGACAAAATATATATACTTTAAACGTCCTTTCATCTCCCTTCACAAAGTACAAATTAGGAACTTTTCTTCAGTTTTGTACAGTGGCATATTGCTGCTTCCCCAGATTGCCATATAAGAATACTGATTCTCTCTTTACCTTCTCTAGTGCAAGCAGGAGAACTCCAGTTACTGATAAGGAAAGCACTACCAATGCTTTCAAACATATTTTGCAAACAGAAGAGAGAGAACATGTTAAAGACTCAAAGAAGGATAGGGCAGATCAAATACACATCTATTTACAACTCACGGAGATATTTAAAAAAATTAACTCACATATCTATTGGCATTTGTCACCCTGGAGACTGTGAAAATGACACTGTACTTGAAAAGTAAAGCATCTTATAGAATAATTTAATGTGTACAGTATATTTAACAATATCATGTTCCTTTGGAGCACAGTGATGGCAAAAGTGGCCCTCAGCCACATTTATGTATGCATGTTCGCATTTATTTTTGGATAGGAGAACTGGTCACTCTACCCTGTGGCTTGCTGTAGCAATGAGGAAAAGGTCTATCAGCTAGGACCGTGCATGCTGTATTTGACAGTGAGCAACTTCTCCCCCAAATGGTTGACTAATCCCTCAAGTGAACAATTTCATTTCATCCAGTAATTTAGTGGTGCTTGCTGGGCCTCAAACAGAAGCATCATTAAGCTTCTATTGGGCTTTCTGTCATCATCCATACCTCTAAATTGAGATTGGTTTCATTTATTCACTGACACTGTAGAACACATAATGAAATGCTTAGATTTCAAAAAAATTGCATTTTATAACAACCAGTCCCCAAACCAAACACATTAACACTGTCTTCTGCATTTTACCAGTAGTAGTATAATATTCAATGAGGTATTTCAGTTAATGCATCATTCTCTTTCACATATGCACTGAGTTATCCTAAAGATGAAGCTGCTGTGGGCTTTTATTTGGTGTTGCTTTACCTTTCCCACATAACTGGGGAAAATTCACATCTTTTCTGTTTTTTTTTTTTTGGTTTATTTAAAAATAGAAAACAGCAACCTTTTTTTGTTTTATAGCCTACTTCTCAAAATTGTTATTTGTGTGATTAGTGACAACAGGGGAATCTACAATGCTCACATCATAGTAAACTACCACTGACTTACTAGGATCTTAATAGCCTTACAATCCCAAACAAAAACCCTACTCATCTCACTGATGCAGTACCAGCACTTTTGGAGAAGGGTGTGGTTCTCTCATGAGGTAAATTGTACAAACATCGCAACAAATTTCTAAAAAATGTTTTCTAGAAATAGAAACTTGACTTTACCCTCTTCAAAAGCAACTGGAGGCCGGGCGTGGTGGCTCACGCCTGCAATCCCAGCACTTTGGGAAGCCGAGGTGGGCGGATCACCTGAGGTCAGGAGTTTGAGGCCAGCCTGGCCAACATGGTGAAACCCCATCTCTACTAAAAATACAAAAATTAGCCAGGCATGATGGTGGGTGCCTGTAGTCCCAGCTACTCGGGAGGCTGAGGAAGGAGAATCCCTCGAACCTGGGAGGCAGACACTGCAGTGAGCTAAGATTATGCCACTGCACTACAGCCTGGGTGACAGAGTAAGACCTGTCTAAAAAAAAAAAGAAAAAAGAAAAAGCAGCTGGAAGAGATTGGCGGGGGAGCCTTTTGTGCTGGTCTCTTTCCTAATTACACTCACCCTGACAGGGGCAGCTCCTTGATGTAATGATTCACCAGACTACTGTCTGCACAGGTCCTAGGGGTGCCACATGAGAACCTGTCACCATTATAAGCCACTAGCTCTTATTTTTCTATAAACTAGCCTATTTCCCCTTAAACTGATCATTTAAATGTTCTATATTAATTTGTTTTAACCATCCCCAAATGCATTTAGTGCCAATGTCAAAATGGAGAAAATAAAGCCTCTGAGCTGCAATAGAGGCATCACGTCAGGGTGGTGTCCAGGGCAGGATGGCGCTGGAGAGCACTGGCAGGCAAATAAACACACAGAGACAAGACAGTTCTCGAGAACCTCACACACTGCTATGCTCCCATTTGTTTTCAGGCTATATTACTAATCCTTTGCTATATCTGCATCTCAAAAAAGTGTATTTTGCAAAATTATCAATTTATGATATGCCTGATACAAAATGAGAAGTCAGATAAGGAAAAGCACGAGTGTATGTAAACACAGTGTTGGACTGAGCTAGCCTTTGTAAAGAACACATCCAGTACCAGAAGGGGTCCAGTGGACACTGCTTTTCCCCCACAGAGAATGTCAATATTCTGGAGTTTGTTACTGCAACAGACTGGAGTTTGTTACTGCAACAGACTGGAGTTTGTTACTGCAAACGACAGGGAAAGAGTTCTTCACGAGGTGCCAACCAGCTCCCCTCAAGTTTACTGAGTTGGTGGAAATGTGGGCGTTCTAGAGAACTGCCCTAATATAGACTACAGCTAAGAGGGATGAATATAACTTTCTGAGCTTCAACTAAATTGTCAAGTATAACTGGTGGCAACAGAATTTCTCTCAGATAGTCTTCTAGGATGATTTTATGATTTCCTCTTCTCCAAATGTGATGTTTGCTTAAATATGTGATAGAATGTATCTTTTTAAAACATGTTCTTAAAATATATTAGCAGGTCATTATATTACTAATCCTCATTTTAGTAGAGTTTTAAAATATCCCAAAGGGGGATAAATATTAATCCATCCATTGAATTTCTTTTGCTTTTTTTTTAAATATATTCTGATTTGCACATGTAAAATAATGCACACTTATGAAAGAAAGTCTGAACTCCTACAGTGACCTTGACAAGTCCACGTCAATTCCTAAAACAGGCAATGGTAAAAATACTGAATGATGTTGTACCACATATAGCCTGACAAAAATGCAAAAGACTGTATGAGAAATATCCACAAGTTGCTGAGGGTCATCTCCCTGGAAACAGCTTCTTTATGGCCCTTGGAAGGTGGAAAAGCTCCTAAAAGACAAGATAGAAATATTAGTTTGTTTTACTGTAATGGTAGGTCTCCTGGAATAAAAGTTGAATATTAGCTTAACTACATTTGTACATGTTAAAGCACCTTCAGTGACTTTCCAGTGCCCCAGAGGAGAGATTTTATTTGAAATACAATTTCTGTACTACCTAGCCCCTTCTTGCCTCTGAGCCTTTGCCTTTTCTCTGCCTGCAATGCTCTCCTCCTCCACTTAATGAATAGCTGGCTCATGTGCATCCTTTCCATAACAGAAAAGATATTCCCCCTCCCATCTCTGTTTATCTCCTTCCTGGAACTTTTTCCAATTGGTCATGATCCCAATTCTCTTTCTTTCTGCAGACTTGTTTGCCATGTCTCCCACTGGAATATAATCTGCATGAGAGCAGGCACTCTAGCTGCCTTGTCTCTGCTGGATCCCTAGATTCCCACAGTGATCAGGACCCAGGATTATGTGAGATTGACATGAAATAATTTCTGAAATAGCACACTTTATGCTGATTCCTCTATTTACACATTTTTTGTCAAAAAAGTAGTTGTATAACACTGACATTATTTTTAAAAGGCAATATGCTTTATGAAATATATCTTAATAATAAAAGAAATACAAAGTAAACAGATGTCTTTAAATTCGTTTCTGGAAAGGAATGCTAGATCACTTCATAGAGTAATATTACCTAAGGTCATCTTGATAACACTCTTCAGCATTTCAAGCAGTCTTTGTCCTTGCTGATAATCCCCAGGGTAAGCTGATTCATGAGGGGATTTGCTTCTCACAGGCAATTTACAGAGTGCATTTTCAAGTTTCAAGATCTAATATGCAAACAGCTTTCTTTAAAAGAGGCTTCCATTACTGTTGCTATAATTTAGCAACTATTTAAAGGTTACTGTGTACCTGTTTCATAAAAATGTGATAAGAGGTCTTCTTTTTCAACAAACCGCTGATAGAGCCAAGTGGTAAGGTCGTCAGTCTCCAGGGGTACATCTTTAATTGGAAAGATCCTATTAAGGGTTAGAAGAAAAGAACAAAAACTATTTAGTTCAGAAGTCAAAATCATTCAGAACCACAACTTATGATGAAAAGCTGAATAAAATTGTGTTATCATCTTTTGCTTTAACAAGGGTTGGTTTCTTCAGCTTTTCAGGTATCTTGGTTATTAAAAATTGCTGATTACACAAGAGTTAATTTATGCATTAATTCAAACATTTACTAGCCTACTATGTTTAGGTCCAGTGTTAGATGCTGAAAACATACTATTAAATTACCTTATATCTATGAATAACTACAGAGAATAACTATGTCTTCCCATGTTTGTGGGTTTAAGTAGAAATGGTATTTAGAACAGATGAAGTTTTAAAATGCAGTTAAATCAGGATGTTCAGTCATTTAGTTAAATGTCAGGCAATGTTCTTTTGGTGGGAAAGTCTGAGAAGCACAGAGACTCTGCCCAAATTGGTAATATCAGTAGTATCAGAGATACTGCTTTCATGAATAGGGGTAACTTACCGGTTGGGAGTGGCTACCAGAACACTCTTCTCAAGATCTGAGACCATGTCCTGACTCACCAGGAAACACGATTGTGATTAGTGATACCCATGGACTGAGAGGGGACAGGCAGCATGAGGACTATGTATTTGCTGACCTTGAAAAATAGTTTTATTTTTTGTTTTCTAATTTAGTGGGGGATTTTTTGTCCCCTTTATCAAAGGTATAAAGGCACATGGTTTAAAAAGTCAGCAAAAAATGTGTTTGTATGAAAAATGGGAGTCCTGTCCCTCTTCCCTTCATTTCTGCCCTCCCCAGAATTGATTATCACCTCTTTTAGCTGATTATCTTGGTATTTATCACTATGTTTCTTCTGTTTTAGGCCTTCTCTACTGACTTCCCACTATGGAACATGAGGATGAAGTTCTTTCCTCTTCCTACTCCCATAACATACGCACATTCTTCCCATCTTCCCAATACAGTTGTAGAGTAATTTCAGTTAGCTCAATATTAGGCACTTATATTAATACAATCATGTAAATATATTCATTGCTAAGCCACGGAGTAAATCATAGCTACTTTTCCTTTCTTTACCAATTTTTATTTTCCCTGGATTGAGCAATTATGTATCATTTTTCATTTGCTTAATTTTCCATGTACATGTAACAAATTCAACCACAAACTCCAGGCAATTGTCTATCATCAATGCTCTAAATCAGGTCTGTAAGCTTTTTTTTTAAAGGGCCAGACAGAAAATATTCTACGCTTTGCAGGTATAAAAATAAATAAAATTTAAAAGCTATTGGAATCCCCAAAACACTTTAAATCTTGAGAGAGATGTGACCTTGATCTGAGTCACGTAGCATGTAGTTGCAACTTCTGCTTCTTATAGATTAATTCTCCTCCTCATTGTTCTTGTTCTGTAAATGACTAGGAGACACCAGAGACCAGACCTCCTGCCCTTCTAATCTCTGACCTTTGTTAGAGATTAACTACCTCCTTTATTGTCCTGTACCTAACTCAGACCAGATGGTACAGAAGACCCCACGACGGTTACACCTTCGGTGTGGAATGCTAAATATACCTTTCCGGAAAGAAAAAGACCACCTTGCCCAATCAGATCACTGTAACTATGCATTAAACCTTATGTAGAAAGGTGCTGAAATTTTGTTAAGCTTCCCTAAACCTTTTCTATATAAACAACCCCAAACTTCTACACTTTGGAATATTGACTTCCAATTTTTGGAATCTGTGCTTCCTGGGTGGCTGTCCTCAAGCTTTGTGCCTAATAACCTTTACATTTGACATATTTCTTGAATCTTGTTATTTAAAGTTGACACAGGCTATACTATCCTGTCACAACTACTCAATTCTATCTTTGTAGTATGAAAGCAGCCAGAGACAATGTATAAATAATACACAGTAGCTGTGTTCAAATAAAATTTTATTTAAAAAACAGGCAGTGGGCAGGCAGACCTGTGGTCTAAATCTTTCTCCTAAGCAATCCCCTTGCATCAGACATTCTTTCAATTTCACCTTCCTAAAGAAATTTCACCCAGATGCTGCCTGTAGTCTCACATTAGGAGGTCCCTTCACCATTGTCCTGGTGAGTCCCTGCACTCCTAAATCGAATAGAATGTTAAATATACCTCATGTCTCTTTCACTGATTACTTTTGATGAGGACATCCTTTAGCAGTTTCTTGACAAACAGTATTTGAAATCTTGGATGTCTGCCAATGTCTTTTTTCTGTCCTCAAACTTGGTTGATAGTTTGGCTAGATATAGGATTCAAGGTTAAAAACCATTTTCTTCCATCTCTTATCTTTCTGACCTCCTTTCTGGAAGATTTCTTATTTAACTTCTAAATGTTTTATGGAGTTTTTATTTCCTTTATTGTATTTTATTTTTTTGCTTTTTTTCTTTTTATAAATGAATAAATTGCTCACACTCAGGTCTTTTTAATTTTTAAAGAGCTCTTATTGTTCTCGTGCTTTTTTATAGTATGCTATTATTGTTTTATTGCTACAATATCTTATGTTTATAATAAGTTTTTAAAATTATAATGGAAATTTTTAAACATTCACAAGAAGAGAGAAAAAGGTTAATGAACCCCCATGTACTATTAGGAATTCTAGAAGCAGACCTTGCCCTGTATAGTCTGGTCCTCCATGTCACCTTCTTGTGTTTGCTTTAGTCTTTATCTTTCAACAGTTCAGGTCCATTAGATTACTAGTTATCTGACATTCTTTGTTGTTCCATCACATTTACAGATGTGGGACTGAATGGCTGATTGAAAGCTCTCAGCTTACAAGTGGAGTCTGTTGCCTGTTACCCTCACTGAGGATTATCTTGGATGGGCCATTAAAATTGGTCTCTTCTCTTAAACTCATCCCCTTCCCCAAAGAAACATCCTCCCATTTCCTGCTTAGAGAGTGAAGGCCCGATTGCTAGCTTTCCGGTAGCCAGTGAGATAAGAGGGCTGGGAATGTTAGCATTCAGCACACTGACATCACTTCACCACGCTGTTTTAATTATGAGACCTCTGCCTCAGTTGTATCTGTTGTTCCTCAGTCCACAGAGCCCCTATTTCCCTCTCCAGAGTAAGCCTCCAATGTTTGCCAGGGTAGGGAAAAGTAATTACCCAGCTGTGGGATATAGGGTAGGGGCTGCGGGATCTGCATTCTTCTTAAACAGATTTCAACCAGTCTTCCCAAGTTTAGTAATGCTTTCAACCTCATTTCCACAGGTGCTGATGCTGCCAGACTTTTGGAAGTTCTATGGTGTAAGGTTGGCTCCTGGCTTTCCCACAGCTGGCTTGGGGTTCTGTTATGTTATTTACTGCTCGTTCTTTTTTCCAACTTCCCAACTTTTGCTGCCATTGTCTTTCAGGCTGTTTTCCTCATCCTTGTGGGTTTACACCTTTAAAAACCCATTTAGTGTTATTTTATGGGGGTTTTAGGAGAGCAGGAAGTAAACATAAGTCCAATCTACTATGTCCTTTGAAAAGTTCACCTGTTATTTCTGAAAGATCTAAGATGATTTGCTATCTTTGGCCAGGGCCTACCACTTATCATTCTTAAAGGGGCCTCCGTTGCTATTTTGGGTTTAGGCAAAATGAGTGTTAATTCCTTACTAGGGATTTGAAAATTATAATGATGCATACCATTATAAAAACATCTTAGGCCAGGAGCAGTGGCTCACACCTGTAATCCCAGCACTTTGGGAGGCTGAGGTGGATGGATCACAAGGTCTGGAGTTCAAGACCAGCCTGGTCAAGATGGTGAAACCCCGTCTCTACTAAAAATAAAAAAAATTAGCCAGGCGTGGTGGCAGGCGCCTGTAATCCCAGCTACTAGGTAGGCTGAGGCAGAGAACTGCTTGAACCCAGGAGGTGGAGGTTGCAGCAAGCCGCGATGGCGCCACTGCACTCCAGCCTGGGCGACAGAGTAAGACTCAGTCTCGAAGCGACAGAGCAAGACTCCGTCTCCAAAAAAAAAAAAAAAAAAAAAGCCAGGCGAGGTGGCTCACGCCTGTAATCCCAGCACTTTGGGAGGCAGAGGTGGGTGGATCACGAGGTCAGGAGATCGAGACCATCCTGGCTAACACGGTGAAACCCCATCTCTACTAAAAATACAAAAAAATTAGCCAGGCGTGGCGGCATGCGCCTGTAGTCCCAGCTACTTGGGAGGCTGAGGCAGGAGAACTGCTTGAACCTAGGAGGCGGACGTTGCAGTGAGCCAGGATCGCACCACTGCACTCCAGCCTGGGCGACAGAGCAAGACTCCGTCTCAAAAAATAAATAAATAAAAATAAATAAAAAATTTTATAGTATAGATAGTAGAACATGATGTTTAGACCAGCAAATAAATATTGAAAAAAAAATCAGAAAAGAATATTACTTATGAATTACATTATAATGATATCTCTTTCTCTTGTTATTTAAACATTTAAATATCAGATTGGGGGAGTATTTTAAAACCCAAATTTAAGTGCGAGTAGACAGAAAAAAAATAGAGGAAAGAAGGAAGGAGTGTGGCATGAAAAATCTATTAAAAACCAATTTGAAAATCACACAGGGCTGGGCGTGGTGTCTCACACCTGTAATCCCAGTACTTTGGGAGACTGAGGTGCAAAACTCCATCTCAAAAAAGAAAAAAAAAAAAAGAACTCACATGCTTTTGATTAAAATTTTACTTTCAAAAATTTGAAAGGATGAAAGATAACAAAAATAGAGTTTTATTTACACAGAAAATAACTCTCCCATTCGTAATAATCTTCTATCTCCCAAAATACAATACTACATTGCTCTACAGCTGTAATATAAAAGCGTTTTGGTTGATGAAATATTTTAATGGAGTGGGAGATCCTAAGGTCCAGAAACTTCAAGTTTCAGCTTGCTGCTGTAAAATCCCCTATTATCTGCCTCACGCCTATAATCTCAGCACTTTGGGAGGCTGAGGCAGGTGGATCATGAGGTCAGGGGTTTGAGACAAGCCTGGCCAATATGGTGAAATCCCGTCTCTACTAAAAATACAAAAACTAGCCCGGCATAGTGGTACGTGCCTGTAGTCCCAGCTACCCGGGAGGCTGAGGCAGGAGAAATGCTTGAACCCAGGAGGTGGAGGTTGCAGTGAGCTGAGATTGCACCACTGCACTCCAGCCTGGGCAACAGAGGGAGATTCCGTCTCAAAAAAAACCAAAACAAAACAAAAAAAATCCCCTATCATCCCTTATTATTACAACTTGAATTTACCATTGTTCTGAATAAGCTAACAACAGAAAGACGAATTAAAGAATGTCTTTTTTTGGTCTCACTCTGTCACTCAGGCTGGAGCGTAGTGGCATGATCACAGCTCACAGCAGCCTTGACTTCCCAGGCTCAAGTGATCCTCCCACCTCAGCCTGAGTAGCTGGGACCACAGGTGCGCATCATCATGCCCAGCTAATTTTTTTGTTGTTGTGTTTTGTAGAGACGGGGTTTCCCCATATTGCCCAGGCTGGTCTCGAACTCCTGGGCTCAAGAGATACACCCTCTTCGGTCTCCCAAAGTGGTGGAATTGAGTGAGCCACTGTGCTCAGTCAACTTTTAAAAAAAGAAAAAATATTGGAAATGCTGATGCCACATAAAATCATCCTATCGGTTAGCATTTGTAGCCCTTTTAACACCTTTACTCCTAAGTAATTTAAAGATCTCTTTCAAACTAAACATTTTTCCTCTGCATTCTCCAGCTCAGGTTCTGATATGCCTCATTGAGTGAGTGAGTGGGACTCCCTGGCTGAGATTCCCTTCTACAAACAGTGTTTGCTTTGGGTTTTTTTTTTTTTTCCACACATGGAGAGTCTTTGCTTTTTGGGCACAATTAAAATAATCCCAGAAGACAGTGTGGCCTAGTGATTAAGCAAACTATCAGGCCAGGTGCGGTAGCTCACACCTGTAATCCCAGGACTTTGGGAGGCTGAGGTGGGCAGATCACGAGGTCAGGAGCTCGAGACCAGCCTGGCCAACATGGTGAAACCTCGTCTCTACTAAAAATACAAAAATTAGCCAGATGTGGTGGCAGGTGCCTGTAATCCTAGCTACTCGGGAGGCTGAGGCAGAAGAATAGCTTGAAACTGGAAGGCGGAGGTTGCAGTGAGCCGAGATCATACCACTGTACTCCAGCCTGGGCAACAAGAGTAAAATTGTCTCAAAAAAAAAAGGCTATTGGGCAGACTGCCTGGGGTTGAATCCTGATTCCACCACTTGCTAGTTGCGTGACCTTGGGAAAATTGTTTAACCACTGTATGACTTACTTCCCTTGTGTTTAAGACGGGGCTAATCATATTACTTACCTTACAAAGTTGCTAAATATGTAAAGTGCTTACATATATACATATATTTGGCATATGGTAAACACTCATACAAATGCTAGTATTGGTTGTGCTGATTAAGTGCCAGATCATTTAAGGCCAGCATTATTGTGCTTCCGGGTTTTTTGGGTTCAGCAATAGTTGTAGTGACTACACTGGATCTGCAGGTGTCATGGGTTTAGCATTCCATGACTATTTTCATATAGTCAGATAATAAAGTCAATACCAAGAATTTAAAAGATGAAGTCTTGACAGATTCTGAAGACGCTGTTAATATCAATATTGATATAATCAGAGGAACAGAGACAAGGAGATAAAATTTCAAATGAAGAGTCTCTAATTAAACAAGTTTAACTTTCCATCTCTTCAAAGGGTAACTTCCATCTTTTGAATTGTAAGAAATGCTCATGTTAGAAAAGATGTCTCAATAATTTTATTGCCTCCTCTTTGTGCCCCCTACATTTTAACCAAAAATTCTTATGGTGGGAAAGTTATAGGATATAGAAGATCCTAAGTTTGCTTTGATAGGCTACTTCGCTTGCAGTGTATATGAAATTCTACAGAATTCAGCCACCAGGCAAACATGTTTCCATGGAAAAATGTTCTGTGTTCACCATATAATGCTAGGCTTACATCTCCTCACCCTGCTGTATCTTGGCTCCTTGGCTGCAAAAGGCCAAACTCCTGTCTCAAGCCACCATGTCCATTTGAAGTGGATTTGAAAAGATGATTTAAAAATAGTTTCATAAAGTTCCTTTTCCTAAATTCTTTTCTAAGAAGTTTCCAGGTATCTGGTTATATGAAATAGCCATTTACATATAAGGGTTAGGCTCAATTTGAGTCAGTGAATGATTGAATGTCTGTACCTACCAAGGAACCTTACAATTTTAATTTGCAGGTAAAAGACAAATTAATGCAAATAGTGACAATTTTGTTTTTACCTTTCCTGTGTTAACACTTTTATTTTTCTTGTCATATTGCTCTGGTAAGAACCTCTAGTACAGGGCCAGGCATGGTGGCTCACACCTGTAATCCCAGCATTTTGAGAGGCCGAGGTGGGCAGACCACAGGGGTCAGGAGATCGAGACCATCCTGGCTAACACGGTGAAACCCCGTCTCTACTAAAAATACAAAAAATAAGCCAGGCGTGGTGGCGGATGCCTGTAGTCCCAGCTACTCGGGAGGCTGAGGCAGGAGAATGGCATGAACCCAGGAGGCGGAGCTTGCAGTGAGCCAGGATCGCACCAATGCACTCCAGCCTAGGCGACAGAGTGAGACCCCGTCTCAGAAAAAAAAAAGAACCTCTAGTATAATGTTCTAGTACAGTGATAATAAGCATCCTTCTCTTTCATTCTTAATCTTTCAGGGATAAATATTCAACACAAGTATATTACTTGCTGTAAAATTTTTTATAGATACCATTAATCAGATTAGCCTTAATAGAAGAAATTCCCTTCTATTTCCAATTTGCTGAGTGTTTTCTTTTTTATCATCAATGAGTTGCATTTTATTAAAAATTTTTTTATCGATTGAAATGCGTATGTAATTTTTCCCTATATTTTGTTAATACGAACTACTTTGATTGATTTGAATTTTAAACCAAACTTTCAATCCTAGGATGTATGCTGTCACTATATAACATTACATATTTTAATATATATTGCTGGGTTTTATCTTGCATCTATAACCATGTAAGAGGTTTGCCTATAAATTTTCCTTTCTTATAACATCTTTAGTTCAGGTTTTGGTATCAATGTTATGCTATCCCGATAAAACAAGCTTAGGAAGTATCCTTTCTTCTTCTATGCTCTGGAAGAGTTGTGTTTAATGTCCTTTTACTATTTTGTTTTGGTTTTTTTAGAGATGGGGTCTTGCTATGTTGCCCAGGCTGGTTTCAAAGGATTCTCCTGCCACAGTCTCCTGAGCAGCTGGGAATACAGGTGCACATATACCATACCCAGCTCCTCTTTTTAGTAACTATAAGATTTGTAGTGATATCCCCCTTTTCATTCTTGATACTGGTAATGTAGTTAATAGTGTTTTCAAAGAAATGAAATTGTCTGGTATTGCTATTTCTACCATATGTTTCCTATTTCAACAAATTCTCCTTCATTTTTCCCGCTTTCTACTGTAATTGGATTTAATTTGCTTTTCTTTTTCTTATTGAGATAAATATTTAGATTACTGATTTTTAGCTTTCTTACTTTCTATAATATTAGCATTCTAAGGCTATAAATCCTTCCTATGCATAGATTAAGCTATATCTCACAACTTTTGATAGATAATATTTTCATTATCATTCTGCGAACAATATTTTTGAATTTTCATTGTAATCTCAATACACAGTAAACATTAAATTCCTCTTATGCTCTACTGATAAACAGTTTCTCATCTTTTGTTATTAGAAACAATGTGACAACAAATAGCATTATACAAATGTTCATTCATATGTAAGTTTATAGGATAAATTTCCAGAAGTGAAATTGCTGTGTCAAAAGCTAAATGTAGTAGTAATTTTGAAAGATATTGCTATATTATCTTTATAAAGATTGTACCAATTTATATTTTCGTTAGCAACTTGTGAGACTGATTCTTACTGAAAGATTTTTAAATTGGAGAATTACCAAGTCAGAAGGCTCTCGCTTAGGTATAGAGGATGGCTAGTAGTGTTTCTTAACTAACTGGGCTATGCCTGACTGGGGACATATTCATGGACATCCATCCATGAAGTCTCTTTAAGAATAGAGATATCGGGCCGGGCGTGGTGGCTCACGCCTGTAATCCCAGCACTTTGGGATGCCGAGGTAGGCAGATCACCTGAGGTAGGGAGACCATCCTGGCTAACACAGAGAAATCCCGTCTCTACTAAAAATACAAAAAATTAGCCAGGCGTGGTGGCACATGCCTGTAGTCCCAGCAACTCGGGAGGCCGAGGCAGGAGAATCACTTGAACCTGGGGGGCAGAGGTTGCGGTGAGCCAAGATTGCATCACTGCACTCTGGCCTGGGCAACAATAGCAAAACCCCAACCCCCCGACCCCCCTCAAAAAAGAATACAGATATATTGTTTTCATTTCAACATTAATCTTCATTAATAAAAACATTCTGAATCATAAGATAAGTATCTATAATTAAGTACTACCATTGGAATTTGGTGCCTATATTTATAATAATTTTGGTACAAAGCAGTACTAAAAAGTAAAGGTCCAGAAAAGTAAATGGGTGCATACTTAAAAGCAAACTCTATTTTCTCACCTCTTAAAATTGATGACCTCTGAACTATGTATGTATGGGGCAGACTCCGAGCAGAATAAAGCTCCGCAATTCTTAGCTAATACATTACGGTTCTAGACAGAAGGGTGCTCGGAGCAACATAGGAACTATTAACTATTCAGGAAATCTAATTGTTTCTTTCTCTTTCCTCCAATTTAAATGTCCTTAAATGTTTGGATGTTTAGGAAGGTCAATTAACTTCACCTTGATATTAGAGGCATGTCTTAAAATTTAAAAATCAGATTTTTCTTAAGTGAAAGGTATTACAAATTACTGAGTTTTTACTTTTAGATAATTTAATATGGTCTTAACACATTTTTGCAGCCTATGTAGCGCTTTTTTAACTATTCACCTTTACCATGCTGAGTAGCAGCCAAATACTTGAATTACTTTTTGACTCCTAAAACTATTCTATTTCTGCTTTGTTGACACTCACTGCTTAGTATAAAAGGCTTATGCATGCCACCACTTGCAGGAATCCTCTCACCAAGGGAAAGGATTATCTAGCTTTTCTTTAAAAAACAAAATAAATTTATCCAAAGCAAATGTCTGCCAATCTGTTATCACTCAGCCAATTCTGGTAGTCTTGGCACCCTTCTCATTAAAAACCCATGTCAGACCTGTCATCATATATCATTCTCTTCATGACAAGTATTGGGGTGTAGCAATGGGCTCATAACCAATTAGGGCCAAGGAGATGATAATGAAAGTTCTGTGGGGCTTTAGGGAAAAGTTTAAGACGGATTACAAGAAAAATATAATCTATTTTTTCTCTTGTCTTTATCTTCATGGAAGTGTGAGGTCTTACATTTCCTCACAGCTACTGGCTGAGGATGAAACCAACACAGAGAGGAAAGCAGAACTGGGAGAAACAGAGCTTGAATCACCAGATTAAGTACATCATCCTGTTCTATTTTCAATGTCCAATTATGTGAGCTAATAAATTCCCTTATTCTGAAAGTCTGTTTGAATTGGACTTTGAGTTACTTAGAGATACAAATAGTTAGCTTGGCTTTTAACGTATACCAAAATCTGAACTCAACTTTCCAACCGTATTTCCCAGAACTTCAATTTACGTATGCATATTACACACAACTTATTGTTCCTAACACGTGTGCTATACTTCCATAGTTCTGTGTGTTTGTTCATAGTTACTACTGCACAAAATGCCCACCCATCTACCTGTCCCATCTCTAGCTACCTAAATTCTATCCACCATCTTCTAAATCCTAAAATAAATAAAGCTTCCATAAAGTTTCCTCTGGTCTAAGAAGGCCATAGTCCCAGTGGTTAGCACAGAATAGGTACTCTTTCTAAGACAGATAAAAACTTGTTGACTCACATCAGGTAATACTTGCAGTATGTAATTACTTTATGAGATTAATTTAGCTTCTGTTAATATAAAATTAGGTCTAATCAACTTAAGGATAACTTAGCAAGGGCCACAGGGCTAAAAGAGATCTCAAAATAGTATCTAAAATATCTTTATAAGGAGAAAATTGACATTAAAAGTAAAGCTGAATTAAACAGAAGAACATTAAAAATAAGGCTGAATTAAACCGAGGAAGTTTGGGTTTACCAGTTGAATTCACGAAAGAATGCTGGTGAAGTATCTATTGCTTCAATAGGGTTGAATACGGGGACGGGGCTATGTGTTGAAAGACAACCTCCTCTACCATCTGCCCAGAATAGCTGGGATATTCTCTTCTCTTAGGAGACAGCCAGGAGGGCAGACCAAATGCTCCCTCAAGAGCAATCTACTTCTATTACTCTGATTGGTCACCATAGGATTAAAATATTAAAACGACTAATCCCCTAATATGGCAAAGGATTAAATACATTGAATACCAGTACTCTTGAAATCAAATAAGAGGAGTGCTTGTGGGATTTAAATAAGTAAATACATATACACCAGAAATAAACCTTTACAATACCAATAGCTACCCAAATGAAAAACTAGCTCCTAATTTTCAAGAAATGAACATTCTTATTATCAATAATTCAGAATGTGCTCTTAAATAGAGAATATACTACCAAAATCCATAGTCAGATTTAAAAGCACTAGATGAAATTACACTTTCAAAAAAAATGTAAAATAATACTTAGCAGCTGGCACCCCCTATACTGGAGTTGGAGCGTTTGAATTTTTACGTCAAGACTCCAAAATGTGAGCTGACAAACAACATGGCTAAACCCTCAATTCAATTATGTCAAGAGTGTGTAAGGAACTAAGCACCGAAGAAGATTCTGAAATAAACAATTCCTGCTTTCAAATAGCTAATCATCTAGCTGAGGGAAAAGAAAAGTAACAACCAAAATATGATAAATATTGTGTGAGGATTTTAGAGAACTACTGTGTGAGTTTAAATGAGGGAATGTGTGTATCTACTTATGGCATGGGACATATAAAAGAGATATCACTTGAATTTGGCCTAAAAAAGTAAGAAGAATGCTATGGTTTGAATGTGTTTGTCTCTGAAACTCATGTTCAAACTTAATCTCCAATGTCAGTATTAAGAGGTGAGGCCTTTAAAAGGTGATTTGGTCATGAGTGTTCTGCTTTCATGAATAGATTAATCCATTCAAGGATTAATGGATTAATGAGTTATCAATTAGTAGGTTAGTTATCACAAGAATGAGTCTGTTCTAAAAGCCACTTTGGCTCTCAGTGCTTCTCTCTCACCCTGTGATGCCTTCTGCCATGTTATGAAGCAGCACAAGGCTCTCACCAGAAGCCAACTAGATGCAGCCACCTGATCTTGGACTTCCCAGCCTCCACAACTGTGAGAAAGAAACTTACATTCTTTATAAATTACACAGTCTCAGATATTTTATTAAAGCAATAGAAAATTAACTTAGATATAGGATTTTTTTACTTTGTTAAGTAACATACGCATATAATTTCTAAAAGTAAAAGCATACCACAGGGTAGACAACAAAAAATAATGGCCCTATACTTTCCTCCCTCAGACACCTGTTTCTCAGATACAAGCCCTCTGTTTCTTTTGCTGTTTATTTCCATATAGATTATAAATGTTTTAATAGCACTATTTCCAGATTATCCTATTTAAAATTTATCTGTTGGTTTCCTATTATGGCAGGTAAGGATTTGACTATCTTAAACCATTGTCCTCTTCTCCTTCAGCTTCCTCCTTCTCCTCTCCTAGATAATTAAAAATTCCTTCTTGGGCTGGGTGCCATGGCTCACGCCTGTAATCCCAGCACTTTGAGAGGCCAAGGCGGGTGGATCACCTGAGGTCAGGAGTTTGAGACCAGCCTGGCCAAAATGGTGAAACTCCGTCTCTACTAAAAATACAAAAATTAGCTGAGCGTGATGGCACGTGCCTGTAATCCCAGCTACGTGGGAGGCTGAGGCAGGAGAATCACTTGAACCCAGGAGGCAAAGGTTGCAGCAAGCTGAGATCATGCCACTGCACTGCAGCCTAGGCGACTAGAGAGAGACTCCATCTCAAAAAAAAAAAAAATTCCTTCTCGGTGCCAACTCTGTCTTTTGTAACTGTGTCTATGATTATACCTATTAGTTTGTGCTCTATTTATTTTCTCATGTGCCTGTTTTGTCTAACAGACTGCGCTATTCTCAGCTTTGCACCCAGTGTATAAATCAGTGCCTAGTCCTTAGTAGGAACTCAGGTTTGCTGAACAGAATTAAATTACAGTAATCTGTGAGCACAAAACTTTATGTGGTGTCATCTGTAGACAATCATCAATGTTTACGGACACTACCAGGGTTAGTGTGGCAACAATAACTCAGAAATCCAGAAACTACTTGTTACAAAAAATAGATTTATGGACAAAAACAGAAACTGTCAAATTTAACGTATCAGAATATCTCCCAGCATTCAATTCCCAGAAGTTTTACTTTAAGCCATTATCCTGAGCTAAGCTGTTAGGCCTAACAACATACTAAAATGTAATATTTATAGCTTCCCCCTGGAACTATTAGAACAGTTTAAAAAAGAAACCACTCAGTTATCTGAAAATAAATTTCAGAAACTCAAATATAAACTTTTACCTACTTTAATATAGGAAATAAACCAAGGCAGATATTTCCAAAGACTATACAGGTAGCAAACCTAGGGACATACCAGCAGATACTTTTGAGTGACTTTAAAGTTTGTGTAGATAGGAAGATGGCAAATACTTAGCACCTAGGCCACTGCTTCCCCTTCTCAGTCAAGGATAACTGAGCCCTCCTCTTGAGCCTTGTTCCTTGCAACAGTCAAGAGCCCTCAAAATGCCATTTGGAGATATAAACAATGAGATGGCATTTTTAGAACTGGAATTATATCTTTATTAATTTTATATCCTTTGAGACACACAGTAAGATGCTTAACAAATGCTTGCTTGCTGATTGAGCAGAAGTCAACTCTCCAGTAAGCAAAATCTGACATTGGTTTCTCTGCTTAAGAGAATCACTATTACACTTTCCATGTGTCTAACGATGTTTTTAAACTTTTTATTTTGAAATAATTTCAGACTCAAAGAAAAGTTGTAAAAATAGTATAAAAATTCTCATATGCTTCACCCAGATTCCCCAAATGTTGATATTTCTCACTTTACTTTGCTTTACTTTATCATTCTCTCTATCCATATCTATTTTTTCTGTCATTTTTTTCACTCAAATTTTGAGAATAAGTTAAATGAAAAGGTTAGACAAAAAGATCTAGGTAGTCCTTCCATTTCTCAGATTCAATGACTAAGTAAAAAATAAACAGCAATTATCAGTGAGAATTATGTTTAACCATTGTCCAATTAAAATTAAAAACCTAGGAATTTTTGTATTTGGGGGCATAATATTTCCAACAAAACTATATTAGAAAATAAGAGGTATTTTTGGAATAACAATGGCACTTTGCTAGACCTTAAGGAGACCTAAAAGTGAAAAAGACATGGTAAACCCCCAAAGAGTCAAGGAGGTGGGGAGAGAATTCTTTATTTCCAATGCTTATTTCCAGTTACTTACCAAACTATAATATTTTCAAGATCATATATCCACATTCATCTTTTGATAATAACCCAGTAAATTAGCTTTGTCTGTTATTATTTTAGTTCTATGTGTATAGGTTAATTTTTCATATCTGGGCTAAGTCTAGACTGGGCTAAGGGATGCCCAGATAGCTGGTAAAACATTATTTCTAAGTGTGTCTGTGTGTGTGTTTCTGGAAGAAAATAGCATCTGAATTGATGAATTGAGTAAAGTGGACACTCCCTACCCCCTCAATGTGGGAAGACATCATTTAATCCATTGAGGGCCCAAAGAGAACAAAAAGGTAGAGGAAGGGCAAATTTACTCTCTCTGCTTGACCTGGGCCATACATCTTCTCCTCCCCTTCAACATCAGTGCTCCTGGTTCCTGGGCTTTCAGACTGAGACTGGGACTTACACAGTTAGTACCCCAATTCTCAAGGCCTTTCGACTTGGACCAGGACTTAACACCATCAGCTCTCCAGTTCTTCGGCTTTCAGACTTAGACTAGAACTGACAGCGTTGGCTCCCTTGGTTCTCAGTCCTTCAGGCTTGGACCGGAACGACACCACTGGCTTTCCCAGGCCTCCAGCTTACAGACAGCAGACTGTGGGACTTCTCAGCAGCCATAATCACATGAGCCAATTTCTCATAATAAATCTCTTTCTACATATCTTTATACAGATGATCCTTGACTTACAACGGGGTTACATTGTGATAAACCCATTGTAAGTCGAAAATGCATTTAATACACCTAACCTACTGAACATCATAGCTTAACCTAGCATACCTTGAATGTGCTGAGAACATTTACATTAGACTACAGTTGGGCAATCATCTAACACAAAGCCTATTCTATAATAAAGTGTTTAATACTGCACACAGATGGGCATTTTGTAGAGATGATGGGATGTGAAAACAAAAAACACAATATCCAAAAAGTACTGGCAACACAGTACACTGTGGAGTATTGGTTGTTTACCCTCATGATCATGTGGCTGACTGGGAGCTGCAGCTCACTGCCACTGCCCAGTATCTCCAGAGAGTAGTGTACTGCATATCACTAGCCTGGGAAAAGATCAAAATTCAAGATTCAAATTGTGGTATCTACTGAAAGTCTATTACTTTCACACCATCATAAAGTCAAAAAATCATGAAGTTAACTACCTTAAGTCAGGGACCATCTATATGTCCTATTGATTCTGTTTCTCTGGAGAACCCTGACTTATTATGGTAACATAAAAAATTTCTTTCATGTATACTTTTTCTAAATATCTGAAATTAGGCATATCTTCTCATCAGAGAATAGAAATTTTACCTTATCTGTAAGGATGATTCACCTGATTCTTCAACATCATTACAGAAACACAGAATTTGATTCACAATATAGCTAAACCTCAATTAAGACCACTTATTTCATGTCTCCATCCTGAATGGCATCAAACTGAAAAGTTTTTTTATTTTTTTCTTTTGAGACATGGTCTCACTCTGTCACCCAGGTTGGAATGCAGTGGCATGATCTTGGCTCACTGCAACCTCTGCCTCCTGGGTTCAAGTGATTCTCCTGCCTCAGCCTTCCAAGTAGCTGAGATTAGAGGCACATGTCACCATGCCCAGCTAATTTTTTTTTTAGTAGAGATGAGATTTCACTATGTTGGCCAGGCTGATCTCAAACTCCTGACCTCAAGTGATCCATTCACCTCGGCCTCCCAAAGCGCTGGGATTACAGGCATGAGCCATCATACCCAGCCTGAAAAGTTTTATTAGTTTTTTTTGAAGCAAAGGGGGAAAACCTGCTGGTGTGGAAAATAAAAACTTTTAGGCAGTGAACATTTAAGAACAACAGCGAAGCAGAACTAAAAACTTGTTTAAATTTAATATGTAATTTTCCATTTTCCAACTGGTGGCTCTGAACAGTGACTGATGGCAAAAAACATACAGACTTCTCTAGGGAAAAGCAGGATATGGAGGCAAAGCAATAAAAAACAAGTGATGATAAGAAAAGCAGAAAAGAAGAAGAAAATTATTAGATAGCTGAAGTAGAGATGAAATTATCAATAATTATAAGCAATGATAGAGAAAAGTCCTAGCATAAGAAAAACTAAAGATAGGACACTGTTTCCTTCTACTGGGGAAAAAACGCAACTATTTAGCTCAAAAATCCTTAAAGGCAATATTATCATTAGGTGAGTAATTTTGGGGCTGGGGCTGAGGGTGGCAAAGACCTGAACATATATCATTACTGTACCTGAGGGTGTATACCTTAGAGTTACTCTCAGTTATTACAAAAAGTTGACCTAAAACTTGGTCCCCAATATGCTGAATAACTGATTTTTACTATATTAATTTTATTTTACTTTGTTCTAACTTTTATGTCAAAAAAGAATTATGTAAATTAAAATCTCTTAAAGCTCAGTTTTAAATTATGGATAAAACACTAGAATATGAAAATCTAGACTATGTAATTTGAGTATTTCAATATCCTTGATTTAAAAGGGAAAAACCTATTTAGTACCTTATTAAATGGTATGCATTTGAAATGTGAGCTTATTAAATTTTTATACCTACCAGATGAAAATGCTTTTGTTGCAATTATTCAAATAGTTATTAAACCAAAATCCTAAATTCTGTGGGCAATTTCTTTTTTGAATTAGTTATTTTTAATTGAAGAATACATGCATATTGTAAAAAGCACTCAAACAGTACAATGAAAAGTACGAGTCCCTCCCCAGAGGCACCCACTGTCAACAGTTGAGCTCTAACCACATGGCAGCCACTATGCTGCCTGCTCCTTTTTTGTGGGGCAGGGAAAGGAACAGCGTTTATCGTTTAGACTTTTGTTTGAAGTGCTGCCTGCCAAATGTCCAATTAAATTATAGCCAATGCATTATGACATTGATTTTAAGATGTCTCCCAATTTCAGAGACGTTAATATGTGTCAAAACACATATCTCTATTGTGTGGTTTTCAGAGCTTAATTCTGGTATCTATGGTGTGACATTATCTCAATGAAATGAGCTTTGAATACCATTTTTATAATGCTCAAATACAAGAAATATCATTAGAAAATCATCCCAAATCCTCTTAAGCATATTAGACCGAGGGGAACAACTGCAATTTGAAGTAGGGTGGTAAGAGGACATTTGAGCAGGCCTGAAGGCAGTGATGGTGATTTTCATACAGATTTCCAAGGGAAGACTTCTCGTGGAGGAGGAAACAGTCAGTAGGAACATGAAGTAGGAATACGTTTGGGATGTTCAGTAACAGCAAGAAAGCCAGTATAGACACAGGGGAATGACTAAGGAGTAGAAGGAAGAGGTCAAATAAGGCCTTAGATACCACTGTAAGACTTGAGGGGTTTTTAGATGGGAAGCCATGATGGAATTCTGAGCCTAGCACAGACACAATTTGACTTTTAAAAGGAGCACTCTGGATACTATGTTGGAATTCTCCAGGGGACAAAGGTAAAAATAGGATGACACACTAGGAGCTTATGTAGTAATCTAGGAGCAGGGTAGAGGTGATAGTGGCTAGGACCAGGGTGAAAAGAAGTGGTCAGGGGATATGTATTTAAATTTAGAAGCAAAAAGATTTCCTGACTGGGTGGATGTGGAATATGAGAGAAAAAGAGGAGCCATGGATGACCCCAAGGCTTCTGATCTAAGTGACAGGAAGGATGGAGGCTGCTACCAATAATGAGATGGTAAAGGCTATGAAGGAGTATATATTTTTAGGAAAATCCACAGTTCAGTTTGAGACAGTGTTATGGGAAAGGGGTCCTGATCCAGCCCGCAAGAGAGGGTTTTTGGATCTCGGGCAAGAATTCAGGGTGAGTCCATAGACTAAAGTGAAAGCAAATCTATAAAGAAAGTAGAGGAATAAAAGAATGGCTACTCCATAGACAGAGCAGCCTTGATGACTGCTGGTTGCCCTTTTTTATGGTTATTTCTTAATTATACGGTAAACAAGGGGTGGATTATTCATGCCTCCCCTTTTAGACCATATAAGGTAACTTCCTGACATTTCCATGGCATTTGTAAACTGTCATGGCGCTGGCAGGAGTGTAGCAGTGAGGAAAACCAGAGGTCACTCCTGTTCCCATCTTGATTTTGGTGGGTTTTAGCCAGCTTCTTTACTGCAGCCTGTTTTATCAGGAAGGTCTCTATGACCTGTATCTTGTGCCATAACCTCTTATCCTATGACTTAGAATGCCTTAACCACCTGGGAATGCAGCCCAGTAGGTCTCAGCCTTATTTTACCCAGCCCCTACTCAAGATGGAGTTGCTCTGGTTCAAATGCCTCTGACAAGAGGACTATTAGACATACTAGTGAAGGAGTCAAACACTCATAAATAAAAATCTGTTAAGTATATTCCTTTGAAGAATACATATTTTTAATGCTCTCATAACAAAAAATAATACACAATATTTTATTTAGTCATCCCTCTACTAATGGACATTTAGATTATTTCTAATTTGTTACTCTTACAAAATATCTTGCAGTAATATCCTGTCTTTCTCTAGGATATATAGCCCCAAGTAGAACTGCTATGTCATAGATAATTTAAAATATTGCTAAACTGCTCTTCAGATTGGCTGCATTGATTTGTGTGTGTTAATTTCCCTAAAAGCTCACCAATATTTGATATTGATGAGTAAAAAATAGTATTTTGCCCTGTTTTGCATTTCCCTGATCTTTTCACATATTTTTATTTCTATAAACAATGAAAAGTCTTTGTGTCTTTTGTACATTTTTCTTCTGGGTTTTAAATACTATTATTGATTTGTAAAAACCATTGAGCTGTTTACATACATAGTCATGTGCCACATGACATTTCAGTCAACGACGGACTGTATATATGACAATGGTTCCTGTAGATTATAATGGAGCTGAAAAATTCCTGTTGCCTAGTGATGTCATAGTCATTGTAATGCCATAGCACAATTACTTTATTTTTAAAATAAATTTAGTGTAGCCTATGTGTACAGTGTTTATAAAGTCTACAGTAGTATAGGGTAATATCCTAGGCCTTCACATTCACTCATCACTCACTGACTCACTCAGAGCAACTCCCAGTCCTACTAGCTCCATATATAGTAGGCGTTATCATTTTAAGACTCTTTTATACTGCCCGGGCACCGTGGCTCACACCTGTAACCCTAGCACTTTGGGAGGCCAAGGTGGGTGGATCACTTGACCCCAGGAGTTCAAGATCAGCTTGGACAACATGGTAAAGCCCCATCTCTACTAAAAATACAAAAATTACCTGAGCATGGTGGCACATGCCTATAATCCCAGCTACCCGAGAGGCTGAGGTGGGAGAATCACTTGAGCCCAGGAGGTGGAGGTTGCAGCAAGCTAAGATTGTGCCACTGCACTCCAGCCTGAGCAACAGAGAGAGAGACACTATCTCAAAAAAAACAAAACAAACAAAAAAAACTTTTATACGGTATTTTTACTGTACCTTTTCTATGTTTAGATACACAAATACTTACCATTGTGTTCCAATTGCCTACAGTCTTCACTACAGTGATATGATGTACAGGTCTGCAGCCTAGAAGCAAAAGGCTATGCCATATAGCCTAGGTGTGTAGTAGGTTATACCATCTAGGTTTGTCTAAGTACACCCTATGATGTTCGTACAATGATGAAATCACCTAATTTCACATTTCTCAGAAGGTATCCCTGTCATTAAGTGACACATGACTGTATACTCAATACTTATTTTTGTTATGTGCACTTCAAACACTTTATTGTGTCTCTTGAACACTCTAGTTTTTAGATTTTTTTTTAAATTGGACATTTTATTTTTATTCACTTATTTTTATTATTTTATTTTTTTGAGACAGAGTCACACTCTGTCACCCAGGCTGGAGTGCAGTGGCGCTATTTCAGCTCACTGCAACCTCCACCTCCTGGGTTCAAGCAATTCTCATGCCTCAGCCTCCCGAGTAGCTGGGATTACAGGCGCTCACCACCATACCAGCTAATTTTTTGTAGTTTTAGTACAGATGGGGTCACCACATTGGCCAGGCTGGTCTCAAACTCCTGACCTCAAGGGATCTGCCTGCCTCAGGCCTCCCAAAGTGCTGGGATTACAGGCGTGAGCGACCGTGCCGCCCAGCCTAGTTTTTAGTTTTGATGTACTCATATTTATCTTTTCCTTAATGACTTATGACTTCTGATTTCTGGGTCTTGTAAGGAAGGGGTACCCTACTTGAAGACATTAAGAGTCTCCTATATTTTCTTCAAATATAGGAGAAATATATATATTTTTTTTAGAGAAACCCTGTTTCACTATGTTGCCCAGCCTAGCCTCAAACCCCTGGGCTCAAGCGATCCTTCTGAGTAGCTAGGAATACAGGCACAGGCCATTGCACCCACCCAAATACTTTAGGGTCCCATTATTGTTGTTGAGATAAAATCCACCGGGAATTTATTTTGGTATACGGTATGGAGTAAAATTCTAACTTTTCCTCCCATATTGTGAATCAACAGTCCCAAAGCCATTTATTGGATAGTTTGTCCTTTCTCCATTGATACGAAAGGGCTACTCAATCATAACGTGAGTTCACAAATAAATCTAGACCTGAACTTTCTAATCTCTCCATTGATGTGGACTTCCTCCTATAACCACACTGTTTTAATTACATTAGTGTAACTAAACTTGACATCTAGTAGGAAGAACTCCTTTGTTTTGTTCATCTTCAAAACTATCTTAGCTATTCACTTATCTTGACTCTCTCAAATGAATTTTAGAACCAAATTTTTGTCCAGTGTCTTGAAAAACCATCCCGAATTCTGTTTGGAATTACGTTAAATTTATAGGTTAATCTGGAAGAACTGTCATCTTTATAATATTGAGTCTTCCTCTCTGTGAACACAAGTATCTTTCCATATATTCAGGTCTTTCATGTTTTTACATTTTAAAGAATACACAATGAAATATTTACAAATGACATTATATGATGTCTGAGGCTTGCTTCAAAATAATCCACTGGGGTCTGAAAATAACGTAGAGGAAATAACATTGACCATAATTTGGCAATTGTCGAGGGGGTGTGATGTGCACATGAGATTTCATTTACAAGTCTGAAATTTTCTGTAATAAAAAGATTTTGAAGGAATAACTATTTCTGAAATTACAGCCCCTAAAACGTATAAAAACTCATGACTGTTTTGTTGTCTTAGGGAGTAAGGGTAAAAGCAGAAGGAAAGACCAAAATGATATATTAATGAAAAATACATACAAGTTTAGGCATAAAATTATGAAATATTGTTCTCTGTTTTTAAGTGTTGGTAATTTTTCTCATAAATAACTTTTCCCTCATCTCTTTGACAATAATTCTCACTGTGCAGATGTAATTTTAATAATACTCTGCAAACTAATGTAGGCTATGTATGTGCCCAGCCATGGAAATTGCTAGATCACAGAGTATGTGCATTTTCACCTTAATAAGTATAGTCAATTAGTTCTCAAAGTGGTCACAGTAGATTATAATCTCATTAGCAGTATATCTGAGATCACCTTTTCTCATATCGGTGTCAAAGTCACCATCTTTGATTTTTCCAAATCTGATCGGCTTGAAATGGTATATCATTTCTTTTATCAATTACAAATACCCTAAAGCAAATATGTCAAAATGTTAATGTTTGTTTACTCTTGCTAGACAGCATATGTATCTTTAAAAAATATTAATATTTCTTTTCCAAATTAATTCCCCCTCCCCAAATTAAAATAAGTTATTTCCCAAAGTTCATACTTGAATGCCTTCTCCCAAGTAACCAAAGTCCTAATCAAGTTACACATGAAAACAACACCTCTGCTTTTAGTAATCTATCTATGCCACTACACTTATGGTTATATCTTTTCTCAAGATTTTAAACATGAAAAGATAAGCTACTTCTGCACAAGGATCGTTTTCTCTAACTCACTGTCCTAATTGAAGTGAAACGGACATTTATATCAAGGACAGACATTACTTTTGCCTTTACCCCTATAAATATTCTCCCTGTAATTAAAATCTAATCATGTTTAATTTTCCTATTAACCACTGAACAGCAGTGCACTGTGCCCACTACTTGCTTAGCAGGAATAAGCTGTCTTCCAGTTTGATAGAAATAAAAAGAGCAGAGGAGGAGGAAAAAGTTCTTTACTCTCAGATGTTTCCCTTAGGTAAGTCTTAGTTCTTTTAAAATAAGCATTACTTTTGAAAAAGTTCAATAATGTAGTTGTATGCATCCTAATAAAAATATTTACCTAGTTAAACAATAAATAATATTGGTAAGAAATGAATTTTTTAAAAAGTATCTTTTCTCTTAAAATAATAAATGGCTGAGATCCAATATATGGAGAATGCTATTTATAAACACCAGACATCAATAATCTATCATTCTTTATATATCTTAATAATGGTGCTTTATATTTACAAAGTGCTTTGTGTTTTTTAAAAGTCTTTTTTTTTTTTTTTTTTTTTGAGACAGAGTCTTGATCTGTTGCTCAAGCTGGAGTACAGTGGCACAATCTTGGCTCAACACAACTTCCATCTCCCAGGTTCAAGAGATTCTCCCGTCTCAGACTCCTGAGTAGTACACCACACCTAGCTAATTTTTGTATTTTTGGTAGAGACGGGGTTTCACCATGTTGGTCAGGCTGATCTTGAACTCCTGGCCTCAAGTGATCTGCCCATCTCAGCCTCCCAAAGTGCTGGAATTACAGGCATGAGCCACCGTGCACAGCCTAAAAGACTCTTTTACCTGTACATCATTTGCATCTCACAACAATGCATCCGCCAAAGTCAGGGCAACTTCTGGCCACCAGAGTCCCAGCATTAGCAAAGTTGCCTGGGCACTTAATCACCATTTGCCACAAATTTTCTGAGGAATATGCTCTAAATGCATGCCCTAAAA
The DNA here is from genome assembly GCF_029281585.2 of Gorilla gorilla gorilla. Lineage (NCBI taxonomy): Eukaryota > Metazoa > Chordata > Mammalia > Primates > Hominidae > Gorilla > Gorilla gorilla. Next base: position 45,041,529 of record NC_073224.2, on the reverse strand, counting down.
GTTCAATTTTTGAAACACAGCAATACTACCTATTTGTAAGACAGGCTCTAGTATACAACTCTGCCACCAATGTTTACTTTCTCATCTATGTGGTATTTTAAGTGCTTCAGTAGTATTTTATATAAAAATAATGTGTATTTTATGGTGTTTCATATATAACATGTCATCTCTTCTAGAAATCCTAAAAACCAACATAAGCCTGAGTGGTAAATTAATGGGGAAAACTGCTATTGGAAGAAATAAACAGTTTCAGAGTATTTAAAATAAGTTATTACATTCTTTTGCTTTTTCCTAAGTGTCAGTACAGAAATTTCGAATCAAGAAAAACATTCTGCTCCACATTCTGGCAATCTAGATATTCTTTTTCTACTTAAATAATTTTTTTTTTTAAAGAACTTATTAACACAGTATGAAGGGAGTTTTACTCTGTGGGAAAACGCCACTTTTGCTCAGAGATCTCCATATACTTGCTTGTCACATTATGTTCCAATGAGGTACAGAACAGGTAGCGGAATTTATTTGGTAGCTTGGACTATAATTTATAAGAAGTGAAAGTAAATGTATTATAGAAAAATAAAATCTAGCCAGGCGTGGTGGCAGGTGCCTGTAAACCCAGCTATTTGTGAGGCTGAGGCAGGAGAATTGCTTGAACCCACAAGGCAGAGGTTGCAGTGAGCGGAGATTGCGCCACTGCATTCCAGCCTGAGTGACACAGCGAGACTCTGTCTCAAAACAAATAAATAAATAGACAAACCACTGATTAATGTTAAATAAATTATGCTAACTATATTGTTTCCCAAGTGAATTCTGACGGTAAGGAATGCTATCGCATAACAATGTAATATCCCAGCCACCCAGAGCCACATTTTGTGGCTCTCAGCAGACACCAAGATGTACTACGTAGGAGAGGACAGTTATTGCCCTCTATGAAATCCACCTAAAATATAATAAAAGTATCTCAAATATATAGAAACTTATTATAGATTTAATACTTATGAATTGTTAACCTTTCTCTTAATCTGTACTTTCAACTGGGAGTTTCTCTTAGAATTGTTTCATGGCCGGGTGCGGTGGCTCATGCCTGTAATCCCAGCACTTTGGAAGGCCGAGGTGGGCGGATCACCTGAGGTCGGGAGTTTGAGACCAGCCTTACCAACATGGAGAAACTCCATCTCTACTAAAAATACAAAATTAGCCGGGCATGGTGGTGCATGCCTACTGTAATCCCAGCTACTCAGGAGGCTAAGGCAGGAGAATCGCTTGAACCTGGGAGGCAGAGGTTACGGTGAGTCGAGATCACACCATTGCACTCCAGCCTGGGCAACAAGAGCAAAATGCCATCTCAAAAAAAAAAAAAAAAAGTGTTTCATTTAATTACTACTACCTATGAATTTGTTTTGATTTGATCCATAATAACTGCCTTTTAAGTGGTACTAATGTTCTAGGACTTATCTATGTTAGCTCTTTTTTTTTCTTTTAATTACAGAACTCTAGGCTTCTCATGCTTGTCAGCTCTATAGATAACATTTTACCAACTACATTATTTCTTTTAAAATGGAGAAATTGAAATACATGAAATATCTTAAGTGGGATCTAATAAAAGCTGAGCAGGATGGATTAACTACTTTCTGACTGTCGTATGTCACATTTCCCAAGATTACACTAAAAAACTAGCAACAGGCCAGGCGCATGGCTAAAGCACTTTGGAAGGCCGAGGCTGGCAGATCACTTGAGGTCAGGAGTTCGAGACCAGCCTGGCCAACATGGTGAAACCCAGCCTCTACTAATAATACAAAAATTAGCCAGGCATGGTGGCATGTGCCTGTAATCCCAGCTACTCGGGAGGCTGAGGCAGAAGAATTGCTTGAACCCAGGAGGTGGAGGTTGCAGTGCCCACTGCACTCTAGCCTGGGCGACAGAGTGAAGCTGTGCCTCAAAAAAAAACAAACTAGCAACAGTACTGACTTGCCCAGCTATATACCAAAATCACTAAGTGATCACTTCAGTTAAATTCTCAAGAATGAGGGCTGCTTTATTTATTTATCTTTTTAAGTCTGCTAAGATGAAAACAAATCCTTTCTACATCGATGTGAAACGAAATTGGCTGGTACCATATGGCTTAATAGTTCTAGAGTTCTGGAGAAATTACGCTTAACTGCAGAAAAAAAAAAAAACCTTCATGAATAGTTTTTCAAATCTCCCCATAGGTGAAGATAAGGAAGCCAACACAAAACAAAACTACAATTTTTTAGTGAACTTTATAGTTTCCAGACAACCTTTTCCTACACTTTGGGCACCCACTCCCCACTTTAAGCAGTTGATACTACCCAGTTTTTCTTGCCAACCTCCTCACATTACACGAGAAAGGGATCTAATCCCAATTATTTATATTATTAACATTTGTATATATAATGTGATTTCTAATGCTGCATTTAAAAACTTTTATTGAAACACCTTGTCCTTGTTTAAAATTTTTAAAATATAACCAAATGAACGAAAAGTCTGAATTAAAACCATTCTTTCTTTCCCTACGCCCCTTGGTGTCCTGATGGCCAAAAACAATATACGAGAAGTCACTCTACAGTTGATAGACACTATTCCTGGGAGCTGCTAAAGACATGGCCCAAATCCCCTCTCACAAGTTTCTTGCAAAACCACAGTACTATCCTGACACCAGGATACCTCTGTTCTTTCTTGCTGTTTTCATTTGCTCTCCATTTCTGAACACAGGTACTACCTCTCCTCTAATATTGGTTAGACACTAATCTTGATTAAATCCTGGGAAGAAAAGAAAAGTATATCTCCTCACTTGTCCTTGGTAGTTGCCACGGGTTGAGGTCTTTCACATGGAAACATAGTAAGGCTAAAAGGCCTATAAAGTGATCAAAACCAAACAGGCCTTATCATGAAGCCTATGCTTCATACAAATACCTGTCATATTTATATAAACTCCTTAAAAAAACTACATTAAAAAAACAAGAAGCTAGCATAGATAGTCAATAAATGTTTTTGCTACTGTTGTTTATGCAAATGACATATTAAAATGTTAAAAATTTAAAAGTGTAAGTCATAGCTAAATTACCAATTTAATCATTCAGAAAATCTTATGTGGATTAATGATTTAAAAACAAATTCAATTTCTATCACAGGTGTGTGAACCAGAGCAACTCAATCCTGAATACGGGCTGGGTAAAATGAGGCTGAGACCTACTCGGCTGCATTCCCAGATAGTTAAGGCATTCTAAGTCACAGGATGAGACAGGAGGTCAGCACAAAGTACAGGTCATAAAGACCTTGCTAATAAAATAGGTTGCAGTAAAGAAACCAGCTAAAAACCACCAAAAGCAAGATGGCCACGAGAGTGACCTTTGGTCATCCTCACTGCTATGCTCCCACCAGCGCCATCACAGTTTACAAATACCATGGCAACATCAGGAAGTTACCCTGTATAGTCTAAAAAGGAAAGGCACGAGGCTGGGCGCGGTGGCTCACGCCTGTAATCCCAGCACTTTGGGAGGCCGAGGCAGGCGGATCACGAGGTCAGGAGATCGAGACCATCCTGGCGAACACAGTGAAACCCCGTCTCTACTAAAAATACAAAAAATTAGCCGGGCGTGGTGGCGGGCGCCTGTAGTCCCAGCTACTCGGGAGGCTGAGGCAGGAGAATGGCGTGAACCCGGGAGGCGGAGCTTGCAGTGAGCGGCGCCACTGCACTCCAGCCTGGGCCACAGACTGAGACTTTGTCTCCAAAAAAAAAAAAAAAAAAAAAAAGGAAAGGCATGAATAATCCACCCATTATTTAGCATATCATCAAGAAAGAACCATAAAAATGGGCAACCAGCAGCCCCCAGGGCTGTTCTGTCTATGGAGTGGCCATTCTTTTATTCCTTTACTTTCCTAATAAACTTGCTTTCACTTTACAGACTCGCCCTGAATTCTTTCTTGCTCAAGATCCAAGAACCTTCTCTTGGGGTCTGGATCAGGACCCCTCTTCTGTAATATCTCTATTAATACATACCTTCTTAACCCAAGTGAGTATATATTTATCCTTGATGTTTGCCCTTTGAGTTAACTTTTACTCAAAAGTGTCAGGCAACCAAATAATCATAGTGCCTCTAGAATATCACTTTTAGAGATCTTTATAACTGAGCGAAATACCTACTTCAAATGATATTTTAATATTAAAAATGCAGCATAAGAATGAACTTGAGCCAACTATTTCTACTGTGTGATTAAAAACTAAATATTAAGACATTCATACTGTCCTGAGGTAGTATTGTTGGATATATACTGAGTACTAATATAGAATTCTTACCTGTAATGTACATGTGTGACTGTTGGTTTCCTGTATCCAAGGATCCAGGTTTGAATATCTATAGGTTCAGCTTTGGGATAAGCTATCGTTGTATCTATTATCCACTGGAGGCCTTTTGATTTGCTGTCTGAGAACAAAGAAAAAAAGACTTAAAATTAAATCAACTTTTATATTATCTGCAGCAAATAACATAGATTACTTGACCAGTGTAAGATATATCACTATACCTTTTGCTTTAAGAAAAATTCTAAGGATGAACTTTGGTGCTCCTGTTCTATAATGCTCTTCAGAAGAAATTAAGCATTACTTATGTTATAGAACGGATGAACCTCGAAACAAAGAACACTATTATCTACTGGACATGCACCATTCAAGTATCTGATACAATTATGCACTATGAAGGTCTAATTTATATTTAACATTCCTATAAAAAACTAACCTATGAAAAGGTCAGAAGCTAAACTCACATCACAGAAACAAAAAACAGACTTCGAAACAAAACAAAATCATTCACTAAATATAATATAATATATAATATAATATAAACACCAAGACTTATGATACTGAGGATGGGCATTAATAAATATTGGAACATGGCAACAAAATTAAGCATTCTTTATGTACACATTTTGTTGCTGCTCTTGTTTAAGACAAAGCAGGCTGGGTGCAGTAGCTCACGCCTATAATCCCAGAACTTTGGAAGGCAGAGGTGGGCGGATCACCTGAGGTCAGGAATTCAAGACTGGCCTGGCCAGCATGGTGAAACCCCATCTCTACTAAAAATACAAAAAATTAGCTGGGTATGGTGGTGCATGCCTGTAGTCCCAGCTGTTTGGGAGGCTGAGGCAGGGCAATCGCTTGAACCCAGGAGGTGGAGGTTGCAATGAGCCAAGATCGCCATCATTGCACTCCAGCCTGGCCACAAGAGCAAAACTCCGTCTCAAAATAAATAAATAAATAAACAAACATAAAAAATTGGCCGGGTGCAGTGGCTCACGCCTGTAATCCCAGCACTTTGGGAGGCCGAGGCGGGCAGATCACCTGAGGTAGGAAGTTCGAGACCAGTCTAACCAACATGGAGAAACCCCATCTCTACTAAAAATACAAAATTAGCCAGGCATGGTAGTGCACGCTTGTAATCCCACCTACTCGGGAGGCTGAGGCAGGAGAATCGCTTGAACCCAGGAGGTGGAGGTTGTAGTGAGCTGAGACCGCACCATTGCACTCCAGCCTGGGCAACAAGAGTGAAACTCCATCTCAAAAAAATAAAATACATAAAAAATAATAAATAAATAAATAAAGCAAAATATCTCCCTCAGTTTTAGCAAGAGTTATATACACAGAAAGCAATAAAGCTTCCTGCCCTTTGGAAGGTACAACTGGTGACTACTGTTGTAGAGAGGGGATGGTAAGTTCTGCTAAGTTTGATCCTTTGCACACTGGTTTTATCCCAGCATGGGGTACAAAGGTGAGCGAGAACTGAGAGGGGAAACATCACAGAGGATACTGATGGCCAGACTTTAGAGTATAATGGTCCATTCTTTATTTGAAGTATGTAAGAAATCCCTAAAAAAAGAAAACTCATTTTCAAGCATAAGTTCAAATGTGCATTAGGAATCAACGATATATTACTTTTGTATGTCAAATAATTTAAAACTGGCCTTAAATTCTGTAAAGATTTTAGAATAACATTGTGAAGGAGAAAAATATACTTGTAAAACAAGTAAAAAATTAATTTTTAAATAACATATTGCTAAATGAATGGAGTTTATGTAAAGAAACACACTTTACCAAGCTACCAATGATATACATGCTGAAATGTTTAGGAGTAAAGTATACTAATGAAGTTTATTTTTAGACACATTAAAAAATGAAACAACCAAGATGGATTAATGGATAGATAGAAGGATGAAGAGATAATCTAGTTAGTCAGCTCACAGATATCCACTGCAAAATTCTTTCAACTCTTATGTATGTTTGAAAATTTTTATAATTAAATGATGAGAAAAAACACCAAAATTCAGTTTAATATCTGTTAAATCATGTGATAACAAAAAAACTAATCCTTTTAATCAGACAGAACTTAATTTTGGTATATAAGTATGCATCACATATTAAACACAAAGGCATGGTTTGCGTATACATGGAATAAAATGCTAGTGAATATAAACACAATAGAAAATAAAATGCAAAATACCAACATATGGAAAAGAAAATAATATAGGTAAAACCAGTTTTCAAGTACACTTATAATTTGTCTTCTAAACAGGTAGAATGAAAAGCTTTCAGGTAGGATTAAAAAATAAACTACTCTGCTTTAGTTATAAACTAGTTCTCTCTAAAAGAAAACAACCACTATTATGCAATCAGTATAACAACTGCCCCTACATTTGAGATCTAGACCACTACAGGATATTGACTGGGTGGAACCATTTTAAAACAGCAGTCTTTATTAGTGCAACTAATCCTGTTTGGAAGACATTTGCCTTCAAGCTTTGGCTCGGCTGCCATTGCCACAGTGTCTCTCCAGTAGTGAAACTATTCTGAACTTTCCTTTTCTATTAAAAGACTCTTTCAATTTGTCTTTTTAATATATGATGAAAGATTGAGAGCTGACTGCCAAGCAGCTGCTTGGGAAAAACAAATAAAAGGAAAACTCAGTTAAATCTGAGTTAAATCACAGACATTATTTCTACGTCTGGTCCTGATTGCCACTTAAAAACACATTGTTTCTGAGGGCCAATCATTTCAACTCTTATTTTATTTTATTTAAAGAATATGAAAACAAATAGCAAAATACTGCAAAGGAAACAGGCCTAGTGAATGCCTTTCAGCTTTCTAACTTATAATCAAACTTTCACAGTAGTATCTTAGATAACTTGTTCAAAACAGTCTCCATGCTATGGGCACAAATATCTTCGGCAAAACTTTGTAATTTACCAGACTATCTGCAAGATAGTTGCATCTTTGAGAATGATTTGCTTTTTCCTGGTGAGAAGGTAATACATACACATTATTTTTAAAAATGGAAAATTCAGAAAAGCATTAATAGAGAAAAATAATACATAATGTTACAACTCAGAAAAGCAATCACTGCTAACATTTTGGTGTCTTTCCTTTCATGCATTTCCTACTGCCTTGTTGTTTACAGACTTGAATTCAAATTGTTTTCATAAGAGTTGTATGTTTGTCCACCCTATTAACATAAGAGCACAAACATTTTTCCAAGCCAATACAAACACTCCATAAACATCATTTGTAACAGCTGTGTTGTATTCCGTTGTATGGATATTTGATAATTACTAATCCATTCTCACTTCCGGCTAATTCCAATTTTTTGGCTATTATAAATAATTGGCTATTATAAATAATGTGTAATAAACTTCTTTGCCTGCATTTCAGATTATTTCCTTTTGATAAATATTTGCAGTGGAATAACTGAGTCATTTATTAACACTTAATGCTCTTAATACTATCAAATTGCATTAAATTAGTTCTCTGCATTAAAAACAAACAAGGCTGGACATGGTGGCTTACACCTAATACTCCCAGCACTCTGGGAGGCCAAGGCAGGAGTATCACTTCAGGTTAGGGGTCTGACACTAGTCTGGTCAACACAGTGAGACCCCATCTCTACAAAACAACTAAAGAATTAGCCAGGCATGGTGGCATGTGCCTACAACCCCAGCTACTCAGGAGGTTGAGGTGGGAAGATCGCTTGAGCCCAGGAATTCAAGACTACGGTGAGCTATGATCGTATCACTGCACTCCAGCCTGGACAACAGAGCAAGACTGTCTCCCAAGAAAACCCAGAAAAAAAACAAAAACAACAACAAAAAACCCCCCAGAAAACCAAAAAGCTTTCTCAATTTGATAAATGAAAATATGTATTATTTGATAAATGAAAAGATTAGTTTTTCAAACATGTTATTTCTATAGTTGTATCTTTTAGCCTAGCAATTCCACTTCTAGGAATCCGTACTACAGAAATAGTTCCACCAATATGTAAAGATGTTTATAAGAATGTTTACTGCAGCGGTGGGAATGGCTCCATATAAGTAGGACAGGAGAAAGATATCTTTGACTTTATGCATTTCTGTATTATTTGAGTAAATTATTATAAGCATGGACTACTTTTGTAAATGGAAACATTTTTTAAAAATTACAGTTTCATCTTCTCCCTGAGTATTATTTTTAACAAAAATTATAAATATAAAAAAGAACAATGATCATCTTCTGTAACTCCAGAAAATCCTTTAACTCCAACAAGGTAAAAAATGCTAAAAACCATCATACCTAATTCTTTAGCATCTCCTCCTGCTGGACTTCCATTTTTCTGTTGTGCTACAAGTGCATTCAAAATAATTTTTGTTGCCCCAGACCTTGGCAGAGTAACATTTGTAAGAAATGGCAAGTTATTTTTCTTGGCAAATGCCTGACTTGTTTCTCGCCTCTTCCTGAGGAAGCCCCCTTCTGGAAACAAAACAATCCATTTTCGATCTCTGCTCCTGTAATTATTTTCTAAGTGCTTCTTGAGAAGCAGCAGCTGTTGGTCACGATAAGATCTTCCCTAGAAGGTACACACACATGTAATAAGTACAGGTATATCCAAAATTAAAATGCCATAAAATTAAACAGAAATTACAGCTTCTAAATTAAAATCCAATCACAGAATAGAATAGTGATTCCCCCACCCCACCCCAACTTACTGCCCTTTTTGACCACAGGGGTAAAAAGAGAGAAGTTATTAGCATTTATATAAATAAACCTTTCTTTCTGAAGGAAAAGGAAATTGTTCTGATTGCCCTTGAAAGTGCAGTCATTCATCAATTCAGTGACTACTTACTGAGTGCCTGCTATGTGCCACGCATTGTCCTAGGCACTAGACATAGAGGAGGAAATAAAGAGACTTTCACGGAGCTTACATTCTAGTTTGGGAAGATGGTAAATGTGGAGTGCAAATTCAACTAGTAATATGTGTTAGGAAGAAAACAGTAAAAGGATAGAAAGGGTCAAGAGGGTCAGAGAAAGCTGTTATGAGGAGGTGACATTTGAGCAGAACTGATAATGTGAGGGAATAAGTCATGTGAAGATGCAAGCCATAATATTCCAGGTGACAAAACAAAAAGGACAAAGGTCATTTGGTGGGAACGAGTATGGCATGTTCAAAGAACAGCACCAAGGCCAGTGTGGCTGAAGTGTGATAAACAAGGAAGTCAGGGGTAGGAAATGAAAGCTGCAGAGGGAGGTGGAGACCAAATGAGAAAAGCCTTATGCATGGTAAGTAGTTTTGGAGGGGACATCTTTGGATAGTTTTGAACAAGGAAGTGTTATAATCTTATTTCTGTTTAAAAAAATCTGACCAGCCTGGGCAACATGGTGAAACCCCGTCTATACAAAAAATACAAAAATTAGCCAGGTGCGATGGCACATTTAGTGGTCCCAGCTACTCAGGAGGCTGAGGCAGGAGGATCACTTGTGCCCACAAGTTCGAGGATGCAGTGAGCCCTGATGGTACTACTGTACTCCAGCCTGGGTGATAGAGTGAGACCCTGTCTCAAAAAAAAAAAAAAAAAGAAAATCTGCTGGTTCCTGTGACCAAAAGACCACAGGAGATAAGTTAGAAGACTTGCAGTATTCCACGCAAGGGAATTTGATGAGATTCAATTATATTGTATTGATAATAAGTAGTTACATTCAGGAAAAATGTGAAAGTAAAGCTAAAAAAGACATTCTAATGGACTGTATCTTAGTTGAGAGGGAAAGAGAGAAAAGAAGATGACCTGAAGTCTAAAAAGAAGAATCCAGAAAAATTTGTAGGAAGGCCCAAAGCTTACAACTAAATATCACAAAGGTTCTTTCTTTTTTTTTTTTTTTTGAGACAGAGTCTCGCTGTGTTGCCCAGGCTGGAGTGCAGTGGTGCGATCTCGGGTCACTGCAAGCTCTGCCTCCCGGGTTCACGCCATTCTCCTGCCTCAGCCTCCCGAGTAGCTGGGACTACACGCGCCTGCCACCACACCCGGCTAATTTTTTTTGTTTTTAGTAGAGATGGGGTTTCACCGTGTTAGCCAGGATGGTCTCGATCTCCTGACCTTGTGATCTGCCCCCCTTGGCCTCCCAAAGTACTGGGATTACAGGCGTGAGCCACCGCGCCCAGCCGGTTCTTTCTTTCAGTGTGATCAGTTTGCCAATATTTTCCAGCCAACAAAATTACAGAAATTCCTCAAAATAATTAGTATGCTTTCAGTCTTTAGATCAAATGTATCCCAAATGCAAAACATGTAAGACATTTTGTTAGTCAGTTTGCTGAAGTGAACTGATTATGATTAAGATAGCTATTAAGTTCTCAAGATTATACGTAAAATATTTTTACTATTCTTGGAAAAGCTTGTCAAAATGGTCTAGTAGCAAAGTCTCAAGAGAATTTTTCTTTTAAACATTAATGCTTTTTCCCTTCCTTCCCCTCATGTTATAGATTTTTATTACTAATCTATCAGGGAAAAACACGTTGCTCTTTAGAAATAAATTTGTAAACTTTCCAGAAACTTCGAAATATAATCTTTATGTATGCAAAACTTCACATAGTAATCACAAGAAAATATTTTGGAGTACCTAATTTTCAACTTTTATCTAAAAGTACACCGATAATCTAGTATAATTTAGCCTCTTTTTTTTTTTTGAGATGGAATCTTGCTGTGTCACCCAGGCTGGAGTGCAGTGACGCAATCTCGGCGCACTGCAACCTCTGCCTCCCAGGTTCAAGCGATTCTCCTGCCTCAGCCTCCCAAGTAGCTGGGACTACAGGTTCATGCTACCATGCCCAGCTAATTTTTGTATCTTTAGTAGAAACATGGCTTCACCGTGTTGGCCAGGCTGGCCTCGAACTCCTGGCCTCAAGCAATCTGTCCACCTCGGCCTCCCAAAGTGCTGGGATTACAGGCATGAGCCACCGAGCCCAGCCCCTCTTCTTGATGCCTGATGATCATCATTAGAATCAACTGTTACACTACACTATAAATTCAATTATTTCCTAAAGCTGGAAATGAGGTAAGGTGCTCAGCTAGCTTTTCAGATCCCTGAGACTGCTAAGCTTTCTAATTGTTGGTTCCGCTGCCTTCTCTGAGCTATTACACTAGGATCTTTGTTAAGTTGTCCTGATCAGTTTATTTTGTCTTGACCTTGTGTTCACTCCCCATTGCCACTTCTTGTGGTTCCAGGGTATGCTTATATTTGTTTCTCTGCTCAGAAGAACAAAGGGTGTTTCCAAAATGAAATGATATAATGTCCAGTACATAAAACTGTCTGGAGTAAAGTACATGTGTTTTGTGACACTTATTTTCACAGAACTTAGAAGTTTTTCTACTCAATTCCAGCTTATTTCTGAATTTGTGGTTCTTGGAAAAGGCTTAATTAGATTCACCAATTATTCATTAAGTAATAATTATGTGCAAAGCACGGCACAATCCAGGTTGTTAAATATGTAAACACCAAATAACTGTGGTATTGTCATGCATAAAAGCTCGTACATACCATATTTCAGTTATCCATTCTGGTGAAAATAAAGCATATAATACTAGTAACAAGTCAAGAAAATAATGTAGTGCTGATAAGAGGCTATCATTCTTCTTCCTACACTAAACTATTCCTAATGCTTGGGACTTCCCAATTCACCTTCCTCCATCAAATCCATACCTATTCTTTAAAACTTGTGCCAAATCTCATCTTCTCGTCTGAAGTTTTTCTGGATTCACATAAAACTGATATACTTATTTTTCCTACTATGAATTCCCAAAACATCTCCCATTATTATTATTACATTAATATTTATTAATTTATTTAATAATCTGCCTACTAGTAATTCAGATATCTACTATATTATACAACAATGCCTTGTAAATAAAAGTGATACAATAGTAGTAATCAAGATAAAAATGATGATGAAGGTAGTAGGCACTGTTCTGAGTGCTTTATAGGTATTACTTCATTTAATCCCCACAACAACCATTGTGGGGGATACTACATATTATTCAAGTTTGGAAAACAAGAAACTTGAGGATTTAAATAATTTGCCCAATTCACATAGCTAAGAAACTGAATAGTGGGGAATGTTTACTAAACTAAAAATGTACCTTCTAAATGGGAGAAGAGTAGAGATTAGAAAATTTGCATTTTAAGTATTTTAATACTTATCCATACTCAGATTTAGATTGAAATAAATGGTTAGGGAACAAAGATTCAGAGAAAGAGCTCCCTGAGCCTGGCACAGTGGCCAGTGGCTCACACTTGTAATCCCAGCACTCTGGGAGGCCAGGTGGGTGGATCACTTGTGGTCAGGAGTTCGAGACCCTAAACAACACAGTGAAACCCCATCTCTACTAAAAATACAAAAATTAGCTGGGCATAGTGGCATGCCTATAGTCCCAGCTACTCCAGAGGCTGAGGCATGAGAATCACTTGAACCCAGGAAGTGGAGGTTACAGTGAGCCGAGATGGTGCCAATGTACGCTAGCCTGGGTGACAGAGCAAGACTCTGTCTCAAAAAAAAAAAAAAAAAAAAAAAAAAGCTCCCTGAGACTGGTTAGAAGCAGCCCTGCCTATTATAATTGGTTTTGTTATACCTCTTTTTATAATCAAGAATCAATTTGACCAGGCTATCACTGTGGGGAAAAAGTGCTCATTACTTACCTGTCTTATAAAGAAGTCTCCATGAACTAGAGAAACAATTCCAAAGTTTGTGTACTTAAAAATATGATCCATCAACCACATCATCTGAGCAACAACCTAAAATATTTAAAAGCAAGAAATAATATTGGATAGAAGAAACCTGACTATAGTTGAGCCGAGTCTCCAAGCTTTAAATATAATCATCCAAGCATACTTTTAATTAACCAAAATATCTTAAGTCTAACTCTATTTCTACAAACAAAGCACAGTTACTAATAGTGCCTACATGAAAAATTACAGGTCTTGATTCCAAGTCTTCGAATCCTAAGTCACAGGTACATATATCACTATATAAAAAATGAAACTCAATTAACTTCTTAAATTTGGACTTAATGATTTCAAATTTGTTCTACCCCAAAGTCTCTGATAATTCTTACATAACTTGCAAAATTATTTTGAAACAATATAATAAAATGGTTAAGTTATCAAACAAGACTATATATTTAATGAACATTCACTGTGGCTTTATAAAATCTGAGTGTAGCTTCATGGCAAAGTATAAAAAGGTAGTGTCCCAAATAAAACATTTAAAAATTAATATAATAGAATGATTTACATATTCTATTATGAAGAATATTTATTAGTTTATGCAAAATCATGGTCTTTGCCAGGATAAAAATATTTGTAGTGCCTCAGTCCTTAAACAAAAAAATATTATCCACAGCTGATAAGAGTGGATATCAATACCTATATTGAGGGCAGAAGACTTTCTTTCATGCAAATTTAAAAATTAAAACTACAGGCCAGGCACAGTGGCTCACGCCTGTAATCCCAGCACTTTGGGAGGCAGAGGCAGGTGGATCACTTGAGGTCAGGAGTTTAAGACCAGCCTGGCCAAAATGGTGAAACCCCGTCTCTACTAAAATAAAAAAATTAGCCAGGCATGGTGGTGCGTGCCTGTAATCCCAGCTACTCGGGAGGTTGAGGCAGGAGAATTGCTTGAACCCGGGAGGCAGAGGTTGCAGTGAGCCAAGATCGAGCCGCTGCACTCCAGCCTGGGTGACAGAGAGAGACTATTTAAAAAAAAAAAAAAAAATTAAAAGTACAAACCGGATCTAATTAATGAATCGGTTAATTGTTCTTTCCTGCTGAGGAAATAGCATTCCTTGTTATAAGCCTTAACTAAAGTGAAAGCTACAACCTCAGTCAAGAATGCAATAAGCTCTACTTTGGTTTCCCAGGGGAACAGTAGATGTAAACATTATCTCCAAGAACCAATTGATGTGAACCTACACATATGGAAAAAACTAAAACACATATAAAACATATAAACACATATAAAACATATAAACACATAAAAAACATATCCATGTGCTTTTATAAAAGCATTATAAAAGCCCACAGATGATATAATATTACAGCTTCTGCCTTAGTTTTCCAGCTACACAACTCCTACTCCATCAGCTTTACAATATTAAATCTTTTTTTAAAAATGAAGATGTATGCCTAGTAAAGGAAGAACTGATTCCTCAATCAATTAATATAGAGTAAGATAATCACCAGCATCCCATCTTGTTTTGCTTTGCAATGATGATTACAGTACTATGTTTAAATAAACTGAGATTTGGACTAAATGAAATTTGTTGAACAGTGTCCCCAAAACAAACAAAAAGCAGTGGATTCAACCTATAAAGCATTTTAGCTTTAGACACATTATGAAGTGTAGTTGTAATTTATTGACTTCTGGGTTTTAAATGCCAAATAACTAGCTTTTATATTTAACCTTTCATTCATGGTGGATTTATCTCTTCAGTTAGAAGGGTCACTTAAAACATAAATTCAGTAAAGATAGCCAAACTATTTCCTGAGATTTGTAAGGACAGCTCTGTTCCAACTTATTTTAGGGGAAATGTTGTAAGTCAATAAATGTTTATAAAACATTTAATAAAGTTCTTTTGACAGAAATAAAAATTCTTAGTTTTATCATAAATTGTCATAAAAGGCCAAGACAATTCACAGACACTTATTATAAGGGTACCAGGCTGGGCACGATGGCTCACGCCTGTAATCCCAGCACTTTGGGAGGCTGAGGTGGGCGGATCACGAGGTCAAGAGATCGAGACCATCCTGGTCAACCTCGTCTCTACTAAAAATACAAAAATCAGCTAGGTGTGGTGGCGGACACCTGTAGTCCCAGCTACCCGGGAGAACTGAGGCAGGAGAACCACCTGAACCCAGGAGGCGGAGGTTGCAGTGAGCTGAGATGGCACCACTGCACTCTAGCCTGGCGACAAAGCAAGACTCCGTCTCAAAAAAAAAAAAAAGTACCAACACTTTCAGAAAACACAATTAATCCTTTGTTTCATATTCTTCAAAAGAAGGATGAGTAAACATAAGCTGCCTAAATCAACTCTGTCAATGTTTGATAGGTCTGTCACTCAGAACTTTTCCATTATTTCTAACAGACAAAATCAATCTATATCAATTATTCTTTATCTGGATGCACAGATTTTCTACGTATCAAAACATCGTCTAGAGACTTAAATGACTGCACTCTTTTTGTCCTTTTGAAATTATAATAAGGTCAATGGTTCTTCATTGGGTGAGTATGGAAACTGCAGGATAATTTTGGTCCTTGTGACAACAAGGACTAAGGAGTGCTACTAGCATTTAGTGTGTGGCAGTTGGGTACACAAAACGTCTGGCAATGCCCAGGACAGTTCTCAGCAACACTGTTGTCCTATTAAAATGCCAACAGTACTCCCACTGAGAAACTAATGGGGGCTTCAAGAAGTCCCCTGAATTCAAAAAGCTATGTTATAATTACATTACCATCAAAGTAATATTTTTCAACTGGCCCACAATAGCCTTCCTTCTTCGAAGGTATCCATAAAGTATAAAATAAATCAAGTAAACATTCCTACTAGTGAATACAAATTATATTGCTCTGTAATTATTAGGCAGCAGGGAGAGATTATAATGCTTCCACCCTTATATTCTCAGTTACTCCTTTATGAAAGAAAATAAAATATTCTTCTAGATTGCAAAGTATTCAATATTATCAGAGCATTATTTAGTATTAACTAATCTCAAAATAAAAAAAAATTACTTGGGATAGAAAAATGAACCTAGCCAAACTAACTTAAATATTTTTATAAAGGCAAACAAGCCAACCAAACTTTCTTTTGTCCACATGACTGGGGAATTTTAAATTACCTAATATTCTAGTTAATACAGTTATCATCTATGCCAAACTGGTGTTAGAATACAGTTAGACATATTTATATTGACCATTTTAATCACGAGTTTCAAAAAACACTTAAGGACATTGTAGGCCCTCAGGATAATCACTATAAATGTAATGATCCTATCTGTAAGAGTTACAATGTTAACTAATTGGAGATTCTCTTTTATAGAAAGCCAAATCAACTAGTTTTGCAAAATTTTGACGTCATGAACTTAGAGGACAGGCAATAAATATTATTATAAATGCAAATATATCTACATGGTGATACTCTTTTAACAATTCAAGATCCTGAATCTACGAAAGGATTTAATTTATTCCACATTCCAGTGAGATTATGCCTCTGCTTTTCAGATAGACAAGAAAAACAGATTCTGCAATAATAAAACATATTTTTATTTAATCTCCTCTCATTTTCTGACCCTACCCTAACCTAGTGAATCAAAATCTCTGGAACCTAAACACACCAGGGCTTATTCTCACTTTGACGTTTTTGCCAAGATTGTTTCATTAAGAAAGAAGTCCTTGCTTTACCAGTCTACCTAAATTCTACTCATCCTTCAAGGCCAAGTTTATGTCCTCTCCCCTTCATAAAGTTTTCTATGTCCATGAGGTACACAGTGCACTTAACCTCCACTGAAGCCATCTCACTTGTCAATTAATTATTGTTTATGGCTCATGCCTGTAATCCCAGTACTATGGGAGGCCAAGAGTTGGTGGATCACCTGAGGCCAGGAGTTTGAGACCAGCAGCCTGGCCAACATGGTGAAACCCCGTCTCTACTAAAAATACAAAAATTAGCCAGGCATGGTACCCGTGCCCATAGTCCCAGCTGCTTGGGAGGCTGAGGCACAAGAATTGCTTGAACCCAGGAGGCAGAGGTTGCAGCGAGCCAAGATTGCGCCATTGCACTCCAGCCTGAGCAACAGTGCAAGACTCCATCTCAAAAAAACAAACAAACAAACAAAAACATTGTTGGTGATACCCTTCTTCCACCTGCCACTAGGCTGTCAGCACCTTGATAAGATGAATTGTATCTTGCAGGATGGTGTTTACACTTCCTATAGTCACTGATCATAACTACTAAGCCCTTAATGAACTTCCATTGATTTGATTATTTACTGTTAGGTCACACATTAACTCCATTAATTTATACACCTTATTTAGTTTTCTATGAACATAACCTCTTTAACTTCTAAGGTGATAATTCTCCTAAGGCTAAAGACTGAATTTATTTTTTAAATCCACTCAGTTTATAAATATTTATTCTATCATAAGCAATATTCCCCCAACCTTCTGTTTTAGAGATGGGGTCTTGCTGTGCTGCCCAGGCTGGAGTGCAGTGGCTCTTCACAGGCATGATCCCACTACTGATCAGCACAGGAGTTTTGGCCTGCTCCATTTCCAGCCTGGGCTGGTGCACCCTTCTTGTGTGACCTAGTTGTTCACTGCTCCCAGGAGGTCACCATATTTATGCTCAACTTAGTGCAGACTGCCTATCAGCATAGAGAACTACAGCCCAAACTCCTGGGCTCAAGCGATCCTCCTGCCTCAGCCTCCCGAGTAGCTGGAACTACAAGTGGCACCACTGTGCCAGGCCAAAGCTGCTTTTTGTGTTTATATTTTTCAAACTAGCAATCCACTGCTTCACCTCCAGACAGCCCTCAATTTGAACTATATTAACCTGCTTTCATCCCAGTTACTATTTTTTAAAACAGTCTTATTGAAATATAATTCACATTGTCCCAGTTTTTTGTTTTTTTTTTTAAGTCTCTACATTCCCACTTCTGGGTGACTTAGAATGATATATTTTTCCTTTTATTATTTTCTAAATTTTTATTTAAAGTATACATATTAAAGTCTATGTCTATATTTCAAAGCACAGTAAGATATTTGAATCGATTCCCTTTTTTTTTTTTTTTTGAGATGGAGTCTTGCTCTGTTGCCAGGCTGGAGTACAGTGGCATGATCTCGGCTCACTGCAATTTCTGCCTCCCGGGTTCAAGCGATTCTCCTGCCTCAGCCTCCCGAGTAACTGGGACTACAGGTGCACACCACCACGCCCAGCTAATTTCTGTATTTTTGGTAGAGATGGGGTTTCACCATGTTGTCCTGGATGGCCTCGATCTCTTGACCTCATGATCCACCCACCTCAGCCTCCCAAAGTGCTGGGATTACAGACATGAGCCACCATGCCCGGCCAAATGGGATTCCTTTTTAACCTTCCTTTCTGGATGTCTATCTACTGCCTTCAGGGTAGCTTACCAGTCCTTTGTCCTGGAGGCACATCATCAGTGTGCACACATCTCCTGTTGCCTGATGATTCACCAACATCACTGCTTCATCTTTTGAAACTGCTTTAATATCTTCTCCCCATTCCATCACTGTAAGAACAAAAAAGTTTCAAAGCTGTCATTTTAAAGATTTTTATATTATCACAAACCTTATATTAGAAAAAATGATGTATATTAATGATGATATGTCACCTAGCTAAAAGATCCGAAAGTTTAGAACTAAGTTTATTTCCTATGCAAATCAGAATGTTAATATAACTTTTATAGAGCCCCCAAATATACATTAAAATATAAAATTATCATACTTTATTTATTTATTTATTTATTTATTTATTTATTTATTTATTTATATTTGAGACAGAGTCTAGCTCTGTCACCCAGGCTGGAGTGTAGTGGTGCGATCTTGGCTCACTGCAACCTCTACCTCCCAGGTTCAAGCAATTCTCCTGCCTCAGCCTCCCAAGTAGCTGGGATTACAGGTGCACACCACCAAGCCCAGCTGATTTTTGTATTTTTAGTAGAGACGGGGTTTCACCATATTGGCCAGGCTGGTCTCGAACTCCTGACCTCAAGTGATCCACCTGCCTTGGCCTCCCAAAGTGCTGAGATTACAGGCGTGAGCCACTGTGCCCAGCTATGGTCATACCTTTGATCTAGAAGTTCTGTTTCCTAGAATTTATCCTACAGAAACTTGTTCAAATAAGCAAAGATATATGTATAAAGAATGTTTATCACAACTTAAATGTTCACCAACAAGGGAATGGACAAGAAAATTATGATGTAATAGGGGAGTATAAACCCATTAAAATAATGGAGGATATCTCTTATTCATTAACCCAAAAAAGATGTATTATCAACTAACAAAGCAAATCACAAAACAGTAAATATAGCATGATCCCATCTTTTTAAAGCAGGAATACCATCCATGTGTTGTTCAATGCACTGAAAAAAGTCTAGAAAAATAAATTTCAAACTGTTAATACCGATCATCAATGAGAGGTGGTTCCCAACCCTTCAGATTCTATTTTATAAGAAAACATTCAGACATAATAATGCATACTTTCACCTTAAAATAATAAAACTAATAAAAATGCCAAATTATTTGAAGTTATCAGATGAAAAGTCACTGCGCCAAAATCTATACGTACATTCTAAGGGAAACAGTGGTTATTTCTATGTAGTTATGCCTCATTTCATTTTATATTTATTTTTAACTTTTTTGAGACAGGATCTTGCTCTGTTACCTTGGCTGGAGTGCAATGGTGCAATCACAATGGCTCACTGCAGCTTCAAGCTCCCTGGGCTCAGTGACCCTCCTACCTCAGCCTCCCGAGTAGCTGGGACTACAGGTGCATGTCACCAAGTCCAGCTAACTTTTGTATTTTTTTTGTAGACACAGGGTTTTGCCATGTTGCCCAGGCTGATCTCAAACTCCTGGGCTCAAGCAATCCACCGGCTTCAGCCTCTCAAAGTATTGACATTACAGACATGAGCCACTGCACTCAGCCACCTCATTTTACAGTAAATTTACTTCAAGCCTCAGTTTTCAAACATCAGAATTCTGCAAAGAATCTTCTAGCATTTTTTGATATGAATTATCAAAGGCCAATTCTACATTAGTATTCACCTTTACCCTAACCTTATCTCACTCACTGCTGCAAGGAAAGAATTCAAGCCACCTGTGTGTAAAAGCTCAGGATGAAATAGGGATAGGGAGACCTGTTTAGAAGCCAATTTTGCACCATATTTCAAAATTAATAAATGCACAAACCTTTTTACCTAGGAATTCTACTTCTAGAAATGCATCCTACAGATATACTCATTTATGTGCAAAATGACATGTACACAAGGCCACTCACTGCAGCTTTGATTGTAAAAGCAAAGATGAAAACAACTAGAAAGAGAAGCTAACTCAAATTCATAGAAACAGTAGAATGGTGGTTGCCAGGGGCTGGGGGAGGGGGAAATTCTTGTTTAATGAGTACAGTGTTTCAGTTTTACAAGATGGAAAAGTTTTAGATATTGGTTCCACAACAATGTGAATATACTTAACAAGACTGAACTGTACACTTGAAAAATTAAGATGGTGAATTTTATGTTAGCATATTTTACCACAATTAAAAACATTTTTAAGGGAGACTAGCTAAATAAATTATATCTATGCAATGGAATATTATGCAAACACAGCACTTATGTACTAATATGAAATGATATACTTTAAGTAATAAAAGCAAAGTGTAGAATAGGATGATGGATGCCACTAGTTGTGTTTTTTGTTTGTTTGGTTTTTTTGTTTTTGAGACAGAGTTTTGCTCTTGTTGCCCAGGCTGGAGTGCAATGGCGTGATCTCAGCTCACCACAACCTCCGACTCCCAGGTTCAAGCGATTCTCCTGCCTCAGCCTCCCGAGTAGCTGGGATTACAGGCATGCGCCACCACGCCCGGCTAATCTTGTATTTTCCGTAGACGGGGTTTCTCCATGTTGGTCAGGCTGGTCTTCAACTCCCAACCTCAGGTGATCCGCCCACCTCGGCCTCCCAAAGTGCTGAGACTACAGGCCTGAGCCACCGCGCCCAGCCTAGTTACGTTTTTAAAAAGGACAGAGAATATACTAACCAAATGAAAACTCCCCATATGCCCCTGCTGACAACCCTCCAATGGAGACACATGCACACACACACAAACACACAAACACACACACACATGCACAACATTCTTTCATTAATACAATCTTCATTCAATAAATCAGCATCAGGCATGGTTAGGTGTTGTGGATATAAAATAAGTAAGAACATTTCAAGTATTATTCTAAAGTGAACAGCAGTTAAAACTCAGGAAAAGTCTAGCTTGGTTCTATAAATAGTGGGCTATTAAGAGGTAATGTGGAAAGTTTTCTGGCTCTCCATCTGTATTAATAGATGTCTCATCACCAAATAGTCCTTTAACGCAATCTGTGCTACATGAGTGGAAAATACTAGATACCTAGGCCCATGCAGTGGGAAGGCATATATGTCAATATAACTGCAAATAAGAATAAGTTTTTACATAAAATATATCTTACCTGTTTGCTTTATATAAATCAGATAAATCTAGTAAGTGTGACTGGTTTAAATATGAAAATATAAATTGAATTTGGAACCCTCTGTACTGGGTTGAAGAGTATACTCCAAAAATTCATGTCCCCCCAAAATCTGTGAATCAAGATGAGGTCATACTGGATTAGGGTGGGCCCTAAACCTAAATCCAATAAGACTGGAGTCCTTATAAGAATAGGAAAATGTGGGTCAGAGAGACACACAGGGAGACCACCACGTGATGACAGAGGCAGAGATTGAAGTGACGCACCTACAAGCTGAGGGACACCAAGGATGGTGGACAACCACCAGAAGAAGCTGGAAGAGGCAAGGGAAGAGCCTCCCTGAGAGTCTTTCGAGAGAGCATGGCCCTGCTGACGCCTTGATTTCAAGACTTCTAACTTCCAGAACTGTGAAAGAATAAATATCTGCTGTAAAACCCAGTTTGTGGTAATTTGTTATGGCAGCTCTAAGGAATTAACATAACCCCTCCCTCAATTTTCCCCATCCTCTCTCTTCCCTTTCCATTCTATTTTCCCCAAAATTATAGTCTTTCTTTTCTTATCAAGTATAGGAAAAGAATTGCATTCTCTTTTAATATTCAGCACATTATATATAATCTAATATTATGTATTATAAATGGTTTTTAATGTTCACTTCTAAATACTTTCAGAAATTATACTTTAAAGTATGATTATTAAGAGTTAATCCACTACATGTTTTATCTCTCAATCAGAACTTAGCCAAAATTTATTTTCAGACCAAATGTCAATTTACCAAGACTCACATAGCATGCTGAATCAAAAAAGTGAAGGTGGTCAGGTGTGGTGGCTCATGTCTATAATCCCAGCACTTTGGGAGGCCAAGGTGGGTGGATCACTTGAGGTCAGGAGTTCGGGACCAGCCTGGCCAACATGGTGAAACTCTGTCTCTTCTAAAAATTACAAAAATTAGCAGGTGTGGTGGCATATGTCCGTAATCCCAGCTACTTTGGAGCCTGAGGCACAAGAATCGCTTGAACCTGGGAGGCAAAGGTTACAGTGAGCCAAGATTGAGCCACTGCACTCCAGCCTAGGTGACAAAGCGAGACTCTGTCTCAAAAAAACAAAACAAAACAAAATGAAGGTACCTAGATCAACTTTTCTTTTCTTTTTTTTTTTTGAGTCAGGAACTCCTGGGCTGAAGCAATCCTTCTGTCTCAGCCTCCCAAAGTGCTGGGATGACATGCATGAGCCACCACACCCAGTTTGGATCAACTTTTTGCCAAGAAATTATCCTGAGGTAGCAATAAGGTCATGTTGAATTTTATAATAATTCTAATTTTATTCAACAACAAATTTAATTTCCAATATATATGGTATTATTCTTTTAGAGCATAATTTAAGGACCACTATTAGAAAGTTAAATGACTAACAAAATCAGTATTAAAATGTTTGTAGTGAAAGAGCAATTTATTACACAGATGAAGTAGCTATGCTCCTCAGATTATGCCTTGCTATTCCAGGACCAGTAAATATAGTAATAAAGCTAACATCTTAACCAAGGGATAGAAAAGAAGTTATGGATGTCTACAGTTCTTACACTGCACTTGATTAGAAGAACAAAAATATTCTAACACGCTGCTCTATGAAATGAATTCTCAAAAAAGAATTGGGTCAGGTCCACTATTTCCAAAGGGAAAAAGGACAACTGAATAAAAACTGGAGGAAAAATTTTCTAATTGTAATAAATTTTAAAATTCTTATTGAAAACAAAAGCTAAAGGTTATCATCCACTACATACACACAACACACACACATACACACACACATTCTAACATGTATATCAATATACTTTTCCCAAAAGTTATAGATTAGAATTAATCTGGACAGTTCACATCTCAAAAAGAAAACAGAAACAACAACCCATCAAAAACTCCTTAACAACAGTGACACTAAAGCCATTATACTGGCCTACAAAACAGAATTAACAGAGAGAAGAAAGGTTGCTTATTATGCCCGCAAGCTGATGCAACAAACTATTTTATCCTTCTGTGCCTTCATTTTCTCATTATGAAACAATAACATCATTAATGCTACTTAAACATGTTGCAAAAATGAGGAAGATCTAATTGACAGTACCATAGAGATCCTGAGTAATGGGATTAAAGTCACTTTTGGAATCACTAGTAACTAAAAGAGCCCTATGCCTACTGTGTCATATGAAAATCAGTCTAATAGTAAAGATTAAAAGAGCCAGCTGGGCACAGTGCCTCATACCTGTAATCCCAGCACTCTGGGAGGCCAAGGCAGGAGGACCCCTTGAGGCCAGGAGTTCAGGACCGGTCTGGGCAACAAAGTGAGAATCTGTCTCTATAAAAAAATTAAAAATTAGCTGGGTGTGGTGGCATGTACCTGTGGTCCTAGCTACTCTAGGGGCTAAGGCAGAGGATCTCTTGGGCTCAGAAGCTCAAGGCTGTAGTGAGCTGTGATCATGCCACTACACTCCAGTCTGGTTGACATATATAGACACTCTCTCTAAAAACAAACAAACAACAACAACAACAAAAAAAAACAAATAAAAAATTAGAGAGCCAAAATAATCCATAAGTGAATTTCACATAGCTGGAGAACTGTGGCTTTCAGCAGTCCAGGTTTGAGGCGGACAGGATTGGATTCATCCAAGGGAGGGTGTTAGTTCATTAAAAGTGGCCATGAGAGAGTGGCTTAAAGTACTGATTAATGGAGTGGAGACTGGTGAGGAAAAGAAGCCTTGCAAACAAACAGCTGACTACCTAGAAAAGAGAGGGAGGGAGGGCAATCATACATAGAGATGCTGATGCCACCCCCATCTCCACAACATTCTAGTCAAGCTTCCCAAGGGAAGGCCCAGACTTTTGAAAAACCTCCTAATACATACTTCTAAATAAGAACCACTGGAATTGAAGTGCTGATAAGTTTAATTTTATTTTTTTTTAAGCAAGTACATTGTACACACTAGGAAATCACGGTCAGTGTCCCTTTGACTCTTAAATTTTAAGAGGTTAAAATTTGAGAAGGCAAGGCTCAAGAGGTAGCTTTTGGAGGGGTTACATAACTAAAATAATAATAGTAGCAGATATTATTAAATAGATATATAAGTAATAATCTTAATAGCTAACATTTATGGAATGTTTATTATGTGCCATGCACTAGTAATTAGTAACAGAAAATAATTTACATTATTTTCTGATTTAATCTTCACAAAATTCCGAATGTACAGATAGTATCATCCCCAATATGCAAATGAGGAAAATGAGGCACAAAAGGTTAAGCACTGTTTTCAAACTTACATAGTCAGGAAGTAGGGGAACTGGGATTAAAAACCACAATATCATATTGTCACTGCTGGCATGCTTCATGTCAAAGAACCTTAAGGACAGGAACTTGGATAAATGCCCTTGCAGCCCCTGAAGTTGCCCATGATTATGCCAGGGAATAGGGTGGACAAGCCAAGTCCCAAAGTCCTCAACAAATAAGGATGGTGGATGGCAACAATAAGGAGGGGTAGAGAGGTATATAGCCAAATAATCAAGCATTTTTCTCAATGACAGTTGAATAATAACCAAGTCTAAAGGGGCAGGTATCTAAGAAAAAAAATCAACATTGTCTTTGGACCCAGATGGGATTGTCTTAAATATAATCTGCTCAATACAGAACTGGCTCTTTTCCCTAGTCTTCCCCATCTTAGCAAAGAACACTGCTGTTCACCCAGTCATCTGAAGATGAAACCTAAGACTATCTTTCATTCCTCCTTTTCCTTAATCTTCCACATTCAATCCATCTCTAAGTCCAGTGGACTCTACCTTCAAAATACATTCAGATCCTCTATTTTTCTTCTTCTTACTACTACCATTCTTTATTATTATTATTATTATTGAGACAGAGTCTCGCTGTATTGCCCAGGCTGGAGTGCAGTGGCACAATCTCGGCTCACTGCAACCTCCACCTCCCAGGTTTAAGTGATTCTCCTGCCTCAGCCTCCCGAGTAACTGGAACTACAGGTATGTGTCCAGCTAATTTTTTTTTTTTTTTGTATTTTAGTAGAGATAGGGTTTCATCATGTTGGACAGGTTGGTCTTGGTGATCTGCCCACCTTGGCCTCCAAAGTGCTGGGATTACACGCATGAGCCACCATGCCTGGCCCTCTCTACTACTACCATTCTAATCCAAGCCACCAATAACTCTTGCCTAGACTTCTGCAATGACTTCCTAACTAGTCTTCTTGCTTCCACTCCGCCTATCTATGTAAAAGAAATCTTTAGAATTCCAATTTCAAATATCATTAAAATCAGAAACACCACTGTCAAGCATGAATTAGGGAAGAGCAGGAAAATCAAAGATAATAACTGGGAATTAACTTTCACTGTCATTAAGATTTAGTTTAAGTTAAACTTGTACTGTTTTCAAAAGGGGAGCTAGTGGCATTTTGGGTGAAGCAATTCTTCCTCCTACAGCTCATCAGTATTGCAAAACTTTTAGCTTGCCTGGCCAATAGTCTGTTACAATCCAAAAGGTAATTCCAAACATCCTGACTCCACCCCAATCTCCTTTGAGAAGCACTAAGTTAAAATTATGTCAATATAAGCCTGTGGTAAAATCAGGGTGAGGTTAAATAACAAGTGAGAATCATCCTAACAACATTAGGACTAAATAAACACACGTTTATAGCAAACAAAGATCCATCTCTATGATTCCCTTCCCTTCACCCACTAAGCTCCCAGGATATGGCAGCCAAGAGTTTGGAACAATCTCCTCTAGGGAATTTGATCACCTCAAGAGGAAAGACCTAAAAATACTGACATTTGGGGTTCCCCAGTGAAATATTCCAATAAGATCACCCTACAATGAGGCTCAATGTTGATAAGCCACAGCCACTTGCTTGGCTACAAATCAACATTTTAATCTCTCACTCTTAAAACAAGAACAGACAGTTGAAGGGGATGAGAAAAGCAGATGTGTGAAGGGCTCTATGTTATCCCCACTTTCAGCTTGAAACAAGGCATAAACTCCCCATGCAAAAGTTACCCTCCTGATACTAGGAAGAAAAGAATATTCTTATCACCAGGAATGGGGAGTCAATGCAGGGATGAGTCTGCACAACAAACCGTACTAAAATAATCCTTTCCTTCCATTAGTTTCCCCCATGTAGTTCCTAGTCACTTTCCTACAATTTGCCACCCTTAGAAACTCAAACCCCTTTCCTTCATCCAGTCATTTCTCTTCAATTTATTACCCTTTGTTAAAATGGTATATAAAGCCAGGCTTGGTGACTCACACCTGTAATCCCAGCACTAAGGCCAAGGTGGGAGGATTGCTTGAGCCTAGGAGTTCAAGATCAGCATGGGTGACAAAGCAAGACCTCATCTCTACAAAAAAGATTTTTAAAAGAAATTAACTGGGCATGCTTATAGTCCTAGCTATTTGGGAGGCTGAGAAGGGAGGATCACTTGAGCCCAGGAGTTCAAAGCTACAGTGAGCTATAATCACGCCACTGCACTCCAGCCTGGGAGACAGAGCGAGACCCTGTCTCTTAAAAAAGGGAAGGGGAGGGGAGGGGAATAGAGGGGAGGGGAGGAGAAAGAAAAGAAGGGAAAAGAAAAGAAGAGAAGAGAAAAGAAAAGAAATGGCACGGTGGCTCACTCCTGTAATCCCAGCACTTTGGGAGGCTGAGGAGGGTGGATCACTTGAGGTCAGGAGTTCGAGATCAGTCTGACCAACATGGTGAAACCCCATCTCTACTAAAAACAAATTTTTTTTTTAATTAGCCAGGCATGGTGGCACACACCTGTAGTCCCAGCTACTCGGGAAGCTAAGGCGGAAGGATTGCTTGAAACTGGGAGGTGGAGGTTGCAGTGAGCCAAGATTGCACCACTGTATTACAGCCTGGGTAACAGAGTGAGACTCTGTCTCAAAAAAAAAAAAAAAAAGAAAAAAGAAAAAGAAAAAGAAAGAAAGAAAAAGGTATATAAAATCCTGAATCTAAATGCTTCTTTGGAGTTTTCACTTCTTTTCTATGAAGCCCCCTGTGCCACATAAAAAATGCTAACATCAAATAAAATGTGTATGCTTTTCTCTTATCAATCTGTCTTTTGTTAGCCTAATTAGGTTAACAAAACAGGCGATAGCTACAAAACCTGAGGGCAGAGGAAAAGTTTTTCCTCCCCTACATAGTCATATATTGCCGGAGACCTGAAAAAGGCTGTTAATGTGAAAGAGAGCACAGCAAACAGAAAAATAAAGAATCTGAGGAAACAGAGGCATTACACAAAAAAGAAAACTTCAAAAGACCAGCATTAATATCTATATTGAGGTAAGAGATGAGATGATGATAATAACCATGAGACAAGAACAAGAAAAAAAAGGACCTGCTGGAAATGAACATAATTGTAAAAATAAAAGTCTCAATAGAAAAACTGAGAGATAAAGTTGAGATAATCTTCCAAACACGAGATTTAAAAACAAGATGAAAAACAAGAGAAGAAAGACTTGAACATTAGAAGACAATTCCACAACATCCAGCCTTCAAATAACAAGAGTTCCAGAAAAAAGAACAGAGAAAAAGAAATCAAAGATGTAGTTAAAGAGCATTTGAGGGTGTGGATTTCCACTCTGACATGGGACATCAAATAGCTAGCACAGTGGATAAAAACAGACCTATACCAAGACATACATCCCCATGAAATTTCAAAACAATAAATCAAAGAGAAGAGCCAACAAACTGTCAGAAAGGAAAAAGAGGACACATATAAGGATAAGGAATCAGATTAACTTGGAATTTCTCAATAGCTTCTGAAAGCAAAAAATATTGTAGAGATTATTATTAAAATAATAATGACTTCAAAATTATGAAGAAAGGCTGGTCCAAAGGTAGTGAGTTATTTCAACTGATTGTTCAAAGACTGAACTTGTTTTCCTCACTACTGCACTTACCTGGGGAAAAAAAAAGAGAAAAAAAAATTCCAAAGAAAAACTACTTTCAACCCAGAATTCTCCACCCAGCCAAATAACCAATCAGGTGCAAGCACAGAAAAATATTTTCAAGTGTGTGACATTTTGAAAAATTAACCTCTTGCTCTCATGAAGATATTGGATGATATGTTTCACTAAAATAAGAAATAAACCAAGAAAGAGAAAGACGTGAAAAAAGAAATTGGGAACACAGCCAAGGAGACAGGCAAAAAGGATTTTCAGGATGATAGGGAAGGAAGATAATCAGGATGTCGGCTGTATACCAGGCTTAGTGGATAACCAGTCCAAATTGGAGCAAGTTAGGCATTTCCCAGACAGACTTTCCAAAAAAGATGAAATTGGTAGAGTAGTATCTGAATGACTTAAGAGGAGATCTAAAAATGAAAAGGAGTTGGGGGTGAATTAGTGATCATTTCATACCAAAGTAAGCAAAAGAAGAAACAAAAATTATTAAATCTAGGAACAACTCTGTGCAGGAAAGTAAAAGTGAACAGTTTTATACATAGCTCAGCTCTGAGTAGATTTACATATTAATAATAAAGAAAAACTCCAAATACTGACACTACCAAAATTACAATAAAATTCAAATACAAACTAGAAAATGTATTTATTTTTCAGTTTTTCTTTTTTTTTTTTTTTGACACAGTCTTGCTCTGTCACTCAGACTGGAGTGCAGTGGCGCAACCTTGGCTCACTGCAGCCTCCACCTCCCATGTTCAAACAACTCTCCTACCACAGTCTCAAGTAGCTGGGACTGCCAGCATGCATGACGAAATACAGCTAATTTTTGTATTTTTAGTGGAGATGGGGTTTTGCCATGTTGGCCATGTTGGTCTCAAACTCCTGACCTCAGGTGATCTGCCTGCCTCGGCCTCCCAAAGTGCTGGGATTACAGGCGTGAGCCACCACACCCAGCCCTCAAAATTGGCTTATTTTTATTTTTATTTTTGAGGTTGGGTCTTACTCTGCTACCCAGTTTGGAGTGCAGTGGCACAATCAAAGCTCACTGCAGCCTCAACCTCCCAAGCTCAAATGATCCTCTTGCCTCAGCCTCCACCACCATGCCCTACTAATTTTTTTTACTTTTTGTAGAGACAGGGTCTCGCTTTGTTGCCCACACTGGTCTCAGATTCCTGGGCTCAAGCAATCCTCCCACCTTGGGCTCCCACAGTATTGGGAATACAGGTGTGAGCCACTACGCCTGACAAAAATTTATTTTTAAAATATTATTTTAAATAGGTTTCTAAAAAGATAAGGCTTTCTGAATATTAAAATAACATATATTCATTGTAGTAAATCAGAATACTAAAAAACACAAGGCAGAAAATTACCCCAAATCTCACTATCCAGGGATAAGAAAACACTATTAAAATTTTACAGTATATCTTCCAGTTATTTTTCTCTGTGTATAAAGACAATTTTTTAAATCAAAAATGAATGATTCTTAAATTCTGTTTTATACAATTTGAAATTCAATATATCATATAAAATTGGCTGTCATTATTCTCCCACAATATGATTTTTAATGGCCACATAATAATGTATTACATGTAAGTGCAGAGATTAGTTAGTTCTCTAATGTTGGGTACTGGCTATTGATTATAGTAAAGTGCTAGACCAATAAGTATACAAACCAAAGAACTAATGGGTGTGTGTTACAAAAAGTACTATGACTTTCCTAAAATAAAGAGTAAAAATATTCCTACCCACAAACGTTAAGTCACCAAAGCAAATAAATCGAAAGTATAAAAATTTAGGAGGTAATGGGACTGTGGTAGTGGTCATATAACTGCACATTATAGAAGACATGAAGACTTTTAAAAATGTTCTTCAAGCCAGCCATTGAATAAATTCATAGAGAAACTTAAAATTGGGGGGATGTAAATAAGTTCCAGATTGACAGAATACTAAATACCAAAGAATCAAAAAACAAAATACCAAAGTCAAAAGCAAACACAGAAATCAATGAAATGAAAAAAAAATGGAGAAAATCAATGAAAGCAAAAGTGACTCTTTGAAAAGGCCGATACAAGTTATCAAATTAATTTTTAACAACAAAAAAAACATAAAAACCATAAATCACCAATAACAGGAATGAAAGAGAAGACATCACTACAAACGTTCCTTGATTTATCATGGGGTTCCTGATAAACCCATTGTAAGTTGAAAATACAGCAAGTCAAAAATGCATTTTAACACAAAGCCTATTTTATAATAAAGTGTTGAATATCTCATGTGATTTATTGAATACGGTACTAAAAGTGAAAGACAGAATGGTTGTATGGATACAAGCATTACTGAATGCATGTCACTCTCATCCCATCATAAAGTCAAAAAATTGTAAGTAGAACCATGAAAAGTCAGGGACCATCTGTACTATGAACTACTTTAGAAACTATAAATTTGACAACTTAGGTGAAATGGACCAATTTCTTGAAAACCACAAATTACTATCAAAACTCATCTAAGATGAATAGATAACCAATTTCTATTAAAGAAATTGATTTTATAGTCAAAAACCTTCCAAAAATAATTTGGCCCAGATGGTTTCACTGGCATACTCTACCTGACATTTCAAAAAAGAAATAATACAAACTGTATGCAATCTCTTCCAGAAAACAGAAAAGGAAGGAATGCTTTCAAGTTTATGAGGCCAGTATTGCCCAGATACCAAAACCAGAAAAAGACAAGCAAACAAAAGCTACAGACTAAAACCATCATGAATACAGGCAAAAATTATCAATAGAATATTAGCAAATGGAATCCAACAGTATATACCATGACCAAGTTAGGTTTACCCCAGGAATGCAAGGCTGGTCCAATATCCAAATATCAGGCCGGGCACAGTGGCTCATGCCTGTAATCCCAGAACTTTGGGAAGCCAAGGTGGGTGGATCACTTGAGGTCAGAAGTTTGAGACCAGCCTGGCCAACATGGTAAAACATCATCTCTACTAAAAATACAAAAATTAGCCGTGTGTGGTGGCACATGCCTGTAGTCCCGGGTACTTGGGAGGCTGAGACACAAGAATTGCTTGAACCCAGGAGGCAGAGGTTGCAGTGAGCCGAGATTGAGCCACTGTATTACAGCCTGGGAAACAGTGTGAGGGTCTGTCTCAAAAAAAAAAAAGAAAGAAAATCAATCAATATAATTCACCACATTAACTGTCTAAAGAAGAAAACCTTCCACAGCAATAAAAAAAAAAAAAAGAATGAAATCATGTCCTCTGCAGCAACATGGATACAGCTGGAAGCCATTACGCTAAGCAAATTAACACAGAAACAGAAAATCAAATACCGCATGTTCTCACTTATAAGTGGGACCTAAACATTGGATACGCACAGACACAAAGATGGGAATGGTAGACACTGAGGACTCCAAAAAGGGATGGGATGGAGGAAGGGGGAAAGGATGGAAAAGCTACCTATTAGGTACTGTGTTCACTACCTGGGCTGGAAACCCAAACTTCAGCATCATGCAATATACTCATGTAACAAACCTGAACATGTACCCTCTGAATCAAAAATTTAATACATAAAATTTTTTTAAAAAAGAAGGTCTCATGATCATATGAATTGACGCAGAAAAAGCATTCAATAAATTTCAGTATCCATTCATCATAAAAACTCTCAGCATACTAGGAGTAAAAAAATTCCCTCAGTGTGATAAAGTTTTAAACGTAAAACCTACAACAAACATAGTATTTAGTAGTATTTAGAATGCTTCTCCCTAAGATTAAAAATAAGGCAGAAATGTCCACTCTCATCACTCTTATTTAATATTATACCAGAAGTCCTAGCTAGCTTAATAAGAAGAAACAAAAAATGAGAAAGGAAGAGATAAAATTCTTATTCACAAATGACATGATCGCCTATGTAGAATATCTTAAATGATTTACAAAAAACTCCTATTCCCAATAAGTGAGTTTAGCAAAGTTGCAGGATACAAGACTGACATAGCTATCAATCATATTTATTTATATGAGAAATGAACAACAGGAAATTGAAATTTTTTAAAAATACTATTTACAAAAGCTCCTCCCCAAATGAAATACTTAGGTATAAATTTAAAACACATGAACAAGATCTATATACTCAAAACTACCAAATGCTGAGAAAGAAATCAAAAAAGCCCAAAATGAAGAGACATACTATGGTTATGGATTAAAAGACTCAACATAGCAAAATGTCTATTCACCCTCAACTCGATCTACAAATATAACTCAAATCCAGTCAAAACTGCATTAAAAATTTTTGCACATAAGTGGCTTTTAAAATGTATATAGAAAAGTCAGCAAACTAGACTAGCCAAAATAACTTTGAAAAAAAAAATAAAGTTGGAAGAATTGCACTACCCAGTTTTAAAACTTACCATAAAACTACAATAATTAAGATGGTGTGGCATTGGTGAAGGGACAGACACATAAATCAACAGAACAGAAAAGAGGATCCTGAAATAGACTACATAAGTATAGTCAAATGATCTTTGACAAAGATGTAAAGTCACCTGAATGGAAAAAGAATAGTCTTTTCAACAAATAATGTTGCAAAAAAAATGTGAACCTTGACCCAAACCTCATACCTGATAGAATGATTAATTCAAAATGGATCACAGAGATGTATGTAAAATGCAGAACTATAAAACTCCTAGAAGAAAACACAGGAGAAAATCTCCATAACCTGAGTTTGGGCAAAGTACTCTTAGACATGACATGAAAAACACAAGCCATAAAACAAAATAACATCAACGAACTGGGGAGTCTCTCTCAACCTATTCTGGCTTGGGGGCTGCCCAATTTTTTAAAAAAATCAATAAATTAGACTTTATCAAAATGTAAACATTTTAATGAGGAAAAGACACTGTTAAGAGAATAAAATGAGAGAAAATAATATGCAATCACATATCCAACAAAGGGTTTATATCCCAAGTATATAGAAAACTCTCGGCCGGGCGCAGGAGCTCACGCCTGTAATCCCAGCACTTTGGGAGGCCAAGGGAGGCAGATCACTTGAGGTCGGGAGTTAGAGACCAGCCTGACCAACATGGAGAAACCCCGTCTCTACTAAAAATACAAAATTAGCCGGGTGTGGTGGCACATGCCTGTAATCCCAGCTACTCAGGAGGCTGAGGCAGGAGAATCACTTGAACCCGGGCAGGGTTGTGGAAATTGCAGTGAGCTGAGATCACGCCATTGCACTCCAGTCTGGGCAACGAGGGCGAAACTCTGTCTCAAAAAAAAAAAAAAAAAAAAAAAAAAAAAACAACTCTCAAAACTCAGCATTAAGAGAACAAACTACCCAATTAAAAAAATTAAGAAAAGACTTGGACACTTCACCAAAGAGAACACAGATGGCAAATAACTATATGAAAAGATGTCCAACATCATTAGCCACTAGGGAAATGAAAATTAAAAACATGACAAGCTACCTTTATACATTTACTAAAATGAGTAAAATTTTAAAATATTGGCAATACCAAGAGCTAGTGAGGGTAGAGAACAACTGGAACATTGCTAATGGAATGAAAGATGGTATAGCCACTCCAGAAAAGAGTTTGGCAGTTTCTCATGAAGTTAAACATACATTTACAACGTGACTCAGAAAACCCACTTCTGGATATTTACCCTGGAGCAGGACTCAGCAAACTTTTTCTGTAATGGGCCAAACAGTAAATATCTTTTTTCCTCCAGATCAAAGTAATAATGGGAGGCATTACTAAATGGACTGCATTCTTTTTTGTTTCGTGTTTATTTTCTTCCATTTACTATCTAACAACCTCTCCCCCAAAGTAGCCTGGTTCAAATTAATTGTGTTGGCCAGGCACGGTGGCTCATGCCTGTAATCCCAGCACTTTGGGAGGCTGAGGCGAGCGGATCACGAGGTCAGGAGATCAAGACCATCCTGGCTAACACAGTGAAACCCTGTCTCAACTAAAAATACAAAAAAAAAAAAAAAAAATTAGCTGGGAGTGGTGGCAGGCGCCTATAGTCCCAGCTACTCGGAAGGCTGAGGCAGGAGAATGGCGGAACCTGGGAGGCGCAGCTTGCAGTGAGCCGAGACCACACCACTGCACTCCAGCCTGGGCGACAGTGCGAGACTCCCAAAAAAAAAAATTAATTGTGTTAAACCACTGAGAGCTGAGGTAGCTAAGACTTTACATCTTAAGTTTCTTTCTATAGTATCTCCCAATAACAGCACTTCCACCTGTACAAAATCCCCAACTTGCTCAAAGGTTTCTTGTCTCACCCTTTTAAATAGCTCCTTTCATTTATGTATAAGTTGAGCAACAACACTGAATTCAGAGATTCAAATGTAAATCAAAGGTCTTTTAATTTTATAACATTGGGAAAACTTTAAGTAAAGGAATTTAGCAGTATCGGCCTTAGATTCCTGATATGGTTTGGCTGTGTCCCTGCCCAAATCTCATCTTGAATTATAGCTCCCATAATTCCCATGTGTCATGGGAGGGACCTGGTGGGAGGTAACTGAATCATGAGGGGTGGGTCTTTCCCATGCTGTTCTCATGATAGTGAATAAGTCTCACGAGATCCAATGGTTTTATAAAGAGGAGTTCCCTTACACAAGCTCCCTTTTGCCTGCTGCCATGTAAGACATGACTTTGCTCCTCATTCGCTTTCCACCATGATGGTGAGACCTCCCCAGCCATGTGGAACTGTGAGTCATTCAAACCTCTTTCCTTTATAAATTACCCAGTTTGGGGTATGTCTTTATTAGCAGTGTTAAGAACAGACTAACACAATTCCTAAAATGAGTAAATGGAAAAAAGGAAATTCCAACATCTCCTAAAGGTAAAGGATTACACCAAATTGCCAGGAATACGTGTACAACACGAATACCTCTCTGTTTTGCTAACAGAGCTCTAAAAAGCTTTAGAACTGAACTATTATATATAGTAAGGGTTTTGATCTTAAAGAAATGTAGAGCCGGAAAGGAATTTTGAGATATTTTAAGTCAAGCAGAAGAAACGTAACTCTATGGTTCCTCCCTGCCTGACTGAATTAGTTGAAAAGAAAAACACAGATGGTAAATATAATTAATTTACACCACCTCCTGTTCACTATCCCCCAAAGCACTAATTGATATGTTCATTCATTCAACTGGTTTTATTTTCTTCAGAGAGACACAGGGTTCTACCACTGCAGAAGATATAAAAGTATACTAGAATTCTATCATGAAGTAATTAATGCAATTCAAGAGAAAGTAGAACGTGACGCAAGATAGAGGGTGGAAGGAAAAAAGAAAAATTAAAACAGATAAACATTTTAAATAGTATACACAATTTGCCTGCCTTTCCAGTCAACAGATGTATGCCCTGGAGTACAGATAGACTGGAATCTTGAATATGCTGTTCCCTGTCATATTCAGCTCTCATGCCCATCATCATGTCAGCATCTCATATGCCCATCATCATGCCAGCATCTCACTTAGCTGTGTGATTTTTGCTTTTTAAAGGTATGTTTTCTTCCATATAAAACTTAAGTCAACTTTTTAATTGAGGTAATACAATCCCTGTCTTCAAGAAGTTTGCTCACTTATTGGGAATAAAAAACAAACTGTGAAATAATACAATACACACAAAAATATGTACCACAGAAGCTAGGAAAAGAAGTCATTGTGAGCTGAAATATGAAGGGAAGAGATACAAAAGACAGCGAGAACATGCCTGGGTAGTAACCTTCTTGGGGAGACAGCTGGTACTGAGAAGAAGAGGAAATAAGATTATATCTATAAATACAAATTCAGATTATAGGATTACTTTTAAAAGTCGGATACTAGACTTTAGGCCAGGGAATACAAAATTCCTGTTTTATCACCACACAGGTGACAACAGAGGGAAGTAGGCTGCCTATATGACAATAGGGAGCAGTGGGACTGTGTTTAAATAAAGAGAACATTCACCACCCAAAGTGGGGAGACACTATTCAGCTCTAGTCTCTTGCTGATATTTGGAAACACAGACCCAGGCTACCATATCCTCCAATTCTTTAAAAGTAATTGGAAAGTCAAGAGTTTTTATGAAAGTTAAAGAAAGAGGACATTAACAATGAAGGAAGGTTTATGAGCAAGCAGGGAGGAATGAAATCCAAACAAAAGGACTGGGTCTTGATAGGAGGGACATTCTACACTGCAGCAGAAAGAATAAAGGGAGGGAGCACCCAAAAGATAAGGTAGGCTTGGGCCAGGTTATTAAAGCACCAGAATCCTTAACATTATGTTATAAACAACAGAAAGCCAGTAGGTAAAAGGAACTGATAACATACGGGTCAGAGGGAAGGAATGAAGAGCTGTCGGGAATGATGGAGGCTAGTTCGCTAAATGGGGATTTTTTTAAAAGATGGGAGTATCTTGGCTGAGTGCAGTGGCTCATGCCTGTAATCCAGCACTTTGGGAGGCCAAGGTGGGTGGACCACTTGAGGCCAGGAGTTCAAGACCAGCCTGGCCAACATGATGAAACTCCATCTCTACAAAAAATACAAAAATTAGCCAGGCATGGTGGTGTGCACCTGTAGTCCTAGCTACTCAGGAGGCTGAGGCACAAGAATTGCTTGAACCTGGGAGGTGGAGGTTGCAGTGTGCCAAGATCCCGCCACCCGCCACTGCACTCCAGCCTGGGCGACAGAGTGAGACTCTGCCATCCCGCCACTGCACTCCAGCCTGGGTGACAGAGTGAGACTCTGCCTAAAAAACAAAAAAGATGAGAGTATCTTTATATCCTGGAGGATAAGAGCAAAGATAGAAGGAGATAGTACTAGTGAGATGAAGAAAGCAAGATGGGATATTAACCATGCAGAAAAGACTATCTATAGATAAATGAGGGTTTGAATAAATTAGGGGAGGGAGACAAGAAAAAAGAGGAAGTCTCCAGAGCACAGTTCCAAGCCACCAGCTAAAACCATGGCAAAGAGGTAATGAGAGGAGGTAAAAACTGACCTAGGAAAGAGAACTGCTCAGAAAGTTACCACAAATGTAGATATCCTAAGTGGAACTGAGCTACACAAAGTTGGGGATGCCCCTTGAAATAAAAGAGCAGAAAGCAGAATGTAAGAATTCACAACAGCCAAATACCTAAGAGGTTTTAAGCAAAGAAATTCATAGTTGGGGTTAATGTATCCTCTGGTTTCAGGCTTAGCCACATTCCCAAATCTTGAAATCTAGAAAAGGAAAAGAATAAAGTATTAAGAATATTCTGAAATGAGAAACCAATTAATTGTATTTATACTACACAGTAGCAAAATTTTTCTATTTGGAGGGGCTTTCAGTCTATATTTTCTCAATTTCTACCACAGCCCTAAAAGACATACCATCCAGGTATTAGTGTTATTTAAAGCTAAGGATCAGAGAAGATACTTGTGCAAGGTAATACTGTAAGTAAGCACTGTAAATCTAACTAGAATCCAGTGAAACCAAAACACAGGTAGCCCCTGTCTAACGAGATTACTAACCATTTAACTAAAAGTGAAGTGTGCTGTGTTTTCATGGTATAATGAAAACACATGGGCTTTAGAGCAGCCCTTCACTCAAAGACTAGCTCGGCTCTTGCCAGCTCTATCACTCACATTGTGCACATTACTTAACTTCCACAGACCTTCATTTGCTCACTGATACCACTTCCCTTGACAGGATTGTTTTCAACATTAAGTAAGAAGCCATGTGTAAGCACTTGTTAAAGGGCCTGGCACAGCAGATACTCAATCAAGGTGTTTCTTCTCACTAGAAGCATTACTGGTTATCTGTGTTGGCACAGAAGTTAGTCTCCCTACTGCAGAATGAAGTAAAAAGGCTTGGGAGGGCTTTCTTTTTAACAAAAAGTCTTATCAAAGGATAAACAGTTTCTAAGGGAACCAGAGAAATTAACCTAACCAGGAAACTATACATGGAAAAATCTAAGGTTACAAGAAAAAAACATCATTTTGAAAATGGTATTAATAGGATGATTAATGTAAGCATATGACACAGAGACAGGAAAGAATAAAGAGATTAACTAGAACACACTATAGGTATAAGGTTCTCACTGAGCAAGGAGCCCAAACCTAGAGTCCATAGGATCCATTAATGGACTTCAGAGTTGTGACTCCTTGAAACTGTAAAATTGTGACCATGTGCAAAGGTTCTATGGAAAGCTGAAAAATGCACCCCTCCACAACCCCAAAGATATCCATGTCAAATCCCTGGAACCTGTGAATGTTACTTTATATGATAAAAAATGTGATTAAGTTAAGAATATTGAGAGGAAGTGCTTATCCTGGATTATCCAGATGAACCTTAAATCCAATGACTCGGGTCCTTGTGTAAGAGATACACAGAGAAGAAAGGGCAGTAATGTGACCCTGGAGGCCGAGGCTGAGTGGTGCAGCCACAAGCCCAGGAATGCAGCCCAGATGTTGGAAGAGGTGAGGGCTCTCCCCCAGAACCTCTGGGGGGATCTTGGCCCTGCTGACACCTTGATTTGAATGTCGGGCCTCTAGAACAGTGAGAGAATAAGTTTATGTTGCTTTAAGCACTTCTGTAGTAATCTGTTTTGGTAGTCACAGGAAATTAACACAAGTGCACCCTTCTAGAGGGAGGGGCTATTTACTTTCATCAGATTCTTAAAGAGGTTCTAATAAACCTTCAAAGGTAAAAGAACTACCACTGCAGAAAGTAAGCAAAACTGTCTATAAATAAAAGAATTAAAAAATTTTTAAACCAGCAAAACAAGTAGTTATTTGGATAAGGTCTCATAGCTACTAAATGCTGAAGTAAGAATTTATCTATGAATATAACTCAATATTCATTTCATTATCTCTTGGGGTTCAACTCTATGAATGCATTAAAAGGAAGTGATTCCCAAACAATTCAATAATTTGTTAAAAATATAAGTTCCCAGGCTCCACCCCGATGTACTGATTCAGAATCTCCAGGGTACAGGAATATATATATTTATGCTTATAAATATGTATGTTTTCTTACTTAAAGCTCCTCAAATAATTCAGATGTTTAGACAAGGTTAGAAATTATGACTACGAAGCAGGGGTCCTCAAACTTTTTCTATAAAGGATCAGATAGCAAAATTTTCAAATATGCAGGCCAAGAGGCAAATGAGGGTATTATGTCGGTACTTATGTAACAAATTTGTTTTCTAACAAATTTCTATGAAAATTTTATTGACAAAATTCAAAACAAAAAATTAATAATAACTGAATACAATTTATATAATGCAGGTCTACTAATGACAAGAATGGAATTATTTCTCAGGAGAGAACATTTTGCTTAATTGGAGTTCAAAGTTAGTGTTCTCTTAGCATCAGGTTGATTGCAAATGTTCATCTGTACAAGCTTCTTAGCTGGAGGGGAGTTATGAAACAGGCAGTGAGCTGGATTTGGCCCAAGGGCTGTAGCTTGCCAACCTCTGCAGTAAGGTACAAGAAAGAAGAAAGAACCACAACCCCTGCCCTTAAGCAATTTACAAGTCTGTTAAAGAGACAGGAAAAGAAAAGGTAATAGTCAAGAACATGAAGGAGAAATCTGAATGTTGTAGAGCAATGATTCCTAACCTTGTCAAGTATGAACATTCTTTGCTAAGGTCAAAAAATGTGTCCAGCCTTAACATATCAGTTCTTTTAGAATTGAGTGAAAATATCCATAATAAAAGTAACAACAAAATTTAAAAGCTTTTAAAGGATTTCTTATTAATCAAAACAGCAGCCACATATATTTGAAAAACATTAGCACATATTTACAAGACACATTATTTATTCATCCACAGATGGTACTTAATATGCATATGGATTCCTGCCCCTTGAGATAACTCTGAAGCACTGCAGGAAATCTCAGCCCAATAGTTAGGAACCACAATTACAGAGTTGATGCCAAAGAGGTTCAGAGGGAGGCAAAGAGTGGAAACTGGAGCAGTGTGGAAGGGTGTCACGAGGTTAGATAGGCAGGTAGAAATTTTCAAAGAAACAAAGAACAGATTTTGGGGAGAGGAAGAATGAAACTGAGAAAATGCGGAGGGGTTGCAGGAGAGCAGCCTTACTAAAGAGCTTGGAACAGGACCAGATCCATGGGGGCTCTGGACCACTCAGCCTGATTCTGCCAACAGAGCCAACATTTAAGTGCTTTCCATGTATGGAGTGCTGATATGCATTCTTTCATTCAATTCTCACCAAGAATAGTTTCCTAATACACTAGCTGTGTAAGTAAATGATCCTGGTCTCATCAGGTACAACCCTAAGTGGGTCAGGATCTAGACTTTTCCACGTTAAAAAATAAAAAATGTAAAAAGTCTTCCCTTGACCCTATATCACTCCCTCCAGTATCACCCTCTACTCCTTCACAGCCAAACTTCTGGAAAATCATAGATTCTTGTTTCCATTTTGTCCTCTCCCATTCATCATTCATCTTCGACCCACTCCAATCTAGTTACACTTCTACCACCTCA
The DNA here is from genome assembly GCF_029281585.2 of Gorilla gorilla gorilla. Taxonomy (NCBI): domain Eukaryota; kingdom Metazoa; phylum Chordata; class Mammalia; order Primates; family Hominidae; genus Gorilla; species Gorilla gorilla. The sequence goes on along the minus strand of NC_073224.2, from coordinate 45,000,509 downwards.
ACAAAGCTGCTCTTGCTAAATACAATAAAAGATCTCTCAGCTCTCATCTTGGAAAATGTAAATAAATGCTCAGCTGCATTCAGCAGGTCCCTGCCTTGAAACACTGTGGACTTCTGTGACCCCACACTCTTAAGGCTGGCATTCCTTCCACTTCTTCTCTTCCCATCTTCCTCTCTTAACCTCCAAATGGTGGCATTCCCTCACAAGTTAATCCTGGGCCTCTCATCACTTCGTACCGAGATATCCCTAGGTGATCGCAGCTTTAAACACCATGGATAATTTGCCAATTTCTCTTTCTAGCTCAAGTTTCCCTTACAAGTTCCAGACTGCACATCCATGTCAATTTCACAGCTCCACTTGGATGTTTTTCATATACCCTATGCTAAATTTTTAAATTTTTAAAATCTTTCCTCTCAGTTACCTCCTCTCTGAACTTCCCCATCTACCCAGCAGCTCACACCAGAAACCTCAGGGGCATCCCTGTCACCTCTCTCTCTACCTCATCCTCCATGTCTAATCTCTCAGCAACTCCTGACAATTTTCCCTCCTATAAAACTCTCCAATCAGTTCACTTTCCATCTCCACTGCCATCATCACTAGACCAACCATCACCCTCACCTGATAAGGTGAGAATCTTCCACACGGTCTCCTGGACACACACACTGGCTTCTCTTGAGTCCATTTCTACAAAGCTGCAGAGTAGAATTACAAATGGGAATCTGATTTCATCATTCCCTTACTTAAAACTCTTCGATGGTTTCCTCAAGATAAATTTCAAAATCCTTAATATGCACTACAAAGCTTTAAAGGATTTGGCCTCACCAGCTTCCCTCAACCACTAAACTCCTCTCCCCCTCACTCCCTCCCTGCTGCAGCCACTGGCCTTCCCTTTGTTCCTCAAACATGACAAATGCTTTTCTTTTTTTTTTTTTTTTTTTTGAGACTGAGTCTTGCTCTATCACCCAGGCTGGAGTGCAATGGCACAATCTCGGCTCACTGCAAGTTCCGCCTCCCGTGTTCACGCCATTCTCCTGCCTCAGCCTCCCGAGTAGCTGGGACTACAGGCGCCCGCCACCACGCCTGGCTAATTTTTTGTATTTTTTTAGTAGAGACGGGGTTTCACCGTGTTAGCCAGGATAGTCGCAATCTCTTGACCTTGTGATCCACCCACCTCGGCCTCCCAAAGTGCTGGGATTACAGGCGTGAGCCACTGCGCCTGGCTTTTCTGCCTTTGTGCATGCTGTCCCTCCTCCTAGCTTCACCTGGCCAACTCCTACTGATTCCTCAGGTCTCAATTTCAGTGTTCCTTTCTCAAGGGCATCCCTCCCTGGCACCACTAGTCTCAAGCTCAAGTCCTCTGTCTCATCCTCTCATAGCCCTTTTCACATGTGATTCCGTGGTTATGATGTGACTCCTGTTGTCTGTCTCCCACACTAACACGTAAACTTCTTAAGAACAGCAACTATGTTGTTTTGTTTGCCACTGTACTCCCAGCCACCAGCACAATATCTGACACAGAGAAGGCACTCAAATTTTTGCATTAGAATAGGTGACTGAATTAATAAATTGCTTTGAAGCACTACAAAATTTACAAACATAAAATCTAATTAGATAATATTTTATTTAGACTACGGCCTAAATTATTTTTATTGATTGATTAAAGCAAGAACTCGATTGAGCTACACTACTAGCTAGGCCTGAATAGCCTCAGATATATTTCTAAGACTACCTCATAAGTTAGCTTTTATTCATTTACACATGCCTTTTCCCAAAAGGCTAACATAATTATTTTCCTAGGCATTAATATAATAATGATCATTCTAATAATAATGAAATTATCATTTATAGAGTGCCAAACACCAGGCTTCACTTTACATTCAAGTTTCATAACCTCCATTTTTACAGATGATGAAACTGAAGCTCAGAGAAATTAAGCAACTAGCTCAAAGATAAAACTAGCAAGTGGGAGAAACAGGATCCAACCTCATACTAGCTCAAAAATCAATGTTTTTTCCCCAACACATCATGCTATCTCTAATATACTTATTTTGCAATATCTATTATTTGTTGAAAATACATCTATATACAAGTATCTGAGGCTTAACACAGCTTAGAATGATTATTTACACTTTATAATGGTTGCTCAATTCAGAGTCTCATATACAAAAACAAATTCTATCCCAACCATATAAAACAGCCTGCAACAGTTATTCCAAATGACATCCTAGTTCCTTATCCATGTAACCTATACTTATAAATTTAGCCCCCAATTAATTTTCTTCCCTTCAAGGACCTCAATTAACTTTAAAAAATGGAACCATCATATTAGGGGGAAACGTATATATTGATCTCTGTTTTTCAAAAAACTTGTCACAAATGCATTTTGAACATGCAGTTCATAACGAACTCAACTATTCATAAAACCATCCATCGCTGGGCATGGTGGCTCACACCTGTAATCCCAGCACTTTGGGAGGCAGAGGCAGGTGGATCACCTAAGGTCTGGAGTTCGAGACCAGCCTGGCCAACATGGCAAAACCTCGTCTCTACTGAAAATACAAAAATTAGTCGGGCATGTGGCCAGCGCCTGTAGTCCCAGCTACTCAGGAGGCTGAGGCAGGAGAATCACTTGAACCCAGGAGGTGGAGGTTGCAGTGAGCCGAGATCGTGCCACTGCACTCCAGCCTAGGTGACAGAGTGAGGCTCCATCTCAAAAAAAAAAAAAAAGAAAGAAAGAATTTTTAATAATCTAGATTTTAGATAATTATATTCTTAAGAAGAAATGAGACATTCTACTAACTAATGAGTGTATAAACAACTGGCAACATTTTACCATGTCAGTAATAGGATACATGAAACTTGAAAAATCTTGTGACCACAGCTTTTGGTAATGGTGCTTCATTTTTTAGTTCCTATTAAATACCTCTGCTTCATAAAATCAGCAGTTGAGATTACTAACAAACTTTCAGGTTTTTTGTTTTTGTTTTTGTTTTGAGACAGAGTCTCACTCTGTCCAGAGACAGGCTGGAGTGCAGTGGTGCGATCTCAGCTCACTGCAACTTCTGCCTCCTGGGTTCAAGCAATTCTCCTGCCTCAGCCTCCCGAGTAGCTAGGACTACAGGTGTGCACCACCACGCCAGTCCAATTTTTGTATTTTTAGCAGAGATGGGTTTTCACCATGTTGGCCAGGCTGGTCTCAAACTCCTGACCCCAAGTGATCCACCTGCCTTGGCCTCCCGAAGTGCTAGGATTACAGGCGTGAGCCACCGTACCCAGCCAACTTTCAGTTTTTAATGGTAGAGTTCATTAGTCTTAGGCACTACTAGGGCATATAAATGCAAAACCATGCTTAACAGAAATAGACTAGTAATTATAATTTAAATATTTTAAAATGAACATCACCAAAGTCTCTGGGATCCAAGCAAGTATCCTTAATAAGTAAAGTAGGCCCAAAATAAGACAAGAAGCAGGATCTTGGATAAACTGGACAGTAAAGGGGGTGGTCATCACGCAGCTCCAGCAAATCGTTACTATGCAGGAACGAGGGCTCAGCATGGCCAGATCTCTAATTTCTCAAGAATAGCTGGAAATGTGGAATTTGTTTTCATGTTTTGTGAAATCTCCCTAATTTGAAATGTTGACAACTAATTTAAGTTTAAATAGTGCTAAGACAAAATAAAACAGATCAGCTTCTGAATATGGCCACTAATTTGCAAACTCTGAAAAGAAACTCCTAAAACAAAGCCTAAATACTCAGCAAACCCTAGTTTTAGATTAGGAATGGTAAACTCTTATGTAACAATATTTGTCAAACTTTGGGGTGCACTAGTGATCTTTAAAGTTCTCAAGGCAGACCAGACCCTAGAGCTTTACTGTATTAATGTCACATTTATTTCATATTCCTTACTAAAGTACCAAAGGTAACTCACTCCTTCCATTCGTTTTGATGACATTTTCTTACTGCAGCCAAATGGAAATAGAGTGGATGTCTTAAACATATGCTACTGGTAAGCAGTCTAAGAATCAAAACACGTTGGAAACCACTGGGAGACAAAAGAAACACACTTTGGAGGCTACTTTATGCTTTTCAACAGACCTCAAAGAAAATTAATTAGATGGTAAAATTGCTCTCCATTCTATAATAATCAACCAGTGTACAATAGGATGGTGGCAGTGCTATTTTAATTATAATTACACAGTTAAACAAAAATCTTGTGTTGTACTTTTTGGTATGGACATAGCAGCATTATAGGCATGAATCTTCTGGGAAAATACAGATAGCAACAAGGAGAAAAAACTGCGCAAAACTGCTTTTTCAGAAAACCTAGGAGAAAAACAAAAATATAAAAATCCCAGGCCGGGTGCGGTGGCTCATGCCTATAATCACAGCACTTTGGCAGGCCAGGTGAAAGGACTGCCTGAGGCCAGGAGTTTGAGACCAGTCCGGGCAACTTGGCAAGTCCCCATCTCTACAAAAAAATTAAAATAATTACCCAGGCATGGTGGTACATGCCTGTCGTCTTAGCTACTTGGGCTGAGATGGGAAGGATCACTTGAGGCCAGAAGTTTCAGGCTATAGTGAGTTGGAATGCACCATGGTATTCCAGCCTGGGTGACAGAACAAGACCCTGTCTCCAACAACAACAACAAAAAAAGCCAAAAAATTTAAATCTAAAAAATAAAACCACCAAAGTACCTGAGAACAAGGCTGAGATCAAACAAGGCAGACAATCTATGCTGGGGTGGAGAGCAGCTTATAGGGCAAGACAGTGTGGCATGTGATGAAGAGGGCCTGACAGTGGCAGATCTCAGAAAGCAACAGGAACAATACCTTTCCTTAAGAAAAAGGTTGCCAGGCATGGTGGCTCACGCCTGTAATCCCAGCACTTTTGGAGGCCGAGGTGGATGGATCACCTGGGGTCAGAAATTTGAGATCAGCCTGGCCAACATGGTGAAACCCCGACTCTACTAAAAATACAAAAATTAGCCAAGCATGGTGGCAGACGCCTGTACTGCCAGCTACTCGGGAGGCTGAGGCAGAGAATCGCTTGAACCCAGGAGGCAAGAGGGTGCAGTGAGCCAAGACTGCACCACTACACTCCAGCCTGAGCAACAGAGTGAGACTCCGTCTCAAAAAAAAAAGGTAGGCAGGGGGGTGGCTTACATTGGCATGCTGGAGCCATGTCCCTCCAATCACAGCTGCAAAGGAAGGAGTGGAAAGTTCAGAATTAGCGGCAAAAGACCTTCTAGACTTGTTCTGGTTTAGAGAGGCAGAAGACTTGTGGCAACACAGAGAAACACACCCAGGTGTCATATGTGAAAAAGACACCTCTGAGGCAGAAATCTGGAAATCTACCCTGGCCCCATCCAAACCTCCTACAAATAACAGATTGAGGAAAATCCAATTCATTAAGTCACAAGGAAAAAAAGGTAACTGGCATGGTACTGACTGAGAGATACTTTAAGAAAAATGATAGATAATGTACCAACTGTCAAAGTACACTAAAAAAAATTACAATGGAGAAGACAAAAATTATAACTGAATAATTTTGCTTGATTTTAAGAAAATCAGTGAAGCCATCATCACTAAGAACAAGACCACAAATAAGAAATACAAGAACTCAAGGGAGAAATGTCTAGATAACAGGAATAGGGAAGCATGAATTGGTAGAACTAAACAAAAAAAAAATAGAAGAATAAACAAAGCTATCACAGAAATGAAGAAGAAACTGATAGGAGAACAAAGAAGAGACATTGCAGAAAACACAGTAAAAGACATGAAAGAAACAAACAAATGAAAAAGGGTTTAAAAGGATTAAAGGAAAAATAACAGATATAAAAGACATACAAAAGGAGATTCAACATACATATAACTAAGGTTTCCAAAAAGGAAAACCAAAACAATGAGACAAAGTAAATATTTAAGGATATGATTAAAGAAAACTTTCCTGAAATGAAAATACGTTTGAATCTAAATATTAAAAAGGCACACATGTACCAGGAAAAATTGAGCTACACAGTCAATACCACTATATCCTAATAAAGTTACTAGATATGAGAGATAAAGGGAGAATCCCTTTGGGCAGACAGGCAAAAAGACCAAGTCAATAATAGGAAAAAATTCAATCTGGCTTCATATAATATTTAATATCAGAAGACATTTGTATAATACCTGTAAGATACTCAAAAAAAAGAAAGTGTGAGGCAAGGACTTTGTAACCTGCTAAGTTATCCTTCAAGCATAAAGCAACGGGCTGGGCGTGGTGGCTCACACCTGTAATCCTAGCACTTTTGGAGGCCGAGGCAGGCAGATCACCTGAGGCCAGGGGTTCGAGACCAGCCTGGCCAACATGGCAAAACTCCATCTCTACTAAAAATACAAAAATTAGCTGGGTGTGGTGGTGCATGCCTGTAATCCCAGCTAATCGGGAGGCTGAGGCAGGACAATTGCTTGAACCCAGGAGGCGGAGGTTGCAGTGAGCTGAGAACGCACCACTGCACTCCAGCGTGGGAAACAGAGTAAGACTCCGTCTCAAAAAAACAAAAAACGTATAAAGCAACAAAAGACAAATTCTGAAAATGTTGTAAGAATAATATCCTCATCTTGTTCCCCTGAGCCCTTATTGAGAAACTGCTAGAGGATAAACTTCAGCCAACCAAAGAATGACTCTGCACAAAGTACCTGGGTGAACATTACATTTAACTAAAGAATTAAGACAAAAACAGATGGAAATGAAGCTGATAAAATAGAATGTAAATATTATAGGCTATAACACTGTATAAACTCAAATAACATAAATTGAAAGAAGTGAGAAAGCAGAGAGAAGTATAATAAGCTTACTGATTACCTTGATGTAATAGCTGGGAGTCAGTGTATAGTCTTAAAGCTCAAGTAGTAGAAGCATAAGCATACATAATAGCACAGATGTATACGCTATTTTAAATAAATATTACTGACTAAGATTGGGTGAGGAAGAAGAGAAAGGGGAAGACACAAGGATTAAAAAGAGTTTTACCTTTGGTCATAGAAGAGAATGAATGGTTACTATCAATAGAGAACTAAGAATATTAAAGTAATAAGACTGAAATACAAACCTTCCTAAATATCAGAACTGAAAAGCAAAGAAAAAGATACTACACAGTGAAAGACTTAACATTCATATGTATATATAAATAGAAAACATAAAATACAATGGCAGAACCATGACAAATTTTTGACATATGAATAAATATAAATATGGATTCAACTCATATTAACAGAGATTTTCAAATTCACTCACAAAGCAAAACCTAACTCCATGCTGTATACTAGAGACACATCTAAATCAAAGCAAATTATAAAAATTGGAGTTTGAAAACAAAAGGATTGGCAAAGATATGCCAGGCAAATGTAAACAAAAATAAACCAAAAACTATTTTACCCAGCTCTTTCTGACTCCAGAACTTGAGGTCTTACTACAAACACTACAAATACTGCCCCCTGAGCTTCTGTAATAGTCTATGTGAAGGTGTGTGCATGCATGATTATATTTCAAAATAAGTATCTAAAATAAATTATTCAATTATAAACTATCTTTGAAATAAGAACAGACATCAAATTTGTAGTACCACCAAATTGCTGAGTTTAAAGCATTTAGTAATATTTACCTTTAATTACCTACCACAGGGATGGAGAAGAACAAAAATATTTCCTTTCATGATATATTTTCCATAGAAAAATCAAAACACTACTGAAAACTCTTCTCCTGGATTTATGTCAAGATCAGTCGTCGGCCAGGCGCAGTGACTCACACCTGTAATCTGAGCACTCTGGGAGGCTGAGGCGGGTGGATCACTTGAGGTCAGGAGTTCGAGACCAGCCTGGCAAACATGGTGAAACCCCATCTCTACTAAACATACAAAAAATTAGCCAGGCATGGGGGTACACGCCTGTAATCCTAGCTACTCGGGAGGCTGAGACAGGAGAATCACTTGAACCCAAGAGGCGGATGTTGCAGTGGGCCAAGATCGTGCCATTGCACTCCAGCCTGGGTGACAGAGCAAGACCTCATCTCAAAAAAAAAAAAATCAGTTGTCAACCTAACATCATGCAGTAACTCCTCACTCTGATGACAATCTACTTTCAAGCACCCAAAACCAGAAATTCCAGTGGAGTTTTTGTTCTCCACATGAGTAGAGAGCCTTAAGGAAGTTAGATTTTATGAAATTTCCATTATACTACAACATTTCCATTGAAGCACCAAGTTTTTAACCTCTTGAAGAAATCTATAGCTAAATTACTTTCAGATGTTAAAGAGTTGCATCTTCAGAAAGAGATTCCATGCCTCAAAAGCAAAAGGGCATATGGGTAGTAAAAATTAAGAAACACTCCAGGAACATTATCTAAAGGTCAAAATTGGCTCTTCAAATACAAAAATCAACTTGTGGCAACATCAATCCAGTTAATGCTTCTGGGGAAGTAACTGTGAAACCTCTTTCAATTTCAACATCTATAACAAAAGGAGAAGTGATAACAGTACCACCCTGATAAAATTATTGTGAGCATTAAGTGACCGAAGCACTTTGGTCACTGCCTGGTTTATTTTTCAATAAATCTTAGCTAATATAATCACCACAAAGATACATATTGCATCTCTTAAATGAATTATAATTATTACGAATTCAAAGGAATTCAAATTCCTTCAAAGCCTCTCCCTAAGTCCCCTATTCCCTCCCTGTCACCACCTACCACTGATGCTAGATCAGGAGCCCCTCCTTTTACCTCCCCTTGTACCCCTGTATATTTTCATTGTTGGTGCAGTCTCCCCACCAAGGCTGCTGTGAGCTCCTTAAAGTCATTGATTACATCTTGTGCCTATCAGGTACCTCCAGGGTACCTGTTCCCACAGATAACTGAAGTTCAATAAAGGTGTGTTAAATTAGTAAATGTGGCCAGGCATGGTGGCTCATTCCTATAATCCCAGCATTTTCAGAGGTCAAGGAAGGAGCAGCCCTTGAAACCAGGAGTTCAAAACCAGCCTGGGCAACAGCAAGATCTCATCCCTACAAAAACTTTTTTTAAAATTAGCCAGGCACAGTGATGCACACTTAGTGTCACAGCTACTTGAAAGGCTGAGGCAGGAGAATCGCTTTTGAGTCCAGGAGTTCAAGGCTGCAGTGAGGTAAGATCTAGCCACCACACTCTAGCCTGGGCAAGAGAGTGAGAATCTGTCTCTCAAAAAGAAAAAAAATTAACAAATGTGGTATTGTAAGAGATTATATATATTAAACATGATGTGATTCAAGGTTTCATATTTTGTGGACTGCAATGACCTTGATAATAGACCTTTCAGGAAGGTAGGCAGCTAGGGAATCTCAGAACCAGGAAAGGAAAAAGAGAACATTCAGCCCGGTGCAGTGGCTCACCACGCCTGTAATCCCAGCACTGTGGGAGCCAAGGTGGGCGGATCACTTGAGGTCAGGAGTTCAAGACCAGCCTGACCAACATGGTGAAACCTTGTCTCTACTAACAATACAAAATTAGCCAGGCACGGTGGTGGATACCTGTAATCCCAGCTACTCGGGAGGCTGACACATGAGAATCACTTGAACCTGAGAGAGAGAGGTTGTCGTGAGCCAAGACTGCGCCACCGTACTCCAGGCTGGGCAATAGAGTGAGACTGTCTCACAAAAAAATAAAAAAGGATCATTCAAGAACTAGACACTTATTGAGTACTCTGTGAGCATCAGGTAACAAATCAGACCCTAGGGTTATAAGGAAGTTCCATCCAGTGGGCCCAGAGTAGGTAAGGATCTCACCCCTACCAGTGATAACAGATTTAAAGTTAAAGCTAGACCACTGACTCGCAGAGTTTTCCAAAATCCCAGTGCTCTTTCCACTAGAACAATGCCTCTCAAATGTTGACTGCACTCATAGTAAAAAATACATTCTGAAGCACCACTCAGTATAAACACATGCATTTCTGATATATTCTACTGAATTCTATTTTATTTCACATTCTTAAAATGTTCATCTTCACATACTAAATTGGTTTTATGGCTCGAAGGTTACAAGACATTGCTCTCGAAATACATTTTTGAAACTTTCTGTAGAATTTCAAAGTCAGAAATAATTCCTAAAAATTACTTTTTGTCACACAATGAATATGTATCCCTCCCCGAAAAGCAGGACACTATCAAATAATCACATAACCCAGAAAGACATGGCAGCTGTCAGTTGGGGAGCAGGAGGTAACTAAACGTAATCTCCATCAGCTTTCCCTAAAGCCCCCCCCCAAATAATGCCCAATTTAAGGAAAACTGTTTGCTACGTAAAAACAGTTTGGCAGCAAGTCCCCTGGCATTCCAGCTCCCTTCCAGCCAGACTTTGGCCCATGACTCTCTCTCACCCTATATAAAAATAAAAATTCTGGAGTTTCTATTAACAGTAAATATTTTTAAAGTATTTCATGCACAGTCTTTTTTTTTTTTTTTTTTTTTTTTTGAGACAGGTCTCTGTTGCCCAGATTGGAGTGCAGTGGCATGATCACAGCTCACTGTAACCTCGAACTCCTGGGCTCATGTGATTCTCCCACCTCAGCTTCCCAAGTTGTTAAGATTACAGGCATAAGCCACCGTACCTGGCTAAGACTTTAATTAAATGTGTTTGGATGACAATTCCTTTATTAAAATAAGTAAATGAAAATAAAAATAAACTTTTAAATAAATAGAATACATTTTGTTTGGTATGAAACCTTTCTCTGACATTTACCAATCATCACTTAAACTCCGGGGGGTGGGGTACTGATTTATCCTAGATCCAAATAAAGCATGCAGAAGTGGATCATTAGTTAAGCCAGTATCTCTTTTGGTTTGCCCTTGAAATATTAAGACAAAGGCAATATAAAGCGTTTCCTCAACGTGAGATCTATCTGTACAGCACTTCCTACTAAAGAAAATGTGAAAACAGGCCGGGGCGATGGCTCACGCCTATAATCCCAGCACTCTGGGAGGCCAACGTGGGCGGATCACAAGGTCAGGAGTTCGAGACCAGCCTGGCCAACATAGTGAAACCCCCATCTCTACTAAAAATACAAAAATTAGCTGGGTGTGGTGGCACAAGCCTGTAGTCCCAGCTACTCAGGAGGCTGAGGCAGGAGAATCGCTTGAACTCGGGAGGTGGAGGTTGCAGTGAGCTGAGACTGTACCATTGCACTCTGGCCTGGGCAACAGAGCAAGACTCCATCTCAAAAAAAAAAAAAAAGGAAAATGTGAAAACAACAATCATTACTACTTTAGTAGCAAGCCGGGGATGAAAAAACCCCAGTGTCTTCAGAGTACTTTTTAAAATGTGTAACTCAAAGTCAGAAACAGACCAGAAAATCCCTTTTCCATCTTCTGTGCCTACAGACAGTTCCCCAGCTCTGAGAATGCAAATTAAAGTACAAGAATGTTCATTTAAGTTCTTGGGCTTACTGGCCTCACCATTCCTCATCCAAGAAGCATGTATGAATTTACAGGGCTCATTTTTGTGATGAGTTAAGAGATAGTTTAATAAAACTTTAATAAATCTTGTCTTTCACAAAAAAAATCTGTTTAGAACTAAGGAAAGATTTTTTAATAAAAATAAAATTTAGTTTTCCTAAGAAAAGAAAACCATGCTTACTATATCAGCTTTGTCCAGTAGTACTTGCTGTGATGATAGAAGTGTTCTGTATCTGCACTGTCCATACAGTAGCCACTAGCCACCTAGTACTGAGCACTTGAAATGTGGTTGGTGTGCCTGAGGAGCTAAATGCTAAATTTTATTTCATTTTAATTAATTTAAATTTAAATAGTGACATGCAGCCAGCGGCTACTATATGGGGCTGTGTAGGTTAGATAATCAACATAAGTCCTCATCAGCAGAGCTGAGTAATTCACTCATATTACACAGAATGTCATAATTTGGAAAAAGATATATATATATATATATATATATATATATATTCTATACCAATATACCAATATTCAATTTTTAGCTTCCTAATTAGTATTTAAGGTTTCCTCATAAGTGGTTTCTCAACAAAGTTTTGGCAATTTTTATTCTAAAACATGAACATACTTAATCTGCTGAGCAGAATTCCTTTGGCAATGTTCAATTTTCCATCTGTGAAATTTGGGCATAGGGAAAAAAGAACTTCTTCACAAGCCCACCCTCCTATTGATGTAAAGGGAAGAACTGAAATATATTATCTAAAGAAAGGCTAATATAACACCTGAGATTATTTTATGGGTACACCTGTTCATCAACCTCTGCTCAGATGTGCTTCTTTAAACTCAGCTGAGGCTTTCAACCAAACTCATTCCTACATTTGTTTGACTTCTTGACTATTTTCTGTTATGATCAGACTATGACCAGGCTCTCTGAAATCAAGTATTCTACCTATAGGAAAACCTTTTAAAATATATACATTAAAACAGTCTATATTTAAATGAGACAAACTGATCAAATTGTCAAAATTCAGTAGCCTGAAGAAGAGCAGATGCTTCAAAGAGACTAAAATATGCAGATCATGCCAAGATCACATTCCAAGCAGGTGGCAAAAGAAATTACACAGTTCTATAGTCAGCAAGGAAGAGATACCCCAAGAAAATATGCTTAAAAATACATTGCAGCTATGCTATGGCCATAGGACAACTAACTTTGACTTCAAGCAGCACCACTGCACTCCCAATCTCAAGGTCAATGCCAAATTAATTTAACTTCCCACCATGCTAACAATTAAGTACACTATACACAAGCACAAACATTTCAGTAATTTCATTTTAAGCAGAATGAACTTCTAGAACGGGTTTCTGAAAATACTATAAGCTAATTTAAAACAAGCAAACTTAAGTATACTATATAAGAATAAAGCCACTAGTACCATATAACATATATTTGGGAACACTCAAACTATACCAAGCCAAGCAACTCTAAGACAGCAGTGCAATTCAGGTAAGAATTCAGCACCATAGATTAGAACTTCGTTTTTTCTCTACCACTGCTATTGCTACCACCAAGTCCTAAAAAAGGGCTAGAAGCTCACCTACTATATCCAAAAAGCATTGGAATCTCAACAAGACAGATGACAAGGAAGCAACGCATACACTATCCCAGGGGCTTCAGCTCTTGCATTATTATGCCACTGCCTGAAGGAGAAATAAATAAATAAATGCCACTGCCTGAAGGAGAAAAGGCTTCATCTGGGGCAAATGAGAATACTCAGACATAGCAAGAGTCTGTCAGACTCCATAAAAGCTGTATACTATCAGTCCTTCTCTTGTGTGTGTGGATAAAATGTGCAGGTGCAGCCTGGGCAGGAAAGAGGGAGACAGAATTTCAAATGGAGAACTGCCATACTGCTTGACCCTGGGAGTACCCCTCCTCACTCTGCCAAGCTATGAACTACAGCCTCTACTGACCACAGCATCTGCATGATCTCCAAGGAGCCTGCCTATCAGGTAGGAATTTCTGTGCTAAAAGCCTCCACATCTGACAAGTGCTAAAAACCTCTATGATTTTTTCATTATCTTAATTCTTAAGGGAAAAAAATCAAATAAATACAATAAACGATACAGAATTTTCACAGCAAGGGCATAAGTTCTCAAAGCATATAAGGTTTATCTCAGAAAATAAACACTTCTCATTTAGTTCTATAAAAGTCCACTTCTGAATAGTGTTACTCTTGCTTCCCCAAATGCAATTTAAAGGCAGAAATCACAATCTATTTAAAGACACTCAGAAGATAAATTAGCTTAACAAAGTTAACTTAATTTTTTATATTTAATACTCTCAGATTTATGAGATAAAATAGATTCTAATAAACAAAAGAAACATACATAAGAGAAAAGAAAGCCATTTTTGCTTGCTCAAAAGGCTAACAGTACAATATCACGTTAAATGATGAAGAAACTTATTAAACGATCTTAGCACAAACATGGTTCCATTGTTTTTCTAAATTTCCAATGTTTATGGGCATCTTCCATGAAATAGATGAAATATCTTACATCTTCACTTTATAAGCTCTCGAGTCCTATACAACGCATTCCTATTCCTCTACCAGAGCTTTTGCAGACCAGTTTTAATAAATGTATGTCAATCACAATAAAAACACTAAGAAATTTACCAATACATAATTATGAAATTATACTTCTGAAAACATCGGTCTTCCTGAGATTCTGAAGAGAAACCCAATAGAACTGTTTTCTTTTTATTTTTTTCAATAGTGAAGACAATGAAAGCATCCTCAACCCAAAGTGTAATATACATTTAATCATGGTTCCTGACAAATTTTTTCTTATGCATTAAAGAAAAGTGTTCTCACTCTTACCTGTATATCCAGCATACCATCCCCAGGAAGCTACCATTCCTAAAAGCCATTTATACATGATTCCTTCGATATACCAGAACCGCTTACTGTCCAGCACTCGAAGGGGCTGAAGTATAATTACATAGCAGATGTAGGATGGAATAGCAACCAGGTTGTTGACGACCATGAAGGCAAACCTCATCAGTGCTTTCACCAAGAGCCAGCCCAGCCACGGAGCTTCTTCCAAAGTCATAGCCATTCTCACATTGGACTCCGTCCTGTCTTTCTGGGGTGAAAGAAAAATTCACTTAAAAAGAAAAATTCATTAAATACATCTAAACAGTCACCAACATAGAAATCGCCCCCAGCACAAAATAAAACAGCGAGGGTCGAAGCTTTCCGGGTGTAGTACCTCGGTGATCTCTCAGGGGAAATTCCAGAGGGGGACAGAGAGCGAGGGAGGAGGAGCTGCACAAGGTCAAGGGAACTGTTCACCGAGGCACGAAGTATGTCACAATATATTTAGCAAATGATAACACAATTCCCATTCAGTAATCGGTGGCCGTCCCCGCACCGTGTCTCACTGCGGTCGTCTATTGGACTTAGAAAAATAGATCCACTCGCTTCAGACAACCTCAGGATCTCCAAACTGAAGACACAAGTGACATGACCGAAACAGGGTCCCCTCAATAAGATTTCCCAGATACTGAGGACCTCAGTCTCCTCACCACCACGATTCCTGCACACCGATGCATTCCTTTAAAAGGTCTCTGGCTCTAGCGAAGTTACCCTCAAAATTCTCATTTGTAGCAATAGGGTTTTTGTTCCCCTTTTTTTTTTAAGAAAAAAAATGGGGGGCCTAGAAAAAAGCTTACAAGGTGAGAGGAAGAAAGTAGGGGGTTATAATGCGAAAAAGAGGAAGGACAGGAGTAGGGGGAGGGGAGCAAAAGCCAGAAAGAGGTAAAAGCCAAGGGACTGGGGATGAAGAGAACGAGATTTCCGACCAGAGGGCAAGGAAGCGGGGGATGATGAAAGGGGCAGAGAAGAGGCGAACGCAGCGCGGGGAGCCGGTGGAGCCTGCAGCGGTTTCCGCGGATGTGGAAGGGTCGTGGCGGCGGGCGCGGCCCGCGCGCCGGGCTCACCTCGGCGGGCGCGGACGGCGGGCGGCTGCGGAGCGCGGGGGCGGGTGTCCCCCGCCGAGGGGTCGCGGTCATGGACGCGGTGGCGGCCCAAGCGGCCCGAGGCGCTGCGCGAGCGGGCGCGCTGGCGCCCTACTCCCCTCGCGGCTGCCTGCGGACAGAGGGACGGCGGGGACTCAGAGGCCGGACCTGTCACCGGGGCGGGTCCCGCGGAGGCGGGCGGATGCCCCGCGCCCCCGCCTCCTCCCCGGGGCCTACCGCGCCCTCGTCCCTCAGGCCGCTGCCGCCTCCCCGGGCCACGCGACGACGACACCCCCTTCCCCGCCCCCAGCGCCTCCCCTGGCCCGGCTCCGCTGCCGCTCCGGGGCCTGCGACCGCCGAGCCGGGGGTTACCTCGGGCTGGCCGGGCCCCGGCCGGGGCTTTGGGAGTCAGAGGAGCCGGAAGAATGCATGGCCGGCGGCGGGGCCGGCGGAAGAAGGCGGTGGCGGGGCCCTGCCCCGCTCCGGCTGTGGCGCGGCCCGCGCCCGTTCCCCGGCGGCGCCGAGACTCGGTCCCCAAGGGCCCGGCCGCGTTCGCCGGGACTGGCGGGGAGGGGCGGCGGGAGGAAGCGGCGGGAGTCGGGACTGCGGCGGAGCCGCCCCCACAGCGCCCTCTAATGAAAGCGCCGCCGCCGCTGCCTGGTCCGCTTGCCCCGCCTGGCCCGCTCCCCCTACCCCTGCGCCAGCGAGTCGGGGCCCTCGGGGCTACCTGGACGCTCGGCCAGGACCTCAGTGAGTCCAGAACATACTGAGGGAAAGGGCCGCCCGGAAAGGTCTAGGAATGAACACCCATCCTCACACCCCAGGAGTGCCTTGGTTTCAGTTGAGAGCCCCTTTTCAGCCAACACGGCCGCCTTTCATTGTTAGGGCTCTCTTCTCTGCCCAAACTAGGAACCTGTCTCCTTGACGGCTAAATGTCCACTTTTCATTCTTAATGAAACCCGGTTGCACTCATGGCTTTTCTTCTTAACCTCTGCAGTGTATTATTGTCTAGAGTTTCAAATTCATTCTTTTTACGGTCAAAAGTCTTGTTTCAGGAAAGCAGCTGGAACATTAATGGCAATTCCACTTTCCCATTCATTCGCCCCCGCCCCCACCACCCCACCAAGAAACTCAGTGGGAATGAATGGTCTACACAGAGAAACTGAAATCTGGTTAGTCAAGAAGGAAAAAACAACCAAGTGCCTAGCATTAAGTAAGTACTCACCCGCCCGCCATAAAAAGAAAAACCGAAAAGACAAAAAACGGTGGCCATGGGAACTCCTAGACAGACCCCGTCACTTGGGATACTATAGCTGCATTCTGGTTCAAAGGCTGGACCACCTGAAGGAAAATAGAGAAATAGTCCATTGACCTACCCCCTTGAGCATTCTTAAATGATCTGCCTAAATTTTAGTTTTTAAAAATCCTGTTTATAAAACCTTATGTCCCTTAAGCACGTTTGTAAATGGAGGGGATGGGGCAGGGCAGATTTCACACTCCCTAGGGAACTGCCATATTTGAATCAGAATGCCACCTATTCTGCCTATTTTGAAAATGTTCATCACAGCATTTGCTCTGGACTCTCAACTTTCTCTAATTTCGGTTCCTCTTAGGTCCACAGGTGAAGGAAAGATATGCCCCATTCTATTCCTTGCATTCTCTCTTTACTGACAAGGTAGTAAGATCTTTAAATAAATCTCATGAGAGAGATAATATGTATACTTTATTATTCAAAATATGTCATTATATTCTTAAGTAAGATAGGTGAGGCACATATTTATTTCCACAATCAAGAATAAACTCTAAGGATTCCATCTGGTCCATCCAATTCAGCTTTCCCACATGCTGCGTAAACGTTGGCTGACACCTGGAGAGAGAGAACCTACAATGGGATTTACACGTGATTCCTGGATCAGGGACCATCTGCCAGAGGACCAGACACAGCAGCACTTGATGAAATGCAATTAGTACCAGGCCCAGAATTCATTTTCAGGCTCAGAAAAGAGCCAGAGGTTGGGCAGGACCTCTGGCTCTTTAGTGTACAAAAACAACACTTGAAGTGTCTACCAAAGAGACAGATTCTTAGGCATCATACCAGAACATTTTAATAATCTAGGTCCAGTGGACCTGAGAACCTGCTTTTTAAAAAGCGTCATCGGTGATTCTGATGCAAGTAGTATGCAGACCTTGCTTTAAGAAGCCCTGACTTAGAGGTATTCTGAGATGATCACATTCTCTTCTAGACCCTTCATAATTTTAAATCATTTGATCATATGTGTTCTCATGTGTGTTAGTCAGCTAGAGCTGCCATAACAAAATACTGCAAACTGGGTGGCTTAAGCAACAGAAACTTATTTTCTCAAAGTTCTGAAGGCCAAGATCAGAGATCAAAGTGTGGGGAGGTCTGGTTTCTTCTGAGGCCTGTCCCCTCGGCTTGCTGATCACCATCTCTCATTGCAGAATTCTGCCATTTCAGTATCTCCTTATGGAAGGAGTAGGGAAGACCTAATCTCCTTGATCTTTTCAGATATCCTCCTATTAACTGCTTCCAACTTCATTAGACTTTTCTTGAAACTCAACCAACAGTACAACACATTATGTTCCAGGTATAGATATGCCCTGGTTTTGTGCCAAGAGTGTAGGAGAGGGGTTATCTTCTTAACTTTCTGACCACAATATCACAGTTTCAAGATAATTCAGCTGCTATAATAGATAAGAAACTGTTAGGGCTGACTTCTTAAGGGAACAATTTCAGATGATGCTTGTGTTTATTTCTTGCATTTCGAAGTTCGTTTTAGTTAGTTTTACCTTCCTCTTGCCTATACTACAATTTTTTTGCCCTGCCTCCTTTCAACCACTTAGGAAGCCTCCTGAGATTGTTCCATAGCCTATTTTATTGCACCATGGACAGAGAGATGTATGAATGCTCTGAATGACTGTAACAGGAAGATTGGAACAGCCAGTTCTCCAGGGTAGACTGTTCTATGGAAAACAAGGATCTTCATCAATGACTAGTTAGCTTCTAGTCCCCTATCCTGCTACCTTAGAGCCATCTTTATCAAAACACAAACATGAAACCAACAATTTCAACACCTTCATGTACACTCCAATAGAGAAAAGAGGGAAATGAACAGACCCCACCCTATAGCCACAGACATTATTGTTTCTGTTTCAAAAGCCCACATTTGAACCACAAGAGAATGGTCCTTTGAAAAAGAAAGAGGATTTCTTACATTTCTTGGAATCGCCAGTCATTTGAAAGCAATCTAACCACAATACCTTAGAAGGTTGAATTCCACCCATCTAGTCCACATACACACAACAAATTAGGTTATAACCAGGGAGAGGTTCCCTTGGGCAGAAGAGTACCCCCTGGGCCCTCTCTTTTTCCTAGTGGCAATTATAAAAACATTTTACCTACCTGTGTTGGTTTCTGCACTAAAGCTCCAGTGAACTATTTCCTGTCTAGGGAGAAACTCTACCAGCAATAACCTTCAATGACTTGGCACAGGCCTCCTACATTACTAGGAAACAGTTGCAGGCTTGAAATCAGCAGCCCAAAAGAGTCATGCATTCTGACTGCTGTCAGCTTTAACTTCAAACAAAAAATGGAAATATATATGGATGTTCTCTTCTATATTCATGTCAATAATTATTTTATATAAAATGCTCCAGGGCTTATAACCTTAAAATTTTTCAGATAGGGTGAGCCAAATCATCCACACTTGGCTGAGTGTGGTGGCTCACACCTGTAATCCCAACACTTTGGGAGGCTGAGGCAGGCAGATCACTTGAGGTCAGGAGTTTGAGACCAGCCTGGCCAACATGGCGAAAACCTGTCTCTACTAAAAATACAAAAATTAGCCGAGCGTGATGGCGCCCACCTGTAATCCCAGCTACTCGGGAGGCTGAGGCACGAGAATTGCTTGAACCTGGGAGACAGAGGTTGCAGTAAGCCTAGATCATGCCACTGTACTTTAGCCTGGGCGACAGAGCAAGACTCTGTCTCAAAGAAAAAAAAAATCCTCCAGACTTGACTGCAACTCTCAGCCATTTCAGCAATTCTTTTTATTAACATGATTGACTCTAAACAATGCTATAAAGTAAACAATTGTGTCTCCTCTATGCTCCTCTCCTGTTCAGCTAGCTTCTCTTTTCCCTTCTTAAGACTAAAATTATCCCTAGTTTCCAAAGGGCCCTGAAGACTCCACATGAGGCCTCCCCCTGCTCCCCAAACAGATAATACTCTAAGCTAGAACCTTCTTTCTCACCTGTCCAATGTTATGTTTCCTTGGCTCAGTCCTTATCTCCCCTTCCTGGTGTGGTCAGCTAATCCATGACAAGGGGCTTATGGCTAAAAAATGGAAGAGAGAACTCTCTTCCTAAAGCATTAGTATTTTATACAGAAACTAAAACCCCCAAAGCCTTAATGTATTTCTGCTGGCAGATTATCAGGTATTGTAATGGATGAGTATATTTGTAAGATGTTTTGGAGAAGGATATTTTGGCAAGTTCTTCTACTCACAGAACCTATAAAATGACATAGTACACCTATGAATAAGACATAGTTCACTCACTCATAGGTGGGAATTGAACAATGAGAACACATGGACACAAGGAGGGGAACATCACACACTGGGGACTGTTGTGGGGTGCGGGGAGCGGGGAGGGATAGCATTAGGAGGTATACCTAATGCTAAATGATGAGTTAATGGGTGCAGCACAGCAACATGGCACATGTATATATATGTAACAAACCTGCACGTTGTGCACATGTACCCTAAAACTTAAAGTATTAAAAAAAAAAAGAATCCTAACATTTAGAATAGAATTTTAAAATGCCAAAAAAAAGCAAATTCAAAAAAAAAGACATAGTTCAGATTTAAACTTGCATTTTCATAACATAAGATTCAAAATATTATGTTAAAATAATAATAATCACTGGCACTTATTGATCACTTTCAACAATCCAGGCCATGTTCTTGGTGCTTTACATACATTAATTCATTTAATCTTCATGATGACTTTTTTTTTTTTTTTTGAGACAGGATCTCGCTCTGTCTCCCATACTGGAGTGCCGTGGCCTGATCTCCGGCTCACTGCAACCTCCACCTCCCAGTCTCAAGCAGTCCTCCCACTTCAGCCTCCCAAGTAGCTGGGACTACAGACGCATGCCACCACGGCCAGCTAATTTTTTTGTATTTTTTGTAGAGACAGGGTTTTGCCATGTTGCCCAGGCTGGCCTTGAACACCTGAACTCAGGAGATCCACCTGCCTCAGCCTCCCAAAGTTCTGGGATTACAGGCATGAGCCACCGCACCTAACCCACAATGACTTTAAAAGGACCGTATTGTTACCCACGTTGTACAAATGGGGAGATTAAGCTATTTGCCCTGATTTCTACCCTCTTCCTCTGTCCTCACCTGCATCTCCAGGAGACCACTGAATCTCACATCTCAAGCTTTCTTTCATGTTGTAACTTCAAGTCCTATCATTGACAGCAAGCCCCTAACTTCTTCTGGAAACTTTTATCTCCTAAGTACCTAAGTTTCTGAATTTCCCCTCAAATATATATATATATATATATATATATATATATATATATATATATATATATTTTTTTTTTTTTTTTTTTTTTTTTTTGAGGCAGAGTCTTGCTCTTTCACCCAGGCTGGAGTGCAGTGGTGCAATCTTGCCTCACTGCAAGCTCTGCCTCCTGGGTTCACGCCATTCTCCTGCCTCAGCCTCCTGAGTAGCTGGGACTACAGGCGTCCGCCACCACGCCTGGCTAATTTTTTTGTATTTTTAGTAGAGACGGGGTTTCACCCTGTTAGCCAGGATGGTCTTGATCTCCTGACCTCGTGATCCACCCGCCTCAGCCTCCCAAAGTGCTGGGATTACAGGCGTGAGCCACTGCACCCGGCCCCCGACAAATTAAAAAAAAAATAATTGTAACATCTTTGTTCTAGTGTTGGGGTGGTGTAATTTAGTGGTATTTGACAAGAGAAAGGAATTTTTTTTTCTTTTTTGTAGAAAAGGAAGACAGGGCGGGATGTGGTGGCTCACGCCTGTAATCCCAGGACTTTGAGAGGCTGAGGTGGGCAAATCACTTGAGTCCAGGAGTTCGAAATCAGCCTGGGCAACATGGTAAACCCCATCTCTACTAAAAATACAAAAATTAGCCAGATGTGGTGGCACATGCCTGTAATCCCAGATACTCAAAAAGCTGAGGCATGAGAACTGCTTGAACCTGGGAGGTGGAGGTTGCAGTGAGCCAAGATCATGCCACTGCACTCCAGCCTGGGTGACAGAGCGAGACTCTTCTCTCAAATCTCTCTCTCAAAAAAAAAAAGAAAGAAATAAAGAAGGAAAGAAGGAAGGAAAGGAACACAGAATAATTCCACTTATGAATGGGGAAAATAAGTTGTGGAGAACTTATGCAGCTTGTTCATCATAGAGTAGACCAGAAATCAAGTTGGCGTGGTATCGAGGTGACCAGCTCATCCTGGCTTACCCAGGACTTTACCCATAGTTTTACTATTGAAAGTCCCGCATCCCAGGAAATTCCTCAGTCCTGGCAAATGATTGGTGGCCCTATGTGTGGTCTCCTGACTCCTGGGTCCCCAAACAGTCCCTTAGGTTACGGAGATCCAGCCTCCCTGCTCCCCTCCCTCCCCACGTTTTGATCTGCTCTACCTATTCCCTGATGATCTGATGTATCAGAGATTAACAAGACATTCAGGGTTGATAGTGGTGTTTAATGTTTCCTCTAAACCATATTAGTTGTCCTTACCTGGGTTAAATTTCCACCTGTTATCCAAGCCTTCTGTAGTGTAGCTTGGCTCTTTCCATGCTTCTCATCACATCGGCTTAAATCGTAAGGGATTTGAGCAGAACTTTTCACTCTGTTCCTACTCCAACTGTATGTTTAAGATTAATTTATCATTTTGGGGCTAAGCCTATTGGCTAATACTCTGTTGTAATGAAAGTCATGCCACCTTGCATTTCTCCAGTGCTTTTCAGTTGACAAAGTTCTTTCACACACACACACACACACACACACACACACACACACACACACACACACACAATCTTGTTAGATGCTATCAATAACCCCCTTAAGTAAGCAGGTACTTATTGGTTAAAAGAAATAAGAATAAGGTTAAGGAAAGAATTTCTTTACAAGTGATTTTCTCTTGAAATGTCTTCAAGAAATATTTTATGAAACACAATTTCAAAACTTTTGTTTCTCTTAAATTTTATCTTCAAAGCATAAGCTGAAGTAGAGATCTGAATTATTTGGAACCAGCTGCTGGGAAGCCTACAGCCATGAGAAATCCCAAAGTGGGGTGGGGGAGGTTCTCCTGCTCTAAGTGCTATGAATCAAACAAAGCTATGGGCAAAAGAGTGACGCTAAAATGCTGCAGCTTAAAGTATGGGATTTAAAAAAACTTAGAACCATTCAAGTTATATTAATACATTGTTCAGTTTCTTAAGTTTTGGTAGTTTCAGTTACTCCATGTTATGCTGAACTGAATGGCATTATTTCGAAAAGCTGCCCACTCATAAACAGGCCTAATCATAAAAATCATCTAGGGTTCTTTTTAAACTCAGATATTAGTGTATATGAAGATCTGCTAGAGAGTTTGCTAAAATGCAGATTCTGGGGTCCCATCTCAGAGATTCTGATCCCATAGGTCTGAAGTGAGATCCAGGGATCTTTTGCTTTAAAATGCATCTTCATGTGATCTGGGGCAGATAATCTGAGGATCTCCACAGCCTTGCTATTTACATCTGCCAACATTGGCATCACCTTAGGTATTTTATTTTATTTATTTTTTATTTATTTATATTTAAGTTTATTTATTTATTGAGACAGGGTTTCACTCTGTTATCCAGTGGTGTACTGGAGTACAGTGGTGTGATCTCAGCTTACTGCAACCTCTGCCTCCTGGGCTCAGGTGATCCTCCCACCTCAGCCTCCCAAGTATCTGGGACAACAGACACACACACTACCACGCATGGCTAATTGCATGTTTTTTGTTGTTGTTGTTGTTGTTTTTTTTTTTTTTTTTTTTTTTGGTAGAGGCAGGGTTTTGCCCAAACTGATCTCAAACTCCTGGCCTCAAGCGATCTTCCTGCCTTGGCCTCCCAAAGTGCTGGGATTACAGGCATGAGCCACTGCACCCAGCCCCACCTAGGATATTTTAGAAATACAGAATCTCAGGGTCCACCCTGGATCTCCTGAATCAGAATCTGCATTTTAATAAGATTCTTAGGTGATCTGTATGCATATAAAGTTTGAGAAGTAGTGCCCTACAATATAGCAAATACCACCACATCGATTCAGAAATTGAAACCAAGTGAGAGCTCTAAGTGGATAACCTGGAACAATGGGGGCTTTCAACATGTACTTAATGGTGGAGTGTGGTGGCTCACACCTGTAATCCCAGCACTTTGAGAGGCCAAGAGTTTGAGAACAGCCTAAGCAACATAGCGAAATCCTGTCTCTACAAAAAATTAGCTCAGCATGGTGACATGCACCTGTAGTCCCAGATACTGGGGAGGCTGAAGCAGGAGAAGTGTTTGAGCCTAGGAGTTTGAGGTTGCGGTGAGCCCTGATTGCACCACTGCAGTCCAGCCTGGGCAACAGAGGGAGAACCTGTCTCCAAAAACAATAAAATAAAATCAAACATGTACTTAATAAATATTCATTAGGTGCCTATATTTTCACAAGAGAGGGGGAGAGGGACTACACAAGTCCCCTGGTGTAAACTAACACTGAAAAATCCTGAATAAAGCAGTGTTCCACATAAGAATTAAAGGAGTTAAGTAAGGCTATTTTATATATTAATCAGTAAGTATTTATTAGGTGCTTGCTATGTACCCACAACTTTGCTTTTTCCATTCTATTTGGGGGACAGAAAGCTAATATAGAGGAAACTTTTAGAGGATAACATCCTCTAAAATGAGCTAATCAGTAAAGTGTGGGTAGAATTTATGTAGGTTGACAGGAAGCCCTCCCAAGTAAGAGAAAAAGCAAGGAGAGTAAAATCGAAAATGAGTTTGATATGTCTGGGAAACAGAGAGGTGAGTGGCCCATTGTGGCAATGGTTTAAAATGACTGAGAGGTGGAAAACTAGAACATTATGTAGGATGAAACTAAATTGTAGATAATTTTGAAAGTCATAAGTAGAACCTGCTCTAGCGTGTGTTTGGCAGATGCTGTTATTTCCCCTAATATCCATTCTTTCTTTCTTCCTTATAGGAGGATTTTTTTTTTTTTAAGCTCAGCCTATGGACAACAAAAGCATGGACTGTATTTCTCAGCATCTTTTGCAGTAAGATCTGATCATATGACTATAATCTGGCCAATGAAATATAAACAGAAGTGTCAGCTGTGACTTCTCTAGGGTATCCTTAGAGGATGAGGGACACATCTTCCTTTTTCCTGTTAACTAAATAGGGATGAGGAAACTGGAGCCCAGGTAGCCATTTTGGACTTGAAGGTGGAAGTCAAGCTAGGGAGAGCAAACAACACGTGTGTGGATCCCTGATGATCAGGTCATCCTAATCCTGAACTGCTTTCCTCTGGTCTCTTTAACAGGAGAGACCAGAGGAAAACCATGAGAGAGAGGTAATTTTCTATCCCACTTAAGCCACTATTGTACTTTGGACTTTCTTGTCATGTACAGCCAAGCCTAATTATAACTAATAAAACATGCAATTGAAAGACAAAAATGCAAGGGTTTACGCATCAGGTACCATTCTGGTTGCATCTCTTACAAACTCTATGTGGTAATGGATTAGTTACCCAATCTCTTTAAGCCTTTGTCTCCTCACATGTAAAATAGGAAGAATGTCCCTCAAGGGTGATTGTGAGGTGCAAATTATATTAAATTTATAAAGTATTTAGCACAGTGCTGGTGCATAGTATACTCTTAATAAATGTACCTTTTCTAATTATATACAAGGGCAGATCAGCAGACCAGTATGGGACACAGTGATATCTGTGGAAATATACAGGGCGTCCACATCTAGAAGATTACCATGACACTAGTGGGTATTATGATTTGGAAGGTGAATAGATTAGAGGCAGGGAAATGCTTCAGAAATCTCAAGTCTGACCTGTGACATTAGCAGTGGAACTGAAGTGGATATTTATTGAACCCCTTTTTATATGTGCCAGGCACATTCTAGGAGTCAAATCCACAGTGATAAACAAAACACACATGGTTCTTACACTCAGAGAGTTTACAGGCTGGTATGGGAGTCAGACATAAAACTACTAATGGAAAATTATAGAATGACAAACTGAGGCACGTGACCTGAGGGAAAGGAACAGAATATTCTGAGAGCTTGTACTAGAGGAACCTAATGTAGTGAATTGCAATTAAGCTGGGATGTGAAGGACGAACCTGAGTTAACTAAGAGAGGCAGAAAGTACATCCTCTGAAGGGAAATGAAGGGCAAAGGCCATTTGGTGAAAAAGATCACAATGAATTCTCAAAATTAAGATAAAACCAGTGCACCCACAGTGGTGAGTCCAAGGGGAGCCTAGTCTGAGATGAGCTGGAGAGGTAGGCAAGAGATACACTCTATGGGGCCTCACAGACCATCATAAAGGGTTTTATTCCAAGGATGACTGGAAGGTGCTGGCAGGTTTTGAGCAGAATCCTGGGGTGCCCAACCATCCCAGTTTGCCTAGGACTGAGGGATGTGAGACTTTCAGTGCTAAAATTGGAACAGCCCCAGGCAAACTAAGGGATTGGTCACCCTCATAGTTATATGATCTGATTTTTTCCTAAAGATTACATTTTGGCTGTCTTACAGAAAACTAACTGTAGGAAGGAAGGAGTGCAATTGATAAGACAGTTAGGAGATTATTGCAGTATCCAGACAAGAGAGGATGGTAGCTTGGGCTAGGGTGATGACGGTGGAGTTGAGGGAAAAAGGATGGGCTTGAGAGAAATTTAGGGGTAAAATTGGCAGGGCATGGTGAGAGATGGAAATGCTGCTTCTAAGACTGCATGGATTAACTCAAGTACAAGAGTGAGATCTGGATTCAAATTCTACATAGGACTACTCTAATTTATTTACTCTTGAGCACTAAAACACTGGGGTCTATATAAGAGGATTTTGCTTTATCCAAAGTACAAGCATACCTCTGAGATAATGCAATTTTGGTTCCAAACCACTGCAATAAAGCGAGTGATAAAATATTTTTTGTTCCCAGTGCATATAAAAGCTATGTTTACATTACGCTGTAGTCTATTAAGTGTAAAGTAGCATTATGTCTAAAAAATTTTAAAATACTTTATTGTTGAAAAATGCTAACAATTATGAGTCTTCAGCAAGCTGTAATTTTTTGCTGGTGAAGGGTCTTGCCTCCATGTTGATGGCTACTGGTTGATCACAGTGTTGGTTGCTGGAGGATGAGGTGCTGTGGCAATTTCTTAAAATAAGACAGCTATGAATTTTGCAGTATTGATTGACTCTTCCTTTCATGAAAGCTTTCTCTGTAGCATGCTATGCTGTTAGATAGCATTTTACTCGCAGTGGAATTTCTTTAAAAATTGGAGTCAGTCCTCTCAAACCCTGACGCTGCTTTATCAACTAAGTTATGTAATATTCTAAATCCTTTGTTGTCATCTTGACAATGTTCACAGCATCTTCGCCAGGAGAAGTAGATTTCATCTCAAACAATTACTTTCTTTGCTCATCCATAAGAAGCAATTCCTCATCCAATCAAGTTTGATCATGAGATTGTGACAATTCAGTCACATCTTCAGGCTCCACTTTTCATTCTAGTTCTCTTGCTATTTCTACCATATCTGCAATGACTTCCTCCATTGAAGATTTAAATCCCTCAAAGTCATCCATGAGGGTTGGAATCAACTTCTTCCAAACTCTTGCTAATGTGGATGTTTTGACCTCCTCCCATGAATCACATTCTTAATGGCATGTAGAATGGTGAGTCCGTCCCAGAAGATTTTCAATTTACTTTTCCCTAATCCATCAGAGGAATCACTATCCATAGTAGATACAGCCTTATGAAATATATTTATCTTCAGTAATAGAACCTGAAAGTCAAAATTACTCCTTGATCCATGGGCTACAGAATGGATACTTTGTTAGCAGGCAAGAAAACAACATTAATCTTCTTGTACCTCTCCATCAGAGCTCTTGGATGATGGTGCATTGTCAATGAACAGTAATATTTTGAAATGATTTTTTTTTTCTGAGCAGTTAAGTCTCAACAGTGGGCTTAAAATATTTAGTAAGCTATGCTATAAATACATGCACTGTCATCCACGCTTTGTTGTCCCATTGATAGAGCACAGAAAGAGTCAATTTAGTGTAATTCTTAAGGGCTAGAATTTTCAGAATGGTAAATGAGCATTGGCTTCTGCCCAGTCATCAGTTACATTAGTCCCTAACAAGAGCCTTAGTCATCCTTTGAAGCTTTGAAGTCAGGCATTGACTTCTCTCTAGCTGTGAACGTTATAGATGGCATCTCCTCCCAATATAAATCTATTCTGTCGACATTGAAAATCTAGGGTGTAGTGTAGCCCCCTTCATCAATCACCTTAGCTAGATCTTCTGGATAACTTGCTACAGTTTCTACATCAGCACTTGCTGCTTCACTTTGCACTTTATGTTATGGAAATGGCTTCTTTCCTTAAACCTCATGAACCAACTTCTGCTAGCTTTCAACTTTTCTTTTGCAGCTTCCTCACCTGTCTCAGCCTTCATCAAATTAAAGAGTTAGGGCCTTGCTCTGGATTAGACTTTAGCTGAAGTAAATGTTGTGGCTGATTTGATCTATCTAGACCACAAACTTTCTCCCTATCTGCAGTAAGGCTGTTTTGCTTTCTTATTCATGTGTTTACTACAGTAGCACTTTTAATTTCCTTCAGTAACTTTTTCTTTGCAGTCACAACCTGGGTAACTGGTGCAAAAGGCCTAGTTTTTGGCCTGTCTTGGCTTTCAACCTGCCTTCCTCACTAAGCTTCATTATGTCCAGCTTTTGATTTAAAGTGAAAAATGCAACTCTTCCTTTCACTTTCACTTAGAGGCCATTGTAGGTTAATTGGCCTAATTTCAATTTTGTTGTGCCTCAAGGAATAGGGAGGCTCAAGGAGAGGAAGAAAGATGGGAATTGCCAGTTGGTGGAAAGAACAGAACACACACATTTATGGATTAAGTTCACCCACCTTCTATGGGCAAGGTTCTTGGAACTCCAAAACAATTACAATAGTAACATCGAAGATCACTGATCACAGATCACCATTACAGATATAATAATAATGAAAAGGTTGAAAATATTGTGAGGATTCCCAAAATGTGACACAGAGACAAGAAGTGAGCACATGCTGTTGGAAAAAATAACACTGTTAGACTTGCTCAACACAGCGTTGCCACAAACCTTCAATTTGTAAAGACCTGCTCAACACAGCGTGGCCACAAACCTTCAATTTGTAAAAAGCACAATATCTGCAAAGCACAATAAAGTGAAGTGCAATAAAACGAGGTATGCTCAAATAAACTATCTGGTCTGAGCCTTAGTTTCCGAAATCAAAGGCTATAAAGAAAAGTTATGTCTCTTTAACTTGCTGCCTTTAGGCATTTCAACCACCTCAGATCACTGTGTTCCCCAAGGAAAATGATCTTCTTTGTAGCCTAACAACCACACCTAACCCCACACAGATTTGCTATAAATGAAGCCAAGAAAATCTTTCACCTAGATATGCTCTAAAATGTTTTTTCCTCCTGCTAGTAAGTGTTCCAGTCGTTTCCATGAGCTACTTATCTAGGTTTATTGGTATGAGAACTGTGCTTCTGGCTGTACTTGCAAATATTCATTGGTTCTATCAGATTTCTAAACTCAAGCACTAAACATAGTGAAGGAAATTATTGTTTACTTATGGTTGTCATTGTGGTTTTGTAATAACCTTAACATTCTTTGAATATTTTTCACCTTTTTAATAGGTATAACAAACAGTGTATATGAGTGGACTGCAAAAAGTTCTTAGAAAAATGGAATTAAAAGATAAAAATAAAAAATATAAACTTTATTTCTCAACATAAGCTCCATCACATTCAAGACACTTTTATCAATGATGATGCCAGCCATTTTGTCCATCTCTAAAGAACTGAGGGTCCTGGGAACTTAACCATGTCAATGCAGTCTTTTTACTTTACTAACTGAAGAAAATGGGTGCCCTAAGATTGTTAAAGATTAGGAAACAAAAACAAGTCAGAAGGAGCCAAATCAGGACTGTAAGGTGGATGTCTAAAGATTTCCCATCAAGGCCGGGTGTGGTGGCTCACGCCTGTAATCCCAGCACTTTGGGAGGCTGAGGCAGGCAGATCACCTGGAGGTCAGGAGTTTGAGACCAGCCTCAACATGGAGAAACCCCGTCTCTACTAAAAATACAAAATTAGACAGGCATGGTGGTGCATCCCTGTAATCCCAGCTACTCAGGGGCTGAGGCATAATTGCTTGAACCTGGGAGGTGGAGTTTGCGCTGAGCCAAGATCGTGCCATTGCACTCCAGCCTGGGCAACAAGAGCGAAACTCCGTCTCAGAAAAAAAAAAAAAAAAGGTTTCCTGTCAAAACTCTCACAAAATTGCCCATGTTTGATGAGAGGAATGAGCGGAGGCATTGTTGTGGTGGAGAAGTACTCTCTGGTGAAGCTTTCCCAGGCATTTTTCTACTAAAGCTTTAGCTATCTCTAAACATTCTCATAATAAATAAATGTTGTCATTCTTTTGGCCCCCCAGGAAGTCAACAAGCAAAATGCATTGAGGATCCCAGGAAACTGTTGCCATGACCTTTACTCTTTTTTTTTTTTTTTTCAGATGGAGTCTCAGTCTGTCACCCAGGCTGGAGTGCAGTGGTGCGATCTCGGCTCACTGCAACCTCCGCCTCCGGGGTTCAAGCAGTTCTCTGCCTCAACCTCCCAAGTAGCTGGGATTACAGGCGCCCACCAACACGCCTGGCTAATTTTTTTTTTTTTTTTTTTTTTGTATTTTTGGTAGAGACAGGGGTTTCACCATCTTGGCCAGGCTGGTCTTGAACTCCAGACCTCATGATCCACCCGCCTCAGCCTCCCAAAGTGCTGGGATTACAGGCGTGAGCCACTATGCCTGGCCTGACCTTTACTCTTGACCAGTCTGCTCTTGCCTTGACTGGACCACTTCAACCTCTTAGCAGCCATTGCTTTGATCGTGCTTTGTCTTCAAGGTCATACTAGTAAAGCTGTGTTTCATCTCCGGTTACAATTCTTCAAAGAAATCCTTCAGGATATTGATCTCACTTATTTAAAATTTCCATTGAAAGCTCTGCTCTTGTCTGCAGCTGTTCTCAGCACAACAGTTCTGGCACCCATTGAGTGGAAAGTTTGCTCAACTTTATTTTTTTTTTTTTTGAGATGGAGTCTTGCTCTGTTGCCCAGACTGTAGTACAGTGGTGTGATCTCGGCTTACTGCAACCTCTGCCTCCCAAGTTCAAGCAATTCTCCTGTCTCAGCCTCCCCAGTAGCTGGGACTACAGGCACATACCACCACGCCTGGCTAATTTTTGTATTTTTAGTAGAGACGGAGTTTCACCATACTGATCAGGCTGGTCTCAAACTCCTGACCTCAGATGATCCACTTGCCTTGGCCAACTTTAATTTTTCAGTCAGAATTATGTAAGCCAAACCAATTGTGATGTCTATGGTTTTGGCTATTGTTTGTGCTGTTAATCATCAGTCCTTTTCAATTACAGCTTGAACAAGATTATTTTTTCCTTGAAAATTGACATGGATGGTCTGCCACTGTGGGCTTTACCTTCAACATCGTCTCAACCCTTCTTATTAATAACACAAGTTATCCACTTGTAAACTGCTGATTTCTTTGGGGCACTGTCACCATAAACTTTTGATAAGGCATCAGTGATTTCAACATTCTTCACCCAAGCTTCACCATAAATTTGATGTTTCTTTTTGCTTCATTTTAGCAGAATTTGTTCCAATAGGGGCTCTTTTTGAACTGATTTTTTTTTTTTCATTTTTTTTCACTGGGATTTTGAGAAAATCAAACTGATAGCCTTCTTAGTGCCTCAAACTAGATCCTGTTCAGACACAAACAAGTTAGTATGAGTCTGTTTCAGTGAAAAAAAAATTTGAAATTCATGCATAGTTTTTCATAATGTGAATTTTTCATGAACTTTTGGAAGACCTTTTGAATACTTTTTTAATTGCAGCACTCTTTTTTGCACCATAAAACTAATTGGTGGCTTTACCATTAAGAGGTTGAGCCAAGCAAACAATAATGAAAACGCTTTATGTGGAATAAAAATTTACACTTAAATGCCTTTTTTGCTTCCTTTTTCTCCATTTATATTTAATCTATTTAATCTATATTTAATATATTTAATCTGTAATAAGCCCACAGGAGCACTTCTTTGTACTTTTTACATCAATGAAGTACATATATGTTTTCTTTGCAACATAATAATTAGCACGTCTTAATTTTATTATGTATTACTATAAAAGAGCCCAATTTCATCCTGCAGCATTTAGTCACTTTAGCTTGAATTAACTTTATTGTAAAATACATGAAAAAATAATGTGAATGAAATAATTCTGAAAATCTTATGATTGTGACCAGTATACATTTAGATTACTTGGGAGTCAAATGCATATATGGCAACAGCAGATATGTTTCTCTCTGCTTTTAAAAGGTGGTGATAAATCCTGCCTCCAGCTCTGGCATAACTGATTAAGTCAAAAAGCTAAAAGGCTGCCCCATGATCTAGGGGCTCCAAAGAAACAGATTTAGGAATTATATGGCATCCACTCTCAGGGTCACCTTGGACCTGGTCACCACCCAGAACTGCTTTGATTATAACATCTTAAGCTCCATTATTTAGGCCTCTGACCACAACCTCCTGGTCTTCTATTTCTCACTCCCTCACTGCTGCTACCTTGAAACACCCCACTCTTCCTTCTCCCACTCCCTATCTCTCCTCTGGGCTTTTATTACCTCACTTGTCACTTTAATAACTCATTATTTCCTTCAACTTACCTGTTCCCTAGTCTATTTTTTTTTTGAGACAGAGTCTTGTTCTGTTGCCCAGGCTGGAGTGCAGTGGTGTGATCTTGGCTCACTGCAACCTCTGCCTCCTGGATTCAAGAGATTCTCCTGCCTCAGCCTCCTGAGTAGCTGGCATTACAGGCACACGCCACCACACCCGGCTAATTTTTTGTATTTCTAGTAGAGATGGGGTTTCAACATGTTGGCCAGGCTGATCTCAAACTCCTGATCTCAAGTGATCCACCCACCTCAGCCTCCCAAAGTGCTGGGATTAGAGGCGTGAGCCACCGCACCCTGCCTCCCCTAGTCTTTATATTACACCTGCCCCACAATACGAGGGATGGCCTTGAATCCATTTTCTTTTTTTGTCATACTCATATACAGGATGTTGGGCTCAACTGAAAAAAATCACACAACTCTGTACAGAAGGGCAACACAATACAACATGGCTTCCAAACTCGATTAGGCCCTGAGTCACTTGGAAAGCGTTTTATAGCTCCTTGATCAGCTTCCCATCCCATTTGTCTCTTTTTTTTTTTTTTTTTTTTTTTTTTGAGACGGAGTCTCAATCTGTCGCCCAGGCTGGAGTGCAGTGGCGCATCTCCGCTCACTGCAAGCTCCGCCTCCCGGGTTCACGCCATTCTCCTGCCTCAGCCTCCCGCGTAGCTGGGACTACAGGCGCCTGCCACCACGCCCGGCTAATTTTTTTGTATTTTTTTTTTTTAGTAGAGACGGGGTTTCACGGTATTAACCAGGATAGTATCGATCTCCTGACCTCGTGATCCACCCGCTTCCATCTCCCAAAGTGCTGGGATTACAGGCGTGAGCCACGGCGCCTGTCCTGTCTCATTTCAAATACAATGTCTTCTTTACTTTAAACTTCAATCTAAATTTTCTCCCCTCAGTCTCAACAAAAGGACTTGTCTTCTGACCCCAACTGGAAAGCTATTTTCAGCCATCTTTATGAGCTTTTGATCAACTAGATAAGTTGTAATTCATGCATCTTAAGACACATTAAGCAAAAGAGTTACTAGGAGTTTCCTCTGATAGAGTTTGGCCGGGCACGATGGCTCATGCCTGTAATCCCAGCACTTTGGGAGGCCGGAGCAGAATCGCTTGAACCTGGGAGGTGAAGGTTGCAGTGAGCTGAGATGGCACCACTGCACTCCAGCCTGGGCAACAGAGCAAGACTCTGTCTCAAAAAAAAAAAAAAAAAAAAAAAGAGTTTGGATATTTGTCCCCACCCAAATTTCGTGTTGAGAGGTAATCCCCAGTATTGGGAAGGGGGGGGCCTCATGGGAGGTGTTTGGATCATTGGGGTGGATCTCTTATGAATGGCTTGGGCCATCTTCTTGGTGATAAGTGAACTCTCACACTGTGTTCACAAGAGATCGGGTCTTTAAAAGTGTGTGGCACCCTCCCCCACCTTGCCTGCTCCTGCTTTTGCCATGTGACATGCCTGCTCCCCTTTTGCCCTCACCATGATTGTAGGCTTCCCAAGGCTGCCCTAGAAGCCAAGCAGATGCCAGCACCATGCTTTCTTAAAGCCTTTAGAAACGTGAGCCAATTAAACTTCTCTTTATAAATTACCTAGTCTCAGATATTTATTTATAGCAATGTAAGAATGGCCTAATATATCCCCATTTTGCATTACTTTTTTTTTTTTTTTTGAGATAGAGTCTCACTCTGTTGCCCAGGCTGGAGTGTAGTGGCATGATCTCAGCTCACCACAACCTCCACCTCCTGGGTTCAAGAGATTCTCCTGCCTCAGCCTCCCGAGTAGCTGGGACTACAGGTGCACACCACCAAGCCTGGCTAATTTTTGTATTTCCAGTAGAGACAGGGTTTCACTATGTTGGCCAGGCTGGTGTCGAACTCCTGACCTCATGATCTGCCCATCTCAGCCTCCCAAAGTGCTGGGATTACAGGCGTAAGCCACCGCGCCTGGCCTTGTATATTTTATTTGGAGAAATCTCTATTGAGATGCTTTGTTTTAATTGGATTATCTTTTTATTGTTGAGTTGTAATATCTTATATATTCTAAATGCGACTTCTTTATCAGGTATATATGGCAAATATTTTCTCCCATTCTGCAGATTTTCTTTTCACGTTGTTTTCACATTCTTTCTTTCTTTTTTTTTTTTTTTTTGACAAGGTCTTGCTCTGTCACTCAGGCTGGAGTGCAGTGGC
This sequence comes from Gorilla gorilla gorilla, assembly GCF_029281585.2. Taxonomy (NCBI): domain Eukaryota; kingdom Metazoa; phylum Chordata; class Mammalia; order Primates; family Hominidae; genus Gorilla; species Gorilla gorilla. The sequence goes on along the minus strand of NC_073224.2, from coordinate 44,965,761 downwards.
ACAATCACAGCTCAGTGCAACCTCAACCTCCTGGGCTCAAGCTATCCTCCTACCTCAGCCTCCTGAGTAGCTAAGACCACAAGTGCACACCACCACACCAGGCTACCTTTATTTTTTTTTTGGTAGAGACGAGTTCTTGCTATGTTACTCAGGCTGGTTTTGAACTCCTGGACTCAAGTGACCCTCTAATCTTGGCCTCCCAAAATGCTGGGATTACAGGCGTGAGCCATCACTCCTGGCTTCTTTTCACCTTTTTGGGGGTAAAGCACAAAAGTTCTAATTTTAATGATGTCCAATTTATATTTTGTTGTTGTTGTTTGCGCTTTTGGTGTCATATCTAGGAAGCCATTGCTTAATTCAAGATCACAAAGATTTACACCTACTTTTTCTAAGACTTTAAGTTTTAGTCCTACATTTTGAATAAATTTTTATATATGGTACAAGGTTGGGAGGTATCCAACTTTATTCTTTTGCATATGGGTATTTAGTTTTCCCAGTACCACTTGTTAAAAAGACTACCTTTTCTCCATTGGATGGTCTTAAAACCCTTGTCAAAATTCATTGACCATAGATGTGAGGGCTTATTTCTGGTCTCTCACTTCTATCCATTAATCTGTATGACTGTCTCTCCTTATGCCAGTACCATACTGTTTTGATTACTGTAGCTTCATAGTAAGTTTTAAATCAGGATGTGTGAGTCCTCCAAATTTATTCTTCTTCTTCAAGATTGTTTAGCTATTCTGGGTCCCTTGAATTACCATATTAATTTTAGGATCAGCTTGTTGATTTCTGTAGAGGCCAGATGGAATTATGATAAGGATTGTGTTATATCTATAGTGCCCTGGGGAGTATTGCCATCTTAACAATATTAAGTCTTTTCATTCTTTTGTCTTCTTTGTTTCAACAATATTTTGTAGTTTTCAGAGTACAGGTTTTATACTTCTTTTATTAAATTTATTCCTAAGTATTTTATTCTTCTTGATGCTGTTGTATATAGAATTGGTTTCCCAATTTCATTTTCACAGTTTTCATAGCAAGCATATGGAAATATAATTAATTTATGTATATTAATCTTGTATCCTTCAACTTTGCTGAACTCATTTATTAAGTTCTCACAGTTTTTAAGTGGATTTCTTAGGATTTTTTATATAAGATTATGTCACCTGCAACCTGAAGGTTCTTATGGAGGATTACAACAACTGTGCTGTGGTGGGGCTGAGCTGGGGGTGCTTCATCAATCTTTTCAAAATAGTGGTGTGTTTTTTGCTGAAAGCTTTTCATTTTTCTCATTAGAAAAGATGAATCTCTCAACAAAAATTATTACTAACTCTTTACATATTACATTTCAGCTGGCCACCGCTGAAAAAACACGTTTTTACTTTTTACCACAAGGGTTGCACTTATCAATCTGCACAAACACATGAAAGCACATGAGGTCATGATACCAACAAACTTTCAGTATTGATCTCTTTTATTCAGGAGGCATTGTGGTTTATGGAAGAGCTTGGCTTGTGGAATTGGGAGGCTGGTTTTCAATCCAAATCTATCCATATTATCAGTGAGACTAATGCTCACCCAACTCAATTCACAGGCTTATTGTTGAAAGTCCAGTGAGCTACCTCAGGCTTTTCTCTGTGGAATGACTGTTGCAGAGAACTGCAACTCAGAAGAATGGAGGTACCAAAAGAGGCTGAGCTGTACCCTGGGCAATGCTTACTTTTTATTTTAGTCAAGTCACTTCCTGGGTTTCATCGGGGACAATTCCTTTCCTAGTTTAAAACTGTGATGACATTCTACCTCATTGAAGAAATCCTCCAGTGCCAAGGGTGGATCTCTAAAGAAGGTATACCCATATCTCACCCAGCTTGGTACCTGCAGGCTGAAGAGTATCTAAGGTTCTGCAATGGGAAAATCATAGTAGTGCTCAGGAAGAAACAACAGGTTCTATAGCCTTATCTTAGTCAGAGAGCCAAGGCTTTGTCACCAGGATGGAAGATTAGCAGGGGGAATTTTATGCCTATCATAATGTTCATTGTATTAGCTGCACCACTCCTTCCTTCCTTAATATGCAATTAAAGGCTGACTCTAAAAGAGATAAATAACATGTCAATTTTATAATAGCCAAAGCCAATAACCTTACCATTTGGTTTCCTAGCAAGGCTCAAAAGCAGAGTGGCAAAAGTATGGCCCTAGAGTCAGATTGTCCTTGGGTTCCAATCCTGGCTTTATCCCTTAATAGCTATATGACCTTGGCAATGTATGTAACCCCATTTCCTTAACTGTAAGGAGTATAATTATAGCAATTCATAGGAATTATTGCAAGAATTGAATAAAATATGTATCGTTCTTACCACATGATAAACACATGATACATTTTAGCTAGTAGTAATATTCTTCAAGGCATTTAGTTGATTAAGCTAAGAAAATGCATTGGCTTGAAGGAGGGCAGGTGGACAATTAGAAAATTTATTTTTTTTCTTTTTAAGATAAAAAATTTAAAAGATAAGAAATGGAATAAAGTTTAAAAGGTTTCGAGTTTTAAAATCTTTTTCAAAAAGAAAAGAAAATGCATTGGCCAGTGAAAGCATTATAATTATGATTCTTTCGTTTGTTTTTGAGACAGGGTCTCTCTGTGTTGCCCAGGCTGGTCTTGAACTCCTGGGCTCAAGGGATCCTCCCTCCTCGGCCTCCCAAAGTGCAGGGATTACAGGTGTGAGCCACTGTACCCAGCCACATTATAACTGATTTTTTTTTTTTTTTGGAGACAGAATCTCGCTGTGTTGCCCAGGCTGGAGTGCAGTGGTGCAATCTCAGCTCACTGAAGCCTCCGCCTCCCGGGTTCAAGCAATTCTCTTGCCTCAACCTCCCAAGTAGCTGGGACTGCAGGTGTGTGTCACCACACCCAGCTAATTTTTGTATTTTCAGTCGAGATGGGGTTTCACCATATTGGGTAGGCTGGTCTTGAACTCCTGACCTCACGTGATCTGCCCACCTCAGCCTCCCAAACTGCTGGGATTACAGGTGTGAGCCACCACACCTGGCCATAACTGATTTTTAATTGAAGTACACTCCCAATGTTTTTCTAACTTTAGTATACATTAAAATCACCAAGAATGTTTTTGTAAATGAAAATTTCCAGGCTCTAACCTCTCCTGTCCACACTCCCTGAATTTCTGATTCAGTAGTCAGTGGCAGGTCCCATGAATCTGCATCTGTAGCAAATACTCCAGTATTCTGATTCAGGTGATTCATGGATACTTTTTAAAATTAACTTTTAATTTTGATATAATCTCAAATTTACAGAAAAGTTGGAAAAACAACCCCAAATTTTTCACATATGCTTTACTAAGATTCATCAATTTTAAATATTTTGCTATATTTGCTTTATCAATGTTTGTCTCTGTCTATAAAAATGTTTTCCTAAATTATTTGAGAGTAGGTTGCATATCATCTCTATAGCCTTTAAAACTTCAGTGTATATTTCCTAAGAATAAGGATATTCTCTTTACATAACCACTGTTCAGTTATTGAATTCAGTGAATTTAACATTAATAAAATACTTATATCTAATATATAACACATATTCCAATTTTATTGATTGTCTCAATAATGCCTTTTATAGCTACTTTTTTTTCCCATACAGGATTCAATCCAGGATCACATCTTATATTTACAATAACATGCCTTTTTTCTCCTTCAGTCTGGAACAGTGTCTCAGTCTATCTTTGTTCTTTATGACATTGACATATTTTAAAGAATAAAAGCCAATTCTTTTATGCACCATCTCTTATTGTGTGTTTGGCTGATGTTGTCTGTTGATTAGATTCAGGTTATGCATTTCTGACTGGAATCATACATAAATGATGTCCTTTTCAGAGTGTTGTCTCTGGAGACACATGATATCCACATGATATATTCTTGGAGAGACAAACCACACTTAAGAAATATTTGACTACTTCGAGAGATATTTGACTAGCCACTTTCTGCTCTAAGAGGCCTCAGAATCTAAAGTAGTCAAAAAAACAAGACTTCTCTCCTGAATGTTCTGATTGATTGTAATTTGTTAAGGGGCTTATTTAACCATTGCCTAATTACTTTAGAATATGATCACATATTAACCACAGCTGCTATTACATTCAAAACCACAACACACCTTCATATTTATTAATAACTTATGCAGTTTCCCACCTTTCCCCCCAACCATTTCATTCTTAGTAACTCTGGATCATAACATTTATTTCATGGTTAATACAGGTAATCTATGTGATGTTTCATATGACATAACTAAATCAGTTAATGCATATGTCAGTTATGTCATATGACATAACTAAATCAGTTAATGATGGTATTTTGAAGCTAGTAGAAACCACTTAATTCCTTACATCACACATTTTACAATGTGTAAGCTTCCTCTTCAATGGTGTGTTTGGAAATAGTCACTTATTTTTTGTTTAATCCCTAAAATATACTTATCCATGAACTGCAATTTATATTTTATCACATCACTTAAATTTCCCTGTAAAATTTTTAGCCAGCTGCCTCAGTGTACCTACTGCATTGCAGACTATATATTTCTCTTGGACTTCAGTCATTCATTTACCCGAAAAAGTTCAAAGACTGAAGAAGAATATGATTTAAGTCTTAAAGAAGCTAGCATTTATTGAGTACTAGCTTTATGCCAGCCACTGTTGAAATGGGAATTCCCTTGTCCCCCTTGCAGGGCGTGCGATGGGGGCGTGGCTTGCTTCTTCAGTGCACCACTGCACAAACTTCTAGGGGAGCATACAGACGGGCAGGCTGTGGGGCTCCAACCTCAAGGCAGTGTCCAGCAGTGAATGTTTACAGCTGAAGCCCCAGCGGGTGTGTGTTACAGGGTGCTCTTTTAGTTTTGCCACCTATAGGCGGCTTGCGTTAACCGGCTCAATTAGACCCTCTAACTTGTCTCAAGGACAGAGGGCTTTCTGTATCCTGGGTTCTTGCCTTGGTGTACTGGATGAATTGGATCACACGTGGGCTTGGAGAATGAGTGCAAGGTTTTATTGAATGGAAGTAGCTCTCAGCTGATGGGGGAGCCAGAAGGGAGATGGTTTTCCCCTGGAGTCTGGCCGCTGGGCAGCCCCAGATCTCCTCCGACTGCCCCAGGCAAACCTCCTTCTCATCCCGCCTGTAGATGGCCTATCGGCATGCCAGCATCTATTGATGTGCTCTTCTGCCAGCATGCTCCCCTTGACATCTTTTCACCATCCAGCAACTTGTGTCTTCTTTCACTGACGTGCTCCTCTTGATATCCTGCCGCCTGTGTCTGCCTGCTAGGGTCTCGGGAGTTTTTATAGGCACAGGATGGGGTTGTGGCAGGCCAGGGTGGTCTTGGGAAATGCAACATTTGGGCAGGAAATGCCTGTCCTCACCTAGGTCCATGGGGGTGGAGCCCTAGCCAGGGACGAAGCCCTCCTCTACCCAGCACTTCCCTTCCCCCACCCCCATTCCGTATCGTTTAAAGGGTCCATGCTCTTCCCTTCCCAGCACTTCCATACCACTATTACATATTACCTCACACCAACCAGAGAGGAATGTTTTTGCTACCACCATTTTGCAGACAAAAGAACAGAACTAAATAATTTGCTTAACACCAAACAGCTAACAAATGATACAACTAGGATTTAACCCTAGGTCTGATGAACTCTGAATAAACTCTTTCTGGCTACCTCCCATAAAATCGCAATGGTAAGGATAGAGTGAAAAGATTAAATTCACAAATTTCAGAATTCCATAATTAAGGCAAGCAATCTAAAGTCAGACGAAATAGAAATGCAACTTAAAGTCAGATGAAAATATTACCTTACTAAATGGTCAGGAAATGGTAAGGAACTTTTTTTTTTTCAGTTGCAAGATTTAATAGAGTGAAAACAGAGCTCCCATACAAAGGGAGGGGACCCAAAGAGGGTAGCCGTTGCCGGCTCGAATGCCTGGGTTTATATCCCAATCATTGTCCCTCCCGCCATGCTCCCAGGCAACAGATGATTGGCTATTTCTTTACCTACTGTTTTTGCCTAATTGGCATTTTAGTGAGCTCCCTTTACTATCTGATTGGTCGGGTGTGAGCTAGGCTAGGGATTCTTAGTCGGCCTAGGAAATCCAGCTAGTCCTTGTCTCAGTTCCCCCTCTCAACAGGAAAACCCAAGTGCTGTTGGGGAGGTTGGCCAACAACTGCTCTAACTGCTTCCTGCTGAACTGGGGCATAGTAGGGGTTGTGCAGTTGAGATTTCCTTGGGAGGGGTGGCTTCGATGTCATTAACATTGGAGCATGGGCTAGCAGGCCGGTCCAGGGGTCCGCAGTAGATCTTAGTCGTGGACTGCATCTGGAGCTCCATTTGAAGAACCATTTGTAGTTGCACAGCTTCGATTCTGGAAGAGACAAACTTAACAAGGAGGTTAAAGACACAGGGTCCAAAGAGGAGTAGCAATATTATAGCTGCTAGAGGTCCTAAGAAGGGGAGAATCCAGGGCATCCATTGGCTGAGGAGGCCCCAGGGTCCAGTGTTTTGAAGCTCCTCTGCTCTACATTGTATTCGATCTTGAATTTCTTTAACTTTCTCTCCGTGACGATTCCGGATTGATTAACATAATAACAGCATTCTTCCCCTAAAAATAAACAGGTTCCCTCTCTTTCGGCAGTTAGCAAGTCTAAAGCTCTTCGATTTTGAAGGACTACTGCTGCTAGGGAGTTAAGTTGATCTTGCAAGGTGACCAGGGAGTTGGTGACCCCGTTCCATGTCATCATTTAGTTCTTGAGATAGTTTGTAGTAGAACTGAGTAGAGGTTGTGATACCGCCAATGCCAGCACCTAGTCCGCCTAGCACTCCTGCTCCGATAACGAAAGGAAGAATGGGCACTCTTTTGTTGCGGGGCTTAGGTGCAACATGATTGTATAAATCTTGTTCAGTGTAGATGGTCATAGGGGGCACTAAGAATGAGAGGAAGCACATAGATTCTGAAGAGCCATTCAAACGATAGGCTGAGGTACCACAGACAAAAAATATTCCTGAGGATAAGCAGACTATTCTTGTGGGAGGAGTTACCCACCTTATGCATTGGGAGTTGGATGTATCTATAGTATTGCTAAATTTTATACAGATGAGGTTTGAGGTATGGGTTATTTCCAGATTGGAAACAAGAGGTCCTACTAAAACGGAAGTAGTGTTTATTTTTGTGCTGGAGTTGTTCCACTGTTCAGGTACAGGGATTGAAATGTATGGCCTGAAGTGCAGGGGGAGGCACATCCAAAAGTTAGTAGGGTTTTGGGATGAGGATAAGCCAGTATAGGCTGGATACGTTCCTCACTGAGGGCCCTGGTACCTTTGGATAATTTTAGCTGTAAGTATTTAACCTGTTGTGAGCAGAGCTGAGCCTTTGGTTTGGAAACCTGTAGCCACAGGTGGCGAGGAAATTAAAGAGTGCTTGGCTGGCTTGATGGCACAAGGTTTCTGAACAGGCGGCTAAAAGTAAATCATCCATGAACCGAAGGACAAGAGTGTCCAGGTATGAGAACTGGCTCAAGTCTTGGGCTAATTCTTGGCCACATAGATGGGGCATATCCCTGAACCCTTGGGGTAAAACAGTCCAGGTGAGTTGAGACGTTGGGTTTGAAGGATCTTCAAAGGCAAACAAGAATTGAGAGTCAGGATGTACAGGGATGCAGAAAAAGGTATCCTTAAGGTTCAGGACTGTAAACCACTCTGCTTCCTCTGGTATTTGGGAAAGCAGAGTATAACGGTTAGGGACAGCTGGGTATAGAGGGACAACGGCCTCATTGATAATCCTGAGATCTTGCACTAACCTTCACTGTCCGTTGGGTTTCTGTACTACTAAAATTGGAGTATTGCAGGGGCTATTGCATGGTTTTACTAGGCCTTGGGATTTTAGGTCCTTAACAATCTTTTGGGAGTCCTTGTTGGGCCTAAGCCTATGAATTATTCAATGATATCCATTATAACACAGGGAAAGGAAGAAAATCCTACTGCCTTTCTGGAGAGACTAAGGGAGGCATTGAGGAAGCATATCTCCCTGTCACCTGACTCTATTGAAGGCCAACTAATCCTAAAGGATAAGTTTATCACTCAGTCAGCTGCAGACATTGGGAAAAAAACTTCAAAAGTCCACCTTAGGCCCAGAGCAAAACTTAGAAACCCTATTGAACTTGGGAACCTTGGTTTTTTATAATAGAGATCAGGAGGAGCAGGCAGAACGGGACAAACGGGATAAAGAAAAGGCCATCGCTTTAGTCATGGCCCTCAGGCAAGCAGACTTTGGAGGCTCTGTGAAAGGGAAAAGCTGGGCAGATCGAATGCCTAATAGGGCTTGCTTCCAGTGTGGCCTACAAGGACACTTTAAAAAAATTGTCCAAGTAGAAGTAAGCCGCCCCCTCGTCCATGCCCCTTATGTGAAGGGAATCACTGGAAGGCCCACTGCCCTAGGGGACGAAGGTCCTCTGAGTCAGAAGCCACTAACCAGATGATCCAGCAGCAGGACTGAGGGCGCCCAGGGCAAGCAGCAGCCCATGCCATCCACCTCACAGAGCCCTGGGTATGCTTGACCATTGAGGGCCAGGAAGTTAACTGTCTCCTGGACACTGGCGCGGCCTTCTCAGTCTTACTCTCCTGTCCCGGACAACTGTCCTCCAGATCTGTCACTATCCGAGGGGTCCTAGGACAGTTGGTCATTAGATACTTCTCCCAGCCACTAAGTTGTAAATGGAGAACTTTACTCTTTTCACATGCTTTTCCAATTATGCCTGAAAGCCCCACTCCCTTGTTAGGGGGAGACATTCTAGCAAAAGCAAGGGCCATTAGACACCTGAACATAGGAGAAGGAACACCCATTTGTTTTCCCCTGCTTGAGGAAGGAATTAATCCTGAAGTCTGGGCAACAGAAGGACAATATGGACAAGCAAAGAATGTCCATCCTGTTCAAGTTAAACTAAAAGATTCCACCTCCTTCCTCTACCAAATGGTAAGGAACTTTTACCGCTTAGGGTCCTTTGAGAAAATCAGAAGAAATTTCATAACAGATTATTTTGAAAACCTTGAAAATAGAGTTGAAGTCCTTATGTTTCCCTTTGCATCCCACCTACTCTCCTTCTTCCTTCCCCATAAGTTCCTGTTGTTTTTATACCTTGCATAAATAATGTCATTAAAAAAATCAATAAATGCAAAAATGGTATGTTATACATAATACTGGACAACTTGGTATTGTCACTAACCATTACGTTTTCAAGATCTAGCATTTCAGTTACACTTATCTAATACACAATGTCTAAATACAAATTTCTAATACATTTATTTTCATGACTATATAGTAAGAATATATCAAGTGGGATAAATTTTAACACTTTATCTTTTCCCAGAATGAGAAATATTTGGATTTATAATGTGTTCTTAGAAAAGCTAGAATTGATTGGAAAACACTTTCAACTTTTGAAATTAGCATTATGAATAACCCCCCAATAGCCAAACAGGGTAAAGGAGGCCTGGAGTTTGCATCTGATGTTTGGAAAACCATTACCAAAATACCAGGGGTTCCTTCTAGGTCCTGCTGTGCACCACACAGAAAGCCAACCACTGAGACAATAATTATTGCCAAATGATTATTGCCAAAGAAGAAGGCTTTAATCGGGTGCTGCAGCCAAGCAGATGGGAGATCAGTCTCCAATCCATCTCCCCAACCAACGAAAATTAGGGACTTACATAGCAGGGAAGAAATGTAACTATGGGTAGGAAAAGCAGAGGGGTAAGGAAGCACTCATGATGTATGAGGGGCCTGGCATCTCATTGTGTGGATGAGATGATCTGGTGAGTTTCAGTTCTTCAATACTTTTTGAGAGGCCTGGGGGCCCTTTCCTGAGGAAGGAACTCAGATAAAAGAATGTGAAGTTTCCGCTTTAAGACCAGAAGGGTCAATTTCCATGTTTATATAAAAAAAAACTGTCTATGGGACTATTGGGTCAGTTTCAAGACCCTTAGGTTTGAGCCTTAAGATCTCAAAGGGGGCCTCAAAATTGGATTCTATTTCTGTATTTTTTAATGTTCCAATATTTCAACACTATGTATTAGGAAGAAAAGACAATTTCAAAGCAGGTGGTATATTAAAGACTAATTAATGTCATGTGTACTCTCTCTCTCTTTTTTTTTTTTTTACAAGATACGATTGAAGAATTTGAAACTGAAAGAAATAAAGGGTGGAGGCCCCGCCAGACAGCAGTGAGGGGCAAGGAGGTAGAAACAATGGCAGGGCTTGGGAAAGTGAGGGGCAGGACCAGGGGAAGAAGGAAGGAGGCTGGTGTTGGGGGGATGAGGGGAAGACTAAAGAGGATGGAGGGAGTGAGAAGCGGGTGGGTAGGGGCGGGAGGGGAGAAGCAAGGGGGCAAGTGGAAGCAGAAGTAGCAAAAGAGAGGATGGAGGTGGGGGAGAAGCAAGTGGTAGGGACAAGGAGGATGAAGGGAGGGAGCAGGTAGGAGGAGAAACAGAAAAGCAAGAGAAAGGATGGGGAGGTGGTGAGAAGTGAGGGATGGGACCAAGGGAAGAGAAGCCAGGCCAGGAGGGAAAAGTGAGGGGACAGATGGGGAGAGAGGATAGGAAAATGTTATATGTACTCTCATATGTACATATCACCCTTATTATTTAATACATTTTAGTTTTTAGAGCAGTTTTAGGGACACATCAAAATTAAGCTGGAGATACAGAGAGTTTGCATATATCCCCTGTCCACACATATTCACAAATTCCCCCACTATAAACATCCCACACCAAAGTGGTACATTTGTTACAGTGAATCTACATAGACACATTATTATCACTCAAAGTCCATAGTTTACATGAAGGTTCATTATTCGTGTGTATTCTATGGGTTTGAACAAATGTATAATGACATGTATCCACCATTATAGTATCATACAGGGTAATTTCACTGCCTTCAAAATCCTCCATGCTCCACCTGTTCATCCTTCTCTTGGCAACCACTCATCTATTCACTTTCTCCATAGTTTTGCTTTTTCAGGAATGTCATATATAGTCATGGGCTGGATTAATGACGTTCTAGTCACACATACTTACCATTGTGTTACGATGCAATGGTCTACAGTATTCAGTACAGTAACATGATGTATACAGGTTGGTAGCCTAGGAGCAATTGTCTATACCATCTAGGTTTGTGTAAGTACAACTTATGATGTTTGCACAATCTCCTAATGAAGCATTTCTCAGAATGTATCCCTGTCATTAAGCAATCCATGACTGTAGTTTGTACAGTATGTAAACTTTTCACACTGGCTTTTTTTTAATGTACTAATATGCATTTATGTTTCCTCCCTGTCTTTTCTGGGCTTGATAGCTCATTTCTTTTTAGTACTGAGTAGTATTCCATTGTCTGGATGTACCGTAGCTTATCCATTCACCTACCAAAAGACATCTTGGTTGCTTTTCAGCTTTGGCAGTTATAAACAAACCTGCTATTAACATCTGTCTGCAGGTTTTTGTGTAAGCATAAGTTTTCAGTTCATTTGGGTAAATACTAAGGAGCATGATCGATTGAATGTACAGTAAAACATGCTTCATTTTGTAAGAAATCGACAAACTGTCTTTCAAAGTGACTGTACCACTTTGCATTCCTATCAGCAATGAATGAGCGTTCCTGTTGTTCCACATTCTCACCAGCATTTGGTGCTGTCAGTGTTTGGGATTTTGGCCATTCTAATGATGTGTGGTTTTAATTTGCAATTCCCTAATGACATATGATGTTGAACACCTTTTCATAGGATTACTTACCATCTGCATATCTTATTCAATAAGGTCTCAGTTCAGATCTTTCACCCATTTTTTATTGAGGTTTTCTTATTGTTAAATTTTAAGACTTCTTTATATATTTTAAGTAAATAGTAAGTATTTGTTTTTGGTTTTTTTTGAGATGGAATCTCCCTTTGTTACCCAGGCTGGAATGCAGTGGTGCAATCTCAGCTCACTGCAACCTCCGCCTCCAGGGTTCAAGCAATTCTCCTGCCTCAGCCTCCTGAGTAGCTGGTACTACAGGCGTGCAACACCACGCCAGGGTAATTTTTGTATTTTTAGTAGAGATGAGGTTTCACCATGTTGGCCAGGCTGGTCTCAAACTCCTGACCTCAAGTGATCCACCCGCCTTGGCCTCCCAAAGTGCTGGGATTACAGGTGTGAGCCACTACACCTGGCCTATTTTAAGTAAATATTTAAAAAATATAAAAAATATTTAAGTAAGATAAAAAATATTTAATTAAGTATTGACTTAAAATACACAAAGAATACCTTTATCAGATGTGTCTCTTGCAAATACTTTCTCCTAGTGTGTGGCTTGTTTTCCTGTTCCTTTGGAAATATCTTTAGCAAAGCAGAAGCTTTTAATTTTAATGAGGCCCAGCTTATCAATTATTCCTTTCAGGTATTGTACCTTTGGTATTGTATCTAAAAAGTCATTGCCAAGCCCAAGGTCACCTAGATTTTCTCCCACATTATCTTCTAGGAGTTTTATAGTTTTGCATTTAGGTCTCTAGTCAATTTTGAGTTAAATTTTGTGAAAGATGTAAGTCTGTGTCTAGGATTTTTTTTTTTTTTTTTTTTTTGGTGGGTTGTGTTTTTTTTTTTTTTGGCATGTGGTTGTCTAGTTGTTCCAGAACCATTGGTAGAAAATACTGTCTTTGCTCCATTATGTTGACTTTGCTGCTTTGTCTTTGACTGTATTTAAGTGGGTCTATTACTAGGCTCTCTATTCTGTTCTATTGATATATTTGTCTCTTCCTTTGCCAATACCACATTGTCTGTCTTTCTTTTGTTTTTGTTTTTTTTTTTTTTTTGAGAAGGAGTCTCGGCTGGGCGCAGTGGCTCATGCCTGTAATCCCAGTACTTTGGGAGGCCGAGGCAGGCAGATCACGAGGTCAGGAGATCAAGACTATCCCGGCTAACACGGTGAAACCCCATCTCTACTAAAAATACAAAAAATTAGCCGGGCGTGGTGGTGGGCGCCTGTAGTCCCAACTACTCGAGAGGCTGAGGTGGGAGAATGGCGTGGACCTGGGAAGCAGAGCTTGCAGTGAACTGAGATCACACCACTGCACTCCAGCCCCGGCAACAGAGCGAGACTCTGTCTCAAAAAAAAAGAAGGAGTCTCGCCCTGTCACCCAGCCTGGAGTGCAGTGGTACAATCTCTGCTCACTGCAACCTCCGCCTCCTGGGTTCAAGTGATTCTCCTGCCTCAGCCTCCTGAGTAACTGGGATTATAGGCACTTGCCACCATGCCTGGCTAATTTTTGTATTTTTAGTAGAGACGGGGTTTCACCATATTGGTCAGGCTGGTCTCAAACTCCTGACCTCAGGAGATCCACCCGCCTCGGCCTCCCAAAGTGCTGGGATTACAGGCATGAGCCACCACACCCAGCCCACCCTGTCTTGATTAATATAGCTTTACAGTAAGTCCTGAAGTTGGATAGTTGCAGTCCTCCAACTTTGTCCTCCTTCAATATTTGTTGACTATTCTGAGTCTTTTGTCTCTTTCTATAAGACATACCCACAAGATAACTTCTGGGATTTTGCTTGGGATTGTGTTGAATCTACAGATCAAGTTGGGAAGGACTGACATTTTAACAATATTGGGTCTTTCCAACCAGGAATACAGAATATGTCTCCATTTACTTAGTTCCTTTTTGATATCTTTAATCAGAGTTTTGTAGTTTCCCTCATATAGATTTTGTACATATTTTGCTAGATGTATACCTAACTATTTCATTTTTGGGGGTGCTAATATAATTATGTGTTTTTAATTTCAAATTCCATTGTTTATTGCTAGTATATAGAAAACTGAGCCCAGGTGTGGTGGCTCATGCCTGTAATCCCAGCACTTTGGGAGGCCAAGGTAGGGGATCACCTGAAGTCAGGAGCTCAAGACCAGCCTGGCCAATATGGTGAAACCCTGTATCTACTAAAAATACAAAAATTAGCTGGGCGTGGTGGCATGTGCCTGTAATCCCAGCTACTTGGGAGGCTGAGGCAGGAGAATCGCTTGAACCTGGGAAATGGAGGTTGCAGTGAGCTGAGATCACACCACTGCACTCCAGCCTGGGTGACAAAGCAAGACTCTGTCTCAAAAAAAAAAAAAAAAACAGAAAGAAAACTGATTCACTTTTGTATATTTACCTTGTATCCTGCAGCCTTGCTATAATTGTTTATTAGATCCAAGAGGGTCATTTTTGTCAACTCTTTTGATTTTCTACGTAGATGATCATGTCATCTCCAAACAAAGACAATTTTACTTCTTCCTTCTCAATCCATATACCTTTATTTCCTTTCCTTTTCTTATTACATTAGCTAGGACTTCCAGTATGGTGTTGAAAAGCAGTTGTGCTGGGTGCAGTGGCTCACGCCTGTAATCCCAACACTTTGGGAGCCTGAGGCAGGTGGATCACTTGAGGTCAGGAGTTTGAGACCTGCCTGACCAACACAGTGAAACCCTGTCTCTACCAAAAAATACAAAAATTAGCCAGGCATGCATGGTGGCACATACCTGTAGTCCCAGCTACTCAGGAGGCTGAGGCAACAGAATCGCTTGAACCCAGGAGGCGGAGGTTGCAATTAGCCAAGATTGAGCCACTGCACTCCAGCCTGGGCAACAGAGTGGGACTCCATCAAACAAACAAACAGAAAGAAAGAATAAAGAAAAGAAAAAAAAGAAAGAAAAGAAAAGCAGTTGTGAGGGGGACATACTTATCCTTACCTTATTCCTGATCTTAGCAGGAAAACTTTGGGTTTCTCACCATTAAGCATGATGTTGGCTATAAATGTTTGTAGAAGTTCTTTATCAAGTTGAGGAAGTTTTCTTCTATCCTTAGTTTGCTGAGTTTTTTTGCATGAGCGGGTGTTGGATTTTGTCAAATGCTTTTTCTGCATCTATTGATATGATCATGTGATTTTCTTTTCTTTTCTTTTTTTTTTTTTTTTTTTTTTGAGACAGAGTCTCACTCCATTACCCAGGCTGGAAGGCAGTGTCATGATCTTAGCTCACTGTAACCTCTGCCTCCTGGGTTCAAGCAATTCTCTCACCTCAGTCTCCCAAGTAGCTGGGCATACAGGTGTGTGCCACCACACCCAATTAATTTTTTTGTATTTTTAGTAGAGACGGGGTTTTACCATGTTGGCCATTCTAGTCTCGAACTCCTGACCTCAAGTGATCTGCCCACTTTGGTCTCCCAAAGTGCTGGGATTACAGGCATGAGCTGCAGCACCCGGACATGTGATTTTCTTTAAATGCTTTCCAAAAGTTGAATCAAGTTTGCACACTTGTGATACTTTCCACTTGATTTTGGTTTATGGTTCTCTTTACACATTGTTCAATTTAACTTGCTAATATTTTGTTGAGGATTTTTACATTTATGTTAATGAGAGATATTGGTCTGTAGTTTTCTTTTCTTGTACTGTCTTTGTTTGGTTTTGGTATTAATGTAATGCTGACCTCATAGAGTGTGTTAGGAAGTATTCCCTTTTCTATTTTTTGAAAGAGATTGTTAAAAATTTTGTATAATTTTTTTCCTTAAATGTTTGGTAGAATTCACCAGTGAACTCATCTGGGCCTGGTACTTTGTGTTGAAAGTTATTAATTATTGATTCAATTTATGTAATAGTTACAGGCCAATTCAGATTGTCTATTTTTTCTTCTGTGAGTTTTAGTAGATCATGTCTTTCAAGGAATTGGCCCATTTCATCTAGGTTATCAAATTTGTGGGACAGAGTCATTCACAGTATTCCTTTATTATCCTTTGAATGTCCATGGGATCTTTAGTAATGTCCCCCCTTTCACTTCTGATATAAGTAATTTGTGTCTTCTCCCTTTTTCTATTAGCTAGAGGCTTACTGATTTTATTGATCTTTTCAAACAAACAGCCCCTGGTTTGTTGATTTTTCTCTATTAATTTTCTTTTCAATTCCATTGATTTCTGTTCTAACTTTCATTATTTCTTTTCTTTTTATTTTTTAAAGGTGGGACCTTGCTCTGTCACCCAGACTGGTTTCGAACTCCTGGCTTCAGGCAATCCTCCCACCTCAGGCTCCCAAGTAGCTGGGATTACAGGCATGAGCCACTGTGCCCAGGTAATTTTTATTATTTCTTTGCTGTTTATTTGGACACAATTTGCTCTTCTTTTTCTAGTTTACTTCTAGAAATAATCTTTTAGCTTAGATTATTGACTTTTAATCTTTTTTCTTAATATATGTATTCAGTGCTAGACATTTCCCTCTAAGCACTGCTTTACCTACATGCCACAAATGTTGATAACTTGTATTTTCATTTTCATTTGATTTAAATATTTTTTTTAATTTCTTGATATTTCTTCCTTGAGTCATATGTTATTTGGAAGTCTACTGTTTAATCTCCAAGTATTTTTAGATTTTTCACCTATCTTTCTGTTACTGATATCAAGTTTAATTCCACTGAAATTTGAGAGCTTACATTGTATGATTTCTATTCTTTAAATTCGTTAAGATGCATTTTATGGCCCAGAAAGTGGTCTATCTTAGTGAATGTTGTATGTTAGCTTAAGAAGAATGTGTAATTGCTGCTGTTGGATGAAGTAGTTCACTAGTGTCAGTTATATCCAGTTGACTGATGATGCTGTTGAGTCCAGCTTTGTCCTTACTGACTTCTGCTTTCTAGATCTAGCCACTTCTGATAGAGAGAGGTTAAAGTTTCCACCTATAATAGTGGATTTATCTATTTTTCAATGCAGTTCTATTAGTTTTTGTCTCACATATTTTGACACTCTGTTGTTAGGTGCATCCCCATTAAGGATTATTATGTCATCTTGCAGTACTGACCCCTTTATCATTTTGTAATATTGCATAGTATTTCTGATAATTTTCTTTGCTCTGACATCTACTCTGCCTGAAATGAGTATAGCTACTCCTATTTTCTATTAGTTGGTGTTAACATCATATATCTTTCTCCGAGCTTGATTGCAGTGGCACAATTATGACTCACTGCACATTGCAGTCTTGACCTCCTGGGCCCAAGTTATCTTCCCACCTCAGCCTTCTGAGTAGCTAGGACCACAGGTGCACATCACCACACCTGGCTAATGTTTTTAGTGTTTTTGTAAAGATGGGGGTCTCACTATGTTGCCCAAGCTGGCCTCAAATTCCTGGGCTCAAGCAATCCTCCCACTCTGGTCCCATCAAATGCTGGAATTGCAGGCATGAGCCACCACACCTGGCCCAAGTTCACTTTCAAATAACAATATACCATTTCATGAGTAGTGCAAGTAATAACAAAATAATCCTAATTCCTCATGTCCACCTTTGCATCATTGCTGTCATTCATTTCACTTATATGTAAGGATGTGGCTATATATTCAAATACCAAAAACTCCAAGTACATTGTTGCTATTTTTATTTTGAACAATCTTATCTGCTAGATCAGTTAAGAATAAGAAAAATGAAGGTTTTTACTTTTATTTTCTGACATTCTTCCTTTCTTTATGTAAATCTGTTTCTGACCTGTATCATTTTTCTTCCATCTGAAGAACTTCCTGTAACATTTCTTGTAAGGCAGGCCTATTAGCAACAAATTCCCTCAATTTTTTGTCTGAGAATATCTTTATTTTTTTCTTTATCTTTGGATTTCTGAAGTTTGACTACGATATGCCTAGAAATAGTGAGGTTTTTTGCATTTATTTTACTTGGTGTTCTCTGAGCTTCCTGGTTCTTCGGCTTGTTGTGTGATGTTAATTTGGGAGAAATTCTGTATTAATGCTTCAAATATTGCTTCTGTTCCTCTCTGTCTTTTCTTACTCCTTCTGATATTCCCATTACATGTATGTCACATCCTGTGTACCTGTACCATGGTTCTTAGTCTGTCTTTTTTTTCAGTCTTTTTTTCTCTTTGCTTTTCAGTTTTAGAAGTTTCTGTTGTAATATATTTAAGCTCAGTGATTCTTTCCTTGGCTGTGTCCAGTCTACTAACAAGTCCATCAAAGGCATTCTTCATTTATGTTGCAGTATTTTTTATCTCTATGATTTGTTATTCTTTCTTAGACTTTCAATCTCTCCACTTACATTATCCATCTTTTTTTTTTTTTTGCATTTTGTCTACTTTTTTCATCAAAGCCCTTAGCATATTAATCACAGTTTTAAAATAAATCCTAGTCGGATAATTCCAACATTCTGCCACGTCTTACTGATGCTTATTTAGTCTCTTCAAACTGTGTTTTTTGCTATTTAGTATGCTTGCATTTTTTAGTTGAAGGGTAGACATGATATGCTGAGTAAAAGGAACTGTGATATATACGCCTTTAGTAAAGTAATGGTAAGGTGTGAGAAGAGGGAAAGTGTCCTACAGTCCTATGATTAGGTCTCGGTCTCTGGTGATCCTGTGCCCCTGGACTAACAACTTCACCAGTGCTCCTCAGTTTTGTTTTGTTTTTTCCCTCCTTAAATGGGACAGGATTGCTAAAGGGGATGAGAGTTGGGTATTTCTCTTCCACCATGTGGAAGGCTAGAGAGAGCTGGGAGTGGCTATTTCCCTTCCTCCAGATTGGTTCAGCACTGGTAAAACCCCAGCAGGTTAGACTGTGGTAAAATAGTTTCTCCTGAGGGTAGACTTTGTTAGAAGAAAAAGAATCTTCTGGCATATTTCACAGTGGTTCCTTCTCCCCCCTCCCTACCAGAAGCCCAAGGGGATTTTTCTGAGATATTCACTGTGACAATTTAGTAGAGCTCCAGGAGGTAAATCTCACAATATTTTCTCTCCCCACAACCCCCAACCTCTGCATTATTGAATCCCCCTGGAATTTTTATCTCTCGGGCTTATCCACAGTGAACTTCCAGCAATTCATCAATTACAGTTTGGATTTTCCTACCCGGCCACTAGTTCCCATAGTGTTTTCTGCTCATGAGTCTCTGGCCAGTTATGATTTTGTGTATCTGCCTGTCATTCTCTCCATTCTTGAAGGCAGTGGTTTGCCCTCTAAGCTCACTTCTCTGACGGATCTAAGAAGAGTGGCTGATTTTTCAGTTTTTTAAGCTTTTGACTAGTTGTTAGGACAAGGTAGCAACTTCTAAGCTCCTTAGATACCAGACTGAAAACCAGAAGTTCCCATATGATCTTTTTTGAAGCTCCAATCATTCTCTCTTTAGCCATTGAGACAGAGACTCTTCAAGTCAGCTCCCAAGTCCTTTTGCCATGACTCTAGTAATCTTTAATAGCTTCCTTGCTATCCAGGCTCATTTTGTAAATCTCCTGCCTCAGACCTAGAATCAGCCATTTCCCTCAAAAAGCCTGGTTTCTTTTAGTGAAATTGTATTTTAAGACTATATTCTGGGTGCTAGAAGTGCTCATTATTACTGGATTGGTAATTGTTTCTAGGGTTGTAGGCCGTATGATACTTTCATTCAAATTTAGGGATATAGGGCTGTTGTTGTTATTTAGTTTGTTTCTCTCTTTTTTTAATCATTTTTTACATTACACCTTTATTCCATACCAAGAATCTCAGTTCCTAAGGACACATGGGATGACAGAATTAGAAAACTTTGGCTGGGCACGGTGACTCACACCTGTAATCCCAGCACTTTGGGAGGCCAAGATGGGCAGATCACTTGAGGTCAGGAGTTCAAGGCTAGAATGGCCAACATGGTAAAACCCTGCCTCTGCTAAAAATACAAAAATTAGCTGGACTTGGTGGAGGCGGAGGTTTCAGTGAGCCGAGATCATGCCACTGCACCCTAACCTGGGCGACAGAGCAAGACTCTGTCTTAAAAAAAAGAAAAAAAAATTGTAAAACTTCATAATTATTTATTTTATTCAATGTCGAATACACAGTATCAGAATACTAATACTAATGCTAATGCTGCAATTATAATTAGGGAGAACAAGTTTTTAAAATAGTTTTTTTTTACAAGTGTGTTACTAAAATAGTTTTTCTTTTTTCTTTTTTTTTTTTTTTTACAAATGTGCTCACTATTCCTGCCCAATCCCAATTTTGAAGTTCTCTCATATCTATACTGCCTGAGCAGACAGATACAGATATTACATATTATACTCTCTTTTAATTCTCATTTGGTCTTGGTTATACAAGACAAAGGTTTGAAATGAGGGGTTGTCTAGACCCATGAAATCAAAAGTTGGATTCTACAGTCACCCCACCACAATTTGGGTTGGGCAGACACTCATTTTATCAGAACTGGAGATGAGGACTACTTGACTAAGAAATTTTGCTCCTCAAGGTTAGACGGTGCACCAAGGATCACATAGGCTCTTTCTGCTAATTACCATCTCTAGCATGCTTCATAGACAGTGTCTATATTATGAACATTATTACTGCTGTTATTTCAGTAACCAACATTCCTGACGAGTACTATGCCTTCCTTATAACAATAAAGATCAGAAGGAAAGAATCCAATGGAATTCTTCCAAGTAGATTTCAGAATTTCAAAAGCATAGGTATGTCAAATGGAAAAAAAAGGGATATGGAGTCATTAACAAGAAAGTAGTACGTGATGACATTAGGGACAAACCATAAAAAAACAGAATGAGAAGTGCCTCATAATAACATTAATATAACTAATGTTTATTTATCATTTACTATGTGACAGGCACAATACTAATTACCTTATCATAGCATTATCATATTTAATCTTCACCACAATACTATGAAGTAGGCACTATTTCCTGCTATCTATGAGGAAATTAAGGCTTTGTAACTTTCAATAAGTTGCTCAGTATCACACAACCGGGGCTAGGACTCAAATCCAGTCTATCTCCAGAGTTGGAGCAAATTCATAATATCAATAACAATTACTATTTAATAAATATCACTGATGTGTCAGGCACTTTATATACATCATATTTATTTCTCACTGCACCCCGGGGAGGTAGCTATTACAGACATTTATAGGATATTACTGTATTAACTATTAATAATATCTTGATATAGAGTTACATTCAAAAGTATGAAAAGCCAATACTGAATTTCCTCAAAAGTAAATCATCATTAGCATCTGTTTCTCCTCCTGCTCCTTCTGTGAAAATGGGCAGTGGGAAAGAATGGATAGAGTGTGGATGTCAAAGCCAGACAGGCCTAGCTCTGACAGACTCGGGATCCGACTCCAACACAGTTGGGAAAATAGTAATGGAAGAGATCCCACGAGGGGCACAATTCTCTAACTCTTTTGTAACCTTCATTTAGTGTGCTGTGGATATAGCAGCTTGTTTGTTGGGGAGTAGAGTGAAACCTCAGGTCTCTAAAATGTACTGGAAAGGTTAAAAGCAAATGCATAGAAAGAGGTAGTGTTAGAGAATAAACATAATTCAAAGAAAGATCGGAACATTATTCTTTTTTGAGATGGAGTCTTGCTCTGTTGCCTAGGCTGGAGTGCAGTGGTGCAATACTGGCTCACTGCAACCTCTGCCTCCCAGGTTCAAGCAATTCTTCTGTTTCAGCCTCCCAAGTAGTTGGGATTACAGGTGTGTACCACCACACCCAGCTAATTTTTGTATTTTCAGTAGAGACGGGGTTTCACCACGTTGGCCAGGCTGGTCTCAAACTCCTGGCCTCAGGAGATTCACTCACCTCGGCCTCTCAAAGTGCTGGAATTACAGGTGTGAGCCACTGCACCCGGCCTCTGAATGCTATTCTTTGCAAATAACAAACCTGAAAACCTGGAAGAATAAGACAGCAACTTTCTACAGTAAAGATGAGTTCCTAGAATTAGGAATATGACAGGGAAAACTTTGATTATTTGGGGAGGAAAAACATACTTCTAATGTTATGCAACTTGTCCTCATTGCTTAAGATGTGGTTTGAAGTTCCAGTTTGCAAATTATTCAAACTTGTTGCTTTTCTTTCTACCATTGCCTTCTTTGGACCACTTTATTAACTATTTTCAGGATTATCAGTGGGTGCGCAAGGAAAGGGAAAAGAAGACGGACCCATGTCCATAAAGAATTTCTTTTCTTTATTATTATTATTATTATTTTTTTGAGACAGAGTCTCACTCTGTCACCCAGGCTGGAGTGCAGTGGTGCGATCTTGGCTCACCGCAACCTCCACCTCCCAGATTCAAGCGATTCTCCTGCCTCAGCCCCCTGAGTAGCTGGCATCACAGGCATGCACCACCACACCCAGCTAATTTTTGTATTTTTTGTAGAGACAGGGTTTCACTATGTTGGCCAGGCTGTTCTCAAATGCCTGACCTCAGGTGATCCACCCGCCTCAGCCTCCCAAAGTGCTGGGATTACAGACGTGAGCCACCGCGCCTGGCCCCATAAAGAAATTTTGATAAAATATTTGATAAAAGAATGGCAAAGTGGATGAAAACTCCGGTTAAAATTAATTTTCTAGTTAGCCGAGTGATTCAAATACCCGTGATTAGATGAACACTTGGAGCCACAGTGAGGAATCTGTTGGTTCATTGGCATAGCTTGCTTGACTAGGGCACCAACTACACACACCCTCTTAATTTGCAATTTGCCCCTTCCCTAAAGGTTTATAATATAAAGATTAGAGCACATGAAACCATACCTGGGGATAACTGCAACACAGGTGGGATGAGAAGATGAGTACAGCTACCCGGGGGAGGAGACCTGAAAAGTCCCTCTTTGCTTTGTGCCGGATTCCCTCACATGTGCTATAATGAATCTCCCCAAAAACCTTACCCAAAAGTCTACACTGTGGGGAATTCCAGAAGAAAAGGAGTCTGTTCTTGTTAGAATGAAGACCCTGTACATGTCAGGAATCTTGGTTACTGAAACAATAGCAGTAACAATGTTGATAACATAGACACCCTCTATTAACTGTGCTAAAGATGGCAATTAACAGAAATAGCCTACGTGATCTTTGGTGTGCCCATCTAACCTCGAAGAGCAAAGCTCACAGTCAAATAGTTCTCATCTCCAGTTCTGATAAAATGAGTATCTGGCCAGTCCAGATGGTGGTGGGGTGACTGGATTGGTGGTAGTAGGGTCCAACTCTTGATTTCAAGGGTCTGAAAAATCCCTCAACCCTTTATCTTAGCAAGTTCCATGATGCTTCCATGGGCAATCCCTGCTGGTGTCACGAAGAGCTTGCGGGGACTACCTAGCTCCATGCTCCATCCACAGGGTCAAGAGAGCCTCTGTTTAGTGGCTATTACCCTGGATCAGCTCTGGCCTCATTCTCTCATCTCCTGCAATTCCCAGTGCATTCACTGTGGACCTCTACACACAGTCCCAGCCACTTCTCCTCACGCAGTTCTCGATCCCATCCTGACTGGGCAGGGAGTTCAGTATATCACAGGCTTAGTGTCCCCCAGTCTCATCTCATGGAGCTGAGAAGTAAGTTTACAATCTAAGACCTGAAGTCTGACTCCCTGTTTATGCCTGTTGGGTGCCTGTGTGGCCTGTCTCTTCGTTGCTTCATTCATTTGGTTTCTGGGACAACCTAGTGTGTCCGGAATTGGTGGGTTCTTGGTCTCACTGACTTCAAGAATGAAGCCGCGGACCCTCGCAGTGAGTGTTACAGTTCTTAAAGGCGGAGAGTCCGGAGTTTGTTCCTTCTGATGCTCAGATGCGTTCAGTTTTTTCCTTCTGGTGGGTTCGTGGTCTCCCTGGCTCAGGAGTGAAGCTGCAGAACTTCGTGGTGAGTGTTACAGCTCATAAAGGCAGTGTGGACCCAAAGAGTGCGCCGCAGCAAGATTTATTGCAAAGAGCAAAAGAACAAGGCTTCCACAGTGTGGAAGGTGACCCCAGTGGGTCGCCACTGCTATCTAGGACAACCTGCTTTTATTCTCTTATCTGGCCCCACCCACATCCTGCTGATGGTTCCATTTTACAGAGAGCCGATTGGTCTGTTTTACAGAGAGATGATTGGTCCATTTTGACAGGGTGCTGATTGGTGCGTTTACAATCCCTGAGCTAGACACAAAAGTTCTCCACATCCCCACTAGATTAGCTAGATACAGAGAGTGCTGACTGGTGCATTTACAAACCTTGAGCTAGATACAGAGTGCTGATTGGTGTATTCACAATCCCTTAGCTAGACATAAAGGTTCTCCAGGTCCCCACCAGATCAGCTACACACAGAGCGCTGATTGGTGCATTTACAAACCCTGAGCTAGACACAGGGTGCTGATTGGTGTGTTTACAAACCTTGAGTAGACACAGAGTGCTGATTGGTGTATTTACAATCCCTTAGCTAGACATAAAGGTCTAAGTCCCCACTAGACTCAGGAGCCCAACTGGCTTCACCTAGTGGATCCCGCACAGGGGCCGCAGGTGGAGCTGCCTGCCAGTCCCGCGCCTTGTGCCCGCACTCCTCAGCCCTTGGGTGGTCGATGGGACTAGGTGCCACAGAGCAGGGGGCGGCGCTCATAGGGGAGGCCGGGGCCGCACAGGAGCCCACGGCGGGGGGCGGGGGGCGGGTGGGGGGTTGTTGTGGGGAGGCTCAGGCGGGGAGGTGCAAGTCCCAAGCCTTGCCCTGCAGGGAGGCAGCTAAGGCCCGGTGAGAAATCGAGCGCGGCGCCGGTGGGCCAGCACTGCTGGGGGACCTGGCGCACCCTCCGCAGCTGCTGGCCTGGGTGCTAAGCCCCTCACTGCCAGGGGCCGGCAGGGCCGGCCTGCCGTTCCGAGTGTGGGGCCCACCAAGCCCACGCCCATCCGGAACTCTAGCTGGCCCGCAAGGACGGCGCGCAGCCCCGGTTCCCGCCCGTGCGTCTCCCTCCACACCTCCCCGCAAGCTGAGGGAACCGGCTCCAGCCTGGGCCAGCCCAGAAAGGGGCTCCCACAGTGCAACGGCAAGCTGAAGGGCTCCTCAAGCACGGCCAGAGTGGGCACCGAGGCCGCGCCAAGAGCGAGCGAGGGCTGGAGGGCTGCCAGCACGCTGTCATCTCTCACTAGGACTTAATGTTCCTGAGGAACATGGAGGGTGATCATGTTGACCTATGAGGCATACCTCTCCTTGCTGCCTGGCTTCCACCACCCCAGTCCTAAATTCCTCCCAGTTACCCTGTCCAGAATGTCAGTGCTGATGCTGAAAATCAAAGCTCAGCAGAGTGGCTGGTGTTGTTTTTTTCTAGTTTGGGGCCACTCCAGGCTTGGGGGTACTCCAGGCTTTGGGTTTTGGCTGCAATCTTAATTCCCTCTTGCTGTGCTCCCTGCCCACCTCCAACCTACCTTCCAATGCCAAGTTTTCTGAAATTGCATTCTGCTGGTCTGGGATTCCATCCAGAGCCAGTGTGCTGCAGCAGGAGAAGGCCCAGAGGTAGATTCACCATGAAGCTTGCTCAGAACGTTTAAACTTCAGGGTACCTCAATCACACAGGCCCCTGTGAGTGCTGAAACTTGTATAGTGACCTAGGTGGGGAGAGAAAGCCACGTTGTGATCAAGAAGAATTTCTGCTGGTAAATTGCCCACAGTGATCTCAAATAAAAAGGATATAAATCTCCATATAAATAATAATAATTGTCTTTTTTTACTCATTCTAAATATTCTAATATTCTATTCACTTCCGTACGTAAATTTGTATTTATAATCTTTGTTATTTTTCTTACAGAAAAACTATAAAATTTTAAAAGCATCTGGCCCCACAAAACTTGGATCTGCCCTTGGGAAGACCCATGCCCAAGCCCCTATCTCCAGAGATGATGATTTAATTGATCTAGGGCAGTAGATCTCAGCTAGGGTCAACCCACCTGAGATCCATTCAGGGGATGTATCTCCCAGTCACCCACAACCCCCCCCGACTCCCACCCACCAGGGGATGAAGATTTAACAATGTCTGGAAACATTTTTAGTTATCACAACTTGGGGGTGAGGGCTTGTTATTGACATCTAATGGATAAAGACCAGGAATGCTGCTAAACATCTCACAAAGCACAGGAGAGTCCCCCGCAACAAAGAATTCCCTGGCTCAAAATGTCAATGGTACCACAGCTGAGAAGCCCTGAACTGGGATGGGGTTCTGAGCCTCAGCATTTCTCAAAATCTTTCAAATCAACTAATTTGAACATACAACCCAGGTTGCGAACAAGAGTTGTACAGATAATAACAGTAGTTAACCTTTACTACTGAGTACTTACTACGTGTCATTGTTTTCCATGAATTAGCTCATTTAGTCATTTAGTCTTTGGAATAAGCTTATCAGATAAGGTTGGGTTTTTTTGTTGTTGTTTCTTTGTTTTTGTTTTTTTTTTTTTTTGAGATGGAGTCTCGCTCTGTTGCCCAGGCTGGCGTGAAATGGCATGATTTCGGCTCACTGCAACCTCTGCCTCCTGGGTTCAAGCTATTTTCCCACCTCAGCCTCTCAAGTAGCTGGGATTACAGGCACACGCCCACACCTGGCTAATTTTTGTATTTTTAGTAGAGATGGGGTTTCACCATGTTGGCCAGGCTGGTCTTGAACTCCTGACCTCAAGTGTCCACCTGCCTCAGCTTCCCCAAGTCTTGGGATTACAGGTGTGAGCCACCACACCTGGCCTCGGATTATTATTGTTCCCATTTTACGGGTGAGTAAACTGAGGTACAAAATATTAAGAAATGTGCCCTGGGATTCAAACCCAGACAGTTGGGCTCCAAAGCCTGAGCTGTTAACTAGTATTGTGTACCTGACCCTGCTTGACTGGCTTACTTCCTCCCGCTGGAGATCTCTATGGGAGAAGGGAGGTAGAATCCCTGCCTGCTCCCAGAGTGCAATTCTCTGCCCGCACCCATTACTGGGAAGCAAAAAGAAGTAGGTACAGCTGAAATGAGGAAAGAAATATAGCACCACTTGGACCTGTGTGCCAAAGGATAACCCGCGAGTTGGGGGTGTGGGCATTTGTTCCAGTTTTGCAGGTATGTTTTTGTCTAGTTCAATTTACTGGGTGCAATTTCTTAAAATGAAAGTTTTATTCAGAAATAGCAGAGCCATGTTCAGGTAAGAGCTCTAAAAAAAAAATACTTTGGCCCACTAGATTATAAATAATTGTAATTGTTGCTGCCATCACCAGCTCTAGAGCCATAATGGGCTGTATGGCAATGTACCTTTCACAGATGGCTGTCTCTAATTGAAAGCCATGCCAAACAGCTGTCAGAAATGCTGACTACCAGACTGGGGAAAGTACTGCCAAATGGGAAAAATGCAGACAAGGACTGTGGCAAAATGGTAGAAATATGTAACCGAAGATGACTCTCTCTTTATTCACTGTTATAAAATGCTCAAGCGAAAAAGGAAAGTGCACCAGTACACTTGAACTTCTTACTTCAGGTCCACAAAACTGAGAATAAGAGGACAGTTTCAGCCTTCAGTGGAGGGGATGTGGTGGGGATAAGACAAAGACACAAGCATTTCTGAAATGAAATAGACTATAGAAAGAGGTATAATAAAAGGCTATGGAGCCGGGCGCGGTGGCTCACGCCTGTAATCCCAGCACTTTGGGAGGCCGAGGTGGGTGGATCACGAGGTCAGGAGATCGAGACCACGGTGAAACCCCATCTCTACTAAAAATACAAAAAATTAGCCGGGCGCAGTGGCGGGCGCCTGTAGTCCCAGCTACTCGGGAGGCTGAGGCAGGAGAATGGCGTGAACCCGGGAGGCGGAGCTTGCAGTGAGCCGAGATTGCACCACTGCACTCCAGCCTGGGCGACAGAGCGAGACTCCGTCTCAAAAAAAAAAAAAAAAAAAAGGCTATGGAAATTCCAAACTTGGACAGGAAACTTGAGTCCCACATGACAACCACAGCTATGGCCAACTCTGATTTCAGCCTGTTAAGATGTTGAGCAGAGAATTTGGCCTCAACTTCTGATCTACAGAAACTTAACAAATTTGAGTCGTTTTTAACTGCTAAATTCATGGCAATTTTTTACATAGCAATAGAAAATGAATACAGTGGGCTGGGCACGGTGGCTAACTCCTGTAATCCCAGCACTTTGGGAGGCCAAGGCGGGTGGATCTCTTGAGGTCAGGAGTTCAAGACCATCCTGGCTAACACGGTGAAACCCCGTCTCTACTAAAAATACAAAAAATTAGCCGGGCATGGTGGCAGGCGCCTGTAGTCACAGCTACTCAGGAGGCTGAGGCAGGAGAATGGTGTGAACCTGAGAGGCGGAGCTTGCAGTGAGCCAAGACCGCGCCACTGCACTCCAGCCTGGGCAACACAGCAAGACTCTGTCTCAAAAAAAAAATTAAAAAAAAAAAAAGACAATGAATACAATGGGCCGGGCGTGGTGGCTCACTCCTGTAATCCCAGCACTTTGGGAGGCCAAGGCTGACGGATCTCTTGAGGTCAGGAGTTCAAGACCATCCTGGCCAACATAGTGAAACCCCATCTCTACAAAAAATACAAAAAATTAGCCGGGTGTGGTGGCATGCACTTGTAATCCCAGCTACTTGGGAGGCTGAGGCAGGAGAATCGCTTGAACCAGGGAGGTGGAGGTTGCAGTGAGCTGAGATTGTGCCACTGCACTCCAGCCTGGGCAACGGAGAGCGACTCTGTCTCAAAAAAAAAAAAAAAAAAATACAATGAATTACACAATTACATTGATTGATTTCTTCATGGTAAACCAATGTTACATTCTGGGATACACCCTATTTGACCATGATGTGTTGTCCTTTTATATACTGTGTTGTCTTTTTAGCAAATTTTGATTTGCTAAAATTTTGGACAGAATTGTTTATATATGCGCATGAGGGACATGGCTCGAAGTGAAAGCAATGAGAAATTTGAAGGACAAAGAAATGGAAGTAGAGACTGGGCATGGTGGCTCATGCTTGTAATCTCAGCAATTTGGGAGGCCAAGGTGGGCAGATCATTTGACGTCAGGAGATTGAGACCAGCCTGGCCGACTTGGTGAAACCCCATCTCTACTAAAAATACAAAAAAATTAGCTGTGTGTGATGGTGCATGCCTGTAATCCCAGCTACTTGGGAGGCTGGAGCAGGAGAATTACTTCAACCTATGAGGTAGAAGTTGCAGTGAGCCGAGATCACGCCACTGCACTCCAGCCTGGGTGACAGAGCAAGACTCTGTCTCAAAAAAAGAAATGGGAGTAAGGAAGGTGAGAGAACAACATAAGCAAAGGTGGGAAAATGTCAGAATCTGTTTGGAAACCCACCTATAGTTTAATTTGGCTGGATAACCCCATCTAGGGAGGAAGACAAGTGGTAGGAATGAGGCTGGAAGACCTAGGGAGTAGAATGCATCCTTCATTTGGGAGACACATTAAAGAGCCACTGAAAGTTGTTGGGGCACATGACTGGAGGGGGCATGCCAGCAGCAATGTATAGTTTGAAGTGTGCCAAGCAGAACCTGGAAGATGGTAGAAAAGCCCTTGCAATTGTCTGACTAGAGAACATTAGAGCCCAGGCAAGGAAGCAAAAGATGGAGGAATAAATCCAGCCCTTAGCCCTCATGTTGCTAAGCCTAGATGCTAGATTGGCCCTGAAAGTGAGAAGGCAAGCTGAGAGAAGCTCTCAACTGGGCCTTAATACAAGTAAGAAAGTTGATTGGAAGGGTGGAGTTGAAGAGAGAGAACTCTTTGGGTACCTAAAAGCATCAGCAGCGCTTTTCCTATTATCTGGTGTTTGCAACCAACCACTGATGCACAATCTGCAAACTGCCGATCAGCTACAGGTCCAGCTGTCCATGTTCCTGCTGGATCCAGGCCTGGTTGGGTAGGTCCCCAGAGAATACAGTTAGTAATGGTGGCCTAGGAGGAGGAGCCTCCAAAACCCAGCCCAGAAGGACTCCAAGAAACCGGTTTGAGCTTGCTTTCCACTCTGGGATGGGATGTGGTTCAGCTCAATAGATGAAACACAGGAGAAGAGAAACGGGCTCAGGGAGCAAAACTGTGCTCACCCAGTAGGGGCTTAAAGCATCTCTCTTGGGTTTGTAGTCCCAATGCAGAGGCTGATAGGAAGGACTTCTCTGAGGTGAGCCAACACTAGGCTTCGTACTTATCCTATCACAGAGGTTAGAAGGGAGCATAACAGCCTTGGGGAAGTGCAGCATGTTGGGTTTTTATTTTATTTTATTTTATTTTATTTATTTTATTTTTTATAGCCTTAAATACTTTATCTTTTTTTCTCTTTTTTTGTACTGATTTTTATTTTTTTGAATTTTATCTTTTTTTTCAACTTTTAAGTGCGGGGTACATGTGCAGGTTTATTATATACATAAATTGCATGTAGCAAGGGTTTGTTGTACAGATTATTTTCACCCAGGTAATAAGCATAATACTTGATAGGTAGCTTTTTAATCCTCTCTCTTCTCCCACCCCCCACCTTCAAGTAGGCCCTGATGTCTGTTGTTCCCTTCTTTGTGTTCATGTGTACTCAATGTTTAGCTCCTACTTATAAGTGAGAACATGCAGTATTTGGTTTTCTGTTCCTGTGTTAGTTCACTTAGGATAATGGCCTCCAGCTTCATCCATGTTGTTGCAAAGGACATGATCTCATTCTTTGTCATAGCTGTGTAGTATTCCACGATGTATATGCATATTTTCTTTATCCAGTCTACTATTGATGGGCATTTAGGCTGATTTCATGCCTTTGCTATTGTGAATAGTGCTGTGATTAATGTACGTGTGCACATGTCTTTACGTAACAATTTATATTATGTAACAATTTATATTATATAAAAATCTTTATGTAACAACTTATATCATATAAAAATTGTATTAAACATAAATATTAAAATATAAATTATATTAATTATATATTTATATATGTTAAATATATAAATTATATTAAAGTAACAATTTATATTACTTGGGGTATAAACCCAATAATGGGATTGCTGGGTTGAATGGTACTTCTCTTTAAAGTTCCTTTAGAAATTACCCCACTGTCTTCCACAATGGCTGAACTAATTTACATTCCCGCCAGCCATGTATAAGCATCCTCTTTTCTCCTCAACCTCATCAGCATCTGTTTTATTAGACTTTTAAATAATAGCCAATCTGACTGGTGTGATATGGTATTTCATTGTGGTTTTGATTTGTATTTCTCCAATAGTTAGTGATGTTGACCATTTTTTCATATGCTTGTTGGCCGTGTGTATGTCTTCTTTTGAAAACTTTCTGTTCATGTCCTTTACCCACTTTTTAATGAGGTTGTTTTTTGCTTATAAATTTAAGTACTTATAGATTCTGGACATTAGACCTTTGTCAGAGGCATAGTTTTCTCTATGGGAGGCACATATTTTCTCCCATTCTGTAGGTTGTCTGTTTATTCTGTTGATAGTTTCTTTTGCTGTGCAGAAGTTCTTTAATTAGGTCCCATTTGTCAATTTTTGCTTCTGTGGCTATTGCTTTTGGTGTCTTCATCATGAAATCTTTGCCAGGTCCCATGTCCACAGTGTTATTTCCTAGATTATCATCCAGATTTTGTAGTTTTAGGTTGTTCACTTAAGTCTTTAATACATCTTGAGTTGATTTTTGTATATAGCGAAAGTAAGAGGTCCGGCTTCAGTGTTCTGCATATAGCTATCAATTATCCCAGCACCATTTATTGACTAGAAAGTCTTTTCCCCACTGCTTGTTTTTGTCAACTTTGTGAAAATCAGTTGGTTTTAAGTGTGTAGCTTTATTTCTAGGCCTCTATTCTGTTCCATTGATCTATGTGTCTGTTTTTGTAGTGGTACCATGCTGTTTTGGTTACTGTAGCCTTGCAGTATAGTTTGAAGTTGGGTAACCTGATGCCTTCAGCCTTGTTCTTTTTGCTTTGAATTGTCTTGGCTATTCAGGCTCTTTTTTGGTTCCATATGAGTTTTAAAATAGTTTTTTCTAGTTCTCTGAAGAATGTTATTGGTAGTTTGATAGGAATAGCATTGACTCTGTAAATTGCTTTTGGCAGTATGGCCATTTTATAAATATTGATACTTTCTATCCATGAGCATGAAATATTTTTCCATTTGTTTGTGTCATCCTGATTTCTTTGAGCAGTGTTTTGTAATTCTCCTTGTAGGGCTCTTTCACCTCCCTGGTTAGCTGTATTCCTAGGTGTTTTATTCCTTTTGTGCCTATTGTGAATGGAACTGCATTCTTGATTTGGCTTTGAGATTGGATGCTGTTGGAGTAAAGAAATGCTACTGATTTTTGAAACTTGATTTTGCATCCTGAAACTTTGCTGAAGTTGTTTACCAGATATAGGTTTTCTAGGTATAGAATTTTATCATCTGCAAACAGAGATAGTTTGACTTTCTCTCTTATTATTTGGATGCCTTTTCTTTCTCATGCCTGATTGCTCTGGTTAGGACTTCCAATTTTTTTCTTTTTCAACTTTTATTTTACAATCAGGGTACATGTGCAGGAATGTTATAGAGGTATATTCCATTATGGTGAGGTTCAGGGTATGATGGAAACTGTCACGCTGGTAGTGAGCATAGTATCCATGATATAAATAATTTTTTAGCCCTTGCCCCCATCCCTCTCTCCCCACTCTAGTAGTCCTGTGTCTATTGTTTCCATCCTTATGCCCATGTGTACCCATGTTTAGCAACCACTTATATATGAGCATATGCAGTATTTATTTCCTATTTCTGTGTTAGTTTTCTTAGGATAATGGCCTCCTCCAACTGCATCCATGGTGCTGCAAAGGACACAATTTTATTCTTTTTTATGGCTGCATAGTATTCTATGGTATATATGTACCACTTTTTAAAAATCCAATCCACCATTGTTAGGCACCTGGGTTGACTCCATATTTTTGCTTTGGAAATAGCACTGTGATGAACATAAAAGTGCATGTGTCTTTTCAGTAGAATGATTTAATTTCTTCTGAGTATATACCCAGTAATGGGATTGCTTGATTGAATCATAATGCAACTTCTAGTTCTTTGAGAAATCTCCAAACTGCTCTCCATAGTGGCTGGACTAATTTACATTACTATAACAGTATACACGTGTCCCCTGTTCTCCACGGCCTCACCAGCGTCTGTTAGTCCTTGACTTTTTAACAAAAGCCATTCTAACTAGTATGAGATGGTAACTCATTGTGATTTTGATTTTCATTTCGCTGATGATTAGTGATGGTGAGCATTTGCATTTTTACATAAACTTGTTGACTGCTTGTATGTCTTCTTTTGAGAAGTGTCTGGTCAGGACATTGACTTTTGTTCCTTTGATGCATGCAAGCTCCCTGGGAGAGGCACTATATTATGAGTACATTGAGCAGCCACCCCACAATATTCTTCAGGGAACTGCCCTCTACATTCATTCTTTCTCCAGGAGAACTTTCACTTTCACCAGCAGAGGCAGGTTTCTCTAATGAAATGCTGGTTTCCTGGAAGGAGATTAGTGCATCAGTTGTTTTGATCATCTTGGGGCACAGAGAGCTTTGGGAGGGATAAAATAAAGGACTTGGATGGATTGATGAGAGGTGAGAATGTACCTAAGAAGCTGAGCCAATGAAGTGGGGTGGAAGTATGGGAGGGTACTGGGGTGGCACTGGCACCAAGATAAGACTGCAAAGCACAGCTTTGCTTAGGGATCACTCTGTAGCTCATGTAACACTCCCTCACCTTCCCTTCTGCGGTGGTTTTGAAATGTGTCTAATATAGTGATCTGCCTCCCCTTTATTATGGGCTGGACTTAGTGATTTGCTTCTAATAGAATATGACAGAGACTTATTCTATGTTACTTCTGAGACTAAGCCATAAAAGGCGTTGTGGCTTCCATTGTAGCCACTCTTTCTTGAGTCACTTGCTCCATTGGTAGCCAGCTACCATATCACAAAAAAAGGTCCATGTGGCATAAAACTGAGGCATCCTTCCAACAGCTGTGTAAGTTGAAGCATCTGAGAAGTGGATCCACAAACCCCAGCCAAGCCTTAAATGTTTGCAGCCCCTGTCAACATCCTAACTGCAACTTCATGAGACACTTCAAGAAGAGCCACCCAGTGGAGCTGCTCTCATTTCTGACCTAAAGAAACTGTGACATATATATGTTGGTTGTGTTTGTTTGTTTGTTTTTGAGTCTCACCAGGCTGGAGTGCAGTGGTGGGATCTCGGCTCACTACAATCTCTGCCTCCCGGATTCAAGTGATTCTCATGCCTCAGCCACCTCAGCACCTGGGATTACAGGTGTGCAACAACACACCCCGCTAATTTTTCCATTTTTAGTAGAGACAGCATTTCCCATACTGACCAGGCTGGTCTTGAACTCCTGGCCTCAAGTGATGCATCCACCTCGGCCTCCCAAAGTGCTGGGATTGCAGGCATGCCACCACGCCCAGCCACATGTTGGTTGTTTTAAGCTACTAAATGTAGGGGTAATTTGTTACGCAGCAATATATACCTATTATACCGTCCAGCGGGTCTCAATTTAGCTGTTTCAGGTCAATGTAATTCAGTGACTCTTAGCATAGAAGAGCCTGGCAATCAAAGATTGTTGAGTAGGACCAGTCTCTATTTCACATGTAGGAAAATGAGGCTTTATCTGAATAGGGCCAAAGTGCTTTTCTTTGTTTAATTTTGTTTACCTGAAGAAATGCTTTTGAACCTGGGCACAGAAAGCTGTATGTTGCAGTGTGCAAGTGTATACAGAATGCTGAGAAGGGAAACCATTATTCAGCTGTTAAACAGCAGCTTTTTGAGCAGAAATATAAACTAGGACAGGGGACATGTTGCTCTCTGGGGGTAAATCCATGGAATATTTGTTTCCTTTAGCCTGGAGGCATCCCAAACAGAAGGACAAATCTTAAAACTGATTCTAAAAATTATTTTTGCTTTGCCAGAGAGTGGAACCTCATGCACTTCCTCACATCCTGAGCTTCCATTCACCCTGATCCCAGAAGGATGACTCTAGTTTCACAAGTCTTGACAGCCACTCTTGAAAAAGGAATGAATAACCTTGCTTGATACGAAGAAATAATTTTGAAAATGGGAGGCATTGTAGATTCTGGGATGAAATTGGGTCAGTTTGTTTCTGGACCAAACACAGCTTGCTCCATCAGGTAAGCCAGTTAGCTGGGCAGTCAGTGGACACATCTGAAGGCCCATTGTGGCCATCACTCTACCCATATTATAAGGGGTTGCTGACCTGAGGAGCTCTTTAACTGTGGCAGTCAGAAGTGATTGCCAGTTGGGGCTGTGACTCTGGAAGTGCTGGGGAAGGAGATAATTGCAGAAATCTTATTTCCTCCCATCTGCTCCATCCTCCTTCCCCATCAGCTGGGAATGTGTGATTTAATTACCTTAGCTCTTCTCCCGGGGTGGGGTAGGGGTGGAAGGCTTGTGCATTATTCAGAGGCCTCAACCTCCATAAGAGGCTTCCTTTGCTCCCTATCAGATGCAGTCCCTCCACCTTCTGAATGCTCATTCTACTGTATCTGTACCTTCATTACAACACCATAATGTCACACTGCCCTTCATGCTATTGTATTATGCTCCCTTGTAGTGGATGCTGTGGTGTGCTGCCCAAATCCCCATGTTCAGGCCCAAGGCTCGCATTTTCCCAACTTCTAGGAGTGTAGCTTGCTGAAAGCTCCAGGCTCAGCTCCTTCTCAGAAATGTCCCTCCACAGAATGGAGCTGTCTTGTGTAAGGCTACTCCCCTTCCCTGGGGAAAGCCTACACTCTATGACATTCAATAAAGGGCACAGACACCTCTCCCTGGTCTCAACTTGAGACATCTCTGAAGGGCATCTCAGCTTCAGTGTGTCCCATGGAGCCCGCTCAGGCTTATGTTGCATTACAGCTCAACTTACCCACCTCTGCCCGCTTCCTTCAGTCACACACAGATGTTGTTTTGGGGTATACTCCCCAATAAACCTCTTGCCCCCAGTTCTCTATCTCAAACCCAGGGAACTCAACCTACACCACTCCCATTAGGCTGGAAGCGTATAAAGGGCCACCTGTCAAGTCCTTTGTTATCTACCTCCTCCTTCCCTCCTGCTGCATCACCCTGGTACCCAGCACAGTGCTGAACAGAGTAGACCCTCTACTAATGTCTAATGAACAGAAAACAGATGATGACTTGGACAAAGACTGGGCAAGGACTTTCTACTCTCCTTCTCAAGGATGTACTCCCTTTATATCCGAAGTCAACACTGAATATCTTACTGTCCGTAATATGAGAAATATTCTCAGAATATAGAGAATACAAAATATGTACACTCTAGGGTATTACTTGTGTAAAGTGTTTCCTGGAAAAATTCACTTTTCAAAACCTGAAGAATGTTTATTTTTAAAATCAGGAAGTGTGTCCCAGGCTGACTTTAATCTGTCTGCTGCAGGTCGGCAGGTCTCTGGGGAGTCAGGAGTGGCATCACATAAATCTGTTTTGTTGCAGGCACCCTGGCAACATTTTCTGTGTTGATGAAGAATGTCAACAACTCATTCCAGTGACTCTGCAGGCATTCTCAAAAGATCTGTTTAACTAAATTCTTTCCTTTTTCAGTTCAATGATAATTTTGCCTCACTGAATTTTAGTAGCAGTGCCTGTAACCTAATTGGTGCTGTATTTCTGCTCTCATGGGTACCATTCAACATTCCCAGGGAGAGGTTGCAAAGCCTTGGTTCCAGACTCCCCTGGTGGATTGGCATTTTACTCCTCTTCCGGGACTTTGACCTTCTGTTCTGCTTGATTAGCCTTGCTGCCCCTGGTGCTTGAGCTGCCCTTCCTAACCACCTTCCTCCCCACAGCACAGGGGGATGTCAGAGGATGCTTGTTTGAACTGGATTATAGATTACACGAATCCAGGAGGTCAAGGTTCTTAGTTGAACTGGTTGTTAACATTTATTTTTGTATCCCCAGGATGTAGCACAGTATCTGGCTCAAAAATGTTTGATGAATGAATGAATGAACAGTCAAAGGATGACAGTTTCCCCCTCAAGACTGTGAAATACCAAAGGCAGTTCAGCCTGGCAAGCCAGTGATAATTTTCCTCATTCTTTGTAGACAAGAAGCATGAGCTGAGCTTCTCAAATCTTCCCTCAGAGCACAATGACCTTTACCGATGGTCTTACCTGTACTTTTTATTTCTTTTTTCTTTATTTTTGTTTCAGAGATAGGTTCTCACTCTGTTGGCCAGGCTGGAGTGCAGTGGTGTGATCCTAGTTCACTGGATCCCCAAACTCCTATGTTCAAGTGACCCTCCTGCCTCTGTCTTCCTAAGTCGCTGGGACTACAGGTGTGCGGTTTTTTGTAGAGATAGTGTCTTGCTACATTGTCCAGGCTAGTCTTGAACTCCTGGGCTCAAGAGATCCTCCTGCCTCGGTCTCCCAAAGTGCTGGGGTTACAGGCATGAGCCATTGCCCTGGCCCATACTTTTTACCTTTGTAAATGCAAACACCACCACCATGTTCCACATGGGGCAGATAATTTTTACCATTAATTATACTATTATATTTGAGCCCCACCTCCAACTACTTGCTAATCACACTGGCCTCCCTTTACTAGACCGGCCCTGCCTCCACCTCTGAGATTTAATTCCCATCAAAGACTTCCCAGGAAGATCTGCTATCTTCATCCCCAGTCCGGGCACTCTCTAGCCAACAGCTCAGCTGACAAAGACCTCTTAGTTCTCCCTTTTCTCTCTCTCTCTCTTTTGAATCAAGGTGGGGGGGTCTCACCATCTTGCGCAGGTTGATCTCGAACTCCTGGGCTCAAGCAATCCTCTCACTTTGGCTTCCCAAATTGCTGTGATTACAACATGAGCATGACACCTGGCCAGTTCTCCCTTTTCTAACAAAAAAAAAAAATTTTTTTTTTAAGACAGAGTCTTGCTCTGTCACCCAGGCTGGAGTGCAGTGGTGCAATCTCAGCTCACTGCAACCTCCACCTCCCGGATTCAAGTGATTCTTGTACCTCAGCCACCTGAGTAATGAATTACAGGGGCCCACCACCATGCCCAGCTAATTTTTGTATTTTTAGTAGAGACGGGGTTTCGACATGTTGGCCAGGCTGGTCTTGAATTCCCGGCCTCAAGTGACCTGCCAATCTCAGCCTCCCAGAGTGCGGATTACAAGTGTGAGCAACCGCGCCTGACCTCTAACCAAAATTTCTTAATTGACAAACCCCATGCCCCATCTCAGCCCCAGATGACTCATTCTATATTCAGTTATGTGAACATATTAATCAGGTGAAACTCCTGTTTTGCATTTCCAGGAAACTTTCATTTGTTTTCTCTTTAAAGTGGCTTTGCATATCTCTGCTCTGATTTATCAATTTTTATTTTACTTCCTCTATTCCAAACCGTGAGGTCATCCTCCCAGCTGGCCTCACTCTTCTCCACTTTGGTTTCCTCTGTGGTTCCAGCAACCTGTGGTGGTGGGCTTCCTTTTCAGTGTTGTTGACTATTGTAGCTCAAGGGCACAGCCTAGGCTACAAGGTCAGTACCCCCTTGTGGGCCACCTCTGATCCACCCTCTGCCCATGCCCTTCCCTTGTTCCCCAGCTACTGCCTCACTCAACAGAGAAGCACAGAGTGCCCACCAAGGGCCAGGCACAGAGCCGCCTCCTTTGACTACAGGGTATATAGACCTGGGTGTTCCTCACCTCCAAAGCCCACAGCGAGGAAGTCATGGAAACAAACACAATGTGGTCCCTGCATTGTTGGAAAGATCCATGTAAGAGAATGGAGGGGAAGCTCCAAACTAGGAAAGAGGAAAGTGGCGTGGGGAGGCTTCCTAAGAAAGAGTAGGCCTGAGTTAGGCCTTAAAGGATCAGTAGACAATAGCCTGATGAAGATAAGGAGCAAATGTGCATTTATCATTCATCCAACATGCATGAATGATAAGTGCATGCTGAGGACCTGCCATGCGCCAGGCTGGAGACTAGCAGTGAACAAAACAGAAAGTCCCTGCCTTCATGGAGCTTTGCTACTCGTGGGAAGAGACAGAGAATAAGCAAAATAAATAAGTAAAACATAGTATGTTAGAAGGTGATATGTGTTCTATAGAGAAAAATATATCCAGGAAAAGGATTCAGTTGTATGCATAGAAGACGGGTAATTTTAAAAATCCAGTAGTTTTAAATATGGCAGCTAGGGACTGTTATCATAGTGATATGAAACCCTTTCATCTTAATTGTAGCTTTAACGATTTGCAAAGGGCTTTAGTTCTATTAGCTCATTTTATTATTAAAACCATCTTATGAGGAAGTGAGAAAAATTAGCCTTCTGGGCTAGCTGCTCTCTAAATGAGCCTGCTAGGGCTGCTATAGCAAAGTACCACAAACTGGATGTCTTAATCAGCAGAATTCTGTTTTCTCACAGTTATAGAGGCCAGAAGTCCAAGATCAAAATGTGGGCCCCAGGGGCCAGGCGTGGTGGCTCACGCTTGTAATCCCAGCACTTTGGGAGGCCGAGGCAGGTGGATCCCATGAGGTCAGGAGTTCGAGACCAGCCTGGCCAACATGGTGAAACCCTCTCTCTACTAAAAATATAAAAATTAGCTGGGCATGGTGGCAGGCGCCTGTAATCCCAGCTACTTGGCAGGCTGAGGCAGGACAATCACTCGAACTCCGGAGGAGGAGGTTGCAGTGAGCCAAGATCAGCCACTGCACTTCAGCCCGGGCAATGAGCGAAACTCCATCTCCGAAAAAAAAAAAAAAATGTGGATGGGGTTCCTTCTGAGGGCCGTCAAGGAAAGATCTGTTCCAGGCCTCTCACCTTGGCTTGTAGCTGGCTGTCTTCTCCTGTGTCTTTACATTATCTTCCACTATCTTTCTGTGTCCACATTTTCCCTTCTCATAAGATACAAGCCATACCAGTATCTCACTCTGAGAGGTGACAGCGTGCTGGCAGCCGTCTGCAGCTCTTGCTCGCTCTCGGCGCCTCCTTGGCTTTGGCGCCCACTCTGGCCGCGCTTGAGGAGCCCTTCAGCCCGCCGCTGCACTGTGGGAGCCCCTTTCTCAGCTGGCCAAGGCCGGAGCCGGCTCCCTCAGCTTGCCGGGAGGGGCGGAGGGAGAGGCGCGGGCGGGAACCGGGGCTGCGCGCCGCGCTTGCGGTGGGCAAGTTCCAGGTGGGCGTGGGCTCGGCGGGCCCTGCACTCGGAGCGGCAGGGCTCGGGACCTGCAGCCCGCCATGCCTGAGCCTCCCCCCCCGCCCCCCGCCGTGGGCTGCTGCGCGGCCGGAGCCTCCCCGACGAGCACCGCCCCCTGCTCCAGGGCGCCCAGTCCCATGACCGCCCAAGGGCTGAGTGCGGGCGCACGGCGCGGGACTGGCAGGCAGCTCCACCTGCGGCCCTGATGCAAGATCCACTGGGTGAAGCCAGCTGGGCTCCTGAGTCTGGTGGGGACTTGGAGAATCTTTATGTCTAGCTAAGGGATTGTAAATGCACCAATCGGCATTCTGTATCTAGTTAATCTGGCGGGGCCTTGGAGACTCTTTATGTCTAAATAAGGGATTGTGAATGCACCAATTGGCACTCTGTATCTAGCTCAAGGTTTGTAAATGCACCAATCAGCACTCTGTGTCTAGCTCAGGGTTTGTACATACACCAGTCTACACTCTGTATCTAGCTAATCTAGTGGGGACATGGAGAACTTTTGTGTCTAGCTCAGGGATTGTAAATGCACCAATCAGCACCCTGTCAAAATGGACCAATCAGCTCTCTGTAAAACAGACCAATTGGCTCTCTGTAAAATGGACCAATCAGCTCTCTGTAAAACAGACCAATTGGCTCTCTGTAAAATGGACCAATCAGCAGGATGTGGGTGGGGGCCAGATAAGAGAATAAAAGCAGGCTTCCTGAGGTAGCAGTGGCAACCTGGTAGGGTGTACTTCCAAAGTGTGGAAGCTTCCTTCTTTCACTCTTTGCAGTAAATCTTGCTGCTGGTCACTGTTTGGGTCCACTTGGCCTTTATGAGCTCCAACACTCACCATGAAGGTCTGCAGCTTCACTTTTGAAGCCAGTGAGACCACGAACCCACTGCGAGGAGCGAACAACTCCAGACGCGCCACCTTAAGAGCTGTAATACTCACTGTGAAAGTCTGCAGCTTCACTCCTGAGCCAGCAAAACCACGAACCCACCAGAAGGAGGAAACTCCGAACACATCCGAACATCAGAAGGAACAAACTCCGGACACGCGGCCTTTAAGAACTGTAATACGAACGGCGAGGGTCCGCGGCTTCGTTCTTGAATTCAGTGAGACCAAGAAGCCACCAATTCCGGACACAACTGGATTAGGGCCCACCCCAATGACCTCATTTTAACTTGGTTACCTCTATGAAGAGTCTAGTCAAATAAGGTCACAGTCTGAGGTACAGGAAGTTAGGAGGACTTCACCATATGAACTTAAGGGGAGGGGGAAACATTCAACCCATAATACTCCTCCAGTGACTTTGAACTTAGGTTTCACAGCTCGTGCTGGCTGACTCAGTGAGGCTAGAGGCCTGCGATAGCCTATGCTACACATAAGGGGGCTGATGATTCCCAAACCTTACCTTCAATTATTTATCCAGGAATGAAGGGGCTTCACATAAAGGGCCCTACCATACTCAAAAGAATGCCATATCTTTTTTTAAAATTTTAACTTTTAGAGATAGGGCCACATTCAGTCACCCAGGCTGGAGTGCAATGGCACAATCATAGCTTACTCTGGAACTCCTGGACTCAAGTGATCCTCCCATGTTCGCCTCCAGAGTAGGTAGGACTATAGGCATGAGCCACCCTGCCTGGCTAATTTTTGTATTTTTTTGTAGAGATGGGATTTTGCCGTGTTTCTCAAATCAGTCTCTAACTCCTGGCCTCAAACCATCCTCCTACCTTGGCCTCCCAAAGTGCTAGGATTACAGGTGTGAGCTACCATGCCCAACCAAAAGCCAAATAGTTTTATTCTTGAAAAAGGACTCAACAAATCTAGGTTGAGTTATATGTTGACTCCTTTTGAACTCAGAGTAACCCTGAAAAGTCCTGTAGCATTTTAAGGATAAGCAAGGCCTGAGCAAGCTACTGAAGCAGGAACTGAGAAACTGAACGGAAAGAACAAGAGAGAAAGGAACAAATCCAGAGGCATGTGGACCAAAGGAGAGAGTTGAGGTAAGAAAAAAGAGGTCAGGGAGTCAGGACACCTCAGAAACTCACTCTTTTTTCTGGAGATTGCAGTAACACACGCAAATGTGTTTGGAGAGGTTAAAGTGTTACACAATTGTGAAGTGTTATTTTCTAAGGTAGAGTTACCTGGCTATTGCACCCTTTGGAGATGGGTGCTGCTAGGTTTTCTGGCAGACTGTTTCCTAGTCTTTCTTTTGTCTAATTTTTAAGCCAAAGGTAAAATATCATAACGCTTCTGTGAATTGCTGACATTCACCTTTGTTGCTTTGAGGAAGTTGCTTCTTTTAAATTAGCAAGGGTGAAATCTTCCAACTCACAGTAGCCTGTGTACTAACCTAACTGGTGGTGTCAGGTTGGAATGCTTAGCTTTTGCCTGAGGTCCTGACATAACTCATAGTAGAAAGCAAGAGAGTTGAAACAAATGTCTCTGGTTCTCACTTCTCATGTCTCTTAGTCTAAGACCCCTGCATATAACAAACAATTCAGTTGCATTCCAATGCCTTTTAACCAGTCTTTTTTTTTTTTTTTTGGTGGGGGGTGGAGGGGACAGGGTCTTACTGTGTTGTCCAGGGTGGAGTGCAATGGTGCGATAATGGATTACTGCAGCCTCGACCTCCTAGGCTCAAGAGATCCTCCCGCCTTAGCATCCCAAGTAGCTGGTGTGCAAACCACCACACCCAGCTAATTTTTTCATATTTTTTGTAGAGACAGGGTTTTGCCGTGTTACGCAGGCTGGTCTTGAATTCCTGGGCTCAGGCGATTCCCCCGCCTCTACCTCCCAAAGTGCTGGAATTACAGGCATGAGCCACCACACCTGGCCCCAACCAGTGATTCTTAAATGCTACCCAAGACCCACCTGACGGGCTTCAAACTGACCCAAGAAAGCAAGTCTTCCCTTTAGGATGAACTACTGTAAATAATTATCTTTAGGAAGAGCTATTTACAAATTCATCCACACTCATTTTTATGTACATCTAAGACCTACTTACTAAAAGCTTGCTAAGTGAATGACTACAGGTTAACCCAGTTTGGAATTTATAAATAAAAGTCAGTGTGCTACCAAATTTTATTGAGGCTTCTGATTTTGTATTCCCCTGAGAAGTTTGGCCTCTGGAGAAAGCGTGGCCCGACATTGTTGGAGCCTTGCCCATCCCTGGCATTGTGTGGACAGATGCTTTATCATCAGTCTGCCAGCAGTGTTGTTTGTCGTGTGTGGGTCAAGGTCTCCAACTGCTGCCATTCTTGCTTCTAATTGTAATTTACTGTTAATTTAGCTTCATCATTATCAAGTCAGTTGGGATTTGTTTGAAGCTTAAGGTGACCAGTGATATATCTTTGTTTTAATTGTATTTTTGGCCTTTAATTTTCTGGTAATTATACCTAAAGACAATTATGCATTGCAATTTGAATATGAATCATGTATGCCTTGATCGCGAAAGCACATGTACAACTAATCCCCCCCACC
This sequence comes from Gorilla gorilla gorilla, assembly GCF_029281585.2. Classification (NCBI taxonomy): domain Eukaryota; kingdom Metazoa; phylum Chordata; class Mammalia; order Primates; family Hominidae; genus Gorilla; species Gorilla gorilla. The sequence continues at coordinate 44,922,288 of NC_073224.2, read as the reverse complement.
AAGATACTTTACATTGACGCCTCAATAGTATGCTTGTACTATTTTTCCACTTGTATGTGAGAAAGGGTGGAGCAAATTGACTGTGGGTTATTCTGCCCAGCTGAAAGTGGCCTAGAATAGGAAAAAGAAAAGATTGAAAACCACTTTTTTAGACTCTAGGAAACAACAGAATGTACTGCAGGCTTTGCAAATAGCTTGCAAATGGCACGTGCAAATTCATTTCCCTTGGTAGATGCATGGGAAATAAATATCCATACTGAACCTTTTGCCAGCCCCTACCAGCCACAGGCTCACGGTGATTACAGCAGAAGTAATGGAAGCCAATTGGTCAGGCAGCAGAGCTGAGATGGGGAATGAGGGAGGGAAGTGGGACTTCTCGGAACAAAAGTTTCAGGGCAACTGCACCAACAACACCACGCTCTGTAAACAGTGGCAACAGCTTGCAGCAATAAGTTTCTGTTCAGGGTTGTACGGGTTGCTGGTCACACATCCGTAAATGGTCAGTGCCCACAAAACCCTGAAACAGCTTTGGTCATTTTGGGGTTTCTTTGGGCATCCAAGTATGCAGTAATCTCCCTCTACCCCAAACTGGGCCTGGGATGCCTTAGCCACAATTTGGTCTCAAATACTTTCTCCCCTGTGTATCCCAGTGAATTATATTTGTATCTTTATTATATTATAGCATTATGTTCTGTCTTGCTTTATAGTTGTACAAAGGTCTAACCCTCCTTGCGGGCGTTGTTACTTTGGGGCAGGACCAGGTTTAACCCATTTTTGGGAGCTGGCAAGTACCAGCTTTGGAGCTGGGGAATCGGAAAGACCTGGTATGAATCCCGACTCTCCAGTGCTGTCCACGTGACTTTTGGACAATGTACTTCTCTGAGCCTTGACTACTTCATAGGATTGCTGTGAGGATGGAAGGAATCTATTAGGACTGTCTGTGTTCTAAGTATTAAAAACCCAACTCAAACCAGCTTACACACACACACACACACACACACACACAGATTTATTCACAGAGGTATTGCTAGTTTACATTACAACATAATTTACAGACTAAAATACAGTTGTCAGGGTTAGATGGATGGTTAGATAGATAGATACATAAATAGATAGAAACATGTATCTCAATTTATCTTTCTCTCTTCACACACACACACTTCTTTCTGTGTGTTGCCCTTATTTTCTCCTACTACAAATGAGCTTCCTCCATACAAAGGGTGGCAATGGTTGCAAATAGTTTCAGTTTTTGTTTTTATTTTTTAAATTTTGAGATGGGGTCTCGCTGTGTTGACCAGGCTGATCTCAAACTCCTGACCTCAAGCATTTCTCCCATCTTGGCCTCCCGAAGTGCTGGGGTTATAGGAATGAGCCACTGCACACAGCCTAATTTCAGTGTTTTAAAAAATAGAGATAAAGTCTCAATCTGTTGCCCAGACTGGAGTGCAGTGGTGCAATCACAGCTCACTGCTGCCTCGAACTCCTAAGCTCAAGCAGTCCTCCTGCCTCAGCCTTTGGGGTAGCTGGGACTACAGGTGCATGCCACTTTAGTTTTATTTAATTTCTCCTTAGCAACCCCAGAGGGAAGGAGGGCTTCTCTTTCCCAATATCCATATATATAAGCCCAAGGAAGGCTCTAATTGGCCAGATCTGGGCTGAGGCAAGAAGGGTTTTGTGATTAGCAGTCCCATCAGAATCATTGAGAATGGGGAGAGGAAATTTCCCAGAGGACAGGGTATTCGTAAATGTTGTTACCAAAAAATAAGGATTTGGGAGCAGGAGTAGATTTGGGCAGATAAAAGTCACCATCTATTTCAATTGATGGGATGCCATATGTAAGGCTATAATGCCTGGGATCTAAATAGACATAAACTGGGCCACTTGTTTCTTCCTTCTTTCATCAACCCCCAGTCCCTCTGTTCTTAGTGCCTCCTACCTCCTTCCTTAAATATCTTCCAGCCACACCCAGAGTCATTTCTGAGACTGTTGGGAAACTCCAGCCAAAGGGGACCAAAAAGACCCTGGTCCCTCTGCACAGCCTCTAGGAGCAAGAGAAAAATGTGCCTTAGTTCTGGAATAGAAAGAAGTTTTCCAGGGAAATCAGAAAGCTGTAGTTGAAAAGAAAAAAAAGAGCCTGAGAAGCCACTATGAGGCCTATTCTCTTAGCACTTGAGGGATTATGGGCTGGGACACAAGTCCCATTAGAATCAGTGACAGTGTTCAGAGAGGTGCCAATAGAATGACAAGCAGGATTTCTTTTCTTTCTCTTCCTCCTCCCGGTTCCTTCTTCTCTCACTCCTCTTCTCCCTCTCCTCTGTTCCTCCTTCTTATCATCCCTCCCCTTCCCTCTTCCTCTTCTCTGCTGTTTTCACAGTATCAGATCCCTCCAGGCAAGTCCCTTCCCCTGCCAGACCTTCAGCCCTGAAAGGCCACAGTCCAGGGCTAAGGTGTTTGAACACTAAACAAAGAGTCATTGAGCCCAGGCCCAGATAAGGCACAGCTGGGGGCATTGTAGGTCTCAGCCCAGTAACCTGTTCCATTAGGCTTTTCTGTGAGTCGGTGGCAGAGGACACTGTTGGGGAAGACGGTTGTTGATAGACTAGGATTCTTCTGAGCCCTCCTCAGCATGGCACAAGTGTGGCCCTGACAATGGATTCAGTGCCAGGAGGAACCATCTCCCTCAGGACTGGGAGAAGTCAACACCTCAGCAAAGATTTGTGCTGAGTCCTTGTTTTGTCTGTTTGTTTGTTTTCCCATTCAGAGTATATTCCAAGAAGACCAGGGGTGCAAAGAAGGAAGGAATATATGGTTCCTAAGTTCTTGGCCATAGCTGGGGGCTAACTGGTACAGGAGGTTGGACACAGGAGAAAGTCAGCGATGGTTAAGGACCCCCTTCTGTGCAGTTGTGATGTATAGGAAGAGAATGAGATGTGGAATCAGATCTGAATGTAATGCCTGACTCAACTACTCATACTGTGTGACCTTGGACAAGTCACTTAGCCCCTCCATGCCTCAGTTTCCTCATCTGAAAAGATGAGGACAATAAGACTTCATGGGGTTGCAGTAAGGATGAAAGCAGCAAATACCTGTTAGTATGCCATTCCATTTCCCTGGGTCTACTGCCCTCCCCAGGAAGCTGGCGAGTGTATTTTTACAAGTTCATGCCCTGGAATTCAATAGAGTTTGATCAAAATCCCCAGTCTTAATTGCATAGAGAGCTATTTAAGAATCAAATGATGAGATGTCAGGGATTTGCTTCAAAATGAATGGGGGTGTTGCAGAAACAAGATTGGCCATGAGTTGCTAATGGTTGAAGTTAGGTGCTGGATACATTAGGATTTGTATGTCTAAAATCTGTACAAATCGGTACAAATCTGCACAAATCTGCCTGCTTTGTATATACAGTGGGCTCTTCAGATCTGTGGGTTCCACATCCTTGGATTCTGCATCCATGGATTCAACTGAGGATCAAAAATATTGGAAAAAATTGCATCTCTGCTGAACATGTACAGACTTATTTTATTTTATCTTATTTATAGTTTTAAGTGATGGGGGTCTCTCTGTGCTGGCCAGGCTGGACTCAAACTCCTGGGCTTAAATAATCCTCCCATCTCAGTTTCCCACATAGCTGGGACTACAGGCCCATGGCTTGCAGACATTTTTGCTTGTCATTATTCCCTAGACAATGCAGTATAACAACTATTTACATAGCATTTACATTGTATCAGGTATCACAACTAATCTAGAGATGATTTAAAGAGGATGTGCATACGTCATATGCAAATACTAGCCATTTTATATCAGGGATTTGATCATCTGCGGATTTTGGTCTCTGCTGGGGTCCTGGAAACAATCCCCCAAGGATACCGAGGGACAACCATACAGGCAGTTCTCAATTTGCATGGCTCCAATCTGCATGGATTTCAGTTTCCATGGTTTAGTTAAATAACATCAGTCACCCCACAACACAGTTCAGATTTCAGTTTCCACGATATATTAATGTGAGTAATTGCATAAAGTACAAACTTGGCTGCTGGCGCTTCAGTCCCTAAATCTCTGTGTAAATAACAGATGCACATCGTGATCAGTGGTCAGTCACATCACTTCCTTCAAAGTCTGTCGGTTGATGGTTGGTCACTGCCCATCTGTGGTTCAGTTCACACACAGACGGGAGCACATTTCATGTTGCCTCCTTGTCTCCTAGTGATAAACCCATGACATTTTCCCAAAAAAATGGATAGTTAAAAGAGGAAACTGGCCAGAAAGAAAGAAAGAAAATGTACCAAACAAATGAAAAGTGATAACAATAGCAGTGAAATTCGAGACAAACACAAATAGAATTATAGGAGAAAATTCTGAACCATGGGAATGTCGACACCGCCACTGTTCAAGACTCTGTGTATGTAGCTAGGGGAGCTAGTGACATCAACATAAATGGGGAAAGTAAAGAGGATGAAGATGTCCCAGCGGAAGTGACACTGGTGGAAAAAACCTTCACATTAACCCATTTATGCCTGAGGATGCAATTTTTTGAATTTTGAAAATCAGACCTTGGCGATGACCTTGAGCAGTAGGATGTATAAGATAACTCCCACATGCTTAGCGTTCCAATAATGGAACACTAGGCATAAATGGGCACACTTGGAGATGTTTTACATCATTGAAAATGCAAAAGATAAAATGCTGGAAGCTGATCCAAATTCAGGAGTGTGACAATAAGCTAAGACATAAAAAAGATGCCCACTCCATATCATACATTAAACAATGAGAAGGCAAGCACTGTTCAAATTATCCGGATACATCTTTTACAAAGAAATAAAACACCTATTTTCAATGTTTCTAATGTTTTAAATTATAATGTACTAAATAAATATTGGGTTTTTAAAATAATTTTTTCATTTCCCTATACATTTACAACTGCAAGTAAGAGCATTTTTAATGCTTTGACAAACATTTTTAAAGGTCACAAAACAATTGTAATTTTCCACATTGATTATTACAGATTGTTTGCATGGCCGTTTTCACAGTCTTGCACTACTGTAGAAAGCGAGGAATGCCATCCTAATTTGAAATTTCAATAAGAAATTTTTTTTTCAAATCCCCATTCAACCACTTTCTTTATTTTTTATTTTTTATTTTTTTTTGAGACAGAGTCTCGCTCTGTCACCCAGGCTGGAGTGCAGTGGTGCAATCTCAGCTCACTGCAAGCTCTACCTCCCGGGTTCACGCCATTCTCCTGCCTCAGCCTCCTGAGTAGCTGGGACTACAGGCACCTGCCACCACACCTGGTTAATTTTTTGTATTTTTAGTAGAGACAGGGTTTCACCATGTTAGCCAGGATGGTCTCGATCTCCTGACGTCGTGATCTGCCCGCCTCGGCCTCCCAAAGTGCTGGCATTACAGGCGTGAGCCACTGTGCCCGGCCCTCAACCACTTTCTGATGAGAGTCATCTAACCCTTCCATGCCTCAGTTTCCTCATCTGTCAACTGTAGATAATAATTACACTCTCTTCAACTGGTTGTTGTGAAGATTTAACAAGTTAATACTTGCCAAGTGAAAGGCAAGAGTGAAAGGTATAAATAAAACATGTAATGTTGGCTGCTATTATATGTATTATATGTATAGATCTGAACCAGATGGAGACAGAATACACAAAGCGGTCAGAGAGTGCCGGTGTTGTTATAATCATCGCCACTGCCACCAGCAGCTGCCTCACAGCTACTCCCCTTTGCAGATGTCCTTAAAGTGCTGCCTTGAGTACCACATAGTACTCTGTTCAGCACAGCTCATTTTCTCTAGGAATTTCCATTTCTGGATAAAGACATATTGATGTTGACCAGTGTTTCTTAACCTTTTCTTCATGATCACCCCTCTCTAGGAAGCTGCTTTAGGCATTTTTTCCTAATCATCTTTCTTATGAAATGTTAATATTATAGACATATGGTATATCTGTTAAGGTACTCTATGTATGTTTCTGTTTTACACATAAAAAGAGTAAAATCTTCATTGAACCATTTATTTGCCTGCCTGGGGGAATATCACTGCCATTGAGAATATATGATGTGGATGGAAATTTAGTAGACATGTTGATTGCCTCCTCAAACCTCTCATCTCCCACCTCCTCACTACTTCTGTCCCACCCCCAGTCCTCTGGTTTCTCTCCTTTCTAAGAGAGCATTAATTTTTTTTTTTTTTGAGACAGAATCTCACTCTGTTGCCCAGGCTGGAGTGCAGTGGCTTGATCTCAGCTCACTGCAGCCTCTGCCTCCTGAGTTCAAGCAATTATCCTGCCTCAGTTTCCTGAGTAACTGGGATTACAGGTGCCCACCACCACACCCAGCTAATTTTGTATTTTTAGTAGAAATGGGGTTTCACCACGTTGGCCAGGCTGGTCTCGAACTCCTGATCTCAGGTGATCCACCTGCTTCAGCCTCCCAAGGTGCTGGGATTACAGGCGTGAGCCACCACGCCCGGCCCCCAATTTATTGTTGTCTTGAACCCATTGTCTTCCACGTGGTCATGCACTTTGCTAGATCAATTAAGCAATATCCTATTCTCTTTGCTAATGATTGATTAAGAATAGGTGTATAACACAATTCTGGGCAACAGGATGTGAAGGCAGATTAGCCATCATTTTTTTTGTTGTTGTTGTTGTGTTAATGAAAAAGGTGGGGTTGGTGGGGGCGAGCTCAGTGGCTCATAACTGAAATCCCAGCACTTTGGAAGGCTGAGGTGGGGGAATCGCTTGAGCTCAGAGATCTAGACCAGCCTGGGCAACATGGCGAAACCCTGTCTCTATAAACAATTACAAAAAAATAAATAAATGAGCTGGGCTTGGTGGCACCTGCCTATAGTCCCAGCTACTTGGAAGGCTGAGGTGGGAGGATCCCTTGAGCCAAGGAGGTCGAGGCTGCAGTGAGCCAAGAGCATCTCAAAAAAAAAAAAAGGGTCAAACTTGAAGAGGTGGCCTACCTTTTCCCCACAGATGTTGTCAGGTCTTGATGTGTTGACTTGAACTCTGGTTGCTATCTTTTGTCTATCAAGAGAGTTTGCTTAAGGGCCTGACATGCTGAAGATGCAAAATGGGAAATAATCAGGGTTCTTAATGATGCTGAGTTGCTGACTCACTGAATTAATCAACCCTGGAACTGACCACATTGGGACTTGTTTGTTTGTTTTTGTTTTTGTTTTGAGATGGAGTCTCACTCTGTCACCAGGCTGGAGTGCAGTGGCCCGATCTTGGCTCACTGCAACCTCTGCCTCCTGGATTCAAACAATTCTCCTACCTCAGCCTCCTGAGTATCTGGGATCACAGGCACCTGCCACCACACCTGGCTAATTTTTGTATTTTTAGTAGAAACAGGGTTTCACCATGTCGGCCAGACTGGTCATGAACTCCTGGCCTCAAGTGATCCACCTGCCTCAGCCTTCAAAAGTGCTGGGATTATAGGCCTGAGCCACTATAAGCCCAGCTGGGACTTCTTGTTATATGAGGTGATACTTTTTCCTTATTGCTTTGGCTTGCTGAGTCAGTGTTTCCAGTTACTTGTAGCCAAAAAGATCCCAGGCATTATGGGGAAAAAAGAGCTATGGACAACAAAAGAATGTTGAACAAATATATTAATAAAAAGTCAAAGCATTTGCGTGAATTGAAGATTGCTGCATTTTGGAGACTAAGACTGGAAAATGTCTTCTTTCTTCTATTCCTGAGCAACCTTGGCCATATTCATAGCTTCAGCTCCCAGATTCTGCAATAACTGGGTTTGAATCCTACTCATCCATTGACCAGCTGAATGGCCTTGGTAAGTTACCTTTTCAAGTGCCAGATTCCTTTTTAGTAAAATTAAGACAGGATTCTCTGTACTGCATTATGAAAGTTAAAAGAAATAATACAAATAAAATGCTTAGAACAAATCTGACATCTATGTAGTATTTAGTATATGGCAGTTCATTTCTCTTATGCTAATGGCTTCCAACTCTGCCTCTCAAGGTCTGTCTGCTCCCAAATTTTCTTCAGATATTTTCACTTGGATGTTTCCATATTACTACACATTTAACTCATTCCTTACTTCCCCTCCGTGTGTTCTCAGGTGTGCTGGGAGCAGGCAGGAGCCCCACCCTCCCAAGCACAGCCTCAGCCACCCAAGTCGTGGCTGCAGACCTGGGCCTACCTGTGCTCTTGGGAGTACTGGGAGCAGGGAGGAGCTCTGCCTTCCGGGTGCAGCTACAGTCACCGAAAATCATAGCTGTGGACCCATGTATTTCATTCCACAGAGCATACAGGAACCCTTTCCCCTGGGTGCAGCTATAGCCACCCAAGCTGGGGCTGCAGAGCTGGGCATCTCTGCACTCTTGGGGGCCTGGGAAGGCCCCCTGCCCCCATAGGCTCAGAGGTGTCTGCTCCTGCTGCCTGGTCTCTCCCACTCCTGGCACCTGATCTGATCTCGGAGCAAGGTTGGGGCTGAGCCCAGGTGCTGTCGCACCTAGCTGGATGTGCACACGCTTGGGGCAGTGCTGACATGACAGCCCCCTGCCAGCTTGGCCCCCTCCAGACTTTGGCCACCAACAAGCATGGGAGGGAAGCCTAGGTGGGGCTGAGGGCAGCTCAGCATTGGCCTGCAGGTGCTCCTGGGTGCGAACAGCCTGGGCGTCATTGGCAGTGGGAGGCAAATAGGCTCCTGGGTGGAAGAGGGTGGGTCCCTGGTGAGGCCCCACCTTCAGGCCAGGGAGGGCTTGAAAGCTGGGGGCCGGGCGGCCAGTCCCCACAAATCAGAATGGGAACTTGTGGTGCTTTTTCTGAGCCCACCCATGGCCACCCATGGACCAACTGATGCTCACTTCCTCACCTCTGAGGCCCATGAAATCTCCCAGCTCAGCCAGAGCTGAGCAGATATCAGGATGATCAGCTGCAGAGAGGAGCTACACACTCCAGGGCCTCCTCTCTGCTGAGAGCAGCAGATGTCAGGATGACCAGCTGCAGAGTGGAGCTACCCATACCAGGGCCTCCTCTCTACTGAGAGCTGCAGATGTTGGGACAACCAGCTGCAGAGAGGAGCTACCCTACTCACTCCAGGGCCTTCTTTCTACTGAGAGCAGCAGACATCAGGATGACCAGCTGCAGAGAGGAGCTACCCACTCCAGGGTCTCCTCTGAGCTGTCACTCAATAAAGCTTATCTTCTCTGTACTCACCCTCCACTTGTCCACATATCTTATTCTTCCTGGAGCAGGACAAGAACTCAGGAACTGCCAAATGGCAGGGCTCAAAGAGCTATAACATAAACAGGGCTGAAACACACGCCTTGCTCACCATGTTACAGGTGAAGAGAAGGTGAGAATAGCTGTGGTCCTTTGGGGAGCCGAGACTTTGGAGCTCCTTGAGCCAAGGCTGTCACTCCCTCTTTGGGGCCCTGTGATTCCTGGAGTCTCCAAGCTTCCAGGCACCACTGTGTTCCCCAGTGGCAGCTGTGAGAAGCTGTTTGCAGTGCACCTGGTCCAGCTGCAGCCTTGCAGAGAGCCAGTGCCCATGCTCACACCTGGAGCTGCCTGCCCCACTGCAGCAGCCAGTGTGCCTCACTGTGCACCATGGCCAGACCCCACACTCACTTGCTCACACACACCTCACTACTGCACACCTGGCTCACCCTTGGCAGGTGTGGGATCCAGACCAGTAGTATGAGCCGAGTGCAACCTGCCAGGCCGAGTGGATGGAATGAGCCCAGCAGGCCTGAGCAAAACTCAAACAAAAGCACAAACAGCCACAGAGGTTTCTGGCCAGAAAAGCGACACCCCAAGGATCCTGCAACAAATGTATTTCTATTTTTGTATCTTTCAAAAATGCATCTATTACAGCCCAGCTCCTTGATCCCTCAGGTGCTATAAACAGCCTTCTTCTCTAGTTTCTAAAAGCACTTTGTAGCTCTCATATCACTTCTTCATTATGAGTAAATTACAGCCCTGTCTTCCCCTCTAAACTGTAAACTTCTTGAAAATTGAAACTGTAATGGATATTTATTGGAAGATGACATAGTATGCTTTCTGCCACTCTCTGATAGTATCCCAAATTTCACTCAGTATTCACTCTCTGGCCTATTGGCTTTGGAGGAAGATGATTCCAACCCCTAGCTCCAGAGATGAGTTTTTATTATCTAGAGGTAATCATTCCCATGCTGTTTGCCAAGCTAATTGGTGTATGCCTGGGTTTCTGAACCATACAATGCGTGGCATTTCTCTGGATACAGGAATTAATTTTGGAAAGATCATGTGATCCAATGTGAACCAATGAAGGACAAGGCAATCTTCACTAGGTGTTTCTGGGAAAGGTGTTTCTGGGAAAGGTGTTTCTGGGAAAGTTCTAACCTCCATTAGAACTTTTCCTCTCTTTTGTAAATCCTGATATCAAAAAGAGCCAATCTGGCACAATGAGGGAAGCCAGTCTGAAGAAGAGACCAGTACATGGGAGATGACCCAAAAGCTACTGAATGAATCTAACCCTGAAGCCTGTCCTACCTCTGAACTTCCTTTTACATGAGCCAAAACAATTGCTGTTAAGTTGGAGCCAAGTTCTTTCTAGCTTGCAACATGAAGAGTTCTAGTGGATACAGGGAACTTATCTTCAACTTTGTATCCACCACAATATCTGCCACATCGCAAGCATTTGATAAATGCTTATAGGTTTGCATGAGCCAGTGATTCTGGTATAGCTGTTTTCTGGTTCTCTGGATCTTTCCTGCAGAGTTTTCCTGTTAGCAGTCTGCCCCATGCAAGTTCCCAGCAGCTCCTTTCCTCATTTGAGCTTGGGGCTTCTGGTAGGAGGATGTTCTCATTTTCAAGAACTGAAAAGGAGCTTCCTGAAGTGACAGGAATGTTGTCTATCCAATCCAGCTCTCTTGGAAATCCCTCAATGGACCCTGGCAAATCTTAACTCACTGGCTGTCCTCCCTCTAGACTTTGGACTGCCACCTGTTAGATTGCAATTGTAGTTATCATTTCAACAGACTCTCATGAAGTTTTAAACTTATAACTTCCTGGTGCTAACTTTGGAATCACCCTAATTTAATCAATAAACTGTGTAAAAAATCACATTTTAGTTGGGTTATTGTTGTTAGGTATTCAATTACCAAATAGTTTTTTTTCAAACTCCCATACTCTGAAATTATATAACTTCTAAGAAGTCTCCTGCTAATTATTTTCTTTATCTCTGGATGTGGATTTAAGAGCTTTATTATCAGTAAATAATATTTATTTTTCTTTCTTTTTTCAATTTTCAAATACATAATACATTGTTATTAATTGTAGTCCCATGGTATACAATAGACCTCTTAGACTTATTCCTTCTGTCTAACTAAATCTGTGTCCTTTGACCAACATATCCCCAATCCCCTTACCACTGGCCTCCGATAACCACCATTTAACTCTGTTTCCATGAGTCTGACTTTTCCACACTTCATGTATAAGTGAGATCATGTGGCATTTATCTTTCTGTGCCTGGTTTATTTCACTTAACATAATTTCCTCTGGGTTCATCCATGATGTTGCAAATGACAATATTTCCTTCTTTTTAAAGGCTGAATAATATTCCGCTGTATATGTAGATCATGTTTTCTTGATCCAAGAGTAATATTTCTAGACTTGGCTATCTTATTCTTTGTCTGATTTGCTCCTGCCCCATTATTTATTTATTTATTTTAATTTTATTATTATTATTATTATTTTGTGACAGAGTCACACTCTGTTGCTCAGGCTGGAGTGCAGTGGTGCAATCCCAGCTCACTGCAGCCTCCGTCTCCTGGTTTCAAGTGATGCTCCTGCCTCAGCCTCCCAAGTAGCTGGGATTACAAGCCCCCACCACCACACCCAGCTAAGTTTTGTATTTTTATTAGAGATGGGTTTTGCCTTGTGGGCCAGGCTGGTCACAAACTCCTGGCCTCATGTGTTTCACCTGCCTTGGCCTCCCAAAGTACTGAGATTACAAGCATGAGCCACCACGCCTGGCGTATTTATTGCTTTTAATGGTATTCTAGGCCAGGCATGGTGGCTCATACCTGTAATCCCAGCATTTTGGGAGGCTGAGGTGGGTGGATCACAGGAGGCCAGGAGTTCATGATCAGCCTGGCCCACATGGTGAAACCCCATCTCTACTAAAAATACAAAAATTAGCCAGGCATGGTGGCGGGTGTCTGCAATCCCAGCAACTTGGGAGGCTGAGGCAGGAGAATCTCTTGAACCCAGGAGCGGGAGGTTGCAGTGAGCCAAGATAGGGCCACTGCACTCCATCCTGGGCAACAGAGTGAGCCCTGTCTCAAAAAAAAAAAAAAATAAGTAAATAAAAATTAAATGGTACTCTCCATCTTAGGCCCCAGCTACCAGATCCAGAGATTGGCATTGACCCCAAGGCAGACATCCATAGGTGGCCCAGGTCCTAGGAAATGGTCTGGTATGTGAGTATCGACCACACCACATTTCCCTATACTGTGCCTGGTCAACCAATTAGATGAGCTTTCAGAGATCCTGAATGTGAACCATGGATAGGAAGAGATACAGACTGAGGGATAAAAAGATAGGTAAGTTTAACCATATTAAATTTAACTACTCTGTTCATCAAAACACCAGATAGAGAGTAAAAAGACAAGCCACAAGGTGAGAGAACATACTCGCAACATTATGTAAAAGATCAATTATTACATAAAAGAATTCCTACAAATTAACATAAAAATGATAGATAACCCAGGAGCTCTCTCCAAAGGTTTTGAATAGGCACAAAAGAGAAACTACAAATGGCCAATAAACAACATGAAAAATATTCAGCCTTATTAGTAATCGGAAAATGTAAATTAAACCCCATATATACACTAGTAGATATTTACAAGGTTGCCAAATTAAAACACCTGAAGATAGCAAACAAGACTATGAAACAAAGGGAACACAAATATATCACATGAAGAAGTATAACTGGTACGACCACTTTCAGTTTGGCATTTCTAGTAAAGTACTCAACAACTCATCAATTGTACTCCTAAGAATATACCCCAGAGGAATCTGCACACAGGTGCAACTAGAAGTATGTACAAGAATGTTCATGTACATTTTGGCAAAAAAAAAACAAACAAACTAGAAACAACCTAAACATCCATCAGTGAAGAATAGATAAATAACTATGGTATACTCTTACAATGGAATACTACTGAGCAATGAAAATGAATGACCAGTAGCTACATGCAACAACATGGTTCATCCCAGTGGGCAGGAAGTGGTAAAAGTATGGAAGAGGTATGTCCATGGTCCCTCATGACTGATGGCTTTGCCTTCTGAGAGGTTCTTCATCCATTATCCCCTCTTGCAACATACGAAGTGAGTATTGGATTAAGCCCTCTTAGGAGCAATGCAGATTTCACAGCTTGGTCCTGCTGGTGCAGACGTGGGGGCCCAAGTGCTGCTTTAAGGCATAAATGCTTAAAGACTTTTTTACTGATGAGGCTTGAAATTTATTTGGCAATTAGTTCCCTCAAAAACTGAGAAGGTTTCAGTCAGCTCCATGGACCAGTCAGCACTCCCAAAGTTCTTTCCTGGGTATAGTTCTTCTTTGTCTTCTTCTTCTTTTTATTTTTCTTCTTCTTCTTCTTCTTCTTCCTATTATTATTATTATTATTATTATTATTGCCAAACTTTTTTTTTGCCTCAGCATAAAAAGGACACTGGCTTTCCAGTACATAATATCAATTTTCTTATCGCTCAACTGTTGAGACAATGCCACATATTTCAGATTTTGATAAAAGCAATGCTGTATTTTCTATACTAATTTCTATATTAGTATAACGTTAGGTTTCTCTAACAGAGACCAATCAATAATTCCATACCTTAAAGAAAATAAAAGAGGCCGGGCACAGTGGCTCACACCTGTAATCCCAGCACTTTGGGAGGCTGAGGCTGGCAGATCGCTTGAGGCCAGGAGTTCAAGAGCAGCCTGGGCAACATGGCGAAACCCTGTCTCTACTAAAAGTACAAAAATTAGCTGGGCATGGTGGTGTGCGCCTGCAGTTCCAGCTACTTGGGGGGCTGAGGCAGGAGGATGGCTTGAACCTGGGAAGTTGAGGCTGGAGTGAGCTGAGTTGGCGCCATGCACTCCAGCCTGGGTGACAAAGTAAAACACTGTCACAAAAAAAAAAAAAAAAAAAAAAAAGATAAAAGTTTGGTTTTTTTCTCACATATCAGTTCAAGGTGGGCATTCCAAGGAGTGGGTGGCTCTGTTCCACCTAATCATTCAGGGATCTAAGTTTTTTCCATCTTGTTGCTCCTCCATTCCCTAGGCCTTGCTGTTATCTGCATGGTCCTGGTTGAATCATTGCCGTGTCTCAGTCTCAGTGTGTGGAAATGGGGAAGAGACTGGGGAGGAAACACATTCAGGTGTAGTCCTGGAAGTGACACACAGCACTTGTGCTCACATTCCTTTGGAGGAAATTTATCCACTTGGCCATATCTGACTACAAGGAAGGCTGAGACATGTGACTGGGATGAGGAGGAAAATGGGTTCTGGTGAGCAATTAGACCAAAAATGTTCAATCTCAAGCCTTCAAGTTATTTTGCTGCTTTGAGAATAGAATGAGACTCAGAATATTGACCATAAAGTCAGAGCTACATAGAAGACCAGAAATATAAGACACAGTTCTCCTGTCATGTATATTATCTACAAAAAGCCAAGCAATTTCACATCTTTTTTAATGATTAAAGTAATATATTTACTTTTCTTTGAAAATTTCCCATGTTGGCTATATGTTCATTATCCATTGATCCAATGTGAACAGGGGGGTTTTGACTTTAATTTATTTCTATTCAGCATTATTGAGGTAGAATTGACAAATAGGAATTGCATATACTCAAGTTGTACAACATGATGTTTTGATATATGTATACATTGTAAAATAATTACCACATCTAGGCTAAGTAATGTATCCATCACCTCACATAGTTACCTTTGTGTGTGTCTGTATATGTGGTGATACTTAAGATCTACTTTCAGGCAGTGGCTCACGCCTGTAATCCCAGCATTTTGGGAGGCCAAGGCAGGCAGATCACTTGAGGTCAGGAGCTCGAGACCAGCCTAGCCATCATGGTACAACCCCATGTCTAATAAAATACAAAAATTGGCTGGGCATGGTGGTGCACACCTGTAATTCCAGCTACTCAGGAGGCTGAGGCACAAGAATTGTTTAAACCCGGGAGGTGGAGGCTGCAGTGAGCCAAGATCATGCCACTGCACTCAGCCTGGAGACGGAGCAAGACTATCTTTAAAAAAAAACAAACAAACTACTTTCTTAACAAATTTCAGGTATACAATCTATTATTAACTATAGTCACCATGCTGTACCTTAGGTTTCCAGAACTTATTCATCTTACAACTACAAATTAGTTCCTTTTAGCAACACTTCCCCATTTCTCCCACACCCTGACTTCTGTAATCACCCCTCTGCTCTCTGTTTCTATGAGTTCAACATTTTTTAGATTTCATGTGTAAGTGAGATCACTCAGTATTCGTCTTTCTGAGTCTGGCTTACTTCATTTAGCATAATGGCCTCAAGTTTCATACATATTGTTGCAAATGGCAGGATTTCCTTTTTTTTTAAGTCTAAAAAAATATTTTATCGACTTCACCATATCTTGCCAAATCAGTGGGGAATTGAGATCTTAAATAATTTTTAGCAAACCAGACATGGGAAAAAGAAATTAATTGTGTGGGGCTCTAATAACTAATTTAAGATATATGAATTTCATATTTACACTCTTTAATAAAAAAAAGAAAAGGAAAAAGAAAGCCTAGCACAGTGCCTGGCATAAAGTAGGCACTTAAATATCAGTTCCCCCTCCTGTGAATTCCCTTTCAGCATGTTTATTCCTCTCCAGGGGCTGTCCTGGCTCACCTAAAACCAAGTGATGTAATCCAGGATGGCAGAGGGAGCTGCTGCTGCCCAGAGGGCCCAGAGCAAAGGTGGTGGCAGCAATGTAATGTCAAGGTTGTCTAGTAAAATGGCAAGTGCCACTACTGGGAAGCAGCACCCTGAACACTGAAAGGTGGTGACGACCTACATAACCCATGCATAGCCTTCTCCTCACTCATCCAGGCCCCTCCTAGCTGGATCTCCCCTTCTCACCCCTCTCTCCTCTAATAGCCACATCCTGTAGCCTCAAGGGCACTATCACTGGCTTGCCGTGGGAAGGAAACAGCCTATAAGGGCTACAGCAGCAGGGGGGCACATGTTATGTAGTCCCCCACTGCAGGAGCTCACCCATTGCATGCGTGCACCTGCTGCCTAACTGGTGGGGACAGGGGTGATCCCCCAGTAGGCACTTCACGTCTTGTTTGTTCTGTTCAGGCAGGTCAGAAAGTGCAGGAATGTGATGTGCTAGATTTTCCTAAGTTCAATTAGGGCGATTAAATAGATGTCTCTGTTTTTGGATGTTTGAGTAAATTCCTGTCTGGATTGCCTAAGCGAAAGGTCACTCCCGTTGAATCTAAAGCCTCATGTTGAACTATGTCCACCATCAAGAAGCAAGCATCCATAAGGAGAGGAAGAAAAGGACAGGACACCAATGACATTGCTATTTGGGAAGCTCCCTGGAAAAGAATAAGCATGAAGATTATTATGTTGAGCTCTAAAACAAAACACTCAGAACCACACACACACACACACACACACACACACACAAATTGACACCAGTTGTATGTGAAGCCTTGTGCTAGGTATGAAAAGGAAAGAGGAGGAAGCCCTTGTTCTGAAGTCCTTCAGTTGCACAAAGAAACAGGGAAGACAAACATCCTAAAAGAAATGTTAGTGAAGTAAAACATAGCATGTTCCATATGTCAGAGGGAAGGGACAGTGAATGAAATGAATCTGGAAAAAAAATGAGTTTGTTTAATCATTCATTTATTCTTTCAATCATTCACTCTACAAACATTTACTAAGTACGAAGTATGTGCCATCCACTGTGATAGGGACTAGAGACACATCACCAACTGGACACAGACCTTGCCCTTCAGGGGCCCCTGGGTAGAAGTGGGAGACAGACAGCTAAACAAGTAGAAGCAGGAATGTGTCATCGGGGCTATCATAGACATGGGGACAAGGTTCAGGGTGAAGCCAACCAGGAGGGAGTCTGTGGGCAGAAGCCAGGAGGAGGCTTGGGAGAAGTGGTGGCGATGGTGGCAGTTCTGACAAGCAGGTGTGTGGCAAGCAGGCGCAGTTCTGGGGTGGTGAGAGTGAAGGTGGGAGCTAGTGCTGGGAGATGCCAGAGGCTTAGGAAGCCAAGCTCCTAAAGGAATTTCTCCTGCTCAATGCCATTAAAACGTGGAAAGCAACAGTGTTGTAGGAAAGATGCCCACTGTTCTAGGGAGAATGTGATGATGGAGATAGGTGTGTGACCACTGAACTCTGTGAACTAGCTTCATTGCTGCTGGTCAGCTCCTGTGCTCATCAAAGCAGCTGGCTCTCAGGCTGGTGACACCTAATTGGCACAGGGGCCACCTTGATGATGCAAAGAGCACGCTGTCTCACCAGACCTCCTTTTAGGAAATGTTACTTTAAAACTGCCACTCTGAAGCAGACAGAAAAGAAGCAGGGGCTCCTCATGGACTCTGCATAGGTGCAAATTTGTGTTGGAAGACTGGCTCCTTATTTAACAAATAGACAAAGCACTTGTATTAGTAAGAGCTTATTGGTTGTGAGTCATGGGCACTCAAGCTGGCATAAGTAATAAGAATCGATTTATTATAAAGCTATAGGGCTGTCTCTTTACTGGAGGGCAGGAAGGCCCCAGATCCCAGGAAGAACCAAAAACAGGGAAGTGGGCAGCCACCCACAGGGAGCCAAGTGGTGCCTCTCTCTGTCTCTGTAACTCTCTAGGCATCTGCTTCCTCTTTCTCTCTCTCTCTGTCTCTCCCTCCCTCCTCCCCTCCCTGACCACCTCCTACTCCCATCTTCCTCTGTCTCAGCATAGCAGAATATGACCATCCCTTGCCCTTGCTTCAAATTACAGCTCCCATCCCACGGAAAGCGTGGATCTGTCTTGGACACAATTCCAGATGTGTGCTCTCTCGGGGAGGGGCTCTGACTCAGCCAAGGACAGAAAGCAGGGTTCACACTGAATGGAGGGTGCTAGGAGCAACCACTGTGGGCAAGGGGCAGTGAAGAGGGCTCTTGTGAGTTAGGCAGGCACCCCAAAAGCCATAGTTCTTCATATCTCTGGCCCCTGGTCCCTGGAGACAATGGTCACTGCTTTACCTGGCTATTGGACTGATTTGATGAGATAATGTATGTAAAGCAACTGCTGCCCAGTGGGCCCTCAGTAAATGGAGGAGATTATAATTCTAATTATTATTATTATTTTTTGAGATGGAGTCTTGATCTGTCACCCCGGCTGGAGTGCAGTGGCACGATCTCGGCTCACTGCAACCTCCACCTCCCAGGTTCAAGCGATTCTTCTGCCTCAGCCTCCCGAGTAGCTGGGACTACAGGCGCATGACACCACGCCCAGCTAATTTTTGTATTTTTAGTAGAGACGGGGTTTCACCATGTTGGGCAGGCTGGTCTCCAACTCCTGATCCGCCCACCTCGGCCTCCCAAAGTGCTGGAATTACAGGCATGAGCCACTGCGCCCAGCCGATTATAATTATTATATTAGTCAATGAAGATATCTGTGATCTGTTTAGGAAAGATTGTGCTTTCTTTCCTCCACTGGCAATGTGCCTTCTTTCCTCCACCAAAGCTGTTCACATTAACACAGAGATGTGGGGCAGGGCCTCTCTTCCTCTCTCAGTCCCCACCCCTCTCATCTCTTGGTTACAACTTATTAAAACTCCTGCCTCCACATGCCCCCAAGCTTTCTTTGCTATTACAAATCAATCATGTACTCTTTCAGCCCTTGCTACCCCCATAGGTACTCATCTGTAATGACTATATTTAGGAATGTTAGGTTCATATGGTGATTAGATATCTTCCCTCTCAAAGTCTAAGACTGTGGACTGAGAGACTTTTCTGAACACCCAGGACATTGCCACACATCTCGTGTTTACCTGGTTATATTTGTTGATTCATCATATTTTCATAGGAAGGGCAATTTCCATTTATAGCCTCATAAAAGGAATCTCAGGAAGTCATTTATTTCAGGTCACTGCCTTTGGCCAGGATAAGACTTCAGCTTCCTAAATAAATGAGTGTGTATTTTATTTGTACTCCCACATAAGCCTATGGTTGTACAATCTGAGATTTGGAAGGGACCTGGAGGGTCTTCTGGGCCAGGCACCTCCCAGGGTGAGATTCTGCTATCCACGCCCCCTGCGACATGGGCATCTGGTCTGCAGGAGAACAGGGGGGTTGTGGCCTTCCTGGGAAGTTCATTCCATCTTCGTTCCTTTTTTTTTGACAGAGTTTCACTGTTGTTGCCGAGGCTGGAGTGCAGTAGCATGATCTCAGCTCACTGCAACCTCTGCCTCCTGGGTTCAAGCAGTTCTCCTGCCTCAGCCTCCCAAGTAGCTGGGATTACGGGGGCCTGCCACCACACCCGGCTAATTTTGTATTTTTAGTAGAGACGGGATTTCACCACGTTGGGGAGGCTGGTCTTCAACTCCTGACCTCAGAAGATCCACCCGCCTTGGCCTCCCAAAGTGCTGGGATTACAGGCGTTAGCCACTGTGACCGGCCTCTTCTTTTACAAAATAGAGCGTTCTTCTTCGTATGAAAAATATTAACTCCGCCTCTGTGTCACTGCCGTTCAATGTTCCTAATTCTGTAGGACCAGAACTACTGCCTCTTCCCCATGGCAGCTGTTCCCCCACACCGAGTGAGGGCGTGTTCATGATACCATGCCCCCTCCAAGTCTCCTTCTCTTCCTCCCAGTTGTCCTTAAGTCCTTCTCCACAACACACAGTTTACAGACCTTTGTCTCCCCTCTCACACCTTGACATGTTATGTTTCCCTTTGTGAATCTTAGAGCTGAGAATTTAGCACTGCACACACACTCCAGCGGGCTCTGAAGGCGGTGTGGGGGTGGGAGTAGGACCTTCTTTGTTCTAGAGCTAGCTACTGTGGTTTTAGGAATGCTGTGTGAATTTGAGCTAGCTTTTTCTTTTATTTTTGGTAGAACGATCTCAATTTTGGTTCATATTAAGTTTTAAAATCCTCGTTTTTTTAATCATGGAAAATTCAGGGGGAGAAAAAGCAAAACATGCAAAGATAAAGAAGAGAACAACAACCATATTGTAACCTTACCTCTTCAAGATAAGTATTGTTCACATTTTGGTATATATTCTTCCAGGCATTTTCTATGCGTACACACATTCTCTCTCTCTCTCACACACACACTCACATGCACACATGAACACACAGACACACGTACACATGAACACACACACACACACACAAGTGGGATTAAGCATCTGTGGTAAATTAAAAATGACTCCTAATTCTTTGCCACTCCCCGCACTGAACGGTGGGGTCTGTTTCCACTCCCTGTGTATCCAGGCTGGGCCTGAGACTAATCTGTACCAATAGATTGAAGTGGAAGTAACACTGGGTAGTTTCCAAGGCTGGGTCTTGAGAGACCTCAACTTCTGCCTTCATCTCTCGGAGCCCAGCCACCAGGTGAGGAGGACTCACTAGCCATGTGAAGAGGCGCACATGGAGGAGAATGGAATCCTGTGGCTGAGAACGCCAGTAAAGCTCCAGATGGTCCCAGTACCAAATGTGAGCTGCCCCAGAACCCCAGTCAGTACCAAGTGATACAGAACAATCCACAGAATCATGGGAAGTAGTAAATTGTCATTTTAAGCCACTAAATTTTGGGGTAGTTTGCTAAAACAGCAATTGATAACTGAAACAACTACACAGAAAAATAGTATTACATCGTGCTTACTATGTGCTAGGCAGTTATAATTTTTAAATACATATTAACTCACATAACCCTTACATTAACCTGATGCAGTAAGTACTATGATTTTATATTATTATCCCCACTTTACAGATGAGGAACCTGAGGTGCGAGTGAGCAAGCAATGGGGCTGGGATTTGAACCTGGGCAGCCCATTAGGATCCATGCTCTAAACCATCTGTGCTCTAAACCATCATATCCCACTGCCTCTCTGCTGCTTCCTTTCATTTAAGACATCACGAACGACTTTAATGTCAAGAAATATTAACCTACAACATGATACTTCAAGCTACATGTTGAAACCTGTTGAAATACTGATTTGAGCTCCAAAGTACTAGCAATCTCTTCTAGTTTGGGGATTATCTTCAGTGGATTTATAGCCTATTAATGTCTTTGAGTGTTGGTAATTTTTCTTTTTTTGAGATGGAATTTCGCTCTTGTTGCCCAGACTGGAGTGCAATGGTGCAATCTCAGCTCACTGCAACCTCCACCTCTCAGGTTCAAGTGATCCTCCTGCCTCAGCCTCCCAAGTAGCTGGGATTACAGGTGTGTGCCACCATGCCCAGCTAATTTTGTATTTTTAGTAGAGATGGGGTTTCACCATGTTGGTCAGGCTGGTCTTGAACTCCTGACTTCAGGTGATCCACCCACCTAAGCCTCCCAAAGTGCTGGGATTACAGGTATGAGCCACCACGCCCAGCCTTTTTTTTAGGGTTGAAGTTTTTGAATAAGACAGAACTCAGGAATGAGCCTCCATGCACCCATCTGAGATCTTCCAGAGCAACATCATTCAGTGATAGTCTGTAAGTGTAGATTGTTTAAAAATCTAGTATCTGACCAGTGTTCTATGATCTTAGCCACTTGTTCCCAAGTGCAGGGTGAGAGACAGGCCACATAAGAATAACCTGGTACTTACAAAAAAGTACAGACTCACAGGCCTTGCCCCAGACCCCCGAGTAATAGCATTGCTGAAAATGGAGCCCCGGAATCTGTATTCTAACATCCCTCCATGTGATGCTGATGACAGCTAGGTTTGGGAACCATTGATCTAATCGCCATTTCTCCTTCTTATCCATATTGATGGATTTATTGAATCCTCTACCAAATTCCAAGTCCACTAAGGGAATTTGCTAGTGACCATTTGAGAAATGTCCTGGCTCTGCTCTTCACCAGCTATATGATTTCATCTCTGGACATTTTTTATCTGTCAAATAAGGAAGTTGGATTAATTATTGCAGTGGATGTCATGGTGCTGTGGTGAGCCCACACATCCCATCTTCAAGATCCAGTCACTCATTCCCTCAACTGTTGGCAGTGTTGGTTGGCTGCTGCCAGTTCTCAGGTGGTCCAAGTTCACATTTCCTCCAGGGGTGAAGCCCGTGTCCATTGACTGGTTGATGAGGAAGTATAACCTAACCTCCTACACCCTTGTCTCAAGGTGGGCCAACTGTGAAGAGTTGTCCCATGGGTTTGGCCTGAGACCTCTGTTGCATCTACACCACAGTTCAACCCATCCCTCTGCCCTTGCGCTCTCTTCACTCCCCCATAGGTGTGGGTCCCAAGGGCACTCCTCAATAAGCTTCTTGCACACAACCTCCATCTCAGTAGTTTCCTAAGGAACCCACTACCACAATGACTGTTGGCACAATGATCTTTTGCTTCTGACTTGGATTGAGTTGACAGCAAAGATGCCTCTTAGGACCTTTTCAACCACCTTGGGCTCGTTGTTGAGCTTGAAGAGCCTTCTTCTCTTCAGCCTCCTCCCATTCATTCTTCATTCATTGAGCAAACTTATTGTACCCCTACTATGTGCCAGGCCCTGAGCTCAGCTGGGTATTCAGAGACTTGCCTGTGTCTCCAATAGTGGAAAAGAATAAGCACTTAGAAGCTGAATGGCTCCTCTGTCTCTGTGATTTGTTATCACTGTGCTGTTTCCCAAGCTATGGGTCTAGTCCATCTTCTTGTCCTGAACTTCACCTAATAGGCCTCTTTATTGCCCTGCCCACGGTTTGCAAGGCCCCTCTCTGTAGTGACTTTAATCTTCCTGACACTATTCGTATGAGTTTGTGTCTGTCTTTCTATTCCCTTCTTAGCTTCCAGGTTCCTTCTTCCAGCTCTTGCAGCCAGCGTGGGCAAGGGCCAACATCAATGTTTTATCCATTTAGGACACTAGTGTCTATTTCAGCCTTATGGGGCTTTCGGTAGTAGAAAATTTGGGGAAAAGGGTCTCAAAACCTTCCAGATGGGCTGGGGCAGAAGTAGGGGCTCAGAGTCCAGTTTCCATCCAATAATCCATGTAGGGCCAACCCACCTCAGGCAAAAACTGAAATTAATCAGACATTGCTGCTGCCACCCCTCTTTTGGTCAACTCCAGCCCCTGAGGGTGTTCTTCAGCCCCATCTCCCCATTCGCCTTCACAGATCTGCAGCCTTCCTACTTTATTTTCTGCACACTTCCCCCTTCCTTTGCTGTCAATCATTTTCATTTTTTACTTGAATGAGTCTGAGTCACAGTGCACCTTTTCCTCTCATTTTAAGCTTTTTCTTTTTTTTGAGACAGAGTCTTGCTCTGTCACCAGGCTGGAGTGCAGTGGTGTGATCTTGGCTCACTGCAACCTCCACCTCCTGAGTTCAAGCGATTTTTCTACCTCAGCCTCCTAAGTAGCTGGGACTACAGACACACACCACCACACACAGCTAATTTTTGTATTTTTAGTAGAGACGAGATTTCACCATGCTGGCCAGGATAGTCTCGATCTCTTGACCTAGTGATCCACCCACCTCGACCTCCCAAAGTGCTGGCATTACAGGTGTGAGCCACAACACCCAGCCTCATTTTAAGCTTTTTCTTACGCCACATTGCAACCTGAAAGGCTTTGTCCACTGGACAAAGCATCAACAGACACTTAGAATACAGAGGGCTCTTTTTTAGCCCTTTGCAATCACATGACATCCAAGGGCTTGTCACTGAACCAATGTAACTATCTAGCACAAGAGCAGAAAGGAACCAAATCCAACACTCTCATTGTATAGATGAGGAAACCAAGGAACAGTGAGGTCAAGCAACATTCCCAAGGTCATTACCAGAACAAGAAAGGAAGACACCTTCTACAAGGAAAGAGTATACAGATGGTACATTTTAGGAAGGGCACGGCCTGTGGAAGGTGCTAATTTCTAGATGCTACTTTAGAGTATGACTTTGATTGATTACTTGCAAAAGTAGACCTACGCTTGTTAGTTATGCCTCTTTCACCTGCTACTCCTCCACAGTTGGTCAAGACCAAGCCCTAGTCATCCTTATTGATTGGATTAGGAGCAAAATCTAGGTTCTAGTCCTCCTAATTCTACTGCTTACAAGTTGCCTCACCTTAGGAACGCCATTTAACTGCTGTCTCCTTATTTTCCCAGTCTGGCCTTGTCCTCACCGTTGTGGGGTGTCGGGCAAGATAAAGCACACAAAGTCTCTCTGCATGCTGGAGAGCATTTTGCAGCATGAGGAGATGTTTTCTGCCCCACCTATGTACTAGAATCCTCCATGGAGCCCGAAATGTGAGTGTAGGGGTCAGGGGCAGGCTGGTGACTGGATGCTTTTGTTTAAGTTCCACCAGTGATTTTGATGCACATCCAAATGTGGAAACCACTGACAAAGTACAAAAGACAAACAGGAGAAGAGAAATAAATTGTGAGCTAAAGATGCAGGCATGTTTTAAGCTCTCTATAGAGTGGATAACTAAGGGCCAACTTAGAGAACAATTAAATTGCCCATCTTTTTCAAGGTACCTGAAACCCTAATCTCAAGTCCCTTTTTTCTTCCTGGAAAAGATGTATATGACTTCAATTACATTACTTTTCTTACCTAGCAATCTAAACACATACTGAAGATTTCACGCGCGCACACACACACACACACACACACACTTCGTGAATCATCTCTGCCTGGTTGCATGCTGAAGTCAGATTCCGAGTAATGTCTTTTATTCTTTAACCTCTGAGTAATCACTCTGGCCCTGGTCTGCTCTTTATTGTCCAGGAAAACAATCTGATCAAGCCTTGGATGATGGATTCATAGTTGCTCAAGTCTCCAGAGTGCTGTATAAACCAGACTATTAATTTACTCCATGGGGATATTCTGTGAAAGTCCTACTTCTCCTTTTTAATAATTGAGTGGCCTCGAGCAAGTCACTCAATCTCTCTAGGTCTCTAAGATGATTATGATCACTAAGCATCACCCTTTACAAAGTATTTCCTTCTTTGTGACATCTCTCTTTAAAATGTCAGTTGAATGTTCTCAGAAACTTGCTGCAGTGGGCATAACATTAAAGAAAATGGGTAAGAATGAGAACAGTGAATTTAAGGAACATTTCATTCAGTCCATGGGACACCAGAGTGGACAGCTGTGACTTGTGTCTGCTCAGCACTTCTTCTGCTCTTCAGGGGACAGAACTTCCTTCCATGGGGGAACTGCTCCTTTCTTCTTCCACATGGTTGTGAGGAGGCTGCTGATCAAAGGACCCTGGCCTCCTCTTCTTCGGCCACAGGGGTGGGCATGTGACCCTGACTCAACCGTAATAACAACCTACTCACCTAGCCACAGTGATTGATCTGGGAATTCATCCAAGGATCAATCTGAAAAGAGAGAGAGAGAGAGAAAAGAAGAAAGAAAGAAAGAAAGAAAGGAAGGAAGGAAGGAAGGAAGGAAGGAAGGAAGGGAGGAAAGGAAGGAAGGAAGAAAGGAAGAAAGAAAGAAGGAAGGAAAGAAAGAAGAAAAAGAAAGGAAGAAGGAAAGAAAGGAAAGAAAGAGAGAGAAAGAAAAAGAAAGAAAGAGAAAGAAAGAAAGAAAAAGAAAAAGAAAGAAACAAAGGGAAAGAAAGAAAAAGCAAGCCAGGGATTTTTCTAAATTAAGCTTGTAGGGAAAAGTATCTTCCCTTTCTGGTCAAGGAGCTTTATCAATATGACCCCATGTGCCACATGAGAAGGCTGGGAGGACAAGGCCACCAGCCAGAGGGAAGAAGAAATGAGGCAGTGAGAGACAGAGATGGAAACAAGGAAAGGGTCTGTGGTGTCGAGTTCCCAGGTCTGACTCTTCCTGGCGTCACCTGGCAATTGTTCTTTTGATTCCTCGAGCTACCCCAGAGCTTTCCCCAAAAGTCACTCTCTCTTTTTTTCTCACTTAGGTCGGTTTGTTTTAGAATTTCTACCACTTGCAACTTAGTCTTGATGAACAGAAACTCTCTGACAGTTTTCCTCTCAACTATACCTTCAAAGAAACATGGTCCCAAATTTGAGGCTCTATGTCCTCTTGTCACCTGGCCCTTGACGGCAGCCAGACTTGTCTTGCTTTCTGCAAGCTGCATCTTGTTCACCCACGCCAGGCCAAGCAGTGACTCTCGTGATTCTTCACCTCCCCTTTTCAGATCTCTACTTCCCCACTTTCCCCACTGCATTGTGTAAGATCTCATTCTTATAATAAATACCTTAGTCCATAATAATCAGTGGTTCTGCTTCCATGGTTTGGCCCTGATTAATGCAAATGCTATTGGGTTGGCTCTGACAAAGAAGCTTCCTTCTTCTTATTATTATTATCATTACTTTTTTTTTTTTTTTTTGAGATGGAGTTTCACTCTTGTCACCCAACCTGGAGTGCAATGGCATGATCTCGGCTCACTGCAACCTCCGCCGCCTGGGTTCAAGCAATTCTCCTGCCTCCTCAGTAGCTAGGATTACAAGCACGCGTCACCAAGCCCCACTAATTTTTTTGTATTTTTAGTAGGGAAGGGGTTTCACCAGGAATGTTGACCAGGCTGGTCTCGAACTCCTGACCTCAGATGATGCACCCACCTTGGCCTCCCAAAGTACTGGGATTACAGGCGTGAGCCACCGTGCCCAGCCAAAGCTTCCTGCTTCCCTTCTTTGCTTCCTGCCCACACCCCCTCCATCTCTCCATCCGCCCCTCCTCTCCAGTCACCACATCTCCATCTTTCCTCATCCTCTCCCTGCGTCAGTGGGAAGGTCTGATGCAGCCGCTGCTCCTCTTAACCACTATGCTATTTACAGTCTCAAGCCCTCTTCTCTCTGACCTCTGCCTGGTTTCCTTTTGCACTATTTCCTGAGCTCCATTCCCAGTCGCAATTCTGTGTCTGGCAGGCAGCCTGAAGATTTAACACAGGCTGGCACCCAGCAAAGGTAAATGCCAAGATGCCCTGCCCAGAGCTTCCCACTCATTATTTCCAATTAGAAAATGTCACTAGGGAAGAAAACAAATATGCTCAAAGATAACTCAGAGAGCACTGTGTGTTTGTTGCCTGGAATAGATGCCAAATAAATACTTTATCAAAGGAATTTACATAGTAAAACTATTTGAGTTGGAAATTATCCAGGGATACTTTCAAAATGAACATGGTGGTTTTTTATTTTATTTTATTTTATTTATTTTTTATTTTTTGGTAGCATGCATGGATTTGAAATTCCCCCTGGGAGCTGGCTCTGTTTTTGATGAGCTCAAGGTCTCTTCCAGCTCTGTGATGATGGCTCAAAGGCCAGAGCTTCTGATCCCAGCCCAGCCATTGCTCAATGTGAGTCAGCTGAACTCTCTAGACTTTGCCTAGTCTATCTGGATCAATGAAATAATCAGAGGAAAAAAATCAAAATCATTGTATCTTAGGCTTGGAAGCAACCTTACAGGTTATCCCTAATTAAGGAAGCTGGCTGTTGTCTGTCTCTATCCAACCCCTCTGGCTTCGCCAGACCCGTCACTTAGCTGGGACCCCGTGGCCATACAGTATTGTCTTCTCTCAGCAGGCAGATGCTGGGTATGGTGACTCAGGCCTCTGTCCAAGAGTTGGGACAAGTGTCTAATGCAGAATTTTCTTCATGTAGAATTAGACACTGTAAATCTTAAAAGGACATTGTTACCCAGGTTGACATGGGACATGAGTAGAAGAGTATAGCCAAGTGAGGACTGGGAGAACTTGGGACATGTGAGAGGAAGAATAGGCCGGGCGCAGTAGCTCACACCTGTAATCCCAGCACTTTGGGAGGCCAATGTGGGCGGATCACGAGGTCAGGAGTTCAAGACCAGGCTGGCCAACATGGTGAAACCCCATCTCTACTAAAAATACAAAAATTAGCTGGGTGTGGTGTTGTGTGCCTGTAATCCCAGCTACTCGGGAGGCTGAGGCAGGAGAATCACTTGAACCAGGGAGTCAGAGGTTGCAGTGAGCCAAGATCGCGCCATTGCACTCTAGCCTGGTGACAGAGCGAGATGCTGTCTCAAAAAAAGAAAAAAAAAAGAATAATGTATTGGAAACAAGAATGAAGCAGGTAGCTACTGTTCTTAGGCACCTAGTATGTGCTACACAATTTATATCTATGTTAACATTTAGTCCTCACAACCACCAAGGAGGCTATCTCCAATTTACAAATGAGGAAACTGAGGTCCAGTAATCCCAAGTAGTATCCCTCGAGTCACACAATTGGTGATTGGCAGATTTGGGATGCCAGACACTTTGGAGTGACCCTGACCTCTCTTCTCTTTCCACATACAACCCTGCACCCCACACCCATCTCTCAGTCGTGCTCAAGAGTCTTTTCCTGTCAGGCGCAGTGGTGCATGCCTGCAATCCCAGCACTTTTGGAGGATTGCCTGTAATCCCAGCCAAAGTAGGAGAATCGCTTGAGCCCAGGAGCTTGAGACCAGCCTGGACAACATAGTGAGACCCTGTCTCTGCAAAAACAACAAAAAAAGTTGGCTGGGTGTGGTGGTGTGCACCTGTTAGTCTCAGTTGCTTAGGAGGCTGAGGTGGGAGTATTGCTCGAGCCCAGGACGTCAGGGCTGCAGTGAGCCGTGATTGTGCCACCTCATTCTAGCCTGGGTGACAGAGCGAGATCTAATGTCAAAAAAAAGTATTTTCCAGTTTCCTACTAAGAAGGGAATTGAGAGCACATGTCAAATCATATATCACATCAGATCACGTATCAGTAATTAGTTGGGTAAATTTATGATTAAACAATGCAACTATCTTTTAGTCCTGCAGATTGAGTTATTTTTACCTCCTTCTTTTGTTGTCTACATACATTCCTCAGTTGTGTAACTCTTCTGTTCATTTGGGCTGGTTGGATTCTACCAGGCCATAGAAATCAAGGCCACGTGTCCTGACCAGGCAAGCTGAGTGAGCAGCAGCCCTTACCTGAGGTTGGCTTGACAAGGTTTATTTGGTTCTGCTGCATATCACACTTGTCTCACATCTGTCTTTGGAGCCTCTTGAAGCACAGGGGCATCCCAGAGGTCCCCCGACTGCAGCCCAGAGAGAAAAAAGACCTGCTCCAGCCAGCGGCAAGGCTGGCACCTAAGGCAGAGGTCCCTGACTCCCGTGTGCATGTTTCAATGTTTCTTTCCTATATGTATGATGTAGTTCTACCTATGGCTAGTGCTGCCTTCAAGAGCAGGGTTGAAGGCCTTAGCCATCTCCTCTTGATCTCCATCAGCATCCCATGCCCGCCAACACACACACACTTCCTTCTTTGTCATGAGCATCTGGCGTTTTCTCAGTTCAGGTAAAGTCCTGTGAAAACACAACAATCCAGGTCCCCAAGCCTGCCCCTTCCCGAGTAAATGAAGCCCCTGTGTCCCTCCTAGGTGGAAATTCTGGGATCATCTGCACATATGCCTGTCTCTTCCATGAGACTCTCCACTCCCTCCCAGGGGTAGGAAATAGACCTGTTCTTTCTCTCTGATACCCCCAAAAGTGTAATGAGGGTTCTTCACACTTGCAATGAATATTTGTCACTGTGCCTGCTGCTGCAGTGGCCAGCTGTGCTTGGTCCCAACTAAGAAGGCTTGTGCTTGTCTGTTTGGAAGTAGGTATTCCTTGCATTTCATCTGTAATGTAGGCAAGCAGTTGAAAGAGAAGACAGATTTTAATTTTTAATGGCTCATGTCACTTTGCTGCTCTATATATCACAGACTCCCACCTTAGACTGTGGGTTCCTCAAGCACCTTAGACTGTGGGTTCCTCAAGCAAAGCAATCACGTATCAGGCATGTAGTTGCTACCCAGTAAGTGGTTGCCAGGTAAATGACTGAGCATCTGAATACTGCTCCTTATAGCACCTAATAAAAGGGGAACACACCTTATCTGAAAAGGTGACTCGGCAGTCAGGTGTACTGTCACTTAACAGGGAGTCATCACACGATGCTTTTTACTGCAGAAAGAGATAAAACAAATGGATCTGCCACACAATGTAAAACATGAGGGCAATCATTGCGCACCTCCATGCCTTCTGCCTATCACGTTAGCGACTTAAAGATACACTTACAGGAAACGATAGTACATACTTCAGAATTGCAGTGGGTTATCTGCTCAGCTGCTCTTCTCTGGGGCCAGTACAACCTCCCCTGCACTTCTGATGCGCACACCCCTAGATAGTTCCAGGTGGTCATGTTCATGCTGTGACCTGCCCAGATTCCTCTCCCAGGAACTGGGAATTTTGGACACAGAAGCACAAAGAAAGGGAGCTGTCTGGGGAGGCAGGCCCATTATGGCAGCCTCCTGGAGGGAAGCCCACCACCACTGCTACTGCACACCCAAGATCAGCCACAGCAATTGCCCATTCTAGGCCAGCACAACACAGGAAAACACGACATGGAAATACATAGACTCTAGTAAAACACACACACACACACACACACACACACACACACACACACACACACACACACACAGATGGAATCAGAAAGCTTGCTAGTCCTCATAAATAAAGATGTAAAATTTGGAAGTGAGTCACTTTTTCTCTGTTGCTCTCTTCACTTCTGTGGTATCATCACGGCTTGTATTTTACTGAATATTTCTGACATTTATAGAAACCTATGGAGGGCAAGAATGTGTCTTATTCACCTTTGTGCATCTCACTGGCCTAGCCCACCCCTCACCTCCACAGGCACTCGATGGACACTGATGTAGCTGAATTAAGTTTGATTGACTAGGACAAAAATAATGAATTTGCATGTTTCTAGGGTAAACAATATTAAAACTATGCTCAAATTTAATCATTTATCCTTCTTTCTATCCAGATATTATTTAGGAAACAGGCAGCCATTAGGTAAGTGCCCGTGCTTTTTTAAAAAGGGGGGAAACAGAGATGAAAGGGAAATTCCTGTGGCACATTTCCCATTTCTTGTCCCCAGCTCCTGTGCCTTTGCCTCTCTTTAGCGCCCTTTCTCTGCCCTCGGCCTCCCTCACCACTTCATGGCCCCAACTCCAGGGCTGTGTGCTGTCGGGGGCCCCACCGCAGACACCACAAGTTGTCTTACTATGCAGTTAGGACAGGGCACAGAGGGCAACTGGGCGCTGCCATTCTGGACACCTCACCGAGTAGACTCTTGCCAGAGCCCAGCTGCCTTTCTGAGCTTTAGAACCAAAGAAAGACATGGCTGAGGGAAGAGCCACGAACCAGGAGTGGTCAGAAACGGGTCACCAAGAAGGTCCCCAAGATGGTGAGCTTGGGGGAACAACAGAGCAACCCTAAGGAGTCCTTTGGCCACTGTTTAAGACTGAGTAGCCTCCCCGTTGGAAGGGCTTTTTATTTTTTTATTCGATTTATATTTTATTTTATTTTATTTTATTTTTGAGAGATAGTCTCACTCTGTCACCCAGGCTGGAGTGCAGTAGTGTGATCTCAGCTCACTGCAACCTCCACCTCCCAGGTTCAAGCAACTCTCCTGCCTCAGCCCCCTAAGTAGCTGGTATTACAGGCTCATGCCACCAAGCCCAGCTAATTTTTTGTATTTTTAGTAGAAACGGGGATTTGCCATGTTGGCCAGGCTGGTCTCAAACTCCTGACCTCAAGTGATCCACCCACCTCAGCCTCCCAAAGGGCTGGTATTACAGGCATAAGCCACCGCACCCAACTGGAAAGAGCTTTTTATAGTGATTTACTGATCACTGAATTTGTCACCTAAACCACTCCAGAGGTGTGGGTGATGGTTTTGGTGAGATGGGGAGAGGTTCTGAGTCAAGAGCGGCAGTCTTATGCTTAGAGCAGTCAGGGCTGTTTCTCCAGCGCCAGGTGTCCCCTGGCCACACCCTCCTGTCCTGCCCTCTCGGCTGCCTCACCCCAGAAGGCAGCTGTGTGGTGCTGACTGAGATGCGGCTGTGGATGCAGCTGAAGGCTGCCAACATTCAAATGCCTTCCCTGCTGGCTGCTCAGAAAGTGCCGGACAAAGGAGAGGGAGATGATACAGACACATTTCTTAGAAATCTGTAAACCTGTATTTGCCTGTGTGCTACACTAAATATTGTATACAATGAAGGGGGCCTTGCACTTTGAGGGGATTCCTCTCATGTTTCAGAATGTTAATGATAAGAAAATGTATTCTTACATTATTTTTCTATGCCTGTACTATATCTTGGAAAGTAAGCAATTGAGGTGATTTTTTTATACTGCAGACCCATTAAAAATAATTGAAATATATCTTTTGATTATTTTCTTCTGCTTATTTTTATTTATTTATTTATTTTTGAGACAAGATCTTGCTCTTTTACCCAGGATGGAGTGCAGTGGTGCAATCTCGGTTTACTGCAGCCTTGATCTCCTGGGCTCAAGCAATCCTCCTGCCTCAGCCTCCTGAGGAGCTGGATTACAGGAGTGCACCACCACATCTGGCTAATTTTTCTTTTCTTTCTTTCTTTTTTTTTTTTTTTTTTTTTTGTAGGGACGGGGTCTCAATATTCTGCTCAAGCTGGTCTCGTACTCCTAGGCTCAAGAGATCTCCCTTCCTTGGCCTCCCAAAGTGCTGGGATTACAGGCACGAACCACTGCACTGGGCCTATTTTCTTGACTGTGAGTAATACATGTACCATTTAGAAAGAACCACCTTATTAATATTGCTATAGACCTTCTTACTTATGTACCTTTACATGAAAATATATTGTGTTAAAAATAATTAGATCATACCATAACCATAATGTTTTGAAACTTTATTTTACTAAAAAATATATCATGAATGTAGTTCAATGACAGTCAACAGATGTACATCATCATCATCAATCTTAATATTACATAGTTTTCTATTTTATGGAGTAGTATAATTTGATCAGTTTCTATTTTAAGACTTTAGATTGTTTCTAATTTTTGTCTTAATAAACCACATTTGATAAATATATTTTTGTAATACCTCTGCTTTCTTGTCTGATCACTGTTTTAGGAAAATTTCTTAGAAGTATAATCTTTACATGATTTTTCACTCATAGCCACTCTTTCATCTAGAAAAACTCTACCAATTTATACTCCACCCCACCCCCAACAGGAATGGCATAAAAGTCTATTTAAAATAATTTTAAATTTGTTTTTATTAAATATTAAATACATACAAATAATATTTCTAATGTGAAGGATGTAAAGAATACACAGATATTTATCTGTGAACCCACCATCTAGCTTCAGAGCTAGAATATCACCAGTCTCCTAGAAGCCCCCCTGTGCCTTCTCTGACCCCATCCCTGCACTCCTCCTCAGAAGAAGAATCCACTTTCCTAAACCGTGTCTCTCTACCAGTTCCTTGCTTTTAGTTAGTTTTACCGCATATGCTTGTATCCTTTAACAATATGTGCCTTAGTTCTGCATATTTTTCCTTTATAGAAATTAAATTGTACTTATGTATTCTTTTATAACTTGCTTTAAAAAATTTGTAAATGAAGTATGTCACACATTCAAATGCCTTCCCTGCTGGCAGCTCAGAAAGTGCTGGACAAAGGAGAAGGAGATGATACCAGACCCATTTCTTAGAAATCTGTAAACCTGTATTTGCCTGCGTGCTACACTAAATATTGTATACAATGAAGGGGGCCTTGCATTTTGAGGGGCTTCCTCTCATGTTTCAGAATGTTAATGATAAGAAAATGTATTCTTACATTATTTTTCTATGCCTCTAATATATCTTGGAAAGTAAGCAATTGAGGTGATTTTTCTTATACTGCAGACCTATTAAAAATAATTGAAATATATCTTTTGATTATTTTCTTTTGTTTAATTTTTTTAGAGAAGTGCATGTATTGTAAGTTCAGCGTGGTGCATTTTCTGAGGGAGCACACGCCTAGATCAAGACACAAAACATTACTAGCACCCCAGAAACCCTTTTGACTCCCTACCAGTTACTGTCTTTGTCTGAAAGGAACCACTATTCTGACTTCTAACACCATACAATTTATATAAATGGAATTAGAGTGACTGACTTCACACGCTCAACTTTATGTTCATGCCTCTTGCTATATGTAGCTACAATTCACTCATTTTTACCACTGTATAGTGTTCTATTATACAAATATATAATTTATATATCTATGTATCTATTGATGGATATTTGGGTTTCTTCCAGCATTTGCTCTTATAAACAGGAGTGTTCTAAGCATTCTCCTATGTGTCTTCTTATGCCCAGGTGCAAAGGTTTCTTTAGGAGAGACTAGGAATGGAACTGCAGGGTCATAGAATATAGTTATTGTTTGCTTTAGAACATGAACTCACCACTTACCACTCAATGTCATACATGAACTCACCACTTACCACTAAAAAAAAATTGACCAATCTAATAGGTAAAAATTAAATTCATTGCTTAAATTTGCATTTTTAAATTATATTTATTTCACTATTAGTTTTTTTTTTTTTTTTTTAACTCCTGGGCTTAAGCAATTCCTCCCATCTCAGCCTCCCGAGTAGCTGGGACTACAGGCAGGCCCACTGCTCATAGCTACATTATTACATTTTTTTTTTTAGCTGTTCATTGGTCATTTTTATTTTTTCTTTTGTGGATTCTTTGTGTTCTCAATTTCCCATGCTAGTTGCTGATCTTTTTCTTAATGATTTGTAAATGCCTTTATATATTAAGGATATTACTCTGATATCTATTATGAATGCTGCAAATATATTCCCTATAATTTATTCTATCTTAGAGTTTGGCTTATGATACTTTTTGCCATTTAATGTTTTATTTCTTTCCCCTGGGATGTGCAAACTCCAGAGAAATGGGGTCAGTGCTCCCCCATTTCAAGTTTTAAATTAAAATTTTTGTCCAATTAGTGCCATCATTCTTTTTTTCTTACAGGCTCTGCCCTTTCTGCTGTTGGAAGCAGGTTTAAACATGCTTTTCTACTCCAGGATGACACATTTGTTAAGGTGACTTTTTATTTTTCATATTTACAGAGTAACTGGTTTTCCCAAGTTGCTATCCAGAGATAGCAGTGGCTGGGTCAGGGTGTGACCTGCTATGCAGATTTTAGAAGCAAAAGTGATGATGCAGCTTCTGTTATCTGGAGATCTGTTTTCGTCACACAGAGGATGATAAGTGAATTCACTTGTGTGCTAAGGCCAGTCCTTTGCTTCTTATGCAAAGGATGTGGAAATAATGGTCCTTTCTCCCTAGAACCCAGCAGGTAGGCTGGGCTCATTACAACAGGGAAATTTCACCAAAGCAAGAACACCTGAGGGACAAAACTGGCCTGCCAAGACCAACCAAATGAACTCTCCAGCAATTGCCTGGCATGGGCTCCCCTCCCACAGGGGTTGCTGATTGCTCAGGCTTTTATAATTCTTGAGCCCTGTTCCAAGGAGCTTTTGTGGTTTAAATCAATATGCTTCTGGGAATAAGTGCCCTTATTATTTCCTCGTTCACATTATTTGCTGTGCTTTTATAGCACCTGACATAATATTCTTTGTGCTGCAGTACAATAACAGTCCTTTCAGGAATCTCTAACAGCTTTCTAATTAGGACCTACAACCTCACGACAGATGGAGAACATGAAGCCCAGAGACAGGGATGGTGAGGCTTCACCTTGGTCACAAAAGAGCCAAGCTTCAGGGCCTATGGGCTACACTGCTTATCTAGCAGTGATTGCAGAATTATAAGGCTGCTTCAGGGCATGGCAGGGAATGCTGGATCCTTTGCAGTAAGGCTTAGGGGCACCCGCTATTGAACTAGCCTCTGCCATTTCTAGCCACACCCAGGAATCGGTTGAGCAATAGCTCTTGTGTTTACAGCCACTTCTCAGTGGCAAGGCTCAGACCAGAAACTGCATGAAGGCTAGGTAATTTGAAACTGAATTTTGCATTAAATAGTTAAACTTTCTTGATTACCTACCATGTGCCAGCCACCATGTTGAGCACCAGGAAGGCAAAGATGAACTCCCAATCCCTCCCTTTGGATATTTACAGTCTAGAAGAGGAGACAGATCTGTGAGCAGAACATTATAAAGTTATCAGCAGCCGGGTGCTTTACTAGAGAGTAGAACAGAAGGCCAGTAGTACTCAGCCCCGGGGCCTTCAGTGTTCTTCCTGCTTCCTGGAAAGGAGGACTTTTGACTTGGGTAAATCGTAGGAGATGGGCTGGAGCTTGCTGGGCAGAGTTGGGAGAGAAGTGCGTTGCATGCTGAGAGCCAAGCACTGACAAAGGCCCAGAGACGTGCAATGTACTGGGGTTCAGGGAGCAATGAGAAAGTCAGCATGTCCAAAGTGGCCATGGTCATCCCACTGTTCTTTCTCTTGTCTATTATTACAACAAAAATCTCTCTTTCTATGCTCAATATTTTATTTCGGATGTTGAAAAGGCTGAACATTGTTTTTGTCTTTGCCTTGTTGCTTTAACCCTTCATTTCTCCTCAGGGACTTGTGGGTGCCTCTGAGGAGGGAAAGGTCACATGTCTTTCCTGAAAAAAAAGCACAAAGATGAATATCTCACTGCAGTATGAGGACACAAGGTGGGGCAGTTCAGGGAATTTGGGGCAGGAACACAGCTGGGCTTTCTTTTACCATCTTTACAGCAGAAAACATGGCCTTGGAAAGCTTCCAAGGTTACCTGTCCAGATCCAGTCATCCAGAGGGAGGTCCTGTGGTTCAAAGCTTGTTGCAGAATCCATAGATGAAAACACATGGCAGGTAGGGGTGTGAGGGGAAAACACGAGCTGGCAAGCAACCTAACACACGGCCCACGTAGGACCAGAAGCCTCAGATTTGAGCTTTAGGAATTGGGTTCACAGCTGGCTCTGGAATCAGGCTGGACTGCAGTGGTGGGAAACCAAAGGCCACCTCTGGCTTCCTTTCTTTGCCTTTTTTTTTTTTTTTTTTTTGAGATGGAGTCTTGCTCTGTCACCCAAGCTGGAGTGCAATGGCGCCATCTCAGCTCACTGTAGCCTCCACCTCCCAGGTCCAAATGATTCTCCTGCCTCAGCCTCCCGAGTAGCTGGGATTACAGGCACGTACCACCATGCCCGGCTAATTTTGTATTTTTAGTAGAGATGGGGTTTCACCATGTTGGCCAGGCTGGTCTCAAACTCCCAACCTCAAATGATCTGCCCACCTCAGCCTCCCAAAGTGCTGAGATTGTAGATGTGAGCCACCGTGCCCAGCCTCTTTGTCTTTGTTTTCCCTGGTGTCTTCCTTGCTCACTCCACCTTCCACAGGGTCTTCCAGGTTTCATATACCTCCTTAGTCAACACAAATAATGTGTGTCCTGCTCAAGTCTCCCTCAGTGCCACTTGGACACCTCAGCTAGACCTTGGCACCACGGACACTCACTGAGTACCCTGACATAGGTGACAACGTCTGGGAGCTTCCTGGGGGCAGGGACTCTGTCCCTGCTACACATATACATGATGATTTGCACATAGTAGATAGTCTAGGAAAAAGAAGGGCCAGGAGGGAGGAAAGATGGACAGGGAAGAACCTAGCTGGAAACTGAAACCCCAGCCATCCAAAGCAACAACATATTCTAAATTCTGACCAAGAGGAGGCTGCTGCTGGAGGAGGGTGAGAATGACTAGGAGGAAAGGGATAGATAAGTACTCTTAAAAAAAATTTTAAAAATTAAAACTTTCTTGCAAGTTTTAGTCACTGCCCACTCCCTCCTACCTCAGCCCTCAGTTCAGAGCCTCAGCTGCACTTGAGGCCCACGGTGAGCCTCTGTGATACTAGCAGGCCCTGCTCCAGCCTCTCCACTGCTCAAAGCTCAGACAGCTTGCCTCTCTGCCTCAGTCTCCGAGGCGAACACTGGGGATAGCCAGCAGGCAGATCAGCCAGGATTGCTTCAAGCCAGGGTGAGAACCAGGGCTGGAGGCCAGAGAATAGCCAGGGAGCTGATGGGAGGCATGGGGCAGTGGAGGGAGCTGGCTGCTCCTGGCAGGACATGTTAACATTAGCCTCCATTTGTCTACAGTGACTCCAACCCGAGAGCCATGCAGCTAGACTGCTTCACACAGATGGATTGGGATACGGGCTATGGAGGAATACTGAGTATTGTGTCTGGCTAGAAATCAGGACATGGAATGACGAACAGGTTTTTCACGGATGGAGGGAAGAGTGTTCAGATAGAGGGAAAATATGAGCAAAGCCACAAAGGTAAAATTGTGCAAACTGAGCTCATGGAATGCCCAGGGTGCCAGTTTTACTGCGGGCTGGGATACACACAGAGGGCCGTAGAAAAGAGAGGTCTGGGCCGGGCGCAGTGGCTCACGCCTGTAATCCCAGCACTTTGGGAGGCCGAGGCGGGCAGATCACGAGGTCAGGAGATCGAGACCATCCTGGCTAACACAGTGAAACCCCGTCTCTACTAAAAATACAAAAAATTAGCCGGGCGTGGTGGCAGGCGCCTGTAGTCCCAGCTACTCGGGAGGCTGAGGCAGGAGAATGGCATGAACCCGGGAGGCGGAGCTTGCAGTGAGCCGAGATTGCGCCACTGCGCTCCAGCCTGGGCGACAGAGCGACATCCGTCTCAAAAAAAAAAAAAAAAAGAAAAGAAAAGAAAAGAAAAGAGATGTCTGGCTGCTAGGCCTGTGTCTTAATTGTGGAGGATCTTCAGTGATATATTGAAGAATGTGCACTGTATTGGGAACCCAGTTTTGTTTTTTTTTTAACTAGAAGAGTGAATTGCAGCTGGCGCAGGGGCTCACACATGTAATCCCAGCACTTTGGGAGGCCAAGGTGGGTGGATTGCTTGAGCCCAAAAGTTTGAGACGAGCCTGGGCAACGTGGTGAAACCCCGCCTCTACAAAAAAATACAAAAAATTAGCCCGATGTGGTGG
The DNA here is from genome assembly GCF_029281585.2 of Gorilla gorilla gorilla. Lineage (NCBI taxonomy): Eukaryota > Metazoa > Chordata > Mammalia > Primates > Hominidae > Gorilla > Gorilla gorilla. The sequence goes on along the minus strand of NC_073224.2, from coordinate 44,883,313 downwards.
CACGCGCCTGTAATCCCAGCTACCCAGGAAGCTGAGGTGGGGGATCCCTTGAACCCAGGAGGTCAGGGCTGCAGTGAGCTGTGATCGTGCCACTGCACTCCAGCCTGGGCAACAGAGTAAGACTCTGTCTAGATTTAAAAAAAAAAAAAAAAGAAGAATGAATTGGGAAGCAATGGTAAGAAAGGTTCACTCAGAGGAGACTGAAACTAGCAGCAAGGAAATTAGGAAGTGAAAGCAATATTCCAGGAAGACATAATGAGGTTGTGAACTAGGATGATGGTAGTGGGAAAAGAAAGAAAGCACGTTGTGAAGAACAGCACCCCGTTCCCCAAAAGTAGGACAGCTCCTCTCCCTGCATGAACACCTATCTCACAGAAACACGCAGACACACACACTTAGGAGGTGAGAGAAAACACAGCCTCTTCACCGTCACTCTCTTCTCAGCTGTCAACCCCAGCCCTCCCCAACTCCACCCCCACCACTTCTCTGTGCACCCTTCTCCTGTTCCCTCCATCCCATTCTGGGCAATGGCTGGAGGCATCCGCTCTAAGGACAGAAAGAGTCACGCGAAGGTTATTTATATCTGCGGCTGCACTGCCTGAGCCCTTAGTCTCGAAGGCATGTGTTTGGTGGGGAGCTGGGCCACAACCCATCTCCCAAGCAAAGCCCTCCTGCTGGGAAGTCTGCAGCTGTGGCCTCCATGAAATCTTGCTGATAAAATAGGGCCAAGAGGTCATAGAGTCCATTCCTCTGCCTCCAGAGAGGCTCTTGGCAAATGCACCTCTGTGATTGAGCAGGCTTCCTGTCTTAAGGCCCTTCAGAAGCACCCATGAAGCCTGAATGCTTCCTTCTTTCAGTATGTAATTGTTTCTAGAGTTCACTAAGTTCTTCCTTATACTCAATGTAAACTTCCTACATGAAGCAAGCCGCCTTGCTTCTTGCTCCATTTTGGGGGGGGGTGGCAAACTCTCCAAAACCTTGTTAGTAGGGAAAGAGTTCTGATCAGTTAGGTATGAAGCACCCATTGAACCATGGGGCTTATGTCCAGTAGATTTGATGGTGCGAACTAACTTTGGATATAAGCCCATTTATTTTGCAGTTGACCAAATTAAGTCTCAGAAAGAATGACAGGATGTCTGGGTCGGCTCACTGCACTGGTGATACTTCTCCCATATCTTCCTGGCACTCCCCTGCCCCCTCTCTCACTTCCCCAGGGATCAAGACTTGTGCTGACAGGGAAGGCTGAGAGATGGAAATACCCTCCTCCCAACAGAAAAGGATACATTCCTCTTGAGTCTAAGAGCTTTTAGTCCCTTCTAGGTCCTCAAATGAGACCTGGAACGTCATCCTTCTTTAAGGCAGAGATGACCTGAAATGTCACTGTTTTGTAGGGCTGAAGTTCCTGTCCCCGCTGCTCTCTGGGCCACTGGGCCAGGCTGGCCAATCCACCACTGAGGAGGAAGGCAACCAATATCTGTTCGGCACCCGCCAGGCACCAGGCTTTGTGCGTGTTATCACATTTAATCTTCACAACTCTTCAACAGGGTAACTATGAGCCCCCTTTCACAGATGAAGAGGCCAAGGCTCAGAGAGATGTGATGAGAAGAAACAGAGACTCGGAGAATAGCCAGGTGGCTGATATAGGGTGTGGGACAGTGGAGAGAGCTGTTCGTTCCCATTAACAGGACCTGATAACATTAGCCACCATTTATCCACATTGCAGCCAACCCCAGGGTCAGGCAGCTGAGTGTACACAATACTGGTTACAGAGAAATATGAAGGATCGTGCTTGGTTAGACAAATCAGGGTCAGGGTGTTTCTGTAGGGTCTGGAAGGACAGATGGGTTTTTCTATGTGGAATAGTTGGTGTCAGGGGAGACTGAATTCTGACAGGAGTTATTTCCCTCTGGCCAAAGCTTTGTGGGAGTTTCCCATCTTCCCCAATCGCAGAGAATTGAAGCAGGCTTAAGATTGCAGTGAGAGGCTGAAGTGGGAGGATCGCTTGAACTCAGGTTGAGGCCGCAGTGAGCTATTATTGCGCCATTGCGCTCCAGCCTGGGTGACAGACCCCTCATTTTTAAAAAGTAAAAATTAAAAGATTGCAATGAGTGGTTTAGGTTGGATATAAGAAAAACTTAGTGGGTTGTGAGGATGGTTAAATACCAAAGGAGACACAGGGTGAGTGAGCCTTTGTGAAGGGCTGCACAGGGAACTGCAGTGGCTCTGCCCTGGGAAGTCCTGTCCAAACCCATTCCTTTCTCCTTTCACTGGAGAACATGATCAGCCACGTGAGGAAGCTCAGGCTCACCCTGAATAGTCAGGGTCAGAATGTGTTTCTCACCACCCTCCCTCCCATGGTCTCTGCAGGAAAGAGGGGGTGGCATGGCCGTGAACCCCAGGAGCTTGGCCACCACTGTATTCCCAGCACCTGCTATGCTGTGTGTGTTTGACAGACATCTCGTGCATGAATCAAAGAATACCTTCTCAAAATGGTTTATGCCCTTGCTGGCCATGCCTTTAGCATACATCCGGAAAATCTGTGTTCGAATTCCTTCTCTGACAAATGCTGATTGAGCTGCAGTGCCTTGTGATGTCAGCTGAGTTACCTTCAGTGCTCAGGAGTGTTTTCTTTTCATCAGCTACTCCTGGTCAGCCACTTGGGAGTGGGTGGGGGGCAGGGGGAATTAGTGCCTAGGACAGATTCTCAGGCCCTCTCATGTGTCAACGGCCCTTAAGGAGATTCCAGATGTGCTCACTCTCAGAAAGAACAATTCTAGCCAGGCTAATATGCTTTTGAGCATCCCAAGGGACATGGTAACCATTGAGTAGGATAGCTCTGATGTTGCTGAAGGGATTCTGTGATTATACTTATTTCTCCCTAATACTCCAATACCTTGAAATGTGACACGGAGGGGTTCAAATCATCCAGCGGCCTGGCCAGAGGCAGCAGCAGTTTCTGTAAGGAGACAGTATTTAACTTTTTTTTAAGTGTAAACTCCTGTCTCCTTGAAGTTAAATATTTCCTTCACACTTTAGGGGCCTTTTTTTTCGAAATGCTCTTTTGCCCCTCTCTGGATAACAAGTAGTAGGTGCTCAATTGTTTGAATTACATCAAGAAGAGGCTGAGAAGGGACACACGCATTCTAAATGCTGCAAAAGAAGAAAATGCCAAACGATGGCCAGTTTTTAAATTACTTAAGATCCTCTCCCGAGTGTTACATACAAGGGGACACTATCATGAATTTCAGAAATGGCACTCTTTTGTGTTTTGTCACTTTTTTTAAGCCCTCGCCACATTTTCTAAAAATAGGCCTTATTCTGTCCAGTGAGACTCCAAGTTGCTTGGGGGTTCTCCCTGTCAGTTTCCTTTTGACTCTCCCACGGCCAGCTCAGGCCTGGCGACGTGTTGTGCTCTCACAGGGAGAGTCCCTCTCCTCCATTTGCATTTCCACAGTAGTCTTCTCTTCTGCTTCTCCTGTGAACCTCCTAATCACAGGATGTCCGCTTTTGCTGGTGGGTGGGATATGAAGGCAAAGCAAGGCAGGAGCAAGTGTTAACAATTCATCATCACTTTCCTCATCTCACTACTCTTTCATGCCATCAGGGCAAGATGACATAAATAGAAAGCATCATTAGCTCCACTGCTTCCAGTGGGGGATGGAGGGAAACTCCAGCCTATTTTCACCTTCCATGGTCTTGGGAAACAGGAGAGGGTAGACACCGGTATCTTCTCATAATTCCTTAGTGTAATTTAGTTCCCTTTTATTTGTCCTAATCCTTTAAACATTTTTAACTCATCACCACAAATAAATTCATCAAAACCCTCAAATGAAATCACCAAGAAAACCAAAGAAAGTTGAGTTAGAGAGTATTTCTTCTCTGCATACCATGTAATTTTCTTCAAAACATCCTTTCTGGGTATTTGAGATGCTCATTTTCCTGATTGTTATAATTCATTTGGCATTACCCCATCTTTATTAATTTTACTTAAAAAATTATCTGGAAACAACAACAAAATATTTTTAGAACAGCAAATTTCAAAAATGATGCCCAAAGGAAAAAATGGTTCTGGAAAAGGGGGAAATGGGGACACGTCTCTGGGAGCAACAGTGCTGATGAGAAGGCTCAGCACCCAAAGTGGGTGGCGACACAGCAGACAGACACATTCTATGCGAAAAACATGGCAAAACGACGGAAGCCATGGAAAAGCTAAAATCTAGTATGAGACTCAATGAAGTGTCTCCACAATATAGTGAAGATAAAAGCCAGGCCAGGGGACGACTTGGGTAAGGAGGATAATGACCCACCACAGACCCCCACTTTTCAAGAAGCAGCATTTGCCTTGCCTGTAATTGGGATGGGTAAGCCTGTGTTTACAGATCCTTCCATAAAGACAAAATCTGGATATCATATTATTATGGTTGAAGGAAGAAAATAAAATCAAATTAAGCCAACTCACCAGACTTTGGACTTCTCACTACATCTCATCATACTGTTATTGTCTATGTGACTGGTAAAGGCTAAGTCCAAGGCATTGTGCAAAGAACAGGGTTTGATTGAGCAACATAGTATTTTTTTTTTTTTTTTTTTTTTGAGACGGAGTTTCGCTCTGTCGCCCAGGCTGGAGTGCAGTGGCACAATCTCGGCTCACTACAAGCTCCGCCACCTGGGTTCACACCATTCTCCTGCCTCAGCCTCCCAAGTAGCTGGGACTACAGGTGCCTGCCACCATGCCTGGCTAATTTTTTGTATTTTTAGTAGAGACGGGGTTTCACTGTGTTAGCCAGGATGGTCTCGATCTCCTGACCTTGTGATCTGCCCGCCTCGGCCTCCCAAAGTGCTGGGATTACAGGCGTGAGCCACCGTGCCCGGCCTCAACATAGTATTTAATACTAGAAGCAAAGCAAACGCATGAACCTAAATACCCTCCTTGCCATCTATACACTCTTTCGTGTGGAACTTTTAGTGAGTCAAAGAATTCCAATGTAGGCCCCCTTATCTAGAAATCCACTTAAGGGTCATCTAGGTCTTAAGGTAACAGTTCTCATTTTTTCATTTTTCATTCCCTGCACTTTCCAACTCCATAGGCAGTAGCCACATGAAGCCATTTAACTGAAGGAGGCCGGGCATGGTAGCTCATGCCTGTAATCCTAGCACTTTGGGAGGCCGATGGGGGTGGATCACTGGAGGTCAGGAGTTCAAGACCAGCCTGACCAACATGATGAAACTCCATCTTTACTAAAAATACAAAATTAGCCAGGTGTGGTGGCACATGCCTGTAATCCCAGATACTTGGGAGGCTGAGGCAGGAGAATCACTTGAACCTGGGAGGCGGAGGTTGCAGTGAGCTGAGATCGCACCATTGCACTCCACCCCAGGCAACAAGAGCAAAACTCCATCTCTAAATAAATAAATAAAATAATTAAATTTAACTGAATTAAAAGTAAATTAATTCAGTTCCTCAATCACACTAGCCATATTTTAAATACTCAGTAGCTACATGTGGCCAGTGGCTGTAGTGGTTAGTGCAAATTTAGAACACCTCCATCATTACAGAAAGTTCTGTTGGTCAGTGGTGCCTATACTCTACATACCAAGTGCCAGGTCATCTTATTCTCAATATTCTGTTGGCAGGTATTGGCACAGAAAGATCAAGTGACTTATCTAAGGATTAATGATGAGTCTTATAAATAGAATTTAAACTGACTTCTCTGGGACCCTAGTCTGAGGATTTTGTCTAATTGGTTTGTTCTTCTCTGAACAGTATCTTAACATGAGAAATGGCATATTCCCCAGTTGCAAACTGCCTGCTATCTTGGTTGGTTTGCGCTAGAAAGGTTATGTCTGAAGTTCTTAGTTTAAGCTGGAATACATTAATTTCTGAATAGTCAACATTCTATTGCTATCATCACTGAAGGCAATCAGCAGAATGTATTTATATATATTTCTTTGTATGTCTGCCTTTACATATTTTAATTAAATGATTTATAGCATAGTAGACAGAAATTCTATTTTGTTTAGATCATTATTACTCAATGTACCCAAATTGCATTAGGAAAGATAGCTTAAATGTGTTTAATGGCAGAGACAAGGTAATAAAATGCTCAGTGAGAACTGATCTAACACTTTGGAAAAAAAATACTAAGGAGGATAATGACAGTAGTAGTAATAATAAAAGCAAATGCTTATATATGTTTTACTATATGCCAAGCATGTTCTAAGTGTTTTCATACATTAATTCTATACTAACTCACTTAATTCTCATACCTACCCCATGAAACACTAATATGTTTCTCTATTAGGAAAAAGGAAATTGAGGCATAGAGAGACTAAGTAGCTTGTCCAAGGTCATAAAGTTAAGATTGGAACCTTGGCAGTATGGCCCCAAAGGCTGGTGCTCTCAGTCACTGGACTACACAGCAGTCCCCCTTATCAGTAGGAGATACGTTCCAAGATCCCCAGTGGATGCCTATGACTGAGGATAGTACCAAACCCTATATACACTACATTTTTTCCTATACATACACACCTATGCCAAAGTTTAATTTATAAAATAGGCACAGTAAAGAGATTAAAAGCGATTATAAAATAGAACAATTATAACAATATACTGTAATAAAAATTATGTGAATGTGGTCTATCTTCACCTTTGGGAACTGAAACTGAAAAACAAAGTGAAAGTGAAAAGCAAAAACTGCAGATAAGGAAACACTACTGCACTGCAAAGTGACGAAGCACTGAGAAAAACTAGTCCTGTCTTCCTAGCTTTAACCAGCAAGTGCCCTTCATATTTCTAAATTTAGGGAACATGCCCACTTCACAATTAGTATGCACATCTTTCTTTTCTGCATCTCATTTTTCTTTTCATTCATTAGTGTAGTGTTGAAGTTATAAACAGCTTCCCCCACCACAAATAACCATTTAACAGTTGATGCCAAAAATTCAGTAGATATTTTACTAAACAAAATCAGAGTTCCAATCCTGGATCTAACGGACATACTAAAATAAGTCTTTCTTGCTTCAGAGTTATGTTCAGTTCAGTTATACTCTGAACTTCTTGGACTTGCTTTTATTTTAATAATTCCTGGCCAGGCACGGTGGCTCACGCCTGTAATCCTAGCACTTTGGGAGGCCAAGACGGGCGATCACCAGAGTTTGGGACCATCCTGGCCAACATGGTGAAACCCATCTCTACTAAAAAATATAAAAACTAACCAGGCGTGGTGGCACATGCCTGTAATCCCAGCTACTCGGGAGACTGAGGCAGGAGAATCACCGGAACCTGGGAGGTAGAGGTTGCAGTGAGCTGAGATCGCACCACTGCACTCCAGCCTGGACAACAGAGCGAGACTCTGTCTCAAAAAAAAAAAAAAAAAAATTCCTTTCTGAGTTTGTGCCAGGAGCCCATAATACACCAAGTTAAAAAGTTCATAAACATAGCTATCAAAACCTATCTTTTAAGAACATAACATTTGGGAAGTTCTCAAAGGGAATTGATGGCTTACAAGATTTGCTTCTTTTTTGGAGAAATCTACCTTGAATAGCACCAGAAGCTTGAAATCCACATTGTAAACTTTAACCCTGAAAATAGCCACTTAATTACAAATAAAAAAGATCTCCAATTTAAGAAATGTTTTTGTTTGTTTTTAGTCTTTCAGTCACTTGATAATACAACTCTAGGCTGGAATCCAGAAAACCAGTCTAATTCAGTCACTTGACAGACAAAAAAAAAACCCCCTAAGATGTAGAGGTAAAGTGACTTGCTTGGTCACACAGCTAATTCATCAGAACCAAGAGTGAAACCCAGGCTTTCTGATTCAGCTGTTTCCACACCTGGTAAAAGAACAAGGGGTTCTGCACTGCTCTGGCAATTTTTCCTAAGCACGTGTTCCCAGGTGCTGAGATGACTGTGTAGGTTGTGTGAACCTCATACAACTGGGCTGCATCTAAAGAGATGTCATTCACAGTGGACACTGTAGATCTGTACACATTTTATGAGAATGTTCTGGCTGTTAGCAGTACAATGGGTTGTGCTCATGAAGGCAAGCAATCTTGGAGAGACCCAAGTTGCAAATCACTTCTCAGTCCCAGAGGCCACATGACAAGAAAGAAAAAAAAAAACACCCCTTTTTATTTTTTATCTTAAGCTCCATTCTCCTTTGAATTAATGTTGACTTTGAAGAGAAAAAGGCAAAACACAAGCAAAGAAACAGATATTTATTTAAAAAGGAAATTCCAGGGAAAGTACCCTGCTTTACCTTAGGAGCTGCATCCGGCCAAATTACTTATAGCATTGGCATCTGCAACCATATGATCCCTGATGTTTAGAAATCGTGATCCTGAAGCCCTAAATGATCCCCAATCAAAAAGCAGTTAAGTTATATCTAGCATACTGTGCTAAGAAAGTCTATTTTATCATGGTTTTCAACCAGTATTAAAATAGGAAAAAAAGGGGTTTTCTGGCTAACCAGAAAACTCTGTTCCCTGAGCATCCCAACAAACTGAGCCTGTGTAATAAAGAGACTGCTCTCTCTAAACAATCAGTCTAGCATAACTCATCAAGTATAAACCAAACCAATCACCAACCAAAGGAAAAGATCCACCCCTTCTAACTTAAAACATTGAAGATATTAAATGAGTGTTCTTCACTTTTGGAAACAATGTGAAATGTCTGTATTATACACAGTTGCAGACACATCAGAAAAAACAAATTAATTTTCTATGAAATTGCTAGCTGCTCTTTGTTTCAATTAAATATGAAAATAATAAAGACTGCTTTAGCACAGGAAGAGATAAATATGTGGTTGAACTAATACAGCAGGATGTTTCAATACTGTTAGACTGTGGGCTTTCATAATCCAGAAGGCTGGATGTTGCACGGAACACTTTCAAGTCCATCTACAGAAGGACTCAGGTTCTGCTACCATGGATAAACCTTGTAGTGACTGGTCAGAACCTCCCAATGAACAACTCAGAATCCTAGGTCTAAGTCAGGCAGCAAATGATGTATTTTGGAAGAGTAGCGGTCAAATTTACCAATTCAGTGATCTCAACATGTGACTATTCTTGAAAGAAAAAAAAGCTTGGCAACAGAAAAAACAGTAATAATAAAACAAGAAAGAATAATCTTTCTGGCCAGGATCCCAATTATTTTTCAGACAAAATGTATTTATTTATTTTTTTGAGATGGAGTCTCGCTCTGTCGCCCAGGCTGGAGCACAGTGGCGTGATCTCGGCTCACTGCAAGCTCTGCCTCCCAGGTTCACACCATTCTCCTGCCTCAGCCTCCCAAGTAGCTGGGACTACAGGCGCCTGCCACCATGCTCGGCTAATTTTTTTGTATTTTTTAGTGGAGACGGGGTTTCACTGTGTTAGCCAGGATGGTCTTGATCTCCTCGTGAGCCGCCCACCTCAGCCTCCCAAAGTGCTGGGATTACAGGCGTGAGCAACCACGCCCAGCTGTCAGACAAAATTTTTAAGAAAACAAAATTTTTTCCAGAATATTACATTACAAAAATCAATGAATAAATGAACTGCACTGTAACTTTAATATTTATTCCATATGAAAAAGCAAACTGTTTCTGGCAATTTGATTGATCTCTGGAGAGTCTGCAGTGCATTCATTCCATGGTTAAAACCGTGTGTAGGCATTGCGTTGCTGCTGCTGCTGTAATGGCTGCTGGGCTTGCTGCTGTTGTAAGCGAATTTGCTGGGAATAAGGGTCTTCCAGGGATTTTACAAATATGGTAGTTCTGGGACCAGTCTTCCATACTATACCATTGGCATCTTTCACAGAAGATTCCACTGTAATGTTGTGTGTTCCAAGGATAGCAAAGTTCAACAGAAATTGAGTACTGAAGTAATCATTATGAGGTTCAACCCTTTGCTCCATCTCATTGGTCATGTTGTCAATGGGTATCTGCAATGAAACAATTGTTAAGTAACAACAATGGCTAACATTTATTCAGTGCTTACTATGAGTTAGGCCCTGTTCTAAGAGCTTATTTAGACCATGCAGACAATAAAAAATTAGGTACTGCTATCATCCTTGCTTCACCGATGAGGAGTCTAAGGCAGACAGGTTAAGTAATGTCTCCAAAGTCACATGATTAGTGAACGGAGTAGGAATCTGAACACAGGCAGACTACCTCCAGGGCCTACACTCTGAACTACTAAGTGATGCTCCTCACTATACTTGAGTAGAATGAGCTCCCAGAGCCGTTGACAGCCCCTTCACATGCTGGCCTTTCTTCCTTGCTTACTCAACCCCATCTCTAAATCCCTATCTTCCTTTAGACTGTGAAGAGATATTCTGAAGAAATAGGATGAAATCACCTGTTCCAGAGAGTTTAAAACCTAAGAGACTGAAAGAACAAAACACTAAGCAAATTTAAGTTAGGTTCCCCCCCAACAGTTAGTCTGATTTTTATTACTTAATGTAGTGATTCCTTACTCCTTTAACAAATTAACTGAACAATTTGTACATTGCTCATTTAATAATCACTGTTTTGTTCAGACTGGAAGTACAATATGTTATAAAACACAGATTTATAGGCTCATTCATTTAGCCAGACACTCACGCCTTTGTTCTTCAAAGACCAGAATAAAACCTGCTGACGTACTCTTACCTGTACCCAAGATGAAACGTGTCAAGAGACAGATTTATCCTGAGAATGCAAATAAAGGTGATCTTAATGTGTATTTGACCAAATTACTGTAGGTTTATGTGCGTGTTTCTGTGGTGTAATTAATTATATAAATGTGCCCTGCAGCTTTGTATCTCAAGGAGCAGTTATCATGTCACTTTTCCAGAGACATTTACCTGTAACAGTAATGAACTGACGTCACCAACCAATTCAAGGTCTTAGAATTATTTATAGTACAGGTACTTTTTCACATTTAGCCTTTGTACAGTTTTTATTTCCCTAAAGAATATGCCTACCAAAGAACTTCCTTAAAAGGACCAGAAATAGGCCTAGGGAACCTGATCACCCTGAACGGATGGCTGCATTTTAAGCTGCAAACTCACTGTGAATAACACTGCAAAGTAATCATGTTATTACTCGGCTTATTATATCAGCTTCCTGACTTTAATCAATGCCTCTTGAGAGGTAGGTCAACAAGCAGAAGACCATAGCTTCTAGGTTTGAATGTTATTTTCTTAACAGTAGAAATTATATGCAAGTAACAAAGAGAATCATGGTTACTACTGTTTCAAATTCAAAGTGAAGAGAGAGTTGCAGACAGGGATAAATTATGTAAATTCTCATTACAACCTTCTGTGACAGCAGATACCCAATTTTAATAGTTATACTCTAAATATAGTAAATAATTTTTTCATCATTCACAAATTATTGAGTGGCTACATAAGGTACCATGCTGTATGGCACAGAAGTCAAAACAGAGGAAAAGAGGAGAATGAAGGCTCAGCCGTGTCAGAGTGGACAGAGTGCCAAAGTGAAAGGAACTTGCCATAGTTAAGAAAGTAGTAATGGCTTAAGAAAGTAATAATAGTTTAGAACCAGACCTTCCCTTGGCTTTTTAACCTAAAACCACCAAAGATAATAAAATGCTCTCTTTTTATACCTTCACTGATACCCTGCCTTCCATGCTATGCCACAATAAACCTGGACACAGCCAATCTGGGCATCTGAGTAACTTCACTGCTACAACTGTGGACTTGGTCCCTTGCTTCATTTACTGTGGATAAACCACCAGGGAATCGGAAATAAATCTCTAAAGCAAGGAACATTCTTTATTTGGAACATTGGCATTTCATGGGCACAGATTCAGCATCTTAGCTCTGGCTAACAATGTAGCCTAATTCAGGTTATTACTTACCTATATCCTGAGTTCCCAAGGCAGCAAATCCCTAGGGTTACACTCTTAAAAAAAGATTTTACTTTATCTGATCATTTTATAGAAATGCTATATACTTTTTTTAATGATAAAATTTACTTAAAATGGAGAAAACTAAATAGATACGTATTTTTTGTGGGGAGGGATTGGGTGGGTTAGGGAGACACTTATTTTCCAACTTCTGACGTTTGAAGGGACCTCCTGATGTAAGAGAGACCTTTTGTTACATTAATATTACTGACCTAGCAGGGAGGAGGTGAGTCTTGCTGATGGGTGACTTTCTGGGCAGGAACCAGACATGGGAAGGTAAGCACTTGCTCTTTCTCTTCTGTTTTGGGCACCTGAGTCCTCTGTGCCCTGCCATAAATTTTATAGGGGCAGGCTCCCATACGTACTGACTGAGGCTGGGTGAAAAAATCCAATTCAGGGGTCTACGGTTAGAAAGGCCTTGCTGCCAGGCATTGGAGTTAGGTTTTCCCACAGCTCCAACAGTAATAAAACTCATATTTTGATCTTTGCCTGGATGCTTTGTCTCTATCAACTGGTTCAGGGAGAGAAAAAGAAGTGTTTATCAACCCCTTACAGCCCCAATGTGGGCTTTTAATTTATGTCCATCTGATCCCTTTGGAGGTATAACTGCAATCTATTTAACCATGAAAAACACTGGAAAACTTCCATCAATGAGCTCATATAAAACCTGTATCACAATTCTGGCTCTTTTCTAAATTACCTTGTAGTCTTGTCCAGGTTTACTCTGCAGTGTGGAAGAAACATTCAGACAGACAGACTGAATTTTGCGGAAGAGTCCTGGTTTAGATCCGTGCTGAACCACTCCCTCTACCTTTAGCGCCAGCTGCTGGTTATTCTGGACAGCAATGGGCTCTGCAGGATTCCGGGGCGATGGTGACAGAGCAAGCTGGAATGCCAACACTCAAATAAATGCCAACAACCAAGAGCAAGCTTCCTTCCGACAAACATGTCTGTGCTAATCACTGGTTACAGGTTAACAAATTCCATTGTGCACTCCCCCACCCCCACAGGACCTGACTGTGCCAGGACAACAAGACAGATGTACCTTTGAAGTGCCTCCTTCTAAACATCACTGTGGTTTTCATCCCAAACCTCAGTTCTATTTGAGGATAATAGAGAATTAGAAAAAAGCAAAGGCACTATTCTCCCAATTTTTGTGGTGAGGCATTTCTTTGACAATGAACCACTTCTAGTAGGGAAAGGCATTATATAAATTTTCATTACCTAAGAGCTGTCTCTTTGGTCTTACGTAATTTCAAATAAACTAAATTCAAATGTAAATGAACTTAAAGTTCCAGGATTATCTACACAACGAAGTCACTGTGCTATAAAAAAAGTCAATATCTACAAATGAATCAAATGACATTTTTCACCTCTCATTAGTTTTTCTTCAAAAATGTATTAAAAATCCCAAACACATCAATTAAAGAAAGCTCAAGTCTTGCTAAATGAAAAGATGGAAGAAATTTGAATCTTTTTGATAATGTTGTTGAACTACTGATCAACCCTGGAGACATCCTACTTTAGGACTTCTTATCTAGATCGTCAAATCTTCCTCATTATTCCAGTCATTTTGAAATGGAATGCTCTGTTATTTGTAATCAAAACATTTGCATGGATGTAAAAGTTTACTGAAGACATTAACTAACAGGGATAATCCAGGAGATCTCTTAGAAGTGACAATCTTCTCCCTTTTCCAACAATTTCATTTTCTGAATCAAAAATAGCTTTTGAATTGTGAGTGGCTTAAATATTTCAAAATACTAATTCTACTCACTGGTTAGCCCCTCAAAACATGTTACTGAAAGGCAGAAGTACTTTGGAAGAAGAACTGGTGACAGTTTACTGGATCTGATTCATTCTAAGTTGGGTCTATAAGTTGGGTCTGAATAGACTCAGCTCAAGATCCTTGCAGGCTACTGTGATAAATCACTAATTTATTCCTGGAGGTAAGAGACAAACAACAGAGCTCCAGTTACCCAAATGCCTGTCTCATAGAATTTGGCACTGACAATTAAAAAGGGAGAGAGTTTAACTCCCAAATTCATTTCTTTCACCAAACCACTTGATAAAGGAGAGAAATGGCTTACAACTAGGTTTTATCAAAACCAAAGGTAAGCCAGGCACGGTGGCTTATGCCTGTAATCCCAGCACTTTGGGAGGCAGAGGTGGGTGGATCACTTGAGGTCAGGAGTTCCTGACCAGCCTAGCCAACATGGTGAAACCCCATCTTTACCAAAAATAAAAAAATCAGCTGCGTGAGGTGGCGGATGCCTGTAATCCCAGTTCCTTGGGAGGCTGAGGCAGGAGAATCGCTTGAACCCGGAGGTTGCGGTGAGCCAAAATCACACCACTGTACTCCAGCCCGGGCGACAGGGCGAGACTCTGTCTCAAAAAACAAAACAAAACAAAACAAAACAAAAAAACCAATAAACCAAAGGTAACACACTGAAGTGTAGCTATGTCCTACATAATCTTCAGAAGACACCTGGTTTTAAAACCTATATTAACCTTAGTATTCTTCCTGTATTACCTTGATGCTGGTAGACTGTAGTTTCTGGAAAAAATATCTCTGGAAAGAAAGGGGAACTTTCAGCAAAGCAATGATGGCATTGCAGAGGCATGCTGTATGCTGGGGGAAAAAAGAAACTAAATCAAATAAAAACAAATTTTCAAATTTCATCAACAAGTGGTACATTCAGTGTAAAACTACAAATGCCCATATAGATTATTACAAAGGTACATACCAATCAAGAACTAGGCATCACATCCAGGAACTGTGCATACATACTAAATCATTCATTACAGATTTTTACTTTATTGTGAAGTATATTCAATAAAATATAAGTGACAGAAATGAGAAAATCCACAGTCCTCGAGGCCAAGCAACAGGCAAATTCCACATTTCTACAGCGCTCAGAACTATCAGTATATTACTAAACAATTATATTAGATACTAAAATATAGAGTAACTATCACATGGCAAAGTATGATAAACAGTATGGTAAAGAAGCCCGAGCATTTTGCAGGACTTTGGCTTTGAGCTGGCTCATTCTTTCATTAGGTGGCTTGTCTCTATGGCCATTGGTCCTCAGAGTAAGCAGTGGTGGAAACTTAGTCGAATTCAGATGAAAGAGGACTATATAGTCGGGGAATCCTGAAACTCTAATAAAATATCTTATTTCTCAAATCTGCTTCACACATTTAACTGAGTTTTGAAATCCCAGCATGACTGCAGAGGTACAGAAACACCACAGAGAATATTTTGAGCCTTAATGAAAGTGGTCATAAAATCAGAATTTAAGCGTTCAAAGATATTTTAAAGATTACCCAGTCTAATAGAAGAAAACTGAAAGTATCATAAGAACACTTTTAACTTCAGGTGAACCAGAACCATTCCTGCTTGGTCTACTATCCCTTCCTCAGTCTACTCCCGTCTCAGTGGCCTCGAAAGTCACCACAGTGAGGCAGCGCTCCTTTCACGGGGGCACTAGCTGCGGGAGGTCTGTTCTTGCAGACCCGATTCAGCAACAGATAAATAAAGTATGCTGACACACAGATATTCTGCTCTGCCAGTCCAGCTGAGGGTCCGAGCCGCTTACAGGCTCCTGCTGAGTCCTGTAAACAGTTGCAACTAGGCCCTGATCAGCTAGTCAGACTCGCATTTATTCAGTAAGATTAATTAACAAAAGCTTGAGTCAACACCATTAGAGGGAAATTGACATTGTGGACTTTTGAGTAAAAGGCACTTAAGCACTCACGGTACATCAAAGGTTAGTCTTTATATGAGTAAACAAGCTAGCCAGGTAAACTACTCTGCCTTTCTTTATTACTATTTTAATTTGTTTAAAGGTAAAGAGATCAGGCCGCCTTCAGCCAGATCTATTACTGAAGTTAGGCAAACTTCTCAGCCTTCCAAGAAGATTTGTGTCTATTTCTATAACTATCTCTAATATTTTTCCCACCAGCCTGATTGAAACCCAACACCACAGGTTGAAAACTGCTGCATGTACCATGTGGTATGCTGTCTGTCCCTCTAGGCTCCTGCTTTCAAGCAGAGTGTCACCTAGTTGCTCATGCTGTAAACATTTTTTTTTTTAAGTTGGGTGTTAAGGCTAAAAGCCAGAAAAATCCATTCCTTATTGGGTTCAGGCAATTGAACATTTTGTGCCCAACAGACTCATAGTACAAATGCCAAGTCTATTACCTGAGATAATGACAACACAGATTTAAAGACACTGGTTCTATTTTTTCAGATTTAACTGTTAAAATAGCATTAATCAGCTTCCTGCAACAAGTAATTTGGAAAGTATTTGCAGAGACATCCACCTTTGGTGGACCTCTGATGCCACACTAGTGTCTAAGGAGAGAAACATCTTTGAAGCGTGGACTCAGAGGACCACAAGGGACTTCAGGCTGTTTTCAGGCAGAAAGTCACCATTTTGCCTTTTAAAAGAATGGTGCAGATTTTGCAATACCCTCTTGGAAAAGTGTGGAGTGCCTCTGAGGTCAACAGCCCCTTGGGTATTGACCTCCATAGGTGTATTAGCAGATCACTATTAAGATGTCTGGAGATGTAAATTACGTATCATGATCAGTAAACCAGCAGAAAGACGTTAGCGCTTTTTGTTTTGTTTTGTTTTGTTTTTTGAGACGGAGTCTCTCTCTGTTGCCCAAGCTGGAGTGCAATGGCACAATCTCAGCTCACTGCACCCTCGGCCTCCCAGGTTCAAGCAATTCTCCTGCATCAGCCTCCTGAGTAGCTGGGATTACAGGCATGCGCCACCACGCCTGGCTAACTTTGTATTTTTAGTAGACAGGGTTTCACCATGTTGGTCAGGCTGATCTCAAACTCCTGACCTCGTGATCCGCCCGCCTTGGCCTCCCAAAGTGCTGGGATTATGGGCATAAGGCACTGTGCCTGGACAATGCTCTCTTGTCAATCCAATGGATACTTCTCAGTCTTTGTATTTTCTGACATTTCTGTGGCACCTGATAATGCTCTTCCTTCCATGAAATTCCACCTAATAGTCCATACCCTTATTTCTGATTCTTCCTTTTGCCATCTTCTTTTTAAAGAGCCTCTTCTTTTGTGTGTTCCTTAAATGCTGATGCTCTCCTTGTTGTCTTCTCTTCTCAATCCATGTTTTTCATAGGCAATTCTCCCCACTCCCGTGACTTTAAGAACTTCTATGTGCAGATGACCTTATATGCATCCCAGCCCATCTTTCTTCCAACTGCAATGTATTTACTATCCAACTGCCTAAAGACAGCAACATGTTTGAAAGTAAAACCTTCATCTTCTATCACCTCTCTATATTCTCTCAGTAAAGGATCAATCAGTTGTGTAACTGATCATTCAAGCTGGAAACCTGGAAGGCATGCCTCCATCATCTCATGTCTAGTTAAAAAACTCAGCCTTGAAAATATTTTCACTAAATATCTCTCATATATATCTATTTTTCTCATTCCTACTGCCATTTTAGTAATTTGTTCCTTAGTTTGGATTACTGAAAAAGCCTTGTAGTCATTCTTCTTTCCTCTAATTCCACACCCTGCCAGCCATTTCCTGTTTTGCTTCTATATGATAATATACAATCTATATTAAGCACTTCTCTCTCCTACCCATTTACAATTTCTAAGAAGCCCCCCTGTGCCTAAGGACAAAGTCCAAACTCCCTTATACTATGTTCAAAGCCTTTTGTCACCTGGCCACTGGCTACCTCTCTGATTTCATCTCTCTAATCCCTAGCCTGTATGTTACATTGAAGTAATAACAAACTGTTCCTAGAAGACACCACGCTATTTCATGCCTCTGCTTTTGAACATGTTCTCTACCTGAGATTCCCAACCCCTTCTTATCTGTCTGGAAAACTCATATACAAATACATCTTCCCTCTCAACTGCACCACCAATCCATTTTCCCTATCTTTTGAACTACTCTCTTTTTTGTACTACATCTCTACCTTGTGCAGAATTCTATTAATGCACATATACTGTATTGTGTTTGTTTATAAAATCTTTCTTTCTTAGACTATGGACAACTTGAGGGAAGATCCTGTGTCTGTCATTTTTCTATCCCTAGGATCCCATAAATACTTGTTGAACTGAATCTGGAGGCTCAGACAGTAACAAATCTATAAAGTACAAGTTGGAAATACAGAAAAAGGGAAATAACTTACTTATTTACTTATTTATTTGAGATGAAGTTTCACTCTTGTCGCCCAGGCTGGAGTGCAATGGCGTGATCTCGGCTCACTGCAACCTCCGCCTCCCGGGTTCAAGTAATTCTCCTGCCTCAGCCCCCCAAGTAGCTGGGATTACAGGTGCTTGACATCATGCCTGGCTAATTTTGGTAGTTTTAGTACAGATGGGGTTTCACCATGTTGGGCACGCTAGTCTAGAACTCCTGACCTCAGGTGATCAGCCCACCTTGGCCTCCCAAAGTGCTGGGATTACAGGCATGAGCCACTGCGCCCGACCGGGAAATAACTTTTATTAACCATTCCTTATATGACAGCACTGTGCTAGGCAATTAGCATTATTTCATTTAAACCTCACAGTAATCCTACGAGGCAGGTATGTTTTCTACTTCATATAAAAGGATGTTAAGCAATGTGACTAAAGTCACACAGCTGCTGAGCAGCAATGCCAGAATTTGAACCTAGTTCTGAATGAGCCTAGGGCCCTTTTCCCTGTACTGTGTCTTCTGCTGGGCAGAAAATTCCCATTCCATTATATTCAATTCCATCAAAATGAAGTTTCTGTTTAGCACATCTATTTCATTTTTTAGGATGGAGCTTAGAAGAATATGAAAATAACCACTGTCTCACACAGATGTGTGTATTTCTTTCAAAGACTGTCTTTACACTCTCCCTTAGCAAACAATGTCACTGTCAAACAGCTGTCAATTCAATTCAGTAAATACTATTGACAATTTTACACGGAAAGCAATATGTCAAAGGAATTGCCCATCTTTAGATCTAACCTAACTCTTTAATGACATCCTATTTATTCTAAAACACTTGATAAAGCATGAAAGTACAGAATGAGAAGAGCAGAAGCAGAAGAGAAACTCTCCAAGGGGTAAAGTTCAAAGGCTGGGAATAATTGGGAACTGAATGTTTGTGTTCCCCCAAATTCGTATGTGGAAGCTGTAACCCCCAAGGTAATGGCATTTGGAGGTGGGCCCCCATGATGGGATGAGTGTTTTTTTTGTTTGTTTGTTTGGGTTTTTTTTGAGACAGAGTCCTCGCTCTGTTGCCCGGGCTGGAGTGCAGTGGCGCTATCTCAGCTCACTGCAACCTCCGCCACCCGGTTCAAGCGATTCTCCTGCCTCAGCCTCCTGAGTAGCTGGGATTACAGGCATGCGCCACCATGCCCAGCTAATTTTTGCATTTTTAGTAGACACAGGGTTTCACCATGTTAGTCAGGCTGGTCTCAAACTCCTGGCCTCGTGATCTGCCCACCTCACCCTCCCAAAGTGCTGAGATTACAGGCGTGAGCCACCGCACCCGGCCAGGATGAGTGTTCTTAAAGAAGAGGAAGAGTGACCAGAGCTCTCGATCTCTCCCTACCATGTGAAGATGTAATGAGAAGGTGGCTGTCACCAGGGCCAGGAAGAAAGTCCTCACCAGGAACCGAATCTGCTGGCAGCTTGATACTGGACTTTCCTGCCTCCAAAACTGTGAGAAATAAATGTCTGTTGTTTAAGGTACCAAGCCTACGGCATTTTGTTATAAAACCTGAGCAGAGACACTGGGGAATGGTCAGACAGGGAGGAGAAAATTTGGGTGAGAGTATGTTAGCCTGTCCTGTGACTGGGAAATCAGGGGAGAAGATTTAATAAAGGGTGAGTGCTCTGAGAACTTCTTAGGAAGTGCCAAAGGCAGCAGAGATTCAGCAGGGTAAAGGCTGAAGAGTGTACTGAAAGGCATTAATGTCATCACCTGGTAGGAAATGACTCATTGCCAGTCAGCCAACAAGCCCTGTTCTTTCTGTTTCAATTGTCCAGTGGTTCTCCCAACCATGGCAGCATGACAGAATCACCTGAGTGTGTGTAAAACTACTAATGCCTGGGCCACAATTCCAGAAATTCAGAGTTAGCTGGTCAGGGGTGAGGCCTGTATATTAATGTATTCTTTAAAAAGCCCTCAAAGTGATTCTAATGTGTAGCCTGCGTTGAGAATTACTGCAACTTCAGTTAAATTGTTAAAAAAAGAAAAAGTTTTATTTGCATTCTGGTAGAGCAGATTTTTATATATTAATATAACTATGTAGCAGCTAGAGACGTGCTAAGTACTTTCATGGATTATCTCATTTACTCCCCACTACAATGCTGTGAGGTAGGTATTAACCCTGTTTTATGGATAAGGAAACAGGCACAGAAAGGTTAATTTGTTGAACTCACACAGTAAGTGCCATAAATGTATGAAAAACCCACATCCATACAATAAAAGCTCAATAAAACAAATGCCACTTGCCATATAAGAAACAGGGGTATATTTCCGATTGAGTGATTCTACCTCCTCCAAGACATGATTATATACAGACATCATTCTTCTTTCATATTCACTATCAGCATGGGCTGTTCCAGTAGATCCATATTCCTGGAAACTGAAGTAAAGGTCAATATTCATTAATCCATCAAAATAGCATGGCTATTTAATGCCTACATGTATCAGGTACTTTCAACATATTTTCATTTAATTTTTAAAATAATGAAGTTATTTCCATTTACAGGTGAGAAAATTGAGGCTAGGAGAGGGTAAGTAGTTTGCCTACAGTCATACAGCTAGTAAATGGCAAGCCAGAATTCAAACCCAGGTCTGACTTCAAGTTATGTAATTCTTAATCTCTTTGGTTGCCAGGAAATATGACAGTGTTACTGCCACAGGTGAGAGAGACATAAACACATCTGAAAAGGGGACTATCAATAAAGCCAGCAGATAAGTGCCAAACCATCCATAAAGATATGTAATAACAGGTTAGATATATAAATAACAGGTCAGAACATGGAGGAATGTCACAGAAGAAGAGAGTCTTGAACATATCAGTAGGTAAGTAAGATGGGTAAACTTTGGAGAGATGGAAAGTACAGGACATTCATAGCTAGAGAAATGGCATGAATCTAAAGCATGGAGATGAAACGCATAGGCACGTTCAGAAGACAGTCTGTATACACAGCGTGCTGGGATAAGTTTAACCTAGATTTCTTTCTTTTTCCTCTACTGCTTTGAACCCCTGCAAATTTCTGAAAATATTTCTAAGTGAAAAAAGGCATTTCTATTTTATTTTTTTAACTTATTATTATTTTTTAATTTTATTATCATTATACTTTAAGTTTTAGGGTACATGTGCACAATGTGCAGGTTAGTTACATATGTATACATGTGCCATGTTGGTGTGCTGCACCCATTAACTCATCATTTAGCATTAGGTATATCTCCCAATGCTATCCCTCCCCCCTCCCCCCACCCCACAACAGTCCCTAGAGTGTGATGTTCTCCTTCCTGTGTCCATGTGTTCTCATCGTTCAACTCCCACCTATGAGTGAGAACATGCGGTGTTTGGTTTTTTGTCCTTGCGATAGTTTGCTGAGAATGATGATTTCCAGTTTCATCCATGTCCCTACAAAGGACATGAACTCATCATTTTTTATGGCTGCATAGTATTCCATGATGTATATGTGCCACATTTTCTTAATCCAGTCTATCGTTGTTGGACATTTGGGTTGGTTCCAAGTCTTTGCTATTGTGAATAGTGCCGCAATAAACATACGTGTGCATGTGTCTTTATAGCAGCACGATTTATAATCCTTAGGTATATACCCAGTAATGGGATGGCTGGGTCAAATGATATTTCTAGTTCTAGATCCCTGAGGAATTGCCACACTGACTTCCACAATGGTCGAACTAGTTTACAGTTCCACCAACAGTGTGAAAGTGTTCCTATTTCTCCACATCCTCTCCAGCACCTGTTATTTCCTGACTTTTTAATGATTGCTATTCTAACTGGTGTGAGATGGTATCTCATTGTGGTTTTGACTTGCATTTCTCTGATGACTAGTGATGGTGAGCATTTTTTCATGTGTTTTTTGGCTGCATAAATGTCTTCTTTTGAGAAGTGTCTGTTCATGTCCTTCACCCACTTTTTGATGGGGTTTTTTTTTTCTTGTAAATTTGTTTGAGTTCACTGTAGATTCTGGATATTAGCCCTCTGTCAGATGAGTAGGTTGCAAAAATTTTCTCCCATTCTGTAGGTTGCCTGTTCACTCTGATGGTAGTTTCTTTTGCTGTGCAGAAGCTCTTTAGTTTAATTAGACCCCATTTGTCAATTTTGGCTTTTGTTGCCATTGCTTTTGGTGTTTTAGACATGAAGTCCTTGCCCATGCCTATGTCCTGAATGGTATTGCCTAGGTTTTCTTCTAGGGTTTTTATGGTTTTAGGTGTAACATGTAAGTCTTTAATCCATCTTGAATTAATTTTTGTATAAGGTGTAAGGAAGGGATCCAGTTTCAGCTTTCTACATATGGCTAGCCAGTTTTCCCTGCACCATTTATTAAATAGGGAATCCTTTCCCCATTTCTTGTTTTTGTCAGGTTTGTCAAAGATCAGATGGTTGTAGATATGCAGCATTATTTCTGAGGGCTCTGTTCTGTTCCATTGATCTACATCTCTGTTTTGGTACCAGTACCATGCTGTTTTGGTTACTGTAGCCTTGTAGTATAGTTTGAAGTCAGGTAGTGTGATGCCTCCAGCTTTGTTCTTTTGGTTTAGGATTGACTTGGTGATGTGGGCTCTTTTTTGGTTCCATATGAACTTTAAAGTAGTTTTTTCCAATTCTGTGAAGAAAGTCATTGGTAGCTTGATGGGGATGGCATTGAATCTATAAATTACCTTGGGTAGTATGGCCATTTTCACGATACTGATTCTTCCTACCCAAGAGCATGGAATGTTCTTCCATTTGTTTGTATCCTCTTTTATTTCATTGAGCAATGGTTTGTAGTTCTCCTTGAAGAGGTCCTTCTTGTCCCTTGTAAGTTGGATTCCTAGGTATTTTATTCTCTTTGAAGCAATTGTGAATGGGAGTTCACTCATGATTTGGCTCTCTGTTTGTCTGTTATTGGTGTATAAGAATGCTTGTGATTTTTGTACATTGATTTTGTATCCTGAGACTTTGCTGAAGTTGCTTATCAGCCTAAGGAGATTTTGGGCTGAGACAGTGGGGTTTTCTAGATATACAATCATGTCATCTGCAAACAGGGACAATCTGACTTCCTCTTTTCCTCATTGAATACCCTTTATTTCCTTCTCCTGCCTGATTGCCCTGGCCAGAACTTCCAACACTATGTTGAATAGGAGTGGTGAGAGAGGGCATCCCTGTCTTGTGCCAGTTTTCAAAGGGAGTGCTTCCAGTTTTTGCCCATTCAGTATGATACTGGCCGTGGGTTTGTCACAGATAGCTCTTATTATTTTGAGATACATCCCATCAAAGTCATTTCTAACTAAACTTTTGAAAATACCCATGTAGGTAATTTAAATATGCTGGGCATAACACTACTCTAATTATTCCCTACTATCATTTTAATGCCTACTATGTACAAGGCATTTCAGCCAGGTATTTTACATATATTAGTTCATTTAATCTTCACAACTACTCTGGGAAACAGGCATCATTATCTACCTACAGTTTATGCATATGTGGCTCACTGAGATGACATACATTCACAGAGCTAGGAGTGACTGGTAAGGGATTCATGTTCACATTTGCCGGGCTCCAAAGTTCTGTTTCCTGTTCTGTACTATATCTTAAGTTCTATTAAGACAAGAACTGAAGCTCATTTGTATGATGGACTTTAAGGACAGCTAAACTACATAAAAGACTTGCTAACAAAACAATTCCATTTCTGGTGGTAGGCAACCACAGATTTGCTTTTTATCTCTGTAAATAAGATTTGTTTCCTGATAGTTCATATAAATAGAGCCATACAATACATACTCTTTTGTGTATGGTGTGGGGTAAGGAAGATTATTTTTTCCCTTTTATATATGTAGTTGTTCTAGCACAATCTGTTGAAAAGACTGTTCTTTTCCCATACAATTATTTTGGCATCTTTGACAAAAATCAAGTGACTACGTGAGTATTTCTGGACTCTCAATCCTACCCTTAAGCCATCATCACATTGTCTTAGTTACTGTAGTTTTATATTAAGTCTTGAAACCAGTAGTTAAGTCTTGCCACTTTAGTTTTTCTTATTTTGCAATATGGCGAAGTACTTAAATTGATTTTCTAATGTTAACCCAACCTTGTATTCCTGGGATAAACCCTATTTAGTCTTAATGTATTATATTTATATATATTGTTGGACTGAACTTTTTAAAAAAATTTTTGTCTATGCTAATGAAGAATATTTAAATTTGTCCTGTTCACCTAAGCAAATTTCTTTGCACAAAGTTAATTCTTCCCTTATTATGCTTTTAATATCTGTAAGATTTGTAATGATGCCACTATTTTATTTCTACTATTAGTGATTTATTTTTTTTCTTGCTCAGACTAGTTTTATCAATTTTATTAATCTTTTCAAAGAACCAGCTTCTGGTTTCACTGATTTTCTCTTTTGGCTTCTTTCACAGCATGTTTCTGAGGGCATGCATGGTTTCTGTATGACCTGCTGAATGATCAACAGGTCATTCATCTTTATTACTTAGTATTTCATTTGTGGATATACTACAATTTGTTTATCCATTAGCCTACTGAGAGACACTTGGGTTTTTCCAGATTTGTTATTATGAATAAAGATGCTATGAACATTTGTGTATACATCTGTGTGGAAACATGTTTTCATTTCTCTTTGGTAGAACAGTAGGAATAGAATTGGTAGTCATATGATAAATTTATGTTTAACTTTATATGACATTGTCAAACAGTTTTCCAAGTGGCTGTATCATTTTGTATTCCCAACAACATACTAGTATGAATTCAAGCTCCTCCACATCTGCACCAACATTGGACATTGAAGGTCTTTTTAATCTTATCTGTTCTAGTGGGAGTAGTATCTCATTGTGATTTTAATTTCTCTAGTGATTACTGATGTCAAGCATCTTTTCATGTGCCTATTGGATATTAACATACCTTCTTTTTCGAAGTGTCCAAAACTCTTACCAGTTTTATAAAATTGGATTGTCAGCCGGGCATGGTGTCTCATGCCTATAATCCCAGCACTTTGGGAGGCTGAGGCGGGTGGATCACCTGAGGTCGGGAGTTTCAGACCAGCCTGACCAATATGGTGAGACCCTGACTCTACTAAAAATACAAAAATTTGCTGGGCATGGTGACGCATGTCTGTAATCCCAGCTACTCGGGAGGCTGAGGCAGGAGAATCGCTTGAACCTGGGAGGCGGAGGTTGCAGTGAGCCGAGATCACACCACTATACTCCAGCCTGGGCGACAGAGAGAGGGTCCGTCCCAAAAAAAGAAAGAAAAATCGGATTGTCGAGTTGCATGGCGTTCTTAATAAAGCAATGTCTGAATAGAAGTCTTTTGATAGAATATGTTTTAAGAATATTTTCTTGCTGTCCGTAACCTTTTTCATTTTTTAAATGACATCTTAACAAAAGCAGATTTAAAAGTTTAAATCCAATTCAGCAAATTTTTCTCTTATGGTAACTGCTGTTTGTGTCCTAAGAAATCATGACCAATTTCAAGGTCATGAAGAGGTTTTCCAATGTAGTCTTCTAGAAAGTTTGGAGTTTTATATTTTAGTATTCCACTTTATGGCTCTACTGGCTTGTTTTATTTCTTGGTGGCTGCTCTAGAGTTTAAAATATTCACCCTCAGTTTATCAGAAGTTACTGTCAAATGATATACTACTAAATGTAAGATTCTTACTACTATATCCCCCCGTTGTCTTATTTCATATATTTTACTTCTGTATGTTATAAACTCCTAAACATCATTTTTGCTATAAACGGTCAAATATCTTTTTAAAAATTAAAAAAAAAAAAAAATTTACCACTTGTAATCCTTCTTACTCAGTTTTGTAGGTCTGAGTTTATATCTGAAATAATTTTCCTTCAGCCTAAAAAAGTTCCTTTAACATTTCTTGTAGTACAGATCTGCTGATGGCAAAATTTATCAGATTTTTTCTGAAAATGTCTTAATTTAACCTTAATTTATTGTATGGTATTTTTCCTGAATATGGAATTATAGGTTAACATTTTTTCTTCCAGGACTTTAAAGATGTTGCTCCACTTGTCTTTTGGCTTGTAATATTTCTGATGAGAAATC
This sequence comes from Gorilla gorilla gorilla, assembly GCF_029281585.2. Classification (NCBI taxonomy): domain Eukaryota; kingdom Metazoa; phylum Chordata; class Mammalia; order Primates; family Hominidae; genus Gorilla; species Gorilla gorilla. The sequence goes on along the minus strand of NC_073224.2, from coordinate 44,857,135 downwards.
AGTGGACATTCTGATCTTTCTTCCCTTCTAAATAATATTTTCTTCCCTTCTAAATAATATCTTCTTTCTCTTTAAAAAATTTTTCTCTTTATCATTGGTTTCCAGCAATTTGATTGTTACGTGTGCCTTGCTCTAATTTTATGTTTTCCCTGCTAGAGGTTCATTAAGCTTCTTGGCTCTGTGGGTTTATATGTTTAATTAAATATAAATGACTTTTAGCCATTTAAATATTTTTCTGTTTCCCCTTTCCCTCTTTCTGGGATTCCAGTTACATGCATATTAGTCTAAATGACATTACCCCACAGGCCAGCTTTGACTCTTCATTTTTTCAGCCTTTTTTCTTCCTCTGTTCCAATCTGGGTAGAGAAATTTAAACTGCTTTGTTGATTATATTCTCTTTGAGGAAACTGATATTGGAATCTCAGGCCTTACTAGATTGAAATTATAGATAGTGTAAATGGGCAAGATGGCTGACTAGACACAGCCAGGTGGAACAGCTACCACCAAGGGACCAGGATGACTGGTCCTCTCCTAACAGATCTTTAGAGGGAAGAAATTAAGGGTGGACAGAGGGAAGACACAGAAGCTGGGCTGAGGGGGAGGAAGCTGGGAGGGACCCCTGCATGGGGATATTGCACCGGGGGAACAGTGACTTGAACTGGCAAAAAAACAACCAGCTACTGCCACGGGCCTCTGGAATCCTGGCAGGAGATTCCTCGACCACTATGGACACTTGAGTTGGCACAGAGGGCTGCTTAGAGAAGTGTTAGGGGCCGTATTCTAGCTAATGCAGAGCCCAAAGGGTTTGGTGTGTGAGCATCTGTAGTGGAATACGGCCAGGGGCAGCCATCCCTCTAGGCTTAACTTGCTGACTTGCTCCCATAAGAGACTTTATCCCTAAGGGAACTGTCAGACCTCAAGCCTACAGAGCAGTCTTGACGATCAGATGGGGCCAGTCCATCTGGCCTCTCCTGGGGCCCCAACCTGGCTGTGCCTGCTTGCAGTGCAGCCTTGGGTGTCCTGGGGGGCCTGCATCATAGCTCCTGTGCTTGTGGACTGCGCCTAACTGGTAGTGAGCTCCAGCACAGCGGCCCAGCATGTGGACATGTGCCGGCTCACCTGCTCCCTCCCCGTACTGGCAGCTTTCCCTGGGCCCATGGCCACCCTCAACATTGCTTTGCCTGCGTGTGCATGGGCAGATCTTGCCTCCCCAGCCCCACAAGTGCACGTTCACCTTGCCCTGCCACTGCTGCTGGTGTGAGTGCATTCTGCCCCCATTACCCCCGCATTACCGCCATTGCATTTGGAGCTCCTGTGTCAACATTGCCCTGGGAGTGAAACCAGGCGTGAACAACAATGGACCTTCCCCTGCCCTAAGTGGCTACCTCCACCTACATAGAGGGCACACACAGTTCTGTGTCCGCCAGCGCCACGCCCCTATGCTTATACTACCACTAGTGCCATGGTGTGCAGTTACCAACAGGGTTCCCCTGCACCCCACCGGCCACCTGCGCTGCCTCTGCTGCTGCTGTGAAGGCCCACACAAAGGCCGGCATCCCAGACCTGCTAGTATCCTGCCGCGGTGGACAAGTGTGCATCCCGTTATGCTGCTGTTGCTGCTGCTGGTATGTGCAACTGAGGATGGATCCTGCTGCCAACATCCTAATGAAACGCCTTGGCTGGCACCACCCATTGGAGTGTAGTAACCAGTGGCCCTGGAGCACCTTGGCCCCCTACCCAGCGCAGTCAGTTCCTAGCCTCAAGGAGCCAGAGAACAAAGTTGAGGCTCATATCAGTCCCCCAGAGCAGGTAGTCCAGGAGTTATGAGCTGAGCCTTGGCTCCCTGAAATCTTCCGGAAATGAAGCTAGTTGATTAAACCCACCTTATACCACAATCAAACTCTCAAGGTCATCAAATAGGATTAAAAAAAAAAACATGCAAAGGACAGCAACTTCAAAGACCGAAGGACCATCAGCCCACAAAGATGAGAAAGAACCAGTGCAAGAACTTTGACAACTCAAAAAGCCAGAATGCCTTTTTTCTTCCGAATGACTGCACTAACTCTCCAGCAAGGGTTCTGAACTGGGCTGAAATGGCTGGAATTACAGAAACAGAAATCAGAGTATGGATGGGAATGAAGATCATCAAGAAGCAGGAATACATTGAAACCCAATCCAAGGAAGCTAAGAAGCACAATAAAATTATACAGGAGCCAACAGACAAGAATAACCAGTATAAAAAAGAATGTAACCAACTTGATAGAGTAGAAAAACAAACTGCAATAATTTCATAATGCAATCCTTAAAATTAATTGCAAAGCAGACCAAGCTGTGGAAAGAATCACAGAGCTTGAAGACTGGCTTTCTGAATAAGAGAGTAAGACAAGAATAGAGAAAAAACACTTTGGGAGGCTAAAATGGGTCGATCACTTGAAGTCAGGAGTTTGAGACAAGCCTGGCCAACATGTTGAAATCCCGTCTTTACTAAAAATAAAATAAAATTAGCCAAGTATGGTGCTGCATGCCTGTAATCCCAGCTACTCAGAAGGCTGAGGCAGGAGAATCACTTGAACCTGAGAGGCAGAGGTGGCAGTGAACTGAGATCGTGCCACTGCACTCCAGCCTGGGCAACAGTAAGACTCTGTCTCAGAAAAAAGAAAAAAAAATAGAGAAAAAAGAATGAAAAGGAATGAACAAAACCCCCGAGAAATATGGGATTATGTAAAGAAACCGAATCTACAACTCACTGATGTCCTGAAAGAGATAGGGAGAATGGAAGCAACTTGGAAGACATATTTCAGGGTATCATCCACGAGAACTTCCCCAACCTAGAAAAAGAGGCCAACATTCAAATTCAGGAACTGCAGAGAACCCCAGTAAGATACTTCACAAGGTCATCCTCGAGACATATAATCATGATTCTCCAAGGTCGCAATGAAAAAAGAAAAAAAAAAGGCAGCCAGAAAGGTCAGGCCACCTACAAAGGGAAGTCCATCAGACTTAACAGCAGACCCCTTTGAGCAGAAACCCTACAAGCCAGAAGAGATTGTGGGCCAATATTCAATTCTTTTTTTTTTTTTTTCCTGAGACGGAGTCTTGGTCTGTTGCCCAGGCTGGAGTGCAGTGGCACGATCTTGGCTCACTGCAACCTCTGCCTCCCGGGTTCAAGAGATTCTCCTGCCTCAGCCTCCTGAGTAACTGGGATTACAGGCACGTGCCACCATGCCTGGCTAATTTTGTATTTTTAGTAGAGACGGGGTTTTACCATGTTGGCCAGGCTGGTCTCAAACTCTTGACCTCAAGTGATCCTCCCACCTCGGCCTCCCAAAGTGCTAGGATTACAGGTATGAGCCACCTTGCCCGGCCTCAACATTCTTAAAGAAAAGAAATTCCAACCAAGAAGTTCATATCCGGCCAAACTAAGCTTCATAAGTGACAGAGAAATACTATCTTTTTCAGACAAGCAAATGCTGAGGGAATTTGTTATCACCAGACCTGCCTTATTAGAGCTCCTGAAGGAAGCACTAAATATAGAAAGGAAAGACCAGTCACTACAAAAACATACTTAAGTACACAGACCAGTGAGACACTATAAAGCAACCACACAAACAAGCCTGCATGATAACCAGCTGCTATCATGATGACAGGATCAAATCCATACATCAATACTAACCTTTAATGTAAATTGGCTAAATGCCCCAATTACAAGGCACAGATTGGCAAGGTGGATAAAGAACCAAAACTCAATGGTATGCCAAGAGTCTCATCTCACATGCAATTACATCCATAGGCTCAAAATAAAGAGATAGAGAAAAACCTAACAAGCAAATGAAAAATAGAAAAAAGCAGCAGTTGCAATCCTAAATCAGACAAAACAGACTTTAAACCAACAAAGATTAAAAAAAAAAAAAAAAGACAAGGGTATTACATAATGGTAAAAGGTTCAATTCAACAAGAAGACCTAACTATCCTAAATACATATGCACCCAACACAGGAGCACCCAGATTCATAAAGCGTGCTTAGAGACCTTCAAAGAGACTTAGACTCCCACACAATAATGGTGAGAGAATTCAACACTCCATGACAGTATTAGATCACTGAGGTAGAAAATTAACAAAGATATTCAGGACTTAATCTCAGCACTGGATCAAATGGACCTGATAGACATCTACAGAACTCTCCCCCCAAAAACAACAGAATATACATTGTTCTCATCATCATCTCATGGCACATACTCTAAAATCAGCCACACAATTGGACACAAAACAATCTTCAGCAAATGAAAAAGAATGAAAATAATAACCACTTTCTTGGACCACAGCACAATAAAATTAGAAATCAAGACCAAGAAAATCGCTCAAAACCATACAATTACATGGAAATTAAACAACGTGCTCCTGAATGATTTTTTGGCAAGAAATGAAATTAAGGCAAAAATCAAGAAGTTCTTTGAAACTAATGAAAACAAAGAAACAACATACCAGAATCTCTGGAACACAGCTAGTGTTAAGAAGGAAATGTACAGCACTAAACACCTACATCAAAAAGTTAGAAAGACCTCAATTTACAAAGTAACATCACAACTAAAAGAACTAGAGAATGAAGAGCAAATCAACCCCAAAGCTAGAAGACAAGAAATAATCAAAATCAGAGCTGAACTGGAGACTGACACACAAAAAAACATTCAAAAGATCAACAAATCCAGGAGTTGGTGTTTTGAAAAAAAATTAATATCTATTTGATAGACAGCTGGCTAGACTAATAAAGAAGAGAGAAGATCCAAGTAAACACAATTAGAAACAACAAAGAAGATATTATCACTGACACCACAGAAATATGAACACCTCTATGGACACAAACTAGAAAATCTAGAAGGAATGGATAAATTCCTGAACATACACACTCTCCCAAGACTGAACCAGGAAGAAACTGAATCCCTGATGAGACAAATAATGAGCTCTGAAATTGAATCAGTAATAAACAGCCTACCAACCAAAAAAAAAAAGCCCAGGACAAGATGGATTCACAGTCAAACTCTACCAGGTATACATAGAAGAGCTGGTACCAGTCCTACTGAAGCTTTTCCAAAAAAATTAAGGAGGAGGGACTCCTCCCTAACTCATCTACGAGGCCAGCATCACCCTGATACCAAAACCTGGTGGAGACACAACAACAAAAACCTCAGGCCAATATCCCTGATGAACATTGATGCAAAAATCCTCAAAAAATACTGGCAAACTGAACCCAGCAACAAATCAAAAAGCTTATCCACCACCATCAAGTAGGCTTTATCTCTGGGATGCAAGGTTGGTTCAACATATCCAAAGCAATAAATATGATTCATCACATAAATGGAACTAAAGCCAAAAACCACATGATCATCTCAATCAATGCAGAAAAGGCTTTTTGATAAAATTCCACATCCCATTATATTAAAAAAAAAACTCTGAATAAACTAGGAATTGAAGAAACATACCTCAAAATAATAAGAGTCACCTATGTCAAAACCACAGCCAACATCATACCAAATGGGCAAAAGCTGGAAGCATTCCCCCTGAAAACCGGCATAAGAAAAGGATGCTCTCTCTCACCACTCCTATTCAACATAGTATTGGAAGTCCTGGCCAGAGCAATCAGGTGAGAGAATGAAATAAAGGGCATCCAAATAAGAAGAGAGGAAGTCCAACTATCCCTGTGTGCAGACATGATACTATATCTAGGAAAGCCAATAGTCTTGGCCCACAAGCTCCTTAAGCTGATAAACAACTTCGGCAAAGATCCAGGATACAAAATCAATATAAAAAATCACTAGTATTCCTATATACCAACAACAGTCGAGCTGAAAGCCAAATCAGGAATGCATTCCCATTCATGACTGTCACAAAACGAATAAAATACCTAGGAATACAGCTAACTGGGGAGATGAAAGCAAAACACTGCTCAACGAAATCAAAGATAACACAAACAAACGGAAAAACATTCCATGCTCATGAATAGGAGAAATCAATATTGTTAAAATGGCCATACTGCCCAAAGCAACATATAGATTCAATGCTATTCCTATCAAACTGCCAACGACATTCTTCACAGAATTAGAAGAAACTCTTTTAAAATTCATATGGAACCAAAAAGAGCCCAAACAGCCAAGGCAATCCTAAGCAAAAAGAGCAAAGTTGGAGGCATCAGGCTACCCAACTTCAAACTATACTACAGGGCTACAGTAACCTAAACAGCATGGTACTGGTATACAAAAAGACACACAGACCAATGGAATAGAATAGAGAGCCCAGAAACAAGGCCACACACTCCTACAACCATCTGATCTTTGACAAAGCTGACAAAAACAAGCAATAGGGAAAGGACTTCCTGTTCAATAGATGGTGCTGGGATAACCGATGTCATATGCAGAAGATGGAAACTGGACCCCTTCCTTACACCACAGACAAAAATCAACTCAAGATGGATTAAAGACTTAAATATAAAACCCAAAATGATAGAACCCTGGAAGACAACCTTCAGGACTAGGCATGGGCAAGGATTTCATGACAAAGATGCCAAAAGCAAAAATTGACAAATGGGATCTAATAAAACTAAAGAGCTTCTGCACAACAAAAGAAACTATCCACAGATTAAACAAACAACCTACAGAATGGGAGAAAATTTTTCTAACTATGCATCTGACAAAGTTCTAATATCAAGCATCTATAAGGAACTTGAATTATTTACAAGAAAAAAACAAGCCCATTAAAAAGTGGGCAAAGGACATGAACACTTTTCAAAAGAAGACATACACATGGCCAACAAGCATATAAAAAAAAAAAACTCAACATCACCGATCATTAGAGAAATGCAAATCAAAACCACAATGAGATACCATCTCACACCAGTCAGAATGGCTATTATTACATCATCAAAAAATAACAGATGCTGGTGAGGTTGCAGAGAAAAGGGAACCCTTATACACTGTTGGCGGGAGTGTAAATTAGTTCAACCATCGTGGAAAGCACTGTGGTGATTCCTCAAAAAGCTAAAAACAGAATTACCATTCGGCCAAGAAATCCCATAACTGTGTATATACCCAAAGGAATAGAAATCATTCTATCATAAAGACACAGGCACACATATGTTCACTGCAGCACTACTCACAATAGCAAACACATGGAATTAACCTAAATGCCCATCAATGGCAGACCAGATAAAGAAAATGTGGTACATATGCATCATGAAATACTACACAGCCATAAAAAAGAAGATCATGTCCTTGGCAGGAAGATGGATGGAGCTGGAAGCTATTATCCTCAGCAAACTAACGCAGGAACAGAAAACCAAATACCACATGTTCTCACTTAGAAGTGGGAGATAAATGATAACATATGGAAACATAGAGGGGAACACCACACACTGGGGCCTACCTGAGGGTGGAAGGTGGGAGGAAAAAGAGGACCAGAAAAATAACTATTGGGTACTAAGCCTAAAATCTGGTCAATGAAATCATTTGTACAACAAACCCCGGTGACACGAGTTTACCTATATAACAAACCTGCACATGTAACACTGAACTTAAAAGTTAAAAAAGAAAGAAAATGTATATTCCAAAAGAGAATACTATAATAGGAAAAGAAAAAGGAATCATTCTTTAATGAAAACAACTATTTCAAATAATTAATTAGTTATTGGGGGAGGGGTAAAATTTAAAAGAGCAAAACCAGGGATATTTTGGTTTAAGAAGCCAAAGGAAAAAAATCTCAAGTTCAAGTTTAATTGTATCATTAACTCAATTTTTCGTAGTATAATTATAATATACAAGAAATTGCTCATATTCAAAGAATGTCTTCCCAGTTATCTTTCCATGTTAACTTTTTGAAAACGGGAGGCAGGAGGTAAATCTATGTTTTGTCACTAGTTATGTGACCCACAAAAAATGCTGAAGAATTCTTCCACTTTGTTTCTACTTCCATAATACTAGCTCCAAAATAGTCTTCTGATGATTAGGTAAGACAATGTATAGAAAGTGTTCTGTAACGTCAACTATTATTAATATTAGAATTACCTTGCTGATTCTGGATCCAAAATCAGGGCTTCTATTGCATGAGATATCAGTAAACAGCTCTGCTGCTGTCTGGATTGATGTTAAGGTTACATACGAAAATAGAGAAGAAACCCACTATAGGTTTCTATTACCTGAATACTAAATTGGTCAAGATTTAATGATTGCCTAGTGAAGGTAATCATAATGTTATCAACTCAAATGGTCTGGGGCTCTACCTTTTCTTTTTAAGGGATATACATTGTCTATAATAGTGATCCTCAGACTCTGTTCCAAGAACGGTACTTCGGAGGCTACTACTGTGGGAAGGGGAAATCAAGTGATAGGCCCCGTGATTCAATTACAGCAAGTCTATTTTTATCTGTCTTAGATATAGGGGTTTTTCATAAGAGTTTGAGACAAACAAGCAAATAAAGCCTTCACTGATAAAAGTTAAAAATAAAAATAAAAACAAAAACAAAACACAGTGGTCTAAGGAGCCTTTATCCCAGAGGTTCCTAATCTAGTGCTCAAGAGGTCTAGCAACTCCCTGAACTTACATGCACATTTTGGGTGTCTCTGCATATATGCATTTTGTAGGGCAGAGGGCCCATAGCATTCACTGGGTTTCAATCAGTAAACTAAATGCCAAGAACTACTGATTGGAAAGTCCTACAACTTAAAAAAAGAATTTCTATTCCTTCCTTTCAAAAGTGATTTGAAGTTGCTAATAAGAAAATATGGAGAACTTAGGAAGGGTTTAAAAGTGACGACCAGGCTGGGCACGGTGGCTCACGCGTATAATCCCAGCACTTTTAGGTAGATCACTTGAGGCCAGGAGTTTGAGACCAGCCTGGCCAACATGGTGAAACCCCGTCTCTACTAAAAATATAAAAATTAGCCAGGTTGCGGTGGCATGCGCCTGTAATCCCAGCTACTAGGGAGGCTGGGGCAGGAGAATCGCTTGAACCCAGGAGGCAGAGGTTGCAGTGAGCCAAGATCATGCCACTGCACTCCAGCCTGGGCAACAGAGTGAGACTCCATCTCAAAAAAAAAAAAAAAAAAAAAGTGACAACTAATGCTACTGAAGAGATCATTAATAAAGGTGATAAAAACTAGGACTGTTGGCCACAAAGAAAGGTGAGGTGAAACACATGTTCTTTGGTGGGAAAATGTGTTGTGTTGTCTGTTGTAGCTCAAGTGAGCACAGGTAAGCAACACTGGCTTTGGATGTTGCTTTGGATGCTCTTTCTGGATATAAAAAAGACACCTTCGAGTCACCATTTTTTGTTAAAATCCTGGGTAAAGTTAAAAAGTAAGATTATTCTGCTTATATATTTTAAAGGGGAAACTATATAATAAATTTATAGGGTTATTTAACATGTATTTTGTAGGTAAGCATATCTGAGGTAGTCTGTATTTAAAAGAATACTTCCAAAAAGAACAAGAAGTACTAGGGCAAGCTTGGGATACAGTTCAACATTCCTCAAAGTTGCTGAGTCAGCATCAAAAGATGCCTGGTAAAGATCTCCATATCGAGAAGCAAGGCTTCGAAATTCTTCCATGGACTGTTTCATCTATAAAAAAAAATCAATTATGACAAACAAACGTGGTATCATTATTGTATAAACAACACAAAAACCAAAACAAAAAAAAGCACCTTCAAACAATAACAATTCAAAAAAAATACTGCCATCTTTTCATTGTCATTCCATTCATTTTCATAAACTTTGTTAAATAAAAACAAAAATGGCAAATGAAACTATACATGTTCACAAGATTATATATGACATATAGAAACAAAAACATTTGTATTTTAGCGTCTTCAAGTTCCACTAAAATAATTTAGTTATAAACATTCTCAAGTTTTTTTAAAAATCTGTCCTTTCTCTTTATATAAATATGTAGCACCCACTGAGATACCATGAATCACTTTATCTTTCTAATAACACATCAGCCTATTTTTTAGCCAGACAGTTGCGTTAATAAACATTTATGATAATGTCTGAGTCAAACCACTGATTTTATATTTTACAACTTTTCATCTTATAACTTCGAAAACCTCTAAAGTGTAAATAAAAAATGCACTGAAAGTTAAGACATGCCTGATTGGAGATGCGACCACACCTCTGGAGGTCATTTCCTAAGGTCATGGCAATTGTTGTGGCAATTGCAGGTGGTGGGCTTGTCTTCAGGCTATTACAAGTACAGATAAGTTGAGAGAAGGCTTGTAAAAGGTCAATCCTGAGTTTTACAAATTCACACTGAAAGCTTAAAGGATTCAGTGGTGTACTAGCTGCCTGGAAAAAAAAAAAAGAGATATTTAAGACAAAGTAAACAGAACAGTGAGATGGGGCAGTACCAAGTATTTATCAGTTTGTGGTCAAGTGCAGTAGTTCTCTAAAAACACTGATGGATAAAGACCTAAATGATAAAAAGAATAATGTAATATTAGAATGAAAAACATTGTTATTAAACACCAGCTCTGAAAAACTGTATGTACAATCACTATTCAAAGGTTCCTTACTGCCTACATTCACAAAGACCCCATAATATGTGGATTGTCAAGAACATCATCAAGAAGATAATCATGGCCAGGTGTGGTGGCTCACGCCTGTAATCCCAGCACTTCGGGAGGTCAAGGCGGGTGGATCACAAGGTCAGGAGATCAAGACCACCCTGGCTAACATGGTGAAACCCCGTCTCTATTAAAAATACAAAAAAATTAGCTGGGCATTGTGGCGGGTGCCTGTAGTCCCAGCTACTCGGGAGGCTGAGGCAGGAGAATGGCGTGAACCTGGGAGGCAGAGTCTGCAGTGAGCCGAGATCGCACCACTGCACTCCAGCCTGGGCGATAGAACGAGACTGTCGCAAAAAAAAAAAAAAAAAAAAAAAACAAACAAAAAAAGAAGATAATCACATAAGGGATGCTTCAAGGACATTACCATCCCCCAAAATCCCCTATTACTTTGCTACCTTCCTAATCTGAAATTCCCATCACTGGAACCTTGTAAAGTCAGGGGCAGAAAGAAAAAGAAAGATAAGGGCAGGAGGAATATGTTTCTAGACAGTCACTGTTTTTAAAAAAAAATGGACATTGCCTCAAAGTTACCCTCTTCCACTGCTAGCCCAAATTTCTTTTTCTTTTCTTTTCTTTTTTTTTTTTTTTTTTGAGACAGGGTATCATTCTATCACCCAGGCCGGAGTGCAGTGGTACAATCATGTCTCACTGCAGCCTCAACTTCCTGGGCTCAAATTATCCCCCCACCTGAGTTTCCCAAGTAGCCGGGACTAAGGGTGCGTACCACCATGCCCAGCTAATTTTTTTTTTTTTTTTTTTTTTTGAGACAGAGTTTCGCTCTTGTTGCCCAAGCTGGAGTGCAATGGTACGATCTCGGCTCACTGCAAGCTCCGTCTTCCGGGTTCAAGCAATTCTCCTGCCTCAGCCTCCTGAGTAGCTGGGACTACAGGCGCCTGCCACCACGCCTGGCTAATTTTTTGTATTTTTGGTAGAGACGGGGTTTCACCGTGTTAACCAGGATGGTCTCGATCTCCTGACCTCATGATCGGCCTGCCTCAGCCTCACAAAGTGCTGGGATTACAGGTGAGAGCCACCACGCCTGGCTGTGCCCAGTTAATTTTTTTTTGTAGAGACAGGGTCTCACTATGTTGCTCAGGCTGGCCTCAAACTCCTGTAGCTCAGATTAATTTTAAAAATAATTTCTGAGTAGACACTTCAGAAAGCACAGAAAAGACACCAAGGAAGAAGAGGTTATAACACACAAATAAGTTTCAATGAGGATGGAGGGGTAACAGGGGTAAGTCTTGCGTAGCATTAGCTAGGTAGAAAAGGTAAATGGTAAGGCAAGCCAGGGTGGGCAGAGAACTAAGAAAACCTTTAACTATTTGGCAACTGTCCTAGTGGAGATCCTAGCACTATGTAGTTTTAACAAAAGGCACATACTAAAAATGTGCTAATTTAACAATAAACAGAGGCATAGTGAAAATTTTCCTCTATGACATGACACACTTAAAACACGCTGATGCTGTTTCTTAGATACTATCTCACATTAGTCTTTTAGCAAAAGAGCCAGACATGATTTTGGGGTTCTAGAAGTCAGTTACAACATTATCTGGCCAATTTTACCTCATATTGACCTTAGCAAACAAAAGATTAGTATCCAGAACATATAAAGTACTCTTATAAACCAGTAAGAAAAAGACATAAAAACTAGTAGGAAAATGAGCAAAAATCTTCAAAAGGAACTTCACAGAAAATAAAACACAAATGGTCAAACATATGAAACAAATGTCTAATTGTATTAGTAATCTGGGAAAAGCCAATCATAAGCTTTAGAACCTACCAGACAAAGAGAAAAATGTATGGCAATAGGAACTCTTATACACTGCTGGGAGGACTTTAAATCTGTAAAGCCACTGGGAAAAAACTGGTATTAGCTAGTCAATTTAAAGATGCACATAACCTGTGCAATTCCACTCTTAGGTAATATCTTACAGCAGTATCTCTAAACAGGAACAGGAGTATTCTTAGCATTGCAGGAGATTAGGTATTTAGCTACTGACCATTACTACCAGTAGCAATGCTTCCCAACTCCCCATCACTGTGACAAAAAGAAACATCCACACACACTTCCAAATTGGAGCAGGGGGAATATACACATTTCCGAGTGAGGTCCACTGCCCTAGAGAAGGGTTTTTCTCTACTTGAGTACTACTGACATTCTGAACTGAATAAATTCTTTGTTGAGGGGGGCTCTCCTGTGCATTCCCTCTGCACTAAATACCAGTAACAACTGGGCAAGTGGTGATAGCCAAAAAACGCTCCAGATACTGCCAAATATCCCCTGGAGGATAAAACCATCCCTGGTTGAGAACCACTGTCCTAGAGAAACCTTTGCAGTAAGTGCATCAAAAGGTATGTACAAGAATGTTCAGAGCAGTATGTTGGTAACAGCAAGAAACTGGAGAAATCAAAATGTTTATCAACACTATAGAGTGGGAAAATAAATTGATGTATATTCTTATGATGCAAGACTGTATGGCAGGGAAATTGACCTACAGCTTCCTGCAACAAAATGGATGAATCTTAGGAACATAATTTAGATGATCAAAGCAAGTCAAAGAAAAATATGACTCCTTTTTACATAAAATTCAAAAACAAGCAACATAAAACAGAACTTTCTTTAGAGTTACAAAAAAGCATGTTGAAATTATAAAGAAAGGGCCGGGCATTGGGCTCACGCCTGTAATGCCAGCACTTTGGGAGGCCAAGGTGGGTGGATCACCTTAGGTCAGGAGTTCGAGACCAGTCTGGCAAACATAGTGAAACCCTGTCTCTACTAAAAATACAAAAATTAGCCAGGCATGGTGGAGAGCGCCTGTAATCCCAGCTACTTGGGAGGGTGAGGCAGGAGAATCACTTGAACCTGGGAGGTGGAGGTTGCAGTGAGCCAAGATCGTGCCACTGCACTCCAGCCTGGTGACAAGAGTGAAACTCAGTCTCAAAAAAAAAAAAAAAAAAAAGAAAAAGAAAAAGAAAAAATTATAAAGAAAGGCAATGGAACAGTAAAAACAAGATGCAAAGTACTGTTACCTTTGTGGAAAGGAAACAGTATACAAATGTGGAGGTGCACATAAGAATTTTACTTTTTTTTTTTTAGGAGACAGTGTCTTGCTATGTGACCCAGGGTATTATTCACAAGCATATAAGAATTTTAAAAGGCAATGGTAATGTCCTATTTTCTAACTGGATGTTTGGATATTTGTTGTATTTTTTTATGCCCTACATAATACATGTGTAGATATTATGCCTATTCAATATTTAATAACAAAAATTAAATGATTAAAAAAAAAACTATTGTAGGAAGAACGCTAAGCTGGTTCCTCTGATTCAAGTTCCCTGGTATCCACACCTTGGGCAGGCTGAATATCACTAGTTTGAAAACCTAAAATCTGAAATGATCCAAATTCTGAAATGCTCCAAAATCTGAAACTGACATGATGTTCAAAGGAAATGTTCATTGGAATATTTCAAATTTTGAATTAGGGAGGTTCAACTGGCATAATGCAAATATTCCAAAATCCAAAGAAACCTCAAAATACAAAACACTCCTGGTTCCAAGCATTTTACATTAAGGAATACTAAACCTATAACATCTTTTGAAGGTGGATAGCAACCAAAACTTGCTTCTAACTAATGGAATATGGCAAAAGTGATGAGATTTTGAGGATGTAGTTTAGGTCCCTAATGAATTGACTTTATATTAGTAGAAAGGGAGATCATTCTGAGTGAATCGGATCTAATCAGTTGAGGCCATTAAAAGAGGGTGAGAGATTCTCTTGCTGGTCTGGAAGAACCAGGTTCCACAAGTTCTTCAGGTGCAAGGAAATACATTCTGCAACAAATTCATGATCTTAGAACAGGACGCTGAGCTTCCTTGAGCCTCAGATATCTGAGACTGGCCCTCACAGACACCTTGATTGCAATTTTGTGATACCATGAGCAGAGGACCCAGCTAAGCCATGCCTGGACTACTACTGCTACTTCTTTTTTTTTTTTTTGAGACAGAGTCTCAGGCTGGAGTGCAATGGCACAATCTCAGCTCACTGCAACCTCCTCTTCCCAGGCTCAGGTGATTCTCCCACCTCAGCCTCCTGAGTAGCTAGGACCACAGGCGCATGCCACCATGCCTGGCTAATTTTTAAATTTTTTTTTGTAGAGATGGGGTTTTCCAACATTGCCCAGGCTGGTCTCAAACTCCTGGGCTCAAGTGATCCTCCCATCTTGCTCGCCCAGAGTACTGGGATTACAGGCATGAGCCCCCACGCCTGGCCTATGCCTGGACTTTTCTGACCCACAGAAACTGTGAAATAATAAATAGGTATTGTTTTAAGCCACTAAACTTGTAGTAATTTGTTACACAGCACAGAAGGCTAATATAAACACTTTTTATAATTTTTATTCCTAAGAAATGAGACAACTCTATCATTAATCAATGTATTGAGAAATTAAACACCTAACTTTGCTATCGGGTCTCCATAAACAAAGAATTTTGAACTTCTCCTGTTTAGTGTGGCTGAAGCAGATAAAAAGCATGATCCTCAAAGCTGTACGATCTCAGGTATGGATCATTCACATCAGTAAGTTAAAAGGGGCAGCCCATGCTCATATTTACTCAGTTAAAAAGATAGAAAGCAATTGTCAAATCCACACTTACCAAATGAACAGGTTAAAAAATAAAAATAAAAAAAGTCCTCAAAAAAAACCCTGAGAGTATACAGTACAATCAGAGTTCTGGGAAGTTTCCAACAACTCTGAGGATCATACTGCCTTCCCCTGTAGACTACACTCAAGTGAAGAATTACTTCCTGTTTTTCTTAATCCTAAAAACAGTGTTTGACACATATCAAGTGTTTATGATCTGTTGAATAAAATAACTCCATTTCAAAAAGAGAATATCTGAGGCCCAATGACCCACCCAAAGTCACGCTGTGTTAATGGCAGAACCAAGACTAAGACAAGGTCTCCTCTCTGTCAATCAAGTGCTTTCTTCCTGTATCAGAATTCAATCCTTAATTATTGTCAAGCCTCATTAAATACACATACCACACAAATCATTAAACAAGTATCAAATATTCAACAGAATTTTTCATAAAATTAATTCCATCTGCCTCACACTGTTTTGTAAGCCTGTCTGTTCAAAGTTCTTACCACTTATGGTACTAAATAATTACCAATTTTCTGCTCCACATAAACTAGAAAATGAAATAGTTCTATTGATCTCAACCAGTAATTATATTTTTTAATTTTCTGAGGCATTTATTAGCCTAATATAGGAAACAACAATCTCTTCCCAGAATATATATATATATATATAATACTTCAAAATATATGTGCCTCACAGTAATCTGAATATTCTCTTTAGTGACACCTGTTTTTTCTACTTTGAAACATTTCTTTTGAGACAGACCACCATTCAAAATATTTTAGATATGTTATAAATGTACGTAAACAGGTACCAAAAGTTTTATGGTCCCATCTCAATATATACAATTTTTAAAGTCATGTGACAGTATTTTTAAAATGTTTAACGTTGATTATATAACTTCTTTACTTTTAAAGGGAAAAAGCCCTTGCATTAATACAAAAAATGCTGATTTTAGGGAATAGGTTCCTACTTAGGAATATAACTAATTTCAAGGAAACATAAGGATCTCTTTGCAACCCTTTCATTTTCTTGGCAGAGATCATAGAAATTGTAGCTAGCTAATGGTTAATGTGGAGTAGGAGGATACCACAGAGAGATACAAAGTGGGACACTAGAATCTTTGATAATTTCTCTTTATCTATAAAGCAAGAAACTTTAGTTACTTAGTCAGTAGCTTCCAGGTATGAGATGAGGTCAGGGGTTTATGTTTGATGGTGGTACTGATGCACACAGGCTGGAATCTTACTAGTAAGAGTCTGTAGAGGGAGCATCCTATCTACACACCACTTACCCATTCTGCATGGATTCAGCAGTCGTCTTCACATGTGGTACCCAGTTATTTTTAACAAGAAACTGATAAACTTTTATCAATCTAAGAATGTTAAAAAGGGGAAAAGGTTAAGGGTTTATTTCCATGACCTATTTCATATCAGCAGGTTTCTCAAGTTAGTTGAAATAGGACAATCCAAAAAGAGAAGGGAGAGAACTCTCACATAAATCATCACCACCAAAGGTGAATTAAGAGGACTTACTGTTAAGGAAGCAATCCCTTTGTGATAGAATTTTAAAGATTCAGCAATGCAAGAAAGTGCTGAACTATAATTTTCCTCTTGCAACCCAGTGAGACACTGTTCTGCATGTGAAAACTCCTTCAAACTATTTAGCCAGAAGTAGAAGTGTTCTGAGGCAACCTGAGTCAGCAAACTCTGATAAAGCTCTTTGGCCATGTCATGATTACCCTAAGAACAAAAAAAGAAAAGAAAAAAGAAAAGAAGGAGCACACGGTGAGGTTCTTACATTTGAAAGAGTTGATGCAGCAGCTAAAAGAGAAACCCAAACCTTGGATAAGTCTGAACAATCATTCCTCATATTATGTAATTCGCTGAGACTCTGTCTAAATATTTCCTCAGAGAAAATATGCTGAGTTGCTTTTATGTAACATAATGCTTGAAATTCTTTACTAAAACAGTTCCGAAAGAGAAAATAAATGGAATCAACTATAAACCAAGTCTAGAACTTTAGCCCAAAATACAGGAAGTATAAATACTTTTTTATGTTATTCTAGATGAACTATTTAGTGGGTGAGAGAAACCCCAGGGGAGAAGGCGTAGTTGTAGGGAGAAATGTGAATACCATTTAATGCCTGGGGCCAGGGATACTCAATGTCCTGCAATGCTTGGGACAGAACGGTATAATGAAGAATTGTCCTGCCAAGAGTGTGTGCTTCTCCCCCATTTGAGAAGCAACATAAAATTAAGAACATGCACTTCAATCACCTAGAGTAATGCTTCCTCAAACTTTGGTCTCTGGACTTATCCCCAAGGATTTTTTTTTTAATTTATTTTTAGTAGAGACAGGCTTTTACTATGTCAGCCAGGCTGGTCTCAAACTCCTGGCCTCAAGAGATTTGCCCGCCTTGGCCTCTCACAAAGTACTGGGATTACATGCGTGAGCCACCCCACCCGGCCAGGATTTCTGTACTAACCAAGGTTTCTATTTCCTCTCAAACAAAATTAATAAAACTTGTTAGGCTTTCCATATGGCTGAGAAGAGTACAGCATACTAAAGCTTTCCCATTTCTACTTAAGAATGACAAGACTGGGGAGAGGAACAAAGATGTGGTATACTGAGAAAAGAAGATAGAAACAGCGGGTGGTAGGTGGCCTTGGTTATAACAATACAGAGCAAAATGAAAGTGGCACTAACAACCTACAGCCAGAAAGGGCCCAGATTTTAACTTCCTCATTACTAATGCCAACAACATAGATACCATTCTTTTATGATAAAAGTTAAAAATCAGGTCCTTTCCTTCCTCATCTTCAGAACCCATGACTAAAAGGTACTTCCATCTTCATTTTTAGTTTTGACTACAACTAATAATCATACAATTGAAGATACATGACCTGACATTTCCAGCAACCCAGTTCACTCAGAAGGGTAACACATACCATTCTGGAAGCCTGTCTGGCAATACGGTATACAGTCCATCCATTGGAGACACTTTCAAGCTGCTGCTTAATTACTGCCTTACTTTCCACAGACAATGCCTTCTGACTTGCAACAAAAATCACAGTAGCCAAACTCACCTAACATTGGGCAAGAAGAAAACCAAGAAAATCATTTAATTTTATTCAGTGTCATTGATAACCTACCCCAAAGGGAGGAAAACTAATTAGAGCCCACTGCAAAAGAACAAAATTTGTTTTCCAATGACATTTATTTAATTTTTTATTTTGAAGTCATTAATTTATTCCATTCACTCAGGGCACTCTTTATAACAGCAAATAAGTAGAAGCAATACCCATAATATGAATAAATTATATAACATAATCAAACAATGAGATACGTAAATAAAATGGATAAACTAGCGACAGACTTACCAACATAGATGACAAGCAAAATAGGCAAAAATATGCAAAATGCAAAAGATTACAAGTAGTATGATAAAGTTTACATAAAATTAAAAATATGCAAAATACTGCATATTACTTAGGGATATACACTTTGGTAGTAAAAGAATAACAGGCATGAGAATGATAAATACCAAATTCAGGAAAGTGGTTACCTGAGAGAAGGGAGGAGATGCTATCAGCAAGGTAAACAGGGGCTTCAACTAAACTGTTAATAGCTTTTTCTTAAGCTAGATAATGAATGCAAGAGTTTTCACTGTATTATTCCTCAGATTTTTTGAATATTATGTTTCATAATTTAAGACAATCTTAAAGTAGTACTCACAAAAAAGATATCAGGACCGTTAGTTCAAAATGCCACTTCAATAAAAAATAAACTTAGCTAACTGCCTCTTAATATTTCAAAGCTGATTCATATAAAGATCCATACATTTGGTCATCAAGGTAACCTTTTCTGGCAGCAAATGATGGGATGGGGTCAATCTTTTACACAATTCCCTCTGGAGGATTAAACATAAAACAGGCTTGAATAAATTATTTCATTATTTTTTTCCCACATTCTAAATTAAGATGAACAGAACAATATGGAATGGCGACCTTACAACTTTCATTTAATTTACAATTATTTAGAATGTAGCCTACTCTCAGTCCTGCAGAACTTTTCAACTAAACATTTTATAGCTTCCACAGCTTCTGTTTCTTTCTAAGCATGTACCTTTCCCAACCCCAAGGGTCTACAGAAGCCTAAACTGGATCCTAAACAGCTAAAGAGGTCCTGGAATGGAAAACATAAATTTGGGCTAATTTATGGTCATTATTATCATTAGATTTTTAACTTCTATTTTCTAAAGTACAAAACAGGGTTTAGTTCATTATTTACTCTGTATAAGAAAGATAAAAGTTTCATTTTCATTCTGTCCTTTGCAATAAAAAAAAAAACATGAGATTGAAGGCTTTGGCTATACCAAGCTGATTTGACAGGGTTTCGGAAGAAAGCAGTTTTAGAGGTGAACAAAACACGGCTTTCTAAATCAAAAGTGAAAAAAAGTAAAAAGTTCATAAAGCCAATTCTATTTTGACATCAGCACACTCTTTGGTCTTAGGTAATGAATTTAACCTACTGTTTGTTCTGTTTTTTAAGTAAAGTCAAATAGTAATGTTGACTTAAAAGTAATTCCCACTAGACCAGATCCTAGTCATTCAAAGGAGATTCAAAATGGGCTTTTTACCAGAAGTTCTTGTTGCTTGTCTGTGGCTGATCGTCCAATCACCTTGTACAGCTCCATGAGGTCACCAAGCATCCCATCACCCAGCACCGGCAGTTGCATGGCAATGGCTGCCAGGCAATGGCACATCAAAATCCGGGCAGCGTCTTGAGCACTGTGCAATTGAGTCAACAAGGTCTCAACCACTGACTGGCTAAGATGGGGCCTGCCCTTGGCCAACTTCACCATACAGTTTAGAGCAATCTGCACGTCAAAAAGAAAATGAACTAGTTACATTTTGAAGATACAGATGAAGCTTTAAGGAAAAGAGCTTTGCACAGGTTACTGGGGAAAATCAAGGGTGAGGTTTCTTGTAGGCATAACATTTTTCTTCATAAGAAATATGAGGTACTGAATCCCACATTAGGGTTTGTGAAGTGCACTACGTTTAAAATAACAAATTAGGACGGCACGTCAACCACTCATTTCAATCTAAGACTATTAAAATACTTTTAAGAAAGATGGAAATCATAAGGAATAATGCTGAAGAGGCAAATATAGGCCAAATGTCACCATCACTGTACTATCATTACTTTTCAGGAACTGCTTCTGAAGTGTGGCTTGTAAACTATGCCAGCATCTCCCAGAATGAAAATAAAAATATAGATTCCTGAATTAACATACGTGTGTGTATGTGTTGAGGCTACTGAGGTTTCACAGTTTTAAAAAGATGGCTTAGATGACTCTAAGTACATTGAAGTGGGAAAGAGGTTCCCAATTTTCTCTTATTTCTCAACTGAAATCTAAAAACCAATTTGGCTACAGAATTTCTCTTACCAAGGCCTTCTTAAAGGCATCACTAATATCCAGCCAAAAAACTAGAAACCTAGAAATATTCCCACTTTTACATAGCTAACAGATTCTTTTGTCAAGCCTCCAATATCCACTGTTGGCACTTTTCCATTCTCTCTACCACATCATAAATCTCTTCCTAATTCCAATTTCTTGAAAAGATGGGCCCTTCAATCCATCCTTCACAATGCAGCCATGTAGCCATCAGTGGGGTGTCAGGCACACACATAACTTTAGAGTCTGATAAATGCAAGGGCTGAAGCTCAGCTTGCCCCTTATTAGCTAGGTGGCTTTGAACAAGGTACTTTTCTCTCTCAGCCTTAAGTTTCTGATGTGTATAAGAGGAGAACACATTTCATTATAGGGTTATTGAAGGACTGAAAGAAATGTATATATAAGTCTTCAACAAAGTTTGGCACATAATAGACATTCAAATAACAATAATGATTACGACAAAGGTTACCATTACTTTAAAATTATATTATCTCCTCATTACCTATAGAATCAAAGCCATAATACCATGTTATTTGATATCCTCTATGACTGAACTACTTTTCCAAATCTCAAATTATTTCACCCAGCCACAGTGGGCTAGTCACTATTCTTCCACCAAAACAGGTACATTCTTACTTTCAAGTCTTTTATAACAGTGGTCACTGGGCTCAAACAATCTTTCCTCGTTACTGTAATTCGATTCCATCTTTCACAACTCAACTCATATGACATTTATTTAAAGTCTTCCCTAATACCCTTGGTTAAAGTTAATCACTCCCGACTCTGACCTCTCACTAGAACTGCACTTTTTTTGTGAAATATCAGAGAATGTATTGTGTTCCGCTTGGTATTATAGTCCCCTATATAAACATCAGTAGCCTATTCTAGATGGGAAGCTCCTCTATTACAGGAACCTTTCTTGGCCATCTATGTATGTCCCACTGTGCTGAATCCAGCATTTTACTGACACCCACAATTGTTGGAAAAAAGATTTGCTTTTAAAAAAAGTCTTAAATGTACCGTGGTTCCAAGGGGATTCTGAGGATCCCCCTCAGAATGTGTTGCCAAACACATGTTGTCTACTTCCCTTCTCTACTTCTTATTAGCTTTCACTTAATGATATTACTATCTTTATTGTTCATCACTATGACCATATCACAACTTTCCTTAACCTGCTAAAATGAGCCATGACTTCCTTGAAACCACACCTTAGACAAGCTAACGCCAATGTTTATCTAACAGTTTCTTACTTCTATTAACTATGCTTCTCCTCATTAATTTTGCACCATCACAAATTATATTTCATGTTTCACTCCAAAAAGAGTAGTTTCATTTCACATTTTATTTATTTATTTTTTTTGAGACAGGGTCTCATTCTTTGCAATAATGGCTCACTGCAGCCTCAACCTCTCGGCCTCAAGCAATCCTCTCACCTCAGCCTCACGAGTAGCTAGGACTATAGGTGTGCCCCAATATGTCCAGCTAAATTTTAAAAAATTTTTCTAGAGATGGGGTCTCAGTATGCTGCCCAGGCTGGTCTTGAACTCCTAGGCTCATGCCATCCTTCCACCTTGACCTCCCCAAAATGCTGGGATTATAGGCATGAGCCACTGTCCTGGCCTCATTTCACATTTTAAAAATCTTGCATATCTCTAAGATGATTTCTGTAACTAAGTGAAGGTGAAAATTCCTTAAAATATTCTTCCCTTGGCTTATAAACTAGGGCTTATACCATTGGGAAATTAATGAACGCTTATGTTAAATTAATGAACATTTATGAGTTGGCTGCAGTCATGTCATCAGTTTTTTTGTGGTTTTATCAGTTAGATTAAATCAGTGTAGTTTTATCAGTTAGATTTAATCACTTAGATTAAAACTTCTAAGAGTACAGGAGCTATGTCTGCTTAACTTTGCTTTCTATTGCCTAAGACCATCATATATATCTATTACAACTTAATAAATAAAAATTTTCACCTTTAAAGTGGCCTGAGCACCTGGACTATCATCTTGACTACAAAGTACCAGTAGGGATTCCAGGCCAAAGACAGCATCTTGTTCCAGTGCCAAAAGATCTAGAAGAAAAACAGTAAACTTTATGATGGTCAAGTGATGTGTGTACAAACACACACACATATATATGCATACACACTCTCTTAGAAAAAACATTAAGGAGTTTAAGATATAGGGAATTATTAAATGGATGAACCTAACCTTCCTTGAAAAAGTACATGTGGCATTACTTCTAGAATGTAAAGTCTATCTTCAGACTTTATTTCTACCACTTTATTGAAGTATTTATAAAAATATACACATTAAATCAAGAGCTAAAGCCACAAAGCTATAAATAAAGCAAAACTGAAATAGTGTCACCAGCTTAGCTAAGGAAAATACTAAGAACAGCAAACTATGCAGTATGTGTTAATCTCCCTAATCAGAAATAAACTATGCAGGTCCATTTTTACCTAAGATATAACAGTTTTCAGCTTCTAATGAAAGCTGAACCACTTTTAGGAAATAATAAGGTCTCCACATAACCTTATTACTGTTTTAAGTCTGACCATAAAGAATGAACCTCTTAGATGTCTCATGAAATAGCAGCACTAGAACATCTTTTCACTACCATAGGGTTAAAATTTCTCTGAAGGTTTTAGAAAGTTCTGAATATATTAGTTACCTTTAGGTTAATATATTTCAGTGTTGAGAACACACAGCAGTTTTCTGTGTTACATGGGAGAAAATACTCTTTGCGATGCCAATATAAAACAGGCTTAATTATCCAAATCAGAATCACCTTTCAACTTTAAGAAATGTTTCCTGAGTGCAGGAGCTTGGCAAACAGAGTAAAGGCTAGTGAAGGTCAGGTTGCTAGAAAAAAACAGGTACTAGGAACAAGCAGTGCTAAAGGCTAGGGGGGATAAGAGGAACCACTGAGCTTGTAATCCTTAATGAAGATCAAAATCAGCACTGAAACAGATGGAATATCCAAAATGCATTTCTTGTTCTTGAACACAAGTCAAAAGATGTTAGGTAGACAACAAAATATGTGCATTATTTTCCTTGCATGTCCTCCTTGATTATGCAAGTCAGTTTAATGCCACATATACCTAGAGTAAATTCTGTGAAAATTTAATTCACATTGGTCTGTGAATTCACTTGCCTCTAGGTGAAACTATTTGTTATTTAAGTCCCTGGAGAACCTAAGTAAATTTTCTAGGTTTTTGTATAAGTGAACATACCACCTTATACAAAAGGGGTAGAGTCCTAAGCAATCTCTATCCACCATATATGCACCATATATGCAAAGGTAAGCAGTGGAAGGAAATGGGCAATGCTCCATAAAACCTTTCAATTCCACTCCCAAGGTCTTCATCTCTTTATTATTTTTCACAAGGATAAAGTAGTCCTAAGAACACATGCTCTAAGAACACTTTGAAAGGAGTCAATTTGTAGATCAAGGCACACAAGCTAAAAATAAGGGATTAAAAAAAAAATCAAACAGAATTCTGTCCAAGGTCTAAACCAAAGTTTATACATAATATCAGTCCTGATCAAACTTACCCTTTTCTTGACAAGAAACAGTTATATTAGTTAAGACTCTAACTCCATGAGCTGCAATGCCCCTGTTATTATGGTAACAGCACTCTTGGGCTAATTTGACTAAATCAGAAGATCTGGGAGAAGAACTCACATTTCCTAAAAAAGCAGAGAAAAGTAGTAGAAATTGTAATTCAAATAGTTCAAAAGCAGTTCAGCTCATAGGTTCAATTTTCTTAATTTTTGAGAAAAGTCTCTAACAATAAACTTCAACAAAATTTCCTACCACAATCCCACTATCAATACATATCAGCATTTCTCTCCATTAAGGTACTTAAAATAGGTATGTGTCAACAGTTTCGTAATGACTAAGGTCTAAAATCAACGTATAATTTCTTAAAAAATATTAATAAAAATTGACTAACAGTACAAAAGCCAAAACAACTATCCTAAGAGTTCAAATGAATTCTGATTAAAACAGGTATCATTATAGGCCTCTTGTCAGACAAAACCATACTTTCAAGATATGAGAGAAAAGAGAAAAAAATTTAAATTTGCTTTTTTTTTCCATCTCAGATTGCTGACATACATTTATACCTCATATGAATTCGTGATTGTAGAGCTGGAAAGAATTTTGGGATCATCTGATTTAACACACCCTATTTTTACAGATGGAATCAAAGCCCAAAGCCCCAAAATTTTAAGAATCTTGCCATTAAGTTCATAAAACTTATCAGTCGTATTCTAATGCCCCTGTTATTATACTCTTCTGCTTTATACCTTAAATTCCATGCTATAGATTGCAGTAATTTTTAAAATTCACATTTGAAATTCTGGAATGCAAGGTTCATGTTGTAACTACTGTAATTTACAGTAGAGAAGCCCTCAGTTATAACTGAATAAGCTTCAAGAAAATAAGGAGATTAGGGCTTGTTCAACTACTTAAAAGAGTCTCCCATTCCTGTCTTCTTTTCCTCTGCTTATTTTTCCATGATTCTCGTCAACTTCAACTTTGTTTCTCATACCAAGGGTGACCGTATTTTTTGAGGCTGAAAGGGACGCTACTAAGAATTACAATAGACATAAACCATGAATATCTGTGGTGACATGGGACCTATGGTCACTTTGTTGATTTCTGGTTTAATATAATACAAGTTTAAGAGAGAGCCTCAGTGTTTTTTGGGTTTTTGTTTGTTATGTTTTGTTTTTTTTGAGACAGAGTCTCACTCTGTTGCCCAGGCTGGAGTGCAGTGGTGCAATCATGGCCTACTACAGATCACAGCTCACTACAGTCTCAAACTCCAGGACTCCAGCGATCCTCCCACCTCAGCTTCCAAGTAGCTGAGAATACAGGTGCATGCCACCATACCTGGCTAATTTTGTTATTTTTTTTGTAGAGATGGGGTCTTGCTTTGTTGCTCAGGCTGGTCTCAAACTCTTGGCTTCAAAAGATCCTCCCATCTTAGCCTCCCAAAGTGTAAGCCACCATGCCTGGCCCCTTCAGTGTTTTTAAGTTAGGCAAAACATTAGAAAGATGAAACTATATCTTTATTTTTTCAAAACTGTGGAAATTGTATTTCCTCTATTCTTTTTGTCCATGTGATATGGACAATGCGGAGTCATCTATAAATTTACAAACATGTTTTATAACTTGTTTTTTCTTTGTTTTATTCCTACCAACACTCACCACAGAAAACTCAGGAAAAAAACCCAGAAAAATCCAAAGAACAATACAAAAATCATAACCAAATTTCACAAACCCAGCATGACCTTACTGTTAATTTTCTGAAATATTTCTTTTAAATCTTTTTCCCCCATGTACAACAGTACAATTTAAAAACTCACACATAATCAGGATATGTAGATACTGGCCAATATCCTGCTTTTAAAATCTAATATTTCTGAGCCTTTTCCTATGTTTTCTAGGAATAAGATTATTTTTAATTTAATTTTTATTTATTTAGTAATGATTTTCTAAGATAAACTCACAAGGCTTACAAGGTACAACAAAGAGTAGAAAATGGTAAAAGGCTAGTGAGAGAAAAGTTTTCCTCCCCCACCCAATGTTATCAGCTTCTTGTGTATCATTCCAGAGTCCATAAATTTACAAGCACATTTATTCCTTTCTTTCTTTTTCCTTTTCACATACTGTTTTCCATCTTGTTTTATTTCTCTTTAAATATTGTATCATGGAGACTGCTCCATGCCATATTTTCTTTTTAGTAAACTGCATTGATTTTTATTGCAGTGATGTGTCATAATTTCTTTGAGTCCTCTATTGATGATCTTTTAATGCTATTACATCCTCTACTAAGAAATAATATTTTGCTATTATATAAAATGGTGCTCAGGATAATCTTGTATATATGCCATTTCTCAATGTGTGACTATGTAAATAAGATAAATTCCTAGAAGTGGAAAGTCTGGGTTATCTGTAATTTAATGAGTATTCCCAAATCATCTATGTACAAGTTTAATAATTTATATTCGCAGCAGCAATGACTGCTTACCCACACCCTTGTCAACACACCATGTTTATCAAACTTCTAAATCGTTGCCAATATGATGGATTAAAATTATTTCAAGTGTTGTTTTAAGGTGCCTTTTTCTTAAATATGTCTGATATTGAACATCTTATATATTTGAGCCATTTGTTAGTGATGATTTAGACATACTAAATTTAAGTTTGCTTTTTAAACTACTTTTGGCTACATTGAAAAAACATAATAAACGGAAATAAAGATTTACCATTATTTATGGAAATAATGTAACTTTGGAAAATCCTTGATTTTATTTTTTATAAATATTATCTAGTCTATTTATTTAAGCCTTTGCTTAATTCCATATATAAGCCAAAATTAACAAACTTCAGTAAAAGGACAAATACCTAGCTTGAAAAGTGTTTAAGTATTATAACCCAACATAATGCTAATACATGTCTTTGGAATTAAAAAATAAAGAAAAAGAAAGTTATTGTGCATGTAAGTCAGTTTGGTACAAAAAAGAGAATTCTGAGTCAGACCGCTGAGTTCAGGCCTAGGCTCAGACACTTCACAAGTATGTGAACTTTGGACATACCGTCAAACCTTTGTGAGTCTCAGTTTCAATACTTATAAACTCCTTTGCATATGCCTCACTTGAAAGGCTACTTGTATGGGAAAGCTCTCATCTATTATATGATTAAGACTTTGTCTATCACAGCTCTTTCAAAGTGCAATGTTGGTGAAGGATGTTAACTGCAAGCTAAGAAACACACTGGGTGATTTATGCAGAAAAAGAATAAATTGAAAGCACCCTAGGTATATGGTACGTTGTTTATAAAGAAGGCTGTGATAATTTCTCATATCCCTTGTGGACATGCTCCTTTACCATGTGATCTTCCAATTCCACGTGACTTGCTTTGGCCAATAAAGCACTGGAAAACAGGCTGCAAGCAAAAGGTTGACAAGTGCTTTTGTGTTGGTGGCTTGCTTTCTTTTGGCTCCAACCAACATCCTGAAAACAAACCCAAGTTAGCCCACCAAGAGTCACATGGATAAAAACTAAGGTGCCTCAGCAGAAAGCCTTTCAATTTCTAGCATGTGAATGAGGCCATCTTAGACCATCCAATCCTGGTCATACATGACCATAATCACACAAGTGACCCCAAGTGAGGCCAATAGGACTGCTCACCTGAGTACAGTCAAAATGGTTGATTGACAGCATTAGAGCAAATAAAAAGGTCATGGTTTTAAGCTACTCGGTTTGGGGTGATTTTGTTATGTAGCAATAGATAACTGATAATGTACTTCAGAGAATCACTGGAAAGCCTGCAAAACTAATAGAAAAACAAGGTCAGAAAATAAATAAGAAAAACGCCAGGGAGCAACCAAGACCACAGCCCAAAAGACCATGCATGGAATTAGTCCAGTGAGGACACAGCAGCCATTGTTACTGATTATTTCATGTCACAGCTTAACTTCTGTCACAGGGTACCAGACATAGCAAACACCCACTGCTAGAGTATATTCTGGAAACAAATGTTGCTCTGTCATTGCTACATCACCATATCCCTACTTCCTTGTTGTTACTGGCTCCCAATTCAGTCTGTGGCATGGAAATGATTAGTTGAGTCCAAGCCACATGTAAGCACACTAGCTGGAAGGGAGGTGTGACAACGGAGTATCAGGTCTTTTTAGCTTCCTATTAAGACTTACGTGGCAGGGAATTCCCTACACCTAGAAAGTATCATATACTATGCGGCCATAAAAGGGACAAACAAATGTACATTACAGTTCTTTAATTCAAACTGACTACAAAAGGAAGCAATAGAGGTTCCACAAAACTTGCATTAAAACAAAACAACCAGCCTGGGCACAGTGGCTCATGCCTGTAACCCCAGCACTTTGAAAGGGCAACGTGGGTGGATCACTTGAGGCCAGGAGTTTCAGACCAGCTTGGGCTGAATGGTGAAACTCCATCTCTACTAAAAATACAAAAATTAGCCAGCCATGGTGGCGGGCGCCTGTAGTCCCAGCAACTTGGGAGGCTGAGGCAAGAGAATTTCTTGAAACTAGGAGGTAGGGGTTGTAGTAAGCCAAGATCCCCCCACTGCACTCCAGCCTGGGCAACAGAGTGAGACTCTGCCTTAAAACAAAACAACAACAACAACAACAAACCCAAAATGACAAAAAAGTTTAGCTTTAAGTCTGTTAGGTAAGCAAGCTCCTTACCGGGCATTAATGAAAGCATTTTAGAGTTAATCATCTTGAATAGGTAACTAGGAAAGTGTTATTGGGCTGGAGTCAAGTTTTATTTTAATTGTTTTCCAGAGAAATAATATGCACCTAAAAGGAAGCATATGACATTTGCTTTTAAAACTCACTACTACTTGACCTTTGAAATGTACTTAAATTCAAAGGGCACTTTGAGTCAGAGATATACAAAAGCAAACCAACTATTTTAAGCATCCTCAAAAATATTTTCACCCACATATAATTCAAAAAAAAAAGGACAAACCTAGAAAAATATATTATTGACTTAAGATCAAGGATGCGAGATGTTGTTATCATAGGCATTAGTTAAGAAATCATGTTCAAATAAATCACTAGCATGCAATGGAGTATGAGATTTTTGAAACTTTTCCCTGATGTTAAAGCTTTATAGAAGAAACAACCTGAAACATAAATATGGATAAAGGAGTTAGCACATTATTTATATGGTATCTCCTGTCTTTTCCTTACCTGGAACTATACTGAAGTAATGTTTGATGGCGATGGTCCCTGATAGTGTGGAAAGGACAGACAACATCCCTAGTTTTAAGCTGTCATAAGGAGTCTGGAGGGCACACTCACAAAGTGCCTGGAATGCAGAAGAGAAATGAATATAGAAGTTAAAACATCAATATACTTCTAAACTGTCTACTCCATTTACATTTTCTGGCTTTTAGAAAAATTATATATTAAGGACTTTTCTTCATGTTAAAAAACTTAAATCGAGGCCAGGTGCAGTGGCTCATTCTGGTAATCCCACCAGTTTGGGAGGCCGAGGTGGGAGGATCACTCTAGCTCAGGAGTTTGAGACCAGCCTGGGCTCAAAGTGAGGCCTTGTCTCTACAAAAATTCGAAAAATTAGCTGGGTATGGTGGTACGTGCCTGTGGTCCCAGCTACTTGGGAGGCTGAGGCAGAAGGATCGCTCAAGCCCAGGAGGTCGAGACTGCTGTAAACCATGTTCACGCCACTGCACTCCAGCCTGGGGGACAGAGCAAGACCCTGTCTCAAAAAAAAAAAAAACAAAAAAAGCACTAGGTCAAACTTCCAAACTCTTTAGGGGAGCCTCAGGAGGCAGGATAACTAAATGTAAACTATGTTGATACATAAAAACGACACTAGGTAAAAACTAAAGAATTATGAATAAAGAATGAACTTTGGTTAATAATAACAATGTATCAATATTGGTTCATTTATAACAAAAGTACTATACTATTGTAACATGTCAATAATAGGGGAAATGGTGGGGGAATGTGGGAACCCTGTGTACTATCATCTCAATTTTTCTGTAAATGTAAAACTATTCTGAAACCCCCACCATATTTTGCTTAAGAGAGATATGAATATTATTTCATATATGTGTAATTTTTAAAAATAACGGCGAATATGGAATTCTATCTAGTTTCTAAGTGAACAGAGCTATCTTCCTCCCATTTCTGGCATTTACTCTACTCTTGACCAGGTAGTTTGAAGTATTACCAAAAATAAGATGCTAGTTTTTGTTTCAATGCAGTGAACTATGAATACGTAATCACAGTACAGGCTCTTGCCTTATCCTTTATCACATGATTCTGTATCATATAACTGCATGTAATATAACAAGTCAAATAACTGTTTTGTTAAATTAATTTCCATTCTCCCACAAAGATAAAGGTTCAGAAAATAAGCAAAACTTAAAGTCTAAGGAAAAAAGTTAAAAATAACATTTCAGAAAGGGTTAAAATAAATTTAATATGACCATCAATAAAAATGTCAACAAAACTGCAGGATGATTTAGATTACCTGATTTTAAAGATCATGTGGAAAAATAAAAATCAGAAAACATCCAGAAAAACTGGCAAGGAATAGATTCAAATATATACTAGAATTTAATATATGATAATGGCATTTTAAATTAAAGATACCAGTTAATCAAAACTACAAAGACAATTAACCAGTCATTTGGTAAAATAAAACTATATCCCTGTTTTTTTTTTTTTATGGCAAATAAAAAACCAAAACTGTAAAAAGTGCTATGAGGTAACATGGAACAATACAAAGTAAAAAGATAATTGGCAAACCTAGAAAAAAATATTCACATCATATAACATCAATTAAGGACCAAGAACCTTAATATATAAAAAGTTCTGGCTGGGCACAGTGGCTCATGTCTGTAATCCCAACACTTTGGGAGGCAGGAGGATTGCCTGAGGTCAGGAGTTCGAGACCAGCCTGGCCAGCATGGTGAAACCCTGTCTCTACTAAAAACACAAAAATCAGCCGGGTGTGGTGGTGCACACCTGTAGTACCAGCTACTCAGGAGGCTGAGGCAGGAGAATCGCTTGAACCCAGGAGACAGAGGTTGCAGTGAGCCAAGATCGCGCCACTGTATTCCAGCCAGGGCGACAGAGCAAGACTCCGTTTCAAAAAAAAAAAAAAACGTTCTTACTAATAGGCAAAAACTCAATAAAAATTTGGTATTTCACAGAAAGAATGTAAACAAATGTCTTTTAAATAGTCTAACCTCATTCATACTTTGAACATTTTAAATTAAAATGTGTCACTTTTTACCTATCAGATTGACCAAGGTTAAAGTTTGATAATACATAACACTGAAGAATGTGGGGAAATAGGTGCTCTCGTTGTCAGAAGAGTAAAATGGTGTAAATCTCTTTGGTGAGTCATTGGTATTAACTCTCAAAAATTTTTAAATATCCATCATTAGACCTAGAAATTTCTTTTCTGAAAATTTATGCTCACAAAGGTGATTTTTTTTACAAACTATTCAATGTAGAAATGTCAACGGTAACCGTGAAAGTATCAGAAACAACCCTAATGTCCATCAGTGTGGAACTGGGTATATAAAGGAAGTAGCACACAGCTGATAAAAAAAAAATGCAGTAGATCTAGCTGCTAATATAAGATGTTCCCCCATATTAAGAGGTAAAAGGTTTAGAACATGCACGTAGTGTATTTTCACTTGTAAAGAAAAAAAGATGGGGCATACACGTTTCCATATTGATGAAAAAGTTTAGGAAGGATACATAAGAAACTATTAACAGTGATCACTTCTGCAGAGGAGACCTATGAGAAGAGATGACTTATATTTCACTCATGGTATACTTTTGAGCTCTAGAAATTTTTTGTCATATACATGAATACTTTTTTGACTGAAAGAAAAACCTAGTTAACAAGAAAAACAGCAGCAGCAGCAAAAATTATCATGAAAGGAATGGAAATAGACCTGAAAGATGCAGTATGTTTCTGGTAACTGAAGGGAAGACAGTCTAGGTAATGCATACACATACTCTGGCAATTAGGCCAGAATATGGGGTGTTTAATTTTGGCCTAAGAGGAGATATGTTCAAAAGGATAGAGGCTAAGTAAGATGGGGGGGATTAGGCCAGATGATATAGGGCCTTAAAAGTTAGGCAGAGTAATTAAAACCTGAAGAAAAAGGAAAAAAAGAAGCCAGAGGAGAGAATAATGGCATCTAAAGTGTTAGGCAGGATAATTCTGGCAAATGGTAAACAAAATAAAGTTAACAAAGAGAACTGAGAGTTAAGGATGCCAACCTATAGCCTCTGGCAGTAATCCAGGCAGGTGGTCATGATGGCCTGAACTAGAACTTGGTGGCAGGAATGGAGACTAGTGAATGAGTATGACAGACATTTTAAAAGAGATTACATATCAAGAAATGAATAAGAAGGATTCAGTAAGTATTACAAACTTTCAAATC
The DNA here is from genome assembly GCF_029281585.2 of Gorilla gorilla gorilla. Lineage (NCBI taxonomy): Eukaryota > Metazoa > Chordata > Mammalia > Primates > Hominidae > Gorilla > Gorilla gorilla. Next base: position 44,824,417 of record NC_073224.2, on the reverse strand, counting down.
TAGTAACCAGATTCCATTTAAAAGACTGAAATTTATGGGGGATAAACCAATTTTAGAAAAAGGACAGAAAATAGGATGAGATATGAAGTCCAAGAAGAAATATCCACCAGGCATTTGGAATCTAAGATACAGCAAATTTTTAACTGAAAGACTCACATCAGAATTCTGCCTCTGCCACCTACCAACTCTGTGATCTGAGCCAATTACTGAAATATTTGAGTCTCAACTTCTTTGTCTGTAAAATGGGGTAAATATTTGTAAATAACTGTTGATTTTCATAAAAAACACCTCTAGAAAAATATACAAAAAAATAGATATTGGTTGCCACTGGGCAAAGGAGCTACATAGATGAGAGAACAGTAGGTGGGAAACAGTCATTATACATCCTTTTGTAGTTTTGGAATTTTGACCACATGAATGTGTTGGCATTTAAAAAACTGAATTAAAATTAAAAATCAAATGTAAGTGAGGTAACATCTACTGTCTGTAAGATTACAAAGCCACTAAAAGTCAAAGCACTTTGTGACCCATACAGGCTACTATGTTAGAGAGCAATGTAGAAGCTCAGGTAAAAGGACTAGATTGTTGGAGGCCCTGCAAACTGGCATTAAGAAAGGCCATAAGAATGACAGAATAAATGGTAGAAAGCAGAGAGCCATGGACTCAACTTGGAAGAAAAAGGGCAGTGAAGAATACAGAGAAGGTGCAGGTTAGGTAGTGTTATGAATGAGTGAGGACAGTTAGGTGCCAAAGAGGCCAAGAGAAGGGGCAGGTTGACAGTGCCAAATGTAAAGTGCCTAAGCAAAGTGACAGGAAAAGAGATCAAAATGCAAGTGTATGAAAGAAAGAGCAGGGGATGAGGAAATAAAAGCAGATATAGATGCTGTTTTTGAAGTTCAAAAGAATGCATTTTTAAAAAGTGATTATTATTTAATACTATAATTTATATTTATTTATTCAAGCACTTAGGCCATTTCCGTTGTTCACTTTTTGTTACCTAACTTGGCCTGCCTTGTACTGTTAATTAGCTTGTGATTAGGACTAATATCCTAAACCAAACAGCCCCAGAAGTTAGGAACTATGTTCTATATTTATATGTATTCCATATTATGTCTCAGATTGCTCTATGTATAATAGATATTTAGCCTTCTGTGATAATAAACTAGGTGAGACATTTTATATAAAATGATAATATTAATAATTTTAAATAAGAAGAATTTTACCATTTAAAAAACTGAATATTAGAAAATCTTGTGATAAAATTATTTACAATGTTATATTCTGTTTCTGTCATCTAGCACATTATTGGGAACCTAAAGCAGTCTCAGTAAATAAATATTCGTTTAAGCCTGGGCACATAGCAAGGTCCTATCTCTACTAAAAATTTTTTAAAAATTATCTAGGTGTGGTGGGGCGCATCTGTAGTCCTAGCTACTTGGGAGGCTGAGGTGGGAGAATCACTTGAGCCCAGGAATTTGAGGTTGCAATGAGCTACAATTGTGGTACAGCACTCCAGCTTGGGCAACAGGGTAAGACTCTGTCTTAAAAGTAATAATAATAAAATTAAAAAACACTGATTTAAACGTTCATTAATCCAAATCAGTAAGCTTAACAGAGCAAATCATGAAGTTCCCCAGAAATGGTACGTCAATCACATTTCAATATAAAATCTGGTTCATGGACATCACCTATTACAAAATTGTTACCAGGACCATTTTTCATAACAAAAAGGAAAAACTGTATTTTCAAATGGAGTCCTCTGTCTCATTCATTACCACTGCCTTCTTCACTAACTATTTGGTCTACATCTCCTTCTCTACTGGCTTAACTCACTACTCAACTAGAGGCTCTGGCCTGAATTATTGTTTTCTGGGTCAATCCCTAAATAGGGGCTTCTCCTACACCCTGGAATAGGACTGGTCACCAGGGATATGTTCCAGAAAAGTATAGTAAAAAGGAGTTTATAATCTTTAAAGTAAAGAAAAATGTTGTGTTTGAAAGTATTCTGTCAGAGACAGAATACCTCAAAACTTTCTGTCTCCATTGTACTAACTGCAAAGAAAAAGATTATTACAAGAACTAATTCTCAGGCTGAACTTGTCACTCCTCCTAGTCACAGGTAAGGTACAAATTAGAAGCTCTCAGAAGAGATAATGCTAAAAATAAAATTTACATCTTTGAGACTATCTGGAACAAATAATACTTTGCTCTGTAACAGAGAGGTTGCATAAATCAAATATTCTCTTCCAGTAAGACTACAGGCCAGGTGCGGCAGCTCACGCCTGTAATCCCAGCACTTTGGGAGGCCAAGGCGGGTGGATCACCTGAGGTCAGGAGTTTGAGACCAGCTTGGCCAACATGATGAAACTCTGTCTCTACTAAAAATACAAAAATTAGCTGGGCATGGTGGCAGGCGCCTGTAATCCCAGCTACTTGGGAGGCTGAGGCAGGAGAATCGCTTGAACCCAGGAGGCAGAGGTTGCAGTGAGCTGAGACGGCATCACTGCACTCCAGCCTGGGCGACAGGGTGAGACTAAAACTCAAAAAAAAAAAAAAAAAGACTACAGCATCAGATATTGTAAACTATTAATAGAGATTAACACAAGCTAAGATGGTTATTTATCCCAGCATGGCATCAAAAAAACTAAAGAAAAATATAAACACACTAAAAAATGTTTTTCCTATGAAACTATTGTTTTTGACTACCGTAATAATAATAATATACTTGGACCTTGGTTTAGGCCCTTCCTTCTTTCAGGTTTTTAAAGGTATACAGAATGAAAGCTATTCATTTAAACCTGAAATATCTGATTCCATCTGAAAATTATAATACTAACCAACAAACCAGAAAAAGTAGCAATGGAAATGGACGCAATGTGAACCTGAAATACTAAAACTCAAAAACAACCAGCAATGATAAGACTGGCTGAGAGAAAGGCAGAAAGTAACAAAAGAAGGAAAGACAAAAGGAGAGAAGGAAGAAGGGAAGCCCTACAATTACTCTTGGTAATTGTAAAATAATGATGGAAGAAATAAGTAAAAAACCTGTTATACAATCACTCTTGGTAATTGTGAGTAAAATTCAAATTCAAAATCAACACCTTATTACTTTAGAAAAGGTTAAATCGTTAGAATTGTTTTCCCCTGCTGTATTTCAGTATTTCCAAAAATATATCTAGGCTATAAAAAAATGATTAATTGACAACATCTGTTTAATTAAAATCAACATGCTCAGGATTCAGCCGCAATGGAAAAAAAATTCTTTTTTTTTTTTTTTTTTTTGAGATGGAGTGTTGCTTTTGCCACCCAGGCTGGAGTGCAATGGCATGATCTCAGCTCACTGCAACCTCTGCGTCCCTGGTTCCAGCAATTCTCCTGCCTCGGCCTCCTGAGTAGCTGGGATTACAGGTGCGTACCACCACACCCAGTTAATTTTTGTAGTTTTTTTTGTTTAGTAGAGATGAGGTTTCACTATGTTGGCCAGGCTGGTCTCAAACTCCTGACCTCAAGTGATCCGCCCGCCTCCGCCTCCCCAAGTACTGGGATTACAGGCATGAGCCACTGTGCCCAGAGGAAAAAAATTCTTCATGAAGAAACAAACATTAAAAAAAAAGTATGTTCAATAAAAAAAAAAAAACAAAACACAAAAATCCATAAGAAACATAAATCAGAATAAAAATTCAAGATAAGATATGGTATAATGAAGAAATAATAGTAAGCTGTGAAATGAACAAAACAATTGCATTTAACTAATTGTTAATGTGGTTGTAAAGCTCAATGCAAATATTATTTTTAAAAATTATTACAAAAAAGAAACTTCATAGTATTTAAAAAAAAGATAACTGGCAATTAGATTCCAGATTACTTTAACATGATATGGGGTGAGGGGAAGATGAATGGCAGCAGAAAAGAGAATTAGGCCTCCTAAAATTTGCAACATTTCAGCCATCATAATTTTCATTCTTAATGTTAATAATTATGCCTAATTAGCACATTACAATCTTTTAACTCACTAGAGGAAGACAAGAACAAAGAAAACTTGATTAAAATAGCAAAGAAAAGCAATGGGACAAAGGAAACAGAAAGCATTACAGACAGCATAAAATAATAATGGAAGAAATAAGCAAAAAAACTTGTTATACCAATAAATGTAAACAACTTATGGTACATATTTTTAAAGACTCGAATTAAGTCAAAAGAGGTAAATTGTTTTTTCTTTCTTTATTTTACCTGACAGCAATAACTTCAGCATCAAAAGAGGTAAATCTAACTATAAGGATCATACCTAGATGACAGAGAAAGGTTAAACGGGTAATAAAATTGGCAAAGACAAAAGATACATGCAAAGAAAAACAAGCAAGTGGCAATATTAACAAAATGAATGAGGCCAAGGCTGCAAATAGAACAGAAGATTCTTTTATGCAGATAAAACTCTCTATGGAATAAGACAGCCCTAATATTTTTTAATTGAAATGGTTAGATATTGCTGTGGTCTGAATATTTGTGTCTCCCCGAAAATTCCTATGCTGAAATCCTAACCGCCAAGTTGATGGAATTAGGAGGTGGGGACTTTGAGAGGTGATTAGGCCATAGGGAAGGAGCCCTCATGAATGGGATAAGTAACCTTACAGAAGAAGCACAAGGCAGTGTGGTCACCCCTTCCACCATGTGAGGGCCAAAGCAAGAAGACAGAAAGTGGGCCCTCACCAGACACTGAATCTGCTGGAGTCATGATTTTAGACTTCCCAGCTTCCAGAAATGTCCGAAATAAATTTGTGTTATTTGTAAGCAACACAGGTTATGGTATTGCTACAGCAGCCCAAATGAACTAAGAAAAATATAAACTGGAGTGAGAAACTAAAGACTATCAAAATTTCACACACTGACAAGAGAAAAAAACTAATTTAAGATATAGTATACCTAAGTAATATCACCAATAAAATAAGAGTCAACAGAGCTTATAGAAAATATGTCTTCTGGCCGGGTGCAGAGGCTCACCCCTGTAACCCCAGCACTTTGGAAAGCCAAGGTGGGTGGATCACTTGAGATTGGGAGTTCAAGACCAGCCTGGTGAACCCAGCGAAACCCCATCTCTACTAAAAATATAAAAATTAGCCAGGCATAGTGGTGGGCACCTGTAATCCCAGCTACTCAGGAGGCTGAGACAGGAGAATCGCTTGAACCCAGGAGGTGGAGGCTGAGGTGAACTGAGATAGCACCACTGCACTCCAGCCTGGGCAACAGAGGAAAACTCCATCTCAAAAACAAAGCAAAACAAAAAAAGAACGTCTTCTTTTCAAACCCCTGAACTGTTTACAAAAAGTGATCCTACAATGGGCCACAAATAAACTTGAAGAATGACAAAAAGCAACAACAAAAATTCCACCAACAAATATGGAAAACTAATCACTTCAAAAGCAGAAAACATTAAACTAATGCCATGGTCAAAGAAGAAATAAAAATTGCTCTCATGGATATTAAAAAAAATCACTTACAGTAGCATTAAGACCACGAAATATTTAGGAATGTATCTAACAAAATATGTGCAAGATTTGTATGCTGAACTAAAAACCACCCATGTGGCCTGGCGCAGTGGTACACGCCTATAACCCCAGCACTTTGGGAGGTCGAGGCAGGCAGACTGCTTGAGCCCAGGAGTTTGAGACCAGCCTGGACAAAATAGCGAGATCTCATCTCTACAAAAAAATACAAAAATTGGCTGGGTGTTGGTGTGCACCTGTGGTTTCAGCTCCTTGGTAGGTCGAAGTGTGAGGATCGCTTAAGCCTGGGGGGTCAAGATTGCAAAGAGCCGTGATCGCACCACTGCACTCCAGCCTGGGCACTGGAGTGAGACCCTGTCTCAAAAAATAAATAAATAAAAATAAAAACCACTGATAAGATGCGGGATAAAAGACTACAAATTGGGTACAGTGTATAGTGCTTGGGTCATGGGTACACCAAAAACTCACAAATCACCACCAAAGAACTTACTCATGTAACCAAACACCACCTGCTCCCCAAAAACCTATGGAAAAAACAAAACAAAACAAAAATACCACTGATGAGAAACTGAAGAAGAGCTGAAAAAAAACAAAAAGAGAGAGATAGGCCAGGTGCAGTGGCTCATGCCTGGAATCCTAGCACTTTGAGAGGCTGACGTGGGCAAATCATTTGAGACCCGGAGCTTGAGACCAGCCTGGGCAATGTGGCAAAATACCACCAATACAAAAATTAGACAGGCATGGTGGCGTGTACCTGTAGTCCCATCTACTCAGGAGGCTGAGGTGGGAGATCACCTGAGGCTGCAGTGAATCATGACTGCACACCATTGCACTCCAGCCTGCGCAACAGAGTGAAACCTATCTCCAAACAGAAAAAAAAAAAAAAAAAAAAAAAGGAGAGATGTACCATGTTCATGGATCAAAAAACACAATACTATTGGCCAGGCACAGTGGCTCTCGCCTATAATCCCGGCACTTTCGGAGGCTGAGACGGGCAGATCACTTGAGATCAGGAGTCTGAGACCAGCGTGGCCAACATGGTGAAACCCTGACTCTACTAAAAATACAAAAGTTAGCTGGGGGTGATGGTGCACACCTGTAACCCCAGCTACTTGGGAGGCTGAGGCAGGAGAATCGCTTGAACCTGGGAGGTGGAGGCTGCAGTAAGCTGAGATCACACCACTGCACTCCAGCCCTGGTGACAGAGCAAAACTCCAACTCAAAAAAAAAAAAACAAAAAACCACAATACTATTAAGATGTCAATTCATCCCAAATTGATCTTTAGATGTAAAGACCAACAAAAATCCCAGCAGCCTTTTTTTCATAGAAATTTACAAACTGATTCTAAATTTTACATGGAAAGGCAGTAGACCTAGAACAGCCAAATTTGAACTCTTGGCCTCAAGCGATCCCGCCAGCTCAGTCTCCCAAGTAGCTAGGACTGTAAGTGTATACCACTACGCCTAGCTGATTTTTAAAATTATTTTTTTTGTAGAGACAGGGTCTTACTATGTTGCCCAGGCTACTATGTTACCCAGTGTAACAATTTCGAAAAAGAAATACAAAGGTAGGGGACTCACACTATCTGATTCCAAGAGTTGCCATAAAACGATGGTAATCAAGACAGTGTATTATTTGCACAGACCAATAGAACAGAATAGAATTTGGAAATAAATCCATACAGATATGGTCAACTGATTTTCAACAAAGATGCTAAAGTAATTCAATGGGGAAAGAAAAGTTTTCCCCACAAAATGGTGCCACAACTGGCTATCCAAAGCACCTTGATGCCTACCTTGTACCATACACAAAAGTCAACTCAAAATGGATCACACAGGGCTATATATAAAACTTAAACTATAAAACTTTTAGGAGAAAACTTTTGTGATTTTGGATTAGGCAGACTTCTTAGATAAAATACAACCTATAAAAGAAAAAAAATTAATAAACTAGATAGATTTTATCAAAACTTAAAACTTCTTTTTAAAAGACAGATACTAAAGATACATATTGAGAGGAAATATTTCTAAAACATACATCTGATAAAGGATTAATATCAAGAATATATAAATAACAATAACAAAAAGACAAAAAAACCTAATGAAAAAAAGAATAAAATATTAGAATAGGCACTTCACTGAAGATACAGATGACAAATAAGCCTGTAAGATGCTCAACATCATTAGCAATTAGGAAAGCGCAAAAAAAAACCATGATGAGATACCACTACGCACTATTACAAAACCATACAACACAAAGTGCTGGCAAGGATACAGAACTAAAACTCTTATATATGGCTGGTGGGTAAGTAAAATGGTATCGCAATTTTGGAAAACGGTTTGGCAGTTTCTTACAAAGTTAAACAGAATAAGTGTTTACCACACAACCCAGCAATTCCATTTCTAGGTATTTAACCAAGAGATGTCACACAAAACCGTGTATGATTGCAGCTTTATTCATAATGGCCAAAAACCCAGAAACAATCCAAATGTCCGTCAACTTGTGAACAGACAAATTGCTGTAGGCCCATGTATCTGAATACTGCTCAGCAATAAAACGGAATGAACTATTGCTACATGCAACAACATGGATAAATATTAAAAGTATTATGGTAAGTGAAAGAAGCCATATCCAAAAGGCCACATACCATATAATTCTATTTATCTCCTGGAAAGGCAAAATCACAGCAACAGAAATCAGACTGGTAGTTGTCAGGGGTTGGGGAAAGGACTGACTACAGAGGGGCCTGCAGAAACTTCTGGGGGTAATGAAAATGTTCTGTATCTCAATTGTGGTGGTGGTTTTGTACATTTGTAAAAACTCATCCAACGGCAAACCTAGAAAAGTTTCTGTAAATAAATTATACCACAATAAATCTGGCTTTTTAAAAAATGCATTCCAAACTAATGGCAATGAGAACAATACAAGACATAATTTACGAAATGCGGTCAATCTGTACCAAGAAGCAAATTAATGGTCTTAACTGCTTTCATTATTAAACGGGAAAAATAAAAATGAATGTACCAAGGACTTGAAAAAGATAAGAAAGCAAAGCTTCCAGCAAGTCTAATCAAGAAAAAGGGGATATATAGGCCGGGCATGGTGGCTCATGCCTGTAATTCTGGCACTTTAGGGAGGCCGAGGCAGGTGGATCACCTGAGGTCTGGAGTTCAAAAGCAGCCTGGCCAACAGGGTGAAACCCTGTCTCTACTAAAAATACAAAAATTAGCCAAGCAGGGTGGCTCATGCCTGTAATCCCAGCTACTTGAGAGGCTGAGGCAGGAGAATCGCTTGAACCCTGGAGGCAGAGGTTGCAGTGAGCCGAGATTGTGCCACTGCACTCCAGCCTGGGCAACACAGTGAGACTCTGTCTCAAAGAAAAAAAAGAAAGAAAGAAAGAAGAAAAAGGAAAAAGGGATATAAACACAAATGTACAAGATAAAAAAAATTTTTAAATCAAAGATATTAGAAGTTATAAAGACTCTTTATGCTGATACTAATGAATTTGAGAAGTAAATTAAATGGGAAACAAATGACCAAAACTGATTCCAGAAGAGGTAAAAAACTGACAGGACAATAACATATAGTGATTGGAAATGTTCTCAAAACAACTATCGCTGGAAAAAGTTCTACATTCAGATAAATTTATGGTACTTTTAAAGTTGTATCTTCAGAAACAGAAAATTCTGTTATACTTCTTAACCACTCCAGAGTATAGAAAGAGAAACTTCCCAATTCATTTTAAGACAGCACAACCCCAACCCTACAATCTGTCAAAGTATTCAAAAAGGAAAAACTAAAGAATAAACTTACCTTTAATATAACTTACAGCTACCCTTAAAAAAGCATTTATTTGTATGTGCCAGACACCACATTATATATTGCTTTACTCAAATATCTTACATGGCAATCCTCTATTTCCCTAGTTTATTTGAATTTCTGTGTTTCCTTAAAACCTTTCTCTTTGCCTCCTCCATTTTTAACCATACCTAATGACCATGTTTCCTAATTACCTAACAAAACAAAACCCAAAAAAATCCATCACAAGAGATTTTCTATAACTTTTTACCATAATACCTACTCATTCACCTACATTAGGCTTCTTAAGGTCTTCCTTCCTATTCTAAGTGAACTAGAGAAAGCCTATCTACTTCTACACTGGATCCCTTCCAGTCTCACCCACTCAAGGCCATTGCTGTTGCAATTCTTCCCCTCTACCAGGTCATTTCCATCAATAAAAAACAAGTTTACTCCTCCGAGGATAAAAACAAACAAACAGCATACCCTTTAGCAATACCATATCATTTCTCTGCTCCCTTGAGGGCAGAATTCCTTTTTTTTTTTTTTTTTTTGAGACAGAGTTTTGCTCTTTTTGCCAGGCTGGAGTGCAATGGCGCGATCTAGGCTCACCGCAACCTCCGCTTCCCGGATTCAAGCGACTCTCCTGCCTCAGCCTCCCAAAGTAGCTGGGATTACAGGTATGCGCCATCACGCCCAGCTAATTTTGTATTTTTAATGGAGACAACGTTTCTCCATGTTTGTCAGCCTGGTCTTGAACTCTACCCACCTCGGCTTCCCAAAGTGCTGGGATTACAGGCATGAGCCACCACGCCCGGCCCAGAATTCCTCTTAAAACGTTTTCTACAGTAGGCACTCAATATTCATGGGTTCCGCATCCACTGATTCAACCAAATCCAGATCGAAAGTATTCGAAATAATAATAAAAAAGAATAATACAAATAAAAAAACAACATAATACAACTATTTACTTAAGATTACATTGTATTAGATATTATAAGTAATCTAGAGAAGGGTCAGTCCTGGAACCAATCTCCAGCGGATACTGAGGGACCAATGTACATTCACTGCCTTAAATCTCCCTCCTGTTTTCCTGCAGAATCCACTCTAGTCAGTCTTTTACCCACAATGTTGCAGCAAAATTGCTCTCTTAAGGTTATCAATGACTTCATATTGCCAAACGCAAAGGTGAACTATCAGTCCTTATCTTGGCGAATATGGCTGCAGTAGCTCTCATGGTAGATCAAGGTCTTCTCCCTATAAAATACTATTCTGACTTATGTATCACTGGCCACTCCTTTTCAGGCCCCTTTGCTGGTTGTTTCTCAGTTCATCATTCCCTAAATCTTCTCTAGCCATATTGTCTCCCTAGTTGAGTCATCCAGTCTCATGGCTTCAAATACCATCTATAAACTGACAACTCTCATATTTATAACCTCAGCTGGATCTGTCCACTAAACTCCAGGCATATGTCCTTGACATCTCCACCTGGATGTCTGACATTTTACAGTTTATATACTCAGAAGTAAACTCTTGATCTTCAAGAAATGAGTCTCCCAGAGTCTTGCCCATTCCAAGTAAATCACAATTGCATTTGTTGATGGTAAAAAGCTTAGAGCCACCTTTCTTTCTCTACACTATACCAGGAAATCCATCAGCTCTAGCCTTTAAAATATATCCAAACTATTACCACTTCTCACTACCACCCCAACTACCTTGGTTCAGGTAACCACATATTTTCTAATTCGATTATTTGTAACTGCCTCTTAAATGTTCTCCCGGCTTCTGCCTTTGGGCCCCTACAACCTAGTCTCAATATAGCTAAGCCAGAGATAATCTTTTAGAACTTAAGTCAGATAATGTCCTCTGCTCAGAATCTTCCAGAGGCAATCTATCTCATGTAGAGTAAAAAGCTAAAGTCCTTAAGAAGGACTCAAAGGCCCTAAATGCCTATTCTTCCCTACCATCACCTAACATCACCTCCTACTAATCTCCTCTATTAACAGTCACACTGACCTCACACTCATGAATGTTCTCACTTCAGGGCCTTTTGGCTTTTCTCCTACTGATAATACCCTTCCTTTAGGGGCCCACAAAATTGACATTCCCTTCTTTAGGTCTTTGCACAAATGTCAACTTCGCAGTGAGGGTTTCCCTAACCAGCCTATTTAAAACTGCAACCTCCACCTTCCATATTCACTAATCTTCTTCCTGACTTAAGTTTTCTTGGCAGCATTTATCACTGTCTGACGTCTCTGCCTAGCGGAAGCAAATGCAAATCTCTACAGGAATGTACTTTTTGGTCTGAGCCTCAAAGAATTCCCACACATACTTCTCCAAGAATAATGACTAGTTCAAAGTGAAAAACAATCAGGTATACAAGGAAAAAGGGTATAGAAATAGAGAGCAGAGACAAATCTGCAGACTTTAGATAAACTGAAAAAATAATTATTGAACTAAAACATATATAAGAAGAAATTACTGAGAACTTAGCACAAAGAGATAGAAAACAGAAAACAAGATAAGGAACATGAGGGATTAATGGGAGAAGGGTTATCATACATTTAATAGGAGGTCCAGAAGAAAAGGTGAGAAAAAGAGACAGCGGCAATACCTGAAGAAATTACAAGTAACAATTTCCCAGAATTGCTGAAAGACACCAATTTTCTGATTCAAGAAATCAAACATAGTCTAGACAGTTTAAAAAGAAATTCGCAACTAGACATTTCATAGTGAAACTACAGAAAATCAAGTCAAAGAGAACAATTTTAAAGCAAAAAAAAAAAAAAAACCCTCCAAAGAGTATTACTATTTTTCAGTGGCAATAAAGAAAACCAGTAGACAGCAGAATGGTATCCTCAATGCCCTTGGAATTCTATCCCAAGAGAGCATCTTTCAAGATTGAGGACAAAATGAAAGCATTTTCAGGCAAGCAAATATTGAGAGGGTTTACCACCACAGACTCTCACTCAAGGACCTTCCAAAGGCAGAAGGAAAAGTAACTAGGAAATAGCTGAGATGCAAGAAGAGCAAAGACAGTGGAAGGTGCAAATGAACAATGAATTCCCTAAACAATAACAAATTGTATCAGAAAAAATAGTTTAATTATATTTTATTTAACTTGTATTTTAATTATACAAGACAATAATACATAAAAGTGTAGAGTAATGAAAATGGCATTCAAATGTGTTCAAAGGACTTTTAGCAGAATTAACTTTAGACTGATAAAAATGACTATGAGTTATATTTTCATTTCTAGGATAACAACTAAAAGAATATTTAACAAGACTGTATACTTCCAGACTAGTCAAGTCAAATGGAATGGTAAGATATCAAAAATAATCAATACAGAAAGAAACCCCCCTCTCCTCCAAAGAGTGAAAAGGAATAGGGGAGACAGAGAGAAAACACAAAATAAAATGGTAGATTTAAACTCAAATGTGTGACAAATCACAGTAAATCAGATGAATCAAATGCTCCATCTGAAAATGACAAAGACTGCCAGGCTGGATTAAAAATAATCCAATTAGTCCAGGCATGGTGGCTCACACCTGTAATCTCAGTACTTTCGGAGGCTGAGGCAGGTGGATTGCTTGAGGTCAAGAGTTCAGGACCAGCCTGGGCAACATGATGATGATTCTCTACTAAAAATACAAAAATTAGCTGGGTGTGGTGGCACACGCCTGTAGTCCCAGCTGCTTGGGAAGTTGAGGTGGGAGGATGGCTTGAACCCTGGAGGCAGAGGTTGCAGTAAGCCAAGACTGCACCACTGCACTCCAGCCTGGGTGACAGAGCAAAATTCTGTCTCAAAAAAACCCAAAAAACCTCCAATTAAATGCTGTTTATAAGAAACATGTGAAACATAAAGATATATAAAGATTGAAACTAAAAAGATGGTAAACAACCTATCATGTCAACATATGTAAAAGAAAACTAAAGTAGTGATATTAATATCAGACGAAATAGACTAGGGCAAGAGACACATTTAAGGGACCTAAAATAAGTGGAAAGATATAATATGTTCATGCACTGGAAGACAATATTATAAAGTTACCAATTTCTTACAAACTAATCTTTATATTCAGTGTAATCCCAATCAAACTGTTAAATTTGACAAGCTGATTCTGAAATTTATAAAGAATTGTCAAGGACCAACAAAGTATGAGTATTCCAAATATATAAAAAATAACTATGAATCAACAGAAAAATAAGCAAGAGACCTGAATAGCCATGTCATAAGAGAAAATCCAAATGGTCAATAAACATATTAAAAAGGTGTTCAATTTCTTTAATAATCAAGGAGCTACACATAAAAAGTACAACTTCTAAACTGGTAAAAAACGTAAGTCTGATAATTCTATGTGTTGGTACAGATGTGATTAATGGACGCCCTCATACACAGCAGGAATGTAAACTGGTTCATTGACTTTGGAAAATAGTTTGACATCATCTGTTAAAACTGAAGATACGCATTTTCTATAAGTCAGAAATTTCATTCCCAGATATACACTCTAAAGAAATTTGCGTGTGTGAACTGGGAGACAAACAGAAGAATGTTCTGCACTGTTTGCAATAGGCCCATGCGGAAATAACCCATCGAGAGCAAATAAACTGTGATACATTCATACAATGGGATAGTACATTACAATTAAAGGGGAAAGACATGGATGAATCTCACCAGTGTAATGCTGAGCAAAAGAAACAAAAACAAAGCTAAACAGTATTCTTTAGGAAGACATGTGAAGAAGGTAAAAGAAGAGCAAAGAAATTATTATCATGAAAGTCAAAATAGTGGTTTGCTTTTGGAAGGTGTAAAGTTTCAACCAGGAAGGACCACGCAAGGGAAGGAGGCAGGGTTCTGTGATCCTGTAATGTTCTATTTCTAGCTGGATGGTAGTTGCATGGGTTTTCACTTAAAAGTATTTAAAATATTTATACATTTTACATACTTTTCTCACTTAAAGGTATTTAAACTATTTATATATTTTACATACTTTTCTGTATGTATGATCTATCTCACAATAAGAAAAAAATGAGAAGGAATAATACCGTGCTTCTCACTCATCTTTCTAAATAACTGGGTTTGGTTCTTTGTACAAATTCTCTAAAATGACTAAAGTGGCTGGGCACATTCTCTTCTTGGAAAGATAGCATTATTTAGTAGAAAAAGCAGTAAGACTAGGATCAGAGGACAGAAGCTCTCTTAATTAAATTCTTAATTTACTTCTCTTAAGATGCTCTCTTAAGCATATTAAGTCTCTCTGAACCCTAACTGCTTATCTATTAAATGCAGATTTAACAACTGCCCTTATCTTGGGATATCTGTGACTATCAAATCATAATATAGTAAATTAAAAGATGTTTAGAAAACAACAAACAAACAAACAGAAAAACAAACACAGCAGTTTAGTTTTAATAATCTGAAATTCAAAGATTTTTAATCCACTGGAGTCATGATGAAGCTGAGAGATAAAAACTACCGTTCCATTTTAAATAGCATTATTTGCAAAATGGTGTTATTTCTATCGGTAATGGGTAAACAAACAGGGTTCTATTTTGAGAAAAAAATAAACATAAAGTATTAATTTAACCTAACAGATGGTAACAGATGGTGTCAAAGATGCACATTAAAAGTCTAAAGAGTGAGATCTGCTCTTCTGTTTACAAAAGAAGACTTAAGAATGTCTTCAGCTCTCCAGGAAGAGAGAAATATATTTCCCAAGTTGCCCATCCAGCCCTACCTCCATTACAGATAACATTCAGCCCCTAAATTTTTCTCCCCAAATTGACTGAAAAATACAAGAATAAAAAAACCAAACCAATGTAATTGGGCTTCTCAATTAGCCTTAGTGCCACTATGGGAAAATGAACAAGCAACTGGGTGGCAAGTTTCACTGACTAAAACAAACATTGAAGTATAGAAGTTTTATGTATTTATTGTGCCACTTATAAAATAACTGCCACAAACATCAACAATGCTTTTAGAAGTTTTTCATATTCAACCACTTAGAAGATGACAAAGACAATATAAAAATGCAAAACATTTTACTATATTATAATGTTATATTATTTTTTCTATATAAAATGTTACAAGTTCTACATACCTGAATATTCTCCCTACTCCAAGTATGTGGTGTTTTATTAGCAAGTAATTTCAGATCTTGAATAGCAAGTCTCTTTACTGCCTTCCTGGGATCATTCTTCAAATACTGCAACAGAAGCTGAATCTATAAAGGAAATAAGTCACTCCATAAACAATACTGTAACTGAAATGATCATTAGAAATGCAGTGTAGTTTAGTGAAACTTATAAAGGGACAGGACTCACTTCAAATCAGAGCCCTGTCACTCATTAGCAATGTGCCCACATTTGGGCCTCTTTCTCCATGTTTGTAAAATACTACCATTTAACTTTAAAGTTTTAGCACAGGCCCTGGCATTTAACAGATACTCAATCCTTTCTTTTTTTTTTTTTTATACGGCCAACTTCACACCCAGCCATGTACTCCATAACATCTCATTTTCCTCAAGGGCTCCCAACAATCAGTACTGTGAACAGAGAGAATAAAAAAGCAAGCAAAAGCAAATTAATCTGACCTTTATTAGAGAAAAGAACCTTAATGTCCTCAAGACTCGTGGGCCACTTTCTTATTTCTAATCATATATTTAATATGTAAGTTTACCAAAGATAGGCAGTTTAAAGAAAACTGAAATTACCTGCTTAGGTGTATCAACCAAAGATGAAGCTGCAAGCAGAGTGAAAGTGTGCAAAGACACAATCACCATTTTGGTGGACGGATAGGATGTGACCAGCTGTTGTAAAAGCTGACGAGCACTGGAAGCCAAGATTGCATCATGGTGCATGTGCTGTAGAATGGGTATCAATTTTAGCTTCAAGTCTACTGGTGTCGCTAAACCTAGACACAAAAATAATTCTCAAGGTATTTGTGATCATCATCCTTAATAATATTCCAGATTTAAAAGCTGTGACTCATTTAGCAAAATTGCACTTGAAAAACACAGTATACTAATATATTTATAACATTAAAGATTATACTAGAACCAACTGATAAATTCAATATTTTTTCCTAAGTATTTATCTTGACATTAACTTTTCAATGATTATAAAACTACATGCTGATAATAAAAACTGCCTTTAAAAAGCACAGTAGAAAGCAAAGTCATATTTGCTGCCTATTTCCTCTCATTATCATAGTAAAAAAATTATACATACACATAAACATATATATACACAAACACACACACTTGATGGCTACAGTCTGATTATACTTACGATTTTAATTATTTCCTTCAACAACTAAATCAGAATCAGGATGTGAATAAACTGTGTGTAGAATGGTTTTGAAGTCCTCTGAACTTTGTGTAGTAAATGCCTTTCTTTATTGCATACACGACTGGATCCATGCAGACTAACCCTAATCCACGTTTTCCTGTCAACAGTGGAGCGAAACCAACAAATCTTTTCTCTATGGCATGGCTTTGTGGTCATGGTGAACACAAATTTCTCTGTCGTAATGTACCACATACATGCCACAAGCTAATTATACTCTGCGTATTGCTGGCTTTTCCATGGTGAAATAATTGTGGGTATGAACGTAAGACAGCATTTCAACGTCCAACAGTTGCCTACGTCAATAAACTCCCTTGCTAGATGGCCTCTACTTGGGTTTGCCAGAGGGAAAAGAATGAGATCAGAGTATTCCCTGCTTTCCTCTCTGCAGGGTCACATCATGCTCATGTTATTACTTTGTTCCTTAAGGTTCTGAATGCACTTGACACTGCTGACCATTCTATCTTTGAAACTCACTCCTAATGGCTTTGGCTCTTCCACTTTTACTGTTTTCTGACCTCTTTCTCTGGCTGTTCCTTCTTAATCTCCTTTGTAGTCTCCTTGTCTGTCTACGCTTTAATTTCTGATATTCCCATGGTTGGTAATAAATTCTCTTCTCATTCTATGTGTTTTCCCTGAGTGAGCTGATATAATCCCATGGTTTCCATTATCGGCTAAATGTGAAAGGCTGCCACCCATCCGTCCTCCTGCCCCAACGTCAGATGCATGTATCTCATTATCTTCTGGTCATCTGCACTAGGAGGTCTCAGAAGCATTTTGAATTAATAAGGCTCAAAGAGAACTGATCTTAACCTTGAAACTGCCCCTCCAAAAATATTCCTGTCTCAGTAAATCACATCATTATAGCTTCTTAGATCCTGGAGTCTTTCTTATTAGTGAAAGAAGGATTCTCTCACATCCCATTTCCAAATGTATTAGCAAATCTTATTGGTTCTAACTTCAAAATAAAACCCAAACTGACTCTTTCTACCTCCGTTGTTACCATGCCGATCCATTTCCACTACCATCTCTTGACTAAATTATTGCAAGTCTTCTAAGTATTCTCCCTGCTTAGGCCTTTCCCCATGGCAGACTCCACTCTTATATCCCCCTCTTTCCTCCACTGCAAGTTTATTCTCAACCCAGTACTCAGAGGGATCTTTGTGTTTACAGGCATCTTTACTAAAGATTTAGGGAGGCTCGGAGATTTTACTTGGCAGAAACAAAAGTGGCTTAAAACCAAATGTCAGGATTCTGTTCCTAAAACTCCTCCTTCATTTCCATATCTTGGGTTCCAATTTTCCTCCACCCACACTCCTATGTTTTCCTCTGCCTCTCTCTCCTGCTAATTCCTGTTCTTTCAGATGTTTTTAAGATAAAATTTAAGGAACAATAAGGTAATGAATCTTAAGTGTACAGATTAATGTATTTCTACATATGTATATTCCCATATAACTGCCATCAGATACACAGAATACTCCAGCATCCTAGAAGGCTCACCTGTATAGCTTTCATCAACTCCCTTGCTATCTACCCTTTGTTTGGGTTTAACCAATGGAGAGCCCAACAGGAGTTGCAGAGAAGAATGAGGTCAGAGTATTTATTCCCTGGTTCTCTCACTGCAGGGTCACATCATGCTCCTGGAGGTTAGCTTCTCAAAGTGGCCCTCCTGACATGATACCAATTCTCTAGTAACCTCTCTTTAACCTGTACCCTTAGAGGTATGGTAAAAGCTATTACGGGCTCAAGAACTACATTATCCCCTATAGTACACCCTGACCATGCCTTTGTGAATGGTTCCTTTATTACACCTTCCTTGAGCTATCTTAATTCAAATGTGCCACCTGTTTCCTGCTGAGATCTTGTCTGATGCAGCAGGCAACTGATAAAATCCTGCTCAATGAATAAGTGATGCTTCCTTCTAACGTCATAAGGATACTTTTCTGCAGGAAAGCCCTTTTGCTAATGGTGGAAGAAAAAACACAAAGGAATAAAGGGGAACACAACAAAGCTCATTCACTGTATCTTGGTCTTTAAGTGATTTTTATTATTTATGCAAGTGAGCAAGTTATCTTTAATTTTAATTTGAAGGACAATTTAAATGCGTGCAAAATATAACTACACTAAGCAATTCATGCCTTAGAAGGGCACAGTAGCATAGTGGTTAAAAGCATCGGCCTCAAAGCCAAACTGTAAGTTATCAGCTTTTTTACTGTGAACCAATCATTCAGCTTTAGTGTGGCTCTATTTCCTTTCCTGTAAAACGAACATAATAGTATTACCTATCCAAGGCTGCCACGTTCCACAATTCAAAGGAATGCTCTTTATAAGAATATAAACAAAGTGGTGTTCTCTAGAGTCAGGCAATGCTGTAGCCCAAGAGCTCCCTTTTATGACTGTTAGGATAAATAGGGGTATGACACGTGTATTAACCCTATGGGAGCTCTTGGGCTCCCATAATGACTGTTGTAAGGATAAATAGGGTTAATACACATGACTTATGGTATAAGAGACTGCAAAACCAGGGCTTTGTAGTCTATGGTAAGGAATCTGGATTTGATTCTAAATGCAACTGGAAGACACTGGAGGGACATTAGCAGAGAGTTCCAGAGCTCCTAATAATATTAGCCTCTCTCACACAGAGCAGTCTTCCCTAAACTAATCATGCCCCCCATAAGTATGCTTTGGTGAATGATGGACCACATGACAGACGGTGGTCCCATACGATTATAATGGAGCTGAAAAATTCCTAGTAACTTCATAGACCCAGTAGTCATTGTAACACCACAGTGCAATATATTACCTTTTCTACCTCAGATATACAAATCATTTTGTTACAATTGCCTATGGGTATTCAGCACAGTTACATGTTGTATAGGCTTAGAGCCTAGGAACAATAGGCTATACCATACAGCCTAAGTGTACAGTTGGCTATACCATTTAGGTTTATTTAAGTACACTCTATGAAGTTCAAACAACAAAACTGCCTAAGGACCCATTTCTCACACAGGATCCCCATTGTTAAGCAATGCAAGACTATATCTGCATGGCTCACTCCTTTCTCTCCTTCATGTCTCACTCAAGTATCACCTCATCAGAGACTGTCTCTGATCAATATATACAAAAAAGTCCCTTCTCTGATCAATACATATAAAATAGATAAGTCCCTTCTCTCAACCCACCAACGACTTACTTTTGAGACTCTCTATCCTTCTTCTCTCACTTTTTCACCATAGCACCAGAAATGTCATAGGCACATTTGTCTATCCCCACACACCCCACCCCTGACTAGAGTGTAGGTTAGATGGGGGTAAGGACTTTGTTTTGCTCATTCCTGTATCCTCAGCATTTAGAACAGTTTGGGCAAATAGAAGATACTTAATAAATATTATTTGAATGTATGGTGACTAGCAAATAATAAGTACTTAATTAGTGTTAGCAACTATTATAAATCTCATTAAGTCACTTCATAATACTAAATGAAGAATACATACCTTGAATCATTTCACTGATTTTGTTACAGATTCCTACAGCAAAATCCCTTTGGAAAAAGAGAAGAGAACAGAAAAAACTTTGATACCAAAAAATTACATTTGCTTATATTTTCTAAGGACTTAAAAGAAATAAAACACAATTAGCACAGAAGAAATACAATATTCCAAACTGCAACTAATATTCCAAGGTCAGGTGCTCGGGTTAGGGGAGGTGGTAAGAAACACAACTAAAACAAAAACTCCAGCACCAAATGGGCTATGCCAACACTGCTCTAAAGCAGCTCACTTAGGCCATTATCACAATACAGTGTTATTTTTTCATAACACTAACAAGCATCTGAAATTACTTTGTGTTTATATAACAACAGGGCCTGACCTTTTTCACTCCTATATTTCTGGAACTTAGAAAAGTGTCTGAACATGGTGGATATTCAGTAAGTATTTCTTTAATAATCATATAAAGACTTCTTATAACAACTTAGAATTTAAAAATCTGTTACAGACCTTTAGGGCTAAGAAACTGCAAACTAGGAGACTGCAGGTTTTTTGTGTGTAATAATATTTTTAAAATTCTTTTTAAAATAACATTTTAAAAATTCTTAATGTCAACATTTAAATATAGTGAGCCCAAACAGAATAATCTGGTTTTTCAGATTATCCCCTCTCCTTTGCCAAAAACCTGAGCACTGGGCATCCATTCCTGCACTGTTAACAATAGGCTGGTGCCATGGGGCACTTTAGATGGAGTGGACGTGCTTCAGTTCACCAGTTGCCACTAGGGGACACTGCTCTCACTGACAATGTTCACCTGGCCCCTGAAAGCATGTGAGTTTGTAACTCCTGCTTTGCCACCCAGGGACTAGCAATTTAGAATAAAACAAATGTGGTTATGGTAGGAGATTGGGGGGGGGGAGGGGGCGGAGAACAGGATTAAATAAATTCTAAAGGTCTTATTTGGCTTGGCTTGTTACTCTGATTTAATATCCAAAACTGATCAATATAGATACTAGAAAAAAAATCCATCAGTACTGACGAAGATATGTGATCTCAAGCCAGGTCATTATTTCCGGGAGAAGATATGAACACTGATATCAAAAATATAAGTCTTGTCAGCTGGCCACAGTAGCTCACACCTGTAATCCCAGCAATTTGGGATTGCTGAGGTGAGAGGATCACTTGAGTCCAGAAGTTCGAGGCTGCAGTGAGCCATGATTGCGCCACTGCATTCCAGCCTAGGTGACAGAGACTCATTTGGTATTTTTTAATAAATTAGAAGTATATCATATTGAAGCATGGTATATTAAAAACTGTTTCTACATAAACTGCTAATTTAGATGTTTAATCATCATTTCCACAAGTGAAGAATCTTGCTGTTTCTCTTACTTGGTCTTAATCATTTTCCAAAACCAGTAATTACGCAGAGTGAAATAAAATTAGCTTCTAATAAGAACACAAGAGAAAAACTGAACTAAAAGTGATTCTCATATATAAAATTTAATCACCAAATTACAAATTTATCATCCAAATTTAGAAACTAAATTTAGAAACTAAATTTAGAAAACTATTTTTGGAAGCACTGGAAGTATATATTTAATCTGACAGACTATGAAGCACTGACACCTTGGCAGTGGTAATCAGATGATATTTATTCCCTAGGCACAACTCCTAATCAATAAAAGTACAGTCATGTGCAGCATAACAACGTTTTGGTCAACAACAAACCACATACTGACAGTGGCCTCAAGAGATTATAACAGAGCTGAAAAATTCATATTGGCCAGAGATGTCTTGATGTCTGACCCTGTGCAGGTCTAGGTTAATGTATGTGTCTCTGTGTCTTTTCTTTGAGGGGGTCTCACTATGTTGCCTAGGCTGGTCTTGAACTCCTGAGCTCAAGTGATACCCCAGCCTCAGCCTCCCAAGTAGCTGGAATTACAGGTGTGAGACACTGTGCCCAGCTATGTCTTAATTTTAACAAAAAAAGCTTATAGAATAAGGATATAAAGAAAGTATGTTTATACAGCTGTATGTTTGTATTTTAAGCTAAGTGTTATTATAAAAGAGTCAAAAAGTTAAAAGAAATTAAGACTTTACAAAGTTAAAAAGTTATAGTAAGGTAAGGTTAATTTATTATTGAAGGAAGAAAAACTTCAAAAATAAATTTAGTGAAGCCTAAGTATACAGTGTTCAGGAAGTCTACAGTAATATACAGTAATGTCCTAGGCTTTCACATTCATTTATCACTCACTCACTGATCACCCAGAGCAAATTCCAGTCCTGCAAGCTCCATTCGTGGTAAGTGCCCTATACAGGAATACCATTTTTATCTTTTATGCCGTATTTTTACTGAGCCTTTTCTATGTTTAGATATACATATACTTACCACTGTGTTCCAACTGCCTACAGTATTCAGTACAGAAACATGCTATACAGGTTTACAGCCTGGGGCAACAGGCTATACCATATAACCTAGGTGTATAGTAGGTTATACCATCTAGATTTGTGTAAGTCCTCTACAATGTTTGCACAATGATGAAATTTCCTAACAATGCATTTCTCAGAATGTAACCTCATAGTTAAGAGACGTGTGACTGAAATTTTTAAAAGTCCTCTCAATACCAACGACTCTCTCAATGAGGGAAAAAAATGCTTATTTTCAAAGGCACAAATAGGAACTGTACTTATTCAGGTATTTCTGATCAATTACTGCTGCATCTATTTATTAACTTTGATCTGTGAAATTAAAAATTATATGCTATTATCTACTTTTTCAGTAAGAATTCCTGGAACTCTGAAGGTTTGATAAGAATAGCTGAAGGGGCCAGGCACAGTGGCTCACGCCTGTAATTCCAGCACTTTGGGAGGCCAAGGCAGGTGGATCACCTGAGGTCAGGAGTTCAAGACGAGCCTGGTCAACGTGCTGAAACCCCATCTTTACTAAAAATACAAAAATTAGCTGGGCATGGTGGCAGGCGCCTGTAATCCCAGCTACTTGGGAGGCTGAGGCAGAAGAATCACTTGAACCTGGGAGATGGAGGTTGCTGTGACCCGAGATTGCGCCACTGTACTCCAGCCTGGATGACAAGAGCAAAACTCCATCTCAAAAAAAAAAAAAAAAGCTGAAGAGGAGGGTATGCAAATACTATTTTTTTAATTTAAAAAAAATTTATCCTCTCCCTCCCCCTCCCCCTCCCCCTCTCCCCACGGTCTCCCTCCGATGCCGAGCCGAGGCTGGACTGTGCTGCCGCCATCTCGGCTCACTGCAACCTCCCTGCCTGATTCTCCTGCCTCAGCCTGCCGAGTGCCTGGGATTGCAGGCGCGCCGCCACGCCTGACTGGTTTTTGTATTTTTTGGTGGAGACGGGGTTTCGCCGTGTTGGCCGGGCTGGTCTCCAGCTCCTGACCGCCAGTGATCTGCCCACCTGGGCCTCCCGAGGTGCCGGGATTGCAGAAGGAGTCTCGCTCACTCAGTGCTCAATCTTGCCCAGGCTGGAGTGCAGTGGTGTGATCTCGGCTCGCTATAAGTGAGGAGCCCCTCTGCCCGGCCGCCACCCCGTCTGGGAGGTGTACCCAACAGCTCATTGAGAACGGGCCATGAAGACGATGGGGGTTTTGTCGAATAGAAAAGGGGAAATGTGGGGAAAAGAAAGAAAGATCAGATTGTTACTGTGTCTGTGTAGAAAGAAGTAGACATAGGAGACTCCATTTTGTTCTGTACTAAGAAAAATTCTTCTGCCTTGGGATGCTGTTAATCTATAACCTTACCCCCAACCCCCTGCTCTCTGAAACATGTGCTATGTCCACTCAGGGTTAAATGGATTAAGGGCGGTGCAAGATCTGTTTTGTTAAACAGATGCTTGAAGGCAGCATACTCCTTAAGAGTCATCGCCACTCCCTAATCTCAAGTACCCAGGGACACAAACACTGCGGAAGGCCGCAGGGTCCTCTGCCTAGGAAAACCCACAGACCCTTGTTCACATGTTTATCTACTGACCTTCCCTCCACTATTGTCCTATGACCCTGCCAAATCCCTCTCTCCGAGAAACACCCAAGAATGATCAATAAATACTAAAAAAAAAAAAAAAAAAAAAAGTTAACTTTTCGGGATTCAAAAAAAAAAATTTATTATTCACCTGGTTATAAAACTGGAACTTGTTCATGCCAAGATATAGAGATATAGAGAAATTTATAAAAAGAAAATAAAAATTATATACCATCTTACCAAGATTTTGATATATATCCTTCTAGTCTTTTTTTCTATTGCATAAATACAAATATTACGGCTTTTTTTTTAAACAAATCTGTTATATTATATAAGCTATTGGGGTTTTTTAAAACAAACCTGTTATATTACATAACCTATTATGTAACCTGCTTCCAACTATGTTTCTAAAAACATTGGTTTTAAGTTGTTACCGTATTCTATTGTATGATCATAATTTATCTAAGCTCAATGGAAGAAATTTAGGTTGCTTCTCATTTCTTTTGTTGTTACAAGTAACACTACAACTAGCATCCATACAAATAATTATCAGTACATATTGCTGTTATCTTAGGATAAATTCTAGAAGTGAATTTCCTGGGTCAAAGGGATGTACTTGTTTAAGGCTTTTCATACATATTACCAAAATGCACCCCAGAAAGCAATGCTACTTTTCCTGTCAGTCAGGGAGATATTGTATTTTCTTTTACAGAAGAGAAGCCAATCAAACATAGTAATAAAACCATGGTCAACATTTAATCCTCCCGCCCAAAACAAAATACTGTTCTGTAAAACAACAGTGTAGGACATGACATTCTGAATAGGTTAAAATTTGTTTTAATTCAAGTTATTGTCTTTGCCAAACTGTGGACAGCTCTAATGCAAAACAAATTAACATTAGAAGACAGTAAGTAAGCAATTTAGTATTACAGATCTATATGTCTGGGAGAAGCTCCTCAGTCAACAAAGCTTCTGCTACCCAATGAAGCCTTCTCCAACTAATGATCCTGTCCTTCTGGAAACTCATTTCATTTACACAGTTAATGCCAACATTTGTACTTACATTTTCCATTTTATGAATTTAAGTCTTGTTTCCCCAACATAAGGTAAACCTTCTTGGAAAACATACCTTGTCATTTACACTTTCCTGTATCTCTCAGTGTTTATATAAGTTGATCAGTTTTTCCTTCAAAAATTTTTCTTGGGAAGCCAAATTACTAAAAGGGATGTACTTCTGTAAGCTTACTTTGACTGTGCAGAGAAGTTTGCAGCAGCAAAAACAGCAGCTTCAACTTCTACATTATCATGTGAATCTAAACTCTGACGAATACTATGATGAGCATTCTTCCTCTCAGGAATTATTGATGCCAGACTTCCCAACATCCTACAGAAACAGAGAAACCCAAGAAGATCGGGCATAAAATAAAGTCAAGGTCAGAAAAGTAAGAGGCAAGGCAAAGTCAGATTATCAAAACTAAAGTTTATAGGTAATTCTATGTAACTCCAGTTAATAAAGCATAACTTTAGAAATCCATGACTCAAATTTTAAACGCTTTTACATATTTCAATATGTCAGAAAAATTAAAATGGCTTATCTAAAAAGCAAAATTTTTAACAATCACCTTGAAGTACATCCCAGGTACCAAAGAGCCCAGGAAGGAAACTTCTGAATTATTAAAGCATCAAAATATCAATTTTCCAATGTTGCATAAAGAAGTCCATTTCAGCAAAGCATTAAGAATACAACATTTTTGCTGTTAAGCAGATACACAAAGTAAAAAAAAGTAAGAGTTCCCAATCTTTTTTTCCCACATCAGTAAATATTGGTATGATGATTTTCAAATGTCCTCAAGATCAAGAAAGCAGTGGTTGAGGATGCCCCTGGGGCTCACACCAGAATCAACAATGGTGCAGAAGGTAAAGCTTGGAAAACACAGTCTACTTTATAATAAAATTATATATTTAGAAAGGAAAAAAATCTATTGTTTGTGGTATAAACTACAGAAAGTAGTTCGAAAAATCCTTTCAGCAGAAAGGCATACATTTTAGAAATTTGCAAAACACTGCAGTAAACAAAACCTACAATGTTCCTACAATGACAACCTTCTTCAAAGTCAACATCCTAAATAACCTTCCAATGTGACATGTAATCACCTAATTATTCCCTGTAATTACACTCAATTAAGTAGTACTGTTCCTAGTACTGTTAAAAATAAGTAATACTGTTAGTAGCAAGAAACTAAAATCGACTAAATATGTAATTTATATTTAATTTGAAGGTTTTGGAATTATACATCTTTCAAAAGAAATAACAAATGACTATTAATCTATTATACCAGAAAAGATTAGACTAGGCTAATACTGACACATTTAATGACTTATTCCCACTGCTTCCGGCTTAATTTTTCTCTTCCTACTTGAGTACCTCCTTCTAGAATGTTTACAAAACAGGTCCTATATGGCAAACCTCCTAAGGCCTTGTGTGCCTGAGAATCTTTTTATTTTACTACTCTTTTAAATGAAAACTGGATTAGATATAAAATTCTTAGCTCAATTTTCCTTTAATACTTATTGCATCAAGTGTTACTGTAGAAAAATCTGATTTCAATCTAATTTTTTTTTCCTTTAAAGTGATCCTTCTTTTTGGAAGCTTTCTAGAGATCGCTGGCTTTATTGATAACCGCAGTGCTTAAAAAAAGAACTGAGGCAAAAGTCAATTGCCATGACTTAGAGAAGGGCAAGCATGGAAAATGATTAACATTCAAATATTAATCTACATTCTTATCAAAATAGTCAGGCTAGCTCTAAATTACTTATGAAATTCATTCCACCAGTTAAATTCTATTCTTCTCTATTATCTTTTGATTAAAAAAAAAACCATGTTTGTGAAAACCAATTCAAACATTACCAAAAAAAGCCAAATGGAAAAGCCTCTTGTAATCTATAACCCAAAGACTCTACCAAAAATAATCACTGTTAACAGTATATATTCCTTTAGATTTTTTCTGAGCCTATATAAACATATATATTAATATTAACTAGCAAAATGAGTTAATAAAATGGATACTATTTGACTACTTTTTAAAACAATATCTTTCTGTCAGTATATATAGACTCACAACTCACTTTACTCTTTAAAAGTTATACAGTAGTTCACCAATAGCTATTCCCATGTCGATTTTTCCCCAATTTTTCATTCTACAAAAATGATACTATAATCATCTATATACATATATTCACCAACTTTTAAAAATGATTCATTTAAAAAATTCCTATAGGTATATTTGCTGAAGTAAAGGGTAAAAATACCTTAAATTTAAATTCTGGGCCAGGTGCAGTGGCTCACGCCTGTAATCCCAACAATATGGGAGGCCGAAGCGGGCAGATCACCTGAGGTCAGGAGTTCGAGACCAGCCTGGCCAACACGGTGAAATGCTGTCTCTACTAAAAGTAAAAAAAGATAGTTGAGTGTGGTGGCGGGCACCTACAATCCCAGCTACTCGGGAGGCTGAGGCAGGAGAATTGCCTGAACCCAGGAGGCAGAGGTTGCAGTGAGCCAAGATCACGCCACTGCACTCCAGCCTGGGTGACAGAGCAAGACTCCATCTCAATAAATAAATAAATTAATTAATTAATTCGATTGAATATAGCTTTCAAAAGATGAAAATCAATGAACTGACTTTAAAATATCACATATTACTCACAATTTAATCACTCAAAAGGCAAAGAAATGACAAAAGCACTAAATTCTGAACAAGAAGGAAGAACTGATTCCTGGTGTGGAAAAAAGGACACTCAGGCAAGATGTGACATCCCAAACTTCCTGGTTAAAAAGAAGACTGGGCAGGCTAGGTCAGAAATGAACACTATAATTTACGAAAGTGAATTTCAAAAGATATAAAAAGTTATAGATATGATACTATAAATGGCAGAGCTAAAAAGAGAATATGGTTCAAGCTGGATATAAGGCTTACAAAATGAAATTCTAACAAATAAATTTTTTTAAATATGCCAAGAAAGAAAAGAAAAAGCTAAAGAAACTATAGTGGTTATATCTAATGTTCTCCAATGAAATGAAATATGATTTATCACATTAAAAATGATCACATAATCAAGGAAGAATATAGAAAACTGACAGAAAACATTAAGTACAAGGGCAGGAACACGAAGTTCAAAATGTGCTGAGGCTAAGCTATATTGAGATCCACCAAGTTATTTGATCAGAACACCTATCTACATAGAGATGCATTTCAAACACAAGTTAGGCAACAATTTATAACCAAAACAGTTAAAACAGATGTTAACTAAAAAGCATTTGCAGACTGGGATAGTTATCACAGTTTTGCCTTGACTCTTAGTCAAAAAAACATAAACAACTCCTAATACTCAAAATGAAAAATGTAAATACACTGCCTTTTTTGTACATAATTACAGTTCAAATAATCTCATAGTGAATTATTATAATACAGTATATACCGGAGGGTGATGGCTCTTGCCACAGGATCATTACTATGAATCACAGAAAAAATTCTCTTCACAAATTCATCCACATTTAGAATCTTCTCCAAATGTTTCTCACTTTGTTGGGTAACTTTAAGAACACATAGCCTCAGGAAATTATTCCTAGAAAAACCAGAAATAAATTAGGTCACTTTAGAAAGTAATATTTAATTAGGAACCAAAGCAACACTAATAATATTAAATTTTAGCAACACACAAATATTTTTCAATCTTAACATTATTTGTTTAACTACTAAAAGAGTTAAAGTTTGTACTTTAGGTGGACATTAAGCATAAGCACTGAGCTATGCTACAGTCTTGCTGCAAGACACCAAAATGGCAGTGACACAAGGAGAAGACCTAGAGCAGAACTAAATCTCCTCAAACTATATTATAACCAAGGCCAGGAAATCAGACGGTCTTTCTCTTCTCTTGGGCTTATTCCACAACTTCTTTTCTCCTTCCAGTGTGGTATTGTGTGCATATGAGCACGAGTGCATGGAGAATGGCAGAAAGCAGCAGAAGATGGAATGGTCGGGGGAGAAAAAGCAAATAGGCATGTATTCAGTGCTTACATGTTTCAGGTACTTCACAGACATGCATCTCATGCTATAAAATAAATTATTAAATTAAATCAGAAACTTCTCAAAAACAATCTGTACAAAGACATAGATTTTCCTGAAGTACACAGTAAAATATTAAGGTTGTCTTAATTTTATTCTGTTCTCCAAAGAAATAAGTATCGTCTAAATTATACTCTTCATTTTGCTTTAAATGTCATTAAATCTCACACTGATGTGCTGCACACAGTCATGTGTGTCCACTAATGGTAACTAACCAGGTGGAAGTACTAAAAGGCAAAAAGAAAAAGACCACAATATAAAACAAGAAATATGAACAAAGTACTTTAGGACATCGAGAATTTAAAAAGACTTACCCAACTCTGAAAACATCAGCTAACTTTAGGAATGCAGAATTGATAAGAATAGGGAATGGATACTTCTGAAAAAGTCTGGGAAAGCGAACAACTGCTTCACACTGTTCACCAAGTTTGCCAGATCTTAGGCCTATGGGAAAAAAAAGCACAGAGAGGGAAGAACAGTTTGCATATTTGTGGCTACAAAGCAAAAATAGCAAATATAATTTACTAGATAGTAAAGAAATAACCATTCTTAAGAAGTAGGTAAAGTATAATTCATTACCCTTTTAAAAGTAAAAATGGTATATTGAAATAGTAATCTGGAAATCGCTACTTTTAGATACATAATAATGAAAAAAAATTTTTTAAAGGTAAGAGTTAAGAATATTCAAAGCCATAAAATAAATCTCAACACATTTAAAAGGACTGAAATCATACAACGTATGTTTTCTGACCACATGGAATTAAATTAGAAATAAGAAAAAAAAAAGCACATTTAACCCATAGGTGGCTCATGCTTGTAATCTCAACACTTTGGAAGGCTGGGAAAAGAAGGACTGCTTGAGCTCAGGAGTTCATGACCAGCCTGAACAACATAGTCAGACCTCATCTCTTAAAAAAAAAAAAAAAAATCCAAGTGTGGTTGTGTGTGCCTGTGGACCCAGCTACTGAGGAGGCTGAGGTGGACGAATCACTTGAGCCTGGGAGATTGAAGCTGCAGTGAGCTGTGATTGTGTCACGGTGCTCCAGCCTGGGCAGCAGTGCAAGACCCCATCTCAAAAAAAATTTTTTAATAACAAATAAATAAATAACCCACAGCTGAAAGAAGAAATTAGAAAAATATTTTGAACTGAATGAAAATAAAAGCACAATCTATGGGATGCAACTAGAGTAGTGCTTCAAGGAACATTTATAACATTGAAGGTTTATATTAAGAAAGAAGAAAGTTCTCAAATCAATGATCTAACAAAGGTACCAACATAATTCAATGTGGAAACAATAATCTTTGAAACATGTGATTCTGGGAAAACTAGATAAGCATAAGCAAAAAGAATCAACCTCCACCCTTAACTTGCATCATACACAAAAATTAACTCAAAATGAACCACAGACCTCAGTGTAAGAGCTAAAATTGTAAACTATGTAGAAGACATAGAGACAATTTTTATGAGCTTAGGTTATGCAAAGAATTCTTAGATAAAACAAAAGGCATAAACCATAAAATAAAAAAGTGCTAAGTTAAATTCCATCAAAATTTAAAACTTCTGCTCTTCAAAAGACACTGTTAAGAAGATGAAAAGACAACCACATGCTGAAAGAAAACATTTACAAAATACATATGTGATAAAGGACTTCATCCACAGTTGTTGTAATTCCATAATACAAACCAACTTTTTAAATGGACAAGAATTGAAGAGAAATTTCATTGAGGAAGAAATATGGATGGCAAATATAAGCACATGAACAGATGCTCAACAGTGTCATCAGGGAAATGACAATTTAAAACTCCAATAAGATACCATTACACATTCACTAGAATGGCAAAAACTTTAAAAAGACCAACAATGTCAAGTGCTAATGAGGATATGGGATAACTATAACTCTCATACCTTGTTAGTGGGAATGTAAAACTGTACAGCTCTTTTGACAGCCCTCTGGCTCTTTCCTTTACTTTTCATTTTTCTTTTATTTTAGATTCAGGGGGTACATGTGCAAGTTTGCTAATGGGTATACTGTGAGACGCTGAAGTCTGGGGTACGAATGATCCCATTACCCAGGTAGTGAGCATAGTACCCAATAAGCAGTTTTTCAACTCTTCCCCTCTCCCTCCCTTCCTCCCTACTTTTAAGAGTCCCCAGTGTCTACTGTTCCTCTCTTTATGTCCATGTGTACCCAATGCTTAGCTCCCACTTATAAGTGAGAACCTACAGTATTTGGTTTTCTGTTCCTACATTAATCTGCTTTGGGTAATGGCCTCCAGCTGCATCCATGTTGCTGCAAAAGACATGTTTTCATTCTTTTTTATGGCTGCATAGTATTCCATGGTGTATATGTACCATGTTTTCTTTATCCAATCCATGACTGACAGGCATCTAGGTTGATTCCACATCTTTGCTATTGTTAACAGTGCTGGGATAAACATATGAGTACATGTGTCTTTTGGGCAGAATGATTTATTTTCCTTTGGGTATATATCCAGTAATGGGATTACTGGGTTGAATGGCAGTTCTAAGTTCTTTGAGAAATCTCCAAACTGCTTTCTACACTGGCTGAACTAATTTATATTCCCACCAACAGTGTATATATAAGCATTCCCTTTTCTTCACAGCCTCACAGCATGTTATTTTTTGACTTTTCAATAATAGCCATTTTGACTGGTGTGAGATGGTATCTTACTATGGTTTTAATTTACATTTCTCTGATGATTACTGAAGCTGAGCATTTTTTTCATGTTTGTTGACTGCTTGTATGTCTTCTTTTGAGAATGCTTTTTCATGTCCTTTGCCTACTTTTTAATAGGGTTATTTGGTTTTTGCTTGTTGAATTAAGTTCCTTATAGACTCTAGATATTACACCTTTGTCACATGCATAGTTTGCAAATATTTTCTCCCATTCTGTAGGCTGTTTACTCTGTTGATAGCTTCTTTTGCTGTGCAGATGCTCTTCTGCTTAATTAGGTCCCACTTGTCCATTTTTGGTTTTGTTGCAATTGCTTTTGAGGATTTAGTCACAAATTCTTTCCCAATGCTGATTTTCTTCTAGGATTCTTACAGTTTGAGGTCTTACATTTGAATATTTAATCCACCTTGAGTTAATTTTTGTATATGGTGAAAGGTAGGGGTCCAGTTTCATTCTTCTGCATAGGGCTAGCCAGCTATCCCTGTACCATTTATTGCATAGGGAGTCCTTTTCCCATTGCTTATTTTTATCGACTTTGTTGAAGATCAGATGGCTGCAGGTGTGCAGCTTTATCTCTGGGTTCTCTATTCTGCTGTCTATGTGACTGTGTGTGTACCAGTACCATGCTGTTTTGGTTACTGTGGCCTTACAAAATAGTTTGAAATTGGGTAATGTGATGCCTTCAGTTTTGTTAGTTTGCTTAGGATTGGTTTGGCTATTTATGCTCTTTTTTGGTTCCATATGAATTTTAGAAGAGTTTTTTTTTTTTCTAATTCTGTGAAAAATGATGTTGATAGTTTGATAGTAATAGCACTCTGTAGATCGCTTTGGGCAGTTTGGTCATTTTAATGATATTGATTCTTCCAATCCATGAGCATGGAATGTTTTTCCATTTGTGTCACCTAAGATTACTTTTGGTAGTGTTTTGTAGTTCTCCTTGTAGAGATCTTTCACCTCCTTGGTTAGATGTATTCCTAGGCATTTTATTTTTTGTTTGGTCTTTCTTAATGCAGGTAAACATACTATATACATAGCAATGCTACTTTCAGCTATTTATCCAAATGAAATGAAAACATATGTACACACAAAGATCTGTATGCAAATATTCACAGCAGCTTTATTCATTAATAGCCCCAAACTGGAAACACATATGTTAATCAACTAGTGAATGAATAAACAAATTGTGGTATATCCAAACAATGAACTACTACTCAGCAATAAAAAAGGAACCAGTTACTGATGCATACAACAGCAAAGGTGGATCTCTGTTGTGCAGCTTTGAAATGATTACAAACACACAGTCTGCTATTGTGAGTGAAATTTTCTGCTGTGATAAGAACATGGAGTGTAATCTCCCTCCCTGATGACATGGCTCCTAGCATTGAAAATCTTGTTGTCATCATGGATCTCCAGTGTTGGTCTGATCATCTCTCCAGAGACCATCTCATAGAAAGGTACACCTCAAACTTCAATTAGACTACATTCACAGAGGCCTGTTTCCATCCTAAATGTGCAACTAGACTTTACTAATTTGACTCTAAATTAAACTAGTATTCACTCACATGTGGTTTCTCGACTTTGTGTATCAAATGTGTTCCCTGTGAGATATGTTCTTGTTATTCTCCCTCTCTAAACATTGTGAAAAAGGCAGGGAAAATTCTTTCTGTATGGTAATAAACTGCGTGATTTGTGAAATCATACCTTATTTTAACCACATAAAACGATCTCAAAATCATTATGCTGAGTGAAAGAAGCCAGACCTGAAGGACTACACTTAACTTACTGTATGATTCTATTTTATATGACATTCTGGAAGAGGCAAAACTATAGGGACAAAAAACAGATTGGTGGTAGCCAGGAGCTAGAGAGAGGGAACTGACTGCACAGGGGCATGAGGAAGGTTTTTGGGGTAAAGGAAATATTCTATGTCTTGACTATGATCATGGTTTCATGACTGCATACATTTGGTGAATTTTATCTGATACAAATTATACCTCACTAAATCTGATTTTTAAAAACTTAAAAAAAAAACCCAACCAAGAAAAAAGAGTTAATATTCAATTTTCTAAAAAATGCATTAAGAATTTGCCCTTTCTTATGCCCTTTTAAGGTTGATGTGGTGCTTTAAGAAGCTAACATAGAAGGATAAAGTAAGTCTCTACAAAACCCAGAGAAGAGACTGGAAAACTCCTCTCTGGATCCTGCCTGGAGTCACAGCTGTACCAGGAAAAAAAAAAAAAAAAAAATTCACTAAGAATGAATACCTTGGTAAGGATTTAACAGCATCAATTTCAAATGTCTCTGTTTAGTATTTTACCAGTCACAAAATGCTGATTATATCCTCACAGGAATAAGTATCTTAGAATATCTCTGTCCAGTAACCTTTGATTATTCTTAAAAAAAACAACAAAGGAGGCCAGGCACAGTGGCTCATGCCTGTAATCCCAGCACTTTGGGAGGCCGAGGCTGGCAGATCACCTGAGGCCAGGAGTTCAAGACCAGCCTGGGCAACATGGTAAAACCCCGTTTAAATACAAAAATTAGCCCAGCATGATGGCAGGCACCTGTAATCACAGCTACTAGGGAGGCTGAGGCACGAGAATTGCTTGAACTCGGGAGGCGGAGGTTGCAGTGAGCCAATATCACGCCACTGCACTTCAACCTGGGTGACAGAGACCCTGTCTCCAAAAAAAACAAAAAGACAAAGGAAATCTGAAGGCTTTTCCTAGTTGCCACAATGTTTCATACAAAAGACAACCACAAAGTAAAACTGCATAGGTAATTTCTATCATTTACTAATGGGTGATGTTCCGTAATGCACTCATGTTAGTTATTCAGTACTTAGAACATTATTTCCTCATAGGAAAATAATAGCACTATCAGCACTCACAGTACTCTGGAACCTAATAACCATTTATAATAAATGTTTCTATGGGAAAATTAATTAACATTTCTAACTGAGATAGAACACATCCCTCTTCATCTGCTCCCTCCTCCCCTTCACCCTCTTACACACACAAAGAACTGCCTCTGAAGCTCTAGAAATCCTTTTCCTATCAAACACAACGCCAAAAGGGATAATTCTAAGTAGCTGGCAGTGTGGCTCATGTAGCCTTAAAGGCTTTTCTAAAAGCCTGATATGAAAAATGGGTCAAGGGACACACAGGGCAGAGAAGGGGAAAGACATAGCTGAGGATGGAGGTGAGAGGAACAGAGAAGGAACAGAGATGTGTGCTTACATATATGTGTTGGCAAAGGGGTTGAAAAAATCCACAGCAATTGGATTGTTTCATTTTCTTCTCACTGTCAGTAGCTGAGTTAGATACAAAGGATGGTAAAGTTCTGTTTGTAATGAATTAACCTTGGCTGAGATGAAAAAGGCATAGTAGGAAACAGCCTATGTACAGGTAGTCTCCTTGACAGAATATAATCATGTTTTATCTTCCCTTGAAAAACAGAACCAAAGACCATATTGATTTGTTTAAACATGCTGATTTAAAATGTACCAAAGATTATTTTGAATGAAGCGAGAGAATGTTTTGATTTATCTAATATCATCAAACTTTTTTCTCTGAGATAAAGTAGACTCTCATTCCTCTGTAACAACGCCACGGGGTAAATGAACTAGAGAATATTAAATCTCTTCTGTATTTTCTGATGTAAGAGCCCTCCTTAGGAAAGAGGTAGTGAGAATTCAGGCTGGCTCCGAAGGATAGCAGCTAAGGTGAAAAAGAAGGAAAAAGTGCTTTAAAGGCCTATTACTTAGCAACAGCCCTGGGTTGGGGTAGTATGGTACTCATCTTGCTTGCTCTAGGCCAATTTTGTAAGCACTGGAAAACAGGAGCTCAGCACATTCCAGTTCTAGTCTAAGAGGGGCTAGACATTTTATTTGTATTGCTTGCTACAGGAAGAATGCCCTGGTCATAAGACCACTAATCATAAGAATACTACTGTAAGCCCAGAGATAAGATTAAGAAGGAGGGATGTGATTGCTATACCTACATCTTATTTTGTATTCTTCCACCAAAAAAAACAAAAACAAAAACAGATCTCTCTTCCTTTTCTGTGCCTGGACTTAAACAGTGCTTAACTCAGTTGCAACATGCATGTAGACCAGGAGAACTAAAATAGGCTGTAAAATCATTTATTCTTTCAAAATTCATTTGGCAGTAGTAAAGCATTCATTATTCTAACATTATTTCGCACTTAAAATGTGCAGAGCTTTTTGCCAGGCTAGTGGTTTTCAGCTTGGTTCTGCATCAGCAATATCTGTTAAGTTTTTGAAAAATATCTATGCTATGGGTTTTACTCCAAACCTACTAAATATATGGGGCAGAGTCCCAGGCATCTGTTTAACTACTTTGAAAAGGTTGGCACCGAGATTCCTTTTTTTTTTTTCTTGAGACAGTCTCACTCTGTCGCCCAGGCTGGAGTGCAGTGGTGCAATCTCAGCTCACTGCAACCTCCGCCCCCCGGGGTTCAAGTGATTCTTGTGACTCAGCCGGCCGAGTAGCTGGGATTATAGGCGTGCACCATCACACCTGGCTAAGTTTTATATTTTTAGTAGAGACAGGATTTCATCATGTTGGCCAGGCCAATCTCAAACTCCCAACCTCAGGTGATCCTCCCGCCTCAGCCTCCCAAAGTACTAGGATTCCAGGCGTGAGCCACTGCGCCCAGCCGGCACCTAGATTCTCAAGTTAACTTCTGCCACTTGATAACTTATTTAACTAGCCTGCCCACACTGATTATACTGGAGTTAGAAAACTACTAGGCTGCTGAATTTGGTCCTCAGAATGCTTTTATCTGGCACAATGTTTTTAAAGGTTTTGAACACACTGTCAAGTTTTACAAATCATACTTCACATAAAACCCCAGGATCTCTGGTTTTAGAAAAGTAAAAGATCTAAAATCTTACTGAAGAAGGTAGAAGTGTCTGACCAAAGAAACATAGTAGTACTGCAGAAACATTACAGTACTACAGGTCCATGTTGAAGGTCAGTGTGGATTTGGCTCCCATTTATGATGATAGCCATGTACCCCACTGTATGACTTTCTGCAGCAATTTTTGACTGCCTTTGGGGATACATGAGTAGAATGGAACCTTGGATGTGAATTTAAAGTACTGGTAAGAAAGTAAATGAAGTTAATAAAATGAAGGACCATGAAATCTAAGCTGAACAAAGAAGTAAAACAGGTACAGAAATGTAGAGAGGTGAAATACCGAGGTCTGAATGAAAATAAAGACTAGCCAAAATAGCAGTTAATCATAATGATAATGATGATACATATGAAGTGCTTATTCTGTGCCAGTCACTTTAAGCACTTTACATGTATTAAAGTCTCACTAAAAATCACATAAATTAGGTACCATTATTTTCCCCATTTGAAAGGTGAGGAAACAGGCACAGACGAGCTAAGCAATTTGCGTAAGAAACAACAATGCTGACAAATGACAGAGTTGGGATTCAAATTCTGGCAATGTGGCTCCAGAGGCTATAGTGCTAACCACTATGCTAAAATGCATCTCTAGCAAGCAACTAGAAAGAAAGAGACTAAGATTCAAGAATGAGACATTTAAATTAGTGATTAAATGGTGGAATTCTGAGGTGATGAATTCTAGGGAATTAGGGGAATACCATAAATTATGGTAAACTTGGGGTTTGGGATACACATTAATCAAGTTTTCAAAACAGCACAAATCTCCAAGTAGCATCTATCAGCAGTTCTTAGCTGCAAGCAACAGAAGCTAACTCTGGCTTATGAGGCAGAAAATGAGTTTATTAAAAGCTTAAGAAACAATTTTAAGGCTAAATTTCTAGGAACACCTAATACCACACTACCCAACCAACTGGATGGAGGAACCCTGTCTTTGATAGGAAACACCAGATGCAACAATTAGCTCTGCTGTCATCTAGGAATATCGTAGCCATTGTTGTTGCTGCTGTAAGCTAGAAATACTGCTGCTGCCATGGCAGAACTGTGAGTGGACACTTCAACTCTTCCTTCTTGCATCTCTAACTTCTAAATCAGATAGTGTGAAGGAGGTGTGTCTGACTGGCAGAGCCTAAGTCAGATCCTGCACTCTTGCAAGGGAAACTAGGAAATAAGTTTTTGCTTCTACCTTGGTAAGACAAGGTTCATGATATGGGACATTCCTTAAGCATAAAAAGAGTGTTCAAAATATATTAAGCAACCATCAACATAACTAACATCCACTACAAAGAACACCACAAATAAA
This sequence comes from Gorilla gorilla gorilla, assembly GCF_029281585.2. NCBI lineage: Eukaryota > Metazoa > Chordata > Mammalia > Primates > Hominidae > Gorilla > Gorilla gorilla. The sequence continues at coordinate 44,786,231 of NC_073224.2, read as the reverse complement.
GCATTACCAAACAAACACAATTTAGGACAATTTGTGACATACATTTGCTTTAGCTAAGAGATGAGGATGATTCAAAATTGAACCATAACACGAACATATCTTAAAATCCACACATTAATAAAAGGTGTGTGGGGGGACATGGGTAGAAATATGAACACAAGCATACAACCCACAGCTTAAAAAATTGATGGCAAAGCCCATTTTTATATTTAAAAAGCAGAAATAGAAACAAGTAAAATGACAGTGAAAACTAATGATGCATTAATAAGGCAGCATCCATCCCCCAAATTTCAGAAAATGTCTGTAAACGTACATGGCAAGATGTATGCAACGTCATCCAGTATGCACATGAGAATACTAATCTAGAATTCTAAACAAATTTGAGTTTATGAATACCAACTTCTAGGAATATTTAATAACCCACTTTGCAAATTCCAAGACAGTAAATCTTAGTTATATATAAGAATGAGTCTGTGGGTTTCAGTAAAAACTTGAATTTTTGGATTAGTTCATAGCCCATCAAGGAATTACCAACCAGGCTGCTGGTTTTTATGTTGCATTAAGTTGCCCAGAGTCTCACCTTAGCTTCAATTCTACATGATTTTTTTTTTTTTTTTTGAGATGGAGTTTCATTCTTGTCGCCCAGGCTGGAGTGCAATGGCATGATCTCAGCTCACTGCAACCTCTGCCTCCTGGGTTCAAGTGACTCTCCTGTCTCAGCCTCCTGAGCAGCTGGGATTACAGGTGCCTGCCACCACCCCCGGCTAATTTTTGTATTTTTAGTACAGATGGGATTTCACCATCTTGGGCAGGCTGGTCTCGAACTCCTGACCTCAGGTGATCCGCCCGCCTCGGCCTCCCAAAGTGCTGGGATGACAGGTGTGAGTCACTGCGCCCGGCCTAATTCTACATGATTTTATAGGTCCGCTTCTCAACACTCTCAGACTAAGTGTGGTCTGGCAGCAGAGATTCTCAGGAGAAAGAATTTGACTCAGTGTGGGTCACATGCCTACTTCTGAATCAATCAGTTATGGTATGGAATTAGTCACCTGGAACAAATCTGGCTGCTGAGGCCTTTCTCTTGAGGAGGGCCTATGAAGATACTTCCCCAAAGGCCTCATATTTGTTTACTGAAACACCAACGACATCTGAGCCATATCGATAATGTAAAAGCAATCTGTGGTCTTTCTTGACAAACTTTTTTGATGGTCTGAGAATTCAGGTATTTTGGAATACAGGTGAGGTGACAGCGTCTAAGGGGGAAATTAGAGTGTAGAGACAGTTGTCCTGATTCACATCATTTCTCTATTTCATAACTAAATTTTTCATTAAGCACACCATCAAGTTTTTTCACACAGCATTACATTCACCAGCACCTCTAGTAACAAATCTATCCTCTATATTTCCTCCCTTCCCATTGCATCAGCTGCAAGAAAGGGAATGAGTCACTGCTCTCTTCCCCATTGCTTTCATCTCATCCTTTCCAAGGTCAACATTGCAGAAGGCAGACAGGCTGAATATCATCTAAGAGACTCCTCTTTTCCCAGGGGGAAGGAGATCTTGCATAAGTTTTCCCAAATCATCAGGATAACCTTCCATCAGCTGATCTAAAAATGTTTAGACTAAGAAATTATATTAGTGAAAAAGTTACACTAATTTTTGTGAGATGCATCCTTTATATTGCCAATTATGTATAGTAATGATCATATCATGAAATGTGTCAGATAAACATAAGCTGTAATGTATTTGATTATGACACTTAACTCTGCTTGTGTATGCTCAGTCTTACAGAAGCTCAGGCAGCATGGCCATCAGCCTACAACTTTCAATGCCTTCCCATTGCACTCTGCACAAAATCCAACTTCTTGTCCTGACTAACGGCACCACATTTGATCTAGCATTGTCCATCTCCTTACATTTGTATGTAATCTCCTTAAAGATGTCTTGTTTGCCAACATAGCCCCTAGTCTGAGTATAGAGCCTGAGACAATGCAGGTGGTCAGTAAATATCTGTTGAGTAAATGAATGGCTATCACATGAAGGATGATTTTCCTGTTACTAACTACATCCTAAAGTAATGGAATAGAGTCAGCTTCAAAATAGTATTCACTTATTCCTATAGAGATCAGAAACAATCAGCTTACTGCCAATGCTTGCTCAAAAGGCTCAGAATAAAGTACAACAGTTATAAATATATAACAGGTTATGAATGGCAGCATTTCCTGAGTGTGTTTCTAAGGACACCAGTGCCACAAAATATTTCTTTAAAATAGCGTTCAAAGGTTACATCTTATGCCTAACTGCCTACTCATCTCCATTTGGATGTCTAAGAGACATCTCAAATTTAACATGACCCAAACTGATTTGATTTCAGTAAACAACAATACATACATCCTCCCAGTAGCTCATACCAAAAACCTCTAAGTTTTCTTGACCACTTACTCTTATATCCTCTTCTAATCCATTAGCAAATCTTCTTGGCTCTACTTTGAAAGTATATCCAGAATCTCAGCACTTCACACATTTTCAGCGTCACCATCTTGGTCTAAGCCACTATTTTCTTTTCCCTGGATTGTTATAGTTGCCTTCTCATTGGTCTCCCTACTTGGGTCCCTGACCCTCCCCACTTCAGTCTATTCTCAGCACAGTAGCCAGACTGATACTTTTCAAAGGAAAGTCAGATCATGTCACACACCTGCTGAAAATCCTCCATGGTTTCCTTTCTCACTCAGAATGAAAGCCAGTCCTTTTGATGGCTTGCACGGCCCTACCTGAACGGGACTCTGGTTATCTTTCTTTTTTTTTTTTCTTTTTGAGACAGTCTTGATCTGTTGCCCAGGCTGGAGTGCAGTGGTGTGATCTCGGCTCACTGGAAGCCCCGCCTCCCAGGTTCACGCCATTCTCCTGCCTCAGCCTCCCGAGTAGCTGGAACTACAGGTGCCCACCACCACGCCTGGCTAATTTTTTGTATTTTGTTTAGTAGAGACAGGGTTTCACCATGTTAGCCAGGATGGTCTCGATCTCCTGACTTCGTGATCCGCCCGCCTCAGCCTCCCAAAGTGCTGGGATTACAGCCGTGAACCACCACGCCCGACTGACTCTGGTTATCTTTCTGTACTCATTGCCTATTACTTTGCTCCAGATAACTGCATGCAAAGGAGGCTTCTACCTCAGGGCCTTTGTACTTGCTGTTCTTCCACTTGATTGAGGAGGTCTTTCTTGCCTATCCTTCATAAAAATAAGAAATCAACTCCAGCCCCAGATCAGTTTTCTCCAGTCCCTTTCATTTTCCTTTATAATATGTATCACTAACTGTCACGTTTGCTATATTTGCTGAGTGTCTGCACCTGCTGTCTAGAATGTAAGCTCTATAGGGGCAGGAGTTTTGTCTCATTAACTGCCATGTTCCTAGTACAAAGCCTGATCAAATAAGTCATGTGTCTGAGTGTGTATGCTGAGGTGGGGGAGATATTTCAGAAACAGTATTCCTTGGAGTTTGGGAATGAAAAAAAGAGTTGGAACTTGTAGCCTTCTGACCTTTAGCTCACAAAACAGAAATACTTTAACAGGTACAAGATGAAATGACTCAATATTTAAAATACTCAACTATATTCTACACGAAACTGGCTATTTCTATAACTTAATTTCCTAACAGCTTTAAAAGTTACTACAGATGAGATGAAAAAGAACAAGTCATCTTTCTGAGCCTGAGATTCATCTGTAAAATACTCACGCCAGGCATTGCTGGGAGGAGTGAAAATGATCACTTACTCTGTGTCTAAGATTGACACCTGATTTCTTTCCTACAAATATAAAATATTTTCATTTCAACTCTTCTTTAAAAAGGAAAAATTGTGGTTTTTTTCTTACAACTGCAAAATTTGAGGAATTAAACCATTCTAGACTCCTCTTCAGTGCCCCATCTTTATCCCTGTTCCACAACCACTATCCTACTGTCAGCATGAGACAAGCTCAGCTGCACCAGAATGGTAGAAAATGTCCTTAGAACTCGTAGGGATATTAGATATTATCCTGACCTGTAACTTTCACTGAGGAATAAGAAAGAAATGTATCAGAATGAGGAGGAAACTGTTTGAAAAACACATTTAAGGCCGGGCGCGGTGGCTCATGCCTGTAAATCCCAGCACTTTGGAAGGCCGAGGCGGACGGATCACCTGAGGTCAGGAGTTGGAGACCAGCCTGGCCAACATGGTGAAACCCCGTCTATACTAAAAATACAAAAATTAGCCGGGCGTGGTGGCGGGCGCCTGTAATTCCAGCTACTCGGGAGGCTGAGGCAGGAGAACCGTTTGAACCCGGGAGGCGGAGGTTGCAGTGAGCCGAGATGGCGCCACTGCACTCTAGCCTGGGCAACAGAGCAACACTCTGTCTCCAAAAAAAAAAAAAAGAAAAACACATTTAGTATTATAGTTTTTTTTTTTTTCAGAGGAGAAAACCCCTAAAGATTTGGTAAGAGAAAGAAAAGTTCAACATAATTTTCTTAGTTGATGGGGGTGCACTAAAGATACTGAGACTCAACCAAAGGAATACCCCATTAGGGGGCTGTGAAATTTTTGTGTTTATCAAAATAAGGTAAAAGCTTTTTTAAGAGCCTGAGAAACTCTTATTTAGACTAACCCACTAAAAATATTCACAGTTTAAAAAATAAACAGAAAAAGAGTCCCAAAAAAGTTAATAGACATGTCCAACTCAGAAAACTGGGAAGTGGCTCAAACCCTTCTGAGTTCTAGTCCAGTTCTCCAACATTATATATTGGCTACGATTAATCAAGATTTAATTGTATACCAGCTGCCGAAATGTTTCCCGTACAATAAAAATCCTTAATATGAAATAAAGGTTTCATATTACTAGTCGAGTTCTTTACTAACAAATTTCCGACCTTGCCTCCCATATCCACATCTAAGAAGGGAGGTATATCTCTTCAGCATTTACTAAATGCTTTTTTTGCATACCATTAAGTCACTTAATACAATTCTGCCGGCTCAATGGTACTGTACCCACTTTGCAGACGACAAACCGAGGCTAGATGAAGTTAATCATAAAATTAGCGGCATTGAAATTTAACTCAGTGTAACCCCAAAGCTCCTTCTACACCAAGCTGCTCCCTGTACGGAAACAGAACTCCTGGAACTTGTCCGCGGAGAATGAGCAGGGCCCTTGCTTTTTTATGGTCTTGGCCAGGTTTAGCCTGCCTTGTAACTCGCAGGTAACAGAGCTATGGAAATCAAATGAATCGCTGTCAAGTCGGTGCAAGATTACTATTCAGCACATTTCATGAAGACCTGGTCTCAACTGAACAGACTGAAAACCAATTTCACAATTTCTTTGCAGTGTCTCTTAGAAACTAGCCACTGTCACTGCTTAGAAAATCGGGGGACTGCTCCCTCAAGTGGTCAAAACGGGCCTCTCACTAGAGCTCGCTACTTGTTTAGCCGGTATAAGGCCAGTCACACAATCCTACAAATTTCCCGCAACCTCCCGAAGGGGTCAAAGCCCACGCCCCAGCAAAAGCACAGGCGCTCCCCGCCCAGCGAAGATATGCGCATGCGCCTATCCGTCTTCTCCCAAAGCAACCACCACCTGGTGGCGCTACTTCCCCCCACGCCTGTTTCACCCATTCAGCCCTCTCTTTCGAATACCTTTGTCCAATTCCATAAGGGCAGAGTTGGCATCCAGTTCCTGTTCGCCATAGCCGGCATCTGCCAGGAAAGACTTAGTTGAGTTTGACGCCATGACCCGAATAGTTACTCGACTAGCCTAGTCAGAAAGATTGCAAACTCTACCCCAGGACCGCCATCTTCCCCCGCCGCCTTCTTGCTGGTTTTTCTTCCGCGCGCTGTCAAGCCCTGTTACGCATGCGCCCTGGTCACCCCGCGGTTTGTCCGCGCCTCTGCTACCCCCTGCGCAGGCGCTCAAGGAGCTCTTGGACTCCAGGTTCCCGCGGCTGGGAGAAAAGGAGGCGGGGATCCGAAGGGGGAAATGACTCTGAGGCGCCCGGACGTCGCTCGGAAGCCAATCAGAGAGCGTGACGTCAGTTTGGCGCGGAGTTTGGCGGCCGGGGCTTACAGTGGCGGGAGTTGGAGGCGATAACGATTTGTGTTGTGAGAGGCGCAAGCTGCGATTTCTGCTGAACTTGGAGGCATTTCTACGACTTTTCTCTCAGCTGAGCCTTTTCCTCCGACCCTGATGCTCTTCAATTCGGTGCTCCGCCAGCCCCAGCTTGGCGTCCTGAGAAATGGTGAGTAACGGTCCCAACCGCTGCTCGGAGCTGGCGGAATTCATTTCCCCCGAAACACACGCCACCTCCGACCAGGGCCGACTCCAATTCTGAACTCAGCTTCTGAGTTCTCCCATGGCAAGGGTAAATTAGTGTTAGCAGGGACTACTAAAGAAAGCTGTACTTTCATCCCCTCGGGACACTTGTAATCGTAATCGGGCTTTTAAAATCGTAACGTAGGCAGGGACGTCGAAATAACTGCCTTCCAAGGCCCTTTACAGCTTACATCTCCATTGCGCGTTAACGGGAAAATGCATGCATTTGTGTGTATATGTTTCCTTCAACAGTTATTTGAGATGCTCAAAACTCCTAATCATTGATTAATTCATTCGTTTGTTGTAGAATCTTAGTGAGCCCAGCTATGTGCTATAGGTATATACCAGTGAATATGACCCGCTGTTAAGGAACTCAGTCAAGCAGAGAAGACGGGATATCTGCTTCTAACAGGAAAAAAATCTTATTTTCCCCGTTTACTACACGGTCATAAAAATTTAAATTATAGAGTGAAAGATGCCTGTAACCACATCCGCCAGAGATGACTCCTGTTAATAGATTGAAGTATATTATTCCAGATGTTTTCGACGCTAGAGGTAATACCTATTATTTTCAGAAATCGGATCAAAATGTCCAGTTTTTTCACTTTAATGGTATAAGTTGAACGTATTCCCATGTTAATACGTAGAAATCTAACTTATTTTCTTACGCTAAAACATTGGCAATAAGAGATTTGAGGTTAGATTTGGATGTCATCAACTTAAACTTTTTGGTAAGTTTCAGATAAGGGAGCTAACTACCCAGACTAACCTTGGACAGAAATAAAATCTCACTCATTTGAAGGTCGACTATAGCCAGAGGTTCTTTTTCCCCTTGAAGCTATGTGGAAAACGAACCTGAGAAGGGAATTTTTATATTCAGGGATGAGTCTAGGAAAATAATATTGAGAAAGAGACTGAGAAGTAGTCCCTCAACTTCCTGCTAGCAGTCTGAAACTTTATACCATCCTTATTTATTTCCCTCTTAGATAATCTTTGTAATTATACTTAAATGCTCCTCTTTCTGTCTCCTGGGACCTTGTTTGAGTAACTTCTTTGTCCTCTGTTTAAGAGTGACAGTACGCACAATGGCTAAGAGCTCTGTCTTTGAAGTTAAACTGCCTGGGTTTTATTATACCTCCACACCTTACTATATGTGTGTATATAGAGCTGTTCAGCCTCTATTTTGTGACAGATTTTCTCCTAATTCTCCATGTGTTTACCTTTCCCTTCCCTCTTTCCTATTCTCAAGTACTCATTCGTTGTTACATAATAGTCACTGAAATTCATTCGTTATTATATGAAATCTATAGAATCATCTCCTTTCCTCTTCAGTGTTGGTGTTCCATCCTTGACCCCTTTTCTTCTTCTACCTACTCCTTTGGATGATCACAGCCACAACCAGGGCTTCTTCCACTTCTACATACATACAACCTTCTGTTACTTATATAGTAAGTCCTCACTTAGTGTCTAGATAGGCTCTTGGAAACTGTGACTTTAGGGAAAACAGTGTATAACTAAACTAACTCTACCATAGGCTACTTGATATAAGTAAGAATTGTTTCAGTGGCATATTTTGGTCGCACAAACACCACCGAACTTCTAGAGAAAGACTCAAAGTACTTTTAATATTAAATGTTGAAATAATTGTGTGCTATACATATATTTGAGAAAGATTAATAAAAACAGGTGAGATAATTATCCAAGTTTTGGTGTATCAGCGAGTGACCTCGGTCATAGTGGCGGTGGGCTAAATCAAGGAATAAATGTTTGCAAAGTGAAAATTGGAAGGAGCACCTCCTACCACCACCCAGTTCAAAAACAATCACAAATATGGCAGCTCACTGAGCCCTTTCATACCAAATCGTTTATTGTCATTCATTTGTATGATTATTGTAAAGTTTACCCATTTTTATTTTACAATTATTTGTATTCATTCATTTTCTGACACACTTATTCCAGCTCAGGGCTGTGGGTGCCCGGAGCCTATCCTGGCAGCTCATGGTACAAGGTGGAAACCAGCTCTAGACCAGACACTATTTCATCACAGGAAGCACTCACACACACTCATTGTCTACTGGGACCAGGTAGACACACCAGTGAACCTAACATACACATCTTTGGCATGTGGGAGGAAACCAGAGTACCTGGAGAAAACCCCTATGAACATGGGAAGAGCATGTACAAACTCCACACGGCCAATGGCCTCAAACAGGAATTGATTTTTTCCTCATGAACAGTATAACGAAATGACATTGTACAAAATTATGTTATTGGAAGACTTCCTGTACCTGAGATTCATTTCTATAAAAGCTGTGTGGGTTGATTAGCACCTAGATGGTCAATCCCACAAGCATCTCAAACTCAAATACCCAAAACTGAACTCAGCTTTTCCCCCAAACCTGCAACATTACCAATTTTAGAGAGTGGCCTCATTATTTAAACCTGCCAGAAACCTGAGTAAATTAAAGACTTCTTCATCTTCCTTACAGTTACACATTCAAAACATTTCGTTAAAATCTCTTGAATCCATCCTCTCTTCTTTATCTGTTATGATTATGCATCTTTACTGTATGCTGGATGTGTTCTATTTTTACCATTCCATTTCCCTAGGTTGGGCCCTAATGCCTTCTTGTCTGGATTGTAAGAAGTCTCCCAGATGGCCTCCTAGTTTGTCTGTCTTCGGTTTATTCTCCACATTGCTGCTAATGATCCTTCTAAAATGGAAATCTGATTACTCTTCTGTGTATTTTTAAATTGATATCTAAAAGTTTTTATTATAAACTTAAACAAATGCAAAGAATATAATTTCTGACCATATTGGGAATATTGACATTTTAAAAATAAAAATGCTATATCACTCCTTTAAGTGTATCTAATATAATTTAAATACTATAGTGATTTGATAATCACATCATCCATTTTTTAGAAAAATACAAACAAACTCCTCTTTATCTGCTGGACATTCCATATAGCTGCTTTTTCCTCTTGAATTTATTTCCATTTCATTTCTCCTACAGAATTTCTCCTAATGTAATTTAATTTTATGCTTGAAAAGCTCTTTTACTGATCACTCTGTCATACCCTTCTGTGTCAAAAAATGTGTTTAAATTGCTGTTTTCTGTCATAAGCCTCCAAGTATTAAAACTTCTTTATGGATTGAATTTTCAATTCAATTATTAGTACTATATGATTGATTAAAACAATATAGATTACCAATTTTGATAATTATTAACCAAAAGTAAAATTTTATTGGAAGTACATCTTTTTAAAGAGATGAATTTGGGTGTTTATGGTCCCTTTATTGAAGGAATTATTTAATTATCTCTTAGTTAAGGTTCCACCAGTTTATTTGTTTTTATTTAAAAATATTTGATACCCAAAAGTTTTTATTCTTTGGATCAGTGCAAGGTTTAAGATTGGGGCACGGGAATGCCTTTCTTTTATAAACTGGAAGAGAGGAAGTGATGAAGGGAAAGGGAAAAAGTGGTACCTCAACCTTCTCAGAGACATCAGGTTTTTCAGACAGGTGAGTTTTAGAAATGCGTATGTAGTCATCCAATTGCTTATAAATGGAGATAACATTTTGAGAAATGCATCATTAGGTGATTTTATCATTGTGCAAACATCACAGAGTATAAACACAAAGCTAGACAGTGTAACTACTACACACCTAAGCTATATATTTTTCCTAGGCTATAAACCTGTGTAGCATATTACTGTATTGAATACCGTAGGCAACTGTAACACAATGGTAAGTATTTGTGTATTTAAACATAGAAAAGGTTCAGTAAAAATAGGATATAAAAGATAAAAAATGGTACACCTGTGGAGGGTGCTTACTATGAATGGGAGCTTGCAGGACTGGGGGTTGCTGTGAGTGAATCAGTGAGTGAGTAGTCAGTCAGCACGAAGACCTGGGACATTATACTACTGTAGACTTTATAAACACTCTATACTTAGGCTGCATTAAATTGATTAAAAAATACTTTCTTCAATAATAAATTAACCTTAGCTTACTGTAACTTTTAAACTTACAAACATCTTAAATTTTTTAACTTTTTGACCCTTGTGATAACAGGTAGCATAAAGCACAGACACATTGTATAATTGTACAAAATATTTTATTTCTTCATATTCTTAAAGTTTTTTTATTTTAAATGTTTTTCTTTTCTTAACTTTTCAAACCTTTTGTTAAAACTAAGACACAATAGGAATTTTTAAGCTCCATTATAATCTTGTAAGACTACCATTGTGTATGCGGTCTGTCTTTGGCCAAAATGCCATTACATGGCATATGACTGTATATCGTAGTTGAATACAGTAGTACCTCCTTATCCTTGAAGGATACGTTCCAAGACCCAACCCTATGTATGCTGTGTTTTTTACTATACAGACACATACCTATGATTAAGTTTAGGCACAGTAAGAGATTAACAATAACTAATAATAACATAGAACAATTATAACAATATTCTGTAATAAAAGTTATGTGAAGGTGGTCTCTCGGAATATCTCATGGTACTATACTTGCCCTTCTCATGATGATGTGAGATGATATAATACCTACGACATGAAGAGATGAAGTGAGATGAATGACGTAGGCAGGCACTGTGATATAACATTAGGCTACTACTTCCAACTATGTGACAGACAAAGCAGCTTCTATGTGATATAACATTAGGCTACTACTCCCAACTATGTGACAGACAAAGCAGCTAAGTGACTAAAGAGCAGGTAACGTATATGGCACTGATACTCTGGACACAGGGATGATTCATATCCTGGACAGGTCAGGGTAGGACAGTGTGAAATTTTCTTGCCACTCAAAATGGCACACAATTTACAACATGAATTGTTTATTTCTGGAATTTTCAGTTTAATAGTTTCAGACCATTGTTGACTATAGGCAACTGAAACCACAAAAAGCGAAACCACGGGTGAGGGGTAACTACTGTATCTGGAAATTGAGTCTCTGAAAACTCTCATGTTCTTGTATACTACTTGGAATATGTGCATGTAACTCCAGGGGCTTAAGTTGTACAATGAGGAAATAATAGCTTTTTCCAAATGTGTTGTGGAGGAAAGCATTACAGTTTCATGTTCATAACACAATAAGGATCCAAAAGTAGCTTAGGGTGGTTCATCAGTGAAGTGTGTATTGCAGGGATTGCATAAGTAGAGGGGTAGGCAAGGACCAATCACTCACCATTCATTGGTGTTTGGATGTTAATTGTAGGCAGTGAGGCAGAGTTAAAGAGTCATTGTTTAATTGTAAAAAATTGTAGGTTTTTTGGAGTGTATCATCTTCATTTCAACCAAGTTGTTCAAAAGTCCCTTTTGAGTTTTTATTTTGCAGTTGATTTTTTTTTTTAATTCCAAAACGTGTATATTTACATAACCTTTGAACAGAGGCTTTTGTTTTTACACACTTATTCCGTAGGTTAATACTTGTGACCTCAACATAACTATTGCATTTTTGGGGGTGGGGGTGGGGACGGAGTGTCGCTGTGTTGCCCAGTGCAGTGGCGAGGTCTCAGCTCGCGGCACGCTCCGCCTCCCGGGTTCACTCCATTCTCCTGCCTCAGCCTCCGAGTAGCTGGGACTACAGGCGCCTGCCACCACGCCTGGCTAATTTTTTTTTTTATGTATTTTTGGTAGAGACGGGGTTTCACCGTGTTAGCCAGGATGGTCTCGATCTCCTGACCTCGTGGTCCGCCTGCCTCGGCTTCCCGAAGTGCTGGGATTACAGGTGTGAGAGACCGCGCCCGGCCTATTGCATTCTTTTAGTGGTCTTTAACAGCTCCTTTACAATGATACCTGATGTTGAAATTATGACGTGATGGCCCCAGAACTAATTAAATTTGGATTAAATTTCTTTGGTGCCCTTCTGTTGATTCCTTCAGATTATGTCTATGAACATCCAAATGTATATTTGTCTGAGGTTATGTCAGGCTAAGATGTATTCTCCACATAGTACTTTTGATGAAAAGTGAGGATTCAGAGTACCCTAAAATGTGAGTTTGTTAATTATTTAAGATGCTTTCAATAGATTGTAAACTCAGTGTTTCCTCCAATGCTTATTGAACATTTGGTTTTCAGTAATTACTTGTTGAATGAATGTTTATTTTATATATTTAAAATGTCTTGATCACAAATCAGTATAATAAAAACAAATCTCTGAAGATGTCTTTACTATGTAGGAGCATAGTGCACATTAGATCTCTGACCCAAGCAGAATAAACTTTTCTTCTACCCTGAGTCTCTTGTTCTCTGTTCTAAATTCAGTGAAAATTTACCCATCTTTCAAGACCTCCTGTAAAGACTCCCTGACCCACTACCACTAGCCAGGGCTAACTAAATGTTTTCTAGGGGTAGGTACATAACACTTCACTTTACAATTTCTCTAATATAATTTAAGATACTATAATTGCTGCTATTAACATTTTAGATTCCTACAATTTCAGCACTAAAGGAAAAAGGAAGTAAATTTGGTGAATATGTTACTGGCTATAGTAGCTGCATTGACATATTATTTCCTTTGGCTCTTTGACCACTGGATTTTGTATGATGTTCTGGAATAAGAATTTAATTGAAGGGGATAGCAGTTTTAATGGAATGCTTTTGTGGTTGTCTCTTTGGTAGGAGAAGGGGGAAGATCTTTCTTAATATGCAAAGGCCTCTTGTTTCTTCTAATCTCAATGTACTAGTGAGAGTCTCCATTTTAGATAGTAAGCCCAAAGCTATACCTCCCCAGAAGTTGGAAGTGCTCTTTCATTTTTTCCTTAGGACTCCTTAATGAAATAACAGAAATGGTGTCTTCCATAGATATTAATAGTAAGTGGATCTATGTTAATATCTAAAGTTTCTTAAGGACAAATATTTACCTCTGAATTTGTTAAAAATGCTGAAATGTAATGCTGTATTGGAATTCTATAAGGAATTGTCTTGTTTTAGGATGGTCTTCACAATACCCTCTTCAGTCCCTTCTGACTGGTTATCAGTGCAGTGGTAATGATGAACACACTTCTTATGGAGAAACAGGAGTACCAGTTCCTCCTTTTGGATGTACCTTCTCTTCTGGTAAGAGAATTACTATCTAGGCAAGGCTTGGACAGAAATGATCTATTTCTCACTTATAGGGAAAATATACTAGAGTATTTCCCTTTCAAAGAAAAGTAAATTAGGTGGATGTTAGAGTTTTTGTAAAAACTGTTGTCTTCTTATTTATAAAATAGACTTTTCTTAATCTCTATACATCATTAGCATAACTATATTTCCTCTAAAGCATGAGACTATTATAGCACTATTTTTAAAAAATCAATATAAGGAAAGGGTTGCAAAGGTTCAGCTACTATGAAAACTGTTTTATCCAGTAGATACATACCCTTTGATCTGGTTGAATGTATCTTTCTGTGACTCGTTGGGGAATATATGAACAGAAATAGAAGTACTTCAGCCAGGCTCAGTGGCTCACACCTGAAATCCCAGCACTTTAGGAGACCAAGGTAGGTCTGGGCACAGTGGCTCACACTTGTAATCCCTGAACTTTGGGAGGCCAAGGCGGGTGGATCACTTGAGGTCAGGAGTTCAAGGCCAGCCTGGCCAACGTGGTGAAATCCTGTCTCTACTAAAATTGCAAAAAATCAGCTGTGCGTGGTGGCGCACCCCTGTAATCCCAGCTACTTGGGATGCTGAGACAAGAGAATCACTTGAACCTGAGAGGCAGAGGTTGCAGTGAGCCAAGATCGTGCCATTGCATTCCAGCCGGGGTGACAGTGAGACTTCATCTCCAAAAAAAAAAAAGAAATAGAAGTATTTGTCTCCACCCATAATAGTTTGAGAGGAAAGAAAAAGTTGTGACAAGGAAATTTAAAACTAATAGACTCCTTATAAAAATTAGCCGGGCATGGTGGTGCATGCCTGTAGTCCCAGCTACTGGGGAGGCTGATGCAAGAGAATCGCTTGAACCTGGGAGGCGGAAGTTGCAGTGAGCTGAGATCACGCCACTGCATTCCTGCCTAGGTGACATAGTGAGACTGTCTCTCAAAAACAAACAAAAACTAATAGACTATTACATAGTCATGATTGTGGTAAAAATAAGTAAATAAAAATATGGTTAAAAAAACTAATAGACTCAGCCTGCTGGCAGCCTACATCATCATATGCCTTTGTTTGCCATTGGCCAGTACCACTCTTGTTTTAAGTACTACCCTCGATTTAGCCCTTCTCTAAATAAGAGATTATCTGAAGAAAATTTTGGTGGTTTTGAGTAAGCTTAAAAATTTTTGTAGCTAGGCATGGTGGCTCACGCCTGTAATCCCAGCACTTTGGGAGGCTGAGGTGGGTGGATCACTTGAGGTCAGGAGTTCGAGAGCAGCCTGACCGGCATGGTGAAACCCCATCTCTAGTAAAAATACAAAATTAGCTGGGCATGGTGGCGCATGCCTGTAATCCCACCTACTTGGGACGCTGAGGCAGGAGAATCACTTGAACCCAGGAGGTGGAGGTTGCAGTGAGCCAAACTGCACCATTGCACTCCAGCCTGGGTGACAGAGCAAGACTCCGTCTGAAAAAAAAAAAAAATTGTGTTACTCTTTATATATTTTATTCTTTATTTCTGCTTTAGCTCCCAATATGGAACATGTACTAGCAGTTGCCAATGAAGAAGGCTTTGTTCGATTGTATAACACAGAATCACAAAGTTTCAGAAAGAAGTGCTTCAAAGGTAAGTCTAGGTCTACAATTTTTGTTTTAACATTTAAAAAACTATACACATCCTCAAGTATATTATTATTTGAACACATTCTGTTTTAGTCTGTCTTCTGTTGCTATAAAGGAATAACTGAGACTGGGTAGTTTATATAGAAAAAGTTTACTTGGTGCGTGATTCTGCTGGCTAGAATATTAGACATCTGGTGAAGGCCTCAGGCTGCCCCCGCTCCTGGCAGAAGGCAAAGAGGAGCCCATGAATACAGAGGTCACATGGCAAGAGAAGGGTGTACTACCAAGCTCTTTTTTAACAATCAGCTCTCCAGGGAACTAATAGAGTGAGAGCTCACTCATCTTTTCACCTCTTAGGGAGGGTGTTAATCTGTTCATGAGGGATCCACCCCCATGACCCAAATGCCTCCCATTAGGTCCCACTTCCAACTTTGGGGATTAAATTATAACATGAGATTTGGGAAGGGACAAACATCTGAAGTATATATAACACATTCCCAATTATATTAACTTCTGATTAAGTCTTTTTAGGGACCAGATTAGATGTGAATGGTGGACTGCCTATCTGTCAATAACTGTTAACTGTGACAATGCCTTTACTCAAAGTTAAGAAAAATACTTTTTAGGATTAAAAACAATTCTTCAAAAAGTTAAATCTTTAACACTTAATGTGGTTAGAGAAGTGTTGCTTTAAAATACTTATATTAATCAAGCATTTTTCATGTTTAAAGCAAAGTTCTAACCTTAAGAAGCTGATAATTTGGAACCCATAAGTCAAGTGTTGAAATAACTGAAATAAAACAAAGACTATAAATGATGTAGAAGTAGAAAGAAAACACACTGGTGTCAAAGAGAAAGCTCTCATGTAGTAAAGAAGGCTAGGAAAATTTACGAAGCATGGGGCATTTGAGTTGGATTAAGGTATTTAGACCAGTGGAAATGGAAGGGGGCACTCCAGGTGAAGGGAAAAGCATTAGCAAAGGTCTAGAGATAGAAAAGCATAGGATATAATAGGAAGTGACCAATTTGTTTGGAATAAGGTATCGAGAACAGTGAGAGATGAGGCTTGCAACCAAGATAAAAACTAAAGAATGCAAAATGTTGAATGTCAAACTAAAGTATTTTACATTCCATTCAGAGAGCATCATGAAGTTCTTTTTGTTTTTGGTTTTTTTGTTGTTGTTGTTGTTGTATTTTTGGTAGAGATGGGGTTTCACCACATTAGCCAGGCTGGTTAACTCCTGGCCTCAAGTGATCTGCCTGTCTTGGCCTCCCAAAGTGCTGGGATTACAGGTGTTAGCCACTGTGCCCAGCCAGTATCATGAAGATTTTTGAACTGGAATATATTTCAGAAAGATTCCATTTTAGAGAATATATTACTAGTGAACTCATGGAAAGGAATTTGACATCAGATGGTAGTAGTTCTCATGTGGTAATTAAGGGAATGTGTAATTTCTGTGAGTCCACAAATTCTCTTTGCTCATGCCAAAGGGTGCTGACTACTGATTTTTTATGTGTGCATCTTTATTTTTATTATTTTAAGTTCCAGGGTACATGTGCAGGACGTGCAGGTTTGTTACGTAGGTAAACATGTGCCATGGTGGTTTGCTGCACATACCAACCCATCACCTAGGTATTAAGCCCAGCACGCATTAGCTATTTTTCCTGATGTTCTCCCTCTCCATGCTCCCCCTCAAGAGGCCCCAGTGTGTGTTGTTTCCCTCCCTGTGTCCATGTGTTCTCGTTGTTCAGCTCCCACTTATGAGTGAGAACATACAGTGTTTGGTTTTCTGTTTGTGCATTAGTTTGCTGAGGATAATGACTTCCAGCTCCATCCGTGTCCCTGCAAAGGACATGATCTCATTCCTCTTTATGGCTGCATTGTATTCCACAGTGTATATGTACCACATTTTCTTTATCCAATCTATCATTGATGGGCATTTGGGTTGATTCCCTGTCTTTGCTATTGTGAATAGTGCTGCAGTGAACATATGCGTGCATGTATCTTTATAATAGAATGATTTATGTTCCTTTGGGTATATACCCAGTAATGGGATTGCTGGGTCAAATGGTATTTCTGGTTCTAGGTCTTTGAGGAAGCGCCACACTGTCTTCCACAACGGTTGAATTAATTTACATTCCCACCAACAGTGTAAAACTGTTGCTATCTCTCCGCAGCCTTGCCAGCATCTGTTGTTTCTTGACTTTTTAAATAATTGCCATTCTGACTGGCGTGAAATATCTCATTGTGGTTTTGATTTGCATTTCTCTAATGATCAACTACTGATCTTTTTACTACTACAGCTTTCCAGGTATTTAAAGTTATATTAATATGGCTACCACAGAATACAATTTAGACATTTCACATTTACCATTTTCTTTGTTTAGAATGGATGGCTCACTGGAATGCCGTCTTTGACCTGGCCTGGGTTCCTGGTGAACTTAAACTTGTAAGTGACTTTATTTCATTAGGATCTGGGTAAATACTGATAAGGGATTGCTTTATTAAATTGTGCTTACCTTATTTTTGAAAGGTTACAGCAGCAGGTGATCAAACAGCCAAATTTTGGGACATAAAAGCTGGTGAGCTGATTGGAACATGCAAAGGTCATCAATGCAGCCTCAAGTCAGTTGCCTTTTCTAAGTTTGAGAAAGGTAGGTTTGTGCTTATCTTCTTTCATCTCCTTAACCTTCTTTGCAGTTGGGAGATAAGAACCTGTAATTGTTTCTCCCTTTCCCCTATCAAAGTTACTACTTTACCTACGTAGATGATTAAGATTCTTTTTTTGGAGACAGTTTCGTTCTGTTGCCCAGGCTGGAGTGCAGTGGCGCCATCTCGGCTCACTGCTACCTCCACTGCCTCCCAGGTTCAAGTGATTCTCCTGCGTCAGCCTCCGGAGTAGCTGGGACTACAGGCGCACATCACCATGCCCAGCTAATTTTTGTATTTTTAGTAGAGACGGGGTTTCACCATGTTGGCCAGGCTGGTCTAGAACTCCTGAGCTCAGGCAATCCACCTGCCTCAGCCTCCCAAAGTGCTAGGATCACAGGCGTGAGCCACTGCACCCAGCCAGGTGATTAAGATTCTAACATGACTGAAAACCTTAATAAAATTAAATTGGTTTTAGGCCCACTCTTCTGGACATTATCTCTAGCTTGTCCCTGAAAGTCAAGAGTCTTTGATAAGTTTTTCTGTAATCTTGCACATAAGGTAAAGATTTATAAACAGCTACAATACCATTGTTCAACTTTGATTGTTCATTGAAGTTAAAACCTTGTACTGGGCACTCATTAACTATTTGTAAAACAGAGTTACTTTAACTCTGCTTGTAAAATCTAAATGAGCTATAAGGCTGATAAACAACATGATTTTTTTCTACCTAAAAATTTATCATGTATTTGGTTTAAATGGCCTGTTTTTTGTTTTTTGTTTTTTGTTTGTTTGTTTTTTGAGACGGAGTCTCTGTCACCCAGGCTGGAGTGCAGAGGCTCGATCTCAGCTCACTGCAGCCTCCATCCCCCGGGTTCAAGCAATCCTCTCCCTCAGCGTCCCAAGTACCTGGGAGGGATTACAGGAGCCTGCCACCACGCCCAGCTAATTTTTGTATTTTTAGTAGATCTGAGGTTTCACCATCTTGGCGAGGCTGATCTTGAACTCCTGACCTCGTGATCCACCTGCCTCGGCCTCCTAAAGTGCTGGGATTACAGGCGTGAGCCACCACACCCGGCCAAATGGCCCAATTTTCTATTATGTTTTCAACTATTACTTAAAATTGATTTTCCTATGTTTATATTGTTATAATGGACAAGGAAGATTTAAGAGTTACATAACAGCACAGTACTGTAGCAGCTAGGGAAAAACTTATCAGTGGTGTCTGAATAAGCTCTTCATTTCTGTTTTTGTTTGTTTGTTTTCTCCTTCCATTTGTTTCTCACTAAATAATTTTTTTTAAATGGACCAACAAACATTTCTCTCAAAGGAGTCTCTGAAGTAATCTGACTTTAATCTCTGAATAATAGTGACAGACATTACAATCTCCTTTATCACTAAAAAAAAAAAAGTACTCTGTTTTAAAAATCAAATGTTTTCATTTATTCACCTGAGCCATTTAGGAGGTTAAGCTGGTTTGGACTGGTTTTTTGTTTGTTTGTTTGTTTGTTTGTTTTTTGAGACAAAGTCTCACTCTGTTGCCCAGGCTGGAATGCAGTGGCGTGATCTTGGCTCACTGCAACCTCCACCTCCCAGGTTCAAGCAATTCTCATGCCTCAACTTCCCAAGTAACTGGGATTACAGGCGTGTACCACCACGCCCAGCTAATTTTTGTATTTTTAGTAGAGACAGGGTTTCGCCATGTCGGCCAGGTTGGTCTCGAACTCCTAACCTCAAGTGATCTGCCCGCATTGGCTTCCCAAAGTGCTGAGATTACAGGCATGAGCCACCATGCCCAGCCTGGCTTGGACTTTTAAGAAAGTCGGTTTTAATCTACTGTGGTTGCAGTTGAAACTGGAACCTTGAAGGGGAAATATGGCATGATTTTTCTTATTTCTGCATAACTTTATTAACATATTTAAGTAGTTAGGTATGCTTGTGTTCTAGTTTTCTACACTCTTGTGTCATAGTTCACTCTGAGTTTGTAAAAATAATTTTAAGATAATGAAAATTTACCTAACTAAAGAGTAGTGGAAAACATCGTATCTTTTGGTCCTTTTGCTTAATTTTTACAACTCTGCATGTGAATCAGCCTATGACAATGAGCTGTAGAAGAAAAGGCACTGAGTTAGAGATTGGGGCAGGTGGCTTTTTTCATGATTTTCAGTAGTTCATAGGTACTCTAGTGTAAATTAGTCTGATCGGATACTGCTCCCAAGCCCTGTGGTTTGTTTTGGTAAAACAGAATAGATAATCGCTCCACTCACTCCATCAGCCATAAGCCCTCTTGCAGGGCAAACCTTTGCAACTAAACATGGAAGCCCTCTGTTTTATTCTGGCCTCCTGGGCAAAGTGATTTTAACCTCCTTGGGCCTTCATTTTCTAATTTTATGAGATAAATACCTAGTCTATTTAGGTCACAAAAATATTGTAGACATAAAAGTGAGGTGAAATATGAATACTTTTTTTTTTTTAATCTGAGCTCATTATGGTGGCTCATCCCTATAATCCCAGCAACTTGGGAGGCTGAGAAGGATTGCTTGAGGCCAGGAGTTCACGACCAGCCTGGGTAACATAGTGAGACCCTATATCTAAGAAAACAGAAAATTAGCTTGGTACAGTGGTATGCACCTATAGTCCGAGCTACTTGGGAGGCTGAGGTGGGGGGATCGCTTGAGCCCAGGAGTTTGCAGCTGTAGTGAGCTGTGATTGTGCCATTGTACTCTAGCCTGGGCAATAGAGTGAGACCCAGTCTCAAAATAAATTAATTAAATCAATCAATCTATCTATAATCAATCAGAGGACCATATAAATACTTAGTGTTTTATGGGGGTTTTTGTAGGTAGTATGGTAGAAAACATCTTTGGTCCAGTTCCTTCCACCCTACATAGGTAGGATACAAATAATCCTAACTGGACATAGTCATACTAATGGAATTTGCCTTCCCTAAGTATCTACCAACTAAAAGCAAAGAAAATGGACTCAGATAAGTGCTTTGTGTGGCAAAAGGGCAGGTATTAGAACTTCTAGTGGATAATTAAAATTGATTATAAATTTATTTCTATTTCCTCTCCTACAAACTTACCTATATTTACACCTTCTTTCTCATTCTTCATTCTCAAGTTTTAATTAAATGAGAATCTCTTGCAAGTGGGCCAGGCATTTATTTTTCCAAAGTTCCTCAAGGGATTTCAATGTGTAGCTAAAATTGAGAAACATTCCTGATCCTTCCCAAGACCTTCCACCATCACATGTATCCCCACTACCCTGTATCTTCAAGTTCTCCCTCTCTATTGGCTGTTTCTCCTTAGGAAAGACTCAAGAACGTCTGTGGCCTATTTTCCCAAATATCTTAACCCTGTGTTCTCTTTTAGTTGTTACTGTTTCATATTTTCCATCTCCTTTAATTTGGTTTAATCTATTTTCCACATCTAGCCCTCTTCCTGAAATCACTCTTGCTAAGGTTATTAATTATCTAATTATCAGAAAGCACGAAACTTTTCAGGTCTTTTCTTCTGCTTGTATAATATGTTACACTTTTGGTCTTTTATAGAATTTCAATAAAAGTCTTTGCTTAGAATCTGTGATATCCCACTCCCTCTGGTACTCCTTCTGTCCTTCTCTTTATTCTTTCATAGTTGCTTTTACCTAGCTTGAAGTGTTAGCAAGGCCCAGGATTTGGTGTTTAGCGTTTTTTTGCTTTCAACCTATACCTTCTTGGACAGTTTCATCTGTACCAGTTTTGTTTTGTTTTTCATCCTACTTGTGTTGACCCAGATCTATATTCCTAGCCTTAACCTTTCTGCAAGTACTTCAGATTCAACATATCAAAAAGTGAACCCACAATTCCTCCCTGAACTCATGATTTCTCCCTGGCAATGCCATCTTTTTCCTCTCCTCTGATATCATTTCCTTGAACAACATATTTAACTTTTCTTATAGTGTGAGTCTGATGGTAATAATTTACCTTAGTTTTTCTTTACCTGAAAATGTCCTTATTTCATCATCATTCTTGAAGGACATTTTTGTTGGATATGAAATTCTAGGTCAACAGCTTTTTTTTCCTTTCATTGCCTAAAGTTGTTCCACTATCATCTCTGCTTTCATTGAGAACTCTGTGGTTGTTAAAATCATTTCCCTGTATATAATATGCTGTTTTTCCTGACTATTTTCAAGATTTTTTGTCTTTGGTTTCTAGCAGTTTGACTGTGGTATGTCTAGTCATGGTTCCCTTCACAGTTTTCCTGTTTGAGGCTTGTTGAGCTTTTTGTATTTGTAAATTCCTTTTTACTGAATAGGAATTTTTCTATCATTTCTTGAAATACTTTTTCTGGGCCAGGTGTGGTGGCTCAGGCCTGTAATCCAAGCACTTTGAGAGGCTGAGGCAGGCAGATCACCTGAAGTCAGGAGTTCAAGACCAGCCAGGCCAACATGATGAAATCCCATCTTTACTAAAAATACAAAAATGAGCCAGGCGTTGTGGTGGGCACCTGTAATCCCAGCTACTGAAGAGGTTGAGGCAGGAGAATCGCTTGAACCTGGGAGGCGGAGGTTGCAGTTAGCTGAGATCGCACCACTGTACTCCACACTCCAGCCTGGGCAACAGAGCGAGACTCTGCCTCAAAAAAAAAAAAAGAAAAGAAAGAAAGAAAGAAATATTTTTTCTGCCTAATTTATTCATATTCTCTCTCCTCCCTGCTTCTTCTGTTACCTTAATTACCCATATATATATATATTTTTTCAATTACTCATGTATTTGACTTTTCTAAATTATCCCATGCATCCTTGAGGTTTTCTTTTTTTTCAGTTATCCTAAACTTAAGATAAAATGAACAAGCCATAAAATTCATCCATTTAAAGTGCATGGTTTAGTGGTTTTTAGTTTATTCACTAAGTTGTGCAGCTGTCACCACAATCTAAATTTAGAATCTTTTCATCAGCCCAAAAAGAAGCTTGAACGCATTAGCAGTACTTTCACCCATTCCTTCCAACCCTATACAACCACTATAGTAATTTTGGTCTCTATAGATTTTCCCATTATACACATGCATACAAATGGAATGATACAATATGTGGTCTTCTGTGACTGGCTTCTTTAATTTAGCCTAATGTTCAGTTCTATTTTTCTCTCTCTTCTTCAAATTGAATGATTTCTATTAATTTGTCCTAAAGTTCACTTTCTCTATTTTCTCCAGCCTGTTCTTAGGCCTATCCAGTGATTTTTTTTTAATTTCAGATACTGGTTTTCAGTTCTAAAATTTTCTTATTTTTTTTTAAGACAGGGTCTGGCACTGTTGCCCAGATTAGAGGGCAGTAGCATGATCATAGGCGCATGCCACCAAGCCTGGCTAATTTCTTTTTGTATTTTTTGTAGAGATGGGGTTTCACCCATGGTTGGTCTTGAACTTCTGGGCCCAAGGGATCTGTCAACCCCAGCCTCCCAAAATGCTGGGATTACAGGCATGAGCCACAGTGGCTGACCTTCATTTGTTTGTTTGTTTCCTGCTGAGATTTGTCATCTTTTTATTGATTATAAGTGTATATATTTTTTTCTTCCTTTTTTTGTTTTTTGTTGTTGTTGTTTGAGACAGGGTCTCACTCTGTCACCCAGTTTGGAGTGCAGTGGCGAAATCTGCTCACTGCAACCTCTGCCTCCCAGGCTCAAGTGATCCTCCCACCGCAGCCTCCCAAGTAGCTGAGGCTATAGGTGCATGCTACCACACCCGGCTAATTTTTGTATTTTTTGTAGAGATGGGGTTTCGCCATGTTGCCCAGGCTAAGTGTACGTTTCTTTAACTCATTTAACATGGTTATGTATCCTTTACAACCTTATCTGATAAATCAGTATCTGGATTATCTTGGGATTGGCTTCCATTGATTTATTTTCCCTTGAGAATTATTCGTTTTCCTGGCTGTTTATAAGTCAAGTAATTTAAGATTATATTCAGGACATTGCGAGTGGTATGTTGGATTCTAGATTCTGTTATATTGCTTAGAAAAGAGTTGGTGTTCCTTTTTTAACAGGCAATTCACTTGTTTGGATCCAAATTGAAGACTGTCACACCTACAGGAGGGCAGTGGATCTTATCTCAATTATTTTCTTTAGTTTAAGCCTCAGCTGCAAACTGCTTTCAGTTTCTCTTGCCCATATGGTACAGGGATCAGCCAGAGACTTGGACTGAGTTTAAACGCGGAATCATGGGTTCCCTTTCTCTAGCTGTCTCCAGGTTTTCCCCATCCCCTCACTCTCTGACTGTTCTTGTTGCTCCCAGTCTCCTTTTCCTGGTTCTTCTGGCTTGAAAGATGGCAGATTTTTCAATTTGCATTTTAGCTGCCTGGTATTAATGCTGCAACTTTGGCTGTCCTCAAGGTAAAATCACACACACACACAAAAAAAACACCAAAAAACCCAGTAACTTAATCTCAGGCCAATCATTTGCTAAAGATGTTGACTCTCCTCCAAAAATTGCATGTTTAAGAGGAAAGTAGGCCGGGCGCGGTGGCTCATGCCTGTAATCCCAGCACTTTGCAAGGCTGAGGTGGGCTGATCACCTGAGGTCAGGAGTTCGAGACCAGCCTGGCCAAGATGGTGAAACCCTGTCTCTACCAAAAATATAAAAAATTAGCCGGGTGTGGTGACACATGCCTGTAATCCCAGCTACTCGGGAGGCTGAGGCGGGAGAAGCGCTTGAACCTGGGAGACAGAGGTTGCAGTGAGCCAAGATCGTGCCACTGCACTCCAGCCTGGGTGACAACGAGACACCACCTCAAAAAAAAAAAAAAAAAAGGAGGAAAGTGGTAACTTAAAGGGAGGAGTAAATTTTATCCCCAAACAACAGTTTCTATTTTAGGCAGAGTAAATTCCAACAAAAGAGGGGAAAAATGAACCTGAGTGACAGTCTGTACAACCAAAGCTGTTAAAAGGAATGAATAGTGCCTGACACTTAAAAAGTGCTGAATTAGACGAATGGTTTCAACATGGCTGACTAGATACATCTGGTACTCACCTCTTTCACAGAGTGGAACCAAAATAGTGAGATATTATAGTGACAGTGAGATCGTAGATAATCACCCTTCAAATAGATCATCTAAGAGAGAACACTGGGATTCAACAGAGAAGTGATAAGAAGCTCCAGAAGCAAGGAAGGAGAGAAAAGTAAAGCAGCCTGTTTGGCTGGGATCAGCTAGGAATCTGGAGAGGCTTCCTATGCAGGGAAAGAGTAAGTGAGAGACCCCCAGCAGCCCAAATACCCACTGTGAACCCTAATAATAGCCATGGGAGACCCCTTGATGCTCACGGACCCTGAGACTAACATAGGGAGCTGCCTGGAGACTTCATGAAGGCATTGCTCCAGAGAGATATCATACTGGGTTCCACAAACCCTCAAGTCCTAAGCAGCTGTAACACTGATTTTCAGAGCCCAGCCCCCACCAGACTGTGTCCTGCCCTGCCACCCAGGCTGAATTGGGAGCCACACACAGCGACCTCATTCCCCTGAGTGGAGGGGCAGCTGCACATTTTCACACTCCCCAAGGACAAATTCCACTGCCTGCAACCACCACCACTCTGGGCTGCTGCAGGGCAGAGGTGTAAGCAAAACTCAGTCCTTTAACTGCCTGCCTATGGGTACTCCCAGGGAAAGCAACCTCACTTTCCATGTCAGTACTGCAGCATAGCTGCTGCTGCCCCTTACCTGAGCATTCCACCGGAAGCCTGGGGATCACCCCACCCCTGCCTTCCATAGCCAGCACCTGCATGCACCACCAGGGTCACTGAGGGCAGTTCCACCCAGCCTGGCTTCATACACGCCACTACCCAAGCACACCCTCTGGGAGGCCTGAGGATTGCCCAGTTCAGTTCATCACCAGTGGTGCCTGAGCACTCCTCCTAGAGTCTAAACTTGGGCCTACTCAATCTGCTGCTACCACCATAGCTGCCACCAACCTGTACATGCAACCTGCAAGTCTAGGGACTGGCCTGCCCAACCTGTCACAGCCACCGCCAACACTAGTACGGAACACTTGGGTTCCAGGGGATTTTTTCATCACTGCTACTGTCATCATCCACACCACTCCACACCTCCTGCCCAGGGGCTCAAGAACTTGCCCACCCACCTGGCCCACTGCTGCCATTTCCAATACCTGAGTAAGCCATCTGAAGGCCCAAGAATCTACCTGCCTGGATCCATTAACACCAGTGCCAGTGTATGCTGCCTTGGGGCCAAAGGACACACAGGCTCAGACCACTGCTGCCACCACTGGGGCCTGAAGACTGGCCCACCTGGTATTTCAATTTCTGGCAAAACTTAACCAGTCTGCACTAAAAACCACACTCTAATCTACCAACGAAACCAGATACCAATGACTCTATTTATGGCCAAAAGAAATGATAGAGACTATGCTACTGCTTGCATCCAGAACCAAAGCCAAGTGTCCTCTCCAACCATCACCATAGATACATCTTCAGGAAAATGTTCTCCACTACAAACCAAATTCAAAAAATTGGAAAAAGCAACTGTTACACCAGGTGCACAAATATCAACATAAAAACACAGAGAAATCAAAAAGCAAGGATATGTGACACATCCAAAGGAACACAGTAATTCTTCAGCAACAAATCCCAATCAAAAAGGAATTCTCAAAATCCTGGAAAAATGATCCAAAATATTGATACTAAGGAAGCTCAGTGAGAAGAGAATTCTGAAAGACAATACAAAGAAACAGAAAAATAATTGAGGAAATGAATGAGGAATCTACCAAAGAGATAGGTATCATAAAATAGAGCTAAATTCTGGAACTACAGAATTCATTTAATGAAATACAAAATACCTTTGAAAGCTTCAACAATAGACTAGATCAAGCAGAAGAATCCCAGAACTTGAAGATGTTTTGAAGATCTTTTAAAATAACCTAGTCAGACAAAAATAGAGAAAAAATAATAAACATGAATGACTAAAGCTTTCATGGCATATGGGACACTATAAAGTGGCCAAATATATGAATTTTCAGTGTCCCAGAAGGCAAAGATAAAATGAAAGGGTTAGAAAGCCTATTTAACAAAATAATAGGTGAAAACTTCCCAAGTCTAGCAAGGGATTTATATATCCACATACAGGAGGCTCCAAGATCCCCACATGGATATAATTCAAAAAGGTTTTTTTTCCATGGCACATTGTAGTCAAACTCAAAAGTCAAAGACAAAGTGAAAATTCTAAAAGCAGAGAAAAAACATCTAGTCACCTATAAAAGAAACCCCATCAGACCTAACAGCAGATTTCTCAGCAGAAATCTTATAGTTCAGGAGAGAATGAGATGATATATTCAACATGCTTAAAGAAAAAAAAAAAAACCTGCCACCCAAGAATACTACACCCAGTAAAGTTATCCTTCATAAATAAAAGAGAAATAAAGTCTTTCCCAAACAAGCAAAAGCTGAGGAAATTAATATGGGCCGTACAGAAAATACTAAAAGAGTCTTATACCGGGAAGTGAAGAGCAATATCTACTGTCATGAAAACACAAGAAAATATAAAAACTACTGGTAAGCAAACACACAAGAAAGAGGAAAGGCTGAAATGTTACCACTACCGAATACCATGAAACCATAATGATAAAAAGTACCAGAGAAAGGAAGGAACAAAGGATATACAGAACAACCAGAAGTCAATCAATAAAGTTAGGAATAAGCCTTCACATATCAATAACGTTGAATGTAAACATGTTAAACTTTCCATTTGAAAAGTACAGACTGGGCAAATAGACAAATGTGACCTAATTATATGCTGCCTACAAGAAACGCATCTCACCTGTGAAGACAAGTATAAACTGAAAATAGAGGAATGTAAAAAGATACTACATGCAAATGGAAACCAAAAGCAAGCAAGAATAGCTATACTTACATCAGATAAAACAGACTTTATGTCAAAAGCAGTAAGAAGAAACGAAGGTTATTCTATGATGATAAATCAGTTCAGCCAAAGGATATATCAATTCTAAACATGTATATACCTAACACTGGAGCACACAGATATATAAAGCCAATACTATTAGATCTAAAGGGAGAGACTCCAGTGCAATAACAGTTGAGGACTTCAGCCACCCCACTCAGCGTTAGACAGATATCTAGAAAGAAAATTGGATTTAAACTGCACATTAGACCAAGTGGACCTAAGAGATATTTACAGAACATTTCATCCAACAGCTACAGAATACACATTCTCATCAGCAAACAGAATATTCTCCAAGCTAGACCACATGTTAAGACACAAAACAAGTCTCAACACATTTTTAAAAGTTGAAATAATATCAGGAATCTTCTCAGACCACAATGGAATAAAACTAGAAATCAACAACAAAAGGAAGTTTGGAAACTACAGATACGTGGAAATTAGGCAGTATGATTATGAATGACTTGGGTAAAGGAAGAAATTAAGGAAATTTTTACAGTTCTTGAAACAAATGAAAGTTGAAACCCAACATACCAAAACCCATGGGATACAATAAAAGCAGTACTAAGAGGAAAGTTTATAGCAATACACATCTATACCAAAAAAGTAGAAAGACTTTAAAAGAATCTAACAATGTACCTCAAGGAACTAGAAAAGCAAGAACAAACCAAACCCCAAATTAATAGAGGGAAATAATAAATAGCAGAGCCTAACTAAATAGAGACTTAAAAAAACAAGAAAAAGGGTCAACAAAACAAAAGGTTGGTTTTCGGAAAAGATAAACAAAATCAATAAGGTACTTGCTAGACTAACCAAGAAAAAAAAGAAAGATGGTCTTAAATAAAATCAGAAATGAAAAAGGAAACATTGCAACTGATAATACAGAAATACAAAAGATCATCAGAAACTATTGTGTACAACTATACACTAACTAGAAAACCTAGAGGAAATGGATAGATTACAGGACACATACAACCTACCAAGACTGAATCAGAAAGAACTAGGAAACCTGATCAAATCAATAGTAACAAGATCAAAGCAATAATAAAAAGTCTTCCAACAAAGAAAAGTTCAGGACCAGATGGCTTCACTGCTGAATTCTACCAAACTTTTAAAGAACTAACACCAGTTCTCAAACTATTCCAAAAATTGAAAAGGATGGGAATTCTCCCTTACTCATTCTACATGGCCAGCATTCTGATACCAAGACCAGACAAGGACAAGGACACACACAAAAAAACTACAGAACATATGGACATAGATGCAAAAATCAACAGAATACTAGCAAACTGAATTCAACAGCACATTAAAAAAAAAAAAAATACACCATGATCAAGTGGGATTTATCCCAGGAATGCAAGAATAGCTCAATATAGACAAATCAATAAACATGATACATACATCACATCAACAGAATGAAGGACAAAAACCATATGATCATTTTAGTAGATACAGAAAAATAAATCGATAAAATTCAGCATCTCCTCCGAATTAAAAAACTCAACCAACTAGGCATGGAAGGAACATATCTCAACATAAAAAGGCTGTATATGACAGACTCACAGTTAACACCACACTGAATCGAAAAAACCTGGAAGCCTTTCCCTTGAGAACTGGAACAAGACAAGGACGCACGCTTTTCACCACTCCTATTCAACATGGTACTGGAAATTCTACCCAGAGCAATCAGGCGAGAGAAAGAAGTAAAAAGTATCCAAACTGGAAAAGAAGTTGTATTTTCCTTGGCTGATGTTATGATCTTATGTCTAGAAAAACTTAAAGACTACAAAAAAAAAAAACCTCAGATCTGATAAATTCATTAAAAGTTGCAGAATACAAAATCAACATACAAAAAAATAGCATTTCTATACATCAATAATGAATTAGCTGAGAGAGAAATCAGGAAGGCAATCCCATTTACAATAGCTACAAAAAAAATAAAACTTAGGAATAAATTTAGCCAAAGAGGTGAAAGACCTCCATAAGGAAAAGTATGAAACCGATCAAAGAAATTGAAGAGGAGACAAATGGAAAGAGACCTCATGCTCATGGATGGGAAAAAATTATTATTTTTAAAATGGCCATACTACCCCAAGCAATCTACAGATTCAGTGCAATCCCCATCAAAATACCAACATCATTTTTCACAGAAGTAGAAAGAACAATCTTAAAATTTATGTGGAGCCAAAAAGAACCCAAATGCCAAAGCAATCCTAAGCAAAAAGAATATAGCTAATATAATAACTAAAACAGCATGGCATAAAAACAGACACAGAGACCAATAGAACAGAATAGAGAATTCAGAAATAAATCCATATATTTACAGCCAATTGATTTTCAATAAAGGTGCCGAGAACCTACAATAAACGGTGCTGGGAAAACTGGGTATCCACATGCAGAAGAATGAAACTGTACCTCTATCTCACTATATTAAAGAAAATCAAGATAGGCCAGACATGGGGCTCATGCCTGTAATCCTAGCACTTTGGGAGGCCAAGGCAGGTGGATTGCCTGAGCTCAGGAGTTCAAGACCAGCCTGGGCAACATGGCAAAACCCCACCTCTACTAAAATACAAAAAATTAGCTTGATGTGGTAGGCGCGCCTGTAGTCCCAGCTGCTTGGAAGGCTGAGGCATGAGAATCGCTTGAGCACAGGAGGCAGAAATTGCAATGAGCCAAGATAGCACCACTGCACTCCACCCTGGTTGACACAGTGAGACTCAGTCTCAAAAAAAAAAAAAAAAAAATCAAGATGGAGTATAAAGACTTAAATGTAAGACCTGAAACAATAGAACTACTAGAAGAAAACATAGGGAAAACACTTCAGGATATTGGTTTAGGCAAAGATTTTATGGCTGGCCAAGAACTCAAAAGCACAGACAACAAGAACAAATAGATAAACTAGACTATACTAAACTAAAAAGCTTCTTGCATGCCAAAACTTTTTGAATGGGAAGTATTTGCAAACTATTTATCTGATAAGGGAATAATATGTAGAATGTATACAAGGAACTCGAACAACTCAACAGTAGAAAAGAAAAAATATTAAAAAGCAGGCAAACACAGACTGGGCAATGTGCCAAAACTGTCTCTACAAAGAAATACAAAAAAATTAACTGGGCATGGTGGTGTACTACTGTAGTCCCAGCTACTTGGTGGGGCTGAGATGAGAGGATCACTGAGCCCTGAGCGGTGATTACATCACTGTACTCCAGCCTGAGTGATAGAGTGAGATCCTGTCTCAAAAAAAAAAAAAAGTAGGCAAAGACCATGAATAGACATTTCACGAAAGAAGACATACAAATGGCCAACAGGTATGTGAAAAACTGCTCAACATGACTGATAACCACAGTGAGATACCATCTTAACCCAGTTAGAATGGCTATTATTAAACAAAACATGCTGGCAAGGATGTGGAGAAAAGAGAACTCTTGTACACTGTTGGTGGAAATGTAAATTAGTCCAGTCACTATGGAAAACAGTAAGATTTCTCAAAAAAAAAAAAACACAAATAGAATTACCATTGATCTAGCAGTCTCATTATTGGGTATTGATTCAAAGACAAACAGTGTATCAAAGGAATAACTGCAGTCACATTGTTGCAGCACTATTCACAATAGCCAAGATATGGAATCAACCTGTCTATTAACGAACAAATAGAGTTTTTAAAAATGTAGTATATACACAATTGAATACTATTTGGCCATAAGGAAATGTCATTCACATCAACATTATGTTAAACAAGCCAGGCACAAAAGATAAATTTCACATGTTCCCACTTATATGTGGGTGCTAAAACAGTATCATGGAGGTAGAGAGTAGAATGATAAATAACCAGAGGCTGGAAAGTGAGTGGGTGTGAGGGGGGAATGAAGGAAGGTTGCTTGATGGATACAAGCATAAAGTTAGATAGAAGGTATAAGTTCCATTGTTCGATACCTGACTATTGTCACCTTACAAATTATTGTATATTTCAAGCAGCTAGAAGAGAGAACTTAAAATGTTCCCAGCACATAGAAATGATGAATACAAGGTGATGGATACCCCAGATACCCTGACTTGATCATAACACATTCTATGCAGGCATCAAAATATCACATATACCCCATAAATATGTAAAATATTATGTATCAGTAAGAAAAATTGCATGTTTTCATTCAGTTTCCACAGAGCCCTCAGGTAGCTGTTTTTGTGTTTTATCCCATTTACAACTAATGCAAGTGGATTAGTTTAAGTGCTCACTTTCACACAGGAAGCAGGGTTTTTTTCTGGCTTAATTTTAAAGAATAAAACATTACAGATAAATTGAAGTTCTCCTATAGTGCCTTTTCCAATCCCATTGCATCCCATAGGCAACCTCTTTAACAAACTTCATATGGATCTGGTCCATATTTTTATACTGAGCCTCTATACTGAGTTTAGAGGTTTGGAGTGTAAGCTCTGGATTCATACTGCCAGGAATACCTTTACAAGTTACTTGTCCTCTCTGTGCCTCTCTTGGTACTTACCTAATAAGGTTGATAGCAAGGATTGAGATAATTTTTATAAAACACGCGGGATAGTAGCTAACATTTAGAATAAGAAGCACTCTGTATTTTGACTCTTGATTGTTATTCTTATTACAACTGTACTATATATTTTATATGGGTTTTAAAAAATTTACAGGGGTGATTCTATGAAGTTTTGGTTCAACATTAGCATCTCAAGCTCTTCATAATCCTTTTTCCTATTTGTTATTGAGCCATATATTTTTAAATGTTTGATCTCCAGTGACAGATACAGTACCTAGCAAGTAATAGATAGTCTACGAAATTTAAACTGAAATATGTGTGTCATTGACTGGTTTTGTTAACCTCTTAATAATCTGTTTATTTCCCCACAGCTGTATTCTGTACAGGTGGAAGAGATGGCAACATTATGGTCTGGGATACCAGGTGCAACAAAAAAGGTTATCTAGATCTATTTTAATTTTGAGAGATTTGGGATTACCCTGTACTTAATTTTGAGTGAAAGAGTTAGTGATTTCATCTGATTACCACCAGGGGGCATGTACTCATAATTTCCCATTTCTGCTCACCGTTCCAGATCTCAGGATCTTCACTGAGTGTCCTGAGTAATAAATACATGAGTGTCACTGTTACACTCATGTATTTATCTCATATTGTCTTCTGAATTATAATGCCATTTACCCACATTATTGATGGACTTAAAAATATTAATACGCAGCCTCACTGGTAAATGTCTTTATTTTGGTTTTTAAGAATTTTTTTATTTTATTATTTTATTTATTTTTTTTTTTTGAGATGGAGTCTCTGTCACCCAGGCTGGAGTGCAGTGGCGTGAACTTGGCTCACTGCACTCCCCACCCGCTGGGTTCCAGCAATTCCTCTAGCTCAGCCTCCTGAGTAGCTGGGATTACAGCCACCTGCCACCATGCCTGGCTAATTTTTGTATTTTTTTAATAGAAATGGGGTTTCACTATGTTGGCCAGGCTGGTCTCAAACTCCTGACCTCAAGTGATCTGCCCACCCCGGCCTCCCAAAGTGCTGAAATTACAGGCGTGAGTCACCAGGCCCAGCCTGATTTTAAAGAATTAGATTGAATTAAACAAGCTCATGGTTGTCTCATGATGCCATTAAGCAGACGATGATTATCTCACTGTTCACTTTTAGTTAATTTATTAAAAATTTTTTTTGTGTCTGCATTTTAAAAAATTGGTAACATAGTTCTACATATTTTCAGGGGTATATGTGATATATTGATACATATATAGAACATGAAATGATCAAATCAGGATAATTGGGATATCCATCACCTCAAACATTTATCTTTTCTTTGTGTTGGGAACATTACAATTCTTCTCTTCTGGTTTTTTGTTTCTTGTTTTTTTTTTTTGGAGACGGAGTCTCACTCTGTCACCCAGGCTGGAGTGCAGTGGCGTGATCTCATCTCACTGCAACCTCCGCCTCCTGGGTTCAAGTAATTCTCCTACCTCAGCCTCTCAAGTAGCTGGGATTACAGGTGCATGCCACCACGCCCGGCTAGTTATGTATTTTTAGTACAGACAGGATTTCACCATGTTGGCCAGGCTGATCTGGAACTCCTGACCTCAGGCAATCTGCCTGCCTCGGCCTCCCATTCTTCTAGCTATTTTGAAATAAATAATAAAATTATTTAGAAAAATTTTAATAAACCTTATTTTGTAGAGCAGTTTTAGGTTCACAGCAAAACTGAGCAGAAAGTACAGAGAGTTCCCATATAGCCCCTGCCCTGCCCACACACAGACTTCCCCACTGACAACATCCTATGCCTGAGTGGTACATTTGTTATAATCAGTTAACCTATGTCAACACATGCTGTCACTCAGAGTTTATGGTTTACATCAGTGTTATATATTCTTAGTATTACACATTCTGTGGATATTGACAAATGTGTAATGACATGCGTCCACCATTGTAGCATCATACACAATAGTTTCACTACTCTAGAAATCCTCTGTGCTCCAGTTATTCATCCCTACCTCCCTCTAAGCCCTGGCAACCACTGATCTTATTACTTCCCCCAGTCACATTTCCTCCATGTCATTTTATGGCTTTATCAAGCTCATTTCTTTCCAGTACTGAATAATATTCCATTGTCTGGATGAACCAAAGTTTATCCATTCACCTACTGAAGGACATCTTGGTTGTTTCCAAGTTTTGGCAATTATTAAAGCTGTTATAAACATCTCTCCCTTTTTATACATTATAGTCTCACCACAGGAGAGATGTAGTGCAGCTGGCTCTGCTGGCTTCTAATTTCACCAACTTGGTCAAAAATTACTTAA
Source organism: Gorilla gorilla gorilla (assembly GCF_029281585.2). NCBI lineage: Eukaryota > Metazoa > Chordata > Mammalia > Primates > Hominidae > Gorilla > Gorilla gorilla. The sequence goes on along the minus strand of NC_073224.2, from coordinate 44,751,754 downwards.
TATTGAAGTTTTATGTACACATGTTATATTCAGCATGTAAGAATCCTGAAACCTAAATTTCCTTGGACTATCTTTCAGATGGGTTTTATAGGCAAGTGAATCAAATCAGTGGAGCTCACAATACCTCAGACAAGCAAACCCCTTCAAAACCCAAGAAGAAACAGAATTCAAAAGGACTTGCTCCTTCTGTGGTAAGGTTTTACAGATGTATACATGTGTGCAGATCTTATCTGTAGGATAGAATAAATGGGAGGCTATTGATTAAGTGAATGAGAATCTTCATGATTCTCATTTGATATCAGTGGTTTATTGCTTATTCAGTACCTACATTTGTGGTTCTCAAATTCTAATTTTTAGTTCTTCTGAATTATAATGCCATTTACCTATATTATTGATGGAATTAAAATATTATATGTAGCCTCGATAAATATCTTTAAATTTATTTTGGTTTTAAAGAATTAGATTGAATTAAACATAAGATGTTGTCTCATGCCATTAAGCAGAAAGTGATTTTTTTTTTACAATTTCAATATCTACATTTTTAAAAATTGATAACATAATTTTACATATTTTGGGGGGTACACTATGTATAATGATCAAATCAGGGTAATTGAGATAGCCATCACTTCAAATACTGTGTGCATCAGAGTTGCCTGAGGCACATGTTGAAAATTCACTTTACTCATTCCTAAAAATCTCTCTACACACACAGACACAAACACACACACACACACACACACACAAACACACCCCTATAGTATAGTGGAATTCATTAGGAAAAGTGGGGGAGGAGTAGTTTGAAGAAGCATATTAAGTACTGTGATGCAGTTTTCTAAGGGGAAAGAATACCTGTTGTTTTCGTAATACAAACTACAGAAAAATATGTTTTTTGTTTTGAGACAGAGTCTCGCTCTGTCACCCAGGCTGGAGTGCAGTGGTGCAATCTTGGCTCACTGCAAGCTCCGCCTCCCGGGTTCACGCCATTCTCCTGCCTCAGCCTCCCGAGTAGCTGGGACTACAGGTGCCCGCCACCACGCCCAGCTAATTTTTTGTTTTTTTAGTAGAGATGGGGTTTCACCGTGTTAGCCAGGATGGTCTCAATCTCCTGACCTCGTGAGCCTCCCAAAGTGCTGGGATTACCGATGTGAGCCACCACGCCTGGCCAGCTTATTTTTAAGCATTTGACAAAATATTGTTAAATATATTGAGAAACACATGGGTAGAACATAGTACCACTCTAATAACTTACAGTCAGAGCTCAAACAATGCCCATAATATATCCTTTTTCTTTAAAAAATTGCCCTTTTTCTCACTTTAATGTAATTTTTTTTTTCATATTCCTGGTGTGTAGGGTACAAGTTAATATTTTGGGGGAAGTATGACTGCTAAGACATTAAGGCTTAAAACTATACACCGTGAACAGGACACAAGCATGAATGGAAGCAGATAGTAGAGGCCATATGAAGTTAAAACGAGTAGCATTTCAGACATTTAATCTGGTTCTGAGCCAAGATAACTTGTTAAGTAATAGCAATTAGGAGGTACGACTCCACTGGGCCTCTTTTTCAGGGCATGAAATAATCTTTTATTCATAATTCTTTTGATACTCCTATATGATAATCTAGGTAGACAGCAACATTTTAGAGATTACTGGCACAAGAAAGTTAAATAAGTTTCCTAAGGATACACACAGCATATTAGTAGGGCTGAGTCTAAGTAGATGCAGTAGGCTCAGACGAGCAAAATCTTAGTCACCAGTTTGTTTTTTGAGTATAAGTTGAAATATTAACACTGTATACTAAAACTTAATGATCCTTGCTAAAATTACCTCTTGGTCAGCATATATATCTGATGAGATTATTAGACAAGACTTCATCTAAGTCAGTCTGGGGAGAAAAGTCATTTTTTAGCACCTTGTTCTCTTGATGGTAAAGATTATGATGCCCAAGATAGAATCTTCTTCTTTTTCTTTTCTTGTGCTATCAGGATTTCCAGCAAAGTGTTACTGTGGTCCTCTTTCAAGACGAGAATACCTTAGTCTCAGCAGGAGCTGTGGATGGGTAAGAGTCTATTTCTTTTTTCTTCCGACGAGATCTTTTTTATGAGATTGTGATGAGGCAGCCACATAGTCTCATTATAATTGAATGTGTGTGCTTTCAACTGTCAACATAGCAAGTACCCCAACTGAGGAAAGGAGCTATAGATCACATTGGAAAATACCTAGTTGAAGGACTCTTGCTGGATAATTAAATGAAAGAATACATGTGTTACGCTTAGTACATTGTCTAGCACATAAGAGCAGTGGTAGCTGCTGTTGCTATCTTAGAAAAGAAGCTGGCTGGGTAGCTTGCTTGCCTTATGCAATATAATTTAGTCACTAATTCTCATTTTGAAGAGTAAAATTTCTGTTACTTTGGGTTTTGTCTTTTTCAGGTTTAAGAATATCCTAAAAGAAGAAATCTGATTCTGGGGGTGTAATTGACATTTCTGGGAGTAATCTAAATAGATTAATGATAATAAGGTCTAATGACTTTCACATACCTGTCATCCATGATTAGTCTGAATTGTTGGCTTCCAAATAAGTCTGCTCTGTGATGCTTGTTGGTTGTGTTGTAGAATATTAATTCTTTGCAAATGGAGACTCTTTAAGTTTCCTTCCTATTATATCTCTCAAGGCATCCTTCTCTTAAAATTTTTAATTTAAAAGATGATGGCTTACCAAACTAGGATTTCCATTGTGTCCTCTGGGCAGTAAAACCCTCTGAACCAAATTCTCAGGCAGGAATGAAGGATTATCTAAAGGTTATTAGTTCTGCTTGTGAATGACTTTGAAAGCTTGCTCTGTTTGTTTCCAAGAATACTGTCATTTCATAGCAGGTCTGTATTTTCAAGTTGCCTTTATACTAGAAGTAGAGGATTAAGACAATTATCTCAATAGATGAAATGAAAAAATACTTTATTTCACAGAACAATTTGTTTAGATTATTTAAAGAGTTATGTATGGAGATATAACCACAGGGACAGAACTTGCTACTTATGATATCAAAAGATATATGCAGAATATTAAAGGCTTAGGAAGTGTATTTTCTAAAAACAATGGAACAATTACTATCGGCACTCAACCTTCATCTTCCTTTTCCGTTCTCTTAGAGTAAACTCCAGTAACCCATCACTGGGTCAAATCACATCTGTTTCCGTTCTGTCAGAATTATAAGCCTGATATTGGAGACAACAGTATAAGATACTTTAATTTGTTTCCCAATGAAATATCCTTACTGTACCTAGTTAATGTGCCAGAGGAGTTAAATTAAAAGTCTTTTCACATTTAGTGTAATTGAAGTTGTTTGGGGTTGGAAGAAGGTCTACAAAATATTTATTTGCCTTGGTTTTTAGGATAATCAAAGTATGGGATTTACGTAAGAATTATACTGCTTATCGACAAGAACCCATAGCATCCAAGTCTTTCCTGTACCCAGGTAGCAGCACTCGAAAACTTGGTAAGCCTTTGTATAGGTCTTTTGGGGGAGACACGAGTTTTTGTTTTAAAAAAAAAAAAAAGGCTAGTTTCCAGTAACATTGATATGAAAAATTCTAATATGTGAAGTTCAAAAGATAAAAACTCAGAAGAATGTTTTTGGTTTGTGTATATTTTGGGGACAAAGAATTCTGATGATGATTCTTATGAAATGATCTATTTTTGTCTCTACATTTTAACCTCAGATCTACTCACCATCATCAGGACATGCTAACTTAAGTTTCCTTTTTCCAGGATATTCAAGTCTGATTTTGGATTCCACTGGCTCTACTTTATTTGCTAATTGCACAGACGATAACATCTACATGTTTAATATGACTGGGTTGAAGACTTCTCCAGGTAAGATATTAGTCATTCAAATTCTCTTACCAGGAAAGCATTATGGGCTTTTTTTGGTAATGATAATTTAATGGGCTTTCTTCTAAACTGAACTTATTAAGCCATATGAGGACTTTGGCATCTTTGATTACATCCAGTGATAATTTCATAAGTGTACATTCCTTGTGATGATTTCATAAGTTAGCTGAATTGTGCTTTACATGGTGACTTTATTTTAATAGAGAGTATCTCCTGAAATTATGCCCTTTGGCCTATATTTAGAATTCTCTCAATTTTTGATTTAATAAGCTGTGGAGTAGGTAAAGTGCTTCTGCTCAGCTTTTTTCCTCTTTAGGGGCTGCTGGTTAAAATTAGGGGGCTGAAATTTTCATACCCCCAAAATAGTTTCAGCCTATCTCAGCCTTCTCCTTAATGTTAGAGGCCCTTTTATTTCTAGATGTTTTCCCCAGCCTCACCTTTTTTTTTCCTCAAAACTTTAAAAATAGAATCTGATACTTAAAACTAATAAATAAATGATAGTTTTAAAAAGAAAACCCAAGTTTCTCAAGCATGCTTTCCTCTTTTTTTTAATCCTCTCCCCTCCCTCTTCCAAATCACCAGTCTCAGGCATGCTTTAAGAGAGTTATTTGGGTTACATTATTTTTAAGAACATCAATTTCTTAAGCAACATCTTAGTAGCCTGGTTATTCCTCATCTATAGATCTTTCAAAAACACTTTGAATTCCATAACCAATCCTCAGAGTTACCCAGTTTCCACTAAAGTAAAAAGTGCTGATAAATAAGAAATCTCAAGTACAGAACTTGTTTTATTTTATTTATATATAGATATAGATATAAATTTTTTTTTTTTTTTTTGAGACGGAGTTTCACTCTGTTGCCCAGGCTGGAGTGCAGTGGTTCGATCTCGGCTCACTGCAACCTCCGCCTCCTGGGTTCAAGCAATTCTCCTGCCTCAGCCTCCCAAGTAGCTGGGATTACAGGCGCCCGCCACCATGCCTGGCTAATTTTTGTATTTTTAGTAAAGGCAGGGTTTCACCTTGTTGGTCAGGCTGTCTCGAACTCCTGACCTCATGATCCACCCACCTCAGCCTCCCAAAGTGCTGGGATTACAGGCCTGAGCCACCATGCCCGGCCCAGAACTTGTCATTTTAGCTGAGATCTTACAGAATTTTCCAAAGATCACCCCAGGCAATCTTATTAGGACTTTAGTATTGGTGGCAGCATCATCGTCTGCATTTCTAATACTTTGCACTGGGTCTAGTTTTCTCTAAATAGGAGCAATAGTATTTAGAAAAGGGAAGAGGTGTTTCTTTTGCTATTTTCCTTAATGGAATCTGAGCTTGGAGAGCTGCTAATTTAGTCAAATAAAATAGACTTTTCAACATCTTTCCTTGAAAGATAAAGCCTAATCCTGATTATATTATCAGATGTACAAGAGCTCTTTCTATATAATTTTTGCTACAGTGTGGCACTGAAAAGGTCCTTGAGTTTAGTGTCCTGCTGTCCAACACTTCGCTAATAATTTAGTAAACCTTTTCTGTGCTTCTATTTAATTTCATTTGCGCAGATGGAGAGATAGGTAGATAGGTTAATAGATCGATTTGTTCCTTAAAAATTGAATGACAGCTGGCCATGGTGGCTCACACCTATAAACCCAAGCCAAGGCTGGCAGATCACTTGAGCCCAGCAGTTCGAGACCAGCCTGGGCAACATGGTGAAACCCCATCTTGACAAAAAGATGCAAAAAATTAGCTGGATGTGGTGGCATGCACCTGTAGTCCTGCTACTTGGAAGGCTGAGGTAGGAGGATTGTTTGAGCCTGGGAGGTTTGAGTCTTCAGTGAGCCATGATCTTGCCACTGCACTCCAGCCTGGGTGACAGAGTAAGACCCTGTCTCAAAAAAAAAAAAAAAAACTGAATGACAACTGTGTGTGTGTGTGTAACGTCTTGTAATTACTTGTCCTTTTCAAAACTTCTGAATCGATCTTGGATTCGATACTTGATCTACCGTGCTTTGTATTATGGTGTTTATATGTTCATAAGGATGACTTGGTTGGAAGTACTTGAAAAGCCCAGATCACCAAAGCAAGATTAAATTGAGCTCATTAAAGCCAACATACATTTTAGGAGGATTTTTAGCAAGGTTTAAACATTTACAGTGCATATCATACCAGCCTTTCTTAGACCAGCAGAGGGCAATAAATACTTACAGGTGTAGTGGGAAATTCAGGCTAGAGTTTTCCATTCATAGTTGAGAGTTGAGGAAGATTAAAAATTACAGTTTTAGAACAATGTTCAGAATAAAGGAGCTTGTTTATTTTGCAGTGATAATAGGTGTATACAAATTGATTCATATCCTGCCTCACTTTCACAGTAAAAATGTCTGATGTGAGGAGTATTTGCTATGCCTGCATAGCTTTTTCCTTTAAAGCTATAAATACAAAGTTCTTTTCCAGCTTTATTCTAGAAAATGGAAGAGATTCCTGTGAGCACTTATGGAAAGCTGTTAAGTCCCCTACTAATACTTTTCTCTCTGGAGTGTGATTGTTTTTTCCTGCCTAAAGGTATCCTTAAATTCTCCAATAATTGAGATTTTTCTCTTGTATTTCCTAGTAGTGTTCTGATGTCAGAGGCCTCAGGTTTTGACCTTCTTAGGATAGAAGAACCTGTTAAGAACATATGCTAGATTGGGTTACCTGCCCTTTTGCCATTGAGAGTGAGAAGGCTAAACCTAATCTAGTGCCTTACATATAAACAGTTTACCCCACTAGCTCTTCCACCATTCAGCCTACTTAAAGTGCTGGATTAAAATGATTCTCACATCCCACATAAGCTATTAGTAAGTTTTAACCAGAACTCAAATGATACTTTTCACTGATTTTTTTTTTCCTTTTCGTGGAACAAATGTTTGAGGATCTACTCTGTTCAAAGCACTATAAAGTCTAGTGAGGAAAAAGTAAGATATAAAATTTATCCTCAAGAGGCCTGAAGTCTAAGGGGAAATTAGATGAATATATTATGCAGTGGAAAAAATCCTACCCTGGGCTGGAGAGAGAGGGTCTTATAAAGGCATTTTACTGCAAGTTGGACATTGGCTGGATTCTTTTTTTAAAGAATGTTTTCCCTCCAATTTTTTTCTCTTGATATTGCCATTTTCATACCAAGTACTCAGACTGAGTTCATGAGATTGGATCTAATATAAAGCTTCCTTCTAGGGTTTTGTTTTTCTGCCAATGTCTAGTTCCCTTGTATTTGATGGATAAAGCTAGATCATCTGCTTCAATAGGCAATACAGTGATAAAACTTGTTAGAATATATATGCTGTCTATATCCGTTTGACCACTAGAAATAACAAGAGCCAAGTAATTTGATTTTTTTCCTCTGGCAGTGGCTATTTTCAATGGACACCAGAACTCTACCTTTTATGTAAAATCCAGCCTTAGTCCAGATGACCAGTTTTTAGTCAGTGGCTCAAGTGATGAAGCTGCCTACATATGGAAGGTAAGTTGCTAAACTTCACCCACAAGTGTTAGACTGAAGTATTCTTGCAAATATTTGTTCTGTCCATAATGAGATAAGTTTAATGTAACCACATGCTATACTATTCCTGCATCAGATATTTAGTAAAGGTTGCTCTTGGCTCTTAATATAGCTGAAACCTTACTCTACTACAGAATGTATGACACTTTCAGGGCCATAGCTTGTCAGAAATTGACAATTTGTGTCCTCCGTTTCAAAAATTATTAGGAAATTGAGAATTCAGAGGGTGATAAGAACCTTAACTACTTTGTCCTGCATCCTGGAAAACATGCTATACTGACTTTCTGCCCTATGTTTTCAAACTCTCGTTCAGAATACAGTATTTTGATCCCTAGGATCCTGTGCTTGAATCACCCATGGAGCCTTGCACAAAACAGAAACTTAAAAATATTTTTATGATTAATTTATTCTTTATTCTCTCCTTACAAGTAGCTGATCTTCAGGCAACTAAAGTAGATATGGCTGCTTTATCAGATTTTTATATATTTAATAGCATTATTTACTAATCTTTTTTTTTTTTTTTATTGAGATGGAGTCTCACTCTGTCACACAGGCTGGAGTGCAGTGGCACAATCTTGGCTCACTGCAAGCTCCGCCTCCCAGGTTCACGCCATTCTCCTGCCTCAGCCTCCCGAATAACTGGGACTACAGGTGCCTGCCACCATGCCCGGCTAATTTTTTTTGTATTTTTAGTAGAGATGGGGTTTCACCATGTTAGCCAGGATGGTCTCGATCTCCTGACCTCGTGATCCACCCAACTTGGCCTCCCAAAGTGCTGGGATTACAGGCATGAGCCACCATGCCTGGCCAATAATCTTTTAAATAACTTTTTTAATAACAGTAGTTCTAAAGTGTCTACTGTAAGCTAAGAAATTTAAAGCTGTCCATTTGAAGTCCAGTGGAGAAAATAAAAATGTTAGACAACAGGTAGCACTTGCTTATTACTGAAAAATGTCTCTTGAAGGAATAATTAATTATGGAAATGTTCTGGGAATTCAGAGAATAATCATTAAGGCATTGTTTACCCATGACTAAGAATTAATTATCTTCTAGATTTCCCTGTAACTTCATAAATGTCTTTGACATTGGTGAATTGAATGATTAGAGTTCACATATTTTGGGTTTTAAAGTCATAATGTCTAAAACTTCATAGATCCCATAGTTCCGATAGTATCAAATCCCTTCTCAAGAGAAAGTTATATCATTTTTTATCCTGCCAAGCTCTAGAAAGTAATATTGCTAATTTTTTTTAGGACAGGGGTAAAACCTGTTTAGTATGAAGCATAATTCTTCAGCTTAATTTCTTCCAATCCTGAGGGAAGTACAAAAGAAAAGAGATTTCTATATAACTGGAGTTGCGAAAATGCAACACTACTTTATTAAAATTTTACTAACAATATCCTAAATAGTCACAGGGTGGAGATATTGCTCTATCCAAGATGCTTCTATGTTGGGCCTGCCTTTTTCTACAAGCATATTTCTTTCTTTTGTTATATTTTTAAATGCCTATAAAGTATATACTTGACTCCATCACAAGATGGAGTTTCCTCTTTATAATATTCTTCTTACTTGAGATTTTAACTTTAACAATGTTATGTCGCTGGCACTAATGCTCTGTCTTATATTTAAAATTTTCAGTTTCAAATTTGGTCTTAATGTTTATTTTGCTACCTTTTTCCTTTCTTCTTTGCTCACTGTCTTGCCTATGTTTCCTTCTCCACTTTGGCTCCCAACTTAACTAGAGGATTTTATTCCTACCACAGGTCTGTATCTTCTAAGGTTTGTTTCTTGTTAAAAAAAAAAAATTTTTTTTTCCAACATCACAAAAAGCATATAAGAATAATTCAAAAAATAAACTTATGTATTGATCATTGTTGTTAAATTAAGTTTTAATTATATGTACATAATTATGTATACAATTACATGTGTGTTGTATAGTTTCTTGATAGTTTTTAAATTCTTAATAAATTTTTAAATTATATATATACATAATTATGTGTACAATTATATATTATGTGTATCTGTGTAAAGTTTTCTTGACAATTGTTAAAGTTCCTTCCTCTTCTCTAGTGCAAAGGCCTTTTTAAAATTTTGTTTCAGGGAATGAAGGTTGTGGGAATACTTGCCTTTAAAGATATACACTAAATATAGTTGGCCGTTGTTTCTAAGCCATTTTCAGACAACCAGTCAGTGGCTACCACATACATGGGTTACCCTTTTTTAATTCCTAGGCTGGGTCACATGTCAGTGTTGAATGACGTGGTTCAGACGTGATGTTCTTCTGCCTGTCCACACATAACTCGGTGTACAGGCTCTGATATTTGAGATCCTGGCAAGCTCACACCTCCTAAATTTGAATTTGCCTAGTGAGGTGGCTCAGTTTCTCTTTTCCATGATTAAAAAAAGGAGGAGTAGTGGTATTTTAAGAGCAATTCCATTCAAGCTGAGTATCCAGGCTGTTAGATTGCTCTTCTACGTGTTCAAAAAGTCAGAATTCTCTTAAGTATTGGAATTTTTTCTATGCTAAAAAGCCAAAAGCCCATGGGCACAAGAAAACAAAATAGAAGGGAGTTTTGTATCTTAAGACAGAAGAGAATGGCCTCTTAATCCTCACTACTGCCCAGCAAAGGGGAAATATAATATATTCGGGCTGATATTGAGGCCCAAGACTTAAAAAGATTTAATATTATACCTTTTCTTTTTAATTTCCTAACTATTGTCTCACCCCCACCCCATCCTCTTTTCTCTGGTTTGTTTCTGATATAGCCACTGAATAGCATCGAAGTGGTTATAAATAAACTGATTTGGCATAGTCATTCTACCACTGACTGGTGAAACGTTGAGCCTGACACTTTAGGAAGTGTAAATGATCTCATGGCAGAAATAAAGATTAGACTTGGTTTCCAACTGGGCAGAGAAGAGATTTTGTGAGGAAAAGTGCTGATATTCTTTGTATGTTTCAGTACACAAAATAACTTTATGACGTCTGTAAGTTAGAGCCACTTACTTCTAGAGGTACCTTCTTAGTTCTAGGAGATTTAACTTTGGGATTCCTTGTGCCTTGAATTAAAGTCTTTATTTTACAAAAAGTAGAATATGTAAGAGAGGACAGTCTTCTGTGTCTGAGCATCTCCAAAATGCATGGATATAAATGTCTCTTAGACTTGATAGTCGCCTTCCTACTTAAAAGGGAAAGGAAGCTTTAAAAAATGAAGTTACGTAATTATGATAATGTTCTTATAATAATGTAGGGACAATAAATAAAAATTTATTTGAATAAAAATGAAGGATTTAAAAGCCACCTGAATCTCATTAGAAGGAATGAATCTTTCTTGAAGTAGTCATACTATACCCTAGGATAGTCCTAAACTATCAAAGCATAAAAGTTCATAAAAACGTGTTAGACATTAGTTTCTCATTTTAACCCATAACACGCCCTTCCTCCCATTTTTCCTTATTCAGATAGAATTCATATAACATAAAATTCACCATTTTAGTCATTTTGAAGTTTACAATGCAGTAGTTACTATTGTAATCACAGTGTTGTACCAACATCACCACTATCTAATTCCCAAACATCATCACACCAGAAAAAAAACCGTGTCCTTTAACAGTCACTCTCTAATCCCCTCTTCCTCCCCAACACCTGCTAAACTACATTCAGTCTCTATGGATTTGCTATTCTAGACATTTCATATAAATGGAATCATACAAAATCAGCATTTTGTGTGTGATGTCTTTTACTTAGCATAATATCGAGGTTCATCCATGTTATAGCATGTGTCAGTACTTATTCCTTTTTATGACTGAATAGTATGCCATTGTGCGGATAGACCACATTTTGTTTATTCATTCATCAGTTGATGGACATTTGAGCTGTTTCCATTTTTTGACATGAATAAAGTTGCTGTGAACATTTGTGTATAAGTTCTTGTTTAACATAGGTTTTTAATTATCCTGGGAGTGTAGGAACAGAATTCGATTCCTAAGAATAGAATTGCTCGGTCATATAATTGTTTAACTTTCTGAGGAAACTTCCCCCCACTTTTAATGCTATGTAAAGTGCCTGGCTTAGACTTTTACTGTCGTCATTGATACCTTGTTAATGTATTCCAAAATGTTTTTCTAATGGGTCTCTTTCTTTTTTCTCTGAAACCCTATAGATAAATGCAAAAATGTGCATATATTCTATTGGTGGGTATTTAGGGGGTTTTTTGAAACTTATTTTAACACTTGGTGTACACATTTAGGTTCTCCTAGGTATTATAATACAGAAACTGAGAAAGGACCAATATCATGAAATTAAAAGCTATAGGCAATAAGCAGGGTGAATCAATGGAAGACAATAATGTATTTCTACCAGGGATGCTCAGTAGGACTTGAGGATTTCCTCTCCCTTCTAATTTGCTACCAGACCTGTTTGGACCTTGGGTGAAGAGAAACTTAATCGACTGGGGCCATCCCAAACAGAGGAGGAAAGAAAATTTCTGTGACTACTGGGATAGTTAGAGACGATCTTCAAAGTCTTTTCTAAAATATGTTACATTGTGAAAGAATGAATTATCTCTGTGCCATTGTAGGAGTAGGCAGTGAGATTCCTGTAGATGTGGAAAAAGCTTCCTTTCTGATAAATTTTAATTAACTCTGCAAGACAAGTTAGACTCTGCTCTTTGTCTTCTTTTGCTTTTTTAATTATTGCATATGTACCATTTAAGCCAAGAGAGGAGTATTGATGATTGAGTTGAATAACCTTATCAGTCAGTGTGTCAGATCTCTTAACCATAATCTGGGGAATCTATTAAGTTTACTTAGTCATTCTCACAAATAATCATTCCAGAGTCACCTCCACTTTCTTCATACAAATGAGCCATGATTCAGAGCCTCAGGAAAATGAAGAGAATAACTTCTCTCAGCCCCAACCTCCTTGCTCTTTTGAAACACACATGCTAATAATAGTTATGTGCGTTTGTACTCGTTATTGTGCTGATTAATTCCCATGGCCTATGAAAGAGATTGACATCTCTTGAATGAGTCAGCTGTATGATGCTGTCAAATGTACATAACTGGTGGCATCTGATGATGGAAAAATATGATTCTTAGTCACATGTACAGGACAGTACAATGTGACCCTTCTTTCTGCATTAAAATATATTAAAATGTGAGTGACACTTACTTGGAAATTCAAAACTTCTCTCAGAAAATTAACTGAAATATAGTTTTAGAGGAAAAAAATGTTTTTCAGAAAGGATACCAAAGTGCCATGTAAAATATAGTTTATACCCCTTCAGAATGAAGGTTATCCAACTCAAAATGAAGGAGTATAACTTTGGGTTTTGTAAAAGTTAGTGACCAGCTCTGTTGGGACAAGAGGACGGTCTTCTTTTGGAAGGAGGACCATCATCTTGTCCCAAGAGAGCTGGTAGCATGTTTCAGAAATCTTCAGGTTTCACAGTTAATTTAGTGTTCCTAGAAGTAGCTGACTAGGGATCTGAAGATGTCTATGCTGTGTAAAAACAGGACTGAGTTGTCAAGTTGACTACTTAAGGATGGATAACATCCTTCCAGAAAGTTTACCACCTAAGGAATAAGGGACAATGCCAGTCTTGAATTTTAGTCAAAATATATATGGCTAGGTTGTCCTGATATGAAATAAGAACTATCCTTGTGTGTAAGCTCATGTTATTTACTTATTTTGACTGTTTTCATTGTGTTTTCTCAGATTAGTAACAGAAATATTTCATTGCCCATTGGAAATCTTTTTTTTTTTTTTTTCCAAACTATAGCTAGGCGGGTCTAGTGGCCTTTGGTAACAATCCTAAAGCTCTCTAAGACACACTTCTGAATTCAAAGGCCTCTATCGGGGAAATCTAATATTGCTTTGCTGACTTGTTTGTTTTTGATTGGACTAGGTCTCCACACCCTGGCAACCTCCTACTGTGCTCCTGGGTCATTCTCAAGAGGTCACGTCTGTGTGCTGGTGTCCATCTGACTTCACAAAGGTTTGTAAATGAATCTCTATAGTTGGTTTAAAATGTAGATCACAGGTTTATAGGTTTTTCTAAGGTTTGTTTTGAGAATGATATAAATTTTTATGTTTAAGTTGAGATTTTAAAGACCTAAAGGCCATCCAGGATCTATATTCACATTACTCAGGCATATTCTGCTTTTCTCTACCCATACCATAATGGTATTATGCCCTGTGAAATAAGGATAGATTTCTGGTTCCCTACAGTTATTTCTTTCCTAAATGTAGGATTAAGTTGTTAACTTAATTAAAATTTTCTATTAAAATCTAAGATAAAAATACAATCTAAGGTGAGAACTAGTCTTTTTTACTTTTTAGATATTATCAATGTAGTATATTAAAGGTAACATCTTGACAGCCCAATTTGGGTTTTCACATATGGCTAACAAAATGGTAACTGTGAAGTCTTAACATGTTAGGTTATCTATTGCTTAAACTATGTAAGTAGGTCTGAAATGTTTTAGATACTCCAGAAAGAAGACAATATGCCCACCTTTTAATTTTTTTATAGTGACACTTTAAGAAACAAAAAAACCCTAAAATGTAGAAAGGCCAGAAACATTAAAAACTATGTATCTATTGGAATTTCATATAATAGTAGCTCAAGTTCCAGTCATTCTCCCAAACCCCATTGCCTCTGGTCTTTGAGTTATTCTGGGTTCTACAGGAAATCTTATTTCTGTGGAAGTCTCCCCTTTCACATATGACGTTTTGAGGTTTTGTTGCCTATTGTTCCCATCTGTTTTTTATCTTCCAGAAACTTCTCATGGTCTGGTCTATTTGTGGCATCCCTGCTAGCTTCCAGTATTGCTGTGGATTTCTCCTTATTGTTACCATTTCTGTGCTCAGCTTCATGGCAGACCTTTTCTTTTTTTTTAAGTCATTACTTTAATCACCCAAAATTACATATTAATGATATTTTTTCCTCTGAGATTCCATGTAATTTCTTTTAACATGGAGGGTTGCATCTTCATGGGACTTACTAAGTTGAATGATTTTTTAACTATTCAGTTAATTATGTTATCTTTTTTTAATCGTCATATATTATCCTTACCCCTATGCATCTCAAACATCATATATTAATTATCCTTATTTCCTGTGCTCAAAGGAAATAGCAGGGCTGTTTACCTATACTAATTTATTGGCTACTTTTTTAAGTCTTAAAAATAATTTCATCCCAAGCCTAGAATTAGGAAAGTAAAATATGGTTTATGTTGTTTTTGTGTTTTTAATGTCTGGCATTTGGAATAGGAGAAAGCTGGGTTTAAATTCTAGCTCTTCCATTTGATTGTGGTTACTTTGGGCAAATAACTTTATTCCCATTTTGCATATGAGATTATTTGAGTACAAAGCTTTTAGAGTGTGAGAATTAAATAAGATAAAGAATGTAAACTACCAGACACATAGTAGGTGCTCTGCAAATAACTATTGTTAATAAACTATAGAGGAACTGTGAGATTCCAAACATTTCATATTGAACAGTTAAATATGTGTATCTTCTTTTGGCCTCCCAGTAAGGAAAGGAAAAAGCTGCCAGTCTCTTGGGGGCCAAGACTTAAGAGAACGTGTATTCTTTTTTTCTTTCTCTTTAGTGACTGAAATAGAGAAATTATATAAACAAATGCTGGGGAACAGCTCTGGTACCAGTGGCCATTTGCCACAAGCTCTTCAAGCTGGACTTTCTCTGCCATAAAAGGCTTGGGACCAAGATCAAGAATAGTCAGATATTTTTAAAGGGACAAAGGTTATTTTTTAACTTCTTTCAGCCTAGTGAACTTGTTGTTTTCCCAGATTGCTCCTCTACCTATCTGAAAAAGAATCTCAAAAGGAATGGTTTCCTTCTACTTGTCACAGCCTACTAGAGTCATGGGCCAAGTCTGATCTTGCAAATGGTGCCATTACTTTAGCAATGTGGCACAACATGCAGAATTCAGAAGAAAGTTGTAGAAATTGAATGTTGGTAACATATACTGATTGATCATTTAACAGAAGAGTAAATAGAGTGTCTTAACTACATATTTTGTATTTATACAGAAGATGATAAAGAGCCAGAACTTTAGATTAGATAAGAAATGACCAGTAACAAAAGACATACTAGTAGAATGTATATGAAGAAGAAACTAAAGAGTCAGCTTTGTTGGAAATCTGGAATGATTCCTGAAAGCAAGAAATGGATGTACATGATCTTTAAGATATTATTTTCTATATCCTGTTTATTAGACAGAATAATTATCCAGTCACAAGGCCTTAAGACACACCTATTTTTTAATGTATTTTGAATCTTGATTGAAATTTCTTAATTCCCTTCTTGGTACTCCCTCTTAGATTGCTACCTGTTCTGATGACAATACACTAAAAATCTGGCGCTTGAATAGAGGCTTAGAGGAGAAACCAGGAGGTGATAAACTTTCCACGGTGGGTTGGGCCTCTCAGAAGAAAAAAGAGTCAAGACCTGGCTTAGGTAAGGATATCATATACTTTCCAAGTTTTTTATGGTTTGACTAGTTTAGTCCGACAGTACAGAGTAATAAGCTAGATTTGATCTTGCTTTGGTATGTTTTTAAAGAAAAGCACTATCTTCTTGCCATTCATTCTTTTTGATAAGTATTTCCCAAGCACTACTATGTTTATCATTTACACAAGGTACTACAGTGGTGGATTTATTCAACAATTATTTCTTGAACACCCAGTATGTGCTGGGCCCTGTTCTTAGTTGCTAGGGATTCAGCAATGAACAAAAGAATAAAAAATCCTGAAGATGTAAATAGAGCTAACATATTAGTGTGAGAGGCAATAAACAAGATAAAAAAGTAAAATATATACTGTGTCAAATAACAATAAGGGCTTAGGAATAAAGGAAATAGGAAAGGGAGAAGGGCAAGGGTGAAGTATGCTATCAAAATTTTATATTAGGTGACCAGGGGGGCCTCAATGAAAAGATGGCATTTGAGTAAAGAAAGTGAAGTAGTAAGCCATATAGATATTTTAAAGAAGAATATTCCAGGCAGATAAAAGTACACAGGCCCTAAAGCAGGAGCATGCTTGGCATATTTTCTCTCCCTCAGAGAGGCTAGCATGGCTGGCCCCTAGGGCTGCAGCAGGCAAAGGAAAGGGAGGGAATAGTAGTAGAAAATGAAATTCTGTGAGACTTTGGCTTTTATTTTGATAGACAAAAGTCCACCAGAGGGTTTGGAGCAGAAGAGTATCATAATTTGACTTTTAACTTGATCATTCTTGCTCCTGTGTTGAGGATAAATTGTAAGGGGGTCAGGGTAAAAGCAAAAAGCTACTTTTAAAAAGCCATTGAGATAATCCAGGAAGTGATGATGGTGACTTAGACCAGAGTAGTAGCAGAAGCTATGGTGAGAAGTCATCCAATTTTGGATATATTTACAAGACAGAGCCAACAGAATATGTTGAGGGATCAGATGTGGGGCTATATGGGAGAGTTATCAAGGATAATTTCAGAGATTTTGCTTAAGAAGCTGAAAAGATGGAGTGTCATTAACCTAGATAAATATCCCTGCAGGAAGAGCAAGTTTGGGAGGGAACAGCTGGAGTTCCATTTGGACATGTTGTTTGATATGATTATTAAACACCCAAATGGACATGTCAGGGAGGCATTTAGATGTTTAATTCTGCAGTTCAGGGTTGAAGTTGCAGATGTGAGGTTCATTATCACACAGGGTGAAGATAGCTATAGATAGAAAAAAATAGGCCTGGTGTCTTGGGGTACCCCGATGTTTAGAGGTTGAGGAGGTGACAAATACCATTAAAGCCTACTGAGCAGCCACAACCAGAGAAGTAAGAGAAAAACTGGGAGAGTGTTACATCCTGGAAGCCAAGTAAATAAGAGGAGAGAGGGATGAATTTGAGTTGATGTTTCTGGTATACCAAATAAGGTGAGGCCTAAAAACTGACCAATGGATTAGGCAATCATAGGGGTTATTTGGTGACCTTAATGAGTGTTGTTTTGGTGGTATGATGGTGGCCTGATTGGTGTCATTCATGTATATGACTTGGGGACTACAAGTATAGACAGTTCTTTCAAGGAGTTTTGTTATAAAGGAAAGAAGAGAAGTGAAGTGGTAGCTGGAGAAAGAAGCAGGGTTGAAGTTTGCTGGGGTTTTTTTAAATAGGAATATAACATTTCACAGTGATTGGCAGGATCGTATAGAGAGGGGGAGATTGATGCAGGGGAATTTGCTGGAGCAATGTTAAGCATGAGGGGATACTATCTGATACACAGTAGGAGGGTAGGCCTTTGCCAGGAACGTGGATAGTTGACCCATAGTAATTGGAGAAAAGGTGGAATATATAAGCATGGTGCAGGTAGGCTACTGAGAGATGGTGGGGAGAGAGGTGGAGAGATGAGATGGCCATAACTTACAGAAGCTTCCTTCTGTTCTGGTGTTAAAACATGAATCAGGGTTATTAACTGTGAATGAGGATAAGGGAGAAAGGGAGTAGAGATTTTAGAAGAGATAAGAAAGTCTGAAATTGTCACTGAGAGAATAGAGGAATAAATGGACAGGAAAATATGATTGTTGGGCTTCAAGAGTCAACTTGAGGCTAGCAATAATTAATTGAAAGTGAGCACTCCACATGGTTGTGTGTTTGCTATGCAAGTACAAGTATACTATAGGTAGAGAGCTAGATTTAACCAGGGATGTGGTTTAGCAATGCAAGTGAAGAAGGAAGTTGACAGTGGATGCAAAGAGGATGATTATGACTATAAGATATAACCTTGGTAAGGAGGCATATTAGTCCATTTTCACACTGCTGATAAAGACATGTACAAGACTTGGCAATTTACAAAAGAAAGAGGTTTAATGACTTACAGTTCCACATGACTGGAGAGGCCTCACAATCATGGCGGAAGGCAAGGAGGAGCAAGTCACATTTTACATGCATGGCCGCAGGCAAAGAGAGAGATTGGGCAGAGAAACTCCCCCTTATAATATTGTCAGATCTCATGAGACTTATTTGCTGTCACGAGAACAGCATGGGAAAGACCTGCCCCCATTATTCAATTACCTCCCACCAGGTCCCTCCCACAACACATGGGAATTCAAGATGAGATTCAGGTGGGGACACAGCCAAACCATATCAGGAGGGAAGTAAGGACATAATGGGGCCAAGGGATAGTGTAAATGTGGTACTAGCAGTGGATTGAGGATAAAAGATTGTTGGAATTGAAATACTAAAGGGAGATGGGAAAATAAGTGGTGATGAGTGGGATGATTGAAATTAAGATAATGGAAGATTTCCAGGTATTGGTAATAATAAGATAAAGAATAAGTGGCTTAGGAGAGTGAAAGGACAAGATTATAGAAGAAGGAGGTCAAAAAACTGAGAAACCAAGGTATTGGAAAGATCATGTACATAGATTTTTTAATCACCATAAATTGACAGATAATGTTGAAGAGAGTAACAATGAACCAAGAGCAAAAATCTTCAAGCAATGAGCCACCCACAGTGTGGATCCTCAGGGTATCATTAGATGTGCTGTATACTTGTACTTACATGGTAAACACACAACCTTGTGGAATGCTCACTTTCAATTAATTCCTGCTAGCCTCAAGTTGACTCTTACTGGCCAACAATCATATTTCCCTGTCCATTTACTCTTATATTCTCTCAGTGACTGTTTCAAACTGTCTTATCTTTAAGCTTGAGTTTTAAGCTTAAAGATTCATTTTACTTCAGCCATCAAGGCCTAAGGTTAATGGGGAATTGAAGGTGAGAAAGGGAAAATATACAAGTTCATTTTTTTAAGGACTTATTTAGTTGCTTATAAGATGCAGAACTAGACTTCAGAGGAGTCTTTTGCTCTAAGTCTGGTTTCTGTAGTCTTTGATGGTGCTGCCTTATTTGTTTTTGCTCTTTGCTTTTTTTAATTTCTTTTTTTCTTTTCTTTTTTTTTTTTTTTTGAGACAAAGTCTCACTCTTGTTGCCGAGCCTGGAGTGCAGTGGCATGATCTCAGCTCACTTATTCAAGCAATTCTCCTGCCTCAGCCTCCTGAGTAGCTGGAATTATAGGCGTGTGCCACCATGCCCAGCTAATTTTTGTATTTTTAGTAGAGATGGGGTTTCACCATGTTGGTCAGGCTGGTCTCGAACTCCTGACCTCAGGTGATCCACCCGCCTCGGCCTCCCAAAGTGCTGGGATTACAGGCGTGAGCCACCGTGCCCAGCCCTAAAAATTTTTTTTCATTAATTTAGTATTACAGTTTAATAAGTCAGCTAGTTCTACAAGAGTGAATAAGATAAATAGCAGTCCACAGACCCTCTGCCTCATAGTTTCCCTTTCCCAGAGGCAACCTCTTTCAAATCCTTTTGCTGATTCTTTGATATGTATGTCTAGACCTCTAAATAGTTTTGTGCATTTCTATTTATTTTTTGCAATTTTCAGCTTTATTAACTTCTTTCCTTTGTAACATGAGGATTTAACTCCCTTTCCTGTGTCCCATCACTATCAAACCTTCATACTCCTCATCCTCCTAACACAGGGTCATGATTTTGGTTAAATCAAGATACAGCTCAGTTCCTTTTAGTATGCAGTTGTCCCTCAGGATCCACGGGGGATTGGATCCAGGAACCCCCAACAGATACCAAAGTCCACAGAAGCTCAGATTCATTATCTATGATGTAGTATCTGCCTATAACCTATGTACATTTTCCCATATACTTTTATCATCTCTAGATTACTTAAAATACCTGGTAGAGTATAAATGGTATATTAATAGTTGTTGTACTATATCATTTAGGGAATAATGACAGGAAAGAAAAGTCTGCACATGTTTAGTACAGACACAACCGTCTTTTTTCGTGTTTTTGTTTTAATATTTTCAATTTGTAGTCAACTGAATGCATGGCTGTGGAACCCAGTATACAGAACTCAAGATACAGAGAGTCAACTATATTTAGAGTTATGTAGTCATTAATACAATCTAATTCTAGAATATCTTCAACACCTAAAATGAGGGTTCCAATTTCTCATATGTTCTTGTCAACATTTGTCATTGTCCATCTTTTTCATTATACCCATCCTAGCAGGTGTGAATTAGTATCCCATTGTGGTTTTGATTTATATTTTCCTGATGGCCAGTGATGCTGAACATCTTTTCATGTGCTTATCGGCCATTTATATATTTTCCTTGGTGAAATGTCTATGCAGATCTTCTGCCCATATTCTAATTGGGTTATTTGTCTTTTTATTGTTGAGTTGTAAGCATTCTTTATATATTCTGGACATAAGTCCCTTATCATGTAATGATTTGCAATGATTTATTCTGTGGGTTGTGTTTTTACTTTCTTGATGGTGTCTCTTGACACATGTAACTTTATAATTTTGATGAAGTTCAGTTTGTCTGTTTTTTCCTTTGTCACTTATGCTTTTGATGTTAAATCAAAGAAACTATTGCCTATTCTGAGGTAACAAGGATTTACTCCAATGCTTTCTTCTAGTTTTTTAGTTTAGGCCTGTGATTCGTTTTGAGTTTATTTTTGTGTTATGGTGTGAGTTAGGCATTCAAATTTTTTACATATGGGTATTTAACTTTCTCACCATCACTTGTTAAAGAGACATTCTTTAGCCCATTGAATCGTCATGGCACCCTTGGTAAAAATCTGCCAAAAATCAATTGACCGTAAATGTGAGGGTTTATTTCTGACTTCTCAATTCCATTGATCTATGTGTCTGTCCTTATTATGTTTCTGCATTGTCTTCATTACTGTAGCTTTGTAGTAGGTTTTGAAATCCTACTTCTGTTTTCTTCTTTTATTTCAAGATTGTCTCGACTGTTCTGGGTCTCTTTTATACAAATTTTAGTTTCAGCTTGTCATTGTTTGCAAAATAGCCAGCTAGGATTTTGATAGGAATTGCAGTGACTGTGTAGATCAGTTATGGAAGTATTGACATCGTAATAATGTTAAATCTTCTGGTCCATGAACTTGGATGTCTTTCTATTGCCTGTCGTTATATGTACTTTTCTCTCTCTCATTTTAGAAAATATAAAAGAAAAGAATCATATGAGGCCATTAGAAAATACTGATTTTAAAAAAAAGTCATCAGTATTCCCTCCACTTTGACATAATTTTAAATGACATTTCCAGTTATTTTTTGAGGTTTTTCCCTTATACATAGAGATTCTTTTTAACAGAACCATAGTTGTACTGAATACGCATTTGATTTCTCTCAAGCCATCCTACCACTTCAGCCTCCCAATAGCTGGGACTACAGGCATGCACCACCACGCCTGGATAATTTTTGTATTTTTTGTAGAGATGGGATTTTGCCATGTTGCCCAGGCTGGGCTCAACTCATGAGCTCAAGCAATCCACCCACCTCAGTCTCCCAAAGTGCTGGGATTACAGGCTTGAGCCACTGCACCCAGCCTTAAGTACTTTCTATGTTATCTTTTTTGCAACACTATTTCAAATACTACACTTGAGTAAATGTTCCATAATTTACCTAGCTATTCTACTGTAGTTTAAACATTTGTTTCCAATATTTTAAAACTTGGGGTTTTTTTCCTCCCTGAATTTAGGGTCCCCCTTCCCATTAAAATAAGATTCCCAAAGGTGGAATTCTTGTGTTAATGACTATACCATTTTTTAAAATTTGTGATGAAAAGTATCTTGCTTTTAACTATGTACTTTTAGTGTGCCATTAATTATCCTTAGTATTAGAAGCCAAGTCACCAAAAAAGTTACATATTGACCAAATGTGAGTTGTAATAATAACAACGTTTAGCCATTATTGACTCCTAGCATAATTGTTCTAAGGACCTACTTGGATTATCTCAATTAATTATGAAAACAACTGAAACTGAAGGTCAAGGAAGTTAGACTTGCTTAAAATCTCATAGCTATGAAGTTGTAGAACCAGAGTCTATAACTGAACCCTTGCAGTCTGATTCTAGAACACATGCTCAGAACCACTCTGCAGCACTGCCTTCTTTAGAACCTAACAGAGCAGGCTGGGTGCGGTGGCTCACGCCTGTAATCCCAGCACTTTGGGAGGCCGAATGGGTGGATCACGAGGTCAGGAGATCGAGACCATCCTGGCTAACATGGTGAAACCCCGTCTCTACTAAAAATACAAAAAAAATTAGCCGGGCATGGTGGCACACGCCTGTAGTCCCAGCTACTCGGGAGGCTGAGGCAGGAGAATGGCGTGAACCCGGGAGGCGGAGCTTGCAGTGAGTGGAGATCACGCCACTGCACTCCAGCCTGAGCGACAGATCAAAACTCTGTCTCAAAAAAAAAAAAAGAACCTAGCAGAGCAAGGCAAAAGTTCAGGTTAAGATCAGAGTAAGAGTTATGCCTAGATTACTCCATTTCTGGGTGATGCTAGGGTTACTCTGAAGAGCACTACGAAGCAACAACCTGACACGGGTTTTCAAAGGCTGGCACACTGACCATTCGACTCTCTAAGCCAGCTTCCAGCCACAGATTTGCTGCTTCTAATCACATTGCCATTTTGAAAATCATGTTCCCCTGCTTTCCCAAGCTTCTAATTGCCACGCCAACCTTTCATTGCTGTCCTGGGCTGCTTATCTTCACTTCTGGCCCTGGCTTGTAAACCCCCTCAGTTAACACATTAATTGGAAGGGTTTAAGTGCTAAGACATAGCCTCTTTTCCCCTGCCCTACTTTTCCCAGCCGGCACCTGCTTCATTGCTTACCACTCTTTCCCTGTGTTTTAGCCAGAGATCTCATAGCACTGTTGAAACCAATAGTCCTCAATCTTGGCTATGCATTATAGCTACTTGGGGAGCTTTTCAAGTCCGTGTATCCCCAGTGATTGATTCAATGGGACTGGACCTGTATTTTTACAAAGCTCCAAGGAGGTCTGTTATGTAGCCAGGATTGAGAACCTCTGGTTTAGGCATCATTGAGTGATAAAGTTGATTATCCTTATCCTAAAGAGAAGGAAACCCTACCTATTCTGTCTCAGTTGCTTGCTGCAGTCTCACAAGTCAGCAGGATAATTATAGAGTCAATTTTCTGATCCCTAGAACCTCACCTGTATCCTTGTCAGCAGTAATGAAACTTAACAAACATTGTTTAATAATTCCTTACTACGCACTATAGGGGCACTGGGCCTAAAGATGAGTAAACCATTATTAGCTGCCCTCGAGGCTCACAGTCTAGTCTAGGAGGCAGATTCAAAAACTATAGCACACAGCCATTAGCTGTGTAAACAAGGGGCTCTGAGAACCTACTTCCCTTGTGAGAGGAGAGCTCTGTGGGAGAAGAGGAAAGAAGTTGTGAATTCTTCACAGTGGAGTTAACATTGTCATCAGAGCCTTGAAACATGAGAAGAATTTCTGCCTGGCAAAGGAGGAGCTGACTTGGCAAGAAAACCACATGAACAAAGAAATGTGACAGTACACAGCTTGTTCAGGAAGCAACTAGTAGTGTCCTGTAACGTGATCCTAGAATAGCAAAGTACATGATAAGACTGAAAAGGCAGGCTGAGGCCAGATGGCAAACTCTCATATAGAAAGAAGCTGGCTGGGCACGGTGGCTCACGCCTGTAATCGCAATACTTTGGGAGGCCGAGGCAGGCGCATCACCTGAGGTCAGGAGTTCGGGACTAGTCTTGCCAACATGGCAAAACCCCATCTCTACTAAAAATACAAAATTAGCTAGGCATGGTGGCACACGCCTGTAATCCCAGCTACTCGGGAGGCTGAGGCAGGAGAATTGTTTGAATCCAGGAGGCGAAGGTTGCAGTGAGCCGAGATCATGCCACTGCACTCCAGCCTGGGCGACAAGACAAGACTCCGTCTCAAAAAACAAAGAAAGAAGCTGCAAACTGTTAGTAGACTCCATATAATTATTTGAAGGAACTGACTATAGGAAGCATTTAGGGCAATAACTCAGTCTATGCTACCATGTCATCAAATCTCATATATTGCTTAAGGTCAATAAGGAGTTGGTCCACTTAAGTAGATGAAGTACTAAAGAAAATGGCATGCCATATTTAAATGTGTAGGCCCATATAATGGCATGCTATGCACCTGTTAAAAATAATGCAATGCATCTATGTGTACTTACATGAGGAGACGTAAAAATAAAAGAGCAAATGGCAGAACATGTACAGATATATATATAGCATAATCCATTTGTATTTTGGGGTTTTTTAAGGTCTGATACATATATACCTTTGTATGTGCTAAATAGGCACAGATAAAATTGTGGAATGCACAAGAATGTAAAAGTGAAATGAAAAAGTTGAAAAGAGGATCCTGTTTCCACCCTCTTCCCCTCTGTACTGGTTGAATTTTTTTACCATTAACTTTCATACTGTTATAATGTAGTTACTGTTTAAAAAACATATACACACACACTTAAATTTGACCCAGCATTTGCTAACCTTCAAAGCTAACAAAATTTCTTTGACCCCCATGGACCACTTCCTCTTTCACCATGACATCCTGAAGGAAGAGGAAATGCCCCAACTTCCCAACACATCAATTTCATACCAGCCTTATCAGTAAATACTCCAGTGTGTGCCATGCAAGTTTCAGAAACCTAGATACCTGGTTTGTCCCTGTCCCAGCTCTTCCTTCTTCCCCAATCCTGCCTTGTTAATCGGCATATTATAGGACTCATAAAATTTTAGGACTTTCTGCCCTAAATGTACACTTTGACCCACTTAAATGGAACAGATGACTGTGGCAGCTGTGCAGTGACTATTAACCTGCACCGAGGAGTGCAGCAAATGAAAACTTCCTTTTCTGCTGAAAAAATAGCTGTTATCAAGCTCTAGAGCGTTAGTGTGAGAACCATAACCAGAGGTTTCATGAATAGGTCCCTGTTACTAGGTCCTTTTCATGGCATCTTATGACAAAATGGGGTTTTTCAGTGATTATCCTTATTAAAAGAGCAGTATCATTTTGGCTGGTTCTAAACATATGGTTGATGAGAAAAGTTTAGGCAAAAGTCAATTTGTAGAATTTCTCTCAAGGCAAGACTCCTTTAGGAGTGAAAAACACAGGGTAAAAAAAGGACAGGATAATTAACTGACTAAATTGAGTACTTGCCAATCTTTATTTATGCTAAAAGAGAGATTGCATTTTTATATCAGCCCATCCTAAATTCAGCTGGATATAAATGCAATTAGGTAATTAAACTGAATTAAAAATTATAGTTAACAATTCAAAGGCTTTGTGACTGAGAAATAAATAAATGCCCTTGTTATTTGAAGACAGGAATGCTATTTCAGCAATCTAGAAAGCTCAGAAGGAAACTGAGAAAGTGTTGTCTGTGGTAGGGCCCGAGAGGGAAGAAGCATGAAGTTCATAAAAATTTGCCTGAAGTACTTGCCATTGTATGTAAACAAAGGGATAGGTACACATACAGAAGTCCTATTTACTAAGTTTGATTTGATTTACAGAGAGCAAGCACTGAGATTCTGAATGTTTTTCGCCTTGTGGAAAATAGTAGTCATTTGTAAAATAAAGTGGGAAGCCATGTGAGGCCTGATAACCTTAACAAATAATTGATTGAATGGCTTCTTGTGAAAAGAAAAACTATCTCCTTTAACAGATATAGAATCTGAGTCCAAAGAGATAAAGGGTTATGCCCAAGTCACATAGTAAGTGATTGTGCCAGGTTTTAGATCTGTGCATTCCTGTTTGAGAGCCCCTATGCAGTGCCTTTCTGCCCTAGCATTGCTCAACAGTTTATATAAGAATGCTAATGGCAGCGTTAAATGTGTTGTAGAATACCTATACCTTAGAATACATTGTAGCTATTAAAAATGATAAATCTGTATTAATGTGGGAAATGTTCACAATATATTAAGAAGCAGGTTATTCCTAATTTTAAAATGGACAAAGGGCCTGAATAGACGTTTCTCAAAAGAAGACATACAAATGCCCAACAGGTATATGAAAAACTGCTCAGCATCACCAATCATCAGGGAAATGTAAATCAAAACCACAATGAGATATCCCCTCACACCTGTTAGGATAGCTTTTATCAAAAAGACAAAAGGTAACAAGTATTGGTAAGGATGTGGAGAAAAGGGAACCCTTGTACACTGGCGGGAATGTAAATTAGTATAGCCATTATGCAAAACAGAATGGCAGTTTCTCAAAAAATTAAAAATAGAACTACCATATGATCCAGCAATTTCACTTTTGGGTATATATCAAAAAAAGTGATCGCAGTATGTGGAAGCGATACGTGCACTCCAATGTTCACTGCAGCACTATTCACGATAGCCAAGATACGGAATCACCTAAGTATTCATCAACAGATAAAGACAATATGATGTATATACACAATGGACTACTATTCAGCCTTGAAAAAGAAGAAAGTTAATGTCATTTGCAACAACAGGGATGAACCTGAAAGACATTATGCTAGGAGAAATAAGCCAGACAGAGAAAGACAAATACTGCATGATCTCACTTGTGGAATCTTAAAAAGTTGAACTCATAGGAGCAGAGAGTAGAATAACGTACTATGTACTTGAAAATTGCTGAGTAGATTTTAAATGTTCTCACCACAAAAATATATGAAGTGATGTTAGTTGGCTTGATTTAATCATTCTACAATGTATGCATGTATCAAAACATCACATTATAGCCTATATACACAATAAAAATAAATTTGCTTGAGATAAAATATTACGAAATAGTATATATATAGTGATCTCTCCTTTTTTAAAAAATTTCAATAGTTCTGGGGGAAACGGTGATGTTTGATTACATGGATAGGTACTTTAGTGGTGATTTCTGAAATTTGGTGCACCCATCACCCAAGTGGTGTACGCTGTAACCAATGTGTAGTCTTCTATCCCTTACCTCCCTCCCACCTTGAGTCCCCAAAGTCCATTGTATCATTCTTATGCCTTTGCGTCTTCATAGCTTAGCTCCCACTTATAAGTGAGAACATACGATGTTTGGTTCCATTCTTGAGCTACTTCACTTAGAATAATGGTCTCCAGGCCAGGCGCAGTGGCTCATGCCTGTAATCCTAGCACTTTGGGAGGCCAAGGCAGGTGGATCACCTGAGGTCAGGAATTCAAGACCAGCCTGGCCAACATAGTGAAACCCCCCTCTACTAAAAATACAAAACTTAGGTGTGGTGGTGCATGCCTGTAGTCCCAGCTACTTGGGAGGCTGAGTCAGGAGAATTGCTTGAACCTGGGAGATGGAGGTTGAGGTTGTAGCAAGCCAAGATCGTGCCACTGCACTCCAGCCTGGGTGACAGAGCGAGACTCCGTCTAAAAAAACAAAAAAGATGATGGTCTCCAACTCCATCCTGGTTCCTGCAAATGCCATTATTTCAATTCCATTTTATGGCTAAGTAGTATTCCATGGTATATATATACACCACGTTTTCTTTATCCACTTGTTGATTGAAGGGCATTTGGGCTGGTTCCACATTTTTGCAGTTGCAAATTATGTTGCTATAAACATGCATGTGCAAGTGTTTTTTTCATATAATAACTTTTTTTCCTCTGGGTAGATACCCAGTAGTGGGATTGCTGGATCAAATGGTAGATCTACTTTTAGTTCTTTACAGAATCTCTGTACTGTTTGCCATAGTGGTTGTACTAGTTTACATTCCCACCAGCAGTGTAAAAGTGTTCCCTTTCCACCACATCCACCCCAATTATGGCCATTCTTGCAGGAGTAAGGTGGTGTTGCATTGTGGTTTTTATTTACATTTCCCTGATTATTAGTGATGTTGAGCATTTTTTCATAAGTTTGATGGCCCTGTGTATATCTTTTTTTTTGAGAATTGTCTATTCATGTCCTTAGCCCACTTTTTGATGGGATTATTTGTTTTTTTTTCCTTGCTGATTTTAAAACCGGAAAAGTTCCCTTGTCCCCCTTGCAGGGCGTGCGATGAGGGTGTGGCTTCCTTCTTCAATGCCCCGCTGCTCAGACCTCTACGGGAGCATACAGATGGGCAGGCTGTGGGGCTCCGACCCCACAGCAGTGTCTGGGGGTGAATGTTTATAGCTCCTGAAGCCCCAGTGGGCGTGTGTTACAGTGTGCTCTTTTAGTTTTGCTGTCTATAGGCGGCTTGTGTTAACCAGCTCTATTAGACCCCTGCCTTATCGCAAGGACAGAGGGCTTTCTGTATCCCGGGGTTCTTGCCTTGGTGTACCAGAAGACTCGGATCACATGTGGGCTTGGAGAATTTGAGTGCAAGGTTCCACTGAGCAGAAGTAGCTTTCCGCAGATGGGGGAGCCAGAAGGGAAATGGTTTTCCCCTGGAGTTGGGCCCTTGGCGGCCCCAGTTCTCCTCCGACTGCCCCGACCAAACTGCATCATTCCACCGGTTGATGCCCTGCTGGCCTGTCGGCCTGCCTATGCCTGTCAGTGTGCTCTTCTGCCAGCGTGCTTCTCAACGTCTGCTGGACGACCAGCCACTTGTGTCTTTCTCTGCCCATGTGTTCCTCACAACATCCAGCCACCATGTGTTCCTGCTAGGGTCTTGGGGGTTTTTATAGGCACAGGATGGGGGCGTGGCAGGCCAAGGTGGTCTTGGGAAATGCAACATTTGGGCAGGAAATGCCTGTCCTCACCTAGGTCTGTGGGGATGGAGCCCTAGCCAGGGATCACACCTTCTACCCAACACTTCCCTTCTCCCATTCCGTATCATTTAAAGGGACCATGCTCTTCCCTTCCCAGCACTCCCGTATCAATTTTTTTGAGTTCCTTGTAGATTCTGGATAATAGTCCTTTGTTGGTTGCATAGATTGTGAAGACTTTCTCCCACTCTGTGGGTTCTTTGTTTACTTTGCTGATTATTTCTTTTGCTGTGCAGAAGCTTTTTAGTTTAATTAAGTCCCATCTATTTATCTTTGTTTTTCTTGCATTTGCTTTTGGGTTCTTGGTCATGAACTCTTTGCCTAGGCCATGTCTAGATGAGTTTTTCCCATGTTATCTTCTAGAGTTTTTATGGTTTCAGGTCTTAGATGTAAATCTTTGGTCCATCTGGAGTTGATTTTTGTATAAGGTGAGAGATGAGGATCCAGTTTCATTCTCCTACATGAGGCTTGCCAGTTATCCCAGCACCATGTGTTGAATAGGGTGTCCTTTCCCCACCTCATGTTTTTGTTTGCTTTGTTGAAGATTATTTGTCTGTAAGTATTTAGTTTTATTTCTGGGTTCTCTGTTCTATTGCATTGGTCTATTTGCCTATTTTTATACCAGTACCGTGCTATTTGAGTGACTGTAGCCTTGTAGTGTAGTTTGAAGTCAGGTAATGTGATGCCTGCAGATTTGTTCTTTTTGCTTAGTCTTGCTTTGGCTATGTGGGCTGTTTTTTGGTTCCATATGACTTTTCAGATTGTTTTTTCTAGTTCTGTGAAGAATGATGATGGTATTTTGATGGGAATTGCATTGAATTTGTAGATTGCTTTTAGCAGTATAGTTATTTTCACAGCATTGATTGTACCCATCCTTGAGCGTAGGTTGTGTTTTTCTATTTGTTTGTGTCATCTGATTTCTTTTAGCAGTGTTTTGTAGTTTTCCTTGTAGAGGTCTTTTACTTCCTTAGTTAGGTATATTCCTAGGTTTTGCAGCTATTGTGAAAGGGGTTGAGTTGTTGATTTGATTTGCAGCTTGTTTGCTGTTGCTGTATAGCAGTACTACTGATTTATGTACATTGATTTTGTATCCTGAAACCTAACAGAATTCATTTATCAGATCTAGGAGCTTTTTGGATGAGTTTTTAGGGTTTTCTAGGTATACAATCATATCATTTACTAACAGTGACAGGTTGACTTCCTCTTTACCAATTTGGATGCCTTTTAATTTCTCTTTTCTGACTGACTGTGGCTGGCTAGGGCTTCCACTACTATGTTGAATAGAAGTGGTGAAAGTGGGCATCCTTGTCTTTTTCCAGTTCTCATGGGGAATGCTTTCAACTTTTCCCCGTTCAGTATAACGTTGGCTGTGGGTTTGTCATGGATGGCTTTTATTACCTTCAAGTATGTTCCTTCTATGCTGATTTTGCTGAGGGTTTTCATCATAAAGGGATGCTGGATTTTGTCAGATGTTTTTTCTGCTTCTATTGAAGTGATCATGTGTTTTTGTTTGTTTTTCTCTTAGAGTTTCGCTCTTGTTGCCCAGGCTGGGGTGCAGTGGTACCATCTCAGCTCACTGCAACCTCCACCACCCAGGTTCAAGGGATTCTCCTGCCTCAGCCTCCCAAGTAGCTGAGATACCACATCTGGCTAATTTTTGTATTTTTAGATGGGGTTTCACCATGTTGGCCAGGCTGGTCTCAAACTCCTGACCTCAAGTGATCTGCCCTCCTCGGCCTCCCAAAGTGCTGGGATTACAGGCATGAGCCACCGCACCCGGCCTGATTTTTGTTTTTAATTCTGTTTATATGGTGTATCACATATATTGACTTGTGTATATTAAACTATCCCTGCATCCCTGATTTGAAATCCATTTGATCATGGTAGATTATCTTTTTGATATACTGTTGGATTTGGTTAGCTAGTATTTTGTTGAGGATTTTTGCATCTATGTTCATCAGGGATATTGGTCTGTAGTTTTCTTTTTTGTCATGTCCTTTCCTGGTTTTGGTATTAGAGTGATACTGGCTTCATAGGATGATTTAAGGAGGATTCCCTCTTTCTCTTTTGGAATGGTTTCAGTAAGATTGGTACCAGTTCTTTGAATGTCTGATAGAATTCAGCAGTGAATCCATCTGGTCCTGGACTTTTTCTTCTTGGCAATTTTTTCATTACCATTTCAATCTAAGTGCTTGTTATTGGTCTGTTCAGAGTTCTTATTTCTTCCTGGTTTAATCTAGGAGGGTTGTATATTTCCAGGAATGTATCCATCTCCTCTAGGTTTTCTAGTTTGTGAGCACAAATGTGTTCATAGTAGCCTTGAATGATCTTTTGTATTTCTGTGGTATTCGTTGTTAATATTTCCTGTTTCATTTCTAATTGAACTTATTTGGATCTTCTCTCTTCTTTTCTTGGTTAATCTCACTAATGGGCTATCAATTTTGTTTATCTTTTCAAAGAACCAGCTTTTTGTTTCATTTATCTTTTGTATTTTGTTGTTGTTGTTTCAATTTTATTAAGTTCTACTCTGGTCTTTGTTATATCTTTCCTCCTCCTGGGTTTGGGTTTGGTTTGTTCTTATTTCTCTAGTTCTTGAGGTGTGACCTTAGATTGTCAACTTGTGCTCTTTCAGACTTTTTGATGTAGGCACTTAATGCTGTGAACTTTCCTCTTAGCACTGCTTTTGCTGTATCTTAGAGGTTTTGTTAGGTTGTGTCACTTTTTTCATTCAGTTCAAAGAATTTTTTAATTTCCAGCTTGATTTTGATTTCATTATTGACCCAAAGATCATTCAGGAGCGGATTATTTAATGTAGCATGGTTCTAAGAATTCCCTTTGGAGTTGACTTCCAATTTTATTCCACTGTGGTCTGAGAGAGTACTTGATATAATTTTGATTTTCTTAAATTTATTGAGACTTGTTTTGTGGCCTATCATATGGTCTCTATCTTGGAGAATGTTCCATGAATGTTCTGATGAATAGAATGTATATTCTGCAGTTGTTGGGTAGAATGTTCTGTAAATACCTGTTAAGTCCATTTGTTCTAGGGTATAAGTCCATTGTTTCTATGTTGACTTACTGTATTGAAGTCCCCCACTATGAGATGAGATTCTATTTTTGTGTATTTCAAGGTTTTGCTCTAAGATTTAGAACTCCTTTTAGCAGTTTTTGTAAACTATGCTGGCTTGGTCGTGGCAAATTCTCTCAGCGTTTGAAAAAGACTTTCATCTTTTCTTCATTTATGAAGCTTAGTTTCACTGGATACAAAATTCTTGGCTGATAATTATTTTGTCAGCTAATAATTATTTAATAAGGCTAAAGATAAGACCTTTATCCCCTCTAGCTTGTAGGGTATCTGCTGTTAATCTGATAGGTTTTTCCTTTACAGGTTACCTGATGCTTTTGCCTCCCAGCTTTTAAGATTTTTTCCTTCATCTTGACTTTAGATAGCCTGATGACTGTGTGTCTAGGTGATGATCTTTTTGTGATGAATTTCCTGGGTGTTCTTTGAGCTTCTTGTATTTGGATGTCTAGATCTCGAGCAAGGCCAGAGAAGTTTTTATTCTTTTGCCTTTGTCTTTGTTGGATTGGGTTAATTCAAGAGCCTTGTCTTTGAGCTCCAAAATTCTTTCTTCTACTTGTTTGGTTCTATTGTTAAAACTTTCCAGTGTATTTTGCATTTCTCTAAATGTGTCTTTCATTTCCAGAAGTCATGATTGTTTTTTATTTATGATATCTATTTCTCTGGAGATTTTTTTCATCTACATCCTGTTTTGTTTTGTTTTTAAATTTAAGTTGGTTTTCATCTTTCTCTGATGCCTCCTTGAGTAGCTTAATAATTGACCTTGTAAATTCTTTTCTGGCAATTCAAAGATTTATTATTGGTTTGGATCCATTGCTGGTAAGCTAGTATAATCTTTTAGGGGTGGTTATAGAACCTTGTTTTGTCATATTACCTGAATTGTTTTTCTGGTTCCTTCTCGTTTGGGTGGACTATGTCAGAAGAAAGATCTGGGACTCAATGTGTGCTGTTTAAATTCTTTTGTCCCACAGAGTGATCCCTTGGTGTGGTGCTCTCCCCCTTCCCTAGGGGTGGGGCTTTCTGAGAGCTGGACTGCAGTGATTGTTATTGCTCTTCTGGGTCGAGCCACCCAGCAGAGCTACTGGGTTCTAGGCTGGTACTGGAGAGTGTCTGCAAAGAGTCCTGTGATGTGATCTGTCTTCAGGTCTGTATGCCATGGATACTAGCACCTGCTCTAATGGAGGTGGTAGGAAGGGAGTGAAGTGGACTGTGTGAGAGTACTTGGTTGTAGTTTTATTTAGTGTACTGGTTGTCTTGAATGCTAGTTATACTAACACTGAAGTTATTACATGGACAGACTCAGGACCTCTGGTTGGCCAAGATGTTACAGGCAGTAGAATTAGCTGTTATTTTCTGCTTTCTTGGAGCAGGGTTGTTCTGTTGAATTGCTGTAATGGCTTGAATT
The DNA here is from genome assembly GCF_029281585.2 of Gorilla gorilla gorilla. Lineage (NCBI taxonomy): Eukaryota > Metazoa > Chordata > Mammalia > Primates > Hominidae > Gorilla > Gorilla gorilla. The sequence continues at coordinate 44,718,258 of NC_073224.2, read as the reverse complement.
GGTTGGCCTCCAGCCAGGAGGTGGCACTTTCAAGAGAGTATCAACTGCAGTAGTATAGCGGGGGATATAAGCTTGCCTTACGGTTTCCTGGATAGGTTTTCGGGCTTCTCAGGCAATGAGCAGGGCCCCACGAGTTTTTATCTTTTGTTTACGGCTACCAGGGCAGTTAGAGAAAGACCATCTGGTGGGGGCAGGGATAGTGTGTCTGAGCTCAGACTCCTTGGGCAGGGCTTGCTGTGGCCTCTGGGCAATGGGAGTGGTGGTTAACAGGCCAATGGAGTTACATTCTAAGGGAGATTATGGCTGCCTCTGCTGCTTCATACACATCACCAGGGAAATAGGGGAAAGCCGGCAGTGACAGACCACAGCCAGCAAGGCCAGTCTCACTCCTGCAGTGCTTCCCCAACAGCCAACAGAACCAAATTTATATCCATGCCTCCAGTGCACAGGGTGGAGATCTTGCCCTAGACTACAAACCTCCCCGCCGAGAAAGCAAGCAGGGCTGTTAGGCCTTGTCCATCTGCCTGCCACAGCTTCTGTGCTCATATCTGCACTTCCTGTTTGTCCCATCCCCCTACAGATTCTGCCCAGGAAAATTCACGCTCAGTTGAAATCATTACAAAGTTCAGCTGAAAGTCTCCTTCTCCCTATGGTCGTTCCCCAATTCCATTGGCTGCCCTCTCCAAAGACCCCTGTGAGATAGTCAGAAATGGTTTCCCTGGGGACCAGGAGTGCCTACAGGGCTCTTCCTGCTGCTGCTTCTACTTTTATATTTTGTTTGGCTCTCTAAATTCATTTCAGTTCTCCTTCTCCCATGATCTGGATCCTCAGTGAGGATGTGTGCAGAAGTGGACTTTACCCCTCTCACACTGTTTTTTGTTTGTTTGTTTGTTTGTTTGTTTTGAAACGGAGTCTCGCTGTCAGGCAGGCTGGAGTGCAGTGCATGCGATCTTGGCTCACTGCAACTTCCACCTCCCAGGTTCAAGCAACTCTTCTGCCTCAGCCTCCCGAGTAGCTGGGACTACAGGTGCACACCACCATGCCTGGCTAATTTTTGTATTTTTAGTAGAGACAGGGTTTCACCATGTTGGCCAGGCTAGTCTTGAACTCCTGACCTCAAGTGATCCACCCACCTCGGCCTCCCATAGTGCTGGGATTACAGGCATGAGCCACCACACCCGGCCACCGTCTCACACTTTGGACCTTGAGAGCTTGTTTGGAGGTTCTAGCAGGGGAGCACATTTACTCGTATACCCTTGACTGAAGACCGGTTCTCCTCTTATCAGGGATGGTTGTCCTCTTTGACCAAGCACACAGCTTCGGGAGTCCTCTCACACTTTGGGCACTCAATTTTTCTGCTGTCTTGTGGATTTTGCAGCAGCAAGCCACTTCTTTCAAAGGATCTGTTAATTCTTTTGTTTTTTCTGGTATGTTCCTGCGATAGTTCTTGGAGCCAAAGTTCACTATGTGAGTCTCCACATGCTGTTCTGTCTGTCTGAGTGGCAAATTAGTCCTGCCTCCTATCTGCCACTTTCCCCTTAAATCAGTCTCATTTTTGTAAAGAAAAAAGTTGAGATGTATAGTATGTATCACATGCACAAATATAGAAAGCATGCTAAACATGGTTTACGTAAGTGCTTTAAATTTTTTCTCTTTATGTTTTTTGGTATTTTGTCGATTTTTACAAGTATATATTTTATAATGGGATAGTTGGGAGGTTGGTGACTTGGAAAAGAGAAAGGAAAATGATAAAAGGGTGTGGTTGGAATCAAGTGATGTATACCTACTTACTGGCAAATTGACCCTTAGATGATTAGGTTAGCTATGATTTTTCTTGATGAGAATTTAGGGACTTTGTATGGCTTTCACTTCTGATCTTCATGATCCTCTCCTCTTTTTCAGTAACAGTAACGAGTAGCCAGAGTACTCCTGCCAAAGCCCCCAGGGTAAAGTGCAATCCATCCAATTCTTCCCCGTCATCCGCAGCTTGTGCCCCAAGCTGTGCTGGAGACCTCCCTCTTCCTTCAAATACTCCTACGTTCTCTATTAAAACCTCTCCTGCCAAGGCCCGGTCTCCCATCAACAGAAGAGGCTCTGTCTCCTCCGTCTCTCCCAAGCCACCTTCATCTTTCAAGATGTCAATTAGAAACTGGGTGACCCGAACACCTTCCTCATCACCACCCATCACTCCACCTGCTTCGGAGACCAAGATCATGTCTCCAAGAAAAGCCCTTATTCCTGTGAGCCAGAAGTCATCCCAAGCAGAGGCTTGCTCTGAGTCTAGAAATAGAGTAAAGAGGAGGCTAGACTCAAGCTGTCTGGAGAGTGTGAAACAAAAGTGTGTGAAGAGTTGTAACTGTGTGACTGAGCTTGATGGCCAAGTTGAAAATCTTCATTTGGATCTGTGCTGCCTTGCTGGTAACCAGGAAGACCTTAGTAAGGACTCTCTAGGTCCTACCAAATCAAGCAAAATTGAAGGAGCTGGTACAAGTATCTCAGAGCCTCCGTCTCCTATCAGTCCGTATGCTTCAGAAAGCTGTGGAACGCTACCTCTTCCTTTGAGACCTTGTGGAGAAGGGTCTGAAATGGTAGGCAAAGAGAATAGTTCCCCAGAGAATAAAAACTGGTTGTTGGCCATGGCAGCCAAACGGAAGGCTGAGAATCCATCTCCACGAAGTCCGTCATCCCAGACACCCAATTCCAGGAGACAGAGCGGAAAGACATTGTCAAGCCCGGTAAGTCAGCAGTGGTGGGAAGATACATTTCCTAACTTAAAAGGGGCCAGACACCCAGATGTCTCAAGTCAGGATGCTTTTTTTTTTTTTTTTTTTTTTTTTAAGAAAGAAATCTATTTATTCCTAGTGCTGCCAAATTCAGCACATAAATACAAAACAAATTTTGCATGGGCCATATTTTTAGTAAAAATTTTTTATGCTAAGAAACTATTTTTGTTTGTCTGAAATTCAAATGTAACTGAATGTGCTGTATTTTATCTGGCAACTCTACTTACTCCCATTAAAATCCCTCCTGTCAAGGTCCATACTCCTCAGCCCTGTTGCCTGATTGACTAAAGCCTTCATCATGCTCCAGGATATCAATTCAAAAATATCTCCCCTCTCCTGTTAGACAGTATGCCATCCTCTTTTTATAGATAAAGCTGTTGTTCATGGGAAAGTTGCCAACATCCATAAGTAGATTTCCAGTTTGTAATTCCATTTTGTGATTATTTAAAATACAGTGAAACTTAGATACTTACAAAACAATTTGAGTGCAGAATCTTTCTAGATTTTTATGACTTCTCCACAATCTTTTATAATCATTTTGCCACACCACAGTAATACTTTTGACACCTATATCTATTCTTTTTAACATTCAGTGTAGTGTCACTTATCTTTTTAGGACTCATTTCATTGACTGACTTAATATTTAAATTAGATAATATCAGTCATCAGTGATTGATGGCAGAAATAGGTTTGTGAACCTTGAAAAACAAGATTCATTACAGTGGTGGAGGCAGAAGTAGCTGAGTGCATTGGGTGAGCTATGGGCACCAGTCAGAGAGAATAAAAAGCTTCTGTTGTTTGCATGTGAAGGGGAGATGGGTTAAGGAAGTTTCCACTGTACTTCACAGTAGCTCTTGTGGTGGCGGGATGATTGAAATAGAATCCAGAATCATGATCAGCATCATCTGCCATTTTAAAGGGCAGAAGCTAGATAACCAATCTTAGGCCAGTTTTAGTTTAAAAAGTGTTCATAACCCCCACCTGCTCTCATGAAGACCTATCCCATAATTTTAGAAAAATAAACTGATAGATTTTAAAGACAACTTAGTACACAAACTGCAATCAAGACCTTGCTGTAGAAAGTGGAGAAAAAAGACAGTTATAAGGAATCTTTCCTTCTCTCAAAATTATGACTGCTCTTTATCCCTAGCCAAAATTTCTATTTTTTTTTTCAAGGGAGCTGGTCTCAGCTATGTGTTAGCAGAAAAGTAGTTTCAATGAAAAACTATTTTCACTGATACATAAATCTTAAAATCTTTAAAAAGTAGACATAGTGTGCTGGTCTTGTAATTTATTTGAAGCTAACATTTCTTAAAAATTTTTTACCTTTATATGATGATAATGTCAACCTTCAGAAGAGAGTAACATCTTCCATTTGAATACCTATCTTGTTTATAAATTGGGGGGCTGATTTATTCATTTATTTCAAAAAGGATAGTAATTGTAACTTATTTGTTTCTTATTAGGAGACTTAGCTAGTAAATGTTTTCTATTCACATAAGAAGTCTATGCCTTCTTTCCCTACATATCATCTGTTAAGTTTTTACTATAGTCAGTACAAATCAGCCAAAAGAGACATTGCCATTGAAAGTATTTGGAGCTGAAAGCAGGCTAAACAATGAAATTTCTGGCAGCCTAATTTAAGGTATGCCTTAGTAATAACTTAGTAACAGTTGAACTTCAAGGAAATCTCTGAAATCTAAACTTTCTTCTTCTAGGTCACCATCACGCCCAGCTCCATGAGGAAAATCTGCACATACTTCCATAGAAAGTCCCAGGAGGACTTCTGTGGTCCTGAACACTCAACAGAATTATAGATTGTAATCTGAGTGAGTTACTGAGCTTTGGTCCACTAAAACAAGATGAAAAATACAAGAGTGACTCTATAACTCTGGTCTTTAAGAAAGCTGCCTTTTCATTTTTAGACAAAATCTTTTCAACGCTGAAATGTACCTAATCTGGTTCTACTACCATAATGTATATGCAGCTTCCCGAGGATGAATGCTGTGTTTAAATTTCATAAAGTAAATTTGTCACTCTAGCATTTTGAATGAATAGTCTTCACTTTTTAAATTATTCATCTTCTCTTATTAATAATGACATCCCAGTTCATGGAGGCAAAAAACAAGTTTCTTGTTATCCTGAAACTTTCTATGCTCAGTGGAAAGTATCTGCCAGCCACAGCATGAGGCCTGTGAAGGCTGACTGAGAAATCCTCTGCTGAAGACCCCTGGTTCTGTTCTGCCTCCAACATGTATAATTTTATTTGAAATACATAATCTTTTCACTATGCTTTTGTGGGGTTTTTTTTAAGTATGTGTAAAAATGTGATGCTCAGATAAGTACATTTATATCAGTTCAGTGTTAAAATGCAGTCTCTTGAGTTAAAGTCATCTTTATTTTAAATGCAGTGATAAATGTCAACTCTTTGGAGAAACTAGGAGAACAACAACAGAAAGCTGTGTTTGTCTTTTTTCTCTCAAATATATCTCCCGTATGAGATTTCAGGTCCCCATGTTTTCACCAAGCAATCTGCTATGTCAGCCAACCCAACATCACTTTCTACAGGAGGTTATGATTTTTGCCATTTACTAGAGGAAGATGTTTTATAAAATCAATTTGGGGTTTGAATTCAGGTGCAGTCATCAGTTCTTTAGGGGCTGCAATGTTTTAAAAAAAATAAGTCATCAGATTTTAAGAAAAAAGTGATGATTTCTTATTGATATTTTTGTAACAGAATATAGCTCTTAACTGAAAATCCAGAACCAGAAACATAAATCTTGAGTTTCTTTTCATGTACATAAAAAGCAATAGCCTTTTAGTATAGATAGCCCTGAGCCAAAAAGTAATAGAATTTTCTCTAGATATTTAATACAGAGAGTGTATAGACTGACTCTAAGTTAATAATGTGCAAAATATCTTAAACATCCCTCCCCTTATTCAACAATTATGTATCAGTGATCTTGAACCATTGTTTTATATTTTTCACCTTTGTAACCTCATGGAAAGAGGCTTTACATACTTTCTATGTACTATTTACTTAGAAGGGAGCCTCCTTCCAGTCATGAAACTTCATTTGTTTTATCCATATCCCTGAGGACTGTGTAGACTTTATGTCAGTTTTTGTCATTATTTGAAAATCTATTCTGACAACTTTTTAATTCCTTTGATCTTATAAGTTAAAGCTGTAACAACTGAAATTGCATGGATCAAGTAAGCATAGTTTTATTCAGGGAGAAAAATAAAAGGAAGCCATAGAATTGCTCTGGTCAAAACCAAGCACACCATAGCCTTAACTGAATATTTAGGAAATCTGCCTAATCTGCTTATATTTGGTGTTTGTTTTTTGACTGTTGGGCTTTGGGAAGATGTTATTTATGACCAATATCTGCCAGTAACGCTGTTTATCTCACTTGCTTTGAAAGCCAATGGGGGAAAAAAATCCATGAAAAAGAAAAAGATTGATAAAGTAGATGATTTTGTTTGTATCCCTACACATCTCCTGGCAGCCCTACTGAGTGAAATTGGGATACATTTGGCTGTCAGAAATTATACCGAGTCTACTGGGTATAACATGTCTCACTTGGAAAGCTAGTACTTTTAAATGGGTGCCAAAGGTCAACTGTAATGAGATAATTATCCCTGCCTGTGTCCATGTCAGACTTTGAGCTGATCCTGAATAATAAAGCCTTTTACCTTATCTGATGTCCTTTTCTGAGCTTTTTGCATTACCTAGAAGCAGTCTACAAAAAAGAACTATAGTAGTCAAGAATCCCTTCTACTTGTTCATTAAAATGTTTATTCCCAAAGTTATAATCTATTTCAAGCTGAAAGAGCTTTTAATAAAAAACATCTTGCTTGGATCAGACCTTCAGCATTTAAGATGGCTTGGATTACTTGATAAAGCAGGGTGGAGTGATGTAGTTCTTTTTCTAAACAAGTATTTCCAGCACAAACTTTTCCATTTGAATACATTCCAAGCACTATTGCTAGGATCCCGTATTAGAGTTTGCTTTTGGCTGTTTCAACACGGGCCCTTAATTAAATTTTGTGAGGATGACTGATTAGTGTCTTCAAATGTCTCTTCATCTGGACTGCACATTTAACTAATGTTGGATCAAGACCATGTGTAGCTACTCTTGTGTTGAGGGTCAGCCCATTATCCCCATCCCCAGCCCTAACAGCTTAAAACAGCTTTAACTCCCATCTTGAAATTAGCCTATGGCCATGTTCATAACATAGGTAGCGTGTGGGTTCAACAAATGCTTTTTGAGAGCCTGTCATAGCCAACACACTACTGCTCTTAAGTCTGTTTTTCTGCTTTTCCTAGTCCCTAGTTCCTTTTACATTGCTCTTAAAGCAAAGGCCAAGTAGTCTAACAGAGAAAAATAAATTCCACAACTAAGATAGTGTGGGCAACATTTTACAAATGTGTGTCAGAAGACAGACTGAGTGAAAACATTGTACTAGAAAAACTGAGTTAATTTCCTCCCTATGGCAATTCAACACAAGTGGTTTCTGCTTCATAATTCCATAAAGGGCTAAATGTAGGCCCAGTTGAACTCTTGCGGTAGATCTCATTGCTTCTCACACAGGTCTTCACAGGGAATTCTTTGCCTGCCCTAGGTTTGGATCATGCCACATTACCAGTTAACCCATTACTCATAAAATTCTCAGGGATTATGGTAAAAAAATTGGATTATGCATCAGTTCTTTAGATATTGGTTGGAAGTTATAGGCAGGCTGAACACATTTTGTTGGACTTGAGTTAAGTTTAATGCTTTGATGCCTGGAATACGACCCCAGCTTGTTGTAAGTTAACCATTTTGTTCCCTAAAGTGGTAGCAAAACCTGTTTTATTTCTGAGCTGTGTTTGAGTGCAAGCTAAAAAGTGTAGGGGTTGTTAAGAAATGATATAAGATAAATTCAGCCTTTTAAAAAAGAAATCACCTGAGCATATTAAGCGCTTGTTTATATTGGTATGCCTGCAGCAAGCATATACATCACAAATGAGAGATATTGTGTTATTAAAGAATAGGCTTACTTGATTCCCCAAAGTTCATCCCTTGCTAAGCCAGGAAAGAGGATTTTTAGGGTATGCAACCAGGTTCTTCACTTTGAATGTAAAAGGTTTAATATTCCATTTGTACTCCATTTCTCTTTAATTTCCTTAACTTGCCACATGCCCCTTTGTTTTGACATTCTGAATAGTTTATATTCAAGCCATTTTGTGAAATATGAATAGCACATTTCAAAATGCCTTTGATTGGAAGGCGTTTAAGTCAGCCAACATTTACATATCACCTGGGTGCCAAGCCCTGTGTGTGAGGCACCTGGTCTGCAAAGAGTTCCTTTCTTTATTTTCAGTTGCCAAAGGAGTCACTTTAATACTTCAGTAGGCCAGAGTCAGCATTTGAGAGAAACAGCAAAGATCAGATTTCAAGTCCTTTGAGTAAAGTTGTTTGTAATCAGCTATTATGTAGCAAGTACTGTCTAGAAGCCTACTTTTCCTCCAGGAACTTAATTCAGCAGCTGCTTAGAACTTTCAACTTCTCAAAGTAAAATACTTTTTGGATACATGTTTTTATTATATTCCTTATAAGGTTATAAATAATGGTTGAAAACATGATCCCTAGTGCCACACTGTCTAGCTTTAAATCCAAGCCCTAACTGTGTCCGTGGACAAGTTACTTAACCCTTCTGTGAATGAGTTTCCTACCTTAAAATGGAATTATGTGGGGCCGGACACAGTGGCTTATGCCTGTAATCCCAGCACTTTGGGAGGCCGAGGCGGGCAGATCACAAGGTCAGGCGATTGAGACCACCCTGGCCAACATGGTGAAACCCCATCTCTACTAAAAATACAAAAAATAGCTGGGCTTGGTGGTTCATGCCTGTAATCCCAGCCACTCGGGAGGCTGAGGCAGGAGAATCGCTTGAACCAGGGAGTCAAGTGGTTGCAGTGAGCCGAGATTGTGCCACTGCACTCCAGCCTGATGACAGAGCGAGACTCCGTCAAAAAAAAAAAAAAAAAAAGGATTTTTGTGGTTATTACATGTAAAGCTCTTAGGACAGTGCCTAGCACATAATACCTAATGTTTTATTGAACAGTTGCTGTTAGCTGTTAAGTATGGAGGGCAAGAGTTATTATCTATATTCGATACATGGACATAAAAGTTTAGCTCATTCCTGTTCCCTTTCCACTAACAGCTGCAGTCTGCAAAGGTCTTCACAAATCAGAATCAACTGGTAATTAAAAAAAAAACAACAAAAGCATAAATGTTGCCTGGACCTCCCAGTCCCAGCACTTTTCAAAAGGAGCAAGTAGGTCTGTGGGGAAAAATCAAGTTTGAAATTCATGACTTTGTCTCACCAGGTACACATGAAAATTACGGAGATTATTTCATATGTGGCCTGTAGCCACTGTTCAAAGAGACCATAATCTTCAAATCTATATCCTGAACTCTTAAACAAACCAAAGCCTTTGCTCACACAAAGCCCACCCTCCCATTTCCTGACTGCTGCCCCCAGCTCTGCTACATTGTTTAAGATGTGATCACCTTTAGAGAGGAAGCTGCAGCTGCTGATCTTTAGAGCCAAGAGCCAACTCGTACTCGCTTGTTGGGCTATTGTGCTCTCTTGCTCATGAGCAGACAAATAAAATAGGTAAAGCTCAAAACAAGCCATGTTGCTGTCTGTTAGTAGTAGGATACAAAAGAAGATTCAAACATTTCATTGAAGTATAATGAAGACTCTAGATTCTTTGCTCTCACTTGATGAGATTCTTCCCCAGGCTACTCTGTTTTTGATGCCAATAAAACTTGTCATTCTCACATCAGTGTGAAAATACCAGCCCTGAAAGTTTGCTTGATATTTGGGTGTATAAATCCAACATTGGGGTTTCAGCTGTCATCTAAGCATCGAATTTATGCTGCCACTGATGCTATTAGGGACCCTAGTTTCCAATTTACAGGAACTTAAGGAATGTGGTATGCTTTTATTAGAAGCTGGTATCTGCTCCTGCAAATAGTCCTGCCACCTTGTATCCCCTTCATGGGTTTGTGCCAGTTATCAATTCAAATGAAGATGTTAAGAGCTGGGTTGTTTTTCTCTTGATAACAACCTTGCTTACTTCTGAAGTCAAGGTATAAAAGTAATTATACAAATCAACCCTTTATCAATCTATTACCACATGATATATGTTACTGAAACAAAACTAAACCATCTGGCCTTGCTATGTTGACATGGAGTTAGCAAATATTGTTATACCACGTCACTTGATAATCATTCAGGATGACTGTTAATTTCTCTTTCACCTTTCCCCCATCTTCTGCAATATATTCAAACACAATTTTCCAAGAATTATTTGAAAAGAAGCATAAGGAGGATTTATTAAATGTAACTGAAATAACTTATTAGTGGTTCAGGAACTGAGAAATTAAAATCCAGTGGGCATTGTTGCCTCTATAAGAGGCAACATTCAGCCCAACCGTTAATGTCAAGTTGGAAATGCTGCTTCCTCAAAAGCCGTTTTGGATTTAGACAGTTTTATATGGGAGTAAGAGACTCAGAGTCCAAAAATCAATGTCTTCACAAAGAGGAAGACAAGTTAAAACGAACATTAAGATCTTGAGCGTGATTATGATAAACAGTTCCCAACTCCCTAATTAGGTAATGAGGTATTATTGGCCTTGGAGTGCTGCACGTGTAATTAAGTATCTGGCTTTGGAAAACTCTCCTAAAACCAAGAAGTGTAAGTGACAGAGTCTGAAGTTATACACGGAAAGCCTGCAGGATAAGGAAAATTATAATGATTAGGAATAGTTTCTGTTCCAGCCAACTCTCCTGTACAATAAATTGCACAAAGAGAGGATGCTGTTTAGAGCAGCTTGTTAATTTGAGTTGTCCTGTTGTGTCCTCTTGCCTTCCTGTTTACGTTGACAGCATTTCTAAGCCCATTTATATTCTCCCTTTTTATGTCATTTTGGCCACTGGACTCATTTGAGTAGTGCATGAAGCCAGGATTGTGGGTTTCATTCCTAAATGGGCCAATTCATTTCACTGTGTATTCTGTGGCCACAGGCAGCATCTCACATGCCTGCGCTAGCCAGCCACTCCACAAAGAGGAGTGGACAGAGTTTAGACTTAGTATAAACACTAGATGGAAACTCATAGTAGGTATCCTCACTACACAACCTGAAGGCATTCTCAATGCTGCCTGTCTTTCCTCTTCCTGCCTGAAGACCAAATGTATAAACCTCTTATAATCAAAGTTGTAGATTGTTTCATTTAGTGCACACTCCTATACCCACTTGTAACCCTATAAATGGGTATAATTATTATCCCCATTTTTTTTTCAGATAAGGAAACTAAAGCACAAGTTAAATAACTTGCCCAAGGATATGTAGCAAGGGGCAGCTTGTGGATTTGGTCTGACTCAAAGCCCACAGTCTTAATTCCCATCCTAGAGTGTCTGTCCCCTGGCCCTCCCCATCAATCAAATATGTGCTTTACATTGTCAGTATATTCAAAAGAGAAGAACTCTCAAAATACATTTCCTACTAGAGTAATATATGAAAAAAATATTATTCCTTAGAAGAAACCATTCTTAACTATAGAAGGAAGGGGATATGCAGGACTAGAAGCTAGAATCAGTACTGAGAGTGTTAGAGGAGCACAGGAAGAAGACTGATGAACACAGTGATAGGAAAACAGGAACAAAAGCACAGAAGTTAAAATTAGAAAAAGTGAAGAAAGGCTTTCCCCCAAATATGACGGTAGAGAATGAAGATAAAGATACACATGCCCTATGACCCAACGATTCCACCCTTCTACCTGAGAGAAGCTCACATGCACTGGGACACGTATAAAGATGTTTGTGGCAGCATCGTTTATGCTAGTGAAAGACTGGAAATAATCCAAATGTCCGCAGTAGAATGGATAAACTATGAGATACTCATAACAACAGTATATAACAATGAGATGGAAAAGAATGAACAAGCTACACAACAATGCCAATGAATGGTTAGAATGTTGAGCAAAAGAAGCAAGAAAGAGGAATGTATACAGTATGATTGCATTCAGATCAAGTGTTAACAGAAGACAGGAAATACTAGTATTGAGATATATACATGGGTGGTAAACAGCAAAACAAAATCATGATTTGATTATTATAATGAAACAGTAGTTCCCTCTGGAGGGTCGTGCTTGGGAAGTAACATGAAGGACTTCCTAGGTTATGGCGAGGTTCTGTCTCTTGCCCTGGTTAGTGATTATATGGGTGTTTGCTCTATAATTATATCTTGCACTTATGTTTTATACATTTTTCTATGTATGTTTTATGACTCATGATGTTTTTAAAGGTTTTTTTTTTAAAAGGAATGAAGATCAGATAGTTCTCTAGAGAAGATAGACAAGAGGTGGGCATTGGGGAGGCCTAGATAGACTTGCTAACAGTTCAAAGGGAATAAGCTACTGGAGTGAGACTGTGGGTCTTCTTGATACTTTCTAAGGAAAACAGGAGAATCCTCTGTTCCCTCAAAGCAGAAGGATAAACTAAGTTGCCTCTCCATGTACTGTCAGGATTCAGTATATTCACTCAGTTTAAAAGAAAAGAATTGTCCCTTCAGCAAAGTGTGCTGTGGCTCAAGCATGGGGTTTGGGATTTTCATAGCTGGGACTGAGCCAGAAGACAGCAAGGGGTGGCCAACAGAGGGAGGTCCTGCAGCGTTGCCAGCACTGCAGCATTTGGCAGCCTGTTAAAGTTCCACATCATATGCATTTCCTCCTTTCTCCTTCTTCCCCAGTCTTGTATTTTCTTTCTCTCCTCAAGGTCCACCATCAAATCAATGCAGAAATGAGGCATAGAAATCAAATTCTTATTTTAAAGATACAGAGGGTCGCAAAGCTAGATAGTGGCAGAATCCGTGCTGGTATCCTACAGTTTTTGCACTCAGTCCTCTTGATCTATTAGCCATTATCCTCAATACTTTGCTATTCTGGTATTTTGAATATTTTGAATACTTGAATACTTTGCTATTCAAAATGTTTCCTCTGCCTGGAATAGTTTTCCCACCTTATGACTACCTTTAAGCCCCCATTTTTAAAGATCCAGTTCAATCCCTCCACCACTTCCTGTAGGAATTCTTCACAGATTTTCCTAATATAGCTTCCTTCCACTCAGCCCCATAGTGTCTGGTTTCAACACTCTGACAGTGCTTAGCACTTTGTCTTAGAATTATTTCTATATTTCCTCCACTAGACTAGTCTCCTCCATATCCAACTGGTCTTACTCATCTCTCTATACCCAGTATTGTGCTGGAACTGGCTTATACTCATGACAGCCAATTATTAAATATTCAGGGATTTTGTGAGCTGTTAAAGTGTTAGTAGCCTGATACTCAGTAGTAAATACTCAGTCATGTACTCCTTACACTATGGAAGGTACAAATCAGGATCTTTTTTATTTTTTTGTGGAGAGCTAGCTTACCAGCACATCACTGCACATACCCTATCACCACCTGCCTGCCCCTGTGCTTGCTGTAGTGCTTGGCATAGTGGTTGTAAGATGCATGAAGAAGAAAGGCAACCAGTGAAAGTGCAGATCAAAAGGAAAGAGAATTCAAATAGCGTCAGCTCAGGAGCCCAGGGAAGAGAAGTTTCTGAAAAGTGGGTGTTCACTGCTGCAGAGAGGTTGATGAAGATAACTTAAATAAGGCTAAATTAAGCACATCTTTGTCCTTCTCAAGAGCTACTTCAGTAGGATGATAGATATGAAAGATGGCTGGGAATGAAAAAAATACAGGTGGCTAGGAAATGAGCAGTAGATATAAATTCCTTTCAAGACAAGTGAAGGAGTCTTTCTCTTGTTAAACAGCTATTTGCTGAACATCTACTATGTGTCAGGCATTGCATTAAACAAAGACAATACATGGGCCCATCCTCATCTTGCTCCTGGACTCACAGGGCAGACAAACACAAGAACACAATGATAAGTGCTCTGAAGGCATGATCTGGGGGCTGTTGGAGCACGTTAAAATGAGCCTGGGGATCCCAGGAAGTTTGCATACAGAAGCCAACTCTGAGCTTAACTCTGGAGAAAAACAAATTTTCCAGATATTTAAGTGAAGAATTATCCTAGCAAAGGAAATCGCACAATAGCATGAACAGAGGTTTGAGGACATGAGAAAGAATGTCCTGTCTGGGGAACTCTAAGTTATTCCAGTTTCCCTGGTGGCTGCAGCAGAGAGAACATGTAAAGAACAGCAGGAGATGAGACTGTGGAGGCAAGCAGGGGTAGGGCACAAAGGCCTGGCATTGCCACCATACTGAGTTTGGGCTTTATCTTGAGGCACTAGACAACTACTGAATGACCAAGCAGGGGACAAGCACAATCAGATTTTTATTTTAGAAAAGTGGTTCTGTAGTAATGTAAAGGGTAGATTGCAAAGGAACCAGACATTAGGCAGGCAACCCAGTTAGGAGATGTATTAGTCTGTTCTCACACTGCTAATAAAGACATACCCGAGACTGGATAATTTATAAAGGAAAGAGGTTCAATTGACTCACGGTTCCACATGACTGGGGAGGCCTCACAATCATGGCAGAAGGCAAATGAGGAGCAAGGTCACGCCTTACATGGCAGCAGGCAAGACAGCATATGCAAGGGAACTCCCCTTTATAAAACCATCAGATCTCGTGAGACTTATTAATTATCACGAGAACAGCACGGGAAAGACCCGCCCCCATGATTCATTTACCTCCCACTGGGTCTCTCCCACGTCATGTGGGAATTATGGGAGCTACAATTCAAGATGAGATTTGCGTGGGGTCACAGCCAAACCATATCAGGAGGTGATTGTAGTGATCCATGCAGTAAGGAAGGTGGGCCTGAAACAGAATAATGGTGCCCGTGAGAGGATGTTACTGATTTGAGAGATGCTCCTGAAACGGCAAACTAAAGTCTTCTTAGGTGGTTATATGAGAGAGGAACCTGAAATGAGTCCCAGGATCCTGGCACCAGTTAGTGGGTAGATGGTGTCCTTTGGAGGAATGGGGTATATTAATAGTAGAAATGACCAGATTATGGGAGGAAATTATTTCCCTTGTAGACACCTGTGGGATAGCCAGTGGAGATGCCCTTTAGGTAGTTGTAAGTATAGGACTAGAACTCAGGAGAGGGGTCTGGGGTGGGAAGAATTTAGGAGTATTAGGTGTGAAAAGAATAGTTAAAGTGGAGTTTATAGAAAAGATTGTCCAGGGAGATTGTAGCACAGCAGTTCTCAAACGAGCAAACACCCCACCAGTTTTTTGTTTTTTGTTTTTATCTGGAGGTCTGTGCTGGGGCCGGAAAATGTGCATTTCTAACAAGTTCCCAAGCGGTGCTGATGCTGCTGGTCTAGGGACCACACTTCGGAACCATTAGTGTGGAGAAAGGCCAGCATTTAAGGGTGATTAGAGAAAGAGCTGACAGGTGACTGAGAAGCTATTTTAGGGAGAGAGAGTCCAGGACAGAGTTTCAAGGAGTAAAACAGTAAAGTCAAGCAGGATGAAGCACAAATAATGTCAATTGCTTTTGACAATCTGGAAGGTAAGACTGGAGCCAAGTGGCAGTGTCAGGGAATGGGAGAGAGCAAGTGCAGTTTACATTTCCAGAGAGTTTGGCTGAGAAGAGAAGTGAGAAGAACAGACACTGAGAGGGTATGGAGGGGGTCATGGTCAAGAAAGGACTTGGGTATGGGAAACATTAGATCAGTTCATGGGCTAGCAGAAAGCAGGCGAGAAAGGAAGGTTTTAAAGACCCAGATAACAATGAGGGGTTAACAAGGGAAGCAGGAAGGAAAGGGACTTTGCCTTAAGCAGGAGGAGGAGCCCCACCTGTGAAGCCAGAGGGGCCGCTGAGGATGCCAGGAAAGGCCAGAAGAATCTAGGAGGGTTTGGAAGAATAGGTACCCTGCACCAAGTTTATAATGTTTGTAGGCAGAAGGGAAAGAGCCAGCCAGAGGCAGGGCCCATGCTATGGGAGAGGTGAAGCAGTAGTTCAGGGTCCCAGAAATGGAGGCTTGGGAGGGATGGCATCAGGAACAGAGATTGGCAAAGAGATAATTTAGAAAGTGCCCAAAAATGCAGTTGAAGTTATCACAGTGTTATGTATAATCTTGGAAAAATAGAAACAGCTTAAATGTTTCTGTTACCAACAAAGCCAGTGCCCCAAAAATGGGATCTTTCCCTGTTTGATGCTACAAAGCCAATACACAAAACCAAAAGTGAGCATCTAGCAGTGCAGGCTTTATTCAATGGCCATGGAATTTAAGAAGTGGGAGTTTGACTCATAAAACAATTTATCAGCTTGTGAGAGCTGGAAAGTCACAGATACAGGTTATATACATATATATATATATGTTGTTGGTTTTTTTTGTTTGTTTGTTTTTTTGAGACAGAGTCTCCCTCTGTCTCCCAGGCTGGAGTGCAGTGGTGCAATCTCGGCTCACCGCAAGCTCCGCCTCCCAGGTTCATGCCATTCTCCTGCCTCAACCTCCCAAGTAGCTGGGACTACAGGTGCCCACCAGCACGCCCAGCTAATTTTTTTTATATATTTTTTTTAGTAGAGACAGGGTTTCACTGCGTTAGCCAGGGTGGTCTCGATCTCCTGACTTCATGATCCGCCTGCCTCGGCCTCCCAAAGTGCTGGGATTACAGGCATGAGCCACCGCGCCCCGGCGATACAGGGTATATTTAATGAAAGTTTTGGGCATTAAAAGCCAGGGGAGGAATGTTCATGTCTTTTCTGGGAACAGACGGAAAACTCCTCAAAAAAGGAGTACTGCCTTCCTTTATGTCCTTTTATGGTTTCTTCTGGTCATTGTCATGGTGATTGTCAACTGTCATGGTGCTGTGGGAGTGTCATTTAGTATGGGAATTAGATTATAATGAAGTTAGAGGTACTTCAGAGGTCAAGTGAGTACCATCTTGGATCCCATCAGTCTTAGCCAATTTGGTCATGAGGAAGAATTTTGATCTTAGGCATCAGAGTTAAGATGGGGTAGAAAATCCCCTATTTCATGTAGGTATTACATTGGGTATTGCACTGGATAACACAGTTCCAGCATTCTTAGGGAATGTTTAAATAAATTAAAATATGGCTATTGGAAATTATATTACTGTAATGACTTTAAAAAAATAGGACATAAGTTGTAAAATAGGTATAATATATAATTTTGTTATACAATGTATAAATCGGCTGGGCATGGTGGTTCATGCCTGTAATTTCAGCACTTTGGGAGGCTAAGGCGGGCAGATCACTTGAGGTCAGGCGTTCAAGACCAGCCTGGCCAACATGGTGAAACCTCGTCTCTACTAAAAAAAATACAAAAATTAGCCAGGCGTGGTGGCAGGCGCCTGTAATCCCAGCTACTTGGGAGGCTGAGGCAAGAGAATCACTTAAACCTGGGAGGTGGAGGTTGCAGTGAGCAGAGATTGCACCACTGCACTCCAGCCTGGGCAATAGAGCGAGACTTTGTCTCTAAATAAATACATAAATGGTATAAATCAGGGGTGTCCAATCTTTTGGCTTCCCTGGGCCACATTGGAAGAAGGATTGTCTTGGGCCACACATAAAATACATTAACACTAACAATAACTGATGAGCTTAAAAAAATAATAATAATAATAACGTTTTAAGAAAGTTTACAAATTTGTGTTGGTCTACGTTCAAAGCCATCCTGGGCCGCATGTGGCCTACGGGTCATGGGTTGGACAAGCTTGGTATAAATTATGTATAGACACATACATTGAAATGTACTGTAATCATAGTAGAAACCGCAAGTGATTTTTTTCTTTTGCTTGTCTGTATTTTCCAAATTTTCCACAAGAAGCATATGTTAATACTGTAATTTTAAAAAGTTATTTTGGCTGGGCGCAGTGGCTCACACCTGTAATCCCAGCAGTTTGGGAGGCTGAGGTGGGCAAATCACGAGGTCAGGAGTTCGAGACCAGCCTGACCAACATGTTAAACCCCATCCCTACTAAAAATACAAAAGTTAGCCGGGCGTGGTGGCATGCACCTGTAATCCCAGCTACTTGGGAGGCTGAGGCAGAGAATTGCTTAAATCTGGGAGGCGGAGGTTGCAGTGAGCTGAGATCGCGCCACTGCACTCCAGCCTGGGCGACACAGCAAGACTCCACCTCAAAAAAAAAAAAAAAACACAGAATATAGGCCAGGCATGGTGGCCCAAGCCTGTAATCCCAGCACTTTGGGAGGCCAAGGTGGGCGGATCACTTAAGGCCAGGAGTTCGAGACCAGCCTGGCCAACATGGCAAAACCCTGTATCTATTAAAAATTTATATATATAAATATATATATATATATATACACACACACACACAAAAATAAGCCAGGCATGGTGGCACATGCCTGTAATCCCAGCTCCTCAGGAGGCTGAGCCACAAGAATTGCTTGAACCTGGGAGGTGGAGGATGCAGTGAGCCAAGATCACACCACTGCACTCCAACCTGGGCAACAGAGGGAGAGTCTATCTCAAAAGAATAAAAAACAAACCACAGAATATAGAGTCTTATAATGGAAAATATTTAAATACAACAGATTATATAAGGTGATATAACTATGTTATAGAATATTATACATAGAATACACACATTTCCAACTACTTCTTCATAATAGATTCCTAGAAGTGGAATTACTGTGACAAAGGGTCTGATAAAGGCAATTGCCTTAAAAGTGCCAACTCATTTTTAAGAAACTTGTACTATAAATGAGAAATTTTTGATAGAAATACAAGGGAATTGAGAGAATTCACCCTAAAAGGTCATCTGCAGAGAATGAATTGACAGGAGAGGGGTGTGGGGGTAAGAGAAGGAAAAAGAACTAATATTTACAGTGCCTAATATGAGCCAGGCTCTGTGCAAGGCTCTTTAATAAATATAACCCTAATAAGAGTATCATTATTATTCTCACTTTGCAGATAAAGCAACTAAATCTAGGCCAGGCACGGTGGCTCACACCTGTAATCCCAGCACTTTGGGAGGCCAGGGGGTGGATTACTTGAGGTCAGGAGTTTGAGACCAGCCTGGCCTACATAGTGAAACCCCATCTCTACTAAAACTACAAAAATTCGCCAGGCATGGTGGCATGTGCCTATAATCCCAGCTACTCAGGAGGCTAAGGCGGGAGGATTGCTTGAACCCGGGAGGCGGAGGTTGAAGTGAGCCAAGATCGTGCCACTGTATTCTAGCCTGGGCAACAGAGCAAGACTTCCTTTAAAAAAAGAATAAAAAGAAAGAGAGAGAGGAGAAGAGAGAAAGAAACTAAATATCTTTGAATTTAAGTGATTTGCCCACGGAAGGTAGTGAGTGGCAGAGGGGGGATTTAAGTCCCAGCTTCCAAAGCCTGTTGACATGGAAATGACTTTAAATAACCATCATGACAATTGTAATGTCTTCTCTCTTCCCTAGAGAATGGGAACTGGGACAGCACAGCCCAGCTGAACAGTGGAGGTATCTGGGGTTGTGGCACATGGGGCCCTGAGGGAAGCTCATCTGGGAGCTAGTTCAGTCAAACACAAGGAAGAAGAGCATGGAAGGATGCCCTGAGAGTCTAGATGCCCACTGGGACCAGAGAGCAATGATCTCTGGTCTAAATTTACCAGAAGTATTAAAGAGTCAGAAATGAAATATACATACATCCACTGGGTACAGTGGCTCACGCCTGTAATCCCAGCACTTTGGGAGGCCAAAGCGGGCAGATCACGAGGTCAGGAGTTTGAGACCAGCCTGGCCAACATGGTGAAACCCCCGTCTCTACTAAAAATACAAAAATTAGCCGGGCATGGTGGCGCGCACCTGTAATCCCAGCTACTCAGGAGGCTGAGGCAGGAGAATCACTTGAACCCGGGAGGCAGAGGTTGCAGTGAGCCAAGATCACCCCACTGCACTCCAGCCTGGGCGACAGAGCAAGACTCCATCTCAAAAAAGAAAAAAAAAGAAATATACATACGTCCAATTAAGAGTGAACTGGGGATGATTTAAAAGATTGCTAGCTGCAGCAGAAGCTCTGATGAAAGTCATCAAACTTTCCATGGAGCTCTTAAGAAGAGAACAGTATAAATGTGTCACCCAGATACCGTAATCTTGACTCTGCTATCTACTGATCCTGTGACCTTATGCAAGTTACTTCATTTCTCTGAGCCCCAGTGTCCTCACTGAAAAACAGGAAAGGTGATAACAGTGCTTTCTCTGTTGTCATCGGAGGATTAAATAAATTACTATATATGTAAGGTGCCTAGACAAGTGTCAGTCATGTAGTACATTTTAACTTTTTATGATTATCCTGGGGGTGCTAAAGTCCCTACCTTGAAGTGCAAATGGTGGGGAAGACAGTCAGACACACATGGTCTTAATGGAATGGGTTGTTGAAGGCTCCAACACCACAGAGAGCTTGTACGTTTTCAGCTGCACTCAGCAATCTGGGAGCAGAGCCAAAGAAAACTGAGATAGGGATTACCCAAGGTGGGAAGTCAGCACGGGCGACCCAGGGAAGAGTGAAAGTATGCAGGACCCATGGGCACCCTGGAAACGGCAGGCCAAGGGATCCAGGCTGGATGTGGAGGGTGCAAGAGATTCTGGGAAGGGTGAGCAGGTGAGGAAGAATTACCTGAAGCAGACAGGTAGAAAGAAGCTAAGATGTTTGTGGTCAGAGTAGGGTTGTAAGAATTTGGTATGATATGGGCCATTCCGATGCCCATGTCCAAAGTATATTTGTTACAGTGAATGACAGGTTGGGCAGAATTTAATGTCATTTGTAGGTTTTAGAAAACAATAGTGAAGCTAGGATACCAGAAAAGTAAAAAAACAGGTGACAGAAGAGGAAGTTGTCATGAAAGCTACAAGGCAGGTGTTAAGCCACTGAGGAGGGCAAGAGAATGTGCTGGACACCAGCGAACAGTTGAGTGGACTGAGCCAGCAGTAAAACAGGATGATGTGCCCAAGAAGGGTGGGGAAGCCGGGGTCTGGAGAAGCTGGGGTCAGGAGGTTGGAGAATGTCAGCCTGTTCTGACCCTGAGGAAGAGAGGTGGGGCCTTGTGGCAGGCCAGGTTTTCATTTAGGATGAGAAGGGGGAAGGAGTGTGTGTGAAAAGAATGGAGGAGGTAAGGAAAGGGTGTTCACCAGATAGCTGGTGCTGTACAGCCCAGGGGCACAGAGACACCTGCAAAAGCCCAGGGATAGTTAGCAGTAAAACGCTGTCCTGGATTACTGCCCTGCCAGGAAGTGAGAGTGAGAGGCCAGGTTATGTCCCCACATAGCCCTGCCAGGGCCCTCCACTGCAGTGCAAGAGACAGGCTTGCAGGACTCAGCCCGAGAATCTGGGCTCCTGAGTCAAAGCAGCATCCTATTTCTGCTACATTCAGCCTGCTGAGTAATGGCTCCAAAGGCAATGCCAGCAGCTCACAGGGCACAAGGGGAAAGTGAGAAGCAGGGCCTGGCACCTTATTTTGGGAGCTGCTGTCAAAGGCCCAGCCCTCTGGTTCTGTGTGCCTGACACTCAGCGACAGCTCTCAGTGTGAGCTTGGATAACCAGCCCTGCAGGCACTGGCTGAGGTGCCCAGAGAGGCAGGCCCTGTGAGAAAGACGAGTTATGTGACTTCACCGAAGACAGGGAGAATTGAGTCTTTACTTCTTAAAGGAGTTCTTACTTCTTGAAGGAGTCAATCTCATTGGTCATCCCAACTGGGCTAGTGCCTCAGCCTGAAGTCCCTTAGGAGTGAGCCTTGTATTCTTTCGCTGCTCACTTGTTCTTTGAAAATTACCTAAAATGATGGTGACATGCGGAACACACACAAACTTGAGGTGTTTGTTAAAGTGAGCAGTTTGAGCTAGAGTGGACTTTGAGCTGGTTTCCGAAGGCAGGGATGCCACTCACAGTCTCCCAGCCAGTCCTCCATGTGTCCCCAGTGATGCTCCTGGCTACAGCTAGGGCTCAGTCTAATGTGAAAACAGAGTGACATTAGTTGTCGCATAATCACAAAGGTCAAACTTGTGATCCTTTGAGCACAGTGCTCTGGAAACTTGAGCTAACTGGCCCTGAGAACCTTTGAGACCAGCCTTTGGGTTAATTTCTGCTAAACAGATAGAACCAGACTCAGCCCTGGGGATACTCATGGCTCTTGGATAGTAGATCTGGTTCCCTTAAATCTCCAGTCTTCCTTAGACCCATCCAGATCCCCCAAGTCTGGGCTCTAGGTGAGTAGCCATTAATATCTTAATTTCCTATATGCTGACCCACCTTTTTCTTTAAAAGTATATCCTATTGATTCCTTGGGATTTTTTCTTAGGAATTCAATTTCTCTCATATTAAATATGCTTATGAAATAAAGGAATTGGGGCCAGAAACAGTGGCTCACGCCTGTAATCCCAACACTTTGGGAGGCCAAGGCAGGTGGATCACCTGCAGTCGGGAGTTCGAGACCAACATGGAAAAACCCCGTCTCTACTAAAAATACAGAATTAGCCAGGCGTGGTGGTGCATGCCTGTAATCCCAGCTACTCGGGTGGCTGAGGCAGGAGAATTGATTAAAACCAGGAGTAAGAGGTTGCGGTGAGCCAAGATTGCGCCATTGCACTCCAGCCTGGGCAACAAGAGCGAAACTCCGTCTCAAAATAAATAAATAAATAAGTAAAGGAATTGGAATCCAATGAGATTGAGTGGTTTGCACTGAATGGTCATAAGAACTTTATAGCACAGCAGTGATTAGAGCCCCACAGTCTCTGCCTCTGTCAGTTGGCCCATCCTCCACCTGCTGACCTCTGGTTTGTGCCAGTCTAAGACCCAAACCACTTATGACCACAGGTGTGGACCCCTTCTATGTGACAGTCTGGACATCACTGTGTCGGGTAATGGTCATCACTACACTGGGGAAACTTTCTGACAGATTCCTTTCTGTGATAAGCCCAACCGGGTGGAATTCTATTGTGCCCAGAGATAATTGTCCTGCAGTCAGAGCATTCTATGTTTTTCTCTGTCGTTGATTAATCAAGAGGGTTTCAGGCTTCCCTGTAGGCAAAATGTCTAAAGCATAAAAATGGTGAGATCTGTGTTCTGAATTCCATTAGTTTTTCTGTGGCTACAACTGGGACTTACTCATTTATCAGATTAAATGCAATAGTGTTAGAAACAGGCTGGGTACAGTGGCTCACGCCTGTAATCCCAGCACTTTGGGAGGCCAAGACAGGCAGATCACTTGAGGTCAGGAGTTCAAGACCAGCCTAGCCAACAATGGCAAAACCCCATCTCTGCTAAAAATACAAAAATTAGTCAGCATGGTGGCATGTCCTGTAGTCTCAGCTGCTTGGGAGGTTGAGGCAGGAGAATCACTTGAACCCAGGAGGCAGAGGTTGCAGTGAGCCAGGATCGCACCACTGCACTCCAGCCTGGGTGACAGAGCAGGATTTCTTAACGTTTAGAGGTTATCCACATTTTTGAGACTCTTTGAAATCTAAGGACACATACCCCAGAAAAATTCACAAGATGCTTATATACAAAATGTTGCTTATAAGAGTGTGAGGAGGGGCTGCAAGTTTGTAAACCCTATAAAGCCCGTTGATGGAGTCTGGGGGATTTGTAGATCTCTGTTTAAAGATGCCTTAAACTACTCTAAGCCAATTCAAGCTCGAGCACAGTGCTGATGGAACAAGGTTGGTAGGTTTGGTCCCTATGTGGTCAAGCTAACTTTGTACACAGGAGCTCTTATCTTAGAACCACAGAGTAATCTCAAAAGTTCAAATCTAGATGGAGGTTTAGCATGTGCTTAGTTCAACCACCTCCTTTTACAGAATAAACAGGAAAAAAAAAGAAGCAAGAGAATATTAGTCATTTACTTGAGGTCACATGGATAATTACTGGCAGGGTCAGGACTAGAGCCTATGTCACACCACATATGCAAAGTAAATGTTCTTTTAATGGTGAATCAGGAATATCAACTTTATATATGGAAGAAAGCACATGATTATAATATCTCCATTTTTAAAGATATGAACCAAGATAGGCAGCCAGTATTTACTGTCTATCATACACTTGTTCATTTATTCATTTATCAAAAAAACAAATTTAACGTCCACTATGCAGCAAGCACTGTGCTAGGTACTATTTACCATAAGGCTCAAATCTTCCTTAAGAAATTACTAACAAAAGCTGACCAGGCACAGTGGCTCATGCCTATAATCCCAGCACTTTGGGAGGCCGAGGCGGATGGATCACCTGAGGTCAGGAGTTCAAGATCAGCCTGGCCAACATGGCGAAACCTTGTCTCTACTAAAAAAAAAAAAATACAAAAATTAGCCAGGCGCAGTGGCTCACACCTGTAATCCCAGCTACTCGGGAGGCTCAGGCAGGAGAATCGCTTGAACCCAGGAGACAGAGATTGTGGTGAGCTGAGATCATGCCACTGCACTCCAGCCTGGGCAACAGAGCAAGACTCTGTGTCAAAAAAAAAAAAAAAAAAGAAGTTACTAACAAAAACAAACACATACAGACACAATTTGGTGCCAGCATCTTCTTCTATGGCAATATATTTATCTCATTCTGCATGGATATAGATTCAGATGCTGTCTACACTCAGGGATCCCATTGGCCACAGTCCTACCTAGACATGGACTTAGACTTTGAATTGAGTGATCTGGCACTAAGCCAGGGTCATACTGGACTTGGCCAGCTGTACTGAACCCTCCCTAATCTGGAGTCATTCCCACAGCTGGGCTTCCTGGCGGGTCAGGGTGGGAAGGGATCATTATAGAGCACCACCTATGTCTTAGGCACTATGCTAAATACTTTACATGGATAATTTCACTTTATCTTTACAACAAAGATGCAAGGCAATACTTTTATTATCCCCATCCTAAAGATCAGGAAACTGAGGCTTAGAGAGATTGAGTAACTTCCCTAAAGCTTGCAAGCGGTGAAGACAGGACTGAACCTAGGCAGTCTGGCTCCACCACGCCCCTCTGAGAGCCGAGTTAGCAGGAAGTCATGGGGTGAGCAAGCTCTAGTCACAGCCTCTGCCTGCTTTCCTCCGGCCTGCAATATGCCCAGAGACAGCCATCCTCTGGTGTCTCTATTATTCGTTTGGATGTGGATTACACTAGTTTTTCCTATGTATGTGGCTTACTATTTTTAAAAATATATTGTGAGCTCCTTAAGGATAGGGACCGTGTTCCACTATGGTACTGCACACATGCCAAGCAAATAGCTCAGGAAATATGTATTTATTGGGAATCCAAATTGCATGAAGACAGAGATTCAGCATAGAGAACCACAACTGGATCTCAAAGATCTTCTAGACTTCAGAGTCTCATTTTACAGTTGAGGAAACTGAGGCCTGCAAAATAGAATCAGGGCCTTTCTTCAAGGCAGAGCCCTCCCAAATCATTCTCTTCCCCATAGCCCTGGGACCATTGCCAGAACTCTGTACTTACCAACCGAATCATGTGAAGACCTTGATATCCAAATACTGTAAAATAATTTAAACCCAGTGTTATTTCAGACCAACCAGAGACTAATAGCCAGAAGTAAAGGAGCCTTAGAAATCACCCTGTTCGGCCGGGCGCGGTGGCTCACGCCTGTAATCGCAGCACTTTGGGAGGCCGAGGCAGGCAGATCACGAGGTCAGGAGATCGAGACCATCCTGGCCAACACGGTGAAACCCCCGTCTCTACTGAAAAAAATACAAAAAATCAGCCAGGTGTGGTGGCAGGCGCCTGTAGTCCCAGCTACTTGGGAGGCTGAGGCAGGAGAATGGCATGAACCTCAGGAGGTGGGGCTTGCAGTGAGCCGAGATCGCGCCACTGCACTCCAGCCTGGGTGACAGAGCGAGACTCCATCTCAAAAAAAAAAAGAAATTACCCCGTTCAACTTTCAGGTTGTAAATGAGGAATGGGCCCAGAGATGACAAGTCACCTTCCCATCCTTGTCAGTTGGCCAGTGACTTCTTATTAAATGGGGTTGCCCCTGGCCAGAGGTAACAGAGGCATGCAGGATGCATAGGGCAGCCTTTCCCTGGTTGGGGTGTGTATGTCCAGGTGGGAGTGGGGGTGACTGGCTCCTTCCCCAAGGCCAGACTGCTTGGAGAACAGTGTCCACCCTCCAGCAGAGCCACCTTCCCATGTTCGCCCTCACTCCTCTGTCTCCCGAGCAGTAGAGGCATGGCTGGAACCTGTGGCTGAGCTAGAACCTGATGCCACCACTCCTTCCATCCTCCTCCCCAAGCCTTTCGCTTCCAAGCATCAGCTCTGGCCCAGAGACCAGGTTAGGAATGTCGCATATTCACAAATTCTTTGTTTTTTTTTTTTTGTTTTTTTTTTTTGAGACGGAGTCTTGCTGTGTCGCCCAGGCTGGAGTGCAGTGGCACGATCTCAGCTCACTGCAACCTCCACCTCCTGGGTTCACGCTATTCTCCTGCCTCAGCCTCCTGAGTAGCTGGGACTACAGGCGCCCGCCACCATGCCCGGCTAATTTTTTTGTATTTTTAGTAGAGACGGGGTTTCACCGTGTTAGCCAGGATAGTCTCAATCTCCTGACCTCGTGATCCGCCCACCTCGGCCTCCCAAAGTGCTGGGATTACAGGCATGAGCCACCGCGCCGGGCCACACATTCACAAATTCAAACTTGGCTGCCCTGTGTCTCTTTGGGTAAAAAATACAGAGCTGAGGAAAATAAGTGTCTCCATTCTATTTTGCTTCCCGCAGAAGCCAAGGGCCATAGGAAAGAGAAGTCCCGTTGCTTCTTATGGGCTGTATTGGAGTATCATGTGAGCTGGGAGAATTAAAGAAGGCTGTTTTGTCCTCACTAGACATTAATAGTGACCTTCCTCAGGGGGTCACCCCTGGCCCTCCCGTGCATTCCCAAGCACAGTATGGATCAAGAAAAAAGACCTTTCTGAAGGCTGAAAAGGATTGTTCCTGACAGGCCTGCAAAAACAGCAAACAGCATATGGGGGTACTGAGCTCTACATGGGGAATCTGTCAGGCTTAACAAAGGGCGGGCTCTCCCAGGGACAGGAAGTTAGAAGGTGAACTGCAGGGAACCTCCTTTCATGGGGATGGAGAACCGCTCTCTCCCACTTCCCTCTGGCTGTGCTTCCACAGAAGATCTGAGCGGCTGGCTCTCTCCATCTATCTACCCAGGCCTCGAAGCAGTGCAGGGAAATTCTCTCTCCTCTCTGGCTAAATCCCACCCCCAGATGAAGGAAACTAATTTCTTCCTTCTTTCCTGCAACCAAATACTTTTTTTTTTTTTTTTTGAGACGGAGTTTTGCTCTTGTTGCCCAGGCTGGAATGCAATGGCGCGATCTCGGCTCACCACAACCTCTGCCTCCAGGTTCAAGCGATTCTCCTGCCTCAGCCACCCAAGTAGCTGGGATTACAAGCATGCGCCATCATGCCTGGCTAATTTTTTGTATTTTTAATAGGGACAGGGTTTCCCCGTGTTGGTCAGGCTTGGTCTCGAACTCCCGACCTCAGGTGATCCACTCACCTCGGCCTCACAAAGTGCTGGGATTACAGGCGTGAGCCACCGCACCCAGCTTCCAAATACTGTTTTGTTTTGTTTTGTTTCTGTTTTTTTTTTTTTCAGATAGAGTCTCGCTCTGTCATCCAGGCTGGAGTGCAGTGGCGCGACCTCAACTCACTGCAACCTCCACCTCCCAGGTTCAAGCAATTCTCTTGACTCAGCCTGCTAAGTAGCTGTGATTACAGGTGTGCGCCACCACACCTGGCTGATTTTTGTATTTTTAGTAGAGACGGAGGTTTCACCATGTTGGCCAGGCTGGTCTTGAACTCCTGACATCAAGTGATCCACCCGCCTCGGCCTCCCAAAGTGCTGGGATTACAGGCATGAGCCACCATGCCTGGCCTAAGGCAACAAAATACTACCAGAGAAAGTCACCATAAGGCAGATGGGTTTCTCTATAATTCAGAATCTCCAGTTCCACATGGGACCAAAGGATGCTCGAAAATATGACTACTGTGCTCTGAAAATCTAGTACTATAGCTCACTATTCCTACTATAATCAACTATTTCAAACCTTCTGCACTCTCCCGATACCTCTGACACTCCCCCACCCCCCACTCTCCACCGATGTCATAATCTTTGAGTTCTTCTTTGTGTTACCAAATGCTTAAACCCACCCACACCTGCACCCGTCCTTCTTGCCTCCTGCTGCAATTGAAGAGTTTCTCTTCTGACTGTCTAATCAAGAGCAGCTCCACCACTTGTGTTTTACATCCCATTTTCTCCCACCTTTTCATCAACCTTCTCTCTAAATTACCCAGTTCCTCTCTTGTGCATTTCATCATTCCCTCTCTGTTGGATCCATCTCATGGTTATTTAAAGGAGCTGATATCCCTGTAAAAAAAAAAGAAAAAAAATCCTCTGCCTCTACACACTGTAATTCCTCAAAATAGTTCTACACTCTCTAGTTGCATTTCTCACCTCCCATTCACCCCTCAACCCGCTCCAATCTGACTTTTGCTCTCATTATTCTACTGGAACAGCTCTTGCAACAGTCATCAGTGACATTCGTGTTGTTTCATACAGTGGTCACCTTTCAGGCCTCATCTTGGCTCTTCATCATTTGACACTGTTGAATGATTGACCATTTGGTCTTTCTTATTTAAAGAAAAAAAAAACTTTCCTTGTCTTCTATGATGAAACACTCTTCCTGCTTAATTCCTATGTCTTTGCCCACTCTTGCTCAGTCTCATTTGCAGGTTCATTTTCTCTACCTAGTCATTAATTGTTAGAGTTCAAGTCATGGCATTCTCAAGTCTGTTTATGCTAAAGTGCTCTTGAACACCACACTGTACTGCTCCATTAAAATGTTTAAATCTGCCAAGCGTGGTGGCTCATGCCTGTAATCCCAGCCCCAGCACTTGGGGAGGCTTAGGTGGGAGGATCGCTTGAGGCCGGATGTTTGAGACTAAACTGGGCAATGTAGTGAGACCCTCCTGTCTCTACAAAATAAATATTTTTAATTAGCCAGGCATGGTGGCACACACCTGTAGTCCCAGCTTCTCAGAAGGCTGAGGTGGTAGGATCACTTGAGCCCCAATTTGAGGCTGCAGTGAGCTATGATTGTGCCACTGTACTCTAGCCTGGGTGACAGTAAGACCCCATCTCGTTAAAAAAAAAGTTTAAATCTGCAACATATTACAAACATCTCCCATATCTGCAAAATTATTTTACTAAGTGCATACTATGGATTTGTCATAACTTATTTACTTAGTCCTCCATTGTTGGTTATTTAGGTAGTTTCTAATATTTTTACCTTTATAAATAGCACTGCAATAAACGTCCTCATTTGGTTCTTTTTACATATGATTTGACAGGATGAATAATGCTAACATTAATTACTACTATCCAGTCAGTAATAAATTACTATAGGGAAACTGGGGATGTTTGGAATGTACACTTAATCTTTTGAGGTCAATAACATGGAGTGCAACTACTAAGCAACCACACCAGAACATTGTCCAGGACGGAATCTGAGGCAAAAAAGAAAACTACTTGCTCTGTCTAGGGTGATATATCTGCCTTTTCCTGTTCTTTGGAGCTCTCAATGTGAGAGGCATCACCACGGACTGGCAAGGGCTTCCGGCCAAGGCTCTGCTCACTCTGGAAGTCACAGGCCATTTGCCTTATTCCCAGGCTACACTTTGGCGGAAAACCAGTCCTGATGGAGTCCATTTCCAAGGCCCGGAACCAGCCCTGGAACTGATCGGTCAGGCCTGGAACTGGATGGCCACAGAACAAAGCAGGTCAGCAGAAGTCAGTGCCAGAAAGGTGGCAAGAGAAGGCTGACCGAGCAGACAGGGTGGGTAGGGTCATGGGTGTAAGAGACAATGGGTTGGGAGAGTTGGCACAAACAGCTCAAGAGTTCCTCTTCATCTCTCCAAATAACTTAATATTAGAGTGCCCAGGGCTCAGTGCTTGGCTTTATCTTTTCTATCTTTTTTCTCTACACTCACTTTCTTATTGAACTCATCCAGACTCAGCCTCAAATACCAGCCGTACACAGACAATTCCCGATTTTATGTTTCTAGCCTGGCCTTCAGCCTGAATGCCTGGCCTGTATATCCAACTGCAAAGCTGACATCTCCACTGGGATGTTTAACACGCATCTCAAATTTAACATGTTTAAAACTGAGTTCCTAATTTTACCCACCCTTACAACCCCAAATGTGATCTAACCTCAGGTAATAGCCATGCCTCTCTCCCAGTTTCAGGCCAAAAGCTTGAAGTCATCCTTAGTGTCTTTCTTCTTCTTACAACCAATATCCAACTCATAATCAAATCCTATTGGCTTTATTTATTTATTTATTTATTTTTTCAGACAGAGTCTCGCTCTGTCACCCAGGCTGGAGTGCAGTGATGCCATCTTGGCTCACTGCAACCTCCGCCTCCTGGGTTCAAGCAATTCTCCCACCTCAGACTCCCAAGTTGCTGGGACTACAGGTGTGCACCACCACACCTGGCTAATTTTTGTATTTTTTGTAGAGACGAGGTTTCACCATGTTGACCAGGCTGGTCTCAAACTCCCGACCCTAAGTGATCCACAGGCCTTGGCCTCCCAAAGTGCTAGGATTACAGGCATGAGCCACTGCGCCCAGCCCTACTGGCTTTATTTTCACAATATATTCAGACTCTGCTTCCACTTATGGAGAAATAACTGAAACAGGAGTTACTTTCTCCTGCTAAACAACTGAGAAGCTGGATCAAACACACAAAACAGCTATTTCCAGACATAGACAAAAGGCAGTACAGGACTGACCACTCAGGGAAGGGAACAAATGAGGTGAACCCGCAGTTGTGGAAACAATTTCCAGATTTCAATACAGGAAAGGAGAACTCAGAAAGAGCCTCATGGTCTTCCTGAGTTGAGGAGTCAGAGACTGGAGTATGGGGAAGCCAAATCAGCTAGAATTTGCTATATAAAATACCAGTGAGGAGTGAGCTACACAGAGAAAGAGCTCCATATAAAACATTGAGTCTCTAGCTGAATACCAGTAATGCATGCATAGGGTGACACTCCACAAGGCCAGGCCAAAGAACAACTGCTGGGGAAAGAACAATGACTGAGGAGATGGAAGCCAAACATCCTTAGAGCTCATGCAGGGCTGGGATCATTCAAGTTCTGACCAGTCAGAGTAGAGAGACCTTGTGACAGATTGTATTTCCCAAAGATGGACCAATAGTTCCAATCTTGCAACCTAGCTAGTCCCACATCAAGAGGTGGAGTCTAATTCCATCCTCCTTTAATCTGGGAAAATGTATGATTGTTTCTACCAATTGAATATGGTAATGAAGCTGTGTTGACTTTGAGCCTAGGTTGGAAAGGAAGTGTATCTTCCAGACACCAATGTCATCTACCACCTCTCCCGCAGCTCGCACTTGTGACCACCTGGGTGGTCCCTTAGGATCAGCTGATAGAGGAGGAAAAAGCACCAGCCTTGGTTCACAGATGGGTCCAGCCACAAATGGCGCTGCCTCTCAGCCCATTTCAGGGCATCTCTGAAAGACAGTGGTAAGGGGAAATCTTCCCTGTAGACATTGCTCCTATGCATCTGTCATTCATTGATGAGGAAAGAGAAGTTGCATGAGGTAAAAAGTACAAAGATTCATAGGTTGTGGTGAATGGCTTGATTGTATTGGTCAGGGTCCTGGAAGGTGAAAGATTGGATTAGGGACAAGGAGGTCTGAGAGGTGTGTGTGTGTGTGAAGACACAGTTACAAAGTGTGAAGATCTTTGTACCACAAGTTAATTCCCACAAGAAAGCATCAGCCAAGCAGGCAGAATGACTCAGCCAGCTGATGTCAGACAGCCTCTGTCATGGGCCCCATTAGTGCCACTCTCGAAGACTGGTCTAGCTATTGCTGCTGCAAATGCCCAACCTGCCAGAAACAGAAACTGTTACTCAGTCTCAATACAGCACCATCCTTTGAGGAGACAATCCAATCATTTGGTGGCAAGTTGATTACATTGGGCCTTCTTCAGTCTGGAAGAGATAACAGTTTACCTTGACTGGGGATTAAAACCTATTCCATGAACTCGAATCACAGATATACATGTAAAATGTAAACTTATATAACTTTTAGAAAAAACAGAGGAGACCGCCAGGCACGGTGGCTCACGCCTATAATCCCAGCACTTTGGGAGTCCAAGGTGGGTGGATCACCTGAGGTTGGGAGTTCAAGACCAGCCTGACCAACATGGGGAAACCCCGTCTCCATTAAAAAAAAAAAAACAAAAATTAGCTGAGTGTCGTAGTGCATGCCTGTAATCCCAGCTACTCAGGAGTCTGGGGTAGGAGAATCACCTGAACCCGGGAAGTGGAGATTGTAGTGAGCCGAGATCGTGCCACTGCACTCCACCCTGGGCAACAGAGCAAGACTCTATCTGAAAAAAAAAGAAAAAAAACAGAGGAGAATATCTTTGGGCTCTGCCAAGAGTTAGTGAAAGAGTTCTTAGACTTGATACTGAAAGCATAATCTATAAAAGGAAAATTTGATCAATTTGTCCTCATCAAAATTAAAAACTTGCTCTGTGAAAGACCCTGTGGAAAGGATGAAAAGACAAGCTACAACTGGAAGAAAATATTTGCAAAGCACGTATCCAACAAAAGACTGGTATCTAAAATACATAAGGAACTCTTAAAACGCAACAGTTAAAAAAAATTGAATTAGAAAATGGGCAAAAGATATCCACAGACATTTTACTGAAGAGAATATGTGGACAGTAAATAAGCACATGAAGAGAGATATTCAGTATCATTAGCCATTAAATAAATACAAATTAAAGCAATAATGACATATCACTACACACAAAATTAAAAAATAATGACAACATCAAAGGCTGGCAGGGATTTGGAGAAACTGGATCGGTCATACATTGCTGGTGTGAATGTGAAATGGTACAGAAACTGGAAAACAGTTTGGCAGTTTTTAATAAAACCAAATGTGCAATTACCATATGACCCAGCAAGTGTACTCTTGGGCATTTATCCCAGAGACATGAAGACTTATGTTCACAAAAAAACCTGTATACAAATGTTCATAGAAGCTTTATTCATAACAGCCAAAAAACTGGAGACGGCCCAGATGTCCTTCAGTGGGCGACTGGTTAAACAAACTGGTACATTCATACCATGGGATACTCAGCAATAAAAAGGAATGAACTATTGATGAATGCAACAACTTGGATGAATCTTCAGGCAATTATGCTGAATAAAAAGAGTCAATTCTGTACTGTATGGTTCCAACATTTCATAAAAATGCTTTTAAAAAGCTTAACATTGGGCCAGGCACAGTGGCTCACGCCTGCCATCCCAGCATTTTGGGAGGCCAAGGTGAGTGGATCACAAGGTCAGGAGTTTGAGACCGGCCTGACCAACATGATGAAACCCTGTCTCTACTACAAATACAAAAATTAGCCAGTCATGGTGGCACGCACCTATAATCTCAGCTACTCAGGAGGCTGAGGCCTGGGCGACAGAGCGAGACTTCATCTCAAAAAAAAAAAAAAAAGTTCAACATCACTTATCATTAGAAAAATGTAAATCAAAACCACAATGAAATACCATCTCACACCAGTCAGAATGGCTATTAAAAAGTCAAAAAATAGGCGACACACGGTGGCTCACGCCTGTAATCCCAGCACTTTGGGAGGCTGAGATGGGCAGATCACCTGAGGTCAGGAGTTCGAGACCAGCCTGACCAACATGGAGAAACCCCATCTCTACTAAAAATACAAAATTAGCCAGGCATGGTGGTGCATGACTGTAATCCCAGCTACTCGGGAGGCTGAGGCAGGAGAATTGCTTGAACCCAGGAGATGGACGTTACAGTGAGCCAAGATTGCGCCATTGCACTCTAGCCTGGGCAACAGAGTGAGACTCCATCTCAAAAAAAAAAAAAAAGAGTAAAAAAATAACAGATGCTGGCAGGATTGCAGAGAGCAGAGAAAAAGGAACGAAAGCTTATACACTGTTCATGGTAGTGTAAATTAGTTCAACCATTGTGGAAAGCAATGTGGTGATTCCGCAAGGAGCTAGAAACAGAACTACCATCCAACCCAGGAATCCCATTACTTGGTATATACCCAAAGGAACATAAAGCATTCTCACATGCACACGTATGTTCATTGCAGCACTGTTCACAATAGCAAAGACATGGAATCAACCCAAATGTCCATCATTGCTAGACTGGATAAAGAAAATGTGGTACATATACACCATGGAATACTATGTAGCCATAAAAAAGAATGAGATCATTTCATTTGCAGGAACATGGATGAAGCTGGAAACCGTTATCCTTAGCAAATGAATGCAGGAACAGAAAACCAAATACCACGTGTTCTCACTGATAAGTGAGAGCTAAATGATAAGAACTCATGGACACAAAGAGGGGAACAAAAGACACTGAGGCCTACCTGAGGGTGGAGGGTGAGAGGAAGGAGAGGATCAGGAAAAATAACTAACAGGTTCTAGGCTTAATATCTGGTGACAAAATAATCTGTGCAATAAACCTCTGTGACATGAGTTTACCTATATAACAAACCTGCACATGTACCCCTGAACTTAAAATAAAATTTTTTAAGTCTTTTCTAAAATATTTTTGAAATGACAAAATTGTAGAAATGCAGAACAGATTAATGGTTGTCAAGGGTTAGGGACAGGGAAAGGGAGGGAGAGATGAGTGTGATTATAAAAGGCAAACACAGGGATCCTTGTGGGAAGGGAACTGTTCTGTACCTTGATGGCGGTGGTGGATATACAAGCCTACCATGTGATAAAATTTGATAGAACTAAACACATGCACATACACACATGAGTGCAAGTAAAACTGGAGCAATCTGAATAAGTTTGGGTAGTTGTATCAATGCCCATATCCTGGTTGTGATATTGTACTACAGTTTTGCAAGATGTTACCTTTGGGGGAAACTGGATAAAGGGTACGTGTAGTATTTCTTACAACTGCATGTGCATTTACAATTATCTCAAAAATAAAAGTTTAATTTTAAAACAACATATTCCACATTGATCTTCCAAATTTGAATTTGCCTTTCTTACCAGTAGAACCTCAGCCAACACCAGTATCCAGAGAACATTTGCTCCACTGACATGAGATTGAGTATAACCTTGGCTTGGACCAAGGGCCTTACTTTTCAGCAAAAGGTGTGTGGAAGTGGGCACATGACCATGGTATGCACTAGTTCTATCTCATACCCCAAAGCTACTGGCCTGATAGAGTGATGGAGTGGCTGCTTAAAGATGCAGCTGAAAAAAAAGCTATTAGAACTGATAAACAAATTCTGTAAAGTTGCAAGATACAAAATGAACCTGCAAAAATCAGTAGCATTTTTATATGACAACAGTGAACAACCTAGAAAAGAAATCAAGAAAGTAATCCAATTTGCAATAGCTATGAATAAAATAAAATACCTAGGAATAAATTTAACCAAAGAAGTGAAAGATCCCTACAATGCAAACTATAAGACATTGATGCAAGAAATTGAAGAGGCCACAAGAAAAGGAAAGATATTCCATGTTCATGGATTGGAAGAATTAATGTTGTTAAAATGTTCATACTACCCAAAGCAATCTACAGATTTAATGAACTCTCTATATCTCTATCAAAATATCAATGACATTCTTCACAGAAAGAGGAAAAGCAATCCTAAAATTTATATGGAACCACAAAAGACCCTGAATAGCCAAAGCCATCCTGAGCAAAAAGAACAAAGTGGGAGGAATCACATTACCCAACTTCTTATACTATAGAACTATCATAACTAAAACAGCATGGTACTTGCATAAAACCAGACACATAGACCAATGGAACAGAGTAAAGAACCCAGAAATAAATCCATACATCTACAGTGAACTCAGTTTTGACAAAGGTGCCAAGAACATACATGGGGCAAAGGACAATATCTTCAATAAATGGTGCTGGGGAAATTGGATATCCATATGCAGGATGAAACTATATCCCTGTCTGTCACCATATACAAAAATCAAATCAAAATTGATTAAAGACTTAAATCTGGCTAGGTGCAGTGGGTGACGCCTGTAATCCCAGCACTTTGGGAGGCCGAGGTGGGCGGAATTCCTGAGCTCAGGAGTTCGAGACCAGCCTGGGCAACACGGTGAAACCCCATCTCTACTAAAATACAAAAAAAAATTAGCCAGGTGCTGCAGCGTGCACCTGTAATCTCAGCTACTGGGGAGGCTGAGGCAGTAGAATCGCTTGAACCTAGGAGGCAGAGGTTGCAGTGAGCTGAGATTGTGCCACAGCACTCCAGCCTGGGCAACAGAGCAAGACTGTCTTTAAAAAAAAAAAAGAGAGACTTAAATCTAATACCTCAAACTATGAAAATACTAAAAGAAAACATTGGGGAAACTCTCCAGGACAGTGGTCAGAGCAAAGATTTCTTAATACTCCAAAAGCACAGGCAACCAAAGCAAAAATGGACAAATGGGATTGCCTCAAATTAAAAACTTCTGCACAGGGCTGGTGTAGTGGCTCATGCCTGTAATCTCAGCACTTTGGGAAGCTAAGATGGAAGGATCACTTGAGGTCGGGAGTTCAAGACCAGCCTAGTCAACATAATGAGACCCCATCTCTAAAAAACAAAAAACAAATTAAAAAAAAAACACTTCTGCATGGCAAGGGAAACAATCAACAAAGTGAAGAGACAGCTCACAGAATGGAGAAAATATTTGCAAACTATCCATCAGAGAAGGGATTAATAATAAGAATATATAAGGAGCTCAAACAACTCAATAGGGAAAAATCTAATAATCTAATTAAAAATAAGCAAAAGATCTAAATAGACCTTTCTTAAAAGAAACATACCAATGGCAAACAGGTATATGAAAAGGTGCTCAACATGATTGATTATCAGAAAAATGCAAATAAAAACTACAATGAGATATCATCTCATCCTAGTTCAAATGGCTTTTATCCAAAAGATGCAATAGGAATTTTTGGCAAGGATGTGGAGAAAAGGGAACCCTCGTACACTGTTGGTGGCAATGTAAATTAGTACAACCACTATGGAGAACAGTTTGGGGGTTCCTCAAAAAGTTAAAAATAGAACTACCATATGATCCAGCAATCCCACTGCTAAGTATACACCCAATAGAAAGGAAATCAGTATTTCAAAGAGATATCTGCACTCCCGTGTTTATTGCAGCACTATGCACAATAGCCAAGATTTGGAATCAACCTAAGTGTCCATCAACAGATGAATGGCTAAAGTAAATGTGGTACATATACATAATGGATTACTATTCGACCATAAAAAAGAATGAGATCCTGTCATTTGCAACAACATGGATGGAACTGGAGGACATTATGTTAAGTGAAATAAGCCAGGCAGAGAAAGACAAACTTCACATGTTCTCACTGATTTGTGGAAGCTAAAAATTAAAACAACTGAACTCATGGAGATAGAGAATAAAAGGGTGATTACCAGAAGCTGGGAAAGGTAGTGGGGAAAGTCGTGGCAGGAGGGGGAGAGGGAAATGATTGTTAATGGGTACAAAAATATGGTTAGAGACAATGAATAAGATCTAGTATTTGATAGCACAAGGTTACTACAGTTAGCAATAATTTGTTGTACATTTTAGATTAACTGAGTACAATTGGAATGTTCATAACACAAAGAAATGATGAATACTTAAAGTGACAGATACTCCATTTTTTAAAACCTTTCCTATGGTGCTGAGATAAATACCCCATTTATCCTGATGTGAATATTACACATTGTATGCTTGTTTCAAAATATCTCATGTGCCCCATAAATATATACTATGTATCCATAAAATTAAAAATTAAAAAACAATTTTAAAAAGATGCAGCTGAGGTGCCAAATTGGAGTTGATATCCCACAAAGTTGAGGTGTCATCCTCTAGGGTATCATCCTAAATCAACAACCATGATATGACACTGTGTCCCCAGTGGGCAGAATACATAGGTCCAGCAACCAAGGTGTAGACCCACTTACCATCACTCCAGTGACCTCCTGGAGGAATATGTGCGTCCTTTCTCTGCAACTTTGGCTTCTGTGGCTCTGGAAGTCCTAGTTTCCAAAGGGACAATGCTTCCACCAGGAGGAGGTATGGTAGTTTCAGTAAACAAAGCTATGGCTGCTGCCCGGTCACTAGGCTCCTCATGCCAAGAGACCAGCACACAAGGAAGGGAGTGACCACACAGGCTGACGTAATTGACCCTGATCATAAGGTGATAAGGCTGTGTTATGCTGTGAGGGCAGAGAAGAATTTCAAATTCATGTAATCCACTGAGATATCTCCTGACACTTCCTTTCCTAATTATAGAGGTAAGTGGAGAAGTGCAGCCTTGATCTGAGAAAGGCAAGGTGACCCATGGCTAAGACTTCTTAGGGATGAAGGTCTGGGTCATACCACACACAAGGTAAGCCGCCTGGAACAGCAGAGGTGCTAGCGAAGGGTGAGGGGACTCTAGAATGGGTAGTAGAGGAGGGAGATGATGAATGTTGATGTGGCCTTAAGACTAGCTGCAGCAGAGGGGACGGAGGGAGGGGTGGCTAGTTCATCCCGCTAACCTTTAAGTTTCCCAAGGAAATAGACCAAGCAGAATCCTAGAGAAGTTATTCCCAGATGGAGTGAATTTATTATAAGAAGCAAATGGATTTGAATGGTGAAAGGAGTGGTTTGTGGTTTGTAGTGGACTCTGTGATAGAACATCCAAATTCCCGCTTCAGAACTAAGACAGTCATCTCCTCAGCATCCGAGAGTGTTGACTATTGGTGGCTCACAGCTGTGTCCCTCTCCGGGCAATTGCTGGCAGCTGAAGGGAGCTTCCTTGGCTCAATGCTATACCCCCTCACTGGGGGCAGCCCACATCCAAAGACTGGTCCATGTGGGGTTACAAAGCCTTGCCCAGTGCCTTAGATTGAGGCAGTTCAGTCTAAAAAGTATCTCAAAGTTAACTTGTTCACAGCCAAGTCTCTCTCTCTAAACCTAAACCCATTTCAGTACATGCCAATTCCATTCTTCTTGTCCAGTCTGAAACTTTGCAGTCTTCCTTGACTTTTCTCTTTCTCTGGTTCCCCACATCTAATTTGCCAGCAAATCCTGTTGGCTCTACTTTCATCTCCACAATTTGACCATCTCTCAGCACACCACTGCTAACCCTCTGGTCCAAATCCCTATGAACTCTCACCTGGAACACACTATAGCCTCCCAACTGGCCTCCCTGCTTCTGCACTTGCCCCACCCAATCTATTCCAAGCAAGCAGCCAAAGTGATCCTGTTAAGAGCTAAGTCTGTTCATGTTACTTCTCTAACAAATTCCTTTAGTGGCTTCTCATCACACTCAGACTACAAGCTAAAATCTTTACAAGAGCCTCCAAAGCCCTCCATGTCCTGGCGCTGGGCCACCTGTCTGACCTCCTCCCCTGCCACTCTTCCCCCGGCCCAGTTCCAGCCTCTGGCCTCCATGCTGCTCCTCAGGCACACCAAGGACACTCCTGCCACAGACCCTGTGCACTTGCCTTTCCTTCTGCCTGGAAAGCTTTTCTCCCAGATAGCCACATGCCTCCATCCCTCACTTACTTTGGGACTTTGCTCAAATATCACCTTGACACAGAGATGTTTCCAGACCATCTCATAAGTCATAACAAACTCTACCCCCATCTTTTTTTTTTTTAACAGGGTCTTGCTCTGTCACCCAGGCTGGAGTAGAGTGGCACGATCTTGGCTCACTGCAACCTCCACCTCCCGGATTCAAGCAATTATTGTGCCTCAGCCTCCTGAGTAGCTGGGACTACAGGTGTGCGCCAGCATGGCCGGCTAAATTTTGTATTTTTAGTAGAGACGGGTTTTCACCATATTGGCCAGGCTGGTCTTGAACTCCTGACCTCAGGTGATCCACCCGCCTTGGCCTCCCAAAGTGCTGGGATTACAGGCGTGAGCCACCACGCCTGGCCCTCTACTCCCATCTTATCACCCACACCCTCTACTCCCCTTTGCCCTGCTTTAGCACTTACCACCTGCCGTCAATTTTTGTTTACTATCTATCTGCCTCCACTAGAATGTAACATGCGTGAGGACAGGGACTTTGTCTTTTTGTTTATTGCACAATATCTCCAGTTCCTGTAACAGTGCTTGGCATGTAGTAGATATGCAAAAGAATTTGTTGAATGAACAGGTAAAGTTTCAGGGACTTCATAGTCTAGGACTTCACACTACCCCACTCCACTCCAAAACAGCTACCTCCTGAAATGTAGATGCACCAAAACAACCACAGAAACACTCATAGATAGAAAAAGAAACATAGCACGGCCAGACAGCCATGGGAAACAACACAGTCACTGACCTGAGGGGAAAGAGGCTCCCTCACTTGTGAATTCACTCTCCTGAACCACCTGGATTGCAATGGGACTCAAAGATGTAGGAAGAAAGAAAAGACCTGAGCCTGCAGGAATAACTTGTGGCCTGACGCCAAAGCTGATTTGTCCATTAGGCAGAGGAAACTTAGCACCAAGGGCTCCTGACACTTTTAGGGGCCCATGAAAATATTTCAATTTCTTTTGGAATCAGAAGAAAAATGAGCATAATAATTAATATGAGGTAATAAACCCAGTTGGGATTATCATCATCTTTATACTAATGCAGTCATAAAATATAGTTTTTCTTTTATTCTTTGTTTTTTGTTTTTTTTTTTTTGGAGAGAGCAACCAGGAAGGCAAAAGGGACCCATGAAAATGACAGTGTGGCCCTGACTAAGCTACCATTTAAGGCTCTGGCTAATATCAAGTAAGAGCCAGTCAGGACAGGGAGATGGAGGGAAACTGATACTCAGTGTGTTTTCCCATTTATTTGTCAACCCAACCCAGCTTTTTGGTCCCATGTTATAAAAGGGGAAATGGGAGCTTGGAAAAGTTAAATGATTTTGCCAGAGCCAAAGATAGTAAATGGCCATGCTAAAATTCGAGCCTAGGATGTCAGAGACCAAGCCACAGATGACCTTAGCGCACTGCAGCTGCCAAATGGTGCCTGCAAAGTTACAGGCACAAATGTGCGGTTAGATATTTTCCTCAGATCTGCCTCTGCCTGCCAAAGGCAGCCCCACTGAGTCAGCCCAGCTCCGCCCTGCCCTTCATGAGCCCAAATGTGCCTTGTCTACCCCATCCCCAGTGCCAAGTCCCTGCCCCACCCCTAGCTCCAGGTCTTAATCATGAAACTTTGGGGAAATAAGGTTAAGTGGTAACACCCCACCCTATGAATAGGCAGATCTGGCTGCCCTCTCCTGCCTGTCGGTCCTTGCAGAGAGCATGAACTCGTTCCTGAGAAAGAAAAGAGCAGCCTGGGAAGAACTCGTCCTTATTATTCCCACTGAAGCTGTGTGCCAAGGCCTTTCTCTTTGTGCCAATGCAAAGACTCTCAGGGCCTCTCCTGTCTGCATCCTAATCCTCCTCAGCATGCACTCAGGGTTAACTTCTTTCTTGATGCGTAAGCAAAACTTCTCTCAGATTTCCTCATGAATCTCCCCTCTATCTCCTGCCCCTATTTGGTGAACCCTCACATAGGAGCAGTTGGGCAGTATTCAGTATCCAAGAGGGCAAGAAAACCTAGCATGAACTTGGGAACAGAAGGGCTTAGTTGAATTCCAGCTCTGCAGATAAATAATTTAACCTCTCCAAATTGAACTAAAAGCCCGCTAAACAAACAAAAAGAGAGAGAGAAAACAAAAGGTTCATAAACTGCTTAGCACAGAATCTGGAACAAAGTTGTACCAATCAATGTTAGTGATATTTGTGCCTGGTGATGTTTCCACTCTAATTTGCCTGGTTTTATGGTGGTTGTATTCTGGGTTCCTCATTAATTCAGTCATTAATTGCACATTTATTGAACACTTACTGTGTGCTGGCCACTATGTAAGCATTAGAGGCACACAGTTGGATATAAGACATCTTTGCCTTTGAGGATCTTGTGCTCTGATAAGGATGAAGAGAAGTGGATAGTCAACTACAATATAATGTGGTAATTGTCCAGCTCTGCATCTCAGTTGATGGTGTTGCCATTGGGAAACCAAAAAGTCAGGGGTTAGAGAAGCGTTTAGCCTTCACAGAGGAGATTAACAACAAGAAACCAAAGTATATATAAGATAGACCAGGAGAGAGAAAAATGGGACCCTAAGACCTGGCCTTTGGCAATTTTATACAGTAGAAGGTAGAAAACTAGCTGTTCCTGGCTATTTCCCCTAAGCCTCTATTAGGGTCCTGGGGATTTAGCTCTAGGAGGTTTCTAAAATGATAATAGATTATTTTTATCAGGGCTGACTTTATGAGTAAGTGGAGTAGGTTGCTACCTACGTGTGTGTTCTGAGAGACATGGGGAGGTGCCTCAGCCACATACAAAAATGGCTCCTCACATCACTGTTCCTGAAGATCTATTATTAGAGTCAGTCCTTAGGGACTCATTTAGCCCCCAGAATCTCCATTGAAAGGCACATAGTCCAGGGGCAATGCACCTTTGCCCTGGCTGTCCCCTGCTTAGGTTGCTCTTTTCCATATATTCAAATCCTAGCTGTCAGTCAGGGCCCGGTGCACTTCCTCAGTGGTTTTGTTCCAGCCTACTCTGCCCTGATGCCCTATTCTTTGGGCTCTGTATTGCTGGTACATGTATTTGATCTAACAGCTATGGCCTGTGTGGCTTCTTGGCTGGATTCTCTGTGTGTGTGTCCCCTCTCTTCCTGATTGTTCTATCAATTATCTACTGTTGCATGAAAAACCACCCCCAAACTTAGTAGCAACTATT
This sequence comes from Gorilla gorilla gorilla, assembly GCF_029281585.2. NCBI lineage: Eukaryota > Metazoa > Chordata > Mammalia > Primates > Hominidae > Gorilla > Gorilla gorilla. Next base: position 44,675,608 of record NC_073224.2, on the reverse strand, counting down.
GATTTACTCCTGACTAGGCTGGGATCAGTTGGGTGGTTCTTCTGCTGGTTGGCTTGATGTTTCTCATGCAGCTTCAGTCATCTGGAGGCTCCGCAGCGGTGGGAGGATCCCAGAGGGCTTCATTCACCTGTCTGACACCTCCGCTGAGGAGGTTAGAACAGGGAGGGGCTGATTGTCCCATCTCTCCATGTGGGGTCTCATCTTCCAGGGCCTCTCTACATAAGCCTCTGTCTCCAGCAGGGTAGCCTGGACTTTTTTACAGCATGGTGGCTGAATTCCAAAAGAGCCTATTTCAAGAAGTTGAGCCTCCGTATGCAAGAACTTTTCTACTTGTTTCATGTTTGTTAGTATCTCACTAGCCAAAGAAGTCACACAACAAATCCCCAAGTCATGGCCGGGCATGGTGGCTCACGCCTGTAATCCCAACACTTTGGGAGGCTGAGGCAGACGGATCACAAGGTCAGGAGTTTGAGACCAGCCTGGCCAACATGGTGAAACCCTGTCTCTACTAAAAATACAAAAACCAGCCGGGTGTGGTGGCAGGCTCCTGTAATCCCAGCTACTTGGGAGGCTGAGGCAGGAGAATCGCTTGAAACAGGAAGGTGGAAGTTGCAGTGAGCTGAGATCGTGCCATTGCACTCCAGCCTGGGCAACAAGAGCAAAACTCCATCTCAAAAAACAAAAACAAAAACAAACAAAAAAAACCCCAAGTCAATATGGGAAAGGTCTTCAAAAGGACATGACTAGCAGAAGATGTGGTTTATTGGGGGCCATCAGTGTTGACCACAGTTTATAAACACTTAGGGTAGAGATTGCATCTTCTATTTTGGAAATGTTCACATTTACTAGCATTGTCTAGAGTATATTGGTAGGCACTCAATCAATATTTGTTGACTAAATAAATGAATGGCGGCCAGGCACAGTGGCTCATGCCTGTAATCCCAGCACTTTGGGAGGCCAAGGCAGGCAGATTACAAGGTCAGGAGATTGAGACCATCCTGGCTAACATGGTGAAACCCCGTCTCTACTAAAAATACAAAAAATTAGCCGGGCGTGGTGGCGGGCGCCTGTAGTCCCAGCTACTCGGGAGGCTGAGGCAGGAGAATGGCGTGAACCCAGGAAGTGGAGCTTGCAGTGAGCCGAGATCATGCCATTGCACTCCAGCCTGGGCGACAGAGTGAGACTCTGCCTCAAAAAAAATAAAAATAAAATAAATAAATAAATGGCAAGTAGAGTTAACAGAAAGCAAAGCTCTGTAAGATGAGCCTTGCAGGCAAGAGCTGAAGGTTGCTCCATGAGGAAAGCAGAGGCCTGAGAGGAAAGGTGGTTGAACATCAGAAACCAATAGGTAGGTTTTAGTGAATTTAACTAATGCCTTCCCCATTGATTTTGAGACTAGAAGAATGTAAGCAATAAATATCCTAAGAAACCAGAGTATGCTCAGCTCAGCACTGTATTAGGCCTCAGGGTGGATATGGAAGAAAACAAGGCCATCGAGGTTATTGAAGAAACCAGAAAAAGGACAGGAAAACTTAAATATTACAAGGTCTTGGCCCGGTGCAGTGGCTCACGCCTGTAATCCCAGCACTTTGGGAGGCTGAAGCGGGTAGATCACCTGAGGTCAGGAGTTTGAGACCAGCCTGGCTGGTGAAACCTCGTCTCTACTAAAAATACAAAAATTAGCCAGGCATGGTGGAGCATGCCTGTAATCCAGCTACTCGGGAGGCTGAGGCAGGATAATCACTTGAACCTGGGAGGCGGAGATTGCAGTGAACCAAGATCGCGCCACTGCACTCCAGCATAAGCTACAGAGGGAGACTCTGTCTCAAAAAAAAAAAAAAAATATATATATATATATATATAAAATGTATATTACAAGGCCTCATAATGTACTTAACATAGTGCATGGCAAATAAAAGACACTCAAAAAATATTCTGGAAAGAAGGAAAATGATGTGGTCAGGAAATAAAAGATAGGTTACTTCAGGGTTCAGCAAACAATAAACCACAGGCCAAATCTGGCTTTCCATCTGTTTTTGTTTTTGTTTTTTTGGTTTTTTGGTTTTTTTTTTTTAGATGGAGTCTCACTCTGTCACCCAGGCTGGAGTGCAGTGATCTCAGCTCACTGTAACCTCTGCCTCCTGGGTTCAAGTGATTCTTGTGTCTCAGCCTCCCAAGTAGCTGGGATTACAGGTGCACACCCCCACCACGCCCTGCTAATTTTTGTATTTTTAGTAGAGACAGGGTTTCACCATGTTGGCCAGAGTGGTCTCGAACTCCTGACCTCAAGTGATCCACCTGCCTTAGCCTCCCAAAGTGCTGAGATTAGAGGCATGAGCCACCGCGCCTGGCCCCTCCATCTGGTTTTTTTTTTTTTTTGGAGACGGAGTCTCTCTCTGTCACCAGGCTGGAGTACAATGGTGCAATCTCGGCTCACTGCAACCTCCGCCTCCCAGGTTCAAGCGATTCTCCTGCCTCAGTATCTTGAGTAGCTGGGACTACAGGTGCCCACCACCATGCCCAGCTAATTTTTGTATTTTTAGTAGAGACGGGGTTTCACCATGTTGGCCAGGATGGTCTCAATCTCTTGACCTCGTGATCCGCCAGCCTCAGCCTCCCAAAGTGCTGGGATTACAGGCATGAGCCACCGCACCAGGCCCCATCTGTTTTTTAAAAGAAAGTTTTATTGGAGCACAGCCATGCCCATTTATTTGCATATTGTCTATGGCTGCTTGTCCACTCTAACAGCAGAGTTAAGCAGTTACAACAAAGACCATAAGGCCTGCAAAGTCTAAAATATGTACTATCTGGCCCTTTACAGAAAAAGTTGCCAACCTCTAGGTTAGTCTAAAATTACTCTATCAGTGCTTCCTAGACTCAGTAGAGTTGACACAGTTTTCCTTGATGGAGGAGAAGGGAGGTGAGTACAAGGTTAGATGGAAGATGAAATACTTTGTGCTCAAAACTGTGAATAGTTCTGGTCCTAGTGAAAAAATGTTTTTTGGGACCCCAGCAAGGAAAAATTTGTGTTGATACGTGTCAGATCCTGGGCCCCTGTTTAGATCAGTGGTCCAGGTAATTCCTCTCAACTTTCTCCCCATTCATTACCCTGTTTGCACAACCCCATCCACATTTTTGTCCTGATGTGGAGCAAGGTATCCAGATATTGCAGTTGGATAACAGGCAACCACTGACAAGGTAGATGCACTTTACATTCGAACATACATCGGGGTCCATAGGAGGAAATGGGAGCATCTAACTATGAAGACAAACAGCTTGATACCTTAAACCCTATTCCTTCACCTTACATGGGTCTCAAAGGTCATCTTGATCATTCCCCTCTAACTAGACTGAACTGATTTTATTTTTTTCTTAGTTCTATTTTTTTTTAACATGGAGTCTCACTCTGTCACCCAGGCTGGAGTACAGTGGTGCAATCTCATCTCACTGCAACCTCCGCCTCCCAGGTTCAAGCGATTCTCCTGCCTCAGCCTCCTGAGTAGCAGGATTACAGTCTCCTGCCACCACACCCAGTTAATTTTTGTATTTTTAGTAGAGATGGGGTTTCACCATGTTGGCCAGGCTGGTTGCGAACTCTTGATCTCAAGTGATCCGCCTGCCTTGGCCTCCCAAAGTGCTAGGATTGTGGGTGTGAGCCACTACACCTGGCCTAGACTGGACTGATTTCAAATCATCTCCCAGATCTCTCTCTCTCTCTCTCTCACACACACACACCCCTCCTACTGTACCCCACACCCACAGGCTTAAAAATAGCATAGCCTCTCTCCAGGGCTGACCTATCCATAGGCAGTGGGCACAGCGTGGAGAATATTTTAGGGGCCAATAAAAATGTTTTAATTTTGATTTCAAACCAGGAAAATACAAAGGATGTAATAAGAATGGATAGATAATAATGAAACCAGCTTGGATCATACTCATCTTTATACCAGTTATGTAAAATATAACTTAATATTTTCTTATGGAGGAAGGACCCATAAAAGGCATAAGTGCCGAGGGCTAGCAGAAGTTACAATGCAGCCCTGACTTCCTTAAGTAACAGGTTTCAGGGTCCACAAACTTCCTGGAGACGGGATTTTTTTTTCCCTAAGGTCTCAGAATCCCTGCTTTGACCATGTCCTCCCTTGGCCCAATACTTTGGAGAAGTGAACACAGCTGCCTTTATCCTTTGAGTCAGGATAAAAAACAAAACAGCTCTCTGGGAAGGAAGCGGAGGCCTGCAGGTAGGAAAGAAGAGTGCTGGTGTCATTTCAGCTGGCCCCAGGGCCTGGAGAAGTGGGACTGCACAGCCCAGTTCTGGGCAGAGCAGAACCTAACTCAGATCCTCCTGAATAAATATTGCTTCAGGCCCAAGTGTGTTGACTTAAGAAACTGTGGTTCCTTCACCCTTCCCTGGCAGTGCAGATTAATCTAGGGGAGCCGCCTCCAGCTGAGAGCTCTCCATGGAGTAAGTGCTGCTGGAGTTTGCTTTCAAGCTTTGGTCACTACTGATTTGCCACTTGGGCTCTAAAAAGCTTCGTCTCTCAGGAGCCAAGGAGTTTGTTTGTTCATTAACCAGCTGCTTCAATTTGCCTCTAAAACTCAACTCCCCACCACACCCCCGCCCCACCCCAGTTCCCTTTGTTTCTGCCTCACAGTGTTTCTTTTTCTTTTTTTTTTTTTTTTTTTTTTGAGACGGGTTCTCACTCTGACGCCAGGCTGAAGTGCAGTGATGTGATCTCAGCTCACTGCAACCTCCGCCTCTTGGGTTCAAGCGATTCTCCTGCTTCAGCCTCCCAAGTAGCTGGGACTACAGGCGTGTGCCGCCACGCCTGGCTAATTTTTTGTATTTTTAGTAGAGGCGGGGTTTCACCATGTTAGCCAGGATGGCCTCGATCTCCTGACCTCGTGATCCGCCCGCCTCGGCCTCCCAAAGTGCTGGGATTACAGGCGTGAGCCACCGAACCCAGCCTACAGTGTTTCTTCTTAGAAGGGTAGGGAGAAATTTGTTTTCCTTAAAGTCAGAGCATGTGGTGTTAATTAAAATGCAACTTAAAATTTACCTCATCTTTGTTATGGGTTAAAATATATTCCCCCAACAAGATATGTTGAAGTCCTAACCTCTAGTACCTCAGAATGTGACCTTATCTGGGAATAGGGGCATTGCAGATGAATTCAAGTTGAGATCATATTGGAGTAGGGTGGGCCCCATAATCCAGTACAACCAGTGTCCTTATAAAAAGAACAGGTAGGGCTGTTCTTTGGGAGGCCGAGGCGGGTGGATCACCTGAGGTCAGGAGTTCGAGACCAGCCTGACCAATATGGTGAAACCCTGTGTCTACTAAAAATACAAAAAAATTAGCCAGGCGTGGTGGCGTGCGCCTGTAATCCCAGCAACTCGGGAGGCTGAGACAGGAGAATTGCTTGAGTCCGGGAGGCGGAGCTTGCAGTGAGCCAAGATTGTGCCACTGCACTCCAGCCTGGGCAACAGAGCAAGGCTCCGTCTCAAAAAAAAAGAGAGAACAGGTAGACACACAGGGAGAAGGCAACCCCTGAAGACACAGGCAGAGATTAGAGCCATAACATGCCTGAGGCCACCAGAAGCTAGGACAAGGCAAGGAAGTATCCGCTACAGTCTTCTAAGGGAGTATGGCCCTGCCAACACCTTCTAGCCTCCAGAACTCTGAGAGAATACGTCTCTGATGCTTTAAGTCATCTGGTTTGTGGAACTTTGTTTGGAGATCCCTAGGAAACTAACAGAGCCTTCAAAACAAATAATCTGCACACAGCGGGAGCCTCAAAAATGGATGGACTGACATATAATAATCACACCAAGCTCTTGTACAATGTAAAAACTTTATTTCTCAAAATCGTTTTGTTAGCAACGGCTAATCTGTACAGGTCTGCAGCAACCTCAATTCTTGCCTCCTCAGAAGAAAGAGTTCCACCAACGGACGTAAGGCAGAGGGAGAAACTGAGGCAAGTTTTAGCATAGGAGTGAAAGTTTAAGTTTCAGAGCAGAGACCGGGCGCAGCGGCTCACGCCTGTAATCCCAGCACTTTGGGAGGCCGACGTGGGCGGATCACGAGGTCAGGAGATCCAGACCCTCCTGGCTAACATGGTGAAACCCCTTCTCTACTAAAAATACAAAAAAATTAGCCAGGCGTGGTGGCAGGTGCCTGTAGTCCCAGCTACTCAGGAGGCTGAGGCAGGAGAATGGCGTAAACCTGGGAGGCGGAGCTTGCAGTGAGCTGAGATCACACCACTGCACTCCAGCCTGGGCGACAGAGCAAGACTCTGTCTCAAAAAAAAATTTTTTTTAAATAGATAAATAAATAATAAATAAAAAAAATAGGCCAGGCGCAGTGGCTCACTCCTGTAATCCCAGCACTTTGGGAGGCAGAGGCGGGTGGATCCCGAGGTCAGGAGATCGCGACCATCCTGGCCAACATGGTGAAACCCCGTCTCTACTAAAAATACAAAAATTAGCCAGGCGCAGTGGTGTGTGCCTATAATCCCAGCTACTCAGGAGGCTGAGGCAGGAGAATAGCTTGAACCAGGGAGTCGGAGGTTGCAGTGAGCAGAGATCAAGCCATTGTACCCTAGCCTGGCAACAGAGCGAGACTCCGTCTCAAAAAAAAAAAAAAAAAAAAAAAAAAAAAAATTAGCCAGACATGGTGGCGGTTTCCTATAGTCCCAGCCACTCCGGAGGCTGAGGCAGGAGAATTGCTCGAACCTGGGAGGCGGAGGTTGCCGTGAGCCCAGATCACACCACTGCACTCCAGCCTGGGTGACAGAGCGCGACTCCCTCTCAAAAAAACAAAAACAAAAACAAAAACAAAAACTCCGTCAGTTTACCTCTTAGTGCTCATGCTTGAGCCCACTCACCCACCTCCTGAGATCTTAACAGGAAGCTGCTGATCACCACTTTCAGGTATTTCTATTGGGAGACTGCCCTTACCTGGTGGGGCTGCGACCAATTATCATCTGAGAGAGACAGCTTAACACCTGCCTGACCATCACCTGATGATCACCTGACTTTCCTGGTGGGGGTGGGGGACAGTTCTGCCTGCTCATGTTTGTTTGGCTACCTACTGTAACACTTTCATCTCCATTATCTCATTTTAGCCTCGTGATTACTTGTTGACACAAGGCAGATTTCATGATCCCTCATTTTACGGAAGCAAAATATGAAGCTCAGGATATAAAATCACTTACCCCAGTCATACCTTTAGTATCTCTGTGGCTTAGAAGAATACAACTAGTAACAGAAATTCAAATCTAGCTTTGTTCCTGACTAGATGTATATGGTCTTTAGTGAGTTACCTAAAGCTATAGTATCCAAACTTTGTGATTTCAAGTATAGTTATTATTTTTTTTTATTTTTTATTTTTTTATTTTTTTTGAGACGGAGTCTCACTCTGTCACCCAGGCTGGAGTACAGTGGTGCCATCTGGGCTCACTGCAACCTCCGCCTTCCAGGCTCCAGTGATTCTCCTGCCTCAGCCTCCTGAGTAGCTGGGACTACAGGTGCAGGCCATCACGCCTGGCTAATTTTTGTATTTTTAGTAGAGAGGGGGTTTAGTCATTACTTTCTTTACAAAGAGCTTTAGGCCAGGCACAGTGGCTCATGCCTGTAATCCCAGCACTTTGGAAGGCCAAGGTGGGTGGATCACCTGAGGTCAGAAGTTTGCCACCAGCCTGGCCAACATGGTGAAACCTTGTCTCTACCAAAAATACAAAAATTATCTGGGCGTGGTGGTGGGTGCCTGTAATCCCAGCTACTCGGAAGGCTGAGGCAGGAGAATCGCTTGGACCCGGGAGGCGGAGGTTGCAGTGAGCCGAGATCACGCCACTGCACTCCAGCCTGGGAGATAAGAGCGAGGCTCCATCTCAAAAAAAATAAAAAAAGAGAGAGAGCTTTAAAAATCAACTACCATCTATGATCAACATCACTGCACAAAAGAAATGCCATTTTAATATTAAGAACAAGGAAGACCATGATATCAAAATTAAGAGCTCATCTTTTAAATTAAATAAATTCCGTTTGTTTTATTCAGTTTATTCTAAAAATAAAAAGAGACTACTTTGTCCTTATTTTCATTTTTTGGAAGACTGAAAAATATTCCTGTTGATTTTCTTCTATCTCTTAACATTTTATGATGATCTGACTCAAGCGCCGATTCTCTTTCCACTAACACAGCTGGAAATGGGAACCCATGGGTTTGGGTGGTAAAGGCCAGAATGCTCTTAATTAGAGAAGCAGGCTGGATGAATGTTCAGGTTCTGTTCTGAAACCACACCATCCCCTGTGCCCTGATAAATCAACCAACAGTTGTTTTGGTAGCCCCAGATAAGCAGCGGGAAGAGCTGACTTCCTCTTAGAAAATGACTCCTTTGTATTTCTGGCAAAACAGCTTGGGATTTGATGTGCAAACTGCAGCCTGTTCTCTCCCGGTACCTTCTGCTATCAGGCCAGTCATGACTGGCTTGGCTTTCACCCTGAGTGAAGAGCTACTGGGTCCATCGGGCTGTTTGCTCCCTGCCTACTGCTGTTCCAGGTCACAGTTTGGAAAAATAGCTTGGAGAATCCAATGCTTCTACAAGAGGCTCCCTGCCACTGGGCTCAACCAGGAGCTTGCATGTGAGCCACAGCTAGTCAATGACTTTACTATTATGAATGATAAAAATAAACTTCTTTTGCACATTTTTTAAAGTAGTTTTTAAAACCCACTATCTTTTTAGGATAACATCAATGCTCAGGGAAATCTTCATGAAAGAATAAGAGATAGAACTGGTTTACCCTGAAAAATGAATGGTATTTGGAAGGAAGTTGGGATGGGAGGATGGGAATAGGGTGTGGAGGGCAGAAGGTGCAGGGACACACAGGAGCTGAGGAAAGGCATGAAGGGAGGAATACTGAATTCTCATGAGGAGAAGAGAGGGTGAGGTGCAATGGCTCATGCCTGTAATCTGAACACTTTGGGAGGCTGAGGCAGGAGGATCACTGGAGGCTGGAGTTTGAGACCAGCCTGGCCAACATAGCAAGACCTTGTCTCTAAAAAATAAAAATTACCTGGGTGTGGTAGCACACTCCTATAGTCTTAGCTACTCAGGAGGCTGAGATGAGAGGATTGCTTGAGCTCAGGAGTTCCAGGCTGCAGTTAGCCATGATCGCACCACTGCACTCCAGCCTGGGCAACGGACAGACCCTGTCTCTAAAAAAGGGGGGTTAAAAAAAAGGAGAAGAGAGAATGAACTGGTATGGGGCAGATGTGTGGAGATCTGTCAAGCTTTTGAGGAGGACAGACTTGGTCAAACCCTAGCTCAGCCACTTACTGGTGCTATTACCTCCACCCTCCACCTCCTGCCCCTCATTGTGAGGGAAAGCTCTTTGAGGCCAGAAATGTTAAGTGATCATGAGGAGTAGGGAAACGCCAGAAACATAATGAGTCTGACAGGGATTCTTCCTATTAAAAAGTTATTCAGGGAAATAGAAATAGTCAAAGTACCTCCACCCTCTCTGTCCTTTGATCTGGGTGTTTCTATCCCCTCCTTTTCTTTGAGAGAGGTTTCAAGGTTTAAAAAAAAAAAAAATCCATGGACATCAATAGGTCTTCAGACAAATTTGATCCCTCTAAAGCAGTTTGACCAAACCACCAAGCCAAGAAACAGTCCCTCTCCCTTGCTCTCAGGCAGGGACATAATAAGGACTAAGGAAGTGACCTCCTTTCAGGAAGTAGGTGGACATATGACCTAAAATTCAACCCTTCTCTTCTTGGAAGGAACTTATCATCTAAAGGAGAAAAGCTTTAAAATGTGCTCCCTTTTCAGTGCAGAAGGAAAGAAGGAGTGGGAGAAAGAATTTACTGTCCTGCAGTAGTATTTAGAATATAGAGGAAAAATATTTTCTAAAAATGGACAACCTGAGTGAAGAGTTTGTAGCTTTAAAGATACCTTTCCCTGGAAGTTTTAGCCTCTACTTTTTTAATTGTCCCAGTTGGAAACCTGGGGAGATTTTTATCGTCTGTGAGGTTGAGCTGTTTATTTATTTACTATATTTTTCCCATCACCTCCTGTTGCAACTGCTGCAATTCATACTGGGTGGTGTGTGAGGAGATGAGGCTGGGATTAAGAGGGGAAAGATTGGCAAGGAAGCCAACCTATGAAACAGAGAAAGATTGGGGCACACTGCTAAATGAAAGTGTATTTGACTTTCCATGACTTTATTTAAATTTGCATTTTTTTATTATGAAAATAATATATGTGGCCAGGAAGGGTGCCTCAAACATGTAATCCCAGCAATTTGGGAGGCCAAGGTGGGTGGATCACTTGAGGTCAGGAGTTCGAGACCAGCCTGGGCAATATGGTGAAAGCTCATCTCTACTAAAAATACAAAAATTAGCTGGGTAAGTTGGTGCACACCTGTAATCCCAGCTACTTAGGAGGCTGAGGCATAAGAATCGCTTGAACCCAGGAGGTGGAGGTTGCAGTGAGGTGAGATTGTGGCACTGCGTTCCAGCCTGGGCAACAGAGCAAGACTCAGTCTTAAAAAAAAAAAAAAAGAAAAAAGAAAACCTGAAAATAATATTTGCACCTATTCAAATTTCTATTTTGTGATGATTAATTTTATGGGTCAACTTGAATGGGCCATGGGGTGCCCAGATATTTGGTTGAATATTATTCTGGGTTTGTTTGTGAGGGTGTTTCTGGATGAGATTAACATTTGAGTCAGTACACTGAGTCAAGTAGGCTACCCTCCATCATGCAGGTGGGCCTTGTTTAATTAATAAAAGGCCTGAATAGAACAAAAAGGCTGACCCTCTTGCAAGTCAGAGGGAATGCCTCTTGTTTGGCTGCTTGAACTGTAGCATCGATCTTTTCCTGCTTTTGGACTTGAATTGAAATATTGGCTTTTATTGAGTCTTGAGCCTTCAGCCTGCCAGCTTTTGGACTACAATTATGTCATCAGCTTTCCTAGGGAATGTTATGGACTGAATTGTGTCTCCCCAAAATTCATATGTTGAAGATCTAATTCCCAATGTGACTGCACTTTGAGATAGGGCTCTTAGGAGGAGATTAAGATTAAATTAAGTCAGAGGGTGGGGTTCTAATTGGACAGGATTGGTGGCCTTATAAGAAGAAGGGAGAGAGAGAAATCTTCCTCTCTCTCTCTGTCTCTCTCTGCCATGTGAAGACACAGCAAGAAGGTGGCTGTCTGTAAGCCAGGAAGAGAGCCCTCACCAAAAAACCATACTGGCACCCTAACCTCAGACTTCCAAACTCTAGAACTCTGAGAAAATTGTTCTGTTGTTTAAGCCACCCAGTCTGTTGTATCTTGTTATGGCAGCCCAAGCTGACTAATACACATTTTATTACCCAGTGTAATAAAAGTAATTTAAGTGCCCAGTGTAAAATAAATATAAATGCCTAGTGTAGAATTGTTCTCCTCAGATAAGACCATGGTAAGCAGCTCCTTGTACATTTTTATAAAAAGTATGTATGCATATATAAGAATGTATCTTTTCTGTAAAAACAAAACAAAATAAAACAACACAACACATACAGAATCATGCTATACATACTGTTATACATCTTGCTTTCTTCACCTAAAAATCTTCTTTGGCGATCACTCTTTATCAGTAGTATGATCATATGTCCCAGTTTGCCTGGGCCAGTCCTGGTTTACAGTTTTTGTCCCAGTATAATTATCAGTAGAATCCCTTCCCACTGTCAAAAGAATCCTGGTTTGGATAAATCTCATAGTCACTCTATTTATCAGGCAAAATGAATCTGCCTTTTTGCTTTTAGTAAGTTTCATGGAATGGCATATCACAGATACCTTAACTGTAACTAAATCATCTATTTATGAATAGTTATTCCTAGTTTTGTTGTTGTTGTTGTTGTTGTTGTTTTATGGAGGCTTGCTCTTTCCCAGGCTGAAGTGCAGTGGCATGACCTCTGCAACCTCTGCCTCCCAGTTTCAAGTGATTCTCGTGCCTCAGCCTCCGGAGTAGCTGGGATTACAGGGGCCTGCCACTAGGCCCGGCTAATTTTTGTATTTTTAGTAGAGGCGGGGTTTTGCCAGGTTGCCCAGGCTGGTCTCAAACTCTTGGGCTCAAGCGATCCACCCACCTTGGCCTCCCAAAGTGCTGGGATTACAGGCATGAGCCACCATGCCCGGCCCTTAGTTTTTAACTATTACAAAGAATTCAGCAGGGAGCCTCCTTCCTCATTCCCTTGAACCCCTGTGAGAGCACATGTGGAAGGCAAATTCTAGCAGTGAAAATTTCTGGGTCAAAGAGTTTGTGCCTTTTACACTTTTCTGTAAAATAATATTATTTATTTATTTATTTATTTATTGAGATAGAGTCTCACTCTGTTGCCCAGGCTGGAGTGCAGTGGCAAAATCTTGGCTCACTACAACCTTTGCCTCCTGGGTTCAGGTGATTCTCCTGCCTCAGCCCCTCGAGTAGCTGGGACCACAGGCGTGCGCCACCACGCCCTGCTCATTTTTTTTTCATTTTTAGTAGAGATGGGTTTCCCCATGTTGGCCAGGCTGGTCTTGAACTCCCGACCTCAAATGATCCGTCCATCTTGGCCTCCCATGTGCTGAGATTACAGTTATGAGCCACCACCCTAGGCCAAAATAATATTTTTATTTACTTTTTAATTGAAGTGTAATACGGCAGATCTTCAAACAATGTTGTTGTTTCATTATAACATTGATGAGAATAAAATGGATTCCCTGCTAGGGCTGCTGTCTGTGTGGAATTTGCATGTTTCCCCCATGTCTGCGTGGTTTTCTCCAGGTATTCCGGTTTCCTCCCACATCCCAAAGCTGTACCCGTGATGCTCATTGGTGTGCCTCAATGGTCCCAGTCTGAGTGAGAGTGGGTGTGTGTGTGAGTGTGTCCTGTGATAGGATGGTGTCCTGGCCAGGGTGGGTTCCTGCCTTGTACCCCAAGCTGCCGGGATGGGCTCTCGCAACCAGAGATCCTGAACTGGAATAAGCAGGTAAATAGTGATCGTACTTGATTTTATTAATCTTCCTTAAATGTACTTATATGTAGCTCACATTTATTTAAACATTTCATTTAGAAGTGTTTTTGTCTTTATTTAGAAGCTGTTTCTGTGACCAGAAATATGCCGAAGGAACGTAACTCTTGTTTATACCCATTAGCCTATGGTAAAATTGGTTTCACCTAAAGTCTCAGTTTCCAAGAACCTACCGGGGAAGTTGTAAAGACTTACTGCATTTCATTGTATGACTATGCCAATTTATTCATCCACCATTGACATTTTGAACTCTAGCCAAATTCCTCTTCATGTGGGAGGAACTTCAGGCAGAGGAGCCAACCCAGGTGAACCAACCCAGATAGCTCTGCACACCTGCCTCACTCAGAGCCCAGGTCCTCCCACAGCTCTTCGGACGGATCAGGTCATTGCCCTCCTCACACAGTTCCAGTAGATTTCCTGCCTGGCTCCTTTCCTTCTCCTGAGGGTACCAAGCCCTCTTCCTCCAGAACGCATTGGCTGACTCTTCCACCACCGTGCCCACGGCGGGAGGGAACTTCTGGGGATCCCCACAGCATTCCCTACTTCTCATGTCCCTGCACACATCACTTGGAATTGTAATCCCTTCTTTAATTCACATATTTCCAGTTGGACTGTATTTATTTCCTATTGCTACTATGAGAAGTTACCACAAAGTCAGTGGATTAGAACAGTATACATTTAATGTTCTATAGTTCTAGAGGTCAGAAGTCTGAAATGATTCTCACTGGGCTAAAATCATGGTGTCAGGTGTTCCTTCTGGAGGCTCTAGGGGAGAAACTTTTTCTTGCCTTTTCCGGCCTTTAGAGACTGCCCTTGTTCCTAGGTTCCCTGGCCATCTTCAAAGCCATCAGTGGCTGATCAAGTCTTTCTCATATCACATCATTTGAACACTGAACTTCCATGTTTAAGGATCCTGTGATCCCACTGGGCCTACCTGGATAATCCAGGATAATCTCCTGATTTTTTTTTTTTTTTTTTTTTTTTTTGAGGCAGGGTCTCACTCTATCGCCCAGGCTGGAGTGCTTGTGGCACAATTACGGCTCACTGAAGCCTTGACCTCCTGAGCTCAAGCAATCCTCCCATCTCAGCCTCTCAAGTAAGTGGGACTACAGGCACGTGCCACCATGCCTGGTTAATTTTTTTAAAAAAAGTTGCAGAAACGAGGTCTCACTATGTTGCCTAGCTGGTCATGGAACTCCTGACCTCGCGGGATCCTCCCACCTCAGCCTCCCAAAGTGCTGTGATTACAAGTATGAGCCACCACATTCAGCCAATCTCCCTATTTCAAAGTCAGTTAATTAGCAACCTTAGTTCTGTTTATAATGTAAATTCCCCCTTGCCATGTAGCATAGCAAAGTCATAGCATCTGAGGATAAGAACGTGTACGTCTCCAGGAGCCATTATTCTGCTTACCACAGACTCCAAGCTCTGTGAGGACAGAAATTATATCTCACTTTTTTTTAAGATGGAGTCTTGCTCTGTCGCCCAGGCTGAAGTGCAGTGGAGCGATCTCAGCTCAGTACAACCTCCACCTCCCAGGTTCAAGCAATTCTCCTGCCTCAGCCTCCCAAGTAGCTGGGATTACAGGTGTGCGCCACCATGCCTAGCTAACTTTTGTATTTTTAGTAGAGGCAGGGTTTCACCATGTTGGCCAGACTTGTCTCGACCTCCTGACCTCAAGTGATCCACCTGCCTTGACCTCCCAAAGTGCCGGCATTATAGGCGTGAGCCACTGCGCCTGGCCTATATCTCACTTCTGTTATAACTGCTTCATGTCTGTGCGTTTCTTTCAGGTCAGGTAAAGAATCCCACCCTAGTTCTCTGCCAGACGGCACACTGCTATCTACTTATCAAAGCAGGCAAAGAAACCTCACTGTGGCTGTGAAAAGGGTGTTTTCCCGCAACCAGTCCTCTCACCAGCTGCAGACTCTTTTTCTAACAACATCATTTTTAGCCTGAGAATGTTGAAGACAGGGACAGTTACAGGTGTCTTTCAGGGCAAGAACCACGTCACTCATCTGCGTGTCGCCTATCACAGGGCCTGGTGCACTTTCAGAACTCAGTGCGTGTATGTTGAGTGGGTAGAGGTGGAGCCAGAGTCCAGCTGGGGCGGCCAAGCTGATAACAAGGTGACCAGTAGGTCATCGGGTCAGAGATCTAGAGCCCAGTTGGGGTGGCTCCTGTGTGACCACAAACTTCTGAAGCATACAATACTGTCAATCA
The DNA here is from genome assembly GCF_029281585.2 of Gorilla gorilla gorilla. Classification (NCBI taxonomy): domain Eukaryota; kingdom Metazoa; phylum Chordata; class Mammalia; order Primates; family Hominidae; genus Gorilla; species Gorilla gorilla. The sequence continues at coordinate 44,660,329 of NC_073224.2, read as the reverse complement.
GACTACCAGGGAGCCAGGTGGCCTTGGATTTGGTGAATCAGGCCAGGCAGGAAGTCAGCAGCAGGCAGACAAGGCAGTGCCCACATAGGCACCAAGAGAGGGGTTGGGGCCAAGTGGGTTCAAGAACCTGGTGTGAGTAGAAGCTGAAATGGAAGGGGCACATCAGAAACCTGCAGGAGAAAAGGAGCAACTTCACTAGAGGCAGCTTCCTGCACCATGACCCAGTACTGATATTGTCCTGCGCAGTGAGAATCAGCTCAGCTTAGCCACAGGTTCATGGGCCACAGCATGCGAGCGTGAGCAACAGCTGTGAGGGTCTCTGGTAGGCAGACTCTGAAACCAGAGGTGAGCTGAAAACAGTTACTTCAACAAGCAACAGTCACAGTAGATACGAAACTGAATAGGACAGTCGCCACCCTTGGGAAGCTCATGGTCTAGGGCAACAGTCAGGCACCAAAAACCAATCTCATATGCGGTGGTAAATGAGAACAAAAGGCTACCAGACTGAAAGCTTTAAAAAAAAAAAAAAAAGAAAAAAAAAAAAGGCCGGGCACGGTGGCTCACGCCTGTAATCCCAGCACTTTGGGAGGCCGAGGCCGGTGGATCATGAGGTCAGGAGATCGAGACCATCCTGGCTAACACGGTGAAACCCCGTCTCTACTAAAAAATACAAAAAATTAGCGGGGTGGGGCGGCGGGCGCCTGTAGTCCCAGCTACACGGGAGGCTGAGGCAGGAGAATGGCGTGAACCCGGGAGGCGGAACTTGTAGTGAGCCAAGATTGCGCCACTGCACTCCAGCCTGGGCGACAGAGCCAGACTCCGTCTCAAAAAAATGAATTAATTAATTTTTTAAGAAAGTCTCTTTTATCCTTTCCAATAATGCTTTGTGGCAGATATTATTTCTTCCACTTCATAGACAAGAAATGTGAGGCTCAGAGAGGATAAATAGCTTGCCCAAGGTCACACAGCTGTGTGTAGATCCAGTTTACAAACTCAGGTTTCTGTTACTCAAAAGTCCACACATCTCAGCTCTGAAGCTGAAGCTGTTTTTCTCTATCGCTGGGCACGTAGTAGGTATTCAGCAAATGACTCCTTTGAAGTAGATTTAGTTCTCATGCTCCTGTACTCTCCATGCATTTCTATTATAACTCTATTCTAGTCCCAAGCACTTGGTAGAATAAATATATTTCATTCATTCCAAACAGGCCTTAAAGTAGGATAATTTTGTGTTTCTGAGTGACAGGGACTATACCCTACCAACTTTTTTTTTTTTTTTTTTTGAGACAAGTTTCACTGTTGTTGCCCAGGCTGGAGTGCAACGGCGCGATCTTGGCTCACTGCAACCTTTGCCTTCCAGGCTCAAGCGATTCTCCTGCCTCAGCCCCCCGAGTAGCTGGGATTACAGGCGCCGGCCACCATGCCCTCTTGTTTGTTTGTTTGTTTGTTTGTATTTTTAGTAGAGACAGGGTTTCGCCATGTTGGCCAGGCTTGTCTCGAACTCCCGACCTCAGGTGATACACCCGCCTCGACCTCCCAAAGTGCTGGGATTACAGGCGTGAGCCACCGCGCCTGGCCCCTTACCAACTTTTTACCCTAACATACAGTAAGTGTTAACACCTGTGAGTGTGAGTGTGAGTATGTGAAGGTTAACCTGGCAGCATTGTGCTTGATGGCCTAGAAAGGGAACAAAGAAAATCTTGGCTGCAATGGTCAGGGCTATTTTATTCTTCCCAGTACTAGTAGTGCCTGGCACATTAGAAGTGCTCACACACATTGGCTGAATAAATGAAGAATCCTGCATTCATTCACCCTAGTTCTAGCTGTAACAATAGAATCCTATTCACTCTGGGTAGTTCTAGAGCCAGTTAGAGATATTGTATTGCATTCTGGAGACCCTCCAAGTCCAAGGAATTTCACCGTGTCTACAGAATACCCCTGTCTCCAAAGAAACTACATTTCAGTTCCAAGTAGTTGTACCACAGTCATAAACACAACCACAAAGGAGAAATGGAAACAAACCACCAAAACACTGTGACTGGGAGGCCCAACTCCTCTCAACCACTGAAGAGCAGTTTCTAAACAAACACAAAGGGAATTGCACCTGCTCTGGGTCCTGCCAAAAGAATAGAAAGCAAACCCAAGAAAGTCAGACTGGCACCAAGTGAGAACCCAACAGGGCCAAATAGGAAGCTCACTGGGGGAGGAGAGATGCCAGGATTAGTGGTGGTAGGAGGTTGACCTAATTCCACTGTGTTCAAGGGATATTACTGCCTGGTCCAATGAGTCATACAGCTCAGGCATGTCATATCATTTTAACCACAGATAATAAGAATAACAACCCACTTTTATTGAGTGATTACTAAGTACCGGCCCTATGCTAAGCACTCTTTACACATTAGCTCACTTTTGCTAAGACTGGGCAGGGAGGTAATCAAGTCGCAGGAGTCATCCAGGTAGGCAAAAGAAACGTGAAGGCAAGCGCACCACCAAGGCTGAGGACAAGAAATTTGGATGTTGACAGACAAGTGTCTGCCCCACCTCTAATTCGTTAAGCTGATGATTCCCAAACACACATCGGAGTAAACTGGGAAAGTTTTCAAAAGACAGCTTTCTGAGTCCCCCTCAGACTCACTGAATCAGAATTTCTAAGGACAAGGCCCAGAAATCCATATTTTTATCTATATTTTTAAAATCTATATTTAAAAATCCCGATTTAAAAAAAAAACCACCCTGAATTCACACTTGTGAATATCCCACATACACGTGGGCCCTTAAAGAAAGTGCAGATGCTAAAATAACCCAGGACCCTACATTGGCTTATTCCCAAACTGCTTTCATTTAGTCCCAGCTCTACTGGGTCTCAAATCCATGGCTCTAAAACCCTAGACATTCTTTGGGCCTGTGGACAAGGTGTTTCTCAGGCTTTGCATCTGAGTTAGTCCCCAAATCCTTAGGATTAACTTGACTCCTGGGCATTTTGTGCCACTATAGGTGGTTACGTCCTCCCACCCCAGACATTTGCATCTAAACAAGCAGTGCCAGAGCCCTGTTAGTGAGGATGAGTAGGGGACACTTGGACCCAGGATACCAGCAATGAGACCATCATACAGAAGGATGAGTGTCCTGCAAGACCTGGCCCAACTAAAAGCCTCATAGCTATTGCCTGTTAGGGGAGGAATGAGTCTCTTAGCAGTCCCTGAGCACACATTGAAAAAGGATGCAAGTGAGGCGGCGAATGAGGGGTCTGAGCTTGAAGGTAGCCCTAGGACCACCTCAACAGGCTCCCAGGTTCTGAATCCTGTTCACGAATCTTCCTTCTCCTGCATCAAGAACCATCTCCACCAACCCCCATCTCTGGTCTTTACCACAGGAAAACACCTCTGCTCAATCCTGGCAACCATCCACCACCCACAGACAAAAATAGACCAGCTGGCCTCTGCAAGCACGTTGCTTTCACTGATGAGAAACAAACACCCATTTGGTTTACTTTCTCTTCAAAAGTCCAGGAAGCCTCTTGACAGAAGATACTGGGAAGTTTTAGTGAAGGCCAAGGGCTTAAGTTTTGAAACCTAAACCATTTGACAGGCCCCGTGAAGGTGAAACTTATGGTCACGTTGAAGCTCTTGCACTTTGAGTCTTATTTGCTAAATGTAGTAAGGCATTCATCGGGGTCTCCTAGACGCAGAAAAAAATGTAACGACAGTGAGGCATATGTGTGCTTCACGCAAGAATGAACTTTTTTTTTTTTTTTTTTTTGAGACAGAGTTGCCCTCTTTTACCCAGGCTGGAGTGCAGTGGCACAATCTCAGCTCACTGCAACCTCCTCCTTCCAGGTTCAAGCAATTCTCCTGCCTCAGCCTCCCAAGTAGCTGGGATTACAGGCGTGCTCCACGACACCCGGCTAATTTTTGTATTTTTTAGTAGCAGTAGGGTTTCACCATGTTGGCCAGGCTGGTCTTGAACTCCTAGCCTTGGGTGATTCACCCGCCTCAGCCTCCCAAAGTGCTGGGATTACAGGCATGAGCCACTATGCCCGACATGAAAGAACTTTCTAATGGAGTTGACCATCAGGAGAAGAGTCTGCCTGGGAGATGTGAGATCATTTCCATTGGATGTGACTCTAATTATCTATCAGCCATGCCATAGGTGTGAGGTTGGACCAAGAGAACCTTTAAGATATCTTCCAAGCTCTAACTCTACGACTCTGTAATCATTATCACTGTAAACTGGGCACCTTTTCCACAAGGGGCTTGTGTAAAATGTGGAACAATCAACTCGGAAAAGGCCTATTCAAGAATCAGAACTTCTTGTGTTCTGAGGGATATTCCTACAAATCTCCGAGGACATAATAACTTACCAATATATAGTCTAGGAATATTTCTGAATGTTTCAGTCACTGAGAGTCCAGGAAGCCTCTCTTCTGGACAGTGTCTGCTAATTAGCTCCCTTGTTGAAATAGTCTGTATCCACCACCAAACACCCTGAGAGTGCTATCCTTTCCTGATGGATACATTATAGTTTATTTCCGAAATAGTTTATCTCTCAAATCTCTCTCTAACTCACACCTCTCCCCTGCTTAGATTGTTCCAATCAGTTGGACATTTTATTTGTATTTCGAACTACCTACACTTGAATATCTATTAGACATTTTAAACTGAAAATACCCCAAACTCGTCTTCTGCCACCAAACTTGCTCCTCCCACCAAACTTGCTCCTCCGACAGTCTTGCCTGTTTCAATTAATGGCAACTCTATCCTTTCAATATGCTGGAACAAAAACCTTGGAGTCATTTGCGACTTATTTTACACCTTATAGCCAGTCTTTCAGAAAAACCTGTTGTTCCTACTTTCAAAATATATTCAGATTATGACCACTTCTCATCACCTGCACTGCTGCCACCTGGTCTAAGGCCATGGTTATCTCTCACCGAGATTACCACAGTAACGTTTTCAACTCATCTCCCTGCTTCCATCTTTCAGTCTTTCTCAGCACAGGATCCAGAGTAGGGTGATGGAAATGTACTATATGGCTATTGTGGTGGTGGTTACATGACTCCATACATTTGTGAAAACTCATCAAATGGTACTCTTAAAATTGGCAAATTTTATTATATACAAATTATATTGCAAGGCCAGGCATGGTAGCTCATGCCTATAATCCCAGCACTTTGGAAAGCCAAGGTGGAAGGATCGCTTGAGCCCAGGAGTCTGAGGCCAGCCTGGGCAATATAGTAAGACCCTGTCTCTACAAAAAATAAAAAAATAAAAAATTAGCCAGACATGGTGGTGTGTGCCTATAGTCCCAGCTACTTAGGGGGCTGAGGTGGGAGAATTGCTTGAGCCTAGGAGGTCAAGGCTGCAGTGAGATATGATTGTGCCACTGCACTGCAGCCTGGGCAACAGAGCAAGACCCTGTCTCAAAAAAATTGTATTGCAATAAAGATTAAAAATGCAAATTAGATTATGTCATTTATTGGATCAAAACCATAAAAAATGGATTCCCATTTCATTCAGAGTATAATCCAGAGTTCTTACAATGGCCTTCAAGGTCCTGTTTAATCTATTACCCCATTAGCTGGCTGACCTCACCTCCTTTTCGCTCACTTAGCTCTACCACACTGACCTACTCATTGTTCTTCTGTCATACCAGGAACGCACCCACCTCAGGATCTTGTATGTGTTTACCTGTCTAGAACACTCTTGTTCTAGTTATTATCTGCATCCTTGATCCTTCTTCTTACAGTATTTTTTAAATTGTCAGCTTCATAGCGAGGCTTTCCTAGACCATCCTATTTATCCACTCTGCCTTTTAATTATAGTGTTAAGACCATTTATATTTAATGTAATTATTGACGCAGTTGATGTCCACTATCGTGCTATTTATTTTCAATTTAGCCTATCTGTTCTCTGTTCCTCTTGCCTCTTTTCCTGCTTTCTTTTGTATAAAGCAAGAAGAAAATGTTCAGGGCTTCATTTTATCTCCTCTATTGACTCTTGAGCTAGTTCACGTGGTTTTTGTTTGTTTGTTTTAGTGGTTGCTCTGGAAGTTATAATATGCATCCATCACTTACCACAGGCATATCTTGAAGTAAGATTATACCACTTCATGTATAAGGTAAGAAACATAAAACAACATACTTATATTTATTCCCCCTCTGGTCTTTTTTCTATTGCTATAATGCCTTTTATTATTTCTACATATATTATAAACTCCACAAATTATTGTTAACTTTTGGTTAAAATTCAATTGTATAGACTCACGGATTCCTATTTTATTCAGTGATACGATCTATTACTGTTATTATTATTATTTTTTTAGTCTTCAAATCATCCCAGATTTGGCCATTGGGAATCCCTTTAAGTTACTTCTTGTGTCTTTTTGATATGTCCCCCATCATTCTTTGAGGACTTTGTTACTTCTGGTAGCAGGTTCCATGCTCATTTTATACTTCTCTGCCCTTCCCCTGAAATCAGCCATTTCTCCAAGGAGACTTGATTCTTTTTGTGGAAAGTGATATTCACAAAGCAGGATCTAGGTACTAGTGTGCTCATTGCTACTACAGTATCATTCATTACTTCTAGGCCCCTGTCCTCTCAGTGGACAGAGCTAGGAAATGTACATATGTGTATACTCACATATATGTACACATGCACACCTGTATCTGTTTCTATAACTATCTACTAAAAACCATGAGCCCTCACCAATGCCTCCAATTCCAATCCAACATCACAGGGTTTATTTTAGCCTTCCCCTTTCCATTTTTGTCTTTTTAATTTTAACTTTTATTTCCTTTGGTGCTCCTCAGCAGGACCCTTTCCATATTTGTAACTCTCTTCATTCACAGTGAGAGAATCAGCTTTCATTATCCTCTGTACATTTATATATTTGCTCAATCTTCCTGGATGTAACCAGTATTCTGGCCACTCTGGAGCCAGTCCTTGGTTCTGCTGCCCCACTGATTCCCGCCAGTGACATCAGGACTAAATTCTTCCCTCACTAATTGCTGCTGGCCATGCTGGAGCCAAAGCGTAGACCCTGATGAAGGGCCCAGTAGCCTTGGTGAAGAAGCAGGAGGAATGTCAGGATTAATCACAGCTGATAATCTGTAAACTAGATGTGACAGGAAGATGAGGGAGCTTGGATACCGAGAATGCCAGAAAATATGCCATGGGTTTCAGGCGGGTTGTACAAGAAAAATGTGCCAGGAGATGCACTGAGTTGGTAGAAAATGGAGGAGTGGAAGTGCTGGAGATCTTGATAAAATCGAAGAATAGGTATGGTTAGGATGAAGCTATCTGGAGGACACAGTCACTTCCAAATAGCTGGCCAAATGCCTGATTATATCTTCACATGAACTGGGCTACAGAGAGACCCGATTCCACTGGAACTTTTATTATCAAGTGGGTCATATCCGGGAGAATTGCCATTAAGCAGACATTTTTCCAAACAGGGATTACAGGTGCTTCCCCTCCAGTAAATTAAACCCCTAATAGCAGAAGGAAAGGAAGCACATGTACACTCACACACAGACTGAATATAATACTGGCCCCCAATCAAAAATCATCAGGAAGTCAGACTTCAAGGCAAGCCCTCTGTCCTGAAACGACTCTTTCATGATCAGATAGCACAGGTATCAAAGAGAAAAGACAGAGACGGAGCTTTTGCAAGTTCCTGAACCCAGAAGCCGTGGGGTTCTGAGAGACCAGCTGGGAACTGGATGAATTAATATCTGAATAGTTGAATAAACAAACCTGAGCTAGCCTTGCAGACTGAGTAGGATTTCTGTGAGAGGGAGAAGGAGTGGAATTCCCATGGGAAGCAACCCAATTAAGGATCTAGAGCAAGCCACAAGCACGCGAGAACGGTATGACAGAACCATGGCTGCATCTGCTGCACTGGGGGTGACCTAGGTCAGGGCCGTAGCAGAGTCACGTCTCCAGGCAGCACCAGGCTGTCAGTGCTGTTTGGCAATGCAGCTGTGTGTCAGTTTCCTCCTTCATCCCACTGTGGATATTCAGACTCCCCCCTCTCAGTGGACAGCCTTGCTGGCTTCAGTGATTAACATCAAGGCTATCAGTCATGAACTTCCTCAACCTCCTGTTTCTGCACCTACAAATTATTGTATTTATACCTACTCACAAATTCTTTCTTCCCCAGTCACAGGAAGAGATGTCCTATTAAAGACTAATTCCCCACACCACATTCATGCTTTCCTTTTTCCTCACAAAAACATCATTACTGCCAGGTGCAGTGGTTCACGCCTGTAATCCCAGCACTTTGGAAGGGCGACACGGGCAGATCACAAGGTCAGGAGATGGAGACCATCCTGGCTAACACGGTGAAACCTCGTCTCTACTAAAAATACAAAAAATTAGTCGGGGGTGGTGGCAGGCGCCTGTAGTCCCAGCTACTCAGGAGGCTGAGGCAGGAGAATGGCGTGAACCCAGGAGGTGGAGCTTGCAGTGAGACGAGATCGCGCCACTGCACTCCAACCTGGGTGACAGAGCGAGACACTGCCTCAAAAAAAAAAAAAAAAATCATTACATCAGTTGTCACCCTCGACTCCTTTCAGGATCTTTCCCAAAAACTGTGAATAGGAAGTCTCATCATGAGCACGTGAAACATTAATCCTATACCCTGTAGCTATTGCCCAATTCTATGGCTTAAATGGGTCCCTTCCAAAAATCAGGTGTTGTCAATGTGATAGAATTAAGAGGCATGGCCTTTAAGAGATTATTATGCTGTGAGGGCTCCTCCTCTTGAATGGGATTAGGTATCCTAATAAAGGGATTCGAAGAGGAAATTGGTTCTCTCTTGCGCTTCTGCTTTCCACGTGAGGATGCAGCAAGAAGGCCCCCAAAAGGAGCCAGCATCTTGATTTTGGACTTCCCAGCCTCTAGAATGGTGAGAAACAAATTTCCTTTCTTTATAAATTACCCAGTCTGTGGTATCCTGTTATAGTAGCACAAAACAGACTAAAATGCCTTTTCTTTCTCTTTCCTTTAACGGAAAAGCTTGTTTTTTGTTAAATACTGTTTCACATTTTTCTCTACTTATAAAAGTAGTATACGTTCATTACAGAATATTTAGAAAACAAAGAAATATTTAGAAATGAAGAAAACTGTACAGAAAAAAAAGCCAACTTTGTAACCCTGCCACTCATTTTGGAATCTCTCCACCTGAGGAAATGTATATATATACATATATATATATATATATATATATATATTTTTTTTTTTTTTTTTCAGTTGGAGTCTTGCTCTGTCCCCCAGGCTGGAGTGCAGTGGCATGATCTCGGCTCACTGCAAGCTCCGCCTCCTGGGTTCATGCCATTCTCATGCCTCAGTCTCCCTAGTAACTGGGATTACAGGTGCGTGCCACCACACCCAGCTAATTTTTTTGTATTTTTAGTAGAGACAGGGTTTCAACATATTAGCCAGGATGGTCTCGATCTCCTGACCTCGTGATCCACCCACCTCAGCCTCCCAAAGTGCTGGGATTACAGGCATGAGCCACAGCGCCCAGCCCCACCTGAGGATATTTTGTTTCTATGTGTATGTATCTACGTTCAGCATTTAATAGCTAACATTTTACTGAGCACTTTCTGTGTGCCAGGCTAACCACCACCCAGTGAGGGACTTTACCATGGCTGCACATCCTGTCAGTGGCCTAGTCAGGATTTGATCCCAGGGAGTCTGGCTTCAGAGGGTGAGATCTTAACCCTGCTCCTTATGCCTCTAATTTATACCAGAATTGGAATCATATAGTATAGGTAATGTTTTATATCCTGCTTTTCACTTAGTGTTATATTCTAAGTATTTCTCAATATCACAAATTATGTTTTGTAAATGTAATTTCTAAGTTAGTATCACACTTTTCAATAGGATAGCTTGTCCTCTTCCATTCAGTTGTCAAACCATTGATTTTTGCCCTCACTTCTCACCACTCAACAACAGAAACAGATCCCAGAAGGATCATAGGTGACCTCTTCGAGGCTAACTCCATTGGACATGTTATAACCCTTCTCTTTCTTGACTCCTCAGGAATATTTGACACCATTGTACTCTCCTTCTTTCTGTCATCTAGTCAATATTTATTGAGCACCAGCAGAAACTTCCTCCTCTATCCATTTCCAAGACATGCTTTTCTGTGGTTTCCCTTTCTTTCCCTAGCCATGTTTTCTTAGCCTTTAAGTTCCTGGTCCTCAGTCCACACTTGAAGTGTGGGTTCCCCTGAGAGTCCCATGTTGGGGTTTTCACCAGCATTTTTCAGCCCTGGCTGTGGCTAGGAATCACTGGAAATAACTGCCTAAAGTATTCGAGTGGGGAATGGGCTTCAATATTTTGAAGATGCTTCATGTCTTCCACTCAGTCTTTGCTTTTCCTCCTGTGTTCCCTATGTCAGAGAATAGCATACATCTCCACCCACTTACTTAAGCAAGAAAGCTTGCCTTCTTCCTCTCTCCCAATCAATCACTATGTCCTGTTGATTCTACCACCTTATTATTTTTAAATGTTTCTACATCTCTCTATCTCCATTGTCATTACCTGCATTCAGCCCATCATCAGTTCTTACCTGGATTACTAAAATTCCCTTGTAGTTGACCCTGCCTCCAATCTTGCCTCACTCCAATCCTTAGGTTGTTGTTGTTTCACACTGAAAACAGCTTTCTTGTTTTTTTTCTGATTATGTAAATACTATAAGGTCAATATAAAAATGAAAATAATCATAAAAATAAGAGGGAGAAAGAAATGATCACCTGAAATCCCACCGCCCTGAGATACCCTCATTCTTCCACTTTTTGGTGATTATCCTTTCATGCACTTTTTATGTTGATCAGTCATATGAGAAAAGGGTCTGAACTTTGATCTTCATTGGGATTCAGATGTCAGAGAGTGGCACTGAAGGAGGAACAATTTTAATTAGGGACAAAGAAGGCCTAGAAAGAGGGTATGTATAATCGTAAACAAGTGTCATAATCTAATTGCTGTGGTTTGAATGTGTCCCCCAGATTTCATGTGTTGGAAACTTCATCCCCAATGTGGCAGTACTGAGAGGTTTGGGCCTTAAGGGATGAATGGATCGTGAGGGCAGAGCCATTATTCATGGATGAATGGATGAGTGGGTTAGTGGATTAAAGTGTTATCATGGAAGGGGAACTGGTGGCTTTATAAGAAGAGGAAAAGGGGCCTGAGCTAGCATCTTAGCATGCTAAGCTCCCTTGCGATGTGATATCCTGTGCCACCTTAGGACTGTGCAGTCTCCACAAGCAAGAAGGCCCTCACCAGATGTGGTTCCTTGGCTATCTCAGCCTCCATAACTGTAAGATATAAACTCTTTTTCTTTATAAATTACCCAGTTTCAGGTATTCTGTTATAAGCAACAGAAAATGCACTAGTACAATCATAATGCTGTTTTGTTTTTAAACAGGGGCACATTTTATTTTTTTAATATATTTTTTACTGTGCAAAATCTGCTACAAGAACATTCTAGTTAAGTAATCTTTTTTGTTTACCTTCCCTCCTTTCTCTTTTTCTACTCCTTGCAGCTTCACCTGCACCCCAGGTAACCAGTGCTAATAACTTGGTATGTGTACCTTCATACCTTTTCTTCATGCTCATATAATCATATGTTGCACTTGGCTCCCCATGATAGTGACTCAACACAGGCTTAATCACTTTAGAGTTTATTCTTATATGTAGGCATCCAGGGCTGCTATGGTGGCTACGCAAAGTGATCAGGGAACCAGCTTCCTTCAAACTGTGTGCCTGGCAATCTTTCACATTGTCATATCTTCAAAGTCATACAATGACTATAAAAGCACCAGCCATACATCCTTTTCAGGTAAGAAATGGGGAAGACCAGGGGCCAGAAAGAGCTTCACCTAAACTTCATCCAAATACTCCATCCAAAACTTCCACTTAAATTTCATTGGCCATTCCTATCTGCAAGAAGAGACACGTTTGAGCACATTGCTACCCCTAATGATGGAGGTTCTCTTAGTAAGGAAGAAAGAAATAATAGATTTAGGTAGGCAGCTAGCGGGCTGTACCTAAACACACACACAAACGGTTTTAGGGTTTTTGTTTTGCTGTTGGTAGATGTCATCATTTTCTGAAAATTGGTTCAGAGTACATCTATACCTTTGCATATAGCTTTCCCCCACTTAATCACATTTCATGGAAATCTCTCCAAGTCCATTAATATAGATCTAATATATATTTAAATGGCTACACAATTCCCCATGTATAAGCACACTGTAATTTATTCATTCATTCCTCTAATGATGGGCTTCACTTGGTTTTCAGTGTTTCGCCAACTACAAACAATGCAGCAATAAACACCTCTGTACATGCATTTTTTTTTGTATTGGTGCTTTTATTTCTATAGAGTAGATTCCCAGCAGTGGGATTGCTAGGTTGAAGGGCAAATGTATTAAAATTTTATAGTCTTTGCCTGATTGCCAAAAGGTTTGTAGCAACTCATACTGCACCCAGCAATATATGAGTACCTATTTCCTCCTCATTCTTACCAATAGTAGATGTTTTCCCTCTTAATTTTTACCAATCTGAAGGGTATAAAGTGATATTATGTTATTACCTTAATTTTCATTTCCCTGATTGATAGTCATATTGAGCATCTTTTAAATCTACTTATTGGCCAGGCATGGTAGCTTATGCCTGTAATCCTAACACTTTGGGAGGCCAGGGAGGGTGGATCGCTTGAGCTCAGGAGTTCAAGACCAGTCTGGGCAACATGACAAACCCCCATCTCTACCAAAAGTACAAAAATTAGCTGGGCATGGTGGCCCACGCCTGTGGTCCCAACTACTTGGGAGGCTCAGGTGGGAGGATCACTGAAGCCCAGGGAAGTGAGGCTGCAGTGAGCCATGATCGTGCCACTGCACTCCAGTCTGGGCAACAGAGGGAGACCTAGTCTCAAATAAATAAATAAATATTGGACACTTAGAATTTCTCTTCTATGAATTACATTTCATCCAAATCATCTATTTCTACTAGTTTTGTCTTTTCTAATCAATTTCTGAGAGTTTTTGTGTATTATGAATATTAATCATCAATTCATACAGTATAATTAGCATTCTAGCATACTACATAAAAACTTTATTGGCTGTTCTTTGCCTACAGAATAAAGTCCAGGTTTTTTAACAAAACGAAGTATGTTGTCTGGGCAGGAGATGGTGTTCAGATGCCTTTGATAGGGACAGTTAGGCAACTCCTTTCTCCCCATGTGTCCATTTACATACATCGATTTACACAGAGATTAAACAGTATGGTCTATGAGGAAAAGGTCTGAACCTTGTTTTGGTTGGATTTCAGTCATCTGATGGACTGGGGTGGCCCTGAGGGAGGCATGATTAAAGTGATGGTGGTGTGGGGGGTGCTGAAAAGTAGGTCATCACAGAGCAGAAGGGATCTGGCCCCTTGGATCCAACCCAGCATTTGAGCCAGAATGTCCAAGAGCAGTGTCATTCTTGGTTCACTGTGGAAGCCAATACTGGAACTTGTCTCACCTAGTTGCTTTGGCAGCCTGTGTGGGTTCTGAGAGAAAATGGGTGTCTTAGTGTGTTTGGGCTGCTGTTATAACAAAATACCACAGACTGGGTAATTTATAAACAATATACTTTATAAACAATAGACATTTATTTCTTACAGACTGGGTAATTTACCACAGACTGGGTAATTTATAAAACTGGGTAATTTATAAACAATAGACATTTATTTCTTCCAGTCTAGAGGCTAGGAAGTCCAAGGGCAAGATGCCAGCAGATTTAGAGAGCTTGCTCTTTGCTTCCAAGATGTCACCTTCTTGCTGTGTGTTCACAAAGCAGAACGTACAAATGCTATGTTCTCACATGATGGAAAGGCAAACAGGGCCAGGTAGCTCTCTGAAGCCTCTTTTATGTATGTATGTATTTATTTATTTTTAACACAGAGTCTCACTCTGTCACCCAGGCTGGAGTGCAATGGCACGATCTTGGTTCACTGCAACCTCTGTCTCACAGGTTCAAGCGATTTTTGTGCCTCAGCCTCTCAAGTAGCTGGGATTACAGGCGCCCACCACCACGCCCGGCTAATTTTTGTAACTTTAGTGGTGACGGGGTTTCACCATGTTGGCCAGGCTGGTCTCAAACTCCTGACCTCAGGTGATCCACCTGCCTTGGCCTCCCAAAGTGCTAGGATTACAGGCGTGAGCCGCCTCGCCCAGCCTGAAGCCTCTTTTATAAGGACATTAGTGTCATTCACAAGGGCAGAGCCCTCATAACTCAATCACTTCCCGAAAGGCCCCACCTCTTAATACTCTTGCATTGAGGATTAAGTTTCAACATGGATTTTGGAGAGACACAAACATTCCAACCATTGCAGGGGCTTGTGTGGAGGTTTAAAGAGCTGTTACTTTGGAGCCAAGCAGGCTTGCCATGGAACCCTTAATTGACCTGTAGCCAATCAGAGCATTTTCCTTCACACTTGACTAGAGCAGTGGCAATAAAGTCTGGTCTTCAGATGCAGGAGCGATGCTCCAGTTTCAACATTATGAACCTAATTGTCTAGGTATTCATGCCAATAACAGGAAAAATGTTCCAACCTTGTGTTGGTACCCTGTTAAATCATTAAGACTTGGAACTGCAGAATTGCAGCCTGGCTAGACATGGTAGCAAGTGGTAATCTAGATGGGTTCATGAAAACATAAAAGTACTCCCCAAAGAGTCCCCTAAGTATTTGGTAGAAAAGACTCTGAAAATAACTTTGATTTCCTGCATGGATCGTGACTTTTAGTTAAGCCAGTGAGACTCAAGAGTTTGTGAGAGCTGGGTATTGACGCTAATGGGATCACCACTCTACACACTGATGAAGGCCAAAACCAGCAGCTTCCATTCTCACTGTGAACATAATGGACCTTGCTCACCTCTCCAGCCTTATCTCCTGCAATTTTCTCTGTTCTGATCATGTTGAGCCAGTAATAAATTCCTCCAGCCAGTAATACATTTTTTGTCTACTGTAACTTTGCATATGCTATTCTGTCTTCCTGAAACACTCAGTCTCTCAGCTGCATTATTTATTGGCTAACTCTTTTGAGTCACTGCCTACTTCAGGAAGTCCTCCTTGATTCCTCCAGTTGGGGCTTCAGGTCTCTCCTAAAGTTCCCATCACATTCCTTGTGCCCCCAAATGCCACCCCTTCTATCAGACTGTGCACTAGTTTCCTCAGCACTGAGTGCAGTGTTTGACACGCAACAAACACTCAGTCATGTTTTTTGTTGTTGTTGCTGTTTGTTTTTTGTTTTGTTTTGTTTGAGACAGAGTCTCGCTCTGTCGCCCAGGCTGGAGTACAGTGGCGCGATCTCGGCTCACTGCAAGCTCCGCCTCCCGGGTTCACGCCATTCTCCTGCCTCAGCCTCCTGAGTAGCTGGGACTACAGGCGCCCGCCACCACGCCTGGCTAATTTTTTGCATTTTTAGTAGAGAAGGGGTTTCACTGTGTTAGCCAGGATGGTCTCAATCTCCCGACCTCGTGATCCACCCGCCTCGGCCTCCCAAAGTGCTGGGATTACAGGCGTCAGCCACCGCGCCTGGCCTCAATCATGTTTAATAAAAAAAAAAAAGTGTTTGCCAGAGAACCCATATAGGAGAGAAACCTTATGAGTGCAATAAATGTGGGAAAGCTTTTACTGATAAGTCATGCCTTAACAAACATCAGGGCGGGTGCGGTGGCTCACGCCTGTAATCCCAGAACTTTGGGAGGCTGAGGCAGGCGGATCACTTGAGGTCAGGAGTTCAAAACCAGCGTGGCCAACATGGTGAAACCCCGTCTCTACTAAAAATGCAAAAAATTAGCGAGATGTGGTGGTGCATGCCTGTAATCCCAGGTACTCGGGAGGCTGAGGCAGGAGAATTGCTTGAACCCCGGGGGGCAGAGGTTGCAGTGAGCCAAGATTGTGCCATTGCACTCCAGCCTGGGCGGCAGAGCGAGACTCTGTCTCAAAAAAAATCAAAGAACACACACACACAGTGTTTGCATGTGCTCAACACTGTGCTCGTGTTTTCTAGGAGAAATAAATAACATATTCCCTGACCTCAAGTAACTGATAATCCAGCTAGGGAGGCAGGGTTTTTTGGGTTGTTGTTTGTTTTTTCCTCCTAACAAACTACTGCATAATTATACAGATATAAAATGAAACATTCAATTATATAATATACCTGTAAGGATGATGAGAGTTGAGAGATGGGGACATAATAGAGCCATATGCATCCACGAAAGAGAGAATATTCTGTTAGTGGATATTTCTATAGAGTTCAAAAATAACCGCCAAACATATCAAATATTGAATATGTGAAACCCTCTGTGCCAGTCACAGAAACCTTAAACTAAAAAGAGGGGAAATTGCTGGCTTTAAGGGCTTATGATTTAGTCAGGACCACTTCAGATTCTGTTTGGAAGTAGACAGGGCATACACACTTAACAAACAGGTAACAAAGAACGAGTACCACAGCTGGAGTGACAGGGCAGGGTGGCCGCATAAAAACAAAGCAAATCAGTTTCACTCATTAAAATAGAAAATATTAAAATAAAGATAATATGCAGCCTTCTTAGCTGGGGATGCTGAAATATTACTATTATACACTATTAGTGGGAGGGTAAATTGGTGCATATTTCCTTAAGGGCAAATTGGCATCTTATATCAAGACTTTCAGAAATGTTCTGACTCTGACCCAGTAGTTCTATTCTAGTAATTTATATTAAGGAAATAATCAGAGACATGGACACTTATGTACAAAGGTATTAATAGCAGTGTTATTCTTTTTTTTTTTTTTTTTTTTTTTTTGAGACAGAGTCTCACTCTGTCACCCTGGCTAGAGTGCAGTGGCACGATCTCGGCTCACTGCAAGCTCCACCTCCCGGGTCATGCCATTCTCCTGCCTCAGCCTCCCAAGTAGCTGGGACTACAGGCACCTGCCACCACGCCTGGCTAATTTTTTTTTTTTTTTTTGCATTTTTAGTAGAGACGGGGTTTCTCCGCGTTAGCCAGGATGGTCTCGATCTCCTGACCTCGTGATCTGCCCACTTCGGCCTCCCAAAGTGCTGGGATTACAAGCATGAGCCACCGCACCTGGCCAGCAGTATTATTCTTAATGGAGAACAAAATAAAAACAGTCAAAATGTGGAACAATAGAGAATCGGTAAATAACTTATGATTCATCAGTATAATGGATGTTATGCAGCCATTAAAATCTATGTTTTTCTGATAATTTTAGCATTATGGGAAATTTTTCATGTCATAAAACTGAGTGAAAAAATATAAAAAGCTATGGACAGATTATCTACATTTTATGACTGCAAACCCCTAGATATTATCAGTGGTGGAATTATAAGCAGTTCTTTTTTTCTTCCTTATCATTTTCTTTATTTTCTAAATTTCCTGCAAGTATGTATAATTTTATCTTTAGAAAACGTTTTTGTTTTGTTTTGTTTTGTTTTGTTTTTGAGATGGAATCTTGCTCTATCGCCCAGGCTGGGGAGCAGTGGCCCAATCTCAGCTTACTGCAACCTCCACTTCTTGCGTTCAAATGATTCTCCTGCTTCAGCCTCCCAAGTAGCTGGGATTACAGGCGCCCACCACCATGGCCTGGCAATTTTAGTATTTTTAGTAGAGACAGGGTTTCACCATGTTGGCCAGGCTGGTCTTGAACTGCTGACCTCAGGTGATCTGCCTGCCTCAGCCTCCTAAACTGCTGCGATTACAGGCATGAGCCACAGCACCTGGCCAGAAAAGGTTTTAATTTTTAATGCAAATAAATTGATAGGACAAGGTAGTTTATGCTCAAAGCATAAACTTTGCTCAAAGCAAGACAAACAAGTGACAGTAAACTCACATTAATGCAGAATGATTGGGAATTGCACCCCTCTTTTGTTTTCATGCTGTATGGCTATAGCCTTCTTCTCTACAATCTCTGCAGTTTTTGACAGGGAGGTGCATAAGAGAGAATTGGAGAATGACACTACCATTTCTTTTTTGTTGTATTCAAGTGTTTCATGCAAAGTTTGTGGGTGGAGCAACTTGGAGGACACAGTGGTCACATCCTATTACCTATATCCCATGAATCTTTTCTTTCCTTGGTTATCCTAAAATAATGCTTGATGAAGAAAAGGCAGGGAACAGCAAAGGAGTGCTGGCTATAGCATCACGAGCCCTGAGAGGGTTTGCCAGGCAAGCGGAAAAAGCCCCTTTCACCATCAAGTGGTGATCATCCTCATGGTCCTGAGTCCTTAGTGACCATTCAGGAACATCTGGCCTGCCCCACGCACAATAAGGTTAACAGTGTCTCAGTCCCTTTAACCTGGTGGAGGGATGAGACTGAGATAAGGATTGAATGATGAAAGAAAAAGCAGGCGGGCTGGGCACAGAGGCTCCCGCCTATAATCCCAGCACTTTGGGAGGCCGAGGTGGGCAGATCACCTGAGGTTAAGAGTTCAAGACCAGCCTGACCAACATGGTGAAACCCTGTCTCTACTAAAAATACAAAAATTAGCTGGGTGTGGTGGTGCACGCTTGTAGTCCCAGCTACTTGGGAGGCTGAGGTGGGAGAATCGCTTGAACTCAGGAGGTGGATGTTGCAGTGAGCCAAAATCACACCGCTGCACTCTAGCCTGGGTGACAGAGTGAGACTCCGTCTCAAAAAAAAAGAAAAGAAAAAGCAGGTGCACATGTCTGCCAAAATATGGATAAGACTGCCTAGGAAATCAACCCAGTTAATATGTATGCTTCAAGCAGATGATCGATGAACATCTGACATGCAAAAACTAGCTTCCATTTGTGTCACATTCCCCCCAGTTCATCAAGGGATTTTACATTTATGATTTTATTTGATCCTAACCACAACCCTTTGAGAGAGGCCCCAGTCTTCCCATTTTACAGATGAGATCATCAAGGCTCAACAAGATCAAAGGTTTCGCCCAAGGTCTCTCTCAGTTAATAGCAGCTGGAGCAGAAACCCAGACTTCTGGTTCCTCCGATTCTTTCTTGTTTGACACATTTAAGCCCTGACAGAAACATTCTCATACAAGAATACTCACAAATAATACTGAAATGTGAAAAGAAAAATGAAAATCTGTCTATCTACTGGAAGTTTTATTCATGTGATCTTAGCTACTATTTCTCCTTTTGAAATTTCATTTCTCAGCTCTTATCATGAATGCCAAGAAGAAACACAACAGACAGGCCCAAGGCACTACCTCTGGGCCTTAGTCAGATTTCATTCTCAATCCAACCCTGTGAAGTGAGTGACTGTCCCCATTTTATAACTAAGGACCCTGCAGGATCAGAGAGATCAAGCAACTTCCTCAAGGAGATGTGACTAGTAAGTGGCCCGGGCAGGACTTGTACCTGGATCCTTTTGGCCACAGAACTCAGGCACTTTCCAAGGTACTACAAAGCCTCCTCAGGCAGGAGGTGCTCAATAAACATCCTTGGCTTGCTCTAATCCATCAAAGGAGATTTGACCAACTTGGATGTTTAAGAGCCGTACCACCAGAGCAGATCAGGTTAGTACACACAGAGATGCATTTGCAGGTCATGCGTGAGACAGAAGACAGCTCACTTTCATCAGTCAAGCAGATTTGAACTCCCCCTTTCTAGAAAACCTTCCTGCTTGCTGGAATCTGCTTAGCTTTAGAACACTCTAGTTACCTCTCCCCTTTCCTAGCTTACCCTCCAAATGATCTTCCCTTGAGACATTTACTGAGCAGTCACAAAAGTATCTTCAGTCCATCCACATGACAATTGCTTAGGTGTTTGCAGGAGAGGAACCCATCTCAGGTTTTTGATCCACAGGAGGCAGGGTCCTGAGATGCCTCAGTCACTGCAGACAAGGCCCAAAGAAGCCCCGAATCCTCTGCACCCACCTCCCTCTCACCAAAAACCCTTTTCGGGGGAAGAGTGGCATCATCTTACACTAGAAGAACTTAATATCTCAAATGAAACAACAGCCAAGTTTCTCTTCTCCAGGAGAAAAGAGATTTCCAGCCTCTGAGTTAAAAAAAAAAAAAAAAAAAGAAGTCATTTTTTGGAGTTTCCTCTTTCCAATCTCTTTTACAACAGCTCTCTGAACTTTCAACTAGACTCACTGTCTTTTCTCATACTCACGCCCTTCGTCCCATGTCCAGCCTCACTGTCTTCCTGTCTTCAGCCCTGCTATTGATGGTCTGGGCCCTGGCTGAGCACTACAACCTATACAGATCATGCTCAAGGCAGGAAGTCAAGGCTTCACTCTGTCACTACATTTCTTGCTGCTTAGCATTTGCGTATTTTTGACATATGTTTTTCCAGTCTCCCATTAAATTAGAATCACAGAATGTTAGGAATGGAAAGAACTTAAGAGCCCTTTAGTTCATGGAGCAGCTCCACAGCCTGTTCCCAAACACCTCTAGGGGCTTTGGCATTTGACCCAGAACTCCCCACACATTACAGCAGCAGTTCCCAGCGGGTGGGAGCTTTCCCTTGTACTTCTGCCTCGTTGCCTCCACAACTGACGCAAGGATCTCCAAAATCAGCATTCAGTGTTGTTGACAAGGGGAGCAGAATTTTCTAGCTCCAAGCACCCTCAAAGGTCCTCTTTGTTTTGCCAACAGTCCTGCAGGTACAGGCATAGCTGCTTTGCCCCACTTTGGTGGTGCTGAGGAACGGCAGGCATGACTACTCTAGGGCTGAGGTCAAGCCACCCATCCTGCCTCTGATCCCTGTCCCCCATGCCACCACCCCAGCCTGGTGCCCTCTCTACCCTAGACTAAGCTGTCTCTATTCTGTGAGCATGAGAGGAGGAACTGTAGTATAGGATAGTGTAGTGTAAAGACTCTTCTATATCCCTTCCTGGGCAAGTCTTGCCCCCACATGTTCCAGCCTGGGAATCTCAGCACGGCATTTGTGTTCACTGCTGGCTTGGGTTGGCAACCGTAATCACACCCTGATGAGGATTAATAAGCTTCCTGGGCCTGTTGGGTGACTGTGCCTCAGAAACTGTCCAATCCAGAGCTGGGTCTATCCCCACAGCACAGCATGCTTTGCTATGAGTCGGAGCTTTGCAAATGCTGAAATTACCACCACCATGTTCCTAGGGATGACACATACTCCCAAATGCCATCACTATATATTTTCTTCCACAGTAAGCCTTATAGCTGGTCTGCAGGTTGGCTTAAATTTTGGTTAAGTTTCTTTTTGTCTCAGTTCTCAATTATTCCTGCTAGGGGAAGCAGTGGTCATTTGGATAATCCAAAAGGATGGATTATCTAAAAATAATTTGAATTTATCTCTGGAATGTGTTAGGTGATTTATTTGTTTTAAGCACAGCAGTTACCTTTCTAATGATACTTAATCAGGGTAATGTGAAAGAAATAGCATTCCATCACCACAGATGAGTTAGATAGGCAGTTCTGGAGGTTGGGGAGAGAGGAGCAAGTGAGGCAGGGTTACGAAACAATGTGCTCAACATCCACACTGGCCAGAGATACCCACACTCAGTCCCTACATGTATAGAGGATTACACAGGCTCTGTGATTTTGCTCCCAGGGGTACATTCACACATCTTGCCATCTTCCCATTCTCTAGAGAGGTCTTCCATCCTGAGAATGAGAGAGGGCAAATCAGGCAGACAATGAAGTGCCTTCTGTGTCCAGAAAGTTGAGAGTTGTCCTTAAAGTAAAAAAAGGGTGGGATTTAATGTTCCTTTTCCAACAAGTATGGGAAGTCCCCCTTGAGAGATAGTGTAGGTTTTTGGGAGCCCATGGATGGCCAGCTCCCTGTTGCCCTCGCTAGGATCTTAGAACTCCTTTCTCTGGGTATCAGGACACAAGAAGACTCCAGTGAGCAGAGAATGGGACAGCGACAGTGTGAAATATATAGATTTTAGACCAGAAGAAAAGGATTGCTTCTTGTTGGCTATGGGATCTTGGGCAAATTACTGAATTGCTCTGACCCTTACTGCACCCGTCTGAAAAAACGTAAACAACAACAATAGTAAGAGTAGCTACCATACAGATGAGTGGTTGCTATGATCTGAATGTTTGTGTCCCCGCAAAATTCCTATGTTGAAATTCTAACCCCTAAGGTGATGATATTAGGAGGTAGAACGTTTGGGGAGGTGATTGGGTCATGAGAACAGCACCCTTATGAATACAATCAGTGCCCTTACACAATAGGTCCAAGGGAGCTTGTTCATCCCATCCACCATGTGAGGGTACAACTAGAAAGTGCCATTTATGAACCAGAAAGCACTCACAAGACACTGAGTCTGCCAGTGTCTTGATCTTGGACTTCTCAGACTTCAGAACAGTGAGAAATAAATTTCTGCTATTTATAAGCTAACCGGCCTCTGGTATTTTGTTATATCAGCACAAATGGACTAAGATAGTGGCAGCTAAATAATATTTGTGAAAGTATTTTGGAAGCTGTAATGTCCTGTTCAATTGTTAGTTATTACCATAACCTGTGACTGGCCCTATAAAACCCAATCACAGTCCTGAAAATGGATCTCAAAGGGCACGCCCTCCCTAAGGTGAAGGCAGCGTTTGAAGGACTGTATGTTCTCAGCACCTAAGGGGTATATTCAGGTGTGTACTTAATCATTTAAACTATTCTGATTCTGACGAAGATAAAGATAGCACAAGAACCCAGAGGAAGACTGACTGCCTACCTGCATGGAGTCCTTTCTCATTTTCTTAACATTTGGTTGAATTTGTTAATGATTCTAGATCACAGCCTCTTCAGATATTGGCCTCTTCAGAAATGCTTGGCAGTGGAATTGCCATCTACCTTGAATGCCAGGTTGGAATCTGCCCAGACTCTCAATAAGAGAGCACTTCCAAACACTCTCCCCAGGCTCCCTTATCTAAGATCCTCTCTTCAAAAAGTGGGTAGAAGCTGGGGAGATGGGGGAGGCAGGGAGTGGGGAAGGGTAGTGGTGGGGCGTTTGCCACTGCTGAACTTCAACTTTCCCGCTTGACTATCTTCTTCTCCCACAGAGAAGAAAGAAAGAATTGCGACTGAAGTTTCAAGATACCCTAAGTTTTCCTTCTCTAGTCTGTAGCCTCATTCTTGTCTCTCAGTTTGCCCCCTTCTTTCTTTTCACCATTGCTCACACCCTTGGCTTTCGTGTTTCTGTTTGTTTGTTTGTTTGTTTTGTCCTTAGATCTTAAACCACCGGGCCTCTGGATCAAATGGCAGACTCCTTTAGAGGAAAATGGGATATTTGTTCTGGGACCAGAGAGGTAACCTGCAGGCTCTAATAGTTGCTGAGGAAAAGGAGCAACATGTTCACCTGGATGATTCCAAATGGCCTACTCTGGTTTAAGGTTAGGTATGGTTATTCCAAAAGTCTTCACAGACTTCTGTTCCTAACCCATTCAAGCCCAAAAGAACTCTAATTCTACATGTAGCCATCAGCTATGTCTTAGTCTATTGGGCTGTTATAACGAACTGCCATAGTCCGAGTGGCTTATAAATAACAGAAATTTATTTCTCACCGTTCTGGGAAGTCCAAGATCACGACATGTGGGAGAATCAGTGTCTGGTGAGGGCCTGCTTCCTGGTTCATAGATGGCCATGCTTACATGGCAGAGGGCCAAGGGATCTCTCAGGGACTCTCTTCTAAGGGCACTAATCCCATCAGTGAGGTCGCTACCATCATGACCTAATAATCTCCCAAAGACCCCCACCTCCTAATACTATCACACTGGGGATTAGGTTTCACCATATGAATGTTCTGGGGGACACAAACATTCAGACCATATCAAGCTGCAATTAGTTCTTTACCTCAGGATCTTTAATTATCCTTCAATTACCCATCTGCCACCTCCCACACCTTCAACTGCTTCCTACTTTTCATTGTGATTAAGTTTCAAATTGTCTCCAGTGGACATAGTATTTCTAAAAATAGAATTCTTAAGCAATAAGGATGTAGTAAATCAGGAATCTTCAGAAGGTGCATATTCTGTCTGAGGTCAGGTTCTCTAGAGGCAGAGTCTAATGCAGGGATCATTGTGCAGGTGACTTTGAGGAGTGCTCTAGAAGAAACCTGAAAGGTTTCTACGGCTTTAACACTCATCTTAAATAACTGTCCTAGTCACCCTCTAACACTCGCCCTATCTTTTTTTTTTTTTTTTTTTTGTCCGAATCTTGCTCTGTTGCCCAGGCTGGAGTGCAATGGCACGATCTTGGCTCACTGTAACCTCCGGCTCCCGGGTTCAAGCAATTCTCCTGCCCCAGCCTCCCGATTAGCTGGGATTACAGGGGTGCACCACCACGCCCGGCTAATTTTTGTATTTTTAGTAGAGACAGGGTTTCACCATGTTGGTCAGGCTGATCTCGAACTCCTGGCCTCGTGATCCACCTGCCTCAGCCTCCCAAAATGCTGGGATGATAGGCGTGGGCCACCACGCCCGGCCCACTCACCCTATCTTATAGCACTTATTGCTGTAAGGTTTGCTCATTTATCTGTTTACTTACCTTTTTCCCATCTTCCTGCTACTAGAGTAAAAGCTCCATGACAGTGCGAGCTTACCTGGGTTTTTGTTTTGTTTTGTTTTTATTTGGGTTTGTCCTTGTTGTTGTTTTACTGCTTTATCCAGTGCCTGGAGCATAGAAGACACTCAGTAGATAGTTGTTTAATAAGATAATGAATGAGTACATAGTTTAAAATAATGTCTACTACAATTGTATAATACAATGGAAAAACAACCAAAATCTACACTTAAGTGAAAAGATCATGATGTAAAATGTCATGTGTTATATAATTAGATCTGTGTTGAGAGAACTTCTGTTCCTCGCCACGATGAAATAATAGACTCCAGGGATTTCCTTTTTTTTTTTTTTTTTTTTTTGAGATAGATGAAGTTTTGCTCTTGTTGCCCAGGCTGGAGTACAATGGTGCCATCTCGGCTCACTGCAACCTCTGCCTCCTAGGTTCAAGCAATTCTCCCGCCTCAGCCTCCCTAGTAACTGGGATTACAGGTGCTCACCACCACGCCCAGCTAATTTTTTGTATTTTTAGTAGAGACGAGGTTTCACCATGTTGGCCAGGCTGGTCTCAAACTCCTGACCTCAGGTGATCCACCCGCCTTGGCCTCCCAAAGTATTGGGATTACAGGCGTGAGCCACAGCATCCAGCCAGGGATTTACTTTCTTATCTGAAACTACTAAAAATCTGAACAAACTATACGACACAACGGTTTCAGGATTTGGTTAGTTAGCACAGGATTGTGTCCCTGAAAGAAGGGAGGGGAAAACCAAGGTCCGTCCTATGATTGCTTCAGTTTAACTGGCTACAGGCAGTTTCTTGGCTGCAGTGTGGGGAAGAGGAACCCAAGCACAGCCTCGTGCTCTCACTGAGTTGAGAGACTGAAGTTTAGGAATGCTGAGATGGCGAGAATTTGAGAGGCAACATATCAGGGAGGAGGAACCTGCCCTGCAAGAGAGCTCCAGAGATCTGCAGGTTGATAATTTGACTGGGTACTGATCTGTGCATGTAGGAGAGAAAACAACATGAAACTGTGTAAAACAAACATACATGCAATAGAAAGCAAGAACATCGGGCTGGGCACGGTGGCTCACACCTGTAATCCCAGCACTTTAGGAGGCAAAGTGGGCAGATCACGAGATCAGGAGTTTGAGACAAGCCCGGCCGATATGGTGAAACCTCGTCTCTACTAAAAATACAAAAATTAGCCAGGCGTGTTGCCATGCGCCTGTAGTCCCAGCTACTCAGGAGGCTGAGGCAGGAGAATCGCTTGAACCTGGGAGGCGGAGGTTGTAGTGGGCCGAGATTGCGCCACTGACTCCAGCCTGGGCGACAGTGACTCCGTCTCAGAAAAAAAAAAAAAAGGAAGAAAGAAAGCAAGAACACCCCAAATTCCTGAAGGTCACAGAATTCAGTTCCCGTTAGGCAGAGTGGAAAGACCTCATCACACACAGAGCATTAAGTAGAGTCCACAGAAGGGTATGGTCATGGTGGTGGGGCTAAATAAGCCCTAGACTACCTGTTGCTCTGGACCCACCCTAACAAAGCTTAAAAGCAAGCCTTGAAGGGATCAGATTAAGTCTAAGTAACTTAACTGAACAAAGTAGAGCATTATTTAAAGGATTACAACAAAATCTAGTATCCAGCAAAGTAAAATTCACAATATCCAGCAACCAGTCAAAGCTTGCCAAGCATGCATCACAATAGGGAAAATAGTACCCATAACTAGGAGAAAAGTCAGTCAGTAAAAACAGACCCAGAAGTGACAGAGATGATGAAATTAGCAGATAAGAACCTTAAAAACAACTACTATAAGCATGCTTCACATGCTGAGGAAGATAGAAAACCTGAGCCAGGTATGGTGGCTCACGACTGTAATCCCAGCACTTTGGGAGGCAGAAGCGGGTGGATCACTTGAGGTCAGGAGGCAGAGGCGGGTGGATCACTTGAGGTCAGGAGGCAGAGGCGGGTGGATCACTTGAAGTCAGGAGTTCGGGACCAGACTGGCCAATACAGTGAAGTCCCGACTCTACTAAAAATACAAAAATTAGCTGGGCGTGGTGGCATGCACCTGTAATCCCAGCTACTTGGGAGGCTGAGGCATGAGAATTGCTTGAACCCGGGAGGCGGAGGTTGCAGTGAGCTGAGACAACACCACTGCACTCCAGCCTGAGCGATAGAGACTCTGTCTCAAAAAAGAAAATAAAAATAGATAGAAAACATGAACACAATGAAAGGATAAACTGAAGATACAAAAAAGATCCAAATGAAACCCCTAGAGATGAAAAATACATTTGAAATGGAAAATATACTGCATGGGATTAAGAACAAATTGGACGATGCAAAAGAAAAGATCAATAAATTGAAAACATAGCAATAGAAACTATCTAGAGAAAAACAACTAAAGAAACAAAAAATAGAGAGAGGTAAAGAGAGTGAGCTTCATTTACCTGAGAGACAATATTAAGCAGTTTAACATGGAATTTGAGTCCCAGAAGAGGGGAATAAGAAATTTTTTTAAAAAAAATAATGGCTGAAATTTTCCCCAAATTGATGAAAACCATAAACTCACGCATACAAGAAGCTCAATAATCTCCAAGCAGAGTAAATATAAAGAAAACTGGCCAGGCACAGTGTCTCACACCTGTAATCTCAGCACTTTAGGAGGCTAAGGCAAGAGGATTGCTTGAGCCCAGGAGTTTGAGACCAGCCTCAGCAACATAGTGAGACCTTGCCTTTATTTAAAAAAAAAAAAAAAAAAAATGAAGGCATGGTGGCACCCACCTGTGGTCCCAGCTACTGGAAAGGCTGAGGTAGGAGGATTGCTTGGGCCCAGGAGGCAGAGGTTGCAGTGAGCCGAGATTGTGCCACTCTAGTCTGGGTGACAGAGTGAGACTCTGTCTCAAAATAAAATAAAAAATCAACCTTGGACCTTCGTTTGTCACCCAGAAATTCAGTCAACGGGTCAGTCCATCAGACCAATAGCAGCAGTGAGCACCACTTGCTTAGAGAACAAAGCCAGCCCGCCAGGATAAAATAGGAGGGCCCCGAGGCCTCAACTGTGCAGAAGTGCTTCCCACACAAAGGTTTCCTCACCTGTCAGTGTCTACCCCAACAAGCACCAGAGAACCATCATGAAAATGTACAGCAAATGTGAGGGAGGGCCAATCACATTAACATTAGCAGGACTGTACCTTGAAACCGTTAACCCTGGGAGAAAGAACGGTTGAACAGTAAGCTTTCTGCATTGTTGAGATGAAGCCAGCAACAGTGGGCAAGAAGGTCCTAGCAGGAAGAAGGAAGTATTCTCTGGAGACCAACTCTCCTGTTTCAGTTTTGTCCCTGGGGCTAGTCCTGCTGAGTCCTGTAAGGTAGTAGTGTGGTGGTTCTTAATCTTTTTTTTTTATTTTCATGTTGGAGGCACATCTTTGACTGTTAGAATTTGGTGTAGCAGATTTGAAAAAATATGTATTGTAAAACTCAAAATGATACCAAAGTAAGCAGTAATTTCACCTGCAGTCATTGCCAAAATATTAAGTTCTCACGGCATTTATAGCACTCATAGAGGCAGCACCAGTTTTCAGTCCTTCTATAATACATCACCATCTAGAAACGGCCTGTTTATAGACCCCTAAAGCCATCTCTTACATACTCTAAGACAAAGTTCTCATGTGTTCCAGTCAACGCAGGAGTTTTTTGTTAATTTGTTTTGGGTGGGGGTGGTGGGTGCCGGCTCCATGTCATATTATTTCCTCCTCTATCTAGAAGAAAGTTTACGTCGCTCTCTGTACCCATAATGTGAACCCCTTGGGTCAGCAGTGAGTATTCTGACATACACTGAATCCTCAGTTGTAGCAAAAAGTGATTTTTTTTTTTTTTGAGATGAAGTCCCACTCTTGTCACCCAGGCTGGAGTGCAGTGGCACAATCTCAGCTCACTGCAACCTCCGCTTCCCGGGTTCAAGTGATTCTTCTGCTTCAACCTCCCAGGTAGCTGGGATTACAGGTGGTCTGCCACCATGCCCAGCTAATTTTTGTATTTTTAGTAGAGATGGGGAGACGGGGTTTCACAGTGTTGGCCAGGCTGGTCTCAAACTCCTGACCTCAGATGATCTACCCGCCTCAGCCTCCCAAAGTGCTAAGATTACAGGCGTGAGCCACTGCACCCGGCCCTCAAAAGGTGATCTTTAGTATTTTTAGTAGAGACAGGGTTTGACCGTGTTAGCCAGGATGGTCTCGATCTCCTGACCTTGTGATCTGCCCATCTCGGCCTTCCAAAGTGTTGGAATTACAGGCGTGAGCCACTGCACCCAGCCGCGTTAACCAATATTTGACAGTGCCCTGTGAAAGGATTGGCAGGAGAAGAAAATAAATAGGAAACAGTTTTCCAGCCACAAGAAATTCAACTCGATTCAATCAAGGCTGACTAAACACCTGCTGTGTCTACGTCCTTGAGCCAGGGCGGGCTTCTGTCCCTAGCAGAGGCTCTTCAGCCTGGAGGCGCACCGCTGGGCTGGGGCAGGACCAGTTAAAAGTGAGGAAACCATACATGTACGTCAGAGATATGTTTTCTCTCTTTTCCCTTTGGGAAGATATTCTTGGGAGTTCTTTGCCAGGAAGTTGGTCACTTCCTGCCCAAATGATGAGGTTTCCAAAAGGTATAAATAGATTCACTTGCCACATGGAATTGGCTGAAGATGCCTCCACATGCCAGAAGGAAGCCTTGGGAGGGTTCTTTCCAGTATCAGGGAGCTCAGAGACAGGAGGCAGCAGCTGCCGGAGAAGCAGCACCAGCACCAGCCGGGCCCAGTGGGCTTCAGGGCTGAGGGCAAAAGGGCCTGGAAAAGTAACAAGTCTGTTGCGGAAAGTGCCGGGACTAACGTGCTGTGAGTACGGTGAAGCATATGAGAGAAAAGAGCATAGTAAATGATGAATAAGTATAAGAAATGCGGCTGGGCACAGTGACTCACGCCTATAGGCCCAGCACTTTGGGAGGCCGAGTCGGGCAGATCATCTGAGGTCAGGAGTTCGAGACCAGCCTGGCCAACATGGTGGAACTCCGTCTCTATGAAAAATGCAAAAATTAGCTGGGCATGGTGGCGCACACCTATAATCCCAGCTACTCTGGAGGCTGAGGCTGGAGAATTGCTTGAACTTGGGAGGTGGATGTTCCAGTGAGCTGAGATCATGCCACTGCACGCCAGCTGAGGCAACAGAGTGAGACTCCGTCTCAAAAAAAAAAAAAAAAAAAAGTAAGAAATGCGTTTGTAAGGATCTGCAGAAGGAACAAAGAAGACTACTAGAAATGTCAGTACCTGCTCAGTGAGTCATGCAGGGTGAACCACATACAGGAAGGGATCAGAGGGTGCAAGAAGGGGAAGAACATGATAACTTATAGGGCCAAAGGCTGTGAGACTCACCTGGTTGTGCTAAAGAATTCTCCTTGTAGGCACTGGTGTTACATTCAAATTTGTGTTGCACATATATTGTTTTTGTGTAACTTTAAGTGCGTACTAAGTTCTATTGGTACTTTATCCATGGGAGTAATTAAATTATCAAACATCCTTTTTTGCTAATGGTATTGCTCTGCCAAGGTAAAAAGGACCCCTGCCTTGGGCCTCTGCTTTAGACCTTAATTATTCAAAGTGTGGCCCTTGTACCAGCAGCATCAACAGCACCTGGAAGCTTGGGAGAAATGCAGAATATCAGGCCCTACCCCATACCTACTTAATAAGATCCCAGGTGATTCACATGTGCATTAAAGTCAGAGAACTGTGCTTCCTCCAGCTGTGTCTCTCCTCGCTGCATGCACGGTCCTCAGGGCCAAGGAGACGTGGCCATCCAGCACCCACCTTCCCTTCTAGATCATGCTCCAGGTAGCTGGGACACCAGAATACTCTGGACATTGGCCCTCTCCGACCCTGCCCCCAGAGTTTTTGTGGCCCATCCCCTCAGGGATGGCCTCATTGCCACCATGAGATCTCTGGGCCTGAGAGGTGGCCTCGGGGCAGCTGTTGGCAGGACATGTGGACAGAGGTTGGACCACATTCTGGAGTATCCACAGGCTTGCACATGAGGTCCCTTGGACAGAGCCAGAAGCAGGAAAGGAAGCAGAGGAAGGAAGTCATCGTGTCCTGTGCCACCACATTTCAGGGCAGGACTCCAAGTAATTCAAGAATCTACATTTGAAATTGTTCTTCCAGGTCATTCTAAAAGTATATTTGTTGGCTGGGTGCGTTGGTTCACACCTGTAATCCTATCACTCTGGGAGGCCAAGGTGGGCAGACCACCTGAAGTCAGGGCTTCAAGAACAGCCTGGCCAACATCGTGAAACCCCATTTCCATTAAAAGTACAAAAATTAGCTGGGCATGGTTGTGTCTGCCTGTCGTTCCAGCTACTTGAGAGGCTGAGGCAGGAGAATCGCTTGAACCCAGGAGGCGGAGGTTGCAGAGAGCCGAGATGGCACCACTGTACTCCAGCCTGGGTGACAGAGTGAGACTCCATCTCAAAAAAAAAAAAAATAAATAATAAAGGTATATTTATCAAGCTAGAATAATAAAACACATTTTATTTAACAGTTTATTCTCAAGTGAGGAGCACCTCTGCCCAGCCGCCCCACCATCTGGGAAGTTTGGAGCGCCTCTGCCTGGAGCCCAACTGTCTGGGAAGTGAGGAGCTCCTCTGCCCAGTCGCCAACCTGTCTGGGAAGTGAGGAGCGACTCTCCCTGGTCGCCACAACGTCTGGGAAGAGAGGAGTGTCTCTGCCTGGCCGCTCCATTGTCTGGGAAGCGAGGAGCGCCTCTGCCTGGCTGCCCCACCGTCTGGGAAGAGAGGAGCGCCTCTGCCCAGTGGCCGCCCCGTCTGAGAAGCAAGGAGCTCCTCTGCCCGGCCCGCCGCCCCGTCTGGGAAGTGAGGAGCGCCTCTGCCTGATCGCCCCACCATCGGGGAAGTGAAAGGCACCTCCCGCTGGCCCGCGCCTCCCGCCAGCCGCAGCACCATCTGGGAAGTGAGGAGCGCCTTTGCCCGGCTGCTGTGCAACCCTCCAAGTGTGAAGTGGCAGCCCTGTGTGTGATCTTTCTGCCCTCCCCAAGTTTGCATTTTCAATATTAAAGTTTACTTTTAAATTAGAAGTTTTAAATTGCAGAATTATATTTTTAGAAAAGTTTATTCTCTTGATTTATAACTTTGAAATATCTAGACGTATGGTACATGTCACGCCATTTCTGCTCTTTCCTGCACCTCCCAAATGTTTTAGTTGTAGCCAAAGTACACAAATCTAAGAAGATCCAAATGATCATCCTCACATTGACGGGTTCCTAGGCAGAGTAGGACTTTGGAAGACAGATGGGTTTGTCTACAGCCCACCTATCCAATTTGTAATAAAAAGAAGAACATATACTTCATAACTCGAAAAGAGGTGTTACAAAGGAAAATGTGGATTCTAGAAGAGAGAGCAAAAACAAATCAAGAACCAATCATTATGCAATTTGACAAGTGCTACGACAGAGGTGTAAGTAGAATACGTGTTAGCCCAGAGGAGTCAGAGAGTACCTCAGCAGGGAAGTTTCCACAGCGAAAGCTGGATGAGAAGGGGTTTTTAGAAAGTGGCCATTTCGGCCAGGTGCAGTGGCTCATGCCTGTAATCCCAGCCCTTTGGAAGGCCAAGGTGGGTGGATCCCCTGAAATCGGGAGTTTAAGACCAGCCTGACCAACATGGAGAAACCCCGTCTCTACTAAAAATACAAAATTAGCTAGGCATGGTGGTGCATGCCTGTAATCCCAGCTACTCGGGAGGCTGAGGCAGGAGAATTGCTTGAACCCGGGAGGCGGAGGTTGTGATGAGCCAAGATTGTGCCACTGCACTCCAGCCTGGGCAACAGGAGCGAAACTCTGTCTCAAAAAAAAAAAAAAAAAAAAAAAAAAGTGGCCATTTCAATAGGAAAAAGGTTGGGAAGGACAGCCTGTAGCTCAGGCTGGCTGGAGGACTGAATGTGTAGAGGGAGTGCTGAGGGCCAAGGCTTCAGAGGTGGGCAGTACCAAGCCGTGGAGGGTCTTTATTTAGGAGTTCAACATTTCCCAAACTGCTCAGCAGTCATCTTGGTGCCAAAAGAGTTTACTAGAATATTGCCAAAATTTTTCTTCTAAAATCTATTTAAACATATATGTAAAAAAAAATGTTCAGTGGAACTACTGGATGTCCATGTGTGGAAAAAAAAATCTAGACACAGACTTTATACTCTTCCCAAAAATTAATTCAAAATGGATCATAGACCTAAATGTAAAACCTGAAACTATAAAACTCCTGGAAGATAACATAAGAGAAAAATATAGATGACATTTTAGGTATAACATCAAGGGCACAACCCATGAAATAAATAATTGATAAGCTAGACTTCAATAAAATTAAAAACTTCTGCTCTGCAAAAGACGTTGTCAAAAGAATGCAAATATAAGCCATTGACAGAAGAAAATATTTGAAAAGAGACATCTGATAAAGGAACGTTATCCAAAATATTAAACAACTCTTAAAACAACAATAAAAAGACAACTCTATTAAAAATAAGCAAAAGACCTGAATAGACACCTCATCAAAAAAGATATACAGATGGCAAATAAGGATATGAAAAGATATTCAACATCATACATCATTAGGGAATTGCAAATTCAAACAACAATGAGACACCACTGTATACCTATTAGAATGGCCAAAATTCAAAACAATGACAACACCAAATGCTTGCAAGGATATAGGAAATCGCATTCATTACTGGTGGAAATGGAAAATGGTACAGCTACTTTGGAAGACAGTTTGGAGGTTTCTTAAACTTTAAACATACTTTTACCATACAATTCAGCAACTAAAGCCCTGGGTATGTATCCAAATGAACTGATAACTTATGTGTACACAAAAATTTGCACAAGTATGTCTACAGCAGTTTTATTCATAATTGCCCAAATTTGAAAGTAATCAAGACATCTTCAGTAGGTGAATGGATAAACTGTGGCATGTCCAGACAATGAAATATTATTCAGTGATGAAACGAAATGAGCTATCAAGCCATGAACAGACATGAAAGAACCTGAATGCATATTGCTAAGTGAAAGAGCAAATCTTAAAATATTATATACTATATGATCCCAACTATATGACATGATGGAAAAGGCAAAACTATGGAGGCTCTAAAAACATCCATCATTGTCAGGGGGGAAGGAAGAGAAAACAATGTTTAGGTGGGAGCACAGAGGATTTTTAGGGCAGTAAAACTATTCCATATGATCCCGTAATGGTGAATGTATGTCATTACACATTTGTCCAAACCCATAGAGTGTACAATACCAAGAATAAACGTAAACTATGAACTTTGGGTGGTAATGATGGTGTCAGTGTAGTGGTATAGTGTCAGTATATTGCTTGGGAGTGGGATGTTGACAGTGGAGAATGCTGTATGCTGCCCAAGAGAGGATAGAAGTGTATGAAAACTGTGTATTTTTTTTCCCAGCTTAACTGAAGTACACTTGACAAAAATTGTATATATTTATTGTGTACAATGTGATGTTTTGAGGTACCTATACACTGTGAAATGACTACCACAATCAAGCTAATCAACATATGCGTATCTCACATAGCTACCTTTTGTGTGTTGAGAACCACTTAAGATGCACTTTCTTAGCAAATTTCAAATATACAATACAGTATTTTTAACTACAGTCACCATGCTATGCAATAGATTTCTAAAACATATCATCTTGCATAACCGAAACTTCCTACCCTTTGGCCAACATCTCCCCATTTTCCCCCAACCCCCCCCCAGCCCCTAGCAACTATCATTCTACTCTGCCTTTATGCATTCAACTTTGTTAGGTTCCATATATAAGTGAAGTCACGCAATATTTGTATTTCTGTATCTGATTTATTTCACTTAGCATCATGTCCTTCAGGTTTATCCATGTTGTGGTAAATGGCAGGCTCAAAAATATTCCATTATATTGCATACATTGTGTATACACACATAATGGAATACACACCCCTGCCCCCCCCCCCCCATTTTCCTTTTCCAGTCATCCATCTACAAACACTTTAGGCTGTTTCCATATCTTAGCTATTGTGAATAATGCTGCAATGAACATGAAAGTGCAGATATCTTTTTGAGACACTGATTTCATTTCCTTTGGATATATACCCAGAAATTGGATTGCTGGATCATATGGTAGTTCTATTTTTAATTTTTTGAGAAACCTCCGTACTGTTTTCCATAATGGCTATACCAATTTTCATTCCCACCAACAGTGTCCAGCGTTCCTTTTTCTCCACATCCTTACCAACACTTGTTATCTTTTGTCTTCTTTATAATAACCATTCTAACAGATATGAGGTAATATCTCATTGTGGTTTTGATTTGCATTTCTCTGATAGTGATGTTGAGCATTTTTTCATAAACCTGCTGGCCATTTGTATGTCTTCTTTTGAGAAATGTCTATTCAGGCCCCTTGCCCGTCTTTCAGTTGGGGTTTTTTTTTTTTTTTTGGCTAACTGTACTTTTTGCTCAGTTTTACTGTGAATCTAAAACTGCTCTAAAGAATAAAATCTATGTAAGACCAAAAGATCTTGTGAATAAGTAAATGGAGGATAACGGACAAATCTCCCATGCAGAAGAATTTCAAATAATGTATATAGTTACTCCACCCCAAAGGATGGGGAGCATAAATCCCTGCTTCTTAAGTGTGGCTGTATATACAGTCATCCCATCCTCTGATATCTTAGAGGGACTTATCTGAGGACCCTCACTGATATAGTTTGGATATTTATCCCTGCCCAAATCTCACGTTGAATTGTAATCCCCAGTGCTGGAGGTGGGTCCTAGTGGGAGGTGTTTGGGTCATGGGGTGGATCCCTCGTGGCTTGGTGCTATCTTTGCAATAGTGAGTGAGTTCTCACAAGATCTGGTGATTTTAAAGTGTGTGGCACCTCTCCCCACACCCACTCTCTGTTGCTCCTGCTCTGGCCATGTGATGTGCCTGCTCCTACTTCACTTTTTGCCATGAGTAAAAGCTTTCTGAGGCCTCTCGAGAAGCAGATGCTGGTGCTATGCTTCCTGTACAGCTTACAGAACCATGAGCCAATTAAACTTCTTTTCTTGTAAATTACCCAGTCTCAGGTATTTCTTTACAGCAATGCAAGAATGGAGTAGTACAGAAAACTGGTACCAGAAGTGGGGCATTGCTTTAAAGATAGCTGAAAATGTGGAAGCAGCTTTGGAACTGAGTAACAGGCAGAGAATAGAAGACACTGGAGGGCTCAGAAAAAGATAAGAAGATTAGGGAAAGTTTGGAACTTCTTGGAGACTTGTTAAATGGTTGTGACCAAAATGCTGACAGTGGTATGGACAAAGGCCATGCTGATGAGGTCTCATTTGGAGATGAGGAACTTACTGGGAACTGGAGAAAAGATCATCCTTGTTATGCTTTAGCAAAGAATTTGGGTGTATCATGTCCATGCCCTAGAAATCCGTGGAAGTCTGAAGTTGAGGGTGATGAGCTAGGATACCTGATGGAAGAAACTTCTAAGCAGCCAAGTGTTTGAGATATAGCCTGGCTTCTTCTAACAACCTATGCTCAGATGTGGGAGCAAAGGAATGACTTAAAGTTGGAACTTATATTTAAAAGGGAAGCAGAGCACAAAAGTTTGGACATTTTGCAGCCTGGCTATGTGGCAGATAAAGAAAAAGCTTTTTTGGGAGAGGATTTCAAACAGGCTATGGAGCAACCACTTGCTAGAGATATTTGCATAAATAAAACAGAGCAAATTGATCATATCCAAAACAATGGGGGGAAAGGCCTTGAAGGAATTTCAGAGACCTTTGTAGCAGCCCCTCCCATTACAGGTCCAGAGGCCTAGGAAGGAAGAATGGTTTCATGGACAGGGCCCAGGGCCCCACTGCCCTGCATGGCCTTGGGACACCACTCCCCACATCCTGGCCACTCCAGCTCCTGCCGTGGCTCAAAGGAGCCCAGGTATAGCTTGGACTGCTGCTCTGGAGAATACAAGCCCTAAACGTTGGCAGCTTCCATGTAGTGCTAAGCCTGCAGATGCAGAGTGCAAGAGTGGTGGATTCTTGGCAGCCTCCACCTAAATTTCAGAGAATGTATGGAAAAGCCTGGCTGTCAAGACAGAAGCCTGCTTATGGGGGCAGGGCCCTCACAGAGAACCTCTACTAGGGCAGTGCAGAGGGGAAATGTGAGGTTGGAGGCCCCCAGCAGAGTTCCCACTGGGCACTGCCTAGTGGAGCTGTGAGAAGGCAGCTACCATCCTTAAGACCCCAGAATAGTAAATCCACTGGCAGCTTTCACCCTGCACCTGGAAAAGCTACAGACATTCAACTCCAACCCATGGGAGCAGCCATGGGGCTGAACCCTACAAAGCCACAGAGGCAGAGCTGCTCAAGGCCTTCAGAGCCCACCCCTTGTGCCACTGTGCCCTGGGTGTGGGACATGGATTCAAAGGAGATTATTTTGGAGCTTTAACTTTTAATGACTACCCTGCTGGGTTTTGAACTATTGGTTTTGAAAGGGGCCTGTAGCCCTTTTCTTTTGGCTGATTTCTCCCTTTTGGAATAAGAATGTTTACCCAATGCCTATACTCCCATTGTATCATGGGAATAAATAATTGTTTGATTTTATAGGTTCATAAGTGAAGGAACTCATCTCTAGATGACACTTTGAACTTACTTGGGTCTTCTGAGTTAATGCTGGAATGAGTTAAGATTTGGGGGACTGTTGGGAAGGCATGATTATATTTTGCAATGTGAGGAGGTGACACTTGGGAGAGGCTGGGGCAGAATGATATGGTTTGGATTTTTTTTCTGCCCAAATTTCATGTTGAATTATAATCCTCAATGCTGGAGGTGGGGCCTGGTGGGAAGTGTCTGGATCATGAGGGTGGATCCCTCATGGCTTGGTGCTGTCTTTGTGTGCTGTCTTTGTGATAGTGAGTTCTCATGAGATCTGGTCATTTAAAAATGTGTGGCACCTCCCCAGCTCACCCCAACTCTTTCTCTCCCTTGCTCCACCTTTTACCGTGTGATTCCCCTGCTTCCGCTTCGCCTGTCATGAGTAAAAGCCCCTAAGGCCTCTCCAGAAGATGAGGAATGTCAGTGCCATGACTGTACAACCTGCAGAACTGTGAGCTAATTAAACCTCTTTTCTTCAAAAACTACCCACTCTCTGGTATTTATTCATAGCAACACAAGAATGGCCTAATATACCCACAGATCCACAGATATCAAAATCCACACATACGCAAGTCCCAAAGTGGGCCCTGACGAACTCAGCCATACACAAAGTCAGCCCTCCCTATCTGCTGGTTTCAAATTTCTCCAATACTGTATTTTCCATCCACATTTGGTTGTGAATGTGGAACCTGCGGATACAGTGGGCTGACTGTATTTATAAAAAAAATCTGCGTATAAGTGGACCTGTGCAGTTCCAACCTGCATTGCTTTTTTTTTTTTTTTTCTTTTTGAGACAGAGTTTCTCTCTTGTTGCCCAGGCTGGAGTACAATGGCACGATCTCGGCTCACTGCAAGCTCCGCCTCCCAGGTTCAAGCGATTCTCCTGCCTCAGCCTTCCACAGTAGCTGGGATTACAAGCATGTGCCACCATGCCAGGCTAATTTTGTATTTTTAGTAAAGACGGGGTTTCTCCATGTTGGTCAGGCTGGTCTCAAACTCCTGACCTCAGGTGATCCACCCACCCCGGTCTCCCAAAGTGCTGGGATTACAGGCGTGAGCCACCACACCTGGCGCCCCAACCTGCATTGTTGTAGGGTCAACTGTACTGACTTCCTTCCAAAGAATACAGTATGAAAAGCAGGAGATGGAGTAACTTTACTGTGGAGGTGGTTAAGGTCAAAATCAACAGTGATAAATTGTGTTGACAGTATATACCCTTGATATGATGTGATGAAAATAGTACCTTATCTCTGTGATCTTCCTGTTAAAAAAACCCATGATCTCAGTCACATAAGAAAAACATCAGACTGAGCACAGTGGCTCACACCTGTAATCCCAGCACTTTGGAGGCCAAGGTGGATGGATCGCCTGAGGTCAGGAGTTCAAGACCAGCCTGGTCAACATGGTGAAACCCTGTCTCTACTAAAAATACAAAAATTATGCTGGGCTTGGTAGCTCACGCCTGTAATCTCAGCACTTTGGGAGGCAGAAGTGGATGGATTATGTGAGGTTAAGAGTTTGAGACCAGCCTGACCAATATGGTGAAACCCTGTCTCTACTAAAAATACAAAAAGTAGCTGGGCGTGGTGGCAAGCACCTGTAATCCTAGCTACTTAGGAGGCTGAGACAAGGGAATTGCCTGAATCCGAGAGGTGGAGGTTGCAGTGAGCTGAGATCGTGCCACTGCACTCCAGCCTGGGAAACAGAGAGAGATTCTGTCTCTCAAAAAAAAAAAAAAAAAAGGGCCGGGCACCATGGCTCATGCCTGTAATCCCAGCACTTTGGGAGGCCAAGGCAGCTGGATCATAAAGTCAGAAGATGGAGACCATCGGCCGGGCGCAGTGGCTCACGCCTGTAATCCTAGCACTGGAAGGCCGAGGCGGGCGGATCACGAGGTCAGGAGATCAAGACCATCCTGGCTAACATGGTGAAACCCCGTCTCTAGTAAAAATACAAAAAAAAAAAATTAGCCGGGCATGGTGGCGGGCACCTGTAGTCCCAGCTACTTGGGAGGCTGAGGCAGGAGAATGGCGTGAACCCAGGAGGCAGAGCTTGCAGTGAGCCGAGATCACACCACTGCACTCCAGCCTGGGTGACAGAGCAAGACTCCGTCTCAAAAAAAAAAAAAAAAAAAAAAAAGAAGAAGATGGAGACCATCCTGGCCAACATGGTGAAACCCCATCTCTACTAAAAATACAAAAATTAGGCCAGGTGCAGTGGCTCACGCCTGTAATCTCAGCATTTTGGAAGGCCAAGGCAGGCAGATCACGAGGTCTGGAGTTTGAGACCAGCCTGGCCAACATAGTGAAACCCCGTCTCCACTAAAAATACAAAAAAATTAGGCAGGTGTGGTGGCGGGCACCTGTAATCCCAGCTGCTCGAGAGGCTGAGGCAAGAGAATCACTTGAACCCAGGAGGTGTAGCTTGCAGTGAGCCGAGATCGCGCCACTGCACTCCAGCCTGGGTGACAGAGCAAGACTCTGTCTCAAAAAAAAAAAAAAAAAAAAAAGATCTAATGACACTATGATGCAAATAAAGTGTTTAATGCAACAGCTGGTCTGGCACAGAGGTGCAGTTCACATTTACTGAATGAATGAGTGAGCAGATGAATAAAAGTTTCACGTGGCCTCTACCTCCAAGGGACCCCAGCTTGTCCTTCAACAGTATTGATTGGAAGTGCTAGGGAGGAATTCGCTTGGAAATTTAATTTTGCCAGGTGCCGTGGCTCATGCCTGTAATCCTAGCACTTTGGGAGGCCGAGGCAGGCAGATCACGAGGCCAGGAGTTCAAGAGCAGCCGGATCAACATGGTGAAACCCTGTCTCTACTAAAAATACAAACATTAGCTGGGGGTGGTGGCGTGAGCCTGTAATCTCAGCTACTTGGGAGGCTAAGGCAGGAGAACTGCTTGAACTCAGGAGGTAGTTGCAGTGAGCCAAGATCACGCCATTGCACTCCAGCCTGGGCAACAAGAGCGAAACTCCATCTCAAAAAAAAAAAAAAAAGAAAAGAAAAGAAAAGAAAAGAAAAAAGGAAAACATCAGACAAATCCCAATGGAGAAACATTCTACAAAATACCTGACCAGTACTCTTCAAAACTGTCAATCAAGGTTGTCAAAAAAACTTCATACGAAGTTTGAAAAAAAAAATTAGCTAGGAGGCTGAGGTGGGAGGATCACCTGAGCCTGGGAGGATGAGGCTGCAGTGAGCTGTGACTGCACCACTGTACCCCAGACTAGGAGACAGAGCAAGACTTTGTCTCAAAAAAAAAAAAAAAAACTCAAAACAAAGCAAACAAACAAAAAACAACAAATAAAGTCTGAGAAACCATCATGGTTAAAAGGGGCCTAAGGGGGCCGGGCATGGTGGCTCACACCTGTAATACCAGCACTTTGGGAGGCCAAGGCAGGCGGATCACCTGAGGTCGGGAGTTCAAGACAAGCCTGACCAATATGGTGAAACTTCGTCACTACTAAAAATACAAAATTAGCCAGGCGTGGTCTCACATGCCTGTAATCACAGCTACTCAGGAGCCTGAGGCAGGAGAATCGCTTGAACCCAGGAGGCAGAGGTTGTGGTGAGCCGAGATTGCGCCATTGCCCCATAGCCTGGGCAACAAGAGCAAAACTCCGTCTCAAAAAAAAAAAAAAAAAAAAAAAGGTGGGAGGGAGCCTAAGGAGACACAACAACTAATGTCTTGTGGCATCCTGGATAAGCCCTGCAACAGAAAAAAAAAAAAAACATCAGGTAAAACCTAAGGAAATACAAAGCAAGTATGGACATTAGTTAATAACAATATATCAATGTTGGGTCATTAATTGTAACCAATGTATGATACTGATGTAACACATTAAGAATAGCAGAAACTAAGTGAGCCGTGAGCTGTGAACCTGTACCACTGTACCCCAGTGGGAACTCTCTATACTATCTGCAATTTTTCTGTAAATCTAAAATTATTCTTAAAAATGATGTTTATTTTTTAAAAAGATATTGCATACACTTAAATGGTTTTTACCCTACAGTATCCACTTGCCTTTAGAAATGGTGTGTCTATGGCTGGGTGTGGTGGCTCATGCCTGTAATCCTGGCACTTTGGGAGGCGGAGGAGGGAGGATCATCTGAGGTCAGGTGTTCAAGACCAGCCTGGCCAACATGGTGAAAACCCATCTCTACAAAAGTACAAAAATTAGCCGGTCCTGATGATGGGTGCCTGTAATCCCAGCTACTTGGGAGGCTGAGGCAGGAGAATTACTTGAACCCGGGAGGCAGAGGTTGCAGTGAGCTGAGATCATGCCATTGCACTCCAGCCTGGGTGACAGAGCGAGACTCTATCTCAAAAAAAAAAAAAAAAAAGAAAAAAAAATGGTATGTCCACATAAGCATGGTGGGTGAAGTAAGTATCCATGCCTGTGCATAGTGGGAACTTTAAGGATGGGGGCAACACTTACCAGTCACTGATCATCTCTCCCTGATCACCTGACTGGGTAGTATTTGTCAATCGCATTATGTTGTGTGATTTCAGCATGTATGGTTATGCTAGTCAGGGTTTGTTGTAGACTAAATATTTACACACCCATTCTCTGAAATTCTGTGATGGGTAGAAAGAGGGTGTGGGATAGTGGTTATTTGAGTTCACTTGGCTGCCACAGCAAAATACCGTAGGCTGGTGGCTTAAATGGAAGTTTATTTCTCATAGTTCTGGAGCCTGGGAAAACTGATATGAAGGTGCTGACAAGGTAGGTTTCACTGAGTCCTCTTCTCTTGGCTACCATCCCACTGTGCTCACATGACCTTTTCTTTGAGTGTACATGCAGGCTTTGGGGAGAGCTCTTAGGGGTCTCTTCTTATAAGGGCACTAATCCCATCATGAGGGCCCCAGCCTAATGACCTCATCTAACCCTAATTACCTTCCAAAGGCCCCATCTCCAAATAACATCACATAGGAGTTCAGGCTTCAACATATAAATTTTGGGAACAAAATCTATATTTGGGAACAAACATTAAGTCCATAACAGTAGTGAAGACCCCCAGGCTTTGGAGCCAAACTACCTTGATTCAAATCCTAACTTTACTCCTTACTAGTTTTGTGACTTTGAACAATTTACTTTGTGTCTGTCTGTTCTTCCATTTCCTCATCTGTAAAATGAGGGATATTAACAATGCCCACCTTGCAGATTGCCGTAAGGATTAAATGCAGCAATGTATATAAAGTGCTTAGAACAGTGTTGGCATGTAAATATCAGTCAGTGAGTGCTATCTATTATCATTGCTATGATGTAGTTCATGAGCTCCTACTAGTATTTTTCTTTTTATAGAAAAAGTGTTGTGAAGTCAGATATGCCTGAGAAATGCTGCAACGAACAATGGGAAAGTTTTTTAAAAGGGTTTGAGTAGGGAGGGTCTGCCTCTAGTGTTTTACTTTCTCTGCAGATGTACCCATCAAAGACACCCAGCAAGAGTTGGCCATTTCCTTCCTTTGTTCATTACCTCATTAGTCGGCATAGAATATTATGTATTTGGCACGTTCTGATTTTAACTTAGGGAAAAAAGCTGAAGTTACACATTCAACTATATAATATTATTGTTCTCAGTGCCACCTCATATTCTTTTTCAGAGGCAGAGAATATGTAAATAAAAGCAGACATCTAGTAAATACAGCACTTAAGTATATATTCAATTTCATTTGAGTTCCAAGTACAATTTTAATTTCTTAACAAATGCCTACCTTTACTCCATGGTTAATTTTAATGGTCATTTTATTCCTCATCTAATACACATACCATAAATTTACTATCATAACCATTTTTTAAGTGTACAATTCAGTACAGACTGTATTTTTATTGTTAATGCTTGTTTTATGGGCCGACCTGCATTTCATTTGTGGACTATGTAAACACAACATATACATATCTCTCTCTTTTTTTTTTTTTTTTGAGATGGAGTCTCGCTCTGTCACCCAGGCTGGAATGCAATGGCACGATCTCAGCTCACCACAACCTCCACCTCCTGGGTTCAAGCAATTCTCCCACCTCAGCCTTCTGAGTAGCCAGGATTACAGGTGCGTGCCACCACACCCAGCTAATCTTTGTATTTTCAGTTGAGACAGGGTTTTGCCATGTTGGTCAGGCTGGTCTGGAACTCATGACCTCAGGTGATCCGCCCGCCTTGGCCTCCCAAAGTGCTGGGATTACAGGCATGAGCCACCGCGCCCAGCCTTTTTTTTTTTTTTTTTTTTTTTTTTTTTTTATCAGATGCCTGGTAACCACACCCAAAGGAAAGCTATGGAACGTTCTGTTGTTTTGCTTTTTTTTTTTTTTTCTTTTTTAATGGCTCAGCTCTGTTCAGGAAAAGGTTTAGTTTTCTAAGAAAATTCCAATAATCTGAATAATGATAATTGCTGTCTAAACCTCCCTACATAGTTGACGATGCATTGTTTCTCTCATACCTTATCTTTTGTATAAAAAGATAAACATCTCTTTGGTTCTGTTTGCCTTCTGGTAAAGAAAG
Source organism: Gorilla gorilla gorilla (assembly GCF_029281585.2). Lineage (NCBI taxonomy): Eukaryota > Metazoa > Chordata > Mammalia > Primates > Hominidae > Gorilla > Gorilla gorilla. Next base: position 44,616,573 of record NC_073224.2, on the reverse strand, counting down.
AAGTTGCACAGAGAAAGGCTGTTCTCTGGCTAAGAAGGAACCAAGAAGAAGTTGCCAACATGGACAGGCCCAGGGCATGCTGGAGAGGGAAGCAGAGAGGCCCAGGGCATGCTAGGAAGGAAAGCAGAGGGGCCCAGGGCATGCTGGGAGGGAAGCAGAGAGGCCCAGGGCATGCTGGGAAGGGGAAATGGAGAAGCCTAGGGACCTTGGCTGCTAGAGAGCTTGCTATTCCAGGCTCCTCTTGAAAGCTCTTGTGCTCAGCTAGCTGGTCATTGTGACTCAGCTCTGCCTGTGAAGCGCCTACAGTCTAGTTGAGAAGGTAAGGTACATAAGTGTAACTATATTAAAAAGCAGTTCGAGGCCACATTTAAATATATCAGCAAGTGAACAATACAGATAGTAAAAGCAGAAATCCTGTGAGTTGGAAGGTTAGAGGAAGCTTCGTGGGAGAAGTAGGATTCTCGATGAATCCTGAAAGATGGGAAGATTGTTGGAGAAACGGAGATAATTAAGGTCCCACTGCTAGGGAGATTGTATATAAGCAGAGGAGGAAATGAACGCAGCATGTTGGGAAAACCTATATTTCCCAAGCTATTTTATTATTGATTTTCATCATCTCCTGAACTTCAGTTGATTGGATTGGTTTTTGCCATTTTGTCATCACTCCTTAAATCTCCAGCGCAATCTCCAGTATTTACCTTTCTTTATTTCTGTGGACGAGAAACAGATCTGTCTTTTTGCCTTTTGGGGCACTGGCTTCCTGAGTGTAGAAGTCATGACTGTGATGTGCAGTATGCCTGGGAAAAATAAAAGGAGTTACTCCTTGCACCCAGGGTTATACTTTCCTCATGGCAAGAGATTTTGGGGAATAGTTTTCGGCAGTGATCCCATCTTCAAACACTTCTGGGATACTCATGACTAGCTTACTCCTGTTGGCGGCTGCCTCCCATCACTGACCTCGAGTTTCTCCAGAAAGAGATCACATGTGGAGCTTCCATGACTGCGTTTATGCAACAGCAACACTGACCAGTCTGGCCACAGAATCAGAACTGGCTCAAGTCTGGACCCTGAAGGCATTTATCAACTTTCTGGTCTCTCTTGAGCTTCTAGGGTCTCAACCATTATCCTGGCCAAGGGATTTAGCCAAGAAGAAAGGGCATCTGGGCAAAATGCCATTAGGAAGGTTGTCCGCCAGGAAACAACACACGCTTTATTTATGGTCTTTCCTTTCCCCCCATCAAATCAGATTTTGCTTTCTCCCACTACTGAGGTGACAGAGACAAAGACTTGTGTTTAATATGCAAAAGCAGTAGCTTACATCCAAATTGCTATTATCCCTGCAAAAAGACTTCTTTCAGAGCTTTACAATCCTTTTGCTATTTACTTTCATTGCGTGGGTTACATTTACCTATTTTTTGCTGCGAGTTTTATATAGCTTAATCACAGAGAAAAAGAAGCAGTTCTATACTACTATTTCTTTTTTGTAACCAGTCATCCCATTGAATTTTTATTAAGAAAAATTCTACCTGGATGTAAAAAAAATTTTACATGAAGGAATTGCAAATAAGTATAAGAATTGCACATATGCATAAAAATAATTGTATTTTATTTTATTTATCTTACTTTCCAAAAGATGATAAAATCACTGACATATGCAAGTATAAAAGCACTATACGCCCTCAATTTTTGTCGGTTTCCTCTCTGTAAAAATGGAAGGTTTGCCCCGCATAGATTATTTTTAAGTTTCCTTTGAGTTTAATATTCCTTGGTCCTACAGGAGGATATGGTGCTGTTTTTGTTGGAAATTCAAGATGGTAGCATATAAAAAGAGGATTAGACAGAGAAACAGAAATTTGTCTTGGAGTAGACTGGCAACTACCATCTAAGACCCTTTTCTGTCTGGACAGGTCTTTGAATGGTCAGCATTAGCATAAGTGGAAGTAAGTCAGCAATTGCTCCATATTCACCTGGAGTTTAAAATTGGCAGCCAAAGGTTGCAAACTCAAATGCCTCCAGGGTTTGGAGGTTGGTACTGTAGGTGGGGGCCTGAGGGGAATGGTAGGAACCCCAGTCTGTAGGAGAGTGCTTGTCTCCTCCTTAAAAGTATGTAAATAAATAAATAAATAAATAAAGGTGGCCCAAACACACAGACAAATCTCTGACTTTATTTAGCCTACAGGCTACTAGTTTCCTACCCTTAAATTCCATATCAGCCTAACTGTTCATTTTTTAAGTAAAGAATCTGAGGGACAGTAATTTGCCCAAGGTCAGACAGCAATTTAGTAGTATAGCAAGGCCAAGAAGCCGGATGTTTTGCTCTCTAAGTCAGTGTTCTTCCGTCTGGTTCTCTCTCAGCTCAGATCTGTCCCAGCAAGCAAGCCTGCTGACACTGAATAGACTGTGGCTTTGCTGCCTTTACCTGAACATTGTTTATAACAATAGCTACTTCATAAAGGTAAAAGTAGATTGCTATGGTTAGAATATGTGCCACAGAAATTAATGTGCTGGAGACTTGATCCCCAATGCAACAGTGTTGGAGGCGGGGCATAATGGGATGTGTTTAGCCCCAGAGGCTTGTCTCTTTCAAGCCCTTTTGAATGGACTAATGCTGTTATAAAAAGGGCTCATGGGATTAGATTCTTCCTCCCACCTTTCTTTCTCTTTCCTCTCTCCCCACCCCCCACCCCCAACTTTTTCCCTTCCATCTTCCATCTAGAAAGGATGAAGCAGGAGTGCCCTCACCAGATGCCAGTGCCTTGATCTTAGACTTCCCAACCTCCAGAACTGTGATAACATAAATTTCTGTTCTTTATAAATTACTCAGTGTCGGATATTCTATTATAGCAGCACAAAACATACTAAGACATAGATCTATGTTAAAGTCACTTTCAAAAAGTGTTGATATGTTATTAATTCATTATTAAATCATGAACACTCTAGAACAGTGCCATTCAACAGCTCCATACTTAATTTTAAAGGACTTAGTAGAAACATTTTAAAAAATAAAATCAATATATCAAAAAATCATCATTTCAACTTGTAATAAATATATAAAATTATTAATGGGATATTTACATTCTTTTTTCATAGAACTCTTCAAATCTGTTGAGTATCTTATAGTACATCTTAATTCAGACAGCCACATTTCAGGTGCTTGATAGCCACATATGGCCAGTGGCTACCATATTGGACAGTGTGGTTCTAGAAGGTTCCTTGTTTCATTCTCACCCTACTCACAGCCAACCAGGGAAGGGAGAAAGTTCCCAGAGGCTTGTCTCTTTCAAGCCTTCTATTGTTGGTTAATTAAATCCCTAAGCAACGGCTGAGTCACTTGCAACTGTGGAAGACAATTTAAGAAATCTATCTCAAAGCCAAGAACATAGCTCCCCACGTAGAAGGAGGGGAGGCAAGTCCTTTGAGCTAGATGCCTTGAAGGAAGAGTCTGTACTGAGTCAGGTGCCCCTATGTAGGAGCGAAGGAGACAAGTCATTGCCAAGGGGACAGAGGAAAGCAGAGAAGAGAAATGGTTCTCCTTAGGGTCACCATTTCCCTCCAGAGCCCCTGTGAAGGAGGGTCTATGGTGCTTAGTTCTCACTAAGAGAACTAAGCCTCTCCATGAGGCAGGTACTATACTATTCTCATTTTATAGAGGAGGAAATCCAGGCAGAGAGGTCATGTACTTGCCTGAGGTCATGTAGCTAGTAATCAGCAAAGCTAGTGCTCAACACTCAGGTCTGATGGACTTCAATACCAATTTCTTTTTTTTTTTATTTTGAGATGGAGTCTCGCTGTTGTCACCCAGGCTCGAGTGTGATGGTGCGACCTGGGCTTACCACAACCTCTGCCTCCTAGGTTCCAGCAATTCTCCTGCCTCAGTCTCCTGAGTAACTGAGATTACAGGCGCCTGCCACCACGCCTGGCTAATTTTTGTATTTTTAGTAGAGATGGGGGTTTCACCATATTGGCCGGGCTGGCCTTGAACTCCTGACCTCAGGTGATCCACCCTCCTGGGATTACAGGCGTGAGCCACCGCACCCAGCCTCAATACCTATTTCTTAACCACTGGGCTATATTAGGAAGTTCTGACACCATCTCCAAATATCACAGAGGGCACATGAACTTTTGCATAAAATGTGCATGAATGTTTGGTGTTTACATACAACTTATTACTGTCTACATGACTGAATGGTCTATTTTCAGGCAAATTTCCATCTAAAACAGTATCACTCCTTCCCAACACAGTTGGTTGCTTCTTAATCTTTCTTTTTGCTATTCATTTTCACCCATCCACTATTTCTGGTGGACTCCTGGGAGCAAAACTGTATGGGAAAATGGGAGACTCATATACCAAAAAAGTAGGAGGTGAATGCCAGGAATTAGCAGGGCTGGCTATCTGTATAGGATTTGGCTGAATGTGGCATCTGATCTGGGATGGAAGAGGAGGGAAATATCACACATTTTGTTTGTCTCAAAATATCCTATCAACCTCAGTCCTGTAATTAGTGAGTTATTCCCACCAGGTAATTCATTTCACCAGAGGAAAGGCGTTTTCTCCGGAAGATCCCATTGAAATGAAGCAGGCCTAATGGGGAGGCCAGGTGGAATAGCAGCTGAGCCTGCAGTCTGTGGGGCTGTATTGCCTGTGTTTGACACCCTGCCCTGCCACTTTCCAGATGAGTCACTTTGGACAGTTTACTGAAATTTCTCTGCCTCAGTCTTCATTTAACAACTGGATATAGCCAGGCGTGGTGGCTCACACCTGTAATCCCAACACCTGGGGAGGCCGAGACAGGCAGATCACGCAGTCAAGAGATTGAGACCATCCTGGCCAACATGGTGAAACCCTGTTTCTACTAAAAAAAAAAAAAAAAAAAGAAAATTAGCCGGGCGTAATGGCATGTGCCTGTAGTCCCAGCTACTCGGGAGGCTGAGGCAGGAGAATCGCTTGAACCCGGGAGGCGAAGGTTGCAGTAAAGCAAGATCGCGCCACTGCACTCCAGCCTGGCAAGAGAGCGAGACTCCGTCTCAAAAAAAATAAAAAATAAAAACTGGATATAAAACTAGCTTTACATGATAGGACTTTCAGGATGATTAAAAGAGATGAGAAATATGAAGTTCCTGAAGAGTTAGCAGTCAGTAATCTTACGGTGCAATAGCATGAATGCCCAATTCAGTGGTCCTTAACCACTGAATCACCAGGAGAGTTCATTAAAATACAGGGACCCAGGCTTATTTTCCCAAGGGGGGAAGGGTTACAAACAAGCAACATTTGTCCCTTGCCTTGGCTGGCATTGGTGTACCAGAATATTAAGTCCTTATCCATGTGGTGCCAAAAATACCAGGAGGCCAAGTGATGTCGTGGGAAAGGCATGGGCTTCAGTGTCAGACAGGTCTGTGATGAAACTCGGCCCAGTCACTTGCTGGCTATATGACCTTGGGGAAGGCTTTTCATCTCTCTGAGCCTCAGTTTCCCTATTTGTGTGGTGCAAATCATTATAGCTGTCTTTTTGCTTGCAGTGAGGATTAATTTAGGGCCAGCAGTGCCCAGTGGTCAGCTAATGTGGTTAGGATGGAGCCCTCACTTCATTTGACACCAAGGCCTCTCACAACATGGGAAATAGAGCTTCTGGGAGCATCCTTGGGAGCAACTGGGCTGTCCAGCTGGCACTGAATGGAACTGAATTTTCTACAGGAGGAACAGCTGCCAGGTCATTGGTAAGCTGGTCACTGAGGATTGATGCCGGCTCAGAGATATCAGTAGTGGAGAAGCTGGTTGGAACAGAGAAAGGCCGTAGGGAGGGGTCCATTGGCTTCTTGCTTACTACAGAATAAACTCCTTCTATTTCTGGGAGTTAGAACCCTTCATATTAACCTAAGGAGTATTCCCTCCATGCCAGTAGAACAAAAATCTCCCACCTAGGCTGCACCCTTTTGAAGAGGTAGATGAGTCCTATGAGTGGTGGGCCTGGTGGTGGTGGTGGTGGTGGTGGTGGTGGTGGTGGTGGTGGTGGTGGTGTTCCCTCCCACCTCATCAGGGGGAAGAATCACTTTGGAATCTCCCTCCATTCACTCTTTGATTTACAGTCTTATAAAGGAATGATTTAATTCTCAGCATTAAATGCACAGATTCACACACATTATACAAAACCAATAATTCACAGGCAAGCCAGAAGAGATTCTGAGACTTAGTCTACAGAGATGACAGACACAGTGATTCTTTCCTCCCTATTTCCCATATTCCACCCCCAAATACCCTGCAGTAGTGCCCCATCTGTCCAGGCGAGGAGGAAGCCCTCAAAGAGGAAATCTCCCCTGCTGCTTCTAGCTCAAGATATGGCCAAATTTTATCAGATCTTTTTAGCCATAAGACATTCTAACAGGGGATACTGGGAATGGAGACAGAGGAGGGAGGCTTGGAAGTCAAGTTCAGCTTTCTTTGCAGTTGTTTCTTTGTTATTTACATTATGACTTTTCTTGTTTCTGAGCTGTTGTTGACATTTTGCCTTTATTCTGACCATTGCTGCCTCCTACCCTGTTTCTAGGAGCACACACCTCACCTCTCTCTCTCAGGTGTGCTAGAATGTAGCTCCTGGCCTGACTTATTCGTCTTTATATCCCCAGCACTTAGCACAGTTCCTGGCATCTCCTCCATCATGACTGTTGACTGTGTGGAATGGCTTGTTATTGCACTGGCAGTGAGACTCACTTAAAGAAGGTGGCTTTGTTATGGTTTCTCTAAAAGGTGGCTCTGTCCTTATCTGGCTTGGCTGAACAGAGGGCAAATGGGACAGTGGGAGGAGAGGAATCAACAGTTTCCCAGTTTTTCCCCCAGGCAATGTGAAACACCTGGGATTTGGAACCTGAAACCTGAATTCAAGAGACCAAACTTCCACTAACTGGACAAACCTTGGGCCATTTACTCAAGCCCTCTGGACTTCAGTTTGTTTGTATCCTGGAAAATATAAGATTTTTCCCTTCCTGCCTTATAATCAAAGAAGCTGTGACGATGTAAGAAATAAGGTTTTGGAAAATGCTCTGTAAAGAACTATGTGAATGACAGCTATTATTTTTCATAAAGTGATTTCTTTGGTGGGTTCATAGTGTTGTAGCTCAAATGTATTAGGCACCTACTATGACCTAGGCACAGTGTGAGGTGTTTCAAGAAGTACATAATCAAGAAGTAAAAGGAGTGGCGTGAAGACAGCTCAAAGAAGGGAGCCATTCATAGACAGCACCCACCCCGGGGGGTGTCATAGGTGCTTCTGTTGCAAAAACAGCCCAGAGCCTTTCATCCTTTAGAGTTTGAAGTAACATGGAAGGCATCCTCATTTGGCTTCAGGACACCCCCAGGCCAGTCTGTGAATGGCTCCCTTCTTCGGGCTGTCCTCATTTGCACCCAATGGTACTGGCCACCAACTCTAGGAATGTTGAGAATTAACCAAATACGATCTCTGCCGAAGCAACATATGGATCATGGAGACTGTGTGATTTCAATTATCAGTGTCTATTCTATTAATAATAGGTGTTGTAGGAGGAAAAAAAATAATAGTGTCAGCTAAAATTTGCTTTTACAGATAGGCCAGGCACTATTCCAAGTGATTTATATATATATATTCATTCATTTAATCTTTACAAGAATCCTACCAGGTAGGATCTGGTGTTATCCTCATTTTACAGATGGGGGCACTGGGACACAGAATGTTTAAGTAACTTGCCCCAAGCCTCTCAGACTGGAGCTGGGGAGCCATAATTTGAACCCAGGTAGTCTTGCACCAAAGAAAACGAGGCATGCTGCTAACCTTGACAGCAGCCTCTAGGACAGCCCATGGACTGTGCCCAGAAGGAAAAAAAGCATATTCTGAATGACAAAATAAGCACTGGATGACCTCTTACTGATCACCATCTTTTCCCCAACGCAAACTCCAGAAATACCAGGTCATTAGCAATTATGCAAGGGTTGAGGAGGAAGGAGGTTTTCCACTCTTTATTCCATTTCATTATACTTCTTCTTCTTCTTCTTCTTCTTTTTTTTTTTTTTTTTGAGACAGGGTCTCGCTCTGTCTCCCAGGATGGAGTGCAGTGGGGCGATCTCGGCTCACTGCAACTCACTGCAACCTCCACCTCCTGGGTTCAAGTGATCCACCTGCCTCACCTCCCTAGTAGCTGGGACTGCAGGTGTGTGCTATCACTCCCAGCTAATTTTTTTTTTTTTTTTTTGTATTTTTAGTAGAGGCAGGGTTTCACCATGTTTGCCAGGCTGGTCTTGAACTCCTGACCTCAGGTGATCCGCCTGCCTTGGCCTCTCAAAGTGCTGGGATTACAGGCATGAGCCACCATGCCTGGCCTATACTTCTTATTTAAGAACAACTTGGCCGGGCGCGGTGGCCCACGCCTGTAATCCCAGCACTTTGGGAGGCCAAGGCAGGCAGATCATGAGGTCAGGAGTTCGACACCAGGCTGGCCAATATGGTGAAACCCCATCTCTACTAAAAATACAAAAATTAGCCGGGCATGGTGGCGCGTGCCTGTATTCCCAGCTGCTCAGGAGGCTGAGGCAGAATAATCACTTGAACCCAGGAGGCAAAGGTTGCAGTGAGCCGAACTCATGCCACTGCACTCTAGCCTGGGCGAGAGTGACTCTTATCAAAAAAAAAAAAAAAAAACAAACAAACTAAAAAAAAAAAAGATAAAATCATGACTCTCCTACAGATATAAAATGAAGACATCACTATGGTTTGAATACGTCCCCTAAAAAGCGTATGCTGGAAACTGAATTCCCAATGCAACAGTGTTGGGAGGTGGAGCCTGATGGTGGGTGTTTAGGTCATGAAGGCTCCACCATCATGAATGGATTAATGCTGACTGTGAAAAGACTCGCTGCTGCCAGTCTGAGCTCTCACTCTCATCACGTGATGTCTTCTGCTGTGTTATGATGCAGCAAGGAGGCCCTCACCAGGTGCAGCCCCTGAATCTTGGGCTTTCCAGCTTTTAGAACTGTAAGCCAAATACATTTCTGTTCATTACAAATTACTCAGCCTGTGGTATTCTGTTATAGCAGCATAAAATGGACTAAGACACACATGTTAGGGATTTTTTTTTTTTTTTAAAGACTGAGTACTGCTCTGTCGCGCAGGCTGGAATGCAGTGGTGCGATCTCAGCTCACTGCAACCTCTGCCTCCTGGGTTCAAGTGATTCTTCTGCCTCAGCCTCCAGAGTAGCTGGGACTACAGGTGCATGCCACCACGCCCAGCTAATTTTTGTATTTTTAATAGAGATGGAGTTTCACCATGTTGGCCAGGCTGATCTCGAACTCCTGACCTCGTGATCTGCCCACCTCAGCCTCCCAAAGTGCTGGGATTACAGGCATGAGCCACCGCACCCAGCCACATGTTAGGGATTTTTAAAACTCAGAACTGGATTGAATTTGGGGCTTTGCTGCTTACTAGCTGTATTAACTTAAATGCATTTCTTAACCTATAAAAAGGAGATAGATACCACATGGACAGCAGTGAAGATTAAATGAACCAACCTATGGCTATGAGGAAGATTTCTGATGCAGGTAACAGAGCCCGCAACTTAATATGATATAACACAATAATAAATTATTATATCACATGCTAGGAAGTCCAGAAATATCTCAGGCTCCAGGGGAGAATACTCGGTTCCACCCTCCCGTAGGTGTTACATTCATCCTTAGGTTGACAACAAGATAACTGTAAGAATTTCAGGAATCTCATCTAGAAATAAAAACCAGAGAGAAAGGTCATCTCTTTCTGTGTCTCTTTCACACAATCTTTCTTTTCCAGAACTTTCCTTCATGCTTCATTGGCCAGTGTTTTGTTATTTGACCTTTCCTCAACAAGTCCTTGGCAAGGGAGATGGAAATATCATGACTGGCTTAGACTAATCAATACTTACTTTTGGAATTGGAATGGGGTCACCTTTCTCTGGGTTTCAAAAGGAAACAATAGATGAACAAAATTGAGGTTCTGTTAGCTAAAATGGAAGAATGGAGAAATAGAAGTTGAGTAGGCCACCCGTAGGTTCCACTACCATCAGCGAATGCCCAGTATAAAGATTAATACCCAGCAGGTATATGTCCAAGAAATGTTAGTCATCACTTTTCTCAGTGACACCTGAACGTGATGTACAAAGACTAGTTTGAAGGCCCATCTTCATGCAGCTCTTAACTCAGAAATCAAGTCATCTGACAGGTGCCGATGAAAATTTTTTCAGAAACTTTAGATGGACAGCTTCCAGAAGTAGATGCTGGCTCTTCACAACTTGCCGCACATTGCACAGCACATTACGTTGCCAAGCAGGTATCTTGGGATTGGTGGGTTGCTCCTTCTGCTTAGAGGCCCCAAGCATCTGGTGTTTCTCTCTTCTGTGTTGGCGGATCCTCTGAACTTTGATACAGTCTTCATTCCACAATTGGCAAAGAAAATCTCCTCTGGGATACAGCCCACACACGCCTCACGCCTGGGGAGGCATGACTCCCGGCCCTGTCCTTTCACTTCAAATGAAATATAATAAATATGAAAGGAAACCAAAAGACAGGCAGACAAAAAGCAGACTCAGAAAGACAGAATGAGAAAACACATATAGGCTCACAAAAGCAAGGGAGAACAAAAGAGGGCAAAGGGCAGACATCTCTGTGTCCACTGGAGCTCTGAGGAATCAGAATTTCTAAAGCTTTTTTTTTTTTTTTTTTTTGAGACAGAGTCTCGCACTCTTGTCCCCCAGGCTGGAGTGCAATAGCATGATCTCTGCTCACTGCAACCTCCGCCCCCAGGGTTCAAGCGATTCTCCTGCCTCAGCCTCCCGAGTAGCTGGGATTACAGGTGCCCGCCACCATGCCTGGCTAATTTTTTTGTATTTTTAGTAGAGAGGGGTTTCACCATGTTGGCCAGGCTGGTCTCGAATTCCTGACCTCAGGTGATCCGCCCACCTCGGCTTCCCAAAGTGCTGGGATTATAGGCCTGAGCCACCGAGCCCAGCCTCTAAAGCTATTTTTTAAAATGTAAAGATTTATGAGTTATCCTCTCCTTCCTGATAGCCCTCTTTTCAGCAGTTACTTTATTCGTATTGAGGCAGGAGGATGAACAAAGGATCTTTCCTCCTCAAGAAACACCCCCTCCTTCCTCAGTTCCACACCCCTGCCCTAGGAATCCATGACTCCAGGAAATATTTTCAGATAAAACAATTCCAGTTACTGGAAAATTGCAAGGCTTTCCTCTGTGGGTTTACAACAGCCTGGCCTCTGACCCACCAATAAAAGAGATTTACTAAGTGATAGTAACACCTTTTATGTAGTCTCAACGTGAGGCAAGTCACTTTATCTGTCTCAATCCAGGCTCCTCAGGCTCATAATGGTGAAGGTTGGAATGGATTAGTGGTTTTGAGTGTATGAGCGTATGTATGTATGTACATGCATATTAAACTATGTACATCGTATATACTTTATGTATATGACCCTCCTTCACAGGGGCTCTGAAGGAAAATGGTGACCCTAAGGAGACCCATTTCTCTTCTCTGCTTTCCTTTGTCCCCTTGGTAATGACTTATCTCCTTCCCTCTGACACTGGGGCACCTGACTCAGTACAGACTCTTCTTCCTTCAAGGCATCTAGCTCAAAGGACTTGCCTCCCCTCCTTTTTACATGGGGAGCTATTACATATTAAACAAGAGAACATCATTTCAAATGCCAACATCTTATGTGGCACTTCAACATAAAAACAGGTAAAGGCAAGTGCTTTAATTGAAGGAAGGTGAGCATGGAAGGAGTGGAGTAAGAGCAGGAGAAATCTCTGAAATCCTTATCTTTGGCCACAGCAGCCTCTTGAAGTGTGGCCCCAGGTGGGGCTTCCCAGGGCAATTTGATAACCATTGATCTAGCTACTCTCTAAGGCACTGTAGATCTAAAACACAAAGGTCTTGCTCTGTCTTTATCAAAAAGAAAGTCTGATTCCTCCCTGTGGATTCACACAGTAGCACAACATACCTTGAAGTGGAGAAGGAAGACAAGAACCAGGAGGGCAAAAATCTCCTTCCTAACTCCATTTCTATCTTCTTTGGAATTCTGAAAAAAAAAAAAAAAAAAAAAAAAAAGATAGTGAATGGTACAGGGAATAATATAACTCATACCTACCACCTGTAAGGTTAGCCGAGAGAAAGTACAAGAAAGAAACCCAAGGTTAGGTGAGGAAGTTTATTAACCTGCTGGCTGCCCGCTTAACAGTCAGAGAGGAAGCAGCCCCAAGCTTACAGAATGAGGGGTTTATATTGGGGAGGGGAGTTTGAGGGAGTTCTTTGGTGTGGCCACATCCCAAGGTTGTTTGCTGGTTAATTTTGCCACATATCACCTTGTGACGTTTATTACAGGAGGGTGTAGGTAAAGTTTGTTTATGCTTCCCATGACCTCCCCCTTTGCTGTCTGGATGGTTTGTAATTGGAGTTTGCTTATTGCAGCAAGGTCTGGTAAGTGAAGTCTGCTGGCTTCACCGCGGTGCCTAGATAAGGGCTTAGAAATGTAAAGAGACTTGGGGGAAGGAGAAGAGTTGCAGAGCGTTAGGGGGAGAGGTGGGCAGCACGGAGAGGTTTGAAGGGGAGTGTCGGCAGTACCAAGAAGCTTTTGCGGGCAGTTTGTTTCTAACACCACCCATAATCATAAAATGACAATTTGACATATTTGTCTCAGATAACTTTTTTATTTTTTTATTATTATTTTTTGAGACAGGGTCTTGCTCTGTCGCCCAGGCTTGAGTGCCATGGCATGATCTTGGCTCACTGCAACCTCTGCCACCCGGGTACAAGCGATTCTCCTTCCTCACCCTCCCGAGCAGCCGGGATTACAGGCCCACACCACCATACCTGGTTAAGATAAGTTTTTGTTTGTTTGTTTGAGATGGAGTTTCACTCTTGTTGCCCAGGCTGGAGTGCAGTGGCGCAATCTCGGCTCACCGCAACTTCCGCCTCCCTGGTTCAAGCGATTCTCCTGCCTCAGCCTCCCGAGTGGCTGGGATTACAGGCATACGCTGCCATGCCCGGCTAATTTTGTATTTTTAGTAGAGTTGGGGTTTCTCCATGTTGATCAGGCTGGTCTCGAACTCCTGACGTCAGGTGATCCACCTGCCTCGGCCTCCCAAAGTGTTGGGATTACAGGCGTGAGCCATTGCACCCAGCCAATAAGTTTTTTTAAAGTAAAGAAAACCTGGCAGATGAAGTTCTCTTAGTTCATCACTCTAATCCTATTTTCCTCCTTCTCTCTTCAGTTAAACGCTACCATGACTGACTAATGCCTGCCCCCAACTCCCCCGCCCAAAAGATGTTCACTTACCAACCCCTGGAGCCTGTAAATATGTTGCCATGGCAAAAGAGATTTTGCAGATGTAATTACGGATTTTGAGATGGGGGAGATTATTCTGGGTTCGCCAGCTGGACCCAATATAATCACAGGGGCATTTGTTGGAGGGAGGCAGGAGGTCAGAGGCAGAGAAAGAGATGACACAATGTTGCATGAGGTTGGTGATGATGAAGCAGAGGCTGGTAAGATGCATCCAACAGCTAAGAAATGCAGGCAGCCTCTAGAAGCTGGAAAAGGCAAGTATTCTCCTTTAGATCCTCCAGAAGGAACACAGCCCTGCTTACCAATTGTTGACTTCTGTGTTGTTTCGTGCTATTAAATGTATGCTGATTTGTTACAGCAGCAATAGGAAACTAATACAATGAGCTGGGTGAGTTTCCATCTGCTCCATGTTTTTTTTTAAATATTTATTTACTTATTTATTTATTTATATGAGACGGAGTCTTGCTCTGTCACCCAGGCTGGAGTGCAGCAGCACGATCTCGGCTCACTGCAAGCTCCCCCTCCCGGGTTCACACCATTCTTCTGCCTCAGCCTCCCGAGTAGCTGGGACTACAGGTGACTGCCACCATGCCCGGCTAATTTTGTTTTTATATTTTTAGTAGAGACGGGGTTTCACAGTGTTAGCTAGGATGGTCTTGATCTCCTGACCTCGTGATCCGCCTGCCTCAGCCCCCCAAAGTGCTGGGATTAGAGGTGTGAGCCGCCGCACCTGGCCTCCACGTTTTTTACTTGGACTAGTTGGATAGACACATAGAAATAGAGAAGATAATTTTGTTTTATGTACAGTCACCTGATGTTTTTGAGAATATCCATTTGACATGTAAATATCGAATTCATCCAGTTTAATTGCAATATGGTATTTTGTCATGACTATACCACAGTTTGTTTATGTAAGTCTCTAAAATGGACTGGGCGCCATGGCTCACGCCTGTAATCCCAACACTTTGGGAGGCCGAGGCAGGTGGATCACGAGGTCAGAAGATCGAGACCATCCTGACTAATACAGTGAAACCCTGTCTCTACTAAAAAATACAAAAAATTAGCCGGGTGTGGTGGTGGATGCCTGTAGTCCCAGCTACTCCGGAGGCTGAGGCAGGAGAATGGCGTGAACCCAGGAGGCGGAGCTTGCAGTGAGCCGAGATCATGCCATTGCACTCCAGCCTGGGCAACAGAGCGAGACTCCATCTGAAAAAAAAAAAAACTGTCTTAGTCAGCTTGGGCTGCTATAATGAAAAATCATAAACTGGGTGGCTTAAACAACAATGTATTTCTCACAGTTCTGGAGGCTAGGAAGTGCATGATCAGGCACCAGCAGATTTGGTGTCTGGTGAGGGGTTTCTGGTTCATAGACGGTGCCTTCTAGTTGTGTCCTCACCTGGTAGAAGGGAGGAATGAACTCCCTTGGGCATATTTTATGGAGACACTAATCCCATTCATGAGGGCTTCACCCTCAAGACCTCATCTAATCCTAATTACCTCCCAAATATCACATCTCCTACTATTGTCACATTAGGGGGTAGGATTTCAATATATGAATTTTGGAAAGCCTAGAGCATTCAGTTTATAACAATAACAAATGTTTATTCTAGTTGATTCTGTGGCTAGTTGGGTGATTCTTCTGGTCTGAACTTGTTTGGTTGGGGCTGGATGGTCTAGGAGAGCCCCGCTCATATGTCTGGCCTCATGTGGAATCCCAGGACTGTGGGTAGGGCTGGAGCTTCTTTCCGTGTAGTGCTACCAGGAACAGCTTGTTGACATGGTGCCAGAAGAGTTCCCACAAGCAAAAGCCTCTGCTTGCATGACATTTGCTATCATCCCGTTGGCCAAAGAAGGTCATATAGCCAAGCCCAAATTCAGCAGGTAGAGAAACAGACTCTACTGCTTTTTGAGAAGAGGGGCAAAATCACATTGCAAAGAGCATGCATGCAGAGAGACAAGATAAATTGGAGGGTATTACTGTAACAACCTAACTTAGCTGATAATAAGAATCCAGCTTCTAGTGTGCTTAGAAATCTCAAAATTCATCTCAATTCAAAAAGTATGCTCATTTTCAACTATGGTCTCTGCATGCCGTAAAACTTAACTTCTTGTTGTATGCCAGGCTACTTCCCCCAGGAGCCTTTCCCATGCTGTTTGCTCTGCCTGGAATGCTCCTCCCCTCTCCGTGCCAGGCTAATTATTATATTTCCTTTAAGTCCCTTCCTAAAGTCACTTCCTTAGGGAGCCTTTCCTGACTCTTCAGACCAGGCCAGGTCTCCTGTTCTACACACTCAGGGCACCACAGATGCTGTATTTACAGCACGTACCACCACTGTCATGAATTACTTTGTTGTACAGTTATTTGTTTAATATCAGTCTCTCTCTCTTTCAACCTCAACCAAAGGTGCTCCGGGGCAGAGACTGGGTCTATCTTGTTCGCTGCTGAATTGCCAGCATCTAGTACAATGTCTAGCATGGAGTAAGTGCTCAGAATTGGAGGAATAAATGGATGAATGAATGGCCTGCAATGTGCTCAGCATGGAATAGGCCTGTTTAAAAACCTGTTGGAGTAGCAGATATGGAAAACTGCAACCTGGTGGGGAGTGAAGACTGAGTTGTACAAAATGATTGAGAACAACTCAGAACCAAATAGAGGGTGAAATACCAGATGCTGGGCTGCAAATGCCATGGAGATTGGGAAGAAGGGATCAGGATAGATCAGGTGGTCACAGAAGGTCATAGCGGGTAGCATTTGAGTGAGGTCCAGAGGAGGAGCAAGATTTCGAGGCAAGGATTTAGAGGAGGAGCAGGACTTAGAGGCAGTTTGTAAGGAGGCTAATATATTAAGGTCCTGAGTTTGCTCCTCTATAGTTCCTATTCTACTCATATCCTCATAAGCTCTTTATCATAAGAGAAAGTAGGCAGGAGAGTAAGGGGAGACGGTTCAGTGGAGCCAGTCCTACTGTTATTGAAACAGCTCCAGGAGGTTATGTTTCAGAGGAAACTGCAAAGTTGTGTCATCCACACATGCAAAAAACAGCTCATTTAGAGACCAGAGAGATTCCTCTGAGCCACTGAAACAGAACAATGGTAAACATCTGCTTCTACTCTTCTGGAAACATTGTGGTTTGGATGCTCTGTCTGTCACTCCTCTGCTCTTTTGCTTTTAACTATTTATTATGAAAACTTCCAAACCTACACAAAGAAAAGAGTTTAAGAAATTCCATCACCAACTTCAAAAAACATCAATACTTTGTCACATTTGTTCCATGTCTTTCCCTCCCAACCCTAAGTTTTTTTTCCTCCTGAAGCATTTTAGAGCAAATCCTAGATACCATGTTATAACACTCCGAAATACTTCAGTACAGATATCTAAAAGAAATAAGGGCATTTTCTTATGTAACCACAACACCTTTTCATACCCAACAAAATAAAGCATAATTTGTCAACATCCTTTAACACCCAGTTCATATTCAAAATTTCTTGATTGTCTAAAAAAAAGTCTTTTTACAGTTGGTTTCTTTGAATCAGAATCTAAACAAGATCCTCACATTAATTTAATATCTCTTAAATCTCTTTAAATCTAGACTTTGGATGTTCTCTTTGAGCTGGGGCTTCCTTTACCAACAACCAGCCTCAGCCCTCGCAGTCTTTATCTCACTCCTGGATTGGCAGGGACCTGAAAGATCAGAAGCAGGAGGAATGAAGTCAACACAGGGAGAGGGTGGGAGGGATGGTGTGAGTATCAGATGCCTAAGATCTTATGAAAAAAAAATTCCTAATCAGCTTCAGAAGAAACAGATTAGAATAAGAGACTCTTAAGAACTGGAGTTGACCTGCATGCTCTCCTAACACCTAAGAATGTCAAGAATTTACAGAGATTATAAGAGGCTGATTCCTGTGAGCAAGAGAGGGAGGGCAAGAGAAAGGAAATGACGATGACTCTAATGGACAACATACAAGCATAGGCAGGACCTAATTTACAGGGCCCAGTGCAAGATAAAAGTCTCAGAGCCCTTGTTCAAAAATTATTAGGAATTTCAAGATGGCAATAGCGGTGCATCGAACCAAGCACAGGGCCCTTCAAAGCACAGAGACCTGTGTGACTCCACAGGTTACATGCCTGCCTTTGTGAAACTGGCCCTGTGCAATGGGTGGCCGAGTCTAGGAGGCCCCAGGGAGTTGTCCTACAAGGTAATACTCTACCAACACATGTCTCGTTTGCATTTCAGAGACAAACAAAGGCAGTGGGAATTGTTTCCATATCTCTAGTCACCACCAGCATCTCAGACTTGTCAGGATGTCTAGGGATGGTGAATGGCTTTTAGAAGTCATAGAGATCCACGCTGCATAATTGAATTCTAAACCATGGATAGTGGTGGGTTTGGACCCTCTGGCCTTTATGCTTGTCTCTGTGAGTATAGGCTCTAGAGCCAGAATGCCTGGGGTCATAGCCAGGCTCTATCACTGTGTAACCTTGGTCAGTTACTTGACCTCTCTGTGCCTGTTTTCTCATCTATTAAATGGGGTTAATAAAGATACCTACCTCAGGCCGGGCGTGGTGGCTCATGCCTGTAATCCCAGCACTTTGGGAGGCCGAGGCGGGTGGATCACGAGGTTGGGAGATTGAGACCATCCTGGCTAACACGGTGAAACCCCATCTCTACTAAAAATACAAAAAATTAGCCAGGCGCGGTGGCAGGCACCTATAGTCCCAGCTACTCGGGAGGCTGAGGCAAGAGAATGGCATGAACCCGGAAGGCGGAGCTTGCAGTGAGTGGAGATCGCACCACTGCATTCTAGCCTGGGCAACAGAGCGAAACTCTGTCTTGAAAAAATAAATAAATAAATAAATAATAAATAAAATAAAATAAAGATACCTACCTCAAAGGATTGTTGAATATTAAATTGGTTTATATTTGCTGCACATGGCAAGCACGATGTGTTTGTTAAAACAAGATAAATCCAGAGGCTAGAGCTGTACAGGTCCAGGCAGATATCTGGTAATGGTGAAACCTTCAGGATGAACTGACTCTGCTTTTTCTAGGGGAGAGAGGCTGTGCCTACATCCTGATCCAGCTCCCCAAAAACATACACAGTGGTCATTCACTCAGTAAGTGTTCATCAAGTGCCTACCATGTATCAGGCACTCACTGAGTAGAGAGTGAGCCAGGCATGGTTCTGGTCCTTAAGGTGCTGACCTCTAGCATAGGGAGGGCTCCACCTGCAAAGTCAGTTGTGCCTCTAGGTCTAGGAGCAGACCTTGTTCCAGGTAGGAGGAAGGAGATACTCTCAGCCAGTAGCCCATCAACGAGGCAGTTCTGCAGCTAGTAAGCATGATTTGACTTCAGTATCCTGAGTCCTTATTCCCAGTTTGCTTTATGATATTCTGCTTTGACCAAACACCTGCCTAATAATTCAGCATTTCCCATCTAAGATTCAGTATTTTATTTCCTGCCCCAAAACTCAGACACTCCCAGTCTGACTTCTAATCCCTGCTGTTGAAACCCCTGAGATGCTGTTACCTGCTTCGCTCCTCCCCTTCTTTGAAGGGGTTCTCAGGACCTTGAATTAGGTTTGGGCCACCAATGGTTAACAGTGATCGTGTCATTAAGAAAGACAATGGAGAAGGTGGCTGGGGCACAATGCCAAGACTTTTTATGGCCTTCTCAGGCTGTCCTGGGCCCACGTGTGTCCATCTCTCCAGTAACTAGTCTCTGACCCTGTCCTCATGTCCTTAACACCTGGCCACTCCTTGACTGCATAGCTGCACAGACTTAGATTCCCATCTCACCAACATTCAAGCCCAGGATCTGAAGGATTCCGGTAGGGGAGGCTGCAGGAGCCCTTAGGAATGTCAGTTTGACATTGAAACAAGTTTTTTCCCTCAACTAACAAATTCTTGGCCCTCTGCTAAGGCCTTTGAGGGGGAGTTTGTGGCAGGATGGCCATGGGAGGATAATGCAGGGTCATGGAGATGGAAGGAGGGTCATGGATAAAGACACCAGCTGCTTTCCTTTGGCCGACATCAACCCTGAGGCCATTCTGAAACTGCTCTACTTGGCAGCCTGGAGACACTGCCTAGAATATCACCATCCCAGGCCAGGCATGGTGGCTCATGCCTGTAATCCCAGCACTTTGGGAGGCCGAGGCGGGCAGATCACAAGGTCAGGAGTTTGAGACCAGCCTGACCAACATGGTGAAACCCTATCTCTACTAAAAATACAAAAAAATTAGCCGGGTGTGGTAGCATGCACCTGTGATCCCAGCTACTCAGGAGGCTGAGGCAGGAGAATCGCTTGAACCTGGGAGGTGGAGGTTGCAGTGAGCCAAGATCACACCACTGCACTCCAGCCTGGGCGACAGAGCGAGATTCTGTCTCAAAAAAAAAAAGAAAAAAGAAAAAAAAAAAGAATACCATCATCCTAGCTGAAGGCCTCTGGGCAACTGGACTCTTCAGATAGCTGGTGATAACAAATGGCAGGTGGAAGCCAAGGGAGAACTTTTCACATATCCTTCATCTTTCCTCAATCTCATTTTAGAATTCCTGAAGTAGTGACAATTGGGGGGGAAAAAGTTTCTCCAGGGTCACTTTGGAAGAAGCAATGTATATTAATTTTCTCCTTTATAGCCACTGAACCATGGCAGGTTAGAGAGTGGCAGGTCCTGTTGATGAAGTATTAATATTACTGCAACAGGCTGGTCAACATGGTGAATCCCCGTCTCTGCTAAGAATACAAAAATTAGCCGGGAGTGGTGGCGGGCCACCTGTAATCCCAGCTACTTAGGAGGCTGAGGCAGGAGAATCGCTTGAACATGGGTGGCAGAGGTTGCAGTGAGACAAGATCACGCCATTGCACTCCAGCCTGAGTGACAGAGTGAGACTCCGTCTCAAAAATAAATAAATAAATAAAAATATTACTGCAACAGCAGAGAGCCAGACCCCACAAGGGTGATGGCAAGAAAATTGGAGAGGAATTCAATGCGTAAATCTTGGGTTGCCTCTGAATCCTTTGGCCCTGGGAAGGGAGAGCAGAGCCCACCCTGAGAAGAGGCCAAGCAAGAGGACAGACAATGGGGAAGGAGGCCAGGTCACAGTGCCAGGACGTTTTATCCTATTAGGCCACTGCATTGCTGCAACTTCTGAATATACAACCTAAATCTTTTTTTTTTTTTTCTTGAGACGGAGTCTCACACTGTCACCTGGGCTGGAGTGCAGTGTGTGTGTGTGTGTGTGTGTGTGTGTGTGTGTGTAGTGTATTTTAGGATGTAGGCTGGGCACAGTGGCTCTTACCTATATTCCTAACACTTTGGGAGGCCAAGGCAGGAGGATCACTTAAGCCCAGAAGTTGAAGACCCGCTTGGGTAGCATAGCGACACCTGCCTTTACAAAAAAATTCTTAAAAATTAGCTGGGTGCAGTGCAGTGCACCTGTAGTCTCAGATACTGGGAGGCTAAGGTGGGAGGATCGTGTGAGCCCAGGAGCTTGAGGCTGTAGTGAACTGTGATCGTGCCACTGCACTCCAGCCTGGGTGACAGAACAAAACACTGTCTCTAAAAAATTTTTTAAATTATCGAATTTTTAAAATTTTGTCCTACTAAACTATAATATGCTTTAGGGAAGTCACTTTTTTTATTCTCTCCCACCCTTCCATTAGCCCTTGGCTGTTGTTTAGGAGATAATGTTGATTAATTAATTTGTTGACTGACCCTTTAAGATATCAACATCAATTGTTTTAAAATCTTAGTTTATAGAAAAAATGTTAGCCTAAAGACTGACTCCATTTGTCCCTCATACAGAAGCCAAGAGTTTCTGTAAGATTTAGGTTGTATAGGCCGGGTGCCTATATATCCATATATACATATATGTGTGTGTGTGTGTGTGTGTGTGTGTGTGTGTGTATGTATCTGTATATATCTCCAGGAAGAGAGAAATGTAATAATTTATAGGCAATATAGAATACATTGTTCTGTGGTAGCAGAACTCTTTCCTATGGAGTGTTGAGGATGACTTGGAAAAAGCAGAATTTGGCCTTGCTGGTTGGGGGACTTAGATTATGAAGCACCTATTGGGTGCCAGGCACTGGGCTAAGAACTGGGAACACAAAGATGAGCACTTCATGGGCTCTGTCCCCAAGAGAGTGCTCACAGACTAGTGTGGGTGGCAGATCTGTGAACAGAGAACAGAGCAGAGCCCTGAAAAGAGGAGTGATACCTGTGTGGCTGGGGAGGTGAGCAGGGTGTGTGTGGAGAGAGAGAGACACAGAGAGAGAGAGAGAGACAGAGAGAGAGAGAGAAAGAAAGAAACTTCTGGAGGGGCTTCACTGAGGAGGTGGCATTTGGGTTATGTTTTCTCTGTAGATTTGGAGGAAGAGCATTTTAGACAAGCGGACAGTGAGTTCAAAGGCACAGGTAGATGCCACACAAGAAAGACAGGCATGCATTCAGAGGAGTCCGTGTGATTGGGAGAAAGGCTGCACACACCGTGTGGTAGCAGACAGTCTGGGAAAACTGGGCAGGAGAAAGGTCATTAGGGCCCGGGTGCCAAATAAAGTGTGCATTTCTTTTTATTTTTCTTTGTTTCTTTTTTTTTTTTTTTGAGACAGAGTCTTTCTCTGTCACCCAGGCTGAAGTGCAACGGCACGATCTCAGCTCACTGCAACCTCCGCCACCCAGGTCCAAGCAATTCTCCTGCCTCAGCCTCCCAAGTAGCTGGGATTACAAGTGTGTGCCACCATGCCTGGCTAATTTTTGTACTTTTAGTAAGCACAGGGTTTCACCATGTTGGCCAGGCTGGTCTTCAACTCCTGACTTCAGGTGATCCACCCGCCTTGGCCTCCCACAGTGCTAAGATTACAGGCATGAACCTCCACATCCGGCCAAAGTGTGCATTTCTATCTTTGGGGAGATCGAGAGCCGGCCACTATTTTTGAGCAGGAGAGGAGTGGGTTCATGTTTACCTTTCAGAAAGATCCCCCACTGGGAGAAGGGGGTCTTATTGCTCCAAGAAGCCAGAGAAAGGGAGACCAGTTGTGGGGTGGGTGGGTGGGTTGGTTGGGGGTGGGGGCACTGAGGCTTTTAGGCAAGGACATGGCAGCAGCTGCCAGGATGCCCACAGCTGTGTGGCATGCAAGATGGACTGAAGGCAGGAGTACTATTTGAGGCAAAGGAGACCTTTAGAGAAAATGCCCTGTCAAAGCCATTTATTTTAACAAATACTCTTCCATTGCTCTGTTTTTATTCCCCTCAGATGCAGCTTTCCTTCTGGGATTGTGAAAATGGGTGTCATTTCTGTAGCTTTCTGAAGTTTCGGTAAAGTTTCCTTTTCCTCCCAGTGGATTCTGTGTAGCAGGAAGCATGAGTTGATTTCAGCTTTTTGTCTTCTGAGACCTACTTCAGAGTGTGTTGCTGCTGGTCCGAGGCTGAAAGGAAGGTCTGTGATGTCATAGGCTGTGATTTTTCTAGAAATGTGTACTGAGATCAGCTGGCACAATTGTGTTTGTTTTAAAAACAAAAACATCTCAGGGGCAGTCCCCACATTCTGCATAACGGGACCCTTCACCCCACTGCCTAGATGGTTAATCCCGACAACTCAGAACACCCCACTAACCAAGGTGTTAATGACGTAACTCTCTCCTCACAGGAAAAGCTGCTCTGTAAGAAAAGGGCACTGAAGGAAGTGGCTTTTGTTCTAATGCCGAATTCCGGGGAGGCTGGTGCTTGAAATGTTTACCTCCTCCTGACTTTTTACATGATTTCTCCAGTTCTTGCATTTTATACACCAAAAGCAAAATACAGCTTGACCCTGGACTATTACATGGTGGCCCCACCAGGCTGGCTGTGGAACTCAGGCTCTGCCGTGCAATGGTTGGTTAGTCAGGAGACTGGAGCAGAGAGCAAATAAGGTCAAGGTCATGGTTGAAATTCCTATAGAGGCCAATTGGCTGGGCACACCCTGCCCTCCACTCTCTCTGGCCCTGTAGTACAGGGGACTGAGTAAGAGGGTATAGCTGGCTCCATGCAGCCCAGCACCGCTCTCTTAAATCGCATTGCACATCCTGAATGGCCAGTAAATAATACAGACTTCAGGCACAATGAGACCTTGCTTAAGCAACCCTCTAGAAGAAAGCACCATTATACCTTTCAGCTGTGGTTTTTTTCAGCCTTCATTAGTGATGTGGAACAGCATTGACTGCAGTAACTTTTCTACTAAACAGAAACATTTGTCTGCTGCTCCAGTCAAAAATACCTGCTTTACAGCTTTAATTCGTCCCACAGAACTGCAGGTCCATAAGGTGAGGCCGTTTCCCTTCCCCACTTCCTCTCTCCATGCCCTTTCCTCACTCACTGATGGCCTCTTCTCCTCTGGTAGCCCCCGAAGGGTTTTTTCTCCCTATCAGAGCAAGAAAGGCTCTTAGAATGGTTGTTTGCACGCACAAGTTGACAGACTGCCCTTCATGGCAATGATTCCTGTTACTGTTACTTCACCCAGACATTGAATGTCAGGGTTTTTTCTAGAAGGCTGTCAGTAGAAGTTGGCAGTTAAGAGTGGGTAGTTTAGAACCAGATCAAAGCCAGGCTGGGATCTGGCCCTGACAGTTACTATCTGCGTGCCTTGGGATAAGAACTTAACCTTGCCAAGCCTCGGTTTTCCTCTCTGTAAAGGAAAGCTCATACTGAAATTATTGCATGCCAGCTCTCAGCATTGCCTGTCACATGACAAATGTTAGTTATGACTATTTATTAGCTAACTGACACACAGAAGGCTCTATTCTACTAAAGGCCTACAGCTAGCAAGTGGAGATAATTTTTTATTCAAATTTTTTATTATAAAAAATCTCAAATGCGTAGAAAAGGTGAAATAATAGTACAGTTGACACTGAAATCCCTCTTCTAGATTCTACAGTTGTATACATTTTACCAAATATATGTTTTTTCCTAAACTATTTCAATGTAAGATACAGACATCATCCCTAAATACTTCAACACACATCTCTTGAAAATAAGGACATCCTCTGACATACTCACAGTAACCTTTATTACACTTAAGAAAATTAATGATAATTACCTAATATCCCCTGGTTCCCAATTCCCAAACCATATAAAATTTTCCAAAATGTTTCCCAATATGTCTTCTAACAGATGTTTGTGTGTGTGTGTGTTTTAAAACATTTCAGTAGCTTTTGGGGTACAAATGGTTTTTGGTTACGTGGATGAACCGCAGAGTGGTGATGTCTGACATTTTCATGCACCCATCACCCAATTAGTGTACATTGTACCCAATATGTAGTTTTTTATACCATACCCCTCTCTCATCCGCCCCCTTCTGAGTCTCCAAAGTCGACAGACTTTGGATGTTTTTTTTCAAACAAGATCCAATCAAAATTCTTACATTGCATTTGGTTGTCATGTCTCTATTTTCTTTTATTCTAGAGCGGTAGGTGTGGGGAAATTTTGAGAACAATATTGTTGCTGAAATCAACTATTGGCTGCCAGGTGGAAATGGCTGCTGCCTCCACTGAGGCACACTGGGCCCTGCCACATTTATTAGCACAAGCCCTGTGATATGGTTGCATAGCTTGCTTTGCTGAACTTGTTGGTTACTAGCTACTGCTTAATGACTGGACATTAGAGACTCTTCTGTTGTTTTTATATTCCCACCACCTCCACAGCACCTAACATACAGGTGGTCAGTAAAAGTGGATGGAAGGAAAGGAGGCAGGGAGGAAGAAGGAAGAAAAAGGAGAGTGGGAAAGAGGCAGGCACGGGCAGGCCCCTGCTTCCATGCCAGGTGGGCACCTGGAGAGTGACACTGTGCCCTCCTGGGAAGCACCCACACTCCTTTGATTGGGGGAAGACGATTCCATGTGGCATGTGCCTTTTGTCCAAATATGCCTTCTTCCTTCGCATTCTCCTTTCCCTCTTTCCCATCCTCCTTACCTGAGCACTAGTTGGGATCCCTCAGACCTTCTGCTATCTTTAACTTAGTCTTTCCCTCTCTTCCCATATACAAGATTAACATTTGATATTATTTTAAAAATAATCTATAATAGATTATCTTTTCCTACAATCACACTCATTTTCCCAATTCCCTGGAAGATAATTCCTACAAAATTTGTGGTCAGTAATTAAATTCCTGACCACAATGAATCATGAGGAATATATACTGTGTTCAGAGGGATGGCGTGGTATCCATAAGGGAGCATCTGCTGAAGGGAGAGAGAGGACACATGGGGGTTAGCCCCCCAAAGCCAAGGGGAGCTGTCCTCCAAACACAACCAACAGAGTTTAGCTCAGGCTTCAGGATCAAACTATTGCTTCTATTCTGTGTGGAGAGAACAATGACTGAATTGGCTGGAATAGAACAAAGTTGTTAAAGTGAACTTTCTCCACACCTCATCTCTAATCCCTAAAATTTTGACTTAAACAAAATTTTGAGTTAAGCAAATTTGAGTTAAAAATTTTGAGCAGATACAGGGAATGAATGCAAGAAGCTCTTGATTATCTTCATGGTGGGCTGGCTCATTTTCATTCCAGGCTGACCTCATTGATATGCTTCTGTACCACTTCTCCTTGCTGAGAAGTAGTTGGCGTCTATTCAAAGTACACAGGCCATTTAATTATTAATCGGAGCAAAACATTATTAGGGAAGTTAAACTGTTGAGTAGGTGTGTGTGTGTACACATGTGGATACTTTCTTGATTATCTAGCTGTTTTGTTTCGCCTTTTGCCTTTCTGGGTTCCTGCCCCTCTCCATTTGTGGTGATACCTGTAAGGTGATTATGCCACTGAATTCCTAAGAGCTTTTTGGTCCCTCTCTCATTCTCCTTGGATGTGTGTGGAAATGTTTGTCAGCAGGGGTGGACTGGGGAGGGTTCATGTACACAAGAAGTGACTGACCTTGGCCGCTGAGTGGAGCGTGTATTTGTGACCAGGAAAGGGTTCAGTGTTTGTGTTTGGTGATGGTTTTATGTCCTGCTGTCATTAGAGGGGACTTTATAGGGGTTTCTGATGACCTAGGGCTCCAGGAATCATCATGATTACTTAGCCAATGATTTTAATGGGCCCATATAAACTTATTCTGTTTTTATACTAGTAACAGAGAAGAAGATGTTGGAAGATTAAATATAGAGGAGGATGGGCTTTAGCTTCACTGTTCAGGGCCATTGGGAATTATTCTACAGAATTCGATCCAGCCTATTCTCATTATTTCCTTCTTCTTATGACTTTCATTCTTTCCTTACCTTCCTCCTTTTCCCTTTCTTCTTCTTCTTTTTTTTTTTTTTTTTTGAAACGGAGTCTCTCTCTGCCGCCCAGGCTGGAGTGCAGTGGTGCGATCTCAGCTCACTGCAAGCTCTGCCTCCCAGGTTCACGGCATTCTCCTGCCTCAGCCTCCCAACTGGCTGGAACTACAGGTGCCCGCCACCATGCCCAGCTATTTTTTTGTATTTTTAGTAGAGATGGGGTTTCACTGCCTTAGCCAGGATGGTCTCGATCTCCTGACCTTGTGATCCACCCATCTCGGCCTCCCAAAGTGCTGGATTACAGGCGTGAGCCACTGCTCCCGGCCTCTTCTTTTTTTCTTCCTTGCTTTCTTTCTTTTCCCTCCTCCCTTCCTCTCCCCACCTTTATTTATTTCTTTCAACATGTACCGCCTGCTTACTATATATTAGTCACAGTCTAAATGCTGGAGATGCAGAGATGAATAACACATGGCCCCAGCCCTCCTGGAACTCAGTTTAGCGTGGGAGGCAGATGGAGGCACAGATCATTCCAGTACAGTGGTTAACGATAGAGATAAGTACAGGGTGAGCTCAATGTAGGGGTCCCTAATCCAGCTTGGCTTGGGAGAGAAGGCAGGAAGCTTCCTGGAAGAGATGATGGCAGATTGATTGTGAGTGGCTGAAAAAGGAGCAGGGCTCAAGGCCTTTACCTGGCAGGCCAGGTCATTCACATGGTTTATGAGCACTGGATAAAGGGAATGGGATGAAGGGCTTTGGGGGTATGGGTCTTCCATGAGATATGACACCAGATTTTGATGTCATTGCATATGGTTAGGACCACAGGGGCAGGGCAGAAATGATGTCTACTACTGTGGCACAGTACTAGTGACTTACCTCTGAAATCTGGGGACATTCCAAGGTATCTGCTCAGATGGTTGATCCTGGGGAATCCTGAAAGGAATGAAAGCTGAAATGAAAGATCACTCTTGAAGGCCAGTACATGACATATATGTACTCAGGGGTGAAGAGTCATGTAAGGGGAAATGGGCAGTGGGTAGTCAAGGTGTGAATGAAGATCACTGCTCAATAGAATGGGGCAATGAGGCTTGGGGAGGTGGAGGAGGACTCTTGGCTTCTCTAAAAAAAAAAAAAAGGCCTAACTTGTGCTGCAAGTTTTACTGGATGCCCAGGACTCTGGAGGAGTTTTTGCGCCAGTAGACAGGCAAGTGGCCACAACAGTTCTTATGCCCCACAAGGGCAGAGCCTTACATTGGCAGCTCCCTGAGTTACTTGAAGCAGGAGACCTTTTGTAACCTCAAGAAGACAAGAGGAATTCTGTTGAGGGAAGCTTAATCCCTGCTCCTTGGAGATCTCGGCATGATAGTAGAAAGAGCACATATGAGCTAGGAAAACATAAGTATCACATCTGATGATACCAACTGCAACAATAGTAATAGCCACTGTGTATCTAGTCTCTACCCTGTGGCAGGGCTTTTCATGTATTACTTAACCCTCATAACTACATAATAATATATAATGATATAAGGTACTGTCATTCCCTCCATTTTATAGATGGGGAAATCAAAGTTTGGAAAGGTCACAGGTAGGAAGTCATAGAATCACATTTGAACCCAGGTCATTCTAACTCTAGAGCCTCTGATCTCAACTGCTGTCCTTACTGTGAATAAATATTCAGTGCAGCTTCTCTTTGACTTGACCATAGGACCACAGCCCACCTGAAATGGTAGAATAGAGAGACCCTAGAGCCTGATGAACTGCATTTCTACAGCACTACTAGTTGTTATGAAGATGGATAATCTAAAATTTTCTATTTCTCTAACATGTAGTCTTAGGGCACTCAATATTAGTATTAGCCAAGAACATATGATTTGAGGGGAAAAATATGGATTAGAAAACAATCGCTCTGAAGTCTACTACTTTGGTAGTTGTTATGGAATGAATGTTTGTGTCCCTCCAAAGTTCATAAGTTCAAGTCCTAATCCCCAACCTGGTGGTACTATTAATAGATGAGGTCCTGAGGGCAGAGGCCCATGATTGGATTAGTGCCCTTATAAGAACAGGAAGACAGACAGACTAGAGCTTTCTTTCTTGCTCTCTCTCCATGGGTACACACCAAGGAAAGTCCATGCGAGGACATAGCAAGAAGGCAGCCATCTGCAAGCCACGAAGAGAGCCCTCACCAAGAATCACATCTGCTGGTACTTTGATCTTGGACTGTAAGACACCTCCAGAACTGTGAGAAAATTGACATCTGTTGTTTGAGCCACCCAGTCTATGGTATTGTGTTACAGCAGCCCGAGTTGACTAAGGCAGTAGTTAATAGCAGCAGCTGGGTGAACACACTCTGTGTGCGTGTGTCTGTGAACTAGATCCTCTTAGGCAAAAGGGTTGTTGACCGTGTCTTGAGACCCCTCACTCTCTATATCAGTTTTGGGTGTTCTTTTTCTCATTGGTATTTATGAATAATTTATGCAAAAATGAGTTTTTAAAAACCTTCTGAAAAAAATATATTAGTTGGTTTATGATTCTTCAACAGATCAGAAATTGGGCACTTCCTGTCACCTGTGGCCCCCAGGGAGGCATGCAGATAGCTTTTACAAGTGAGAGGAGAGCTAGGACCTGCAGAGACCACTGGACTGCCTGCCTCCCTCCTTGCTCTGGGAGTTCTCCATGGTTCTGAGGGAGGCACAGATAATCTCTACAAGCTGTCTGGGCTCCCAGGTATTTGCTACAGGAGGTCTCGTGTGTTCAGAGGACCTAAAGCTACGGTACCCTTGAGGTTGAGGAGAAAGGTGTACTTTCTCCCCTGTACAGAAGGCATGTGGAGAGCTGTGGCTTGGGAGGAGAATACCAGTGTGCCTCCCACTTCCTTAGCAGCCAGGCCTCCCTCCCCAGAGGGGCTGCACCACTTCTCAACTAGTGGCAGCTCATGAAATCCTCAAGTAGGAAGTGTATTAGTCAGGGTTCTCTAGAGGGGCAGAACTAATAGGATGGATTTATATATAAAGGGGAGTTTATTAAGAGGATTGACTCACACGATCACAAGATGAGGTCCCATAATAGGCTGGCTGCAAGCTGAGGAGCAAGGAGCCAGTCCGAGTCCCCAAGCTGAATAACTTGGAGTCTGATATTTGAGGGCAGGAAGCAACCAGCATGGGAGGAAGATGTAGGCTGGGAGGCTAAACCAGTCTAGTCTTTTCACGTTCTTCTGCCTGTTTTTATTCTGGCCGCACTGGCAGCTGATTAGACTGTGCCAACCCAGATTGAGGGTGGGTCTGCCTTTCCCAGTCCACTGACTCAAATGTTAATCTCCTTTGGCAACACCCTCACAGACACACCCAGGAACAGTACTTTGCATCCTTCAATCCAATCAAGTTGGCACTCAATATTAACCATCACAGGAGGAATCTGCAAAGGTCATTTAGCCCAGCGCTTCTCAGTCCATAAGGTTCAAGCATTTTACCTGGGAACTTTGTTAGGGAGGAGATTTTTTTTTTTTTTTGAGATGGAGTCTCGCTCTGTCACCCAGGCTGGAGTGCAGTGGCATGATCTTGGCTCACTGCAAGCTCCACCTCCTGGGTTCACACCATTCTCCTGCCTCAGCCTCCTGAGTAGCTGGGACTACAGGCACCTGCCACCACGCCCAGCTATTTTTTTTTTTGTATTTTTTAGTAGAGATGGGGTTTCACCATGTTAGCCAGGATGGTCTCGATCTTCTGACCTCATGATCTGCCCGCCTCGGCCTCCAAAAGTGCTGGGATTACAGGTGTGAGCCACCACGCCCGGCTGAGAGGAGATTCTTATTCAGGAGGTCAGGGTGGGGCCTCAGCATCTTTAACAAGCTCCCAGGTGATGCTGCTGCTGCTGATCTGGGGACCACACTTTGAAGAGCAAGAATTTACTCTACGTCAAGGTAGGCTACATTTCAGTGACCATCACAGTCAACTAAATGTCCATCCTGATACAGAGAAGCAAATTCTCTTCATCAACAGCTTTCTTATCTTTTAGAAGCTCTTACTTAGCAAGCACAAATCCCTTTAGTTTCATGCCCATTTTTTCAAGTTCTTCTCTCAGCAGAGATGGAGATGCAAAGTAGCCCTCTCCCATATCATAATCCTTAGTTATTTAAAGACTACTAAGTCAGATCTATTTTTAAAAGCACCACTTCTCTCTCTGTTCTTATGCCTGCATTACCCAGGTCGGTCTGTAGGAATGAAACTCCTGGGGCACTCTTGGCTGAGGACTTGGCACTGGGAACATTCATGATCTGCTTATGCAGCTGGAATCTCCTCACATGCCCATATACTATTCTTTCTCAGTTCTCTACAGTAAAGGGATGGCAGAGTTATAAAAGTCAAAATCTGAAGAGGAGTGAAAACCTCCACTTAACCTTTAGTGTCATCACTCCTCTTCTCAGAACTCAATCAAGATGTTATTCACAGGTAACAGTGACTTGGTTTCAGTTTTCTCTTTCCTCCCTGGCTCTACATGTCTCATGGTCAAAAGAACTTGGAAGCAAAGACTTAGCCATCTACCATGGCCAAGCAAAGGAACCTGCATAACCCCCAACTGGCCTGGGCACAGTGGCTCATGCCTGTAATCGCAGCACTTTGGGAGACCGAGGCGGGCAGATCACGAGGTCAGGAGATCAAGACCATCCTGGCTAACACAGTGAAACCCCATCTGTACTAAAAAATACAAAAAAATTAGACAGGCATGTTGACGGGTGCCTGTAGTCCCAGCTACTCGGGAGGCTGAGGCAGGAGAATGGCATGAACCCGGGAGGCGGAGCTTGCAGTGAGCTGAGATCACGGAGCCAGACTCCGTCTCAAAAAAAAAAAAAAAATTAATAACCCCCAACCTGAATGAGAGTCCACAGGTTGGATCTGAAGTACCCAATAGTCCGTGTTCGAGGGTTCTATCCCCCTGAGCTCTCTGCTTTCTTTCTGCCCCAGAAAGGACTGCTGTCAGGTCTTTTCACGTTTGTGTGACTTTAAGTCAACATGTTTCCTCTCTCCAGGACACTTGTATTTTAAAAACTTTCTCTCCAGTATGGAATGAAATTTGTCCTTTGTTAAAGAGACTAATGGTCCCTGGTGACAGGTTATTTTATGTATTATACCTGCCTAGGATGGCACAGTAGACATTGCCTACTAGAAAGAAGGTACTGCCACTTACAGGTTCACAGTGATATCCGGGGTGGAAGGGAGGACTCTTCCAGGAGAAAGCAAGGCATCCAGGAGGAGACCACCAAGAGGGCCTGTGTCCTTTGCAGGTTTCTGGGGGTGCAGAGTTATTCAGAAGTCTGCTGTTATCCTGACCCCATCCTCAGCAGAACTTCCTCCATCATTTCAGAAGGTAAAATGAGACAACTAGAGCAGAGGATGAGATGGCAACTTCTGTTTTGCTTTTTTTTTTTTTTTTTTCTGACAGCCAGTGTGTAGGGAGCTCTGTATGGGGAGTATGACTCACCAGTATTGGTCATGACTCTGGGCCCAGGATTCACAAGTGTTCCAAAATTAGCAACTGGCCGTGGTGTACACCCACAGAGCAGTTAGACATTTCCCATTGAAAACACTCAATGGGAAACCTACACGGAGAAAGGGAAGGTTAAAAGAGCTGTAGATTATTACAGCTCTTCTAGTTAGCCTACGGAATATCTTCCTCTCTGCTTGGCCATTTATATTTCTCATTCTCTTTCTGGAGAACACATTCGTCTTTGCTTCAGCATTTAGTACTTGTTCATTCATCCATTTAGGAATTTTTTTTAATTGAACATCTTCCCTGTGTCTAGCACCATTCTGGGTGTGAGGGAGGCGTCAGAAATAAAGCAGTCCTTAGTCTCCTGGAGTTCATGGTTCAGTGGGGGAACCTTGGGCAAGTGACCTAATCTCTTAAAATTTCCTCATTTGTGAAATAGGCATAATAGGCCAGGAGCGGTGGCTCACGCCTGTAATCTCAGCACTTTGGGAGGCCAAGGCAGGTGGATCACCTGAGCTCAGGAGTTCGAGACTAGCCTGGCCAACATGGTGAAACCCTGTCTCTACGAAAAATACAAAAATTAGCCAGATGTGGTGGCACGCACCTGTTAATCCCAGCTACTTGGGAGGCTGAGGCAGGAGACTCGCTTGAACCCGGGAGGCAGAGGTTGCAGTGAGCCGAGATTGAGCCATTGTACTCCAGCTTGGGCAACAAGAGCAAAACTCTGTCTCAAAAAAAAAAAAAAAAAGAAAGAACGAAAAAAAAGAAATAGACATAATAATGTACCTGATTCATTGTATATATACAATGTATATATAGCACTCATCAGAGTGCCTGATGCTTAGCCGACATTTAATCAATGTAAGTTGTTAGCTTCTGTTGAGAAACAACTGGTGTGGGACTAAGATGATTGTTGTCCTGATTTGCCTGTTGGTGTCATAGTCAGATCTTCACCCTGGGAACTTACGGCCTCAACAGTACCATGGCTGGGAACTTAGCTACAGTGGGGAGGGACCCAGAGATGCTGAGCTTAGTATATGCCTCCACTCCATTGGTCAAACTCACTCAATCTAAAAGGAGCTGGGTAATCAGTGAGTGCTTGATGGTGGTAATAAAGAATCTGTCTACAGTGTAATTCAATTTTGTAGTCGTTATCTTTTCCATTTTAGTGTAGGGACCCACCCAATCAGACAGCTGCACAATGAAAATAAAGGCTGGGAATGCCAGGGTGTGTCACTGGTTGTAGTCCCACGCTAGCAAGGGGAAAGTCAGGTTGCAAAACCAGCGCTGCCTGCCTTCAGTGAAGAAACCATGTAACCTCCCAGGCCTGCAGCTTCCCTAGGCCTCAGTTCCTTCCCTGGGCATCCTCCTTGGTGAGGTTTCTGGATCCCTGCAGGCACTGGTAGTTTTTGGTTTGGGTGCTCATATAAAACTCCTTACAAGTCTGTTAACACAATCTTATCTTACTGTCATTATTTGCATGTTAGTTCCTTAATAGGTCCTATTTCTTTCTGTATTCCTGATGACCCTTCCAAGAGCTCCTTTAGGTTTGGAAAAGGCAGAGTAGATCCTCTGGCCTTCCGCAATGAGGACCTGGGTGGGTGGTGGTGGTAGTAGGGGGTCGGTAGACAAAGCCATCTTTAAGGAGGTGCCTTCTGCATCACCCTCCATTGTGAGATTCCAGGCAGGTGCCTTAAAATAGCTCTGCCACTAGCTGATCACTCAATCCCATTCACAAGGGCAAACCTTCTTCTGTCAGGGAGAAAAGGTTTAAACATACAGAGGGAGGTAACTGTTGCAGTAAGTAGCCTTAAAGCAAGCAGAGGGGCGCTAAATCATCTCTAAACTTCCAGGTCTATGATTCTAAGATCTTAATTATCCTAACTGGGAAGGAGAGAAGAAAAGAAAAAAAAAATTAGGTGGCTTAGAAAGTGAGCAGAGAGTGTAAAGCTTGGAGATTTTTCTATTTGAGATTTGGCTGCATTTAGAGCCAGTTTTTAAGCATTGCCAGGTTCACCTTTGTAAAAGGCGTTTAGAAATCTGCCACTATCAGATTTAAATCAATCTGGCTAATTGGTGTGATTGGAAAGTTGCAATGGGGCAAGTAATCAGATTGGTTCCGGAGCCTCCACCCTTTGCTGTGCCTGGGTGCTACCTCCTGCAGGGTAGCATATTCCCAATTTTTGTGGTTTTGCAGTGGCCTCCTTTCCTAAGCCCACTAAGCATTTTCCTGTTCTTTTGCAAGGTCTTCTTTTTGTGTCAGGGTGTGGTGGAGCCACACAGGACTGGCATGATATTCACCACTTGTTACTTATGGAACTTGAACATATTTAACCTCTCTGACCATCAGTTTTCTCATCTGTAAAATGAGACCACATTAACCTAGCTTATAGACTTACTATGAGAATTAAATGTATACATGTGTAGATGATCATATTAGACTTTAATTGAAAAGCTTTCCAGTAGGTGTCTTAGTCTGCTTTCTGTTGCAATAACTAAATCCCTGAGACTAGGTACTTTTTTTTTAAAGGAATTTATTTGGCCAGGCGCAGTGGCTCACGCCTGTAATCCCAGCACTTTGGGAGGCCGAGGTAGGCGGATCACGAGGTCAGGAGATCAAGACCATCCTGGCTAACATGGTGAAACCCCATCTCTACTAAAAATACAAAAAATTAGCCAGGCGTGGTGGCAGGAGCCTGTAGTCCCAGCTACTTGGGAGGCTGAGGCAGAAAAAAGGAATTTATTTCTTACGGTTCTGGAGGCTGAGAAGTCCAGGGACAAAGGATTCCATCTAGTCGGGGCCTTCCTCTTATGGGGACCCTCTGCAGAGTCCCAAGGCAGCTTGGGACATCACATGGTGAGGGGGCTCATGAGAGAGAACCAACCTGGCTTTTTATAACAGACACACTCTTGTGATAACTAACCCACTCACACAATGATAACCTATTATCCATTAACCCAGGAATGGACTAGTCAATCCAATCATGAGGGCAGAGCCCTCATGACTCAGTCACCTCTGAAAGGCCCCACCTCCTGATACTGTTTCACTGGGGAGTGAGTTTCAACATGAGTTTCAAAGGGGACAGTTTCAAATTATAACAGTAGAATTATGTGCATGTCCAGGTGTGCCATTCAGTAGCTATGAGACCTTAAACAAATTACTGTGCCTCAGTTTTTTTATCTGTAAAATAGAGATAATAATACTACCTACTTCAATGGTTTTTGATAATGATTAAAAGAGTTAATATGTGTAAAATGCTTGGCATAGTAATTGGCAGATGGTGTGTACTATGTTTTAGCTTTTAATATTATTATTATGCATATTATGATGCAACACACCCAGTCTAATACCTGGCACAGAGGAATGTTAAAAAAAAAAAAAAGTTTGAATCCCTGTGCTCTGACACCTTTAGCTCCAAACTTGCTGCTGCTACTCAGGATCTCCTTCCTCTCTAGTTGTCCTGTTTAGCTGAGCCTCTCTCCAGCTTATGTGAAACCATGTCTTGGTAGCTGCTGGGCAATTAGGCATTCAAGGCCCATGTTTGGTGGCCTAGGTAGGCCAGCAGGCAAGTTCAGGAGGGACTGAATCGGTGAGAAGGACCAACAACTTTCACTGACCTCATGACTTCATTCCCTTTATTTGTCTGGGGTTCTAGCCTCAGGACACACCAGAGAGGGAAGCCACAGCGTGTCCTTCAGGCCTTCTCAGGAAGCAGGCTTTCCTGAAGGGAGGAGTCCCTAAAACAGACTTGCACCTCTACATTTTGTCAGCCCTGGCACATGCTGTAGGAGGTTCTGGGTTAGCTTCGATGGGGATGTTTTTTCAAGCCTGCAAACTGCAATAGGTGACAACTTCCAGTCCCAAGAGTTTGGCTGGCTCTGCGTTGAACACAAAGCTTCCACTTGCTGCTGAGGGCTGCTGTGCTCTGCCTGCCTTCCAGGGAGAGTTACTTCTGGAAGGCTGTCATGGAGGGAGGAGAGCTAGGCTGCCGGGCCAGCTGCCCACTACGCTGGTTCAAACTGGCTGTGCTGGCTCAACAAGGAAAAGACAATCTCACCAATCAGCAGAATCAATCACAGATTAGGAGCTTACCCTGCGAAGGCACAGTGGAGGGTAAAATGGAACAGAAGACAAAGCCCATGTCCTCAACGAGTTCGCCAAGCTGGTGGAGGAGACGAAAACACTTAAAGAGTAAACTAATAATAACAGGGTATCCGAAGTCACCAGTTTGTCCTTGCAGGTATCAGTGACCTATAGCACTCTTTAAACTCCTGTGGTTCTAGGTAAAACAAACCTTCCCAGCAGAGGCATAATACTACCTATTCTATACCAGGCATTCTTCTAAAGGCTTTTTAATATATTATTTTGTTTAGTTTTCACAGCGACCTTTTGTAGTAGGTGTTAATCTCCTCATTTTCAGATGAGGAAACTCAGGGTCAGACAGGCAAAGGGACTAACCAGAGATCCTCTAGGTAAGAAGTGATGGAACCAGGATCCAAAGCCAGGTTCTCTGGCTCTGGAGGCTGTCCCTTCACCCTCCAGGTTAAACTAGCCGGAGCCAGGGAGGGCAGCTCTGGGAACCACACTGGATAGGACTCCTTCCTCTCTGAGGTTGTGGGGAATCCACTGTTGCCTGCTCCTGCCCTTGCTGACTAAAGGCCTCTTGTGTGTGTTGTGTTCAGTAACTTGAGGGAGAATCTGCTCAGTTTGTCCACCCACCACCCAGGGTAGGAATCCCTCTCAGGGAAGGGGTCTCCTGCCCCCTCATAGGCTTTGGGCCACTCCCAGATGGTTGCTTTTAGGGGAGAAAAGGATGCTAATCCAATCAGTTGTGACCAGGATGGTGGTAGTCACACGGCATAGGGGAATCAAATGGTTCCCGTAACCATCTGATTGTTAGGAGGAGCTTGCCTAGTGCATGCATCTATAAAGAAGGATGTGACAGCTCCTTCCTCCCTACTTATGCTGTATTGCTGCTGGCTGTGCACTCAGAAGCCTTAAAAAACATACATGTTTGCACATAGTATATTTATAAACTGTTAATAGTGAAAAATAAATGTAACTATCCAGCCATAGGGGATGTACCTAAACAACAGACTACCATATAACTGTTGAAATCAATGCTATATAAGTATACTTATTAACATAGAAAGATTTTTTTCAGTATGTTGCTAAATGTCAGGATCCACTTGAAAAACAGAATGAATAGTCTGATCCTATTTTCAGAAGGAAAAAATGTATATGTGTGTATAGAAAAACATTTTCATTTATACATCAACATATTAATGGGGGCTGTCTCTGATAGGAAGGATTTTAGGTTATTTAAGTTCTTTTTGCTTATGTGTATTTACATTTTTCCACAGTAAATATACATTTCTTATTTAATAAACCTGTTATTTTTTTTTTTCCATTTTTATTTATTTATTTATTTATTTTTTATTTTTATTTTTTTTTATTGATCATTCTTGGGTGTTTCTCGCAGAGGGGGATTTGGTAGGGTTACAGGACAATAGTGGAGGGAAGGTCAGCAGATAAGCAAGTGAACAAAGTTCTCTGGTTTCCCTAGGCAGAGGACCCTGCGGCCTTCCGCAGTGTTTGTGTCCCTGGGTACTTGAGATTAGGGAGTGGTGATGGCTCTTAACGAGCATGCTGCCTTCAAGCAACTGTTTAACAAAGCACATCTTGCACCGCCCTTAATCCATTCAACCCTGAGTGGATACAGCACATGTTTCAGAGAGCACAGGGTTGGGGGTAGGGTCACAGATCAACAGGATCCCAAGGCAGAAGAATTTTTTCTTAGTACAGAACAAAATGAAAAGTCTCCCATGTCTACCTCTTTCTACACAGACACGGCAACCATCCGATTTCTCAATCTTTTCCCCACCTTTCCCCCCTTTCCATTCCACAAAACCGCCATTGTCATCATGACCCGTCCTCAATGAGCTGTTGGGTACACCCCCAAGCCGGGGTGGTGGCCGGGCAGAGGGGCTCCCCACCTCCCAGTAGGGGCGGCCGGGCAGAGGTGCCCCTCACCTCCCGGACGGGGTGGCTGGCCGGGCAGGGGGCTGACCCCCCCCACCTCCCTCCTGGTCGGGGCGGCTGGCCGGGCAGAGGGGCTCCTCACTTCCCAGTAGGGGCGGCCGGGCAGAGGCGCCCCTCACCTCCCGGATGGGGCGGCTGGCCAGGCGGGGGGCTGAACCCTCACCTCCCTCCCGGACAGGGCGGCAGGCTGGGCAGTGGGCTGACCCCCCCACCTCCCTCCCGGACGGGGCGGCTGGCCAGGCGGGGGGCTGACCCCCCACCTCCCTCCCGGACAGGGTGGCAGGCTGGGCAGTGGGCTGACCCCCCCACCTCCCTCCCGGACGGGGCGGCTGGCCGGGCTGAGGGGCTCCTCACTTCCCAGTAGGGGCGGCCGGGCAGAGGCGCCCCTCACCTCCCGGACGGGGCGGCTTGCTTGGCGGGGGGCTGACCCCCCCACCTCCCTCCCGGACGGGGCGGCTGGCCGGGCGGGGGGGGCTCCTCACTTCCCAGTAGGGGCGGCCGGGCAGAGGTGCCCCTCACCTCCCGGACGGGGCGGCTGGCCAGGCGGGGGGTTGACCCCCCCACCTCCCTCCCGGACAGAGCGGCTGGCCGGGCAGAGGCGCCCCTCACCTCTCGGACCGGGTGGCCAGCCAGGCGGGGGGCCGAACCCCCACCTCCCTCCTGGACAGGGCGGCAGGCTGGGCGGTGGGCTAACCACCCCACCTCCCTTCCGGACGGGGCGGCTCGCCAGGCGGGGGGCTGGCTCCCCCACCTCCCTCCCGGACGGGGCGGCTGGCCCGGCGGGGGGCTGACCCCCCCACCTCCCTCCCGGACAGGGTGGCAGGCTGGGCGGTGGGCTGACCCCCCCACCTCCCTCCCGGACGGGGCGGCTGGCCGGGCTGAGGGGCTCCTCACTTCCCAGTAGGGGCGGCCGGGCAGAGGCGCCCCTCACCTCCCGGATGGGGCGGCTTGCTTGGCGGGGGGCTGACCCCCCCACCTCCCTCCCGGACGGGGCGGCTGGCCGGGCGGGGGGGGCTCCTCACTTCCCAGTAGGGGCGGCCGGGCAGAGGCGCCCCTCACCTCTCGGACCGGGTGGCCGGCCAGGCGGGGGGCCGAACCCCCACCTCCCTCCTGGACAGGGCGGCAGGCTGGGCGGTGGGCTAACCCCCCCACCTCCCTTCCGGACGGGGCGGCTCGCCGGGCGGGGGGCTGGCCCCCCCACCTCCCTCCCGGACGGGGCGGCTGGCCGGGCGGGGGACTGACCCCCCCCCACCTCCCTCCTGGACGGGTTGGCTGGCCGGGCGGGGGGCTGACCCCCCCACCTCCCTCCCGGACGGAGCGGCTGGCCGCGCAGAGGGGCTCCTCACTTCCCAGTAGGGGTGGCCGGGCAGAGGCGCCCCTCACCTCCCGGACAGGGTGGCTGGCCGGGCGGGGGGCTGATCCCTCCACCTCCCTCCCGGACGAGGTGGCTGCCGGGCGGAGACGCTCCTCACTTCCCAGACGGGGTGGCTGCTGGGCGGAGGGGCTCCTCACTTCTCGGGCGGGGTGGCTGCCGGGCGGAGGGGCTCCTCACTTCTCAGACGGGGCGGTTGCCAGGCAGCGGGTCTCCTCACTTCTCAGACGGGGCGGCCGGGCAGAGACGTTCCTCACATCCTGGACTGGGCGGCAGGGCAGAGGTGCTCCCCACATCTCAGACGATGGGCGGCCGGGCAGAGAGGCTCCTCACTTCCCAGATGTGATGGCGGCTGGGAAGAGGCGCTCCTTGTTTCCTAGATGGGATGGCGGCCGGGCAGAGACGCTCCTCACTTTCCAGACTGGGCAGCCAGGCAGAGGGGCTCCTCACATCCCGGACGATGGGCGGCCAGGCGGAGACGCTCCTCACTTCCCAGACGGGGCGGCAGCCGGGCAGAGGCTGCAATCTCGGCACTTTGGGAGGCCAAGGCAGGCGGCTGGGAGGTGGTTGTAGTGGGCCAAGATCACGCCACTGCACTCCAGCCTGGGCACCATTGAGCACTGAGTTAACCAGACTCTGTCTGCAATCCCGGCACCTCGGGAGGCCGAGGCTGGCTGAT
The DNA here is from genome assembly GCF_029281585.2 of Gorilla gorilla gorilla. Lineage (NCBI taxonomy): Eukaryota > Metazoa > Chordata > Mammalia > Primates > Hominidae > Gorilla > Gorilla gorilla. The sequence goes on along the minus strand of NC_073224.2, from coordinate 44,576,405 downwards.
CACTCGCGGTTAGGAGCTGGAGACCAGCCCAGCCAACACAGCGAAACCGCGTCTCCACCAAAAAAATACGAAAACCAGTCAGGCGGGGCGGTGCGCGCCTGCAATCGCAGGCACTCGGCAGGCAGAGGCAGGAGAATCAGGCAGGGAGGTTGCAGTGAGCTGAGATGGCAGCAGTACCGTCCAGCTTCGGCTCAGCATCAGAGGGAGACCGTGGAAAGAGGGGAGAGGGGAGAGGGGAGAGGGGAGAGGGGAGAGGGGAGAGGGGAGAGGGGAGAGGGGAGAGGGAGAGGGAGAGGGCTAAACCTGTTATTTTTAAAAGATCTAATGATGTTAGAAATAATCTTAATTTTATAAAAAGAATCATCTCACCTTAAATATGAGAAAACAAAATATCTGAATTTCTTGTTCTTTCTCCCTTTTTCCCCCTTGTTTTTGGTGGAAAGCAGATAGTATTCATTGTGGAGAATGACTCTAGGCTAGTAATTTACCTTAGAGCCATGGCATATGAGAGCTGGAAGAGATTTTGGGGATCATCTAGCCCAATTCCTTATTTAACAGATGAGGAAACTGGACTGAGAGGCTTAGCTAGTTCTATAAGTGCTCGGTAGCAAAACTTTGGTTGGAATCCAGGTCCTTGGACATAGTCCAGGGAATTTTCTTTTCTTTTCTTTTCTTTTTTTTTGTTTCGAGACGGAGTCTCACTCTGTCACCCAGGCTGGAGTGCAGTGGCATGATCTTGGCTCACTGCAACCTCCGCCTCCTGGGTGCAAGTGATTCTCCTGCCTCAGCCTCCTGAGTAGCTGGGACTACAGGCATGTGACACCACGCCTGGCTCATTTTTTGTATTTTTAGTAGAGACGGGGTTTCACCGTGTTAGCCAGGATGGTCTCGAACTCCTGACCTCTGGTGATCCATCCACCTCGGCCTTCCAAAGTGCTGGGATTACAGGCGTGAGCCACTGCACCCGGCCCAGTCCAGGGCATTTTCTACACCACTATGACAGGCTGTTATATTTGCCTCGTTGACACATAGAGAGGACTGTAATCTTTTCGTGTGGAGGTAACAACTCTTAAGCGTAGAAAAGGTTGTCATGCTGACCAGTCACTCTTCTTCAGTCACTATTCTACTGAGAGGAAAACATGGGTTTAACTGATTGCAGATCCAATGTTGAGAGTTACGACATTGTGATGGGTGCTGGGAAAATAATTCTTGCAGTCCCTTCTAGAAATCTCCTACCTAGAAATCTTATATGTGATTCCACAAGAAGGCAGAGGCCAGGCCACAAGGGTTTTTCCATGTCCCCTCCTCTTCTTCAGCTGTTGGGTCATAAAATGCTGCTTGGGATATTTTCATTCCTCTTCCCAACATTTATCTTTCTGAAAAGTAGGTAGTGATAGTTGTTCAAAGTCAGCATACCATAAACATCGCTCTTAACCCTTTTGTGAAACCAGTTTTGAGATATTGCACTGATCATATTGCTTTGCCAACTCTCCTGGAGAATCCTTGGCATTAACTATATTGCATCAGTTAAGACTTTTGGCTACACACATCAGAAACTCCCCTTGAACTAGTTTAGCAAAAAAGGGAATATATTAGCTTATGGAATCCATAGAAAGATTGAGTATCCAAACTAAGAAAAGGTCAGGAAAACATGGAGCTGGGCCTCAGGAACCACAAGCACCAGGGACTTCACTGTGCCGGCCTTTGTCTCTACTGTGCATCTGTTTCTCACTCATGGTTGCTTCATTTCTCTTTTACTGCAGACAGGCTGTCTCCATTTCCATGGCCATATTTCCATAGTACTGTTTCTATCACCAGAGATGAACTTAGCTGATCTTTCACTTGTTCTAAGTTAAGAAATCCCAATGGGAGGGCCAATGTGTGTTCCAGCTGTGACCAGGTTCTGGGTCATCTAAGAACATGATGTTTCCAACATGAACACATTGTCTAGGGGAAAAGCAGGTCTTAGAAGATTGGGAGGTAGGGCTAAGACGAGGATATCCTTCACCCCTAGCTACTCCTTAGAGATAATAAGTTTGATGAGGAGGCAGAACAATTAGGTGATGAGTGAGAATTCTTAAGAAGTGAAAATAAAAATCCTGAGAGTGTGGATGTGCCTGGCCAGGGACATCCATTTTTACAATGTTTTGACATCCAGTGAAAAAATAATTGCAATGAATCTCTCCCTGACTTGGCCCCCAAAGAGGCAGACTTAGGTATTTTAGGACATGAGTCAAGTTTGAAGAACTGTGCTGTCTCTTCCCAACCTTCTCTTCAGAGAACTAAACCACGGGGGTAACAATCCTGTAATTTTGGCCGTATTTATAAATCCCTGATCCTTTATGTAGCGCATTTTTTCTACTCTGCGCTTAGTCTGAATGTTGCTATTTTCACAGAGGAAATCAGAGGAAAGAGACTATAATTATAGGTCAAACACCAGCTCCGGAAACAGTGAAGGCAGCAGAGAGCCTATGACTCCCTGCCCTCTTCCGGGTTACACCCTGGACATCTCCCCCTTCTTTCCTGGAGCCTAGGTCAGCTCTTCGCCTCTTTATCTTCATATCTTTGCTCTCTTGTTTTCCAGTCCAGCATATCACGAGACAAAAAGGGAAAGTTACAACCAAAAGCCGGTGAGTTAAAACTGCACGATACTTGGGCAAGCCTGCCTCTTGGAGATAATTCAAATGGAAAAGAAAAGACAAAAAAACCCACAACATTTCAGGTCATTGGCCTTTTTAAACAGACCGCCGGCAATATTTACTCCTCCTGAAATAGCACAGTCACATGAAATAAAACCGTGTTCGGTAAAGCCTGCAAAACAAAAGGACAATTTACAGGCTGGCATGCTCACTGAGGGCCCTCTGTTTACCGGCCAGATCAGGGCTCTGCTTCCGGGCTCTCTAGCCACCTTCTGCCCAAACCTGCTGGAGAGCTGTGGGGGTCAAGGTCAGATTTTCTTGGAGACCCTCCCCACTCTTTTCCCCTTAAATAATTTGGAAAGGCAGGTTGAGAGTTGGGAACAGGGCTGTGAAGAGTATGTGGCTGATGTGGCCTCTACTGTAGAAGCCCAGGTTGTGAATGTCGCAGGAGGAGCTGCTAATGGTGTCTGCCCTTGTCCAGCATGGTCACCTCTTGTTTCCTCTCTGTTCTTTACTCCTTACTTCTTAATGCATTTACCTCCCCCACACCTCCCCCAGACCCCTGCCTTCTCTCTCTCTCATCTGTTTTCCCCCCTCAGCCTATCTTGTATTCCCCTTTTGCCTTCTCTCCTGACCTTAGTTCTGCCAGGGACCCTTCATGGACCTTTAGTGATTAGTCCAGCTGTTGCCTGGAAGGTCTAAAGTAGCTGCTAATGGTGAGGTTAATGAATGTACAGTCACAGGCCAGATCTGGGGTCATGGTGAATTCCCACTGAGACTGAGACTTCACTGAGGACTCAGGGGAACCTTCTCAATCTCATTCTTTAAGCTTTTCCTCTCCATTACCTGATATTTCTTTGTAAAAATCCAAAAACCATTTAAAATAATACATTATACCTTGTTTCTCAAAGTCTTTTTATATCCGTTGATTTCATCTTTACATCAACCTTGAGAGGGAGGCAAAACAGTTGAGGAAAGAGAAAAACAAAGAAGCTCAGCAACATTCCCAAGTCAGTTACAGAGCTATGTTCTCTGCTCCCTGGGTTCTCCTGAAGCAGGAGAATCTCTTGAACCCGGGAGGTGGAGGTTGCAGTGAGCTGAGATCGTGCCACTGCACTCCAGCCTGGGTGACAGAGAAAGACTCCATCTAAAAAAAAAAAAAAAAAAAGAAGAAAGAAAATAAGATTCATTACATACACCAGAGAGGGATCCTCCAACACCCAGGGTGAGAAGTACATTATCAGGCATCCCTGGCTTATCAAACACTGGACAACACTTTGTTGACAATCAACTTTGTCACCTGGAACTTCATGAAACAGATTTCCCTGAGTGTCTGTGTTTCCTTTCTTTCTTTCTTTTTCTTTTTGAAACGAAGTTTTGCTCTTGTCGCCCAGGCTGGAGTGCAATGGTGCAATCTCAGCTCACTGCAACCTCCACCTCCCAGGTTCAAGTGATTCTCCTGCCTCAGCCTCCCAAAGAGTTGGATTACAGGCGTGTGCCACCACACCTGGCTAATTTTTGTATTTTTAGTAGAGACGGGGTTTCACCATGTTGGCCAGGCTGGTCTTGAGCTCCTGACCTCAGGTGATCTGCCCGCCTTGGCCTCCCAAAGTGCAGGCCTGAGCCACCACGCCCGGCCTGTGTTTCCTTTCTTTACATCAACCATCTAGCAGCTACGGGTTTCATTTTCTTTTGCACATGCCAAAGTATGTACAGTAAGTGGAAGAGTTAGCCAGAGATGTATATAATGTACTCTTATTTTTTCAAATGATTCAAAAGAAAATTATGACTGTAAAAATTTACTTTTAGGCCTCTAGTGGAGCCTCGCTCTCTCTTTCCTTCTCTCTCTTTCTCTCTGTCCATCTACCTATTACAGATACTAAGTGCTCAGCACTGTGATGTAGGAGGTTCTGATATATTTGTTGGAAAAAGAAACCTCGAGAAACAGTGTAGCAGAAATGTGTGCTTTCACTTCTAACAGCCAGCACTTGCATCTCTATGTCAAAGGGCTGCTCTCAGGCTGCCAGGACCACCTTTGCATGAAGGCACAGAGAGCTGAAGGGTCTGGACTTTACACACCCGGAAAGCAGCCCTTACCCAGTGACTGGCAGGTGCAGTGAGTAAACACCCCACTCTGAGGTCTCACTTACACTGTCACTGCCCTGTGGGACTGAGCTCAAGTTACCCTCTGTGGGATTTCACTTGATTCCATATCTTTTTTTCTGGATTCCACATATTCCTCATTCCACCTTCTCACACCCCTACTGTTTTTCCCTGGGAACACATCCTTAAAAAAAATCACTTCCACACCAATTCTTGTCTTAAGATGTGCTTCTGAGGGAACCTAGCTGAAGACAGAGAGTTTGTTTTGTCTTGGGCTCCCTCCCAACCCAAGTCTCTAGGATCAGAGTGAGTGAGAGAGATGGGGGAATGGAAGAGCAGGCTTGTCTTCAGACACCAGAAGGAGACGTAATTAAAAGCTGAAGATGGTGCCTTCCTAAGGACTGGTGATAACAGTTTGCATGTCCCTTCCAAATCTTATGTTGAGATGTAATTCCCAGTGTTGGAGGTGGGGCCTGGTGGGAGGTCTTTGGGTCATCGGGGAGAATCCCTCATGGCTTGGTGCTGTCCTAGTAATAGAGAGTTCTCATGAGATTTGGTTGTTCAAAAGTGTGTGGAACCTCCCCTGGCTTGCTCTCTTGCTCCTGCTCTTGCCGTGTGAGGCACCTGCACCCCCTCCACCTTCCACCATGATTGTAAACCTCCTGCGGCCCTCACCAGAAGCAGATGCCAGCACTACGCTCCTTGTACTGTCTGCAGAAGTGTGAGCCAATCAAACTTCTTTTCTTTATAAATTACCCAGCCCCAGGTTGTTTTTTTTTTTTTTTTAAATAGTAATGCAAGAATGGCCTAACGCCATTCTTGAGGGCAGCACTCAAGCAGGGAGAGACAGTGTTCCCAGGTCTGCACAGAATGTATCTCTAGTGCAGAGGGGAGAGGACTGATGGGAACTGAATATCATTTGACACTTCAGGGTTTGCAGTTTGAAGAATACCAGGAGATGGAACCCATGTGGGAAAATGACATCCTTAAAGTGGGCAGAGGGAGCAGCTTCGAGGCCTTTCTTCCAGGTGGTTTCTGGGGGGCAGATGTGCATGAGCAGACTTAGGCCTGAGTGCATGAGAACCATCATCTGGGATGCCCAGAAATAACTGGGAGAATGAATGAAGCACCGATACATACAACCACATAGATGCACCTTGACAACATGCTAAGGCAAGAAGCCAGTCATAAAAGGCCGTATACTGTTTGGTTCCATTTATATGAAATGTCCAGAACAGGCAAAGCCATGGAGACAGAAAGCAAATTAATGGTTGCCGGGGGCTGGGAGGAGATGGAATTAATGGGAAGTGACTGTTTTGTGGGTAGGGGGTTATCTTTTTCAGTGATGAAAATATTCTGGAACTAGATAGTGGTGATGGTTGTACAGAGTTGTGAAATACTAAAAGCCGCTGAATTGTACACCTTAAAATGGCACATTTTATGATATGTAATTATATACGTAAACCTCAATTTTAGAAAAGAAAGAACTAGGAAATTTGAGGTGGCAGAAGAAAAGCTGAGGTCCTGATTCACAAGAGGAAGTTGCAAGTTAGTAAAATATTTGTTATTAATGCTACTTTCTCTTCATTTATTGCCTGAATTGTTTCTCATTTGCCTGGTGATGATTGGGATCATCTGTGTTACATGAGACAGTATAGAATTCAGTGCTAAGTTGTGCAGCACACATTCTAAGTGTGGAAGGTGGGTTGTATAGATCACATACTGTACAACCTCCTTGTCTGTACATGGTAGCTCTGGTCAGTTACATATTTCTGCAAACTTCAACACAGGATCTCCACACACAAAGATAGAATGCTAGATTCTTTCTTCTAATTGTTTCAATGGAGTGCAGTGGCGAGATCTCAGCTCACTGCAACCTCCGCTCCTGAGTTCAAGCAAATCTCCTGTCTCAGCCTCTCAAGTAGTTGGGACAACAGCCACATGCGTGACTAATTTTTTTGTATTTTTAGTAGAGACAGGGTTTCACCATATTGGCCAGGCTGGTCTCGAACTCCTGGCCTCAAGTGATTCACCCAATTCAGCCTCCCAAAGTGCTGGGATTATAGGCATGAGCCGCCACCGCACAGAACCTGAGACCATGTCTTTTTAAGCAAAGGGATTCCCCCCTTTCTTTGCTGCCTTGAGTCGGGGAGCTATAGGTTCTTCCTGATGCTGTGATCTCCCTACCTGACTCCAAACTGGGTATATACCAGGGGCCTGGCACTGGTGCCCACCCTATGAGAGTCTTCAACCCTGGATAGGGTTCTGTTCTGTTTGCTACGGATCTTCCCAGATTCTTCTCCAAATGTCAGGGTTGGTACGTGGGTCCAAAGATATGCCTCATTTCTGAGGCAACAGAAAAGCAGATTTGATTTCTAGAAGTCATTATGGCATCTGATTTTTCTTGGTCACAATACACTCTAACATGGAGTAGGCTAATTATGATAATGCATTTGATATAAAACTATAGTGAAATTGTCGTCTAAGCACTAATGCCAGTTCAAAAGTCATTACAAGTTTTCTTTTTCAGTGAAAGAAAAAGGAAGTTCCAATTAAAATGTAGGATTTAGCTCCATCCATCCAGTTCTTCTAGCATTCCCTAAGCTTTTGGGACTAAAAATAAATCATTTTCTGACAGTAGTTAGACAGTTCCTTTTCCTCTGAACAGCACGGTCTGAGAGATAGTCAACTTCCCAGGATTCTTCTGTGTATTGTGCGGTGTGTCCAGCCCTCCGCTCCTCACCTCCACACTTCCACCCCGCGAGAGAAATCAGCATAGATGGGTCTCTCCTCCACGGCCTGCATTTCATAAGGGGGTCTGTCTCCAGACACCCAGGTTGGGTGTTTACTTGAAGGCTTGGATGGATAGGAATGCCACTTTCTTATTCCAGAGCTGGTGGAGTGCCTGCTCCCCGCTACTGGCTGTGAGCCAGAGGTGGCCTAAAGTCTAAACATTCCCACTATGTAGGCATGTTTTCAATGTCCCTGAGCTTGAGTCACATCTGAACTCAGAGTTTCTGCCTCCTGAGGGAGTTTATGTGGTTGTGTCTGTGTGTTGGTGGGGTTTGTATATGCATATTATGGATTGGAGTGTTTGTGTGTATGTATGGGTGTATTCTGGGAGTTAAAGTGGCTAAGTGTATATATAAAAATTGATATTTATTGTGAAACAAACAGTAAAGAAAAATGTAAGTTAAAAAACCGTAAAATATCACTTTAGTGGACATTTTCCCATGTATTTCTACACACACACACACACACACACACACACACAGATGTAATTTTCTATAAGTGTTATCAATATATTGGAAGGCTGTTTTCTAAGCTAATAATAAGAAGAATGGAGAGTGAGTGCTTGCTGTGTGCTAAGTACTGTGCTGGTCCCTTGTCCCTTGATATAGATTAACCTCACTTAATTCTCATGGCCACTTTATGAGGTAGGTACTATCATTATCCCCATTTTACAGATGAGAAGACTAAGCCAGAGAGAGGGTAGATAAGGTTAGTCTCAAGTGGGTAGCCACACAGCTAGTAAGGGAATGGAACTGGGATTTGGACTCATCTGACACTGGGGACTCTATTCTTGACCACTGCTTGATAGAACCAGGTGACAGTAGGCAGCACAGCTGGGCAAGGTTATTCTTTCATCATTTACTGAGTGCCTGACATGGACTAGGCCATAAAAATCCGTACAAGACACAGATCTTCTTGAGGCTCAAAGTCTTTTGAAGGAGACAAATGTGTAAGTAAATGATGGCAATTCAGAGTAATTAGGCAAATTACAAAGAGAACAAAAGGGAATCCATTAATAGTACCTGAGGAAATTGTAGAGATAACATTGTAACTGTGTCTCAAAGGAAAAGGAGGAGCTGTTTGTCAGGAGTTAAGGTTGGGTAGGATGGGAAGGAAGGGGAAAAGGCCACTTTAGGCTGAGCAAATAACATGTGCAAGGGTATTGGAAATCTCAAGTGTGTGGTGTAGCTGCAGGTAAAGAGTAAGGGAAGGTCTTTGGCTCATGCCTGTAATCCCAGCACTTTGGGAGGCCGAGGCGGGTGGATCACCTGAGGTCAGGAGTTTGAGACCAGCCTGGCCAACATGGTGAAACCCTGTCTCTACTAAAAATACAAAAAATTAGCCAGGCGTGGTGGTGGGCACCTGTAAGCCCAGCTACTCGGGAGGCTGAGGCAGGAGAATCGCTTGAACTCGGGAGGTGGAGGTTGCAGTGAGCCAAGATTGCACCATTGCACTCCAGCCTGGGCAACAGTGAGACTCTGTCTCAAGAAAAAAAAAAAAAAAAGGCCGGGCGCAGTGGCTCACGCCTGTAATCCCAGCACTTTGGGAGGCCGAGACGGGTGGATCACAGGGTCAGGAGATTGAGACCATCCTGGCTAACACGGTGAAACCCTGACTCTACTAAAAATACCAAAAATTAGCCGGGCGTGGTGGTGGGCGCCTGTAATCCCAGCTACTCGGGAGGCTGAGGCAGGAGAATGGTGTGAAGCCGGGAGGCGGAGGTTGCGGTGAGCTGAAATTGCGCCACTGCACTCCAGCCTAGGCGACAGAGTGAGACTCCGTCTCAAAAACACACACACACACACACAAAACAGTACGGGAAGGGTGGTTCACAGATGGGCATGCAAACTGAGAAGAGTCCGGCTGCTCCATTGAGGATGTTGGCCCCTATTGTATAGGCAGAGGGGAACCACTGCAGCTGCTTGAGCAGGACAGTTGCATCATCACAGTGGTGCTTTAAAAGAACAATTAGACAGCAGTCTGGAGGAAGATCCAGAGTGGAGTGGGATTGGAGTAGAGAAAGTGGTTATGCATACAAACAGTAATGCAAGGGTTCTCAGTATTGACTGCCTATGACAATCACCTAAAGAAGTTTTAAAAAAATACTCAAGTGCAGGCCAAACCCTCAGAGATTTTGATGCAGTTAGTCGGGGTTGAGGCTGGGAAAATGGTAGTCTTTAAAAGCTCCCCAGGTGATTCTAGAGTGCCACCAACGTTGGGACCACATCACTACATGGCAGTGTTTAAGAACACAGGCTCTTGTCTCCACAACTTACCAGAAAGCAGGAGATCTTGGGCAAGCTTAGTTGTTGTTGTCGTTGTTGTTTTCAGACAAAGTCTTGCTCTTGTCCAGGCTGGAGTGCAATAGCGTGATCTCGGCTCACTGCAACCTCCACATCCCGGGTTCAAGCGATTCTCCTGCCTCAGCCTCCTGAGTAGCTGGGATTACAGGTGTGCACCACCACGCCCAGCTAATTTTTGTATTTTTTAAGTAGAGATGGGGTTTCATCATGTTGGCCAGGCTGGTCTCGAACTCCTGACCTCAGGTGATCCACCCACCTTGGCCTCCCAAAGGGCTGGGATTACAGGCATGAGCTACCGCGCCCAGCCAGTTACTTAGTATTTTTAAGCCTTTGGTTTTCTCACCTATAAAATGGGGATGATAATAGTTACCCCATTGATTAGTAATTATGATATAATATTTATTATAAAACAGTCAAACAAAAAGGAAAAATATAAAGTATATGTATGGTTTGAATAACCCCTTGAAAACAAATTTGATTGCTGTTGGCAAAAATATCTGTTTAATTGCAATTAAACAGTTTAAGAGGTAAAACCTTTATTTTTTATTTATTTGAGATGGGGGGTCTCACTCCGTTGACCAGGCTGGAGTGCAATGGTGTAATCACGGCTCATTGCAGCCTTGACCTCCCAGGTTCAAGCAATCCTCCCATCTCAGCCTCCCAACTGAGACTGGGACCACAGACGCACATCACCATACCTGGCTAATTTTCACATTTTTTTTTTTTTTGTAGAGACAGAGTCTTGCTACATTGCTCAGGATGGTCTCATAGAGATAGAACCTTTAAGAGGTGATTAAGTTATGGCTCCACCTTCATAAATAGATTAATGCTGTTATCATGGGAGTGGTCTATTTGTCACAGGAATAGGCTCCTGATAAAAGGATAAATTCAGGCCCCATCTTTCTCTTTGTCTCACAGACTCTCTTGCCCTTCTGCCATGGGATAATGCAACACAAGGCCCTTGCTGGATGCTGGTGCCATGCTCTTGCTCCTCCCAGCCTCCAGAACCATGAATCAAATAAATTTCTTTTCTTTATTAACTACCCAGCCTGTGGTATCCTTTTATAGCAGCAGAAAACAGATGTAGTTAGTATAGTATATAAGGATTTGAGTACTGTTTCTGACACAGAGTAAGCATTCAATATATAGCAGCTATCATTAATACACTGCAGTGACTCAGGAAAGAGATGATAAGGATTGGAACTAAGTCAGAGGCAGGGGAGATTGCAAGAAAATTATGCATTATCCAGATATTTCAAGAGAGTAGGTGAGGAAAAGAGAATAATTGAAGAGAACTCCATGATTTCGAGCTTGAACAACTCGAGAGATGTTGATGCCATCACTGAGTTTGGAGAAACAGGGATAGGACATAAAGCAAGGGGATAAGAAGTAAGTATTGGGATGGAGAAAATAAGTTGGATTAGATGTACTGAGTTGGAGATACCTGTGGGTCATCGGGTGGAGACATCCAGCAGGAAGTTGGCATGATGGTCTGAGCTCAAGAGAGAGGTCTGGGCTGGAGGTATTTTTTTGGGGAGCTATGAACATATGAGTGGAAAGTTGAAGCTATAAAAGTAGATAATGGGCTGGGCGTAGTGGCTCACGCCTGTAATCCCAGCACTTTGGGAGGCCGAGAGGATCACCTGAGGTCGGGAGTTCAAGACCAGCCTGACCAACATGGAGAAACCCCGTCTCCACTAAAAATACAAAATTAGCTGAGCATGGTGGTGCATGCCTGTAATCCAAGCTACTCGGGAGGCTGAGGCAGAAGAATCACTTGAACCTGGGAGGCAGAGGTTGTGGTGAGCCAAGATTGTACCATTGCACTCCAGCCTGGGCAACAGAAGTGAAACTCTGTCTCAAAAAAAAACCAAAAAAGTAGATAATGTTTATCAAAGAGAGTCTATTAGTGAGAATAGATGAAGGTTGAGTTTAGAACATGGGAAATGTCCAAATATATGGGGTGGATAGAAGGAAAAGGAATCTGCCCCCCAGGAATAAGGTAGGGGATAGAAAGAATAGCAGGAATTATAAGGAAAACTAAGAAACAACTATTATCCACAGGAAAAGAAATAAGCCTGGGATAGAAAAAAAGTCTAGTTGGGAGCATTGAGCAAAATAACAAAATTTTTTTACTTAGTCACTTTGATTCAATTTAATAGGATGTTCTTAAAAGACTTTAAAGTTTTTTTCATTTTGTCCACTGCTTCCAAAGGCCATCTTTTCATTCCATATCTAGATGGCAGATACTGGAGCAGAAGAAGTGGCAAAAAGCCTCAGTCACATCTTGCCCTGCGGTAGTCCTGTGCAGGGATGGCATGAATTACTGTAGGAGGCAAAGGAGCAGGCATACCCTTTATACCCTGAGACCTTTGCTCAAAGCTGTCAGTATCTGGCCTGGGAAAGGCTTTTGCTGCCCATCATGCCTCTCAGGCTTTTTGGGACTCAAAGAACCTAGATGACCCTTTTCATCTGTATCAGGAAGCCACTTTTGAACCCTACTGTCAGCACCATCATCTTACTCCTCTCCACCAGGAGGACATATCTTCAAAGTAGCTCCTTCCTACCAGAAAGTTTGGACAATCAGGCCACTCACTGAGTTCAGAGAGACTTCAGAAGTGGCAGCCTAGGGAATCAGTACTGTATAAGTGGCCTGGGCACCAGAGGCTGTGGGAGACTTTTTGAAGCTCATGTCTGATAGTAATGGTTCTCAAAGATTGACCCCTGGGCCAGCAGCAGCATCTGGGAAACTTATTAGAAATGCAGATTCTCAGGACTCATTCCAGGCCTACTGAATCAGGAGCTCTGGGGGTAGGACCCAGCAGTCTGTGTTTTTAACAAGCCTTCTCAAGTTTGAGAACCACTGTCCTGTATAAACAGGACTAGAAACACCAAGGTTAGGAATCTGTCTCCTTTTTTCTCTGTATCTCTCCCTAGTACACAATTCTTCAGGTAGTAGACTTAATAAATGTTGTTCAGCAGGTGTTTATTGAGGATGTAGTATGTGGAAAACTAACGTTGAAGCCAAACACACACGCACACACATGCGCACACACACATTCATTTGCACATACACACGAGACTTTTTCTTTGGGAGTCTATAATTACATATACAAAAGTTAGATCAAAGATAGATCAAGGCTGGGCACAGTATCTCATGCCTGTAATCTCAACACTTTGGGAGGCTGAGGTGGGCGGATTACCTGAGGTCAGGAGTTCAAGACCAGCCTGGCCAACATGGTGAAACCCTGCCTCTACTAAAAATACAAAAATTAGCCAAGCGTGGTGGCACACACCTGTAATCCCAGCTACTCAGGAGGCTGAGGCAGGAACCTGGGAGGTGGAGGTTGCAGTGAGCCGAGATCCCACCACTGTACTCCAGCCTCAGTAACAGAATGAGACTCTGTCTCAAAAAAAAAAAAAAAAAAGATCAAGACAAGGTATTAGGATTGTAATGAGTAGGCTATAAATGATACCACAGGGCAGATCCAGAATGTAGGACATTCTACAGGACAATTAACTTGAGGGGAAAAGTAGAGGAGAGACTATTCTAGCTTAAAAGGAGTTAAAGGGCTGGGCGTGGTGGTTCACACCTGTAATACCAGCACTTTGGGAGACTGAGGCAGGAGGACTGCTTGAGGACAAGACTTAGAGACCAGCCTGGGCAACATAGCAAAATCCTGGGACAGACACGGTGGCTCAGGCCTGTAATCCCAGCACTTTGGTAGGCCGAGGCAGGTGGATCACTTCAGGTCAGAAGTTCAAGACCAGCCTGGCCAACATAGAGAAACCGTGTTTCTACTAAAAATATAAAAATTAGCTGGGCTAGGTGGTGTGCACCTGTAATCCCAGCCACTCTGGAGGCTGAGGCAGGAGAATTGCTTGAGCCTGGGAGGCGGAGGCTGCAGTGAGCCGAGGTCATGCCACTGCACTCCAGCCTGGGTGACAGAACGAAATCATCTCAAAAAAAAGAAAAAAAAAAACAAAAAACCGTCTCTACAAAAAATACAAAAATTAGCCAGGCACGGTGGTGCATGTCTGTAGTCCAGCTACTCAGGAGGCTGAGGTGGGAGGATCGCTTGAGCCTGGGAGGTTCAGGTTGCAGTGAGCAGTGATTGTGCCACTGCACTCCAGCCTGGGTGACAGAACGAAATCATCTCAAAAAAAAAAAAAAAAAAAAAAAGGATTGAAAAGAGACCTCACAGACATAACCAAGTACAATCCTCCCAAAGTGCTGAGATTACAGGTGTGAGCCACCATGCCCGGGATCACAGGCGCCTGCCACCATGCCCGGCTAATTTTTGTATTTTTAGTAGAGACAGGGTTTTGCCATGTTGGCCAGGCTGGTCTGGAGCTCCTGACCTCAGGTGATCTGCCTGCCCTGGCTTCCCAAAGTGCTGGTATTACAGGCATGAGCCACCGCACCTGGTTCTGAAAATGAACTTTTAAAAAGAACAATTTGGGAAACTTCAATATAGACTGTAGACAAGAAGGAATTATCAATTTTTGGCATTGTGGTGATAGAAGAAAATACCCTTTCTAAGATGCATGCTAAAGTATTTGGGAGTAAGTTGACATAACGCCTATAATTTGCTTTAAAATGCTTCAGCAGGTTGGGCGCGGTGGCTCACGCCTGTAATCCCAGCATTTTGGGAGGCCGAGGCGGGTGGATCACAAGGTCAGGCAAGTTCAAGACCAGCCTGGCCAACATGGTGAAACCCCATCTCTACTAAAAATACAAAAATCAGCTGGGCATGGTGGCACATTCCTGTAATGCCAGCTACTCGGGAGGCTGAGGCAGGAGAATTGCTTGAACTGGGACCTAGGAGGCAGAGGTTGCAGTGAGCCAAGATCGTGCCACTGCACTCCAGCCTGGGGTACAGTGAGACTCTGTCTCAAAAAAAGAGAAAAAAAAAAAAAAACTTCAGTCAAAAAGCAAAAAGGTGGGGAGGTAAAGGGAGGATAGATTAAATACGTATGGCAAACTTGATGGCTATTGAAACTGGTTGATGGGGTCATAGGGGTTTTTATGTAAGTCTGGAAATTTTTATAATAAAAGTGGTTTGTTTGTTTTTTATTTATTTAGTTTTTAACACACTTGCACATCATCTGTAGCTTGTCTGTTTTTTAATGAATGGCGTAGACACTGATGGTGGAGTTCAGACGAGGGTGTAGTAGCAAAGACTAGAACCACTGCAGAAAGATTTGCGGGTGAGATGGAAGTGTGCATTTCCTTCCTCCCTCCCTCCCTCCCTCCCTCTCTCCCTTCCTGTGTTACCATCTCCCATACCAGGTAGGGTGCGGTATTAAAACAGCATGGCAGGAGTGTGGGTATCTTTTGGGGAGGTGGGAGATTGCCTGGGGAAGTTGGTGGCCAGAAAGGAGAGGAATGTGGGGAATGCCAGGCTGGGCACCCGGCTGGACCTTGTACTGAAGCCAGTGATGAGGCTTCTGTGCAAAGAGAGTGATGCAACCTGTGTTCCAGGCAGATTAATGTGGATAATGCTGGCATGAGTCCGAGAGGTCTGGTAAGGGGCTGTTACCCAGGTCCAGGCATGAGGAAGGGATAAAAGCTTGCATTGTACAGAAGTGACAGTGACAAGGGACATTTCAGATGAATCAAAAATCAGCAGAATCTGCTGGTGACCATTTATGAAGCTAGTATGGGTGAGGCAAAGTAGTACTTGAACAATGGGATAAAGGGCCGTCCTGTTTAATGGAAATAAGGAAACTGAGATGATTTGGGAGATGAGGATTAGGGGTTGATTTTGAACGTGCAAAATGGGTGGAAACAGAACAACCAAGCTGAGATATTTCAAACAATAGATTGTCCCAAACAATAGGCCATTTCAGGGGTGAGATGAGGAGATGCAGAATCAAATAGATCCACTGGGATGAAATCGTTCACCCCGGCCCCTTCCCCATATAAAACCTGATTGAAGTTTGAGGATGAAGGTCTGAAAATGAATCTGGGAAAGTGAGTGGTCTAGCCAAGATGGAACTATGGGGGAGGGTGAGGAGACAAGTTGGTGTCTCCACAGGTGCTGAAGAAACCTCGCTTTTGACATCCTGCTCTCCTGTGACTTTGCTTCCTGTTGTGATAGGAGAACCTGCCCAGTGTTCCACGGGGCATGGCTCTAGAGTCATTCTGTTTACACCGAGCTGCCTCTCGGTTGGATAACTGTGTGGCTGAAGAACGACACGGAGCATTAAGCTAGGCCCCCGAGAGTGGGGACCAGCTCTGTTTCCCCTGTCCCAAGTACACAGGATATAATGTGCCCTCCCTGGAGATGTCCACAGGGTGCTGCTGACCTCCCAGGTCCCTGCCTCACAGAACAGGGGGATTCTCTTCCTGTCATGACTATTTAGTTACTGGGCTAGCAAACAAGAAAAAGTCACATGGGGCAGGATTTCAAGAGCAGAGTTACTTCAGTTGCCTGTGGAAATAACACCAGGTTGTGCAAGAAGACTTTTAGGCTGAAAAAGGCATGTTAAATCTTGGTCTGATGGTCTGACCATCTGAAAAACACAGCCCATTTTTTCTTTTTCGGAGCTGCAGATAGGACAATGATGAGACCGTACCTCTCTCATGCCCCATAAAAGACACAAAAAGAGAGAGGCCTGAGTTTTGTGATACCCGAGAAGATTTGCATTGGTTTATCTGAGTCCTCATTTTCAGCAAATGACAGCAAGAGGCCAATAAGACACAAAGGGATTTTTTTTTTTTTTTTTTTTTTTTTTGCTCAACTGCCTTCCTTCCTGCTAAAAATCTCTCAAGCTCTGCCCATCCCTCTTCTTTACCCCACCCTGTCCCTACCACAAACCCACTTCCTCCTCAAAGTCCCAGCCCTCCCACTAGCACCCTCTTTCTCCCCTGCCCCTTCTGCTCCCCTCCCATGGCTGCTAGCTCAGGGGTCATGCCCAGGCAGCCTGATGCAGGCCAGGATTCTCACTTCACTCAGCAGCCCCCAACAAAGCTGGCACTGTCTAACTGGGTCACCTTGGGAGAAGGCAGGCAGGAGTGACTGGGGTTGTGTCCTGAGAGCACGGCCAACATGGCCCTGTCTTGTTGTAATCACTTTCAATATGGCTTCTTATTATCACTATTTACAATATTATGAATGTATGAAGAAGAGCTACCACCAAGTGAGTACCTACTGTCTTCCAAGCATAGTGCTCCACACATTACATGCCTTTTCTCCTTTAATCACCCCGCAAACACATGAAGTAGCAGCTATCACAATCCCCTTTTTAAACATGAGGAAATAAGGTTTAGAGAGGTTAAGCAACTTGCCCAAGACCAGGTAACACCAAGCGGCAGCACTGGGATGCAGATTCAGATGTGCCTAGTTCCCAGCCCCCTCTTCTTAACCATCTTGACATAGGCTTGAGTGGCATTTATCTTGACTTATTCCCACCTAATGAAGTAGGAAGACCATTCAAACAGGAAGCCATCTGGGGTGAGGGGAAGCTGGTCACCAGGGATCTGGGGTCAGACTGCCCAGAAACCATGGGGATCTAGAACTGGTCATCTGCAGAGTAGCCTGCTCTTTCTCAAGGGAGTTGTGGCCAAGCTCTATCTTTGCCAGGCCTCTGGGCTAATATCCTAGTTGGTTTAGTGGTAATAGGGCCAAGGTCACGAATCTGATTCCTCTGTGGGCCAGTGTACTTCCATCCACTCCAGTGTCACAGGCAGCACTCCTAACTTTGACCAACGGTTCTCAACTTCAGACCATTGGATGAGAATAAAAATGGTTTAGGCTGGGCGTGGTGGATCATGCCTGCAATCCCAGCACTTTGGGAGGCTGAGACAGGGGGATTGCATGAGCCCAGGAGTTTGAGACCAGCCTGGGCAACATAGTGAGACTCCATCTCTGCAAAAAATATTTTTCAAAACCATTAGCTGGGGATGGTGGTGTGCACCTATAGTCCCAGCTACTCAGGAGACCGAGGTGGGAAGATCACTTGCGCCTAGGAGGTTGAGGCTGCAGTGAGCCAAGATTGTGCCACTGCACTCCAGCCTGGGTGACAGAACAAGACCCTGTCTCAAAACAACAACAACAAAAAAATGGTTTAACACAACTCTTTAATTTTTTTAAATAAATAACCCATAAAAGCATGTACTCTGCAGATGGATGGGCAAGAGTTACAACCCTTATATAAAAACTGTTTTCTATTTGCAATAGAAGAGACCTGGTATCTCAGTGAATCCCAATCCCTGAAAGGACAAGCTCCAAATTTACTCCTTCTCTCCCAAAAGGTATTACTGGGAAATGGTAGAAGTGTTCCAGTCCAGTTGAGATATCACATTTTGTTTAATTGTTTTGAGCTGGTTGAGGTCACGACACACCACGTTCTCATCAGGTGTCTCTGAGACAAAAGTGAAATCTTAATGTTCAGTAACTCAGCACAGATCCAGTACAGGACACAGAACACTGTGGAAATGAATACTATGAGGAAAAGCTATACAAACTGGCCTCTTGTAGAGATGGCTGCAGACTGTAGGGATTGTGAATGATCCCAAACAGGCTCTGGGCCAATGAAGGAGGCAACCTCCACTGTGTACACAGCACTGCAGTGGGCTTGGTGGAGAGCCATGGCCGTCTGTGAACTTTAGCCTGAACTTTGGAGGAGACAGAGCACACATGCATGCATGCAAAAACAGACAGAAACATGCAACCAAAACATTGTGTATGTAATGGTGGGAGGGCAGAGAGACAAAAGGAAAAGAACCAAGTGGATTTAAACAAGAAACAAATTTCTGGCTGGGCGCGGTGGCTCACGCCTGTAATCCCAGCACTTTGGGAGGCCGAGGCGGGTGGACCAACTGAAGTCGGGAGTTCGAGACCAGCCTGACCAACATGGAGAAACCCCACCTCTACTAAAAATACAAAATTAGCCAGGCGTGGTGGCACATGCCTGTAATCCCAGCTACTCAGGAGGCTGAGGCAGGAAAATCGCTTGAACTCAGGAGGTGGAGGTTGCGGTGAGCCGAGATTGCGCCATTGCACTGCAGCCTGGGCAACAAGAGCAAAACTCCATCTCAAAAAAAAAAAAAAAAGAAAAGAAAGAAAAAGAAAGAAAGAAAAACAAATTTCCAAAAGAGGAAAGAGGGAGAGCATGGAGCTTGGAGTTGAAGATTCCAAGTCTAGATGGAGAGAATAATGTGAGTCTGTGTGTAGACAGAGGACTGCGCTCCTAGGGTGCCAGTGGAGCTCCAGGCCTGTGCCCAGGAGAGAACTGGAGATGAGGCCAGCTCTAGTCTATGGCATTGTGCAATGCCAGTTGGTTGGGATGGTTCTACCCCCAATCTATACCAAATTAATTAATTCATCAACATTTATTGAGTGTCTACAAGTGACTGGCATTGTACAAGTCACAGAAATATAATGATGCTTAATAAATAGTTTTACCTTCAAAGAGTCTATGATCCAGTCTAGTTGGGGACTAAAAAGCAAAGAGATGATTACAGTATCCTGTGACTATGATAGAGATCTGCCTGGGATGCTCAGAGGTAACAGAGGAGGGAGATTGAGCTCAGGACAGTGTCAAGGATGGTGGTACCTGAGTTATCTTAAAGAACACATAGAAAATAGATGGTAAAGAAGGTGGGAAAAAGGCAATCTTAGAGCTCAATCTGGGCAAAGGTATAAAAGAGAGTTGCCACCTCACTGGGAACTGTAAGCAGTGTTTAGTGACAGAGAGTGTTGAGAAATGATTTTGAAGATACAGGCAGAACCAAATTTGAATTTAAATGTCAGACCAAGGATGCAGTGGGAAGCATTGTTCAGATGAAAGGTTTTAAGCAAGGAAATACTAGTGTTAGCATTTAATCCTGAGTTGTAGTCATGGATATAGGGTGAGAAGATAGAACAGCTTTTATGGTAAATAACTACAACACCCCTCCTCAATGTCTACCCTTTCTCCCAGCAAGCCTGCTACCTCCAACATTTCCTTTTCCTCATGCCACTTGTACTACTCAACACATACCAAAAATGCTGGGAAAGTCAGCCTAATTCTACTTCCACTAAGGAACATCACCAGGACTGGTGTGGCACTTAAAACGGCCTCGAATTAACTCCAAAGTGCCCTCTAAAGTTACCCAGGAGACCGAGAAGTGATTTGTTAGGAAGATGCCATCCAAAGTCTTACAAATATCTTTTACCTGCCAGTCCAAAATCTCAGGAAAATGGTAGACTCCTGAGTCAGCATAGTCATAATTTTTTTTTTTTTTTGAGACAAGGTCTTGCTCTGTTGCCCAGGCTGGAGTGCAGTGGCATGATCACAGCTCACTGCAGCCTTGACCTCCTGAGCTCAGGTGATCCTCCCACACCAGCCTCCTGAGTACTCAGGACTATAGGCATGTACCACCACACCTAGCTAATATTTTCATTCTTTGTAGAGATGGGTTCTCACCATATTGCCCAGGCTGATCTTGAACTCCTGGGCTCAAGCAATCCTCCTGCCTTGGCCTCCCAAAGTGCTGGAATTACAGGCATGAGCTACCTCACCAGGTCTCATAATCTTGATGTTAGCCCAGAACAATCTGTGACTAGGTAGGATGGATGGATGGTAGATAGATAGATAGATAGATAGATAGATAGATAGATAGATAGATCAGCCAGTACTAGTTTTGGCTTCACAATCATATCCTGCTACCAAATTTTCCTTTTCAACAGCTGCCCTCTTAAAGTTGTAAGAACTTTAACCTATTTATATCTGATTGTTTTGCCTCTAAAGTGATTAAAATGCCCATTTGATTTCCAAGATGCTGTGGGTATTAGGGGCACAGGCTAGCTTTTCAAATGGGTTTGTCTCTTTCAAAACAGGAAGCAGCATTGTCCAAGTTCATTAAAAATCAGCATTGGAGAACACTTACTGAGTGCCTAATTATGTAATCAGATTTTGGCCTGGGGCTGGGAATAACATTTTAAAGAGAGAGGAAGAGTCTGGCTGAACCTGGTTGGATTTAAAAAAAAAAAAAAAGAGCAAAAGTGAAAGATCAAGCCAGCTGGGTCCCTATCCTTGTATGCTGGTCTCTGTTAGTTCCATGTCCTTGAGCCAGGTGGCCAAGGTAACCAGACTTGGCATGTCCTACTTCCCCAGATCCAGAAATTAGCGATCCTTTCCCAGGGATAGTGTCAGACCCCTTTCACGTGTGATTGTCATTGGGGCATCATGCCTAGTGGGAACAGACTAACTTTGAATAAAAAATTTTGAGGCAGTAAGACATGTCTGTATTTTTCAAGCTCAAATGAGTTGATACCCAGCCCAACTCATACTGCGGTTGGTGACAAGAACTGAATCACACCTCTCCTGACTTCCACCATGCTGTCTCCTTTTCTCCTTGCCAATTCACTATCACCTTGGAGCCACAAAAATGCAAAACAAACCTGAACCTTGTGTTGTGAGGTAAGCCCATGAGTCATGGTTGAATAGCAGTTTCTTTTTCTCCATGTTAGCTGTGTTTTTCCTTCACTGTGGCCCAAATAAGCATCAACTTGGTGACATCAATTCATCATGTTATGGAGTAGGCACTGTGTTTGGAGATGGTGGATTCTGCAATGACTCAGGTGGTAGGGTATTTTCTCCTGATAGAGTACCCAGGAGGGATTTATGAGTTCAGAAGGCAGTAGAGTAGGGCACCTGCTTTCATTCACTGTCAGGTGGTCGGCAAAAACTTCAAGCAGAAGAAAGAATTTCAAAACTTGTTAAATGCCTGGGTGTGGGGAAAGCTCCCAGGGCAAGAGGAAGGCAACTCTCAGAATAAGCTGCCTGAGATTTGCAAGATAATTGATTGGCTGAGGCCTTGTGGCACCTTCTAAAATTGGGTGTGGCTGGAAATAGCTGTTGGGGGAACCATGGGAAAGACGGAGCTCTGCTTTGAGTTCTAGGACTGTCCTGCAGGGCAGGTGTGTCCACTATGCTCCTAATCTCTGCTCTGTCCTTAGCCACCACCTCTGCCCTTCTTTTTCCATATCAGCTGTACTCAGCCCTTTCAAGCTTATCTCAAACTTTTGCATAAAACTCCTTCTATCCCGTGATACTTTTTGTCCTTTACAGAGTATACCCAGATCTCCAGGGTCAAAACTCCTTTTTTCCTTCCAACTTTTCCAAATGTTCCTACTTGGTGGCCAAATGTTTTTTTGAGCAATTATCATGTGCTGTTGGGAAATTCACAAGTTATAAAACAGTCACTGTAGCCTGACCAGGGAGACATACAGATGATAATATTAAACAATAATACAAAGTAGTATAGGATTACCTGACAACAATATACAATGGGTGGGAAATGTCTCAGGAATTTAGAGGGTTAGGAGATTATACTGGGGCTGGAATCCACAGTGAGGGCCTCATGGAAAAGCAAATTTTCAGTCTAGCTGGTAAGTGAGTGGGGCTAGGAAGGCTTTAAGTAAGGCAAGTTTAGGGAACATATACTTGGAGAGACAGTTTTATGGTAGGGGATAATAAAAATAACGTTTAACAACTAAAGAGCACCTTATAATTTACAACTTTTCTCACACACACATACACACACACACACACACACACACACATACACAAACACAATTGAATTTAAGAGGGGCAAGATAAGCCAGATAACAGAACCTTCTGAATATCATCAAAGATCTGGAAGTTTCAGCAATGTTGTGGTCACCTACCTCCTGCCAAGCAATCTTGTATATCGTATCTCATTTAATTCAAGAAGTAGTCTTGTGAGGTAGATGTTGTTATCACCATTTTACATATGAGTAAATTAATGGTTAAGGAACTTCTCAAGATCACATAGTTAATAATAATAATAATAGCAATTACACATGGTAATCACTATATGCCAGACACTATTTAAGTATTCTTACAACAACTCTATAAAGTAAGAACTCTTGTTAACCCCATTTTTAGATGGGAAAAACTGAAGTGTGGAGATGTTAAAACACCTGCCTAAGGTATACAACTAAGAAATGTCAGAAACTAGCCACAAATGTGAGACATATACATAATTTTAAATGTTCTAGCAGCCACATTAAAAAATAAAAAGAAACTAGTAAAATTAATTTTAATAATACATTTTATTTAGCCAAATATCTCCAAAGTATTTTAAAATTCATTTTTATGTTTTATGTTTTTAGAGACAGTCTTGCTCTGTCACCCAGGCTGAAGTGCAATGGTGCAATCATAGCTTATTGCAGCCTCAAACTCCTAGGCTCAAGGGATCCTCCCACCTCAGCCTCCCGAGTAGCTTGGACTACCATGCCCAGCCAAAATATTATTTCAACATATAATCCATATTAAAAATTATTAAATATATATAATATTCTTTTTAATGTGAAATCTCTGAATTGAGTATTTTTAAACTTACAGCATATTTCAATTCAAATGCTAAATTTGCATCAGAAATATTTGATCTGTGTATTTCACACACTTTATAGTTTTAAAAAATAGATTCACATACCCAAGTTATTCCAAACATACTTAAAAGTTTTCCAATAACTAAGTTGAGTATCAAAAATAATTTTCTTTTAACATTTACATCCATATTGTCAAATCTGGTTTCTTTATTTTTAGAAGAATTAACTTGACTTTAAAGCAAACTATTATCAGTTTCAAATTATGTCTGTTTAATTCAGTAACTCTTGTGTCAACTCAGTATTATTAAAGTTGAATTCAAAGGGGTATTACATAAGTTGAAAATAAACGATACATTCATCAATTATTATAATGTATTCATATTCTTAGTTTTGCAACAAATTTGCATAATGCTGTTTAATATAATGAAAATTTGCATGTTAATTTGTTAGAAGAATGTATAAGATTGTTATTGATTTGTATTATGAAAAATTTTAGTTTCAACATAGATTTTTGTACTTGTCTAGCTAGGTCATGGATAAGACTTTTCCTTTCCTCGAAGCTTCAAATTTAGCTCATTCATATGCTGTGTGATATCAATGAGAAAACAAAATCACACTGCTGTTTTTGGTCTTTTATTATTAAATATTTGGAAAGTATTCCTTTTGTTTCAAGAAAATTTTAAATGAGAATTAACAGTAAATTAAACCTTTGTAAAGATCTCTCCACTACTCAACCAGTGGGCATTGGAAAAGAGCACAAGATCATTACATTTACTTTCTTTTATGTATTTCTACAGTTCTACAAGCTGATGATTCATAGCATTTGCACATATATTTAACAACTGTATCATGACACTGTTCAGAAAACTGAACATAAATATCTTCAATATGTATAAGAGCAACAAAGTAATAGAAGAAATATCAGTTTCTTGCTTTAAAATTGCAGTAAATCTAGACTTTTGACTTAACATAGCCAGAGCACCCTTCTTTGTGATAGAATCTGTGTTATATCTAGCTGACTGTTTTCTTTGACAGGAATAAAAGACTCAAAAACATCTACACCAGTCAGTTCACTAAATAGGCTGCAAAATAGCAATACTTGTTTTTTATAAGTTTGAAAGTCCTTTTAAGACAAAACACATTCAAAGTATTAATTGGGCAGGTCCTCTTATATAACTTCTCAAAGTAGAAGAAAGTCCTTGTAATTTTCCAAAACTTAAATCAATTGAACTTTGATATTGTTAGAAAAATTTTGTATTCAATAGGCAATTGTTTGGCAGGTTAAATTGAAGGGCTTTCATTCCCCTCCTCCCAGTTTTACTGAGGTATAATTAACAAAAATCGTATATATTTAAGATGTATGATGCAATGATTTGATATACGTATATATTGTGAAATGACTACCACAATCAAGCTAACATACCTATCACCTCACATAACAACCTTTTTTTGTGTGTGTGGTGAGAACACTTAAGATAAACTCTGTTAGCAAATTTTAAGTATACACTACATTATTATTAACTATAGTCATCATGCTATACATTAGATCTTCAGAATTTATTAATCTTATAAAGGAAAGTTTGTACCCTTTGACCAGTATCTCCCTATTTCCCTCACCCTCCATCCCTGGTAACAACCATTCAACTCACTGTTTTTATTTTATTTATTTTTAATTGTTATTAATTAATTAATTAATTAATTTATTTATTTATTTATTTTTTGAGATGGAGTCTTGCTCTGTCACCCAGGCTGGAGTGCAGTGGCACAATCTCGGCTCACTGCAACCTCTGCCTCCCAAGTTCCAGCGATTCTCCTGCCTCAGCCTCCCGAGTAGCTGGGACTACAGGCATGCGCCACCACACCCAGCTAATTTTTGTATATTTTAGTAGAGACAGGGTTTCACCACATTGGCCAGGCTGGTCTCAAACACTTGACCTTGTGATCTACCCGCCTTGGCCTCCCAAAGTGCTGGAATTACAGGCGTGAGCCACCGTGCCCGGCCTATTTTTTTTTTTTTTCAGACAGAGTCTTGCTGTGTTGCCCAGGCTGGAGGGCAGTGGCGCAATCTCGGCTCACTGCAACCTCTGCCTCCCAGGTTCCAGTGATTCTCCTGCCTCAGCCTCTTGAACAGCTGGGACTACAGGCACACGCCACCACACCCAGCTAATTTTTGTATTTTTAGTAGAGATAGGGTTTCACCATATTGGCAAGGCTGGTCTCGAACTCCTGGCCTCAGGTGATCCAGCAGCCTTGGCCTCCCGAAGTGCGGGGATTACAGTCATGAGCCACCATGCCTGGCCAACCCACTGCTTTTATGTTTGACTTTTTTAGATTTCACATAAGTGAGGTTACACATTATTTGCCTTTCTGTGTCTAGCTTTTTTCACTTAGCATAATGTCCTCCAGGTTCATCTATGTTGTCACAAATGACAGGATTTTCTTTTATTTTTTAGGCTGAATAATATTCCTGTGTGTGTGTATCATATTTTCTTTATCAATTCATCTATCAATGGTCATATAATGCTGCAGTGAATGAAGTGCCGATATCTCTTTCAGATACTGATTTCATTTCCTTTGGATATATACCCAGAAATGGGGTTGCTTGATCGTACGATAGTTCTATTTTTTGATTGTTTTAGGAACCTCTGTGCTGTTTTCCATAATGGCTGTACTATGCTTTAACTTTTTGTAAAATATATTTTACATTTTTTATTATACTTTTCCACCAATATATCCATGACTAAAATAATAATTTCTTTTATTACCTCTCTATCTAAAAATGACTTTCTTTTTTGTGTAAGAATCTATGTCATCTTATAGTAGGCCAACATTATATGCTCAGATACCGCGAAAAATTGTTTAAAATATTTGTTGGGCATATAATTCTAATTTCAGGCAACCAATATTAATTCTTTTTTAACTGCTGAGAGTAAATGTCTTATCAAGTTCACTATATATTTGCTGAAAATGTCTCGTACTATTGTTTACTTCTTTTTTTTGATGGGGGGATGGAGTCTTGCTCTGTTGCCCAGGCTGGATTGCATTGGTGCCATCTTGGCTCACTGCAACCTCTGCCTCCTGGGTTCAAGCCTGCCTCAGCCTCCCAAAGTAGCTGGGATTACAGGCATGTGCTCCATGCCTGGCTAATTTTTGTATTTTTAGTAGAGACGGGGTTTCGCCATGTTGGCCAGGCTGGTCTCGAACTCCTTTCCTGAAGTGATCCACCTGCCTCAGCCTCCCAAAGTGCTGGGAGTACAGGTGTGAGCCACTGCACCCGGCCTGTTTACTTTATATTTTTAAATAAAATAAACAGCTTTTAAATTTTGCTCTGCTGCAGCAAATTGCAATTGCTGTTCACTTTGTAAATTTGTGACTTGACTTCTTCCAGTCTCTTTTTTGTTGAGACAGTGTCTGCTGTGTCGCCCAGGCTGGATTGCAGTGCCCCAATCATGGTTCACTGCATCCTCACCTTCCTAGGATCCAGCGATCCTCCCACCTCTTCCTCCCAAGTAGCTGGGACTACAGGTGTGCATCACCATGCCTGGCTAATTTTTTGTATTTTTTGTAGATATGGGGTTTCATTATGTTGCCCAGGCTGGTCTCAAACTCCGAGGCTCAAACGATCCTCCTGTCTCAGCCTCCCAAAATGCTGGTATTATAGGCATGAGCCACTGCACCCTGCCAGTCTCTTTTCTTTTCCTTCTTTTTGAGACAGAGTCTTGCTCTGTCGCCCAGGCTGGAATGCAGTGGCAGTGGCACAATCTAGGCTCACTGCAACCTCCACCTTCTGGGTTCAAGGGATTGTCCTGTCTCAGCCTCCTGAGTAGCTGGGATTACAGGCACGTGCCCCCATGTCTGGCTAATTTTTGTATTTTTAGTAGAGACTATTTTGGTATAGGGCTTCACCATCTTGGCCAGGCTGGTCTCGAACTCCTGATCTCAGGGGATCTGCCTGCCTCATCCTCCCAAAGTGCTGGGATTACAGGCATGAGCCACTGTGTGCAGCCCAGTCTCTTTTCTTTATGGTCCCAGTCATAGTACTTATTAGCTACTGAATCCCTATTCAATTCTGTATCGGTAGAATGTCTTCATTTTAAATATTAAAAATTTTCCATACTCACTTTTTAAACTAAAAACCTAGTTTATTATATAATAATTAAAATTAAAATATGCATTTTAATTATTTATATTATTGTTATATATTATTTATATTATTGTTTATATTAATTATTTATATTATTGTTACAATGTAACAATATTTTCCACACTGTGTTTAATGGAAAAATGATTTTCAGTGTCTCAGGTTTTTGATTAAAATTAAATATAAAATTCAATTCCTCAGTCACACTAGTCACATTTCAAATGCTCAGTAGCCACATTTGTCTAGTGGCTAACATATATTCGACAACACAGCTCTAGAATGTCTCTTAGTGGCAGAAGCTGAGCTATGATTCAAATCCTGATTCTAAGTCAGTATCCCTTCCTCTACCCCTCATTGCCTCTCCAGCAAGGAGTTCTGGCTGCTAGGAGACATCTTTGTGGCCTCCCAGGTTCAAGGTCTATAAACTGGGTCAAGAGATCCAACCAAGACTCCAGGCAAGTAAGAGGCTGAAAGGAGAGGCATGAGTCTACCTAGAAGTGAAAGGAGACAAGTGAAGCATAAACCACTTCTAATAGTTGTGGTCCAAGGACACACAAAGACCTAGGCTCAATAAAAGCAAGAAAAAGCAGAAAAGAATGGAGCTTCAAGTTCAGTTCTGAGATGACCGTTGTCCAAAAATGAGGTAAGAGGAAAGGCTGAAAGCTGGAGATGCCATTCTATTATTTTATTCTCATGAGTTTCTCTCCTCACTCTGCAGTTTGTCTGCACCTTCCAGTATTTGGTTCCTCCAGATGGCCCATCTCTTCTCTTTTATTATCTTTTAGTGTTTGTGCCTTCTAGGTAGGTTTCTATTTTTTCACAAGCTGTACAGTTCCCTACATTTTACAAACCTTTCCCTCTCCTCCCTGGACTAGTGCCTTTAGGTCCAGTCCATTCAGAAAATCACTCCATTATTAAAAATACTCAGAATGCACTTTCTACCTAAATTGATTTTTATTCTACTTGGGGTCTGTTGGATTTCTTGAATGTGTGAGTTTATAGTTTTCATCAAATTTGAAAAATGTTCTGCCATTATTTCTTCAAATAGTATTTCTGTTCTCTCAGCCCTCTTTTAGGATTTTAGTGACACTATTTTAGACCATTTGACATTTTCTCATGGGTAACTGACGTTCTATTTGTCTTTTTTTTTTTTGATAGGAGAATATGCTATTGGGTAACAAGAACTATAAAAAAACTATTGTCAATATGTTTAAGAATTTGAGGGAAAACATAAAAAATGTTGAGGAACAAAATTGAAACTATAAAAAAGAATACAATGGAATTTCTAGAGTTGAAAAGTACAATATCTGAAATAAAAAATTCATTGAATGGGCTATCTCACTCTGTTCCCCAGGCTGGAGTGCAGTGGGGCAATCTTGGCTCACTGCAACCTCCGCCTCTCAGGTTCAAGTGATTTTCATGCCTCAGCCTCC
Source organism: Gorilla gorilla gorilla (assembly GCF_029281585.2). Lineage (NCBI taxonomy): Eukaryota > Metazoa > Chordata > Mammalia > Primates > Hominidae > Gorilla > Gorilla gorilla. The sequence goes on along the minus strand of NC_073224.2, from coordinate 44,547,644 downwards.
CAAGTAGCTGGGACTACAGGTGCATGCTGCCACGCCCAGCTAATTTTTTTGTTATTTTTAGTAGAGACAGGGTTTCACCATGTTGGCCCAGGCTGGTCTCAAACTCCTGGCCTCAAGTGATCCTCCTGCCTCGGCCTCCCAAAGTGCTGGGATTACAGGCATGGGCCAATGTGCCTAACCTGTCTTTTTCTCTTTTCTTCTAGTTTTCATCCTCTCTGCCATATGGATAGTTACTATTGCTATATGTTCAAGTCCACTGATCTTTTCTTCTTCATTATTTAAGCTGCTGTTAAGCCCATTCAATAAATGTTTTATTTCAGATATTGTACTTTTCAGCTCTAGAAATTCCATTGTATTCTGTTTTATAGTTTCAATTTTGCTCAACATTTTTATGTTTTCCTTTAAATTCTTAAACATATTGACAATAGCTTTTTTTATAGTTCTTGTTACCCAATTGCATATTCTTCTATTATTTCTGGGTCTGTTTCTGTTGACTGATTTTTTTTCTCTCGTTTATGAACCACATTTTCCTTCTTCTTTGGATATCTAGTAATTTTTGATTGGATGTTGGATACTGGATTTCTATATGGCTTGGTGTCTGGTCAAAACTAGCAGATCAGTTTGATCTTTTTTGATGCTTGCTTTTAAGATTGGTTAGGGAAGGTCTAGAGTAGCCTTTACTTTAGGGCTAGTTTTGCCCTACTGCATATACATGAAGCCCTTCTGGGGTCTTTTCTGAATGCCACAGGGGTTCAACAAGGTCTCTCCATTCTCCCTGGTTGGAACTGGAATGTTTCCCAGCCCAGTGGGAGCTCAGGAAATTGTTTAGCTTACAGCTCCCTAAGAGTTTTTTTAGTTATTTATTTTTGCCCAGTGTCATGGAGTTGCATGGACTCAAGGGGGCTCAAGATTTCTGGAGCTCTTTCTCTGCATACCTCTGTCTTCTCTGGTATTCTGCCTCACAAATTCCAGCCTCCTCAGTCTCCTCAAACTCTGATCTTTTTTGTCCTCCTCATAGCAAGATTGTCATATCTACTTGGGTCCCCTTCTTTGTGGTCTGGAAAGTGCCTCCAGGCAGAAAGCCAGGAATATTGTAGGGATCTTTTCATTTCTTTCTCTTTTCTCAGGGATCACAATTCCTCACTGTGTATTGTCCAATGAAAACAACTGTTTCATACATTATGGCCAATTTTCTAGTTGTTACCGGTGAGAGGGCAAGTCAAATTCCAGTTAATTTTCACGTCTGGAAGTTGAAGTTTCTTCATAGCAATCGGTTTTTGCACTGCTGGAATTGTTCTTGATAAGTCAATACAGGTATTTTCCAGAGAAGTCCAAGTGTCTTCTCTTTCTTTCTTCCCTGCTGCTACTGACAGATTACTTCCTAGTCTATGCTTTTTCCCCTCAAGCATCTAAGGAATTACATTTCCCTTGTTTTGTTATAGCAACCCATCTGTTCCTCTAGCTTTCCTCTGCTGGTGCTACTTCAGTGTCACTTTTCCTGTGGTGGGTAATCTCTGGGGGTAGTGCTTGACGCTTTCCATTATTCAGCTCCTTTTGGGGATTCCTACTTTGGTGCATGAGGCTTCGCAGTCATCTGCTGGCTGGATCAAGTGCATGCTGCAAAAGACTCGCTCCATATTCAATTTCCCCTTTTGTAAGTGCCCAAATATCAGCTCAACCTCATCATTTCTAAAATATATAGACCCTACTTTCCTCATTCCAAAATAAAAAATATATATATTATACATACACATCATTTCCTACATACAAACTGTAGAGAATAATGTAATAAACATATACCAATCCAACATCTAGCTGAAAAAAAAAAAAGCATTAAGATATAGCCGAAGCCCTCAGGGTATCCCTCTCATTTATATTTTCCTTCCTGCCTTCCTTCTAGGAAGTAACCAGTTTTTGAATTTGGTGTTTTCAATTCCCATTATATATACAGGAATGTTTCGGAATATATACATATATATATAAAATTGTGTGTGCATGCATATATTTACATGCACTATATATCCCTAAACAATAAAAAGTATTTTACATGTTTTTAGCTCCACTCATTCTTCCATCCAGGGTTATAGCTTTTCTGAGCTTCTGTGTCTGAATGCAACAGACAAAACAAAGAGACATTCAACAGGACTCTTTGCCAGGGGCTAAACATTTTCCCAGTAGAGTGGTTATCTTACGGGGGTGGGGAGAAAAAGGAGCCAGTACAACTGCTTGACTCAATATACAGCCATGATCATCTTAGGAGAAGGGCAATTCTGGCTACAGCAAGAGTTTGCCATTTGGTTTTGTTGCCTGAACTCATGGCAGAATTCTGGGAAGAACAAAAGGGTTACAAGGAAGAACTAACTGTACAACTACTACTGATGCTACCATCGCCACAAGTACCATCACATCTGTCTCACATGCCCATTATGAGTCAGGAACTGTTGTAAGTGTTTTTCAAAGCATTATCTTCTGATTACCAAAACAGTCCTCAGAGTAAAGAAACTAAGGCTACAAAGAACCTTAACCATACCTTTTTCCTGAATATCAGACCCTCATTCCAAGTGTTAATGAGCATCTTTATTCAGAGAGTGCACAGACATGTTAAACACGTCTAAAATTTTGCCCTGCCTGTAGCTTCTACCCTCTTTTCCTCCCAGTTAACAGACGTGAGATTAAACCTCTTAGATCAAAGTCTAATCAACTGCTGTCCTGCCCCAAAGTCTTCAATAGCTTCCCACTACTTGAAGAATTAAGTACAAACTCCTCAACCTGGCATTTAAAGTCCTCTGCAGTAGGTCCCCGACCTATGTTCCTACCTTTATCTCCTACTTTTTTCATATACCGCAGCCAAACCAAACTATTTGCTGTTCTCCAAATATGCCACACATATTCCTCTCTCCGTGACCTTGCTCATGCTGTTTCCCTTACCTGAATGTTCTTCTCCTTTCCCCTACCTAGCTACCCACTGAAATTCTGTGCAATTTTCAAAGTCAATTTTAACCTTCCAGCTGCTCCTCCATGTCCTTTGTTCTTCATTCTCCAATCATAATATTATTTTTCCTCCTTTAGCCCCAATTGCATTTTGTTGATACATCTTTTCTCTTCTTGAATTATACAGTGATTCTCTGTGTGCTTGACTTTTCTTCATCATGAAACTGTAAACTCCATGAGAGCACAATCTGTGTCCTCCTCAACTTTGCTTCCCTAGCACCCAGAAGGATATAGTGCTGTATTAAATCATTGGATTGATGTAGTACTTTCTCTCTTAAGGCCACTATGCAAATAATTCACACTGAAACATGCCCAATGTGTGTAAGGACTGAAATTGCATCTTTCAGTCTGAAGGGCTAAGGTCATTCTCCAGCCCTAGCCCATATCCTTGACCCAAAGTAAGCTGAGAAACAATCACTGTAATTCAGCGTGACGGAGTCGGACTTATCTGCTGAGTGTAAGAAGAGGCCTTAACTAATCAAGAAGCTGGGAAAGCTGGAAGACTTTGCACAGATCTTGCCTGAAACTAGGAGGAGGTGTTCAGTTGGTAAATTGATTTTTTTCTTCCTCTATAAAGGCATCATAAAAAGATCTAGGTATAGTTTTGCTTAGAAGGTGGTTAAGAATTTAGAATGCAGGGTGAGTGTGTGTGTGTGTCTGTGTGTGTGCACATGGTGAGCCCAGAGTGACGGCTGCATTGTTCCTGATCTTTGGCCCACAGCCACAGCAGATACAAGGGGTTGCCCTGGGCCTGGTCCTCTCCTGTGCAGTTCTACTGACTGTTTGGCACTGGAGAATGCAGAGGCACATGACAGGCCATCTTTTGCCCATTTGTTTCTGTCATGATTTTTTTTCCTTAAAGAGGAAAAAGAGGCTTGTGTTGTTTGTGTAATTTCCTTCTTTGCTTTGGCCTACACTAGGCTGTCAGCCCATTCTAGTCATCTTCTTTCTCCAAATTAATATACAACATGTCATCACCTCTTTTTAAAAATAAAGATCCAGCTCTTCAGCTTCAACGACCTTAAAAAGCTCTTTTAACTCAACATTTCTAACCTCAGACTCAATGTTTGCTTCTCTTTCCCTTCCTTCCTCTGACACCCCTCTCTACCTCCTCCCACAAAAGAAAACTGGATCAGCTACTGGACTTTTGTTAAAGGCCCCCAATTTATTTGGTCGCCCAATTCAAAACCTTGGCATCATTTGTAATTTTCCTCTTTGACTTGCCACCTCCCTCCTCCACCTTTAGTCAAATCTTTCCAGTGTAGTATTCTTTTGTAGTATCTCTCACATCTATTCCTAAGGCCATTTTTAGTTCAAGCCACTCATCACCAAGAAATGGAGGATAGGATAGGGGGAGGGGACTGGAGTATCACTTGGGATTTTTTTGAAACTACACGTTTTGCCTTTTCTACCCCAAGATTCTCATGTCCACTGGGGGGCCAGGAAGTTATAGCTTGGAAAAGCTCCATGGGTGCCACTGACACACACTGCTTAGCACCACTCATTCAAGTCCTGGCTGCCTGGACACCTGTAATCATCTCCAGCCAATCTCTTTGGCTTCCATTGCCTTCACCTGGTGATCTTAAAACACTACTTCAACATGACATCTTCTATTCAAATAGTCTCCAGCATCTCCCCACTGACTTCAGGATCAGGTCCAAACTTGCTGACACTCCATAATTTGATACTATCTTCTTTCTCTGCAGTGTCCTCAAGTAAGGGTACCCCAGGGTTTTTTTTTTGTTTTGTTTGTTTTTTTTGGGGGGGGGAACGGAGTCTCACTCTGTCACCCAGGCTGGAGTGCAGTGGCGCGATCTCGGCTCACTGCAAGCTCTGCCTCCCTGGTTCACGCCATTCTCCTGCCTCAGCCTCCTGAGTAGCTGGGACTACAGGTGCCCGCCACCATGCCTGGCTAATTTTTTTGTATTTTTTAGTAGAGACAGGGTTTCACCATGTTAGCCAGGATGGTCTCGATCTCCTGACCTCATGATGCACCCACCTCGGCCTCCCAAAGTGCTGGGGTTACAGGCATGAGCCACTGCGCCCAGCAACCCCAGGGGTTTTCTCACCCTCTTTCCTTATTCTATACACTTCACCCAGGAGAACAAGGGTATTCTTAGAGTTCCAACTCCTAACTGTATACTGATGACTACCAGATCTCTACCTTCAGTACAGATCTCTTTCCTGCAAGCCTGTACTATCCAACTGCTTATTCTCAAAGTGTCCAACTTATTATGTCCACCTCTTCCTCCCTTCCCTGTCTCACTACATGACATTGCTGCCCACCAGTCACTCAGTCTGGATACCTGGGAATCACCCTTTCCTCTTCTGTGTCCCATACCCTTATCCATGCCCAATAAGTCACTAAGTCGTTTTATTTATTTACAATATCTCCTGAGTCTGATCTTGCCATTCCATCTCAGATGCCTGACACAGAGTCTTACTATTTGTCTTCTGGCCCACAGGTCTCCCTTTCTCTGGCCTTGCCCTCTGTAATCAGTTCGTCCTCCACACTGCCAACAGTGTAATTTTTCTAGAATGCAAATCTGATCATGCCACTCTCCTGCTTATTAAAATCCTTCAGTGTCTCCCCACTGACTTGAGGATAATGCCCAATAACCGCACACAAAGCCCTTCATGACCCACTCTGCCCTCCTTAATAGACACGCAGCTTCTGCCCACTGAAGAAAGCTTATACCAAATTCCTTTGGTTTCCAGATGTAGCCCCTTCTCTCAGGGTTCTGCACCTTATAAGTTATATTTCCACTGCTTGGAATGATTTCCTTTTTTTTTTTTTTTTTTGTCTTCCTAATTCCTTCTGGTTTTTCAATTCTCAGATCTAGAGCATCTTCCTCTAGAAAGCCTTTCTTGCTCTCCACGCCAGAGATTCTGTACTTACTCCTCTGTGCTTACCTCTGTCACAGCATTTATGAGACTATCTGTGGTGGGTATGGGGTTTGGAGGGCTTTTTCTTTCCCTCTCCAGACTCTCTGAAGGAAGGAATTGTATTTTTTTTTCCTTTCTATACCCAGAACCTAGACCAGAAAACAGCCAATAATAAACACTGAATGTTTGTTGAATAAGTAAGTAATTGTACCTTTTCCAGCTTTCCCTCCCACTGTTCCCTCCAAAAAGCATCTTCTCCAGTCAATACATCTTTTAACCTCCCATCTACATACTTGTTCTTTCCACTTCCACACCTCGATGTCATTTCTCTCTTTGTTGACTGGTGGATAGCAATATAGTGAGACAGAGAGGGGAGGAAGAGGTCAACATAATAAGTTGGAAACTTGGAGTTTAAGAGGCATGCAGTAAGCAGTTGGATAGTGCTTTCCCTTATCTCTTATCTTTTTCTCTATTTATGTAATTATACCTGAACCTCCAGTTCAAGCTTGAATTCCGTCTTCTCCACCTGAGCACAAATACCACCTATGACCTCCCTCCAAATGTACTATCTTGGCTCTCATCAAATAGTGTTCTGAATGAGAAGTTATCTTTTTGTGAATGCATGCCTCATCTCATCTCTACCCTAGAGCTTGTGCTCTCTTAGGGTAGAGGCCACAAGGTTTAGCTATGGGCCTTGCTAATAATAGGCCTTGAATAAATGTGTTGCTGCGTGTTTAGTTCATAGAGTGACTAACCATCCTGGTTTGCCCAAAAGTGATGGGGTTCCTGGGACACTGGATTTTCAGTACTAGAACTGGGAAAGTCTCTAGCAAACCAGGATGAGTTGGTCACCCTAGAGGTTCTCCTAAGCAGCTTTGAAGGTCTGTGTGTGTAGTCACATGGTGTTTCCTCTGGTGCATATTCCCTGCTTTGTTTCCACAGTTGGACTTTAATTGATGTGAGCTTTCACCATTGGAGACAAGCTCCATGCAGGCTGACTTCGTCTCATTTACCACTATACTCCAAGCACCTGGAACAGGCCAGGCACATTATAAGAAGTTAATTAATGATTTTTGATTGAATGAAAAGAAAACATTAAGCACCATTACATCTCTTGATAATCTCATTTTCCTTCTAGGTAGTAGGCTCCAAAGTTCCATAAACACAAAATTTTTAAAGTGCTAGGCAAGAACAATGTTCTTATGCTAATCCATTCTAATTTCATTTTTTTGTAAATGTTTTTATACAGAGTTAATAAACAGAGCCTTGAATTTCCACTGATTTTTATAAGAATGGAGAACTCCAGAGATGCTAGAATACAAAAAATTGCTCCTGAAAATGGAAGAAGTCACCAAGACCAAACTCCCAAGGGAAAAGACAGGAGTGTCACATAGATGAAAGAGACTTTAAGGGGGGATCTCATTTGATCTCTTTCTGCCAGATTTTTTATATGAATGGTGCCTAGCATTTATAGTAGGTGTTAAATTTATGGTAGAGATGATATGTTTATTTTATTTTGAGACAGAGTCTCGCTCTGTCCCCCAGGCTGGAGTACAGTGGTGCGATCTCAGCTCACTGCAACCTCCGCCTCCCGGGTTCAAGTGATTCTCCTGCCTCAGCCTCCCAAGTAGCTGGGACTACAGGTGCCCGCCACCACGCCCAGCTAATTTTTGTATTTTTAGTAGAGGTGGGGTTTCACTATGTTGCTGAGGCTGGTCTCAAACTCCTGACCTCAGGTGATCCACCCACCTTGGCCTCCCAAAGTGCTGGGATCACAGATGTGAGACACTGCACCTAGCTAAGATTATATTTACACTTACCTACAGACACACAAATTTTTGAAAAAGCCATATTGTTTGCATAGAAGTCAAAGCATAGGGTCTGAAAACATTAATTTCCAATTTAATAATTCCTGAAAAACTCTTAGTACTACCAGTATTATCAAATTGTAGACAACACCTTACATAGAAGACAACAGTGAGTTTGTAGGATTTTCAAAGTAATTTGATCCAAAATAGTAAGCCAATGAGAGAGAATACATTGCTGACATTCAGCAGCTAGGTATTTTAAGACAGGGACTGCCTCAAAACCTACTAGATGCGGACACAGAGTCTTACTATTTGTCTTCTGGCCCACAGGTCTCCCTTTCTCTGGCCTTGCCCTCTGTAATCAGTTCATCCTCCATACTGCCAACAATGTAATTTTTCTAGAATGCAAATCTGATCATGCCACTCTCCTGCTTATTAAAATCCTTCAGTGTCTCCCCACTGACTTAAGGATGAAACCCAATAACTGCACACAAAGCCCTTCATGACCCACTCTGCCCTCCTCAATAGATGCAGCTTCTGCCCACCGAAGAAAGCTTATACCAAATTCCTTTGGTTTCCAGATGTAGCCCCTTCTCTCAGGGTTCTGCACCTTATAAGTTATATTCCCACTGCTTGGAATGATTTCCTTTTTTTTTTGTCTTCAGATGGATGAAAGCAGAAGACCACTTATATATTTACATAAAATATGCATAGTAGAGGAACATGAAGGAACCATATAGTACTTTTGCAATCATTGCTTTTTATGATATACCCAGAGGACAGTTATGTGTTGAAGTTAATCTCTACTTTTTCTTTGCTCATCCACTTCCAGGTCAAATTCTGATACAAGGTGTGGCAGAATATATTCTCCTCTTGCAATGAAATTTTACTTTTTGGTAATAGTTGTGTGGAATAAGTAAATTCATTGAGATACAGAAATCTTCATAGTGACGGAGAAATGTGGTAAGCTAATTTCTGAATGGCAGGCATTTTTCTTCTTTTTTTGGTCTTCTCCATATGATAATTTTGTTTTGTTTCTTTTCTTTTCTTTTTTTTTTTGAGATGGAGTTTTGCTCTTGTTGCCCAGGCTGGAGTGCAATGGCGTGATCTCGGCTCACTGCAACCTCTGCCTCCCGGGTTCAAGCGATTCTCCTGTCTCAGCCTCCCAAGTAGCTGGGATTACAGGCACATGCCACCACGCCCGGATAATTTTTATATTTTTAGCAGAGACGGGTTTTACCATGTTGGTCAGGCTGGTCTCGAACTCCTGACCTCAGGTGATCTGCATGCCTTGGCCTCCCAAAGAGCTGGGATTACAGGTAAGAGCCACTATGCCTGGCCTTTGTTTTGTTTCAAGACTGGCTTCAAACATTACTTTTTCTGTTAAATTTTCTCTTTCTTTCCAAACCAAATTAGATCCTGTATTTCACTGTTTTGCCACACCATAAAAAATATTTCTGATAATTGTTTGTTCATTTGTTTATGTTGTCCCTCCTCACTAGATTGATTTTAAGGCCCATCCTTATCTACCTCTTCATTCCTAGTGACTGGCATATTGCCTGACAAACAGAAGGCACTTGGAAAGTGTTTACAGGGTTGAATTAAAGTGTGGAGAGTTTGCTAACATCAGGTTCTTTCGTCCCACTCTGCAAGGGCAAGGGTATATTGGCATGAGTTGAGCCCCTTCAAACTATGTCCTGGTTCCTCATCTATACAGGTAAAGAACTGGGTAGACCAGGGGCTATTGAACATTTATGATTATAGCCCATTTAGATGGGGCAAAAGATTTCATAGTTATGGAAAGATGATTCAGTGATAATCAGAAAGTATAAATACAGGAGCAGGTTTTCGGGGATTAATAATACCTCTGCCGTATCAACAGCCCACATTCAGTCTATCTGCAAATCCTATATACTCCTCGTCCAAAATAAATCTCCAGTCTAGCCATCTCTACTGCCACTGGCCTAGTCTAAGCTCCTGGTTGACCAACACAATAGCCTGTACAATAGCCCACAACAAATGAGGTGAATCATAATATTAACTAAAAGAAGTTTAAAGTTAAAAAGCAAAAATGGCAGCAATTGAAAATCATGACTTCTAATCATATCAGTATGTTCTTGTGCTTGCAAAATGGCCAGATAGACAATATGGAATTAGAATTCTTTAAAAAAATCTAGAAAAGTAGATAGTAAAATGGTTACTCTAGTAAAGCAGATTAATAGATCTACCCTCTTACATAGTTACCTTTTTGTGACAAGAGCAGGTATGATCTACTTATTTAACAAAAAACGCCTAATATAATACAATTTTTATTAACTTTCCTCCTACATTAGATCTCTAAACTTATTCATCTTACATACATGCTGTTTTGTATCCTTTGACCTACACCTCCCCGTTTCCTCTTCCTCACTGCATCCCACTGTTTCATTCTCTGTGTATTTGAACTCCTTTTTTTTTTAAATCTGCATATAAATGAGATCATGCAATATTTTTCTGTATCTGGCTTATTTCGTTTAGCATAATGTCCTCTAGGTCCATCCATGTTGTGGCAAACGGCAGGATCTCCTCTTAGAGGGCTGAATAACATTCCATTATATATATATATTATATATATTATATATATGTGTCTATAATGCATATGTATATATATATTATATATATAAATAATATCCCATTATACACACACACGTACATACCATTTTCTTTATATGTTCGTCTATTGATGGACATTTAGGTTGTTTCCATGTATTGCCTATTGTGCATAATGCTGCACTTAACATTGGGAATGCACATATCTTTACCAGTGGTATTTCACATTCTTTGGATATACATCCACTAGAAGGATTGCTGGGTCATGAGGTAGTTCTATTTTGAATTTCTTCAGGAACTCCATGCTGTTTTTCATAATAATTGTACCAATCTACATTCCCATCAGTTGTGTACTAGGGTTCCCTTTTCTCTACACCCTCGCCAACATTTGTTGCCTATTGTCTTTTTGGTAATAGCTATCCTTATGGATGTGAACTGATATCTCCTAGTGGTTTTAATTTGCATTTCCCTGATGATAGTGATGTCAAGTACATTTTCATATATGTGTTGACCTTTTTTTTTTTTTTTGAGACAGAGTTTCACTCTTGTTGCTTAGGCTGGAGTGCAATGGTGCAATCTTGGCTTACTGCAACCTCCGCCTCCCGGGTTCAAGCGATTCTCCTGCCTCAGCCTCCCAAGTAGCTGGGATTACAGGGACCCACCATAATGCCCGGCTAATTTTTTGTATTTTTTTTTTTAGTAGAGACGGGGTTTCACCATGTTGGCCAGGCTGGTCTCGAACTCCTGAACTCAGGTGATCCACACACCTCAGCCTCCCAAAGTGCTGGGATTACAGGCATAAGCCACCGTGCCCAGCACCTGTTGACCATTTTTATGTCTTCTTTAGAGAAATGTCTGTTCAGGTCTTTTGTCCATTTTTATTTTATTTATTTATTTGTTTTTGAGACAGAGTCTCCCTCTGTCATCCAGGTTGGAGTGCAGTGGCACTATCTCGGCTCACTGCAACCTCTGCCTCCTGGGTTCAAGTGATTCTTGTGTCTCAGCCTCCCAAGTAGCTGAGACTACAGGTGTGCACCACCACGCCCAACTAACTTTTGCATATTTAGTAGAGACAGGGTTTTGCCACGTTGGCTAGGCTGGTCTCAAACTCCTGGCCTCAAGTGATCTGCTTGCCTTGGCCTCCCAAAGTGCTGGGATTACAGATGTGAGCCGCTGTGCCCAGCCTTGTCAATTAAAAAAAAATTTTTTTTAGGTTATTTATTTTTCTGCTATTGAGTTGTAAGAGTCCTTTATAAATTTTGGATACTAACCCCTTACCAGATATGTGGTTTGCAAAGTTTTTTTCCATTCCATAGGTTACCTTTTAATTTTGTTGATTGTTGCATTTGCCATGCAGAAGCTTTTTGGTTTGATATGTCCCATTTATTTATTTTTGCTTTTGTATCCTGAGCTTTTGATATAATATAAAAACAAAAATCATTGCCAAGGCCAATGTCAAGGAGCATTTTCCCTATGTTGATTTTAAGATGATTTTAGTGTATGGTATAAAGGTCCAATTTCATTGTTTTGCATGTGGATGTATGGTTTTCCTAGCACCTTTATTGAAGAGACTATCATATACGGTTGAATTTATCTCTGGGCTCTCTATTCTGTTCCACTGGTTTATGTGTCTGTTTTTATGCCAGAACTATTCTGTTTTGATTACTATAGCTTTGTAATATACTTTTAAATCAGGAAGTATCATACCTCTAACTTTTCGTTTTTCAGTATTGCTTTGGCTATTTGGGAATTTTTGTGGTTGCAAATGAATTTTATTGTTTTTTCTATTTCTGTGAAGAATGCCATTGGAATTTTGATAGGGATTGGGTTAAATCTATATATTGCTTTGGATAGTATGAACATTTTAACAATATTAATTTCCTTGCTGGAATAGCAGTTAGGATTTGGTGCTCTCTCCTGCAGCTTATTAAAGTGTGACTTTGCTAAGCCTTAAGCAATTAAACACATTATATCTCTGGAAACATATATAAGAAACTGATAGCAGTGGTTGTCCCCAAAGCGGGGAACCAGATGTTGGGAAGCAGGGGTGGGAGTGAGATGTTTCCTGTGGCCCTTTTACTCCTTTTGAATTTTAAATAATGAGAATGTATTTAAATAAATAGAAATGAGGCACTAAAAATTAGTGTATTTTTATAAGTCAGATACTATCTTGATTTAGATTCTAGTAAAGTGGTAGTAAGATGCAAACATTTTTAAAAGATATGAAATATTTTTTATTTTTATTTTTTGAGATAAAGTTTCACTCTTTCTCCCAGGCTAGAGTGCAGTGGCACCATCAGTGCTCATTGCAGCCTTGACTTCCTGGCATCAGGTGATTCTCCCACCTGAGCCTCCTGAGTCACTGGGACTACAAGTGCACACCCCCACCCCCACCTAATTTTCTGTATTTTTAGTAGAGATGGGGTTTTGCCACATTGCCCAGGCTGGTCTTGAATTCCTGGGCTCAAGTGATCCTCCGGCCTTGGCCTCCCAAAGTGCTGGGATTACAGGCATGAGCCACTGTGCCTGATCACGAGAGAAGTTTTGTGTAAATTTGGAAAATACTACCACTCTTTGATTCTGTAGATCCGGCACCTTGGTCTGGTGTTCTATTGGAGCAGTTTGGGAATCATGACTCTTAAGGAAAGAGAATGTTGACAGTCGAAACTTTGCTTGGATATGCTTTAGAGAATTTCACAGTGATTTGAAAAGAACACTCTCTGTGATGTGCTCTTTAAAACCATTACACAACCATTATTTTGATGTTGTGGATATTACTTTTTCTCGCATCATTTTTCTCAACAAAAGGATAAGGTCAGCAAGTGTATATATGTTTATAAACTAAAGAAGTTAAGTAATGTAAGCACAATCCATCCAAGGAATTTGTTAGTGATGCAGTCCTGGCCTCTAAATTGCTCTTGACCAAGGAGCTTCACATATGGGAAGGATCAGAAATTCTATGGCATGGAATCAAAGACACTCTTCCTGCTTCAGGGGCACATATAGATTAGTACTATCATTGCAGTTTCCTATTAGATGATTCTTAGTGACCAAATCTCTGTCTAGGACCCAGATACCTTATTTACTCAAAATAGTGGACGGAAAATAAATGTTTGATATACATGTATGCATAATATTTTCATCTACATAATTTTTATTTCCCTGAGTGTTTTTTCTTGGGTCATATTTAAAACTCATGCCAGCCCTGTGAAGAAGGTTGTCATTTTTTTTTCTGATGTACACATGTGGAAAAAGTGACTGGACAGGATCATTCTATTGATAAGTAGCACAGAGTCAGGCATTTTGATTCTTGGGCTTTTGTTCTTCCCCCTGGAAAATGCTTAGTGACTTGATCTGGAATGCCATCCTCTCTTTTCAGGTTTTGACTTGATCTTTAAAATTATGCTCAAAATTCTTCCCCAAGAGGCTGTTTCAGACAAAGCCCAGATGGTTTTTGCTGGTTCCAAGACTCCCAAAAACTTGTTTCCAGTATTTTCTATTCTATCCAGTATCTATTATTTATCACATTCCAGTATGAACATGGAATATGATTTATTGTATTGACTTACAGAACTTGCTTTATTGTATTTATTTTTTTCTTTTCTTTTTTTTTGAAACGGAGTCTCACTCTGTCACCCAGGCTGGAGTGCAGTGGCGCAATCTTGGCTCACTGCAACCTCCGCCTCCCGGGTTCAAGTGATTCTTCTGCCTCAGCCTCCTGAGTAGCTGGGACTACAGGCTCGTATCACCACGCCTGGCTAATTTTTTATTTTTAGTAGAGATGGGGTTTCACCATGTTGGCCAGGCTGGTCTCAAACTCCTGACCTCGTGATCACCCACCTCGGCCTCCCAAAGTGCTGGGATTACAGACGTGAGCCACTGCGCCCGGCCTGTACTGATTTACTTTCTGCTATTTGTCTCCCTTTCTTATTTTATGTAAATTATTATAAATAGTACTACTCCTGACTTACAGACATTTACATTCTTTTTTTAATAACTTCTAGATGACTAGAGAATAGTAGTTCCAAACTTTTGTGTACATAAGAATAACCTAGGGAAGTTATTAAAAATAGACTTCTCAGTGCTTTTCCCATAGGTTCTAATTCTGTGGGGGGGAGGCGGGGGAGGTCCAGGAATCTGCATTTTCAATAAGCACCCCAGAGGATGCTGATGCAGGTGATCCAGTAACCAGGCTTTCAGAAATTCTGCTGTTGAGAACTAAAAATGTGATTGTTATCCTCTGCTCAGTAGGGGAAACAGAGGTGTAAAGTAAAATAACTGAGTTCTTGCTCTCTTGGTGTTGACAAACTTTCAGCTGTGAGTGGTGTGGACACTAAACGCAATAGGAATACAAAGAAGGGAGGCATCACTTCTGGCTGGATTGTCATGCTTCATAAAAGATAGGGGGTTTGAAGAAAAGAAATTTCAAAAAGATGAAAAAAAAGTGGGCCGGGCGCGGTGGCTCACGCCTGTAATCCCAGCGCTTTGGGAGGCGGAGGTGGCCGAATCACGAGGTCAGGAGTTCGAGACAAGCCTGGCCAACATGGTGAAACCCCATCGCTACTAAAAATACAAAAAATTAGCCGGGCGTGGTGGCAGGTGCCTGTAATCCCAGCTACTCGGGAGGCTGAGGCAGGAGAATCGCTTGAACCCGGGAGGCGGAGCTTGCAGTGAGCCGAGATTGTGCCACCATTGCACTCCAGCCTGGGTGACAGAGCAAGACTCCGTCTCAAAAAAGAAAAAAAAAAGTGGATTATTTCAAGATGTTGGAACAGCAAAGACTAAGTGTTGAGGATGCATAACTTCTTTTAGGGGATCAGTATGTGGAATGATGTGCCTGAACTAAAAAGAGTTTTTGTGGGCACATGTAGGAATTCACACTTGGAAAGACAGGAGTCAGATCGCAGAGAGTCTTGAATTTGGACTCTATTCTGCAGGTATTGGGTGGTTCCTCAAACACGCAGGTAAGATAAAAGTGATCTTAAAAGATTGATGTGGCAGTGAGTTTGAAAGCCCTGAACTACGTTTGGCGGTCTTTGTACACATTGGGAGAAACGCCAATTGTGAAAGTAGATTTAACATGATCTGGAGCTTGACTATGTGAGAAAGCGAAAAGTGTCAGAAACGCTGCTGAGGTTTGAACCTCCTTGACTGGGAGGATTATGTACAATTTCACCGCCCAGCAAATCTGAAGGAGGAAATGTTTTGAGGATAGTATGTTTGGTTCTAGGTCTAGAATTCAACTTCCTGCCAAATTGGGAATCTTCTGTACATATGCATCAGGTGGCTTCGTTTAAATATACGACAATTACTTTTATTATGTTGAAAGGAAAAGGTCTGGAGCTCGAGGGAGGGGATTACAGATTTGGGTCCATTGGCGCAAAGGGAGGCTGACTGTTCAGATTAATAATTATTAACGGCCACCGTATGGAAAGCACTGCACGAAAAACTAAGATGACCAGTCCTCGTCCTTAAGAAATTCAAAATCTAGACGGAATCTCCAAGAAAGAGATTCCGGTAAGAGTACATGGCAAGCCTCCATATCCACACACCACTGACCAATGAATTTGTACTCTTCTCGTTGGAGTAGTTGAGGGCCTTTGGCTCAACGAGGGGTGAAAATTAGCAGGATACTAAATCGGGAATGAGAAATCTCTTTTTAGACGGCATGGACTTGCAGAACTCTTTGAAGCAGCAGATGCTAGACTGCCCAAACCCCACGCGAGAGTAGCTCTCTGGAGTTGCGGAGTCCGAACCTCCCAAGAGCTACAAATTTATTCCGCAACTACCAATTTTGCGGTTTGGGGCCACTAAGGCGCCAAGACCCGCCCAGGTGTCCAGACCTCGCAACGATTGGACGAGCTCACCTTCTCGCCTTCCCCAGGCCCCTCGCCCGTCAATCACACTGCTTGCTCGCCACCTGACCTCTGCTGCGCCCCCTTTCAGTGGTGTAACACCTGGCGCTCTTTCGCGCCCCAGCCCTCCGGCGCCCCACCAATCGCTTCAGTTCTTCATTGGCCAGCAGAGAGGTGAGGGAAGGGAAGGGGCGCTCTATTTTGCTCTCTGAACGCACCCTCTCAAGTTTCCCGGTCTTCTCGCAGACAGTCAGGAGAGCAATGACAGCCTGGAGCAGTCGCGCGTGAGCGCAAAAGTGCCCGCTGGTGGAGGGGCGCTTCCCCTCCCTCCCAAGCGATTTGCCACATTTGTTGTGACGCAGGGGCACCCCGCTCGCCGTCTTCACTAACGATTGGCTGTGGCCGAAGCCCGTCACACAGCCCGCCCCACTCCTCTGCCTCAAGAGGCCGCACCTCACGCCGTCGCTGCAGCTTAGCCGTGTGATTGGCTAAGAGGGCTGGCATGCTTTCCCGCCCCCTCCCCCGCCGCCGCACCAAGAGGCGGGCGGGACCCCGCGGAAGTTGTCAGTCAAACTCCTCCTTCCCACCCCTCGCGAGGCCCCTCCCCGGGCCGCGCGCCGTGGCGCGCGCATACGCGCACACACTCCCCACTCGCCTGTACCAACCACCTTCTCAAGTTGTAGCGGTCGCTCGCCAGGGGTTCTCCGTGGGCGGCCGACGGGCGCGTGGGGGAGGGGGTTCGGGCCGCCCAGCGCGGCAAGGAGCGAGTGTGTGCACGCAGAGGGCCGGGGCTACGGGGCAGCGCCCCGGGCGATGAGGGGCCGGCGTTGACCGGGAAGAGCGGGCACCGCGGCAGTGGCTCCGAGGGGACCCGCGATGGCAGCGCCCCGAGAGGAGGCTCCAGGCAGGGCGGGCTGCGCCGGCAGCGGCCGCTGAGGTGCTGGCCCGCCGGCTGGCTGGCGACCGGGGCAGAAGCGACGAGAGGCGCGCTCGGCACCCGCACCCCCGTGCCCCCGCCTCAGTTGTCTAAACTTCGGCCTCTCTTCCACCCGCTCTGCGCGCCCAGAGTCAACAACTTCTTCAACCCCCTCCGCCCCCGCCCTTCCCTCCGTCAGCCCCGGGAGCTCGCCGCGCGCCGGGGACCAGGAACCTCTGGCGCTGAGATGTGGCCGTGAGGCGTTGGCGGGCGGCGAGGAGAAGCTCGGCGGCGTCCCGGGGCCGGAGGGCCGTGGGGCCGGGGCGCAGGGGCGCGAGCACCCCGCGCCTCTCCCCCGCCTCCTCCTGCCGTCTCCGCCGCTGCCCGTGCCTTGCAAGCAGCAGCCGGAGCTGCCAAGCGTCAGGGCCGCGGAGATGTCGTCGTCGTCGCCGCCGGCGGGGGCTGCCAGCGCCGCCATCTCGGCCTCGGAGAAAGTGGACGGCTTCACCCGGAAATCGGTCCGCAAGGCGCAGAGGCAGAAGCGCTCCCAGGGCTCGTCGCAGTTTCGCAGCCAGGGCAGCCAGGCAGAGCTGCACCCGCTGCCCCAGCTCAAAGGTAACCTCCGAGGGCGCAGCCCCAGCAGCGAGCGCAGGGGCTGGCAACGCTTGCCTCTGCGCCAGCAGAGCCATTTCCTGCTGGGTTTCTCCTGCTCAGTTGGGACTGGTAGTGTGTGAGCCGAGTTCCCCACAATGCCTTGGCGTCACCTCACGCCCTCCTCCTTATTCAAACAGGTTTTCTGTGAAGTCTTGGCTGTTTCCTTCTAATTCCCACCTGAACTCTTTCCATCCTAGGGGAGGCCAACACCCTTTCCCACCTGCGCGCTTGCTTAACCTGCACTTCCTATCTTGCGTCCCGTGAAGTAGAGTCCTTCACTCTTCTTCCAGGTTTGCCCTTTCCCGGTCTTGCTTTAACAACCGCACGAACCTTCCCCGACCTTCACTTTCCCGAGTGTCAGCTCCTCTGTTCGGCCACTTTTAGCTAGTCCTTTACTTTTACAATTATAAAGCCGTCTGCACCCACCTTCTTCTCAACTTCACTTCACATTGATTGCCCCTAAGAGTCATCAGACCAGGAATCCGAATGCAAACAACGGTTAAGAGTTAGCTGGCCTTTGGATGTATTTATAAAGAAAAAGCCTAAAATTTGACCAGTGTAGTATCTTATTCACTGGATCGTTAGCTTTAAATGGTATCCTTTAGCTCAAAGAATAGATTTAAAATATTCTGTTGTCTGAGCCGATACACATGGTCTATTTGGAAATATGAAGGAGTAGGTAGTGTTGCTTTGCAGTCGAATGGGAACTTAATTTGCCAGGCAGTAATTCCAGGGACTTTGTAGGTTTGTACAGGAATTCAAATTGGTATCCGTGCCTAATGCCTTGCAGGAGAACTTGGCACTCTTTTTGGCTCACTTTTCCCACTAGGTTTAGAGGATTTTCGATGTTATTTCCTGGTGTTCTAGTTTATTCTTTGTGTATTACTCATGCTTAATTTTATAATTTTAATGTCCTTGCTTTTTATGAGATAGAAATGTTGGAACAAGATGATAATGCTCCTACATATTTAAATAAAATTTGCAACCTGACGGAAATCCCTATCATCTGATGTTCAGGTTTTTCAATTCATTTGAAAAAGCTGCAGCATCCCCTTCAAGGCCAGTCTGGTTCTCATTTGTCTTTGGGCCTGTGAATCCAGCCTTAGTTTGGCAAGGAGTCTAAAGAAAACCCCAGATCAAATCACAGTTGACCTACAACAGCTCCAGAACCCTATTGAGACCCTACCTTGCCCTGTCTCTTGGAGTGCTTCTAAATCATGACATCTCACAGTTAGAATCAAACTGGCTTTTGAAAAGAGATTTTGAGATATTAGTCTGTGCTATCGAATTTATCATTTGATTGCTCTTTAGCATATAAAAATTGTTAAAATTTACATAGCAAAATGGTAGACTATAATGATAGGCATTGCCAAGACTTTAATTCTTGAATGATGTCATAGCTATAAAAGAATATCGTCTTTGCTATTCATAGATTTTAAAATTTACACTTATTTAAAATATCATAGTTTTTTTATACTACTGATCTTTTTTCTCCCATTAAATTGTCAAACTGTAGTTTGAAGGTTTGGTGCTAGGGTTATTTCATAGTTATTTAATTTGCTTTTTAGTAAGATATTCTAGTTTCTTAGTATTGTACTTCTTAATAGTATACTTTAATAAAAGTAATTGAATATTAAACATTTGGTTGGTTTCAAGCCAGGAGATGCAGCTTTGATAGGTTTTGCTTTTATTTTATTTATTTTATTTTATTTTTTCACTTTCGTTGCCCAGGCTGGAGTGCAATGGCGCGATCTCGGCTCACTGCAACCTCCGCCTCCCGGGTTCAAACAATTCTTCTGCCTCAGCCTCCCAACTAGCTGGGATTACAGGCATGTGTCACCATGGCCGGCTAATTTCGTATTCTTAGTAGAGATGGGGTTTCACCATGTTGGTGAGGCTGGTCTCCAACTCCTGACCTCAGGTGATCAGGCCACCTCAGCCTCCCAAAGTGGTGGGATTACAGGCGTGAGCCACCGCGCCTGGCCACATTTTGCTTTTAAAAGCTTGGCAAAAATATGCATAGAGTCAGTAATCATCTAAGTTATATGATGTAGGGTTCAACAAGTTGAAGGTGCCATATAGTATTTGGTCACTAGTAAAGAAAAAAGTAAATTGGAACTTTACATTAATTGTAGATATTTGCATGAAAATACAGTATTCATCATAAGGAAAATTATTCAGGATAAATTTATGCAAATTTAATTGAGGAAATAAGACCCTTACTTGGATTACAAACTAATAGGAACAACTTCTTTTACTCCAGATGCCAAAATGCTTGAAAGTGATTTAAAAAAAAAAAAAAACCAACATTCAATTGCTTCAATTGGAACTTTGGCAGTGTACTTGATACCACAGTGTTGTGTTTTTTCTGCCAGTGGTAGTTTTTTCCATTTGTGGCCTTCACAAAAACATGGAAAGCCCTTTAGTATGTGTATGAAAGAAAGAATTTTCTTCCTCCTCTGAAATACCATCTTACTGTGGAGTGATTCAGATATCCATGGACTCCAAGATCTTTTAAGTTTCATACCAGCCTGCTTATGTTACACTTTGACCACATGCATCTGAACTGGAAAGGTGCCAACTAGTTTTCCTCAAACCATAGTAAGGATTAACAAAATAATCCAGCCTTTTCACCTGTAAGAAGTATTTGTGCAAAATAATTTAGTAAGTGGGTTGTGGGATTTTAATGGCAAAAATGTTCAGAATAAATTGTTTTATAATTGAAAGTATTTAATAAACAAGCCTTGTTAAAAGGCTTTTCAGTCTAACCTATTTTGTTTAAGATTCTGGAAGGCTTGGTTTGGTAAAGTAGTTGATGCCTTACATTTATATAACATGTTAGCATTTTAAAATTATTTTACCTTAAATTTTTTCTTAAATTATAAAACAGTATTGTTCATACCAAGTGAAACAATCCAAAGATATGTAACCCTTAATCCCTGTGTATCTCCTGCTTTTTCACACCTAGTAAGTAAGGGTAATAACTGTTGTTTGATAATCCATGGCTCATTGTGTTTTTACAGACATCCTATTCATTGAGTCATCCCTGAACTTTTTGCAAGGTCACTATTCCCATTTTATTGATGAGAAAGTTGAGGCCTAAAAAGAATAGTTTCTGGCCTGTGATTAGGTATCTGGATGATGTTGCAGCTGACACTGGGACCTAGGTCAAATGATTTCAGTATTTGTGCTGTTAACTGTTTTACATAAATTTGAAGCAGTGTGATAGAGTTGGGTCTCTGGGGTTAGTCCTGGGTCAAAGGTAAATTTTTAATCTTTCTAAGTCGTTTTCCTTATCTGTAAAATGGGGATAATACAAATCTCCCCAGGCCTGTGGGGATTAAGGGGAATAATTTAAGTGCCTAAAAATAGGCAAAGAATGTTAGTTCCCATTCTCTTAAATATTTGAAAATCCAGATTAAAAATATTTTTAAATGAAGGATTATTAATAGGATTACTTACTTAAATGGTAAACTTTCCTAGTGTATTTAAAGTGTGATTTTATTTATAATCAGTTTTCAGATATGATTTATGTGAACTAAAGTGCAGCTGTAACATCTTTCAGCACGAGTGTAGAAATGGAAATAGGATTAAGTCAGACTCTTTAAAACATTAAAAGCTGTGGTAAGATTTTTTTACCAAGCGAAGAAATCAACCTAACCAGTAGAATTATATAGATGTGCAGTCATCATAGGAGACAGCCGGGAAATAAATAGCAAGATAGGCTGAAACTGGCTTTGAGATTGAAGTCCCCTTCAGAAGAGGTAAAACTTTCCCAAGTAGCACTCAAGATTCTTTGTTGGTCCATTCTTAGCAACTGTCCCACTAGAGGTATTGAGGCCAGTAATAGTGGTGTTGATTGCAGTGCTTCCTTACCTTTAGGGGGAAAAATGTGTGTGTTTTCTAAAGTAGGTGATCTAAGGTAATTGTGGAACAAGAACACTGACATTATCCTAAGTTCTATAGCTAAACCTTTTTGTGGAGAGAAAACCGTACTACTCACTCAACTTTTAAGGTTTATAGATCTTCTCAAAGTTACTATCATTCCATCTAAACACAATTGGGATGGCACTAGAGGAGAGTTCAAATTCATCTGAAGATGTTAAGAAAATTGTTTACAAAAAGAAATAACATTTTAGTCATTTTAGGACTATTTTCTGAGATATCTCTTCTGGAAGAATTATTTTTAAAAAATTTAAAACATTTTTAGGATATTCTTAAGAGAAATTGCTAAATAAAGTGTTCACTGCTAGTCCTCACATAAAGGAAAAACTTTTCTATTTAAACCCATTTTAACATCTTTAGAATTCCTGTTTAGGATCATCTCTTCCTCCTCTCCATTTTATTACCTTTCTGATTGTTAATTGTGGATTATTTTATGAAGTGTCTAACTGAATAAAGTGCTAATCCAATAAAATGTATTTGGTAAAATAATGCAACCATTGTAGTATGTTACTGTCATGTAAACAGTAGATTTAAATTGTCTTCCTGCATCAGTGATGACTTATTCCTTTCAACTTCAGTTTAGCCATTTTCACCTGCAAGAATAACATTTTTCTCTTGATAAAATAACAAAGATGAATTAGTCTTTAAGGAGTTATTGCTGCCTTGGATTTCAAAGACAGGTTTACTAACAGAAATAACACATTTAGATTTTTGTGTTTTATTTTTAAAAGTTAGATTTTTGTAGAAAGCTGGGGATAAAGACTAGTTTGTTTTTATGTGTTTAGCACTGTGGTTCCCAACCCTGGCTATACTTGGAGAGGTCATTTTTTTTTTTTTTTTAATTTTTTTTTTCAGACTGAGTCTCGCTGTGTCCCCAGGCTGGAGTGCAGTGGCACGATCTCTCGGCTCACTGCCACCTCTGCCTCCCAGGTTCAAGCGATTCTCTTGCATGCACCACCATGCCAAGCTAATTTTTGTATTTTTAGGAGAGAGGGGTTTTGCCATGGCTGGTTAGGCTGGTTTCAAACTCCTGACCCCAGGTGTTCTGCCTGCCTTGGCCTCCCAAAGTTATGGGATTACAGGCGTGAGCCACTGCACCCGGCCTATACCTGGAGAGTTTAAAACAAAACAAAACAAAACAAAACAAAAAATCAATACCTGGGCACATCCCTAAGAGATTGTAAATTAATTGGCCTAAGGTAAAATCCACTTACAGTATTTTTAAAAGCTCCCAGGTTGATTCTAACGCGCAGCCAGGATTGAGAATCACCGGGTTAGCATTGTCTGTCTATTGATTTAATTCATTAATTGAGACTTTGTCCTTTTCTCTCTGATATCGTGATTCATTACCCAGCCTATTAACGTTTCCTGCCCTGGCTTCACCTCATGCTATTTACATTTCACTCTCTTAACTTTGCTGCCCCCTATGGCTTATTAGCTACTTTCCTGAAGGGGAGATACTGCCATTAGATTCTGGAATTTAGGTATGATGGGATGATTCTACTGGTTTATTGTCATTACCATAATTAAAGCCCAACTATTATTTGATGTAGGGTGGTCAGTTTTCTTTTCTCTGTGATTTTTGGAGCTGGCAAGTAAAATCGAGAACATATGATAGAGGTTTGCCTAATTTTAATCCCATCATTCAGGGTAGTAAGTAATGATTTCAACCACTTTGGGATGTAAAACTAGTTTCCTCTATATGCTTACAACACTGTTCTGTTTCTTGAAGATCTAGGCCTGATACTACCATTGTATATGTTAAATACAAGATATTGAACAAAGGAACTATTCTTGAACTTTACTGCGTTTTTGGTCATGCCTTATTTTTATTTCACATTAAGAAATGTTTTTCTCCAGAGTGTTTTCATGTCCATCATCTAACTTAATCTTGACCACAACTTTTTATCAAAGGTAGGGCAGTGAGAACTCAGGGCTGCTTATATTCCATATTCCTATTTCGTCTTTGTCTTTTCTGGTAACTGGTTTGAATAATACTTGTGTTAGTTGATTTGTTGTTTGGGTGGGTTTTCAGTTGTTATGTTGTGATGCTCTCTCCAGAATGAGATGGTGAATTTTTCTGTGAAAGCAGAAGTCATTATCTGTTTTTTCAAATCCTGTTATGGTACCAAATACAGTATTTTGTGCATAATGTGGTCATAGAGACAGAGTCACTGTTTTGATGAAGAAATTGTATGTTGGTTGTCTTATAGTCACTCCTTCCCCTTTAGATTGTGCTGCTTTTAGTGATGTTTGGTGCTGTCTACCAGATGTTGATTCTTATCTGTTTTGTTTTTTGGTTTTCCGTATTTTTTTGAGACAGGGTCTTGTTCTATCACCCAGGCTGGAGTGTAGTGGCACAATTGTAACTCACTGCAGCCTCAAACTTCTGGGCTCAGGCAGTTCTCCCAAGTAGCTAGGACTACAGGTGTGTGCTGCCACACCCAGCTAAGTTTTTTATTTTTATTCTTGTACAGACAAGTTCTCGCTATGTTGTCCTGGCTGGTCTTGAACTCCTGGCCTCATGTGATCCTCTGTCTTTGGCTTCCCAAAAGCTGGGATTACAGATGTGAATCACTGCCTCACCCAGTTTTTTGGTTTTAATATATTTATGCCTAAAACTGGTTCAGGATTATTTAAAACAGGGGAATCCAAGGGAGAGAATACAGTCATGGGTTCTTAGTTTCTGTTTTTGGTTGTGCCAGTAAAGCCCCTTCCTCATCCTTCTTTTCTGCTTATCACTAGAGACAGAAACTAAAAACCATGGCTTCAGGATGCTAAAAGCCTAAAACAAAACGAAACAGAACAACAACAACAAAATAAGGTGGATTGGACAAGCTTGATTTAAAGTAAATGAATTCTGGGTCCTTAATATCTTGGTAGTAAATAGTAAATGTAGGTTTAAAACAAAAGATTATTTGTATTTTGCCAATGACCAGTGTGAGTGACATGTAGCATTATTGATTGATTTGTTGCTATGAAAGTTACTGTATAAGATTTGTGAGGAAAAGTAATACTGGGTTGACTCCTAGACATGGACATGTGTGTATAAAATAACTGAAACAATTTGTTTGCAGTAATTTCTAAGTTTGAGATGCAATCTTTCTTTATGAGGATGTCCTTGAAGGAGGTAAAAGGAACAGATTTGAAATATATAATACTTTTAGTGTATTATTATGTAACAAGGAATCTAAATGCTTTGCTGAAAGAGTTTTATATGACAGACTGGGATTATGCAAAATAAACTCTACTTCTCTGAGCAGGATGTTGACTAATAAGCAGTTTCAAGCCTAGTTTTTATATCTGTCTTTTTGAACTGTTACCTGAAGGATTTTATTTATGTGGGACTTTTAAGTAAGTAATGAAGAATTTTAGAAATCCTGTAATTTTGATTGGGTTTGCTGAAGAAACATACTGGAATTTTTTTTTTTTTTGGTGGGGGTAGTCTAACTTGGATACTGAAGACAAGGGATTTCTTGGAAACACACTCCTCCTACTGGAATGGTGATGCTAATTGCAGCTACTATAACCTTACTGTGATGTTATATCTAGTTGAGCTTTCCAGTGCTGAATGGGATCTCAGAAGTCATTCTGGTTTAGCCTCTGTTGGGAATTGATTTCACTCTTGTTATTCTAATAAATATCTTGCCATTTCATCAGAGAAGTTTTCTTTAAGGTAGGGAGGAAAGTACAGGGTTTTAAAACCCTTATTCTCTCAGGTTTTGCTTAGTTAATGAATAAACCATTTAGATAATAGCTAAAAGAGGTTGAATACCTGAAACAAGAATTTTTAAATGGCTTAGAACTTGCAGTTCAGTAGTATCAGATCTAAAATTGTATATTTTTTCAGCAGAACACAGATTTTAAAAAATTGTATATTTTGTCTAATTGGTTTTGCCTTTGTTTCACATTGTATCAAGGATATTCCATAATTATAGCTATTACCATAAGTCAGTGGTTATTTGAACTCATTGTTAATCCCCTGCCTCTAAATTGATAAAAGTGAAAAAGGGAAAAAGGTGAGACAGTTTTTGTTATAACTCCTGAATTTTAATTAGCAAAACTGGGTATATTTTTAAAACAACTTTTCAGACAGGCTTTTCTGAAGAAAAATATCTATTGAAGTTAAAAAGTAAAATAAGACATAACTTCTGTAGGAATGTTTCTAATTTTATTGAAACAAACAACAACAACAAAAACTTGCCCTACCATTCTTCTTTAAATTGGTCAGTGGCAAAATATTTTGTTTGCTGTGAAATTAGACACACACTTTATTTTCAAAAATCTAGTACAGAAATCTTTTCCTTTCTTTGGTTTTCCATAGTGCATAAAATTTTGGTGAACCACTGCAGAGATTAAAACTTAGTAAAGTGAAAACAATGATGAATGCTTTTTCTTTTAAATTTAATGTCTTTAGGAGTTTATAGTTGGTGAATACAGACTTGTAAGCAGGCAGTTGCAATTAATGTGTTCAGTGTCATGATAAGAATAAGCTCTAAAATGTTAAGGGAGTATATGAAGGACTCAGTCCCGTTTTGGTACGGGAGGGGAGCGATCAGGGAAAGTTTCCTGGAGAAAGTGACAGGTAAACTGCCATCTAAAAGGCCAGAAGGTGTTAGGCCAAGATAGATGGGCTAAGAGGTCCACCCAAAAGACAATATATGGAGACCCAAAGGTAATTGAGCATAGCATATTTTGGGAATTACCAGCGGTTTATATAGCTGTGATCTAGAATATAGGTTACATTCTATATCTCTGTGGTATATTCTATATCACTAGAGAAGTGGAACAGCATTTAGGGTCTAGTGCGTAGTCTTGTTGCTATGTTGAAGAATGGATGTAGGCAATTTATTGCATTCATACCTGCCAGTAACATGAAGAACGTATTGGGAAATGAGAGTGAGTAACACTAGTGAGGATACTGACACAGTAATCCAGACAAGAGATAAAGGTGCTTGTCCAAGTGGGGATGGGGTGGTATCATAGGCAAAATCTGGTGAGAGGGAACAATCAACGATGATACATTTCTAACTTGGGCAACTGGATGTATGATAGCAGTTTATTGAAAGGGAAAAAAGACATTAGATTTGGGAGGAGAAGATAATGGTTCTTTGTTGGACAGGTCGAAGTGTCCATGGGAAATTGAAGTGAAGCTGCCTAGTAGGAAGGTGGATTATTTGGATATGGAGCAATGTGCTAGAGATAATTTGAGAGTCTTTGGCTTACATGTGGCATTTGGAGCAATGGAAGTAGAAGCAACTGCCCACTGAAAATGGATAGAATGAGAAGACTCCAAGGAATACCAACATTGAGATAATGGGTAAGGGAAAAAGGTACAACCAAGAGCCAAGAGAGACAGCTGGAGTGGAGGCCAAAGAAGACAGGAGAGAGTGGAGACAAGGCTGTCAGGGGAAGAGAGTCTTTAAAAACTGGATGATGGGTTGGGAAAGTAGTAACAGTGGATAACTGTGGACAAGTCAAGTAAGAACTGAAAAGTTCCCATGGGTTAGTCTTTAGGCAACATTGGTGACTTGAGAGGCGTTTGGAGGACTGATAACGTGAAATGAGATTTGTGTAAGGTGGATAATGAGTGGAAATTGTAAAAGCTGAATGAGTAAGTATGGACAACTCTTTCAGAAAGTTTGGCAGTTAAAAATTACTATAGCTACTGGGTAGAGAATGCATTGTAGCAAAAGAAGATTTTTAGGAGGACAAGTTAGGAGATTAATAAGCCAGGTAAGACTATGTGACTTGGGCCTGGGTAGTAGCCCAAGATGGAGAGAAAAAGATGCATTTGAGATATATCTTAGATAGGACCTTGTTAATGAATTGTTTGGGAGGAGATGGAAAGGCAGAGGTGTAGGAGTCAAGGATGACTCTCACGTGCTTTAGCTTGGACACCTGGGCGGATAGGAATGTGTCCCACCACCGAGAAAGGAGTACACTGGAGGGGGAATCAGGTATAGAGGGAAAATCCAGAGTTGTATTTTGGAAATTTTAAATTTGAGATGCCATTTAGAAACCCAGTTATAAATATCAAATAGATTACTGCATATGTGAATCAAAGAGTGCCCATTTGTTAATTTCTATGACTTCTAAATATTAACTATATTCTTTACATTAACCTTTACTGGCCTGCCAAGACTTTCAGATTTGCTTATAAGAAGACATTGATAGTTTGGGTTGCTGGCCACTTAGTCTCCTGGCCAAATTGGGATTATCTATTCCCTACTCTATAGAACATCTTCTGTGTACACTGCATGATAAGATGTCATTGTTATGTGCATGAAGGAGAGCACAAAATATGCTGGGACAAGTTGCCTGAATAAGGTTAAAGTGCCTGCTTTTTGTCTTTAGACTATAAGTGCTTTGAGACCCAAGACCATATCTTCCTACACAGGATTTAGTCAATGCTATTTTATATTTATTGAATGAAAGAATGAAGCAAAAGCTATTAAATTGATTGAAAGAAAAACATCATTTATATCATACAATAATTTACAATTTTAGGACGATTTATAACTGAGTAATGTTTACCTGCAACACTAAACTGGTTAGCATTTTATAGGTGAAGAAACCAAAACCTAGGTAGGTTACATTCTTATGCCGGTCATGTATGACTTGCTCTTCTCAGTTGGTTGCTGATTCCGCTATTAAATGGAAGGCGTTTGTTGCCTGGACTGAAGCAAAGTTGGATTTCCTTACAGTGCAACAGAGAAATATTTATAATTGAGAACCTTATCAAGAGAAATACGTTTCTTTTCTTTTTCTTTCCTTCTTTTTTTTTTTTTTTGTGACGGAGTCTCACTCTGTCGCCCAGCCTGGAGTGTAATGGCACAATCTCTGCTCACTGCAACCTCTGCCCCCTGGGTCCAAGTGATTCTCCTGCCTCAGCCTCCTGAGTAGCTGCCACCATGCCTGGCTAATTTTTTTTTTTTTTTTTTTTGTATTTTTAGTAGAGACAGGGTTTCACTGTGTTGGCCAGGCTGGTCTTAAACTCCTGACCTCGTGATCCACCCGCTCCGGCCTCCCAAAATGCTGGGATTACAGTCGTGAGCCACCATGCCCAGCCAATACGTTTCTTTTTGATAACTTGAAATGAGATTTGCATAAGGTGAAAAGTGAGTGGAAATTGTAAAAGCTGAATGAGTAAGTCTTTAGACTATAGTCTTTAATCTAACTAAAGACTAAGACTAAACCTATAGCATATAGTCTTTAGACCTTCAGACTGTAGGTGCTGGGCAAGTAAGCCAGTATTGAACATAGATTTTTCTAAGACCTGTTAAAGCAAGGGATCTTTGTTTCTTAAATTCTTCTGATATAAAAATGCTTCATTGATCTTCTTTGAAGCACTGTCCTCTCCTTTTTATGTAACCTAAAGTTTTTCTCAAAAAAATATGAGAGCATTTGTTTTATGAATGAGTACTGAGAAACAAGATGAAGTGAATTGTTAATCATTCAGCACATTTGTGTCACAGTTAGATTTTGGAGTCACCCCTCAAAGTTATAATGATCTGTAATTAGCTTGAAGAAATTGTAGATTATCAAGAACTGATTAGAATCTACTTGTTTTTGCTTCTTTTGGAAATGTTGGTTATATTCTGGTCCCCTTTTACACAAAGTTTTTGAAAACTTTTTAAAATACTCTTCCACATTAGCATAGTACTATCTTTCTGATCATTTCTTCTCAATTTGATAGAGGAAAAAAGTTAGGTCAAGATAACAGAGACTGGGATATAAAAGTCAATTGGGCTAATCTACCACTTGTGACTGATTTTATTATTCCACTAAAACTTCCAGACAAGCTGAAATGAGAGTTAGATGTCATCTCCTCAAATAGTTTTCCACATACTTTTGTGCTTCCAGTGAATGAACCAACCTAATTTTGAATCCAGAGTGAACATAAAGTAGCAAATATGACAATGAAGTGCTTTTAAGATGCATTTATTTCCCCAGTCATATTGCCTTCATAAGACTTTTTTTTTTTTTTTGAGACAGGGTCTCGCTCTGTCCCCCAGGCTGGAGTGCAGTGGTATAATCTTTGCTCACTGCAACCTCCACATCCTGGGTTCAAGCAGTTCTTCTGCCTCAACCTCCCGAGTAGCTGGGATTATAGGCTCCTGCCACCACAACCGGCTAATTTTTGTATTGTTAGTAGATACGGGGTTTTGCCATGTTGGCCATGCTGGTCTCGAACCCTTGACCTCAAGTGATCTGCCTGCCTCTGCCTCCTAAAGTGCAGGGATTAACAGGTGTGAGCCACCGCACCTGGCCCATAAAAAATTTTGATTATTCATATAGGAAAGGTAAAAATAACTCAGCCTTCACCTAGCTGCCATATATCTAGTCACTGGTTTTGGTACTTCATCTGTTTTGATAATCTGTTTTTAATTTGGATCACCTGGATACTCTCTCTATATTTTTAAGAGCTAATTTTTTTAAGGTCTAGAGAAGTAACTTCTCCTATAGAACAGGAATGACTATTTTAGGTTATAATACAATACTTGCTGTGAGTCATAAGCGAATCTCAGTTTTCATGGTTTTCTAAAATAAACTCATTTAAAGAATATGTAATGGGAAGTGTCATATTTTAAACTACCCCATTTTATTATTTATTTATTATTTTTGTAAAAACTTACAGACTCACTGTTAAAACAACTCAAAGGAGAATCTTAACAATGGTAGAAAGTAAAAATTCCCACCCAGAGGAAATCTCTTTTAAATTTTTGAGCATCTTCCCATATTTTCCCGTGAGTGGGATCATACTGTGTATGTTGTTCCATAGCCTATTATTTTCTGTTAATAGAATATTACAAATAGCAAATTTCTGAATGAAAAAAATATTAGAATCAATTTAGAATTGTTTGTGAATAAAGTTTTTATTTCTCGAAATACGGAATCAACTCATTTGAAACCTTGGTTATAAGTTTCTTACGTTTAATGGAAAGGAAATAATTTCTAAGAGTACTAGTATTTAATTTCATGGAAATTATATGCGAATCTCTTGGAAAATCCAATTTAAAGAATGTGCCGTTTTAAAAAATATATATAATATTTTATATAATTTCCAGGGTTCTTGGATTTCCCCACCACCACCATCCCAAAGCCCATTTATGCTGATGGTAGAAGGAAGTGGGATGTCTGTAGAGCTTAGGTCCTGCTCTAGAGACTTGAACACCTTGTTTTTGTTTGTTTGTTTGAGACAGGGTCTTGCTCTGTCACCCAGCTAGAGTGCAGTGGTGCAATGTCCTCACTGCAACTTCTGCCTCCTGGTTGAAGCAATTCTCCTACCTCAGTCTTCTGAGTAGCTGGGATTACAGGTACGAGCCACCACGCCTGGCTAATTTTTGTATTTTTAGTAGAGACGGGGTTTTGCCATGTGGGCCAGCCTGGTCTCGAACTCCTGGCCTCAAGTGATCTGCCCACCTTGGCCCCCCCAAAGTGCTGGGATTACAGGTGTGATCCACCATGCCCAGCCCAGTTAATTTTTTGAAATAAAAAATAGCAGTAGTTGCGGATATACTTACATTTGAATGGTAATTGATTAAAACATGGAAATATTTAAGTTCTTGAAAGTTTTAGTTAGTATTGTAGGGGTTTTCTTAAAATAATACATACATTTATATATTAGAACATTATCAAACTGGTAGTGCGTATGTGTTCTAATTTCCTGAAATACGATGTCTACAATTTTTTCCCACCATTTTCAATTTTAATGAAATCACAGAACCTTAATAAGTCATATTTAGTCACAGTGCTGTGAATCATTTGTTAATAAACATTTCCATTGTTACTTTATAATAGCCTGCTCTCTAAAGTTTCAAATAGAAGCTGATTTTAGATTTTTAGTTATTAATGTTCTAGGGGTATTGCCAAAAAAAGCTACATGTCCTATATTCTGTGCCAGTTTCTTAAATTAGAATCTTGGATTGCATCCTCAGCGTGTCACTGTAGTGGTATTGCTGGGTTGCTATGATACAGTGCTTGTTCTGTAATTTGTAGCATGAATCCTATATGAGATCTTACTTTAGATTTCAAGTATGTTAGCAGCAGTAATTAGGGATGTTTTCCTCTAAAGAAAATTATAGTTATAAAATTATTATTTGTTAGAAATAATTCCTGCTACTTCAAATTATTTATCCTTAAATGTAGAGGATTAACAATGAACAACTTGAAATAACTTGGTTATCACCTCAGAAGTTTAGTTTATCACTGATTTAATGAAGATGGGCAAGAAGAGGAAGGCTTTATGATAATGAGTATGTATATTAAGATTTCAGTGTTCTACTTGGTATTTGAAATCTTGAGGAGAGAAATGAATAGAGACTAGATTTTCTGGGAAGATGCATTTGAAACAGTACAAGCAAAACCACATTACAGGGGAAAACTACAAATTATCTTTACTGTATTGTATTAAAAATTCAGTGAACTGTTCTTAAAACCAACCCTCTGTGGCCATCTTAATAAGCTATTGTTACTACCTCTTTTTCATTTTATGTGTTGGTTTTAGTATTTCATTTACATGTTCCTTGAAAATTTTTATTAACCTAACTTAGTATTATAAGTTATAGGAAACATAAAGACAAAACTAGTGGATTCTATGTATGTGTTGTATACACATTGGTGGTGGAATGAAGTTTATGTGATTATTGGTCAGTGGCATTGCTGCAATTGATCTTTAAACTTTTACTGTCTCTCAGCAATGTTTTGGGTATTTGATTTGAAAGTATTTTAGAGATCAGAACTGGACTAAATTTTTAAAACAGCTCTATTGAGATATAATTCATACACCATGTAATTCCCCATTTAAAGTATACAATTCCATGGCTTTTAGTATATTCACAGACACGTGCAGCTACCACAGTCAATTTTAGAATAGTTTTATCATCTCAAAAAGATATCCCATGCCCTTTAACTGTCACCCCCTATTCCTTTAGGGATTCCCTGAGTAACCATTAATTTACTTTCCGTCTCTAGATTTCCCTATTCTGGACATTTCATGTGAATGGAATATTATAATATGTCGTCTTTCGTAATAGGCTTCTTTCATTCACTTTGCATAATGTTTTCAAGGATTTATTCATGTTGTAGCATGTGTTAGTACTTCATTCCTTTTTATGGCTGAATAATATTCTATTGTATGGTTATACCATGTTTTATTTATCCATTCCTCACTCGATGGACATTTCGGTTCTTTCTACTGTTTGGTTATGAATAATGCTGCTATGAACATTTGTATACAAGTTTTTGTGTGGACATATGTTTTCATTTCTCTTGGGTATATGTAGGAGTGGAACTGCTCGGTCATAAGGTAATTCTGGGCTTAGTCACTTGATAAATTGCCACAGTTTTTTCCATAGTGGCTGCACTATTTTACACTCCCACTTGTGGTATGTGAGGATTTTCATCGCTCCACATCCTTACCAGTACTTCTTATTTTGACTTTTTGATTATAGCCATCCTAATGGATATGAAGTAGTATCTCCTCGTGGTTATGATTTGCATTTCCCTAATTACTAATGATGTCAAGTGTCTTTGAACATGCTTATTGTCCATTTGTATATGTTCCTTGGAGAAATGGCTCTTTAGATCCTTTGCCCACTTTTGAATTGTTATTTGTCTTTTTATCGAGTTGTAAGAATTCTTTATACGTCCTTGATATAAGCCCCTTGTGTCTTTTCACTTTCTTGGTAGTATCCTTTGAAGCGCAAACGTTTTAAATTTTGAGTAAGTCTAAATTCTCTTTTTTCTTGTTACTCGTGCTTTTGGAGTCATTTCTAAGGATCCTTTCCCAAATATGAGGCTATGAAGATTTACTTTGTGTTTTCTTCTAAGAATTTTGTAATTTTAACCTTTACATTTAGGTCTTTGGCCATTTTTAGTTAATTTTTATATAGGGTATGACTTAAGGATTCAAATTCATTATTTTGCGTGTAGTTATCACATTTATCTCCACACCACTTGTTGAAAATACTTCTTTCCCCGTTAGATGGTCTTGGCCTTTTTGTTGAAAATTAGCACATGGTTTTATTTCTGGATTCTCAATTCTATCCCATTGATCTGTATGTCTGTTCTTGTGTCAGTACCACACTGTCTTGATTACTTGTTTTATATAGTAAGTTTTGAGATGGGATAGTGTGAATCTTCCTACTTTGTTTTTCTTTTTCAGGATTGTTTCGGCTGTTATTGGGTTATTTATAATTGCAAAGTTAAGTTTTTGATTTAAAATCTTTTGTTCTTTCTTATATAGACATTTATAGCTATATCTTTCTCTCTAAACACCCTTAAATTTTGGTATGTTATGTCATCATTTTCATTTGTCTCAACGTATTTTTTATTTTCTGTTAGGTTTCTTCTTTGACACATTAGTTGTTTAAGAATCATTTAATTTCCAAAGATTTTTGAATTTCCCAAAAATGTTTTAACTTCTCTTTTTTAAGAGATGGGGTCGGCCAGGTGCGGTGGCTCACTCCTATAATGCCAGCACTTTGGGAGGCCGAGGTGGGTGGATCACCTGAGGTCGGGAGTTCAAGACTAGCCTGACCATCGTGGAGAAACCCCGTCTCTTCTTAAAATACAAAATTAGCCAGGGTGGTGGCGCATGCCTGTAATCCCAGCTACTTGGGAGGCTGAGGCAGGAGAATCGCTTGAACCCGGGAGGCGGAGGTTGCGGTGAGCCGAGATCATGCCATTACACTCCAGCCTGGGCAACAAGAGCAAAACTCCGTTTCAAAAACAAACAAAAAAAGAGATGGGGTCTCGCTATGTTGCCCAGGCTTGAGTGCGGTGGCCGTTCACAGATGCTATAATAGTATGCTGTGGCCTCTTAACTCCTGGCCTCAAAGGGATCCTTGTTGCCTAAGCCTCTCAAGTAACTGAGCCTACAGGTACATGCTACCAAGCCTGGCCCCAGTTTTTTTTTTTTTTTTTGAGAACGGAGTCTCACTCTGTTGCCCAGGCTGGAGTGCAGTGGCATGATCTCGGCTCACTGCAACCCCCACCTCGCAGGTTCAAGCGATTCTTCTGCCCCAGCCTCCTGAGTAGCTGGGACTACAGGTGCGCGCCAACATGCCTGGCTAATTTTTGTATTGTTAGTAGAGACGGGGTTTCACCATGTTGGCCAGGATGATCTTGATCTCCTGACCTCATTAGCCACCCGCCCCTGTGTCCCTGAGTGCTGGGATTACAGGTGGGAGCCGCCACACCCGGCCCCCAATTTTTTTTTTTTTTGTTTTTTTGAGATGGAGTCTCGCTCTCTGTCAGGCTGGAGTGCAGTGGCTCGATCTCAGCTCACTGCAAGCTCCGCCTCCCGGGTTCACGCCATTCTCCTGCCTCAGCCTCCCAAGAAGCTGGGACTATAGGTGCCCGCTACCCCGCCTGGCTAATGTTTTGTATTTTTAGTAGAGATGGGGTTTCACCATGTTAGCCAGGATGGTCTCAATCTCCTGACCTTGTGATCCTCCCAAAGTGCTGGGATTACAGGTGTGAGCCACCGCGCCCGGCCCCAGCCCCCAATTTTTTAATGTTACTGATTTCTAACTTCATTCCTTTGTGGTCAGAGAACATAGTTTGTATTTCTGTTCTTTTAAAATTTTTGAGGTTTGTTTTATTATCTGGTATGTGGTCTGGTCTTTCCTGGTGGATGTACCATGTGTACTTGAGAATATATATTCTCCTGTTGTTGGGTGGAGTGTTCTATAGTGAGTATAAATTCTATAGTGTTCCATAGACACCTCTTAGGTTGTGGTTGGTTTATGTGTGTTCAAAGTCTTCTTCTCGTTGATCTTCCACCTAATTGTTCTATCCATTATTGAAAGTGGGGTGTTGAAGGCTTCAACTATCATTGCTTTTGAATTTTCTATTTCTCTGTTTCTGTCAGTTTTTCTTCATATATTTTGGTACTGTGTTAGTAGGTGCAAATATGTTTATAATTGTTACCCTCTTCCTGAAAGACTGACTCTTCTATCATTACAAAATGACTCTCTTTAGATATGAGATAAAGAGTATCTTTATATAATGATATTTATATCTAAATAAGATATAAGGATGAAAAATAATATATATCCAAACAGCCACAAGAAAACTGGAGTGGCTATACTAATGTTAGGAATAACGCTCAAAATCCTAAGGAAATTGAACACTTGAACAAAGGATTCTTAGCAAAGCAATTTTACTTCTGCACAGAGGGTGCCTCCCTGGCCAGTTGCCCTGAGAGCACACCTGAACAAAGGG
The DNA here is from genome assembly GCF_029281585.2 of Gorilla gorilla gorilla. Lineage (NCBI taxonomy): Eukaryota > Metazoa > Chordata > Mammalia > Primates > Hominidae > Gorilla > Gorilla gorilla. The sequence continues at coordinate 44,511,768 of NC_073224.2, read as the reverse complement.
GCACGAGAGCCTTTATTCCTGATGCAAGTCCTGCCCCTGTACCCTTTCCCCATTGGCCGGGGTCGGGTCGTACAATCTAAACTAATCCTGGTTGGCTAAACATTATGTTTTTTTTTAGATAGGGTGGGCACGTAAAGGAAAGTGGAGGGAATAGGGGAAGGGGTGTCTGTCATGAGCCATAAAGTTAGTCCTCTTTCCAAATAAGGAAAGGAATGTGAGCTGGTACTGATAACACATGGTAGTGTGGCGTGCCTGGGCATTTAACAAAGGCAAGAAGGGAAGAGGGGAAAAAAGGAGAAGAATGGAGAGGGGGTAACTACGAATTAAAAAATAAAAGATTGATCAGATTATTTGAAGAGAAACCTCATCATATCCCACACTAATGTCAAACAAAACAGACTTTAAAAATATATATAGTTTGATATATATCTTATATCTATGTCTATTTAAGATATGAGACAAAAGTTTTCTGTATATGTCAAACATTTACCTATTTTTTTAAAGTCTGTTTTATCTAATATTGGTATAGCCACTCCAGTTTTCTTATGGTTGTTTACATGATATGTTATTTTTCATCTTTTTATTTTCAATCTACTTGTATTTTTAAATTTAAGTTGTATCTTCTGGAGACTTAGATCATTTTTTAAAAATTCAGTTTGACAATCTCTACCTTTTGATGGGCTTGGTTAATCCATTTACATTTATTTATTTATTTATTTATTTATTTATTGAAACAGAATCTTGCTCGGTCGCCCAGGATGGAGTGTAGTGGCGCAATATCCACTCACTGCAACCTCTGCCGCCAGGGTTCAAGCAATTCTCCTGCCTCAGCCTCCCGAGTAGCTGGGCTTACAGGTACCTGCCACCATGCCTGGCTAATTCTTTTTGTAGTTTTTAGTAGAGACAGGGTTTCACCATCTTGGCCAGGCTGGTCTTGAACTCCTGACCTTGTGATCCACCCACCTGGGTCTCCCAAAGTGCTGGGATTACAGGCGTGAGTCACCACGCCCCTCCGGTTAATCCATTTACACTTAATGTAGTTGTTCATATAGTTGGATTTATGCCTGCCATTTTACTTTCCGTTTTCTCTGTCCCTCATGTCTTTTTTGGTTCTCTATTGTATTCTTTTACTGTTTTCTTTAGTATTAAGTGAATATTCTCTAATGCAGCATTTAAACTTGTGTAATGATTATTTTTCACTACATATTTTTGAGAGTTTTTTTTTTTTTAGTGGCTGCCCTTGGGTTTATTATATGCATCTTAACTTATTAGAATCAGCTTCAAATTTATACAAGCTTTGTTCCAGTGAGATGTAGAATCATTATTCCTATATGCCTCTATTTCCTTTCCTCCTTTTTTGTGATATTAGTGTTATATAATATCTGTTAATGTTACAACCCCGAGAATATATTGTTATAATTATTACTTTACCATCAGTAGTTATTTCTTTAATGCAGCACAACTTTCCTCCCACCTCCTCCTTTGTACTGTTATTAGCAAATACATTACATTTCTATGTATTAACCGTCCAACGGTACATTATATAATACTATTTTATGTAATGGCTGTTAAAATCAGGTAAGAGAAGAAAGAAAAATAGGCACTTATAATGTACTTTATAGTTACATAATTATCTTTACTGGTGCTCTATGTTTTTAAATACAGATTTCAAACTATCATTGGTGGTCATATGCTTGAGCCTGAAGGAAATCCTTTAGTGTTTCTATAAGGTAGAACAGCTAGCAAAAAATTCTCCGTTTTTATTTATTTGGGAACGTCTTCATTTTGCCTTCATTTTTTAAAGATTTAAATACTTCTCGAGATACGGTCTTGCTCTAGTGCCCAGGCTGGAGTGCAGTGGCGTGATCTTGGCTCACTGCAACCTCTGCCTCCTGAGCTCAAGTTATCTTCTTGCCTCAGCCTCCAAGAAGTTATCTTCTTGCCTCAGAATATCTGCCACCACACCTGGCTAATTTTTGTATTTTTTTGTAGAGACAGGTTCTCAACTGTTGCCCAGGCTGATCTTGAACTCCTGAGTCCACCTGCCTCAGCAGCCAAGCCTTCATTTTTGAAAGACCGTTTTATTGGATATAGGATTTTTGGTGACAAGTTTTTTTTTTTCTTTGAGCACTTTGAATATGTTATTCCACTGTTTTCTGGCCTCAGTTGTTTTTGCTAAGAGTCAATTGTTATCTTAGCCCTTGAAAGTAACTAGTTGTTTTTCTCTTGGTGCTTTCAAGGTTTTCTCCTTGTCTTTGACTTTCATCATTTTTACTGTGATGTTTATTTGTGGATCTTGTTGAGTTCATCCTTCTTGGAGTTTCTTGTGTTAGGTTAATGTTAGTCAATACATTATGTTGGTATACTTTTTTTTTTTTTTTTTTTTTGAGATGGAGTCTTGCTCTGTTGCCCAGGCTGGAGTATAGTGGCATGATCTTGGCTCACTGCAACCTGTGCCTCCCAGGTTCAAGTGATTCTCCTGCCTCACCCTCTTGAGTAGCACCTGCCACCATGCTGGGCTAATTTTTGTATTTTCAGTAGAGACAGAGTTTTGCCATGCTGGCCAGGCTGGTCTCAAACTCCTGACCTCAGGTGATCCTCCCGCCTCGGCCTCCCAAAGTGCTGGGATTACAGGCGTGAGCCACCGCACCTGGCTGTATGTTGGTACACTTAATGGTGTCCTACAGGTCTCTGAAGTTCTGTTTATTTTTCTTCATTCTTTTTTCTTTCTGTTCTTCAGATTGCATAATTTCTGTTGATGTATTTTCAAGTTCCCCAATTCTTTCTAATGCCAGTTCTCATCTCCTCATGGGTCCCTTTAGTTTATTTTGCTATTATGTTTTTCAACTCCAGGATTTTCATTTTATTCCTTTTTATTTTTTGTAAATTCTATCTCTTTATGATATCCTCTATTTGATGTGACATTGTCATCATACCTTCTTTTTTTATGGTGAAAAGACATATACATATATATATATATACATATATATATATACACACACATATACATATATATATATATATATATATATATATATATATATTTAGCCAGCTAGACTCAGTTTAGATGATCCCAATTTTGTTGGCAACATCCAAAGCATTGTAATCAGGAGCCAGTCGAACATATGCCTTCTTCTCTCCGTCAGGCCGAATCAGGGTGTTGACCTTGGCCACATCCGTGTCATAGAGCTTCTTCACAGCCTGTTTAATCTGGTGCTTGTTGGCTTTAACATCCACAATGAATGCAAGTGTGTTGTTGTCTTCTATCTTCTTCATGGCAGACTCAGTGGTCAGCGGAAACTTGATGATAGCATAGTGGTCAAGTTTGTTTCTCCTGGGGGCGCTCTTCTGAGGATATTTGGGCTGCCTCCGGAGTCGCAGTGTCTTGGGCCGCCGGAAGGTGGGTGACGTGCGGATCTTCTTTTTTTTGTGGCTGTGGACACCTTTCAACATTGCCTTTTTGGCTTTTAAAGCCGTCGCTTTGGCTTCGGCTTTAGAAGGGGCAGGAGCTTCCTTCTTTGCTTTTGGCGCCATCTTGTGAAAAGCCCTTCTTTACTTCTTTAATCATAGTTTAGTTCTTTGAACATATATAATGACTACTTTAAAGTCATATATTCTGTTAAATCCAACATACGGTCACTCTCACAGGCAGGTTCTACAACCTTCTTTTTTTCTGGTACATGGGTTATATTTTTCCTGTTTCTTTGTGCGTTTTGTTATTAACTGGACATTTAAAATAACAGGTATCCAACCTTTTGGCTTCCCTGGGCCACATTGGAAGAAGAATTGTCTTGGGCCACACATAAAATACACTAACACTAACGATAGCTGACGAGCTAAAAGAAAAAAAAAAGTTCATGCGTAATTTTTGTGATACCCACCACCACAGATAAGCAAAAAAGTCCTCACATCCTAAGGGTTGGACTCGGCTGTTTAAAATAATATATTGTAGCAACTCTTGATACCAACCTTGTTATTGTCACTTGTTTGTTTAGTGACTGGGTGTAGTTTTTCCCCATACTTTGTAAAGCCTCTGATCTTGTTCCGCAGAGAGGTGCAGCTTTGGATATGCCCAGGCACCTTGGGATGACAGTGGTTTTGGCAGGGTTCTCTTTGTCTTTTCCTGACCATACTCCCAACTGTTAAGTTCCATTGATTTTCAGCTGATTGCTCAATTGTTTTCAATAATGCTTTGGGGCACACATTGTTCTACAGACTAATCCAATCAAATCCAAGCTCCTTTGAAGGAATGGTTCCCAAGGTCAGTATGTGATATTTGTTCTAACATCAGGAGGGCTCCACACTGCTGGTTTTTTTTTTTTTTTTTGTCTCTCCTGAAAAATAACTAGCCTACAGTTTAGTCTGTATCCTCATTGAATTTACGGATCTCCCCATTATCTTTCACCAAAACCTCCACTGTTTTTAGGAGTACCCTTAGGCTTGAACATTTTTTTTAATGTCCTGTTGTAAAGAAGTCAGTTGTTTTGGGAAAAGATGAAGAGCTAACTGTTTTATGGCCTACTTCTCCCCGCCCCCCCCCGCCCCCCCCCCCCCGCCCCAAAATCTCTGGAGTCGGGGCTCAGAGCTGGGAGTGGGGACAATTGTATGCTTCTCTCTGAAACCCTGCTTTAGAAGCTGAGCAGTTTGGGGAAGTGGGAGCAGCAGCCTGAGGTCTTCTTTTTGGCTTGCCTCTTCCAGTGTGGAATCACCATTTTATAGGCCAGAACAAAGGTGATTGAGACCCCAGTTATTTTTTTAGCAGTGTTGCACAAAAGGTAGAGCCTCTGCCCCATGCGTGGAGGTTGGGCAGAAGAAAGGAGGCCTGCCTTTCAGTTGCACTTGTCTAGAACTTATCCTCAGCAACAATAAGTTGCTGTGGAAAGGATGAGAAATGCTGATAGGTCCTGCTCCTTACCTAAAGATGTCTGGGAGCTAGAAGTAGAGGAAGAGCCCTGTGTTCTCCGCTGCATCTCTTTGAAGTAGGGTTTCTACATAGCTGAGCCAAGGGGGAAGGAGCTCTCTTGCTTAAAATACAGTCATGTGCTGCATAACGATGTTTTGGTCCATGACGTGGTATATAGGATGGTGGTCCCAAAATATTACAATGGAGCTGAAAAATTCCTATCTCCTAGTGATGTAGCTTTAGTTCATAGAACAAGGCATGACTCACATGTTTATGGTGATGCCAGTGTAAAAAAACCAGCTGCACTATCATATAAAAGTATATATAGCTGCTGGGCATGGTGGCTCACGCCTATCCCAGCACTTTGGGAGGCTGAGGCAGGCGGATCACGAGGTCGGGAGATCGAGACCATCCTGGCTAACACGGTGAAACCCTGTCTCTACTAAAAATACGAAAAATTAGTCGGGTGTGGTGGCAGGCGCCTGTAGTCCCAGCTGCTCCCGGAGGCTGAGGCAGAAGAATGGCATGAACCCAGGAGGCGGAGCCTGCAGTGAGCCATGATCGTGCTACTGCACTCCAGCCTGGGCGACAGAGCAAGACTCCGTCTCAAAGAAAAAAAAAGTATATATAGCATATACAATTATGTACAATACATAATACTTGATGATAAATGTTACTGGCTTATGTATTTATTATACTATTTTTATCATTATTTTAGAGTGTGCTCCTTCTACTTATTACAAAAAAAAAAAGTTAGCTGTAAAGCAGCCTCAGGCAGGCCCTTCAGGAGGTATTCTAGAAGATGTGGAGATGAGACAGTGACGTAGATGATCCTGACCCTGGGTAGGCCTAAGCCAATCCGTGTTTGTGTCTTAGTTTTTAACAAAAAAGTTTAAAAAGTTAAAAAGTCTGAGAAATAGAAAAAAGCTTATAGACTACTGATAGAAAAAATATTTTTATACAGCTGTACAGTGTGCGTTTTAAGCTATGTTATTGCAAAAGAGTAAAAAAGTTAAAATTTTAAAGTTTATATAAAGTTACAGTAAGCTAAGGTTATTATTGGAGAAAGAAAATGTTTTAAATAAATTTAGGGTAGCCTAAGTATACCGTTTATAAAGTCTATAGTAGAGTACAGTAATGTCCTAGGGCTTCACATTCACTCACCACTTACTCATCCAGAGCAACTTCCAGTCTTGTAAGCTCTATTCATGTTAAGTGTCCTAGACAGATGTGCCATTTTTAAATCTTTTATACCATATTTTTTATTGTACCTTTCTATATTTGGATACACTTACAATTGCCTATAGTATTTAGTATAGTAGCATGCTGACAGTTTTGTAGCCTAGGAGCAGTAGGCTCTACCATATAGCCTAGGCGTGTAGTAGGCTGTGCCATCTAAGTTTGTGTAATACCTTCTATGATATTCACACAATGATGAAACTGCCTGAGGATGCATTCTCAGAATGTATTTCTGTCATTTTAAGTGATGCATGACTGTACCACTAGCTCTTGGTATTCTAACTGAATTTTCATAGATATTCCTGAATAGATATTTTTTTGCTGTTTGCCCTTAGGACCATTTCAGAGGCTATAAAAATGGCTGTTTTAAACATAACTTCTATCAGTTTCCCTGGTGAGTAGGTCTGTGGAACTTCTCACCTTGTCTTGTCAGAAGTTGATCTCCCTCTGGACTAGAATTTTAGCTTTTTTTGTAGTAATAATTAGTATCAGCCTTATTTAGGACTTCATAGCTTTCAGGTACATAATCATGCCAATAAATCTGAAAACCTAAGAGGAAATGGGAGAATTCCTTGAAATAAACAGCTTTCTGAAACTGACACAAGAAGAAACAAAAATCTGAATAGTTATGTATCTCTTTGACTGATTCCTAATTTAAAACCCCAACAGGGAAATTACAAGAAAATTATAGACCAATATCCCTTATGAACATAGATTTTTTTAAAGTTGTATACAAAATATTAACAAATTGAATTCGAAATATATAAATAGAATGAGATATTTTGATCATGTGGGATTTATGCCAGGAATGCAAGGCTGGTTTTACATTAAAAAAATGATTTGTTACATAAATAGAATAAAATAAAAATTATCACTTCAACATAAATAGAGAAAATAGAAAGTTCCTTCTCTGTATAGTTGCCTTCTGTTTAGTACTTTTCTATGCAAATCCTAGCCACCTCAGTAGCCCTATCTCTAGTCTTTATTTTGCTCATTAAATCTGTTGTTCTTTTAGGGTTTCTTTTTCCTGTGCTTTCTCTCTCTGGAGAGCCCTAGCAGATAGGGAGCTGGTGCGATTGTGGGGCTTTGTTTTCCTTCCCACAGCGATCACAGTCCTGTACTGCCTGTTTTCTAGCATCTGAAAACAATTGTTTTATATATTTTGTTCAGTTTTTAGTAGTTTACAGTGGAAAGGATAGTCTTCTGGAAGAAGTCTTGCCCACACTTTTTGTCATTCTTACCCAATAGGTATAAAGTGATGTATGACATTTCATGTATAAATTCATGTATACTGTTTATACATACTTACATTTTTTTGGTTACCAGTGTGGTTGAATATCTTTTCATATACTTACCGGTCATTTATGTTTCATGTGACCTTTTTTTCCTATAGATTTTGGGTTTTTTTCTTAATGATTTGTAGGTGTTCTTTTGTACATTCTGTATACCAATTTCTTGTCCACATTTAATTTTTTAGTTCTTTTGGAACTAATTTTTGTGTGTGAAGGAAGGATCTAATTTTAATTTTTTTCGTATGAGTAGCTGGAATAATTTATTGAATTTTAAATATTTCCTACTGACTTAAAAAAAAAAAAACACCAACCCTATTATATGCTAACCTTTTGTATGTGTACACTGGCATGTTTCTAAGTGCCTTATTTTTTTTTCCTCAGTGGTCTGTGAATTCCTGCACAACACCATGTGGTTTTAATTACTAAATGTGGTAAGATGACTCTTCCCTTCTTCATCTTAAAAATCATCTTGGCTATTCTTGGCACTTTATTTTTCCAGATGCATTTTTAAGAACAACTCTAATAGTTCCACCAAAATACCCTATTGAGAATTTAATCTGAATTGTATTCCTTGTATAGATTCATTGGGGGAAAACATTGATTCTTCTCATCCATGAATATAATATATCTCCATTTATTTATCTCTTTCATACATTTCAAGAATGTTTTATAATTATATTCATAAGAGCTTTGCTTGTTTTTCGTTAGACTTCTCAGATTCATTGCCCTTGGAACACAGTTACCATATTATGAGGGAGCTCAGACCGCATGGAGAGGCTATATGTTGGAGGTTCTAGTACTAGCCCCAGCTAGTCTGTCAGCCAAAAGCCAGCAACTACCAGACATATGAGTGATTTAGCCTTCTCAGAATTCCATCCTCTAGTTTTCTAGTCCTTTAGCTGAGGCCTTAGACATCATGGAGCAGAGATAAGCTATCCCTGTTCTGTACTTTCTGAATCCCTGACACAAAGAAATTGAGAAAGGTAGTTTTTTTTTTTTTTTTTTTTTTAAGATGGGTTCTTAAAAAACCCATCTTAAACTCCAGTACTGTTGTCCAGGCTGGAGTGCATGATCACAGCTTATTGCAGCCTCAACCCTCTGGCCTCAAGCCATCCTCCCACTTCAGCCTCCAAGTAGCTGGAACTGCAGGTGTGTGCTACCAAGCCTATTTTTTTTTTTTTTGAGATGGTGTCTCGCCGTAATGCCCAGGGTGAAGTGCAGTGGCTCAGTCTCAGCTCACTGCAAACTCCACTTCCTGGGTTCAAGCGATTATCCTGCCTCAGTCTCCTGAGTAGCTGGGACTACAGGCACGTGCCACCATGCCTGGCTAATTTTTTTTTTTTTTTGTATTTTAGTAGAGATGGGGTTTCACCATATTGGCCAGGTTGGTCTCAACTCCTGACTTGAAGTGATCCGCCCACCTCAGCCTCCCAAAGTGCTGGGATTACAGGCATGAGCCACTGTGCCCAGCCAAGTGTAGCTAAATTTTAAATTTTTCGTAGAGACAAGTTCTTGCTGTGTTGCCCAAGTTGGTCTTCAACTCCTGGGCTCAAGCAGTTCTCCTGCCTCAGCCTCCCAAAGTGTTGGGATTACAGGCGTAAGCCACCACGCCCAGCCTAATAATTGTTTTAAGCCACAGAATTTTGGGATAATTTGTTACTAAGAATAGAAAATGAATACCCCAGGCATCATTATGCTTATGTTATGATTTGGCTTGTTTTATAACTTTTCCTATGGGAACACATAATCAGAATATTCTAATATAGTATATGGGGAATAGTTTCTCATCCTGAATTAATAAATTAGTATTTATTACTGTCTTATGAGCTTGGAGAATTTGCATTTGTATTATGTATGATTTTTAAAAACATACCTGAGTTTGTAAGGCAGAGGAATAGACTCAGACATTGAAAATTCATCATGAACACTATGCTTCTTGGGAAACTGGACTTACTGTCTATTGAGGGTGTACTAACATCCCTGTGTGGTTGAGAATGAGGTTTCATTTTCCATGACATTTCTGTAGTCAGATATATATTACACAGAGTTATAACACCCAAACTTGTCTTAAAGACCTCTTAATTTAGTTGTACAGTCTTCCTAAGTAGGTTTCATAAATCGACATTAAAGAACATAATGTAAAACTTCTTTGCAACATTTTCCTAAAGATTCTAATTTACTTCGAAAAATTCTCACAAAGTTTGCTAATATTGAATGAGTCATTGATATAAGCCAGGCTATATACTCAACTATGTAGATTTTATTTTTTCTCTGATATTTTAATTTTATGTAAATATGAAGTATACATACAAGTACATCTCATTGTATTGTGCTTCACTTTATTGCATTTCCCAGATATCGTGTGTTTTATTTTTTTAAAACAAATGGAAGGTTTTTGGCAAACCTGCATTGAGCAAGTCTGTTGGTCCCATTTTTCCAATAGCATGTGCTCGCTTTGTGTCTGTGTCACATTTTGGAGATTCTCGCAATATAATATCTGTTATGATCGCCTCCAATTAGTGATCTTTAATGTTACTATTGTAATTGTTTTGGGGCATCATGAACCATAGCCATATAAGATGTCACACTTAATCAGTAGGTGTTGTTTGTCTTCTGATGGCTCCACCAACTGGCCATTTCCTGGTCTTTCTTCCTCTCCTTGGGCCTCCCTATTCCCTGAGACAGAACAAAATTGAGATTAGGCCAATTAAATACCTCTGCAATGGCTGCTAAGTGTTGAAGTGAAAGGAAGAGTCTCTCACACCTCACTTTAAATCAGAAGCTAGAAATGATTAAGCTTAGTGAGGAAGGCATGTTGAAAGCTGTGATTGGCCAAAAGCTAGGCCTCTTGTACCAAACAGCCAAGTTGTGAATGCAAAGGAAAAGCTCTTGAAGGACATTAAAAGTGCTACTCCAGTAACCGCATGAATGATAGGAAAGCAAAACAGCCTTATTGTTGATTTGGAGAAAGTTTGAGTGGTCTGAATAGAAGATCAAACAGCCATAACATTTCCTTAAGCCAAAGCCTAATCCAGAACATGTCTAAAAATGCCCTTCCTGAACCTCTGTACTTAATTGATAGTTGACTAGTTACAGAGTTCTAGACTGGCATTAGAATTCTAATAGGATAGCCCCATTATCTTCTGGCATGACTTCTGCTGATAAGAAATTCCATGGATATTTAACCTCTGATTCCTTTGTGGGTGACTTTTTTTTTTTAATCTGAAAGCTTTTATTCTTTCTCCTGGGCATCTGAATTTTCAGTAATGTGCTAAATTATCCCTTTGGGATCATGTATTTCTCTGTATTTGGTTTTATGTCATGTTGCGGTCTCTGGCGATCCTTTATTTTCCATTAATATGTATGGATAAACAAAAAATTACTGTAAGAGTTGGTTGGGGCTTATTGATTATCTGGTTTTGTTTAGAGTAATTGGTTAGGGATCTAGTTACATGCTGGAATGTAGGAACCTCCTCTGGCACTGTTCAGTTTCTTTAGGGAAGAACCTTCTAATTTTCTTTTGTCTGAAGCATGAATGCTTGACTGTCTTTTGGAGTGGGATGGTAGACTCTTCAGCAAGTCCAGACTTTTATTTAATCCCCCATTTCAGTTCATGTCTTAATCCTTTCCGCTGTTTCACTAGATATTTCTTAATCTTGAACTAATCTGAAGTTCTGTAGGACCCTTGTCTGTATTCCCCCTTTTTATTCTAGGACGTGACTTCCTCTTAGTTTTGCCAGTTACCACTTCTCCACCTACTTTGAGTTTTCGCTGAAATTTGTTGAAGTCTCTTGCCTAAGGGCCTATTCTTCTGTTCTCTGTTATTGTGGGTTTTTATCTCTTTTTTTTGGTGGGGGGTCTACTCTCATTTTAGAGGGAAGGGGAGAAAATAAACAAAATTGCCATTTTTAACTGATAGGTACTGTGAATCTCTAATGGGTAACGATTTAGAATACAGCTTTTAAAGGAACATTTGATATTTCAAAAACAGTATTCTCATACTTGTTCACCTTACGTTCTAGGTGGTTTAAATCCCAGCTTCAGTACAAATTTGCTTTATGATCTTGGGCATGCTGTGTAGTGTGGGATCCTGAAGTACTTCACATACTGTAAAGCAGTGGTTTTCAAACTCTTTTTCACTGCAAACTATAGTGAGAAACACATTTTACTTCACAACTTACATACTTCCATGACATCATATCCTTACGTGCAATACACTCTGATTTTTTTTTTTAAACTCTTGATTGTGACCCACTAACTTGATCCTACTGCCCACCAATGGCGTGCAACCTACACTTTGAAAAACAGTATACTAGAGCAGTATTTCTTAAAAGTGTGAGCCAGGGCCAGGTTCAGTGGCTTACGCCTGTAATCCCAGCATTTTAGGAGGCCGAGGCGGGCGGATCACAAGGTCAGGAGTTCGAGACCAGTCTGGCCAAGATGGTGAAACCTCGTCTCTACTAAAAATACAAAAATTAGCTGAGTGTGGTGGTGGGCGCCTGTAGTCCCAGCTACTTGGGAGGCTGAGGCAGGAGAATCGCTTGAACCTGGGAGGCAGAGGTTGCAGTGAGCTGAGACTCAATCTCAAAAAAAAAATTAAAAAAAAAAGTGTGAGCCAGATATATTTTCAAGTTGAGTATTGAAAAACACGTAAGAATTTAGGAAAAACCTAGCTGGGCTTTTGTGAGTTTTAAAAGGTATGTTAATAATCCTCCAAAGATGAAATTCTGCCTTTCCCTAGAGTTATCTTGAGTCACCCTTGGCCCTTGGCTTGAGGCCATGCAGGGATTTTTACAGTGAGAATTATCTTTAGTGAGATCAAGTGGCAGTCATAATAAATTGAAGTACCGTTTAAAATGTGCTTTAAAAACACATCTTTTAGCCAAATTTAAATTAATTATGTATTTAGCAAAGCAAGGCATATCTGTTTTTTTTAAGGTAATTCCTAGATTGTGCAGTTTGTTGTACCTTTCATAATATTCATGCAGAGCTTTTTATATTGTGGATTTAGTGATATTTTCTAGAAGAATGCTGTTTTTAAATTTTTTTATTTTTTATTTTTGGAAGAATGCTTTTAATAAATCCTTAGCTCTGATGCGAGATGACTACAAATTGATACTGCAGGTTATTACATATATTAAGTGCATAGTCAAATTTCCTTGAGGCAACAAAAAGACTTAAGGCATTTGAAATTGTTAAATATGGTATACCATGATAGTAGATAGTAGTCTGAATTGCTCCTTGGTTAATACTTGGGAAGATCAAAATACAGTTGGCCCTCCATATCTGTGGGTTCCACATCTGTGGATTCAACCAATCTTGGATCAAAAATACTCCAGGGAAGGGAGGAAGAATCTATACAGACTATGTACAGACTTTTTTTTCAGGTCATTATTCCTTAAATAATATAACAACTGTTTACATAGCATTTACATTGTATTAGGTATAAGTAATATAGACATGATTTAAAGTACACAGGAGGCTATGCATAGGTTAATGCAAATACTAGATCATTTTACATAAGGGACTTGAGCATCCTCAGATTTTTGTATCTGGGGGAGTCCAGGAACTTGTCCCCATGGATAATGCAGATCAACTGTATACTTATAAATTTATGTGTAGGACATTCTCTTCATTTAAATAGAGGTCACTAGGACCTTAAATACTCATCTCTTATTTACTCATCTATTTATACATTTTGGAAGAAATCAGCATCCATTTGAAACAGATATATGTCATCAGTTCAAGAAAACCTGGTTAAAATTGCCCCAACAAAAACTTGTACCTCTTGTAACAATTAAATTCAGAGTGACTGAGCAAACTACTGTGTTGTAGTACTCAGGGCATGATCCAAAAGTTACCTTGTCAGCCACAACTCTAGTTGCTGATGATGCAGTGCTATAAGGTGTTGTGAATTTTTCCTGTGAACTTGTTTGTTTCTAAAGATGTTTTCATTTTTAAACCTTTAAGTGAAATTTTGATAGAAAATATCAGCATCTCTTGCAGGGAGAATGCCAGGTGAGCAAGTTGTCACTGTAGGAATCAGAATGGACGTTATCATCCGTAGTGAGAATGGCAAACGGATAATCAACATTAGCCCAATTGCCAGACTAAAACATCATTATGACAGACTTCATTTGCAAGAATTCTTAAAACGGAGAAGCTGAAGAATAAAGTGGCCAGTGCAGATATTGTCTGTGCTTTTTACGTTTAACAGATTTATTATGTGTTCTTTTTGTTTTGTTTTCTTTTTTTTTTTTTTGAGACGGAGTTTTGCTCTTGTTGCCCAGGCTGGAGTGCAATGGCGCGATCTTGGCTCACTGCACCCTCTGCCTCCCGGGTTCAAGCGATTCTCCTGCCTCAGTCTCCCGAGTAGCTGGGATTACAGGTGTGCGCCACTACACCCGGCTAATTTTTTTGTATTTTTAGTAGAGGTGGGGTTTCACCATGTTGGCCAGGCTGGTCTCAAACTCCTGACCTCAGGTGATCTGCCCGTCTCAGCCTTCCAAAGTGCTGGGATTACAGGCATGAGACACCGTGCCCAGCCTATGTGTTCTTTTTCTTACAGATTGTTACTCATGTTTATAAAATATAGCAAGAAGACAGGCTGATCTTTTTTCAACCTATTTATATTTTCTGCTCTTTTTTCTTACGAGAAAATTCAGTGTTACTGTTTCACAAATGTACCAGAGTTGGGACATATTAAGCATCTACAAATGCAAAATACTTCATAATTTTTTAAATAATGAAAACCATGATTACCATCTTTTGTTACAGGATAACTACTATGAAAATGTTTTTGACCTATATAAAAATGTTGCATGTCTTGAACCTACAAGTAGGCCAGCCAGCAGTACATGACAGCAGCTTCGCTTCTCTCATTTAACCGTTTACAGTATGGCCTACTCTTCACAACTGTTTTACCTTAGCTGCCAAGAAACTTAGTAAAAACAAAAGCCCTTAAATATAGCAGTGAAATATCTTGTAAAGCTTTCTTGCATTTAATTAATTCTCATTTTATATATTTATTTATTTATTTCATTCTTTTGAGATGGAGTCTCACTCTGTCGCCCAGGCTGGAGTGCAGTGGCGGGATCTGGGCTCACTGCAAGCTCTGCCTCCCGGGTTCACACCATTCTCCTGCCTCAGCCTCCCGAGTAGCTGGGACTACAGGTGCCTGCCACCACGCCCAGCTAATTTTTTTGTGTTTTTAATAGAGACGGTGTTTCACCGTGTTAGCCAGGATGGTCTTGATCTCCTGACCTCGTGATCTGCCCGCCTCAGCCTCCCAAAGTGCTGGGATTACAGGCGTGAGCCACTGCGCCCAGCCCTCTTATTTCATTTTTAATTTTTCTGTTTATATTTAATCTTGTAAGCACTCTTGAATTATTTTTGATTCCAGATTGTGTGGAGAATAGTCAGTATATATGTGGTAAATATATACTGTGGTTGTACCTTTTCCATTTTGTCTGATAGCATTACTTTCTGTGTTCCGTATCTTGCCTTCTCAACTTGCTTCTAATCTTTTGAAGACAGGAAATCATCTCTCAGAATTCGCTTCAAAGGATTGTGTGAAATTAGTGCATATAAAACACTTAGAATTGTCTTTGGAATGAAGTACTAACGTTAGCAGTGGTACTGTATTTTGATACGTAGCACAGCAAGACTGCTCAATAGACCTTATATACTTAATGAGAAGGGTTTATTAGGAAAAGATCTTTCTATATCATAATACCTAAAAATAATCAAGAATTGGAAACTTCTGTTTTAACCCAGAGCCAATGGAGTTGTAACATTAACTGCTTCTAAATACTTCTAATGTTTGGGAAAATTCAGATGTGACCTATCCCACCCAAGCATTATGTAATGCTGGGATATAGTTCTGGGGGAGAAAAAACAAAAACAAATTTAAATGCATCTTTAGGCTAAGAAATGGATAAGCTATGAAAAACATTAATTTCTTTCTAGAGGAGACCCAGGAGTTAGGTGCCCAGAGAAAGTCTTTTTTAAAAAATGTGTAACATGGGGCTGGGCATGGTGGCTCACGCCTGTAATCCCAGCACTTTGGGAGGCCGAGGTGGGTGGATCACGAGGTCAGGAGATCGAGACCAGCCTGACCAACATGGTGAAACCCCGTCTCTACTAAAAATACAAAAATTAGCTGGGTGTGGTGGTGAGCACCTGTAATCCCAGCTACTTGGGAGGCTGAGGCAGGAGAATCTCTTGAACCTGGGAGGCGGAGGTTGCAGTGAGCAGAGATTGTACCACTGCACTCCAGCCTGGGCGACAGAACAAGACTCCATCTCAAAAAAAAAAATGTGTAACATGTTCTTAAACCTACTACAATTATGCTTAACGATGGGGCTATGTACTGAGAAATTCATCATTAGACAAATTTGTCATTGTGCGAACATCATAGAGTATACTTCCACAAACTTAAATGGTATAGTTTACTACACATCTAGGCTGTGTACAAACCTGTACAGCATGTTACTGTTCTGAATACTCTAGGCAATTTGCAAAAGGAAGTGTATGTGTATCTAAACAAGAAAAGGTACAGTAAAAATAGGTTTATATGGGACCACCATCACATATGCAGTCTGTTGTTGACAAAACTTTGTTATGTGGCGCATGACTGTATTTTCCAATCCTGAAAGTCATTTTGTGTCTTCTTTTGTGCTGGCCACAGGCTACTTAGCCTGTAGTGTTAGAAAAACATACTTTCCATTTGTATTTCACCTTGAAATATGTGCACTCATCTTCATGATTGTTATCTCAATCCATTTAATTCTACCATCAAGGTAGATTGTTGATAAAAATGGTCATTATGATTAATTCTTTTTTTTTTTTTTTTTTGAGACAGAGTCTTCTTGCTCTGTCCCCCAGGCTGGAGTGTAGTGGCACAATCTGGGCTCACTGCAAGCTCTGCCTCCCGGGTTCATGCCATTCTTCTGCCTCAGCCTCCTGAGTAGCTGGGACTACAGGTGCCTGTCACCATGTCCGGCTAATTTTTTGTTATTTTTAGTAGGGACAGGGTTTCACCATGTTAGCCAGGATGGTCTTGATCTTCTTACCTTGTGATCCACCCACCTCGGCCTCCCAAAGTGCTGGGATTACAAGCGTGAGCCACCACAGCTGGCATGATTAATTCTTAAACATAGCCATGTTGTAATAATTCATTATTTATGTCACTGTTGATATCCAGCACCAATTTTGAACTACTCCTTGTTCAGTAGACTGTATTTCAGTGCAGTATCTTATTCTTCAAATTCAGAGTTTTTTCAAGCATCAAATAAGTATTTATTAACTCCTTATATACCCTACCCTAGATAAAAAAGAAATAAAAAGGAAACCCTGCTTAGTGAATAATCCTTCCCCTTGAGGAGCCTGAAATCTTTTGGTGGTTGATGAAAGAAACATCTGTTGAATATAGGCCTAAAGATAATGGGTACTCAAATACGTAATTGAAGTTGTGAACACTATAGATCATGAGAGATGGGAGAGATCATTGTATCCTGACCTACCTAAGGGAAATTTTGTGGAGAATGTGAGATTAAGTTTGTTCTTAAAGGGCAAGTAGGATATGGAAAGATAGGGGAGGAAATCTAGTGAAGTATTTCAGGTAGGGAAAAGACTTTGAACAAAGACACGGCCTTCAGAGAATAAGAGGGCTGGTTTCATTCACATTGAGGAGGTGGTAGTGGGAGGAAGGAGAGAATAGGACTGGCGGTATAAGATGATCACATAATTGAAGTGGGATCTTGTGTGAGTTTGTATTACTATTAGCGTTAGGGAAAAAGGGCTAAAATATATCTTAAAACTCTTTTAGAACGCAGCCTCTCAAGATATGGCAACTGTTTCACCAAGTCATCATTATGGAATTTATATTAATTATAAAGATATATATTATAAAATAAAGCCATATATTAAGGATATAGATATCTTTGAAAATAGATAACTGTATAAAGATACTACTGAATAACTGAGAGAACTATGGGGATTTCCTGTACACTATGGATTGAGAAGGATTCTTATAGCCCACATAGTCAACATGTATCTCGTTTAGTGTGTAGTACATACATAAGCAGAGGTGTCCATCTTCTAATTTTCAAACTAAGTACCAATATCAAGCAGACATCTTTTTGTTAGTTGAAATAAATTATTAGCAGACATCATTTATTAATGAAAATTAAATGCACATAACCATTTTAACTTTAAGGGTAAAAAGCCCCAGAAGATTTAAGAAAAGGGCCATTCAAGATACAACTGATTTTACAGAGAAGAAGCAGATTCTGCTTAGAATGACTAATGGCCATTTTGGGATTAAAAAAAGGTAGTAAACATAAGACTGCTGGTTATGTGTAGCATGTATGTTGGCTAGTGGTTCATTTTCACCCCCAATAGAATGAATTTTAATTCTGGGATAAAGATAACTGTTTAGCATATTACTTAGTATTAAAAATAGCTGCAAATTCAATGTTTGTTTTTTTTTTTTAAGGATACATAAAAATACTCCCACTTAAGAACAGTTCCATAAAAGGTGATCTTGAATCAGGGTGAGGTGGCTCACACCTGTAATCCCAGCACTTTGGGAGGCCGAGGCAGGCGGATCATTTGAGGTCAGGAGTTTGAGGCCAGGCTGGCCAACATGGTGAAACTTCATCTCTATTAAAAAAAATACAAAAATTAGCTGGGCGTGGTGGTGCAGGCCTGTAATCCCAGCTACTTGGGAGGCTGAGGCAGGAAAATTGCATGAACCTGGGAGGCAGGGGTTGCAGTGAGCCAAGATCACGCCACCACACTCTAGCCTGGGCAACAGAGTGAGACTCCGTCTCAAAAAAAAAGTGACCCTGAATCAAAAACTTTACCAAATTGGTAGTAAAAAATGTCATATATGTCAATATTACATGGATTCTGAATGCCAATCTTAGGATTATAGACTTTAACCTTCATAAAGCAGAGAGTCATTATTGATTCTGGAACAGGAAATGTTAATACAAGTTCTTTGTAAGTGTGGAGCTATCTTATTTTACTGGCATAGCCACAGATGAACTGCAGCAAATTCAAGTCTTCATATTTTTACTTCAAAAATCATGTGACTTTTGCTGTTCTTTATAATATATCCACATTTGTTTTATTGTAAAATTATTTAATAATAATTGATCAATGAAAAGAATGCGCCTTATGTCTTGTGACTTTGTGTGAGCATGCTTAGAATACCTGACCTACTACGGTTCAGCAGTACCTTATCTAAATCAGCTTTTTTAAAGACAGCAACTTGAATATAATTGAAAGGTAATTTTACTAGCTTCCTGCCCTGGAGTAATTACAAAGCATAGGCATTCTTGATTAGGTTATCACCTTTATGAAGATTTCTGCCTGTATCTTTATATAAAGTATGTACTGGTTTTGAATGGAGGCATAGTTTTGTATATTATGAGATAAATATCAGAGTTGAATATGATTTTTAAAATTTACTCTCAGAAGTTCAGTAAACTTAAGTGATTGAACTAATTGAATTCCTTGTTTATAGAATGAAAGTTCAGAAGTGAAGTTTTATGGTTTTGAAGGTTAGAAACAAAAGGATTTAACATTTGTTAGAATCAAATCAATACAGTGTGTCCATATTTTTGTAATAAGTAGAATATAAAACAATAAACTTTTTAAATCGAGACTTGAGTCTCACTCTGTGGCCCAGGCTGGAGTGCAGTGGCGCTATCTTGGCTCACTGCAACCCCCACCTCCCGCGTTCCAGTGATTCTCCTTCCTCAGCCTTCCCAGTAGCTGGGATTACAGGCGCCCGCCACCACGTTTGGCTAATTTTTGTATTTTTAGTAGAGATGGGGTTTCACCATTTGGCTAGGCTGGTCTTGAACTCCTGACCTCAAGTCATCCGCCTGCCTTGGCCTTCCAAAGTGCTGGGATTACAGGCATGAGCCACCACACCGGCCCATTTTTTGAGGGCCTATTATATGCCAGGCATTGTATTAGATACTAGAAAGAGAAAGAGAAGTAGAGAGATAGAAAGACAGAGATAATTAGATAAGTAAAACTTGGTTTCTGCATTGATTGATTGAGATGTTGTCTCTGTTGCCCAGGCTGGAATGCAGTGGTGCGATTTCGGCTCGCTGCAACCCCAGCCTCCTGGGTTCAAGCGATTCTCTTACCTCAGCCTCTGGAGTAGCTGGGATTACAGGCATGCGCCACCATGCCCGGATAATTTTTGTATTTTTAGTAGAGACGGGGTTTTGCCATGTTGGCAAGGCTGGTCTCGAACTCCTGACCTCAAGTGATCTGCCCGCCTTGGCCTCCCAAAATGCTGGGATTACAGGTGTGAGCCACTGTGCCTAGCCATTGGTTCCTGCTTTTAGTTGAGGGGTGCTGAATATGTAAAATATAATTGCTGTAAAGCACAGTAAATACTATAACAGAGATATGCACCTAAAACACATTTGGGTAAAAGTGGATAAACCAACCAATTTAGCTTCAGTACCATAAGGAAAGCTTCTGAAAACTGTACTCCAGCCCAGGCGACAGAGCAAGACTTTGTCTCAAAAAAATAAAAATTAAAAAAAAAAGAAGGGACTTATGCTGAAACTTTATAAGTAGGTAGTGTTCCCAGGGTGGGAATGTGGGAAGAAGGGCATTCCAGACAGAGGAAACATTGTGTAATCTTCAGGGAACTGCAGAGAGTATGGTTTAACCAAAATGAAGAGGCATGTTGGAAAGGGTTGAGAGATGACTCTTGACAGTAGACAGCTGTACTTTTTATACAGCCCAGAGGAGTTTGAACTTTATTATTTAATTATTGGAGTATCATTGAAAAACATGGAACTTGAACACACCGATTCTCATTTTGGCAAGATTTTGAGGTTGTTTGGAGGGTAAGTCAGGAGTGGTAATGGTTATGGGACCAGATAAGAGGAGCAATTGGAATATCATTGCTGTAGTCCAGATGAGGCATGGTGAGAGTCTGAAATGGCAGTGGGAATGACAAGAATAGATTTCAAATATGTTAAAGACGCCGAATCAGTAACATTTAATGATTAGCTGGGCATGGTGGCACATAATCTCCACTACTCTGGAGGCTGAGGCAGGAGGATCACATGAGCCTAGGAGTTTGAGTCTATCTTGGGCAATGTAGCAAGACCATATTTCTTTAAAAAAATTTTTTTAATGATTGATTGTGAGTAATGAGGGAGAGAGAAGAGTCCAGTATAAATCCCTGAATGATGGGGTTAGATGGGCACATTTCTCACTAGATTTTTGGAAGAAGTTTTACATATGTGAATAGCTTCTACAAAATTAATAAATATATAAAAGTAACTTCTGAGTAGGTTATTTCTAAGTTTTTCTTTATTTTTATTTATAGATGCCACTTCAAATGAACAACAAGAGCTTTTCTGTCAGAAGTTGCAGCAGTGTTGTATACTGTTTGATTTCATGGACTCTGTTTCAGACTTGAAGAGCAAAGAAATTAAAAGAGCAACACTGAATGAACTGGTTGAGTATGTTTCAACTAATCGTGGTGTAATTGTTGAATCAGCGTATTCTGATATAGTAAAAATGGTAAGCCTCTAGAATTATGTTCCTCAGATTTATGTAAATTTAAGATCTGAGGTATAATAATGAATTAATGAGACTGATTTTAAATAAATGTACAGTAATTAATACATCCCCCAAATTTTAGAAAATAGTTCATACCCCATCCATTCCAATGATACCATCATTGCATATACAAGTTTGGGAATTGAGAGTCATAGTGGCTGGTGGCTTCCATATTGGATAGTGCAGATCTAGAGCTTAAGAGAAGGGTTTAGGCCTGGGATTATACAGATTGATAGGTAGTTAATGTCATGGAGGTGAATAGTTACTGAGAACTTTTATTTTTATTTATTTATTTTTGAGACGGAGTCTTGCTGTGTAGCCCAGGCTGGAGTGCAGTGGTGCGATCTTGGCTCACTGCAACCTCTGCCTCCCAGGTTCAAGCAGTTCTCTGCCTCAGCCTCCTGAGTAGCTGGGATTACAAGTGCCCACCACCACGCCCAGCCAATTTTTGTATTTTCAGTAGAGATGGGGTTTCACCATCTTGGCCAGGCTGGTCTTGAACTCCTGACATGGTGATCCACCTGCCACAGCCTCTGAAAATGCTGGGATTATAGGCGTGAGCCACCGCGCCCGGCCATTACTAAGAACTTGTAAAGGGGAAAGGGAAGACCAGTGAAAGACTAGGGATCTCCACATTTAAGCAGTGGGTAAGGGAGTCAGGTATAACACTTTAATTGAAAGTGAGGATCTTTAAGAAGTTATAATATCTGATGTGAAAAAAAACTGCAGCCAACTTTATTGAAGTAAGGTTGTTTAGGATGCTTGCTGTTTATTAATAATTCAACCTTATTTTCTATCAAACAGTATGATTTTGTTGAGTATTTGTGATTTTTTTAAATTTTATTTTATTGTATACTAACAAAATATAAAAATTCAGGCCAGTGCAGTGGCTCACTTATGCTTGTAAACCCCAGCACTTTGGGAGGCTGAGGTGGGAGAATCACTTGAGGCCAAGAGTTCAAGGCCAGCCTGGCCAGCATAGCAAGGACCCATCTCTACAAAAAGTGCTAAAAATAAAAATAAAAATATTAGCTAGGCATGGTGGCATGAGCCTTTAGTAAAGGCCCAGCTACTCAGGAGGCTGAGGTGAGAGGATCGCTTGAGCCCAGGAGTTCAAGACTGAAGTGAGCCATGATCACCACTGCATTCCAGCCTAGGTTGACAGAGAAACACCTTGTCTCAAAAAAAGAAAGTAAAAAAATCAAGTTGGACTAATTAGAGAGTCGCTGAGTACATAATTTAAACTTAGAGTATTGAAGCTAAAAGCAAATATAAATATAACCTACAGTTGCCTTCATTTCTTTCCCCTTGCCTAATATATGTTCTTGGGAAAGAACCAAATGTGTAGTAGGAAATATAAGTTTGGCCCTACTATAGTAGTTGGGTTTCCTTTTATCAATCTGTAGTAGAAGACCTCTCAAAAGGAATTAGGAAATTTTTGATTGTTGGGTTTTTTATTTTTTTCTTTAGAGAGAATAAAAGCCTTTAAAAAAATTTTTTTTTTTTTGGAGACAGAGTTGGCTGGGCACAGTGGCTCATACCTGTAACCCCAGCACTTTGGGAGGCCAAGGCGGGTTGATCACCTGAGGTCAGGAGTTTGAGAACAGCCTGGCCAACATGGTGAAACCCCATCTCTGCTAAAAATACAAAAATTAGCCAGGTGTGGTGGTGGGTGCCTGTAATCCCAACTATTTGGGAGGCTGAGGCCAGAGAATTGCTTGAACCTGGGAGGCAGAGGTTGCAGTGGGCCAAGATTGTGCCACTGCACTCCAGGCTGGGCGACAGAATGAGACCCTGTCTCAGAAAAAAAAAAAAAGAGAGTGTCTCTTTTCCCAGGCTGGAGTGCAGTGGCGTAATCATAGCTCACTGCAGCCTTGACCTCCTGGGCACAAGCTGTCCTCCTGCCTAAGCCTCCTGAGTAGGTAGAACTACAAGCATGCACCACCATGCCCGATTAATTTTTTCATTTTTTTTTTTTTTTTAGAGGTGGAGCCTTGCTTATTGCCCAGGCTGGTCTCAAACTCCTGACCTCAAGCAGTCCTCCTGTCTCGACCTCCCAAAATGCTAGGTTTACATGCATGGGCCACCATGTCCAGCCTCAAAAAAATTTAAAGATTAGCTATAGAGAGAACATTAATCAAAATGAAATTGGCTTAAACTCCTACAGACAATAAAAGGAAGTGATAGTTTGAGAACATAAATATTAAATATTGATGGACTTCTTCAAGTTTTTTTATCATTTAAAAAGTTCAGGGAGAAAAAGCAGTATTTCCTACTGTTACTGATTTCAAATGGCTTATATTCAGGAATTTTTAAAGTCCTGGGAATTAATCTCTAAAATTGTTGACAGATATTGAAAGTCTCAAATATTTGGGTCAAATTTGCTATATACTAATAAATTATGGGATTTAATTTCTTTGCCCAAGTAAAAAGGTGTGTGTTTGTTGTTGCTTTCTTAAATATTTTATTTTGATTTCTGTGGGCACATAGTAGGTATATATTGTTGGTTTTTAAAAAATTTATGAGTACTTAATATCTAAGTAATACTTGAGTCATCTTACCAATTTAGACTCTTGAAGCTCTTCTGAATATTTGTTATATACAGTTAATTTTATTAGTGGCTACAAGGTTAACTTTTTCTTTTACTACTGACAATAATAAGTATGAACTCAAGGACAAATTCTACGCTCTTGTGAAATAGATTTCTTTTCAAATTGTATCGATGGCTTGCTGCTATTCTTTGTGAAATTGATGTCCATCAAACTGTTTATTGGCTTTGCCCTCAAGTACTGACTTTGAGTTCTGGCTGATCAAATTTTAGGTTATTACTTATTAAGTCTTACGGTTACAGTAATTGACTATTAGCAGTTAATTTGTGTACCAAAGATGCCACTTCATAAGAATAGTTGGGAATTTGCTTGCAATTCCTTGTCTTGTCCTCTACCTCTGGAATAGTTTGTCTCAAAATGATCAACCCCTTAGTAGTTGGGCCTTAAATGTTTATTAAACTACTTAGTCTGTCAGTCTGTTCATTATTCTTAAAAAAATTGTAGATTAGGACCACAGTCTATCCTTTGCTAGAGAAAAAGGATATATATTTACCTTAGTACTAATACTAAGATAATGCAAAGCATGAAATTATAAATACTCTATTTCACTGGATCTAAAATGAAGCACATCCTGATTTCAAGGTGGTTAATATGTTTTTTAAAAGTCTCAAAGTAGATGAAATACAGTAAATTAAATCATCAAAAGGTATTATAAACACATTTATATTAACAGTGAAGGCATTCTACCCTCGCTCACCTCTCCCTTAGTGTGGTATGTATGTATAAGAATGGAGAGATTTTACCAAACTCTGAGTTATAAGGCAAGTATAGAATATGGCCATGTTGGAATATGGGAGGAATTATAGAAAGATGAAATGAATCAAATTAAAGATAAGTAGAATTAGTAACATTTTCCCTGGAATTCCCTGTACTCCCTTTCTCTATATTCTCCCTTTCCCTTCTTTTTTATTTTTTTATTTTTATTTTTATTTTTGGAGACAGGGTCTGGCTCTGTCACCCAGGCTGGAGTGCAGTGGTATGATCTCGGCTCACTGCAACCTCCGTCTCCTGGGCTCAAGTGATTCTCCTGCCTCAGCCTCCCCAGTAGTTAGGACCACAAGTGTGCGCCACCATGCCTAGCTAATTTTTGTGTTTTTGTAGAGATGGGGGGTTTCACCATGTTGCCCAGGCTGGTCTTGAACTCCTGACCTCAGACAGTCTGCCCCCGTCGGCCTCCCAAAGTGCTGGGATTACAGGTGTGAGCCACTTCGCCTGGCCCCCTCTTTCTTTTTAAGCAAAATTCGGAAAGAACAATTTATAATTTAAAGAAGATGAATCCAGAGGTTATCTGTAATCTTCAGGATCTTAGGTCTGAGGAAGTCAGAGTTATTGGATAGAGAAAAGAGAAACAAACACCTGCTTTCTTTGTATCTTGAAGAGGTTTACAGATTTTGAACTAAGCTTACAGCTATAACTTTTTTCTTAAAGTGATCTTTGAAATACTTCGTTTTGAATTGTCCAATTCAATTACACATACAACAACGAACGTAAAATTATTTTTTCTTTACAGATCAGTGCTAACATCTTCCGTACACTTCCTCCAAGTGATAATCCAGATTTTGATCCAGAAGAGGATGAACCCACGCTTGAGGCCTCTTGGCCTCACATACAGGTATGAAACATAATTACGTATTGGCAGTTTTTATATTTATGCTATTCTGCAGAAATCATGGTTTTCTCATTTAGATTCTGAGTGTCTGTGTAAAATATTTGACTTTTATGGTTTTATTAACATTATTTTCTTTCATGCAAGTACTGTTTTTCAATGTTTTTTCATTGTAATAAAATACTCTTAACATATATTTACCATTTAAACCATTTTGAAGTATACAATTCAGTGGCACAAAGTACATTCGCCATGTTGTACAACCCATCACCACTCTTTAATTCTATAACTTTTCTATCACCCCAAATGGAAACCCCATTGGCATTTAGCACTCATGCCCCATTCTGCTCTCTTTACAGCCCCTGACAACTACCAATCTGCTTTCTGTCTCTGGATTTGCCTATTTTGGATACTTCATATAAGTGAAATTATGTAATATGTGGGCTTTTGTTTCTGGGTTCTTTCAGTTAGCATAATGTTTTCAAGGTTCATAAATGTAGTCTGTATCAATACTTCATTCCTTTTTTTGGATGAATTATTCCATTGTATGGATATACCACATTTGTTTATCGACTTACCAGTTGATGGACATTTAAATTATTTCCATCATTTGGCTATTGTGAATAGAGCTGTTATGAACAGTTCTATGTATAAGTTTTTGCTTGAACCCATAAATTTTTATACATTATGTTTTTCTTTTCTTTCCTTTTTTTTTTGAGATGGGGTCTGGTTCTGTCACCCAGGCTGGAGTGGAGTGGAGTGGCATGATCTCAGCTCACTGCAACTTCTGCCTCCTGGGCTCAAGCCATCCTCCCACCTCAGCCTCCTAAGTAGCTGCAACTACAGATGTGTGACACTACACCTGCTAATTTTTGTATTTTTAGTAGAGATGGGGTTTTGCCATGTTGCCCAGGCTGGTTTCGAACACCTGAGCTCAAGCAGCACACCCACTTGGTTCCCAAAGTGCTGGGATTACAGGTGTGCAATTAATGACAAATTCTTTCAGTGTTTATCTAGGAATGTCTTAATTTCCTGTTCATTTTTGAAGGAGAGTTTTGCTGGATGTACAACTCTTGGCTAACAGTCTTTTTCTTTCAACACTTTGAACATGTCATCCCATTTGTCTTCTTACGTCCATGGTTTTCTGATGACAAGTTAGCCATTAATCTTATTGAGGATCTCATCATGTATGTGAAAAGTCGTTTTTCTTTTGCTGCTATAAACGTTATCTCTTTGTCTTTAAGTTTTGTCAATTTGATTATGATGTATCTAGGTGTGGATCTTCTTGACTTTATTCTACCTGTTGTTTATTGAGTTACAATTAGAATTCATTATGTAAACTAATATTTTTCATAATATTTTATTTATTTTTGGTCATCATTCAAATATTTTTCCTGCCCTTTTTCTCTCATCTTTTGGGACTCTCATTTATGTGTATGTTGCTATACTTGATGGTGTCCCACAGGTCTCTGGAGCTCTGTTCAATTTTCTTCATTTATATATGGATTCTAGGTATTAATGCCAATTAATTTGCTGATTTTTTTTTTAATTTTGCAAGTATTTATATTTTGTAGTGACCTTTACATTTTCTGTTATTATAAAAAGATGAGAGAGGCCAGGCGTGGTGGCTCACACCTGTAATCCCAGCACTTTGGGAGACCAAGCTGGGTGGATCACCTGAGGTCAGGAGTTCCAGACCAGCCTAACATGGAGAAACCCCGTCTCTACTAAAAATACAAAATTAGCCAGGCGTGGTGGCACATGCCTGTAATCCCAGCTACTCAGGAGGCTGAGGCAGGAGAACCGCTGGAACCCAGGAGGCGGAGGTTGTGGTGAGCCGAGATTGCGCCATTGCACTCCAGCCTGGGCAACAAGAGAGAAACTCCATCTCAAAAAAAAAAAAGATAAAAGATGAGAGAAAGAAAATTACATTCTATGTTGTTTGGGATACTTTATGCAATAGTCTGCCTCATTTATTAATTTATTCATTCTGTGTAGCACCTATACATCCAAATAAAATGGAGCGGTGTCCTAGGATTAGTGAAAGCTGATAACGGTGTTAAGATCTTTCAGCACATTAGAGCTTACAGAACTAGAAAAATCCGAAGTGGTAAATTATTTTTTAATAGAACTGTACACGTTTATCTGAAATTTTGTTCCATAGTTGGTGTAAAATTAATAATGCTGTATTTGAAATGCAAAGGTTTTACATATTCTCATTAGCTGATAAGTTGATAAGCTGATAATGAAAAATTCTCATTAGCTGATTTTTTAATCAGATGTTGTTGAATAGTCTGAAAAAGACCCCTTGGTCTTTGAATTTTTAAAAGTAAAGAAAATGTTTTCATTAGAATATATTTATATGCTCATGGAAAGTAACAGTGGAAATTGAGCCAAGTAGACAATATGCTTTCCATTTTTAACTGGTATGATTTGAGGTTTTATTTAAATTCCCTGAAACCAGTGGTTCTTAACATTTTAGGAGGTGGTAAGTTGCTTTCAAAATATGATTTTTTCTTTTTTTATTTATGTATTTATTTTTGAGATGGAGTCTCACTCTGTTGCCCAGGTTGGAGTGCAGTGGCATGATCTCGGCTCATTGCAACCTCCACCTCCCAAGTTCAAATGATTCTCCTGCCTCGGTCTCTTGAGTATCTGGGACTGCAGGTGCTTGCCACCATGCCCAGCTAATTTTTGTATTTTTAGTGGAGATGGGGTTTCAGCATGTTGGCCAGGCAGGTCTCGCTCAGACCTCAAGTGATCCATCCACCTCAGCCTCCCAAAGTGCTGGGATTACAGGCATGAGCCACTGCGTCCAGCCCAAAATACGATTTTTGAGAAGTAGTTCTCTCTCAAGACAAATTCCCAGAGATACAAGAAATTCTCATTCATCTATGGTCCCTTGATTAAAAGGCTCTGCCTTAGATATATATGTTTATAGTTAAAAAATCTTTCTGAAAACCAAAATTTCTAGAAACCAAAATTTGGCATACAGTTTTTAAATTTGGCAATTAAATAGTCTAAGGACATCAGAAACTGGTAGATACTAAAGTGACCTGATTTATAGGATTTGTCAATATATTGTAGCTACGTTATTAATCATCTTTAGTTTTTTTAGATGGAATATTAAAACTACTCTGACAAATTAGATTATAGGGAATTGTAGCACTGAAGAAATTTGCTCAATGAAAGTTTCTTCTGCTATTATAATGTGTGCTTAACCCACCTGGAATTTGTTTCGTACTAAAAGTTTACGTTTTACATTTAGCTTATGAGATCCTAGATGCTAGAAATTAATTTATTAGGGTGGAAAATAAACATTAGTTGTTAATGAGGGAGTAATTACAAGTAATCTCAAAACTTTTCAAGCCTTTGTTTCCCCACCCTTTTCATGAATTTTCTAAACATGTGCTAATAAAAGTTTATCTCTTTTTACTTATTCTTACACTGTAATGGAAATACTAATGAGCAATGGAATAATGGAATAAAAAGAGATAAAAGAAAGGACCACAAGGAAGGTCATTTCAGTATTAGGGGATAGGTTGTATCTTCTAATTTATTAAGTGTAGTATTACATGGTAACTTAATGTACAACAGTTTTAAATTATTTTCTCATTTCTTTCCTAAGTATTATTGCTTTCTGTTTATTGAAGACTAACAATATATTAATTTTCTGCACTTTTAGATAATTAGGACACTTGGCTGCTGTACTAGCCTGGAATACAGGCAGATTGTGTATTTTCACTTTCTTTTATTAATTACTTTAGTGGCACAGATAATTAAGATTTAATTATGTAGGATAGTGCCTAGAACATAGACCTTTTTAGGAATAAGTTGTATTTTAGGGATTAGAAGGCTTTTCTCTCTGGGCAATATAATTAGAAATTTAAACTAGCAACATACATATTTTACAGTGTACACCTTTACATTCAAATAACTCTTGGCCATATACTATATTTTAAATATTTTCATGGGCTAAGAATCCAAAATGGTAGGAATCATAGCCTAATGCACTAACTTTATAGCCACAAAAATAAAAAGGAATATCTTTTATATAAGGTTGAGAAATACTTTTATTGCTTTGGCCTTTTTCATTGTGAATAGTTATTATCTTTTTAGTTCTTATGGATAAAAGAGCAGAGGGAAAAAACCTAGGCTAACTGTATTTAAACTATTCAAGGTTTATGCACAATCTGTTGTTTTCATAAGGATTACAGAGAAAAAGAGATTCTTAAAAAACTAAGATTTTGTTAATGTTTACCTCATCCCAGGCAATGTTCTTTTTGGGTGCTTAATATATAATATCTCATATAGTTGACTATGCATTAATTTTTATATGAATTCTTTTATATATTAAATCAATTAAAAACCTTATTTACGTTTCCTCTTAATAGAGGTTGGAAAACATTGGTCACCTGTATTACTTGAAAGCAGCCTCTTAGGTACTTGTAGGTCTTTAAAGTTTGCTTCTGAGTCTTTGCCTCTCTGACCCAAACGTTTCTATTCCTTTAGCTTTTTGTATAGGTCTTATTTTTCAGATACTTTAATCATCCATGCTGTTTTCTGTTGGAACTTCTCCCAAGTCTTTTTAATGGTGAAGACCAGAATTTTATGTTTTATTTTAACTCCCTTAGGAAAGACATGGTCAGAACTGAGTAGAATAGTAAGATTACACACCTCAATTCCCTATACTTTTTAGTTATCTTTCACTTTTTAGGGTATTTTTGGTGTACAGAAGTAGGACTAGCCATACATTGAACATAGTTGAAGTTTGTCATTTTATTGGTGAACTGAATTCATTGGTGAAGTGCCTGTTTTTCTTTGCAACACTGTTTCTTAGATTCTTGGAGCAAGTTATTTGTATAGAAGACCATAGAAGGCTGGGTGCAGTGGCTCACGCCCACTTGTAATCCCAGCAATCCCAGTAATCCCAGCACTTTGGGAGGCTGAGGCAGGTGGATCATGAGGTCAGAAGGATCATGAGGTCAGGAGTTCGAGACCAGCCTGAACAACATGGTGAAACCCCGTCTCTATTAAGAATACAAAAATTAGCCAGGCATGGTGGCACACGCCTCTAATCCCAGCTACTCAGGAGGCTGAGGCAGGAGAATGGCTTGAACCCAGGAGGCAGAGGTTGCAGTGAGCCGACATCGCGCCATTGCACTCCAGCCTGGGCGACAAAGCAAGACTCTGTCTCAAAAAAAAAAAAAAGAAAGAAAATAAGATCATAGAAAAACTTCAGTCACTACATAGAAACACACCTTCTTAACAAATGCGATTTTCATTCATTCAGTAAGCATCTATTGTGTGTCAAGCATTTTTGTAAACATTCAGGGTAAAGTAATGAACTAAGCAAAATCCCTTACATCCTAGCAGAGAAGAACAAAATAATAATAAAATAATTGGCATATATTCTATGTTAGGGTGTGATACATTTTATAAAATGTAGGATGGAGTATATAGAGAGTGACACTGGGACAGGATAAATTTTATAGAAGCATAATCTCAATTATTCCATTTTGAAGATTTCCAGCTCTGTAGATCACTAGTGTTTCTTCTACCTCTATTTGGGATAACTATTAATCATTTTTATTTATTTATTTTTCTGAGACGGAGTTTTGCTCTTGTTGCCCAGGCTGGAATGCAATGGAGTAATCTTGGCTCACTGCAACCTCTGCCTCTCAGGTTCAAGCAATTCTCCTGCCTCAGCCTCCCAAGTAGCTGGGATTACAGGCATGCACCACCATGTCTGGCTAATTTTGTATTTTTAGTAGAGACGGGATTTCTGCATGTTGGCCAGGCTGGTCTGGAACTCCCGACCTCAGGTGATCCACCCGCCTCAGGCTCCCAAAGTGCTGGGATTACAGGTGTGAGCCACTGCACCCGGCCCTCAATATGTATTTAAGTAACTTTTTGTCATCATCTCTTTAGTGGTGCTAAGTTGGCGGCATAACAGCATTTTGCTGCTAATTTTGACTGATCACCTAATGTTAACTGTGTCAGGTAAATGATGTAGATGAAAACTATGAAAGAATTTATATGTGGTATTTGTGAATGGCACAGGTTTCAATTATATATATGGTTCAATTATATATGGTTTAGAGAATTCAGTTTGAGAGAATTAGAGAATTCAGTTTGATTTGTAGCTTGATGTCATAAAAGTCTCCCATAGGACAGGCTATTACTCTGAAAACTATTAAGCCTTAAACCCTATATTTCTGATGAAGATCTTAAGAAGGGAGAGTAAATAGGCTAATGCATGCCACATTTGGCTCATGTTTAATGTTTAACCTGATCCCACCTTATGGTGGAATCTCCAGGGATTTGCATGAATATTTGGAGTCTATAATTCCATACCATCAACCTATACTCTGCATTCTCTTCATCTCAAGACATGCTGCTTAAAAAAAAAAAAAAAAAAAAGCCAGGCATGGTGGCTTACACCTTACCAGCATGTTAGGATGCTGAGGCAGGTGCATAGCTTGAGCCTGGGAGTTCGAGACCAGCCTGGGCAACGTGGTGAAACTCTGTCTCTAAAAATAAATAAATATATATATTTTTAAATCAAGACATGCTGCTACATTTCTATAAAATAAAAGCCATCCTCCTCCTGAGGATCCAGAATCAAAACAAAGGATCCAGAATCAAAACAAATGCAGGGCTCAAGTTGCATATCTTCCTTAAAGCTTTTCCTACCTATTCCACAGTGATACACCCCTTTTCTAAATAGCTCCTGCACTTATAGTCTGTGCCACATAATATAATTTTTGTGTAGTGAATGGGCTTTTGGAGCCATACCATCCCTAATGTCTGTTCATACTATACATAGCCCAGTACTGGACATGAAAATAGGCACTGCATGAATTAAGTTGTGCCATTAATGAAACTACATAGCAGTCCATGAGATTGTGCTGACTTTTCAGAGCACTCTGTGATCAGTTTTGTATATCTTTTTGCGTGTGTATACCCCAAAGCAAAATTATCTTTTATCTCTATTGTTGTTTGACTAGAAAATTATCTATGAATAAAAACTTAAATTGCTATCAAGTTTTATTTCTTGTTATATCCTTAATTTATGATAAACACAAAATGTTAGGTAACATTAGACCAGATAAGCATCACTCCTTTTCCACAGTTGGGCAGAGATACATCAAGCAAAATTGTATTTGCTCAGATCCCCAAACTTTTGTTAGCCATAGACTGTTACTGAACTCACAGTAATAAAAATGTGTTGTTACTTGGTGAATGATAAGGCCTAGATCTGGTAGTGCTTTTGTTTGCTCTAAGGTCTATTAATTTAATGTAGCAATCTTTCTTTTCCCTTTTTCTTTTCTAACTTCTACATCAACCTAACTGGCTACCTAAATGTTCATTGAATGACTGTTTTTGCTTTGGGATAGAATCCTCCTTTTTTATTTTTAGGGTGTTAAATTGATATAGTATTGTTTAATAGCTAATAAGATACATTTTGGTCTAAGTTTCTGCCTTTTTATAGCTATTAGGTTACAATAAAAAAAACTTTAGTCATATTTGCCTTTCTCCTTGAAAGCAGGTATGATAGTGACAAGCTGAACCAAATATTTAATTCTGATTTGTGGTAGCAAGTGAACATTTGCTATTACTTGTAGGTTGCTTGGCACTTTTATAGATGGCCTGCTATGACTTCTAGTTTATTTGCTGTGGTTGGTACACAGACATTTCTTCCCTAGCCCTGTACTTAGGTAATTTGGTTCATTATTTCTCAAGTGTGGATAGGATATGCCTGGTTTTGATTTAATTAGTTTTCCCACTGTAGTTTTATAGAAAGACCAGAAGTTTTTCTTTTCCTTTCTTTTTAAAAATTAATGATACACTGCCTGTTTTATCTGGAGGTTGTTGACTCTGCATTTAAGAAACTCTGTAGTGATTAAATTGAGGTAGGTAGCAGTCCACTGGGAAGGAACATGTTCCTAGTGAGTATGGATTACAAAATAGGAATATATTTAATTAAGAAATACTTAATTTTATAGGCATTGTCCTTATTTTCTAGCTCCTGTAATTTAACGTTTTGCATCAAGTTATGTAAATCAATAAATAAATCTCAAAGTTTATCAGCTTAGGAAACCAAATGGTGAATATATAGTTTCTAGGTTTGTTTGTTTGTTTATTTATTTATTTATTTTTGAGACAGAGTCTCACTCTGTTGCCCAGGCTGGAGTGCAGTGGTACGGCACAGTCATGGCTAACTGCAGCCTTGACCTCCAGACTCAAGCAGTCTTCCTACCTCAGCCTCCCAGTAGCTGGGACAACAGACATACGCCACCATGCCTGGCTAATTTTTTGATTATTTGTATAGACAGCGGTCTCACCATGTTGTCCAGGGTGGTCTCAAACTCCTGGGCTCAAGGGATTCTCCCATCTCAGCTTCCTAAAGTGTGTTGGGAGTACAGGTGTGAATTTAAAAAAAAATTTTTTTTTATCAACTCATTACATTTTATAATGAGATCTGAAATCTCCCCACTAAGTTGGTAAGAAAAGGTGTGTTTTTAATATGAAGTGATTATTTAGGGTAATATTCTGTAGCCATCATCTTAGCCTTTATTTGACTTTCTCTCATAGTTGGTATATGAATTCTTCTTGAGATTTTTGGAGAGCCCTGATTTCCAGCCTAGCATTGCAAAACGATACATTGATCAGAAATTCGTACAACAGGTAAGGAACTCTTTTGTCTTAGATTCTCTTATATTCATCTTAGCAATGATTTATTAACTTATGATTAAAATAGTGTAGTCTTTCAAAACTTTAATGGTTTAATTTGACAGCACTTAATATTACTGCCAAACCATTAGAATAAAAGTGAAGTTAGCTCTGAGAGTACAAGAGTATTTTTATCAAGGGTGAGAGTCTAATGAAATCAATCAAATTATCCTATTTAATCCTAAATTATCATAGTTATTTTATAAATACCAGAAAAACAAGCCTTTCTGCAGTATCTGAGAAAATTTGGTATGACCATTCAATCCAAGGGCAAATCTTTGTTTTACGTTTGTAAGTCTTTGAACTTGACATATATTTTAAGCATTGGGACTTTGAAATGACAGGGGAAAAAAGGAGTAGAATCATTGTGAGGAATTTGGGCTTTAGGCTCCTTTCCTAAGTATCAATTACCTTTTCCTTTTTCTTTCCTCTTTGCACCTAAGCATCCCACCACCCAGTTCCTAAACCACAGATAAAATGGAATCATTAAGAACGTAAGGAGGTAGAATTAATTGTGATGCCTTCTTTTTTTTTTATAAACTGCTTATTAGTTGTTATTTTTGGAACCTACATATTCACAATTTCTAAGAATATATTTTTATTTTCAAAACCTTTTCAAAAATTTAAAGGCCTTTTTTTTTTTGAGGGAGTCTTGTTCTGTTGCCCAGACTGGAGCGCAGTGGTGCAACCTCAGCTCACTTCATCCTCCGCCTCCTGGGTTCAAGCGATTCTCCTGCCTCGGCCTCCCAAGTAGCTGGGACTACAGGCACATGCCACCATGCCTGGCTGATTTTTTTTTTTCTATTTCTAGTAGAGACGGGGTTTCACCACATTGGCCAGGCTGGTCTTGAACTCCGGGCCTCAAGGGATCCTCCCGCCTCAGCCTCCTAAAGAGCTAGGATTACAGGTGTGAGCCACTGCACTGGCCAAAGGCCCCTTTTTAACTATATGGAATTGGCTGGCCCCAAAGAAAATTGTGAAATAGACCAAACCTTTCTAGGCCTTTCTAGGCCTGAGTATGCAGGCCTCTTCAGGAATTTGATGCTGAGGCCAGGATTAAAATCATTGCAAGGACCTTTCCTACCCTTCAGACCGCTTTGTATGTGCCCTATGATAAAAATTCTACTAATGTGAGTTTGGTATATTTAGAGCTGATCTTTGGTCATTCGTAACTACCCATGACCTCATATAAAGTATTCTGACCTGTTGCTGTGAAGGATTGATAAATGAAGAACATTGTCAGCCTAAAATATTTCCTTCAACCATTGAAGTAGCTCTTCATAAACTATAAGGAAATATTAGGTGTGTATTAACAGTAACATATACATTTTAATCATGACTAAAAATTACATTAAATGGAGTTGTTATTTTGGTAATTGCAAATGAATGCCTGTTTATTTCCTTGTGCAGCTCTTGTGTGGGATACATTAGGGAGCTCTAGTAATGCCATATGAAATTGTATTTAATACAGTAACAGGTTGAGGGGAACAATTGCCTTAGTGCTTTGTTAGTCTAGAGCTTGAGGTATTTAGACTGCTGTATTATTTTGTGGTGTGAGGGGAGCAAAAAGAAAACTGGTGGGGCAGGATCTATTTTCTACCTTCTACTTTAAATGCCTGAATTATCTGAGAAGCTAGGGCCCAGTAATTGCTTTTAGCAGTTTATATGGCTGTTTTGCTCTTGTTGCCCAGGCTGGAGTGCAGTGGCTGGATCTCGGCTCACTGCAACCTCGGCCTCCCAGGTTCAAGCGATTCTCCTGGATCAGCCTCCCAAGTAGCTGGGACTGCAAATGTGCCGACATGCCTGGCTAATTTTTGTTTGTACTTTTAGTAGAGACAGGGTTTTACTGTGTTGGCCAGGCTGGTATCAAATCCCTGACCTCAAGTGATCCGCCTGCCTTGGCCTCCCAAAGTGCTGGGATTACAGTTGAGAGCCACTTTGCCCGGCTGCCATTTTTAATTAGAACAATTTGATCTGAACTTATTAGGTATATTAACAAAAATTCTCATACTCCATAGATATTTTTTGCTGGAGTCTCATGAGGGCCTTAACAGCCTAGCAAACAAAGAATGGAAACTATAAGTATGGCAGTTGTTTTGGGAGATATAAATATGACTTAAGTCATCCACTCTCGTTTCAGATGCATGTGTTAGCAATTGTATATAATTCAAAACAAAATGGAATAAGAACTTCTGATGAGGTTCAGAGCTTGCTATCTTTATTGTAACTATAAACACGAAAGTTCAGAACATAAAATTCCTTGACAGCTTTACAGATACTTGTACTCTAGAGAGAGTATTTTATATTTTTCTAAGAAAATCCAATGTTTAAAATAGTTTTTTTTTGACAGAAGAAACTAAGTTTCTTTACCATTTTAAATGGAAATTTGAGATTTTGACTTTAACTTTTTCTAAAGTCTCTTCTCTCAGGTTTTGCTGAAAAGTTGTGCAGAATATAGGAGTACACTGATTGGGCCAATTGAGGTATAGGAGAGTGCTGATTGTGGAACTGGTTTAAAATTTTTCAGCTATTTGCTAAGCTGAAAAATCTATGGGCTGGGCATAGTGGCTCACGCCTATAATCCTGGCACTTTGGGACACCGAGGAGGGTAGCTCGCTTGAACTCAGGAGTTTGAGACCAGCCTGGGCAACATGGTGAAACCCTGTCTCTACCAAAAAATATATAAATTAGCTGGGTGTGGTGGCATGTGCATGTAGTCCCAGCTAGTTGGGAGGCTGAGGCAGGAGGATCTTCTGACCCCAGGAGGTCGAGGCTGCAGTGAGTTGTGATTGCATCACTACCCTCCAGTCTAGGCTACAGAGCAAGACTCTGTCTTAAAAGAAAAAAAAAAAATTGGCCTCATCTTTTAGTCCAGTGTTATTTTATATATGATTTCTACTCTATTAGTATGTATCTGCCAATATTTTATCCTAATAACTGAATGTTAATTTTTCAAATGTCTGCATGGTAACTGTCTTGAATTTATTGTAAATTCACAAAAAGAAGTCTTAGTATGTGTACATCTTTCTAGTAAACTAGAAATATACATTTACACATGGATATTTTTAAGACTATTTGATGACTTGCAATCTAAAAACTTAAACGATTTCCTATGTAGTTTTGACGATCAAAAAGCATTAAAAATCCCAAATTTTAACACTCCAAAATTGTGAGCCTCTTTACTATTCAAGAGTAGGATTGAATTTTAAAATCAGTGGGAAGGTAAAGAAAAATCCACTTTTTGAAA
Source organism: Gorilla gorilla gorilla (assembly GCF_029281585.2). Classification (NCBI taxonomy): domain Eukaryota; kingdom Metazoa; phylum Chordata; class Mammalia; order Primates; family Hominidae; genus Gorilla; species Gorilla gorilla. The sequence goes on along the minus strand of NC_073224.2, from coordinate 44,474,528 downwards.
TATTTATATTTATTGTAAATGTCATATTTTGAAGTGAAATAAGTGAGAAGAAATATTTCCTAAGCTTTTCCTCAGCTTCATTACTTAGCAAGAATAAAGTCAGTGTGGTAAGGAAGAACTCTAAAAAATTTTTAAAAGATGTCATGGATAATCTTTAAAATCAAAATTAGAATAAAGCTTTAGCTCGATTATTTTTTAAAAGTAATTTCTCAGATTTCTTTTAAAGCTCCTGGAGCTTTTTGATAGTGAAGATCCCAGAGAACGTGACTTCCTCAAGACTGTTCTGCACCGAATTTATGGGAAATTTCTTGGATTAAGAGCATTCATCAGAAAACAAATTAACAACATTTTCCTCAGGTAAATTAATCATTTATTGTATATTGCACCTTTTCCTCCTGCATATCTTCTTGTATTCAAGTTCTTTTATTTTTATTTGTTTTTTTGAGACAGGGTCTCACTCTGTCATCCAGGCTGGAGTGCAGTGGTGAGAACATAGCTCATTGTAGCCCCCATCTCCCAGACTCAAGCAATCTTCCTCTCTCAGCCTGCCAAGTAGTGAGACTACAGGTGTGCACCACCATGCCTGGCTAATTTTTTTGACTTTTAGTAGAGACAAGGTCTATGTACTGTATGTACATAGTATATATATGTAACATATGTAACATAGTATATATATGTAACATATATATGTAACGTAGTATATATGTAACATACTATGTATGTTGCCCAGGCTGGTCTTGAACTCCTGAACTCAAGCAGTCCTCTTATATGGGGCCTATCATTTGCTTGTAGTCATCCCTCAGTATCTGGGGAGGATCGATTCCAGGGCCCCTGCTAATAGCAAAATCCAAAGTCCCTTATATAAAATGGCATAGTATTTGCATATAACGTCCACACATCCTCCTGTATACTTTATCTCTAGATTACTTACAATACTTAATACAGTGTGAATGCTATGCAAATAGATGTTATTCTATATTTTAAATTTGTATTTATTTTTCAAAAATATTTTTGATCTGTAGTTGGTTGAATGCACAGATAATGAAACCTGCGGATACAGGGCCAAGTGTACTTTATAAATATTAATCTGTTAAGTAGTTGCTTCAGATCAGGAGATTTCATAACAACACCCACATTCAAGGTTTGGTTTGTTTGTTTTAATTAATTGAAGATCTGGCAAAATTTGGTTACTATTCCCACATTGCAACAATTAGAGATGAGTAATATCTGCCTCCTCTAGAGTGAGTATCTTTCTCCAGTTCTCTGTCATCACTTCCTAAGCCCATTTCAAATATCTGCCCTATTATATTTATGTCTCCCTGCTTTAAAGGCAGCCCTAATCTCGGAAAGCTATGCAGCCTATATAGTTAGAGGTTTAAAGAAATTCTGATTAAAAATGGCTTTATTACATATGGGTCTTTTTCTCTTGGATTTCCCTATAATTAGAGGTTTCTTATTTTAAAAAGTATTTCTTTGAGGAAACTTATCTTTCTTATTAATTATTAAGTTGAATATTCCAGGTGAAATGACAATCTGTTATCTTCACATATGGTGAGTTTTGGCAAAGGCATATGTAGTTCAGTAGGAAACAGATCTTCTTTTTAAAGATTGATATGAATTAACTGTTTAGGGCAAAAGAGCTTATAAGACCCAAAACATGCTTATGTGTTTCTAATAGCTGTCCTTTGGATTGATTTCTTCACCCTCCTGCCTGTTTCTCTTAGTTTTCTGAAGTTTGATTTTGATTACATCTGTCTTTATTTTAAATTCAGGTTTATATATGAAACAGAACATTTCAATGGTGTTGCTGAACTTCTTGAAATATTAGGAAGGTAGGTCAGGTTTTTTTGTTCTTTTTAAGAATTAAGTAAGTGAATGTTTTATGTATTAAAATCTTAGCTGGGGTTGGAGAAATTATGTCATATTTTAGAGTTTAAATGTAGAACACATAGTTTCTCAACTGAAGTCTTTTTTTTTTTTTTTGAGACAGAGTTTCGCTCTTGTTGCCCAGGCTGGAGTGAGTGCAATGGCGTGATCTCGGCTCACTGCAACCTCTGCCTCCCGGGTTCAAGCGATTCCCCAGCCTCAGCCTCCTGAATAGCTGGGATTACAGGTGCCTGCCACCACACCCAACGAATTTTTTAATTTTTATTTTTAGTAGCGATGGGGTTTCACCATGTTGGCCAGGCTGGTCTTGAACTCCTGACCTCAGGCAATCCACCCCCCCGGCCTCCCACAGTGCTGGGATTACAGGCGTGAGCCACCATGCCCAGCCTCAGCTGAATTCTTATTACCTTTTGCCATAACACTTCGCCTTCCTTATTCACTACGTATTAGTATTAAGAGAATTTTAGACCCTTCTGTTACTATTTAGACAATGATTTTAGTTTCCTTTATTAATAGCAGAAAACGATTGTGGAGAGAACTACTTCTTACTTTCACATTATCCAACAAAGTAAGAAAAACTACCCATTTACTTCAGAAAATATTGAACGTTCTAACAATACTGTGATACTGACTCTCCTGGAGCTTTGGGGGCAAAAATAAAAGCAACAATGCATAAAGTGACAGGTTTGATAGAAAATGAAGATAGAAATTACTTGGGAATTAATTGACAATCCTAATTTTCTTTTGGAATCATCAAATGACTTAGAGGAACAGACTTCATAGTAATAGTCTTCCTAAAGTAGTTTGAAGATGAGCAGTCATACAACACCAGGATTGAAGCAGAGCACTGTTCCTTATGTACTCATGGATATGACAGCTTTTAGAAACAAAGTAGTAACTACTTAACCCTTCCCCTGCCTTTTTTTCCCTCCAGTATTATCAATGGCTTTGCATTGCCACTGAAAGCAGAACATAAACAATTTCTAATGAAGGTTCTTATTCCTATGCATACTGCAAAAGGATTAGCTTTGTTTCATGCTCAGGTAAGTTTCAGAAACATTTCAGATGAAATGAATATTATTTCAAAGGCAAATATAAAGGCAGAGAAATTGAGAAATACTGAGATGATAGTTTTAAGTATAATTAAGCAATTTGCTTACAAAATTACCCAAAGCAAATTTTTCTTAAAGTATTTAGTTGTTAAGTAAGACCAATTATTTAATTTCTGTATCTACACTTACAATTTAAGTATAAGATACACACTTTCCTCATATTATAGTCCAGGTCTTGACCTAATTATGTGACTTTGAATAAATCCCACGTATCTACAGAATGTTTCTTCCAGCTGCAATAACCTAGACCTAGTTAGAGAGATTTTGGTCTCTTCTATTAATATTTAGAGAATAATATATCAGCATAGGTGTACATGTAGAAACATGCTGAAAAACTAAATTGTTAGCTCTAGTCTTATTTCAGTTAACTTTATAGTCAGAAATTACTACTAAAAATGTTTTTTAAACTTGAAGTTACTTTCAAGGCTAAAAAGTTACACAATTGTGAGTATAGTTTCACGATTGAGGTATTTCACAATTTCATTCACAGTTGTGAGTATATTTTTATATATTGGAATAATTTATCAAAATGAGGTAGTCTAAAAAAATTGGCTAAATATAAAAATCCTACATTATTAAGTGTTATCTCACTAATATTTATAAACTGTCCCTTACCTTTTAGCTAGCATATTGTGTCGTACAGTTCCTGGAGAAAGATACAACACTAACAGAGCCAGTAAGTGTTCTATTTATTTTCATGTTTTTGGTCTGCATTAATAGCATTTCATTGTAGCTTTCGTTTTATAGCCTTTATAGTTATTAAATAGAATAATGTATGTTAAGCTAAAATCATTTAGAAGAAGAAATGTGAGATTAATCTACATTCAAAGAAGGGGTTAGGAGGGGAGAGTTCTCGTGAGTTATATGTCTTGAATAACCGAAATACAGACTACTGTTAATATGTAGTAGTTAAGATGTACGATGATAGGATCAGATGACCACAGTGAAATTTTATATGCATACTGTCTTCACCAATAATCTTTTAAATCTTCATTCACCTTTTGGAATTAAAGCATACTTCGAGGGTCCCAAAACTACTACTCCCTTGAATTTTGTTTTGTTTTTAATAATAGAATTTTTGCCACTAATTAACAATAAACCACTTGATAGGGATAGAAAACATTTCCTTGCTTTTGGTGATTAAGAGATAAGATGTAATCCTGGAATAAAAGTTGTTTATGAACCAGCAAGGCAACTTAGTCTTTGAATTCTACTGTTATTTGCCTCTAGAATGAAAATTCAGGAGAGAGTGAAAACATAATTAGTTATGAAAATTTACAAGAAAAACAAAAGATGAAGTAGCGTGAAACAGAAAAGTATAAAAGCATAGAAAACATTTTAACCTTGGTGAAGTAAGTATTTTGAGAGAATGCTTTCTAGGCATGTTCAATCTAAATATTTACCTAGTATTAGGTTGGTACAAAAGTGATTGTGGCTTTTGCCATTACTTTTAATGGCAAAAACCACAATCACTTTAGCAGCAACCTAATAAATATTTATAAATAGCAAAGGGTTTGAAAAACTAAAATATATATGTATTTTTACTATATTATGAACCTTCTCAGGCTATCCGTAGGGATGCTTGAAAAAATCATATACTTAGTATTCTCCCTTTCACTTGAACTTTGTGTAATGGAACAAAAGACATTTTTCCACTCCTTAATTTTTATTAGTTTTTTCACTTTTAGATTTACAGTCTTTTCTAGAAACAGCTGTAAACAGTTTTTGAAGACAATTCAGGAGATTTAGAAACCATATATTTATACATGAAACCACATAAACCTCTGAAGTTGATTCCCAGGTGTGCAGTGGCTCACGACTGTAATCCCAGCACTTTGGAAGGCTGAGGCAGGCAGATAACTTGAGGCCAGGAGTTTGAGACCAGCCTGGCCAACATGGTGAAACCCTGTCTCTAGTTAAAATACAAAAATTAGCTGGGCATGGTGGCACAGGCCTGTGGTCCCAGCTACTCAGATGGCAAGGGCACAAGAATTGCTTGAATCCAGGAGGCGTAGGTTGCAGTGATCTGAGCTCATACCAGTGCACTCCAGCCTGGGCAACAGAGTGAGACTCTGTCTTAAAAAAAAAAAGAAAAGTAAAACCTTAATACAAATCTATGATAACTCCCATTAGAATTAAGAAAAAGAAAACCCATAATAACACATATTGAAAAGTCATGGTTCATGCTTGGTAAATAGTATACAAATAAAATTTTATTTAATTAATTTGGGGTGGATAAGGAAGACAGGTGATTTATTTTTAAAGAATGGAAGACAGAGGCTGGGCATGGTGGTTCATGCCTGTAATCCCAGCACTTTGGGAGGCTGAGGCAGGCAGATCACCTGAGGTCAGGGGTTCAAGATCAGCCTGATCAACATGGTGAAACCCCATTTCTACTTAAAAAAAAAAAAAAAATTAGCTGGGCGTGGTGGTGTGTGCCTGTAATCCCAGCTACTAGGGAGGCTGAGGCACAAGAATCACTTGAACCCTGGAGGCGGAGGTTGCAGTGAGCCGAGATGACACCAAAAAAAACCCAAAAACTTGAGGATTAGGGAGAGGGATGATGGCCAGTTATTCAGCTTTTATCTGGTTTGGCTGAGTTGGGTTAATGAAAATAGGAGCAGGATGAGGAGAGAGAGTAAGATAAATACCCAGGTTAAGAAAGGAAAATATTTTCCAACTCATAAAGATCTCTCAATATAGAGATCTTGCAATTTCTAACATAGGCCATTCCAGCACCAAAATAACGGCCATATTATTTGGGTTTAAGCCTTAATACTATTTCTGGAAAGCAGGCATTCCTATCAAAACTTTCTACAAATTGTAAGTAGCTCAGAGCTTTTGTTAGTTTATTACTCAAGCCTGTAATCCCAGCACTTTGGGAGGCTGAGGCAGGCAGATCACCTGAGATCAGGAGTTCAAGACCAGCCTGGCCAACATGATGAAACCCCGTCCCTACTAAAAATACAAAAATTAGCTGGGCGTGATGGCGGGCACCTGTAATCCCAGCTACTTGGGAGACAGGCAGAATTGCTTGAGGCAGGAGAATGGTTTGAACCCAGGAGGGCAGAGGTTGCAGTGAGCCGAGATCACAGCACTGCACTCCAGCCTGGGCAACAGAGTGAGACTCTGTCTAAAAAAAAAAAAGTGCAGAGTGAAAGAGTTAACTAAATATTTATTACAGCTAAGTTTCCATGTAAAGAGGAAAAAAATGAAGAGTCGGCATGACTTTCAAAACTTTTTTTTTTGGCAGTGTAAACCTTTCCTTCCACTCAAAGCTGCATTTTTATAAAACAAGCAAAACAAAACAAAACACCGTTCTTATTCCCAGAAAATCTAACTTGAGCCCCAAAATAATTTTTTTCTTTTTCTTTTTTATTTTATTTTATTTTATTTATTTTATTTTATATTTTATTTTATTTTTTTTTTGAGACAGAGACTCACTCTGTTGCCCAGGCTGGAGTGCAGTCAGTGGCACCATCTCGGCTCACTGCAACCTCCACCTCCTGGGTTCAAGCAATTCTCGTGCCTCAGCCTCCTGAGTAGCTGAGATAACAGGCGCCCGATACCACGCCTGGCTAGTTTTTTTTTTGTATTTTTAGTAGAGATGGAGTTTCGTCATGTTGCCCAGGCTGGTCTCGAACTCCTGAGATCAGGCAGTGTGCCTTCCTTGGCCTTCCAAAGTGCTAGGATTACAGTTATAAGCCACTGCACCTGGCCCACATTGACATCTTTTTGGGGGCCACTAGTCAACCCAGTGTTCGTTATTCAATACTGCCCGACATTGAAATTTGTGTATGATGAGGGTAAGGAACTACATTTGGGTTTGTTTGTTTGTGTTTTGGGGTTTTTTTTTTTTTTCTTTTGAGACAGGATCTCACCACATCACCCAGGATGGAGTGCAGTAGTATGATTGTGGCTGACGGCAGCCCTGACCTCCCAGGCTCAGGTGATCCTCCTGCCTTAGCCTCCCAAGTAGCTGGGACTACAGGCATGCACCACCATGCCCAGCTAATTTTTTTGTATTTTTGGTAAAGATGAGATGGGGTTTCACCATGATGCCCAGGCTGGTATTGATCTCTTGGGCCCAAGCCTGCCTTGGCCTCCCAAAGTGCTGGGATTACAGGCCTGAGCCACCATGCCTGGCCTGCATTCATTTTCAATTACGCATATCAAATGATCACAAAATTTACTGGCTTAAAATAGCAAGCATTTATGGCCTTTATCAAAGCTGCAGCTGCTTCCATGTAGCTGCTGTGGTCAAAAAGAAGCCGAGAGTGACAGTTTTCCTTGATGGTCATAGTTCTGTTTGCTGTAACTGATCTGCAAGATTTTGGGAAAATATCGTTCCATTGGGAGGAAAAATGACAAGCATTTGTTGCCTTAGTTGCTGTGAATCCAGAATCTGGTCACGGCTTACGTGGGCCCTCTGCTCAGGGTCTCTTACAAAGCTGCAATTGGAGTGTTGGCCAGAAGTTGAGTCTCATATAAAGTGTCAGATGGGGAAGGATCTGCTGCTAAGTTCACATGTATGTTGGCAGAATTCAGTTTGTCAAGTTATGTTGGACTGAGAGCCTCAGTTCCTGGCTGGCTGTTGGCCAGAGCCCACCCTCAGATCCTTGTCACCCAGGCTTCTCCAGCATGGCACCTTACTTCATCAAAGCCAAGACAGCGAGTCTACTAGTAAGACAGAAGTCACAGTCTTTTGTATCTTACTCATGAAGTGACATTCTTTCACTTTTGCCACAGTCTGTTCGTTAGAAGCAAGTCACTAGGACAGCTCACACTTAAGGAGAGGGGATTACACAAGGGTGTGAGGAGAGTTAACAAGCTCATGAGATCATCATAGAAGTCTGCCAACCAAAGGAGCCTGCTACATTTTTCCTTTCTAAATAGTGAGCTACCTGTCTCAGTACCACCACTGTTTCCCATGGAACTGAAAGGCCACCTTTGTCATATATTAAAATCCATATATACATGAGTATGTCTAGATACTCATATATATCTTTTCTCTCCATTTCTTTGCCAATATAATCTTGTTTTAATTGCTGATATCCATAATACAGGTTCTGTTCCATTAACTCCCCCCACCAAAAAAAACAATTCTTATCTATTTGCTTATATTTATGGATTTTAGAATAAATGTTTCTAGTTCCAAAAAATAATTCAATTGGCATTTGATTGAAATTATATTAAATTTACTTATAAATTAAGTACAGGAAAAATATCTCTGCACAATATTGAACCACCTCACTTATTTACAGTCATGTGCTGCATAATGACGTTTCGTTTAATAACAGGCTACGGGCCGGGCGCTGTGGCTCAAGCCTGTAATCCCAGCACTTTGAGAGGCTGAGGTGGGTAGATCACGAGGTCAGGAGATCGAGACCATCCTGGCTAACACAGTGAAACCCCGTCTCTACTAAAAATACAAAAAATTAGCTGAGCCTGGTGGCAGGCGCCTGTAGTCCCAGCTACTCAGGAGGCTGAGGCAGGAGAATAGCGTGAACCTGGGAGGCAGAGGTTGCAGTGAGCCGAGATCGTGCCACTGCACTCCAGCCTGGGTGACAGAGCGAGACTCTGTCTCAAAAATAAATAAATAAATAAATAAAAACAACAGGCTACATATAAAATGTCAGTCCCAGACAGGCGTGGTGGCTCAGGACTGTAATCCCAGCTACTTGGGAGGCTGAGGTAGGGGGATCTCTTGAGCCTAGGGGGTTGCAGTGAACTGTGATCACACCAGTGCACCCCAGCCTGGCCGACAATGCAAGACTGGACTGTCTCTTAAAAAATAAAAATGGAACTGGGCATGGTTGCTCATGCCTGTAATCCCAGCACTTTGGGAGGCCAAGGTAGGAAGATTGGTTGAAGCCAGGACTTTAAGACCAGCCTGGGCAACAGAGCAAGACCTTGTTTCTACAAAAAGTAAAAAATTAAAATTAGCCAGGTGCGGTGGCAAACACCCATAGTCCCAGCTACTTGGGAGGCTGAGGCAGGAGGGTCACTTAAGCCTAGGAGTTCAAGGTTACAATAAGCCTAGGAGTTCAAGGTTACAATGACCTCTGATCATGTCACTACACTCCAGCCTAGGCAACAGAGTGAGGCCTCATCAAAAAGAGAGAGAAATGTTGAGAGAGAGAGAGAGAGAGAGAGAGAGAGAGAAATGTGATTCCAAGAGAAAGAGAAAGAAAAATGGTGATCCCATAAGATTATAATGCTATATTTTTACTGTACCTTTCGTGTTTAGATACACAAATACTATTGTTACAACTGCCTACAGTGCCTACGGTATTCAGTACAAGAACATCCTGTACAGATTTGTAGCCTAGGAGCAAAATACAGCCTAGGTGTGTAGTAGCCTAGGTGTCTAGTAGGCCATACCATCTAGGTTTAAGTACACCCTGTGATGTTTAAATGATGAAGTTGCCTAATGACACATTTCTTAGAACGTATCCCCATCATTAAATGACATATAACTGTATTTGTAGTCTTCTATGATCTTCAGTAAAGTTTTATACTTTTCTCCATATGTCTTAAGTATTTCTTGCAAATTTATTCTTTATGAACATTATAGTTCTTGTTGTGAAAAGTACCTTTTTATTATTCATCTGATTTTTACTGATGTTTTATAAAGGTATTGATTTTTATATATTTTTTTTTAATGTGGCCACATACTGAATTTTCCTACTCACTCTAGTAACTTGCAGGTTTGTTTTTTTTTTAAGTTTTAAGGGATATATAAATATATAGTTACACAAATAAGTGTAATTCTGGTATTCCTTTCCAACATTATTCATCACATTGTTATCTTACTGGATTGTCTCCAAAACAGTATTCTTCCCAATTTTAATTTGAATTAGTGTTCCACATTACTGGACCAGACAGACTATAAAGTAACCTAAAAAGCTGTCAAAGATCTATTTCCACAAAACCACCAGGCCTAGATGGTTTTACAGCCTGTCTATCCCCATCATTAAATGACATATAACTGTATTTGTAGTCTTCTATGATCTTCAGTAAAGTTTTATACTTTTCTCCATATGTCTTAAGTATTTCTTGCAAATTTATCCTTTATGAACATTATAGTTCTTGTTGTGAAAAGTACCTTTTTATTATTCATCTGATTTTTACTGATGTTTTATAAAGGTATTGATTTTTATATATATTTTTTTTAATGTGGCCACATACTGAATTTTCCTACTCACTCTAGTAACTTGCAGGTTTGTTTTTTTTTTAAGTTTTAAGGGATATATAAATATATAGTTACACAAATAAGTGTAATTCTGGTATTCCTTTCCAAAATTATTCATCACATTGTTATCTTACTGGATTGTCTCCAAAACAGTATTCTTCCCAATTTTAATTTGAATTAGTGTTCCACATTACTGGACCAGACAGACTATAAAGTAACCTAAAAAGCTGTCAAAGATCTATTTCCACAAAACCACCAGGCCTAGATGGTTTTACAGCCTGTCTCTAATAAATCATTATGTAGAATGATTGCTGGTGGTTTCTGATAAATTCTTTTAGTTCTAGCTTATTAAATTTTTTTATCAGAATATATAGTCAATTAAAAATGTCAAATGACTTGAAAATCTTTTAAAATGATCTGGGTTTTTTTTTTTATTTCCCCTTTTAACCTATGAGTGGAACCATCCTGGCATTTCTGGAATAAGTTACAATTAGGCATATAGCATTCTTCTATTGTGATTCAGTTTAATGCAAGTGTTTTCAACTATGTTTATTTAAATAAATAGTCTCCACTTTGGGAGGCCGAGGCTGGTGGATCACGAGGTCAGGAGCTTAAGACCAGCCTGGCCAAGATGGTGAAACCTGTCTCTACTAAAAATACAAAAATTAGCTGGGCGTGGTGGCAGGCGCCTATAATCCCAGCTACTCGAGAGGCTGAGGCAGAGAATTGCTTAAACTTGGGAGGCCGAGGTTGCAGTGAGCCAAGATCACACCACTGCACTCCAACCTGGGCGACAACGTGAGACTCCATCTCAAAATAAATAAATAAATAAAAATAGTCTCTTTTGTTTCATTGTATTCTGGTTATAAAGATTGTGCTAGCCATGAAATAGACTGAGAAGCTGTCCGGGGTTTTTTTTGTGCTTCATAATGGTTTAAGTAACAGGAATCATCTGTTCCTTAAGGTTTCTCCCTAAAATAACCTCCCTCTCTCACCCCACCAACTTATATTTTCCTTTATTTTCTTAGAAGTAGCACATACTATTAAATTGTTTTATTTATGTGTTTAATTGATCACTTGCATTGGTCTTCCTCCATTAGAATGTAAGCTCTGTGAAAACCAGAGACCTCATCTGTCTTGTACATCAGTGTGTCCCTAGCATCTAGAACAGTATCTGGTACATAATAGGCACCCAGTAAATATTAGTTGAATTAATAAAATTCTAAAGCTGAGCAGAAAGTCTACTTATACACTTATATATTAAGCAATATTGATTTACTTCAGAATGAGTGTTGATATAATCACAGCTATGGAAAATATGCTGGGATTAACTAGCTTCGTTATTAAATTCATGCTAAACTTTTTCTTTTTCGCAGGTGATCAGAGGACTGCTGAAATTTTGGCCAAAAACCTGCAGTCAGAAAGAGGTGGGTTTTGTTCACTAAATGTAGTGCATTTTACTAGAACTTGTCAATCCCAGGGCTATAAACCATGCTTCTTTGGGCTGGCTGTGTTGCTGTTGCTAAACAGCGGGAGATGTACACAGACTTGGTAGAAGACCTGTGCTATAGTAAACTCTGCCATCCAGACATTTTTTTGCCTATTGTATACTATGCAGATTAACCTTCTCATTTGTATGGTTTCTATATTAGTTTCACATAATTTATCATGTTTCTTAAAATAAAATTTTTTTAACCTAGGTGATGTTTTTAGGAGAAATTGAAGAAATCTTAGATGTCATTGAACCAACACAGTTCAAAAAAATTGAAGAGCCACTTTTCAAGCAGATATCCAAGTGTGTATCCAGTTCTCATTTTCAGGTATGATGTTTTCAGTGAAGCCCTTACTTTACACTAGTATTTCTTTCCTATTTTAGTTTTGACTTTTCTCTAAATGTCTTTTTTTAGGTTGCAGAAAGGGCATTGTACTTCTGGAATAATGAATATATTCTTAGTTTGATTGAGGAGAACATTGATAAAATTCTGCCAATTATGTTTGCCAGTTTGTACAAAATTTCCAAAGAACACTGGAATCCGTAAGTATCTTTTATATAGGTCGTATTTTTTTTTTTTAATCTTTTTGTTATTGATTTCCTAACTCATACTTGAAACCTATTACAGATTTGGAAGTTACTCTAAGGTTAACATCAGTTGTATTCTATTCTGTATTTTATATACATATACCTTTATCAAGTTATAAATGTGTGTGTTTGTTCAGTATGTGGTCTTAATGTCAATTTATTTTTAAAATTTTTTTAGAGACAGCCAGGCGCGGTTGCTCACGCCTGTAATCCCAGCACTTTGGGAGGCCGAGGCGGGCGGATCACAACGTCAGGAGATCGAGACCATCCTGGCTAACACGGTGAAACCCCATCTCTACTAAAACTACAAAAAATTAGCCGGGCGTGGTGGCAGGTGCCTGTGGTCCCAGCTACTTGGGAGGCTGAGGCAGGAGAATGGCATGAACCTGGGAGGCAGAGCTTGCAGTGAGCCAAGATTGTGCCACTGCACTCCAGCCTGGGCGACAGAGCAAGACTCCGTCTCCAAAAAAAAAAAAAAAAAGAGAGAGTCTTGCTCTGTTGCCCCGACCGGAGTGCAGTGGTGCAGTCATACCTCACCGTAGCCTCAAACTCCTGGGTTCACGCAATCCTCCTGCCTCAGCCTCCCGAGTAGCTATGACCACAGGTGTGCGCCACCATACCCAGCGAATTTTTATTTTTTTGGGACAGTTGAAGTCTCACTGTATTGCCCAGGCTGGACTGAAACTCCTGGGCTCAAGTGATCATCTCACCTTGGCCTCCCAAAGTGCTGAGATTATAGGCATGTACCACTGTGCCCAGCCTTCATGTCAATTTAAAATTGCAAATCTCCCTGGAGGTTGTGGTCAGACCCTCTTGGGGAGACCAACTGAACATTTGCAGAGGATACACAAACTACTCCGTTAATGCAGAGTTGTGTTGGTCTACTCTCAGTGTATAGTCTCCCCTCTATAAATGGCACTGTCCCAGGGGAAAGCCGAAGTGCTAAGGGTAATATATTCTAACTTCTTTAACATCCTTATCCAGCTTTCTACTTTTCTTATAAGTTTTGGTAATTGGATCTTTTTCATCTTCTTTTAATGTTGTTACTCAGGATTTCAGACATGAGACTGTAAAGCAGAAATGAAGATAACTATAGTGAACATTTTTAACTAGAGTTTAATGTAAGCATGATAAAGTGGAAAAGATTTAAGTTTTCTTAGACTGTCTCTACCACCACTTGCTGTATGACCTTGAGCATATTACAAACCTCTTGAGCCTCAGTTTTATCATCTCTAAAATGGATTAAATGAAATCAGCCAAGCTTTAACCCATTTTAGAGACCATAGTGTTACATTTCCTCTCTGTTAGCAGTATCATAACTCAGGACTGGCTCATTTTCATTTCAGGACCATTGTAGCACTGGTATACAATGTGCTGAAAACCCTAATGGAAATGAATGGCAAGCTTTTCGATGACCTTACTAGCTCATACAAAGCTGAAAGACAGAGGTATTTGATATTTTGAATTACAAAATTATCTATACATTTTATGTTAGTTGAATGTGATTCAGTTCAGGAAGGTATCTTCTTAAATATGAAAATCTGAACTGAGAGAAGTTAATTACCTTATAGTAAACATTACAATGTGAAAGTCTCTTAACATATAAGTCATTTCCAGATAAACTAGCCCCAGTATTTTTATAAATTTGTTAAAGCAGAAAAAGCAGTAACATTTATTTTTGAGGGTAGTTACATAATTTACTTCCTCTAAATGGTTAGATTATGATTTTAATGTGGATCATAAATCCTGTTAATCTCATTCTGAGCCTTAGATTTCCTCAGTCTGTTAGCATCTGCATATGAAATATAATTTATGCTGAATTTTAAATATCAATTTGTACAATTTGATTTTTTATCCATGCATTTACGAAAATCCTTTTTGTCCACGTGGGCTTCCAGAGTGAGCTTTACTTTTCAAGTGTTGTTAGCAGTAGGTAATTCTATGCTGTGGATTATCAGAAGGTGGTATTTTAAAGTCAGCATAGTTCTCATTTGGGAAGAGGGAAGTCACATAATGATATGGCTTAGGGTACTATTAATATGTTGTCCTTGCAATAATATGTATTTTAGAGTATAAATGTTAGCACGTATCAGCCTTTAGGAACATGGCTTAGTGATTACCTCTTTTTGAGAATTTCATAAATTACTATAAAATAATCTTTCAAGAGTTACTTTCTTCTCATGTGTTTATTTCAAACTCAAGAAGCACTTTCTTAAACTTAAGTGGTTAGTAACCAGTGTACCTGAGCCCACCCATTATTTGAGGATAATAGTTACCATTTACTTCTAATAAGCATATTACCTGTTCTGTTTAGAAAAGCTATCTATTTTGACAAGTTCCTAGTTATGGTTATCTTAAAGTAGAAAATGGATAGCCTTTCTTCAAAGCCATCTAGCCCATTAATAACTAACTCAATGCATTATTTCCTTTAAATAGCATTCAGGCAGGAATAGAAATTAAGTACATGTTTTGAGCCTCAGGAAGCAATGGGAAGAAAATAAGATGACTAGGATCATAGGAAACTTGTATTTGAAAAATATGTATTTCACATGACTAAGAATATACTCATCATTTCTTATCTGCATAAATCAGCAAATCCTTTAAAAGGATTTGTCCTTTTAACTCATAACTGCAGAATTATAAGCCTATGTTTTACATGTTCATGGAGCCTTTCAGAATAGACAGGTCCAAGTTATTCAGAAATGTTTTCCTTAGAACTGAAATTAAGTAGTTGAAACGACATATGAAATATTTTGACTTTCATTTTGTTCTAGAGAGAGATTACTGAAACTAAAGTTTTCATTTGACATGTAAAAGAGGAGCTAGTAAGATACAAACTGGTTAGTGGCTAGAGATGTGGCTGTTAGTGGCAAAAATGATGTGGCTTCTGTCTGGTGTGGTGAAGGAAGTGCTTCCTACTGACCTAGTGGCCAGCCCCTTCAGCCTTTGTAATACTGATTAGACTACTACAACTGCAAGATGTTTACGTGAGAAAATTGACGTGTAAGTACTTTGTTGACTATAAAGTACAGTGTCATGGTAGTGGTAATAATGTGTAGGGGACAGAAAGCAAGTAGTAACGTCTAGCTGGTACAGGAGATGCACAGACTCAGTACATTTAGGAGAGTGACAAGAAGAAATTAGGTGCTCCAGGTAAGTGGACTCCAAAGCTTTAGCAGAGGGATTTAAGTGAAATGTGGGTAAGTAATGTGTTCTCCAGTAAGCTGTCAAACAGCACCTCTCTTTGGGTTCTGAAATAATTTCTGATTACAAAAATTTTGGTTTATCTACAGAGAGAAAAAGAAGGAATTGGAACGTGAAGAATTATGGAAAAAATTAGAGGAGCTAAAGCTAAAGAAAGCTCTAGAAAAACAGAATAGTGCTTACAACATGCACAGTATTCTCAGCAATACAAGTGCCGAATAAAAAAAAAGCCTCCCACCTCTGCCGGATAGGCAGAGTTTTGTATGCTTTTTTGAAATATGTAAAAATTACAAAACAAACCTCATCAGTATAATATAATTAAAAGGCCAATTTTTTCTGGCAACTGTAAATGGAAAAATATATGGACTAAACGTAGCCCTGTGCTGTATCATGGCCATAGTATATTGTAACCTTTGTCTAATCATTGGATTTATTGTGTCACTTCTGAAGTTTCACAGAAATGAATGAATTTTTTCATCTATGATATGAGTGAGATAATTATGGGAGTGGTAAGAATTATGACTTGAATTCTTCTTTGATTGTGTTGCACATAGATATGGTAGTCTGCTCTGTATATTTTTCCCTTTTATAATGTGCTTTTCACACTGCTGCAAACCTTAGTTACATCCTAGGAAAAAATACTTCCTAAAATAAAACTAAGGTATCATCCTTACCCTTCTCTTTGTCTCACCCAGAAATATGATGGGGGGAATTACCTGCCCTAACCCCTCCCTCAATAAATATATTACTGTACTCTGGAATTTAGGCAAAACCTTAAATCTCCAGGCTTTTTAAAGCACAAAATATAAATAAAAGCTGGGAAAGTAAACCAAAATTCTTCAGATTGTTCCTCATGAATATCCCCCTTCCTCTGCAATTCTCCAGAGTGGTAACAGATGGGTAGAGGCAGCTCAGGTGAATTACCCAGCTTGCCTCTCAATTCATTCCTCCTCTTCCTCTCAAAGGCTGAAGGCAGGGCCTTTCCAGTCCTCACAACCTGTCCTTCACCTAGTCCCTCCTGACCCAGGGATGGAGGCTTTGAGTCCCACAGTGTGGTGATACAGAGCACTAGTTGTCACTGCCTGGCTTTATTTAAAGGAACTGCAGTAGGCTTCCTCTGTAGAGCTCTGAAAAGGTTGACTATATAGAGGTCTTGTATGTTTTTACTTGGTCAAGTATTTCTCACATCTTTTGTTATCAGAGTACCATTCCAATCTCTTAACTTGCAGTTGTGTGGAAAACTGTTTTGTAATGAAAGATCTTCATTGGGGGATTGAGCAGCATTTAATAAAGTCTATGTTTGTATTTTGCCTTATGTCATCTTTGCTTCTTTTAGCTCTAAGCTTAGGCATACAGGAGAAGTCTGCCCCC
The DNA here is from genome assembly GCF_029281585.2 of Gorilla gorilla gorilla. Lineage (NCBI taxonomy): Eukaryota > Metazoa > Chordata > Mammalia > Primates > Hominidae > Gorilla > Gorilla gorilla. Next base: position 44,457,679 of record NC_073224.2, on the reverse strand, counting down.
CTTTTTACATACATATGTGTATTTATAGAAACTTTTAAGACAAATTGTGGGACGAAGTCTAATTTAAAAATAGGAAGATTGTGTGCCAAGGTTGAGTGTTCTAGCCCTTTACCAAAATATGTTTTACAGAATATTTGCATAAAATTCTAAGTTCTAGGATATCCTTCCATCATCTTTCCTATCCTTGTATGTTAAGAGGATGGGTTTAATTTACTTTGAAGCTAATTTTTCATAATCCATAATAAATAGCACTTTTAATGAAGAGCAGGGAGCCTGTGGCACAGTTAGAAATCAGGTATTATTGGCTGGGTGCGGTGGCTTGTGCCTGTAATCCCAGCATTTTGGGAGGCCGAGGCAGTCCGATCACCTGAGGTCAGGAGTTCAAGACCAGCCTGGCCAACATGGTGAAACTCTGTCTCTACTAAAAATATAAAAACTAGCCATGCGTGCTGGTGGGCGTCTACAATCCCAGCTACTCGGGAGGCTGAGGCAAGAGAATCACTTGAGCCCGCAATGACCCAAGATGCACTCCAGCCTGGGCGACAGAACAAGACTGTCTCAAAAAAAGAGAAAGAAATCAGACATTATTGTAATAAAGTGTTATCTGCTACTGATGTTTACTTCTGCTTTAATATTAAAAACTCTAGCACAGGGAATGCACACTACTCCCAGGTCATCATGAAAGCAGTGTACCAAAAGGAAGAGCACTAAAATTCTTTTACAACAATAGCTCATGCTTTATTTTTCTCAAGTAGTAGGTATTGCAAAGTCATCTTGTCATGGCCATCAGGTTAAGGTGTTCCTTCTAGATTCTCTACACTCACTCAGGGTCAGCTAGTATTGCTGACAGCTGGGGGACAGCGCAGTTAAAAATGATGATCCTACACAAAACAGAAGGAAAAGGCAAGCACCTGCCTTTCCAGAAAGTGAAGGTTATGTCTAAATGTCTATTCTGTAGAAGGTTTAGGTATATTTCTTTTACTGAAGAGCAACCAGAGTAGATTCTGACAGGTTACAGCTAATAAAGGTTTTTCTCTCTGAAAAGGTAAAATCGTTCACTTCCTAATTATGTGCTTACATGAAAGCACATTTAATAGGTCTCTCAAATTTCTTTCTTTCTTTTTTTTTTTTTTGAGACAGAGTCTCACTGTGTTGCCCAGGCTGGGGTGCAGTAGCATGATCTTAGCTCACTGCAACCTCTGCCTCCTGGGTTCAAGTGATTCTCCTGCCTCAGCCTCCCAAGTAGCTGGGATTATAGGCACGCACCACCACACTCGGCTAATTTTAGTATTTTTAGTAGAGATGGGGTTTCACCATGTTAGTCAGGCTGATCTCGAACTCCTGACCTCAGGTGATCCACCCGCCTCAGCCTCCCAAAGTGGTGGGATTATAGGCGTGAGGCACCATGCCCAGTCTCAACTTTCTACAATACAGAGAATATAGTATGTTCATTCAAACAAATTTTATTAGATATTTAAGTAATATTAAAGTGACTGGCCGGGCACAGTGGCTCACGCCTGTAATCACAGCACTTTGGGAGGCTGAGGCGGGTGGATTGCTTGAGCTCAGGAGTTCCAGACCAGCTTGGCCAATATGATGAAACCCTGTCTCTACTAAAAATACAAAAATTAGCCAGGCATGGTGGCACATGCTTGTAATCCCAGCTACTCGGGAGGCTGAGGCAGGAGAATCACCTGAACCCGGGAGGCAGAGGTTGCAATGAGCCGAGATAGCGCCACTGCACTCCAGCCTGGCAACAGAGTGAGTGAGACTCTGTCTCCAAAGAAAAAAAAAAAAAAAGAGAGAAAGTGACATATTGTCAGACATGCTTTAAAAAAACACACCCCCCTTTTTCACCCCCCTTTTTATCAGTACTGTTAATGTAAACTTTTATGCCTGGCTTTGCATTTGCCCTGCAATAAAATAAGATTTTATAAAGAGACCTAGGCTAAAACTTGAATTCTCATGCTTCTGTGGAGCAGAAAAGTGGCAGGGAATATTTCTTTATACAGTTAACTTTTAATCATTCATCCAAAAAACAGTTTCTTCCCATTTAAAATGCCTATTCATACATTTGAGTTATTCCCTTTGGATTATCGGAAGCCAGATTACAAAATTTAGGAAATGCTACCAAGTCCTCTTTGAAGCAACAGGCACATAAATAATTTAAAACTCTGGAAACCATTTTTAGAACCTTAATGTGAAAAATAGACTTTTTTTAATGCATACTCATTTCTGTCAAAGGCTAGGCTAAAAGCTTTTTGAGGGTCATACTGCATATGCCCCTTCCTCAGATGATGGGTAGTTTTGTGGACACAGTAAAGAGTTAACCCAGCTTCCTCGGGGACACCAGGTCACTCTTTCTGGACACCTGCCATCAGTCGCCATGCCTAACAAACCCTTCCCTGGAAGCAGTTAGAACATACCTTGGGAGTCAGATCCATCTTGGGAGTCCAGACTCATACTACCTTTTTGTCCTTGGAAGTCACCAAATGAAAGTAATTGTGCCTGATGATTGAGCAGATATTCATATTGTCACACTCGTTCCTTTTGTATTAACTTTTATTTACCTGTTAATGAAATCATCAAAATACAATGAGTAGGCACCTACTATGTACATCTGTCCTAGTGCTTTTGAGTGTTAATCTAAACTCATACATCAACAAACATTCTAGCCAGACAAGTAGGTGGCTACTCAGTCCATTAAGAAACTTAATTACTAGTTTCTAGTAGCCTTAAAGTCTCATTTAACATTTAACAAATCAAAGAGCATGTCAGAGGCTGGACATCAATGGCAGATGATGCCAAAGTCATAGGGTTTTGCCTTTGTGTACAGTGCATAGGCTCCAAAGCATGACCTGCACGTCTTGATACTCAGGAATTTTTGGAAAAAGAAAATCACACTCTTTTGTCCACTTTTAAAAAGTGAAAAGTAGAGCCTTCATTACCCTAGTAGAGCTTAACCTAATACAATACAATGAACCAAACAGGAAGAAAGGCATCTTCTACAAACCCTATTCAAAAGTCATTGGCCAGCTCTTTAAAAAGTTTATTAATAATTTAAATATTTAAATAACTTGTAGGTTATCCATTAGCTCTCTTCTATTAGGCTCTACACGGCCTCTTTTGGGGCGAGGTTAGAAGTTCCAGTTTGACATGCTGTTCCTCCCAGCAAGGCCCCATTTGTTCAAGTGAGTACAGGATTGTTGATAGCTCCGTTTACAAAGTGGAAGTGATGACAGCTCCCATTGATGTGGACAGTTCTCTAAACAACGCGAGGTGACTTCAGCTTATGTGGCTCGTTGCCTGACCTCTTCTTTTAAGGTATCTCTTTCTAATTTTGATCATCCATTTTATACTCAGTTTGGCAAACTCTGCTGCTTTAAATAATGCCAAGAAGGCGCCACAGAGAAGAGCAATTGTGTTCCAAGGATTGGCAGTGACTATCTGCGAAGCAAACAGAAACAAACAGGATTACTGGTTTGCTTCAGTCTTGATTCTTTTTTTTTTTTTTTTTTTTTTTGAGATGGAGTTTCACTCTTGTCGCCCAGGCTTGTGTGCAGTGGCGCAATCTCGGCTCACTGCAAGCTCCGCTTCCTGGGTTCAAGCAATTCTCCTGCCTCAGCCTCCCGAGTAGCTGGGATTACAGGAACCTGCCACCACGCCTGGCTAATTTTTTGTATGTTTAGTAGTGTTATTATCAAGAGCCCTTCCCAAATTATTGGGACTCTAAGAAAAATACCTGGGTTCTGAAACTGTCATAACTCTATATACTTCATTCAGACTATACTTTTAATGTCCATAGCTCAGTTTGAGGAGAAAAATACTGACTCCTCCCTATAATAAAGTGATTCTGAAAGAAAGCTGTTTTTCAAAAAAGCTCTGCACAAATAAGATAGGCAATATTTAATTTTGTGGCCTAATCCAACCATAAGTGACCTTGCTTTGAGACGAATTTCCCTAAAACTATACCCAATCCATAAGAAGGTGAGCTCCTCTTGTTCCCATCTCATAGTTACCATAGTTTCAAGTGTTTCCTCATTTCTAGTCCAATGGCTGTCTTTCCTCCCAAACTCAGAGGAGGATTCCTGCCTCCAGTCCTCTGCTCTTTTCCCCATCTGCGATGCTTTCCTCCTGTCTAGGTTTACTCATCCTTCAAAGTCTCAGAGCTTTCCCTGACCACTAAGCTAAAACCCTTTCTGGACTTCAGCAGAGCTATTTATCCTATGAATGCCTTTCACAGTTCCTTATGGTCTGGAATCAATAATTTAAAACAATAGGATTGTTCTCTCACTAACTCTTTAAGGCAGAGTTGTAACTCTTTAAGGCAGAGTTCTTATCTTGGATTTCTGACTTCCACAACCTGGTAAGAATAAAATACTTTTTTTTTTTTTTTGAGATGGAGTCTCACTCTGTCGCCAGGCTGGAGTGCAGTGGCGCGATCTCAGTTCATTGCAACCTCCGCCTCCCAGGTTCAATCTATTCTCCTGCCTCAGCCTCCCAAGTAGCTGGGACTACAGGCACGTGCCACCACGGCCGGCTAATTTTTTGTATTTTTAGTAGAGACGGGGTTTCACCATGTTGGCCAGGATGGTCTCGATCTTATGACCTCGTGATCCGCCTGCCTCAGCCTCCCAAATAAAATACTTCTAAGCTCAATTTAGCAGGGTGACCTTAGTATGCATTTCATTGTTCACATATGAAAATGGTGATACCACCACTAGACTGCTGTGAAGCTGAGTAAAGCATGCCTCGGGTACTGGGCTCCACTTGGCCCATAATAGGTACCTCATACTGAATACAGTAGGTTAAAAAATGTTTTATCACACATTACACAACGAGCTGCAAGCCCTTCTCCCCAGTCTTGATTCAATAAGCCTCTGCACATCCCTCTTCATACAAAGCCTTGCCAGTCCATAATTAATAGTGGTAGTGGGTGATAGCAGAGCAAGCACATCCGTATCACAGAATCTCCACCTGGGGGTGGAAGCTTACACGTTTGGGTCTCAGCTATGAAACTGTTTCCTGTAAGCCATGATCACATCAGGATATATTATGATGACATGAATGCCAATCAGTACTAGATTTAGGCCTGGCTCTGGTGGACGGTGTGTCTTAAATGTTCCTTTAGCAAAGCTGTCCAATTATTCCTCCCCTTCCAAGATCATGAGTCAGAATTTGACGTTAGAGGAGGTGGAGCCAGATGGCTAAAGAGAACCCTCCAGTGACAGTCGTCTGCAGCAGCACCAAACTGAGCTACCCATGTAAGAAAGTATCTACACAAGAGCCAAAAAACCAGGTGAGAGATCACAGTATCTGGTTTAGTATAACAACGGGAAAAGACACACTGAAGAAGAGTAGAAAGGAGGGTCTCACGTTGCCTGCACACCCCTCCCCCAGCCTTAGGCAGTGCAGCAGAGAGAATCTGTGGGCTTGGGAGAGGGAAGTGAGTCTGGAACTTGCATTGGAACTTCACGAGGGAAAACAGCACCAGGCAGAATTCTGAGGCCCTGATTCCAGGCTAGAGCCCGTGAAAAGAGTATTAGGACCACCCCAGATCAGAGGGGCATCTACCACCCCAGTGGGAGGAAACCAAGTCTGGGCCCACTTTACAATAGACTAAAGTGGCCTTAGGCCCCAAATAATTTCAGTGGCAGCCAGGCCATAGCAACCACAGCCCTGGTACTGCACTGGTCTGGGAGTCTGTGGGTTTGGGGTGTGATCCAGCATGACACCAGCTGCCTCAACTCCAGGCAGTGCAGCATGGTGGAACACTCCTGCTTGGGCAAAGGAGAGGGAAGAGTGTGAGGGACTTTGCCTTGGAACCTAGTACCAGCCCTGCCACAGCACCAGGAAGAATCCCGAATCCCCTGATTATAGGCTATTGCTCCCAAATGGCACTTCTAAACCCACCCTGGCCAAAAGGCAATCTGCCACCCTAGCAGGATGGACCCAAACCCCAGCCAGCTTCACCACTGGCTGACTAAAGTGGCCTTAAGCAAACCCCAGTATTGCATTGGTTTAGGACGGACCCAGGGTGGTGCCAGCTGTGACAGCCATGGGAGTACCTGCCTTACCCCTCCCCAACTCCAGGCAACTCAGAGCAGAGAGACTCCTTCCCCTTGAGGGAAAGATAAGGGACTTTGCCTGGGAACCCCCAGGGCATTCTCTCTGATCCTCCCCAAGTACATCAGGGCTGGATATCTAGAAGTCTACAAGATAGTCACAGTGTAACTTGGCTTACACTGCCCTCTAGTGCTGAAACAGCTGCAGTGACTGACTACACGCTTAGGGAACTCATCATGAGTCACCTTTCAATTTGTAGAAAATCTCCTGAAGATAGATGGGTATAAACAAGGGCAGACTGTGAAGACTGAAATAAACACCTAAGTCTTCAATGCCCATAGACAGACGTACACAAGCACCAGAAAAGTTAGAGAAATACAACCTCATCAAACAGACTAAGGTGCCAGTGACCAATCCGGGAGAGACAGAGATGTGTGACCACTCAGGGAATTCAAAATAGATGTTCTGAGGAAACTCCAGGAACTTCAATGAAACACAAAGACTCCATTCAGAAATTTATCAAAGAAATTCAACAGAGATTAAAATAATTTTTAAAAATTCAAATAAAAATCCTAGAGCTGAAAAGTACAATTAACAGACTGAAAAATGCATCAGAGTGCCTCAAACACAGAATTGATCAAGCAGAAGAATTAGTGAGCTTAAAGACAAATTATATGAAAATTCACAAATAAAAAAAAAGAATGAAGAACACTCACAAGGTCTAGAAAATAGCCTCAAAAGGGTAAATCAAGAGTCGATGGCCTTGGCCGGGTGCGGTGGCTCATGCCTGTAATCCCAGCACTTTGGGAGGCCGAGGTGGGTGGATCATGAGATCAGGAGATCGAAACCATCCTGGCTAACACGGTGAAACCCCGTCTCTACTAAAAATACAAAAAATTAGCTGGGCATGGTGGCGGGTGCCTGTAGTCCCAGCTACTTGGGAGGCTGAGGCAGGAGAATGGCGTGAACCCAGGAGGCAGAGCTTGCAGTGAGCTGAGATCGTGCCACTTCACTCCAGGCTGGGCGACAGAGCGAGACTCCAAAAAAAAAAAAAAAAGAGTCAATGGCCTTAAAAGGGGGATAGAGAAAGAGATAGAGGTAGAAAGTTTATTCAAAGAAATAATAGCAAAGGACTTTCCAAACCTAGGGAAAGATATGAATATCCAGGTACATGAAGGTCTAGAGAAGGATATGAATATCCAGGTACAAGAAGGTCAAAGAACACTAAGTAGATTCAACCCAAGTAAGAATACTACACTAAAATATATAATAAACTCTCAAAGGTCAAAGCAAAGAGAGGATCCTAAAAGCAGTAAGAAAAAAGCAGCAGACAAGATAAAGGAGCTCTGATACATCTGGCAGCAGACTTCTTAGTGGAAACCTTACACGTCAGGAGGAAGTGGGACGACATATTCGAAGTGCTTAAGGGGGAAGAAAAAAAAGAACTGCCAACTGAGAATACTGTACCCAGCAAAGCTACTGATGCCTTCAAACATGAAGCAGAAATACTTTCCCAGAATAAGTCTGAGGAAATTCATCACCACCAGAACTCTCTTATGAGAAAATCTAAAGGCAGTTCTTTAATCTAAAATAAAAGAACACTAACATGCAATAAGAAATCATCTGATGGTATAAAACTCACTAGTAAAAGTAAGCATACAGACAAATTCAGAATCCTGTAATACTGTAACTGTGGTGTGTAAACCATTCATATCTTTAGTATGAAGACTAAAAGACGAATCGAAAATAAGAACTACAACAATTTATTAAGAGATAGGCAATACAGGCCGGGCACAGTGGCTCATGCCTGTAATCCCAGCACTTTGGGAGGCCGAGGCGGGCGGATCACAAGGTCATGAGATCAAGACCATCCTGGCTAACACGGTGAAACCCTGTTTCTACCAAAAATACAAAAAATTAGCTGGGCATGGTGGCAGGTGCCTGTAGTCCCAGCTACTCGGGAGGCTGAGGCAGGAGAATGGTGTGAACCCGGGAGCTTGCAGTGAGCTGAGATTGGGCCACTGCACTCCAGCCTGGGTGACAGGGTGAGACTCCGTCTCAAAAAAAAAAAAAGAGGCAAAACAAAAATATAAATAGATATAATAAAAAGTCAAAATGTGAGGAGTATGGAGTTGAAGTGTAGTTTTAAAAGTTTTTTGTTTCTTTGTGATCAAAGTTAAGTTGTCCTCAATTTAAAATAACTTGTTTTAACTGCAAGATGTTTTTTATAAGCCTTATGGTAACCATAAAGCAAAAACCTATAATGGATATAATAAAAATAAAAAGTAAGGAATTTAAAGAGATAATCATTTATCCACAAAGACAGTAAGAAGAATGAAGTTACAAAAACAAAAAACAAAAAACGAAATAGCCGTAGTAAGTCCTTCTCTATCAGTAATAATATTGAATGTAAATGGTCCAAATTCTTAAGACACAGTTGCTGAATTTATTAAAAAACAAGACCCAACGGTATGCTGCCATACAGCGTATAGTTCACCTGTAAAGACACACAGATTGAAAGTGAAGAGATAGGCCAGGCGTGATGGCTTATGCCTATAATCCCAGCACTTTGGGAGGCCAAGGTGGGCAGATTGCTTGAGGTCAGGAGTTTGAGACCAGCCTGGTCAACATGGCGAAACCCTGTCTCTACTAAAAATACAAAAATGAGCCAGGTGTGGTGGTGCATGCCTGTAATCTCAGCTACTCGGGAGCCTGAGGCAGCAGAATCACTTGAACCCGGGAGGTGGAGGTTGCAGTGAGCCAAGATCATGCCACTGCACTCCAGCCTGGGCGAGAGAGCAAGACTCCATCTCAGAAAAAAAAAAAAAAAAAAAAAAAGTGAAGGGATAGAAAAAGACATCCCACACAAATATAAATAAAAAAACAGGTTTAACTATACCTGTAACAGATAAAATAGACTTCAAGTCAAAAACTGGAAAAAGAGACAAAGATCATTATGTAATGATGAGGGAGTCAATTCAACAAGAAGATACAACAACTGTAAATATGTATGCATCCAGTATCATCAGAGAAACCAAATATATAAAGCAAATATTAATAGATCTAAAGGGAGAGACAGACTGCAATACAGTAATAGTAGGGGACATCAACGTCCGACTCACAAAAATGGACAGCTTATCTAGACAGAAAATCAACAAACGAACATGGGATTTAAACTATACTCTAGACCAAATGGACCTAACTGACATTTACAAAACATTTCATCTGGCCAGGCGCGGAGGCTCACGCCTGTAATCCCAGCACTTTGGGAGATCAAGGCGGGCAGATCAGGAGGTCAGGTGATTGAGACCATCCTGGCTAACACAGTGAAACCCCGTCTCTACTAAAAAATCCAAAAAAAATTAGCTGGGCGTGGTGGCAGGCGCCTGTAGTCCCAGCTACTCGGGAGGCTGAGGCAGGAGAATGGCGTGAACCCAGGAGGCGGAGCTTGCAGTGAGCCGAGTTCGCACCACTGCACTCCAGCCTGGGCGACAGAACGAGACTCCGTCTCAAAACTCCAACTGCTACAGAATATACATTTTTCTCATCAGCACATGGAACATTCTCCAGGGGAGACCATATGTTGGGCCACAAAACAAGTCTCAACTAATTCAGAAAAATTTAAATCATATTAAGTATCTTGTCTGACCACAGTGGAATAAAACTAGAAATCAATAATGAGGAATTTTGGAAACTGTACAAATACATGGAAATTAAACATGATGCTCTTTAGTGACCAAAGGTCAATGAAGAAATTAAGAAGGAAATTTTAACATTTATTGAACAAATGAAAATGGAAACAATATACCAAAGCCTATGAGATACAGCAAAAGCAGTACTAAGAGGGAAGTTTATAATAAACGCCTACATCAAAAAAAGTAGAGATTTCAAATAAGCTAATGATCACCTCAAAGAACTAGAAAAGAACAAACCCAAATTTATCAGAATAATAATGATCAGAGCAGAAATAAATGAAACTGAAACTTAAATGAAAAGTTAGTTGTTTGAGGCCGGGCGCAGTGGCTCACACCTGTAATCCCAACACTTTGGGAGGCTGAGGCGGGCAGATCACAAGGTCAAGAGATCAAGACCATCCTGGCCAAAATGGTGAAACCTGTCTCTACTAAAAATACAAAAATTGGCTGGGCATGGTGGTGGGCGCCTGTAATCCCAGCTACCTGGGAGGCTGAGGCAGGAGAATCGTTTGAACCCAGGAGGCGTAGGCTGTAATGAGCCAAGATCGCAACCGCACTCCAGCCTTGTGATACAGCAAGACTCCACTTCAAAAAAAAAAAAAAAAAAAGAAAAAGAAAGAAAAGTTAGTTGTTTGAAAAGTTAAACAAAATCTAAGTTAAACAAAATCTATCTAAGAAAAATAGAATGAAGACCCAAATAAATAAAATCACACCAAAATAAAAGACATTACAATTGATGCCACAGTAATATAAAGGATCATTAGAGACTTAATGAAAAACTATATGCCAATAAAGGAAAACCTAAAAGAAGTGGAAAAATTCCTGGATACATAGTCTACCAAGATTGAACCATGAAGAAACAGAAACCCTGAATAGACCAATATGAGTAACAAGATAGAGGCAGTAATAAAAGAAAAGCCCAGCACCTGATGGCTTCGTTGCTAAATTCTATCTAACATTAAAAATTAATAGCAATTCTACTCAAACTATTCCAAAAAATTGAAGAATATTCCCAAACTTGGTTCTGCAAGGCCAGCATTACCCTGATACCAAAACAAGACAAAGACACAACAATAAATGAAAACTACAGGCCAATATCTCTGATGAACACAGATGCAAAAGTCCTCAGCAAAGTATCAGCCAAACAAATTCAGTAATACATTAAAAAGATCATTCACCATGATCAAGAGGGATCCATCTCAGAGATGCAAGGATGATTCAACATATGCAAATCAATAAATGTAATACATCACATTAACAGAATCAAGAACAAAAATCATGTAATCATTTCAATAGATGGTAAAAAAGCATTTAATAAAATTCAACATACTATCATGATAAAAACTCTCAATGTGCCGGATATGGTGGCTCACTCCTGTAATCCCAGCACTTTGGGAGGCTGAGGTGGGCAGATCACTTGAGGTCAGGAGTTTGAGACCAGCCTGGCCAACATGGCGAAACTTCATCTCCACTAAAAATACAAAAATTAGCTGAGCATGGTGATGTGCACCTGTAATCCCAGCTACTCAGGAGGCTGAAGCACAAGAATCATTTGAACCTGGGAGGCAGAGGTTGTAGTGAGCTGAGATCATGCCACTGCACTCCAGCCTGGGAGACAGAATGAAACCGTGTCAAAAAAAAAAAAAAAAAACTCAACAAACTGAGTATAGAAGGAACATACCTAAAAACAATAAAGGCCATACATGACAAACCCACAGCTCACATCATATGGGGAAAAATTCAAAGTCTTTCTTCTAAGATCTGGAACAAGACAAGGGTGCCTACTTTCATTACTTTTGTTCAACATAATACTGGAAGTCCTAGCCAGAGCAATTAGACAAGAGAAAGAAATAAAGGGCATCTGAATTGAAAAGAAGTCAAACTGTCTTTGTTTGCAGATGATATGATCTTATATTTTGAAAAACCTAAACACTCCACCAAAAAACTGGTAGACCTGATAAATTCAGTAAAGTCACAGGATACAAAATCAACACACCCAAATCAGGAATATTTCTATATGCTAACAGCGAACAATCTAAAAAACTTATAGCAATGCAAGAATAAAATAAAAAAGAGAGCAATCCCATTTATAATAGCTATAAGAATATAAAATACCTAGGAATAAATTTAACCAAACAAGTAAAAAATCTCTATAATGAAAACTGTAAAATAGGGATGAAAAAATTGAACAGGACACAAAAAATGGAAAAATATCCTATGGTTCATGGATTGGAAGAACTAGCATAATGTCCACACTACCCAAAGCAATCTACAGATTGAATGCAATTCCTATAAAATACCAATGACATTCTTTACAGAAGTAGAAAAAAAATCCTAAATTTTGTATGGAACTACAAAATACCCCAGATAGCCAAACCAATCCTGGGCAAAAAGAACAAAGCTGAAGGCATCACACTACCTGACTTCAAAATATACTACAAAGTTATAGTAAACAAAGCAGCATGGCATTGGCATAAAAACAGACACATAGACCAATGGAACAGAACAAGAGAATCTAGAAATAAATCCATGTATATGCAATGAACTCATTTTTGACAAAGGCACCAAGAAAATACAATTGGGAAAGGATAATCTCTTCAATAAATGGTGCTGGGAAAATTGGATATCCATATGCAGAAGAATGAAACTAGACCCCTATCTCTTACTATATAGAAAAATCCACTCAAAATAGATTAAAGCCTCAAATCTAAGACTTGAAATTATGAAACTAGAAGAAAACACTGGGATAATGCTTTAGGACAAAGATCTTTTTGGTAAGACCTCAAAAGCAGAGTCAACAAAGGTGAAAACAGAAAAATGGGATTACATTAAGCTAAAAAGCTTCTGTACAGCAAAGGAAACAATCAACAAAGTTAAGAGACAACCTACAGAATGAGAGAAATTATTTGCAAACTATGCATCCAACAAGGGATTAGTAACCAGAATATATAAGGAACTCAACTCAATAGCAAAAAAAGCCAAATAATCCAATTTTAAAATGGGCAAGAGATCTGAATAGAGATTTATCCCAAAAGATGATATTCAAATGGCCAAAAGGCATATGAAAATATGCTCAACAACACTAATCAATCAGGGAAATGCAAACCAAATCCAAAATAAGGTTATCACCTCCCCTCAGTTAAAATGACCACTATCAAAAAGACAGTAAGTAACAGATGCTGGTGAAGATGTGGAAAAAAGGGAATGCTTGTATACTGTTGGTGGGAATGTAATAATTTACATTATTAAACTCACTATGAAAAAACAGTATGGAGGTTCCTCAAAAAGCTAAAACTAGAACTACCATATGATCCAGCAATCTCATTGCTGGATGCATATCCAAAAGAAAGGAAATCAAAAAAGAAAAGAAAAAAAAAAAAAAAAGGAAATCAGTATCCGCACTCCCATGTTTACTGTAGCACTATTCACAACAGCCAAGATATGGAATCAACTCAAGTGTCCATCAACACTTAGGATGAATGGATAAGGAAAATGTGGTATGTATATATATATATATATATATATATAACACAATGGAATATTATTCAGCCATTAAAGAATGAAATCCTGTCATTTGCAGCAAAACGAATGAAACTGGAGAACATTATGTTAAGTGAAATAAGCCAGGCACAGAAAAACAAATATCACACGTTCTCACTCATGTGGGAGCTAAAAAAAAAATGAGTCTCATGGAGGTAGTGAGTAAAATGGTGGTTACCAGAGGCTGGGAAGGGTTGGGGGAAGCAGGAGATGAAGAGAAATTGGTTAATGGGTACAAAAATACAGTAAGATAGATGACATGACAATACAGTAGAGCAATTATAGTTAACAAGAATGTATTATATATTTCAAAATAGCTAGAAGAATGTTCCCAATGCAAGGAAATTATAAATGTTTGAGATGATGGATAACCCAACTACCCTGATTTTTGATCATTAGACTTTGTCTGCATGTATCAAAATATTACATGTACCACATAAATATGTATATTATGTATCAATTTTTAAAAAATATGGCATTAATTAATGCTTTGTTAATATTTTATTTGTACCATTATGTTCTTACTACAAGTAGTATTTATCCTACAGGGAACCATTAAGAAAAAGAATAACTTGCAACTGCAGTAACCTGTATAGTGGTAACTTAATGCTTTCTACTCAATTTATTCAAGGAACATTACTACTAAGCAGCTACTTTGCACTAAGCACTCCACTATATCCCAGATAAATTATGGTGAGCAAAATGAAAGTCCCCCTCCTTTACAGAGAAAGTCTAGTGATGAAGACAAGACCAAACACAAAGAATATATAACACTGATGTCATAAATATAAATTACAAGCTGATTTGTGCTATGAAAAAAGATGAGGACAGGTAGGTAGACTTATCAGTCTACAAGAATGAGCCAAAATGCTTCAGGGCAGCATCATAATCTTAAATAATACTCACATCTATCATAATCTTAAATAATACTATCATAATCTTAAATACTCACATCTTGGACTTTCTGGATGAAAGGATCTTTCCATTCAAAGACCACAAAAAACAACTGAGCACTTTTTTCGGCAGCTGGCCTCTGGTCAATGTAGTTAACCACACTTGTCTAGATGTGGAGGAGAGAAAGCAGTGTTACCACCTCTGTGTGCCCTTCCCTCGCCTGTGCCCAGGGAAAGGAGAGAGAGTAGGCAGGGGATCACAGTCTGTGGTTCTCCTCACACTATCTTTTGGAGAGAGAGTGGCAAAAATCTCATATATACAAGATCCTGACATTGGTAGCAAAGCCAAGGCTTTACCTTGGTTTCCACAGTTCTCTGGGGAAATGCGATCTGTGATTTACAATAGGTGTTTTGGATTGTCACTGAAATTTGTCACTAGGTATCTGTACTCACAGTTAAACCATATTCAGGCCAGGCATGTTGGCTCACGTCTGTAATCCCAACACTTTGGGAGGCCGAGCCAGGCAGATCACCTGAGGTAAGGAGTTTGATACCAGCCTGGTCAACATGGTTAAGACCCGTCTCTACTGAAAATACAAAAATTAGCCAGGTGTAGTGGTGGGCGCCTGCAATCCCAGCTACTCAGGAGGCTGAGGCAGGAGAATCGCTTGAATCTGGGAGGCAGAGGTTGCAGTGAGCCGAAATAGTGCCACTGCACTCCAGCCTGGGGGACAGAGCAAGACTCTGTCTCCAAAAAAAATAAAATATTAAAAATAAACCATATTCAAACTACCATGTAAGACTCACAATTAAAAGCAATAAAAATTCCAAATTTCAAAGTACTTGGTTTTCAGATCAAGTATTTCTCTGAATTTTCAACCCTTGTTTCAACCCTTCAAGTTTACAGGGACAAAGCACAGCTGCATAGATCCACACAGCTGAGCATTCCCTGTAAATACTTAGTAGGTGTGCTTGGTGAGATCTGGTTGTCAATAACTAAAGAGGCTGTGTGGTGTAACGGAGAGCAGACAGGTAACAAAGGCAGAAACCAGCTCCACCCAGAGGCTCGGATCCATCATCGAAGCTGAGCCTCAGCTTTGCCACCCACAAAGTTGAACAAAATGCCTATGTCACTACAGTATAGGGGCATACCTATGTGAGAGCACTCTAAACTCTAAAATGTGATTTTAAAACACATTTTTTAGTTTTGTTCAAAAGAGCTCATAACGCCAACAAAAGACTTCCAATTTAGACAGTAATAAAAGATGCTAAAATTTCTTTAATGTACAGGTTGACTAGAGTTTTCACCCTTTGGTTTCGGATCACAGTGGGAGCTATCAGAAGAGCCAGGGTAGATGGGGTTGAACTTAATTGTAAGGTAAGTGAACACAGTCTCCTTCCTCAGAGCTGCTGTGAAGCCAGATAAGAAAGGACTTGAATTTCTTGGAGCAAATTTGGAGGTAAAAATCTGGGAGATGACAGTTATCTTACAAAACAGGAAGATTTTAAGGTCCAATCACCAGGAGGGGTTGTCACTTCCCAAGGCAGGAAAAATAGCCTTGCTTCCTTGAAGAAAACTGGCTTTGAGCCTCTTCCAAGTATCCAGCCTGGACTAGTCTGAGGAGCTAGGGCTCATGACAGGGCCCTGTTTAAGACTAACCCAAGACAGTCCTCTCCGGCCAGTGATGGCCTAGTTGGCTGGAGTGTGTCCTTCTGCTCCAGATGAGCATCCCAAGCCACTGGGATACAAGAAGAAAAGACTAGCTTTTTTTAGTATTTATTTTTATCTCATCCTTTTAACATTTCTATTTTTGAATGTTTAAAGTGTATATAACACTAAGACAATAATAGTATGTTATATCACCTGCAAAGTTATATGTATATGGAGTATATGATCAAAAAGTTTTTACTAATGGGAAATCTGAACAAAAAGCTTTCAGCCCACTGGCCTAGCAGCCAGGAGATACACGTGGCATCTCTCGCTGTGACACCTGTGAGAGCTGAAGAGGACCTTAGGAAAAGGATCAGCATGCACACTTGGGACCACTGTGTCTAGTCTCTCTTCCCTGCAAATAATCAATCTGCTAGGCCACTGCCAGCCCCTCAAAGTGCTGCTAGATGCAAGACATCAGACACGGCTGGGCGAGTTACTGACCTCTCTGCAAGCCACAATGATCTCTGCCCCACACGTGCATTCCGTGAGGACTGGCCGGTATGTGCGCTGCCTGCAGAAGCACACACAGACTCCCTGGCATAGCACAGGAAGCCCTCCATGGGAGTCCCTTCTCATCCTGACCAAGGCCTACTCACCCTTAAGGCCCTGCTCAAAGGACCCTTCTCTGCAAAGCTTCCCTCCACCTCAGACTCGAATGTGGAAAAGTCACCAGCAGTTTCGAGCAAACCCAGAGCCACCTACCTCCTGCCGGAACTCCACTGCTTCCCGCCCATCCTCCTCCTTGGTCTTCACCAGTGACATCTTGACCCAGGTGCGGAAGCCCCCAGAGAACTTCCAGCTGGAATAGGCACTCTCACAGGCCTGCATGAAGCCTACCCTGTTTGGGCTTGGAGGAAGGAAGAAGGAAGATCCAGGTCAATGCAGGTCTGGCAGCAGGAGTCGAAGCCCCCACTGCAAGCTGGTTTCTTTGCTGGCACAATCAGCATGCTGCCCACTCCCTGCCTCCTCTCCAAATTGTGGTTGCCTCAACAGGGCTGTCAGTCACCAGCAAAAGCAAGGCCCATCCTTCTTTTCTCTCCATTTGGTTTCCAAATGGAGGGGTAGTCACTGGCCTCAAGGCAGGAACATGATCCTTGAAGCTCCCAATGGGAGAAATCTTCCTCCCTCCTCCCATCATTCCTATCGACGGCTACCAAAGCTGTCGGCAATGAAGTTGGCAGAAGCTCCCCAGAACATGGCGCTAACAGCTCCTCAGAGAACTCTGGACTTGAGCAGAGCCTGAGGAAGCCCTCACCGGCCTGTCAGCTCCCATGGAAGGCCCAAAGAGGGGAAGAGGGTTCCTTGGGGAGGTCTCAGCCAGATGGGTCACCTACAGCATCAGCCCCAAGACGGTGCAGATGCAGCAAAATCAAAGCGAACATAAAAACAAGTAAAAACTGCAGCAGCGTACCGAGGAAGCTCACGAATGGAGCGTGGAGTGGGGGCGGGATCCTGGGGAAAGTCTTCTAGGAGGAAGGCAAGATGGCCAGCCTGAAGCAGGGAAGGGAGAGGGAATTCTAGGTGGCAGAAAGGGTGGAAAATGCTAAGGCAGAGGCTCCGAGCTCTGGGGTGGAAGAACAAAGCAGTGGTGGTGTGGAATGGAGGCAGCTCGCAGCATGTCCAGCTGGGGAGCAGCCTCCCTGCTTGCTCTGAATGGAGCCTCTGGGCTCAGTAGGACCTGGTAGGAACTGAGTCCCTCTCAGCTCAGGCACATGAAGAAAATTCTCCTGCCCTCTAGGCTCCACGGTGTGACCCCAAAGCAGTGTGTGCGGAGCAGACAAGAACTTTCTGATGGTCAGGGGACATTCATCACTGTAAATCGAAGACTAAGAGAGGTGGCAGAGCTTATATCCTCATACAAGAGATGCAGTAGACCCTTGAACAACACAGGTTTGAACTAGCTGGGTCCACTCACATGTGGATTTTCTTTTGCCTCTGCCACTCCTGAGACAGCAAGACCAAACCCCCTCCTCCTCAGCCTACTCAACATGAAGGCGATGAGGATGAAGGCCTTTACAATGATCACTTCCACTTAATGAATAGTAAGTATATTTTCTCTTCCTTATGATTTCCTTTTTTTTTTTTTTTTTGGAGTCTCGCTCTGTTGCCCAGGCTGGAGTGCAGTGGTGCAATCTCAGCTCACTGCAACCTCTGCCTCCTGGGTTCAATCGATTCTCCTGCCTCAACCTCTTGAGTAGCTGGGACTACAGGTGCCCACTACCATGCCTGGCTAATTTTTTGTATTTTTAGTAGAGATGGGGTTTCACCATGTTAGCCAGGATGGTCTCGATCTCCTGACCTCATGATCCGCCCACCTTGGCCTCCCAAAGTGGTAGGATTACAGGTGTGAGTCACCACACCTGGCCATGATTTTCTTAATAACATTTTTTTCTCTAGTTTACTTTATCGTAAGAACACATCTATGATATATATAACCACACAATATGTGTTGTTTATGTTATTGGTAAGGCTTCTGTCAACAGTAGGCTGTTAGTAGTTAAGTTTTGGGGGTCAAAAGTTATACACAAATTTTTGGCTGCATAGGCAGGAGTGGTTAAGTTTGGTAATCCCAAACCCCAAGTTGTTCAAGGACCAACTGTATTTCAGGCAAACATACATTAAGCCCGCACTAAGGGCAAGATGTGGTTCCTGTGCACACTGTGGGGGAAACCAAGGAACCACACAAGAACTTGCTCTCAAAGGGACTTACAAATCAAAGGCAACTTCCCCTACTCCTCAGCAGCCCCAGGCAATGGTGAGACCAAATGATCTCTCTAGAACCAGCCAGCACTATGTGCATGGAGAGCCAGCATGCTCCTCCACACCAGATTTGCTTAACTTTGTGATAAGACGTTGAGTGGACCGGCCAAGCTCATGAGGTCCCTTTCTGGGCCAGTGGGTCATCTGAGAATGCCCCTTCCCTTCCCTGCCCTCACCCCTCCGTCTCTAGCCCTGGGACATACACAGCTGGAATAAGATAAAAAGTAGACAGTAAGCCCACTGTGAACTCTAAAAGGCCACCTTTGCAGGAACTCCTGGAAAGAAGAGAAGAGGAGGTAATCAATGGCGCTGAAGTCCTCAATACTCTTGTTCAGGCGGAACTGGAGGAAGACCAGCTCCCGCTTTTTCACTTCCTGGGGCCCCTGGACAATCAGGGCAGATTTCTGCAGAGAGACAAAGGACAGAGTCTCAGTCCTGGGAGAGCACACAGAGGCCTCTGGGTCTGAGGGCAGAAGTACTGACTGGAAAGCCCATAGCTCCTTGCCCAGTGGTCTCCAAAGGGACCACTAGCCAAGAACAGGACTGGGCTGGGACTCATGCTCATTCCTGGGGAGTTTTCCCCATATGATGCCCAACCAGAGCTGAATGCAGCTCATCCTCTGTCCACTTTTCTCATTGGTTGTTTGAGTTATGGAAGCTCTTAATTTAGCAAGGATGATCACTTTCATCTGTTATGTGTGCCAGTCTTTTCTTCCAGTCTGTCATTTTTCTTTTAACTTTGTTTCCAATGTCATTTTTCCTATGGAAACTTTAAATTTAACGTAGTAAAACCTATAAATCCTTTTCTTTATGGCTTTGGGTTTTGCTTGCTGAGGAAAGCCAAAATTATATCAATATTCTCCTCTATTTCTTTATAGCACTTTTTAATCTTTTTTACATTTAGATACTTTATATACCTGGCTTTAAGCTCTGTATATACTGTGAAATAGGGCTCTAACTCCTACTTCCCAAACAATGCATAGAGACAGGTTTTGAAGCCTCTTCCCCTCCCTCCTTTATCCTATACTAAATTCCATGCAGAACCAATATCTATGTCTGCTTCTGGCCCTAGCAGAGCCCACACATTTGTCTGTCTCTGTCCAGTACTGTGCCACTTTGATTCCTGTGGTTTTTCCACTGTTCTGAGGTCTGGGAAGGTGCTCTCCCTACTACTCTTCCCCATCCCCAAACTTGTCTTGGTTATTTTTGAACGTGTTCTAAGTATGCTTTAAGACTAGCTTGCTTAGTTCCACAAAAAAATTCATTGGGACTTTTAACTGTGATAGAAACTGAATTTATAGATTAATTTTAGAAAAAAATGTCTTTTACATCAACTTTTATAAATAAATGCTCTACAGAGATTTGAAAAAGAGTGAGTACACTGTCAGTTACAAAGTTTTGTGCCCCCACATGTATACACACACGTACATACTCTAAATTTATTAACTGCACTATTCAATTCTTATCCTTTCTAGTTTTTGTCTATTTGATCTGTGAATTTCTGAGAGGGGTGTTTAAATCGTGCTCTAAAGTGATGGTATTTTTTACTTCTAATGGGTTTTGCTTAAAATATATAAATGTCATGCAGTTTTGTACATAAAGTTTTGGAACTGTTCAGTCGTCTTAGTGGAGAGTATGGAGTTGAACCTCATCAATATTAAACATCCTTCTTGCAAACTTTTGCACATGGAATTCCACACTGACTATTAATATTGTCACTTCTGGTTTTCGTTGCATCTTCTCAAGACAGCTTTGTCCATCTATTTATTTTTCAACCTTTCTGTACCATTTTGTTTTAAGTGTGCAACAGAAAGCACTGTCCCTGGTTTCTATTATCCATTTCTTCCTTTAGTACTAGAATGGCTTTCCCAACCCAGATTTCAGCAGAATCCACTCCCCCTGCTGGAGCCTCATCTCTGCCCTCAAATGCAGCCACGTGATAAAGTTCCTAATGTGCGAAAGAAAAGGGGACTCATTCAACTCCACCCCATTTCCTGAAAAGGGAACTGCTTGCCCTCCACTTTCCCAGGCCTGGGCATGTGCACAGACACAGACACACACACACACACACACACACACACACACACACACACACTGCCCACAGGGACCAGAACAATGCCCAGGGGACAGCACAGTGACACACACACACACACACACACACACACTGCCCACATGGACCAGAACAATGCCCAGGGGACAGCACAGTGACAAGACAAAAGTCATGGCTGGACTATCCTATGAGGCAGCACTGCCCACTACGCCACACGGCCTGCATGCCAGGACTGTTCTGAGAGAGAGAAGGAGGCTTCTCACTCATCTCAGCCATTGTATTTGTGGGTTTTGTTTTTATTTGGTAGCTTAGCCTATACTCTGACTAATACACAATTTGTTAGCTGACACTGGAGTGTTGTTGTTTTTTTTTTTTTTTTTTTTTGAGACGGAGTCTCGCTCTGTTGCCCAAGCTGGAGTGCACTGGCGTGATCTCGGCTCACTGCAAGCTCCACCTCCCGGGTTCAAGCAATTCTCCTGTCTTGCCCTCCCAAGTAGCTGGGACTACAGGCACGTGCCACTACACACGCCTGATTTTTTTATTTTTATTTTTAGTAGAGACGGGGTTTAACCATGTTAGCCAGGATGGTCTCGATCTCCTGACCTCGTGATCCACCCGCCTCGGCCTCCCAAAGTGCTGGGATTACAGGCATGAGCCACCACGCCCGGCTGGAGTGTTTTATGGTTGCAAAAAAAATCAAAATGAGGGAACAGCCAAACATTTGGGCAGTGGGAAAATAGCGGGCAGTAAGGAAATAGATAAGGATCCCACAGGCTGGAAAGGTGGCAAACCTTATTGTGCCGGAGCAGAGCATTTGGTAAAAAAAAAACTACCATTAAATTGAGAGCATGAAAGAAAGCACCAGAAAATCAGCAAAATTCCGAAGATTTTACAAATACAACAGGATGAGACCCTCGACAGGGGTCACTTTCACATGGACTTGATTACACGCGAACAGCCAGAAGCCTACATATTTCTGAAATCTCACTGCAAACAAAGGCAGTGGCAGGACGCAGGTAAGACGCCGCCCTCCAAGTTTGCGATTGTTTAGCCCTAAAGCTGCTCACACAAGCAGGAAGTGAGTGGCACAAGCTGTGCAGCCACCAGGGAGGGCGTATTTTCTAACGTCCACTTCAGATATGGCCACAGAGCATTACCACCAAGGCAGAAGCTCCCAGGGGACGAGGCCAGAGCACACAGGAGTCTCTTTCTGAGGGCAGCAACAGGTTCAAACCAAGGAGCTTACTTCATGCCAAGAAGGCGTCTCACCGGTCCCACCCTGCAGGGTTCCACCACTGCTGCAGAGCAGAGCTGCGGGCCCTTCCCCTTCTTCCTTTTCCAAATGGGAGCTCTACTGCTCTCATCATATTCTTCCTCCACTGCTATACGCTGGTTTGGGTAGGAAACTTGGTGGATAGGGAGGAGATAACTTCTCTGTTAGTTTATAGCTTGTGGACTTCAAGAAATTGATGGAGGAGATGAACCATCACTCAGAGTTGGGGGCAGTAGCTGCATTCAACTTCATTTCCATAAAAACAACTCTCTCTTTGTGCCCTTATTTCAAGGGTTTTTACACTCTTTAGTCGAATTATGTAACTATTGTAACAAGTGCAACTGGCCTACACAGGTTTGGAAACGACCCTCACTGACTCCTCCTAAGCACACCCTTCAACTGGGGGAGGAGAGGAGGGCATCCAGAGAATAGGCACCCGGTGGGACGGAAGCAGCCACGAGTTTTCATTAGCGTGTTTTACAGAGATGAAGGGAGTTGGGAATCCAGACAAAGAGCTTCTATTATACATATAACTCCACATTGGAATTGTTTAAAAGTTGCTTTCCTTTTTGTTTTAATTAGCTTCCATTTCCCTATTCTAGAGTCCATTCTATTTGTTCATCTTGGTCCTTTTCTGTCGTTGGTTTCATGCAAATGTCTGGTGACCATTAATTCTCCATTCTTATTTATGAATGAAGGATTAGGTTGACTAGTATAGGTCTGGGTTTTGGTTTCTTCCAAAGTAGTAAATTTCTGTTTCTCTAATAGGCCTCTCCCTTGCATGGGAAAGCTAAGTATGCTCTGTGGAAGCACACTGAGTATTCCAGTGTGTTTTACTCTGGGAAGAGTCCTTTCCTTTAGTTCTCTCTCCTTTTCCATTGTAGAAGTCTGCTCTGTTTCCTATGCCTACACAAAGAATCTTCCCTTCGCTTCTGTAGAGAATGGTTCCAGGGTATTTTACCCAGAAGCAACCATCCCCAGCGGCTCTGCATACCTGGGGAGGGTATAGGGTGTGTCTGGCCCAGCCAACAGGCAGTCCAGTAATGACTACCCTGCTCTCTAACGGTGCTGATTCCAAGCTGGGGGTTTGGAAGGAAAGCTTGTACCTCTACAGCAGGTCTCTCCTTCATCTGTTTTGGGTTAGGGGTTTGCTCTAATTTGTTTGCTCCACCAATCTGGCCCAAGCTGTTTTTTATACTTTATACCAGTTCCTCAAAATGTCTGGTCCACTGGTGATATCCTTTCTTCACGTGCAAAGCTATTATTGATGTTCTAGTCTGTTCTATCTCGTTCCTTAGAGAATCATTTCAGCAGGATTTTAGGAGGGGGCCTAGCGTTCACATACTAACAAAAAAAATATTAGTGTGATTCTTTAATCTTAAAACCCACTAACAGTTCCCTGTTACCCAAGGGAGCAAGTGTGGCTCTACAGCACGATGCATGTTCTTTTCTCATCTGGCCATTACTCTGTCCACAGCTTCATCACCCATCAGTCTTCCAGGGCTCCTGACCCTATGAAACATTTCCCCACCAACTGCGATTGTGCCCAGAGGCACAAGTACAACATGTCCTCTCTTCCCTCTAGGTCATGGTGCAATTTCCTCTGCACAGAAAACCTTTCCTTCCCAATTTAATCTGGAAAACTACTGTAGCCCCTTTCAATGCTTTCTGAAGCAAGGATATGAAATGAAAAAGATGAAATATAAATCAATACAAAACGCCTACCCTGTCTTTGAAACCCTGTGCAGTGCCACTCCTCCAGGGCGCTCGGAACCCCATCCCTCAGTCATCCTTCCCAGCCGTGCTGTGTTGTGCATGACAGCATGGCCAGCCCAGGGCCCAGGAGTCCTTGTCCCCAGACCGACACTCCTTTACGCTGGCATATTTATTTCAAACTATGGATTCTCAGGCCCCACCTAAGGAATTATAATTCAGTTGGCTTCACATGGAACCTAGAAATTCATATTTTCAAAAAGTATCCTGGCAATTCTGTCAAGTGGTCAGGTATGGGACCCACTTCGCTATATCACACCAGCCCCACCCTTTAGCCCTGTCATTCTTCCATTGGGGACAGGGTCTCACCGCACTGTCAGGAATCCCTGAGCATTACTCAGCAAAGGCTGGAGGCCTCACTGTCCTCCCTGAATGCAAGTGAGCCAACCACAGCCAAGTGTCCACATGGCACAGCCGCATGTCTCCTTGGGGACTAAGGCCCCACACTGAGTGAGTGGAAGAAGGACTCCTAGGAAGAAGGAAACTTGGGGCCTCGGGTTGAGGGGCTAACAGAGCAGCTGCCCAGACCCAGCTCAGGCAGACAGGAATTACCACAGTCTGATTGGAGAAGGGGTCCGTGTAGTTGATCCTCTGGGTGGTGCAATCCATGTCACCCGGCTGGCCAGGGCTTGTCAGAGGAGGAATGACCTCGTAATGGTGCTTACAGCTGAGCAACTGGGCCTGACCGGGGTACAGGGCAATACCTGGGGGCACAAACAGGAAAAGCAAGTGTCAGAAATCACACTCCTGACCACATCCCTGAAATCATCTCACACCTACCAACAACCTACGTTCTGGACTCCCTGGATGACTGCAGGGAAGGGAGAAGAAAAGGGTTTCAGAGGGTGAGGAGCCACATCTCCTGGCCTCAGAAAGCCCCGCTCTAGCAGAGGGCACAAGCCCCTCCTCAGTAAGCCCCTGGCCAACCTGGGATCCAGCCGCCCTGATGCCCACATCAAAACCCACTCCACCTCAGAGCCCCGCTCCACACCCTCCGAAGGAGTGTCTCTTGACTCAGCCCCTGTGCCATCCCTCTGGGCCAACACCCACCTGCAGAATCACTGGGAGGCTCTAAACTGTGGAACTCCTCAGAACTCATTTTGTCTCTTAGACTGGGAGCCCCAAGTGTGCAAGTCACATCCCAAGAGTCCCTCCCTCTTCCCAGCCCAGGCACCTCTACTGACAGTAGCTGGCCAGCCTCAAGGGCAGCAATGCTAAGACAGCAGCACATGGCATCAGAGACAGACTTCAGAGACACTAAGACACCAGACAGAGAAAGTAAAACGTACAGATAAAGAAGACTCAAGCAGACACACAGAGAAGAGGGACAAACACAAGACAGGAAGAGATGGGCAGAGGAGCCATGACCAGCACACCTGACTCTGCTGGAGGCTGGCAGGAAGCCTCAGAGAGAGGGCACCCGGACTCTGGCTCTGCCATGTGAGCAGGCCCTCCCACAGGTTACTCAGGGGCATCTGTGGGCAGAACAGGTGGCACACACTGGGTGGACAGGGCCCAAGTCACACAGCTCATGCCTCCTCATTTGCTCTACAGCCCCTAGAACATCCAGTGTCAGCCCTGCAGCCCAGAGCAGACAGCCTGCTCTATAGCAGAGTGGACTCCCCACTCAGGGACCAGACACCCCAGTGAGACAGGTATACCCAGTGTGGCCTGGGAGTCCCTCTCCAGGCAGGGTTGAATGGCCTTGCCTCCCCTGCCACCCTCCCCACCCCACAGTCCAGCCTTGACTCCTGCTTCTCCTCATCCCTGCCCTCTGGCCCCAGCCAAGTTAGTCTCATCCTCTCCAGAGAAGCCCTCTGCCTCCCTACACACCCCTTCGCTCTGCTGATCCCCATCCCAGAGACACTCTCTTCCCATCTATGTGCTTTTCGAGGCCCAGCTCAAATCCTACCTCTCTGCCAAGATTTCCCTGACCCCTCTAGTAGCCTGCAGTAGCTACTCCAGGCTCTGTCCATTTCTGTCCTCAGCACGTAACACACTCCCAACAGCAGCTCCTTGGGCGTAGACTCTATACCTAGACTATGCTTGGTTGGACTCCTCTGCCCTGCCCGTAGTACCACAAATACAATGGCAGCTCAGGGAGTATCTGCCAGCTGACACCCTAGATCTGGGGCCCTGATGCCTGGCCCAGGGGCAGGCTTTACCTGGGGCATCATAGCGATCCACTTCCTTGTAAGACACAGACATGACAGGGTGCTTGAGTTTCTCACGAAAGTCTGTGATGGTCCGGTAGACCAGGAAGACGGCCACAGCCATGAGCAGCAGGTAGATGAAGATGAGCAGGACCGAGAAGACGTTCTTCAGGCAGGCCTTGCTGAAGCGGATGCTGCTGGAGGCGGACTCGCTGTCCAGGCCTGACAACAACAAAACACCATGTGACCTAGGGCACAGGGACAAGGTACAGACAGAGATGGCCAGCAACCTCCAGGCCCCTGCCTGCCTCACCAAGGAGGTGAAGTCACCTGCACGCCCAACCTTTCCACCTCACCCCACAAATCATAACAAAGGGCACCTGTAAACATTTACTACACAGCTTCTCTGCCAGGTAGAGGACACCAAGCTGAAGGAGACTTATTCATTGTCTTTAAGGAGTTTACTCTCAAAAGAAAAAAGATAAAAGATAAAAAACGATAAAAATGTTAAAAGAAAAAGCAAAAAACAAACAAAAAGAACAGAAAAAAGGAGTTTACTCTCTAGAGGGATAGGCAGTTACAATCCAACAAGTGAGCTGGCCCCAACCTACCTCTCTGGCCTTACCCCTCACCACTCCACTTCCCCAATTCTCCCAGCTCTAGCTCCACCTCTACCCATCGACTTTCTGTTCTTCTGGAGTGCCCTTCTCAACCTGGGAGTCCCTCACACTTACCATTCCCTCTGCTTGATTTTCTTTTCTTCCACAGCTGATGCTTCAGTCATCCTAAGCCCCGAAAGCTTTTTGCTTGGCATCTGGCTTCCAACAGTGACAGAGTAGCTTGGTCACGCCATCCTTCCATGGAAGCATTTTAATTTAGAAAGACATTTTCTTGGCCAGGCGCAGTGGCTCACACCTGTAATCCCAGCACTTTGGGAGGCCGAGGCGGGAGGATCACCTGAGGTCAGGAGTTCGAGACCAGCCTGACCAACATGGTGAAACCCCCGTCTCTACTAAAAATACAAAATTAGCTGGGCGTGGTGGCGCATGCCTGTAATCCCAGCTACTCAAGAGGCTGAGGCAGGAGAATTGCTTGAACCCAGGAGGCGGAGGTTGCAGTGAGCCGAGATTACTCCATTGCACTCTAGCCTGGGCAACAAGAGCGAAACTCCATCTCAAAAAAAAAAAAAAAGAAAAAAGAAAGAAAGACATTTTCTTGAGGAAGCCTCTCCTGACCCCTAACCTTTATTTGGGCACCTCTTCCTCAGTGTTCCCAGGGAGCCCTGTACGTCCCCTACTTCATCACTCTGCAATGTCATGTCTATACATCTTTTATCCTC
This sequence comes from Gorilla gorilla gorilla, assembly GCF_029281585.2. Lineage (NCBI taxonomy): Eukaryota > Metazoa > Chordata > Mammalia > Primates > Hominidae > Gorilla > Gorilla gorilla. Next base: position 44,430,423 of record NC_073224.2, on the reverse strand, counting down.
CTAGGCTGTGAGTTCCATGAGGGCAGGGATGGGGCCAGTCTTATCCCTAACTGAATCCTTAGCCCTTCATGTTGTGCCTGGAACATTCTGCATTTACATGGTGACTGATTAAACACGTCCTGATGCTATTGGTACAACACAACTCTGTCTCCCCTACCTCCCTCACATAATCCTGAGGCTAGAAGCTAGATTAATCTCTGTTATGGACGAAACTGTATCCCCCACCCTCAAATTCAGGTTGAAGCCCTAACCCTCAATGTGACTATATTTAGAGACAGGGACTTCAAGGATATAATTAAGGTTAAATGTGGCCATAAGGATGAGGCCTGATCCAATAGGACCAGAATCCTTATAAGAGGAGGAGACACTAGGAGCACATGCACACAGGAAAAGAGGCCATGTGAGGACACAATGAGAAGGCAGCCGTCTGCAAGCCAAGGAGAAAGGCCTCACCAGAAATCAATCCTGCTGACACCTTGATATTGGATTCTCGCTTCCAGAACTGTGAGAAATAAATTTCTGTTGTTCATGCCACTCAACTGTGGCATTTTGTTACAGCAGTCCGAGCTGACTAACATACTCCCACAGGGCTCCCTGTGCCCTCTCTGCTCCTCAGCTGAAAATGGAGCTCCCTGAGAAGAAGCCCTATTTCCTCCACAGCCCAGCTGAGCACAAGGCTGAGAACAATGGAAGCATCTGAACGTAAGCCCCAAAAGGTATCTGCTTGGCATCTGGCTTCCAACAGTGACAGAGTAGCAGTGTCACATCACCCTTCCACAGAAAACAATTATAAACTTTGGACAACATATTTTAAATTATTTGAAGGCACTGGGAGAATGATCAAAAGCAGGTAGAAATTGAAAGAGGCTACCCTTGAAAGAGAACAACTGTACTTGGTGAGATTTATACATCCATAGCTTTTTGCCTAAGAATACATGCCAATCCCTATAAGGCATGGTTCAGAGTGACAGGGACAAAGTTCAGGGCTGGAAGAGCAGCCAGAAAGTTAAGACAAAACCATGAAAGGGAGGGAGCCACACAGGGGGTGAAACTCCCAAATCTGCAACTAAATATATGTTCAGATCCTTGGCTGGAGAACCCGGGGGGGCTGGGGGCCAGCAAAAAGTAACAACTGGAAATTGAAAGAACTGCATGGAGATTTCAACTACGGCTAATGCAGTGGAGATAGGAGTTTAGAGCTTAAATCTTGCCACATTAACTATATGCCAAGAAAAAAAAATACCCTTCTGAAGATCATAACAGAATCCAGAATCTCTATATCATTCATAATGTCCAGTGTTCAATCAAAAATCACTAGACATGCTACGAAACAAGAAAATGTGACCTGTACTCAAGAAAAAAGCAATCTATAGAAACCAACACCAAGATGACCCAGTGTTGCAATTTAGCAGAGAGGAAATTTACAGCACTTAAAGGAAAATATCTGAATAAGGAATAAAGACAAGATCAATAGAGAAACAGAAACTAATAACAATGGCCAAATATATAGAATTTCAGTTTTGCAGGATGAAAAAGCATTGTGGAGATGGATGGTGGTGACGGTTGCACAGCAATATGAAAGTGCTTAATATCACTGAACTACACATTTTAATGAGTAAGATGATGAGTTTTACATTATGTGTATCTAACCACTGTAAAAATGTTTCATTAAATTTAAAAAAACAGATGGAAATTCCAGATCTGACAAGAAATAAATGAAATAAAAAGTTCACTGTATAGGCTTAATAGCAAAAGATGGCAGAAAAAGAGTTCGTGAACTCAAAGTTAAATCAACAGAAACTATCCAATTTGAAGAAAATATTGAAGGAAAAAAAAAACTAAATGGAGCCCGGAAAATTGTTACAGTATCTAGCAGTGTAATGACATGTAACTGGAGACAGAAAATGGGTCACAAAAAATATCTGAGGCCGGGGGTGTGGTGGTTCACCCCTGTAATCCCAGCACTTTGGGAGGCTGAGGTGGGCGGATCACAAGGTCAAGAGATCGAAACCATCCTGGCCAATGTGGTGAAACCCCGTCTCTACTAAAAATACAAAAATTAGCTGGGCGTGGTGGTGCATGCCTATAATCCCAGCTACTCAGGAGGCTGAGGCAGGAGAATTGCTTGAACCCGGGAGGCGGAGGTTGCAGTGAGTTGAGATCACGCCATTGCACTCCAGCCTAGGAAACAAGAGCAAAACTCCATCTCAAAAAAAAAAAAAAAAAAAAAAAGACTATTGATATTGGGTTCCAAGACGGCCGAATAGGAACAGCTCCAGTCTATAGCTCCCAGCAAGAGAGATGCAGAAGATGGGTGATTTCTGCATTTCCAACTGAGGTACTGGGTTCATATCACTGGGGCTTGTCGCACAGTGGGTGCAGGACAGTGGGTGCAGCACACCAAGTGTGAGCTGAAGCAGGGCGAGGCATCGCCTCACCTGGGAAGTGGAAAGGGTCAGGGAATTCCCTTTCATAGCCAAGCAAAGCTGTGACAGACGGCACCTGGAAAATCGGGCCACTCCAACCCTAATACTGCGCTTTTCCAATGGTCTTAGCAAATGGCACACCAGGAGATTATATCCCGCGCCTGGCTCAGAGGGTACCACACCCACGGAGCCTCGCTCATTGCTAGCACAGCAGTCTGATATCGAACTGCAAGGCAGCAGCGAGGCTGGGGGAGGGGCACCTGCCATGGCTGAGGCTTGAGTAGGTAAACAAAGCAGCCGGGAAGCTCGAACTGGGCGGAGCCCACCACAGCTCAAGGAGGCCTGCCTGCCTCTGTAGGCTCCACCTCTGGGGGCAGGGCATAGCCGAACAAAAGGCAGCAGAAACCTCTGCAGATTTAAATGTCCCTGTCTGACAGCTTTGAAGAGAGTAGTGGTTCTCCTAGCACAGGGTTTGAGATCTGAGAACAGACAGACTGCCTCCTCAAGTGGGTCCCTGACCCCCGAGTAGCCTATCTGGGAGGCACCCCCCAGTAGGGGCAGACTGACATCTCACACGGCCAGGTACCCTTCTGAGACAAAACCTCCAGAGGAACGATCAGACAGCAACATTTGCTGTTCATCAATATTCGCTGTTCTGCAGCCTCCGCTGCTGATACCCAGGCAAACAGGGTCTGGAGTGGACCTCCAGCAAACTCCAACAGACCTGCAGCTGAGAGTCCTGACTGTTAGAAGGAAAACTAACAAACAGAAAGGACATCCACACCAAAACCCCATCTGTACATCACTATCATCAAAGACCAAAGGTAGATAAAACCACAAAGATGGGGAAAAAAACAGAACAGAAAAACTGAAAATTCTAAAAATCAGAGTGCCTCTCCTCCTCCAAAGGAACGCAGCTCCTCACCAGCAACGGAACAAAGCTGGACAGAGAATGACTTTGATGTGTTGAGAGAAGAAGTCTTCAGACGATCAAACTTCTCCAAGCTAAAGGAGGAAGTTCAAACCCAACGCAAAGAAGTTAAAAACCTTGAAAAAAGATTAGACGAATGGCTAACTAGAATAACCAATGCAGAGAAGTCCTTAAAGGACCTGATGGAGCTGAAACCCATGGCATGAGAACTACATGATGAATGCACAAGCTTCAGTAGCCAATTCGACCAACTGGAAAAAAGGGTATCAGTGATGGAAGATCAAATGAATGAAATGAAGCGAGAAGAGAAGTTTAGAGAAAAAAGAATTAAAAAAAACGAACAAAGCCTCCAAGAAATATGGGACTATGTGAAAAGACCAAATCTACGTCTGATTGGTGTACCTGAAAGTCACGGGGAGAATGGAACCAAGTTGGAAAACACTCTGCAGGATATTATCCAGGAGAACTTCCCCAACCAAGCAAGGCAGGCCAACATTCGAATTCAGGAAATACAGAGAATGCCACAAAGATACTCCTCGAGAAGAGCAACTCTCAGACACATAATTGTCAGATTCACCAAAGTTGAAATGAAGGAAAAAATGTTAAGGGCAACCAGAGAGAAAGGTCAGGTTACCAACAAAGAGAAGCCCATCAGACTAACAGCTGATCTCTCGGCAGAAGCTCTACAAGCCAGAAGAGTGGGGGTCAATAATCAACATTCTTAAAGGAAAGAATTTTCAACCCAGAATTTCATATCCAGTCAAACTAAGCTTCATAAGTGAAGGAGAAATAAAATACTTTACAGACAAGCAAATGCTGAGAGATTTTATCACCACCAGGCCTGCCCTAAAAGAGCTCCTGAAGGAAGCACTAAACATGGAAAGGAACAACTGGTACCAGCCACTGCAAAAACATGCTAAATTGTAAAGACCATCAATGCTAGGAAGAAACTACATCAACTAATGAGCAAAATAACCAGCTAACATCACAATGACAGGATCAAATTCACACATAACAATATTAACCTTAAATGTAAATGGGCTAAATGCTCCAATTAAAAGACAGATTGGCAAATTGGATAGTCAAGCCCCATCAGTGTGCTGTATTCAGGAAACCCATCTCACGTGCAGAGACACACATAGGCTGAAAATAAAGGGATGGAGGAAGATCTACTAAGCAAATGGAAAACAAAAAAAGGCAGGGGTTGCAATTCTAGTCTCTGATAAAACAGACTTTAAACCAACAAAGATCAAAAGAGACAAAGAAGGCCATTACATAATGGTAAAGGGATCAATTCAACAAGAAGAGCTAACTATCCTAAATATATATGCACCCAATACAGGAGCACCCAGATTCATAAAGCAAGTCCTGAGTGACCTACAAAGAGACTTAGACTCCCACACAATAATAATGGGAGACTTTAACACCCCACTGTCAACATTAGACAGATCAACAAGACAGAAAGTTAACAAGGATATCCAGGAATTGAATTCAGCTCTGCACCAAGCAGATCTAATAGACATCTACAGAACTCTCCACCCCAAATCAACAGAATATACATTCTTCTTAGCACCACACCACACCTATTCCAAAACTGACCATATAGTTGGAAGTAAAGCACTCCTCAGCAAATGTAAAAGAATAGAAATTATAACCAACTGTCTCTCAGACCACACTGCAATAAAACTAGAACTCAGGATTAAGAAACTCACTCAAAACCGCTCAACTACATGGTAACTGAACAACCTGCTCCTGAATGACTACTGGGTACATAACGAAATGAAGGCAGATATAAAGATGTTCTTTGAAACCAATGAGAAGAAAGACACAACATACCAGAATCTCTGGGACACATTTAAGCAGTGTGTAGAGGGAAATTTACAGCACTAAATGCCCACAAGAGAAAGCAGGAAAGATCTAAAATTGACACACTGACATCACAATTAAAAGAACTAGAGAAGCAAGAGCAAACACATTCAAAAGCTGGTAGAAGGCAAGAAATAACTAAGATCAGAGCAGAACTGAAGGAGACTGAGACACAAAAAACCCTTCAAAATATCAATGAATCCAGGAGCTGGTTTTTTGAAAAGATCAACAAAATTGATAGACCGCTAGCAAGACTAATAAAGAAGAAAAGAGAGAAGAATCAAATAGACGCAATAAAAAATGATAAAGGGGATATCACCACCGATCTCACAGAAATACAAACTACTATCAGAGAATACTATAAACACCTCTACGCAAATAAACTACAAAATCTAGAAGAAATGGATAAATTCCTCGACACATACACCCTCCCAAGACTAAACCAGGAAGAAGTTGAATCTCTGAATAGACCAATAACAGGCTCTGAAATTGAGGCAATAATTAATAGCCTACCAACCAAAAAAAGTCCAGGACCAGATGGATTCACAGATGAATTCTACCAGAGGTACAAGGAGGAGCTGGTACCATTTCTTCTGAAACTATTCCAATCAATAGAAAAAGAGGGAATCCTCCCTAACTCATTTTATGAGGCCAGCATCATCCTGATACCAAAGCCTGGCAGAGACACAACAACAAAAGAGAATTTTAGACCAATATCCCTGATGAACATCGACGCAAAAATCCTCAATAAAACACTGGCAAACCGAATCCAGCAGCACATCAAAAAGCTCATCCACCATGATCAAGTGGGCTTCATCCCTGGGATGCAAGGCTGGTTCAACATATGCAAATCAATAAACATAATCCAGCAGATAAACAGAACCAAAGACAAAAACCATATGATTATCTCAATAGATGCAGAAAAGGCCTTTGACAAAATTCAACAACCCTTCATGCTAAAAACACCAATAAATTAGGTATTGATGGGACGTATCTAAAAATAACAAGAGCTATTTATGACAAACCTACAGCCAATATCATTCTGAATGGGCAAAAACTGGAAGCATTCCCTTTGAAAACTGGCACAAGACAGGGATGCCCTCTCTCACCACTCCTATTCAACATAGTGTTGGAAGTTCTGGCCAGGGCAATCAGGCAGGAGAAGGAAATAAAGGGTATTCAATGAGGAAAAGAGGAAGTCAAATTGTCCCTGTTTGAAGATGACATGACTGTATATCTAGAAAACCCCATCGTCTTAGCCCAAAATCTCCTTAAGCTGATAAGCAACTTCAGCAAAGTCTCAGGATACAAAATCAGTGTGCAAAAATCACAAGCATTCTTATACACCAACAACAGACAAACAAAGAGCCAAATCATGAGTGAACTCCCATTCACAATAGCTTTGAAGAGAACAAAATACCTAGGAATCCAACTTACAAGGGATGTGAAGGACCTCTTCAAGGAGAACTACAAACCACTGCTCAATGAAATAAAAGAGGACACAAACAAATGGAAGAACATTCCATGCTCATGGATAGGAAGAATCAATATCATGAAAATGGCCATACTGCCCAAGGTAATTTATAGATTCAATGCCATCCCCATCAAGCTACCAATGACTTTCTTCACAGAACTGGAAAAAACTACTTTAAAGTTCATATGGAACCAAAAAAGAGCCCGCATTGCCAAGTCAATCCTAAGCCAAAAGAACAAAGCTGGAGGCATCACGCTACCTGACTTCAAACTATACTACAAGGCAACAGTAACCAAAACAGCATGGTACTGGTACCAAAACAGAAATATAGACCAATGGAACAGAACAGAGCCCTCAGAAATAATACCACACATCTACAACTATCTGATCTTTCACAAACCTGACAAAAACAAGAAATGGGGAAAGGATTCCCTATTTAACAAACGATGCTGGGAAAACTGGCTAGCCATATGTAGAAAGCTGAAACTGGATCCCTTCCTTACACCTTATACAAAAATTAATTCAACATGGATTAAAGACTTAAATGTCAGACCTAAAACCATAAAAACCCTAGAAGAAAACCTAGGCCTTACCATTCAGGACATAGGCATGGGCAAGGACTTCATGTCTAAAACACCAAAAACAATAGCAACAAAAGCCAAAATTGACAAATGGGGTCTAATTAAACTAAAGAGCTTCTGCACAGCAAAAGAAACTACCATCAGAGTGAACAGGCAACCTACAGAATGGGAGAAAATTTTTGCAGTCTACTCATCTGACAAAGGGCTAATATCCACAATCTGCAAAGAACTCCAACACATTTACAAGAAAAAAACAAACAACCCCATCAACAAGTGAGTGAAGGATATGAACGGATACTTCTCAAAAGAAGACATTTATGCAGCCAACAGACACATGAAAAAATGCTCATCATCACTGGCCATCAGAGAAATGCAAATCAAAACCACAATGAGATACCATCTCACACCAGTTAGAATGGCAATCATTAAAAATTCAGGAAACAACAGGTGCTGGAGAGGATGTGGAGAAATAGGAACACTTTTACACTGTTGGTGGGACTGTAAACTAGTTCAACCATTGTGGAAGACAGTGTGGCGATTCCTGAGGGATCTAGAACTAGAAATACCATTTAACCCAGCCATCCCATTACTGGATATATACCCAAAGGAATGTAAATCATGCTGCTATAAAGACACATGCAAACATATGTTTATTGCAGCACTACAAACTATAGCAAAGACTTGGAACCAACCCAAATGTCCAACAATGACAGACTGGATTAAGAAAATGTGGCACATATACACCATGGCATACTATGCAGCCATAAAAAATGATGAGTTCATGTCTTTTGCAGGGACACAGATGAAGCTGGAAACCATCATTCTCAGCAAACTATCGCAAGGGCAAAAAACCAAACACTGCATGTTCTCACTCACAGGTGGGAATTGAACAATGAGAACACTCGGACACAGGAAGGGGAACATCACACACCGGGGCCTGTTGTGGGGTTGGGGAGGGGGTAGGGATAGCATTAGGAGATATACCTAATGTAAATGACGAGTTAATTGGTGCAGCACACCAACATGGCACATGTATACATATGTAACAAACCTGCATTGTGCACATGTACCCTAGAACTTAAAGTATAATAAAAATATACATATACATATTGAAAAAAAAGAAATCTGAAAAAAAAATGGCCCAAAACTGGAGAAAGACAACAACTTACAGATCCAAGATGCTCAATAAACGCCAACCAGGATAACTTTAAAAAAAAAACAACAACAAAAAAACCATCCCAAGGCAAATCATAATCAAAGTGCTAATGTAAAGAAAAGAGAAAAATCTTGAAGGCAGTGAGGGAAAAAAATTATCTATCTATCTATCTATCTATCTATCTATCTATCTATCTATCTGTTACACATAGAGCACTGATACTAACGACAACTAATTTCTGAACAGAAACAATGGAGGCCAGAAGACAATGGAACATCTTCAAATGCTGAAAGAAAAAAAATTTTTTGTCTACCAGTATAATTCTCTATCCAGCAAAACTTCAAAAATGAAGATGAAATAAAGATATTTTGAAACACAATGGCTGAGAGAATTCATCACTAGCAGACCTGCACTAAACTGCATGCTAAGAAAAATTCTGAAAGCTAAAAGGAATTGACACTAGATGGTAACTCTCAGATGTAAAGAGCACTGAAAATGTTAAATAAGTGAGTAAAACAAAAAGCTACTTAAAAAAAAATTAAGACTGCCTACAGCAGAAATTACTCAACAATATTGTAAGGTTTATAACTTGCAAGAAAGAAAAAACAGAGAAACAAACAAAAAAACCCAGCAAGTAGAAAACAGCAAAATGATAGAGCCAAATCCAGCCATATCAATAATCACATCAAATGTAAATGGACTGAACCGTCCAATTAAAAAGCAGAGACTGTCAGTCTGGATTAAGAATAAAACCCAACCATATGCTTTGATAGCATATTTCAAATACAAAGACACAAAAGAATATCTGCTCATAATTATTTAATTTTACTTTATTTAAAGCACAGAAGCAGGCTCAGCACAGAACTATCAAAGTCTCCTGGGTTGGTAAAGACAAGGAAATAATTCATTCTTTACTTCTACAAGATCAAGCACCAACTCTACATGCATGATTTTGTACTAGGTGCTTCAGGGAGATATCAAATGGAGGACCGATGGTCTCTAATCCAAAGTGCTACAGAATTCAGAAACATATAAGGATATAAAACATGAGGTTTCCTTCAACTGGAGGAACAATGGGAAGCACAGGGAGAAGGGCAGTTATCAGCAAAGACTCTGTGGAGGGGGTCATGTTAGTTCTGCACCTAAACCACAAGGAGAATTTTAAGGAAGAAATAATTTGGCTTCCATTATTCATTTATTTTCTGACTGAAAGAGCAGATATACTGTGCAGTGGTTACGAGCATGAGCTTTAGAGTCAGAGTTTTGAGCTCCAGCTGCAGCTTTGCTACTAACTACTCCATGATCCTAGACAAGTTACTCAGTGCTCCTAAAGCCTTACATTTTTCATGTAAAAAGAAAATAATCATTTCCATTTTACAGGATTTTTGAGAGAAGCAGATGACAGAATGTTGCAAAATGCATTACACAGTGCCTGCTCAATGGTAACAATTACTGGTACCAAAGAAACAGAATGTACCCTCTACCCTTCAAAAAATGAAGTGCTCATTTATGAAAATAGCAAAAATAAAGATCATAGAACTATAATCTCTTTTGAAAAATAAATCTGAAAAGTTATACACTGAAAATAAAATGGAGGCAGGGCAGAATATAGTGTCTTTCACATAGTAGGAATGTAATGTTTCCATGTTTGTCGAATGAATAAATAACCTAAATAATAGATGAACTAAGTCTTGCCATGCTAACTCAATCCATCACAGAATATTAGTGCAATCAAGCATGTAAAACTATAAACCAGTGAATGTTCCTTGCTGTTTTTTGGCAAAATACTTTAGAAGGTTTTCACTTTACACAGAAATGCAAATTTCCAGAACTGTCAGTGAGGCCCCTTTAGGTTTTAAGGAACAGGTTACTGTGGGCAGTGGAGGTTTACTCTACAGGTACGAGGATAAGTGAGAACTGGGGAAACCCAATGGGTAGCTGAGAGCTAAGCCACCAAGGTCCACAGCAGCTCTAGTTGTCCAAAAGGAATTAAGGCAATTCTTTCTCATCTCAGCCTCTTTTGTGTTTGATTTCACTTTTGCCTCTACCTATTGCTAATAGACACTGTGTCAATTTCTGCTCCTTCTTGGCTTTGCTATCTGCCTTTTCTCCATATTTCTCTCATGACCCTGCTCCACTTTACTAAGTCCTTCTCCGTGAGTCTTGCACTCAAATTCTCCCCGAGAAAGTATCCTGTATAGGGTGTTCCACCAGATACCTCACAAGACACTGACCTCCTTCAAGCCCAGCCTATAGATGGCTTCCCTTTCTTGGGTGCTGACCCCTGAGCAGTCAGCTGTAGCTGGGCTGCAGGGCCACAAGATCTATGCACAGGAACCTACCCACAGCTATTTAGCTTGGAAGGTACAACCAACTCCCATGGTCCAAATGGGACCATGGGTATACTTCAAAACCTGATGGGTGAAAATACATTCACTGTCATGAGCTGCTCATAACTGCAGTGGCAATGAGTACCAGCTTACTACATTCTAACGGGGTTTGAAAAGATCACAAGATAAAAATGAAGGAACTCTGAAGTGACTGATTTGTTGCATAACATCTGAATCTAATTTTTAAGAGTTGATAGGGACCTAAAAGGCCATCTGGCCCAACTCTACTCTTTGTACAACAATCCATATCCCACAGCCAGTAACTGGCACGATCAGAATGAGAGAGTCTTAGAGTCCTGACTCCTAGCCCAATGCTCTTTCCCTACACAACTGTGAGCATTTTTACAATTACAGTCATTAATAATAAAAGATATAACTGAAAGAATATAACTTCGTAACAAGTAGAGAAGTCTGAAACACTTTTTTTTTTTTTTCTTAAGAGACATGGTCTCACTCTGTCACTCAGGCTGGAGTGCACTGGTGTGATCATAGCTCACTGCAGCCTTGAACTCCTGGACTCAAGTAGGGTCTCACTCTGTCACGCAGGCTGGAGCGCAGTGGCATGATTTTTGGCTCACGGCAACCTCCACCTCCCAGGCTCAATCAATCCTCCCATCTCAGCCTCCTGAGTATCTGGGACTACAGGCATGTGCCACCATGCCCAGCTAATTTTTGTATTTATTGTAGAGATGGGGTTTCACCATGTCACCTAGGCTGGTCTAGAACTCCTGTACTCAAGCAATCCACCCGCCTCGGCCTCCTAAAATGCTGGGATTACAGGCATAAGCCACTGTACCTGACCTGGAAAACTTTTTTTTTTTTGAGACGGAGTTTCACTCTTGTTGCCCAAGCTAGAGTGCAATGGTGCAATCTTGGTTCACCGCAACCTCCGCCTCCTGGGGTCCAGTGATTCTCCTGCCTCAGCCTCCCAAGTAGCTGGAATTACAGGTGTGTGCCACCACACCTGGCTAATTTTTTATATATTTAGTAGAAACGGGCTTTCACCATGTTAGCCAGGCTGGTCTCGAACTCCTGACCTCAGGTGATCTGCCCACCTCAGCCTCCCAAAGTGCTGGGATTACAGGGATGAGCCACTGCACCTGGCCTGGAAAACTTCTAAGACAAACTCTATACTACATCCAGGCTGAACAATATAATAAAGACGAACGATGACTGGCATCTGTGGACAGGTGTGTCCACTCTGCATTTAAGCCAGATAAACATGATTTGAGATGTTTTGCCTTCATCATGGCCTTGGTTAAGGAAAGAGATGAAGTTCTCCCTACATGTTCTTGAAAATTCTAAAAATAGGCATCAAACAAGAAGATCACATGCCAATTCTATCACTGCAATTCATCTGGGAGAGGTACTTGGAACAAATTACTCTCATGGGAACATTGACCAAAAGCCTTCTCTTCTGTTTTACTCACAGAAGCCAAGTTTAGCTTCTTTACAGGCCTCTTCTTGATCCACAAATAGGAGTGTGATCTAAATAAAAACTGTAAAACTATTTACTTATCCTCCACACTTGCTATAAGTAACACTCCAATTCTGAAACTAGACACTATTATACTTTATCATAAAAAAAAACAGTGCTGGTTATTTGATAAAATGTCCCACGCACTATGTAGTGAGAAAACTAACACTGGCTTTTTGTGGCAAACTGGATGAATGTGCTTTAAAAGTATCATCCTTTAAATGAATGCAAACTCAGGGTAGTAGGAAGACAAAAATAATGCACAAGATGTTCCTGGGAAAGGTAGTTTATATGCTTTGTAAAATTCAAGACAGAATTCCTTCAAAACCCCAAACTTGCCCCAGAATGCAAGTTCATCCACTAAGGGGATCTGTGATGGGCAATTCAGTTACTGAAAATATCATGGAACCTCTATTTAGAGGAAGGGGGCTTGGTTGTCTGCCATAATCCTGTGAAACTCCACCTTGCAGGGAGCACTAGGCTAAGAGGCATTCTGAATTTTTTGCCTACCGTTTTTTTCTGTTTAGGGTGGTCAATTTTGTTTCTCTTTTTTAGATATAATTTACATACCATACAATTTACCCTTTTAAAGTAAATATATTCAGCAGTTTTTAGTATATTCACAAGATGTATAACCACCACCACTATCTACAGAAAATTTTCATTACCCAAAAAGAAACTCCATACCCAAGAGTGGTTACTTCCCCTTTCCTGGCAACCACTAATCTAATTTCTGTCCCTATGGATTTGCCTGTTCTGAACATTTCACATAAAGGGCATCATACATGTGGCTGTGTCTGACTTCTCTCACTATGTTTTCGAGATACAGCCAGGCGCGGTGGCTCACACCTGTAATCCCAACACTTTGGGACACTGAGGTGGGAGGATCACCTGAGGTCAGGAGTTCGAAAACAGCCTGGCCAACATGGCAAAACCTCGTCTCTACTAAAAATACAAAAAGTAGCTGGTTGTGGTGGCACATGCTTGTAATCCCAGCCACTCAAGAGGCTGAGGCAGAAGAATCACTTGAACCCAGGAGGCAGAGGTTGCAATGAGCCGAGATGGCGCCACTGCACTCCAGCCTGGGCAACAGAGACTCTTGTCTCAAAAAAAAAAAAAAAAAAAAAAAAAAAAAATTTATCCAAGTTACAGCATGCATCAGTTCCTTTTTTTTTTTTTTTTTTTTTTTGAGACAAGAGTCTCCCTCTGTCACCCAGGCTGGAGTGCAGTGGCACCATCTTGGCTCACTGCAACCTCCACCTCCCAGGTTCAAGTGATTCTCCTGCCTCAGCCTCCCGAGTAACTGGGATTACAGGTGCGCACCACCATACCTGGCTAATTTTTCATATTTTTGTTAGAGACGGGGTTGCACCATGTTGGTCAGGCTGGTCTTGAACTCCTGACCTCAAGTGATCCACCCGCCTTGGCCTCCCAAAGTGCTGGGACTACAGGCATGAGCCACCGCACCCAGCCAGTTCCTCATTCTTTTATTGTCAAATAATATTCTATTGTGTGAATGTACCATTTTACTTATCCATTCATCAGTTGATAGTCATTTGGCTTATTTCCACTTTTTGGCTATTACAAATAAAGCTGCTATGAATATTCATGTACACATTTTTTGGAGATGTAAGTTTTCATGTGGACGTAAGTTTTCATTTCTCACGAATATACACCTAGGAGCGGAATTGCTGGCCCATATGGTAACTCTGTAGTTAACCTTTTGAGGAACTGCCAGACTATTTTCCACAGCAGCTGCACCATTCTACATTCCCATCAGCAACGTATGGGGGTTCCAATCTCTCTACATCCTTGCCAAAACTTATTATCCACTTTTTAAAAATTATAACCATCCTAGTGGGTGTGAAGTGCTATCTCATCGTGATTTAGAGTTGCATTTCCTTGATGACTAATGATGTTGGCATTATTTCATGTGCTTACTAGTCATTTGTATATCTTCTTTGGAAAAATGTCTATTCAGATTCTTTGCCCATTTTTAAACTGAGTTATTTGTCTTTATTGTTGAATTGTAGGCGTTCTTTATATATTCTAAATACCAGTCCCTTATCAGATGTATGATTTGCAAATACTTTTTCCCATTCTGTGGGCTGTCTTTTCACTTTCTTGATAGTGTCCTTTGATACACAAAAGGTCTTCTTTTGAGGGGGAGGGGAATGGAGTCTCACTCTGTCACCCAGGCTGGAGTGCAACGGCACGATCTTGGCTCACTACAACCTCCGCCTCCTAGGTTCAAGCAATTCTCCTGCCTCAGCCTTCTGAGTAGCTGGAATTACAGGCATGAGCCACCATGCCTGGCTAACTTTGCATTTTTAGTAGAGGTGGAGTTTCACTATGTTGGTCAGGCTGGTCTCAAAATCCTGACCTTAGGTGATCCACCCACCTCGACCTCCCAAAGTGCTGGAATTACAGGCGTGATCCACCGTGCCCAGCCAAGGTTTTCATCTTGATAAGGTCTAATCTATGAATTTTTTCTTTGTCTATCCCATTATATACAGTTGTTTCTATGGAGAACTGATTGTAATGACTAATTAACCAAGGGTTTTCCTCAGTTTGATTACATCTCTGATATAAGAAAGTGCTTATTCTATTAGCATGTCTGATGTCATTTCTCCCTTTGAACAGAATACTAATTGGTTCTGATTCACTTGATAGACAGGAAATGAATAGACTAAAGCTTTTAGTGCATTATGGTATGGAATTATGTATTCCAGAGAATAAAACTGATTTACAACCCTGCATGTCTGGGTACTTAACTTGAATCTCTGCTACACTGTCCTCCTTTCTTGCAGCTCCTACCTCCAGGCCCTCCATTCAACTCCTTTTCCAGCCCCAGCTCCTCTTTTGGCCCCCAAACAGGGATGTTTGTGAGGTTCAGTCTTCATGGCCCCCCTACTCATTTTCCATCTGTCCCTGTGACCTTGCCCCCATGGGATTTCTCCAGGTTGCACAACTCCAGCCCTCCCTTCTCTCCTGTCCATCCTGTAACTGTCATTGCCTCTGGGCCATCTCGACTTCAACTGACTGTATGCCAACAACAAATAGGCTTTTTTTTTTTTTTTTTTGTGAGACAGGGTCTCTCACTCTGTCGCCCAGGCTGGTGTGCAGCAGTGCAATCTCAGCTCACTGCAACCTCCGCCTCCTGGGCTCAAGCGATTCTCCCACCTCAGCCTCCCAAGTAGCTGGGATTACAGATGCATGCCATCATGCCCAACTAATTTTTGTGTTTTTTGTAGAGACAGAGTTTTGCCATATTGCCCAGGCTGGTCTTGAACTCCTGGCCTCAAGTGACTCACCTGCCTCAGCCTCCCAAAGTGCTGGGATTACAGGCGTGCCACCACACCTGGCCATCTTCTTTTCTAAGCCATTTGCCTCTCTAGGCTCCATCTCTATGTAGTATCATTCTCCCGTTTGCCTGGCTTCAAAATTAAGAATCCTCTTTGATTCTTCCTTCTCCCCATCTGCTACAGCAAAGCAACCTCTCACATCAGCCTGTGCCGCAGCATGGTTGTCTCCCTTTGCCTTAATCCAGCCACATTCATCTGAATCCTCGCTTTACTCCTCTTACTGTCCTGTTCCAATCCTTTTATTTTTTATTTTTTTATTTTTTTGAGACAGAGTCTCGCTCTGTCACCCAGGCTGGAGTGCAGTGGCGCGATCTCGGCTCACTGCAAGCTCTGCCTCCCAGGTTCACGCCATTCTCCTGCCTCAGCCTCCCGAGTAGCTGGGACTACAGGTACCCACCACCACTCCTGGCTAATTTTTTGTATTTTTAGTAGAGACGGGGTTTCATCGTGTTAGCCAGGATGGTGTCAATCTCCTGACCTCGTGATCCACCCACCTCAGCCTCCCAAAGTGCTGGGATCACAGGCATGAGGCACCCCGCCCAGCCCCAATCCTTTTAAATACTCCCTGCTCCCTACTAGATAATGTACAGACCCTGACACTCAGACCCCTCCACAATCTGACCAAGTCTATCTTTCCTACCTCATCTCCCTCTACTTTGCTCACCAGCCCTCTGCCCCAACCATACCATGCTATTCATGATCTCTGACATGTCCTATTTTATTCCCATCTCTATACAGTTGCTCATGTCATCTCCCTTCCCTAGCCAGCCCCTTCTTTTTCACCTACATGTTACCTTTCCTTCAGAGTAGTCCCACTTTCTCAAACCAGCCAGGCTTCCTTTTTTTTTTTTTTTTTCCCCAAGTAGCTGGGATTACAGGCGTGCATCATTCCTGGCTAATTTTTGTATTTGTATTTGTATTTTTTGAGATGGAATCTTGCTCTATCACCCAGTCTGGAGTGCAGTGGCACAATCTCGGCTCATTGCAACCTCCGCCTCCCGGCTTCAAGTGATTCTCCTGCTTCAGCCTCCCGAGTAGCTGGGATTACAGGCATCTGCCACCATGCCCCGGCTAATTTTTTTGATATTTTTAGTAGAGATGGGGTTTCGCCACGCTGGCCAGGCTGGTCTCGAACTCCTGACCTCAGATGATCTGCTCGCTTTGGCCTCCCAAAGTGCTGGGATGAGCCACAGCGTGAGCCCCTTCAGGTGTGAGCCACCACGCCAGGCCCCTTCATTAATTTTGAAGCACCTGACTCTACCATTTCTTTGGCCCTCATTCATTCATTCCAGTTAGCTCAGTTGCTCCTAGATGAGAGGCTGTCTTGCTCTAAATCTCCACTGCTCTCCCCCAGAGGACAAATAGGTACTGAGTACCTACAGTACTCATACTTCTATGGAGTCATACTTCCATACTACACTCCACACTAGGCACTGGAGTTACAGTAAAGGAGGAGAAGACAAAATCTGTGTGCCTCACAGAACTTGTAGGGCAGTGCCAAGGGGTGGATAACAATTAACTGAATAATTAAACTCAATAAATGTGACCTATCAACTGTGTTAACTGTTACAAAGGAAAGCATATCACAGGGAGAAAGGGATCTCATCAGGGAAGTCAAGGAAGGCTCAGAAGGAGGGACAAGTTCTTCCTTGGGTAACCAGCCTTCTGTCTCTATATGTCTGAGTTCCTGGAGGAACTTACTCACCCTTTGTGGTGTCAGCACTTGGCATAACAAGTGAAGCAGTCCTTAATTGATCTGCTACAGGGAGGGGAGAATTTGGAGCAGGAAAGCTCTCATCTAGGAACAACTGAGCTAGAGTCAGAATACCTTGCGAGACAGCTCTGGGTACAGATTTGAGCCCTGCCACTCATGAGCTCTGAGCATATTCCTTAACGTCTGTGCCTTGGGTTCCTCATCTATAAACTAGGACTAACCATTCACCTCACAGAGTGGCTGTGAAGATTAGAGGATAAAGTGTATACAAAAAGCCCTATAGGCTCAGAATGGCTCGCACCTGTGATTCTCGCACTTTGGGAGGTCAAGGCAGGAGGATCACTTGAGCCCAGCAGTTTGAGACCAGCCTGGGCAACACTGCATGACCTTGTCTCTAAAAAAAATTTAAAAA
Organism: Gorilla gorilla gorilla; assembly: GCF_029281585.2. Lineage (NCBI taxonomy): Eukaryota > Metazoa > Chordata > Mammalia > Primates > Hominidae > Gorilla > Gorilla gorilla. Next base: position 44,412,631 of record NC_073224.2, on the reverse strand, counting down.
TTAGCCCGGTATGGTGGCGCATGTCTGTAGTCTCAACTACTCGGGAGGCTGAAATAAGCCATGATCACACCACTGTACTGTAGCCCAGTCCACAAAGCAAGGTCCCTTCTCAAAAAAAAAGAAAAAAAAAAGCCCTAAAGCCCTACACAGGCCTAGTACATGAAAGCACCCCCAAAATGGCAACCACTATCACCATTACCATTATTTTTATTATTATTATTAGAAGACTCAAAGGGGCCAAGCATGGTGGCTCACGCCTGTAATCCCAGCACTTTGAGAAGCTGAGGCAGGTGGATCACTTGAGGTTAGGAGTTCGAGACCAGCCTGGCCAACATGGCAAAACCTCATCTCTACTAAAAATACAAAAATTAGCCAGGAATGATTGCAAGTGCCTATAATCCAGCTACTCGAGAGGCTGAGGCATGAGGACTGCTTGAACTCAGGAGGTGGTGGTTGCAGTGAGCCAAGATCGTGCCACTGCACTGCAGCCTAGTTGACACAGGGAGACTGTCTCAAAAAAAAAAAGAAGACCCAGAGGCAAGAAATGAGCTCTGAGAGTTGTGTATCAGTCCATCAAATTTGAGCCAACTCACTACTGACCCAGCCAAATGGACTCCTGAGATCTGAATCTTCTGTGATTTAGAAAGGAGATGAGCCCAGCTCATCTGGTTCCCCCAAAGCAACTGGGAAGGCTACCCCAAAGCAAGTGGGAATGCTCTTGCCAGTTGATGGAACTACCCAAAATTTGCTCTGCCTGAGGCCTGGCTTCCTATTCTGATTGACCCCAGGCTTTGCAGCCCCAGGAATCTGACGCAAAAGAGAGGCTGCTAAGGTCCAAAGACATTAGGGCCACCTCCTGATTTACCTGGGCACTTCTCTATGAAAGGAAACACAAAGACAAGCCTCATCTTTCCAAGTCTGGCCTCCCTCCTCTTCTTTCTCCTGCCTCCATCTATGCACTTCTGGTTGGGGGCAAGAGGGTAGTGCAAGGTGTGGTAGGCAGAATAAAGGCTCCCAAAGATGTCCAAGTGTTAATCCTTAGAACCTGTGAATATGTCAAGTTGCATGGAAAAGGGGAATTAGGGCAGCAAATGGGACTAAGGTTGCTAATCAGCTGACTTTAAAGCAGGGAGATTATCCTGGGTTACCTGGGTGGGCCTGATGTGATCACAAAGGCCCTTTAAACACAGAAAAGGGAGGCAGGAGAGTCAGCGTCAGAGTGATGTGATGTGAGAAAGACTCGATGAGCCACTGCTGGTTTTGAAGCTGCAGGAAGGGGCCACAAGCCAAGGAATGCAGGAGGCCTCCAGAAGCTAGAAAAGGCAAAGACCAGGCTCTCTCCTCAAGCCCCTAAAAAGGAATTCAGGCCTGCTGACAGCTTAATTTTAGCCCAGTGAGATCCATTTTGGACTCCTGACCTCCAGAACTATAAGATAATAAATTTGTGTTTTTTTAGGCCACTAAGTTTGTGGTAATTTGTTATAGAAACAATAGAAAACTAATATACAGGTCTTTCAAGTTGTTCTCCCGGGAGCCTTAGGGCTTTAGAGGCAATGCCTCATGTCAGAGGGAGGATTAGCCATGCTACTATCTTTTACATACTGGGCTTTAATGAAGAATGCTTATTGTTTTGTGTGAGTGTTTTTGGTTTTTGTCTGTTTGGTAGAGGCAGGATCTCATTTTATTGCTAAGGCTGGTCTCAAACTCCTGGCCTCAAGAGATCCTCCCATCTTGGCCTCCCAAAGTGTTGGGATTACCACCACTTAAAATAGTTTTTATAAACCACTGATGTAGGCCAGGTGCGGTGGCTCACGCCTGTAATCCCAGCACTTTGGGAGGCTGAGGTGGGCGGATCACCTGAGGTCATGGGTTTGAGACCAGCCTGGCCAACATGGTGAAACCCCATCTCTACTAAAAATAAAAAAGTAGCTGGGTGTGGTGGCACACGCCTATAGTCCCAGCTACTTGGGAGGCTGAGGCAGGAGAATCACTTGAACCTGGGAGGCAGAGGTCGCAATGAGCCGAGATTGCGCCACTGCACTCCAGCCTGGGTGACAGAGTGAGACTCCACCTCAAAAAAAAAAAAAAAAAGAAAACACCACTGGTGTAGTAGAGAGAGTTGAGGTTGGGCAGAGTTTGATTCAGTCTGTGTTTACCAGCTATATGACCTCCCCATGCTTTACTCAACCTCCCTGAGGTTGGGGGCCTCATCTGTAAAAGGGGGATAACCACTTCACAGGGTTGATGTGAGAATTAAATGGGGCAAATGGGGTAGGACAGATCCTGGCACAGGGGAAGCAGTCAGGAAATGTTAGCTGCCCTTCCAGCCTCCTTCCTTCCAGGCAGTCTTTTTTTATTTTATTTTATTTTTTTTTTTTTGAGGCAGAGTCTCACTCTTGTCACCCAGGCTAGAGTGCAGTGGCATGATCTCGTCTCACTGCAACCTCCGCCTCCTGGGTTCAAGCGATTCTCCTGCCTCAGCCTCCCAAGTAGCTGAGATTACAGGCATGTGCCACCACACCTGGCTAATTTTTGTATTTTTTAGTAGAGACAGGGTTTCACCATGTTGGCCAGGCTGGTCTTGAACTCCTGACCTCAGGTGATCCACCCGCCTCAGCCTCCCAAAGTGCTGGCATTACAGGCATGAGCCACCGTGCCCGGTCCCTTCCATGCAGTCTTCTGTAAGGAGCAGGCAGAACCACATTAGTTCCTGTCTTGTTCCCCTCTCCCACAAACAGATGGGATCCATCCAAGAAGTTGAAGTCAGGCTGGGGCTTCATTCATTCACTCAACAAATCTTTATGGCGTGGTCAAGGCTAGGCTGGTGAGCAAAACAGACTGGTCTCTGCCCTCAGGGAGTTTCATTCTAGTAGAACAGGGGTCCCCAACCCCCAGGCCACAGACCAATATGGGTCCATGGCCTGTTAGGAACGGGGCCAATACAGTAGGAGGTGAGCAGTGAGTGAGCATTACCACCTGAGCTCCACCTCCTGTCAGATCAGCTGCAGTGTTAGATTCTCATAGGAGTGCAAATCCTATTGTAAGCTGCACATACAAGGGATCTAGGTTGTGTGCTCCTTATGAAAATCTAACTATGTCTGATAATCTGAGGTGGAACAGTTTCATCTTGAAACCATCCCCCAACCTCCATCTGTGGAAAAATTGTCTTCCACAAACCGGTCCCTGGTGCCAAAAAGTTGGGGACTGCTGTAGTAGAACAGACAGACATCAGTCAGACAAACAAACGCACCATTCCAACAGCAATAGCCGGAAAGGAGAGGCGCGTGGACTATGAGACAGTGCTGGAGGGTGGGAGGTAATCTGGCCAGAAGGTTAGAGAAGGCTCTGTGGAAAAAAATGAGTGAGCTGAAAGCTGAAGAATGATTAGGCCTTAACTATGTGAAGAAGGAAAGTGAATTCCAGGCAGAGAAATAAAACAACAACAAGGCCCTGTGGTGAGAGGGAATGAGGCCTAAAATAAAAAAAGATCAGCATGGCTGAGGGCCAGAGAAAAAGGGGATGAGAGGAAGGAAGGAATGGAGAACTACTCTGAAGTTCAACTGCGTTAAGTGGTAGTACCATTCCTGCAAACAGGAAATACTGGGAGAGGACCAAGCTGGGACTGAGATGATCATGAGGTCAATTTTGGACATGTGAAGTTGAGGAAAGCTTTGGGAGATCCAAGCAGAACTATGACATGGGCAGCTGGAAATACAGGATATATAAATTTGCGGTTTGTAGGTAACCTCTGGGCTAGAGATGTAAACATGGGAGTCACGTGTGAGCAAGCAGTGGCTGAAGCAAGGGAGCAGGCCTGGGTAGAACTGCCTATGAGAGTGAGAGAAAGGGGCCTGCAACCAACATTTCATGCCCAAGAGCTGGAGAGTGACCACAATGGAGCCTGGAAGGAGTGGCCTGAGAAATGCTGCATCACAGAAGCTAAGGGATCAGCGTGTATCCGGGCGGAAGAAGTAGTCAGCAGTGTTAAACATTGCCGCAGGGCTCCATAAGATGCCAACTGACTGATGGGACCCTGCTTACCCAACTGAGCAGCATTACTGGACAGGCCTAGTATCTGAAAGAGGGGGCCTATTAGATCTTCTTTGACCTGGATATTAGAGGCTCACCTGCTAGCAGTTTCCAGGGAAAGAGGAACAGAAGAGCAGAGATCCAAAGCATCTGCCATTGTATGCAATGACCTGGCCTCAGGAAGTGGCTCAAATTGGAGTTAAGAGCAGATACCAGCCTAGACATATCCTCTGTTCCAAGGCTGGTTAAATATGTATGGCTTTAAAACTAGGGCAATACTTGAGACCTGACACCAGGGTGCAGGGAAGGGGGCTCCTCCTTTCCCACAGTTGGCAAGGCGCCTAGACTGGGGTGTCCAGCTGCAGCAACAGCACAGCAAAGCACCAAACGCACTCACCTGGTAAGATACCCGGACCTTGGACTTTGACCGTCTCCTTGTCCTGCTCGTCTGCCAGCTCTGAGTTCTCAACCACCTGGTCCAACTCCTCACTCAGCTAAAGGGAGAAGCAAAGAGAGCAAAGACAAGTCAGCTATGTCAGCCTTGCTTTTCTACACTAGAATAAGAAAGCAGAAGCTGCTTCTCACTTAATTGTCACCAAAAACCACATGACATAGAGTGTGTTACAGCAATTTTACAGATGAGGACACCGAAGCTCAGAAAGCTCAATAAACTTTCTGCTCTCTGTGTTCCTAGGACTACTGTAGCAAGTACCACAAACCGAACAGCTTAAAACAACGGAAATGTCTTCTCTCACAGTTCTGGAGGCTAGAAGTCTGAAATTGAGGTGTTGGCAGGGTTGGCTCCTTCTTCTACGAGTGGTGAGGGGATCTGTTCCATGCCTCTCTCCTGGCTTCTGGTGACAGCCAGCAATCCTTGGAGTTCGTTGGCTCATAGAGGCATCCAATCTCTACTCTCCGCTGCCATCTTTACAAGGTGTGCTCTCTCTGTGTCTTCACATGGTCATCGTCTTGAAGGACACCAGCCATGTTGGATTAGGGGCCCACCCTACTCCTGTATTACCTCATCTTCACTAATTACACCTGCAATGACCCCATTTCCAAACAAGGTCACAATCTGAGGTACCTGGGGTTAGGACTTCAACATATCTTTTTTAAGGAAAAACAATTCAACCCACAATATTTTCCATGGCCATAAAGCCAGGGAAAGATATGGCAGGAATAAAATCCAAGTTGGTCTAGTTCCAAAGCCCATAGTCTTAACCACTTCCCAAAGGAAGAGGAAATGCGGCTTAGAGTCTGCTGAGAGAAAAGAGGGAACAGTGAAGGTGGTGTCAGAGCTCTCTCTGGCACTCTGGCTGAAGTCCACTGACTTGGGCTGCAAATGGCAGAACACAGCAGGAAGGGCAGGCAGTCCATCACAGGGATAGGTGCTAATTATAATCAGCAGCCTGGTAGCCAGCAACCTCAACCTCACTTCATCAGTGGTCTCACCTGTCAAATGGGGAAAATTATACCACTGAGAAGGGTAGAAGGACGGAAAGGATACCATGATAATCAACAAGTCTCTGTAGGATTAAGGAGGAGGGCAAGAGAGGTCAAGACCAGAGCTTAGAAGAGAAGCCATCCCTGAATTGGGAGAGGGGACAGCTTTCCCAAGCACTTTCTCAGGTTCACAGCATCAGTGTTTAAGGTTTCTAGACATTTTCATTAAAAACTCACCTCCAAGAGACAAGTGAAAAACATCTCTTACGAATCTATTCTTCTATCTCCCTCTCCACGACTCCACTCCTGCCCCTTAGAATCAGGCAAAATCTCCAGTTTAAAGCCCTCGAAGCACAAAAGAAAAGGCCGGGTGCGGGGCCTGACACGGTGGCTCATGCCTGTAATTCCAGCACTTTGGGAGGCCGAGGTGGGCAGATCGCCTGAGGTCAGGAGTTCGAGACCAGCCTGGTCAACATGGTGAAACCCCATCTCTACTAAAAATACAAAAATTAGCCGGGCATGATAGCGCACACCTGTAGTCCCAGCTACTTGGGAGGCTGAAGCAGGAGAATCTCTTGAACCCGGGAGGCGGAGGTTGTAGTGAGCCGAGATCGCGCCATTGCACTCCAGCCTGAGTGACAAGAGTGAAACTCAGTCTCAAAAAAAAGAAAGAAAAGAAAAGCAACCAGTGGGAAAGGGCAGGGAGGCTGGTGAAGGAACCAAGAGATATAAGCCACTAGCAGGAGCACAGATAAAGAGGTCCCCAGAGGTCTCACTGGCCAAAGGGAGAGGAGGATGTTAGTCCTGGGAAATCTCAAAGTTCCCTGATCCAAGCCTCACTCAGGTTCACCCTGACCCAGGTGCTAACACCCTCCTACCGAGTTCCCTTCCTGACTACCCACAGCCATAATGAGCCTGCCTCCTTGCCTGCCCCTGGCCAAATTCTCAGTATATCCCACCCTCCCTAAGGAAAAATCCCCCCTCAGCAAATAAACCTACTCAGAGCTAGGTACACTCACAGAATGGTTCAGGCAAGAAAGATGCCGGCCATTTTCTGGGTGGCCCCTTTCTCTGAAGAAGTGAGAGACAGGGACTCCAGAACAGGCCTCTGAAGAAGGCAAGGGGAGGGCACCCTTCCAGTGCCTTCCACTTTGGAGATGCCTCCAAAGAGAAACTGAGTCTACCCTGGGCCTTGGCCCTCCAAGCGGGGTAAGTGCCTATATTTTAATAAACATTTTATGAGCCCTGCTAGGCTGACTATGTGTGGATGGTGAGGCACATGTTCCTGCTAAGCCAGGACCCCAAAGCGCCCTGGATGCAGGAGCTGCCCACACCCTGTTAACAAGAGCTATCATTCACTGTGGGATCACTAGTTGCCAGACACTGAGCCAAGCACTTTCCACACCAACTTATCTGATCCCCAAACAACCCTGGGAGGTAGGGACTTTTATTATCTTCATCTTTCAGACAAAGAAACTGAGGCTCAGAAAGTTATGTGACTCAATAAAAGTCACACAAACGGCAAGAGGCACAGCCAGGCACGAACGTGGGCTTTCTGACTTTTATCCACTGTGCTCCACACCCTATAAACCTAAAAACTTTCAGACCCATCTCATTCCCCAGGATTCCCCCACTGTTTAGGGTACAGAATCTAGGGGTCATGGAATCCACAGCACTGGTTAAAATCCCTCAGACTCCTTTCAGACAAAGGAAACAGATGGAATAAAGGGGATGGGAGGAGAAATATAGAAATCTGTCCAAGGCCAGATTCCAGCCAAGATCCTACACTAAAAAATGGCAAGCTTTAGGCAAATCTCATCTGCCTTCAAGTTGGCTTCTCCCTCCACTGTAGGGCTAAGCCACCTGCTTTCTATAGTCCACAAAGCCCTTCTGTGAATCAGTCTTTTATAACGGGAGATACGTACAGCAGTAACTACTGACTAAGACAGAAGGCAGCAAGTTCATATGAGAAGGAGACAGAAATGCGGACGGGTCTGGAAAGCGGACCCCTATGGAACACATGGAACTTGAGGTAGCCCTTGACTTCTGGGGGCATTTTACCCAATGGAGCTTGGCGGAGCGTTGATGAAGAAATGGAGTGAGCACATGCACAGAGGCAGGAGCACATTTTAAAACCGAGTTTCCACTGTGGCCAGACCCTAGGTGGGTGAGGAGGTGGCAAAGGTAATGGGAGACATGGCTGCTGTGCTGTTCAGAGCTTTGGGAGCTTGCTGAGAAGTCTGGACTGTTCTGGGCAGACGAAGGGCAGCGTCAGGTCTGAGAAAAAAGGAATGCTCCGAGGTGAAGGCAGGGCCTCAAGGCAAATCTGGAGAGTATAAGAGACTAAAGGGAGCGATGGTAACACAGTATCGCACTCAGAGGTTACAGCAAACACAGGGACACAAACTGGAGGAGGACCGACCTGGAACTGCCTGACTTTGGCCAATGAGGGGGCACGATGGAGGGGCACAGAAGAGGATGGTTGCCAAAGATGACCAAGGTTTGGGGCCCGAGAAGTGGAGGCGGAGGAGGAGAGCAGTTTCACTAATACAGCTGGAGAAGTCAGGAGGCAGGGCTTGCCTGAAGGAAGCGCTGGACGCACAGCCTGCAGCGCAGGACAGAGAAGAGACAAAGAACTGGAAAGTGATAAAGTCGTGGGAGGAGGTGAGACTGGAGGGAGAGACGAAGAGGAGCGAGAACTAGCAAAGCCCATGAAGGCACTTTTTCAAAGTTAGGTGGTCACCAAAAAACAGGTAATCAATCCTGTCACCAGCCGCGGGGACAGCGAGGCCTTGGGCTTGGAGGGGGAGGATGCCGACGATGCCGACCGCGCATCAGCTCTCGCCGGGAGGAGGGCGCGGGCGCTCCACTTGTTGCAAAGAACGCCGGGTTCCTCTGGGCCATTGGGCTGCCGCTCCGGCGGGGAGCGCGGAAGGCTGGGCCTCAGGTAGCTTCAATCATTCACCTGCTGGTTACGGGTCGCGGCGCCGGGGACCCTACTCCGGACCTCGGCCATGCAACCCACAGCATACGGAGAACGCTGGGCGCCCGCTCCGCTGCCCCGCTTCCTTCCTGCCCCTGGGCCGCTCCTCTGCACCCCGGGAGCCCTCCCCTGACGCACCCGTCGGTCCCTCGGAAGAGCCCTCTGCCGCGCAGCCCCGACACCCCCCGCCCCGCATCCGCCCAGGCCCCCGGGACCCTGCTCCTCCGCCTCAAACTTCCCTTCCGTCTCTCACAACCTCGTACCTCCTGGTAGGATGTGGAGCGCTCCTGCCGGATCATGGCACTGACCAGAGCTTCGGCACACCTGAGACCGCCCCAGCCCGTAGCGCACGGACGCAGCACTGCGGCCGCTGCACCTGGACCTACCGGCTCCGCGAGGCGAAACCGGTCCGGAGGGGCGTCCCGGAGACCAGGAGTGGCGATACTCGGCGCATGCGCCTGGCCGCTGCCGCCCGGGAGCCGCGAAAGTGTTGATGGGAAATGTAGTTCTGGGCGGGGGCGCCCCTCACACCAGCTCTCATCCCTGTGGCGGTAAAGCCTGCATGTGACCCTGGGCCAGCTAAGCTGGTCCTTAGACGCGTGCCTCTGCGCCTCTCACTTCCTCTCTTTGTTGGAGGGGGAGGGACGGAGAAGAGGAGTGGAAAGTGGAACAAAGTCAGATGAGTAGGAGCCCCTAATCTATAATTGCAAGAGGAAGCTTGGCCTGGCGGTTTAAAACCGTAATAAATGTCTGGAGAGCACTTTGTATGTTAGTTACAAAGCGCTCTCACTCACATTATGCCGTTGATTCTGCAAGGAACCCTGTAAGAAGGACATTTTTCTCCCTAATTTACAAATGAGGAAACTGAGGTACTTTGTTTCAGAAAGGATGCAGGTGGAGCGGTAATCAAATGAAGATTATTTCATCCAGGGGTAGACTGCGGAGCCCATGTTCTCTCCATTATTCCAGGGGCAGGAGTACCCCTAGGTTCTTGTCCTGGCTCTGACCCTCCCCTTTAGGTCTTGCAATGCTCTGAGCCCTCCTCTCCTCGCCTTAGAATGCAACTGCTAAACCCTGCCCTGCCTGACAAGGCCTATGAAAGCAGAAAGGAAGGATCGTGCAGAGAAAGCCTAAAGGCGCTGTTCAGCCACAGAAGAAGCCTCAAGCGCTAGATGTGGCGTCAAATCTGGTGTTGGCCCTGTGGCAGGGTGGACCTGAAGACCACATCTTCCTCTCCTCCCACTGCCTGAAACAGCTGTTGTGTGGGGGCCCTCGGCTCCTCAGTGGTGAAGCAGATAGAGGCTGCTTGTTGTGCCTCGGTGAATGCTGCTCTGTGTCTCTTGCAGCTGCAGCTTGGTAACCCCTCCACTCAGGCCACTGGGAGCCTCTTCTCTCCTCAGTGATAAGCCGAATAGCGCCAGCCACATCAAAGAACCCTGGACCTCCTGGAGCATTAGCAATGGGAGGTCCCCATCACCTCTCCTGACCACTCACCCCTATCCTAGGCCCTCTGCTCTTACATCTGTTATATGGGACAATATATATAGTGCCTAACACATCGTAGGCAGTCGACAAATGTTTGTTAAATTTATGAATGGAACACTGATTCCAGCCATTTCATTTAACAGTTGCTTACCAAAACAAATTAACGATAGCAGACCACTAATTAAATTCCTTACTGTGTTAATACAATGGTACTTGATAGAACAAGTTCACACCATCATAGAATATTAGAGCAGAAAGGAACCAGAGAATTCTATTCCAACCCTATCATTCCTCTCTAGTCTTTGTTGGTGTGACCAAACTGGAAAATTGTGAGCTCCCACATTTGAAGGAGATACTGGTTAATAAAATATAAAATATGGCTTAACAAATACAATGTGCTGGGCACTGGGATACAGAAATGGATAAGATATCCTTGGGTCCTGGCTTTCGTGGCTCTTTCATGCAACTGTGGAGAGACAGGTCATAAACATGTAAATAATGTTCTGTCCTTGCAGCCCCCAAGTCCTCTCTCCCATTCCTTCATGAGCACACACCAGTCAGGCTTTACTCCCCTCCACTCCACTGGAACAGTGCTTGTCAAGGTCACAAGTGACCTCAGTGTTGTCACATCAGATGGCCATTTTCCCATCCTCCTCTTTCTTGATTTATCAGCCACAGTGGACTTGGCTGATCCTCCCTCCTCCTTGATACGCGTTCCTCCCTGGCTTCCAGGACATCACACACTCCCAGCTTGCTCCTACCTCACTTTGAAGCCATCCTCACAGGGTTAACACGAATTCTGCACAGAAATAGAGTTATAATTAAGCATTAATCAGGCTGTACTTTGACCCACTTCCTTGTAGCCAAAAGTCATGTAGCACTAGATACTGACCATTTGCATCTCCACTGCTCCTATAGGTAGGATTTCTGACATTAGAATCATAAGGCTTTTGCTTAAGAATTGTTTAAGGCCAGGCCCAGTGGCTCACGCCTGTAATCCCAACTCTTTAGGAGGCCGAGGCGGGCGGATTGCCTGAGGTCAGGAGTTCGAGACCAGCCTGGCCAACATGGTAAAACTTCATCTTTACTAAAAATACAAAAATTAACCAGGCATGGTGGTGGGCACCTATAATCCCAGCCTCCCTAGCCTCCCTACTCAGGAGGCTGAGGCAGGAGAATCGCTTGAACCCGGGAGGCAGAGGTTGCAGTGAGCCAAGATCGCACCATTGCACTCCAGCCTGGGCGACAATAGCAAAATTCTGTCTCAAAAAACAAAAATTGCTTAAAATGTTTTTCAGATCACAAATTCCAGTGAAACAGCTGACACCAACAAGTTTGAAGACACCAACAGAGGAATGGAATCAGCATGAGAATACAGCTGCTTCTCTCTCTGTCCGATGATTTCACCCTGTTCTCTTTGGCCAATCAGCAGTCTCCACACTTCAGCCTACTCCTTAAAAACCCTTAGAAAAGCCCCAAACTCCTTGAGAGAGGGTTTGAGGTTCCCCTCCATCTCCTCGATTGGAGGCCCTATTGGTAAGCCTCTTTTTCTACTGCAACCCCATCTTGGCATATTGACTTGCTGCACACATCAGGCAACAGGCCTATTACAGTTACAGTTACTGCTCCTCCTCAGCCTCTCTGCTGACTTCTCCTCATCTCAGCTCTACAGGACGGACTTTCCCAAAGCTAGGTTTGTTGTTGTTGTTTTGGTTTTTTTTAGATGGAGTCTTGCTCTGTCACCCAGGGTGGAGTGCAGTGCGGCAATCTTGGTTCACTGCAACCTCTGCCTCCAGGGCTCAAGTGATTCTCCTGCCTCAGCCTTCCAAATAGCTGGGATTACAGGTGCCTGCCACCATGCCTGGCTAAAATTTTCATATTTTTAGTAGAGACGGGGTTTCGTCATGTTGGCCAGGCTGGTCTCGATCTCCTGACCTCAAGTGATCTGTCTGCCTCAGCCTCCCAAAGTGCTGGGGGAATATAGGCGAGAGCCACCACGCCCAGCCCCAAAGCTAGATTTTCCACCTCCTTTCTATTCACTCCGTAGGGGCTACTGAAGTGGTCACCTCTAGCCTCATGGCTTGAATTATCATCTATACCCTAAAGATTCCTGCTATAATTGACTTGTGTTCCCCCAAAATATGTTGAGGACCTAGATCTCAGTACCTCAGAATGTGACCTTAGATGGAAATAGGGTCATTGCAGATGTAATTAGGATGAGGTCATATTGGAGTAAGGTGATCTCTCAGTCCAATATGACTCGTCCTTATAAAAAGGTGGAAGACATGGGCCAGGGTGGTAGGATGCTAATATATCTGGGGGATGTCAAGAGAGGCCTCCTGATGGCAGTTACTTTTGAGTTGAGACCTAAATGACAAGAAGGGACTAGCACATGATGGTCAGTGCGGGTACAGGCAGAAGGCACAGGTACAGTACACAGGCCCTAGGCTGAAGCCAAGCAGAAGGCAGTGTCAGTGGGGAGGACCACTAGGGGCATGTAGTGTAACCACCTGATGGGTTCTCCCTGCCTGCTGTATAGACAATATCAATTCACTGAGACCATGGCATCGCAGTAAAGAAAGAGTTTAACTGACTGAGGCCACAGGGAGACAGAGTTATTACACAAATCAATCTCCCCAAGCATTTGGGGGCCAGGGGTTTTCAAAGGTAGTTTGTGGGATAGGATAGGGGTGGGTGCTTGCTACTGATTGGTTGGGGCTGCAATCACAGGGGTGTGGGAAATGGTCCTCCAGTGCACTTAGTCCTTGCTGGGTGGGGGCCACAGGAGTGATTGGTGGGTCCACGTGGAGCCATCAGTGTCGGACATGCAAAGAACCCGAAAAGACATTTCAAAAAGCCAAGCTGAGGTTCTACAATAGTGACGTTATCTGCAGGAGTAATTGGGGAAGTTGCAATGTCTTGTGACCTCTAGAATAATGGCTGGCAATCATTTACATGTATACCTTAGCAGGAGGCATTTTCAGGAGTCAGGGCAAGGGAGAAGCCAGGGCTTTTTTTTCCCTGTTCTCTGCCTCTCACAGTTTCCCTTCCATGGCTCCAGCCCCTGATACAAAGGCTTTTTGTGGTCCTAGCTTCAGCCAGGTGACTCAGGCCCTTAGACTCTAATAAACACCACTGTTGCCTGGCGTGGTGGCTCACGCCTGTAATCCCAGCACTTTGGGAGGCTGAAGCGGGTGGATCACCTGAGGTCGGGAGTTTGAAGCCAGCCTGACCAACATGGAGAAACCCTGTCTCTACTAAAAATACAAAGAATTAGCCGGGCGTGGTGGTGCACACCTGTAATCCCAGCTACTCGGGAGGCTGAGGCAGGAGAATCACTTGAACTTGGGAGGTGGAGGTTGCAGTGAGCCGATATTGTGCCACTGCACCCCAGCCTGGGCAACAAGAGCAAAACTTCATCTCAGAAAAGATAAATAAAAATAAATAAACACCCCTGTTACTCTTCCATTGGCTGGAATGGTGACTTCCTGCTGTTGATACTCTTGGTTGCCTCAGGGTTATTGTCTCAGCTTCTTTCATCACCTGTGTAACTGGCTCCCTGTATTCAGCCATTCTGTTCTATCCAGAATAGTTTCTATTTTGGGAGAGAGAGCATCAGGATAAATAGCTAATGCATGTGGGGCTTAATACCTAGGTGATGGGTTGATAGATGCAGCAAACCACCATGGCACACGTTTACCTATGTAACAAACCTGAACATTCTGCACATGTATCCCAGAACTTAAAATAAAATAAAATTTTAAAGAAAAAGAATACTTTCCATTTTTCTTGCCGGTGACTAATGGATTCCAAGTGCTTTGGAAAAATATGTCTGGGTTCAAGTAGAAAATGACAATCAGAGGGGTGCCTGGAGAAATCCAAGGGCCTATGAGCATGTTATTCATGTATAGACTTATCTTCAGCATCTCAGGGAGGGGGGAGTTATATGGGATCAGTAGAAATTAGAAGGGTCTTTTGGCTTAAAGATGTTCCTTACAAACAGAACTGTAGAAAGAGAAAGGGCCCAAGCAGAGAGGCAGTACAAGGTATGATAGGGATGTTATCGTGACATGCATCAGGAAGGGGATGATATTCAATTCGGGGGTTTTCAAGGGCCTCCTCCATCCCCAGAGATCTTGTGACACAGTGTAATGTAGATACCGCACTTCGAGCTTTACAATTCCACTACCGTTGTTAGTTTTAACACAGTCCTATGAAAGAGGCAGGCTGGCATGTTGCTAATGCGGAAATTGAGATTCAGAGTAAAGTTAATGCACACAGATCCTGTTTAAGTCACTCTGCACTAGAAGCCCATCCTGTTAAATAAGTAAAAGTATAAATTTTGGTATAGTCGCTGGGGGGAAGGATAGCCTGGTGGTTATGGCAGGCTGTAGGACACATGGCCTGTGCTTGACTTGGCTCTGTCACCTACTGTGAGAGCTACGCGAGGTACTTAAGGTCCCCTGACATAGTAATAGTTATGTCCCAGAGTTAAAGTGAGGATTAAAAGAGCTTATAAACATCAAAGTGCTGAAACCAGTACCTGGCATACAGTGAGCCCTTTTCTGGTCTCCTTTGCCAGTTCTACCAACCACCAAATGTTAGGAGCTCAGTCCCCTCTGTCCACATGCACTTCCCTTGGCGATCTCATCCATTCCTGTGGCTTTACATACAACACCTATGCCAGTGAATTCCAAAATTTCTATCTCCAGCCCAGAACTCTCCCCTCATTCTAGACTTGTATATTTAATTGCCAATTTGATACCTTCAGTCAGATGTCTAACACACATCACAAACTGAACAAGCCCCAAATTGATCTTGATCTTCTCCTCCAAAACCTACTCCTATATCAATAAATGGCAATCCCATCTTTCTAGTTACTCAGGACAACAACCTCCAACTCACCTCTGACTCCTCTCTGTTTCTTACATCCCAAGTCTCATCTGTCAGCAAATTCTATCAACCACATCTTCAAAACATATCTATAGTCAACCACTTCTCACCACATCCCCAGGCACCACCCTGGTCCAAGCAGCCATCATCTCCCACCTGGATTATTGCAGTAGCCTCCCGGCTTCAGCCAGAGTTATTCCATTAACATTTAAACTTATTCTGTCACAGGTGTCCTAACCAGAATGACTCCATCTTGAATAAAGGCCATATAAAGCCAAAAAAAAAAAAAAAAAAAAAACAAAACTGCTGGGTGACTTTCTCAGGAAGTTAGGCACTCTTTATCACAAGATGTCTAGGGCTGAGGAAACAAGTTAATGGAAAAAAGCATTCTTAGTTTAAAAATGGGGTTTACTCTAATGATACTATTAATAGTACACCCATAAATTCTCACTGAAATCAATAGTTACACAAGAGAACATGAATACTAATATCCTGTCACAAGCTGATCACAGGACTTTATAATAAAGTACACTATTCTTAGCCCTAATATCCTATGTAAGCAAGCGTTACATTAAGGTAGAGGCGTTCCTCCTCTTGCTTTCTGAGCATGCCCTACTCTGTAATAGAGTGGTTTCTAATAAACTATTTAAACTTTACTATACTCTGTGACTTGCCCTGAATTATTTCCCTGCAAGAGCCAAGAACCTGCTCTTGGGTTCTTGGATGAGACCCCTTTTCTGGTAACATTTTCCCATTGCATCTCCACTGGAACCTTAATGAGGTGAGACCCTCCAACCCAGAGGAAATACACTGTGCAGCACCAATTGGCCAACTTTGGGTAAGTAGTGGAATATATTTTTATAGTGGTAAAGGACGGGGTACTTGTCTAAAACTGGTTAGAGGTCCAACTAGGAAGGGTTGGAGGCCCTCCACATCCTCATAGCTGGATATGGATTCAGTGTGACGAGATATTAACCATTACTCCCTTTAGATTAGCCCTCCTTGCACTCTTGGCTGCTCGTTAAAGGCTGCTACTTGCCAGTTTCCTGATTGCTGTCTATGTTTTACTGCTGCTTTTCACAGGCCTCACTTGACCAGTCCTGATATTTTTAACTTTTCACTTTCCTCATTTGCCTTCAGATTATCGGCTCTTCACCTGTCTGCTCTGGCATCCTGTTAAGGTACATTGGGGATGAATGGTTCTGCAAGATTTACTTTCCCTATATGCAGCCCATTTACATGAATTATTTATTGCCTCCCCTTCTCTCAAAATTGAAACTTGGTACTTCCCATTTTTATTTATTTATTTATTTATTTATTTATTTATTTATTTATTTGGAGATGAAGTTTTGCTGTCGCCCAGGCTGGAGTGCAGTGGCGTGATCTCAGCTCTCTGCAACCTCCGTTCCCCAGGTTCAAGTGATTCTTATGCCTCAGCCTCCCGAGTAGCTGGGACTACGGGTGTGTGCCACCATGCCTGGCTAATTTTTGTATTTTTAGTAGAGACGGGGTTTCAGCATGTTGGTCAGGCCGGTCTTGAACTCCTGACCTCAAGTGATCCACCCACCTCGGCCTCCCAAAGTGCTGGGATTACAGGTGTGAGCCACCGCACCCAGCCAGTACTTACAAATTTTAAATGAAAAATTCCAGGGTGTATGATTGAGCCAGGCAGTAATTATGCCAGTCCCATGTAGACAAACAGCTATAGAATAGGGAATTGGAGATTTGTTTTTAGCAGTTCCTTTTCATCTGCTCACTAATCAAATGACTTTTACTTCTTGGTTACGGACAGCAAGACCATGTAAGTTTCACCCTGCTTGCCATCACTGTCCTGAGCCTGGACATTCCTTCCCGGGTCTGTGTCATTTCCCTTGCTTAATGAGACATTTCTTTGTCAAGTCCCCTATTGTGGTCTCTCTAGTGCAAATGGCCCAACTCATTATTTGGGTAATATGAATAGCTGAATTAAAGTGACCACAGGGGCTGGGTATAGTGGCTCACACCTGTAATCCTAGCACTTTGGGAGCCCAAAGCAGGAGGATCATTTGAACTGAGGAGTTCAAGAGCAGCCTGGGCAACATAGCAAGACCCCGTCTCTATTTTTATTTAAAAAAAAAAGTGATCACAGGATCATTTTCCCTTGCTCATTTGGCTCTGAAAGCTCTTTCATCCTTTTTAGTGGAGCTTGGCCAGTGGCAGTACAACCTCATTCACAATGATCTCTATTTTCGCCTTTACCTGCTCCCTTCATGGGTAACACAGCCTTAATCCTAAAAAGCTCACCACTAGGGTACATATTAGAGCATTGGGACCAATTTAAATTAGGTGGGCTTAAGAAAAAGAAATTTTTATTTTTATGTAATATTGTTTGGCCCTAATAGGGCCAAATAATAATGTTATTATTCCAAATAATAATAATGTTATTTGGAAAGTCAAGAAAAATGGCCACCTAATGGAACTACAGCCTTTAATAGTTATACTTCAACTTGATTTGTTTTGCAAGCAGGAGGGAAAATGGGGTGAAATACCATATGTTCAAACATTTCTATTGCTTAGTCAGGATAAAACTTTAAAACAAGCATGTGCATATTTAATGAAAACAAAAGAGGAAAACTAATTAGATATTCTAGATGATCTTTCAATGCAAGCCTTGGTCAGTTCCAATGCTTCAGGTGCATCTGCCTCTGTCCCTTCTAGCCCTTCTAGTATTTCTGTTGAGACCTCTTCATCTCACCCTCCTTACCCGTCTAGCCCTATTTTACATCTACCTCCTTCTGAGATGCTTAGTCCTATTCTGTACCCGTTACTCCCTGAGGAACCCAGCCCCACCTGTACTACCCATAGCGGAGCCTCTTAGCAACTTTCAAAGGAAAATCTTTGCTTAGAGAAGTGGTAAATGGGGAAGAGGGCACTATAAGGGTATGTGTCCCTTTTTCTATGTCTGATTTGGCATTATGCAAAGAAAAATTTGGTTGTTTCTCTGAAGACCTAGGAAAATTTATAGATGAGTTTGAGAAACTAACTCTGACATAATTTAACCTGGCAGGATTTGCATATTTTGTTATCCACCTGCTGTACAGTGGAAGAAAAACAGTGGATTTTGGAAATAGCTAGGACACATGCAGATGAAATGCTATCCCACAATTCTAATCATACTATCTACAGGGCTGGGGGTATTGCAGTTCCTGATCAAAATCGAGGATGGAATGATCAAAGGAATAGTGAAGACTGAGAAGAGAGATCACATGATCACTTGTTTATTAGAAGGGATAAACACATCTACGAAAAAACATGTTAATTATGATAACGTGAAGGAAGTTACCCAAGGTAAAGATGAGAATCTGGCTTTGTTTCAGGGACAATTGAGGCAATTAGGAAATATACTGATCCCACTTCAAAAGGACAAACCTGATTAGGGGTACATTGTATAATCCAGTCTGCCCTCGATATCCATTGGAAACTGCAAAAAAAGCAGCCTTGGGTCCCCAGACCACTATGAACCAGTTTTGGGACATGGCATTTATGGTTTTTAATAACAAGGACAACACAGAGAAAGCAGAAAAACTTAAGACAGCTTCTCAAAAGGAACAGCTCTTAGCTGTGGCCTTAAGCTTGCCATCCACATGGGGGTTGCCCTTACACTTCTCAGCCTTGGCAAGGGAAGCTAGAAGGCAGAAAGCCCCAATCTGGGCTTCCAGATCACCGCAACTTGAATATAAATTAATGTGCTTGCTGTAAGACAACTGGCCATTAGGAAGAGGGAATGCGCACCACTCACTCTCGGGTTTGCTCAGACATCCTTGGTTTAGGTGCTGAAGGCCAGGAGTGACGGGGCTCAAGACCTTCTGCCACAGCTCTCATTGGGCAACAAAACCATGTATCTGGAGGATCCTGGGGTAACCCTTGAAGTGGCAGGTAAGAATATTAATTTCCTTCTCTATACAGGGGCTGCTTGCTCTGTTTTGGCGCATTATGAAGAGGCTTTATCATCCCGAGACTGTATGGTCACAGGGATAAATGGACAAGCTCATAGAGCATCCTATAAGCTGCTCTTCTTTTTTTTTTTCTTTTTTTGAGACAGAGTCTCACTCTGTCACCAGGCTGAAGTGCAGTGGCATGATCTCGTCTCATGGCTTTGTATGTTTTTCTTTTAATGCCTGAATGCCCTGCCTCTCTTTTGGGAAGAAATGTATTAATTCAGCTTCAAACTGTAGACTCTTTCAGAGATTACAATGTGGATGAGGAATTGCTTTTACTTCTCTCCAAGACAATGGAGAAAAATTAATAGAGATTCAGCTAGCTTGCATGTTGTAGTAACCTCCCAAATAGATCCTATGGTTTGGAACATTTAAGTTCTGGGGAGGGCATTACATACCCCTCCAGTTTGTATTTAACTTAAACCTGGTGTCTCATATTCCCTGGAAAAGACAATACCCTCTGAGACCAGAGGCACAAAGAGGAATCCAGCCATTAATAAATAAGTTTCTGCAATTTGGTTTGCTGAGACTCTGAGTCTCCCTGTAATACTCCAATCTTGTCAGTTAAAAAGACAAGTGGAGACTATAGATTTGTTCAAGACCTCCTGGTTGTCAATGAGGCTGTTGTTCTCATACATCCTATAGTATGCAATCCTTACAGGCTGTTAGCCCAGGTCCCTGGGGGTGCTAATTGGCTTACAATCTTAGATCTTAAGGAAGCCTTTTTCTGTATTTTGGTACACCCTGATTCACAATCCATCTTTGCTTTTGAATGGACTGACCCACATAGTCATTTAGTTTCTCAATTAACTTGGACAGTTCTTCCCTAGGGGTTTGGAGATACCCCTCATTTATTTGGAAATGCATTGGCTAAAGAATTTAAAATGTTATGATTGGATAAGGGCACCATTATTCAGTACTTAATGATCTGCTTATTGCTAGCCAACCAAAAGGGACTCAGACAATAACACCATTTCACTGTTAAATTTTCTGAGAACTAATGGGTATATAGAGTCTTGCTGTACAAGGCCTAGATTTCTTTTCTTTTTATTTTTTTGAGACAGGGTTTGGCTCTGTCGCCCAGGCTAGAGTGCAGTGGTGTGACCTCAGCTCAATGCAACCTCCATCTCCTGGGGTCAAACAGTCCTCCCACCTCAGCCTCCCAAGTAGCTGGGACCACAGGTGCACACCACTACACCCAGCTAATTAAAAAGAAAAAAATTTTTTTAGAGACGGTTTTGCTGTGTTGCCCAGGCTGGTCTTGAACTCCTGAGCTCAATCAAGTGATCCTCCCACCTCGGCCTCCCAGAGTGTTGAGATTACAGGCGTGAGCCACTACGCCAAGCCAAGGCCCAGATTTCAACTCAAAAAGTTAAGTATTTGGGATACATCTTAACTCCTGGCACCCGGGCAATAGCCCTGGTACAAAAAGAAGCTATTTTGGGTGTTCCAGAACACCAAACTAGAAAACAATTACGGGCTTTCCTAGGGATGGCAGGATTCTGCCATTTATGGGTACCCACATTTGGGATATGGCCAAGCCTTTAGATGAGGCTCTATGAGGAGCAGACTCAGATCCTTCTGAATGGGACAACAATTATAAACACACTTTTAATACTCTCTAAGAGTACATCTCCAGCCTTAGGAATCCTCAGTCTTGACAAACCAGTCTTCGTTTACGTGGCTGAAAAACAACAAACAGCCCTGTGCATTCTTGTCCAGAAACTAGGAGATATCCCTTAACTGGTGGCATACTTTTCTAAGCAATTATACCATGTAGCTTCAGGATGGCCCAGATGTCTCAGAGCAGTTGCAGCAACTGCTATTCTGGTAGATGAAGCTAACAAATGAACTTTGTGGCAACATCTGGAGTTTTTGACCCCACACCAAGTACAAGAGGTTCTAGAAGCTAAAGGACACCTATAGATAACCAAGATATGCTTATTAAAGCAGCAGGCTTTATTGTTTAGACACTCCTGATATTACTCCTAAAGGATGCCAAACCTTAAGCCTGGCTACTTATCTGCCTGAGGCTATGGACCCTCTAGATCATTCTTGCATGCAAGTTATGGAGCAAATTTATTCCAGCTGGGCAGACTTAAAAGATGAGCCACTAGATAATCCTGAAACAGAATGGTTTACAAATGGTGGCAGTTTTATGTATCAGGGAAACTGGAGAGCCAGGTAGGCTGTTGCCAGTCAGCATGAGGTAATCGAAGCCCAGGCTCTGGCTCTAACAGCTTCTAGCTCAGCTCAAAAAGGAGTTAATGGGCTGGGTGTGGTGGCTCACACCTGTAATCCCAGCACTTTGGGAGGCCGAGGCGAGTGAATCACCTGAGGTCGGGAGTTTGAGAGCAGCCTGACCAATAGGACGAAACCCCGTCTCTACTAAAAATACAAAAATTAGCTGGGCATGGTGGTGGGCACCTGTAATCTCAGCTACTCGGGAGGCTGAGGAATCACTTGAACCCAGGAGACGGAGGTTGCAGTGAGCCAAGATTGCACCATTGTACTCCAGCCTGGGTGACAGAGCAAGACCCCATCTCTCTCTCTAAAAAAAAAAAAAGAAAAAGCAGTTAATGGCTCCTACCACAGCCCTTCAATTGGGAAATGATTTAAGAATGAACATTTACACTGACTCCAAGTACGCCTTTCTGGTCTTCATGCTCATGTTATCATTTGGAAGGAACAGAGATTCCTAACTGCTGCTAAGGGTTCCCGTATAAAATACCACTTGGAAATTTTAAATCTACTAGATGCTGTCCTGCTATCAAAGGAAGTTGCTGTGAGTCACTGCAGGGGGCATCAGAAAGGAGACTCCACTATAATAAAAGGAAATTCTTTTGCAGGTGCTATGCCTAAGGCAGCTGCATTAAGGGAGCCAGTCAACTTTGTGGGCATGTTGGTACCCACTGCCCTGATGATGATAAAGCCAGAGTACACTAAAGGAGAACAGGAATGAGCTAAAACCCATGGATTAACTTTAAACCCTTCCAGATGGCTAATTGATGAAAATGGCAAGCTATATGTACCAAAGGCTGATCAATGCAAAGTAGTTAAACATGTGCATGACTCCACTCATTTGAGAAGAGATTCCCTATTTCAACTGATGTCTTGTCTTTTTATAGGAAAAAACCTTCTTAAAACAGCAAAACAAGGGACTTGGGCCTGTGAACTATGTGTCCAAAATAACCCAAATAATCAACCTTTACCTCCTCCTTTAGTAAAGCCTGTTCAGCACAGGGGAACATACCCAGGTGAAGACTGGCAAATAGACTACACTCAAATACCCCCATGGAAAGGATTCAAATATTTATTAGTATTCATTGATACCTTTACTTGTTGGATTGAAGCTTTTCCTACCTGGTCTGAAAAGGCAACTGACATTTCTAAATTTTTATTAAAGGAAATAATCCCTAAGTACCTTTACCTCCTCCTTTAGTAAAGCCTGTTCAGCACAGGGGAACATTCCCAGGTGAAGATTGGCAAATAGACTACACTCAAATACCCCCATGGGAAGGATTCAAATATTTATTAGTATTCATCGATACCTTTACTTGTTGGATTGAAGCTTTTCCTACCTGGTCTGAAAAGGCAATTGACATTTCTAAATTTTTATTAAAGGAAATAATCCCTAAGTTTGGGCTGCCCAAAAGCTTACAGAATGGCTCATTTTTCACAGCAACAAGAACCCAAAATATATCACTGGCTCTAGGAATTCAGTATCGCCTTTATTCAGCATGGAGGCCACAGTTTGCAGGAAAAGTAGAAAGGGCCAAACTTCAAAGAGGCCTCTTGCCAAGTTATGCCAGGAAACATCAGAAACCTATTCGTCTCTATTGCCTGTGGCCTTGTTGCTAGTTTTGGCTGCCCCTAAGGGAAACGTGCAGCTCAGCTCTTTGGAAATAATGTATGGAAGTCCTTTCTTAACTGCAGATTTCCTAGTAGATATAGATACTTTCAAATTACAGAACTATGTTATTAACTTAGGTCGGGTGCAAAAAGCTCTTCTTGAATATGGAAATCAGAGACTTCCTCCCTCCACTAAGGAAGAAAATGCTACAATCCAGCCAGGAAACTGGGTTCTATTAAAAATTTGGAAGGAAGGGTCTCCGTTAGATCAACTTTCCCCAAAGTACTTGTACAAAGTACTCTACCAAGTACTCCTTAGTACCCCAACTGCAATTAAACTTCAAGGAATAAGCAGCTGGGTTCATTTATCTCGAATTAAACCCATTTCTTATGAAGTCCCACAGGCTGAGACTGATCTCACTTATTCCTGTGTACCAACCACTGATCTCTGGCGCCTGCTCAGAAGGAACAAGAAGGATGAATAACTTAAAGATTTGGATTAACATCTTAATTCTGCGCATGTATTGGAACCAGCTAAGAAGCAATCTCTTTGCCAAATGGGCACAAACTTTAGCCTCCCTACACAACAACACTAATTGCCGAGTATGCATGGAACTAATGCCTCCTCCACCTCAGGCTGCCCTGGTACATCCTGCCAGCCACTATGAGCATATGGGGAAATTATTATGATTGGGGTAAATGGACCACCCTTTTTCCCTTCTACTACAGAAACACAGGGCCCAGCCCTTTCCCTTCCCACCGTGAAACAAAGAAGCCTCTTTTTTGTTTGATCAGAAAATTAAACTCCACTCTGATGTAAGGTTATACTGTACACGATGAATGGATGACAGCTGTCTAAGTTCAGGTATTAGGCAGAGTGCCCCTATGCTTTGAAAGACAATAGCAGTGATTACTACACTGAAACCTGTAACGTGGAATGGTTACTACCCCAACACTATAATCGCACCCTTCTTGTAACTAGCCAAATGTGGATGGGATGGCAAAATGAGTCTTTATGGCTAGGTGCTTGTATTTCTCCTTGGGGTTGGTTATGGGCATGTGGGTCACATGGCTGGCCATATATGCCTTATAATTGGACTGGAAGATGTACATAGGGTCATCTTCATCTCCCAGGATGTATCCTCACTAGATTATAATCTCTCCCATCTAACTGGGAAACTGTAAAAGCTCGTCATAAGTGACAAAAGCAGTCTTCTTGGTTGTTTTACCCATTGGCTATCAGTCACATGTGTCCGTATAGAAGACCACCTAAACAGGCTTTGTGTGAGCAACAGGGCTGTTTATTCACTTGGGTGCAAGTGGGCTGAGTACGAAAAGAGAGTCAGTGAAGGTAGATAGGAGAGGGGCAGCTTTATAGGACTGAGGTAGGCAGTGGAATGTTACAGTTAGAGATGGTTATCTATTGTCAGCAGAGGAGGGGGTCACAGGGTCCATGGTGGGGAGATCATAAGATTCATTGTCCAGAAGAAGAATGTCACAAGGTTGATTGATCAGTTGGGGCAGGACAGGAACAATTCATAATGGTGGAACGTCGTAAGGCTGGTCAATCAGTCAAGGCAGGAGCTTCTTTTGTTTCACTTCTTTTGTGTTTTTTTGGCTGCTCCAGACTTCTTGGCTCCTGCAGGCCATCTGGACTTATAGGTGCAGGTCACAAGGGTTACAATGGCTGAGCTTCAGCTCAGAGGCCTGACACTGTCTTCTCCCCACAGGCAGCCACAATTGACATTGAGCTTCAAGCCAAAGCCGTAGCTAAACACAGCTGCAGTTTTCAATAATACACGCCATGCCCTTACCCTCTTGACTGAAGAAACATCTCAAATTAGACAGATAGCCTTATGAAACTATGGCTCTGGACATGTTAACAGCAGCTCAAAGGGGGAACTTATGCTATAATCAAAACAGAATGTTTTGCATACATTCCAGACTATTCACATAATGTTACTCAGGCCACAAAAGACTTAGACACCCACATCTCTGCCATTGACACGCTGTCAGTTGACCCCATATCAGCTTGGTTCTAACAACTGCCTAGTCCTTGGGAAACTGTTTTTGTTTAGCATGCTTGGGATAATTCTATTCATTCTGTTTCGTGCTGTGGAATATACTGCATTGTACTTTTTATGTAGGAATAAAAGTTAAGCTTACTCAATGCTTCTTTAAATTTAACACGTTAATTTTCTAGATTTCACCTTTTTCTGGGACTTAGAATTATGTATGATTGGTCCTCACTATACAGATGCTTTCTGACTGGCTAGCTCTCTACTTTAGGCAAAGGGATCCTAATGGTTAGGCAGGAATATCATCGCTTCTGTTCAGCTTGAAGTTACTGAAGATGGATCTCTGTCCCCCTGCACCCCTTAGGATTAAAGGTCTCCTTGTAAAAAGGAGGAGGGAATTATGTCAGAAGTGTCCTAACCAGAGTGACTCCATCTTGAATAAAGGTCAGATAAAGCCAAACCTGCTGGGCGACTTTCCCAGGAAGACAGGCACTCTTCACAAGATGTTTATGGTTGAGGAAATGAGATAATGGAAAAAGGCATTCTTAGTTTAAAAATGAGTTTCACTTTAAAGATAACAGTACACCCATAAATTCTCCCTGAAGTCAATAGTTACACAAGAGAATAACAATACTAATAGTCTGTAACAAGCTGATCATAGGCTTTTGTAATGAAGTACACTAGTTTTAGCCCTATAAAAGCAAGCATTACATCGAAGGCAGAGGTGCTCCTATATAAACAATACTGGCTTAGTACTACTTCAAAGCAAGGATACTACTCAGAAACACAGTAGTACTATTATTAGAAATGGATTAGTTTCTAATGAACTATTTTAACTACTATACTCTGCGACTTGCCCTGATTCTTTGCCGTGGACGTCTAAGAACGTGCTCTTGGGTCTGGAATGAGACCCCTTTTCTGTTAATTCCTCTATTCCATTTACTCAGAGTAAAAGCCAGTCTTGAAAATAACCTGTGAAGCTCCCAAGATCCACCCCCACTCCCTTACCCGCTTCCTTCCTGACTTCACCTACCCCTCTTATCTTCCCTTGATCCTCCAGCAAGCCGGGCATCCTCATTCCTCCGCATTTATGCACCTGATCCTTTGGCCAAAGTGCTCTTCCCTCTAGACCGCCTCCTTCGCCTCCTGTAGATTTTTATGCAAATACCCTGTTCTCAGTGAGGCCTTCCCTAACCTGCCTATTTAAAATGACCATCCCCATAACCGGGCACCGTTCCTCACACCTGTAATCCCAGCACTTTGGGTGGATGAGGTGGATGGTTCACTTGAGGCCAGGAGTTCGAGACCAGCCTGGCCAGCATATAGTGAAACCCCATCTCGACTAAAAATTTAAAAAAAAAAAAAAAAATTAGCCAGGCGTGGTGGTGGGTGCCTGTAATCCCAACTACTCTGGTGGCTGCAGCAGGAGAATCACTTGAACCCGGAAGGTGGAGGTTGCAGTGGGCCGAGATGGCGCCACTGCACTCCAGCCTAGGCGACAGACTCCATCTCAAAAATAAATAAATACATAACAATAAAATAAAATGTCCATCCTAGTGCTCCCTATCTCTTTGCCCTACTTTTTCTCCCTAGTATTCACCACCATCTAACATACTACTTAGCATCTTATTGTCTATCTGCCCACACAATGTAAGCTTCACGTGGGCGTGGATCTGTCTTGTTCAGTGGTGAGTCCCCAGTGACCTGGTACATGGAGGTACTCAAAAATATTTGTTGCATAAAGTAATGAGCAAAGTTTGGCACAAATGTTAGCTATTATTATTTCTGGGCGTATCGGTGACAGCACCCTACCCTTTGCAAAAATCTCCTTGGGAACCAGAAACTTAAACACAACCAGGAAGAAAAAAAATCAGCCAAAAATAAAAGCGAATTAAGACAGTTGGAGTCTTATTTTAGAAATTTACCTTTCTAGGTTCTGGTATGTTGGGCTCTGTCATCTTTCTACCTGATCAAGGAACCACTGTGACATTTTTTGGTAACTTCCAGTCTGTAGTTTGGATTTAGGAGTTCAGGATTCCAATCCTAATTTCCAGGTTCCAGCTGCGTGGCCCGAGTAGCCCGGCCAGCCCCACCCCGGGGCGCAGGAGGCGCGCGGAGGGCGGGAGTTCTTGGGTCCCCGCCCTCGGGGAGGCTCTGGGCGCGGGGCGGGACTCCGGGACGCTGGGCGGGCGTGCTAGGGCCCCGCCGCCCTGGCCCGGCCTTGCCTTGCGCTGCGCGCTCACCATGGTGGGCCCCGCGCCGCGGCGGCGGCTGCGGCCGCTGGCAGCGCTGGCCCTGGTCCTGGCGCTGGCCCCGGGGCTGCCCACAGCCCGGGCCGGGCAGACACCGCGCCCTGCCGAGCGGGGGCCCCCAGTGCGGCTTTTCACCGAGGAGGAGCTGGCCCGCTATGGCGGGGAGGAGGTAGGCGGGGGTGGCGCGGGCCGAGGGACCCGGGGTGGCGTCCGATCTGCGGCGAGCCGAGCGGGGACCCAGGAGGCGCCGGCGGCCCAGGAAGCTCTGGGGGACGCGCGGCCCGCGGCGGGCGCCCTGGGCCAGCGGGGGGCCTCCTCTCTCTAGGCCCGGACGGATGGCCGAGGGGTGAGGACGAGTCCTCAACAGTCGGAGCGCCCCGCTTTGCCCGCACACCCCACCCTGAACTTCCCCCTCGGTCCCCGGGAGATTTCCCCTCTAGCCGCCTTTTCGTTGATGATCTGCGTACAGACCTCAGAACTTTTTGGTTTTCATGTTAGCATCAGCCGAGGCGTTTACTGTGCCCACGCATAGTGGGGAGTGGCGGGGGACGGAGGGAGGGAAGCAGAGCCTGCTGCCTGGGTTAGGTGGGAATTGAGACAGGTCCCGGGATAAGCCAGTCTTTGCCTGCACTTCCTTTTCCTGCCCCTGTATCCCAGGCCCCTGCATCGGACTCCTCAAACCCACTTTTAGGTCATGTACCCCTGGGGCTCAGCCAAAGCTGGAAGCGAGCGCAGAGGGTGGACTGGAGGTTAGAGACCCCCACAACCCCCCCACACACACGTCAATAGAGACCCCCCACACACACACACACACCCACACACGTCAATAGTCTAGGGGCGTCCAGAAAACTCACAACCACCTGTCCACCTGAGTTGGTTGGGACTGGAGCGATGGCTGTGTCGTGCGGCAGCATCTTGCTGCTGCACGACAAGGACCACCAGGGGGCTGATATTAGATGCGGAGCGGGGGAACGGCACTGGGGGGAGGTCATAGTACCATAGTATTTCAGAGAGCTGGCAGGAACCCATCTCCTGCTTTTACACATAAGGAAACTGAGGCCTGCCACCTGTTAGTGGTAGAGCAGGAAGGGGCCTGATGTTTTTCAAAACCCTCCGGCCTGGTCTCCCTAATTCCTGAGTTAATTGGCCTTATATGGACTAGGATGGCATGGGGGTATCAGAAACCTGGCCCTTAGTCAGTGATGCCAGTTTGGGCATCATTTGTGAAGGGGCCGTTTAGAACCATGAGTCAGTGAGGACACCGAGGGAGGGAGACATGGCTGGGATGTGAGGATGTTAAGGGATGCCTTTTTGCCGGTAGCAGAGGGAACCAGATGGTTCAGAGTCCAGGCATCCGTGCAGAAAAGAATTAACATGGCAGGCCTGCTCTCCTTAGAAAAGCCTGCTTGCAAGGGTGGGACTTGTCTAGTGTCTGGATTTCTCACCCTTCCCTACCCAATAACGGTGGACTCACTTGCCTAGGCTGTATATACAGATGGTGTGGTTAGTATTGAACACTGTACATGCTAGGCAGAGGGTGCCCCATGTGACCAGCCCCCAGTGAAAACCTTGGGTGCTGAGTCTAATGGGCATCTCTAGCAGAGGAATGTTCTGCCAGAAGAATGGCACATACTGTCAAGTTTTGTTGCTGGGGGAAGAGTGTGCTCTTCCTCATGGGAGGGAGAGAGCATAGGAAACCTGCACATAGATTCCCCTAGATTCTCCCTCTGTGTTTTTCCTTCCCAGCTGTGAGTAGAACTATATGCTGAGTTCTTGGAATCTTCTTTCTAGGGACTCTCCAACTGACCCGATGATCTTTGGGACCACTGGCACAAAAATCTAAGGAAAGAGAGAATTCACCACTGAGGTTACAGCAAGAGTGCCAGAACTGCAAGATGAGGACTGAGAAAAGACCCTTGGTTTTTTGATGCTGATGTTATAGATTGAAATTTAACTGAGAGAAACAGAGAGAGGACCTTGAGATGGAAACAGGGGTAGGAAACAGTTGTTTTGGGAGTGGAGCCTGAGGATCTCTGTAGGTGGAAGGAAGGAGCCAGAGAGAGGAGGGGAGCGAGGGACGAGAGAGGCAGTTGAGTGCAGTGGGTTCAAGCTGTGCTGCGCTGTTGTTTGACCTAGATTGTTCTGGTCTATGCCTGTTATCCAGGGATAATTATTAATAACACCCTTTTACTCAGAAGTGTGACAATTTGTATAATACATCGGATCATACCTGGTTTTGAGTCCCTGTTCTGCTGTGTGATTTGGGGCAAATTACTAAACCTCTCTGAGTCTCTACTTTGTTCATCTGTAAGATACTTGGATTAGTCAAGGTTTCACCAGGGAACAGAACCATTTGGATATCTATATCTATACAGTTGATCCTTGAGCAACACAGGAGTTCGGGGTACTGACCCCCATGCAGTCAAAAGTCTGCATATAACTTTTTTTTCTTTTAGAGGCAGGGTCTTGCTGTGTCACCCAGAATGGAGTGAGTGGCTTTTCACAGGCAGTCATGGTGCACTAGAGCCTGGCAATCCTGGGCCCAAGCGATCCTCCTGCCGCAGCCTCCCAAGCAGCTAGTATTACAGGTGTGCACCCAGCCATGTATAACTTTTGACTACCCCCAAAACTACAGTTTTTTTCCTTTTTTTTTTTTTTTTTTTTTTTTGAGACAGGGTCTCACTCTATTGCTAAGCCTGGAGTGCAGTGGCAGGAACATAGCTCACTACAGCCTCCTCCTGGGCTCAAGCAGTCCTCCTACCTCAGCCTCCCCAGTTACTGGCATTACAGGTGTGCACCACCACACCCGGCTATTTTTTAAATTTTCTGTAGAGATGGGGTCTTCCTGTGTTGCCCAGGCTGGTGTCGAACTCCTGGGCTCAAGCCACTCTTCCACCTCAGTTTCCCAAAGTGCTGGGAATACACGTGTGAGCCTCCATGGCTGGCTCAAAACTTAATTACTAATAGCCTACTGTTGACCACAAGACCCAAGAACATTGTCGATTACCACATATTTTGTAAATGTATTATATACTGAATTCTTACAGTAATGTAAGCTAGAGAAAAGAAAATGTTACTAAGAAAATCATAAAGAAGAGAAAATATATTTACTATTAAGTGAAAGTGGATCATTATAAAGGTCTGCATCCTGAGAAGGAAGAGGAGTGGTTGGTGTTGCTATCTCAGGGGTGGCAGAGGTGGAAGAAAACCCACATGTAAGTGGACCCATGCAGTTCAAACCTGTGTTGTTCAAGGGTCAACTATATATAGATAGAGAAATGGTTTATCATAAGGATTGGTTTACATGATAGCGGGGGCTGGCTGGGCAAGTTGGAAATACATAGAGCAGGCTATCAGAAGGGGCAGGCTGGAAGCCCTCAGGCAGGAGCAGATGCTGTAGCCCACGGGTCTTTTTTTTTTTTTTTTTTTGAGACGGAGTCTTGCTCTGTTTCCCAGACTGGAGTGCAGTGGTGTGATCTCAGCTCACTGCAACCTCCGCCTCCCATGTTCAAGCAGTTCTCTACCTCAGCCTCCCGAGTAGCTGGGATTACAGGCGCCCACCACCACGCCCAGCTACTTTTGGTATTTTTAGTAGAGACAGGGTTTCACCATCTTGGCCAGGCTGGTCTTGGACTCCTGACCTCGTGATCCACCCGTCTCAGCCTTCCAAAGTGCTGTGATTACAGGCGTAAGCCGCTGTACCCGGCCTTGTTAAGGTCTTTCAATTATGAGATTAGGCCCACCCAGATCATCTGGGATTATTTCCTTATATAAAGCCAATTGATTGTAGATGTTAAACACTTCTAAATACCTGCACAGCAGTATCTAGGTGAGTATTTGATTGAATAACTGGGTACAGTAACCTATGCAAATTGACACATAAAATAAATCATCACAATGGTTATAATAAGAGTTCCTACTTGGCTGAGTGTGGTGGCTCACACCTGTAATCCCAGCACTCACTTTGGGAGGTCGAGGCAGGAGGATTGCTTGAAGCCAGGAGTTTGAGACCAGCCTGGGCAACATAACAAGACCTCACCTCTACCAAAAAAAAAAAAAAAAAAAAGAGTTCCTACTCTAAGCAGGTGTTTTGTGAATGCCTGCATTAAATGAGATGGTGGTGTGCACAGGCTTAGCGTAGGCCTGGAATAGGGCATAGCACCGTAAGTCTTAATAAATGTTAGCTACTATTATTTTTATTACCTTATTAAAGATACAAGCAAGAGGCATTATAACAGGTCCACGGTCCTTTCATGCACTACAGAAATCTAATAAGCTCTGAAACCTAGACATTTTTGTTTTTCACAAGTCATTTGACAGAAAAACCCAGCTTGATCTGAAATCACTTGATGACAGAACCTTGTTGGAGCTGCTATAAGTCTACGTTAGTCTTTATCCCATTTACTGTGAATGTTCATGTTTCACTGGAGAAATACTAGCATACTTGATTATAGGTGTTGCCTTGGACCTCCCTAGAGGTATTGCATAATATATGGTATGTTCCCCATAACACCTTTCTAAAATCTGACATATTCTCATATTGAAAACATGTCTGACCCCCAGGAGTTTCTGCTGTGGGATTGTGGACCTGTGTAACAAGTCTTTCTGAAACATCTAGCAATGAGTGACTTGCTTCTACTATATATAAAAAACCTTCTTTCTTGGATGAGAGACAAGGCAGACCCGCCTCTATCAGTCACACATCCCACTGTGTGGTTCAAGGTGAGAGAGCTCAGACACCCACACAGGGATTTGCGTAGTTTCTCCAGTGGCAGCTTCAGATGGGAAATCCGTGAAGCATGGGTGTCCTGGCTGCTGGTGTCTTTCACAGAACCACACTGTGTTCTGGATCTACTGCACCAAGAGCCAGTTCTTTCCTTTTAGGCATTGTAGGGCCTCAGAGTGATCCATGGCTCTCTAAATCATTCACATATGGGAATAGAAAAATCTTTGGTATACATTAGTCCTCTTCGAATGCTTGCTGAAAATCTGGGCGGGATGTGGTGGCTCACACCTGTAGTCCCAGTAGTTTGGGAGGCTGAGCTGGAAAGATCGCTTAAGCCCAGGAGTTTGAGACCAGCCTGGGCAACGTAGTGAGACCTTGTCTCTATTTTAAAAAAGAAAAAAAATCTGGACAGCATCTCCTTGGTGCTTCTTTAAAACTCCATTCTCCCAGTAATTCTAGTAAGGGTTGTACAGAAGAGGTGATTTTGAGGACCTCTTACGTAGATAACAGGTTATAGAGTGAGTGTGTTGAACAAAATTGAAAATAGAGAAAAAAAAGGTAGTGTGTTCCAGAGTGCCTTTGGCGCTTGTTTTCTTCAACTCCTGTCAAAATTGCCCTGATAGGTAGAGATATTGCTTGCACATGTTCACAGGTAGCTTTTGCCTTGTCACACACCTGTTATGATAGCAGGGTTTCACTGTCTACAAATTGCAGGCCAGAGATTGGTATTCAAGTTTTCAATAAGGAAGAATTACCCTAGGAAGGGCAAAGGCTTAGAATCAGACAGGTATGAGTCTGAATCCTGACTTTTTATTTACCAGCAGAGAAACCATTGACAGGTTATGTAAACTCTAAGCCTCAGTTTCTTCACCTACGAAATGGGTATAGTAATAACTGCCTTACAAGGTTATTTTATTTTAGTTTAGTTTTTGAGACAAAGTCTCACTCTGTCACCCAGGCTGGAGTGCAGTGGCTGATTTTGTTTTGTTTTGTGTGTGTGTGTCTGTATTTTTTTTTTTCTTTTTTTGGAGACGGAGTCTTGCTCTGTCATCAAAGCTGGAGTGCAGTAGTGTGATCTTGGCTCACTGCAACCTCCGCCTCCCGGGTTCAAGCAGTTCTGCCTCAGCCTCCCCAGTAGCTGGGATTACAGGCACCTGCCACCACACTCGGCTAATTTTTGTATTTTTAGTAGAGACAGGTTTTCACCATGTTGGCCAGGCTGGTCTCAAACTCCTGACCTCAAGTCATCTGCCCACCTCAGCCTCCCAAAGTGCTGGGAGCCACCATGCCTGGCTGTTTCTGTGTCACTTCTATTCCTGTGTCTGCATTTATACTCCCAAGCCTTCCACCCATCCTCCACCTTCTCAGTTGTTATTTCCCAGGCCTGAGAGTCTGTGCCTGGGGGTTGTGCTATCCATGGATGTCCATCTACACTGGGTCAGAACTCACCATCACAGCACGCTCTGTTTACTGATAAGACCATTCCTCTGCATGGCATATGAGGTATCTATGTCACTCTGAGGCCTCAAAAATGCTAAACATTCTTTTCTTCCCCTATAATATGACTTCCTCTTAGCACTTACACCTTCAAGTAAGTAGTTTAAGGAGGAAGTAAAAATTTTACTGTTAAGAAAAGGAGATTGCTGGGCACAGTGGCTCACGCCTGTAATCCCAGCACTTTGGGAGGCCGAGGCGGGTAGATCACCTCACGTTGGGAGTTCAAGACCAGCCTGACCAACATGGAGAAACCCCATCTCTACTAAAAATACAAAAAAAAAAAAAAAATTAGCTGGGCATGGTGGCACACGTCTGTAATCCCAGCTACTCGGGACACTGAGGCAGGAGAAATGCTTGAACCCGGGAGGCGGAGGTTGCGATGAGCCAAGATCATGACATTGCACTCCAGCCTGGGCAACAAGAGTGAAACTCCTTCTCATAAAAAAAAAGACTGTTGGCCGGGCGTGGTGCCTCATGCCTATAATCCCAACACATTGAGAGGTCAAGGCAGGCAGATTACCTGAGGTCAGGAGTTCTAGACCAGCCTGGCCAACATGGTGAAACCTGTCTCTACTAAATATACAATAACAACAACAAAAAAATTAGCCAGACGTGGTGACACACGTCTGTAATCCCAGCTACCCTGGAGGCTGAGGCAGGAGAATGGCTTGAACCTGGGAGGCAGAGGTTGCAGTGAGCCGAGATTGTGCCACTGCACTCCAGCATGGGCAACCGAGCTAGACTCCGTACCCCCCCACAAAAAAAGAAAAGAGTGTTAGTGATAAGATGCATGTTTTTGTTTATCTTATGTATGTGAATGTTATATTTATATGGCTGTTTGCCCATAGAAAATAAGTGTCGGCTGGGTGTGGTGGCTTATGCCTGTAATCTCAGCCCTTTGGGAGGCCGAGGCGGGCAGATCACTTGAGGTTAAGAGTTTGAGACCAGCCTGGCCAACATGGTGAAACCTGTCTCTGCTAAAAATACAAAAATTAGCTGGGCATGGTGGCGTGTGCCTGTAATCCCAGCTACTCAGGAGACGGAGGCAGGAGAATCGCTTGAACTGGGGAGGTGGAGGTTGCAGTGAGCCGAGATTGTACCATTGCACTCCAGTCTGGGTGACAGAGTAAGACTCTGTCTCAAAAAAAAAAAAAAAAAAGGAAAAAGAAAAGAAGTATCAAGGAAAAAGCCACAGAATGGAAGATATGACAAAATACTGGGGTTAAATGATAGCTGTAATATATTTTTAAAATTGATATAAATACATAATCCCACTTGATAAATAATCAAAACTGAGGAATAAGGAAACCTGGTAAAGGAAAGGCGGTAAATCCTCACAAAGAAAAATGCCGTCTGCTGGCTTGGAAATCCAGGCCGTTTCAAATGACCCGTGTTAGATGAGGTGGAGCAAGTGTCCACAGAGTCAATGGCAGTCCTCTAGGGCCTGTCTTTAGGAGCCGGTTTGGAGTAATAAAAGGCAGCCCTCTGCTGAGCTCCTGTGTCATGCCTGCTAGGTGTTACATACACTCTTTTCCTCAGCATTCCCGAGGCAAGTGGGCGTTACCCTCATATGACAGGCAGAGAAGCAGGCCTGAGTGGTTATGAGGCAGTGAGGTGTGTTTCCTTGGGCAAGTTGCTTAGCTTCTCTGAGCCTCAGTAGTTCCTCTGTCTGTTAAATGGGATCATGAAAACCCTTCACCATAAGCTGCACAAGCGCAAGAACACTAAGGCCCACCCCAAAGAGAAGGCCAAGCAGCAGGTGCTTGCAGAGCCTGAGATTCCTATGGACCCAGCAGCGACTCCCACCCTCGCCTGGGCTGTGAGCCACCTGGCTGATGCCCCTGCACCTCTGATGGCACTGAGACAAAGGAGAGATCTGGTCTTGGGTGTCTTGGGACTGTACCCATCGTCCCAGCCTGAGCCCAACTTGATGGAAGCTAGAAAAGTCATGCCATCCTTTTTTGTGTAATTCTTTCTTGGTGGGGAAATTCTGAGGTAACATTTTATGCCTGCTAATAGAGCCAAAAAAAAGTGTAAAGCCCATTGTTAGTAGAACGGTGGGGAAACAGCATTGCTTACATATCTCTAGCACTATAAATGTTGTTACAGGACAAACTAATAAAATATAAACAGTGATTAAGTTTTCATATACTTAGGCCCAGGAATTCCATATATTGAAATAGGGCACTTTCCTATGCATTCACTGGGTGGAGAGAAATTTTTAAATAAAGGCCTCAATGAAATAAGTCACCAAATTAGAAAGTAATTGATAGAAACATGTATTCATAATGCTGCCATTTATAGTTCTAAGGATTGGAAACCACCCAAATACCCAAAATAGAAAGCTAGCTAAACAAATAGGTAGACAATATCACTAATATAAGATGGGGCCCTACGCCGGGCATGGTGGCTCACGCCGGTAATCCCAGCACTTTGGGAGGCCTAGGTGGGTGGATCACGTGAGGTCAGGAGTTCGAGACCAGCCTGGCCAACATGATGAAACCCCATCTCTACTAAAAAGACAAGAAATTAGCGGGGCGTGGTGGCGGGTGCCTGTAATCCCAGCTACTCAGGAGGCTGAGTCAGGAGAATCACATGAACCCGGAAGGTGGAGGTTGCAGTGAGCTGACATCACGCCATTGCACTCCAGCCTGGGCAACATGAGTGAAACTCTGTCTCAAAAAAAAAGATGGGGCCCCATGGAGCTGTTTAAATGACAGTCATTTTGGTGGAAATGTTTATATGAGGGAATGTTACCTGTAAGAAGCAAAATATAAAATAGATTGCTCATATCAGTCACATCCGTGTATGTCTATTGATGAAGAGGAAAGGAAGTTTGGACTGATAAGTAATTCATCATTTACTATTCTTTTGAATTTTCATCTCCATGAAGTTGCTTCTGTTCCTGATTTTCTTTTTTTTGAGACGGAGTCTCACTGTGTCACCCAGGCTGGGGTGCAGTGGCATGATCTTGGTTCACTACGACCTCTGCCTCCAGGGTTCAAGCAATTCTCCAGCCTCAGACTCGCAAGCAGCTGGGATTACAGGCATGTGCCACCATGCCCGGCTAATTTTTGTATTTTTAGTAGAGATAGGGTTTAGCCATATTGGCCGGGCTGGTCTTGAACCCCTGACCTCAGGTGATCCGCCCGCCTTGGCCTCCCACAGTGCTGGGATTACAGGCGTGAGTCACTGTGCCTGGCCCCTGATTTTCTCTATAAAGGAGAGAATTGCCACATTCTTGTCATGAGACTTTATGACTTTTCCAAATTTCTGTATGTGGGCATGACGCTGCCCAGGCAGGTGGCAAGCTCGCCAAGGACCAGGCTTAACAGAAAGCCTTTGGGACTTGACCCATTGCTCTTTGCTCAGCTTGTGATGGGAGAAGATTTTAATAAGTTGCACTGGAAGAGCTGGCTCTTCCCCTCCTCTTCACAGCTTCTCCCCTGCTTTCTAGGAAGATCAGCCCATCTACTTGGCAGTGAAGGGAGTGGTGTTTGATGTCACCTCCGGAAAGGGTAAGTGGTGTGGCATTTTGAATCTTCATTTCCAGGGAGCACAGAAGCCAGAGTGAGCAGCACTTGGAGGTGTGAGGAAAGGGAGGGAACATTAGGCAAGTCCTTTTCATTCCATTTTATTTTATTTTATTTTTTGAGACGGAGTTTCACTCTGTCACCCAGGCTGGAGTGCGGTGGCACAATCTTGGCTCACTGCAACCTCCGCCTTCTGGGTTCAAGCAATTCTCTGCCTCAGCCTCCCGAGTAGCTGGGATTACAGGCACCACCACCACTGCTGGCTAATTTTTTTGTATTTTTAGTAGAGACGGGGGTTTCACCATCTTGGCGAGGCTGGTCTTGAACTTCTGACCTCGTGATCCACCCGCTTCGGCCTCCCAAAGTGCTAGTATTACAGGTGTGAGCCACCGCACCTGGCCATCCTTCCATTTTAAATGGGCAGATTGAGTTAATCTTTGTCAGTGTTTTACTTCAGCAGGGGCTTTTTTCCCCCGATAATGACATGCTTCTACTCAAAAGCCTTCCATGACTTTCCATTGCCTGTAGAATTAAATTCAAACTTAATGATTTACCCTAGTTGAAGCAATGAGAGAAGTGTTCTTTAGTAAAGAGTTGGCATTATAGAACATTACAGAACATTTTAGTGCCATTTAATGTAACTACTAATGATATCTTGGAGATAGTTTTGTATTGGTTTATCTATTATTTGATAACAAACACTGCTGAATGGAAATAGATTTGGCTTCCACCAACATTTAAGAAGAGGGAACATTTTTCTTGTTTGCATCTTTAATTTTTTTTTTGGAGACAGTCTCGCTCTGTCGCCCAGGTTAGAGTGCAGTGATGCGACCTTCTCCAGCTGCCAGGTTCAAACGATTCTCCTGCCTCAGCCTCCTGAGTAACTGGAATTACAGGTGCACGCCACCATGCCCAGCTTTTTGTATTTTTAGTAGAGATGGGGTTTCACCATGTTAACCAGGCTGATCTTGAACTCCTGACCTCAAATGATCTGCCCATCTTGGCTTCTCAGAGTGCTGGGATTACAGGCGTGAGTCACTGCCCCCAGCCTGCATCTCTAATATTTTTAAGAGACTATTTTCTCAGTATTAACACTTAGGTGAAAAAACAGAACAAGAAGGGGGCCAGGCACAGTGGCTTATGCTTGTAATCCCAGCGCTTTAGGAGGCCAAGGTGGGCGGATCATGTGAGCTCAGGAGTTCAAGACTAGCCTGGGCAACATGGTGAAACCCCATCTCTTCAAAAAAAAAAATACAAAAATTAGCTGGGCATGGTGGTGGCACATGCCTGTAGTCCCAGCTACTCTGGAGGCTGAGGTGGGAGAATTGCTTGAACCTGGGAGGTGGAGATTGCAGTGAGCCAAGATTGTGCCACTGCACTCCAGCCTGGGCAAGAGTGAGACCCTGTCAAAAAAAAACAACAACAAAAGAGGTTGTAGGGGGACTATTCTCATTTTATATTTTCTGAAAATCCCTGCTCAGAAAGCATGTGTGACTTACGTCACATTTAGAGTAAGTGGAATCCAACCTGATGGCTGGGGTGGCTTACTGGACTTTGTATTGCCATTGTTTGGCCTCTCCGTGAGCCTGGAGTCTTTTTTAGGATTGGGTGGGGGCCTTGGGAGCGCCCCCACGTGCAAGCTCCTGGTTACTCTGCATGTAAACCCACGCTTACGTCTCTTCCTTCCTTCCCACTACAGAGTTTTATGGACGAGGAGCCCCCTACAATGCCTTGACGGGGAAGGACTCCACTAGAGGGGTAGCCAAGATGTCCTTGGATCCTGCAGACCTCACCCATGACACTGTAAGCCAGATTATAAGCCTTTGTAAAATCCTCTACCTCCTTGTTCATGCCTTTTTCTCTTTTTCTTTTTCTTTTCATGTGTGTGTGTGTGTGTGTGTGTGTGTGTGTGTGTGTGTGTGTCTGGGCAAGAGCAAGGCTTCCTAATTAGCTTATTTACCCTTCGGTCTGCTTGGTATGGTGGCCAGGCATTTTCTTGAAATAGATTATCCTACCATGTCACCTCGACTCAGAAACCTTCCATGGCTGTCTGTTGCCTAGAGTCAAGTCCAAACTCTTATGAACTTGTGATCCAACTCAGTGATCATCACAATTTGGCCCCAACCTGATTTGGCAACCTAATGTTCCTTATGGTCTGTACCTGCCACCCCATCCCCTCAGCCCCTTACAGCCTTGCTGTTAGTCTCTGAGACCCATTCCCCAGGCCATGCTTGGTAGCTTTGTGGATGAACTGGGTTGGGAAGAAAGGTCTCCCTCTATGCTTATATTTCTGTGAAGGAGAAGATAGCATTAAAACATTTTTTAGGCCAGGAGTGGTGGATCATGCCTGTAATCCCAGCACTTTGGAAGGCAAAGGCAGGTGGATCACCTGAGGTCAGGAGTTTGAGACTAGCCAGGCCAGCATGGAGAAACCCCGTCTCTACTAAAAATACAAAAATTAGCTGAGTGTGGTGGTGCGCACCTGTAATCCCAGCTACTTGGGAGGTTGAGGCAGGAGAATCGCTCGAATCCAGGAGGAGGAGGTTACAGTGAGTTGAGATCATGCCACTGTGCTCCAGCCTGGGCAACAGAGTGAGACTCCATCTCAAAAAAAAAAAAAAATTTGTTTTTTAAACCTATTCAAGGTCTAAATAATTCCAACAGTAAGGCTGGAATTTCCTCTAACTGTGCTCAACATCAAACTGACATTGAGATAAATTGAGATGAGCCAAACTCATAACAAAATGAATGTAACTATTACAAAAATGAATGAAGAACTTAAGAAAGGGGAAAGTGCCAAATGTATAATGGGAGGTGTGTAGAGAGAGGGAGGATTAATCGGGGGGAGGAAGGGGATGCAGATGCAATAGGGCATGCCCTGCCCCATCCCAGCATGCTCTCTGGAGTCTTTCATCCCTGCCATCAGTCAAACCACAAAGTGTGATGAAGCATTGCTCCCCGTATGTTATACCCTCCCACCGCCGCGCCCCCCCTCCGCCCACAGCAGTGTCTCTTAAGCCATTTGTCCATTATTTGGTTTGTTGAGATATCTTTTCTCTTGCATTAGGGATGTGGGAGGCAAGGCAGGGATGGAGAAAGGCCAGTGCCAAACACTATCCACTTACCCCATCTCCTGTCTTTCTTGGGCTTTTCTCCCCAAGACGGGTCTCACGGCCAAGGAACTGGAGGCCCTGGATGAGGTCTTCACCAAAGTGTACAAAGCCAAATACCCCATCGTCGGCTACACTGCCCGGAGAATTCTCAATGAGGATGGCAGCCCTAACCTGGACTTCAAGCCTGAAGACCAGCCCCATTTTGACATCAAGGACGAGTTCTGATGTTCCCCCTGCAGGAGCAGGTTCTTGGGAGCGTGAGGCAGGAAGACACTAGGTGCTGAATCTCCTGCAAAACTGGCTGCCTGGAGGCCCTGAGCCACCCAGATCCGAATAAAACAGATGCTTACCCTGGAAGAGCAAATGCCTCCTGTTGTCCTTGGTCAGGGGTTCTGTCTACCTGGGGACCCCTGTCTGCACACCAGGGATCAATAAGAGCCGAAGTGGGACACATCCTAGATGTCAGTATCAGCTGGCTGGGCAGTGGAATTTTGAGCGACCTTTACTTTATACTTTTCTGTGCTTGACAGATTTTCAGCCATGACCATGTTCACTTTATAATCAAAACAAAAATAAAGGTCCCATTTTTACAAAAGGAGAATTCTTTCCTAGAGGCCATTTCCTTGGAGCCCCGTCAGCACCCCACATAAGCGGGTGGGCTGTGTTGTTCTTCCGTAGTCCTGTGGGGCCGGATGGTGGGGCATTTAGGCAATGGGCAGGAAAAGAGATTGGTGAGGTGGGAGGGTGGGCGATGGGAAGGGAGCCAGGAAACCCGGCTGGAGTGAGGGTGGGAACTGGCTTCAGCGCATATGCAGCTGGAGATTGGTGAGGAGGGCCAGGGTCAGTGTGGGCAGAGCCTGGTGGAGGTCATTCCAAGAACGGGAGACGTATTCCTTATGCTGGACTGAGGTCAGATTTTAGGAGGAAGCCCCTTTTGTTAGAGGGGGCAGATTTTTCCCTCTGGGGACATTGGGTGATGTCTGGCAACATTTTTTTTTTTAAATTTTTGTTTGTCATGACTGCAGGATGCTACTGGCATCTCGAGGCCAGGGATGCTGGTCAACATTCTGTAATGCACCTGACAAAGCATTATCCGGTCCGAAATTTCACCCATACTGAGGCTGATAAATACTGTGTTAGATGGATCCTGGACATTTTACAGTGGAGATGAATTTCCTTGACATAAAACTTGTATTTTATTAAAATAAATAGCAACTGCCCTCAAGAGAGAATTTTCACATTAAGCAGAATAATCTGTTAAGGTGATTGTTCAAAATGCTGATTCCTGGGCCCCACCTCCTAGCGCTTATGATTCAGTATTTCTAGAACATGGCCTGGAACAGTGCTTGTAGTGAGCTGCTCAGGAAGTTGTGATACAAACAGGCCCAAACACACTTTGAGACACCACCTTATTGCCTTATCAGTCATCACAAGGAGAACTCAGATCCTTTTTGAGGGCAAGGTTTGACCTTTAATGTGTTCCAGGGCTGGGAAGTCTAATGGTAAACCTCTGGGTTGCACTGAAGAAGATGGGAGCTTGATGGCCATCCAAGAGTAACGCGCCTGGATCTTATCAGATAGGACTTTTTGGCCTAGAATTCTAGAAGTTGCTCATGCAGCCAAGGTTGTCTGTATCGGACATTTTGCCCCAAAACAGGATGTACAAATAAATACAAATGGTGTCCAAGTCCTTGGGAATAGTCGAGAGATGACTTCTTTTACTTATGTGCCCACCATTCCCTACATCACTATGTAATGTGGGGCGGGAGGGTGGGTAGAAATCCACTCCTTAGACACAGATTTCTGCAGTGAATCAAGGTCTCCAAATTCAGGCTCTGGGAACTTCCCAACACCACTGTCTGCCCCACTCCCCACCTTTGCCCCCATGAAGGCAGTTTTCCCTCATGGTCTCAGGCTCACCACCCCTCCCAGGATTACCCTGCCCAGTTCCCTGAGTGCACATCAAAAGCTGCCAGCCAGCCAGGACAGTGGGCAAGAAATCGGCAGCCTGTGTGGGCTCTAGAAAGGGTGGGTGCAACCCCAGGGGAGGAGGCACAGGCCGGCCTGAGGATTCTGCATCATTGAGGTCTGCAGGGCCTAAAAGTCTTGCACAGATCCTGGGAGGCCTGAAGTCCCTGCG
Source organism: Gorilla gorilla gorilla (assembly GCF_029281585.2). Classification (NCBI taxonomy): domain Eukaryota; kingdom Metazoa; phylum Chordata; class Mammalia; order Primates; family Hominidae; genus Gorilla; species Gorilla gorilla. The sequence goes on along the minus strand of NC_073224.2, from coordinate 44,370,690 downwards.
TCATGTGCCCCCTGCTCCTATGTCTATTTATAATGTTTTTCTTTTTCTCTGAAGGCTCATATCCTCCTTTTAAGACTCAGCCTAGGTGCACCTGTACCAGGAAGCCTTCCCCCTCCTGTGTGATCCCCTTAGCCTAGACTCACCTGCTTTGCTGTGATTGCCTGTTTGTGAGCCTGTCTCCTTCAAACAGGGGCATCTTACGGGCCCAGCACACTCTCCTACAGTGACCAAACTTTCTTTTTTTTTTTTTTTTCACTTTTCATTATCTTATCTCATTGGAAATTATACATAATGTAAACAGTAGAACGTGATTCATTGATTTTTTTTCCCTTAGTTTAATACAAGTGTGCCTCACTTTAAGCAAAATATACTAAATGATTTCTGAGACAGGAGTTTCCTTACTTTTTCAGTTAAAAAGATTTGCTTACAGAATTTCTTTAAATAACAAGGCTTCTTTGGCCAGTTTAGAGTATTCAGATCACAGAAATTGATTTCACACACAACTTCTTTGAAATACCTACATTGCATAAAATGAGGCACACAGACACATGTGCCCATTCCATCAAGATTGCCTCATTATTTTGTGTTATTTTATATTTTTCATTTTGTCATTATTAACACTTTAGCATACCAGGTTCATTCACTCTCTATTTTAGTTGAGATGAGTTAGTGTTTCTAAGGAGTGTTTCGTAATCTCTTGTCCCAAACTAGGCTGGTTTGGGAATCCAGTGAGAGTGACTGAAAACTGAAATTCAAGTCCTGAACATCCTTCCAGAACACAGCCTATCACCCTGTGGAGATAACACACGAACTATCTCAGAGGACCCCCACCTGTGGAAGTGAAAATCATGTGAGAGTCGTAGTTCAAAAGAAAAAAGTGCTGGGCACCGTGGCTCATGCCTGTAATCTCAGCACTTTGGGAGGCCGAGGTGGGAGGATCACTTGGGCCCAGGTGTTTGAGGCCAGTCTGGGCAACAGAGGGAGACCCTGTCTGTACAAAAAATTGGCCAGGTGTGGTGGCTCACGCTTGTAATCCCAGCACTTTGGGAGGCTGAGGTGGACGGATCAGCTGAGGTCAGGAGTTTGAGACCAGCCTGGCCAACATACAGTGACCAAACTTTCTGATTTGCCTGGGATTTTCCTGGTTTTAGCACTGAAAGTCCTGCATCCCGGAAAACAAAACCCCTCTGTCCTGGGCAAACCTGAGGACTGACCGGCACCAGCAGCGGAGTCAAGGCCTCCTCCCAGCTGTGGGGCTCTAGGGCGACCACGTGCCACCCTGGGATGAAGAAGGAGGGAGGACGCTGGGAGAGCGCAGGGGGCTGGGTTTTTGCCAGTCCCTACAAGTTCCAATTCAACATCTCCAACAGGAAGCTCAATGCCTGGTCTGCAGAAGGTGCTCAGTGCACGGAGTGTTGTTGATATTGGTGTAATTTGTGAAGTTCTCCACATTTAAATTCCTTCTGCTGAGGTATAGCCCCTCCCTGCCCTCTCAGAGGAAACGTGTTTCCTTGCACCCCAGAATGCTGATCAGTACCCTTCCCTCTCTGAGCTCCTGGGGCCTGGGGCACAGAGCCTTCCTCCCTTGCAGATGGCTGGGGGTCAGCCCCCATGCCATGTAATGGGAGAAAAGGAAACAAGGTTTTGCTGTGTGGAGCCCGCTTCTGTATTTCAAACTATTGAAATAAGACTGCTAAGGGCCAGGCGCGGTGGCTCACGCCTGTAATCCCAGCACTTTGGGAGGCTGAGGCAGGCGGATCACCTGAGGTCAGGAGTTCGAGACCAGCCTGGCCAACATGACAAAACCCCGTCTCTACTAAAAAATACAAAAATTAGCCGGGCATGGTGGCAGGTGCCTGTAATCCTAGCTACTCAGGAGGCTGAGGCATGAGAATCACTTGAACCCGGGAGCCGGAGGTTGCAGTGAGCTGAGATCGTACCACTGCACTCCAGCCTGGGTGACAGACGAGATTCTCTCAGACAAACAAACAAACAAACAAACAAACAAAAAAGACTGCTAAGAATTAAATGCCCCAGAGGGTAAGTGATGGAGTTGATTGTCCCGAAGAAGAGCAGGGCAGAGGGGTCTGACCAGCAGACCTGGTCCCTAGAGGTGGAGGCTGTGCAGAGGTCACCTGGCCTAAGGTCTGGCCCAGGCCCCAGCCCTATCCTGCCAAGATGCTCACCCCATACCTTAGGCACCTGCTCCAGGGGATTTCCTCACCACCACTACCCAAGGGCCTGAACAAAGCAAACTCATCCTCTACATTGGCTTCCTTCAGAAGGCTGCTTTTCAAGCCCCAATCTCCAAAAAGCATGGTCCACTGGGCACCGCCAGCCTCCTGAGATGCTGCTGTGAGGGGCTGAAGCTTGAAATCCATGGCTGGAACCTGGGCCCTGAGAGGCAATGAGTGCCCTGGTTCCAGGCCCTACCCCGAATCACTGTGATGACCAGAGATCACCTGCAGGGCCTAGAGAATGCAGCTGGCTTTCTGATGGATGGTGGCTTCCAGCACACTAGGGCCACACTAGGGCCTTGCTCAAGCAGGCCTGGAACTCCACAGGCTTGACTGGAGAGGCCTGAGCAAGCCAGCGGGCAAAGTGACCGACCAGGCAGAAGTTAGCCCTGTGGGCCTCTGTCCAGGACATCAAATGCAATCATTGCCTGGAGGATTATTTAATGCCACGTTGTGTCGGTCATCTTTTATGCTCCATTTCACAGCCTGTCAGCCCAGCTGTAATCTCTCAGTGCCTGATTTAGCTTTCTTGCCTGGGCTTCTCTGCCAGGCGGAGCTGCTTAAGCTGTTCTGGGACATCTGCAAACCGGCAGGTGCAAGGAATTAACATCCTCTGGGGGCAACCTGCAGCTGATAGGGGATGAGTAGACACATTCTCCCCACAGCCCTGAGGCTCACTCTACAGCTTCCTCAGAAGGCCTCCAGTGATATTGAGCCTCAGCTGCCCACAGTGGTGTCAGCTTAACAACAAAGCCATGGACTGGCCAAGCCTCCTTCCCAGTTTCATTCTTCCCAGTCCCTGATGCCTGAGCCCATGGATCACTTTCTAAATGTGTGTTCCTGCATGCAAACCTTTGTTGCAGTTTCTGCTTTTGGGAAGAACTCAGCCTGAAACACAAGTTTACTTCCTCAGATACCGACACATCCTGTTGTGCCAAACTCAGGTTTACTAATAACGTTTTACACATGTATAGTACTTTACAGCTTACAAAGTTCTCATTCCAGCTACGACAGCTGTGTAACCAGTTGCCCTAGAACTTAGTGGCATCACTATGACGACATCACTCAGGATGGAGCCGCTCATGATGCTCAGAGATTTTGTGTGCCGGGGACCAAGAGGGTGCAGTGGGCATAGCCTTTCTGCCTCTGATGTCTGTGGCGGGTGTCACATGGAATGATGAGGGCTCACTCACATTTCTGGCGAGTGGTGCTGGCTGCCAGAAGCTCTACTCCTCTCCGTGGGTAACTTCTCACAGCATGGTGGCAGGACTGTCCCTCCTCAGCCTCTGAAGTCAGGCAGCATCATTTCTGTTCACCAAGGCAGGCAAGCACAAAGTCTCACCTAAGGTCAGGGAGCATGGGGCCATTTTGGGAAAATACAATCCCCCATGGTTACTTCCCATATTATCTCCTTTGATTCTCACAAAAGCGACTGTATCTAATCTTTGAATCTGCAGTGCTGAGGTCAGGTAGCAGGTGTGCATGCAATAAATCACATTTGCCTTGTGGACAGAGACAGGTTTTAGAGTCAGACTGATCTGCCTTTGAATCCTGGTTTCATCACTTAGCACCTGTATGATCGTGGAGAAGTAATTTAGCTTCTCTGAGCCTCAGTTTCCCAATCTTTACAATGAGGGCCAAAATACTCATTTCCCTTGCTGGTGCTAGAATTTGATGCAGTTGTGTGTGTAACATGCCCAGCAGGCTCCTGACACCTGTGGGATATTCAGCTTCTCTCTCTTTCTTCCTCTTCTACTCCATCCTACCTCCCACCTCCCACCTCTTGCACTGATGAGCATCTTGGACTTCCCAGCAGGTGCAGGGACATAGGTGAGCAGAAAGCATTTAGACACGTGTCCAGGGTCTTGACAACAGGCTGGAGTTTGGAAGAAGTCCGGATAAGCAGCTACAGTGCCCTCTCTTTTCCTCATCCCTGGACACATCCCGCCCAGCCCAGAACTGAGAGCATTAACTCAGCTCCTCTGATGGAAGACTCCCTCGTACAGCCTCAGAGTCTCAGGTTTCCCAGGTGCCCTATAGATTCTCCCAGAGTCCCAAGGGCAATGGGAAAGCCTGCTCCTCTCTCCCAGGGGCCTTGCCCAGACTGCAGTCTTGCTGCCAGAGGCCTAATAGCAGGTGTGCTGGGTGTACCACTGTGGTGCAGTTTGTCTCACCCCCAACCCCCTGATGGTTTGGGTCTCTACAGCTTTCCACTTCCCACTGGGTTGGGCCCTAGCCCTGATTCCAGAAGTGAAGTGACTTTTGTTCCAGAAGGTGCGGTATTCACAGTCTCCCCTGGGCCTTTGCACATGCTGTTGTTCCTCTGCCTGGAATGTTCTTCCTACTTGCCCACATTGCATGTAAAATCCTATCTTGGCTTAGATATTACTTCCTCAAGGAAGCTTTCTCAGACCTCTCCCTGCCAAGGTGGGCACACAGTACCTGACTTGCCCCTGCGGTATCAGATCTCACTGAACTGTAATTGTATTTACTTTGTGTTTTCCTCCCCACCAGGCTGGGATGCACTTGCCCCATTCACAACTGTATCATGTAGCACAAGCCCAGCACCTTTGATGTGAGATAAAAATGAATGGATTGGCAAATGGACAGGTGGTGAATGAATGAATGAGTCAATGGATTGGTGCTCCCTCACCCAGGGCACATGCCTTCCTTGCAGCCCTCTTTCACCCCTTACTCAGGGATGTGCATCTGATTCCTGAAGCATCAGAGCGGCTCCCCACCCTCCAGCCAAGTTTCCAGCAGAGCCTGCCTGGGCATCGCTTCCAGGATTACTCCTGGACCAACTTCGCCTGAACATTTCTGCAGCTTCATCATCTGGGGAATATATAAAAATAGTAAGTGGTTCCCCTGGCAACCACCACAGCAAATGGTAACTAGGGTGGGCGGTCCAGGAAAGCCTTGAGGCTGGGAGGAAAACAAACGCCGCCCTCACTGCTCACTCTCCAAATCTTGGCTGGCCAGCGTGCCCTCTGAGCTGCCTCTCCTAGTCTCATGGCTTCCTGGAGACCACCTGCTCTGAAGCCCAAAGGGAAATAATGGGCTGGAGGAGCTGCCCCATCAGCCCAGACCATCCACCCCATCAGTCCCTGGGCTGCTGCCCCTGCGCCCTCTCTGTAGGGTCACCAAGGGCCTCTTCTGGCTGTCCTGCCCTGTCCAGTGCCTTATCTGGGTAGTCAGAGGACTTCAGAAGCTGCCAGCGGGAGACTCAGCCTTGCTGCCAGGGTCTAATATCATGTGTGCATGTGTGGACCCCTTGTGCTGGGCTGACCAAGCCCCTTCACAACAGTTTGGTCTCTGCCCAGGTCTTCAGCTTCCCTGCCCTCCAGCCGGGCTCATGGCCTAGCTCTTGCAAGTTTACCCCTCCACCAAAGTTTAGTGTAGGTGCTGCCCAAGGTTCAGATCTTGTCACTACTACCTCCTCTCTGGGATGATTAGAGGGCATGGGGCTTCTGCATGCTAAACCCTTGGGGTGACAGTTGGGAGCACGGGCTGGGAGGGTGCTGGGAAGGCATTGCCAAGCTGGCTGCAAACTGTCCACAGGAAGCCAGGCTCTAGGAGATCCTGAGAGAGGGAAAATCCAGCAGCTGAGACACTAAGCGGGGCTGGAGGCAGAACCTGGAGTGAGTGTGACCCTGAGGTGTCAGGGAGCGGAAGCCTAAGGTCTCCAGTGGGTGGCTGGTGGGTGCAGCTATTTCAGAGTAGCCTGATCAGCCAGGCTGCTGCTGTCTTTTCCCTGTGCGTGAGCCAGGCTTTTTCTCCCCTGCCGTCCCCCAACCCCCTTGGCTGTAGTTACCTCTACCCTGTCCTTGCCTCTCCCAGCTGAAGCCTACTTCCTGCCTCACTGCCCCTGCCCCTGCCTCTTGTCTAAGTCAGTGCTGATGGTCATTGCAATAGCGGCACTGGGCTAGCATGAGCCAGGTGGGGGCATGCCATGTTTGCGGCTTAATTTGATTTTCTTCAAGGAGGTACTAACATTTGCTTGGGTCTCAGGAAGCATAAGTAACTTGCAAGGGAAACTACACCTCTGACAACTGAGAGGTGCTGGAGCTGAGATTCCAAGGCAAGTCTTCCTTCCAGCCTGGCCACTTTCCATCCTGCCCTGTTGTGCCTGAAGATCGAGCCTTCCAGGGAGCTCCACCCCAGGGCCGTTGGCATTAGGATGTGGCATGCTGAGCTGGTGGCAGAGACTCTAAAATCATAGCCAGGGAAGGTACCTGGAGGTCCTGTGGAGAGAGACTCTACTTCTGTGTGTGTGTGTGTGTGTGTGTGTGTGTGTGTGTGTGTGTGTGTGTCTCTCTGTCTCTCTGTCTCCCAGGCTGGAGTGCAATGGTGCAATCTGCAACCTCTGCCTCCTGGGTTCAAGTGATTCTCCTGCCTCAGCCTCCCAAGTAGCTGGGATTACAGGCACCTGCCACCACATCCGGCTAATTTTTTTACTTTTAGTAAAGACAGAGTTTCACTGTGTTGGCCAGGGTGGTCTTGAACTCCTGATCTCAAGTAATCCTCCTGCCTCGGCCTGCCAAAGTGCTGGGATTGTAGGCATGTGCCACTGCACCTGGCCTTGTTTTGCTTTTTTTTTTTTTTTTTTTTAACACATAGTTTAATCCTTTAGTTAACAAGTATTTCTTGTGCTCTAGTCTTCACAGAATTCTTGGTGAACAAGACCTGCTGTCATTTGAGAGAGGCTCTCTCAGACTAAGGATGTGTGATACAGGCTCAGGGTACTAAGCCCCATGGCATCACCCAGAGGGAGGTCGTGGGACCCAGGCCCACCTGTGGGAGCTCAGAGCCTGCTGGTGGCAGCTGCAAGCCACCCCAAAGATAGGAGAGGTCATAGTGGCTGTGGTGGCCGGTGATGCCCACCTGGAGGCCATGTGAGCTGTGGCTGGGACTCCTTTGTCTAATCTCCCCCATATTTCTGGATTTGGCCTCCACATTGAGGAATCTCTTACTACTCAGGATCCCTGAAATACATCTGTTGCCTTCCTGCCTGAGCCCTCTCACTTCTTCCCCTTTCCCGTTTATCCATGACCCTCCCCTTAACTGTCACTCATAACCTCTGTCTGATTCACACCACTGCACTCTCTCTGCCATTCCTTCAAAGATCAAGCAGTTTCCTTCTGTTAAACAAAATGTATGGGAGGCCATTATTTGGACTGACCTCCTGCATTAGGCTCCAACAGACCCACCCAAAATGGAGTCACTCACACTAAGTTTCCGCACCACGAAACCAAAAACGAAGCTGTTTACTTGGATCTGAGCTTCCGAGAAATCAGGAGAGAGTTGATAGTCATATCCCATTAGGCTAACAAGATCCTCAATAAGGAAAGTAACTTTGAAACGGCCAATCTGCATCTTATTTCTTGTTTTGGCTTTCTTCAGCCTTTTCTGCCTATAAAGCTCAGCCCTTAGCTCAGCTCATGGGAGTTCCTTTTTATTTTGTAGACTGGATACTGCCCAGTTCATGAATTGCTAGTAAAGGCAAACTAGACCTTTACAGCTCAATTTATTGAAATTTTGTTATTTGATACGTCCCACAATTTATCAATCGCACCTGATTTCACATATCCATTAATCAACAAAGGAGATGCATATTTCTTGCTTATTATATGTCCAGCACTGCCCTAGGTCCTGGTTTTGGGGTGAGGTGGGAGGAAGGATCGATTAAAATAAATGCAGGAACCTGCTCTGCTCTTAAGGGTCCCCAAAGAGGAGAGCAGTGGGCTGAGTTGCAAAGTGGTTTCTCTAGGACCAGGAGCTGTGGAGATCCACAGGGATCCCAGCCACAGAGTCCCCAGCAAGGCAGGCTGGGGTAGGAGCTTGCTGAAGGGTGTTGGTTTTTTCTTGGACACTTCTGTCCTGGTCCGACCCACCAGCAGCTGCCTGCATGGGACGACAGTGCCCCCTGGTGGTCAATTCCGGGAACTCTCCAGCAGCTGTTTTGTAAAGCCCAGAGGATTAAGCTCCCTCAAGAACTTCTATTTTTGGTTCCCAGTATTTCCATAATGAAATGCTAACAGAAGCAGCCAAATGGCTTCCCAAAGGACCTGAAAGCTGCACTGCCAAACTCCTGTGTTCTCCAGCTCTCTGCTTCCCAGGGGTCAGATCTGCTCTTGGTTCTCAGGGGCAGTTCTCTGTTCCATACGGTTTAATTAAAGGGTCCCAGGGAGAGCAACTATATGTTCGCCTTGCCGAGTCTGACCTCAGGCTGTGTGCACATTCAGAGTGACGTGTTGGAAAGAACACTGGATCCAGGATCAGGAGGCTGATCCCACGCCAGCCGCTAAGTAGCTGTGAGATAATAATTTCAATATATAGCTACATTTTATTCAGTATTTACTCTGAGCCAGACATTGAACCAATAGCTTCACATACATTGTTGACTTTGATCCTCACAACAAGCCTATGAGATTGATACTGCTGTCATCTCCAGAAATCAAGGCAGAGAGAAATCAAGTAACTTGGCCAAGATCATACAGTGTGTGGCAGAGTTAGGACTTGAGTTCATGTTTCTGGGCATCCACTATGCTACACTGAACTGTGGACCTCAAAGAATCGGAAACTAGCGGTAGTGTCCAGACACTGATGTTTTTAAATGTTCCCCGGGTGATGGTGATGTGGAGCCACCTTTGTAATCTATAGGGTCCCACCAGCTATAACACTCAATGAGCCCCATGCCTTCCAAGAAGCAGAGGTGAAGTTGGGATGAGGGGAGAAGCCTGGGTTCAGGCCCTAATCTCCATGGATGTACAGGGCTGAACAGGGCCACAAGCACAGCAGAAACACCATGATGGCAGAGCAGTCATCCTGCCTGCTGTTCTCTTTATCTGGAGATGGTTTGTAGGAAAGGAGAGCAATTGCCTTCCACAACATTCCTCAGAGTTCGTTATGTCACATACACCCCAATCTACAGATCCATCACCTGTCCATTTATCTCAATGCCTCTAGAGCCATTTTCTAATTTTTAATAGATTCATTTGACAAACACTTGAGACTTATGATGTGCCAGGCCCTGAGTCTGCAGGGGTGGAAGAAGCTGGCATGGCCCCACTCTTGTGAGTTGGCAATCTAGAGGAGGAGATAGGCAGACAGCACATTTTGAAAAAAAAAAAAAAAAGCACACTGTGACACATGCTCTGAAAGACACAGCAATGCACAGTGGTGGAAAACAATAGGACAGCAGAGGGACCTAATAAGACAGAATGAGCTGGGATTAAGCAGAGACCAGAAGAATGTGTTTAGTGTGTGCCTCCTGTTGGTAAATGAGCTCTGTTGTGTTCACTACACACTGGGCAGTTTGGTGCAGAGCTTGCTTTTCCCTGGGCCTCTACTGGAGTCCCCTCCAGGAGACATGGGGTGGCTGCTGTTGACATTTTCTCCCTGAAAGCCCAGGTATCTCTCCGGAGATGGAGAACTCTGAGCTTCCTTTTTACATAAAGGACTCAAACTGGTGGCTGTTTGGGGATGGGACGATGATGGGTGATGTTTGAGGCCGGAGTTTCAGAATCAGAAAAGTCTCTGTAGTCAGGGCCTTGAGATTTGCTGACTTTGCATGACACCCAAGGCATAGGACCCACAATCAAATCTGTGGAGAGGGCGCTTGTGGTCCATGTGTAGGTGTATATCTGTGAGCATAGGCAAGTGTGCGTGCACACATGTGTGCATGAGAGCAGGCTCAGGCTTCAGCTCCTGGTCACACTAGTCCTTCTTCTATTCACTCTTCTGTGATGGTAGGGCTGGGACTTGGCAAACCACTTTTGGCTTTGGCAGCTGCTTCCTATCGGATTCAGCCAGTAGGGGGTGCTAGAAGGACACTGGAAAGCTGGAGGGAAGCCCTCTTTTTCTTGTTTACTTCTGTTCTTGTAAGCGGCTCTGGTAGTACTTCTTCACCTTGGCAGCAGCAGTTCCTTACCATAGCAGCAGCTAAATTCAGTTTACAATCTTTCTAACACTTGTAGAACTAACTTCACCCCTAACTCAGAGGCCAACACCAGCCGGCAGGCACCCCCCACCTCACCAGATGTCTGGTTCCAGCCCCACAAGGTGCTCCTGTCTCTAAGTTTTAATCATTCCAAATGCACCCCTTTGCTGCCTCGTCCTTGGGGTGGTAGTGCTTCCTCCATGATACCTTCTTAGCATCTCTGACATTAGTGTTAAGGGGTCCCAACCCCTAACATGAGTTTCCTGGACTATGGGGGGCCTTTTGTGCCCTTCTGAGCCCTGGGGAGATCAAAAGCAGTTGTCTAACCCCTCGGTGGTTAGTAACTGCTCTACTCTGAGAAAGAAGGGCTGGCTTATCCTTGGAGAGGCCAGTAATTCTGTTCTCAGCTCTTCCCTGTGCGGGCCTCCACATCTCAGGAAGAGAGGACAGGTGCCATCTCAGTTCCAGTCATCTTAGCACACGCCTCCCTCTCTGCCTCCCTGCTGATCTGCACCTTACCTGTGGCCTGGCCTGGTCTCAAAATGCTCCCAGGAGGAGAGGCCATGGCCTTCCCCATGCCCACCCTCCCCCACCAAGTGTGAGCAGAACTGATGGAGAAGCTGGGCCGAGGGAGGAGAGAAACTCGAGTGGGAGACCTTGGGGCCGTTGGGAGAGGGTACAGAGAAGGTGGCTGCCTCAGATGCAGTGGGTTTCTGTTTCCTTCCCCATTAGTGTCTTTCTCATGGAGAAAATCTGTTTTCCTTGAAGTAACTTGCCTGAGTCTTTGACTGGTTCTCCTTTGCAAGGTGAACCCAAGAAAGAAAAGAAAAGAAAAGAAAAGAAAAGACAAGGAACCCAACATCCACAGAGGACCTGCTATGTGGCAGGAAGTGCTGGGAGCCCTGAACACATGTATGGCCCTCGAGGACTGACTGAGCAGCTCTGGCTGATGGGGGTGCAGCTGAGGGGGAGGAGGGGAGGGGCTAGGAAGACAGTCTCAGAAGAAAGAATAATGAACACTAGATGTGAAAACTTCCACAAAGCAGGTGGCCCACCAGGCAGGATCAGAGCAGTTCCCTGCCATTATAGAGCTTCCTTTTGCCTAGCTCTTCTGTGTTTGTATTGGGGTGGTGTGTGTGGGGGGAACACAGTTTTGTTTTGTTTTGATCATTTATAAAGCTTTACTGAGGTATAATAGATACACAAAAAAATCACATACATATAAAGAGTACATCTTGATGAGTTTGGACATATGCATACACCCGTGATACCATCACCAAAATTTAGGTACTAAACATCTCTATCGCCTCCAAAAATTTCCTTGTGTTCTTTTGTGTTTTGGTTTGTTTTTTTGGTAGTAGGAACACTAAACATGAGATCTATCGTCTCAACATATTTTAAAGGGTGCAATTCTGTATCGTTATCTACAGGCACCATGTTGTACAGCACATCTCCAGAACTTACTCATCTCGCATAACTAAACTTTATACCCATTGAGCAACATTTCTCCATTTCCCCTTCCCCCAGCCCCTGGAAACTGCCCTTCTATTCTCTGCTTCTGTGAGTCTGACTATTTTAGATACCCATTTAAGTGGAATCATGCAGTATTTGTCATTCCGTGTCTGGCTTTTTTCACTTAGTATAAAACCCTCTTGGTTCCTCATGCTGTTGCAACTGGCAGGATTTCCTTCTTTTTTAAGGCTGAATAATATTCCATTGTATGTATTTGTCACATTTTCTTTATCTATTCATCTGTTGATGGACATTTGGGTTGTTTCTCTATCTTGGCTATTGTGAATAAGAAAAAAATACAGTTTCTCAACCCAAAGCAAACAAAGAAACATTGTGCAAAATATAAGTGTTGACAGAAAGGCAGGCTGGGAGGGTAAACAATGGCTGGCATACAGCACAGATCAGGCTTCTGAGAGAACCGTGATGCCCCGGGCACACCTCTTCTGCCAGGACTAGCTCACTGGGGGAATTTGTCAGTGCTGTGCAGACCCATAGGTCTCACCTGGTTCTGGTTTGTAGAGGGAGGCAGTGGGACCCAGGCCCACCAGTGGGAGTTCAGAGCCTGCTGTCAATTCTGCCTTTTCTGCCAGGGCTGTGTCTGAAAGGACTAATAAAAAATGCTCCTGTGTTCGGCTCTCTCTGCACCATTTTAAAACTCTTCGATAGTGATCAGCATAGCTATTAAAGGTATCAGGTGGAAATCAGCCACTCAGGGCTGACAGGTGGCTGATTCTGACCCCCACTCCCTAGCCATACATGTCTGGGGTAGAAACCGGTCACATAAACAGGAACTACAGTCTTTCTCAGGCTTTGCACTTGTCCCAGCCTCTGAGCAGGGCCTCTGGGTCTCCCTTTTGGGCTTGACCCAGCAAGCATCCTACCTGAGCTCACTCCTCACCTGCCCAACTCCAGCGATCTGGGGTGATATCTGCAGGAGCTGCCCTCAGTGCCTCCAAAGCTCGAGAAAGTGCTACATCACAGGTAGAGGGAGGGATGCTGCCCGTGAAGATTTCCTCCCCCACAGAGTGTCCCGGACTGCCGTGGTGCATGGCGCCCTCCTTGGAGGGGAGACACGTGCATCTGCCCTGGGCCACATGTCAGTTCTGACGCTGCATGGCCGTGTGCTCCCTGGGTCTCACCAAGATTCTTGGGCGAGCAGCCTTCCCTGTAGTCTCCTTAGGCTCAAGCCTTCAAGGACTAGGCTAGAGGCTGACCTGAGTGACCAGCACCAAGCGGTCCTCCAAGCTGTCCCTCCTCCTGGACCTCCGCAGCGAGGTGCTCGTCACTCTCAGACCAAGGCCTCTAGTCTTTCTCTTGGGATGAGTTATTTCTCATCCTTAGTCTCTCACACCAGTGTACTCCTGGGGTCCCAGCCCGTAAGACATGTCTGAATCTCCCCTATGCAAACACCCCACTGTGCACAGGTGTTATTATCCTCATGTTGTGGGTGGGGAAACTGAGGCTCTCAATGTCGGATGACTTGCCTGAGGTCACTCAGAGTCTCCAGATCCCTAACACTGAGTCAACCCTATGCTCACCACACAATACTGTGTTACACACCACCTCACGGTTGTGGCCAAAAGTTATGCTTTGAGATTGTCACCTGGCTCTGTCCAGGGACCCGCAGGCTGTTCTGAGGTTGGACTTTGGTGGTTCCCATGTAGGCCCAGCATCGGAATTGCCTGTGAAACTTTGAAAAACTCAGGTGCCAGGGCCTAAGCCCAGGGAATTCTGACTCACTAATCCAGGTGGGCTCAGGTGCACAGGTGTCTGTAGAGTCAATTCTCATTCATGGTAGTTATGTTTTATAAAGTCTCTGTGAACACTGAATGAGCAGATACTGAACCTTTGTGCCTAGGGGAAACACAGGGTTAGATTTCTGCCTGCCTCTGGTTACAACCAATACATAGCCTTGTTTTATGTGTATTTCTATTAAAGACACCTTCTTTACTCTCTACGGTTGATTCATTGACACTGAACTCATGGTCAACAGCACCATAACTTGTGTCTGAAAGAAGCTTGTCTGATACACGTGTTTTCTCTGTAAGGGACATCACGGCCTTCTTGTGCTTAGGAACAAACACCAACACTCTGCTTGGGGGACATTAAATTTTTTTTTTATTTTCATAGGTTATTGGGGAACAGGTGGCATTTGGTTACATGAGTCAGTTCTTTAGTGGTGATTTGTGAGATTTTTGTGCACTCATCACCTGGGAAGCATACACTGAACCCAGTTTGTAGTCTTTTATCCCTCACCCCCTTCCCGCATTTCTCCGAGTCCCCAAAGTCCATTGTGTCATTCTTACGCCTTTGCATCCTCATAGCTTAGCTCTCACTTATGAGTCAGAACAGACGGTGTTTGGTTTTCCATTCCTGAGTTACTTCACTTAGAATAATAGTCTCCAGTCTCATCCAGGTTGCTTCGAATATGCTTAGGGGACATTTTAAACAGTGAAATCACCAACACAAAGCACAAAAACATGAAAAATGTGGCACCAAATAGCCTGCGAAAAGGATACTTGTTTGCATTGTGGGAGCTGAAACCAGCAGGCTGAGCGGGCCTTGTTCCATCCCCGCTGGGAATGTGCATGTTGAGCAGCCCTCATTCTTCCCCACTCTGTGTGTGTCCGGGAATGACCCCAAAAGTGCAGCCAGTATTGATTTTGGGCTTACAGATACAATTTTGCAAGTAGGTGAATTTGTATATATGGAATCCATGAATGGTGAGCATGGGCTGCATTTTGCAAGCTCTGTTTGCCCAGTGGTGAGCTGGGTCTCACAGCAACTGGCAGCAAGAGTTGGCCAGGCATGAGGATGGTGCAGGGGAGCCGTGGAGTGGGGGCCTGAGTTGCTGTGGAGGGTCGAGAGGGCAGGTTGGCTGGTGCCCATTGAGGACTGGGGACCCAGCAGTGCAGCCACTGCAGGCTCTGGGCTGTGACTTCTGCCCTTGCATCAGCACCCAAATCACCACAGATCTTGGACTTCCACCCTCAGTGGGCTGATGATTCAAAATTCAGAACTTGGTTTTCCCGTAGAAACCGTGTTATGAGCGGTGGGTTAGTCCTCAGCTTGGGTCACAGAGGCCCATGTCACACCTGGTTAGACAAAAGGGGTCAGTGAGGCATTGTGGGACCCACCACACCTGAAGCTACCCCAGCAAGCCTCCCCCAGGGCTCAGGGCTCAGGCTGTGAGAAGGAGGGGCTCCCTCTGCTCCTCCTGGGGTCCTGAGACTGAGGGGTTCCTCCAGGAATCTCTAGGGAAAGTGAGGGCAGGAGTACCAGACAGGCAGTGGAAGATGAGGTGGCAGCCAAAGTCAGGGTTTCAGTGGGGATGGGTTACAGGCATCTAGGGCAGGGCGGTGGGGAGTGGATAGGAATACGTGAGGAGGGGCCAAAGAAAGGAAGGTTTCTGCAGCCACAAGCCTCTCTCCGCCTGCTGCCCTGCTTGGCCATGCACATTGTCTATAGTCATGGCATGGGCAGAGGAGCCCCAACCTCAGGGCAGCTCCGTAGGAGCTTCCCAGGTTGCAAAGCTGGATCCATGCAAGACCTGAAGCTGAGGCCAAACTCTGCACGGCTTCACTAGCTCTTGCCACTGGAGCTGGACACTATATCGTTGGGATGCCCTCTCCCATCCAGAGCTGACAGGTGGCTGAACACCCTGCCCCTGCCTCAGACACTCTTGTTTGCCCTGTCCCCACAGGTCTAGCTGCAGTGAGGATAGGGAGTGGTTCAGAAGGAGCATGAGGCACAGCCTGTTAGGTGGGGCCCAGAAGATACTGACTACTCATTGATACCTAACCTTGCTTTGTCTGTATCCACGTAAAGACACCTCGTTTACTCTCTATTGTTGGCTCATGAGCGTTGGACTATAATTCATGCCTGATTGAAGCTTACCTAACCCACGGACGCTCTCTGTAAGGCACAGTGCAGCCTTCTTGCCCTTAGGAACACCCCAAGTTTGACTTGACCCCTCATCCTCTACCTGACCCAGCCTGTTCTGAAAGTAGATAAACAGAGCTCATGGGGAACATTCTTTCTCCAGGAAGGTCAAAGGAGGACGAGGGTCCCGGCCAGGCAGTGCTGAGGACTGGCTCCCAGGAGGACTAGGTCCTTCCCCGCACTGGGGAGGAAGGAGGTGTGAGGGTAAAAAGGCCCCAGAGCTGAGCTGGGGAAGGGGGATTCTGAGGCGCTCTATGCATACCAGCTCTGACAGTCTGACAGTCGGTGCCTCTGGGGACATCTGCAGCCTGTCCTCCTAGGAAGCTCGGATTCCTGTCTACCTTTCCAGTTTCCTGGGCCCCCAGCTACCTGTGTGGGAGGAAAGGGGTGGCTCATCTGGGAAGCCCTTGTCACTGGGTTATGGTTATCCTCTGGAGAGGGTGAGGTGTTTATTCAGAAGCTGCAGGGAATTGACACCAAAACAGAAGCTCCCTGAACTCATCTCTCCAGAATTCTCCCTTCTGTCTCTTTTAAAGGGTTTAATCTTTACAAGCTCCAAACAGCTTATCCAGTAAAGTCATTCAGCAAAAAATAAATCCTCATTGATAATGGTTTAATTTCCTCCTTCCCTCCCTCAAGGACAAGGATTATCCAGCTAAGGGATCCATTCCCTCCCTCCCTCTCTGCTTTCCCGCATTCAAACATCATTTAATTTACATTTGCTACATGGCAGGGGCTGGGTGCAAGTGGGTTTCTCCCCCAGATAAATGCCTTGACTTATGGATCCCTTCTGCCTAGCTGCCCTGTCTCCCACTGCTGCCCCTCACACATCCCAACTGGGATCATCTTGGACACCTCCCGGAAAGTGCTCCACCCCACTTCCGGCATAGGGCACGCTCTGTCTGGCATGCTCTGGCCCTGGCCATGTGTAGCACCTGCCTTCCTGGTAGCCGGGGTGGCTTCAGGCATTTTTTTTTTCTCACTGCATGCCACTTCCTTGAAGACTTTTCTCCGATTGCCTCACCCGGCTCAGCCCCTGCCTTTGCGTCAGCAGTCCACTCGGAGGCCTGTTGCCCTGCAGGCTCTGGGGTCTGGGCTTGCTTCTGTGGGATTTCTTGTTTGAACTGGCTTGTGTGTGTGTGTGTGTGTGTGCGCGCGCGCGTGCCTGTGTGTGTGCATACTTTCCATCAGTCCTCATTGGAGCTTCCTAGGAGCAAGGATCATTTCTTTTCCTCCCTCTGGACCTTTGATCTATCGTCCTGACTGACCGTCCTGAACTCATGGGTGAAGGGACACCTTGGGCCCCAGGCAGGATTTCTGGGGGAGAATTAGATAGCTGCCCCCTCCGCACTCCCTGACTTTCTATCATTCTCCCACTGCTACCTGGCTTGCCCAAGGAGGCCACCCCAAATGGGGTTTCAAGGACTCTGATTGGCAGAGAGGAGCTGCTGAACCTAAACAAAACACAGCTCCCCCAAGACAGGGAGCTCTCAGCCAGGAGGACTCTGGGATGGTTTGCAAACTATGCAATGACGTGGACTAGGGATTCCTTGCAGGTGACTGCAGGGCCTGGGGAGTGAGGGTTTGCCTTGTTGGGGTGGGGGAGGCAGGGCCCAGCCCCAAACCTACATCAGTCAAGCAGCTCCTCCAATTTTATTAGGCTATTGTGCTTAGTTGAACTTGAAAAATGTGCTTCTGTGGCCTCAAAGCTTAGAAAACCTTCACCCTATTCTAAACCTACAGCCTTCTATTCCTGCCATACTCACAGCTGTCAACCAGGGGCTGGAGGGTTGGAGGGAGGAGCCCATGCTTGCCTTCTAGAAGCTGGGACCCCAGTGGCCATGTCTCTGCAGGAATCCAGCCTTGAGCCTCTGCTTGCTGCTAGTTGGAGAAGGCAGTGCCCAGGGCTAGCTCAGGGCTGCAAGTGCTCACGGGGGCCACACTGGAAGGGTGTGGAGAGATGGGACCCTGGCACTTCCCTGGCCTCAGACCCAGGGGGCTAGGGATCCCAGATGCATGACATACACCAGGAAGTGCCACTCTCTGAAGGAAAGAGCATTTACCTAGGAGTCCAATGGCACGGGCTCGAGTCCGGCTCCCACTCACCAGCCAAAGGACCCAGTTTACTCACTCACTGTGTAGATGGAGGTGACACCCCTGCTCCTCCTTCCTCACTGGCTCATACTGTGAAGCTGCCAGTAGGCTCTGAAAACTGTTGAGTGCTGTTGACACGCAAGGTGCTGCTGTGGCTCTGGTCACAGTCCCCAGGTGAGGAGGAGGGCCAGGGCTCTCCTGGGGTATTTGGGGCAGCCCTTGGCCTGGTGCTTCTGGGCTGAGCTTGAGAAGAATGGGAGAGTCACCAACTTAGTCATGGGCAGGGTTCACTTGGGAGGTCCCAGCCTGTCTTGGTCCATTTTGTGTTGCTATAACAGAGCTCCTGAGGCTGGGCAATTTATTAAAAAAAAAAAAAAAAAAAAAAAGAGGCCAGGTGTGGTGGCTCAGGCCTGTAATTCCAGCACTTTGGGAGGCGAAGATGGGCAGATTGCCTGAGCTCAGGAGTTTGCGACCAGCCTGGGCAACACGGTGAAACCCCGTCTCTACTAAAATACAAAAAAATTAGCTGGGCATGGTGGCACGTACCTGTGGTCCCAGCTACTTGGGAGGCTGAGGCAGGAGAATCCCTTGAACCCGGGAAGCAGAGGTTGCAGCGAACCGAGATCGCACCATTGCATTCCAGCCTGGGCAACAGAGTGAGACTCTATCTCAAAAAAAAAAAAAGAAAAAAAAAAAGAGGCTTATTTGGAAGAGGCTTATTTGGCTTAGAATTCTGGTGGCTGGAAGGCTCCAGATTGGGCAGCTGTACTGGTGAAAGACTCAGGCTGCTTCAACTCATGGAGAAAAGAAAGGGGAGTGAGTGTGTGCATGGAGATCACATGGAGAGACAGGAAGCAAGAGAGAGAAACTGAGGAAGCAAGACTCTTCTTAGCAACCCTGCTTTTGGGAACTAATCTATTCTCTTGAGAGCCAGAATGCACCAATGAATCTATTCACGAAGGATCTGCCCCATGACCCAAACACCTCCCACTACACCACCACACTGGGGATCAAATTTCAACATGGGTTTTGGCGGGGACAACCCACATCCAAATGGTAGCATGGCCAGACCCACCAACCTGGGCAGTATGTGGGCATCTAGGGTTTTGTCAGGAATGGAATAGGTGACCCTGGGCCTCCTGAGATGGCTCCAGGGGTTTGGAGGAAGGTGAGCTTTTCTGTTAGGCGTAACATTGGACCTTTCAGAGTCAGCCCCAAGACACAAGTCTGTTTATTTCCATTCGTCTAGTCCTGGATGAACTAATTTGCCCACCCTAATCCAGGGCAGGCACAAGACCCAGGTGTCTTCCCAGGGGAAGTGGAACGAGGGTGGCCTGCCTGGTCCAGGACGTCAGCTGAGCAGGAGGCCTGGAAGAGGGGAACCTTTGACTCAGGAGGGCTCACATTAGTGGTAGGCTGGGAAATACCCCACAAGTGATGGAAAAGAAGCAGATAGCAGATCAGGAACTGGATGTGGCAGTTAGGGTGACCTGCAAAGGAATGCAAAAGAATGGGTTTGCAGGTCCCAGGAGGGAGTTGCGGATGTGCAGCTTCCTTCTTAGGCTGCTTTTTCTCCCATCCTCCCTACAGAAGGCCTGTCAGCTTTGCCAAGATTCAGGGGTCTGGAGATCAGTGAGCTGCAAGCCGCACATGCACCCAGGACTGCTGTCTCTGTCAGGCATCTTTGAAATATCTTTGCATTATGCAAGTCATAGGTGCTTGCAGGGGAAAAAAATGCAAACAACAAATGTACGAAGAAAATGAAAGTTCTCCTCCCTGCTCACCAACAGCCTCTGGCCCCTTCTGAAACCAAGCCCAGTAAAAGAATTCCTAACTTGGGAAAGCCAACGACTGGTGTTGAAGTGTCATTCTACCTGCAGGCATGCCTGTTAACATGCATTGCCAGGTGACAGCCCAAATCACACACTCAGGGGTTAATTTTCCACGAGTGTGGGCATCAATGACAGAGATAACCCCAGCAGCAGGTAATCTCAAGCCAGCTCTCTTCAAGTGGGTTGCATTATTTGGTTGCATACATTTTTGTATGCTGCAAAATTACCTTTCTAGAGGTGCCTGGTTCTGGCTGAAATGGAGTCGAGTTTGGATTAAATGAGCCTAAATCCATCAGTGGAGTTGGGTGGGTGACCTGAACCCAGAGATGATCTTCTGGTGTAGGGGGAGGATTGGTGAGAAAGCTGGAGTGAGGACTCTGCAGCAGGAAGTGACCTGAAAGACAAAAGACCATGCTGTCCCGAGGCATCTCTCCCCTGCCGGAAGTCTCTTCCTGTAGGTTAATAAGAACTGGTTCTGGCACTGACTCCATGACCTCTAGGAAGCATTTGAGGAGTGCTCCCCATGTGCTCCTCCAGCCAGCCCTCCATCCCTCTCCTCCTTGCTGGGGAGGCTGCCTGAAGCCACCCCTGTGGGCTGCCAGCTGGTCCAGGCAATGTGTGGGAGGAGCGTGAGGTCCCTTTGTCAGCAGCCTGACTGCCTCCTAAAGGACTGGGGGGTGGCAGTGGCTGATTTCTCTCCTGAAGGCTTCCTTGTTCTCATGGACACAGGCAGCCCTCTCCTACAGCTACAGCACACGCCAGGCCATGGAAACCAACCAAGTGGCCATTACTACTCAGTCAAACTCCAACCAATCCAAACCACAGGTGAGGGGGTGGAGGACTCAGAAGAGAGAAACACCGTCCCAGAAAGTGACAAGAACACAGATGCTGTGGTGAAGATCATGGACTTTACCTGAGTTGGGTGAGTCTCCACATCACCACTTACTAGCTGGTGGCTAGTGAGCCCAAAGTGGCTTTGGCTTTGGGCAACATACTTAACCCCTTGGATCTTCAGTTTTTCCCTTCCCTTCCCTTCCCTTCCCTTCCCTTCCCTCCCCTCCCCCTCCCCTCCCCCTCCCCTCCCCCTCCCCTCCCCCTCTCCTCCCCCTCCCCTCCCCCTCCCCTCCCCCCTCTTGTCTTCCCTTTCTTGAGTCTCACTGTTGCCCAGGCTGGAGTGCAGTGCCACGATCTCAGCTCGCTGCAACCTCCACCTCCCAGGTCCAAGTGATTCTTCTACGTCAGCCTCCCAAGTAGCTAGGATTACTGGAGGCATGCGCCTCCAGGCCCAGATAATTTTTATATTTTTAGTAGAGATGGGGTTTCACCATGTTGGTCAGGCTGGTCTTGAACTCCTAACCTCAGGTGACCCCCCCCCCCTTAGCCTCCCAAAGTGCTGGGATTACAGGTGTGAGCCACTGCACCCGGCCTGAATTTCAGTGTTCTTATCTTTAAAATGGGATGGCCGGGCATGGTGGCTCATACCTGTAATCCCAACACTTTGGGAGGCTGAGACAGGTGGATCACCTGAGGTCAGGAGTTTGAGACCAGCCTGACCAACATGGTGAACCCCGTCTCTACTAAAAAATGCAAAAAAATTAGTCGGGCATGGTGGCAGGCACCTGTAGTCCCAGCTACTCAGGAGGCTGAGGCAGGAGAATCTCTTGAACCTGGGAGGTAGAAGTTGCAGTGAACTGAGATGGCACCATTGCACTCCAGCCTGGGTGACAGAGTGAGACTCCATCTCAAAAACAAATAAACAAACAAAAATTAAAATAAAATAAATAAAAAAAAAATAAAATGGGGCAATAATACTTTGATTGCATTGTTGCTGTGAGGATTAAATCAGTAATGTATGTGAAGGACAGTGTCTGGCCCACAGTAGGAGCTCTCTAGGTGGCATTGTGGAGAGGCAGTGTGTTTAAAGCACAGACTCCAGAGCCAGATGATTTGGGTTAGAATTTTCTTTAGTAGCTGTCTGACCTTGGGCAAGTTATTTTGTGTTTCTGGATAGAATTTTCTCATCTGCAAAATGGGTTCACTGATGTTTCCACAGGGCTGTTAGGATGATCAAGTGGGATAGCACAGGTCAAGGACTTAGATAGTGACTGGCCTTTGTATTAAAAATAAATCAATTGGACGGGTGTGGTGGCTCATGCCTGTAATCCCAGCACTTTGGGAGGCCAAGGCAGGCAGATCACGAGGTCAGGAGATCGAGACCTTCCTGGCCAACACGATGAAACCCCGTCTCTACTAAAACACACACAAAAATTAGCCGGGCGTGATGGCGCACGCCTGTAGTCCCAGCTACTCAGGAGGCTGAGGCAGAGGAATTGCTTGAACCAGGGAGGCAGAGGTTGCAGTGAGCCAAAATCATGCCACTGCATTCCAGCCTGGTGACAGAGTGAGACTCCATCTCAATAAATAAATAAATAAATAAATAAAATAATAATAAACACATCAATGTTTTATTAGAACCTTTCTGATGATGGTGAGCATGTGTCTGCTGTACCTGGTGGGCCTGGGGTGTGGTGTGGAGAAGTCAGAGCCCGTGTCCTGGTCTGCAGGAGAGTTTGACCCTATTCTGCCCACACCTGTCTGACTACTTTCTTCCTCAAATTTTTCCAACCTGGATCTTCTGACTTTTTCACCTTCCGTCTCCAGCCACTGTCTGCAATCTCCTCAGACATCTCTCGGTTAGCCCATGGCAGCCCCAGACCCTTGCGGGCAGAGCTGCTGGACTCATTGCTCTGCCTGGGAGGGGCCTGGGCCTGAGAAGCTCAGTGCTGCGCTGCCCTTGCCCTGCGAGCACGTGCACTCGACAGGCAGTCCCGGATGAATCACGCCCCACACCGAGTAGTTAGCCCAACTCGCAACAGAGGCCCTGTGTGCTGCTTTTGTGTGTAGTGTTTCTTTCCATTCCGTGAGTCAGAAAACACCGTCACTCAGCCATGTGATCTCCCTATCTTCTGCCAAGGAGCTGTGTGCAAAGGATTGCTGGAAAACCCTCGAGGGATGAGGGAGGGAGCCGTGACTGCCAAGAGGGAGGCTGAGCTGAGAGAACTGGAGAATGGAAGTCATCTCAGGAAAAGAGCGTTCCGGGGGGCTCTGGTATGGTGAGACCGGAGACCCGCCCACAAAGGCAGCTGCTGGTGGGTGAAGGGCCCTACCTTGGCCACGTGTGGGTGGGATCTCTACCCCCTTGACCCCTGGAGTATAATCTGATTATTTTGTCTAGTTGTAAATGGAAAGCTTGCTTATACAAAATTCCAGATCGATACAGAAAACTATAAAAAAGAAAGGACATATCTCCCACCTGCCACCACCAGATGCTGTATTAATCCAGTGAGACATTTTCCATTTGCCTTTGGGCGCGGACCTGCCAGGCTCCGGTCCATTGAACTCCATTGCGCTCCTAGCTGCAGCCCAGGTCTGTTCCTGCCCCGGTCCTGGGACTCTGTCCTTCCAAACACCACAGGGAGAGGTTCTCGTCCCAACTTGGCCATTAGCTTGCTGTGTGCCCTTAGGCAAATCGCTCTGTCTGAGTCTTATTTGTCTCTTCAGTTAAAAATGAGATAATAGGGCTGGGCACGGTGGCTCACGCCTGTAATCCCAGCACTTTGGGAGGCCAAGGCGGGCGAATCATCTGAGGTCAGGAGTTTGAGACCAGCCTGGCCAACATGGCAAAACCCCGTCTCTACTAAAAATACAAAAATTAGCCAGCCATGGTGATGGACGCCTGTAATCCCTGCTACTTGGGAGGCGGAGGTGTGAGAATTGCTTGAACCCGGGAGGTGGAAGTTGCAGTGAGCCAAGATGGCGCCACTGCATTCCAGCCTGGGCGACAGAGTGAAACTGTCACAAATAAAATAAAATAAAATAATAAAAAAATGAGATAATAATTGGGCAGACTTGTTGAGAGAGTGGAAGGCATGGGGAGATATGAAAATAACTGCAACATCGCAAAAATCTCTTCAATGTATGAGAAGTGCTGGCTTGATGCCCTTTTCCCTGCCTCAGCTCATTTAACCCCAAGGGTGGTGTTGAGCCCAGCTCCCCTGCTCCACCATTGACTTGCCCATGTTGGCCGAAGGCCTTCCCCAGACACCCTAGGATTGGCTTAGGGCAGGGAGGTCTCAGGCTGTGGTTCTGACTGACCACTGAGACCCCATGCCTGAACACTGGCCAAGCCCTGGGGCCGGCAGTCACCTGGTTCAGAAGAACTCAAAACCCTGTTTTGTTGCCAGTTTGGAGCCAAAATAACTGTGCCCCCTCCTCCCCTATGCAGGCACTCATCCCCACCATGGCTGGAGTAATAACCAAAGCCGTTCTTGCTCAGAAGCCTTTTCTGATTTCAGAAACCTTTGTAACTTTCCCAACTTGTTGTGTTATCTTTAGATTGTAGTGATTCTTGTAAAACAAAGGGTTTGCGTACTTACCCCAAGGATAATTAATGACACTATAAGAACATTAGTTCAGCTGTTTGCAAACCACTCCTTGTATTCATTTCAGTAACAAGCCTATGAATTTATATATTGGAAGTCATCGCCATTCCCGCCTTCTAGAAGAGTAAAAGGGGGCTCAGGGGACAAACGTCTCTTAGTATACAGTGAGTATTCTGTGAGCCTATTTCCCATGCCTGCCTCCTGGCTCTGGGAGTGCGGAGCCAGCTGCAGGTTCTGTTCCGACTGGCCCACACCCGTCTTCAGGCAGGAAGACCCCAGGACCAGCACAGCCCCTCCCCACACAGCGGCCTTAGCAGGGAGGGGTTCAGCCCCTCCAGGCTGATCCAGGGCTCAGGGCCCAGGTGGGTCGCTGCAGCGAATCCCCGCATTGGGCTCATCATCACCCGTGCTCATAGACTGTCCCCATGTAGATTCCGCAGATGGTGAACCTTCAGCTACCAGTGTGTGCGTCCAAGACTTTTCCACAAAAACAAGACATCGCAGAAACTCCCCCCGCCCAGGTTGTGTGTCTGGGCTCCAGCCTCAGTTCCCTCAATCTGAGGTCCTGCTCCCATTGTGTGTCCCTTGAACCCTGTCCAGGAGATGGACAGAGGCTGCCTGCCTGCTCCCGGTTCTACACCCTGGCCCCAGGATGCATCCTTCTGCCTACTGGACATTAGTTGCCACTTCCACCTGCAGCAAGGAGCCGTGGTCACAAACCTTAGGCCCTGGGCCCTGCCTGATGGGTGAGACCATCCTTGTTGGTGGAGTCTCAGACTTGGTACCCATCTCTGGTCCATCCTGATTTACTTGAAGGACACAGCAATGCCTCCCTACAGGCAGCAGCCAAGCAAGGACTCTAACCCATGTCCTTTCATGCCAGACCCCACATTATCTTGTTCATACTGTGGCAAGGACTGTGGAGCCAGGGTCCTTCAAAGCCAGCCTTGGGTTAGAGAAGAGAGGTGAGCTACGAATAGGTGAGACAGCAGGCAGGTCCTGTGGAAGTCAGGAGGCCTCACAGTGGGAGAAGGTCAGTGAGGGTGATGGAGAAGTGGATTTGGGGAATCAACCAGGAGGGGCCCTGTGGGGCTCTCAGACCTATGGCCACTCTGGGGCTGCCTAGAGACTGTCATAATAACCACAGTCATTATGATGATGGTAGGTAGTATTTAGTGAGCATTTACTATATGCTGAATATTGGATTACCTGCCTTCCTGTATTACCTCATTTTATTCTCATGGTAACCTGCCGAAATAGGAGCTATTATTATCTTCTGCTTTACAGGGGAGGCCGCTGACCCTTGGGGAGGCTAAACAACCTGCCCACAGGCATTCTCTCATAAGCAGATCTGAGATGAGAGTCCAGGCTGCCTGATTCCGGGCCCCACTCTCTCTGACTTCTAGAATATTTGCTTCTTGGAAAAAAACAAAACCACCTTGCCCAGATGGTGGGGAGTTGGGAGTGTCAGGAGTTTCAGTTTTGTAGAGGAAAGATAAGTGCATTTATGTGGTTTCCACACAGAGGCATACCTTTGATTGTAGGGTCTGGAGAGGGGCCCTTTTGGAGAAGGTCATCTTCCCTGAATGAAGACGCAGCTCTGGTTGGAGGGGCCTCTGAGAAGCAGCCAAATCAGTCCTGCTAACCCACAGGCCAGTGAGCCACGGCCAGACCACTCTCCCATTCACAGAAAGTGGGTCCGTGCCTGGGATACACGGAAGAATAAGTTCAGTACATTCAAGGCCAGGCATGGTGGCTCATGCCTATAATCCCAGCACTTTGGCAGGCCGAGGCAGGAGGATTGCTTGGGGTATACCCGTGGGCTGCCAGCTGGTCCAAGCAATGGGTGAGAAGGTTCAAGACCAGCCTAGGCAACAAAGCTAGACGTCCAGCTCTAAAATAACAATAATAATGATAAATAAATAAATTCAATACATATGCCAGGCCTTGTTGGTTAGAGACCAATGCTTAACAGCCTGCGGAAGAACAGCTTACAACCACTCTGTGGTTTTTCCTCCCCATTTGGCGGCCTGAGCGGTGCAGTGGGAGCTGCAGACCAGGCTTCAGTAGGCAACAGCTGAATAGGCAAGAGGGCATCTGCATGCCTTCTGGCCAGTCTTGATCTCGGGTTGGGTAGCAGCGAGCCTTGGGGTTTTCATGAACAGGTGACTGGGCCAGGTGCAGTGACTCATGCCTGTAATCCCAGCACTTTGGTTGGCTGAGGTGAGAGGATTGCTTGAGGTCAGGAGTTTTGAGACCAACCTGGTCAATATAGCGAGATGCCATCTCTATTTAAAAAAAGAGAGAGAGAGAGAGAGACAGAACAGGTGGCTTAAGATAGGCAGGTGAGGAGCGGGGCCCTCAGTGTGAGCCAGTTATCGTCCATGCAGCCCTTTGGCCAGCCCTAGCTCTGCTGCAGTGTCTGGATCCAAGGGCTTCCCTCATGTGCTGGCTCAGCCTGGCTCCTCTGCTCCTTCACAGGTCCGCGGATCAAAACTCTTTTTTTGTATTTCCTTGAACAAACCATGGGTTGTAAAACTGCTGCAAACAATTATTTTGAAGCCAGAGGGAGAAAATATTAAGATATGTGGTGCTTTAACTTTTTGACTGGACTCACAGTAAAAAATGTATTTTATATTGTAATCAAGTGTGTAAACATGCACACTCGCACACACACATATACACTCAAATACACACAACTAAAACAGAAATTTTCTTGAAACAATTATTAATTGTACTATATGCAATACACTTCATGTTTTGTATTTCATTCAATTTCATTTAAATAAAATGTGAGTTGAGATGCTAGTTTGTGGGTCATGAAATCAATTTAGAGACTCTCAAACTACATTAAAAAACACCAGGTTAGCTGAAGATGCTGATAGCTAGAATAACAAACAGACTGAATAGTTCATCTGTCTTGACTCCCCCTGGGACCTGAATTTTCTGAGGTCAGAGGCTGAGCCCTCCCTGTGAGTCCTAATGTGGGATCCCGCACCCATTAACCTTCTGAAAATACAGACACTATGGCAAACACCAGGACTCCAAGCAGAAAGGGGGGTCCAGGGGAGAAGGCAGGAGGTGCCTGTCTTCAGAGTTAACATTTTGTTGGGATTTATTTATCCATAAAATGACTTCCAGGGAACAGGAAACAGGTTGAATGAGGCTAGAGAACAAGATGAGGACATTTAGAGGCCAAACACTCCCCAAAGCTGTTCTGAGCATTCTGAACATTGCTGTGTGATTGGCACAAAGAGGCAGGAATAGCAAATGGTTAAGAGGATAGACTCAGGAGCCAGCTGGCCTTGGGTGCAACCTGCCTTGCTATGCCTCAATTTCCTTATTCCTATAAAGTGGCGATGTAGTAGTATTCAATTCTTAAGAGTTGTTACCTAATCAGTATGCCAGTTATCAGTGCTAAAAAAATAAAGCAGCTGAACTGCCCACACAAATCAGGCTCCAACTCTTGCCAGCGATGGTCAAGATTTTGGGGCTCCAAGTATGTGGGCAGGTCCGTGGCTTTCTTCCGCATTGTGCAGAAAGGGGAGAATGTGGGTTTCTGGGTGCAGCTTTGCAATTCCAGCAAGCCTGGCATATGTCTTAGATGAATGAATAAAGGATGAATGGGTTCTCTTTTCTCTGTCCCCACTGACATTGCTTAGCTGAGGGCAGGGCCTCAGCTACTAGACTCTCTATTCCATACTCCACACTCTTGCTAAAATGATCTTTCTAAAGTGCAAATTTGATAATGTTTCTTTCTAGGAGGAATCCCTATATTATGCCCCTGCTTAAACCCTTGGAAGGCTTTCAGTGGTCTATGATGCATTCCAAACTCCCTTCTAGGCAAAGCCTCAGGCCATCTCTCAAACCCATTCTTCTTCTTTTTTATTTATTTATTTTTTATTATACTTTAAATTCTAAGGTACATGTGCACAACATGCAGGTTTGTTACATATGTATACATGTACCATGTTGGTTTGCTGCACCCATCAACTCGTCATTTACATTAGGTATATCTCCTAATGCTATCTCTCCCCCAGCCCCCAACCCCCTGACAGGCCCCGGTGTGTGATGTTCCCCCATCCTGTGTCCAAGTGTTCTCATTGTTGAGTTCCCACCTATGAGTGAGAACATGCGGTGTTTGGTTTTCTGTCCTTGTGATAGTTTGCTGAGAATGATGGTTTCCAGCTTCATCCATGTCCCTGCAAAGGACATGAACTCATTCTTTTTTATGGCTGCATAGTATTCCATGGTGTATATATGCCACATTTTCTTTAACCAGTCTATCATTGATGGACATTTGGGTTGGCTCCAAGTCTTTGCTATTGTGAATAGTGCCACAATAAACATACGTGTGCATGTGTCTTTATAGTAGCATGATTTATAATCCTTTGGGTATATATCCAGTAATGAGATTGCTGGGTCAAATGGTCTTTCAAGTTCTAGATCCTTGAGGAATTGCCACACTGTCTTCCACAATGGTTGAACTAATTTACACCAACAGTGTAAAAGCATTCCTATTTCTCCACATCCTCTCCAGCATCTCATCTGTTGTTTCCTGACTTTTTAATGATTGCCATACTAACTGGCGTGAGATGGTATCTCATTGTGGTTTTGATTTGCATTTCTCTAATGACCAGTGATGATGAGCATTTTTTCATGTGTGTTGGCCACATAATGTCTTCTTTTGAGACGTATCTGTTCCATATCCTTTGCCCACTTTTTGATGGTTTTTTTTTTCTCATAAATTTGTTTAAGTTCTTTGTAGATTCTGGATATTCGCCCGTTGTCAGATGGGTAGATTGCAAAAATTTTCTCCCATTCTGTAGGTTGCCTGTTCACTCAGATGGTAGTTTCTTTTGCTGTGCAGAAGCTCTTTAGTTTAATTAGATCCCATTTGTCTATTTTGGCTTTTGTTGCCATTGCTTTTGGTGTTTTAGTCATGAAGTCCTTGCCCATGCCTATGTCGTGAATGGTATTGCCTAGGTTTTCTTCTAGGGTTTTTATGGTTTTAGGTCTTACATTTAAGTCTTTAATCCATCTTGAATTAGTTTTTGTGTAAGGTGTAAGGAAAGGATCCAGTTTCAGCTTTGTACATATGATTAGCCAGTTTTCCCAGCACCATTTATTAAATAGGGAATCCTTTCCCCATTTCTTTTTTTTTTTTTTCAGGTTTGTTAAAGATCAGACGGTTGTAGATGTGTGGTGTTATTTCTGAGGCTTCTGTTCTGTTCCACTGGTCTCAGGCCTATTCTTCACCACCCTCTTTACACCCTAGCTTCTGGTCCTACCAAATAATTTGCATTCTCTGATGGTGCAATATAATCTCAAGTCTCCATGGTTTTGCCCATGTCATTCCCTGCACCTTGCCTGTCACAGCCCTGCCAGCTGGTCTGGCCCCATTATAAAGACTTATGACGCTCAGTGGAAGCACTGTGTCCTCTGACCTGTAGAGCCGGGAGCTTCTCCTCTGTGCTCCCACTTGCTCTGACATTATTCTAAGGAGGAAAGCTGAAAGGCTTGCCCGGCTTCCGGACTCTGGCCACTAGAGAGCAGTAGAGGGTAGACAAGCATCTGGCCTGGGAAACTCCAGACCTGCTCTTCTTGCTCTGTCCTTCCCGACACCACCACATCTCACTCCCGGAATCTGCACAGCCCCTTAGTGGGTCTTTTGGCATCTGCCACGCCATCTTCACTTTTATGCACAGAGCTGGCCAACCAAGGGCACTGTTAAAAAATAAAATTTCAACATAGTGAAACAAGTAATTGCCTTTCCTTTTTTTTTTTTTTTTTTTTTTTTTTTGAGACAGGGTCTTGCCCTGTCATCCAGGCTGGAGTGCAGTGGTGCGATCTCGGCTCACTGCAGCCTTGACCTCCCAGGCTCAAGCGATCCTCCCACCTTAGCCTCCAGAGTAGCTGGGACTACAGGTGCGCACCATAAAGCTGAGCTATTTCTTTTGTAAAAGAAGGGGTTTCACCATGTTGCCCAGGCTGGTCTTGTGCTCAAGTGATCTGCCAGCCTTGGCTTCTCAAAGTGCTGGAATTACAGGCATGAGCCACCACACCCAACCTTTTTTTTTTTTTTTTTTTAATCGAGACAAAGTCTCACTCTGTTGTCCAGGCTGCAGTGCAATGGGGCAATCATAGCTCACTACAATCTTGAACTCCTGGGCTTAAGTGATCCTCTTGCCTCAGCCTCCTGAGTAGCTGGGACTGCGGGCATGCACCACTGTGCCTAGCCCTACTTGGCTTTTATTAGTGATCCAGGAATCAGACAGCATATCTTCCAAAATAGAGGGAGTTCCACTCGGCACGACAGATCCATTGTAAGGTAGCTTGAGCAGGAACAAGGAAACAGAATACCACAAAAAAGCAGATGAGTTAACATCAGGTTGCTTTCCTTATAAGGGTTAAAGGAAAGAGGACTGTCTTATCGTGCCAGCTCAGGTTGACTGGGCCCTTTCCAATTGGTTGCCATAAATCTCCTATTTTTAGGAAAACATGATCTGTTAGGGGATTTTCCTGCTTCATAAAGTTTCAGTTTGATTATGCAGCACTTAGCACGAGTGACTCCATTTTGGCTTGGTCTGTTGGGGCCTAGTGTAGGACCTCAGTCCAAAACAATGGGCTCCTATAAATTATATTTAACATCACCACGGAGTGGGGCAGTGAGTGAGAGGGGTGAAGTGTGACAAGCTATAGATTGTATCTGTGAGTGCTCTTGCTGCAAACGGCAGGAACTCACTCTGGCTAACTCAAGCTAAGAACGAGCTTATGAGAAAGAATATTGGATGGTTTACAGAATTGATTCGTGTCTGGCAAACCAGGTTCGGGAAAATGGGCAGGGAACACCCTGAAGGCCAGGTAGCTAAGAACCTAGTCATAGCTGCTCAGCCTCGGGGTCAGGATGCCTGTGTGAGTTCTGCTATCAGTTACCATGGACTGCTGGACTCTCGACCCCACTGCCATGGCTTGACCTCCCAGACTCAAGCAATCCTTCCACCTTAGTGTTCTGAGTAGCTGGGACTACAGGTGTGCACCATCTCTAATTACCTGTCTCTCCCTCAAGAGTCAAAGCCCCCAGCCTGAGCATCCCACGGGCTGAGCCTGGGTCAAACATGGGCCCTAGAAGACTGTCTGCTTCCTGTCGAGACCACCCCCTGGAGGACTCCTTCACATAGGAAGGACTCAAATGTAAGCAGACAAAAATCAACAGATGTCCTCTGCGGGATTCACCGGTTCCCTCTCTAGAATGAGCTCATTCTGGAAGGCACTCAGGAGTTCGTCTGAGTATCCAAGAAGTCCTTTTGCTGCTTTGTTGGGGTGAGGGGAGTGAAGACAGAGAGGTGTGTCAGTTGCCCCGTCATCTCCAGCACTGGTTCCCACAGAAGTCACCAGTATCCACCCAACAGAACCAGGATGAATGGTTTGAGTGTGGTCATTCCTCACAGAAGGAATGGGCTGGGGAGCAGGAAGGGGAAAGCAAGGCAGCTGCAGTTTTATAATGTGCCTGCCCAGGACAGGCGGCCATCCATCCGGGAGAAGGAGGACCTCTGTGGAAACAGAGTATGAAGCAATCTGTTTCACTTGAAGTGATTGTGTGAACTGATATAGTTGTTTGTCATAAATGTTGGCTATGTATGGAGTTATTCTGACCCTTAGAAAACACTCCATCCAGGCGTAGTGGCTCACGCCTGTAATCCCAGCTACTCCGGAAGCTGAGGTGGGAGGATCACCTGAGCCCGGGAGGTCGAGGCTGCAGTGAGCTGAGATCGCATCACTGAGCTCTAGCCTGGGTGACAGAGTGAACCCCTGTCTCAGGTAAAAAAAGAAAGAAAAAAGGAAACACTCCAACGCTTCAGGAAACTAAGTCCATTGTTTCATAGACTTTCCTCCACTGGAAGCACACAGATGCTGGGGTCTCAGGCACTGCTGCTGGGGAAGGGAGCCTTAGCTCTGCTCGAGAGCAGAATGGCTCCAGGGACAGGAGAGAGAAGCAGAACGAGAGAGCCACACTTTTCCCTAAAACTGTGGTTTAGAAACTGGACTGCACAGACCCCAGTCACCTCTGGGA
The DNA here is from genome assembly GCF_029281585.2 of Gorilla gorilla gorilla. Taxonomy (NCBI): domain Eukaryota; kingdom Metazoa; phylum Chordata; class Mammalia; order Primates; family Hominidae; genus Gorilla; species Gorilla gorilla. Next base: position 44,338,615 of record NC_073224.2, on the reverse strand, counting down.
CCCCAGGCATGCACAGCCCTGGGTAGAGGTCTGTCAGATAAAACAGAGGACACTCAGTTACATTTGAAAATCAGATAAAATTTTAGTATAAATAGGTCCCATGTAATATTTGGGATCTTTACACATTTTTTATTTTTTTAAAAATTGAAACTTAACTGGATGTCCTGTGTGACATTGTGATATAATAAGAAATAGATATTTGGTCTTCATCCCCAGTTCCTGGACAGAGCTCCTAAACACTTGTAATTTCCTGAGTGATTGGGGAGATAGGCGCATCTCTTGTACTATTTGGTCTCAGTCTCCAGTTCCTAAAACAAAGCTTCTAAGACCCTTGAAATGTCCAGAGTGATGAGTGTCTTTTTATATGTTAATGAGATAACTGGTGGCTGGGGGCCACTAGATAGCTTCAGGTTGGGAGACAGTCACCAGAAAGACCAGAGAATGATTAGAGTTTTCAGTTCTCTCCCAAATCTGGGAAGCGGTTAGGGGCTGGAGATTGAGTTAGTTAACAATGGTCAATAGTTTTTACCAATCATGCCTGCATAGTGGATCTCCCATAAAAACCCTAGAGAACACAGCCCAGAGAACTTCCGGTTGGCAAATGCATCTGCATGCTGGGAGGGTGGTGCACCCAATTGCATGGAATAGAAGCTCCTGTGCTTGGGACCCTGGACCTCCCTGTATGTACAGTACCTTCCCTCCTTTTTTTGAGATGGGGTCTTTTTATGTTTCCCAGGCTGGTTTTGAACTCCTGGCCTCATGTATGCTTCTGCCTCAGCCTCCTGAGTAGTTGAGATGATATATACAGTACCTTTTCATCTGGCTGTTCATTTGTATCCTTTATAATATCCTTTATAATAAATCCATTATAGTAAGTAAAGTGCTTCCCTGAGTTCTGTGGGCCATGATAGCAAATTATTGAACCTGAGGAAGGGGTCATGGGAACTCCTGATTTGCAGCCAAGTGTGGATAACCTAGGGACCCAGTACTTGCGATTGGTGTCGGAAGTGGGCGCAGTCTTGTGGGACTGAGTGCTTAGCCTGTGGGGTCTGTGTTGACTTTGTATAGTGTCAGAATTGAATTAAATTGTAGGACACTCGGTGTCCTCAGAGACTTAGAGAATTGCTTGGTGTGAAAACCTCACACGTTTGATGTCAGAAGTGTTATGTGAGTAGAGAAACTGTTCTATTTTTCCTTTGTTCCTGTATTTTTACTTGCTAAACATGGCAACCTTACTTGAGTATGCTGCTTTTTAAAAATTTATTTTGGGGCTTAGGCTGGGTGTGGTGGCTCATGCCTGTAATCCCAGCACTCTGGGAAGCTAAGATGGGTGGATCATTTGAGGTCAGGAGTTTGAGACCAGCCTGACCAACATGGCAAAACCCCATCTCTACTAAAAATACAAAAAAAATTAGCCGGGCATGGTAGTGCATGCCTGTAATCCCAGTTACCTGGGAGGTGGAGGCACAAGAATCACTTGAACCCAGGAGGTGGAGGTTGCAGTGAGGCTAGATTGCACCACCACACTCCAGCCTGGGCAACAGAGTGAGACTCTGTCTCAAAAAAAAAAAAAAAAAAAAAAAAAGAGAAGAAAAAAATTTCTTTCGGGTCTTAGGTTAGATTTTCTTGGAATAAGAAAGGTGTTTTGTTTTGCTTTGTTTGTTTTATAAAAATGCAGCTATGCATGGAAGGAAAGGTTTGTACTGCCAAAAAAAATAAAAGTTTTGAAAGTCATGCTGACTTTTCATTTTTTTCCTCTTTACATGGAAAAACTTAGCTGTAATGAATATTTAATTAATTCTTTCACCCTGTACATTTTTTTTTTTTTTTTTTTGAGATGGAGTCTTGGTCTGTTGCACCGGCTGGAGTGCAGTGGTGAGATCTCGGCTCACTGCAACCTCTGCTTCCTGGGTTCAAGCAATTCTCCTGCCTCAGCCTCCTGAGTAGCTGGGATTACAGGCACATGCCATCACACCCAGCTAATTTTTGTATCTTTGTATTTTGTAGAGACCATGTTGGTCAGGCGGTCTTGAACCCCTGACCTAAGTGATCCACCCTCCTCGGCCTCCCAAAGTGCTGGGATTACAGGCATGAGCCACCTCACCCGGCCCATCCTGTACATATTTTACAGTGCCTCTATCACAGCCCAGGCACTGTTGCAGATGATGGGGACAAAATGAAGTGAAGAAGGCAAAGCTGTTGCTGTCTGACAGGTCTCTCCAATTTATTGGAGCAGACAGACCACATGGAGAGAAGAGATCATGTGTGGTCGGAGGTGCAAGGTGCAGAGAGGAAGTTGGCACCACTTGGATCTTGGCAGAGCAGGGAAGAATGAAGTGAGGCTGCAAGTGATGGGAGCCAGATGTTGACACGGACACTCTGGTTTCAGTGGGTCATTGGTCAAAGCTGATGTACAGGCAACCGGAAGAGACTGGTCCTCTTGGACTTCTTCCCTTACTATATTGTTTAATCCTGTCTTGGTTAAGATTGATTAAATAGTAAAGCAACTATTTTCTGTTTGGTTGACTTCAAATATGTGGCATGGGTGAGCCATTTCCTCAGGGCATCTTCAGGATCTGACTGGAGGATCCAGCCCATGGCCCTGTGGGTTTGAGGGGAGGAGAGGACACAGTCCAGGAGCCACCTTTACCTGTGGACTTGAGGCTCCTTCCAGCCCTGACCAATGACAGGAGCATGGCAGAGGGAAACCAAGAGATTCTGAAGAAGGAGGAATGTTCAAAGGGCAAAAAGCTTTCAACTTTATTAACTCTTGAATAAACAACTCGTCCTTAGGGACAGATGAGTAACCCAGGAGGAACCCAACTCTATGAAGGGCAGAGTTGCATTCTATTGCCCTAGGAAACAACAAGGGAAAATGAGATTTCTCTGTTATTCTGAACATGGATTATTCTTGTCCCCCCTCCCTTTTTTTAAATCATTAGAGGAATTTATTTCCTTTCCGGAAGAGTCACTCTTCTGCGGTCCTTCCACACCCAGCTTTGGACTGGGCCACCTGGCAAGGGTGTGAAGTGGACTTGTGGTTGATGATCCAAGGTTCTCCAGCCATACACGCGTTTGGGTCCAGCCATTGGCACCAGGTGACTCAGCCTTTGAGCCTGGCCACGCTTGGTCAGGAACACGTGAGATCCCCAGCATGTGACCAAGCCTCAAGCAGTCATGTGGGCTGTGGACACGGAGGCTTAGAGACAGCATAGTGGGAGCCCAGAACCACAACCAGTAGCCCAAGGATTAGTGAGCCAACCGCAAGTGTGCGGAACACAAGAGCATCATTTTCTCCTGCTCCTCCGGGGAGCTAGAAATAGAACTCTGCCCTTTATCTTTGAGGAGCTGAGGCAACTGCCTGGCATGGCGTGGGTGTTGGTGACCACAGGCCCCTTTGTTCCTCTCTCCCACTCACCCTCCCGCTCCTTCCTCGCTCCTGTGACCCTCGGTCCCTGGCCCGTGGAGACTGTGGGCAGGGCTCAGGGCCACTGGGTGGTGTCTGGGTGAAGGTGGCTGCTTAGCACTGGTACATGTGGAGAATGTGGTGGTGAGCTCCCTCTCAGCTGCCGTTTCCTGGCCGGCATTAGCGTTGCCACCCAAAGCCTTCCTGAGCGTGGCTGACCCTGACCTGGGGCATTCAGAAGTGTCTGGCTTCTTCCTGGCAGTAACTTCGGTGTCAGACACGGGCCTCTAGGGTATTGTTTTTCAAATGTCATTAACTGGCCGGGCACAGTGGCTCATGTCTGTAATCACAGCACTTTGGGAGACTGAGGCAAATGGATCAATTGAGGTCAGGAGTTCGAGACCAACCTGACCAACATGGTGAAACCCCATCTCTACTAAAAATACAAAAATTAGCTGGGGGTGGTGGCACGTGCGTGTAATCCCAGCTACTTGGGAGGCTGAGGCAGTAGAATTGCTTGAACCTGGGCGGTGGAGGTAGCAGTGCACCAAGATTGCGCCACTGCACGCCACCCTGCGCAATGAGAGCGAAACTCCATCTCAAAAAAAAAAAAAAAAAAAGTCATTAACTGAAACCCATAGTGAAAAACACTTGTACTTTACTTTGCATCCTGTGCACACATTATATACTGGATGTTTCCACTGAACGGCCTCCTCCCTGGCTCCCCTGCTCTCAGTTTCCCTTGGGTTCAGCAGCAGGGCAGGCCTGGCAGGACTGCAGAGACAGGGAGAAGGGGGAAGTACTTACTCCCCAGTGGGGTTGCCACAGGCTAGCTGGTCCCTCACCTGATGATCCCCGCTCTTTCCACATCATTCTCTGTCTCCAAGTTCTGAAAACACTTTCCTCCTTCAAGCCTTCAAGCCTAAAGGTGATAAGTGAGCCCCACTGTCCCTTATGATTTACCCACACCCTGTCCCATCTTTGTAAACAGCCTCTATCAAATGCTCCGAGAAACTATTCAATTAGAATGTGCTGTTTTTCTATTTCAGGGGCATTGGCTCAAGTTTATCCATGTATTATGTGTGTGTACATACACCCATACAACACACATACATATACACATATATGTATATATATACACACCAATGATTCATGAAGTAATACTCACCCTTACTCGGCTGTGAGACACTCTAATATGTTATTCTTTTTTCTTTTTTGAGACAGAGTTTCATTTTTGTTGCCCAGGTTTGAGTGCAATGGCATGATCTCAGCTCACTGCAACCTCTGCCTCCCAGGGTTCAAGTGATTCTCCTGCCTCAGCCTCCCAAGTAGCTGGGATTACAGGCGCCCGTTACCATGCCCAGCTAATTTTTGTATTTTTAGTAGAGACGGGGTTTCACCATGTTGGCCAGGCTGGTCTTGAACTCTTGACCTAAGGAGATCCACTCACCTCAACTTCCCGAAGTTCTGGGATTATAGGCGTGAGTCACCATGCCCTGCCCTCTGTTATTGTATTCTGTAGACTTTTTGAAGAATGCTTATCCCACCTACTAAAGTGACTCCATGACCCACTTATGGGTCTTGATACACAGTCTGAAGGGCATTGCATTAGGGCCAGCCCAGGGCGAGTGGCCTTAGCTGGGCTGGCTATAGCGTGTAGCAGAGGTCAGTATGGAAAATGGCCCTAGGTGCATTCTGGGGCTCCCCTTGGGGAAGGTTCCTCTTGTGGGGGGTTCCCTAGAGAGTATTCCTCCCTGTAGTCATCACATTCCAGTGGCCAGTTTTCCACTTTGTAGGCCTAGAAATCCAAGTTGGTTAGGAGCCTTGGAGGTGGCTGAGTTGAGGGGTGACTCACACTGCAGCCCAAGTGTAAATATCAGAGTGCTGATTCAGTCGCTCACGGTGAGGATCCAGCTACCTAGTGGGCTGTGTTCACCCATCAGCACCTGTTCTCCAGTAGGGAATTCTACCCAGAAGGCCAAACTGTCATCAGAAGGTGCTTGGCCAGCACAGTCCTGGAGCAAGGGAGTTAGGAGAAGCCCAGAGATACCTGCTGCGCACATGGGAGGCCTGAGCATCTCTCCAGGATACTCTCGAAATGCCTGCCTCCCGGCCTCCTTGGTCCTCACCACCTGTGCTGACCCACCTCTTTGGCTGACCTGTCAAATCTCTTGTTCTGTCCTCATCTATGTCTGCACAGTTGAAGCTTTCTATTTCAAGTTCTGGTGGTGGGCGATGGGGCTGGTTGTGTGCATGGTGGCCTCCCATGGCTGCCCTGCAGGTGAGGTGGGTGGCACATGTGTTGGGGGAGTAGCAGGAGCTCCCTCTGATTTACCTTCAGGTAGTCCAGAGATGTGTGGCCAGGGTCTACCCATCAGCAATAACCATACGCGGCTCTTTATTGAGTGCTTTGTAGAATGCTGGGCATGGTGCTAAGCACTTCACTGGCACTCTCATTTCTTTCCCATAACCATCTGATGAAATAGTACTACTTTCCCTATTTTGTGCATAAAGAGATAAAGGCTTAGAGAGGTCAAGTGGCTTGGCTGAGGTCACTGAGTAAGCCAGTCGACAGGTGGCCCTAGAAACTGTCTGTGAATATATATGTGTGCTCTGAAAGGACAGGGACCATGCCTCCCCATAAGCCCTGAATCCCTAAGGGTAGGACTGTGCCCTCCTCAGTAGCTTCCCTCCCCACCTTGCTAGCCTCCCTGAAGTGCCCAGGGCAACATGTGGCACAGCAGGGGTGCTCTGTTGCATGCTTGCTGACAGTCACGGACAGGGGACCAGCCTCTTGCCAAAGAGAGGAGGCCTGTGGGAGCCTCAGACCACAGAGGAGTGACTGCGTGGATGCACCAGACCATGGCTGGGTGACTCAGCGGCTGGCTGACGGATGGACGAATGGACGTCAGTCCTATGGTGTGGCCCTTCCCTTTTCTCCCCGGAACAATAACACATCCTGGCTCTGTGATTTCGTCGCCATAGGAACTGGAAAACATTTGATAACATGGCGCCTCTGGGACAGGTGGGCTGAGCAGGTCTGAATAAAAACAACCCTTTCCTGCCCCTTCACCCAGAATCCAGGCATCTCGTCTATTTGCAGCAGGTTAGGTAAATAGCCTGGGGGGAACCATGCAGCCACCTGAACTGACCGACCTTGTCCAAACTAGGAAGTCAGGGAAGTCACTGTCTATGCTGGCAGGACCTGGCACAAATTCCTGGTAGGAGGAAATGGGGCCTCAGGCACCCTGTCTGGACATTCTGAGTATCCTATGGTGTGCCTGTCCCCAGCACATGTGGGCTCTGTCCTGGACACTGTGGGGAATTAGAAGAAGGAAAGAAGGGGGACAAGGCTCCAGGCTCAGAAAGCACCTGGTCTGCTAGAGGGCAGGGCACATATGGAAACAGTCCTATTAGGTCCCAGTCCTAGCACAGATGGGGAATTACAGGGATCAGTAGGGAAGGAGTTGGGAGGTAGGTTCTGGGAGGGGATGGGGTTTGGTGGAATGGACCAGAATTCTCCATTCCCCAGCAAGCCCTAACCAAGTGTGGCACCATGCTCACATGCACAATCTGGGTCCTGGGGTGACTGCTGGGGGCCAGGGCACTGCATTCTCTTACAGGCTTGGCCATCTCAGCCTTCTCTGCCTGATGCTTTTCGGTTCTATAGTCCTTGCTTTTACTCTTCCAGTGCTATTGGGCACTTTCTATGTAGGGCACTTGGCTTGGACATCTTTTTTTTAAAATTTAATTTAATTTTTAATTGACAAATAATAACTGCATCTATTTATGGGGTACAATGTTTTTTTTTTTTTTTTTGAGTTGGGGTCTTGCTCTGTCACCCAGGCTGGAGTGCAGTGGTACCTTTGTGGCCCACTACAGCCTGAAACTCCTGGGCTCAAGTGATCCTCCTGCCTCAGGCTCCGGAGTAGCTAGGACGCCAGGTGCACACCACTGTGCTGGCCAATGTGATGTTTTGATACACGATACATTGTGGAATGACCAACTGATCATCTAGATGTCAATATGTCCCACCCGCCCCTAAGATTAAGCACACTCACCCCCTACACCAAATGTCTCTTCTTCCCTAAAGCACTGACAGCATTCCAGGTTAAAGCCATTCTCTATATCCAGCCTGTTGCCAATGTCTAAGGAGTCTCAGACAGCAAACCTCTCACAGGGGCCTCCCTTCCTTTCCCCACAGCCAGTGCCCTTGGCTGAGGTCACATCTTGCACAGGACCCCCTGGGGTCATGCCCTGGGGAAACTGTGTTGCCTCTCTCCTCCTCCTTGCTCCCAGCCCATTGGCGACAAAGGCCTGTCAACTGTGGCCTAGCAATGTTTTCCATAGGCAGCCTCTAATTAGTCTCTGTCTCCTGGCTCTGTCCCCTCGCGTCCTCCTCCCTGCAGAGTCAGAATCCACTATTTTTTTTTTTTTTTTGAGATGGAGTTCCGCTCTTTTTGCCCAGGCTGGAGTGCAGTGGCGCAATCTTGGCTCACTGCAACCTCCACCTCCTGGGTTCAAGTGATTCTCCTGCCTCAGCCTCCCGACTAGCTGGGATTACAGGCATGTGCCACCACGCCCGGCTAATTTTGTATTTTTAGTAGAGATGGGGTTTCTCTATGTTGATCTGGCTGGTCTCAAACTCCCAACCTGAGGTGATCTGCCCACCTCGGCCTCCCAAAGTGCTGGGATTACAGATGTGAGCCACCATGCCCGGGCAGAATCCACTTTCTAACACACAACTCTGGTCCCAGCACTCCTGCTCAGAAACCATCAATGGTCCGTCCCAAGTTCATGTTCAATGTGTAGGCTGAAGCATAGCATTCCAGAGCCCTGCCCAGGGTTAAGTAGTTCATTCTGGGTACTTGGGGAAGTTGCCCTGCCAGCCTTTGTCTCCTCTCCTGTAAGGTCATGGAGGAGGTGGGAGCTCTGCAGATCACCCCCGTCCTGGCCCTCCACAGGCCTGTGAAATGATTTGCTCACGGACCCAAAGTGAGTATGTGGGTGCAAGGCTGTGCTTTGATTCCAGGAAAATAAATGGACAGAAGCAGAGGGAAGGAGGGGAATCCAGGGTTTTCCGATACCAGCCAGCCTGAAGAGGGGAAAGGGGAAAAGAGATACACAAAAGCATATGAGGTAGCAGGACCTGGCCGTGGGCCTTTTTGGCTGATCCAAAGAGGTTCAGAATCTTAAGTATGTTCTGGGACTGACACAAGAGGGGCTGGACACCATCATTTCCTCTGCCTCAGGGTGTCAGCCCACAAGAAATGAGATGGCTCCAGGTCCAAGTCCTGCCAAATTCTCTGTAGAATATGTTTACAATCTGGTTATCTTGGAAACTTCCCCCACCCTAGTTCAGGTTTACTATTTACCAAAAACAAACAAATTAAAGAGCCAAGCAGCAGAAATGATGCAAGTTCCGTGTCAGCTCTCAGAGGCCGTGAAACACCTGGGCAATCAGCAAGGGTGTGATGTCATCCGGAGAAATGCTTGGCTCACAGACATCTCTGGTCACATGGGGGCTTTCCCCACTGAGCTCAGTGTTTCTGATGGACAACCAAGACACAACAGAAACTATGTCACAATAAACTCTGTAAGTCATGTGATGGAACACAAAGCTGTAGCCACAGAGCAAAGATTGAGAGCAAGCATTACTTAGCAGAATCTGGCTCTGCTGGGATGCTGGCCTGCTTTTTGCTTTGGCTGGAAAGTCAGCTCCACTGCAATTTCAGCTACTCTCCTTCCAGGAAAGAAGCTCTCTATGAAAGGGTTTTCTCAGAGGCACCAGCTCTAGAATTTCTTTAGCAAAAATCCTGAACTCAACACCAGTCTTCCCTACTGAGCTGCTGTCTCCTTGTGTGGGCTTGGCCTCCATGTCTGCCCCCAGGGATAGGCAGGCAGCCTGAGCCAGCGACTCCTTCATCCCAGACCAGAGTGGCCCACGTGGAGGCTTTAATGATTACTGGTTTAAGCCAAGGGAAGGGTTTGGATTGATGCAGACAAAGCATTCTGCTCAGAAAATGCCTGGTAGCAAGTTGCGAATTTTAGGAAGCAGAAAGGTAAAGAGGCATCGCGATGGGAGCAGGCTGTAGCCTACACCATTCTCTTGCCCTCATTCTTCCAGACTCCCACTCTTTGCAAAATAGCTGTTGACCACCTGGAATCCTGGCACTGGGCCCAATGATGTGGGCAGTTCATAAGTGGACAGCCAGGTCACTGTCCTCAAGGGGCTTATGTTCTACTCAGGAAAATAAAACTGCCACAGCCCAGTGCAATAACAAGCAATAGAGAACAGCATGCAATCTACCATAACACCAGAGCAGAAATGCCACACAGGGGGAAAAGCACAGATGTTCCCAATGCAACTGAATTCTAGCCCAGCCACTCACTAGCAGCTGTGAGACTTTGGGCAAGTTGCTCAAACTCTCTGAGCCTCAGTCTACACATCTCTGAAATGGAGATAAAAATGCCCACCTCACAGCGCTGTTGTGAAAAATGAAATAATGGCTGCAAAACAGCTGGTCAAATGCCTGGCACATAGCAAGTACTTAGGAAATCATTATAGTCCCCTTAATTCCTTTTAGGGCCAAGATGTGCTATCAATAGATGAATCATTTATATCTGATCTCTCACCTCAGAGCAAATTAGAAGCAATAAAGTGAAAGTACTAGAAGGGCAGCTCAAAAACAGCAAGGAAAACTCACACATGAAAGCCTAGTGGTGAGAGAATGCCTGGAAACAAGTATAAAAGTAGATGCAAAGACAAAGTAACACCCGGGGACTACCTAGTTGGGCAGCAAACAGCCACAACCCCCAAGGCCATCATCACATTACAAGACAGCAGAATAGATGATGTTTGTAACAAATATGTTCAATAACCTCTAAGATGCCAGGGATGCGTGTAGCATATTTTAAAAGTATTTTCATCCAAAATATGTAACATTTACAAAATTCTCTTAAAAGTGTGTGTGGGTACTGTCCAGAAAATTCCTCTGCCACAATTTCCAAGTGGATGCATTAGCTGGGTTTTTTTTCTACTTCTCTACTTCTCTTGTATTTGACAGAGAGCTTAGAGTCATGCTGAGCACATCAGGAGGGCTTAACAAATCCCTGTTTACTAATGAATCCGTACAGCACTGGAATATGGTTTGTTCTGTTTTCCATTTTCAACCATTGTATGCATTAACTGATTGAGGTCAAGGATGGGCTCCATCTTCTCTTTGAAATAACCGTTATCTCCAGGCTCCCCTGGCACCCCCACTGACCTGTTCCTCTTTCCATATTCCGGATTTTAGTTAATGGGGCATCATCTACCAGAGAGCAAAATGTTAACAACAAAGATAATAGCTACATTAGTCAAATTAGTGTGTCACCTGTTCTAAGCACTTGCTAGGATTCTGGCTCTCTGTGTATGTCACCTCACAGGGTAGGATTAGTTATTTAGGTTTTTAGATTCAGAAGGTGACAGTCAGAGAGGTTAACTTACTTTGTACATCACCCATCTCTTCGCATCTGACCCCAACTCGCTCTGCTTGCAGTCCCAGGGTCCTGTTGTTCATGGGGGTAGTGGTGGGGAGTGCTTGGCCACAGCTACTGCCCAGGGATCCCCACCCCTCCCGCTGTCCCCCTTACATTCTCTAACCCCCTGAGCTGCCAAGTCTGGGGTGAAACTCAAGGCCCCAGGCTTTGTGACATGCCTGTGGGGTTAGGCGATTTTCCACTTGCTGAGGCATGAAGATGACCCCGAGAGCAGGAGTGTGGCACCTCACCCAAGGTGAGGATGTCCCCAGGATTCAGAAGAGCCTGGCCACACTCCTTACCTGTCTGGCCTCTGCCTGGCTCCTGGCAGGTGTCAGCCACTGCTGGCTGCTGCCTGAGGGCAGAGGGTGCTGGTCCTAAGCAGAGACGCCCCCTGTTCACCAGTCCCGGCCTCCCAGCCTGGGGTATGCCTCCCACCCCCTGCCTTGCCCTGCCTCCGGGGTCTCCAACAGAAGGCTCTCAACTCCTCCTGCCCCACCACCAAAATGTCTCCTTCCATTTTCCACTTCATTTTTGACTTTCATTTTTTAAACGTAAAAAAGACTAAATCCTTTTGGGAATTATCCCATGAGTAAATAAGATCTCTCTGTGTTCACAAATTCCTGCTTTGAGCAATCGGAGACTCTGCTCTTCCTTTCCCTTCTGAGGCCTAAAGCCCGTCAGTGGTCCTGGAAATACAAGGTGAGCTTCCCTGTCTTGGAATCCTTATCCTTCCCCTCTACATACACTCATTGGAATGGGGAGGTGAGCCCAGCAGAGAAAAGGAAGTCTGCTGGGTTTTGGAATTGGAAGCTGGACTCTGCCAGTTGCTTGCCGTGTGACCCTGAGTGAGTGAGTGGAGAGCTCGAGGTTTCGTTTTCCTTATATCCGAAATGGGAACTGAAACTGTTCCCTCACATGTGAGTTTAACAGAAGGAGCCTCCCCTCCCCCACCTATCCAGCACGCAATAAAGTTCTTGGCATGCGCTAAATTCTTGTCTGAATTCTACTGATGCCCATGTCTTCCACGAAGTCTTCCAGATTATCCCAACTGTGGTAGAGACAGCTAACTAACCACCCTGTATCTACTTCCTCCACTTCTTCACTAACAGAATCCCAATGTTGCTTTGGGGAGCAATGTGCCCAGCTAACAAACTTCCCAGGCTTCCTGGCATTCAGGGGCTCATGGGTCACAGGTAAGGCCAATGAGATGAAAATGGAAGCATCTGGGGATGACTTCCGAGAAAGCCCTTTAAAGGAGGCTGACTCCACGGATGTGTGCTCTGCTGCCTCTTACCCTCTTTTCTCTTTTATTCTATGGGATGAGAATATGATGTCTGGAGCCACAGTGGCCATGTCACGACCACATGGCAACCTTGAAGATGGAAGTCACATCACATCCTAAGTATGGCAGAGCAAAAGTGTAGAAGGAGCCTGGGAAACTGAGGTGTGGCGAGGAGCTGCAACGCAAGCTCTGGTCCACCAGACTCCAGGGATTATGTGACATGAGGAAAGAAGAAACCAGTCCTGCTGGGCTATTGGCTGGTGTTCAGCACCTGGCAAGGTGGCTAGAACTTGTGAGGCTCTCAGTACATTTGATGTTAACTGGCAGGTACCAAGGGAGCAAGATGAGAAAGGAGATGGAGGAGGCTGGAAGGCTGTTCAGATTGTTCAGATTTGATCAAATGTCCCACCGTTTATCCTATAGATACATTACCTGCACATAACATTTTGTGTGGGTGAGTTTATTCACTGTAGTATTAGATGCAATAGCAAAAAACTAGAACCAGCCTAAATGTCCATCAATGGGACATTGTTTAAATACATTATGGTTCATCCATACATTGAAATATTATATTTTTGTACAGTTCTTGAGCTAAGCATGGTTTTTACATTTTTAAATGTTTAAGGGAAAATTAAGAATAATATTTATTTATTTATACATATATTTTTGAGACGGAGTGTCACTCTGTCACCCAGACTGGACAGTGCAGTGGCTATTGGCTCACTGCAACCTCTGCCTCCCGGGTTCAAGGGATTCTCATGTCTCAGTCTCCCCAAGTAGCTGCGAATACAGGTGCGTGCCACCACACCCAGCTAATTTTTGTATTTTTAGTACAGATGGGGTTTCACCATGTTGGCCAGGCTGGTCTGGAATTCCTGACCTCAGGGGATGGCCTGCCTTGGCCTCCCAAAGTGCTAGCATTACAGGCGTGAGCCAATGCACCTGGCCAAGAATAATATTTTGTGATATATGAAAATTACATTAAATTCAAATTTCAGTGTCCATAAAAAAATTTCACAGGAACACAGCCACATTCATTAGTTTAGGTATCATCTGCGGCTGCTTTTGTACTACCATGCAGTATTGAAAAGTTGTGAGAGGAGGCCTATGGCTCTCAAAGCTGAACGTATTTTCTACCTGGCTCTTTACAGAAACCATTTGTAAGGCCTTATGCAGACATCTCTGGAAAGCTGCAGAAGAAACTAACCACAGCTGGAAAGTGAGTGTCCACAGGATAGGGTCAAAAAGGAGACTTCTTACAGCATAACTTTTGTATGTTTTGAATTTTGAATCATGTGAATATTTAACCTACTGTAAGCTTACTTTGAAATCTATTTATTTTTAATTTTTTAAATTAAAAAAATAGAGATGTGTTCTTGCTATGTTGCCCAGGCTGCTCTCAAACTCCTGGCCTCAAGTGATCCTTCTGCCTCAGTCTCCCAAATTCCTGGGATTATAGCTGTGAGCCACAGCATCCAGCCCTTAATTTGAAATTTAAAAAGAAAAAAAGAAAAAGGGCCCCATTTCCCTTCTGGGACTGAAGGAAGAGGAGGAAGAGATGGAAGAAGGGGTGGCTAACTTAGTGCTGGTCTGGGTGAGGTCATGGGCCTACAGTGGAGAGGCTGCAAGGTGATCCCAGACTTGCCCTCAGCCTTGTGCTTGCTACGTGACCCAGGACATTCCCCTTCCCTGTGGGCAAGTGGTCAGCGCTGCCCATGTGCCTAGAGGCCCTGGCCCAGAAAGGGGCCAGAAGATTGGCCTCCATCTCTCTGCCTGCAGGGGAAACAAGAGAAATGGACACGTACACCCGGACTGTGGCCTCATCAGTAGCTGATAAACAAGAAGCAGAGTGGATTGGGAATGTGGAATGGTGAGAAGGACATGGACACTGGCTTTTAGTTCTGCTTAGCCACCAACTGTCCCTGTGACCTTAGATTGGCCATTTTCCCTTCAGGGCCCAGCTCTATCCCTGCCAACTGGGGCCTTGACCAGAATGATGGTCCTGCAACTGCCATTCCTCTACTCCCTCCACCCACTCCCTTCTGTTTAGCCTATTGGGCATCCACTCAAGACTTCACAGAGGCCCTGGATTGAGAAAATGACAACATACAAGTCAAAACAATAGCCGGTGTGCTAAATAATCTGTAGGACACATAGTTCTGCCACTCCATAGCTCTGAGAGCCTCCCCTGGTACAAGTTCTTCAGGCAGAGAAGTCCAGGAAACACCCTTCAGACACAGGCGGAGCAGTGGGGACACCACAGCCCTGGATGATATCCAGTCTGGCAAAGCAATGGCAGGCAGGAGGTGGCAGGAGGGGTTCATGGACACGGTGGAGGGCTTCTCATGAGCAAATCCAGGTGGATGCACTAACACCCTGAGTGCTGGGAATTCATGGCTGCAGCTCCAGAAGATCCTTGAGGAAGTCCTGCTGGCGGCGAAGCCCACATGGACATGGCGTTCTGTGGAGGTCTGTCCATCTGAGCAAGGTGTGTGGCTGCATCCTCCTGGCCCTCATAGTGAGGACCAGCCAGCTCAGAGGACAGCCAACATCCTCAGAGGGTGCTAGCTATGTCCTCAAGGCTCCCTCAGGCCTGGAAGCCTTTCCTCTCCCTCTTCTCTGACAAGCCCCCATGCCTTGTTCATGACCCTGCTCAGAACTTTCCTCTTGAACCCACGAGCTAACATGAAGGGGCTGCTGATGGCCAAAAATGAGATAGTTGGAGCCACAAAATAAATAATGATCACAATAGATTATAACTTACAGCATTTAAGGATAAAACAAGAAGTAATGAGTCTATACCAATAGAGGTAAATATTCGAATAAGTAAATAAACAGGCAAGAAGGGACAGTTCTTCCTTAAAGCAGGATTATAATTAGTAGGAATTAGAAGGCATGATGGAAATAGAAAACACTTGGCAAACACTTACCATTATAGTTGTGTTAAGCAAGAATCATCAATGGAAACAAACACTCATGAGCGAAAATGTAGAGAAACAAGATGCTTACATTATCTCAAAGCACCTTCCCATAAGATGGTTAGTAATTGCAAAGAGAAAAGTAGTCACTTTATAGTAGGAAAAATGTGGCAGACTCCACCTTAACCAGGTGATCAGAGTTAACATAATAAATAACAGAACATATCAACCTCATGTACCATCTGATATAATGTACCAAGAAAGGCACAACATAAACTTATGTGGTGCTCTTAAAAAATCTGGCTGAGCATGGTGGCTCATGCCTGTAATATCAGCACTTTGGGAGGCTGAGGCAGGAGGATCGTTTGAGTCCAGAAGTTTGAGATCAGCCTGGGCAACATAGGGAGACCTTGTCTCTATAAATAATTTAAAAATTAGCTGTAGCGTGCTGTGGAGTGTGCCTGTAGTCCCAGCTGCTCAGGAGGCTGAAGTGGGAGGATCACCTGAACCTGGGAGGCGGACGTTGCAGTGAGCCAAGATCGTGCCACTGCACTGCAGCCGGGGTGACAGAGTGAGACCCTGTCTCAAAATAAATAAGTAAATAAATAAATAAATAAGTAAAGAAAAACAAATAATAAATAATTCACAACCTGAGGAAATACCAGCTAAACCCAAATTGAAGGACATTCTACAAAATAAGCGTCTAGTATTCTTCAAATGTTTGAAGGTCATGAAAGTGTAAGTGTAAGCTGAGGAACTATCCCAGACTAGAGGAAACAAGGAAGCTTGGCAACTAAATGCTCTATGTGATCCTGGATCGGCTCCTGGTCAGATAAGGACATTAGTGGGGCAATTGACAAAATTTGAATCAGGTTTGTAGTTATGTCAATTTCCTGGTTTTGATGACGCACTGTAAACGTGTAAGATGTTAACATTTGGGGAAAGTGGGTGAAGGGTATCGGGAATTCTTCGTACTATTTTTGCAGCACTTATGTAACTTAGAAATGGTTTTTGACAAAACAAAACAAAAACCTCTTCTGTCCAACTTCCCCAGAATCACTCCCACAGCTGTGTCACCAGCTACTTCACATGTTGTATTGCTATTGTTTACACATCTGTGTCCCTCAGGCTTTGAGTTCCAGGACAGGAACTCTGTTTCTTCAATCTTCAGTTTGGCCTCATTTTAGAAGTCATGTTTGGATGGAGGCTGGCTGTCCCTCTTCAGAACAACTCTCCACTCTACCCCTTCATTATCCCACAGTAAAAAGCAGCGCTGTCCACTCCGTTGCTAAGACCAAAATTGTAAGGGTCACAGTTGACTCTCTTTTTGTCTCATCCCACGGTGGGTCCACCAGCAAGTCCTGCTGGAGTTCTGCCTCCAGAGTTTATCACCAACCAGATCACTTCCCTGCTCCTCCGCCAGACGCCTCATCTGAGCCTCCATCACTTTGCAGCTGAACCTGAGCCTCACCTTCCTAGCCGACTTTCCCCTGCCTCACCTTCAAGTCCACTTGGGGCAGCCAGAGGGATCTTTTCAAGGGGAAAGTAGGGTCTCACATCACTCTTTGCCTAAAACCACTCCCCGCATTGGTTTCCCAGCATGTACCATGAAAGTCCCTACCTGCTCTGGGGCCCTGCCTTCCTTCTGCCCTCAGCTTGAACCTGTCCACCCTCCCTCACCTGGCTCCAGACACACACCTTCCAGCTTTGCTGCAGATATGGCAGGTTCGTTTCCATCTCTAGGATGTGGATTTTCCCCGGCTTTTCCCACAACCATCTCCTTCCCAATATTCAGGTCTCAGCCCCAGTGTCACCTCCTCAGATAGACCTTACCCGATCTGGTAGCCAAAATCCTGCTCTTCCCCTGACACTCTTTGTCCCTATATTAGTTTGCAGTGGCTGCTGTAACAAAGTGCCACTAACTGAGTTACTTAAAAGCAACAGAACTGAACTGTGTGAACTGTGTCACAATTCTGGAGACTACAAGTCCAAGGTCAGGGTTGGTTCCCTCTGGGAGCTGTGGGGAGAATCTGCCCCAGCCCTCTCTCCTGGCTCCTGATGGTTTGCTGGCGATCTCTGGTGTTCCTTGGCTTGTAGAAACATCGCTTCAGTCTCCACCTTTATCTTCACATGCATTCTTCTTGTGCACATGTCTGTCTCCAAATTTCTGTTTTATAAGGACACCAGTCATATTGGATTAGGGCCCACCCTACTGACTTTATTTTAATTTGATTACCTCTGTAAAAACCCTATCTTTTCACGCCATTGCACTCCAGCCTGGGCGACAGAGCGAGACTTTGTCTCAACAACAACAACAACAACAACAACAACAACAACAACAACAACAACAACAACAACAAAACCTATCTCCAAATAAGTGTACTAGGGATTCATGCAGAACCCCTAGTTTTTTTGTGGGAACACAGTTCAACCCATAACAGTCTCATTTCCATGTTACATTTAATTTACAGCCTTTATAACCATTTTGAAGTATATTGTTTACTTGTTTGTGTTCATTTCCTGTGTCCCCACACTATATCCAACATAAGCTACATGAGGACAGAAGTCTCCTCCAACCTCAGTGCTTGGTGCTTTTGCTCTGCACAGGGGGATCTAGCCTCTATTTCTACTGCATGGGTCAGGATACCTCTCTCAGGCTGCCCCAAATGAGAGGAACTAGCCCTGCCCTCACTCAGTTTCCACAAGCAGCCAGTGGGATTGTTCCACGTGCATTACTTAGCTCAGTGTCCAGCCAAAGGTTTGCAGCATCAAACCCTGGATCCAGCCATGAACTTCAGAGCTTCAGAAATGCCCTACATGTAGTAGATGCTCAGTAAATACTTGCTGAAGGAATGAAGGCTGCATATAGTTTGGACTTTGACTCAGGTTGCGTGCCCTGCAGTCAGGGGGAACTATTAGCATAAGCTGATAGTTCCAGGCAGCTGCTGTGGAGCTAGACTGCTTGGGTCTGCGCTTGTGCTGTGAGACGTGGGCATGTTACTTATCTACTCCTTGCTTTGCTTTCTCCAACTGTAAAATGGGGACAATAATAAAAGTAATAAAAGTATCTCCGTAGTCGAGTTGTACGAAACGAGTTCATATATGCAGACAGAGTGCCTGGCTGAAGGTAGTGCTCCATGCTCACCCAGGCTTGGTCTGAAATCTGAGAAATGTCCTGGTAGCCAAAAGAACCAAAGCCCAGAGAGGCTTGTCGGGTCCATCAGGGATGCAGAAGCTCCAGGTTTCTGCTCAGGCCCCCGCTTCAGAATCCCCATCTGCCCCCAAGGAGAGAACAATTGAGCACTAGGGAGATTTTGACCATAAAAGCTTTTTTCAGTTACTAGCTGGGTGGACCTTGGGGTTTCACTGGTGCTTCTGGCTGATTGAGAAGGAAAAAGAGGATCTAACTCCTCCCACTCTTTCTGAACTCCCGAAGCGAGGTGTGGAGCTTCCAGATGACTCAAGCAGCGCCAGTTCCTTGGAATTAGCCACTCTGGCTCAAAACCATCTGTGTTGCAACAGGCTCACTCAGCCACCCCCAGAAAAGCTGACCCACCACTCACTCAACTGGCTTTCTGATAAGTATGCCTATATATAGCCATACTTACCGAGCTTTGTATAGATGCATGCACTTGGAAACCAGCAAAGCTAAAAATACCGCCTCCTCATACCTAATTTACTTATTTTCTGTAGGTTCCTTATTCTAAATTTATAGCTCAGGAGACTGAAAATTGTTGCCAGAAAGCAGTGACCTTTCTGTGGTCGTGGGCGGGCGGGGGACCAGAGGACAGGCCCTGTCTGGGAAACCTGGGGATTAGGTCTCAGTCCCAGCTCTAAAGGCAACGTGCTGTGATGCTTTGGGATATCCTCCCTCTTGCTGGGCCTCAGCATCCCTCAACCGAAGGAACAACTGAACATGATGGTGTAAGGTGTTTCTTTTGTCCTTCTATACATTGGCACCCAGCTTGATGTGCTAAGTGCAATTGTACTCACGGGAAAAGTCAATACAGATACACCAGAGCCATTGATTTCTGTTCATTCATTCACTTGACAAATATTTACTGAGCACTTGCTATGTGTGAGACAATAATCTCTACTCTCAGATAACTTATAACTTACATTCAAGTCAGAAGAGACAAATAATAAACAAAATATAGTAAGCATTTAGTATGTTTGATTGTGATAAATGTCATGGAGAAAAATCAAAAGGAGGGTATAGAAGAAGGGTGTAGTTTTAATTAAGGAGGTTAGAGAAGACCCCACCAAAAGGTGTGGTTTTTTTTTTGTTTGTTTTTTGTTTTTTTTTTGAGACGGAGTGTTGCTCTGTCTCCCAGGCTGGAGTGCAGTGGTGTGATCTCAGCTCACTGAAACCTGTGCCTCCCGGGTCCAAGTGATTTCCCTGCCTCAGCCTCCCAAGTAGCTGGGACTATAGGCACACGCCACCACACCTGGCTAAATTTTGTATTTTTAGTAGAGACGGGGTTTTGCTGTGTTGGCCAGGTTGGTCTCGAACTTCTGATCCCAAGTGATTTGTCCACCTTAGCCTCCCAAAGTGCTGGGATTACAGGCGTGAGCCACTGCACCTGGCCAAAACGTGGTATTTGACTAAAGACGTGAAATGCCCAGTAGTGCAGGGAGATAACCACACAGACACCGGGAGGAAGGGTCCCAAGCAGAGGAGACACCAATGCCAAGGGCCCCAAGGGAGGAGTGTTGCCTAGTGGATTTGAGGCCACTGTGGCTGGAGCAGAGTGAGCAGGGAGACAGTGCTAGATGCTGAAAGCGAGAGGGAACATGGGCTGTTGTGATGACATTGGCTCTTACTCCGAATGGAAGGGGACACCATTGGAAGGCTTTGAGCTAAGGAGGGACCTCTGCTGACTTTTGCCTTCCCAGGGTGGTCTGGCTGCTGAGTTAGTTCACAGCCGACTGCAGAAGCACAAATGTGGAGGCCGAGAGACCTGTAAGGAGAGTATTGCAGACTAGGCAGGGGTGGTGGGGGAGATGGGGAGAAGTGGTCAGAATCTGTATGCATCCTGAAGGTTTTGCTGATAGACTGGGTGTGGAGATGAGAGTAACAGAGGCCAGGGGTGACTCTAAGGCTTTTGGCCTGAGCAATGATGGAACTGCCATGAATTCAAGTAGAGAAGATTGTGGGAGGAGGAAAGACCAGGAACTCTGTTTTGGACCTGTGAGGTGGGAGATACCTCTTAGACCTCCCCGTGGAGGCCATGAGTGGGCAGTTGGATGAATGAGTCTGGAGTTCTGGAGAGGGTCTGTGCTGGACATACACATTTGAAGTCATCTGCATGTACCTATACATGTTACATAAAGCCACAGTCCTGGGTGAGATCGCTGAGATGGGCCGTGTGGGTGTGTCCAAGCACTAACTCTGGGGCACATCCACATTCAGAGAGGAGGTGAGGAGGTGAGAAGAAACCAGCAAAGGGGGAGAGAAGAATCAGCCAGGGAAGCATGGGCTTCAGTTTGTCTATAACAAAGGGGGCCTTTAGGGTCCCCTCCCAGTTTTTCTCTGGGATGCTCCTGGGACGCAGGCTCCTAACTTAAGGTGTCTCTTGGTATGCTGGCATCCACAGCTGGTCACAATGAGGAGTGCGGGGAGTAGGAGGCTGGCAGCCCTGCTCCTCCTGTGGAGGGGAGAGGGCCCCAGGCTGGCAGGACGAGGGATGTGCTTCACTAGGCCTGGAGAGGCAGGAGCCGGCTTCGTCCTGACACTGCTTTCCCCCTTGGACAAAGAGAAGCTTAGGTTTTCTCTTGTGACAGAAACCCAAAGGGGAATAACTGCTTGGGTTATTAACCATGAATATAGTTCTGAGCGTTTTTAACAAAAAGGAGCAGAGTGGTCTCTAACTGATATCTCTATTCACATCTCCCCAGCACCTTGAGAATTTGAAAAACCTTTCTTCTTTGCCTGCCCAGAGATAATGCCCAAGTCAGGGTTTTCCTTAGGACCTCTAGGATCTAATAATGGACAGAGCAACTGGAAACAGCTGGAGTGTCAGGCCTGCAGGCTTCCGGGACTGAGAGTGCCAGCTTGGCCCTGCCAGGGTCTGAGCCTGACCTGATTCCAAATGGAACCTTGAATTGTTTCTCAGTGTGCCCACACTTCAGCTCAGCTGGGAAGCTCTTGTCTTACTACCACTAATTAGTCACTTTCATTGCATACTTACTGCATGCTATGGTTTGAATGTCCCTGCCAAAACTCATGTTGAAACTTAATTACCATTGCAATAGTATTTAGAGGTGGGGCCTTTAAGAACTGATTAGGTCATGGGGGCTCCATCATCATACATGAGTTAATGCCCTTATTATGGGAATGATTTAGTTATCTCAGGAGTGGCTTTGTTATAAAAACATGCTCTCTCTCCCTTTCTCTCTCTCTTTCTCTCTCTCCTACACACATGTTCTCTTGCTCTTCTGTCTATTTGCCGTGGGATGACACAAGAGGAAGACCCTTGCCAGATGGCAGTGCCATTCTCTTGGACTTCCCAGTCTCCAGAACCAAAAGTCATAAATTTCTTTTCTTTACAAAATACCTAGTCTGTGGTATTTTGTTATAGCAGCAGAAAACAGACTAAGACACTGTGTCAAGGATTTGACATATAACACATTTTATCCACAAGAATCCAACTAAAAAACTCATAATGATTGAATTCAGATGCAACAGAACTGGCTCCATGCTCTGCATCTCTTCTTTATCCTCACCATAAGGAGACTCCAAGTTTGGTGCAATTGAATTCTTTGGCTCCTACTTAAGGTGTTCTGATTGGGTTTTGGAGTATTAGTGTCTTTTGCAAACAAGAAAATTGAGGCTTAGAGATATTAATTTACTTGCCCAAAGTCACTCAGAAAGCTGGAGATTTGTACCCAGATATCTTGATTCTGTAGTGTGGGCTTCACCCTCCTGGCATAGGGCTCCCTTATGCCTTAGAAGTCAACTCACTTGACAGTTGGGAAAACCAAGGCCCAGAGAGAAGAAGGCCTCTGACAGAGTTGAACCAGGCCCAGGAGTCCTTTTGTGGGCTGCCTGCAGCTATTTAGTAGAAACTCTTGAAGTATGCACCATGGGCATGACCCAGGGAGATGGTGGGGAGGTGGGGATACAACAGGGCAGAGCACTGGCATGGTGCCCCTGATGCTCGGTGGCCCTGTGACACTCAGCATGGTGCAGGACAGACAGGAACTCATCTGGGAAGGCAGAGATGAGCCAGTGGAAATCCTGCCCTTCAGCAATATACCAGTTGACCCCCCGAACCACAATGTGGCATCACATCTCCTGCCTCCCCCAACTGCCTCCCCACCACCACACCTGCTGAGATTCCAAGCACTTTTCAAGGCCTGGCTCCCTTGACCTCCTCTGGGAAGTGTCTCCTCCCCGCCTGCCCCAACCCACCTCCCTGCAGCACTCAGACTTGCTTCCTCTCCTTGTTAGGACATTCTAAAGGCCTTTCTCTATTGCTAGGCTCACAATGAAAATAACAAGCAGCAGGGCTGAGACTTAACTCCAAAGCCCGGGAGGAAGCTGGATTGGAGTTGGTAATGGTGGTGTGGTCTGGAATAGTGGCAGTGGAAATGGAGGAGATGGCTGAGGCAGGAGTATTGAGGAGATGAAATCACCCAGATTTCAAGGGTGAGGAGAAGAAGGAGGGGCAATGATAGCGCTGGTATCCTAAGCCTGAGCAGGGGACAGCAGGAGTGCTACCAAGAGAAATGGCTCCTCCCAGCCCCCTTTCCCAGCCATACCACACTCCATGGAGTCAGCCCAGGCCTCAGCCCAGAGCACAGAAGAAACTGATGAGGTGAGCATGCCAGAAACCAGGTCACAGAAATTAAAGAAATCCTTCAGGGTCTAGATACATACATACATACATATGCATCTGTGTGTGTGTGTGTGTGTGTGTGAATCAGGTAGAATGACACATAAAGAAGTTCTATCTTGGCTTTTAGATTCAGTCTCTACTCTCTCCACACACTGAGACCACAGCCGGGCACATGTAGGAACATGCCCTCCTTCTAGAGATCTTGTGGGGACACACTGAGGAAATGTGTTTTCATGGCAGAAACTTCTCTGAGGAACCCTGAGTTCCTTTTTCTCACTTCCAGCCTCCTGACCCATGTCCACTGAGGTCTGGCCTATGGAATGTGGGGAGAGGGAAGTGGCCACTCCCGGGCCTGTCCCACTCACAGTAGCTTCCCATGTGGTTCTCGGCCTTTTCCTCCTGTCTGGCCATAGGATGTCATTGCTCAGAGTATGGAAAAGGGGAGTGTCTTCTCGGGCTGGGCTCCTGAATGACAGTGTTTTCTCCCCATAACCAGGGTCAGCTACGCCATGCAGTGAACTACATCAGATTTTACTGTGGGCCAGGCGCGGCAGCTCACGCCTGTAATCCCAGCATTTTGGGAGGCCAAAGTGGGTGGATCATTTGAGGTCAGGAGTTCAAGACCAGCCTGGCCAACATGATGAAACCCTGCCTCTACTAAAAATACAAAAATTAGCTGGGCATGGTGGCAGGAGCCTGTAGTCCCAGTGACTTGGGAGGCTGAGGCAGGACAATTGTTTGAACCCAGGAGGTGGAGGCTGCAGTGAGCTGAGACTGTGACACTGCGCTCCAAACTGGGCAACAGAGCAAGACTCCGTATCAAAAAAAAAAAATTTTTTTTTAATTGTAGTAAGCCACTGTAGTTTGGGGGTTTAAGCATTGTGTTACCTCAGAGAATATGGATGTTACCTCAGAGAGTATGGGGAAGCTTTTTGAGAACTACAAGATAGTATAGGACTATAAGGTATTTTAGACTGCTCCCGTGTTTAAATCCCAGGTTTTGCAGTCTGGGAAGGCCGTTTGGAAGGGCCAGTGGGGCAGGTGACACCAGCTTGGGTTGTGCTGGTGTCACTCCCCTGGGGTGACACCCACTGGCTGTGTGAGATCAGCTCTGCCTCAGAGCCCAGGGACCACTCAGAATAAGCCCCTCCTTTATTATGCAGATGAGCTCACAGAGAGATAGGGAGCCTGAGGTTATGTGGTGCCTTCCCTGGTACCATGTGAGGACTGGCAACACGGATCCTTGTCATGGTGAAAAAATGACTGTGGAAGACGGTTATAGCAATGGCTCCCAATCAAGACGCCTCCTTGTTTCCACATCATTGTGTAGTCCCTGCCCACACTGGCTCTGGGCTTGACCATGGGATTTGTTTTGGCCAATGGAACATCAGCACATGTGATACAAGCAGAGGTTTGACAGGCACTGGTGCATCGGGGCTTGCTCCCTCTTGCTGCTGGGACCCCTTCTGCTATCACAAGAAGTCTGGGCTGGTCTACTGGAAGGTGAGACCAGGGGGAGCAAAGACAAGTCAGGCCTGCTGAGTTCCACTAGTTCCCAGTTATTCTCAACCAAAGGACAACTTGGTCCTCCAGGGAAGATCTGGTAATGACTGGAGATATTTTTGGCTGTCCTACTGGCATCTAGTGGGCAGAGGTCAGAGATGCTGCTACACATCTTATAATGTGCGGGACAGTACCCCCATAACAAAGAGTTACCCGGTCCCAAATGTCAGCAGTGCTGAGGTTGAAAAACCTGCCCATGACCAACCAGCCCACAGTTGACCTCCCAGCTGACTGCAGCCCTGTGAGTGAACCCAGGTGAGACAAACAGAAACTGCCCAGCTGATGCCACCCTAAGAATTATGAGCAATAAAAGAATGAGTGTTCTAAGCCGTTAAATTTTGGGGTGGATTTTTATGCAGTAAAGGCTGATACAGAACATTTGGCTAATGGGTCCATCACTGGGAATTTCCACACATGTTCTCACTCTTCATAACTGGGAATGTTGAGGTGGCTGGTCTGTGTGCATGCACACTCCATCCTGTGGATATTTACCTGTTTGGTGGTGTTTGTTACTCCTCCCAACCTCCTACTATTGTGGGCCAGTTACTGTACCAAGTACTCTGTAAGTATTAATTCATTTAATCCTCATGACAACCCCAAGAGGGATTTTTCCCATTTTACAAATGAGAAACTGAAGCTCAGAATAACTCACTTGTATGAATGGCCACATGAGGGTTTAGCTGTCTCTTACTTTTAATCAGTGAAGTTGACCTATCCGTGAAAAGGCAGATGCTCAGGGTCACATGTTTCCTAAGTAGGGCCAGAATTTGGACGTCTAGCCCAGAGTCCATGCTACCTCCTGTCAGTGATGCTTCTTGGCCTCACTTTGTGCTCAGCCCTTTCATGGACTGGCTGCCCCTTCCCTACCCCAGCTGCTGCCCACTGGGACGGTTTGGCCATTACTGCAGCTCCCAGGTGGCCACAGGTGTATCTCTCTTGTGATACATGTGCTTTGAAACAGCACTATCTAGAAGGGTGAGTGTGAGCCATGGTTCATGGGGTCAGACTCCAGCCTGGAAGCCCAGCTCCATTGCTATTCACTGTGGGATCTTGAGCAAGATCCTTAACGTCTCTGAGCCTGAGTTTCCTTGCTGGCAAAATGGGGCCAGTGTTACAATCAGGGTAGCACAGGACAAAGTCCCAGACACCTGTGATACAAGGCAAACAAGGGGCACTGGGTCCCTGCCCCCAGGGAACTTACAGTCTGATGTGGAAGAGAAACATGAAACAAGCACAAGAAGGGTGATAAGGGGCCAACCAAGTGTCAAGGTCGACCCGACAGGGTATGTGTAAGGATTAAATAGACAGCGATTGTGAATGCATTTAAAAATTGTCCAGTGGGGTGTGCTTGGAAGGTATCAGTGGAATGTAAATTCCAGGTTGCAGTGATTGATCTCTCTCTCTCTCTCTCTTTTTTTTTTTTAAGTGTTCATATGTAAAATAAAAAAAAAATATTTCCATAGGTTACTGGGCAACAGGTGGTGTTCGGTTACATGAGTCAGTTCTTTGGTGGTGATTTGTGAGATTTTGGTTCACCCATCACCCGAGCAGTATACACGCACCCAGTTTTGTAGTTTTTTTTTTTTGTTTTTTTTTTAGATGGAGTCCCACTCTCTCTCCCAGGCTGGAGTGCAGTGGCACGATCTCAGCTCACTGCAACCTCCACTTCTCAAGTTCAAGTGATTCTCCTGCCTCAGCTTCCCAAGTAGCTGAGATTACAGGCACGCGCCACCATGCCCAGCTATTTTTTGTATTTTTAGTAGAGACGGGGATTCACCATGTTGGCCAGGCTGTCTTGAACTCCTCAGGTCATCCGCCTGCCTCAGCCTCCCAAAGTGCTGGGATTATAGGCGTGAGCCACCATGGCCAGCCCCCAGTTTGTATTCTTTTATCCCTCATCCCCTTCCCAACCTTTCCCCTGAGTCCCCAAAATCCATTGTGTCATTCTTATACCTTTGCATCCTCATAGCTTAACTCCCACTTAGATTAAGAACATAAGATGTTTGGTTTTTCCACTTCTGAGTTACTTCCCTGAGAATAATAGCCTGCAATCTCATCTAGGTTGCTGCAAATACCATTAATTCATTCCTTTATATTGCAGTGGTTGATTTCTAAGTCCATGACTGAGACCTTGCTCTCCTCTCTGGAGGCCTAGGCAGTAAAACAGAAAGAGGGGTACTAGTAAAGACCTCCAGAAAATAAAAAGTAGCTTTTCTTTCAGAAAAGAGTGATAACCCCTCTAATTTAAGCATTTCTCTCACTCTCTCTGATTATAATCGTGCTGCTGCCATTAAAGCGTAGCAGTTACCAGCCCAGAGCCTACAGTGGGATGCTTGTGTTCTAGTTCCAGCAGGGACCTTGGTCAAGTGCTTATCTTCTCTGGACCCCAGTTTCTTATCTGTCAAGTAGGGAGAATGATTGACCCTATCTCATGAGGTCATTGGGAGGATTAAAGGAGTTAAAGAATAGAACAGCACATTGCATGCACTGTTATTGAAGCATTAGCTGTTTTCTATTATTCTGCCTTGCTGCACACCCCAACCCTCAGCCTCTCTGAATTCTAAGAATTCTGTCTGGAAGAGGAGTGACATGTTCCCTGCTGTTAAGGAATCTCTCAGGCTGACTGTCATTTGTTCCTTTTAGGGGCTCTGGAACTTTCCCTCCTACCTTCCCCACTCTCAGGATTCAGCACCTCCTACTTTATTATTGCTATTATTAATCAAAACTTCAAAGGGAATGTATAATCCTGGTACAAAAATTGAAACATACAGATAAATAAAAAGAAATTAAAATCAGCCCCAATACCACCATCCGGAAAGAACTATGGGTAACATTTTAAAGTATATCTCTTTCTAGACATTTCCCCATTCAATACATTTGTTTAAATATACATGTACATATATTAAGGTCAAGGGGTCAGCACTCTCAGCCTTAGGCCTTCCATAGAGGCCTGTCCCTTGGGTGGGGCATAAGACCACTGTTGGCTTCTCTGAGCCCAGGACCTTGGAAGGTCAAGGGCAGGACCTTTCTGCCTGACTCCACTGTGCTCCCCAGCCCCCAGCTGAGCCCGAGGCTGCCTTCCTCCAGCTTTGCACGAAATGCCCATCTAGGAGCTGCTTTTGATCCATCCCCTGGAGGTGGCTTATTGTATGGGATGATTGTGTCAGAAGGAAAACCCTCCAGCCTGTCCCTGGGCATGAATTGGGCCTTTATGTGAAAAGCCACTCTCTGCCAAATCCCAGCTCCTCATAACCCACTCTGAAAGCTGACTATGACATCACCGTTGACTGGTATGGAGGGTCTGGGTGGGAGGCTGCAGAACATCTGCTGCTTAACAGCCAGAGAACCTACTGACGAATGCAAGGGCAACATTCAACCAGCCTTTCTCGGCTCCTCCCAAATGCTGGACAGTGAAATTTTGCTTTCATTTTATACCCTGGAATTTCTCAAAAATGTTAAAAATCACAATGACTATAATTTACTAAACACATATCCTGTGCCAGGCCCTTAACAGTCATCGTGTTCATTATATTTCATCTACACCTTATATTTCACTTATATTTCATCTTCACCTCCATTTTACAAGGCAGATAAGGAAACTGAGGCTCAGCAAGACCAGTGGCTTGACCCAGGCTCTGCCACCAATAAGGGTTGCAGAGTGGGACTTGAATCCAGGCAATGACTCTCAGGCCCATGCCCTTTATTTTTGCATAAAAATTAATGTTATATTTTATTAAGGTGACCCATACCCATAGTTAAAAATCAAATAGGGCTAAAAGGCAGAGGAAAAAAAAACAGCAGCTGACAGCCCTGACTCTTTCCCTCCTCTGCCCTGCTACTCTGAAGCAGCCACTTTCCACTAGGCAAATGTCTTTTTCTGTCTTTACTTTAGATTTCTTTCTTTTTTCCTTTTTTTTTTTTTTGATGGAGTCTCGCTCTGTTGCCCAAATTGGAGTGCAGTGGCATGATCTTGGCTCACTGCAACCTCTGCCTCCCAGGTTCAAGCGATTCTCCTGCCTCAGCCTCCCGAGTACCTGGGATTACAGGCACCTGACACCACGCTCAGCTAATTTTCGTATTTTTAGTAGAGACGGGGTTTCACCATGTTGGCCAGGCTGGTCTTGAACTCCTGACCTCTGGTGATCCATCTGCCTCGGCCTCCCAAAATGCTGGGATTACAGGTGTGGGCCACCGTGCCTGGCTCTACTTTAGATTTCAAAATGTTCAGCTAAGTGCCATTTCTCAGACAATTTTTTTTCTGGAATAAGTAAGACACCATCACTCCCTTTCCCATTTCTTAATAAAGGGGAAAGGATTCCCCTTTATAAAGGATTGCAATTTCCCCCAATTCCTTTATTGGGTCTATCAAAGGTATAGCAATAAAATGTCCCACTACTTATACATGCCATATAATTTACCAGTTCTTCCCATCATCACTTGGCAAGACTTCCCTCCCCAGTTCTCTGTCCTACTGTTTCAGGCTGAGCTGGCTACTCTCTCCTTGCCCTGAGATTTTACTTATCTTTTGCCACCCATGTTCCTGGATGCCTTGCCTTCCTCTTTCATGATTTTGAGTTTTTGAGTCCTGGATTCCAGAAATGGTTTTATTTTCCCTTCACATTTGATTGATCATTTGGCTGGATATAAAATTCTGGGTTGAATTTTATTATCTGGGTTGAATCTGAGTTGAAAATCGTTTTCCTTCAGAATTTTGAAGGCATTTCTCCACTGTGTTCTGTTTAGTGCTTCTGATGAGAAGTTAGATCCCTTCCTGCTTTCATTCCTTTGTCTATTAGGTGTGTTTCTCTTTCTAGGACTTTCTGGATGTTCTCTTGATCATTTGGTTCTAAAATTTGATACTGATGTGCTCTGGTGTGAACCTTTTTTTTTTTTTTTAAACTCCCTGTACTGGGCAGCTTCTATTAAATTTTTTTGCTTTAGTTATATTTTAAGCTTCAAAGAGCTTTCTTCTCTGACTGTTCCTTTTATGTTGTATTTTTCCAAGATTACTAATTTACAGCTTACTTTTTGTTTTTTAAAGGTTTTTCCATTTACTGTATATTCTTGGTGTCTGATTCTTCTGAGCCTTTTTTTTTTCTGGTTTTTTTTTTTTTTTTTTTTTTTGAGACGAAGGCTCACTCTTGCTCCTCAGGCTGGAGTGCAATGGCGCAATCTCGGCTCACTGCAACCTCCGCCTCCCGGGTTCAAGCGATTCTCCTGCCTCAGCCTCCCGAGTAGCTGGGATTACAGGCGCCTGCCACCACGGCTGGCTAATTTTTGTATTTTAAGTACAGGTGGGGTTTTACCATGTTGGCCAGACTGGTCTCGAACTCCTGACCTCAGGTGATCTGCCTGCCTCGGCCTCCCAAAGTGCTAGGATTACAGGTGTGAGCCACCGCGCTCGGCCTTTCTGTTTGTTTTGACCTGTCTCTTTCATTTCAAATATCCGGTGATCCTTCATATTTAAGAGTGAGGAAGTCTTGTAAGTTAGTGAGCATCATAGTAGGGTGACCAGATGGCTAGAAGGCTGTTTTACTGAGAATCTTCAAGTAAAGTTTTGTGGAGATCTTTTCTAAGAGTGGAGGATGTGGGTGAAGAAGAAGCTCAATCTATCTAGAGGAGAATCTTCCAATTACCTGCCTGGAAAGGCAGTGACACCCAGCTGCTAGTGTTCCGGGAACAGCCAAAGAATCTGAGAATCCATAGTTTATATATATTTTAAAATTACTCTCCCATTTTTCAAACTCCTGCCTCACTGTCATGCTGTGCTGTGACTAGTGTCTTGAGTTCCAGACCTGACTCAGAGCATCTCCAGGTCAACTTCTCCAGATAATAAATTTCTGGCCTCTTCCATGCAAAAAGAGAGGAGGGGGTGGCCTCCTATTGCTTAGCCCTTGGTCTCACCCCTGGTTTCTGTGGTACCTGGTGCCTTTAAGCATCAACTTTTTGGAGATTCCGTGGAGCACCTTGGTTCACTTCTCATCACACACTTCTCTTGTATGCATGTGGGGTGTGACTTCCTCAGCTCTGTGTGGAGACTGCTCCTCTACCTACCTGCCCATCTATAAAAATGTTTGGAAGTCTTTCCTCCCCAGTGGTTATCTTCTTATCTCTTCATCCTTTTGACCCAATGGCTTTGTAATTCCATTATTAGTGGTTTTTTTTTTTTTTTTTTTTTTTTGCAGGGGGGTGAGTGAGGTGGGATTTGGAAGGATGTTATCCATTGTTACATAATATATCACGCCAAACTTCATAGCTTAAAGCAACAATAATTTATGATTTCTCATGATTCTAGGAACTGACTGGGTGACCTCTTTGCTGGTTTCACCTGAGTTCACTCATACTGCTGCATTCAGTTATCATTGGCTGGCCTGGAAAATACAAGTTGGTGCTGGCTGTTGGTTGGGGTTCCTCAGCTCTCCCTGCTTGGTCCCTCATCTTCTAATATGCTAGACTAGCTTATTTAAAGGGTGGTCTCAGGGCAGTGTTCCAAAAAGTTAAAGGCAACATCACTTCCACTGAATTCTGTCTGTCAAAGCAAGTCAGATCAGATTTAAGACTTTTTATCTTGATGGGAGGACTGACAAAATCACATTGTAAAGAGGCTTGTTTCAGGAATGGGAGAAATTATTGCAGCTATCTTTATGAAAAATCTATAAGAAAGTGAGAAAAAATACATGCAGAATGCTAATCCACCACGTTTAGCAGGAGGTCTTCCCATGCTGTTTGTATTGCCCCATACCACCATGGTCTGTGTCCTGTAGGCTCATATAAGACCTTTTATAGAATTTTGTTAACCAAACCCTCATGGCTTTAGGTAGTTACAAATACATACACCATAACCTCATGCTGGGGAAAGAAGCAGAACACACTAATTATCACTAAAGGATTTGGAATTGGAGAAACTTGGGTTCAAGTCCCAGTGTCACTACTTATTAGCCCTATTACCCTGGGTAAGTAATCTCTCTGAGCCTCAACTTCTTTAGCTATAAAATGTGGTTTTGCAGCTGGGCACAATGGCTCACACCTGTAATCCCAGCATTTTGGGAGGCTGAGGTGGGTGGATCACTTGAGCCCAGGAGTTTGAGACCAGCCTGGGAAACATGGCAAAACCCCATCTCTACTAAAAATACAAAAGTTTAGCTGGGCATGGTGGTGTGCCCCTGTAGTCCCAGCTACTCAGGAGGCTGAGATGGGAGGATCTATTGAGCCTAGGAGGTTGAGGCTGCAGTGAGCTGCCATCAAGCCACTATCTCTAGCCTGGGTGACAGACGGAAGCCCCGTCTCAAAAAAAAAAAAGTGGTTTTGCATATAATAAATGAATTAACATATGTAAAACGCATACTTAGCACACTGTCTGGCACTGGCAAAGGGATCAAATAATAGTAGCACCATTAAGTGTTTTTTGGGGAACAAATTCACATCTCTAATAATATAACCACTGGAGATGGAATTTGAGAAAGAGTCTAATTTAAATCCAGGCTCCGCCACATAATACCTTACAGGACTGCTGTGAGGATCAAATGAATTCAAGCAGAAAATGCACCTAGAAGCATGCCTGGCACACCACAAATGCTCAGGACATGCTTTGTGTGCATCCCTGATTTCTCAGGTCACGGCACCAAGCATGAGCTCGGCTCCAACAGGGCCATTGTGATGAATAGCACCTGTCAGGTGTGGGGTGCGTTTTCTCCCACAGGGGCCAGCCGCAGTGTGAAAAGCCATTTTGTCTCTTCTTTGGGGTTCTTCTACTCTTTCTCACACTCTCAGGTGATCAGCTCCCAGGCGTGCCTGTCTCTACATCTACAGCTCTGGTTATTAACCTGTGTCCCGTTGGTGAGCCTCATGGGGCTAAGATTAAAGAAGGAGTCAACAGGATCTGAGAAAGAGCCAGAGGGGCTCTCCTGGCTCTTTCTGGTTTTTTGTTTGTTTGTTTGTTTTGTTTTTTGTTTTTTTCTGGTCACCCGCAATTCCGGAAGGTGTTTTCTTACACTGGTTCTTCTCATACAGTCAGGGAGGGGAGTGTGCTTCACAGTGAGTGACATTACAGACCCCATTTCACTGCGTAGCCACCTGCTTTTGCAATCTGCCTGGCCATTAGCCATTTGGAAAATGTGGATAACTAGAAAGGCAACCACCAGTGAAGGAAGCTTGTTCTCACCTTGTCCATGCTACAGATAGTTAAGTGTCAGGCAGTCTGTGTGTCCTGAGCCCTGTGTGAATACTCCATCCTAACCTCTGGGTTTGGGTATATCAAAGAAATCCCTCATACTGCCCCCGGGAGCAGATGGGGAAGGATCAGATTTGTTTGGCGAGTTACAGTGACATCTGTCTAAGGAGATCACCCGCAATTCTGGAAGGTGTTTTCTTATGCTGGTTCTTCTCATACAGTCACATTTATGACTAACTTCTAAGGCTGGAGATTTTTCTCATAAACATAGTGTTTTGTAGTTTTTAAGGAAAAAAAAAATCCCAGCAGAACTGCAACATCTAAGCTAAATCTTCTTGCCCCTGAAGTTTAGTTATTTGTCATTGTCCTCATTTGTGACTCAAAGGCAGAGAGAAGAGGGTTCACCAAAACACTTTGAAATCTGTTGGCTGACCCAGCTGGGGAGGGCTGAGCAAATGTGGTGAAGAGGAGCAGAAGAGTGGCCTGGAGCCTCACTTGGGCATCCTGGGACACTCAGTGGCAAGCAGAAAGGGAATTCTGGAGCCCGTGGCGCGTAGTGTGAGGTCTAAGCAGATCCACTGCAGGCACCACTTCCTCCCCTACTGGAGGCTGCCTGCCCTCCCCAACTGTCCTCACCTACCTGCGTCACTGGCCACCACTGACCCTCTGGTGGGGAGGTAGCCAGACCCAAGGCAGCTGGGGCCAGGGTTCCCCAGTTAGCTGATGCCCCTCACCACAGGGATTCAGTGACTCACTCTGAATGAAGCATCATAAATTTCTTCCTAATAGCACACTTGTCACTGAACCATTCCAACAATTTGGCAGGGCAAGCCATTTGGCTCAAGGCAGCAGAGGTAATCCTCTGTTTATAAAGTGTCTCCTGCTGAGCAATGCAGAGGGGTGAGGACCACCAAGTCGATGTCACAACATCCATTTTGAGCTGGCATGATCATGCCCACTTTACAGATGAGGGAGTGGAGTCCCAGGGAGATCATATGGGAAGAATTAGTGACTCAGCCCCTCAAGCCCAGCTGGGACAGACCCTGGCACCTCACCCCCAGCGGGCAGCACCGTGAAGTGGCTGGCAGCGGGGGCCTTGGCAGCAGACAGCTAGGGTTTGAATCCTGGTGCTGGGTGACCTCAGACAGGTTCCTTAGTCTCTCTAGGGTCTCCTTCACTCATGTGCGCAACGAGGATAATGCTTAACTCAAGGGGCTTGCGTAGAGATTCAGCACAGTGCCGGCGCCCAGCAAGCGCCCCTGAGTGGCTGTTTGCTGGTGTACAGTCTCCAGGTAACCGCCACGTGCCTCCCGGTAGTTCCCTCAGCATCGCTACTGGGCGCCCTGTGTCCTTCCTGTGGCACTCTATCCTCTCATTGTTCTTCTGAGTAAAGAAAGGTGGCCATCGACATTATATTATTTAATACTCCCAGGGGGCATTTGGAGAGGTATTATTAGCCCTAGTTGACAGGGGTGGGAACTGAGGCTGAGAGTTTGGGTGACTTCTCCAAGACCCCCCAGGGGCGTGCCAGAGCCAGGGTCAGACTCGGAATTCATTCACCAACACAACAGTTGCCAGAGGAAGCCCATGGTCGGGGACCAGCTGCCACCAGGGAAGTTCCGGATGCGGCTAAGTATTTTTGTCGCTGCATTCTTCCCAGGCAGCTCACTCCCTGGACTCTGGACAGTTGCCAAGGAGGTGTGAAGGGAAGGCAGAAGGAGGACTTCCTGTGGAGGGCGCAGGCCAGGCAGTGAGGCAGCCGAGCTGTCGCTTCCGGAGCTGACATTGCACATCTCGCTCATGCATGCGACACTGCTGCAGACGAGGCCTCATGCCGTCCTCGTTTTCCAGAGGCAAAGGAGTCACAGAGAGCTCCCGTCCCTTGCCCCCGCCTGCCCTGGCGCCCACCTGTGCTGCTGCCCTACTGCCTTCCATCAGGGAGGATAAAGCCGACCGGGGCAGTTTGGAATCCACATTCAGACCAAATGACCCTTCCCCACCACCGCGGGCGCCGCAGCCCTCTCTACCTGCAGCAGCCTCTGGGCCTCTCACCAAGCAGGCCGCAGCCTCCTTGAGCTTCTGCGTTGGGGGCGGTTGGGGGTCAGGGAGGGGCCTCTCCTGCTGTCGCCACGCATCCTGGGGACACAGAGGTGGCATCAGCCTGGGCAGCGTCTTCAAGACTCCACACCTCAACGCTACCTCTGTGTGCCGGCCATGAAGCCGGGACTTCGTTAGAGGACCCGGCGGGTCCTGGAGCCGGCAAGGACTTCGCAGTGCTCTGCCCGCCCCCCGCAGCCTCCCAGCCCCCGCCACGTGGGCCCCGAGCGCGCCGCCGTGCCCCGCGCCCCTCCATCTCTACGCTCTGAGCCGCGCGCCCCCGCCAGGTCCTCGCGGACTGGAGGCGCCGGCCCCAGCCAGAAACAGCCGGAGCCAGCGCCGCCGGACTGTGCTGGGCTCGGGCTGAGGAAGCTGAGGGGCCCAGTGGCTCCCCAGGAGGCCTCCTGTGAGGGGCTCAGGAGAGCGCCTGCTCCAGAGGCGGCGGGCCCTAGATGCTACAGACCGCCTAGGGGGCCACAGTCGGGCAGTCCAAGGCTGCCCTGCGGCGACCCGGCCTATGTCACAGGATTTCACAGCTGCTAAGGGACTGGCCTCCTCTGCCGTCACCGACACCCGAGAGGGCGCTGCGGGGTGGGGTAATGGTTTAAGTTTGGGGTTCCAGAAGCTAGGGTGGAATGACAACCCCCCCCCGCCCCGCCCCGCACACGGGCGGTGTCTTCCCTCCGAGGGTGACCCTGGGGAGGTCCTTTCACCTGTGGGCTGTCTCCGCACTGCTTCAGGGCCTGTGACATGGAGGGCTGCTGTGGAGGAAGGAGCCTAGAACTTGCTAGACCTTCATACACACCTTCCCGGGGGAGCCTGGCCTCCCTGCAGAGCAGTCTCTGACACAGAAAAGGAAGGAATTAGCATAATCACCAATTACACTCTCTCCACTAGCTTCCCTGTGAAAATAATTTGCCGGTGCCCAGAGGCAGGGCTCCTCTAAACAGCCACCAGGTCGGGCGACGTGAGGCTCAGGGAATTGTGGAATTAAGCTAATTAAGTGGAAGCCGTCCTCCTGGGGCTGTGTGTTCCTGCGGCTCTGAACGCATCGTCTTACACACAAAAGCAGCTCTAGAAAATGTGGAGAAGGCACGGAGTGATGCCAATGACGAAGATGATTAGAGGGTTGGAAAATGAGATGGATGTCAGATTAAAGGTTAAGGCAACTACGAGTGTTTAGCCGGAAGGAGGAAAGAATGAGGAGCAGGAGCAGGCAACTTAATCATCTCTTCCCATGTTGCATGAAGAAGATACCCCTCGGCTCCTTCCCTCCCCGAGACTGCGCTCTCCCGCTCTCACTCCCTGTATCTTTATCTCACGCATCTTTGTGTTCTATTTACTTTTCTCTCTTTTGTTTTTTTCCTTCTTTTCTTTTTCTGCTTTTTGTTTGTTTTGTTTTGTTTTTTTCTTTTTCGTGACCAGATATCACTCTTCCAGGCTAGAGTGCTGTGGCACGACCATCACTGCAGCCTCCAACTCCTGGGCTCAAGTGATCCTCCCACCTTAGCCTCCCGAGTAGCTAGGACCACAGGCAAGCGCCACCACACCTGGCTAATTTTTAATTTTTTTGTGGAGATGGGGTCTTGCTGTGTTGCCCAGGCTGGTCTTGAACTCCTGGCCTCAAGTGATCCTCCTGCCTTGGCCTTCCAAAGCTCTATTTACTTTTCAATTCATTTTGACCTTTATGGAGCATCTACTCTGTGCCAGACACTTTACCAGATTCTGGAGCTACCAATGATGAAAAGACAGGGTTTCTGCCTTGCAGGTCAAGTAGAGAAATGAGTCCATAACCTCAAACTATGCATACTGTAGGACTGTAGTGCTTCAGGTGCTACGGGAGCTCAGGAGCACTGTGGGCTGCTCAGCCCTGTCTGGGCTTCAGGGTAGTTTGATGAGGTGATGCCCAAGTGGAGACTTAAAGAATGAATCAGTGAGCCAGGTGAGGACGGGTGGGGACAGCATTCCAGACAGCAGAAGCAACCTGAGCCCAAAATGCTAAATGCAGTGTTTGAAGGCAACTACGGCTGGCCTTTACTGAAGCCAAAAGTAGAGAAGCAAAAAGGGTGGTTCAGGGTGTGGCCAGAGGGCCAGGCAGGGCCCAGATCCTAAGGTCCTGCACCCTGGGATAGGGAACATGAGCTTTATCTGGAAACCAGCACTTCCCAGAGTGTTGAGAATAATATAGGTTACATGCAGCGTTAATAAAAGTTCCAAAATAAATAAAAGGTGCTTCTTGGTAAAATAAGTTGAATTGACCTTGAGTTAAACCAGTGATTCTCCACTTAGGGCTGATTTTGCCCCCCGCCCCCAACCCACCCAGGGGACATTTGGCAATGTCTGGAGATATTTTTGGTTGTCCCAATTTGGGGGTGGGGTGCTATTGGCATCCAGTGGGAAGAGACCAGGGATGCTGCTTATCATCCTACAATGCACGGGGCAGAACCCTACAAAAACTGCTTCCCCCTCCTCAGACTCCCACAGCCCCTGCACAGGCCCTGCAGATTGTTTGTCTCTGTACTGTCATGGTCTTTTCACTGGTTGGTCTCCCTGCTGGACTGTGCAGGTCCTAATGGCTGGGTTCAGGTAGCCAGGATTTGGAGGAGGACAGAGGAAGATGTGGAATAGAGGACATCCCGGCAGGGTTGGATGGAGGCGGCTACACTGGGTGGAATCTGGCTCTTTGGGGATACTTCTGCCATCAGTGTTGGTGGTTGATTCTAGAGGCTGTTTCCATTCTAGCAGCCCCTCACCAGCGGTGCCTGGGGCGTGGGGAAATTAGACCTGACCCTGAGGAGCTGGCCAGGTCAGTTAGAGTCAGGGACCTGCTCTCTGCTGGGCACTGTGAGGGTGCTGGGAAGACCATCCTCTATGGCCAGGTTCTCCCCTGTTTAATTTTTCTTCCCAGAATCTTGTAACATATCTTTTTTTTAGTTGGTTTGCCTGTCTCTTCTCTCTCTCTTTTTTTTTTTTTTGAGACGGAGTTTCGCTCTTGTTACCCAAGCTGGAGTGCAATGGCACAATCTCGGCTCACTGCAACCTCCGCCTCCTGGGTTCAAGCGATTCTTCTGCCTCAGCCTCCTGAGTAGCTGGGATTATAGGCATGTGCCACCACACTTGGCTAATTTTTTGTACCTTTAGTAGAAATGGGGTTTCACCATGTTAGCCAGGCTGGTCTCAAACTCCTGACCTCAAGTGATCTGCCCTCCTTGGCCTCCCAAAGTGCTGGAATTACAGGCATGAGCCACTGCATCTGGCCACCTGTCTCTTCTCTTCACTCCCCTCCCCACCCCCGAATGTCAGCCCCATGAGGGCAAGGCTTTTAATCTGTTTCATGGCAGTATTCCCAGTGTCTGGAGCAGTGACTGGCATGTAGATTGTGCTCAACTAAAATTTGTTGAATGGGCCAAGCACAGTGACTCATACCTGTAATCTCAGCGCTTTGAGGGGCCAAGGAGGGAGAATCTCTTGAGGCTAGGAGTTTGAGACAGCCTGGGCAACATAGTGAGACTCTGTCTCTATGAAAAATTTAAAAATTAGTTGAGCATGGTGGTGCATGCTGGTGGTCCTAGCTACTTGGGAGGCTAAGGTGGGACGAGCGCTTGAGCCCAGGAG
The DNA here is from genome assembly GCF_029281585.2 of Gorilla gorilla gorilla. Lineage (NCBI taxonomy): Eukaryota > Metazoa > Chordata > Mammalia > Primates > Hominidae > Gorilla > Gorilla gorilla. The sequence goes on along the minus strand of NC_073224.2, from coordinate 44,300,199 downwards.
GCAGGTTAGAGTGAGCTATGATTGTACCACTGCACTCCAGCCTGGGTGACACAGCAAGATTCTGTCTCAAAAAATAAAAATAAAAAAAAAATAAAAATTGTTGAATGAATGAACGTCTGAATCCCTATCCTGCTCTACAGCTAGCTCAGAGTGCCTGGTGCTGGGGTTAAAGTCTACCACGGCAGGAACAGGAAATTCCCAGGAAGTCTCCCTCCTAAAACATGTAGCAGTTTTTCATTATCCAGAGTGATCATTCTGAAATTGCTTTAGGGGGACAGACGTGGGAACTTCACACTTCTACCCAGGGTGCCTCCTCAACAATCTGGAATGATGGACTAACCATTAGCTGAGGGAGGAGGGGGCAGGACAGGATGATGCAAAAGGCCAAGCTAGCCGACCGCCAAATGAAATTGTAGTCACTTGACAGGGCAATGGCATGAGCAAAGGTCTCCTGTCTCCCGGAACTGTTGCCAAGCATTGTGACACACGGGCCTAATCGCATCTGAGTGCGGTGCTGCAGAGGAGCGGCCCACGCGGCTGGCAGGGCTTCAGTCACTGCCTGCTTGCCTGAGGAAGCCCATGCATCATGATGGGGGCCAACAGGGCTCCCCAGTTACACACGGGGAGTGAGGACCAAAGCGCGAGAGCAAGTGCCTGCTGGTCCCCTTGGAAACAACACAAGAAAATAAACACTTGTGGGTAGAAGTAGGTGTCCAGGCCTAGTCAAGGTTGCCAGGGAATTTTGTGCTAAGGGGGGTTCTGTTTACCCCTAAGGCAGCAGCTTGGGCTGTGAGCAGAGCAAGGCTGTTAGGAATGTGGGTTCAAATCTCAGCTGACCCTCCAAGCTGTGAGTTCCGGGCTGCAGAGGCTAAAGATCTCCAGCTGTCCTTCCAGTGGCCCCAGGAAAGTCATTTATAAAAAGTATGTGTAGGTGAAGGCAGGGCTTGTTATCTGCTCTGCTAAACTACAGATTTATTGGGAGGATCAAAAAGATAAGGAAGGGTGGGTGTGATGGCTCACACCTATAATTCCAGCACTTTGGAAGGCCAAGGTGGGAGGATCACTTGAAGCCAGGAGTTCAAGACTAGCCTGGGCAACATAGCAAGACCCCATCTGTACAATAAATAAAAATATTAACCAGGCATGGTGGTATATGCCTGTGGTCCCAGCTACATGGGAGATTGAGGTGGGAAGATCACTGGAGCCTAGGAGTTCGAGGTTATAGTGAGCCATGATCATGCCACTGCACTCCAGCCTGGGAAGAGTGAGAACATGTCCCCAGAATTAAAAAAAAATAATAAAGCATAAATAAAAATAAGCTGAAAAAAAGGTAGAGCAAGAGGAAGGGCCTTGAACCCTAAAGTGTGAGGTGTAGGTAGGAATGAGGGGGATGCAGCAGTGCTCCCCAGGATGGGGATGTGCATTGGAAACAATGGCAAGCTCTCCCGGGGGGGTGGCCTTTGAGTTACCAGTGGAAACCAATTGGCTTTCATGCACACTCCTCACCTACAGGAGATGCCTTCTCAGTCCCTGGGGTTGTTGGAATTCCATTTAAGGCCTCTTAACGGACAACTCCCTGGAGGCCCAGAGACACACAGATCATATGGGCTGTCTGAATGATTACTTTATTATAGTAAAGTAATTTATTATATAGTATATAATTTATAGTCAGCTTACAGTCATATAGCATTTTCAATTTGTCAAACTCTTTCCCACAAATGTAATCCTTAAATAACACCAAAAGCTAGGAATTTTTATGCTCATGTTACACACAGTTTTACAGAGGCTCAGAAAGGATGGGTGAATTTCCCAAAGTCACACAGCCAGTTAGTATCAGAGACAGGCTTTGAGTTCAGGTCTCTGACTGCAGGTTAGTTTGGTGTTTGCTGTGTACATAAGACTGTTCTCTCCTTCCATAGTTCTGTCCTCGCCTCCTTTTTTTAGGGTCTTTGGTTTGGGGCCCACTTTTTTTGTTTGTGTTGTTTAACCACCCTCCCCTGAAAAATCTAAGTAGAACCCTCTTTCTGATGAGGACACCCTGGAACACAGAATTCTCTCTGGGACAGGCTACTGTTCTAAGAGCTTAGCCTAGGCAGCTTCCTCAGCTGGTGCCATGCCCTTGGGGTGGTGCACCTGGAAGGGCTCCTTACCTAGTCTGTGCTCCATCTGCCAAGAGAACCTGCCATCGTCAGGAAGGAAGACATAATTATTCCAACATGTATAGATTGCCTGAGAAGATGATTTCCTAGATCTCCCAGATATGAGATGATGAACACTCTCTCTCCTTAAAATAAGTACAGTTCACTCACTTCCCTGTGGAAAGGGAATTTTGCACTGGGATTCTGAATGCTAGGAATAAAACGAAGGAAAGAGAGGGTTAGTTTACAATAAAGATTAAAATACTCTCTGATGTTTAAAATAACACTTCATATGCTACCAATTCATTTCACATTCATTACTACATTTATTCCTTACAATAGCCCTGTGAGGTATTATCAGCCCAGTTTGAAAAATTGGGGAAACTTTGGTTTAAAAGTGCATAGATGACTTGCCCAAGGTCACAAGGCTGACACGCAATAGAGATGGAACAAAGACGTGGCTCTTCTAGGAGTCCAGGGCTTCACAGATGGCAACAGCTGTTACTTTCCGTAGGTGAAAAGTTAATCAACGATAAATTCAGGCTGGGCGTGGTGGCTCAAGCCTGTAATCCCAGCACTTTGCAAGGCTGAGGAGGGTGGAACACTTGAGCCCAGGAGTTCAAGACCAGCAACATAGTGGGACTCCATCCCTACAAAAAATTAAAAAATTGGCTGGGTGTAGTGATGCATACCTGTGGTCCCAGCTACTCAGGAGGCTGAGGCGGGAGGATCACTTGAACCCAGGAGGTCGAGGCTGCAATAAGCCGTGTTCACACCACTGCACTCCAGCCTGGGCAACAGAGTGAGACCCTGTCTCGAGAAAACAAAAGACAAAATTCAAAGGTTGATTAAACGTAGGGACTTCTAGTGAGAATCCCTTTAAATTCCATAACATTATTATTTATCTTTTCTCCAAGAATGAGAAAATTAGGCTAAGGCATCTAATTGATGCTCACCACAAACCTATGATCCAATATTATAGCAGGTACATGAAAACGGATGAGAGGTATATATTAAGAGACTCACCAGCCATTGCTTGATGTTGGATCCATGGGCATTGTCCAGGACTTTGACTTTAAGAGCGTCCAGGCTGGTGTTGTCTCTATGAGTAGTTACAGAGCAATACTCGGTTTCTTACCCAGATGCCCAGAGGAATGTAAGAATAAGTGTAAATCAGCCGGGCACGGTGGTTCATGCCTGTAATCCCAGCACTTTGGGAAGCCGAGGCAGGTGGATCACGAGGTCAAGAGATCGAGACCATCCTGGCCAACACGGTGAAACCCCATCTCTACTAAAAATACAAAAATTAGCTGGGCGTGGTGGTGCGCCTGTAATCCCAGCTACTCGGGAGGCTGAGGCAGGAGAATTGCTTGAACCTGGGAGTCAGAGGTTTCAGTGAGCCGAAGATTGCTCCACTGTACTCCAGCCTGGTGACAGAGCAAGATTCTGTCTCAAAAAAAAAGTGTAAATCACAGTCTTCACCTTCAAGGAGTTTACAATTTGTCAGGAAGGTAAGATTTATTATGAAATCTTTGAATTGTCATGTAGAAAACAGAATGGAATTGAATGCTCATCTGCTTGGTACCTAGTCTGAGAAGGCTTCATGAAGGAAGTAGGTCTTGACAATGGGTAGGACTTAGAGGGAGAGGAAGGAGAAAGGGTTTCCAGTCTGGTGGAGGAGTTACCAAGCAGCAGAAGGGTATTGGGGCTGGGTGGCTCCCAGGGCCACCCTGCCCACACTCCTGGCACTCTGGTCATTCTGCATACATTACCTGGGTCCTTGTACAAGCTAGGTTTTAACTCTCAGCCTTTGTACCTGCTATTTCCTCTTTTGGAAAGAGCTTCCCTCCCTTGAGTTTTTGTCCCGCATCTCTCATGCCTTATTTACCTGTTAAACTCTTCTCTCCTGCCACTTCAACTTCAATTCTACCATGAGACTGTCTCTGACCCACTGTGGTGCTTTGTCTTCCTCTTTATGGCACTAACCACGTGGAGGGATGTTTTGTTAGTGAGCCTGTGTCCTCCACCAGATCATGCCCCTTGAGAACAGGGATTCCTTTCTGTTAATTTTTGTATGGTATTTGTTGAATAAATATAAACAAAAGAAGGGAATATTGAATGAATGAATGAATGAATGAATAAGTCTGCAAAAAGATACTCTCACTATAGGTTCACCTAGAACCAGTGGTGCCCTGGGCCACTAGATGAAATATGCCTAATAAATTGTACAGAATTAATGATTCTGCAATGAATGATCGATGAATTGACTGAGCTATATATAGATGAGAGTGAAAACACATCATCGCTATTCAGCTGACTTGGTTGACATTTTTGTTTTAACCTTTTTCCTTGAAGTCGGTGAGGCTGAGACCTGGAGGATCAGGAGGAGTTCATTGAGGGCAGGGTGCAGAGCATGCTGAACCGCCTGTGCAGGGGCTGGAGGAGAGACGGCATGGGCTCAATGCAAGTGGTTCAGCAGCAGCTCAAAGGCCATGAGCAGAATCTGGAAAGGCAAGAGAGGAGGCCAGAGAAGCGAGCAGGGGCCAGAACTCCACACGAATTCAACTGCTTCCTGAGGACAGTAGGATATAATTAGAACCTTTAATTTAAGCAAGGTGTGTTGCAAGACTTTTTTTTTTTTTTTAAAGAAAGAGAAACTTGACTGAAATGTAAAGAATGGTTGGAGCAGAATAAGACTGGAGGCTGCTGGGAGGCTGGTTTTAAGGCTGTTGCAGAAACTTGGGTATGGGATGGTGGGGGCTGGACTAAGGTGGCAGCTGTGGGGTTGGAGAGAGGTTAAGGAGGTAGAATGGACACACGTTAGTGACAGTAGGATTGGCGGGTGGTGAGGGTGCTGGTGGTGGGAGTCTAAGCAAAGGAGTCGAGGGTGATAATGCTAAGGGGTCTGGCTTGAGAAGCTGGGTGGATTTCAACTAAGACAAGAGAATCTGTGGGAAGAGGTACAGTTGGGATGAGAGGGAGGAAAGAATAAGTTATTTCCAGGAATTTTTCTAAACATCGGTTTTGTTGAAGGTCTTAATTATATGATATATAGATATAGATATACATACACCTAGATGTTTTCCAATTAGTATAATTGCAATAATTCAATTAATTAATTTGGTTACTTAATGCAGTTGAAATAGTATGCTTTTTCAATTAATGTAATAACTATCTTTCCACGCTATTATAAACTATATGCTATTATAGAATCTTCATAACATTAAAGGGCAAAATGTAAATAAATATGTACGCTGTAAGAGAAAATGAGGGTCAGGTATACTGATTGAAGGGGTTCCCCTGCTGCACTCCTACAGGAGCAGGACAGCCTCAGCGGCCCACCCCCAGCATCTTCTGGGAGAGGCCTGTTCTTAGGCAGAGAGTGAGAAGAGCCTACAGCTGTACCCAGGAGGCCCCAGGAGCATCACTACAAAAGGGGCAGGGGACCCAGTGGGAAGTCAACCTCAGGAGTAAGGGCAGAAGGGGCTCAGGGGAAGATCTGTGACTATGAAAGGGATCTGAAGAAAACTTTCCCAACCGACTGGCAAGAGAAAATGACAGTGTCTTTGAAAGTATTCTGTAATATCAAAAACGGAATACAAATTTACGGAACTATCACTGTTATCCATAATCAAAACTATCCATTTAAAACTGATGGAAGTTTTCCTAGTATTCAGCTGTAAAACAACAGGCGTCGTGAAGGAGACTTTTTTTTACCACCTTCTCCTTTGTACATTTTGAACCATTCAACTACATATATGTGGGGGTGTGTGTATATATATATATATGTATATATCCACCTCCTGGGTTCAAGCCATCCTGCCACCTCAGCCTCCGGAGTAGCTGGGACTACAGGCGTGTGCCACCACGCCTGGCTAATTTTTGTGTTTTTAGTAGAGTTGGGGTTTCACCATGTTGGCTAGGTGGTGATCTGCCCACTTCCGCCTCCCAAAGTGTTGGGATTATAGGTGTGAGCCACTGCTCCTGGCCACAACAATAATTTTTAAAAAAATTCTCTAAATTTATGTAAATCATTCTCACATGCACTTATTCATTATTATTCAACCATATAAAGACAAGTCAGATCACTAGGATTTTTTGGTATCAAGAAATCATAAAAAGGAAGGCAGTGATTGTGTCTCACAGTAATTTTATTCAACGGAAAAGCATGAGGCCCATGCCTAGGATAACATTAGATGATCACATATTGAACTAAAAGCAAATGAGTCACAGTGGCTTGCAGAGGGAAAGGGCATGGCATGAAATGTTTAGGATTTAGATTCCAGTTGGGCTAAACTTCTTGGTGCCTCAGTTATTTTCATCTGTAAAATGAGTATAATTAAACTTTTATAAAGAAACATTATTGGACTCAACCAGGATAACCTCTGGGAAGCCAGCTAGTACCTGTGACCTACAACTCTCTATGTGCCAGTTTGTTGAATCTTAGAAATAACAACTTTTCATGTGCAGGAATGCTTTTGACTACAAATAATGGAGAAACCTGACTGGATGGCTGGGATAAATAGGGGCTTATTTTCTTCACTGTATAACATGTTTCTGGAGTCAGTAAGTCCAGAGCTGGGGTAGGGTGACCAATGTCCAGATTTGCCCAGGATCATTCCTGTTTTAGCATCTTGGGAAACCTCCACACAGTTGGTCAGCCTGGGAGTAATGGTCATCAGTTCACCATCAGGAACCAAGGTGCTTTCTTCTTTTTCCCTTGGCCAGTCTGACTGTGGCTTGCTGCCTCATGGTTGCAAGGTGACTGTTGCACCTTCGGGCATTACATCTGCATTCCAGGTGGGAGGAAGGCAGATGGCAAAAGGATCCAAGGCATTCTCTTAGAGAAGTTTACCTTTTATTCTGGAAAGAAAGTGTTCCTTGAAGACTTCCACTTACAGCTTATTGGCCAGAGCTGTCTCACTAGCTGCAAGAGTAGTTGGGAAATTAAGGCTTTGTTTCCACGCTGGTAGAAGAAGGCTAGGGAAGAAGGCTGGGAGATGCTTTTGGGTGGCCCCTCTGCAGTGCCTGGCCCAGCTTCTCCTCTTTCTTACACCCAGCCACGGTGTACTGAGCACCTGCTATGGGACAGGCACTAAGCTAGAATCTGCGATGGACAGAAAGACAAATAAACGCAACCCCCAGCCCGATTAAGCACACAGCCTGCTGCAGAGGAGACTATGTCAGAGGGCAGCTGTGAGAGGGTAGGAGGTGCTGTGCTGCCAAATCTCCCTGAGCTGCAAGTGTGAATGACAGGATAATATTGAACATGATGTACTTTCCAATAAAGGTGAATACCAAGATATGAGGACAGGACTTGGCAACGAGAAAGCTCCAGAGAGAACAGCCAGCTGGGTGTGAGAAGAAGGAATGTGTGTGTAGGGGTAAGCACCTCTCGCCCCTGAAAATGACCAGGCTGGGGGCCTGCCATGGCATTAGGGAGCCATTGTGAATACAACAGTGTGAGAACGGAGATCTGAGTGACCGTGGGGCACACCAGCATACAGCCGCAAGAACTCCTTGTGGAGATGAGTCACCACCCACAAATGAAGAGTCCAAACCTGCCCTTGAGAAAAAGAAGACCAAACCTTTATCTCCTGCCTGAGGATCCTGCTGGGTGCTCAAGCCTCACTTGGCCTGGTTTCCTATCCTTTTGGCCTCTGATGCTAGCCCCCTCCTCACTTTTCAATCTCTCTCTACTTCCCCAGCTCAGTTGCTAAATCCACCGCTAGGCCCAGGTCTGGCCAGCCTCCGAGCCAGGCAGGCCAGAGGCAGCAGCCTCAGTTGCCAGCCAGGGTTGGTGCCTGATGCCAGCGACCTGCTTGGGTTCCTAAGTGAGCGGCAGCATGCTCTGCCTCCCCTGCACTGGTACTGGCCAGGTCACAGCACAGCTGTGGCTCTAACCCCCTCCCAGCAGCCTCAGAGCCATGGGAGCAGACCTGGAATTATCCTGCAGGTGCTTCACGTGAACTCACGGAAACAGAAAAAAAAAAATCACACAAGGTAGGAGAGTTACTGTCATGTTGCCCATGAGGAAATGAGGCTCAGGGAGTCCAGGTGAGCAGCTGGAGTTTATCTGGACACTCAGGGGTCAAGGTGGGTGGTAAGGTAAAGCCCTAGGACTCCAGACTTGACCCAGTGGTTGAAACAAACCCAAGAGTTGCCCCCTTTTTATTTTTTTGAGAATGAGGAAAGCTTCACAGAACAAACCTGTCCCCTTCTACAACTCCATTGGTTCCTAAATTCTAGATCTGGACAGTATGAAAAATTCAAGTTCTTGAAAAATAAAAATCAATAATGCATTTTTCTTTTGGACATACACAGATGTAAAAGCATTTTTTTTAAAGGACTGTGAGACTATGTACAAAGCTGATTGTATGTGGCACTTTTGGAGACAGCCTTCTTCTCAGGGCCTTCTTCCGGGAAAAGAATCCATTCTCTGGCAGTTCCCTCACAGCCAAACTTTCCTCTTTGGTTTGATACCTAGTTACTGAGCAGTGGTTAAGGAGGTTCTTCCCATTTCAGGCTACTAGTTCAGAAGGGCTCCTCCATTCCAGGGTATCCATCAAGCAGGGATTGCAAGGACGTCTGAGTGACCAGAGTCCTCTGTAGAGTATGGCCAGCAGGGAAGAAGGGCCCAGTCCCAGGCATTGGGTTACTCAGAAGCTCACCAGACAGAGACCCCAAGAGGCAGCCAACAGGGAAGACCTTATTGTCCACTGCAAAGCCACATTCTGATGACAATAAAAGGACACCCATGCAAGGGCCTGTAAGAGAAGAAGAACCAACATGGATTGTGCTCCTACTTGTGCCAGGCACCAACAGTACCAGGATGCCTTGGCTGAGGAGCGATAGTTTGAGGAGGAACAACCTTCTGTTACTGAGCAAAGGGTGGAAGCGGTGAGAACTCTTTATTCACCCACAAACTCTTCTCTGGTAGCCACCTCTCATTGTGTGTGCACTTGCTGGTCTTTGTGTCTTCACATTGCATGCCGTGAAGACACCTCTATTAAAGCATTTTCATAGAAAAAAAAAGAAGTCTTACATTGAGCATCTGATTTAATCTTCTCTAAAAACCTGCAGAGATGGGTACTATTATTCCCATAATACAGATGAAGAAACTGAGACACAGAGAGACTAGGTTATTTGCTCAAGCTCACTTAAGCTCTTAACCACTACTCTATAGCTGCTCTGGAGACAAATCAGAAAACCTAAAAAGGGTGGAGGGGAGAAAACGAACACATACATTCCTCTCAATCATTATATTAACACTTGAAGGTAGGGAGTATTATCCCCACTTTATAGGTGAGGAAACTGAAACTTAGTTAAAAGGTGTCCCAAGGTCACACAGCTGGTAAGCATTGCTCTAGGTATGGAGCCTAAGACTGTCAGCCTCTAAGGCCCAAAACCCCTGATTCCTCAATGATGATTTCCAACCAGGGAAATGGAGCAGGCTTCAGCATAGTTGGCATTGGAACGAAATGCAGGGTTCACTGGACACAGGTGGGAGGGCAGGCAGGCCATGCCATAGGCCTGCATCAACAAAGTCCCGGGCTTGAAAATGCATGGTCTGTCTGTCAATAGAGGAATGGCGCCTAACGACACATTCCTTTAGTACGGTTCTAACTGGACAATAAAATGCCACATCTGACTATTTTGAGATGTGAAAATGATTACAAAATAAATATACATTGAACTCAGAATATAAAACTGTATATACCAAGATGCCAATTTGGTAGAGGTGTGTGTGTGTGTGTGTGTGTGTGTGTGTGTGTGTGTGTGTGTGACTGCAAGAAAATCTACCAGCTTGTTCAGTGGATTTTTCAGGATGTGAGGCTCATGAATAATTTCAGTTTTCTGATTTTACTTTTCTGTATTTTAAACACATTGAACGGTACCTTTACAGCTATGAAAAGAGATCTTATTTGCTTACAAAGTTGCAAGGCACAGCTTTTTCCTGATACCATTGCCAGGGAAAGGATGAAACTCTCCTCATCCCATGGACCCTCCTCCTCTCCTGTCTTGCCAGCTCATGAGTTGATTTTCCAAGACTTTCCATTTGTGAGCTCTTGATGTTTAATTCAACATCGAGGATTCAACATTCAAATTTGTTAAAACAATTTTGGTGGGAGTGGAAGAGATGATGTCCAATGTGATCTGCTTTGAAGACCTCAGGGAGGCCTATAATTTACCCATGCCTGGAATACACATGTGAAAGCTTTAGGTTTCCCTCAGCTGTTCCCATCTGACCAGGGCAAAGTGTGGTTTCCCCTGAAATCCTCAGCAGATGGTGAGCACACAGCCTGTAAGTCTCATCTCGCTGTCTCTCTACCTCACTCTGCCCTTCCATCACTGCCTGTGTAGAAAGCAAACCCTTAAGCAAGCAAATGAAGTTGAAGTTGCTATGATTTTAAAAGCTTTTACAGACAAAATCAACCTGGAATGTAGTGGTATGTAATGACAAAGTTGACTCCATTTACTTTCGTTCTTATGACTTCATTGTCATATATTCCCATTTGTATTTGAAGGAGTTTATCACAGATGCTGTTATTTAAGTGTTATTAAAAAAATTCTGGAGCTAAAGAAAAAGAAATCATATACAAGGAATGGCCACCTGGATTGAAACAAAAAAGTTGTTCCAGTTTAAAAGTAGTCCTTGGGTTGACTTAAAAAGAATTCAAACATCCCCTCCCCCTAGATTTAAAAAGTATCTCTCCTTCTCCCCACTTTGTATTTTTTAAAAGGTCTTGGGTTCCATTTTCAAAATAAGTTCTATATTTTTAAGGGTGACACATACCAAGTAACCAGAAACTGGCCTTGGCTTGGAAAACCTCCCAGTTCTCATCAACATGCAATCACTAGCTCCTTTCAGCATGATGAATACTATTGATTGGCTCAGATATGCTTGTGACCCAGCAGGGGTATTAGACATTGGCTATAAAACATCTCCTTATGAATTTTTTATTGGCTTGAGTGTCTGGAGAGCTGGGCAGCTGCCTCCCCAAGTGCTCTCCCTCCCTCCTTGCTCTCCCTCCTCCTCTCTGCGTCTCTGGGCGGATGATGCCACTCTGCAGGGCCACGTTATTGGATCAGAGCGATTAGCTTTACAGCCTGTTTTTCCGAGTAGAATCCAATTTCTTTTTCAGGTGCAGTGGGCTTACGAGTAGTCATGTGCTTTTTGTTTTGCGATGGCATCACAGGATTACTAGAAGATGCAGTAAACTGAAGTCATTTCCCATTAGCTGTACTTCTCGGGATACTAAGACAATGTGTCACTCTGCACTTGCAGCATCACAAGCACTTTTCAGGAGAAAGAGTGCCTTCAGCAGCTCAAGGAGAAGCTGACAAAGAGTTGAATTTCTCGTACTGTCCAGATCCAATGGAGATGTAAAAGAGGACAAGTTTGCTCTGAGTGAAGCTTTCCCCATTCTCAAAAATCAAAAATAAAAAATAAAAATAAATAAGAAAAAGGGGGCAACTCTTGGGTTTGCTTCAGCCACTGGGTCAAGTCTGGAGTCCCAGGTCTTTACCTTATCACCCGCTTCAGTGTGAGCTTGATAAATCCTCAATAGGAGTCTCTGAGAGATTACCGAGGCTCTCAGACAAAGCAGACTCTCGGGAAGCACCGTGGCAGGCACTGCCAAACACCTTCGCTCACGATTCTCATCATAACCACAAGAGAGGAGGAACATTGCTCCCACTTTTACACTGGTGGAAACTGAGTAGCTGAGAACCTCGGTAATCTCTCAGAGACTCCCATTGTGGATTTATCAAGCTTACACTGAAGCGGGTGGTAAGGTAAAGCCCTAGGTCCCCAGACTTGACCCAGTGGTTGAAACAAACCCAAGAGTTGCCCCCTTTTTATTTTTTTGAGAATGGGGAAAGCTTCACTCAGAGCAAACCTGTCCCCTTCTACATCTCCATCGGTCCCTAAATTCTAGATTTGGACAGTATGAAAAATTCAAGTTCTTGAAAAATAAAAATCAGTAATGCATATCTCCTTTGGACATACACAGATGTAAAAGCATTTTTTTAAAGGACTGTGAGACTACATACAAAGTTGATTATATGTGGCAGTTTTGGAGAGAGGGAGAGAAAGAAATGGAAAGGAGGTAGGTGGAGATAAGGAGTGATTATGTTATTATAGGAAAAGAGCACTTAGCTTTATCTGTGATGTTCTAATACTTTTTAAAAAGGGGAATGTGTTCATGTTTTACTTTAATCATTGTTTTAACATATATAGAATAAGCATATATAGAAAAAGCAAGTGTATCAAATAAATGAAAAATTTTGAGTCATTAAAGAAAAATTCAAGTTCTCATGTTTAGAAATGGGCTTTCTTCTCAATTACACTTGTATCTAGGTGAAATTGGGTTAAAATAAACTTCACGCACCAATTCTGGGGAGAAAATAAGTAGCACAAGGTCATTGGGTAGTCCGTGGAATGGAGAGGTTAGTGGTGATTGGGCAGATTGAATGACTGAGGGATTAACATGTGTATATGACCTCCTCTCGCATGTGTGGTCTTCTCTCTGGTCCAGCTTCCTCTGTAAAACATGAAGTGCCTGTGAAAAACTCATAACACAAAGTGAGGAAGAACCTTGAGTCTCTATGGCTGACTATCCCAAATAAGTCTGCCCTCCTTACCCATGGGTTCCACATCAGTGGATTTAAGCAACTGCAGATAAAAAATATTCAGAAAAAAGAGCAAGCCTGTCCTGAATATGTACAGACCTTCTTCTTGCCATTATTTCCTAAACAATACAGTATAAAAACTATTTACTTAGAACTTACATTGTATTAGGTATTACAAATAATCCAGACATGACTTAAAGTGTACAGAAGGATGTGCGTTTTATATCAGGGACTTTATATCTGAGGATTCTGGTATCTGCAGAGGTCCTGGAACCAATCCCCCACAGATACCAAAACATGACTGCATTTTGTTGTACAATCAAAGGAGAAAAAAATAAAGTAAAGGAATCAGGAAATGCCATGTTGTAAATGAAAGTGAGAATTCTTCCTGGTTTCAGTCTCTGTTAAGGAAATCCAAATCCAAACTCTACCTGGGAACAGTGGCTAGTTTTAACAAAGTGTATCACTCGTCTCATTCACAGCAACCTGCATACCTGAGCCACGAGGCTACAGTTGCCAAAAACAACTATGCCAAAAGAAACTGTTCTTTGCATCTATCTCCAGAGTACTTATCACTGTAGCACAACTACACCATTTGTTCTTGAGCCATTGATATAAATTGTTTGGTAAGTTTGAAGAATAAAAACAAATACACACCCACCTAGTCCCTTCTACGGAGGCCAGTTGAGATAAATACACTGAGATGCCTAAGAAGACTATATTGTTTCTGCTTCTAGATATTAGGCATTTTCCTATATCTGCTCCCTGATTTTATAGACTAAAACTCCCAAGTGAACATGAACTTGTCTATTTCTAGACAGAGAGCTTCCAGAAGCTAGTTTCCAAGCCAGAGTGGATGGAAATGTCACGTTGTGGATGTTTCAAAACTCATGAGCCTGACCCCTCTGTTGGAGTGGTCATGATTTTCCAGAGAGCAGCTGTTAGCCCATCCATTTCATGGTTATTACAGACTCCTTGGATGACAGGCTCCTTTGCCATTCCTCTGTGAATATCTCATACTGATTACACAGTTTCTAAGCCCTCAGGACTTTTCTGCAAATTTGCACTTATTAGTAAATTTTTAATCAGGGAAGATGTGCAAAATACTGCATTAAACTCAAGGATAATCATTCTGGAATATCATAGTGGGAAGGAATTCCCACTGGTCCTCTAAATTGCCGTGTGCACCTACAGTCCTCAGCCCCAGTGGATCTCCTTTTTCTGCTTCCCTTTGTTTTGCCCTCAGGAAATAACAGCCCTTTGTAGAATTATAAAGTCACCCTTTATATCTATGCTCTCCTTAAGTTTTGGAAGGCCTATTTTCCTTGTATCTTTAGGCTTTTCATCATGTAGTAAACAAGCTGAGTATTAGAAATTAAGTGGCTCTTAAGAAAAGGGTCTGATGTAAAGTGGTATTAAGAAGGACAAAGTTCAACCAGTTTCTTTAAAACTACAACTGTGATGATGAGGGCTACGTGGCAGGAGAAGGTCTGAAGTCACATGTGTCTTTGAGGGACGCCGTCCCAGGTCTCATGACAAAGATGACACAAGATGACAGGGCATCTGGGAAGGCTGTTTGCATCTGCCTTGCAGTCAGTGGGTGAGACAGTGGGTTGATTCTGATGACTATGGTGAGCTTTTCCTTCCTCCTATTCTAAAAAGGTGAGTGGCCGGATGTTGCATGGTCTGGAAAGTGTCCTTCAAATGAATATCGTACATTGTGAAGATCTGTGAAGTTTGGATCTTATGAGATTGTATTTATTTTTTTATTTTGGTGGAAAATGTTTTCTTAACTAGTAGTGTGATCATGACACAGAAGTCTATTTCCACCTCCAGCTCAGAGAAATAGTGTGGGAGCAACAGAGAAGGAGCAGAAAATAAACTTTTTCTTCAGGCTTTAAGGAGGGGTAGCTCCCTCCGCAGGTCAGCGAATGGCTTTCAAGATCACTTTTGTAACCTCCTTTGCCCTTAGGCCCCTGCAGCCAGGCAATTTCACTGCCCACAGAAGGCAGTCCTCATGCTTGCGCTGTCTTCAAGTCTGTCCCCAGGCTGAAGGTTGCCTTCTCTTACTCATTCTGACTCCTTCAAGCCAACCTTCAAATTCAGCTTAGGGATGGATACCTCCCCTTTTATTCCAGCCCCTCATTATTCCAGTTAAGAACCTGTCAGTATGAGGCAGGAGAATAGGGTTTGGAGACCGAGAACATAAGGACTTCCTAGAACTAAATCAAATGGAAACACTTCAGCTATGCCAGGAAATATCCTCTCCATTTACATAGGGCATAGGCAGAGTAAGTAACTTTGTAACTTTACTTCATCCTCTTCATTTACATAGGGTGTACACCAAGTAACCAATAGAAACCTCTAGAGGGTATTTAACCCCCCCAAAATTCTCTAAGGGGACTCCCGAGCCCCTATGCTTGGGCCCATTCCCAGCCAGTAGAGGATACTTTCATTTTCAATACATCTCTGCTTTTGTTGCTTCATTCTTTCCTTGCTTTGTGTGTTTTGTCCAATTCTTTGTTCAAAATGCCAAGAACCTGGACACCCTCCACCTGTAACAAGTAGACTGATCCCACCTTTAGGCAGAGACCTGATTCATCCCTCCCCCAATTCTTCCTTTACCCAGATACCAAACCTGGCACAGAACAATGGTCAATGATGTTGGTGAACCCAGTTGATTAATTCTGGCTCCACTCTTGGCACAGTTCTTTTCCTTCCTCCTGTTCTAGAAAGGTGAGTGTTACATATGTGGTCTTTTCCCACCTACTGTCTCGTCACCTTTTATGTCTGCACCTCTGCATCTCCTTCCACAGCTCCCAGTTTCCGCTGCTGCTTTAGGAGGTCATTAGCAACTGTTTGTTGACTGGCCCTCAAGAACAGAACATGTCATGGGAAGTTATGTGACAGACAGATCCTAACCTGGACTGGTGTGTAGTTTCAATACTTTGGGCAAACTATTTACCTAATAATGGGTGTCTACAAAAACAACAAGTCAGACAACTCTTTTCTCTCTCCTCCCACCCCTTCCCACCAAATTTCATGAGAGAGTAATCTGTATCTACTGCCTTTATCTCATACCTTGTCCATTTAAATCTGATTTCACTTCCCATGCTCCCTGCACACTTACGCAAACTCTGAAATTGCTCACTGCTATGTAAGAGCTTTTCCTGAATTTTATCCTTGCTAATCTTCCTAATGAGTTTGATGCAGCTGTTCTGTTCACGACTGCCTTGAAAATTTTCTTCCCTTACCTTTGGAGTGACTGGAAAACAGTTTGCCTCTCACCTCTCACTAACTTACTTCTCTCTCCTTGTTGGCTCATCTGTGCCTTACTTAAAACACAGATGTGTCCCAAGATTTCTCCTCAATTCTGTTTTTCTTCATTTTCTGTATTTCCTTTCTGATGATCTCAAGTACCCCTACTATTTCAATTAACACCTCCATGCAGATGTTATCCTAGTCCAGATCTTTATCCCTAGACTAAGTTATCTACAGAGTTCTAGTTTCATATTTTCTTTTCTTTTTTTGAGACAGGGTCTCACTCTTGTCACTCAGGTTGGAGTGCAATGGCATGATCTCAGCTTACCACAACCTCCACCTCCTGGGTTCAAGCCATTCTCCTGCCTCAGCCTCCCGAGTAGCTGGGGTTATAGGCATGCACCACCATACCCAGTTAATTTTTGTATTTTTAGTAGAGACAGGGTTTTACCATGTTGGCCAGTCTGGTCTCGAACTCCTGACCTCAGATGATCCACCCATTTCCGCCTCCCAAAGTGCTAGGATTACAGGCGTAAGCCACCATGCCCAGCCCATATTTTCTTTTCTTTTAGAGACAGGGTCTTGCTCTATTGCCCAGGCTGGAGTGCAGTGGCACAATATGGCTCATTGCAGCTCGACTTCCCAGGCTAAAGTGACTCTCCTACCTCACCTCCCAAGTATCTGGGACTATAGGTATATACCACCATGCCAAGCTAATTTTTGTTTTGTGTTTTGTTTTTTGTAGAGATGGAGTTCTACCATGTTGCTGAGGCTCATATTTTCAATTGTCTACTGGATGGCTTCATCTAGATGATTCTCCTAGTCTTTCAAATGCAGGGGTTAAAATGAGAACAAATAATCTTGTCCCTCCAACCACCTCCTCCTCCTAACTTCCCTATTAATATTTGTAAAAGAACATAAGCCACTAACATTGAAATAAGATTTAAAACGGAACCATCTTTCACTCCTCCATCTCTCTTAAGCCCATATCTAATGAGTTGACTAATTACAGAGTCAACATGCATTCACTGATTGCCTACTATATGCCTGACTCAGGGGATGTAGTGTGGAAAAATTAAAGCAGAGAGAGAAAAAGAGCAAGAGTGAGAGTGAGAGAAAGAGAGGAGAGAGAGAGAGAGAGAGATAAGGTCTTACTCCTGGTGAGCTCATGGTCTAATGGGAGAAAAAGACATTCAGCAAACAATCTCACAAAAAAGTTGATGATCACATGTAAATAGTGCTTGAAAGAAAGCTAGATGCTGCTCTGAGAACTTATTTTAAAGGGACGACAGGAAAATTATTCATTCACTTGATGAATATTTATTGACTATAGGCCCACCTATAGTCAAAAGGTGACTATTAGCCCACCTCTGTAGTGCCTCTCAAGGCTTCTCCAGCACAGGGCAGGTCCCTATTCCCTGTTCTTCAAGCTTCCTAACAGCCCCTCCTAACGGTCTCTCCACGTTTCAACTCAGCCCAAATGCCGCTATCAGACCAATATTCCTGTAAGGCTGCTTTCTTATATTAGTTGCAGTAAAGAATTCAAGGCCAGGCGTGGTGGCTCATGCCTGTAATCCCAGCACTTTGGGAGGCCGGGATGGGCGGATCACGAGGTCAAGAGATTGAGACCATCCTGACCAACATGGTGAAACCCCGTCTCTACTAAAAATACAAAAATTAGCTGGGCATGGTGTTGCACCTGTAGTCCCAGCTACAGTCCCAGCTACTTGGGAGGCTGAGGCAGGAGAATTGCTTGAATCCAGGAGGTGGTTGCAGTAAGTCAAGATCATGCCACTGCATTCTAGCCTGGCAAGTGGCAACAGAGGGAGACTCTGTCTCAAAAAAAAAAAAAAAAAAAATTCAAGACCCCATCTGAGGCCTGACCTCCCATCTTTCTTTATGGTCTTACCTCCTAATCCCCTTTCATGTTTACCTGTCTTCCAGCCAAACAGAATTACTCTGTGTTCACAAACACGTCCCATGCTTTTTTACCCAAAGTTATGCTTTCCACTTGGAATCCCATGTGGTCTGTTCATTGAAAGCCTTCTTTCCTCTTTCAAAGTTCAGCTTAATGGCTTTATAACTTAAAGATTTGTGCCTTATTTCCCCTAATATCTTGCACCAATGGCAAGGACTGGGTTCTATTTATATTTATAGTAAGTCCACTCACCACTCTGCATACAACTTGCAAAGGAACCTTCTCATTACAGATGCTTAATAGGTATTTTCTTATTTTTGTCAGTAATAAGTAAATGCTTATTGCTGACAAATAATTATTGTCAGAAATGTTTTTCTAGTCATTTGCATGTATACATTACAATATCTCTTTCCAACACGATTATAAATTTTTTTTTTTTTTTTTTTTTGAGGTTGAGTCTCGCTCTGTTGACCAGGATGGAGTGCAGTGGTGCGATCTTGGCTGACTGCAACCTCCACTTCCTGGGCTTAAGCAATTCTCCTGCCTCAGCCTGGCAAGTAACTGGGATTACAGGTGTCTGCCACTAGGCCCGGCTAATTTTTGTATTTTTAGTAGAGATGGGATTTAGCCATGTTGCCCAAGCTGGTCTCAAACTCATGAGCTCAAGCGATCTGCCCGCCTCGGCCTCCCAGAGTGTTGGGTTTACAGGCATTAGCCACCATGCCTGGACTGGATTATAAAATCTTTAAAAGCAGAGGAAATGTTTTCTTCTTTTCACTTTGTTTTCTCCATAATTCTTAGCATAGAACTATAAATAGAGGAGGAATATAAATATTAGCCAAATGAACAAGTGATAAGATATGCTTTTTCACAGGAAAATATATATTAAATCAAAATCCATGGCTATATTCCTCAGTTTAAGAAAATGCCATGTTTGGATCTTAGGAAAAGAAAAACCTATAGTTAGTATATAGCTGGTATATTAACATCCATACATTTCTTTTTTTTTTTTTTTTTTGAAATGGAGTCTTGCTGTGCCGCCCAGGCTGGAGTGCAGTGGTACAATCTCGGCTCACTGTAATCTCTGCCTCCCAGGTTCAGGAGGTTCTCCTGCCTCAGCCTCCTGAGTAGCTGGGATTACAGGCACATGCCACCACACTCAGCTAATTTTTGTATTTTTAGTAGAGACAGGGTTTCACCATATTGACCAGACTGGTCTCGAACTCCTGACCTCAAGTGATCCACCTGCCTCGGCCTCCCAAAGTGTTGGGATTACAGGCATCAGCCACTGTGCCCAGGATCCATAAAATTCTTTAGCTGTGTTTTGGCCTTTGTAGTTTCCTAAGCAACCATTGCTGCTCTACAAGCTATCACTTTTTAACTCTACCTTGTTAAATTCCATTCTTGGTCCATTAAAAAAGTTATCTTGAGTTTTCCTGATAGATTATCATTATCTATAAAGATAATTTTGTCTGTACTTTAAAATAGTTATATCATTTCTTTCTTTTTCTTATCTTATTGCATTGGTTAGAACTTCCAGATCAATATTTTAAAAATGGGAAGAATAAGCCTTTTGCCTTAGTGGGTTTTTTTTTTTAAATTTTCCTGCTAGCAATTATTATGTTAGCTGTTGGTTTGAAATAAATACTTTTGAAAAACATTTGTCTATTCTAAATCATGAAATTGCATCTAATCATTTCTTTTTATAATAAACATTATTTGTACACTTATTAGATTGCTCTGTCAAACTGAGCTACATAACTTAAGTGAAGGGGAGATTTGGCTACTATTTGATGATAGGATCAGTTATAGAGTGCCAAGCCAGATAACGTAAATCATGAGTCATTTGGCCTATCTTTACTGATAAAATTATCAAGAGAATTGGTGAACCTACATTAGCCTTTGTGCCATTTAGACACAAAATCTCTGGGAAAAGGTGACAAAATATGAAAATGCTCATGAATTCGTCTATCCTTTCATTCATCATCTATTCATTCATTTGACAAATATTTATTTAGTATTGCTATGTGCCAAACACTATTCCAGCATTGAGCTATAAGAATAAACAAGACGGCCGGGTGCAGTGGCTCACACCTGTAATCCCAGCACTTTGGGAGGCGGAGGTGGGCAGATCACGAGGTCAGGAGATTGAGACCACCCTGGCTAACACAGTGAAACCCCATCTCTACTAAAAATACAAAAAATTAGCCAGGTGTGGTGGCAGGCACCTGTAGTCCCAGCTACTCGGGAAGCTGAGGTAGGAGAATCGCTTGAACTCGGGAGGCGGAGGTTGCAGAGACTCTGTCTCAAAAAAAAAAAAAAAAAAAGAGAATAAGATGCCAGCCATGGTGGCTCATGCCTGTAATCCCAGCACTTTGGGAGGCTGAGGTGGGTGGATCATGAGGTCAGGAGTTCAGGACCAGCCTGGCCAACATGATGAAACCCTGTCTCTACTAAAAATACAAAAGTTAGCTGGGGATGGTGGCATGTGCCTGTAATCCCAGCTACTCTGGAGGCTGAGGCAGGAAAATTACTTGAACTGTGACCTGGGAGGCAGAGGTTACAGTCAGCCGAGATTGCGCCACTGCACTCCAGCCTGGGCTACAGAGCAAGACGTCATCTCAAAAAAAAAAAAAAAGAGAATACACAAGACAAAGTCCCTATTCTTGTGGAGCTTTCTGTCTAGAGAGGGCAAACAAATAACAAGCTGACAAATAAGTGAACAAGATTTTTAAAAATAGATATTCATGGCCGGGCGTGGTGGCTCACACCTGTAATCCTAGCACTTCGGGAAGCCGAGGCAGGAGGATCACCTGAGGTCAGGAGTTCGAGACCAGACTGGCCAACATGGTGAAACCCCATCTCAAAAATTAGTCTGGCGTGGTGGCAGGCCCCTGTAATCCCAGCTACTCGGGAGGCTGAGGCAGGAGAATGGCTTGAACCCAGGAGGCGGAGGTTGCAGGGAGCCAAGATTGTGCCACTGCACTCCAGCCTGGGCAACAAGAACGCAATTCCATCTCAAAAAAAAGAAAAAAGATATTCATAAATGCTATAAAGATAACAAAATGAAATGATATGTTAGAGAGTGACTTATGGAGATGGGATATTTCAGTGAAAGTGGTCAGAGAAGGCTTCTCCAAGGAATGATATTTGAACAGAGACCCAAGTGACAAGAAGAAACCAGCTATGTAAAGATCACAGAGGCATTGCAGGCAGAGGAAATAGCAAGTGCAAAGACACTAAGGTGAAAATGATCTTGGCATTTTACAAGAGCAAAGAGAATGATAAGGAGCAGTGAATGGAAGGAGAACAATAAAATATAAGGTTGGAGTGGTAGGAGGACCAGATGATGGTGAATAATTTGGATTACATGTATGCATGAAAATCATTTTTAAGGATGATAGTAATACATTTGATAAGATGAAATACATTTAGAAGATTTGCAGTGCAAATTATAAACACAAAAAATTAACTGAATATCTTAAATAGAAAGGAAAAATGCCCAAATAAGGCAAATAAGCTCTTTATTCCATTCTATTCCAGACCCACCTCTCATATACTTGTGTTTTGTCACTTTGAATGGCAACAAAGACCTTGAAATGATAACATGCATGCATTCCTGGGGGCAAAATTGCTTATGCAACAGATTGTGAGCCAAGATCTTTTTGGCAGTTTAGTGTGTTAGAGAGACATACTATCCCAAACAATTAGCGTGGGCTTTCCAAAGCTGAGGAATCACATCATCCATACTAGTTGCAGCCTTCATGGTAAGTCAAACAGAACCACATGACTTAGTTCCTTTCTTTGTACTTTTATTGGAGAGAACCAGCAAATGAAACACTTTTGGTGTCCACTAAAGCTATCCAAAAATAAAATGTGTAACAATTGAACTCGGGTGACTCAGGGTGGTCATTCTCCGCCTGTCTTGATTTAGAAGATGGGGCTATTTTTGGTTTGTCCTAACTGGTTGGTTGTTGCGGTCTCAGACCAGGCCCAGCACAATGGTCAAAGGAGTGCTTTGTCACACAGCACAGAAGCTTGTGCCCAAAAACCTGGTAACTTTCTGTCCCTTTGTGAAAGAAGAACATCGAATCCCAGTGTGGTTAGATTCTGCTGTGGCAGCCTCCAAAAGACTGCTCATGGCTTTGTTATATTGGAGTTTTAAAATTTCACATAGTGATCATGTTTTTGAAAAGAGCAACTCACCAGTGAGCTTTCCTGGGTTGTGGTGGTTGTCGTGGTGATCAGCATCAGACAAAGGCAGGAGTAGGCTCCTCTACTCACACACGACGGGGAGCTCATCCCTCCTCAGGCAAGCAAAGCACTGGGCACAGGGCCTGGAATTAGAGTCACCCCTCAATGAAAGTCACCTGCTTGATTTTGGATTTCACATTTACCTAGCCCCCAAATGGATTAGTTAGCAGTCTGTAGAGCAGCTCCCAAACAGCAGTCCACAGAACTAGGCCAGTCCATTTTTAGTGGTCTCCAGCAAAATGAGAAGAAACTATTTTTTGAAATAATTGAGTAAATACCCATGCATACATGTGAGATGGTTTAAAGTGATCACTGGCTACTTCTTGTGAACTGCCTTGACTCTGATATTTTTGTCTTGCCTACCAGGTTTTTCTTAAAGTTGACACACTCTGTCTTTTAATAAAGAATGTTGTCAGTATATGGCAGCAATTGTTGGTTTAAATATCCTTACGTGGCAAAAGTAAGAGTAAAACATGGAAGGAAGTTTTTCTAATTATCTCTATGCCAATCCCACCCCACCCAATTTTTTGAAATTTTACTGAGCCCAGCACTCTGAATCTGGAAACCCCTAATCTGGATGGCTTCAGTCTCTAGTTTGCTGGCCTTTCTGGTCCCTACTGAAGTATATGGGATGGTTAAATGCTTACTCGGTAGTATCTTTACCAATTTACACCCTTTTTCGATGTAGTATCTTACAACTGAAAGCTGGAGACCTGAAAGAGAGAGAAGGGGCATGATAAGGAAGCAGGAATAAATAAGGCTATTATTTATTTTATTTATTTTATTTTATTAATTTTTTTTTTTGAGATGGAGTCTCGCTTTGTCGCCAGGCTGGAGTGCAGTGGTGCAAGCTCTGCTCACTGCAACCTCCCCTTCCTGGGTTCAAGAGATTCTCCTGCCTAAGCCTCCCAAGTAGCTGGGATTACAGGCATGTGCCACCATGCCCGGCTAATTTTTGTATTTTTAGTAGAAACAGGGTTTTGCCATGTTGGCCAGGCTGGTCTCAAACTCCTGACCTCAGATGATCTGCCCATCTCGGCCTCCCAAAATGCTGGGATTACAGGTGTGAGCCACCTGTGCCCTGCCGGCTATTTATATTAATATCACTGGTATTTATATTGGTATTGCAGAGGGGCAGAAAATAAGGCCAAATAAAACATACAGTTTTTTAGAATGATAAATATAGAAGGAAGTTTTTCTAATGAGTATATCACTTGTGAGTGATTTGTTTTGTGATAATATGAAAAAATTTTTAAAATTGCATGCTTCTGTCCCTTCAACTTTCGCTGCCCTTAGTTTGCAAACGTAAGTGGTGCTTTAGACATTCCTTTTAAAAAATATTTAATGCCATAGGGCAAATGTAGATTTTCTATAATTAAATCAGTCTAAATTACTGCTTACATGGTACAGATGGTAAATAAGAATGTAAAATAACAAAATGGCTATTTTTGTCTTAGCAGGACTTCCTGGCCACAGTACAGGACTCTGAGATGCAGGTCTTGTATTCAGCTAAGCCACTGCTTTGCTGTATCTCATTGAGAAATGGCTTAAGCCACCTCTGTTCCCTGTTTATGAATTTGAGATAGTAAAATTTGTCACTAATGGTGCATCATCAGGGTGTTGATTAAAACAGATTATTAGAAACGGTGGCCTTATATACTGGGAAGGCAGTTTACCTGTGTCTTTATACCATACCATGTCTATAATAAATAATAGCATAAGGAAGGCTGGGCCCAGTGGCTTACACCTGTGAGGCTGAGGCGGGAGGACTGCTTGAGCTCATAAGTTCGAGACCAGCATAAGCAACATAGTGAAACCCTGTCTCTACAAAAAATATAAAAATTACCCTGGTACGGTGGCACGCATCTGTAGTCCCAGCTACCTGGAAGGCTGGATCACTTGAGCCGGGGAATTGGAGGTTGCAGCGAGCCATGATCGTGCTACTGCACTCCAGCCTGTGCGACACAGAGAGGCCCTGTCTCAAAAAAAAAAAAAAAAGTAAAAATATAAATAAATAATAACATAAAGGAAAACTAAAAATGTGGATTAACAAGTTTATAATGCTATTAATAACAGTTTTTATTTACCGTGCATTTATTATGTGCCAGGCATCGCGCTAAGTGCTTTATAAACAACATATGATTGGCCCTTTAGAATAACCTTGCAGGAAGGCACCATTACTACCTTCAACTTAAAGTTCAGGAAACTGGGGCTTTTTGAAATAATTCCCCAAGAGTAACAAATGGCAGGCTGGAAGCCCTCTTGGGAGACAGGCAGCCCACCTGTTCCCGTAGAGCAGTGTGACTGCCTCTGAATCTGTGTTGACCAGGCTGGTGAGTATGTACGTCCTCCTCCAACACCTAATAAGGCAATATTTTCCTTTTTCTTCCTCTAGTTCCTTATGTAAAGAATGTTTAATTTCCCTTTGTCTTTTGTCATTTGACTTTCATTTCCCATTTTGGGTTTTCTGCTTCTCTGACACGGAGCCTTCTGTTCTGCCCTGCTTCATTTCTCTTCTTGGTGGATTTGACCTAAGTTCCAGTTTTTGTGCCTTTTCCTTTGTGTTTTGGTTCCTTATATAGTCTGCATGAAGCCAAGTGAAGTTACCTTCTATGGTTGACATCCCTTTTTTGCTCACTGGAAGTTTTCTAGTTTTCCTGTGTTCTTTTGATACATATATACTTATCTGAAAGGGGTTTCCGTTGGAGTCCTCTAGGTTAGACTTCACAAAGAATTTTCTGATTTAAGTGCTGTAGTGCATTAGAATATTTTACTGAGAAGGATTATAAAGTGCTTACAGGTTTTTTGTTTTTATAAAGAAAGAATAAACGATGACAGAAGGAAGAGGGATGGAGGGGTTAGAATATTATCTTGCTGAGATGCAGAGGAAGGGAGAGACAGAAAAATTGGTGGCTTCCACTGATGGCATTCTAGTCAAATTCTGGACTATTTGTACTATTTCAGTACATAGAACTCATAAATAGAAATTATCATCATCACAACATTGGATATTTTGTTAGGTTTTGTTTTGTTTGGAAGTAAGGATGTTCCTCCACCCAGTGTGGTTTTGGTCCTGATCAGGAATTCAGGTTCTAAATGGTTCAATAAAGGGGCCATGGCAGCAGAGCACATGGAAACAAATACTGGATTCAGGGCCAGAGACCCAGACCAAGTCCTGGTTTTCCTAGTAACTAGCTGTGCGATCTCTAGCAAGTTATCTATCTTCTCTGAGTCTGTTTTCTTACCAGTATAATGAGTGGAAAGGATTAGATAACCTACTGCTAAACTTTTCATACATTATAGTTCTCAGTGTAAACACATTTTCCCTCTTTCTTGTAAAAACTTGGAAAATCTCATTACTAAAAGAAAGTTATCTGTGGTGAGGAAGACCATCAGTAACTCCAGCCTTCCCTAGTTAGATCTTGGCAACTAATACTTCCAAGTTCCCTGTATACGTGCATATCAGCTATTTTCTAGAGAATGGTAAAATTCTGTTGTAATGTCCCCTCACAATTGTGATTATATGTGAATCAGATACCTTGTTTAGAGGTTATCTAAACTCCTTTTCAGAAGAAATACAGTAACATGCCATGCAGGTTTGTAGACTAGAAGCAATAAGCTATACCACATAGCCTAGGTGTGTAGTAAGCTATACCATCTAGGTTTGTGTAAACACACTCTAGGATACTTCATGACAAAGTTGTCTAATGATGCATTTCTCAGAACATAACCCTGTCATTAAGCGAAGTATGATTGTAATTGCATCACATTGCACACACAAGTCTTTATTTCACCCACTTTCATTTATGTCTGAGCTACATTAACCAAAAAATTGAAAGTTACATTCCAAAGGCAGAGCAAAGACAACTTAGTATCTCCCCACTTATTCCTGTAAAAGAAAACGTTATGAGTTTATCTATAGTTAGGCAAATGTCTTTTCTTATACTTTAATATCATTCTCATCACAGATGAAGAAAACAATACAATAAGTCACACTACAAATACTGATTTTCTTAGATCTTCAAAGCCTCCTCTTGTTTCTTTTCTCCTAAAGCAGATATAAGAACAAGGTTAGTGCCTGCCCTGGGTTTTTCTAAAAAGTGCAAAAGAATATAAAATGAAAAAGTAAAAATCTTCTCTTTATTCCTAACCCCCAATAATATTTATCAGAGTTAACTACTATTAATAGTTTCTTGTGTAGCTTTCCAGAATTTTCTAGGCATATGCAAGACCTACTTTTTTTTTCATTAATGAGATTATGCCATGGATGCTCATATGTATCTTACCATTTGTAAAAACAATTCATCTTGAAGATATTTCTATGACATCACACAGGAAACAGGCTTATCTGCTAAAGTTCTTAAAAAACTAATGAGGCCGGGTGCAGTGGCTCACACCTGTAATCCCAGCACTTTGGGAGACCAAGGAGGGCAGATCACTTGAGGTCAGGAGTTCAAGACCAGCCTGATCAACACGGCGAAACCCCATCTCCATTAAAAATACAAAAATTAGCCAGGCATGGTGGCATGTACCTGTAATTCCAGCTACATGGGAGGCTGAGGCAGGAGAATCGCTTGAATCCAGGAGGCAGGGGTTGCAGTGAGCCAAGACCGTGCCACTGCACTGCAGCCTGTGGGACATCACAAAAAACAAGACAAAACAAACACATAAATGAGATAATTCTGTATCATGATCAACACCAGATATGGGGTGCATTCTCCTCTCAAAAATATTAGTTTCCTTCCTCCCTTTCTTCAACAGAAGAGTCACCTGGATTTGTATTGTGATTCTGGAGGATTCTATCATCCATGGTAGACACAGATGTAGTAAGTCACAGAATCACAGACTTTCTGAGGGGAGGGCTCTTAGAGATTGCTTGGTTCAAGTGGCAGAGTCTGTACCAAGACCAAATCTTTGCTTTCAATTTGGTACTCCTTTAATCCTTTTTGTTTCTAATATAATTCTGACTTGTATTTATTGTTTATCTTAAAAATTAAAGTATGATATGTAATGGTGTTAGATGATAGTTATAAATCAGGTAGTATATACTGCTCAAAGAAGACAAGTTTTTAATTTTCCTTTAGAGAAGAAAGTTTTAAAAGTATCTATGTCATTTTGCAATGTTTGATGTCCTTGTGTTTTATCTAGGGGGTCTGTATCTCAAAGCCTTTAAAATGCTGATGGAAGGAGTGGAGATCCAGCGTTCAGGGTAGAAAAGAGGTGGGTAAACATCAAGAATCCAGGAGAATGCTCTAATATTGGAAAGGGAACAAAAGTTGGGAGCTACTTGGGGAGGGTAAAAGGAATTATGGAAGGAGTTTGGAATACCAGGAAGCGTGAACAATGATTTTTACATTGCATTTGTTCCAAAAAAATATTGATTTGTTTGCATACAAGACAGGCAGGAGGAAAATCTGAACAGTGAAATTACTCAATTTGATCTAAAAATATTAGTGAATAACAGATTGAGCCAGCATTGCAGTGATGTAGAATAAGCTCTTTTGTCCTGAGGAGTCTAGCTTGTTTTCCTCCTCCAAAGGAGCTAGCTGCCTAAGATGAGGTTAGGCAATCTATCACATGACTCAAAGTCAGGCGGCTCAGACTCCCATCTGAAAAATGGAAATTCTGAAAAACTCACGTTTGCATCATAATGATTTACTGAAGGCACAATAGAGCAAAGAAAAAAAAAAGGCTTAAGGCCTAAATTTTGGCAATTCAAGTATTCTGTTACTTAGAAGTTATTCAAAGCACCAAACTATAGAATTAGAAAGAATCTTAAAGGTCATGAAGCATCTTCATTTTACAGATGAAGAAAAAAACAGGCACCCAGAGGCTAGTCTAGCTCTCACAGCAAGTCAGTGGAGCGTGGGACTAGAATCCAGATCTCCCCAGTCAGTGCCTGGGTTGTACTACTGAACCTCCCCCCAATAAAGCATTTATTTCCAGTCATCTGATGTTTACTCCATCCCATGGCAACACTCTCTTTAAAAAAATGACTTTATGTTCATCTTTTCTCTCTTCTAATTGTATGAAATTGCACATCTAACACAAAGGAATCGGAATCATGTATCGTTACCAGGGAAAGTGTTTAATGGACATCTAAATTATGTGAAAACACTTCTTTTAGAAGTGGGAAAATCATGGCTGTCCCTTAAATCTTTCTGATCCAAGACTATAAGGGTGGCATTGAAACATTCACATCACACACACACACACACACACACACCATATAGACAAAAACAGACCATGCCTATTGGTTATATAATAGGGATTGTAGGAGAAAGGATAAGAGTAGAGAGCCTTATTTGATTCATTTCAAAATACTGCTGATTATAATTCACCTTTTGTAGTGATTTGCTAGTCAAATTCACTCAACAAGAATTTACTGAGTGCTTTCTGCTTCTTAAGCACTAAGTATTTAAATATGAAAAGACATAATTTCCCACTCAGGGAGCTCACAGTCTAGAGGAAGATATAAGTAAGTCGGGCAACAAGAAGATTTGGTGTCATATGCTAAAAGTATAGCTAACCGGACAGTTGATTTTTAGAAAGCAAAACCTTTTTAAACATTGTACTTAGCAATTCTTCGAATTTCCAGTTTCTAAAAAGTTTAAGAATATTTTGTTTCTATTCCATCCATAAAATGAATTTAACACTGAGAAACTAAGTCAGTCAAACAAGGAGTAATATTGGTTCTCCCCATAATTGGATGACATAAATATATACAAGAGTCTTTAGCCAGTTAAATTGAAGCGTTAGTATATACTTTTGAATATTGATGGAATTGTGGAAGGCAATAGTCCGTTTTTCACTATTAATATCCTATGGCTATAGATTTACATACAAGTTAACTAGTTTCTCTATTAAGTGGTATTTTTTACATAGCACAGAATTTGAGAGCTTCTGGATGCAGAAAATACAAGTTTCAAACAAATGAAAATTATATTCTTATTGTATAGATTTTTCCAAAGTCAAAATAGTCTGTTAAATTTGGAAAAAAAAACTTCATGAAGAAACAACTTCAACATTTGTGATATATTCTCACTTATAAAAATTATTTCTAAATTTATGATGGTTCTTTTTACAGGAACACATCAGTTAGTACTTCATGGATCATTGTTTATAAATCTTATCAAGTTTGAGAAAAACATTTTTCTGTTTTTAAAGAGAGCTAAAAATTAATAGTAGTTATGATAAATAAAAGAACTGGTCACATTTATTTTTATAACAATGCTAAATGTAGATTTAACTGTGAAGAAATATTTTTCCTGAGTCTTCATTTCATTTAATACCTGGTAATTTATTTCAGGTCAGAATAAAAATGTTACCATGAACGCTATTGGACTACCATAGCATTTTCTAGTCTTTGATATCAAGCATTTATTAAAGACAATATAAATTCTAACACAGTAATATAAGTGGACTGTTATTGGCAGGCAGGTAGTTTGTTATGCTGAAAGATAATTAATAAGCTTCCTGGCAAAGAGAAATCTGTACAAAAATCTGTTTGTACAGCATATTGTACAAACAGAAATCTTTTAAGGTTTTTAATTTTAGGATGTGAGAGAGACTTAGCTATCTTTCTGTGACTAAACATAACATACTAAGCATAAAAGCGCTAATGGTACACAATTTTATCTTCCTAGAGATTAGTTCTGAAGCTATTTTAAAAGTATTAAGTTGATGCAAAGGTAATTGCAGTTTTTGCCATTACTTTCAATGGCAAAGAAATAATATAATCACATTTTCTTTTTCTTTTTTTCTTTTTTTTTTTTGAGATGGAGTTTCGCTCTTGTTGCCCAGGCTGGAGTGCAATGGCTCGATCTCGGCTCAAAGCAACCTCCACCTCCCGGGTTCAAGCGATTCTCCTGCCTCAGCCTCTTCAGTAGCTGGTATTACAGGCATGCACCACCACACCTGGCTAATTTTGTATTTTTAGTAGAGACGGGGTTTCTCCATGTTGGTCAGGCTGGTCTCGAACTCCTGAGCTCAGGTGATCCGCCCACCTTGGCCTCCCAAAGTGCAGGGATTACAGGAGTGAGCCACCGCACCTGGCCAATAATATTTTCAATGGCAAAGAAAGAATATATTTCTTTCCAACGCTTATTTAATAACTAGTGAACTACAGGTTAAACAATGTCCAACACTGAATGGATCAGAAAAATCATACTTGGTTTTTCAAAAACTATTAATGGAAAGTATATCAAATGAAAAGATAAGGGGTTGACTTTTTCAAAGCTGTACAGTGAATGCTCATCATTTTTTAGGGAGATGATATGTGATCAGTAACTGAAAATTCTGATTGGTTGTCCAAACTTTATTGCGTTTAACTAAATGCAATGTCACTTATTAATAGAAGCCTGGTTGCAGGAAATAAATGCTATGGCAGATTGCTTGAGGGCATGATAGGCTGAGTGTTACCTGTGGAAGAAGGATAATCAGAAAGCATTCCCTTTAGATTGTGTTCAGAATTGGATTAATGGGAGGGCCAGGTAATCTAGTCTAAAAGTAGTAAAACATTATTGGAACTGTAACACATTAGTAAATTTTATTTACCAAAATTTCTCTTAGAAATTAAAGTAGGAAGGTGGCTGGGAGTGGTGGCTCACACCTGTAATCACAGCACTTTGGGAGGCCGAGGTGGGAGGATCACCTGAGGTCAGGAGCTCGAGACCAGCCTGGCCTACATGGTGAAATCCCATCTCTACTAAAAATACAAAAATTAGCCAGGTGTGATGGTGCACACCTGTAATCCCAGCTGCTTGGGAGACTGAGGCAGGAGAGTCTCTTGAACCCGGGAGGTGGAGGTGGCAGTGAGCCACAATCACGCCACTGCACTCCAGCCTGGGTGACAGAGTTATACTCCATCAGAAAGAAAGAGAGAAAGAGAGAGAGACAGAGAGAGAGAGAGAGAGAGGGAGAGAGGGAGGGAGGGAGGAAGGGAGGGAGGGAGGGAGGAAGGGAGGAAGGGAGGGAGGGAGGAGGAAGGAAGGAAGGAAGGAAGAAGAAGGAAGGGAGGAAGGAAGAAGAAGGAAGGAAGGAAGGAAGGAAGCAGAAAAGAAAGTAGGAAGGTATACTCTGGTGAGCCATTTGGGGTGGGATAGGGTGGGGCGGGGTGAGGCATGAGAACCCAAATGAACATGCTCCAGTAACCAGACAGCTGCTAAACTGTGCCCTGAGGATAAGTGCAGTTAAGAGCGCTTTGTTTTGCTTAGAGGGTGCTAGTTTGGGGCAAGAGTGAAATTGTTCAGGATACTAGAGAGCCTAACCTGCCACAGCCATCCTCCTCCTAGCCTCCCGTGAAGTCTATGGGATGCCAATTCAGAATACCTGACCAGCCATTCACGTGCCCTTGGTCCACCTCTGAGATCCCTATTGAGTCCTTATAGAATTGCCTTTACTTAACAATGCTTTGGGGGCCATAAGGTATGCTACAAGAAACAGTAAAATGAAACACAATAGTTGACTGTAGGGATGAGGTTAAGAGCAAAGGATCTTTTTCATAAGATCCAGAGGAGGTCTTTTGGGAATCAACTGTAAAGGATATTATGCAACTTGCAACTGGGCATATTTTCTCCTTGGCTTTCGATGTTAGGAAACCTGAGAGACAGATTTGCCATCCAGTTTTTGAAAGTGTATAGGCTCAGAGTATGCATTTCTTTTCCTCTTATCTCTAGCTTCCATTCTCTTACCTATTTTTTTTCTTTCCCCTATCTCCAAATTTTTATTTCAGTCTTCCATGTGATGAGTATTTTTGATTATTCTCTGTTCTTTGGTAGCACTAGTTGAAGCCCCTGGTTCCAGCATCCCTTGCCTTCCTCTTTCTTAATTTATTCCTTCATTTGATAGAATACCCCCTCCATAGCTTCCTGAGAAAGGGCAAAAAAGAAGCAATTTTTTTGACACCTGGCTTATTTAATATTTTATTTATTCTACCCTCACTCTTGACAGTTTGGCTGGGCATACATAGAAAATTCTCTTTTGTGTGTGGATTGGGCAAGAAAAAGTGGCACTCTTTGTTTCATTATGTTCATAATTTAGCTGCTCTAATACCATAGTACTGGTCAAATTACTTAGCAACTTTAGAAAATCAGAGCAGGCATATGACTTTGAGCCACTGTTTACTGAGATTTATTACTATGTAATATATCCAATTAACACTCTATAAAAGTAAACGTTTGCATTCTCACTTTTTTCAAACATTTAGATATGGATTTTCTCTGTGTTGTTTGTATAACTTCCTTAATCTTTTCCTTTTTTTATTTTTACTTTTTATTTTTGCAGAGAGGGTCTCACTCTGTTGCCCAGGCTGGAGTGCAATTTTGCCACCATAGCTCACTGTAGCTTGAATTGGGCTCAAATGATCCTCCTGCCTCAGCCTTCCAAGTGGCTAGTACTATAGTCACATGCCCACCATACAAGCTAATTTTTTTTTGAGATGAAATCTCTCTCCCTTGCCCAGGCTGGATTGTAGTGGCACCATCTTGGCTCACTGCAACCTCTGCCTCCCAGGTTCAAGGGATCCTCCCACCTTGGCCTCCCAAGTAGCTGGGATTACAAGCATGCATCACCATGCCCAGCTAATTTTTGTATTTTTAGTAGAGACAGGGCTTTGCCATGTTGGCCAGGCTGGTCTTGAACTCTTGACCTCAAGTGATCTGCCTGCCTCAGCCTCCCAAAGTGCTGGGATTACAGGCATGAGCCATCTCGCCCGGACTTTTTTTTTTTCTGTAGAGCCAGGGTCTCGCTATTTTGCCCAGGCCGGCCTTGAACTCCTAGCCTTAAGAGAGTCTCCCACCTCAGCCTCCCAAAATGCTGGGATTACAGGTGTGAGCCACCACACCCGTTCCTTTTCTCTTTTTATTATGAGTGACATATGACAAAATGGCATATATTGTAGGTTGTAGGATGATGTTACTATTTTTTGGTGTTTTGCCCTCACAATTTACTCATTCATCATTGGTTCAATAAACAATTATCGTCCTCAATTTCTCCATCTTGTTTCATTTTTCTTCATTGTCACTCTTTCTTTTCTCACTGAGAAAATCCAATATATGAAAACCTATATTTACCCAAAAGAAAAATCAGAGAGTAATTATTCCCCTTGAGCCCACAGGCCAGTTCCAGCTGCCTGCATCTGCATTCTAAAAGGCAACTCTTTTCTACCAGGGACAGGTGTGGTATCCTATTTAAGGGAATTTCTGAAAATTTTGAGGGTAAAAAGCAGATAAAGAACTGGCATTTCAAAGAGCGATGAAGGCAGAGTACAGTTAAATCATTTAATTAACACTCCAAAGCCTCAGTGCTTCTGTCTTGGGGTTGTTGTTGTCCCCTTTCCTCTCTCTTTACCTTTATGGACGTGTCACTTTCCCCTTCATATTTGCTTTGCCTCCTTTCTCTCTTCCCCACTTACATGGCCACAGTAAAGACTTGAAGTATTCTCTATTTTCACATTTGCCACATTTTATACTTTTTACTTTTAGTTTTCTCGAATTTGCGTGTCATCCTTCCCTGTATCGTTCCAATTTTACTATATGTGCTGCCAAAGCGAGCACTACTTTTAGCTTCCCAACTAGTGAATTGAGACATTTATTATTAGGTTGGTGCAAAAGTAATTGCGGTTTTTGCCATTACTCTCAATGGCAAAATTACTTTGGCAATTACTTTTGCACCAACCTAATCGTTTCAAAATCAAACCAAACCAAACATGAAAGTGCTTTTTATTGCTCCATGGTCCCTAATGAAACTTTTTCTGTGGAATGATAGACATGGACGGGAAAGGATTGCTTTAGGCCCTGCTTACAAGAGCAAACTCCTCAAGTGTGATTTAAATGATTCAATTAAGTGACTGTTTACAAAAGTGAGGCTAGGGTTAAGGAAAACTGACTATAAATGGTGGAACAGCCAGGGAATCCTTAGAGCAAGAAGCCTTTCCACCCCCAGGTCTGAAAAGGCCAGGGGAAAGAGCTCTTCTTAGAAGCCAGAGAGAGCTATAGTTGTGTGGGTAGGGTGACCTTAGGTAGAGGAGGACAGCCACTGCCAAACCAAGGTTGGCAGAGAGGGAGCCCCAAACTCAGTCTGCTCTGTTTGCCACAGTGTAGAGAAATTTTATTATAAAAGCCAAAAGACGGAGATTACAATGAGCAGCCTAGCTAATAATCATGTAGCGCAATAATCAGGCAGGCCAATCAAGAAAAGGGCCAATCAAGGACCAGGCCCTGGTGGCTCATGCCTATAATCCCAGCACTCTGGGAGGCGGAGATAGGTGGATCACTTGAGTTCAGGAGTTCGAGACCAGCCTGGCCAAATGGTGAAACCCTGTCTATACTAAAAATACAAAAATTAGCCAGGCATGGTGGCAGGTGCCTGTAATCCCAGCTGTTTGGAAGGCTGAGGCAGGAGAATCCCTTGAACCTGGGAGGCGGAGGTTGCAGTGAGCCAAGATCATGCCATTGCACTCCAGCCTGCGTGACAAGAGCAAAACAGTTTCAAAAGAAAGAAAGAAAAGGGCAAGGGTCCCTTGACTCAAGTCCACTACTGGAATGGGTAAAATGACCAGTGGGTAAAGAAAAGAAAGATCTTCAGAGTCAATGGTTTTGGGGAAAGATGAATGAGTCCTTAGATGAATAGATGATGGTTTGTGACAGGGTCTGGGTGTGGTGGACTTCTGGCCTCCTCTCCTGTGATAAGAGTTAATCATCAGAGGTTTGGTAACAATTGACTTCATCTTGTAGGATGTGTCTTTAGGCAAATGGAGGGAAACTCAGAGAACCTCTCCATTTTGCAATTTTTCAAGTGCCTTTAGCTCAAAGTAATCAATATACAAAAAAAATATATACCAATATACATATTTTGGGGTGGCATTTCCTGAACTCCTTCAATGGTGCTGGGGTTCAGAAACCAACACCCTAAAGTATGGCACTTTAACATGCTGAACTTCAGATGAAGCCTCTCAAGGTCTCTCTGGCATGCCCCACCCCTCTCTGCACTCTCTCCCAGAGCACAAGGCGAATCTGTTCTCTGAAGTTCCCTGATCTGCCTAAAGTTTGGATCCACCAAAGAAGAAAACAATTACCTGTGGTCCCTTCCCTGAGTTTTCAGTAACTGAACTCATATCACAGGAAGAAAAACTGAAGTTTGTCAACAAATTTGGACAGACTTTTATCACAAACCATTGTCTGCTCTGCGGGCCCAACAGACTTTGTCTCAGGCCATTGTATGTTCCTCACGCCTATTGAATTCCCCAAAATTCATCTACTACTACCCTAAAATCATCCACACTTCCCCATCTCCCTTTCTCCTAAGACGAGGGGTATATAAAAGCATCTGTGTCCCATTGCATGGTGGCATAATCACTCTGTGATAGTTCCCCTATGCATGCTAATAAGTTTGTATGCTTTTTCTCCCATTAATCTGCCTTTTGTAAGTTGATTTTCTCCTTATGAAAAGAGAAATATTAAGCTAATTGGGCTTACTTGGTATATTAAATTATACGGGAAGCATTGCCAAATAAGAAGTAATGCTAAACCTTCTTTGGATTATATTTGTATGAATGTGTTATTAACATGTTTCAGAAATTGTGTGAAATTCACAGAAATTTGATAGTTCTGGAATAACATTATCAGTCATAATTCTGGTTACTATCTTAAAATGTTGCATGCAACAGAAAAAACCAAATTTCCTTCTCAATTGTGTTATCGTCGTAATGAACTCTCATCACATCTTTAACTACGAACATGTTGAAGTCTTGTTATTCTCAGCTGGCAATTGTTTACTGTGGTCTTTTTGTCTTTCTCCCCTGTTTCCCTATGTCCTAATTACTTCCTTTTCCTTGCAGGAAAATCCATGGAACCATAATCTATGGATGGCTTTAGGTTAAGGCTTATGCTCTAGCAAAAAACCAGAGCAACTGTTAGGCTTATGAAGATAAGCTAGTTTCCACTGAGGAATGATTCCAATGGGGTTCTTGAGGGCTCACTCTTGGCAGTAGTAGCTTATCCGTCATATGGAATTTGAAACCAATCCATAAATTGGGGGAAAATCCTGGACTTTGTGGCTAACCAGAACTCCCAGAGGTTCAAACGGGCAGAAGTCATCCTTTGAAAGGTGGATGATAGCATATATATATATATATATTTTTTTTTTTTTCTGAGATGGAGTCACCCAGGCTGGAGTACAGTGGGGCAATCTCGGCTCACTGCAACCTCTGCCTCCTGGGTTTAAGCAATTCTCTGCCTCAGCCTCCCGACTAGCTGGGATTACGGGCGCGTGCCATCACGCCCGGCTAATTTTTGTATTTTTAGTAGAGACAGGTTTCATCATCTCGGCCAGGCTGATCTTGAAGTCCTGACCTCGTGATCCACCCGCCTTGGCCTCCCAAAGTGCTGGGATTACAGGCATGAGCCACTGCGCCCAGATAGCATATATGTTTTAAGAAAAAACATTTACTGGAACATCATGTGGCCTTAGAGCTTCTTTTCGCCCAAATTGGAGGCTTGTATATAGTATTGACAAAACTGAATATTGTGCCTGTCTCTCCCCTAATTTTGTTACTAGAGGAAGCTTAACTAAAAACAAAGGTGAAACTGCTGTTTCTTTAGACACTGCCATCAAATACATGAAGGAAATTTCTTAAGGGAAAGGAACACATGCTGTGTCCATGGCAGCAGCTAACAGTTGGTTTGCAGCAATCCTGAGTGGTGGATGGCAAGCTTGGCTTTTCCAGGGTTTTCTAATCTTTATGTTCTTCTAGTGGGTCTCCAGGTTACTAAGGCTTGTGTTATCAAGTTAATGACAAAATTGGATACTTATTTAAATCAGATCATTCTATAGCAAGCTGTGGTCCTTAATTTCCATCACACTGTGAATAAGGATTATGGCCAAATGGAGTCAAATACTGTTAGGCTGCCTATATTACTTACCTAAGCTTTGACTTGTTTGATTTGGATCAATTTGGTCCCTCAGGGCTCCTGTTAAGGAATACGCTTCAGTTTTTTGGTATTATCCTAAATATCAAATCCTATCTAACAGTCATCATGATAGTCCCCTGCTGTGCTGTATCCTTTCAAGTCTTAAATGTTAGTATGCAGCCATCCATTGAGCACTGAATGATCTCACTTTGACTAAATCAGCAAGAACATAAAGAATTATTCGACTGATGTGATAACTTGTGAATTCCATATTGAGACCAAGTAAGTCCATTTATGATGGTGACAGACAGTGGCATGAATCAGACATGTTTTTAGAAAGTTTTATTTATTAATTTTATTTAAA
Source organism: Gorilla gorilla gorilla (assembly GCF_029281585.2). Taxonomy (NCBI): domain Eukaryota; kingdom Metazoa; phylum Chordata; class Mammalia; order Primates; family Hominidae; genus Gorilla; species Gorilla gorilla. Next base: position 44,262,720 of record NC_073224.2, on the reverse strand, counting down.
ATTTTATTTTCAGGAATGGGATTGACTGCAAAGGAGCACAAGGGAACTTCCTGGGGTGATGGAAATGTTTTGTCTTGATTGTGGTAATGATTACATGACTATGTTTGTCAAAATTCCAGAACTTTATACCTAAAAGGGTGAATTTTACTGCATGTAAATTATACCTGACTAAACATGACTTTTTAAAAAGGCCTGAAATCTTAACTACTCAGCTAAAAATAAAATAAAATAAAATAAAATAAAATAAAATAAAATAAACAATTTAGGTGCAAAACAAGTTTTGTTTTTGGGACTGACAGAGGTCCAGTGATTGTATTTATTTATAAAGCTAATAATCCAATCCAATATATCAATATCAATACTTTTAAATAGGATATAAAAAGTTATGAGATTTTTTAAAATAAGGATTTAGACTGCAAAATATTATGACTACAATGTTGCTGAAGCAATGCTATCTTGAAAAATATCTCAAACAGAAAATAACACTCTAATGCTCTCAATCATTGCAATTGAAACTTCCAGAATATTACCATAATGCAGCTTATATTACATACCCAAAGCCCTGTATTTAATAGTTAACAACAAAGAATTATTTAATACCAGCTAGCTTCATTACTTGATAGATTAACTTGCTTGACAGATCAACATTACTTGATAGATTACTGGATAGATCAACTAGCTTCCTAAAACATAACTGTAGCTCAGCTTCTAAAAAAGGTGAAAGAAATTATTATATTCAACTGAACTAGATTTTAAAAATGAAGACTATCAAGAACATAGGAAGAGGTAATTAAATGATGGGTCCTCTCTACTAAGGTTTCAATAGAAGCAAATACATCCGAGAAACCATTTACAAAGAACTCACCCTCATAATTGCCTTAGAGACCAAACTCACAATTTTAAGGCCAAGATCTTTAGAAATCAGATAGGTCAGTGTGACGGTTAATTCTGTGTCAAACTTGACTGGATTATGGGGTGCCCAGATATTTTGGTCAAACATTATTCTGGGGTTATCTTTGTAAGGGTGTTTTGGGATGAGACTAACATTTAAATTGACAGACTAAAGCAGAGTGCCTTCTATAATGTAGGTGGGCTTTATCCAATCATTTAAAGGCCTGAATAGAATGAAAAGGTTGACCCTCCCCAAAGTGAGTGAATTCTTCCTACTTTTGAACTGTGACATGGGTTTTTTCCTGCCTTTGGACTTGGACTAGAACTACACCATCAGCTCTCCTAGGTCTCAAGCTTGCTTACTCACCTTGCAGATCTTGGGACTTGCTAGCCTCCATCACTGCGTAAGTCAATTCCTTATAATAAATCATATACGTACACACACAGGCATGCCTCAGAGACATTGCAGGTTTGGTTCAAGACCACTGCAGTAAAGTAAATATCACAGTAAAGGGATCCACACAAATTTGTTGGTTTCTCAGTGCATATATGTTATGTTTACACTACACTGTAGTCTTAAGTGTGCAACAGCATTATGACTTTAAAAAAAGTACACACCTTCATTTAAACATATTTTCTTGCTAAAAAAATGCTGACAGACATAAAGTGAGCACATGCTGTTGGAAAAAACGGTACCAACGGTACCAATTTGTAAATAACACATTATCTGCAAAGTGCAATAAAGTGAGACACAATAAAATGAGGTATGCCTGTATATCCTATTGGTACTGTTTCTCTGGAGAATCCTAATACAATCTGCTTTCAAATCAATTTAAGACCCTCCCCCCATAAGCATTACATTGAGGAAAATGTGGTTGCAACTTTGTCCTACAAATTAGGACAAAGAGACCTTTGTTGCTATATAACAATATTAAAAAACCAGTATGCCTACCTCTGGATGTATTTGCTACAAATACCAGTATTAGATTTAAAGGATTAGAATTGCCAATCCTTTAAAACCAGTTTTAAGATGGATATAAAGCCCTAAAAATCTTGCAGCTTCCACATTCACATCTGAAAAACTTCCAATTTACAAAGGACATTGTGGTATTTTTGGAAAACAGAGGAAAATGACACATACTAATTTCTGTCATTTATTCATGTCATAATCCCCAGAGCTACCTTTATTCCACGACTCTCCACCATTTTCCTACGGTCAGCTTTTTTTAAGGCTATAGCCTTTAAAAACTTGAAATAGAAAATTTTAAGGATGCAACCATTAGAAAATGTTCCCATACTACCATTTAACATTCCCCATTTATCATTATGTTTACTATCGTGTAATTTCCAACATAATATTATGAGGTCAAAGGCTCTACGAACGCCGTTTTACAGTCTACCTAGGGAGGCAATGGCTGTGAAACACACCACACCAACGACAGGAATGCGGGTCACTGTGACACAGCGGATCCCTCTGCAAAGTCAAAACTAGAGTTCACTTTACGCTGACGGAGCTTCTTTCCAGGACCCCCACCCCCACCCGAGGACAGGAGAGTGTCGATTTCCCAAGGTGTCTGGCACTGCTTCTTGAAAACGCAGCTCTCATCTGGTTCCTGGAAGGTCATACTGGTTCGCGCAGGGCTCGGGACGGGGCGCTTGGCTTCTGAGGCACCCGCGCTGGCTCCTCACCCGGTGACCTTCAGGCCTCTGCGTTTGGCCTGACCCTAGAAGGGCCACCGCCCTTCACAGCGGGCGGGCACCGTCTCTCCCACGGCCCCGCCGACTGCTGACGCGGTGGCCCCAAGGGTCCAGGCCCGCACTTGCCCCACTCCCGCGGCGCCGTCCCCCATAGTCGGTCCCCGAGGGCCGCGCCCAGCTCCTGCTCGGATTTCAGCCCGCACCGCACCCCAGCCGCCAGGGAACCTTCCAGAACCCTGCCCCTCTGGCTTTCTCCCGAAAGCCCAGGGTCGCCGTCCAGGAAGAAACTTCGATTCATTTATTGAGCGCCGACTGTGTCCAGGGCCGAGGGAGGGGCGGGGTTTCCACGCGGGGAGACCCCCTAGGTTCTCGCCTCGGTAAGCGCCCGCGTTCCAGCACCTCGAGTCGCCCGCCGGCCCCCACCCCTCGGGCCGGGCCCGGTCCTCGAGGAAAACCCACGGCGGGGCAGGAAGGAACGAGGAGAGCCACGCTCCTTGCCCGCCTCGTCCCCTCCCCTCGCCTTCACCTCACGGGACCCCAGGGAAGCCGCCGGAGCTAAAATTAGCAACCCGCGCCACGCGCGCTCACGTGCGCGCGGCCCGGCGGGGGCGGGGAGCAAGGGGCGCGGTCCGTGTGAGTCACCGGCCCCGCCCCACTCGCCAAGAACGCGCTGACGTCAGCCGCTTCCCCGAAGGGTGACGTAAGCGCGCCACGGGGAGGCCGAGGGAGCTGATAGAATGTTCTGAGTTTCGATGCCTTAAAGGGACCAGACCTGGGATCGTGAAACATCTGGGGAAACGACTCCACTCACTCACCTGCAGACTGAGAGCCCATCTTGTACCGTGTTATACTTTAAGAGAGTTGACTGTTGAGATGATGATGAAAACGGAAGAACAACTGAGCCTAGTTGGAGGCTCTTTGAAGTCCCAGAACCTCCTCCTGGAAGCCCTCCTTGGTTAACCAGATGGACATCTCAGTTGCCCTCTGAGCCTGAACCAAGTGTCAGGAAGAGTTTTCTATGGCCCTTGACTCCCTAACTCTGTGCTTATAGCGTCTCTGCTCTCTGATGCCTCTACTGTCAGAGAAAGGCTGTGGTTTAAATATTTATTTATGAATCCATCAACTTGGGCCAACTAGGCCCATTTATCACTGTTTTGACTGTGTCTAAACTGTCATTAGTGGTGTGACTAGAAACCAGTTAATTTCGCTGGGTGGTAAATTCGTGGACTGATCTCCAAACCCTCCTACTGTGCTAATGTTGCCAGTGGAAGTTTCCAGAGGCCAGGATCCCTGGCCAACACGTGATCGTAAACAACATCAGGGCCTCACAGGGAACTCACAATTTACTGAGGTTTGCTCTGTGCCAGGTGTTTTCATGATCCTCCATCCCCTTGTCGTTTAGTCCTCTTCTCTGAGTCCTCCCCATTTTACTGATGAGGACGGAAATCGAGGCACACGATTAAGCATGTTTCCCTGGGTCACTCAGCTAATGAATGGCGAGCTGGAAGTCAGTCCCAGGTCATCAGACTCCGAAGTCCATGGTTTTGGTGATGAAGGTGGGCTGTGAAATGTGTGTCTTATTCTGTGCATGTGAGTCCCCTAGAACCAACTTTTCCACTTGGAACACAATCTCAGTGCCTTTCAGCAGGTAACCGGCGCCAGACCAGATCTCCAGAGATGGAGGTGGTCGGCCTCAGGGCCCAGCCATGAGAAGGTGTATGAGGAGGCATCGCATCAGGCGCCCACCCTGTGCTTGCAGGGCCTGACCATGAGCGCCACCTTCAGTTTTACACCTTAGGCACCCCACTTGGCTCCCCTTCGTCCCAGCCCTGCCAGACCCACCCTTGACTCTGTGTTTCCTTTCTGGAAACTCGAGAGGCCATTTCTACTTAAAGAGTCCTCACCTGGCCTACCAGCGACCAGATCTGCCCAAGTGCAGAAGAAACACTTGGTTATCTCCTCTTTCATCGTCCCCGCTCGAGCATAAAACAACAGAAAGTTTCCTATCGGAACAGCATGCTTGTGCCAAAAACAAATTAGAAACAACAACAACTTCTCAAAATTTTGAGCAAAATGATGGTGACCGTGTCCTGGAAATGGAGCAAAGTGAGTGAGCCACTGTCACTGTTACATCTGACAATCACTACTGGTACTTGGCTAATTATTGCAGCCCCCTCTTCAGGCTACACATGCCAGGTGTACCAGAAGCACCTTCCGCCTCCAGCTCAGTCCTGGGAGATATTTAGAGCTGACTCCTCTCCCTTTCCCAGTCTCCAGCCACCAGCAAGCTCTCTCCTTGGTGTCCCCAGCTCCTGCCCCTCATGCTGATAGAAGCATTGCCCGCTGCTCTTCCTGTTCTTACAGGTTTCCTAGTGCCTGTGACCAAACACCTTGTGTGTGCTCCCCGGGAGAGAAAACCGCTAGCAGCCTCAGGTATTGTTGGGGGTGGGGAGGATGGGGGTTCTGTGGGGACAGGAACTTCTTCCTCTGTATTGGGGGTGGACACACACACGGAAACTTAGAGCGGTGTACTACCTCCAGGCCAACCAGGCAAGTCCCTGTTTTATAACTAAGGTCTAGGTGAGGTGGCCTGCCCGGGGTCCCATGGCCTGTTAGGGGTAGAGATTTCTAGTCACTTGACTTCCAGCCTGCTTCTTTTCCATGGATCACACACACACTTCTGTTACGAGACACAGGTAGGACAAAGGGCATGAACATGCATGGCAAAATGAACATGCATGGCAAACGGGAACATGTCATATATACGATGGAAGGGAAGACAAATGACATGAAGTAAATACAGACATGAAATCATAGGGAAGAATTGGAGAACACGATTTCTGATGACCACCAGCTATTCCCACTTCCTCTTTCCTTCTCCCTCCCACCTTGTTTGAAGACAGGTGAGGAGTTGTTCCTCCTCAGACCCAGGAATCATTTCCCAATGGAATGACAAGGTGAAGTGGATCGCCATTTTTAAACCTTCAATAATAAAGATCTTGTGTGTCATTTCAGTTTTAATTTTTTATCTTCCAGTCTTTACTCTCCATCATTTCTTTATCCCAGAAGCCCCATTAAATGTCATTAAGAACCATAAATGTAACTGGCCACTAATGTGGAAGGATTGTGATCTCCGGCAAACAGCCCCGGCAAGCAAAAGAACAGGAATCCTGGGTCAGTTTCCAACTGTGCCTGTGACTCACTGTGTGACACAAAGCAAAGCTCCACTTTTGCGGAGGGAGAGCTGTGGGGCAGTGAGACACACATAGCCTGGGCCCTGACAGAGGTGGAGGGGTTTCCCTGCATGCAGGAAGCTCAGGGGTCCCTGCTGGAATCCAGTTCCATAGTAACTCCTTAGTAATGGCCATGAGCTGTGCCTCCAATGGAGACACTTACCATGGCTTGGACTGGACTGTGGCACTTGCCCTTCGTGACATCATTCTCATAGGTTAGGAATGCACCCTGATTATTTCTAACTCCACTTTAATAACTTGTTCTGGATCTGCCCTCCAGGAATTTATTTGAAACTTTCTTTATTCTATTTATATTTCAGCCTGTACAGCCTTTTCAGGCAACAAGTAGATTTACCATTTATGTAAAAACACTTAATTCTAAAACACAGGAAGTGCTGCATAATGGTTTGTTATAATAATCACAATAATTTGATATCTATATTGTTATACATAACAAATATTATATTACAGTTTGATGATAATTATTCATGCAGATGGCCTCACAGGCTTCATATTTTCAGTCACTCACTATCTTTGTGTTTATCCCCTCACCCACCTCTCCCCAACCCCAATCAAAAAGTATCTCTTGGCTGGGTACAGTGGCTCATGCCTTTAATCTCAGCACTTTGGGAGGCTGAGGCAGGAGGATTGCTTGAGCTCAGGAGTTTGAGACCAGCCTGGGCAACATAGTGAGACCTCATCTCAATTTTTAAAGAATTTTTTTTTTTGAGATGGAGTTTTGCTCTTATTGCCCAGGTTGGAGTGCAGTGGCATGATCTCAGCTCACCGCAACCTCTGCCACCCGAGTTCAAGCTATTCTTATGCCTCAGCCTCCCGAGTAACTGGGATTACAGGCGTGTGCCACCACGCCTGGCTAATGTTGTATTTTTAGTGGAGACGAGATTTCTCCATGTTGTTTAGGCTGGTCTCGAACTCCAGACCTCAGGTGATCTGCCCGCCTTGGCCTCCCAAAGTGCTGGGATTACAGGTGTGAGCCACCACACCTGGCCAGAAATTGTTTTTAAGTGTTATAGTGAAGATGAGGGGCGGGGGAAGCATTTATTAATGGAATTAGGTGCTGTAATGGGTGCAACTCTGTGCAGAAACTTACCTAAACAGATTCAATGTCCTCTAAGGACTTGTTATCTAAGATCAACATATGGTAGGTGCTTGTCTTAGTCAATTTGGGCTGCTATAACAAAATACCAAAGACTGGGTGGTGTAAACAACAGATATTTATTTCTTACAGTTGTGGAGCCTGGGGAATTCAAGATCAAGGTGCTAGCAGATTAGTGTCTGGTGAGGACCGGCTCCCTGGGTTGCAGACCTGCCTTCTTGCTGTGTCCTCACGTGGCCTTTCCTTGGTGGCGTGCCTGTGAAGAGAGAGAGAGCTCTCCTGTCTTTTCCTCTTCTTCTAAGGGCACTAATTCCATCATGAGGGCACCATCCTCATGACCTAATCTAAACCTAATGATCTCTCAAAGGCTGCACCTCCAAATACCATTACACTTCGGGTTAGGGCTTCAACATACAATTTTGGAGGAGACACAAGCATTCATCCCATTTATTTGGTGCTCAATAAATATTGGATGTATGAATGGATGGAATAAAAAAAGATAAACCTGTGTGGTAATTGGATAGAAAACACATGGACGTACAGTCATATGCCACATGACGTTTCAGTCAATAATGAACCGCGGATATGAGAGGAGTCCCAAAAGATATAATGGGCCAGGAGCTGTGGCTCACACCTGTAATCCCAGCACTTTGGGAGGCCAAGGCAGGCAGATTACTTGAGGTCAGGAGTTCAAGACCAGCCTGGCCAACATGGTGAAACCTTGTCTCTACTAAAAATACAAAAATTAGCTGGTCACAGTGGCACATGCCTGTAATCTCTGCTACTTGGGAGGCTGAGGCAGGAGAATAGCTTGAACCCGGGAGGCGGAGGTTGCGGTGAGCTGAGATCGCACCATTGCACTCCAGCCTCGGCGACAGAGTGAGACTCTGTATCCAAACAACAACAAAAATCAAAAAAACAAACAAAAAGATATAATGGAGCTCAAATAATCCTGTCATCTAGTGATATAGTTGTCATAACATAGTAGTAAAACATATTAACTTTTTTTTTTTTTTTTTGAGACAGGGTCTCACTCTGTCACCCAGGCTGGAGTGCAATGGCACAATCTCAGCTCACTGCAACCTCCACCTCCTGGGTTCAAACGATTCTCCTGCCTCAGCCTCCTGAGTAGCTGGGATTACAGACACCTGCCAACACGCCAAGCTATTTTTTTGTATTTTTAGGAGAGATGGGGTTTCACCATGTTGGCCAGGCCAGTCTCGAACTCCTGACCTCGTGATCCGCCCGCCTCAGCCTCCCAAAGTGCTGGGATTACAGGCGTGAACCACCACACCCAGCCAACCTATTAACTTTTTTATGTTTAGATACGTTTAGATACATAAATACTTACCATTGTGTTACAATCGCCTACAGTATTGAATACAGTAACATGCCATACAGGTTTGTAGCCTAGGAGCAATAGGCTATACCATACAGCCTAGGTGTGTAGTGGGCTATACTACCTAGGTTTGTGTAAGTACACTCTATGATGTTGGCACAACAATGAAATCACCTAACGATACATTTCTGAGAACATATTCTTGCTGTTAAGTGACGAATGACTGTATATGACATTCTGGCAAAGGCAAAACTATGGAGACTAAAAAGATCAGTGGTTACCAGGGGTTGAGGAGTGGGGGTGATGAACAGGTGGAGCACAGAGGGTTTTTGGGGCAGTGAAACTATTCTGTATGATATGATAATGGTAGATACTTGTATTTAAAAATCTGCCCGAACCCATAGAATGTACAACACCAAGAGTGAACCCCAGTGTAAACTATGGATTTCAGGTATTAAAAATTTGTTAATTAGGTTAATTGATTGTAACAAATGTGCCAGTCTGGTGGGGGCTATTGATAAAGGAGCTGGCTATACAAGTGTGGGAAGAGGAAGTATATGGGAAATTGAGTACTTTCCACTCAATTTTGCTGTCAATCTAAAACTGTTCTACACAATAAAGTTGATGTTTAAAAAAGCCAAGTGATGTGGTAACACCTTTCTGTAGAGTTCATTCCACTGTAGCGTCACATAGATTTGGGCTGGAATCTGAGCCAAGCCCTGTAACCTGGGGAAAGTTACTTACCCCTCTAATCTTAGTTTCTCTAACTTTATAGAGATTGTAATGCCTTCCTCAGAGTGTTTTGAGAACTAAATGCAAAACTGTATGTAAAGAATCTAATCCAGCACCTGGATATACAGCATGGTAAATATATACAGGCCTCCCCGTTCCTCCCTATGACTGTGATTCTTATCTCTTCTGATGGCTACTATTTTCAAAGTCAGCCAGGGGAAGAAAGCTGTCTTCTACTAGGTGAAAGTGTCTTCTACTAGGAAAGGAATCTGTGCATGGGGGCATGTGTGTCCTCAGTTGCTCATGTGTGTCCCCAGAGGTGCTGGCTACAGAAGGCCAGACATGCACTGGAGCCCCAGATCAGTGTCAAGCCCCTCACTCAGCTTTCTCCCATGAAAAGGTCAGGATGATGGAAGGCTGTCATATTTAGATGATGGCTCGTAGGGAAGCCTCGGTGGGTTAGTCACCTATGATATGACATCATATGGCCACTCAATATAGTAACAGCTGTTGGTTGCTTTGTGGGGCGGAGGTGGGGTTAGCTTCAGTTGACCAACCATGCCTTGAGGATAAATTGGATGGGATCAGATGGGAAGATGTGACAAGAAGAGAAATCCTCCTCTATATAGGATGCTCTGCTGTTTCCTAAGGATTTTCAGCACCTTGCCCCAAAATGTGAGTCTTGACTTTTTCTCTGGCTTTGGGGCTAAGTGGGAAAAATGTTACAGGAGAAAGGTGTTTGGTCAGGAAGCCTCCAGCTGGGGGAGTACCCACTGTGGCCCTGCTGGGTGGGTGCCACCCAGAAGAGGGGTGGGAAAGTGAGCAGTTCGGTGCATATGGTACCCAATGAAGTGATCTGAGGGATAGGGATTGAAAAGTCCTGGAGTTAGGGTGCTGCAGAATCTCTAGGTTGGATTAAGTTTTTTACTGACCCCTCTGCAGGTTACATAACACCCGTGGGATGACCTGTGGCATCCCAGTGAGGCAGCGATGCCATCTCGGTCTCATCCAGGATGAAACCGTGGTTTGAGGATACCACTAGTCAGTGCTGTAGTCAATGTAGGGCATTGATTACTCATAATGGGAAGCCATTGGAGTTGGTTAACCCCTTCCTTCTAGTGTGTTCTCCTCCTTGACATTCCTGCCTGTTCTGGGGCCCTTGTGTTTTGGGAATAGAATGCTTTGAATCCGCGGTGTAACATGGATAGGTTAACTGGATATGGGCTGGATATGGGGAGAGCTGGTTCTTCCTGTGTTTAAACTGGAATAAGTCCAGAGTGAGGAAGTAAAGAGGTTAGAGAGGAAAAGCCCTGGAGTGAGGGTCAGGAGATCTTGTTTGGCAGCTGGTTCTGCCAAGTAAAAGCTGTGTGACCTTGGGCAAGTCATTGTTTCTCTTTAGGTTTTGGTTACTCCTCTCATCTGTAAAAACATGTGCACTTGGGGTTCTTCCAGCCCCACTAGTCCTCTTCTGTCCTTTAAGTGTGGATTTGTGGTTCTGTTGTTGGCAGACCAGAAAGGGCACAAGTTTGAGTGTCTGGCTCTGCCATTTGCTGTGCGACCTTGGACAAGGACACCCCTTCTCTGAAACTCAATTTTCCCATTTATAAAATATGGGTTATTATGAGACATCAGTGAGGATGAAGCTGAGAGCCTTTTCAGAGGCACGATATGGATGTAAAGCAACACCCTGAGTTTGGACAGGGCAGGTGGGGTAAGGCAGGCTGAGGGGTGATGTTTGGGGTTACTGGCAGGTTGAACTGTGACCAGGGCATAGAGGGGGTGGAGGTCACGGTCAGCTGTGCCATAGAAACCTCCGGCCCTGTCCTGCTCAGTTCCTGTTCCTTTCCCAGCAGCCGAGGAAGGGGAAACAGTTGAGAGGTTATAAATGACGCTGAAAACAGCTCACAAAACTGTCTGAGGGGGTCATGCTGCTGGAGCAAAGCACGCGCTGGGAAGCCCATCCAGGGTCTGGGGACCCCTGAAAATTGAGCAGCCTCCTGATTCCTATTGGTGCCCAAGAGGATGCACCTCCTGCACTGCTTGGCATCACTTCCTGGGAAAGTAAAGACTCGTACGGCGACTAATGGATCACGACTGAACAGTGACCAGAGTGACCTGTCTTGAGCCATCTCTGAGGGAAATTCACAGATTCCCTAGAGAAAGTCTCCAAATTCCTATTTATTCTTCACATAAACAGATTAACCTAGGGGTAGCGATTTTACTTAACTCTTCCTTTCATGTTGCAGCGAAAGTGAAATTGGCCACTTCTTTGAAGCTGTTCTTTGAGCCATAAATATAATTTCTCTTCCCGCCCACAGAAAGGGGTTTTCTTTTTCTTTCTTTCTCTCTTTTTTCTTTTTTTTTTTTTTGAAGTCCCAGGCACTGAGACGTTCAGAGGTTGGCAGGAGGTGCAGCTGCCGTAGGAGCAGCATGCTGTCCCCCTGCTGACTCATCTGACATTAACATAATTATGTTTCAGAAGTCAAAGTGATTTTCAAACTATGAGTAATGCAGGGTGTTAGAGAGAGTGTTTACACGGCAGTGGGCATTTCAGCACACTCAAGAAACCAGCTGCTGTTAACAGCTGCAATGAGTGAAGAAATAAGAAAATGCTCTCAGGAAAAACAGCCCTTCTCTCTCGTCTCTGTTTCTGTGCAAAGGATTCAGATGTCATGAAAGGCAGGTGAACTTAAGAGTTCCCTAAGGACCAATCCAGATCTAGCATTGTTATCTGAATGCCTTGATGTCTGATCTTTTTATAGGGAAAAAAATGTCTTTATAGCTTATTTTCCATTTACTCAACTCTAGGGAAAGGTGGATTTAAAGACCTTAGCAAATTATTTATTTGTTATAATGCTACCGGTATTAATAATTATAATAATAGTCTAAGGTTGTGCTGCTGCTTCTAAAATAGGAACAAGGACAAAAATCATTTCCCCCAGTTTTAAAGATGGGGGCAGAAGCCCATGGGGAGGGGGACTGGGGAATGTCTTCTTAAAGCTCCTTTGTCTCATTATTATGGGAAAAGTTCTGAGAGCCGTGGAGTGCAGTGTGCCAAGTATTTAGACCTCAGGAGAGAAAAACTGGGCTCCAGTCCTGTTCCAGAACTGAATATTGGAATGGGAATGCCTCAATTTCCTCATCTCATAATGAGAATATTAGTAACACTTTCTTTGCCTATGTCAGAAGAAGAACCTTGAACTTTTGTAGGGTAGGGACAGGGTCTGCTGACTATTATAGCCCCAGTTTCTAACTTAGAGCCTGCACATAGAAGGTGCTCAGTAAGTATTTGCAGAATTAACGAATGAGATAAAATCTATAAACGCCAGAGCTCTGCTCTTGTGGTTTGTTACTGCATCTAGCAAGGTGTCATTCACATGGAGAATGGTCAATAATTTTTTTAATGTGTTAAGAAAAAAATCATGAACTAATTATACATTCACTTATACATAAGTTATTCATAAACAAATTGGTTATTATTTTGGGGCTACCAAGCTGAATTACACACAAAAATATTTCTGTTTACTTAAGAATGTCTTTAGTGACCAACACAATTTTATTAAGCCTCGTCTCTTGAGTATATATCCTTTGCATGCTCCACATTTGCATCATGGAAAAAGGAGCCCCAGAGAAAGAGCACACCAAAAACATCGACCTACCCTGAACTAAGGGACTCAGGCATGTTTTTGTGGACTACTTGTATTGAGTGATCTCTTCCTCCTGGACCCATTAATAATTATTGTTAGGCTTACTTCAAGTAGTAAATTTAAGCCAGTCCATTCATGGCAAATCAATCCAAAATGGCCATTAAGGAGAGTCAGGATCTGTGGTCCCATCCCAAATATTTGAAGATGATGCCAGAAAGCAAATTTAGTGTGTCCTCCTGGTGACTGTCATTTGGTATTTCTGTCCTAGGCTGATTCTCCGATGGGGGTAAATACAGGCTAGGGCATTTCTAATGTCTAAACCTCCACTGCTCTCTTTCTCTCAAAATTGCCTGTCCAACACAGTCATAATTTCACCTCCCCAACTCCGTCGTTACTGCAGGTTCATTAATGTTTGTTGGACTGGCATCCTAATTTGGGTGTGGATGACTATTCCTTAAGGCATCTCAAGTAAAAAGGCTCCTTACTTCTGATCCTGGTTTATTTATTTTAAAAATACTTGTAAATTTAATATTAATTTAATAGGGTTTTTAAGTTAGTAGCAGGTTGCTGAAGGATCTAAATGTTTAACATATATTCTAAAATAAACATTGGCTGTTTAGAGCCCTTACAGAATAAACTTATTTGAATTTTTCACCTGGCACCCTTTTATTTATTTCTTCTACTCTTTCTTCCTTTCCTCTTTTCCCATCTCTCCCTCCATCTTTTTCCTCCCTGCCTTCTTTTCTTTTTGTTATCTTGTGTTTCATTTGTTTGTTTGTTGCTTTTGGTAAACGTCTTTCTAAAAAGTATGTCTGGAAAGAGATAAGAGAAACTGATTAAAGAGCCTAGGACGAGGTAGAGAGACTTTTCATCATATACACTTTCTGACTTCGAATTTTTAATAGTGGCAATACTTTTTCCCCAATAAAAAAGTTAACCAGAACAGAGTTGTACACCCTTCTTGTTTTCATTTTTCCACTTTTCTAATGCGAGCCTATTTCCTCCTTACTAGGATGAAAGACAGGAATGGCTTCCAAAGGGAAATGGGGAGAAAAGAAGGGAGACAGTAGACAGAAGCTAAATGCCTGTGTGTCCACAGTGGAGACGCAGGGGAAAGAGCTAGTGTAATAGAACCAGTAAATTTTTTTTTGGCTTTTTTTTCACTCGAAATGTAAACATCTTCCCACTTCATTCTTTCCACCTCATAAGAATTCTTCTTCTTCTACAACATAATTTTTAATGATTGTACAGGAGTTCCAATTAATGTAATTTTTTTACTGTAGTTTACCTTACTAATACTCTATGTTAAACATTTGGGTAATATCTGATTCATCAATATTGTAAATAGTACTGTAATAAACATTATTGTAGCTAAATCTATGTTCATGGCAATTCTTATTTACTTTAAATATATTTCCTCAAAAAGAATCAACATATTTCTCAAAAATAAATAAACCAAATAATATATGAATCATAGTCTTTGATATATGTTGCTCTTGATGTAATTTTAATTTCTATAGACACAAAGAAATTTTCCACATGTTTGTTAACAAGTTTATTTTCTGTTTATGAATCTTCTGTTCAGAGCCTTTGCCTGTACATCTGTTGGAATCTTAATATCTGCAGTGATTTAAAATGTTTTATAATATATAAAATATATCAACAAAGACCTCCCTATCTATTATTTTTTTAAAGTAATAATAATTCCCTGGCTTGACATTTACATTTGAATGTAAGTTATATTTATATATTTTTGGCACAGAGAGATTTTAAGATTTAAAGTAATCAGATCTGTCAATTTTTTTTTCTGGAGAATTACTTTTTCCACATAGAACTTTTAAAATTATTTCATATTTTCTTCTAATAGAAAACAGCCTTTTAAAGGTAAAATTTCCATATTTTATGTAATTACAGGGAAATGCACAAATCTTAAATGGATCATTCAGTGAGTTTTGACAAATGACAGATGCATATGCCTAGCAAGATAGAAAACTCAAAGGGTATGACTTTTTCAAGTGATGGTTGCACATATCTATGAGGATACGAAAAAGCAATGAATTGTACACTTTAAATAAGTGTGTTATATAAATCATATCTATAGACTTTTTAAAAAAATGGAAATTACCATCATCCCGGAAATCTCCCTTGTGTTCTCTCCCAGCTGGTCCTCACTCCTACTCTACCCATATAGGCAACCACAGATTTTAGTTTTTTCATCATTAGTTTGGTCTGTTTTTGACCTTTATATGGAATGGAGTCACACAGCATGAACTCTTTTGCATAAGGTTTCTTTGACAGCATAATGTTTTTGAAATTCATCTGTGTTGGTGAGCTTCAGGAATTTGTGTCTTTGTTACTAAAAGTAAGCTTTCATTATAGTATGTCTATATGACAGTTTATTTATTCCTCTATTGATAGACACCTAGGCTGTCCCCAGTTTGGTGCCATTATGAATAATGAAACTATGAACATTGTTGTAAATGTCCTTTTATAGACATATGCTTTCATTTTTCTTGGATAAACACCTATGGGTGGAATTGCTGGGCATAGGATAGATGTATATTTCATTTTATAAGAAACTACCAGCCTTTTCTCCAAAGGTGTTATACCATTGTACACTCCCACCAACAATGCATGAGAATTCAGTTGCTCCAAATTTTTGTCCACATTTGGTGTTGTCAGACTTTTCTATTTTAGCCATTCTGCTGGGTGTGCAGTGGTAGCTTATTGTAGTTTAAATTTGCATTCCCTTGATAAAGTTATTGAACATTTTTTCATGTGCTTCTGGTTTTTCTTTATTTTATTTTAATGTGTATGTATTTTACATCTAACTATATCTCTTTATCCATCAAAAGTTATTTTGATTATGATTTGAGGTAAATCTCTAAATTAATTTTTTTCTAAATAATCAGTTAACCCAGAACAATGCATTAAATAATACTTTTATTATCATTATTATTATTATTGTTATTATTTTTTTGAGATGGGAGTCTCACTGTGTTGCCCAGGCTGGAGTGCAGTGGTGCGATCTCAGCTTACTGCAACCTCTGCCTCCCAGGTTCAAGCAATGCTCCTGCTTCAGCCTCCTGAGTAGCTGGGATTACAGGCTCCCACCACCACGCCTGGCTAGTTTTTGTATTTTTTAGTAGAGATGAGGTTTCATCATTTTGGCCATTTTCATCTGGTCTTGAACTCCTGACCTCAGTTGATCCACCCACCTTGGCCTCCCAAAGTGCTGGGATTACAGGCGTGAACCACCGCGCCCAGCCAATACTTTTTTTTTTTTTTTTGAGACGGAGTCTGGCTCTGTCGCCCAGGCTGGAGTGCAGTGGGGTGATCTTGGCCCACTGTAAGCTCCGCCTCCCGGGTTCACGTCATTCTCCTGCCTGAGCCTCCTGAGTAGCTGGGACTGCAGGAGCCCGCCACCAGGCCCGGCTAATTTTTTCGTATTTTTAGTAGAGACTGGGTTTCACCATGTTAGCGAGGATGGTCTCGATTTCCTGACCTCGTGATCCGCCCGGCTCGGCCTCCCAAAGTGCTGGGATTACAGGCGTGAGCCACCGCACCTGGCCGCCAATACTTTTATTCTCTGCTAATTTGTGATGCTTTATTTACCATAAAGTTCTCATATGTACAGTGGTCTCAGAATATCTATTCTATGTCTTGATATGCACATTTTTACACTTGTTCTTTTGCCAGTTCCATACTCTTATCGATACTTGCTTTTAAAAATGATTTAAGAGCTGGCAAGGCCCCTGTCTCATCATTCCTTTTCATGTTCAACATTTTCTTTGTTGCCAGGCGTGGTGGTTCACGTCTGTAATCTCAGCACTTTGGAAAGCCGAGGCGGGCGGATCCCCTGAGGTTGGGAGTTCGAGACCAGCCTGACCAAGATGGAGAAACCCCCATCTCTACTAAAAATATAAAATTAGCTGGGCATAGTGGCGCACGCCTGTAATCCCAGCTACTCAGGAGGCTGAGGCAGAAGGATGGCTTGAACCCGGGAGGCGGAGGTTGCAGTGAGTCGAGATTGCACCATTGAGCTACAGCCTGAGCAACAAGAGTGAAATTCAGTCTCAAAAACAAAACAAAACAAAAAACATTTTATTTGCTGTTCATACTTAATTATTATTTTGGTTGAACATTAGAATGATTTTGTGAAATTCTGAAAAGAATACTATTGAGATTTTTATTGAAATTATATTGACCATTCAAATTAATTTGCAAAGCACTGACTTCGTTGCCATAAAGCTTAGTATTCAAATCTGCATTTCCCAATAGCATTTTATAATTTTTTCATACGGGTCCTTCACATTCTCATTATAGCTTTTCCAAGGCATTCCATAGAAGTTTCCAATGTCATCATTGTTGATTTTTGCTATTGTCATTTTATCTTTTCTAAAAGTTGTATTTTCTAATTGGATAATAGTTCTATATAGAAAAGCAATGTAGCAAATTTCTATATACAAATTTTTATACAGACAATTTGTATATACAAAAGGTACTTGGCTTTTGTGTCTTTTTTATATTTAGCAGTTTTCTTGGGCTCTCATATCGATTCTAATAATTCTTAGTTGAATTGTTCTTTTGAATTTCCGGGAATGTAATTATATCATGTACAAGTAATTGCAAATCTATTTTCTCCCTTCCAGTGTTTGTGCACCTTATTTTTATAAGTGCCCTGTCTCATTGGTTAGAATTTTCAGGTCAAAATTTAGTAAAAATGGCCACAAACTATATCTTTGTTTTGGTCCTGATTTTAATAATATTGCCTTAGTATTTCATCCTTAAAGATGACTTTGACTGTTTGAAATAAACACTTTTTGTTATGTTAATAAAAGTTCTTAAATTTGTAATTATTTTTTAATAGGGACCAGCTGTTGAATTCTAATGTATTTCCTGCATTAATTGAGAATCTTATTTGGATTTTCTTTTTTAGCCTGTGGATGTAATATATTTTACGATTGGATTTTAAAGATCTTAAAACATAAAATCTTTTTATTTTAGATTAAACCCTCCTTGGGTTATTTTGATACTGTTATCTGAATTTGGATTTTCTTTTCTATGTTCATAATTTAGATAGGTTTATTATCTTCTTTATTTGAGCTGTCTTTTTCAGGGTTTTACATCAGGGTCATCTCTGTTAAGTAAATTAGATAGATTTTCCATATTTGTCACTGTTTGAAATTACTGAAACATAGTGATTACGTATTCCTTAAGAATTGAAAGATTTTTTTCCTATAAAGTTTTCTAGGCCTAGACACATTTTTTTCCTGGAGGGAAATCTTTCCTTTTTTTCTAAGTTCTTCAGCTGTGATTGGCATATGTAGGTTTTATACTTCTAATTTTGATAATGTATATATTTTCAGACCATTCATTTCATCTAGGTTTTCAGATTTATAATTTATAATTTTGCAAAGTATTGTCTTATATTTAAAATATCTCCTCCTTATCTGGTGCTGAACCTCCCCTTTTTATTTCTAATTTTATTTTTCATAGGGTTTTTTTTTCTTCTTTAGTTTCTCTAATATTTGTTTGCTTTATTACTTTTTTAAAAAAAGTGCTCTTGAATTAATTCCATAAGTTTTCCTATATCCTAATTCAGTTAGTTTTGGTTTTGCCTTTAGTCTTTTCTGTCTACTGATTTCTTAGGGATTTTGTTGGCATTGTTGTTTTTATAAACCCTTGGGTTGAATGCTTTTATTTTTCCTTTCCTTGAAAATAAAAACAAATAAGATTGTAACTTCAACTTTTAGTACAACTTTGACAATATTTCATACCTTTTGATATATTGTGCTCTTATTTTGTCTTCTGCTATGTTCTTATACTTTAATTTCTGTTTTAATTTTCTGTCCTTATATTTAATGATTTTTTGTTTTAATTTCTATTATTAATAGCTAGTTATACTGCACTGTGATCAAATAATCAAGCTTATATAATTTTTGTTTCTTAAAATATCTCTCATTTTGGTATATTCATCACAAATGCTTTCTCCTGTTCTATAATATCTTTTCATTTTGTTTGTATTGTCTTTTTTAACACATAGTTTTTTTCTCTTAATGTAATCAAATATATCCCTCTTATTTTATTGTTTGTATGTTTGTATCTTATATAAAATATTTCTGTACTTGATGATAATGAGTGTATCTTCCTATATATTGTTTTTTCTCAAGGTTGCAAAGTTTTGCCTTTCACATCTGTGTCTTTAATCTTTATGGCTGATGTGAGTGAGAATCTAATTAACTTACTCCCGTATGGATAACCAGTTGTCCCAGTCTCACGAGTTCCTCCCATTGCTTTGTGAGGCTATTTCAGTCATGTACAGAGCTTCCTCGTGTATATAGGTTATTTATGGGCTTTTGTTCGGATCCATTAATCTATTTCTATTCCCTATGCCAGTACTACCACAATCTTTTCAATAAGTCTAAATATCTAACAAGACAAGTCCTGCTACCCTCTTTTCTTCTTCTTCCAAATTTTCTTGGCTCTTCCTGGCCCATTCACATGAATTTTAGAATTAGCTTCTTAAGAATTGTGCACACACACACACATTTTTAATATGAAAATTTCATCAAATCTATAAATAAATATGGAGATGGCTAATATTTTTATGGGAATCTTGCATGATACCACGACACCAGAGGTACCACCAAGATGACTAACATTTTTATATTACTGAGTACTGTAATCAATAAACATAGTAATTCTCTCCATTTATTTAGGTCTTCTTGTATTTTATTCAATAATACTTTCATAGTTTTCTTCTTTGAGGTCTTTCATACCTTTTAACAAATTTATTTCTAGGTGCCATGTAATTTCTGTTACTATTATAAATGGGATTTTTTCAATTATATTTTCTAATTAGTTATTACTATTAAGAATGCTATTGATTTTTGCATGTTTTTTGTATCTAGCAACCTTTGCTGGACAGTTTTTAGTTCTAAGAGTATGTGAATGTTCTTGAGTTCTTTATGTAGACAATCACATTTTCAGCAAACAAAAACAGTTTCTAATCTTTCTCTTTTTCCATTGTTTTATATTACATCAGTTAAGAACTTCAGTATAATGCTGAATAGAGGCTTATAACTTATATCCTTCTGTAATTTCTGACTTTAATGAAAATGTCTCTAAAATAGTACCAGTTAATATAATATTTGCTTGTAGAGTTTTGATGTATAGCCTTTGTCAGGTAAGGAAAGTTGCCTTCTATACCTAGTTTGCTAAGATTTTTAAAACCATGAATGAATGCTATATTCTATCAATACCTTTTCTGCATTTCTTGAGATACTAAAAAGATAAAAGATAAAGGAAAAAGGCCTTTCTTTTTAATTTGTTAATTTAATAAGTTTTTGAATCTTGAATTATTCTTTCATTCTTGAGATGAAATTCCACTTGGTCAAGATATTTTCTTTAAGATTTTGTATCTACATGAAAAATGAGATTAAGTTATAATTTTCCTTATTTGGATTGTCCCTGTCTGGCTTTAATATCTCAAAAAATAAGTTAGGAAATTCTCTTCCTTTTTCCTCCTACCCTCTGAAAGAATATTTGTTGTTTAAAGCAGGGCTTATCTATTTCTTTAAAATCTGGTAAATGTTTGGGCCTGATGTCTTTGGAGATGGAAGAACTTTTGATTAATAATTTAATTTCTTTAGTAGCTAAGGCTTAGTTCTGGTTTTGTCTGAATAAATTACCAAATTTTAATTTTTTTCTTGAAAATTATTTATTTCTCCTAAGTTTCCATATTTATTCAGATGCAGTTAATAGTGTTCTTTATGTATTTTAAAATCTCCACTGTATCTATTTCTATCCCTTTTTATTGCCACTTTCTGTTTGTGTTTTTCTCATTTTTATTTATTGGTTGAGCTCAGGGTTGATCTTTTTCTGTAAGTTGTTTCACAAAACTAACTTTGTGTTTTATTCATCTTCCCTAAATATAATTTCTTTCATTCTTCTCTTATATTATTTTCTTATTTCTAGTTTAGATTTCTCTATTGTGCTTGCCTAGTTTCTTAAGTTGAACACTTTACTTACTTATTGTGCTGTTTTTATTTGTTTATTCATTTTGCTTTTACTGATATTTTTTCTTAAGTAGAACTCTACTTGTCCTTTTGACCACAGCAAGGACCTCGGCACTTTTTGATTACATGTGGACCCTGTTCCCCATCTTATTTTTATTCCAGAGTTAAAGTTTTTAAAGATAAAACAGCTATTAAAAAATATTCTTTTTTTTTTTTTTTTTTTTTTTGAGGCAGAGTCTCGCTCTGTCGCCCAGGCTGGAGTGCAGTGGCGTGATCTCGGCTCACTGCAACCTCCGCCTCCCGGGTTCAAGTGATTCTCCTACCTCAGCCTCCTGAGTAGATGGGATTACAGGCACGTGCCATCACACCCGGCTGATTTTTTTTTGTATTTTTAGTAGAGACGGGGTTTCACCACATTGGCCAGGATGGTCTCCATCTCTTGACCTCGTAATCCGCCCGCCTTGGCCTCCCAAAGTACTGAGATTACAGGCGTGAGCCACCGAGCCCGGCCCAAAATAAAATATTCTTTAGTAGTTCTTTAAGTGACAGTCTGTGGTTGGTAAACTCTCTTCATCGTTGGATGCCTGAAATTCTTTATTTTTCAGGGTATAGAATTCGAGACTGATATTTATTTTCCCTCTGCACTTTGAACATATTACCCTTATTATCTCCTAGAATCTATTGATGTCTATGAGAAGGCTGCTGTCAGACTAATTTTTATTCCTCTGTAGGTAAATTCATTTATCTCTTTAACCTTTTTTTAACTGACAGATAAAATGATATATATTTATAGTGTACAATGTGATTTTTAAAGTAAAATTATAACATGGAATGACTAAATCTAGCTAATTAACATGTACATTACCTCACATAGTTATCATTTTTGTGCTGGAAACACTTAGCATTCACTCTGTTAAGCATTTTTCAAGAATACAATATATTGTTATTAACTATAGTCACTATGAGGTACAGTAGATCTCAAACTTATTCCTTCTAACTGAAATCTTATATCCTTTGACCAACATCGCTTCAACTCACCAGCCCCACCCCCATCCTACCCCGACCACGGCCTCAGCTCTCGGTAACCACCATTCTGCTCTCTGCTTCTGTAAGATCAACTTTTTTCGGTTCCCACATATGAGTGCGATCACATGGTATTTGTTTCTCCTTGCCTGGCATGTGTCACGTAACATAATGTCCTCCAGATTCATCCATGTTGTGACAAATGACAGGATTTGTTTCTTTTTTCACAGCTGAATAATATTTCGTTGTGTACATATACCACATTTTCTCTATTCATTCATCTGTTAATGGCCACTTAGGTTGATTCCATATCTTGGCTATTCTGAATAATGCTGCAATGAACCTGAAGTGCAGATATTTCTTTGACATACTGTTTTCATTTCCTTTGAATATATTACTCAGTAGTTGGGTTGCTGGATCATATTGTAATTCTATTTTTAATTTTTTGAGGAACCTCCATACTGTTTTTCATAATGGCTGTTCCAATTTATATTCACACCAACAGTGTGAAAGGGTTTCCTTTTCTCCACATCCTCACCAACATTTGTTATCTTTTGTGGATAATAGTCACTCTGACGTGTGAGGTGATACCTGTTAACTTACGATTATCTCTTTATTCATAGTGTTCTGCAATTCAGCTGCAATGTATCTTCACTTCTAGAAAATTCTCAGCCATTATGTCTTTAAATATTGCGTCACTGTCATTTCCTCCTTTCTCTTCTTTCAGAATTTTTGTTACATTAGAGTTGGTATCTATGAGAAGGCTGCTTGCTGTCAGACTAAGTTTTATTCCTTTGTAGATAAATTCATTTAACTCTTTAATCTTTTTTTAACTGACAGATGAAATGATACGTATTTATAGTGTACAATATGATCAATCAATCTTCCATGTCTCTTAATACTTTCTCTTCTTTGCCTGTATTCTGGGGGTGTTCCTCTGCACCCTTTTCCACTTCACTAATGCCTTCTTCAACTTTATCCAGGCAGAAATTTTCTATCTGGTGCATTTTAAATTTCAATGTTTATACTAATCATTTCTGAGGTTTTTTTTAGTTGGCTCTTTTTTCTACCTTTAACCGGGAGTAGAATCTTGTCCTGACTATTCACTTTGTTGGCTGTCTTCCTTAGCATTAGATTTCTTCATGTATTTTGAAAGCTGAGTTTGCAGGCTCATTTCAGGGGAAAGTGATGTTTGTTTTGTTTTGTTTTCTGTCTTTTTCTCCCTCACTCGATGCTCATCCCTCCCTCTTCTCCACTATTGCAGTGGTCCACTCAGCCCTCCAGCTCCCCATCCCAGAACCAGAGTCTCTGGGGGCATTTCAGGGTTACTGTTGCTCAGTGACAATAGGGACAGAGCAGACCCAGGCATGGACTCATTCCCAACCACCAGGCTGTGTCGGTGTCCTTCCACACCCCTAGACAAGCAACTTCTAGGAGCTAGAGCCCCAGGCAGCTCTCTGGAGACTTTTTTTTTTTTTTTTTTTTTTTGAGACGGAGTCTCACTCTGTTGCCCAGGCTGGAGTGCAGCGGCACAATCTCAGCTCACTGCAACCTTCACCTCCCAGGTTCAAGTGATTCTCCTGCCTCAGCCTCCTGAGTAGCTGGGATTACGGGCATGCACCACCATGCCTGGTTAATTTTTGTATTTTTAGTAGAGACGGGGTTTCACCATGTAGGCCAGGCTGGTCTCGAACTCCTGACCTCAGGCAATCCACCTGCCTCAGCCTCCCAAAGTGCTGGGATTACAGGCATGGCTCCCGGCCTTCTGGAGCCATTTTATTTAGCCTTCCTTTCCAAGCTTGGGAAACTCAGTTCCATGTACCTTCCCCATCATAAAACTCTAAGCACCACAAGGAGCAGGGCAGTATATATTTTTTTATTACCAGCATATCCCCAGTGCATAAAATAGTGCCAACACATGGTAAACTGAGTGAATGAATGATGGCTAACATGTCAAAAACTGAAGGACTGAACCTTTGGAGTTTAATCTGGAGCTTTGTTTACTCCCAGGCCCTCTGGGGGAACGGTCAGCCTAGTACACAGCACAACTTTTATCTGTAGAAGAGAAGAAGCATTGGTGTAAGAGTTAAAAGACCTTGGTTTTAGGGCTGGCTCTGCCCTTGCCTAGTTAAGTCACCTAATCACCCTAAATCCAGGATTCCTCTTCTGTAAAATGAGTATCTCATGGTAGAATAACAATGCTGTATCCAGATGTGATGGCTGCTTCATTAGCCTGGGCTCTGAGAAAAACAGCAGATCCCAGCCGATGTGGAGTAGGGTGAATGAGAAATAAACTACCTTGGTTAAGAAACAGATTTGTAGACTGGGCACAGTGGCTCACGCCTGTAATCCCAGCACTTTGGGAGGCTGAGGCAGGTGGATCATGAGGTCAGGAGATCGAGACCATCCTGGCTAACATGGTGAAACCCCGTCTCTACTAAAAGAAAAAAAAAAACTTAGCTGGGCATGGTGCTGTGTGCCTGTAATCCCAGCTACTCTGGAGGCTGAGGCAGGAGAATCGCTTGAACCTGGGAGGCGGAGCTTGCAGTGAGCCGAGATCGAGCCATTGCACTCCAGCCTGGTGACAAAGCTAGACTCCGTTTCAAAAAAAAAAAAAAAAAAGAAAGAAAGAAACAGCTGTAGAGTTGTTTGTTACTACAGCATAATTTAAGCTATCCTGATGGATACAATTACTTATTTGTATCCTTCTTCACTACAGAGTGTGAGCTCTATTGGGAAGAAGAATGCTTTCATTTTCACTACTGTTTTCTTTCAAATTTCCACTTTTTTTTTTTTTTTGAGATGGAGTCTTGCTCTGTTGCCCGTGCAGTGGCACGATCTCTGCTCACTGCAACCTCCGCCTCCCAGGCCCAAGTGACCCTCACACCTCAGCCTCCTGAGTAGGTGGCACTACAGGTGCACACCACCACACCAGGCTAATTTTTGTATTTTTAGTAGAGACTGTTGGCCAGGCTGGTCTCGAACTCCTGAGTTCAAGTGATGATCCACCTGCTTTCACCTCCCAAAGCACTGGGATTACAGGCGTGAGCCACCATACTCAGCCTTCACTTTCTTATGTAATATATGATAGTCATTCTTCACTCTGTGTTCACTACTGAGGACAAACATTAAAATCCAGTAATTATCCCACATTTGCAGCACTCTAATTTTCTGAGAAAATTGTGACTTTGTCTAGGATTTCCAAAACTGTAGTAATATATTTTGTTTGTTTATTTATTTATTTTGAGACAGAGTCTCGCTCTGTCACCCAGGCTGGAGTGCAGTGGCACAATCTCAGCTCACTGCAACCTTCACCTCCCGGGTTCAAGTGATTGTCCCACCTCAGTCTCCCAAATAGCTGGGATTACAGGTGCCCCCCACCATGCCCGGCTAATTTTTGTATTTTTAGTAGAGACAGGGTTTCACCACGTTGGGCAGGCTGGTCTCGGACTCCTGGCCTCAAGTGATCTGCCCAACTTGGCCTCCCAAAGTGATGGGATGACAGGCGTGCGCCACTGCGCCTGGCCATATAATAGTATATTTTACAGTGCTGTGGTACTTTTTCCAGAGAGGGATGGGAAGGCAAAACTTTTGACTTGGATATAATTTAAAGTTTTCATGAGGACATGCAACACGGTTATGTGACTCAGTAACACAGCGCTGCCTAAGGGCTGGCCCGTGCGCAGGTCTGCCGGCCCCTGCAGGGCTCTTGGAGTTCTTGGTCTTGTGTCTCAGTGGGGTTTCTGCTCGTATGCTGTCAGTGTACCTGACTTTAGTGGAAGCCCTAGCCACATTCCTAGTTTGTTCCCCTGCACCTGCTTGAGACGGAAAGTCAAAAAACCAAGAACTTTTTGAGTAGATATGTAAGAAAAGCTCAGCAGTGCCCTGAGTGAACTGCATGAACCCATGGCATTTCTTGTGGGTGTCATAGGAGTTTTATTTTGTTGTTGATGACGTTGTTTGTTTCAATGGAAGAATGTTTTATGGAATTTGAAATACAAAAACTGTAGTTCCTTAGACACTTGCACTGAAATAGAAAATTATACTTTATCTTATAATTAATGGTTTGAAGAGAAATAGACAGCATAAACAAAATATGGTCCATACTATGAAAATGCAAACCATACAATGGTGATTTTGATTTTCATAAAATGAAAATCCTAAAATAATTGCTCAGTACCCAGAGACATACTTAATATATACATGTGGAATATCTTACACACAGATATAATAAAAGCTTGCCAGCATTTTGATATTTGAAGTTTTCAGATACATGGCTTCTAGATAAAGGATATAATTGCATATTCTTAAGGAAATGTAGTTTTATTATTTTCGAGGAATAGACATCAGAACTCAGTTAAGAGGATGCTATTTGGAGTCTTCTTTTAATGAATATAAAAAAGCAATTCATAACAAGCACATTGGTTTCTGAGTAAAATGAAGCTTCTGAAATGTGTGAAGAATGCTTGAAAACAATGTTTTGTAAGCCAGTGAAACATCTCCCTTCCCCTCACTTACAGGATTGCAAAATTTAGCAAATGAAAATACATCAGGCCCAGGTAAGCATGAATTTCAAATAGAAACAAAGAATTTTTAGTGTACTATATCCCAAACGTTGAAGGGGACAGACTTATATTTGCGATTTATCTGGAATTCACACTTACCTGGGTGCCCCGTACTTTATCTGGCAACCCTTCCCACCTCAGAAGTTAACCTTCATCGTGCACCACCTTTTAGAAAGGAACCAGGCCAGCCTCTGTAAATTCTGTATTGGTGAGCTCGTATTAATGCATTTTCTTTTGCACATCTTGAGGCTTATAAAGAGACTGAAGTTGCCAACCAATGGCTCTCAAACCCAATGCACCCTGGCAAAGCAAAGCAGGGCAGCCTTCAGAACTTCTCCAAGGGGAGGGCTGTGTGGGTTCTCCCCCACAAAGCTCTATTTTAGTCACAGTCATTAGTGCTGGAGAAAACACACACTGGTCATGGGATTCACCTTTTGCCATGTCGCAAGAAAGTCAGTAAAATAATGCCTGAAAGAAGGCTTGGGCTTCCGTCCCCTGCACTGAGCGCTCTGGAAATCACCTTCTGAAACATGCCTGTGCGTTTTTTTCAACAGTCAAAGCTCCTGACATCTCTCCCTGCAGAGGGATTGAGCAGCACTTTTAAACCAGAGACTGAGTGATTTCAGGCAAGTATTCCGGCCTTTCCACGAGACCCGCACTTAGGAGAAAGGAGGGGAAAGGCCAACTTGACTGAGCTCTTGATAGAAATACATTTGCTTACTTAATCCTCATTAGCTCCCGCTGAAGTATAATTCTCAGTTTACACACCGAGAAACAGAGGCTCAGAGAAGTCAAGCTGTTGCCGAGTCACAGAGCCAGTAGCAGAGCTTGGATTCCGATCCAGGTCTCTTGGGTTGCAAAAGGCTGACCTCTATTTCCATGGTACCACCCTTCATCTCTCTAGGGAAAGTGAAAGCGCTAAAGAATGCCAGGGTTATGGAATGTTCTAGGGGAGAGCATAGGCTGTCATGGGGCAGGCTCATTCCTAACTGATTTCTGAGAGAAGAATATGAGGTATAACAAAATGAAAATGGGCTTCATAGCTAGACACTTCAGTGTCTGAAGCCTGCCTCCACTGCTTTTTAGCTGTGTGACTTTGTTACCTAATTTCTCTCTCTGTTTTTTTTTAAGTGATGGGATCTCGCTATGTTGCCCAGGCTGGTGCAGTGGCTGTTCACAGGCATGCTCATAGTGCACTACACTCTGGAACCCCTGGGCTCAAGTGATCCTCCTGTTTCAGCCTCCCGAGTTTCATTTCTCTTTATCAGTCAAGATGCCAGCAGGAAACTGAGGGCACACACAGCAGGTTTAACTGAGGAGAGTTTAGCAAAGTGACTATTAACTGAGGCTTGGGCAGGATTACAGGAACCCACAGGGGATGGTGAAGCACTGAGGAACTAGTAATTGCAGAAAGCCGTCACCACCCAGGCCTACAGGGCAAGAGGAGGGAATATTTTATTGGATCCTGTTGAAAGCTGGCATCATGGACAAGGGCCAACTGACAGGGGCTGTGGCCCTGAAGAAACACGACCACTGTCGGAACAATACCCTGGAACAGAGGTCCTAACCTTGACCTCTCTCCTTCCCTAGCCAGCAGTGCGGGTTATAAGTCTGTAGAGTTTAGCCCCTCAGGGCACAGAGGAGGGCAGGAAGTGGATGGAAGGGGTGGGGCATAGTAATCGGAGAATAACAACACTCCCGCTGGGCATCAGTTTCCTTTTTTTAAAATGGGAATCATAGTATCTACCATGTGGCATTGTTGTAAAGATTAGAAATACATAGACTGACGCATTCAACAGGTATTTACCAAGTATCTACCATATCCTGGGCTCTCTCCCACAGATACAGTGATGACCAAAACAGACCGTATCTCTGCCCTCATGGTAGGTGAAACGCAAGAAAGCCAGACGTTACATAAGTATTTACAAGGGGGAGGAGATAAAATATCACCTCTCACACACAGGGTACTCATAGTACTTGTAAATAGTAGCTATAATTATTTCTTAAAGTCCCCCAAAGAGACCTATGCTGCATACCACTTCTTGATTTCTTATACCAATATGTATTTATGAACAACTTTTACCGTCCGGACAGATTTTCTCCCACTGGAATACAAAGTTCTGAGCATCCTGAAAGCAGAAAACAGCTGTTACTCCCTGTGTTAGTCAGGGTTCTCCAGGGAAACAAAACCAGTAAGATGCATGTGTATAAGAGATTTATTGTAAGGGACTTGGCTCATGCAATTATGGAGGTTGATGGGCCACTAGATCTGTAGTCAGCAAGCTCGAGGAGCCAATGGTGCAGTTCCAGTCTGAGGTTGGGAGGCTCAAGACCCAGGAGGAGCTGATGTTTCAGTTCAAGTCCAAAGGCAGGAAAAAACTGATGTCCCAGCTCAAAGGCAGTCAGGCAGGAGGAGTTACCTTTTACTCAGCCTTTTCGCTGTCTTCAGGACTTCAGACAACTGGATGAGGCCTACCTACAAGGGGGAGGACAATCTGCTTCACTTGATCCATCAGTTTAAATGCTAAGGTCACCCAAAACACCCTCACAGAAACACCCAGAATCATGCTTGACCAAATATCTGGGCACCCCATGGCCCAGTCAAGCTGACACATAAAATTCATCATCATGCTATGCTGGAGTTAAAATTCTTTATAAAGTTGTCCCTCACTTTCCCCTTCCTGCCTCACATGGCCTCTCTCTTTCACCTGGAGTCTCTCCAAGTGCGGCTCCCGGGCCACCTGGATGGAACTTTTGTGGGAACTTTCTGGTCACTCAGATAGCAGGGCCCCAGGCAGGCTTTGTGTGTGAGGATATCTGGGACAGAGACTCAGGAATCTGCGTGGTAAACACAGCCCTGTGGCTGCCTATTCTCCAGCCCTGTGATCACCTTATGGTGTCCCCTCTCCAACCTGTCAGATACCAAAAGGAGGAGAAGAGAAACCCTACAAGATAAGATGTGTTCTGAGTGTCGAGGGGGTGGGGGTGCCTCTAAGGGGACAGAGAGAAGTGCCTGAATAGTGAGGCCGATCCACAGGATGGTGAGAGGAAGGATTACTAACAGAGCTGGGGGGTGAAAGGTGAGCAGGGCTCCTGTGTGTGGCAGCTCTGGGGCTGCTGAGCCCTGGGGACACGAAGGCGCTGCTGGAGCCTCCTGCCTGTCGACCTCTCCAGACTCAGCCTGGCTCCCTCTGCCTTGCCGCCGTGCCCAGTCCTGGCGAACTTCCTTCAGTTCCTCAAACAGCTGAATCCCTTCCTGCCTCAGGACCTTGGCTGGTGCTGTTGCCTCTGCCTAGAGCCCTCTTCTTAGGATTCTCTGCATGGCTGACACCTTCTCCTTCAGGCTTCACCATCAGGGGAGCTCTCCGTGGAGGGGCCACCTCAAACTACCCCATCCGATGTAGGGGCTTGCCTCTGTTTCACCACCTGTTTGCTTTCCCAGAGAATTTATGAAGACATGTGGTTTTAAAGATTTATTTGTGTGTGAAGCAGGAGCAAGTTTCATAGGCCACATATTCATGTGTGCAAAACTGTAATCGATTATATTTTGTAATTCTTAGTTTCTGAACCCTCCCTCTGTCACAGAAAACAGTCTTCTTCAGATAAACTCAGCCAAATGAAGGGTTACAGGATCATTTCTGGTTATCGACCTAGGCAGATTTTCTCTCATTCTTCCTGGAGGGGTCTCAGTTCTAGGTGTGTGTGTGTGTGTATGCGTGTAACGAGGGTTACTTTTGCCCTGGTGCCGAGAGAGAGGCACCTGCTCCATGGTTGTTGCTCTTTGTCCACAGTGGCTTTGTTGAAATGTGAGGTTCCCCGGGCCTTTGGTCATTGGCACCCATCCTCCTGACTTCCTCCCAAATGACCCGGGATCTGTTGTGGTCTCCAGTGGCCTTGGCATTCTCCTTTTCCCAAAATTGTTGGGTCCTCCAGCCCCTCTCAACCCTCTGGGGTCCTGCCCATGGGCAGGGGAGGTCCTGGCTCCTTTTTTTGCACCAGACTGTGAGTCTGTCCTCAGCCCATCCACCTGGATGCCTCACTCAGCCATGCCTCTTCTACCTTCACACACAGGATTCTGGGGGAAGTTACCTGTGGAAGGGGGCTCAGGGCATCTCCATCCTGGGGTTCCCTAATTTGTCATGAAGTTTCTATTATCTCTTGACCCAGAGCTTGACTGGGGAAGGAGGACACACACAGGCAGCTCCCCTATGTCTCCCTCTCCCCTTTCTCCCTTTCTGCTAAGCTGGTGAATTTTTATTTGGGGCAAGCCAGTGGGAGGGAATATTCTTCTTAGGACATGGCACTTTCTTCCTCTTTGCTGCTCAAAGTGCAGAGTTAATGACGTAGCAGTGACTCCACGGGGCATCGTCAGCACCAAGAGCAATGCCTGGCATGCAGTGAGCACTAAAGGAGTATTCGGTGAATGAATGAATGACTACATCGGTATGAGTTTGCCATCTTGAATAATATTCCTGCCCTGAATAACTTTGGAGAAAGTGCCAAAGAACTTCATTTGGTGAGAATTTCCAGTCTCCACCACAAAGTAGCTGTCATCCATGCCTCAAGAGTGACAGCATGAGCCCTCTGGAAGCCAGACATGAACTGACGTGGGAGAAAATAAACATGTGAAGCGCTGAGCTGGCAACATGCCCCAGTTACCTTTGAATTTTATGGGAAGGCAAAAAATAACCAACAGTTATCACGCTAAGCCTTAAAAAGTGACTTTTTGTTCAGGTCAGTGCTGCAACCTTAGGAATCCCAAAGATAATTGATGGGGAGCCAATTCTCAGTTTCACCCAAGTCCCTGCAGGGCCCTGGGGAAAGTACAATGAGCAGCTTCTTACTGCGAAAGTGATGCTGGGCTGGGCCCTCCGCAGGGCAGAGGAGCCCTCCAGGTGCAGAGAAGCTCTGGGGACTTTCTGTCTCTGATGAATGAACATTTTCACCGACTCTGACACAAGTTTTGCTTTTTTCTCTTAAAGTGGAATGGGTGAGTTAGAGGGAAGGCGGGAGAAGAAGATTACGTTTTGGAGAAGAGCTTCCAAGTTGAAAAAAATGGAAGCTAAAAAATAGAGGAAAGTGATGTATTTAAAAGACCGTGTTTGATAGAGTCCTACAATAATAATATCGTGCTTAAATTATACATAATTGGCGTTCAATAAATGCTTGGGATGAATACATTAATAAATGAAGAATATTTATACCTATGAGTTTTTATCTGCATTAGACAGACTTTTTGGAAAGCTGACCTGAGAACTAAAATACTCCTTTATGATATTGTTTCTATGGGAAAATATGTTTTGCATTCCAAACAACTGACTTGTGAGTGGGCTTTTGCAGAAGTCAGGATTGCTGCCATGGGGGTGGGTTATGTGACGCAAACCACAATCTCTAGTCTGTACCTCTTGTGACCAACCCACATGCTTAGAAGCCCACAGGCTGGACTCAGGGAAGCTGCCATTGGTCAAGGAACAAAGTTTTGCTAACACGGAAATACCCCAGAATATGAACTTAAAACAGAGGGCAGAAAACAGTAAATAAAATCCAGCCTTTCCATTTTATTTCCATTGAAATAAAATCCAGCCTTTCAAATGGAACTTCAGTTGTAACTCCAGTTAAAATGAAGCATTAACCATTCATTCACTCACTCATACATATGTGAGTATCTCCTGTCTTTCGTCCCAAGTCCCCTGCAAATAACACTGCAGGGATTTAAAAAATGAATTATCTTAAAGGACAGACAGGACAGGAAGACAGATAACAGCAGACAAGAGATGTCAACAGAATTGTGGGAAATGGGGAGTGTGGGATACGGTGCCTGTACTTAGTTTAGCAATGCAGCAGTCCAAGCAAGGCACCTGCTGGGGCGGCGGGGGCGGGGGCGGGTTTCATTCCCTCTGCAGACCCCTGTGAGACTCAACATGTGGGGTGACAGCGATTATGGGAGGTGAGTGAGAGGAAGAATGTTGAGACCAGGGAAAATTAGCCATTAAGTCTGACTCAATTTTGCTTTCCTCGGTAGCTTCTTCTACCCCTGCAGCCAGGTGTCTATCCCTCTCTCCTTAAGAAGCTTGTTTTAAGGAGCCATTGAAACCCAACAGAAGAGGCTTAGGACTAGGAGACTCCTGGCAGGGTGTGGATTGGATGAAAACAAGGGGATTAATTGAAACTGCACGTTCTCCACTCCCCACCCTGCTCAGAAACAGCCCTAACCCGGCATGTTTCCACCAGCTCCCACCAGGGAAAAGGTAGAACCAGTTGGCTCAAGAGTAAAGACAGGTTTGCTGACATTGTGTCCACCAATAAAGAATCACATCTCATCATCCTAGGGTGTCACCACCAGGGCATAAAATTCATTTCACACAAAGAGCTTTGGAGTCTCTTTTTGGCGCCTCATGCCTATCAGATTGGGGCAGCAGTAATTACCTTGTGGGTAGGATGAGAAGGACAGTTACTCTCTTTTTAAATTTAAATTTACTTTTTATCAAAGTAATACATGTACAAAGTTTAAAAACTCTAACAATACTATAAGGCTTATAATGAAACAACAACAACAACAACAACAACAAAAAACAGTCTCCCAGCTCATGCAACCCCACACCTGATTCCCACTCCCTGAAGGCAATTGCTTTCAATTCTTTTCACTGTATCTTCTCCATATTTATAAATCATGTGTGTATATTGCTCATTTCCTGATTTTTCCATTTGGACATTATCTATTTATTTCTTATTTTGGACATTTTGAATTTTGCTTTCTTCCTCCACCATCCATATAATCCTTCAAATGCTCAAAATGATGCCATATTTTAGTCGCCTTCATACTTGGCAATAACTTCCTTTTCAAAAATATAAGTAATACATGTATATAGTTTTTTTCTGTGAATATGAAGACATATTTATATTTTTAAAACAAAATTATTCTTCTAATCTGAAGCCATCTAAAATATAGCATCGCTTTGAACATTTGAACCCAGGTCATGAGAGAGAGTCTGTTTTTCTGCTTTCACTAGGCACATTCTCCTTGAAGTGGCCATGAGTGGTGACTGCGGCCGGGTGGAGAAATGTGATCCTAGCACACTCCTCGGCATCACAGCACTCCCGGGTTGACACAGTCATAATAATGCAAACCTTGTCTATTAGCTCTCCACTCTTAAAATCAACCTACCCACAAAGCAAGGAAGACATGAGAATGGAAACAGAGCTCATTGTAAATGTTTTCATTCTTGATGCAAAATTAAAGGTACAAATAGCAGATAATGGGAGCAAGGGAGAGACAGAAGGGAACTGTGCTGATATCCTCAGCTAACGTACTAGGGAGTCAAAAGTTACTTTCTAGATGGAGGAAGAAATAGAAGGTTAAGTATATCATATAAGTGTACAGAGGGAACCCATAGAAGAACTAAATTATAAATAAAAAAGTTGGGGGAAAGGAATAAGAGATTATGTTCAATTTTATAGAGGTAAGTCCAAAGAGCACCTGTAATCCCAGCCATTTGGGAGGCTGAGGCAGGAGAATCGCTTGACCCCAGGAAGGTGGAGGTGGCAGTGAGCCAAGATTGCACCACTGCACTCCAGCTTGCACAACAAGAGTGAGACACCGTCTCAAAAAAAAAAAAAAAAAAGAAAGAAAGAAAAAGAAGAAGAAAAAAAGAATGTCTTAAATTGACCAAGAAACTGTTTTTTAAAAGTCACATGAGCTAGTTGATCGGTCCTGATCACTGACTCTTGGTCAACTTTTTTTTTTTTTTTTAAGGAAAAAACAAAACTTCAGTTTAACGTTTCTGCAATGCAAGCTTGTGATTTGTGATTACTCTCTAAGTGGATATCAGGATTGTTATGAAGACTTAAGGCCCAGTATTTTTTAATACAATACTCATCTAGGACGTAACAGTGAAGCTGAGTAAACTATAACTGTTAAACTTAAGTTCCAGCTTTTCTCAAGTTAGTTATAGGATGTACTTAAGCAGTAAGTGTATTTAGGTAAAAGCAGTTGAATTATGTTAAATGTTGCCCTTTGCCACGTTACATTGAACACTGTTTGGATGCATGTTGAAAGACATGCTTTTTTTTTTTGTAAAACAATATAGGAACTGTGTCTACAATTAAAAGTGAAACATTTTGGCATGTTTGTTAATTCTAGTTTCATTTAATAATCTGTAAGGCACGTAAGTTTAAGCTTTTTTTTTTTTAAGTTAATGGGAAAAATTTGAGACACAATACCAATACTTAGGATTTTGGTCTTGGTGTTTGTATGAAATTCTGAGGCCTTGATTTAAATCTTTCATTGTATTGTGATTTCCTTTTAGGTATATTGTGCTAAGTGAAACTTGTCAAATAAATCCTTTTAAAAACTGCAAAAAAAAAAGTCACATAAGCATACTTTTTGGAGTTAGGAAGTTCACCGTCCAAATAATTTTTAAAAGAGGCCATTAAAGGTAGTAGTCTCTGGTAGGTGGCATGTGTGTGGGGTGAGCCCTGCTAGTTTTCAGTATAAACACTTCCTTATTATCTGATTTCTTTTATCTTGTGCATATATTACTTCAATTTTTAAAATGTAACAGGTGGAAATACTCAAAAATTGAATTCAGTGTGAACACAGAGCCATAAATGCGGATACTCATTTTGCAACGGCCATCTGTATTATTGTGCCATCAGAAATTGCACATTTCCCCGGCACCACTTTGAATGGTAATATAAGCTTAATGGGTCTCCTGTTGAAAGACTTACCGAGTTAGCACTGGATACAGGCAGCATTAGGGAAGCAGGATAATGTACTTTCATGGCTCTTACTATAAGGTAAGTGCGCCAACCACTTAGATGAGGAGGAAAGACCTCACAGAAGTGAAAAATATTCCTTTATCATGTGCCTGGTTTCTTGTGCATCTTTGCAAAGAACATGGCTCTTGGTAGCCTCTCAGTTTGTTGAAAGAATACAATTCATAGCAATACACACAAGACCGTCCACCATCTGATCCCAACTTTTCCAGCCGCCTCTTCCCCTGTATCCTGTACCAGGGACATGTGGCTGCTCTCCCTTTCTGGAGAGATACATACTCCTTTATGCTTCTATATCTTTGCATATTCTGATCCTCTACTTGGAATGCTTTTCCCCACCTTCTTAAGGGCATGTGTTAAGACCCATCTTCCTAACGGAGCGTCCTGCACCGCAGTCTCCCCAGGCTCGTTAGACAGAGGGGTCCTCTCCTGACTGTTCTCGCCAGCCTGTGACATTCTGTTCCTCAACTATATTCAACAACTGCCACCAGGCTCCTCTTGCAAGGGAGAAAATCTAAAGTGATATCTTGGCTTATGTCTGTGGGAAAAATATAATCCAGAAGCTCAGGAAACCAGTTGAGAAGGTCATTGAGATGTTCTGGCAAGAGCAGAGGTCAGGATGTAGTTTTGAAAATGTAAGTGCTCTTTAGACACTCGATGGCCAAGGATTGGCCATGGGGAATGCTCTCCATCCCCCCCGCCCCAGTCCATTGTGTGCACTCTTCCAGTCAGCTGGGCTCAGCTACGTTTGTGGGCAGATTTGCACTGTATTCATTTATCCTTGATAGTAAGGCATTCTGCAGTCATTTTTAAACTTTTTAATCATGGGAATTTGCAAACGTACACATATAAATCCTCATACACCTGAAATCCAGCTTTAATGATTATCAATACTTTGCCAATCTTATCTCATCTCCCCTTCCGCACACTTTTCTTTTATGGGGTGGTAGGGTAGGATGGGCATTTTTAAAATTTTTATTTATTTATTTATTTTTTGAGAAGGGTTTCATTCTGCTGCCCAGGGTGGAGTGCAATGGAGCGATCTCGGATCACTGCAACCTCCGCCGGGTGGGAGTATTTTAAAGCAAATCATAGGCATCTCAGAGTATGTTTCTAACAGATAAGGACTTCTTTTAAAATTGCGGTACAACATACATAACATAAAATGTTCTATTTTAACCATTTGTAAGTGTACAATTCAGTGGCATTAAGTACCTTCACACTGTGTGCAACCATCACCACCATCTGTCTCCAGAACATTTGCATCATAAACTGAAACTCTGTACCCATTAAACAATAACTCCTCATTTCTCCCTCAACCTAGCCCCTAGTAACGACTATTCTACTTTCTGTCTCTGAATTTGACCATTCCGGACACTTCATCTAAGTGAAATCATACAGCATTTTAAAAAATCTGGTTTATTTCACTCATGTTTTCAACGTTCATCTAAGTATTTTATTCCTTTTAAAGACTGATAAGGGCTTTTAAGATAATAATCACAACATATCTAAAAAATTTAATAATGATTTTCTAATATCATCGAATTAGCTAATCTACATTCACGTTTCCAAAAGTATGTCTTTAAATGTCATTTTACAGTTAGTTAGACAGAATCAGGATCCTAACAAGGTCCACACATTATATTTGGTTGATATGTCTCTTAAGTCTATTTTAACCTACCATATTCTTTCTCCTTATTTTTCGTGCTATTTATTTGTTGAAGAAATGAGGTAATTTGTCCTGTAGAATTTCCCTCATTCTGGATTTGGCTGATTACATCCTCAGCATTGTTTAACCATTTCCTCTATCCTCTGAATTTCACAAAAACAAACGGTCAGATCTAGGGGCCGGATTGCATTCAGGTTCAACTACTTTGGTGGGCTGTGTGCTTTCTATTACATCACAGCAAGAGGCCCTTGTATCTGATGGTCTCACTTCTTGAGATAGTAAAACAGATCTGTGGGTTTGGGTGCTGCCAGCCCGATACATCCATTGATAACATGGCGTTTAAAAATAAGTGTTCTTGGTAAGTGTGGCGATTCCTCAGGGTTCTAGAACTAGAAATACCATTTGACCCAGCCATCCCATTACTGGGTATATACCCAAAGGAATATAAATCATGCTGCTATAAAGACACATGCACATGTATGGATTTTTTTTTGTTTGTTTTTTTTTGAGAAGGAGTCTCGCTTTGTCACCCAGGCTGGAGTGCAGTGGCGCAATCTCGGCTCACTGCAAGCTCCGCCTCCCAGGTTCACGCCATTCTCCTGCCTCAGCCTCCCGAGTAGCTGGGACTACAGGCGCCCGCCACCACGCCCGGCTAATTTTTTGTATTTTTAGTAGAGACGGGGTTTCACCGTGTTAGCCAGGATGGTCTCGATCTCTTGACCTCGTGATCCGCCCGCCTCGGCCTCCCAAAGTGCTGGGATTACAGGCGTGAGCCACCGCGCCCGGCCGCACATGTATGTTTATTGCGGCACTATTCACAATAGCAAAGACTTGGAACCAACCCAAATGTCCAACAGTGATAGACTGGATTAAGAAAATGTGGCCCATATACACCATGGAATACTATGCAGCCACAAAAAATGAAGAGTTCATGTCCTTTGTAGGGACGTGGATGAAACTGAAAACCATCATTCTCAGCAAACTATCACAAGGACAAAAAACCAAACACTGCATTTTCTCACTCATAGGTGGGAATTGAACAGTGAGAACACATGGACACAAGAAGGGGAACATCACACACCGGGGACTGTTGTGGGGTGGGGGTAGGGGGTAGGGATAGCATTAGGAGATATACCTAATGCTAAATGACGAGTTACTGGGTGCAGCACACCAACATGGCACATGTATACATATGTAGCAAACCTGCACATTGTGCACATGTACCCTAAAACTTAAAGTATATATTTAAAAAAAGTGTTCTTGGGTGTGGTGGCTCATACCTGTAACCATAGCACTTTGAGAGGCTGAAGTGGGAGGGTGGCTTGAGCCCAGGCATTCAAGACCAGCCCGGGCACCAAAGTGAGATCATCTGTACCAAAAAAAAGAAAATTAAAAAATTAGCCAGGCATGGTGGCATGTGCCTGTAGTCCCAGCTATTTGGGAGGCTGAGGCTAGAGGATCACTTGAGCCTAGGGGATCAAGGCTGCAGTGAGTTATGATTGCCCTAATGCACTCCAGCCTGGATGATAGAGAGAGACCCTGTCTCTTTAAAAAAAAAAAAAAAAAGTGTTCTTAAGACTTGGTAAATGATTGTAAGCATACCTATGTGTCTGTGTCTCTATTTATATCAGTCACCATTCTCAGCCCTAGGGCTGTCTTTATTTTTCTGTAGATCTTTAAAACTCCCCCAAGTCCCTGTTCAATCTGTGATGTTGAGTAGCCACTCCTGGAATTCTTGAGCTCTCAGATTTCACGTAAGATAGCTCCCTATTTCCAATTAGTCTTTGAGTTGCCTGCACATGGGTGCTCACTCAGAGGCACACACATCCACCTGGAAGGAATCATCACCCACCCGCCTTGGTAGCCTGTTCCAATGTCTAAGCACTCCCAGAGCATAAGTCTTCCCTCTGTCTGGTCTAGCCCTCCCTGTGAAGTTAAATTCCATTTCCTCCAGTTCGGGGCTCGGTGGAGCTGATGAGCAGCTGGCCAGCAGCCCCTGCAGATGAGGCCTGGGGAAATGATGCATGAGGCTAAGACACATTCCAGGTAGTCTACATGCTTCATGAATTTAATGGAAGACTGGCAAGGACTAGAATATGTTTTATTGCAACTTTCTAGCTGGGATTCATTATTTTTCTTTTAAAATTAAATACAAATAACTTATTTCTAAAAAGTAAATATTCAGAGACTATGAACGAAACAAACAAACAAAAAAGAAAACAAAAAACCTAACAATTTTCCAGAGTTGGCATTGTGCTTATTTTGTGCCTTTATAGATGAACAGAGTCCTACTGGTGTCAGATTTAAAAAGTCACTCTACCTCTTAAACATTTTGCCTTATTAGGGTGGAAGGGTCAAAGAGCAAGGAGGGAGAAGACAGAGCAGAGACATAGGGCAGAAGAGTCTCAGATGAGGGTGGCAGGGGTACAAGAGAGCCTGGGCCTATAGACAGAAACAGAGCATGTTGCTGAAACTGCCCAGACTCTTTATTTCAATCTCCAGTCTGTAAAATGGAGATGAAGCGCCCCGCCTGATCCCTTTTTAGGGTTGTGGGAGATGCAGAGGAGCTAATGGGTGTGAATGTGCTTTGTGGGCTGAAGCTACTGGGCCCCTTACAGGCCTACAGGTCAGGGGAAAGAAGAGAGTGTTGCCAGCACCTGTGAGCAGAATTAACCCATTGGCTGATTGCCTGGCCACCTGGACTTAGCATGTATTGAACTGAATACATGCGCAGGGGCTCACAGCCATTCCGATTCTAAAGACTGGTTAAGTTTCACAACAAAAACTGAGGATAATTGCAGGGTTGTCAATTATTGTTTTGCCATCTACTATTACAATTATATTTATTTAAAAAGTAAAAGGATATTTTAATAATATCTCAACCACTGAGGATGGTAAGATGAGCAAAATAGGATACCCACTCCCAAGGAGTTCATAAAACTGTAGGGAAACACATGTATAAAAATATGTATATAAAGACCAAATAGATGTGTAGCCCCTAGGACTTTTTGGCTCGTTAGAAAAAACAGTACAAAATGGCTTAACAAAAAGTGGGGATTTGCCAGTTCATATAGCTGAAAACTGCAGAAAGTGTGGCTGCCACCCAGCTTGATATAGAGCCTCTTGACTCTATCCTTTTTCTCCAGTTGCCCATGGCAACCTCAGCAGCCCCAGGCTACAGACCCCTGCCTTCAAGTCCAGCTAGTGAGCTGCCTCCAGCAGCCCCAGCCCAGTGCTCCCGCAGCTCAGTGGCTCTACATGGATCCTGAGCCCCTTCCTGGACCAACCACAGTGGTCCCTGGCCTGGTTGGCTCTGACTGGTCACCCAATGCACAGGGACCGGAAATGTGCGGGGAGTGGCTTTCTCAGATGAAAACTGGGAAACCATTACTCGAATTGGGATGGATAGATGCTGAATGGCCAAGAAACAAAAATATCCTCTAAGAACTATGGGAACACAGAAAAGGTGTGTCCACGGCTAGCCTCATAAGCCGGATGACCTGTTCAGTCCCAGCCTTAACAAGTTTCACATTGGCTTAATGCTCTGCTGTCACTGACTCAACATTCTTAATAATTTCTGAACAAGGGGCTCCACATTTGCGTTTTGTAATAGGCCCCACTAATTACATGGCTAGTCCTAGATGTGACTAACATTGTATTACCTACACAAGGAAGTGACTTTGAAACTGGATTTTGAAAGATAAAATGAAACAGTAGTTTTGCAAATGGAAAGGTTTGGGTGGGGTGGCAGGAGGAGGCCTAGGCAAGAATGTTAGATGTGAGAGGCTTGATGAGAAAATGAAACCACTAGCGCCTCAAGTGGTTGGGGCTTAAAGTGACTGTGGGGTGTGGCCCCAGTGGAGTGGGAACAAAATATTCCTTCGATGAATTAATATTCCTTCAATGAATTAATAAACACAAGTGAAGAGAAATTTAACATGAGAAAAAATAGTTTATATTTTTTAAACCTCCATGATTCCAAATGGCCATTACAAGATAACTCCTATTTTCCACCTCACTTTTCTACTGCACACTAAGGCTAACTTTCCCCTGTGTAACATAAGTGCCTACTGATCTTTATCACTAGCGTGTTAGCAAGGTTAGCATTCCACTTCTGTGATTTCACCACCCAAATATTTATGAATCAGAGAGATGTTTCTAAGAACATGTTTTCCAATTGTTTACTTTATAACAATAATAGTGTGCTTTAATTACAAAGATGACGTTTTACAACCTAAATAGAACAAGCCTCAGTTGTGTGGGAGTTCATTGCTTTGGTGATAAAAGAGAAACACAGACAGTGACTCAGGTGGAACATTTGTTTCATTTTCACTTTGTGTTTCCTTTGGTTCTACATGTCAGGACATGTAACAGAGCCAAGGCAGAAGAGTGCTGTGGGGAGTGTGAAAGTTAAAGCTAAGGCTCTATATGCCAGAAAGAAAGGACAATGTCCCCTCTCACCCACTGGTTCCCCTTTCAAGGCCAATGCGAAGGGGGAAAAAGAGGGTGGCTTCCCTCTGGCACATGAATGGTGAGCTAGTTAACAGTCAGTGTTTTGTTCCCAAATTCTTTAAAGGAATGCTGAAGAGATAACACTGGTTCTTCTGAATTGAGAATCTCTTTGAATTCCCACTGCTGTCTTATTTCCATTTAAATTAAGCTTAAGAGGAGAAATTAATGTTGGGGTATCTGCTAAGTGCCCAGTGTGGAGCCTCTTTCTGTCTTGTTCATTCTTGGATTTCCAGCTCTTGAACAATGCCAGGCATACAGTAGGCACTCAATACATACACGAGGAATGAGTGTATGAATTTATTCCTCACATCACTTTTATGTGAGGAAGTTGCGGGGGTAATCTGCAGATAAGAAAACAGACATTAAGTGTTGGAAATTGAGAGAAAGAGGTGGTTTGTCCAGCAAGGCATGTCCAACACAGACAGAGACAATATGGGGCCTCCTCGGTGACTCACTTTTATGTGACTAGGTATGTGTCTCTTCTGTAGAAACTTGGTCAATAGGGAATGACGACAAGTAAAAAGGGGCCCTTAGAAAATAATATCACCATCATGATCATCATCTTCATCATCATTGACTGTAGACACAGCCCTTATAATCACAAAATTGAAGAACTGTAAGGAAATTCAGAATTTATAATAATAGAAGCTCCCATTTACTAATGTGTTGTTATATTCTGGGTACTGAGTTATATCTATTTCTCTATCTGTCTATCTATCTATCTATCTATCCATCTATCATCTCTCTATCTCTCTATCTAGCTAGCTAGCTATCCATCCATTCATCTATCTAGCAATCATCTATCTTTTCACCCCCTGCCCCATATCAACCCTGCAAGGTGGGTCGTATTAGCTTTATGTTCAACGTTCCAGGCCAGTAAGTGGCAGAGGTTGAGACTCTTGCTGCCTTCTGGAGCCCTTCCCTTAGCACAGCCTCCTTGACTAACACAGGAGGAATTTGACCCTCAGAGAGGGACCTCAGGTTTCTCAGCTAGTGCAGAACCAGAACTTGAACCTTGGCCCGAGTGTTGTTTCCACTTACCACAGTGTTCTCAGTGTAGATGAGTACACTTTGGATTTCTTTCCGTTTCGCTATATATAAGTCACTATGAGGTTTAGCAGAACAAAAACTGAGCTTATTGAAGATTAATTCATCATTCCATCTCCTACCTTAGAAACAATTTTATTCTTTCCTGGATTCCATCTCAGCCCCTGGCACATGGTAGGCATTCAAGGAGTGCTTGATACATAATTAAGCCAGGATTTGATTTGGATGGAATCTCAGTCTTAGGTACCCCTTAATGGCAGGACTGGAAAAAAGTAGGCAAATACACTCTTCGAAAGACACACAGTAATATTAGTTTTTGCCTTCATGAAAGTTTATACTTTCATCTTTTAAGAATTAACACATCCGCACTATAGAACAATGGGAAAATTCAGAAATATATAAGTAGAAGAGAAAAAAAGTTACCCACCCATACTTCCAACAACTAAATACTTTTAATATTTTATGGAAATTTCTTTATTTCCCTTATTCTACGTATTTTGTTGTTTATTTATAGCTTTTATTGAGTTATGATTGTTCTGTGTTGATATATATCTTACTTTTTAAAATTTATTTATTTTTAACTTTTATGGGTACATAGTAAGTGTGTATGTTTATGGGGTACATGAGATACTTTGATACAGGCATGCAAGATGGAATAATCACATCTTGGGAAATGGGGTATCCATCCCCTTAAGCATTTATCCTTTGTATCACAATACAATTATACTCTTCTAGTTATTTCCAAATGTACAAGCAAATTATTTTGACTACAGTCACCTTGCGGTGCTATCAATAGTAGGTCTTATTCATTCTAACTATTTTTTTGTAACCCATTAACCATCCTCACCTTCCCCCACCCCCATTACCCTTCCCAGCCTCTGGTAACCATCCTTCTACTCTTTGTGTCCATGGGTTCAATTGTTTTATTTGTAGATCCTGCAAATACGT
Organism: Gorilla gorilla gorilla; assembly: GCF_029281585.2. NCBI lineage: Eukaryota > Metazoa > Chordata > Mammalia > Primates > Hominidae > Gorilla > Gorilla gorilla. The sequence goes on along the minus strand of NC_073224.2, from coordinate 44,219,503 downwards.
GAGAACATATGATGTTTGTCTTTCTGTGCCTGGCTTATTTCACCTAACATAAAGACCTTCAGTTTCATCCATGTTGTTGCAAATGACAGTATCTCATTCTTTTTCATAACTGAATAGTACTCCACTGTGTATAAGTACCACATTTTCTCTATGCATTCATCTGTTGATGGACACTTAGGTTGCCTCCAAATCTTGGCTACTGTGAACAGAGCTGCAACAATCATGGGAGTGCAGATATCTCCTTGATATACTCATTTCCTTTCTTTTGGATATATACTCAGCAGTAGGATTGCTGGATCATATGGTAGCTCTACTTTTGGTTTTTTGAGGAGCCTCCAAACCGTTTTCCATAATGGCTGTACTAATTTACATTCTCACCAACAGTGTACGAGGGTTAACTTTTCTTCACATCCTCACCAGCATTTGTTATTGTCTGTCTTTTGGATAAAACCATTTTAACTGGGGTGAGATGATATGTATCTTGCATTTAAAACCCACACTATCTCTACAGCATTCCCTAAGTTGTAATCTCTTTGTTAATATCTTTTAAAATAGTGGCATAGCACTGAAAAAAGACTTGTTTAAATAAGTGTCTAGTTTGTCAGTTCTCAACTATGTCAGGCTGAGGATCATTGGCTTTTCCTGGTTCTTGAGGGACCATTTCTGGTCTTCATTAATCACTTTATCAGAAAGCTAGCTGGAATAAATATTGTTATCCAAAGCCTGAGGGAAAGCATAAATTACAGCTGTGAACCAGTGAGGTAGATTTTCATGGTACTTGGTAATTATCCGTAAATTTCCAATAATCCACACTGACTCCTACATTATGCCTTAGGCCCCAACCTGGCTCTTCTTCCTCCCTCTCTCTCCTCTCTCCTCTGAGTCTTTCCATTACTTTGATATCCCCAACATGCTGATGGCTAGGGGCCATTCCCTTCTTTGACATCCCACTGCTAAGCATTTTGTCCCGAAATGCCCTTATTAGTCTTTTCCCACTTCTACTGCCTACAATACACAATCAGTTCCTTCCCACCCCAATGCTATGCTCTATAACATCTGAGATAGGGGCATTCCTCCCCTCTCCATCTATCCTAACGCCAAGCTTCTGCCAAAATCCAAAGATGTCTGCCTAGAAGTTTCCCAAAATCATCCCCTCTTGTTCTCCTTACCAGCCCTGCCTCAGGTGAGGCAACACTGCTGTACTCCCAAGACTGATCAGATGCCTGCTTAGGGTACCTGTAATGGGGAGGGCCCCCAAAAGTGAGGGAAGCTCAGTTTTAATAAAGCAATCCTGAATTTTGCAATGAAAAGATCCAGGGGAAAAAGGCTATTTTAATTTCAGTACACATAAGAGCATTGTGTTTTGTGAATAATTTTTATTTTGAGTGAACAACATATGAGAGTGGGGATACCACCATCTTCACAGTTCATCTGGCCTCCGATGGCCTCACCTGACCAGTGTTGCAGCCTCCTGATGGCCCTCCATGGGCATCTTCCTCTCCCATCCAGCCCACCCTCAGCCCTCTACCAGCAGTCTTCCTGAAAAACATCTGTTTGTGTCCATCTGCCACTGACAGACCCCCTCCCTTTGTCCCTGGGGACAGAGTCCAAACTGATTATTACATCTTCAAAGGCTATCACAGTCTGTTCTTCCCAGACTTGCTTCCCTAACGTCTCCTCCCTTCCACAAATACTCCTGCTCAGCAATTGCCTCACTGTTCTCCAAACATTCTGCATGTTCTCTCCATTCCGTATTTTCATCCACTGAATGCGTATTCACTGTGGGTCTGGCATGTGCCTGGAACTGTGCAAAGAGCTGGAAATAAGGACAGAGATGAGCAGGGCACAGCCCCTTCCTGGCACTCACAGCCTCTTCATATGACTTTCTCTATGCCTGGAATGCCTGTCCACTTCCCTTGCCTAGAAAATGGTCGGCTCAACATCCAGCTCGAGAGTCACCTCAGCCATCAGCTCTTGCCAGCTTTCTGGGGCAGAGCCGTCCTGCCCCACTTTAGCCCTTGCTGCATCAAGCTGTAACTATTTGTTATCAAGTCTGTCTCCCCATGGGCTGTGAGCACCTGGAAGGCAGATATGCATCACTGTGTACCTGCAGCTTCTGACACGGTATCCAGCATATAGTTGGTGCTCGTTAAAATGTTGGAGGACTAAACATACATACATATATATAGTATATATATAAAATACCTACTATATTGCTGGACTTCTGCTTCATGTATATTAATTTGCCACCTAAACAAGATTTTTAACTCTTCAGGTCAAGAAATGCTCTTATATTGTCCTTGTAACCCCAAGGTGTCTAAGTAGACTGCTGAGAGCAGTGTCTGGTAATAGGACACAATTTGATGCATTGATTGACAGGCATAAACTCACTGGAGTGACTCACTTTGCCCTCAGCCACTCTAGTTTCAAGTACAAGTTCATCATCTGATGATTCAAGTTCATCGTATTTTGGGAAAAGAATAAAAGTCCAAAAAGCCCTACTCAGTTTACTCAGTCAATAACAGGGCTTATGTTTGTGGTTAAAGCAAATTATGAAATAATTGCAAATTTGGCAGGGGGGAAAGTATCCCTGAGGGCACAGGGATCTGGAATTTATTAAGCATGAATCCTCTGGGACATCACGAGTAAGAATTTTCTGGTAAGGTCAACTCTAGAAGCATCTGTGCATTCAGCAAGACTTTGGTAAAGCGAGGGTGCTCATTTTCAACAAGGTAGGGAAGGCTAAAGAAAAGTAAACACACATCATGCTTTCTAAGATTTTGAGGACAGTATCGCTTAATGTAAGTTTTGAAATAAGTTAGATTTGTGTTTAAATCAAGTGCCTATGAGCAATTTTCTTAACCTTTCTGTGCTTTGGTTTCCTCATCTGTAAAACCGAGATAAAAAACCTACCTCACAGGTTATTATAAGGATGAAATAAGATACTGGGTATTTTTAAAAGTGCTTACTATTGTGCCTGGCATGTAGTATGTGCTCAGCAAATAGTAATTACTAAATAGGACCTGGCCACACATCAAGTTTTTTAAAATTTGTTTTAAAATCAGTCAGTAAGCCAGCCTGAGAGATGGAACTTTCCAGGAGGGTCTAGACACTTTGGTGTCTCAGGTTTCCATATGACTTGGTAGCTTCAAGGGTAAGGCGTGAAGAGGGAAAAAAGCAATATTTACTGAATGTCACTTTTGAGGGTGAATTGTTTTTTAATTTTGGGGGGTATATAGTAGGTGTATATATTTATTGGGTATGTGAGATATTTTGATACAGGCATACAATGTATAATAAAGGTATATTGTTCCTTAATCCCATGATTAAGGAAACAGATATAAATGAGGAAACAGATATTATCCTCATTTTACAGGAGAAACTGAGGTTATAGGACCTTCTCAAAACTAAATAAGCGGTGGCAGAAAGAGGATTTGAACTCAGTTCTATCTGACCACAGGTTCTTTCTGCCATCCCTGGCTTCTACCCTACACCATCCCCTTTTCAGCCCCAAGGATAGTATGCCAGCCACTAGCTAAGGTGCCCCTAAAATGTTTTAGGGTGCTCTTCTTACAATCAGCTTTTTTTTACCTTGGCCCTATTCTTAGCAAAAGTAGCATCTCCCCAGGCGGAGGGCAAAAAAGGGGTTCACGAGTCTCAATGGCTGCTAAGGTTCCTTTTGGTATGAGAATTTATGATTCTGACACGATGTAGAGCCACATTTTCTCTGTAAGCTCAGTTTCCTCATCCATCAAAGGAGGGCCCTGAACTGCATCAGAGCATCCCAAGTTTCCTGTGAGCACTTGCCAGGAGGTGGTAGGTATCGTGGTTGCGCACTCAGACTTGGGAGTCAGACTGCCTGGGTTGAGTCCTGCTCTACTGCTCACTAGCTAGGTAACTTCTGGCAAGTTATTTACCCTGTCTGTGCCTCAGTTTCCTCATCTATAAAATGGAGATGTTTACGGTCCATCAAAGGGTGGTTACAACAATTAAAAGCATTAACTGTACGTAAAGGGCTTAGTACATAGCATGGAACACCCAGAATGCTACATAGTAACATTTTACACTTAGAAAGAAGGGAGGGAACTAATCCTCTCAAGGCCCCAGGAATAAAACTTTTGGCAGCCGATGCTAGACCCAGAACGTATTTGATATCTTCTCTCTTTCCTTAGAAATCCTTGCATGACTTACATTCAAATTCCACATATCTATATATGTTTAATACAACACAATATTTTAAGGATTTTTTATTTAAGGCAGACACTCAAGTAAGATCTCCTTTGTTTATCTCATGGCCCTGGTACACCTGTGTGTGCTCATGTCCAGTTTGAGAAAGATGGAAGTGAATGACTTCTAGGGTCCTTTTGGCTATGGTGTCTTTTAGTTCTGAGAATCACCGCCAAACATCTGCACCTGCTCAGGTGCAGACTGAAGTGACCAGCTACCTGGTAGCCACTCATGTCACCAAACTGGCATAGAGATGCTAGAGCTGCCCGAGCTACAGTGAGAATTTTGCCTGAAGGCACAGGGAGAAGCACAGCCTGGCTGCTCTAATTCTGTATTACTAGCCCATGCTGCAGTCTACATTTTCTGCTTCAAGGTAGATGAAGAGGAAATAAAGGAGGATGGGAAGCAGAGAGGGGCAGGGATTTAAAAAAAGGAAAAAGCGCCTGCAGGATTTTTTGTTTGGATGTTAAGAAACAAGGAAAATGCACAAGTAGTCACAATCTTTGCGGGTCCTTCCATCTTCCACCCTATATATGCCCTGTGTAGCATTTGAAGGTAGACATCAAGACTCATTCTTTAACCCCATTTAAGCATCCTGAGCAATGATGGTATTTGATATCCTTTCTCTTACAAAAAGATTTAAATTTGTATAGCATTCAAGCAAAATATTAGCAACACTCTAAATTCTAAAAGTAGGGAAATGATTAAGTAAATCATACAACATCCATTGGCAAGTTATAGTAATAAGAATCAGGATAGTGTTACCTCTGGGAAGCAAAGAGGTCTACTTCTTGAGTGGTGAGTTCCTAATGTGTTTGATTATTAAAATGTGTGTGTATATATATATATATATATATGTGTGTGTGTGTGTTCTATATAATCTTTTGTATATATGCTATACTTTATAATAAGACATATTTTTAAGAAGAAAAACCATATGCCATTCGAGGTAATAAGCAAAAGAGCAAATTTCAAAGGTGCATGCAATCTAAAATGATAACTGTATTTTAAAATCATGTACATGAGAAAAAAGATTAGAGGGAAACACACTACAGTGTTAATGTGTTGAGATTGTGGGTAATATTTTTCACTTGTCTGTTTCCCAAATTTTCATAATGACAAAAATTATAGTAAAACTTTCCCCAAAGAAATCTTTAAAACTATGAATCTTTTATCTTCAAATCACTTTCACATCTACTATCTCATTTGATTCTTACAACAACCTAGGGGGAGTCAATGCTAAGTGGTTCCGTTTTATAGACTGGGAAACTGAGACATCGTGTTTATGACTTGTATACTCACTCAGTTGACTGGAGGTAAACCTGTGGATGAATCCCCAGTCTCCTGAGTCCTGCTAATCCACTGACTTCCAGGACTTCATCTTGGATTCTGGGGTCTCCGGATTCAATCTCTCAAATGGCAATATCTGCTACCTGGGTTTTGGCCCTGTAGACCAAGGTAGATGTCTATGGTTGTTGATGATGGGCTACACACAAGAAGTCACCAGAGATGTAATCCATGCCTGGGGTGTTCTGCCACGTCCCTCTCTCACAAGGCACCTAGTCCATGGGGGTGAAAACTCTTGGAAGTATTGGAGGTGGGAGAAGGACAGGCTGTGTTTAAGTTGGACAACATTTCTTAACTCTAGTTTTTGGAGGGGAAGAAAGTTGCAGAAATGGGTCTGTCCTTGTTCTATTCAGTGCCTTACCTATGATGTCTTCTCTCTCCCCATCTCTCTTAGGGAAAGTTGCCAGAAGCTCATAGGGTGGCTTTGGCAGAGGATCCCCATTCAGGACCGTCAGAGCTCAGCCCAAGGCTCCTCACTTCAGAAAAGTTGGGAGCCTTAGAAACGGGGAGTGCCTTGCTCAAGAATACCAAAGACAGAACCAGACCCCAAACCCAAATCCCCTGCTCCTAGCCCAGGATACTTGGCAGGGCCACCCAGCATTGAGGAGAGCCCCAGGTGTGTGGTGGAGTTGCTGTGATGGGGAACGAGGATGGCTTTCATCGGTGTCTGCCTGGGCTCTCACTCCCGCCCCCTCTTGATTGTCATTCCTGGAGATCGCTTGACTTCATCCACTATTTTCCACTGACAAGTGATACTGAATGAGTTCCTGGAGACATTCAAGGGTACCTCAGAAAGTTTCTCTTGATTCATAATTAATTAATGATACCACTACTGAGGGCTGACTGGGTGCCACATCCTCAGAGAAATGTCACAACAATCTTATGCATTAGGTGCTATTGTTAGTGCCATTTTTCATTTGAGGAAATAACTTACTTAAGGTGACACAGCATCTAAGTGCTGAATCCAGAATCCAAGTGCCTTCCACACTTTGGTGCCTACTGTGTGATGCTGCCCCTGTTTCCTGACAATGCCCATTTTGGATACTATTAAACTAGCAATCCCCACATTCAAACTGACTTTGTAGAAAGAGTGAGCTTCGGAAACAGAATAAAGTATAAGAAAATGGACTCCACTCCCGTTCCAAAGCGAAGAAGTAGGTTGAGCCAGGCAGACAGAGCTGCTAGTACTCTGCCGCTTCTCTGGCAGATCTTATCTTGTGTTTCTAGCATTCTGGGCACGAATACAGTCTTAGGGTTTAGAGAACAGAGTAATGGGGCAGAGGAATGTGGGAAGGGACTGTGCACTGAACTAAGAAACTGCTAGAACCTTTAAATATCTCAAACTTTTTTGTTTTTTCTTTTGCGTTTGGCTCCCTGCAATGTTTTTCTGTTTAGATTTGGTTGCCACGAGTGGGCTGTTTTTAGTTGCCTAGTTCCTTCCCCTCCCCTTTTAATTTTTTCCCTTCCTTTTGCACATGTCCCAGCATGAAGTCTCCAACTCTTATCTCACTCAGCAAAACATACCAAGGCTGATCTGAATGTGGATTCCCCAGGCAGTTCACCATCATAAAACCTCAGCAATCTTCAAGTCTCTGCTTAACCCTCTTTCATTGAGGATTAACCCCTGAAATCACCCTAGCCAGGGCTTCCTTCTAATGCGAGACAGCCATTCTTTGGTTTGCATGGAGAAGAATTTTGGTGTGGAAAGCTTTTCTGTCCCCTCCACTTCATGGCACTGCCTGTGTGTGTGCTGAGTGTGCACACTGGACATTGGTGGCATTAACTTAAGTCAGGGTAAAATAAGGATGCAAAGGACTCAGATGTTGATCACTCTCCTGTGGCAAAGACCTCAGGGGCTCTGCCTTGCTCTGTTCTTTTCCAGTCTCTCAATTCAGCAGGCATTTCACGGTTCTCCTGGGGGCTGAGGGGAGGGAGGCAGGCAGGAGTAGTTTTTATTTTCCCCGGGTAAGAGTTTCATTCAAGTGGGAGTGGACTTAGTTCTCTGTCAAGATTCTTATCACTTTTTCGGGTTTAGAATATCAGGATCAGACTTCCGTGAACAGCTGACAGCATTTCTATCCAGGTGTAACTTGGAGATTCCAAACTAAGAGTAATTAGAATGAAGCAAGATTGATAAAAAGAACTGGAGGCACAATGGTAATAAGAATAACCCGACCGGGGTGTTGGGGGCTTCTCCCCCCACCCCAATTATCCTTCCCTTGCATTGTTTTGTGGAGGACGGTCTGGCTGTTTGTTTACTTGACGCCCTAAGTTGAATTTCCCCTTAAGGAGAGGAGCAGATCTCCACAGATCTGGCTTGGGTGTATTAATGGAATCATAGTTCAACCTGTAAACTGGTCAAAATTTCTGTTTCACAGCAGAAAGAGTAAAAAGCTTCACGTGTTCTCCCTCCTCTCCTTGCTTCACTTTATAATGGTGCTATTTATTCCAGAACAATCTATAAGTAGATAAAATAGCTAAGTAGAGATAACAAATAACTTCATTCAAATGCACAAACACTCCTCCACCTAATCCCGCCCGGTGTTCTCGGGGCTGCTCCGACACGCCCGGGGTTTACCTGCGCGCACTCCAGCGGGAGGGCGGGTTGTGGAGGTGTGCTGAGCGGCGCGCGGGGGTGAGGGCGTGGAAGCGGAGGGTGGGGCCCGGAGAGCCGTTACCAGGGCGAAAAGTAAAGCGAAAACACCCGCCCTGCACTTCCCGCGCGACGCCGCTGGAAATCGGTTCAGGTCCAGAGCAGGATCTCGGAGGATCCCGCGTGGAACCCCAGGGCTCCCGGGTCCGCCGGGGCGCAAAGACTTCCGAGGCCGCCCTCCGCGTGTTCCCAGGCCCATGGGGAGGTGGGTGGTCTGAGTGAGGTCGGGCTTGGCGGCGAGGAACCCCGGTGGGGGGAACTGGGGACTTCAAGTGAGACCCAGGCTCCAGACACCTCTAGTTTCTACCCCAAATTACCAAACTGTGACCTTCGGCCGCCTCTCTCCCAGAGGCAGGTGGAAAGGAGCAGGTGTTTCTGCCCTTCACCGTGCCCCCACACCCTGCGGCCGCGCAGGTCTCCCTCCCAGGCAGGTGCGAAAGTCCCAGGCCACACTTGTGTCTACAAATAGTCATCCACGGGCAGTCAAGAAGGTTCCTTGGTTCTGCCGCTCTCTGAGCAGAAATTGTTGGGGTCGGGGAATAAGAACCAGGAAATCGTTTTTAAGGTTCAAACCCAGTTCTGCTGAGGTCTCAGCTCGAATCTCGGACCACGGGGCCCCGCCTTTCCCGCTACCCTGGCTTGAGGGCAGAGGGGATTTCTGCTGCGGGTTCCGCCTGTGGTCAGTGCGTCCCCATTCCGGGCCGTCCGGTCCCAGTCCAATCGGCTCTGGGAGCAGAAGAACACGTGAAAGCTGAAGATGGGTTTTCCCTAAATATTGCCTGAGAGCGGGGCGACCCCCAGGCCTGGGCAGGTTCGCGGACCCCAAAGCACCTTCTCTTTCCCCCTCCTCCTGGCCGCTGGCTTCCGCCCCCTCCTACCCTCCCACCGGGTTGCCTCTGATTCCTCCTGGACTCCGATCTTTTCACGCTCTTGTTGGTTTCACTGACATGTTCTTGTCAATTTCAAACGCTTTGTGATTGTAAAAAAAAAAAAAAAAAATCGAACCGATACGGTCCTACCACTCGCCCTAGTTTCGGAGCCCGGAGCTGTCCTGCGTGTGCGTCCATGTGGAGTGTCCGGGGCTGCGGGCTCGGGCGCACGGTGCCAGCCGAGGGCTGCCCTCCGCTTTTGTGTTAACCGGCGGGCTTCTCGCGGTCCCTGCCGCAGAGGTCACACCCGGCGGGTAACGGCGTGGATACACCGAAGGGTGACTTTGGACACCTTCCCCACACCACAGACTAACGCTTCTGCCCCTACTCCGCCCCTGCTAGAGAAGTAGGAGGCCAGTGGGGGAGGGGGTATTTTCCTGAAGCTCCAGAAAATGACCACGCATTTTAGAGAAAGGTCGTGCCCGCCTCCCAGCCTCACCTAGTCTGGGCTGGGGCCGGGACCCGCCTCCCCACCTTCCCCGCCCCCCCGCTCCTCAACCTAGCGGAGGGAGAGATGCCAGCGCGGTGGAGTCATGCCGCTGGCTTGGGCACCATTGGTCATGCCTGGAACACGCAGCAGCGAGTACGCACATCTGGCGGCTATCCCGGGCGGCTCCGGTCCTGATATGGAGAGAGAGGGCGGGCTGGTGTGTGTCTCAGTGAGCGAGGCTGGGGGAACGCGCCTGGGCTGGCTCCTCCCCGAACTTGCATCACCAGTGCCCCCCCTCTCCACCCGCCTTCGGCCCCGCCTTGGCCCCTTCTCCACTCCCCTTCCTCCGCTCCGTTCGGCCGGTTCTCCCGGGAAGCTATTAATAGCATTACGTCAGCCTGGGACTGGCAACACGGAGTAAACGACCGCGCCGCCAGCCTGAGGGCTATAAAAGGGGTGATGCAACGCTCTCCAAGCCACAGTCGCACGCAGCCAGGCGCGCACTGCACAGCTCTCTTCTCTCGCCTCCGCCCGAGCGCACCCTTCAGCCCGCGCGCCGGCCGTGAGTCCTCGGTGCTCGCCCGCCGGCCAGACAAACAGCCCGCCCGACCCCGTCCCGACCCTGCCCGTCCTCCGGACCCTGGCCGCCCCGAGCGGAGCCTGGAGGTGAGCGCTGGAAGCCGAGGGAGTGAGCGCGACGAGGGCTGCTCGCCTTCATTCCCTTCGCGCCCCTCTAAGTAACCAGTCCGCCGACCCCTGACCCACCCCGGATCCGCGCCCCCAGCCTCCGGCTTGGAAATAACTCTGGCTTAAACTTCTTCTAAGCCACCGCTGCTCCTCGGCGCTTGAAAAGTTTCCCGCAAAGCGAAAGAACTAACTTTCTCTTTTGACTTGGGGCGCGAAAGGTTCCTGGTGACGGAGGTCGGGCGTCCACTCTGCCGCCAGCCTCGAGTGCCGCTTCTCTCCGCCGACGGCGCTGGCTTGCCCGGCTGGGAGAGGGCGTAAGGTGGGTGGGCGGGTGCGTTGGGGTGTCCGAGGCTGCCTCGCTCGCCGTCCCGCTCCATCCCTCGCTTCGAGACACGGCACTGTGGGAGCCGATCCTTACCGGGGGCGGGGGCAGAGAGGCACGAAGGCCGGAGGCTTGCGGGAGGGCTGCCGCACGCGCCGAGAGGAATGAATGGGGAAGGGGCGAGAGGGCGGGAGGCGTCGCGGGCGCGGCCGCTGGGGGTCGCCCTGGGTACCCCGCAGCACTGGCGGCAGGACCGTGAAGGCAACCCCGAGAAAAAGTTAGCTGGGATAAGCTTGGAAGTGGCGAGCGCTGGTGTCGCGCTGTCCCGGGGCGGAAGACGGGGAGGGCTCCCGGCAACGGCTGGTGTCCGAACCCCGAGCCCGGGACCCGCACACACCTGGGACTCTCACTCTGGCTTTTCCTTCGGCGGGTCCGCGGGAGACCCACCGTGGCGGGGAAGCGAGGGTGTGGAGCCACTTGTGCAGATATTTGAGAGAATGGCTTTGTGGTCTAGTGCCAGGACTCTTGAGCGCTTACACTGCAATCGATGTCGTTGGGCCTCAGTATGCGGAGCCGGGAAATAAGGGCACATGGGCAGTACCGGCCCCCTCTGCGTGTTGGAGGGCACAATGCAGTGGTTGGACCAGATAACTACTAAGGTCCTTTCTGTCTGGAGATTTTCAGATTTTGGAGTGGTGTAGTGGGGAGAAAAGGAGCCAGTGAGGGGACTTGAATGGGGTGGGTCTCTATCTAATGTCATTCACCAGTGTCCAGACAGTGGGGGAAAGGGGACTTTTCTGCAGGGCGTCTTTTCCCTCACCAGCTTTCTTTCCACTGGATTCGTTCTCCTTCTCTGCTCCCCCCACTCCCATTTTCATCTCTCATCTACTTCCTTTCCTCCTAAACATTTTCTTTTCCCTAATTTCATTGCATAGGTCACATATGCTTTCTTACAAATAAAATAGTTACTAAATCCTTGATGAACCCAGAAAGAAAAGGAGAGCCAGAAAATCTGGATGTTCTCTCAGTGTACCCCTTTCGTTGTAGGTGACAGTCATATCTTCTATTCGAAGTTTCTGTCTCTGTAACTTAAAGTGAAGGCAAAAAATTGGTATTACTGTCCCCATTGTTTTGCAGTTAGCATTGGTTGTAGAATAATGCTACAACATACAGGCCCCTGCTTTGAGGATATCCTGGACAAAGATGGGATGGGGTGAGGATTGCAGTTACTGTCGGAATGGTTTCAGAGACAGCAAAGAAGGCAGCACCCCACGCCCGCAGTGGGGATAAGATACAGCACCCAGCATCTGTGGCAGTGATGGGAGCCTTCTTTTTCTCTCTGTCTTCCTCCTTGCCCTTTAGCCGTTATAGAATTCCTTTTTCTCCATGGCCGTTTTCTTCGATAGCCCCTCCCTATCTCAGTCCTGTCAAAGTCTCCTCTGTGATTGGTACCAGGTGCCAGGACTCTTGACCCCTTATCTACCTGGCTAATGGCTCTGTTCTCTGGTTGCCTTGTTGGTTGATCCCTTGAGGCGGTCGATACCTATTGGTGATGGAGCAAAATGAGCAGTCGGTGGGTGTTCAGCAGCTTGGCATGGGCTGGGCCACTCACCAGCTTTATGACCTCAGGCAAGTCATTTTTACCTCCCTGGACCAATGTACTCATTATAAAATGAGAATCTGACCTAGATGATTCTAATATTGAGAGGGCGTGATTTCCATTAGATAGAGTCCATGATTCCTTCCTTTTTAAAATTGGCTGGGCATGGGACAGGGCTAGTGGCTTCGAGTGTTACCCAGCCAGGGGAGGAGGAAGGACATAGCCAAGATGCCTCAGAAGCTTTCCAAGGGAGAAATGGTTTATATGTGAGAATTGGTTCTCTTTCAAATATGTAATGCAGAAATGCTGGCATCAGCAAATGGTGGGGTGAAACCTACCTGGTCTGTGAAGAACTTGGGGTCAATGAGAGTACAAAAGAGGCTCTGACTGACCTGAATGTCTTGAAGTTTCCAGTTAATTCCTCACTAACAGGGCTTTATTGAATTGATAACAACAGAATGAGTTTTTCCTGAAATGGAGAAGATGGAGTCACAGTAGTAATGACTACCCAGTGTGTATGTAAATCTCATATGTCCTTCTCAACAGCCCTTTGGGGAAGGCAGTTTTGATCTCAAATTACAGAGGAAGAGAATGAGAGGCCCAGAAAGCCTAAGTGATTTGTTGGTGGGTGCTCAGCTTATGAGTGGCACTGATAGGCTTAGAAACATTGTCTCTGGCCCTCGATGCCCAGCTTTGCACCTCTTCAAGAGGTCTGGGAGGAAGACCAAGATATGAAGAGTTAGTGAAAGGCCAGTACTGGCTTCCTAGTAACATAAGATGGTTAGCAAGCAATGCTTAGTGGAAAGAGGATGAAAATTAAAAGTGAAAATTCAATGTAGCTGTAGCTACTAGGAAATAAAAATCTGAGAGCTGAATTTCCAGTTAAAGGAATACATGAGTAAACTTTCACTTTCTTGAAAATGATGAAACTGCCAATGATACAACATGATTTCTGATTGGAAATAATCAAGCAGAAACAAAATGCAAGTTCTTGGTAGCAAGTCTGAACAATTTTATGATCAGCATAGAAAGTCAACTCTGATCTGAGGTCCCCAAACAATTTTTTTCAATGACTGGGATGTTTGAGGATCTCAACTTTCTGAAAAATTGTGTGAAGATTTAACTTCATTTCCTTTTGGGGACACAGCCGTAGTCTAGGCTGAATCATACCTCAAGAGACTGAGTAAAGGAATAACTAGAAAGTATCCCAAGAAGTTAAGCTTTAGCCTAGTGCCGAGAAAACCCAAATCTCGACAGGTACATCTGTTTTATTTTCTGAAAGGCTTTTAACATTTTTACAACCATTTATGTCCCCAAGGAAGCCCACCCAATGCTTTTCATAAAAGCATTCCATACCACTGACATTCTTCAGCTTCTTTCATTGGGACTGCTGACTTTACATAAGAAGAAGGGTAGGGGGCGAGAGTCATAAACAGCAGACCCCAAGCCCTGAGAGCTCATTAATAAACCTAGTTGGGTGGCAAAATGGAACTACACTCTACTGCAGTGGAATTCAAAGTACCCGTGTAGAAGGGAGCCATCCAGGCCTCCAAACAAAGACCAGCCCAGTGGTAGCTCTGAATGTCATCCCTGAATCACTGAGTTTTTAATAAACTTGGAAAGGGAGGGGAAACATGAATGCATGGGAGAATCTTAAGCCTCTGGCTTTAGAAGGCTAGTTTCTCAGAGTTTATTGCCTGACAGCGACAAGTATCCTCCCAGCATCCTAAGATTATAGGATTAAATTGAGAGAAGAACTTCAGTTCTGACTCATGACACAGGGCTTTGGGAAAAGAATTACATACATAGCCTGGGTTTCTTTGACTAGTCAAGGGCAGATTTCATTGGCCTGGAAGTCTTGCCTCCATTGGTGTATGTTAGATCTCCAGGGGAAGTTTGAAGTCAGGGTATTCTATTCAGAAGCCTTTGAGATCAAAGTGGGTGACCAGCTGCCCTCCTTCCTGGACTCCACAGAGCCTCTGTCAGAGAGCCAGCCCTGGGCTGGAGAGATCTCTGGGAGGCCTAGTAATCATGGAGCTCCTGGCCAAAGAATGTTTTCCAGGGCATATTCATGTATTAGTTCCTCAATTCCTCATAGGATATTATGGGAAAATAGGGCGATTATTACAAACTCTCTTTAACAGAGGAGAAAAAGCCACTGGGAGGTACAATGATAACACATAATGGAGTAAGTGGGCTTCAAATCTTCATCTTCTGACCTCAGTCTGGGAATTTTGTGGATAAGAGACCCACTTGCTCACACTCCCAGAAGGCAGGTAGCAAGCAGCCTGGGTATGCACCATGACATAAAGATTAGCAGTTCATTAAACAGAGTTCAATTTATCCCGAGGAATCTTTACTTAACCTCCCCTCCATCACTTCATTTCCAGGCCTCCCACCTACCTTAAGGCCTGCCCCCAGAAAATTTGCTCTGGTTTTTTGTTTGTTTGTGCAATATAACATAATGCTTGTTTGTTTTTGTAATGTAGAATAATATTTGTTTGTTTTTTGCAATGTACAAATTAAGGGCATGAATCCTGGAGCCAAACTAACTTAATTCCAAATCCTGATGCTGCCCCATATTAATTCTGTGAATTCGGGCAAATGACTTAGTTTGTCTAAACCTCAATTATCTCATCTATAAAAGGCAGCTAGATCCTAACTCACTGGGTTCTCGTGAGGATTAAATGAGATAGTGCCCCTAAGGTTTCTGGTATGAAGGAGGCACTCCTTAAATGTTCGAGACTTGCCAGAGGGCTTCTTCTCTGTCTGGACTGTGCTAATGACCACAGATCCCCGGTTGAGAGGAATGCCCAGACCACACTCATCCTACACTCATCTCTATACTCATTGTCCCTTGGGAACCAACTGCAGGGAGGAGGGGGAATGGCCACCGCTGGAGGGAGTACACAGCAGGCCAAGACTTATGGGGGACTCTTCCAAATTGGGGCCATGGAACTGTCACTATTTCTACTCTTTATTTTCCTTTTGTCGTCCTTTTGGGTTCACCGAGCTATAGAATAACAGAGGGAGATGAATTTAGCAAATACATCACTGAAGCTTCTCCCCCGGAAGTTGGGCCCAAGCAATGGGAATGAGAAAGGTAACCTTGGACCATGGGGGCCATTTGATTTGATGACCCCATCCCCACTTCATTTATCCGTTGGCCAATGAGGCATGGCGAGTCAGGCATTGGGCCAGGCTCCGGGTAAAGCAATGGTGGAGACTCAATGCTTGCACTGGAGGAGCTGTCAGTCATTTACCAGACACAGACTGGGTCCTAGAGAGCTGAAATGACTAGCTCAAGTCACTGCTGTTTAGTGCCAGAGCCAGCCCCAGGGTTCCCTGCCCCCACACCCAGCCTAAGTCTATTCCTATACCACAGGCCTGAACAACTCCCGCACAATACAGTGCCTCACTTTTCTTTAAGACCTTTTGCTTTGCCACCCTTAACCTTAAGAATCCACCTCCCCATCCCCTGCCAAAGACTGGGGTGAAGAAACGCACCTGGCTACAGTTACCTTTCTCATTCCCATTGCTTGGGCCCAACTTCGGGGGGAGAAGCTTCAGAGATGTATTTGCTAAATTCAAGGATTCCCCACTTTTTGCTTTTACTTCCACTCACTGATAGTTTCAGCTTGATGTCAAGCCTCTTTGAAAAAGAGGCTTTTTTTTAAGTGAAAGAAACTTTATTTTGAGTAATATACAAAAAAAAAAAAAGAGAGAGAGAGAAAGAAAAAGAGGCTGAAAATGAGATTACTCATGATTTTTAAAATGGCCTCACTGATTTTTAAAAAATGTTCTTCCTCTTTCAGGACTGTTTGTGGCCACATTTGCACATAGGCACACCAGCCAAAACTCATAGATCTTGTGAATTCAGAGTAGCCTGAAACATCATCCCTTATAAATTTCAAATAGGCATTTTGTTCATGTCACTGAGCTATGTGTATTTTAAGAACCTGTTTTACTTAAGATGAGGATGGCATGAAATGAAAACAAAACAGAAACCCAAGGGCTTATGGGACTTTTCTCTGAGGGTGGGGCTCTGGTGTTGGAGGTCTGGCGGGGGAGGGGGACTTGATCCCATGCCCCAGAGCCCCTGAAACAGTTTGGGTTTCAATGTGTCTTTCAGCAAAATGATGCTTCAACACCCAGGCCAGGTCTCTGCCTCAGAAGTGAGTGCTTCTGCCATCGTCCCCTGCCTGTCCCCTCCTGGGTCACTGGTGTTTGAGGATTTTGCTAACCTGACGCCCTTTGTCAAGGAAGAGCTGAGGTTTGCCATCCAGAACAAGCACCTCTGCCACCGGATGTCCTCTGCGCTGGAGTCAGTCACTGTCAGCGACAGACCCCTCGGGGTGTCCATCACAAAAGCCGAGGTGGGTTCTATCACAGGTATTCATTCTTTCGGCACATGTTTCGCTCGCAGCCACTGTGTGTTGGGCGTGTTCTAGGCAGGGGGCTGTTGTTGAGAGTGAAACAAACAAAACCACTGCCCTCAGGGAGCTTACCTTCTCCTGGGAGGAGACAGACAGTACATAACATACGTAAGTACACGTTAAGAGATGAGTGCAAAGGAGAAAAAAGCAGGGAGCAGGGCAGAGAGAACGGGTAGGGATGGGGTTGCTGGGTTTAAAAACTTTTCAGGCCAGGCATGGTGGCCCACGCTTATAATCCCAGCACTTTGAGAGGCCAAGATGGGATTATCGCTTGAGTCCAGGAGTTTGAGACCAGCCTGGGCAACACAATGAAACCCAATCTCTATGAAAATATTAGCTGGGCAAGGTGGTACATGGCCTATAGTCTCATCTACTTGCGAGGCTGAGGTGGGAGGACCGCTTGAGCCCAGGAGGTTGAGGCTGCAATGAGCCGTGATCACCTCACTGCACTCCAGCCTGGGTGATGGAGCAAGACTCATTTTGCTTTTAGAGACAGTGTTGCTCCATCACCCAGGCTGGGGTGCAGTGGGGTGATCACGGCTCATTGTAGCCTCAATCTCCTGGGCTCAAGCGATGCTCCTGCTTCAGCCTCCCAAAACACTGGGATCACAGGGTTGAGCCATTGCACCCAGCTGGGGTTGCTGTTTTAAATTAGGAAGTCAGGTAAGGATTCACTGATAGTGACTTTTGAGCAGAGGTCAAAAGGAAAGGAAGAAGGAAAGAGGAGAGGGAAGAAGCCACGTGGGTATCTGGTAAAAGAAATTAAGGGCACTGAGGTGGAAGTATTGGTGCCTGGTGGGCTGTGCAGTGGGGCAGAGTATAGGGGTGGGAGATAAATAGGGGCTGGTCATATTGGGTCTTACAGACTATTATTGTATAGATGCAGCCCTGGGCTCAGAGTGAGGTGGGAAACCACAGAAGGCTTTTGAGCAGAGAAGCAACAAGATTCGACACACACACACACACACACAGATACACACACACACTTTTTTTTTGAGACAGAGTCTTGCTCTGTCACCCAGACTGGAGTGCAGTGGCATGATCTTGGCTCACTGCAACCTCTGCCTCCCAGGTTCAAGGGATTCTCATGCCTCAGTCTTCCAAATAGCTGGGATTACAGGTGCCTGCCACACGTCTGGCTAATTTTTGAATTTTTTTAGTAGAGACGGGGTTTCTCCGTGTTGGCCAGGCTGGTCTCGAACTCCTGACCACAGGTAATCCGCCCGCCTCGGCCTCCCAAAGTGCTGGGATTACAGGTGTGAGCCACCACGCCCAGCCTTGATTTATATTTTTAAATGATCACCCTGGCTGTCATGTTGAGAATGGGCAGTAGGGGTAAGACAGAAGCTGAGTGCACAGAAAGGAGGCCGTGGCAGGAATCCACGTGAGTCAGGGGGCCTGCAGCAGGAGGGAGCAGTGCAGGTGCTGAGAAGTGGTTGGCTTTGGATCTGACTTGAAGGTAAAGCTGATTTGCTGATAGATTGGATGTGGGGTGTAAGAGAAAGGGAAGACTCAAGGGTGACTGAGTTTTCTGGCCAGCATAGCTGTAAGAATGGAGCGTCCATTTGCTGCTGAGATTTGGGATTATAGGGGTTAGGGTGGTGGCACGAGCAGGAGGTCTGTCCTATTCTGCAGACCCCTGTGGAGATGTCAAGCAGGCAGTTGGATATGTGAGTCTGGAGTTCAGAGGAGAGTCTGGGCTAGAGATAATAGAGTTGGAAATTATCGGCATACAGATGGCACTTAAAGCCATGAGTCAGGATGAGGCCACCTTCTGTGTCCAGTTGTTCTGAAGAAGCTTGGAGCGTGGTGGTCCCTGTTTTTATCACTACTAGGACCCAAGCAGCCAGACAGTAGAGCAAGGACCAGGCAGCCTGCCCCACCCTTCCCTGTAGCAATGTTCACAGCCTTGGGACCAGGTGTTGCTCCAGGTTCACTTCTGTCTGACACACTTGCACTGTTCCACACCTGGCAACCTTGGGTAAGACCCCTGGAATAATAAACATGGTGAGAAGCCTGGGAGGCGGCTTCTGGCGATGCCATAGTGGCTTAAGGATGTCAGAGCTGAGGTTCCACCATTTTGTTGGCCTTTTCCTCGTGGTGGCAAGTGGAAGTGTTTCACGCTTACTCAAATGGCATGATTGCAGCCTTTGGGCAAGGAGTAGTGGGACTGACCTAAAAGACTGTCCTAGTTCACCACTTGCAGGTGGCACCCCAGCATGGGCCGATTAATGCCGCTTTGGTTGGGAATGGGCTTAGGTGCCTTTTCTACAGGAGCATCATGGGCTTCTCCCAAATTTGGGAAGCTGGTGCTCTGATGCTCCAGGTGAAGACAGAGGTGAATGGGGTTGCCCTTGGGTCTTGAATTGAAGAAGAGGCCGGGAGAGGGTGGCTAGGTAATGATCCTGAGATCATTCCTGGTTCTCAAAGAGAGGAGATGTTTACCAGACAGAACCTGTTTCGGCTTTAAATGATTATAGTTAATACCAATAGTTATCAATTTGCATATTATCCTCATCTCAAAATCCAAATGCATTTTTAAAATTGGCTAACTTTTAATTTACTAATATATTGCCGGTATAATTTTAACTTTGATTTTTGTTGTTCACTCACGTGTGTGTGTGTGCATGTGTGTGTGTGTGTGTGTGTAGGGGTTTTCACACAAAAGTCTAGAGCTTTAGTTTTTCGGGGTCTTTTAGCGCTAGCATTGCCCTTGTCTGCCAGCTTTTGCTGGCAGTAAAAGGCAGTGTATTTGAGGTAGGTGGCATTTCTTACTACCCTTTAAATGTGTTTCTTTTGGATTTTACAGGTAGCCCCTGAAGAAGATGAAAGGAAAAAGAGGCGACGAGAAAGAAATAAGATTGCAGCTGCAAAGTGCCGAAACAAGAAGAAGGAGAAGACGGAGTGCCTGCAGAAAGTGAGTGCCTTCTAGCCTTACCCTTCCTCTCGCTCACACCTGTCCTCACCGGCTTCATGTGGCTATCAGAAGAGTTAGAAAACTCCCTACTTGGTTATAGTTTCCCAAGAAGGGCCTTGTAGCTGGTAGCAGAAATGCCAGTTGCAGAATGAGGAGGTGGCAAAGCAGTTAACACAATGGATGTGACTGTGGATGTATAAAAGCAGGTGTGTGAATTCGTCTGATGCCTGACTCCCAGCAGCCTCGGCCGGTTCATACATGTCCATCAGCTTCCAGGCTGCAGGACATGCCAGCCCAGTTAAAGAGGCTTCACTTGACTGTTTTCCTGAGAAAAGGAAGCTGCCAGCTCTCATTTGGCTCACTATGAAAAGTCTTTAATTAATCTCTTCAAACAAGTTATTTCCTTAATCCACAAGCAGTGGTTACACTTGCTTTGCATTCTTGTCTGGTTCCTAACTCTAGAGCCCTTCTCCCTGGCTTAGCCAGTAAACTGAGCCCCTGGCTGCGTTCAGCCGGCCCGCCTTGAGAGACACTAGGGGAAATAGCTTTTGTGGGCAAGCAGGGTGGCCGGTGGTGCTCAGCAGTCTTTCCAGTGGCTGTGTCCCTCCTCCAAATGTGGACAGGCCATGACAGAGTCTTAACCCAAGTCCCACAGATCCCCAAAAGTTCTGTTGATTGCTTCAGGGGATCAGTGAAAATTACGGAATTTTGTGTGTTGCCATATACATTTTTTCTGGGGAGATGAGCTTCTCATTGAGATCTGTGACTCAGAATCGACTAAGCCACCATAAGTCTGGATTTCTCCCCAGCTCCCAAGGCCCTTTTGGGTCCAGAAGACCTGCATATGGGCTGTTGACTCATGTAAATGAGGTATCTGAACTGCAGCTTCAGTATTAGCAGAGTCACAGGCCGCCTCTGTGGCATCACCAGGGTTTCTCTGAAGAAGAGGGTCTGCATTTTCCTAAACCCGGTGCTGCTCTCCCATCTCCCATCTTCCTCTCCCAGCTTGATGAGCCCCAGGGTGTCCCAGGTACACCCCTGCATCCAGGCAGCAGCCCAGGCCACCCCCTCCTCACTGGCCCTTCGCTCCTTTCTTGATGCCTCTGTTGCTTGTCCCCCAGGAGTCGGAGAAGCTGGAAAGTGTGAATGCTGAACTGAAGGCTCAGATTGAGGAGCTCAAGAACGAGAAGCAGCATTTGATATACATGCTCAACCTTCATCGGCCCACGTGTATTGTCCGGGCTCAGAATGGGAGGACTCCAGAAGATGAGAGAAACCTCTTTATCCAACAGATAAAAGAAGGAACATTGCAGAGCTAAGCAGTCGTGGTATGGGGGCGATTGGGGAGTCCTCATTGAATCCTCATTTTATACCCAAAACCCTGAAGCCATTGGAGAGCTGTCTTCCTGTGTACCTCTAGAATCCCAGCAGCAGAGAACCATCAAGGCGGGAGGGCCTGCAGTGATTCAGCGGGCCCTTCCCATTCTGCCCCAGAGTGGGTCTTGGACCAGGGCAAGTGCATCTTTGCCTCAACTCCAGGATTTAGGCCTTAACACACTGGCCATTCTTATGTTCCAGATGGCCCCCAGCTGGTGTCCTGCCCGCCTTTCATCTGGATTCTACAAAAAACCAGGATGCCCACCGTTAGGATTCAGGCAGCAGTGTCTGTACCTTGGGTGGGAGGGATGGGGCCATCTCCTTCACCGTGGCTACCATTGTCACTCGTAGGGGATGTGGAGTGAGAACAGCATTTAGTGAAGTTGTGCAACGGCCAGGGTTGTGCTTTCTAGCAAATATGCTGTTATGTCCAGAAATTCTGTGTGCAAGAAAACTAGGCAATGTACTCTTCCGATGTTTGTGTCACACAACACTGATGTGACTTTTATATGCTTTTTCTCAGATCTGGTTTCTAAGAGTTTTGGGGGGCGGGGCTGTCACCACGTGCAGTATCTCAAGATATTCAGGTGGCCAGAAGAGCTTGTCAGCAAGAGGAGAACAGAATTCTCCCAGTGTTAACACAAAATCCATGGGCAGCATGATGGCAGGTCCTCTGTTGCAAACTCAGTTCCAAAGTCACAGGAAGAAAGCAGAAAGTTCAACTTCCAAAGGGTTAGGACTCTCCACTCAATGTCTTAGGTCAGGAGTTGTGTCTAGGCTGGAAGAGCCAAAGAATATTCCATTTTCCTTTCCTTGTGGTTGAAAACCACAGTCAGTGGAGACATGTTTGGAAACCACAGTCAGTGGAGCCTAGGTGGTACCCAGGCTTTAGCATTATTGGATGTCAATAGCATTGTTTTTGTCATGTAGCTGTTTTAAGAAATCTGGCCCAGGGTGTTTGCAGCTGTGAGAAGTCACTCACACTGGCCACAAGGACGCTGGCTACTGTCTGTTAAAATTCTGATGTTTCTGTGAAATTCTCAGAGTGTTTAATTGTACTCAATAGTATCATTACAATTTTCTGTAAGAGAAAATATTACTTATTTATCCTAGTATTCCTAACCTGTCAGAATAATAAATATTGGAACCAAGACATGGTAAACATGTGTTGTGCTGGTTTCTGTTCATTTAAATCTGTCGGTTGCTGAGATCTAGCGATTCCCTGCCTTTCCCTCCCCATTATGGGGGGTGCCTAGCTTTAAACTTCTCCAGATGTCATCCTTTGCTCTTTGGGGCATCACTAGATGGGATAGTTGGCTTTCAGTCCTGTTCCTCAGTCTCGGGCACCTTACGCTCAATTTTTCATTGACAAACCCTGAAACATGGCACCAAATATATCCTTTAGATCAACAGTTTGGTGTTTAGAATTTTGATATACAACTGAATTGCTAGATACCTTAATTATTTTCTCTGAATGTACAAACACCTAAAACATACACCTGTTGTTCAGCTTGAACCTTTGACCCCTAACATTCTGCCACAGAACTCGTCTCAGAGAGTTACTCACTTGAGTTACATCTGTTTCATGTCTAAATGTGTGTCTCATTGTTGCAAATACATATCAGAAAAGAATGGGAAGGGGTACCGGAGGAAGAAAGAACCATTTTAGACAGCATGGGTGTGATAATTCAAAGAAAGATATTCCACTGAATTTCCTGGAATTTCCAGGGCATATGATTCCTTAGGCCTGCAAGAGAGCCAGGCCCCCTTGCTTTTTGTGCTTCTCTATAACATTCACAGGCTAGACATAAAAACTGGCCACTCGCCGCTGGTGCCATTCTTCAGAGAAGAATGTCTTCGTTAAATGTCAGATTCGTACACATGAATTCTGTGCCTACTTCTTTGACCTCATGTATGGTTCCTTTAAATGATCACTGAAGACACAGGTGTCTTCATTTTACTCTCTTAATTGCACATCAGGGGTCTTTCCTAATCCATCAAGAGCCATCTGATGTTAATACCATTCAGCACTTCTTTCAGGAGATAATTTATGTTCCTTTTCTTGGTGGAGGGGAAAACATCCCTTGCATTTACCTTCTAGTTATGGGTAGAGGCACCAGCCACCAGCCATTATGAAACGCAAGACAATTTGTAAGCTGCCAGGGACAACAATGGATTAGAGAGGAAGGAAGCTGGGGGCGGATGGTGG
Source organism: Gorilla gorilla gorilla (assembly GCF_029281585.2). NCBI lineage: Eukaryota > Metazoa > Chordata > Mammalia > Primates > Hominidae > Gorilla > Gorilla gorilla. The sequence continues at coordinate 44,196,369 of NC_073224.2, read as the reverse complement.
CTATGGCAAGAAAACTTGATGTGTATGGTAAGTGTAAATGAAGGTCTATCACAAATGCATTAAAAATTGTTTTATGTAGCCAAGTTTATGTTTTGATACTTTAATTTTAAAAAGGATGATGACTATGCATTTACCATCAAGGCATTTAGTTTCTTTTGTTTCACATTTAGAGGAAAGGGAAGGTGGGGGGATCTGAGAGAATAAACTTAGACGGGGCCACCACCAATATCAAGCACCCGGTTTGGTAGTGTCTGCACTGAGCTGTCTCCTGTTGGTAGTGGTGATGTCACACTGCCAGGGTGTGGAAAGCCACCCTCCCTCCTCTCTCTTGCCTTCCACCTGCCCCCTTGGCTTTCCCTGAGAGCTGGCCTGACACTTGTTTCAGAGTCAAGAGCTTTTAAAGGGTTCTGGCCCAGGACAGGAGTTCTGGAATGGAATCTTTCCACTTTCTGTTAACTAAAATACTATTTTCTGTCTGTATCCTAATTTCTCCCCATGGGCTTTGAATAAACCCTCAACACTCAAACCCATATCAAGCTTTCTCCTCTCTTCCCTGTCCCGTAACCTCTGGTTGGGTTCATGTACTATTTCTTTGTGGCGTGAACAGCGTTTCCAATTAGAATCTGCCTGAAAGGAGGTCCCATTTGCCCACTGAGCATCCTGTGTTCTCATGGTGGCTCTAACTCCAGATTTTAACACAGTCTCATCAAACACTGCTTTCAGGGAGGAATTTACACTGAGGTTAAAAGGACTGTTGAGGACTAATGCTAACAGAAGCTAACATTTATTGCGTAGGACAATACACTAAACACTTCACATGTATTATCCCATTTAATCTTCACAACAACTGCTACCCCCATTTTACAGATGAGGGAGTGGAGAGCTCAGTAACTTGCTCGAGGTCTCACAGTGGATCTTTCCAAAGCTGAAGCCTATGCTTGTTTTCAACAGCAATGATTTCAAACAAGAGTATATACATTTGTGTGTGTGTGCGTGGTAAGATATACAAAAAATTTGCCATTGTAACTATTTTGAAGTGTACAATTCAGTGCCATTAAATACATTCACAATGCAGTGTAACCATTACTATCTAGTTCCAGAATTTTTCACTGTCCCCAAAGGAAATCCTGTACCCATTAAGGAGTCACTCTTCATTCCCCTTCCTTCCAGTCTCTGGCAACCACTAATCTGTCTTCTGTTTCTATGGACTTGCCTGCGCTGGATATTTTATGTAAATAGAATCATACAATATGTGGCCTTTCGCACAATACGGCTGGCTTCTTTCACTTAGCATAATGTTTTCAAGTGTCAGCCTAGCGTATTATGTAATAGTACCTTATTTCTCTTTATGGCTGAATAGTATTCTGTTGTATGGATACTATAGCTTTTGTTTATCCATTCATCAGTTGATAGACAAGTGTGTGTATGTTAAGAAAGAGCTAGCCTTTATCTTCAAGAACTGAATCTCTAAGGTGGGATTTCAGGCCTGATGTCAAGCTGGGAGAAAAGAGAGTTGGAAGCAGGGCTGCTTCTCAGAACTTCCAGGTAACAGCTTGGAAATTACTTATTCCTGGGCTCGCTCTGTGGGCATGGCAAGGCAGGAGGTATAGTGGCACCTGTTCCCCATGGATGTAAATGGCTTCCAAAGTACTTCTTCATAGTAGAGAGGTTAGTAGAGGAGGGCCTTTGATAGGCTCCTGGAATGTAAGTTCACACTTTCCATCCTACCCTCTTCTCCTGGCATTTCACAGGGTAGGGGGTAAGAAGAGGCACGGGGCAAACACTGAGGGCCTTGAGAAAATATTTGGGCTCCCTGACACAGGATGTTGGTATAAACATGATGGAGGAGAAGAATAGAGGTGGCCCCCTGGATAATTTAATCCCCAACTCAGTCCAGCCCCTTTCTGAAGTGGTTGTCCTGGATTCTCCATAACATGCATGCATACACACACACACACACACACACACACACACTCACACAGAATTAATTATGCAACTTATTTGGCTTGCCCAAGCTTTTTTTGTAAGTTCTGTAGTGGTTCAGAAGGAAGACTTTAAAAGCAGCAAGACCTGTATTCAAATAATACCTCCACTGCCTACGAGTTCTACGAATGTAGGTAAGTTACACAACTTCAGTTTTTTTTTTTACCTGTAAGATGAGAAGAGTTGCGATAGTATCAAACTGGAATGGAGTTTGATACATAGTATGGCGCCTAGAAGAAGCAATCTCTCATGTTATTATTAAAGGTTGAGGTTATTACTAAAGATTTCCATTGTCAGCATGAACTGAGATTTTATGGAAGAGTGGGCTAAGAACCAAGACTGCGAATTCTAGGTTAAAAAAAAATTTAAACCGTGTACTCAAATGGTTCAAATTTATCCCATCATCTTGCATTCCTGTAGACTCTGCCTAGTTGCTGAATCTTTTGAATTGGGGGTGAGGAGGGGGAAGCAACCACACATTTTCTCATTTGAAAAATTTTTATTTTGGCACCCACTTGAGTACCTGGCACGGTGGGGCTGTCCTCTATGGGGGCAATGGAGTATTAGTGAGGGCATTGTGGCCCTGGCCTGGGGGATGAGAACAAAGGGGTATGTGACAGCAACAGGTCACAAAGGGAAGCAGAAGATAAATATGGCTGCACAGGGGGTTTAGGCAGAGAGGGTCGTCACTTCCTGTCACTAGGACTACAGTTTGTAGTCTCTCTCAGGGAGAGAGACTACAAACTGTAGTTAAAAAAATCAGAGGTGGAGGTCAGGGGGTTAGGTCCAGAAGAAAACCTCTCTGGAGCCCACCCTGCATCTCTACGTCTTGGAAGAGTCTGGAGTCCAGGCACCCTACAGCACCCCTCACAGCAATCATCCGTGCTCCCACCCCCACCCCGGCCTCTGGGAGGCTCTGAGGCAACAGCGGGGGCCTGTGGGGTGGGGTGGGATTGAGAGACCAGCTACAGAGACATCTTTGTGACCCAGGAGCACCACTGGTCCCTCATCTGCCACCGAGGCCAAGGAAGACCCAGAGACCTGCCTCACCAGTGCTGCCGTTGTGCTGAAAGACAACCATGAATGCTGATTTTCTGCTGCCGTATTATACGGCCCAGAGTGGCTCCAGCATGAGCATGTTCAACACCACCATGGGGAAACTGCAGCGACAACTGTACAAGGGGGAGTATGATATATTCAAGTATGCACCGATATTTGAGAGCGACTTTATCCAGATCACCAAAAGGGGAGAAGTGATTGATGTGCACAACCGTGTCCGTATGGTGACCATGGGCATTGCACGTACCAGCCCCATCCTCCCACTCCCAGATGTCATGCTACTGGCACGACCAGCCACCGGCTGCAAAGAGTATGCTGGACATGGCCAGGCCACTAAGAGAAAAAAACGCAAGGCAGCAAAGAACTTAGAGCTCACCAGGCTTCTGCCCCTGAAGTTTGTACGGATCTCTGTTCAAGACCATGAGAAACAACAGCTGCGCCTGAAGTTTGCCACTGGCAGATCTTGCTATCTGCAATTGTGTCCCGCTCTCGACACACGGGATGACCTCTTTGCCTATTGGGAAAAACTAATTTACCTCTTGCGGCCACCCATGGAGAGTAACAGCAGTACCTGTGGCATTCCAGCTGAAGACATGATGTGGGTGCCTGTGTTTCAGGAAGACAGGAGGAGCCTGGGAGCCGTGAACCTTCAAGGAAAGGGGGATCAGGACCAGGTCAGCATCCAAAGCCTCCACATGGTCTCTGAGGTGTGTGGGGCCACCTCTGCTGCTTATGCTGGAGGGGAGGGACTCCAAAATGACTTTCACAAACCCACTAATGTGCTCAATGTATCCATCCCCAAAACATCTACAGAACTTGCTGAGGAGCCAGCAACAGGGGCGATTAAAGAGGCAGCAGCAGCAGGGGCAGCTGCAGGGGCAGCAACAGGCACCGTAGCAGGTGCCTTGAGTGTGGCAGCAGCCAATTCTGCCCCTGGACAGGTGAGCACAGCCATAGCTGGGGCGGCCACCATCAGTGCAGGAGGAAACAAAAGCAACATGGCCCTTGCAGGCACTGCCAGCATGGCTCCAAACAGCACGAAGGTGGCTGTGGCAGGGGCTGCAGGCAAGTCCTCAGAGCATGTTTCTAGTGCATCCATGAGCCTTTCCCGAGAGGGCAGCGTGAGCCTGGCCATTGCAGGAGTAGTACTGACCAGCAGGACAGCTGCAGAAACAGACATGGATGCAGCAGCGGGACCTCCCGTCTCCACCCGGCAGAGCAAGAGCAGCCTGAGTGGACAGCATGGAAGGGAGCGAACCCAGGCCAGCGCTGAAGGCTGCAAGGAGGGGAGGGAAAGAAGGGAAAAGGACAGGGCTCTCGGAAGGAGTTCCCATCGCCGCAGGACAGGTGAAAGCCGCCACAAAACAAGGGGAGACAAGATTGCCCGAAAGTCCTCCAGCAGGTCCTCATTCAGCCACAGAGCCAATCGAGATGACAAAAAGGAGAAAGGCTGTGACAACCCGGGGAGCAGCAGGCACGGGGACTCGCATAAAGGTGTCAGCCACACGCCCATCTCAAAGGAGTCCAGGACCTCTCACAAATCTGGGAGGAGCTTATCGACCACCATTTCCGGTTCCAGCAAGGGACTTGGCAGGATCAGCTCTTTCCTGAGGAACGTCAGAGCCAACCTTACTACAAAAGCAGTGGGCACACCACATGGCAGAGATGTGGACATCATGGCTAAGATGGCGGAGAGGAGCACCAACGTGGCCATCGCCGAGACAGCAGAGGGTGGCCAGGGGCTGGAGATGGTTGGTTCTATGACACCAGACATCATGGAGACAGTGACCTTTGAAGCCCATTAAATAAGACCCAGAGCTGGAAGCTGCAAAGGAGCCCAGAGCTCATGGGAGTGTCCCTGGAAAGCCTATTCCGGCATTCTTTACTGCCGTTTAAATAAAGAATCATACATCTGAGAGTGGCTTGCTGGCTGAATTTTTGTGTCCCACAGCCCAGCAGTGACCTCACAGTGGATTCTGTGATGTCAACTGTGCTGCAGCCTGAGACCCCAGGATCCAGTCAAGGGTAGCCCCACCTCACACCCATGCTCAGCAGAGCCCAGATGAGTGCTCCAGCTTTCCTCAACCCCTTCCTGGCTTTGGTTCGCCAGGACTATGGCTGAAAGTCAGGCTGGGAGCTTGAAGCTCTACCTCCACCATCTCCCCATCCTTTTTATAAACTTGCCCCCTCCCAACCCTGGAAAATCCAAAGACGAAGCAAGAACAGAACTCTCACCCGCTTGCACTATTCATAGGAGGGAGTAAGGGAGCAGCAGCATGTGTTGGCAACCAGAACAGGGAGGAGCATTGTCTAGACTTAGCAATTCCACTCCTAAGTATACTCCCAAGAAACACACATGTTGCAGGAGACAGCCATGAGAATGTTTATAGCAAAATAATACTGGAAACTGTCTAAATTTCCATCAACAGAATTGAGAGGGGTATATGCAGTGACAAATAAATGGCAGCTACACACATTAGCGTATTAGCATAGATAAGTTTTGCTCTTTCAAAAACTTTAAAAAGCAAATTGCAGAATAAGATATAATTCTACCTACAGGACAATTCAAAAACAAGATCAAATACAAATAATATGTTACATATTGGATACATGTTTGGTAAAACAAAACCAAGGTAGTGGGAAAAAATTCAGGACAGTGGTTTTCTCTGGGGTGGAAAGGCAAGAGATTGGATCAAGGAGGTGAACACAGTCTTTCAGTGGTGTTGGGAATTGTTTTAGTTCTTAAGGGAGGAGGTAGGTACAAGGCTGTTTATTATTTTGTTGGGTTTTGCATTTCAATATTGTGTTTTGCATTTTAATACCTCTGGAATCAGAATGGTCCTACAATCACCGTGGCAGTTCTGATGAAGTTATTGCTCCAGACATATATTCACCAATTCCTTCTCCTCAATGCTTTCATTTTTATGCATGCACAAAAGTGATCTAAGTCTGAAAGGCCCATTTTGTTAAGAATCACATGAGAATGACATTATTACCAAAAGCCTTGGGAAAGAAAGAATGATATCCCTATTTTACAGAAGAGGACACTGAGGCTCAAGAGGGTAACTTGCTCCAGTCACACAGAGGGACCTTTGCAGATCTACCAGCCCACTTCTTTATGCAAAGCCCTGTCTGAGACATGGGAAGGAGGCAAACCCAGCAAATCCAAGGAGAATCGGGCAACGCAAGAACCTGAGACTTACCAGGTTCCTACCACCATGGTCTAAAACTTTATAGAGATGAGCACCAAAATTCCTGGATTGAGAGGAGGGAATGTGGGGGCAGGGGACATGTCTGGTGGTGAGCTGCTGTGAGTTGGCTTTGGAACTTCAGTGAGCTCATAGTCCTTAGTTGGCCTTATCTCAAGAGTGTCCAGACCACCCTTAAGCCATGTCTGGCTCCCAGGCTTCGCTCCCCAGCCCCTGCCTCAGCTATAAACAGACCTCCCTCCTGGAATTCCAGGCCTTGCTCCCCACCAGGGATCGCTTCTGACGGGGGCTGCATCTCTTTGCAGCCCAGTCCTCGCCCAGCTGCTAATAAAACATTTAAAAGCCAGGCCCAGAATGGTTTCTCCGTACCAGATCTTCAGGAAATTTTTTCTGCTGGGATTCCAAAAGCAATTAAACCACACGTGAGGGGGTAACGAGTTCGGTCACAGCATCCTTGCTACTTGGACCTCCACAGTTAATTCCTAAAGGTACTTTTGAGAAAAGTCACACATTTCATTATGCAGGTAAGGAGAGGTCTCTTCTGTCCACAGAGGGAATTGTAGGCACAAATCCATGAAAGAAAGGGGTTTGAGAAAGAAAGAAGGCCCAAGACATACACACAGCCACCATTTCCTTCTGCAAAACAAGGCTCCTGACCCCAGGATGAGGAATTAATGGAGTGAATCAAGTTATTCTTAATAAAGGGGGGAACATGCCAAAGATTAGATATGAATTGGCTCTGTGAGGAAAACAACCTCAGAATCATTAACCCAGAATTCTAGGGAAGATTGGGGGGCCTGCAGGGGGATGAATTAATGGTTTACTCTTGACCAGCTTTTCCCTTAACCCAAGTGGGGAAATTACAAAAAGATCACATCGCATTCCTTTAATCTTCTGATTTCCACACAGGCAAGTGTAGGTAAACACTAGTCTGGAAGACAAAAATGCAATACAAACATTTGTACAGCCCTTAGCAGTTTATAACACCCTTTCATTACGTGTTCTCTTCTGATTCTCACATCTCTCCATTTTGCAAATCAACAAACTGGAGTTCAGGTCATCTAAAGGACTTGCTCAAGGTGGGAGGTGATGGGGCAGAAGGAACAACTCCAGTGCAACAGCTTTTGGGCACCACCAATGTGTGCTGGCCATGGGTCCCACACGGAGGTACAGAGCCAGTGGAGGACAAAGGACAGGCGTGTGTGTAATTATTGCAACCCTTGAGTGACAGATACAATGAGAGATGCATGTTTAGGGAACAGGATTTGTTCAGAGGAGGGATTCTGGGACACGGGTCAGGAAAGGCTTCGCAGAGGAAGTGGCAGTTTTGAAGGATAAGTAGGGCTGTGCCCGGTGAAGAAAGAATGGGGAGAAAGGGTAAAGGTGGAGGAGGTGTGGAGTGAGGGATGGAGAGAGGGAATTAGGCCATGGAGAAGAATGTGTGCAAAGTACAAAGGCTTGAAACATCACAGTGTTTTGGGGTGATTGCTGGGTAGAGGGCCAGGGAGAAGAGGGACACAGGGCAGGAAAATCAAGCAGCCAGTTCTTGGGGCCGTGGGGTGCTGTGTGGATGCCTGGCCTTTCGGAGCCACTGGAGGCTGATGTCTGATGGGAGTAAGGGCTGTCTGGCTCCAGGGTACAGGCTTGATGGGCAAGGGGCTCCCTGGAGCCTGGGACCCTTCAGAAAGCCATTGCACTAATCCTGGCCAGAGATGGGAGGCCCTGAACCTAGCTGGCTGTTAGGAAACCAGGGGGAGAGAGTCAAGAGGTGTTGAAAAGACGAAACAGGACAATAGTCTTTTCCATGCCCTGAAAGACAGAGCACACATGGGTTAGGCCTGACACTCTCCTAAAGGAGGCAGAACTGACAAAAGTGGAGACATCTTCCCTCTACCATGACTGTTGTTCTGTAAAGGGGGCTGCAAGCAGAGGGGCTCATGGCAAGCAAGGAGGAAGATGTTAAGGTGTAACACAACAGCTTCTAGACCCATGAGGGGCAAAACACAAGGATAAGGCAGCCAGGTGGGGCTGCGGGGTTTCGGTGCTGGAGACCTCTGAGAGTAGAGGCCTCCTGAACTCTTCTTCCTTTCTCATCTGCTGGGAACTGGGTCAGATGCTCTCCCACTGGGCCTTTCTCCGCGGGGCATGAGTCGCCCAATAGAGCCTCTGGTGGCCCTGTGCTGTTACTGCAGGTCAGGGCTGGAAGGAGGGGAGCCAGGATTGAGGCGGTCAGGGCTGGAAGGAGGGGAGCCAGGATTGAGGCTAAGACACAGTCACCCTTCCCCTTTTTCACACCACAATCAGCCTGGTGCTGATTCACCTATAATCAGCTCAATCCCTCAGCTGGCGGCCACCCCTGAGCAGGCAGCCGGCAGAGCTGCGAGCTGGTAAAGATGAGTGTCATCCAGGCAGTGTGGCTCTAGTTTCCTGGCAGTGGGGTGACAGAGCATGGAATGGCTGCAAGACAGGTCCCCTGAGGGGCTGGGATCCCGACTCAAGGGGACAGTGAGTAACTGCCAAGAGTCGGGGTGGGGTGGAGTTCATGTCAGGGTCCCTCTGCAGGCTGCTGGTCATTTGAGAAACAATTGTTGAGCACCTATGATGGGCCAAGACGGGAAATCAGGCACTGTGAAGATGCTGCCATACACAGCAGTAACACAAACCCAAGTGGGGGATGGCTCTTGGGCAGCACGCAGAAGGAGGCTTTGCAGAGGAGGGGAGGTCTGAGCAGAAACAGCAGGCTGAGCGCTCCTGGAAGAGGCTATGGCATGACAGGGAAAGAGAAGGGCTTGGGTGACATGGGCCTGTTCATAGATGGCAGACAAGCTCAGTGTGCCCAGGCGCAATGTGTGATGTGCTGGAGGAGAGTAGGGGGTGGGGGGCGAGCAGTGGGAAGGAGCATGACAGTGTGAGGAAAATTAAGCTGGAAGGAGGATGAGATCTGGAAGGGAGGTGGAACTGACTAAAGCAGAGTGTCTTCCCCCTGCAGGGACTGTTGGTTGTAAAGGGGACAGCAAGAAGAGAGGCTCACAGGAAAGCAAGGAGGAGTGTGTGGCTTTCCAGGTCTCCATTCCCGAATGCTGCATAACTCCCCTGAGTCCTGTGATTTTTCACTACCCAAATGGGAGCTATAGTGCAGGGGTGAGGGGTGTGCACAGCTGGGCTCTTCGAGAACAAAAGGGCAAAGGAAGCCCAGACTCTTCCCCTTTGCCAGTTTAGAGAACCTGAAATGTGTTGTGGAGGTCTGTGTCTTCCCCACACTCTCTAATGGGAGCTTTCCCACAGATGTGCCAAGGTATTGATCTCTCTCTTCCTGGGGGCGGCTGAAGGATGAGTCCAGTCAGCATTGACTGCAAGGATCCCCAACTGGTATGCCAGTGTGCCATTCCGATGTTGTCATTTTCTGCATATGCCATGGTCTGCAAAAGGTTGGGAAGCATCTTCCTAGACATGCACACAACACCGTGAGTGTGAACTATGAGCACAGAAGCCAGGAGCAGATGAGAGGCACCTTCCTTAAAGAGCTGGCCTGTTCCTCACAGCATCAGTTGATGCCAATCTTGTCACCCCTGTTTTCTTTTCCCACTGACATTGGCATAGCCCCAGAACCCTGTCTTAAAGCAATTTACACTGGTTCAAGGAGAGATGAGGAAAATGTGGACAAATATAGTACATTTCTCGTAAAACTGTTCATAAAGTTAAATTTAGTTTTTAAAGACTTGTTCTGGCTGGGCATGGTGGCTCACATCTGTAATCCCAGCACTTTGGGAGGCTGAGGCAGGCAGATCACCTGAGGTCAGGAGTTCAAGACCAGCCTGGCCAACATGGTGAAACCCTGTCTCTACTGAAAATACAAAAATTACCGGTCTGGTGGTGCACGCCTGTAATCCCAGCTACTCGGGAGGCTGAGGCAGGAGAATTGCTTGAATTTGGGAGGCAGAGGTTGCAGTGAGCCGAGATCCCGCCACTGCACTCCAGCCTGGGCAACAGAGCAAGACTCTGTCTCAAAACAAAATAAAACAAACAAACAAACAACAACAAAAAAACTGTCCTTTGCTTTGAGACTATGTCCTTCCTCCTGTATCTTAATGTTTCATTTTGAAGTATATCACACATGCAGAGCAGTGCACAGGTCAAAAGCATACCACTCAGTGGTATTTCATAAAGTGAGCAACCCCACGCAACTAGCACCCAGATGAAGAACCAAAACATCATGGCACCCCCAATACCCCTCTCATGTTCTCTTTCAGTCACTACCCCTAAGGGTAACCACTATCCTAACTTCTAACACCATAAATTAATGTTGCTTCCTTTTCCCACTATATATAAATGAAATCACATAATAATGTACTTTTTTGACTGTGGTTTCTTTCAGCATCATGTTTATGAGATTTGTCCATGTCTTTTCTGGTAATAGTTCATTCATTCTCTTTGCTATACAACATTCCATGGTGTGAATATAGTACAATTTCATTCTGCTGTTGATGGGCATTTGGGTTATTTCCACTTTCTGGATACTAAAACATCACTGCTTCTCCCTTGACTGGAGCAAAAAAAAAAAAAAAAGAAAAGAAAAGAAAAGATTACTGCTATGGACATTTGTACACAGATCTTTTGGTTAAAATGCTCATAAATTTTTGTAGGATATATACTTAAGAATAGAATTGAATATATGCATATTTTCAGCTTTAGTGGATACTACCAAGCTATTTCCTAAAGTGGCTATGCCATTTTACACTGCCACCAGGCATATATGAGAGTTCTGGTTGTTTCATATCTTTGTCAAAATTTGATAGTGTTTATCTCTTTCATTTTAGCCATTCTGGTTGGATGTAGTACCTTTTCTCCCTTTTTCATGATAAACTGTACTTTAAAAAATGCAACATGGCTGGGCACAGTGGCTCATGCCTGTAATCCTAGCACTTTGGGAGGCTAAGGTGGGAGGATCACTTGAGCCCAGGAATTTGAGACCAGCCTGGGCAATATAGTAATGATACAGGAGTTAAGAAGAAATTACTTAGGCAGATAGTGAGGGTCTGGGAGTCCTTGGTAAGGTTTTTCTTTTCATGAAAAGCAGTCCCAAAATAGTTGTTTTTTTTTTTTTTCTACAAAGAGCAGCCTGTAAAATCGAGCTGCAGACATAGGTAAGCAAGCTGGAAGCTTGTACAGGTGAATGCCAGCAGTTGTGCCAATAGGAAAAGGCTACCTGGGACTAGGCATGTTCAAAATGGCAGCTTCATCTTCCCTTCCCTTTGTCAAACCACATGTACAGTAAGGAGAAGACAATATGGCGCCAGCCAGGCAAAGACCCCATTTACATAGTAAGATTAGGGTGGGGCGTGCAGCCTTCCGTGAATACTATGTAAACATCATACTGGTCAAACCAATCTGTGAACCCTACATAAATCAGACACTGCCTTCTCAAGCTTGCCTATAAAATCAGGTGTAGTCCACCGCAGGCTGGGTTTTCCCCTTTGGGAGCCCCTCTCTTTTGCAAGGGAGAGAGCTGTTCTCCTTTCTCTTTCTTTTGCCTGTTAAACCTCTGCTCTTAAACTTACTCTTCGTGTGTGTTCATGTCCTTAATCTTCTTGGCTCGAAATGATGAACCCGGGTATTTACCCAGACAACAACACTGCTTCATTGAGACCTCATCTCTACTAAAAAAAAAATTAAAAATTAGTTGGGCATGGTAGTACATACCTGTATTCCTGGCTACTTGGAAGGCTGAGGTGGGAGGACGATTTGAGCCTGGGACGGGGAGGGTGCAGTGAACCAAGACTGAGCCACTGCACTGCAATGTGTGTGGCAGAGTGAGACTCTGTCTCAAAAACAAAAACGATATGATGACCTATAGAAGATGGTAGTTTTGTATTAAAGTCCTTAATGGGCAAATTGAAAGTTGGCTTCCAGATTTCTTTTTTTTTTTTTTTTTTTGAGACAGAATCTTACTCTGTCACCCAGGCTGGAGTGCAGTGGCACGATCTTGGCTCACTGCAAGCTCTGCCTCCCAGGTTCATGCCATTCTCCTGCCTCAGCCTCCTGAGTACCTGGGACTATAGGCGCCTGCCACCACGCCCAGTTAATTTTTTGTATTTTTAGTAGAGATGGGGTTTCACTGTGTTAGCCAGGATGGTCTCGATCTCCTGACCTCGTGATCCACCTGCCTCAGCCTCCCAAAGTGCTGGGATTACAGGCGTGAGCCACCGCGCCCAGCCTCCAGATTTCTTTTGAAATTTCACACCTCTAAAATCTTGAAGTCTTATTTATACATTTTTAAGGATTTTTCATTGCTGTTTGAAACAAGCGTTTAAAAAACAAACAAACAAAAATCTCCTACCATTCTGTTCCAGTGTGTTTTGTTTTATAAAAAAATCTAGGCACAAACACAGCAGGAATTTGGGTAGGGCTCAGCTAGGTGATTCTTCTGCTCCCTGTGGTATAAAGTGAAATTGATCAGTAATACTTAGCTGCAGCATGGGCTGGTCTGGAGAGTCCAAGATAGCTTCATTCACTTATTTGATAAGCCTTGAGGAAAATGATTAGAAGGCAGGGTTCAGCTAGGATTGTCAACAGGAATGCCAATGTGTGGCTTCTCCAGCACAATGGCTTCAGGTAGTCAGATTGGCTTCCCTCAGAACAAATGTCTCAAAGTAACTAAGGGAAAGCTGCTTCTGACCAAGCCTCAGAAGTCACTTGGAATAACTTCCACCACATTTTATGGTTCATGCAAGTCTTAAGGCCAGCTCAGATTTAAAGGGAGAGAAACTAGACTGCATTTATCTTGGTAGAGAAATGGCAAGATCACATTGTATAAGAGCATGTGAGATGGCAATACTATTGTGACTCTCTTTGAAAAAATACCATTTTCCACACCCTCACAATCTACCCTGCCCCTAAGAAAGTAAACCTGGCCAGGATGTATCTGAAGAGTACTGAGAAATTGCAGCAGACATCTCTATCTTTTGTACTTTCCTTATCTCCCTCTTTTACACTCTGCCTTCTTCCACCTTTTCACTTTATTTTCTTACTTCCCTTTCTTTCCCCCAGTCCTTTAGTTAACTAAACTCACAAGGACATATCTTAGTCCGTTCCTCCCCATCTCTCCTACACATCTGTAAATCTTTGATCCCTGGGTGACAGAGAGATTACTGGGACACTTAGACCATAGCATGTCAGGCTTGGAAGGGTCTTGACTAATCCCAGATGCACTTTTACGTATGAGGAAATTGAGGCCTAGAGAAGGGACTTTCCCAAGGTCCTACTTCAAGTAAGTAGCAGAGTTCTGGCTAGCACAGCATAAATCATAGCCTAGAGTGGGTCTCAAAGAATGTCAACAGCTTCCTTTCAGTTTCAAATGCCTGGAACTAAAGCCACTTGTTTCCGTTTCACATTAATTGCCTCATCATTCCAATGTCTTTAGGCCTCTTGCTGAAGGAATGAAACCAATGCTAACAGGCCCCTGTGCCCAGAGAGGCCTGCCCCAGCCCTGGCTTTGGTCCCAGTCTTCAGAGATGGATGAGGGGCTTGTGAATGGAGCAAGCTGGGATCAGTGCAACAGCCCCTGCATCCAGCCCCTGACACCCCCGACATAGCAGCTGCTCCTTTCTAATGCTGAAGTCCAGGGATTCTCTGAACTCTAACACCAACTGGCAGCCTACAGTCCACTTTTGAAATCTTCCAGGCATCTAGAGATGGTGAATTTAGCTGATAATAACTGCGGTCAGGCCGAGGATAAATCTGAGGTGATATAGGCCAAGAAAACACAACTCTCTGGACAGGCCCAAGAGACAGCAACTCCGTCATGTTCAAGTCTGTTTCCTCTGATAACAGCTCCAAACAGGCGGAAGCTAGGGGTCGAGGTGGGGGTTGGGGGAGCCCAAGCAGGGCCACCAGCCATCCCATAGCATTAGCGGCTGGATCTTGAGAGGAAGGGCAAAGCTGCAGTAAATGGAGGGTCTTGGCACCATGCTCCGGAATCCAAATAGTTAGTGATGTGGAGAATGAGCTTCTAAGAAGCCTCTCAGAACTTCTTTTTAAAAATCCACCAGCACATTGCTTTTAGCTGCAAGACAGCAGCTCTGCAAATCAGTGATAAGCTGAGAGTGCCGCCTGGGTGTGCTGTCACCGTGGGGCCACAGTGAAAGCCTCAAGGCTTCTGTGTGCCTGGGGCAGGGGGAGAAATAGTCTCTGTGGACGACTCTGTTGATAAGAAGGGACTGAAATAATTATTTTAATTGGTATAGCCTGCAACCTCCTTTAGGGGAGTGGCCGTGTTTCTGGGTATCCAGGTCTACCACAGTTTGGCACGTATTAGGAGCTCCACAAATACTTGTTATAAAGACCTTCTGGTCCTCCATCCAGGCATGATGGCATCCGTACATCCCCTCCTCCTGGCCTCCTTCCAGCAGATCTCCGCTAGCTCTGACAGGAGGCCTAGGACAGGGAGAAACCCCACTAAGGATTTTTGGTTTCTCCTCGTCACAGATTCAAGACTAACCAACCTTCCCCAGGGGCCCTCAAAGGGGAGTGGTAGAAACAAGTTATGGAGGGGCCTGTGCCTTTCTTCGTGCCAGGGCCCCTCCTTCCAGCTCATGGATTCCTTCTCTCCAAAGAAAGGAAGGGACTATTTCTTTCCCTTATACTCTCCTAAAAAAGGAAAGGAAAACTTAAAACAGGAAGAAACATCATTAAACCAGATGATACATCGTCAGCTAACAGTGTCATTTCCCAACCTGTGGTTGGCCAGAGCCTGAACCTGGCCCTCATCCACACAGTGTGCTGCCGTGGCTGCAGCAACTGAAGTTGAAATTGTAAGAGCAGCTGCCACATCGGGCACGGAGCCAAGCAACCGGGGGCCCATCCGGTATTTCTCTCCAAGCTCTGCAATCTTTCTATTGCATCTTATCAGGGCTGCCGTGTGTCATCACAGCCTCTACTGAGTGCTTCCTCTCTGCCAGCCACTCTTCTAAGAGCTCTACAGGGATTATCGTGCTTAGTTCTTTCCCCACAACTCTATGAAGTAGGCATTATTGTTCCCATTTTACAGATGAGGAAACTGAGGCATAGAGGAGTTACAAGAACTTACCCAAGGCCCCCAGAGGTGCAGCCAGGATTAAATCCCAAGGGGGTGACACTGGAGCCCACACTCCTGGCCCCATCATGGGCTGACTCTGCAAAACGCACGGCCTTAGAAGGCTTCCAACCTACACTGTGGTGAGTGGCTGGTCTACAGTCAGCAGTCAATAAACTCCATGCCTTAGAGCATTGGGTACCATACTAGGTGCCACTCTCTCCCCTGGCTGGGGGACCGCTCCGTTTCTGCCGCAGGCATTGCCTTTCCCTCAGGCACAGGAGTGTCTTGGCCACAGGGAGAATGAGCTACATGTGTGGGTAGCGGAGCAGCTTGTAATTTCTAGAAAAAGAACTTGGAGTCCCATCTTGCTGTCATCTGCTGCGCCTGGAGTCACTTTCAAATTTCTCGTCTGTACCTGTGGGCTATTTGTGACACCTCAGACAGTCCCAGGACAGACCTCAGCAAGAAACCCCAGTATAATATAACCTGCCTGGCAAAAGAAAATAGAAACAGGCCAGGCGCAGTGGCTTATGCCTGGAATCCCAGGACTTTGGGAGGCCGAGCTGGGTGGATCACCTGAGGTCAGGAGTTCGAGACCAGCCTGACCAACATGGAGAAACCCCATCTCTACTAAAAATACAAAATTAGCTGGGAGTGGTGGCGCATGCTTGTAATCCCAGCTACCCAAGAGAATGAGGCAGGAGAATTGCTTGAACCCGGGAGGCAGAGGTTGCGGTGAGTAGAGATTGCACCGTTGGGAAACTCTGTCTCAAAACAAACAAACAAACAAAAGAATAAACAAACAAGAAAATAGATACAGCCCCTGCCTGACCATACACTCTCTGCCTTTAAACAGAAACTTCCTAGATCACCACGTCCCCTTTCCATTCTCAACTAGCCATGCAGTGCTTGCCTGCCGGCTTGCCTCTACTTAACCCCCGAGTCTTGCCCCCTCTTACCTCTCCTCTCTGGCTCTCTCCTGTTCCTACGCTAGGGATCCACTTCCCACGGGCTGTCTCAATCCTGAGTCAGATTCTCTGTCCTCCTTCTTCTAAATCTGCTCCCACCCCTGTACCCAGCTCACTCTCTTTCTCCCACACTCTGTCTTTATTCCAACTCCTTGCTTTTTCCTGGCTTCCTTGCCTTTTTGCCTTTACCCAAAACTGAGGATCCCTCCTCACCCAACTCCTAGCCCATCAAACACAACTCCCACACCTACCGCATAACTCTAATCCTCTCTCCTAGGCTCCAACACATTGAGGATGAAGCCTCAGGGTCCAGACAACAGAGGACCCCCTGGCAGGCTTCTTAGTGGGCCCAGGGTGAAAATCTGCTGGCCAAGGGGATGATGAGACCTGTTTCTTACAACTCAGTGCTGTGCGCTCTGAGGCTGAAGCTGTCTTCCTCTGCCATTTCCCAGGGGCACAGAAGCTTGAGCCTTTTTGCATTAATTCCCTGGCTTGCTTTGACTCAGAGTCCAGGACTTGGTAGCATGCTAATTTATGCAAACCAAATGCAAATGAATATAGAAAACTTGTGACCCTTGATTTACTGGAAATCAGAGGCTCCCCTTACGGGAAGACTTAGGGAAATTTTGGAATCTACTTCCCAAGAGAAATATTAAAATAGAATGGCTTTCAGTTTGGGGTCAGGGAGGGATGTGGCTGGAAGTCATTCAGAGGAAAGAGCGCAGTCTGGGTTCCATGGGCATCCTCTAAGCCACCCAACAGAAGGCAGAGGAAGAAAAACCATCTGGCTGCCAAGCCTGTGCCTCCTTTCTCCTGTCTTGACTCTGAGCTGTGGTTTAGCTCCACAGCCTGTCAAAACCACCCAACAATGTGCATGCCCAAGAACAGAGCCTCTGGGCTGTACTGCCTCTTTGGAAACAGGGTCATTTTATTTATATCTTACTTCCCATGACAGCACTTCACTATTCTCCTCTTCCCTTACATCTCCCTACACTGACCCTCTTGAACTTGGCTCTCATTGGGTATGGCCAGTCAAGTGCACAGAATGTTCTGGGACATTGTTCTGGAACCCGATCAGGGGTTAGGCATTCTGGAGATTCCTATAAAGCAGCCCTCAGAGGATTGCTAAGGGGCAGGTCAACTCAGCCACAAAGGCTTAGGTGCCTCATTTCTTGAAGAAGGGAGAAAAGGACCACTCTGAGAAAGGACAGGAGAGATGAAGGTGGCCCCAGAAGCCTCAGCCCATTCTTCTGATCCTAAACAGAAATGTGCTGAACGACCCCAAAATATAGAAACTGACCTCTTCTGGCCAGGAGCAGTGGCTCATGCCTGTAATCCTAGCACTTGGCAGATCGCTTGAGCACAGGAGTTCGAGACCAGCCGGGGCAACATGGCAAAACCCAGTCTGTACAAAAACACAAACAAATTAGCTGGGCATGGTGGCACCTGTAGCCCTTGCTACTCAGGAGGCTAAGGCAAGAGGATCACTTCAGCCTGGGAGGCAGAGGTTGCAGTGAGCTGAGATGACACCAATGCACTCCAGCCTGGGCAACAGAGCCAAACCCTGTCAAAAAAGAGAAAGAAAGAGAGAGAGAGAGACAGAGACAGAGAGACAGAGAGAGAGAGAGAGAGAGAGAGAGAAAGAAAGAAAAAGAAAAGAAAAGAAAGAGAGAAAGAGAGAAAGAAAAAGAGAGAGAGAAAGAAGAAAAGAAAGAAAAAGAAAAGAAAGGAGGAAGGAAGGAAGGGAGGGAGGGAGGTGAAAAGAAAAGAAAAGAAGAAAAAAGAAACTGACCTTTTCTTAAAGATCTCAAGAGAAGGAAAGAGTCTTCTTTCCAAAGTCTTTGTAATAGTCCAGTAGTTTCATCAGATTTTTTTCCTTCTATTAACACAAATGCTTGGTGCTGCCATGGAAGTCATTTTGTTCTGGTACTTTCCTCAAGGTAACTAAAGAACCACTCTTCCTGGTTATTCAGATAATAGCTCAGCAAAACCTTCACATATGTTGTGAAAAGACCTTAAGAAAAACTTCCTCAAGCTTCAGGGACCACCTTGCTGCCTCCCTGAAAGATCACTCAAACTCAACCCTCTACTCCCAGGGCATAGGAGCTGTGTGTGCTGATCCATATTCCCCTAATGAGATAAAAGTTTGCTGAAGGACAACTTTCAACTAGCCAATATTTGGGATTGCCCAGAGGAAGGAAAAAGTGCTCATCTGTATATTTAAAATGGGAAGGGCGCACTGGGTACAAAGCACGTCATGTATACTATTTCCTCTAAGTCTCACAACAGTCCCACGAGATCTGTATTACTCCCATTATACAGATGAGGGAACTAAGGCTAAGAAAGTTGAAGTCATTTGCTCAAGGTCACAAAGCTGATGAATAGCTGTGGCAGAACCTCTTAATGCTCATTAGTATCCATTTTCTTCATTTTTAGACACATGCTCAACTACATTTCCTAGCTCTCTTGCAGCTAGGCAGGCCACATAACTGAGTTCTGGCCACTGAAATGGGGACAGAAGTGATTTTTTTCCACTTTCAGGCCTGGCCCATAAAGACTTTGCAGACGAACCTCCACTTCCCTTTTTCACATCACTATCTGGATGACCCAGGATACCATGGAGCCATGTGATGAAGATGGGAGGAGCTTGGATCCCTGAATGACTACATGGAGCAGAGCATCCTTCATCCTGCCCTCTGCCCCCTGCACTAGATTATGACTTAGATGAGATAAAGTTTCACTGTGTTATGCCACTGAGAGTTTATCCTCAATAACAGCATGTTGGGGTCAAGATCTGAAACCAAGCATGTCAAACTCCAAAGACCATCTTTTCTCATTAAGCCGTATGGCCAAACAATATAGCAGAAATGCAAAAGTTAAACTATAAAATGTTATCTACTTCATCTCTCCCCCTCTATGCATCTCCCATAACCAAGAACTAGATTCCTAGAACCAAGAACTTTAGATTCCTAAAGATTTTAGAGAAATTGCCTATACAAAAACATAAAATCAAGCAAGTAACTGATAAATATTTGTTGACTGCATACAACAACATGGGAGAAAAAACTGCTTTTGTTGTTATTGGAGAGCTGGAGAAACCCTTTCAGCATTCATGCCAAAAAGAGTCCTCTCTACCACCTTCATCCAAGAACCACGTCCACCTGTGGCTTCATCCCATGTATGTGGAGCTATGAATTTAGAGGACATGGAACATGGTTGTGGCCATTATGAAAGCCTACCAAAGACATGGAACATGGTTGTTGCCATCATGAAAGCCTACCAAAGCCATTATCAGTGATTGATAGCTCACCATTGCATCCTGTCATCCCTGCCCCAAGCCAATGAGAGCTGAGTAAATATCATATAAGGACTACACTATGATCATGACAAAAGAAGCAGACTTAATCAGCCTTTCCCCCACAGGCTGTCATTCTACAAAATATAAGCTAAGATTAGCCAGTAGTTTTGGCATGATAGAATCAGACCAATCTGATTTTGAAATGAGGGGCAGGAAAAGGATTATTGGCAAGAAGGGAAAAATAAAGGGTAAAGGTTTTAAAATTTTTCCATTAAGATAGGAAATTGGCCGGGCGAGGTGGCTCACGCCTATAATCCCAGCACTTTGGGAGGCTGAGGCGGGCAGATCACCTGAGGTCAGGAGTTAGAGACCAGCCTGGCCAACATGGTGAAACCCCGTCTCTACTAAAAATACCAAAACATTAGCCAGGCGTGGTGGCAGGTGCCTGTAATCCCAGCTACTTGGGAGGCTGAGGCAGAAGAATTGCTTGAACCTAGGAGGTGGAGGTTGTAGTGAGCCGAGGTCGTGCCATTGCACTCTAGCCTGGGCAACAAGAGCAAAACCCTGTCTCAAAAAAAAAAAAAAAGATAAGAAATCCTTTAGGTATAATTTACAGGGGCTAGGAAGATCTCTCCTGTTCCCCTCAAACATTTGCACCAAGGTCTAGAGAATAATTAATTGTTTTTTTTTTTTTCTTTTTTTTTTTTTTTTGGAGACAGCGTGTTGCCCAGGCTGGAGTGCAGTGATGTAAACACAGCTCACTGCAGCCCCACATGCTTGGATTATGAGTGTTGAGCCACTGTACCCAGTGAGAGAATTGATTCTTGGTCTTAACACTTTGTCCCTCCCCCTTTAAATGCTGGGCTGGTCTTTCTGGAAGAGTAACCCACAACTGTCTTTTTAATCAATTATGCTTTATTGTGATTCAGGACTTGGGGGGAATTAATATTTATTGAGTCCTTATAATCTGCCAATTATGGTTTCAGGATCTTTAAATACATTGTTTTGGCTGAGTGTCGTGCCTCAGACCTGTAATCCCAACACTTTGGGAGGCCGAGGCGGGAGGACTGCTTGAGGCCAGAAGTTTGAGACTAGCCTCAGCAACATAGTGAGAATCTCTCTCTACAAAAATTTTAAAAATTATCTAGGCATGGCGGCAGGTGCCTGTAGTCCCAGCTACTCACGGGAGGCTGAAGCGGGAAGATCACTTGAGCCCAGGAGTTTAAGGTTGCAGTGAGCTGATGACACCATTGCACTCCAGCCCAGGCAACAGAGCAAAATGCTACCCTTCAAAACAGCAACAACAACAACTATATATATATATTTTTTTTACTCAATTTTCACCTTTTACAGATGGGCAAACTGAGACTCAGAGAAATTTGTAATGGCCCATGACCACAGTGGCAGAAGCTGGATTTGAACTCAGCTTTGTCTGATTCCAAAGCCCTTGCTCATTGCACTATGCCAGTGTTTCTTTTTTTTCTTTTCTTTTCTTTTTTTTTTTTTTGAGATGGAGTCTCGTTCTGTCAACCAGGCTGGAGTGCAGTCATGTGGTCTTGGCTCACTGCAACCTGCACCTCCAGGCTCAAGTGATTCTCATGCCTCAGCCTCCCAAGTAGCTGGGACTACAGGTGCCCACCACCACAGCTGGCTAATATTTGTATTTTTAGTAGAGCTGGGGTTTCACCATGTTGGCCAGACTGTTCTCAAACTGCTGACCTCAAATGATCCTCCCACTTCGGCCTCCCAAAGTGCTGGGATGACAGGCATGAGCCGCCGTGCCCGGCCCAGTGTTTCTTGATTTAGGGGGCTCTTCAGAATCACCAAGGGGACAGTTAAAAATTCAGATTCCTGGCCTTGGCCCCAGCCTCCTCAATCACTCTCCTAGGGGCAGGGCTCAGCAATCTGTGTTTTCAAACACCCCCAGATGCAAGTGAAGATGAGCCAAGTTTGGGAAATATCACACTGTGCTTTGCCGTGGGAAATTGGAAGAGGGTAAGTTGAGTGGGGATGGTGAGGGAATGCAGGGAGGAGGGAAAAGAAAGAGACCTTCTACAGTGCTGCTCAGGGCTGGCCCTGCTTAGACAGACACTGGTGCCTGTCCCAGGAGTTGAGCTCCTGACTGTGGAACCTGGAGGAAGAACCTCAAATCAAGAAACAGACTTCCCAGTCGGATGTTCCCCACATCTCTACTGTGGAAAGGGGGTATCATGAATGTAGAATTCAGCTGCAAAAAGTCATCTCCAGGCCTATTTTTAAATTCACCATAAATAAAGAAAGAAAAGCCTGTCAACATTCAAAATGCGCTAGTCCTTTTCCTGCTTCAATAAAACAGCCTTGATTTAGTGCTCACTACTTCCAAGCCTGTGACCACTAAGAGGCAGCTGGGATGAAGCTGGCTGCCATGCTGTCTTGGAAGCCAGTTCATAAAGAATGGAGCCAAAATGGGGATGAGGGTACTGTTTAGGTGTGAGGAACCGAATGGCTACCTTAAAAAATTTTAGTATATTCTTGTATATACATAGGCTCTATAAGAGCTTGACTTGGGAATGGTAATAACTGCTGCCATTTATTGAGAGCTTAACTTTGTACAGATTCACAATCCTTTATCCACAGGTTGACCATATAATTTATCATTGCAAACCAGGCAATTTTGAAAGTGAAAAGGAGGGGTGGGGGAGCTATCAATAATTTCACCAGGACTACAGTTGTAAAACTGGGATGTATGATCACCTGATTTATCCAAAACCCTGCAAACGTGCTTCAAGTTCAGACTTTTTTTAGATTTTATAAAGGTAATACTGTGTACATGCATATGTGTGTATGTGTATATATACTGTATGTATGCAGAGGGATCCAGGGCAGTACCTCATAATCAAACACATTATAGTTCTGCAGCAAATGTACGAATATTCACACCAAATGGAATAGACACATCAGGTCAGATTCTGCTGACTAATGATTTATGAAAATACTTTTTCATAAAAGTTTTCAGAGAAACTTGGAAAATTCTTTTTTAAATTGTGGAAAGGGCTTATGGACCTGTACCAAGAGCTCTGCTAAGTGTCTTTTTTTCTTTTTTTTTCTTTTTTTTGAGATGGTGTCTTGCTCTGTCACCCAGGCTGGAGTGCAGAGGTGTGATCTCAGCTCACTGCAGGCTCCGCCCCCTGGATTCATGCCATTCTCCTGCCTCAGCCTTCCAAGTAGCTAGGACTACAGGCACCTGCCACCACGCCCGGCTAATTTTTTGTATTTTTAGTAGAGAGGGGGTTTCACCGTGTTAGCCAGGATGGTCTCGATCTCCTGACCTTGTGATCCACCCGCCTCGGCCTCCCAAAGTGCTGGGATTACAGGCATGAGCCACCGTGCCCAGCCGCTAAGTGTCTTTAATTGCGTAGCAGAGACACTAGCTGTCCCACTGTAAATACTTTCTCCTTCTCCCTCGATACTACAACCTCCAACTTGTGTCTGGATCCAAGGCCGTCTGGAGTAAAGACTATGCTTCCCAGCCTTCCTTGCAGCTAGGTGTGGTCATGCGACTAAGATCTGCCAATGAGATCTGTAAATGGAAAGATGTGATCAGGGCTGATAGTTACACCACATGCCCAGGTAGAGATGTACCTGTTGTTTATAGCTGGTATTCGTTCTGATTAACTGAAACCCATGCCTTACTGGTCGTTAAATATTTCCAAAATTACTCCCGGTGTAAAACTTTTAAGAAGTCTCCTTAAAGGGACAGGCATGTCCTTCTGCCATCCTTCAGTCTTCCTTCCTGCTGGCTAGAATGTGGACCCTGATCACTCACTCCACTTTGGATCATGAAGATGAGGGCCACAACCTGAAGAGGGTGAAACTGAAAGCTGGAAGGGTCCTGGGTCTCGGTGACTCCTTGGATGGCCTACCTTTGGACTTTTACATGAGAGAAGAAAACCTTTTTGTGTTAAGTCACTGGTCATTTGTGTTTTCAGTCTTTCTCAAAATAACTGTATTCTAGGGTTTGCTCTGACCATGCTGCTTAACAAACAACCCTGAAATCTCAGATGGCAATTGTATTTATTTCTCATTCAATAGCCTGCACATCGGATGTTGTGGCTCTGCTTCAGGCTGTGGGTCTTTGTCCTGGGACTAGCAGACACTCAGGACAAGCTCTAGCAGACACTCAGGACAAGCTCTCCTCATGACCAGTAAAGCTCAGGAGACGAAGCCAAAACACACAAACCCATTTAAAGCTCCTGCTAGTGTTGCTCTCATATTCCATTGGCCAAAACAAGTCACAAGACAGCCTGACATCAAGGGGAGAGAAAATAAGGGAAGAAAGGATAAATACCTGCTGTTGATACACAGAATTGATACATGTGCAACCCAGGCCTACAGCTGCACAGGCACCAGGGGCTTCTGAGCATTCTGGGCTCCTTCCAGCCCTCCCAGCATCACTGAGGCGGGGTGGGGGGACCACTGCTCCCTCCCTGATCATTGCCTGAAATTCCAAGTGTTTGCCCCCCACCCCAACCCCGAGGACACTACCAAGTAGGTGGCAACAGGGAAGTCTCTCTTCCTTTGACTGCCCCTCTCTACAGTCACCCCAGACCACACACCAGACTGTACAGGTGTCTCTGGCAGTCTTTCCCAAAGGGGTGAGGGGAAATGTTAAAGCTGGGAGCTCTGCTGCCTTACATTTGTGTGTCTCCCAAGGCTCCCCTTCTTCCAAACTTCCTTTGAGAATTTCTACCCAGTGGCTGTGTGCAGGTCCTTCCCACACATCCAGGAGCACCTGGCACTTCTGGAAGTTTGCTCAGAAGAGGAAGGAAGTGCATTTCCTACAGTTCCCCAATAAACCTCTCCCAGGGCCTCATCGTCCAACTGCCAGGACCCACCCCCAATTCATTAACCATAAGGTTTAGGGAGGGGACTTGGCAAATCAGCCTCAGCCATATCCAAATGCCTGAAAGAAAACACCAAGAGAAGTTGGGGGGCAGGGTGAACGTTGGGGATATTGCCAGTAGGTAAGTGGGTCTGGGGGAAGAACAGACCTGGAAGATTTTACCACTGACTATGTGACCTCTGGCAAACCAATCTCTTTTCTGGGCCTTTATTTGTTTTAGTGTTGTTTTATTTGTTGAAAGAAGGGGATTGCCCTTGATGGCATTTAAGGTTTCTTCTAGTTCTAACAGCCTGTGATCTAAGGAGCAAGAGGTGAGAAGGAAAAGACCAGCATACGGGTGCCCAGAGGGACACAGCACGGTGGGGGCCCAGTCATATGGGGATAGCATGAGGCTAAAGTTCAAGTTCTTCAGCCCTTATCAGATTGTAGTCCTTATCACCAAGCTTAGCTTTACCTCTCAGCCACATTCAGGGCCATGGACTAAGGCCACGAAAATTGTGCACAACAGGGGCTACCTATCATGACGACTGCAGTATGTATGGCATTCCCTGGAATTAGAGCAGTTCTGTCCTCATCGGTCACCACTCTCTGCCTCAAACCTGAGTTCCAGCACCTCCAAACTACCTTCAGTTCTCAGCACACGTCATGGTGCCTTCCGCAGTTCCCTCTCCCTGCTACACCACTATCCCTTGATCTCCCTTCCCCTGCCCCCACCTTCCTCTGACTATTGCCTACTCATCCTTCAACATTCAGCTGAGTGTCCTCCCCACCCAGGTTCGGAGCCCCTCTGCGTCACTCCCATAATGCCTTATTACTGCACTCACTACACTGTATTGTACCTATCTGCTGTGAACCTCAAACTACTGTCTTACTAGACTCCAAGCTTCCTTGGGGGCTGAGGGGAGAAATTGCATCTTACCTATCTTATTTTATGCCCAATGTCTTTCACAATACCAGACAAATGATAAACAGGCAATGTTTGATGCATGAACAAAGAAACAAACGAACTGGGAAGGAAAACTAAAAGGAATGTCACATGCAGATGGTTTAGGCCACCTTTGTTTCTCCCCCACACTCCAGCTGCCACACATACTACATCTATAGTTCAGTGAAATCATGTCAATAAGCACCAAGGGTGAACGGTAACCTTTGAGCTAGGGAAAATAAATTGCCCGGGGAAGAAGCCTGTTGTCTGGTAGGCAAGAAAAGCCTTCCTTAGTGATGGTGGAGAGGAGAGTAAGGTTGGGGTGTAAGGTCGACTGGGGGCAGCATAGTCAGGAAAGAAGTCTCGAAGCGAGCAGGACTTGAGGGGCCAGTGGGGAGGAGGCTGGGTTTGGTGGGCAGATGGAGACCAAGCTGTCACACACCTGTGGCTCCACCAAGACAAGAAATAGCCTGTGGCCTGGCCAGAGAGGGAGGAGAGGATTTGAGATGGAAATCTGAGTATGAGGTGTATGAGAGCAGTGGGAGAGCTCCAGCTGAAGGGGACTGAGACACAGAGGGACCCAGAGGGCAGAAGGAGGTGGCGCCCCTCCGCCCCCTTCTCCCACTCCCCCGGACTGTGCCCAAGGTGTCCAGAGCTGCCTCAAGCCCGGTGGTCTAAGCAGGAGACTTGGTGACGCTCCTTCAGAGACTGGCTTCAGGAAGTTAACTGGGCCTGATAATCTGGCGGAAATTTCTGTTTGTTTAGAGAAGATGATTAAAATTGCCTAGTCACTGGATTTGAATACTCAAGAATGAGTTTAATTGAGAAGAGAATGTTTCTTTTTAGATGAAGCAATAACCACCATTGCTGGGTTTGTTTGCACCAAGGGGAAGAACTTAAATATCTGAAATGTAACATGTCCTAAGATGATGGCCGGGGTGGGAGCCAGGGCTGTCATGAAGTGTAAGGATTGAAACTTACCCTGAAACCTCCATTAAAGAGGTCACTTAGCACGGATTAAAATCCAGGCATTCACGTCAACATACCCTATGAATCTGCCCTCTCTGGAGCCAGGAGCAGCCAGTTCAGGACTTTCACTGGCCTGGCACCTGGCTCTGGTCTCACTTTACTTCCCATCGCAGTCTGTCGGTCCAGAGGCAGCACTATGCGACTGCAAGTGTTTGGGCTGTGTGCGCATGTGCAGGTGCGGGTGTGCGCATGCACATCGCTGGCTGTGCGCGGTCTTGCAGCGTGCTTAGGAAAACCTCGCCCCCACCTGGGTCCGGGGCCTCAGCATGGTGAAACTGATGCTATGCGAACACGTGTTTGATTCAGTTTAAATGGAGGTGGTGAGGACGAATCAAAGTTTTGCATCAATACGGTAGAACTTGCATAATCCAAGACCACCTGTTTCTTCTCTCTGCCTTCCCTATCCAAATCATCCCCAAATCATCCCTGAGAAGTCTCTGCTCCCATCAGTGTCATCCCTGGGGGCCCCCATCAGACAAGTGTGTGGGAGAAGCAGGTGCAGGTCACAGTCCTCCCTAGTCCATCTGCCTCAGAAATTATTCCTGGGGTCGGCGGCGCGAGGGACCCACCACCACGTGTCGTGGGCATTTGCCCCAGCACAGAGTTCACACCCCGTCCCCCAGTGGACCCCCTTGTGCGGGGGTCTGGGCAATGCATGGACTGGGCCACAGCCCGTGCCCCAAGCGAGTGGACTGCATTCTGAGGCACCTGCTCTATTTCTGCCCAGGCCAGGTGCTGTGGATCCAAGCACTGGGCATGGCCACAGCGAACTTCCCTGAACAAGTAGTACTCTTCCAGCTGATGAGTGCACTGGCGTTTATTATGGTCGGGCCAGTGCTGGAAGTGGAGATGTCTATAAGATGATTATGAGGATAGGATGGAACCCATACTCTAAGAAAACAAAGAAGTCCATGGAAACGCATATCATGGGTATCTTCAAAAAGGACTTGCGTGGCGAGATCTTCAATGTGGCCATCCTTGGCTACCTCAGACCCGAAAGAACTTTGCTTCTTTAGAGTCACTTATTTCGGCAATTCAAGGTGATATTAAGGAAGCTAAGAAACGCCTACATTTACCAGAACATTTGAAACTTAAAGAAGGCCATTTCTTCCAGGTTCCTAAAAGCAAAATAATGAACGGCCGCCGATAAAAAAAATCTTATTTATTCATTCACTGTATTCTAGTATTTCACTGCTTACAACTGTCCAGTCTCACCTTGGTTATAGTTTTAAAATCAAACATTTTCCCACAGCTGTGAACTAGTTTAAACAAAACAACATAGTTACTATATTGTGCTTCAATTGTTAAATTATTAACAGGTTTTATTTATTTAAATACATAAAAAGCTTTATTTAAAAATAAAGATTTTCAAAATATGTTGATTAGAATGTACCACTAGAAGGGTATTAAGTATCTTATAATGGAAATGAAATGTATATAAGTATGGGTTAAAAGGCAAGCCACTAATTTGAGATGAGAACTATAGTTCTCACGGCAAAAACCTTCATGTATGTACTTGTATAGCATATAGTCCTAAACAGAGAAGGCTTATAAAAGTAAATACATTAAATAGGAGTTGTATAGTTTATTATAAACCTAAGGGGAAAACTCCAGACTTTGTATTTGTGATATATGATGCATTAATATATTATTATAAGCATGAAGACATTTGTGAAACTTTTTTTGTCATTTTCTTTTTTCTTTCTTTTATTTATTTATTTTTATTTTTATTTATTTATTTTTTTTTTTGAGTCAGGGTCTTGCCCTGTCACCCAGGTTGGAATACAATGGTGATCAAGGTTTATTGCAGCCTTGACCTCCTGGGCTCAAGCAATTCTCTCACCTTAGCCTCCTGAGTAGTTGGGACTACACGGTGAGCCACCGTGCTCAGCTCAATTTTAAAATTTTTTTGTAGAGACAAGGTCTCCCTACGTTGCCCAGGCTGGTCTCAAACTCTTGGCTGAAGCAATCCTCCTGCCTCAGCCTCTTAAAATGCTGGGATTACAGGCCTGAGCCACTGCACCTGGCCTTTAGTCATTATCTGGGCAGTCACATCATTGCACCATTTTCATTTTTGTATAGAGCTGCTTCGGTTCTAAGTGGTCTAGACTCCCTCTGCATATCTTTATTGTTGTTAAGACAGTAAGATAGATGTTTTTTGAATCTATAGGTTCTCCTTTTTGTTGGATAACACTTCTTTCTGCTTCAGAGTAGATATTCTTGTAGATATCTATAAGACTTCAACATTTTTCTTGACTTTGATTTTTTCCCTTTTTTAGGAAAAACAAAGACACAACAGACTTCATCTTTAGGTTTCCTCAAGATTTAAGTGAACACATAGCCGTTAGTTTATATGTACCAGTTTCTTAAAAAAAACACACATAAAATGCTTGTTTTCCCTCTAGCCTAACTATTTAAAGCCAATTAAACTATAAAATACTTAGAAAATTATTTATTCTTAATGTAACTATATGTTCCAGGACAAATCTAAACTGACGTAGTTGTATACACACAATGTAATTTAATGCTAGTCTAAGAATGCTTGTAGCTTGACAGAAAGGCATAGATTTTAAACAATCTTCATACTGTAGATTTTTTCCTCCTACTGACTGTGATTTTTGGCCACTTGAGTCTTTTTGTTGATATTGGCAGAATGTTGAAATCTTTGGATATTTAGGAAATTAAGATTACAGATTGCGTTGGGCCCCTTCAAACAGTATATTGCATTATAGTTCACTTTAGCAATAGATTTGGTGGTTGGTTTGGTGGAGGGATAGAAGTATATAGAAGGTAATTTTAAAAATAATTCACTATGGATCATTTTTTCCTAATCTGCATAAATGAATTTGAACTGACTTTAATAAAAATATTTTGAAAGTACATAGAAAAACATCTGAAGCAGTTGTCGGAGAAGAGGGAAATGTATAAATTTAGTTGGACTGTGTTTTACTCTTTGGTGTATGAATGTATGGCAAACAATGCAGCTTGTGGCTTTTCATTTCTTTATAGAGCTATGTAGAAAATACTATTTTTCATATTAGAAATCCTGTACTTGAAAGAAGCCTCAATTATAAGTGGCTTCATGAAGCAAAGTTAAAAACAAACATAGAAAATATGAAAATATTTGTGTTTGTTTTGTCTGACTAGCTTGCTGTTAATTATGTTCTCTTTAAGTGTGTGAATGTTCTTTTATACTTTATAGCCACCTTACATTTTGTTAAATAGCCATTGCTTTTAAGATGGATGGTATGGTGTGTAGAGGTTAGTTAACTGTATCTACATTTTTCAAAGTTTTATATTAACTATCTATTATAAGAAGTTACAAGGCCGGGCGCGATGGCCTACGCCTGTAATCCCAGCATTTTGGGAGGCCGACGCAGGTGGATCACGAGGTCAGGACATCGAGACCATCCTGGCTAACACAGTGAAACCCCGTCTCTACTAAAAATACAAAAAATTAGCCAGGCGTGGTGGCGTGCGCCTATAATCCCAGCTACTCGGGAGGCTGAGGCAGGAGAATCACTTGAACCCAGGAGGCAGAGGTTGCAGTGAGCCGAGATCAAGCCACTGTACTCCAGCCTGGGCAACAGAGCGAGACTCTGTCTCAAAAAAAAAAAAAAAAAGAAAAGAAAAGTTACAGTAGTGCTATTTTGATTAGTCTGAATGTTTTCAGGCCTTGAAATAAATTTTGACTAAGTAATTTTTTTTTTCAGAGCAGGAGTGGAAGTTTATTTTAAAAGCTTTAGGCCAGTAAGGAAAAAAAGGAAAGGAAAGAAGGAAAATGCAACTTGGAAGAGGGCCAAGCAGGCGACTCAAGAAACCAAGTGCACAGCTTAACATCTTGACTTGGGGGGTTTTATTTGTTGGCATACTTTCAGGATCTTATTGGGAAGCTGCTGATCAGTTTCAGGTGTTTTCTATCTATTAGGAGCCTACCTTTCCCTGGCACCAGCTGTGACTAATTATTACTTTAAACAAACTGTTAACAACCGCCTGGCCATCACCTGATGGTTGCCCAACATTTCTGGTGTGTGTGTGGTGGGGAGCCCTCTCCTGCCCTGCTCATACCTGACTAGCTACCTACTGTAACATTTACCCCTGCCTTAAGAGTCCAAGACCCCAAATCTTTGATGGAAAGTGGATGAAGGTCAGTCTTCTGTAACTGTTTCCTGCTGACAGAGGGGCGGTGGTGGTTCTGTGAGTCTTAGCCTCTCACTGTCTAGGCTGAGTTGGCTCCATGAGTTGCTGAAAGTGGTATCGAACCAGGTCCAAAGAAGACGGAAGCAGGATTTTGCCTCGGTCATATCCCACAATGGGCAGTCTAGAGGCCCCTGTAGAAGGTGATTCTTGAATATTGAGAGGATGGTGTCCCCTACTGAGGATGATCTGGAGCTTAATGGCCTTACTCTGAGGTGAAAAGGCATTACTTATCTTTCTGCTTAAAAAGGAACCTCAGATCTTCCAGGGACTCGCAAGCGTGTTCGGGAGCTGAGGGCATTGTTTCCAGCTCTGGTGTCTCGGAGCCTTTCCACAGCTTCACTCAGGTGTGATGTATCCAGCTGGCAATCTCTGAGACTAAGTACTTTTTTTTAAATGTTCCTTCTAAGTCTTTTTTTTTCTTTAACAACTCTATTCTTATAATTTCTTAAAATTGTGAACAACTAACCACACTACAAAGTTGGTGGACATAGATATTCACATTATAATCAAAGTAAACTTACCCAGCTGTTAATAAAACTTGCAAAATCATATGAAGCATATAGTCATGACTTGCTTCCTGGTAATTAATCATGGTGGCCATAAGTAAGTCCAGCCATTGCCTTCCCATTTCCCAGGCTACAGGCTCAATAAGGGCTTTTCAAATTCCTGGATATTAGCTGGGCCATCTGGCTTTGTTTTGGCCGAGTAGCATCCAACTCCTCTTTCCTATTGGAGGGAAATCTCCTATTATATAGTCTTGGTGGGTGGCCACTTTGGAGACTAAAAAGGCCAAGTCTTCCTTCTCTCTGCACTCAGCTATCCAGGTCATAGGCCTGAACCCCAGCCTGAGCCAATACTATATTGCTGCCAAGACTTCAATCTTGAGTAAGTGACACATAGCCCAGAAGCAGTAGAATTCTTCTGCCGTGATGAGGAATCCACACCAGGCCACTCCGGCTAAAAGGCATGTATTGTGCTTCCTGGTTTTTTTCTGGGCTGTTTCCTCCAGACTCACACCACACATTTCTTCCAATAAATGTCCTTCCTGGTTACAACCACCAGATAGTCTTGGTTTCTTGCTCCTGAACGCGTTCCCCCTGATTGTGGCAGGCACTGTTGGTCACCCAGTGGCTGCTCCCCTTCCCTTTATTGCTAATAGAACCCCAAGTTTTTATTTCTTCATATCTCTACCTGGCCCAAGTATAGGGACCATGACTGGTCAGTCCTATCCCCTTGTTCAGCGACAGGTCTAAGGTTAGGCCTGTGACCCAGCTCTAGCCAAAGAGACCTGAGGGGAAACACTGGAAGCTTTTGGGAAAGGCTTTCCTCACTGATTGTGTCCCTGGCCCCTTTCTTCCTGCTTGAGAAGCCACCACGTGAGAAGAAAAGCTTGGAGCCACTGCAGCCATCTTGCCACCATGAGGGAAGGCAGCAGCAGCCCTAAAGAAAGCAGAGGGAGCCTGGGTCCTTGATCTCTCGGAGCCACCACAATGACCCTGGAATCACCTCCCTCTGAACTGCGGGTTTTCTGTGATGAATCAACCCTCATCATTCAGTTCTCTTACACTAAGTGCTTTGTTATTTGCAGCCAAAACATTCTGATAAACTGATTCTCTGAATTTCACTATTTTCTAAAATAATCATCTGTTGTTGGAGCTGGAAGAGATCTGGGAGAACTTTGAGTTTCTTTGTAATAGAAGAATCTGAGTTGGATATGGAGGCAGAAGCAGAGGGAGAACCCAGGCCTCCTGAGTCTTATCCTGTGATAAGCCTTTTCCTATGGTGGTCTCCTCAGCACCCTGAGGAGGTGCCCAGGACATTTCACAGGGAGCCATGGGGATAGAGCCTGGATTCTGGCATCTGAGAATCATGGGCAAAGGGGCAAATAAGGAGGGGCAGAGTGAGCCTCTGCTGGGCTTGGGCAAGGCTGTGGACTGAGACACCTAAGATGCCAGAGCTGTGTTCCTAGCTCTTTCTGTCGGAGCTCCTGTTGTATCCATGAGTGTGTGCGTGTGTGTGTGCACATGGGCGCACACAAACCTTTGCCCTGGGTTCCACTTTTCAGCCTCCCTCAGTCTCTAGGATCTCCTGCTTCCCCACCAGCCTGGCAGCAAGGTCCTCTTCCTCTCATGGATGAGTACTTTGTGCAGTTTCTGGCTGGTTTCATGCCCTTTACTTTTTTCTTTTTTCTCTTTTTTTCCACCTTTTAGGGCTTTATTTAGAAAGTGTATATGTAAGGAAGTAAAGCCATTTCCATTTACAGTTTACAAACTAGAACCAGTTTGCCTTGGAAGCCCAGTCTGGGTAACCAGCCATGTCCAGGCTGGCACAGAGGAAATCAGCACTCTTCCTGTATACCTGTAGTCAGCAGGTGAGATGAACAGGGCTGAAACCGCTCTTTAGTGTCAATTTTCATCACTGTGAAATCACCACTGTATAAATTTCACCACTGTATAAATCTACATTTATAGAGGGTGAAATGGGAACTGCTTTGAAAACAGTAATTGTGAGTGTATTCAAAACCAACCATAATGGAAAAAAATACAAGTGCATCAAATAAAGCCACAGTATTGTTTCTGAATACCATTTGGATAGAATGCATAAGAATGTATTACCACATACACACACGTGTGTGCACACATGCAAAAACTGAAAACCATGTTGCCCAGCCCAGAGTATTTGCACTTTATATGCAGGTGTATAAAAAATATATTGGGCACCTACCAGATGCTCACATCCTATAGATTAGCAGTTGTTCCCCCAAATCCAATGTAATTCAAGAATTCTCATTTTCAGGAGAAACATTAATTTGGGTAAACCAAGGATTTTTATGGTAAAGATCTATAACGACTTTCAACTGAATTATCCCTTAAGTACATTTGTGTACATGCATATGTAGAAATACATTTACCTTACAATAGGACATAGTATTTTTATTTTTTTAAATGCAGTTTTTTTTTTAAAGAAAATTTGCAGAATTTACTACACTAAACCCTTCACTTTTTTCATGCCACTTCACAGTTTTTCCTACAGCTGTGCCTGGACCAAAGAGAGCTCAAAGAAAGGCTAGGAATTCACTTCTGGGACTTGCAAAGCTTCAAAAGAGTGAATCAGAACTAGGGGGAACATTGATCCTGGATGCAGCTGGCTGGCAGAGGTGCTGGTGTGCTGTTTCTTCAGAGGTTTCAGGAAGGCCCCCCCATCCCAAAATCACCCTTCCTTCACCTGGGAAGTCAATGCCTGAGACTCTACCATTAGAGATACAATGCAAACCTTCCTGGGAGACAAAACTCCTCATATACACCTTAAAGTGAGTTTTTATGATCTTTTCAAGAGGGTCAATGTTGAGAAGAATCCAAGTGGAGAAAGGATGAGGTTGGTTGAGGGTAGCACCAAACGATTCTCTTTTTCACTCAGAATAGGTGCTGCAAGTCTGTCCTGCTGGTGATGCACATACTGGAGAACAAGAGGGTGGTGGAGAAAATTATGTAAACTTCCAGGGAGAAAATCTGGGCAAGGGGAAGGGCATGGAGGTGGGTGGTCAGGTATATCAGGGCATATTGTGGAGAGAAGTGTAAGAAGTATGTGGTTACTTTGGTAGTGGACACTAGAGAGACACTGAAGGTTCTTGAGGAGGAGAGTGACATAATCCAAAAGTCAAATCTGATGGCTATGTGGAGAGGATTGAATGGAGAGACTGGCATCAGGGACTCCAGGGAAGACATAATGAAGGGCTGAACATGGCCATAAAGGAATAGGTAGAAAGGTCACAAGAAAGGCACAAAGTAGAATCCAGGTGACCTTGTCCCCAAAGACTTGTAGGAAGAATGCTGATTTCTTTAAAGGGAACTAGAAAGGGAGGCCAGAAAGCTGGTTTATAGTGAAGAAATACCGAGTTTAAGGTACTTGTAGGTCATCCAAGTGGAGATATTATTATTGTCATTAGTATTGGCTGACAAACATTAAGAGATTACTCTCTACCAGGCACCATGCTAAGCCCTTCACATGCATTATCTCATTTAATTCTCATAACATCCCAAAGGGTAGATATTGTTATCCCCATCTTACAGATGAGGACACTACAGCTCCAAGAGGTTAGCTACTTGCCCAAGTTCCCACAGCTAGTAAGAACCCAGGCCCCT
Organism: Gorilla gorilla gorilla; assembly: GCF_029281585.2. Lineage (NCBI taxonomy): Eukaryota > Metazoa > Chordata > Mammalia > Primates > Hominidae > Gorilla > Gorilla gorilla. The sequence continues at coordinate 44,161,601 of NC_073224.2, read as the reverse complement.
GGCTCCAAAGCTCCTAACCACCATGAGGCTCTGATGCTTGGGGAAGAGGTCAGAAGCTGGTCTGTGGCCACAGAGATGACAAGGAAGATCTTAAGAATGGCTGGGACCTCCCTAATGAAATTCGAAAAGGAAGAGAAGAGAACGAATCTTTATGGCGTATCATTAGACAAGTCGCTGAACTGTCACCATCTGTCAGCTAACCTTGAATGAGACCTCTAAGAGCAATTTCCCTATTCCCCAGGATTTAAATGGGGTTTGGAGTTGGCATTGACAACCCACTAACAACAGCTCACAAGCTCACTAGCAGAGTAACCCGCAACTCAGCGTGAAGGAGGCTGTTTGCTCCTTCCACCCTCTAATGAAGACAACTTGTTTTTCTAAGTAGGACTTCTTTTCTGGTTGTAAGTCTTGGGACAGAACTTCGAAGCAAAATCTGGATGCAGAGGTGGAGTGGGATAGGAGGGAGCAGGTTTAGGGGTCACTGCACTTTTCAGCTATTCCTTGGGAGCTTCAGACATAGTCTGGAGGGTAGGGGAGACATTGATGAGATGAGAGAGTAGAGGATGGCCTGCAGAGGGAGGGAGGTGGAGGAGACAGAGGGACAGGGCATGAGGGCTCGAGGGAGCAGGGCCTTGGAAGCATTCGCCCTCTCTCTGTGCTCACTTTTATCCACCAATTCCCCACTCTGTGCCTCTTCACTCTTTTTTCATCTTCTAAAAGAAAAGAAATGCAAGGGAACACTTACACTGGAGCCAAATTGGTTTCCTTCCCCTCCAAGCCAGGTGTCAGTGGTACCCCCCTCTCTTGGTCCCCCAGCATGATGGCTCCTCCTTCCTCATCCTGTATCCCTTCAGGAGCCACATCCAGCCCGATTAACTTCAGAAACTTCTCCTTCATCAGGCTTCCCTGGACGCCATGAGGTGAACCTTGAGAACTAGGAGAAAAGCTCCTACTCCCCTACCCCCAACCCCTCTTATGGCCTGGTGAGGAGAGGTGGGATGGGTGGGGTATAATCCCCTCTCAGCCTCCCCGTCAAGTCTGTCTTCCACACTCCAAGCCCCAGAGTCCAGCACACTTTGGGTTCCTGACACATGTTTGTGGAATGAATGAATAAATAAGTGAATGAGTGAATGAATGGGAGAATGGACATGCAACAAAGGATGCCAGAGCAGAGGCTGCTGAGTGGAGGAGGCTTCGGTGAGTCACGGGGCTCTCCATGCCTCCAGGGCAAAGCTGTCAAAACCATTAGCTGCAATTCAAGCCCAGCAGGCACAGAGCAAGCTTCAGTCACCCTGGCTGCAGAGTTCACACCCTGAGCTCCCATCCCCAAACCAGCAGCCTTGCCTCCTACACCCAACTACCCCAGTGAGATCTGGTCTCAGGCCGGCCTCATTGTCCACACAGGCCAAGTGTATGGGGTGGAAGCTCCCAGCAGGCAAGGGCTTTGGCTTACTCACCTGTGTACCCCTATGGACAGGCTCACAGTAGGTGCTTAGTAAATACCAAATTAAGGAAAATAGAGTTATTTGGTGTTTGTTCTGGTCTGAATGTTTGTGCCCCCCACCCCTCCCAAAAAACTCAGATGTTGAGATCCTAACCCCAACATGATGGTACTAGGAGATGGGGCTTTATCGAGGTGATTACCTCCCAATCATAGGCCATTGGGAGGTGATTATGGTGGAGCACTCTTGAATGGAATTAGTGTCCTTATAAAAGAGGCCCAAGAGGGACCTGTCACCCTTTCTACCATGCAAGGACACAGGCAGAAGACAGGCCTCACCCAACACTGAATCTGTCAGCACCTTGACTGTGGGCTTCCCAGCCTCTAGAATAGTGAGGAATAAATTTCGGTTGTGTGTAAGCCACCCACTCTATGGTACTTCGTTACAGCAGCCTGCATGGACTAAGACACTGCTCGTTAGGTGCCAGCAACTTTAACACGCAGATGTCACTCAAACCAAACAGTAGTTTTGAAAGGCAAGTCCTCCTGTGCCTATTTTTGCTGATGAGGAAACCAACACAAAGAAGTTAAGAGACTTCCAAATGACCACAAAGTATTTTGGTAGCAGAGACCTGGCATTGGTTCAAATCAGGTCGTTTTGCTCTTAAGGCCATGTTCGTTCTACCAAACATAAAAACCCAAACCGTCTGGGTTCTGGAGGAGGAAACTGGAAGAGAAAATCCTGGCGTCCCAGAGCCCACCCAAGTTTAGTGCACTTCCCTTCCTTCATCCCACTTAGGAGAGGCAAAGGAGGCACTGAGTAGGGAAGGATGGCAGCTCCTCCCATGTCTCCAGGTGGCTTGCTACTGAGGCCTCTCAGATGTCCCGGATGGGGGAGAAGGGGACTATTCCTGAGACCTAGAGGGCTTGGATAAGGACTATTCCTGAGACCTGGAGGGCCTGGATAGGGACTGATAAGACCTAGAGGGCCTGGATAAGGTGAGCCTCTAGTCTACCCCAGGCCCTGATGGCCTCATCCTTCTGCTGGGAGCCATGTTCTGAAAGTACAGTGGATGAGAAGAGAGAGTGAGTGAGCCTGGCAGGGATAAACCAGTCCACACTTGACCCCAAAGCAGTGTGAGCTAGGAGTGAGCTTGGCCAGGAAAGTCAGTCAAGACGGAAGCCCTTATAAGACAGCTCCTGAGACAGATTGACATCAGCCCAGCCGGCCTCCACGAGCACGCTGAGGTGTCTGAGATGCACTCCAAAGGGCGCAGCCGGGTCAACAAATTCCAACTGAGGCTGTGCTCTGCCTTCCAGAGCTTTGTACCTGTAAGCAAGTCACTCACCTCTTAATGGAGATCATGATATACTTCACAAGATTGTTATGAGCATCGAAAGAGATGGGGCATTTGAGTGAATCCCTACCCAACAAAATATATGGAAGAAATAGAAAAAGGTATTCAACTAACATTTGTTAAATTGAACTGTTCTTATGTCTAGCTAGATGTGGGTTTCATGGTTTTACTTGACTGGATTTGGGTTGTATTTCCCCATATATCCTCATTTTCCCTTTTGATTTGTAAGTGGGTAGGTGGGGAATGACAATAAAAATTCATTGCAGATGGAGCAAAGATGGCCGAATAGGAACAGCTCCAGTCTACAGCTCCCAGCGTGAGCAACGTGGAAGACGGGTGATTTCTGAATTTCCAACTGAGGTACCAGGTTCATCTCACTGGGGAGTGTCGGAAAGTGGGTGCAGGACAGTGGGTGCAGCACACCGAGTGTGAGATGAAGCAGGGCGAGGCATTGCCTCACCCGGGAAGCACAAGGGGTCAGGGAATTCCCTTTCCTAGTCAAAAAAAGGGGTGACAGATGGCACCTGGAAAATCGGGTCACTCCCACCCTAATACTGCACTTTTCCAACGGTCTTAGCAAATGGCACACCAGATTATATCCCGCACCTGGCTCGGAGTGTCCTACGCCCACGGAGCCTCGCTCACTGCTAGCACAGCAGTCTGAGATCAAACTGCAAGGCGGCAGTGAGGCTGGGGGAGGGGCTCCCGCCATTGCTGAGGCTTGAGTAGGTAAACAAAGCAGCTGGGAAGCTCGAACTGGGCAGAGCCCACTGCAGCTGAAGAAGGCCTGCCTGCCCGCCTCTGTAGACTCCACCTCTGGGGGCAGCGCATTGCCAAACAAAAGGCAGCAGAATCCTCTGCAGACTTAAATGTCCCTGTCTGACAGCTTTGAAGAGAGTAGTGGTTCTCCCAGCACACAGCTGGAGGTCTGAGAACGGACAGACTGCCTCCTCAAGTGCGTCCCTGACCCCCGAGTAGCCTAACTGGGAGGCACCCCCAAGTAGGGGCAGACTGACACCTCACAAGGTCAGGTATTCCTCTGAGACAAAACTTCCAGAGGAACGATCAGGCAGCAACATTTGCTGTTCACCAATATCCGCTGTTCTGCAGCCTCCGCTGCTGATACCCAGACAAACAGGGTCTGGAGTGGACCTCCAGCAAACTCCAACAGACCTGAAGCTGAGGGTCTTGACTGTTAGAAGGAAAACTAACAAACAGAAAGGACATCGACACCAAAACCCCATCTGTACGTCACCATCATCAAAGACCAAAGGTAGATAAAACCACAAAGATGGGGAAAAAACAGAGCAGAAAAACTGGAAGCTCTAAAAATCAGAGTGCCTCTCCTCCTCCAAAGGAACGCATCTCCTCACCAGCAACGGAACAAAGCTGGACAGAGAATGACTTTGATGAGTTGAGAGAAGGCTTCAGACGATCAAACTACTCTGAGCTAAAGGAGGAAGTTCGAACCCATGGCAAAGAAGTTAAAAACCTTGAAAAAAAATTAGACGAATGGCTAACTAGAATAACCAATGCAGAGAAGTCCTTAAAGGACCTGATGGAGCTGAAAACCATGGCACGAGAACTACATGATGAATGCACAAGCCTCAGTAGCCGATTCGATCAACTGGAAGAAAGGGTATCAGTGATGGAAGATCAAATGAATGAAATGAAGTGAGAAGAGAAGTTTAGAGAAAAAAGAATAAAAAGAAATAAACAAAGCCTCCAAGAAATATGGGACTATATGAAAAGACCAAATGTACATCTGATTGGCATACCTGAAAGTGACGGGGAGAATGGAACCAAGTTGGAAAACACTCTGCGGGATATTATACAGGAGAACTTCCCCAATCTAGCAAGGCAGGCCAACATTCAAATTCAGGAAATACAGAGAATGCCACAAAGATACTCCTCAAGAAGAGCAACTCCAAGACACATAATTGTCAGATTCACCAAAGTTGAAATAGAGGAAAAAATGTTAACGGCAGCCAGAGAGAAAGGTCGGGTTACCCACAAAGGGAAGCCCAGCAGACTAATAGCTAATCTCTCGGCAGAAACTCTACAAGCCAGAGGAGAGTGGGGGCCAATATTCAACATCCTTAAAGAAAAGAATTTTCACCCCAGAATTTCATATCCAGCCAAATTAAGCTTCATAAGTGAAGGAGAAATAAAACACTTTACAGACAAGCAAATGCTGAGAGATTTTGTCACCGCCAGGCCTGCCCTAAAAGAGCTCCTGAAGGAAGCATTAAACATGGAAAGGAACAACCAGTACCAGCCACTGCAAAAACATGCCAAATTGTAAAAACCATTGAGGCTAGGAAGAAACTGCATCAACTAACAAGCAAAATAACCAGCTAACGTCATAATGACAGGATCAAATTCACACATAACAATATTAACCTTAAATGTAAATGGGCTAAATGCTTCAATTAAAAGACACAGACTGGCAAATTAGATAAAGAGTCAAGACCCATCAGTGTGCTGTATTCAGGAATGCTGTATTCAGATGCTGCACCCATCTCACGTGCAGAGACACACATAGGCTCAAAATAAGGGGATGGAGGAAGATCTACCAAGCAAATGGAAAACAAAAAAAGGCAGGGGTTGCAATCCTAGTCTCTGATAAAACAGACTTCAAACCAACAAAGATCAAAAGAGACAAAGAAGGCCATTACATAATGGTAAAGGGATCAATTCAACAAGAAGAGCTAACTATCCTAAATATATATGCACCCAATACAGGAGCACCCAGATTCATAAAGCAAGTCCTGAGTGACCTACAAAGAGACTTAGACTCCCACACAATAATAATGGGAGACTTTAACACCCCACTGTCAACATTAGACAGATCAACGAGACAGAAAGTTAACAAGGATATTCAGGAATTGAACTCAGCTCTGCACCAGGCAGACCTAATAGACATCTACAGAACTCTCCACCCCAAATCAACAGAATATACATTCTTCTCAGCACCACACCACACTTATTCCAAAATTGACCACATAGTTGGAAGTAAAGCACTCCTCAGCAAATGTAAAAGAACAGAAATTATAACAAATTGTCTCTCAGACCACAGTGCAATCAAACTAGAACTCAGGATTAAGAAACTCACTCAAAACCGCTCAACTACATGGAAACTGAACAACCTGCTCCTGAATAACTACTGGGTACATAACAAAATGAAGGCAGAAATAAAGATGTTCTTTGAAACCAATGAGAACAAAGACACAGCATACCAGAATCTCTGGGACACATTCAAAGCAGTGTGTAGAGGGAAATTTATAGCACTAAATGCCCACAAGAGAAAGCAGGAAAGATCTAAAATTGACACCCTAACATCACAATTAAAATAACTAGAGAAGCAAGAGCAAACACATTCAAAAGCTAGCAGAAGGCAAGAAATAACTAAGATCAGAGCAGAACTGAAGGAAATAGAGACAAAAAAAACCCTTCAAAAAATCAATGAATCCAGGAGCTGTTTTTTTTTTTGAAAAGATCAACAAAATTGATAGACCGCTAGCAAGATTAATGAAGAAGAAAAGAGAGAAGAATCAAATAGACTCAATAAAAAATGATAAAGGGGATATCACCACCGATCTCACAGAAATACAAACTACCATCAGAGAATACTATAAACACCTCTATGCAAATAAACTAGATAATCTAGAAGAAATGGATAAATTCCTCAACACATACACCCTCCCAAGACTAAACCAGGAAGAAGTTGAATCTCTGAATAGACCAATAACAGACTCTGAAATTGAGGCAATAATTAATAGCTTACCAACCAAAAAACATCCAGGACCAGATGGATTCACAGCCGAATTCTACCAGAGGTACAAGGAGGAGCTGGTACCATTCCTTCTGAAACTATTCCAATCAATAGAAAAAGAGGGAATCCTCCCTAACTCATTTTATGAGGCCAGCATCATCCTGATACCAAAGCCTGGCAGAGACACAACAACAAAAGAGAATTTTAGACCAATATCCCTGATGAACATCGATGCAAAAATCCTCAATAAAATACTGGCAAACCGAATCCAGCAACACATCAAAAAGCTTATCCACCATGATCAAGTGGGTTTCATCCCTGGGATGCAAGGCTGGTTCAACATATGCAAATCAATAAACATAAACCAGCATATAAACAGAACCAATGACAAAAACCATATGAGTATCTCAATAGACGCAGAAAGGCCTTTGACAAAATTCAACAACCCTTCATGCTAAAAACTCTCAATAAATTAGGTATTGATGGGACATATCTCAAAACAATAAGAGCTATCTATGACAGACCCACAGCCAATATCATACTGAATGGGCAAAAACTGGAAGGATTCCCTTTGAAAACTGGCACAAGAGAGGGATGCCCTCTCTCACCACTCCTATTCAACATAGTGTTGGAAGTTCTGGCCAGGGCAATCAGGCAGGAGAAGGAAATAAAGAGTATTCAATGAGGAAAAGAGGAAGTCAAATCGTCCCTGTTTGCAGATGACATAATTGTACATCTGGAAAACCCCATCGTCTCAGCCCAAAATCTCCTTAATCTGATAGGCAACTTCAGCAAAGTCTCAGGATACAAAATCAATGTGCAAAAATCACAAGCATTCTTATACACCAATAACAGACAAACAGAGAGCCAAATCATGAATGAATTCCCATTCACAACTGCTTCAAAGAGAATAAAATACCTAGGAATCCAACTTACAAGGGATGTGAAGGACCTCTTTAAGGAGAACTACAAACCACTGCTCAATGAAATAAAAAAGGATACAAACAAATGGAAGAACATTCCATGCTCATCAGTAGGAAGAATCAATATCGTGAAAATGGCCATACTGCCCAAGGTAATTTATAGATTCAATGCCATCCCCATCAAGCTACCAATGACTTTCTTCACAGAATTGGAAAAAACGACTTTAAAGTTCATATGGAACCAAAAAAGAGCCTGCATCGCCAAGTCAATCCTCAGCCAAAAGAACAAAGCTGGAGGCATCACGCTACCTGACTTCAAACTATGCTACAAGGCTACAGTAACCAAAACAGCATGGTACTGGTACCAAAACAGAGATATAGATCAATGGAACAGAACAGAGCCCTCAGAAATAATGCTGCATATCTACAACCATCTGATCTTTGACAAACCTGACAAAAACAAGAAACGGGGAAACGATTCCCTATTTAACAAATGATGCTGGCAAAACTGGCTAGCCATATATAGAAAGCTGAAACTGGATCCCTTCCTTACACCTTATACAAAAATTAATTCAAGATGGATTAAAGACTTAAATGTTAGACCTAAAACCATAAAAACCCTAGAAGAAAACCTAGGCAATACCATTCAGGACATAGGCATGGGCAAAGACTTCATGTCTAAAACACCAAAAGCAATAGTAACAAAAGCCAAAATTGACAAATGGGATCTAATTAAACTAAAGAGCTTCTGCACAGCAAAAGAAACTACCATCAGAGTGAACAGGCAACCTACAGAATGGGAGAAAATTTTTGCAATCTACTCATCTGACAAAGGGCAAATATCCAGAATCTACAATGAACTCACACAAATTTACAAGAAAAAAACAACCTCATCAAAAAGTGGGTGAAGGATATGAACAGACACTTCTCAAAAGAAGACATTTATGCAGCCAACAGACACATGAAAAAATGCTCATCATCACTGGCCATCAGAGAAATGCAAATCAAAACCACAGTGAGATACCATCTCACACCAGTTAGAATGGCGATCATTAAAAAGTCAGGAAACAACAGGTGCTGGAGAGGATGTGGAGAAATAGGAACACTTTTACACTGTTGGTGGGACTGTAAACTAGTTCAGCCATTGTGGAAGTCAGTGTGGCGATTCCTCAGGGATCTAGAACTAGAAATACCATTTGACCCAGCCATCCCATTACTGGGTATATACCCAAAGGATTATAAATCATGCTGCTATAAAGACACATGCACACGTATGTTTATTGCGGCACTATTCATAATAGCAAAGACTTGGAACCAACCCAAATGTCCAACAATAACAGACTGGATTAAGAAAATGTGGCACATATACACCATGGAATACTATGCAGCCATAAAAAAATGATGAGTTCATGTCCTTTGTAGGGACATGGATGAAGCTGGAAACCATCATTCTCAGCAAACTATCGCAAGGACAAAAAACCAAACACCGCATGTTCTCACTCATAGGTGGGAATTGAACAATGAGAACATGTGGACACAGGAAGGGGAACATCACACACTGGGGCCTATTGTGGGGTGGGGGGAGGGGGGAGGGATAGCATTTGGAGATATACCTAATGTTAAATGATGAGTTACTGGGTGCAGCACACCAACATGGCACATGTATACATACGTAACAAACCTGCATGTTGTGCACATGTACCCTAAAACTTAAAGTATAATAAAAAAAATTCATTGCAGATCTAGTATGTGCTAGATTAGTCCTTCTCAAAGCCTGGTTCCTGGACAGATTGCACCAACATCCCCCGAGATGCAAATTAGAAGTGCAAATAAATTATGGAGCCACACCACGGTCCTACTGCTTCAGAAACTTGAGGTGGGGCCCAGCAACTCATATTTTAATAAATCCTCAGGTGATGCTGATGCACACTAAAACCACCGTGCTAAGTGTTTTACGTTAATAATCGCATTCAATTCCATACAAGCCTAAAGAGGTGGGAAGTATAATAATATCCCTGATTTACAGATGACAAACATGTGGTTTGGAGAGGTTAGTGGCCTGCTCCAGGTCCTCACCTGGTAAGGGAGCCCCAGGTCTGTGTAACCCACACCACTGCCCTCTCCCCTCACTACCTTGATGCCTCCCAGAAGTGAGACGCTTTTGTTCCAAGAGGGCTTCCTGTAGGCAGATGTGGGAGCAGGAGTCACTGGTGACACTGGAGCATTCTCCTGGGCTGGTGGGTAGAATAGACAGCTATTTTTACTAGGTTTGCAAGACCAGCTGGATTGTTATCATCTATGAAACTAGGCAAACATCTAGCACTAGGACTGTCCCATTCTTGGGCTGGAGCTAAGAAGACATCGCTACTAGTTCGCAATATTCCCAGGGCACCTACCATCTGCTAAGCATGAGCTTCCTCAACATTGAGACCTGTTGTAACCACTGACAATGATGTCGCCTTCAAGGATGGATTAAGTTCCTACTACTTGAAGGCACTGTGCTAGAGGCTTTACAATGTATTCTTCTCCTGGCGTTATTATGCCCTTTAACAGATAAGACCGTTGAGGCTCAGAGAGACGCGGGGACAACAGCTCTTACGCAACGGGGCAGGGTTCTGGCCTGCATACTCTAAGGATGATTTCTTCCATTATGCTATCGTTTGAGAAGACAGGAGGGAGTAGGGGAGAACGGTGGGGGCTCCCAGCAAAAGGACAAGGCCCTCAGGGCCTGGGGTAGAACTGGAAGCCCACTCTTGACAATCAGTCCTTATCCAGGAGCACAGAGCCAGGGAAATCTGGTCCCAGCACCCATGCCCCCTTCCCCTCCTGGCTCCCTGACGCAGGAGAAAGCCCCCTGGGACTCACTGCGGGCCGGCGGGCACCTGTCACTGATGGGAAGAGCTCCTGTTTCCTATGTGCGCCCAGAGGGCCCAAGGCAGACCTGCCAGCAGCCACGAGATGGCGCTGCGATCCAGGCGACTCCGGGCCCTGCAGCCACCCTCCCCGAGGCTGCCCCGCGGAGGACCCAAGCGGTCGCGGAGGACGCTCTCCCACTCCCCAACTTCCCTCTTCCCTCCCTCCTCCTTCCTCGCCTCTTGGCCCTGCGAAGAGTGGAGGCCGCATCAGGGAGCCCTAGGCCCAAGGGCGGGCTAGGACTCCCCAGTGACTCCCAGGCAGCCCGGGGACAGCTGCTTCTCCTCTCCCCCGCCCTCCCTTCCGGTTTCCCTGGGCTCCTCCCCAGCCGGGCCAGCCAGTCCTGGGCCACTGCGCTCCCACAGCACAACTGAAGCAGGATCGCAACTCGCAGACTTAACGACTGCACAACTAAACATCAAAAATGAACTCTTCGTTAGAAGACATCCCTCTGCTTGAAAACGTAGCCGTCGAAGTTCCCTCTATGTGTCAAAAATAAGTTATGCGTAGGAGCCAGAGTCCCGTGCCTGGTGTCACCTCTCTTTCCCAAAATCCTCTCCCATCAAGAAAACCATGCATGTGCGTGGGTCCGCGCGCGCGCACTTGGAGAGGTAGAATTTTGAGTTGAAAATCTGAATCTACCATGAAAAATTGTGTGACACCAAGCAAGTGTCTTAAGACTCTTTGAGCCTCAATTTTCTCATCCATAAAGTGGAAATAATACCAGTAATCACTTCATGGGCTGTTGGAAAAATTAAATACATCTAAACCATTTAGAGGTGCTTTAACACATAGTAAGTACTCAGTAAATATTGTTTCTTTTCCTCTGACACTTATCGTGTGTGTCCATCACTTGGCATTCAATGCAGGCAGCCTTGTGTTTTTGGCTAATTTCTCCTATAGGACATCCCACCCCCAAGGGCCGTGTCTTGCATATCTGTATGTTCAGGAGCACCCAGCACAGACTCTCGCCTGGTGCATAGTAATTAGAGTGGGCCATAGTGACCACCAAAAACCACAGCCTCTGGCTTCAATTCTGCCTCCCTCCTGTCTTCTCTCAGGTGCTGGCTTCATGCACAACCCTGCTAGCGCAGCTACCTAGTGTCCTCTCCTCCACTTCTCTGCTTTGGGGCGGGCGGTGCCCAGCTTTCAGTGGTGAAACCTGTAGCCTTTTGCTCTCTGCTAGGCCAGGGAGCCCCTTCTGAGAGGGTAAGGGGGGGCCAGGGTGGAAGGGGCATGGTTCTTGTTTTGTGTCCTGGAGAGAGTGTGCTCCATATAAAGCCTGCTTGAGCAGAGGAGAAGAACCCGGCCCCAGCACCCTAGCCTTGACCCAGGTTCATATGGTGTGGAGCCCTTGCTTCTGCTGTGATCGGGCCCAAAAGGTTAACAAGTCAGTTTGTAGAGGTCTGTGTCTGGGAGTTCTTTGGGGTTTTTATTTGTGTCTTTCCTGACTTTTCTATCTCTGAGAGTCAAGTCTTTCCTCCACATCTCTGTCTTGCACTGCAGTTCCCCAGTGCGCAATCATTCCATGTGTGTTGACGGACTGCCGGGCACATTGGCTCTGAAGGCTTTACCAAGCTGGCTCTCAGTCATATGTATATATTTTTAATTTTTGAGACAGGGTCTCACTCTGTTGCCCAGGCTGGAGTGCAGTGGCACAATCATGGCTCATAGCAGGCTCGAACTCTGGGGTTCAAGCGATCCTCCCACCTCAGTCTTCTGAGTAGTTGGGACTACAGGTGCCTGCCACCACACCTGGCTAATTTTTATTTTATATTTTAGAGATGGGGATCTCATCATGTTGCCTGGAGCTGATCTCAAACTCCTGTGCTCAATCAATCCTCCCTCCTAGGCCTCCCAAAGCGCTGGGATTGCAGGAGTGAGCCAACAAACCTGGCCTCAATCGGGTCTTTAACCATCCAATTTATTCAATTCTGCCAGAGGGCCCCCTGCTGAAGCTGTTCACAGATTGCTCTGATATGACTAAAAAGCTAACCACATATGCAAATGAAGTGTTGGAGGTGTGAGGGTGGCTTGGGGTAGACAGTGCTTCTGGTTCATCTAGGAAGGCTTCCTGGTGGGGGAAGGGGAGGGGCTGAAGTTGTCATTGAAAAGGATGGAGTTTGATACAATGAGGGGGTGGTGTGGTTTTAGGCCATAACCCTCCCTTTCCTGGGGCAGGTCCTCACATGAGTCATTCCAGAGTTTCCTTGCTGGTCAGTGGGAACATTCTAGTGTGTGACATCTGCCTGGCAACAAGCTGAGTTCCTGGAAAACAACAATCACAGAGAGACAGTCCACCACCTCTACCCTCTTAACTCTTCCTTAGAAATCCTACTGTCTGCAGCTGGGAATGAATGGAATGAAGGTCAAGGATGAAGTAATAACCAAATATTGGGTTTTGGGTGCCCTGGTAACTGTCCGGTTTCCAGTTAGGGTTCCTGGGTGACATCTTCCTTCTGGGGGAAGACAGAGTCAAATGAGAAACGTGAGTTGAGCCCAGGGGAAAGGATCATCCGGGAGATGCCTGAGGGGCTCCAGGGCATCGTAATCTCTTGCTCAGCTGGCAGAGTGGGGCTGACACGGCCAGCTGCTCTCTGGAGTCCTCGGCCTTCCTGTTTCCCCCTGAGGACTTTGAGTGGGGAATCTAAACCATATGTCTCTGATTCATTTACTGTGAACTCATCAAGTTGCTGTTTGGCAAGAGTCCTGGATGTCTCGGAAGAGCTTTTGGTTTGGTTTCATTTGTTCTTTCTAGTGCTTTTCCTTTGAAATAGGAAGTTTATGTTTGCCAAAAATAAGTTGAAAAGCTAGATTTGATATTGGATCAGAGCATAAAAAGAAATCAAGAAGATATTATCCTTTGTGTTTCCCTATTTTTAACTTTGCAATGCAGGCAAGTCATAGCTGACATTTAATTCTGCGAATTGGGTGCTATCATTATCCCCATTTTACAAATGAGAAAACTAAAGCCCAGAGTGGTTAAGTAAATTGCCCAAGTCCACATAGCTAGTAAAGTGGCAGCTTTATATACGTGCACAGTAGCATCGCCAAGGGCCTATCATGCTTTTAGGGGCCTATGTAAATATTTTAATTTCTTTTAAGATCAGAAAAAATGAACTTGATGTTGAAAGAGAATTTAATGTATTTGTCTTTCTACCAACACAGTCATATAAAGTTTAACCCTTTCAGAAGCAGCACCGTCTTGAGTACCAGGGAGAATGAGAGAGAGAATGGAAGGAGCAGTGGTTGGGTGTCCACTGTGCTCGGCGGGGCTGACCACTGTGTGAAAGTGGCCCAGATGCCACGTCAGCCCCCTCACTGAGGGGACTAAGCCCACACCCTAAGATAGAGAAGACTGTATTTAATAAAGTGCCACTGGGCTTGGACTAGGTAGACCACACGAGGCTTCACGAAGGAGCTGGGATTTGAGAAGCGGGTTAAACGTGAAAGGATGGGAAAGTAGAGACAATTTGAGGAATGGAGAATTCCCTGTATTGGGGGAGACTGGGGGTAGCTGATGTAGAGGTTGTGTTAATTATTAGTTAAAACTCGGTTTCTAAACTACTTTTGAATTGTATTTTGTTTGTATTTCACATTGAAGATCTCCATCTAGCTGTTATTTGTTTTCATTCTGTCAGTGATAATTAAAGCTCAATTGTTACTTAAACTCACAAATGATTATCTTCTGTAATAGAAAGGTAAACAGGACTTTTGTTTTTGTTCATTTTGTTATTTCCTGTTAGAGGTTAACTAATATTCATTCTTTAGCAGTTTATGTCTATATAGCAGACATAGATGTAGCAGATATAGATATTGCTGTTTAGCAGCAATAATTAGGAAATTGTCCAAAAGGTCATAGGAAACCATCTCACTTCCTTATTTTTGCACCAAAATGACATACCAAACATTGCAGTGTGATTTCCATGGAAAGGACTCATGGTTTACAAACAGTGCCCCTCAGAGACAGGACTTGGTAAAGACAGCTTGGGGGACAAGGGGGTAGGCAAGGCAGGCAGGGAGTGGCCGGGGGGTGAGCAGCAAGTGGGTGCTGAGGTCCTTTTCCCTGCTTTAACCTCATCAGGCTGTTTACATATGTTAGGGTTTCTAGAAAAGATTTCATGTTTTAAAAGGGGGATCCTCTGAAAAAAATGAATTTGAAAACCACTGCTATAAAAACTTTAAGAAAGTTAAAAACTCTAGGAACTAGGTGGTTTATTTCTTTATTCTCTGCCTATTCCAGGAATAACCTAAGATGGCTTATCAAATATTAATACATATCATTCAGCAAGTTTTTTTAAGCAAAGCAGAAATGGAAAGAAGGAAAAATAATGATAGAGACGTCAGACATCCCCAGGGCAAGGTTCATGCACCAATGTACCCGAGGAGGAGCAGGCCAGCAGGGCTGGGCGGCACAGGCTGCAGCTGGCAGGCCTGGTTCACAGAAGGGTCACGCAGACGCAAGCCATCCTCCCTCTGCAGGATGAGGCGATGGTGGCCTGGGCAGAGCCCTGAGATCCTGTGGAAGCTCCTAGGATATTAGTGAGAGTCCTTGGGAGGTTTGTTTGACTTTGCACAAGCGCGTCGTTCTCCATCCCAGCCACCATCTTTGTCCTTTCCTTCCTTAAAGACGCATAAACCATGGCAAGTGGAGGTCTCTGCCTGCCCACCCGGCTGTCCTCAGTCCTCTGGCCACACACCCTTCACACCCTAGTCACCCCCCAATCAAAAATGATCAAAAGCCAAATTTGATCATTTGTCTTGGGTTTACTCTAGGCCAGGTACAGTTCCAAGTACTTCATACATTCAGTCCTCCATGTCTGTGGGTTCAACCAACAGTGGATAGAAAATATTTTTAAAAAACCAAACATCTGTACTGAATATCTACATTTTTTCTTGTCATTATTCCCTAAACAATAAAGTATAACAACTATTTACATAGCATTTACATTGTATTAGGAATTATAAGTAATCTGGAGTTGATTTAAAGTATACAGGAGGATGTGCATAAGTTAATGTAAATACTAAGCCATTTTATGTCAGGGACTTGAGCGTCTTTGGATTTTGATGTCCATGAAGACTGCTAGGTAAATTACTGTGTGGTTTCTCCCTGAGTCATCAGGGCAGGGATGAGGTTGGAGGAGCGAGGTTTTCCTGCCAGTATTTGGGTTCTCTTTACCCGAAGAAACCAATCCCCCGAAGATACTGAGAGACAACTGTATGTGTTAACACTTTTGATTCACACAACATCCCTATGAGGTGGGTACTATTATCATCCCCATTTGACAGATCAAGAAACCGAGGCACAAAGAGGTTAAACAACTTGCTCAAAGTCATACATCTGGTGACAGAGCCGAGATTTGAAACCAGTTTGGTTCTGCGCTCTTTCTACTCTACCGTGGAGCCCCAAATTCCCAACTCATTACAACCTGCTGGTTGCAGAGTGGGAAGTTATGCTGTCCCTGAGGGTGAAGTCCCAGGTTTTACCCTCAAGTGAGCTACTCAGTCACACCTTGGCCTGTCCTGTTTGGGGGCCACAGATGGCACCTTGCAGTCTGTCCAGCCATTTGTTGATATTGCAGATCCCAAAGAGAACCCAAGGTTGGAAGGAGTAAGGGAGCTCAAGGCAGGCTTTTCTCACAAAGGAAAAGGCAGCAAAGAAGTAGGATATGCAAGACAGGATCTTGGTTGCTCCATGGTTTCATCTTATTAATAATAATTGATGTTATGACAGATACCACTTAGAGCCAGACACTGTTCTAGGCATTTTGCATTCATGATCTTATTTAATCCTCAAAGCAACTGAGCAAGGTAGGTATTATTAGTCTCACTGTACCAGGAGGAAATTGAGACCTAGAGGCGACAGTGAATTCATCTCTGCTTTTCCCCAGGCCATAGCACCCAAGTTTTCTACGTGGTCACCACCCTGGTGCCCTCTACACCCATTTGCACAGAAGCTCCTTCATGAGGGTTCTCAGGATCTGTATTTGCTTCTGCTCCTGCCTGTCAGTTCCTCAAAAGCCAAGGCTGTGCTCACTAGTTCTCTTCACGTCCTTCCTCTCTAACTCCAAGAGCCCCACAGAAAGCTCTTCGTAAGGTAGGCTGTGGTTCGATGCGGCAACTTCACAGCTAGGATGACATCAGCAGCTGGCACCGCTGGTGGAAATGCAGAAATGAGGAAACAGCCAAAAACAGAGTTCCCCGATCCTTCTTCACCCCCAACAACTCCTTACTTGCATATATATATATATGCATAAAGGATGAGTCTGCCTAAACAACTTAGAAAAATGCCTACCCTTGAGCGTCCAAGCCTTAGCCGTGTAAATCATCATGCAAATGAGGCAGCAGCTGTGGGCCTGGTTGCCAGAGCCATTTATGTCCTCTCACACCTAAAGAAAACACAAATACTGGTAGGAAAACCCCGCTCCTCCAGCCTCATCCCTGCCCTGATGACTCAGGGAGAAACCACACAGTAATTTACCTAGCAGGCTCCAGAAGCAGCCTCTTCACTTCCCTGCCAACCCTCCTCACCCACCCGCACCCCCGCACAGGCAGGGGGAGGTGATAATAAGCAGGCTCTTACCAGCTGTCTTTGCAGGGGCAGCGAAAATGATTGCTCAGCCTTGTTCAGGAGAACACACTCCCCCAGCCCTGGCTAATTCTTGGGCATGTGGGGCATGGGAAGGAAACTGGTGCCAGGCTGGCTCAGGTCTTAGAAAACTGTCATTCATCTGGACAGTGCACGGACTTTGTAACAACTTAGTGATGGAACCAAAGCTTACTTTTGTGCCATTTATGAGGGAACTAATTTATAAGCAAAGGAACTCAACTATTTGCTCATTTATTCAATGTATACATGACAACACAATAAAGGAGAGCTTTTTTTTAAAAAAAAACCCCTAAAAATGGCTGTTATTAGCATGAAAAATCAGCTGTAGCACTGTAGCCTATGGGAGAGAATTAGGCATTTTCAAGTTGTTTCAAGGGTCTTGAGTTTAGTAAAAAAACAGACCTAGAAATTTCAAATAATGCTTTTCTCTTTATTGAGGTAGATTCACAGAACCCCTTTCTTGTCAACCTCTCTCACTCCATGCAATGAAAATACATAGCCTTCAAAAAAAATAAAATAAAGGGACTTGTGTTTTAGAATTTTTAAATAATTTACTTCTTCAAATTTTCAGAATATCTTCACTAGCTCAATTATTCTGAATGAATGAGATAACTCAAAAGAATGTTTTTATAAAGTGACTTTGGCTTTGGAATGTATTATTTGGGATGCATTTGTAAGTCCTCTACATTCCAAGTTTGGTCTGTAGACCAGCAGCATTGGCGTCACCTGGAAGCTTGACTGAAATGCAGAATCTTCAGTTCCTGATTCTCCTGGTCCAGGAGCTGCAATTTAGCAAGATCTCCAGGTGCTTTCAATGCACATTGAAGTTCAAGAAGCACCTGTTGGATATTGTCCTCATGGGCAATGACTTGACTTTGAGAGTTTCTGCTTTGCTCCCAATGATGCTAGAAGGGCTGGTTCTCTCTGAGCAAGTGGCAGTGTTCTGAGGACAGCTGGTACTAGATCTTGTTGGGGTTTGGCCTCAAAAACAGATCAAGTGGGTGGGTTCACACACCATGACCTTGGCAGCTGGCCTCCAGATCAGGAGGAGCAACAAGGACATTTCTTGAGCTACCTGTTGGATTCCCCTTTCTTGACTTCAGGGAAAGGAGGAAGCCCTCACAAATCCTTTTGCAATCTTCTCCTGTCTCCACTCTTTTATATCTTCAGTGTAACTGAGAGGTTTCACCAGTCAGGTAACCAGTCTTAAATTTCTTTTGTAGTAAATTTTGTATACAGCCTAGCACTTCCTTTAGAAAGTAGCATCTATTGTAACTTGGTAGCTGATTCAAAACTTCAACATCACATCTTGTGGCATGTATAATAGAAAAAGAACTGGGAAAACCCTAAGTGTTTACCAATTATTGGTTCAATAAATTATAGAACATCCATGCCATAGAGTATTAGGCAGTAGTTAAAAAGTATAGGGCCCGTCTCAATGTGTGAACATGAGACAGTGTCCAGGATGTATTACATGAAAAAACAAATACTGTCGTCCCTCCCTATCCACATGAGATTGGTTCAGGAACAACGCAAAAATACCAAAATCTGAAAGTGCTCCAGTCCCTTATATAAAATGGTATATACTATTTGTATATAACCTATGCACATCCTCCGTATACTTTAAATCATCTCTAGATTACTTATAATACCCAATACAGTGTAAATGCTATGTAGTGGTTGTTATACTATGTTGTTTTTTATTTGTATTATTTATTATTATATTGGGTTTTTAAAATATTATCAATTCACAGTTGGTTGAATCCACAGATGTGGAATTCTCAGATACAGAGGGCCAACTGTATCTAGTATTACCTCATTTGTGCCTGAAAGAAGAGGAAACGATCTTCATGTATAGTCTTTATGTGCACAGAATATTGCTGGTTGTATATCTTAGAACCCGGAATAGCCACTGCTTCTAAACAAAGGGTCTTTTTTTTTTTTGAGACAGGATCTCACTCTGTTACCCAGGGTGGAGTGCAGGGGCATGAACACGGATCACTGCAGCTTCGACTTCCTGGCTCAAGCAATCCTTCCACTTCCTGGCTCAAGCAATCATTCCACCTCAGCCTCCTAGGTACTGGGACTACAGGTACACGCCACCTCGCCCAGCTAGTTTTTGTATTTTTTTGTAGAGAAGAGGTTTCACCATGTTGGCCAGGCTGGTCTTGAACTCCCAGGCTCAAGCGATCCACCCACCTCAGCCTCCCAAAGTTCTGGGCTTACAGGCGTGAGCTACCAAGTAAAGGGTCTTAAAGGCCGGAGCTGGGAGAAGAATTACTTTCACTGTGTATTATTTGGTACTTTTGACTTTTTTAAAACTGTCTGTATATATTACATTTTAAATTCCCAAAGGATTATATAGTCATTTAAAAATTATGGTTATGAAGATTAATATAGCAGCATGAAAAATTTTTATGATGTAAAGTGAGAAAAGCGAACATCCGTAGTCAGTACGTGCATTCCAATGTCATCTATGTAAAAATGAGCAAATAAAGACTCAAAGAAAAATGAACAAAATTTAAGAGTAGTTATGTTACAGCAGTGGGATTTTCCATAGTTAGAGAAACCAACTTTATTGATGTATAGTTTATATGCAAAAATGCATCCATTTTAAGTATACTTTTGGAGGAATTTTGACAAATTTATATACTCATATAACCATCACCACAATCAAAACACAGAACATTTCCATTATCCCAAAAAGTTTCCTTGTACTTTGTCTCATTCCATCCTGGTGTGCAATCAATGATGAGTTTTCTGTCACTATAAGTTAGATCTTGTTTTCTGTCTCTATGAATTAGAATCATATACCATGTACCCTTTTTGTGTCCTGGCTCCTTTTGCTCAGCATAATACCACATCCATCCTCTCCTTCTTCCTTAGTAACTGCATCCTGGGCAATATCCCCAGCTGAAAGATTACGCTTCCCAGCCTTCCTTGCAGCTAGACGTAGCCATATGACAAAATGACGCCCAATGAAGCATACATAGAAAAGTCACGTGAGACTTCTGGAAAAGCTTCTGTAAAAGTGAGGAGCAGACACCCTTTTCTTTTTCTTCTCCTTTCTCTTGCTGTTGGCCTGGAATGTGGACCTGATGGATGGAGCTCTGGCAATCATCTTGGAGTATGAAGTGACCTTAAGGATGAACAGAAAAGAAAATGAGCCTGGGCCTTTAGTGACACAGTGGAGCTGCTCCCAGCTTGGCTACCTTCCTTTTAGTCTGCTTTTATACGAAAATATATATATATCTTGTTTAAGCACAAATATTTTGGGTTTTTCTGCTGTTTGTTGCTAAAAGTAATTCTAATTGTTCCATAAGCCTTCTAGCACTATTGCATTTTTAAATTATGCATTTTTTGATCAAAAATTAAATTGTAATGTTAAAAAATAAAACTTTATACTAAGATCTGACAAAAACAGTTTAAGAAAAACATTACAGGCTGGGTGCAGTGGCTCACACCTGTAATCCCAGCACTTTGGGAGGCTGAGGTGGGTGGATCACCTGAGGTCAGGAGTTCGAGACCAGCCTGGCCAACATGGCGAAACCCCGTCTCTACTAAAAATACAAAAATTAGCCAGGCGTGGTGGCGTGCACCTGTAATCCCAGCTACCCATGAGGCTGAGGCAGGAGAATTGCTGGAACCCAGCAGGCAGAGGCTGCCATGAGCCGAGATTGCACCACTGCACTCCAGCCTGGGCGTCAGAGCAAGACTCTGTCGAAAGAAGGAAGGAAAGCGGGGGGTGGGGGGGGAATACAGACCAATATCCCTCATGAACATAGATGCAAAAATTCTCAGCAAAATATTGGCAAATTGAATCCTCAATATAAAAAATGAATATGCATGAGCAAATGAAAGGTTGACTCAGCATTAAAAAATCAATGTCTATAGTCCCAGCTACTTGAAAGGCTGAGGCAGGAGGATCACTTGAGCCCAGGAATGTGAGGCTGTAGTGCACTCTGATCACACCTGTGAACTGCCACTGTATTCCAGCCCAGGCAACATAGCGAGACTTCATCTCAAAAAAAAAAAAAAAATCAATCAAGTATTAATAATTCTCCACAGAATAAAAGAGAAAATCAAATAACCATCTCAATTGATGCAGAAGAAGCATTTGACAAAACTAATATTCCTTTATCATAAAAATTCTCAGCAAACTAAGAATAGGAACTTCTTCAACTTGACAAAGGGTGAATCTGAAAAAAACTACAGCTAACAACATAATTGTGAAAGACTGAATGATTTCCCCTAAGACAGGGAACAATGAAAGGATAACTGCTCTGAACATATCTATGAAATATTGTGCTGGAGCCCCTAGCAATGTCTAAGGCAAGAAAAAGAAATAAAAGGCATAAAAGGTTGGAAAGAAAAAGTAAAACCTTCTCTAATTACAGGTAACATGATTGTCTATGTGGACAATCCTATGGAATCTAAAAAAAAAAAAATCCCAACCCTTCTAGAATTAATAAGTGAATTGAGCAAGGTTAAAGGATACCAGAGTGATATATAAAAATGAATATACTAGCAACAAAGAACTGAAGAATTAAAATTTTATAAATCCCATTTACAATAGCCTTGGAAAGCATGAAATATTTAGGCATACGTTTAATGAGTGATTTGTAAGACTTCTACACTGAAGATTATACAACATAACTGAGGCTGGGCATGGTGGCTCCTGTCGGTAATCACAGCACTTTGGGAGGCCAAGGTGGGCGGATGGCTTGAGCCCAGAAGTTCGAGACCAGCCTGGGTCTTGAACAAGGTGAAACCCCATCTCTATAAAAAATACAAAAATTAGCCGGGCATGGTGGTGCACGCCTGAAGTCCTAGCTACTCAGGTGGCTGAGGCGACAGAATCGCTTAAGCCTAGGAGATCATGCCACTGCACTCCATCCAGCCTGGGTGGCGGAGCAAGACCTTGTCTCAAAAAAAAAAAAAAAAAAATCACTGAGAAAAATTAAAGAATATTTAAATACATGAATAGATGTATTACCATCTATGAATAGTGAAGACTCACTATTAGCAGGATGTCAGTTTCCTCCACATTGATCTATAGATTCAGTACAATCCTATGTGAAAACAGCTGGAGTTTTTAGACATTGACGAGCTGATTCTGACATATAAATTTACATAGAATTTTAAAAATAATACAATGAATCTAAAATAGAAAAAAATACGACCAAGATTGTGACAGAGACACACATGAGGTTCTACAATGACACAGAGGAAGAAAGAATAGCTCTGATTAGGTGACTCGAGGGAGGCTCCTCAAAGGAGGTGACTGAACAGCGCCAGCATCTGGGTGCTCAGGTAAGCATCTGACTTTTGAAAAAAACTCCCTGCTTGATCCTGGTTGAGAACTACGGGTTCAAACAAGGTGGTGCCTGTGGGGACAGAGACGGGAGAACAGATGGAAGACAGGATGGACATGAACACCAACTGGACTTGGTGGAAGAAAAAAATCCAATTAACTCTGGTTTCCAGCTTGGGAAGCTGGGTGGATAATGATTTCATATTCCAGGATTTGGGAAATGGAAAGCAAATTAGTTTTATACATGGCAGTGGGGATGAGAGAGAGGTTGAGAGAAAAATGATCTCTATATGCCCTCCAGAGAGCTCAGAAACTCAGTCCTCCCAAGTGGGTCCAGCAGTGCAGAGACCCCAGCTGCCCTTTAGGTTTTGCCTCTGTGGGGCAGACCCTGCTGCTGAGGAAGTTGTGCTCTGAGCATTAGCTGGACAGCTGCTGAATCTTAGGGCTCTGAGCTACTATAAAGCAATTTTCTCCATGGTTTCGTTGTTTAGCATGGACTTTGTTAGCCTCGAGACAATTGTCTCTTGGTTTAGAATGCCGGAACAAATTTGACCAGTGGAGTCCAGTTCCAGGATTCTACTCACATTGTTCCACTGATGAGATTTTAATAAAGGGATATTTCCAGGGATGAGAGCCAGGTTAGGGAGCCGACCAGGGATGTGGAGGCACACAGGAGCTCTCCAAAGTGGAAGCTATTACCACGTGGAGGCTGGAAGGGGCAGAGGGAGAGGATGGTATTACTGAGGCCCGGTGGAGATTACAGCCATGGAGGAGGAGCTGGGCCCCTGGAAGAATGCAGCCACTGCCAGGCCAAGCCTCTGAATCAAGAGGGCGCAGACAAAAAATATCCTCTATCACCACCCTCCTCACCCCTCAGTCTCCAACTGGTGCCTCCCACTGGTTAATGCCGATTGGAAGCCAGCAATCAGGGGAGCATGAGCAAAGAACGGTAGGGAAGGGACCAGGTGTGTGGGGTCAGGGGCAAGCAAGATACCAACACAGCCACACTGGAACACAGCCTGTGTAAAAGCAGGGGCATGGGTAACTCGGAGGAATGACAGAAAAACCATAGCACAGAAGTCAGGACTCTTGGATCCCTGCCCCAACGCACACTGAGCGTCCTGGGAGGCATGCTGCTGGCATCTTAGGCCTCGACTGCTTTGGCTGCAAAATGAGTAGGCTGGACCATTCAGTTGAGTGAACTTTGTGGCCTTCCACAGAGAGTTCTCTGACCCTGCTGTAAGTCAGCTGGCCCTCCCACCAAGCACAGACTGTGGCTCGACCCCAGGCAGAGAGGAGTAGTGCTGGGCGAGGGGAGTGCCGGGGAGGCCTGGGACTGGCCAGCATCTGGGACTAGAGCTGATGCTCCTCTTTTCCAGCAAACCCATGGGACATGCAGAGTCAACAAGGGACTTTTCTTAAACGTACTTTTCATGGTGGTGAGGTATATTCAAAAAGAAAGAAGAGTATTCATCTCCAGAGAGCAGCAGTTTCACAGACCCGTGTTGCTGTAGCTCCAAGTCCTGGTGCCCCCTGCTCAGTTCCTGATAACTGAAGATGAAACTTGAACAGCAAAAGGGAAGTTCTCCTGTCTCCTACAGGGTATCAAATCCTGTTTCTAGATGGTTTCAGTTCTTAAAGACACAGGATTCCATATTTTCTCACCCAATAAGCTGGAGGCAAAGAAGCTTCAGTGACCACCAACCACATTTGCACAGCCCTGGGGTGAAATGGGGCTGTACTGCAGAGCCTTTCTGGAATCCGGGTTTGAAAGGGGGTCCCAATATTTCCAACATGTGTCATCTTTCTCCTTATTAATGTAGAGAATTGGTCCAGGTAAGTGCACAGATTTGCTCAGTCAGCTCTGGGTCCCAGAGGGCCTCTTAGTTTTCTGCAATTTTCTACCTTCCTAGTTTCTACAGGGTCAGATGCCTCATAGGAGCACATGCTCCTCTTTTCTTTTGGAGGTGGGAAGGGCCTGTTCACACTGGCTTCAAAGTTACTCACAGGTCAAGCTCAGGGAGTTGCTCGTTCCCTTACTGTGCCCATGAAGTGTCCCTGTCCTCTGGGAGGACAGACAGAGACTGGGATCTTGCTGCTTTCAAAGTGTTTGGTCACAAATACACGTTCAAATATGTGTTCTGCAGTTTATTTAAAGAGGATAAAGGAGGGAAACAAAAAAGACAAAGAGAAAAATAAGAAAAAGAAAAGGTGGAACAGGTGGTTAGCAAGGGTTCCCAAGCATGTGGAAATACATAGTAAAGAAAGAAGGTGATGCGTCCACTGAGGAAGAGGAAAGGGAAACGCTACCACAAAGATTTCACTGAGGCCCAAGGCGTTTTTCTCCTTGAAGTCAGACACCAGACACTGGAAGAGGTGGATACAAGATGCTGTGGCATCTTTCACATCAGAACACAGTCATTTGTTTACTCATTTACTTAAATAAACAACAACAATATGGCCAGGTGTGGTGGCTCACGCCTGTAATCCCAGCACTTTGGGAGGCTGAGGCAAGTGGATCACCTGAGGTCAGAAGTTCAAGACCAGCCTGACCACATAGTGAAATCCCATCTGTACTAAAAATACAAAAAGTAGCTGGGCATGGTGGCACGCACCTGTAATGGGAGGCTGAGGCAGGAGAATCACTTGAACCCAGGAGGCGGAGGTTGCAGTGAGCCAAGATCATGCCACAGCACTCCAGCCTGGTGACAGAGAGAGACTGTCTCAAAACAAACCCCCCCAAAAAAACAAAACAAAAACAAAACAAACAAACAAAAAAACCCAACCAACATAACAGGATGCATGCTGTGATTCAGAGTCAAGGCAAGCAAATGGGAAAAACCTCTCATCAAATTTGTCAGAGATCACAGAAGTCTTCTGAGGAAGCGGTGTCTAGCTTGTGCCCTAAAGGTGCTTAGGAGTTGGAGAGAAATGACGGGGAGGAATAGCAGCTATGAGGGCCTAATCCAGGACAAGGCAGCCCAGGACAGCAGAACAGGTGAGGTGGCTCGGGGACTGTCTGCTCCTTGGAAATTACACAGTCAATACATCATGCCCTGACTTTCTCAGTGTCTCTATGCACTTGGGGGTAAATAAACATCTTCCAAAAACACTAGCTTCATTTGACACTGTTTAAATATATTTTTTAAAAAGGCAAAATCATGTTCTTATTTATACATGAAATATGCAAGTGTTAAGGCTTTTATTTATTGGAAATCACTAATCAATGAGGGAGCCAAGTGGTTGTAACCAGTTCAAAAGCTAATCTGAAAAACAGGCATGTTTCCGGATTTGGAATATCAATATGAATGTGCAAATGGAGGCAAACTGGTCTTTCCAAGGGAGAGGGAGGAGGAAAATAAATTGATCATCTATGGGCAGGACATAATTTGCATGTCTACAGATAATGACTTTGCATTGTTATGAATCAGCTACAATTGACAGAGTTGTCAAAGCTCAAAGACACTGCAAGACTCTTATCAGATAACCTGAGGGGTGTCCCCTAGACAATGCATAGTTTCCTCTTGCATATTTTCCCTACGTGGCCAGCCTGTCAAATTCTCTTGCTTTTTGTCTCCTCTGGCCAGGACCACGGGTGATTTGTGTACCCAACTCCTCTGTGCACACATGATAAATGAAGTAATCCTAAGCAAATATTAAGGACTTACACGGTAATGATGTTGAACAGATAGAAATGTGATAACTATATTTACAGCATTCAAATGAAATTAAAGTTAACAACTGAAGAGATTTGTGTCCTGGGTCTATTTCTGTCTCACATCTCCATTATCATCATCAACCTATTGTCACTTTCATCACTGTTATTACAAGGCCTTTCTTAAGCAACGTCTTTGCTGATTTATGGGAACTCCACATTTACAACAGGCAAACTGACCTAGATGATGAATTATAGAAGCAAAGAAAGTAGGTTATGTCCATGCTTTTAAATGGGGAAACAACGAGAAATTCATATCACAAATATGAAAGTGATTTTGTAGGGGTTGGAGTAGGGGTGGAGGCTTAACTGGGATGAAGACAACTAGGGAGGGAGTACCCATTCAGTCAGTCAGTCACACAGATTTTTTTTTTTTTTTTTTTTTTTTTTTTTTAGTGCTTACCATGTGCTAGGCATGGTGCTAAGCAACCAGGCATATAGGAATGAATAAAACACTCTCTGACTTGTTGCTTACAATCTTAGTAGGTATGTTCCCTGTTCAGACCAGATGGGGGAAAGCATTAGATTTCCTCTGACCAAAACGAGACAGGTCTGGAGGTGAGATTTCTGAAGTTGTATGATAAGGGGGCCCTTTAAGGTGTATGTGGGTGAGGGATGTGTCTTTCCCTTGTGTGTCTTGTTTCACCACGATGTACACAATGGGGACTTAAACTTTCATTGTTTGAACAATAATTTGTAAATTAATAACTAATCAGTATTTTAATCATTTTTATATTATTAGTATTTGTTTTTATAAAAATTATTAGTTTATTGAAAGTAATATTATTTATAATTTGCATAAATGATTAATAATATTTAAATATTTATAATTAATATGATTTATGATTAGCATAAATAATTTATTACTCATAAAGATTCGATATTCCAAATGGTTACAGCTAATTTGCAAATTAGCTGTAACAATTAAAGAACTTCTGGGAGGTACTTTCATTTATTCTTTCCACTCTCAGCCTCAGGTTGCTGTCCGCCACTGGTGTTTCTCAAACTTTCTTGCTTTCTCAATTTCAGAAAGTACTGCCTGGTGAATTGAGCCTTCTCTGGGTTTGTGATATTCTGGAAGGTACTTTTTGGTCTTGCCATTAGCCTGAAGGAAAGCCTAAGGAAGCTCTGTGAAAGCTGAGGATGCTTGGAAAATGGTCCTTTCTCTCAGGCTTCTGGGCAACAGTAATGATTACACATTGTCCAAGAACCTGCCACCCCCAAGTTCAGACAACACAGGGGCCAATTCAGAGCACAGCAGAAGCTTATATCCTACACAAGGCAACTGAAAACTTAACCCAGTTCCAGATGAGTCTTGACTAAGAAATGAATAGATAAGTAGCAGGTTATTAAGGGAAATCAGGGAAGTTCCAGAGCCCATCTCTGGCCTTTCAGGATGGTGTGGTAGAATGCAAACAATGGACTCTCCCTTGCACTTTCCCTCAGGGCTGTGGTTAGAATTCTGTGCTAGTAGCCTTCGTTCTGATCTGTGATGATATTTCTGGTCTTCTCAAGAATATCATACCAGAAAAAGGTGATGCTAGAACAGCCGAGAGAACAGGTGAGCTGTTTCAAGGGGCAGTTTGTCTTGAACACAGCCTTGGACTTAGGGTTCAAGCCCTTCAAGCGTACCACGCCAAGAGCACTACCACTGCTAAATACAAACTTTTGGTGTGGGTCACCCTAATGGTGATGATGTCCGTGGTGGTGGTGTTGACCACACCTATCTCCTTTGTCTCACATAGATAGGGTGGGACGCTTTCATCAAGGTGGTCCATTTCCAAATGGGCACTCCAGAAAAGGTCCCTTGACTCCAAGCATACAACAGTTTCGAGATTTGGGCCTTGGTTGGCCACACCCTCAAACCTCAAATTATGCAGCTTTATGGGGGTGTGAGGGAACTTCCCCCAGCACACCCTCCTGTGGATTCAGCAAAACCTTCCCAGGAGAAGGGATGATTTAGATTCAGAGAACAAGGATCCCCATTCCCTCCTTCCCTTTTCCAACCCTCTTTCCTTCTCTTCCTCCTCTCCATTCTTGCTTCTTTCTTTTTGCTCCCTGGCTCTCTTCTACAAGCCTCCTTCATGCAGCACGGATGACCCTGCCAGGACTTCCTGGACCTCAAGGGAGGGAAGGTGTGTCACTGAGAGCTGGGGCCTCCCTTTTTTTTTTTTCTAGTTCTTGCTGGGGCAAAGCCCACAGCCCTGTGTCAGTAAATACCACCCGGGTGGCGGAGACCCCAGCATTGGTGGGAAAGAAGAGAGGGGCTTTTGGGACTCTCGCTTTCCTGTCTGTTAGAGTCATCATTCTTTACCAAGATTTGGGGTGAAAATTGGGTCCTGATTACTGAATGGAAACCCCAAGGTTCAAGGCTGGCTGGTGCAATACAGGGCGAGATTGCGGACAGGAAGTGGTGTGGCTGTGTGGGTGTGAAGGAAGGACTTCCTCCCTCTCTGACACTTTCTATGCCGAGGGGGCCTTTCTCAGGCTGCCTTCCTTCCTTCAACCCAGCAGGCAGCCGCTCTGAGACTTGAGATGCAGATGCCCAGCACAAGACCTGGTGCCCAGCGGCAGTACGAATAGAACCACGCAAATCCAGTCCTCAGCACCTTGTGTACTACCCTAGGCCCTCCTGGAAGAATACAGCACCTTCTCAGGCTTATACTCTGCAGAACTTTTACTTTTTCAGGTAGGAGTAGCCCAGGGGACATTTGTTTTTCAGGACTCTGGTCCCATCTCCAGTTATCTCAGAGGGGACATGACCCTCAGCACCATGGGCTGCCTTAGTTTTGCTTCCCTGCTTCCAAATATATTGCTTTCACATTGAAAGTGGAGGCAGTCTTGATCCTCCCAAAATTCAAGCTCAACCTCAAGCTCAACACAGCAGCTAGGGAGGAGGACGCCTGATTCAGTGGCTAATTTGAATAAAGTTCTCGATCACAGATAAAGCAATTGACAAACTGCAGCAAAGTAGCTGGATCTGGGAGATATTTAGGAGACACAATGGACAGGACTGGGTAGATTAGCTTGGGAACACAGAGAAATCAATAGGTTTCTAGCCAGGTGGGTGATGGACCCTTGATTAAATAGGTAAAAACAGATTGAGAAGCATGTTTGAGGGGAAGATGATGAGATCATGAGTGTATCTTGCACCACGTTGAGTCGTTGAGTGGAATGTGCTGTGAAACATCCTCCGAGAGACACCTAACAGGCAGCTGGATGGATCACAGGGCTGCCCGCTGGAGAGAGAACTGGGCTCTGGGTACAGATGGGAAAGTTACCAGCATAGAGATAGATGGTGGCTGAGAAGAAGCAGGTAGAACAAAGAACAAAGGTAAAGGCCATTTTCATAGGCTGTTGGGAAGTAAGGGAAAATAAGACTTGAGATGTGACCATGAGATTTAGTGACCAGAGCTTACTGGTAAACTCCAAGGAGTCAGTTTCAGTGAGAGGGTGGGAGAAAAGGCTGGATCTTATGGTAGAGCCTGACAGATATTCACCAAACCCAATTCTTCCTCCCACTGAGCCCTTGGCTAAATTTCATTTCCTGACCTCCCTTGTAGCTGGATGGGGCCAGGTGACCGAGTTCTGGCCATTGAACTGTGGGGAAGTGATACACCGTCACCTCCAGGACATAGTCCTTAGCCTCATCCCCCATGGACCCTCTCCTCCCCAGCCTCCTGGCCAGAATAGAGGGGCTGGGGGATGGCAAGGCCTTGAGGGCGCACAGCAAATGGAAGCTAGGGGACTAACGAGGATTATGATGTGGAACCAGGGGATTACACCTGAGGTCGGGCTGCATAGGGCTTAAGGATAAGCAGGCCAACGGGGCCAGCAGGCCTGGACACCCTGAGTTAGCAGTGGAGTAGGGGAGCAGGCAGTAGAACAGCAACAACCACAAGGGTCGGAGCAGGTCAGCGGACAGTCAGGACAGCTGGATTTTGGAAGTCGGGTCAGCCAGAGTCCAGGTCCACAAGCCTGGAGAACTTGGAAGTTCTGCAGGATCAGGCTGAGACTCCTGCAGGGCCACAAATTCCTGGAGTTGAAAGTCAGCAGCAGTAAAACTCCTGCATGTGCCAGGCACACACTTTGTATGTTCCTACTCGCCACTGCAGAGACCCCTGGGATCCTGGCTCTAAGTCTACCATTACAGACAGCGTGCTCATCTGAACCGTGCAGATGGAAGGACAGGCCACATTTAGACACTACCTGAGCCGCACCCAGAGTACCTCCTTGTTACATCAGCCTGATTCAATTCATAGAGGATCAGGTGGGAGACCACCTGAGGTCTTAGCCTGGTTCTGCTGCTCACCCACAGGGGACCTTGAGCAAGTCTCTCCCCCTCACTGCACCTGAGCCCCTTCTCTGCAAAGTGGAGGGGTCAGAATGGATGATTTTAAAGTCTCTTGTTCTAAAACCTTGCATCATGCTTTCTGCCCCTGAACTCCCAGCAGGTATGAGTCCTGTTCTCTAACAGCAGCCTTCCAACACGCCTGACAAGGGCAAGTTTGCAGCCTTCAGCCTGTGAGTGTTAGAGACCAGGCAGGCCTCCAGTGGGAAGGGGAACTCTCCCTAGGAAAGGGGGTGTTGAGAGGAGTAGCCAAGAGTCAGCAAGTCCTTCACCCCTGGGAGGGGCTGCCTTCTATTTCTTTCTTGTTTTTTTACTTCTTTAACCATCTACATTTACAGCCAAGCACTTTCCTTTCTGTTCCCATTTCTTGTTCCCTTTATGATGGAATGGCTCCACCCTCCAGAACCACCTCTCTTCCAGGGAAAAAGAGAATTGGAGGATGGGGAGTGTCTTCCCAATTGGTTTTCCTTGCTGGGGCCAGCTTCATCCTGGCTTGGTTCTGTTTTTCCCAAAAGACGAGAGTCGGGCAGACAGGGCTTTTTGAAAAGAAATTGCTCCTCTTCTCATCTACCCAAATATTTGTTTAAATAAGGAGACAAATTTCTCCACTCAATTGTGACTCAGACTAATACAAAGTTTCTCCCCTATCCTACACCTACTTAGAGAATAAGAAGGTGGCCTCAGATTGGACAGTGCAGTTGAGAAAACCAGCCTGGAATAGAAAATCTCCCACGCCAGTCCAGCATGAGTGTGAGAGCTGGCCAAGGTGGAAGGCTGTGCAGAGCATGACAAACACACGGGTCACACCCAGCATGCACCTTTGTGACCCAGCTGGGTCAAAGACTTCTGAAGGCCTAGAAGTGGCAAGGAAGTCCCATTGGCTTATGCTCCACCACAGCCCCCTAAAGCCACCTCCCCTGTCTGCTGTGGATGTGGCTGTGGGAGAGTGGCCAGGCAGGGAGGCAAGACCCATGAACCACAGAACACCCAGAGAAGACAGAAGACGACCTCTCCAGGAAAAGGAAGTGTATTGTGCCTGTAAATTCCAAGAACTGGAGAAGGGAGAGACAATAAGCATCTTTATTATCCAAATTCTAGAGGAAATGGCTCTGCATAACAGCAGAACCTACTAGCTGCCAGGGTGGATGAGAAGTCACTCCTGAGGGTGGCCTCCATGCTGGATCTGCACAAGGGCTCTGTGAGTTTGGCGCCTGTTGGAATGTCGGGCTGAGCCCAGTCTGCAGGGAACACAGCTGGCTGGTCCTGGAGCTCCCAGGAGGAGGCCTGGCCACAGGTGCCCCCTGTATACAATTGTGAAGGAAAAGCCTTCCTCCCAGGTATGAAAATGACCAAGGCTCCTTGCTGGGCAGAGGAGTGTCCCCGGCTTCATCGGGGCAAGCAGCCGGCCACAGGGTCCGGCCGGGGAGGCACTGGCACAAAGTTCATAGGGCAGAGCAGCAGTGGGCACATCTTCTCGTGCTCCTTCAGTGCCTCTGTCAGGTGCTTCAGCTCCTCCGTCAGCTTCCCGATCTCTCTCCGCAGCATGGTGTTTTCTTGCTCCAGGCTCTCATATTCCTGGGGGAGACAGAATGGGCAAAATCATTTCTGGTGCAGTGTTCCCTTCCTCCGTCCTCCTGTGCTGCGCTGTTCACCTCTTGCCCATGAAAGCTGTCTCATTACCCATGTCCCCTCCACTGCTCAGATATTCAGATATTTGTCTATTTAATGAGTGTCTCCCCCCTCCCACTGGGAGAAACAGTTTATTGAGGTATAACTTACATAAAATAAAATGTATCTATTTGAAGTATGATCCAGTGAGTTTTGACAAATGTATACACCTGTGTTGATCAATACACGGAACATTTCCATTACTCCAAAAAGTTCCCCATGCCCCTGTGCAGTTAGTCCCCCCAAATGCTGATGTGCTTTCCGAAGATCTCTATTGGGTTCACAGCTATACCCCCAGCACCTAGAACAGTACCTGGAACATAACAAATGTTTGTTGATTGCACTAACAAATGAATGAAAACATCCCTTGCCTTGGCTTTACTCCAGCACTCACCTGTTCAGTTTCCTCTCCATCAGGGTTTACAGAGGCGTAGAACTGCAGGGTATCAGAGAGGTCCCTTAGCCCAATCCACACAATGTAGAAACCATCCATATCCAACTTGTTCTGGGCACTCCTGCCCTCAATGGACAGACTGTCATTTCTGGGCTGCTCTACTAGACAAATCCTCTTTGTTGGGCATGGTGACTCATGCCTGTAATCTCAGCACTTTGGGAGGTCAAGGTGGGAGGATCACTTAAGGCCAGGAGTTTGAGACCAGCCTGGGCAACACAGTGGGACCCCATCCCAAAAAAAATTTGTTTTAACTAGCCAGGCGTGGTGATGCACACCTATAGTCTCAGGTACTCAAGAGGCTCTGCCAGGAGGATTGCTTGAGCCCAGGATTTCGAGGCTGCAATAAGCCATGATTACAGCACTGCATTCCAGCCTGGGTAGCAGAGAAAGATCCCAACTCAAAAAAACAAAAAGAGGAAGAAGAAAAGAAAGAAAGAAAGAAAGAAAGAAAGAAAGAAAGAAAGAAAGAAAGAAAGAAAGAAAGAAAGAAAGAAAGAAAGAAAGGAAGGAAGGAAGGAAGGAAGGAAGGAAAGAAGAAAGAAAGGAAGGAAGGAAGGAAGGAAGGAGAGAGAGAAAGAGAAAGAGAGAAAAGAAAAAAGAAAAGAAAAAGCTCTTCTTTGTACTGATCCAAACGCTCTCACTTTCAAATGTACCTGTTGGGTTTGGTTCCATTTAATAGAACCACATCTAGTAGATCCAATGCTTTTTTCAATATCGCAGTTCTTGAAATGTTAGGACACAGCATCTCAGGTCCTCTGAGTTCCTTGCATCAGGCTCCTCTTTGCCGTTCTGGGGACCCTCACCAACACACACTCCAATTTACCAGAATATCTCGGAAAATGTTGCTCCCAGGATGCAATGCATGGTTCTGGAGACCATGCCAAGGGCAAATGTGTGGCAGTGACCTCTCCTGTGCTGGGCCCAAGCCGCTGAGGATTCTCCCTGAGCCTGCAGAGAAATGCAAGCTTTATCTGCATGTGCTGCTTCTCCGTCTGTCCTTGGATGATGATGGATGCTATGGGGCTTAAGGGTAGGATTTTACATCCATCTCCACTGAATTTCATTCCTTATTTGGACATCTTCCAGACCAGCAAAATTGCAAAATCTTTTGGAATCTCAATTGCATCGTCTCATGAATGGTGACAGCACACAGCTTTAAGCCATCCACTAACTTAACACACAGGTCTTCCTTTTCTTCATCCAAGTCATTAATAAATTCTACAAAAAATAGCCAATGGCAGAGCTCTACGGCATGCCAGTAGAGACCCTCTCTAAGCTGGCAATCTCATTTAAATCTTGCTGAAATGTTTTCGTTCATTTCTAGTTTATAGTAAGGCTTTGTTGTACCATGCACACCATGCATTTCCCAAGCTCAGGGCCCAATTGTGTTACTCATCACACTTTCTCTCTGACTAGTAATTTTAAGGGAGTATCACTAAAGAAATGTGATCTTATAGCCCCCAAAGACACATGCAAATTCTCAACCCTGCCCCTTTGCTCTTGCAGTTATCCTCAACTGGACTGCCTTCCTCCTTTTCCGCATGGGTCCAGCTCAAGCCCACCACATCCAGGAAGGCTTCCCTGACCACAGCACCTACAGGAACCACATCTTTTATTATGTGTTCTATTCTATTTTGTATCATATACAATTTCACTCATATTAAGTAATGTCTCCCCCCAAAGATCAGAAATGTAAAGGACCTAGGAACTTCTGCTACTCCTCTCCTCTACCCCCTGCCTGATGCGCCACAGCACCAGCACCTACATGCTCAGTGATTCCTCAGCTCTCATCCTCTGTTTCGTCTTTAACCCCATCCTTTCCTTTCAGAAGGGACTCTCAGCATCTTCCTCCCTTTAAGAACCAAGGGGTCTGGCAGGGCTGCCCGTAGGGTCTATCTGAGCCATTCCCCAGGCAGGCTCCCAGGGTGGTCTGGAGCACTCTCCAGGGCAGCAAGCTGTTCTGGGGCCATGTGGCTTCACCAGTACACCGGCCCTATTCTGCCTCCATCCTCCTGCCTGCCTCCCACTCCCAAGCCTTCATGCCCTCCTTTGACCTCTGACAAGCTCTAGTTCTGGAGTGAGAATTCTGTCTACAAACCCAGCCACAAGCCCTCCGTGGGCAAGGGGAGAGTCTGGATGGGAGGATGGGATGGAAGCCGAGGCGTCAAGGGAATCTTGCAGGCAGCAGAGGGATGAGAAAAGCTGCAGCACACACACACGTCTGCAAACACACACTTACACACTCTCATACACATTCACACACTCTTACACACATACACATATACACACACTCACACACGTCCGCAAACACACTCATACACTCTCATACACAGCCCGACACACACACTCTCACACACATACACTCTCACACACACACTCATACACAACCACAGACACACACACAGATACACACACAGTCACACACACATCTGCAAACACACACTCTCATACCCAGCCACAGACACTCTCACACACATACACACTCAACACACAGTCACACATACACTCTCAGTCACACACAGTCATACACACATACACCTCACACAGTCACACACACTCACAAAAACTCAGACTCACATGCACACTCCCCACATTCACTTTCACATACACACTCACACACACACACTCCACCCTGCAGCTGGAAATGCCCTTCACTTTCAAGTAAAATGGAGAGTACATTTGAATAGTTCCAATGTGCTAACATTTTAAGTAGATTCCAAAGGACAAGAAGCCCTCTTCCTTTGGTAGAATATTCCAAGCTGCCTTTCTACATATACTGAATTCCGCAGCAAGACGCTCTGAGCTTCCCAGTTTTGTCTCTGGAAGCCGTGCGCAGCCCTGTGGCCTGAGGCTTCCCTGAGGTCCACTGCCCTCCCCCAACCCATGCTTAGAGTCTTCAGAGCTGCCTGTCACAGGTGCCCCACAGGCCCCTCATCTGCCTTCTCCATAGGGACTTTCTCTTCTAGGATTTAAGCATTACTCATAAACCCGCTGAGGGACTTTTATTGAGCTGAGGGAATAACAAGAAGAGAAGAAGTCAAAATCTTTAGGTGAGACGAGCCCTATGAAAATAAAAAGAGGAGCTGGGAGGGAAGAAAGAAGAGGCCAGAGAACACCGAACAGCAGCAAAGGGGGAAGAAATGAAACCCACCTCACACCCAGAAGAAATTCCTGGAGTAAACGCAAACAAAAAGCAAGCAAAGAACATTAAACCCTTCATTATTTCCAAAAATATGACCCCTCTAGCTCGAATTCTGCCAAGTTCCAAATCCTTTGCTCTGGGAGGGTTTGAGGTTGCTGTGCTCCCTCTCTGGGTATTTGTCGGGACAGTTTCAAAGCAGACACCTAAAAATTAGAGGTGGTGAAATCACTGTGGATCCCAGCTCTGCCTCAGAAATTAAGCTGCCTAAGGCAGTGGATCTCAAGTAGGGCAATTGTGGCAGTCTGCAGGGGACACTGGCAGTGTATGGAGACAGTTTGGGTTATCGCAGCTGGTCGGGGGTGCTACTACATCATGTGGCTAGAGGCCAGGGATGCTGCTCAACATCCAGCAGCACACAAGACAGGCCCCCAACAACAAGGAATTATGCTGCCCCATGCATAAACAGTGTTGAGGCTGAGAAACCCTGTTCTGGGCATCTAGGAGCAGGTGACTGGGATCAACGGGCTGCCTAGGGATACGCAGGGTCCAGGGTGCCTCTGAGGCTGAAGACAGGATCAAGGACTGGTAAAGAAGTGGGTACCAGGGACCAGATATGACAACTAAGGTGAGAAAGAAAGAAGTAGGAACAGGCTAACAGGAGGCCATAGCCACACACACACCCCATTTCACAAGTTAGAAAACTGAAGCTCTGAGAGGTACAGTGACTTTTCCAAGGTCACATAGACTTGGGATCTGACTCCTAACTTCAAGGTCAACTGCAACTCTCTTGTAGCATCAACAATTCTGCTTTTAGTTAAGCAGTGCCTGGGTCCAGATTTCCCCATGATGGTTACCAGAAGTAAGAGGCCATAAGATCTCAGGACTTCAGAATAAGTCTACTCCCAAGCCTTCACTGATGCACTTCCCAGCAGAAAAACTGTGTTACCAGCAAGGGCTGTACAAATGAGTGCCACAATCAGTTTCTAAGCCACGTGGGTGCTGCCATGAAGCTCTCTCTTAGAACATGCAATATCTGAAAAAACCATGGCGACACATACCACAATCACATTGCCCAAGTCATTTGTCAGTTTGTGACATTTGGGGCTCCTGAGGATGGCACTGCTGCTTTCCTTTTGTGACTCAAAATTCTTTCTCAGTCTTACACCTTTGGGGTGCCTGGTCGAACCAGTCTGACCCACTTCTGAGCCACCTTTCAGCCTGGGTGAGACGAGACGAGACCCTGACTGTTCACTTTGGTTCTCATTTGTCAGTGTGGACTTTGGCATGCACCTAGTGTTCAGAGATGAATGCAGGTCGAAATCCCCACGGGAGGTGTGAGCGGGTTGAAGGGATGATTTGAAAGCCCACAGTGAACTCTGAGGTCTACAGACACGTTAAGAACTGCTTCTCACCGCCGTAGTCCAACTGCCAGCAACCACTGCCCAGAAAACTCTGCGTGAAGGGGAACCCCAGCCCCTGCCTCTCTGGCTTGGCCTGTGCAGCCTCTTCCCCCATTCTCCCCTCCACAGAGGTCTCGCCTTGACGGACACTCCTAGGACTTTGGAGATGGAGAACAAGGAGGGGAGGGAGGTGGCCGAAAACTCCTAAGAGCTGCAGCTGGGGCGAGTTTCTCAGGGTGTTGGAGGCAACAGAGGCTCAAGTACTCACTTCAGCAGCACATACATTAAAATTGGAATGATACAGGGATTAACATGGCCCCTGAGCAAGGATAATATGCAAATTCATAAAGTGTTCCATATTTTTTTAAAAACCCAGGAAGATGAAAGAGCAAAAAAAACCCAAAAAACCCAGAGGCTCAAGTATAGGTAGAGTATGTGAGTGAGGTGAGGAGAGAAAAGTGGAAACTCTTGTTGCCCAGGCTGGAGTGCAGTGGCGTGATCTCGGCTCACTGCAACCTCCACCTCCCAGGTTCAAGCGATTCTCCTGCCTCAGCCTCCCGAGTAGTTGGAACTATAGGCGCACGCCACCACACCTGGCTAATTTTTGTATTTTTAGTGGAGATGGGGTTTCGCCATGTTGGCCAGGCTGGTCTTGAACTCCTGGCCTCAAGTGATCCACCCGCCTCAGCCTCCCAAAGTGCTGGGATTACAGGCACAAGCCACTGTGCCTGACCAAAAAGTGGAAACTTTAAACAAGTTTGCTCCAAATATCCCCCCTCAGGATATGCAAGAAATGCAAGTAAAGAGCTTGAGTTACTTTGAGATATTCAGGAATGCAATCCCTGCAGTGTGGGATAGAGGAACACATGAAGAAAGCCCTTTGATGCGCTACAGTCTCCAGGGAGCAGCAGGCAGTGGCTGTCAGTGGCTGTTTTCTGGGCCCTCTGGTGTCTCTCAATGAGCTGGCCTCACTCCAGATTTGAGGAGGAGGTTCCTATGCATGGTGTCCCCATCCTAGATTGGCCTGGGAGGTCCAGGGGTCCCAAGGGGCTTTCTGTCATGGCCCGCAGTAGTGTGCAAGGCGCTCTGTGCTCAACTCACTGGAGCTTGACAAAAGGGTTCTTTACACCATTTTTAAACCAGA
This sequence comes from Gorilla gorilla gorilla, assembly GCF_029281585.2. Taxonomy (NCBI): domain Eukaryota; kingdom Metazoa; phylum Chordata; class Mammalia; order Primates; family Hominidae; genus Gorilla; species Gorilla gorilla. Next base: position 44,123,393 of record NC_073224.2, on the reverse strand, counting down.
TACCTTGCCTCCAATAGTAGATTTAGTCATCCAATGATACCCACAGCTACAATGCCCTCCTGGAAGGAACAGGGAAGGGATCACTCACGTGGTGAGTAATGATTTGGTTCAGAGATGATGTTCCTTTGGTTCTGCAGAAGGTTTGGGGTATATTTCCATTTTCCTAAGCCAGTCGTCTGCTTCCTCACCCACTTGTGACCAACGACACTTGTGTGGAGCTAGTGAGGCTAAGGTGAGGGCTACAGCTCTGGGGTCTGTATACAGGTGGAGCCGCTGTCCTGGCCTCTTTGACCCTGTGATTCTCAATAAAGCTGGTCTTGCTGAGGTGATCTGCCAGTGGTGAGTAATCCTGACCCATTCCTTCAGCCCCACAGAGAGAGAGGAGAAGGGGGCGCTCTTCCGTGGAGTGTCTGGGCTTCAGATCAACCCACCCCATTTCTGAAAAGGGCAGCTGGCATGACTGTCATGCAACACAGTCTCTGGGTTGGGGAGCAGGCCAGGGACCCTACAGAAGAGGTCTCCACCCCACAGTTCCAAGAGAGGTCAGATAGGGGTAAACGTGGCACCACTCTGAAGTTCCCAGGCACCTGGTTCACTCGGTTATCAAATGCAGCAGTGACAGAAAGTGCGAGAGAGCCAACGCTTCATACAGGTACTTTTTTGATATTGTAGTAAAATTCCGTATTTACATTACCTTCTGTGCTAGGCAGCATAATTGATTCACTCCTCACAGAAGTTTACATTCTAATCTCTTGAACCTGTGACTATGTCACCTTACATAGCAAAAGGGACTATGTGGATGTGATTAAGAAGCGTGAGATGGGGAGACTATCCTGGATTATCCAGGCAGACCCAATGCAATCATAAGGGTCCTTGTAAGTGAAAGAGGGTGTCGGGGAGTCAGAGAAGATGTGACAACGGAAACAGCACCAGAGTAACGCAGCCTGAGAAAAACGCAACCGGCCATTGCTGGCTTTGAAGATGGAAGGAGACTACAAGCCCGGGAACACTGAAGCCTCTGGAAGCTGGGAAAAGCAAGAAAACGAATCTTCTCCAGAACCTCCAGAAGGAAGGCAGCCCTGCTGCCATCTTCATTTTGACCCAATATGACCCACTTCTGATGTGTGACTGCCAAAGCTGTAAGATAGTAAATTTGTGTTGTTTTAAGCCACCAAATGTGTGAGAGTTTGTTTCAGCAGCAGTAGGAAATTAACATCCTTTCCTTGGGAAATTCTAGGCTTCCCACCGACAGGCAAGGCATGAGATCTTCCTCCTCTCTTTGTGACCCAATGGCAATACCTTGGTATTTGTGAAATGGATCTACTCGACTGTGCTCCATGAAAGATCTTGTCCAAGATATTGTCCTCCAGATACATATTCAGTCCAGATTTACAACTGATGTTTTTAAAACTAGTTTTTAAAAATATTAATGTACCTGGCTGGGACTAGGAGCTTCTTCAGGAGTAATGCCTCAGCCATCCAGCAGCACATGTGGTCTGAATACAGGGCCATGCACTAACTGGGAGCCACAGGTCCCCTCTGGGGGCTATTTTGGTAACATGACGCTAGAACCACAATTGCTTCAGGAGCAAGGGGGAAGAAAGAAAGGAGGCAAAGGACATTGCCGTTCTTCTGTGGAAATTCTTCAGAACAAAGGCTGGGAGGGACCTTCTGTGACACTAGTCTAGAGACCTCAGTCTCTTTCTAGGGCCCAGCCTTCTTACTTCTAGGAAAGAATCTGACATTTATGATTTATGCCACACTGTGAATTTATATCGGAAGGTCACCTCTCTGTGGAGTATGTGCATTCTAAATTTGTTCCCTGTTCATTGTTAGAGTTTTAAGATTGCCCTTTTCCTCTCCTCTCCCCAACACACCTCAGAGTTTCCATGTTGCCAATGCCCCAGAATGGCCTTGCTGAGACGAGCATGGCAGGAGACCTGGCACAATGCCTCATGCCTGTAATTCCAACACTTTGCAGGGCCAAGGCAGGTGGATCGCTTGAGTCCAGGAGATTGAAACTACTCTGGGCAACGTGGCAAAACTCCACCTCTACAAAACTACAAAAATGGCCAGGCGCAGTGGCTCACACCTGTAATCCCAACACTTGGGAGGCCGAGGCGGGTGAATCACGAGGTCAGGAGTTTGAGACCAGCCTGGCCAACATGGTGAAACCCCATCTCTACTAAAAACACGAAAAATTAGCTGGGTGTAGTGGCGGGCGCCTGTACTTCCAGCTACTCAGGAGGCTAAGGCAGGAGAATCACTAGAACCCAGGAGGCGGAGGTTGCAGTGAGCTGAGATCATGCCACTGCACTCCAGCCTGGGCAAACAGAGACTCTGTCTCAAAAAAAAAAAAAAAAAAAACCTACAAAAATAAGGGCTGAGGGGCTGAGGTGGGAAGATTGCTTCAGCCTGGGAGGTGGAGGCTGCAGTGAGCCATGATCATGCCATCACACTCCAGCCTGGGCAACAGAGCAAGATCCCGTCTCAAAAAGACAAGAAAGTATGGCAGGAGAGAGCTAAACTAAAATCTTTAATTACGCACACCAACCCCGACAAAGACAAGAACATGGAATGGTGGCCCATTCCTCAGATAGATCCTTGGATGCTTTCAAGGCCAGTTCCTGGTATGGAGCAGCTCCACGTCCCAACTGCAGGATTATGCAGGTGTATACATGCGGGCGGAGGGAAAAGGAATGGCTTAGGATAAATCCTAGGCTTCTGATTTGAGTGATGAGAAGGATGGTTCGCTCCATTAACTACAGTTTGAAGACAATGAGAAGAGAAAGTCTCAGGGTAAACGGACAATAACACTCTTTTATGGATGTGGTACATCACAGGAGCCTGCAGTGGACCCATGGAGAAACAGCTCAGCAGATGCTGAAGCTATGGGGTCTAGGGTCCAGGACAGAGGGCCTGCCTGGAGTAATCAATGTTGGGAGCTGATGCTGGGAGAACAGATTAATAGATTAAGTCTTCCAGGGTGAGAAAAAAAAAAGGGCAGAGTTTGAAACACTGGTCACCACCAACATTTAAGGAAATAGAGGGTCGAAGGCTAACAAAGAAATAGAGAAAAAAAATGGTGAAGAGGGTCAGGAAAACTAGGAAATGTGGTCTTTTAGAAGCAAAAGAGGGGAAAGCTTTAAGAAGAGATGGGTCCAAAGTGTCGAATGTTCTAACAAGGTAAAGGATGATGAGACCAGAAAGAGAGTCCCGGATAGGGCAGTGCCAGGGCACTGATGGCTGCAATGGGAGCAGTTTCTGTAGGGTGTGTGTGTGTGTGTGTGTGTACACACACACATTGGGTACATGTGTGGATGTGTGTGTTTGTTTGTGTGTATATATATGTGTGTTGAGTGGAAAGGGGGTAGCAGAAATTAAATCACAGAGGACTGGGGAATAACCAGGAACCAGGGAGACAGAGACAACAGGTGTAACTACTCTTTTTTAAGAAGCAAAGATGTTAGCGGATTACTTTGGAGGGAAACAAAACAAAACAAGAAGCAAGGACGTGAGGGAAGAAAAGAAATAGAGCAAGAACTTGAAAGGGAATCAGGGTCCAGAAGAGGCTCTGTTTTGTTTTATAATGAAAGAAACTTGAGCATGAGAAGCACTCAGTGGATGAGGGAGAAATGAACACGTCCGTGAGCAAACGGTGAGAACACTGGGCTGGAAGGACCTGGCAGAAATTAGATATGAGTGTTGCTGAAATCGTGATAAAGAGAACAGTCATCACCCCCACTCCCATGCAAGGCAGAGGCTGTGTGGCTCTAAGGTGGCTTGCCCCCACCACGGTCTCACCTCATGGAGCTTGTCAGCCTTCTGGGTCTGCTTCTTCCGACTTCTCTGAGCAGCAACTCGGTTTTTTTCTCTCCTTCGGACCTTCCTGTCATCATCCTCAGGGCTCTGGGGAAAAACATTGGGTGGGTGTGATGTCGTGGCCCCTCGCCTTACCCTTTTCTGCCCTGTCTCATCACTCAGCATTTTTCACTGAGCTTCATCATTTGCTTTGCAGTAGACAGCACCACTAGTTGCTATATCAATGGGCTCACAACAGCCCCTTGCCCAGGAGCACTCACCATGTGAGTGTGTGAAGTGTGTGGTGTGACTGCCGTTTAAAAGATGAGGAATAAGAAACCCAGAGAGGTTAAGGACCTTGCTCCAGGTATTACAGCCACTAAGTGGGTGAGTGGGAAGTGGAACTCAGGTCTGTTGGTCTCCAAATCAACGTTCATAAACCTCTAGCCCACAGGGCGTGTGCCTGGAAGAGCTGTGGTGTCAATGTCGTCCATCTGAGACTGGAAAGCTGGGTGGGGGTGGGGGGCGGTGGAGAGATCTGCTATCTGGAACTTGCTGTTTGCCAGTCCTTATACCACCACACATGAAAGGTACTTTTGATACTGCATGCAAATCACTTACAACTAATTGCAGCCACATAACTCTACCAACACACCAAATGATCTTAAACCCCACTGACAGTGTACTCATTTGAACAATGCTTGGCTGACATTTTGTTTCAGAAGTCAGCAAATTTTTTATATGTCTTGAAAGCTGTTAGCTATATGTAAGATTTAACCAAATTCAGTCAAATCCCTCAATAGTGATCATGAAACAGGCAGGCGGAAAAATGCACCGACCATGGTAAAAACACTTCAATCAGCTATAGAAAACATGAAAAAGAAGAGCAGTATTTGCTTTCTAGAACCCCATGAGAAGACACCACCAAGCAGGAAAAATACCACACTTACAGAGTTTAAGAGCCAAGAGGTACAAACAAGGAAAACTACTCAGTTATTAATATTCACGGAATGCAAATATTAATAACACAAAAAAGGATATTTTCAGTTACCATTTGATCTCATCTTGTATTCCACATAAGACACACATCTTCCCAAGTTACTGCAGGTAAGAAGTTTCAGATATGCAAGAATATAAAGGCATAAAAAGGAGAGGAATAAATAACATACACAGCAAATAGAAGCTTAAGGGAACAAAGTATGATAATACAGTCTTCTAGAGAGGCAAAGAAGTCTTGATAAACAAAACCAGAACATTACAGGGGAACATGTGGTTAGAAGACAGCCCTTTAGCTTTAGAATCACACAGATCCTAGTTTTGTCTCTTAGTGTCAACATGGCCTTGTGTAAATGGTTTAAATTCTCTAAATTTTCAGTTTTCTCATTTATTGTAAGCATAATTCATTCATTCTTTCAATATGTATTAACTGAGCACCTACCATGTGCCAGACACTGTTCTAGACACTGGGGATACGAGCCCTAAACAAAGGGTCAGTGAACTCTGCAGACTTGGTGCTAACCACCTAATGCTTAGGATTGGGATGCGATGAAATGAGATTTTGTCCTAAAGCTCCCAGCACACAGTATGCCCTCAAGAAGTTACCTGCCTTTGTTGAAGTTGCTACTTTAAAAAAAAAATGTATTCTGCATAGTGCTTTTCATGCCTCTTTGCTCTCTGTAATCAAAAAGTCACTAGCACAAGAAAGCAGCCCGCATACTGCCCTCGGGGAGCTGACTCTAAACTGGACATCACCATGATCACACCTGCCAACCCAGCAGAAACATTTAATCAAGACAGAAAGAGGTGAGCGAAAGTTAGAGATAGTATTATGTTATTAACCATATCTGATTCAGTCTCAAAAATCCTGAGAGGTTGATGTTACTATATTCATTTACAGATGGGGAAATGGACGGTCCGAGAGGTTAAACAAATTGCTCAAGGCTGCTCAGCCTGTGTGTGGCAAAGCCCAGGCCCAAATTCAGATCTCTGTGACACTCCAGCGACACCTGATGACATGTGCCAGGCGCTGAATTGGGAAGGTGGGGAGTAAGGATGAAAAGACCCAGTCTTCGTCGTAAGGCAGGTGGCCAAGACCCAGGCAAAGTTTCCAGACGGCCGTCTCTGTGGCCTACCTGGTCTCTTTCCTGACTGCGCCGCTGTAAACGTTGCTAGGGGACAGCGAACTGGGAAGGGGCAAAGGGTTTCCACCAGCTGGGGGCGGAGTCGGCCCTTTGTGGGTTCCCCCCGCCCAGGCTGGCTAGTCCGGAGTTCTCCATTCCCGCGGCAGCACCCCCCCACCCGGGGGAATCCTGGAGGGGCTACAGGCGCGGGTGGTGGGGTGGCAGTCGCTGGCTGCGCCAGGATGGGGCGGCCCTCAGGGCAGTGCGGAGCCCACGTGCCGGGGAGCACCGGCCATGCCCGGCCCAGCCAGGCGTCGGCGCCCTCGGGCTTCTTCCCCCAGAGGGCGCAGGAGCTGGCTCAGGAGCCATTCCAGGCGCCGCGGACACTGTGCACACGCCAGGGTCCCTGGATCCCCCCCACCCCCCAACATCCCTACGCCCCTACCTCTGCTTGTCTCCGGCCGCACCCGCCACCTCTGCACCTCCGCAGTCACCACCACGGAACTCCGGCACCCACCTCCTCGCCCCCCGCGGCGCGCCGGTCCCCGCACCCCACGGCCCTCCCTGAGCTTCTCCCCCTCTACCTGCGGCTGCGGCTGGTTCCCGGGCGCCGCGACGCTCCTCTGCAGGACGCTGCCGGCGGCCGGGAGCCCTTGCGACATGCCGGGCGCTCCTCTGGCCCGGCCCGCCCCGCCCCGCCCGCGCGCCCTGCCCGTGGGGCTGCCTACGGGCGCTGTCCCGCAGCCGGCATCCTCGTGCCGCACCCACGGCCTCGCGCGGGCCCCGCCCCCTCAGGCTTCCCGCTCTCCCCGCTACTCCACGCGTCGGCCCGGTGTCCCCGCGCGCCACTCCCGGCAGCCGTCCTTCCCGTCCCACGTCTGCCCCGCCCTCCTTCTCCCACCCCCGCCTCGTTTCCTCCTCTGCCCGCCCTCTCTCCGCACCTCGGGGTCCCAAATCCCACCCCTGCCGCGGCTTTCCGCCGGCGCCCCGCGCTTCGTGGAAGTCACGTGGTGGCTCTGAAACCCCGGAGGGAACGCGAAGCCCACCCACGCGAGGCGACGCCCGGGGGGATGGGGACCAGGGGGGTGCCATGCAGCCTTTGGGGTCCTTGAGCCGCTGCCGGGGAACTCAGGTTGAGAAACACAGTGGGTGTTTTGGGGTCGGTGTTTTTTCCCGGTCCCATCGCGGCATCTTCCTGCGCCTCAGCCACGCCCTGCGTCCGCCCCCCGGCGCGGGGGTCACAGTCCCGGGGGACTTTCTCCTCGGCGATCAGTCATCCGGGCGCCACTCTCGCTCCTCCAGCGGCCCCGAAGCCGCGGCTCTGGGGCGAAGACGCCGGCTTCACCGAGTCCCACCGCGCACCCCGAGCCACGGGCGCCCCAGGGACTCTGCAGGGAGTGCCTGCCCTTCCCGTCTCGGGTCCGCCGGGCTGTGGGAGGGAACGAGGCGGGGCGGCCCCGAGGGTGAATTCCCGGAGCGGAGGGTGGGCATGGGGAGGATGTCCCGGACAAAAACGGTGACGGGCTTCCCTGAGAGCGAATCTGCCACGTGGGACGTCACTAGTGACAGGTTTGGGGATCTGGACCCGCCATACCACGGTTAAACGGCCCAGATCATTTTTCTTTTTCAAGATTTATCTGCTCGTGCCAAGCTGGGGACCGGGTTGAGGTAGGGCAAGTCCCTGTCCACCTGCCTGCCACTCAAAAGATGCGAAGCCAAGACAATTACACGTGGTCCTAGGAAGGAAACACTAGCGGCCACAGGCTGTGGTCTGCAGGCTGTGAGCACCGGGAAAGATAACCGCGACTCGGGATGGGCGGGTGGGAACCGGACCAGAAGGGCAGAAGTGCCTACCAAGTGTGGTCGCTTGGGTCTTCAGGTTTGTGGGCAGCAGTGGGCATGGGGACAGGCATTTCCGATTCCTTTTTAAGTCTTAAATGAGTGCATGTGCCCCCCGCCAGGATTTAAGACCCACTCTTGCAAAAGCTTTGAGAGAGCTTGAGTGAACTTGGCTGCCTGGAGGCCAGCGGGAAAGCGAGCGGAGATTCTTGTCTGTGTGATCAGAAGCTTCGGCCAACTGAGAGGCGGGGAGGAAGACGGAGGGTGGACGCAGCCCTTTAGAGTTGCAGCGCCACACTCCACAGCAGCAAGGCTGCGCAGCAGAGCCAGCGCTACGCTGGGTTATCTGCCCGGATTAATCTTCTCATCTCCGTTATTTCATCACTCAGCTTAACTCGTGGTTTCCCCAGGACTATTTTGCATCCCACAAGGTACCCACACAAGGTGCTTAGCATAGCACGCTACATACACTCAACAGGTGCTCAGTATATGTATTGCACTAGGTCAGCTGAAAGCTCTCATTCCTGAAGCACTAAAAGGGCTCTAACGAGCTAGGAAAACATCTGGGTCAAGGGGTTATTATTTTCAGAAGTGATTTCATTCCCCAGTTTTTTTTATGCACAGAAAAGGCAAGGTAGAAACACCTCGGGAACATTCCCGTGCACTCCTACGCTTTATTCTGGTCATGCCCACTTTTCTCACTGAACCACATCACATTTTAAGTCCTTTGGGGCTGCTGCTTCCCTGTCTCTCCCCAGGGAGCCTGTAACCATGCCCCAGCACACACGAACTCTTTATATAGGCATAGTCTACTGTCTTGTGTTACGCAAGGGTTTCTTCAAATACATTTAGTCTTGGTTAACTAGGTAGCATTTAGGGCAGAGATCAATTTGATGTAAAGATCACACATCAAAATGAATGGATTAAATAGCTAGATACAGAAATGAAAATCAGAGAGCTACAGCAGAATTAAATTCTTATTTAAGTCATGGAAGCATAGGCAACATAGTGAGACCCCCAACTCTACCAAAAATTAAAAGAAATCAACTAGCTGAGTGTGGTGGTGCACACCTGTAGTCCCAGCTACTCAGGACGCTGAGGCAGGAGGATCACTTAAGCTCAGGAGTTTGAGGCTGCAGTGAGCTATGATTGCACCACTGCACTCCAGCCTGGGCAACAGAGCAAGACCTTATCTCAAATAAATAAAATAAAATAAAGTTGTGGAGATAAGACAAGGAAAGGATTTTATAAGAATACATGTAATAGGAGAAATTGACTTGATAAGATCTGAACTATATAAAAGGGCTAAATTGTTTTAGATGACAGTATAACCAGGAATGTAAAACAAACAGATTGGATAAATACAGTGCATATGAGAAAGGGTTAATATACAGCCCACGAAAAAGAATAAGAAGAATATTGAGACAACCCGCAAAGGTAAATTGCAGAAGGGATATGAAATGGCATTTCCCAGCAGAAGAAATAATCAAGGAAAATAGATATAGGAAAATACATATTAAAATAAGAACCCTTTTTAAGTTAGCAAAATAAAAAGTAGTAATATCAAATGCTGGGGAGAGTATGGTGAAATTAGTACTCACATGTTTCACTGGCTTCATTGTAAATTGGCACAAACCTGCTGGAAAGCAGTTTTACTGTCACTTTCAAGAACCATAAAAGAGTCATCACTTTTGACTCAATTTTCCTACTGCTAGAAAATCATCCTAGAAAGATCATTGAAAATACTAGAGAGAAAAATACTATATGCACTAAAAGTTCATAATAACATTTTAAGAGTGAAAAATGTAAGCAACATAAATGTCCGATTATAGTTGAATGGCTAAACAAAATATGTTATTGCCACAGGATAGAATGTTATGCATCTTTAAAATTACAAGCATGCAGGCTGGATGCAGTGGCTCTCACCTGTAGTCCCAGCTACTCTAGAGGCTGAAGTGGGAGGATCATTTGAGCCTAGGAGTGCAAGGCTGCAGTGAGCCATGATTGCAGCACTGAGTTCCAGTTTGAGCAACAGAGTGATACCCTGTCTCTTAAAAAAAAAATTACAAACATGCAGACAAATTTGCCACTTGGAATGTTTATTTGATCTGAAGTAGAGTGAGAAAAAAAAATCAGGATACAAAAAGTACATATATGACATGAACAGTATGTACGAATGTATGCATATGAGAAAAGGTTGGAAGAAAACGTACCCTGATGGTAGCCTTTCTCTTATAATGGTGGCATTATAATTTCTTTTACCTGTACTTGTTGAAAAATGGTTTTAATTATGTTAGCATCTTAAAACATTTCATATGTATAAGTGATATAAATATATTTGTATGGCACTAAGCTCACTGGCCTCACCAGAATGCCAGCACTTCTCTGGATCAAGTGGTTTGCTCTAATAACAGACTTTTCCTTGCTTTTCTGTAATATCTTCTCGTTTGTTTTATTCTCTTTAGTCAGAAGGAGAAAGAAAAATGAAAGTAGAGAAAAGATAAACAAGAAGAAGCATTTCAAATGTCTCCTTTTCTTCATCCTTTTATTTTCTTTTTATTTGTATTATTTTCCTTGAACCGGGAAGAGAAATTATATGATTTGGCAATTTCCGATTAATACCACAATTACCCTGGATTACATCTTTGGGGAGGGGGTAGGAGGTGCAAGAGGTTTATAGCTCAGTGACCAAATCCTCTGGTGATTCACTTCACAAAAGACAACCCTTTATAAAAACGCATCACTCCAGTGCTAGCAAACACTGTCACTGGTTCACCTTTGCTTCTCTCTTTTAGGAAAATTGGCCTTTCAGTCATTGTAGTCTCATTGCCCTTCCTTAGAAGGTGGTCCTGCGGGCTCCTGGTGGGGCTGGAGAATAGAAAGCTGAAGGCAGAATCCGCTGTGTTTGCCAGAAGTCAGCCACTGTGTGTGGGGCCCTGTTCTAGGCACTGGGATACAGCAGTGGACATAAAACCGTCCATACCTCCCGGAGCTCTTGTTTCAGCGGAGGAAGGCAGACAATAAACAAAATTTAGTAGTGTGTCAGAGGGTGGTACATTTTATGGCAGAACACAAAGCAGGGAATAGGGACTAGGTGTGGGGAGAGGTGCACTTTTGAATAGGGAGGTCCAGCCAGGCTTCTGGAAGGAGGTGAGAGAGGGAGCCCTCTGGATACCTGCAGGAAGTGGTCCAGGCTGCACCAACAGCAAATGCAGAAGCCCTGTGAAAGCCTGCCTGGCACTCCAGAAACTGCAGGAGGCTCATGTGGCTCTAGTGGAGTGAGGAAGGGGTGGAGGCCAAGAGATGAGGTCAAAAAGGTGGTAAGAGCCAGGTCTTGCGGAGCCTCCTGGGCTACTTGCTTCTACTGCGCATGAGATGGAAAACACTGGAAGCCTTTGGGCTGAGATATAACGTGATCTGACTTGAGTTTTTTATGAGATCGCTTTGGTTGCTGTGTTAAGAACAGACTGAGAGGGGCAAGGAAGAAACAGGAAATGACAGCAGCAGTCCAGGATAGCTGGGATAGGGGCTTGGGAGATGTTGGGAATGGGAAGGCTGAGGCAAATTTGCCAGGAAGTTAAAGGGCTTAAGCTTCAGGGCACCTCACTTACACAGGCCCCTGTCACGACAGCTCAGAAGGGGCCCTAGCAATGTGTCCACGTGGTGATATATTTTAATAAAATGTGCAAAAATGGGATATTTAAACCATAAGCTGTGAAGGCCACTGTTTCTTTTCACCCCAGCATCCCCCAGTCTCTTCATATGTAGTGGTATTGCAATGGCTATGGACATTTGAGGGACCCAGCAAAGGAAGGTTTAACCAGATATATTAATATAGTAGGGTATGTGGGTTTCAGAAACTCCTGTATACAGTCACATATTTGCTACACATTTTGTATGGCCTCCAGAATATTCTGACTGCCCACTGTGCTAACTCACTCGACAACATCTATTGTACTGAGACATGCATATATCCTACACTGCCCTGCACCAGACATATGTGTATCAAGGTGGTGGAGGGGAGCCCCAGAAGCAGTCTGTGAAAATCCTTCAAATCAACATACATGTTAAGTTGTAAACAGAGGATTCATTTCTTATTTGCATCTAGTCAAAACCAAATTATCTCCTGTCGGGAATGAAAGCAACAATACAGCTTATACAGTTACAAACTGCATTTTGAAAAACCCAGAGGGGTTTTTTCCTTTGTTATCTGGAGTTGCATATTTGACTTTTTAACTGCTATTGGAAATGTGTTGTGAAACATTTGTTCATATACGAAGAGCACCATCCTTTTTCATCTCTAAATGTATGTGTGTGTTAAAGAACTGAAAGAAAAAATATATATAATTAATGAAATGTAAGGAAGACCTAAGGATAAGCAATTGAAATCAATAGAAATGTTTCTGATATTAATAAACAATTTGTAACAACATATTTCAGATTATACTAGAAGCAATAGTTTATTCAGAGAAAAAGATAAATGTCAAATGGAAGCAATGAGCAGGCTTTTGGGTTGTTTGATGATTCAATAATGAGGAAGGATGGATCATATAAACACAATAGGAAAATATTTACAATTCTTACTGCTCTCAGCTGAAATATTGACATTGATGAGGATAATACCAAGCTCATAATATGCCAACACGATGAGGACATTTATAACAAATTGGTTAATGAGTGTCATCAATTCTAAGAATATTTAAAATGAATCACAGGAAAAGAAAAATATGAAATACCCTGAAATGTTACAACTCATAAATAAAAAAAATAGAGGTTTTTTCCAAATCTGACAATTCTTTTTGTTTGTTGTTGATGTTGTTGTTGTTGTTTTTGAGACGGAGTTTTCTCTTGTTGCCCAGGCTGGAGTGCAATGTCATGATCTCGGCTCACCACAACCTCTGGCTCCCGGGTTCAAATGATTCTCCTGCCTCAGCCTCCTGAGTAGCTGGGATTACAGGCATGTACCACCACACCCAGCTGATTTTGTGTTTTTAGTAGAGACGGGGATTCTCCATGTTGGTCAGGCTGGTCTCAAACTCCTGACCTCAGGTGATCCGCCTGCCTTGGCCTCCCAAAGTGCTGGGATTACAGGCGTGAGCCACCATGCCCAGCCCTACAATTCTTAAAAATTATATGACACTACCAATAAAGAATGTGTTGTGAAGCTGAAACAAAATTATCTGAATATTTTTTACATTAATTTTTCACCCATTACATGGAAAGACTGAATTATCTTTCTAGTCTGTAGAAAATGTTATTATGGAATCATTGTCTTATGAATAGGAGAACAAAAGCATGCTGCCAAAAACTATAGTATAAGAAAAAAGTATTAAAGAGGTATGTGGGGAAGTTAATTAAAACAGTATTTTTCCTGATTTTCTAATATTTTTGGTGTTTGTCAGCTTTTGAAATTTGTAATCTGCTGTACTTTTTTTTTTTTGAGACAGAGTCTCATTCTGTTGCCCAGGCTGGAGCGCAGTGGTGCAATCTCAGTTCACTGCAACCTCCACCTTCTTGGGTTTAAGCAATTCTCCTGCCTCAGCCTCCCGAGTACCTGGGATTACAGGCGCCCACCACCACGCCCAGCTAATTTTGTGTGTGTGTGTGTGTGTGTGTGTTTTAAGTAGAGACAGAGTTTTACCATGTTGGCCAGGCTGGTCTTGAACTCCTGACCTCAAGTGATCTGCCCACCTTGGCCTGCCAAAGTGCTGGGATTACAGGCATGAGCCACCTTGCCTGGCCCTGTACTTTTTTTTTAGAATGAGAAAATTACTTTCCTAACTCAGAGCCCTGTTCGACAGTCTGTGACACTGTGGTAGAGATGGGCAGCATCTAATAGCTAGCTAACTTCACAACCTTCCATATTTTCTTTTTTCTTTTCTTTTTCTTTCTTTCTTTCTTTTTTTTTTTTTTTTTGACAGGGTCTTGCTCTGTCATCCAGGCTGGAGTGCAGTGGCATGCTCAGGGCTCACTGCAGCCTCAACTTTCTAGGCTCAAGCAATCCTCCCACCTCAGCCTCCGGAGCAGCTGGGACTACCGATGCACATCACCACACGTGGCTAATTTTTGTATTTTCTGTAGAGACGGGGTCTCGCCATGTTGCTCAGCCTGGTCTCAAACTCCTGGGTTCACGTGATCTTTCCACCTCAGCCTTCCAAAGTGCTGGGATTACATATATGAGCCGTAACGGTCCATATTTTTATGATACTTGGTCATCCATAATAATACAATCTAGAATCAATTGAAAAGCATAGAGATGAAACAGATTCTCCATAATCCAAGTATCCACACAGAGATAACTGCTAGTATTTTGGCATTTATTGCGTTCCCACTTTTTTCTATGCAAGTATATACTATATATATACTTATATGCATGAAATCATACTCTAGGCCAGGCACAGTGGCTCACGCCTATAATCCCAGCACTTTGGGAGGCCGAGGTGGGCCTCAAGACTCTTGAGGTCAGGAGTTCGAGACCAGGCTGACCAACACGGAGAAACCCCGTCTCTACTAAAAATACAAAATTAGCTGGTCATGGTGGTGCATGCCTGTAATCCCAGCTACTCGGGAGGCTGAAGCAGGAGAATCGCTTGAACTGGGGAGGTGGAGGTTGCGGTAAAACGAGATTGTGCCATTGCACTCCAGCCTGGTAACAAGAGCCAAACTCCGTCTCAAAAAAAAAAAGAAAAGAAATCATACTCTGAGCTGCTTTTTCACTTAGTGTTACAGAGCATCTTTTCATGACAATAAATATACATCTGTCATTATTTTAAATATGCACAGTTTCCATAGCAGATATGCCATAGATGGTCTAAGTAAGTCCTTGCTATTCTGTTGTTTTTAACTTTTACATATGATGAAACAACATTGTTAATATCATTGTACTCACTTGTGTCTGCACTTATCTGATTATGGCCTTAGGGTTTTTTTTTTTTTTTTCTGAGATGGAGTCTCGCTGTGTTGCCCAGGCTGGAGTGCAGTGGCGCAATCTCTGCTCACTGCAACCTCTGCCTCCCAGGTTCAAGTGATTCTTCTGCCTCAGCCTCCCAAGTAGCTGGGACTACAGGCACCCACCACCGTGCCCAGCTAACTTTTGTATTTTTAGTAGAGACAGGGTTTCACCATATTGGCCAGGGTGATCTTGAACTCCTGACCTTGTGATCCACCAGCCTTGGCCTGCCAAAGTGCTGAGATTTATTTGTTTTTTTTTGAAACGGAGTGTCACCCAGGCTGGTGTGCAGTGGCATGATTTTGGCTCACTGCAACCTCCACTGTCATGGGTTCAAGCAATTCTCCTGCCTCAGCCTCCCAAGTAGCTGGGATCATAGGCACGCGCCGCCACACCCGGGTAATTTTTGTATTTTTAGTAGAGACGGGGTTTGGACATGTTGGCCAGGCTGGTCTCGAACTCCTGACCTCAAGCAATGCACTCTCCTCAGCCTCCCAAAGTGTTAGGATTACAGGCATGAGCCACTGCACCCAGACAGGTGTTAGGTTTAATCGCTAGGAATAGAATTGCTGCGAATAAGGAATATTTGTATTTGCAAGGTATTGGACACATATTACCAAATGGCCTTGCAATTAAGAGTCCTGCCAGCACTGTGTGAAAATCCTACTAGCTAATTAGGTAACATTTTTAGGTGGGCTACATTTCCAGATCAGAAGAACTCAACTTGTTTCTCAGATCACTTGTTGAATCCTGATGAAGGAGAAGAAATCAGGAACAGATAAATATACGATGGGGACCTCCCCACCCTCCGCCCCCATCCAACTTCCACAGGCAGTTCTACATTGACTCCCTGAAGCTGTGTCCCTGGAGCCCAGGATTCCCCAAGGGGCAGGCAACCTTAGTTCTGCAGCCTAATCCAAAATGCATCACCACATTTGCTCCATCCAAACTTCTCATCTGGCAGGCTTTTCTCTCCCACTTTCACAGAGGAAAGACTAGGAAGAAAGCAAGTCAAACCCGGGTGTTCATCTCACCTCTGCTAAAGAATGGGGGAGTGATTTGGGGGAGAACACTTAATCACATTACGTCAGGTTATTATCCTCTTACTTCCATGCATTGCATTGGTTATGGAAAAGGATAGAGGAAAAAAGAAAAATCTGAAGGAGAAAAAAGTGGGTAGGGGGGAAGAAGAGAGTAAAGAAGGTATTCATGGTGGGATGCCAGCAAGTGACTCTACCTGGGACATAGAAGGTTCTGGAATAGAGACTGGGAAGTTTAAGTGACTGGTTCTCTGTCCTGGTGTTCTCCCTCTCTCCGTCTCTCTCCTTCCCTCTTATGCTCCCTCCCTCTCCCTCCCTTCCTCTTCCTCTCCTTCCCTGTCTCCAAGGAGACCAACCTCTGTCCTGGGCCTCTCCTGGGATATCCCACAGACATCTCAGACTCGGCATGCTCAGCATTAAGTTTATTATCAAACCAAATGTGCTCCTCTTCATGCACCATCTCAGGGACCTGTGCCAAAGGCTGCCCAGCCACTGGGGTGGAGGGCATGGCCACATTTTCTGTAGACCCCACACTCAGTCTCTATAGCTACAGCACCTACTCTGGGGCTGAGCCAGGTTTTGTGGGGCCTAAAGCTGATACTACTAGGAGCCGCCTCTTTAAGAAAAATCATTCAAATCTAGATATTCAAGTTAAATGTCAAGTAGAATGAGAAAATAAATCTTAACAAAATATTGCAAATATAAAATTCCAGAAGATTGCATACTTGTTTTCATTAATGGCTAACACACTCTACTGTGTCTGTTTTTGGCTGCATGCTTTTTGACCACCTCTTCATATAACAATGCTTTTGAAAGTTATTTTTATAGAGATAATAGAAAGATAACTCACTCTTGTGATTGATTAAAATTATATTTTTGATATTTGAGATTACATAAATCATGTGATTGATTCTACCCAGAGGTATATATACTTGCTGATCACTCACCAAAATTCAGGAATTCCGATCAATTCTATTTTCTATGATTCCCATCATAGAGTATATACAGGCCAGTCACAGTGGCTCACACCTATAATCTCAATACTTTGGGAGGCTGAGGCAGGAGGATTGCTTGAGCCCAGGAGTTCAGAGACCAGCCTGGGCCAAAAAGTGAGACCACATGTCTACAAAAAAAAAAAAAAAAAAAAAAAAAAAAAAAAAAAAAGAACAGAATCCTACATTTTTACGTATCTAATGATTGGAAGCCTCTGCCACCAGCTAGCTTCCACTGCATATATTTCAAACCTCCACTGCCCACTTACTTCTGTTTTTGGCACTGTAGGACATGTTCATATCCAATCACCTCTGGCCCTGCACCTCGGCATCTCCATGCCAGGTAAGTTGGCTTGGTGTGTGTTAGGAGTATGTATCCTGGAAGCTTCGCTTTCACCAGTATCCTAGCAATAGCAACCCTACTCCCAAGTGAAACCCAAACTCACTGCAAACTCACCCAACTCCCCTTCTCTCTCTCAAAAATGCCCATGGCCACCCATGCCACCTGCCCTGAAAGAATATATGTCAAAGGGAAGGCTGGAGTGGAAAGAGACAACAATCTTAATTCACTGAAGTCAAAATATCTTTCTTTTGCAAATTTTGCAAAATAAAATTTGTCTAGGTGAACACAGTACTGTGTCCCCTCCCAGGGCCTGGGAAGTGGATGGGCTGAAGCTTAAACGTTAGTAGCTTCACAGTGAGTCCATCTTCACTTCTGTCTTCGCAACATCTCTATTCCTCTTCCTTTCATCTCCTTCCTCCCTTCCTTCCTCCTTTCATCTGGGCCACAGCAACAGCCCTGTGACAGGCCTTCCTTCTGCTCTCAAGGGCCTCCGGCCCATCTGACCTGCAAATTTGTCATGTGACTCCAGTATTTAAAATTCTGCCAGGATGTAGCCCAGCGGCTCTGCTTGGCCTCCAAGGCTTTCTCTAGAGGCTGCTCTGACTTTCCCTTCCCCGACTCGCCTCACCCTCATGCTCATGAAATAGAAGGACTGCTTAGGAACCTCCAGACCATGCCAGGATGTCTCTACTCTCTATGGCTTTTGTCTTTCTCGGTCCCTCTTCTTTTCTCCACGCTTATCCCTTCCCCACCCCTAACTCAGTCGGCTTCATGAACACATACTCCTCTTTCAAGAAGTAGCTTCAACATCTCTCCCTCCAGAAAGCCTTTCCTTGACAATCAGGTAGAATTAACCACATATTTCCTTTTTCCACTACTCTACTTTGTTATAAAGTTTTTTAAATTTTGTTTTTATTTAATAAGAAATATATGTGAAGGAAGCAAGTACAGAAAAACATTTTTAAAAAGAAATATATGAATGCATTCCCAGAATAAAATGGAATTTAACCATTACAGATAAATTGAAAGTGATCAGCACTTTTTTTTTTCTTTCCTGAGATGGAGACTCCTTCTGTTGCCCAGGCTGGAGTGCAGTGGTATAATCTCAGCTCACTGCAACCTCTGCCTCCTGGGTTCAAGCGATTCTTGTGCCTCAGCCTCCTGAGTAGCTGGGACTACAGGTGCCCGCCACCACGCCCGGCTAAATTTTTGTATTTTTAGTAGAGACAGGGTTTCACCATGTTGGCCAGGCTGGTTTCGAACTCCTAGTCTCAAGGGATCCGCCTGCCTCGGCCTCCCAAAGTGCTGGGATTACAGGGGTGAGCCATCGTGCCCAGCTATGATCATCACTTTCAATTCTGGTCATTAATTTTGTGTGTATCCTTCCAGATTTTATAATATGTATATACATACTCCTCATTTACAATCTGTCTCCTCCTCCTAGATTACAAACCATATGAGGACAAAGGCAATGTCTTCATTATGCTGGCCCCTCCCAACTCAGTGCTAGCTGTAGTAATAACCAGCACTAGAAATGATGCATTGAAGTGCAGACAATTGAAGAAACTTGCCCACGTTACCCAGAGAAGTGACTGGGCCGGGATTCAAACTTAGGCAGAGCATGCACTTAATACAATTTTAATTGCTCAATAATGAATAAATAGTCATGTTGCAGCAAGTGACATTTGGATTAGATAGAAGAGTTACCCCAAAAAGAGGTCCAGCACATACTATCAAAGTACACATGAGAATGTTTAATGACTTCTACATGCATCATGGTGGCATACTTCATGCAAAAATTAAGAAAGTATTATTACCATTATTTTTGAGACAGAGTCTTGCTCTGTTGCCCAGGCTAGAGTGCAGTGGTGGGATCTTTGCTCACTGCAGCCTCCGCCTCCCAGGTTCAGTCGATTCTTGTACCTCAGCCTCGTGAGTAGCTGGGATTACAGGGGTGCGCCACCACTCCCGGCTAATTTTTGTATTTTTGGTAGAGACGGGGTTTTGCCATGTTGGCCAGGCTGGTCTCTAACTCCTGGCCTCAAGAGATCCACCCACCTTGGCCTCCCAAAGTGCTGGGATTACAGGCGTGAGCCACCACAACCAACAATAACTTATTTTTTCTTATTTTCCCCAATTTTGTTTCTAAGGGAGAGGTGCCTAGCAAAAATGTGTTTTTGCTAAAGTCATGTAATGCTGGTTTCTACTGAAGCCCTAAATGATGCCACACCATAGGAATTCTAGTAGTGTGGTATCTGAAGAGATTGCTCATTATCCTGTTTTAAACCATGAATAAGATATGTGCCATTTGTGACGTACTTAAAAAAATAATTTCACTCATTTCCTATAGGACTTACTACCACCTACAACTGATTTGCATTTTCTTGGATCCATTTCCAACTTCTTGTGCCTGGCACAGAGCTGTGCTCACAATCCTGGTCACACATCTGCTGAATGAATAAACCACGAATGACTTCTACTGGCAGCAGTGGATTTCCTTAGAAAGACACTAACAACTTTGGTGGTTCCCCTAACACTCAAAGTGGATGCCTGGGGCTGTTTCAAGAAATCTCTTTTCTTTCTTAACAATAGCCCATGCTCTTTGATAGTTTAGGGCAGAAAGAGCCTTAGGCCAGTGGTTCACGCTTGTAATCCCAGCACTTTTAGAGGCTCAGGCAGGAGGATTGCTTGAGCCCAGTGGTTTGTGATCAGCCGTGCAACATGGTGAGACCCCATCTCTATGAAAAATGGCACACACCTGTAATCTCAGCTACTTGGGAGGCTGAGGCAGGAGATTGCTTGAGCCCAGGAGTTGGAGGAAATGATCATGCCACTGCACTCCAGCCTGGGCAACAGAGACTGTCTCAGAAAAAAAAAAAAAAAAAAAAAAAAATTAGCATCTCAGTCTTCTTTTCAAAAAAGCAGAGCCAGTTTGGTATTTCCCTCCAATGGACCTCACGTAGGCAAAATTGGATTAACCTTTATCCTTGGTTCCTGATACTCTGACATTGTTGTTTCATGAATATACTTCTTGTATTTATTTATTACTCATTTGTTTGTTAATAATATAACAGACATCTCTAAACTCATCACCTAATCCAAGAACCAGAACACTGACAATCCCTTTTATTTACCTCTGTTCTCTTCACTATTCCAGCCCCTTTCTCCCCCATCTGTCTATCCTAAATTTTGTGTTTATAGTTTTGTCACATTTTAAAAATTAAACTTTTTTATTTTGACATATTTGTAGATTCTCTTGCAGTGAAATCCCATGTGCCCTATACTCAGTTTCCCCCAATGGTAAAATCTTGCAAACCTATGTTCTGTATGATATCACAATCAGAAAGGATATTTACATTGATACAGCCAAGACACAAAACGTTTCCATCACCACAAGGATCTCTCCTGTTGCCCTTTCTTAGTCACAACCACTTCTTGCTCATGCTCTGCCTACCCGCTCCTTTACCCCTGGTGACCACAAATCTGTTCTCCATTTCTGTAATTTGGTCATTTCAAGAACATTATATAAATGTAATCCTACAGCACATAACCTTTTGAGATTGGCTTTTCTTCACAATTCTCTGAAGATTTCATGGAAGTTGTTGCCTGTATCAATAGTTTGCTCCTTTTTTGTTGCTGAGTAGTATTCCATATATGGCAGGGATGTACCACAGTTTGTTTAACCTTGTCAAGGACATCTGGGCTGTTTCCTAGTTCTTGGCTATTACAAATAAAACTGCTGTAAACATTTGTGTATCTGGGCATGGTGGCTCATGCTTGTAAGTCCCAGCACTCTGGAAGGCCAAGGCAGGAAGATTTCATCAGCTCAGGAGCTCTAGACCAGCCTGGGCAATATAGTGAGACCTTGTCTCTAATAAATAAATAAATAAATAAATAAATAAATAAATAAATAAATAAATAAATAAGCCAAGCACGGTGGTGCGTGTCTGTAGACCCAGCTACTCAGGAGGTCTGAGGCAGAAGGATTGCTTGATCCTAGGAGGTGGAGGTTTCAGTGAGCCATGATCATACCACTGCACTTCAGCCTGGGCAACACAGTGAGACTCTGTCTCAAAAAAAAATTGGGTACAGAGTTTTGTGTAAACATAAGCCTTCATTTCTTTGGGATAAATGCCCAAGAGTGCAACTGCTGGGACACTTGGTAGTTGAACATTTAGTTTTCTAAGAAACTGCCAATGTGTTTTCCAGAGTGGCTGTATATTTTTAATTCCCACCAGCAATATGTGAGTGATACAATTTCTCTGCATGCTCTCCAGCATTTGATATTGTCATGATTTTTTATTTTATTCATTCTGATAGGTGTGTAATGATATCTTATTATGGTTCTAAATTGCATTTTCCTATTGACTACTAATGTTGAACATCTTTTCAGGTGTTTATTTGTCATCCATATATGCTGTTTCATGAAATGTTTATGTCTTTTGTGCATTTTATAATTATGTTGCTTGCTGTTTTGCAGTTCAGAGTTCTGAGAGGCTTTTTTGTTTTTTTTCAAAGTCTCATTCTTTTGCCCAGGCTGGATTGCAGTGGTGCAATCACGGCTTGCTGTAGCCTCAATCTCCTGGGCTTATGTGATCCTCCCACCTCGGCTTCCCAAGTAGCTAGGACTATAGCTGTGTGCCACCACTCCTGGCTAATTTTGTTTTGTTTTGTTTTGTTTTTTACTTTTTGTAGAGATACAGTCTCATTATGTTGCCCGGTCTTGAACTCCTGGGTTCAAATAACCCTCCTGCCTTGGCCTCCCAAAGTGTTGGGATTACAGGCATGAGCCACCATGCCTCGCCGAGAGTTATTTATATATTCAAGATACTAATCCTTTGTCAGATACACAGTTTGCAAATATTTTCTCCCACTTTATAGCTTGTCTTTTCATCCTTTTAACAACATCTTTCAAAAAGCAAAATCTTTAATTTTAACGAATCCAATTTATCCATTTTTAAAAATGAATGATGCTTTTGGTGTCAAGTTTAAGAACTCTTTGCTTAGCCCTAGATCCTGAAGATTTTCTCCTAGTTTTTCTAAATGCTTCAGTTATATATTTGATATTTAAGTGTGTGACCCATGTTAATTTTTCCACAAAGCGTGAGACTTAGGTGGATGTTCCTTACTTTTTTTTTTTTTTTTTTTGAGACAGGGTCTCACTCTGTTGCCCAGGCTGGAGTGCAGTGGTCCGATTTAGGCTCAAACTGCAACCTCCACCTCTCGGGTTCAAGCAATTCTCATGCCTCAGCCTCCCACGTAGCTGGGATTACAGGCATGCACCACCACACATGGCTAATTTTTGTTTTTTTAGTAGAGACGGGGTTTTGCCAATTTGGCCAGGCTGGTCTTGAACTCCTAGCCTCAAGGGATCTACTGCCTCAGTCTCCCAAGGTGCTGGGATTACAGGCATGAGCCACCAAACCTGGCTGGTTGTTTGTTTCTTTTACCCATGGATGCTCAATTGTTCCAGTACCATTTGTTGAAAAGACTTATCTTTCCTCCTTGAATTGCTTTTGCACCATTGACAAAACTCAGCTGGCCATATTTGTGTGAGTCTACTTCTGGGTTCTCTATTCTGTGTGTTCTTGATCTGTGTGTCTACCTCTCTGCCAATATCCCACAGTCTTCACTATAGCTATATAATAAATCTTGAAATTGGATAGACTGATTCTCTCTACTTTCTTCTTTTTCAAGATTGGTTTAGCTATTCTAATTCCTTTGCCTTTCCATATACATTTTAAAATAATCTTGTGTATATATATTTTGGGATCTTACTTACTTACTGGGATTTTGATAGAAATTACATTAAATATGTGTACAAATCTGGAGCGAATTGGCCAGATTGAGTCTTCCATCCATGGACATGTTGTGTCTCTTCTTTATTTATATCTTTGACATCCTTCATCAGTGTTTTGTAGCTTTCAGCAAATAAGTCCTATACATGTTTTGTTAGATTTACACCCAACCACTTTTTGTTGAGTGATTGCAAATGGTATTGTATTTTTATTTATGTGTCCACATGTTCATTGCTAGTATAGAGAGATACAACTGATTTTTGTAGGTGTATCTTATATCCTGTGACCTTGCTAAACTCATTTGTAAGTTCTAGGAGTTTTCGGTGCATTCCTTGGGATTTTCTGTGTAGACAATCATGTCATCTGCAAATAGGACAGTTTCATTTCTTCCTTTCTGATCTATACAGTTTTTCTTTTATTTTCTTTCCTTATTTCACCAACTAGAATTTCCAGCACTATGTTGAATAAACTTCTGAGAGTGGACATTTTTGCCTTGTTCCAGATCTTAGAGGAGAAAGCATTCCATCTGTTATCATTAAGTATAATAATACTAGCTGTGGGGTTTTTGTAGCTGTCCTTTATCAAATTGAGGAAGTTCCCCTCCATTCCTACTTTTTCTGGGAATTTTTATCATGAATCATTGTTGATTTTGTTTTCAAATGCTTTTTCTGTATCAATTGATATGATCATGTGATTTTTCCTCTCTAGCCTATTAATATGGTAGATTACATTGATTTTCAAAAATTGAACCAGACTTCCATTCCTGGAATACACTCTGCTTAGTTACAAATTTTTTTTCTTTTTTGTTTTGAGACGGAGTTTCGCTCTTGTTGCCCAGGCTGGAGTACAATGGCGCGATCTCGGCTCACTGCAACCTCCACCTCCCAAGTTCAAGCGATTCTCCTGCCTCAGCCTCCCGAGTAGCTGGGATTACAGGCATGCGCCACCAAGCCTGGCTAATTTTGTATTTTTTTTTTTTTTAGTAGAGATGGGATTTCTCCGTGTTGGTCAGGCTGGTCTCGAGCTCCCATCCTCAGGTGATCCACCCAACTCGGCCTCCCAAAGTGCTGGGATTACAGGTGTGAGCCACTGCACAAGGCGAATTTATATATATATATACTGCTGAATTCTTTATATTGCTCAAATCCCTTAGCTGTAATAGGACTATTAAAATTATTTCATATTGGGTGAGTTGTGATGGTTTGTGTTTTTCAAGGAATTGGTCCATTTGATCTAAGGTGTCAAATCTATGTGTGTTTCATTGTCCTTAGTATTCTTTTATTATCCTTTTGTTATCTGCAAGTTCTCTAGTGATAGTCCCTGTTTCATTTTTGATATTAGTGTCCTTTGTCTTCTCTCTTTTTTTCCTTGTTGGTCTTGCTAGAGGTTTATCAATTTCATTGATCTTTTCAAAGAATCAGCTTTTTGTTTCAGTGGTTTGCTTTATTATTTTTTTTTTTTTTACCAGCGTTGTTGATTTCTGCTCTTAATATTATTTTCTTATTTCTGCTTGCTTTGGGCTTATTTTGCTCTTCTTTTTTAGGTTCTTGTGGTGAAAGTTTTGAAACATTTCGTGCTATAAATTTCCCTCTTGGCACTGCTGTAGTACAAATTTTGATATATTGTGCTTTCATTTCCATTTAGTTCAAGGCATTTTATAAAAAGTTTCTTTAGAAACTTCCTATTTGACCCATGGATTATTTAGAAGAGTGTTATCTTGTTGTCCTCTTACCTTTGTTATTGATTTCTAGTTTCATTCCATTGTGGTCAGAGAATACACTCAGTATGATTCTAATTCTTTTAATTTATTGAGGTTTGTCTTATGGCCCAGGATATAGTCTATTTTGGTATACATTTCATGGGTACTTGAAATGAATGTATATTCTTCTGTCATTGGGTGGAGTGTTCTATAAATATAGATTTGGTCCTGTTTGTTGATGATGTTGCTGAGATCTATAGACTTGCTGATTTTTTTGTCTAGTGGTTCTATCAACCATTGTCAGATTTCTTAATTTTTCCCCATCTAAGAGGTGTAAAATGTTATCTTATTGTGATCTTAATTTGCATTTCCTTGAGTTCTAGTGAGATTGGTTATCAAATTATGTTTTTATCCCTAATTGTACTTTTAAAAATATATCATTGATACTTTACCAATGATATAGCTTATGAGGTTGGTGCAAAAGTAATTGCGGTTTTTTTGCCATAAAAGTAATGGCAAAAGCCACAATTACTTTATACCAACCTAATAATTATTCAAATTTATTGCTTTATTTTTCCTTGTTTTTTCCTGTTTTTGTTTTTGTTTTGGTCTTGTTTTTACATATGTAGTGACCTCTGCCAATGGATCTGAATAGAGATGGGTAATTCTCCTTGTGTATCTCTACCTGGGACAGTGCCACAAACAATTAGACACACACTTAGGTCAAAACCCTTCAATTATTCCCCATATTGTGACAAATATAATCCAAAACTTTAGGCTGACTTGTAAGTCGTATATGGCACACTTTAAATTTACCTAATCCAGCTGTGTCAATGCCTCCCTATTTCCCAGCTTAGCTTGTTCCTCCCTCCACGCTTTTGGCCATGTCATTTTCTTTTAATACAATGCTGTCAACCAAAATCCTATTTATGCTTTAAATGTGGCTCAAATGCTCCCTCTATGGAGACTTTCTTGATCATTCCAACTGGAAGTGATTGCCTTCTTCCTCTTAACAGCAGATTATAGAACGTCTGTCATATAATGACTGCATGGTTTGGTATCATAATGCACACAGCTGGGAAACCACTGGGTGGTCTCAGTGATTCAGAGCAGAAGTGTCTTATTGTTTCTTTACATCTATTCTATTGACTTGTAGGCAAAGTGCCTTTCCTTTATTAATAGTCTTTTGTTTTTTAGATGGAATCTCACTCTGTTGCCCAGGCTGGAGTGCAGTGGTGCGATCTCGGCTCACTGCAACCTCCGCCTTCTGGGTTCAAGTGATTCTCCTGCCTCAGCCTCCCGAGTAGCTGGGATTACAGGTGTGTACCACCACGCCCTGCTAGTTTTTGTATTTTTAGTAGAGACGGGGTTTCGCCATGTTGACCAGGCTGGTGTCGAACTTCTGATAACCTCAGGTGATCTGCCTGCCTCAGCCTCCCAAAGTGCTGGGATTACAGGCGTGAGCCACTGTGCCTGGCCTCTTTTATTAATATTCTAACTCACGTAGTGAACATTGTTAAAATTCCATCTCAAATGACTATATCCACCAAAAGTGGTGTATTGGATAAACTGCCAACTTGTTCAGCAGAAATATTACTAATATGATAGATTGGAGGAATAAATTATTCAGAATGCAGATAAACTCATGCTATGAAGTGATTTCCACATACATGTCAGTTAGATGTGGGAGATGAACTATCAGTAGCAAAACAACTGACAAAATGTATTTTACTTGTGTATTTATTTATTTTAGATCCAAGGGATATGTTTGCAGGTTTGGTACATGAGTAAATTATATAATGCTGAGGTTTGGGTTTCTAAGAATCCCATCCCCCAAGTAGTGAACATAGTACATGATAGGTAGTTTTTCAACCCATTTCCCCTCCCTCCCCTACTCCTTTCGGAATCCCCAGGGTTTATTGTTCCCATATTTGTGTCCACGTGTACCCAATGTTCATCTCCCACTTATAAGTAAGAACATGATAGTTCATTTGATTTTCGGTTTCTGCATTAAATTGCTTAGGATAAAGACCTCCAGTTGCATCCATGTTGCTGTAAAGGATGTGATTTCATTCTTTTTCATGGCTGTATAGTAATCCATGGTGTATATGTACCACATTTTCTTTATCCAATCCACCATTAATGGGCACTTAGGTTGATTCCATGTCTTTGCTATTGTGAATAGTGCTGTGATAAACATATGAATACAGGTATCTTTCTGATAGAATGACTTATTTTCCTTTGGGTATATTCCCAGTAATGGATTGCTGGGTTGAATGGTAATTCTACTTTTAGTTTTTTGAGAAATCTCCAAACTGCTTTCCACGGGAACTGTACTAATTTGCATTCCAAGCAACAGTGTATAAGCATTCCCTTTTCCATGAAACCTCACTAACATCTGGTTTTTTTTTTTTTACTTTAATAATAGCCATCCTTACTGGTATGAGATGGTATCTCATTATGGGTTTGATTTGCATCTCTCTGATGATTAGTGGTGTTGAGCATTTCAAAAAATCTATTTTAAAAGTCTGACTTTTGGCCAGGTGCAGTGGCTCATGCCTGTAATCCCAGCACTTTGGGGAGGCTGAGGCAGGCGGATCACCTGAGGTCGGGAGTTTGAGACCAGCCTGACCAACATGGACAAACCCCGTTTCTACTAAAAATACAAAATTAGCCAGGCGTGGTGGTGCATGCCTGTAATCCCAGCTACTTGGGAGGCTGAGGCAGGAGAATCACTTGAACCCAGGAGGCAGAGGTTGCGGTGAGCCGAGATCACACTATTGTACTCCAGCCTGGGCAACAAGAGCAAAACTCCGTCTCAAAAAAAAAGTCTGACTTTTATTGTGAGTCAAAGTGGGCAACACTCCACCGAATTTTGAACTTTTGTATCTTCAAGCTAGTTAGCTGATGGCAGATTTTGGAGTAATTATTGTTAGCTGATAGTTTCAGTGGTCTGCATAATATAAAGGGATTTACAAAGACTAAGTCTAAATACACCTTTATATCATTATTATTTTATTATTATTATTATTTACAAAGTTCCCAAGAGCTAGAATGTTATGTCATTTTTTAAAGTAAGTGATTTCAGGCAAGTTTCATACAACATATCTATATATAAAAGTAGCCATGAATTTTTATATTTTGCATGGACACAATTTTATATACCAGGCAATTCCAGACTTTATTAAAAATTGAATCATAAATTTTTAAGTCACAGAAGACTAGAAGAGATTCCTAAAAATGAAGATTCTCATTATAAAAAGGGACACTACAGAAAATTTAAAAATTCAGAAAACAGCAATAATTATTGATCATTAATAATAAATTATATATTTAATTAATACATAGTGAAAATAATTCAGTTATTGTTACCACCAGTAATCCCTTTACCCAGAGACAACTGCTGATAACATAGATCTTAGAGAGATTGTCCTAGATCTTTTTTTGGTTTGCGTCTAGGCAAGATTATACCTGAGGTTTGGTTTTTGTTTTTCTTTTAATGAAGGACTCTGCACTGCTTTCAGCGTTCCAGGACTTAACAACACTGATGATCGGCAGTTCTTTGCATTTATTTTTGGTCCTACATGTTGTTCTTCAAACCCATTTCCTCTTGTTCTTTTCCCAACAGAGGCAGAGAAGCGTTGGCCTCGAGCTCTGCCTATGATTTTCCTACAGAACTAAACTACCACACCTTAACCTGCTCTCCTCAGGGGTGAATCAATTCAGTGTCTTTCCTCTTGGCAGGTGAGTCTCATTCTCCAATTGTTTTGCCACTTTGGGGCATCCCTTGAGCCTTCTGCGAGGTTGAGCGCAAGGCATATTTCTTCTAACAACTAGCTCACTTTATTGACATTCACCTACCTGAAAGCAGGAAGCTGGATCAGATAACTTTGGGGACTTCCTTTCAGTTCTGACTTTATGTGGGCCCTCTCGGGACCTGGCTTAGGATTCTGCTCATGGTAAATATTTGGTAAGCCTTACTGGTTGTATGACTCATGAGTGTGGTTCCTAATAAGAGTCACAAAAAACAGTAAAAGCAGTTCCAGGAATTTGCTGCTTACTCAGTAGTGGTGGATGCAGCGGGGAAAATAATGCAGGCTTCCTGCCCATTTCCCAGCCACTTCTCCGTATATGCATCTGGTCACAAAGGGACGGTCACAAAGACCGTAAGACAGACCCCAGAGACCCCAGGCAACATGTTCCCTGGCAGGGAGTGTGTCCTGCGGATGGTGTTCCTCAAGGAGCACAGGCTTCTGAGGGGCGGCTTTCACTCAACTTGGAAGGGAGGTCTAGGTAGAGGGGCTCACTCAAGTGGACTCCTTCTCATTTCCTCGTTTCTTTCTAAGGAAGCCACTTTTAAGTGTGATGGCATTGAGACTGTGTATTGCTGCACCCCAGTGCTGGTGAACCTATGAAATACAGCCGTGCTCACTCTGTGTCTCACACGGAATCTCTCTAGAAGTAACTGGGAAGCCAGAGCAGGAGGGAGCCCAAGCAGTGGAGTGATGGGGCCAAAATGATCATCTTTTGAGAGCTCAGACTCATCAACATTCAACCTTTGCAGAGGCACTCAAGGCCTTTACTTTTGCAGAGAGTGCCTGAACTAGTCTGTCAAACACCTTCCAAAATTGGCCGTTTATTCTTTGGAAAGTTATTTACTACTCCCCTGTTATTCATCTTGCTCTTGTGTCTCTGACGTTTTATTTAAGCTCATACCACTTGCTCAGAACACCCCCAATCAACCTCTATCTTCTCTCATCATTCTCAGGGCTCCTGAAATTACCTCTTCCAGGAAGTCTTCCCTGACTAACAAGAACAATGAAACTTCCTGGCTTCCTTCTACACTAACGGCTCTCCTCAAATAACTTCCTTTTTGTTTTCACAGAACATAAATGCTGCAATTTATTTATTAGTTTAATGTGTTTTTAGACTCTCAGGAAGGATGTAATTATAGATGATGACTTCTGAGAAGTAGGATGGTGTCCAGCTTGATGTGCAAATGACCCCAACATATCAGCAGCAAACAAAGGCTGTTGCCACAGGTGTGACTTTGCAAGTAATTGCTCAGACTTTGCCTTCAGAACCTGTTCTGTATTTCCAGTGGTGCTGCTTATATGTGCAGCAATAGCCAGATTCTTCAGTAGTATTCATTCAACAAATGCTTATTGAGAGCCTTTTATGAGCCAAGTACTGTTAGGTACTGGAGATGTAGTGCCATTGAATTTTTCTTTGAGAAATTTTATTTTTACCAAGCTCCCAAGACGAGAACTTTATGTCATTTTTAAAGTAAGTGATTTCAGGCACGTTTCATAAAACAAATCTATATATAAAAGTCACCCAGGCTGCAGTGATCTCAGCTCACTGCAACCTCCACTCCCCACCACTCCCCTACCCCGCCTGACAGCTCAAGTGATCCTCCCACCTCAGCCTCCCAAGTGGCTGGGACCACAGGCGTACACCACCACACCCAGCCTTTTTTTTTTTTTTTTTTTTTTTTTAGTAGAAATTGGGTCTCACCATGTTGCCCAGGCTGGTCTCAAACACCTGAGCTCAAGTTATCCACCCACCTCAGCCTCCCAAAGTGCTAGGATTACAGGCATGAGACACTGTGCCTGGCTGAAATTTTTAAGATTATTGTGGTGGGCCACCAATTTGGTGGCCCCCACTGAACTATTTCTCTAAGTATTTATACCCTTGTGTAGTCTCCTATCCCTTTTGATTTTGAGCTGGGCTGTGATCTGCTTTAATTAACAGGATATAGTAGAAGTGGTGTTGTGCCAGTTCCAGGTGTAAGGCCAAGAAGAGCTGGCAGTTTCTGCTTTTGTGGTTTTGAGATCCCTTAGCTACCATGAGCAAAGACCTGCTACTCTGCTGGAGAAACTGTGTGGAGAGTCCACTTGGAAAGGGAGTGGCCCTGAGACTACAGGGAAAGGGAGAGAAACTCAGACATTCCAGTGTCCCAAAGAACCCAGTCTCCAGCCAACCCAACTGAATACAGACACATGAGTGAACACCAGCAAGACCAGCAGACCATCCAGCTAAGCCCAGCTCAGATTGTAGAATTGTGAGCAAATAACCACTTGGTTGTTTTAAGCCACTAGTTTGGGGATTTTTTTTTTTTTAATACGAGCAACTGGTAACTTAAAAATCTCATCACTTCTGAAGACAGGAGAGTAATATACGCTCTTCCAAAGCAGTTTCAAGATAATTTGATAGATTACATGTTTAGACATTTAAAATCAAGCAGAGGCCAGGTGTGGTGGCTCACACCTGTAATCCTAGGCATTTTGGCAGGCCAAGGCAAGAGGATCATTTGAGCCCAGGAGTTCGAGATCAGCCTGTACAACACAGTGAGACCTCGCCTGTAAAAACAAACAAACAAACAAACAAACAACAAATAAAATAAAACAAGCAGAGTCATGGTAGCAATAAACCTTTTTTTTTTTTTAAACCTTTTAAAAAAAAACCTAGCCCCCTCCCCCTCCCCCTCTCCCTCTCCACGGTCTCCCTCTCCCTCTCTCTCCACGGTCTCCCTCTGATGCCGAGCCGAGGCTGGACTGTGCTGCCGCCATCTCGGCTCACTGCAACCTCCCTGCCTGATTCTCCTGCCTCAGCCTGCCAAGTGCCTGAGATTGCAGGCGCCCGCCGCCACACCTGACTGGTTTTTGTATTTTTTGGTGGAGACGGGGTTTCGCTGTGTTGGCCGGGCTGGTCTCCAGCTCCTGACCGCGAGTGATCTGCCCGCCTCGGCCTCCCGAGGTGCCGGGATTGCAGACGGAGTCTTGCTCACTCAGTGCTCAATCTTGCCCAGGCTGGAGTGCAGTGGCGTGATCTCGGCTCGCTACAACCTCCACCTCCCAGCCGCCTACCTTGGCCACCCAAAGTGCCGAGATTGCAGCCTCTGCCCGGCCGCCACCCCGTCTGGGAAGTGAGGAGCGTCTCTGCCTGGCCGCCCATCATCTGGGAGGTGAGGAGCCCCTCTGCCCGGCCGCCCAGTCTGGGAAGTGAGGAGCGCCTCTTCCCGGCCGCCATCCCGTCTAGGAAGGGAGGAGCGTCTCTGCCCAGCCGCCCGGCCGCCCATCGTCTGAGATGTGGGGAGTGCCTCTGCCCCGCCGCCCCGTCTGGGATGTGAGGAGCGCCTCTGCCCGGCCGCGACCCCGTCTGGGAACTGAGGAGTGTCTCTGCCCGACCGCCACCCCGTCTGGGAGGTGAGGAGCGTCTCTGCCCGGCCGCCCCATCTGAGAAGCGAGGAGCCCCTCCGCCCGGCAGCCACCCCGTCTGGGAAGTGAGGAGCCCCTCTGCCCAGCAGCCGCCCCGTCTGGGAAGTGAGGAACGTCTCCGCCGGCCAGCCGCCCTGTCCGGGAGGGAGGTGGGGGGCAGCCCCCGCTCAGCATCCGCCCCGTCTGGGAGGTGGGGGGCGCCTCTGCCCGGCCGCCCCCTCTGGGAAGTGAGGAGCCCCTCTGCCCGGCGGCCACCCCGTCTGGGAGCTGTACCCAACAGCTCATTGAGAACGGGCCATGATGACGATGGCGGTTTTGTCGAATAGAAAAGGGGGAAATGTGGGGAAAAGAAAGAGAAATCAGATTGTTACTGTGTCTGTGTAGAAAGCAGTAGACATGGAAGACTCCATTTTGTTCTGTACTAAGAAAAATTCTTCTGCCTTGGGATGCTGTTAATCTATAACCTTACCCCCAACCCCGTGCTCTCTCAAACATGTGCTGTGTCAACTCAGGGTTAAATGGATTAAGGGCGGTGCAAGATGTGCTTTGTTAAACAGATGCTTGAAGGCAGCATGCTCCTTAAGAGTCATCACCACTCCCTAATCTCAAGTACCCAGGGACACAAACACTGCGGTCGGCCGCAGGGTCCTCTGCCTAGGAAAACCAGAGACCCTTGTTCACATGTTTATCTGCTGACCTTCCCTCCACTATTGTCCTATGACCCTGCCAAATCCCCCTCCCCGAGAAACACCCAAGAATGATCAATAAATACTAAAAAAAAAAAAAAAAAGAAAAATCACTTCAGTTCTCAATATGTTTACCTACTCAAATAAAAAGCATACTAATCTTTTTTTTAAAAAAAAAAGAAAAAAAAAACCTAGCCCATATCAAGTTCTTAGATAAGAATTACCAAGTCCATCTTCCCTAAAATAAACTATGAAATTAATGCAATCCCCCAAAATTACCAACAGGATATCCTTGGCATCTCAGCCAAGCTGATATTAAAGTTCATGTAGGGAAATAAATAAGCCAAAGTATCCAGGAACTTTATGGAAAAATAGTAATAACAAGTGGAGGAAGATAGTCCTAAGAAAAAATAAATCTATCATGATGCTCTACAAGTTAAAGCAGCACGGTATGAGCACATGAAAAGAACAGACTAGGAATAGATCTAAATATATATTCGATTTTATTAGATGAAAAATGTAGCCTCTCACATCAGTGGGGGAAAAGAGGTACTATTCAATAAATGGTGTCAGAACAGGTGGTTAGCTCTCTGGAAGAAAATGAAAGGATCAGATGTCCCCCATAAACAACTACTCTACTCAGTAGGAAGAAAAAAACCCACAAAACAATAGCATTAGTTCAGTTCAGAAAATCCAGTTCAAGCCAATTATTCGAACAGTTTTTGGGAGGTAACACTGTCTCTATGGGAAGACTTGGTATTTTTCAGATTTCCCTGCTGTTTATCAAGATGGCATATGGGTGTAGGGAGAAGAAGAGGTACTGGAGCCATCTATCCAGGTCCCTGTACTCTCTCTGGCCCTCTGGTCTCCACAGCAAATGCCCCTGTCCACCTTGTCTCTGGGCACATCTGATGATAATGTCTGTGGCTGGTTTATTGAATTTGTTCTAGGCTTGTGTCCCCCACCGACCACCTGACTCATCTCAGCTCCCAGCGGCACTGTGTTACCCCTGAGGTTGGCTCCTCTTCAATGTCCAGACCGCTGAGCCACTCTGCAGTCCTCAAATGCAGAGTGATCGGGTCACTCTCCATGGCGTCCACGAGAGGCTGCCAGCCGCCTGGGTGGGGTCCTCCCACAATCCTCCACGTGGCACGTGGGGATCTCCAAATGACTTCTGTGCAACAACAGAGCCGAGCCCGGTCCCAGGGGCTGAATGGTGTCCCTCCCTCTGATAGACACCAGCACAGCACGGACTTTCCCGTCCTGTCTCTTCATGGTGGGTGAAGAGCACAGGGACAGTGTGCTTCCTGGCTGTGTCCTCTCAGAGGCCCTCCAGTCCAGTCTACTCCGGCCTTGGAGATGGCTGCCGAGAGAGGGAGGGCGGGCTCTGGGTCACCCAGCTTCATCCTCTTCATCTTGTGCAGTTCACCAGAGGCAGAAGGGATGAAGGTTCCCCGATCCCCTTCTCTCCTAGACTGCCCCTAGAGCTAGTCCACCAGGCTTGGCTCCTAATGTGTTAAATGGGGGTGAATGGAATTTAGAAAATCTCTTTTTCTGAAAACTATATATGGCTTTCAAGACTTGCCTTGAGACTCAGAGCTGCTTCACAACCCTTTGTTCCAGGCAGAGCCCAGGATCCCCTTCCAAATTACTGAGGGGCAGTAAGTCCTGGCATTCAGCACATGGCAGGAAGGTCACTTAACCAGGGAAAAAAGTATCAGTCAAGTTAATGTTTCCAAAATATTCTCCTTGTAACAGACATTACCTAAATTTGGAAAAGTGATACAATTTCAAGCAGCAGTCAACTAAAACGATTCCTTTTGCAATTTAGGTTAATATCATAACTATACCACTGGAGAGAAAGGACAATGAATTAGACGTGTGCCACATACTTCTCTCAAAAACTTTATGACTCAGTTGTCTGGAAGTTGTTTTGTAACCTTCTAAAATTCATACGTCACAAATTCAGAATTTACTATAATATAATCCTGTACAATCAGGACTGTTAGCTTCCCACAATGCAAGAATGACTAGCTATGATGATTTATATTTCCCAAGAAATTAATAGCAAAAGTTCATATTTAACCTCATTAAGATAATAAATTGCTTTAAACAACTTTGGGCACTTTCTTAGACACTAGTATTACATAGTAATATTCACTATTCGTTAACTGCTGGGAAATTTAAAAATGTTTGTTGATACTCTCTGTTGCTATGTGTCATTGAAAAAAAAATGAGAAGAACCAACGAGGTCGCTGTGGTGTAGTGGCGAGGGCGTCTGAGACTCTGGACAAGGCCTTTGCTGTGAACCACGGGGAGAAGGTAGAAGCAGAGTTTGTGGTCAGAAGGCCTCGCTCTGCTCTACATGGACTATAGACCGCTGGGAAGGTGGCCAGGCACTTCCCTTCTCATCTCCACCTCTTTCTCATGAAATGGGCGTGGTAATAGCCCTTAATTCATGGATTGTCTTGAGGATTAAAAGAGATGATGCATGTGAAGCTTTTAGCATGATCATGGCATGTAGTAAGCACTCAATACATGGTAACTACTAGCATTATATTGATATTACCTTCAGCAAATAAGTTGATAACATTATATATGTAAACATTTATTTAAAGTATTTTTGTACAATTCCAGGCATAAAGTGGATTCTTTATATGCCTGTTTTAAAAATATGCTGCTTTAAACAGTTCTACAATTCACGCTATTTATTAATGGCCTTTTACCCAATCTGGGACACTATTACAGTTGTGGCTTTACTCAATCTCTTCCTTTTCTTTGGGTAATCTTTTATCTTGAACTACCAAGAGTAGATGAATTGTGAGCTCATATAGCCGGAACAAATCTGACATTGTGGGTTTGTTCAAACAATTTTTTCAAATCAGATTTACAGAGGGATAGAAATGAGAAAAGGAGTTTTATGTTAGGAAAAAAATGGTTTCTGAGAATTCTGAGGCTCTGATCTGATGAGTGAAGGGAACCACAGGCTTATCTGCACATCACTTATACCATTTGATGAGATCTCTGGAGAATGGAACACCTTCACAGACAACATCAGGGATAAACCTGATCACTGTCCCCTTTGTTGCCACATCTCGCAGCTTCTCCCGTTTCCTCTCACTCTGACTCAAGGAGGGCCCTCAGCACAGAGAAAATTAAGTCTAGTGTTTGCAGGAGGGCAAGACTGGGAGTGCTGGGGGTGGGGAGGCCAGAGTCCACCACTCTGGCAAAGAGCAGTGTTTATTTGTGTGTTTGAACGTTTGTTCCCTTTGAATATGAAAGAAAAAGAAATGAGGAGTAATTTTAGTAAGGAGGATTTCTAAAGAAGCAATCATTTGTCAATCTGAAATTTTTTTTAAAGGAAGAATTCTTGGGTTGGGCTTACAACAAAAATAAATTGCAGTAAGTGTTAAAACTTGCCAGTCAATTACAGGAATATCTTAGTGTTCCATCGTAGTTTCTAAAACCAGACAAAATCATTTCTTGCAAGCAGCTAATTCCACAGAAGTTTCCAAACCCATGAGTTTCACTCTCAGGTTCCCTCTAGGAGCAGAAGTGCAGGTTTGCTTGGGCTCCTAGCCTCTCCCTCAGCTCCCTCTTTTCCCTCTAATGGATCCCTAGATGCTACTGATGGCTCCCCTAACTGACGGCAAATTGCTTGTGGGCAGGGTCTGTGCCTTGGTTTACAGGTGTACATCCACACAGCTCTTAGCACAGTATTTAGATTCATCGAGTATCTGTGTAATAAAAGGTGTGGCTACGAAAAATCATTTTACAATATTGTCTGGCACGTGGCTGGGAAAGATCCTGAGGCTCTGGAGCTGGGGTGTGTGGGACCTGGAGCAGGGGTGCCCTACAACTTTGCCCATTTTTATTATTCTGCCAGTGCCATCCCCTCATTTCTACACTTCCTCAGGATCAGAGGCAGGCACACAGGGCATAGACAGAATATGACAAGTCAGAGAGAATTCGAACACTTATTTTAACCTTTTCACCAAATTTTTGTCAGAGAAGGAAATGAAGCAAGATACCAAGGTCAAATCCTCCTCTCTTTTCCTTTTTCCTATCCACTCTTCTGGTGGAGATGCTCGGCTATAAAACGGCTCAAAAGAAGAACAGCTACAACATGGAAAAAGCAATGTAATCAGCTGGTGCTGCAAAGGGCAGTGATGTGTGGATGAAGGGGTTGCTGGGGTGACCCAGGCAGCAAGGACCCTGAGGGGGCAGGTAACCAGAAGCTGCCTTGTGGAGGAACTAAACCTCCGGAAGGATTTTTTTTTTTTTTTTTTTTTTAAAGAATGAAATGGGCCGGGCGTGGCGGCTCACTCCTGTAATCACAGCACTTTGGGAGGCCAGGGCGAGTGGATCACCTGAGGTCAGGAGTTCGAGACCAGCCTGGCCAACATGGCAAAACCTCATCTCTATAAAAGTGCAAATATTAGCCCAGCATGGTAGCACGCGCCTGTAATCCCAGCTACTCGGGAGGCTAAGGCATGAGAACCTCTTGAACCTGGGAGGTGGAGGTTGCAGTGAGTTGAGATCACTCCACTACACTCCAGCCTGGGTGACAGAGTCTCAAAAAAAAAAAAAAAAAAAAAAAAAAAGAAATGCGCCAAGTCTCAGGTATTTATGGACTGGTGAAGAGTTGTGTGGAGGGTGGCATTCCCATCAAGGTGGCATCAGGGGCAGAAATGGACAAAAGAACTCCAATGACATCATTGTAGAAGATGTGGGCCACAGAGCTACATGAATGGGCACCAAGGGAGGTCTTAAAATCTGCAACTAGGTATGAGCCCAAAGGCATTGGAGCCATTCTCTGAGTAAGGCTAGTCAAGGTGATGATAGAAATGCCCAATCTTTTACACAGGCACAGGAGTCAGCTGGAGCAGAAGACATGCAGGGAGAAGTTGAATTTTCTTCTCTAGCTATCCCAGGCCACCCAGAAGTCAGGGGATGTGACCAAAGGAAAAGGTGATCAGAAGGCAACTATACCTGCTAGCACAGTGACGTCACTGAGGGATGTCAATGCCATCCTCTGCTCTTATGTCCTGCAGGGATATGGGAATTAGACTTAGTTCTAGTAGCCAGGAGACTCTGGAGTCCTAATTCAGGTCAGTTTCCCAGTGATCTGTCCTCAGTTTTTTACCTCTCCCCTCCCCACGCTCACCTTCTAAGTTCAATTAATAATGAATATAAACGCCACAAGCCATTAATGTGTGAGATTGTGATCCAGGGAAACTGACAAGTTAGAAATTTGCAATATGAACTCATTCATTCAACAAATATTAGTTTACAGCCCATGGGCAAAGTATGAGCAATGTAGAGACACAGCAACGAATTACAAGGGATTCTTTACCCCTGAAGCTTCAAATGAATATAACATTAATTTTCTCAAATCCTTTCATATAAAATCCCCAAGAACCCCCTTCAGTGGTTCTCTAGAGAGATATTTTTTTCTTCAGAGACTTTCATAATATAATCTATTTGCAAAACAAATGGTCAGAGGGGAGAAAAAAAAAACAAAAACCCAAAGAAACCAAAACTAGAATTATCAGCCAAAAACAGAGAATAGAAGTCTTATCTGAAATATACTGTGATAGGCCAGGTGCAGTGGCTCATTCCTGTAATCCCAGCACTTTGGGAAGCTGAGGCAGGAGGATGGCTTGAGCCCAGGAATTCAAGACCAGCCGGGGCAATATGGCGAGACCCCATCTCTGAAACAAACTAGCCGGGCATGGTGGCACACGCCTGTTTTGAAACCCTGAGAAAGCTTCTGAAACCCTGAAAAACTGAAACCCCGAGAAAGGTTCTAGGCGATGATTTGTCTCTTAAACCAAATTTATTTTCCCTTAATTACTATATGCATTTAATTTTAAAAATCAAATCTATAAGGCTTCTATCAAAAATTATCAGTCCCTGGCCCAGTTCCCCCACCTAAGTTCATCCACAGAGTTAATACTTCCCACTTTGTCAGCTCTTTATTCTGCTACACTAAATTATATCCATATTGTATGATCTTGAATCAGCTTTTTAGACATCCACTGACTTCCAGTTGTGGTGGGTGAAGATTTCACTCCCCACTGCCATGTCAAAGCTGGTGTCAGACAGTCACACTGTTACAAACATATGGATTGTACTGGTTGGCACAGAAGCCTCCTCACTATCCCTGCCACTCTGGCTGCTCCAGCTCCATGTCCTGGGACACCCTACCCTGCCCCAGGACCCAGCAGCTATAAGGGCCTCCACACCCCACCTTACTGCTTTAACCAATGTCCATCTAACTGTTCAGTGCCTGTGCTGTACTAATTGCTAATTCCCATCCTTTAGCCTCCCAGTGTAACTGTCCCAATTTTTTTTTTTTTTTTTTTTACTGAATTCAGATTCAGGGTTTTTATTATTATGGCTATATAAATATTGTTCACTGGAGAACTAATTTGTAACCATGATTACATTTCTTTTTTTGTACAGCTTTCTGCCTTTACTGTAGTGAATAACTGCCTTATTTTTTGTTTCTTTGAACATCTTAATCATATTACAAAACATCTCCTTTATACAATTTTCTGCATAGTTAACATTATCACTCGTGTTGTCACTTTTATTTTTTTTCTGAAAATATCTCTTTTGGAGTCCTACATAGTCTTTTTTTTTTTGAGACGAAGTTTTGCTCTTGTTGCCCAGGCTGGAGTGCAATGGCGTGATCTTGGCTCACTGCAACCTCTGCCTCCTGGGTTCAAGCGATTCTCCAGCCTCAGCCTCCTGAGTAGCTGGGATTACAGGCATGCGCCACCACGCCCAGCTAATTTTGTATTTTTAGTTGTTGGTCAGGCTGGTCTCGAATTCCCAGCCTCAGGTGATCTGCCTGTCTCGGCCTCCCAAAGTGCTGGGATTACAGGTGTGAGCCACCACACCCGGCCTACATAGTCTTATGCCAACCTGGTCTGCCTAGTCTCCAAATCTGCTGATTAGTTAGTAGCCTGTAGACTTGAGTGTGCTGTGTTTTGGGAGCCTTAGTTTCCCAGATCCCATGGCTGCTGCTTTTTTGGTTTACCCTTTGGAATAGAGCACAGCCCCTGGTAGAACCCCCAAACGGGATGCCTTGGAGATAATTTTTTTTTGACACTTTACATATCTGAGAATATCTTTTAACTAATCATGCACTTGATTATTAGTTTGACTGTGTATAAAAGCCTAGGTTGTATATCATTTATGCTGAGAATATTGCTCCAGATGCTTCTAGATTTTAGGATTGTTGTTTAGTAATCTGATGCCATTCCAATTCCTCTTGGTATTCCTCAGGTCTGGGAATGTTTCTTGCGTTATTTCTATTTCTTTATTCTCTTTTTAAATTGAGATATACTTTACCATCTCACTCACCCTTTTAAACTGTATTGTTCAATGGTTTTCAGTATATTCAACAAGCAGTCATGATTCACCATAATCAAATTTAGAGGGTTTTCATCACCCTCAAAAGACATCCCAGGCCAGGCGCAGTGGCTCACGCCTGTAATCCAGCACTTTGGGAGGCTGAGGTGGGCGGATCGCTTGAGCTCACGAGTTTGAGACCAGCCACATAGTGAAACTCCATCTCTACAAAAAATACAAAAATTAGCTGGGCATGATGGTACACGCCTGTAGTCCCACCTACTTGGGAGGCTAAGGTGGGAGGATGGCTTGAGTTGCGGGGGCAGAGATTGCAGTAAGCCAAGATAGCACCACTGTACTCCAGCTTGGGCAACACAGCAAGACCTTGTCTCACAAAAAAAAAAAAAAAAAAAAAAAAATCCCATATCCATTAGCAGTCACTTCCTATTCCTTCCACCCTCTCCATCTTTCCAGCCTTAGGCAGTGACAGATCTATTTTTTGTTTCTGTAGATTTGCCTATTCTGGACAGTTCATTTACATGGAGTCTACAAAAGACAGCAGTCTTTTGTGAGAGGCTTCTTTCACTTGGCATGTTTTAAGGTTCATTTACACTGTGGCATTTACCAGTACCTCATTTCTTCTTATTGCCAAATAATATTCCATTGAGTGGATAGTCCACATTTTATTTATCCATTCATCAGTTCATGAACGTTCAACCTGCTGCTACAAACATTTGTGTGTAAGTTATTGTGTGAGCATGTTTTCAATTCTCTTAGGTTTAGAACATGGAGTAAAATTGCTGGGCCTTATGGTAACTGCATTATCTCTTTGATAATTTTGACTCTGCTGCATTTTCTGCATGCTTTCTCTGGAATGGGTATCGATTAGACTTTGAACTTTATGAACTTATTCTCTTTATTCTTACTTTTCTAATTTGCCATTTCTTAATCTTTGTGTTTTATTTTTGGGAAAATTTCATTTTATCTCCCAGCCCTCCCACTGAATTTTTATTTCAACTTTCATATTTTTAATTTTCAAAAACTTTTTCTTATTTACTGAACATTATTTAATAGCATTCCGATTTTCCAAAAAATGTATGATTTTCTCTTCTTTCTGGGAGTACAGTCATCATTCTGGGATTTTGCTTTGTATGTATCTGTTTTCTTTGAGGTCCTTTATTCTCTTTGGGTTTTGTTTTAATTCACTCAGTTAACCGCTATGCATTGAGGGCCCATCATGTGCCAGCAATTATTCCAGGTGGATGGAACAAAGATTCCTGCCATTAAGGGACTTACAGTTTTTTGGTCTGTCTTTGATGCTCGAGACTCTCCTCAAATATTTGGTGAATCAGTTTTGTGCATTTTTAAAATATAAAACTTAAATAAAGTGCAGAAATTTTAAGTGTATAGTTCAACAAAATTTTACATACATATACAGCCATGTGAGCACCACTCAGATCAAGATACAGAACATTTCGCTCACCCAAAAATGTTTCCCGTGCCATTCCTAGTTAATATCTCCCCTCTCCCCAGAGGCAACCACCATGGCTTAGTTTTGCCCATTCTATGATTCCATACACAGGATGTATTCTCTTGTGCCTGGCTTTGCTTCTTTTATTCAATATAGTATCTTTGATATTGATCCACATTGTTATAACAGTAATTTGTTCTTTATTCCTGTATTCCTTCCCTGATTATGTGCCTAAAACATTCAAGACTGCTCAAATGCCACCTCTTCTACAAAGACTTCCATGACTACTCCCCAAAGTTCCACACATACATCTATCATACCATTTGCTGCATGGCATTATCATTGTTTGCACACTCATCCTCTTCACTGGAATATGACCTTCCTCAAGGCAACACTTGTCCTGAGTGTTTTCATTTCCTTTATCAAAAGAAGTAATAACAGTGATCATAGAGTACTCATATGCGCCAGTTATTAGTCTAAGGCCTTCACATTATGAACTCATTTACTTCTCAGAATAACGCTATGAGGTAGGCATAATTATTATCCCCATTTTGCATATGAGAAAACTGCAGCATAGACAGGTTATGTAACTTGCCCAATGTCACTGAACTAATAATGGTAGAACTGCAATCTGAACCTAGATGATCTGGCTCAGAGACTATGCTCTTTAAGATCTCTGACTTTTGATCATAGACAGGTTAAGTAACTTGTCCAATATCATTGAACTAATAATAGTAGAACTGAAATCTGAACTCAGATGATCTGGCTTAGAGGCTGTGCTCTTAAGATCTCTGACTTTTGATCCGAGTAGGTGTCCAACTGTATGTGTTGAACAGATGAATAAATGAATGAAGGTGGATAGAGAAGATAGGTGGTTCACCAGAAATCAAACAAATTCAGCCTTAGAAAAGAAAAAGTACATCTTACAAGATGAAATCATACTGTTTGAAGCAAATAAAAAATTTGGTTTTATTCACTTTGTCCTCTACGGAGCCCAAGCCATAAAGGGCCAGGGAAAGAGGTCTAGGATAAGATTTTCTGTGGGCTTGTGTTATGGACTCAATGTTTGTGTCCCCCCAAAATCCGTATGTTGAAGCCTTAACTCCCATGTGCCTGTAGCTGTATTTGGAGATAGGGCCTCTAAGGAAATAATTAAGGTTAAATGAGGCCATAAGGGTGGGGCTCTGATCTGATACAATTAGTGTCCTTATAAGAAGAGACACCAGAGAGCTTGCATTCTGTCTCTCTCTCCACATGCATGCACTGAGGAAAGGCCATGTGAGGACATAGTAAGGAGGTGGTCATCTACAGGTCGGGAAGACAGCCCTCACCAGAAACTGCATTTGCCAGCACCTTCTCATGGACTTCTAGCCTCCAGAACTGTGAGAAGTAAGTATCTGTTGTTTAAGCCACCCAGCCTGTGGTATTCTGTTATAGTAGCCTAAATAAACAAATGTAGATTTTGGTACCAGTTTTCAGAAACCAGCTTTGACAGTGTTCTCTCTTCTTTGGGACTAGACTTAACCTTCTTGTGTTCTTCTTCTTCTTATTTTGAAACAGGGTCTCACTCTGTCACCCAGGCTGGAGTACAGTGGTGCCATCCTGGCTCACTGCAACTTCTGCCTCCTGGGCTCAAGTGATCCTCTCATTTCAGCCTCCTGGGTGGCTGGGACTACAGGTGTGTGCCATCACACCCTGCTAATTTTTGTATTTTTTGTAGAAATGGAGTTTCACTATGTTGCCCAGGCTGGGCTCAAGTAATCTGTCCACCTCAGCCTCCCAAAGTGCTGGGATTACAGGCATGAGCCCACCGTGCCTGGCTATTTCTTTTCTGAAAGAGAATTTTAAGACCCTATTCAATCCAGACTCTTTTTATCATAGAGCAAGATTTGATTTTCAATTTTTTCCTTCAACCTTTCCAATTCCTTAAAACTACAGACTTTCTTGCTTTTAATCCTTAGCTTACTAGTTCTTGGCCTATGCAGAAATGCAACTTCTCCTCTTACACAGTATACTTATTCAATATTATTACTGCTATTGGTCATGCTTTTCTTAGTTAATAATGCTAATACATACTGTCTTTCCCAGTGGTATTTCTATTTTAAACTCTGCTATAACTATGGAGTAAAACTTTGGGCTCTCAAGAGGATTTCAAATCTCAGCTGTCTGCCTGGGGACTTTAAAATATAACCATTTTTTAAAAACTTATAAAAATTTCCAACACAAAGTAGAATATATTCATTACACAGATTCAACATTAACAGGATTTTTGTCACATTTCCTTAATCGATTCCTTGTTTCTCTGCTGAATACTTCAGAGCAAATCTATCATGTCATTTAAAAACTCTATGTAGCACAATATACCTCTCTTAAAAGGGAGGGACCAGGTTCTTATATAATCAAAATGCAAGTAGCTTATATAATCTAATAGAATTAACAATAACTCTTTTGTTTGGGGACCTATGAAGTGAAACAAATCATACAGAATTTTAATACTATAAAAACATTAGCA
The DNA here is from genome assembly GCF_029281585.2 of Gorilla gorilla gorilla. Lineage (NCBI taxonomy): Eukaryota > Metazoa > Chordata > Mammalia > Primates > Hominidae > Gorilla > Gorilla gorilla. Next base: position 44,079,561 of record NC_073224.2, on the reverse strand, counting down.
CTGTAAAAACAGCAACATATTATACAGCCCCAAAACAGTTTTAAACTGAAGTCTAGTATGTTCAGAAACGCAGGGTGCTGACCCACCATCCAACTGAAGCTGAGCTCAGGAATGCCTAAGACAACTCATAAAAATACACAGCATCAAGATCAGTCTTTGTACATTATTTCAATGAAAAACACACAGCTGTGTACAAATATACAGATCTCAAACTGTAACACTGAAACACAAAATGCAGTAAAGTGGCTTTATAAGTTTTCTTCACTGAGACAGACCTTCTGGTGACTTCTGGTGAATCTAGACATTTATGATTATTAATACATAATAAGCAAGAGAAATACAGATTTTCCAACCTCATGATCAGTAAATTCCTTTGAAAAATGAATGAAGGTATCAGAGTCATCAAAAGGGGAAACAGTTGGTAAGTTTGATGGCCCTGCCTACACTGTATAATGTAAGACACACAATAAGAGCTATAAGAAACTATAGTTAAATGTTAGAAGTAAAGCCAATATCGTTTTCTCAGACTTCTCCCAGTGATTATATACCTGATATATAAACATCTTCAAATGTAAAACAGTTCAATAACACAATGACACTTTGCCAGTGTATTAATCTGATATATATTTTGAACTGGAATGATCTGTAAAGAAATAAATAAGAAACCCTGAAAATAAACCATTAGTTCCAAGTCAAATTATGTTAATGGCCTATAGAAAAAAGTGAGTGTGGGCAGGAAACATTGGCTACACGCCAATTTTTATTTCAAAGAGTAATGTTGCACAAATAATAGTTATCATTGTCTTACACAACAAAAAATCCTAAAGTTAATCTCACAAACCTAAATTAGCTGAACATGGAGTATAACAAAGCCAGTATTATCATCAGCACATTAATCTGATAAATCAAACTACATCTTTAAAAAAAAACCCTGCATCTGCTGCTGTGCAGAACTGATAATTACTTTTCAGCATGTAAATGAAAAATCATTATACAGCTCTCTCTCTTTTTTTTTTTCCTAGAAAGATGTATACCAGGGAAACACAACAGAATTTGTTACTTGTTAAATCCCATAAAAGCTACAAGGGAGCTGAGAGTTGATGGCACTTAAGGACAGTAAAAGTCTGCACTTTTAATATTTTTAATGCCCACTGATGGGCTTTGTGTCAATACTTTTTAAAATGCTTTTTATTTACAATAGATAAAACAGTAAGGAAATACAATATTATATCATATCCCCGCACAGAGATACTATATCTGTATAAATGAATCACTAGTAAAAGAGTTATTTCTTATTTCAAATGAAGTCTTATCTAGGTATTAATTAGGCTGTAATCTAAATGTTGATGGTGCCTATTTTCAACTCCCAAAATAAACAGAAAGAGCTCATGTATCAAGATTAATTTTCTTTGGCCGCAATGGATACCATTTTCTCTGGGGGCAGTCTTTAGTTTGCTTTCTTTTCAGTACCACGTCAGAGGTTTTCCTGGAAGCAGTCTCTGTTGGTGTGGTTTCTATCTGTGTTATAAAGTTCTCAGGTTTAGCATCTGGTTTCCTATAACAACTGGAAAAGACTTCTTGGTGAATCCTCTGGAGGTGGATAACAGGCTGCATCCTGAGAACTTGGGAAAATCCCTCTCCTTGTTCAATTAATGCAGGCAAGGACTTCAAACAAACAAACAGTAATATTCAACATTAATCTCAGGTTGAAACACAAACAGACAAAGATGGATGCAATACTCTAAATTTTTTTTTTTTCTTGAGAAGTCTTGCTTTGTTGCCCAGGCTGGAGGGCAGTGGTGTGATCTCAGCTCACTGCAATCTCCACCTCCTGGGTTCAAGCGATTCACCTGCCTCAGCCTCCCGAGTAGTTCGGACTACAGGCGCGCACCACCACACTTGGCTAATTTTTGTATTTTTAGTAGACATGGACTTTCACCATGTTGGCCAGGCTGGTCTTGAACTCCTGACCTCAGGTGATCTGACTGCCTTGGCGTCCCAAAGTGCTTGGATTACAGGTGTAAGCCACTGTGCCCTTGCTGATCCAGGCTTTAAATGCTGGATTGTAGGTTACTTATGTGCGCAACCTGCTTAGCCTCTCTGTGCCTCAGCTTCCTCATCTACAAAAGAAATAACAGTATCTGTCTCATAGGATGTAAGGATTACATGAGACAATACATGTAAAGCAGTTGGATGGTGCCCATACCAATTATTCAATACATTTTAGCTGGTATTATTATCCAAAACTGTTCGGTGAACTGCTAACACCCAGAACACAAAAATATAATCAACCTTTAAAGAAGACAGGTATATTACCTGGCACATAGTAGGTACCTCATAAATGGTAGCTATTCTAAATGTTACTGTTGCTTAATAAATTCATTAAAGATTTAGTTAAAGGACCGCTGAGAATTCCTGTTAGAGCAGACTAAAACACATATGAATGTTGAATGCAAATACCTAGCCATACATTTTGTTCATTTGATAATTTTTTTTAGCACATAGCTTTTACCTTCATGGCTTCACTGATCTCCTTTGCTACTGTTTCCCCTCTGCATTTCAAATTTTCCATATGAGGGGCTGCAAAAACATTGCCAAACAGTATTTTAGGTTTTTATCTAATAGCAAATCATAAAAGGCATATAGATACTATCTGAAAGGCATATAGATGCTATCTGGACAAAAATCTGCTAGGACGATTCACCTCAGCTTAATCTTTCTTAGAGTGAGACCATTATAATAATAGAGTAAAACTAAAAGTTATAAGCATAAGATGGTACACAAAATTCTATTATGAGTAGTCATAACACTGTGTGCCCCTAAAAGAGAGTTCAATGTTCATTCTATACATTACCTACCACTATGTTTAACATCTTTGAGCACTATCATCACATTTTTAAATAAACACTTTTTATATTACTCTGAATTTTATAAAAGTAACACATATTCGATCTTAGAATATACAATCACACTGCACTGAGATCATGCCTAGATGGAATTAATCCGGAACAGATTATCAGTAATACTACTTTCTCTTTCCTTACTTCCTAATACATATTTTCTTCTTCCAATCTTTGCATATTCAATGATACAGAAAGATAAAAATCTTACTAAAACTCTAAACAAAACTGAAAATGAGAAAAAATTGTTCCATTATGAAATGATCTATGAATTAGTTTTTAGAAGAGTAGTTCTCACTAGAAATTTCTTAAGAGTCAAAGCAAGTATATAACTATGTTAGGAGGGCCACATTTTCACTGGCTAGAAGAGATTGGTCAATAACCCAGGCAAAATATTTCTTTCATAACTGCTATTTTTCTTTTCTGACTTGTCTTAGGTTCATCTTTTAAAAGTGAGAACACATTTAGAAAAATGGAGATGAACCACAAAAACAGCTTACTGAAAGAGGGCACTCAAAGAAGGAGACAGACAATGGCAACAGGATAATCTCAGAAAAGGGTTTTTTTTTTTTTGTACCAGAAATTTCTTTGGCAATTTGGTGAAACCTATGAACACCTTCTCAGAAAAATTTTTAATGTACTTGTTTTTTAAATTGAGGTATAATTTATATATAGTGAAATGTATAGACAGTAAGTTCAGCATTCAATTGACAAGTGTATACCAAGACACAGGACATTTTCATCACCCTAGAAAGTTCTCTTGTGCCCCTTTCCCAGTCAATTTTCTCCATAAGAAGCAACCATTTATCTGATTTTAATCACTATACATTAGTTTTGCTTATTCTAAAATTTCAGAATGTTTTTTTAAAATAAAATTTAAAATGTAAGTAGAAAATTGTGATAGGTAATATATGTGCTTCTTTATTGATGATTTAAATAACAAAATTGATGGCATAATGATTACCATAATATAAAAACAATGAGTGTAAACAACAGTGTGAGGTATCCACAACAACAGAAAATGAAAATATCTGTAGCTTTAAGTAACAGAAAGAAAGTTAGTGATACTGATAACATCACCACTATTACCTACATTCAAAATGGAAGGAAATGCTAAATTTCAGTTTGAGGCTAGTAAAAATAAAAATGTACTTTTTTTCCTATACAAGGTCACAGGAGGGTCCTAAGGATCCTTGCCTTGGAATAACATCATAATTTCTATTATTTACAATTTGAGGAGATTCCCCAAAAGTACTCAGGGGCGTAACAATTGTTAAATTTTCTCTGTGGTATGGCAAATAAATAATTCATCCTTTGGTCCTCCTGTGGCAATATGGATTCTAGCCAGGCCCACACTTACTCTCTCTTCAAGCTTGCACACCTGAGTAGGAGCTATCCGTTCAACGAACATTTATGATGTATCTTCCATGGGCTAGGCTTATGATATGGTTTGGATCTGTGTCCCCACCCAATCTCATGTCGAATCATAATCCCAATGTTAGAGGTGGGGCCTGGTGGGAGGTGACTGGATCACGGGGCGATTTCCCCCTTGGTACTGTGTTATGATAGTGAGTGAGTTCTCATGAGATCTGGTTGTTTGAAAGTGTGTGGCACCTCACCCCCAAAACAGCTTCTTCCTGTTCCATCCATGTGAGGTGCTAGCTCTTCCTTTGCCTTCTGCCATGACTGTAAGTTTCCTGAGGCCTCCCAAGAAGCTGAGCAGATGCCAGCATCATGCTTCCTGTACAGCCTGCAGAACTGTGAGCCAATTAAACCTCTTTTCTTTATAAATTACTCAGTCTCAGATATTTCTTTACAGCAGTGTGAGAAGAGACTAATACAGCTGAGCAGTAGGTACTTATAATAAGTAAAAATAGTCCCTGCCCATCAAGGAACATTCAGTTTAGAAGAGAGAAACACAGGAAGTTCTTCAAAATTAGCTCAAACTTTTCCTGGGTAGTCTCATGTTTCCATGATCTCGGTTAACACATACCTCACCTCCTGCCTGAATGGACCCTGCCTTGCTACAGGCTCCCACTGGGTCCTGCACAGTTCTAGTACAATGCCTGGAAGACATCACTGCACTAATTTGTGTAGAATAAATTTCTCAACCCTATCAGACCCGACCCAACACCACCCCCCACTTCAGAACATATTTTGTAAAGATCCCATTACTATTCTAAAGCAAAATTCATAGGTAATATTTCTACACATATAAATAGAAATAAAGGGAGAAATAATATTCATCAAAATATGTACTTAATATGTTTAAATATGCTCAGACCCAACTATACCAGAAGACATAATGAAGTACTCTCAGACTTGTGCCTACTTATAATGAGTAAGCTTGGACTTAAGAAAATTTACATTTGAAGCCATTCTATACAGAAAGCAGAAGATCAGAAGTATGGATGGAACTTGAATAAAACTTAATGTTACATAAGAAATAATAGATTAGATTTATTTGAATATAAGAGGAAGAAAAACTGAAATAGAGATAACATACCAAGACAAAGTACTGACTGCTGAACTGGTGAAAATTAGGAAGTACATTATTTCTACAAATGAGATGTCCTTATTAAAAGTGTAGTGTCAAAATTATCCCCTATAACATGAAAAAGTGCAAGATTAAAGTCTAACAGAAAACATATCTCCTGCTTCAAAATTCCCATAATTTAGACTATAGTCAATATATACATTAACTTAAAAAGACTTCAAAGATCATACTGTCGAAAGGTGATGAGAAATAGAGGATGGATTAGGCAAAATATTAATACAAGAAACTATAGAGATGATATGTGGCCGACCTCTGTAGTTAATCTGACTAACACTCAAAACAGGCAATTCAAAACTATAATTAGAATACTTTAAACATTTTAAATCTTCACATAATTTCTTATCATTGTGGTATAAAAATATAATTTTTAATATTTAGTGTGACAATAGCAAATATACCTAAACCACTTTTGCTTAAAAAAAAATGAGATCCCTATATTTTGTGTGTTTCTGTTAATTCAGTAACATTTGGTTCTAGTCCTAAGGACTCAAACTTTGTTACATATTTTCCATCAGCTTTGCTGCTTTTGCAATAACTAAATACTGCATTTAATTAAAATCCCTTTTAATTAAAATTGTTGGAAATGCTCTAAGTAATTCCTTAGGAAAAAACAGGTATGAAAGTCTCAACTGAATCTAAAACATTTACTGATTAAATGTAGCTCTAGCTGCAAAGATTTTTGTTTACTTTGTTTTTTTTTTCTTTTTTTTTGAGATGGAGTCTCCCTCTGTCGCCAGCAGCGAGCGCAGTGGTGCCATCTCAACTCATTGCAACCTCCACCTCCCAGGTTCAAGTGATTCTCCTGACTCAGCCTCCTGAGTAGCTGGGACTACAGGCATGCACCAGCACGCCCAGCTAATTTTTGCATTTTTAGTAGAGACAGGGTTTCACCATGTTAGCCAGGATGGCCTCGATCTCTTGACCTTGTGATCCGCCCGCCTCGGCCTCCCAAAGTGCTGGGATTACAGTCGTGAACCACAGCGCCTGGCTTGTTTTTTTTTTAGCTCAATTTTCCCTTCCTCCACATGTTCATTAACAGGTTCCATGTATACTTCAAATTCATTTGTCTCTTATTCTTAAATACCTTGTATATACAATCTTTAACTATAATCACCCTATCTTAAAAATAGCATGCATAGGAATGACATCATCAAAAATGGTGGCATAGGAGATTCCAAAGGCCCATCCCTCCACAGAAAAAAGCTGGCAAAATCTGTCACAATCAACTTTATCAAAAATCTGGAAAACAGTCAAGGGTTTTCACCAATCAACAGAATGTTTAATCAAGGCAAGAGCAAGTGAAATCTGGTAGGAGAACTTGGTATATTTTAATTTACCCTTGCCCCATTCCCTTCTTCCTGGCTCGGTGGCAGTAATTCCCAGAGTGGGTTACTGGTGCTGGAGATAACAGAGTAGACTCTGCTCTCAAAGAATTGTATTGTTTTGAGCTGGTGAGTGGCTCTCTGAAGGACTAACGAAAAAGGCTTGCCTTTATTTCACCTGATTCGGAACTCTCTCAGGGTGGAAAAGTGGCTACTTGGAGGTTATCTGTTAAAAACATTGAAAGGTAACGAAGCAGCAGATGCAGCATGCAGCACAGGAAGTCAGTTGGGGCAAACAAACTGCTTGCTGAAAAGCTCCAAACAAGCAGGATGGGAAGGCAAAGGCCGTTATGAACTGCCTGGCTGAGAGCTGAAGGCATATCCCAACATACACCTACAGAGTTTAATGTTTTGTTTTGCTCCAGGCATTTAAGGAAATCTCTGACAAATCACTAGCTGACCACTAAGCTAATGGAATGGAGACTTCAGTGACTACAAACAACAAAAAACATGGTATTTCCAAAAAAGGTTTAGAAAAGTCACTAAACAAACAACTACAACTCACCACAAGCAGCAACAACAAATCCTGGGAAGATGGAAGAATCTCACTTCTAGAGTTACCATATTAAAATATTTGAAATGTCCAGTTTTCAACAAAAAATTATGAGGCATGCGAAAATACAAGAAAGTATGGTCCATTCACAGGAAAAAAAGGAAATTAACAAACTGTCACTGAGGAGGTTCAGACACTGGACTGACTAGATAAAGACTTTCCATCAATTATCTTAATATGCTCAAAGAACTAAAGAAAACCTAAATAATGTGTGTCACCAAACAGAGAATACCAATGGCAGACAGAAATTATAAAAAGGAACAAAAAAAATTCTGGAGCTAAAAAGTATAATAACTGAAATGAAAAACTCAGAGGGGAGACGGTGAGTGTTCAACAGCAGATTTGGGCAGGCAGAAGAATTAGGGAACTTGAAGGTAGGCCAAATGAAGTCTAAGAGATCTGTGGGCACCATCAAGCCCATCAATATATGCATAACAAGGCCAGGTGCCATAGCTCACGCCTGTAATCCCAGCACTCTGGAAGGCCAAGGCGGCCGGATCACGTGAAGTCAGGAGTTTGAGAACAGCCTGGCCATGGTGAAACCCTGTCTCTACTAAAAATACAAAAATTAGCTGGGCGTGGTGGTGCATGACTGTAGTCCCACCTACTCTGGAGGCTGAGGCAGGAGAACTGCTTGAACCTGGGAGGCCGAGGTTGCAGTGAGCCAAGATTGTGCCACTGCACTCCAGCCTGGACAACAGAGTGAGTGAGACTCCATCTCAAAACAAACAAACAAACAAACAAACTATATATATATATATATATATGCATATGCATAACAAGAGTCTCAGAAGGGGAAGAGAAGAGACAGGGGCAGAAAAAATATCTGAAGAGATAATGGCCAATAACTTCCCAAATTTGATAATACATGCATTTACACATCCAAGAAGCTCAACAAACTCCAAGCATTTACACATCCAAGAAGCTCAACAAACTCCAAGCAGAAAAACTCATGGAAAGCCACATCAAGACACATACTAATCAAACTGCTGAAAGCTAAAGACAGAATCCTGAAAGCAACAAGAGAGAAGTGATTCATTACATATAAGACATCCTCAATCAGATTAACAGCCAATGTCTCATCAGAAACCATGAAGAATAGAGCACTGGGAGGATATGGTTAAAGTGCTGAAAGACTTTTAAAAAAATCTGTCCACCAAGAATTCACTATCTGCCAAAAATATCCTTCAAAAATGAAGGTGAAATTAAGACATTTCCAGATAAAAACTGAGGGAATTGTCTGGACACAGTGGCTCATGCCTATAATCCCAGCACTTTGGGAGGCTGAGGTGGGCAGATCACTTGAGCCCAGGAGTTCGAGACCAACCTGGACAACATGGCGAAACCCCATGCCTACCAAAAATACAAAAAAATCAGCTGGGCTTGGTGGCACATGCCTGTAGTCCCAGCTACTCAGGAGACTGAGGTGGACGGATCACCTGAGCCCAGGGAGGCTGAGGCTGCAGTGAGCTATGATGGCACCACCACACTCTAGCCTGGGTGACAGAGTTAAGACCCCATCTCAAAAACAAACAAACAAACAAACAAAACAAAACAAAACAACTTGAAGGAGTTCATAATTAGTACACCTGGACTACAAAACTGCTAACAGTGTTTCAGGCTGAAATGAAAGGATGCTAGACAGCACCTTGAAGCCACACGAAGAAATAAAGAATATCAATAAAGGTAACTACATAGGTAAATATAAAAGTTAGCATTACTGTATTTTTGGCTTGTGACTTCTCCTTTTTTTCTACATAATTTAAAAGACAAATGCATCAAACAACAATTATAAATCTACATTAATGGATATACAATGTATAAAGATGAAATCTGTGACAATGACAACATAAAGGGGGAGAAACAGAGCTCTGTATAGAAGTTCTATACAGTATTAAAACTAAAGTGGTATTAATTCAAACTACACTGTTATAAATTTCAGATGCAAATTGTAATCCCCAAGGAAACCACTAAAAAAAAACCCCTAAGAACTATACAGAAAATAATAAAAGTGGCACACTTCAAAAAGCTCGATTAAACAAAAAAGAAGACAGTAATGGAGGAATTGTGGAAGTAAAAAAGTATAGAAAACAAATACCAAAATAGCAAAAGTCCTTCCTTATCAGTAAGTGTAAATGGATTAAACTTTCCAATTAAAGACAAAAGTTGGCAAACGGATAAGAAAGATATGATTCCAACTCTATTCTGTCTATAACTCACTTTAGATCCAAAGACAAACATAGGTTGAAAATGAAAAAATAAACTAAGATGCTCCATGCCAAAGGTAAGAAACTGCTTAGATGAGTTGCACAACTTTATGAATGTGCTGCCAGTGAATCATACACTTCAAAATGGTTAAAATGGTAAATTTTATGTGTACTTTGCCACTGCCACAACAAAAAGTAAGCATCCATATGTGTGGCAGTTAGTCTTCAAGATGGCCCCTGTGGCCAGGTGCGGTGGCCCAGGCCTGTAATCCCAACACTTTGGGAGGCTGAGGTGGGTGGATCACTTGAGCCAGAAGTTCGAGACCAGCCTGGCCAACATGGCAAAACTCCATCTCTACTAAAAACACAAAAATTAGCCAGGCATGGTGGTGCGTGCCTGTAGGCCCAGCTACAAGGGAGGGTGAAGCACAAGAATCGCTGGAACCCAGGAGGCGGAGGTTGCAGTGAGCTGAGATCGCACTGCACTCCAGCCTGGGCGACAGAGCAAAAAGAAAAAAAAAGATGGCCCCCAGTGATCTCTGCCTTGTCAGGGTATTCATGCCTCCTTGTGCAGTCCTCTCCCACAGTGTACTAGGTCAGCCTGCATGACCAGTAACTAACAGCTCAAGTAATAGCAAATCACTTCCAAGATTAGGTTATAAAAAAGACAACTTCTGTCTTGGGTATTCATTTATTCATTCATTCTCTATGCCTTTCAGATCATTCGTCCTGCGAGAAGTAGGTTGACATGTTACAGAAGCTTATGGAGAGGCCCACGTTGTAAGGAACTAAAGTCTCTAACACACCAGCCAGGGCTGTACTGCCAACAACTATGTGAGTGAGTGTGAAAGTGGATTTCCCACAGTCCCAGGTGAGCCCTGAGAGATAACTGCAGCTCCAAATGACATCTTGACTAGAACCTTGTGAGAGCCCTATGCTAGAACTACCCAGCTAAGCTGCTATCAGATTAATGACCCTCAGAAACAGTAAGAGATAACACATTTATTGTTTTAAGCAGCTAAACTTTGGGATAATTTGTTAGGCAGCAATAGATAACTAATACAACATGAGAGCAATATATTTTCAAAGGAATAAATTTAGGCTTATCTTAGGTAGAAATAAAATTCCTAGTGAGATTTCTTTTCTTTTTTCTTTTTTTGACACAGGGGTCTCACTCTGTCACCCAGGCTGGAGTGCAGTGGTGTGATCTCGGCTCACTGCAACCTCTGCCTCCTGGTTCAAGTGATTGTCATATCTCAGCCTCCTGAGTAGCTGGGACTACAGGCATGTGCCACCATGCCTGGCTAATTTTTGCATTTTTTGGTAGAGATGGGGTTTCACCATGTTGGTCAGGCTGGTCTCGAACTCCCAACCCCAAGTGATCCTTCCACCTTGGCCTCCCAAAGTGCTGGGATTACAGGTATGAGCCACTGTGACCAGCCTTACTTTCAAATAATATATGATTGTAGATAAATACTATAATTCCTTCACTTTAATGTGATTTATATCATCTTCTTGCAGTTTCAAATATATTTAATGATATGATAACATCTGTTAACTTTTTACTTATCACTGATTGAATAAATATTATGTAATCTAGTAACACTATGAATTGTTGTTAGGGATATGGAACAACTGTAACTATCATACCTGCTGTTAGAAGTATAAATTGAAATAACCACTTCAGAAAACTTTTTAGTAATAGCTATAAAAGCCAAACATATGCCTACATGTGACCCAAAAATTCTATTTCTAGATATATATCTACAAGAGATGAGTATAAATGTGGTATAAGAATGTTCATAGTAGCTTTATTCATATAGCCAAAATCTGGAAACAAATCAAGTGACAACAGAAGAGATAAATTGTCTGTACACAACAATAACAAAGAACTTCTGCTACATTCAAAACGTGGATGAATCTCATAGGAATAACACCAATTTAAAGAAGGTAACACAAGAATGCATACTGTATGATTCCATTTACATGAAGTTCAAGAAAAGACAAAAATCTATGATGATGTAAGTCAGAATAGTGGTTATACCTGATAGAAATGGTATAATGACTAAAAAGGGGTATGGGAAACATTTTGGGGTACTGGAAATGTTATACAGGGTATCCATAAGGCTGGGGAACAGGATAAATATGTGCTAGTTACATTTTCAAATAATATGCTCAATATCTTTTTCTTCAACCTCAATATATTTTTCCAAGTAAAACACTTCTAAATTTAAAGCAGTGGCCCCAATTGTGAATATTTTTAAAAATACAATAAACACACTGTTTTCTTTATGCTTCCAAGTTTTTTGGACACTCTGAATTGTATTTATTGTATACATGAAAACATAATAGTCACAGTATTAAAAAAATATAACCAATATACTGTTTAAAAATAAGTTTATCCTATATTTTTCAACTATGCAGATATTCTATTTCTAGATCATGGTGGCAGTTACATGTGTGTAGGTGTATGCATGTAAATAAATTCATAAAGCTGTGCATTATATGTTATACTGCAATATATGTGCACACACACACATACAATAATGAACAAAATATTTCTTAACATTTAATATGAAAAGTTATCTTTTATGAATAGGGTAAGGTAAAATCATATTCTTCTTCATTGTTATTATATTGTTTACATTACAAACTTTACAAAATAATCCATCACTTAAGGGATTTTGCGTTTTATTGTGGTTTTTTTTTTTTTTTTTTTTGAGACAGGGTCTCCATCTGTCACCCAGGCTGGAGTACAGTGATGTGATCGCTGCTCACTGCAGCCTCAAACTCCTGGGCTCAAGCATCTCACTCTGTCACCCAGGCCGGAGTGCAGTGGCACGATCATAGCTCACTGCAGCCTCAAACTCCTGGACTCAAGCAGTCCTCCTGCCTCAGCCTCCCAAAGTGATGGGATTACAGGTGTGAGCCACTATGCCCAGCCTACACTTTATTTTTTAATTAACGGCACTGATAACCATATTCACTGATTTGTGAAGCCTCTCACTAGGATTCTTAGAGACTAAGCGCCATCAATGACCAATATAAAGAATTCCTAAAATATCTCATGCTACCTTAAAAAGAAATTTGTCTCTAAACTCACATTGCTGAACAATAGCTGTTTTCTATCGGTTGCACAAGCAATGACAATGTAAAAAGTGCTAAGAGTAGTTTGGGTTTGTGTGTAAAATGGAATTAGGTCCTAGGCTGAATAATTATAAACATATTTTAACAAATGAATGTCTAGTGAGATATCCTAAAGTTGTGCTGGACATATGAGACATCTAGTATGCCTGGCCCCTGACTACAAAGTGCCAGCTACACTTTCCCATTAATATGGCAACCAAAAACTTTCTTTCACTTTTTCAAAGGGTCCACTAGAGGGCAGTACTAACCCCAGTGAGAACCCTGGCATTCTCATTTAGCTTCCAGAACTCCCTTGGGAACAGGAAACACATTCTTTTAATCTCAGAATCCCTAATGTTGAACAGAGTGCCTAATGTGTACAGTAGGTGTTCAGCAGTCATGATGGACCAAGGCTATGATAGAGGGTGCCATGGAGGCACAAAGGAGGGTGAGATCAATCTAACAAGGGAACTGAAGGGAGAGGGAAATCTTCACAGGTGATGTAAGAAAATTGCCTTAATAGAGGATTTGGTGCTAGGTGAGCTGGGGGTCCGCTGGGGTAGGAGGTGGGTGGTAGAGGATGTGATACATCAAAGACAAGAGAATAAATCAAGAAAGAGTAGAAAACAGGAACCAGGAAACACGATTCAAAACATGAGAGAAGGAAGGGAAATTCCCAGGACGATGATGAAAGGAACAGGCAGGATGAAAATTTTGCACCAGGCCTGGACAGCAGCCAGCCCAGACTGGAATAGGAGGACAGAAGGCTCCCAGAGAAGTATCTCCGAGGAAAAGATAAAGTTTAAAAATGGATCTGAGAGATAACCTTAAGTGTTTGCCATATTGAGATGAATTTTACAGTTCTGTTAGACACAACAGAAAACAAAGCAAACAGAAAAATAGGCCAGGTATGGTGAGCCACACCTGTAATCCTAGCACTTTGGGAGGCAGAGGCAGGTAAATCACCTGAGGTCAGGAGTTCGAGACTAGCCTGGCTAACATGGTGAAACCCTGTCTCTACTAAAAATACAAAAAATTAGCCGGGCATGGTGGCGGGCGCCTGTAATCCCAGCTACTAGGGAGGCTGAGGCGGGAGGATGGCTTGAACCTGAGAGGCAGAGGTTGCAGTGAGCCGAGATAGCGCCACTGCACTCCAGCCAGAGTCACAGAGCAAGACTGCCTCAAAGGAAAAAAAATAATAATAAAGCAATTATTGTTCCAAAAGGGGTAGAAAGCTATTCAAGAAAGAATATACTCATAGTAATAATTATCTGACTCAGGAACAAAATAATAATTACCTGACTCAGATTGAAGAACACTTACATAGTCATAAAAATACTAATATGAAATACTACTGATTTTTTTTACAAGAATGAAAGATTAAAAGTGAAGCTACTGAGTATAGATTATTCATTTGAGAAACTTAGTTATAAAAGGAAGAAGGGTACAAGGAAGAAAAACACAATGGCATGAAAACTTTCCCTACCTGTTCCATGGACAGCCCATTCCTATAGTAGTATGGGCTGACATACATTCTCAATCAATCTTATGCAATTTTAGCAACCCTGGGAGGCAAGTGGGTTTCATCAGCCTCCTTTTGTAGGTAAAGAAACAGAAGCTGAGAAATGTATCTAGACTTGAATAAGAACTCACATCTCCCTCCTAGAATCCAAAGCACACACTCTTCTACATTCTATAACTTTCCAAAATATTGCTTTGTCAGGAATTATACTGTCCTCATAAGAATATAAGTTAACTAATGGTAAAAAGTTAGCTTCAACATAATGAAAATCTCTTGAAATAATTGTGCCTGGTAAAGAACTAAAACATTAAAACTCTAGAACAATTATAGAATTAAATGTTTAAACTATTAACTTTATGGTACCTTTTTTTCTTTTTAAATGAATTAAGTCCTTTGCATTTAAAACTACGTAGCACCAATAATTAATAAAACCATTTTTTTAAAGACAAAAGAAGGAAAACACAACTAAAAATGGTCACTAAATATATGAATATATTGTCTGTAAATGCATGAAAAAGGCATTTTTCCAACAATATCTGCTTAGGAAATTTCAAAATATATATACTTTTCACTCCCTCACTCAAGATTATTCTAAATGAATTTTTTCACATTTTTCAACTAGTAAGATCATACAATACTCCTGATATACAAGTATGTGACTTAAGACTGTCTCACATGCAGATGGCTGGTCCATGCCACGCAGGAGATGGGATGGGCTTTCTCGAGGACCATTCTCAATGCCTTCTCTCTAGAACCTCGTGACACCACTACTTACCCTTCTCACCACCAACAATGGTGTTAAAGGAGCCAAACTATTCCATATAAAATCCTACTTAAATGTCATATAGTGGAACTAATATGCATCTGAAATATGATTTTCCTAATTTTTTCATCATAAATGTATAGTATTTCAGCTACATTATAGATTAAGGTTTAATAAGCCTGTAAAGGGTTGCCTAGAAACATATTTATTTATTTATTTATACATTTTTTTCCCAGTGGGAAGTGTATTTCAAATTCCAAAATTCAGACTTACATGAATTTTTAAAGTGTAACTATTTGTGAGTGGCTACCTGTAAATACTGTGACAGTGGCTTACGCAAGACAGCATTATTAGGAAAGAAGCGGAACTGCCTCTGAGTCCTCTGCCTGTAGGGTCAGCAAAAGAACTGGAAGTATCATTAAGTTTACCATACAGAAACTTAAAATAGCTCCTTGCCATCGCTACATGTTTAGTGAAGGACAGGGAAAAAAGGGAGTCTCTTCAGTTAATTTCAAAGAACTTTAAAAAAAGGCAATATGGAAGCAATTATTCATTACAACAGGATTATAAAAGGTTGTAACTGTCAAATGAGACCACATCTTATTGGTGGACAGCTCATCAGTAGATTGCTATAAGGATATTTTTAAAAAGAGTTTGCTCTTAAAAATGTGGAAGTTAGGCATCCTTGAGAACACTGCCTTCCCTAGTCACTTGCTTTCTAAAACACAGGGAAATGAAAAAGTGGAAATGAAAGATTGAGTAATCAACCTAGTTTTGCTTTCAGGTCACTGTACTGACTAAACTAGGAAACATGAACTTCCAAAAGCCTGCCCAAATTCAGAAATTCAGCAAAAAAAAAAAAAGCACTAAGTGAGTACTTCCTTTCTATTTCCAATGTATTTTATGAATATAAACAAGCAATCACGCACAGCATCGGATGTGTGGCTTCTACTGGTTTCTAAAGAGGTAATTAAGCCATTAGAACCAAGAATTGGAAAGCAGCATCCCTGGTGAAAATGAAACCAAAAACACAGCAGCGATTTATGATTTTCTGAAAGATAACCCTTTACTACAATTTATAGAGATGTGTTGAACCCATTTGCTCAGTAGATGAAATCCTCTGCAGCACACCTTCCCACCTACACCTCACCACCTCCTTCAGTACCATGTTGCACCTCTCTTAAGGCACACTTTCAAACTCCTGACCCTCGCTCGTATTATCTGGCCTCAACCAAGTTTTTGACATTGTCTTGCAATGCTTCTTCCCTCTATTACTCACTCCACCACAGCCTCTCTGGTCTTTTGTTCCATGAATACTCAAGCTCATTCTTGATTTAAGAACTTTATTCTAGCTCTTCCCTCTGCTTGACAGCTCTTTTTCTTGATCATCACCAGATAAATTCCTTCCTGTTACTACCTCAGAAAAGTGTTTCCCCATCACCTAAACACACCACCCTAAAGCACTGATGTCACTTATTTATTTTTATATTTATTACTTTTCTTCTCCCACTAAAATATAAACTCTATAGAGTAAGAACTTTGTGCTGCTCACTAATATTACATCTGCCACATTGAGAACAGTTCTGTCATACTGTAGACATTCAATATATACAACTGAATGGACCGATGAGTAACAGTCACTCATGATGTATTTATTGGGCATGCTGCTATATGCTGGCTACATATAATGTAAATATAATATTAAAAAACTCATGGAGCTTTCAGTTTTGTGAGAGAGCATAAACAAGAAAATAAACACAAATACTTATAAGCTGTAACAAGTGCTATTAAGGAAATAAACAGGTGTCATGATAAACAACTGGGGAGAGTATTTTAATGAGGGTGGTTAGGTAAGATCTCTCTGAGGAGGTAACATTTAAATGAGAAAAGAGAACTGGGAAGATGTCAAACTTGGGCGAGGGGGCATGCATGTGTGACAGTGAGGCACTTTCAAAGAACTGAAGGACTGGCAGCAAACAGGAAAGTGCCTGAAATAAATCTGGAGAGGTAGGTAGTGGCCAGATCACCTAAGGGAATGCTAAAAGTCTAGAGTTTAGGATTTTAAGCAGAGGACTGAAAACTGATTTGCATTTTTAAAAGTATCCTAACATTTCTTAGTCAAGTTGATTTCAGTAGTGCATAAAACTCCCTTCCTATGTCCAAAAGCATCAGTGAATATAGAAAATTAAAATGACATATCCTAAAGCATATACAAAATAAAACATTTCAATGAACCAGAAAAAAAGGAGAAGAGAAAAAGCTGCAAGTCAGGCTAAAGCTGCAGGCCTACCGGTAGGCAGAAGTAGCCAGGAATTGGCCTCCTGCAAGATAAAAGGTGTTCGAAGTGCTCCAGAGGAACAGGAAACGAAGAGACAGCTTCACTGTTTGAAACCGAGGGCTGAGACAGAGTTTACCCACCCTGAAAAGGTGGCTGAAAAAAACTGCCACTAACCAGCCCAGCGCGGTGGCTCACACCTGTAATCCCAGCACTTAAGGAGGCTGAGATGGGTGGATCACGTGAGGTCAGGAGTTCGAGACTAGCCTGGCCAACATGGTGAAACCCCGCCTCTACTAAAAATACAAAAATTACCCGGGCGTGGTGGTGGGCACCTGTAATCCCAGCTACTCAGGAGGATGAGGCAGGAGAATCACTTGAACCCAGGAGGCAGAGGTTGCAGTGAGCAACCATTACATTCCAGCCTGGGCAACAAGAGTGAAATTCTGTCTCAAAAAAAAAAAAAAAAAAAAAAAAAAAAAAAAAACAACTCAAAAGACAAAACTGCTCCTAACCGCTGCCAGGAAGCGAAGCTTACTTAAAGCTAAACCAGAAATGATGGGAAGCAGATAATGCCTCCAAGCCTGGGCCTGGACCAATCTCCAGTGTCACACTGGGACAGAGGCCCTCTGTTGCCAGTGTTAAGATATGGCTCCAGCCTGGGATTGTCTGGGGCCAGATGGAAGGCAACCAAACCTACTAGACAGAGGGAGTGAAAGCAGTGGTAGACAGATATGCACATGAAAAATTCTAGTCAAGAAGCACTTGCAAATCAAAAGTCTAAAATACATGAAGAAATTAAAACCATGAAAGACAGCCAGTATAACCAATGTCAGGGAGAGGAATTTACTGCAGATGAAATGAAAATAGAGCAATATAAAAATGACTTTAAAATGCTACACAGCTCCAATAGCTAAAGAAAATCATAAGACATTGCAAAAGAAAAATAGGTTATAAAATAAAAACATAAAATACAAAAATAGAAGAAATGAGAAAGAAGCAAAGTTGAAGGATTAGGTTAAAGATTTTCTAGAATATAGGAGTCCTCAGATAAAAGTATATATGGAGATGTTAATGGAAGATGGGAGAAAAGAGGAATCTAGCAAAACCAAATAATCTCTCACAAAAAACAAAAATACATATATAATATTATTTAAATAAAATTGTCTCTGTGTGTATAAGCAAGAAAAAAATTACCAGTAAAAACCATGGAGTTGAACTATGTTACATGTTGAGTGAAAAAAGAAAAACAATGACAGAATAAAATGCATTATGTAATATTTATATAAACAACTAAAAAAACCCCTGTGTCTACCTATGTGCATACAAATGCATTGATAAAGATCTAAAATTAGACACAGCAAACTGACAATAGTTGCCTATTTGAAGATGTGTGGGATGTGACAGATTGGGAGGCGAGGTTATGGTATATTTCATATAAATATGAATATGTATATATTTTCATATATATCTATATGTAATTATTAAAAATTTTACATTAAGCTTGCATTTATTAAAAGCACAAGAAATACAATTTAAAAGATAACCACAATTTAAAACAATAAGGTTAGAGCTACGGCAGTCGAATGGAGGATGTCTACCATAAACTTAAGCTAGGAAATTGCAGATAATTTGAATACATGAATAAATTTTCTGTAAATTATGCCCCCAAAATGTCCAGTGCATATTTATTCCTGTAACAATTATATAAGCACAGAAAAAAGGATAAATGAATTCATACCAGGTTAATGTTGGATATCTAAAGGGGTGGCAGGAAGAGAGAGAAGAAACCAAAAACAAAAAGTAAAAATACAATGCTATCCTTGTTGGATTTTTTTGAGACAGGTTCTCACTCTGTCACTCAGGCTGGAGTGTAGTGGCAGGACCATAGCTCACTGCAGCCTTGACCTCCTGGGTTCAAATGATCCTCCCTCTGCAGCTTCCCGAGTAGCTGGGACTACAGGCATGCACCACCATGCTTGGCTAATTTTTGTATTTTTTGTAGAGACGTGGTTTCGCCATGTTGCCCTAGCTGGTCTCAAACTCCTGTGCTCAAGCGATCAGCTTCCCAAAGTGCTGGTCTTACAGGTGTGAGCCTGTAATATGTAATTCAATGTAATATGTAATTCAATCCTATTTATATAAAATTATGTATTGTTTGCAAAAATATAAATATTTATTGAGTGTACCATGTCA
Source organism: Gorilla gorilla gorilla (assembly GCF_029281585.2). NCBI lineage: Eukaryota > Metazoa > Chordata > Mammalia > Primates > Hominidae > Gorilla > Gorilla gorilla. The sequence continues at coordinate 44,060,080 of NC_073224.2, read as the reverse complement.
GAGAATAATCTTAAGAGTCAGGGGCTGGGCGCAGTGGCTCACGCCTGTAATCCCAGAACTTTGGGAGGCCGAGGTGGGAGGATCAACTGAGTTCAAGACTTTGAAACCAGCCTGGCCAATATGGTGAAACCTTGTCTCTACTAAATATGCAAAAGTTAGCCAGGCGTGATGGCGGGCGCCTGTAATCCCAGCTACTCTAGAGGCTGAGGCAGGAGAATCGCATGAACCTGGGAGGTGGAGGTTGCAGTGAGCTGAGATCGTGCCACTGCATTCCAGCCTGGGCGACAGAGCAAGGCTCCATCTCAAAAAAAAGAAAAGAAAAGAAAAAAGAGGGAAAACTGGGCATCCCAAAGTTCTTGCTCACAGGGAGCTTACAATACTGTGGGGAGGGAAGAGGAAAATAAGGAGAAATTATATAATATCTGTAAGTGGCAGAGAAAAATAAAGCAGGTTAAAGGGATACAGTATGATCAAGGGAGTCATAAGAGAATCTGACACAGGTTGTAAGGTGTATCAGATGAAGTGACACTTTGAACAGAGAGCTGAATGAAGTGCAAGAGTCAGGCAGGTAGTTTCGGAAAGCAGTTTCAAATACAGGGAGTTGCGAGTATGAAAGTTGTAGGGCCAGTGTGTTCTTGGTATGTCCTGAAATAGCAAGAATATTAGTGTTAGTGGAGCACAGTAAGCGAGGGTGAGATGGTAAGTGAACACTGTCAGAGATGAGATCAGAGAAGCAGCCGGGGACCATATCATTGAGGGCCTCTTAGACCAAAGGAATTATAATGGGGAGCCACTGGAGGGCTTTCAACAGGGAGTGACATAATCTGATTATGCTTTAAAAGAAATTGTTTGGATGCTGTGTGAAAAGTAGAACTGGATGGAAGGAGACCAGGGTGTTAGTCTGTTTTATTACTATAAAGGAATATGTAAGACTGGGTAATTTATAAAGAAAAGAGGTTTAATTGGCTCACAGTTCGGCAGGCTGTACAAGCATAGCACCAACATTTGCTCAGTTTCTGGTAGGGCCTCAGTGAGCTTTCAATCATGATGGAAGCCAAAGGAGGAACGGTACATCCATGGCAAGAGATGGAGCAAGGATGTGGATGTGGGGAGGTGCCACAGTCTTTAAAACAACCAGCTCTCAGGTGAACTCAGAGGGAGAGCTCACTCATTACCACAAGGAGGGCACCAAGCAACGGATGAGGGATCTGCCCCCATGACCCAGACACCTTGCACTAGGTCCATCTACAACATTGAAGGTCCCATTTCAACCATGAGATTTAGAAGGAACAAAACATCCAAACCATATTAATCAGTGAGAAAGCTATTATAGTGGTCCTGCTAAGAGAATATGGTGACATGGATAAGAGCAGGAGAGACAGATTTGGTTGGTAAGCAGCAGGATTTGAAATATGTTTCCAAGGATCTACTGATGGACTGAGGATGTACAGGCATCATGCAATATATCATAATACTGGTTACTGGTCATAAACATGCTAATAGTGTTTATCTCTGGGTATATGATTTCATGTGATTTAAACTTGTTTCTTATGCTTCTAACATTTTTGGAATGTGCATGTATTGTTCATACAAGCAAGAAAAATCAATAATATTATTTTCAGTGTGAAATAAATCAGAAAATGTACATATCAAACACCATACTAGAAAATAAACATCTAGCTATACTGTGGTAAACTTCAGAGCATTAAGAATATACAGAAAATCCGAAAAGTCAGAAGAGAAAGAACAATATCTATAAAGGAATGGTAATCAGATTCTCAAGAGACTGCTCATCAACAATGAATGTCAGGCATCCAGATTAGAAAGAAAAGAAGTAAAATATCTGTTTGCAGATGACATGATCTTTTATATATAAAATCCTTTAAAACATCCATTAAACAACTATTAGAACTAATAAATGAGTTTAACATGGTTGTAAGATACAAGATTAATATATAAAAATTAATTCTATCTCTACACAGTAGCAAAGAGGAAACCAAAAATAAAATTTAAAAATAATTCAATTTACAAGGGCATCAAAAGAATAAAATATTTAGGAATAAGTTTCACAAAAGAAGTGCTAAAAGCTGGAAAACACTGTTGATATAAATCAATTTCCAAATGGAAAGCCATCCATTATTCAGGGATCAGAAAACTTAACATTAAGATAGCATTACTCTCAAAGTGATCTACAATTTCAACACAATTCCTTCCAAAATCCCAGCTGACTTCTTGACAGAAATTGACAGACTGATCCCAAAATTCATATGGAATTTGAATATAAGGGATCAGAAGAGCCAAAACAACCTTGAAAAAGAAGAACAAAGTTGGAAGACTCACACTTTCTGATTTCAAAATTTCTTACAAAGCTATAATAATCAAGACAGTGTAGTAGTGGCCTAAGGACAGACAAAGATCAATGAAACAGAATTGAGAGTTCAGAAAGAAATCTACAAATTACAGTCAACTGATTTCTGACACAGATTCCAACACCATTCAAGCATTTTCAACAAATAGTGCTTAAAACAACTGGATATATACATACAAAAGAATGAAGGTGGAAAACTCTTAGGAGAAAGGCAAGCATAAATCTTTATACTTTTATATTAGACAACAGTTTCTAAAATATGAAACTAAAACCAAAGCAACCAAAGGAAAAAAAATAGGTAAATTAGATTTTGCCAAATTTAAAATTTCTGTGCTTCAAAGATCATCATCAAGAAAGTGAGATGGGGAGGGGGCTTCAAGATGGCTGACTAGGGGCACCTGGCACCTGCCTCCTCCACAAAGAAGGACTAAACAGTGGGTAGATAATCACATGTCAAAGACAGCATCCAAGAAAAAACAGTGGAATTCAGCAGAACAGTGACAAGGAACAACTGAGGCATGGAAAGAAACAGAAGCAGGGAAAATGTAAATGAGAGATCCCACATTTCTACTGCAGAATCCTGCAGTACTAACCACAGGAGAGCCCCTTGGCCCCTGCAGGCCCTAAGACTAGTATAGGGAGCTGTCTGGAGTCCATACAACATTAATTCCAGAGAGATAGCACTGGGTACTTCACATACCCCCAAGGCCCAAGACACTGCAGCATAGCACCATTTTGAGAATTCAACCCCCACCAGACTATATCCTTCCCTAGGGCCCAACAGCCCCTACATCTCCACATCCCTGGAGACCTGCTGACATCCCCACTGCATCCACCTGGAGAGCTGCAGTGGCACAACACTGACTGAACCCAATAGTAAAACCAGGTCCCCAGCACTCTAGCCTACCCAGTGTCCTACACCCCAAGGAACCAGCAGTGCAGTGCACCAGGAAGGCTGCCCGTGGGACAGAGGGAGCTGAAGCGCACACTCCTCAGAGCCTGAGAGCCATTTCCCTGGGGCCACCCAGCAGCAAGGCCACTGCACACTGGCATGTGCCTTTAGTGTGCCTAGGGACAGGCCCACCCAGATGCTGTCCTGGGATCCTGATAATCACCCTGCCCTATCTGTCATGGTGGGTGTGTGAGCACATCAAGACAACAGACCATCAAGACAACAGACCATCGCCAGTGCCCAATCATACTGTCCAGGGCCTGGGGATTGACCTGCCCCGCCAGCTGCTTCTGTGGCACACACACACACCGTAAGGGAGCCTAACAGCAGGTCCAGCCTGTGGGCCACTGGTGCCTGAGCACACTAACCAACGGCAAAGGGATAGCCCTGCCCTGCCCACCACAACTTTAGGCACACCATCAGGAGGCTAAGATCAGGCCCACCCTGCTCTGCACCACTCTACCACACCAGTGTCTGAGAGCGCCATCTAGGGGCCCAGGAATAGCCTCATCCTGTCTGTTGCTGTGGGCAGGTGCACACACTCAGCCATCAAGGGGCCTGATAACAGGCCCAGCCAACATACTGCGGGTGCCTGAGCATACCGTTTGAGGTCCTGAGGTTCACCCCACTGGCCACTACTGCCGGCATTCACACACTCCTCCCCAGGGCTTGAGGACGGGCCTGACTAGCCTATCATCACCACCACCATCACCGCCAGGACCCCCCTAAATGTGCTCTGGGGGGACTGGCCAGCCCAGTCCATTGCCGCCACCACCACTGCCGCCTGTGCTTGCTGCCTGGGGGCCTGAAGGTTGACCCGCCACTGCTACTGCCATCACCAACACCAAGCATACTGCCCAGGGACTCATGAAACCACCTGCCTGCCCATCCCATTGCTGTCACTGCTGGTACCTGAGCAAGCCACCTGGAGGCCCAAGAATTGGTCTGCCTGGACCTGATAACACTAGTATCTGTGTACACTGCCAAGGGAGCCAAAAATGGATGTATTCGGCATGCCATCATCACCAGTGGGGCCCAAGAACAGGCCTGCCTGGAGTCCCCATCCCAAGTAAAGACCTATCATACCCTCCAGTACCAACCGTAGCGTAAGTCACTAAGGAACTCACAAACATCACTGACACTGATTACACCCAAAGAAATCATGCAGAGACTATACTATTGTACACACCCGGAATCAAAGCTAAAGCACCCTACCCAATCAATATTATAGATACACCTACAGGCAAAAGTCTTTTCCTATGAAAGCCAATCTAAAAATCTGAAAGAAGTAACTGTTTCACCAAATGTGCAGGTATCAACTTAAAGACATAAGAAACATGAAAAAGCAAGGAAACATGACACTTCCAAAACAACTATGATAATTCTCCAGCAAAAGATTCCAGTGAAAAAGAAATCTATAGGACAGGCATTGTGGCTCACCCCTGTAATCCTAGCATTTTGGGAGGCTAAGGTGTGTGCATCACCTGAACCTTGGAGTTCGAGACCAGCCTGGGCAACGTGGCGAAACCTCCTCTCCACAAAAATTACAAAAAATTATTAGGCAGGAGGATCGCTTGAACCCAGGAGTTTGGGGCCAGCCTTAGCAACACGGCAAAACCTTGCCTTTACAAAAAACACAAAAATAGCTGGGTTTGGTGGCAGATGCCTGTCGTCCCAGCTACTTGGGAGGCGGAGGTGAAAGAATTGCTTGAGCTCAGGAAGGCTGCAGTGAGCTGTGACTGTGCCACTGCACTCCAGCCTGGGACCCTGTCTCAAAAAATAAAATATAAAAAATAAAAGAAAACATGAAATACCTGAAAAATAATTCAAACTAATGATATTAAAGTAGCTCAGTGAGATCCAAGAGAACACAGACAAACACAAGGACATAAGAAAAACAATTCATGATCTGAATGAGAAACTTAACAAAGAGATATCATTTTTAAAAATCAAACAGAAATCCTGCATCTGAAGAGTTCAATGAATGAAATAAAAAAAACAATTGAGAGCTTCAGAAACAGACTAGATCAGGGGTGTCCAATCTTTTGACTTCCCTAAGCCACACTGGAGGAATTGTCTTGGGCCACACATAAAATACACTAACACTAATGACAGCTGATGAGCTAAAAAAAAAAAAAAAAAAAAATTCATGTTTTAAGAAAGTTTACAGCTGGGCACGGTGGCTCACGCCTGTAATCCCAGCACTTTGGGAGACTGAGGTGGGTGGATCACCTGAGGTCAGGAGTTTGAGACTAGCCTGGGCAACATGGTGAAACCATGTCTCTACTAAAAATACAAAAATTAACTAGGCATGGTTGTGCATGCCTGTAATCTCAGCTACTTGGGAGGCTGAGGCAGGAGAATCGCTTGAACCCGGGAGGCAGAGGTTGCAGTGTGCCAAGATCGCTCCACTGCACTCCAGTCTAGGCAACAGAGTCTCACTCTGTCTTAAAAGAAACAAAACAAAACAAAAAAAAAAGAAAAGAAGTTTACAAATTTGTGTTAGACCACATTCAAACTGTCCTAGGCTGCATAAGGCCCATGGATCACAGGTTAGACAAGCTTGAATTAGATCTTTTATTTACTTTCCAAGATGACAGATAAGAGTCAGTGTTAGCATGCCTCTCCCACTTGGAAGGAAAGAATAGTGGCTAGAGAGTCACACTGTGAATTTTCTTTTTTCCAAGAACCACCACAGGAAGATGGAAGGAATCCACAAACCCTCTGAAAGAAGCAGGAGGCTGGAGCCTACTGCACGAGACAGGTGAAAAACTAAGTTCCCAGAGTGTAAGCAGGGGAATGAGTCTGTCTCAGAGCACACATCCCCACCTGCAAGTCTGAAAATCCAGACCATGGGAGAAAGCCTTAACCCTACTGAGAGCTGGAATGGATTTAGTCTATGTGAAATACAAAAGTAGACGCAGCAGCATGAAGTGCCTTGTAGGCATTCCCAGTCTCCAGCATGAACAGAGGCAAGCCATTCCTGACTGTATCTCATAGGGGCCCTCGAAGAAGCAGTCAATGAGTTCAGGGAGGGGTCATAGGGTGAAAGAAGCTCCCAGATGAATTTTGCGATATAATCTTGAGTAGGGATGAGCTCTCCTGAACAGAACCCACAGGGTGAGTCTAAAGTGTGCTACAGACATGAGCAGAGGAGCTGGGCGTCCGGCCTTATGGGCATATGGAGAAAGGCATGGTTATGGCCTTGGGCAGGTCTGAGTTCCGTGCGCAGACTGCCTGGAACTAAATCCACTGAGCGAAGCACTGTGGGAGTGAGACCAGCGTCGCCAACTGTGAAAGAGCTGGGTGAGGCTCATTGTTGCCCACTACTCTCCACTCCCTTTGGGAACTCTTCTATGCAGCAGATGCAGTTAACTACCCTCTGGAACATTATCCCAGGAGCCTGAGGTCTTAAAGAAGTTCTGAAAGAAGTTCTGAATCTTGAAACAAAAGCTCTGACATGCACCTATATAGAACCTCCTGAAAGCATAAATCTCACAGGGCCTAAAAAACAACAACAGAATGAAAAAAACAAAGTATCTAGGTAACAACTAACATGATGAATAGAACAGTACCTAACATTTCAATATTAATGTTGAATGTAAATGGCCTAAATGTTCCACTTAAAAGATACAGAATGACAGAATGGATAAAAAACCACCAACCAAGTATCTGCTGTCATCAAGAGACTCACCTAACATATAAGGACTCATAAAAATTTAAGGTAAAGGGGTGGAAAAAGACATTCCATACAAATGGAAACCAAAAGTGAGCAGTAGTTATTCTTATATTAGACAAAACAGACTTTAAAGCAACAACAATAAAAAAGACAAAGAAGGATGTTATACAATGATAAAAGGATTAGCCCAACATAAGGATACTATAATCCTAAATTTATATGCACCTAACACTGGAGCTCCCAGATTTATAAAACAATTACTATTAGATCTAAGAAATGAGACTGGCAACAACACAATAATAGTGTGGGACTTCAATACTCCATTGACAGCACTAGAAAGATCAGGACAAAAAGTCAACAAAGAAACAACAAACTTAAACTATATCCTAGAACAAATGAACTTAACAGATGTTTACACAACATTCTTCCCAACAACTGCAGAATATACATTCTCCTCATCAGCACATGGAACAGTCTCCAAGATAGGTGATATCATGGGCCACAAAATAAGTCTCAATAAATTTAAGAAAATCAAAATCCTATCAAGTATCTTCTCAGACCACAGTGGAATAAAGCTGGAAATCAACTATAAAAGGAACTCTCAAAATTATACAAATACATGGAAATTAAATAATCTGCTCTTGTATAATTTTTGGGTTAACAATGAAATCAATATGTAAATTTAAAAATTCTTTGAAATGAATAATAGTGACACAACTTATCAAAACCTCTGAGATACAGCAAAAGCAGTGCTAAGAGGAAAGTTCACAGTGTTAAATGTCTACATCAAAAACCCTGAAATAGCACAGACAATTTAATGTCACATCACAAAGAAATAGAGAAACAAGAACAAACTAAACCCAAACCCAGGAGAAGAAGTAACAAAGATCAGAGCAGAATTAAATGAAATTGAAACAAACAAAAAAACAAAAAATACAAAAGATAAATGAAACAAAAAGCTGGTTCTTTGAAAAGATAAACAAAATTGATAGACCATTAGTGAGATTAATCAAGAAGACAGAAGATCCAAATAAGCTCAATTCACGGTGGCTCATGCCCATAATCCCAGCATTTTGGGAGGCCAAGGCAGGCATATCACTTGAGGTCAGGAGTTTGTGACCAGCCTGGACAACATGGTGAAACCCTATCTCTACTAAAAATACAAAAATCAGCCAGGCATGGTGGCAGGCGCCTGTAATCCCAGCTACTTGGGAGGCTGAGGAAGGAGAATTGCTTGAACCTGGGAGGCAGAGGTTGCAGTGAGCCAAGATCACACCACTGCACTCCAGCCTGGGTGACACAGCAAGACTGTCTCAAAAAAAAAAAAAAAAAAAGAAAGAAAGAAAAAAAAAGAAACTGGAGATATTGTAACTGATACCACAGAAATACAAAAGGTCATTCAAGGCTACTATGAACACCTTTATGTGCACAAACTACAAAATCTAGAGGAGGTAGATAAGTTCCTGGAAATATATAACCCTTCTAGATTAAATCAGGAAGAAACAGAAACCCTGAACAGACCAATAACAAGCAGTGAGACTGAATCAGCAATTTTGTAAATTGCCAACAAAAAAAAGTCCAGGACCAGGTGGATTCACAGCTGAATTCTATCAGACATTCAAAGAAGAATTATTACCAATCCTACTAAAATTATTCCAAAAGACAGAAAAAGAGGAAATCCTCCCTAAATCATTCCATGAGGCCAGTATTACCCTAATACCAAAACTAGGAAAGGACATAACAAAAAAAGAAAACTACAGACCAATATCCTGATGAACATAGATGCAAAAATCCTCAATAAAATACTAGCTAACCAAATCCAACAGCATGTCAAAAAGATAATACATCATGATCAAGTGGGTTTCAAACTAGGGATGCAGGGATGGTTTAACATATGCAAGTCAATAAACATGCTACATAACAGAAACAGAATTAAAAACAAAAACCATATGATCATCTCAACAGAGATGGAAAAAGCATATGGTAAAATCCAGTGTCTCTGATGGGCAGAGTGGCTCATGCCTGTAATCCCAGCACTTTGGGAGGCTGAGACAGGCAGACCACCTGAGGTCAGGAATTTGAGACCAGCCTGGTCAATATGGTGAAACCCCATCTCTACTAAAAATACAAAAATTAGCATGCCTGTAATCCCAGCTACTCAGAAGGCTGAGGCAGGAGAATCGCTTGAACCTGGAAAGTGGAGGCTGCAGTGAGCCAGATCGCACCACTGCATTCCAGTCTGGGAAAGAGAGTGAGGCTCTGTCTTTTAAAAAAAAACAAAAAAACCAGCATCTCTTTATGATTAAAAACCCTCGGGCTGGGCGCGGTGGCTCACACCTGTAATCCCAGCACTTTGGGAGGCCAAGGTGGGTGGATCACGAGGTCAGGAGATTGAGACCATCCTGGCCAACATGGTGAAACCCTGTCTCTACTGAAAATACAAAAAATTAGCTGGGCGTGGTGGCGGGTGCCTGTAGACCCAGCTCTTCCGGAGGCTGAGGCAGGAGAATGGCGTGAACCTGGGAGGTGGAGCTTGCAGTGAGCCGAGATCGCGCCACTGCACTCCAGCCTAGGTGACAGAGCGAGACTCCATCTCAAAAAAAAAAAAAAAAAACAAAAGAACCCTCAACAAACTAGGCAAAGAAGAGACTTACCTCGAAGTAATAAAAACCATATATGACAAATCCACAGCCAACATCATGTTGAATGGGGAAAAGTTGAAAGCATTCCCGTTGAGAACTGGAACAAGACAAAGATGCCCACTTTCACCACTTCTATTCAACATAGTACTTAGCCAGAGCAATCAGACAAGAGAAAGAAATGAAGAAAATCCATATTGCAAAAGAGGAAGCCAAACTGTCACTGTTTGCCAGTGATATGATCATATACCTTAGAAAACCCTGAAGACTCCATCCTGGCTAACATGGTGAAACCCTGTCTCTACTAAATATACAAAAAAAATTAGCCAGGCGTGGTGGCAGGCACCTGTAGTCCCAGCTCCTTGGGAGGCTGAGGCAGGAGAATGGTGTGAACCTGGGAAGTGGAGCTTGCAGTGAGCCGAGATCGTGCCACTGCACTCCAGCCTGGGGTGACAGAGCGAGACTCCATCTTAAGAAAAAAAAAAAGAAAAAAAAAGAAAACCCTGAAGACTCATCCAAAAAGCTCCTAGATCGGATAAATAAATTTGGTAAAGTATCAAAGTACAAAATCAGTGTACACACATCAGTAGCACTGCTACACACCAACAATGACCAAGCTGAGAATCAACTCAAATTAAAAAACTCAACCACTTTTACAACAGCTGCAAAAACAAACAAACAAAAACTTAGGAATATACTTAACTAAGGAGGTGAAGGACCTCTACAAGGAAAACTACAAAACACTGCTGAAAGAAATCACAGATGACACAAACAAATGGAAAACACATCCCATGTTCATGGATGGGTAGAATCAATATTGTGAAAATGACCATACTGCCAGACGCAATCTACAAATTCAATGCAATTCCCATCAAGATACCACCATAATTCTTCACAGAACTAGAAAAAACAATCCTAAAATTCATATGAAACCAAAAAAGAGCCCACATAGCCAAAGCAAGACTAAGGAAAAAGAACAAATCTGGAGGCATTACATTATCTGACTTCAAACTATACTGTTAGGCCATAGTCACCAAAACAACATGGTACTGGTATAAAAATAGGCACACAGATCAATGGAACAGAACAGAGAACTCAGAAATAAAGCCAAATACTTACAGTCAACTGATCTTTGACAAAACAAACAAAAACATAAAGTGGGGAAAGGACATCCTAATTGGCAAGCCACATATAGAAGAATGAAACTGGATCCTCATCTCTCACCTTATACAAAAATCGACTCAAGATCGATCAAAGACTTAAATCTAAGACCCGAAACCATAAAAATTCTAGAAGATAACGTCAGACAAACTCTTCTAAACATTGGCTTAGGCAAAGAATTCATGACTAACACCCCCAAAGCAAATGCAACAAAGACAAAAATAAATAAATGGGACCTAATTAAACTAAAAAGCTTCTGTAGAGCAAAAGAAATAATCAGCAGAGTAAACAGACAACCCACAGAGTGGGAGAAAATATTCACAAATTATGTATCTGACAAAGGACTAATATGCAGAATCTACAAGAAACTCAAACAAATCAGCAAGAAAAAAACAAATAGTCCCATCAAAAAGTGGGCAAAGGACATGGATAGACAATTCTCAAATAAGATGTACAAACAGCCAACAAACATATGAAAAAAATGCTTAACATCACTAATCATCAGAGAAATGCAAATTAAAACCATAATGAGATACCACTTTACTCCTGCAGGAATGGCCATAATTAAAAAGTCAAAAAACAATAGATGTTGGCATGGCTGTGTTGAGAAGGGAACACTTTCATAATGCTGGTGGGAATGTAAATTAGTACAACCACTATTGAAAACAATATGGAGATTCCTTAAAAAACTAAAAGCAGGGCCGGGCACGGTGGCTCACACCTGTAATCCCAGCACTTTGGGAGTTCGAGGAGGGTAGATTACCTGAGGTCAGGAGTTTGAGCCCAGCCTGGCCAATATGGTGAAACCCTGTCTCTTCTAAAAATACAAAAATTAGCCAGGCATGGTGGCACACGCCTGTAGTCCCAGCTACTCAGGAGGCTGAGGCAGAAGAATGGCGTGCACCTGGGAGGCGGAGCTTGCAGTGAGCCGAGATTGCACCACTGCACTCTAGCCTGGGTGACAGAGCGAGACTCTGTCTCAAAAAAAAAAAAAAAAACTAAAAGCAGGACTACCATTCAATCCAGCAATCCCGCCACTAGCTATCTACCCCAAGGAAAATAAATCATTATATGAAAAAGAGACATGCACACACATGTTTATAACAGCACAATTTGCAACTGCAAAAATATGGAACCAGCCCAAATACCCATCAACCAACTAGTGCATAAAGAAAATGTGAATCCTACTCAGTCATAAAAAAGAACAAAATAATAGCATTCGCAGCAACCTGGATGGAGTTGGAGTCCATCATTCTAAGTGAAGTAACCTAGGAACAGAAAACCAAGCATCGTATGTTCTCATTTATAAGTGGGAGCTAAGCTATGAGGATGCAAAGGCATAAGAATGATATAATAGACTTTAGGGACTCTTTGGGGTAAGGTTGTGGGGCTGAGGGAATAAAAGACTACATTTTGGGTACAGTGTACACTGCTTGGGTGAGGAGTGCACTAAAACCTCAGAAATCACCACTAAATAGTTCATCCATGTAACCAAAAACCACCTGTGACCCAAAAACTATTGAAATAAAATTTAAAAAATATACAGACTAGATCTAGCAGAATAAAGAATTTCAGAACTTCAGCTACTCAAGAGACTAAGGCAGGAGGATCCCTTGAGCCTCCCAGGAGGTGGAGGCTGCAGTAAGCTATGATCACTCCACTGCACTCCAGCCTGGGTGACAGAGTGAGACCCTGTCTCAAAACAAACAAACAATGACAATAAAATGGAGGAGGAAAAAAAAAATGAAGAAAGCCTAACTGACTTTGGGACAGCATAAACTGGCCAAATATTTGAATTTTGGATGTTGTAGAGGGAGAAGGGATGGGTAAAGGAAAAGAAAATCTATTTAACAAAATAGTAGCTAAAAACTTCTCAAATCTTGCAAAAGATATACACATACAGATACAGGAAGCTCAAAATTCTGCAAATAGATTGAATCCCAAAAGGTCTTCACCAAGGCACATTATACTCAAACTATCAAAAGGCAAAGAAAGAGATAAAATTCTAAAAACAGGAGAAAGGCCTAAAGTTACATAGAAGGGAAGCTTCCTTTAGACTAACAGTGTATCTCTCAGCAGGATCATTACAGGCCAGGAGAGAATGCAATGATATATTTAAAGTGCTGAAAGAAAAAAAACCTGTCAACCAAGAATATTATTCCCAGAAAAGCTATCCTTCAAAAATGAAGGAGAAATAAAGTCTTCTCAGACAAGTAAAAACTGAAGGAATTCATTACCGCTAGACCAGCCCTCCAAAAAATGCTTAAGGAAGTTCTACATCTGGAAGCAAAAAGACAGTATCTACCATCATGTGAAAACACATAGAAGTATAAAACTCACTGGTAGAACAGACATACAAATGAGAGAGAGAGAAAAAACTCAAATGTTACCACTACAGAAAACCACTAAACCACAATGATAAACAATGAGAGAAAGGAACAAAGGATATATAAAACAACCAGAACTCAACTAATAAAATGACAGGAATAAGCCCTTACATATCAATAATAATAACCTTGAATGTAAATAGATTATCCACTTAAAAGACAAATAATAGCTTAATGGATAAAAAAGCATGGCCCAACTATATGCTGCCTACAAGAACCTCACTTCACTTGTAAAAACACATACAGACTAAAAGTGAAAAAATGGAAAAAGATACTCCACACAAATGGAAACCAAAAGTGAGCAGGAGTAGCTATACTTAGATCAAAGAGATTTTAAGTCAAGAACAGTAAAAAAGGACAAAGGAGGCCATTACATAATGATAAAGGGATCAATTCAGAAAGAGGATATAATAATTCTAAATATATATGTACCCAACACTAGAGCATCCAGATTAAAGCAAATATTATCAATCTAAAGAGAGAGACACCAACACAATAGTAGTTGAGGACTTCAACAGCCCACTCTCAACAGAAAAGATAAATGAAATTGATAAATGGCTAGCTAGACTAACCAAGATTGGAAACAAAAAAAGGAGGCATTATAACTGATACCACAGAAATATAAATGATCATCAGAGACTATTAAAACAGAACAACTATACACTAACAAACTGAAAAGCCTAAAGGAAATGAATAAATTCCTGGGCATATACAACCTACATTGATTGAACCAGGAAAAAAACAAACAAACAAACAAACAAACAAAAACAGAAAATCTGAATAGACCAATAACACATAACAAGATTGAATCAGTAATAAAAAGGCTCCCAAAAGAGAAAAGCTGCAGACCAGATGGCTTTCCTGCTAAATTCTACCAAACTTATAAAGAAGAATTAACATCAATTCTTTTCGAACTATTCCAAAAACCTCAAGAGGGAAGAATTGTTCCTAACTCATTCTGTGAGAACAGTATTACCCTAATACTAAAACCAGACAAGGACACTACAAAAAAGAAAACTACAGGCCAATATCCCTGATGAACAGACACAAAAATCCTTAACAAAATACTAGCAAACTGAATTGAACAATACATCAAAAGTCCCACTAGATCATAATACGCCCTGATCAAGTGGGATTTATCTCAGAGATATGAGAATGGCTCAACATGTGCAAACCAATGAGTGTGATACATCACATCAACAGAATGAAGCACAAATATCATACTATCATCTCAACAGATGCAGAAAAGGCATTTGATAAAATTCAACATTCTGTCATGATAAAAAAAACTCTCAAAAGGCCAGGCGCAGCAGCTCACGCCTATAATCCCAGCACTTTGGGAAGCTGAGGCAGGCGGATCACCTGAGATTGGGAGTACGAGACCAGCCTGACCAACATGGAGAAACCCCATCTCTACTAAAAATACAAAAATTAGCTGGGCATGGTGGCGCATGCCTGTAATCCCAGCTACTCAGGAGGCTGAGGCAGGAGAATCACTTGAATCTGGGAGGCAGAGGTTGCGGTGAGCTGAGATTGTGCCATTGGACTCCAGCCTGGGCAACAAGTGCAAAACTCCATCTCAAAAAACAAAAGACAAAAAACCTCTCAACAAAAGAATGTACCTCAACATAATAAAAGCCACATATGACAAACCTGCAGCTAACATACTGAATGAGGAAAAGCTAAAAGTCTTTCAAGAATTGGAACAAGACAAAGATGCCCACTTTCACCACTCCTATTCAACATAGCACTGGAAGTCCTAGCCAGAGCAATCAGGCAAGAGAAACAGAAGACTTCCAAACTGGAAATGAGGAAGTCAAACTGTCCATCTTTGCAGATGACATGTTCTTATATATAGAAAAACCTAAAGACTCCACCAAAAAAAAAAAAACAAAAAACCTTAGAACTAGTAGACAAATTCAGTAAAGTTGCAGGATACAAAACAAACACAAAAATCAGTAGCGTTTCTATACACCAATAATGAACTAGCTAAAGAAGAAATCAAGAAGTCAATCCCATTTATAATAGCTATAAAAAAATAAAATATCTGGAAATAAATTTAACCAAGGAAGCAAAAGACCTCTGTAAGGAAAACTACAGTACACTATTAAAAGCAACTGAAGAGAATATGATATAGTTTGGCTGTGTCCCCACCCAAATCTCATCTTGAATTGTAGCTCCCATAATTCCCACATACTACAGGAGGGACCTGGTGGGAGATAATTGAATCATGGGGGCAGTTTCCTCCATACTGCTCTTGTAACAGTGAATAAATTCTCATGAGATCCAATGGTTTTATAAGGGAAAACCCCTTTAGTTTGGCTCTCTGATTCTCTCTTGCCACCGCCATTTAAGAAGTGCCGTTTGTCTTCCGCCATGACTGTGAGGCCTCCTCAGGCATGTGGAACTGTGAGTCCATTAAACCGCTCTTACTTTATAAATTACCCAGTGTCAGGTATGTCTTTGTCAGCAGCATGAAAACGGACTAGTACAGGATACAAATAGAAAGACATCCCTTGTGCACAAATCAGAAGAATTAACATTATAAAATAACCATACTACCCAAAGCAATCTACGAATACAATGTAATTCCTACCAAAATACCAATAACATTCCTCACAGAAATAGAGAAAGCAATCCTAGGCCAGGTACAGTGGCTCACACCTGTAACCCTAGCACTTTGGGAGGCTGAGGCGGGTGGATCATTTGAGGTCAGGAGTTCAAGACCAGCCTACCTGGTGAAACTCTTGTTTCTACCAAAAAACAAAAATAAATAAATAAATAAATAAAAATTAGCTGGGTGTGGTAGTGTGCACCTGTAATCCCAGCTACTTGGGAGGCTGAGGCATAAGAATCACTTGAACTCAGGAGGCCAAGGTTGCAGTGAGCCGAGACTGCACCACTGCACTCAAGCCTGAGTGACACAGTGAGACATTGTCTCAAAAAAAGAAAGAAAGAAAGAAAGAAAGAAACCCTAAAATTAGTACAAAACCACAAGAGTCCGAATAGCCAAAGCAATACTGAACCAAAATAATAAAGCTGGAAGCATCATACTACCTCACTTCAAAATATACTACAAAGCTACAGTAACCAAAATAACATGATATTGGTATTTAAAAAGACATGGACCAGTGGAACAGAACAGAGGCATGGAAATCTAGGTATTTATAGCCACTGATTTTCAACAAAAGCACCAAGAACACACAATGGGGAAAGGAAACCCTCTTCAATAAATGGTGCTGGGAAAATTGGATATCCATATGCACAAGAATAAAACTAGACTCCTATCTTTCATCATAGAAAAATCAGCTCAAGATGGATTAATGACTTAAACATAATACCCAAAACTATAAAACTACTATAGGGAAACATAGGAAAAACACTCTAGGACATCCAGGCAAAGATTTTACGGCTAGGACCTCAAAAGCACAGGGAGCAAAAACAGACAAATGGGATTACATCAAAATAAAAAGTTTCTGCACAGCAAAGGAAACAATCAACAGAGTAATGAGACACCTGTTGAATGGGAGAAACTATATGCAAACTATTCATCCAATGAGGGACTAATATCCAATATATACAAGAAGCTCAAATAACTCAACAGCAAAGAAAAAAAAATCCTGTTAAAAAGAAGGTAAAGGATCTGAATAGACATTTCTCAAAAGAAGACATGCAAATAGCCAAAAGATATGTGAAAAGATGCTCAACATAACTAAATATCAGGGAAATGCAAATCAAAACCACAATGAATTATCAACTTACCCCAGTTAAGATATGACTACTATCAAAAAGATAAAAAATAACAAATGCTGGTGAGGATGTGAAGAAAAGGGAACTTTTAGACATTGTTGGTCAGAATGTAAATTAGTATAGCTACAATGGAAAACAATATGGAGGTTCCTCAAAAAAAAACTAAAAATAGAATTACCATATGCTCCACCATTCCTGCCACTGGGTATTCATCCAAAGGAAACAAAATCAGTATATCTAGGCAATATCCGCATCCCCGTTTTTATTACAGCACTATTCACAATAGCCTAGATACGGAATCAACCTAAGTGTCCATCAACAGATGAATGAAGAAAGAAAAGTGGTGTATATACACAATGGAATACTATTCCATCATAAAAAAGAAAATCCGGTCATTTGCAGCAACAAGGATGGAACTGGCATTAGGTTAAGTGAAATAAGCCAGGGACAGAAAGACAAAAAAAAAAAAATCTCATGTTCTCACTCACATGTGAGAACTAAAAAAATTCATCTCATGGAGGTAGAGAGTAGAATGATAGTTACCAGAGGCCGGGAAGGGTATGTGCGGAGCGGGGAAGGCAGTATGGAGAGGATGCAGAGAAGTTAGTTGGGGGTGGGGCAGAGGTTTAAAAAAGAATTATTTGGGTAAAGACATACAGTTAGATAGAAGAATAAGACCCAGTGCTTGATAGCACAGTAAGGTGACAATGATTAAAAATAATATGTCATATATTTCAAAATAGCTAGAAGAGAAGATCTGAAATGTTCCCAGCACAAAGAAACAATAAATATTTAAGGTAATGGATATCTTAAATACCTGATTTGATCATTACACATTGTATGTATGTATCAAAATATCACATGTACCCCATAAATATGTACAAATATTATGTACCAATTTAAAAAAAATTTAAGGAAAGTGAGAATGAGAGAAAATATCTGCAAATCATATATCTGATAAGGGACTAGCGTCCAGAATACATAAAGAACCAGCATAACTCAACAATAAAAAGACAAATACCTCCCTCAAAAAACAAAGGATCTGAATAGATATTTCTCCAAAGAAGATATACAGATGGCCAATAAGCACATGAAACGATGCTCAACATTGTTAGCCATTACAGAAATTCAATTCAAAATCACAATAAGATACCACTTTATACCTACTAGGTTGATAAAAGAGCAGACAATAACAAGAGTTGGTGAGGGCATAAAGAACTGGAACCCTTACACACTGAGGGAGGAATGTAAATGGTGCAGGCACTTTAGAAAACAGTCTGGCAGTTCCTCAAAAGCTACATAAAGAGTTGCCACACGACTCAGCAGTTCCATTTGTGGGTATACATACTCCGGAGAACTGGAAACATATCCGTACAGGAACTTGTACATGAATGTTCACAGCAGCATCATTCGTAGTAGCCAAAATGAGTAAAATGTCATTGAGTAAAATGTCTGTACATTCTAGTGTGTGTTAACAAGTGACAAGAAGAAAAGTTTTTTAAAAAGTCTGTATACTCATGAATATATAAATATATAAAATACATAGTATATGTCCATACAATGGAATATTATTTTGCAATAAAAAGAAATGAAGTACTGATACATACTACAACATAAATGAACTTTGAAAACATTATGCTAATTGAAAGAAGCTGATCACAAGGGACCACATACCACATGATTCAATTTACATGAAATGTCCAGAATAGTCAGGTCTATAGAGATAGAAAGTATATTAGTGGGCGCCCAGGACCAGGGAAGCAAGATGAGAGACTGGAAATAATGGCTAAGGAGTGTTGGGTTTCTTTTCAGAATAATAAACCATTTTTAAAATTGATTATCATGATGTTGCATAACTCTGAATAAACTAAAGCCACTGAGTTGTACACCTTAAATGGGTGAACTGTATGGTATATGAATTATATCTCGATAAAGCCATTTATAAAAAGAGTGTCAAAGATAATGATGTAATAGATTCAGTATAATGAATGAAAGTAAATAAAACAAATTTCAAAAGCCTGCAATGTCAGCACTTTGGGAGGCCAAGGCAGGAGATCACTTGAGGCCAGGAGTTAGAGACCAGCCTAGGCAATATAGAAAGACCCCATGTCTACCAGAAAAAAAAAACACAAAAACTCAATACCAAGGATGAAAGAAAAACTAAGGGAGTTTACTACCCACAGACTTTTAAAGTATCTACAGAGGCACTTCAGCAAGAATAAAAGTGAACCCACAAAAAAAGGTATAAAATTCAAGAAACAACTTACAAAATTTGGGAATTTTGATTCATAAATGTAATTAATCATTGAGTACAAAAAAAGTAGTAACCGTAAATTGGTGTTTTTTGTTTTTTGTTTTTGAGACGGAGTCTCACTCTGTCGCCCAGGCTGGAGTGTAGTGGCGCGATCTCGGCTCACTGACAGCTCCGCCTCCCAGGTTCACGCCATTCTTCTGCCTCAGCCTCCCAAGTAGCTGGGACTACAGGCTCCCACCACTGCGCCCGGCTAATTTTTCGTATTTTTAGTAGAGACGGGGTTTCACCATGGTCTCGATCTCCTGAGCTCGTGATCCGCCCACCTCGGCCTCCCAAAGTGCTGGGATTACAGGCGTGAGCCACTGCGCCCAGCCCGTAAATTGTGTTTTTTAACAATAAGGAAAATTGAGGCCCTCTCCCTCTCCCTCTCCCTCTCCCCTTTCCACGGTCTCCCTCTGATGCCGAGCCGAAGCTGGACGGTACTGCTGCCATTTCAGCTCACTGCAACCTCCCTGCCTGATTCTCCTGCCTCAGCCTGCCGAGTGCCTGCGATTGCAGGCGCGCGCCGCCCCGCCTGACTGATTTTCGTATTTTTTTGGTGGAGACGGGGTTTCGCTGTGTTGGCCGGGCTGGTCCCCAGCTCCTAACCGCGAGTGATCGGCCAGCCTCGGCCTCCCGAGGTGCTGGGATTGCAGACGGAGTCTCGTTCACTTGGTGCTCAATGGTGCCCAGGCTGGAGTGCAGTGGCGTGATCTCGGCCCGCTGCAACCACCTCCCAGCCGCCTGCCTTGGCCTCCCAAAGTGCCGAGATTGCAGCCTCTGCCTGGCTGCCGCCCCGTCTGGGAAGTGAGGAGCATCTCCGCCTGGCCGCCCTTCGTCCGGGATGTGAGGAGCCCCTCTGCCTGGCTGCCCAGTCTGGAAAGTGAGGAGCGTCTCTGCCCGGCCGCCATCCCATCTAGGAAACAAGGAGCGCCTCTTCCCGGCCGCCATCACATCTGGGAAGTGAGGAGCGTCTCTGCCCGGCCGCCCATCATCGGAGATGTGGGGAGCACCTCTGCCCTGCCACCCCGTCCGGGATGTGAGGAGCGTCTCTGCCCAGCCGCCCCGTCTGAGAAGTGAGGAGACCCTCTGCCTGGCAACTGCCCCGTCTGAGAAGTGAGGAGCCCCTCCGCCCGGCAGCTGCCCCGCCCGAGAAGTGAGGAGCCCCTCCGCCCAGCAGCCACCCCGTCTGGGAAGTGAGGAGCATCTCCGCCCGGCAGCCACCTCGTCCGGGAGGGAGGTAGGGGGGTCAGCCCACCGCCCAGCCTGCCGCCCTGTCCGGGAGGGAGGTGGGGGTTCGGCCCCCCTCCTGGCCGGCCACCCGGTCCGAGAGGTGAGGGGTGCCTCTGTCCGGCCGCCCCTACTGGGAAGTGAGGAGCCCCTCTGCCTGGCCAGCCGCTCCATACGGGAGGGAGGTGGGGGGGGTCAGCCCCCCGCCCGGCCAGCCGCCCCGTCCGGGAGGTGAGGGGCGCCTCTGCCCGGCCGCCCCTACTGGGAAGTGAGGAGCCCCTCAGCCCGGCCAGCCGCCCCGTCCGGGAGGGAGGTGGGGGGGTCAGCCCACCACCCAGCCTGCCGCCCTGTCCGGGAGGGAGGTGGGGGGTTAGCCCCCCGCCTGGCCAGCCGCCCCGTCCGGGAGGTGAGGGGCGCCACTGCCCGGCCGCCCCTACTGGGAAGTGAGGAGCCCCTCTGCCTGGCCAGCCGCTCCATACGGGAGGGAGGTGGGGGGGGGTCAGCCCCCCGCCCGGCCAGCCGCCCCGTCCGGGAGGTGAGGGGCGCCTCTGCCCGGCCGCCCCTACTGGGAAGTGAGGAGCCCCTCAGCCCGGCCAGCCGCCCCGTCCGGGAGGGAGGTGGGGGGGTCAGCCCACCACCCAGCCTGACGCCCTGTCCGGGAGGGAGGTGGGGGGTCAGCCCCCCGCCCGGCCAACCGCCCCGTCCGGGAGGGAGGTGGGGGGGTCAGCCCACCGCCCAGCCTGCCGCCCTGTCCGGGAGGGAGGTGGGGGTTCGGCCCCCCGCCTGGCCAGCCGCCCCATCCGGGAGGCGAGGGGCGCCTCTGCCCGGCCACCCCTACTGGGAAGTAAGGAGCCCCTCTGCCCGGCCAGCCGCCCCGTCCAGGAGGGAGGTGGGGGGGGGTCAGCCCCCTGCCCGGCCAGCCGCCCCGTCCGGGAGGTGAGGGGCACCTCTGCCCGGCCGCCCCTACTGGGAAGTGAGGAGCCCCTCTGCCCGGCCACCACCCCATCTTGGAGGTGTACCCAACAGCTCATTGAGAACGGGCCATGATGACAATGGCGGTTTTGTGGAATGGAAAGTGGGGAAAGGTGGGGAAAAGATTGAGAAATCGGATGGTTGCCGTGTCTGTGTAGAAAGAGGTAGACATGGGAGACTTTTCATTTTGTTCTGTACTAAGAAAAAATTCTTCTGCCTTGGGATCCTGTTGATCTGTGACCCTACCCCCAACCCTGTGCTCTCTGAAACATGTGCTGTATCCACTCAGGGTTGAATGGATTAAGGGCGGTGCAGGATGTGCTTTGTTAAACAGATGCTTGAAGGCAGCATGCTTGTTAAGAGCCATCACCACTCCCTAATCTCAAGTACCCAGGGACACAAACACTGCGGAAGGCCGCAGGGTCCTCTGCCTAGGAAAACCAGAGAACTTTGTTCACTTGCTTATCTGCTGACCTTCCCTCCACTATTGTCCTGTAACCCTGCCAAATCCCCCTCTGCGAGAAACACCCAAGAATGATCAATAAAAAATAAAAAATTAAAAAAAAAAAAAAAAAAAAGAAAATTGAGGTCAGGAGTTCAAGACCAGCCTGACCAACATGGTGAATCCCTGTATCTACTTAAAACACAAAATTAGCTGGGTGTGGTGGCACATGCCTATAATCCCAGCTACTCGGGAGGCTGAGGCAGGAGAATCGCTTGAACCCAGGAGGCAGAGGGTGCAGTGAACCAAGATCGCGCCATTGCACTCCAGCCTGGGCAACAAGAGAGAAACTCCGTCTCAAAAAAATAATAATAATAAATAATAATAATAAATAAAATAAATTAGCTGGGCATGGTGGCTTGCACCTATAGTCCCAGCTACTTGAGAGGCTGAGGTGGGAGGACTGCTTGAGCCTGGGAGGTCAAGACTGCAGTGAGGCTGTAATTGCACCACTGTACTACAGCCTGGGTGACAGAGCGAGACTATGTCTCAATAAAATAAAATTAAAATTAAAATAAAATAAAATTTATAGGAAACACAAATGGAACAGAAACACAGTATATAGTTTCCAAACTGAGAAAGAGAAAAATAAGAGGAAAAAGAAAATTCACTCAACACAATGGAAGGCAATAAAAGGAAAACGGTAAAACAAAACAAAACAAAACAATAACAACAAAAAAAACCAACAACAACAAAAACTTCTATATAGTATTTGGAAACTAAAAAATAGAGCTGAACTATGAAAGTTCTACATGTCAATGCTTGTGGTATGTAGCTAAATCAGGACTTAGAGCTAAATGTGTAGCCGTAAATGAATTTATTAAAAAATAAGACAAACAAATGAATTAAGTGCTCAATTCAAGAAGCTAAAAATAACGGGAACCTCACAAAAACAGGAGGATCATAATAAAGATTAGAAATCAAGGAACCAGAAAACAAACAAACAAAAAAATTAGAGAAGGCAACAAAACTAAAAGCTGACTCTCTGAAAAGACTAATTAAAAAAACAACAACAACAACAACCTAGGCTGGTGCAGTAGCTCACGCCTGTAATCCTAGCACTTGGGAGGCCAAGGCAGGAGAAGCACTTGAGCCCAGGAGTTCCAGACCAGCCTGGGTAACATAGTGGGACTCCATCGCTACAAAAAAATTTTTTTAACTAGCCAGGCATGGTGGCACATGCCTGAAGTCCCAGCTACTCAGGAGGTTGAGGCTGGAAGATCACTTGAGCCCAAGAGATCAAGGTGGCAATGAGCCATGATCATACCACTGCAGTTCAGCCTGGGTGGCTTCAGCCTGCCTCAAAAAAAAAAAAGGAACCTAGAACAAGATGTCAAGAAAAAAAGGAACAATCCAAGTTAGTTCCCCTGTAAAGGAATGGATAGCGGCATATTCATAAACTAGAATACTATATACAATAGCTAAATGAATAGAGAGCTCTGCATGTACACAACGTTGATGGAGAAAAAAGTTACAAAATGATATGATCAGTATGATACAATTTATATAAAAACTTAAATCCCATACATTGTTTATGGATATGTATCTATAAATTAAGTATAAAAACATGAATAGCAAGGATTTACACAGCTTGAGGATCCTGGTCATACTTCTGAGGTAAGAGAGGGAGTGGAATGGAATAGTGGAAGACACAAAGAAAGTTTCAACTATATCTGAACATTTTAGTTCCTAAAAAGGTCTGAAACAAGTATGACAAAATGTGATTAACACTTAAATATGGGTGGTGGGAACAGAGATGTTCATTATGTTGCATTCTTTATTTTCTATATTTCTTTCAAATATGTGAAATATTTCAAAGAATAAAATAATCACACTGCCCTATGTATGCAGAATGAAATGGAAGAGAGCAAGAGTGAAACAAGAAGACCTTCTAAGAGAGCATTTGTAGAAATCCTGGCTAGAGTGATGGTAACCTAGAATAGAGATGACAATAGCAAAATGAAGAGAAGTCAACGAATGTGAGATTACATTAAGAACAATTTATGGGACTTATTGACGGACTGGGTATGAGGAACTTGACAGAAGAAGGAATCAAGGTTAACTTTAGCTAAAGCAAACATGTAGGTATAGATGCCACTTACTCAAACAGGGAAAGGTGGCAAAGGAACCAGTTAGGGGGCATGAAAGAATCCTGTTTTATGTTTATCTTTTATTTCTCCTACTCAGACATAAGCTCTTTATGGGGAGAATCTGTCTGCTTTATCTTTGTATCCCCCAAAGTTCATAATGTAACTAAGTTGAATCAATGTTATACACACTGCCTTGTTTTGCAAAACAGACAACCCTCTTTAAAAGTGTCAGTTTTCAAAGACATTTTATATCACTTGATATTACAATAAAGGAAAAAAAACTTTCAAGAGGTTCCCACAAAAGTTTTCCTATGCTGCTGATTCAGACTTTTAAGGCCCATAGAAATTTATGCTTTCCACTTTCTTACTAAGCCATTTTAATCAGTTTCATATGATTCTACCAGTTCGGTAGATTATAAGGTATACAATACTATAATGTATACTATTATAAATGGGATGCAATTTATAATAGGGTTATTATTACACAATATATCCTTATAAACTACTAGTCATATATTGTTTTGGTTATATAGTTTATACAGCCCCTTATGTGGCTTGGTTATACTACCACCTTGATAAGTAGGAAGACATTCTGTAATATTTAGTGCAGAGCTGGAATTCACGCCTAAAGCATCAGGCGGCAAATCTGGAATTCGTCATTTTACTAATAATGAAACTGATGCTTGAAGAAGTGAGGTGACTTGGCCAAAGATATAAAGCTAATAACTGTAGGCTAATTTTGCTCTCCTTAAGGAACTGATGCTATTCTAAGCTTGTTAACATTATGAAAATGCATAATGAAAAAACTCAAAATTTATCCAAAAGACAGATTCTAATTCTTTTGCTTACTTTTGAAGTCTGAATCATATGATAAAGAAGATTCTTCCACTAATACTACATAATCAGAACAGTGAAAGTAAAATCACATTTCAAAGGGTCATTAACTAAGTGTGTTTTCCCTACGATAAAATGGTAACCAAGTTTCTTTAGAGGGAAATTAACTGTATCTAAAAAGTAATACTTGAGTATATCATAATACCACAAGTTTCAATTACTGTTTTTTTGTTATTCAAAACCAAAACAAGTATATGTCAACCACTGCATATTGGCAACTACCCCTTTTTAGTGAACCATGAAAACTGAGGAGTGTTAGGTCCTAGGTCAATTTTTAATGTCAAACACAATAAGTGATGTGATTTTAGTCAACTTCAGAGTAGCTTTATGCTTACACATCCCCCCCTCTCAGTTTATCCCATTAGCTTAGGATATTTGGGGAAGGTGGAGGAACATATTAAAGAGTAGTTCAGAATTCAACAAAGTACTCAAAGCTTTAAGTATAAATATCCCATATAAATAAATCCGGGATTTAACTGTTTTATCCTAACAGTTTAGAAATGTCATTTTAAGTGCCAAAGGGAAATTCCAAAAGGACTCTTAGAAAAACTGTTATAAATTTTTAAATGTGAGAATACAGTCATTTGAAAATATACATAATCCACATTTTTAGCAATGCTAGTTCTGCTGCTGGATTTACATAAATTTGTTTGTGTCAAGTTTATTTCTCCCTGTTGTATGGGATACATCTAAATGGAAACAAAACTGAGTTCAAAGGCATAATGAGTATACTTATTTCTCCTTAAATTCAATATATTTTTATTTGATTTTAGAAATAATGAGAAACCAATGATGGTTACTGCACCGGGTGTGACACTATGAGAGAATGCTTTAATAGTATAGCTTTGGCTGTAATGCAAAGAATAGATAGTACAATGACAGAGATAGGAGGGTATTAGAAGTTAGAGATGAGTATGTGTTATAAAAGTCTGGGTCGGGCAAGAACTTTATAAAAGCTCAGATTCCGGGGTAACACCCCTGGAATTCTGAGTCAATGGGTGTAAAGCTAGTCCTCTTAATTCTAGACGAAATGCTAAACATGAATGACTGGTAGGAAGTTAAAGCATCAAAGGGAGAATATCCTTGATGCTGACCCTTTTAGAAGAATATCAGAAACCCATAAAAATTATAAGCAGATGCTTCATTTTTACCACAAATGGATACTGACTCACCTGGATCAGGGTCATATTTTAGGTCCAGTGGATGTACAACAGGGTGGTACTGCTTCTAAACATAACATAAATTAAAACAGATTTAATCACTTAACGCTTCATATAAACATCTCTTTCAGCTAATATGTGAGATATACTCTAGATAGTCAGTACCATTCTTTTGAGGAAAAAAAATTAAATCCTACTGTCTGTAAGGAAGAGGAGGTGAGAAGGTAAAACCAAACTAAGTCTGAATTATGTCTTTTACAGTACTGCCACCTACTGCAGATACTAAGAAGTGGCACCATAAAAAAGTATAATCAGAAAAAGCAATCAAGCAAATTAAAAGCACAGAAACTGAATTTTATGTTTAAAGTACAGGGTAGTCTCCAATTATGAAGGGACTGTGTTTCAAAAGTTCATTCAGGACAAGTGTTTAGAACTCAAAATGCATATTTCCATGAAAACTCAGTTCTAAAAGGTGGCGAGGCTACATTACCACCACACTAAGCTATATCCTGTGACACACTGAAATTACAGTAGCAGAATTACTGGCACAGAATCTACAATGCAGGCAAAAAGAAAGAGGAAATTGCTCTTCCTTATTCTTGCCCAAAGCCAACAGAAGCCAAAAAGGTTAAAAGAAAGAAAACAAGAAGAAAAAAAAGGTCTTCAGCCAGCTGTGGTGACTCACACTTGTAATTGCAGCACTTTGGGAGGCCCAGGCAGGAGAATGTCTTTTGCTCAGGAGTCTGAGACCAGTCTGAGCAACAAGGAGGGAAGAAGGGAGGAAAGACGCAGGGCAGGGCAGGGCAGGGCAGGGCAGGGCAGGAAAAAATTTTAAAAAGGTCTTTGGTATCCTCACCTCATCCATTTTGCATTACTTTTTAAACTACCACAGCAGTACCTCACCTAGGCCAGCCATCTTTCTTTTCTGCAATATTGATTACTAGTTTTGGGGGTTTAGGGGTAGTGGGGCAGTAACAAGGGAGACACTGAAAAATACACTTTCAATGTTTTTCCTGAAAAAAACTTTCAAGTGGGAGGGGTGGGGGAAGTGATGGAATGGGGTATTTGAGAACTCCACACCCGGCTAATTTTTTGTATTTTTTAGTAGAGACGGGGTTTCACTGTGTTAGCCACGATGGTCTCGTTGAGAACTGCTATAAAGAAAATTAAAAATTCTGCTCATGAATACTGTTTTTCACAGAATAACTAAAATGTTTTAGATACAATATTAAGCCGGGCATATAATGACCTGAAACAATCCTGAAACTGAGGCAACTAGAAGATTTATATGTGAACATTTATGTACTAATTTCAAAAACTAAAGGCAATAGTATAGCACAATCTAAACACAACATGTACCTCACTGGAGGGACAATGCTATTCCCAGCAAACCTCCCCTCCCCACCAAGGGAAGATTTGGGTCCAATTTTCTTGTGGATTTCCTATTTTTTATTTATTCTAGTCCTAATAAATCTGCAAAGATGAGGGTGTGATATGGTTGGTCATTGATATCTATAGTAATTATAAGAAGGAAGTCTACGGCTCTGCTTGGCTAAAAAGCTCGTGCTGAAGGAGCTGAATTCCTGGTCTTGTCACCCAGATGGTCATGATTTTTGCAGCAAAACAAATTACACCCAATTCATAAAGCAAATTTCAGTGTTATGAACAGGTACTAAAACAATCTTCATCATCAATTTAACTAAAGGGTCTTCCAAAATATACAAACATACAAATATATGCCAAAAACAAACAACAAACAGAAAGAAAAGTGTTAAAAGAAAAGCTTCTTTTTCCATCCTTGTCTCAGAATCATAAAGTCATTGTCAGTCTTCCATCACCAATTTCAATTTTAACCACGCACTATAACTTTCATTTTGTTCATTTTTGAACCAGTGTGTTCAAAACACAGTATAGTATGACTATACTACGTCATAGTACAACTTAGAAGAGTAAAGTCCTACAAGAGACAAACAATACTAATTGAGGCAGGAAAGAAAAAGACAACAAAATGTCACTTATCTCCATGTACAGCCTTATATTTTAATGTTTTTATTGTGGTAAAATATACTATAACATTTTAAAGGCAAATCATCTTACCAGAATTTCTTGTTTTGCTTTTATGGTTTTGATGACACATTCCAGGATCTTTCTGGGATACTGCTTACGTTTTGTGGCTAAATCTACTATGATTTCATCAAACTGATCTTCAAGTACTTTGATGTCAGAATCTATTTGAGAAAAAAAAAAATGTATATATAAAAAGTTCCCTAAAACTCATTGTTTACATTCTGCATGGAAATGTGCTATAAACTAAATTTAGAAAACACAAAATAATGAAAGAAAACAAATATGGCAAGTTAATGAATGCCCCCACTTTGGTGATTAATTTATTTATGCATTGAACAATCAATTATTGAGCATCTATAAGAAGCCAGGCCTAAACAAGAGAAATACAAAGATGAGCACAACATGATTCCTACTCTCTAAGAGTTCACAGTTTGCTGAAAGAAACAGACAATTGCAAGGCAACCTGATAAGTGCAATAGAGGTATGAGCAAAATGCCATCAGGACACAGAACAATGGAAAACTGACTGACTGGGAAATGTAAGACTTTAAAGAAGTAACATTTGAGCTTGAAATAGAAGTGTAAGTCCAATGGATAAAAAGTGGTAGGGGAAAAAAGGAATAGGGAGAAGCATTTTAGGCAGTGGAAACAGTATTTGCAAGATACTAGTCTTTGGAGACCTGAGAAAAGTTCTAAATGGCTACAGAATAAAGTAAAGGAAAAATGGATGATAAAATATATAAGAACCAGGCTGTAAAGGGTATTTAATATCAGGGATGCTAAGAAGTTTTGACTTATTATGAACTGACCCAAAGCTATGACAGTAGCAGTGAGTGGAGTAACTAGATCTGAAATAGGACTCAACTGGATTGATGGTAGGAAAAACTGAAAGATACAGTGAGTTTAGAGTTTCTTTCATTTAGCTAACTCTACTTTATCATATGCTTTTTCATGTTTTAAAACAGTGATTCTCAAATGTTAGAAGAATCACCTAACGAGTATGTTAGGAGTACAGATTTTTTTTTTTAATACTTTAAGTTCTAGGGTACATGTGCACAATGTGCAGGTTTGTTACATATGTATACATGTGCCATGTCGGTGTGCTGCACCCATTAACTAGTCATTTACATTAGATATATCTCCTAATGCTATCCCTCCCCACTCCCCCGACCCCACAACAGGCTCCAGTGTGTGATGTTCCCCAACCTGTGTCCAAGTGTTCCCATTGCTCAATTCCCACCTATGAGTGAGAACATGCGGTGTTTGGTTTTCAGGAGTACAGAATTTTGATTCAGTAAGTCTGAGATGGGGCCCAGAAATGAAGCACCCTAGATGAAAGGAATGTAGGTGATCCATCTAACTTTATTTTGAAAATCATTTGAAAGAGTAAAAATACTAAGTAGTTACAAATACTAAAGAGCTAAGTTCTTAGCTTAAATGGTCCTCATATTGCTCTGTTGTGTCAAAGTCTATGCTAGAAATGGACCTATTTATTTTATTGATCAGAAGCTTTATTAGGAAGAAATCTAACATCTGAAACATAATTTTTGAAACATTTTGAGAAATTGCGGATATGTTTCGGTATATACATATCAGATAATCAAGTATATCAGGTATAGTCTTTCATTCATGTCACAAATATTAATTGAATCCCACTAAATTAGTTCTTTTGAGAGCACCCTTTTTTTCCTTTTTCTCTCTTTCCTTCCTTCTTTCTTTCCCTTTCCTTCCCATTCATTCTCCCTCCCTTCCTTTCCTTCTTTTCTTTCCTTTCCTCCCTCCTTCTTTCCTAGATAGATAGAGGGAGAGACACACACAGATTGATTTTTAATAGCTTTTGGGGTACAAGTGGTATTTGGTTACATGGATGAATAGTACAGTGGTGAAGTCTGAGATTTTAGTGCACTCATCACCCAGTAGTATACATTGTGAAACTACCCTTCTTTTTGAGGGCAAGAAATAATAGTTATTTCTTACTTTGAATAATTATTTATATAAGCAGCCCTCCCTAAATTTTCATTTATCCATGAAAAAAGTTAAATAATTAGCCTGAAGAAAATAATGTACTATTTCACAATTAGTTAAAAAAAAAGTCTCCCAGGTAAATCTTTTTTGTAGAGAGGAACATGCTTTCTTAGCACCACCTAGTGATAAAGCTACAATTAAAATGTATCACAAAATTTGAACAGAAGCCAGGCGCAGGCCTGTAATCCCAACACTTTGGGAGGCCAAGGCAGGCAGATCACCTGAGTTTGAGAGTTCGAGACCAGCCTGGCCAACATGGTAAAACCCCATCTCTGTTAAAAATACAAAAATGAGCCAGGCGTGGTGGCAAGCACCTGTGATTCCAGCTACTTGGGAGGCTGAGGCATGAGAACTGCTTGAACCTAGGAAGTGGAGGTTGCAGTGAGCTGAGATCGCGCCACTGCACTCCAGCCTAGGTAAGAGTGAGACTCTGTCTAAAAAGAAAGAAAAGAAAAATTGAACAGGAAAGAATTATTCATTAATTTAACATATTTCATAGGTGCCTACTATGAGCCAAGAGTTGAGAACAAGGTCAGGAGCAGTGGCTCACATCTGTAATACCAGCACTTTAGGAGATTGAGGCTAGGAGTTTGAGACCAGCCTGGGCAACATGATGAAACCCCGTCCTCTACCAAAAATACAAGTTAGCCAGGCATGGTGGCACATGCCTGTAATCTCAGCAACTCGGGAGGCTGAGGCACAAGAATCACTTTAACCTGGGAGACAGAGGTTGCGGTGAACTGAGACTGTGTCATTGCACTCCAGCTTGGGTGACAGTGAGACTTCATCTCAAAAAAAAAAAAAATTGTCTTTTTAAGGAACCTTCTACAAAGATGTAACCTCATCATTTACACAGTACTTGTATAATTAATAATAACTTCACACTTTTAAGGGTACTTCACTATTCACTCTAGAGATCACTTACAAAAATACAACTTGCTTTGTAAATAATTACAGAAATTCCCTGGGCCTCTTTTGTCATCTGGAGATAGCTCTACAGTATTTTCCAATAAACTATTGACAAAGAAGACTATTGAAGTCATAATCTCAGTTCTTTATTACTCCCCTAGTAAACAACTTCTTGAAAATAAATGACACTAAATATGGAGATTAAAAAACAGCATTCAAAACAAAATTAGCTGCAAAAATAACCCAGAAATTAATAATGGAAGGAAAAAGTCACATACCCATAAAACAATTATCTGAAGCTTCCTGCCATGCTTGCCCATTAATGCTGATATTCTCTTGCACAGCTGATTCAAAAGTCTGCAATAAATTCACAGTAGTCAAGTCACTAAAAATAATTTTAAATACTAAATTCAAACGTTTTAGCAAAATAATACTTCCAGATTTGTGACAGAGGAAATAAAGAAAAGTAGCAGAATAGCTAATTAGTATATTTATTCTTTTCAATGAAGATTCCACTTCAATCATTGATCCTACCTACATTTTGGGTCTCATAGCCATTATGCTACCCAAGAGAAAATCTGATGCAAAATTTTGGAATATTCTTATAAACAAACAAAAAAAAGTACTCCTAGAATGAAAGAAAAAATAAAATCTAACAAATTTAGGCTCAGTTGAATCTCAGGGGTATAAGTACTATATATGCTGCTGAATGACTGTTGATGTTAACAAGAGGAAAACATACAAGCTTAAAAATAAAATTATATTTTATAAAGGGCTGTATTTTTGAGAGATGAACACTTATGTAGCGATGAAATGACATGAGATCTAAGATATGCTTTAAAATAGCAAATGTAGGCCAGGTGCAGTGGCTCACGCCTATAATCCCATCACTTTGGGAGGCCAAGGCAAGAGGATTGCTTGAGGCCAGTTCCAGACCAGCCTAGGCAACACACTGAGACACTCTTCTCTACTAAAAAATTTAAAAATTAGCCAGGCACAGTGGCACATGCCTATAGTCCCGGCTACTTGAAAGGCTGAGGCTAGAGGATTACTTGAGCCCAAAGGTTTGAGGTTACAGTGAGCTATGATTGCCACTGTACTCCAGCCTGGGAGACAGAGGGAGAAGCAACTGTAACAAAATTTTGACAACTGTTGAGTTTGGTGATGGATATATGGGTGTCCACTGTACTAAACTAATTTTTTGTAAGGTTGAAAATGTTCATAATACATTAAAAGATAAAGAACCAAAAAACAAAAAACAAAAACAAACAAAAAATAGACAAATTGGACTTCATCAAAATTTTTTTTAAATGATGGACTAAAGGAATTCGGCAGTACACATTTCCTATTACCCAACAATTTCACTTCTAGCAATGCATCCTAAAGGACTACTCTCATAAAAACTAAAGAGAATGTGCTAGAAATGTTCATTTCAGCACTGTTTGAAATTTTTAAAATTGTGGGAAAAAACCTAAAGTCAAAATTAGAAGAGTTAAATAGACAATATTCATACCACGCAGTACCTAAAAAGGATGAAGACAAGCTCTACGTAACACTAACAAATAATAGACATGTTTGGTTTCAAAAAAGGCAGGTCAATAACAATTCATCAGCATGACATTATTAATGGAGACAAACAAACATAAACAGAGAGAAAGAGGTAAAGCCACAGAAAGGGGGTATAGAAAGTTTACTTTCCCCAAGTACTCTCCAAAATAGTACCTTATGTCCTAGAAGGAAGAGGGATGGGGAAGGGGAACTCAAAGAATTTTGCTTTATGCTACTGTTTGAATTTTTTTATGAGCATATATTTTGTACCCTTTGCATAATTAAAAATAACATAAACCAAATTACTGATAATTATGAGTTAAAGTACATATTCTACATTTCAAAGATTTCATAAAGTAAAATCCTTATTTTATTTTTTGTTTGTTTGTTTTTTGTTTTTTTTTGAGATGGAGTTTCACTCTTGTCAACCAGGCTGGAGTGCAATGGCGCAATCTTGGCTCACTGCAACCTCCGCTTCCCAGGTTCAAGCGATTCTCCTGCCTCAGTCTCCCGAATAGCTGGGATTACAGGCAAGCGCCATCACACCCGGCTAATTTTTGTATTTTTAGTATATACAGGGTTTCACCGTGTTGGCCAGGCTGGTCTGGAACTCCTGACCTCAGGTGATCCACCCGCCTCGGCCTCCCAAAGTGCTGGGATTATAGGCGTAAGCCATCGCGCCCGGCCTATGTATGTTTTTAAATTATTTTCTAGAATTACTTTCAAGAATTGCTGAGAAAACATATTGTCTTTGTAATATTCATTGCAGACTGCTACCAATACTGTTTTTAAAGAAAATCTGCTACTTAATATGCAGTTTTAAACAGAGATACAAAATAAAGCTTCTGCTTTATTTAAAATAAAACACAAGTGAATTCCTGTGGTAGTCTAAGCCCTGTAAACTTTATCTTATAATTCACTTTATCGTCCCACTAAATAGGATATAATAGGTTAAGCCAAGTTCCTCTTTTTCTGTAAGACACCTAAATGTTTTAAATACCTTAGCATTTCCTAGAATCAGACAAATTCTAAGATTATACAACAAAAGTCTTCTCCCAAAAAACTACTAAAAATGTCCTGAGATATATCCCTATTCTTGCCTTGCTTGCAAGGAGGGAATGACGTAAGAGTCACTATATACAAAACTACATACAGAGTCACAACCCAGGAGTGTTTCTTCATTCTTCCACTGAACCTTTTTTTTTTTTGAGATGGAGTCTCGCTCTGTCACCCAGGCTGGAGTGCAGTGGCGAGATCTGGGCTCACTGCAAGCTCCGCCTCCTGGGTTCACGCCATTCTCCTGCCTCAGCCTCCCGAGTAGCTGGGACTACAGGTGCCTGCCACCATGCCCGGCTAATTTTTTGTATTATTATTATTATTGTTTTAGTAGAGACGGGGTTTCACCATGTTAGCCAGGATGGTCTCGATCTCCTGACCTCGTGATCCGCCCGCCTCGGCCTCCCAAAGTGCTGGGATTACAGGCGTGAGCCACCGCGCCCGACCCCTTTTGATTTTAGAGTGAAAACATTTTCTTTACAAGACTAAAATAGGTTAAAAAAAAATTGTGTTGGTTGAAAACTTTACTAAGATCATACATTTGCCCCTATACCGCATTTCCCAAGCCTTTCTTAAATATTTTTGCAAAGCCCTGAAGGTGGTAGTTTTTTGGGAAGACAAGAAATAAAGGGATTGTGTGCTTCCTTATAACAGGCACCAGTCTACTTACATGTAGGGGAAAAAATCTAAAAGCTCATAATACCGCACATTTGTGAGTTATGAATGACCACAGTGCAAACGGTAAAAATAAAAGTTAATAGGCTGGGCGAGGTGGCTCACGCCTGTAATCCCAGCACTTTGGGAGCCCAAGGCGGGCGGATCACGAGGTCAGGAGATCGAGACCATGCTGGCTAACACGGTGAAACCCTGTCTCTACTAAAAACACAAAAAAATTAGCCGGGCATGGTGGCAGGCGCCTGTAGTCCCAGCTACTCAGGAGGCTGAGGCAGGAGAATGGCGTGAACCCAGGAGGCGGAGCTTGCAGTGAGCCGAGATCGCGCCACTGCACTCCAGCCTGGGCGACAGGGCGAGACTCTGTCTCAAAATAAAATAAAATAAAATAAAATAAAATAAAATAAAATAAATAAATAAATAAATAAATAAAACATGCAAAAGGAAAGATCAAATGCTGCTTGGGTGAATGGCTGACTTCCAGAATTACCCTTTCCAGGAGAATTCCTCATTGTCTACGGCTGCATTGTCCAACAGGTGAGCCACTAGCCACTTTGTAGTTACTGAGCGCTTAAATGTAACTAGTTAATATCTCATTCATTTGATATTATTATGTTAAAATATCTTGGATTTATTGGGTTAAACAAAATGTCTTATTTCCATTAATTTCACCTATTTCTTACTTTTAGTTTAAAACTACATAAATATTAGCTTGCCTTGTATTTTCACTGGACAGCGCTGGTCTAAGTAATTAATAAGACCCAGCTGACATTAGCATCTATTTCTTTCTCCTCTAGCGTTTCTCGAACTGGTTCTACAGTAGCCTGGGGCACCGTTAATTCTGCCAAGGCCTGGCGTGGGATCTTTCTGAATCCTAAGATCCTGGGTGTTGGGTAAGAGGATGATGAGTAAAGAAGTGGCTAACTGGTCTCGTACCCACTGCGCATCTCGCAGAGCGGGCTCCCGAATCTCCTCCGGCAGAGCGTCCCCGAGCTTTTGCACGAAGCGGCCGCACAGTTGTAGCATTTCGGTCACAGCCCGCTTCGAGGTGCAGCGCACCCGAAAGTCCTCTCGGGGAGTGGCGGAGACCAAGGCCTGGCTCTCTGTGCCAGCCGCGAGCTCCTTGTCCCATGGAGGGTCAAGGACCACCAACTCAGAAGACCCCGCCATTTTTCGTCTGAACTGTGGGCGGGGCACTCTGGAAGCGGAAAAGCGGGTTCACACTGGTGTAACTAGCATGCATCAGGCTGGAAACTCAGGACGCTGCAGCTCAAACGTTCCGGCTCCGGCTCTGCTGGCCGGTCTAAAGCGGCAGCCGCCGGGGCGCAATGCGAGCGGCGGGCGTAGGGTTGGTGGACTGTCACTGCCACCTCTCCGCCCCGGACTTTGACCGCGTATGTGAGGGCGATACGGGGCCAGAGGGAGCAGGGAGGCCCCCGTCCTTTCCCCTCGTGTTATCTTTGCTCTCCTCCCTTGGGACGAAACCCCATATCCCCCGCCCAGACCCTTGTTTATGGCCATATGACCTTGCCCCTCATTTCCCTATTCCCTATTTAACCTCAGACATACCGATTTTTTTTTCCTGATTCAGTCGCGGTAAGCTATCTCCACAAGGCTTTTGTTTGCTCTTCTGAGTTCCTGGAATCGTTCCCTCACTCCCCTTGGCTGGCCTGTTTTTCCCCTCGGGGCTCTCACCTCCTGCCTGAGATGCCAGTCTTTGTGGGAAGCGGTCCTCGAAACGCGTTCAAATCGGGGAGAGGTCGGGCGCGGGCTCACGCCTGTAATCCCAGCACTTTGGGAGGCCGAGGCGGGCGCGGCGCATCTCCTGTGTCCAGGAGATCGTGACCAGCCTGGGCAACATGGTGAAACCTCGTCCCAACCAAAAAAAAAAAAAAAAAAAAAAGCCGGTGATTGTGGCGTTTGCCTGTGGTCCCAGCTACTCGGGAGGCTGAGGTGGGAGAATCGCTGGAGCCCAGGAGGTGGAGGTTGCAGTGAGCTGACATCAAGCCACTGCACTCCAGCCTGGGTAACAGAGAGACCCTGTCTCAAAAGAAAAAAAAAAAAAAATTCACAAATGGGGGAGAGAGGCAAACAAACAAACAAAAATACATGGCCGAGTGTGGTTGCTCACACTTGTAATCCTAGCACTATGAGAAGCCGAAGCGGGTGGATCGCTTGAGCCCAGGAGTTTGAGACCAGCCTGGGCAATGTGGTGAGACCCCGTCTCAATTAAAATAATAATACACACATAAAATCAGTTACAAACTGTTTTACCCATTACGTGGGAAACTAGAGACTAATAATAGAGGATTAAGGGGGGGTTTATTTCAGGGGGAAATCCTCCCAGGAGCTGACACTTAAGGCTGAAAAGACAAGGAGCCACCCAAGCAAGGGGGTGAGTGTATGCTGGTTAGGGAAACAGATAGGTTGCAGGCCCCCAGACAAGCTAGAATTTGGCACATTTCAGTTGCCAAAAAGCTAAGTGGAGCCTGATGAGCTAGAAAGAGAAAGGCATGAAACAAAACTGGGGAGGTTTGCAGGGGATAGATGAGGTGGGTCAGTAAGGAATTTGGATTGCATTTGAAGCACAATGCAGATTCATTAAAGGGCTTTTTTTAAATTTATTTTCATTTTTTTTATTTTTTTAGATTGAGTCTGGCTGTGTCCCCCAGGCTGAAGTGCAATAGCATGATCTCAGGTCATTGCAACCTCCGCTTCCTGGGCTCAAGAAATTCTCCTGTCTCAGCCTCCCAAGTAGCTGGGATCACAGTTGTGTCCCACCACGCCTGGCTAATTTTTTGTATTTTTAATAGAGACAGAGTTTTGCCATGTTGTCCAGGCTGGTCTTGAACTTCTGGCCTCAAGTGATCAACCCTCCTTGGCCTCCCAAAGTCCTGGGATTACACAAAAATGGATAGGCATGATGCTATCCATTTTAACACCATTTTGCTGCTGCATGGCAAATGGGTGGAGGAGAAGAGTGGAAGCTACAAGACTAGTTAGGAGGCTTTTGCAGTATATAGGCAAGAGATGTTGGCTGTTGGTACTATGATGATAGCAGGTGAGTTTGAGATGAATACATGGATTCAAGATACATTTTAGAGAGAGAATCCACAGTAAGTACTAAAGAATTGGATGTGGATAGCAAGGGAAAGGGAGGAGTCAAGGATGACTCAGATTATTAGCTTGTGCTATAGGGAAGACGGTGGTGCTGGTTTACTGAGATAAGGGAAGACCAAGGTCTGAGGTGGAGGTGGGGAGGTCAGCAGAAGGAATAGGTTTGTGGGGAGAAAATAAAGATTTATGTTTGGGGCATATTGGGAAACCTAATCCCATCCAAATGAAGATGTCATAATTTTTAAACATGAGTCATGGGCTCAGGAGAGAATTACAAGCTAAAGATAAAAATTGGGGGCCGGGCGCAGTGGCTCATGCCTGTAATCTCAGCACTTTGGGAGGCCGAGGTGGGCAGATCATAAGGTTAGGAGATCGAGACCATCCTGGCTAACATGGTGAAACCCTGTCGCTACTAAAAGTACAAAAAAATTAGCTGGGCATGGCAGCGTGTGCCTGTAGTCCCAGCTACTTGGGAGGCTGAGGCAGGAGAATGGTGTGAACCTGGGAGGCGGAGCTTACAGTGAGCCGAGATCGCGACACTGCACTCCAGCCTGGGTGACAGAGCGAGACTCCATCTCAAAAAAAAAAAAAAACCTGGGGACTCCGGCTGGGTTCGATGGCTCACACCTGTAGTCCCAGCACTTTGGGAGGCCAAGGTGGGTGGGTCACCTGAGATCAGAAGTTAAAAGACCAGCTTGGCCAACATGGTGAAACACCATCTCTACTAAAAATACAAAGTTTAGCTGAGTGTGGTGGCGGTCGCCTGTAATCCCAGCTACTCTGGAGGCTGAAGCAGGAGAATCACTTGAACCCGGGTGGCGGAGGTTGCAATGAGCCGAGATCGCACCATTGCACTGCAGCTGGGAGACAAGAGTGAAACTTCATCTCAAAAAAAAGAAAAAAAATGGGGGCCTCAGCATAATGATGATAAAACCATGAGAGGAAGTGAAATCACTCAAGGCAAGTGCAGAGAGAGGAGCAGATGTTCTTGAAGTCTGAAAGAGGAAGGGGAGCTAGTCAAGGAGACTGACAAGTAGCCACCAATGAGAGAGTGGTATTGCAGAAGCGAAGGGTGGAAAGCATTTCAAGAAGGAAGGAGTAAGCAAGTGAGGGATTCCGAATGCTGCTGAGGAGTAGAGTAAGATGAGGACAGAGAAATACCCTGTATATTTGACAATAGAGGCTTCTGTTTTAGTGCTGGGAACAGTAGCCAGACTTTACCGATAGTAAGAGTAAACAGGAGGTGGGTCAGTGTAGGCTCTTTGTTTTCCACCACTCCATTAGTTGCTATCATTGTTATTCTTTGTGATGCCACAACTACATTGACATATACAGTCCAAGATTAGCTGCTTATTCATCTAAAATAATGGTGATTTCTTATGCTTGTTTTAGGATTTGGATGATGTGTTGGAGAAAGCCAAGAAGGTAAGTCAATATTTGTAATTGCTCTTTTGGTTTTTTATTTTAACTATCATTTCAAGCAAAAACAGCTTGAAATTTAGATATACTACCTTGATGTTGTTTCAGTAGTTTATAGTAAGTAGCATTTTTTATTTTTATTATTTTATTTATTTATTTATTTATTTATTTATTTATTGAGACAGAGTCTCGCTCTGTCGCCCAGGCTGGAGTGCAGTCGTGTGATCTTAGCTCACTGCAACCTCTGCCTCCCAGGTTCAAGTGATTCTCCTGCCTCAGCCTTCTGAGTAGCTGGGACTACAGGCACACATCACTGCACCCAGATAATTTTTGTATTTTTAGTAGAGACAGGGTTTCACCATGTTGGCCAGGCTGGTCTCGAACTCCTGACCTGAGGTGATCTGCCCATCTCAACCTCCCAAAGTGCTGGGATTGCAGGCGTGACCCACTACGACCAGCCAATTTTTATTATTTATAATTAAAATAGAGACAAGGTCTGACTATATTGCCCAGGCTGGTGTCAAACTTCTGAGCTCAAGCAATCTACCCACCTTGGGCTCCCAAAATGCTGGGGTTATAGGCATGCGGCACTGCTCCCAGCCTAAGTAGCATTTATTAAGTGTTTGCTACATGCCAGGTAGTGAGCTAAGGCCTTTCTCGACTTTACCTCATTCAGTGTTTCACAATAGCCTTCTGAGGAAATTACTAATTTATAGCCAATCATTCCCCATTTTTATAGATGAGGAATCTAAGGCCTAGAGATGAGTAACTGGTCCAAAGACACATGCTAGTGAAGTGATAGAGACAAGTTAGTCTGAATTCAAAACATGTTCCTATAGCTACCATGCTCAACAGCCCTATGGAACAAATTGGTCCATCTTTCAGTTTTTAAATTCACGTGGTTCTGGAGATCTGGGATATATTATTAAAGTTTTCTGAGATGTTTTGATTTGCTTAGAAAAATTATTTTTTTGGAAGTGTTTATGAAATTCATTGTAACTAGCATTTTGTGGCCATCTCAAAAAATGATACAGCCAGAAATGGTTGTAGTGCATTTTTACATACAGGTAACTTTCACTGTGGCAGCTTAATTAGGAATGTGGGCTTTGGACATACATAGACCTGATGACCTTGGGCAAGTTATTCGACATCCAAAACTCTGTCTCCTGATCTATACAGTAGACTATAGCCTACTTTATAGGTTTCTGTAAATTAAATGAGGCAATATTTATATTCACTGAACATAAGGTCCGAAACATAGTAAATACTCAATGATAGCCCTTCTGATTGTATTGATGAAGCATGGCTGAACAAGGATAACTAAAATGCAGAGAAAACTTTAAAATTTTCTATAATTTATATTAAATGTATATTGTTTGTAACCTTATTCTTTTTTTTTTTTTCAGGCCAATGTTGTGGCCCTTGTGGCAGTTGCCGAACATTCAGGAGAATTTGAAAAGATTATACAACTTTCAGAAAGGTGCTACTTTTAATTAAGATTTTAAAGGGTTGCTAATAACACAGTTATGACATCCAGTTTATAATATCAAAGATCCATTTTTAAAGAGAATAAAGAGGAAAAAGCATTTTAACATAGCCCTAAAGAGATTATTTTCTACTTATTCCTTTTTTTTTTTCTTTGAGAGATGGAGTCTTGCTCTGTCACCCAAGCTGGAGTGCAGTGGCACAATGTCGGCTCACTGCAACCTCTGCCTCCTGGCTTCAAGCAATTCTCTGCCTCAGCCTCCCAAGTAGCTGGGACTAAGGCATGCACCACCAGGCCTGGCTAATTTTTATATTTTTTGTAGATACAGGATTTCACCATGTTGGCCAGGCTGGTCTCAAACTCCTGGCCTTAAGTGATCCACCTGGTTCAGCCTCCCAAAGTGCTGGAATTACAGACATAAGCCACCATGCCCGGCCTCTACTTATTCTTTAGAATACGTTGTAATCTACTAGTCTACTGTTCCTGCTTTCTCAGTTGGTTCTACATTTTTAGGTATAATGGGTTTGTCCTGCCATGCTTGGGTGTTCATCCAGTTCAAGGACTTTCACCAGAAGACCAAAGAAGTGTCACACTAAAGGTAACAGTCATACAAAACAGGAACCATTAAAAACAAACAAACGAAAGAATTATTTGACTCAGTAATCCTCCTCTTTCTAATTTATATTCTCAGGAAATAATCCAAAAGAAGGAAACACTACCTTCTTTAACAAAGATGTTTGTTGCAACATTATTCGTAATAGAGAAAAAGTAGAAACAGCCTAGAGGTTCAGAAACAAAGGAATCATTAGTTAAGTTGTAGAGTGTTAAATATAATGCATTTATAGAAAATGAGGATTATAAAGTGTGTATAGCACATGGAAAATGCTTACTGTATAATATAGGGAGAAAAGCAGGATACCAAATAGCATATTCACTATAAGTGACAGCTACATAAGCATATATTCATAAGGAAAAGACTGGAGAGAAAACACAGAAATGATAGTAATTGTGATGATCTGTTAGAATTATCTGTAACTTTTTTCACATTTTTTTGGTACTGTAGTCATGTTGCTTTGGCAAAAAAAGTGATAGAATGTCTAGAAAAAGAAAGATACAAATTCAGAGGTGCCATATACTATTAGGGAACAGATTAGTTCAAGTAAGTAGTATTATCTTTGAACATAGAACCATTGTTACAGGATTGCTCTCCAGCTATTAAATTGCACTGATTTTGTACCCTCTCTAAAAACGTCCTACCCGCACTGACTCACGATAGTCGGTATGTCTTATATTTCACACTTGTCTCCTGACTCAGCATCAGGAAGATCCACAGTTTCATGAGTGTTTTATTGCATAATTGGTTTGATAGCCCCATTTCAAAGAAGTAATGACTTTTTGTTACCTATGAATAAATTAAGATATAGTGCCATTTAAAAAATAATAATGTAGGCTGGACACAGTGGCTCGTGCCTGTAATCCCAGCACTTTGGTAGTCTGAAGTGGGCGGATCATGAGGTCAAGAGATTGAGACCTTCCTGGCTAACATGGTGAAACCCTGTCTGTACTAAAAATACAAAAACTTATCCAGGTGTGGTGGCATGCACCTGTAGTCCCAGCTACTCGGGAGACTAAGGTGGGAGAATCGCTTGAACCCAGGAGGCGGAGATTGTAGTAAGCTGAGATTGCTCCAGTGCACTCCAGCCTGGGTGACAGAGTGAGACTCCATCTCAAATAATAATAATAATAATAATGTATCTCTCTTCCTATATTAAGATACCTTAGGTAGCTCTACTTATTTCAAAATAAAATTCATGACCAGGCATGGTGGCTCACACCTGTAATCCTAACACTTTGGGAGGCCGAGATGGAAGGATCACTTGAGCTCAGGAGTTCAGACCAGCCTGGGCAACATGGTGAGACTCTATCTCTCAAAAAAAAAAAAGAAAAAAAAAAGAAATAAAATAAAATTCATTCATTTCAGGTAAAAATGCTTATCCTGTAGCTATCCTGAATTGTTAAGTATGATAAAATTAGCTACATTGCCAGATAATCACAGTTCTACAAATGTGGAATCATAGCAAGGCAGCACTTCTTTCATTTATGTGGGGATTTATACCAATAGACATTCATTTAGTTAGGTAGTCAACCAGTGTGTACTGAGCACCTGCTACATGCCAGGCACTGCTGCCAGAACTGCAGACCCAATAATGAGTAAGATCCTGCTCATGGAAGCTAGATTCTAGATGGCCCAGACAGACAGTCAACAATTACATGAGCAGGAAAACTTTCGATAGCACTAAGTGCTTTGAAGACAGTAAAACAAGATTATATAGTAGGTGTTGTGAATGCTGATTGTTAGATGATATCATCAAGGAAGGACTCTGGTAGTGACAATTGAGCTGCAACCTGAATGCTACAAAGGAACTGGCCATGCAAAGAGAGGATCAGGGTGTTATATGCAAAGGAAACAGCAAAGCACGAAGGTCCCAAGGTAGGAATAAGCTCAGTGTAGTCAAGAAACAGAAAGAGGGCTGATATGGCTAGAGGAAGAGAGGAAGTGATAGTGATGGGGTAAGAGGGATGGGCGGAGATCTCATACAGGACCTTGTTGGATTTTAGTTTACATGCAGTGGAGGGTTTAATGTGAGAAGTACCAAGATGTAATTTATGTTTTAAAAAGATCCTCTTGGCTCTGGCCAAAATGAGTTTGGTGAAGAAAAAAAACCCCCTTGGCTATGGTATGAAGAGTGAGTTTTGAAGAGGGCAAAAAATGAAAAGGGGAAAAAGTTAGAAGGCTACAAATGATGCTGGATGGGACCAGAGTAGTAGCATTGGAGGTAGAGAAATGGGTGGATTTGGCATATGTTTGGCATTAATATAGAATTGATTGGACTGGTTAACTTACCAAAGTAATTAATATGCCAACAATATGATAGGTACCTCTTTTTTTTTTTTGAGATAGAATCTTGCTCTGTCACCCAGGCTGCAGTGCAGTGGCGCCATCTCGGCTCACTGTAGCCTCCGCCTCCGTGGTTCAAGTGATTCTCATGCCTCAGCCTCCTGAGTAGCTGGGATTACAGGCACGCACCACTATACCCGGCTCATTTTTTGTATTTTTAGTAGAGATGGGGTTTTGCCATGTTGGCCAGGCTGGTCTCAAACTCCTGGCCTCAAGTGATCCACCCGCCTTGGCCTCCCAAAGTGCTGGGATTACAGGTGTGAGCCACCACACCCAGCCAATAGGTAATTCTTGATTATCAAAGCAGATATGAACTTATCAAATGTTGTGATAATACTCTGGAATAGACTAGAGATGAGCAGAGTTAGCCCTATTTTATTCCAGTTGCACTTGTAGTCCATACTACAGTTTAGTTTTCTCCTGCTGATTAGATTATAAACCCCTTTAAAACAGGAAGTATGCCTCATTGCACCTTTACAGGCTTCTAAAATATGTGGTACAAAGGTAGGTATGTAGTAAGTATTCATCAAATTAACTTGTTTTATAAGATGAATTACCTAGTATCACACAAACCTTTTAACATATTCCTGAATTAATTAATTCATTCAATAAATATTATTACCAGGCACAGTTTAGGCACTGGGGATAAACCACAATGAACTGTGATGAACAAATGATGCTGGATGGGACCAGCGTACTAGCATTGGAGGTAGAGAAATGGGTGGATTTGGCATATGTTTGGCATTAATATAGAATTGATTGGACTGGTTAACTTACCAAAGTAATTAATATGCCAATAGTATGATAGGTACTTCTTTTTTTTTTTTTTTTGAGATAGAAT
Organism: Gorilla gorilla gorilla; assembly: GCF_029281585.2. NCBI lineage: Eukaryota > Metazoa > Chordata > Mammalia > Primates > Hominidae > Gorilla > Gorilla gorilla. The sequence continues at coordinate 44,015,905 of NC_073224.2, read as the reverse complement.
CTTGCTCTGTCACCCAGGCTGGAGTGCAGTGGCGCCTAATACAATTCACTGGCGGCATTCTGCTGCCCCTGCATGCAGGGTGTTTGCTCTCCAGTTAGCTACTGTTTCTACTTGTTTCACTTTACTAATTTCTGTTAAACACTTGACACCTGTTCTAAAGGTTCTGAAGACTAAACATTTTCTATAATACAAAAATCTATTGTAATTATTTAAAATCATTCTGAATAAATCTCTTCTCCTCCTTTGATCCCTTTTGCCCTCCTTCCTTCTTTCATTCATTCCCTTTTTTGTCCCTTCTTCCTTTCTTCTTTCAGCAGCATGGTGGAAACAGCATGCATGAGCTTTGAAGTCAGAGGGACCTGGCCTACTGACTTCTGTGATCTGTGGCACATTACTTACCTTTGCCAAGTCTGAATTTCCTCATTTGTAAATAATGAATAATTATATAGTAGTATTATGCCCAATCATAAGGTATAGGGGTAGGTAATCTTTTTTTTTTTTTTACAAAAACCGTAATAGGGTGGGGTGCCATGGCTGACTCCTGTAATCCCATCACTTTGGGAGGCTGAGGTGGGAAGATTGCTTGAGGCCAGAAGTTGGAGACCAGCCTAGGCAACATATGCAAAAATTTAAAATGTTAGCCAGGCATGGTGGCACGTGCCTATAGTCCCAGCTGCTCGAGAGGCTGAGGTGGGAGAATCACTTGAGCCCAGGAGTTCAAGGCTGCAGTGAGCTATGATCGCACCACTGCACACTCCAGCCTGGGTCACAAACTGAGACCCTATCTTTAAAAAAAAAACAAAAACACAAAAGTATAATAGAACCATTAGCTGTTAAGGAACTTGAGACCTTATGAAGGGAGTGGGGATAGAACTGAGGGCAGAAATAGACCTATAAATAGCCTTATAAATATGTTTACATCTACTAAAATAAAATGACAAAGACCACACACACAAATAAATTTGTACATATTAAATAAGTAATATGAATTATATTCTACTATTAATGTATATTTATCATTCTTGACTTGCTGAAAGCTTCCAGATCTGTTTTATTAGGAGTTTGAATAGTCTCACTGTAAATCTGTTTTGCTTTTTCATAGGTAATACATATTCCAAGAGGCATGGTTTTTTCTTCATCTGATCTTCCTCCAACTGTGTAATTTCTGTGACTCAGGCTTTCTAAGTGTTAGACATTTCCTGGGTGATTTCTCCTACTTCTCCAGTCCCTCTGAGATCTCAGAGACATAGAGTAGTTTGGATGTGTGATATGGAAAAAGCTTTGCCTGGAACTGTTTAACCTACTCAGCTTGTTGTCAAATAGCTTTTCTGACATCTAGGGTCATATACCCATCATTTTTCATGACAATGTTAATTCTTCTTCCAGTCTACTAGAATATATTTCAAGTCTACTAGAATATATTTCAAGGCCTTAACTTACCCTCCTTCATCTTTGTTCTCTCTCTCTCATAGTTGTAAAATCTACTCCTGTTCCTCTATCATCTGCTTTACCTTCCTTTTCTTAATTCTCTCTTGTTCTGATTATCCTCAGGAGAAATACTTGGCAATTTATATATCCTGAAACTAAAATTTGCAATGTAGTCTAAAAGGTATCTAGAAGCAATTTTCCTTATATTTATTTTCCCTGCCTAAGAAGGGAACCCTACAGGGCAAATTCTCCTCAGTGGAAAAGGTAGTATCATTGAAACTAATGGTACACAGCTACTTCAATATTTAACAAGCATATATGAGATACTCATTGTTTATATTGCTGGGCATCTAGAACAAGTAGTCAAAGCAGGGCTATAAAGACAAATGAAATCAGTGAAAACAGTGCAAAGGAAGTATGGGATTATCATTATAAACTCACCAACCAGACAAATTCTAAGGGGAGAACCCAACAATGCAATCGCAAAGCTCACATGCAGAGATGACTCCCTGGTGGTTTGCCTCTCTTTTTCTTAGTGATTTCAGAATGTCCAAATGCCTCCTAAATGTCAGGAAATACCTCCTAAACAGAAGGCCATGTTTAAGTGGTGCTCTTCATAAAAAGTCATATTCTTGTAACCCAAATGGGTATGGGATATGTTTCTACTCCAACTTACAGGTAGAGGTACTCACCATTTTAGAAGGATTACTATTGGTAGTTCTTTGACTGCTTAAATGGATTAAATGTATGTAAAGCACCAGGATGGCATAACACCTAACACATAATAGGAGCTTGTGAAATAGCAGTTCCTTTCTTCCATTTTAACAATTTTACTTTTTTTCTCCCAGGATTTGGATGTAGCTTTACCCATTATTGAGAATTATAAGGATCGGTTGTTGGCAATTGGAGAGGTAAACACCCACTAGCTGATCAAACGACTTCTAATTCAGACTTCTATATGATACATGAAAATAATCTTTAGTTCAGTATTGGTGATTATAACTGACTTGTATAATTATGTTCACCCCACTTAGCCAAATAATAATTCGTTGATACTTCTTTAATAAGCAAGAAAGCTTGGGGATGAAACAATCAAAAGCCTTACCATAGGCCTACCTTAATTGGAGAAAAATAATAGCATTTCTAAATACTTTGCTTTTTTTTTCTTATGCTTAAATATGGGTCCTTGCTCTGGTGAGTTAATATAGTATCTATAATTCTTCATAAGTAATTTAGAAACACACTTTAAATGGGCTAGAGTTTGTAATTAAAGAACTTTTTTATTTAAATAATTTATAATTGTGAATTTTTTTTTTTTTTTTTTTTTTTGAGACAGAACCTTGCTCTGTCACCTAGGCTGGAGTACAGTGGTACAATCCCAGCTGGAGTGCAGTGGCGCAATCTCAGCTCACTGTAATCTCTGCCTCCCAGGTTCAAGTGGTTCTCCTGCCTCAGCCTCCCTACTAGCTGGGATTACAGGCATGCACCACCAACCCAGCTAATTTTTTTGTATTTTTAGTAGAGACGGGGTTTCACCATGTTGGCCAGGCTGGTCTTGGACACCTGGCCTCAAGTAATCCACCCACCTTCGCCTCCCAAAGTGCTGGGATTACAGGCTTGAGCAATCGTGCCCAGCCAATTGTGAAATATTTTTATTACTTGGTAATAAATTCCATTTTTAATTAGAGACCAAAGATAAGAATAGTACTTAAATTCAGAATATATAGAATGCATGCCAAAATAGTCCCAGGAGGAGTCATCTATAGTCTGTGCCGTCCAATATAGTGGCCACTTAACGGCTTCTGAGCATTTGAAATGTGACTGCTCTGAATTGAGATGTGCTGTAAGTGTAAAATACACTGTGTATTTCAAAGTTTTAGTACCAAAAAGAAAAAAAAAAAAGGCTGGGCACAGTGGTTCACACCTGTAATCCCAGCACCTTGGGAGGCCAAGGCGGGCTGATCACTTGAGGTCAGGAATTTGAGACCAGCCTGACCAACATGGTAAAACCTTGTCTCTACTAAAAACACAAAAATTAGCCGGGCGTGGTAGCAGGCACCTGTAATCCCAGCTACTCAGGAAGCTGAGGCAAGAGAATCGCCTGAACCCAGGAGGCAGAGGTTGCAGTGAGCCGAGATCACGCCACTGCACTCCATCCTGGGCGACAGAGCCACACTCCGTCTCAACAAAACAAACAAAAAAAAAGGAATATAAAATAACTCAATATTTTATATTGGCTACATGTTTAAAATAATAATATTTGGGATATATTGGGTTAAAGTATATTATTAAGATTAATTTCACCTGTTTTTGTGAATATTTTTAATGTGGCTACTAGAATTAATATTTTTATGTGGCTTGCTTTTGTGCCTCACATTATATATTTCTATTGGATAGCATCAATCCAAAGATCTCTTTTGAGGTTCCTTAAACCTAAATATGTAATATCTTTTATTTTTCTGCTCTAGGTTGGACTAGATTTCTCCCCCAGATTTGCTGGCACTGGTGAACAGAAGGAAGAGCAAAGACAAGTCCTAATCAGACAGATCCAGTTAGCCAAAAGACTAAATTTGCCTGTGTAGGTTAATTATTTTCCTATGTTAATAGCTGTAGAGCAAATTAAATAATAATGATCAGAGTTCTCCTGAAATGGAACTCTACATTTATTTTTCTCTGAACTACTTTAATAGATCAAAAACAATACTTTCAGAATGGTATTTAAAAGAAATGTTGTTATCGTTAAACAGAAATGTGCACTCACGCTCTGCTGGAAGACCTACCATCAACCTTTTACAAGAGCAAGGTATTTCGTTTCCTGAGAAAAATAGTCCTAATGTTCAAGTTTGACAATTCCAGTTTATGTTCTCATAAAGCAAGCCATGTTTTAATCTGATTTCTTGAAGGGCAGGGGCAAGAAAGGGGGCACAAATCATCTAAGATGATGTTGCAGGTCAGGCTATTGTTTACAAGGTTTTCAGTGTAATTATGATATTTCCCAGGCCCAGATAGAGTAAATGAAAAGTTGAATACAATAATTTATGTCCCTTAATTTAAAAATTAGCAGCTTCATAAAAAACAAAACGAAACAAAATTAGCAGCTCCAGTTTCTTTTATTTATTTATTTATTTTTTGAGACAGAGTCTCACTCTGTCGCCCAGGCTGGAATGCAGTGGCGCAATCTTGGCTCACTGCAACCTGTGCCTTCTGGGTTCAAGCAGTTCTCCTGCCTCAGCCTCCCATGTAGCTGAGATTACAGGCACCCACTATCACATCCAGCTAATTTTTATATTTTTAGTAGAGCTGGGGTTTTGCCATGTTGGCCAGGCTGGTCTCGAACTCCTGACCTCAAGTGATCCGCCCGCCTCAGCCTGCCAAAGTGCTGAGATTATAGGATGAGCCACCGTGCCCAGCCTATTTTATTTTTTGAGACACAGTCTCACTCTATTGCCCAGGCTGGAGTGCAGTGGTGCAATCTTGGCTCACTGCAACCTCCACCTCCTGGGTTCAAGCTATTCTTCTGCTTCAGCATCCCAAGTAGCTAGCATTACAGGCGCGTGCCACCACACCCAGCTAATTTTTGTATTTTTAGTAGAGACGGGGTTTCACAATGTTGGCCAGGCTGGTCTTGAACTCCTGACCTCAGGTGATCCACACGCCTCGGCCTCCCAAAGTGCTGGGATTACAGGCGTGAGCCACTGTGCCTGGCCAGCAGCTGCAGTTTCTTAATCAGCTCAATCAGCTGATTAATGGGGAAAAGGTTAAAAAAAGAAGGGCAATCACACAGCAATCATATTGCGTCACTGTTTTTTTTATGTTTTATAGCTGCTACTTCAGAAATGCAGAATTTACAGAAATGCAGAAATGTAGATTTTGGCCATTATACATACACACTCTCTTCTTTGCCAGTTGTTCCTAAAGTAAAATTACATCTTATGGCATCGTTTTTCAACATTTTAAAGGTGCCATCCACAGTAAGAAATATAGTTTATTTTGAGACTCATATTTACATAAAGAAAGCTAACAAAAGTTTAACAAGCAATCCACATATGTGTATGTATGTATAGATATGTAAGTGTGTGTGCTACATACACACACACACACATATAAGCACTCATTGGTTGTGCTTATGAAACTAAACTAAGTTGGTTTCATAACTCACTTATGTTCAGAACCGTCTAATAGTCATTCATACCATTTGAAAAAACTCTCAAATAATAAAGTAAATGAAATTGCCTGCAACTAGAAATCAGTGATGAATAGTTCTGAAGTCACTGAAAGCATGATTTTTATGCAGGCTGAGCAGCTACCCTTTAATAACTGGGGATAGTTTTATGAAGCCCACTCTGACTATTGAGTTTGTGTCACTTAGTTCCCCATTTCTTCTTTCACTAGAATTTTTGTTAAGATAATCCATTTGACTGCTTAAAAACCTCCTGTTAGAAACAATTAGCTCACAGACTTCTAGAAAAGGTCTGATGGTGCAGAAAATTTATATTCGTCTTTAAAATTGAATATTTCTCTCTCTTTTTTTTTTTTTTTTTTTTTGAGACTGGGTCTGACACTGTTGCCCAGGCTGGATTGCAGTGGGGCGATCTCTGCTCACTGCAACCTCCACCTCCTGGGCTCAAGAGATCCTCCCACTTCAGCCCCACAAGTAGCTGGGACTATGGGCACACACCACCACACCCTGCTAATTCTTTTGTGTGTATTTTTAGTAGAAACTGGGTTTCACCATGTTGCCCAGGCTGGTCTCAAACTCCTGAGCTCGCTCAAGAGATCCTCCCACCTCAGCCTCCCAAAGTGCTGGGATTACAGACATGAGCCACTGTGCCTGGCCAACATTATTGAATATTTCAATTTTATTCCGAAGATTTAGAATTTATTCTCTCTCTCTCTCATATATATATACACATATATATACACATATGTACACATATACACATATATATACATATATACACATATACACATATATACACATATATACATATATATACACATATATACACATATATACATATATATATATATATATTTATTTATTTATTTTTATTTTTATTTTTTTTGAGATGGAGTCTTGCTGTGTCGCCCAGGCTGGAGTACAGTGGCACAATCTTGGCTCACTGCAACCTATGCCTCCCGGGTTCAAGTGACCCTCCTGCCTCAGCCTCCCAAGTAGCTGGGATTACAGGTGCCCGCCACTACACCCAGCTAATTTTTTTGTATGTTTAGTAGAGATGGGGTTTCACCACAGGCTTGTCTTGAACTCCTGACCTCAGGTGATCGCCCACCTCGGCCTCCCAAAGTGCTGGGATTACAGACGTGAGCCACTGCGCCCGGCCCATATGTTTTTATTAGTTTATTTTTTGAGACAGAGTCTCACTCCGATGCCCAGCCTAGAGTGCAGTGGTGCGATCACAGCTCACTGCAGCCTTGACGTCTCAGACTCAGGTGATCCTCCCACCTTAGCTTCCCGAGTAGCTGGGACTACAGGCCTGCACCACCATGCCCAGCTAAATTTTGTATTTTTTGTAGAGATGGGGTTTCACCATGTTGGCCAGGCTGGTTTCGAACTCCTGGGCTCAAGTGATCCGCCTGCCTTGGCCTCCCAAAGTTCTGGGATTACAAGTGTGAGCCACTGTGCCTGGCCTAAAATTTACTATATTTTTATTCCACTCTTTGAACACCGTACATTTATCCGCCCTTTAGAAGTTATAGAACCTCTTGTTTATATCCTAGTGACCAACATTTACTTAAAATTTCAGACTTCTGTTATTTAATTTGATTGATGGGACATAAAATGGAATACTGCCTTATCTTTCATTTTTGAAAGGTGCTGAGAAGGTACTGCTGCATGCATTTGATGGTCGGCCATCTGTAGCCATGGAAGGAGTAAGAGCTGGGTACTTCTTCTCAATTCCCCCTGCTATCATAAGAAGTGGACAGGTAAGTTTTTTCATTGAAACTCATCTAATACTTATGAAATAAAATTTAAAACATGAGCTTTTCTTCCATACTTGTGATACTATTCTAGTTACATTACAAAAATTAATCTTAGGTCTCTACCTCACATATATATAAAAATGAACTCAGAAATTGATCAAAGACTTAAATATAAAACCAAAATAAGCCGGGCGCAGGGGCTCACGCTTGTAATCCCAGCACTTTGGAAGGCTGAAGCGGGTAGATCACCTAAGGCCAGGAGTTCGAAACCAGCCTGGCCAACATGGTGAAACCCCGTCTCTACTAAAAATACAAAAATTAGCCGGGCATGGTGGCATGTGTTTGTAATCCCAGCTACTTGGGAGGGTGAGGCAGGAGAATTGCTTGAACTAGGAGGTGGAGGTTGCAGTGAGCCAAGATCAAGCCATTGCACTCCAGCCTGGTCAACAAGGGTGAAACTCCATCTCAAAAAAAAAAAAAACTAAAAATTCTTAGAGGAAAACAGGCCTTAATTTGTGTGACTCCTTGATTAGGCTGTGGCTTCTTAGATAGGTCATTAAAATCATAAGCAACCAAAGAAAAAAACAAATTTATTGGACATAATCCAAATTTAAAATGTTCACAATAAAAAATTTAAGACTTTTATAATTCAAAGCACATTATCAAAAAAGTGAAAATACAACCCATAGAAAGATAAAAAATATTTTCAAGCCATGTATCTGATAAGGGTCTAGTATCCAGAATATATAAAGCACCATTACAACTCAATAAAAAGACAAATAACCTGATTAAAATATGTGCAAATTATTTAAATTAGATATTTCTCTAAAGAAAACATGCAAATGTCCAATAAGCTCATAAACAGACGCTCAACCTCATTAGCCATTATGGAAATAGAAATCGAAGGTACAGTGAGAGATACAACTTCATACCACTAAGTTTGGAGTTCCTTAGAAACTTAATAAAATTACCATGTGACCCAGCAATTCCACCCCTAGGTAGATACCCAAAAGAGATTAAAACATATGTCCACACAAAAACTTGTACATAAATGTTTATAGCAGCATTATTCATAATAGCCAAAAAGTAGAAACAACCTAGATGTCCGTCAGCTGATGAATGGATAAATAAAATGTGCTATATCCATATAATGGAATATAAAGTCATAAAAAGGAATGAAGAGGAATAAAGTCATGAAAAGAAATGAAGTACTGAGTCATGCTACAGCATGGATGAACCTTGAAAACATTATACTAAGAGAAAGCGACCAGACGAAAAACCACATCTTGTATTATTCCATTCATGTGAAATGTCCAGGTGAGGCAGATCTATAAACACAATATAGATTAGTGGTTTCCAGAATTTTGAGGGGAAGGATAATAGGGAGTGACAGCTAATGGGTATGGGATTTCTTTTTGGAGTGATGAAAATATTCCAAAACTAGATAATGGTGATGATTGTACAATTTTGTGAATATAGCAAAAAACACTGGATTGTGTACTTTTAAAGAGTGAATATTATGGTTATGTGAATTATAGCTTTACAAATTAAAAACTAGGCCGGGCGCAGTGGCTCATGCCTGTAATCCCAGCACTTTGGGAGGCCGAGGTGGGCAGATCACGAGGTCAGGAGATTGAGACCATCCTGGCTAACATGGTGAAGCCCCGTCACTACTAAAAATACAAAAAATTAGCTGGGCATGGTGGTGGGCGCCTGTAGTCCCAGCTACTCGGGAGGCTGAGGCAGGAGAATGGTGTGAACCCGGGGGGCGAAGCCTGCAGTGAGCCGAGATCGTGCCACTGCACTCCAGCCTGGGTGACAGAGCGAGACTGTGTCTCAAAAAAAGAAAAAAGAAAACCATCCACAACCCAATCTAAAATTTAAATTGGGCTAGGCACTGTGGCTCACACCTGTAATCCCAGCACTTTCGGAGGTCAAAGCAGGCAGTTCACCTGAGGTTAGGAGTTCAAAACCAGCCTGGCCAACATGGTGAGACCCCTTCTCTACTAAAAATACAAAAATTAGCTGGGTGCGGTGGCGCATGCCTATAATCCCAGCTACTCAGGAGGCTGAGGCAGGAGAATCACTTGAACCCAAGAGGCAGATGTTGCAGTGAGCTGAGATTGTGCTCCTGCACTCCAGCCTGGGCGACAGAGACTCCATCTCAAAAATAAATACATTAATTAATTAAAAAAAAAATTTAAATTGCATAAGAACCTTAGATTTGGGCCAGGCACGGTGGCTCATATCTGTAACCTCAGCACTTTGGGAGGCCAAGGCTTGCGGATCACTTGAGCTCAAGAATTTGAGAACAGCCTAGGCAATATGGCGAAACCCTGTCTCTACAAAACATATAAAAATTAGCCGAGTCAAGGCAGGGTGTGGTGGCTCACGCATGTAATCCCAGCACTTTGGGAGGCCGAGGCTGGTGGATCACGACGTGGTCAGGAGATCAAGACCATCCTGGCTAACATGGTGAAACCCCGTCTCTACTAAAAATACGAAAAATTAGCCGGGCATGGTGGTGGGTGCCTGTAGTCCCAGCTACTTGGGAGGCTGAGGCAGGAGAATGGCGTGAACCCGGGAGGCGGAGCTTGCAGTGAGCCGAGATCGCGCCACTGCACTCCAGCCTGGGCGACAGAGCGAGACTCTGTCTCAAAAAAAAAAAAAAAAAAAAAAAAAATTAGCTGAGTGTGGTGGTGTCTTCCTATAGTCCCAACTACTTGGGAGGCTGAGGTGGGAGGATGTCTTCAGCCCAGGAGATGGAGGGTCCAGTGAGCCAAGTACGTGCCACTCCACTCCAACATGAGTGACAGAGCCAGACTGTGTCTCAAAAACAAACAAAACCCTTAGATTTATAAACATAAAGCTTTGAGTGCCTTAAAGTGGATGTTAGAAAGAAACACTGAATGTGATGAGGGTGGAGAAACAACAGAAATCACTTCCTTGTCAATGTCAGCACATGATACCAGATGTTTGGATTTCTGCTTGCTGGGTATACCTCATTTTTGCTATGGTTACTATTCTTTGGTTTCCCTAGAAGCTTTGGATAATTTTTAGGAATTAGTGTTTATATTTTAACATAACTTTTAGTAGTGGAATTATGAGAACATCCAGTTAGCATTTATCAATTGAATTGTTTTTTTTGAAGCAGAGTCTCACTCTGTCGCCCAGGCTGGGGTGCAGTGATGTGATCTTGTCTCACTGCAATCTCCGCCTCCCAGGTCCAAGCGATTCTCCTGCCTCAGCCTTCCGAGTAGCTGGGATTACAGGCGTGTACCACAATGCCTGGCTAATTTTTGTATTTTTTTTTCCCACTCTGTGGCTAGGCTGGAGTGCAGTGGCACGATCTCAGCTCACTGCAACCTCTGCCTCCTGGGTTCAAGTGATTCTGCCTCAGCCTCCTGAGTAGCTGGGATTACAGGCGGCCACCACTACACCCAGCTAATTTTTGTATTTTTAGTAGAGACGGGGTTTCACCATGTTGGCCAGGCTGGTCTCGAACTCCCAACCTCAAGTGATCAGCCTGCCTTGGCCTCCCAAAGTGCTGGACAGGTATGAGCCACCACCCCTGGCTTAATTTTTGTATTCTCAGTAGAGATGGGGTTTTATCATGTTGCCCAGGCTGGTCTTGAACTCCTGGTCTCAAGTGACCCACCCACCTCAGCCTCCCAAAGTACTGGGATTACAGGCGTGAGCTACCACAACTGGCCTATCAGTTGAATAGTAAAAAATAATTTTTTTTTCGAGGCGGAGTCTCGCTCTGTTGCCCAGTCTGGAGTACAGTGGCGTGATCTCGGCTCACTGCAATCTTGCCTGGCTAATTTTTGTATTTGTATTTTTATTTTATTATTATTTTTTAATTTTTTTGAGATGGAGTCTCACTCTGTTGCCTAGTCTGGAGTGCAGTGGCATGATCTCAGCTCACAGCAACCTTGCCTGGCTAATTTTTAATTTGTATTTTTATTTTATTATTATTACTTTTTTATTTTTTTGAGACGGAGTCTTGCTCTGCTGCCCAGTCTGGAGTGCAGTGGCGTGATCTCAGCTTACTGCAACCTTGCCTGGCTAATTTTTATATTTGTATTTTTATTTTATTATTATTACTTTTTTATTTTTTTGAGATGGAGTCTTGCTCTGCTGCCCAGTCTGGAGTACAGTGGCATGATCTCGGCTCACTGCAACCTCCACTTCCCGGGTTCAAGTGATTCTTCTTCCTCAGCCTCCTGAGTAGCTGGGATTACAGGTGCCTGCCACCATGCCTGGCTAATTTTTGTATTTTCAGTAGAGATGGGGTTTCACCATGTTGGCCAGGCTAGTCTTGAACTCCTGACCTTATGTTCTGCCTGCCTCGGCCTCCCAAAGTGCTGGGATTACAAGCATGAGCCACCGTGCCTGGCAATTTTTGTATTTTTAGCAGAGACGGGGTTTCACCATGTTGGTCAGGCTGGTCTTGAACTCCTGACCTCATGATCCACCCGCCTCGGCCTCCCAAAGTGCTGGGATTACAGGCGTGAGCCACCGCGCCCAGCCTAAAGCATAAATGTTAAGTTATTGCAGAATAAAATGCATTATTAGTATGTCAATTTAATGCTCTTTATCTTTATTTCTCATGTTTTAAACTTAGCTGCTTTCTCTTTTCTTTAAGAAGCAGAAACTTGTGAAACAATTGCCTTTAACTTCTATATGCTTAGAAACAGATTCACCTGCACTAGGACCAGAAAAACAGGTAAATGGTTTTCTAATTTCTATATTATTTAGATTGTATCTTTCATTTGAGTTCTTTTCAATTTAGCTGTATTTCTCATTATAGTGTAAATACAGTGGAATCCTCATATACTGCCAGATTGAGGGCTTATATTAACTTTATTTCAGGTCTTTCTAAATATAGCTGTTGCGCTCCAGAGAATATTATTTGATAATGAAGCATGTCCTAATGTATGTAATAATAGGAGTCAGACCAGTGTAGTAAAAAGCATAGTGTCTGCAGTCAGAAAGACAAATTCAAATCCTGTTATCTACCTAGTAGCTGACTTTGGGCAAGCTACTTAATCTCTCTGAAACTGCTTTTTCATTTATAAAATATGGGTAAAATAATAAATACATTAAAAGATTATGGTGGGCTGGGCATGGTGGCTCACACCTGTAATCCCAGCACTCTGGGAGGCCAAGGCGGACAGATCACCTGAGGTCAGGAGTTTGAGACCAGCTTGACCAACATGGAGAAACCCTGTCTCTACTAAAAATACAAAAAAATTAGCTGGGCATGGTGGCACATGTGCCTGTAATCGCAGCTACTCGGGAGGCTGAGGCAGGAGAATCGCTTGAACCCGGGTGGTGGAGGTTGCAGTGAGCCGAGATCGCGCCATTGCACCCCAGTCTGGGCAACAAGAGCAAAACTCCATCTCAAAAAAAAAAGAAAAGATTATGGTAAGTATTACATGAAGTAACGTATATGAACATACCTAGCAGTATCTGGTATATAGTAGGTACTCAATGAGTGTTCATTTTTCTTCTTTTAATTAGCATGTTATAATGAAGTTCTATTTCTTTCAATACAAGTATTGATATAGTCATGGGTTTATTTATGTGATCTTTGCTGTTAGTATCTCTTTTTGTTATTGTAAGCCACAAAGAATCATGTTTTAAATTTCACTCTCTTTCATATTGCTACTATTTTAAATTATAATTTTCTGAAAGTAAGCCACAGTATATGCTTTATTTGCTTTAGGCAGTACCTATTACAGTGACCTCCCAATGTGCAGTTTAATAAGTGCCTTTGACTACCCATCAGATCTGTGTCTCTATGCCTGCCAAATTCAGAGAATTGGCACTCAAAATTTAGAGGTTTGGGAACAGTAGCAATTATTATCCATTTATTCAGAAACTATGATTATATGTGATTGCAATGTGAATTTTACTAACTGATGTTCAATTAATGTTTATATTTTTATTTTTATTTTCTTTATTTTCTTTTTTTTCTTTTGAGACAGGGTCTACTCTGTCACCCAAGCTATAGTGCAGTGGCGTGATCACAGCAACCTCGACTTTCTGGGTTCAGATGATTCTCCATCAGGCATGTGCTACCATGCCTGGCTAGTTGTTTTTGTTTTTGTTTTTGTTTTGTTTTTGAGATAGAGTCTTGCTCTGTCACCCAGACTGGAGTGCAGTGGTGCAATCTCAGCTCACTGCAACTTCCGCCTTCTGGATTCAAGCAATTCTCCTGCCTCAGCCTCCCTAGTAGCTGGGATTACAGGCTTGTGCCACCACGCCCGGCTGATTTTTGTATTTTTAGTGCACATATATTTCATAAAAACAGGATTAACTTGGACATATTATTTTATAACTGATCTTTAGGTGGTAAACCTCTGTATATATGTTTTTTTGTTAATTTTTTTTTTTAATAGAGACAAGGTCTCACTATGTTGCCCAGGCTGGTCTCAAACTCCTAAGCTCAAGTGATCCTCCCACCTCGGCCTTCCTAAGTGCTAAGATTACAGGTGTAAGCCACTGCACCTGGCTGAACCTCTGTATATATTAATAAACATACTTTTCTTCATCATGTTTAATAACTGCATAATATTCCAGTATGTGAGTTTACCATATTTAACTTGCTATTGGTCATCTAGATTGTATTATAAACAACATGATTAACATAAATCTTTGTGCCCATTTTTAATTTTTTTGGGCTACATTACCAAAGTGCATTTTAAAAATTTTAACAATAATGTTATTCTTCTGAACATTATCATCCTGAGTAGATACTTATTGATAGTAACAATAATAATTTATTTCATAAAATCTAAATGCTACTGATTGTAGAGGCACCATTGTTTACCATTGTTTTATGACCGTTAAGAAAGAAAAAACACTGCCAGTTATACTATGAAATGCCACTGAATCTAAATGAAATATACTGTATCAATTTCAGAGATGTTAAAATAGGAGAGGAAATGCATCTTAGAATCAGTGAAATACCAGTACATAATCTATTTCATCTTTCCAATACATGTTGGCAATTCTTGAATCAAACTGTCGTGTAGCCTGTGAGGTAGGTGGCCAAGCAGCAGAGCAGTGACCTTTTACAAGCATTCACCTAAGCAACAAACCAAAGGACAATTAATCCATTAGTCAGGCAGGTTACCAGGTGTTCACTGTTTGCAGACTGCTTCATGTGCTAGGAGCTAGGGACTTCAATTGTAAATACCCCAGGGTTCTTTTCAGGAGCAGCACAGATTTACAATCAACATTGCAGCCACACCTCCCTCCCAGCCCTCATCCCCACCTAAAAAGAAAAAAAAAAGGAGCCCATCAGTTGTTTTTACCAACTCATTTTCTTCTGTTTTATCTATAGTCTCCAAGGATCTGCTTCCCTTCAGTGTCATGTTTGACATGGTGTCTGCTGTCTTGTTTCAGGTACGGAATGAGCCCTGGAACATTTCTATTTCAGCAGAATATATTGCCCAGGTGAAAGGGATCTCAGTGGAAGAAGTTATAGAAGTGACGACACAGAATGCATTAAAACTGTTTCCTAAGCTCCGACACTTGCTCCAGAAATAGCTTCAAAACCATCCATTACAAAATCGAATCAACTGCAGGGGGCAGCATTTGAAAAATAGAAATGTTCTGATGAAGAATCTGAAGAAGCTGTTTTATAGGGTTATAGAAGATTGTAATTGTAGAGAAATATTTCTCTTAGAAATAAAACTGGGCTTGGATCCTAAAACCCTGGGTTCTGATTCTAGCCTTGTGCTGCTTTTCAGTTAGCTGAGTTCTGGCAGGATATTGGGAAAATACTGCTACTTCTTACATTGCTCTTTTATGTAGAACCACCACCTCAACTGAAACCATTGCTACTGGGAAGGGTGGCTCCCACAGGAAGAGTATAAGCACTACTGTGATGAGGATGGAGTAAGCTATACTTATTTTTTTGATAGAGTTTCGCTGTTGTTGCCCAGGCTGGAGTGCAATGGCACGATCTTGGCTCACTGCAACCTCCACTTGCCAGGTTCTAGTGAGTCTCCTCCCTCAGCCTCCCAAGTAGCTGGGATTACAGGCATGTGCCACCATGCCCGGCTAATTTTGTATTTTTAGTAGAGACAGGATTTCTCCTTGTTGGTCAGGCTGGTCTCGAACTCCCAACCTCAGGTGATCCGCCCGCCTCGGCCTCCCAAAGTGCTGGGATTACAGGCATGAGCCACCGTGCCAGCCTAAAGTGTGATCTTACCACCTATTTTTCTTCCCATAGGAGTTAGCCAGTGAAGGGAGAATGTCTGGTTTTCTATGCTATCAGAAATCTCTTTTCTAGGTTTGTAAAATTGAACTTTTAGTACTTCGAATTATTTCTCTTTAAGATAAAAATGCATATGATTTTTACACTGATCTTAGATTTTTGACTTATGAGGCCAATGGTTTAAACAATCATTATTAAATACCAAGCCCAAAAGTTTAGTTAATACACCAATTGTAAGTTCTGGTCTGAATTTTGTCAACATATTTAGAATGTAAATGGCATTATTAAAAATGTATCTGATTTCTCTGTGAACAGTAATATTTCGTATTTTTAAGTTTAAAAATGTTAGTGTAAGCCAGGCACAATGGCATTCACCTGTAGTGCCAACCACTCAGCAGGCTGAGATGGGAGACCTTTTAAGCCTGAGTTTGAGTCAGGCCTGGGCAACATAGTGAGATGTGAGCACTTATCTCTAAAAAAGTAAATAAATAAAAATCTCAAAAAAATTAAAAATCTCAGGTGTAAAAACAGTTCTGTAGATAGATGGTAGTGATGGTAGCACATCAATGTGAAGGTATTTAATGCCACTGAACTGTACACTTATAACGAATTAAGATGATAAATTTTATGTTATGTGTATTTACTACAATTTTTAAAAAATCGTATATGGGCCGGGCGCGGTGGCTCACGCCTGTAATCCCAGCACTTTGGGAGGCCGAGGCGGGCGGATCACGAGGTCAGGAGATCGAGACCATCCTGGCTAACACAGTGAAACCCCGTCTCTACTAAAAAATACAAAAAATTAGCCGGGCGTGGTGGCGGGCGCCTGTAGTCCCAGCTACGCGGGAGGCTGAGGCAGGAGAATGGCGTGAACCCCGGGAGGCGGAGCTTGCAGTGAACCGAGATCGCGCCACTGCACTCCAGCCTGGGCGACAGAGCGAGACTCCGTTTCAAAAAAAAAAAAAAAAAAAAAAAAAAAAATCGTATATGTAGTTTAACAGGTGTGGTCAATATCAAAACTTAGG
Organism: Gorilla gorilla gorilla; assembly: GCF_029281585.2. NCBI lineage: Eukaryota > Metazoa > Chordata > Mammalia > Primates > Hominidae > Gorilla > Gorilla gorilla. Next base: position 43,999,276 of record NC_073224.2, on the reverse strand, counting down.
TATTTAATCTTGTTAAATTATATAAGCAGCAAATGCTGGAAAAAGTACCTGTCATAGAAAAAAATAAACTTCCTAAATCAAAGTGATTTTATGAAATGATCTTCAATAAATATTTTGAAATGAATTCATTTATGGAAGAATCAAAACTAGGTCAGATTGTCCAAACCAGACTAAGAAACTGAATAGGGTATTTTATGAGGTATTTAATGACTCATCAGCACCATTATAAATGAAATTCCTACATTTAACAGGAGATTATATTAAAACCGGACTTTTTAAGCTCTCTTCCAACTCTGTATTTCTTTTCCCTATTTCCTACCTTCTGTACACATACCCTTTGTCAGACTCTTACCATTAAATCGTTTAAGGTTCAAGTTAAATTACTTCATCTTGCCTCATCACCCAGCCAGACATGATCTTTGCCCTCTAAATTGTTTAGCCATTTTCTTCATGTATTCATCCATTTGTTTGTTTCAGTTATTAAGCCCCTCCTATAGGCTGCCCACTAGTCTAGGTTCCTAGGTTACAAAGATGAATAAGATATGATCTTTGCCCTAAGTTCACAATTTAATCAAGGAGATAGCCAAGTGGACAAATAATTTCATAGCAATGTGAGAAGTGCTGTTGTTAGAGGAACCCCTGCTTACCAGGCCTCTGGTTTAATAAAACGTGACTAGAGGCTGGGCACAATAGCTGACGCCTGTAATCCCAGCACTTTGGGAGGCTGAGACAGGCGGATTACTTGAGGTCAGGAGTTCAAGACCAGCCTGGCCAACATGGCAAATCCACATCTCTACTAAAATACAAAAAAATCATTCAGGTGTGGTGGAACACACCTATGATCCTAGCTGCTCAGGAGGCTGAGACACAAGAATCACTTGAATCCAGGAGGCTGAAGTGGCAGTGAGCCGAGATCGCACCACTACACTCCAGCCTGGGCGACAGAGCAAGACTCTGTCCCCGCCACCCCACAAAAAAGAAAACATGACTAGAGTGACCCCATCTTAAAGTGAGTAGCTAGGCACTCACAAGGCAGTTATAATGTTAATACTTATGGTCTGAAAATAGCCATAAGTATTATAATTACAAAATATTCACACCTGTAATCCTAGCCCTTTGTGTGGCTGAGGCATGTGGATCGCTTGAGGCCAGGAGCTTGAGACCAGCCTGGCTCACATGGCAAAACCCTGTCTCTACTAAAATATTAATAGTTTAAAAAGCTGTTTGTGGTGGCACATGCCTGTAATCCCAGCTACTCAGGAGGCTGAGGCATGAAAATCACTTGAACCTGGGAGGTGGCAGTTGCAGTGAGCCAAGATGGCGCCACTGCATTCCAGCCTGAGCAACAGTGAGACTCTGTCTCAAAAAAAAAAAAAATTATGGTCATGCAGGACGTCTCCCACTAAGCCTGCAGAATGTCCAGATGTCCTGAGTGCAGCCCACTTCACTCAAAGATAACATTAATGAGTAGGCTTAGTTTGAAGGATTAATGGTCATTATAGCACCAATAGCCTTGACCTTTAGTGGGCATATCTGCACATTCCAAGTTTAATCATAGCTCCTTATAGTTTCTTCTAAGTAGAGACACTACCCAAGGACAGTGTGTTCCTCCTGCTTTCTGAGGACTTACTACTCTCTAACAGAGTAGTTCTAATAAACTTTCTTCCTTCACTGTGCTCTGTGACTCCTCTCCAATTCTTCCCTGTGCTAGACCCAAGGACTGGCTCTTGGAGTCTCTTTTCCAGCAACACTATAGCAATGTAAACAAAGTACTATAAACCAGTTCGTTGACACTTTCACATATTCCTTTTGACTATAGCTACCTGTGTATGTGTTTTCCATCTTTAGAAATTGCAAGCCTTTTGAGAACAAACCAATTTTAGTTTGTTTTTGCATCTTCTACATAGTCTGAAACAAGGCCTGCAATATGATATGCTCTCAATTTTTTTTTTTTTTTTTTTGAGACAGAGTCTCACGCTGTCACCCAGGCTGGAGGGCAGTGGTGCAATCTCGGCTCACTGCAACCTCCGCTTCCCGAGTTCAAGCGATTCTCCTGCCTCAGCCTCCCAAGTGGCTGCGATTACAGGTGCCCGCCACCACAACCAGCTAATTTTTTTGTATTTTTAGTAGAGACGGGGTTTCACCATGTTGTCCAGGCTGGTCTCGAACTCCTGACCTCGTGATCCGCCCTCCTCGGCCTCCCAAAGTGCTGGGATTACAGGTATGAGCCACTGTGCTCAGCCTCAAATATTTTTAAATAAGTGAATGGAGGCAGTAAGTCTTAAACTGACTGCAATAGAGAAAAATATTTATCTTTCAATCTGCAATGGCTATTGGATATCACATACCTTTCCACATTTTTTTTTTAAATGAGTCCCACTCTGTTGCCCAGGCTGGAGTGCAGTGGCACGATCTCGGCTCACTGCAACCTCTACCTCCTGGGTTCAAGTGATTCTCCTGCCCCAGCCTCCTGAGTAGCTGGGATTACAGGCACCCGCCACCACACCCGGCTTATTTTTTGTATTTTTAGTGGAGATAGGGTTTCGCCATGTTGACCAGGCAGGTCTTGAACTCCTGATCTCAGGTGATCCACCTGCCTCAGCCTCCCAAAGTGCTGGGATTACAAGTGTGAGCCACCGAGCCCAGCCTCCTTTCCACAGTTTTTTGAGAAACATTTTTCTCCTTTAACTTATAAATCTACTAAATACCATCCAGAGATTTCCTAATGTTGAACCATTCTGAAAAATAGGAATAAACTCTTTTGGCCTGGAACAAGTCTTTCTGCATTCTATAGGAACACCCTCTCCCCTCAACTGAAAGGCAAAAAGGGATCTGCCGCCTCCCTCCCCACACTGCCACAGCATATGGTGACCTTCCTTACTAAAGGAAATGGTTCGTATTCTAGCTCCTTTTTTTTTCTTTTCTTTCTTTCTTTCTTTTTTTTCTTTTAATTTTTTTTTTTTAGGTTAGAGCAGAAGTTTAATAAGCAAAAGGAAGAAAGCTGTCTGGATGAGAGAGGGGTCCCAGAAAGATGGGTTGCCCTCTTATTCTAGCTCTTGTCTTTATCTGAGTAAGAATCAGATGAAATTGTCTTATTCTTTAAAGAATTGTTATCGGTTCTTTTCTTTCATTATTTTGTAACTAAGAGTTCATTTAATCACTTTGCTGCTTGCTCTTTATCTCTGGTTCACTATTTTCCTGTAGTAATTCCCTCCGTACTTTGCTGTTGCACATTTCCTTCCCCTCTCCAAGCCCGCCTTCTAAACTAAACATGAAGAGGAATCCCGTTTTTGCATGGTCAAGCTACACTCATACTTCAGAGTTTAATTTCTTGCCTTTGCCCTTTCTTGCCCTTTTGTGCTTTTGACAGAATACTTCAAAGCAGCATATGTAAATTTTCATTTCATTTATAGGATCTGAGTAACTTAGAAAGGGTTTCCAGAGACTGTTATATGCTTGTTAGAGCTTAGCTTTTCAAGCATAGGCAAATCTCACTGTCCTTTATAAATTATGACAAAGTTGGTACTGATGATTACAGAGTCAATAAAAAAGATAAAATGGAAAGAGATGAGATAATTCAAAGATTACCAGTGCTACAAGTTTAAACATAGGACTCTAAGCAAAAATATCCTAATAGGACCTCCTGAAACCCTTCCTCTTTGGCTAATTCTGAAACACACATATCTCCAAAAAAGATGACTTCTTTAGTGAGCATTCCTGTAATTCATGAAAATCTGTAGTATTTATGCCTTAGGTATTAAAAATGGTGCAAATAACTTCTCATTTCTCAGTTTAGTAGTTTAAGTTATACATATTGAGGCTAGGCACAGTGGCTCACGCCTGTAATCCCAGCACTTTGGGAGGCTGAGGCAGGTGGATCTCTTGAGGTCAGGAGTTCGAGAGCAGCCTGGCCAACATGGCGAAACCCTGCCTCTACTAAAAACACAAAAATTAGCTGGTCGTTGTGGCATGCACCTGTGGTCCCAGCTACTCAAGAGGCTGAAGGAGGAGAATCACTTCAACCCAGGAGGTGGAGGTTGCAGTGAGCTGAGATTGTGCCACTGCACTCCAGCCTGGGCAACAAGGCAAGATTCCGTCTCAAAAAAAAGTTGTACACGTTGAGAACCTTGCCTAGCATGTAAGAACAGGAAGTGTTAAGAGCCTAATGTGTGTACAAGACTTCTCTGTGGATTACTTCTGAGGCCCAAGTAATTTAACTAAATTGTATAAATTCTCACAGCTAATGTGTGATACATTTAGAACTATAATACCCTGACTTCCATCCCAGCACTGTTTTCCAAATATCAAATGCCTCCCAGTCTGCCATCTACATGAGCTTAAGTGACATCCTTCACAGGCCATCCTTAGAGTATTGCAAATCAGGAACTCTGAATTGGGGGGCTGGCCTCTGAGTGTACAGGCAGTAACTGAGGGAAGTATTAGGGAGGGAGAAGGGATCTTGCGGTTCACATGGATGGACGTTAGACAGGTTTGTTGTTTTTGTTTTGTTTTGTTTTTGGTCATCCCATATGTGAGTTCCCTTTGTGTGGGGAATGCCTCACCTTATTAAGCAAACCTGCTTCCCACTATAGAAGTTAAAACTGCCAAGCAATCACTTTCCAGCCCCTCTTGCAACCAGGACACTGATTTTAAAAAGCCAGGACTGAGCTTACTCCATGCCCACAAGTGTGGGTAGTGTGGCAGGGATTTTAATGGCAATATTCTTGAGCCTAGCTTGCAGAAGGTGGCAGTGTGTTAGCCACACAGTCTATGCCCAGTGTCTGTGGCAGTGGAGTCTCTATGGTTCTTGTACACTGGCATGAGTTTGTTTTGTCATCCCTCCTGGAAATTTTATGAACTATTCAATATCCTTCAGTAAATTCCTTTTCTGCTTAAATTAGCCAAATTTGGCTGGGCGCAGTGGCTTGTGCCTATAATATCAGCACTTTGGGGGGCCAAGGCGGGAGGATCACTTGAACCTAGGAGTTCAAGACCAGCCTGAGCAACATAGGGAGACTCGGTCTCTACAAAACATTTAAAAACTCGCCAGGCATGGTGGTGCATGCCTGTGTTCCCAGCTACTTGAGAGGCTGAGGTAGAAGGATCGCTTGGGCCCAGGAGGTCGAGGCTACAGTGAGCCATGATCGTGTCACTGCACTCCAGCCTGGGTGACAGAGCAAGATTCTGTTAAAAAAAATAATAATAAATAATAATAATAAATTAGCCAAATTTTGTTTCTGATGCTTGCCTTTTTTTTTCTTGAGACAGAGTCTTTCTCTGTCACCCAGGCTGGAGTGCACTGGTGCGATCTTGGCTCACTGCAATCTCCGCCTCCTGGGTTCGAGCAATTCTCCTGCCTCAGCCTCCTGAGTAGTTGGGATTACAGGTGCCCACCACCATGCCCAGCTAATCGTTGTGTTTTTAGTAGAGATGGGGTTTCTCCGTGTTGGTCAGGCTGGTCTCGAACACCTGGCCTCAGGTGATCCACCCGCCTCGGCCTCCCAAAGTGCTGGGATTACAGGTGTGAGCCACCACGCCCAGTCATGATGCTTGCATTTTTAAGAACCCTGTTTAATGAGAAAATCAATACCCTGAAGTAGTTGTCATCAAGAGACCCTTAGGAAAATGAAGGAAAATAGGAAAGAAGGAAGAGAGGGAAATCTGGGATTGGTTATATAGCCTGCATAGGTCTCCAGGCAGCAAAATTCCAATTAATTTAAAGGATGAGACACTGGAAGGATATGGAAGATGCTGATCATACTTGTGAAAGCATTTTAAATTCTTATGGCAAGAAGGATATGTATTGACTTGGGGGCAACCAAGGGATACACTGCAATGAACACTGTTTAATATTTTTGGTCTACTTTTCATATAATAAAGTGAGAAAGCCCTCATTTTATGAGGCAGGACCCATCTTCCACCCTAGAGACTGAAAATGCCAAATATTTACTTTCCCAGTGTTTCTCATTATTATGGCAAATACATGACTTAAGTTCCACCAATCAGAGGTACACAGCCCAGATTTTGAGTCAGAAGCCAGGAATATAAAGAAACCAACTGCATGGGACTTTGTGCTGGTGTGGGAAGTAGCAGCTGCACCCATTTTCAGAGGCAGTGGTGGCACTGATCCTAGTAGCTGTATCCAGTGTCCCAAGGCAGTGAGTCTTCATGGACCAGCCTTGTGACCTGATTTGGGGCACTGTTTCTAGCCCTATAACCTACAAACCTGGTTTTTGGCCCTCTTGGAGATTATGTGAGCTACCTAATATATTAATAAATTTGTATGCTTAAATTAGTCAAGGTTGGTTTCTGTTTCCTGAAACTAAACTCTGACTGATAGAGAAGGCAATCAGTCCACAAAACTCCACCATTCCCAAGACCAAAACTTACCTTCGTCTCTTTCACTCCCATCTTTCATGTATTTTGAGGCTTCTTTCCTGATTTTAAAATGTCAGGATAGGGAATAAGAACTTTGAATTTTCCAGGAATTGCTTAACCTCAACCCCAGAGATGGTCTTGAGCCATTAAACCCTTAGGGGTAGTTATGCCTTGCAATTCATCAATAGCCACAATTCACTGTTTATGTAATACTCCTGTCATTATAAAAAGCCCTCTTGTTGAGGCCAGGAGTTGTGGTCATGCCTGTAATCCCAGCAGTTTGGGAGGCTAAGGCAGGAGGATCACTTGAGATAGAGTTCCAGACCAGCCTGGCCAAATGGTGAAACCCATCTCTACTAAAAATACAAAAAGTAGCCAGGCATGGTGGGTGCGCCTGTAGTCCCAGCTACTCTGGAGGCTGAGGCATGAGAATCACTTGAACCCGGGAGGCGGGGGTTGAAGTAAGATGAGATCGAGCCACTGCACCCCAGCCTGGGTGACTGAGCAAGACTCTGTTAAAAAAAAAAATCCTTTTGTTGGAAACTCAGAAGAAAAGTCAGGAGTCAGGAATTAATTTGACCAGAAATAATACACCCGTTGGAATCAAACAAACAATCGAGTCTGTGAAATTGTAGCCCAAAACCCCACACAAAACAAGTCCTAGGGGAACTTCTCCCCAATCCCCAAAGGTCACAAGAGATCTCCAATAACCCCATTTCCCAAGGTTCCTCTCTGGGTTTGAGGTGTGTCACACAGCTACCTCTACCACCACAACAAAGCTTGCCAATGCAATACTGTCACCAAACAGAAATTTACTGGACTGACGAACACATATTATCAGGGAAGCCCATTTTAACAGGGGCCTTCTGAAATCAGTAGCTTCCTATGGAAGGACTCTACATGCAAATATCATTTGAATCTGCTTCCTCTCACTTTCTTATCTGGGACCCAAATGGAAACATTTATTATTGATGTAATTCAAGAAGCCTAAAAACGATCATTGAAATATCTAGTTTCCTGTCTGTGCCAGGGCGGCACGTGGTCCACGCCAAACAATAGAGATGCTCAGGCTGTGCCCTCAGGGACCAAATGGGAGACAACAGCACCTGCGGGGACAGAGAGCCCAGACATCAAGCTCTTTGGGAAGTGGAGCACCCATGATGTGCATGCAGATCAATAACATTTCCCTGCAGGATTACATTGCAGTGAAGAAGTATGCCAAGCACCTGTCTCACAGTGCAGGGTAGTATGCCGCCAAACGCTTCCGCAAAGCTCAGCACCCCATTGTGGAGTGCCGCACTCACTCCATGATGACGCACGGCCGCAACAACTGCAAGAAACTCGTGACCTTGCGCATCGCCAAGCATGCCTTCGAGACCATTCACCTGCTCACAGGAGAGGACTCTCTGCAGGTCCTGGTGAACGCCATCATCAACAGTGGTCCCCGGGAGGACTCCACACGTATTGGGCGAGCCGAGCCTGGGCCGTGAGACCACAGGCTGTGGAAGTGTCCCCATTGTGCCGTGTGAATCAGGCCATCTGGCTGTTGTGCACAGGTGCTCGTGAGGCCCTTTGGGGCAGCCCCACGAAAAAGAGAGAGAAGAGAAGAGAAGAAAGAGAAAGAGAAAGAAAGACCAAAAACTGTTAATAAAATAGCAATTTGGTTTTCTTTTTCTGTGTGTGTTTTTTTTTTTTTTTTTTTGAGATGGGGTCTCACTTGACAGAGCGACGATCCAGGCTGGAATGCAGTGGTGCCATCTTGGCTCACTGCAACCTCTGCCTCCCTGGCCCAAGCCATCCTCCCACCTCAGCCTCCCAAATAGCTGGGACCACAGGCACAAGCCACCATGCCTGGCTAATTTTTGTATTTTTGGAAGAGACAGGGTTTCGCCATGTTACCCAGGCTGGTCTTGAACTCCTGAGCTCAAGCAATCATCTCACCTCAGCCCCCCAAAGTGCTGGGATTACAGGCATGAGCCATTGTAGCCAGACACAAAATTTGTTTTTATTTAAATGTTATTAATTTATGTTTAGGGACAGGGTCTTGCTGTGTTGCCCAAGCTTGTCTTGAACTCCTGGCCTCAAGCAATCCTCCAGCCTTGGCCTTCCAAAGTGCTGGAATTACAGGCATGAGCCACCACACCCAAGCCACAAATAGCAAATTTCTTACAATTCCTCCAGAGTGCCAGTCAGCCTTGCTCTTTACTAAATTTCCCAGAAGCCTACCAAGGCTGCCCTGTGGATTTCCTGAGCCACCTGGTAGAGCTGAGGATAATGGGTTTCGTGTGGGGCCCCCTCTACTCCTCTCTGGTTCTCAAGGGCACGGGCAAGGCCAGAGTCCATCCACCCCAGTGGAATTCAGAGAGTGGGGAATTGGGAATCATGAGCATTGGCCTGGGTCTTTCAGATGCCAGAGAATCCCCCAGTATAAGGTAAAGGGTTATTTTGGGGGACAGCTTCTGTGATGGTTAATTTGACGTGTCAACTTGGTGAGGCTACATTACTCAGCTAGTTGGTTAAACATTATTCTAGATGTTTCTGTGAAGGTATATTGTAAATTAGACTAACGTTTAAATCAGTGGACTGTGAGTGAAGCACATTACCCTCTGTAAAGTGGGTTGGCTTCATCCAATCAGTTGAAGGCCTTAGAAATAGAAAAAGACTGACCTCCCCAAGCAAGAAGGAATTCCGCCAGCAGACTGCCTTTGGGCTTTGCAGGGAGCCAGGGCAGAAAAGGAGGAAAGTGTCTGTGATTTAGTGCTACTGAGGAAACCCATGCATTGACAGATATGAAACACTCCTGGGAGGGGATAGAGAGCATGTGGACTTTCTGCCATTTCAGGTAAGGTCAGAGTCCCAACGGATATATCGTCTTGTGACTTTTGAGTTTCTGGTTTTAGCCTGAGACCGTTGTAGGGTGTATAGAGGAGGATAAAGTAGAAAATGCCTAAGGTGGTGTTAGAAATGCAAAATGGTTGTTCCCCAGTGCCGCAAAGAAATAGCACTCCAACATAAATTTAATTTTCTCAGCAAGGCAATTTTTACTTTCTGCAGAAAGTGTGCCCCTCACAGATGGAACAATGGTGAGAGCATACCTGGACAGGGGAAGGGAAGGAGTTCTTATTCCTGATGCAGGTAGACCCTACTGCTGTGTCGTTCCCCTATTGGCTTAGGTTGGACAGCACAGTCTAAGCTAATTCCGATTGGCTATTTTAAAAAGAACAGGAGTACGAGCCGGAGTGGCAGCGTGAGTAGTTTGGTGGGAAAGATGGTTAGGAACAGGTAACTAAGGTGACTTAGGTCAGACTGGGTGACCAGGCGTGACTCAGGTCAGAGCAGGTGACCGGAATGAGTCAGGATGAAGCAGGTGACCAGGGGAACAGATGTGAATTACTAATTAGGACTGGTGGGAGAGTTGTTTACTGAAAACAGAGGCAAGGGGGTGAAGAGAACCAGGAAGTTAAACTTTAAAATGGAGAATCAAAGAATAAGAGAGCTGAACATACTAATATACTCAGCCAGGCGTGGTGGCTCACACCTGTAATCCCAGCACTTTGGGAGGCTGAGGTAGGTGGATCACATGAGATCAGGAGTTCAAAACTAGCCTGACCAATATGGTGAAACCCTGTCTCAACTAAAAATACAAAACTTAGCCAGGTGTATTGGTGCATGCCTGTAATCCCAGCTACTCAGGAGGCTGAGGCAGGAGAATTGCATGAACCCAGGAGAAGGAGGTTGTAGTGAGCCAAGGTCACGCCACTGCACTCCAACCTGGGTGACAAAGCTAGACTCCATCTCACAAAAAAAAAAAAAAAAAAAAAAAAAAAACAGGCTGGGTGCGGTGGCTCACGCCTGTAATCCTGGCACTTTGGGAGGCTGAGGTGGGTGGATCATGAGGTCAGGAGATTGAGACCATCCTAGCTAACACGGTGAAACCCCGTCGCTACTAAAAATCCAAAAAAAAAAAAAGATTAGCCAGGCGTGCTGGTGGGTGCCTGTAGTTCCAGCTACTTGGGAGGCTGAGGCAGAAGAATGGCGTGAACCCAGGAGGCAGAGCTGGCAGTGAGCCGAGATCACGCCACTACGTTCTAGCCTGGGCAACAGAGCGAGACTCCGTCTCAAAACAAACAAACAAACAAACAAAACATGCTAACATACTGATTCTTTGAAGAGAAAATTGGGGTTCACTATAAATTTAACAGTGGGATCAGGGGTGAGGGAAGGTTTCCAGAAGGAGGTGGTATCAAATTAAATCTTGCACAAATTGAAGTTAGGTAGAGAGGAGGTAACGGAATAAGGCAAGTTCAGAGAGTCACAAGTAGGTCTATAAAACCAGAGGCACACAGCTGGGAGGGTGGATAGGGTTACGAGAGAGCTGAGGTTAGAGAATGTGTTAATTGTACTGTCCAGCTGGGTGTGGTGGCTCACATATGTAATCCCAGCACTTTGGGAAGCTGAGGTGGGAGGACTGCTTGAAGCCAGGAGTTTGAAACCAGCCTGGTCAACATAGCCAAATTAAAAAAATTAGCTGGGCATGGTGGTGCACACCTGTCTTCCCAGCTACTTAGGAGGCTGAGGTGGGGCAATTGCTTGAGCAGGAGAGGTTGAGGCTGCATTGAGCAGTGATCACCCCACAGCACTCCAGCCTGGGCAACAGAGTGAGACCCTGTCTCAAAAAGAAAAAGAAGAAAAAGAAATGTACCGTCCATACCCTGACACTCCTTTACCAAAACCTATGTGTTTATTTCCTATTATTCATCCTAGCTAGAGCCAAAGAAATAATACTGTATTTGATAGTCTTTATTTGAGCTTCTGAATGTGGGGAGACAATTATCTAAAGGACTTCCATGTTTCTGCACATCTAGGGAGCAGAAGCACTGACGACCTTTGTTTCAGGTAATCTCTTTGGAAGATCGTGACTCCCTTTGGAGCAGAGGGCAGCTCTGTTTACCATCCACTATAATGAAGATAATGTCTCTTTCTGGGCAAAGGTTGGGTTTCTTTAAGCTCAGGATTCCTCAGCTATGAGGCAAAACCTCTGCGTGTGTGGCATCTACCTGGACATCTTCACATCGCCCCATGGATCTTGAGGGAGTGGGGGAGGGCAAGGGGAACCGACCCGAACATGAGGCTTGTGTTCCTTGCTGTGCTCTAAGTAGTAAAATCCTTTGCCTCTGAACCAGGAGCCTCATGTCTTCTGTAGGTGCCCATGACAGCTGTGCCAGGATAATCCTTTAGTTATTGACGCTAGGTATTTGCTTTAAAACAAACAAACAAAAACAGGCCGGATGAAGTGGCTCATGCCTGTAATCCCAGCACTTTGGGAGGCTGAGGAGGGTGGATTGCTTGAGGCCAGGAGTTCACGACCAGCAACATGGTGAAACCCCATCTCTACTAAAAATACAAAAATTAGCCAGGCATACACTTGTCATCCCAGCTACTCAGGAGGCTGAGGTGGGAGAATCATCCGAGACTGGGAAGTCCAGGTGCAGTAAGCCATGATCATGCCACTGCACTCAAGCCTGGGTGACAGAATGAGACCCTGTCTCAAAAAAAAAAAGGCAGACTTTCACCATGTTGCACAGGGTGGAGGGCAGTGGCTATTCACAGGCATGATCCTGGCACACTACAGCCTTGAACTCCTGGACTCAAGTGATCTCTCACTCCAGCCTCCTGAGTAGCTGGGACTATAGGTATCTGCCACCACTGCCTGGCTAGGTATTTGCCTTTTGGGAAGTGAAAAATCAGCTGTAGTTCTGTGTCGTTTATTATTATTATTTTTAACATTTTCTCGTGGTTGATGAGTCTTATCCACACTGTGCCCTACTATATAGTCCTGGCTGACATAGGGTTTTAAGCCAGCTGGCTTATCCATATCCCTTCTAATATCAGAATGCTTTGGCTCTCTATGAATCTGAGCTTCCTGTGGAAGTAGAGCGCAACCAAATAAAAAGTGAATGTCTTATTGAAATAAATACAAATGCCAAGAAGCTCTGGGTTCCAGGCCAGGCAGTGCTCTGCTTGGCATATGGACTAGGTTCTTAACCACACAAAGGAACATAAGCCAAGTTAAGATCTGAAGAGGCTCATGCCTGTAATCCCAGCACTTTGTGGGGCTGAGGCAGGCAGATCACCTGAGGTCAGGAGTTCGAGACCAGCCTGGGCAACATGGTGAAACCCTGTCTCTACTAAAAATACAAAAAATTAACCTGGCATGGTGGCACACACCTGTAGTCCCAGCTACTCAGGAGGCTGAGATGAGAATTGCTTGAACCTGGGAGGCAGATGTTGCAGTGAGCCAAATCACACTGCTGCACCCCAGCCTGGGCAACAGACCAAGACTCCGTCTAAAAAAAAAAAAAAAGTGATTTGAAGAGACTGTGATCCAAGAAGCAATGAAACGGAGGTGATAGTAGCCAAATAGGATGTGGCCATGAGATAATTCTAACCATCACCACTGTGGGGATGGACAACGTAATGTAACACAAAGCCCTGTCTACAGGCACCTTATATTAGCCTCTCAAATATCTCCTTATTCAAATAATCAAAACTATAACTTTAACAGAGGAAGTTAATCTATCATTTAGAAGCAAGTGTTAACTTTTTAGCCTTCAACCTGATCAGTGGGGTTGGTCAATATATTCCACTGAGTTATAGAAACAAATATAAACTATTATTTAAACATTTTAGATTACTAAGGAGAAGATCACCTGGGCATGGTGGCTCACACCTCTAATCCCAGCACTCTGGGATGCCAAGGCGAGTGGATCACCTGAGGTCAGGAGTTCAAGACCAGCCTGACCAACATGGTGAAATGTCATCTCTACTAAAAATACAAAAGTTAGCTGGGTGTGGTGGCGTGCGCCTGTAGTCCCAGCTTCTCAGGAGGCTGAGACAGGAGAATAGCTTAAACCCAGGAGGTGGAGATTGCAGTGAGCTGAGATCATGCCACTGCATTCCAGCCCAGGGAACAGAGCGAGATTCTGTTTCAAAAAAAAAAAAAAAAAAAGGGATCACTGTAAACTAAACTCTTAGGTATTCATGTTTGAAAGTATCTAAAAAACTCAAATCCTCTCTTCAAATCATCTAAGTCTAAATGATAGAATGGAATGAATAAAGATATAATATGTTTTATGTGACAATGTTTTTTGAGGGATCTAGTGAATACTTTTGTTTAGCTTCGTTTATAATTAATAATTTGTAAATAATTTAGACACACTGAAGAAGAATCAAAGAGAATGTATTTCCGTGTGTCTCTGGAGATGCACTTTATCCAAATATGGCATTATCTGAAAAAATAAAAAATAAAAAGTATTTGTTATATAACTTATAACACATTTCATGGTTTTTAAAATAACCCTGGAGGGCAGAGTATTGTTTTTCAGATACAGGAACTAAGGTTTAGAAACACCAAATGGGCCGGATGCGGTGGCTCACACCTGTAATCCCAGCACTTTGGGAAGCCGAGGTGGGCGGATCACAAGGTCAGGAGATCGAGACCATCCTGGCCAAGATGGTGAAACCCCATCTCTACTAAAAAAATACAAAAATTAGCCGGGCGTCGTGGCGCGCTCCTGTAGTCCCAGCTACTCAGGAGGCTGAGACAAGAGAATCGGTTGAACCCGAGAGGCGGAACATGCAGTGAGCCGAGATCACGCCACTGCACTCCAGCCTGGGCGAAAGAGCGAGACTCCGACTCCAAAAAAAAAAAAAGAAACACCGAATGGCGGCCAGGCGCGGTGGCTCACGCCTGTAATCCCAGCACTTTGAGAGACTGAGGTGCGCAGATCACGAGGTCAAGAGATGGAGACCATCCTGGCCAACATGTTGAAACCCCCATCTCTACTAAAAAGACAAAAATTAGCTGGGCGTGGTGGGATGCGCCTGTAGTCCTAGCTACTCAGGAGGCTGAGGCAGGAGAAATCAGTTGAACCCAGAAGGTGGAGGTTGCAGTGAGCCGAGATCGCAACACTGCATTCTAGCCTGGTGACAGAGCAAGAAAAAATCTCAAAAAAAAATTAGCTCAGTGTGGTGGTGCACACCTGTAATCCCAGCTACTCTGGAGGCTGAGGCAGGAGAATCGCTTGAACCCCGGGCAGCAGAGGTTGCAGTGAGCCAAGATCGAGCCACTGCACTACAGCCTGTGACAAAGTGACAGAGTGAGACTCCGTCTCAATAAATTAAAAAAAAAAAGAAAGAAACACCAAATGGTTGGGCACGGTGGCTCACGCCTGTAATCCCAGCACTTTGGGAGGCTGAGGCAGGCAGATTGCTTGAGGTCAAGAATTTGAGACCAACCTGGGCAACATGGCAAAATCCAGACTCTATTAAAAAAATACAAAAGTTAGCCAAGCATGGTGGCACATGCCTATAGTCCCAGGTACTCGGGAGGCTGAGAGGTAGGAGGATCGCTCGAGCCCAGGAGGTTGAGGATACAGTGAGCTATGATCACACCACTGCACTCCAGCCCCAGTGACAGAGCAAGACTCTGCCTCTAAAAAAAAAAAAAAAAAAAGCTCAAATTACTAAAAGCATGATACTAGTCAATGACAGAGGCAAAACTTGAACCCAGGTGTTTTTAATTCTATATATTTAAATAAACCGCCCCTCTTTTGGGCTCCACATCTCCAAGTGGAAGATTGAAAAGAGGGCCTGGAAATCTCGGACTAAGAGAACTTCTTTCCTGGTCTTCACGTCACTATTAATAGAAGCAAAGAGGAGCACCCAGAACTCCAAATACTCTATGCAAAATCTGTAACATTACTTCCCCTCAACACACAGGCCTCCCCACCAGGTTAGACCACTGCTAGGTTCAACCATCAGGACTAATCTCATTCTGTCCCTTATCCCTGTTTACACTGGACTCCTCAAGGAACCCAGGAGTCCTGGGTCATCCCTCATGCCCTGGATAGTAATCCCCATATAGTTATACGGGCAGCAATACACCCTCCATCCAACACTTCCTATCCCCCACCCTGCTGTTTTCTGTTTCCCCATAGCTCTTACCCATTTATCGCTATCTGATCTGACATTTACTTCCTTTTTTTTTTTTTTTTTTTGAGACGGAGTTTTGCTCTTGTTGTCCAGGCTGTAGTGCAGTGGCACGATCTCTGCTCACTGCAACCTCCTCCTCCCGGATTCCAGTGATTCTTCTGCCTCAGCCTCCAGAGTAGCTGGGATTACAGGCATGCACCACCATGCCCAGCTAATTTTTGTGGGGTTTCACCATGTTGGTCAGGCTGGTCTCGAACTCCTGACCTCAGGTGATCCACTCGCCTCGGCCTCCCAGAATGCTGGGATTACAGGCGTGAGCCACTGTGCCCGGCTGAAATGTACTATTTTTTAACTTGTTTATCTGGCTCTCTACCCAGTGAAAGCTAAGCTTTTTTTTTTAGAAATAGAGAAGAGGTCTCTCTATGTTGCCCAGGCTAGTCTCAAACTCCTGGGCTCAAGGGATCCTCCTGCCCCAGCCTACCAATGTGCTAGGACTACAGGCATGAGCCAGCACACCAAAACCTAAGCTTTTTGAGGCAAGATTTTATTCATCACTGTATTGACAAGCACGTAGAAGAGTGCCTGACATAAAGTAAGCACTGATATATATTCGTTGAATGAATAAAGAGTAAATGAGTGTTTCTTCCTCTTGCACAGGTATGCAAAGGAAAGGAGTACAGTGCCTTCCAATTCGTATTGAATATGTCCAGCAAAATTACTGTATTATTACCCTCTTGCATTTCTAAAGATTATTCCACAGCAACCAACTAAGGTTGCTGTGAGAAACTCAGGTTTGTGAGCCATTGCCCAAGGACATAGCTATTGGTCTCGAGAGGAATGAGGTAAGTTCTACCACTACTTCTGGGAAAGTATATTCCATGTCCCAACATTTATTCAATCAGCCAGGAAACGTTTCCTGAGTTCCTAATTTGTGCCAGACACTGTTCTAGGGACTGAGGATAAAGTAGTGAAAAAAGCAGATTCCATCCCTGCCTTCAAGGAGCCTAGCCTTCATTAGGGAGTGATAAACACTGTGGTAAAAAAGAAAGCTGGGTAAGGGATTATAGAGTGTTGAGTGCTGCTTAGATAGGGTGGTTTCTTTTGTTTATTTTTTATTTCAGTAGTTTTTGGGGTAAAGGTGGGTTTTGGTTACATGGGTAAGTTCTTCAGTGGTGATTTCTGAGATTTTGGTGCACCCATCAACCGAGCATGTAGTCTTTTATTCCTTGCCCCTCTTTTACCTTTCTTTCCCTTGGGGTTCCTAAAGTCCATTATATCATTCCTATGCCTTTGCATCCTCATAGCTTAGCTCCTACTTATAAGTGAGAACAGACAATATTTGGTTTTCCATTCCTGAGTCACTTCACTTAGAATAATGGCCTCCTGGCCGGGCGCAGTGGCTCAAGCCTATAATCCCAGCACTTTGGGAGGCTGAGATGGGTGGATCACTTGAAGCCAGGAGTTTGAAACCGGTCTGGCCAACATGGCGAAACCCCATCTCTACTAAAATAAAAAAATAAAATAAAATAAAATAAAAAAATTAGCCGGGCGTGGTGGCAGGCAATCCCAGCCACTTGGGAGGCTGAAGCACTTGAACCTGGGGGCAGAGGTTGCAGTGAGCTGAGATCACGTCATTGCACTTCAGCCTGGGTGACAGAGAGACTCAGCTTTCACAGAATTGAAGAGAGTTGGGGCCTTGCTCTGGGTTAGGCTTTCACTTAAGGAAATGTTGTGGCTGGGTTCATCTGTCCAGATCACTGAAACTTTCTCCCTATCAGCAATAAGGCTGTTTTGCTTTCTTATCATTTGTGTGTTCACTAAAGGGAATTTTTAATTTCCTTCAAGGGTTTTTCCTTTGCATTGATAATTTGGATAAATGATTGGCACAAGAGGCCTGGCTTTTGGCCTATCTTGGCTTTTGCCATGCCTTCCTCACTAAGCTTAATCATTTCTAGCTTTTGATTTAAAGTGAGACGTAATACTTCCTCCTTTCATCTCAGGTGATCCGCCCACCTCGGCCTCCCAAAATGCTAGGATTATAGGCATGAGCCACCTTGCCCAGCCCTAGAGTTATTTTTGAATAAAACAAACACATGACTCTTACAAATTAACTCTAAACACAGTGGAGAATCTCAGCTTTCTACACCACACTGTATCACACTCTACTCCACTTCCTAAGAGCACTGGGCAAGTGTAAAGTCACAGCCACATCAAAGAATTGAAATCTCAAGTGTGGTGATTCTTTTGTTTCTGATCTAAATTAATAATTTGTTGGTTGTATTACATATGATTACACACCCCCTTCTCTTTTTTTCAAATAAATGAAAAAATGCTATCTCAGCTGCCTGCCTAGACTAAGAAACAAGTATTCACAATGAAGGTATTTATCAGCTCCCCTTCTTCCTCCTATAAAATAATACCACCACCATCACCACCATGCCATCCCCTGCCCCCAACAACCTTCATCCACTTTTTTTTTTTTTGAGAAGGAGTCTCACTCTGTCGCCCAGGCTGGAGTACACCAGAGTGATCTCAGCTCACTGCAACCTCCACCTCTGGGATTCAAACAATTCTCCTGCCTCAGCCTCCCAAGTAGCTGGGACTAAAGGTGCGTGCCACCACGCCCAGCTAATTTTTGCATTTTTAGTAGAGATAGGGTTTCACCATATTGGCCAGGCTGGTCTCAAACTCCTGACCTCAGGTGATCCGCCTGCCTTGGCCACCCAAAGTGCTGGGATTAGAGGCGTGAGCCACCGTGCCCGGCCTCTCCACATTTTATTAGGGCTTTTTGTGTGATATTTGTCATCAAAAGGATCTCCACTGCACCTCAATTTTGCACATGAAATGTTTGTAAAGGCCAGTGAAATTGATGAGATAGCAGGTTTCTGAAGTTTTTGTGGTCTATTGTAACTATTATAACAACTCTTATCAAAATGTGGTTCTCAGGCCATTGGCATCAGCATCACCTTAGTCTGCTGAGAATGAGATTTCCAGGCACCTCCCTAGAGCATACTGAATGAGATGGCCTGAAGTTGAGGCCTGGGATTCTGTATGCATAAAAAAAGAGAGTCTCTGGTCTATAATAGCTCTTACAATCCACCAGCCTAGTTTAATGACACTTTTACCTTCAAACAGATTGCCTTTATGCTATACCAGGGCAATACTCAGGGACCTCTTTCAATCCCAGAAATTCTTCCTAATTTTTAGGAATACCTACAAATCATTCCTATACATTGGTTAAGAATCCTATCATAGGCCGGGCACGGTGGCTCACGCCTGTAATCCCAGCACTTTGAGAGGCCAAGGTGGGTGGATTACCTGACGTTGGGAGTTCGAGACCAGCCTGACCAACATGAAGAAACCCGGTCTCTACTAAAAATACAAAAAAATCAGTCAGACTTCGTGGTGCATGCCTGTAATCCCAGCTACTCGAGAGGCTAAGGCAGGAGAATCGCTTGAATCCAGATGGAGGTTGCTGTAAGCTGAGATCGTGCCATTGCACTCCAGCCTGGGCAACAAGGGCAAAACTCTGTCTCAAAAAAAAAAAAAAAAAAAAAAAAAAGAATCCTATCATAGGCTGGGTGTGGTGGCTCATGCCTGTAATCGCAGCACTTTAGGAGGCCGAGGTGGGTGGATCACCTGCGGTCAGGAGTTTGAGACCAGCCTGGCCAACAAGGTGAAATCCCGTCTCTACTAAAAAATACAAAAAAATTAGCCAGGCGTGGTGGCAGGCGCCTGTATTCCCAGCTACCTGGGAGGCTGAGACAGAAGAATCACTTGAACCCCGGAGGTGGAGGTTGCAGTGAGCCGAGATCGCGCCACTGCACTCCAGCCTGGGCGACAAGAGCAAAACTCCATCTCAAAAAAAAAAAAATCCTATGATAACTTCTTACTTTTTGGTGGAAAGTGCTTTCTCTCCATGTGAGCAAGGAGACTCAGCTTGATCCAGGAGCTCCTGCCACTGTTGGGAACAGGCTCTTTGGTTGTGGTATCAGTAAAGGACTGATAGGCACCCGGGAAGTGCCTCTTTTGAACTCTCAGTAAGCTGACTTGATTGCTTCGTTCCACCAAGCAGTTGGATTCACGCTTTTCGTTTATCTCCTCCAGGAGATGTTGTTTGCTTACTCCGTGTTTTTTCATTATTTCAGTGGTTCTGTTTATAGATGCCATTATGCTCACAAACCAATTGTCAAGTGATTCTTGCTGTCCTACAAACAAATGAAAAAATACTTTCAATTGTCTTTTTGAGTCAGAAGCCAGTATTCACAATCACGTTTGCCAGTTTCTCTTTTTGCCTTCTATAAAATAACACCACAACCACCAACAAGCCTCCCACCCCACGCTTCACTTTTTTATTTACTTATTTTTTTAGACAGGGTCTTGCTCTGTCGCCCAGGCTGACACACAGTGGCATGATCTCAGCTCACTGCAACTTCCACCTTCCAGATTCAAGTGATTCTTGTGCCTCAGCCTCCTAAGTAGCTGGAATTACAGGCGCGCACAACCATGCCTGGCTAATTTTTCTATTATCAGTAGAGATGGGGTTTCACCATGCTGGCCAGGCTGGTCTTGAACTCCTGTCCTCAGGTGATCCACCCACCTCAGCTTCCCAAAGTGCTGGGATTACAGGTGTCAGCCACTGTGCCCAGACAGCACACCTCACTTTTTTTTTATTTTTTTATTTTTTGAGATGGAGTCTCACTCTGTTGCCAAGGCTGGAGTGCAGTGGCTCGATCCCAGCTCACTGCAACCTCTGCCTCCAGGGTTCAAGCGATTCTCCTGCCTCAGCTTCCCAAGTAGCTGGGATTACAGGCATGCACCACCATGCCCAGCTAATTTTTTTTTTTTTATTTATTTTTAGTAAAGACGGGGTTTCACCATATTGGCCAGGTTGGTCTCGAACTCCTGAAGTTGTGATCCACCTGCCTCGGCCTCCCAAAGTGCTGGGATTACAGGCGTGAGCCACCGTGCCCGGCCACACCTCACTTTTTACTATTGTTTCTTAAGGGTTTTATTTTTTGTTTTTTAGGTGTTCTTCAGGGCAAACAAAGGTTAAAAAGATATGGTAAGAGGATATATTATTGTTTTTTAAAATTATACTATGCATTTTTTTTGCTTTTAGAAGCATTATTTCTTCTGATTATAAAAATAATACATGTTTATTACATATATTAATAATATAATAGATAAATAATACATGTTTAATACATGATTATAAAAATAATACATATTCATGGTAGATAATTAAGAAAATACAGAAAAACATAAAGTAGAAAAGTTAAAATTACTCTCGATCCAGAGACATCCATTAATATTTTGGGTGTTACTTTCCCAATAAGTATCCAAAGGGATTTTATTTTTTTAAAGTGGCGGCCAGGAGCTGTGGCTCATGCCTGTAATCCCAGCACATTGGGAGGCCAAGGCGGGCAGATCACAAGGTCAGGAGTTCAAGACCAGCCTGGCCAACATAGTGAAACCCTGTCTCTACTAAAAATACAAAAAATTAGCCAGGCATGGTGGCAGGCACCTGTAATCCCAGCTACTCAGGAGCCTGAGGCATGAGAGTCGCTTGAACCCGGGAGGCAGAGGTTGCAGTGAGCCGAGATCACGCGATTGCACTCCAGCCTGTGCGACAGTGTGAGACTCTGTCTCAAAAAATAAAATAAAATAAAGTAAAGTGGCCAGGCGCAGTGGCTCACGCCTATAATCCCAACACTTTGGAAGGCCGAGGTGGGAGGATCACTTAAGCTTGGGAGGTGAAGGTTGCAGTGAGCTGAGATTGTGCCATTGCACTCCAGCCTGGGTGTCAGAGCAAGATTTGGAAAGATAGCGAAATATTCAGCACTGATAAATGATACAGTCCACAGTCTCAAGAAGCTCAAACAATAGCAGTCAGGATTTTTAAAAAGCCCACGCTGAGATTACAGTGAACTTAAAAAGAAAAGAAAATCTTAAAAGCAACCAGAGAATAAAAGGAGGGGCAATTGGACCAACAGCTGACTCCTCAACAAGCAATAACATAAGCCAGAAGACAAAGAAATGGGGCCGAGCGTGGTGGCTCACACCTACAATCCCAGCACTTTGGGAGGCCGAGGTGTATGGGTCACCTGAGGTCAGGAGTTCGAGACCAGTCTGTCCAACATGGCAAAACCCTGTCACTACTAAAAATACAAAAAAAAAAAATTAACCGAGCATGGTGGTATGCACTTGTAATCCCAGCTACTCAGGAGGCTGAGGCAGGAGAATTGTTTGAACCTGGGAGGCAGAGGTTGCAGTGAGTCAAGATCATAGCACTGCACTCCAGCTTGGGCGGCAGAGCAGGACTTTGTCTCAAAAAAAAAAAAAAATACATTCGTCATCATCAGTCACTAGGAAAGTGTAAATCAATACTACGAGATATCACTACATACCATTAGAATGGCTGAAATGAAAAAGACTGACCAAACCATGTGTTAGCAAAGATATGGAGGACCTGGAATTCTCATATGCTGCTAGTGAGAATGTAAAATGGAACAATGTCTGGAAAATAATCATGCAGCTTCTTAAAAAGTTAAACATACTCCTATCATTTGATCCATTCCTAGGTATTTACCCTAGAGCAATGAAATTCTCCACACACATGCATAAAGAAATGTATCTGTACATATGAAAACTAACACATGAATGTTAATCACAGCTTTTTAAAAAACTTTTGTTGTTGTTGTTGTTGTTTTTACACAGCTTTATTTTTATTTATTTTTGAGACAGGGTCTCTTTCTGTCACCCAGGCTAGAGTGAAGTGGTGTGACCATGGCTCACGGCATCCTCGACATCCCAGGCTCAAGCCATCTTCCCACCTCAGCTTCCCAAGTAGCTGGGATACAGGCGCAGGCCACCACACCTGGCTATTTTTGTTTTTATTTTTCATAGAGATGAGGTCTCATTATGTTCCTAAGGCTAGTCTTGAATTCCTGGGCTCAAGGGATCCTCCTGCCTTGGCCTCCCAGAGTACTGAGATTACAGGTGTGAGCACAGCCACCAGGCCCAGCCCACTGCTTTATTTTTATGAGCCAAAAAGTTCTAACAACCCAAAAGTCCATCAGAAGCAGAACAAATAAATTGTGGTATATGTGCACAATTGACACTGAGTTATAAAATATATTTATATATATTATATGTACATAATATATTCCTTTTACCTGAGATGCTAATTCATCAATATATATTTTTGAGTAGTGTTCATATATTGTTGATAAACACAATATTATGGCTGAATCTCAAAATAACTATGCTGAGTAAAAAGAAAAAAAAAGAGCCAGACAAATCAGAATGTATAGTGTACGATTCCATGCATATAAAACTCTAGGAAATATTAGGCTAGGCATGGTGGCTCACGCCTATAATCCCAGCACTTTGGAAAGCTGAGGAAGGAGGACTGCTTCAGCTCAGGAGTTCAAGACCAGACTAAGCAATATAATGAGACCTTGTCTCTACAGAAAATTCAAGAACTTAACTAGGTGTGGTGGCACCTGCCTGTAATCCCAGCTACTCAGGAGGCTGAGGTGGAAGGATGGCTTGCACCCAGGAGGTGGAGGTTGCAGTGAGCCGTGATCACAAAACTGCACTCCAGCTTGGGCAACACAGCAAGACCCTATGTCAAAAAAAAAAATGCTAGGAAATATGAAGTCCCCTACAGTGACAAATGAAAATCAATGGTTGCTTGGGAATGGGGAAAGGTAGGCAGCAAGGGTGGCAGGGATTACAAGGGATATGAATAAACTTTGGGGCTGATGAATATGTTTATTATCTTAATTGTGGTGATGCTTTCCTGGGTGTATGCATATGTCAAAAACATCAAACTGTACATTTTAAACATGGACAGTTCATTGTATGTCAATGACCAGTCAATAAAGCTCTTACATAAAATTGGGCTGAGTACCTAGCACATTGCCTAATGAATATCAGGTGGTTGATAAATATTTTAATGAATGAATAAATAGTATATATTACTTACAAGTTTTGATTTTCTTTCACTTTAATATAGTTATTGTGAGAATTTTTCATGTCTTTACATATGTGTCATTAGTAATAAAAATGTAAGATTTGATAATGTAATAGTCTATCATGTGAATTTATAATTTTTTTTCTTTTTTTAAATTTAATTTTAGTGAGCCAGGCGCCGTGGCTCATGCCTGTAATCCCTGCACTTTGGGAGGCCAAGGCAGGCAGATCACCTGTCAGGAGTTCAAGACCAACCTGGCCAACATGGTGAAACCCCGTCTTTACAAAAATACAAAACTTAGCCGGGTGTGGTGGCGCGCACCTGTAATCCCAGCTACTTGGAAGGCTGATTCGGAAGAATCACTTGAACCCGGAAGATAGAGGTTGTAGTGAGCGGAGATCGTTCCATTGCACCCCAGCCTGGGCAGCAGAGCGAGTCTCCGTCTCAAAAACAAACAAACAAAATTAATTTTAATTTTAAATTATTTTGTTTTTATTTTGTTTTGTTTTTTGAGACAGAGTCTTGCTCTGTCATCCAGGCTGGAGTCCAGTGGAGCGATTCAAGCGATTCTCGTGCCTCAGCCTCCCAAAGTAGCTGGGATTACAGAGGCGCACCACCATGCCCAGCTACTTTTTGTACAGGCGTGGGCCACCGCCCTCGCCTGTTTTGTTTTGTTTTGAGACGGACTCTCGCTCTGTCGCCCAAGCTGGAGTGCAGGGGCGCGATCTCGGCTCACTGCAAGCTCTGCCTCCTAGGTTCAAGCCATTCTCCTGCCTCAGCCTCTCGAGTAGCTGGGACTACAGGCGTCCGCCACCATGCCCGGCTAATTTTTTTGTATTTTTAGTAGAGACGGGGTTTCACCATGTTAGCCAGGATGGACTCGATCTCCTGA
The DNA here is from genome assembly GCF_029281585.2 of Gorilla gorilla gorilla. Taxonomy (NCBI): domain Eukaryota; kingdom Metazoa; phylum Chordata; class Mammalia; order Primates; family Hominidae; genus Gorilla; species Gorilla gorilla. The sequence continues at coordinate 43,975,031 of NC_073224.2, read as the reverse complement.
CCTCTTGATCTGCCCGCCTTGGCCTCCCAAAGTGCTGGGATTACAGGACTGAGCCACCGCACCCAGCTCCGCGCTCACCTTTTAAATTCTCTCTTTTTTTTTTTTTTTTTTTTTTTGAGGCGGAGTCTCTCTCTGTCTCCAGGATGGAGTCCAGTGGAGCGATATCGGCTCACTGCAACCCTGACTCCCTGGTTTCATGCGATTCTCCTGCCTCAGCCTCCCCAGTAGCTGGGATTACAGGCATGTGCCACCACACCCAGCTAATGTTTGTAAGTCTTTTTAAATTCTTTTGGAGTGGGAGACACCATCCTTCCTTTTTTTTTCTTTTCTTTTGAGATGGGGTCTCATTCTGTCACCCAGGCTGGAATCCAGGGGCATGATCTTGGCTCACTGCAACCTCTGCCTCCTAGGCTCAAGTGATCTTCCATCCTCAGCCTCCTGAGTGGCTGGGACCACCACAAGTGTGCACCACCATGCCCAGCTAATTTTTTTGTATTTTTGGTAGAGACAGGGTTTCATCATGTTGCCCAGGCTGGGCTAAAACTCCTAAGCTCAAGCGATCTACCCACCTCAGCCTTTCAAAGTGCTGGGATTACAGGTATAAGCCACTGTGCCTGACATTGATTATTCTTTTTATTGCTAGACTTTAGGTTGTTTTCGATTTATTTTTATAATAATGCTTTGAAACACATTGAAGTGACAGAAATCACACAAACACACATTGTTTTAGGAAAGCTACCAGAGCCATCAATTTTTCTTTCCTAAATAAGCAAAGAAGAGGTATCTTTCTTTTTTTTTTTTTTTTCTTTTAAGAAGGAGTCTTGCTCTATTGCCCAGGCTGGGCGTCACTCCCTCTCAAAAAAATAAAATAATAAAAAATAAAAAGGTCAGTTTGTCAAGTGCCTATTTTTGTTTGTTAGTTTTGAAATGGAGTCTCACTCTGTCACCCAGGCTGGAGTGCAGTGGTGCAATCTTGGCTCACTACAGCCTCTGCCTCCTGGGTTCAAGCGGTTCTCGTGCTTCAGCCTACTGAGTAGCTGGGATTACAGGTGTGCACCACCATGCCCAGCTAATTTTTTTGTATTTTTAGTAGAGAGGGGGTTTTCACCATGTTGGCCAGGCTGGTCTTGAACTCCTGACCTCAAGTGATCTGCCCACCTTGGCCTCCCAAATTGCTGGGATTACAGGCGTAAGTCATCACTCCCGGCCTGAGTTAACTTATATTTTGTTAAAAGTCCATTTTAGGCTGGGTGTGGTGGCTCATGCCTGTAATCCCAGCACTTTGGGAGGCCGAGGCGGGTGGATCACCTGAAGTCAGGGGTTCGAGACCAGCCTGGCCAACATGGTGAAACCCGGTCTCTACTGAAAATACAAAAATTAGCCAAGTGTGGTGGCAGGCACCTGTAATCCCAGCTACTCAGGAGGCTGAGGCTGGAGAATTGCTTGAACCCGGGAGGCAGAGGTTGCAGTGAGCCGAGATCACACCATTGCACTCCAGCCTGGGGGACAAGAATGAAACTTGGTCTCAAAAAAATAAAATAAAAATAAAATAAAAGCCCATTTTATAGGTGAACTGCAAATAAAACATAGATGTCTTAGTTAAAAGTTCACCATGAAGTTCTCAAAATTCAAACTCTTATTACAAGTTACCTGACAACTGGAGCTAAATAAAACAAAATAGACACAGTAATAGAGTCTAGTGGTACAAGCATATTTTTTAAGTAAAAAAGATTTGATTAATATTTTACCTATGCTGCCTCCTAACTGTATGATCTTGTTTTAGTTACTTACCTTCTCTGGGCCTCAGTTTCCTGATGTGTTAAATGAAAATAATATCCAGGCCAGGTGCAGTGGCTCATGCCTGTAATCCCAACACTTTGGGAGGCCTAGGCAGGTGGATCACCTGAAGTCGGGAGTTCAAAATCAGCCTGGCCAACATGGTGAAACCCTGTCTCGGCTGGGCGCGGTGGCTCACACCTGTAATCCCAGCATGTTGGGAGGCCGAGGCAGGCGGATCACTAGGTCAGGAGATCAAGACCATCCTGGCTAACATGGTGAAAGCCTGTCTCTACTAAAAATACACACACACAAAAAAATTAGCCGGGCGTGGTGGCATGCGCCTGTAGTCCCAGCTACTTGTGAGGGTGAGGCAGGAGAATGGTGTGAACCCGGGAGGCGGAGCTTGCAGCGAGCCGAGATTGCACCACTGCACTCCAGCCTGGGCAACAGAGCAAGACTCCGTCAAACACACACACACACACACACACACACACACACACACACAATTAGCTGGGCGTGGTGGCACATGCCTGTAATCCCAGCTACTCTGGAGGCTGAGGCAGGAGAATCGCTTGAACTCCAGGGGCAGAGGTTGCGGTGAGCCAAGACCGCACCATTGCACTCCAGCCTGGGCAACAAAAGTGACACTCCATCTCAAAAAAAAAAGAGAAAGAAAAGTAAAGAAAATAATATCCAACTCACAGAGTGTCATAAGGACTAAATGAGCTAATAAATACCAAGAGCTTAATACAACCAACCCTCAATAAGTGGTAACTTTATCATATTAAATAGGCACTTTGAAAAAAGTTTTATTCAATTTGATAAGTAAATAATTTAGTATTTTCTTTTCTCCCCAGTTTCTAATCTTGTTTACTTGCTGTGTGACTAGAATTGGCTACATAATTTGTAGGGTCCAGCGAAAATAAAAATGCTGGATCCTTTATTAACAAACAATGGAGACGTTCAAGGTAATGACAGTAAAACTTTAAGCCAATTGTGAGACCCTTCTGAGCAAAGGGCCCTATGTGACTGTTTGGGTCTCATGCCTGTGAAACTGGTCCTGTGTGTGACATAGGAACAGGCCAATTCCAACTGCTAATTCATCCAATTTTACAATCTCTTAAATGGAGATAAGTAATATGTTTAACTCATGACTTTGAAAGGTCTGGTCCAAAAACCAGACAAGTCTTACAGGTTAGTTCAGGATCTGTGCCTTATCAACCAAATTGTCTTGCCTATCCACCCTGTAGTGCCAAACCCATATACTCTCCTATCCTCAATATCTCTCTCCACAACCCATTATTCTGTTCTAGATCAACCTAACTGACCCCATAAATCCTAAATCCTTTCCCCACTCTCCTTTCCATTCCTTAAAAAACAGCCCTAAAAGCTGCTCCCACACTAGCTCTCCCTAACTCATCCCAACTTTTTCATTACACACAGCCAAAGTGCAGGGCTGTGTGGTCAGAATTCTTACACAAGAGCCGGGACTGCACCCTGTAACCTTTCGGTCCAAACAACTTGACTTTACTGTTTTAGCCTAGCCCTCATGTCTGTGTGCAACGGCTGCTGCTGCTGCTTTAATACTTTTAGAGGCCCTCAAAATCACAAGCTATGCTCCACTTATGCTCTACAGTTCCCATAACTTTCAAAATCCATTTTCCTCCTCACACTTGACGCATATACTTTCTGCCCCCCAGCTCCTTCAACTATACTCACTCTTTGCTGCATCTCCCACAGTTACCATTGTTCCTGGCCTGTACTTCAATCTGGCCTCCCACATTATTCCTGATACAACACCTGACCCCCATGACGCTATCTCTCTGATCCACCTGACATTCACTCCATTTCCGCATATTTCCTTCTTTCCTGTTTCTCACCCTGATCACACTATTGATGGCAGTTCCACCAGGCCTAATTGCCACTCACCAGCAAAGGCAGGCTATGCTATTATATCTTCTACATCTATCACTGAGGCTACTGCTCTGCCCCCCTCCACTATGTCTCAGTAAGCCAAACTCATTGCCTTAACTCAGGCCCTCACTCTTGCAAGGGACTCCGCATCAATATTTATACTGACTCTAAATATGCCTTCCATATCCTGCACCACCATGCTGTTACATGGGCTGAAAGAGGTTTCCTCACTACGCAAGTGTCCTCTATCATTAATACTTCTTTAATAAAAACTCTTCTCAGGGCCGCTTTACTTCCAAAGGAAGCTGGAGTCATTCACTGCAAGGGCCACCAAAAGGCATCAGATCCCATTGCTCAAGGCAACGCTTATAAGGTAACCAAAGAAGCAGCTAGCCTTCCAACTTCTGTCCCTCATGGCCAGTTTTTCTCCTTCTCATTGGTCACTCCTACCTACACCCCACTGAAACTTCCACCTATCAATCTCTTCCCACACAAGGCAAATGGTTCTTGGACCAAGGAAAATATCTCCTTCCAGCCTCACAGGCCCATTCTATTCTGTTGTCATTTCATAATCTCTTCCATGTAGGTTACAAGCTGCTAGCCCGTCTCTTAGAACCTCTCATTTCCTTTCTATCGTGAAAATCTATCCTCAAGAAAATCACTTCTCAGTGTTCCATCTACTATTCTACTACCCCTCAGGGATTGTTCAGGCCCCCTCCCTTCCCTACACATCAAGCTTGGGGATTTGCCCCTGCCCAGGACTGGCAAATTGACTTTACTCACATGCCCCGAGTCAGGAAACTAAAATACCTCTTGGTCTGGGTAGACACTTTCACTGGATGGGTAGAGGCCTTTCCCTCAGGGTCTGAGAAGGCCACCGCAGTCATTTTTTCCCTTATGTCAGACATAATTCCTCAGTTTGGCCTTCCCACCTCTATACAGTCTGATAATGGACCGGCCTTTATTAGTCAAATCACCCGAGCAATTTCTCAGGCTCTTGGTATTTAGTGGCTCCTGGTTTTACCTCAAATCGCCACCCTTAAGTCTCTCTTGAAGTGGATAGAAGATTTTCAGTGGCAGGGTACCCTCCAATACTTTCACCCTGATGAAGTCCTATTCTTTACTTTTATACTCACTCTTATTCTGGTTCCCGTTCTTATGCCACCCTCTACCTCTCCCCAGCTATCTCCACCACACTATCAAACTCACTCTCTCCTAGCTGTTTCTAATCCTTCTTTAACAAACAATTGCTGGCTTTGCATTTCTCTTTCCTCCAAAATCACCCAGGCCTCGACTTACTCACTGCTAAAAAAAGAGGACTCTATATTTTTAAACGAACAGTGTTTTTACCTAAATCAGTCTGGCCTGGTATATGACAACATAAAAAAACTCAAGGATAGAGCCCAAAAACTCACCAACCAAGCAAATAATTATGCTGAACCCCGTTGGGCACTCCTTAATTGGATGTCCTGGGTCCTCCCAATTCTTAGTCCTTTAATACCTATTTTTCTCCTTCTCTTATTCGGACCTTGTGTCTTCCTTTCGTTTAGTTTCTCAATTCATACAAAACCACATCCAGGCCATCACCAATCATTCTATACGACAAATGCCCCTTCTAACAAGCCCACAATATCACCCCTTACCCCAAAATCTTTCTTCAGTTTAATCTCTCCCACTCTAGGTTCCCACGCTGCCCCTAATCCTGCTTGAAGCAACCCTGAAAAACATTGCCATTATCTCTCCATACCACCCCCAAAAGTTTTCGCTGCCTCAACACTTCACCACTGTTTTGTTTTGTTTTTCTTATTAATATAAGAAGACAGGAATGTCAGGCCTCTGAGCCCAAGCTAAGCCATCATATCCCCTGTGACCTGTACATATACATCTAGATGGTCTGAAGCAACTGAATATCCACAAAAGACCTGAAAATAGCCTTAACTGATGACATTCCACCACTGTGATTTGTTCCTGCCCCACCCTAACTGATATGATATATTCTCCCCTGCCCTTAAGAAGGTACTTTGTAATATTCTCCCCCCTCCACTTAAAAAGGTACTTTGTAATATTCTCCCCCGCCCTTAAGAATGTACTTTGTACACCTATCCCAAACCTATATGAACTAATGATAATCCCACCACCCTTTGCTGACTCCTTTTTTGGACTCAGCCTGCCTGCATCCAGGTGAAATACAGCCTTGTTGCTCACACAAAGCCTGTTTGGTGGTCTCTACACATGGATGCACGTGACAAAAGGGGCTTTGAAGGGCTGCCCAAAATAGCTCAGTTGGGAGAGCATTAGACTGAAAAGGGCTTTGAAACTTTTTTTTCTTTTCTTTTTTTCTCTTTCTGAGACAAGGTCTCACTTTGTCACCCAGGCTGGAGTGCAGTGAGTGACTTGATCACAGCTCACTGCAGCCTCAACCTCCCGGGTTCAGGTGATCCCCCCACCTCAGCCTTCCAAGTAGCTGGAACTACAGGCACACACCACCATGCCTGGCTAATTTTTGTATTTTTTGTAGAGATGTCATTTTGCCATGTTGCCCAGGCTGGTCTTGAACTCCTGGGGTCAAATGATCCTCCTGCTTCAGCCTCCCGAAGTGCTGGGATTACAGGCGTGAGCAACCGTGCCCAGCCCAGGTTTTGAAAATATTAAACATGCATATACAGTAGATCCTAATTACTCATTGATTACATATTTGCAAATTTGGCTACTCCCTAAAATGTATTTGTTATACATACAGCAAATAGCACTAGTAGCACTAGCCTGGGAAAAAGATCAAAACTGTGGTTTTCATATTGCTTTTGCGCCATCCATATTGCTTTTGAGCCATTGTAAAGTCGAAAAATTGTATGTCAAACCATTGTAAGTTAGGGGCCGGCTGTATTCTTTCTAGGAGCAATGGTTCAGTATTTGCTAATTTAATGTTTGTGGCAACTTTATAGAACATAACTATCATAATAACAAGAATTGACTGTATGAGAAAATATATTACTATTTCTACAGGTATATTATTATAAATTACCTTTAACATACTACCATACAGCAACCCAAAGCGTGTTTCAAGTCCGCTGGTGTGGATTAGCCCACTGGGGTGCCACCTTGGTGATGGAATACTCTGATCAGTGCCATTCCAACTTTGTTCTATTCATAGAAGCCTGGTTAAGAGAGGTTCTGGAGTCAGAGATCATTTACTTACCAGCCAGGTGACCTTGGATAAATATAAATTCCTCTATCCTCTTTTTTTTTTTTTTTGGAGACAAGGTCTTGCTCTGTCACCCAGGCTGGAGTGCAATGGTGCAATCACAGTTTCATTATGTCGGCCACGCTGCTCTTGAATTCCTGAGCTCAAGCGATTCCTCTTGGCCTCCCAAAATGCTGGGATTACAGGTGTGCATCACCAGGCCCAGCCATTCAACCCTCATAATATTGGTTTCATCATTTGTAAAATGGGGGCTAAAGATACTGCTTTCACCAAGCTGTGTGTTTGTATGTGTGGTAAGTGATGAGGAGGGAGTTGAGATTAAATTAGGAATGCATGTAAAGCTTTTTGCATTGTGGCTGGCATCAATTTATTACATGTACTGATATGTTTTGAGCACTTACTGTGCTTGGAGCTGTTGTGGATACTGGGGACAAATGGGTCCTTGCCCCGATGAAGAAGAGTTCTAATCTAAAGATTCATTGTAAGTACTCAGTAAGTGGTAGCTACTTTATTGGTTTTATTAAAACTTTATATTTTACATGGGGAACTTGTTGTTGTTGTTTGTTTTTGGTTTGGTTTGGTTTTTGAGATGGAGTTTCACTGTTGTTGCCCAGGCTGGAATGCAATGACACGATCTCGGCTTACTGCAACCTCCATCTCCCAGGTTCAAGTGATTCTACTGTCTCAGCCTCCTGAGTAGCTGGGATTACAGGCATGCACCACCACATCCGGCTAATTTTGTATTTTTAGTAGAAATGGGGTTTCACCAAGTTAGCCAGGCTGGTCTTGAACTTCTGACCTCAGGTGATCTGCCTACCTTGGCCTCCCTGGCCTGTTTTGTTTTTTGAGACAGGATCTCATTCCATCGGACAGGCTAGAGTGCAGTGGTGTGATTGAGGCTTACTGCAACCTCGACCTCCTGAACTCAGGTGATTCTCTCACCTCTGCCTCCTGAGTAGCTGGGACTACAGGCGTGGACCACCACAACTGGCTAATTTTTAAATTTCTCATAGAGACGGGGTTTTGCCATGTTGCCCAAGCTACATGGAAAGTTATTTTATTCATATATTTCTTTTCTAAGAAGAGGAGGTCTCCAGTTTTTTTTTTTTTTAAATCTTCAGGTCACTCTGGAATGTTTCCAATGTGGAGGAAGGGGGCCCGGCAAAACTAACTAACTGACTAACTCACTACATGGAGAAGCAACTCAAGAAACAAGCTGATTCAAGAAATTAGAGATCATTCATAGTGCCATTGCTGCCTTCAAAGGTGGGCAGTGCATTTTTTAAAAACACATTTATTTATTTTATTTTTTTGGTGGCAAGGTCTTGCTCTGTTGCCCAGGCTAGAGTGCAGTGGCATGATCTTGGCTCACTGCAACCCCCGCCTCCAGGGCTCAAGCCATCCTTCCACCTCAGCCTCCCAAGTAGCTGGAAGAATAGGTTTGTGTCACCAGACCCGGCTAATTTTTGTATTTTTTGTAAAGACAGGGTCTCACTATGTTACCCAGGCTTGTCTCGAATCCCTGAGCTCAAGCCATCCTCCTGCTCGGTCTCCCAAAGTGCTGGGATTACAGGCCTGAGCCACCGCTCCCAGCCAACACATTTATTTACTTTTAGAAAATACAGTTTAGTTCAACATAGTTTATGTATATCTGCTTTCACTACATCTTAAGACAGTCAGAAAGTTCTTGTTAATAATAAGGCCCAGCATGGAACTAGGATGTACTTTGCATTTGTATAACCCAGGTGGAAGAACATTTGTAGGCTAAAGAAACAAACAAAAAACCGATAAAAGAACAATAGGGCCTAGCCAGGGTGAAGGTACCTTAAGGCAACAAGAGAGGGAGGAAGGGGCTTCCGAGAAGGAGGAAAGAAAGAAAACTTCAGAAATAAGTGTTAGAGGGCTGTTGCAGTGGCTCACTAATCCCAGCACCTTGGGAGGGTGAGGTGGACAGATCACTTGAAGTCAGGAGTTCAAGACCAGCCTGGCCAACATGGCGAAACCCCATCTCTACAAAAAACACAAAAATTTGCCGGGCATGGTTGCATGCGCCTGTAATCCCAGCTATTTCGGAGGCTGAAGTGGGAGGTTGAATCTGTTTAGTAAATCTGGGGCTTAGAATATTTCATTTTTGGTTTACAGGGGCTTGAGTTCTCCTCGTGGCCTGTCTCCATATGGCATTTCCTCTAGCTACAGTTTTCAGGAGCTATTTGGTCTCTCAACTCTAAGCATACAAAACCCTTAAGACTCCTCTGTAGTAGATGCTCTGAACAAGCCAGGGCTGGGAAGGAGGTCTATTTATTTTTTGACTCAATTCTTTCATCAGAGTGTCAGTAAGTGAGTTACAAATTAGTGAATCAAGAGGAAACATGTGAAGCAGTTGCACAGTTTTTTCAGAGTAAATCTGGAAATGAAGATATTAGTTGCTACAGGTGGGAGGGGTGAGCAGAGGCAGATTTACCATGAAGTTAATATGAGGGTCTCTGAAGGCTTGTATCTCTCTCTCTCTCTTTTTTTTTTTTTTTTTTTTTTTTTTTTTTTGACAAGGTCTTACTCTGTTGCCTAGGCTGGAGTGGCGTGATCTCAGCTCATTGCAGCCTTGACCTCCTGGGCTCAAGCTATCTTCCCACCTCAGCCTCTCAGGTAGCTGGGACTACAGGCATGCGCCACCAGGCCCAGCTAAATACTGTATTTTTTTGGTAGAGAAGGGGTTTTGCCATGTTACCCAGGCTGGTCTTGAACTCCTGAGCTTAAGCGATGCACCTGCCCCAGTCTCCCAAAGTGCTGGGATTACAGGCATGAGCCACCGCACCCGACCTCATTTTAAATTTTAATTTTGATATTAGTGTCTTAAATAACACCCCCATCCCCAAATTAAGCCTTTAGGCTCTAAAAACCTGGATCAATTCTGGATATGGGAAGTGGGGGTGAACAGAGGTAGTACATGTTTCAATCAATTCAAATTAAGCAATTAAAAATTGTAAAAGAAAGTGAGAGTTTTAAAATTGCTAGCACTGGCTGGCTAACTTTGTATTTTTAGTAGAGACAGGGTTTCACCATGTTGGTCAGGCTGGTCTTGAACTCCTGACCTCAGGTGATCCACAAGCCTCGACCTCCCAAAGTGCTGGGATTACAGGTGTTAGCCACCTTGCCCAGCCTGAATCTCATTATCTTTAAAGCCAACATGTCAACTAGCTAATATGATAAATTAAATCATGCCCAAAGGAATAAGAACCAGATGTAACATGGAAAATTTAGTTGTGATTTGACATTGGTTATATTTAAATCACGCAACAGGTAAATTTTAAGCCAGACATGAAAGGCAGGATCTGCCTTAGCAAATCCTCAGAGATATTTTAGGACAGGAAACTCTGCCATTGCAGAATTAAATCTCTAGTACCTTTACACAAAAATGTACAAATAGTTTCCATCATCTTTCTGTGCCACCATAATGGTGTGCATGAATGCCAAAAAGAGACCCACATGCCAGGTTCTTATTAGGTCATGCTCTAAAGTCATGGTCTGGTTTCTAACTGTGATGATGAAGCATGGTTATATTGGTGAATTCAAAGTCATTGATGATCACAGAGCTGGGAAAATTGTCGTGAACCTCATAGGCAGGTTAAACAAGTGTGGAGCAATCAGCTCCAGATTTGATGTGCAATTCAAAGATCTAGAAAAATGGGCCGGGTGTAGTGGCTCACACCTGTAATCCCAGCACTTTGGGAGGCCAAGGCCGGCAGATCACTTGAGGTCAGGAGTTTGAGACCAGCCTGGCTAACATGGCGAAACCCCATCTCTACTAAAAATACAAAAATTAGCCAAGCGTGGTGTGGGCACCCGTAATCCCAGCTACTCGGGAGTTTGAGGCAGGAGAATCTCTTGAACCCGGGAAGCGAAGGTTGCAGTGAGCCAAGATCTCACCATTGCACTCCAGACTGGGCGACAAGAGCGAGACTCCATCTCAAAAAAAAAAATAAATAAATAAACAAATAAATAAATAAATAAAACGATCTAGAAAAGTGACAGAATAATTTGTTCCTATCTCACCAGTTTGGTTTCGCTGTACTGATGACCTCAACTGGCATCATGGACCAAGAAGAAACAAGACAAAAACACAGGAGAAAAAATCCTGGGACTCTTTTTTTTTTTTTTTTTCAGGAATAAATATATACAAATAAAATGTCTCAATGGAGGGAAGAATACATGTGGGAGGATTCTGATTTCCAACCTTCTCCTCTACTCCTCCATTTCCAACTTGATCTTTTCACAGAATAGAACCATATAGCCTCTGCTGCTCAGGTGGACAGAGCCTGATGCTAGTAGGAGTAAACTGAAGGCAAGGTTGCCCAAATCTACCCACCTCCCCATGAAACATCATGGATTGCACATCCAATAGCATTGTTCTGGTTTGCATCTTAACCTCTGAGGCTCGTAAACTGTGGGAAACCTTTGTTCAGGGACAACTACATCACTCCTATTAGCATCTTGGACCTTGGCTCCTGGATGCTGTCCAGATCTCATATTGCTGAAGTGTTACTTATTCAAATCTCTCTGACTTGGCATTCCACACCCATAAAGTAGCTCAATCTCATCTTGACTCCTAGCCAAACGATGCTCCCAGTAGTATCTTTTTTGACAGAGATTAAGGTTCATTTTATGTTATACATCCAAACATTTGATATAAATAATGACTCATGTTTAAACTGGTTAATAAATATCTACCACTAAAGCCAGAGAAAGAAGACAAGATTAAGAAATTAGAATGGTGGCCGGGCACGGTGGCTCATGCCTGTAACCCCAGCACTTTGGGAGGCTGAGGTAGGTGGATCACCTGAGGTCGGGAGTTCGAGACCAGCCTGACCGACACGGAGAAACCCTGTCTCTACTAAAAATACAAAAATTAGCCGGGTGTGGGCACCTGTAATCCCAGTTACTTGGGAGGCTGAGGCAGGAGAATCACTTGAACCCGGGAGGCAGAGGTTGCAGTCAGCTGAGATTGCATCATTGCACTCCAGCCTGGACTCCAAGGGCAAAGCTCTGTGTCAAAAAAAAAAAAGAGAGAGAAAGAAATAGATTTCACTCCCTCCTTCCCTTCCTTCTGGAAGTTTGCAAGACTTTTTTTGTTTTTGTTTTTTTCTGAGACGGAGTCTCGCTCTATTGCCCAGGCTGGAGTGCAGTGGCGTGATCTCGGCTCACTGCAAGCTCCACCTCCTGGGTTTACGCTATTCTCCTGCCTCAGCCTCTCGAGTAGCTGGGACTACAGGTGCCCACCACCATGCCTGGCTAATATTTTGTATTTTTAGTAGAGATGGGCTTCACCGTGTTAGCCAGGATGGTCTTGATCTCCTGACCTCGTGATCCGCCCGCCTTGGCCTCCCAAAGTGCTGGGATTACAGGCGTAAGCCACTGCACCTGGCCAAGATTTTTTTTTTTTTTAGGAAATAGATTTCACGTGGTGGTGGGCGCCTTAATCCCAGCTACTTGAGAGGCTGAGGAGGGAGAATCGCTTGAACCCAGGAGACAGAGGTTGCAGTGAGCCGAGATCGCATCACTGCACTCCAGCCTGGGTGACAAGAGCGAAACTCCGTCTCAAAATAATAATAATAACAATAATAATAATTAAAAAAAGATTTCCTTCCTTCTCTCCTCCCTCCTTTTTTCCTTCCTTCCTTTTTCTCTCTCTCTTTCTCTCTCTCTCTCTTCTTTCTTTGTCTCTTTCCTTTCTTTTCTTTCTAATTTGGCACACACTTTATTTAAATGCATATCTCAATTCCTGTGTGGCTGGCAAATAAAATAAAGGAGCAGATCATGGCACAGCATTCTCACGGACCAAGTGGTCGAACCCAACATCCAAGACCCAGTGAGCAGCCAAGCTCAGTGCAACCTCCAGGCCTCTCGCTCTGACTCCAACAGGGTGAGCACATAGCCCTTGCGCGTGGGGCCTTTTACACTGTGGATGATGGAGTGGCTTGTGTCGTCCATAAATTCCCGCATGCACTGTCCCTGAGAGCTGGTTCTGCCCAGGACCTTGGTGACCCTGGCTAGCTAGATAGGCTGCACATGGCTGATGTCTGTGATGGCGATGCAGCAGCAGTTGGGCGGAGAGAAGAAATAGATTTCTTTACAAAGCAAGTAATTATTTAAAATATTCACGGTAATTCAGTATTCATTAGCTGTACTCAGTAAATATTTATTGAACACCTACTATGTGCTAGGTACTTGCACAAAGTACACTGGTTACAAATTCTTGAAAAATAGTAGCGGTAGCAAAAAGCAACAAAACTTTCAGCCCTGCCTTTATGGAACTCACATTCTAGTGGGCAGGGAGAAAATAACCAGAAAAAGGCCCAGCACAATGGCTCATGCCTGTAATCCTAGCACTTTGGGAGGCCGAAGTGAGCTGATCAGTTGAGACCAGTCTGAGCAATGTGGCAAAACCCCATCTTTACAAAAAATACAAAAAGTACTCAGGCTTGGTGGTCAGCCGAGAGAGACAGAGAGAGAAGGAAAGAAAGAGAGAGAGAAAGAAAGAAAAGAAAGAAAGGCCGGGCTCGGTGGCTCAGGCCTGTAATCCCAGCACTTTGTGAGGCTGAGGCGGGCGGATCACGAGGTCAGGAGTTCGAGACCAGCCTGGCCAATATGGTGAAACCCTGTCTCCACTAAAGAAAAATACAAAAATTAGCCAGGCATGATGGCATGGGCCTGTAGTTCCAGTTACTCGGGACGCTGAGGCAGAAGAATCGCTTGAACCTGGGAGGTGGAGGTTGCAGTGAGCCGAGATCGCGCCACTGCACTCCAGCCTGGGTGACAGAGCAAGACTGTCAAAAAAAAAAAAGAAAGAAAGAAAGAAAGAAAATAACCAGAAAAAAAAAAAGTAAAAATATAGGACATTTTAGGTAAAGGTAAGCACTAGGAAAGAAAGAAAAAAAAAGCAGGGAAGGGATGTTGGGGGGGGGGGGCGGGATTTATACAGTTTGGCCAAGGAAGACATTATAATAACGCACTTATTCCTTAGTTTAGAACATGTAGCATTTCACCTGTACCGAGAGATGCCTGATACATTTCATACATGACCAAAATAATAATGTAAGAGGCAATAAAAAAGTGCAGGGTTTTAGGGTTCTAGATATCAGCACTTTTTAAGATTAAACGCACGGTAAGAACTCTTGTACTATATACACCTAGTTTCAACTTAAATTTAATAACAAACTCTTTGGAGTCTCTCTCTCTTTTTTTTTTTTCCCAAACATAGCTTCCCAAGGAGCAGAAGGGCTGAATTTTCTCTAGTTCCAGGAAGACCACAAGGCTACTGTGCTCTGGATGTCTCGTTTTTATTTTTTTATTTGTTTATTCTCCAGATCTCAAGACGGTGTCTGGCACATACCATTCAATACAAGTTTGGTACCTGGAACCCACTGAACCCACTGAATGTGCGTGTCCAGTAACTATTAACTACATGTGTTTGTGCAAGGGAGAAGGTCAAGCAACCGGATCTGCTCCATCATAGCCCGTCTCAGTTGCTTCATTCAAGTCAGCGGGGTGAGGTTGAGGGGATTCCAACTTCACAAGGGCAGATTTCTCATGGACTCTCTTTCTCTGGTTGTACTGGAACACTTTCTGGCGTTATTCCTCTGCTGGGACAGCATGAACTTATAAAACGTGGTCCTGTCTGCCCTAAAGCCAGGGTCTCACTGACAAGGACAGCGATGCTGGGGCGAGAAATAAAGTTCGTCCTGGGCCTGCGTACGGTACAGCGCCCTTGGGAAGCCCTTGTGGAGCTGAGGGTGATGCCCACTTCTTTGTCTCCCTCATTCTGTTTCGGTGGCTCTCTCGTTCCCAGTTCCAAGCTGCCCACTTGTTAGAGGAGCCACTGCTTACCAGGCATCTGGTTTAATAAAACATGGCTAGAGCGACTGCATGTTAAAGTGAGTAACTAGGCACTCACAAGGCACCTATAAGGTTAATGCTAAAGGTCTGAAAATAGCCGCATTCTAAGCTGACCAACAATTATAATTACACAATATCTATGGCCATACAGGACATACAGGACATCTCCCACCAAGTCTGCGGAATTGTCCAGATGTCCTGAGGTTTTTTGTTTTTTGTTTTGTTTTTTTTTTAAGACAAGGTCTCACTTTGTCGCCCAGGCTAGGCTGGAGGGCAGTGTGGTGCGATCTCAGCTCACTGCAACCTCCGCCTCCCAGGTTCAAGTAATTCTCCTGCCTCAGCCTCCCGAGTAGCTGGGACTACAGGCATGCACCACCACGCCTGGCTACTGGCTTTTTTTTTTTTTTTAAATAGATGGCATCTCAGTATGTTGCCCAGGCTGGTCTCGAACTCCTGGGCTCAAGGGAGACTCCTGTCCGGCCTCCCACAGTGCTGGGATTACAGACGTGGCCACCGCGCCCGGCCCAGCCCTCTACTCAGAGATAACGTCAATGCGCAGGCTTAGGTTGAAGGATTAATGGTCATTAGTGCACCAACAGCCCCTACCTTTAGTGGGCACATCAGCACATTCCACGATTAATCACAGCTCCTCACAGTTGCCTCTAAGTAGTGACACTACCGAAGGACGGGAGTTCCTCCTCCTGCAGTCTGAGGACTTGCACTCTCTAACGGAGTAGATTCCAATAAACTTGCTTCCTTCACTGCGCTCTGTGACTCGCCTCCAATTCTTCCCTGAGGTAGACCCAAGAACCCTCTCTTGGGGTCTGGATCGAGACCCCTTTTTCCAGCAACACAACCCGCGGGGCCGCCTCCCGCCCACCCTCAAGTGCAGGAGACCCCGGGCCATGCCTCCTTCCGGGCAGGAAAATGTCAGCCAGCGCTCGCCAGCCGCTTTCCTCACGCGCCTCCCGCAGTTCTCGCCCGGCAGCTCCCCGACTGGCTCTCGCGCCGGACAAAGGCGCACGCTGATTGGCCGGAGGGCCGTAGTCATGCAGGACGCGCGACTCTAGGGGCGGGACCAGACAAGGGGTGACTGCCGCGCGGCGCGGGGGAGGAGACCTTCATCTGTTCACGCGGTAGCGTGGATCGCGGTTCGCGGCGTGCGCCACCGGGGAAGGAGCGGTGGGCCGAGGGGTTGGAGGTGGGGTCCCAGGAGGACCTCGGGCTGTGGACCGGGAGAGCGGAGTCGGGGAGTGGGGCGGGGGAGCGAGGTGGCGCCGGGGAGCGAGGTGGCGCCGGGGAGCGAGGTGGCGCCGGGGAGCCTGGGATATGGCGCGGCCAGACGATGAGGAGGGGGCGGCGATGGCGCCTGGACACCCGCTCGCGAAAGGATACCTCCCGTTGCCGAGAGGCGCGCCTGTTGGGAAGGAGAGCGTGGAGCTGCAGAACGGGCCCAAAGCGGGCACCTTCCCGGTGAATGGGGCCCCCCGGGACAGCCTCGCTGCCGCCTCGGGAGTTCTGGGCGGGCCTCAGACTCCACTGGCCCCAGAAGAGGAGACCCAGGCCCGGCTGCTGCCTGCGGGCGCGGGAGCTGAGACCCCGGGGGCCGAGAGCAGCCCGCTGCCCCGGACGGCGCTCTCCCCGCGGCGCTTCGTGGTGCTCCTGATCTTCAGCCTGTACTCGCTGGTCAACGCCTTTCAGTGGATCCAGTACAGCATCATTAGCAACGTCTTCGAGGGCTTCTACGGTGTCACCTTGCTGCACATCGACTGGCTGTCCATGGTATACATGCTGGCCTACGTGCCCCTCATTTTCCCGGCCACCTGGCTGCTGGACACCAGAGGCCTGCGGCTCACCGCCCTGCTGGGCTCCGGCCTCAACTGCCTGGGTGCCTGGATCAAGTGCGGCAGTGTGCAGCAGCATCTCTTCTGGGTCACCATGTTGGGCCAGTGCCTGTGCTCGGTGGCCCAGGTGTTCATCCTGGGCTTGCCCTCCCGCATCGCCTCAGTGTGGTTTGGGCCCAAAGAGGTGTCCACAGCTTGTGCCACCGCCGTGCTGGGCAATCAGGTAAGTACTGGAGTGGTAGGTGAAAGTCAGATCCTTAAAAGACCAGAAAAAGTCATAGGCCGTGAGAACTATGGCCTGTATGGATGAACTGCCCCAGGAGGTATTTGTCTATAAAAGAGGAGATGAAGCCGTTGAATAGGAGGCCGTCTTGGATTGAAGTGGGCTATAAATTTCTTTGTAAGGACAAAATTTTCCAAACGACCTTGTCATCTTGCTTTGAAAATTACCTATAAAATAATTAACTGGGCCGGGCGCGGTGGCACACACCTGTAATCCCAGCATTTTGGGAGGCCGAGGTGAGTGGATCACTTGAAGTCAGGAGTTCGAGACCAGCCTGGGCAACATGGGGAAACCCCGTCTCTGTTAAAAATACAAAAATTAGCCAGGTCTGCTTGCGGGCATCTGTAGTCCCAGCAACTCAGGAGGCTGAGGCAGGAGAATCTCTTGAACCCGAGAGGTGGAGGTTGCAGTGAGCAGAGATTGCACCTTTGCACTCCAGCTTGGGTGACAGAGTGAGACTCTGTCTCAAATAATAATAATAAACTGTAACCATAATAATAATAATAATTAACTGTATTGGCTTGTGTATGCCTAACATGGAAAATTTGTCAATGCAGTAATGAACAAGACTTGGGGTATTATTTTTGTCACCAGTGTATTTGTGAAAGGAAGGTATTGGGTTCTGGGAAGATTGTTTCCATTTTGAGAGGTCATTGTGAACAGCTCCCTTTTAATTTCATATATTAGCAGTCAGCACAGTGCCTGGCACATAAGGGACACATAAATGACTGCTAACCAAAAGTTCTGGGCTGGGCGTGGTGGCTCACGCCTGTAATCTCAGCACTTTGGGAGGCTGAGGCAGGCGGATCACTTGAGGCCAGGAGTCTGAGATCCACCTGGCCAACATGGCAAAACCAAATACACAAAAATTAGTGGGGCATGGTGGTGCATGCCTGTAATTCCAGCTACTCAGGTGGCCAAGGCATGAGAATCTACATGCTTATTGCTTTATAGTCATTTCCCTTATCTAAAAGTACAGAAGATGGAGTAGGTTGAACTATAGTTGTTTGTCCAAAATAATTTATGACTGATACTTGAGTTGGTTGCATCTGCAGGTTTGGACAGAAGCTATTATAAAGTTTTTTGTGTGTGTGTTTTTTTTTTGTAGAAATGGGGTTTCTCCATGTTGGTCATGCTTGTCTCGAACTGCTGAGCTCAAGCTCTCTGCCCACCTCTGCCTCCCGAAGTGCTGGGATTACAGGTGTGAACCACCACGCCCGGCCATGATTACATTCTCTTTGTCACACATCTCTCGGTTTAAATTCATTTTTAAATATTCAGTAGCGTTTCTTGATCCCATTTAGAGTTGCCCAGTCACTCTCTTTACATTATTTTACTTTAATTCTCCTTATAGCACTCATCCCTGTCTCATATGTTATTGTTTACATGTTCATATGTTACTTACCTGTTACTTTTCTCTTATCCCCACCATTAGATTGTAAGTTTCATGAAAATAGGAATGTGGTCTGAATGTACACAGCTGTATCACCAGCATTTATTACTCTCCATAAAACCATGTTGAATAAATAAAGGAGCTTCAGACTCATACAGATACTGGCCAGCTGGATAGGCTACTTGGATATCTCATGGGAACACACCACTCAAAATTGCTTTCTCCTTGCTCATTTCCCTTTATCTCTAATGCCACTGTCTTGGTTTGGGCCACCCACAGCTCTCACCTAGAGCTTGCTAACTGTCCTCCCTATCTGTAGCCCTTACTCTCTTCCCTCTGTTCTCGCATTCATCCAGTGTGGTCTTTTACAATGTGCGAATCTGTTCCGGGCACATCCTTACCCCCTGCAGTGGCTTCCATTGTCCTTAGGATAAAATTCAGACACTCTAATATGACATATGGGACCCTCCAGATCTGCCTCCTGCCAGCCCTTCCACTTTATCTGTCTGCACAACCCCTGTCCCCACAGACATATGCTTTCTCTGCTCTGTGCAGAACTATGCCTACTTACAGTTTCTCACAAGGTCATGCCCTTTCCCTCCTGGCCTTGTATGTAATGTCCTGTTGGCTTGGAATATTTCTTCAGTTGACTAACTCCAATTTCTTATTCAGATCTTTGCTCCTCCAGGAACTTTTTCTGAACCCCATTTCTTTTCATTCTTTTTGATAGCTGAATAATATTTCTATATAAGGTGTTCCCCCAAAGTACTCTCTTAGCTACCATGATCATATGTCCCAGTTTGCTTGGGATAGTCCAGGTGGTACACCTGTTGTCTGGTATGATTACTAATGAAGTCCCTTTCATTCTGAAGAGTATTCTAGATGGATAGTAAATTACGTGGTCTCCCCAGTCTTGGCACTCTTTACGTCTCAATCACAGTACTGTATTACCACCCTCTCTTGTAATTACCAGTTATATTCTTTCTATCTAGCTTTTTGTTTTATTTTTATTTATTTATTTATTTATTTATTTATTTTGAGATGGAGTCTTGCTCTGTCCCCCAGGCTGGAGTGCAGTGGCGTGATCTTGGCTCACTGCAAGCTCTGCCTCCCGGGTTCATGCCATTCTCCTGCCTCAGCCTCCCGTGTAGCTGGGACTACAGGCACCCGCCACCACACCCGGCTAATTTTTTGTTTTTTTTAGTAGAGACAGGGTTTCACCATGTTAGCCAGGATGGTCTCGATCTCCTGACCTCGTGATCCACCCACCTCGGCCTCCCAAAGTGCTGGGATTACCGGTGTGAGCCACCGCGCCCGGCCTCTATCTAGCTTTTTGTAAGGGAGCAAATGAAATATTTGATAAGTGTGACTGTCTCTGCCTCAGACTCCTTTCTTGGGCCCTTCCTCCTCACGCCCTTCCTCCTAAAAATCTTCCTCCTAAAAACCTTCCTCCGTTGAACCTCCTAATAGTTTGATTTTATTTCTTGTGATTATGATATTTAGCCATATTTTTTGTTGAGGTAAAATTCACATAACATAAAACTAACCATTTTAATGTGTACAATTCAGTGGCATTTAGTGCATTTACAGTGTTGTGCAACTGTTACTTCTGTCTATTTTCAAAACATTTTTATCCATCCGCAAAGAAGGCCCAATACCTACTAAACAGTCACTTCCCCACCATTGCCCCCTCCCCTAGCCTGTGGCAAGTACTAGTTTCCCTTCTCTTTCTGTGGATTGACCTGTTCTGGATATTTCATATAAATGGAATCATACAGTAGGTGACCTTTTGTGTCTGGCTTCTTTCACTTAGCTTATTTGCAAAGTTCATCCATGTTGTAGCACTGTATCAGTACTTCATTCCTTTTTAATAGCTGAATAATATTTCATTGTATGAATATACCACATTTTGTTTATCCATTTATCTGTTGATATACGTTTGGGTTATTTTCACCTTTTGGTTATTGTGGTAATGTGAATAGGGCTGCTATGAACATTCATATGTAATTATTTGTTTGAATTTCTGTTTTCAGTTTTGGGGACATATACCTAGGAGTAGAATTGCTAGGTCATATGGTAATTCTATGTTAAACTTATTAAGGAACTGCCAAACTTGTCTGCAGTGGCTGCACCATTTTATAGTCCCACCAGCCGTATTCAAGGGTTCCAATTTTTCCACATTCTTGCCAACACTTTTATATTGCTATTATTGTTATTATAGTAGCCATGCTACCTGGTGTGGAGTGGTATCTTATGGTTTTGATTCGGGCATGTTTTCAAATGCTTATTGACCGTTTGTATATCTTCTTTGGAGAAATGTCTATTCAAGTCTTTCGCCATTTTAAAATTGGGATATTGCTTTTTTGTTGTTGAACTGTAATAGTTCTTTATATATTCTGGAAGCTATACCCTGATCAGATATATAATTTACAAATTTTTCTCATTCTGTAGGTCATCTTTTGTCAGCCTTATTTTACATATTCTTATTCCCCTTTTGTAAGCATCTGCAGGGCAAGGACTGTATATTACACAGCTTTATAATAGCAGCATCACTCAGATGGTAGGAACTTAGTAAATGTTTTTTGGATAGGAGAGATATTGGTGAGCAATTTCCCTTTAACAATACAATAGTAAAAAAGACATTAGAACATAGTAGTTTACGCTGGGCGCAGTGGCTCACGCCTGTAATCCCAGCACTTTGGGAGGCCGAGGTGGGCGGATCATGAGGTCAGGAGTTCGACACCATCCTGACCAACATGGTGAAACCCCGTCTGTACTAAAATACAAAAATTAGCTGGGCGTGGTGGCACGCGCCTGTAATCCCAGCTACTCAGGAGGCTGAGGCAGGAGAATTGCTTGAACCTGGGAGGGAGAGGTTGCAGTGAGCCGAGACTGCGTCACTGCACTCCAGCCTGGGAGACAGAGTGAAACTTTGTCTCAAAAAAAAAAAAAAAAGAACATAATAGTTTAATTTTCAAAGCACCTTTATAAACACTAGCTGTCCTCTTTATGTTCTGTTAATTGCCAGCATTTACTTTTTTCTCTAATGATAATAGCTGTTAACAGGACTATGTGTTTTTCAGCTTGGAACTGCAGTTGGCTTTTTGCTACCACCAGTTTTAGTACCCAACACACAGAATGACACAAATCTCCTGGCTTGTAATATCAGCACCATGTTTTATGGAACATCAGCTGTTGCCACACTTTTATTTATTTTAACAGCAATTGGTAAGTGAATTACTTTCCCTAAAGCTTAAATGAATGCATGATAGAAATTTGAGGATAACTAACTCTGGAAATTTTTGTTGATAATATCTCAAGTGTCATGTGCTTTGTTTCATTCTTCCATGCCCTGTCTTGCTCAGGTAATGAATGCTACAACCCTAGGGATGTTATGGCCCACTACATTTGTTTTCACATTGTGAAGGGTTTGAAGACTAATTCATTTATCCCTCTACTAACTTTTCTTCTTGGTAACTGTTGGTTTCAAATATATTACCTGCCTCCTCTTCCCATATTCGCCTACATGGTCTGCATCTTATGCCTCTTATGCCTACCTAGCCAGGAACAAGTTCTTGCCATGCTTTGAAGTGATGCACGTAGGCTATGGTCTTTCTGGTACTGCTAAATTCTCCCAAGGATTTCCAATTTAACAATTAACTGGATCTGAAAATGTTGACTAGTGAATGGTCCTGGGCAGCAGCAAGCTGTTCAGCAGAATTTCAAACTGTGGCAACTATCTACTTGTTAGGCCACTCCAGCAAAGCACGGCTGCCACCACTCGTCACTGAGTCCTCTCGTCTGAGCCTGTCTCTTGAAGCAGTCAGTCAAAATCAGCTGCAAGCAGCCATCATCAGTTTGGAAGAAGCTTTGGGAAGGTCTGCTTTTTAAAGTTTATTTTTAATGGGAAACTTTTGATTTCAGGGAAAAGGATAGGTAAGGTTTATTTAAGTAATATAGCTGCTAGCATAACTATAATATTGCCCTTTAGGCACTCATCTGAAATTGATTTGAAGAGGAAAAGAACTAATAAAGTTGAAATGCCATCTTTTAATCATTCAAATTTATAATTTCATTATAGCTGGAGTTTTAAATTTATATACTAGTTTTTACAATGGCTATAATAGTAATGGAAAATTCATATTTTGTGATCTCCAGATATAAAATTCTTAGTTTTCAAAGAAATGTATGCTGAAGATTCTAGAGTGTTTGAGTAGAGACTGCCTTGGTAGATGAACTACAGGATCCAGGTACAGGAAGCTCAGCCCACATACTTAATTTCCCTTAATATAATGAGCAGAATGTTCTCTTGGTAACATATGAAATATTCAAACATGTCTAATCCACTTGTTGGTTTTTGTTTTCAGTTAGTTATGGAGTGGCATATTTGTAACGTGCAGACTACTAAGAAGGACACATTATTCCTATCCTATTTTAGCAGTTTAGCAAAGTTTTAAAAGAAATTTGTATTCTTAAAAAAAAAACCAAAATTCTTTTTTTTTTTTATTATTATACTTTAAGTTTTAGGGTACATGTGCACAACGTGCAGGTTTGTTACATATGTATACATGTGCCATGTTGGTGTGCTGCACCCGTTAACTCATCATTTACATTAGGTATATCTCCTAATGCTATCCCTCCCCACTCCCCCCATCCCACAACAGGCCCCAGTGTGTGATGTTCCCCTTCCAGTGTCCATGTGTTCTCATTGTTCAGTTCCCACCTATGAGTGAGAACATGCGGTAAAAACACCAAAATTCTTAAGTCTACTTTTCTGGTAGCCATGTTTGATTTGCTAGATGAAATAGGAAATACATTTTGCATAAATGGACCTTCCATTTGCAATAGGGATTTTTTTTTCTTTTTTTTTTTTTCTTTTTTGAGACAGAGTCTGGCTCTATCACCCAGGCTGGAGTGCAGTGGCATGATCTCAGCTCACTGAAACCTCTACCTCCCGAGTTCAAGTGATTCTCCTGCCTCAGCCTCCCCAGCAGCTGGGCTTACAGGCATGCACCACCATGCCAGCTAATTTTTGTATTTTTGGTAGAGACAGGGTTTCACCATGTTGGTCAGGTTGGTCTCGAACTCCTGACCTCAAATGATCCACCTGCCTCAACCTCCCAAAGTGCTGGGATTATAGGCATGAGCCACTGGGCCCGGCCAGCAATAGGGATTTTTAAAGTATAGAATTCTCTCTCTTTTTTTTTTTTTAATCAAGACGGAGTCTCGCTCTGTCACCCAGGCTGGAGGGCAGTGGCGCTATCTGGACTCACTGCAATCTCTGCCTCCTGGGTTCAAGCAGTTCTTGTGCCTCAGCCTCCCTCCCTGGGGTTACAGGCGTTTGCCACTGCGCTTGGCTAATTTTGGGGGTTTTTTTTTTTTTTTTTTTTTTTGAGACAGAGTCTTGCTCTGTCAGCCAGGCTGGAGTGCAGTGGCGCAATTTCAACTCACTGCAACCTCTGCCTCCCAGGTTCAAGGGATTCTTGTGCCTCAGCCTCCCAAGTAGCTGAGATTACAGGCACGTGCCACCATGCCTGGCTAATTTTTGTATTTTTAGTAGAGACGGGGTTTCACCATGTTGGCCAGGCTGGTCTCAAACTTCTGACCTCAGGTGATCTGCCCGCCTTGGCCTCCCAAAGTGCTGGAATTACAGGCATGAGCCACCGAGCCCGGCCTGTTTTGTGTGTTTTTAGTAGAGATGGGGTTTCACCATGTTGGCCAGTCTGGTCTCGAACTCCTGACCTCAAATGATCTGCCTGCCTCGGCCTCCCAAAGGGCTGGGATTACTGGTGTGAGCCACTGCACCCGGCCCAAATTCTTTTTCTTTTGATTACTTTTGTGTCTTCACATAAATTCTGATTTTCCTTTTTTTTTTTTAATCCTCTTCAATTGCTTGTCTCAGAAAGACGTGAGAAAGTAAGAGATTACATGTAAGATATCACGAAATCATACATGTGATGTGTGTATGTTTAAACTGCTACAAATAAAAGATCTTTACTTGTTGAAGGAGGGAGACCAAGAATGATAATAATAGGTATGACTATTGGCATATTACCCTTTGTTATTTGAGAAATTAAAAGAGAGATCTGATTATGTACTTAACTAATTATGTACTCATGGCCTACAGGTAGAGAGTGGAAATAGAAATGAGGGGAAAATAATGGGAAAAATGGCATTAAACAAAGGCTCTTTGTCAACTTTTGCTTGGAGGACTCTAATTTTAATTTTATGATCCCAAGCGTATTATAAAAGCAAGATAATATACAATTGTGATATGAAAGTCTTAAGTTGAAAATTGTGACATTTAAATAGAACACATACTTGTTTTCCTCATTCCCAAATATTTGCTATTGAGCAAACTTTGGATTACTTAAAAAATCCATACCAAATAAAGTTCCTTAATTACTAAAAGGTGATTTTACTTCTCTCTAAATTCTATCCATACTTACTTTGGAAGTCCCACCACGTTCTTATAAAATAATTTAATTTTGTTGAGATTTTTCTGCAACGTGACATGTACTAAATTGATACTCAGCAGTCTGCTTAAAATATTGTCTCAAAGGTTCATGCCATGTAACTGTTCCCCTCCCTCATGGAGCTTATATTGAGTATAATCCATCTAGTGTTTCCAGAAATTAACCCAAGCATTCCACTGAATTTCACACTAATACCCTATTCCTATTAGGAGAACTCTATTATAGCCTCAAACATTTGGTTTGTTGGTATGTGCCAAACATGTTTGGAGGCTTACTACATGCTGTATCTCATTTAATCCTCATGACTCTATGAGGAGGGTACCAGTATTATTCCCATTTTATAGACGAGGAAACTGAGGCACAGAATTTAGTTAAATCTAATTTGTCCAAGGTTATAGTAAACACTGAAGGTCAGATTTAAGCCTAGACAATTTAACTCCCTATATAAAAGTTACAGATAAAAAAAATAACATTTTAATTTTTACTGAGCCTTATTTTTTGTTCAGATTCTTGCATAAGTGGTAATGCTGTTGTATTTAAAACTGTTCTTGTGCAGCAGAGCAGTAAACTATGTCATTTAACTCATGTCAATTAAAATACTTTCCTGATTCACTAAAATGAGTGGATGACAGAAGCCAAAAGTAATCACAATAAAAATATTTAATATTAATGTGCTTAGACACATAAGCATATAATGTGTGCATAATTTTACTTTTTTTTTTTTTTTTTTTTTTGAGATGGAGTCTCGCTCTTTCACCCAGGCAGGAGTGCAGTGGCGTGATCTTGGCTCACTGCAAGCTCTGCCTCCCGGGTTCACGCCATTCTCCTGCCTCAGCCTCCCGAGTAGCTAGGACTACAGGCACCCGCCACCGCGCCTGGCTAATTTTTTGCATTTTTAGTAGAGATGGGGTTTCACCGTGTTAGCCAGGATGGTCTCGATCTCCTGGCCTCGTGATCCGCCCACCTTGGCCTCCCAAAGTGCTGGGATTACAGGTGTGGTAATTTTACTTTTGATTCTTTTTTAAGAGATGGGGTCTCGCCCTGTCACCCAGGCTGGAGTGCAGTGGCACAATCTCAGCTCACTGCACCCTCGATCTCCTGGCCAGGCTCAAGCAATCTTCCTACCTCAGCCCTCTGAGTAGCTGGGACTATAGGTGTGTGCCACCATGCCTGGCTATTTTTTATATTTTTTGTAGACAGGGTTTCACCATGTTGCCCAGGCTGTTCCCAGCTTGCCTTGGGCTCCCAAAGTGCTGGGATTACAGGCATGAGCCACCATGCCCAGCTGCTTTTGATTCTTAATTCAAGATATCTATAAACTTTATTTTATTTTATTTTATTTTATTTTGAGACAGAGTTTAGCTCTTGTTGCCCAGGCTGGAGTGCAGTGACGCGATCTCGGCTCACCGCAACCTCCACCTCCCGGATTCAAGCCATTCTGCCTCAGCCTCCCGAGTAGCTGGAATTACAGGCGTGCACCACCACACCCGGCTAATTTTGTATTTTTAGTAGAGGCAGGGTTTCTCCATGTTGGTCAGGCTGGTTTCAAACTCCTGACCTCAGGTGATCCGCTTGTCTCGGCCTCCCAAAGTGCTGGGATTATAGGCGTGAGCCACCATGCCTGGCCCGGCTGCATACTCTTAACAAATACATTTAACTTAGTCTGTAAGAATTTCAGACTCCTGAGGCAGTCTCTGATTTTTTTTTAAATAAATATTCCTCAAAAAAAGACAACATATTTTGTGTTGCACTTGATAATTACAGAATTATTTTACATATATTGTATCATGTAATCTTCATAACAGCTTGCTATTGTTATTTACATTTTATCGATGAGAAAGCTGTAAAGGTGAGACAGGAGTTTACTTCCTCAAAGTCATACAGTGAGCTGAGGCAGAGCCAGGATTCAAACATTTATTTGTCTTATAATAACTTAATATATGTAATATATGCCTGAATCACACAGGGACAAATAACGAAATTTTATAAATGTTAAAATACGGTTTTAAAATGTAAAAGTTGCCCTAAACTGCAATAGGTTTGCAACGTATTCATCACAGGAGGAAAAGTTTGAATGTGGTGCTCGAGAATATTTTGGCTACTTTATAAGACTAACGCCAGAAGTGGAGAATAACTGCTTCAAATAATCAGTTGTTTTATCGGTGCAAATTTTTGGTTGGGAGAAGACAATAGAAAGCTATTATTTTTCTGTTTCAAAGGAGAAAGAAGAAGCCATATTTCATCCTTTGAAAGTAGCAGTTAGGCGTAAACAAGGTCATAGATCCATGGCTTTTTGTTTCTCTTTCTTCAAGTAGACTTAAGTTCGACTTTCCTACAACATGTAGCTGGTAAATACAGGCTTGATTTTTGCCAAAAGATAGTTTGACTTCCTGAAACTAACAGATAACTCTTGTATTCAAAAAATAAATGTAATGGATTTAAAGACTGGTAAGAAGTGTTTTCTTTTCTTTTCATTTTTGAGACACAGTTTCACTCTGTCGCCCAGGCTGGAGTGCAGTGGTGTGACCTTGGCTCACAGCAACCTCCGCTTCCTGGGTTCAAGTGATTCTCCTGCCTCAGCCTCCCAAGTAGCTGGGATTAAGGTGCCCACCACCCCTGGCTAATTTTTGTGTTTTTAGTAGAGACAAGTTTTTGCCATGTTGGCCAGGCTGGTTTCCAACTCTTGACCTCAGGTGAGTTGCCCGCCTCAGGCCTCCCAAAGTGTTGGGATTAGAGGCGTGAGCCTCTGCGCCCAGCCAGAAGTCAGAAATATTTTCATTTTTGCATTTCAGTTCAGATTTGGGCCATTTAGATTTATTTTGCCATGGTAAATAAAAAAGTAAGAGACTTAAGATTCATTAAATACCCATGACTACCTTGTAAGCATAGTTTTTATTTTCTGAAACTTTGTTTTATAACTATGTGAGTTCTGCATTACCAATCTTAGTAAAAAGAGATATTTCCTATCTGATTAGGATACAAAGAGACTCAGGAAAAGACAACAGACATCCTAACAGTACAAGATCAGATAGAATGAAAGGAAGAGGAGGATTTGCAACTTAAACCTTTTATGTGTACCAGCCTTCCAATGTAAGGATATTAAAAAATAAATATTTATGAGTTATATCTCCTCTTTAATTAGTTGTGAGATCTGTAAAAAGAGAAGTATATTTTAGTTTGATAAGTTTTAGTTATATCACAGTTAATGTGTTGGTCAGCAATGAACTGTAATTTAGAAAATTTTTAGCAGCAAACAGGAAAATTAGAGAATTATAGTATTTCATGGAAATTTTAAGGGTCATTTCTTACTTTCCCAGTGATTGTTTCTCCCTGGCTGGTTTTCAAAAGCATTTGGGGAGTTTCGTGTTTAAAACAGTTTCTTTGGCTTCATCCTGGAGTTTCTGATTCATTGAGTCTTGGGTAGAATCTCAAAATCTGTATTATTTTTAATTTCCAAATGATTCCAGTTGCTAGGTCCATCAGATCTAACCCTCTTTCAAACACAAAGCAGGTCTTCCTTGTTGGAAGAAAGAAATAGTCAATTAAAAAAAAATCCTAATTTCTATTAAAAAAATTTTTTTCTTGCTGTCTGGCTGAGAATGGCAGAAAAATCCTAATTTCTAAAAAAAATTCCTAAACAATATTATTTACTGAATCCATTTACCTCCTTTTTTCTTTCTGTTTCTTTTTGTTTGTTTGTTTTGTTTTTTGAGGCAGTCTCACTCTGTTGCCCAGGCTGGAGTGCAGTAGCACAATCTCAGCTCACTGCAACCTCCACCTCCTGGGTTTGAGCAATTCCTGCCTCAGCCTCCTAAGTAGCTGGGACTACAGGCATGTGCCACCATTAATGCCTGGCTAATTTTTGTATTTTTTTGTAGAGACGGGGTTTCACCATGTTGGCCAGGCTGGTCTTGAACTCCTGACCTCAAATGATCCACCTGCCTCGGCCTCCCAAAGTGCTGGGATTACAGGTGTGAGCCACTGTGCTGGGCTTCTTTTTTCTTTTTGAATTTATCCTGTTTCATCAATCTTGAGGTATACTTTTTTCATGAAATCTCTGAAATCAAGATGCCTTTAATAATCAGTGGCATCTAACATTTGTGGTAATTGAGACATGGTTATGTGAAAACCTTCTATTGATACCTGGCAAGATCATTGACTGCAAGTATTAGAGTATCTTAGATTCAATGAAGTACAGTATTTTCCTTCTATTGTAGTTAACAATTTTGAGAGAGTTTAAAGTTTTGAGTCAATACAAAGTCTAGATTTTAATTTCTGCTGTACCATATTTTAGCAGTTCAGCCCTTCCGTAAATAGTTTTTTGTGGTTTTTGTTTGTTTTTTACAGACAAGGTCTTGCTTTATCACCTAGGCTAGAGTGTAGTGATATGATCCCAGCTCACTGCAGCCTGTATTCCTGGGCTCAGTGAAGCGGTCCTGAAGCGATCCTCTCGCTTCAGCCTCGCAAGTGGCTAGGATTACAGGTGCATGCTGCCATGCCTAGCTAGTTTAAACAATTTTTTTCTAGAGACAGTCTTGTTCAAGTGATGGACCCACTTTGACCTCCCAAAGTGCTGAGATTATAGAAGTGAGCACCATGCCTGACCTGTGAATTAGTCTTGACTTCTGGTTAGCCTAACCCTAAAGAAATCTCTCTCTAGTCATCTTTTATGGAAAGTTGGTCGATCCTTTCCTGCACAGCAAAAAGGTGGTCTCTAGATGTTGTCTGCCTGGGATGGCTGTGAAATTTCTAACTAGAAATGGACAGTGCTAAAACTTAGAGTATCAGACACCGTATACCACCACACTTTTATGTTTCTTAGCTCTATCCCTGTACTTTCCATATGCAGCTCAAGTGAGTTAGCAAGACCTAGCTCTGCTTCCATGAATCCACCTGGAGTTTTTCAATCCCAGAGGTGCAGTTGGATCAGATGATAAACTTTATATCAAATTTCAGAAGAAAATGGTTACTAACTCAAGTCCTTTAAAAGTTCAATAGTATATTGGCTTCCTCATATCTGATTTTTTATTTCTTTTATTTTCCTTTTTTTTGTTTTGAGACAGGGTCCTGCTCTGTTGCCCAGGCTGGAGTGCAATGGCGCAATCACAGCTCACTGCAGCCTTGACCTCCCAGGCTCAAGGGTTCTTGCCCCTTCAACCTCCCAAAGAGCTGGGATTACAGGCATGAGCCACTGTGCCCAGCCTTCATGTTTATCTCTAATTACAAATTGAACTGAATTTAAAAGTAGAATTGTTGAATATTTAATGTAGTAAAAATTAGTCTTTCTTAGGTAAAAATAGAATAATCAGTAGGCAAGGTTGTGGCATATTATTGATGGTTTTGCAGTTCACTTATATGAATTGGCCATATCTCTGAGTTTTAGTCAGTTTCAGAGAACTGAGATGACAGTGTTAAACTATTCTTCACTTAGAAATCAGTGAAAATGAAAACCCTTACCATAAAAGACTTATATACCTCTTTAAACTTAAACTGTATTCTGTCTGCTCACTAAGAAAGATACATATAATTACATATTGTAATGTATAACAACATATTGTATATATATTAAATATAAATAATCCTTTTCGTGTATATTCTCAGCCTTCAAAGAAAAACCTCGGTATCCACCAAGTCAGGCTCAAGCAGCTCTTCAAGACAGTCCCCCTGAAGAGTACTCCTATAAGAAATCAATAAGAAACCTGTTTAAAAACATTCCTTTTGTCCTTCTGTTGATCACTTATGGTAAGTGGTTTTCTTGTACTTTCTTTAATGTCTGTGTGAGCCTTTCAGAATTGTGGATTCTTTTCATTTAACCTAGTGGTTTGAACTTCAATGAGATTGGCCTGTTAACTCCACAGCATAATCATGAACTTAAATTTTAAACTAAAAGCAGAAAATCCAGGATGGATCTTCTTACATATTTTTAAAAATAATAATTTTTAAAAGGTAGTTTTTGGCCAGGCATGATGGCTCATGCTGGTAATCCCAGCACTTGAGTTGGCCGAGGTATGTGGATCACTTGATGTCAGGAGTTCGGGACTAGCCTGGTGAACACGGTGAAACCCCATCTCTACTAAAAATAGAAAAATCAGCTGGGCGTGGTGGCACATGCCTGTAATCCCGGCTACTCAGGTGACTGAGGCAGGAGAATCGCTTGAACCTAGGAGGCAGAGGTGGCAGTGAGCCAAGATTGCGCCACTGCACTCCAGCCTGGGCAATAGAGTGAGACTATCTCAAAAAAAAAAAAAAAGAAGAAAGAAAAGAAAAGTAGTTCTCAAATAGAGAAACTCGGTCTTCTTTTGCGAGTTCTCATGGAGTATTTTAGGCCATTTGTGAACTATAGTTATCCTGATGTAAGCAGGTGGGAAATGCTATCAACAATACTTTTCTTTGACACTGTGCAAGCTGGCATCTGTTTTGACTACTCAGTCAAAACTAGACATTAAGGAATTCACCTTAACCAGTTCTGACATCTAAGAAAATTCTCTCTCTCCACATCTTTCAGGATCGCTGACAGGTATTCATCCTGACACTGTAGCTTTGACTGCAGACACCAACACACTTGGTTTTCTTCAGAGTTTTCTGACGGTTCATTCTTTGTTTCTTGTGTTAATACCATTTACATGAACACCAGCACTCCCTATTTCTGTCTTACTTGCCTCCAGAAATCACTCACTGCTATTCTCTGTTTCACATTTTTTGGGGATACACACTCTAGTACATAAATGTTTTACAAGTTGTAACCGATTAAGTCCCGACCTAAACTATTTTTATCAGGATTAGTTCCTTTTTTTTTCAGTAGAAATTGCTAATCACCGAAGTTGAACATTTAATCTAATTCCTATATACCCATATCCTGTGTATGGCATCATCCAGCTTCAACAGTTACCAACATTTTGCCATTCTTGCTTCATCTATTTCTTCCAGTTTTTTTCCTGGAATGTATTTTTTTGAGACGGGGTTTTGCTCTTGTTGCCCAGACTGGAGTGCAGTGGCACAATCTCAGCTCATTGCAACCTCTGCCTCCCGGGTTCAAGCAATTCTCCTGCCTCAGCCTCCCAAGTAGCTGGGATTACAGGCACCCACAACCATACCTGGCTAATTTTTCATATTTTTAGTAGAAAAGGGGTTTCACCATGTTGGCCAGGCTGGTCTCAAACTCCTGACCACAGGTGATCTGCCCGCCTTGGCCTCCGAAAATGCGGGATTACAGGCGTGAGCCAAAATGCCCGGCCTTTCCTGGAATATTTTAAAGCAAATCCCAGATACCATATCATCTCATCCTTATATATTAATACTTTTGCATGACATAGTTCATTTTCTTAATTTTGCTGGTTATCTCCTTGTTTAGGTTAAACCTAAAATTCCTAATTAGATATAGAGAAAATATAGTGGCTTATTGTTAAATAGTAGAGCAAATTCATTTCTTTTGCCTGTCATTTAATTTTCTTTTTTCCTTTTTTTTTTTTTTGAGATGGAGTTTCTCTCTGTCACCCAGGTTGGAGGACAGTGCTACGATCTCGGCTCACTGCAACCTCCACCTCTCAGGTTCAAGCAATTCTCCTGCGTCAGCCTCCCTAGTAGCTGAGATTACAGGCACATGCCACCACGCCCAGCTAATTTTTTTTTTTTTTTTTAGTAGAGGCGGGGTTTCACCATGTTGACCAGGCTGGTCTCAAACTCCTGACCTTGTGATCTGCCCACCTTGGCCTCCCAAAATATTGGGATTACAGGTGTGAGCCACCGCATCCGGCCTGGCTTTTGTCTTATCACTCTTTTATCACTCACTTTCCCAATACAGGATTCTCTTTCAGCCACACTTATAACCAACCCTGTCACAGATGTACACACACACACACAGACACATCTCCACATGCATATACACTGTTAATTTTAGTCTCTGTAATTTTGTGCCAATATTTCTTTTACCGGAAATGTGCTTCTTTTTCTGTAAGCAATCCTATAAGAGCTAGCTTAATGTTTGCCTCACTTATTGTTCATTTTCGTGTTCATTCTTTTATTTATTTATTCCATCAATAGCTATCAAATACCAACTAAATGTATAGTAGTGCTCTAGATGCCTTGTGGCTAGAAAGAGGCATGATATATGATTTCTGCCCATAGGAAATTGATCATCTAATTGGGGAGATAATATAAACATCTGAAAAGCAACAACATAGTCGGTATTTATCAAAAGGATAACAACACAAGATAAGTTGTATGGCAAGTGCATGCTGAAGCCCTTCATTGAGGCCTATCATTGAGAAAGGATAAATGAAGGGAAGCCCTAGGGATGGCAGGGAGAGTCTCACAGAAGGGAGTGGTTGAGCTGGGCCTTGAAGAGAGGGTTGGATTTGAATAGACAAAGGGGAGGAAGAAAATGGCACCAGCGAGGATGTTAGATGGTGCCTTCAGTGAATACTCAGGTATCTGTGGAGTTTTGGTGTCTTTGATACCACATCACTTAATACTTACTGGGGCCGGGCACAGTGGCTCACTCCTGTAATCCCAACACTTTGGGAGGCCAAGGTGGGTGGATCACTTGAGGCCAGTTCAAGACCAGCCTGGCCAATGTGGCAAAACCCCGTGTCTACTAAAAATACAAAAATTAGCTGGGCATGGTGGGTGCACACCTGTAGTCCCAGCTACTCGGGAGGCTGAGGCAGGAGAATCGCTTGAACCCAGGAGGCACAGGTTGCAGTAAGCTGAGATCGTGCCACTGCACTCCAGCCTGGGTGACGGAGCAAGACTCCATCTGAGAAAAAAAAAAAAAAAAACTTGACTATACATAAAAATGATTAAGTTAATTGCAATCTTGGTTTTATTGGTCTCTCAGTCTGTCACCCAGGCTGGAGTGCAGTAGCGTGATCTTGGCTCACTGCAACCTCCACCTCGTGGGTTCAAGCAATTCTCCTGCCTCAGCTTCCCGAGTAGCTGGGACTACAGGTGTGTGCTACCACACTTGGCTGATTTTTGTGTTTTTAGTAGAGATGGGGTTTTGCCGTATTAGCCAGGTTGGTCTCGAATTCCTGACCTCAGGTATCACCTAGGTATTAAGCCTAGCATCCATTAGCTGTTATTTCTGATGCTCTTCCTCCCCCAAACCCCAAAGGTCCCAATGTGTGTTATTTCCACCCCTTGTGCACCATGTGTCCATGTGTTCTCATTCCGCTCCCACTTATAAGTGAGAACATGTTGTGGTTGGTTTTCCGTTCTTGCGTTAGTTTGCTGAGAATAACTGCTTCCAGCTCCATCCATGTCCCTGCAAAGGACATGATCTCATTTCTTTTTTTTTTTTGAGATGGAGTTTCACTCTTATTGCCCAGGCTGGAGTGCACACAATCTCGGCTCACTGCAACCTCCGCCTCCCAGGTTCAGGTGGTTCTCCTGCCTCAGTCTCCTGAGTAGCTGGGATTACAGGCAAGTGCCAACACGTCAAGCTAATTTTTGTATTTTTAGTAGAGACAGGGTTTCACCATGTTGGCCAGGCTGGTCTTGAACTCCTGACCTCAGGTGATTCACCGCCTCAGCCTCCCAAAGTGCCAAGATTACAGGTGTGAGCCACCGCTCCCGGCCTTATCTCATTTCTTTTTGGCTGCATAGTATTCCATGGTGTAAACATACCACATTTTCTTTATCCAGTCTATTATTGATGGGCATTTGGGTTGATTCCATGTCTTTGCTATTGTGAATAGTGCTGCAGTGAACATACATGTGCATGTATCTTTATAATAGAATGATTTATATTCCTTTGGGTGTGTACCCGGTAATGGGATTGATGGGTCAAATGGTATTTCTCCTTCTATGTCTTGGAAATTGTCACACTGTCTTCTACAATGGTTGAATTAATTTATACTCCCTCCAGCCGTGTAAAAGTGTTCCTTTTTCTCCACAACCTTGCCAGCATCTGTTGTTTCTTGACATTTTAATAATCGTCATTCTGACTGGCATGAAATGGCATCTCATTGTGGTTTTGATTTGCATTTCTCTAATTATCAGTGATGTTGAGCTTTTTTTTCATGTTTCTTGGCCACATAAATGTCTTTTTTTTTTTTTTTTTTTGAGATGGAGTCTTGCTCTGTCGCCCAGGCTGGAGTGCAGTGGCGTGATCTTGGCTCACTGCAAGCTCTGCCTCCCGGGTTCACGCCATTCTCCTGCCTCAGCCTCCTATTGTTTATATTTTACTATAAACAATAGATGTTTATATTATATTGTAAACAATAGATGTTTATAGTATACTATAAACAATAGGTGTTTATATTATACTATAAACAATAGGTGTTTATATTATACTATAAACAATAGGTGTTTATATTATACTATAAACAATAGGTGTTTATATTATACTATAAACAATAGGTGTTTATATTATCTCCCCAATTAGATGATCAATACTCCCTCCTGAGTAGCTGGGACTACAGGCGCCCGCCACCACGCCCGGCTAATTTTTTGTAATTTTTAGTAGAGACAGGGTTTCACCTTGTTAGCCAGGATGGTCTCGATCTCCTGACCTCATGATCTGCCTGCCTCAGCCTCCCAAAGTGCTGGGATTACAGGTGTGAGCCACTGCGCCTGGCCACGAATGTCTTTTGAGAAGTGTTTGTTCATGTTCTTTGCCCACTTTTTAATGAGGTTGTTTTTTTCTTGTAAATTTAAATTCCTTGTAGACTCTGGATAATTAGATCTTTGTCAGGTGGATAAATTGCAAACATTTTCTCCCATTCTGTAAGTTGTCTGTTCACTCTGATGATAGTTTTTTTTTTTTTTTTTTTTGCTGTGCAGAAGCTCTTTAGTTTAATTAGGTGCCAATGAATGAACTTTCTGAACCTGATAAAGCTTATCTACAAAGACCCTATAGCAAATATTATACTAAAGGCAAACGTTAGAGCCATTATCCTTAAGAATCAATAAGAAGTATCCTTAAGGATATTTATTGTCATCACTTCTGTTCAACATCTAACTGGAGGTCCTGGCTGGCTCAGTAACACAAGAAAGAAGAAAAGGTATATGAAACAGAAAAAAGGTGTTATTGCTCATAATATGATTCTGCATATCAGAGGTCAGCAAACCATGACCCATGAGCCAAATCTGGCCATCGCCTGTTTTTATATTAAAGTTTTGTTTGTCTTCATATTGTCTGTAGCTGCTTTTGAACTACCAGGGCAGAGTTGAGTAGTGACATTAGTTACATTAGAGACCGTATGTCCTACAAAGCTAACAAAGGTTTACTACCTGGTCCTTTACAGAAAATGTTTAGTGATCACCCATCTATTAAAATAATACAAGAGAGACCAGGCGCGGTGGCTTACACCTGTAATCCAAGAACTTTGGGAGGCCGAGGTGGGCGGATCACAAGGTCAGGAGATCGAGACCATCCTGGCTAACATGGTGAAACCCCAGCTCTTCTAAAAATACAAAAAATTAGCCGGGCATGGTGGTGGGCCCCTGTAGTCCCAGCTACTTGGGAGGCTGAGGCAGGAGAATGGCGTGAACCTGAGAGGTCCGCCTCTCAGTGAGAGGCGATTGCAGTGAGTCCACTTGCAGTGAGCTGAGATCGCACCACTGCAACTCCAGCCTGGGTGACAGAGCGAGTCTCCGTCTCAAAAAAAAAAAGAAAAATACAAGAGAACTTAGAGACAACTATTAAAACTAATAAGAATGAGTTAGCAAAGTTACTAAATAGCTGACAATGTGAAAATATCAATTGCATTCCTATGTATTTATAGGTATTGTATTCCTATGAAAAGATATCTTTTATAATAGCAACTAAAACTATAAAGATATCTTAGAATAAATACACCAAAAGAACTTCATAGAGAAAATTATAAAACATTGAAAGGAATAAAGGGAGACCTGCGTCCTAGGCAATGTGGCAAAACCTCATCTCTACAAAAAATACAAAAATTAGCCAGACACAGTGGTCTGTGCCTGTAGTCCCAGCTACTTGTGGGGCTGAGATAGGAGGATTGCTTGAGCCCAGGAGGTCAAGGCTGCAGTGAGCTGTGTTTGTGCCTCTGTACTGCAGTCTGGGTGACAAAGTGAGATCCTGTCTCAAAAAAAAAAAAAGACCTAAATAATTTATTTTTTCTCCAGCCACTTCTCCCCTAAATAATTTAAATGGAGGGATATACCATGTTATAAAAGATTTAAGATTATA
Organism: Gorilla gorilla gorilla; assembly: GCF_029281585.2. Taxonomy (NCBI): domain Eukaryota; kingdom Metazoa; phylum Chordata; class Mammalia; order Primates; family Hominidae; genus Gorilla; species Gorilla gorilla. Next base: position 43,938,093 of record NC_073224.2, on the reverse strand, counting down.
AGGATGCCAGTTAATCCTTACAGGACCACTGTGTTATCAAATGCCAGTTGTAGATTTGGATTGATTTTTTAAAAACCAGATACAGAAACTGCTTAGGAAATTAAAGAGTTTATTTGTTGAAGGAATTATAAGGAGGAAGGAGTTGAGAAACACTGTGGAGAGTTCAACAGTATTTTCTGATAAAGTTCGAGTAGTTTCTCGACTTCATGTTCTTCACCAAAGGGGTCCAGAGTTAGGGATCATAATGTTTGCGTGAGGGTCACAGCATACCTTTTAGACATGTCCCTGTCCCCCTCCATGCCTAATATGATATGTATAAGCTTGGAGCAGTCTTGCTTGTGGAATACTCTGGATAAGGAATAATACTCCTAGAATAGAGCTTCGGGATCATATATGCAGTGTCCCAAACTCAGGACCCAAATGGACTAAGATAAAATTTTTTTTTGGAAAAAAATTATCTATAATAAAGTCTATAATATAAATAGATGTCTTTATAGACTCTGTTGACCAAGCTGGAGTGTAGTGGTGTGATCTCTGCTCACTGCAGCCTTCACCTCCTGGGTTCAAGCAATTCTTATGCCTCTGGCTCCGGAGTAGTTGAGACTACACGGACGCACTACTATGCCCAGCTAATTTTTTGTATTTTTAGTAGAAATGGGGTTTTGCCATGTTGCCCAGGCTGGTCTCAAACTCCTGACCTCATGTGATCCTTCCACCTTGGCCTCCCAAAGTGCTGGGATTACAGGCATGAGCCACCACACCCAGCCAAATTTTTTTTTTTGAGGTTGCACTATTTGGAGAAAAGATGATTCCTTACTATCCCAACTATTGCTGTTTGCTCTCTGAAACTTAGATACCATACTCTAGGTTCAGATAACATAGTATTTTTTTTTTGGCTGTTATAATTCTTCATCCAAATTCTTGCTATCCTTATTTCAGTATATATTAGATTCAAAATCACCATAGGGTGCAGTGCAGTAGAGTACACTCAGGCCTGAGCACAGGCCTCATTTGTTATCCTCATCTTCCGCAGGCTAACCCAGCGTGGTCCACGTGCATTCTTGAGCTCAGTGGGAAGTTGAATAACAAAGGCCAGTTACCCAGGTGTTTTTGATAAGTGTTGTTAACAAGTTTTTAGACCAGCTATAGGTCTCATCCTTTAATCGCCAGTTTAAACAGGGATTGTAATGGAACAAACCAACTGTAAAAATTCCTGTGAGTGAAGTAAGGGCCAAGAACAGCAAAGATAATTTTGATGAAGGACATGGTGAGGGACTCATTCTTAGTTATCAAAATTTATAAATCTATGGTAATTAAGACGCCATGAGTAAGGGATAGACATCAGATCACTGGAACAGAATAGAGAGCCCAGGGACCTACCTTGGGTGTCACTTGACCTAGGCTAGCTTATATTAATCCTGGCCAGGTGCAGTGGCTCATGCCTGTAATTCCAGCACTTTGGTAGGACAAGGCAGGCAGATCACCTGAGGTCAGGAATTCAAGACCAGTGTGGCCAACATGGTGAAACCCGGTCTCTAATAAAAATACAAAAATTAGCCGGGTGTGTTGGTGGGCGCCTGTAATCCCAGCTACTCAGGAGGCTGAGGCAGGAGAATCACTTGAGCCTGGGAGATGGAGGTTGCAGTGAGCCGAAACTGCTATTTCACTCCATCCTGAACAACAGAGTGAGACTCCGTATACAAAAAAAAAAAAAAAGAAGTCCTGCTAAGAAACTTTAGTGGCCTGAAACATGAAAAGTTTATTTCTTGCTAAAACTACATGTCCAGTGTGAACTGACAGCTAGTTTCTGCTCATCAAAGTTACTCAAGGATACAGCCTGACATCTCTGTAAATGCTTCCATGATTACTAAGGCAGAAAACAGAGAATGTCACTTTTGCTTATATTTAAAGTCATGTTGCCATGCCTAGAAAAATAAAAACTAGAATATTTGCAAACTGCTCTAATAACTAGTACATTATACATATAGGAAAACTTGAGGTTTTGCAGAAGAGGAACTGTTTGGTAAATTGTCCCAGGATAATTGATTGTCCATATGGGAAAAATAAACTAAAATTAGATCTCTACATCATACCATGCATAAAAATGAATTGTAGTAGAGACCAAAGAGTAAAAATAAGAACTTTAAAGTTTTAGGAACAAATATAGGAGACCATCTTTAGTATTCCCAAAGAATTTCTTTGTCTTTTTTTTTTTTTTTTTTTTTGAGACAGAGTCTCACTCTGTCGAATTTCTTTTTTTTGAGACAGAGTCTCGCTCTGTCACCCAGGCTGGAGTGCAGTGGCACAATCTCGGCTCACTGCAACCTCCACCTCCCGGATTCAAGCAATTCTCCTGCCTCAACCTCCCCAGTAGCTGGGACTACAGGCGCACACCACTGCGCCTGGCTAATTTTTGTATTTTTAATAGAGACGGGGTTTCACCATGTTGGCCAGACTGGTCACGAACTCCTTGGCCAGACTGGTGTCGAACTCCTGACCTCGTGATCCACCTGCCTCAGCCTCCCAAAGTGTTGGGATTACACGCGTGAGCCACTGCGCCCAGCCAAGAATTTCTTAATGCAAAAAACATAAACCCTAAAGAAGTATATTGATAAATATGATTATATTAAAATAATCTTTTCTAGGAAGACATTATTGAAAAAGGGAAAAGACAGGACTTAGACTATGAGAAAATTGTCTGCAATGCATATAACCAACAAAGGATTAGTATTAGTTAAAAATAACTCCTACAAATCAGAAAGAGCAAACAATCCAAGGACACCAGAAGACATTTGTGTGTCTGTGTCTGTGTGTATTGTTCTTATGTGATATTCAGCCTTACCAGTAATCAAGGAAATACAAATCAAAGCCGGAGTAAGATGTAATATCACACACATTCACATTGGCAAAATAATTTAAAATCTGGTGAAAACAAATTTGGCAAGGATGTGGAGCAGTAGGAACTCTGCTGGTAGTATGAACGGATAACAACTACTTTGAAGAGCAAATTGCTTATATCTAGAAAGTAGAAGGTCTACTCTAGATATATACTTAGAGAAGCTCTTATATATAAGAACAAAAACATAATACTCATTGCAGTCTTGTTTTAAACAGTGAAAAACTAAAAAAGAAACCCTTAAGTGTCTATTGACAGGACGAGATAATTAAATTGAAGTATATTAACATAATAGAATACTGTACAACAGAAAACTAATGAACTACAACAAAAAATATCAACATGGATACATCTCAAAACCATCTCAATATTGTGTAATAAGAGCAAGTTGCAGATGGATACAAATAATATTTATATACATACAGAATACTTCTAATTGTTTATGAATATGCATATATGATAATATATAAAATGATAAGCACCAAGCTCAAGCTAGGGCTTGCCTTTGGTAAAGAATAGGATTGGGAAAAGTCTGAAAAATGAATCTGAAGCAAAGATGGAAAAATGTTAATGTTTGCCAAATCTGGGTGATATATGAGGATATTTGTTGTATTCTCTATGCTATTTTATATTCTTAAAATATTTAATAATAGATAAATAATAAACTTAAGTTTTAGCTTAATTTAGGTTAAGAGTCTTACCTAAATTCATACAATACATGCTAGGAGACATCAGGATTCACACCTATCCTGTGCTTCTCATAGCCAGTTGTTTTTATTGTTCACTTCTAAAGTATCCTTTGGGAGGCTGAGGCAGTAGAATTGCTTGAACCCAGGAGACGGAGATTGTAGTGAGCTGAGATTGCACCACTACTCTCCAGCCTGGGCAACAGAGCAAGGCTCCATCTCAAAAAAAAAAAGTATTAACTGATTTTGTCTTATGAATTTTCAGTAAGCCTTTGATACAAAAGGTAAGATCTCTGAAGCACAGTTTCTGTTAGGCTTTGCACATTTGTTGGCTGTAGTAGTACATTGTAGGAATTCAGTAAACAATCCATTGCTTGACTGGTTGCCATATATGTGTTGCATGTGGGGGTATGATTTATGGTCAGTATATCTCAATCTAAATAATAATAGTGTTAGGACAGAGTTCTGCTATTATATCTTTAGTACAGTTAGGTGTTAAATTCATTAGTCCAGGTTCTGAAAGGGAATGGCAATGGTTTTTAATTTCCTTTATCAATTGTGTTAAGAAATATATTTCCACAATTGTCACATAATATTCCATGTCACTTCATGAACTGGTAAATGACACACTTTTAGTATTCTCTTTATTATTGTAGGTATCATGACTTAATATCATCTTTATTTATTATTGTAGGTATCATGACTGGTGCCTTTTATTCAGTCTCAACGTTATTAAATCAAATGATATTGACATATTATGAGGTAAGCTTCTGCTTATATCAGATTGCATGCCTGGCCAAGAATTTTTCTTTAGCAATATAATTGTCGTTAACAGGGTCATGAGATTAAGGGTTATGACATTGTTGCTATCAAATATTTACATTTGTTTTAATTGAGAATATATTTGTTAAAAAATGAAATTTCCACAACTTTGTATATCTAATTGGCTTTTATTATCAATTCGTTTATTGGACAGCATCCCATCTAAAGATTTAGGAAGGTACTGATGAGCTGAGCAGAGGAGATGGGCTTTATAGGCAGAAAAAGGCTGAAGAAAGCAGAAACAAGGAACAAAGAGCAGATTGGTTGTTACAAAGTTACTTTCCTTATAGGAGTAAAACAAAGGGGACTGGGCCCCATCTGATAGGTTGCTATGAATCTCCTTTTTTTTTTTTTGGAAAAGTGGCCCATTTTAAAGTTCAGTTTGATTATGTGGCACCTAGCACTAGTGACACCATTCTATGTGGTCTGGTCTGTTGGGCCTAGTGTGGGAGCTCACTCCAAAACAATGGCCTCCCATCATTTTAATTTAACATATTTAATCCAGTTTATAAAGCACATAGTATGGCCAGGCATAGTGGCTCACGCCTGTAATCCCAGCACTTTGGAAGGCCGAGGCGGGTGGATCACCTGAGGTCGAGACCAGCCTGACCGACATGGAGAAACCCTGTCTCTACCAAAAATACAAAATTAGCTGGGCATGGTGGCGCATGCCTGTAATTCCAGCTATTCGGGAGGCTGAGGCAGGAGAAACACTTGAGCCTGGGAGGTGGAGGTGGCGGTGAGCTGAGATCGTGCCATTGTATTCCATCCTGGGCAATAAGAGTGAATCCCCGTTTAAAAAAAAAACAGGCTGGGCGCCGTGGCTCACACCTGTAATCCCAGCCAAGATAGCGCCACTGTACTCCAGCCTAGCGACAGAGTGAGACTCCATCAAAAAAACGAAACAAAACAAAATACACACACACACAATATGGAAAGCAGAAGTTACTATCCCTGTGACAATACCTAAGTTTATTTTTAGGAAATAATATGATTGGTTATATGGAAAAAGACAAAACATTTTAAGGGATCTCAGCATAAATATAGATAAATAAATATCAAGTTTTGATTGACATATCTTTGCTTTTGAAAGGATAAAGCAGTTGTACTATGTAAAAGCTATCGATTAACCTCCTTTTCAGATATCTATACAGTGTCATACCTTGCTTAGGGACAGGAATACCTTCTGAGAAATTCGCTAGGCAATTTCATTATTGTGTGAATATCATAGAGTGTACTTACGCAAACCTGATGGTGGTAGAGCCTGCTACATACCTAGGCTATGTGGTATAGCCTATTTCTCCTAGGCTACAAACCTGTATAGCATGTGACGCTACTGAATATTGTAGGCAGTTGTAATACAGTGGTAAGTATTGTGTATCTAAATATATCTAAACAGAGAAGGTAGAATAAAAATACGGTATTATAATCTTACAGGATCATACTGTATATATGATTCAGAGTTGACCTAAATGTAATTATGGAGCACATGACTATCTATACTTAAGAATCCTAACAAAAATCATTGTACTTCTAACCATAGAGGATTAAGGAAAATTTTCCTTTTTTATTTCTTCTATTATTTTTGGCTTTTTTTCTGGTTTTAAAATATAATGCTTTTATATATTCTTTACCTGCCCTCCCCTCCCATCCTGACACATGTACTAAATCTTCCTACTGTGTGCTTAGTTTTATCTAATTATTTTCATTGACTGTGAAAAGGTGTGGGAATGTGAAGAGTCTGAATTAGTTAATCCATTTATTTGATCAACTTACGCAAATTTTTTTCAGGGAGAAGAAGTCAATGCTGGAAGGATTGGGCTAACACTAGTAGTAGCTGGAATGGTGGGCTCTATTCTTTGTGGCTTATGGCTGGATTATACTAAAACATACAAGTAAGTGAAAGTAAATACATGTATGGTGTATAACCAAAGGTATTTTGATTTTAAAGGACAATTTGCTTTTTATTTCAAGAAATTTAAAACATGTTATTACTTAAAGATACGGATTCTAAACACTAGTAGGTTCTCTTCACTTAACAAGTGTTTCTTTTTTTTTTGGAGACGGAGTCTCGTTCTGTCGCCCAGGCTAGAGTGCAGTGGTGTAATCTCGGCTCACTGCAACCTCTGCCTCCCGGCTTCATGCCATTCTTCTGCCTCAGCCTCCCGAGAAGCTGGGACTATAGGCACCCGCCACCATGTCCGGCTAATTTTTTTATATTTTTAGTAGAGACGGAGTTTCACCTTGTTAGCCAGGATGGTCTCGATTTCCTGACCTTGTGATCCACCCGCCTTGGCCTCCCAAAGTGCTAGGATTACAGGCGTGAGCCACCGCGCCTGGCAACAAGTGTTTCAGTACTCTATGTATTGTATTATTTTATTGGTCACATTTACTTCAATTTTGAGAACTTGGATACCTTATGAGCCCCTTCTTTCTAACAGTACTCATACCTACCACTTCCGAAGGAATTATTTCTATTCTAAAAAGAGCCATTTCTGAGAAATATTTGACTTTTGATAGACTTTATCTTGTTCTTCTTTTTTTTTTTTTTTTTTAGGTGGGGTCTCACTCTGTCACCCAGGCTGGAGTGCAGTGGCACCATCTTGGCTCACTGCAACTTCTGCTTTCCAGGCTCAAGTGATTCTCCCACCTCAGCCTCCTGAGTAGCTGTGACCACAGGTGTGTGCCATCACACCCGGCTAATTTTTTTACTTTTTGATAGAGACAGTGTTTCACCATGTTGCCCAGGCTGATTTTGAACTCCTGAGGTCAGGCAATCCGCCCACCTCAGCCTCCCAAAGTGCTGGGATTACAGGCATGAGCCACTGCACCTGGCCTATCTTGTTCTTTTTTTATGTTGTGGGCTTAAATACAAAAACAAAAACGTAGTTCTTTCCAATCAAAAAATGCTTGTTGAGCATAAGGCTTTATTTTGGTAAGAACTTTTTGGCTAAAGTACCCCCAGACTACAGTACCACTTAACTGTAATATAATGCATAATGTGAAAATGCTGGCTTGACACAATGTCTTATGCCTGTAATCCCAGCATTTTGGGAGGCCAAAGCGGGTAGATTGCTTGAGGCCAGGAGTTCGAGACCAGCTTGGGCAACATGGTGAAACTCCATCTCTACTGAAAATACAAAAAATAGTTGAGTGTGGTGGTGGGCACCTGTAATCCCAGCTACTCAGGAGGCTAAGGAAGGAGAATTGCTTGAACCCAGGAGGCAGAGGTTGCAGCGAGCTGAGATAGCGTGCCACTGGTCTCCAGCCTGGGTGACAGAGCAAGACGCTGTCTAAAAAAAAAAAAAAAAAAGAAAGAATATACTCTGTTAATTGTACATTACATGGAACCACCAAAATGCTAATACCAAAGAAAATGAATGATACCAACTGGGAGACTAAGAAAGGGGTTTCAGAGGCAGCATATTTTGCTCTGGGAGTGAAAAGAATCACCACATTTTGTAACAGGCCAAAACTTCCCCCTGTACTTGGAAATGAAAGAATGAAACTATTAAGGAATGAATGAATGAAACTATTAAGGAATAAATGAATGAAATATGGAACAGTGTCCCGTGTACCTTTCAAGGCTCAAGATATATTTGATATTATTAGTCTAAACCCTACCAAAAGTATCTCTAATCTTGAAATTCTCATATTCTTCCATAATTTAAGACAGCACTTGCCTTAGCTTCATTATTTTAAAATGATAGCTTACAGTGAAACCTACTTGATTTATAGATGAAGGGAGCATATGTAAAGGATTATATTTCTTAAGTCTTTCATCCGTTATACATTTAGAAAACTTGATAGGCATAGACGTGTGTTCTTTGCCACTGTGGCTTCTTTCTCAGGGTAACTGCCATTCATTCACCAAACTCCTGTTGTGTGCATCTCTCTTAGATGAAAATTATGGCTAGCATTATGTGATCCCTGTTCTTAAGATGTTTGTGGTCTAAATGGAGCAAATAAGGCATTCACATGTGAAAAGTTAAATAATATAACAAACTAAAATAGATGTCATAAGTTTTATAGTGCCAGTATGATAAGGGAATTTGGAAGAAAGAGAGACTCTTATAAACTAATGTGGTTACAGAAGACATTTGGAAGAGGTAGAATTTGATCCGAATCTTGAAATGTGAATAGGGAACTATCCCATTTGGTGGCATAAAAATGATTTTATTCCTATAAAAGGATCCTATCTGAGCATTCGATATGGTGTGGTTTTCTGGTGCTGCTGAATCTTAAAAATGCTTTAAAATTTGTGCTTTGGTGGATACATATTTCCATGGACAAGAAGGGGTGAACTTTGAAAAACAAAGATTCATTACTGAACAGATAAGAGTGATGATTTTTGTATTCCTAGGAGAATCAGACAAAATACTAACAGCTTTGTTGTTTTTGTTTTAGACAGACTACTCTGATAGTTTATATTTTGTCTTTTATTGGAATGGTTATCTTTACTTTCACATTGGACCTTAGATATATTATCATCGTGTTTGTTACTGGAGGGGTGCTTGGGTAAGTATCAGATGTGTTTAGGAGGAATGATAGCATGCTGTTATAATTCTGAAGTATTATTACTCTGGTCTTTAATTTTTTCAGTTCATCCAAAGTTTCTTCAATATTTTAAACTTTAAAGGATTCATTCTATGCATATAAACATGTAATTCTTAAGAACTATTAAAATTATTTAAAATTGGTTTTTGGTATACCATAGGTAAAAAATGGATGAGCCTTACTTAATCTGTGTAACTTTATTTGGTTACAATCGACTTATAAAACTAGAAGTAAATTTTTCTCAGAAAAAAATTTGTATTTGTTGCTTCCAGTTCTGTAACCTTGAGCTGATTGGTCAATGATAATAGTTCCTTACTTTGACGTAGCAACTTCAAAATATTCACTTATTTGGTTATTAGAATAAGCCCGAGAGGCAGAATGATTGCATCAGTATGTGATTGTGACTTTCTGATAATTCTTTCTGTAATTCTGGATTTATTTTCCTAGCTTCTTCATGACTGGTTACCTCCCTTTGGGTTTTGAATTTGCTGTTGAAATCACTTACCCTGAATCTGAAGGTACTTCATCTGGTCTTCTTAATGCTTCTGCACAGGTAAACCTCTGGTTTCTCTAAACCTGAGATGATTATTATACCAGATAGTCTAGTGAGTAATGAGTTTGACCATGGTTTTATTTGTTGTTGTTGTTGTTGTTGTTGTTTTGTTTTTTGGAGACAGAGTCTTGCTCTGCCACCCAAGCTGGAGTGCAGTAGTGCAGTCATGGCTAACTATAGCCTCAAACTCCTAGGCTCAAGCAATCCTCCCTCCTCTGCCTCCAGAGTTTTTGAGACTGCAGGTGCACACCAGCATGCCCAGCTAAATTTTTTTTTGTTATTTTTTATAGAGATGGTGTTTTGCCATGTTGTCCAGGCTGGTCTCAGACTCCTGGACTCAAGCAATTTGCCTACCTCAACTCCCAAAGTGCTAGGATTACAGGTGTGAGCCACTGCACCCAGCCTGACCATGGTTTTTGTTTTAACAATTCAACTTTTCAATGAATGTTTCTAGAAACCAAATCATATAAAAAAAATAAGAAAAGTTCTGGTGAAAACTTTATAATTGCTTTAAATAATTTAACTTAATAACGAATTATTTTTCTTATTGTATTTTAGATATTTGGAATTTTGTTCACATTGGCTCAAGGAAAGCTCACATCAGACTATGGTCCTAAGGCAGGGAACATTTTTCTCTGTGTCTGGATGTTTATAGGCATCATATTAACAGGTAAATTAGGGTGTTTGCCTGGCAAAAGGACTTGTGTCATGTGTTAATTTTCATATATATTGCTTTTCAATAGCTTGACAGAACTCAAGGGGAAAAAAATGAGATAAAAAGCAGGACATTATTTGTTTTCTTCTAAAGACATGAATCTCTTACTTCATTTTGCAGATTTCAAATTCAATACAGTTACTCTGCATAGCAAGCAAAACTGTTGTAATAAGAGTAGTAAAGGCTGGGTGTGTTGGCTCATGGCCTGTAATCCCAGCACTTTGGGAGGCAGAGGCGGGCAGATTAGTTGAGGTGAGGAGTTTGAGACCAGCCTAGCCAACATGGCAAAACCCCATCTCTACTAAAATTAGCCAGTTGTGGTGGCGCACACCTGTAGCCCCAGCTACTTGGGAGGCTGAGGCAGGAAAATTGCTTGTACCCAGGAGACAGAGGTTGCAGTGAGCCAAGATCGCACGAGTGCACTCTAGCTTGGGCAACAGCGAGACTCCGTCTCAAAAAAAAAAAAAATAGTAGTAAAGACCTGGAGTTGGGAAGACCTGGCCTCAAATTCCGATTCTGTTGCTCACTGGGAGTGTGATTTTAGACCCGTTGCTTAACCTCTCAAATCCTCCTTTCCTTATTTATGTAATAGAGTGTTAAAGCCTGCTTTATAGGGTTACTGTGAGGATTAATTGAAATGGTTCATGAAAAGTTCCTAGTGTCTGGCACCTGGGACGTGCCTAACACGTGTTACTATTGTTATAATGTGGTAGAGATGGTAAGCAGTCAAGTGGTAGTGGTGTAAATAGTATGTGGAATCCTTAGCTAGTGCTTATACTTCTTAGGTATAGTCATCATAGACATGGGCAGGAAAGAAAATCGTGCTCAATCTCCAGAGAAAGAGAATGTCAAAGAATTTTTATCCATAGTTTGCCCATGCACATGGGTGTACAATAGATTTGGAAGCAAGACTTATGTTCAGAACTTTTTCCAGGTGCATACTTTTAAAATGTCATCATTCCCTAAACATTATAGTATAACAGCTATTTACATTGTATTAGGTATTAGTAATCTAGAGATGGTTTAAGTACATAGGAGGATGTGTGTACATTATATGTAAATACTTCCCAGGGGTGTCCAATCTTTTGGCTTCTCTGGACCACATTGGAACAAGAATTATCTTGGGCCACACATGAAATACTCTAATACTAATGATAGCTAATGAGCTAAAAAAAAAAAAAATTGCAAAAAATCTCATAATGTTTTTAAAAAATTTGTGAATTTGTGTTGGGCCACATTCAAAACTGTCCTGGGTCATATATGGCCTGCAGACCAGACCACAGGTTGAACAAGCTTATACTACACCATTTCATATAAAGGCCTTGAGCATTCGTGGATTTTGGTATCTGAGGTGGGGTCTTGGAATCAATACCCCGCAGATACCAAGGGAGATTGTGCTTCGTTGATCTGGTTATAACTTAGTTGGAGGACAGAATCTATCAGAAAGATGTGAATCAGAATTTCTTCTACTGTTTGTGGAATACCTGATCATTCTTTGTGAAACCTTCAATATGAAATCTCACCAGTGATAGACATTTTGGATATACACAACTACCTAAGATCGCTCACTCATTATTGTATGAATGATAGGAACCTGAGCATTCATTCATGAAGCTAAAAGAAAGTAAATGCACTCTGTTTCCTCAAAGAAAAACATCTTATCACAGGGAGTTTTTCCACCTGTCCAGTTAGTAAAATAAAACATACAAAACTGTGAAATATGTAATACATTAACTGCTTTAACTGTTGTTCTTTCATAAGTAATTCCATGTTGGTTCTTAATTTCTAGGCAAGTACTATATCTTATCTAAGACTATTACTATTGGCTGGACGTGGTGGCTCATACTTGTGTTCCCAGCACTTTGGGAGGCTGAGACAGGTGGATCATTTGATGTCAGGAGTTCAAGACCAGCCTGACCAACATAGTGAAACCGTGTCTCTACTAAAAATACAAAAAATTTAGCCAGTTTTATGGGTACACACCTGTAATCTCAGCTACTTGGGAGGCTGAGGCAGAAGAATTGCTTGAATCCGGGAGGCGGAGGTTGCAGTGAGTGGTGAAGATCACACCACCACTCCAGCCTGGGTGACAAAATGAGACTCCGTCTCAAAAAAAAACAGTATTATTGTTATACCAAAGAAGGGAGCAGTTTTGTAATCCTCCTTCAAATTACTTTTACAAGAGATTCATGAATACTAATTCAAACAAATCAAGTCTAGAAAATTAAGAAGTGAAAATAGATCTTTAAAATTAGTTTTACATTGATGCTTTTACCATCTCAAATGGTATTCCCTGAGGCACAACAATATTGAAATCAGGGTCCTGATTAATACCCCCAAATTAATACCCCTACAGTGGCCTCCAAGTGTTTAAGCGAAAGGAAGAGTAGTAAATCTCTTCTCTTAAATCAGAAGCTAAAAATGATTAAGCTTAGTGAAGAAGTCATGTCAAAAGCCCAGATAGGCCAAAAGCTAGGCCTTTTGCACCAAACAATTAGCCAAGTTGCTAATGCAAAGGAAAAATTCTTAAGGGAAATTAAGAATGCTACTCCAGTGAACACAAATGATAAAACAGCCTATTGATATGGAGAAAGTTTGAGTGGTCTTGTTAGAAGATCATACCAGCCACAACATCACCGTAAGCCAAAGCCTAATCTAGAGCGAGGCCCTAGCTGTCCAATTCTGTGAACGTTGAAAGAGGTGAGAAAGTTGCAGAAGAAACGCTGGAAACTAGCAGAGGTCAGTTCATGAGGTAAGGAAAGAAGTTGTCTTCATAACATAAAAGTGCAAGGTGAAGCAGCAAGTGCTAATGTAGATGCTGAAGTAATTTATCCAGAAGATCTAGCTAAGATGATTGATGAAGGTGGCTACAATAAACCACAAATTTTCCATGTAGATGAAACAGGCTTATACTGGAAGAAGATGCCGTCTAGGACTGCCATAGCTAAAGAGGAGGAATCAATGTCTGGCTTCAAAGGACAAGCTCACTCTCTTGTGAGGGGTTGATGCAGCTGGTGACTTCAAATTGAAACTAATGCTTGTTGACCATTCTGAAAATCCTAGGGCCCTTAAGAATTAGGCCAAATTTTCTCTGCCTAAGCTCTAACAATGGAACAATGAACCTGAACCCCGTAGTTGATAGTACATCTGTTAGTAGCATGGTTTGCTGAATATTTTAAACCCATTGTTGAAGCCTGCTACTGAGAAAAACATTCCTTTCAAAATATTACTGCTCGTTGACCAATTCACCTGTTTACCCAAGAGCTCTGATGAAGATGTACAAGGAGATCAATGTTGTTTTCATGTCTGGAAACACAGTATCCCTTCTGCAGCCCGTGGATCAAGGAGCAATTTCAACTTTCAAGTCTTATTCTTTAAGAAATACATTTCAATAGGCTGTAACTGCCAGAAATAATTATTCCTCTGTTGGATCTGAGCAAAGTAAATTGAGAACTTTCTGGAAAGGATGCACCATCCTAGATGCCATTAAGAACATTCTTGATTCATGGGAGGAGGTCAAACTATCAACATTAACAGGAGTTTGGAGGAAGTTAATTCCCATTCTCATGGGTGATTTTGAGGTGTTCAAGACTTCAGTGGAGGAAATAGCTGCAGATGTGGTGGGAATAACAAGAGAACTGGAATTAGAAGTGGAATATGAAGAGGTAACTGAATTGCTGCATCTTATGGTAAAACCTGAACAAATGAAGGGTTGCTTCTCTTTTTTTTTTTTTTTTTTTTTGAGACGGAATGTTGCTGTGTCACCCAGGCTGGAGTGCAGTGGTGCGATCTTGGCTCACAGCAAGCTCTGCCTCCCAGGTTCAGGCCATTCTCCTGCCTCAGCCTCCTGAGCAGCTGGGACTACAGGTGCCCGCCACCACGCCCAGCTAATTTTTTGTATTTTTCGTAGAGACGGGGTTTCACCATGTTAGCCAGGATGGTTTTGATCTCCTGACCTTGTGATCCGCCTGCCTCGGCCTCCCAAAGCGCTGGGATTACAGGTGTCAGCCACTGCGCCTGGCTGTGTTGCTTCTTATGGATAAGCAAAGAAAGTGTTTTCTTGAGTTGGAATCTACCAGTAAAGATGCTGTAAATGTTGAAATGACAACAAAGGATTTAGAATATTATATAAACTTAGCTGATAAAGCAGTGGCAGGGTTTGAGAGGATCAACTCCTGTTTTGAGGAAGTTTTGTGGGTAAAATGTTATCAAACAAGTATTGCACACAGAGAGATCTTTCGTGAAAGGAAGAGTTGATTAATACGGCAAACTTCATCACTGTCTTACTTTAAGAAATTGCCACAGCCGCTCCCACCTTTTAGCAACCACCACCCTGATCTGTCAACAGCCATCAACATCAAGGCAAGACCCTCCACCAGCAAAAAGATAACTTGTAGAAGGCTTGGATAATCATTAGCATTTTTTAGCAGTAAAGTGTTTTTTGTTTTGTTTTGTTTTGTTTTTTTGAGATGGAGTTTCGCTCTTGTTGTCCAGCCTGGAGTGGAATGGCGCCATCTGGGCTCACTGCAACCTCTGCCTCCTGGGTTCAAGTGATTCTCCTGCCTCAGCCTCCTGAGTAGCTGGGATTACAGATGCCCACCACCACAACTGGCTAATTTTTGTATTTTAGTAGAGATGGGGGTTTCACTATGTTGGCTAGGCTGGTCTCGAACTCCTGACCTCAAGTGATCCTCCCGCCTCGGCCTCTCAAAGTGCTAGGGTTACAGGCATGAGCCACTGAGCCTGGCCAGTAAAGTGTTTTTAAATTAAGGCATGTAGATTGATTTTTTTTTTTTAGATATAATGCTATTGCAAACTTTAAATAGACTACAGTATAGTATAAACATAACTTTTTATGCACTGGAAAACCAAAAAATATGTGCAGTGGTGCGATCTCTGCTCACTGCAACCTCCACCTCCCAGGTTCAAGTGATTCTCCTGTCTCAGCCTCCCTAGTAGTTGGGACTACAGGTGCGTGCCGCCACGCCCAGCTAATTTTTTGTGTTTTTAGTAGAGATGGAGTTTCACCGTGTTGGCCGGGATGGTCTTGATCTCCTGACCTTGTGATCCACCCACCTCGGCCTCCCAAAGTGCTGGGATTACAGGCATGACCCACCACGCCCAGCAATATTCACTCTTTTGTGGTGATCTGGAGCTGAACCCACAATATCTCTGAGTTATACCTGCATTCCCTTCTGCCTAGAATGCCTTCCTCTCCTCTTGTCTGCTTGACAAGTTATTACTCAGTTTTTTCCAGTATCAAGTATGTCTTTTCTGGAAAGCCTTCTCTAATTTCCTTTGGCTGACATAGACTTTTTTGCTCCCACTTCCCCACCATACCTTGCAGTTATCACACACTGTTATACTTGTTTACATGTCAAAGTTTCCCTAGATTGGAGAGTTCTTTAAGAATTAACACTTTTCATTTTTGTATCATTGGTTGCTAGCATTCCCGTATTTGTTCAATAATGAATGACTTATTAATTGTTAACAACTTTAGAGAGGTACTATTATTTTTCAGGCTGTTGGGATGCTATTAAATATCATGACACTACAGTGTATTAAATTTGACAATACCAAGAAAGACTTTGAGCTGCTTTTTAAAAAAATCTTCACATAACAGTTTATAGTAACTTGATGCCCCTCTGTTTCAGCATTAATCAAGTCTGATCTGCGAAGACACAACATAAATATAGGAATTACAAATGTTGATGTTAAAGCTGTAAGTAATGAATATTTTTATGATTATACTGTTGAGAAGTATGTATAGAATAAATGTGAAACCATGTTTTTTTATTTAGCTATTTTTCCCGAGTCAACTGTTGATCTGTTATAATAGGATATGCCAGATGCTATACATTTTTAATCTTCTGATTGTTTTTATAGATACCAGCTGACAGTCCCACAGACCAAGAACCAAAAACAGTTATGTTGTCCAAGCAGTCAGAATCAGCATTTTGAAGAGAAAGGAAAAGTTACTGTCCTGTAGTAATTGGGGACAATGTGATCATCCTTGGAGAGAGATGTGAGCACCAAGGCTGGGTTTGTATGTGGTGGGGGAATAAACACACTTACTTGAAAATTACCATATGAACTCTAAATGCATAATTATTATTTTGCTTAATTGTTAATTTAAGGGAAATTTTCTTAAAATTCTTCTGTTTACATCATGTTAACACTACTATTTATCTAATTAGTATCCGGTTTTTAGTCTTATATTGTATCTGAAAGTAAGCTTCTTGACATTTACTTTTTAAAAGTTGATGTTTTTCTTTTTTGTACAAAATGGAAGCTTAGAAGACTTTTTAAAGTGATAATATTGGGTGTTCAGTCCCCATAAGATATAATAGTTCATGCAGTTTATATATTAAAATATCCAGTGGAACTAAATGTACAATATATTCCTAATTGGCTGCCTTTTTCACTGTGCTGACCAGCTGTTCAAGCCACTTCAGTATGAGTACAACATACCAACATGACACTACTCACCCACAAAGGACAGCATTGGGATCAGGCTTTCAGATGACCTCTAAGATTTTTCCCATTTATTGTACTCGTTACAAAGTACTTTTAAACACATGCAGTTAATGGCTATAAAAACTATTCTGTGTACAGATTCTACCCAGACTTTGGTCTTAGAATTATGTTCTAATTAAGGAGCCTGGTTACAGGTTCATTCTGTCTTGAGTTCTTTTCTGTGCTGCCTTTCTATCATGGATAAATGCTAACGCTGTATTTTTTCACTCCAACTTGAGATAGAGTAGTTCTGTACCCATTGCCTTTTTTTTCTTTTAAACTCTCTTCTTTTTTTTTTTTTCCCCCGATGTGTAACCTTCTAGTAAGATAATTTCATTATGTATGTTACTGGCTATTTCATGATTTCATGTATCACATCGTATATTTTGCCTTGAAGATTCCTGAAATAAGGAAGTCTGTAATAACTTCAGATAGCCTACATGTCCCCATTTAGTGGAGACCTCTTGAATGCTGTTTGAATTCTGCAGTATCATTTTTATGACCATTCTCCTTTGAGGAATACTGTGCCCAGGTACATGCTCTATCAGTGTGCCGGGAGAGTGGATTCTTTTCTTCACTGCAGAGTCATCACACTGTTGGAATAGTCTGCTCTTTTACATGCTCAGGTAGGGAAAATAGGACCAAATATATTTCCACAGTGCCTACCACTGTGTCATGTTTACAGTGAGAGTTTAAATATTGTTGATGTCCTGACTCTGTGAGCTCATAGGGAGTATCTTCATAGTAATGACATTTGATCAGCCATAAAATTTACATTATGTTCATATGCACCCAAAAAAGTCAGGTAATGAATACCCTTGAAGTGAATAGCAATTTTGATTTAGGCAGTGTGTTAGGCCATCCTTGCATTGCTATAAAGAAATATTTAGGCTGGGCGTGGTGGCTCACGCCTGTAATCCCAGCACTTTGGGAGGCTGAAGCGTATGGATCACCTGAGGTCAGGAGTTCAAGACCAGCCTGGCCAACACAGTAAAACCCCATCTCTACTTAAAAAAAAAAAAAAAAAGGCCAGGCGCGGTGCTGTGGCTCATGCCTGTAATCCCAGCACTTTGGGAGGCCAAGGCAGGTGGATCACAAAGTCAGGAGTTCAAAACTAGCCTGGCCAAGATGGTGAAACCCCATCTCTACTAAAAATACAAAAATTAGCGCAGTGGCAGGCGCCTGTAATCCCAGCTACTCGGGAGGCTGAGGCAGGAGAATCGCTTGAATGCGAGTGGCAGAGGTTGTAGTGAGTGAAAATCACGCTACTGCACTCCAGCCTGGGAGATAAAGTGAGACTGTCTCAAATAAATAAATAAATAAAACCTGAGGTTGAGCATAATGGCTCACACCTATAGTCCCAGCACTTTGGGAGGCTGAGGTGGGTGGATCATTTGAGGCCAGGAGTTGAAGACCAGTCTGGCCAACATGGCAAAACCCCATCTCTACTAAAAATACATACACACACACACACACACACACACACAAATTAGCCAGGCATGGTGGCGCACGCCTGTAGTCCCAGCTTCTTGGGAAGCTGAGGCATGAGAATTGCCTGAACCTGGAAGGCGGAGGCTACAGTGAGCTGAGATTGCGCCACTGCACTCCAGCCTGGGTGACAGAGCGAGACTCTGTTTCAGGAAAAAAAGAACAGAAATACCTGAGACTGGGTAATTTATAAATAAAAGAGGTTTAAGTGGCTCACAGTTCTGCAGGCTGTGTAAGCATGGCACCAGTGTCTGCTCGGCTTCTGGGGAGCCCTCAGGGAGCTTTACTCATGGTGAAAGGCTAAGTGGAAGCAGAGATGTCACATGGCGAAGCAGGAGCAAGAGAGCAGGGAGGTGCCACACACCTTCAAAAAACCAGATTTTGTGAAAACTCACTCATTACCGCAAGGACAGCACCAAGCCATGAGGGATCCACCCGCAGGACCCAAACACCTTCTATTAGGGCCAGCCTTCAACATTGGGGATTACATTTCAGTATGAGATTGGAGGGACAAGTATCCCAACTATATCAGGCAGAATATATGCATTGATATATATTGAAATTATAACATTCTCTATAATCAAGTGACTGTAAATTATGTAGAATCTGACCCTGGGGAATGTGTTACCTAAAGAATTTGACTAAGAATCAGGAACTCTGTGTCCATGTCCTGGATGTATTTCTGTATGTTCCTATAACTCTGGACAAATCATTAAACCTCTCTGGGCAGCATTTTCCTCATCCATGAAATGAATGTGTTCAATTTGATCTCAAAGATCTTTTCAAAATATTAAATGCCATTAATCATGGAATAGACCAAATTATTGTATCACAGGAACTTGAATCCAGCCAGAGAAAAATTCCCTGGACAATTGGATAAACAAATGTGATTGCTACCTTATGGATACAAGGGACTTTTACATTTCTTTTTAGCCTTTTTAGTCAGTTGAGGGTAACTCAAGCAGAATATGTCCAATCATTAGCTTCCTTTGATATTTACATTACAGGTAAAAACGGCCAAAAATATATTTTAAGGTCTCTCCCCAAATAATTGTTTTTATTTTTAAACTATCAGTGTTGTTTAAAATAATCATGTACTTATTGAGTTCCTGAGGTTTGGAACAAATTACAAATAAAATTTAGAATACTTTATTTCTGAAAAGCATATACATATGTTTATTTTTCCTTGTTGATTAGAAAGGTGATGGAATATGTGACAATGCAAAATGAATTGATAATTTTTCTGTATTTTGAGTGAAAGTTGTCTGTAATACGTCAAGCAAGAATGTTATAATTCTACAGTAATGTGTGACTTAATGACAGAGCTACATTCTGAGAAATTTGTCATTAGTTGATTTCATCATTGTGTGAACATCATGAAGTGTACTTACACAAACCTAGGTGGTAGAGCCTACTGCACACCTGGGCTAGATGGCAAAGTCTGTTGCTTCTAGGCTACAGACCTGTACAGCATGGTACTGTATTGAATACTGTAGGCAACTGTAACACAATGGTATTTGTGTAAACATAGAACAGATAATACATTGTGCTACAATGTAACAATGGCTGTGGCATCACTAGGTGATAGGAATTTTTCAGTTCCATTATAATCTTATAGGATCTCTGTCATATGTGGTCTATTGTTGATTGAAACATGACTGTATGTCGTATTTTCAGAAAATGGAATAGGTAATCATCACTTGTGTGAATTTTAATCAAATGATTTAGGAAAGAAACTGGATGTTTCAAAAGCTGTTGCATTTATTACAGATGTCACAAATACAGCTCTTGCCTTTTGAGAATGTTGGAGAGATGTCTTTAAAAAATATGTTTGTGTGTAAAAATGTGTCTGTATGCAATAGCTAGAAAAATCCCTGTGTCTTAGGTCATTATCATGTTCTAATTTTTGTTCTTTGTACTATTTATCTGTATGCTGGTTCTTCAGTATTTCAGACTCAAAATAAATTTATTTTTTTATGTTAATTTTCTATGACTTTTTGAAAAATTCTGATGCTTAGGTACACATGGGGAGTTTAAAGGGATTATAAAATTTCAGAATGGGCAAAGAGGGAATGAGGTAGTGCATGGAACATAAAATGAGGAAACAAAGTCTACCAGGGTCAGGGCTAAAATAGATACTAAAATATTTTATTCCTTTAAAAGTAACTTTAGAGAGTGATGTTAGCAAGATGGCAGAATAGGAAGTTTATATCATCATTCTTCCACAGAAGCATTGATTTTTACCAGTACTTTCAGATGGTAGTTCTTTTGTAGGAATCCAGAAGTCCTATGTGGAAGTTCCAGCACACCGATTGGAGCAGAAATATCTGAGAATAAATGCATTAAAGAAAAGGAAGAAGAAGATTTTCACTTTATCTGCATCACTCCTTGAAGTTGGCACAGCTTAGTGGCAAGAGAGAATCCCCTCAGTCCACAATTTCTCCCATGGGAGAAGGTGATAGCATAGTGAGAGTGCTCAGCCCCTAGCTGTGTGGGATGCTGCTTAAGAACCCTACCTCTTTCTTGCCCCAATTAAAATACTGAGGTGATTGTCATAGCTAAGCGTTGGGAAAGGCTGGGAGCAGGGAAGAAAGGCTCTGAAACCTACTCAGCACTCCACAGACTCCATCAGGAAGCCTACCCACCAGCCACTGGGATACCTTGCATATGGACCTCCCACATGACCCATGGCCACCCCAAATTCTCTGTGCACCTCACCCCCATCTCCCGAGGCTGGCTTCCCAAGCATGCCACATTGGATGGCAACTGCAAGCATCAAATATAGAGACAGATGGCTTGATTGTGGAATTGAAGTAAGGTACACAAACTTGAGTACTTCAGGACACCACCCTAGGGGAAACAAACAGGAAGCTGTCAGCACCTGGCCTGGCTTTGTGGGATTGAAAGAAGGCATATAACTTTTAAGAATCCCCTGCCGCAAGTGGGAACAGGGGTTGTGGAGCAGGTGAATCCACAGGAAAGGTAGGAGAGAGCCTCAGAATTCCTAGCCAGGCAGATTGATGAAGGCATTTCTCTCCTGAAGCTAATCAATAAAGACTGGAGGAAGTGATTTTCTTCAAATGCAAGGATAGAAATGGAAGACTTCAAGAAAACAAAAAATGGAAACATGATATCACCCAAGGAGCACAATATTACAGTAACAAATCCAAAGAAATTAAGATACATGAATTGCTTGGCAATAAATTTAAATTGTTTTAAGAAAATTCAGTGAGCTACAAGAGAACAGATATACAACTCTATGAAATCAGAAAAACAATGCATGAACAAAATGGAAGTTCAGCAAAGAGATAGAAATCATAAAAAAATTCTGCTGCTGAAGAATACAATCAGAAAGGAAAAATGCAGTAGTCAACAGCAGATTTGATCAAGCAGAAGAAAGAATCTGAATTCCAAGACAGGTCATTTGAAAATATGCAGCCAGAGGAGAGAAAAAGAATGAAAAGATTAAAGAGAGCTTATGAGATTTGTGGAACAACATTAAGAGCTAACAGTTGCTTTATGGAAATAAGAAAGGAGAAGCGAAAGAAGGAGCAGAAAGCTTATTTAATAAAGCATGGCTGAAAGCTTCTCAAATGTGGGAGAGACACAGACATTAAGGTATATGTCGCTCAAAGGTCTGCAATTGGTTCAACCCAAAGAAGACTTTGCCAAGACACATTACACCGAAACAGTCAAAAGTAGAAGAATTAAACTTTTTTCCTTTTTTTTTTTTTTTTCCTCTTTTTTGAGACAGAGTCTCACTCTTGTCTCCCAGGCTGGGGTGCAGTGGCATGATCTTAGCTCACTGCAACCACCTCCTCCTAGGCCCAAGCAATTTTCATGCCTCAGCCTCCCAAGTAGCTGGGATTACAGGCATGCACCACCATGGCTGGCTATTTGTTTTTTTGTATTTTTAGTAGAGAAGGTTTCACTACTTTGGCCAGGCTGGTATCAAACTCCCGGCCTCAAGTGATCCACCTGCCTTGGCCTCTCAAAGTGCTGGGATTACAGGTATGAGCCACTGTGCCCAGCCAAAAATCAAAGAGAATTTTTAAAGCAGCACAAGGAAAAAGAAGCTTATCACATACAAGGGAGACCCCATAGGCTATCAGATTTCTCAGCAGAAACCTTGCAGGCCAAGAAGAGTAGGATGATATATTCAAAATGCTGAAATTTAAAAAAGAAAAATAAACTGCTAACCAAGAATACTTTACCTGATAAATCTGTCCTTCAGAAAAGGAAAGATTAACTTTCCCAGACAAATAAAAACTGAGGGAGTTAAATCACCACCAGACCTACCTTGCGAGAAATGCTAAGTGGAGTTCTTCAAGCTGAAACAAAAGTATGCTAATTTTAATGCTAATATGAAAACATAAAAAGGTATAAAACTCACTAGTAAAGATACGTATATAGTCAAAATCAGAATATTCTAATACTGCAGTGGTTATGTGTAAATCATTTTAACTCGTGTATAGGCTAAAAGATAAAAATATTAAAAATAACTAGCTTTGGTAATTCATTAATTGATACACAATATAAAAGGATGAATATTGTGACAGCAAAAGCATAAAATGGGGGCGTATAAAAGTGTAGAGTTCTTGTGTGTGAACAAAGTTAAGTTATCAGCTTAAAATAGACAATAAGATGTTTTATGTAAGCCTATTTTAACCACAAAGTAGAAACCTGTAGTAGACACACACAGATAAAGAGAAAGGGATCTAAGAAAAATCATCTAATCACAAAAGACAGCAAGAGAGGAAGAAAAGGACAAAGGATCTTTAAAACAGCCAGAAAACAACAAAATGCCTATAAGTTCTTACCTGTCAATAATTACTTTAAATGTAAATGGGTTAAATTATCCAATCATAGACATAGATTGGCTAAATGGATTTAAAAACCAAACTGTATGCTGCTTACCAGAGTCACTTTAGCTTTAAAGATATACATAGGCCGTAAAGGGATGGAAAGAGAGAATCCATACAAATGGAAACAGAAATAGAGCAGGGTAGCTTTATTTATTTATTTATTTATTTTTCAGACAGAGTCTCACTCCACCCAGGCTGGAGTGTAGTGGCGTGATCTCAGTTCACTGCAACCTCCGCCTCCTGGGTTCAAGTGATTCTCATGCTTCATCCTCCCAAGTAGCGGGGATTACAGGTGTGCACCACCACACCCATCTAATTTTTATATTTTTAGGAAATGGAGTTTCACTGTGTTGGCCAGGCTGGTCCTGAATGCCTGACCTCAGGTGATCTGCCTGCCTTGGCCTCCCAAAGTGTTGGGATTACAGTTGTGAGCCACTGCACCTGGCCAGGGTAGCTATATTTAAATCAGACAAAATGGACTTTAAGTAAAAACTTTGGCCAGGCACGGTGGCTCACGCCTGTAATCCCAGCACTTTGGGAGGCCGAGGCAGGTGGGTTACCTGAGGTCAGGAGTTAGAGACCAGCCTGACCAATATGGTGAAACCCCGTCTCTACTAAAAATACAAAAATTAGCCAGGCGTGGTGGCAGACACCTCTAATCCCAGTTACTCAGGAGGCTGAGGCAGGAGAATTGCTTGAGTCTGGGAAACAGAGGTTGCAGTGAGCTGAGATCGTGCCACTGCACTCCAGCCTGGCCAACAGAGTGAGACTCTTGTCAAAAAACAAACAAAAAAAACACCTACAAAACTTTAACAAGGGACAAAGAAGAGTATTATATAATGATAATGGAGTCAATTTTTTTTTTTTTTGAGACAGAGTCTCACTCTGTCGCCAGGCTGGAGTGCAGTGGTGTGATCTCGGCTCACTGCAACCTCCGCCTCCCAGGTTCAAGCAATTCCCCTGCCTCAGCCTCCCAAGTAGCCAGTACTATAGGCCTGCACCACCATGCCCAGCTAATTTTTTGTATTTTAGTAGAGATGGGGTTTCACCACATTGGCCAGGATGGTCTCGATCTCCTGACCTCATGATCCGCCCGCCTTGGCCTCCCAAAGTGCTGGGATTACAGACATGAGCCACTGTGCCTGGCCTTAATGGGGTCAATTCTTTAAGAGGATCCAACAAGTTGTGTGTGCACGTGTGTGTGTGCGTCAACAGTGGACTACCTAAAATTATGCAAAGCAAATATTAACAGATCTGAAAGGAAAAATAGATAGCAGTAGAATTAATAGGGGATTTTAGTACCCCACTTTCAACAATTGATAGAACATCCAGCCAAAATCAATAAGGAAACACTGGATTTGAATTACACCTTAGACAACATGGACTTAATGGACATATATCGAATATTCCATCCAATAGCAACAGAGTACACATTTTCCTCAAGTACACATGGAACATTCTCCAGGATGGATCATATGTTAGGCCCAAAAGAATGTCTTTAAAATACATTTAAATAAGAAATACAATTGAAATAATCATATATTCCTTAAGACATAATATCATATTAAGCAACTTCTCTGATGCTTACAATGATAGGAAATTACACAATTACATATTATTTCACAATGATATGAAATTACCCACCAATAGAAAGAAAACTGGAAAATTCAAAAATATGTAGAAATTAAACAACAGATTCTGAACAACTAGTGAGTCGAAGAAATCAAACAGGAAATCAAAAAATATTTTGAGACAAATGAAAATAGAAATACTTTCTATTTCCATTACCATATCAAAACTGATGGAATGCAGCAAAAACAGTTCAAGGGGGGAAATTATAACAATAAATGCCTACATGAAGAAATATCTTAAATAAATCACCTAACTTTACACCTGAAGGAACTAGACAAAGAAGAACAAATTAAGCCCAAAATTAGTAGAAGGAAGTAAATGACAAAGATGAGAACAGAAATAAATGAAATATAGACTAGAAAAATAATAGAAAAGATCAGTGAAACTAGGAGTTTTATTTTTTGAAAAGAAAAACAAAATTGATGAACCTTAGACTAAGAAAAAGAGAAGTCTCAAATGAAATTTTAAATGAAAGAGGAGATATTACAACTGATACCACAGAAATACAAAGAATCATGAGACTATTATGAACAATTGTACTTCAACAAACTGGATAACCTAGAAATTGATAAATTTCTAGAAACATACAACCTACCAAGACTGAGTCATGAAGAGATAGAAAATCTGAGTATACCAATAACAAGTAAGTAGATTGTATCAGTAATCAAAAATTGTCCGTAGAAGAAAAACCTAGGTCCCAGTGGCTTCACTGGTGAATTCTACCACACATTCAAAGAAAATAATACTAGTCCTTCTCAAAGTCTTCCATAAAATTTCAGAGGACGAACACTTCCAAACTAATTGTCAGCATTACCCTGACACCAAAACCAGTCAAGGACATTATAGAAAATAAAATTACAGGCCAGTATCCCTGACCCTCCACAAAATACTAGCAAACCAAATTTAACAACACATTAAAAGGATCATACACTATGATCAAATGGGATTTATCCCTGGGATATAAGGATGGTTCAACATATACAATTCAATAAATGTGATATACTATAAGGGTAAAAATTATATAGTCACCTCAATAGATGCAGAAAAAGTATTTGACAAAATTCAACACCCTTTCATGATAAAACCTCAAAAAAAAAAAAGACATAGAAGGAGCTTAACCTCAACACAATAAAGACCATTTATGAAAAGCCCACAGCTAACATTATACTCAATGGTGAAAAAGCTGAAATCTCTTCCCCTAAGATCCAGAACAAGGCAAGGAGGTCCACTCTTACCACTTCTATTTAGTAGGACTGGAAGTTCTAACATGAGTAATTAGACAAGAAAAAGAAATAAAAGGCATCCAGATCTGAAAGGAAGAATTAAAATTGTGTGCAGATAACATGATCTTATGTATAAAAATCTCTAGAGATTCTATGAAAAAACATTTAAAAATAAATTCAGGAAAGTTGCTGGATACAAAATCAACATATGAAAACAGTTGCATTTCTATATACTAATGAACTATCTGAAAAACTAAGCAAAAAATTTCATTTACAATGAGATCAAAAAGAATAAAGTACTCAGAAATAAGTTTAATCAAGGAGATGAAAAATCTGTAAAATGAAAACTATAATGCATTGATGCAACAAATTGAAGACAAATTAATGGGAAGATATCCCAAGTACATGGATCAGAAGAATCAATATTGTCAAAATGTCCAACTACCCAAAGCAACCTTAAGATTAAACACAATCTCTCTCAAAATTCCAAAGGCATTTTTCATAAAAATAGAACAATCTTAAAATTTGTGTGGAACCTCAAGAGAACTTGAATAGCTAAAGCAATCTTGAGAAAGATCAAAGTTGTATCACACTTCCTGATTTCAAATTATATTACAAAGTTACTGTAATCAAAACGGCATGATACTCTCATAAAAACAAACATAGGCCAATGGAACAGAAAGCCCAGAAATAAACTCATACATACACTGTCAATTAATCTGTGACAAGAATACACAATGTGGAAGGGATAGTCTTCAATAGATACTGTTGGGAAACCTGGATAACCACATGTAAAAAAAAAAAAAAATGAAATTGGATTCTTATCTTACATCACATACAAACATCAACTCAAACGGATTAAAGACAGGGCAGGTGTGGTGGCTCATGCCTGTAATCCCAGCACTTTGGGAGGCCGTGGTGGAAGGATCACTTGAGTTAGGAGTTTGAGAACAGCTTGGGCAACATAGTAAGACCTCGCCTCTACCAAAAAAAATTTAAAAATTAGCCAGGTATGGTGGCACGCGCCTGTGGTCTCAGCTACTCAGGAAAGCTGAGTTGGAAGAATCTCATGAGCCCAGGAAGTTGAAGCTGCAGTAAGCCGAGATTGCACCACTGCACTCCAGCCTGAGTGACAGAATGAGACCTTATCTCAATAACAACAACAACAACAACAAAGACTTAAATGTAAGACCTGAAATCATAAAATGTAAGGAGGAAACATAGGCATTGATGAGCAATGATTTTTTTTTAATATGATACCAAAAACAGACAGCAAAAGCAAACAAACAAGTGGGACTAAACTTTTAACGTAGAACAGCAATTTTACCCGCCACCACTTTTGCACCATCATTGCAAATGTCAACATAGTGAAAAAGGTATATAACTTCTTTGTATTATTATGAAAAGAGTTTGGACATTATGGATTCCCTGAAAAGGGTCTTGCTTCTAGAAAGGAGAAACTGGCTATCACTACATTGATCAATGATTCACAATGTGAGAATATAGAGAGAATAAAGAGTAAGGGAGGATCAAGGATCAAAGGCCTCTAACAAGGAGGTAGGTGGAACATAAAGAGTTAGTGGAGACAAAGAAGGAGCCTAAGGGAAAGACAGGCAGAAGATTTAGGGTGGTTTTATTAATGAGGCCAAAGAGAAGAGAACTGGTAGCTGCAAAGCAAGATACTACCTCTGTGCAAACGAAGAGTTATAAAAAGCTGCTACTATCATCTGTTGTCGTGCCATTTAAATTATAATTAGTATGAGATTTCAGGATAAAGTTTCCAGCATTATTTAGTTTTACAAACAGCTAAATATTTGAGGCAAAGGCCATGAAACTGTTTAAAAAATAAAATAATAACGTGGCATTTTATCTGTTACCGGCTACCCTATAAGAAACAGGAACTTTAAAATCTAAGACCTTTCTCAGATCCCATTCAGAATCACTAAAATTTACATTTAGATCTTCAGTGGGAAAAACTACTTCCATCCAGAAAAAAAGATACTCTTTATTTTCAATAGCAGGCGAATAAATCTAGGTAAGTAACACATTTCTGAAGTCACCTCTTTCCTGTAAGCCACCTGTTAGTGTCAGCTTCTTGTCCTCACCACACTGCCCCTCACTTTCTGCAGGAAGAGTGGTCAAACTAATAGGTGACATCCCACCCTGAAGTAATTTCAGGGCCCTTGACAGGATCCCATGCCTGGAAGATGCCTTTATGACCTTTCACCGGAGATACAATATTTTTGGGTCCCTAAAGAGAGATAGGTTTCAAAGCACACCAGACTACTAAGAGGGAATATCTCATCCTAAGTCTGATGGCTGTCCTGCGAGCAGGTTTGAATAGGAGGGAGGAGGAGATGGGGCTTGGAGGCCCTATAGCCTTGAGAAAGGAGAAAAGGACAGCACAGGAGAGAAATTTAGAAAGGACTCATTAAAATAAGACATATGAGCCTCATTTTCCATTTTGACAAGTGACGTATTAAGCCTTTGCTTTATCTTGTTATATGTACCCATTTGCACTTTTCCCTTTATCTTGATTATTTTAACCCCTGGACGAAATGGTAACTGTAAAGAGAACAACCTGGCGGAAACCAGTGGAAACTTGATTTCTGGTTGGAGCCCATAGGTTTCGGTTGACAAATGCTGCTTGAGTGTACCTCTCATTCCCATAATGAGGAAAACATTTGATTCTTCCAGGGATGAACTGGCCCCAAACTCCCTGAGATAAAATGATAAATTAGATTTTTATAAAGTTTCATAATGCATAAAAATTAAAATGAGGCTGAAATAGGAGTGACAGTCCTTTCTTTTTCAGTGAAAAGGCTGAATCCTTCAAAACATACTTTGACCCCAAACCAAGACAGACAAGCTCTGGGTCATTCCAGCTAGGGCAGAATTTGTCCACGCCCAGAGCTTTCTATTGTGTCATCAGGAGCTCAGAATTTAAAAAGATGTCCCTGGAGAGGCTATACACAGCAATAGACTCATTCTTTGCAACGTTATTCAATACTTGGTACTCTTATTCATAAGGTAGATTCCTTGAATGGTTTTCTTCTGTTATTTATGTGCATTACCTCACTGCCTCAACTGTACCACGAGCCCTTTGAAAGTATTCATCGGCCGGGTGCTGTGGCTCACGCCTGTAATCCCAGCACTTTGCGAGGCTGAGGTAGGCGGATCACCTGAGGTAGGTTTCATGCGCGTCCGTGTGAAGAGACCACCAAACAGGCTTTGTGTGAGCAACAAGGCTGTTTATTTCACCTGCATGCAGGCGGGCTGAGTCCGAAAAGAGAGTCAGCGAAGGGAGATAAGGGTGGGGCCATTTTATAGGATTTGGGTAGATAAAGGAAAATTACAGTCAAAGGGGGGTTGTTCTCTGGCAGTCAGAGTGGAGGGGGTCACAAGGTGCTCAGTAGGGGAGCTTATGAGCCAGGATGAGCCAGGAGAAGGAATTTCACAAGACAATGTCATCAGTTAAGGCAGGAACAGGCCATTTTCACTTCTTTTGTGGTGGAATGTCATCAGTTAAGGCAGGAACCTACCATCTGGATGTGTATGTGCAGGTCACAGGGGATATGATGGCTTAGCTTGGGCTCAGAGGCCTGACAGTAGGGAGTTCGAGACCAGCCTGACCAGCATGGAGAAACCACGTCTCTACTGAAAATACAAAATTAGCCAGGTGTGTTGGCACATGCCTGTAATCTCAGCTACTTGGGAGGCTGAGGCAGGAGAATCACCTGAACCCGGGAGGTGGAGGTTGCAGTGAGCCGAGATTGTGCCATTGCACCCCAGCCTGGGCAACAAGAGCAAAATTCCATCCCAAAAAAAAAAAAAAAAAAATAGAAAGAAAGAAAAAGAAAAAGGAAAGAAACAAAGTATTCATCATGGATTACAGGATAAAAACATGGTCTTTGTGGGGCCCAAAGTCTTAGGTTTGAAATCTATTTATAATCTTGGGAAAGTAACTTAAACCCTCTGAATTTCCGTTTCCTCCTCAATTAAATAGGACAATATTTCCTGTTTTGCAGCTTTGTGGTGAGGGTTAAATTTAAGCAGAAGGCACACAGTAGGTCCTCAATGAATCAGATCCATTATGACTCTCATTTTAAAAAACAGTGTGAATAGGAACTTGCTGCTGATAACACACACTTAAGCAGCAGCAGCCTGATTTGAAAGAACCAGTGTTCGAACTTGACTTTTTTTTTTTTTTTTTTTTTTTGAGATGGAGTCTCACTCTGTTACCTAGGCTGGAGTGCAGTGGCGCAGTCTCAGCTCACTGCAGCCTCCACCTCCCGGGTTCAAGTGATTCTCCTGCCTCAGCCTCCTGAGTAGCTGGGATTACAGGCATGCACCACCACGCCTGGCTAATTTTTGTATTTTTTTTTTTTTAGTAGAGATGGGGTTTCACCATTTTGGTCAGGCTGGTCTCGAACTCCCGACCTCGTGATCTGCCCGCCTTGGCCTCCTAAAGTTCTGGGATTACAGGTGTGAGCCACCACCCCAGGTCTAAACTTGACGTTATTTATAAGCAGCTGCCAATAAAATTATTTTCCCAAAATATTGTCACTTGCATGTGTATGTAGGTACAGTGCTGGGCACTGTGCAAAGATGGTGAAACAAAAATGAATTCAGAAGATATCTGAATTCAGGGGCGATATGGGCAAATAAGATGGTAGCCAAGGGATTTGGGCACCAAAAGAACAAAACTGAGTTGCTTTGTGAGCAGGAAAAATGGTTCCTATATTTATTGCACAATCCTCAACAAAGGAAATTTAAAAACAAGCTAGAAAGGAAGCCACCAACAAGCCCACTACCCATGAACAACTCACTTTTCTTGTTCTCTTTTAGTTTATAGGCATACATAATTTTACATAAGAATAAAGCAATTTCTATATTTAACATAAGACCATTGTCAGGCCTCTGAGCCCAAGCCAAGCCATCGCATCCCCTGTGACTTGCACGTATATACGCCCAGATGGCCTGAAGTAACTGAAGAATCACAAAAGAAGTGAATATGCCTTGCCCCACCTTAACTGATGACATTCCACCACAAAAGAAGTGTAAATGGCCGGTCCTTGCCTTAACTGATGACATTACCTTGTGAAAGTCCTTTTCCTGGCTCATCCTGGCTCAAAAAGCACCCCCACTGAGCACCTTGCGACCCCCACTCCTACCTGCCAGAGAACAAACCCCCTTTGCCTGTAATTTTCCTTTACCTACCCAAATCCTATAAAAAGGCCCCACCCTTATCTCCCTTCGCTCACTCTTTTCGGACTCAGCCCGCCTGCACCCAGGTGAAATAAACAGCCATGTTGCTCACACAAAGCCTGTTTGGTGGTCTCTTCACAAACCCCTTCTCCTTCACCCTTAGCAGCAAGTCCTGCTTTCCTGGGGCAGGGCAAGTACCCCTCAACCCCTTCTCCTTCACCCTTAGCGGCAAGTCCCGCTTTCCCGGGGCAGGGGCAAGTACCCCTCAACCCCTTCTCCTTCACCCTTAGCGGCAAGTCCCGCTTTCCCGGGGCAGGGGCAAGTACCCCTCAACCCCTTCTCCTTCACCCTTAGCGGCAAGTCCCGCTTTCCTGGGGCAGGGGCAAGTACCCCTCAACCCCTTCTCCTTCACCCTTAGCGGCAAGTCCCGCTTTCCCGGGGCAGGGGCAAGTACCCCTCAACCCCTTCTCCTTCACCCTTAGCGGCAAGTCCCGCTTTCCTGGGGCAGGGGCAAGTACCCCTCAACCCCTTCTCCTTCACCCTTAGCGGCAAGTCCCGCTTTCCTGGGGCAGGGGCAAGTACCCCTCAACCCCTTCTCCTTCACCCTTAGCGGCAAGTCCCGCTTTCCTAGGGAGCAAGAACCCCCCAATCACTTATTTCCACACCCCAACCTCTTATCTCTGTGCCCCAATCCCTTATTTCCACACCCTGACCTCTTATCTCTGTGCCCCAATCCCTTATTTCCGTGCCCCAACCCCTTCTCTGCTTTTCTGGAGGGCAAGAACCCCCCACCCCTTCTCTGTGTCTCTGCTCTTTTCTCTGGGCTTGCCTCCTTCACTATGGGTACGTTTCCACCTTCCATTCCTCCTTCTTCTCCCTTAGCCTGTGTTCTCAAAAACTTAAAACCTCTTCAACTCACACCTGGCCTAAAACCTAAATGCCTTATTTTCTTCTGCAATGCCGCTTGACCCCAATACAAACTCGACAGTAGTTCCAAATAGCCAGAAAATGGCACTTTCAATTTTTCCATCCTGCAAGATCTAAATAATTCTTGTCGTAAAATAGGCAAACGGTCTGAGGTGCCTGACGTCCAGGCATTCTTTTACACATCAGTCCCGTCCTAGTCTCTGTGCCCAGTGCAACTCATCCCAAATCTTCCTTCTTTCCCTCCCGCCTGGCCCCTCAGAACCAACCCCAAGCGTCGCTGAGTCTTTCTAATCTTCCTTTTCTACAGACCCATCTGACCTCTCCCTTCCTCCCCAGGCTGCTCCTCACCAGGCCGAGTTAGGTCCCAATTCTTCCTCAGCCTCCGCTCCTCCACCCTATAATCTTTTTATCACCTCCCCTCCTCACACCCGGTCCGGCTTACAGTTTCGTTCCGTAACTAGCCCTCCCCCACCTGCCCAGCAATTTACTCTTAAAAAGGTGGCTGGAGCCAAAGGCATAGTCAAGGTTAATGCTCCTTTTTCTTTATCCCAAATCAGATAGCGTTTAGGCTCTTTTTCATCAAATATAAAAATTCAGCCCAGTTCATGGCTCGTTTGGCAGCAACCCTGAGACGCTTTACAGCCCTAGACCCTAAAAGATCAAAAGGCCATCTTATTCTCAATATACATTTTATTACCCAATCTGCTCCCGACATTAAATAAAACTCCAAAAATTAAATTCCGGCCCTCAAACCCCACAACAGGATTTAATTAACCTCGCCTTCAAGGTGTACAATAATAGAAAAAAGTTGCAATTCCTTGCCTCCACTGTGAGACAAACCCCAGCCACATCTCCAGCACACAAGAACTTCCAAACGCCTGAACTGCAGCAGCCAGGCGTTCCTCCAGAACCTCCTCCCCCAGGAGCTTGCTACACGTGCCGGCAATCTGGCCACCGGGCCAAGGAATGCCCACAGCCCGGGATTCCTCCTAAGCCGCGTCCCATCTGTGCAGGACCCCACTGGAAATTGGACTGTCCAACTCACCTGGCAGCCACTCCCAGAGCCCCTGGAACTCTGGCCCAAGGCTCTCTGACTGACTCCTTCCCATATCTTCTCGGCTTAGCGGCTGAAGACTGACACTGCCCGATCGCCTCGGAAGCCCCCAGACCATCACGGATGCCGAGCTTCGGGTAACTCTCACAGTGGAAGGTAAGCCCGTCCCCTTCTTAATCAATTCGGAGGCTACTCCACATTACCCTCTTTTCAAGGGCCTGTTTCCCTTGCCTACCTAACTGTTGTGGGTATTGACGGCCAGGCTTCTAAACCTCTTAAAACTCCCCAACTCTGGTGCCAACTTAGACAATACTCTTTTAAGCACTCCTTTTTAGTTATCCCCACCTGCCCAGTTCCCTTATTAGGCTGAGACACTTTAACTAAATGATCTGCTTCCCTGACTATTCCTGGACTACAGCTATATCTCATTGCCGCCCTTCTTCCCAATCCAAAGCCTCCTTTGTGTCCTCCTCTTGTATCCCCCCACCTTAACCCACAAGTATAAGATACCTCTACTCCCTCCTTGGCGACCGATCATGCACCCCTTACCATCTCATTAAAACCTAATCACCCTTACCCCACTCAACGCCAATATCCCATCCCGCAGCACGCTTTAAAAAGATTAAAGCCTGTTATCACTCGCCTGCTACAGCATGGCCTTTTAAAGCCTATAAACTCTCCTTACAATTCCCCCATTTTACCTGTCCTAAAACCAGACAAGCCTTACAAGTTAGTTCAGGATCTGCGCCTTATCAACCAAATTGTTTTGCCTATATGCCCCGTGGTGCCAAACCCATATACTCTCCTATCCTCAATACCTGCCTCTACAACCCATTATTCTGTTCTAGATCTCAAACATGCTTTCTTTACTATTCCTTTGCACCCTTAATCCCAGCCTCTCTTCGCTTTCACTTGGACTGACCCTGACACCCATCAAGCTCAGCAAATTACCTGGGCTGTACTGCTGCAAAGCTTCACAGACAGCCCCCATTACTTCAATGAAGCCCAAATTTCTTCCTCATCTGTTACCTATCTCGGCATAATTCTCATAAAAACACACGTGCTCTCCCTGCCAATCATGTCCGACTGATCTCTCAAACCCAAGCACCTTCTACAAAACAACTCCTTTCCTTCCTAGGCATGGTTAGCACGGTCAGAATTTTTACACAAGAGCCAGGACCACACCCTGTGGCCTTTCTGTCCAAACAACTTGACCTTACTGTTTTAGCCTAGCCCTCATGTCTGTGTGCAGTGGCTGCCGCTGCTTTAATACTTTTAGAGGCCCTCAAAATAAGTAGAGGCCTTTCCTACAGGGTCTGAGAAGGCCACCGCAGTCATTTCTTCCCTTCTGTCAGACATAATTCCTCAGTTTAGCCTTCCCACCTCAATACAGTCTGATAACAGACGAGCCTTTATTAGTCAAATCAGCCAAGCAGTTTTTCAGGCTCTTAGTATTCAGTGAAACCTTTATATCCCTTATGGTCCTCCATCTTCAAGAAAAGTAGAATGGACTAAAGGTCTTTTAAAAACACACCTCACCAAGCTCAGCCACCAACTTAAAAAGGACTGGACAATACTTTTACCACTTTCCCTTCTCAGAATTCAGGCCTGTCCTCGGAATGCTACAGGGTACAGCCCATTTAAGGTCCTGTATAGACGCTCCTTTTTATTAGGCCCCAGTCTCATTCCAGACACCAGACCAACTTAGACTGCGCCTCAAAAAAACAAAACAAAACAAAACAAAAAACTTGTCATTCCTACTATTTTCTGTCTAGTCATACTCCTATTCACCGTTCTCAACTACTCATACATGCCCTGCTCTTGTTTACACTGCCAGTTTACACTGTTTTTCCAAGCCATCACAGCTGATATCTCCTGGTGCTATCCCCAAACTGCCACTCTTAACTCTTGAAGTAAATAAATAATCTTTGCTGGCAGGACTATGCCAAATCTCCTTAAGCACTCTCTAATCAGACATCCTGAGTCGTCCCAATTCTTAGAGCTTTTATACCTGTTTTTCTCCTTCTGTTATTCCATTTAGTTTTTCAATTCATACAAAA
Source organism: Gorilla gorilla gorilla (assembly GCF_029281585.2). NCBI lineage: Eukaryota > Metazoa > Chordata > Mammalia > Primates > Hominidae > Gorilla > Gorilla gorilla. The sequence goes on along the minus strand of NC_073224.2, from coordinate 43,902,891 downwards.
CCATATCCAGGCCATCACCAATCATTCTATACGACAAATGTTTCTTCTAACATCCCCACAATATCACCCCTTACCACAAGACCCCCCTTCAGCTTAATCTCTCCCACTCTAGGTTCCCACGCCGCCCCTAATCCCACTTGAAGCAGCCCTGAGAAACATCCCCCATTCTCTCTCCATACCACCCCCCAGAAAATTTTCGCTGCCCCAACACTTCAACACTATTTTGTTTTATTTTTCTTATTAATATAAGAAGGCAGGAATGTCAGGCCTCTGAGCCCAAGCCAAGCCATTGCATCCCCTGTGATTTGCACGTATACGCCCAGATGGCCTGAAGTAACTGAAGAATCACAAAAGAAGTGAATATGCCTTGCCCCACCTTAACTGATGACATTCCACCACAAAAGAAGTGAAAATGGCCGGTCCTTGCCTTAACTGATGACATTACCTTGTGAAAGTCCTTTTCCTGGCTCATCCTGGCTCAAAAAGCACCCCCACTGAGCACCTTGCGACCCCCCCTCCTACCCGCCAGAGAACAAACCCCCTTTGACTGTAATTTTCCTTTACCTACCCAAATCCTATAAAAAGGCCCCACCCTTATCTCCCTTCACTGACTCTCTTTTCGGACTCAGCCCGCCTGCACCCAGGTGAAATAAACAGCCATGTTGCTCACACAAAGCCTGTTTGGTGGTCTCTTCACATGGACGCGCATGAAAAACATAAGCATTTTCCAATTGTCCTTTAAAACCATTATTTTACATAACCACATAATATTGCAATAAGCTGACATAACATCGTTACCTAATGCTTCTCTACTCGTGGACATTCATTCATTCACTTATTCAACATTGAACATTTAGAATTTTGTCAGTTTGTGGTAGGAGCTGGAAATGCAAAGACAGTGTTCCTCTTTCAAGATGCTCAAAGACAAGAAAAGAAATCATTTCAGTCCACAGCACTTGCCAAGAGGACATACATGTGCAAATGAAACGGGAGCCCCAGGGGGGCAGCGGCCCCTTCTGCTAGACACAGACATGTAGGACCAGACTCAGTTCTCAGTGTTGGAATCAGGCAGGGCTTTTCTGATCCTTTGAGCAGAGGATTGCGCTGTTCAGGAGGCCCCAGTTTGAGTGTTTTATGCCCCTTATGCTTCTCTGTCCATCCCAGAACTCATTCTCACCTTCTAGTTTGTCAAAATACTCTCTCATCTCCTTTCATCTCAGATACAAAAGACAGGCAACAACCTCAAATATAATCCCAGTTGTATTTGCATTTTAACGTGGTCTAGGCTGAATAGATACAGCCCTGCCAGCCTCCATTGTCCAGTAAGACAAACAGGGTGAGGTTTTGGCTCTCCTTGTGTCCTTATCGTTACTCTGCCTTAGACCAGTGCCTCTTTGGCTTGCAAGTACATCTGACTTTTTCTAAGCCCTGAAAATCTGGCTGCTAGACCCTCACCTGGCACTGTGCCTGGAGAGAGCCATTTCCATTCCACAGATGGGGAAAGCACCCTCTCTACTGGTCATTTCATGAACTGTTGCAGACTCATTGCTGAAATTTCACTGGATTGTGGTGAGGGGGTTGGGGGTGTTGAGGATAAGGGAGCGAGATGTGCCAGTTCATTTCAGCTATATCATCAAACCTGTAGCAGTCACTTGCCCCAAACACACACACACACACACACGCACACCGAGACCTCCCACTGCCTGGATGGAAGGTCACATTGCATGGGGCAGTGGTGAAACATTAGCTATCAATGACCTTTCTAGTGACGCATGAAGCCAAATCATGGGATGGTCTATGTGAGAACAGCCCAGTGACTCAGCCTAACTGGAGGTAGAAGTTGTCCAGGACCCCACTTCTGTGAAATGGGAGATAGCATGCTGTTTTTCACCAAAGGCTGCTCCTTTGTGGAATCCCTTGGGCGCCCTCCGGCTGTGCTGCTCCAGGCCCCACCCAGTGGCCCAGTGAGGGGTTCCCTTCCACAGGAACCCCTCAGCCACACCCGCATGCTTTCTCCATTCCCAGTCCCTGGGGATGAACAAGCAAGAAATGGCGGCCCTGCGCTCAAACAGCAGATGCACGTGGGGCAACAGGATTTGGACACGGTGTTAGCCTCGGAGCCAGGTTACTTGGGAATCTGTGAAAACAAGCTCTCCAAGTCGGGATAGACGCTCGCCTGTGCCTGGAAGAGTGAAAGCACCAATCCTCAGCATTTCTCCCCCATTGTATGCTTCTCAGGGAAAAAAGGACACGACTTTCTCTCTCTCTCTCTCACACACACACACACACACACACACGAGTACTATGTATTTCTGCAACACTGGGGTAAACGGATGAGGTCTGTGAGTGGAGGCCCCAGCATGATCTCCAGTACCCCAGCTCCTGCCTCCCACCCCAGGGCCAAGGGCTCGCTCCATGGCATCCCTTAACCCAGAGGTTCCCAAACTTGGAATCACCTGGAAGGCCTGTAGGAACACAGTAGGTCTGAGGCGGGACGCAGGACTTTGTATTCCTAACAAGGTCCCGAAGAACCCTGGGATCCTGCTGGAGCTGCTGTTTTGGGACTATACCCTGAAGGCATCGCCCTGCAGTAGCTGCCCCAGGCAGCCGAGAACAGCCACTGCCTCTCTCCACCGTGGCTCCCGGGCTGTCCCAGAAACACTCCCTCTGGCCTGACTGGAAAGATGACCCGGCTGTTCTTTTCTTTACGGAAGGCTTTTTATTTCCCCCATGAAGAGGAACAATATAGAGATTCGGTTTCTCGGGCAGCCCGGCTGTTCCAAACCCGTGGGTGCATCTGTGACTGTGGTGGGGAAGGAACACAGATGGTGCTGCGAGGCCGTCTCCAGACTGTGGAAGCCACAAGCCACTGGCGTCTGCTTCTGTGGAGAAACAAACTTCAGACACCCACGGGCGCCCCCGCAAGGGCCGGGCTGATTCCTCGAGAGTGGCTGGCGCTGGGCCTGCCCAGCACTCTTCCCTACCCTATGCTTACCTTCCTCCCCTCCCCCATCCTCTGGGGCAATTCAGACACGGAAGACACACGGTGGATGTGAGAAGGGAGTGGAGGATGGGGAAAGGCGGGTTGGAAAACCTGGCCTCGAGGTAATAAAAGTGACTTCCCACCCAGTGAAGACAGCACTGACACCCGCTCCATGCAGTCCCGGGATGGCCACCAAGTGAGGGAGCAGCAAAAAAGAGAAGATGCAGGGAAGGAGAGAAGAGGCTCTGCCCCGCAGACTGCACAGGAGATCCACCGCTTCCAACAGGGAGCATTCCTAGGTTTCAACCACAGCCCTCGTTCTTCTGAGAGAGTAGAGGCATGAAAGACAGACGTTCATTGTCTTAATTTTTTTTGCTCCAGGAATTACCTAGAGATCCCCAGGACTGCCACGCTGGGCCAGACTCACAGGACACTACTTCCCTGAATTATTCGCTTCTAGAACTATTGATGATGGGTTCATCTAACCCTTCCTTGATTTGTTTGTTTTCACTATGTTATTTATAAAGATAATGGGTTGTATGATAAATACTTCTTTTTTCTTTTTCTCTCTCTCTCTTTTTTTTTTTTTTTTTTTTTGAGATGGAATCTCACTCTGTCGCCCAGGCTGGAGTGCAGTGACGTGATCTCGGCTCACCGCAACCTCTGCCTCCCGGATTCAAACAATTCTTCTGCCTCAGCTTCCCACGTAGCTTGGATTACAGGTACCTGCCACCATGCCTGGCTAATTTTTGTAGTTTTAATAGAGATGGGGTTTCACCGTGTTGGCCAGGCTGGTCTCGAACTCCTGACCTCTGGTGATCCACTCGCCTTGGCCTCCCAAAGTGCTGGGATTACAGGTGTGAGCCCCTGCGCCCGACCTTCTTTGTCTCTTTAAATTATTTCTTAAAATTGATTCTCTCCTTTGGATGTTCATCCCACAAGTTGATTATGGAATTGGTTCATTTATTCATTCAACACACATCTAACAGCACTTTGGGCCAGGGGTTGGGGTTGCAGAGCCAAGCAGGACCTCATGCTAGCTCTTTTAGCTTAGTGAGGACAGACATGTGGAGAACTTCAAAGGTGAGAAAGTGCTAAGGAGGGGCCACACGGCATGTGTGGCACATTAGCGAGGACGGCTCTGCGGAGGGGTGGGTGTGCTGGGGAGGGAGTGACGGAGGAAATGGCATGGCGGAGCTGAAATTTGGGCCGAGTCTGATGGGGCACCCACCAGTCCCCCTACTGAGACCTACTCTAGTTTTCTATCTTTTACCACAGACAGAAGTTTCTGCCCTTAGCAAAAGCTGCAAGTGCAGGAGGACCTGACCTCCCCAGTCTTCCTTTGATCTCAGGTTTTCTTCCTGCACTGTCTGAGCTGACTGTTCCCAAAGGACACTTGGCTGGTAAGTTTTATGCATTCCTGTCACTTCCTTATCCTCCAAAATAAGGTGGGCTCTTGAGAAATGGGAAAGATTCTCTGGAATTTGAATGGTTCACAAGAAGTCTCTTCTGGACAGGGGACCAGATCTCATGATGGTTCCTTTCCAAAACTCAAATTTAGTGTGCACCAATAAAAAGGAGTGCTTATAATTAAAAAAAAAAAAAAAAGACACAGATCGCTCAAGCTCACTCCCAAAAATGGATTCCTTAGACCCAGGATGGGGCCCTGGAATTTCATTTTTCACCAGCATCCCCATGTTCCTGCAATAATTGGGCAGTGGTCACCTTTTGAGGACTACTGACCCCTTAGAACAAAGCCCTCAAGCCTTCGAAGGCTGTGGCCACCTATTTGGGGGACCACCTGGGCTGTTGATGAGTAGGGAGTTTCCTCCTGCAAATAGTGCTCTAGGGGGCTTGGCAGATCTGACAAAGTCCCTGGCTTGGGAAGAAGCCCAGCTGGTGCATGGCGCAGGGCTGGGAAAGTGCTCGTTGGTGGCTCTTCTGCAGAAGGGGTCCCAGGGGACATCATTCACTATGCCATCAGTAAGCAATGCTGGTCAGGCTCTTGGCTAGAGGGTTGCAGTCCTACTATAGGAGGGGCTAAGCATGTGCTCCATCTGTGGAGAGGATGACAGTTCCTGAAGGGCTTCATCTTCATCTGCATGATCTCATTTGACCATTGCAACCACCCCATGAGGGAGGCAGGCTTTGAGCCACGTAACCAGTGGCAGCACCAAGAGATGTCTGGGAGGGGCTCAGTATTGCCCTGGTTCCCAGTCCCCAAGGCTCCCGAGCCATCTCTAGTTAGCCTATAATCTAAGCAAAAGATAAATCTACTGAGATATCTTGTTGGGCTATACCTAAATGTTTGAAATGTCTATTTTATACTGAGTTTGCCTAAATGTCAGCGATTTTATCATGACCTAGTATTCAATTATGAAAACAAATCATAAATAGAACAATATTGTTTGCATTTGATGTTCATACTATTTCTCTGAAGAACTGAAGACTCACCTGTACCAGATGTATTGGTGTAAAAATAATAAACAATCTGTAATAAAAAGAAACGGCAAAGCCAAAAAAAAAAATCTAAGCAAAAGAGTGTGCCTGTGCTTTCAGGCCCTTTTCTAGCACCCCACTCCCCTTCTTTAGGGTACATTGGTGTTCATAAGTGCCTCCTATAAAGAAGCCTGGAGCCTCACTCAACCAACCATTTTGCAGAAAAGTAAACTCAGACCCAGGCTTACCAAAAGATGCATGGCTAGAAAAGAATGGAGTTGGAACGAGGGCCCCACTCTTGAGATTCCCAGGGGAGGCCTTTGCTGTCTCATTCAGCTTCCTTGGGAAAGAGGTCAGATCAACCTTGAGCAGGGAGTGGCTGGCAGCAGCCTCAGCCTCAGGCAGGTGCCAGTCTATCCCCACAAAACAGAGGGATGTCTCCAAGGAGGAGTCCGCACTGATGACCAGCCTGAGGGCATCAGATATAGGCTGTCTTCCACCTGGCATGGAACTGCTGCTGGCTCTTCTGCCTCCCAAGGCCTGAGACACGATTGCCTGGATTACTCCATGGAGCCGGGGCCTGTGCAGACCCTCAAGAGAGGTCTTTTGCACCCAACCTGTTGGGCAGCTGCCCTGGTGCCCTCAAGGTGCCCCCCTTTCTGTGCCCACCTCATCTTTGGGGCCTCACAGTGAGGATGTGGCCAGTGACAGGGGCTGGGGAAGATACACCAGGGTAGAGAGGTGGACACTCCGGGCTTCTGGTTATGATGATGATGATAGCCAGACTGGTGATTCCCAAACTGGAGGGTCCTTGGGATCTTCTGACAAGGCAAAAAGTCCAGCATGCCATATCCACCGACTCCTGAGTCAGATACCTGGAAAGAACCTGAGGTTATCTATGTCAGGCTCTCTGATGACAATTTTGTGTTGAATAAAGTTTAAAGCACAGATCCATTCATGCTTTCTCATGTTTATTTTAACGACTGTTACGTACTTTCAAGTCTGTGGCCGGAAATGTATCTTTAAAAAACCACCTTGCTTTTGAGTGATCTGTACTCTGAGGGGCTGTGGCCCACGTGGTGCACCCAGAAGAACAGTGGGGCATCCAAGGACCACCATCCCAGGCTCAGAGGGGCTGGGCACTGGCATCTGGGGCTCATGGTGACCGAGCTGCCGCATGCTGCTACAGGGGCCCCATCCATCCTTCTTCTAGATGAGCCGGGCAGTGGCTTTGCTGCTCCTCCTCCCTCACATCCCAATCTCCACTCTGCACCCCTAGCTTGGAGTTCTGTGCTCTCCCAGGGAAGAGGGGACTCTGCCTGCCTTGGTACCTCCTGAGGATGATGGTAGCATTTTAAAGCCTGGACCCTGTTGGGTTCATCGGTCCAACCACAGATGCCCCTTCCAGCCAGCTGTGCCTGGTCCCTATGACATGTAAATGTAGGTGGGTTCACCCTTCTGGAAACAGACTTTGGGTCTGGCTCCGGGCTGGACTCTAGTTCAAGTCTTAAAACTGTCCAAGAGGCAGACCCAGGTAAGCCCCATGCTGGGCACTGTGGGATTCCCAGTGCCTTCTAGAATTTGCTTCCTAATCTACCTGTTGTCATTGCTGCCACCTCAACTCCAAGTTTGTCCCCAGAGCTGGAGGCTGGACTGTTGTTCACTTTATGGCCACTGGAGGACAGTAAGAAGCACTTTCCCATTTGCACCCTTGCCATGGGCCCCATCCATTCCTACAGCAGAGACTGTCAGACCTGCGTGCACCCCAATCATCTGAAAGTCTTGTTCAAATGCTTTTGTCCTGTCCCTTACTTGCCGTGTGACTTGGGGCAGGTTACTGACTTTTCGGAGCTGAATTTCAGATTTAGCTGGTTTGGGGCTGAGAGTTTGCATTCCTAAGTTCCTTGGTGATATGTCTGCTGCGGATCAGGGAGATCATCAGAGGCTAAGATCCCCTGCGGTCTCCTGGGAGCCTGGCAGCCTGGGATTTTGCTCTCCTGGTCTCACAGGAAGCAGGTGGAGGTGGCCACGGCTCTCCTCCCTGGAAGGTTCCTCTACCAGCTCCACCCTTCAACATCCCTTATTGCTAAATCCCTAGGGAACCTTGCCACCAGAGGCCTCCATGGCCAAACAATGAACCTTTCTCCAACCACAGGAGCTCAATAGAGGGTAGATGCCCTCAGAGAGAGAATAGGAAGAGGAGAAAAGTAACTGGAGAAGGCTGGAGAAGAAGGAGACAGGAGGAGTGAGCCCTACACATGGACAGTGGTCCTAGAGCAAGTTGCAGACAGGACAGCCACCATGGGTCTGGGCGCCTGAGATGGGAGACAGTTTGGCCCACTAAGAAGATCCTGGAGGCCGAGTCCTAGAGGCCCCTGTCTTAGTCTGTTTGGACTGCTATAACAAAAATACCATAAACTGGGTGGCTTATAAACACTAGCCATTTATTCCTCGCAGTTCTGGAGACTGAGAAATCCAAGATCAAGTTGCTGGCAGCTTTGGTGTCTGATGACAGCCCATTCCTCATAGTGGCTTCTTGCTGCCTCCTCACATGGTAGAAGGGGTTAGCCAGCTCTCTGGGATCCCTTTTATAAGGGCACTAATCCCTCATGACCCCCTAAGAAACCCACCTCTCCCTACTTTCACATTGGGGGTTAGAGCTGAACATGTGAATTTTGGAGGAACATAAGATTCAGCCCTTCCTGCACTTCCTCCTGGGTACCTTTCCCAGGCGCCTGTGGCATACGACTGAGTTCTGGTTGGTGGGATGTGGGTGGAAGTGATGCCACTCCCTGGCCTGCAGAAGCCTTCCGTGTGACTCTGCACTCACTCCCTCATGTGGTGTGTCACTGGGATGTCAAAGCCCTGGGATGCCTCGGGATTCATGCCTTGAAGATGATGGTACCTCGGCACCCTAAATGGTTGCATGGAGCCCAGCACCCCCTCCCCAGGCCCATCAGACTTTACATGAGAGAAGAGTGAACTCCTATTGAATGAAGCCACTGGGATTTCAGAGCCTACCTCTTACAGCATCTGCCATTACCTTAACCAACATATCCGCCCCATGCTCTGATGTGAAATGAGAAAGAGCAGATACCACCATACTTCATTAGCTTCATCACAAGTACATTTAACATCTTCTGCTCCAGGATAATAACAGTCACCACAAACTGAGCGTTGATCATGTGCCAGCCTTTGTTAGTAACTGCTTTGCCTGTATTAATTCAGGCAATTCTCTTCACAACAATCTAATGGTTAGTAAAAGGTGGTGCTATTACAATCCCTGTTTTGCAGATGCGAGCTGAGTTAGGTGGCTGGGTGCTGTTAGGTATTGTGCCCAAGGTCACACAGCGATAGTCTCTAGTAAGAGGCCATCTGTCTCTAGCCCTCACATGCTAAACTACACCATCTGCTCCCCAAAGATGCAAGGCCCAATCCTCAACTGTGAGGAGCTCGTGTTTCAATTGGGAAGACCTGATATATACCTGGGAGCGTGAATTTGGGATCAGGGAGCAGAATTTTTCTGACCCTACTGTTGCTTGCTAAATTCAGATATATATGACCCCAGAGTTGAAGGAGGAAAGGAAAATGAGATTAATGGGACAAGGACAGGTCCATAGTAACCTTAGGGATTTGAGCAAATAATGTATAAGTTTGAAAAACTCCGTGTGAATCACATTCCCAAATTTCCCTTTCCCTCCCATTCTCTGCACCACCCTGCACTCTTCTTTAACTTTGTGGTTTCAGGTCTCTCCCAATAGTTGAACAAAGGAGAGAGTCCTGTTGTATCCCTGGAGCCTACAACAGTGCCAGGCACATAGTAGATGCTCAATAAATATTTGTAGGTGAATTAATGTAGAGAAACAGTTGGCTGGAATTTGGCAGCAAGTTCCCATCTACTCAGGGTCTCAAATCACTGAACCTTATGGACCGTGGAACACTAAAGAAGCCATTTGGTCCATGCTTTGCTTCTACTGAGGACTACCTGCCAGCCACCCCCTCTTTCCTTTTCTTAAAGACTTAATGAGGCTGGGTGCGATGGCTCACGCCTCTAATCCCAGCACTATGGGAAGCCGGGGCAGGTGGATCACCTAAGGTCAGGAGTTTGAGACCAGCCTGGTGAAACCCCATCTCTACTAAAAATACAAAAATTAGCTGGGCATGGTGGTGGGTGCCTGTAATTCCAGCTATGTGGGAGGCTGAGGCAGGAGAATTGCTTGAATCCAGGAGGCAGAGGTTGCAGTGAGCTGAGATCACACCACTGCATTCCAGTCTGGGCGACATGAGTGAAACTCCGTCTCAAAAAAACAAAAAGAAAAAAAAAACTTAACGAATGTCAGGGCTGATGGAGACCTTTAGATACCATCTAGCTCTGCAAGTCTCAAACTTGATCATGTACAGTATTCCAGCTGTGGACCCCACTCCTAAAGATTCTGATTGAAACTGTCTAGGTTGCAGCCTAAGCATGGGGATTTTTAGCAGCTCCCAGGTGATGCTAACGTGCAGCCAAGCTTTAGAAGAAGGGATGTCTTTCAGTCCCCTCCTTTTATGGACCCAACTTCAGAGAGGGGAGGGGCATGCCCAGGATTCTCCATGGGTTATTGACAGGGCTGACCCCAAATCCAGCGAGTGCTGCTCTCTACCCAAAAGGCATCTCCATTATCTGTTCAGAAAATGCATTTTAGGGTCTCCTGGCTCTTTCAGTAGAAAGTTCTTCCTTAAGTCACATCCTTCAAGCTTTTCCTTGATCTGCCCAGAGTAGATTTAGTTTGAGTGCAGCTTCACTGAGGTCCTCCCCTCTGCTCAGTTCTGTCCTCCCTTTAAAATCCTGTGCATAGCTGGGGGCGGTGGCTCAAGCCTGTAATCCCAGCACTTTGGGAGGCCAAGGTGGGTGGATCGTGAGACTGAGACCATCCTGGCCAACGTGGTGAAACCCCGTCTCTACTAAAAATGCAAAAATTAGCTGGGCGTGGTGGCACGTGTCTGTAGTCCCAGCTACTCAGGAGGCTGAGGCAGGAGAATCGCTTGAACCCAGGAGGCAGAGGTTGCAGTGAGTCAAGATCGTGCCACTGCACTCCAGCTTGGTGAGAGAGCGAGACTCCATCTGAAAAATAAAATAAAATCCTGTGCATTGATGTATTCAGTTTCTTGGAGAAGTCTCCGATGATGCACCTCCTTGGATGCCTCCCTCTGCTCTACCTCTTTGTCCCTTGCCACTTTGTTTCTGGCCTTCCTTCCTCCACCTGGCCTCTAGCCCATTCATTCTTCTTTGGGCTAGTCCTCCCCAGATCATGACTGCCCCATCGAGCTGCTCCCCAGCAAGACCTGGAAATAAGTGAATTTTTGACTCCTCATTTTTCACTCCTTCATCCTTGTGACTTCCCTCCAGCTCTGCAAAGGGAGGGCTGGCCCCAGAGGATCCGGCTCTGTCTCCCTCACAGCTGGCAAACAGCTAACTTGAGTCATGGCCTTGGAACACAAATAATCTGTTCTCATTTATTTAAAAAATAAAACAAACCATCAGCAGCCAAAACAACACACTGATAAAGGCTTTGGTGAAAGATGATCCAGAGTAGATAAACTGTTCCTTAATCAGCAGTGTGGTAAATAAAACCCCTCTCGGGGAGCCTTGCTGAGGGTATTTTGGGCAGCCTGGAGAGTTTTTAACCCTCATTAGCCCCAACTAAAAATGGACCCACTGGAATTTCTGCACGCAGCTATTAAGCATTGAGTAGGACTTTGAGTGTGTTATTACAGACGCTCTTACTGATTATGCCTCACAATCCCTCATGAGCAGAGGAGGAGGCTGTTTTGTGCCTATCTTCCAGGGGTGAGATCACTGCTGCTCTCATGGTTTCCTGACAATTTCTTCACCTCCCAGCCATTCCCTTGGGCTGAGTAGAACATCCCCTGCTGCCTTTTAGAACTTTGCCAATCATGGCTGGGCATGGTGGCTCACGGCTGTACTCCCAGCACTTTGGGAGGCCGAGGCAGGCGGATCACCTGAGGTCAGGAGTTCAAGACCAGTCTGGCCAACATGGTGAAACCCCATGTCTATTAAAAATGCAAAAATTAGCTGGGCGTGGTGGTGGGCACCTGTAATCTCAGCTACTTGGAAGGCTGAGGCAGGAGAATCACCTGAACCTGGGAGGCGGAGGCTGCAGAGAGCCGAGATCACACCAGTGCACTCCAGCCTGGGCAGCAGAGTGAGCCTCCATGAAAGAAAGAAAGAAAGGAAGGAAGGAAAGAAAGAAAGAAAGAAAGAAAGAAAGAAAGAAAGAAAGAAAGAAAGAAAGAAAGAAAGAAAGAAAGAAAAGAAAGGGAGAAAGAGAGAGAGACAGAAAGAGAAAGAAAGAAAGAGAAAGAAAGAGAGAAAGAGAAAGAAAGAGAAAGAAAAGGAAGGAAGGAAGGAGGAAGGAAAGAAGGAAGGAAGGAGGAAGGAAGGAAGGAAGGACGATACTGAAAGCAGAGACTGATGGCCGAGGGGAGAGGCAGGAAGAGAAAGGTGTATAGAAAAATAATCTAGCCCAGAAAGGACAAACTGGCCACTGCACACTGAGATGTCCCATAGATGTGTCTTCATTGGCCTGTACACTGTTTTGTGATGGAATTTCTTGCTAACAGTTGAAAAACCTAAACACTTCCTAAAAAGATCCAGATGTCTTGAAAAAGTGTAGCTCTGAGAACATGAGGCACTTGGCCAGCGATTGGTTGATGCTGATTAGAGGCTGCATCTCTTTTTTTTTTTTTTGAGACAGGGTCTCACTCTGTCACCCAGGCTGGAGTGCAGTGGCATGATCTCGGCTCACTGCAACCTCCACTTCCCAGGCTCAAGTGATTCTCGTGTCTCAGCCTCCTGAGTAGCTGGGACTACAGGTGTGCGCCACCATGCCCAGCCTAATTTTTTATATTTTTAGTAGAGACGGGATTTCACTGTTGGCCAGGCTGGTCTCAAACTCCTGGCCTTAAGTTGACCTGCCCATCTCGGCCTCCTAAAGTGCTGGGATTACAGACGTGTGCCACGGCGCCTGGCCGGAGGCTGTCTCTTTCTAAGGGGGACTGCCCTCTCCAGTTTGCCACACTCCCGTGCAGACAACTTCGCTTGTTTCTGTTATCTGTTGCCTCCCAGTTGACATCTGAGGCTACGACCCCTGATCTATTTCTACCAACCCATTTCCTGTAAGAAAAGCAGGACCCTGAGAGATGCAGAGACCAAAATCTAAGGCAAATGGGTGAGTTTGAGAAAGCTACTTAGTTTCCCTATGATGCAATTTCTTCGTTAATAAATGAGGAATATTGATAGTGCTTGTATTAGGCTGCCATAACAAAGTGCCACAGACTGAGTGGTTTAAACAACAGACATTTACTTTCTCGCAGTTCTGGAGGCCAGAAATCCACGACCAAGGTGTTGGCAAGTTTGGCTTCTGGTGGGGGCTCTCTTCCGGGCTTGGAGATGGCCACCTTCTCACTATGTCCTCACATGGTGTGTGTGTGGAGAGACAGAGTGTGAGGGAGAGATAGACAGAGAGGCACAGTTAGAGGAGAGAGAGAAAGTGCTTTGTGGTGTCTCTTCTTATAAGGACACTAATCCTATTGGATCAGGGCTCCACCCTTATGACCTCACTTAACCGTAATTACAACCTTAGAGGGTCCACCTCCAAATATAGTTGCTCTGGGGGTTAATGCTTCAATGTATGAATGTGGAGTGGGGGAGGACACACAACAGCACCCCTTTCCTAGGGAGGTTGTGTGAGGATGGAGTGAGTCCGTGAGAAGCACGGGGAACAATGTCTGGCATGCAGTACGTTCTTGGTGAATCTCAGCAATAATACATACTGGTCGTATCGAGGGGAAGGGTTTCCTCCTGAGCTTTTTGCAGCACCTTTTCTGTCAAAACATATATTTGTCCTGGGCACTCACTCTGCTCCCCAAATAGCTGCCATCTTTCATGAGGCCTAGGAAAGTGTTATGATTAAGGAAGACCTGTTGGCATGTTTCCTTCTTTTTAGACAGATTCTCCCTCTGTCACCCAGACTGGAGTGCAGTGGCACCATCTCAGCTCACTGTAACCTATACCTCCTGGACTCATGTGATCCTCCCACCTCAGCCTCCCGAGTAGCTGGGATTACAGGCGCCTGCCACCACACCGGGCTAATTTTTGTATTTTTAGTAGAGAGAGCGTTTCACCATGTTGGCCAAGCTGGTCTCGAACTCCTGACCTCAAGTAATCCGCTCGCCTTTGGCCTCCCAAAGTGCTGGGATTACAGGCGTGAGCCACTGTGCCCAGTCTGTTGGTACACTTCTAATGCTGAACCCATTCCTCAGATCGGATGCTCAGGGAGGATCAAGAAAGAAGGTTGGACCCCCTTCCTATAGAGCCGTGGGCTCCTGGTCTCAATCCAGTAGTACATCCAGGAGTGGATTCAGCCTCTGAATGTGCTGGCGTTGACAGTCTGAACGCACCAATGTCTTGTTTTCCCTCACGTATTATTTGGTCCTGTGACGTCTGATCTGTTTTTCCCTTTTATCTCTGAGTGAAACACCCCCAGAAGGCATGGGGTATGTGCCAGTGTCCTGAAGATTGGGGATGCATGAGGTAGTCTCTGTCTGTTTCCCAAATCCACTTTCTTCCCTGCTCTGTGCACAGGAGGCTGCCCTCAGGGGGCTGGGCTCCTGGGGCTCCTGACCTTGCTGGCTCCTCCAGGCCTCAGTGGGAGAGCTTTCCAGATGTTTCCAGTCCTGGATGCTTCACCATCCTTGGTGTTTCCCTTCATCCTGCCTATACCTCTGTTAACATTCCCTTCACAAGTTTATTTCACTTACACCCTTTTCAGAGTTCCGCCTGCACCCTGCTTGCCCCCTGACTGATACAGGAGGAATCTGAGCTGTATATAGTTTTCTGGGGAATAGTGGAGAAGTCTGAATTCAGATAATGCTGTCCAGTGGCTGGACATGAAGGGGATGCACCCATTGTGCTCAGGCAGGAGTTTCCGACTCTAATTTTGCTGACTATTCATAATACAAATCCTCCGGCATTCACTAAATAGGTAGGGACTGCTACCTGCCTCGCCCAGGACATTCCAGGCTGAGCTGAGATGAGCAGGTATAGCTCCCTTCACAGCACACAGGTTCCTGGACCTTTAGAAACTCCCCAGCCTGGCTCCTGTACAATCCCAATGCCATGCCTCCAGCTTAACTGCTTGAGGTCTTGCTCATCTGACTGGACAGGCCTGTAGCAGTGTGTTCTCATTTCCGTTGGAATAAAGATGCTATCTTATTAAGCTCATTTCATTTTTGTCTTTCTGAAGTGCCAGGGAGCCCAAAGGGGAACTTCCCCACACCACCCCTGCTGTCCCAAGGCATCTGAGCAACAGCTCGCCTCTGTATAAATCTGTCCAGGAAACCCCCGCAGAGGCCAGGCCCGAGCAGCTGCAGGCTGGCTGCTTTCCTAGGAAGGCCAGGCACAGAGCCTGCGGCTGCACTGTTAAAAAGGTGACAGCAGGTTTCTCCCTGAAGGCTGCCATTGTAAGAGAAGGCAGTTCTTTTACAGCAGATGATCCTCTTTGGACAAAGAGGAGCTGTCATCCAAGAAAGGCTTAAATTTCCGCTCCCTCTCGCCAAATGTCCTCAAAGCACCCTAGAACCCTAAACCTGCAGGAAGGACCATTATCCAGGCCCGAGGCTCTCCAGTGGATTATTCAGATCCTAGTTTGGCTCTTTCCCCTGGCCGTGGTCATTTAGTTTCTAATTCTCTGCCATTTTCCCCCTCCTGTGGCATCCCCCCCTCCAAGAGATAGGTCAGAGATGTAGATGAATCTGAAATTCCAGCCACTTCCCTTGGAGGCAAAAGTTTGAAGTAACAGGGCAGTACAAACTCTGATCATCAGGACGTCTGGGAAGTGTCTGTTATTACCACTTAAATCTATGTTCTTCCTGCTATTAAAAAGGAAAAGAAAGAAAAGGAAAAAGGAAATAATTATATTGAAATGATCTAGGTCTAATTTCCAGTTCTGACACTTACTAGTTACATTACCATGAAAGTTACCTAACTTTTTAAACTTCAGTTTCTTCTTTTGTAAAACAGAAATAATAATATGTATCTCACGAGGTTATTATAGTGGATATTTATTATGTATTTTCAGTCCCCATACTTTAAAACTTTTCATTCAGAAGGCCGGGCACGGTGGTTCAAGCCTGTAATCCCGGTACTTTGGGAGGCTGAGGCGGGCGGATCACGAGGTCAGGAGATCGAGACCATCCTGGCCAACATGGTGAAACCCCGTCTCCACTAAAAATACAAAAAATCAGCTGGGTGTGGTGGCATGTGCCTGTAATCCCAGCTATTTGGGAGGCTGAGGCAGGATAATCACCTGAACCAGGGAGTCAGAGGTTGCAGTGAGCCGAGATCGCACCACTACACTCTAGCCTGGTGACAGAGAGAGACTCTGTCTCAAAAAAAACAAAAACAAAAAAAAACTTTTCAGAAATAATTTAAAACTTACAGAAAAGAGGCAAGAATAAGAATAGTACAAAGAACACCCATATACCCTTTACCCAGTTGCAAATATCATGCCTCTTTTTCTCTATATATTTCAGTCGTATTTCCTACGACTAAGAATATTCTCTTATATCACTAATGTCGTTAATAAATGGATAGTTATTAGTTGACATGGATATAATACTTTTAATCTAATCTAATATGTATATTTCAATTTTTGTCATTTGATCAAATAATATCATTTATATTTTTTCCTGCAGGTCAGGATCCAGTCTATGGTTATCTATTACATTCAGTTATCTCTCTTCAGTCTTCTTCAGTTTGAAACATTTCTACAGCTTTTGTCTTTTATTGCAGTGACAGTTTTAAAATATGCAGTTTTGGGCTGGACACGGTGGCTCACACCTGTAATCCCAGCACTTTGGGAGGCCGAGGTGGGTGGATCACGAGGTCAGGAGATCAAGACCATCCTGGCTAATACGGTGAAACCCCGTCTCTACTAAAAATACAAAAAATTAGCTGGGTGTGGTGGCGGGTACCTGTAGTCGCAGCTACTCGGGAGGCTGAGGCAGGAGAATGGCGTGAACCCGGGAGGCAGAGCTTGCAGTGAGCCGAGATCGCACCACTGCACTCCAGCCTGGGTGACAGAGAGAGACTCCGTCTCAAAAAAAAAAAAAATGCAGTTTTTGAAAAATATAGAACGTCCTTATTTTGGATTGGTCTGATGTTTTTTCATGGTTAGATTCATGCTATGGATTATCAGCCAGAATATTGCATGGGGAATGTGTTCTTCCCAGGACATCACTTCTGTATACATATGATGTCCATCTGTCCGTCAACAGTGATGTTAATTTTGATCACATGGTCAAAAGTTACACCTGTTGTATTACTATTTGACTGAATAGTTACTATTTTTCCCCTTGCAACTAATAAGAAATCTGGAGGAAGACACTTTAATATCATGCATAGCCTACTCCTCATCCTAATATCCCCCCTAGACTCAGGATCCGTTTCTGATTCTTGCCTGAACTAATCTTTATTGCAATGGTTGCCAAATGATGATTTTCTAACTCTAGCACTCTCTCACACTGGCATTGTACTCTACACAAGGATCTTCCCTTCTTCCCAATTTATTTATTTATCCATTTATAACCAATATGGACTTATGAATTCCTATTTTTTTCCCAATGGTTTGTAATTCATTACTGTTGTTATTTTGTACTGAAAGTGTCCCAGATTTGAGCAGTGGAAGCTAACTCTTTGTCCTTGTGCCTTTGTGAAATGCCCTTATTATTTTTTAAGCAGCTAATTTCTGACAGAATAAGATTGTGATAGTTAATTTTGGGTGTCAATTTGACTGGGATAAGTGATGCCCAGATAGCTGATAAAATATTATTTCTGCGTATGTCCATGAAGTTATTGCTGGAAAATATTATCATTTGAATCAGTGAACTGAATAAAGCACCTGGCCCTTTTCAATGTGGGTAGCATCATCCAATCCTCCAAGGGCCTGAGTGAAACCAAAAGTTAGAGGGAAGGTGAATCTTCTGTCTCTGTTTGAGCTGAGTCATTCATTGTTTCCTGCCCTTGGATGTCAGTGCTCCTGGTTCCTGGACTTTTGGACTGAGACAGGGACTTAGACTATCAGCTCCGCAATTCTCAGGCCTTCTGACCTGGGCTGAATTATACCACTTGCTTTACCTGTTTGCCAGCTTGCAGACAACAGAGCACAACAGAGCATGGGACTTCTTGACCTCCATAACCATGTGAGCCAATTCTTATAATAAATAGCCTCTAATATTATCTCTATATAACCTGTTGCTTCTTTTTCTCTGGAGAGCCCTAATACAAAGGCAATCTGGGTTCATCTTGTATTTACCCTGCACCAGCCATGGAACTGGCCGTTTCCTTTTTTTTTTTTTTCTTGAGATGGAGTCTCGCTCTGTCGCCAGGCTGGAGTGCAGTGGCGCAATTTCGGCTCACTGCAACCTTCACCTCCTGGGTTCAAGCAATTCTCCTGCCTCAGACTCTCGAGTGGCTGTGACTACAGGCGCCCACCACCATGCCCGGCTAATTTTTGGATTTTTAGTAGAAATGGGGTTTCACTATGTTGGCCAGGCTGGTCTCGAACTTCTGACCTTGTGATCTGCCTGCCTTGGCCTCTCAAAGTGCTGGGATTAGAGGCCTGAGACTGCGCCTGGCCCTCGAAATGACCATTTGACCAAGGAGCCCTGGGTTTTGTTTTGTTTTTTGACAGCTGGGGAATGGTATTTAAAAACCAAAGTATGGGTTCCAGGCTTGCTCATTGCTACTGGAGCATCTTTGCTTCTTGGCTGTTTCAGCATATGGCACTAGTAAATGTACATATATAATACATACAAACATGCATAAATATGTAGATAAATACATGCATATGTACATATTTTAGAAATGAGTTCTTATCAATACCTACAACTCCAATTCATCCTACAGGGTTTCTTTTTTTCTAAATTTTAAATTCCTTTAAAAATTTCTGTTTCTGCTGCTTGACTCAGAGCCACAGGGTTTTGTTTTGTTTTTTTTGTTTCCCCTCATTCCATATTTGTATATCTCTTCTTCCATAGTGAGAACACTGTCTCCCAACAATATCAATATATTTATTTATTTGTTCAATCCTACAAGACATCTAGAATAGTCTCAGAATTATGCAACCTCTTTTTTTAAATGTATTTTTTTCATATAAAAACCCCGTAATGGGATGCAACCTCTTTTGAACACACTCTTTTTATGTCTGTGGAATTTCCCACCATGTGAGTCTTTTTTCCCTAAGATAAAATCTAAAAAACTCCCTTCCCAGTCTTCTTTGTAGGTAGGGCACAAATAAGTTACCTGGGTTCCACCAGTTAACTTCACCCGTGTGGAATGCTGGTCCACAACAAAGCAATGGGAGGAAACAGGCTCTGCCCTAAACATCTATTTATCTGGTGAGAATGGCCGATGGCTGAAAAGTCTGGAATTCGGAGTCCACTGAGTGTGTTAGGTGGAGCTCTATACAGAAATGGCATTGGAGGTGGCAGCAAGGGCCACTCCAGCAAAGTCAATTTGGAGGCAATGCAAGTTGTGTGGTCTAGAATCAAAGGTGGTAACAGAAATTCCTCATCAGTCCAGTGCTGAAATGTGGTTTTGGATATTGACCTTGGAAGCTTAGCCTAAAGCATAGTTCTCTAGTCCTACCAGAAATTCTGTGAGCTACTCAGCATTCTTTAATAAATATATTTTTTTTCTACGTGGGAAAACAGAGTCAGCTTTGATACTTATTATGAAGAATTCTGCCCCATAATTTTTTCTGATCATGGGTCATTTTCCTCTAAAAATTTTACATTTGTTTTTCTTTATTTTATTGTTATTATTTTTTTTATTGAGACAGGGTCTCACTCTGTCACCCAGGCTGGAGTGCAGTGGCACCATCACAGCTCACTGTAGCCTCAACCTCCCCAGGCTCAGATGATCCTCCCACCTCAGCCTCCCGAGTAACTGGGACTACAGACATGCACCACCATGCCCAGCTAATTTTTGTATGTTTTTTTGTAGAGACAGTGTTTCACCATGTTGCCCAGGCTGGTCTCAAACTCCTGGGCTCAAGCAATGTGCTTGCCTTGGCTTCCCAAAGTGTTGGAATTATAGGCATGAACCACCACACCCAGCTTTGTTTTTCATTTAAATAATTAACTCACCTATAATTTTAAAACTTTCTTTTTTTTTTTTTTTTTTTTTTTTTGAGATGGAGTTTTGCTCTTGTTGCCCAGGCTGAGTGCAATGGTGCAATCTTGGCTCACTGCAATCTCCGCCTCCTGGGTTCAAGTGAATCTCCTGCCTCAGCCTCCCAAGTAGCTGTGATTATGGGAATGCACCACCATGCCTGGGTAATTTTGTATTTTTAGTAGAGATGGGGTTTCACCATGTTGGTTAAGCTGGTCTCAAACTCCTGACCTCAGGTGATCCGCCTGCCTTGGCCTCCCAAAGTGCTGGGATTACAGGCATGAGCCCACTTAGCCTTCAACTTTTTTTCTTAAGGCTATGTCTTAACCAAGGTTCCCTAAAACTTGCTTCTCAAAGTGGGGTCCTCAACTAGCAGCATCAGGGAGAGTTATTAGAAATGTAGATGCATAGGCCTCACCCCAGACTCACTGAATCAGAATCTGCATTTTAATGAGCCCCCTAGGGGATGCAAAATTTGAGAAACACTGCCCTAAAAATAGAGCCTGAAGCAAGGATTAAGTGGTGATGCTTTATTTGGGGGGTGTTAACTCAGAATAACAAGAGTAGGAAAAAAGAGAACTGAGGCAAGGAAAACTGGAAGCATGCATGGTGGTGGGTTTCTATTGTGACCTCTACTTTATAATAAGCCTCAAAAGACACTACAGGTTGCTTGGCAGGTGTGCACACTTGACCATGTGGCAAGTGTTTGGACAGGCTGTATGGAGAAACCCTGCCTAAGAGAAATCCACCAATGGAGGTAGGTGAGGGAATTATCCTCATAAACCTCCCATCTCCTGTTTCCCAATGGTTGCTCCACAGGGAGTTAACCCTTATGCTTCTGGGTCACGTCACTCAGACACTTTGGTGGCCATTCAGAAGCCAGATTACATATCCTGTTGCATAGTATTTTATCCAAGTGTGGAAGTGGCAGGAGGAGCCAGAGAGTACATCCACCAGCTAGTCACTCTAGTTATACAACAGCAGCCAGAGAGAAGGGCCTGGGCAGTGGGACTGGGTGGAGCTGGTTGGCTACAGCAGCAGTCAAGGCCAAGGAAATCTGAGAAGACGTCAGAAGACATATCCAATACAGCTTACCTGTTCACCAATCAGAAAAGTTGTGTGGGGTAACATGCCAATGGATAGGACCTTCTGTAAGCTTTAGATGGTGGTGCTGGTTGAAGCCCTGTAGACAATTAAAGCAAACTCATATATGCTATGCATATTGACTCTGGTAAAAATAAATCACTGCCCCAGAGTAGAAGGCATGCTTTCCATTATAGATGGCTCCCACATTAGAATATGGAGCTGCCATTCCTTAAAATAAAATAAAATAAAAACTCTTTACCTCTTTTCTAAGAGAGGAAATACAAATCCATTTATTTATAAAGTTCCCTTTAAGGTTGTGGGCAGTTGCCATTTTCTGGAAGGCCTAATGGAAGAGACAGATGCATCAAGCTACAGAAGGCTTGATTCAAGCTACTTTTACTGGTCCTAAGGCTATAATTGATATTCATCATCTCCCTTCTCCACCACCCATGCTAGACTTCCTTCTTGTCCAACACTTCAGCTGATTCATCTAGATTGGTTGCCTGATTGGATGATCTTCGTATCTAGGGGAGGAGATGGGGATCTGAAGCTCTTAGTTGAACAGCCCTTAATGAGTTATAATTGCTTTACCAGGAGTGGAACAACTAGGAGGTATCTCAGTGAATCCCCTGGATTTCCTGCAATCCAAGAGGAATAATCCAGGCTGCTAAAGGTTTTATAATTTTTTTGGAGACAGGGTCTTGGTCTGTTGCCTGGGTTGGAGTGCAGTGGCATGATCATGGCTCCCTGAAGCCTTGCACTCCTGTGCTCAAGCGATCCTCCTGCCTCAGCCTCTTGAATGGCTAAGACTATAGGTGTGCACCACTATGCCCAGCTAATTTTTTAACGTTTCTGTAGAAACAGGGTCTCACTATGTTTCCCAGGCTGGTCTTGAACTCCTGGGCTCAAGCAATCCTCCCATCTTGGCTTCCCAAAGTGCTGGGATTACAGGCTCATTCATGAGTCTCCACGCCTGGCCAATTATTATAATTATTGTACTTTAACTCCTTTCTTTGCCCACTGACTTGCGGTGCTCAAGGCAGCCAGGTAAGTAGTTACAGATTCCAGGTCAGTGGAACCTCAGTGTGTGCCCTCACAGAGATATCTCCTGGGAAACCAGAACTTCTAACACAACAGAGTCCAAAGTTCCGGAAACAAAAAGCAAAAATTCCTCAAATGTATCACTGGGTATAATAGTGAAAGGGGCCACTTCTACTTCCATCCCTTGGTTTCTGGATTCATTCTTTCTAGCCATTACAGATTAGTACCATATATTGGTCTTTATTTCAAAGTGTATAATAACCTGGAGGACTGTGCCACAACCCTGTGAGATGTTGTCGCCTCGCTTTGCCTTATCTCAACAGGCTTTTCCACGATATTATCAGGTCAGCTGTTCTTGCATGTGTGGTACATGGTAAGGCCATTAGACCATGGTCATCAGCCCATTTCCATTCCCTCTTCACCATAAAATAGCTCTCTTGTTTGGAGGAAGTGTTACATGGGTTAATATGTCAATGGATAAGGTGTCTATGAGCTCTCAGATGGTGGTACTTCTGAAGTCTCTGGCAGGAAAGGCAAACCCATGTATTATGTTTATATTAAACATATGTGTTTATATCTTACCCCTTGTGTTTCTACCTCACCCCTTAGTAGGGTGACCATAGGTGTCAGTTTGATTGGGATGGTCCTGGTTTACACCCACTGGTATTTACCCATTGTTCCTGTGTAATCATGACTAGCATTCCTTTTTGCTGTCAACAGTGACCAAATTTGGAGAATAAATTCTGTGGTTACCCTTCCCCTAGGAACACCATGCTATGTTAGCCGAGCACCATGAGTCCCTGCAGAGAAGGTCATCCTGATTGCCCCTCTACCTTGCTGTCTGTTGTGGTAAGTATGGCTGCCTTGTCCTTTATGGTGAAGTGCTCCCACCTGGCCCCTGCAATTCTGGGATTTTTATCATCTCCACTAACAATAGGGAACCCAGTTCCATAGCAGCCTTTTCCTTACCAACAACTCTGGACTACAAGGAGAGCAAGTACCACCCAACCCAACGCCTCCAAAAGCCTCCTCAATAGTGCATTCTTTTTTTTTTTCTTTTGAGATGGAATCTCACTCTGTCGCCCAGGCTGGAGTGTAATGTGGCATGATCTCGGTTCACTGCAACCTCTGTCTCCTGAGTTCAAGCAATTCTCCTGCCTTGGTCTCTTGAGTAGCTGGGATTACAGGAGTGTGCCACCACACCCAGCTAATTTTTATATTTTCGGTAGAGACAGGTTTTTGCCATGTTGGCCAGGCTTGTCTTGAACCCCTGACCTCAGGTGATCTACCCACCTCTGCCTCCCAAAGTGCTGGGATTACAGGTGTGAGCTACCGTACTTGGCCAATAGTTGTATTCTTTATTGGCTTAGCAGGGAGTGTCCTCTGGGCCAGCCTAGGGAACCAGGCAGGTGGTGGGTTCTTGAGCCATACCTAGGAAACACTTCAAATACTCCCACCTCCCTGAGTCTTCTGACTCCTTCCTCAATAATACATAAGGAAATCTGTCTTCTCCACTTTGCTTATTGTAGGCCATTGCTGAGACCAGGCTTTCAAGAGCCATCCCAGAAAACAACTAGGACAAGCTCCAGCCTTCCCCGCTGAACCTTAATTCTCACGTTCTGTATGTGTGTATTAGCCAGGGTTCTCCAGAGAAACAGAACTGGTGGGATATATACACTGATATATAAGGGAATTATTATGGGAATTGGCTCAGGCAATTATGAAAGCTGAGAAGTCCCACAATCTGCTGTCTGCAAGCTGGAGAAACTAGGGAAACTGGTGGTGTAATTCAGTCTGAGTCCAAAGGCCCGAGAGCCAGGGTGGCTGATGGTGTAACTCTCACTCCAGGGCCCAAAGGCCTGAGAAGGTGGGGTGGGAGCAGCTTGGGTAGAAGCCTCAAAGTCTGTAGGCCAAAGAACATGGAGTTCTGATGTCTGGGGGCAGGAGAATATGGATGCCCCAGCTCATGAACAGAGAGAGACAGAATTTGCACTTGCTTTGCCTTTTTGTTCTATGAGGGCCCTCAATGGATTGAGTGATGCTTGCCCATATTGGGTGAGGGCAGATCTTCCTTACTCAGTCCAGGGAGTAAGAAAGTCAAATCTCTTCTGGAAACAACTCACAAAAATACCCAGAAATAATGCTTTACCACCTATTTGGATAACCCTTAACCCAAGTCAAGTTGACACCCAGTCGAGTCCACACACGTTTCCACAATTCCTGCCAGTCCACATTAGCCAAGCTCTGCAATATCTTTGGCAAATATGTTTTTTCCCCCTGGAGCGGGGCATTTTCTTCCCAGTATGGGCTGTGCTATAACCTGACTCTGGTATTGTTGGAGGCAATAAGGGGTGGGGCCAGGTCTTGAGGAGAACAAATCATGAGGAAGTGGGTCTTCTTTGGGCAGAAGACTTCAGGGCATTTGAATGGTCAAGATGCTCATCCACTCTTATATCCCTATCCCAGGTCTCAGTGTCCCAATCTTTTCCTATCTGGGCTCTCACTTTGACATGGCAGGCTGTCAAGGGCATGCGTTTAGTTTCCTTTGCCATTCTGCTACCCTTTGATCTTGGGCTTGATTTTAAGAGCCTATCCTATGAATACAGGAAATAAGACTTTCTCTTAAAGTTTCCATAGAGGCTTTCTGGCTTTAAAGCATTGTATGACTTGGCTCTGAGCCTGCTATTTTTTGTTTCCAAGATCTCCAGAGCCTTATAATTATCATTGTTTCTGAGCTGATTATCACAGCCACTTGATCTTCCAATGTCTTGCTCTCCATACAGTTTACCCCAATTAAACCCAAGTGAAAGCTATGGTGCTATTGCATATCAGGGTTATCACCATCTGCCTTAGAGAGGTCTCTATTGATTTCAGGAAGGTGAGCTATACAAACCCAAAATTTATCTTGAGGATTTGCTTTCTAGAACTACTTGTGGACCCAGTTGTCTTAACTCATTTTCTCTAGAAAACAGAATCTGAAACAAAGATTAAATGCTGATTGGGAAGGCAGACAGAGTGAGTAAAAAGGGAAATGACATTGGCTAGGATGAGAAGCAATGCAAGGTGGCATGTTATCATATAGGCAACTGCTTCATGACCAGAGGCAAAGAGCCATGGCAGGTTACTTAGTAGGTATGTCTGCTCAGCCATACAGGACATCTCTGGACAGGCTATTTTGGAAAACCATAACTCAGAACAGTTCATAGGAGGGAAGAAAAGGAATTTATCTGACCAGCTCCCTCCCATCCTGGTTTGTTGGTTTTTATTTTTATTTAATTTAATTTTAATTTTATTTTTTTGAGACAGAGTCTCACTCCGTTCCTGAGGCTGGAGTGCAGTGGGGCAATCTTGGCTCACTGCAACCTCCGCCTGCTGGGTTCAAGCAATTCTTATGCCTCAGCCTCCTGAGTAGCTGGGATTACAGGGGTGTACCACCACACCGGGCTAATTTCTTGTATTTTTAGTAGAGATGGTGTTTCACCATGTTGGCCAGGCTGGTCTCAAACTCCTGGCCTCAAAATGATCCACCTGCCTCAGGCTCCTAAAGTGCTGGGATTATAGGCCTGAGCCACCGCGCCCGGCCTCCCTCCCATCTTGTTTCTCATTGGTCAATATGCTCCCCATAGGGAATTAATTCCCTAGGTTGCATCATCCAGCCCCTCTGGCTGCTCGGAAGCCAGATGCCACATCCTACAGTGTGGCGTTTCATCTGAGTCCAGAAGTGGTAGAGGACCAGGGACTCCAGACAGGTGGCTGGCCAGCCTTATTGTGCAGCAGCAGCCAAATGGAGAGCTGAGCACTTCTGGGCAAGTGACTAGTCAGTGGCAGATGGCTGAATGCACAGATCTAGTTGGCCATGGAGGTAGCTGTGGAGCAAGGAGAAAAGCTAGACCTAGGGAATCTGAGGCGGCACATGGGATGTGTCTGATACATTGATTAATAAGCTATTAATACACACATTGTCTTTGTTTTATATGGAAAATGTCAAACATTCATAAACATTGAGAAAATCATTTAGTGACTCTGTGTACCCATCTTTTAGTTTCAACAATTATGAGCATTTTACCAACTGTTTTTTTACTGCAACATTGTGAAGCAAGTCCTAAACATTGTGTCATTTCACCCATAAATATTCATTATGTGTTTCTGAGATTTTACATAACCATGTCACTGATAAAGCTAACAAATTATCAATAGTTTTGTAACATTATATAATGCTTAGTCTATATTCAGATTTCCTTAATTCTCTCATATGAGTTTGTTTTATTTTGGTTGGTTTTGGTTTTATAGCTGTTTATTTGAAATAGAATCAAAGCAAAGTCCACACATTGCATTTGATTGCTATGTATCTTAAATCTTTTCAGTTCTATTTGGGTAATTCACCACCCCATCCCACACTTTTTTTTCCCGATTGCCATCAGTTTGCCATTAATTTGTTAGAGACAGTGTAACATTCGTCTCATATTCTGAATTTGACTGATTGTTTCCTTCTGGTGTCACTCAACTGTTTCTTCAATACCCACTTAAAATTTTTTTTTTTTTGTATTTTTTTGTAGAGTTGGGGTTTCACCATGTTGACCATGCTGGTCTCAGACTCCTGGCGTCAAGTAATTCACCCTCCTCAGATATCCGTTTTATTCCTAAAAGTTGTTCTTTAGATCCAGACACTTAATTACGGGTTCAATTGTGTTTTTTTAAGGCAAGAACACTTCATAGGTGCTATTGTATACTTACTATGGCACAACACCATAAGGCTCATAGTGATGATGCTATGACTGACAAACTCATGTGGAATTAATTTTCTTCTATAGCAGGAGGTAGGAATCCAGCTTCAACTTGGTTGTGAGGCATGATAGCTTTTATACATTGCTGGATTCCATTTGTGGATATTTTGTTTAGGATATTTTCACTTATGTTCAAAAGTAAGATTATCAGTAATGTTCCTATCTTGTACTTTCTTTGTCTTATACCAAGATTTTACCAGCTTAATACAATTAATGGGGGAATGGTTCTTTTTCTGTTTTCTCAAAGATTTCATAGAGGATTTGTTTCTTCAATATTTGATGTGACTCAAGTAAAACTCTCTGGGTCAGGTGATTTTTTTGGAGGGTAAATTTTAACAGTTGTAGGACTACTAAGGTTTTCTATTTTTTCTCAAGTCAGTTTTGAAAATATGTTTCCTTAGGAATTTAAATTGTTAGCCGGGTGTGGTGGCTTACTCCTGTAATCCCAGCACTTTGGGAGACTGAGATGGGTGGATCACCTGAGGTCAGGAGTTCTAGACCAGCCTGACCAATATGGTGAAACCCCATCTCTACTAAAAATACAAAAATTAGCTGGATGTGGTCACAGGTGCCTGTAATACCAGCTACTTGAGAGGCTGAGGCAGGAGAATTGCTAGAACCCAGGAGGCAGAGGTTGCAGTGAGCTGAGATCGCACCATTGCACTCCAGCCTGAGGGACAAAGACTCCAATAAAAAAAAAAAAAATTAAAATTGTTTTTTGTTTGTTTGTTTTTTGAGACAGGGTCTCACTCCTGTTGCCCAGGCTGGAGTACAGTGATACAATCACAGCTCACTGCAGCCTTGACTTCCTGGGCTCATATGATTCTCCCACCTCAGCCTCCCTAGTAGCTGGGACTATAGGCCCATGCCACCATGCCCGGCTAATTTTTGTTATTGTTTTACTTTCAATAGAGATGTAGCAGGGGGAAAGAAATTTAAGTTGTTGACTTTGTTTTCAAATTCATTGGCATAATGTTTTCGCAGTATTCTATTATCTTTTTAACCTGTCATATCTATAATTTCTCTTCCAACTTCATTTGTTTCTATTATTGCTTAAGTCATTCCTCTTGTTTCTTATTTGTCTTATCAGAGGTTTTTTTTTTTTAGCTCATTAGTTTTTTAAAAAAATCAACTTTTGGTTTTGCGGATCCTGTCTCCCATAACTTTCTTTCTTTTTTTTAATTTATACCTGTTCTTTTGTTTATTATTTCCCTTTTTATTTTCTTTAAGTTAATTCAGTTGCTGTTTTGTAACTTCTCATGTTGCATGCTTAACTCATTACTGTTTAGCCTTTCCTATCAGTACTAGAAGTGGGGTCCTAAACATGTGATCCTATCACAGTGATCTGTTGGCACACGGTAAGGAAATATACATCATAGGCTGGGAAGATAGGAACCTAGGTTTTGTAGTAACAAAACACTTGGTAAAATGGTTGCTTGCAGTGACTTGATTGCAAATCTGATCAAGTGCCTACTACTGATTCAGCTGCTTCAAAGGAAGTTGTTGGAAAGAGCCAGAGTGTTAGCATGTGTTGGTTATCTTTTGCTTTGTTTAGTAAGGTTTTTAGATAAAGAGATGATCCCTGGAAATAATTGACTAATACATGAAAAATGGAAAAGAATGGACTGAGCACAGATATTTGGGGCTTTCTTGTGTTAGAAAAAAATTGCTTTTAGACCCCAAATACAAAGTAAGACTAATAAAAGTTTTGAGTGACTAAGGCCAATTAACACTTTCTGAAAAAAAAAAAACAAAGTGATTGAGTCTATGGCAAAGATCGGATTGGAAGTTTAGACTTCTCATTCAAGCCTATTATTTCAGATGGCCTCAAAATAACCATTACTAGGTGAAACAGAAAGGCATGGGAACAAGGAAATTAATCAGGTTTGGGAATTTTATTTAAAAGAGAAATTTGGATGTGCTTGTTGGCATATGGAACTATCTAGAAGCAAATAGGTTAGAAGGCTACGAAATTTGTAAGGAATTTTATAGCCAAAGAAATCACAAATGCAACTTTGAAAAAGGCTTTGACTATTTAAACTTTAAATTAATCCTAAAGTCCTTAAATTCACACCACCATGGCATTGGCTGTAAGAGTTCTGCAGCCCCCTAAGGACGTAGCCACTTCAGATGTGTCCATAGAAGAACCAGAGAGCAGAGTGAGGGGCTATGATAACACAGGATAAAGAATCTTTCCAGAAAGCAGAATCAGGGTCTAAGGAAGGAACTTTCCCTATCCTCAGGGCAGACTTCATAATGCCTATTTCTCAGGGTGTAAGTGATAAGTTCTAGTGACTTTTTTTTTTTTTTTTGACAGAATCTCGCTCTGTTGCCCAGGCCAGAGTGCAGTGTTGCAATCTCTACTCACTACAGCCTTGAACTCCTAGGCTCAAGCAATCCTCCCACCTCAGGCTCCTGAGTAGCTGGGACCACAGTCATGTACTACCATGGCCAGTTAATTTTTTGTCCTTTTTTTATAGAGACGGAGTTTCGTCATGTTGGCCAGGCTGGTCTCAAACTCCTGGCCTCAAGTGATCCGCCCACCTTGGCCTCCCAAACTGCTGGGGTTACAGGCGTGAGCCACTACTACGCCCAGCCTGCATCTAATTTTAGTATCTGAAGTCTTTAGAGATTTAACTCTAGTTGTGTATGCTGACTCTTGATTTTGGTGGCTTGCTTCCTTGTGACTTGGTAATTTGTAGACATGGGTTTCCGTTTGCCTGAGGTCTTTAGGATTACCTGTGGGCCTGGGTTGAGGATGTGTTTATCCAGAGAAGATGTTCATTTGCTGTTTCCAGGCACCTAAGGACGTTATCAACCTGGCACTATTTAAACATAATTTTTCAGCTTGGGTTTTCCTGAACTATCCAGATAGTATAAGTCAACTGCAAGGCCGGATAATATAGTTACAAACTCTTGAAGGAAACTTTTTTATTATTATGCTTTTTTTCTATTCAGAGCTGAGGCTGAAATGGACAAGTTATTTTTGTGGTTTTCCTTTGCTGGCTGGACTTTGGGCCAACTGTTTAACCTTTTCCAGTTTCAATTTAAAACTTACAGCATAGATTTCTTGTGAGCATTAAATGACATAATGCAAGTGAGGTGCTTAGATTGTGCTTGACATAAAGTACTTGGTAAGTGTTACTTTTTGTTTTGCTCTTTTTGTGGCAAGAACTAGATCCAAACCAATTAGAAATGGTACAAAACAGGACAGGCATGGTGGCTCACTTCTGTAATCTCAGCACTTTGGGAGGCTGAGGCCAGTGGATCTCTCAAGCCCGAGTTTGAGACCAGCTTGCGTAACATGGTGAAACCCCGTGATATGGCTTGGATTTGTGTCCCTGCCCAAATCTCATGTTGCACTGTAATCCCCAGTGTTGGAGGAGGGGCCTAGTGGGAGGTGATTGGGTCATGGGGATGAATTTTCCCCTTGCTATTCTCGTGATAGTGAGTTCCCATGAGATCTGGTTGTTTAGAAGTGTGTAGCACCTTTCCCTTTGCTCTCTTCCTCCTGCTCCAGACAAGTAGGATGTGCCTGCTTCCCCTTCACCTTCCACCATGATTATGAGTTTCTTGAGGCCTCCCCAGCCATGCTTCCTGTACAGCCTGTGGAAACATGAGCCAATTAAACTTATTTTCTTTATAAATTACCTAGTCTCAGGCAGTTCTTTTTTTGTTTGTTTTTGTTGTTGTTTTGTGATGGAGTCTTGCTCTGTTGCCCAGGCCGGAGTGCAGTGGCATGATCTCAGCTCACTGCAATCTCTGCCTCCCGAGTTCAAGTGATTCTCCTGCCTCAGCCTCCCGAGTAGCTGGGATTACAGGTGCGTGCTGCCATGCCCGGCTAATTTTTGTATTTTTAGTAGACACAGGCTTTCACCATGTTGGTTAGGCTGGTCTCGAACTCCTGACATCGTGATCCACCCACCTTGGCCTCCCAAAGTGCTGGGATTACAGGCGTGAGCCACCGTGCCCAGCCTGGCAGTTCTTTATAGCAATGTGAGAATGGACGAATACATCCTGTCTCTACAAAAAAAAGAAAAAGAAAAAATAGCTGAATGTGGTGATGTGCACCTGTGGTCCCAGCTACTCAAGATACTGTGGTGGGAGGATCACCTGAGCCCAGGAAGTCACGGCTGAAGTGAGCTGAGATTGCGCCACTGCACTCCAGTCTGTGCCTATGAATAGGTGACAATGTATGTGATTCAGATACTACCATGGAATACATGCAAAATATCCTTTAGGGAAGTGAGAGATGAAGAAGCTATTTGATTTTCCTGAGATCTCCAGGAAAGACTCTTAAGTTCCTCATTTGGCATTCTCTTCTGTGGTCCTAGAACAACAGCAGGATTGCTAAATCTCATGATTTACAGAATATTAGTGTTGATATTTAGTGAAAAAGTCAGTTCACTAGTTCAGTGCAGTGGTAACATCCCTCATCAGGATGATCATAGGCCCCGAACACATGGGCTGAACTTCCATCAGCCCCATGTGGGTATCAGCCTCATATGGGGTGTATTAGTTTGCTAGGGCCACTAAAACAAAGTGCCACAAACTGTCTGGGCACGGTGGCTTACGCCTGTAATCCCAGCAGTTTGGGAGGCTGAGGAGGGTGGTTCACCTCATGTCAGGAGTTCGAGACCAGCCTGGCCAATGTGGTGAAACCCCATCTCTACTAAAAATACAAAAATTAGCAGGGTGTGATGGTGGGTGCCTGTAATCCCAGTTAATTGGGAGGTTGAGGCAGGAGAATCACTTGAACCCAAGAGACGGAGGTTGCAGTAAGCTGAGATTGCACCACTGCACCTCCAGCCTGGGCGACAGAGCGAAACTCTGTCTCAAAACAAAGAAACAAAAAAACAAAGTGCCACAAACTGAGTGGCTTAAACAGAAATTTATCATCTCACACTTCTGGAGGCTGGAAGTCTGAGAGTAAGGTATTGGCAGGGCCAGGCTCCCTCTGAGGGTGCAGGAAAGGGTCTGTTCCAGGCCTCTCTCCTGGATTCTGGTAGTTCCTTGGCTTGTGGCAGCAACACTCCAATCTTCACATGGTGTTCTCTCTGTGCACATGTCTGTCTCTGCATCCAAGTTTCCCTTTTATAAGGATATCAGTCTTACTACTCTGGTATGACCTCATCTTAACTAATTATGTTTGCAAAGACTCTATTTTTGAATAAGGTTACATTGTGAGGTGCTAGGGGTTGGAACTTCAACATACAAACATACGAATTTGGGGATGGGGACACACAATTCAACCCATAACTGGGTAGATCTTCCTCTGTGCTGTCAATAGAGGCAGAAACAAATTCTTCCTGTTCCTGTGTGCCACTGCCCGCCTACTCCTGTGCCTCCCAGCTTTTTCTTTTCCCCTCCATACACCCATGGCTTGTTTGAAATATATATCCCTTTCCCTGGGCAGCTGCAGTAATTTCTCAGTCTTGACTCCCAGGCAGTGAAATGTGCTGGGAACAGATGTCTCCAAATCTGTTTGTGTCACTGTCTCAGATTCAGATGAAAGCCCAACTTACATGTACCAGGAATTTAGCATGTGTTTTTACATACCTTACCTCTCTGTCCTCACAATATCCCTCTAGAGTAGTATCATACCGTCTTTATGAGGAAATTAAGGCTCATAGATGCTGAGTAACTTACCCAAAATTTTACCATTAATAACTAGTAGAGCTAGAAATATGAACCATCAGGGTAGGATTTTGTCTTATTTCTCGTCATGACAGCAGCTGGCATTTGAATAATGAGGTATTATCTAAGTCCAGTTCTTCTCATTCCAAACTTTTCCACTATGCTTCCCTGCTATACCGGTAGTTATGCCAACAAATACAAGTGGCCTTTCTCTCAGAGGCTGAGCATCCAGTCACCATGTCCTTGCTCAAACTGCAAATTGGTCTTGTCCAATTTGCAGTGTGTTTATGTGGCTGTGTCAGTCTTACTAACTACCAGAACGTTCAAAATCCTTAATCTAACTTGCCTGGGTTCACTGGAGTGTCATATAACACAAAATACACAAGGAAATGAAGAACAAAGTTGGCCGGCCCATGCAGCCTAGTTCAACTGTCAAATGAGAAGGAATTCTGAACAAGACAGCCCTTCTGCCTGACAATGCCCTTGCTGAGACAGCACAATTCACTTCAGAAGCTTCCTTACCAACTCTTTGGAGAAGTAGCAAAATCTCCTAACTATACTCATGTGCCATGCCACTTGGTTCTCCACTCCATCCCACTGCTGGGGAAGAGAAGAAAAGATAATTGGAATATTGGAGATGAACAGCAAAAGCTCTTCTCCTCAACTGTCAGGGAGTCCTGAGGTGCTTGGAGGCAGGAAGATGAACTGATAACTCTCTCAGTTCCCCGGGACTTTAATTCAGGTAAAGCAGGATGCAGGCTCTGGCTTAACAGGGTAATCGAAGGAGCTTGGACTTGACCTGAGTGGGGACACTGGGAAGTGATTCCAAGGAAGGTAACCCTTGCCAGACATTCTTCGATGTTCACCAACTGGTCTGTTCACCTGAGCTTTGAGAGCTCAGTTTTCTCCAGAGGACTGTCAGGTCAAACCCTCATTCTCTGCATACAGGTCCTCATCCTGAAATTCTAGTCTCCTGGACTTGAAACTCCCGGGAAATGTGGAGAAAAGGGTGGATTTGAGAGGTGAATGCAAAAAGAAAGGAAGAAGAATGTTCAAGATGAGAAAATAGATCACTCTCTTAGGCATGTTTTCTTTTAATCAGGAAATGAAAACTGAGGCAATTATATGGTGAGGGGATAATTTTCTTTCACTTCTTGCTTTTTTTTTCCAGGTGTTCTTCTTGCAGTCAAATGAGTCAGACAATTTCATGAATTGGCCCATTTCCTTTGTCTCTATGAACCTAAGGTATTATTCTCATTATTTATTTTTGTCTTACTTTTAGAAATGGAGTTTCACTCTGTCAACCAGGCTGGAGTGCAGTGGTGTGATTATAGCCCACTATAATCTTGAACTCCTAGGCTCAAGCAATCCTCTCATCTCAGCCTTTAAAAAAATTTTAATTTTAATTTCAATAGTTTTTGGGGTACACATGGTTTTTGGTTACATGGATAAGTTCATTTGTGGTGATTTCTGGGAATTTAGTGCACCCATCACCTGAGCAGTGTATATTGTAGCCAATATGTAGCCTTTTTTTTTTTTTTTGAGACAGAGTCTCACTCCATCACCCAGGCTGGAGTGCAGTGGTACAATCTCAGCTCACTGCAACCTCTGCCTCCTGGGTTCCAGTGATTCTCATACCTCAGCCTCCTGAGTAGCTGGGATTACAGGCGCTGTGCCACCACGCCCGGCTAATTTTTGTATTTTTAGTAGAGATGGGGTTTCATCATGTTGGCCAGGCTGGTCTCGAACTCCTGACCTCAGGGGATCTACCTGCCGCAGCCTCCCAAAGTGCTGGGATTACAGGCATGAGTCACCCCACCAGGCCCAATATATAGTCTTTTATCCCTCACTCTCATCCTCCTCTTCCTGGCCCACCACTGAGTTCCCAAAGCCCATTATATAATTCTTATGTCTTTGCATCCTCATAGCTTAGCTCCCACTTATAAATAAAAATATATGATTTTTGGATTTCCATTCCTGAGTTACTTCACTTAGAATAATGGCCTCTAGCTTCATCCAAGTTGCTGCAAAAGACATTATTTCATTCCTTTTTATGACTGAGTAGTATTCCATGGTGTACATATACCACATTTTCTTTTTTTTTTTTTTTTTTGAGACAGAGTCTTGCTCTGTCGCCCAGGCTGGAGTGCAGTGGCACGATCTCAGCTCACTGCAAGCTCCGCCTCCCAGGTTCACGCCATTCTCCTGCCTCAGCCTCCGGAGTAGCTGGGACTACAGGCGCCCACCACCACGCCTGGCTAATTTTGTGTATTTTTAGTAGAGACGGTGTTTCATCATGTTAGTCAGGATGGTCTCGGATCTCCTGACCTCATGATCCGCCTGCCTGGGCCTCCCAAAGTGCTGGGATTACAGGCATGAGCCACCGCGCCCAGCCTATATACCACATTTTCTTTATCCACTCATTAGTTGATGGGCACTTAGGTTGGTCCCATATTTTTGCAATTGCAAATTGTGCTGCTATAAACATGCATGTGCACGTGTCTTTTTCATATAATGACTTCTTTTCCTTTGGGTAGATACCCTGCCATGGGAATGATGGATCGAATGGTAGTTTTAGCTCTACTTCTAGTTCCTTAAGGAATCTTGCTGTTTTCTATAGTGGTTGTACTAGTTTACATTCTCACCAGCAGTTTTAGGCGTGTTCCCTTTTTGCCACATCCACATCAAAATCTATTATTTTTTGACTTTTATGACAATTCTTGCAAGAGTAAGATGGTATCTTCTTGTGGTTTAATTTGCATGTCCCTGATAATTAGTGATGTGGAACATTTTTTCATATGTTTGTTGACTGTATATCCTCTTTTGAAAATTGTCTATTCATGTCCTTTGCCAATTTTTTGATGGGATTGGTTTTATCTGGCTGATCTGTTTGAGTTCCTTGTAGATCTGGATACTGGTCCTTTTTCAGATGCACAGTTTGTGAATATTTTCTCCCACTCTGTGGACTGTCTGTTTATTCTGCTGACTATTTCTTTTGCTGTGCAGACCCTTTTTAGTTTAATTAGGTCTCATTTATTTATTTTCATTTTTGTTATGTTTGCTTTTGAGGTCTTAGTCATGATTTCTTTGCCTAAGCTAATGTCTAGAAGTGTTTTTCTCATGTTATCTTCTAGAATTTTTATGGTTTCAGGTCTTAGATTTAAGTCTTTGATCCATCTGGAGTTGATTTTTGTGTAAGGTGAGAGACGAGGATCCAGTTTTATTCTACATGTCCACTTCAGCCTTTTGAGTAGCTGGGACTACAGGTGTGTGCCACCACATCTGGCTAATTTCAAAATATTTATTTATTTATTTAGTAGAGACAAGGTCTCGCTATGTTGGTCCAGTCTCTAATTCCTGGCCTCAAGTAATCCTTCCTCCTCTTTCTCCCAAAGTGCTGGGTTTAAAGGTGTGAGGTACCACATCTGCCCTATTCTCATTATTGAATCTATAAAGTTCTTGGCATGGGCTCTGTCTCAGGGAGCAGTGCAGGGCTAAGTCCAGAATCCAGGTCTCCTTACCCAAGCCCTGGCTCTCAACTGCCCCTCAGGGGTCTCTGCCCTCCTGTGGAAGAGAAGTTCCAGTTCCACGACAGGCAACTTGTCAGGATAAGCATCCACAAACTGACCCGCCATCAGTGGCTCTTTGACAACTGTCTTCTTAATTCAAGGTTCACTTAGCATAGGTCTCATAACTGCTTTGCTCAGAGCTGGCCTGCTGGCCTGCAGTTTAAAGAGAAAGGATGCTATGGCCAGGATCCTCAGTGTCACAAGAGAGGAAGTCAGGGAATCACAGAACCTTACAGCCAGAACAGACCCTGGAGAGCGGGAGGTCTGCTCTCCTTTCAGAAAGAGAAGCTAAGGCCCAGAGCAGGGAAGTGGCTTGTCCAGGGTCACGCAGCTGAGCAAAGTGACAAACCTGGACTTGGAGCCAGCCTTCAGGTCAGCAGTCTGGTGCTCTTCCCACCTCAACCTGCTCTCCTCTTTCTTAAAGAAAAAGAAAGAGAAGGTGTTTCAGCAGTGACTGTGGGATAGCCACCCACTTCACCATGGTTTGGAAGCATCTCTCCATCCCTCCTCTCACTCAACAGCTGTGGCAGAACAGTCAGGGCCTGCCTGACCTCTTGGGTTTTATTGTCTCCTCTCAACTTGGGCTTAAAGGGACTTTATTAACCATGACTAATACCAGAGGATCCAAAGCTGCACCCACTTGTTAATTTTGAGGAATTTTTAAATGCGGGATTTAAAAAAGATTTAATTTCACGCATAGGTATGAACAGCCCCTCATCATCCCAGGTAGAGGATGAACAACTCATCATCCCGGGTAGAGGCAGGTAAGTGTGTCCAGCGTCCCTCAGGGAATGCTCTTCTGATGCCAAACCCTCTGCTTCCGCGGGGTCACTTCTCGGGTGGTTTTGTTTCTCCTCTGCTTCCACAGTTGCAAACCCTCGAAGTGCCACGACCCCTGGGGAAACTCGATCTTCAGTCCCATGGCCAAACGCTCCAGCCCGCGGGGCTCCCAGGACACCACAGCGATCGGATTTCGCGTGGCCGCCAGGCTCCCCCTACTCCTGTCCCCTCCCGCCAGAGAACCCCTGGAGCCAATCAGAGCGTCGCGGAGCCCGGGGTTGTAGAGTCCCGAGCCCGGGACCCGCCCCTCTTTGTTGCGGTGGCCAATAGACGCATTCGGAACATCGGCGGCTGCCCGGGTGACTTGGTTATATGTCACAGAATAACATTCGAGAATGGGACATGGAATGAGGCGACGGCCCCAGCAAGCCCCAGCAGCCCCAGCCCCAGCCCCAGGCCCAGCAGCAGCAGCCCCTGCTGTCCCGCCGCCCGGAGAGGCTCTGCAGCCATGAAGCCAACCGTCCCGAGGTAGGATCTTGGAGCTGCCGCGCGCCCTTCCTGCGCCCCGCCCGCCTGCAGCCAGTCCCTCCCGGTGATAGGCGCTGGAACTCGGGGAAAAGGGGGCGGATGGAGCTCTTTCCACTAGATCCCCGCCGGGGTCCGGGAGGGCTTCCTGGAAGAAAGCGGGCCGCCTTGCAAGCCAAGGCTGCTGCAGCGCCCTCGCGCCAGCCCTGGGCGCTCACGTGCCGGCACGTTCGTGGCTCCCCTCCTCTCTCGGCCACATCTGAGGACCAGGAATGTGTGGAGCCTTGCGGGAACCTCCTATTCCTTCATGCTACACAAGCTGTCTTTCTTCTCCCCACATCTTGCGCTCCGCATCCCCCAAGCTCCTTGTGCCCCTCCATCCCCAACCCCCGGGGTTTAGGTGTGTGTGAAGCTTCGTGGCACATTTTGAGCTGCCTTTCTAGGTAATCGCAGGGCTGGAAGCCCGTCATCGATTCTCAGGGAGGCTGTCAACGTGCAGGGGGGAGCGGGGAGTGTCGTGGAGACACTCCGGGACCCCTCACTCGGTTCCTCTGTGCGTCCACTTAGCTGTGGTGTCAGCTGTGTCTCCGCTGATTTCAGGCACCGCCGGTAAGCAGGGAGCCTCCGCGGAGCTCCCGCCGCCGCTCCCCCTTGGTGAGTCCTGCCGCAGCGAGAGGCATGGAGAAGGCCGCCCCCGCGGGGCACTGATCCCCTCGCCGCGCCCGCGCGCACACGCCCCCCGCCGCCGCAGCTGCCGCCGCCGCCGCCGCCGCCGCGCGCCCCCAGTACCTCGCTCCCCGCCCAGACCCCACCATGACCGGCTCCGCGGCAGACACTCACCGCTGCCCCCACCCCAAAGGCGCCAAAGGCACCCGGTCCCGGAGCAGCCACGCGCGGCCCGTGAGCCTCGCCACCAGCGGGGGCTCAGAGGAGGAGGACAAAGACGGCGGGGTGCTGTTCCACGTTAACAAGAGCGGCTTCCCCATCGACAGCCACACCTGGGAGCGCATGTGGATGCACGTGGCCAAGGTGCACCCTAAGGGGGGAGAAATGGTGGGCGCCATCAGGAACGCCGCCTTCTTGGCAAAGGTCAGTGGCTTCCAGGGCGGAGTTGGGGGGCTGGGGGTAGGTAGGCAGCGATGGGACCGTTTCAGCCTATACATAGCAAACACAGGCAATCTCCATTTTCCTAGTCCTGCTACAAACTCCCTTTCTCTCCCCATTCCTTCCTGCCAGCCCTTTTTTAATTGAGATATTTAGATTGGAAGCCCAAGAAATGGGGAAGGGAGAGGTAGCGGGCTTGCTATCCTGGGACTGTGTAATTGGATTGTGCCAAGGTGTCTTTGAAGCTTCAGCCAAACTCTATTATTTACTCACCCCCACATACATCCTCCTTCAGCAAAAGCTAGAGCCACCAGGTACCAGCGATGCCAAAGAATGCACAGACCCCAGGGATCCCACCCTGCTTGTTCTCTTTGGAGTGTCTTGCTCCTCCTCTGCTCCCCTCTTCCCCCAGCAAATGATTTATTAAGCTGTGAATGAATTTGAAATCAACCAGTCAGACTTCTCAGTGTGAATCATTTCCAGACTTTTTGCCAATTTTTTTCTTTTCTTTCTGTTTTTGTGTGTGTGTGTGTGTGACAGTGACTTTCACCTCTGAAACTTGCAAAACGGTGAACTCTCTCTCGCTCTTCCCAGCTTATTTGTGCTCCAAGAAAAAAGAAAGACTTTTGGCTGAGACTTAAAAGGGACTTTCCAGTACACATGATGAATTAGTCTCACTGGATAGAAAAAGAGGCTGAGGAGTGAAACTCTCTTTTTGCCTTGGAGAGAAGCCAGTGAGCCATTTGGGTTTGGTGGCTAAGGATATCTTTACCGAGGGAGGGAGATGTCCCCTGGTGGGAGTAGATACGTTATATGAAACATCAAAATGCAAACTGGGGAGAAATGCTGCCGAGCCTAGGGGTTATAGCGTGGCGGATGGTTTCCCCTGGACCCTGGGGACGCTGGTACGGCTGAGAAGATTCCTGGGCAGGTCTAGGAATGCCAGACTTGAGACCCGGAAGGCCATCTGGTTGAGTCCCCAGCCTGGTGACAGCTGAGCATCTGAGCCTGCAGGCCAGAAAGCTGTGTGTGTCCTTGGAGAAGTGACAGAGCCTCTAAACTTCCTGCTGCAGTCAGTTACAGTGTTCTATTACTCTGCTGGTCAAGGAGATCTTCATTGTGCCCAACTAGAATCTTGCCTGCTTTAGTGTCAACCATAATTACCCTTGCTGAGTTCTTGAATATGAGAACAACCTTTGTTCCTGGTTTGCAGTTCTGACTTGAGAATTTTTGCTCCAGTGAGGAGCCGAGAACCCTTAAACTTGGAAGAAAAGTGACCACAAGGAAAAAAACGCCTGTTCCTACTGTCCCATGCTGCCTTTCTTAGTAGCACCAGTACCAACCCTGCCTCTAATTGTGCTTTCATCCTTCCTCCAACCATGTATGCGGGTGCGCGGGGGGGTGCATTCTCTATGTGGGAATCATGGAATTTTGCTGTTTGTAGAGACCAGTCTCCCACCTCTCAACAGAATCCCCTCCTGTTTCTGAAGACCTCTTGGGAATGGGGAGCTTGCTGCTTCCCAGGGCAGCTGATCTTAGGCCTGGCCAGAGTCGATTGTGAGGAAGCTCTTAGACCAACCATACGTCCTCCTCGCAGCACCCTCCCACCCCCAGATCACATTTCATCACTGATGTGTTCCTCTTGCCTTTTGAATCAGGGCAGAGCACTGTCAACTTCCTTTGCTACTCACGGCACCCTTGAATGTTATGAGAGAGTGCTCTTAGGATGGAAGGGACTTGGAGTAAAAATCAAGGAACTGAATCCTAGTCTTGGTTGTATGACTTCTAGCCTTGTGCCTCACTTAAGTGAGGCCATTCACTTAAAATCTCTGCCCTTAGTTTTCTCATCTAGAAAATGGGAATAGACCAGACTTTGTAAGTTCTTTCCAGCTCTAAAATCTCATGATGTTATGACCCATGAGTCTCCAGGTCACTGATGCTGATCTGTGTGATGCTAGAGGTCTGCTAGACTATGAGCCCTCAGGACTGTGACTTTTTCTGTCATTCTGCTTCTGCTTCTTCCTTTGGCCTCTCTTTGTCCACAGACAGCTCCTTTTGCCCTTTTTCTTTTCTTTTTTCTTATTTTGGAGACAAGGCCTTCCTCTGTCACCCAGGCTGGAGTGCAGTGTGTGAT
This sequence comes from Gorilla gorilla gorilla, assembly GCF_029281585.2. NCBI lineage: Eukaryota > Metazoa > Chordata > Mammalia > Primates > Hominidae > Gorilla > Gorilla gorilla. Next base: position 43,862,573 of record NC_073224.2, on the reverse strand, counting down.
CATGGCTCACGGCAGCCTCAACCTCCCAGGCTCAAGCAATCCTCCCACCTCAGCCCCCTGAGTGTAGCTGGGACTACAGACACGTACCACCCAACCTGGCTGACTTAAAAAAAAATTTCGTAGAGACAAGCTCTCACTGTGTTGCCCAGACTGGTCTCAAACTTTTAGGCTCGAGCGATTCTCCCTCATTGGCTTCCCAAAGTGGTGGGATTACAGGTGTGAGCCACCGCACCTGGCCTTTTGCCCTTTCTTATATGTCATAGCTCCCAGACCAACTCACCCTCCTCCTTCTGAGACAATTCCTAGTTTGTCATTAGTCATTTGCAAGCACATATGAAACACAGGCTTCTAAATCATGTCTGAGCAGTTTAGAACACAGACTGCTACTTCCTGAGACCTGTACCTGATTTTTCCATTATTGTAGCTGAATGCTGTGTTCTTAAGAAAGTGTTACCTTTTCTTCTGAGATGGAGTCTTGCTCTGTCACCCAGGCCGGAGTGCAGTGGTGCGATCTCAGTTCACTGCAACCTCCGCCTCCCGGGTTCAAGCAATTCTCCTGCCTCAGCCTCCTGAGTAGCTGGGATTACAGGCACATGTCACCATGCCCAGCTATTTTTTGTATTTTTAGTAAGATGGAGTTTCACCATATTGGTCAGGCTGGTCTCGGAACTCATGACCTCATGATCCGCCCACCTCGGCCTCCCAAAGTACCGGGATTACAAGTGTGAGCCACTGCGCCCAGCTGATCTTCCCTTTTTTACACAGTGGCCACATCATATTGTACTTTTCATAGTAACTAGAAGGTCACGCGAAAACTGCTTCCAAGCCAGGAATCCCCAGCCCAAATGTGGACAGTCAGCTTTTTGGCCCTAAATATAAAGAACTTAACATTTCTCTCACATTGCATCTTAATGGTTGGTTCTCTATCACCAATCCTATCATGGTATCTCCCCTGGTCCTGACATTCCCCAAGCCCTGACCCCTGCCTAGGCCTTAACATGGGAAGAGCCTCAAAAGCTCCCTTTTCCAGGGGCCACTCCTCTCGGATTAGAGGGTTGCTCCTGTGCTCAGCATGGCAGACTCTTTCCTCTGGGGTCAAGTCCTTTTCTCCATCAACCAAATCAATATCTTACTGAGGAATTTGTACAGAAGAAGGGTGGTAGGGTGGCGGCGGTGGTAAAAGCTTGGCAGGCTTCAGGGGGATTAACCATTTTTGGCCATTGAATATAGACTAAGAAGCAAAAGAAGTGGATGCGGGAGGTTTTCAAGGGCCTGCGTGGAGGACTAAATGACACTTCATTTGACTATAGGACATTCCCTTAGCAGCCATGGTAACTTCTGCCTGAAGGTCCAGATGTCCCCATCTTGCAGGGATTCCCCTGCTTTGAGATCCTCCTTCTAAATTTGTGACTGCAGGCCTCTCCCCTGGTGGTTGTTGAGTCTGAAGTTAGCAGTTGACCAGGTCAAAGGCAGGATTTTTCAGAGAGACTTTAAGGAAACAGCAAGAGTCAGTTGGAGGATAATAGCAGATGGGAAGTGAGGCTCAGAGAGAGTGGCCAGCCCAGAAGAAAACGGTGGGCATTCTAGGAAAATTCTAGGACAATCCTCCTGTTTCTTAACAGCTTGGAATTGGACTCTCCTTGGGGCAGAAAACCAGGATGGATTCAGCAAGAAACAGCAGTCGGTTTCTTGCAGACCTCACTTCTTGTGCCTTATTCTCGAGTTGATTCCCAATTGGAAAATAATTCACATTTAGAGGACTGAGCTTCACCTGAGTGAAGACACGGGAGTGTTTGGTACTAGAGACCTGGCTGCAGTCAAGGGCTGTCCCTGCCCGCTGCCACCTCTTGCGGGCAGCTCCTTTCCTCCCCAGTCCTGGATTGAGAACCTTTCGTCTGTCTGTCTGTCCTGCACCTCTGTCCCAGGCCCTTCACAGATTCCTGGCTGCCTCTGTTGCAGGAGCCTGGGGCTCATTCTGGGCTCATGGGTGCTGTTTTGTGCTTCTCTTCCCAAGCTGCCAAAGAAGATTCTTCTGCCTGGTGCCTGCATAGTGTTTTCAGAGTAGGGATGACAAAAGGTTTTGAATTCCCCTTGCTCTTGTTAAAGATTCCTAGTGCCTGGGGTTCTTGCTGCCTCTCTGGCTCCTTTCCTGGTCTTTCCCTTCTCTCCTACATGGCAGTGTCAGTTACACAACTGTCCATCCATATCACTTCCCTTGCGTTCTTCCCACGGGCCAGTTGTGCTTCACAAGAACAGAGTGGAAGAGAGGCTGCTCACAAGAGCCTTGCCTGTGGTTTGTTTCATTGTTCTTTCTCTTGAACACCATCTTTCTGTCCACTCCACTCCCTCCTCCTGCCCCCTAGCCCTCAAGTTTTCTGGGGCCCCCACCCCTAGAAAACAGTCACAGTGCCTGTGTGAAGAGGTTGGTTTCGATCTGTTTCCTCTAGATTGTGCCTTCATCAGCCTGGCCACGGCTGTGGGGCTAACATAGGCAGCAGGTGGTGAGACCCTTGAGGGGAAGGGCTACAGAAAGTCAAACTTGGAGTTTCAGGTAGTACAGCAATTGATGAAATCTGGCAGGAAAATAGCATGAGGAGGGACTCTGCAGACCCCAGTCACGAACAGAAAAAAGGGATATGCCCTGGGCTTTTCTTGAAAAGGTTGCACCAATTTATGTTTGCCTTGATCCTGTAGGAGAGCATCCTTACCAGCATTGGGTATCTGCATTTCAGCATGTTTTTGCTAATTGGAGAGGTGAAAAATGACATTTTGCAGTGGCTTTAATTTGTATTTCTTATATTATTAGAGTACTTAAACAATTTTTTCAAGTATTTGGTTATTATTTGCTTTTCTTCTTTTGTGAATTGTCTTTTCATGGCTCTTAAAATTATGGAGAGAGATATATATATATGATACGGTTTACCATTTTCACCGTTTTTAAGTGTACAACTCTGTGGCATTGAGTACCTTCACACTGTTGTGCAGCCATCACCACCATCCATCTCCACACGTTTTTCATCTTCTTAACTGAAACCTTGTATCCATTCCACACTAACTTTCCATTTCCCTCTCTCCTCAGCCCCTGGCAACCACCATTCTACTTTGTGTCTCTATGACTTTGACTACTCTGGGAACCTTATATAAGAGGAATTATTCAATATTTGTCCTTTTGTGATTGGCTTACTTCATTTAGCAAAATGTCATCAAGGTTCATCCATGTGATAGCATGTGTCAAAACGTCTTTCCTTTTAAAGGCTGAATCATGTTCCACTGTATACCATCGTATATTCCGTGGCACGCCACATTTTGTTTACTCATTCATCTGTCAATGGACGCTTGGGTTGCTTCCACCTTTGGGGGCCATTTTTATTTTCACTGAGGCCTAAAGATTTTTCTTGTCACTTTGCATGAGCTCATAATGAATTAAGGATATTAACTCATTGTCACCAATACATCCCCAGGGAGCAGTGAACGTTTTCATCCTCTCCATTAAGGTAAGAAGGTATCTTCATGATGTGAAGCTCCCAAGTTGAGTGTCCAGGGACTCTGCTGCTGCTGTTTCTGTTTTCCAGTTCCAGAAAGTAGGGATCATTCAGGTTTCCCCAGCGTAGATCCCTGACAATATATTGGTGATGAATAATAACACAGCTTACACTTTTTTTTTTTTTTTTTTTTGAGATGGAGTCTTGCTCTGACACCCACACTGGAGTGCAGTGGCTCAATCACTGCAACCTCCGCCTCCCAGGTTTAAGCAATTCTCCTGCCTCAGCCTGCCAAGTAGCTGGGTTTACAGGCGCCTGCCACCATGCCCAGCTGATTTTTGTATTTTTAGTTTCGCCCTGTTGGCCAGGCTGGTCTCAAACTCCCAGCCTCAAGTGATCCACTCACCTTGGCCTCCCAAAGTGTTGGGACTACAGGTGTGAGCCACGGCACCTGGCCAACACAGCTTACACTTAATAAGCACCATATGCCAAGTCCCAAGTTGCCTACTTTTGCATTAGGTCATGTAATGCTTACAACCAGCTTGGAAGGTTGGAAGTAGGTGATACTATTCCTATTTTATCAGGAAGAAAACAGAGGCTTAGAGAGGTCATGCAGCTTGACCAGGGCCCACAGCTAGTAGGTGGCAGAGCAGGGCTTTGGACCTGGTTGTGTGTGTCTCCTAATGACACTCCGGGAAGCCCACCTGGTTTACAGTCCATGGCCAGTGGGAACGTTGGGAGCCCGAGGCGCTGGTTGGAAGTGGACCCCCCAGGCTGAGCCCAGCCAGCTCTCCCAGACATCAGAGTGAGCTGTAGCCTATGACATCATTCCCTCTGCGGTCTCTGCGCCTCCCCGCCACTGCCCTGCCCCCAGCTGGGACTTGGGGAATGTATACGTTTGTCCTCCCATTGGGCAGGAAGTGTGGCCACAGCTCCTGCACTCTGCTTACGGCCAGGCTGAGGTAACCATGCAGCTGTTTTTAAAAGCCTGTGGGCGCCATCGGGTTGCTATTTTGAGGACCAGCTGCCGTCTGCTCCCACCCTGCCATCCAGCTCTTGTGGGCTCTGCTGGGCTTGAGGGGGGTTGAAATAATTTGGTGGTCAGTCCTTCAGCAGACTCTTGAACCAAGTCACTGGTTACAGCAAGGCTCTGGCCTAGGGACACCCCTCTGGGGATCTCTTAGGTGGCTGGTGATTCCTCGGAGCATTTTCCCACGCTTACCAGCTTTTCTATTAAAGAGGTTCAGACTGTGCTTTTCTGTGCAGAAATGTTTATGTCTTTTTTTTTGAGACAGGGTCTTGCTCTGTCACTCAAGCTGGAGTGCGGTGGCCCATTTATGGCTCACTGCAGCCTTGACCTCCCGGGCTCAAGCCATCTTCCTACCTCAGCCTCCTGAGTAGCTGAAACTACAGGTGTTCACCACCGTGCTCGGCTAATTTTCTTTCTTTCTTTTTTTTTTTTTTTTTTTTTTAGTGATGGGGTCTCGCCATGTTGCCCAGGCTGGTCTCAAACTTCTGGGCTCAAGCAATCCGCCCACCTCGGCCTCCCAAAGTGCTGGGATTACAGGCGTCAGCCACTGCGCCCGACCTGCGTATGTCTTAATAAACTAGAATTCCCCTCCTCTCTGCCTCTGCTCCTGGGCTTTCTCTCTCGTTCGTTCGTACAGGGCCTAAAGCTTGAAACATAGGAGGTGCTAAAGACATACTTGTTCGCATCTCCCCTTCTCTCCCCACTTCGTGAAATCTCTGGCACATTTTTTACATGGAACACTTTCTAGTGTATGCTAGGGCAGAAACACAGAATACGCTTTACATTTTGACTTGCTCTGTGTGTGTGTGTGTGTCTCTGTGAGTGTCATGGGAGCAAATATTCAACGCCTTGCCCCCCGAAATGACTCTCTCAGACAGCAATGTGATTGATTTGGGTTGACATGTTGTAAACAACATGGAGCTTGCAGAATAGCTGTGCCTGAGTGTGCACACACACTCACATTCACACACACATTCACACACACACACACACACACACACACAATACCTTGGCTGTAATGCAGGAAGTGTGATTCTGATGAGTTTCCTTCCAGCTGAGGAGGCAGTTGCTGTGAAGTAGGACATTTCAAAGCCAAGAGAGAATTGAGGCAGTGAGAGGAAAGGAATGTCAAGGAGTACTTGCAGTAAGTGCAGGCAGCGGGGTGGAAGCATGGAAAGACCCCAATGCCCAGGCGGGGGGGCAGCGTGCCCTCGGCCTCACACTGGGGCTGGCGCCTGGAGAGTCAGGGAGAGAGCCTCGAACAGCCTTAGGCAGTGTCTGCCTCTGCTGCCTGGCCTGGCTGCACAGGGCCATCCCTGCATCTCCCCAGCGGAGTCCCCTTCCATCAGCGGAGCACCAAATCCCCAGGGCCGCCCTTGCCCTGTTTGCTCTGAGGATGGGCCTCACCTGTCCTCAGGCCCTTTCTGCTTCTCCTTAAGTGGCTTAGCCTGGAGGAGCCTCCTTTCTCCTTCCCAGCAGCAGCACTGCCGGAGCCCCACCCACGTGGGCTGAGATTCTCTGTCACCAAGGACCCCAGGGAGACAGAGGTCAGAAGACCGAGAAACATATAGGTGAAATAAAGCAAAAAACAAAACCAACCAAGAAAACCCCAAACCGTGCCTGGCTTTTCAGCAGCGACTTGATTGGATGTCCCTGTCCATTCTTGCTCTTGGCCTTCAGGGTACGGCTGCTCAGAGCCGAGTGGATATCTTAGCTCTAAATTCCTGAGAAGAGGGACCTGCTTCCCCCTTTCCAGTCCTTGCCTGACTTTGGTTCCTTCTCTTCCTGGCAGGGATTAGGACTTCATCTGCTATGTTGTAGACATTCACGGAGTGTTGATTGAGGGGCAGACTAGGAAGTGAGTGTGTTGATGGAGCTGCTGTGAGGGGTAAAGTGGTAAGATGGCGTGTGAGCCAGAGGAGCTGCACTTGTCTGGGGAGAGTCAAGGCAAGAGGAGGGATCTTCCCTAATCCATCTGAGGGTGGGACTCAGGGAAAGGGACACACTGGGCGTTGCAGAGAGGGTGGTATTGAGATGTGACACTTGTAGTGCCATGTTGCAATTCTCTAGGGCACCATTCACTTTATTTATTTATCTATTTGAATTTTAGAGATGGGGTTTCACCATGTTGCCCAGGCTGGTCTCAAACTCCTGGACTCATGTGATCCACACGCCTTGGCCTCCCAAAGTGCTGGGATTACAGGCGTGAGCCACGGCGCCCGGCATCCATTCACTTTATATTCTGTGTAAATGTTGCCCTGCAGTAGAGCACTTGTAGTAGATCACCATTTGCCATGCAGCAGGCATTATGCAATCATTGATGAAATGCTGGAATGCTTTAGTGTCCGTCCTGGGCCAGGCTCGGTGGGGGGACATGATAGAACATAGTCCTTCGCCTCAAGGAGGCATTAGCCTCCTGCAGGGAAAAAGGCTGTATTCACACAGCACGGAGGGCCATAGAGAGCCACCATGACTCAGAGGGAACTCAGAGAGGCAGAGCTTCAATGAGGGACCCACTGTTCCTGGGAGACCTCATGGAGGAGGCACTGCTCAATCAGGTAACCACACCAGGGTGACCATGCTGCCATCGGCTCTCAGGAGCACCTCTCTCTCTGGTGGCTTTACCCTCTGCCTGTCCCCAGAAGCTGGGCCCCAGAGCGCCTCCTTAATAAACACCTCCTCTTCTCTATTTTTCTGCAGCCTTCAATACCCCAGGTCCCAAACTACAGGCTGTCGATGACGATCCCAGACTGGCTCCAGGCGATCCAGAATTACATGAAGACCCTACAGTATCCTTCCAACCAAGGTCTGAGCACACCCAGCCCGGGGACAGGCATGGTGATCGCAAGCCTGGTGGCAAATCTGTCCCCAGCTGGTCATCAAAAGCTCTCTAAGGTTGGTGAGGCCAGGCATGGAGGGATGTCCCAGGTGGGAGTCTAGAAAGAGTGTGCGTGGAGGTTGTAATTGCAGTGACCCAGTAGGGCAGGCTGGTTCCCCTTGAGCCCTTCTGGCTTCTCTTTCTCCCTCCTCTTCCCTGTCCTTTCCCTTTTTCCCCTAAGCACCCCTCTTCCTTCTATCTTCTCCTCTTTCTCCACTTCCTTTCTCTTGGGCATCTTTGTTCCCCTCCTCCTGTTCTCCTTCACTGTCCTTCTTTTTGAGATGAGGACTTGCTTTGTCACCCAGGATGGAGGGCATTGGCACACTCTCAGCTCACTGAAACCTCCACCTCCTGGGTGCAAGTGATTCTCCTGCCTCAGCCTCCTGAGTAGCTGGGATTACAGGCATCTGCCACCACACCTGACTAATTTTTGTATTTTTAGTAGAGACAGAGTTTCACCATGTTAGTCAGGCTGGCCTGGAACTTACCTCAAGTGATCCGCCCACCTCGGCCTCCCAAAGTGCTGGGATTACAGGCGTGAGTCACCACACGGAGCCCTCCACTGTCTATTGCCTTCTTCCCTCCTAGTCTTCCATTCATTTTCTCTTTCTCTGTTTTGCCCTCATCCCTAACTGCTCATGATCTACCAGAGGCCCACCTGGTGCTGCCTTTGTTTCCCCAGGTGACCCAGGCTGGTGACCTGCTTGGTTCTACATGGATGGTTCGGCTTCTGGGATTGGGGGCCCTCTCCCCCGACTTGAGCTTGAAGAAGACCTAAGAAACTCACTGGGTTCAGTCTGTTCAGACCAGCTGATTTGGTCCCTTTCTTCTCCGCATCCGCAGGTTGTTTGCAGTCAGGATTAGATCAGTTCTGAGAACTCCCACGAGCAATGCTGTAGGGACAGAGGGGCAGGAGCAGGTGGTCCACCTGCCCCTTCTGGTATTTTATAGAGGAGGCAGATGGGAAGCTGGACCCCAGCACATTGTCCAGGAGGTCAAGCTTCTGTGGACCGCTATCCTTCCTCCATAAATGTATAAAACATAGCCTGTTCTACAAGGTCCCAGGCACATTGACTGGCTTTCTGTTTGTCTGTCCATACCCAGCCCTGAGGCAGAAAGGATTTCAGGGGGCACTGCACACATGCCCCACGTGTCCCAGAAAAGCCCCTCCATTCTATGTTATGGCAAAAATCTTTCTGGTGGATTTTTGTGTCTTCCTTGCAGGGACCAAACACTAGCACCTCCCCCACAGGGCTTGGTGTTTACTAGATCGGAAAACACCAATTTCTGCTCGTTTGGGTAGGGAGATTACTTGATTGGCTTCTCTGTTTTCACTTCACGGATCATCAACTCCCCAACATGGCATCTTTCCAGTAAAATCCTAAGGCAATATTAGGAGGAGGAGGTAGCGCCGGTCTCCAAGAGTGAGGCTGGCGGCCCTAGCCCTTGGAAGGCTGTCTGGTGTTTGTGCTGATCCCCACTCTGGGACCTGCATGGGGAGTTCCACATGGTCCCAAGGCACAAACTCCTGCCAGAGCAGACCTGGACCCCAAGAGCTGGCTCTTTCTGGATGTGACTGACTCCTCATAGGCTATTCTAGAAGGTGACAGCAATTTAGAATGCCTCCCCATCTCTTTTTTTTTTTTTAACTTAACGTCAACTGATTATAGGCTTTAAGGTTCCCCACTTCTATCTAGGACATGGTCTTCACAAGGATCATCTGGCTGAGAGTTAAGAGAATTAAACTGGGAATGCATTGATGGGGCAAATTTGCATGTGCTTTACATATCATTTGCTCACACTGCTGTAAACCTGACAGCATATTCTCTGCCACGTTTTCCTGGTTGCCCTGAAGGATCTGCTTTTCCATTTTTCTCTTCTCTGACCCATTATGACTGCAAAGGTCAATGACCAACAGCATCACTGACTGCAGAGAGGGCCAGAGAAGGGAAGCACCAACAGGCCGCGGGGACCTGCTCCCAGCCCTCTGCCCACTGGGACCACTGCACGAAGAAGGCAGGGCACCCACTCTTCTACCTGCTGACCTGACTTTTATTTAGTTCCTTGGGACTTCCTACTGCTTTGTCCTGGACACAGTGACAGGTGCCAGGATATGGGGACTGGTTGGCGTCAGTCCTGACTGTGAATGTGCTCAGCTGGCGGTGGTGATAGGAAAGGACAAATCCTGCCTTCCCCTCAGACATCCTCGGCAGCAACCAACAAGAGTACTGGTGTTGCATGGGGTTCTGGAGAGAGAGGTGCCATGTGAGCTCTGCTGGATTGGGGGAGAAGCCTTCTAACAGCAAATTCGGGCTCAGTGAGTATCTCCCGCTCAGGGCATGTTTAGAGCGGACTTCTCCCCAGCCCACTTTCAGGGACTCAATGATTAACTCTAAGGAACTGAAAGAAGATGTTCAGGTACACTTTTTTTATTATTTTACTCTACGTTTGTCTCATTTGTTACACTAGATGTATAGATTAGATATGTGAGCGGAGGAAAGTTGGGCATAGAACTGAATTTTTGCCAATTGAATTCTACTTTATGTACCAGGAACCTCGTTGCTTGTATAAAATTTTTGGTGAGGTAAAGAAATCACTTCACAATGAGAATATTTAGCCCCTCATTTTCCTCTTTTACCTCTAGGATCTTGCATGTTATATGTTTTAAAAACTGGGCAAGACTGTATGGTTAGTTGTTGTTCTTAATGCCCAGGTCAGTAACTCTCAAACTGGTGATCTTGGGAGGCCCTCCAGCCCTCACCCTGGAGCTTCCTGCTCAGTCATCTAAGGTGAGGTGACTCTGAGTAGCATCCGGGATTATGATCCATGGCCTGAAATCAGACTCTCCAGGGCTGGAGCCCAGAATCTGCTTATACTGAGCTCTTCAAGGGGTTACGTGTGCTCGTGTCTGAGTGACCAAGCACAGCTATGCCAGGAGAGGAATCCCAGCCCTTTTCAGGAGGGATCGAAGTGCTGCTAGGCGCCCCTGTCACTGTGGGGCACCCATTGACTCTCCCATCCCCACCTGGCCTGCAGCAGCTCTGGGCATAGAAGTTCAGGCTTCATTAGCACCTTCCCGATGTGCACTTTTCCTATAGGCTTTTGTTTGAGGCAGAAGAGCAAAACCTACAAAGCAACTTCTCATAAGGCTCAGAAAAATCAAAACCCCGTCCTCAGAGAGCACGGCATCAGGGAACTCTCCATCTCCTTCAGAACAACTTGGTGCAAGCTGGTCAGTCCCTGAGACCTTCTGGGCAGTCAGCTAAATCCCAGATAGTGAATAGTGGTGCAGCTTCTCAGATTTAGTAATCAATGCCAAGTGCCAGCACAGGCATGAAAAAAGGTGACATCTCCACAGTCAGCCCTGCTACAGAGTCTATGCGCTACTGAAAAGCCCTACTGCTAACAATCCACCCTTTCATCCTTGCTTCCATCCGTCCCCATCCACCCTTCCAATCCATCCATCCACTCATTCATCCATCCACCTTTCCATCCATCCATATATTCATCCATCCATTCATGTATTCCTCATTCATTTAGTAACATTTGTTAACTTGCATATGTTGGGTTTCTGCCAGGTTTTTTTTTTTTTTTTAGACAGAGTATCACTATGTTGCCCAGGCTGACGTGCAGTGGTGAGATCTCGGCTCACCATAACTTCTGCCTCTTAGATTCAAGTGGTTCTCCTGCCTCAGCCTCCTGAGTAGCTGGGATTACAGGCCCATGCCATTACACTTGGCTAATTTTTGTATTTTTAGTAGAGACTGGATTTTGCCATGTTGGCCAGGCTGGTGTCGAACTCCTGACCTCAGGTGATCCACCCGCCTCAGCCTCCCAGTGGGATTACAGGCATAAGCCACTGCACCTGGCCTTCTGCCAGGTTTTATAGGTGATATAAAGATAATGAAAGAATAGTTCTAGCTAGGTATGGTGGTGTATACCTGAGGTCCCAGCTACTTGGGAGGCTGAGGCAGGAAAATCACTTGAGCCCAGGAGTTCAAGACAAGCCTGGGCAACATAGAAAGACCATGTCTTAAAAAAACTTGTTTTTTTAAAAAAAGAATGGTACCAGCTCTCAAAGAGCTTGTAGTCTAGTAGGTGAATTAAGACAAATAGTCAACTACCCAGAATACAGAGCAGATTGAAAAGAGCTATTATAAAGGTCCATGGTACTTTGAAGCCTAAGTTAGAAATTAGATTTCCAGGGCAGGATAGTGAGGAGTTAGAGGCTACTAGCTACCTTCCGGGTGCTGGCGACTTCTGAAAGCCCTCACATCCTCATCTCATTGAGAAATCAGAATGCATAGCTTTCTCTGCCACATTACTGGGACCTTTGGAGTTTTCTGTCACTTTCCCTTTACATACTTTACTCAGATATAATCACACAGGGACCCAGTTCTTTGAAATTAGGAAAATGAGACCGCTGAGTGGGTAAGTGGTGCATGATCTATGGGCCAGATGACCTCTCTCCTACATTCGAGCTGCCAGCTTCCTCTCCCAACCTCTATTCCCGTAGCCCATGGCTCAGGTATCCTAGTCTGTAAGGGGTGGAGGCGGAGGGTGCCCCAGGGCCGGGTTGGAGGTGGGACTGAGGACTGAGCAACTCTGACAGTGGAGCTCAGTGGTGAATTCTAACTTCCAGGGTGAAGGAGGCTTGTAAACTCTGCCTCTCAAGGCTTCCTTTATTTGTTCTATTGTAATGCCCCCGTCCTGGGGCATTGGGAGGGTGCTATGGAATACTGGCACTAACTCCAGGAATTAACTCTTGTGCTTTGGTGCCTTCCTGCAAAGTGACTTCTCCCTTTTCCCTCCGTGCTCCTGCATGGTTCCTGGTGTGGGGACAGGCATGCTGATGGATTGACAGACTGACCGAGTGTGTAATTAAATAGGTTCTGAGATCCTCTGCTGTGCTCTATCCTACAGGTTAATGGAAACAGCAAAAGAAATGACCCGAGAGTCCTTGCCTATCAAATGCCTTGAAGCTGTCATCCTGGGCATGTATCCTTTAAGTTATGTATGCTTAGTTTACTCCATAAATGGCGGCTTCACAATGGGGCTGGTTGTGCCTTTAACATTGTAAATTCGCAGAGATGATGCCCATTATCTCCTTTGAGGAAAGTGTCAAACTCCTCTGGTTCATCTCTTTAACTTTCACCATGTAGAATTGAACCAAATCAATGCTTGGCTTCTTGGACCAATATCAGTCTAACCTGTGAGCTTCAGCCTCCATCAGGGCCAGCTCTCAGGCCAGTGACCTTGCAGACTCACTAATCACAAGGAGAATTCTAACTTGGAGGGACTAGAGAGAGTGTGTATGTGGCTGTTCTTTGCATTAATATGACATTGCAGCAGGAAAGACAGTCAAGGGGAAATGCAATCAGAGCCAAGAGTGCTAGTATCCAAACCCATCTCCAGGGAAATATCTTTGAAAATTCAGTGATGTGATCTCAGCTCGCTGCAACTTCCGCCTCCCAGGCTCAAGTGACCTTCTGACCTCAGCCTCCCGAGTAGCTGGGATTACAGGCGCAGGCCACCATGCCCGGCTAATTTTTTGTTTGTTTGTTTGTTTGTATTTTTGGTAGAGATGAGGTTTCACCATGTTTCACCAGCAGGCTGGTCTCAAACTGCTGAGCTCAAGCGATCCGCCCACGTCAGCCTCCCAAAGTGCTGAGATTAGAGGCAGGAGCCATCGCGCCTGGCCCGCCAGGGAAAATTCTAAGAGTGGCGTGTGGAGGACACCAAGCAGTGGTGGTGTATCCTGACTTGACGGAACCTACAACTAAAACAAGGGTCTAACTTCTCCCACACTTTCTGTTCCACTTTTCACCAGACTCCCGGCTCTTCAGCCTGAGAGGAATATGGTGCAGAGAAACTGTGATGGCATCGACATATTGGTGGTGATGACCACCTCCCTTACACAATAGTCTCATCCCTGCACAATTTTATACATTCGAGCATCATGCCATTGGAATCACCCACAACCTTTTGAAACTGTGGGGATAGACCCAGGAACAGCCTTTGAGCCTGATCTGCCACAATCAGATAGAAGAGCAAAGATGCTCCGAAGTCCTATGGGATGGATGGCTGTAAGGGACAGTGGAAAAGGAAACACTGCAAGGCAGGAGCTTGAGAGATGGTCCCAGGCAAGATCAGTTAGGTCCTTGAGCGCTGTGCTGAGAAATGACTTTTTTCCAAAAGGCAATGGGCAACCCAGATGAAAGCTCTGAAGCAGAGGTGCGGCATGCTTAGGTATATGCTCTAGAGAGGTAGTTCTCCAAAGCACAGGCTGAAGGACAGATTGGGAAAGGCTGGGCTGGATCAGCAAAGCCCGTTGGGAGCTGTTACATGAGGGAATGGTGAGGCTAGACTCATGGCCCTGGGGATGGGAATGGATTTCAGGGAATGGTTTTAAGAGCTATCAAGGAGATAGAATGTATAGGACTTGCAGGCCAACCAGACGCGGGAGTTGATGAGGAAGGAGTCAACGTCTCCAAGTTTCTGAATTGGGCAATAGACTGCGGGATTAGCTGGAGGAATGAGAGTGGCAGAGAAAGGATATGCGTCAATGCAGACCTGAACTAAGACAGTGCCAGTGAAGGTGGAGGGAAGGGATGGAGGCATACATCATCACCACCACTGGGGGACTGCTTAGATGGGAGGAGTTATTGGAGAAAGGCAGTGACTCCACATTTCTGGCTTGCATGATAATGCCACAAGGGAAGGACTTCAAGGAGAGGATCGGATTTAGGGAAAGATGAGCTCAGATTTGGACATGTTAAATTTGAGGTGCCTTGTGGGATGTCGGAATGAGGTATTTGCAATGTGGAGCTCACAGGGGAATCTGCACTGGAAATGCAAATTTAGGAGCTGTGACTGGGGGTTGTGCTTACTGTTCAATAAGTGAAAGGACAAAAAGATCAAAGATGAACTCAGTATTTTTTGGTCTAGTTTGGCACAAAGAGCCCATGAAAGAGACTTAAGAAGGAAAGAGAGGTAGAAAGAAAACCAGGAGAGAAAGGGGATGGAGAGGTCAGTGGAAGGACATGTGGCTCAGAATTAAACTGGGGACAGGAGGATTGGTCTAGTCTGTTTTCTGGGTCTCCTGGACATCTTTGTGGGAAGGAGAATCTCTGTGCCTCTCTGCAGTCTGTGGAACACTTGCAGCCCTGATCTGAAACCAGATTGAGCACAGGTGCCTTGGCTGACATTTGAAAAATGGAAACTTGAACCTTACTGAGGCCTCTCTCCAACCCTCTTGTCATCCTCCTCCCTGTTTCCCACAAAGGAGATGAAACATATGCCTGGGGAACCCAGCAGGAGGCTGGGAATGGGGGTCCGGGCAGCAGATGGCTCAGGGCCCCAACTCTTTAGTGGCAGGAGTCAGCCACAGCTGTTCAGCGAAGCCTCCTGCAAGTTTAATGGGGGCAGATGATTGGCTGGGGATTTGCTGGTGGAAGAGATCAACGAAGGGGAACACAAGCCCAGGCCCTTCATGGGGTAGACAAGCTAACTTCAGACTCTTTGTTGAGGGGTGTCTGAGTGCCTCTGGATTTAGGTCATTGAAATGACCACCTCCCTTACACAATAGTCTCATGCCTGCACAGTTTTATACGTTTGCGCATCATGCCATTGGAATCACCCACAACCTTTTGGAATTGTGGGGATAGACCCAGGAACAGCCTTTGAGCCTGTCCAAATCAGAGACAGCGTGCTCGTGGTTTTCCTTTGTTCTTATCCTTCTGACATTTCAGAAAAGTGCAGGAAGGTGGAGAGCTTCAGTTCACGCTGCTGAACTCAGGGAAATTTGACTCTTGCACACAGACAGGAAACACAGATCCGAATTCTTCTTTTTTTTTTTTTTTTGAGACGGAGTCTTGGTCTGTCGCCCAGGCTGGAGTGCAGTGGTGAGATCTCGGCTCACTGCAAGCTCTGCCTCCCGGGTTCACGCCATTCTCCTGCCTCAGCCTCCCCAGCAGCTGGGACAACAGGCGCACGCCGCCATGCCCGGCTAATTTTTTTGTATTTTTAGTAGAGACAGGGTTTCACTGTGTTAGCCAGGATGATCTCAATCTGCTGACCTCGTGATCCGCCCACCTCGGCCTCCCAAAGTGCTGGGATTATAGGCGTGAACCACTGCACCTGGCCCGAATTCTTTTTTTGAGACGGAGTCTCGGTCTGTGATCCAGGCTGGAGTGCAGTGGCGCGATCTCGGCTAAGTTTTTGTATTTTTAGTAGAGATGAGGTTTCACCATGTTGACCAGGCTGATCTCGAACTCCTGACCTCAGGTGATCTGCCCACCTCAGCCTCCCAAACAGACCTGGAGTCTAAAAGTTACAGCATCTCTGTCTTTTCTCTTTGCTTTGGTCAGCATCCCTGGGTCCTGCTTTCCACTCGGGGATAGTGAAGGATATGAATGGGTTCATCCGTCTGTGTCTCCCACAGGCCCTTCTGCAGGTCCTGGCTCAACAACTTTGAAACTGGTTGGCTTGGCTGCTTGGACGCCTGTGTCCATTGGCCTGTCCTTCCTTGCTTTCTCTTTTTTTGACTTTGGCCCAGAGTTCAGGATTCATTAGTTCTGAGCCACTTCTTTTTATCTTGCTTAAGGGCATGCGCATGCTTTTACGTGCATGCTGGAGAGGTAGATCTTTGCTTCCAAATTATCTTGTGAACTATGGCAGGTATTTTGGGGGGCCTCACTGGCCATGGTGGGGCTCGCTTGTGGTACGAAAGCACTGTGGTTTATTAAAGAAACAGGTTCATTATGAGAGGCAGGTTAGGAATAGCCCCAGGAGGCTGGATGCCAGAAAGATGATCCCTGGCTTGGCACTGCTGCTCCCACTTCCCTGGAAAAGGTCAGGTTACTCCCCTGCCTGCCTCCATACTACCTCGCCACCTCCCTCTCCATTCCCAGTTGCTCCAGGTCCCAAGGCTTTACCAGTTGACATCACGATGGGAGAAATCCTCAAGATCAGTGACTCGTGACATGAGGGACTGGTGCTCTCTCTTGTCTCCTCCCCCCTTCTCCACCTGGCTGACTACTTATCCTGTAAGATGAATTCCAGTGTTACTCTGCTGAGGCCCCTCCTCTGTCCACCCAGAGGTTGCTAAGCTTGCCTTTCTTATAGCACACTTCATATTGTGTTTTGGTTTTTATTGTGGTAAAATATAACATAATTTACCATTTTAACCATTTTTAAGTGCACAGTTCGGTGACATTAAGTGCATTCATAGTGCTCTGCAAAATGACCACCATTCCAGCCAGGCGCAGTGGCTCATGCCTGTAATCTCAACACTTTGGGAGGCCGAGGAGGACAGATTACCTGAGGTCAGGAGTTCGAGACCAGCCTGGCCAACATTGTGAAACCCTGTCTTTACTAAAAATACAAAAATTAGCCAGGTATGGTGGCGGGTGCCTGTAATTCCAGCTACTCAGGAGGCTGAGGCGGGAGAATCGCTTGAACTTAGGAGGCAGAGGCTGCAGTGAGGTGAGATCGCACCACTGCACTCCAGCCTGGGTGACAGAGTGAGACTCTGTCTAAAAAAAAAGAAAAAAAAAAGGCCACCATTCCTCCCCAGAAATGAAACCCCATACCCGTTAAAAAGTACTCCCCATTTCCCCCCTCCAGCCCCTGCCCACCACCGTTCTACTCTCTGTCTGTATGCACTTGCTACTCCAGGTACCGCAGATGAGTGGAATCATACCATATTTGTCCTTTTGTATTTGGCTGATTTCACTCAGCATGTCTTCAAGACTCATTCTGCACATTGCAGAATTTCCTTCCCTTATGAGGCTGAATAAATTCTATTACATGTATACACTACATTTTGTTCATCCCTTTATCCATCGATGGATATTTGCGTTGTTTCCACCTTCTGGCTATTGCAAATAATGCTGTTCAGAGCATGGGTGTACAAATACCTGTTGGGGTCGCTGCTTTCAATTCTTTTGGGTATGCACCCAGAAGTGGAATTGCCAGGTCCTAGGGTAATCCTGTTGAATTATTTGAGGAATTGCCATACTGGTCACACTGTGTGCATTCTGAGTCCATTTCCCACCAGACCTCCGGAGAAGGGCTGTGTTCTTATCTTTGGCTCCACAGCCCTACCTGGCAGGCTGTCGGGCACAGCAGACACTCAGGGTAAGTGTTTGTCACACTGACTTAAGCAGCTAAGGAATGCCCTTGTTCCAGCCCCAGAGAACTTGCCCCAGAAAGCAGCTAGGAATTTACGTAAGAGGACTCAGAAGGATGTGATTTCACTCCCTAACTGCCAGGTGATCTCACATGATAAAGTGAAGAGAAAGCAGGTACAAAACTGCTTTCTTTTTAGAGAGTGGAGGCATCCGTGATTAAACCGAGAGCAGAGGACAAGGCTGCCGCCAGTGCTGTGGATGGATTCTGTCAGCATCCTTCTCTTCAGGGCACTTGGATTAGCTCTGGCACCAAGAGCAGCCCTTTTAAGTGTAAGGCAGTGCACATCCACAATCTAAGGTTCGTTCTTTCTGTAAGCATTAAACAAGCCCATCTGTGTACCAGGCCAGTGCTGTGCACAGGGAATGCCAGGATGTGAGACACAACCCCTGCCCTCACAAGATACAAACAATTACAGTACAGGATGGGTAAACACCAAGTGCCATGGGGGTTCTTGTGTGTTTTGGAAAGATGATCCCAGGCTTGGTGCTGCTGCTCCCCCTTCCCTGGAAAAGCTCAGGTTATATACTCCCCTGCCCGCATTCACACTTCATTGCCACCTCCTTCTGCATTCCCAATTGTTCCAGGTCCAAAGGCTTTACCAATTGCCTTGGGGCGGGGCAGGGAGCAAGAATACCGAAGCTAGGATGAGGAAGGTCAGGAGGCAAGACACCCAGGAGAGGGGAAAGGATAGTCATGAGACTGTTCCAGGCCGGGTTGCAGCCTGTGTGAGCCCCAGGAGCAGAGGAAAAAGTGCCTTGTCATTGTTTTGTTTTGCATGTATGTAATTACTGAAGAAAATGACAAGTTTTTCTCTTTGTCTCATATTAACTTGGTTTGGATATACAACATATAGTAGATAGTCAAACATAACAAGCAAATCCTTTATAAAAGGATTAGTCTGGAAAAGTTAGATGTGGGCCTGCTCAGAGGCAGGGGGATGGACTCACTGAACCCTGAGACACTTTCCCTTCCTTTGCATCCAGGCTTCGAATTTTCAAGGCCTCCTTTCTCTTCCTTGACTCAGATTGTCTAAGCTACTTAACCAATGGACAGCCTTCCATCGAGCGGTTCCCCATCAGCTTTAAAACCTACTTCTCAGGAAACTACTTTCACCACGTTGTGCTGGGGATTTACTGCAATGGCCGCTATGGCTCACTGGGCATGAGCCGCAGGGCTGAGCTGATGGACAAGCCATTGACTTTTCGGACTCTGAGTGACCTCATCTTTGACTTTGAGGACTCTTACAAGAAATACCTGCACACAGTCAAGAAGGTCAAGATTGGGCTGTACGTCCCCCATGAGCCTCATAGCTTCCAGCCCATTGAGTGGAAGCAGCTGGTCCTCAACGTCTCAAAGATGCTGAGGGCTGACATAAGGAAGGAGCTGGAGAAATATGCCAGGGACATGAGAATGAAGGTGGGTGCTGGGAAGACAAGGAAGCCATGCAGGAGAGCTCTTTTCCCATTCCTTTCTCTCTGCCTCTTGCTCCAGGCCTCATTTTTCTAGGATGGCCAAAAATTTCTTGAGGTTAAAGTCTCTCTTTGCACATACTACTGCAAAGAAAGCCATCTAAAATCAATTTAGATGCGACAGTTAAAACAATGTCTTGTCCTGCAATTCCTTCTATGAAATCAGATCTAAAGTGTTAGTCATTTTATATTGAAGCTCTAGTTTGTTCTGTTTTGTCGATGTAATAGGGTGACCAGTTGTACTAGTTTGCTTGGAACTGTGGGTTTTCCCAGGACATGAGATTTTCAGTATTAAAACCTGGAAAACCTTATATGCTGGCCTTATATAGACTATACTTATACGTCCCTCTTCTCTCTCTCAGTTTTACCTCCAAAGTGATGTGATTCCCGCTTGTCCATGTCCCTCCAGGGCTTGTGCAGTCACTAAGAGAAAAGGATTATGCTGACTTCAGGCCTGGCTATGTTTAGCACTTGTGGACTTGTCATCTTCACTCTGCAGGACCTGGAGTGGAGATTCCTGATCAATTAAAACCATTCTGTCATATGTGTGGGATGGGAGCATCAGAGGAAGAACAAGTTGGTTTCTGGGGCAATATAGATGGAACTTTGCCTTCGTGAGGAGAGGAACTTGCCAAGCAAACAAACACAGCCCCGGGGAGACTGAGGCATTGGGCTGTGTTCCTCTCTCTACATGGCACAAGGAGCACAATGTGACCATCTGTATATCCGTCTTGGAAGTGGTGCCCTTGCTGCTTGACAGTACAGGACGAGAGAGGAATGTGTGTGTCTCCAGCCTCCTTTTTTAGAAGTCTTCCTGCTCAATGCCTTCTAAACCATGGCGTCATGATTGGGCTGGGGGGTGGAATGTGGTGCTAGAAGAAGACCTGAGGGTGGAGGTCCCTTAGGAACCAGGGTGATTAACTCCTCACATCTCCTTCAGATCCTGAAACCTGCAAGTGCCCACTCTCCGACCCAAGTGAGAAGCCGGGGAAAATCCCTGTCCCCCAGAAGGAGACAGGCAAGCCCCCCGAGGAGGCTCGGCCGGCGAGAGAAGTCGTGAGTAATATTTCCTCTTCCCCAACTCAAAGCCCAACACACACATTCAAGGGGTTGTCCTGGCCCATGGTGACAAAGCTGTGTCTTGGGCCTGGCATTTGAACCTGACAGCAATCTCCAAGAGGACTGCCCCTCATTCAGGGGATGTCTGTGGAAAAGGATCCGCTGTGCACATCACCCCCATTGCCACTTCTCTGCTGTCAGTTGCACACAAACGGAGGGATAAGCCCCAGGCAGAATGAGGTGAAGAATAGTCTGAAATGCAGGTGGCCGGGAGGGAGCCTTGGACTTAGAATTAGGAAACCTGGGGCTGGAACTGGCTCAGCTGCTTGGGGATGTCTTTGTTATCTTTCTGGGCATAAGTTTTCTCACCCATCAAATGGGATTGTTAGAATTTATGAACTTTCCTAAAATTCTGTAGTCCTCTGTACCCAGCAGGAAGTGTGATTACCATCAGTGGACGGTGGCATCAGAAACACCCACCGGCTCCTCTTCTTCCTTGGCTAACTCTACCCTCTCCGTTTCAGCCCTGAGGCCAGTGATCCCACATCTACTTCTTAGATCAAAATAACCCACTTAAGCAATGACAGATTGGAGATGCTGGGGATGCCCAAATTCACCAGTGATAATCCGCTGGCAAATATTTGAACTATAGCCATCCTGGGAAAAAATACTGCTTTTCTTAATAATAGCAGCATGCTGTGTCACCCAGCCTCTTGCCGTGCTGGAACCATGTGGCACAGTGCACAGGGGGCTTGGTTGAATCCCAACTGTGCCACGTGTTAGCTGTGCAGCTGGGCACATCCTTCCTCCTCGGGGAGCCTTGGTTTCTTCATCCATAAAAGAGTATCAAATGCTCTCCTTGCCTATCTGACACGGTGGTTTGTAAAGATCCAAGTAGATGATGTAACGAGAGTGACTTGTCAACAGTGAACTGCTTTCACACAAGCACATTGTCATCATTACATCAATCCTGTACAGTGAGCAGGGAACATTTTACGAGTTTTGTTTTCAGGTGAAGAAACCAGGACACAAAAAGGGCTTGTTATCTTGTAGTAAGTTCTGTAGCTGGTCAGTGAGAAATGGGGCTGAAACCCAGGTCCTCTGATTCTGGGAGGTGGCAGGGCAGAGTCGGGTAAGGTTCTGTTGTCGGAAGAACAGGACAGGATGAAGTATTTTCATTTCCAAGGAAGGTTCTTTACTTGCCCCATTCCGCGTCCTACAGCCAGTCCTGGGTTCAGCAGGTACTGCCACGAGGGCCTTGGTGACAATGGCTGTCGTTCTGGGTTGGGAAGGAGGGTGTGAGGTGTGAAGCAGTGAGAGATCAGGTGTTCCTGGTAGCAAGAGAGGCTGAAGATGAGAACAATTTTGGCATAGGTTTGTCCTTGCAGGGAGCAGGATGGCTTCCAACCATTCACACATGGCCTCCTGACCCCAATCCTCCCCCTGATGCTGGCCACTGCCCTTGACCCTGGACTCTAACCTTAGCCCTTACCCTATCTCTCTCTCTGTCTTTGATTCAAACATCCATTAACTGCTGTCATCACAAAGTAGTTGTTGTCTCAGAGGACTATGAACATAGAAACTCTTCCCAGAGGGTCATTTAGCATAGAGTGAGTGACCCAGCAATAGCAAGTTGCTCATAAAACAACTGATTTTGTCTGATTTATTAACTGTTTTGCCCAAGGAGGGCTGAGTCATTCCCTGAGGAGCTCCCAATCTTCAGCAAATGTCGAGCAGAGTCTATAAAAGCCTGCCCTTCCCTTTAGACTCTAGAATCCAGAGGACATGAAGGCCCAAGCATTCCACCTGGCAATGGATTCCTGCACAGAATGGTGGCTATTGATTTTGAAGACTAGTCCTGGTGGATCCGTTTTACTTGGATCCACAGGGACTTTGCATTCACAGGGCCATGTTGAGTTTTTAACCAGGAAACGTGACCATAAATGCGAGGGGATGGTAAAGATCTTAGAAACCATGGTAACAGGATGATGTCAGGAGTCAGGAGGTGGTGGTGGCTGGTTTGGGAAATGTGGAGGAAGGAGAGTTTGAGTTTGGATGATGGGATGTGGGGTGCATCTTCGGCATCGGGGGAGCTGCTAAAACTGCAGACCTGGAGTTTGAGGAAGCTGGGGGATAAAAGTCGTATTGGAGCCATCTATTTAGAACTGCCAGTTGAAATGAGAGCCAGATAAGTCTGTGAGCAAAGAAAGAAGAAAAAAAAGAAATGGCCGGGCATGGTGGTTCACGCCTGTAATCCCAACACTTTGGGAGGCCAAGGAGAGATAATTGCACAAGCCCAGGCATTTGAGCCCAGCATGCCTATGCCACATAGGGAGACCCTGTCTTTACAACAACAACAAATTAGCCAGGCATGGTGATGCATGCCTGTAGTCCCAGCTTCTTGGGAGGCTGAGATGGGCGGATCACTTGAGCCTGGCGTTTCAAGCCTGGATAGCGCCATTGCTCTCCAGTCTGGGCGAAGGAGTGAGGCCCTGTAAAAAAAAAAAAAAAAAAAAAAAAAAAAATGGTGATGACAAGGCCCTGAGGAAGCCCAAGAAAAAGAGCCAGAACAGAAGATGGAAAAGGAACAGTCAGAGAGGGAGAGGATGGATCAGGACTGTGAGTGCACCTGCGCCTGCAGAGGACAGCTGTCAGAGTGCCGCAGCCGTGAGTGCAAAGCTACCTTCTGGTGTTGAGGCACCACTTGCCCTCTGCCCTCCTGCCCGTCTGGCACACCAGAGTGGGCCTGGGAATGGGGAGAAAGACCAGGGAAAGGGAGTGGTCGCCTGAGGTCAGGAAGGAAGACCTGCAGGAAGAGGGCATTCTCCTCCATTACCTTCTGTCGCGCATGCCCAGGAGTTGACCCCAGCCCCACTGGGGGAAGCACAGGAGCACAGAGGTGATGGCTCAGGGCTCAGCAGTGAAAACATAAGCTTTTCAAAAATGATGAGAAGTGGCCGCAACAAGGTGAGGAGGGGTGGGTTTCAAGGGGGAGGAGGGAAAGTAGTGGGAGAAGGAGAAGCGCTATGCACTGAGGTGACATTTAGAGAGGCAGTGTTGAGAGGGCTGAGGGGCTGGAACCAGCCTGCGAAAGGGAGTGAGAGTGAGAGCTGATGGAGCTGATGCAGGCCAGGATTCCTTTATCAAGAAGGAGCCCTGAACAGAGATGCAGCAACCTGATATCTCACTCCAACTCTGCCATGAACCAGCTTGCGGCTTTGAGCAAGCTGCTTCTCTGTGCCCTACCTGTGTAAGGGGACAGGGGACTTAGAGCAGATTATTCTAGGTAGTTTGTAAACTCTATAGAGTTCTCCTGGGGCTTTTGTCTTTCTAGAATTGGAAGAGACCAGAGTGTCTTTGGACACACAGAGAAAATAACCAGGAGAAAGAAATGAATGTTCAAGAGCAAAGGGATTCATGGAGGAAGATATATGAGCAGCTGGGGTCACATGGTATGGAAGGCTACAGAGAGGGCTTAGAAGGTGGTGGGTGGGGGAGAGGGTAGGGCAAAGGAAGGGGGGACATTAGGGAGAGCTTGACACACATGAGGAGGTAGAAGTTGAAGGACTGTACCTTAAGTGGCCTTTATCCTGCCAGTGAAGGAGTTGAAGAAAGGGCCCAGCTGAGGACAGATAGATAGGCCCTGCAGTCCTGTTCTCAACTCTGAGTGTGCACCAGCATCACCTGGAGGGTTTGTTGAAACAGAAGACTGCTGGACCCCTTTCCCAGAGCTTCTGATTCAGCACATATGGGATGGAGCCTGAGAACTGGTGTTTCTAATGATGCTGATCCTGCTGGTCCGGGGACCACACTTTGACATCTACCGTTTGCTTCAGCCGCAGGCCTCCACCTGTGTTTGATGAATCAGAATGGGAAAACTGAGTTGGCGGTTGACCCTGAAAAATAACAGTCACTGGCTAAAAGTACTGGGTCTGCTGAGAGGGTCAGATAAAGCCGTTGGGTGTAATTTAGGGGCTCAGCCTTGTCCAGTGCTGCCTGGATCTCTGGATAATGAGGTTGTGGAGGTGAAGTTAGGGGGTCTGACCCTGCACTGGCTCCCATGTTTGGGCCCCGGTGAAGTCATTCTGGGAGGGGCCCAACTGGTCACTCTCCTGGGGGCCAGACCGGGCCTCCTGTCCTTCATCCCCTAGGCCATGCCCATATGCTAATCTCTGACTATTTTGTCCTGCAGCCAAGGCAAGTGACCACCCCTGCGCCTGCAGAGGACAGCTGTTAGACTGCCTCAGTTGTGAGTGCAAAGCTATCCACTCTCCCGCTCCCCTCCTACCCTGCCGGCACATCAGAGTGGGCCTGGGAATGGGGAGAAAGACTGGGGAAGGGAGTGGTCGGTCACTCGAGGTCAGGAAGGAAGACCTGCAGGAAGAGGGGAATTCTCTTCCATCACCCTCCTCCCCCCACGCCCCAAAGTCGATCCCAGCCTCAGTGGGGAAAGCCTCAGGAGCACGGAGGTGATGGCTCATGGTTCAGTGAAATCATCAACTTTTCAAAAAAGGTGAAGAGTGATTGCCACCTGCCTCAGAATCCCCCTGACTCACACCCCTGCCCTTGAGCCCTTCCTCCCGGGTAAACATTGATTCCCAAAAGTCCTCCTTCCTAAACTGCTCCCAGTAGGTCAGAGTCTTTGGGGTTTTTTCCCCACAACTAGGGCCGAGTGGCTTTGGAACAGTTTGACCATCCACAGAGCCCAGTTGGCTTGTAGGTGCCCGCGGACAATTTTGTATGAGCAAATCCAGTAAGACTATGGTTATTCTTGGTGGCAGAAACCCTTGCCACTTCTTTTCTCTTTCTCCAGCACTTGGAGGTTGGGAGGGAACTCTAGAGGGCAGATCTCTCAGCTGAAGTTTCAGATGGATTGAGGTGTTTGAGGAGGGAAGATTCTCTCCCTAATTCCTCCGAAACCTTGACTTCTGAGTTGCAGGGCTGGGGAAGAGATTGCAGGGTCTACTGTGTAGGAGGAGAGGGAAGAGAGGTGCGGGACATGAGAGTAAGAAGAAGGGCTGTGAGAGGCCACAAGCACTGGAGCGCCAAGCCTCAGCTTCCCTCTCTAGATTCCAGCTCCCGCCATTCTGCCACACTAGAACTCAGGACAGCTGCGTTCCTGGAGGTATGTTTGGAGAGAAGCAGCTCCTCAGCTTCCACCCATGGCCTTCGCCAAGCATCCTTTTCTCTAGCTAATCTTGATTTTGGCGAGGAAATGAGAAAGTGACAACTATGGTCTTGACCCAATCACTCCACAAACTCCAGGAATCTTACTGTAAGATGGCCAGGACTAGGGTTTGATGACTCTGTCCCTGTGCTATTCTGTCAGCATTACATAAGGCCATCGCGTCATTTCTAAATGTGTTGGGTGTCATGAGGAAGCTTGGGAGGGGCCCAAAGGGTGGAAAATTACCATAACAGGCGAGAGGCCCATCAGCTGTGGGGTCCCAGTCCCTGTCTGCCGGGGATAATTTTAGTGGCATTATATCCCCAGCCAACTCCTCCCTCCAGCTGGAGCGACTTCCAGCCTTGAATTCCTCTCCATTTTTGCACTTGTCTAAATAATCCCTTTCGAGAGGAGGATCAGTGTCACTGGGTTGACAAGAATCAGCTGAGGGGGAGGGCAGGTGAAGATGACTGCGTAGCATCCGCTGAGACCAAGTTTCAAGAGGGAAACCAGGACTCCCCCACCCTTCCACCCACGGGTCCTTTCTCACACTCTGCTCCTCTGGGAGTGTGTAAAGCACCTACTACACTGAATTGTCAAGTTTTTTCCTGTGGTTTGTAAAGAGAAAGGGAGAGGGAGGTTGAGATTCATGTTTCAAAGGCCATCTGTGAACTTAAACCAACTCCTTCCCAGCCCCGGGCCTCAGAACCCTTGCAGCTCTTCACTGAGGGGTGTTCCCAGGGGTTCTCAACTGGGTCAGCTCTGGGAGAGGAGGGTTAGAAGTGTGGTGGGAGGGGGAAGCGTTTGCTTCTCACATCTTGGTAAGTGAGGAGGCTCCTTGTTAGGGCCGGGGGCCTGAGATGGTAAATGCCCCGCAAAGCCCAGGACCACCCTGCCCAATAAAGAACCGTTCCACCTCAAATGCCAACAGCGCCCTCACTGGGAAGCTTCAGCGCTCTCTGAGGTCCTTTCCATTTCTGACAGTTCATGACTCTTGGCTTGCTGCCTATGAGCTGGCCCTGGGTGAATTGGAGTGAGCAGATAGTGATTTTCTGGTTTTGCAGCCAGAGTGACCACGTGGAACATTCTTCTCAATTGAGGCCAGTGTTCCTGAGGACCTACGAGAACCTCTTCATCTTCTCTCCCCCGTGTGGCTGCTTTTTTCCTGCTGTCTCTCCTCCTGTTTTCTTTGCTGGTCACCTTTCTTTGCCTCCCCTTTTCTTCCTCTTTGATTTCTCTTCTTCATCACTGATCTCTGTGGCAGTTCATGGCTCCAGCGGGCTCTGTCCGCCCTGCTGGACACCCTGGGGGTCCCAGAGGTTAGTAAGCCCTGAAAGCCCATCTCCTTTCACTGCAGGGCCTTGAGCTGGACAATGGAATTCCTGCTCCATTCTGTCAGGAAAGATTACGTATGTCCAGACATCTGGTTGAGTAAGGGCGGAAGTTGTTTAATGAAGTCATTGAAAATAAATTTGATTCCATGGTCTAATCACATTGACTGGTGCCCAAGAAGTAAGTCTCCTTAGATCCCAAATGAGAAATATCCCCAGTGAGAAAAGGAGATTTCCTTAGGGTGGAAAGTAGAGGGAAGCAAACAAACAAAAAAGAACACGAGGAAGGCTACGAAGGGAAAAGCTAAACCGTCAAGATGGTGAAGGTGCAGTTTCTACTCCAATGACTGCCTGGTCAGTTCCCCCAGGGAAATTCATATGGCCCAGAGTCTCCAGGGATGCTTGGAGAAACCAAGATGGAATGATGGGCCTCATCAGGAAAGACCACCTCAGGCAGAGTGAGCCAGGAGCCTCTGTGAGCTCCCCAGGGTCACATAGGGTCAGACAGGGGCAGACAGGGTGAGGTTTCCTAGAGCTGAGGGGTTCTTGTCCCGGACGTCAGAGCCTGGAAACTGTGCCCTGGAATCTCCAACAGTTGGCCTATGGCCAGAGTCACCTGCCTGGGGAGGGCTCAAAGGGATGGGCACCGGCTGAAAAATCTCTTCTGGGCCGAATCCGTCTTGGCTGAGGTCTATGTTTACATAGCAACATCAGCTGTCTGCCCTGGCAGCTGCCAGCAGCGGTGCCTTCCATCAGGGGAAGCAAGGAATGTGAGGGAGGAGCGGACTGGCCTGGAATGAAGGTGACAGGTGTGAATGAAGCTTCCCTTTCCCTGTGTCCGTCCAGCTGAGGCCATGCTCTGTCTCTGCGGCCTACCCAGACCGGCCGTGAATCCTAAATCGGGGCCTGGTCTGACCTGATTCTGGCCAGACTCCACAAGAAGGGGGGCCCTGGGGTCTTTGCTTAAACTTGTAAATGCTGGGCCGAGAGCACCCCTGGTTTAATCTCTTCCACACTCTTAACATCCGGGATTAAGAGTCTAACGTTTACAGTGGCACTTTTCCCACACTTCCCTTCCTGGACTCCCGAGCCTGCAGGCTGTACCGCCAGTCTGGCCTTTGTGTTTCTGTGTGAGGGTGAGCACCTGCCGGCACATGTGCCCAGACATGGCCCTCAGTCAGAGGTGCGGAAGAGAGACTGGGTGGTTGAGGGAACCCTGTGAACTTCCTCTCCTCGTCCTGTTTCTTTTCTTAAACCTCATCTCTCCCAGATACACCCCTATGCATGTTCAGCCTTGGGATGTGGTGATGTCTCCACTCCATCACTTTCTGGTTCTGAGGCTTCTTGTGGCTGCACAGATGGCACCATCTAGTCAGGCCGAGCTCCTCCTCTGCACCGAGGCTGCCTCAGAGTGTGAAGGACTTGGTGTGCAGCTGTCAAAGTTGAGATAGCAGTTGCGGAGAGTAGTAGGATTTTTGACAGAATAACTTCTCTGTGGAACCACCACCCTGTTCTCCCTAGCCTACCTCCTGCTTTGAGCACCCTCCGTCCAGCTGGCTCCGGGAATGCAGACCTGTCTGTCATTGGGGTTAAGCGTAGCCTTGGGGCCAGGCCATCAAGCTTTCACCCTAGTTCACTCTGAGTCCATTTACGTCACAACAGGTGAGGCTGGGACTGTCTGTGCATGTGGATATCCTTCCTCCTGCAAAGTGAGTCAAAGTTTTCTACTCTTTTTCCCCTAAAACAAAATGTTGCCTGAGAACCTTGAAAAAAGAAAATTCTTTCATTTCTTTGCCTTGTTTGGAGGAGGATGGCAGGGAGGTGGGGTTGGAGAAATATATTAGTCTAAAATAATAACCCTGGATCCGATGAGAGGTTCTGGGCAAGTGCAGACCCGGCTGAATCATCATCCTAGTGCTTGTGTTTCTTAGAAATAAACCCCCTTGCAATATTCTAATTATAGCTGGGGGAGCACTTGGAAGAGTCCTCTCTATACACAATAGCTCACCCAGCTCTGGCTCTGAAATGAGCTGGCAAGGACTGAACGACATTTCTGGCTGGGCCCCACAGGCAGGTGGCATGCTGCGATAACCTACTTCTGCCCTATGCCAGCCAAGGAAATTGCAGCCACGGTTGCTGTAAAAGAAAAGGATTTCATCTTCTGGGCAGTTCACCAGAAATCTCAGTTTAGCTCATTTTCTGTCAGTATTAGCCCTTTTCTTCTCCTGGGTTCTGGGTACTTAGTGGAAGGTGGCAGGGGTGGGGATACAGAAGAAGATGACCTAGTCCCTTTCCTTTGGAAGCACTCAAGCTGTTGATGCATTCAGCTTAATGAGTAGGCAGGTTCCCCACATGGCTTTCAGGGGTAAAGCAAACCCACTCCAATACAGAAAATAAATGTTCTTCCTGCTTGTTAATTCTGAAAATGTTGTCATGGTAACTTGAATTCCTGGCTTAGGACTTTGTCTCTAAAATAAAATATCCCATGATAAAGGTAACAGATGATTCCCTATCATCCATTTACATGTTAGTGAGAATTTGATTGATAAGTACATATTCCACAGTGGGATTCATAGATGAATTTCCCTGGTCCCTCCTTTCAAATTGTTCACAGTCTCTGAGGCAGGTGTAAGGATTATGAATTGGCAGGATTCTGGAACAGATGTTGTCTTAGTCCATTTTGTGTTGCTGTAACAGAATACCTGAGACTGAGTCCTTTATAATGAACAGGAAATGTATTGGCCCATGGTTCTGGATGCTGAGAAACCCAAGATCAAGTGGCTGACATCTGGTGAGAGGCTTCTTGTTGCACTGTCCCATGACAGAGGGCAAAGAGAGGGAGAGAGGAAAGAAAGAGAGCAAGCACAAGTGTGCAAAGGGGCCAAACTCATCTTTTTATAAGAACCCACTATTGAGAAAATACTAATCTATTCATGAGGGTGATGCCCCCGGATCCACACACCTCCCACTAAAGCCCTGCCTCCCAACCCCACTGCACCGAGGATCGAGTTTCCAAACTCATGAACTTTTGGGGACACATTTAAGCCATAGCAAATGTACCAAAGAAAATGCCAGAGCATACAGAGCAAGTAGTGGATTGTGATGGTAGGGAGTCAGAAAATACTTCCTGAGGTTAGTGACATTTGGGATTGCCTTCTAAGGATGTGGAGATGTCGGGGAGAGCATTCTAGACAGGAGGCAGCATAAGCCAAGGTGCAGAGGCAGGAGTGGCCATGGTGTCCTTCTCAGATGCTTGGAAAGATGCTTTGAGGTGGCAGAGGCAGGGAGAAGTTTGCATTGTGGTTCAGGGTGTGGGCTCTAGATTCTGGGGACCAACTCTGGCTCCAACACTTGCTAACTGCATGACTTTGCTTTGAGCAAATTCCCTACCTTTCAGTACCTCCATTATCTCCTCTATAAAATGGACAGTACCAGTATCAACACCGTGGGTTATGGTGAGGATTAATTAATCCACGGAAACCTCTTAGAATGATGCCTGGCACATCATTAAGTGTCTAATAAATAAAAGCTATTTATAATGGTGATTTCCTGGTACCTGGAAGGCATGGGAAAACTTGTGCAAGTGCGAGGGAAAAGACTAAAAAAAGGAGTTCAAAGGTTCCCAAATTAAATTTCATCTATTTTCAAATGTGCCAATAGCAGAACACAGGTAATGGTAAAGAGTGAAGTTTAAGAAACACACAAACTACAAAAAATTTATGGGCTGAGGGGCTCCAAAGTGAGGAATTAAGGTGAGTGGCCAAAAAGTGGCTTCTCGAGGAGGTGGCAGGCGTGTGGCTAGTTAGCTGCAGTGATCCCAGTGAGCCTCCATGACAGGGATGAGCGGGTGGGCTTTGTTTTCTCCCTGAGCCTACCCTGTAGGCTGTTCTGGCCACTGACTTTCTAGGAGAGACTGTCGGGCACAGGACTGAGGGAGAGATAACAGGTCAGTGCAGATCTAGTCCAACAACTTGAAAATACTATGAAGCTAGTGTCTTATTTTCTTATATGAAGGGCAGCATATTTAGAGTTTCAGAAGGAGGAGAGATGTGACTTGGTGTTGAGGAAGATGCCAGGCCAGGAAGGCAACATATGTAAGAAAGCTTCAGAAACTGGTATGAGCTAACTGGTAGGTCCTACAAGGACCGTGGAACAAGACAGTCTCTTGTTAAGCACATGCACTGCTTAATTTTCAGAGACAACAGGAGGTCTAAAGAGCTACCATGGCTTAGGTCCTACATAGTTTGCAGGGTTACAGGGAAGAAGACTGACTCTTGAAGTGAGTATGACTCCTGACTTCATTTGGACTATGGCCATTCCTCCCAAGTTAGAACTTGCTAGGACCATGTTCTCCATACTCCACACAGTAACCTTCCTCAGGTTGACTTAGCACCCACTGTTAGTGGATCAGGTTTGGCTAAGGTTAGGTGTAAGCTGTAGCTTAAACATAATTCACTTTTTTTTTTCTTTTTTGAGATAGGGTCTTGCTTTGTTGCCCAGGCTGGAATGCAGTTGTGCAATCTCAGCTCACCGCAACCTCCACCTCCTGGGTTCAAGCGATCCTCCCGTCTCAGCCTTCCAAGTAGCTGGGACTACAGGCGCATGTCACCATGTCTGGCTAATTTTTTTTGCTCTTTTTTTTTTTTTTTTTAGAGATGGGGTTTCACCGTGGTGCCCAGGCTGGTCTGAAACTCCTGGGTTCAAGTGATCCTCTCTTCTCAGCCTCCCAAAGTGCTGGGACTATAAGCATGACCCAGCGCGCCCAGCCATGATTCACTTTTATGTAAAAGCAGCTCAACAGAGGTGGAAACGGGCTTCCTGCTGCGCTGCCATCTTTAGAGACCATCTTTTTTTTTTTTTTTTTGAGACAGAATCTCACTCTGTTGCCCAGGCTGGAGTTCAGTGGCACGATCTTGGCTCACTACAACCTCCGCTTCCCAGGTTCCAGTGATTCTGCCTCAGCCTCCCAACAGGAATGCGCCACCATACCCGGCTGTTTTTTGTATTTTTAGTAGAGACAGGGTTTCACCATGTTGGTCAGGCTGGTCTCAAACTCCTGATCTCAAATGATCCACCCACCTCAGCCTCCCAAAGTGCTTGGATTACAGGCCTAAGCCACTGTGCCCAGCCCTAGAGACCATCTTGAGGTCCCCACTCCAGCCATCGCTTCCATGTTCCCATCAGCAGGAAGAACAAAGGAAAGAAAAAGATGAAGGGAACATACCAGTTGTCTTTTGAAGACGTGTCCTGCTAACTGCCACACCACACTTCCATTTAAATCTCACTGGCTACAACTTAGTCTGAGGCCATGCCTGGGTACAGGGAGGCTGGAAGATGTACTTTGTATTCAAGGCAGCTATGTACCTAGCTAAAAATCAGGGATGGGAGACAGGGGTGTTTTATGCTAAAGAAGGGAAGAATGGATGTTGAGGGGCAACTAATAGACGCTGCTGCACACAGATCGTTAGATAAATCAGTTATGAAAATCTAATACAAATGTAGTTTATATTTGGATAAAAAATATATGCTTACCTAGTTACAAAACCAGGAAAGGTAGTATGGAAATAATATTTTATTAGCTCTAGGAAATGACCTGCATTTAATCTTTTTCTAAAGCAAGGAATGCATAGGTACTGCAGGTTTATCCTTTTGCCTTATCCTGCAGGCAAATTGAATTTTTGATTGCTGAATTTTCTACAAGTGGGGCACACTGTGGAGCAGTGATTTACTTTTCTAACCACATTTGCATCAGGCTGATGCTAATGTATGGGGAGTCTACTTGAGAAAGTCTCAAATTAGCTATTTGTAAAGATGACACCACCTCAGGCAAGGAGACAAAATGGAGGCTCACTTCAGGCTTTATGAGAGAACCAGATGCATGTGGACTCTTTAAATCTGACTTTTGTGTAAGAACCCTAGTTCCGTCCACATTAGTGGGCTGAGGGCTAGGGTAGGAATATAAATTTGAATCCCCAAGCAAACATGTGTTCCTTTTCCTGTCAATCCAAGAATGGTCCTCATAGTGTCATCTGGGGGCCACTCCTCCAGGCCTGTAGCAGTGGCTTTGTTTAAGGGAATAGCTAATCTCCAGGGCATGCAGAGGCTGGAGGACACCATCCCCTGAAGGATGGAAGCCTTGAGCTCTGATACAATGAGCAGGAGTCTACACACTGAAGTGTAGGGATTTCTACTGGCAGTCAGCTGTGTTAATTAGCATCATGTGTATGTCCCAGTCGCTATGGGGAGAGACACAAAGAAATAAGAGGCATAATTCCTGACCGATAGAGGAGGGCACATGGTCAAGCTAAGAAATAAGGCCCATGCAACAGATAAGTAAGGTTACAAGTGATTTGAGTAGGGCCTAGTCAGGGATGGTTTCTTGACCACCTTGAGCAGTCAGGTTTCAAAGGGAATGATCAGACTGTTGATGACTATTCCTTCCCATTTCAGAGAGAGAAAGAGAGAGAGAGAGAGAAGAGGTAGTGGAATTGCTGGCAGAGATTAATGCCATTCACTGAGCTGTGCTTTAGATAGAAGCTAGCTGTTGATTTCTAGTTCTATCAACATTGAATTAGTTGGACCACTTTTATGCCAGGGAAAAACCATTAGCTGTTAGGAAATCTTTCAAGGGCATAAAATAAGAAACCTTCTAACAATTATATTTTCTTTTTGGTCTTTTTTTTTTTTTTTTTTAATACTTAAGAACAAGGTTTGGCTGGGTGCGGTGGCTCACGCCTGTAATCCCAGCACTTTGGGAGACCGAGGCGGGCAGATCACCTGAGGTCAGGAGTTCGAGACCAGCCTGACCAACATGGTGAAACCCCATGTCTACAAAAATACAAAATTGGCCAGGTGTGGTGGCACATGCCTGTAATCCCAGCTACTCAGGAGGCTGAGGCCGGAGAATCACTTGAACCGGGGAGGCAGAGGTTGCAGTGAGCCAAGATTGTGCCACGGCACTCTAGCCTGGGCAACAAGGGCGAAACTCCGTCTCAAAAACAAAAACAAAAACAAAACAAAAACAAGGTTTATGTGTAACCTAAACATGTCCTTTTCTTGCAAAAATGGATGTGAAACTTTTGAATTAGAACTCACTAGCCATACTGAATATCCTAAACTTGATTCATGATCTCAGTTCTCTCTTATCCAAGGTGAGAAGAGGCTCATTAAGAAATGGAAAAGTTGTAAGATACATTGTGAGATTGTTTAGGCATAATCGTATATTGGAAGTCATTTAGGACGCATCTTTAAT
Organism: Gorilla gorilla gorilla; assembly: GCF_029281585.2. Classification (NCBI taxonomy): domain Eukaryota; kingdom Metazoa; phylum Chordata; class Mammalia; order Primates; family Hominidae; genus Gorilla; species Gorilla gorilla. The sequence continues at coordinate 43,828,711 of NC_073224.2, read as the reverse complement.
GAAGACAGATGATGTGCTATTGATGTGAATGTTGTATTTCCCAGCTTGAAGTACTTTCTCACATGACTTTGCATAATTGCTTAGTTGTAGTTTTATCTTGGAAGTGACTTTAGCACGTTTCTAGGGAAGAGATGTTTTGCCACTGAGTGATTTTCCACACTGACATGCTTTTTCAGATGAATCCTAAGATTCACCTTGATTTTATACATTCAAGCCTGAACATTAACCTCTCCCTGGGAACGTGAGTCACCTTTGATTCCTGGGCTTCCTCCAGGACACGAACACTAGGAAGCCAATGTTTCAAGGAGAATTTGACTCAGATTCTTGGCTCTACTGTAGTGTATGTGACTTTTAGACCCTTGCAAGGTTCAAGAGTACTGGGTTTCAAAAGCTATAGTGTGACCAAAGTCAGGCTTAAAGCTGCAGAAGCTCATTCCACACCCTGAAAACTTTTCTGAACTCTACATTGAAAGTCTGTTACAATGTTCCTTAAAACCTTTAAAGGTGGACTTAAGAACAAGAAGTAGAGTTGTGAGCTAAGGCTGGCAGGGTGGGGGAATGGGAGGATGAGACAAATATCAGAAGGATTAGAAAAACCGAGTAGAGGACCTTGAAAATGCTGTTGTCTTTCTTTGTCCCATCCCCTGTCCTCCACCATATTTCTGTCTTTTACCCTTAGGCCTGCACTGCCTGAAAAGAAGGTGGCTGATCTGAGCACTCTGAATGAAGTGGGCTATCAAATCCGAATTTAGCCAAGCCATACCGGCCAGCAAGAGGGTTTCTGTGGTGCTTCTCTCTGCACTTTACCCAGCATCTTCAGGAGGAACTGCAACTATTTATTAAGAACTTGTGAATTTTATTTTTAAGGATTCACCTGGAAATAGAATCTGAGTGGGTGGTAACCATTAGCTTTAAAAAATTCACTAAAAGGCACCATGAAAAGGCTGAAGTAATAAGCCCCACTGGGGTTGGACTATGTCCCTCACTCAAGATCTTAAGGATAACCACCGTAACTGAAGTTTTATATTTTTCCATTTACCTACTTTCTTTTACTTGCTTTGAACATTATGCCTCACCAATAGTAAATGTTCATGAAATAATCTCTTGAACTTTTTTGGTATAGTAAGGTAACTCTAACAGTATTACTGTCTTTTTCAGCAATAACAGAAAGCAAAAATGGGTGGGTTTTTTTTTAAGCAGTTATTACCTCAGCATTTTGACATCAGATATGCAAACTTAATGGCGTTTTGTTTTTTTATATTCTATTTGTATTCTTTCCCCAGTATTTCCCATGGGGATCTCCACAAGTTTGGAGTTTTTTCCTGGTGCACACACGTGAGGAGATTTAAGGTACTATATGCAAGTGTTTTACTAAAAAGCACTGAAATTCTTCTGGCAATACAAGAACCATTTTCAGGATCTTGGAGTTACTTCCTTCTTAATCTTTCTTAAAGCATTCACTGATGTTTTTGTTTTTTCAAAATGAAACAAAAATATCACATTGAGAAGCTAGTCTATGTTCTGTCACTAACATTTAAACTTTGCAGACTCTAACAAAAAGCACAAGAGGTCGCGTACTATTATACAAATTTAGCAGTACTGGATTTACCTCTGACACTAACACACTCAGGCAGAGACCAGGAGTGATCAGCAGGTCTTCAGAACCAAAAAACCTTTCTGTTCACATTTCATCTGATTTTTAAACTGAGACAGGCTTTGATTCTTCTGAAGGATGCCAAGAATCAAACTAAGGGAGGACTCACTGTTAAAGATGTGTTCTGATGTCTTATATTAAGACCAAATGTGACATGATGTGATTTTCTTCCAGTACTTTGCTTTTAGGTACCATTTCATGACATTTTAGGAATGAGTATTGGAAAATATAAAGAATTAGAAAAGCAGCACTTTTTTTTTAATGGAAAAGTCTTTGGTCCAGTGTTACACCTTATAGTGTAATTCAGTCCCTAAGCACAGAATGAATGTCTGGCCTGCCTATGGTAGTTACAGCGTAACCTCTGGCTGCAGACCACACAGGACAACCCTAACAGCCTAGTCTTGTATGGTATAAATATCAACAGTACAGCTTCGATTTCATTTGCTTTATCTTAGCAACAATGCCAACTCAGGAGAGCAGACGGCCGATTTCAGTGAAGTCTGGTAGAAAACAGATGTTATTTCAGTCTCAGTGCATCTCCTCTGGCTTTCTTTGACTGAAGGTGTTTATAGGAAGGAAGTTAAAAAAAAAAAAAGCTCATTGAGATTCTTTACCAATTCTTTACAAGATTTCTGGGGGTGACAGGGAAAGCAAAAGGACTTCAAAGCAAAAGGGTGCACAGGAGCTTACTTCACCCTGAAAATCAGTATTATTAATGAAAAGTACTGTTTTCTTAAACAAGTCGAATGTCCTTTAGATGAACAAGACCAAGTGTACATCTCCATTAGATTAAAATGTAGCACAGGGTTAAAAATTATCAGTTTAATCTCTTTAAGAACAGTATTATCAGAGTTTAAAATGAGTTAGCTCTCTTTATCTTCACACAGCAAACCCATTCGCAGCCTCTTGGCCACATGTATTCAGATGTTTGAAATAGTGAATCATTTCATTTTCATTCTAAAACAATACTGACTTAGCCATATACCTTCTGTCTGTCAATCTGAAACTTGCTTACATCTAATAAGTAGACCTCTTATAACACTGCAACCATTCTAAGAGCTGGAATTTATTTTTGCCAAGTATTAAGTACTGTTACATCTAAAATACAGAATGTCAAATGGTTGCATAGCTTGTTTCCCACAACAAGGAGGAAAAGAACAGGAATACAAACTCTGTAATATGCTGATATAGAAGCCTTAGAACTGCCAACTGGCTTGATGGTTCAATTAGTAAGCTAATTTCTCCCACACCCGCTCCTTGATTTTTAGACTAATTTTCCCAAAGCAAGGTTTAGTCACACAAACTTGAAAGTACATTTAAAATGTTCTTAGTTGTCATCCTACTTTTATTGCCTATGGAATATGCTAATTTCTAAAAAAAAATATGGGAAAGGCACCAAACCCCTAAATTCTAGTGCAATAATTTAAAAAACAAAAACAAAAACAAAAACAACATGTTATTTGCACCCCCCTCCCAAAGCTGATTTTAAGACTGGCTAGAATTCAAAATATAAAAAATAAAACTATGAAGTGATTTGAAATCAGTTTTAAAAAGTTCTTAGTGCAAGAGAAATTTTATGTTTAAGCCATCATGGCAATATATGCAAAGTTTAAATGAATGACAGAAATCTTGATTTTAGACTGTATGTTGTGCTGTTTTGAGTACACTTTATTTCAGAAAGTGATATTTAGTATTTTCTATACACTCTGAAATCATGAGCATTTCACTTTTTCTAAGTCAAGTATTTCATAAGGATTTTATTAATAGATATTGGTAAATAGAACTTTGGAAATCTTAATTCAGAATTCTTACTATACCTGAGTCTTTTGTAAGCTATAGTTTTATGTACAACCTTGTACAGTTTTTTTGACATACAATTCAGAACTTTGTTTATTCTCCTGGACTTTGTTCTGGCCAATACATTTTTTTTTAAATCTTTAAGAAGAACTGTGATTGTTTTAGTGGGTATTTTTCTAAGTAAATGAAAACTTGTATAATGGTATTTTAGAGAATGCCAGATAAGTGCATGTTTCAAGTTAATGTTTTTCTCATCACTTGTATGTTTCTAACACAGCATGGGACTTTAATAAAACCATCCTGGAAACTTAAGGATTGTTTTTCTTCTAAATATGTAAGATGTGGCCGGGCTCAGTGGCTCAAGCCTGTAATCCTGGCACTATGGGAGGCCAAGGCGGGTGGATCACCTGAGGTCAGGAGTTCGAGACCAGCCTGACCAACATGGTGAAACCCTGTCTCTACTAAAAATACAAAAAAATTAGCTGGGCATGGTGGCGGGAGCCTGTAATCCCAGGTATTTGGGAGGCTGAAGCAGAAGAATCGCTTGAACTCGGGAGGCGGAGGTTGCAGTGAGCTGAGATCCCACCAATGTACTCCAGCCCGGGCGACAGTGCAAGACTCAGTCTCAAAAAAAAAAAAGTAAGATGGTGTGATTTTTTTTTTTTGGTCCTCTTATTATATACTTATTCTACTGAACCTATTTATCATTCTTTCACCCTTCTTTCACAATCTGCAGACTCTATATTAAAAACTACTCTATTACTCTATTTTGACACATCTCAATTCACTCATCTTTTAGCATCACCCCTAAGTAAAAATGGCTGAAAAGAGCAATGAAATAGTTTAGTAAAGGCAACAGTACAGCTTATACATCTCAGTATACCTACCACAAAACCTTCAGGCACAGAAGTACGAGTATAATAGTTTATTACATAACTTACAGGTACAAAGTGCAAATGACTTGACGCCTCTCTTTCCCCAATCCCTTGAACTCTCTGGATCTCAAACTTTCTTTAGGAAAGCAAAGGTTAAAAGCAGACAGTAACTAAATTCCAAACAAAAACAAGATTTCAAACATGCATATTATCTTGATAGCAAAAGGTATGGTAAAACCAAAATTTCATTACTCCACAGTTTACCTTTCCATTTAAAACTTGGATAGTATAACACTTGAGACTGAGAGATTTGGTTTCAGGCATTAACCAGATTTAATTGTTTTTGGCAGGTAAGTACAGGCTCCGGCAGAGTTACCAACTATTCTGGTCAACAAAAGTAAAGACAAGTGGATAATTATTTTTAGTGGAGCTTTAAAAACCTGTGAGAAGCTCACATTGACTTTTTGGCCTCCAGTCCACAAAATAATACTTCATTTGATAAGCTAAAGTAGAGAGCAATTTTATGGATTAACTCTATCAAAGTGAAGCACATGAAAAATGGGCCTAAAGTCACAATATATTAATCAGGATATAAAAAATTAAATTTTCACAGAGGTTTTCAGGGATGTTTGTTTGTTAACAATGACCTATATGTAATAATGTTATTTGTTAATAAATTCACACAACACAAAGCAGTAATTAACTAATGAATTTTCATTTTTCTTTCCCCAATATTAAAAAGGGATAATTATACTATCATTAAATTTGATAATGTCTATATCTGCTAATTAGGGCACATAATATTCTGCAAACTACTACTATAAAATGTGGGAAATCCTAGAACTATAATTAATACTGTAATTAAAATCCCCCCAAAGGCCAGGCATGGTGGCTCATGCCTGTAATCACAGCACTTTGGGAGCCCGAGGCGGGTGGATCACCCCTGAGGTCAGGAGTTCAAGACCAGCCTGGCCAACATGGCAAAACTCCATCTCTACTAAAAATACAAACATTAGCTGGGCATGGTGGTGCATGCCTGTAATCCCAGCTACTTGGGAAGCTGAGGAAGGAGAATTGCTTGAACCCAGGAGGCGGAGGTTGCAGTGAGCCGAGTTCACGCCACTGCACTCCACTCCAGCCTGGGCAATAGCATGAGACGCCATCTAAAAAATAAAAAAATAAAAACCCCCCAAAGTGAGAAATTAAATATTTAAACATATTCAATTACAATTTTTACTAGACAAATATTATAATCCACATGCCTTCTTTGAGGTTTTCATCTGTTTGTTTTTTTAAAAATAATTATAGCAAATGCTTTAGTACAAAGACTTAGTCCAAGACTATTATTGGTTTCCAATTTAAGGTGAAGCATTCTATTAATAAAACTCACTGTAAAAACATTTACAATTCAGTGTAAAATTACTACTTAGTAAAAATGCATATAATTCCTTGTTCCTACTGTCTACAAAAAAGGACATTTCCACTTTTTATGTTTTAAAATTGATTCAAACACTTGTATAGAGGATTTATTAAACCTGCTCATAACCACTTCATAGAAAGTGTCAGCACCATCTCATACTGGTGCATCACAGTAAAAGAAAACATTTTAGAAACAAAACCACTAAAACCAACAGTTTAAATGACTATTTACAGAGCATTAGGTCTCCAAGTTAATATCTCCCCACTAGAGTTTTACAGGCTTCCTCATATTTCTGAGGCATAACAAAAATAATTTTATAGCTGCCACTTTGTTCCAAAGACAAATTTCCTAATAAAATAAATTTCTATAGAACTGGTTCAGTAAAATAAAATCTCTCCCCTAAACCAGAGATCTTAAAACTGAATTTTTAAAAAATGCTGCCATGTGCAGTGGCTCCCACCTGTAATCCCAGCACTTTGAGAGCTGAGGTGGGCGGATCACCTGAGGTTGGGAGTTCGAGACCAGCCTAACCAACATGGGGAAACCCTGTCTCTACTGAAAATACAAAATTAGCTGGGAGTGGTGACGCATGCCTGTAATCCCAGCTACTCAGGAGGCTGAGGCAGGAGAATCGCTTGAGCCCGGGAGGCAGGGGTTGCAGTGAGCAAAGATCGCGCCATTGCACTCCAGCCTGGGCAACAAGAGTGAAACTCCATCTCAAAAAAATAAAATAAAATAAAAATAAATAAATAAAAATGCTAGGGAAACAAAGGTATATCCCCAGTCTCTGCCTCTATTAAGCCCACCTCTTGTCTGTTCCAGGGTGAAAGAATGAGCTTTACACGTTATGCTGACTTATATTTCCCAAACATTTCCCCAACACGATGCAGGCATATTACATGGCTCAGGACAGTAATAAGATGGATTAAGCATTCTGTACAACTTAAAAAGCATTATCAAACCCCTTCAAAAACAAACTAAACAATGGCTGGTTGGATACCTGTGAATGACCCAAGGATTTCTAAGATAAACTATTTAGAACTCAATAGAGGGGTCTCCTAATGAAATCAAGCCTTCTGGAAAGGAAACAACTTGTAGTTTGCAAGAACTCAAAGATACTTTGGATCCACTACAGAGCTTGCCAAAATTATGAAATGAAATTTTTTACTAAGCAGACAAAGGAAGATGCATTATATTTAAAAATCACTGTCAATTTTACTAGGATTTAGAATATAAAACCTTTACATCTCTTTTACAATAAAGAGTATTTAGAGCTCACTTGTCAGGAAAATATTTTTCATTATTAAAAAAATTGTTATAAAGTTATTTCTTCTGATATGGAGTTTCAAAGCATCTAACATAACCACTTCAGAATCTCCACAGTGCAAAAATAAACAACATGCATACACTTAAGAACTTTACATTCTTTGAAAAACAGTACAAATTGGAAAGAAAATTAGTATGTGATCAAAGAGAGTCAGAGCTCAAGTCTGAACTTTGCCAATAAAGGCAGATGATCTGAAGAGTTATTTTCGTTTGGAAGTCCATTAACAGTCCATAAGTCTTGTTCTGTAAGAAGTGACAGTCTAGCTAGAAGTTTCAAGCCACCAACCAAAGCAACTTCAGCTCCTACATTAAAGAAGCACACACATATTTAGTAAAATTGTCAACGGGTTATTGTAAATTAATCATACAAGTCTTTTCTCCAAACAAATATAGAACTTGAGGCCCCTCCAGAAGACTAAAAACTATGAAACAGTTTTTAGAATATTTAAGCTTTATTGAATTATAACCTAATTATAATTATCAAACACACAGCAGTTTGAGATATTTTTTCTATTTCCAGCTCTGTAAACAATCTTTAGAAGAAAATATAAATGTAATACTTAAGAATGTTAAGAGTAATTTGTGGTTGACAACTACATAAGAAACTCATCCAGCAACCATTCTGTAGTTGCATAAAGCCAGAGACACCGGGCCACAGCCCTGCAGCAGTTTATAAGGTGAATGGAGAATAAATTAGTATAATTTAGTCCCAGATAGTCAGCACCCACAGAAGTGAAGATGACATGCTCTTTTTGAAATGCTGATCCGTAACACTCTCCTGCCACCTAGTGAACTTCTGTCAGCATGACAACTACGAAAACCTTACTATAAATTCAAAGCAGCAGGCATATTTTTTGTAGAGTAGATCTAGTGGCAGGAATAAGTCATCTCGTGAGTGTTACTAATAAGGTTATTCCCAGAAGAAAGGAGGGGGGAACAAACAGAGGGGAAAAGGGTAAAGAAAAAGAAGCATCCAAAAAAAGGAAGAGAAAAAAATGAAAAAAATCAGAAGAGAATAAAGCAGCTGCTCACATTCCAAAGTTTTCTTAAAGGTATTTTTGTACTTCCAGTAATCTTAAACTGCATTTTCTTCTCCACTTTAACTCCTTTGGCTAATGTTTAAAACCTGATTTTTGGCCGGGCACAGTGGCTCACGCCTGTAATCCCAGCACTTTGGGAGGCCGAGGCAGGCAGATCATGAGGTCAGGAGATCGAGACCATCCTGGCTAACACAGTGAAACCCCGTCTCTACTAAAAATACAAAAAATTAGCCGGGCATGGTGGCGGGCGCCTGTAGTCCCAGTGGCTCGGGAGGCTGAGGCAGGAGAATGGCGTGAACCCGGGAGGCGGAGCTTGCAGTGAGCCGAGATAGCGCCACTGCACTCCAGCCTGGGTGACGAGCGAGACTCCGTCTCAAAAACAAACAAACAAAAAAATTATATAGACTTTTCTGACCGAATGTGGTGGCTCATGCCTGTAATCCAAGCCACTTTGGGAGGCCGAGGTGGACGGCTTGAGCCCAGGAGTTTGAGACCAGCCTGGGCAACATGGTGAAACCCTGTCTCTACAAAAAATACAAAAATTAGGTGGGCATGGTGGCTCATGCCTGTAGTCTTAGCTACTCGGGAAGCTGAGGTGGGAAGGTCACTTGAACCCGGGAGACAGAGGTTGCAGTGAGCCGAGAATCATGCCACTGCACTCTAGCCTGGGTAACAGAGTGAGACTCTGTATCAAAAAAAAAAAAAAAAAAAAAAAATGTATATATACTTTTCCTCCTCAGAAAAATCCAATATTCCAGAGTCAACATGACAGCATAAGCTGTGTTGCTGGCAGTGTAACTATGGTCCTCCAATGAAGGCAGGACGCCTCGGTAAAATTTAAGCACAAAACTATAATGACCATTAACAACATACTCAGTTCCTGTCACAGGAAAAACAGTAAATTTATGGCAAGCAAAAAGAAAGGGCAATATGAAAGACCTATAACTCAGAGGCTGACTGGAACTGGAGGGTAGGACTGCTAATGTAATTCTTGGGTAATAATTTGCTTGGATGTGTTTTATTGCCTCCCTCATATGCAAGTAATCAACTGATTTATTCAAATATATTACCAATCTGTCTATTTCGAAATATTTTTACCTTCTAGATCTAGAACTTCAACTGGATGTTTAGAGAGCTTTCTTAACTTTAACCTTGAGGTTTTAGCTACTGTGCTCTCTAGGAGAATTTAAGATTACATGCATTCCTTACCTGGGTGCCCAGCAACATCTTCCTTTTCTGCAGAGTAGAAAATATAATCCACAGTTATGGCACTTCGGGAATGACAGGTGGTCACTTCTGGAATTCCAGTGTCAGGAAAGTAATGTGAATAAACAGATGACAAACTGAAATGGTGCTGTAAATTTGAAGACAATCTAAATAGAAAAGAAGAAGTGTTTAGAATCCAAGTTTTTGTAACTTCAAGAATTCCTCCTATCTGAAGTTCTTTTTCACTTAATTTCTAGACTAAGACCAAACATTAGGACAAGCTTTATTTAAAAAGACCATATCATAATTTAGTATTAATTTACTTATGCAGTGATATCTAAAACCCATCAATAAAGCCATTATAAATGTAGTTTTTAAAAAAAGCTCAATAATTAACATACTAATGTGTTTTTTCATTATTTATAACATGTGTGAATGCCTCCACTTACTAAAGAACATGTATTCTAACAAGTTTTATTGTGTTTTTAAGAAAGAGAATCAAGGGGGTCTTCAGGAACACTATTTGGAATCCTCTAGACTTTTGATGACAGAGAGGCCATATTCTTCTCTAATTTTTCTTGCTATGACATATAATTTTGTACTGCATCTTAAAACAGCTTCTCTAATGGTTTATTATATTTGCCCCATGCACAAATATATGTGATGTTATGAGTAAAAGGTTTAAAGACTATTTTCTAGTGATACTTTATGAATCTTAAGGATCTTTTATGCCTTGAAGGAAAATAAAATTAAAAAAAAAAAACTTATCCAACAAACATTTACCAAACATCTTCTAAGTTCTAGGCAATATGTCAGGTGCTGAGAATACATAGATGAAGATGTTTCCCCTGCTTTTAAAGTGTTTATATGTCAGGAACAAAGGTAAATCCTTAAAAATGCCCTCTAAGTTTTATTAGCAACTTTTTTATGTCTAAGGATTTATAATATTAAACATAAAATAGGGCCGGACGCGGTGGCTCACACCTGTAATCCCAGCACTTTGGGAAGCCAAGGCGGGAAGACTGCTTGAGCTCAGGAGCTCGAGACCAGCCTGGGCAACACAGTGAGACCTCATCTCTACAAAAAAAAAAAAAAAAATCTAGAAAATTAGCTACGCGTGGAGGCACATGCCTGTGGTCTCAGCTACTTGGCAGACTAAGGTAGGAGAAAGGCTTGAGCCTGGGAGGTGGAGGCTGCAGTGAGCCAAGATCATGCCACTGCACTCAAGATGGATGACAGTGAGATCGACTCTCAAATAAAAATAATAAATAAAAATAGGTCTTCTGCAAACTGTTATCAATTTTTCAGTTTACAGATATAAGCTACGCATATAAACACTCTGTATTTACATAAAGATACAAAAAAGTATTTTTTTTTTTTTTTTTTTTGAGACAGAGTCTTGCTCTGTCGCCCAGGCTGGAGTGCAGTGGCACGATCTCGGCTCACTGCAACCTCCACCTCCCAGGTTCACACCATTCTCCTGCCTCAGCCTCCCGAGTAGCTGGGACTACAGGCGCCCACCACCACACCTAGCTAATTTCTTTTTTGTATCTTTAGTAGAGACGCAGTTTCACCGTGTTAGCCAGGATGGTCTCAATCTCCTGACCTCATGATCCGCCCGCCTCAGCCTCCTAAAGTGCTGGGATTACAGGCGTGAGCCACCGCGCCCGGCCTCTTTTTTTCTTTTAATTTTTAGACACCAAGGGCAAGTAAGGTATCTATTTTTTAAAATTATTATTATTATTGAGACGGAGCCTTGCTTTGTCACCCAGGCTGGAATGCAGTGGCGCGATCTCGGCTCACTGCGACCTCTGCCCCCCCAGGGTTCAAGCAATACTCTGCCTCAGCCTCCCTGGGATTACACGTGCATGCCACCATGCCCGGCTAATTTTTTGTATTTTTAGTAAAGATGGGGTTTCACCATCTTGGCCAGACTGCTCTTGAACTCCTGACCTCGTGATCCACCCACCTCAGCCTCCCAAAGTGCTGGGATTACAGGCACGAGCCACCACGCCCGGCCAGAATGTTTTAATTTTTTTTTTTAATAGAGGCAGGGTCTCACTGTGTTGCCCAGGCTGGTTTCAAACTCCTGGGCTCAAGCAATCCTCCCGCCCTGGCCTCCCAAAGTGCTGAGATTACAGGCGTGAGCCAAAAAGCCCAGCCAATATCTTTTTTATATCCTATATTGTTACAAAAAGATTTAAGAGTTACTCAAAACGAAGTACTTGTTAGATTAGCCTCCTTATTAATCTTATTCAAAGAAGTTTTTACTATATTGAAAGGTTTAATCATGAATTTTTAAATATTCATTTAAAAAAATTTTTTAAAATTTGCTTCCATTCTTACTAGTTCTTATTTATGTAGTAATATTTTCTCAAAACAAGGTATACAAAATAAAGATTGAGAAGCAGATAAAATAAATGAGAATTGGTCCCTAAATTTAAATGTTAAAACAAAAAACTATAAAACAGCCACAATATAAAACAATCAAGATATTTCAAGAATCTCCCTGAGACAAGATTTAAGTCTCTGTCCTGTTTTATTAACATGTATCAATTTCTCAACCATAGCCCCAAATATTCCTATTTCTTTAATGAAGAATCCCAGCATCTTCACCCCTCTGACAATCTTCTCCTACAGTTCAAGAGATAAATTAAAATGATCATCTTTTCAACTGGCATATTCATTTTTGGATCAATTCTCTTACAGATGGTTTTGAGATTTAGTAAATCAAAGACAACTAAAGATCCTTTTGAGATCTGAAAGATATTTTTATGTGATCTTGACCTTTGTTTAAGTATGTGAATTTCAAAGAGTATTTGAGCTGGTCCAGGTCCACAGACAAGCTGTTTCCCTTCCTAACACTACCTAGGCACCTAACTATGTTTCAGACATTGTGCTTTATATGCTTTGTCTCATCTAATCCTCACAACAATCCAAACTATAGACAAAGAAACTGAACCTCAGAGATGTTAAGTTTCTTGCTCAAAATCATTCGGCTAAAACACAGCAGAGTCAGGACTGGAACTCAGGCCTATCTGACTTAAGGGCCAGCACTCTTCACCAGCACGGAATACTATCACCTTCCTTTTTTTATCCAAGTGATTTTTGAGAAATGAGTTTTTTATTCAACTAAAGTTAGCAAATGTCTCCTTTTGCTTTCCAGAACTCACTTTTCAGCTGTCACTAGGACCTCTGTTTGCTTCAGCTGTGTTTGTGTCAGATCACTGTCTGTAAGAATAGAGGAAAATATATTAATGTTATTGTTCTAGTTTGCCTTAATATCGTCATCTTACTCTAGAAACAATATTTAAGACTTATCTAGGTTAGAAAGATGCCTAGTTACATGTTTCATTCTGGAATCTATATATTTCGATAGCCTCCAGAATTAGGAAAAATAGAAAAATGCAAACAATTCCAAAGCAACATGCAAGTAAATCATGCACAGATAATTCTGGAAGTTCAACTTTAAAAAGGTAAATTTAGAGGTCTTAAGAAAAAGAATGAATAACTATATATTTATATATATGAATATTCATCCCTGAGATTTTTTCTTTTTAAAAACTTAGTTTTATGTCTTCAAAGGGAACATGATTACCCAGCAGACTGCCAAAATGTATTACAAACACTTACCTGTCTTTTCTACTTTTGGTACCTGCTGTACCTCATACACACAGTTCTGTGAGATACCTAGGTTTGGGGGCCAAATTGGAATAGATAAAATTCTTTGTCCCCGTGAAGACTGTTCCTGGCCAGATACCTAAACAAAATTTCAACAGGTATCTTAAGTGAAAAGATTTTAAATAGCTTATGAGTTGAAAAATTTATGTCTTAAATAAAAGGTAATCCAAAAGTGGTAAATTATTACCCTTTATTCATTATATTAAGTGATTCTTTGGACTTATAAAATCTTCTTTTCTTCAAATACAATTCAGAAAGCACTTATCATTTACATAAAAATGACAATCTTTTTCCCATACATGATTTTCTTTAATTTGGACATACAAATGATCTATCGCTTTGAACTAACACTATTCATCATTTTTTACTACCTGCAATATAGTTCCTATTGTATCAAATATAGGCATGCTCAGAGGTACTGCGGGTTTGGTTCCAGGCCACCACAATAAAGTGAGTATCTCAATAAAGCAAGTCACATAATTTTTTCAGTTTCCCAGTGCATGTAAGTTGCGTTTATACTATACTGTAGTTTACTAAGTGTGCAATAGCATTATGCCTAAGAAAATACATACCTTAATTTAAAAATACTTCATTGTTAAAATATCCTAACAATCATCTCAGCCTTCAGTGAGTCATCATCTTTTTATGGGTGGAGGGTCTTGCCTAGATATTAATGACTGCTGGCTGATCAGGGTGATGGTCGCTTAAAGTGGGGGTTGGCTGTGGCAATTTCTTAAAATAAGACAACAATGAAATTTGCTGCAGCCATTGATGCTTCCTTTCATAAAAGATTTTTCTGTAGCATCTGATGCTATTTGACAGCACTTTATCCACGGAACTTTTTTTCAAAATTGGAAACCCTTCCAATGTTTTATCAATTAAATTTATGTCACATTTAAAATCCTTTGTTGTAATTTCAGCAATGTTCACAGCATCTTCACCAGGAATAGAATGCATCTCAAGAAAATACTCTGCTCATCTATAAGAAGCAACTCCTCATCTATTTAAGTTTTATCATGAGATTGAAACAATTCAGTTAATTCTTCAGGCTCCACTTCTAGTTCTCTTGCTATTTCCACCACATCTACAGTTACTTCCTCCCCTGAAGTCTTGAACCCCTCAAAGTCATCCATGAGGGCTGGAATCAACTTCTACCAAACTCTTTTTAATGGTGATATTCTGACCTCCTCCCATGAATCACGAATGTTCTGAATAGCATTTAGGATGCTGAATCCTTTGCAGGTTTGCAATTTACTTTCCCCAGATCCATCAGAGAAATCACTTCTATGGCAGCTATAGCCTATGAAATGTATTTCTTAAATAAGGAGACCTGTAGGTACAAAATTACTCCTTGATTCCATAGGCTGCAGAATGGATGCAGTGTTAGCAGGGATGAAACAACATTCATTTCCTTGTACATCTTCATCAGAGCTCTTGGGTGACCAGGTGCCTTGTGAACGAACAGTAATCTTTGGAAAGGAATCTGTTTTTCTGAATAGTGGTCTCAGCAGTGTGCTTAAAATACTCTATGCCATAAACAGATGCACTGTCATCCCCAAGCTTTGTTCTTCCACTGATAGAGCACAGGTAGAGTGGATTTAGCATAATTTTTAAGTGCCCTAGGATTTTCAGAATGGTCAATGAATGCTGACTTTAACTTAAAGTAACAAGCTATATTAGCTCCTAACAAAAGAGTCAGCCTGTCCTTTGAAACCAGGCACTGACTTCTTCTTTCTAGTTATGAAGTCCTAGATGGCATCTTCTTGCAATATAAAGTGGTTTCATCCACATTAAAAATTGTTGGCCAGGTGCGGTGGCTCATGCCTGTAATCCCAACACTTTGAGGGGCTGAGGCAGGAGGATTGCTCAAGCCCAGGAGTTCGAGACCAGCCTGGGCAACACGGTGAAACGCCACCTCTACCAAAAAATATTTAAAAATTAGCCCGGCGTGGAGGCATGCACCTGTAATCCCACCTACTTGGGAGGCTGAAGCAGAATCGCTTGAACCCAGGAGGCAGAGGTTGCAGTGAACCGAGATCGTGTCACTGCAGTCCAGCCTGGGCAACAGCGCGAGATCCTGTCTCAAAAAAAAAAAAAAAATCTATTATTTAGTGTAGCCACCTTCATCAATGATCTTAGCTAGATCTTCTGGATAACCTACTGCAGCTTCTACATCAGCAGCACTTGCTGCTTTACCTGTACTTTTATGTTATGGAGATGGCTTCATTCCTTAAACCTCATAAATTAACCTCTGTTAACTTCCAACTTCTCTTTTGCAGCTTCCTCATCTCTCAGCCTTCATAAAATTGAAGAGACTTAATGCCTTGCTCTGGATTAGGCTTTGACTCAAGGGAATCCTGTGGCTGGTTTGATCTTCTATCCAGACCACTCAAGCTTTCTCCATATTAGCAATAAGGCTGTTTTGCTTTCTTATTATGCCTTCATACACTGGAGTAGCACTTCTAACTTCCTTCAAGAACTTTTCCTTGCATTCACAACTTTGCTGTTTGGTGCAAGAGGCCTAGCTTTTGGCCTCTCTCAGCTTTCAAAATGCCTTCCTTGCTAAGCTTAATCATTTCTAGCTTTTGATTCAAAGTGAGACATGTGAGTCTTCCTTCTACTTGAACACTTAGAGAGCGCTGCAGGGCTATTACTTGGCCTAGTTTCAATATGGTTGTGCTTCAGGGAATATAGAGGCCCAAGTAGGGGGAGAGAGATGATTAGTGGAGCAGTCAGAATACATTTATCGATTAAGTTCTCATTTTATATGGGTACAGTTCATAACACCCCAAAACCATTACAATAGTAATATCGAAGATCACTAATCTTGGATCAACATAACAGATGTAATAATAATGAAAATGCTTGAGTAATGCAAGAGTTACCAAAAGGTGACAGAGACAGGAATTGAGCACATGCTGTTGGAAAAATGGCAATGATAGAGCTGCTTAAGGTAGAGTTGCTATGAAACTTCAATTTTGTAAAATGCAGTATGTTTGAAGCTCGATAAAGCAAAGCACAATAAAATGAAGTATACCTGTACTAAGAGAGATTAACTCTTACAAAATTTTAAACTTATTGGCTGGGCATGGTGGCTCATGCCTGTAATCCCAGCACTTTGGGAGGCTGAGGTGAACCTGCAGGTCACCTAAGGTTGGGAGTTAGAGACCATCCTGGCTAACACTGTGAAACCCCATCTCTACTAAAAATACAAAAAATTAGCCGGGCTTGGTGGTGCACGCCTGTAGTCCCAGCTACTCAGGAGGCTGAGGCAGGAGAATTGCTTGAACCTGGGAGACGGAGGTTGCAGTGAGCCGAGATCCCACCATTGCACTCCAGCCTGGCGAAAGAGCAAGACTCCATCTCAAAAAAATAAATAAATAAATAATTTTAAACTATTACTCAAAACTCCAGTGTTGGAGAGCTTATTTTGGTAAATATACTGAAGATGAAATGCTCTAAAGTAAGCAGAGGAAAGCACAATAAAAATAATCACAAGATAAATTGTGCTAAGCTAAAGAAAATATTTATTATTCTACAACGGAAACTTATATAATAAATGTTAAATTACTATTTTGCCCACAACCAGCATTCAAAATTCTATCCTGCCACCTTGTGTTACTTATCGGTGAAGTATCCATGTCTGTCAATACTTTTTTTTTTTTTGCTGCCTGTTAATTCCTCCAAGCAGTATGTTGCCACAGATAGATGAAAAAGATATAAATCAACCAAGTGAAAATAATTACTTACTAGAAGAAGCTGGGCACAGTGGCTCACGCCTGTAATCCCAGCACTTTGGGAGGCCGAAGCAGGTGGATCACGAGGTAAGGAGTTCGAGACCAGCCTGGTCAACAAGCTGAAACCCCATCTCTACTAAAAATACAAAAATTAGCCAGGTGTGGTGGCACACACCTGTAACCCCAGCCACTCGGGAGGCTGAGGCAGGAGAATCACTTGAACCCGGGAGGTGGAGCTTGCAGTGAGCTGAGATCATGACACTGCACTCCAGCCTGGGCGACAGGGTGAGACTGTCTCAAAAAAAAAAAAAAAAAAGTCATGGAAAATCATAGTTTGATAAAGTGAGGGTACTGGATCATCCAAGGTTTTCAAATAGCCATGTAATGACTATCTTCACATTATCATGAGCAGAGCAACTATGTCCACTCCCTAATAACAATGAAGAAAGCACTTACCTTTCCTATGGGAAGTCCTTCATAATTCAATTTTCCTTCCTTTATGAAACTATATAGTGGAGAACCAGGAACAGAATTAAAGTCACCACACATAACAATAGGGCAGAAGCTGCCATCTTTCTGGTGGGCAACACTGGAAATCTCTGCCAGTAGCATTGCCAATTGCGTCAGCTTAATATCACCTCGCCTTGGATTATACAACAGATGCGTATTTGCTACGCAGATCGCAGGACAGGCAGCATATGGAATTTTGGGCTGTAAGAGTAAAACTAATCCAACATTGTCTCTGTCCAACAGAGAAATATCAGGGCGGAAGAATTCCACTGGGTTCACTGACAAGAGTGAAAATTTGGAATGTTTGAAGCAAATAGCACAGCCATCAGGTTTCCTTCCTGTCCGCATCTTATATTCACAGTGATAACCTACAAGAAACAAATGAATTTAAAACAAATGACTGCTTTTATATATTTGTCAAAACACAGCTCACCTGATACTTCTGAACAATGTTTACCAACCTGTATTCTGCAAAACATTAGTAATGTAGGATGTCAATAAACATTGGAATAAAAAACGTTTGACACTGGGTCTAACAGGCCTCTTTATGCGCAGACTTCAGCCCTTGATATGCTAATGTGTATTATCAGTCTCCCGTTGCCATCCTAGTAAAACTCAGTCATGGCAATAGTAAAGCTTTATAATAATCTATTCTCTCACCCTCTCCACCCTATATTCCTGATCTTTTTGCCTGTAACTCCTTCCCCCTCACTTCATTCCAATCTCACTGGCCTCCTCACTTGCCTTAACACACTCCAACCTCAGGGCCTTTCCCTTACTATTTCTGCTGCCTAGAATGTTCTAGGCATCGCTTATTCCTTCACCTCCTTTAAATATTTGTTCAAATGTCACCTCGTCTGATCATTTTGTTTAAAACTGAAACCTCTCCCATTCCACTTTCCTGCTTTTCTCCAGAAAACTATCATTACTTAATATGCTATTTACTTATTTATTTGGTTAGCCTTTCTCCACCAGAAGGTACACTCCACACAAGGGAGAAATTTTTTTAATCTTTTTTGCCCAATGCTATATCCTCATTCCCTAGAACAGTGCATGGTATATAGTAGGCACTCAAAAAAAAAAATTGCTAATGAAGGCCAGGCGTGGTGGCTCACGCCTATAATCCCAGCACTTTGGGAGGCCAAGGCAGGCGGATCACGAGGTCAGGAGATCGAGGCCATTCTGGCTAACACAGTGAAACCCCGTCTCTACTTAAAAAATTCCAAAAATTAGCTGGGCATGGTGACGGACGCCTGTAGTCCCAGCTACTCGGGAGCCTGAGGCAGGAGAATGGCGTGAGCCTGGGAGGTGGAGCTTGCAGTGAGCCGAGATTGCACCACTACACTCCAGCCTGGGCAAGAGAGAGACTCTGTCTCAAAAAAAAAAAAATTGCTGAATGAATGAATGCAAAGTAAGCACACTTCTCAAGTATATGGGACCACAGATAACTTGTTTCTAGGAGTGTTTATTTATCAAACAGGTTTTTGGCATCTATCCATTAGGTAGACACTGGCAGGCACTGGTATTATAACGATGAACGAGACAAAATGGTCTCCTGGAGCTCAGAATCTTATAGGTCTACAGGTGGACAGAACAACTCCTAGGAAAGGGAGCTACTAAGATATTCTTACACATCTTTCTGTTTGAATTAAAATTATACACCAACACAAAAGTTTCCGGTGAGTACCTCAATCTTTTCCTCTTTGAAATTAAGTTTTTAAAATTAAGATTTTTAGCCAAAATATGCCACACATCTTTGTCAGCAAGTTATACTTTAATGACACATGAATTTTCAAAAGTATATTTGGCTAAAAGTTACATTGCCTTGTCTCTATAAAAAAAATTAAATAATTAGCCGGGCATGGTGGCACACATCTCTAGTCCCAGCTACTCAGGAAGCCGAAATGAGAGGATTACTTGAGCCCAGTAGGTTGAGGCTGTAGTGAGCCATGATTGTGCCACTGCACTCCAGTTGGATGACAGAGTGAGACCCTGTCTCAAAAAAAAAAAAAAAAAAAAAAAAAGAGTTGCATTGTACCCAGTGATTCCAAACTTGGCCTGATCTCTGCTCCATAATGATCTTCTTGAACTTCTTGCAAACAAAGTACCTTGGAAGAAAAAAATAGCTTGAATTAGAACACAGAGATGCAATCATGAATTTCCTGGTGCTTTCATCTTAAAATATCTAAAAGCAGGCTTCTAAAATTCCACACCTGATAAGAATTGAAATAAAAGACTTACCTGTTTTTCTTGTTATAGATCTACCAAATTAATGTTTCCGAATTTTGATCAATCTCAAAACTCTGGCCCTCAATCACATGGAGCTCCCTTAGTACTCAAAATTATTATTTCCAAAAGGAAATATTCTTAGCTTACATGTCAGGATATTTTTCCAGGTTTTACATGTTCATTGGTACTATCTTTCAGGTCTTAAGAGGCTGATTTCTTTGAATGCTACCAGGTAGGTGACATTTTTGCATGAATTACTGAAATTTCAAATCAAAGTTAATATTTACTGAATACTTAATATGTTGCCAGTTTCTGTCTCAAAACTGACCCATACTTAAAAACTTTTTGGACCCTCTTTGAAAAGTTAGATGCAACCACTAACAAATGCCTCTCTGAAAGTTATACCTTATTAAGACTTATTCCATCATTATTCTTAAACATATTCCTTTCTTACCCCACAAACAAAATGGATAAAACCATTTAGTTCATAAATGCACAAATGAAACATTTAACCCAACTTTTTCTTTCTTTTTTTTTTTTTTGAGGCAGAGTTTTGCTCTTGTTGCCCAGGCTGGATTGCAATGGTGCAATCTCAGCTCACTGCAACATCGACCGCCCGGGTTCAAGTGATTCTCCTGCCTCAGCCTCCTGAGTAGCTGGGATTACAGGCATGAGCCACCACGCCCGGCTAATTTTGTATTTTTTAGTAGAGACGAGGTTTCTCCATGTTGGTCAGGCTGGTCTCGAACTACCGACCTCAGGTGATCCACCTGCCTCAGCCTCCCAAAGTGCTGGGATTACAAGCATGAGCCACTGTGCCCGGCCCCAACTTTTTCTTATGTGAAGAATTTCAATAATATTTTGCACTTACGTCTGCATCAAAATGTTTAATTTCTTTCAGAATATTGGGAAACCTAAAACTCCAGTGTAATACTGGCCGCCGGCAATGTCTATAAAGGTGAGAGTTATCTTCCAGTAAATCTTGTGAAAGTATATTATAGGACATCACTGAAAAGTCAAACTTGTTCTCACTGTCTTCACATTTGGGATCAACATTTTTGTCTCCTAGGATCTTCGTTTTTTCTTTATCATGGCTACATATATATTCCCAATTCCGCTTTATCACACCTGTTAAAATATATTGCACAAATATAAGGAATTAATCAAAAGCGGACCATACAGTTTCCCACATATATGTATTTTTCAGCCTCTTAAAAATTCCCATAAGCAATGAATAGAATGTTTTTCCCTAGGAAGTGGCAATATAGCACTGAATAATTAGAACTGTTATCAAATTGGTTACAAATGCGGTAACACAATATACTGACCAACAGGTTTAAAACAGGTTTAAAAGAATCTTGCAAGTCATTCTGGAGGCTGAGAGTATGTGTTAACAAAGCTAAGACTATACAGAGGTTGTGGTTTCTCACTTCTCTACAGTTAAGAAGTGGCTCTGCCACAGATGTGATTGGCAGTTTTATAACTATAACAACATATTTGTATGTCAAAGTTGGCTTTTCAATAAGATGATTTTACATTGTATTTTATTCCCTATTAGTGGGATAAGATCATCAAATGATTAACCAAGTTCCAGAAGCAACCCTTAGTTCAGAATTCTAGTTCATACATGAAAGAAGTGTATATAATGGCAATATATGGAAGAAGTTTTAGTGTTTAAAACACTGAAGTGGAACATGCAAACAAAATAACAAAAGAAATCTTTTAAATGTACAACAAAGAAAAAGTTAAATATGACATAGCTACAGAATGCTAGTAAATGATGGCTAACCAACAAACCTAGCATGCAACAACCAGGCGTGTGTTCATATTCTGCAAACACATCATGCATTCTGCAAAAGTGATGAAAAGAATAAAAAAAAACACAAGACTTTGCAATCATAGGCAGTCCCTGACTTAGAAATAACCGTGTGTGTGATGTGTGTGTGTGTATTCACCTTTGATCTTGTCTCCTACATCCTATCATTAAAGAGCATGCTACAGGGAAAGCCCCTCCTCATGGATACCTAAGGGCAGGGAAGACGGGCTGTATTCCCTCCCTACATAATGTAAAAGACAATATTCTCAAAAGCAGTTGACACAACAGGGGCCAGTTCTTATAAATTGATAGTATCACTCCAAAACGCGTTTGGAAACCATGAAGAGAAACACGGAATTTTTGGAGAATTTATGAGCTCGAAAGAAAGAGAAAACAAAAAAATGGGAAAAACATGGGAAAATAGATTTGGAAATGGACTTCTAAGTATGATTAAATTATATAAAAAATTTCAGCCCCTAGAATATCTCTCTCTATCCTGCAAAGGTTTTCACTTCACTGGAATACAATGTCTGGAATTCCACCAATCAAAAATTAAATTGAAGTTAAAATATCCTATACACTTATATAGAGGGTGAAATAAAGACTAAAAGGAAACACACCCGTATTTTTAAGAGTAGTTATCTCTGAGTGTTAGGACTGTGAAATATTTTTGCAAATCTTCTGCACAATACATTTACAATCAAAATATCAATATGCTATTTAAAAATGCCAATGAAGTAATCATTTTAAAGTATGATTAGGCCAGGCACAGTGCCTCATGCCTGTAATCCCAGCACTTTGGGAGGCTGAGGCGGGTGGATCACCTGAGGTCAGGAGTTCGAGACCAGCCTGGCCAACATGGCGAAACCCTGTCGCTACTAAAAATACAAAAATTAGTCGGGCGTGGTGGCATGCGCCTGTAATCCCAGCTACTCAGGAGGCTGAGGCAGGAGAATCGCTGTAACCCGGGAAGCAGAGGTTGCAGTGAGCCGAGATCGTGCCATTGCACTCCAGCCTGGGCAACAAGAGTGAGACTCCAACTCAAAAAAAAAAAAAAAAAAGATGGAAAGAAACAAAACCAAACTAAACAAAAGTCTTCAACTATGAAGAATTTTGCCTAGAGCCTATCCTATGCCCAGGAAAGGAAACTATCCTCTTCCCTATCATTCACTGAAGATAGGAATCCTACCCCCAATGACTCAGAACTAAGGCCAATTGTACTGGCTCTGCAGAGCCATTCAGATTTATAACAAAATTTCTATGGGGAAAACAGAACTGATTGGCCGGGCGTGGTGGCTCACACCTGTAATCCCAGCACTTTGGGAGGCCAAGGCAGGTGGATCACAAGGTCAGGAGATCAAGACCATCCTGGCTAACACCATGAAACCCCGTCTCTAGTAAAAAATACAAAAATTTAGCCGGGCGTGGTGGTGGGCACCTGCAGTCCCAGCTACTCGGGAGGCTGAGATAGGAGAATGGTGTGAACCTGGGAGGTGGAGCTTGCAGTAAGCTGAGATTGCGCCATTGCACTCCAGCCTGGGCAACAGAGTGAGCCTTCATCTCAAAAAAAAAAAAAAAAAAAAAAAAAAAAAAGAACTGATCATGTGTAGAACACAATTCATTCATAAACTGGAGACTGTCTATGATGGTTTTAGCCAAATCAAAGTCTTCTTATGTATACAAGATGGAAAGGGTTCCAGTCATGCAAACAATATATAAGCTATCATCACAGATGGAGCACTACCCTGGTTTCACTGCCATATTAAAATATGAAAATTAAGGTCTAAAAACCTTATTCATATTTCCTTATAAAACATGTACATGTAATGGCATATAAATGCATTAAGATTTTTATTGTCCTGGTCATTAAAGTTTATAACCAACTCTTTTTGCAATTCCATTTTTTAAACAACCAGGACCATTAGTTTATCTGGTTACTACAGTGGCTTTCAAACTTCTACAGCTTGTAGAACCCTTCTGTGTTACTTTTCATGTCATGGAACACCAATCCCTGGCATGCTGGGACTGGGGCTGGGATGATGGGGTGAACACATATTTTATACTGACCACATTTGCTTTTAATAAACTTACAGAAATGTGTTCAAATATGAGGGTTCCATGGAAGACAATTTGAAAACCACTGATAAGAGTGGATAGTCTCTGGCCTTCATATGCTTCACAACATAAATTCACACTACAAAAGCTTATATACCTTCCATATCAGGAGGAACAAGGTGATCACAGCAGAGAGGACAGATGAATCAAAGAAAGTAAGCAATAGGCCTGATCAGGTTTTTAGGGTGCCTAATTACAAAGTCATAATTGTATCACACAAATCCTTCAAATACCACTTTAAAGTGATAGGCAAGTTAGGAATGCTGTTTTCTTGATTGAAAAGTATTAGTGAAATATCGGAAGTCACAAATATGGCTTAACGAAGAGCATTTTCCTTATTCACAACACCTAGGAAGAATGGACATATAGAAAGTCAGGTTGTAATCAAGCTTTATCAGTAGGTAAATGTAATTCCCCATCCATTAAGGGAAAACAACACCATAATTTTCTGAGTACCTACTATGAAGCCAACAGTGTGTTAGGCACTTTGACATACAGTATCTCATTTTATTCAACAGACTTTCAAGTAGGCATTATTTTACATGAAAAAAATCAAGGAGCAAAGAGGTTAAGTAAGCTGTCCAAGTTCATATAATTAGTGGTGGGGCAGAAAAGAAAGCAGGGAGTGGTTCCTAAATCAATGCTTATGTAGCTATGCCACAGCTCCATCTGAAAGCATCCCAGATTTCTAAAAGGCTAAACAAAAGAGGAGTGTGCTGACCTGATGAACAAATTTTTATGAGTGAAAAGCAATCTGGTATCATCATACTGCCCTATATTTATAGATCTTAGGATTGTTCTTAGAAACCTAATTTTAATGCCTCTAAATACACCTTTCATTCATTCAAATATTTCTTGTTTATCTCCCTATGCTGTGGTTAAGTACTATACACAAACAGATTTTCACTTTTGGATAGTTAAGAATTTCTACAAGTGTTTGTTTTTTTCTGACTAGGTCCTTTGTAACTGTGTAGCAATAAGTTACACATTTATTTGAATATTAGCTTAGCAAAGTTGATTGGGACCCAGCTGAAGCCTGTAGACTACTTTCTGATAACAAAACCAGAGGGAACCTGAAGAGCACTAATTCTAGCTTTGATTTCCAGATGAGACTCACCTTGAATGCCTGCCTTTGACAAACTTACATGTCAGCTCCCTAAACATTAACACCCACACATCCTTCTCTCAAGTATCTTTAGAGGAATTATCTTCACTGAAAATTATGGTTCAATAAGAAAGACAATTCCAAATTCTACCTAGACACCTCACTTATACTTTCAGGAGATGGGGTTGTGATGGGGGCAAGACTGGCAGCACAGAGGGAGTCTAGTGAATTGTTAAGAGTAGAAAGAATATGAAAAAATAGAAGTAAATTAACACACTTTAAAAAACTGTTTCTCAAAGTGGAATAAGATGTGGTTCCCTTTCTTAAAGATAATACTTCGGGCAAACTCTCAAGATTTTATCTATGGACCCCAATTTGAGATATACAGATGTAATAAACGAAAATCTTATCCTATAAGACCATGTCTTCCATTTATGATTGCTTCTATTAATGAGTCCTTTCGTCTTCCATAAAAATGTTAGCTTAAAAATGAAAACACTAAATTTTTTTTAGATCTGTAGACTTCTAAGCATATAGCCATCAATTTCTAAGAAGTCTAAGGGCCTTTGTTTCAAAAACATTGGATTTAAAAATTATCCTTAAATAAAACTTACTTTTGTAATCTATTTCTCCTTTCTTTGCCAATCTTATTCTATCTGTAGACTCATTTCTATTTTTATAGTCAGAAATACACAATTAGTTGAAGATAAAAATAAAGACTTCATTTAAGGAAGAATTCATTTTTTTCTAACATAAAACTACTGGCTAAAAGTCAACACCAAACACCTCTAAAACCTTAGGAGGTTTAAAGGATTAGATATGAAAGTTTCAATTTAGTCTATCACTTGTATCTATTTCTACACCAAGATAAATGTCACCTTTACCTTGGTGTTTTCTTCGTTTTGATGAAGGCTCATCTCCCTCAGCGTTCATGACGTAACTAGAGAGATGAATCAAAGATGTCTGGCTCAGGTTGTCAGGTCTCCAGTTACAGTACTGGAACTGAGTTCTAGACTCAAACAAACAGGGTGGTCTCCAATTTAGTGAAAAATGCCTACTACTGAAGTATGGGTAAGGAGCTCGAGAGTAATGTCCAGGCCACCTCATACAACTAGAAATATGTCTGTTCCAGCAACACCTTTGCAGATTCTCCCACGGTGTAGTCCAGTCTCTGCCCAGACTCCTCGAGTGATGGGGAAACATGGGGTATCTAAAAGAAATAAATACACTCCTTGAGGCACCACTTTTTGTTCAGCTATAGTTTACAAAATCTAAGCCTGTTTCCTCAAGGGAAGATAATGTCTAATATTTAAAATCTGGCTGCTAAATCTGTGAAGGATGAAGGGGAAAGCACCCATGATTTACCTATTGGCATCAATATCTCAATACTCTCATCCTAAAAAACCATGAATGGTATTCTGAATACTTAACACAGAATGCCTCCCAGGCTTCCAAAATACCACATACCCCTGAAAATGTACATAGTTCAACTGAGAGATGAATCAACTATCAAAATGATATTCAGAGTAGCTTTCAAGCACCTACAAAACTCAATGAGAAAATAAAATACACAGCAAGTATTACACTGAAATCGAATAAGGAACTCATATCACACTACAATTAAAGTAAATCTCTCCTCCAACTTGGAGTAATAACAAGTTTCTGAACAGTTTTTTATACCAAGGGCAGATTTTTCCAAACACTTGTATAGTTAGGAAAACAAAAGCCTATCCACAACTTCATAAATTCACAAAACTACTTCTCTTACTAATCAACGGGTGGATAATTTATTTCTCCATTCTTTTTTAAGCATGATTCTCCTTGGGGGAAATGAAAGAGGATGGGGATGACGTACTACGAATGCACCAACACTCCAAACCAACAGCTTCAATTTAACCCATCATCCAAAACATCTCCAAAGTGGCGCTAACATTCTTAATAGGTATGTTGCTCTCAGGCTCTCAAGAAACACTTCAGCTTAATAAAGCACCATGTTCCTCTCACTATACTACTATGGCAAAATGTTAAGATTCAGAGAAGGACTTTTATCCTTTCTTCCAAAATTCTTAACAGCTACATTTCTACCACAGCATCAATAATGTGCGCTCCCATCCCTAAGGGAATTTTAAGTTGCGTTTACTGTTATTTAACTTTATACGCTGTTATTCTCGTTTTAACAGCATTTAAATTTTTATTATATATTTTAAGTTTAAGTATTCGCTAGTTGTTCTCTAAAATCTACTTAGTTGTAAATCTTTAAAGGCATAACATGGGCATTCTACACTGCTTTGTGATAATTCTGAAAGCCATAGGAATTTGGGCACTTGGTCCATGCATTTTCTATCCTAATAAGCCACTGTATTGAAATATAATACTTGTACTACAAAAGCTATTCTCTATATTTGCAGTTATTTATTCTGACTTTTTTTTCTCTTAAGATGTTAAGCTCCTTCAGGGCCTGAACAGAACCGTCTTATTCATTTTAATTCCGTTATCTTCACAAGTGCCTAGCACAGTGCCTGGCAAACAGCTGGTACTCAGGAAACATTGTTGAACTGAATTACCATCAAGTCCCAGGCCTATGGGAGTTACAACCAAATTCCCATCGCTTATGTAATAATGCATGCGGTGTTTCCCAAGCGTGGTGGGTGGTACACGAGTCGGTTTCACAGGGTACACAGTTAAATTACTTGATTGTAATTTCTAAATACTTATGTTAGTTTATTAGGAAAAAACATAAACGCACATCAAATCCAAGACTCTGCAGACACTGCTTAGGGTGAAGCTAATGTGGGCAGCACCTACTGAAGTGCTTTTTAAAAAAAACTGAGTCAATTTAAAGAAAAATATCCAGTAAATAATACACGTGAAACAAGAACTTGGCCATAACAGCAAGGGATGACATACAAGTGACTAAAGTTTGAAAGACACGAACACATTAACAAAAATCAAGCCCCTCCTGGGCGTGTGCCACACACGCGCCTCCAAGGGATCAGGCCCGCAGAGACCTACTGCGGAGAGGCGGCCTCCCCGCCGACGCTCGGTTCCCGGGACGGTGCTGCGGAGTGTGTGGAGCAGGCCAGCGCTGGTCTGGAGGCTGGGCTGGGGGAAGCAGGCCAGGGATCCAAAGCCACTGGCACAAGCCTGGCCGGCGGCACATGAACTCCGCGCCAAGACCCCAGACCTCGTTGGCCCAGCGTCCCGCCAGCTGCGCGGCGGGTTTACCTATCTCACTTGGTCTCTGGAGGCTCGTCCCGGATGCACCATCGCCCAGACCCTCTTCCTCTTCCTTCCTCCCCTAGCCCGCCCCGCCCCGCCCCGGGTTAATCCCGGACGCCCGCCCGCTCTTTCAGGCCGCCCGCCCCTCTCTCCTCCCTCCGAGTACCCAGCCCTACTGACCGGCCTCTTCCCACCACACAGTGGCCGTAGCCCTTCCTCACACAGCGCCAGGCTTCCATCTTCGCCCTCCGCGTGCGTCCAGTTCCCAGGCCCCGGGTTCCACCTCAATCTCTATAACCGATGCGACGGCCTAAAGTATCTAGGGAACCCCATCACTCTTAAGTACCGACTCCAGTCCTGGCTGCAAGGCATGCTGGGAGGTGCAGTCTCGCCGGCCGGCCTACACTCCATCTTGCGCAGTGAGAGTCCCTGAATGCCTTAACCCGGAATTCTGCTCAAGGAGCATGCGCAGAGCGTGGGACGCGCGAGCAACCATTTCTGAAGAGGGCAAAACACCCGACCTTCGTTTTAAAGAAACAGAAATAAACTTTCTTTTTTTTTCTTTTTCTTTCTTTCTTTTTTTTTTTTTTGAGATGAAGTTTCGCTCTTGTCGCCCAGGCTGTAGTGCAATGGCACGATCTCGGCTCACTGCAACCTCCGCCTCCCGGGTTCAAGCGATTCTCCTGCCTCAGCCTCCCAAGTAGCTGGGATTACAGGCATGAGCCACCACACCCGGCTAATTTTTGAATTTTTAGTAGAGACAAGGTTGCACCATGTTGGCCAGGCTGGTTTTGAACTCCTGACCTCAAGTGATCCGCCCGCCTCGGCCTCCCAAAGTGCTGGGATTACAGGAGTGAGCTACCGCGCCCGGCAGAAATAAACAGAGCAGTGAAAATTTTTAATTGCCCAAAGTGCAGATTCCCAGCTGAGGCTGAACAACGCATCCTCTGGGTGCCCATGGAACTGAGATACCACAGAATTTTGCAATTAATTTTGCGGAAGCACAGCCATAGCTCTCACTTTAAAATGTACGTGTATGGGCCGGGCGCGTTGGCTCACGCCTGTAATCCCAGCACTCTGGGAGGCCAAGGCGGGCGGATCACGAGGTCAGGAGATCGAGACCATCCTGGCTAACACGGTGAAACCCCGTCTCTACTAAACATACAAAAAATTAGCCGGGCGTGGTGGCGGCCACCTGTGGTCCCAGCTACTCGGGAGCCTGAGGCAGGAGAATGGCGTGAACCTGGGAGGCGGAGCTTGCAGTGAGCAGAGACCGAGCCACTGCACTCCAGCCTGGGCGACAGAGCGAGACTCCGTCTCAAAAAAAAAAAAAAAAAAAAAAAGTACGTGTATGTCTTGTGTGTCCACCTTTATTAAATGTATTATAGGACTGTAGATTGTTGAAAGACATTATTTAAGTGGAGACCCTGCAAGAAACAGAAAGAGAGAAACCGAGAAAGAATAAAGTGTGGAGAGTAGAGGGGAAAAGGATACTAGAAGGCAGGAGCACTGCTTTTATAGGCTCTTTGAAACAGTGGTAATTTCTTGGGAAGGCTTTTCTTATCCCTGGTGCTTAAAAGGAAGTAAAGTGTATTTGAAAAAAACGCTTTCCCTCAGTATGTAATTGATTCTTGTTATTTGCAGTAGTTAGGTTCTGTAAAGTTGCTGGAAACACTGAATTAGTAAATACTGAATCATTACTCCTAAGGGAAATACAGGATTAGGATCCTGTAAGCCTCTGGTCGCATTTTCATCAACTTAATCAGTACATAGTTTTGTTGTATGTGTGTTTCCGCTTAAAGACATCTTATTTAATATATATTGTTGATTCATTAACATTGAACTCAGTCAACAGCACTATAATTCATACCTCAACAAAGCTTATCTAACACTGCTATTTTCTCTGCAAGGCTCATGACAGCCTTCTTGTGCTTAGGAGCACTATACAGCACGACGCTTGGGGACCATTTTAAACAGCAACATCAACAAAAAGTACAAAAACGTGAAAAACATATCACTAAATGGAATGTGAAAAGGACACTTGGTCCTGATGGCTCACGCCTGTAATCCCAGCAATTTGGGAGGCCAAGGCGGCTGGATCGCTTCAGCCGGGGAGTTCAAGACCACACTGGACAACATGGCGAAACCCCGTCCCTACAAAAAATACAAAAATTAGCCGGGCATGGTGGCTCTCGTCTGTAGTCCCAGCTACTCCAGAATTTGAGGTGAGAGGATTACTTTAGCCCGAGAGGGCGAGGCTGCAGTGAACCAAGATAGTGTCACTGTACTCCAGCCCTGGCAACAGGGGACACTATTTATGGTATAGCATGACAGCTGAAACAAAAAGGCAGAGGATGCCTTGTTCAGCCTCAGCTGGGAATGTGCACTTTGGGCAATTAAAAATTTTCCCTGCTCTGTACATGTCCAAGAATACATGGAGGTTACAGATCAATTTTAGCAAGTAGGCAAATTTGCAAATATGGAATCCACAAATAATGGAGAAAGACTGTATTTCTGTTTTATACTGCCCTATTTTCTAGTTGTACTCACAATTTTGTAGTTCATTAAATTGACTAGTAGTTTACTGTATGTCTTGTCTTTATAATGAGATTGTAAATAACTTCTGAGGAAAGACCATGACTCATTATTTCCAAAATTTACTTGACCTAGTGCTGTGCTAAGTACACAATATATAGTAGTAAAAATATTTTTGAATGAATGGTTAACAGTGGGCCAGAACTTAGGACTTGTGAATGACCAGAAGCTTTTTCCTTTAGCGCACCCTAAAAGGTAAGGAGAAATGTAACATTTTTAAATAAGTAAAAGAAATTAATAGATATCTTTTCATGCAGTGTTGGAATTTGGGGGTTTATCTGATCCTAAAAGATATTTGCCTTTATCTGGGCCTAGACTATTGCAAAGATTAAAGTTAACTTGCAGGGCGCTTGTGGCAGTGCAAATGATTTTTGTCTATGGACTTGTAAAATAATTCTACCTAGTTGGGGGGAGAGCTCTCCACCTCTATGGAAAAGCCAGTTTTGGCTGCCTGCAGTGGCTCACACCTGTAATCCTAGCACTTTGAGAGGCTGAGGCGGGAGGATCATGAGGTCAGAAGTTCGAGACCAGCCTGACCAACATGGTGAAACCTGGTCTCTACTAAAAATACAAAAATTAGCAGGTGTGGTGGCATGCCTGTGATCTCAGCTACTCAGGAGGCTGAGGCAGGAGAATCGCTTGAACCCGGGAGATGGAGGTTGTAGTGAGCCGAGATCGCGCCACTGCTCTCCAGCCTGGGTGACAGAGCGAGACTCCATCGCAAATAATAATAATAATAATAAATTAAACAACAACAACAACAAAAAAGCCAGTTTTGCACCATTTGCAAGATCAATATTTCTGATCTATAAACATGTCTGCTCTTTGGATTCTCCTTTGAACAGGTGATAACATCTGTCTGGTTCACCTATGTAATGAGTTAAATAAAATGGCTGGGTGCAGGGGCTCACGCCTGTAATCCCAGCAGTTTGGGAGGCCAAGGCAAGCGGATCACTTGAGGTTAGGAGTTCAAGACCAGCCTGGCCAACATGGTGAAACCCCGTCTCTACTAAAAATAGACAAAAATTAGCTGGGTGTGGTGGCTCATGCCTGTAATCCCAGCTACTTGGGAGGCTGAGGCATGAGAATCGCTTAAATCCAGAAGGCGGAAGTTGCAGTGAGTCAAGATCGCACCACTGCACTCCACCTTGGGTGACAGAGTGAGACTCCGTTTCAAAATAAATAAAATAAAATGACTAATGTGTTCATATTATATCTGTTTGAGAGTCATGATTTTACCTTTTTTTTTTTTTTGGAAAATTATCTTTTAAAAGTTCAGTAGTTCCCACCAAGATGCCCAATGTATTCATCTGACAGAGGCAGGTGAATATTATCACTGTAAAAGTACACTTCATGGATTGCCTGAGTCCTGGCAATTTTCTTGCTCCCAGAGATAAATCTAAAATGGCAAAAGCATGTTGCTGAGTCTTTGTTTTTCTAATTTTTATTTTCTTCTCCAGTAATTGTGTGTTTTTCTTTGGTTTGTAGAAGCATATCTTGTGTTATTGTGCTTCACTTTATTATGCTTCACAGATACTCTGTTTTTTGCAAATTGAAGATTTGTGGCAACCCTCCCTTTTGCAATTCTATTGATAACGATTTTTCCAACAGCATGTGCTCACTTTCTTTCTCTGTATAACATTTTGGTTATTCTTGCATATTTCAAATATTTTCATCATTCTTATATCTATTATGGTGATCTGTGATCAGTGGTCGTTGATGTTACTATTGTAATTGTTTTGGGGCACCACAAACTGCACCCATTCAAGATGGCAAACTTAACAAATGTTGTGTGTGTTCTGACTGCTCTGCTGACTGACCAACCATTCCCTGTCTCTCTCCCTCTCCTCAGGCCTCCATGTCCCCTACACAATATTGAAATTAGGCCAATTAATAACCCTACGATGGTGCCTAAGTGTTCAAGTGAAAGGAAGAGTTACAGATCTTTAAATCAAAAGCTAGAAATTATTAAGCTTAATGAAGGGATGACAAAAGCTGAGATAGGCCCAAAGACAGGCATCTTGCACCAAACAGTTAACCAAATTGTGAATGCAAAGGAAAAGTTCTTGAAGGAAATAAAAAATGCTACTCCAGTGTATGAAGGCATGATAAGAAATCAAAACAGCCTTATTGCTGATATGGAGAAAATCTGAGTGGTCTATATAGAAGATCAAACCAGCTACAACATTCCCTTAAATCAAAGCCTTATCCGGAGTAAGGCCCTAACTCTCTTCAATTCTATGAAGGCTGAGAGAAGTGAGGAAGCTGCAGAAGACAAGTTGGAAGTTAGCAGAAGTTGCTTCATGAGATTTAAGGAAAGAAGCTGTCTCCATAACATAAAAGTGCATGCGGAAGCAGAAAGTACTGTTGGAGAAGCTGCGGCAAGTTATCTAGAAGATGCAGCTTTGATTACTGATGAAGGTGGTTACAATACACAACCGATTTTCTGTGCAGATGAAACAGCCTCTGTTGGAAGAAGATGCCATCTAGGACTTTCATAGCTAGAAAGAAGTTAATACCTGGCTTCAACGCTTCAAAGGACAGGCTGAGTCTCTTGTTAGCAGCTAATGGAGCTGGTGGCTTTTAGTAGAAGCCAATGCTCATTGATCATTCTGAAAATCCTAGGACCCTTAAGAATTCTGTTAAATCTACTCTGCCTGTCCTCTATCAATGGAAGACAAAGCTTGGACAACAGCACATCAGTTTATACCATGGTCTACTGAATATTTTAAGCACACTTTTGTGCTTAGAAAAAAAAACTCTTTTCAAAACGTTACTGCTCATTAACAATACACCTGGTCACCCAAGAGCTCTGAGTTGAATGTTATTTTATCCCTGCTAACACAACATCCATTCTACAGCCCATGGGATCAGGGAATAATTTTGACTTTCAAATCCCCTCATTTAAGAAATACATTTTCTAAGGTTATAGCTGCCACAGAAGGATCTGGGGAAAGTAAATTAAAAACCTTCTAGAAAGGAGTCACCATCTTTGATGCAAATCTTCTGGAAAAGATTTGCCATGTTAGATGCCTTTCAGAACATTTTGATTCATGGAAGGAGGTCAAAATTTCCACATTAACAGGAGCTTGAGAGAAGTTGATTCCAGCCCTCATGGTTGGCTTTGAGGGGTTCAAGACTTCAGTGGGGGTAGTAACAACAGATGTAGTAGAAATAGCAAGAGAACTAGAATTAGAGCTTGAAGAGGTGATTGGATTGCTACAATCGCATGATAAAACTTGAACAAATGAGGAGTTACTTCTTACGGATGAGCAAAGAAAGTGGTTTCCTAAAATAGAATCTACTCCTGGTATAGATGCTCTGAACATTGTTGAAATGACAACAATGGGTTTAGACTATTATATAAACTTTGTTGATAAAGTGGAATGAGTATTTCAGAGAATTGACTCCAATTTTGAAAGACATTTTCTACTGTGTATAAAATGCTATCAAACAGCATCACATGTACAGAGACATCTTTCATGAACGGAAGAGTCAATCTATGCAGCAAAGTTCATTTTTTTCTAAGAAATTTCCACAACCATCACAACCTTCAGCAACCACCAATCTGATCAGTCAGTAGCCATTTACATAAAGGCAAGACCCTCCACCAGCAAAAAATATTATGGCTTGCTAAAGGCTTAGTTGATTGTTTGCAATTTTTAGCAGGAAAGTACTTTTTAATTAAGATACATACTTTAGGCCGGGCGCAGTGGTTCACACCTGTGATCCCAGCACTTTGGGAGGCCAAGGCGAGTGGATCACTTGAGGTAAGGAGTTCCAAACCAGCTTGACCAATATGATGAAACCCTGTCTCTACTAAAAATACAAAAATTAGGGGGTGTGGTGGTATGCGCTTGTAATCCCAGCCACCCGGGAGGCTGAGACAGGAGAATCGCTTGAACTTGGGAGGCAAAGGTTGCAGTGAGCCCAGATCGCGGCATTGCACTCCAGCCTAGGCAACAAGAGTGAAACTCAGTCTCAAAAAAAAAGATACATACTTTGTTTTTAGACACAATGTTATTGCACACTGAATAGACTACAGTATAGTGTGAACATAGTAACTTTTATATGCACTTGGAAACCAAAAAATTTGCATGACTTACTTTATTGCAATATTTGGTTTATTGCAGTGGTCTGGAACCAAACCCACAATATCTTTGAGATGTGCCTGTACATGGCCAATAAGTTATTTCCCTCTGTTGGAAGCAATGATTAAGAGTTTGGTTACATGGTCTAACCATTTGGTGATCTCTATAAAAGGACTAGTGGTTTACAGAGATATAATTTCTGTTGAGTGAGAGACAACAGAAAACCTTGTATGTTCTTTTTATTTATTTGTCTATTTGCCTATTTTGAGTTCAACTCAAGAATTTTGTGCCCGTTGGAAGGAGAACGCTCATTTATATCTGGACTGGTGAGTTTTTGTGTTCCTCTGTTTACTCTTGACCCATGGTTGAAATGGTAGAATTGAAGCCATAAATTCTCCATATATCTGTCTGTGTGTCTGTAATTTATAAACGTCTTTATACCTCACTATGTGAGTATAAGATATTGTCCTACCTCTGTAAGGTATTACGAATTAAAATCTAGTTTATTTTTATCAAAGGATCTCTGCTCTGATTGGCTTATAGAGATAAATAAGCACTTACATAAATTTAATTCCTAAAATCACCTGAAAATAAGTAAATCAAGACATTCCAAATGTAATATACTTTAAAGAAAAATAGACGGCTGGACACGGTGGCTCACGCCTCTAATCCCAACACTTTGGGAGGCCGAGGCGGGCGGATCACAAGGTCAGGAGATCGAGACCATCCTGGCTAAGACAGTGAAACCCCGTCTCTACTAAAAATGCAAAAAACTAGCCAGGCATGGTGGCTCGTGCCTGTGGTCCAGCTACTCAGGAGGCTGAGGCAGGATCATTGCTTGAACCTGGGAGATAGAGGTTGCAGTGAGCCAAGATTGTGCCACTGCACTCCAGCCTGGGTGGGAGAGTGAGACTCCATCTCAAAAAAAAAAAAAAAAAAGAAAGAAAGAAAGAAAGAAAAAATATATATATAGAAACTAACTCAGAAATATTTTAAGAATTCAAGCTTACATCATTAAGGTCAATCTGTAGTGAAAGGTGATTTCTTTTTTTGAAGTAGTTTAATGTTAATAAGAATTGGGTAGGGAGAAACATTGATTGATTTTTAGAATACCATCCAACCATAATTGCATACCTAGTCAGGGATTGAGACAATGAAGAAGGGTGGGCAAAAAAACTTCAGAGACCAAGGTCTCTGCTAAAGAGAAGCCGAGTATTTTGGACAAGCACACAGAGATTCATATACTATGGATGAAGTTCAGGAACTTGAATTGGCTGGGGTGTGGGTAGCCAATATGGCAAAAGTATGAGTTAAACCTCACCCAGAAGGACTGAGATTTGAAAGAAAATGGAAGTACTTCAGAACTCACATTTCTATGAAATGGAGAGAGCTTGGGCACTCACTGGGAGTTGTTCTCCCTGGCAAAAACTAAAGCAGGTAAAACTGTCCTCTCTTCTACTGGTATTGCCAGATCTGATTACAGAAAAGAGAGGAGGATTGAGAGGTACAGTGTAATGAAGTCAATGTGTCTCCTGTCCTGAGGAATAAGTCACTAGTGGAGGTACTTTCAGAGTGTGACCAAGATACAGGGAATCTCATTAAGGACTGTACAACTAGAAATTGAGAAGGCTAGAGCTACTGAAATGTGACAGAGGAAGAAACTCAGCATATGAATTTTCAGCAAATAGCAGAGACCCTTAGAATTATCTGAAAATTGATTGTTTTTCAGATCCCTGAGCAGGAGAGTGACCATTTCAGCTATCTGGTCTAGAATATCCAGATTGGCTCAGAAAACAAGGCAGAGCCAGGGTTATGATGGAGGAAAAATCCAGAACAGACTAGAAAAGAAACATTTATTTTGACATGCCTATATAAGGCCTTCATTAGTTTCTAGAGGGCAAGAGTCACAAGTTAATATTAATAGCACAGCAAGAGGCTGGGTACAGTGCCTCATGCCTATAATCCCAGCACTTTGGGAGGCCAAGCAGGAGGATCCCTTGAGCCCAGGAGTTCAAGACGAGCCTGAGCAACATAGTGGGACGCTGTCTTTAAAAAAATAAAAAGTAAATAAAAATTAGCTGCGCATGGTAGTGCACACCTGTGGTCCCAGCTACTCAGGAGTCTAAAACAAGAGGGTCACTTGAGCCTGGGAGGTCGAGGCTGCAGTGAGCTATGATCATGCCACTTCAGTCCAGCCTGGGTGACATAGTAAGACCCCATCCCTGGTCTCTCTCCTCAACAGAAAAACCATAACAAGAGCATAGCACTTTGCAATTTGTTAAATTCCAATTTAAAAAATCTTTCCAGATACTATTAAAGTTCTATCTCTATACCAGATGGATGCTAATGACATTTGCAAATTCAAAATTCATTCACTCATTCATTTATTTATCTCCACACCTGGTTTAAGAGATAAAATATTACAAATACAGTTGAAGCCTTGGCATCCCATCTGCAAACCCTTTTCTCTCCATCTCCCAAGATGAAACTACCATCCTAAATTTAGTGCTTTTCATTCTCATGTGTGCCATTATATATTTTTATATGTGTATTATAGACAATATGTAATAATTTTATATAACATATTTTAGAACTACATATAATTTTTATATATAGTAAATATATATAATTTTAAATATATAATAATTTTATATAACATATTTTAGAACATATTTAGAACTATGTAGATGGTATCATACTCTGTATCTTTCTCCAACTTTTCAGTCTCAACATTATGTTTTAAGATTTAACCATGCTTATACCTGCAATTCTGGTTAATTGCTTTTTCACTACTATATTCTGAATACAAATCACAATTTATTAATCCTTTATTCTGCTGATATACATTTAGTATTTCTCCTCCTTCTCATGCTCTCTATGCTGAGAACTTGATGAATTCCTTAGTTCTACTAACTTACTAATTTTTTCTTTAACTGAGACCAGTCTATACTGTGTTTTGTCTATTCAGTATTTATTTCAACTGCTATATGTTTTTTTATTTCCAGGATTTCTTTGTTGATTTTTTCTGCATCCCCTTTTTTGTTTTATTTCTGCTTGCTTTTATAATTCCTTATTCTTGGCTGAGTGCAGTGTCTCACACCTCTAATCCCAGCATTTTGGGAGGCCAAGGTGGGCAGATCACAAGGTCAGGAGTTCAAGTACAGCCTGGCCAACATGGTGAAACCCCGTCTCTACTAAAGATACAAAAAATTACCCAGCATGGTGGTGCACACCTGTAATCCCAGCTACTTGGGAGGCTGAGGCAGGAGAATCGCTTGAACCTGGGAGGTGGAGGTTGCAGTGAGTCAAGATCACACCACTGCACTCCAGCCTAGGTGAGAGTGCCGAGACCAGCTCAGTCGGGGAGACCCTAACCCAGAGGTGCTAGAGGAATTAAAGACACACACACAGAAATATAGAGGTGTGAAGTGGGAAATCAGGGGTCTCACGGCCTTCAGAGCTGAGAGCCCTGAACAGAGATTTACCCACATATTTATTAACAGCAAACCAGTCATTAGCATTCTTTCTATAGATATTAAATTAACTAAAAGTATCCCTTATGGGAAACGAAGGGATGGGCCGAATTAAAGGAATAGGTTGGGCTAGTTAACTGCAGCAGGAGCATGTCCTTAAGGCACAGATTGCTCATGCTATCATTTGTGGCTTAAGAATGCCTTTAAGCAGTTTTCCACCCTGGGTGGGCCAGGTGTTCCTTGCCCTCATTCCCGTAAACCCACAACCTTCCAGCATGGGCGTTAGGGCCATTATGAACATGTTACAGTGCTGCAGAGATTTTGTTTATAGCCAGTTTTGGGGCCAGTTTATGGCCAGATTTTGGGGGGCTTGCTCCCAACATGTCCCCCTTCTCTGATTTCCAAAGCGATAAAAGCAAAGGCAGCTTTGTCACGGTGAGCTACTTCTTGCAGGAGTCAGGATTCACATCTGCAGACTATACAAAGACAAACAACACAAATCAAAAGCACAGTCATCACTGAAATCACAGAGCTTCCAAGTGTTTTTATCCATTTCCTTTAAGCACTCCAGTTCCTGGCATTAAGGTCAGGTGTGCCTGGGATGCTTTAAATATTTGTTCTTTAATTTTGCTATATCCAAAAACAAGTTTTTAGAGTGTCCTTCTAGATGCTTTTTTATTCTTTCCCAAATTTTGATCTTATTAAGAGTTATTAATAGTTTCCACAAATCCTTGTGTTTAGCTCCTAGAGCAGGCTGTATCATGAAGTTGAGGTGCCACTATACTGCCATGGTTCCAGATAATAGGAACTCTTGCCATACTTCTTATATCTACCATCTGACCATTTTGTTCAGATCAGCTGAACATAGTGTGGCCATGGCACGCAGACTGAGAGGTGCAATTTAAGCTAAACGTCCCCTTAGGGGACCAATTAATAATGATTCCATAGGAATCGTTGTGCAGCACCTCTGCCTGTTCTGCAAAGCAATCTTCCTAAACAAGTATGTTCATTTTTTCTAACTGGGTCCAATCCTATTTACAAAAAGGTTTTTGAGGGCAGTATGCCTCAATTATAGGAGCAGATTTATTATGGTAAATACTGAGATCAGAAAGCATGTGTAACTGTGTCATAGAGTGATTGCATCCAGGCATTATTGCCAGCCAAGATTGATAAATATGCCCAATAAGTATAATTGTTCTCTGTGTCAGCCCTTGTTGAAGGAATACTCATGGCAGTGGTGATAACCGCTATCATAGCTACCATTAAATTACTCATTGTGACTGGTTGTCCTGCTTTCCTCAGGTTTTCTTCCACCATCTGTGACAGCTTCTTGATCTGTCCCCTGGTGGGTGGCTGTGTTCAACAGGTGTTGCTTGTGACAGTTGGGGTCCTCCTCAGTGTCAGTCTCCACATGGCTGCAACCGAGGGGTCCTTGGGATCCTCCTGGAATCTCTTCTTCAGCATCTAGCTCATGATAAGGTTTCAGGTGTCTTGATGATATCCAAATCGGCTGTTGATTTTGGCCTGGAGAAATATAAGCATAACCTCTATCCCAAGTTATTATTTTACCTATTTCCCAACTTTTTGTAATCGGATCTCTCCACCAAATCAGTTGTTCTGCTTCTGTCTTTGCAGCTGGTTTCTGTAGATGCTGTTCAGCTGCTGATAACATCTGGCCTTTGGGCAGGCTCAAAAAATTTAAAGTTAATAATGTTAGATCCAGTTGCATTTGTGGGGTTCCATATCTCTGTCTCCCCCTTTCTGCTTTTGCAACTGCTGTTTTAGGGAGAGATTTATTCTTTCCACTATGGCTTGTCCTTGAGAATTGTATGAGATATCAGTAATGTGTTTAATATTCCACATAGAGAAAAATGTAGCTACAGCTTGGCTAGTATAGCCTGGGGCATTATCTGTTTTAATAGAAGCTGGAATGCCCATCACTGCAAAACAGTGCAAAAGATGACATTTAACACAGGCAGAAGACTCTCCTGTTTGGCATGTAGTCCAGATGAAGTGAGAAAAGGTGTCCACACATACACGTACATAAGCTAGTCTCCCAAATGAGGGAACATGTGTGACATCCATTTGCCAAAGAGAATTTGGTTCCAATCCTCGAGGATTAACTCCTGCTGTAAAAGATGAGGAATGTACCATTTGGCAAGTTGGGCATTGCTGGATAATAGCTTTAGCTTCTTTCCAGGTAATGCTGTATCTGCATTTGAGACCAGAGGTATTAACATGGGTTAAATTGTGAAAATGTCTAGCATTAGATATTGCATTAGCAACTAGGTGATTGGCCATTTGATTCCCTTCAGTCAAAGGTCCTGGAACAGGTGTATGAGCCCTAATGTGAGTGATGTAAAAAGGGTGCATTCTACTTCTAACTGCTCTTTGCAATTGGGTAAATAAAGTCATCAGTTGTTCATCTGTATGAAATCATAACTGAGCATTTTTAATTAACTGTGTGGAATGAACCACGTATGAAGAATCAGAAATCACATTAATAGGCATATCAAAAGCAGTCAATACCTCAATTACAGCTACAAGGTCCACTTTTTGAGCTGAAGTATAGGACATCTGGAAAACTGTACTTTTTGAGCCAAAATAAGAAGTTTTACCATCACTAGACCTATCTGTAAAAACATTCTCAGCACCTTCAATTGGTTTAAATTTAGTTATTTTGGGTAGAATCTAATTAGTTAATTTCAAAAACTGAAACAGCTTCACTTTGGGAAAATGATTATCAAGAATACCTACAAAGTCAGCTAAATGGGTTTGCCAAGTAAGACTATTTATAAAAGCTTGCTGTATTTGTGCCATCATGAGTGGGACAATAATTTTTCCAGGACCATATCCATGTAATTTAACAATCTGAGTTCTCCCAATCCCTATCGTAGTAGCAATTTGATCTAAATAAGGAGTTAGAGTCCATGAATTAGTATGTGGAAGAAAAAGCCACTCTGCTAAGTCCTGTTCTTGGACAATAGCACCAGTAGGTGAATGTTGAGTTGAAAAAATTAGCAAATCTAGAGTCTTCTCTGGATCTATTCTATTTATTTGAGCTTTATGGACTTGCTTCTCAATCAGTTGTAACTCTGCCTCAGCCTCCTTTGTTAATTGCTGAGGGCTAGTGAGACTAGGATTTCCTCTAAGGATAGAAAACAGATTACTCATGGCATACGTAGGAGTGCCTAGAGCAGGTCATATCCAATTAATACCCCCTAGCAATTTTGGAAAGTCATTTAATGTTTTTAGTTGATGCCTACATATGGTTACTTTCTGTGGCACAATGGTAGTGTCATTTACTAAGGTTCACAAGTAGGAGTAAGGAGTAGTAGTCTGAATTTTGTCAGGAGCTATAATTAAACCCGCACAAGAAATCAAATTTTGCAAGTGATCATAACATTGGAGTAATATTTCTCGAGTAGGGGCAGCACAAAGTATATCATCCATATAGTGAATAATGTAACACTGAAAATTTTTTACGAGTAAGTTCAAGTGCTTGCCCCACATACGTCTGGCAAATTGTGGGACTGTTTAACAT
This sequence comes from Gorilla gorilla gorilla, assembly GCF_029281585.2. Classification (NCBI taxonomy): domain Eukaryota; kingdom Metazoa; phylum Chordata; class Mammalia; order Primates; family Hominidae; genus Gorilla; species Gorilla gorilla. Next base: position 43,787,278 of record NC_073224.2, on the reverse strand, counting down.
GCCCTGTGGCAACACTTTCCAATGATAATGCTTAGCAGGCTGCAGGTTGTTTACTGCAGGAATTGTAAATGCAAACCTTTCACAGTCTTGCTCAGCTAAAGGGATAGTAAAGAAACAGTCTTTTAAATATATGATTATTAAAGGCCATTTTTTTTTTGAATTACAGCAGGAGAAGGCAATCCTGGCTGTAATGCTCCCATAGGTTGTATAACTGAATTGATAGCTCTTAAGTCAGTTAACATTCTCCATTTACCTGATTTTTTCTTAATGATGAAAACTGGAGAATTCCAAGGGGAAAATGTTGGAGCTATGTGCCCATTTTCTAATCGTTCAATAACTAATGTCTCTAAAGCCTCCAGTTTCTCTTTACTTAGCGGTCTTTGTTCTATCCAAATCGGCTTATCTGTTAACCATTTTAAAGGTATAGGTTCTGGAGGCTTAACAATGGCCACCATCAAAAATGTTATCCTAATCTTTGGCGGGAACTTTGTCTTTCCACTTGAAGCGGTTTTTTTCAAACCTTGCAAATTTTTTTCTAGTCCCATACCAGGGACATACCCCATTTCATGCATTGTATGTTGACTTTGAGGGCTATATAATTGTTCTGGAATTAGAACTTGCACTCCCTATTGTTGTAATAAATCTCTTCCCCGTAAATTTATAGGTACAGAAGTTATACTTGGTTGAATAGTCCCAGGTTGTCCATCGGGTCCTTCACAATGCAAAATATAACTACTTTGATATACTTTGGGGCTTTACCAGTTCCAACTATGTTAAATTGAGAGGGTTGAATTGGCCACATGGGTGGCCAGTGCTGTAGAGAAATGACTGAAATGTCCGCTCCTGTATCTACCAAACCTTTAAATTTCTCTCCCTGAATAGTTATTTCACAGGTAGGGCATTTATTAGTAATTTGATTTACCCAATACACTGCTTTGCCTTGTTTATTTGTGCTTCCAAATCCTCCTGTTTGTTTAATTTCACTTTTTCCCATTCCCACATATGGCACAATCAGGAGCTGTGCTATACGCCCTCCTGGCTCTGCTTTCCAGGGAACAGAAGTAGATATAACAATTTGAATTTCCCCATTGTAATCTGAATCAATGACTCCTGTATGTATTTGCACCCCTTTTAAACCTAAACTAGACCTTGCTAAAGGTAATCCTATTGTCCCTGCTGGCAAGGGTCCACAGACTCCTGTTGGGACCTTTTGCAGGGGTTCCCAGGCAGAAGGCTCACAGCTTTTGTGCAGCATAAATCTACTGTGGCACTACTGGCTGTGGCAGGGGATAGACATTATACGGGGGTGAGAGAATGGCCTGAGCTGGAAATGTCCCAGTTTAGAATGGGACCCAGGACGGGCCCCTCGTGGCATTTCCCGAAATCGGGTTCTCTTCTTTATCAAACTTAGAGTGACACTGATTAGCCCAATGTTTTCCTTTTTTACATTTTGGACATATTTCAGGATCAGCAGTTTTCTTTTTTCCCCTGTCTGGTGGCCTGACTTGCTGATTTTTTCTACATTTTTGTTTAGTATGACCATGCTTCCCACAGTTAAAACAAGCTCCAGGGAATGGAGTATTTCCTTTATCCACTCTCAGTCCTGCCATTGCCTGTGCTAGCAGAGTAGCTGTATGCAGATTACTTTCGATACCATCACCTTTCCCTCTGATAGGTCGCAGAGCAGCCTGGCAAGCGGGATTAGCATTGTCGAAAGCCAATAACTGCAACACTATATCCTGAGCAGCCGAATCTGCAAGCATCTTTTTAAGAGACTCCTGTAACGGAGCTATAAAATCAACATATGGTTCTCTTGGTCCCTGTTTTATAGTACTAAAGGAAGGGTATTTTTCTCCACCTGAAGTGATTTTTTTTCCCAAGCTCTAATGCACACTCCACTAAGCTGTTCTATGGCATCATCCTGCATGACCAGTTGTGCATCTAAACCAGCCCAGCCGCCAACCCCCAAAAGTTGGTCTGCAGTTATATTAATTTGAGGTTGGGCCTGGGCATTTTGAGCTGCCTGAATGGAAGCTTCATCTGCTCACCAAGTTTTAAATTATAAGAACTGAGCAGGAGTTAGACAAGCTCGAGTAGGAGCATCCAGTCAGTAGGTATCATTTGACTGGAAACAGCAACATTCTTTAACAGTCCCATTACAAAAGGAGAACCTGGTCCATACTGATTTATAGCTTGTTTAAATTCTTTGAGTAATTTAAAAGGAAAAGGCTCAAATGTAGCTGTAATATTTCCCTGTTGACCTGGTGGGTGTATTCTAACAGGGAACTGCCAAGCCTCTTTATCACCCTCTCATCTAGCTTGCTGAATTCCTGCCTGAATAGAACTAAGAGTGGTCGCTCGAGGCACTGCTTGAACAGTCACTGGGGCAACTACTTTTCGCTGTGTCCTCCGGAAAAGAAAGATCTGGAGGGTCTTTTTCTTCAAAATAATAAGGAGGGGGTGCAGAAGGGTAGGGATGAACCTCTCCTTCCTTTGCCACTTTAGCTTTAGCTGGTAAATAAACATGCTCTGTAACCTCTTCTGTTGTTTCATTATACTCACGTTTGTCCTCATCATCAGTGTGAAAAAGTTCCAAGGTGGAATGAACCAGACCCCATACCTGTCCCATTGTTACCCTGACGCTTCCAAGCTCCCCCTCTTACTCACCATGGGGATTGCTTTAAGAGTATTTGCTTGTCCTCCAGCTTGTTTTCCATTCCAACCATTGCTCCAGTGACCCTTCAACCTGGATTCGAGCCCCCACAATGGATGCCACTTGCCGAGACCAGCTCGGCTGGGGAGACCCTAACCCAACAGTGTTAGAGGAATTAAAGACACACACAGAAATATAGAGGTGTGAAGTGGGAAATCAGGGGTCTCACAGCCTTCAGAGCTGAGAGCCCCAAACATAGATTTACCCACATATTTATTAACAGCAAACCAGTCATTGGTATTTTTTCTATAGATATTAAATTAACTAAAAGTATCCCTTATGGGAAACAAAGGGATGGGCCGAATTAAAGGAATAGGTTGGGCTAGTTAACTGCAGCAAGAGCATGTCCTTAAGGCACAGATCGCTCATGCTACTGTTTGCGGCTTAAGAATGCCCTTAAGTGGTTTTCGGCCCGGGGCAGGCCAGGTGTTCCTTGCCCTCATTCCCGTAAACCCACAACCTTCCAGCATGGGCATTAGGGCCATTATGAACATGTTACAGTGCTGCAGAGATTTTGTTTATAGCCAGTTTTGGGGCTGGTTTATGGCCAGATTTTGGGGGGCTTGCTCCCAACATGAGAGGGCGAGACTCTGTCTCAAAAAAAAAAATTTCTTATTTTTTTCTCTTTTAACTTTCTCAAATGATACTAATCACACTTGTTTAGAGCTCATTTTCTGATTATTCTGTTATGTTCATTTTGTCCAGAGTAAATTTATCTTCCCTATTTTGATTTTGTTGGTGGCTGTTCTAGTGTGAATTTCTTCATGTGTTTTGGAATTTTCATGTGCAAACCTCCTGATTAAGAGATTTTTATTTTTTCTCTCTGTTGACCCTGTTTGTCTTAATTGCCTCCATTCCCCCTCAAGGGACTCCTTGACCAGAATCAGGTTTTATATTGGTGGCTTGGGTCTGTCTAGCTATGCTATCAGAGATGTTACATTTCTAGTCTGTGAGCTAGTGGATAGCTTGGCCCAGGTCCTGGATGTGAAGCTGTATCCCTTTTCTCCTGCCTCCCTAGGCCATGGCTATGGAAGTAGTCACTGCAGCACCTTTCAGCCTTTCTTCATGGGTAAAGTGGCCCTTAGTTTCAACAGTGAGCCTGAATCTATCCCTTCTCTTTCTTGGGAAGACTTTTAGTTCCTGTTAACCTTCAGTAGCAAAATTCCTAGATAGGAGGCCCAGCATGTCTCAGCTTTGGTGTTTCTGGGCCTCAAAAAAAGTTAATATTGCTTTTGAGCATGATGGTGTTTTCCAGTTCTGTTTTGTTATGATTTCGCTTTTTATATTTTATCTCTCACTGCCATGTGTTTTGAGCAGAGAATGTCTTCAATGCAAGAACTTAAATAGTATCTTCACTAGAAGTACAAATATACAGTATTATGTAATATTCAGAAAAAATATCTTTATAAGCTGAAAGTCTGTTCCTCAAGAATTATTGAGATGTAGTGTAGCACAGTAAAATGCGAAAACTTTTTTTTCTTTTTTGAGACAGAGTCTCAAAGCTGGAGTGCCAGTGGTGGGATCTCAGCTCACTGCAGCCTTAACCTTCTAGGCTAAAGTGTTCTTCCTGTTTCAACCTCCCAAGTAGCTGAGCACCACCATGCTTGGCTAATTTTCTATTTTTGGTAGAGACAGTGTCTTGCTATATTGCCCAGGCTGGTCTTGAACTCCTGGGCTCATGCCTTCCACCTCAACCTCCTAAAGTGCTGGGATTACAGGTGTGAGCCACCGCAGCTGGCTGGAAGATGCTTGAATCAAATAGACCCGGGTTTTAACACAGACTCTGACACTTCTCAGTTGTGGCATTGGGCAAACATATCACCTCTTTGGTCACAGTTATCTGCAAAATGGGGATAATAGTACTTATAAAATATTATGAAGATGGCTGGGCACAGTGGCTCACTCCTGTAATCCCAGCACTTTGGGAAGTCAAGGTGGGCAGATCACAAGCTCAAGAGATCAAGACCATCATGGCCAACATGGTGAAACCCTGTCTCTACTAGAAATACAAAAGTTAGCCAGGCGTGGTGGTATGTGCCTGTAGTCCCAGCTACTCGGGAGGCTGAGGAAGGAGAATTGCTTGAACCTGGGAGATGGAGGTTGCAGTGAGCCGAGATTGCGCCACTGCACTCCAGCCTGGCAACAGAGTAAGACTCTGTCTCAAAATCAATAAATAAATAAATAAAAATGAAGATAAATAAAATGATAGATGTAAAGTATCTGTCAAAAGATACAGAGGGGCAGAAATATTTTGTTTTTTCATCACATTTATATGCAAATTTTTTCATCACATATACTTGATTAATAAAGTAGCTTAGCCGGGGGCGGTGGCTCATGCCTGTAATCCTAGCACTTTGGGAGGGCAAGGCGTGTGGATCACCTGAGGTCGTGAGTTTGAGACCAGCCTGACCAAAATGGAGAAACCCCATCTCTACTAAAAACACAAAATTAGCTGGGCATGGTGGTGCATGCCTGTAGTCTCAGCTACTTGGGAGGCTGAGGCAGGAGAATGGCGTGAACCCAAGGGACGGAGCTTGCAGTGAGCCAAGATCGTGCCACTGCACTCCAGCCTGGGTGACAAAGTGAGACAACATCTGAAAAAAAAAAAAAAAAAAAAGAAAAATAAAGTAGCATATACTGAGTGGATAATATAACAGAACTTTGTGCTGTTCTGTTCCTTTGGAAAATAGTACAGAGAAAAATTAAAAACAGAAGACAAAAATTATATAAAATGAGAACTAATATCATATAGATTCAATACATAAGAGAAGTATCTATCTGATACTTTCAGATTTTTCTGAAAAAGTATTTATTTTGGTTATTGTACATTAGCATACTCCTTTGGAAGATTGATGTTAATCTTCCTGTCCATCAGGAAAATGAATACCCTTTGTTAAAAATCTCCCTAATTAGTAGTTACATAATCATACATACATGCTGATAACATGTATATATAATTCTAGGGTATAAAAATTACTTTGCCCTTTTCTTCTGTCTTAGTCTGTTTTGTGTTGCTGTAACAGAATACCTATGGGTAGTTTATAAGGAATAGAGGTTTATTTAGCTTACAGTTCTGCAGGCTCAGTTCAAAAAGCATGGCACCCCAGCATCTGCTCAGCTTGTGGTGAGGGCTTTTATGTTGGCTCAATACATGGCAGAGAAGGTCAAAGGGGAAGGGAATATGTGCAAAATCTGAGGGGCATACTGGCTTTACAGCAATTCACTCCCATGGGACCTTCCCACAAAAATTAATCCAATCTTGTAAGACTGAGAACTCACTTACTACTGCAAGAACTGCACCGAGCCATTCATGAAGGATCTGCCCCCATAACCCAAACACCTCCCACTGGGACCCACCTTCTAATACCACCACATTGGGAATCGAATTTCTTTTCTCTTTTTTTTAATTTCTTAATTAATTATTTATTTTTTGAGACAGCATTTCACTCCCGTTGCCCAGGCTGCAGTGAAATGGCATGATCTTGGCTCACTGCAACCTCCACCTCCTGGGCTCAAGTGATTTTCTTGCCTCAGCCCCTCGAGTAGCTAGGACTGTAGGCATACACCATCACCCCATGCTAATTGTATTTTTTGTAGAGAATGGATTTCACCATGTTGCCCAGGTGGGTCTCAAACTCCTGAGCTCAAGCCATCCACCTGCCTTGGTCTCCCAAAGTGCTGGGATTTGTGAGCCACCATGCCCGGCCATGGGAATCAAATTTCAGCATGAGTTTTGGAGGGGACAAAGTCAAACCCATAGTACCTCTTATAAAACAGAATTTGGCAAAATACAGATTGTGAGGAAAAGCTAAAAAATAAGGATGAAAAGCCCATTCGGAATGTCTCTCAACTCCCACACATGTACTTGTACTTCGCTCTCAGCCTCCAAATCCTGGAAAACGTTTCTGTATAACCTACCAACTCTTTCAATAAAAATATCCCAGGTCGTCATGGTGACATAGTTTTTCCCGTACAGAACCTTATAGTCTGGTATGGTAGTTTCCTAATTTTTTATGGTTGTGGAATTCTTTCTTTCTTTTTGGTACTATTTCTTATTTTTCCAACTGAATATTATATCTAGGCTTGCTGAAGTGGTAGCAAATTATAGATTTAATCTGAAGCAGGGCAGATTTAACCAATGGTCTTATAGTCATCAGTAAGTCAGTCTATAACGCTGATAGAGTACTCCATGAGTATGTGTTCTGCAGTGGTCCTTGATGAAAACATCATAGCACTTAGCCCTTTCTAGAATTTCTAATTTCTTTCTCTAACATGTGTAGACTAAGAACTTTTGATGTCCAGGCTTTTAAAACAGAAGAACAGTGATAGGAATTTGGTATTCAGGATAAAAAATTTAAGTTAGCCCTTCTCTTTCCTCCATCCCTAAATCCCTCTTTTTTTTTTTTTTGGTCACCCAGGCTGGAGTGCAGTGGTGCAGTCTTGGCTCACTGCAACCTCCGCCTCCCTGGTTCAAGCGATTCTCCTGCCTCAGCCTCCTGAGTAGCTGGGACTACAGGCGTGTGCCACCACATCCGGCTAATTTTTGTATTTTTAATAGAGATGGGGTTTCACCATGTCGGCCAGGCTGATCTCGAACTCCTGACCTCGTGATATGCCCGCTTCGGCCTCCCAAAGTGCTGGGATTACAGGTGTGAGCCACTGCACCTGGCCAACCCTTTCTTATTTCTACCTCTCAGCCCCAGAATAGGGCTTTGCAGATTTGTGAGAACTTATACTACAGAGACTTGTGGATGTTATGTAATTGAGCTCATCTCTAGCAGATGACCTTAGTGCCTGGCCTGGTTTGTTTTAGGGTTCCTAAAATGGTTTTTCTTGGAAGGTATTAAGAAGCAAGAGCCAATCTAAGGGGCTCCTTAGACCCAGGAAAGAATGAAGAGGCTGAGCAATGGAAAGTCAGAGGAGAAATGAGAAAGCTGCATGTAAGAAAGAGCAAAAGTGCTTTCTGTGATTGTCTGATATCCATTTGAGGAGAGAAACCATGTCTATTGTTTGTTAAATAATGAATAAATAAATGGCTATTTGGTGGTCAGGTATTCTGCCTCTGCCCATGCCAAAGCTAGATATTGATCTGGAAGTAGTGTATGTTCTTAAGGATGATTAACATCAAGGAGTAAGGTATGTATCCTTTTGTTCCTTTTAATGAATGTTTTGTTTATTGATATCTAAACCTTGGGTGTCTGGAATACTGGAGGTTAAAAAATGATTTAAGGGACTCTTTGAGCTATTATAATATTTTGAAAAAATCTAATAGAAATTGAAGAAAAATTCACAGCCATAAAGTGAAAGTTCACCAAAACCTTGTGTTTTTGTTTTTGATTGATAATATATAAGTTTAATATGGTAAGATTTGTTATTCTGGTCAGAAGCTCAGATCTGCCAATGACTTCAATTGGCAAAGACAAAAAAAGATGATATTGTTGTTATATTAATATTTAATATATTTAATTTAGTTATACATTAATTGCCTTTTATTTGTGATTAATTATACTGGACAGCCTCCATTCTACAAAATAGAATTAGAACTTCCGGCCAGGCATGGTGGCTTACGCCTGTAATCCCAGCACTTTGGGAGGCCAAGGCAGGGGGATCATGAGGTCAAGAGATTGAGACCATCCTGACCAACCAACATGATGAAACTGTCTCTACAAAAAATACAAAAATTAGCTGGGCGTAGTGGTGCACGCCTGTAGTCCCAGCTACTCAGGAGGCTGAGGCAGAAGAACCACTTGAACCCGGGAGGCGGAGGTTGCAGTGAGCTGAGATAGTGCCATTGCACTCCAGCTGGGGTGACAGAGCAAGACTCCATCTCAAAAAAAAAAAAAAAAAAAAAAGAAAAGAAAAGAAAGAAAAGAACTTCCATTGGCCAATAACAGAAAAATGGGTTTTGTAAGATGGGAGCAAGGAAACAGAAAAATAGAAAAAAAAGAAAAAACCTGGCCTGTAATCCCAGCATTTTGGGAGGCCGGCGTGGGTAGATCACCTGAGGTCAGGAGTTCAAGACCAGCCTGGCCAACGTGGTGAAACCCCTTGTCTACTAAAAATGCAAAAATTAGCCAGGCATGGTGGTACACACCTATAATCCCAGCTACTCGGGAGGCTGAGACAGGAGAATCGCCTGAACCTGGGAGGTGGAGGTTGCAGTGAGCCGAGATCACGCCCTCGTACTCCAGCCTGGGCAACAAGAGCGAAACTCCATCTCAGAAAAAAAAAAAAAAAAAAACCTAACTGGTTAACATTGGGTTACTTTTTTGTAAAGGATAATGCAGAAGAGACTTCCTTACGATGACTCAGTTAGACTAGAATCTCTTGTTTTCAGAAAAGAAACTGGTATTATTTGGAACCTATCTACTTCCTTAAAGTTTCAGTTTGGTTAGGTGGCGTTTAGGATGAGTGACTCCATTTTGGTTTGGTTTGTTTTGGACCCATTGCAGGAGCTCAGTTCAAACAATGACCTTTCATAATCTTGTTCAACAATTCTTCCCTTTTTGGTCAGGCTCTCTCTTAGGTGGGAGTGTGACCAAAACTCTGAGAGTGTTAGCGCTACTCTCAGTTACCACCACTCTGGGTTTCCAGTCTCAATACACCATTCATAGGTTACAATGTCCTCATGATAATACATTTCTTTGTTCCAGCCAAAGAGAGATTATTTGACATTTGATGGATGACTGCATGCAAACATTTAAAGCTTTTGAGAGAATACAGCATACCAGAGAGACTTCTGTTATGACTATCAGAAGAGTAATCCAAAAGTTTGGAGTATACTCTTGAGCCAGGATCCCCATGAACCAAACCAACTAAAATTGATTAGATCACAGAGAGAGCCAGATGAGGAGTCTACTCATTTTAACCAAGTAGCCTGTTTGTTAATTTTTGCAAATGAGGCTCTACAATATCTGATGTATCTATCCATGTGCAACAAGAAATGTCAGCAACTGCACAGACTCATCCTATTCACTTAGCAGATAATCTAGCATCCCATGACGGGGTTAAATTAAAACAGGGAATGAGAACAAGTGGATCTAGAAGTTTAACTCTATAAAAGAGACCATGAGTACAATTTGAAAAAAAACAGTGGCATTAGGGATGTTGCTAAAGTTAGCCAATGGGTGAACTAATGGATCTTGAAAGCCATGTAAAGATTCAGGTTTGACATGATGGATCCAACACTTCAAGTTGTCTGCAGAAGCTACTGATTGTGAAATTCTAATTACAGCATTATCCTGCCAAGTGAAAGAGGTAGGTATAAGCAAAGAAAAATTAAGAGAGGGAGGAGTCTCATTACGATGAGGAGTCTGTTCTGATGTCTTGGGAAAAGCTGTCCAAAGCATGAAGTTATCAACTTCCCATGGCCTTCTATAATTTTCATTTAACAGTTGTAAACTGTCTTATATCAGCATTCACCATTTCATAATTTCTAGAAATATGTTTCCTCCATTTTCCATGTTAATTAACAGATCCAAATATATTTAGCTTCTTTACACTGTACAAAAACAAGATGCCAATATATATTTTAAAATTAAGTTCAACAGTTAATGTTTCGGTATTTTAACTTACTCAGAAATGACTCAGACATTTCATGGATCTCTATCTCTTATATAATATAGCTAAGATTTCAAGTTATGAAAAAGAATTCTGTAATTATTACATTAACCTAACTTACTCATTCTTAACAATTATATTTGAATTGCTCATGGCAAACAAGGCTTGCCATCATCTGAAGTTACTTTTTAACAAGTCAGGCAAGTATCAAAAATATCACAGAAGCAAAGAAATGAAAAAGTTAAGTATGATTTTTCCCTCTGTTTTTCCTTTCATTAATGACATGCATTAACCAATTTATTTTCATCATGCATTCGGCTCCTAGGTTGGATTTATAGTTTTGTGACCTTAACCATCTAGGAGATAAAACTTGTTTGACTAGTAAGTCTATGTTTTAAAACTGCACGCTTGGGCCAGGTGCAGTGGCTCATGCTTGTAATCCCAGCACTTCGGGAGGCCGAGGTGGGCAGATCATGAGGTCAGGAGTTCGAGACCAGCCTGGCCAACATGGAGAAACCCCGTCTCTACTAAAAATACAAAAATTAGCTGGGTTTGGTGGTGCATGCCTGTAGTCCCAGCTACTTGGGAGGCTGAGGCAGAAGAATCACTTGAACCCGGGAGGCGGAGGTTGCAGTGAGCCAAGATTGCACCACTGCATGACAGCCTGGGCAACAGAGTGAGACTCCATCTCAAAAAAAAAAAAAAAAAGAGCTTAGAGCGAGCATGTTGCCTGTTAACAAAGATTAGTGTCATTGAGGCTGTGGAGTAGCTTTTAGGTCCAAATGTATCAAAAACTCACCTGAGTGACAAAGCATCCATTTCTGCTAAATCTGGATTTGATGTATTTTCCTCTAATTTGGTCTTGAGGTTGTCTCTGTAGAGTGGCTATGAATTCTAGCCCTGTCCTGGTAGAAAGCCAAGAGATTTGGTCATGGATATTTACAGTATGCCTTTCATGGGATACTTCTTTATCCTGGAATGCCGCCTAACACCTAAATGCCTGATCTGCAATGTGTCCCTCTGAAAGGAAACTTGTTTATACTGCAGATGCCCATGTGGCTCCATGATTGACCGTGTCCAGTTTATTCCTATCATGAGAGCCACTTTCTAGGAGAGCCCTGACTAGGAGAAGAGTTAGGCTCAGCTGTGTCAGTCAGGTGAGACACAGAGGCAGGCGCCTGTAATCCTAGCTACTTGGAGGCAGGAGAATCGCTTGAACCCGGGAAGTGGAGGTTGCAGTGAACTCATCAGATAGGGCCACTGCACTCCAGCCTGGGCGACAGAGGGAGAAAAAAAAAAAAGAAAAAATAAATTGCTGCACATTGTGGTGAGCGCCTGTAATCCCAGCTACTCAGGAGGCTGAGGCAGGAGAATCGCTTGAACCCGGGAGGTGGAGATTGCAGTGAGCCGAGATGGTGCCACTGCACTCCAGCCTGGGTGACAGTGTGAAAGTCCATCTCAAAAAAAAAAAAAAAAAAGAAGTTCAAGATCAAGGTGTCAGCAGAGTTGTTTTCTTCTGAGGGCTTCTCTTCCTGGCTTTTAAATTTACTAATACTAACTTACTAATACTAATTGGGATACAACATGCCCATAGATGCCTATCATCTGTGTCTTCAAATGGTCTTTCCTCTGCGTCCTAGTTTCCTCTTCTTCTAAGGACATAAGTCATATTGGACTAGGGCTCATCCATATAATTTCATTTTACCTTGATTGCCTCTTTAAAGGCTCTATCTTTAAATACAATCACATTCCGAGGTACTGCAGGCATAACTTCTCAGTATATGAATTCTGCAGGGACACAGTTCAGCCCATAACACCATCCTAATGAATGTGAATTTGTAGCTCATTGTGGTTTTGATGTGCATTTCCCTGATGACTAATGCTACATCTTTTCATGTGCTTATTGGCCATTGGTATGGATTCTTTGGAGAAACATTTTCAGATCATTTGCCTATTTTAAAATTGAGTTATTTATCCTTCTATTGTTGGGTTGAAAGAGTTCTTTATATATTCTGGATACTAGACTCTTGTCAGATACATGATTTGCATATATTTTCTCCCATTCTGTGGATTCTCTTTTCACTTTGATAGTGTTCTTTGACACACAAAAGCTTTTAATTTTGATGAATTCCAGCTTATCTATTTTTACTTTGCCTGCTTGTGCTTTTTGGTGTCATAGCAAACCATTTCCTGTTACAAGGCCATGAAGATACACACTTACGTTTCCTTCTAAGAGCTTTATGCTTTTACCTCTTACATTTCCATCTTTCGTCTATTTTGAGTTAATTTTAGTATGTGGTGTTAGGAGGGGTCTAAATTCATTATTTTACATGTGAATATCTAGTTTTCCCAGCACCATTTGTTGAAGACTATTTCTCTGCTCTCCCCATCTCTCCTTCCTATTGATTGCTTTTTGTTGAAAATCGCTTGACTGTAAACATATAGATGTATGTCTGAACTCACAACTCTATGCAATTATCTGTAGTTACCTTTATACCAGTATCACACTGCCTTGATTACTGTAGATTTGTAGTGAGTTTTGAAATCAGGACATGTGAATTCTCCAATCTTTATTAAGATTGTTTTGCTATTCAGAGTCCTTTGCATTTCCATACGAATTTTAAGATCAACTTGTTCCTTTCTGTTAAAAAAAAAGTTGAAATTTTAATAGGGATTGCACTGAATATGTATTCAATTTGGGGAGTATTGCCATTTTAATGACTTTCTCTCAATATTTTATTGTTTTAGGTGTACGAGCATTACATTTCCTTTGTTAAATTTATTCCCATTAGCCAGGTGTGGTAGTGCATGCCTGTAGTCCCAGCTACTCGGGAAGCTGAGGCAGGAGAATCGCTTGAACCTAGGAGGAAGAGATTGCAGTGAGCTCAGATTGTACCACTGCACTCCAGCCTGGATGACAGAGCAAGACTCTGTCTCAAAAATAAATAAAATAAATAAATAAATTTATTTCCAAATACTTTATTGTTTTTGACAGTATTGTAAGTAGAATTATTTTCTTAATTTCAGTTTTGGATTGTTCATTGTTAGTGTATAGAAATACAATTAATTTTTATATAGGGGCCTTGTATCTTTCAACTTTGCTAAACTTATTCTTTGGCTCTAAAAGCTTTTTGAGAGTGTGTGTAGATTCTTTAGAGTTTTCTATATATAAGATCATGTTGGCTGGGTTTGGTGGTTCACACTTGTAATCCCAGCACTTTGGGAAGTTGAGGCAGGTGGATCACTTGAGCCCAGGAGTTTGAGACCTCCCTGGGCAACATGGCAAAACTACATCTCTACAAAAAATATGAAAATTAGTCGGGCATGGTGGTGCGTACCTGTAGACCCAGCTACTGGGGAGGCCGAGGTGGGAGGATCACATGAAGCAGAGGGAGAGGGTTGGGGGAGGTGGTGAGGTGAGGAGGTGGGTTGAGGCTGCAGTGAGCCAAGATTTTAAAAAACAACAACAACAACAAAACCTAAAAACAAACAACTTTGGCTGGATGCTGTGGCTCATACCTGTAGTTCCAGCACTTTGAGAGGCAAAGGCAGGCAGATTGCTTGAGTCCAGGAGTTCAAGACTAGCCTGGGCAACATGGTGAGACTCCATCTCCACAAAAAATACAAAAATTAGCGGGGCATGGTGGTGCACACCTGTAATCTTAGCTACTTTGGAGGCTGAGGTGAGAGGATTACTTGAGCCCGGGATGTCGAGGCTGTAATGAGTCAAGATTGCACCACTGCACTCCAGCCTGGGTGACATAATGAGGCCCTGTCTCAATTAAAAAAAAATCATATCATCTGACAATAAAGATTGTTTCACCTCTACCTTTCCAACCTGGATGACTTTTATTTCTTTTTCTTGTCTAATTGCCTTCGCCAGAACTACCAATACAATATTGAATGGATGTGGAGGAGCGGACATCCTTGTCTTGTTCCTGCTTAGGGGGAAAGCTTTCAGTTTTTCACCATTGAGAATGATGTTAGCTGTGGGTTTTTCATCAGTGCCCTTTTTCAGTTTGAGGAAGTTCCCCTTCTATTCCTAGTTGGTTGTGTATTCTTAACATGAAAGGATGTTGGATTTTGTCAAATGTCTTTTCTGCATCTATTGAGATGATCCTGTATTTTTTCCCTTTATACTATCAATATGGTGTATTACATTGATTTACTTTCATATATTGAACCAACTTTGCATTTTGGAGATAAATCCCACATGGTCATGTCACGTAATCCTTTTACTGTGCTGCTCGATTTGGTCTGTGAGTTTTCAGTTGAGGATATTCACAAGGAAATTTTTTTTCTTGTGATTATTTGGCTGTGGTACCTGGGTAATACTGGCCTCATAAAATGAGTTGGAAAGTATTCTCTTTTCTTCTTTTATTTGACAGAGTTTGAGAAAGATTGACGTTAATTCTTCTTTAACACTCAGTTTCACTGAATTTGTTGGAAAAAGCTTCTAATCCCAGGCTTTTTGTTTGTTGACATTTTTTGATACAGACTTAATGTCTTTACTGGTCTATTCTGACATTTTTGTCTTCTTGAGTCAGTTTTGGCTTTGTCTTTCGTTCCTTTAGACATGGTTTTCTTTAGCTTTTTGGATGTATTTAAAGTAGCCAATTTAAAATTTATGTCTAGTAAGACCAACATCTGAGCTTCCTCATGGACATAGTTTTTAATTGATTGCTTTTTTTATCTGTGTATGGGTCACACTTTTTGTTTTTTATAATGCTTCATAAATTTTTGTTGAAAAATTAATTATTTTAAATATTCTAATATGACAACTCTGAAAGTCAGATTATCTCTCCTTCCTAGAGTTCATTTTTAGTGCTTATTGTAGTAGTTGTTTATTTAGTTTTCTGAACTAATTTTGTTAAGTCTGTTATTTGTTGTGTGTGACCACTAAAGTCTCTGTTCCGTTAGCTTATTAATTAGGCAGAGATTGGACAGCAAATGATTGGACAGTGATTTCCTTAGGTGCTGGAACCAAAAAAATAGCTCCCAGTCTTTGCAGAGATGCCCTGTTTTTATTTTATTTTATTTCTATTTTTTATAGTGACACGGTCTCACTATATTGCCCAGGCTAGTCTCAGACTTCTGGGCTCAAGGGATCCACCTACCTTAGCCTCCAAAGTGCTGGGATTATAGGCACGAGCCACCACGCCTGGCCTTATTTTATTTTTATTTACTTATTTATTTTGAGACACCGTCTTGCTATATCATCCAGGTTGGCATGCAGTGGCATGATCTTAACTCACCACAACTTCTGCCTCCCAGGCTCCAGCAATTCTCTTGTTTCAGCCTCCTGAGTAGCTGGGACTACAGGTGTATGCCACTATGTTGGGGACCAGCCTCAACACCACCCGTAGGGTACTCGAAGTCTGGTGGTGACAAAGGAATGAGAAGAGACAGCTTAAGAGTTTATAAAGGTGGGAGCCAGGGGGCCAGTTGCAAAATGGAGGCTGCAAAAGGTTTAGAGCTCTGGTCTCTATACTATTTATTGAGTACAATTACTTAGATTTAAGAAGCAGATGTTTAGGGCGAAACAGTGAAAGGGTTGCAGTGCGTCATAGGCGTAATTTATAGTAATAGCGGTTTAAATGAATCTCCTTTGTGCTCAAACAGCATATCTTTAACTGTCAGACAGTAGCTAGTGGGAGCGGCTTAACTAGGAGCCTGCATGTCTGTCTACATTTCAGTGTTTTAAAGGAGTGTCTTTCTCCCTGAACACAGTGTTTACAGATAAGAGAGCGGGTCTAGTTCTGAGCATGGGAACATGATGGCAATTAGGAGGCTTTCCTCCTCAGAGGCCTCTTGCAGCTTTCCACAACTTAATGTCCCATATTTTTACGGCCAGTTCATACAGGCACCCCACAAGCCCTTTTCCTGAATGAGAAGAGACAGGTTGAGAGTTTATAAAGGTGGGAGCCAGGGGGCCAGTTGCAAAATGGAGGCTGCAAACAGTTCAGAGCTCTGGTCTCCACACTATTTATTGAGTACAATCACTCAGATCTAAGAAGCACATGTTCAAGGCGAAACAGTGAAAGGGTTGCAGTGCGTCATAGGCGTAATTTATAGTAATAGCGGTTTAAATGAATCTCCTTTATGCTCAAACAGCATATCTTTAACTTATCGGAGAGTAGCTAGTGGGAGCGGCTTAACTAGGAGCCTGCATGTCTGTCTACATTTCAGTGTTTTAAAGGAGTGTCTTTCTCCCTGAACACAGTGTTTACAGATAAGACAGCTGGTCTCTCTCTGAGCATGGGAACATGATGGCAATTAGGAGGTTTTCCTCCTCAGAGGCCTTTTGTGGCTTTCCACAACCTATTGTCCATATTTTTATGGTCAGTTTATACAGGCACTCCACAAGCCCTTTTCCCAACACCACTATGCCCTGCTATTTTTTTTTTTTTTTTGTATTTTCTTATAGAGATGGGGGCCTCACTATGTTTCCCAGGCTGGTCTTGAACTCCTGGGCTCAAGTGATCCACCTGCCTCAGCCTCTCAAAATGCTGGGATTATAGGTGTAAGCCACTGCACCCTGCAGAGGCCCTGTTTTTATGCAGGTGTACATCTTCAACACTCAGCCAGGCAGTTTACAACCCTGCCTTAGTCTTCTCATCTTGCTTGTACAGAGCTTCAAGGTTGGCCAGATGTGAAAGCTTAAAGCCTTCTCAAGTCTTTCCTGAGCATCTGCATAGCTCTGGTCATGTGCATGTTCTTCTAGATTCTCAAGAATATATTGGAACTTTTCAAGGCCCTTATTCTTCCAAAGCTTCTCATTCTCCAGCCTTTTCTCTCAAGCTTCTTGGGCAGTCGATTGTTTGCTCAGCTGTTATCCATTACTTCAGGGAGCAAAGACAAACACATTTACCTATAAATATTGTGGAAAAATGTCCCCTGGTTAATGGCTTTAGCATTGGGACAAGGTGAAGATAAGCCTTTTGAGTTGGTCTTCTGAAAGCCACCAGACAAATAAGACCAGATATTTATTTATTTATAGTAATAATTACTATTCTATAAAAATGAGGTCTCTTCTCCCTCAGAACTAGTTGTAGGAATGTTGGCTGTTAGTTTCCAGGATATCCCTCAGTTGAGGAGCAGGGGATGGGCCTAGGGTTAGTTAAAATGCCAGAAAGTTTGCTGTTCTTAGAGATTCAGCCCATTTTCTTTCTTTCTTTTTTTTTTTCTTTTTTGAGACAGAGTCTCGCTCTGTCGCCCAGGCTGGAGTGCAGTGGCGTGATCTCAATTTACTGCAACCTCCGCCTCCCAGGTTCAAGCAATTCTCCTGCCTCAGTCTCCCGAATAGCTGGGACTACAAATGCCCACCACCACACCCGGCTAATTTTTTGAATATTTAGTAGAGACGAGGTTTTACCATGTTGGCCAGGCTGGTCTCAAACTCCTGACCTCATAATCCGCCCACCTCGGCCTCCCCAAGTGTTGGGATTACAGGTATGAGCCACCGTGCCCAGCTGAGATTCAGCCTATTTTCTTAAATAAGTGTTCCTGGGTTGCTGTAAGCTTTTGGTTAGTTTCCAGAGTTCTGAAAGAGTTAATACTGAGAGTTTTTGTTAGTTTTTTCGTAGTTTATGTGGAGCAGTGAACTTTCAGAGTTCCCCCTAACAAAGAATCAGTTTTTGGTTTCATTGGTTTTTCTTTATTGCTTTTCTCTTTTTCTATTTCATTGTTTTTCTCTTTTTAAAAAAATTTCATTGAGTTATTACTCTTTTCTTTATGTTTTATTCCTTATTCTTGCTCTAGGGTTCAATATTTTTTTTTCTAGCTTCTTAAAGTAGAAGCTTAGTTCATGAGCCTTCTTCTTGTCTACTATAAGCCATCAAGGTTATACATTTCCCTCTAAGCACTGCATTAGCTGTGTCCCATACATTATGATATGCTTCCATTTTCATTCAATTCCAAATATGTTTAAAAGTTTTTTGTCACTTATTTTTGATCCAGGCATCTTTAAGAATTGTATTTACTTTCCAAATATTCATGAATTGTATGGGTAACTTTCTATTATTAACTTCTAGTTTAATTCCCTGAGGTCACAGAGCAAATCCAATTTATATTGGTTTTAAAAATTTTGTTAACATTTATTTATTTATTTACTGAGACGGAGTTTCGCTCTTGTTGCCCAGGCTGGAGTGCAATGGTGCGATCTCAGCTCACTGCAACCTCCGCCTCCCGGGTTCAAGTGATTCTCCTGCCTCAGCCTCCTGAGTAGCTGGGATTACAGGCATGTGCCACCATGCCTGGCTAATTTTGTATTTTTAGTAGAGACAGGGTTTTTCTACATTGGTCAGACTGGTCTCCAACTCCCAACCTCAGGCTATCTGCCCACCTTGGCCTCCCAAAGTGCTGAGATTACAGACATAAGCCACTGCACCCAGCCTGTTAACATTTATTTTATAGCCCAGGATATGGCCTGACTTGTTGAATGTTTTCTGTACACTTGAAACAAACATTTTCTGCTACTATTGAGTGGCGTGTTCTATAAATGTCTATCAGGTAGAGTTGGCTGATAGAGCTTTTCAGGTTTTCTGTATCCTTATTCATTTATTTGTTTACGTGTTTTGTCAATTACTGAGAGAGGAGCGTTGAAATCTTTTTTGTTTTTTTGAGACAGATTCTTGCTCTATTGTCCACGCTAGAGTGCAGTTGCATGATCTTGGCTCACTGCAACCTCCGCCTCCCTGGTTCAAGTGATTCTTGTGCTTCAGCCTCCCAAGTGACTGGGGTTACAGGAATGTGCCACCATGCCTGGCTAATTTTTGTATTTTTAGTAGAGATGAGGTTTTGCCATATTGGCCAGGCTGGTCTTGAACTCCTGGCCTCAAGTGATCTACCCACTTCAGCCTTCTAAAGTGCTAGGATTACAGACATGTGCCACCATGCCAGGCCTGAGTGTTGAAATTTTAACTATTATTGTGGATTTGTCTATTTCTTCTTTTAGTTCTAATGGTTTTTGCTTTTTACATTTTTAGTTTTGTTATTAGGTATATACACATTTAGAATTGCTCTGTCTTCTTTATGAATTGAATTCTTTAAGTTTTGTCCTTCTTTATTCCTGATCATATTTCTTTGTCTTAAGTATTTCTAGTAGTGTTTTCGTGGCACATGTTTTTCCACTTTTTAAATTTTTAATCAATAGTATCTGGTAAATCAAAGAAACTTAGAGAACACGGAGAGGAAGTTGCTAAGGATGATCTCAAATAGCTAACTAATGTAATTAAATGGAGAGTAAAACCAGTCATGGAGATAGAAATAGGCATATGAGGGGAAAAAATGTTGAGATTTTGATTTGTTCCGTTTCCAGTGTTAGATATATAATAAAGATGTAGGTAAAGTGAGTCAAGTCCTGGAAGAGAGATATGCTGGGAGATTTGCAAGTCAATGGGAATAAAGAACAAAGGATCAAAGGCAAAATCTTGAGAAACAAGAATAGTAAAAGTTCTTGGAAGGAAGAGAAACCAGCAAAGGAGACTGAAAAAAGAGCAAGTCATCTGAGTATAAAAGAGAAAAGAGAAATAATGCTGACTCATACGCTAAGAACATAGAAAAGTTTTAAAAAGGTAGAAATGGTCAGAGACTTTCAAAATCCAGAAATATTGGGCAAATTGAGGTCACTGGAAACTGTTTTCAGAGCAGTTTCAGAGTAGCAATATAGAGGTGAAACCAGATTGAATTGGACATGGGAATAAATGGGTGATGATGCAATATTGATGTAGATTACTTTAAAATCAATTTAAACAACTTTGACGGTGAGTGGAAGGAGAAAGAAAGGAAGAAAAGAAGGCAAAATGAGTAATGCCCTTTACTCCCTTCTCTCCTGGCTAACTCCCATCTCTCTTCCAAGACTCAGTCTTCTATCAGAAAGCCTTAGGCGATCTTCCATTCTGAACTGATGTGCTCTTTAGTACTCCATATATACATTCACCATGGTACTTATCACAGTATATTTTGTGTCTTTATTTTTCCTACTAGATGGTACTTGAGAACAGGGACTATCTACCTTTTTTTTTTTTTTTTTTTTGAGGGAAGTCTTGCTCTTGTCCCCCAGGCTGAAGTGCAATGGTGCGATCTTGGCTTACCGAAACCTCCACCTCCCGGGTTCAAACGACTCTTTTGCCTCAGCCTCCCAAGTAGCTGGGATTGCAGGCGTCTGCCACCACGCCTGGCTAATTTTTTGTATTTTTAGTAGAGACGGGGTTTCACCATGTTGGCCAGGCTGGTCTCAAACTCCTGACCTCAGGTAATCCGCCCGCCTCGGCCTCCCAAAGTGTTGGGATTACAGGCATGAGCCACCACGCCCGGTCAGAGAACAGGGACTATCTTTGTAACTCCAATGCCAAATTGGCATCATGTCTGGCACATAGTAGGTGGTGAATTCAGGTTTAATGAATGACTAATAGACTTAGATATATGTAGGTTGAAAAGAAGGAGCCAGTGGTGAGAAAGAGATTAAACATAAAGGAGATTTGGAATGTCATTGAAACAGTGTCTTAAGGTTTGCCAAAGAGGATGGGATTCAGATCACATGTGGAGTCATTAGCTGTAAAAATGAGCAAGTGATATGTGTACGTTTCAGACTGGCATGGAAATGTGAGAAGACAAAGGAATTGGTACTAAGGGCCATAGCTGCTTCTTCCTCTTCTTTTTTCCCTGTAAAGAAGAGTGCTGGTGCAGAGAGTAGGGAGGCAAAAGGAAGAGGAACAGAGTCTTTAGGATAATGGCAAAGACTTGGAATGATTATTTTGTGGAATGAAAAGGAACCTTGATCACAAAAAGATAAAGGAACTGCCAAGCGTTGATAACAACCTCAGCTGAAATTGGAAACTGTAGTGAGTGGCTCGGAGAGGTCGAGTGACATATTTCTTTCTTCTAGCCAGAGGCGGACTCCAGATTTTCGAACCTGTGGGGATTTTTAAAAGACTGATATTGGCTTGGGAGCTTTTTTGGGTTGGGGGCTTGCTGTGCAGATGTGTTACAGAAAAGCGCTCAATGGAAGGAAATTCGTCTTAGAAAGAAGTAAGGGATATGTCTCAGAGAATGAGATGTTGCTGTGGGTATTTGAAATGATAGACCGTGAATAGGTAAGGAAAGAAGGTGCTAGGCTATGGTATCTCTCCATCCCTTCAACACTCCACGTGTTTGTACCACGGCGGGGCGGAGGCAGGGAGGACCACGCTCTCCCGGTGTGGCGTGGCTATACCAACTCTCATAAAATCTAGAAGGTGACGGAGCTAGCGTACAAGAGGTCGTCTTTAGTGGAGAGGCCTGAGGTCTCCGCAGTGACGGGGGTGGCAGCGCGACCCCTTAGTCTTCAACTACAGGCCAGTCCCAGGTGCCCCAAAGGGGCTAGAAGCTAAGGAGGAGTCTCCCCTCCCCCTAGAAGCGGGAGACAGCCTGGCCCGGAAGCTTCTCTGCTGACCCGGAAGCAGAGCTGTGCAGTTGAGGCGCCGCCGTGGAGCCGCCTTGGAGCCACCGCCCCCTCGCCGCTTCGCCGCTGCGTTGGGGAACCTGGACCGCGGCGGCGCCGGGTTGCCCTCATGATCCCGGGCGGGCGGCGGCGGCGGCAGAGGCGGCGGGAGGATGACCTCTTACCGGGAGCGGAGTGCCGACCTGGCCCGTTTCTACACTGTCACCGAGCCCCAGCGACATCCGAGGGGCTACACAGTATATAAGGTCACCGCCCGGGTGAGTGCTGGTGTCGGGCTGGGATAGGAGCTTGGATTGGGACCTGAAGATCTGGGGTGGGGACCCTGGTGTGAGGGTACCTGACTCTGGCTCAGAGCCGAGGGTGGGACTGGGTGCTGCTCCTACTGGCGGGACTTGGGTGTCGGAGGTTGGGATTTTTAGAGTAGTGGCTGAGTGTGATATGCCCAGGGCTTCACTGTAGTAGGTCGTGGTAGAGTCCTCTTTCTGGGGGTGGGGCAGTCAGTGGTTGATGGTTTTAAATTGATGACTCAGTTCCCATCCCGTTTGGACTTTCTCTTCTGAGTTCGCAATTTGCAGAAGTGGTTTTGCTTGCTCCAGGAAGATAATGCAGATTAAAAAGTGTTAATTTATGTATTGTTTGGCTTATGTAATATAAGTTGTTTTTTCTCTTGACCTTTATCAGGTTTGCTGTGAGAAAGACAGATTCTTGGGACAGATGTCAGTGTTAGGCCACCAACCTAGGAACTGTGGATCCGGGCTTTGTCAAACCCTTGAGTTTTTCATGTTTTTCAGTAGGAGACGTGAAAAAAATCTGCTGAGGGTGGCTTGTGTGAGCTACCATGAGGGCACATTTTAAAGTTGGGAGGCTCCTTTACATCAACTAACTGGTCCAATTTTTAGTACCCACTTTATGTTTCATTGCTTTTGCCTTGAGTTTTAAAGAGAGTCTGCATCTTCTAGGAAAGTAAGAATAAATCAAAATTAAATAAGTATATATGTATGTGACGTATGTGTGCATGAATATATGTGTATAGTAGCGTTTTATACACATCACCCAATTTAATTCTCATTTTAATGAGGAAGAAACAGATTAAAGCAAGTTTAGTAACTTGCCCAACTTTACATTGCAAGGCAGTAGCAGATCTGTCTGGGATCTGAAACCAGTTTTGCCTAACTCCAAGTTATATAAAATGTTAATAATTAACTTTATCAATTTTTAAAGAAGAGAGGTACAGATTAAGTAACAATAGTTCAATATACATTTGGAGGATGTAAAGAAGGCCTTCAGAAGAATTTTTTTTTTTTTTTTTTTTTTTGAGACGGAGTTTCACTCTTGTTGCCCAGGCTGGAGTGCAATGGCATGATCTCTGCTCACCGCAACCTCTGCCTCCTGAGTTCAGGCGATTCTCCTGCCTCAGCCTCCCGAGTAGCTGGGATTACAGGCATGTGCCACCATGCCTTGCTAATTTTTTGTATTTCTAGTAGAGATGGGGTTTCTGCATGTTGCTCAGGCTCATCTCGAAGTCCTGACCTCAGCTGATCCGCCCGCCTCGGCCTCCCAAAGTGCTGGGATTACAGGCATGAGCCACCACACCCAGCCTGAGAAGAATCTTAAAGGTTAAATAGATCATTTTGGGGCATGGGAGTGGCACGTGGTGTATGGAAATGGTGCACAATTCAGGTAAATGTGAGAAGGAGGGATAGATGAACATGTCTGTATAAAGATAATGAGAAGACCTGACCTGCTATTGCCGATTGCTGTTCGGAGAATAGAGGGATGTTTGTTGCTCCCTGCTTGCACTTAAGGTTGTTACATGGGTGGAAAGTTAGTTTCAGGTTGTGTAAGAAATTTTGTGATATTGAGGGGCCCTTATTATACCACTCTTGAAACCTTTCTAGTCATTGGGCCCTTTGAAAATCTAGGCTTAGTTTCCTAACACATAGTATATGGAATCAGAACAGTTTTCAACATACATAATGTTTCTCTCACAGCATCCTACTTATCCGTTAATTTAACAAGAAAGTTATATTGTATTAATTTAGTTGCATGTCTGTGTCTCTTAGTGGATTTAGAGCAGTTCTCATCATTGGCATTTGTTTCTGCTTATATCAAATAGTAGATAAAAGAACATGCATGTGCATGGCACACAGTGCCTGAAAAACATTGTTGAATGTTTTCCTCTTCATTGTACGCAGCACACCCAATAAATGTTTAGATCCAGGCACTAAATACTGTGAGGGACATAAGGCTGAATAAAGCAGGGATCTTTATTCCTTTCAAGGATACTTATAGTAGAAGAGAGTTTAGTATACTTAAGTGTGATATAACACAGGAAGTTCCAGCAGACACTGCAGAAAAGGGCTGTGGGAAGACAGATTGCTTCTGGATCAAGAGATTGGGGAATATGTACCAATCAAGATAGCTGAAAGAGGGGAAGAATCCAGAAAAGGAGAGGGTATGAAAAGGTAGACAGTTGAAGGGGTAGAGTCCATAAAGACCTGGAGGTATGAATGTGTGTGGAACTGGAATTGGAAGCACTGAGTATAATTATTTGTATTGTTACTTTACAAAAGGAAAGGTTAACCAAATTCAGAATTTTTTTTTTTTTTTTCCAAGGCATAGTCTCGCTCTCTTGCCCAGGCTGGAGTGCAGTGGCGCTATCTCGGCTTACAGTAACCTCGCCTCCTGGGTTCAAGCGATTCTCCTGTCTCAGCCACTCAAGTAGCTGGGATTACAGGCGCCCACCACCATACCCGGCTAATTTTTCTATTTTTTGTAGAGACGAGGTTTCGCCTTGTTGGCCAGTCTGGTCCTCGAACTCCTGACCTCAGGTGATCCACCCGCCTCAGCCTCCCAAAGTGGTGGGATTACAGGCGTGAGCCACCGCATGGGCCAAATTCAGATCTTAAATATCTGAAGCTGTGACCTATTTACTGAGCTAAGTTTTGACAATATAAACTAGAAGATAAAGTAGCACATTGCCTTAGAACTAACCAAATTTATATATATGCATGTTACATATTGCTCTGGTTATTTGAACTTGAAAATTGCACAGACTGCCTTTTTTCTTCCCGTAAATGTTTACGTCTTCATTTATTGCTTATGTTACAGATTTTGTTTTTAAAATATAAGGTCTGAGAGTCAACATGGAGACATACTTTTAAAATAACTGTGCTTAGTATTATAAAATATTTCTTGAGAGTTAAGGAGAAAAACACCTTTTTTCAGGATAATTAACCAGGTAAATAGTGCTCTCCTGAGAGAACTTCATGAGATAAAAATTAAGAATGTCTTCTGTATATTTTCTACTACTGATTTACTTCTAGCTTCAAGGAACAATTTTCTATATTTTTGATCCTTGCAGGGTTATTTCTGTAGGAGTAGAGTTTTAATCATTGGAAGTACCAATGTTAAATTTTGGATAGCAAAAGAGCTTTTTCATCTTCTTAAATCTCCTTTGTGCTTTTTTGCAGTTCTCTGAAATCTGGCAAGCTTAGATGATTTTGAGGCCAGTTGCAAGCATACTAACAGATTCTGCAGTTAAACTCAGTGTTATTTCTTAATTTTTATCTAGAATAAGTACCTCTATTCAGAATTGGAAAATTCTTTCATAAGTTCCCTTTGATTATTTAGTTGAAGGAGACACAAGTATAAGAGAACCATGAGCAGTGTTTTCAGTTATTTCATCATGCTAAGTTTACAAAATTCTCATATTGTAATATAGATTTCTCAGCAACAGTAGGTGAATGGCAGTTCTTGCCTGTATTCTTTCCATGAGTATAAAAGGTATGTTTTTATTCTCAAAAGACAGTGCTGCATTATAACTTATTTAATTTACATTGAGTCATAATTTACATACAGTAAAATTCACCCATTGTAAGTGTCCAATTTGATGAGTTTTGACAAATGTATACAGTTGTGTAACTACCCATGTTCATCACTGCACAAGTTCCCTCATGTTCCTTTGCAGTCAGTCACTCCCCCTCATCCCCTATCTCTAGGCAACCACTGGTTTGCTTTCTGTCATTATAGATTGGGTTGCATTTTCTAGAATTTTGTATACAAGGAATCATATAGTATGCACTTTTTTTTTTGGTCTGGCTTCTTCCACTCAGTATGATTATTTGAGATTTATCCATGTTGTCATGTGTTTCATTCCCTTTTATTGCTGACTCATATTCCATTGTATGGTTATACTGCATTTTATCTGTATATACTGCATTTTATCTGATGGATATTTGGGTTGTTTCCAGTTTTTGGATATTATGAATACAGCTATTATGAACATTCATATACAAGTCTTTGTATGGACATATGGTTTTATTTCTCATGATACCACATGGCTTTGTTTATGTAGCTTTATACTAAGTTTTGAAATCAGGTAGTCTAAGTACTCTTTCTTTCTCAAAATTGTTCTGGCTATTCTAGATTGTTTGCATTTGTGTATAAAATTTAGAATCAGCTTGTCTGGTTTCTACAAAAATGCCTGTCCAAATTTTGATTGGGATTATATTGAGAATGTAGATGAATTTCAGAAGAATTGATATCTTAACAATATTGTCTCTGATCCGTGAACATAATATATCTCCTCATTTATTTAGCTCTTCAGTATGAGCAGTGCTTTGTAATTCTCAGGATACAGTCTTGCACATGTTTATTTTTATTTATTGATCTTTTTCAGAGATGGGGGTTTCACTGCATCGCCCAGTCTCGAGTGCAGTAACGCAATCATAGCTTACTGCAGGTTGAACTTTTGGGTTCAAGTGTTACTCCCTCCTCAGCCTATTGCCTGGGATTGTGGGCACAAGCTACCTCATTGGCTTTGCACATATTTAAAGTAGTTTGGGTTTATTTTGAAACCAGGAGAATGTATAAATCCTAGTTTTATTATACGTAACTAGTGTTTGTTGAGTAATAACAGCAAACACATGGCGCTTACTGAGTCAAGCAGTTTATATTAAATTAACACATTTGTCACAGGGGCCTGGTGAGTAGGCACCATTATCATTTCCACATTTTTGATGAGGAAATTGAGGCACAGAGACGTTTAGTAACTTGTCCAGGGTCATATAGCCAGCAAGTGGTAGAGTCTACATTTGAACCTAGGTAGACTGGTCCCAATCACAGTGCTTTTAATCCCAATGCTATGCTGCCGAATACCTGTATTATAAAACATTTTTCATTAGGTGCTGTGAGTGTGCATATGGGGACACCTACGTGTCCCCACAAGGGCATTACTATAGTTTGGCAAAAGTGATGGATACATGAATAATAAGTAACTGTGATGATGTGAACAAAGGGGAGTAAGGGAATTAATGGGAAGTACTGAGCTTCACTTAAGTCTGAAAAATTACCATTTCCAAAGCTTCAAATCGAAGCACTATTTATATTGCTTGGAGGGAACCTGTCCTCATTTCCTGACCATATTCTTAAGCAGCCTGCTTGTGCCTGGGAATGGAATTATTTGTAGTTTCCAAATTAGGTTAGAACACTACATTCTTCCATATCTCTCTGTTAGATGCTATTTTCTCTGTCTGGAATACTCTTTCCTTTTGTCGTGGCAATCTCTGCTCATCTCAGGTGTCAGCTATACCCTGTGTTCCGGGAAGCTTTTTTTTTTTTTATGCGTTGCTCTCTATATGTCTAGTATCTCCTCCATTATCATAATGTACTTGTTTGACACCTCTTCTGATGGCAGACTCTATTCTTTTTTGAGAGTCTCACTCTGTCACCCAGGCTGGAGTGTAGTGGAATGATCACGGCTCACTCTAGCCTTGACTTTGCAGGCTCAAGCAATCCTCCCACCTCAGCCTCCCTAGTAGCTGGAACTACAGGAACATGCCACCCTGCCTGACTAATTTTTCTATTTTTTTTTAAGAGACGGGGTTTCACCATGTTGCCCAGGCTGATCTTGGAACTACTGAGCTCAAGTGATCCACCCGCCTCGGCCTCCCAAAGTGCTGGGATTACAGGCGTGAGCCACCATGCCCGGCCGACTCTGTCTTTTTAACTGTATATTCTTGGTGCCTAGCACAGAGCTTGGACTATCGTAGGGATTTCAGGGTAGGCTGGAAGGAGGCAGCGCTTTGCTTTTCAAGTATTGATTTTTAAATTAACATACAATGAAATTGACTTATTCTTTTGTATAATTCTTTGAATCTTAACATGACTATAAATTCATTTATCTACCACCATAATCAAGAAACAGAAGTTTCATCATCCTAAAAAAACTCCTTCATGCTATCTCTTTTTCACACCCTTCCCCCTACTCCTTATACCCTGGCAAGCAGTGATCTATCTATACTACTATACTTTTGTCTTTTTGAGAATGTCATATAAATAGAATCATATAGTATTTAGCCTTTTAGACTGATAATTTGCCTATTTTTTTCTTTGGGTTGTTTGTTTCTTACTCCTGAGTTTTGAGAGTTCTTTATGTTCTGGGTATCTTTGTTTTGGGGTCAGATATGACATTTGTAAATATTTTCTCCTGATCTAGAGCATATCTTTTAATTCTCTGAAGTATCTTTTTTTTTTTTTTTTTTTCCTTTGAGACAGAGTCTCCCTCTGTTGTCCAGGCTGGAGTGCAGTGGCGTGATCATGGCTCACTGTAGCCTTGACCTCCTGAGCTCAAGCAATTCTCCCACCTCTCAGCCTCCTGAGTGGCTGGGACTACAGGAATGTGCCACTGTGCCCAGCTAATTTTTGTATTTTTTAAATAGAGACCCAGTTTCACCATGTTGCCCAGGCTGGTCTCAAACTCCTGGTCTCAAGCAATCTGCCTGTCTTGGCCTTCCAAAGTGCTGGGATTACAGATGTGCGCCTGGCCTTTTTTTTTTTTTTTTTTAGAGATTGGGTCTTGCTGTGTTGCCAGGGCTGGAATGCAGTGCTTATTCGCAGGTGTGATCATAGTGTGCTACAGCCTCGACCTCCTAGGCTGAAGTGATACCCACCTCAGCCTTCCAGGTAGCTAGGACTACAGGTATGCCACCGCACCCAGACAGTGTTTTTGCAAAGCACAATTTGTAATTTTGGTGAAGTCCAGTTTATCAGTTCTTTATTTTATGAACCATGCTTTTAGTGTCATACCTAAAATCTCTGCCTAACCTCAGGTTACAAATACTTTTCCCAGTGTTTTCTTCTAGATAACTTATTTCTTTGCATTTTATATTTTGCTCTATGATCCATTTTGAGGTTTTTTTTGTTTTTTTTTTTGTTTTTTTATAAGGTGTAAGGTTTGGGTGAAGGTTCTGTTTTTGCCTCTGGTTGTCCCATTGCAACAAAACACCATTTGTTCAAGAGACTAACCTTTCTTCGTTGAATTGCCTTTACTCCTTTGCCAAAAGTCAATTGACTATATATGTGTAAAGCTGTTTCTGGATTCTCTTATTTTGTTCCATACCATACTATCTTGATTATTATAGCTTTATACTAAATCTTAAAATTAGGCAATATTGTTTCTCCAATTTTATTCTTTTTCAAAATTATTTTGACTACCCTAGTTCCTTTGCTTTTTCATATATATTTTAGAATCAGTTTATCTATAGCTACAAAAAATCCTTTTGGGATTTGATTAGGAGTGCATTAAATCTGTAGATCACTTTAGGGAAAAATGGACATCTTTTCTATGTTGAATCTTCAAATCTATGAACACAGTATGTCTTGCAATTTATTTGTGTTCTCTGATCTCTTCTATCAGCATTTTGTGGTTTTGAGCAAATTGCTTCTCTGTATATTTTGTTAGATTTATTCCTCACTATTTCGTATTTTTGTAGCTATTGTCAATAGTATTTTTAAAAATCTTGGTTTTCAGCTTTTCTTTGCTAGTATATAGAAATTTGGTTCATTTTTGTGTTGTCTTTATATCACGTGACTTTTTAAAAATTATACTTTAAGTTTTGGGGTACATGTGCACAACGTGCAGGTTAGTTACATATGTATACATGTGCCATGTTGGTGTATCATGTGACCTTTCAAACTGACTTATTAGTTCTAAGACTTTTTAGTAGAATTCTTGTTTTTTTCCTGCATAGACAATCTGTGTTGTCTGCCAAAAGGCATAGTTTTATTTATTCTTTCCAAAATGTATGTCTTTTATTTCTTTTTCTTGCTTTATTACACTGGCTATGACTTGTAGTCCACAGTCTTGAATAGGAGTGGTGAGAGTAGACTTCCTTGCCTTGTTCCTGATATTAGGAGGAAAGCATTCAGTCTTTTATCCTCTAGTATAATTTTCACGGTAGAGTTTTTGTGTATGGGAGGCTGCACGTTTTATTTATTTATATATATATATATTTTGAGACAGAGTCTCGCTTGTCATCCAGGCTGGAATGCAGTGGCGCGATCTCAGCTCACTGCAGCCTTCCGCCTTCCGGGTTCAAGTGATTCTCCTGCCTCAGCCTCCCGAGTAGCTGGGATTACAGGCATGTGCTACCACACCGGCTAATTTTTTTTTTTTGAGACGCATCTCGCTCTGTTGCCCAGGCTGGAGTGCAATGGCGTGATCTTGGCTCACTGCAACCTCTGCCTCCCGGGTTCAAGCAATTCTCCTGCCTCAGCCTCCTGAGTAGGTGGGAGTACAGGCACCCGCCACTGTGCCCAGCTAATTTTTATACGTTTAATAGAGATGGGGTTTCATCATGTTGACCAGGATGGTTTCCATCTATTGACCTCGTGATCCGCCTGCCTCGGCCTCCCAAAGTGCTGGGATTACAGGCGTGAGCCACTGCGCCCAGCCACACCTGGCTGATTTTTTTGTATTTTTAGTTGAGACGGGGTTTTGCCATGTTGGCCAGGCTGGTCTCTAACTTCTGGCCTCAGGTGATCCGCCCACCTCAGCCTCCCAAAGTGCTGGGATTGCCGGTGTGAACCACCACGTCCAGCTGCATGTTTTACTTTTTAGTTTTGTTAGCTTTTACATTTTGAAGTAATATGTAGTCATACACATTTCAAGCAATAATTTGAGTCACTTTAAAGGAAAAAAAAAAAGAACCTACTAAATTTTAAATCCTTAACCTGTTAGGATTATTAACAAATGTCTGATATTAAGGCAGTGGGAGTTGTTAGATTTCAGTTGTTAAATCAGTAGCTTCTTGAAGATTTCTTGAATAAATACTTAGTTTTGGCTTAATCTGGAGATATTTTCAACAAACAAAATAATCATAGGGATAGGGAGGGCAATTAGTTTGTTGTAAAATATATTTATGCTTAAAATTTTTGAAAAATGGCTCTCAAGGTGTCTTGTGTTTTCTAGAGTCTAGTTTTATTCTACTGTTGCTTTGTTTTTGACTTGTAATATTGTTTAGTAGAAAACTTTCTAATATACCAAAAATTTCAGTAAATGGAACTTAAAAAATGTAAACCATTCCTGATTTCATCTTGTTTGTTGACAACTTGATCTCAGATATTAAGATTTTATGTTAAACTGCAGACTTTCTTTAACATTAAGGATTTTGATTTTCCTTGAGCCTTGATTGGAAAATAGTTTAGAATATTGCTATAATTGGTAAAATTTGAGGTGAGAAAAATAACTTTAGCAAACATTTACTGAGTATCTAGAGATAACTTGCAGTTTTAACTTCTTTACTCTCCCTGAGATTTTGGGATTTTAATAATATAGAAAGCCACAACTCCTTACTGTCTTTGTCAGTTTGGATTTTTATAACAAGATATTATAGACTAGATGGCTTCAACAATAGACATTTCTTTCCCACAGTTCTGAAGGCTGCAGGCTGGGAAGTCCAAGACCAAGAGGCCAGCAGATTTAATACCTGATGAGGGCCCGCTTCCTGATTTGCATACAGCTGCCTTCTTGCTGTATGGTCTCATGGCTGAGAGAGATCATTGTCTTTTTCTTGTAAGCGCAGTAATCCCATCATGAAGTTCCCACCCTCATGACCTGATTATCTCTGGAAGGCCTCACATCCAAATCCATCACCTTGGGGATTAGAGTTTCAACACGAAATTCAATATGAATTTTAGGGGAAACACAAACATTCAGTCTGTAGTACTTTTGACATAATGCTTTCGTGAAAACTTGTTAGAAAGTTGAATGTCTGAAATTTGTCCCATTGACTTATCTATCTTATATGGGAGTTCTTTCACTCCAGAGAACTAAAAATTATAAAATGTCTAATTATGGTTTGTGCAGGTGTTGCCTCTTGGGTCCAGACTGCCTGGCTGGTGGGTGATAACCAGCCCAAATATTCTTGCCAACCAGTGCCACCTGTGGCTCTGCAGGGAAGAGCGGGAGAGAGGAACTCAGATGCAGGTGGTCGTGAAAGGGAGGTTGAGTTGGTAAGGTAACAATTGCCTATGTGAGCTGGGTGCTTTGACCTACTTTTCCTGCAAGACTTGGGTGTTTTTTTTTTGTATGTATGAAGTACAGTTTAAATATGTCAGTATGTTAACATGGAAGTATGGATTTTATTAAAGTTAATGTCTGAAAATCAGGAATGCATGCATTATATTGATGAATGTGCCACTTGGTATACCTAATCACCACAAGGAGAAAGTTCAGAATAGTGTAGCCTTCCATTTCTGCATATTATATTATTCCTGTCCCACATTCAGAGATTCATATCTTTGAAAAATGAAAAGAGTGGACATGTTTTCCATGTTTGATTATTTGTACCTTGACACTTAGTGTAATTACTAGTATTAATTTTGTCACTTTTTCTTCTTAGCTCTGCTACCCTCAACTAGCAGCTGAACAGTGATAGTGAAGTAGCCCTCAGAAGACTTGATTACAATACTTTGCTCATAAAAGTAGCTTCTTAAATTTTATGTTTAACTTCTTATCAATACTGGTTTCTAAAGGGTCTTATTTTATCTTTTAACCTAGGAAATACTATAAGTTTGAATAATTTTTGTAGTTTTGTTTTCTAGTACAGGTTAGCATCCCTATTCTGAAAGTTTGAAATCCAAAATGCTCCAAAATCTGAAACTTTTTGAGTGTCAAATGATGCTACAGGTATAAAATTTCACACTTGACCTCATGTGATAGGTTGCAGTCATGCACACAATTATTAAAAATACTGTATAAAATTACTTTCAGGCTCTGTATATAAAGGTATATATGAAACAAATGAATTTTGTGTTTAGCCTTGGGTCATGTCCCCAATATATTTCATGTATGTGCAAATATTCCAAAATCCAAAAAAAATCCAAAATCCGAAACACTTCTCGTCTCATGCATTTTGGAAAAAGGATATTCCACCTGTAGCTACTCTTTGTTAATCTTAACAAAAAATACAGCTTTTTGTATATGTCTGAGTTAACAGAGTGATTTCTAATCATCATTATGGTGATAATCAGATAAGAGAGTGCTTTTGAATCTTTTTTTTTTGGGCGGAGTCTCGCTCTGTCACCAGGCTGGAGTACAGTGGTGCGATCTTGGCTCTCTGCAACCTCTGCCTCCCGGGTTCAAGGGATTCTCCTGCCTCAGTCTCCCGAGCAGCTGGGACTACAGGCGAGCCCCACCACACCCAGCTAATTTTTGTATTTTTAGTAGAGACAGGGTTTCACCATGTTGGCCAGGATGGTCTCAATCTTGACCTTGTGATCCGCCAGCCTCGGCCTCCCAAGGTGCTGGGATTATAGGCGTGAGCCATTGCATCCGGGCAAGAGAGTGCTTTTGACTTGACTTTTAAGGAAACATGGTAATATTTATTAAGAAGTAGATAGAATAAGTTAGCATACTGGAAAGGATTTCAGGGACCCAGTGGCAATGTGACCTGTTGATTATTATGGAACTGACCTAGGCCAAGCCTCACAGTCTGATCTTTGTTTTCAGAATAGGCAAGGGGGCTGACTTTGGGTCTTTTCTTTGTTTTTACTTTGTTTTAGTACTGAGCTGGCAGAAAAAGCAGTTCATGGGCAGTGCCAACACCATTATTCAGACCCCATTCTTTTTAGTTCCAAGCCCCTTGTTTTTTTTCTGCTTTTCCAAAGTGGTTCTTCAATTTCTGTATTTTAGTTGACTTGTAAGACAAAGGGTTTACCTAACTGTAATGCCTATAGGCATTTTGTCAGAGATATTTTGTCAGGAATATTACCTGAATACTTGGAATTTTAATCTTGAAGAGAGCCAATTGACTTATGTCCTGGAGAGAGCACCTTGGAGTCATGGAGTTGTGAGATCTGGTCCTGCCTCTGTTATTTGATTGAGTCTATTTTCTAGGTCTTTGATTATCTCATCTTACCAAGCATGGTTGTAGTGATTATTGAATGAAGTAGAGTATTTAATTTCTTAGCACAATAAGAGATAGTTACTTTTGCTGTGAGACATTGTTTTTCTAAATTCATAATTTGCTGTTCATGAACAGAGGCAGATAGACTACAGAAATTGTGGTAGTATTTCTCTAGTGCTTCAGATTTTAGTAGGTCTTGTACTAAATAAATAATGAGGATGATAATAATAAATAACAAAAATAAAAAGTTGAGTGGCTAGATGTCTTTGGGAAATACTATGTATCTTCCTTTTGGGGATTTACTAGGCATATTAATGTATTAAAGGGTTTGAAGAATTCTGCTGTAAACAACATTCCCTTCTTAAAAAGAGGTAAACTGAATTGATTATTAAGCCCTTCCTGTGAGATCACTGATTTTAAAGAATACTGGTATTCCATGTAACATGTTTTGTGAAGCACTGCTGTAGGGTAATACTTTTTTTTTTTTTGTATTTTTAGTAGAGTGTAAGGTAATACTTTTTAAGATGAGTTGGTGATAAATTTCTAAAAAGCAAGAAGCATTTCAAGATATATAGGTAGTACTAACTGAGTCAGTGGCAGTTAAAAAATGCTTGCAGTGGAAATTTCTGAACTTTATTTTTATTTTTATTTATTTTTTTTGAGACGGAGTTTCACTTGGTCACCCAGGCTGGAGTGCAATGGCATGATCTCGGCTCTCTGCAACCTCTGCCTCTCTGGTTCGAACTGTTTTAGTGCCTCAGCCTCCTGAGTAGTTGGGACTACAGGCACATGCCACCACACCCGGCTCATTTTTGTATTTTTGGTAGAGGCGGGGTTTCACCATGTTGGCCAGGCTAGTCTTGAACTTGTGACCTCAAGTGATCCACCTGCCTTGGCCTCCCAAAGTGTTGGGATTATAGGCGTGAGCCACCGGGCCCGGCC
Source organism: Gorilla gorilla gorilla (assembly GCF_029281585.2). NCBI lineage: Eukaryota > Metazoa > Chordata > Mammalia > Primates > Hominidae > Gorilla > Gorilla gorilla. The sequence goes on along the minus strand of NC_073224.2, from coordinate 43,752,429 downwards.
AAATTTGTGAACTTTTTTTTTTTTTTTGAGGGGGAGTTTCACTCTTGTTGCCCAGGCTGGAGTACAATGGTGCAATCTCAGCTCACTGCAGCCTCCACCTCCCGGGTTCAAGCGATTCTCCTGACTCAGTCTCCCTAGAAGCTGGGATTATAGGTGGATGCCACAACGCCTAGCTAATTTTTGTATTTTTAGTAGAGATGGGGTTTCACCATGTTGGTCAGGCTGTTCTCGAACTCCCGACCTCAGGTGATCCTCCTGCCTTGGCCTCCCAAAGTGCTGAGATTACAGGTGTGAGCCACTGTGCCTGGCCTTTGTGAACTTTTTTTTTTTTTTTTTTTTTGAGATGGAGTCTCGCTCTATTGCCCAGGCTGGAGTGCAGTGGTGTGATCTCGGCTCACTGCAGGCTCTGCCTCCTGGGTTCATGCCATTCTCCTGCCTCAGCCTCCCGAGTAGCTGGGACTACAGGCACCCGCCACCACGCCTGGCTAACTTTTTGTATTTTTAGTAGAGACAGGGTTTCACCGTGTTAGCCAGGATGGTCTTGATCTCCTGACCTTGTGATCCGCCCGCCTCGGCCTCCCAAAGTGCTGGGATTACAGGCGTGAGCCACCGTGCCAGGCCTTTTTTTTTTTTTTTTTTTTTTTTGAGACAGAGTCTTGCTCTGTTGCCCAGGTTGGAATGCAGTGGCGTGATCTCGGCTCACTGCAACCTCTGCCTCCTGGGTTCAAGTGATTCTCCTGCCTCAGCCTCCCGAGTAGCTGGGATCACAGACGCCTGCTACCGTGCCTGGCTAAGTTTTGTATTTTTAGTAGAGATGGGATTTCACCATCTTGGCCAGGCTGGTCTCGAACTCCTGACCTCGTGATCCACCCTCCTCGGCCTCCCAAAGTGCTGGGATTACAGGCTTGAGCCATCGTGTCTGGCCCTTTGTGAACTTTTAATGAAAACAGTCACTGTTTTAAATTCCAACTTTTGTGGAATTTATTGGTTGAACTTTGTGACAAACTCTCTTGAAATTTATCCAGAGAAAAATTACTGAGTTGCTAGCTCAGTTTTATTTATTGTCAGTATGGTTATATTCTTCCCTCAGATTTCTGATTGATACTCTTATTTTTCGTTAACTTTTCAGTCACGGAAGATAATTACACAGAAAGAATTGTTACTCATGGATTTTCGCACTCAATTCACATTATCCTAGCCATTTTGTGGTTTTCGTTTCCGTTTTGGGGGACACATTTGTGAAGCATTTAAATGAGATAACACATTCGGGAATACTGAATCCCTAATAGTGGAGTACCAAGTGGTTGAAGTTGGTAATGTATTTGGGAAGTGATTGTATTTTTATAATGCAGTTGCGTAGGAATCAGACCTAGTATATTCTCCATTGTACTGCAGTACCTGGCAGCAGAGTAGGCACTAATATGTGTTGAATGAATAGGTGAAATAAACAAAAGCCTAATGGCGATGGAATTTTATGGAAATAAGTAAACTTCATTATTGCTGAAAATACCATGGATAAATAGAGGGAGGCAGTGTAATAGAGTGGAAAGAGCAGTAGACCAGGAGTCAGACAGTCGAGGATCTCATTCTAAATTTGAAGGTGAATAGCCATGTGGCTTTAGACAGGACTCTGAACCACCTTGTTTTCTTATCTGTAAAAGGGAAAGTCATAATAGCTACTCCTGCCTAACTCATAGGTTGTTGAGAAAATGAAGTGATTCATTAATATAAAATTCTTTGCAAATGTAAATGCACAGAGTCAAATTTTCCCTATGCCTAGCGCAGTGCCTTGAACAGTATTAGCACAGATATAGACTGTTAATAATAAAAAGGAGGCTAAAAAACAAGAGTTTAAAACTAATTCTTGTAGTGTTCACAGAATACCAGGGGGCAGAAGGATGAAGAATAACCTACAAAAGAGAAGCAAAAGCACCAAAGAGGAAAGAGAATCAGGGAAGTGTAACCCTGTGCTTTTAAGACACGGTTTTCACTAAGCTTTAGGCTTGTCAGGTAATACCTAAGTAGCTTTTGATTTGATTTTCCAAACCCTGTCTAAATTTCCTCCTTCACTGTGAAGTATTTGGTGGGCACAGAGTAGTTCCTTTTGTAAGCCTAAAATTAAAGACCTTCACTTAGGTAGTTTAAGTATACTTCAAATTTGATTTTCTGTATATTGCATAATAATCATGAGTTACTGTTGTTACCAAAACACCAGGGGTTCCATCTAGGTCCTGCTGCTTGTCACACAGAAAGCAATCTCTGAGACAATGAGTATTGCTAAGGAAGCCGGCTTTAATCAGGTGCTGCAGTCAAGGAGATGTCTCAGATCCATTTCCCTGACTGACTAAAATTAGGAGTTTATATAGCAGGGAGAAAATGTGATTATCTATGGGAAGACAGGAACTACAGAGGGTTAAGGAAGCAATTGTGACGGATGAGAGGTCTGGCATCTCATTGTTTGGATGCAGTGATCTGGTGAATTTCAGTTTATTTAATATTGTAAAAGGAAAATAAATCTTGAGGCCCCCAAATCACTAAGCTAAAGGTAAAAGTCAAGTTGGGAACTGCTTAGGGCCAACCTGCCTCCCATTCTCTTCAAAGTCACCCCTCGGCTCACTGAGATAACCATTAATACATACCAGATTGCCTCATTTGGAGAAGCGAATCAGAAACTCAAAAGGATACAGCCATTTGTCTTTTAACTACCTGTGACCTGAAAGCCCCCTCCCCACGTCGAGTTGTCCCACCTTTCTGGACTGAACCAGTGTACATCTTACACATATTTATTCATGTCTTATGTCTCCCTAAAATGTATAAAATCAAGCTGTGCCCCTACCACCTTGGGCACATGTTGTCAGGATCTCCTGAGGCTGTGTTACGGGTGTGGATCCTCAACCTTAGCAAAATAAACTTTCTAAAGTAACTAAGACCTGTCTCAGATATTCGGGGTGCACAATATTAATACTTTTTGAGAGGCCTGAGGGCCCTTTCCTGAAGAAGGAACTCTGATAAAACAAATGTTAAGTTTCAAGCTTTAATACCAGAAGGGTCAGTTTCCATGTTTATCCAAAAAAACTGTCCGTGGGACTATTGGGTCAGTTTCACTTTTATTATCATGAAGACATTAAGAGTCTTACATCACTAAACCATGACTGGTTGACTGCTTTTGGGATGCTACTTTGCTCTGCACAGTGAGGATTCAGTGTCATGGGAAGGATCTAGGATGAAGTGTTTCCCAATCTTTTGCTTAGCACACTACTGTTATCTGAGGTATGGAAATATGTTTGGGAAATACACCCTCCTCCACTCTGCACTCCCCTCCCACCCCACCACTGTGTACCACTAGACTATGAGCTCCAGGAGGAAAGGGACTTGCTCACCATTGTAATCCAGCACATAGATGTATGTAAACCACTAAGAGGACGGCTGAGAAATAGTAATCAAATTGGTTATTTCTGATAAGATGGTTTTAATATTGTGGCTATTGTTAGGGGATGGCTAATGTGTTTTTGTTTATGCAGTACACATGTATTTGATTTCCAGGACTGGCTCATCTGAAGAACACCCAAAATGTGGTACTTCTAATATGTACACCAAACTAAGAAATAAGTTCTTCTGTCTCAAAAAGATCATTTGCTTGTATTAAGGAAGATTATTTAAAATACTTAAGATACCTGAATATATTTATAAATTCAGGAAATGTATTAAGCTGAGAAAAACATAAATTGTGAAATTTAAAGTACATTTGAATAGACCTTGCTGTGAGTGATCATGTGCTATTTTTGGGGGGTGGATTATTAGTGGATTGGTTATCCATGACTTTTCTTCTCAATACATATCATAAAAACCTAAGAACGGCGGGGCGCAGTGGCTCACGCCTGTAATCCCAGCACTTTGGGAGGCTGAGACGGGCAGATCACGAGGTCAAGAGATTGAGACCATCCTGGCCAACATGATGAAACCTTGTCTCTACTAAAAATACAAAAATTCGCTGGGCGTGGTGGCACATGCCTGTAGTCCCAGGTACTCAGGAGGCTGAGGCAGGAGAATCACTTGAACACAGGAGGCGGAGGTTGCAGTGAGCCAAGATCGCGCCACTGCACTCCAGCTTGGGTGACAGAGCAAGACTCTGTCTCAAAAAAAAAAAAAAAAAAAAGAAACACGTATAAGAAGCAAAATTAGTCATACTATGTGAAATACTATACTTTTGGAAAGGTGTGTGAGGGGACAGGCTGGTATTTGAAAGTAATAGCTAAAATCAAAGATTTGAATAATGTATAGTTGTTAGTTACCTGTTATGGTCTCTTATACTAAATCTGTGTTGTCTAATTTGGTAGCCATTAACCACATGTAGCTATTTTGATTTAAATTTAAATTAAGGCTTGCAGTGGCTCTCACTTATAATCCTAGCACTGTGGGAGGCTGAGGCGGGAGGATTGCTTGATCCCAGGAATTTGAGACCAGCCTGGGCAACATAGGGAGACCCCCATCTGTACCAAAAAAAAAGTGTATATGTGTGTGTGTGTGTGTGTGTGTGTATATATATATATATATGCCGACTGTGGTGTTGTGTGCCTATAGTTCCAGCTACACAAGAGGCTGAGGTGGGAGGATCAGTTGAGTCCAGGAGTTTGAGGCTGCAGTGAGCTATGGTCATGCCATGGCACTCTAGCCTGGGTGACAGAGTGAGACCCTGTCTGTTTAAAACAAAAATTTTTTTGAATTAATTTAAATGAAATAAAATTAATGTAGTTTCTCAAAGTAGCCATATGTCAGTGGCTCAGTAGCCACACACATGTGGCTAGTGGTGGCTGTGTTGAACACTGCAAATAGAGAACCTTTTTTTCCGTTATCACAGAAAGTTCTATTGCATAGCACTGTAGTATAAATTAATGACAATTACTACAAGATTTCACCAAGTTTATATATTCTGAAAGTTGGAGAATAGAGTGCAAGATATTTGTTCTCTGGAATTCTTAGGTGGGACCTTTTACAATGGTTAACCTGTCTGGTAGGGGACAGAGGAAACTTTTAAATTATAGGGTTCTTGCTGTGTCCTTATTTGTTGTTCACAACAGCCAGGCCAGGCAGTTAGTATTATCTCCATTTTATCGATGAGATCAAACCTGTAAGAGGAACTGTAATTTGAACCAAGGTTTGTCTGACTTTACATCCTCTATTTTTTGTTCTTGTTTTGGACTTTAGGGGTGGTGCTGAATGGATTATAATCCCTAGTTCATGGTGTATTGTCATTGGATATCAAAGACCCTTTTCTTCCTCACACTCATAGGCAACCATTTTAATGTGTGTTTGATTTATCTTTTTTTAAAATTTTTTTTAAAGTGAAAGCAAGTTTATTAAGAAAGTAAGGGAATAAAGAATGGCTACTCCATAGGCAGAACAGCCTGATTTTTTTTTTTTGTTCATTTTTGCAAAATACACCATTGTAGCTTCAAAACCGTTAATTTGACACTTACATGGATGGTACCGTATTATGTAATCTAATGTGAGATTTTCCTAATTTAGGATGCTGTTTGATGATTTAAACACCTAGCCTTTTCAAAAGTTTTGTGAAAAAAATCTTTTTACCTGGTGTTAGACTTTTTGGCCTTTGTCATCAGAGAAGTCTGAAAGAATCTCCCCTTTTCCTCTTTGCTTAGGGAGTATTGATAGAAGGATTATTTGTCCCTGAATGTTTGTAAATAATTTATATTACTTTTGTTTTCTTCATCATTAGGCAGCCAGTGATTACTTCTCATACTTCTCACATGTTGTGTCCGAGCATTGTAGCTGCTTTTTTTTAATTGAAAGTTTTATTGTGCTAATTGTAGATTCATATACAGTTGTAAGAAATAATGTAGAGAGATCCCTTGTACACTTTGCCTAAGTGCAGCTGCTTTTTATGCTTCTAATTTGTATATAGGCTTGCTGGGAAGGGGAGATGTGAACAAACTTGTTAGAATTATGTTAATTAAGTAAGAGTAAAGGCCAGATGCTTTTTCTTAAGAATGTAGTGCATATATGAACTTTAGCATGTGGACTTACTTTTAGCTGTTTTTTTGCTTAATTTTTAGTATTGTTAAAATAACATTTTTAGCCAAATTAAATTTAACAGAGTTTAATTGAGCAAAGAATGATTCACAAATTGGTCAGCCTCCTCAGCCAGTGTAGGTCCAGAGAGACTCCAGCGCAACCATGTGGTGGAAGATTTATGGACAGAAAAAGGAAAGTGATGTACAGAAAAGGAGACTGAAACAGCTGTATTGGTTCCAACTAAGCATTTGCCTTATTTGAACACCGTTTGAACAGTTGGCTCTCTTTGGCCAAAACTTGGTGATTGGCGCCAGAGTAGGTTACAGTCTTTACACATCTATTTACATATCTATTTCTCTGTTCATTATGTACAGGGAAACTTTTAGGCCAAACTTAAAATATGTAGCCTAAGGGAGGTAACTTTAGGTTAAACTTGATTTAACAGTATGAATTTCAGATAGTGAAGTTATTATATAGCTGAGTTTTGGATAAATGATATAGTGTTTATTTTTTAAGCAAATTGAATTTTTCATACAAATACTATTGGAAGTTAATTATACAAATATGAAATCTTAAATTTTGATAATGATTAGAGATTTCTATGTATGTTTTGTTTTAGGTTGTTTCACGAAGAAATCCAGAGGATGTCCAGGAGGTAACATTTATATGAAGATTTTATTTTATGTATTTGATAAAAATTTAACTAAATGCTTTTTTGAGGAAATTGCCTGAATCATTTGTACATCAACCTCTTTTTTTGAGACGGAGTTTCGCTCCTGTTGCTCAGGCTGGAGTGCAGTGGCACAATCTCGGCTCACTGCAACCTCCGCCTCCTTGGTTCAAGTGATTCTCCTGCCTCTGTCTCCCGAGTAGCTGGAATTACAGGCATCTGCCACCACACTCAGCTATTTTTGTATTTTTAGTAGAGACGGGGTTTCACCACGTTGGCCAAGCTGGTCTCGAATTCCTGACCTCAGGTGATCCACCTGCCTTGGCCTCCCAAAGTGCTGGGATTACAGACGTGAGCCACTGTGCCTGGCCTGTACATCAGTCTTTATATGTTTGCGTGAAGATTGTCTTCATTTCACAAAACAGTAGCTGAAGTGTCCTATTTGAGACCTATTAAGTAATTGTTAAGTTTTAGTAGGTGTTAAGTTATATAAATAAGAATTTAATGTATTATGGTACTGTTTACTAAGTGATCATTGTTCTGGTAACTAGTGTTTACAAGATTTCAATATCACTTAAGGGCCCCTATTTACCCATTTCAAGATCATAATGCCTGTGTAATAAAAAGTATTTGGTAACTAATATTTATTTTAAAGATTCTAACAGTAAATTATGGGTCTCCGCTTACTTTCACTTTTATATTGAATTGACATGTTGACATCTTGGAAAACTGCTTTAGGCATAGATGTTTCCTTTTTTTTAAACTTTAAGTTAGTAAGTTCTTTTGCAGATTCTTTTGTGCATTTTTTCATTTTTTTTTCCTTCTTTCTATAATGGTACCAGCCTGTTATGTTTTGCTTAAAATTGTGGAATTCTCTATTTGTATTTACTTTGTGCTTGTTGTATATCTTTAGGAATCCTTACTGAGGAGCTTGCTGCTTTGAATGTTTCTTGATTTATTTTCATTTTAGTCCGTGCTCATTTTCACTAAGACTAGAAGGACATATATCAGGATTTTTTCCCCCTCCCTAACGTGTTTAAAACAGATACTTTAAGTTTACAGTCCTGATTCTGCAACAGTGTTGTTTTTTTTTTTTCCCACAATTAAATATGAATGTCTTTGGGTGGTAGGTTCTTTCTGTTTAGCCACGGGTCCCACTACTCTACAGAAAATACCTGGCTTGATTCATACATTTAAGGCGACTGTTTGGTACTGGTTGATATGAGTGTATGGCCCCAGGTTTAGATAATATTTAAATTTTATACATTACCATTTCTGGCTATGTCTGATTTCATAGTTGTTTTTGTCCTATGATTTAAAACATATATATTTTTATACAAAAATTAGCTGGGCATGGTGGCAGGCACCTGTAATCCCATCTACTTGGGAGGCTGAGGTAGGAGAACTGCTTGAACCTGGGAGGCAGAGGGTGCAGTGAGCTGAGATTGCACCACTGCACTCCAGCCTGAGCAACAGAGCGAGACTCTGTCTCAAAAAAAAAAAAAAATAGATTTAATACTATTTTCCTGATGGGTTTTAAGACAATTCCTTCCCTACCAGGAAACAGAAAGAGTATTGTAATATTGTTATTTTGAAAGAAAAAAATGTATACATACATATATATGTATCAGTGAAAGTAATTTGCACCATTGATTAAAGTACTTTTCTGTCTTTACTTGTATCAATTGATGAGTGTGAACTATTCTTTAGATTTCTAGTTTACAACTCTTAAAATTGAAAATGGGTGTATTTCCTTTGAATGCATTGTCTGATTGCTGTGCTGTAGTTTGTAGCTTGATGTTCCCATTTTCCAGGGAGAATCCTGAACCAACCTATCCATGAACATACTCTCTGCCATTTTCTTAGTCCTTTTTTCGGGAAAACTCTTTTATAATAACAACTGTTGGTGAACCATTCATCCGAAAACTCTTGTAAGTGTCTTTTAGTTAGACAATTGCATGGTTCTTTGTTAGAAGTGGTATAAATTTTTAAAAGTTTTCTATTTAGTTGGCTTCTTAAAATATAGAATAATCTTGAAATTATAACAGTACTTTTTTTAGTTTCCCACTTAGTATATTTAAACATTAGAATTCTCATTTGGGAGAGGAATTCACCACTTAGAGTTTGTTTTTCACTTCCTTTCACTTTCCTTCTCCATTAACTTATTCATTTGTTACTGCTTTAGACTATATAGTAAAGCTTCACAAGGGCTATTGAGGACTAGATGTACTGATAGTTTAACAAAATGTAGGGCTAGTAATACGCTAGCCTTATAAAATAGGAGAAATTTTGTTGTTTTTCTTTTATATATACCTTGGCACATGCCACCACATCAGTGTTTTCTTCCTAAGAATGCTAAAAGATCTGTGGCCTCTCATTCAGTAGATTGTGTAGAACATGAATAGACAGCAGAAAAGTGAAGAAGAGATGGTTTTGCTCCCCCTCACCCTTTTTTAAACAAATTAACCTGTACCTGTTTCTCTCTACAGGTAGGATATTTCACTGGTGAAATTTGGGAAAGGAAAAGAACTGAAACAGGACTTTCTATGTATTATGTCAGAAATCTCTAACTTTTAAATCCTTTTTTAAAAAATAGTTTTATTATTTATTTATTATTTTTATTATTTATTTATTTCTTGAGATGGAGTCTCGCTCTGTCACCCAGGCTGGAGTGCAGTGGCATGATCTCGGCTCACTGCAACCTCTGCCTCCCGGGCTCAAGTGATTCTCCTGCCTCAGCCTCCTGAATAGCTGGGACTACAGGTGCCCACCACCACACCTGGCTGATTTTTGTATTTTTAGTAGAGACGGGGTTTTACCATGTTGGCCAGGCAGGTCTCAAACTCCTGACCTCAGGCGATCTGCCCATCTCGGCCTCCCAAAATGCTGTGATTACAAGCGTGAGAAAAAATCGTTTTAGAAAATAGGTACACACTCAGAAATATATCGGGAAAGGAAAGCCTCTTGAAAAGAGGGAAAATAAAATCCATAAGCAAATAGTGTGGTAGTGATGTTGGTTGTAAGAAGAGATAATCCAGCAAATTTTAAATATTAAAACTATTTGAGTGTGAAAAGGACAAAGTTAATTCAATTGGTGGTTCTGTAAAATACAGGAATCTAAAAAGCTTTTGGTGTTATTAAGTGTAATTATCTGAAAAGAAAACATTTATGTAGAAAATATTTAAGGGAATGTTTTTAAAATTAAGCTTTTATTTGTATGTTTTATATGGTTGTCACTGAATTAATATTTCATTGAGACATTTTCTTCAGAGTGACTTTAATAAATAAGAAACTTATGGAGACTTGGTTCAATAAAGAAAGAGGTTGTTATAGACCTATTTTTTCAATGGGAAAGTATTGAACATTAATTAGAGAAAATAATTTCTATATGTGTCTCTGAGGACTTTGTGTAGTCCAGATATGAACATCAGTACTTGCTGTTGTAGTGGAAGTATACCTTTGTTCACTTTTGTATTTTGAAGATTTCTGGAAACCTCAGAACTTAGAAGGAGTAAGAAGAAAAGGAGGCAGTGGATGTGACATTTTGCGATGCTGTTAGGTATTTTGGTTCTGCAGCCCTAGGGTTGAGAAGAAGGAATATAAGAGTGAATAAATTAGGGCATGGTGAAGAAACACAGTTTCTCACCTGGGGGGTTCTAATTCTTGCTCTGACAGACTATCTACTGGTTCATATACCATGGTATTTTAATAATTATTATGATTAAATTGTTAAATTTTGCTCCTTAAGTTTGTCTTGCAGTATTTAAAAATGACTTTAACTAGAATAAATTTTTTTTTTTTTTTTTTTTTTTTGAGACGGAGTCTCGCTCTGTCACCCAGGCTGGAGTGCAGTGGCATGATCTCGGCTCACTGCAAACTCCGCCTCCCGGGTTCACGCCGTTCTCCTGCCTCAGCCTCCCGAGTGCTGGGACTTCAGGCACCCACCACCACGTCCAGCTAATTTTTTGTATTTTTTGTAGAGATGGGGTTTCATTGTGTTAGCCAGGATGGTCTCAATCTCCTGACCTCATGATCCGCCCACCTTGGCCTCCCAAAGTGCTGGGATTACAGGCGTGAGGCACCACTCCTGGCCTAGAATAAAAATTTTATCTGCAAATCTAATTGTTTCCATGAGCTACAGTCTTTTGAATAACTTTCATGTCCAGGTCATAACGACCTTAACCTTGTGTAATGTCCAGTTTATAATGACATTTACCTTATATAAGGTACTGCTTACATAAGCCCATCAACCATTTCTCCTTTAATTCCTTGGCAATGTCGTATGATTGTAATTTGATATATTTTTAAAATATAAAAATAACAATTTTTTGTTCCCATCATTTCATTGTTAGAATCCTCACATCTCACTGCGTATGCTGAGAAACCTTTCCTGAGTGATTACTGCCTATCTGCTACTGATCTTTTAATCTACAGGCTAATAGATCCTGCTCAGTTTTTGCTCTTCAACCCTAAACCTATCTCATTGAACAGCTCCAAGCAGCTCCCTCACGAGCTCCTAAGTCAAATGTGTTGAAAATTAAACCTCTTTCTTGCCTCAGAACTGCTGCTTCTTCCTTAGTGTTCACTTCAGGGCATGGCACCACCATTCTGTAGCAAAACTTGCTACACAGCTATTTGTTCTTCAGTGTTCTTCAGTTTATTTATCATTTTAGGCAAATACTGAGTATGTACTTTTGTTTAAAAATTGCCTAAATTAATTGTCTTCATTTAGTAATATATACTTAGCATCTCACTCTTCTTTTAGAAACTTCACCCCCAGTGCCCTCCCCTTTTATTTTATTTTTGTCAGTCTACTGACCACTTCCCTTCAGGACTCTCTAAGGTAGTACTTTTTGTGAAGGCTTCTCAGACATACAAGGCTGATTTAGGTACTACATCTACAGCACTCTTGGACTGCCCCTCTCAGCATTTTTCAAGCCGTCTTATGATGATGTTGTCTTATGATGTGTTGGCTTATTCTTCCTAACTAGACTGTGAACTCTTTGAAGGCAGGACCTGTATTTCCCTTCTCTTCATACTTTGTAAGAATATGATGCTTAGTGGAAAGTAGGGCCATAGAAATATTTGTTTGGTGACTCTTTTTGTTGTTGAGTAAATGAACAGGGAACATCAGGAGGAACAAGGGAAGCATCAGGAGGAAGCAGTTTTTAAAAATTAATTCATATTATAGTCTGCCTAGCCTCCTAGGATTATAACTGTATTAAAAACAATAAACATTAATTAAGGTAGAATTTTTGGCAGCATGAAAAAGTTTGCTGAAGAGTTTTATACATGCAGAGGGTAGGTTTTTTGGCAGGAATCTCTTAAATCACACCTGGTTACCTGCTTGACCTGTTATTTGCTCATTAGCATTATACTCTATTGTACATGAAAAACTCGTTAGAAAACTTCGTTAGAACTGAGATGATTAAGTTTTTCAGAAGTAAAGACCCCAGTATGTGAAGTAATGGGATTTAAAACTCAATTTTACTCTATTTTCTAGAGATTGAGGGGCTGAATCTGTGATATCAAGGCCATGTTTCAAATCCTTTTTCTTTACAAAGTGGTTTTTTTTTTTTTTAGGTATAATCTGAGTAAGGTTAAATAATAATTCAGACTAATGAAGGAAAGCGCACTTTTACATGTTGTCTAATCTAGATGATATTTTGTTTTTTAAAAATATGCTAATTTTAATGATATTCTGGTCAGGATTCAGCTTGCCTGCAGACATCTTATTACTAGTGTAAATTAAGATTTATGACATGAAAGTCCATGTTAATTGCTTGCTGCATAGCTATTTCTTCAGTGTTACTTAGTTTATCCTTTTTTTTTTTTTTTTTTTTTTAAGACAAGAGTCTTACTCTGTTGCTGAGGCTGGAGTGCAGTGGCACTGTGTCGGCTCACTGCAACCTCTAGCTCCTGGGTTTAAGCAGTTCTCCTGCCTCAGCCTCCCGAGTAGCTGGGATTACAGGCGTCCACCACCACACCCTGCTAGTTTTTATATTTTCAGTAGAGATGGGGTTTCACCATGTTGGCCAGGCTGGTCTTGAACTCCTGAGCTCAGATGATCCACCCGCCTCGGCCTCCCAAAGTGCTGGGATTATAGGCGTGAACCACTGCGCCCGGCCAGTTTATCCTTTTAGGCAAATACTGAGTATGTACTTTTGTTTAAAAATTGCCTAAATTAATTATTTTGTCTTTATAAATATATTATTTTGAGAAAGGATACATGTTTTGACATCTAACTCATTTGCAGGCTAATTGTAATTGGTTTTTGAAGACATGAAGTGACATTTTATATAGTATAAATCTTCTCCATACTGGGTTGAATATTTTTCCAGTATGAATAAAACCATACTTGTTTAAAATGAAAATTTGAAACCAAAACAGAATAGTTTAAGGAAGAATTGCCGCTTTATATGTAATATATTTTTACTTTATTTTTTTTGTACCCCTGGTCAGCAGGAATCTGCCTTATATTTTTAAAGCAAATATTATTAGTTAATTTCAGTCAGTTAATCATGTTGTTTAGGACATGTGTTTGCCTTTGCATGACAATTTTGAATACTTTAATGAAAAGATTATTTGTTGTTCAGATATCTGAACCTAAATGGTTATGAGATACATGTTTAATTTTTTTCTCTCTTTAGATAATTGTATGGAAGAGATACAGTGATTTTAAGAAACTACACAAAGAACTATGGCAAATTCACAAAAACTTATTCCGACATTCAGAGTTGTTTCCTCCATTTGCTAAAGGAATAGTGTTTGGTAAGTGATTATTTTGAAATTGTAATTTAAAAAAATGATAATTAATTTTGTATATATACTGAACTCTAACATAACTACACTATGAAGTCAGAAGCCCTTTTACTTATTGAGATAATTCATATTGTTCAACAAGCACTTGAAATTGTCTTTTCTTGTTCTTGTTATAGTTTTGTGTACCCAGAATATATTTACTCTTCCTATCTATGAAACAAAACAACTTCAGTTCCAACCAACCAAATAAAAAACCCTGTAGGAACATAAGAAAAGATGATATTCAGTTATTCTTATAGTTTTAAAATTCTTCCTTTTTTTAAATTAAGTCTCATTTTGTACGTTTCCCTGACACTTTGCTTATAGTATGAATGGTGTGGTTTTCTAGTATTTGCTTCTTGCAACTTCTTTTTGATACCTTAGTATTCTTTTTTTTTTTTTTGCCTCATCAGTTTTCAAATACCTAGGTAACAGTTTTTTATATTACATTTTCTGTGTCAAAATAATTGGTGTAGTTTCTGTCCCCTGTCTGGATTTTGACTGGAAGTATAGAATATTCATGTTTTTTTTCTATAACTCTAACATGAATGTTCTTGTATGGACAGAATTTTTTTGAAATGGAGTCTCATTCTGTCACCTAGGCTGGAGTGTAGTGGCACGATCTTGGCTTACTGCAACCTCCACCTCCTGGGTTCAAGTGATTCTCCCACCTCAGCCTCCCGAGTAGTTGGGATTACAGGCGTCTGCCACCACACCTGGCTAATTTTTGTATTTTTAGTAGAGATGAGGTTTCACCATGTTGGCCAGGCTGGTCTCGAACTACTGACCTCAAGGGGTCCACCCGCCTTGACCTCCCAAAGTGCTGGGATTACAGACATGAGCCACTGTGCCCGGGCCAGAACATTTTATCCTATTACTTTTTGCAACCAATTTCTGCATATGTAATTGCAGAGTCAAGGTATATGCACATTTATTTTTCAAACTAGACAATTTTTTTTCAGGTTATGAAAGTAGTATATGCAAATAACTCAGATGGTACAGAAAAATACTTAAAACGTAAAGAGAAATTCAGCAATAATACCATCTCCTAGATAGTATAATATTTTGGCATATTATTCTGGACTCTGTATCAGTGTGTGTGTATGGTGTATTTTTGTGCTTATTAATATGTATATGCCTTTTTACCCATCTATGTATAGAAACCTCAAAAATGGAATCTTGCTATGTATGATTTTGTAACCTGGTTTTATATAACAGTATATATATTTTTTCTTTATTTTTTATATGACAGCATATTATGATTGTCTTTTCATGTCAATAAAAAGATCTACATTACTAATTTTAATATGTACATAGTATTCCAGTTTTTGAACTGATTTATTAACCAATCTTTTACTGGTATATTAGTTTTGGCCTTTTGCTGTTACAAATAACACTGCAGTTACTATTCTTGTTCATACATTACTGTGCAGGTGTACAGTAGGGTGAATTCCTGGGAGGAGAATTACTCACTCAAGGGGTCTGCATATTTTTGAGACTTTTGATGCATATTGCCTCGTAGTTTTAAATAATTGTAACATCATTGTCCTTTATACATTGGAATAACTTTTAAATTATTATTATTATTTTTTGAGACAGAGTATCACTCTGTCATCTAGGCTGGAGTACAGTGGTGTGATCTTGCTCACTGTAGCCTTGACTTCCTGGGCTCAGGTGATTCTCCTACCTTGGCTTCCCAGGTAGCTGGGACCATAGGTGCACACCACCATGCCTGGCTAATTTTTCTATTTTTTGTAGAAATGGGGTTTCACCACATTTCCCAGGCTGGTCTTGAACTCCTGGGCTTAAGTGATCTGCCTACCTCAGCCTCCCAAAGTCCTGGGATTATAGTTGTGATCTACCGCGCCTGGCAGATAACTTTTAAAGAGGCATGTGGCTAAGTAAAATAAAAACAAAACACAAAGGTAGTATTGAAGAATGTACATTAAAAACAAGTTTCCTGCTCCTTCCCTCCACCTAGTTTTGCTTCTAGACATAACTGAATTTTAATCCTTTTTTTCAAGTACTTATATCTGTATCTGTAATAAGCTTATACCATTTTTTCTTTTTTTCTTTTTTTTTTTTTTTGAGATGAAATTTCACTCTTGTCGCCCAGACTGGAGTGCAGTGGCGTGATCTCGGCTGACTGCAACCTCTGCCTCCTGGGTTCAAGTGATTCTCCTGCCTCAGCCTCCAGAGTAGCTGGAATTACAGGCACCTGCCACCACGCCTAGCTAATTTTTTGTATTTTTAGTAGAGACAGAGTTTCGCCATGTTGGACAGGCTGGTCTTGAACTCCTGACCTCAGGTGATCTGGCCTCCTTGGCCTCCCAAAGTGCTGGGATTACAGGCATGAGCCACTGCGCCTGGCCCATTTTTTCTTGATTTAACAACTTTTACGTATCTATTGACTCACTACTCTGGTGGGTAAGGATTTAGCTTGTTTACCCTGTTTCTCTGTATTATTACATAATATTTTTAGTTCTTCTGTTGACTTTATTTCTCGTTCTGTAAGTGTGGACAATATCATTTGTCTAAGATGATTCTAATAGCATTTTTGATCTTCCTCCTACCTCTTCAGCTCTCTTCACCACTTAACATTTGAAATCTGTGCTTATATTTTAACATTTGTCAAAGGTGGTAATATTTATATTCTCTTTAATAGTCATAATTAAGCTCGTAATGTATAGAATAATTCTCAAAGCTAGAATTTAATAAACATCATTTATAAAATTATTATTTTTTGAGACAGAGTCTCACTCTGTCACCCTGGGTGGAGTGCAGTGGTGCAATCACACAGCCTCCATCTCCTGGGCTCAAGCGATCCTCCCACCTCA
Organism: Gorilla gorilla gorilla; assembly: GCF_029281585.2. Taxonomy (NCBI): domain Eukaryota; kingdom Metazoa; phylum Chordata; class Mammalia; order Primates; family Hominidae; genus Gorilla; species Gorilla gorilla. The sequence goes on along the minus strand of NC_073224.2, from coordinate 43,736,088 downwards.
GCCCCCCGAGTAGCTGGGACTGTAGGCACATGCCACCATGCCAGTCTAATTTTTGTAATTTTTGTAGCAACATGTTTTCACCATTTTGCCCAGGCTGGTCTTTAACACCTGTGCTCAGGCAATCCTCCTGCCTCAGCCTTCCTAAGTGCTGGGATTATAAGCGTGAGCCACCGCACCCTGCCTTATTAACGTTATTATGACAGAGCAAATATTGTTCATTATAACGTCAGGTGGTATACCACAATTACATTTTGTTCTGCAAGGTTCAATTGTTACAATTACTGTGCCAACATAAGAAAAATGTGTAAGTGAAGTCTCTGTTTTCCTTATACTACATCAGGGAATTGAACTCATGCCACATTTTAGTTTGCTAAATATTTGGACCATGCCTTTTGTGATAGCCAGCCTCCAAGATAGCCTCCTATGATTCTTTTCTCCTGGTATTCACACATTTGTGTCTTCCCTTCTGTCTTAGTCTGTCTTAGTCTGTCTTAGACTAAGTGTAGCAACACTTAGTCTTAGTGTTGCTACAAAGGAATACCTGGGGCTGGGTAACTTATAAAGAAAAGAGGTTTATTTGGGTCATGGTTTTACAGGAGATAAAAGGTGCATGGGGCCTCCATCTGCATCTAGGAAGGACCTCAGATTGCTTCCACTCATGGCAGAAGGGGAATGAGAGGCCACCACATGATGAGAGAAGGAAACGAGAGAGAGGAGGAGGTGCCAGGCTTTTTCCAACAGGTTTAGTTCACGGGAACTAAGAGTGAGAACCAGCAAGCCACTCATGAGACATCCATTCCCGTGATCCAAACACCTCACACCAGGCCTCACCTTGAACGTTGGGGATCAAATTTCAACATGAGACTTGGTGGGGTCAGACACACCATATCCAAACCATAGCATCTTCCCAGATTGTACCAGGGTTGGTCTGTGTGACCAATAATAAAAGTGATGGTATATCTCATTCCTGAGATTTATTTATAAAAGACTGTGGCATCTCTCTTAAGGTTGTTTTTTTTTTCCCTTTCTCTTTCTCATAACTTGCCCTGAGGGATACCAGCTTTTCCTATGGTTAAGAACATTCTGGTAGCCTATGAAGAGGCCCACATGGTGAGGAACAGGGGCATCCAGCCAAAAACTAGTAAGCATGAAGCCTGCCACAGCCATGTGAATGAACTTAGGAGCAGATTCTCCAGTCCCAGTTGAACTTTGAGATGACTGCAGCGTTGAATGACAGTTAACAGCAATTTCATGAGGGGCCTGAGCTAGAGCCACCCAGCCAAGCCACTTTTGAATTCCTGACCCTCAGAGACTGAGTGAGATAGTAAATGTTTCTTGTAAGCTACCATGTTTTGGGATAATTTGTTACCCAGCAATAACTACTTAATAGACTTTGTAACAAAACTGAAAATGTGGAGTGGTTTTGAAATGAGCTATGGGCTTTGAGGAGTGTTGGTGAGTGCCTGAAGTGCCTTGAAGAAGTGATTAATTGGGCCTGGCACGGTGGCTCATGCCTGTAATCCCAGCACTTTGGGAGGCCTAGTCGGGCAGATCACGAGGTCAGGAGATTGAAACCATCCTGGCTAACACGTTGAAACCCCGTCTCTACTAAAAATACAAAAAAGAAAAAAAAAATTAGCCAGGCGTGGTGGCAGGTGCCTGTAGTCCCAGCTACTCAGGTGGCTGAGGTAGGAGAATGGCATGAACCTGGGAGGCAGAGTTTGCAGTGAGCTGAGATCGTGTCACTGCGCTCTAGCCTGGGCGACAGAGCGAGACTCCATCTCAAAAAAATAAATAATAAAAAAAAGTAGTGATTAATTGGAGCCTCATGGTATTCGGTAAGACTGCAAGTGAGGTTTCCCAAAGAAGTTAGGTAAGTGTTACTGGAAACTGGAGGGAAGATCCCTCTTATGTAGTTGCAGAAAGTTTAGCAACACTGTTGCCTGCAGTTATGTGGAAAGTTGAAAATGTACTTTGCAAATGAACTGGGTAAGCTAGCTGAAGAGATTTCCACCCAGAGTGTTTACAGTATGGTGCTTCTTGCTGCTCATAGTAAAATGTGAAAGGAGAGAGAGAAACTAAAGGAAGGATTGTTAAACAAAAAGGTCCTAGGACTTGTTCTGAAAATGCTGTCTTTCTGGATAGCAGAGAGTACTAAAATTAAGAAATGACTTCTGAGCAAATATGGCCTAAAGATGAAGCCCAGTGTGAAATAAAATGTTTTCTAAGACCTCAGAAAGATTCAGTCAGACCAAATGCTCCCAATAAAGATTAAGGTTGTGCCTTACACATCCTCTCAAATAGTAGGGCTTCGTGGAAGTGTAAGCCTCTGCCAACTCAGCAGAAGCCAAAGCTACAGAAGGGTTTAACTTGAGATTTGTGGCTATCACTTTTGTTTAATTGAGTAAACCCCAATAAGAGTCACAGGTGACCCCCCCACAAAAAAGTTATAAGTAATTATATATGCAGAAACATTGTTAGCTTGGACTGACAAGCAGAAAAGCAGTACAAAGTGAAAAGAGACTTTTGTCTCCCCCAAATTTTACTGGCAGGAAGGCTAAAAACAACCATGAAGCCACACACCTTGCTGTTTTTCACCGAAAAGGAGGTATGACTCAGAGGGTGGAACCAGTAGCTCAGAGGGCAGAGCCATAGCCTTGGAGAATTTATTCCCAGCCTGTGAGCCTTAATCAGAAACTTCCAACATTTGCCCTGCTGGATTTCAGAATTACTGTGGACCCATTGACTTCTTTGGGGCTCGCATTTACTCCCCTTTTTGTACAGGAATGTCTATAGCAGTTATTCCATGCCTATCCCACTATTGTGTATTGAGTGGGTAGAGGGGAGGTAACTTGTCTATAGTTTCACAGGTTAGGAAGATTGTACTTAAGGAGCTACACTTAGGGAACGACACCTGAAGAACCTCAGTCACACGTGGATGTGACTTAGATGATGAGATTCTAGACTTTGAATTGCTGCCATAATGGGATGAGACTTTTGGGGACCTTGGGAGGAGGGTGAGGAGATCTTGTATGTGGGAGGGGTGTGAATCTTTGGGGCCAAAGAGAGGTCTGTGTTGGCCAGCTTCCAAGATGGCCCCCAGTGGTCCCTGTCTCCTGGTATTTATGTTCTTGTGAAGTGCCTTCCCACACTGAACCAGGATTAGTCTGTATGACTGGTAGCATATGCAGAAGGGATGGTATATCACTTCCAGGATTAGGTTATAAAAAAGACTGTAGCTTCCATCTTGTGTGCTCATGCTCCCACCTCCCCTCCATGTGTCGTTACATGTTTTGGGGAAACTGGTTGCTGTATGGTGAGAACACTCAGGCAGCCTGTGGAGATGAGGGATGTTTCAAACTTACAGTAAGTTGCAAGAAGAAGAATAGTACAAGAACACCTCTATACTTTCCAACCAGATTCACTTATTGTTAAGCTTTTATCCCATTTACTTTATCATTTGCTGGTGTCTCTCTCACTCTTTCTCCTTCCCTCTCTCCTTTTCCCTCTCTTCCTCTATCTCCTCTCTCTCTCCCTCTTCCCCTTTCTCCCCCAGCACACACATATAAAATATATGCACATAATTTTACATTATTTTAAGTTTTAATTTCTTAACTTTTCTTTCTTTCTTTTCTAACTTTTTTGAGACAGGGTCTCACTTTGTTGTCCAGGCTGGAGTGCAGTGTCACAGTTATGGCTCACTGAAGCCTCGACTTCCCAGACTGAAGTGATCCTCCCATTTTAGCCTCCCTAAGTGCTGGGATTACAGGTGTGAGCCACCACACCTGGCCATAATTTTTTAGCGAGCTATTCCAAATTATATTCCAAATTTCATGTCCCTTTACTCCTAAGCACTTCGGTTCTTCACTAAGAATAGGGATATTCTATTACATCAATGGAGTTCAGTTATCAATTTGAGTAAATTTAATATTGATACAATACTTTGATATAATCTACCATCTGTATTCCACTTTTGTTAGTTGACCTTTTAATGTCATTTTTCTTCTCTCTGGGATAGGATCCATTCTAGGATTGGTATTTTACTTAGTCACTGGAATGTTAATATAGCCGTTTTTTGTTTTCATTATATTGGCATTTTTGAAGAATACCTTCTGCCTCTCTATCCATATCCCTTTCCCCCTTTTTAAAGAGAACTATTCTCATTTTAGGTTCTCTGATGTTTTCTCATGTTTAGTTCTAGGTTATGAATTCTTCCTGGCTGGATACTGCATAGGTGTCCTCAGAGTATCTCATCTGAAGGCACGTGATGTCTGTCTGCCCCTCATTAGTGATATGAATTTGTGTCACCTGGTCAAGGTATTGTCAAGCTTTTCCACTGTGTTAGTTTCCTGGGGCTGCCATAACAGATTACCATACACTTGGTGGCGTAAAACAATGGAAATTTATTTTCTCACAGTTATGAAGGCCAGAAGTCTGAAATTGGTATCACTGGGCTGAAATCAAGGTGTTGGCAGGGATGGTCTCTTTTCAGAGGAGAGACACTATTCCTTGCCTCTTTCAGCTTTTCATAGCTGCCTATGTTCCTTGGCTTGTGGCAGCATTACTTTAGTCTTCAGGGTCCTCAACTTCAAACCTCCCTCTGTTCCATCTTCATATTTCCCTCTTTGTGAAATTTCCCTTGACTCTCTTGTAAGGACACTTGTGAAGCATTTAGTGCCCATCCAGATAATCCAGGATAATATCCCCATCTCGAGATCCTTCATCATATCTGCAAAGGCTCTTTTTCTAAATAAGGTAACATTTACAGGTTCTAGGGATTAGCTTTGGGGAACCATTTTTCAGACTACTACACAATGTATATTCATTTTTTTTTCTTGCTTGAAGCTAATAAGTAACCTTTGGGTAGATATTTGTAAGATCATGAAAACAAAATTATCCCCTGGATTTAGCATCCATTGATGATTCTTGCCTGACTCAATGTTTATATAATAGTTACAAAATAATGATTTTCCAATTCCTGTACTTCTCCACCTTTGCTGTTACCCTTCCTTCTCCCTTTATCTGTGTCCCTTGTTTATGCATGTACGTTTCTCTGTGTATCTATACAGCTGTGTATCTGTGTCTGTATATCTATATATTGTATCCATGAATCTGTCCATCTATCCCTAATTGATCTGGACTCACATATCTTTTTTTTCTAGTAGTTTAGAATTCATTAATACATTTAATTATTTTGATTCACAAATTGTCCCAGCTTTGATCAGTAGGAGCCCTTTTAAGCTGGATTCTGTGTCCTTGTAACTTCCTCTCATCCTATTTTCTTTTTTTTTTTTTTATTTCAGCACTTGTTATTTTTAGGCATAACAAGATGTTCAGTGCTCATCTTGAATTTATTCTGCTCCTGCCCTGAAATCTACCATTTCTTCAAGGAACCCTAGTTGCTTTTTGTGGATAATGGTGTTAAAGACTATGCTGCTTCTCAGTTTATTGTATTTTAGCTGCACATCCATCCTTCATTGCTTTGTCAGATCTCCTTTTCCAGCTGGTATGGATGAGCTTAGTCAGTAGAAGGTGTTGGAAGGACACTGTAGGAAGTAGGGTTTTGGTGTGCTTCCGTTCCCATTTGCTCTGTGCTGCCAGTGGCATGTGTGGGATGCCTAGTGGTACTCATCCCCTAGGAAATTTTGTTGTCAGTTACTGCCTGCGGCTCCTTGCCTTCCAGCTTGGATCTGCTGGCACCACAACAGAGTTTCCTGCTTGCCAGTCTCGGCCTGTAGTTCCTTGCCCATGAAGTTTGACCCTCCTACTATCATATTAGAACAGCTATGTCAAGGACAACCAGTGGGTTACAGCCACATTGCCTCCAATGAGATCTGAATTCCAGCCTTGGTGAGGAGGCACCTCTTTCAGGTATTTCCTTTGGTTTTCCTCCTTAACCTAGGCATTCCTAAGAGTTGTCTTTTATTTCTTCTTAGTAGTTAATTCTGTGTAAATAGTTAATAATTCTTTATAAGACTCCCTATTTAAATTGCTGTATGGATTTCATTTTCTGTTCAGACCCTGGCTGCTACAGAGATCACTATCTGGACAGTAGGTATGCTTCTTGCAACTTGCTTCTAAGCTTTTTTCAACAGCTAGAGATAGGAAATGTAATACATTTATCTATATGCATAGGTATAATGCACACATTTATACATACCTCTAATCATTTGCAAACCTGCATATATATATGTATATGTGCATGTGTATTATATAGATATACATATATTTTAGAATTGTTTATAATACTTTTAGTGAAACAAAATTTTATATGTTCAATTATATATTTAGTTCTCTTTGTACTCTCCTCCCACCTCCTGGTTTTGGGTTTCTGGTCTTGACTAGAAATGTCTCCTAATGCCTACATGTTTTACAAGATGATTATTATAGTACTAGTTTAAAAAGAAGTTTAAAAAATAATTCTTGAGGAATTTATATTTGAACAGGATGTCAGATGATGTTTCACTTTACTTTTTTTTTTTTTTTCCGATGAAATGGACTTATAAGATCACTTGTTAGATAATCCCCCTTTTTCTCAATAAAGTTGAATTATTATCTTTGTTATATATAGACTTCATGTGAGTTTTCACTAATTAAGGATTTTCTCTTTTGTGGCATTTATTTGTCTATTCTTATATAAATACCTATGTCTATATCACATTGATTTTTATGCAGCGGCTTTACAGAGTATGTTCTGATAGCTAATACCAGCTATATTTCTTATCAACATTGGGGAAATTATTGCCTTTCAAGATCAGCCTGGAGTTCCTGGGGCTCTTACAGTGATAATTCTTGGTTCTAAGAGGCTGTGGCAGTTATCCCTTTATTGCTTCTTAGCTTCAAATCTCTTTCTTCATTTCCTGCTTGGTTAATGGGTAGGATTCTTTCAGTATTTTTTCTTTATGGTGAATACACTGTTAAGCTTAGCAGCGGAGGGCACTCCATTGCAGGAGTATAGGGGGCTTGTCTTCCTTCTTCCAGTATCCTATGGATTTTGTTTTTTCTTGCTCTTTTTGCATTGCTACCAGAGCTATTCTGCCTTGGCCACACAATCTCTTGATAAGCTTGCAGGCTCAGCCAGTTTGGTGATCACCTAGCTAAGGACACCAAGGTGCCGCAGTCCTATTGGAGACTGAGTTTCTAACTCTCTGACTCCTTCTGTGTACCCAGAATTTGTCTGTGTATCTTCCCCTCAGCTTTGGCCTGCTAGCACCCTGCAGAGTTGTTTCCTGTGTCCCTTGTTCCCCCTCCCTGCCAACACATTTTGGACTCTAGACCTGGTTGCCCTCCTGGAGAGTGCGCTCCTAATAACCCCCTCTCCTTCTACAGGCCTGTCTGCTAGCCTTGGCCTGCTTTAACCCCAGAAAGTTGTTTCCTATGGTCTTCCCACTGCAGATGCTAGGTACCCCAGGACTTGCATTACCTTGCTGGTGAGTTGGTTCCTCATACCATGACTGTGTGCTCACCTGTCAGCCTTGGCATGCTTGAATTCTGGAGGAGTCTTTACTGTTTTTCTGGCAACTGTGGTTCAACGATGGCCCAGGGAACCTAGCAAACTTTTTTTCCATCCAATGGCTGCAACCACACCTTCTCTACAGAGATCCGAATCCCAGCCTTGGAGAAGAGTTCCCCTTTCTAAGTTGTTCCTTCTTTGGGTATTCTCCCTCACTAGGATATTCTTCGGAGTTCTCTTTTTACCTTTATTGTTACTCCACTCTCCTGGCTAATAATTTTTTTTTTTTTTTTTTGAGATGGAGTCTTGCTCTGTCGCCCAGGCTGGAGTGCAGTGGTGTGATCATGGCTCACTGCAGCCTCCACCTCCGGGTTCAAGCGATTCTCCGGCTTCAGCCTCTCGAATAGCTGGGATTACAGGCTACCATGCCCAACTAATTTTTGTATTTTTAATAGAGATGGGGTTTCGCCATGTTGCTCAGGCTGGTCTCGAACTCCTGAGCACAAAGTGATCTGTCCGCCTCAGCCTCCCAAAGTGCTGTGCTGGTATTACAGGCATGAGCCACTGCGCCTGGCCTCATGGCTAATTTTTTTTATATTAAACTTTTCCCTGTTCAAATTACTGTGTGGCTTCTGTCTCTTGATTGAACCCTATATTGATACTCTGATTTAGGAAGAGTTCTGAATGGTCTGAAGTGATTCTGAATGACCTGTTTCCATTGGCTAGTAGTCTACATGGAACAGGGGTTTCTCCAGGCTGATTATAGGATTACAGTATTCACTGAACTTGACACTTGCTTCCTCAGTACGTTTTACATTTCATGCCTACTTGAGATTTGGGGACAAGATATAGAGAATCTCACATAGTATAGCAACTTCAGTGGCATTTGTGCCAGAATGAAGTGATCATCAAAAGCTTATTGCTACTATTCTTTAATTTTAACAAATATTTAATAGTAACAATTTATGATTTTTTAATATCTTGAGATATATGTAATAGAGGTAACTTGGCACATAATAAAAAGAAAAGCATTTTTATTATGTGAAAGCAGTTGAGGGATGTGGGCAACAGGTCAATAGCAATAGAACCATTAGTTCTGATGATGGGTCTTCAATCCATTCTGTTCCCCTACCAAGCATTAGGGAGTTCATGAACTCTTACCGTTGTAGCTGTTAGCATGTGACTGCCTGCTTTTGGCCTTTGATCTTATATTCCATGGTGCTTCACATTTCTGTTGTTTTCTCTTTACAGTTACTATTCAATATCAATGGTTCCTTACTTTTTTTCTTGATACCTTTCCCATTTAAAGATGTATGTGTGTGCCCTTTCCCATTGCAACTACTACCTCTTTTGACCACCATTTTGCAGTTTTTTTTTTTTTTTAAGATGGAGTTTTGCCCTTGTCACCCAGGCTGGAGTGCAGTGGCGCAATCTTGGCTCACTGCAACCTCCGCCTCCCAGGTTCAAGCGGTTCTCCTGTCTCAGCCTCCCGAGTAGCTGGGAATACAGGCATGTGCCACCACACCTGGCTAATTTTTGTATTTTTAGCAGAGACAGGGTTTCACCATGTTGGCCAGGCTGGTCTCGAACTCCTGACCTCAGGTGATCCACCTGCCTCAGCCTCCCAAAGTGCTGGGATTACAGGCGTGAGCCACTGCGCCCGGCCCCATTTTGCTGTTAAAGTGCCTGGCAAGCATGTTTACATGCCAAAAATCTATTACCTTGTACTTTTATTTTGCTCAACTTATTTTTCAAGTATTTATATGTCAGGCGTGGTCCTACATGCTGAAGATACATTCATAAGACTGAAGCAGTCTCTGGATCATGTAGCTATTAATAATCTTCTTTGACTAATTTCAGTCCAGCTATCAATTATCTAGAAATTTTATGGACATATTTAATTCAAGAAGCTTTCTAAAAATTGACACTGAGGATATCATGATGCAAACAGCCCCTCTAAGAAACTTAGAGTCTTATGGTTGAAGAAGTGAGCATTAGGATCCAGAGTTGAGAAAGAGAACTGTTTCAGGATGTGGTATCCTCACCATCAAGTTTTTAAGACTTGTGGCGCTCTAAATATGAAGATGAAGATAATTTTAAGAAGTCATCAGTCTGAGGAGTTTTAAGAGTCATGCTTCTAAACCTACAGCCAGTATTTTTTCTTGTGTTCTAAAGGTAAGAACCCTCCCTTGCCCTTTAATTATAATTTTCTCTCTTTCTCTTTGATTCCTTGACAAGACCCTAAGCTGCACGATCCAGAGACTGCTTTGGTGTTATGAATGTATCTTCAGCATGTAGGACTGTGCCTGACATATAAATAAGTTGAGCAAAATAAAAGTATGAGTTAAGATTTAAAAGGTAGAGTAGTTATAGGTGATGATGTCATCAAAAGTCAATCCCAAAGCCAAAATTAAAATGTTTGATTATACCTAGTATGGAGCAATAGATATACAACAGGAAGAGTATAAATTCATACAGTTTCTTTGGAGGGCAATTTGAAATAAACCTTTTCTATTCTGTTTCTAATTAATTTTTCTACACATCTATTCTCATGTCTACATGGGAGATATATATCAATGAGTATTAGATGTTTTGGTCTTAGATTCTTCTTTATATTCTTAAAAATTATTGAAGACTTCAAAGGACTGTTGTTTATGTAGGTTATAGCTATTAATATTTACCATACTAGAAATTTTAGAAATTGTATTAAATAAAAATAAAAAATACACTACATGTTAACATAAAAGGACGTTTTTATGAAAAATGATTCTTCCAAAGCAAAAAAGAAATAGCAAGAAGAGTGGTGTTGGTTTATGTTTTTACAAATCTCTAATGTCTGGCTTAAGAGGAGATAGCTGGATTCTTATAGCTGTTTCTGTATTCAGCCTGTTGAGATATGTTGTTTTGGTTGAAGTACATGAGTAAAATTCAGGGTCACAAAGATAATGCAGTTGAAAAAGGGAGGAGTGCTTTTTTTTTTGAGACGGAGTCTCGCCCTGTTGTCCAGGCTGGGGTGTAGTGGTGTGATCTCGGCTTACTGCAAGCTCTGCCTCCTGGATTCATGCCATTCTCCTGCCTCAGCCTCCCGAGTAGCTGGGACTACAGGTGCCAGCCCCCATGCCCAGCTAATTTTTTTTGTATTTTTAGTAGAGACGGAGTTTCACCGTGTTAGCCAGGATGATCTCGATCTCCTGACCTCGTGATCTGCCTGCCTCAGCCTCCCAAAGTGCTGGGATTACAGGGGTGAGCCACCGCGCCTGGCCTGGGAGGAGTGTTTTAATACCTTTTTCAGATAATTAAAGGTGTTCTTTGATACACCAAAACTTGATGTGTGGTAATTTCATAAAGGCTAGTTGCATTGTGGAATCAGAACCCTATAAATGAACCTTTTGTACTTTGTTACATTACAATCCGTTGGTCTGTCTTAGATTTGAATATATCTTTTACCTGGGCATGAGTTTGTAACACCATGTATTGGTCATTTGAAAAATATTGGTTTCCTGAATTATGCAGATTTTGTAAACGCTTACCCATTTTATTATACAGTGTTAAAAATCATTAATATCATCACAGATTTCTAAGGAAAAAATTTTAAAGTATTGGGAAGCTGTCAAGCTTACAGTGGTTTGACAGCTTGAATTTTATCACTGATAACAATACTGTTGGTTATTTTCCTTGAATTGTTAGGCCCAGTTGTTTATGTTTGAGAAAATGTCTGTCAAATATCCAAATCTGAATAGCTATAGTTTGTTTCATTTCACAGAATTTAAAAAATTAATGTTCTCAAGGGTTGAGATTTAATAAAGTTAATAATATTTACTGCTTTATCAAGGACATTCTAAGTGAAACTGGCATTACATTTCTTTTTTTTTTAAAAATATGAGTGAGTGGCAGTAAGGAATATAATGATTACGAGTAAGTATAGTTTGGTGCTGTTGCCTTGATTTCATGCTAAGAGGTCAGCAGTTTTATTACCATTGCTTTTAGATCATCAGTGCAAATGTTAGTGCAGTAAAAAAATGCAACTGCTTTTGTAGTATTATTATGAAAATGGTTTGACCTTGCTGATTGCCTGAAAGGCCCTGCAGAGACCATCTGCAGTCTGTGGATGGCTCATAGAGAACACACTTGCACACATATATACATATACACATGGTGTTCATTGCAGCATTATATTCAGTAGAAGAAAACTGAAAATTGAATGTTTCTCAATCTGTGATTGTATGGATGTGCCATAATTTAGCCAAGTAATAGGATTTTGGGGCTGTTTGAAATACACTTGTATGGGCCGGGCCCGGTGGCTCATGTCTGTAATCCCAGCACTTTGGGAGGCCAAGGCGGGCGGATCGCAAGGTCAGGAGATCGAGACCATCCTGGCTAACACGGTGAAACCCCGTCTCTACTAAAAATACAAAAAATTAGCCGGGCGTGGTGGCGGGCACCTGTAGTCCCAGCTACTCAGGAGGCTGTGGCAGGAGAATTGCTTGAACCAGGGAGGCGGAGCTTGCAGTGAGCCCAGATCGCACCACTGCACTCCAGCCTGGGTGACAGAGCAAGACTCCATCTCAAAAAAAAAAAAAGAAATACACTTGTATGGAACGATATCCAAGATATGTTTTTAAGCTAAACAAAACAAACGCGTATAATGATGTTTAGTAAGATCCTGTGTATGTGTAAATAAACATATATGAATCATACCTATACACATTTGTATAGTGTATGTAGCCTCTGAGGGAGTGGTAGGAGGGATATTTTTACTTGTTGCATTGCACTTTCTATGCTGTGGAATTTAACATATTTATCTTTAATGTTGGAGGATACATAGCTGGCTTCTTAAAAAAGAAACTTGTCACTGGGTGAAAGAGAGTGGCTTTTAAATTGGTTGAAGTTCTTAGCTGTTATTATCAGTGGCTAATGGATTATCTTAAACTTTTCTCCACATCCTTCCATATTATAGAATGAAAGTTTCATATTAATCTTAATAAGTAAGCAATTTATCTCTTTTAATAAATGGTACCGTTCATTTGTAATGTTTGATAACTGTAATGAACCTTGTAGGCAGCAGCTGTGGTTGTATGGAAGGAATTGTTGGTTAATAATCTACTTTTTTTTTTTTTTTTTTTTAATGAGGCGGAGTCTCGCTCTGTCACCCAGGCTGGAGTGCAGTGGTGCCATCTCGGCTCGCTGAAACCTCCACGTCCCGGGTTCAAGAGATTCTCCTGCCTCAGCCTCCTGAGTAGCTAGGATTATAGGTGTCTGTCACCATGCCCGGCTAATTTTTGTAGTTTAGTAGAGATGGGGTTTCACCATGTTGGCCAGGCTGGTTTCAAACTCCTGACCTCAGGTGATCCTCCCGCCTCAGCCTCCCAAAGTCCTGGGATTACAGGTGTGAGCCACTGCACCCAGCCAATCATCTACCTTTTTATAGGTCCTCTTACATTAGTAAGTAAACTTCAGCAGCAAAGGAGTCCTCTTGTAAGTTTGCATATGATCGAGCTGATGTAGTTATTGTTCTAATGGTATGGTGAGAAGTACTTATTTTTTGCAGTCAGATAGATTTAGACCCATATCTTCTGTTAACTATTTACTACCAGTGTGATCTTATACAAATTAACATCTGAGTCTAGTTTTCTTACTGGTAAGGTAAGGATAATACCTTACTGTTCTAACAATTATATCTGTATAATATTTAGCTCCATGCTAGATGCATGTCAGCTAGTGTTAGCTATTATCTGTTACTCAGTGAGTTTACCATTCCTCTAACATACCTTACTCTCTTGTGTCTTCTTCTTTAGTTTTGTGTTGCTCCGCTGTGAAGTTTCTGGTTAGCCTTTCAGAAGATATCTCTTCTAGGAAGTTTGCCATGCTTCTTTTCAGCTGAGTTAACTGTTTACCCTTCCTGGTTATTCATCTCATGAGTATAGCACTTAACTCATGTATTTTTCTCCATTTTTTTTAAATTGACAAAATTTCAAATTTATGCTCCCCCCCACCAAGAGAATAGTATAGTGAACACATATATATATGTTTTTTTCCAAATTCATGGATTGTTAACATTTTGCCACATTTTCTGCATTTCTGTCTCTATGTATGTGTTTCTCAGTTTTTCCTGAACCATTTGAGAATAAAATGCAGACATCATGATATTTCATCCCTACTCCCCATATTTCTGCTATGATCATAATACCATATTGCACCTATGAAATTTAACATTGATGCAATATTATAAAATAGGCAGTCCATCTTCAGATTTCTGTAATTGTCCTTGAAATGTCCTTTTTAGCTTTTTTTTTTGATTCATAATCATGCCTCTCTTGGTTTCTTTAATCTAGAATAGTTCTTATTTTTTTCTTTTTGATTTTTCATAACACTGACATTTTTCAAGAACGTAGAACAGTAGTTTTGCCAGTTTCACAAGCTATATCTGTCTGATTGTTTTCTCATGAATAGATCATTGTTTGTTGTTTGTTTTCTTCTATCTGTCATCAGAGTATGACTTCCTGTGAGAGAGAGACAGGCAGCTCCCAATAGCTAAGAACTGGCCAGGCACTATATTGGTTTGACCTTGGTGTTTCTTAGAGTTGGCCTGGAATTCACATTTAGGCTGTGTTGTTCTCGTATTGAACAAAAACAATTCCATAGAACATGAACATTAGACAAGATCACTCCATGTCCTTGGATGACGACAAAAACAAGACCATCCTGTAGTCATATCTGAACACAGACAAAAACATAAACATTGTTCAAGTCACAAAAATGATCAAATATCCTCATTCTGGTTACAATGAATGACCACTGCTTCTTTATAAATCATAACCTTAGCCTTGCTTTATTTTTCCTGCTTCATAGTAAGATACATTAAAAAATCATAGAATCATAGAATTAGAATTGAGAGAATCATAGAATTACCTCCACTTCCTGACAGCGTCCAATCCAGGGCAGAACCCCACTTCCTTGAACCCTTCCCTAACACAAGCCAAAGCCCTGTAAGTCCTTTCTGATACCCTCTTGGTGAAATGCCCCAGTGTTCCCAATGGTATGTATTCTCCTTAGTTGTAAGAAGTAATAAATTCAGCTTGTTTAACTACAAGTGTGTTCCTGGTGCTGTTTGGCTAGAGAGAATTTAATCCAGAGAATCTTGACTTCTCTCTTTCTTTTTACTCTGTGAATGAACTTTTGATATAGTTAAGAATCATCAGCATTAAGCTTTTCTAGATAATTTCATACTGGTCAAGGATAAGTTTTAGTTCCATGAACTAGCTTTTGATGACTAACATGCATTTTAAAAAAGTTGTAAACTCTGCTATTTAGGAGTTCTTCTAAATAATAAAAACAACATAGGGAAGATTCCAAAGACAGCTTATAAATCAAACAGAGAGGCTTTATTTTTAGTGAGTAATGAGCTTAGTTAGAATGTTTGGATTTAATTCCCTCCCCTCCACAGCTTTTAATAACCATTGTTGGGTGATTGGGAGTGGGAGAGTGGCTTATATATATTATACACGCACAGAAATATATAGGTATACGTCAGAGATATTGCAGATTTGGTTTCAGACCATCGCAATAAAGTGAGTCACACAGAATATTTTGGTTTCCTAGTACATATAAAGGTTGTGTTTATACTGTACTGTAGTCTATTGCGTGTCCAGTAGCACTATGTCTTAAAAAAGTACATACCTTAATTAAGAAATACTATATTGCTAAAAATGCTAATTTTCATCTGAGCCTTCAGTATGTGGTAGTCTTTTTGCTCATGGTGCGTCTTGTCTCCATATTGATGGCTGCCAACTGATCAGGGTGGTGGTTGCTGAAAGTTGGGGTAGTTGTGGCAATTTCTTAAAATAAGACAACGATGAGATTTGCTGTATCCATTGACTCTTCCTTTCACAAAAGATTTCTCTGTAACATGTGATGGTGTTTGATAGCATTTTACCTACAGTAGAACTTCTTTCAGAATTGGAGTCAGTCCTCTCAAATCCTGTGACTGCTTTGTCAACTAAGTGTATGTGACATTCAGAATCCTTTGTTGTCATTTCAACAGTGTTCACAGCATCTTCACCAGGAGTAGACTCCTTCTCAAGAAACCGCTTTCTCTGCTCGTCCATAAGAAGCAACTCTTTGTTCATTTAACTTTTATCATGAGATTGCAGCAATTCAGTCACATCTTCAGGCTCCTCTTCCAGTTTTCATTCTCTTGCTATTTCTACCACATCTGCAGTTACTTCCTCCACTGAAGTCTTGAACCCCTCAAAGTCATCCATGAGGGTTACAATCAACTTCTAAAATCTTATTAATGTTGGCTGGGCATGGTGGCTCATGCCTATGGTCCCAACACTTTGGGAGGGCAGGGTGGGTGGATCACTTGAGGTCAGGAGTTCGAGACCAGCCTGACAAACATGGTGAAAAATTAGCCGGACATAGTGGTACACGCCTATAATTCCAGCTACTCGGGAGGCTGAGGCAGGAGAATTGCTTGAACCTGGGAGGCGGAGGTTGCAGTGATTTGAGATTGCGCTACTGCACTCCAGCCTGGGTGACAGCACGAGACACTGTATCAAAGAAAAAAAAAAGTTGATAGTTTTACCTTCCCCCAAATGTTGTCAATGGCATCTAGGATGGTGAATCCTTTCCAGAAGGTTTTCAACTTATTTTGCTTAGATCTCTGAGAGGAATCACTTGTATGTCATCTATAGCCTATGAAATGTATTTCTTAAATAAATAATAAATAATAAACCATTGTTGGGTAATTGGGGGTGAGGGAGTGGCTTATATATATTATATACACACAGAAATATATACGTAAATAAGGAGGATTGAAAGTACAAAATTACTCCTTGATCCCATGGACTGCAGAATTGATGTTATGTTAGCTGGCATGAAAACATCATTAATCTCCTTGTACACCTCCACCAGAGCTTCGAGTGAACCAGATTCATTGTCAGTGAGCAATAATATTTTGAAAGGGCAGGGCACAGTGGCTCATACCTGTAATTCCAGCACTTTGGGAGGCCAAGGCGGGTGGATCACGAGGTCAGGAGTTCAAGACCAGCCTGGCCAACATGGTGAAACCCCGTCTCTACTAGAAATACAAAAGTTAGCCAGGCATGGTAGTGTGTACCTGTAATCCCGGCTACTCAGGAGGCTGAGACAGGAGAATCACTTGAACCCGGTAGGCGGAGGCTGCAGTGAGCTGAGATCGTGCCACTGCACTCCAGCCTGGGATGGAGTGAGACTCTGTCTCAAAAAAATTCTTTTTGAAAGGAATCTTTTTTTCTGTGCAATAGATCTCAACAGTGGTCTTAAAATATTCAGTAGACCATGCTATTAACAGATGCACTGTCATCGAGGCTTTTTCTGTTGATGGAACACAGGCAGAGTAGATTTAGCCTAATTCTTAAAGGCCCTAGGATTTTCAGAATGGTCAGTAAGCATTGGCTTCAACTTAAAGTCACCAGCTGCATTAGCTTCTAACAGAAGAGTCAGCCTGTGCTTCGAAGTGTGGAAACCAAGCATGACTTCTCCTGTCTAGGTATGAAAGTGTTGGATAGCATTTTCTTCCAAAAGAAGGCTGTTTTATCTCCATTAAAAATCTGTTCTTTAGTGTAGCCATCTTTATCAATGATCTTCGCTAGATCTTCTGTATAACTTGAAGCAGCCTCTACAGATCAGCCCTTGCTGCTTCACCTTGCACTTTTATGTTACGGTGATGGCTTCATTCCTTAAACCTCATGTACCAACCTCCGCTAGCTTCCAACTTTTCTTTTGCAGCTTCTTCACCTCTCTCAGCCTTCATAGAATTAGAGATTAGAGCCTTGCTCTGGAGTATGCTTTGGTTTAAGGGAATGTTGGGGCTGGTTTACTTTCTCCATATCAGCAATAAGGCTGCTTCACTTTCTTATCATTCACGTGTTCACTGGAGTAACACTTTTAATTTCTTTCAATAACTTGTTTTTTTGTATTCACGACTTGGCTAACTGGTGCAAGAGGCCTAACTTTCAACATTTCTTGGTTTGTGTTATGCCTTCCTTACCGAGTCTTGCTCTGTTTCCGAGGCTGGAGTGTAGTGATGCGATCATGGCTCACTGCAGTCTTGAACTTTGGGACTCAAGCAGTCCTCCCTCCTCAGCCTCCTGAATATCTGGGACTACAGGGGACTACAGGCATACTACAGGCAACTACAGGCATACTACAGGCATGTGCCACCATGCCCGGCTAATTTTTTTTTTTTTTTTTTTTGTAGAGACGGGGTTTCACCATGTTACTTAGGCTGGTCTCAAACTCCTGGGCTCAACTGATCAGCCCGCCTCAGCCTCTCAGAGTATTGGGATTATAGGTGTAAGCCACTGCACCCTGCCTTATTTCCAGGTTTTGATTTAAAGTGAGACAACTGTAACTCTTCCTTTCACTTGAACACTTAGAGGCCATTGTAGAGGTTAATTGGCGTACTTTCAATATTGTTGTGTCTCAGGGAATACAGAAGCCTGAGGAAAGGGAGATTGGGTACAGCTGGTTGGTGGAGCAGTCAGAACACACACAACACCTATCAACTAAGTTTGCGTTTTATATTCTTGTGGTTTGTGGTGCCTCAAAACAATGTTATTGTATTGCAAATGCCAGTACCAAAGATTACTGATCATAGATCACTACAACAGATATAATAATAATGAAAAAGTTTGATTGTGACATTTACCAAAATGTGACACAGAGACATAAAGTGAGCACATGCTGCTGGAAAAATGTTGCCATAAATCTTCAATTTGTAAAACAATGCAGTATCTGTGAAGAGCAGTAAATTGAAATTCAATAAGATGAGGTATATAATGCACTGTAAACCTCGGGAAAAATTTGTTTTGCATTTTCTATGTTTCTATGTCTATAATTTTTCTACTCTGTTCACAGGAAAATAAACATTGGTACTACGAATGGAAATTCAAAGCTGTAGTAGGAGAAGCACCTGATTATGATTTCCTATGTTGTTACAGCCTTTCAAGTGAAATTTTGATTATGTTGAAGGATACACAAGTAGAGAATGGTTGCAAGGTTATTGTCTGCCATTAGGATGACTGTTGAATGTTGCTGCTACTTTTTTGAAAATTTTCAAATTAGGTTGTCTTTATTAAATATATTAGTTCTAGAAGTTATTTCATTAAAATTCATCTGTGTTTTTTCATTTATGCTATGAGTACTATTTTTTTCTTTGTAGTAGACTTTACACAACATTTTATTGTGAAAATTTTCAAGCATATAGACAAGTTGAAAGATGTGGACAGTGACATTTTGCTATATTTTCCTTATCATATATCTTTCCATAATCTGTCTTGTTTTTATTGCATTTCAGCATAAAGTGCAGATGCCAGTGTCTTTCACCCATACATATTTTAACATATTGTCATTAATAAGAGTTCAGTATTTGTTTACATTTTGTTTAGATAAGTTTACACACAGTTAAGTGCACAAATCTTAAGTATCCCATTGTGTGTGTGACAAACATATACCTGTATAACCCAAACCCCTGTCAAGATATAGGGCATTACCAACACCTAAAAGTTTGCTTCTTGCCCCTTCCCTGTCAATCCCTGCCCTCAAGCTACCCAGAAGGAACTTTTTCTACTATATATTAGTTTTGTACATCCTGGATTTTAAATGGAATCACGCTGTACAAACTTTTCATGTCTGGCTTCCCTCCTGCAGCATGTTTTTGGGATTCATCCATACTGTTTTGTTCATCAGAGGTTCATTCCTTGTTATTGCTGTTTAGTTTAAATGTACCACAGTCTGTTTATCCACTGTTCTGTCAATGGGCACCTGGAATGTTTCCAGTTTGGGGCAATTTTAAGTAAATCTACAATAAACATCTTTATATGGACATATGTTTCTCTTGGGTAAATACCTAGGAATATAATTTCTGGATCATAAGATAGGTGTATGTTTTATTTTATAAGGAACTAAGAGACTTTCCAAAAGTGCTTGTACATTTGATATTCCCATCAACAATGTATGAAATTTCTGGCTGCTTCACACTCTTACCAACAGTGGGCATTATCAGCCTTTTTAATTTTAGCCATTCTGGGGCATGTGTAATGGTATCTTATTGTGGTTTTAACTTTCAGTTCCTGATGGCTAATAGGCTAAAGATTTTTTCACATGCTTATTAGCCACTCATATCTCTCTTTTTTTTTGAAGTATCTGTTTACATCTTTTGCCTATTTTGTGGGGCTGGAGTTCTTTGTATATCTTAGACACCAGTAGTTTGATGTTTTGCAAATGTTTTCTCCCAGTCAGTTGTTCGTCTATTCATGTGTTAATGGTCTCTTAAAAATTTTATTATTATCAGGAAATGGGAAAACGTTAGTTTATTTTAGATTCAGCAGGTACATGTGCAGATTTGTTACCTGGTTATATTGTGTGGTGTTGAGATCTGGGCTTCAAATTAACTTACCACCCAAATAATGAATATAGTACCCAATAGATAGTTTCTTAACAGTTATCTCCTTCTTCCCATCCCCGCTTTTGGAGTTCTCAATGTCTGTTGTGCCCATCTCTGTGTCCATGTGTACCCAGTGTTTAGCTCCCACTTACAAGTGAGAACATGCGGTATTTGGTTTTCTGTTCCTGTGTTAATTCACTTAGGATAATGGCCTCCACCTGCATCCATGTTGCTGCAAAGGACATTATTTCATTCTTTTTTATGGCTGTGTAGTATTCCATGGTGTATATGTACCACATTTTCTTTATGCAGTCCACTGTTGATGGGCACCTAGGTTGATTCCATGTCTTTACTATCGTGAATAGCACTACGATAAACATGAGAGTGTAGGTGTCTTTTTGGTAGAATGATTTGTTTTCCTTTGGGTATATACCCAGTAATGGGATGGCTGGGTCAAATGGTAATTTTAGTTCTTTGAGAAATCTCAAACATGCCTTCCACAGGGGCTGAACTAATTTACACTCCCACCAACAGTTTATGAGCATTCCCTATTCTGTGCAACCTCGCCAGCATCTGTTATTTTTTGACTTTTTAGTAATAGCCATTCTGACTGGCATGAGGTGGTGTCTCATTATGGTTTCCATTTGCATTTTTCTAATGATCAGTGATGTTGAGCATATTTTCATGTTTGTTGGCTGCTTGTATGTCTTCTTTTGAGAAGAGTCTGTCTGTTCATGTCCTTTGCCCACTTAATGCCATTCTTCTGTTGTTATTCTGAAGTATTTTAGGAACAAAGAAATGAGCATGTTCCTTTATCGTATTTGTTCTGATAATAGGATTCAATGTAATTGAAGCTTATTTAATACATAGCCCTTTATTTTTGGTTGTGCACTACTCTGAAAAAAAGTCTCAATTCATATCTGCTTGTCAAAGTTTAGTGGAATAGAAACAATAAATCAATAGCAGTACAAGAAATGCTTTTGACATTTATTCCATTGTTTAAGTGTTTTACTTTAGCTTAATGGGGAAGATTAAAGCCTCCAATTTTTTTTTGTATTTGTTTCAGATAGAAATAAGATCTTTTTAGGGTACTATTAAGTATTAAGAAGACTTCCATTAAGATTTCTCAACAAGTAGTTAATGCATTTAAAGATATTCTCAGGTAGTCTGGTGGGTCAAAGTATAAAATAATGTGTGCATTTTCTAGGTTATTTTTCTAAGCTTTTAGATGTTTACACAATTACTAATATTAATTTATAGGCACTTGAATTTACTTTTTTCTTTAAGGGATAACTATATTGGACTATAATCATAAGCACTGATTCATACTTTCTTATTTAGGCAAAATAAGGAATAATGAGCGTTTAATCTAGTTGGCCAGTAGATTTTTTCCTAAGATTAAATCATTTAGATTGTTTTCAAGCCAGAGAATTGGTTTTACCTATTGGGGTTCTTGCAGATTTGTTTCTAGATAATATTAGTGATAGGTAAGCGAGTAGTGTCATTTTAGATTTGGTATTGTTATTGGGAGGGTTGAGTTTAATTGTTGCATTTGAACTGAGAGCATTTGAGCTGAGAACTAACAAAAACAAATGTGGCATAATGGATTATGTTGGGTTTGGTTATTTGTGAGAAAACTCAAGATAGAAGTCCATTTCTTCCTCATGGCAAAAGATTTGGAGGTAGCCTCAAGCGTGGCAGCTGCACAGTGATCTGGAATCCAAGCTCCTGTCTTGTTGCTGTGTCATTTTTTAATGAGATGTAGTCTCGCTATGTTGCCCAGGCTGAGTTGAACTCCTAGGCTCAAGTGATCCTTCTGGCCTCAGCCTCCTGAGAAGCTGGGATTATAGGTTTGCGCCACTGTACCCTGTTTGTGTCATTTTTAACCTTCCACTTCTTGGTTCTTCTTGAAAGGGGGAAGGGACAAAGAAGAAAGGGAGAGAGGTTGTATGTCATTTGTCTTTTAAAAAGATTTCTGGGAAGCTACAGTATAATTTGTTTATATGCTATTTGCCAGAACTTAGTTTATATCTATGCCTAACTGCAAAGCAAGCTGGCAATTACAATTTTTTTTTTTTCCTGGGCTGTCATGTACCCATTTGAATAAAAATTGAGGAAGAAAGCAAGAACAAATATTTGGATAGCAGTGGACAGCCTATTCCATAGTAAGTAAAGCAGTATACAGAATGTTAGGAATCCTCTGCTACTTGCCTGCTGACCTTTATTTGGTCCTAGGCTCTATCAAGATACTGATAAAAGTTATAGACCCTATCCTTAGAAAAATGCATCTGTGTATATATATGCATGGAATTCTGTGGGATTATTGTCTCTGGAGCCCATCCATGAACCATTGCCTAAGAGGTTGTGTATGGATCCACTGTTAAGATTTCCTGTTATAGGCTGTGTATGGTGGCTCATGCCTGCAATACAATCCCAGCACTTTGGGAGGCCTAGATGGGAGGATCACTTGCATCCAGGAATTCGACATTAGCCTGGGCAGCGTAGTGAGACCCTCTCTCTACAAAATAATTAGCTGGCTGTGGTGGCACGTGCCTGTAGTCCCAGCTTCTTGGGAGGCTGAAGTGGGAGGATTGCTTGAGCCTGGGAGGTTGAGGCTGCAGGGAGGTTGTGATCACTCTGGGCGACAGAGTGAGACCCTGTCTCATAAAAAAAAAAAAAAAAAAGATTATCTGTGATAATGTTCCACTGTAAGACATTTATTTATTTATTTTTACATGGCTTTTAAAAGTTTTTGTTATTCACTCACACAGTCAATAAAAGCTTGCTAGCATGCTCTGTATTTTAGTCAGTATGATAGAACTTGAAGATTCAAAGAACCATGATATTCTATTAAGTGCTTACTATGTGCCTCGCATGAAACTGGGAACCTTAAGTGCATTATTCATTTCCTACATTTTAAAAATGAGGAAATAATCTGCCTAAGATTTTATAGCTAGTGAATGATAGAGGTAGTATTTGAACTCAGGTCCTTTTAGTTATCGTGAAATAGACACTTCACCATAAGCATGAGACACACTGGGCAGAGGGTATTTTAGTGGTTCAGTTTCACTTCCAGTCATATAGGCACTTGCCTTGCCTATATAACTAGGAATCTCTTTGTGCCTCAGTTTTCTGTTAATACTCTGCAAAGGCACTTAAAATGTTTATGTGGTGATGCTACTTTTCTGATTTTGTATTTTTTTATTGCAATCAGTATGATACATGGCATATGATAAATGTCAACTGGTAATCTAATCTAAGAGTACTACAAAATGATCATATTTTGAAAATGTCTTATCAGCATTCCAATTTTATGTATCATTTAAAAATTCTATGGAAAGCACCTTTTGATCACCTTGTAAAGCAGAACTCACTGGTGCTGTATGTGTGTTCTTTTTTCTCACAAGCATGCTGTTATGTACGCCGACAGCATCACACGTGGAATTTAGCATAAAAGCTTTTTGCTTCAAGCTGAGGTTTTTGACCCCACTGATAATACAGATGTTCTCATAATTTCCTCTCTTCAGCCCCTTTATAAATCAAAAAGAGTAGAAAAGGGAAAATTATATGAGTAATTACAGTATTAGATTACTATAGAAAACCATTTCACTTCTTTAAAATTCTCTTTTCATCTTTAGTTTCGAATCACCAGCTTCTTAAATGTCAACTTTCTTAAATTGACAGGCTCTAAATTATGAATGTACCATTTATTTATCGGTTGACACCTTTGTCTCTTGTTTTATCAGAAACATTTTCTTTTCTACTGAGAGTACTGCTGATTCTAATTGTAGAGATTAGATTTGACTTCAGAAGTTTGCATAATAAAGCAACTAAGTGATAGGCATACTGCTGCTTTCTGATCTGTGGACGTAAACTATCATAAACCAGTGTTTGATCATTCTTCCCTTAAGTGTTGATTCTTATTTAATTGTAGGGAGATTTGATGAAACTGTTATCGAAGAGAGAAGACAATGTGCTGAAGACCTGCTACAATTCTCTGCCAATATTCCTGCTCTTTACAATAGTAAACAGCTTGAAGACTTTTTCAAGGTTTGGTAGTCTTTCTGGAATATTTTATATCTTATTAAATACTTTTGTTTTGTAATTTGTAGTAAAGTAAAATAAAAAATGCCACTTTTGAATTTCGTTATTCACTATAAAAGTAGAAATTAATAGCTCTATAATAATGTTTATGGCATATTTCCTATTTTTAGTGTAGAAATTTATGCCTTTTTTTTTTTTTTTTTTAAAGGAACTGGTTCTGCTCTGTTGCTTAGACTATTGTTCAGTGGCCATTGACAGGTGTGATCATGGCGTACTATAGTCTTGAGTTCCTGGGCTCAAGCCTCCTGTTGCCTCAGACTCCTGAGTATTTTTGATTCATGGATCTTAAAAAATTGATGCAAAGAGTTTAGAGATTGTTTAACTCACTCTGTCATAATTGAAATACATTAAAAAAATGAAGCATCATGAAACTTTAGTACTTACCTTCACTTTTTGAAGTGTCTTTCAGTGGCAGATTACTCTTGGAATATAAGCCACTGTAAGTCTATATTAAATTTGTTATTATATTGACTTGTATAAAGATACAACAAAAATATAAAACTGCACAGTTTTAGAGAGCAGGCCAGTGCAAATTATATTACTGGAGATCATTGGATATTAGTGTTTTAAGTTCCTAGACATGTAATGCTTTCATTTTAAGTTTTTTTTTTTTTTTACCATTTTTAATAATAATTTTCTAATTTATTTTGAACTGTATCGGTATATGTTGTCAGTTGGTATTGTTGTATTTAATTACCACATTTTCCCTGTTGCATTGAGTTAGCCTTCTAAAAAAAAAGAAATCTAAGTGATTGTGCTGTAATTGTTTTTACTTCTTTAAAATCTACTCACTTGTATAAGTTAAATTTCTTAGCCTATATAACCAGTGATATGTATGAATAGTGAGATACTTAATTTTTCTGATTTTAGTGGATCTACACAGATTATTTATTTATTTATTTTTTTCTGCCAGTGCTTCATCACCCAGGAATTTATTTTTTATGATGTTTTATCTACTGAAGAAAGTTCTTTTGAAAGATATTGCAAATTTACAGTAATAGAAATAATGATAGTAATAGAAGAGTTTGTAGTAACAATAACATTTCTGATGATTGACCGTGTTGCTTAATTTTTCACCATTCTGCAAACTAGGCTGAGATAATAAATGTGGTTTCTGCATATGGCCCTATGCAGATCTTTAGGATAAAGGCCAAGTCAAATTGATAGAGTATTTAGCTCTTTGCTGTTCTTTGTTATAATTGTTTCTATGTGTCAGGGAGTCTGTTTTTATGGAAAAAGGGTTTATTATTAAACAAGAATATTGCTTTATAGAAATTGTGAAAAGCTGTCGTGCAAATTACCACCTGCCATATGGCTAAAAATAATTAGGGATTATGGAAGTCCTATTAAAGACTTTAAACAATTTAAGTAAAAGTTACCTGTTCATTGTATTTCTTCTGGATATGGGAATTCCTGATTGTAATTGTTGCTGGAAGTCACTGGGAAATGAGACTGTCATTTTCAGAGTTTGTGAAAGATTGGACAGTTTAAGAGAAGTCAAACTAATCTTGGAAAGTATCTTAGAACTATCTTTAACAGTGTGCTAGGCGGGAACAGGATACTGATTTGGGAATATCAGAAGAGTGGTATTCAGTCATTTTAAATAGAGATAATCAAGCAAGAAAAAAAAACTCATTCCATTAGCCTGAACAAAAAAAAAAAAGGTATTTATTTTTCATATGACAAGAAGTATGAATGAGGAAGGTAGTCCAGGACTGGTATGGAGCTCAGTAATGTCATCAGTGACATAGGTTTCTGGGTTTAGGTGTGAAAGGCAAAAGGCCAAAAGAAACATGGCAGTTTTTAAAAGCTTTCCCAGAAACATGATCTAGAGATAGTCTTTCTTACATCTCATTGGCCAGAACTGGGTCACATGCCCATCCTTAATTTGAAGGAGTCTGGGAAGGTGACTCTTAGCTTTCTAGTTCTGATCATGGATGAAGGCTGTGGGGAAGGTTCTGGGGTAGCTAATTCACAGGGTGTGCTATAGTATCATAGTTTATTTTTCTCTTTAGAGACATTGATGATGCCACATGCAAATGACCATATAGCCACTTGCTTATATTGACTTTAAAAAACCACATACATAAGAGTAGAATGAATAGTATAATGAACTTCAATGACCCATGGCCTGGTTTCAGAAATTATCAGTATATTGCCAAACTTGTTTTATCTACACCTTTCCATCCCATACTCTTCACTGGTTGGCTGTTTATTTATTAGTATTAGTACAGTTACTAATTATAATTGTACAATTCACTGATTTTCAGTAAATTTATAGAGTTTTGCACCTATCACCAACATCCAATTTTATTTTATTTTATTCTTTTTTTTTTTTTGAGACAGAATCTCACTCTCTTGCCCAGGCTAGAGTGCAGTGGCACGATCTCGGCTAACCGCAACCTCTTGCCTGCCGGGTTCAAGCTATTCTCCTGCCTCAGCCTCCTGAGTAGTTGGGATTACAGGTGTGTGCCACCACACCTGGCAAATTGTTGTATTTTTAATAGAGACAGGGTTTCACAATGTTGGCCATGCTGGTTTTGAACTCCTGACCTCAAGTGATCCGCCTGCTTCAGCCTCCCAAAGTGCTGGGATTACAGGTGTGAGCTACTGTGCCTGGCCAACATCCAGTTTTAGATCATTTCCATTACCGCACCTCTGTGTCTGCTTGCTATGGTGATCCCCTTTTCCATCCCCAGCCTGGGGCAACCACCTTGTTCTGTCTATAGATTTGCCTTTCCCCATCATTTCAAATACATGGAATTACACAATATATGTAGCGTTTTGTTCACAACATATGTATATAGGTTTCTTTCACTTAGCATAATGCTTTTGAGCTTCATTCATGTTATGTATCAGCATTTTGTTCTTTTATGTTGCTGAAATGTATTTCATTGTATAGATAATACCACATTTTCTTCATTCATTGATAAATTGATGGACATGTTTGGATGTTTCTACGTTTTGGCTGTTATGACTAATGCTGCTGTGAATATTTGCATACAAATCTTTGTGTGGATATATGTTTTCATTTTTCTTGGGTGATTCCTGAGGAGAGGAATTGCTGGATCTTATGGTAAGTTCATGTTTTTAAGAAACTGCCAAACTATTTTCCAAACGGAAAATAGCCAGTAATGTTTGAACTTACCAGTTGTTCCACAACGTCACCAACACTTGGTATTGTCTGATTTTTTAACTGTAGCCATTCTAGCAGGTGTGCAGTGGCATTTCACCATAGTATTAATTTCAGTTTCCTAATGGCTAATGATGTTGAGCATGTTTTCCTCTGCTTTTTTCATATATCTTTGGTGAAATGTCCATTAAAATCTACCCATTTTTTTGATTGGGTTGTCATTGAATTGTAAGAGTTCTAAATATATTCTGTATAAATAGTCTTATCAGATAAGTGATTTGTAAATATTTTCTCCCCAATCTGTAGCCTTTTAGTTTTCTTAGTGGTGTCATTTGAAGTGCAAAAGCTTTTAGCTTTGATGTGATGTATAATTTATATATTTTTTTCTTTTTTGGGTTATGCCTGTCATACCCAGGAACTTTTCGAGTATCCCAAGATCATGAAGATTTTCTTCTGTGTTTACTTTTAGAAGTTTTAATGTTACAGGTCTGTGATTCATTTTTAGTTCATTTTATATACGATGTGAAGGAACAGTCTAAATTCATCTTCTGGTGTGTGTATATCTAATATTCTGAGCATCATTTGTTGAAAAGACTATCCTCATTGAATCACCTTGGGACTCTTGCTGAAAATAAATTGACTGTAAATATAATGGCTTATTTCTGGACTGTTGATAAGTTCTATTAATCTACGTGCCTGTTCTTATCCTAGAACCATACTGTCTTGATTACTGTAGCTTTTTAAGTATTGAAGTCAGCTAGTGTAAGTTTGCCTACTTTACTTTTTCAAAATTGTTATGGCAATTTTGAGTTCTTTGAACTTCCATAAAAATTTTTAGTGGCAGCTTAACCATGTGAATAAAAAATAATCATAGAATTTTAAAATTATTTTATTATTTTACTTCTTTTTTTTTTTTTTTTAAAGAATTGGGGTCTCACTTTTTTCACTGAGGCTGGGATGCAATGGCACAATAATAGCTCACTTTAACCTCAAACTCTTGGGCTCAAGGGATCCTCCCACCTCAGCCTCCCAAGTAACTGGGACAGGAACCACCACACCCAGCTTATTTTTAAATATTTTTGTAGAGACAGGTTCTCACTGTGTTGCCCAGGCTGGTCTTGAACTCCTAGCCTTAAGTAATTCTCTTGCCTCAGCCTCCCAAAGTGCTGGGAATACAGGTGTGAGTCACCTCACCTGGCCGAAGGTATTGGAAACACCTGCTAAAATCCTCCAGTTTGATGCTCTCCCAACTGAGCTATTTTGGCTTGCTCCTCAGAATTCTGATTAGAATTGTATTGAATCTGTAGTTCAGTTTGGGGAAAATTGTCATTTTAACAATATTATCTTGCAATCCATGAAAATGAAATGACTCTATATTTATTTGGATATTCTGTAATTTCTTTTTGAGATGGGGTCTCGCTCTGTTGCCCAGGCTGGAGTGCAGTGGTGCCATCTTGGCTCACCGCAAGCTCCGCCTCTCGGGTTCATGCCATTCTCCTGCTTCAGCCTCCTGATTAGCTGGGATGACAGGCGCCTGCCAGCACGCCTGGCTAATTTTTTTGTATTTTTAGTAGAGACAGGGTTTCACCATGTTAGCCAGGATGGTCTCAATCTCCTGACCTCGTGATCCACCTGCCTCGGCCTCCCAAAGTGCTGGGATTACAGGCATGAGCAACCGTGCCCGGCCCGATATTCTGTAATTTCTTTAAGCAATGTTTCATAATTTTCAGGGTATAAGTCTGGAGCTTCTTGCCTTAAATTTATTTGTAAGCATTTTAATCTTATGATGCTGTTTTGAATGAAACTGTGTTTTTTTCCATGTAGTATTACACTTTAATGGTTCATTCATGTTGTAGCATGCATGAGTACTTTATCCATTTTTGTGATTGTGTAATATTCTTTTGTGTGGCTATGGATATACCACGTTTTGTTTATCTACAGTGTGTGTTGGTGCATATTTGGGTTGTTCCCCTTTTGGCTATTATGAATGGTGCTGTTATGAATATTGACATACAAGTTCTTGTGCAGACATGTATTTTTGTTTCTCATAGGTACACCTAGGAGTGGAATTTAGGTGGGAAGTTTTTTTTTTTATTGGAGATTTAGAGGGTGTGTATGTTTGTACATATATTTGTGTTTTTAAGGTTCATCCAGGTTGTAGCATGTATCAGTAGTTCATTCCTTATTATGGCTAAATAATATTTCATTGAATGGATATGGATATGCCACATTTTGCTTATCCATTCATTAGTTGATAGACATTCAGATTGTTTTTGCTTATGGCTGTTATGAAAAATGCTTCATTTGATCCTTTTTTATAATTTTGATTTATTTATATTTGCTATTTCATGAGTCATGGTCCTTTTAATTCTTTAATCATGTTTTCCCTTGATAATATGAACATATTTTTAATAGCTGCTTTGAAGTTTTTGCCAAGTCCAACATCTTTGTTCCCTCACAGATAGTTTCGATTGACTGGTTACCTCCCATGTTTGGGTCACATACTTTCCTGTGTCTTTGTATGTCCTGTAATTTTTTTTGTTGGAAAATCTATATTTTGGATAATATACGATAGAACTCTAAGTTCTGATTTTTTTTTCTTCCTGAGGATTCTTGCCATTTTATGTTAGTGTGTTTAGTAACTAATACTTTTTGTTAATGTGTTTAGTCCGTAGTAAATCTGTGGAGTCCATTTCCTGTGAAGTGTGTGACTGCTGATATCTCTGCCCAATATTTAATTCTAATTTTATTTTTAAGCCAGGCTATGTAGGGGTTAGACCTGTGTCAGCATAGCTTTGTGGTCAGCCAGTGCTCGGTCATTGCTTGTGCTTAAACACCTGTGCCATTATATGCTTTCCTTTTAATGCTGATGATTTTTTAATGTGTTTTCAAAGTCTCAGCTGTTTTAAAATTTGCCCTGGCTTTTACTTTCCTCTGAAGTCTTGAATTTCCTCTGTGCCTGTGCACTGTCTCATGGTTTGCCAGGTATTCATGGATAGCTTGACCCCTCTCTGGTCTCTACATAGATGGGTAGTGAGCTTTATGAAGACCCCCTATGGCTGTGTTATTTTCTGGATCTCCCTGCTGTCTGGTCTTTTCCTGACTGCAACTTCAGCTGTGCTGAGCCATCACTTTTCCTTGCTATATATTTGGCCCTGAGATTGCTACTATTATTGACAATATTTGGGGTGGATTTTTTTTTTTTCTGTGCTTCAATCCAAATCACATTAGCCTCCTCAAAAGTGAACCTGCTGGTTTTCAAGACTTGCCTTGCCCTTATATAATTACTGTGACCACCCAGCTGGGATGGGGGTTGGGAGGAACTGAGGCAAGAACATCACAGACGTCCATAGTTCTTACCTGTGGTTCCGTGGTTTCTCGGTAACCACTCTTTCATTTGCTTTATGCTTTTAGTCAATTTCCAGAGCCCTCAATGGTGGTTTTGACAGATTTCTCCAGATTTATGATTGCCTTTTGGGGAAAGCATTTGCTGGATCTCCTCACTTAACTATACCAGAAGTCCTTCCCTGCTAGACTCTTCATTAACAAAAAAACTTTGAGATACTATATATCCCAAAATTTCTATGAAATTTTTTTACTGCATACTCAGAAACACCTAAAAGGTTATTTTTGAATTAGAAGTTTAAAATTAGGATTGTGGCATTATTTTACTGCTACATCCCTCTAGTTCCTGTATAACAGTTTTTGTTGTGTTTCATTAAATATTTGTTCTTTCCTATTTATTTTTTATAACAGTGTTTGTTAAACTAGGTAAATAAAATATTTAGGATTATGAGCTAAAACATTTTGCATTTTAAATTTTATCTTACAAGAAGATCTTATGTCAACTAATAATAAACATTTATTGAGTGCCTACATTGTTCTAAATACTTTGTGTGTATTTTTATTTTGCATGAAATATGTAAAATAAAATAATGTCTTAGTTAGAAGATATTTTATAGGTCGGTAACTTAAATTGCACACCTAGTGGTAGAAGAGGTAGTTAATAGTTGAAAGATACTTTGTTTTAAAATTAACTTTATCTTTTAACATTCTCTAGAATACTTGAAAATCTTGATTTGGTTTGGATGTTGTTTAAAACATGGCTTAGTCTAGAATAGATACTCTTTTTGGAGAAAAGTTCAAATATAAGCTGTAATCTGAATATTGTAATAAAATGTAGAATAAAGTAATACAAATTGTTGCTCCTAAAGAGAATAATCATTTTTAAGGTTTTAGTTCACATAACACTCAGGGAAGTAAAATATGGTAATTTGAGAGGGACCATTTCAAATTTATGTTCCTTAAAAACAAGCTGACAGAGAAGGGACTTCTGATTAGGTAAAGATAGTAATTGAGTTTTTTTTGTGCTGAAGTAGAGAGGAAATGGGGGCTTGTAATTCTTTTGAGCTTTATTATTCTGTTAGTAGTGTTTGGAGGCATAGAACTGTTGGTAGAAGGTAGAGGGGAAGGTATTAAGGAGCAGAAGAGCTATTGTTTTAATTATTTAAGGATTATAAGCTCTTATATTGTGATTGGAGCATACATAAAGCCATAGCACAGCGTCATACCACCACTACTTGTCTGGTGATATCATTCTCTAGCTGCATGTAGAGTAAGATAACTTTCTGAGGTGTGAATTTGCAAACCTAAATAGGGAATTAAAATGATAGCCACATAGAGAAATCAATTTTGTATTTATTTTTTATATCTTTAAAAAATATCTCTACTAAAAGTACCTTAATTTTTTTTGTTTTACCTATATTGTATACAAGTGGTTCTCAAACTTTATTTTTTAATTTTTATTTATTTATTTATTATTATTATACTTTAAGTTTTAGGGTACATATGCACAATGTGCAGGTTAGTTACATATGTATACATGTGCCATGCTGGTGTGCTGCACCCATTAACTCGTCATCTAGCATTAGGTATATCTCCCAATGTTGTCCCTCCCCCCTCCCCCCACCCCACAACAGTCCCCAGAGTGTGATGTTCCCCTTCCTGTGTCCATGTGTTCTCATTGTGCAGTTCCCACCTATGAGTGAGAATATGTGGTGTTTGGTTTTTTGTTCTTGCGATAGTTTACTGAGAATGATGATTTCCAATTTCATCCATGTCCCTACAAGGAACATGAACTCATCATTTTTTATGGCTGCATAGTATTCCATGGTGTATATGTGCCACATTTTCTTAACAGTCTATCATTGTTGGACATTTGGGTTGGTTCCAAGTCTTTGCTATTGTGAATAATGTTGCAATAAACATACGTGTGCATGTGTCTTTATAGCAGCATGATTTATAGTCCTTTGGGTATATACCCAGTAATGGGAAGGCTGGGTCAAATGGTATTTCTAGTTCTAGATCCCTGAGGAATCGCCACACTGACTTCCACAATGGTTGAACTAATTTACAGTCCCACCAACAGTGTAAAAGTGTTCCTGTTTCTCCACATCCTCTCCAGCACCTGTTGTTTCCTGACTTTTTAATGATTGCCATTCAAACTGGTGTGAGATGGTATCTCACTGTGGTTTTGATTTGCGTTTCTCTGATGGCCAGTGATGATGAGCATTTTTTCATGTGTTTTTTGGCTGCATAAATGTCTTCTTTTGAGAAGTGTCTGTTCTTGTCCTTCGCCCACTTTTTGATGGGGTTGTTTGTTTTTTTCTTGTAAATTTGTTTGAGTTCATTGTAGATTCTGGATATTAGCCCTCTGTCAGATGAGTAGGTTGCGAAAATTTTCTCCCATTTTGTAGGTTGCCTGTTCACTCTGATGGTAGTTTCTTTTGCTGTGCAGAAGCTCTTTAGTTTAATGAGATCCCATTTGTCAATTTTGGCTTTTGTTGACATTGCTTTTGGTGTTTTAGACATGAAGTCCTTGCCCATGCCTATGTCCTGAATGGTAATGCCTAGGTTTTCTTCTAGGGCTTTTATGGTTTTAGGTCTAACGTTTAAGTCTTTAATCCATCTTGAATTGATTTCTGTATGAGGTGTAAGGAAGGGATCCAGTTTCAGCTTTCTACATATGGCTAGCCAGTTTTCCCAGCACCATTTATTAAATAGGGAATCCTTTCCCCATTTCTTGTTTTTCTCAGGTTTGTCAAAGATCAGATAGTTGTAGATATATGGCGTTATTTCTGAGGGCTCTGTTCTGTTCCATTGATCTATATCTCTGTTTTGGTACCAGTACCATGCTGTTTTGGTTACTGTAGCCTTGTAGTATAGTTTGAAGTCAGGTAGTGTGATGCCTCCAGCTTTGTTCTTTTGGCTTAGGATTGACTTGGCGATGCGGGCTCTTTTTTGGTTCCATATGAACTTTAAAGTAGTTTTTTCCAATTCTGTGAAGAAAGTCATTGGTAGCTTGATGGGGATGGCATTGAATCTGTAAATTACCTTGGGCAGTATGGCCATTTTCATGATATTGATTCTTCCTACCCATGAGCATGGAATATTCTTCCATTTGTTTGTATCCTCTTTTATTTCCTTGAGCAGTGGTTTGTAGTTCTCCTTGAAGAGGTCCTTCACATCCCTTCTAAGTTGGATTCCTAGGTATTTTATTCTCTTTGAAGCAATTGTGAATGGGAGTTCACTCATGATTTGGCTCTCTGTTTGTCTGTTGTTGGTGTATAAGAATGCTTGTGATTTTTATACATTGATTTTGTATCCCGAGACTTTGCTGAAGTTGCTTATCAGCTTAAGGAGATTTTGGGCTGAGACAGTGGGGTTTTCTAGATATACAATCATGTCATCTGCAAACAGGGACAATTTGACTTCCTCTTTTCCTAATTGAATACCCTTTATTTCCTTCTCCTGCCTGATTGCCCTGGCCAGAACTTCCAACACTATGTTGAATAGGAGTGGTGAGAGACGGCATCCCTGTCTTGTGCCAGTTTTCAAAGGGAATGCTTCCAGTTTTTGCCCATTCAGTATGATATTGGCTGTGGGTTTGTCATAGATAGCTTTTATTATTTTGAAATACGTCCCATCAATACCTAATTGAGAGTTTTTAGCATGAAGGTTGTTGAATTTTGTCAAAGTCCTTTTCTGCATCTATTGAGATAATCATGTGGTTTTTGTGTTTGGTTCTGTTTATATGCTGGATTACATTTATTGATTTGCATATATTGAACCAGCCTTGCGTCTCAGGGATGAAGCCCACTTGATCATGGTGGATAAGCTTTTTGATGTGCTGCTGGATTTGGTTTGCCAGTATTTTATTGAGGATTTTTGCATCAATGTTCATCAAGGATATTGGTCTAAAATTCTCTTTTTTGGTTGTGTCTCTGCCAGGCTTTGGTATCAGGATGATGCTGGCCTCATAAAATGAGTTAGGGAGGATTCCCTCTTTTTCTATTGATTGGAATAGTTTCAGAAGGAATAGTACCAGCTCATCTTTGTATCTCTGGTAGAATTCGGCTGTGAATCCATCTGGTCCTGGACTCTTTTTGGTTGGTAAGCTATTGATTATTGCCACAATTTCAGCTCCTGTTATTGGTCTATTCAGAGATTCAACTTCTTCCTGGTTTAGTCTTGGGAGAGTGTATGTGTCGAGGAATTTATCCATTTCTTCTAGATTTTCTAGTTTATTTGTGTAGAGGTGTTTGTAGTATTCTCTGATGGTAGTTTGTATTTCTGTGGGATCAGTGGTGATATCCCCTTTATCATTTTTTATTGCGTCTATTTGATTCTTCTCTCTCTTTTTCTTTATTAGTCTTGCTAGCGGTCTATCAATTTTGTTGATCCTTTCAAAAAACCAGATCCTGGATTCATTAATTTTTTGAAGGGTTTTTTGTGTCTCTATTTCCCTCAGTTCTGCTCTGATCTTAGTTATTTCTTGCCTTCTGCTAGCTTTTGAATGTGTTTGCTCTTGCTTTTCTAGTTCTTTTAGTTGTGATGTTAGGGTGTCAATTTTGGATCTTTCCTGCTTTCTCTTGTGGGCATTTAGTGCTATAAATTTCCCTCTACACACTGCTTTGAATGTGTCCCAGAGGTTCTGGTATGTTGTGTCTTTGTTCTCGTTGGTTTCAAAGACCATCTTCATTTCTGCCTTCATTTCGTTATGTACCCAGTAGTCATTCAGGAGCAGGTTGTTCAGTTTCCATGTAGTTGAGTGGTTTTGAGTGAGATTCTTAATCCTGAGTTCTAGTTTGATTGCACTGTGGTCTGAGAGACAGTTTGTTATAATTTCTGTTCTTTTACATTTGCTGAGGACAGCTTTACTTCCAACTATGTGGTCAGTTTTGTAATAGGTGTGGTATGGTGCTGAAAAAAATGTATATTCTGTTGATTTGGGGTGGAGAGTTCTGTAGATGTCTATTAGGTCCGCTTGGTGCAGGGCTGAGTTCAATTCCTGGGTATCCTTGTTGACTTTCTGTCTTGTTGATCTGTCTAATGTTGACAGTGGGGTGTTAAAGTCTCCCATTGTTAATGTGTGGGAGTCTAAGTCTCTTTGTAGGTCACTCAGGACTTGCTTTATGAATCTGGGTGCTCCTGTATTGGGTGCATATATATTTAGGATAGTTAGCTCTTCTTGTTGAATTGATCCCTTTACCATTATGTAATGGCCTTCTTTGTCTCTTTTGATCTTTGTTGGTTTAAAGTCTGTTTTATCAGAGACTAGGATAGCAACCCCTGCCTTTTTTTGTTTTCCATTTGCTTGGTAGATCTTCCTCCATCCTTTTATTTTGAGCCTATGTGTGTCTCTGCACGTGAGATGGGTTTCCTGAATACAGCACACTGATGGGTCTTGACTCTATCCAATTTGCCAGTCTGTGTCTTTTAATTGGAGCATTTAGTCCATTTACATTTAAAGTTAATATTGTTATGTGTGAATTTGATCCTGTCATTATGACGTTAGCTGGTTATTTTGCTCGTTAGTTGATGCAGTTTCTTCCTAGTCTCAATGGTCTTTACATTTTGGCATGATTTTGCAGTGGCTGGTACCAGTTGTTCCTTTCCATGTTTAGCGCTTCCTTCAGGAACTCTTTTAGGGCAGGCCTGGTGGTGACAAAATCTCTCAGCATTTGCTTGTCTGTAAAGTATTTTATTTCTCCTTCACTTATGAAGCTTGGTTTGGCTGGATATGAAATTCTGGGTTGAAAATTCTTTTCTTTAAGAATGTCGAATATTGGCCCCCACTGTCTTCTGGCTTGTAGAGTTTCTGCCGAGAGATCCACTGTTAGTCTAATGGGCTTCCCTTTGAGGGTAACCCGACCTTTCTCTCTGGCTGCCCTTAACATTTTTTGAATTTTAAAATAATAGTCTATTTCTAGGGCAGTTTAGGTTTATAGAAAAATTGTGCAGAAAGTACAGAGTTTTCTCATATATCTCTTCTTCCTCCCCAGCCCCCAGTTTCTGCCATTAAATGTCTTGGGTTGGTGTAGTACATTTGTTACAGTCAGTGAACCAATATTGATATACCTATTGATTTTTTTGAAAACACTTGTCATCTAGTTTAATAGATTAGTATAGTCGTTTCTGTACATCTTTACACATACTTAATTGGGATAACTATTTTTTATTTAGTGTTGTTTTTGCTCTTAATGCTAATGAAACACAATTGCTCTTATCTCTTTAGGGTGGAATAATTAATGATAGTTCTGAATTAATTGGTCCTGCTGAAGCTCACTCAGATTCCCTCATTGATACCTTTCCTGAGTGTAGTACAGAAGGTAAGAGATTTTAATTTTTTTGCATTTCAAAGGTTTTGATTACAGAAGACTATAAATCATATCTGCATTGCAAAAAGACAGATGTATATAGGAATTTGAGGGTATTTCACTGATTCTAAGATACTTTTTTTGTTCACATTTTACTATCACTGATGTTGGGTGCATGATATTGGGTCAGGCATATCTCATATTTAATTGGCAGCTTTTTTTTCATAGTGGTATATAAAATAATGATTCATCCTCCAATTAATGGGATCTTAGAATTGATGAAATATGGTATAATGAGTAGTTCAGAATTTGTATTGTCTAGTGTAAGAAGGCCTTACTTGGCCAAGCATGGTGGCTCATGCCTGTAATCCCTGCACTTTGGGAGGCTGAGGTGGGTGAATCACCTGAGGTCAGGAGTTTGAGACCAGCCGAGCCAACGTG
The DNA here is from genome assembly GCF_029281585.2 of Gorilla gorilla gorilla. Lineage (NCBI taxonomy): Eukaryota > Metazoa > Chordata > Mammalia > Primates > Hominidae > Gorilla > Gorilla gorilla. The sequence goes on along the minus strand of NC_073224.2, from coordinate 43,698,871 downwards.
GTGAAACCCTGTCTCTACTAAAACAGAAAAATTAGCTGGGTGTGGTGGCGGGCATCTGTAATCCTAGCTACTAGGGAGGCTGAGGCACAAGAATCGCTTGAACCTGGGAGATGGAGTTTGCAGTGAGCTGAGACTGTGCCACTGCACTCCAGCCTGGACAACAAAGCAAGACTTTGTCTCAAAAAAAAAAAAAAAAAAAAAAGCCTTACTCATTTCTTTAGCGCATCTGACTTTTAGAGAATTAATTTCAAGACTGGCTTTAGAGATTTAGTCATTTAGCCATAAAGAATAAACCCTAAGGCAGTTTTAGTGCTTTTGATACGTTTTTAAATAAAATGAGTCTAAATCAAGTTTTAATCACTTTCATTCAAGAATGCTTAATCTCTTGTTTTATTCTTCTATTAAGGTACACTTGAATTTATACATTTCAGCCTTTGGATTTCTGTAACTAGTTTTTTTTCAGGGAAGGTTACGGAAAAAAAAGAGATTTGTGGGCAGGGGTAGGAGGGATTTTTAAAATCAAAATAGATAATTAGATTTGTTTTAGGTGGCTAAGGTTTGGTTTATTAAAGGTAAAATAATAGACTAAAAATATTTCTTATCTCTTTCATGAGTAAGAGTTTATGGTGGAGGAGGATGCTTTATGAGGATGAGGTAGCCATCATCTCATTGTAGTGTTGTTTTTGTGAGGGTATGTACTCCTGTCATACAGCAGCAGCCACACTAACGTAAATCTCTTGTAGTAAATTTCCATCGTGATTTGGTAAGAGCAACATGTTCTTATTTATTATGTGGGCTGATGCACTTAAGTTTTTTTTTTCTTTTGGTACTACCATATTGAGAAGTGGTTAGCTTTTATTCTTTTTCATTGTACTTTCCATTGACTTAGCATCTCGTTATTTAAACTTAGTGTTCTGTGTAATGCATGGGGGCCACATGCCCAGGGGTCTTCACTGAGTTCTCAATATCTTTGACTCCACCCTGATTCTGCCAGGGTCATAGAAAAACATTGTTGACAGTAATTTTACTTCATAATCTATTTTTTTTGTGTGTGTGTGTCGGGGGTGGTGGTGGTAAAATATCTGTTCTTTGTGACCTATTTTAATTAGAGATCCTTGCGAAGGTTTGGAAAATCTAGTCCCTGCTTGGGATCCCAATGTGATTCTAATAGAACTAGTTTCCTTGGAAGGTGACTTTTCTGTATAACCTAAGCTGGCTGTTGCCTCAGTTTCCCTACTCCTGAGAAAGAGGAGTGCACATTTTCCACCTGATTCTATACTGATTCTGTGAGAACAAGTAGGAGAGTTAGAAATATTTGTAGGAGAGGCTGGGCATGGTGGCTCACGCTTGTAATCCTAGCACTTTCGGGAGGCCAAGGCAGGCGGATCACTTGAGGTCAGGAATTTGAGACCAGCCTGGCCAATATGGTGAAACCCTGTCTCTACTAAAAACACAAAAATTAGCCAGACAAGGTGGCTGGTGCCTGTAATCCCAGCTACTCGGGAGGCTGAGGCATGAGAATTGCCTGAACCATGGGGGTGGAGGTTGCAGTGAGCCAAGATTATGCCACTGCACTCCAGCCTGGGCAACAGAGTGAGACTCCATCTCAAATATATATATATATGAGAGTATTCAATGAGGAGTGCAATAGTCAGAAATGCAGAATGTTTCTTTTCTCTATTTTTTTGATACAAGAATCAAAGGTTCTGTGATATGGGAGTAGTTATATTCTTCTGATATCTATAATAAGCTTCTGTTACTAGGTGGGAGTCAACCATGGTGAAAAAACCGTATCTTAGGAGCCTATTTTAGTATAAGGCAATCATGGATGCAAGCTCTGCAGAGATCTTTCTGTTCTTTGCTGTAGTCTAGGCCAGAAAGGGAGAAGCATGATTATTAGGAATGAGTTTTCTTGGGATGGTATTCTAAAATACTGATGCTGTTCAAGGTGAACAGATGGCTGTATTAATGCTAAAGGAGACACAATCTAAAGCTAGGGTGAGCATGTAGTTTATTCTCCAAACTGGGACACTTCTGAGGATTATAGACAGTGCTATTAATAATTATACCAAGACCGCAAACATGACACAGGACAGCCTCAGGCAAACTGAGCTGTAAGGGTGACCCTTCCTAAAGCAGTTGTTTCAGAGTTTACCTCTGAAGTTTCAAAAAGATGTGTTTTCTTTGGAAGGATTTATCTTTTAGGAATGTGCTTTTATGAGAGAAATTGGGGCTAACAGTTCTGTCAAAAACACGGAAAATGACTTATGACATCTAAAAGGAATATTGACATTTTATCCTGTCAGTGCAGTTTAGTTTTTCAACTACGTTACCATCTCTGAAACACACTGTGATCCATGAAGAATGAAAACCATGGAACTGGAAATGCTGTTAATGGTTATGTTGTTTTTCTCACCTCCCTTTAAAAGTTGCATGCCTGGCAAATTAATCCTGCTGCAAGATATTAGGTTGATAAATACAGATAGATCAAAGTGTCAGACAGCTTGCAAATTCATTGTTATTTGAGAGGGAAAATGGCTTTTAAATATCCTAAGATTGTTTGGCATAGTGGGAAAGTGGAAGATTTACTTCATACCAAAAGGTCTGCAAACTCTGGAGACAACCAGGGAGAGGAACATCTAGTAGCAAAAGAGCAGGAAAGCCAGCAGCCAGCCAAGCCCCACAGGTACGCAGTGAAATGGAGGGTTGTTAGAGGGATCGTGGTGACAAATGCTTATGTTTTGGATTTAGAGCTAAAATGTGAGGAAGTGATTCACCCCATGAAAACTTCTCTAAATGTACTATTTTAAGCCGTGTTTTAAAGGTGGATTGTCATTTTTCATATTTGTGAATTAGCTAGCTGGTGGAGTGAGGCAGAGGGGGTAAATCTTAATATATAGTCTGCTGTTTGAATGTTCTTTAGTTACAGTTAGAGTGACATGGCAAGTTGATCACTTCTCAGAGAACAGAGGTAGAGGTGAAGTGATCATTATTTTTGTTAATACCTTAAAATGCAGTCAACAGATCCTAATATACTTGAAATGAAAGTTTTCTGAGGAAAACATGAAGATCTGGATGTCTGTTTATTTGTTTTGTGATAGGGTCTCACCGTGTTACCCAGGCTTAGTGCAGCCTTCATGTCCTGGGCTCAAGTGATTCTCCTTCCTCAGCCTCCTGAGTAGCTGGGACTACAGGCAGGCACAACCATGCCTGGCTAATTTTTCTTTTTAAATTTTTTGTAGAAATGGGGTCTCACTGTGCTGCCCAGGCAGCTCTCGAACTCTTAGACGCAAGTGATTCTCCTGCCTTGGCCTCCCAAAGTGCTCGCATTATGGGTGTGAGCCACTGTGCTTGGGCCTGTTTTTTAAAATTACAGTTACTTTGTAGTAGCATGGGATAGAGAAACCCCTTTAAGGTTTTGTAAAAAATAGTTTGGTGATAAACTGGTAAATATATTTTGTTTAATATGAAATTGAAAATTAAGAAATTATTTAGTAGGTTTTTAAACAAAATATTGTTTTACATTTTAAAAATGAAATCCTGGTTACTCTTTATCTCCTTTGTTCAAAGAAGTTAAACTATATTTTTTCAAAGATGAAAGAAGATGTAATTGGTTGCTAACATCTTATTTCCATTATGTCTATTTCAACTTATGTCTTTTCCTTGAATTAAATTTAGCCGTGAAGTTACTAGGACATTTGTAGAAACCTGCCCAAATTGGTGCATATCATTTGAGCTCCTTGACATATTTCTCTCACCTGTTGGCCTTTTTGAAGGGTATAGATTGCTTTACTGCCATGCTGGCCTTGATATCAGAGACTTGGATGTTGGTATAGTCTCATCTGGTAACCTGTGTCATTTCCTCTTCCTAATACATCACTTTTTAGTTTGGGGAGGGACATTTTTTCTGGTTCATGCAGCAAATGAGAGAAAATAATTAGGTAATTGTAACCACAAAGAAAAATTGAATGATCAGCTTATTGTATGTAGCAGATCTTAAGAATGAATATGCTTAAATGTCTTCTGGAATAACAAAATCTACCCCCACCTTTTTTTGGCTGGAAATTGTGAATTAAGAACTCCTCAAGTGCTTATTGTAACTATTGTAGAGACACGAAAGGATCTATTAAACTGTCTTGAATTAACTATTTTAAAGTAAATGAAATGTGCATTTTGAGGATAGCATCTATTGCTCGTCTTTGTAACGGATCCCTTAAATGACATTAAGCTCAAGATTTGTATGTTTATTTGATGGCAGGTGGGGGTAGATTTTGTTATTCCAGGAGACATTTAAGAATATTAATTCTTAAGATCTGCTACATGCAATAAGCTGATCACTCAATTTGTCTTTGTGGTTACAATCACCTAATAATTCTTTACGGTGTGTAGACAGACATGAAGGTTGTGATTAAACTGTGTTAAATTGAATGGTGTTGATTATATTTAAAGCACTGGTTGGTCTAATTGGAAAGGTGTATAGTTATTTAAGTTTGAAAAAAATCTTCTGTATCGAAATACCATTTATTTTGTCTTATTATTTGTGTTATTTTCACTTAATAGATTTAAACTTGACACTTTGAGGCAAGATCATTTTAAATAGGAATATTTGTCACATGATTGGTTACTTAATAACCTAAATCTATTTTCAAGACAAACTTAAAGTCTATTTACTACATAATATAGTGTGAGATGACAAAATACAGAAAGTATTAAATATTAATTTAAATGTAAATTTATAGAAAGTGCAAGTAATTTAAAGTAAAAATAAGTGCAAATGTCCACTAGGTGGCACCATAAGAACTCTAAATCTTGTTACTGGTATTTTTCTAGGCTCTTTGGTGTTATGTATGTTAGAATATCTCTTGCATACTCAGCTTGAAGAGATTCTTTTTTCTGTTATGTACTTATTTACCCAACTTATTTTTATTCCCTGCCCCCAATTGAATTTTCCTTGGTAGTGGAGCTTGACAAAAAAGAACAGGTCATTTTTTTCCCCCAAGATAGCCACAAATGAGAATGTACCAGTGTGTGTAAATGATACACATGACACTGATGATAAATATTGACTCTTACAAATTCTAGGGCTATTGAGGATAATATTGGATATTAGGAGTTTAGGGGTTGGGTGGGACAAATAACAGAAAATTCATGGTATGCCATGGGAATCATTAGAAATGATACACTTAAATGTCTTATTTCACAATTACAGAGTTTGAATTTCAGAGAAGTTTAGCCATGTGCTGAAGATACTCCAGGTATTTGATAGCACTCACAGAGCTATATTTTGAAATGAAGAGATTTCATTTTATGGAGGGGAGGCGGGGAGAAGACATATTTGGTATAGAAAACTCAGCATGAGCTACTTGCATACTGGTAATGGGCTTGATGTCCTGGAGGCTAGAGAAAGTTATGGAGAGTAGCAGAGTATAAAGTTCATTTGGCAAAAAATGAAGCCAAGTGATGGATCTTTATTATGATAAGATAGCAGTATTAGGGTTGTAATTAAGATTGCTGTGTTGTTTTCTGGGCTTATTTTGTTGTTTTACCAAATCTGTATGAGGTATTCTGAGGCTCTTTTTGTACATTTTCAAGGATGAAGCATAATAGACATGACCCAAGAACGTTATAAAAATGTGAAACTTCAAAGGAAAGGTTCTTTTTTGTAACAATAGCTATTACTAAATGATGAATAGGGAATCACATACAGGAATCTTAACTAGCATTAAGCTTTAGATTTAGGTATTCACTTAAAATCATGTTTATAAGGGCTTCTTTCTTAATGGAAACTGATATGTATGTCTTCTACCTTAGGGTAACCTTTGTTCTACTGGCTAGATAACTTGCTTTGTGCATGGAGCATGAGTCATTGCTACTAGGAAAAATAGAAATTCCTTTTTGTTGACTATGGCAATATTTGAACCTCAGGGCTCAGTGAAAGCTATCAGCTAATAATAATGAGGCCATGTATTTTATATATAGTCACCCATGAGAGACCACCTGTTGTTCTAAAGGAAACCGATCTCTTTTTACAGATGGTCTTCAAATACAGATTTCTGATAGTTTATAGTATAAAGATTTATTCTATGGCAACTCAACCTGTTCCCCTGGGGCCTGTCTTTCAGAGATGGTGTCCTAGACAGATTTCACTATACTGCCCTACTCTGAGCAGTTCAAAGCACAGAGGTAAGGGTAGGTAGGTGAACTGGGATGCTAAATAAACGCCTATGTCTGTAGCTGCTTTTTAACAAGTCACCTGGGGCCCTCTAATAGCCCTGAGACTTGAATTTCTGTGATACGAACCTGGAGGCAGAACGCTTTCATAGAACCTTTGACTTTTTCCCCTTGTATCACTTCCAAAAAAAGCTTAGGTTTTTGCCTTGATGGTGTTGGTGAAGGATGCACCTTTTACTCTTGCGATGGCCCAGAGGGCCTGTTTAAGTATGGGGTTGACTTCAGGTTGGTTTAACTTTTGACAAATAGTCTCTGTATTGTGTCAAATGTCAGTGATTGCCCTGCCTTATCCACAATGTCCTTCCTACCTAGACTGAGAACCTGTCACTTGCTTGTTGCTCCCTGTGTCTTTCTTGTTAACTTTCTTTCTGGGCTTCAGGGAGCTAGTTTGCGGTTCATATGATATTTATATATAGTTTTGTATGAAATAAGTTGAATCGTAGTGTGATTTCTAGGAGTTGAACAAGCACTGTATTAAGCAGATGTGTTAAGTATATAATATAAATAAACTAGGCATTGAATATTTACATATAATATGTTTATAAATAAGATTGATTGCTGTGGTGGTGAAAGGAGTTTTTAAATGTTATCTTGCTCGAGCTGGCCGGAGAATACGTCATTGAGAAGAAGGGAATTTAGAAACTGCTTAAATATGGAAGAGAAAGATATCAGTGAGTACTAGAAGATGATTGGTTGCATTGTGTGGTCGAGGAGATATGGTAGGGTTAGGCTTTTCAGGCATGGTAAGGTGCAACTTCAAGAGGATAATTAAAGGAATAAGGTGGGCAAGGAAGAGGTGTCAGGGGTTTGCCTGCTTTAAACAGATCTGTCTTTGTACTCATATCTAACTCCTTTTTTAAGTTTGGAATTCTTGACGCTAGCTGCTGGTTGATCCATAGAGGTTTATATTTCACAAATGATGCCTGTATAACTTTCTTTTACTCAAATAAATTCCCAGTATTGGCCCTTGATGCATCTCCTTTGATATCTTTTAGATATTGAACTTAAGGGCTTACCATACACAAAGTATATTATTAAATTCTATATTATAGAATTACCTATAATCTTACCATACACAGAAAATCACTGTTAATAGTTAGTGTATGTTTCTAGCCTTTTTTCTGTGTGTGTTTGTTTTTAAAGTAGAATTATAGTATACATACTCATTTGTAGTTTGTTGTTTTTGCATAATATAAGACACTTTAGCATTAAATATTCTATAAAATGATTTTAATAGCTGTATAATATTTTATCATAAGGAGATATTATAATCTATTGTTAGGAATTTGTTATTGCCACATTTTTAATAATTTTTGTGATGGACAGATGGACATTCTTGTATGTAGATCTTTTTTGTACACCTCTGATAGGTTTTGGTATAAATTGCTGAATTTCTGGGTGAAAGAGAGAAGCAATTTTGCGCTTTTGATATGCATTGGCAAATTGTCCTCTTTATAAAAAGTTTAAAGTAGATGTCTTTTTATTTCTCTGTGCTTCTTCTGGTTTGGCTATATAAATTTCTCTTTTTTATCTGCTGGTGTGTGTGTGTGTGTGTGTGTGTGTGTGTGTGTGTGTGTGTGTGTTTGCTTGCTTTTAAAGATGCCGAATTAAGAAATTATTTAGAATTTGAAAAGGAACACTTTGTATAGAATGTTTATTTACTTAATCCTACTATCTTTCTCTCTAGGTATTTTAATGGTCTTTCTTTTTTGATCTAATCTCATTTAATCATGATTCTCATTGCTAATAAAATATGATTTGAAAGGTAAGAGGAAATATGACTATGGTACCAGTTTTTTGTGGTCAAAAGCCAAGAAACAGAGTATACATAACTTTGCCCTCTTGCCCTTTGGTGTTATTGTTATTGTTAAAAGGAAAAATGGGGCAAAACATGAAACAGAACAATGTGATAGATGGTGTGAAGGTTATAGTGACAAGATACCAGAGAACAGACAAAAGAGATCTCTAATACAGCATTTCCTTTCTTTTGTGATTAGCTATATAAACCAGAACTTTTTTCAACCTTATCTATTTGTTTATCAGTTTCAATGGGCTAGATTATATATTGGCATCATTTAAGGAAATAAGTTTACATTGAAATACATAAAATATTTTAAAATGAGAAGAAAAATCTCATAAAATTTATATATATTTCTTAGGATAGTAGATAAATAACTGTAGATTGCTATAAAAGATTCTTATTATGAAGTACTGTTACTGTCTGTATGGCTGAAATGTCAGAGAACTGAAAAGATTTTCACTAGGCTCAGTGAATCTCATTTGAGATTGTTGGTTTAATGAAATCTGTTGCTTTTTGGGAATAGAATTTGTTCTTTTTGGGCATTCTAAGGACTTGAAAAAAAGTTGAAAATGAGGATATATATTGACAGGGTGCCAAAGCAGCATCTAAAGCTGATTAGAAATTTGAGCTTAGTGGCCAGTAACATGTTTTTACCCTAACTTACTTTATTTGATATGAAGTAGGCAATTTGAATTTAAAATAGGGGTTGGCAAAACTATGTTCTGTGGGCTGAATCTGGCCTGCCACCTGTTTTTGTATGGCCTGAAAACTAAGAATGGTTTTTGCATTTTTAAATAGTTAAAAAAATTAAAAGAATATGATTTTGTGGTTTTGTGATGGGAAAATTATAAGGAATTCACACTTCAATGTCTGTAAATAAAGTTTTACTGGAACACAGCCGTGCTTATTCATTTATATATTGTCTATGGCTGCTTTTGCACTACAACGGCAGTGTTGAGTGGTGACAGAGACCACATATGGCCTGCAAAGCCTAAAATATTTACTTTCTGGCCCTTTATAGAAAAAGCTTGCTGATCCCTGATCTAGAATTGTATAGTCTAATCCACTTTTAATTTTGATTTAGTATATAATCCTGAGGATATCATTTTCTTTTTAATTTTTTTTCCTGAGAAACTTGGCAGATAATGTTCAGTGGTGAATGCAGATCTCATAGTTATTTCCAAACTAGTTTTTATATAACTCTGTTGTCAGTCTTATTTAATGGTATAGATCACTGGCTCTCAAATGTAATCTTCACATCTCTGGGTGTTTCTGAGATATTTTCAGGGAGTTCATAAAGCAACACTGTTTTGATAATAATGCCAGGACATTCTTTGTCTTTTCACCATATTGACATTTGCCCTGATGATGCAAAAGCCGTGGTAGGTGAAACTGCTGTGCTTGGGCATGAATCAAGGCAGTGTCACCAAACTGTAACAGTACTCATTGCACATACTTATAAAACCAATGCTAATTTTTCCTAAGTAGTAGAAACTGTTACATTTTGTTAAATCTTAACCCTTGTCACTTGTCTTTTTAATATGCTGTGTGAAAAAATGAGAATTATACATAAAGCACTCTGCATACGGAACTACCATGGTCGTCTTGAGGAAAAGCACTTATGCAGTTGTTTGAGCCATTAGCTGAACTAGCTGCTTTTTTCATGGGACACCATTTTGCTTGAAAGAACAATTAACAAACTGTCATTATTCAGACTTGTGTATTTGGCACTTTTTTTCTTGAAAGGGAGCGAAGTAAGCTGACACTTCAAGGAAAACAACTGATATTATTTGTTGCCAATCATAAAATTGGAGTTTTCAATTCAAAATTAGGATTTTCAGATAACCTCTGTCTGCCACTTTGGGTTTGACAGTTTCCCAATACTTAAATAGTTTTCTGATGAGATTGGTAGATAATGAAATGTTGACATATGATTTTTTGGGATAATGAAATGTGCTGTCAACATTTCGAAGATCTTTATAACTAAGGGAACCAGTATTTTCAGGATGACCAATGTGTGATGTTATAAATTCATGCACAGATAAAAGATCCATTCAGTGTGCAAGACAGACCAATGGATTTGAATGTAACAGAAACAGAAATTTCATTCATAGGATTTTATATTCCACATTACAACTAAGCTTTAAAAACCTATCACTTGTTGAGTTTTGGTGTAGTATCAAAGAACAATATTCACAATTATTTGAAAAGGCTAATACTTGTTTCTTTTTCAGTTACATTATCTATGTGACATTTCCTTCATATCTTTCATCCAAAACAACATATGACAACAGATTGTGAGCAGAATCAGATATGAGAGTCTAGCTATCTTCTGTTAATCCAGACATTAACAAAAATGTAAAACAATGTAAAACAGTGCGAAAATGTAAAACAATGCCACTTCTTTCACTAACTTTTTTTGTTTTGGAAAATATAGTTATTTTTCATAAAAATTATCTTAACATGTAATGGGGCTTTAATGCTTTATTTTATACATTTCTAGACTTCTTTTGTAAATATCAATATTGGTATTTAATAAATATTCACAGATACAATTCACATGAACAAAAGCTTTTTAGAGTCCACAATCATTTTGAAGAATATAAAAGGCAGTCCTGGGAGCAGAAAGTCTGATATGTATTGTGGATCATGCTCATTTACCGTGATGTCAGTTATATGAACTAGGAGAAGGAATTTTCACTGCTAAATAATTCAGTAGCACCTATTACCTCTTTTTTGTCTGAAAACTAAGGTGGAAATATACCTTTCCAGAAGCTTGTAGAAGAGGCTGAGATGAAAATGTCTAAAAATTCAGTTTTTAAAAAATGCTAAATAGCATACATTTTCCAGTTACGGATGGTTACCTAAAAGCACACTTCTGAGGATGCATTGTGTAGTTGTTATATAGTTACAGGTTGAGTATCCCTAATCTGAAAATCTGAAATCTGAAACACTTCTGTCCCGAGCATTTCAGATGAAGGATATTCAACCTGTTTATGTAATTGTTATAAAAGTTATAATATAATGATAGTCTATTATGCTTTATATGCATTAACTCTATTCCTCATTTAAAGACTTGCATAATAAGTAATACTATTAAGTAACCTGCTGTTGGTCACACAGTAAGTTTTAAGAGCTGGCGCTGGGCTTGGTGGCTCATGCCGTCTAAGCTACTCGGGAGGCTGAAGTGGGAGGATTGCTTGAGCCCAGGAGTTGGAGTGCAGCTGGACAACATAGCAAGATGCTGTCCTCAAAAACAAAAACAAAACAAAAAAAAGAGAGCTGAGATGCAAGTACTTTTTCCTTTATTAAAATGCTATTATTTATAGCAACTGTGTGTACAGGCAACAGCTTTCTGTAAATAGCTTACAGGATCTTGTGGTAAAGGCTCTTTTTGGCAACCAAACTAGATAAAGATTTGTCTTCAATTTTAGTTTGATGATTAAGTCAAGAAGTTGTCTTCCAGAGTTATAGAGAGACAGTAAAATGAATGGACTAAGCCTAAACAAATTGCTAGACACTGACTTCCATCAGTAAATTACAGCCTTCCAAATTGACTTGGATAATATGAAAAATGAATAATTAGCATGATTTGTATTCGTTTGGCTGATTCTCAATTTAATATCTGTTTACTATTGTGATCATATTTCTAGGCTTCTCCAGTGACAGTGATCTGGTATCTCTTACTGTTGATGTGGATTCTCTTGCTGAGTTAGATGATGGAATGGCTTCCAATCAAAATTCTCCCATTAGAACTTTTGGTCTCAATCTTTCTTCGGATTCTTCAGCACTAGGGGCTGTTGCTTCTGACAGTGAACAGAGCAAAACAGAAGAAGAACGGGAAAGTCGTAGCCTCTTTCCTGGCAGTTTAAAGCCGAAGCTTGGCAAGAGAGATTATTTGGAGAAAGCAGGAGAATTAATAAAGCTGGCTTTAAAAAAGGAAGAAGAAGACGACTATGAAGCTGCTTCTGATTTTTATAGGAAGGGAGTTGATTTACTCCTAGAAGGTGTTCAAGGTATGGTTTTATGTATATTATGTTTTGGCATGCTCTTTTGTTGGTATGTGGGAAAAAAAGTACATACATATATCTTCTGTATAGTCTTACAGAAATAATACTGAAAATGAGAAATTACTGAAGCTTAAAAGACCTATATATGGATATATACTTTAAGTTCCTTGAGATGTTAGACATTATCGGAGGTACTTAACCCTCTACTTTTAATCAATTCATCCACAAAAACAGGATTTAAAAAAAAGTCAGCATGTCTTGAAGTCTCTTGTATGAATAATAATCTTTCTTTTCTGATTTGAAAAGGCAGCGTTTTACCGGCCTTCATCTCTCTCAGGAGTAATTCACAGAGATTCTTGATGACCTGAAGAGACAAAATGAAATGGATTTTTAAACTAAGAGCATAAAAGTTTCTTGGGTTTGCCGACTATTCTGTTCTTTGTAGTTGTAGTAAATTCTCATTTAATTAATGGAGGTGATGTGGGACATGTAGAACTGACTGTAACTGAATGTCTGTATATAGAACTTACTTTTTTGAAGTATCAGCTATTGTTTTAACCCTTAAACTTTTCCTTATAAAAACAGAATGAAGCATTCTGCATTTAGTTGCATGACTTTTTGGATGCAGTAATCAAAGATTGATATTGACATTCTTCCAGTGGTTTCATTTACGGAAGATCATCATTTTCATTGTTCTGTGGTCTTGGGTTTGTCGGTACCATTCAGATTACCAGTCTCCTGTATTACTAACACTTTTTACTACAGTACTTCTCACTATGCCTAGTATCCTGTAGTCCAGAAGCCTTTTGTTATTTCTGGAGTATAAACTTTCAGTTTTATAAAATGGTGTACCTGCCTGTATATGGAGGGTCCTAACTGCTTCTTAACCAGGATTTTGACCATTTCTCTTGTTTTTAGGTTTCACTCCCACTTCCTAATGCCACCAATTCCTGAATTTTTGGAGAGTTTTACCACGCCATGTAAATCAGGCAACTTTCTTGATTTCCTTTTAGTAACCTCTCATCCATCTACCTTTTTTTTTTAAATTATATTCCATGGCAGCTTTTATATTCTAAAATTTTGTTGCTGTTACCTTCTCAGTTTCTTTGTTCTTGTGGGGTTTTGTCTTAAAGAAATTTTTGACTGCCATGTTAATAGAGTTTCTGGAGGGAGAATAGCTAAAGAAATGTGTTCAGTTTGCCATCTTCAACTGGGAATTCAGATTTCACAATTGTTACTTAATTTCGGTGGGCCTGAGGATCAAACAGCTATTAATGTTTTGTGTGTATAGCAATAAGAGGAGCTGGAGTCTTGTTTCTTTTTTCATTAGTTATTGTCTTACTAAAGTTGCTTATATAACCATTTGGAACCTGTTAACACAGTTTCAAATAATTGATTCTAAATTCATTTTTCATTAATTTTGTCATCTTGATATGATTAATATTAGCTATCACTTTTAAGGTTTCTAATTGATATCTAATTTTGAAGTTACTTGTTTTCTTGCTTTGATGGAAAGATCATTTTCACCCTAATTTTATTTTTCAAATGGTTTTATAATGTTAGGTTTTTTTTTTTTTTGAGATAGAGTTTCATTCTGTCACCCAGGCTGGAGGGCAGTGGTATGATCTCAGCTCGCTGCAACCTTTGCCTCCGGGGTTCAAGTGATGCTCCTGCCTCAGCCTCCCTAGTAGCTGGGACTACAGGTGTGTGCCACCATGCCAAACTAATTTTTGTATTTTTAGCAGAGACAGGGTTTCACCATGTTTGCCAGGCTGGTCTCGAACTACTGACCTCAGGTGATCTATCTGCCTTGGCCTCCCACAGTGCTGGGATTACAGGCGTGAGCCACTGCACCAGGCCGTCTGTTGGGTTTTTTGTTTGCTAGTGGAGCATTCTGGTCTTAAAGATCTATTCATTTTTATTCTTTGCCTTAACTCTCATTTTGGGTTGGGAGTTTAAAATGGGTATGAGTTATAAAAAAATCTGCTCTGACATTTTTTCCATTTCTTTTCAGAGAATTATGTGCTAAAACATCACTGGTGTTTAATTGACACTAATAAAACACATCAGTGTGGTCAGTGTGACATTTTTTAAGTTATTTGCATTTAATCTTAGAACATTTCATAATGTTACCACTTGATGGCACCAGAAAAATAAAAATCTGTGCTTCAAAATGAGAATTATAGATGCATGTCAGAAAATAACAAATAATTGGTTAGTTACTTTGCTGATTATGGTGGTGAATTATTTCTCCACTAGAACTTGATACCAAACCTACTAGACTGCTATCTTAAGGAACATTACGATTTAACCATGTATCTCCTATTTAATGCATGTTTGTCTTTTTGAAAGCACAATCTCCATTCCTGCTCTGGATTGGTTTCTGTTATTAATATGCCACAATTCCAGAAGTTAATAACTGACTAAATTGATTTTAGTCTTTTATTGTTTATTCATAATGTGATCAATTTTTATTCAGACAAACTATGGGAACCACAATCATAGAATTCTAATTTTTAACCAGTATATAAAAGAACCTTTGTTTCAGTCCTCCTGGTTACACATTTGACCCTGTGTCAAATGTAAGATCAGGACAGTGCTTCCAGTCCATGGATTCTGTACTAGCATACTAGTCACCACCTAACAGACATATGGGCATTGTCCTTCAATTTCTGGGGAAACTGGGGGCTCTAGTTGTGAGCTTGATTTGACCTTTATTTTCAGAAGAGATGTTTCCTTGGGTAAAGTTTGTTCTGGGGTGACAAAACTGTTAGTGAAATATCTCTATAGCCAGTAAAACGTATGAATCATTTAAATTGAACTCTTCATAACATTTGTTCTTGTGACCTTTATTGGCATGGATTGGCATGCCTTATAATAAAATAAGTATTTCTGGATATCTGATAATACAGAGAAAATAAGCTTTCAGAGCTAAGTAGTGCTTTATACAAAGATTCTTGTGGGTTGGCAAATTTTGTTATTTTGTTACTAAACTATTCATCCTAAAGAAGTTTATCTGGGTTGTTAGTAGGTCTGATAAAGATGGCTTGATGTTTTTCTTATTTAACTGGTATTTGCACAGCTGAGACCACATGCAAAACACAATAGCAACAGCTCTCTTTGCCCATCCGGCAGAGAATAAGTATACCCTGATAGTGGTAACTTTGAATTCTCTTTGAACCTGACACTTCACTTACTCCCTCTTAGAAATGGTTCTTGGAATGAAAGTACTGTCTACTCTTCTAAATTCTCAGGTCTTTATGGATTTAAGAGAGAAAATCCAAAAGTCAGAGTTGAAGGAATCAACTTGAATTTTTGAAAAGGATGTTGCAATATATATCACACTTTCCTGTCCATCTTGTTTATATATTACTGAAAGTGGCGGATATGATTAATCTATGTGTGGGCTTATTGGAGTGGTTGTGGTAATATAGAGTGGTAAATGGATTACATAAAAGTATCAATAAAATGTTTAAGTAATTTATTACATGCCTGTCACTGTACAAGGTATTTTTCTTAATCTTCAAAGGAACCCTATAAGTTGAACTATGACTGGCCATACTGGACTTTGTCTAAGGACACCAAAATTTAGAGGGTGCAAACATTTAATATAATGATTCTAAAAGCTTGGCACCTAGTTAGCAAGAATAATTATTTAAAACAGGAAGCTACCAGATGGCGAGCATTGTTAGTAACACCCATCTGTGGGCTACATCATGAATTACAGAGTCGATTTGAGAGCTGGTTTTGTGTAGTTTGTTCCAGGTGCCAAAAGTACTGGTTTGATGTCTTTGTAAGGTAGATATTGTGATCCCTGTTTTATAGGTGGAGAAAACTAAGACTTACATAAATTAAGCAATTTGCTCAAGGACACAAACTAGTAAAAGTTGAGCTAGGATTTTAATCTAGGTCTTTCTGAGCCTAAATCATATTTTCTTCGTATTGTACTATGCTACTTCTCACATGTTCCTCCTAATTAGATTAGCATTTTAAGATGGAGAAGTGGGAAATCCTCTCCATTGTAGAATATTTGAAAACTTTCTTATTTTGAGTATTTGTCATTTTTCCTTCTATCCATTTGTTTGTTTTCACTCAGCCATCTATTCATCTAGTTGATCGTTCAACAAGCATTTATTTCTTGTATGTAGCAGGCCCTGTAATAGGGAATATAAAATGGTTATTTTCTAAAAATATAGAATAAAATTGAGCGACGGCCCTTCAAGATGAGATGTTTCTGTCAACTTAATAGCATGCTAATATGACCCATGATTTTGTAGTGTATATCTTGTTGAAAATATCTGGTAGATTTGCTGCCATAGTTATACCTGTTGCTTTTCACTTAACTTGATGTTGATGCCACACTTAAAAAATACCCCATTATTTCCCCCTGCCCTTCTCACTCTTTTTCTTTTCTTCCTGTCTCATTTTCTTCCTTCTCCTCTCCTTCCCTTTTACCTCCTTTCCTCTCCTCTTCTCTTCTCTTGCATACATTATGAGTGACATTTCATAATATATTTCTGGATATTGTTGATATCCAATTTTTCTTTGAAGATTTTGTTGGTATTTTTGACCAGTGAGACTATTTTTAATGTTAGTACTCAGATTAAGAGATGCAAACATTTTCATTCTGGTAAATGGTATAATAAGCAGTACCAAACCATTTTTTATAGTTTATTCTTGGGTAGATATGTGCTAGGCTATCAGGGATGTCCAGACATATTTCAAACACCATGACCTTGTATGGAGCTTGGACCGTTGATTTATTCCATGAATAAGAGTTACTCAAATATTTAGAAACCCAAAGGATAAAGTTTTTGGCTTTGGAAATAGATAGATAATATGAAAAAGGTAGTAAGTTTAGGTTTGATAAAGGGAAGCAAGTCATGTGATTTTGGTATTTAGGGGATCTTAGAACCAATCCCCTGTGGATACTGAAGGGCAACTGTATAAAATTATAATTCTGAGAATAGAGGTAGTTTTCCTTCTTCCTTTTCAATTTGGATGGCTTTTATTTCTGTTTCTCACCTGATGCTCTGGCTAGAACTTCCAGTACAATGTACAAGAACATTGGGAAAGCAGACATTCTTGTCTTGTTCCTGATATCTCAGGGGGAAAGATTTCAGTCTTACCGTGGAATATGATATTAGTTGTTGGTTTTTCATAGATGCCCTTTATCATGTTGAAGAAGCTCTATTCTATTCCTAGTTTTTTGTATGTTCTCTTGCAAGGGTGTTGGATTCTGACAAATGCTTTTTCTGCATCACTTGAAACAATCGTGCTTTTTTTCTTCTTTGTTCTATTAATGTGGTATATTACATTGATTTTCTTATATTGAACCACTCTGGAATTCCTAGGATAAATCCCACTTGCCACAGAGATTTTTATCTTAAGTTTGAACCCAGTTGTGCCTTTTGGTATCTCTTGTGTATTTTGTTTATCATTGTAATATGGTTGGAAAAGAGGGACTGCTTATTGAGGTATGAGCCTTCTATCCGTCTCTGTCTGGAAGTTGAGATCTTATTTTTCAATAGGGAGGAGTATTAAACAAATACAGAATATTTCTTATTTTATTTTATTTTTTCCTTCAGTTGTGACCTGTGACCTGAATGTCATGAAAATTTTCCACAGCTTTTTCTGTTTTAAAATAAAATGTGTACTTTTCACTATGATTTAATAAATTGCCTTGAGAATTTTTCAGATCTTAACTGTTTTGAAACTGGCTAGAAGGAAGCATTTTAAAACAGTCTAATTAAGATTTTTAAAAATAGAGATTTGAAATGATTTAAATATGCCACTTAGTCTTCTGTCTTCCCTCCTCATCAGCATTCTGTTTTTTCCTTTCTTTAGTTGATCCAGGAAGTGTCTGCCAATAGGAGTAAGCAGTTACTAATGCAGTGAACTCAGAAGGAACTATTTCATAGGTTCAGAGAGAAGACTTACAGATTCTCTGTTCTCAATATTCACAAATGAAAAGAGAGTTGCTTTTTAAATTATCCTATACTCAGGTAATTCTCTTTCAGGTTTTGTGTTAAGACTAGATTTTCAGCTCCAGGTAGCAAAATCGCAACCAACTCAAAGAGGCTCACATAGAAAACATTGTTTTAGTCCATCTGAAAAAGAGCGTTTTATTCCATGTAAATGATTACATATAGCTCAATTCAGGTGTTCAAGAAATGCCAACAGGTCTCTGTCTTTTTATTTGCCTGTCTCTGTTCACACCCTGTATTTGCTATCCCCTTTCTCTTATTTGATTTTATCTTCATGGCATGAAAGATAACCCCTGACTAGCTCCAGGTTTACAAAGACTTTGTCCTCAGGATCCTGGAGGAAGAGGGTATTTTCCCTCATAGCTCCAATAAAAGCCCCAGGGAGGATTGGCCTGGCATGCATCACATAGCTTTCACCTCTGTCTTTGTAACCTGATTAGGCATAGGTTATTTGGTCATCCCTGGAAAGGTGGACAGAGCTATCCCTGATGCACTGCATGAACTGAATGGCATAACCATGGAATGTGGAAGGAGTGGATCAAAATGAGGAAGGGATGTTAGGCAGAAACAAAAAAAACACATTGAAATGTTATCTTCTGCTTATCTGTCATGGCCCAACAGTGCCGTTTATTATCCTTTCTCCCCTGGCCTTAAAAAACAAAAATGATTGTTTTGGTTGTTCATGTGTGTTCTCTTACATGTTTCTTAGATGATAATTCTCTAGAGAACCGGCATGGTATCTACTTTTTTTAAACTTTTAATGGAAGTATATTATATATACAGAAAAGTAAATATCATAATCATATAGCTGAATGTATTTTCACACATGGGACACTCCCGTGTGACTGGCATCCAGATCAAGGAGCAGAATTTGGCCAGCACCCTAGAAGCTTCTTCATCTCCCCTCTTCAAAGGAAATTATTATTCTGATCTTTAACAGTGTTGAGTGCAAGAGGTCTGCTTTTTCTTTTAAGAAATATTTTGGAGGAGTCTTGCTATGTTGCCCAGACTGTCTTGAACTGGTCTCAGGCAGTCCTCCTGCCTCAGCCTCCCAAAAAGCCAGGACTTCAGTGTGAGCCATGGCACCTGGCTCAGGTCTGCTTTTTTCTATTCCCATTCCTTACAAGGGCAGGGTTCCAGTTTTGAGAGCCTGCTTTCTGTTGTTTCCACCCTCTTCTCTGCAATTTCCATTATGGACGATGATGGGGAATGGGTTGGGGTCTTGTTTCTCTTTTATTTCTGTAGGATCCTGACCTTTCTCTCATTTTCTTCTTTCCCTTTGGCCTTTCACTGCCACACCTTGAAGGGGTATCACTCATTTTCTATATATATCTGATTCTTCCCCAGTAGGAAGGTTTTACCAAGGCTCTCACTTTTTATTTTCTTCACTTTCGAGCCTATAAAGCCGGTTTTTTTTAATTTTTATATTTTATTTATATTTTTATTTTTTTTTGAGATGGAGTTTCACTCTTGTTGCCTAGGCTGGAGTGCAATGGTGCAATCTCGGCTCACCACAACCTCCGCCTCTCAGGTTCAAGGGATTCTCCTGCCTCAGCCTCCCGAGTAGCTGAGATTACAGGCATGTGCCACCACGCCTGGCTAATTTTGTATTTTTAGGAGAAACGGTGTTTCTCCATGTTGGTCAGGCTGGTCTCAAACTCCTGTCCTCAGGTGATCTGCCCACCTTGGCCTCCCAAAGCGCCAGGATTAGAGTCGTGAGCCACCGTGCCTTGCCACAGCCTGTTCTTTGACTATCAGATGCCAACCTGTGTTTGGCATTTAGTTGGGCTTCCTTTTTCTCTTTTGTTTGTTTGTTTGTTTGTTTGTTTTTTCCTGTGCTTTGGTTTAAGTCCAGTTTGCTCTCTCTCTCTCTCTCTATATATATATATATATATATATATTTTTTTTTTCCTTCCCCCCACCCCCACCAAGGGATCTCTTAAGCTTTTCTTCCTCTGGTCACCACATCCATTGGCTTACAATAGGGGGCCCTGGGAGTGCTGTTGTAATTTGGTTGGTTTTTCTATTTACAGATAATCCAAAGGTCATGGTATCTTTGTTTCCTAGTGGTGCTGAAAATGTGAGTCATATGTGGATTTATTTGTGCTCTTGGTTTTTTGTTTGTTTCTTGAGAGGTTATGTGGAGACATTTGAAATTTGGTGGCCACTGTTGTCCTCTAGGCCCAAGAGTTCACACAGATTGATTTCAGAATGTTCAACAACTTTTGTATGCCTAAAATAAACTTTACTTGGTTGTGATATGCATTATCCTTTTTATATATCGTTGGATTTAATTGCTAATATTTATTCATTTATGTACAGGCTTACCTTGTTTTGTTGTACTTTATAGCACTTCGCAGATTTTTTTTTTTTAAACCAAATAGAAGTTTTGTGGCAACACTGTATTGAGCAAGTCTTTTGGGGCCATTTTCTTTTTTTTCTTCACAACTTTCATTTTAGGTTCAAGGGGTACATGTGCAGGTTCGTTACATGGGTAAATTGTGTGTCACAGGAGTTGGTGTGCAGATAATTTTGTCACCCAGGTAATCGGTGTAATATTTGGTAGGTAGTTTTCCAGTCCTCACCCTCCTCCCACCCTTTACCCTCAAAGAGGCCCCAGTGTCTATTGTTCCCTTCTGTGTCCATGTGTACTGAATGTTTAACTTCCACTTATAAGTGAGAACATGCAGTGTTTGGTTTTCTGCTCCTATATTAATTTACTTAGATTATGGCCTTCAGTTCCATCTTCTGTTGCTGCAAAGGCCATGATCTCATTTTTTTTAATAGCCGCTTAGTATTCTGTAGTATATCTGTACCATATTTTCTTTATCCAGTTCACCGTTGATGGGCATCTAGCTTGATTCCATGTCTTTGTTATTGTAAATAGTGTTGTGATAAACATGTGTGCATGTGTCTTTATGGTAGAATAATTTGTATCTTTGGGCATATACCCAGTAATGGAGTTGTTGGATTGAATGGTAGTTCTATTTTCAGTTCTTTGAGGAATCTCCAGACTGCTTTCCACAGTGGCTGAACTAAATTACATTCCCACCAGCAGTATATAAGCATTCCATTTTTTCTGCGATGTCACTGGCATGTGTTATTTTTTGACTTTGTAATAACAGCCATTCTGACTGGTATGAGATGCTGTCTCATTGTGGTTTTGATTTGCATTTCTCTACTGATTAGTTATATTGAGCATGTTTTCATATGTTTGTTGGCTGCTAGTGTGTCTTCTTTTGAGAAGTGCCTGTTCATGTCCCTGGCCATTTTTTAATGGGGTTGTTTTTTACTTGTTGATTTGAGTTCCTTATAGATTCTGGATATTAGACCTTTGTCAGATACATAGTTTGCAAATATTTTATCCTGTTCTATGGGTTGTCTGTTTATTCTGTTGATAGTTTGTTTTGCTGTGCAGAAACTCTTTAGTTTAATTAGGCCCAGTTGTCAGTGTTTTTGTTGCAAATTTTTTTGGAGTCTTTGTCATGAAGTCTTTGCCTGGGCTGATGTGTGGAATGGTATTTCCTAGGTTTTCTTTTAGGGTCTTTATAGTCTTAGGTTTTACTTTTAAGTCTTTAATCCATCTTTAGTTGATTTTTATATATGGTAAAAAGTAGGAGTCCATTTTCAGTCTTTTGCATATGGTAGCCAGTTATCCCAGCACCATTTTTTGAATAGGCCATCCTTTCCCCATTGCTTGCTATTGTTGGCTTTGTCGAAGATCAGATAGTTATAGGTGTTCTGGGTTCCATAACCCAGAAATAAAGAAGGGTTTCATTGGTCTGTGTATCTGTTTTTGTACCAGTACCATGCTGTTTTTGTTACTATAGCCTTGTAGTATATTTGAAGTTGGGTAGTGTGATGCCTCCAGGTTTGTTCTTTTTGCTTATGATTGCTTTGGCTATTCAGGCTCTTTTCTTATTCCAAATGAATTTTAGAATTTTTTTCTTATTCTGTGAAAAAATGTCATTAATAGTTTGATAGGAATAGCATTGAATCTGTAAATAGCTTTGGGGAGTATGGTAATTTTAATAATACTGACTCTTCTATCCATGAGCATGGAATGCTTTTCTATTTGTTTGTGTCATATCTGATTTCTTTCAGCAGTGTTTTGTAATTCTCATTGTAGAGATCGTTTACCTCCCTGGTTAGCTGTATTCCTAGGTATTTTATTATTTTTGTGGCTGTTGTGAATGGGACTGCATTCTTGATTTGGCTCTCAGCTTAGACGTGATTGATGTATAGAAATGCTACTAATTTTTGTGCATTGATTTTTGTATTCTGAAACTTTGCTGAAGTTGTTCATAAGATCTGGGAGCCTTTGAGCAGAGACTGTGGGGTTTTCTAGGTATAGTATCTTGCGAAGAAAGATGATTTGACTTCCTCTCTTCTTATCTGGATGCTTTTTATTTCTTTGTCTTGCCTGATTGTTCTGGCTGGGACTTCCAGTACTATGTTGAGTAGGAGGGGTGAGAGATGGCATCTTTGTCTTGTTCTGGTTCTCAAGGGGAATGCTTCCAGCATTTGTCCATTCAGTATGATGTTGGCTGTGGGTTTGTCATGGATGACTCTTATTATTTTGAGGTATGCACCTTCGATGAGTAGTTCATTGAGGATTTTTAACACAAAGCGATGTTGAATTTTATCGACAGCCTTTTCTGTGTCTATTGAGGTGATCATGTAGTTTTCATTTTTAGTTCTATTTATGTGGTGATCACATTTATTGATTTGCATCTGTTGAACCAACCTTACATCCCAGAAATAAATCCTACTTGAGCATGGTAGATTAGCTTTTTGATGTGCTGCTGGATTCCGTTTGCTAGTATTTTATTGAGGATTTCTGCATCTTACATTCATCAAGGGTAGTGGTTTGAAATGTTTTGGTATCAGAATTATGCAGGCCTCATAGAATGAGGGAGGAATCCCTTGATTTTTTTTTTTTTTGAATAGTTTCAGTAGGATTGGTACCTCCTCATTTTTTTTTCTTTTTTTTTGAAACAGAGTTTCACTCATTGCCCAGGTGGGAGTGCAATGGCATGATCTTGGCTCACTGCAACCTCCCCCTCCCGGGTTCAAGTGATTCTCTTGCCTCAACCTCCCAAGTAGCTGGGATTACAGGCGCCCATCACCACGCCTGGCTAATTTTTGTATTTTTAGTAGAGACGGGGTTTCATCATTTTGGCCAGGCTGGACTCAAACTCCTGACCTCAGGTGATCTGTCCGCCTTAGCCTCCCACGGTGTTGGGATTACAGGCATGAGCCACCATGCTTGGCCATCCCCTCTTTTTTATACATGTGACAGAATTTGGCTATGAATTCATTTTGTCCAGGGCCTTCTGTTTGGTAGGTTTTTAATTACTGATTCAGTTTTGCAACTTATTATTGATCTATTCAGATACTCAGTTTCTTCCTGGTTCAGTCTTGGGAGGTGGTATGTTTCCAGGAGTTTACCCATTTCTTCTAGGTTTTCTAAGTTTGTGTGCATAGAGGTGTTGGTAATAGTCTCTGAAGGTTTTTTTATTTTTATTTTTTGAATTTTTGTGGGGTCAGTAGTAATGTCCTTTTGGTCATTTCTGATTGTGTTTATTTGGATATTTTCCCTTGTTTTCTTTTTTAGTCTAGCTAGAAGTCTGAATCTTATTTGTTCTTTCAAAGAACCAACTTAAAAAAATCGTTTGTATGGTTTTTCTCATCTCCATTTCATTCAGTTCTGCTCTGATTTTGGTTATTTCTTTTCTTTTGCTACCTTTGGGATTGGTTAGCTCTTGTTTTTCAGGTTTCTCTAGGTGTGACATTAGGCTGCTAATTTGAGATCTGACTTTTTAATGTGGATGTTTAGCACTGTTAACTTTACTCTTAACACTGCTTTAGCTATGTCCCAGAAATTCTGGTATGTTGTATCTTTTTTTTTTTCTTTTTTCATTAGTTTTGTTGGGTGGAGTGTTCTGTAGATGTCTGTTAGGTCTATTTAGTCAAATGTTGAGTTTTGGTTGTGATTATATTTGCTGATATTCTGCCTCAATTATCTGTCTAGTTCTGTCAGTGGAATGTTGAAGTGTCTCAGTATTACTGTGTGATTATCGAAGTCTCTTTATAGGTCTCTATGAACTTGTTTCGAGAATCTGGGTGCTCCATTGTTGGGTGCATATATATTTAGGATAGTCAAGTTTTTTTGTTGAATCGACCCTTTATCATTATGTAATGCCTTTCCTTGTCCTTTTTGATCATTGTTGATTTAAAATCAGTTTTTTTCTGGAATGAGAATGGGAACCCTGCTCTTTTTTGTTTTCCATTTGCTTGACAGATCTTTCTTCATTCCTTTACTTTGAGCCTGTGGGTGTTACTGCATGTGACATGGGTCTCTTGAAGATAGGATATAGTTGGGTCTTGCTGTTTATCCAACTTGCCACTCTGTGCCTTTTAATTAGGGCATTTAATCTGTTTATGTTCTTCTGGTTAAGAACCATTACTGGGGAGCTAGTATGGTCTTTTGGATGTAAGGAGACACTCTGGCTCCTAGAGTTGCCAGAGTTCTTGCACTGGTTCTTTCTCATTTGTGTGGGCTGATCTTCCTTTAACTGTGGTGTAATTTGAGTATAGTCAGTTGGCTTTATTTCTGGATGTTTTCGGGTGGATGAATGTTTGTAAAGGGTCTTTGCTTGTGGCTGATTTCTTGGCATTGGTTTCACAGGGTTGCAAAGTATTTTTGATGTTGAAGTTTGGGCTGCCATCCAGTAGATGGCGATTAAGCAACCACTACCCTGATCAGTCGGCAGCCAGCAACATAAAAGCAGTATTCCCTCTAACAGCAAAAAGATTGCGACTTACTGAAGGCTCGGATGATCGTTAGCATTTTTTAGCAATATTTTTAAATTAAGGTACGTACATTGTTTTTAAAGACATAATGCTATTGCACTCATAGTACACTACGAATGGTGTAAACATAATTGTTATATGCACCGGGAAACAGAATGTGTGACTTGCTTTATTATCAAATTCACTTTTTTGCAGTGGTCTGGATCAGAACCTACAATATCTCCAAAGATATGCCTGTATATGTATTTTTATTTTTCATAGATTAGGTATATTTAGCAAATTTAAAAGTAAATTAAAGACATCGTGGCCTTTACTACCGTTGTGTAGTTTATATCTCTAGAATATAGGGTCATTCTTCTTCATATCCACAATATATTTATCATACTTAACATATTCTATGGGAAGGATTTTAATAGTAGATTCAATTTCTTTAGTAGATATTCAACTGTTTTATATATTTCTTCTTTCGTGAAACTCAGCAAGTTCTATTTTTCAAGAAATTTGTCTGTTTCACATAAAAGGTGAAATTTAGTTGTAGAAGTGTTTATAGTGTCTCCTAATCTTTTGGATGTCTGTTGGGTTTTTCTGGATTTTGGTTATTTGTTACGTATTTTTTTTTTTCTTATTCACTCATGTTAGCATTTTATCAGTTTTTTTAATATTCAAAAGAATTAACTTTTAACTTTTATTTTGCTGTTCTGTGTTTTCTATTTTATAGATTTGTATTCCTTTCTCTCATTCTACTTACATGAAGTCTGAATATTCTTTTTATTTTTGAGTTAGAAGATTACATCTTTGAGTTTCAGCCTTTTTTTAATATACGTTTAGGATTATTAAATTTTCCATTAAGTATTTGTTTAGCTACCTCCTATAGATTTTGGTATGTCAAACCTTAGTTATCAGTTCAAAATATTTTTCATTTTTTGTTTTGGTTTTTAAATCTCATTTTCTTAGTTTTCTATTGGTGCTGTAACTACTTAACATAAACTTAATGATTTTCAAAACAAATTTTTAATTTTATTGTTTTGTAGGTTAGAAATCTGACGTGAACCACACTGGGCAAAAAAATTTTTTTTTTCCTGGAAACTGCACATAAAAATAACTGTTTTCTTGTCTTTTCTAGCTTCTGGTGGCCACCTGCATGCCTTTGCTTATGGTCCCCTTTGTCCATCTCAAAGCCAGCAGTTTTGCATCGCTCTGACCATTCTTTCATAGTTACACTTCACAGTGATCCTCAGCCAGGAAAGGTTATCTGGTTTTAAGGAGCTATATGATTGGATTGGGCTCATGTGAATAATCTAGGATAGTTGCCCTATATCAAAACGCTTAACCTTAATCACATTTGTAAAGTTTCTTTAGCCACGTAAAATAACATAGACACAGGTTCTGGGCTTAGGGCATGAACATCTTCAAGAGTCCCATCATTATTCTGCCTCCTGTACCTGTGAATTACTTAGAAGCATGTCATAAATAGCATAAGCATATTGTTTAATTTTCTGGCAGTTGGAGTTCTTTAGTTTTTTATCTTTTAGAGACAGGGTCTTGCCTTGTTGCTCAGGCTGGAGTGCAGTGGCACGATCATAGCTCACTGCAGCATCAAACTCCTGAACTCAAGTGATCCTCCCACCTTAGCCTTCAGAGTAGCTGGGATTATAGCTGTGAAAAAAATCATAGAAATGGGAATCTTACTATGTTGCCTAGGCTGGTCTTGAACTCCCATCCTCAAGAAGTACTCCAGCCCCAGCCTCCCACAGTGCTGGGATTATAGGTGTGAGCCACTGCACCTGGCCCCCTTTCTTGACCTTTCTAAGTCTACTTTACCAGCTTGTTCTTCCCCACTTGATCTTTAAATGCTGAAATTCATCGTGACTTGGTTATCAACCTTCTTAGGCTCTTTACCCTACTCTCCTTAGGTGATTTCAGGATTACTTACTTTAATAACTGTCTACAACAGCAGTGTACAATAGCAATATCATATCAACACATATGTAATCTTGAATTTTCTAGTAGTCACATTAAAAAAAAAGATTCAGGGCCAGTGCAGAGGTTCACGCCTGTAATCCCAGCACTTTGGGAGGCTGAGGCAGGTGGATCACGAGGTCAGGAGATCGAGACCATCCTGGCCAACATGGTGAAAACCCACCTCTACTAAAAATACAAAAATTAGCTGGGCATGGTGGTGGGCGCCTGTAATCCCACCTACTCAGGAGACTGAGGCAGGAGAATCACTTGAACCCGGGAGGCAGAGGTTGCAGTGAGCTGAGATCGCGCCACTGCACTCCAGCCTGGGTGACAGAGCAAGACTCCCATCTGAAAAAAAAGATTTATACTGCTGACCAAGGTAGGTAACAGTCTTTCCTGAAGCAACTAAAAATACCAGACAATATATTTAACAATGATTTTCGAGACACTGGGCATCAGGTAATGAAAGACAGTGATTTCTGAGAGGAAACAAATGAAGTTAGGCTCATGATTGTCCCAGATTGCTGTCTTGAATTTCTAGGTTGTGGTGCAGGGAGAAGGAAGCCATTTGGATCCTGGCAGAACGTTCTCTCTGAGTTAAGAAGATGAAGTTGAGAGGCTAGGAAGAATGAAGTTAGAGTTTGTAGTTAGAGCTTGCAGGATACGATATTTAGAATTATTGCCTGATGTCCAGTGTATTGTCTAGAGGAGAGATAATGGTACAGAGATTGGTAGTGTCTCCTGGAATATACACAGAGTACTCATTAGTGTATGCTGTGGGGAAACTACTCAAGACCAAAAAAGATATCCCAAAAGGATTACGAGACACAATTCTGGTTGCTCACACAGGGCTAGGAATAGTGTCTTCCTAAGAAGTAGTCTCAGAAACCTCAATCATGTGGCATTAGGTAGAATACATAGAAGGAGTAATAGTACTGTGGAATAATAATTAGGCCCATCCCCACAAGTCTTTTAAAAAATACATAATTTTTATTTTTTTCAATTTTTTGGTAGGTACATAGTAGGTGTATATATTTATGGGGTGCATGAGATGTTTTGATACAGGCATGCAATGTCAGATAAGTACATCATGGAGAATGGGGTATCCATCCCCTTAAGCATTTATCCTTTGAGTTATGAACAATCCAATTACACTCTACGTTTTTAAAAAATGTACAGTTATTATTGACTATAGTCACCCTGTTGTACTATCAAATAGGTCTTATTCATTCAGTCTGTTTTGTTTTTTTTTTTGGGTATATGTTAACCATCCCACCTCCCTGTAACCCCCCACTACCCTTCCCAGACTCTGGTAACCATTCTTTTACTCTCTGTGCTCATGAATTCATTCTTTTTTTTTTTTTTTTTTAATATTTAGATCCCACAAATAAGTGAGAACATGCAATGTTTGTCTTTCTGTGCCTGGATTATTTCACTTAACACAATGATTTCAGTTCCATCCATGGCGTTGCAAATGACAGGATCTCATTCTTTTTCATGGCTCAATAGTACCCTGTTGTGTATATGTACCATTTTTTCTTTATCTGTTCATCTGTCAATGGACACTTAGGTTGCTTCCAAATCTTGGCTATTGTAAATAGTGCTGCAGTAAATATGGGAGTGCAGATATCTCTTTGATACACTGATTTCCTTTCTTTGGAGTGTATGCGTAGCAGTGGGATTGCAATTTTTTTTTTTTTTTGAGATGGAATCTTGCTTTGTCACCCAGGCAGGAGTGCAGTGGCACGATCTTGGCTCACTGCAACCTCCACCTCCTGGGTTCAAGCAGTTCTCCTGCTCATCCTCCTGAGTAGCTGGGATTGATTACAGGCGCCTGCCACCATGCCCAGGTAATTTTTTGTATTTTTAGTAGAGACGGGGTTTCTCTGTGTCAGCAGGATGGTCTCGATCTCCTGACCTTGTGATCTGCCCACCTCGGCCTCCCAAAGTGCTGGGATTACAGGTATGAGCCACCGTGCCCGGCCGTGGGATTGCAATTTTTATTTTTTTTGAGGAACCTCCAAACTGTTGAACTATGTACAACATAATGCTTGTACTAATTTACCTTCCCACCAACAGTGTACCATGGTTCCCTTTTCTTCACATCCTCACTAGTATTTGTTATTGCCCGTCTTTTATATAAGCCATTTTAACTGGGCGGGGATAATATCTCATTGTAGTTTTGATTTGCATTTCTCTGATGATCAGTGATGTTGAGCACCTTTTCTTATGTTTGTTTGCCATGTGTATGTCTTTTGAGAAATGTCTGTTCATATCTTATGCCCGTTTTTTGATCGGATTATTAGATTTTTTCCCTATAGAGTTGTTTGAGCATCTTATATATTCTATTAATCCCTTGTGAGATGGGTAGTTTGTAAATATTTCCTCCCATTCTATGGGCTGTCTCTTCACTTTTTTGATTGTATCATTTGCTGTGCAGAAGCTTTTTAACTTGATGTGATCCCATTTGTCCATTTTTTGCTTTGATTGCTGGTGCTTGTGGGGTATAACTCCAAAAATCTTTTCCCAAACCAATATCCTGGAGATTTTCCCCAATGTTTTGTTGTAGTGGTTTTATAGTTTGAGTTCTTAGACTTTAAGTCTTTAATCCATTTTGATTTGATTTTTGTGTATGGCAAGAGATAGGGGTGTAATTTCATTCTTCTGCATATGGGTATTCAGTTTTCCCAGTACCATTTATTGAAGAAACTGTCTTTTCTTCAGTGTATGTTCTTGGCACCTTTGTCGAAAATGAGTTCACTGTAGGTGTGTGGATTTGTTTCTGAGTTCTCTATTCTGTTCCACTCATCTATGTGTCTGTTTTGATGCTGGTAGCTTGCTGTTTTGGTTACAATGGCTCTGTAGCATAATTTGAAGTCAGGTTATGTGATTCCTCCAGTTTTCTTCTTTTTGCTTAGGATCACTTTGGCTATTCTGGATCTTTTGTGGTTCCATATAAATTTTAGGGTTGTTTTTCTATTTCTGTGAAGAATGTCATTGATATTTTGATCAGGATTCCATTGGATCTGTAGATTGCTGTGGGTCATATGGACATTTTAACAATATTGATTCTACCAATCCATGAACATGGAATATTTTTCCATATTTTGATGTCCTCTTCAGTTTTTTTTATCAGTGTTTTATAGTTTTCATTGTAGAGCTCTTTCACTTTTTTGGTTAAGTTAATTCTTAGATATTCAGTTTTATTTGTGACTGTTGTAAATGGGATTACTTTTTAAATTTCTTTCTCAGATTGTTCACTGTTGGCATATAGAAATGCTACTGATTTTTTATTTTTTATTTTTTATTTTATTTATTTATTTATTTATTTATTTATTTATTTTTTTATTGATCATTCTTGGGTGTTTCTCGCAGAGGGGGATTTGGCAGGGTCACAGGACAATAGTGAAGGGAAGGTCAGCAGATAAACAAGTGAACAAAGGTCTCTGGCTTTCCTAGGCAGAGGACCCTGCGGCCTTCCGCAGTGTTTGTGTCCCTGGGTACTTGAGATTAGGGAGTGGTGATGACTCTTAATGAGCATGCTGCCTTCAAGCATCTGTTTAACAAAGCACATCTTGCACCACCCTTAATCCATTTAACCCTGAGTGGACACAGCACATGTTTCAGAGAGCACAGGGTTGAGGGTAAGGTCACAGATCAACAGCATCCCAAGGCAGAAGAATTTTTCTTAGTACAGACCAAAATGAAGTTTCCCATGTCTACTTCTTTCTACACAGACACAGCAACAATCTGATTTCTCTATCTTTTCCCCACCTTTCCCCCTTTTCTATTCCACAAAACCTCCATCGTCATCATGGCCCGTTCTCAATGAGCTGTTGGGTACACCTCCCAGACGGGGTGGTGGCCAGGCAGAGGGGCTCCTCACTTTCCAGAAGGGGCGGCCGGGCAGAGGCGCCCCCCACCTCCCGGACAGGGTGGCGGCCGGGCGGAGGCGCCCCCCACCTCCCTCCCGGAGGGGGTGGCTGGCCGGGCAGGGGGCTGACCCCCCCACCTCCCTCCCGGACGGGGCGGCTGACCGGGCGGGGGCTGACCCCCCACCTCCCTCCCGGACGGGGCGGCTGGCCGGGCGGGGGCTGGCCCCCCACCTCCCTCCCGGATGGGGCGGCTGGCCGGGCGGGGGCTGGCCCCACACCTCCCTCCCAGTGGGGGTGGCTGGCCGGGCGGGGGCTGGCCCCCCACCTCCCTCCCAGTCGGGGCGGCTGGCCGGGCGGGGGCTGGCCCCTCACCTCCCTCCCGCATGGGGCGGCTGGCCGGGCGGGGGCTGGCCCCCCGCCTCCCTCCCCGACGGGGCGGCTGGCCGGACGGGGGCTGGCCCCCCGCCTCCCTCCCAGACGGGGTGGCTGGCTGGGCGGGGGCTGCCCCCCACCTCCCTCCCGGACGGGGTGGCTGCTGGGCGGAGACGCTCCTCACTTCCCAGACGGGGCGGCTGCCGGGCAGAGGGGCTCCTCACTTCTCAGATGGGGCGGCTGCCGGGCGGAGGGGCTCCTCGCTTCTCAGACGGGGCGGCCGGGCAGAGACGCTCCCCACCTCCCAGATGGGGTTGCGGCCGGGCAGAGGCGCTCCCCACATCTCAGACAATGGGCGGCCGGGCAGAGACACTCCTCACTTCTTAGACGGGATGGCGGCCAGGAAGAGGCCCTCACTTCCCAGACTGGGCAGCCGGGCAGAGGGGCTCCTCACATCCCAGACGATGGGCAGCCAGGCAGAGACGCTCCTCACTTCCCAGACTGGGTGGCGGCCAGGCAGAGGCTGTAATCTCGGCACTTTGGGAGGCCAAGGCAGCCGGCTGGGAGGTGGAGGTTGTAGCTAGCTGAGATCACGCCACTGCACTCCAGCCTGGGCAACATTGAGCACTGAGTGAACGAGACTCCGTGGGCAATCCCGGCACCTCAGGAGGCCGAGGCTGGCAGATCACTCGCGGTTAGGAGCTGGAGACCAGCCCGGCCAACACAGCGAAACCCCGTCTCCACCAAAAAAATTCGAAAACCAGTCAAGCATGGCGGCGCGTGCCTGCAATCCCAGGCACTCGGCAGGCTGAGGCAGGAGAATCAGGCAGGGAGGTTGCAGTGAGCCGAGATGGTGGCAGTACAGTCAAGCTTCGGCTCGGCATCAGAGGGAGACTGTGGAAAGAGAGGGAGAGGGAGACCATGGGGAGAGGGAGGAGAGGGAGAGGGAGGGGGAGGGGGAGGGGGCAGAAATGCTACTGATTTTTGTACATTGATTTTGTATCCTGCAACTTTACTGAATTTGTTATCAGTTCTAATAATTTTCTTGTGGAATCTTTAAGTTTTTCCAAATACACGGTCATATCATCTGCAAACAAGGATAATTTGACTTCTTCGTTTCCAGTTTAGATGCCCTTTATATCTTTCTGTTGTCTGATTGCTTCTAGTACTGTGTTGAATAACAGTGGTAAAAGTGGGCATCCTTGTCATGTTCCTGATCTAAGAGGAAAGGCTTCAGTTTTTCTGCATTCAGTATACTATCTTTGGGTCTGTCATATATGGCTTTTATTAGGTTGAGGTGTGTTGCTTATATATCCAGTTTTTGAGGGGTTTTATCATGAAGGGACATTGAATTTTATCAAATGCTTTTTCAGCATCCGTTGAAATAATTATTTGGCTTTTATCTTTCATTCTGTTGATATGAGGTATCACATTGATTGATTTGCATATGTTGAGCCATCTTTGCATTTCAAGGGGTAAATCCCCTTGGTCATGATGTGTGATCTTTACAATGTATTGTTGAATTCAGTTAGTTAGTATTTTGTTGAGGATTTTTGTATCAATATTTATCAGAGATATTGGTCTATGGTTTTCTTTTTTTGATGTGTCTTTGTCTGGTTTTGATATCAGGGTAATACTGGCCTCACAGAACGAGTTTATAAGTATTCCCTCCTCTATTTTTCAGAATAGTTTGAGTAGGATTGGTATCAT
Organism: Gorilla gorilla gorilla; assembly: GCF_029281585.2. Taxonomy (NCBI): domain Eukaryota; kingdom Metazoa; phylum Chordata; class Mammalia; order Primates; family Hominidae; genus Gorilla; species Gorilla gorilla. Next base: position 43,666,107 of record NC_073224.2, on the reverse strand, counting down.
TTCTTCCTTAAATTTTTGGTAGTATTCAGCAATGAAGCCATCAGTCCTGGGCTTTTCTTTACTGAGAGATTTTTTACTATGGCTTCAATCTCATTATCTGTTATTGGTCTGTTCAGGTTTTGTGTTTTTTCCTGGTTCAGTCTTGGTAGGTTGTATGTAAGTAGGAACTTGTCCATTTCTTCTAGACTTTCCAATTTATTGACATATAGTTGCACATATTAGCTACTAATGATCCTTTGAATTTCTGCAGTAACAGTTATAATGTCTGTTTTTACATTTCTGATTTTATTTATTTGTATATTCTTTTTTTTTCTTAGTTTGGCTAAAGGTTTGTCAATTTTGCTTACGTTTTCAAAAATCCAACTTTTTGTTTCACTCATCATCTGTATTATTTCATTTCAGTTCATTCATTGCTACTCTGATCTTATTATTTTTTTCTACTCAGTTTGGGTTCGGTTTGCTCTTGCTTTTCTAGTTGTGTAAGATGCTCATTTGAAGTTTTTCCTCTTTTTTGATGTAGGCACTTGTAGTTCTAAACTTCCCTCTCAGTATTGCTTTTGCTGTATGCCATAGGTTTTGGGATGTTGTGTTTCCATTATGATTTGTTTTAAGAAATTTTCAGTTCTTTTCTTTACTTCTTCATTTACTCACTGGTCATTCAGGAACATGTTGTTTAATTTCCATGTATTTCTGTAGTTTCCAAAATTCCTGTTGTCATTAATTTCCAGTTTTGTTCCATTGTGGTCAGAGAAGATCCTTGAAACAATTTCAATTTTTGTTGAATGTTTTAAAACTTGTTTTGTGACCTGAGATATGGTCTGTCCTTGGAAATGATCAACGTAGTGAGGCAAAGAATGTGGATTTTGCAGCCCTTGGATGAAATGTCCTGTAAATATCTATTAGATCCATTTGGTCTGTAGTGTAGATTAAGCCTGATGTTTCTTTGTTGCTTTTTCTGTCTGGAAGATCTGTCCAATGCAGAAAGTGGGGTGAAGTCTCCAGCTATTATTAGATTGGGGCCTATCTCTCTTGTTAGCACTAATAATATTTGCTTTATAATATATGGGTACCCCAGGGTTAGGTGCAAATATATTTAAAATTGTTATATCCTCTCACTGAATTGACCCCTTTATCATTATATAGTGACCTTGTTTGTCTCTTCTTATAGTTTCTGTTTTGAAATCTATTTTGTCTGAGACAAATATATCAGAAAAAATATTTTTTAGTTTCCATTGGTGTGGAATATCTTTTTCTATCCCTTTATTTTCAGTCTGTTTGTGTCTTTATAGGTGAAGTGTGTTTCTTGTAGGCAACAGACTAATGGGTCTTGTTTTTTCATCCATTCAGCCAGTCTATGTCTTGATTTTAGTTTAGTCCATTTGCATTCAATGTTATTATTTATAAGTAAGGACTTACACCATTTTGTTATTTTTTTTTCTGGTGGTTTAGTGGTCTTTCTTCTTTCTTTCCTTCCTGTCTTCCTCTAGTGAAGGTGATAGGATTTAGTTTCTTGCTTTTTATTTTTTTGTATGTACATTATATGTTTTTTTGTTTGAGGTTACCATGAGGCTTGCAAATATATCTTATAACCCATTATTTTAACTTGATAACAACTTAACACTTGTATAAACAGACAAGCAAAAGGAAGAATAATAAAAACTCTACACCTTAACTTTGTCCCCCAGCTTTTAAACATTTTGTTGTTTCTGTCTTATTGTGCTGCCTATGTCTTGAAAAGTTATTATTTTTCACTGGTTCATCATTCAGACTTCCTACTTAGGATAAGAGTAGTTTACACACCACATTACAGTGTTATAATATTTGGTGTTTTTCTGTGTACTTACTATTACTAGTGAGTTTTGTACCTTCAGGTGATCATTTATTGCTCATTAATGTCCTTTTCTTTCTGATTGAAGTACTCCCTTTAGCACTTCTTGTAGGACAGGTCTGATATTGAAATCTGTTAGCTTTTGTTTGTCTGGGAAGGTGTTTATTTTTCCTTCATGCTTGAAGGATACTTTTGCTGGCTATACTCTTCTAGGGTAAATGTTTTTTTTTTCTTCAGCATGTTAAATATGTAATTCTTGGGAAGGCTTTCCAGACATTTGAAAGGACTTGCGTGTTGTGATCTAAGCTGTTTCTGCTTTAGGGCTCACCACAAGCCTGGTAATGTTATGGTTCTTGCAGACTCTTAGAGGTACCAGCCACCTTGATGGTCTTGGACAAGATCAGGGAGAATTCTCTTGATTACCAGTCAGAGGCTCTTGTTGTTTCCTTACTTTCTCCCAAACATATAAAATCTCTCTCTCTGTTCTAAGCCACCTAAAGCTGGAGGTGGAGTGACATAAGCACCCCTGGGGCCAACACCACTATGACTGCTCTGCATCAGACCTGAAGCTGGCACAGTGCTTGGTCTTGTCCAAGGCCTGTTATAGCCACTCCCTGGCTACTGCCTATGTTTGCTGAAGGCCCTGGGACTCTGCAGTCAGCAGGCAGCAAAGCCAGCCAGGCCTGTGTCCTTCCCTTCCTGGTGATGAAGTCTCCCAGTCCCTTTGTGGATATAGAAGTGCTGTCAGGGAGTCAGGGACTAGAATCAAAAACCTTAGAAGTCTACCCGGTGTTATCTTGTATTGCACTGTTGGGGCACTCAAACCACAAAATGCAGTTCTTCCCACTCTTCCTTCCCTTTTCTGAAGGCAGACAAGCCTTACCCTGTAGCCACTCACCCCAGACCATAGGACTACTGCCAGAATACTGCTGGCATTCTCTTAAGTCCCAGGATCTCTTAACTCAGCTTGCTGTAAATGCTGCCTGGACTGGGACTCACCCTTGAGGGTAGTGGGTTCCCCACTGGCCAAGGGCAGGTCCGGAAATGCTGTCCAATAGTCAAGGCCTGAAATTGGGACACCTTAAGTGCCTGCTTGGTGCTCTACCCTTCTGTGGCTTTGCTGGTATCTAAGGTACAAGGCAAAGTCCCCTTTACTTTTCCCTCTGCTTTTCTCAAGCAGAAGGAGTTTTACTCTGTAGTCACCACAATTGGTAATGTGCTGAGTCTCAGTTAAAGTCTGCAAGTCTCACAGGCTCGCCTGAAGCCGTCAGTGTAGTACCTGGGTATCGTTGCTGATTATTCAGGGTCCAAGGGCTCTTTAGTTAGCAGGTGATGAATGCTGCCAGCATGAAGTCCTTTCTTTCAAGGCAGCAGGTTCCCTTCTGGCTCAGGGTGTGTATAGAAATGTCTGGGAACTAGGACCTGGAATAGGGACCGCACGACTCTGACCAGTGCCCTATCTTGCTATGGCTGAGGTGGTTTCCAAGATGCAAGACAAAGTCCTCCCCACTTTCCTCTCCTTTCCTCAAGTGGAGGAATGGCATCTCTTTTGGAGCTATGAGCTGTGCAGCCTGGGGTTAAGGGAGTGGTGATGCCAGCCCTCCCTTGACTGCCTCAGCTAGTATCTCAGTATGCCGTGTGTCCTCCTGTCCACTGTCTCTGGGCCTAGTTCAGTACTAGGACTCGCCTACAAGTTGCAATCCTTATGGCCTCAAATGCCTTTCAAATTTACTTGGAGACACAGAGTGCTGTAGCCCTTGTTGGCGAGGTTTGCAGGCAGTCAATTTCTGACCACTAGGATCAGTGATTCCCCTGTGGCTAGAGTGGGTTTAAATGCTCCCATCTTGGGTGGGCTTTAGCTGAGTTTGGTCCAGTTTTCCTTTTTGCTCTAACAGGACAGCAGTTGCTGTTCAGTACCTCACAGTTGCTGTGTTCTCCCTCCCCCAGACGTTCTGATAGACACTCTCTGCACCATGCTGCTACTGCTGGGGTGGCAGGGGGTGACGTCAGCAATTCAGGACTGCTTTTTTTTTGTATCTTTTCAGTGCCCCTTTCAGTAATATGAAGTTAAAACCAGGTACTATGAGTACTCACCTGATTTTTGGTTCTTATGAAGGTGTTTTTTTCTGTGTAGATAGTTGTTAACTTGGTGTTCTTGTGGGCTTGGGGATGATTGGTGGAGCTTTCTATTCTGCTATCTTGTTCCACCGTCCCCACCCTCTCAAATTGTAAAAGCAAGACCTAAAAGGATCAAACTATATTCAAGAACCATTTCTGTATCCTAGAACAAAGCTCAAAAATATTGATAGTAGTTAGAAAAACACCCACCACCCAACATGGTAAAATTCAAAATGTTACCATTCATGCATAGAAGCAGGAAAAATACCCCCTTAATTGAGGGAAAATTAATCAATCTAATCCTACCGGGAATTGACAGAGATGTTAGAATGATCAGTTAAGGGCTTTAAGTGTTGTTGTAACTTTGTTTATTATCTTGAAAAAGTTAAGTGGAGACATGGAAGAATTACAAAAGACCAAACTGAACTTCTATAGGTAGCATCCACAGTGTCAGAAATGAATACAAAGGTTGTGATCTGTGGCAGATTAGATTTTCCAGAAGGAAAGATTAATGAACTTGAGGACATAGTAATATAAACTATCCAAAATGAAACAGTGAGATAAAAGTATTTTTAAAAATTAAAAAAAAGGACTTCACTGAACTATAGAACTATTTCTGTATATGGAACTGGGACGTGTGAAAATGGAGAGGGGGAAACAAAATATTTGAAGAAATAATGCCTGAAAGCTTTCCACATTTAATAAAAACAATTCGCAAGTCCAAAAAGTCCGATAAACCCCAAGCAAAGAAACATGAATACCAAGGCACATGATAATCAAATTGCTCAAAACCAGTGATAAAGGGAAAACCTTGAGATTAACAGCAGGCAGAAGAAAAAAGACAATTCATGTATGAACAAAGATATGAATGTCATCAGATTTCGTGTTGAAAACAATGTAAGAGAGATGACAATTGATCAATATATCTGAGTAGAGAAAAAGGTGGAAAAAACCTGTCAACTGAGATTTCTATACCCAGTGAAAATATCTTTAAAAATATAGGCAAAATAAGGAATTGTTTGGGAGTGATGAGTATGTTCTGTTTTCTCTTTGATTTTCTTGGTCAGTCTACCTGAAAGTTTGCCAATTTTGTTGATGTTTTTGAAGAATTAATTTTTAAAATTTCATTTGTTTTCTCTATATTTCTTCTATTTTCTGTTTCATTTTTTTCTCCTTTCACTGTTTTCTTTTATATGGTTTGCTTTTTATTTTTTAGAATTTATCTTAAGAGGTAAAAGCTTAGGTTATCAATTTGATATCTTGTTTTCAATTTGGTGTTTAAAGCTATTAGTGTCCCTCTAAGCACTGCTTTCACATCCCGTAAATTTAGATAAATTGCTTTCATTTTCACTCAGCTTGAAATAATTTCCAGTTATCTTTGTTTCTTCTTTGATTCATGTATTTTTAAGATATGCATTCTTTAGTTTTCAAATATATGTGAATTTTCCAATTTTTAATTTTTTTTTTTTTTTTGAGACAGAGTCTTGCCCTGTTGCCCAGACTGGAGTGCAGTGGCACGATCTCGGCTCACTGCAAGCTCCACCTCCTGCCTCATCTCCTGCCTCAGCCTCCTGAGTAGCTGGGACTACAAGTGCCCGCCACCACGTCTGGCTAATTTTTTAATTTTTTTAGTAGAGACGGGGTTTCACCGTGTTAGCCAGGATGGTCTCGATCTCCTGACCTTGTGATCTGCCCACCTCGGCCTGCCAAAGTGCTGGGATTACAGGCGTGAGCCACCGCGCCCGGCCTTTAATTGTTGATTTCTAGTTAATTGTTATGGTTGGTGAATATAGTTTGCATGATTTAAATTATTTTACATTTATTGAGACTTGTTTTGTGGCCAAGTACGTGGTCTGTCCTGGAGAATGTTCTGTGTGTGCTTATAAGAAGCATATATTCTGCTGTTTTTGTATGGAGTATTCTGTAGATTCAGAATTTAGGTTGGTTGATAATACTGCTCAAGTTTTCTATATTATTACTGATTTTCTGTCTCTGTTCTAGAGATTATTGAGACATATCTGATGAATATTGTTGAATTGTCTGTTTCCTTATTTCTGTCATTTTTTGCTTCATCTGTTTTGGAGATCTGTTAGTAGATGCAGGCGTGTTTATAGTTATAGTTTCCTGATTAATATAACCTTTTAACGTTATAAAATGTCTATTATTGTCTGTGGTAACTTTTCTTTCTTAGAATAGATTTTGTCAGATATTGGTATAGCTGTTCTCTCTTATGATTACTTTTTGCACAGTATGTTTCCATTTTTTTATTTACAACCTGGTTGCTTCTTTGAATCAATGTGTATCTTCTATAGACAGGATATAGTTAGATCCTGTATAGTTTTTTTTTAATCCAGTCTTAGAAATAATCTCTGCTTTTGATTAACATGTTTATGTACACTTAATGTTTGACAATGTATAGAATTCAGCCATTTGAAATGGCACTAGTTAAATACATTTGTAGCTGTGTAAGCCAGGTAAATCAGTACTGTGACTTCTTGCTACTCTCACCGTGTGTTTGATTACTAGCCTTAACAGGTAAGATCTATCTTGTTCTCTTGCCTTGTCTTGGCAATGTGCTTGCTATTCCAGCACCCTTGAAACTAGGGCTCTGTTCAGTTTTGATCAGACCCACCTACAGGTTCCTCAAAATAACCATTTGACCTAAAACTCAGGCTTGGCAGCTGGGAAACTCTCATTTAAGTTGTTATAATACTTTTCCGATCTTTGTGGGAACAAGGTGGGGATAGACAGATACCCATAACATATCACAGTAGCTAATATTCAGGGAAAGCAAAGTTTAATTAATTTTAGTTTATTCTACTTACAAATGGAGTAGCCCAGTTTAGAATGATTTGTATCTAAATAAAGAGTTAAATAAGCTTGGACACATAGGGCTACTTCTCCAGTATTTTTTTTTTAAACTTTTTTTGAAAACATTCAGACAGAAAGGCATGTTCCCTGAGAGTTGTTTATTACCAAGTTTTTTCTGTGCTAAAATTAGTAGTCACAGATATGTAAAAAATTGCCCTCCTTTTTTAAGGAAGAGAAGGAACCCTAGAAAACTAGTGTAGGCTTGTAGTTCTTCCTTAATCTTAGATTTAATTTGCTCTGGAAACATAGAACTTTAGAGATTACTTACCCAGAACCTTCAGGAATGTCTATCTGGGAATGATTATTGTTATACACTATTACTTATTATATAATAGTAGTAGTAATAATAATGGTTATGATGATCTCTCATGTAGTGAGAACCCAAGAAGGACAAAGTTCATATGCAAAACAGTATGTTTTGCTTCTTCATTTGCCATTTCAAGATATATGTTTGGTGGATCTAGATGGAATGGATTTTGTATCATTAAAAAAACAACCCTTAAACTTCTGTTGATACTCAGGAGGCTTAGTATACTATAGCCTATTGGCATAAAGTGCTGAATTTTCCCCAGGGTTACCACTGAAGGAAGAAAGTCTGGACGAGTAGTTTCCTGGCATATGCTTCTTGAATTGTTGGCTATTTTGGTGTCAAATTTTATGTTGAGAGTTTCATGTTTTAATGACAAAAATGTTTACTGGAAATTATAGCTTAGAAAAGAGAGCCACTTTCCTGCTTCAGTAGAAAGCTAGGTAAAGCATTGATGTGGGGTAAAGTAGCTGTGGAGTTTTATATTCAGATTGTATGAACAGTAAACAGAGCATCTAAAATAACCACTTGCACGTTGCAACAAACACATCATCATTTGCTTAAAAAAGAGTTATAATTACAGTTGACGAAGCATGGACACCATAAAAAATGCATTAGTTTGGCTTGACACATTAATTACCTGTTTTTGCAGATGTTTTTATGTATTGTTGTGTGAACAGTTTACAAAATAATTACAGGAAAGTCATATGGAAAATAAACTAAGTGGGTGGTTTCTCGTCTAAATATTTTCATTCATGTGAATCTGTGAGGCACAGCTGCTCTATAGCAAAAGCAGAGAGATAGATGAGGATTCTCGAAGTGTTTTTTATTAGCCGATCTCTGTCATCAGTATCACCACATTTTTATATCTGTAGCAATACAGTTTAAAAACATTTGAGAGGGCTGGTTTATTCCCTGTGATTACTCAAAAATCTTTGATTCTGATCAGAAGAAATGTGGATATCTACGATTATTTTAAAGTAAACCAAATGAAACCCAAAAAACCCTAAATGAAAATCTATTATTTTAGTTCCGACAGGTTATTAGGCACCTTGAGAAAGAGTTAATCATTATTTTGTAATTACTTGAGTTATGCAGTTTTATATTACTTATAGCTTATTATATCTTTATAATTAAACTTTGTCGTGTAAATTACACAGTTCAGCTTATTTGTTCTCTCTTATGAAGCATTAAAACTGTAAATCTGCTTTTTCTTAGAAGCATACTGTGTTGCCGTTAGTGTTCTCAAAATGGGTTTCATCTGAAAAATAGCCAGGTCATTATACAGAGATATTTTACCTTTACAAAATATTACGGAACACATCATTCAAAATTATAACTGTCAAACAATAAAAAGATAGCTTTGTAGACATCATTCTGTTTACACAGTGGTTTATAATTACTTAGAATATCTGTGCTGTATTTTCCTCATGTTATTACAATTTTTCATAAAATTAAATCAAAATATAGATTCTCCTTTTAGTCCAATCATGCATCTTTTGGACTATGTTCACCTGTATTCCTTTTGTTTGCATTTCAGCTACACGGATGATGAAGACCATAATTAAAGATACTTTCCCTGACATGCATTTTATGTAACTGTTGTTTAAGTTAGAGAAAGGCACTAAGTTATAGAAAGAGGTAATTGAGACATCAGTAGGCATGAAGGTATTGTTATCAGACCTTATAATAGTGGTGGCAAGTCATATACACCATGGAATACTATACAGCCATAAAAAAGGATGAGTTCATGTCCTTTGTAGGGACATGGATGAAGCTGGAAACAATAATTCTGAGCAAACTATCGCAAGGACCCAAAACCAAACACCACATATTCTCACTCATAGGTGAGAATTGAACAATGAGAACACTTGGACACAGGGCGGGGAACATCACACACTGGGGCCTGTCATGGGGTGGGGGGATGGGGGAGGGATAGCATTAGGAGAATATCTAACATAAATGACGAATTAATGGGTGCAGCAAACCAACATGGCACATGTATACATATGTAACAGACCTGCACATTGTGCACATGTACCCTAGAACTTAAAGTATAATAAAAAAAAATAGTGGTGGCAAGTAATTTATATACTTATCCATTCATTTGTTTAATAAAATTTTATTGAAGGTCTTCTACATGTAATGTTCTATGACAGTGCTGAGATGACTATAAACATTGAGATGACCATGTGCCTGGAACATAGTAGATAACTCAGAAACTATTAGGCATTTATTAAAGGGGATAGGAAGGGCAGGAATAAATGATAGAGAACATTTTCACTCTGGTGGTTTATATAAAGAAAGTTAATTGTTAGGATTTTCTCTGTTACTCTGAAATTGTTTTCAAATGTGATATAGTCTGAGAGTATTACTTGACTCATTCTTTTTTTTTTTTTGGTGACAAAGTCTCGCTCTGTCACCCGGGGTGGAGTGCAGGGGCACCATCTCGGCTTACTGCAGCTTCTGCCTCCCAGGTTCAAATGATTCTCCTGCCTCAACCACCTGAGTAACTGGGATTACAGGTGTGCACCACCATGCCCAGCTAATTTTTGTATTTTTAATAGAGATGGGGTTTAACCATGTTGGCCAGGCTGGTCTTGAATTCCTGACCTCAAATGATCCACCTGCTTTGGCCTCCCAAAGTGCTGGGATTACAGGTGTGACCCACTGCACCTGCCCTCATTCTTTGAATCATTTAAATATGGAGATATATCTGTTTGTGTTAACAGCCATTTGAAAAAAGATGAAATGGAGTCTATTCTAATTCTGATGTATTAATACACTAAGTCAATTTAATTTTTAAGGTAGAGATGCATTAAAGGAGTCTGAATTCATGGGTTGAGAATAATAAACTGCTTGTTATCAGTAATTGTCTTGATCACTTTAGATCATTTCAAAGGAAAAATATGGGAATTAATATCATGGCGTCAAGAAAACAATTATTGGACTCTAGATTCTTCTGTAGATTTTCTACTTCTCTTAAGATGTGTGTCTTATGGCCAGTGAAAGAATGAGGAAAATCCTTTTTGGGGGTCAGGAGACTTTCCATGTTTACCAGATTAAAAACTCATAATTTATGTGGAGTTTCATTTCCAAATTTTCTCTGATGATATTTTTATTCCTTCTCATGAGGAAAAATTTTAGTTCCTTAGTTTTGGCTCTTTCTTTTTCCTTTGGTGTCTGTCATTAGCTCTTTGTGATGTTTTAATCTTAATTTTTTATAAGCCATTTGACTTTAGAACATAAGAGAAACTTAAGGGACTGCTATCATTATTATTTGGACAAGAGTTTGGACTGCAAATTATTATTTGGACAAGAGTTTCTCATCACTAAGAGACTGGCCATTTTTATTGCCTGGCCAGTATCTCTGTCTGTTGCCCAGGCTGGAGTGCAGTGGTGCCATCACAGCTCATTGCAGCCTTGAACCCCTGGGCTCAAGCAATCTTCCCATCTCAGCCTCCCCAGTAGCTGGGACTACAGGTGTGTACCACCAGGCCTGGCGAATTAAAAAAAATTTTTTGTAAAGATGGGGTCCCACTATGTTGTCCCAGCTGGTCTCAAACTCCTGGGCTCAAGCCATCTTCCTGCCTCAGCCTCTCATAGTGCTGAGATTACAGGCGTGAGTCACCATACTTGGCCAGCAATGTTATTTTGAAGGGAGTAAATGAGTCTTTGGATTCTCTCTTTAAAATTGCATAACAAGGAAAAATAGGTTAGGGAGCAGAAAGAAATTGTTGAATCTAAGAACACTGTCTCTGTAGGTATTTAACACTCTATGATATAATGATGTATAATATTTGTTTTCAGTTAGTGTTACTGATAGCAGAAAAACTGCTAGACATTATTGAAAACAGTCATAATTGAGGCATTGCCTGGGCATCAATATTATGACTTTTGCTTTTACTATTCTTTGGTGAGTCTCTGAATTTCTAGGGTCACATGAAATTGGTTTTGAAAAAACATTAATAGGGGGTTGACTAAATGCAAATGGAAATCAGATTCCCTGACTGGTTCATGTTATACATGGAAAGACTGATGGCTTCAGAGTTGTGGTAGACGTGTAGAACTATAAATTACTGTTCTTCTCAAGGTTGCCTTTTGTTGTCAGAACACTTAGCATAAGGCAGAAATGGTAGGCTGTACCTGAAAAGAACAAAACACCATTAAACATAATAAATCAGCACTTAAAAAAAACTAACTGTAACTACCAAGGCCATCTCAAGTGTGAGTTTTCTTTTATGTGACTAAAGTTGTTAACAACAACGAAAAAAAAAGAAAGCAAAAAAGCAGCAACAAACAAAAACTCAAACCGAGTTTGATTTGGATGTTCTTTCTATTGTGATAAATCTGAATGAAATCAAGCATGCTTGACTAAGCACAGGGCCCATTGGGAGAGTATTTGTGGTGTAGAGAAATAAAGATAAGAATATAATAAAATGTGACTAAGTAGAGTCTTATGTGGGGATTAAGTTCTGTGCATGTGGCAGAAATCAAATAGAGTCAAAATACTCTTAATAGTCCCTTAAAATTTCCCATGAAACACAGATATAGACATACTGTCTTTCAAGATGTTTAAATTGGCTTGTTCTTCCTCCAGCATGGCTTTTCTTTTGTTGAACAAATGATGAGGCTGTTAGTTATATTCTTTTTAGTGACTAAGGGTAGAATTGAAAGAACTGTTTTTTTATTCTAGGTTGCGAAACTGAATTTTATTAGTTCCATGAGTAAAAATGCCTCTTGATTTTTTTTTTAAATGGGCAAATGAGAAAAGGCCATTGTTATCCAAATAAATATTCGGGTAATAAAGATGTTCAAGAGACCAGTTTTTCTCAGAAAGACCTATTCTCTTTTACATGGTATGACATATACCTCTTTGTAGCTCCAGTTTTCCTGTATGTTTGTCTGTCGTCTCTCCATTCTGATTCTGCTTTGCTTTGTTGCCTAACAGGCACCTTTCTCAAATTCTTATGTTTATTTCTCTGTATCTTTGTTTCCATACTCACCTGTACTTCTCCCGTGCTCTGTATTTTTCTTGTCCTACTCAGAAACAGTAGAATAATCAAATTCAAATTCAGTTATGGTACTTTATATTGAAAGGTAGCTTAGGATAGTGGCAAGTACCCTGAAGTATGGTGTAAGACATGGTTTAGGTTCAGGCTCTTATAGTAACTGTGTAACTGAGAAAGACATTTCACATTCCTCAAACTTAATTTTCTTATAAAAGAGAAGAGATATATTTCTTATAAATAGAATATGGTATAATGAAGGGTGCCAAATGGTGATGGCTTCTTGGATAAGTTAGAATTTCTGGATTCCGTTATCTGTATACCGTGCCTTCTATAAACTTTTCTTAGTGACTGAAGTCAGAGATGGTGCACTGAGAAACACAGCATGGGTAATTGAGTGTTTCTGTAAATTTCATCAACAACTTTGGGTTTTCTCCTCATATCTACTCAGCTGCTCCCTATCAGAGATCACACACTATAATCACCCTGTATGATCAGAAATTGAGAAGGTGAAGAAACACAGGTTGTCACAATCCACATTAAGACATCTCTTATGATACACCAGAACTTTTTAACATAAAGGTTATTAAATAATGGGAACAATTTTTCTTTCTTTTTTTCTTTAAAGACAGAGTCTTGCTCTGTTCCCCAGGTTGGAGTACAGTGGTTCATGCAGTGGCATGAGCGTGGCTCACCGCAGCCATGATTTCCCAGGTTCACGTGATCCTCCCGCCTCAGCCTCCCAAGTAGCTGGAACCACAGGTGCGCACCAACACGCCTGGCTGACTTTTGTATTTTCAGTAGAGACAGACATGGGATCTTGCTATGTTGCCCAGGATTGTGTTGAACTCCTGGGATCAAGCAGTTCTCTCACCTTGGCCTCCCAAAGTGCTGGAATTGTAGGAGTGAGCCACAGCCTAGTTTTTCTTTTTTGAATGCCTAAGCCTGCTGGAAATTCTTGCTGTAGCTGAATTGATTAACAGATAATCATTGTGGACTGTGTGTGTGTATTTTAAAAGGGAGAACAAGAAATCAAGCAGGTTAGAGTTAATTAAACATTTTTTAGTCAATTAAAATCTGTTTAAAGTCACATTTGTCAATAATTTGACTAGTTAGAAATATCCTGGAAATCTATAGAGTCATCTTTTTTTTTTTTTCTGGTACTGACAAACCTGAATAAGCATTCAGGAGCAGAAATCTTCAAGAGATAGTTTTTATTCTTGGATGCTGCTCTTGATCAGCAGTGATTATGACCTCCTTTTAAGGGATTGATAAGGAAGGAACCGTAGTATTTATGTATGAGGTTACTTTTTTGAGTCTTGCTCTGTTGCCCGGGCTGGAGTGCAGTGGCGTGATCTCAGCTCAGTGCAACCTCTGCCTCCCGGGTTCAAATGATTCTCCTGCCTCAGCCTCATGAGTAGCTGGTATTACAGGTGCCCGCCACCATGCCTGGCTAATTGTGTGTGTGTTTTTTTTGTTGTTGTTTTTGTTTTTTTTTGAGATGGAGTCTTGCACTGTCGCCCAGGCTGGAGTGCAGTGGCGCTATCTCGGCTCACTGCAAGCTCCGCCTTCCGGGTTCACACCATTCTCCTGCCTCAGCCTCCTGAGTAGCTGGGACTACAGGTGCCCACCACCACACCTGGCTAATTTTTTGTATTTTTAGTAGAGACGGGGTTTCACCATGTTAGCCAGGATGGTCTCGAACTCCTGACCTCGTGATCTGCCCACATTGGCCTCCCAAAGTGCTGGGATTACAGGCATGAGCCACCGCGCCCGGCCAGTTTTGTGTTTTTAGTAGAGACTGGGTTTTGCTGTGTGGGCCAGGCTGGTCTCAAACTCCTGACCTCAGGTGATCCGCCTGCCTCAGCCTCCCAAAGTGTTGGGATTATAGGCACAAGCCACCGCACCTGGCGTATATATAAGGCTACATTTAAAAAGCCTTTCAGTATTTCCATCACATCATTGTAGTTTCCTTGGAAGTGGAACCACCATATTCAGCAGGAGTCCATTTCAACTTCTGGCTTCTGGTTCTTGTTTCTCTGTTATTATGGAGACTGCATAGAAAGTGGCAGAAAAACCAAAAGTTTAAAAAATAGTAATTTGATTATAAAATATGGCTTTAATTCTAGCTTTAACTAGTTGTTCCATATCTTGACATTTTCGAATTCCAAATTATTTGGTGAGTTTTTTTTTTTTTACAAAGCAAATTTTGAAACTTTATTAAAGCTTAAACACACTGAATTAAAAAGTAAATTGCCATAGTTTTTATTATATTTGAGCCTAAGGTGAATCAAAAATCTTAAATGGGGATTTAAATTAGGGCTTGGAAGGCATTATATAATCTGAAATGAGAAGAGCTAATGACAATGGAAATAGCAGACTCCAGACACAGTAAACCCTAAACCAAAGGACTAGTATTGTGTAGAAATAGCGAATAGATAGCTTTTATTATGTGGCACGTTTTATCTTCAAAGTATGTTATAGTTATTTAAGTGATTTTCACAGAGTATACTCATTTTTCAACTGAGTAGAAAAGCCCTCTAAAACCTTGCATTTAGGAAGTAAGCAGATTGTAAGGGTAGAGGCAGAAGTACACTGACATTTTAATTGCAGGTTGAGGAGTTGGAGAGTTAATAAATAAATGTAGATGGTTCCACAGTTAAAAAGCAGTAGAATTTTTCCCCCCACCAAGACCAGTTATATTTGTGAATTCCTCATGAAGGAGAGAAGAGGTGGAATAGTAATGTAAAAGGTGTGAAATGAAAGTTATTTAGAGAAATTGCAATCCCAACTTTGTTGCAGCTTTTCGTTGAGGTCCGTATTTAGTCAGGATTCTTTGGTTTGCATGTGCGGAAATCCAAATTTGAACTACCTCAGGGAAAGAAGGGCAGGAATGTAGCTTTGCCTGAAATCAGGGATGCCAGTTACATTAGAGGAAAGTAGGTTCACCTGAAAACACTGGGATTTCTTTCTGTTTTTTCTTTTAAGTCTCGTATATCTGCTTTCTGAGTCAAGTTCGTTCTTTCACATTGGCCTTTTTTTTGCATTGGCAGAAACCAGCTGTTGGCAGTTCCTACTCCTTTTATTTACAGCTCGAATAACAGAGACAGTCCAGTTTGTGTTGTGCCAATTCCTCCCTTCTTCAACTGTGGCCAGGAGGATAGGGTTCTATGATTGGCTCAGCTCCTGACTAGGGGGGCCCATCCTTGGCTAAATGGACCTTGGTGATTAGAGGGACTGACATCTGAAACAAGAAAGCAGCTTTCATTCAAACCACCTGGTTAGTGACGAGGGGAAGGGGTAGAAGAGTATGATGGGAAGAAGAAAGGGACATTTCCCAGAAGCAGGAGAAGATGCTGTTCCAGGCAGAAATAAGAAGAGGGTTCTACTGGTAGTCTTTTGGGGGAAATTATCTCTTTATTATAATTCAGTTCACTTCAGTTCAGCAAACCAGGAAACATTATTTTGTAGGATTTGGTTTTTAGAAAAAAACCAAGGTTGAAAACACACACACACACACACACACACACACACACACACACACACACACACACACACAAACACACAAAACAGCTGTTGCATTTGGTCCTATTCGTTGAGTTGCTTAGTTGTATAATGTCTGGACTAGGGCTAGTCTTTTTGTCTTCAGAGCTTTTTACAAATAGACATTTCTTATGTATTTGACTCCTACAAAAATACATCAAATTATCAATACATATTTAAATAGGAGAATGTTAGAATTTGGATAAATGAAATCAATGGGGGGTAATAGTTAGACTTGGTTGATACTAATAACTTTCATGTCTTTTCCAATTTTGAATATCTCTTCTTTTTTGTTAGAAATGTGAACAAGCAGCGTATTGGGTAGAAGGAAGTTAATTTTCAGGTTGAACTGAGGAAAATTTATTTTTTACATGTCCAGACTTTTTTTTTTAGGAGAGTCAAGCCCTACCCGTCGAGAAGCTGTGAAGAGAAGAACAGCTGAGTACCTCATGCGGGCAGAAAGTATCTCTAGTCTTTATGGGAAACCTCAGCTTGATGATGTATCTCAGGTATGTCTCATATTTTGTTGTGTATTTTCTTCAGTGATTTTTTGCTGTCTGGTCTCTCTGCTTTATTTCTATTAGAATGTTATAGGATTTTGATTTTTTGAATTTTGTTAATGATTTTCATAAAGGTTGTTGGTAGAAAGAAAAGCATTATAGCAAACCACCAAAAGTGGAATAAAATAAGACTTGCTTTCTCCTTTTCTTGGTCTTTTATTAGTTTCTTACTGTACCCTTAATCTCCTCATCTGTAGATTGACAGTAATTTATACTGTTATGATATCTATTTGTATTTGGACATTTTAAAGTCAGATTGTGATTCTTGTATAATTGTTCTCCAGTTTTATTGATTCATGTTAAAACTATTCATTTTAAGCCTAAGTTATACAAGTATATGCTATTGGTCACCTGGAATTATAAAAGCATAATTCTAGCAGAGATAGGTTATTTGGGACTTCCGCTAGACTTGTCTAAAACTCAGATGAATGCTGAAAACATTAGAAACATTGCAGGTTATTATTGTTTTTATGCTGTATCAACCTGGATTTGGCAAATTTCTGGAGGAAACTTTTCTGTTATTTTTTTCTTTATATCAAATGCAATTTAAGAATTGTGTCTTCCGGAAATGGGAGAAAGGGTTTAGTTTCTTTTCTTTTCTTTTTTTTTTTTTGAAATGGAGTCTCGCTCTATCCCCCAGACTGGAGTGCAGTGGCACGATCTAGGCTCACTGCAAGCTCCGCCTCCCGGGTTCACGCCATTCTCCTGCCTCAGCCTCCCAAGTAGCTGGGACTACAGGCACCCACCACCATGCCCGGCTAACTTTTTTGTATTTTTAGTAGAGACAGGGTTTCACCATGTTAGCCGGGATGGTCTCGATCTCCTGACCTCGTGATCTGCCCGCCTCAGCCTCCCAAATAGTTTATTTTCTTAATTGATCTAAGAGTCAGGCAGGCTTGTTGATATCCAGCTCTGCCACTCGAAGTCATAGAAGATTGGACAAGATACTTAATCCCACTTCTGCATGTCAGTTTCTATATCTGGATAATGAGAATATAGTAATTTTTTGCTGGGTAGTTACTAGGATTAAATGAAGTAAAAAAAAAAAAACTTCTGTGGATTACACATATACACATAAATCAAGTGCCTCTCTAGCATGAAGATCAGCCCATAAGCCAAAGACTAAGTTTTAGCCTCATTCTTCATTTCCCCTTCATATACCGGCTTATACACTTTTTCCCACACATTTTTATGCTTTGTATACTTTTTGAAAATGATAAGATAGCAGTTGTCAAAACTGTACTAATCAGTGTAAGACATTCTGAGAATTTCTGATGTTAAGTGTTTAAACATTTCTTATAAAACAAAAAGATTGTGTTTCAACTTGCAAGCCATATACTTATGTTGCTCTAACATAATGATTGTGTTTTAAATGACATTATTCTGCTGATTAATCTTCAGATTGTGAATTACTGCGACTCTTTTAGTCTGTATTCTGTTTGCTAATCTTATCCTATTCTCTATCATTGTTCTTTTAATTATATTAAATTTATTTCCTTTATTTTTTCACCATTGAATTTTATCTTTTTAAGTGGAATATTTATGTAAACATTACTTTGATTCAATTCCCATTTTCCATGGGATTGACAACCTTCCTCCTGTGCAGTACTAATGTGTATATACTCAATTTCATTTTGGGGGGGCATTGATGAAAGCATTAACATAATTCCCTGTGAACTTGCTTTACTAAATCCATCTTGTATATAAATATTGTAAAAGTTCTTTTAAATTTTTAAATTTTTAAGTTTTTTTTTTTTTTTTTTTGAGATGGAGTCTCGCTCTGTCACCCAGGCTGGAGTGCAGTGGTGCGATCTCAGCTCACTGTAACCTCCGCTTCCCGGGTTCAGGCGATTCTCCTGCCTCAGCCTCCCGAGTAGCTGGGACTACAGGCGCATGCCACTATGCCTGGCTAATTTTTGTATTTTTAGTAGAGATGGGGTTTCGCCATGTTGGCTAGGCTGGTTTTGAACTCCTGACCTCAGGTGATCCACCCACTTTGGCCTCGCAAAGTGCTTGGGATTACAGGCATGAGTCACCGCGCCTGGCCAGTATTCTAAAAGTTTTAGGGATTTAAAATTACCAGTATTCTATTCATTCTTATAATATTAAATTTGAATGGTCTACCTATACTTATTCATGTAATCCTCCTACTTTTGCATCCCTGTTAGTTTCCTATAGGCATATCTATGAAGCAATAATTTCTTAGGTAAATAAGTATGTTGAGCCTGCTGTATAGTTTTAACTAGAAGAATAGAACCATGAAGTATATCAGTCAGAATTTCTTCAAGTATAACTTCTAATGAGAATAAAACAGAAGAGATCTAATATAGGAAAGCTGATTACATTTGATTATACAGTAATTCATTAAGCATCTTTTAAGACTGTATATAGAATCAAACTAGATATCCTTTGGAGTTATACAAAAGATGATGACACAGCCTGCTCTTGCAAATCCTGTAGCATAGTTGAGGACCTGTATATGTACATAGTTGAGCAAACAAAGTTACACTGGTAAGAGCCATCCTAATGGGAAATTCTATCAGAAAGGATAAAAAGGGGTGCCTTCTGAATCTGATTTGACATGTAGGATTTTTTCAGTTCTTAGGCAAGGAGGCTAGAGGAGAGTAGGCACAGTATTTTTCTTTTATGGTAAACATTTGCTTTTTAAATTTTCCTTTTGTATGTTATTTTGTTAAGCCTGGCCCTTTTTGGCCAAGAGCATCCTTGATTATTTTCTTATGTATAATTTACGTTAAAAGTCTTCCAGAGGATTGTGATTAGCTTGGTGCATTTATTATTTCACTTCTTTAACCATCTTTGGGTCTGAATTTCAACCAACACGATGAGAGGATTTGTGTAAATGATTTCTAAGGCCCCTTTAGCTCACATTTGGTGCAAAGCAGATATTATTTCTCTCTGGAATCAGTGTGCAAACATTTCTTTCTAGCCTGGTTGATTAAGACAATAAAGGAACCCTTTTTGGCTTTTTAAATTTTTGTTAATTATTGTTTTCTCCTTTGGTACAGTCTGTCATGACTTCTTCCACCCAGGTTTTCTGTGATGTTTTAAGTGTTTGTATTGAACTTTAGAGATCTTTATATAGTAAATATAAAAGTTCTAAGTTTCCCAGTCATTCATGTTAATATCCTTTTCGCAAAAGCACAGAAAGGAAAAAAAGCACTCTCTTACTCTTTTTCTTCATTGCTTCATTACTAAAAGGCTCCAAGAAAATTTAGGAGCAGGTTTCACATAAAAAGGAAATGAGGTTTTTTTTGAAGTAAAGGTTGAATCTTAACTGAAGGAGACAGATTTCTTTCTTTTTTTTTAAAAATAAATCCTAGACAACGTTGAATGATTTAAGAATTAATGTTGAAAGAGGCTTTCCCTGGAAAAGATTTAGAATAGTTTTTTTGCTTTTTTTAGCTATAGGAATTTGAAACTAAAGATCAAATTTAGAAAAAGACAATAAATGATCTAAATTTAGCACATAAAATATTTGTGTAGTTTCTAAAGTGTGAATATGTTTTTATGCAGTTACAAGGTGTGAATGAAAATTAATATGTAGAATGTGTGCCTTTCCTGAATATTTGTAGATTTTGAGTACAACTGATATAATATTGAAAGTATTTTTCTATTGTGCATTTTGTTTACTTGCATTATTAATTGATATTATTCCATTATTCCTTAGAAAATATTTTAAATTTGCCCTCAGTGAGACATTTGCTTAAGTCAGTAATAGGTCTGCAATTTAGTGTCAGGCTTGAAATGTGACCTAGTGCGGCTCAGGAGACTGGGTATTAGGGTTGGTAGATTGCCTGTGAAAGTCTTTGCAAAGCCAAAACTTCATGGATGAAGCCAAATTCAGGAGCTTTGTCATAATTAGACAGTAGAGTTCAGAGTGTGGTTTCTTGATACATTCTTTGTGGTGCTTTCCTTTTGCCCTTGATTGCTTATTTTCCCCCAGTAATGGTTACTCTCTCTCAGGTTATTTGAGGAGTAAGTAACCCTATTCTAAATGTGGTTGGTGAAACAGCAGCATCAGCATCACCTGAGAGCTAGGTGGAAATGTAGAATATCAGACCTACTGAATCAGACTCTTCTTTTTAACAAGATCATCAGGTGATGCACGTAAAATTTAAGAAGTACTGCACCAACAGATTGGGAAGAATAGAGAGAGAGAGAGATCTCATTGAGAACAGAAAATAATATCAAGTGAAAAAGACAGTGGGCAGGCTGAACACCAACTTCAAAAACAAATCCCCAAACAGAAACAAAGCCTTTTAAAGAATATACAACAGGCCTGTAATCCCAGCACTTTGGAAGGCTGAGGCAGGTGGATCACTTGAGGCCAGGCGTTCGAGACCAGCCTGGCCAACATGGTGAAACCGCGTCTCTACTAAAAATACAAAAAATAAAAAAATAAAAAAATTAGCCAGGTGTGGTGGCACATGCCAGTAACCCCAGCTACTCAGGAGGCTGAGGCACAAGGTTATCGTTTGAGCCTGGGAGATCGAGCTTGCAGTGAGCCGAGATCGTGTCACTGCACTCCAGCCTTGGTGACAGAGCGAGAACAACAATAGTAAGTAGGTTTTAACTAGTGTGCCAATTCTAAGCCATGAGTAGTGGCTGCCAGGAGCATTGTATTGAGAAGAGTTGTGAGACTGTGGGATTAACAGAGATGCCTGCCGTGGACTTGACCAGTTGAGTGATATGTACTTGCCACCTCTGCTTTTGAAGATTGTTGGGTCATCATGTACTCCTGCCTCTCTTCCCTTGTCTTTAGTCCTGGTATAGATGAATACAACTATTCTTTGCCTCTCTTAGCATCTTCTGCTATAATCGCTAATAAATGTAAGTGAAAATCTTACTTTTCCATCAAGGAACTCAATCATATTACCTAGAAATACATTGCTTCTCCCGTCGCGCTTCATAGCTCAATGGGCCAAGTTTCCCCTAACAACATTCTATTATTTCATAAGTAAGATTTAAATCCCCTCTTATCTATTACCTACTTTTGCTAACCTTGCTGCGTCTCAGTTTTCTCATCTAAAAAAAAAAGTTGGACTTGATCTCTAAGGTCTCTTTCTGCTCTTAAAATTCTGTGGATTTGTATGTCCTTTTGCCATCTGAAGAAAGGAGTAGATCTATAGGATTCTACCCAATTTAAGCACTACATATGAGAAATACAGTTTTTTTATTGATGATTTTATTTCATGGTCTTTCTTTGTTCGTTTCTGTGATCTCAAACTTTTATAGATGGTTAAAGTAAAAAGAGAACTTTAATGATCACTTTGCCTTTGGTCATTTCCCCTTCAATTTCCCCATTCTCGTCTTTGCAAGAGTAACCTTACTAAATCACTGTTTTCATTGGGTTATTTCTCATAGAAAGACTTGTTGTCTAGACTTCGGAGACTGTATATAGTCAAGACTTTTCTTCTCGGCATTCAAGGCCTGTGAAAACTGACCCTAAGTATATAATTTTATTTTCCTCTGTTCTCCAATTTGAACAACTTTTCCCCAACAGGCTAATGCTTTCCAATTGTATACAGTATAGAATAACTTTTTCCTAATCTAATTTCCACATAACATTTAAAATCACCTTTAGTCCCACATCTTTCTGAGACCACAGTTTTTCATACACTAATGATGTATCTATGTAGTCCTGTATTTTTAAGAGAGTGTTTTATTGTTATTTAACTGTTCATGTATTTGTCTTATCTTCTCAAATAAATGGTGAACTTCTTGAGGTTAGACTGAGCCTTTTGATAATTTATAGCCCTTTCA
Organism: Gorilla gorilla gorilla; assembly: GCF_029281585.2. Classification (NCBI taxonomy): domain Eukaryota; kingdom Metazoa; phylum Chordata; class Mammalia; order Primates; family Hominidae; genus Gorilla; species Gorilla gorilla. The sequence continues at coordinate 43,644,087 of NC_073224.2, read as the reverse complement.
GTTATCATGCACATAGTGGGTGCACAGTAATTATTTGTTGAAAGATGCAATAGAGATTTCATAATTTGCTTTCTTTGCTCTTTAAATTGCCAAAGTGAACAAATAACTTTCTTTGGAAACTGAAAGAAACAGTGGCATCTGTGAATAAGAAGGTATAAATAGGAGATAGGGATGTTGGAGATACTTGGCCATATTTTCTAAGACAAATGTAATGGATTAAATATCACTTAAAGTATTCTTTTTTCCCTCCTTATGACTTTATGACTTTTCCTTAGCATTCCTTTTGCCAAAATCACAAGCAGTTCTTTCTTGTTCTTGTAGCAAGAGGCAGCAGCAGAAAAGAATTTTTAATTTTCAGAATGTGTTGGTTAGTAAAAGGATTGCAAACTTTAGAATAGTAGTTGGAGTTCTTCCACTGTCTCTCTTCCTGACCACAGACAAACACTCCAGCATTCTGAGAATTCCTTTATTCATCTGTAAAATGGGAATTATATAATACCAACTTCCTGTAAGTACATCACCTGATATGGGGTGAAGAATAGAGATGAAACAATATAAATGAAGATAGAAAAGACTGTTCCTACTGGCCGGGTGTGCTGGCTTATGCCTTCAGTCCCAGCACTTTCGGAGGATGAGGTGGGTGGATCACCTGAGGTCAGGAGTTCGAAACCAGCCTCACCAACGTGATGAAACCCCGTCTCTACTAAGAATACAAAAATTAGCTGGGCATGGTGGTAGGCGCCTATAATCCCAGCTACTCAGGAGGCTGAGGCAGGAGAATTGCTTGAACCCGGGAGGCAGAGGTTGCAGTGAGCCAAGATTGAGCCGCTGCACTCCAGCCTGGGCGACAAGAGTGAAACTCCATCTCAAAAAAAAAAAAAAAAAAAAAAGAGGTTATTGCTGTTACATGTCTGTTTACATATTATAACACTAAAATACCTTGCTAAATGTTTTTATACCCCTAAAAAGGTTCCCCTTAGTTTTTAAGCTTATAGGGAGGCAGAAATATATCCGTTTTTTTATGGTACCTAGCTCAGCACCTCATGAATTGAGACATTAAATAAATATTTTTGAAATGTATCTAAGAAGCATAAATTAAATCAATTTAAAGGTTATTATCTAGTCTAATTGTCACTATCACCAACTTTCTCAAGCATCTTTAGAAATAAAAAGTCTCTTTTAAAACTTAAACATGATTTCAGGTACAGTTAAATTATTATTTGCTTGCTAAATCTGAAAACAAAACAAAAAAATTGAAAACAATTAGAATTGCTGCTTTTAGAAAAATTCACAAATGGTAGTTTTCCCAGTTGTAAATGACACCTAATTTTCCAAGTAACCTCCTTCCCTGGATTCCCTCCTTTCTCCCTCCTCTCCTCATTTCTGCTCTCCCTCACATTTTCCAACTAACTAAATACTAGCAATATGCTAGGCACTGTGAATATAGACATGAATAAGGCACATTTTCTGTTCTCAAGGAGCTGCCTGTCTGGTGACGTTGGTCTGTACAGGAACTTAAAGTATCAAAAATGGTATCTCAGTAATTCCCTTACCATGGTGTTTGATCAGGATATTTTATCTTCCATTCATAGGGTCACAATGTTTCCACTGTATTCTAATAGATTTTTGATAGCAATAAGGTCTGCTCTAAGTAAGTAATAAGGCTTTGTGTCTCCTGTTGTCCTTTGCAGCATCGCCATTTTAATACAGGATCAATGTAGCAGTACTTTATAGTTGTAAATGTCATATGGAGGTGCCCTTAGAATTTATCTAATTTAATGGCTTGTATTACTGATAGGGAAAAACTAAAACTAATAAATGGAAGTTGGGATTATTCTAAAATTGTGTGCAGAATTTAAATCTTCCTTCCTATGTTCACTGACTTTTAAAATCTTTTTTGTAGCTAACAGACTGTTTTCCACATCACAGATATTCAAATATTTGAAGAAAAATTTCTTTCTCTTACAAATCATCTCTTAAGCAGGCTCAGTTTTAGTAATTATTGGTTATATGATGAAGCTTCTTAATTTTTCACAATTATTGGTAATTTTTCTGGTTGCATTTGAATGGACCAGTCCCTCTGAAAACACATAATACATAAAGTAACAATTATAGAACTGTAGCTTTATGATGAGAGAGAATGGCTTTTGCCCCTCCCTCCCCATGTGTGCTTATTATTATATTGTTTTTTAGTTCCCCCACTTCCAAATTACTCTTGAGGTGTCTGGGTTAAATATAAGACTGGGATTGATTGTTGGCCCAGTTATCCATTTGTTACAAAGTTTTATGGTAGCTGTATGGTCTGAATTGAATTATTGCTCTAGAAACTGTCAGCTCATTAATTTTTCTTTTTAAAATTTTTTTCAATGTTATGATTTATTTACTTGCAACTTTTTTCTTGCCTTTTCTTTTTGATTTTCTTTAGTTTTTATTTTTAAAAATTTTATATTACAGACAAACAGAAACTTCTTCCTTTCATCTTTCCATTCTCTGATTTATGATGAATTTACTTTCCTTTGGCCTGGCATTTGCTTCAGCAGGCAGCCTTCCTTCAAGTACCTCCCTGATTGATGTATAATCTTTGATATCTTCCATTAGCCTCCAGGATCACTAAGTTCAAGGCCCCTTTGGAACCTAAGGAGCCCTGCCGAGGAGCTGAAGGCCTTCAGAGTCCTTGGGGTGATTGACAAGGTAATTCTTCAGTGTCTCTTCAAGAGTTCAGTCATAAATCGACTGCATGCTGACATTCTGTCTTTGAAGGTTTGGATCTTAAGGATATGAAACAAAAGGAGAAAATGACTCAAATGCGTCTGCACTTTACAATAACAAAAGCAGAAGAGAAAAAGCTTTTATCTGAGCAATTCATGTAAGGTCATGCAAAATATATTTGAGCTAAAGGAGAAGGTGCATATTTGTTGACATTCAGTTGAGTAAGGGGTTTGGTTTTATAGAAGTGTTATAGCAGAGTAAAGATGTATTGTGTTAATTACAATTGTGAGCCAGTAGTTGTTCAACATTAATTAATACGGTCATTGTAATGGTCAAAAAAGTGGAATCCCCTTATAATTACCATTTATTGAGCACCTGCTATGTGTCAGACCCTATGTTAGGCATTTTATATGAAACAATCTTTCTTACAATTTTATTTGCATCTTGGTGGAAAAGTGATGTTTAGAGCAGATTAAATAACTTGGCCCAAAGTCACATAGCTAATTTAGGATGGTGCTGGGATTTGAACATTAATTTTTGTGACTCAAAAGCTGTACTTTTTCTAGTACACTAACCCCTCACTTCACACCCACATGCATTTTAATTTTAGGGGTAAAAATACTGGCCTCACAGAGTTATCTGCCATTGTGTATGTGCAAATTTGGTGACATCTCACGCCAAATATTAACAGTAGTGTTCCTATCAGATGGTTTACAAGTGTAATTTAAAAGCCACAGACAACAAACCATGTTTTAAGTATATTTGCTCAACCACCGCTTTACCATTCAAAGTAAATAAAATGCTTTATTTAATATTAAGGGATAGGTTAATTTAGATATTTTTTCACCATTAACCATTTTTTATGAAGCACCTTAATGTTCATTTTTAACTTACTATACATTATTTGTGAAGTATGCGTGTGATTCCATCCTAAAATTGAGCAATATGTAGTATTCTCTAGCAATTTAGACAGTAAAAGTTTGAAGCATTCCAAAGGGAACATTAAGTTGGATATTACATAAAGCTGTCAGTGTCTTAAGTTCTGGCAAGGATCATTTTTCTCAAATTCATATTACTGAATTTTGAACTTAAAAAATTCTAAGCAGTAGGATTTTTCTTTTTTTAAGAGCCTGAAATATTTTCATAACCGTGTTTTCTGTGGCTTTTCCAGTTTGGAAAACATTCAGTTTGAGAGTAGATGAAGACAATATAGTAATTGAGTAGTTTCTAGGTTCTCAGATTTTTTTGCAGGCAAGTATACCTTCTTGAGGTACAGTGTCTGCCCCCTCTCTTAGATCTATTTCTTTGACAAAGTATGGCCTTTCATTGCTATGCTATAAGTGTGAGTAAGTTACCTTGAAGTCCTAGTAATAGCTATTAGTCTCACAGGTTTGTTTAAATAAGGGCTTTTGGCTGGGTGCTGTAGTTTGCACCTGTAATCTCAGCACTTTGGGAGGCCGAGGTGGGCAGATCACTTGAGCCTAGGAGTTTGAGACTATCTGGGCAACATGGTGAGACCCTGCGTCTACAAAAAAAGAAAAAGCTGGGCATGTAGTCCCAGCTGCTCGAGAGGCTGAGGGGAAAGGATCCCCTGAGCCTGGGGAGTTTGAGGCTGCCGTGAGCCGTGGTCATGCCTCTGCACTCCAGCCTGGGTGACAGAGTGAGACTCTGTCTCAAAATAAATAAATAAATAAATAGATAAATAAATAAATAAATATCAAGTCTTTAAAAAATAAAAATAAAAAAGCTGGGTGTGGTGGCTCACGCCTGTAATCTCAGCTCCTCTGGAGGCTGAGGCAGTAGAATCACTTGAATCTGGGAGGCAGAGGTTACAATGAGCCGAGACTGTGCCACTGTACTGCAGCCTGGGCGACAGACTGAGACTCTGTCTCAAAAAAACAAACAAACAAACAAACAAAACACAACAAAACAGGAAAGAAAGAAAGAAAATAGAAGGACTTTTGACAGTAGAAGAATTCCTAAGTTCTGCTGAGGGATAATTTGGTACTGTCTTTACTTACTCTGTTTAGCTGGGAAAAGTGTTTGGTGTTTAGAAGGTTACATTTAACTTTTTTTTTTTTAATTGACAGAGTCTCATTCTGTTGCCCAGGCTGGAGTGCAATGGTACAATCTTGGCTCACTGCAGCCTCTGCCTCGTGGGTTCAAACAATTCTTCTGTCTCAGCCTCCTGAGTAGCTGGGATTTATAGGCACACACCACTATGCCTGGCTAATAGTTTTTTGTATTTTTAGTAGAGACAGGGTTGCACCATGTTGGCCAGGCTGGTTTCGAACTCCTGACCTCAGATGATCCACTTGCCTCGGCCTCTGAAAGTGCTGGGATTACAGGTGTGAGCCATGGTGCCTGGCCTAACTTTTCTTAGTAGAGATAAGGGAATATGTATTTGGGGAATTAAGAAGCTTTGGGAATTAATAAGTCTTTAAAATTTATAACATATTCCTGTGAAAACATAAGTAGGTATAGGCCGGGAGCTGTGGCTCGTGCCTGTAATCCCAGCACTTTGGTAGGCCGAGGCGGGCAGATCACCTGAGGTCAGGAGTTCAAGACTAGCCTAGCCAATATGGGGAAACCCCATCTCTACTAGAAATACAGAAATTAGCTGGGCACGGCGGTGGGCGCCTGTAATGCCAGCTACTCGGGAGGCTGAGGCAGGAGAATTGTGTGAACCTGGGAGGTGGACGTTGCAGCGAGCCAAGATTGCACCACTGCATTCTAGCCTGGGCAACAGAGCCAGACCCTGTCTCAAAAAAAAGAGGGGGGGAAAAAAAAGCAGGTACATTTTTTGAAAGTTGAACTGTTTTTTTAAAGATAAGTTACTTTCTATTGTACTGAGGACTACCTAAAATTTGGGTTTTAGAAACTTGAAGTATGGAAAATAAATGTTGAATAAATTCAAAAGGTTAGAAAATAGCCAGGATATATTGATCTAGTCCTACAGAACACACTTTCTTTGATTCTGTTTCATTACAGTATTTGGTTTTTATGAGTTATTTTGAGTGCTATCTATTAACCTAGGAAAAATACAGTTCTGAATTGAACTGCATTAGGATTAGGATTTCACAAACTTTTATGTAGAAAAAAATAAAGCAGATTTTTTATTAATATCTAGACTGTAAGCTCTGTGAAAACAAAATTGTGTCTTTCTTGGTCACCACTATGTTCTCAGTACCTAGAATCGCTTGGCACATAATGGGTGCTCAATAAATATTTGTTGAATAAATGAATTGAAACTTAATTAATTTTAAATATATATAGAATGACACCTACTGGTACAATATGAGACTGCTACCTGGTACGATTGTATGAGGTGACAACTCAGAAAGTGTTTACCCAGAGGGATAGTAATTCCATAGCTGTATGTTGATTTAGTATTCAAAGAGAAGTAAATGACTTTCTGTTCTTCAACTGGGATTATAAAATCCCTCATTAACATAGATATGCAAAAATTATATATGAAGAATAGCCAGAAAACAAGGAAATGTTTAACCTGATTAAAAAAAATGTGTAGTCTTCAAATAGTTGAGGGCTGTCTTGAATAGGGGAACTATATAATGTTTTCTCTAATCTTGAGGGTGAAAAGGGCTATTAATTGTGTCAGAACAACAAGTGCAAACTAAAATCATCTCAGTTAAACCAGGAAGTCTGGTTTCTCTGTGAAAAAGGTAGTTAGGGAAGAGACTTGCATGATAATATCCTCATAGGATATAACTAGAACTAAATTAGTACAAATTCAAGAGAAACAAATTATTGCTCATGATAAGAAATACCTTTTGAGAATTAGCATATTGACCAAAGGTGTGCTAGATTCCTTTAGATCTTAAGAGTTTCTTGTCATTTGAGACATTCAAGCGAAGGCTGAAAGATTGATTGTTGGGATGCTGTAGAATGAACTGGATGGAATTTTACATTAGATAACTTTTAAATATTTCTTTGATCCTGCAGGTTTATTTATATAGTCTTTGTGTAGCAATAGCAGGGGAGAGTAGAAATCAGCGGAAAAAAAACTCTGATGGGATGAGGAGGATGCATTACTATTATTTTAATATAAGTTTTTATAGACATGGGTGCAATTCTTTTTGTTGTATTTGTGTGGTACGAATATACGGGATGTGCTTATATTTGTATGTGTATAAAGATTGTTTATATATGGTAATTTGTAGTTGGGTTAGAAGAGTCTAGATTGGTAGTTTGGTAGTAGAATGCCCAAGTGCTAAGAGAGTTTCTGAGAAAGATCACTGTTGTATAACTTCTCTATAAAAAGTATAAAGGAGCCCATAGTTTAGTATACAGTAATGTACCAGTGTTACTTTCCTAGTTTTGATATTGAATTAGAACTATATAAGGTGTCACCACTGGGGGAAGCTGGGTGAAGGGTACACGAGACTCTTTGTACTGCAGCCTCCTGTGAGTTAAAACAAGAAAAGGGTAAGGGGAACATTGATTACTTGAAACCCAGGGTATACTAAGATTTGATTCCCTCATGGCCAGTTAACTCTTCTGGTTTGTGTGTAGCCTGAGTCATTCTGTGTGTACATGTGTGTATGGTATTCACAAGGAAGATCGGTGAAGATCGTATATCTGGATCGCCCAAATTTATTGTCACTGAAAAACAACTTAAATATGCTTTGCAAGTCATTGTTATAAGAGATGCCACACACTTTGTAAGTCTATGACTATTTACTAGGTCAGATGCCTTCACATTTTGTAATCAAGATAGCTTCCCAACTTTATCTGATGCCTGCCAGGCAGAATTCTTAAGTTGACTTGCCATTGGAAAAATGTAGGCATTTCTATTTTGTAGCTAAAATATGATTGAGAAAATGTGTGGAAATTGCTCAAATTGAGTAGCTGTTGAAAAATTGGTACTTATTTTTTAAGGTACCTAAGTAATATCTTCTCTGATAATATGTGGAAAAACATGTATTTGGAACACAGAAGCATCAATATTTGGGTATTTGCTCATTAAGGGAACACTGGATTGAACTGGATTAAATCAAAAGGACATAGCACAACATTTTTTAAGTGCTAAAAGGAAAGAACTATCAACGCAGAATTCTATATCCTGTGAAAATAACCTTTCAAGAGTTAAGGGAAAATAAAGGTATTCTCAGATGAAGAAATGCAAAGAGAATTTGTTGCTGACCAGCCTACCTTAAAAGAATAAAGTGCATTCTCTAAACAAAGTGGAAACAATACATGCAAGAATCTTGTCACGTTAGGAAGAAGGAAAGAACATTGGAAAGGGTAAAATACAAGTAAATACAGTGGACTTTCTTTCTCTTTAGTTTTGGAAATTATCTTTTATGGTTGAAGCAAAAATTCTAACACTCTCTGGTGTAGTTCTAAGTTTATGCAGAGAAAATATTTAAGGCAATTATAAATGAGGGAGAGTAAAGGGACATAAAGGAAGGTAAAGTTTTTATGCTTAGCTTGAAATGGTAAAATGATGACACCAGTAGTTTGCAATGAGTTATGTATATATAATATAACTAGAGCAACCGCTAAAAAGCTTTTTAAAGTATACACTAAAAAATGCTATATAGGCTGGGTGCAGTGGCTCACACCTGTAATTCCAGCACTTTGGGAAACCGAGGTGGGTGGATCACCTGAGGTCAGGAATTTGAGACCAGCCTGGCCAACATGGCGAAAACCTGTCTCTACTAAAAATATAAAAATTAACCAGCATGGTGGTGCACGACTGTTGTCCCAGCTTCTCAGGAGGCTGAGGCATGAGAATCGCTTAAATCTGGGAGGCAAAGGTTATAGTGAAATGAGATCATGCCACTGCACTCCAGCCTGAGCAACAGAGTGAGACTCCATCTCAAACAAACAAACAAAAAATACTGTAGATAAACCAAAATGGAATTCTAAAAAATGTTCAAATAACCCACAAAAATTCAGGAAAATGGAAACAGAGAGAACAAACAGAACGCAAAATATAACATGCAAACTTAAGCCCTAACACATTATAAATATACCAGTTAAAAAAACAGAGATTGATATTGGATTAAAGATATGACCCAACTTTATGGTGTTTATAAGAAACTCACTTCAAACATAATATAATGAGATATATATATGATATATATACATATATCATGATACATATATATCATGATATATATGATATATACATATTTTATATATCACATTATGTTTGAAGTGAGTTTGTTATATATCATGATTTATATATCATGATATATATGTATATATATCATATATGATGCATATATATGATGTATATATCATATATGATATATATCATGATATATATCATTATGTTTGAAGTTTCTTATATATCATGATATATATATATATGTAAAAAGTAAAAGGATGGAAATGACATGTCATGCAAACATTAAAGAAAACAGGAGTGGCTATATTAATACAAGATAAAATATGCTTCATACCAAAGAAAATTATGAGAGACAGAGAGGACATTAGATAATGATAAAAGGACAATCTACCAAGAAGAAATAGCAATCCTACAAATGTATATACCAGACATCAGAACTGGAAAATATATGAAGCAAAAGCTGATAGAAAGTGAAAGGAGAAATAGGCAGTTACAGGTGGAGACTTCAACTGTCTCAAAAACTGATAAAACGGTTAGACAGAAAATCAGCAACAATACAGAAGAACTCCATAATACCATCAACCAGCAAAATGTAACTGACTTTTATAGAACACTCTACCTAAGAACAGCAGACTACACATTCTTTTTCAGTGCCCATGGAACAGACCATTTCTAGGGCCGAAAAACCTCAACAAATTTGGAAGTATTGAAATCATACTGAGTGTGTTCTCTGACCATGTCTGAATCAAATTATTAATCAGTAACAGAAAGATAACAGGAAACTCTCCAAATACCTAGAAACAAACAGTTATACTACTAAGTAATTCATGGGTTGAAGAAGAATCTCAAAGGGTATTAAAAAAAAAACACATATAGTTGAATGAAAACAAAAGCAGAACATACCAGAATTTATGGGACACAGCTAAGCCAGTGTTCAGAGAGAAACTTATAACACTAAATGATTATATCAGAAAACAGGAACAGTCAAATCTAGGTTCCTAACTCAAAAGAACTAGAAAAAGAACAAAATAAACCTAAAGCAAGCAGGAGGAATGTAAAGAGCAGGAAGCAATGAAATTGAAAATAAAAAACCGTAGACAAAAATTATTGCGTAAAGCTGGTTCTTTTCAAAGATCAATAAAATTGATAAACCTCTAACAAGAGAGACAAAAAAGAGAATACACCAATTATTACTGTCAGGAATGAAACAGGTATGGATCTTGCCTACATCAAAAGGATAATAAGGGAATACTACAAACAGCCCTACACATGTAAATTTGATAATTTAGATGGAATGGACCAATTCATACAAAAGTACGAATTACCACCCAAAATAAATAGATAATTTGAATGGCTCTTTAACTATTAAGGGAACTGAATTTATAATTAAAATACTACTAAGATGAAATCTTGAGGCCCAAATAGTTTCACCAGAGAATTCTACCATACTTTTAAAGAAGAGTCAACACCAGTTCTACACATTTTCTTCCTGAAAATGGAAGAAAGGGAAACAGTTTCCAGTTCATTTTATGAGACCAGTATTAGAAGAAAGAAAACTATAGACCAATATCATAAGTGTAGGTATAGAAACCTTCAACAAAATATTAGAAAATAGCAACAAAATCTAAAATTAATTCTATACCATGAATTTATTATTTAAATTCATTTAAATTCATTAATTTCATTAAATTCATATTTATCTTTTCAAGAAAACCAACTTTTCATTTCATTGATCTTGTATTTTTTTTTTGCCTCAATTTGATTTATTTCCCCTCTGATCTTTATTTTCTTCTACAAATTTGAGGTTTGGTTTGTTCTTACTTTCTAGATCCTTGAAGTACATCATTAAATTATTTGAAATTTTTCTTTTTTTAAAAAATTGGGCATTTATTGGTATAAACTTTTCTCTTAGTGCTGATTTTGCCATAGCCCACAGATTTTGGTATGTTGTATTTCCATTTTCATTTGTTTCGAGAAGTTTTTTAATTTTCTCAATTTCTTCATTGACCCATTGGTCAGTCAGGAGCATATTGTTTAATTTCCGTGTGTTTCTGTATTTCTGATGTTCCTCTTGTTGTTGATTTTGTGTTTTATCCCATTGTGGTCAGAAAAGATGCTTGACATGATTTTTTAAAAAATTCGTTCATACTTGTTTTATGGCCTATTTTGTGGTCTGTTCTACAGAATGTACCATGTGCTGATGAGAAGAATGTGTATTTTCTAACTGTTGGGTGAAATATTCTGAAAATGTCAGTAGACCTATTAGATTTAGTGTGTAGTTTAACTCTGGTTTCTTTGTTGATTTGCCACTGGATGATCTGTCCATTACTGAGAGTGGCAGCTAGAGTCTCCTACTATTATTGTATTGCAATCTGTCTTTTCTTTATTAGATCTATTATGTTTATTTTATATGCTTGGTTTTACAATCTTAGATTTGTAGTCTGTTTTATCTAAGTAGAGCTACTCCTGTGCTTTTTTGTTTTCCAGTTGCATAGAATATCTTTTTCCACCCCTTCACTTTTAGTCTATGTGTCTTTATAGGTAGGGTAGGTTTCTTGAAGACAGCATATAGTTGGGTCTTATTTCTTTATTCAGCCACTCTGTGCCTTTTAATTAGAGAATTAAGGCCTGGCACAGTGGCTTATGGCTGTAATCCCACCACTTTGGGAAGCCAAGGTGGGCAGGATCACCTGAGGTCAGGAATTTGAGACCAGCCTGGCCAACATGGTGAAACCCCGTCTCTGCTAAAAAATACAAAACTTAGCCAGGCATGGTGGTCCATGCCTGTAATCCCAGCTACTTGGGAGGCCGAGGCAGGAGAGTCACTTGAACCCAGGAGGCAGAGGTTGTAGTCAGCCGGGATTGCGCCACTGCACTCCATCCAGCCTGGGTGACAGAGCAAGACTCTGTCTCAAAAAGAAAAAAAAAATTTAAATTCAGTATTATTATTATTATTGATAAGTAAGGACTTACTTTATTTTAACAATCTTTTTTTTTTCGTGCTTATTTTCTGGTTATTTTGACACTCCTGTCTTTTTTCTTGTCTTCCTTTGTGGTTCTGTCTGTCTTTGTGGGTAAGTACTTTTCTCTGGTAGTATGTTTTAGTTTGTTGCTTTTTATTTTAGGGAGTGTCTTATAGGTTTTGTGCTGTGGTTGCCAGTTATCGTGAGGCTTACAAAAAATATCTTACAAATATAACAAGAGACAGTTCATCTTAGGTCACAAATAATAAGAATAGAAACAAAGGCAAAAAAAAAAACTACACAAAAATAATCTGCAGTTTAACATCATCACCCCCACATTTTGACTTTTAGTTGTCTCACTTTACATTTTCTATATTACCTGATTTGATAAAATCAGGTAATTTGATAAAATCAGTGGATTTTGCATCACTGTTAACAGTAGTATAGGATTCTGGGTTTGTTTATATACTTAATTTCACCAGTGTTTTTTCTTTTTTTTTTAAACCTTTTTTTTTTCCCTTCAAATTGAAGAACTCCCTTTAGCATTTCTTATAATGTAGATCTGATGGTGGTGAATTCTTTCAGCTTTAGTTTGAGAAATAGTTTCTCTCTCCTTCATATCTGAAGTATAATTTTGCTGAATACAGTATTCCCGGATGGCAGTTTTATTTTTGGTTTGTTTTTTAAGCACTTTGAAAATGTTGTTTCACTCTTGTCTGCGTGGTTTCTGTTGAGAAGTCTTGTCAGACAATGTGGAGGTCCTTTATATGTTATTTGCTTCTTTTCTCTTGTTGTTTTTAGGATCCTCTCTTTGCCCTTGACCTTTGAGGGTTTGATTATTATGCCTTGAGGTAGTCTTACTTGGGTTGAACCTATTTTGTGTTCTGAGATTTTTTTGTATCTGGATATGTATATCTTTTGGAAAAATTTCTGTTATTTCTTTGAGTAAGCATTCTAGCCCTTGGTGTTGCTCAGCTCCCTCTTGAACACTAATAATTCTTAGCTTTGGTCTTTTGAGATAATTTTTAATATCTTATAGGCAGCTTCATTCTTTTCTACTCTTCTTTTTTCTCTTCTGATCATGTATTTTCAGATAGCCAGTCTTTGAGCTTTCCAGTTCTTTCCTCTGCTTCATTCATCTGCTTTGAGAGCCTCCAGGAAGTTCTTCAGTTCAGCAAATGTGTTTCTCAGTTCCAAGACTTCTGTTTGATTTTTTGTTTTTCAGACAGTGTCTCACCATATTGCCTAGGCTTGACTGCAGTGGCACAATCATGGCTCATTTCATCCTCTATTGCCTAGGATCAGTGATTCTCCCATCTTAGCCTCCGGAGTAACTGGGACCACAGGCTTGTGCCACCATACCTGGCTAATTTTTTTTGTAGAGATGGGGGTCTTCCTATGTTGCCCAGACTGGTCTTGAACTCCTGGGTTCAAACAGTTCTCCTGCCTTGGCTTCCCAAAGTGCTGTGATTATACCATGCCTAGCCTCTGTTTGATTTTAAAAGATTATTTCAGTTTCTTTTTTTTAAAGTTTTTTCTTCTTCTTCTTTTTTTTTTTTTTTGAGACAGGATCTCACTCTGTCACCTAGGCTGGAGTGCAGTGGTTCTTGGCTCACTGCTGCCTCCACCTCCCAGGTTAAGGTGATTCTCGTGCCTCAGCCTCCCAAGTAGCTGAGACTACAGACATGCGCCACTATGCCTGGATAATTTTTGGCATTTTTAGTAGAGATGGGGTTTCACCATGTTGGCCTGGCTGGTCTTGAACTCCTGGCCTCAAGTGATCCACCTGCCTCGGCCTCCCAAAGTGTTAGAATTATAGGCATGAGCCACTGTGCCTGGCCTAATTTCTTTTTTAAAATTTCTTTGATAAATTTTTGAGTTGCTTTTGTATGTTATCTTGGAGGTCACTGACTTTTCTTATAACTACTATTGTGAATTTGTGGTTAGAGAACTCACAAATTGCTTTCTTGTTAGGATCAGTTGCCGGATTTTTGTTTTGTCCTTTTGGGGAGGTCATGGTTCCCTGTTTGCTGTTGTTTCTTGTGGGTGTATTTTATGTCTTTGCATTGAAGGATAGTTATTAATAGATATTTATAGAATAGTTATTTATTCTAGTTTTTTTTCTGTCCATCTTGTTTTGGTTTCTACTGGATATATTTGCTTAGTGAATCTTTACATCTAGGTAACTGCCTCTTTTTAGCTCTAGGAGGTACCTTAAACTTGGGTTGACCTCGGCTCTGGTAAATGATCAGAGTGATGCCTGCTCTGAAGGTGAGAGGTCCCAAAGGGATTAGGCTGGCAGTGTGTTAAGGCTAGCTAGAGGTTTGTGCCCAGGAGTCCATACCTCTTCTGCTGAGCAGCCTTTCAGATTGGGCATCTCTGTTTGCTGAGTAGCAGAGCAGACTTTCCAGGGTTGGGGGTGATAGTCCCACCTCCTGTCTTTGTCTCTGCCTGTCCTCAGGAATATTTCTCCCTTTAGGCAGTCACGATGCTTCCCATGGATTAAGGTGGGGACAGGTCTCCTGCTTGGGAACCCAAGATGTTGGGGAACCTGGATGACCCCCTCAGTCTTACCTTTTCCAATATAGAAATGTAGTTGGGTGGAGGGAGGGCGAGATTTTCTGCTTGGTGCCAGGCAGAATGGAGGGGGAGGGGTGTCACAGATGTGGAGGTCTGATTCCCTTACCATCTGTTCAGAGTTGTTTTTTGTTTGTTTGTTTGTTTTTTTCTTACTTCTCCACGGCCCCAGGAATTATCTCATTCTCATATTTGAGTTCCATGTTGTTACTGGTAAAAATCTTGGCACTTATATATTTGTTTGTTTGTTTGTTTTTCTATTGGAGAGGGGGGAGTGAAAACAGCTTGCACTTATATTTCTATGTATGAACAATGCACACATAAAAACTGGAATTAAAAATACAATACCTTTATAATAATATTGAATTACTAGATGTAAATATAACAAGACATACGAGCTTTTATGCTGTAAACTTCATAGCACTGATGAAAGAAATCAGAGGTCTGAATTATTGGAGAAACATATTTATTAGCAGACTCACCATAGATGTAAATTCTTTCCAAATTGATACACAGTTTTAAACAGAGTTTCTATCAAATTTTCAGCAAGGTTTTTTTTTTTTAAATGTAAATATAGACCTGATTATTCTAAAATTTATTTGGGAAGTTATAGGAAGTATAATAGCTAAAATAGTTTTCAAAAAAGAGTAAGGTGGGAGAGTCACTCTGTTTGATTTCATGACTTTACAGTAATCAAGATTGTGTGGTGCTGGTATAGAGACATACACATAGAGAACAGCATACAAAATGTAGACATAGTCCCACAAATATGGCTAATTGATTTTTGACATAGGTTCAAATCAGTATAATGTAGGAAGGTTAATATTTCCAACAAATATTGCTAGAGTAATTGGGTATTCTCTAGCAATAAAAGTGTACCTTGGCCAGGCATGGTGGCTTACGTCTGAAATCCCAGCACTTTGAGAGGCCGAAGTGGGTGGATCACTTGAGGTCAGGAGTTCGAGACCAGCCTGGCCAACATGGTGAAACCTTGTCTCTACTAAAAATACAAAAATTAGCCAGGTGTGGTGGTGGGTGCTTGTAATTCCAGCTACTCCGGAGGCTGAGGCAAGATGATTGCTTTAACCCAGGAGGCAGAGGTTGCAGTGAGCCGAGATCATGCCAGTGCGCTCCAGCCTGAGTGACAGAGTGAGCCTTTGTCTCAAAAAAAAAAAGTGTACGTTGACATATCCTCACACTTCTTAAATTTTTTTTATTTTTAATTTTTGTGGGTACATAGTAGGTGTATGAATTTATGGGTTATATGAGATATTTTGATACAGGGATGCAATGTGTAATAATCATATCAAGGGAGATAGATATCCATGCCCTCAAGTATTTATTCTTTGTGTTACAAATAATCCAGTTATATTCTTTTAGTTATTTAAAAATCTGCAATTAAGTTGTTATTGACTGTAGTCATTCTGTTGTTTTATCAAATTCTAGTTGTTATTAATTCTATTTTTTTGTACCCATTGTCCCTTCCCACTTCCCCTTCTGAACCCTACACGATCCTTTCCAGCCTCTGGTAACCATCCTTCTACTCTCTGCCTCCATGAGTTCAATTATTTTAATTTTTAACTCCCATAAATAAGTGAGTACAGGCAGTTTGTCTTTTTGTGCCTGACTTATTTCACTTAATGTAATTTGACCTCAGCTTCTATCCATGTTGTTGCAAATGACTGAATCTCATTCTTTTTTATGCCTGAGTAGTACTTCATTTTGTATATATACCACATTTTTAAAATCCGTTCATCTGTTGATGGACACTTAGATTGCTTCAAATCTTGGCTATTGTGAATAGTGCTGCAGTAAACATGGGAGTGTAAGTATTTCTTTGATTTCTTGATTTCCTTTCTTTTGGGTATATACCTAAGAGTGGGATTGCTGGAGGGTAAGGTAGCTCTATTTTTAGGTTTTTGTGGAGCCTCCAAACTGTTCTCCATGGTGGTTGTACTAATTTAGATTTCCACCGAGAGTACGAGGGCTCCCTTTTGTCCACATCCTTGCCAGGATTTATTATTGCTTGACTTTTGGATAAAGGCCATTTTAACTGGGGTGAGATGATGTCTAATTATAGTTTTGATTTGCATTTCTCTGATGATCAATGATGTTGAACAGCTTTTAATATGCCTATTTGCCATTTTTATGTCTTCTTTTTAGAAATGTCCATTCACATCCTTTGTCCATGTTTTAAATTAGACTTAGATTTTTTCCTATAGAGATGTTTGAGCTCCTTATATATTCTGGTTATTCATCCCCTATGAGATGGGTAGTTTGCAAATATTTTCTTTCATTCTGTGGATTGTCCCTTCACTTTTTTGATTGTTTTCTTTGCTGTGCAAAAGCTTTTTGCTTGATATGATCGTATTTGTCCATTTTTGCTTTGGTTGCCTGCGCTTGTAGCGTATTACTCAATAAATTTTTGCCCATTCCAGTGTCCTGGAGAGTTTCGCCAGTGTTTTCTTTTAGTTTCATAGCTTGAGGGATTAAAGTCTTTAATAATCAATTTTGATTTGATTTTTGTATATGGTGAGAGATAGGGATTCAGTTTCACTCTTTTGCATATGGATATTCGGTTTTCCCAGCACTGTGTATTGAAGAGGTTGTCCTTTCCCCAGTGTATTTTCTTGGCACCTTTTGTCAAAAATAAGTTCACTGTAGATATATGGCTTTATCTGTGGGTTCTCTATTCTGTTTCATGATCTTTGTGTCTGTGTTTATGCCAGTACCATGCCATTTTGGTTACTATAGCTCTTTAGTATAATTTAAAGTAATGTAATGTGTTTCTTCCAGTTTTGTTGTTTTTGCTTAGGATTGCATTGGCTATTCTGGGTCTTTGTGGTTATATATAAATTTTAGGATTGCCTTTTCTATTTCTGTGAGGAATGCCATTAGTATTTTGATAAACATTGCATTAAATCTGTAGATTCCTTTAGTGTGGTTGTTTTAACAATATTGATTCTTTTAATTCATGAACATGGAATATCTTTCCCTTTTTTTGTGTGTCTTCAATTTCTTGCATCAGTGTTTTATAGTTTTCATCATAGAGATCTTTCACTTCTTTGGTTAATTCCTAGGTATTTAATTTTATTTGTAGCTATTGTAAATGGGATTACTTTCTTGATTTCTTTTTCAGATTGTTTGCTGTTGGCGTATAGAAATGCTACTAATTTTTGTACGTTGATTTTGTATCCTGCAATTGTACTGAATTTGTTTGTCAGTTGTAATACTTTTTTAGGGGAGTCTTTAGATTTTTTTCAAATGTAAAATCATATCCTCTGTAAACAAGGATAATTTGAGTTCTTCCTTTTCAATTTAGATGCCCTTTATTTCTTTCTCTTGTCTGATTGCTCTAGCAAAGACTTCCGGTACTGTATTGAATAAGAGTGGTGAAAATGGTAATCCTTGTTATATTCTCGATCTTAGAGGAAAGGCTTTCAGTTTTTCCCCCATTCAGTGTGATACTAGATATGGGTCTGTCGTATATGGTTTTTATTATGTTGAGGTAAGTTTCTTCTTTTTTTTTTTGAGATGGAGTCTTGCTCTGTTGCCCGGCTGGAGTGCAGTGGCATGATCTCGGCTCACTGCAACCTCCGCCTCCCATGTTCGAGCGATTCTCCTGAGTCAGCCTCCCAAGTAGCTGGGACTACAGGCACGTGTCACCATGCCCAGCTTATTTTTGTATTTTTGTAGATCTGCCCGATTCAGCCTCCCAAAGTGCTGGGATTACAGGTGTGAGCCACTGCACCCAGCTGAGGTAAGTTTCTTCTATCCCCAGTTTTTTGAGGGTTTTTATCATGAAGGGATGTTGAATTTTATAAAATGCATTTTCAGCATCAGTTGAAATGATATGGGTTTTGTCTTTCATTCTGTTGGTATGATGTATGACATTAATTTATTTGCATATGTTGAATCATCGTTGCTTCCCTGGGATAAATCCCACTTGGTCATGATGAATGATCTTTTTAATGTGTTGAATTTGCTTTGGTAGTATTTTTTGAGTATTTTTCCATCAGTATTCATCAGACATGTTGTTCTATGGTTTTCTTTTTTTTTTGATGTATCTTTGGTTTTCATATCGGGGTAATACTAGCCTCATAGACTGAGTTTGGAAGTATTCCCACCTCTGTTTTTCAGAGTAGTTTCAGTAGGACTGGTGTTCTTTAAATGTTTGGGATAATTCAGCAGTGAAGCCATTGGGGCCTGGGCTTCTCTTGCTAGGAGACTTTTCATTATGCTTTCAATCTCATTACTTGTTATTGATCTCTTCAGGTTTTGGATTTCTTTATGGTTCAATCTTGGTAGGTTGTATGTCTCTAGGAGATTTGTCAATTTTGTTTACCTTTTCAGAACACCAACTTTTTGGTTTGTTGATCTCTTGTATTGTTTTTCTCATTTCAAGTTTATTTCTGCTCTAATCTTTATTATTTCTTTTCTTTTAATTATGGGTTTGGTTTGCTCTTTTCTGGTTAAGATGCATCATTAGGTGGTTTATTTTACATTTTTCTTTTATTTTTGATGTAGACACTTCCAGGTGTAAACTGCCCTCAGTACTGCATTTGCTGTATCCCATAGATTTTGGGATGTTGTGTTTCCATTATTTGTTTCAAGAAATTTTTCAGTTTTTTTCCTCAGTTTCTTTGTGGACCCACTGGCCATTCAGAAGCATATTTCTTAATTTCCGTCTATTTCTGTAGTTTCCAGAAATTTCTCTTGTTACTGATTTCTAGTTTTATTCCATTGTGGTCAGAAAAGATGCTTCATATTATTCCAGTTTTTTTTTTAAACTGTTTTGAGACTTGTTTTGTGACCTGCCATATGGTCTGTCCTTGAAAATGATCCACGTGCTGAGGCAAAGAATGTATTTTCTATAGCCATTGGAAGGAGTGTTCTGTAAATATCTGTTAGGTCCATTTGGTCTATAACACAGATTAAATTTGATGTTTCTTTTTTGATTTTCTTTTTTCTTTTTTTTGAGTCAGAGACTCGCTCTGTTGCCCAGGCAGCAGTGCAGTTGCACGATCTTGGCTCACTGCAACCTCTGCCTCCTGGGTTCAAGTGATTGTCCTGCCTCAGTCTCATGATTAGTTGGGATTACAGGCACATGCCACCATGCCTGGCTAATTAATTTTGTATTTTTAGTAGAAATGAGGTTTTACCACATTGGTCAGGCTGGCCTTGAACTCCTGAACTCAAGTGATCCACCCGCCTTGGCCACCCAAAGTGCTGGGCTTACAGATGTGAGCCACCATGCCTGGCCTCTTTGTTGATTTTCTGTCTGAAGTATTTGTCTGATGCTGAAAGTGGGGTATTGAAGTCTATAGTTTTTTTTTAGTTTTTATTTTTATTTTTTCTGATGGAGTCTCACTACGTCGCCCAGGCTGGAGTGTGGTGGCAAGATCTCGGCTTACTGCAACCTCTGCGCTTAAACGATCCTCCCACCTCAGCCTCCTGAGTAGCTGGGACTATAGGTGCGCAATACCATGCCTAGCTAGCTTTGCATTTTTTGTAGATATGGGGTTTTGCCATGTTGCCCAGGCTAGTCTCAAACTCCTGGATTCAAGCGATCTGCCCATCTCAGCCTCCAAATGTGCTGGGATTGGAGGAGTGAGCCACCATGCCCAGCCTACAGTTATTATTGTTTTGGGGTCTATTTCTTCAGCTCTAATAATATTTGCTTTATATATCTGGGTGCTCCAGTGCTGGGTGCATATATATTTACAATTATTATGTCCTCTTGCTGGATTGACCCCTTTATCATTATATAATTACCTTTGTGTCTTCTTATAGTTTTGTCTTGAAATCTATTTTGTCTGATGTAAATATAGCTACTTCTGCTCTGCATGGTTTCCATTGGCATGGAGTATCTTTTTCCATCTCTTTATTTTCCGCCTGTGTGTCTTTATAGGTGAAGTGGGTTTCTTGTAGGCAAAGCATCATTGGGTTTTTTAAAATCCATTCAGCCACTCTGTGTCTTCTCATTGGAGAGTTTAATCTGTTTATGTTCAATGTTATTGTTGATAGTTTAGGACGTACTTCTGCCATTTTGTTTTCTGGTAATTTTGTGGTCTTTCCTTTTTTCCTTCCTTCCTGTATTCCTGTTAGTGAATGTGATTTTTCTCTGGTGGTATGATTTAATTTCTTGCTTCTTATTTTTTGTGTATCTATTGTAAGTTTTTTGATTTGAAGTTACCAGGGGGCTTGCAAGTACTGCCTTATAACCCAGGGGTCCCCCATCCCTGGGCCACAGACAGATGTCACTCTATGGCCTGTTAGGAACCAGGCCTCACAGTAGGAGGTGAACAGCAGGCAAGTGAGCATTTACCACCTGAGCTCTGCCTGCTGTCAGATTAGTGGTAGCATTAGATTCTCATAGGAGCGCAAACCCTATTGTGAACTGTGAATGCGAGGGATCTAGGTTGTGTGCTGCTTATGAGACTCTAATGCCTGATAATCTGAGGTAGAACAGTTTCATCTCAAAACCATGCCCTACATGTACCCCCTGTCCCCAAGAGAAATTGTCTGAGGTGGAACAGTTTCATCCCAAAACCATTACCCCCACTAGTCTGTGGAAAAGTTGTCTTCCATGAAACTGGTCCCTGATGCCAAAAAGGTTGGTGACTGCTGGTTTATATAACATTCTTAAAATGACAAAATTATGGAAATGGAGAACAGATCTATGGATGCCAGTGTTTAGATTAGAGATGGTGGAGGAGAGAAGGGTGTGTGTGTGTTGGGGGGTGATTTGCAAGGGATAGCAGCAGAGAGAGGTTTGTGGTGATGCAACACTTTTGTTTTTTAATTTTCTAGTTTTTTTGTTTTTGTCCCTTTTGGAGAAAAGGCAAACACATTTATTTAACAGGAGAATCACAGAGTGAGCATCCTGGTGGAACACTTCTGGGTCTTGATTGTGCTTGTGGTTATGAGAATGTATACAATTGATAAGATGACATAGAACTATTAATATGTACACACATAATACCAGTGTCAATTTTCTGCCTATAATAGTATACTGTAGATACCGATGTAGCCCTTAGAGAAAACTTAATGGAAGGTACATGGGAATTTTCTGTACAATGTTTGCAACTTTCTAGTGACTCTACAATTATTTCTGAAATAAAAAGTTTTAAAAATTCGCAACATGTTTATTGGTCTGTCTTTTAAAATTATTTCAATAGTTTTTGGAGAACAGGTCGTGTTTGGTTCCATGAGTAAGTTCTTTAGTGGTGATTTCTGAGATTTTGGTGCATCTATCACCTGAGCATTGTATACTGTACCCATTGTATAGTCTTTTCTCCCTCAATGCCCTTCCAGCCTTTCTCCTGAGTCCTCAGAGGTCATTATATCATACTTATACCATTGCGTCTTCATAACTTAGCTCCTACTTATAAGTGAGAACGTATGATGTTTGGTTTTCTATTCCTGAGTTACTTCACTTAGAATAATGGTCTCCAACTCCATCCAGGTTGCTGTGAATGCCATTATTTTATTATTTTTATGGCTGAGTAGTATTCCATGGGTGTGTGTGTGTGTGTGTGTGTGTATATATATATACACTATATTTTCTTTATCTACTTGTTGGTAATGGGCACGTAGGCTGGCTTCATATTTTTGCAATTGCAAATTGTGCTGCTATAAATGTGTGTGCAAGTGTCGTTTTCATATAATGACTTCTTTTCCTCTGGGTAGATACCCAGTACTCAGGTTGCTGGATCAAATGTTAGTTCTACTTTTAGTTCTTTAAAGAATCTCCATGCTGTTTTCGATAATGGTTATACTAATTTACATTTCCGCTAGCAGTGTAGAAGTGTTCCGTTTTCACCACATCCACACCAAAAAATTATTTTTTTTTTGATTTTTTAATTATGGTTATTCTTTCAGGAGTAAGGTGGTATTGCATTGTGGTTTTCATTTGCATTTCCCTGATAATTTGTGATGTTGACCATTTTTTCATATGTTTGTTGGCTATTTGAATATCTTCTTTTGAGAATTGTCTATTTATGTCCTTAGCCCACTTTTTGATGGGATTATTTGTTTTTTTCTTGCTGATTTATTTGACTTCCTCATAGATTCTCCGTATTAGTCCTTTGTGGGTTGCATAGTTTGCAGATATGTTTTCCCCCTCTGTGGGTTGTCTGTTTACTCTCCTGATTATTTCTTTTGCTGAGCAGAAATTTTTAGTTTAACTACATCCCATCTATTTATCTTTGTTTTTATTACATTTGCTTTTGGGTACTTGGTCATGAACTCTTTGCCTAAGCTAATGTCTAGAAGAGTTTTTCTGATGTTATCTTCTAGAATTTTTATGGTTTCTGGTCTTAGATTTAAGTCTTTGATGCATCTTGAGTTGACTTTTGTGTAAGGCGAGAGATGAGGATCTGGTTTCATTCTTCTACATGTGGTTTGTCAATTATCCCAGCACCATTTGTTGACTAGGGTGTCCTTTACCCACTTCATGTTTTTGTTTGCTTTGTTGAAGATCAGTTGGCTGTAAATATTTGGCTTTATTTCTAAGTTCCATTGGTCTACGTGCCTTTTTTTTTTTCGGTTTGTTTGTTTTGAGACGGAATTTTGCTCTCGTTGCCCGGGCTGGGGTGCAATGGCGCGATCTCGGCTCACTGCAACCTCCACCTCCTGGGTTCAAGCAATTCTTCTGTCTCAGCCTCCTGAGTAGCTGGGATTACGGGCATGTGCCACCATGCCTGGCTGGTTTTTGTATTTTTAGTAGAGACAGGATTTCTCCATGTTGGTCAGGCTGGTCTCGAACTCGACCTCAGGCGATCCGCCCACCTTAGCCTCCCAAACTGTTGGGATTACAGGCATGAGCCACCGTGCCCGGCCTCTACATGCCTGTTTTTATACCAGTATTATCCTGTTTTGGTAACTATAGCCTTGTAGTACAGTTTGAAGTTGGGTAATGTGATGCCTCCAGATTTATTTTCTTTGCTTAGTCTTGTTTTGGCTATGTGAGCTCTTTTTTGGTTCCATATGAATTTTAGGACTCTTTTTTTCTAGTTCTGTGAAGAATGATTATGGCATTTTGGTGGGAATTACACTGAATTTATAGATTGCTTTTGGCAATATGGTCATATTCACAATATTCATTCTACCCATCCATCAGGATAGGATGTGTTTCCATTTTTTCGTGTCATCTGTGATTTCTTTCAGCAGTGTTTTGTAGTTTTCCTTGTAGAGATCTTTCACCTCCTTGGTTAGGTGTATTCCTAAGTATGTATGTATGTATGTATGTATGTATGTATGTATGTATGTATGTATGTATGTATTTTTTGTAGTTGTTGCAAAAGGTGTTGCGTTCTTGATTTGATTCTCAGCTTGGTCACTGTTGGTGTATAAGTGCTGCTGGTTTGTGTACATTGATTTTGTATCCTGAAACTTTATTGAATTCATTTATCAGATCTAAGAACTTTTTGGATGAGTCTTTAGGGTTTTCTAGGTATATGATCTGTCTGTTTTGTCTGCTATATAAGTAGTTATTCCTGCTTACTTTTGGCTTTCATTTGCAGGGAATACCTTTTTCCATCCCTTTTCCTTAAATTTATGTGAGTCCGTATGTGTTAGGTGAGTCTCTTGAAGACAACAGATACTTGGTGGATTTTTATTCATTCTGCCATTCTGTATCTTTCACATGGAGCATTTAGGCCATTTACATTCGATGTTAGTATTGAGATATGAGGTATCATGTTCTATTCCTGATGCTAGTTGTTGCCTGAAAACCATGGCCTTTTTTTTTCATTGTGTTATGGTTTTATAGGCCCTGTGAGATGTATGCTTTAAGAAGGTTGTATTTTGGTGTATTTCGATGTTTTGTTTTAAGATTTAGAACTTTTAGCATTTCTTGTAGTGCTGGCTTGGTAGTGGCATGTTCTCTCAGCATTTCTTTGTTTGAAAAATACTTTATCTCTCCTTCATTTATGAAGCTTAGTTTTGCTGGATACAGAATTCTTGGCTGATAATTATTTTGTTCAACAAGGCTAAAGATAGAACCCCAATTCCTTCTGGCTAATAGAATTTCTGCTGAACTATCTGCTTTTAATCTAAATAGGTTTTCTTTTACAGGTTACTTGATGCTTTTGCCTCACAGCTCTTAATATTGTTTCCTTTGTCTTGACTTTAGATAACCTGATGACTATGTGCCTTAGGTGATGATCTTTTGCAACCAATTTCCCAGGTGTTCTTTGAGCTTCTTGTGTTTAGATGTCTAGATCTCTGGCAAGCCCGGGGAAGTTTTCCTGGATTATTCCCTAAAATAAGTTTTCCAAACTTTTAGATTTCTCTTCTTCCTCAGGAATGCCAGAGAGAGTAGGAGGGAGGAAGGAAGAAAAGATTCAAAATGTCAAAACTCAAATGGGAAGAATAGACTACTGAGTAAGTATGTATATTTTCAAGAAACTGAATCAATAATTAATAACATTCCAAAATAGAAAGCACCAGGACCAGATGGTTTTACTGTTGAATTTTACCAAATGTTTACAGAATAAATTATATCAGTTATCTACAATCTCTTCTAGAAGACAGAAGTAGAGGGAATACTTCTAACTCATTATATGAGGCCAGCATTATTCTATTACCAGTTTTTAAATTTATCCAAATAAAATTAAAACTTCAGTCCCCTCAACATACATCCACCCAAGACTGAACCAGGAAGAAGTTGAATCCATGAACAGACCAGTAACAGGTCCTGAAATTGAGGCTGTAATAAATAGCCTACCACACCTCCCCATCAAAAAAAGCCCAGGACCAGATGGGTTCACAGCTAAATTCTACAGATGTACAAAGAAGAGCTGGTATCATTCCCACTGAAACTATTCCACAAAATTGAGGAGGAGGAACTCTTTTGTAACTCATTTTATGAGGTCAGCATCACCCTTATACCAAAACCTGGCAGAGATACAACAAAAAAGGAATACTTTAGGCCATTATTTTTGATGAATATCAAGGCAAATTCCTCAACAAAATACTGGCAAACCGAATCCAGCACCACATTAAAAAGCTTATCCACCACGATCAAGTGGGCTTTATCCCTGGGATATAAGGTTGGTTCAACATATGCAAATGAATAAACATGATTGATTCATCACATAAACAGAACTAAAGGACAAAAACCACATGGTTATCTCAATACATGCAGAAAATACTTTTGATAAAATTCAACATTTCCTCAGGCTAAAAACTCTCAATAAACTAGGTATTGAAGGAAATACCTCAAAATAATACAAGCCATCCATGACAAACTCACAGCCAACCTCGTCCTGAATGGGCAATAGCTGGAAGCATTTCCCTTGAAAACTGGTACAAAACAAGGATGCCCTCCCTTGCCACTCTTATTCAACATAGTATTGGAAGTCTTGGCCAGGGTAATCAGGCAAGAGAAAGAAATAAAGGGCATTCAAATAGGAAGAGAGAAAGTCAAATTATCCCTGTTTGCACAGTGCTATATCTAGAAAACCCCATAGTCTCAGCCCAAAAGCTTCTTAAGCCAATAAACAACTTCAGCAAAGTCGCAGGATACAAAATCAATGTGCAAAAATCACTAGAATTCCTATACATCAACAACAGTCAAGCCACGAGCCAAATCCAGAATGTAATCCCATTCATAATTCCCACAAAAAGAATAAAATACCTAGGGATAAAGCTAACTAGGGAGGTGAAAGATCTCTACAGGGAGAACTGTAAACCATTGCTCAAATAAATCAGAGGTGATGCAAACAAATGGGAAAACATTCCATGCTCATGGATAGGAAGAATCAATATTGTTAAAATGGCCATACTGCCCAAAGCAGTTTATAGATAATGCTATTTCTATTAAACTACCATTGAGATTCTTCACAGAACTAGAAAAAACTATTTTAAAATTCATATGGAACCAAAAAGGAACCTGAATAGCTAAGGTAATCCTAAGCAAAAAGAACAAAGCTGTAGGCATCATGCTACATGACTTCAAAGTATACTACAAGGCTACAGTAACCAAAACAGCATGATACTGGCATAAAAACAGATACGTAGACCAATGGAACAGAATAGAGAACCCAGAAATAAGACTGCATACCCACAACTATCTGATCTTCGACAGACCTGATAAAAACAAGCAATGGGGAAAGGATTCCCTATTCAGTAAATGGTGCTGGGATAACTGGCTAGCCACATGCAGAAGACAGAAACTAGACTCCTTCCTTACACCATTTTCAAAAATTAACTCAAGATGAATTAAAGACTAAAATGTAAAATACAAAACTATAAAAACCCTTGAAGACAACCTAGGTAATACCATTAAGGACATAGGCACTGGCAATGATTTTATGTCAAAGATGCCAAAAGCAATGGCAAAAAACAAAAATTGACAAATGGGATCTATTTAAACTAAAGAGCAAACTTTAAACTGCACAGCAAAAGAAACTATCAACAAACAGAATGGGAGAAAATTTTGGAAACTATGCATCCAACGAAGGTCTAATATCCAGCATCTATAAGGAACTTAAATTTACAAGAAGAAAAAAACAGCCCCATTGAAAAGTGGGCAAAGGACATGAACAGACACTTTTTAAAAGAAGACATACATGCAGCCAACAATCTTATGCAGGAACAGGAGACCACATACCGCATGTTCCTACTTATAAGTGGGAACTAAATGATGAGAACACTCAGACACATAGAGCGGAACTACAGACACTGGGGCCTGTCAGAGGGTGGCGGGTGGGAGGAAGAATAGGTTCAGGAAAAATAACTAATGGGTACTAGGCTTAATACCTGAGCGATGAAATAATCTGTACAACAGACCCCGTTGACACAAGTTTGCCTATGTAACAAACCTGCACATGTACCCCTGAACTTTAAAAAAACAAACTTATGTTCATACAGTATCCTGCACAAGGATGTTTATAGCCACTTTATTCATAATTGCCAAAATGTGGAAACAACCAAGTTGTTCTTCACTAGGTGAATGGGTAAATCAACTGTGGTACATTTAGACAATGGAATGTTACTCACTGGTAAAAAAGAAATACCTATCAAGCCTTAAGACATGGAGAAACCTTAAATGCATATTACTAATTGAAAGATGACAGCATGAAGAAGCTTTATATTATATTATTCCAATTGTATGACATTCTGGAAAAGGCAAACCCATGGAGACAGTAAAAAGGTTAGTGGTTACCAGATATTGGGCAGGAGGTAGGGATGAGTGGTGGAGTGCAGAGGATTTTTAGGGCAGTGTAACTATTCTGTATACTAGAATGGTGGATTGTCCAAATCTATAGAATATACTACAGCAAGATAGAACCCTAATAGAAACTGTGTATTCCAGATGGTAATGAGTCATTGGTGTAGGTTCATCAGTTGCAACACATGTGCCACTCTGGTACAGAATGTTCTTAGTTTTGGAGGTTGTGTGTGTTTGAGGCCAAAGGAACTTTTTATTTTCTGCTCAACATTTGTATGAATCTAAAATTGTTCTAAAAAATGAAGTCTGTTTAAAAGGAGAAAAATCAATACAGTCACTACCATGTTTGGTGAAAGGCATGTGGTACCTTCAATAGTGTGCCTTCATCTAAAATTGTGATACTATAGTTGATGTTAAAATTTTAAGAGATATAGGAGAAATTTTGAGCTGAGTGTCCCAGACAGCTGGCTAGCTATTCCAGATGTGGGACAGACCACTGTGTTTCTAGGTGGTTTTTAGTTTGCTTGGGGTCAAAGTCTTAGGATTACATATTATGTGTACGCCATGCAGAATTCTAAGCTCTCTACATAAATTATTTAATGCTCTCAGACAGTTTGCAGATAAAAAACCTGAGGCCAGAGAGCTTAAGTGTTTTGTATAAACACACTAAGTTACAGATCAAGGGTTTGAACTCAGGTCTCTTTCCAAAACTATAGCTCTTTATCATTATTCAGAACTGAATTTCTTTGATGATTATAACATTTATATTCCTTCTCAACTTACTGTATTACAGTATCATTATTCATTAAACTTCCTTTAAAAAATCAGTGTGCCCTAATTAACGAATTTACAATATGAATAATAGCATTTAAAAAAACTACAGCAGCTGGGCGTGGTGGCTCATTCCTGTAATCCCAGCACTTTGGGAGACTGAGGCAGGTGGATCACTTGAGATCAGGAGTTCGAGACCATCCTGGCCAACATAGTGCAACCCTGTCTCTACTAAATATACAGAAATTAGCCAGGTGTGGTGGCGGGTGCCTGTAATCCCAGCTACTCGGGAGTCTGAGGCAGGAGAATCACTTGAACTCAGGAGGTGGAGGCTGTAGTGAGCCAAGATCGCTCCACTGCACTCCAACCTGGGCGATAGAGTGAGACTCAGTCTCAAAAACAAAAAACAAACAAACAAACAAAAACAAAAAACAAACCAAAAAAGACAGCAGTCAAAACCCCCTACAGTGACAAATAGGGTTAATTGAATGGCTGAGTTAGGGTCTTATTTTATCCTTACTAGACACCATCATTGCGTGTTTTATAAATACCTCAATGCTTTCAAACCATTTTAAAAGACAAAAATATTTTAATTATGATTGTATTTATTGATTAAAAATTGAAAATGGGAAACATATAACATTATTATGCTATTCTAAATGCTCTTTAATGGTCTCATAGTTTTCTACTATGTACTGTGGTTTATTTAATTCATTCTCTTTAGGTTGTTTTCCTCTTTTTTTCTGCCTGTGATGAATATTCTTAGAGGTCAGTCATCTTATGTTTTCTTTAGTATATTTTTTCAGAGTTGGAGATTATGGGTCAACAGTATATATGCATATTTTAACCTCTCCAGAAATATTACAGTGTTTTAAACTCCTACTAGTAGTACAGATTGAGTTTCCTTTATCTGACATGCTTGGGACCAGAGGTGTTTCAGATTTTGAAGTTTTTCAGACTTGGAGATATTTGTATTATATATATTTACTGGTTGAGAATTCCAAATCCAAAAATTTGAAATTTGAAATGCTACAATGAGCATTTCCTTTGAGTGTCATGTCAGTTCTCAAAAAGTTTCCGATTTTGGAGCATTTTGGATTTTGCATTTTCAGATTTGGGATGCTCAACCTGTATGTGAGAAGGTTTACTTCCTTATATCCTTACTGACAACATCTGCCATTTGCTGATGAAAATTTGGATTTCACTGTCATTTTAATGTGCAATTTTAATTGTTAATAGGATGTATTTTAAAAATTTTTTATTGACTGTGTTTCTTCTTTTATGAAATGCCTAAGTCCTTTTCCTAAATTTTTTTATTAGAGGTTTATATGTTCTTACTGAATTTTCAGAAGCTCTCTTTATAAGAATATGTAAACTTTTGTCTTGAATATACAGGGGTATTTTCCTTCAAGACAAAAATTTTCTGTTTCTTACATGTTCATTATAGAAAAATCAAACAATAAGCTAAAAAAAGATATAATTCACCTATAACCCTGCTACCTACTGAGAATTATTTTTACATTTTGATTTATACTCCTGCTGTGTTCTTTCTGCACATATATACGCTGTTAAGGGCCCCATTAGCCTGTGTTTTCACATAAGGTCATAATGACATTACCATATAAATTATAAAGACTTGGTAGCTTTTACCTGTTAATTAGTGGGATGTCCTTTTCTACCTTTCCCATCCCGGAAGTATTTCTGAGAGTATGGTCTCAAATAAGTTTGAGAATGAATGTGTGTCTGCTGGAAGCTCCTATTCTTCCGCCATTTTCCAGTCCTCCAGAAGTTTCCTGATGGTCCATGTCTGAATTAGACACCCCTCTTCTTTGTTCCAGTTGCACCTGTAATTCTTCAGCATAGCACTTCTTAAACTGTTTTTAATTGCCTCTCCTCCATGCTAAACTTTCAGCTCTTGTAGAGCACAGACCCTATCTGCTGTGTTCATGGTTTTTCTTTATGTCTGAAATCTGTGTGTACATAGCAGGCATTCAGTAAATATGTGTTGAATTGACTTTTGTTGAATTTTAATACTCGATTGGAGAGTTAGACACCTTCCTATTTGCACACTTTCCCATCATACATCCAAGTATATGTATAATGTCAATTTCTGTTCTTTTATCTTTTTATGCTTTTCCTTTACGGTTTGCCTTTGATGCTATTAGTTTCTTTTTAATAACCAGAAAGATAACTTTTTGTATCCTTTATTTGTAGTACAATAAAGTTTGTTTTCCATGTTGGTATTCCTGAAAAATCTCATTTTAGTATTAGAGTATGCTGGAATAGACAATATAAATACCTCTAAACTCTCACTTATAGCAGTCTAAATCTGCACATGCTGTAAAGAAAACATTTTTAAATAATTTGCCGTTAAACAATTTCTAATTTAATTGTCACTTTTTTTTTTTTTTTTTTTTTTGAGGCAGGATATCACTCTGTCACCCAGGCTGGAGTGTAGTGGTATGATTACGGCTTACTGCAGCCCCGACCTCTTGGGCTCAAGGAATCCTTCTACTTCAGCCTCCTGTGTAGCCAGGACCACAGGTGTATGCCAGCATGCCTGGCTAATTTTTTAATTTTATTTTTTGTAGAGATGGCATCTCGCTTTGTTGTCCAGGGTAGTCTCAGTCTCCTGGGCTCAAGGAGATTCTTCCACTTGGCTTCCCAAAGTGCTGGGATTACAAGCATAAACCACAATGCCTGGCCTCACTTTTTATAACAGACTTAAATCAGTTTGGTTATTTTAAAAGTACCCTAGCATTTAGCACATGAATACATCTCATTTTGATTAGTGGCCAAAGTATTTTTGGGCACTGTGAGCATTGTACTACTCCCAGGCTGCTTATGGTATGTTATAGTATCAGATACATCTCTTTGGATCCATGCTCTAAGTAGAATTGTGTTGTATACCTTGCTTAATCCATTAAATTTTTACCTGTCTGTTTGAGGATCACCAAAAGAAAGTTGCTATCACAATGTACTTTCTACTTTTTAATCTACTCTACTGATTCATTAGTACACAGCCATGGTGAGACACTTGAGATGTTCTGCTGAAGACAATTGTTACATATTGGGATTCTGGAAGGACAGCAAGCTAGATAAAGATAAGTCATGCTTTTAAGAGTCCCATGGAACATCAGTCATTGTGATGTGAAGAAAGTGATAAGGTAATGCATGAAGCAGTTTGAGTCACTGTGATGTGGATGGTGGGAGGTAGCCCTCTTAATCAAAGCTTTAAGAACGACCAAGAACCTAAGGAATAGTTACTTATACCACCAGATTATGCAGATAATGTTAATAACAACAAACAAATTTATATATATATATATTTTTTTCAAAAGAATGTAGCAGTCCCATAGGTTTTATATATATAATCAGCATAGTATTTGATTATAATTAATGATATCATCTTAAGGACTTCATCTAATATACTTATTTTGAAAATAAGATGCAACCATATATTTTTGACATAAATTATAGTTATTTTTCTTCAATTCAATGCTTTGATATTTTATTCTGTATCCCTATCAGTTAAATGTATATATTATTTAAAGTTAAGAGTATACAAGTTAAATATCTCTTATTCGAAATGCTTGGGACCAGAAGTGTTTCAGATTTTGGTGTGTTTTTTCTTTTTTTTGGAATATTTGCATTATATTTACCAGTTGAGCATCCCAAATCCAAAAATCCCAAATCTGAAATGCTCTAATGAGCATTTCCTTTGAACATCATGTTGGTGCTCAAAAAGTTTTAGATTTTAGAACATTTCGGATTTTGGATTTTTAGATTTGAGATGCTCAACTTGTATATACAGTGCATTCTGTACTTGCATTTGGATACTATATTTGGATTTGTGGGTGTTTTTATTCCAAAGAGCTCAAATTCCCTTAGTATTTAAAGCATGGTTTCCTAACATTTTTAGAGATAGCATTGTGTGGACACTTTTATAATAGGACAACCTTTAAGTAATTTTGAAATAAAAGGACTAGTTTCCTTTTACCTCCTAGGGCATGGGTTTTATAATCTTAGGATTAGAAAGGGCTTTAAGGTTATCTGACCCAGTGCATTACAGATCTTGTGGTCTATCTACAGTGCCCCATTAAGTGGCTCTTCAGCTTCAGGGCCTTTTATTTATCAATTTAACAAATACCTTTTGAATGCTGCCCTGGGGCAGGCACTGTGTTAGGTGCTGGACATATTACAGTATATCAGACATGGTTCTTTTTTTTAGTCTAGTTGGAAAGATATAAGTAAATACATAAATTGTAAAGCAGCACAGAAGAGGCCATAAAAAAGCATGAAAAAAGACAGAGCCACTTAATGTCACAAAGTCATTTCATTTTACACAGTTCAAAGTCTTAGAAAGTCCTTTTTTCTCTTGAGCCAAATACTGCTTCTTTAGGTCTAAATACCGCCCTTCTCCAGTGATCATCTTTCAGTTATTTCAAGATAGTTAAGTTATATTTCTGATTGGTATTGTTTGTATGTTAATTTCTTTAAAATTTTATCTTGCTTAAAATTGGCCTAAATTACAATTTGTTAAATATTTTTGGATCTTCCTTGTACAAAATTTTTTCTCTTGGGGTTCATATAGTGCTTCTAGGGCCAGGTGTGGTGGCTCACACCTGTAACCCCAGCACTTTGGGAGGCCAAGGCGGGTGGATCACGAGGTCGGGAGTTTGAGACCAGCGTGGCCAGCATGGTGAAACCCTGTCTCTAGTGAAAATACAAAAATTAGCCGGGCATGCTGCTGTGCGCCTGTAATCCCAGCTACTCGGCAGGCTGAGGTAGGAGAATCACAACTCTGGGAGGCGGAGGTTGCAGTGAGCTGAGGTCGCAACAGTGCAATCCAGCCTGGGCATCAGAGTGAGACTCACTATATATATATATATAGCTTCTGTGGAATAAATATGCCACCCCAAAATATACTGCTTTGGCATATTTTGAGATGGCTATTCAGAAAAGCTACAGAAAGAGGAATAGCTCTGAAAAGCTGTCCATTTGTGGGGGAGATTTGCATCTCTGGTAGAAATCCACACTAGGAAAGTAAACAGCAGACAGAAATGGACTTTCTTTGAGAATCCCTTATCTGCCTTATTTGGATTTAGGAAAAAACTAACTCTCAGGAAAAGAGACTGAAGGTCTGACACTGTTAAAGGTGTGACAGAGAAACTTTTTCAACAGGCTACCATCTATTCTTTCTGAGGGCTGCTACCTGAGAGATTTCATTTGCAATACAAAATAGCTTTTGTTCAGCTTGCATTTCCTCCCCTCACCCTTCCACAACCTGTAAGCTATCTTTCCCCACTCTGGAGCTCCAAGCCCCTGACTCTTTTCTGTATTTTCTGTATGGTATAAAAACTTCAGTCATTTGTCCCTTCTTAGAGTCTCATATTTTTTGTGGCTCCCCTGCACATGTGCATGTTTATAAATTTGTATACCTTTTTTTTTGTTTGTTTGTTTTGAGACACTGTGTCACTCTGTTGCCCAGGCTGGAGTTCAGTGGCACGATCTCAGCTCACTGCAGCCTCCGCCTCCTGAGTTCAAGTGATTCTCCTGCCTCAGGCTCCCAAGTAGCTGGGATTACAGGTGCCCACCTCCATGCTGGCTAATTTTTATATTTTTAGTAGAGAGAGGTTTCACCATGTTGGCCAGGCTGGTCTTGAACTCCATACCTCAAGTGATCTGCCTGCCTCAGCCTCCCAAAGTGCTGGGATTACAGGCGTGAGTCACCGTACCCGGCCTTGAATGCCTTTTCTTCTGCTAATCTGTCTATTGTCAGTTTGTTTTATAGACACAAATTATCAAACCTTCAGAAGGGGGAGGAATTAAAATTTCCTTTGCTCTTGTATGTTACTTTTTCCCCCATTTGCGTATGCTTATATGTATCTATCTCTATCTCCCAACCCTCTGATGGAATTTTAAAATATCTCTCAAGTACAAACACCTCAAATAATCCATCAGATATGTGGTTTCCTCAGAACCTTCCCTTCTGGATTCTTTCATTATTCTGCTCAAGTCTGCATTGGTTTCCTCTCTTGGCATACTACCTAGCTCTCCTCTTTATACTTCCACTTTTTGTTATTCTGGGAATCTCTTCACCAGTCTTCTGTATTACTTTTCAATTCCTGATTCTTTGTATGTGACTTGTTTTTCTCCTCCTTTGCCTTTCTCTTTGGAGGCCTGTAGGATTTTCTTTTTGTCCCTGGTGTTCTATAATTTCACAGTGATGTTGTGGTGTGGAAATCTTTCTCATTTTTTGAGCTGTGTCTTTGCTTATCTTTTTTCCATTTGGGTAACAATCTAGATGTTTTGTTGGGAGATCAAACAAATATCAGTATCTGTATGTTTTATCTCTTGGGCCAATTGGTTTTCTTAGAGAAGAACCTCATAATCTGCTCAGGGAGTTAGTTTAAGACCAGCATCATTGTGGGAGCCCAGTGGTGGAAGCAGGAATGATGTCCTCACCATTTGGTGTACAGGTTTTCACATAATGCCTCTGTTTTCAGTACCACTCTTCAGTCCCACCTTTAGCTGTTTGTAGTATCTGTCTCATTCCACATCTTCAGAGGTTGAACCTTTAGTCTTCTGCTTGTGTAGAAAAGGGTGGCTATCTCGCTGGCTGTGCAGTGGCATAGAGTATATATACTTTTTTCATGTCCTCCTGTTTTTAGGAGATAATTTCAGGATATACTTAAAATCTAAAACCTTTTCACAGTTTTAAGGGTAAAGTTTAAACTTCAAGCTAAGCCTATAAAGTTCTTTGTGATCTAGTCCTTCCTTTCTCTATTGGTTCCTAACTTGGTTCTTCCCCTTCTGGATGAACTAAGACCACACCACAACATACTATGTTGGCTACAGCCCATTGAACTTGGAGGGATACAAACGCATCACATTTCACACGTGATGTACCCCTCTACCTGCAGTGCCTTCTTTTCCTTTTCTTCCACAATTTCTTATTCTTAATTGTTGTTTTCTCTCAGTAGCCCTGCTCACTTTCATCTACTGTCTGATTTAAATATCTTTTACCTGTATTCTTTTACCACCTCAAACTTATCTTTGATAGTGTTACCAGAAAGGGATATTGATCCAAACCCCAAGAGAGGATTCCTGGATTTCACGCAAGAAAGAATTCCTGGTGAGTCCACAGATTAAAGTGAAAGCAAGTTTATTAAGAACGTAAAGGAGGCCAGGTGTGGTGGCTCATGCCTGTAATCCCAGCTCTTTGGTAATCTGAGGTGGGTGGATCACCTGAGGTCAGGAGTTCAAGACCAGCCTGGCCAACATGGTGAAACCCCATTTCTACTAAAAATACAAAATTAGCTTGGTGTGGTGGCACATGCCTGTAATCCCAGCTACTTGGCAGGCTGAGGCAGGAGAATGGCTTGAACCTGGGAGGTGGAGGTTGCAGTGAGCCAAGATCATGCCACTGCACTCCTGTCTGGGCAACAAGAGCAAAACTCCGTCTCAAAAAAAAAAAGGAATAGAAGAATGCCACTCTGTAGTCAGAGTAGGAGCATGGGCTGCTTGACTGAGGATACTTAACGGTTATTTCTTGATTATAGAAACTGAACAAGGGGTAGGCTATTCGTGAGTTTTTTGGGAAAGGGGTGTGAATTTCCCAGAACTGAATGTTCCTACTCTTTTTAGAGTATATAGGACAACCTGCAGGCATTGCCATGGCATTTGTAAACTGTCATGGTGCTGGTGGGAGTGTCTTTTAGCATGCTAATGCATTATAATTAGTGTGCAATGAGCAGTGAGGACGACCAGAGGTGACTTTTGTCATTATATTGGTTTTGGTGAGTTTTGGTTGGCCTCTTTACTGCATCATGTTTTATTAGTGGGGGTTCTGTGACCTGTATGTTGTACCAACCTCCTATCTCATCTGTGACTAAGAATGCCTGACCTCCTGAGAATGCAGCCCAGCAGGAGTCAGCCTCATTTTACCCAACCCCTGTTCAAGGTGGAGTTGCTCTGGTTTGAACACCTCTGACAATAATATTTATCTATATTATACAGTAGTTTTTGATGTTATTTCTGTGCCTTTTCCAATAAGCCTTCAGATTTCTGAAGTGTACTTGACCAAGTATACTTGTTGAGTAAGTTTGAAGGTAACAAAAAGAGACAAAATTGTGTCTTAACATTTCAAATAATCTGTAAATCTGTGCCTCAAAATATATTACACTTGAAGCATCAGAGCAAGAGGATATTACAAACTGAAAACCGTCCAAACATTCCTACTTCTCCTGTTTCCACCTTTTCTCACAGAGTGTACCTGTAGACTGTTGACAGAATACTTTGTTGCAGTCGATGAACTTGTCAATTTGAGAATGAGTATTGTGCCTTTGTGTTTCATATGTGCTTTAAAACATTTTGGAATTTTTCAGAACATGAACACATTGTGTTCTTATACTCAATAAATTTTCTAGGTCATTTAAAAATAATGTTAAATTTTAATCAATACCAGAAGTTTGGCTCCATCTGCTACAAAAGTACAAACTCACTAAACACATTTAAAAATAATAACATTTAAAGCTTCCTTGCCCTTGAGGCATTTTCTTCTGAATTGGAATCAGGCTACCTTTGACATTGGCAACTTAGTTGGATATGTATTGATCGACTTAAGAATATTGCTTCTGTGTCTGTTATCATTATGAGAGAACATTTATTAACTGTCTGACTACATACTGCCCTGATTCTATAAACGAGAACTATGTGGATGTATTTGGTGCTTTTTAGGGACTTATTTTAAGTGTATTTATAGAGCACATCTAGCAGCGGACAGAAAATATTAAACTAGGGTATGAATGGACAGTGAAATAGTTTACATCAGCATCAGAGTATTTGGTTGTTCTAGCAAATGCAAATAAGGAACTAAAGCTAAATACAATAGACTATACTTTTAATTGAATTAATTTTCATCTAAATTTAACAGTGTCAAGTTATCATCCCAGGTGAACTTCAGAATTCAAACTAGAATAATAGAATAAATGGATTCATTATGGGATTGAATGGCATGAGCCGAACTTGGGCCTATAAACCCAGAACTTTAGAGTTTTAACCTCTCTTTAGCATAATCCCTTTATGGCCTTGGGCAGATTCTTCACAAAAACAGAAAACAGACAATCAAAATGAGAATGACAAAGGTGTGGAGAGATCTAGCTTTTAAAGCATTTGGATCTGAGAAGAGCCTCCTAAGTGGTTGTTTCTTCTAGCTCTTTAGCAATTCTATTTTAAACCCAATTTCTCTGTCTTTTATATTCTGCCTTCTGCTATATTTATATCCATTTTCCTTACAAAGACACACCATTGTCCTTTGGAAGCAGGTTTTATAAAGTAATAGATGTATTGGCCTAGAATTTGAAAAATTATACAAAGTAAAATTCTTTTTACATACATATAAAAGATATTTCTTTGATAGGTTTATTGTTCACTAAATCGTTAACTTCA
Organism: Gorilla gorilla gorilla; assembly: GCF_029281585.2. Taxonomy (NCBI): domain Eukaryota; kingdom Metazoa; phylum Chordata; class Mammalia; order Primates; family Hominidae; genus Gorilla; species Gorilla gorilla. The sequence continues at coordinate 43,606,337 of NC_073224.2, read as the reverse complement.
CATTTTAGTATGAGACATCATTGAGGAATGGCTCATGTTCATTGACATTTGGCTCATATGAATATGAGAGATTTTAAATTTGTGTTTGTAGTTTATTTATTGGAGGATGACCTGGATTTTGCATCACTTTAGTGCAGGACTTGTTTTAGTTATTTGTGTAAAGATGTGTAATCCAAGGATCTGGCCAGGTGATTTTTAGATGGGAAGTAGAGAAGCATTTTGTTTTTTAAGACTGTTTTTTGAGGGCAGTTTTAGGGTGACAGCAAAATTGAGAGAGAGACAGAGTTTTTCCATGTGCCCCCTTGACCCCACCCTTGCATAGCCTCCCCTATTGTCAACAACCCCCACCAGAGTGGTATATTTATTACAATTGATGACCTTTCATTGACACATCATAATGACTTACAGTTCATAGTTTATATTAAGATCATTCTTGGTGTTGTACATTCTGTGGGTTTGGACAAATGTATAATGACCATGTATCCAGCATTATAATATCATACAGAGTATTTTCACTACCCTAAAAATCTCTGTGCTCTGCCTATTCAGTCCCTGCCAACATGTGGTAACCACTGATCTTTTTTTTTTCTATCTCCACAGTTTTGCCTTTTCCAGAATGTCATATAGTTGGAATCAGTATGGAATCAGTATGTAGCCTTTTCAGATTGGCTTTCTTCACTTAGTAATATGCATTTAAGGTTTCTTCATGCTTTTCATGGCTTGACAGCTCATTTATTTTTAATGCTCGATGGTATTCTGTTATCTGGATGACCCCAGTTTACCCATTCACCTATTGAAGGATGTTTTGGTTGCTTCCAAGTTTTGGCAATTATGAATGAAGCTTCTATAAACATCCATGTGCAGGGGTTTTTGTGGACATGCATTTTCACCTCCTTTGAGTAGACACCAAGGAATGTAATTGCTGGTTCATTTATGGTGAGAGTATGTTTAGTTTTGTAAGAAACTGCCAAACTGTCTTCCAAAGTGGATGTGTTATTTTGCATTTCCAGCAGCAATGAATGAAAGTTTCTGTTGCTTTGTATCTTTGCCAGCATTTGGAGTTGTCAGTGTTCTGGGTTTTGGCAATTCTAGTAGGTATGTAGTGATATCTTGTTTCAATTTGCACTTTCCTGATGACATGCAATGTTGAGTATCTTTTTATATGCTTATTTGCCATCTGTATATCTTGTTTGGTGAGGTGTCTGTTAGTCTTTGGCCCATTTTTTAATCAGGTTTTTAAAATTATTAAGAGTTCTTTGTATGTTTTGGCTAATGGTCCATTATCAGATGTATCATTTATAAATATTTTCTCTCTGGCAGTGGCTTGTTTTCTCATTCTCTTGACATTGTTTTTCACGGAGCATAAGTTTTTAATTTCAACGAAGTCTATCTTATCAATTGTTTCTTTCATATGAGTGGGTTCTGCCTTTGATATTATCTCTAAAAAGTCATCACCATATTCAAAGTTATCTAGGTTTTCTCCTGTGTTATCTTCCAAGATTTTAATAATTTTATATTTTACATTTAGGTCTATGATCCATTTTGTTAATTTTTATTAAGAGTGTAAGGTCTGTTCTAGATTCACATTTTTGCATGTGGCTGACTAGCACCATTTTTGAAAGGGCTCTTTGCTCCATTGTATTCCCTTTGCTCTTTTGTCAAAAGCGAGTTGAGTATATTTATGTGGGTCTCCTTCTGGGCTCTCTGTTCTGTTGCATTGATTGATTTGTCTGTTCTTTAGCCAATACCACACTGTCTTGATTACTGTGGCTTTATAGGAAGCCTTGGAGTCAGGTAGTATCAGTCCTCCAGCTTTGTTCTTCAGTATTGTGTTAGCTATTCTGGGTCTTTTGCATTTCTACGTAAAGTTTAGAATCAGTTCGTTGATAACCACTAGAAAATCATTTAAAATTTTTCTTTATCTTTAATGATCCTAATATTAGTCTGTCAAAGAAAAACATTGCCAATCATATTTCACTGGCCCTTGGAGGAATGAAACAATGTAGGCATGATGCTTTTGAATTTTCAGTAAATTTTATTTGTAAATCTGTTTTAGTACTATCAAAATATGCTTATTTTCTTTTTCTAATATTATTCATAATCTACTCATATCTTGGAAGATAAACTTAACTCTGGTAGCATTTGCTCTGTTTTCAGCTATTATCACAATGACAAACTATGATTTTTAAAAAACCATCATACTGGGGCAGTTCCAAGATGGCCGAATAGGAACAGCTCCAGTCTACAGCTCCCAGCGTGAGTGACGCAGAAGATGAATTTCGATTTCTGCATTTCCAACTGAGGTACTGGGTTCATCTCACTGGGGATTGTCGGACAGTGGGTGCAGGACAGTGGGTGCAGCGCACCGAGCATGAGCCGAAGCAGGGCGAGGCATCACCTCACCCGGGAAGCGCAAGGGGTCAGGGAATTCCCTTTCATAGCCAAGGAAAGGGATGACAGATGGCACCTGGAAAATCGGGTCATTCCCACCCTAATACTGTGCTTTTCCAACAGTCTTAGCAAACGGCACACCAGAAGATTATATCCCGCGCCTGGCTTGAAGGGTCCTACGTACACGGAGCCTTGCTCATTGCTAGCACAGCAGTCTGAGATCAAACTGCAAGGCGGCAGTGAGGCTGGGGGAGGGGTGCCCGCCCTTGCTGAGGCTTGAGTAGGTAAACAAAGCAGCTGGGAAGCTTGAACTGGGTGGAGCCCAGCGCAGCTCAAGGAGGCCCGCCTGCCTCTGTAGACTCCACCTCTAGGGGCAGGGCATAGCCGAACAAAAGGCAGCAGAAACCTCTGCAGACTTAAATGTCCCTGTCTGACAGCTTTGAAGAGAGTAGTGGTTCTCCCAGCACACAGCTGGAGGTCTGAGAACAGACAGACTGCCTCCTCAAGTGGGTCCCTGACCCCTGAGTAGCCTAACTGGGAGGCACCCCCAAGTAGGGGCAGACTGACACCTCACATGGCCGGGTACTCCTCTGAGACAAAACTTCCAGAAGAACAATCAGGCAGCAACATTTGCTGTTCAGCAATATTCGCTGTTCTGCAGCCTCCACTGCTGATACCCAGGCAAACAGGGTCTGGAGTGGACCTCCGGCAAACTCCAAACAGACCTGCAGCTGAGGGTCCTGACTGTTAGAATGAAAAGTAACAAACAGAAAGGACGTCGACACCAAAACCCCATCTGTACGTCACCATCATCAAAGACCAAAGGTAGATAAAACCACAAAGATGGGGAAAAAACAGAACATAAAAAACTGAAAATTCTAAAAATCAGAGCACCTGTCCTCCTCCAAAGGAACACAGCTCCTCACCAGCAACGGAACAAAGCTGGACAGAGAATGACTTTGACGAGTTGAGAGAAGAAGGCTTCAGACGATCAAACTACTCTGAGCTAAAGGAGGAAGTTTGAACCCATGGCAAAGAAGTTAAAAACCCTGAAAAAAGATTAGACGAATGGCTAACTGGAATAACCAATGCAGAGAAGTATTTAAAGGACCTGATGGAGCTGAAAACCATGGCACGAGAACTTCATGACAAATGCACAAGCTTCAGTAGCCAATGTGATCAACTGGAAGAAAGGGTATCAGTGATGGAAGATCAAATGAATGAAATGAAGTGAGAAGAGAAGTTTAGAGAAAAAAGAATAAAAAGAAACAAACAAAGCCTCCAGGAAATGTGGGACTATGTGAAAAGACCAAATCTGCGTCTGATTGGTGTACCTGAAAGTGACGGGGAGAATGGAACCAAGTTGGAAAACACTCTGCAGAATATTATCCAGGAGAACTTCCCCAATCTAGCAAGGCAGGTCAACATTCAAATTCAGGAAATACAGAGAATGCCACAAAGATACTCCTCGAGAACAGCAACTCCAAGACACATAATTGTCAGATTCACCAAAGTTGAAATGGAGGAAAAAACGTTAAGGGCAGCCAGAGAGAAAGGTCGGGTTACCCATAAAGGGAAGCCCACCAGACTAACAGCTGATCTCTCGGCAGAAACTCTACAAGCCAGAAGAGAGTGGAGGCCAATATTCAACATTCTTAAAGAAAAGAATTTTTAACCCAGAATTTCATATCCAGCCAAACTAAGCTTCATAAGTGAAGGAGAAATAAAATACTTTAAAGACAAGCAAATGCTGAGAGATTTTGTCACCACCAGGCCTGCCCTACAAGAGCTCCTGAAGGAAGCACTAAACATGGAAAGGAACAACCGGTACCAGCCACTGCAAAAACATGCCAAATTGTGAAGACCATTGAGGCTAGGAAGAAACTGCATCAACTAACGAGCAAAATAACCAGCTAACATCATAATGACAGGATCAAATTCACACATGACAATATTAACCTTAAATGTAAATGGGCTAAATGCTCAATTAAAAGACACAGACTGGCAAATTGGATAAAGAGTCAAGACCCATCAGTGTGCTGTATTCAGGAAACCCATCTCACGTGCAGAGACACACATAGGCTCAAAATAAAAGGATGGAGGAAGATCTACCAAGCAAATGGAAAACAAAAAAAGGCAGGTGTTGCAATCCTAGTCTCTGATAAAACAGACTTTTAACCAACAAAGATCAAAAGAGACAAGGCCATTACATAATGGTAAAGGGATCAATTCAACAAGAGCTAACTATCTTAAATATATATGCACCCAATACAGGAGCACCCAGATTCATAAAGCAAGTCCTTAGAGACCTACAAAGAGACTTAGACTCCCACACAATAATAATGGGAGACTTTAACACCCCACTGTCAACATTAGACAGATCAACAAGACAGAAAGTTAACAAGGATACCCAGGAATTGAACTCAGCTCTGCACCAAGTGGACCTAATAGGCATCTACAGAACTCTCCACCCCAAATCAACAGAATATACATTTTTTTCAGCATCACACCGCACCTATTACAAAATTGACCACATACTTGGAAGTAAAGCTCTTCTCAGCAAATGTAAAAGAACAGAAATTATAACAAACTGTCTCTCAGACCACAGTGCAATCAAACTAGAACTCAGGATTAAGAAACTCACTCAAAACCACTCAACTACATGGAAACTGAACAACCTGCTCCTGAATGACTACTGGGTACATAGGGAAATGAAGGCAGAAATAAAGATGTTCTTTGAAACCAACGAGAACAAAGACACAATATACCAGAATCTCTGGGACACATTTAAAGCAGTGTGTAGAGGGAAATTTATAGCACTAAATGCCCACAAGAGAAAGCAGGAAAGATCTAAAATTGACACCCTAACATCACAATTAAAAGAACTAGAAAAGCAAGAGCAAACACATTCAAAAGCTAGCAGAAGGCAAGAAATAACTAAGATCAGAGCAGAGCTGAAGGAGATAGAGACACAAAAATCCCTTCAAAAAATCAATGAATCCAGGATCTGGTTTTTTGAAAAGATCAACAAAATTGATAGACAGCTAGCAAGACTAATACAGAAGAAAAGAGAGAAGAATCAAATAGACATAATAAAAAATGATAAAGGGGATATCACCACCGATGCCACAGAAATACAAACTACCATCAGAGAATACTATAAACACCTCTACGCAAATAAACTAGAAAATCTAGAAGAAATGGATAAATTCCTTGACACATACACCCTCCCAAGACTAAACCAGGAAGAAGTTGAAACTCTGAATAGACCAATAACAGGCTCTGAAATTGAGGCAATAATTAATAGCTTACCAACCAAAAAAAGTCCAGGACCAGATGGATTCACAGCCGAATTCTACCAGAGGTACAAAGATGAGCTGGTACTATTCCTTCTGAAACTATTCCAATCAATAGAAAAAGAGGGAATCCTCCCTAACTCATTTTATGAGGCCAGCGTCATCCTGATACCAAAGCCTGGCAGAGACACAACAACAAAAGAGAATTTTAGACCAATATCCCTGATGAAAATCGATGCAAAAATCCTCAATAAAATGCTGGCAAACTGAATCCAGCAGCACATCAAAAAGCTTATCCACCATGATCAAGTGGGCTTCATCCCTGGGATGCAAGGCTGGTTCAACATATGCAAATCAATAAACATAATCCAGCATATAAACAGAACCAATGACAAAAACCACATGATTACCTCAATAGATGCAGAAAAGGCCTTTGACAAAATTCAACAACCCTTCATGCTAAAAACTCTCAATAAATTAGGTATTGGTGGAACGTATCTCAAAATAATAAGAGCTATCTATGACAAACCCACAGCCAATATCATACTGAATGGGCAAAAACTGGAAGCATTCCCTTTGAAAACTGGCACAAAACAGGGATACCCTCTCTCACCACTCCTATTGAACGTATTGTTGAATAGTTCTGGCCAAGGCAATCAGGCAGGAGAAGGCAATAAAGGGTATTCAGTTAGGAAAAGAGGAAGTCAAATTGTCCCTGTTTGCAGATGACATGATTGTATATTTAGAAAACCCCATCGTCTCAGCCCAAAATCTCCTTAAACTGATAGGCAACTTCAGCAAAGTCTTAGGATACAAAATCAATGTGCAAAAATCACAAGCATTCTTATACACCAATAGCAGACAGAGAGCCAAATCATGAGTGAACTCCCATTCACAATTGCTTCAAAGAGAATAAAATACCTAGGAATCCAACTTACAAGGGACATGAAGGACCTCTTCAAGGAGAACTACAAACCACTGCTCAATGAAATAAAAGAGGATACAAACAAATGGAAGAATATTCCATGCTCATGGGTAGGAAGAATCAATATCATGAAAATGGCCATACTGCCCAAGGTAATTTATAGATTCAATGCCATCCCCATCAAGCTACCAATGACTTTCTTCACAGAATTGGAAAAAGCTACTTTAAAGTTCATATGGAACCAAAAAAGAGCCCGCATCGCCAAGTCAATCCTAAGCCAAAAGAACAAAGCTGGAGGCATCACACTACCTGACTTCAAACTATACTACAAGGCTACAGTAACCAAAACAGCATGGTACTGGTACCAAAATAGAGATATAGATCAATGGAACAGAACAGAGCCCTCAGAAATAATGCCACATATCTACAACTATCTGATCTTTGACAAACCTGAGAAAAACAAGCAATGGGGAAAGGATTCCCTATTTAATAAATGGTGCTGGGAAAACTGGCTAGCCATATGTAGAAAGCTGAAACTGGATCCCTTTCTTACACCTTATACAAAAATTAAATTTGGATTGAAGACTTAAATGTTAGACCTAAAACTGTAAAAGCCCTAGAAGAAAACCTAGGCAATACCATTCAGGACATAGACATAGGACTTCATGTCTAAAACACCAAAAGCAATGGCAACAAAAGCCAAAATTGACAAATAGTATCTCATTAAACTAAAGTGCTTCTGCACAGCAAAAGACACTACCATCAGAGTGAATAGCCAACCTACAGAATGGGAGAAAATTTCTGCAATCTACTTATCTGACAAAGGGCTAATATCCAGAATCTACAATGAACTCAAATAAATTTACAAGAAAAAAACAACCCCATCAACAAGTTGGTGAAGGATATGAACAGACACTTTTCAAAAGAAGACATTTATGCAGCCAACAGACACATGAAAAAATGCTCATCCTCACTGGCCATCAGAGAAATGCAAATCAAAACCACAGTGAGATACCATCTCACACCAGTTAGAATGGCGATCATTAAAAAGTCAGGAAACAACAGGTGCTGGAGAGGATATGGAGAAATAGGAAGACTTGTACACTGTTGGTGGGACTATAAACTAGTTCAACCATTGTGGAAGTCAGTGTGGCGATTCCTCAGGGATCTAGAACTAGAAATACCATTTGACCCAGCCATTCCATTACTGGGTATATACCCAAAGGATTATAACACATGCTGCTATAAAGACACATGCACACATATGTTTATTGCAGCACTATTCACAATAGCAAAGACTTAGAACCAACCCAAATGTCCAACAACAATAGACTGGATTAAGAAAATGTGGCACATATACACCATGGAATACTGTGCAGCCATATAAAAGGATGAGTTCATGTCCTTTGTAGGGACATGGATGAAGCTGGAAACCATCATTCTCAGCAAACTATTGCAACGACAAAAACCAAACACTGCATGTTCTCATTCATAGGTGGGAATTGAACAATGAGAACACATGGACACAGGAAGGGGAACATCACACACCGGGGCCTGTTGTGGGGTGGGGGGAGCGGGGAGGTATAGCATTAGGAGATATACCTAATGTTAAATGACGAGTTAATGGGTGCAGCACACCAACATGGCACATGTATACATATGTAACAATCCTGCACAATGTGCACGTGTACCCTAAAACTTTAAGTATAATAATTAAAAAAAACCCATCATATTTACTCAAAGTACTAAATATTTATAGGTATGAATTGAATTCAGATGGGATATATACACACACAATACAGTATTGTATTGTAGAAATATTGATATTTACATTGAACAGGTTATGTTTGTATTAATCAGGTTTAAATATAGGGTAAGATAAATGTCCGTTATTACAACAGTTTTTATGGTACATTAATGTTTAATAATGCCCTATCTTTAAATTAGTTTACAACTAATTCTCTGTGGAAGCATTGTAGAATCTTTAAAAATCTGAATTAAGATCAGAATTAACACACAAAAAAATGCATCTGTTGCTGTTTTATGTTTTTGAAATGGAGTCTCACTCTGTCACCCAGGGTGGAGTGCAGTGGTGTGATCTCACCTCACTGCAACCTCTGCCTCCCAAGTTTAAGTGATTCTTGTGCCTCAGCCTCCCAAGTAACTGGGGTTACAGGCATGTGCCACCTCACCCAGCTGATTTTTGTATTTTTATAGAAAGAGGGTTTCACCATGTTGGTCAGGCTGGTCTCGAACTCCTGGCCTCAGCGATCTGCCCACCTCAGTCTCCCAAAGTGCTGGGATTGCAGATGTGAGTCACTGTGCCCAGCCTTCTGTTGCCATTTTAAAACTAAGAATTAAAAGATGCTTTTGTATAATTTTCTAGAAAATATCTTCTATACTTATTTTCTTCTAACTACATTTAAAATACATTTTAAAAAGCAGAAAGCAAAAATGAAGTCTAAGCAAATTTCCTGTGAATACATTTCTTTTACAATAAATATATGCCAGTTATTCAGTGTTAGAATTGAATATAGTTAGATTCTTGAGATTCTGTTTTTAAAAGACACCACAGTATTTTGTTTTTATATGAAGTATTATGGTAAATGTGATCATTACCTTAAATATATGGCATCAGGTTTTTAAAGTGGTATGTTGTGGATTTTGTTAAATCTGTCTCAAAGTCTATTTTCTCATGTTATGTTTGAAGTATGGGTATGATAGTACCCAGAAAAACAGGCCTTTCAAAACAAAATACTCTACTTTTATGACTCCATAAAAAATACAATCTTTATTATTATCCATAGACTGAATAAAACATCTTACATTTTATGTTTCATTTTATTCACCATAATGCCTATTTTCAATAAAATTACAGGTGATTTTAAATATGACTAGACTTTTTTTTTTAATAGAAAGATCACATAATGACTTAAGTATATTCCATTAGGAGTGGTATTTCTCTTGTCTTTTTGTTCAGCCATTGGAGTCCCCTGTGACCTTGGGTACTTTTTCCGTAGGCTAACTGATGCTTCATGACGTTCTGTGTTTTCTGGTAGCTTGCCTGTTGCCTGCCTCTGGGTTCGTCATCCCCCTTATGCTGACTTAGGCAATATTTCTTCAGTCTCTTATCTTGGGGCTTTGATGCATATGTTCTGAAGGTGGCCACAGTGACTTTGGGTAGCAGCAGATGGTAAACCTTCAGGCTGCCACCGGCTAAACTGGTGTTAAGTTGGAGAGTTAACGTTTGATGAAGAATCAGTAGTGCATATGAAAGAGCTTTCACTGCTGAAATATCTTTTAATTAAAAATTAGCATACTAAAACCTTTGTGAATGTCTGGGCATTTAAAGAAATCTACAATTAGTTGTGTTCTTATAGAAGTATTTATTTACCAGTTTAGTCTTATGTTACTTGCTCTTCCTAACCTGGTTCTTTTTCCTCTGTTTCTACCCCAGTTTGTTGGTAGTTAAGATAAATAAGATAACTACATAAATTAAAATATAGGATGTTTTTAGGAATCTTGGGTGTTTGCATAAACAAAGTATATTTTGAATTATGGCATTTTGGATTTTAATAACTAAGAAGAGATGTGGATTTTAAGTACAATCTTCATATAATTCTGGTAGATTTGGTCTGTTTCCTTCTACCTTTGAAGGTATTTCTGGATCAAATAGGAGCCTGAAGAACTCAACCTGCCTCAAAGAGTTATTTCCTTTTGTTCTAAATTAGTTGGTGATTCTTGACTCTGCTGTTCTTAACTTTGTTAACTTTGCAGAAATTGATGCAGCGACTTCTGATGAGCTAAAGCTGTAGGCACAACATATTTTGCTTTTGGAATTACTGAGCAGTGGGTACAGGGAACATTGCTAACCTTTTTGGATTATTTGTTCACTTCATGATAATCTGCTATGTGGGAAATTCTAGCACAAATGAAACATTGGTAAGGCTCCAAAGGATTTTCTTTGTTACCCATAAATCTTGGGTACCTTATATACTTTTCTCAATTGAAAATGTATCCTTGAGAGTAATAGCTGAAAATATCTTGTAGACTAGAGTTATAAGTATCCCTGTCAAATTTTACTCTTTATGCTTGAATTTTCATCAGTGGAAAACTTATGAAACCAAGGACAGATTGGTTTCATGGCATAACATGAGAGAAGCGTCTCTGCATGGTCTGTTCATGCTGATGCTCTTGATGGTGCAGCTTCTGATGGACTGAAGCTGTAGGTGCAACATCTTTTGCTTTTGGAGTTGCTGGGCAATGGTACAGGGAACATTGCTGGCCTTCTGATGCCAAAGAAAGAGAAGTTAGACCCCGGTTGGGAGAATTGTTGATATTAAAGCCCACTGAGTACTATTCCTTGTTTTCTAGTAGTTGAATTTTTATAAAGATGCCTCATGAGAATAAGGTGTGGTATTAAGAGTAGAAACACATTTTGAATGTTTTAAGAATACAAAATGAGGTTTATTTTAGCAGAAAATATGAATAACATTTGATAATTATGCATGGTGTTAGGGGAGGAAAGCAAAGTTTTAATGCTCTAGGTTTGTTGTTCAAATCCATTTCTATAGAAGGATAACATTACCAGCTCTTGTAAATTTGCCCATCTGGTTAAAAATTCAGATCTAATGCTAGTCAAGTATGGATTACCTTTGAAAGAGAGTGTAGTAAGTACAATCATGTTCACATGAAAGTATGTTGGGAAAAACTTATTTGCAAAATCGGATTAGTACTATTTTCTCTAGTTTCTTTATTGTGTTGATCTCATTCTTTCTGTTGTCATTATTTATATGTGAATTACCAGGAGCATGACTTACACAGTTGATATCTCATCCAGATTATAAGCAGCAAACACAAATCAGGTTATATGTGACACCATTAAGGGATGCTCTGTGTTTGTCCTGTAGTCTTTTTGTTTCTTTTCTTTTTTTCAATAGTTTTTGGGGTACTGGTGGTTTTGGTTACGCAGATAAGTTCTTTAGTGGTGATTTCTGAGATTTAAGTGCATCCATTACTCGAGCAATGTACACTGTACCCAATACTTAGTATTTTATCCCTCACCCACCTCCCAACCTTCCCTCCTGAGTCCCCGAAGTCCATTATATCACTCTTAACACCTTTGCATCCTCATAGCTTAGCTCCCACTTACGAGAACACATAATATTTGGTTTTCCATTCCTGAGTTACTTCACTTAGAGTAATGGCCTCCACCTTCATCCAAGTTGCTGCAAAAGACATTATTTCATTTCTTTTTATGGCTGAGTAGTATTCTATGGAGTATATATACACCACATTTTCTTTATCCACTCATTGGTCGCTGGGCACTTAGGTTGGTTTGGTATCATTGCAGTTGCTAATCGTGCTGCTATAAACATGTATATGCATGTGTCTTTTTCATATAATGACTTCTTTTTCTTTGGGTAGCTACCCAGTAGTGGGATTGCTGGATAGAATGGTAGTTCTACTTTTAGTTCTTTAAGGAATCTCCATATTGTTTTCCATAGTGGTTGTACTAATTTTCTATAGACTTAAGCATTGTTTTAACTTGTATTAATTGTTCTGGAGTCCCATGAAGTAACTGGCACTAAAGTAGAGACAGACAGTCCCTCAAATTATCCAAGTAATCTTTCTTTTAAAAGGAATTGGAGCTGAAGTTATTTTCAGGGACTTCCAGACTTCCAGTGTTAACATTTAAATTAAATATCTAAAAAGATTCATGAATGGGGAGACACTGAATCCCCACTGAAGGGAATTCTCCATACTTCTTCACCACAGTCATAGTGCCTTCATAGTAGCATATCTCTTTTCTCTTCTCCATATTATTTTTCTTTATTTGCTTAAAAATAATCATCATTTGATACTTTTGGTGTACCCCTTCTCCCTCTTTTCTTTGCAAAGATGGTTGCCTACTTAAATATTAGTCCTTTCTTAATTCTAGTTAACAAATAGACTCGAACCTGTAATCAGCTGGAGCTTTTCCTACTACTATTATGACAGAAAAGTGGGAAAGGTGAAACTTGTGGAATTGAAGAACAGATGAGGCTAATCCTTAAGGAATAAGTTGCCTGCTTTTTCTTTTTTTTCCCCCAGTTAGGAGCAGTTATTTCATGTATTAGTATGGGCAAAGATGAAGTAATTTCTTCTGTTAGACCATATGCTAATATAGGGCTGGTAAGTAAGTGTGAAAAATGAAAGGGAGAAATACATTAATTGTATTCTTTCAATAAGGTATGCTATCCAAGGTAATTATTTCATGACAGTTTTAGTTATAGTACTTGTTTTATCATGAAATAAAAGATTGTTTTAGGAGCCTTTTATTGGAAAGACAATTGTATCAAGCTAGTACAAATTAGATTTTTGTCTTTATAAAGGTGAGCAAACCCATGAGCAGTTTTTAAATTGATGTGTTCTAGTCTACAAGTGAACAAATTCTGTTTGAGGGTTAAAGAAGCTATTATTTTGTCCTTTATGCTGACAGTTTCATTACAGATTGGCCTACTGTTGGCATTAAAAAAAATGTTTGGCTCCTTATGATCTTTGTGCATGCAACTATAATATTAATGCAGCACCATAGCACTGTTCATTAAGAAATGACTTTAAATGAGGTTGAAGCATGTAAATTTGGAAAGATACAGATGTTAAATGCAGTCATTTCTCTTTGTGTACAGCTGTATGGCTAATAATTTCCAAGCGGCTAAAGCTCTTGTTAGCAGGAGTGCTGGTGTGTTAAGAATGACTCTATAAATAACTTTAAGAACTGAAGTTGAAGGTGCTTCTTTTAAAGACTATTGTTAACTAAACATTATTGCCAAACAGATGGAAAGCATTCACCAGCCTGATGTTTTTGGGTCTAATTATATTATCACCAGCCCTGTACGGCTCAGTTGAAGAGGTATATCCAGAGGCCAATTTATAATCATTTAGCCAACACCTGTTTGGGAGAAATTGACAGTGAAAGGGCACATTTTTAAAAAATCACATATGTTCTTGTGTTTATTGCCTCAATGTGAATGTTGTCTAGTTGCACACAAACTTCGTAGGAGAAGAAAGTAAATATAAACAAAGCAACATTTCCCAGCCACGTTTATCCATCTTAATTTGCTTTTTTTTTTTTTGGAGATGGAGTCTCACTCTTGCTCAGGCTGGAGTGTGAAGTGGCGCGATCTCAATTCACTGCAACCTCCGCCTCCTGATTCAAGCGATTCTCATGCCTCACCCTCCCGAGTAGCTGGGATTATAGGTGTCCACCACCATGCCCGGCTAATTTTTGTATTTTTAGTAGAGACGAGGTTTCACCACGTTGGCCAGGCTGGTCTTAAACTCCTGACCTCAGGTGATCCGCCCACCTTGGTCTCCCAAAGTGCTGGGATTACAGGTGTGAGCCACTGTGCCCATCCGGTTTGGCCTTTTTATCTGATCTGCTTCATGCTTCATGGCTAAGTGAGATCAGTAAGAAGGTATCACTCCTGATTTGTGCAGGTATATTTTGTTGAGTCAATTAAGGGGCTTTTAATAGGGAGAAGTTCTTTCCTTTGGTTATACAGCTTCCATGCCTTTTACCTAGTGAGATGTGTTCTACTTTATATAGATATGTCTTGTTCAAATAGAATTGGCTTTCTGGTAAGTGACTTAAAAGTCACACCTCATATAAACTGGGTGTGGTGGCTCATGCCTGTAATCCCAGCACTTTGGGATGCCGAGGCGGGCGGATCATGAGGTCAGGAGATTGAGACCATCCTGGCTAACACGGTGAAACCCTGTCTCTACTAAAAATACAAAAAATTAGCTGGGTGTGGTGGCGGGCGCCTGTAGTGCCAGCTACTCTGGAGGCTGAGGCAGGAGAATGGCGTGAACCCGGGAGGCGGAGATTGAAGTGAGCAGAGATCGCACCACTGCACTCCAGCCTGGGCAACAAAGCAAGACTCTGTCTCAAAAAAAAAAAAAAAAAAAAAAGTCACACCTCATGTAAAAACAAATGAGACTTAAGGAACACTAAATGTCTTCACAGATTCAACAGATGTTCAACAGATATTTATTGAGCTCTCCTTTGCAGAAGGAAGGCCATGGTGCCTCCTTTTACATTCTTGATATGTTGATTTAACTCTTAAAGTTCACAAATGTGTTTTCATGTTTTGGAGGCTCAAGATTTGTGTTCATTATAACTCATAGGGCAGCTATGGAGAGAATAAGTCTATCCTATCTGAAAAATAATAAAAGTCAAACCCTTTGTTTCAACTGATGATCCCACTATTTCATTTTAGTGTTTTTCCTTCTTCTGACAGACTTTACTATTGAAAGGCTTATATATGTCACCTCTATTTTCTTATCACTCATTATGAACTCTGTGCAATCTGGCTTTTATCCTCAGTTCATTGTACAGTGAACTGTACAATGCTGTACTGTATTGAAAGTTACACATGACTTCCTAACTGCCCTAACCAGTGATGGTTTCTCAGTCCTTATTCTTCATAGCTTCTCTCTGTTGTTTAGCATAGATTACACTCATCTTAAGCATTCTCTTTCTCTGTCACCTGAACCACTATGTTTTCTCTTTGTACTTTTGTCACTACACTGTTGGTTATTGTCTTATCTACTGACAATATTTCAACTATGTATATTTTCAAAATTCAGAAATAAATAGTATAGCTTAGCAATTAAAGAGGAAGAAACCTGGAGCCAGACTACCCTCTACCACTTATTATCTTTGTGAGTATGGACAGAGTCCTGAGGTTAAAGAAGTTCCAGTGTTTCCGAGTGCACTCCAGAGAGTACAATCAGTTTTATGTTTATTTCCTTATCTGTAAACTTGATTAATAAAAGATACCTACCTCTTTGGATTGTTGAGAGAATTACATGATTTAATTCCTTAAAGCCCAGCACAGTGCCTGATATAAAGGAAGTGTCCCAGTGGGATTCATTCTTGTGTCTTTAGTTTTTATCTTTATGGAGAATGCTCAAATATAAATCATTAGTACCGACTTATTTTCTAAGCTCTATTCCCATGTCGTCATCTACCTTACAAACTTTTAGAGTTGAATTCACGAACCATATGTTTATTAAACATTTACTGTGTGAGAACAGTGTGTTATGTGATAGAATAATTTTTATGCTGTTGGTTTTCTGTTGCTGACATAACAAATTACTGCAAAGTTGGCAGCCTGTAACAACTAAATTATTAAAGTTCTATAGGTCAGAAGTCTGACACAGTTACTGGGTTGAAATCAAGATGGTGGCAAGACTATATTCCTTACTGGAAGCTCAGGAGAGGAATCTGCTTCCAAGCTCATTCAGGTTGTTGGCTGAATTCTGTTCTTTTCATAGAGTTGTAGGACTGAACTCTGTTTCTTTGCTGGCTGTCAGCCAAGGACTGCGCTATACTCCTAGAAGTTGCCTAGGTTCCTTCTTAGGCTTGCTATGAGATCCTAGAAGCCTCTCTCCAGTTCTTGCATGTGGGCCTTTGCCACCTGAGAGCCAGCAGCCATGCATCCCTTTCATGCTTTGAATATGATTTCCCTTTCAGCCTTATCATTTCTGTGCTTTGCCTTTCTTTTCATAGACGATAGTTCTCTGTTTTTGAAATGGATTCATGTGATATTTTGGAACCCACCCAGATAATCCAGTGTAATCTCTCTGTTTTAAGGTCTGTACCTTAATTACATCTGAAAAGGCCTTTTTGCCAGTAACATAACACGTTCACAAATGTTGGGGATTCTTGGGGTATGAACATCTTTGGGGCCCATTATCCTGCCTTACAGCATGCCCATAAAGAGCTCGAAGTCTCACTGGGAGACAGACCCCCAAATCGAAGGGTTAGAGATTCTATAATAGATGCTGGTGCTATGTAAAACAGCAGAAGAAAGGAAGAAAGTAGTCAGTGTTACTGAGAGCTAGAGTGACATTTGTGCTGCGTATGGAAAGATGCATACTTGTTTGATAAGTGCCTGGGGGAATATTTCAGGGAAAAACAAGCAATAATAGTGATAGCAGTAATAGCAACTAGCTGTACTTTTATAAGATTATCTTACTGAAATCCTCACAAGTGTTAGATACTGTTACCGACTATTATAGCTTCTACATAATAAGAATGTCTTATGTCCATAAGAAGACATGTCTGTAATGTCTTCTAATGTAGAATAGGAATGGTAAAATTATTTCACTGAGCCAGACCTGGTGGCTTATCCCTGTAATCTCAGCACTTTGAGAGGCCAAGGCAGGAGGATCGCTTGAGCCCAGGAGTTCAAGATCAGCCTAGGCAATATAATGAGACCCCTGTCTTACGAAAAAAAAAAAAAATTATCCAGGCATGGTGGCACATGCCTGTAGTACCAGCTACTTGGGAGGCTGAAGTGGGAGGATCGTTTGAACCTGGAAGGTTGAGGCTGCAGTGAGCTAAAATCACACCAGAGCACTCTAGCTTGGGTAGCAGAGTGAGACCCAGTCTCAATAAAAATAAGATAAAACAAAACAAATAAATCATTGGCTTTTTGGGAGGATTAATATTGATTACACCTGGGTAAAGTATAGCACATAGTAAATGCTTAAAACATGGCAGATTAGAGAATACAGGGTGGATAAGAGAAGTGCTTAGGAGGTAGAATTGATTTGATTGATTTAGAATTGATTCTAAATACTTGGTATTTAGAAGGTGCTCAGTGTATAATTGTTGAATCCTGGATCAGTCACTTGTTCTGAAGGTGGGAGACAGGAGACAGTTCAGAGTAACTTAGACCACGTTTAGTTTCAGAGCATGCATGGAAGATGGTCTTAGTACTATAGGAGGAGCAGCAGGCTGTTTGTTTGTTTGGTGAAGGCAGGGCCTTGGGAAGAGGATATGAGGTACCTGTGAGAATATTGTATTGAAATTAATGGAAATTTAAATAGTGTAGGTCAAACAGAAGACAAAGATGAAGTTGTCACTATTTTTTCAACTTTAATATCTAAAATGGAATTTTCCATCTTCTCGAACTGGTTTCCCATCTCAACTTCCTTGTTTCTTCTCACCTTTTAAAAATTCTTCTATTTTTTTCAAGCTTAACATCTTTTTTTTTTCATCCTTAATTTCTGTCTTTCCTTACCCAGTGGTGGGCTGGTAAATGTTTGACAGTCAGCTCTCTGGTAGGGGGAAGAAGGCTCATTTGCAGTGTTTGCTGATTTCTGTAGTACAAATCCTCCTCCCATGGCCAATTTCAGTCTGTGGCTGCTTTTGTTCTATAATGACAAAGTTGAAAAGCTGTAACAGAGACTGCATAGGCCTGCAGAGCCTAAAATATTTACAGTCTGGCCCTTTAAAGAAAAAGTTTGCCAATCTTTGCTACAGTAGTTTTTCCAAAATAATAAAGCTTTAATAGGGTAGGATAATTTCATACTTCTGTTAATTTATTTTATCCATCAAGATGAGGGGTGGGAATGAGTAGTTTAGGGGGGCAATGTGTGAGAGGTTATGAAGTGTCTTGAGGTCATTTTATGGGCTTAAGCTTTTTCTCTCAGTGAGATAAGAAGAGTGCCATGTTCTAACTTATGTTTTAAAAAGAAAACCCTGGCCGCTGTTTTGAGGATAGACTACAGGGCAGCAAAGATGGAAGCAGGGAGATCAGTTGGAACACTGTAGTTACAAGTTAGGTAAGAGTTGATCTTTGCTTGAATCAGAGTAATAACTGTGGAAGTGGTAAGGTGAGTTCAGATTCTGGATACATTTTGAAGACAGAGCTGACAGGATTTGCCGGTGGTGGAAAGGGGTGTTAAGGTGAATCCAGGGTGAAGAGATACCAAAAGGATGCCTTAGGCTAGAGCCTGAGTTATTGAGATCACATTATAGCAAGTTGCTACATAGGAGATTTTAGGAAGAAAATTGAGACTTGAACAATTTTTTTTGAACCACTTCCTGTTGATCATATATGTTCCAACAGGAAAAACTCTGTTTAAAATAGTATTTCCTTTACTTCTAAGAAATAAATTTTAAAATACTTTAGGAAACAGTAATGTTTCTAAAATATGGCATTTTTAGAAAAGGAAACCATAATAAAACCTATTTTGGATAAGATTATTTTGATCCTATAATTTGCTGACTTAAAAAAATTTATTCAGAAATGAACAATTTTGGGGAGGGGATTAAATTTCAGCCCTGCCCTACTCTTAAAGTTTAGTTTAAAGCTAAGAGTTAATGTTTCATTGTATTGTTAATAAATTATTACTCGTGTCTTTTATGTAGGTTTTACTTGTAATGGACACAAGGACCGAACAGACTTTCATTTTAAAAGTAAGTAAAATTTGTAGCCAGGCGCGGTGCCTATAATTCCAGCACTTTGGGAGACTGAGGTAGGCAGGTCACCTAAGGTCAGGAGTTCGAGACCATCCTGGCCAACATGGTGAAACCCCGTTTCTACTAAAAATACAAAAATTAGCCGGGTATAATGGTGGGCTCCTATAATCCCAGCTACCCGGGAGACTTAGGCAGGAGAATCACTTGAACCCAGGAGGCAGAGATTGCAGTGAACCAAGATTGCACCATTGCACTCCAGCCTGGGCAACAAGAGTGAGACCCTGTCTCAAAAAAAAAAAAAAAAAGAGTAAGTAAAATTTATATGTTTAATGAATTTAAAATTTGAATTTCAAATTATGCTTCTGAAAGAAAAGTTAATATTTTAGTTAATATTTAGTTAATATTAACTAAGTAGTTAATATATCCCCCCTAGGTTTTGAATGTCCTTTTATGTTGTTTCTGGTGATGTTTATTTACTTTTCTTTCTATCCTTTCATCACGGTTGATAGCATGCATTTAACAACATTTT
Organism: Gorilla gorilla gorilla; assembly: GCF_029281585.2. Taxonomy (NCBI): domain Eukaryota; kingdom Metazoa; phylum Chordata; class Mammalia; order Primates; family Hominidae; genus Gorilla; species Gorilla gorilla. The sequence continues at coordinate 43,586,934 of NC_073224.2, read as the reverse complement.
TTTTGATACAGAGTATGGAGGAAATAATTTGGATAAACTGAAGAACCATTTTGTGTGGTTTGAATGTGTAGTGTGTTGTTTAAATACATCTCAAGAACATTTTGTTTAATTGTGAAGACTACACACAGTCTCACTTTCGATTATCACTACAGTTCTTAATAAGGAGCTAAAATTTTGCCTTAAAGTCTAGTTACAGGTATTTTGGGAAAGTGTATCTACATTCCTGGTCCTCTTTTTGATCTAAATTCAATTTTGAATGTATACATAATGCAATTTATAACTAAATGAATAAGGAGAGAGAGAACCCTCAATTTTGAAATTTTGAAATTGTATTTGGAATGGGCTGTGATAGTACATATTCTGAAAATATCCTAATTTAAGCATTTCCACAGCATTCAGAAGGTGAATTTATTAATTTTATATTTCTTTTTCTGATGCTTTTTCTTTTGCTGATAAGGCATGGCAGTAGGTCACATTGACACATACTGAAACACATTTTGTGTGTGTGTGTGAATATACTTTATCATTGACATTTCTTTAAAAACAGAGTATGACACCAGAAAATAGACAAACCTTATTCCTTGTAAGAAGACTTAATATTGTTTGTACTTTTGGGGGATAGGATTTTAAAATTGCCTGCTTAATCTAAGAATACCTTTTGTGTCTCAGGAGTTTGCATTGGTCTTACAATGTCTACTGCTTTAAAGATATAGATAAGTAAAATAAAACTTAAGAAAAGGTCACAGAGAAATAACTGTGTGTCATCCTGATGACTTAGTTTGAGAGCATCTCTAATAAAAACACTGACCCACGTAATTGATTTTAATGGCAGCTTTGTGGCATCTTCCTTCTCTGGATTCACGCCAGATGCCATCAGCAGAGGCTCCAGGGACTGGGGGGCATAGAGCAGCAGATGAGTGGTTTCTCTGAAGCCCAGAGTAACTTGGATAGATTAGTTTGGTTGATAAACACAGAGCACAGCAGGCTCCAAAGGCAACTGAGGATACAACTGACCTTTTTGTTCTCTGTCAGGGTCTAAGGAAAAGCAGTGAATACAGCAGGAACAGAAAGACCATCATCCCCCGCTGTGTGCCCAACATGGTGTGTCTGCATAAGTACATCATCTCTGAGGAGTCAGTATTTCTTGTGCTGCAGCATGCGGAAGGTTGGTTTGTAGTTTGGATTGTTTATGCAGTGAAGAATGTCACCTACTTAGCTTCCAGTTTCTCTCTGTCATTTCATGAGCAGATAGAATATATGAAACACGTTTAAGAAACCATTTCCTATTCCTCTGCTCTACCTCCCTACTTTGAGTTGTGAGGGAAAATGAAAACCCAGGTGAACAGAAGATTTCATGTGAACTATGGTACCATTTGTAGATTTATTTCACTACTTACTTTCTCATGGAATTTACCTAATATAATGAGAACTTTAATGTGAATGTGTGCTAAGAGAGCTAGATTTTATTTTAGTGGTATTTTGTTCGCTTGTTCCCTGCTAAAAGGATACATTATGTTAGATGACTAAAATGAAAAGCATCCCCTGAAGAATTAATTAATTACCTCCTTCTTTTAGAAGGCAAGGGTGTTTGCTTAACATTTGACATTACCTAGTTATTCTGATCTGAGTTTTTATGAATACAGCCATTGGCATCACATATGGGTACAAAGCAGAGGCACAGTTCTCTGCCTTCAAACTATTTATGAAATTTCAGCTCTTTGTAGAGGGAACAGGTGGCAAAAAATATTATGTTTTGATTTTTTTTTGCCCTTTAATACCTGAATTTAAATAAGTAGTCTTTTATTTAGGATGACTGAAAACAGCATATAAATATAAATTCATTTAATACATATTGCCATTTGGCTTTTAAGAGGTGTTCGTAAAATAGTAAAAAATTTTTAAATTGTTTTCCGTATCTCGTGAAGGCATTGTTATTTTTGTATAACTATTGTACTTTACTAATAGGCATAACATTTGTATTTAATATAATTTTTTAGGAAAAGAAGTCATTGCTTTCTGGAATGAGGTCTCATATGATAATGAATGCAAGATTTTTGATGGGGGCAGTAAACAATTAATATTGTTTATTGTGAAGTACAGCACAAGATAACTACAGATGGAGGGAAGACCTCCATATGCAGTATTTAATAGGAAATTCAGAAGGGGCTCTGTGGTCTCTCAGGTATTAAGAGAGTTAATTGTGTGTGTGAATTGGATAACTAATTCACCTTTGTTCAGACATTATAGACAGCTTTTATCTGAGGATACTAGTGCATTACAGACATTATTGAATTAGAGGTCATGTCATCTGATAGCGAAATACAGCCACCTCTGGTGTGGAACAAAATAACTTGCATAGTAATAATCCATAATAATTTAGAACAAGGTCAGTAGGATGAATGTAATTATAGTCAATATTCTATTACCCAGTGTGGATTATTCATGTTGGAGATTATCTATGGCAAAATTTTCAGTCTTAACTTACCTCTGTTATTTGTAGCTGTATCTTCCTCTTCTTCCTCTTCCTTCTCCAAATCATTTTTCATTTTTTTCTACCATCTTCTCACCATCCCACATACCTCTTGAAACTGATGTTTCAATTGATTTTACTTGAATAATGTAGAAAATTTTTATAATCTCTTAAAATCATAGACTTATGACTTTTAAATTTTCTACTATTTTAGATCCTTCTTTACTATCGAGCATACCTGACTTTGAATGCTCACATGACCATAAAATTTGTCTCTTTTGACCATTCATTTTAGGTGTCTATTGTTTAATTTTAAGATGGTTTTATAATATAAAGATAGTAAATTATAGTGCAAATAGGGACTCTGGATTAATTAAATATTCAGCAAATTTATTGAGCATGTACTGTAGAGTAGGCTCCTTTTTAGGTGAACAAGACAAGAAAATTCTCTCTCTCTCTTTTTTTTTTTTGGTTGGGGGGTAGTCAGGGTCTTGCTCTGTCTCCTAGGTTAGAGTGCTATGGTACAATCATAGCTCACTGTAAGCTTGAACTCTTGGGCTCAAGTGATCTCCCACCTCAGCTGGGATTACATGCGTGCACCACCACATCTGGCTAAGTTTTAAAATTTTTTGTAGAGATTGGGTCTCTCTATGTTGCCCAAATTGGTCTTAAACTCCTGGCCTCAAGCGATTCTCCTGCCTCAGCCTCCCAAAATGCTGGGATTGCAGGTGTGAGCCACCACGCCAGGCCTGAAACTTAAATTCTTGTTGTGAAAAGTCAAAACAGAAAAACAAAAAGCAAGAGAACATCGGATAATAAAAGGAACTATACAGATCTTTAACAAAGGGAGATCTAATAGATATCAACTGGGGGACTATGTTGAATTAAGTAGTTGAGGGAGCCCTCTCTGAGAAGGTGGCATTTAAGAGAAGTTCTGAATGGCAAAAGAAACAATCATTTGAATGTAAGATACAGGTACAGGGATGAGTATAAAAACAAACTTGGGATGTTTGATGACCAAGAAAGGCATCATTTGGTTGGAATGGAGCAGAGTGAGGACAACGTGAGGCACATGTTGGTACATGAGGCTGTTGGAGAAGTAGGCAGGAGCCTTGTACAGCAGAGTAAGGACTTTGGCTTTTATTCAAGTGCATTGGGAAACCATTGGACTTCTTAAGGGGTGACAGAATCTGATTTACATTTTGAAAAGGTCACTGGCTCTTGTATGGGGAATGGGTTGTAGAAAGGCAAGAATAGAAGCAGTAAAAAGGCTAATACAGGAGGCTAGTCAAAAGGTGCTGCTGGCTTGGCCTTCTGGGGCGCCAGTCGAGATGTTTGAGGGTAGAGTAATGGGACCTGTAATGGATTTGAGATTAGGAAGAGGAAAATCTACAGTAATTTCTCAGATTTGGCTTGAGCAATGCAGTGAACTGGATGATGAACAGTGTGTTTTCTTTTACACATCAGTGGCACCTCCGTAGATTAGGAAGTCGGCCTGTGTCATAGAAAAGTAACTTTTCATATGTGTGAATAGTTATTACTGAGAAAGCAAACCTTGAACAGTTGTTTTCTCCATAACATGAATGCTTTGAATACTTATGATTTGTGGCTTTAGCTTTCCACTGCTTACAGAACTACTCATGATTTATGTGAGTCTCTTGGACTCTTTCTTTCCATTTTTAATTCATTTCATTAGAAATGTATTGAGTGCTTGCTGGGACACAGACATAGTTCTAATTTGGCAGTGAACAAAACAGAAGACTTTGCCTGCATGGAGCTTACATTACATTACATTATAGAGGCAGAACAGACAATAAGCAAATATTTAAGTAAATATATGACAGATGGAGGTAAATATGCTATGGAGAAAAATTAAAGGAAAGGGGAAGGGAATGCCAAAGGGGTGAGAGGGGTGGTTTGCTATTTTATATAGGGTGGTCATCTTATTGAGAAGGGACATTTGACCAGAGACCTTCAGGAAGCGAGAGAGGGAGCATTGTGGATATGTAAGGAAAGGATGTCTTGGCAAGAGAAAACAAATAGGTCCACAGGCTTAGAGGCAGGGGTGTGCTTGGTGTTCAAGAAACAGCAGGATCAGTGTGGCTGGAGCAGAACAGAAAGAGCAGTAGGAAGAATGCTTAGAGAAGTGAGGAGGCAGGCAGGCAGATCCTGTATAGCATTGTAGGCCACGTTAAGAACTGGACTTTTATTCTAAATGAGATAAGATGTTATTGGGGCATGCTGAGCAAAGGAGTGATGAGATAGGGATCATTGGCCTGCTCTGTGGAAAACAGAATATAGGAGAGCAGAAGGAAAAGCAGGGAGACCAATTTGGAAGTTGTTGCAGCACCCCAGGTGAAAATGCTGATGGCTTGGACAAGGTATTAGTGTGTAGGTCAGGGTCCCCGGGCCACAGATGGGTACCTGGAGGTGAGTGGCGGACAAGTGAACATTACTGCCTGAGCTCCGCCTCCTGTCAGATCAGCAGTGGCATTAGATTCTCATAGGAGCACAAACCCTATTGTGAACTGCACATGCGAGGGATCTAGGTTGCACACTCCTTATGGGAATCTAATGCCTGATGATCTGAGGTGGAACAGTTTCACCCCAAAACAGTTTCTAACCCCACCCACACCCCTGTCCCCATCCATGGAAAAATTGTCTTCCATGAAACTGGTCCTTGGTGCCAAAATGGTTGGGAACTGCTGGCGTAGGTGGTGAAGAATGGTTATTAGAGTCTGAATGTATTTTGAAGGTAGAACGGCATGATTCTGTTTTACATGATTTCAAAGTTTTTGGCTCACATAATTGAAATAATGGAGTTTCCATTTGCTAAGCTGTGGGAGAAGTAAGTTTAGAAGGAAAATCAAGGATTCCATTTTGGACATGTGAATTTGAGATTCTTATTAAATATTCAGGTGATGTTGAGTAGACAGGCTATGTCAGTCAGGATTTTAGGAGAGAGGTTTAAAATATTTACTATTCCTTTTAATAAAGCCCTTTCTTAAACTATTTGAGAGAGAAAGGTGGGGAAACAAAATGTATTCAGTCAAGGCCATGAGAGTTTAAGTTTCTAAGATTAGGGATTATGTAATATTCATCATAAGTATGATGAATTAGCAAAATACTTGGTATTTAGAAGGTGCTCAGTGTATAATTGTTGAATACTGGGTCAGTCAAAGATGAAAGACCAAATTAAAAGACAGAAGTTGCAAAAGTCTCTGACTGTAGATATACAAAATAGAAAGGAGGTAGAAAAGAATTTCTCTCCAAGTTACTTAAGGCCCCAAGGAGTAAAATGATTCTTTTATTAATTAGTTTTCTAAAATTATAAAACTAATTTATAAAATAAATTCAAACAAAATAGAAGTCTATAAAGTAAAAATAAAAATTATCCCTCCCTATTCACTTTGTTGCCCAGACCTATTCCCCAGAAATAGGCACTCTTTTAACAGTAATTATATGTCTTCCAATAACTTTCTATGTTTATAAACATTCACTCCCTACCTGTCTGTTTTTAAAAAACTTAAATGGGTGTTACATATTGCCTTGAGCTTGCATTTTTTTCCCCCATCTCAAAAGTGTACCTTGGATGCCTTTAGTATATCTTTATGAGTATATTTAGGTCCATATTAAGAGAGGCATACACTATAGTGATTAAAAATAAGGACTGTGGAGCCATGCTATGTGAATGTAAATGCTGGTTCACCATTACTAGTGTGACTTTGGGAAAGTTATTTAACCTTTCTGTGTCTCAATTTCCTCATCTGTAAAATAGAGATAATATTAATTACCTACCTTATAGGGTTGATGTGAGGATTAAATAGTTGTATATGTAAAATGCTTAGAATAGTACCTAGTACATGGTGAGCACTATGTATTTGCAAATGGCTATTATTAATTGATGTTTAAATTGTTTCCAGTACTCATATAAATACATGTATAAACATGTATTTATACATACATGTTTTTGTTTGTTGTATTTTTTGAGAATTATATGTAGGACAGATTTTTTTCAAGTTGAATTCCTTGGCCAAAAGATGATTTTGATTACTGTGATAGCAGTGTTTTATCATACATATGAAATTTAAGTCCTAATTCTGACCAAGCAAATTAACAAACTTACTTTGCAATCTTATAGAAAAACAATAGACTTAAAATCTGAGGAGAGACAAAGAGTTTTAATTAAACATTATGAATTCCAATTTTTAAATCTTAAAATGGTTCAATATCTACAATTTTATGTGCTTCAAAAAGACTTAGAAAAGTATCATTTACAGTCTTAGAGTGTTAAAAATTAGACAAATTTTATGTACCTTAGCAATAACAGGTTTTTTTAAGGTTAATATATGTCTTTGGAAGAACATATGACCCCCAAAATGACATTATACTTATAGATCCTTATAGATTCTTACTTATAGATTGTTTTCCTTGAAAGGTTTTCAAAAAATTTGTACAGATGTTATCTTTTTATAACTCAGTTTAATAAATATTTATTTAATGCCTGTTTTACATGCTAGATAGAATCCTCTGCCTGCAGCTATTAAGACTTTACAGTCTCATGAAGGAGATAATAAAAGTATAAAAGTAATATTAATATGATGTAAATGTCATAAGGAGTATGAAGGTGGATGATAGAGGATTGAGAGAATGTATATATGGTGTCCAGTTAAGGGATACAAAGAAATTGGTAAAAGAGAACAGATTCTGAAGGACCTTCAAGAATAGGTAAGATTTTCACAAGCAGATACTGGGGAAACTATTAGGAAAAAAACATTCCAAGTGCAAGCATGGTATGGGGAAAAGCCCATCATGAATTCTTTGTTGAGTAGGGGGAGAGGACCAAATCATGGGTTGGTAACTGTATTACTCAGGAGTTCAAATGCCTATGCGGAGTTGGTATATGATTCAGTAGATGGAGGGAACTTGGCTTCTTGAATGCAGAAATGGCATAAGATCTGTGCTGAAATAGAAGATTAATTAGGCAGCAATTAGTAGGGTAGAGTGATACAAGAGGGACTTAAAGTAAGGATCTAGTTGTAGTTATAGCATTATCCCCAAAAATGAAGACTTTAAGTACATTGAATTTTAGATTTCAGTAGTTTATTCAGGTGGAATTGGCCTAGGAATGAATGAAGCTTTTCTTAGAACTTTATTAAAAGGTACCATTTCTTGCTGGTCAGTGGAACTTTATGGATTGCTTATACGGTACATCTCATCATCTGATTTAACAAGCAGTGACTTTTATGTCCTGCACATTGTGTAGGCAGTAGACATACAAAGATGAAAAAGACTTGATCCTTTCCTCAAAGTAGTCATCATCTAGGAGAATTGAAAACCACCCAAATCATTTTATTTGGATTGCATACAAGAATCTTAGTTTTAGGTTCAAGCATTGTTAGAGTGCCACAATATAGGTATTTGTGGTAAGAGAATGTGAGTATTGTTGTCAATAGACTAAAGAATATAGACTCAATGCATAGCTCCTTTTAAACTTCAGTTGAAATATGGGGAAATGTGAAACACTGAGTATAAAGAGGACAGAAAGCATTAGCTAAGAAAAAAATGAGAGGAAAAAGTTAAATGCCATAATATCCTGTACCACTAACTGGTATCAAAATGGGGAAGATGATACAAAAATTAGCTGGGTATGGTGGCACATGCCTATAATCCCAGCTACTTGGGTGACTGAGGCAGGAGGATAACTTGAACCTAGGAGGTGGAGGCTTCAGTGAGCTGAGATCCCGCCACTGCACTCCAGTCTGGGCTACAGAGTGAGACTCTAAGAAAAAAAAAAAGTTAAATAAATAAAATAGAGAAGATGGTTAACTAGATCGCTGCTACAAAGAGGTGTATGAGAATCCTAGGATTAATATTATGACAATTAGCCTTTATTGAGCATTTATTCTATGCTAGGTACCATGTCAGGTGCTATGTGTATTTATTGAATTTCTCAAAATGAAATGTGAAGTAGGAAGAGTTATTTTTGATGTTTCCGTTGACTTTTTTACACATGCAATTGACTGTCAGTTGTTGTTTTCCTTAAGGTTTAGGTACCCTTGGCATATGATGCTTAATGATTACAGTAAATATGTGCTGAAAAATTGTCTTCTTTACATGAATAGAGGGATTTATTTTTAACACATTATTCTTAATTTTTCATTTCTTTGCAACTACAATTCTGTCTCCACAAAGTATACTTCCGTAGTTACTGCTTTTGAGATTTCTGGATCAAATTTAATTAATTATTCTTTCTTATAATACTGTTTCTAATCACTACTGTTATAGCAGGTTTTTGGTACTCAGCCATAATTGTTTAACGTAAAAGTTATAATTGACAAAGGGATTGAGGTATTTTAATGGTTAAAATAAAAGAAAACTATGGTGAAATAATAACTACAAGTATTGCTGGTAAAATACTGGATTTTTTTTTATTTCTCTGATTTACATGAAAGTGATTTTTATGATTTTAGTTTTAAAGATATATGTCAGAATACACAGTCAGAATTTCTGTAGCTTGCTTTATTAATGGTTGCCCAATTAATTTTCCTCAGTAGCTTTACTTATATAACATATTACATGTAAGGCTGGGCATAAAAGGGGAAATATTAATATGTCATTTATAAAGGCATAATTATATACCACATGCCAAATTCCTCCAATCCTGGACTGGACATTTTCAAAATAGAATAATATTGTCGATTTCTCCCCCCATTGTAGTATACAATTTTAAGCAGCACTTATTTATGTATTTCCACTTGACCAAGGGGCCATGCGTGAAAAAATTATTATATAAACAGAACAGAACATAATCAGATGTTTCTAAGACTAAATGATATTTAACTTTAGAGTAGAATTTTAGCTGTGAAATTTCATATTAGTATGTGTTATAACTAATTTCCCTTCAAAGGAAGAAATAGGTTGTCACTTAAAAAAAAATTGATATCAGGAGATATGCTTGAAACCGTACTCACCAGTCAGCAATAACAAGCATTTTATTAAATATGCTTATCTTATGGCACACTTGATATTAATGGATATTATTGACTTGTTTTGATTGATTTTTAAGATAGTTTTTGTTTTTCTAATGGCTTAAATAACTGTCAATTTGGAGATCTTAATACTTTTGTTTGTTTTGTAATACTTGTTCACAGGTGGCAAACTGTGGTCATATATCAGTAAATTTCTAAACAGAAGTCCTGAAGAAAGCTTTGACATCAAGGAAGTGAAAAAACCTACACTTGCAAAAGTTCACCTGCAGCAGCCAACTTCTAGTCCTCAGGACAGCAGTAGCTTTGAATCCAGAGGAAGTGATGGTGGAAGCATGCTTAAAGCTCTGCCTTTGAAGAGTAGTCTTACTCCAAGTTCTCAAGATGACAGCAACCAGGAAGATGATGGCCAAGATAGCTCTCCAAAGTGGCCAGATTCTGGTTCAAGTTCAGAAGAAGAATGTACTACTAGTTATTTAACATTATGCAATGAATATGGGCAAGAAAAGATTGAACCAGGGTCTTTGAATGAGGAGCCCTTCATGAAGACTGAAGGGAATGGTGTTGATACAAAAGCTATTAAAAGCTTCCCAGCACACCTTGCTGCTGACAGTGACAGCCCCAGCACACAGCTGAGAGCTCACGAGCTGAAGTTCTTCCCCAACGATGACCCAGAAGCAGTTAGTTCTCCAAGAACATCAGATTCCCTCAGTAGATCAAAAAATAGCCCCATGGAATTCTTTAGGATAGACAGTAAGGATAGCGCAAGTGAACTCCTGGGACTTGACTTTGGAGAAAAATTGTATAGTCTAAAATCAGAACCTTTGAAACCATTCTTTACTCTTCCAGATGGAGACAGTGCTTCTAGGAGTTTTAATACTAGTGAAAGCAAGGTAGAGTTTAAAGCTCAGGACACCATTAGCAGGGGCTCAGATGACTCAGTGCCAGTTATTTCATTTAAAGATGCTGCTTTTGATGATGTCAGTGGTACTGATGAAGGAAGACCTGATCTTCTTGTAAATTTACCTGGTGAATTGGAGTCAACAAGAGAAGCTGCAGCAATGGGACCTACTAAGTTTACACAAACTAATATAGGGATAATAGAAAATAAACTCTTGGAAGCCCCTGATGTTTTATGCCTCAGGCTTAGTACTGAACAATGCCAAGCACATGAGGAGAAAGGCATAGAGGAACTGAGTGATCCCTCTGGGCCCAAATCCTATAGTATAACAGAGAAACACTATGCACAGGAGGATCCCAGGATGTTATTTGTAGCAGCTGTTGATCATAGTAGTTCAGGAGATATGTCTTTGTTACCCAGCTCAGATCCTAAGTTTCAAGGACTTGGAGTGGTTGAGTCAGCAGTAACTGCAAACAACACAGAAGAAAGCTTATTCCGTATTTGTAGTCCACTCTCAGGTGCTAATGAATATATTGCAAGCACAGACACTTTAAAAACAGAAGAAGTATTGCTGTTTACAGATCAGACTGATGATTTGGCTAAAGAGGAACCAACTTCTTTATTCCAGAGAGACTCTGAGACTAAGGGTGAAAGTGGTTTAGTGCTAGAAGGAGACAAGGAAATACATCAGATTTTTGAGGACCTTGATAAAAAATTAGCACTAACCTCCAGGTTTTACATCCCAGAGGGCTGCATTCAAAGATGGGCAGCTGAAATGGTGGTAGCCCTTGATGCTTTACATAGAGAGGGAATTGTGTGCCGCGATTTGAACCCAAACAACATCTTATTGAATGATAGAGGTCAGGAACTTTTGCAAATGCATTTCTTTTTATTCGCTGTTGCTTCCAATTAACTGAGTAGGCGTTTTATCTTGTAATTAGTATCTTCATTTCCTGTCTAGAGCTTCATTATCAGTGCAGCAAATTCACCCCCAGTAATAGCTTCTAGTACTTAATGATGCCATTATTCTTAATGATACTGTTTTTAGCTACAAAAGGAGTAATTACAGTTCACTTCTGCAGAAAATGGAAGAGAAAAATGTTTTGATTTCTCCTGTCGTTTTGTTTTTAGGACACATTCAGCTAACGTATTTTAGCAGGTGGAGTGAGGTTGAAGATTCCTGTGACAGCGATGCCATAGAGAGAATGTACTGTGCCCCAGGTTAGAGCAATCTCCTAAAATGTTTCATTTGAAAAAGTGGTTCGGCAGCTCTCATTTCTTTATAGAAGTTGTATTTTTGTATTGTTCACTAGCAGTTTACATATGTGTTGGATTTGGTTATCTGTTTAACCCTTCAAAAAAGAAAATTTGGGGCTAAACCAATTAAGTAATTCATAGGTATATATGTGTATATATATATGTGTGTCCACATATTTATTATTGTTAAATGAGTTTATACCTCATTAAGAACTGCAGTGAATTCTTAGAAATGTCTTAACTTCTTAGTGTTTACAAGGACCTTTAAATACCCTGACCCTCTTTAGATGCATGATTTTTTTCTTTCTTTTTTTTTTGAGACATACCTCACTCTGTCACACAGGCTGGAATGCAGTGGTGCTGTTATGTCTCACTGCAGCCTCCAACTCCTGGGCTCAAGCAGTCCTGTTGCCTCAGCTTCTGAGTAGCTGGGACTACATTTGTGCACCACCATGCCTGGCTAATGTTTTTAAAAAGCATTTTTTGTAGAGATGAGGTCTTTCTGTGTTGCCCAGGCTGGTCTAGAACTCCTGGGCTCAAGGTGCTGGGATTACGGGTGCATGCCATTATTCCTGGCTAATTTAAAATTTTTTTTTTTTAAATAGAAACAGGGCCTTGCTGTGTTGCTCAGACTGGTCCTGAACACCTGGCCTCAAGCAATCCTCCTGCCCCAGCCTCTGGAATAGCTGGGATTGCAGGCATGAGCCATGGTGCCTGGCACAATGGAGGTTTTAAAAATGCAATATGATTTTAGTGATGTGTCAACCTGGCATTTTATAACAAATTTTTAAGACAAAACAGTTTTATCTTGCCTTTACTGTATTGTCTTTATTTTTTAAAAATTAGAGATTTATTCTGTGGGTATTAGATCTTTTATTGACAATTATAGGTAGCATAAGCATATGAATTGCATTTGAGTTGGTTTTTCTCAGTCATCAGTGCAGATGGGGCTGTATTATGAATCCAAAGTTTGTTCACCTTTTGCTTACCGTTTAGCCTCTTTGGATGGCCAGAGTCACTTCACCTGTCACCCCATTGGCCTTCAAAGGAGTTTCAAGCTGATTTTTTTTGATATAATCTGCTTAGGTGTTGATCAATATAGTATTTAATACTTAACAGCTAACTAGTGTATTGATGCTAACCTTGTTTCTCTGCATAATGGGAAGGGATGATAATAAGGATTAAAAGAGCTAGATTGTTTCTAGTTACAACTTTCCTTGTTAAGAATTATTTCTGCAGTAGAGAATACTAAAGTTTTCCAACCTATAAAATAAATATCCTAAAACGTTCCTGAAAGCAACTATTAGGGTTTTCTTTTCTTTCCTCCTTCTTCCTTCAAATTAAGACTGTTTGGTTTTTGTTTATTGTTAGAGACAATAGAGCACACTTACATTTTTTTCTCAAATAGATAATGTGATGTTATGTTTTGAAATCATGTTAGTAAATAGGATAAAAAATTGCATGTTGAATTCACTTTATTACAGTTACTCGATTAAAAAAAAAACCAGATCCTCCCAACTTTCTAATTTGATAAGAAATAACATTTTAGGTTCCAGTGTACTTAGAAATATATTTGTTAATTATAATGAATTTGGAAGTTTTAGAATCAAACTTAATTTGGGAGTTTTTTTGAGTCAAGCCTGTTACATGCTAAAGTGAAGTACAGTGGGAACCATATAACAAAACAAAACCACACATTTATGGAATATTGTTTAATATTTGTAAGTAGTTTCTTATTTCTTATTTTTGTTGTTACTTTCTTTTTTTTCTCCTGGTTCCTAGTAAGTGTATATATTGTTACTTATTGGAAACTATCTGTAAATTTGTGCTTGAACATTCTAGCAGATTATTTTTCTTTATTCTCAAGCACAGTCATATTTACTTTAATATCCATAACATGTTGGTATCCTGAGAGTTTTAATATATGTGGAACAGAACCATATTACATTAATCAACAGATACACACTTTCAATTTCATATACTGAAATACCGAATTTAGTACAGGTCAGTTTCTAAGTTCTAATTTTTAAGCCTTGTCCCAGAAATTACAATTCTCTTAGTTGACCAGCAGGTGGCAGTCTACCATTAATGGATTTTGCTGTCCTCTTCCAGGTTGTCCTTCACTAGCATTTGAAAAAAGCTGTAGTCTGAAGAGGTGCTTTGTTGTCATTATTTGCATAAAAGAATTGTACTTCCAAGCTTTGTGAGTTGCAAAAGTGTTCTAGTGTTGTGGCATGCTTTGTGAACAATGTGGAAAGGCTTTCCATTCATTGGGCCTGTTAATTTTAGCAACCAGGTAAAACAAAACGAGTAATGGCCTTAACAGAAAAGTAATACCAGTGTTCTTATTAAGATGACCTTAAATCTAGAGAGTTATAGAACTTGGTTAAGTCTGTGTGCTCGTACCCCTTACTTATAACTCAAGGGAAATTGGAGCAAAAATTTGTGAATTACTGTTTGCTCCAAAAGTTCATAGGCAGTGCTACTGATAAATCAAAACTACAGATAGGTTTTCCTCTCCTCAAAGGATGGAAGCAATGATAATATGTTAATATTTCAATACTTAAAAATACAAATCAGTAACTACGTGGGGCATAGATTGTTTAACCACCTTTTGATCTACCCTTAGGAACACTAAGGATTGAAGTAATTTCCTTTCATGTGATCCCCTCCCTCTTACTTCCCAAATCTAACCTTAGTATTATTGTCCAAGTAACTCTAAAGCATGTTAAGCAGCTGATGTTTGGTTAGAAAGAAAAGTTGTCACAAGATTATGATGAGAGCAACTCACTTCTGTTTAAACAGTGTGCACCCTCTACCCTGCCACTTCACCTCCTGGGAATCCTTATCGCATATTTGTCCTGAAAACATTATCCACCTGCCCTGTACTTTATAATGTCAGCAGTGTATCTTTTTATCTTGTGAATGATGTGCCTTTATATTTTGAGAAAAATTTCCAGTAACAGATTTGATTTGCATGGACAGAAACTTGAGCAAATGCCAAACTAGCAGGGGGGCCATTATTCTGCTCTATAAATAAGTTTAAAAAAGAAACACACACACAGAAACCTGTGAATCAACATGTTTTGGTCTAATTGAGGGGAAAAGCAAGACAGATAAATTTTGAAATGCAAATGATCACCTTCTGTTATTTAAGTATAGTTTCTGCCAACTTAGTGATCCTAGATTTTAAAAAGTCATAATTATTTCAACAATGTATACTCCCAAGGATGCCCAAGATTCACAAGTTTCTATAACAAAACTGAGAACTTTTAAAAAAGTTGCCACTTTTTTATATTAAAGAAAACAAATCCAACAACAAAAAGACAAAAACCATGGAGCTTTCTCTGGCTACATCTGTGAAAAAGCCAGCGCATAAATGGCTGCAGCTGCAGACCCATCAAGAGGGTCTTGAGAATACGAATTCACTGATCAAACCCAGCCCTGTTTTCAAAGTAGAAGCCATTCCTTTTAGGTTCACTTTGTATCCTTAGATTATCTAGGATGATTCTCTAGAAAGGTTTTATTTTAAATAAACATCATTCATGGTAAATGGGTTCCTTTCATACCACAGAAACACAGAATGGAGTTCAGGAAGAGAAAAGGCAAAAGAAATAGTCCACAAATTAGGAACAGATTGTATAGCATGACAATATAAATATAACACTGTCTGGTTTCCACATTAGGAGACTTCTAGATACTTTATTAGGATACTTTTATACAGGTTCTTCTGTTTTTTTTTTTGTTGTTGTGAGGGATTAAAGAATAAAAACTGGAGTAAATTGGTTATTTTTCTCTGGAGGACTTTCTTCTGGTTACTCTGATTTTATGTCTGTTTTTACACACATACACACAAAAGTTTTAGCCAAAAGATTTTATGTGCTTTATCATTTGATTTATTAACTTATGATAATAAAGAATAAACCTTTGTTTATAGTGTTTTACGTATAAAGGAAAAATAAAATGTCAAGAAAGTATTTTTTTTTACTACTTTTTTTTTCTTGACTCTTATCATTCAAAAACAGCTAGCAAATAGAACCTGTACTACTAAGCATATAAAATACAAAAAAAATGAGTCTGAGGTGGGAGGATTGCTTGAGGCTGTGAGTATGAGACTGCAGTGTGCTATGATCATGCCTGCGAATAGCTACTGCACTCCAGCCTGGGCAACATAGCAAGACTTTGTCTCTTAAAGAAAAATACAAGAAAATGATATTTGAAAGCTTAATATACAATCTGAGACAAGTGCATAAAATTATTTGTGTTAGTTAACCTAATATAGTCACTTAAGTTTCCCATTCTAGTCTTGAACAAGTTGATATGGTATCCTATCAGTGTGTGTCCTTCACTTTTATTTTCTGCCCTATTATGAGTCTTTAATTTTAAATGCTTGAAATTTACATTGATATTTGTCATTGAATACTTTTCAGACTTGAGAATTTATAGGTGCATATGTGTGTAAATTGAAGAAGTCCAAAATGCTTTTCACTGCAGCCCGATCTCCATGCTCCCAGATGTCAAATGACAGCTTTGCTTCCTCTCTTAGGCAATTTCACACTTGGAAACAGCTCACAGCTGACGGTGAAAAGTGAAACATAGAAAAATCATGCTGAAAACTATCTGTAAAAATTCAGTTTTAGAGCATGACATTTATTGACTACCTTTCTTTGCTCTTCTAGCCTGACTTTATCAAATAATCCATGAATATATTTTGGGGAATAGTTTCCCCTGCTCTTCTCCATAAACATGCTTTCCATGGCATTTGTTTCTTTTTAGGCATGGAGCTCCATGTAATAGTTATGTATCTGATAATTAAAACTAGGACTCAGACCATGGATGGAGTTTAAAATATCTTGAGGCTATCAGAAGTTTTTAAGGTTTAGAACATTTAGACGGAATTGAGAACTACCAAACCTGCATATTGTCCCAGATCATGTATTAACTGATTGCTTGACCTCGGGAAATTTATTTAAGACTTTCTAGGCCTCAATTTAACAGTAGTAAAATAGATTTGTTGGATATAAGTAAAATCACAGATGTCAGATCATCTGACATCCTCCTTACACAAAATGTACTCAAAATTGAAGTTCATCATATTAAGGCAGGATTTTTCCCCCAAGGGTAAATATTGATTTCTTATCTAATGTTAGTAGAGTTAAAAAATTATTTCATTAGGATGACTGAGTATATATTTTTACTCATTTATAGAGTTTGTACATAAAGTATATCATGTAGAAAATAAGGGATTTATGGAAAATACTTTCATTTAGAGGAATGAAGCCAAAACAACTTCTGTTTGGGGTGAAAGTTGAATGTCAAGATTCTCAACAAACAAAATTGTTTAAATAAGAAAGAAATATTTAGATGTGATAATTTATGGGACCTGGGTAATTTCAGCAAACATGAGAAATCTAATTTTAAGAATGTGAGATTGATAGAGAAAGCAAATAAATATAGATGTATATTTCAAAATAATAATGACATAACCAGGAGATACTACTTTTTTTCCTAAAACAGAAAGAAGGTGGCAGCAAGAGGGAACTATAGGAATAATTTTGAGTAAAATATTTATGGTTAATATTTAAATATTATGTTTCGGACAGTAACTGTTTTATTTACCCTTAAGTAAAACTTCAGCAATAGCTAGCTATCTTGTACATAGTATTTTAATGTTTTCCTTGAATGATTCACAAGTATGTTTAGTCCTTTGCCCTCAGTTCTTATCGTCATAAAAACCAAATCTATTTATTCTTCAGGAGAACCAGTTAATTTTTCAGTTTGCCATAGAATAGTGAGACTTTTCCAGTGAAGAAAATTTCTTGATACACTTCACCACTGTATATCCATGAAACTTGTAACGTGAGTATAGAGTACAAGCAAAAAACACTTCAAGTTAACACAAGTCTTACCTTGTCTAGGCAAGGCCCTTGTGGTGCAAAGAAGATTAAAGGATCACTTTAGGAGGACTTGAGGGTCTAGAACGCTGGAATCCATGGGCCAGTCACCATCACATCTCAGTTAAGGTTGCTCCATATTGAAACAGACTATTCTGAAATCATGATTCTCCTATCAAGCCAGAATGTGATTTGTCTCTAGTGGTGAGAATGAGACAAAGTAAGAGCAAAGAATTCAGTCCCTGTTATTTGGCATCTTAGCAAATGACACATTAGCACATCCCAAGAGAAGTTCAGTGAATTGATGTTTTGATACAGAAGAGGTGAAAAACAATGTCTCTGTACATTTCATAATACTACCTGATATTTGGAGTGAAGCGTTTATGTCAAGCTTTAGATTATTAAAAGTAAGTTCATCTTAACCTTTTATTTACCCAAACCTTTTTTCTTGATGATCTTGGGCAAATTTCTTTTTCAGAAGAGGAACATGAGACTAGAGACTTATAGTTTAAAGTATTAGCTACAGTGTAATGCTTTTTATTTTTCATATCTCAATTGACTTTTGTCAAATATTCAGTAATTGGCCTCACCACTGCATTATTATAAAGAAGAAAGTGAACTGTCTTTTGCCTTTAATGTTTAACAAAGATGTAATGCTGAGTCTTAAACATTATATACCAGAGCAATTGGCTAACTACTTTTATCAAATCATCAGTTTCTGTATCCCATAACATTTTGTAAATTTTAATCTCCATAAGGTTACCAGGTCTTATTCCTTCTGAGCAGTTCTTCACAAATTCTTCCTTCGAATAAATGTTTAAAAATGCTAAGGTTTTTAAAAATGAGTGAGGATAAGGCAAGTAGGATTTCTGAAGCTCCTTTAATAGCCATGCATGTAGCTCTCTGCCTAACACAGCAGCAGAGCGGCAGAGAGAGAGCGCAAGCAAGCGAGAGAGCTATGCCTGTCATTCTCACAATTTTCAGTTAGCCTTTTTCTCATCAATCAACTGTAGTGGCTTTGGTTGGGTAACACTGTGACACCTGATGGCTATTCAGAATGGAGTTGTTGTGATATGATCAATGGAAAATGGGGCATGCTGTTGGTTTTTTCCTACTAGAAATACAGGGTGAGAGAGTAAGCAAGATTGTTTACAGCTCAGAATTATAATTATAATCGGTCAACCAGAAGTCATGTGGTAGTTACTCGTTTCTTATTTTATCTCACAAGAAAACCGTATAGTAATGATACCTATAAACTCCCTTGAACAAGTAATTCTTGGCTCTGGAGTGCCGAATCAAGTGAAATTAAGGAGTTTTGACTTAAGTTGTACAGATAATTGCAGGAAAGCTCAGAACATGGTTGCCAGGTCACCACGACAACAAGAAATTCAGAGCTAGGTAGTGGGAGAAAAGTGGAATTAGACATGTAGCCAAGCCTAGCCTGAACTAGCTGAGTGTGGTCTGCACTCATGTCCAGTTCCCCACAATACAGCAGGCCCAGGGATTCAGGTAATTGAATTACCTAAAAACCAACTGAATAAATGATGAGGTGGTGGCAGGAAGCGAGGCTAGAGACTGAGGTGAGCCGAAAAAGCGAATGCGTATAGGGTGGAGCAGCACCACATATCCCCCGTTACCTTGCAGCACTGGGAGAAGAGTGGGGGCCCCAGCTGCTGCAGACTTCTCTCTCTGGAAAGTGCCAGTCTCCGTCATTGGTCTTCTCTGGATAATACGCTAATTAGAGTAATGTGATTCCAGGAACTTTCAAACAGTTCATGTACCCTGCTCAACAAATACAGCATTTGAATAAGCAATTGAGTACAATGCTGGAGGACTTTATGGAATATAGAATGGATAATTAGGCAGTCAATGTTTTCTGAAATAGTATAAAATAAGAAAAAAGGAGCAAGATGCCCATTTGAAAGGATAGGCTAGGAAATGAAAATTCCAGGCTCTAGTTAGTCTATGGAAATGAAAATTCCAGGCTCTAGTTAGTCTATCATGTAAGAATGAAGATCTGCCTCAGAAATGTGAGACTATAGGGAAGTTTCTTCTGTCTGACTTGACTCAATTCAAGTACAAGGGCCCTGTGAACAGCTTTGCGCCTTTGAACTTGTAAACTTTAAGCTATTAAACTTTGATGTTTTAGTTTATAACTATTAGAGGAGCATTCCGAACCTGGAATTAAAATGAAATTTTATTCTCATAGTTGCTATGGCTTTTAGTTTTGCTTTCGGTTGTAACATTTTCTATTGTCATATACAAAAACTTAAAAAAATTGTCTCTGTATTTAAAATAATACTGTGGCTAGGTAGTGTAGTTGTCCTACAATACATTTAAATGAATTTGTTTTTGATAACATTTAAAAAATATTTTTAATTGATACAAATGATCTATCTCACCAGCCCACCAGCCAAACAGAACCAGCTTACAAATTTGTGGCACATTTTATGGAATTAGGTGCCTAAATTCCTTTAATTGAATAGGGATAGAAAAAACCTTGAGTTATCTCCCAGTCCTGTCTTCTTTATTCCGCCAGGTTTTTCAGCTTTTTTTTTTTTTTTTTTTTTTTTGAGACAGAGTCTTGCTCTGTCACCCAGGCTGGAGTGCAGTGGTGTGATCTGGGCTCACTATAACCTCCACCTCCTGGGTTCAAGCAGTTCTCCTGTCTCAGTCTCCCAAGTAGCTGGGATTACAGGTGGCCACCACCATGCCCTGGCTAATTTTTTGTATTTTTAGTAGAGACGGAGTTTTGCCATGTTGGCCAGGCAGGTCCTGAACTCCTGGCCTCAGGTCATCCACCTGCCTGGGCCTCTCAAAGTGCTGGGATTACAGGCGTGAGCCACCGTTCCCAGCCCAGCTTTCTTCTCTTGATGTAGCACAGGCCACCTGTGCCAGAGCAAACTGTACCATCCAGAGGCAGTCATTGTGCTTTGCATGGGGAGCACTGGAAGGTGTCCATTCCACCACCACCTGAGTTTAGGCTGCCTTCATCTCTTGCCTGGAATAGTGCAGTCAGCTGACTGGCTTCCACTCTCACCCTCTAATCTTTGTTTCTTCCACTGCTGAGTATGCTTTAGATAATGTTTTAAACTTTTTAGCCTACAACTTGTAAAAGTGCAAAAGGACTTGATGTAGATCTGCATGCTCAATGGAACTTAAAGAAAATGAATGTGATGAGGGCTTTGGAGGTGCTTTGAATGCCTTGAATGGACAGTGCTACAAAATACAAGATTGATATATTTATTCAACAAACATTTATTAAATGCCTCCTGTGTCCCAGGCACTGTGCCTAGGAGCCAGAAATAAAAGACATAATTGGTATAATATTGACAGTTACTTTTGAAGATTTACATGAAAAGGAGTCTACCCAAACAGAAGAAATATACAATTGGTTAACTAGGATGTTAATAGACCTTTATAGGTGAATAGTTGTATTTATAGAATGGTAGTTTTCTGAGCTAACAAAAGACATGCTTAGCTGTCCCCCTTCCCACAGTTTAGTTCCATATATTGTTGGATACAAAAAATGCTTTCTTCTGTGTTTCTTTCTCTTTGCTCTTTAGTCATCGGCTGCAGTGGAAGACTAATGCTCAGCCCCTGCATAGAAAATCTTTATACACAGCAAGAGCTGGTGAGAAAAATTGACTAGGATTTTGTAATTCTAGTCCCTTTCAATTAGCAACAGATGCTGCAGGGAAAGATTGTCTGTGTAGGAACACAGTACTAATGTTTCTGTGCCCTAGCTGACATGGAATGCTCATTGCAAAAAGAAAGATGTTCTTTTCCTTGGTTGAAGTTGTCACCAATGACAGATTAGATTTTTTTAACCTTTCTCTACTCCTAAATCCATTAATGAAGTCTGACTCCCTTGGAAGAAAGTTAAATTCTTGACCAATTGTAACAGCATTTCTAATTGAACACTTAAAGAATTTATAGAAAATTTAGACATTCCAGCTTCCTTTCTGATAGTATAAAGGTATACATTGTGCTTAATTTTAAGGTTTATAAGAATTTGCCTTTGTTCTTATGTTGTCTTATTTACCAGAGATCTTTTTTTGATCCTGAAAGTTAATATATTTTTGTTCCTTATGGTTTTTTTCCCCCAAAGAGAACTTTGGAATCCTTAAGGTCAGATATTTAAAGTGAAAATTTTTTATTATTTTGAGAAAAAATCCTGTGGCATTAGAAAACTGTATTTATCTTTCACCTTCTTCCCTAGTGTATTTACTACTGATTATCATTTTAATGTGTTGTATGGATCTTGTGGCCTTAAAATTAGCCTATCATTCTGCTATTTGGATAAAACATTATGTTACTTATGTGATAAATTCTTCCAGCATCTAACTATTGGTTTATTTTGAGTATTACACAAACACTTTATTTACAATGATGGCTGCTTTTTAATTAAATTTTATATGACTTCTTAATAACAGTTCCACAGTTGCTATAACTTTGAGAGTGAAAAGAAATGAGTCTTTTCATTTAAAAAAGCCTAGTTAAGAAAAATAGTTTAGGAGTTCTAAATTACAATGGAATTTCTCTGTAAGTGAAATTCTCTTCTAAGAAGATTCTGAACATATTGTATTTCGTGCTGTATCTTGGGGAGAGAAGATAGCAACAACAGAATATATTGCCAGAAGGAGGTTATGGACTTGTCTCTGGGAATTTTTGGAATGGGGATGGGTAACTATATTGTTAGTAAAGGTAAAGTGAAGAATGAGATGATCTATGTGGTTCTCCTTTAGTGGAAAAACCAGGGAACTGAGTCAGATGGCCTCACCAGTCTGACGGTGTGTCTTAACACATATCTATAAATGTGGAATATCAGATTTCCTTATTAAGCATTTTAAAAGTGATGTCTTTTAAAGAAAAGTAAATTCTAAATTTGGGATATTGAAGGCCCCACAATTGCTTAAAATGCAAGATGGTTCATGTTTATAAAACTTTATGGAAATGTTTTCGGTTAAAGCTTGAGTTTAACTTGCAGTTTCTAGTTTTCTCAATTTTCGATTCAATTTCCAGTATAATGTTAGATCTGTCTTTGGTTATTTTTGCGTCATGTCTTTGACAAATCCATGCAGTTTAAATTGTATAATCTTAAAAGGCAAAGCCTGTACCCTTAGATAAACGTACGTCATGAAGCATACATCATGATTTTAGTATGTTGGAATCACATAGTCTCTCCAATGTCTTTCAGACTTCCTCAAGTCTGAGAGTGTGTACTGTTCTTCTTTCCTTTCCTTTCCCATCGCTATATAGACATCATATGGTTGAGTCCAAGCTTTCTGCTTTTTTGCTGCTTTACTTTTGGGAGCCAAGCTTATTATAGTTGCAGTTCTGGATTTAGAGTAAACATTATTATTTTGGCTGTAAGAGGGAGACTTGGAAGACTCTGAATATCATAAGGACTATAAAACTTTGTTATTCTGTGTTTTAGCAAGCTCTTTGGCAATATGGGCTACCAAGACAACATTATTTTTCTGAAAAATATCTTGGCTTATTGAAGAGTGTTCTATGAGGTGTTAAACATGAGTAAAGCAAAGGTAGGCAAAGCACATTTTATGTTTTGATATCTTTGTTTTATTTAATCTTATTCACTTGTGAAACATCATAGTTTGAATCATTAGTATTAATCAGTAAGAGTCTATATTGTAGTTAGAATATCAGAATACTGAAGTGAAATTTCTAGAATTTTACTAAACAGTTTGCACATGTTTGATGTCCTTTAAAATTTGTGGATGAGTTGAAATTTAATCAGGAGCTGATTCTGTGTCTCCATTACATTAAAAGATGATAATGGTTAGATTTAGTGACCCTGATTCATTTCACTTACCACCAGGTAATTAGTCTTTTAGGGAGAGAGAGGAGTGGCTATGTATCGAAAGGAGAAAAGGAAGAAGATTGAGGAATGCTTGCTCATCTTAGCATAATCCACTCTTTGGGCATCTTAGGTTAATGGAGGGAGAAGAAGTTATGAGAAAGGCTCATGAGTGCTTTTGAAAACACTTTCAGGATCATAAAATTACAGATTATAAGAGGCTGAAAGAATGTTAGAGGTCTGGCTGTTCTCATTTTCAGAGAAGCATAGTGATATACTCAGCCAAGCTCAAACAGCAGCATAACCAGAGCCGTGGCAATACATCTGTTTGACTTAAGGACAAAAATCCAGGATTCTTTGATATCAGCATCTCTTTTTGAGTTTTTATGGGAATAAACTGAGAAATTTTTTTCTGAGGTAATAGTTTGTTTTTCTCTGATCATGTTTCTTAATGCCTGTAGTGTGCCACTACACTTGTGGAGAATAAGGATACTGTTTTACCAAGCCTAGAAATTGCAATTATAGAATGTAGCGGTAGGGAATGGGGCATGCCCAGAAACTTAACACCTTGTGTTTTATAGGAAAAATGTTTTGAAAATTGGCAAAAAAAAAAAAGTGGTAGAATTTATCCTTTAAAATATTTTTCTAGGCCAGGCATGGTGGCTTGTGCCTGTAATTCCAGCATTTTGTGAGGCCAAGGCAGGAGAATTACTTGAGCCTAGGAGTTTGAGACCAGCCTGAACAACATGGTGAAATCCTCTGTCTACAAAAAATAGAAATAAAAAAATTAGCCAAGTGTGGTCCCATGCCTGTGGTCCTGGGACCCATGCCTGTGGTCCCAGCTACTTAGGAGGCTGAGGTGGGAGGATTGCTTGAGCCCAGGAGGTCGAGGCTGCAGTGAGTCATCATCCTGCCACTGCACTCCAGCCTAGGTGACAGGATGAGAACCTTTAAAAAAAAAAAAGGAAAAGAAAACAAAATGTTTTTCTACTTGTTTCTAGAGATTTTTCAAATTTGAGGTAGGAGTTAAAGGGGATTTCTCAAATTCACTGTGTTATTCTTTTAAAATAGCCTCAGAGACTTACATGGTATTTCTTTTCATTCTCTACTTTTGATTTTAGGCACATATACCTGATGTTTATAGTAACTATCGTGTTGCTTTATATATAAATCAGTGTTGTTGGTTTATGCTTAGATTTTTTTATATAGAGTTTGCAAGTAAAGTAGTTTTAGAGTAGTGGTCTTTGACAGCCACACAACCTCAGGCTTCTTTTTGGCAATACAGTTTCAGTGTGTATCTTAAAATTTTTAATCTAAGAATTACTGATATTTAAGGATGTTAAAAGGGCAACCAAGTAAAGTCCTTTGTTCTGATAATTGAAAGAATTTTTTTTCTGTTTTAACACCTATAAAGAAATTGAACAACTGCTTACCTTCACCTGTTCTAATATTTAAGCTTCCTAGCTGTTAGGAAGTTCTTCTTTATATCTTACTTAAATACAGCCTAAATACAGAACTCTTTGTCGTAGTTTAGAGTCATGTATGAAAATCAAGGACAGTTGGTCATGTTACCAATTTCACATTAATTAATGAATCCCTGCTTGATATAAAGTCATTTTGAACAGTTTCAAGCTGCATTGTTAAGGGGATGGATTTAAAAATTATTCAATGTCTTCTTTTCTGGTTTCCATGAAAAACCATTTTACCTTTTTACAGTTCTTATCCTTCTCTACTACTCCAGTCAGATTAAAGATGACATTCAGCCTAGCTGCCTTCATAGTTTCAAAAGCAGTTTTCCTTAGATGGGACCAGCAGTGTCTTTAGGCCTAAGTGTGTTAGAAAGCTGAACTAATCATATCTGAGAGGAGGCAAGAAAGAAAGTCAATGGGGAGGAAATGAAGCAGGCTGTCCGTGGAAGAGAGGAGATGAAGATCCAGGAAAGATGGAAAATGGGGAGTGAAAGAGGTAGACTGTGGTTGACAGCTTAGCTAAAGTGTCTCCAGCAGTTACCTCAGGTGCCACTTGGTGTCTTGGACTAGCTAGCAAGCCCACTGAGGAGTGGGAATGTAAGTAAGCTTTGCAGGGGTGTCCAATCTTGTGGCTTCCCTGGGCCACATTGAAAGAAGAATTGTCTTGGGCCACATAAAATACACTAACACTAACGATAGCTGATGAGCTAAAAAAAAAAAAGTCACAAAAAAATCTCATAATGTTTTAAGAAAGCCAATTTGCATTGGGCTGCATTCAGCCCACAGGTTGTGGGTTGCACAGGCTTCCTCTAGGGGATTCTTAGGTCTCTTGCTGCTGTCTGTGTTGCCTCCCATTCAGATTGGGGCTCATCAGACACTGTGGCAATCCACATTTGGAGCAGTACATTGGTCATTATTTACCTGTTATGGACCCTGGCAGAAGATTACTTAGGGATTTCAAAGCAGTATAAAGCCTAGTTCTTAGACTCTGCAGTTGAGCAAGTTCACAGAAACCAATACAGGCATCCACCTTGTCTGTCTCATGAAGTGCCTCTCAAATTTTTCTGCTTATGTACTTGACTGTAGAGGGGATATGAAATGAGTATCCCAGGGGACCAGTGAAATAAGATTCTGAGGTTTCTTTGAAGTCTTTTTATCTTGCAAATCCATGCAAATTTTACATTGTGTTCCATAATAGGTCTATTTATTTTAAAAAATAGTAATAGTAAAACAATACTCCATCCCCTCCCCCCATACGAAAGTCTCTGAGGCTCAGGAATATGGACTGTGCTTATCTTGTGGCTTCAAGAACACGCTCTCCCTCGGCCTCCCCACTAACACATTTCATCTGGGGTGCGTGTTCCCTGCAGTGCTGTGGAAAACAAACATAACATGTAGCTTTTGAGGATCTTGGCTACGTTGTTGGTGGCACTTTGGACCTTTTGCTGAATTTAAAAGGTACCTTTATAAGTGTGTTAGCCATTGATTAGACAGACCCATCTGGGCAATCCTCTGCTCAGTTTTAACGAGAAACCTCATGAGCAGAGACTTAGAATGGGGCTTCAGTCTAGAGCTCCTTAGCACATGTTATTAGACCCTATAAACCATCTCATTAATTTTTACATCTCTAAGCTAACTGGATCAGATGTCCTGCTTCTTCCTGGGCACATAAATACAATATTCTCTCCCAAAGTCACCATACCCAAATAAGTTCTTCCATAAGGTTGCTTAGAGATTGTAAATAATTCATGTAAAGTATTAAACATGGTTTCTTACATGTAGTGAGCAGCCAGGAAATGGTAGCTGCTATTTTATTATTGCTGCTATCATTATTGCAATGTGTACCTACTGTGAACAAAGCAGCATTATAAATGGAAGGTAAAGCTGGTTGGTGGCACATTCAAAACTGATGGCTGACAGATAACTTTGGATCTTGAATTGTAAACAGGTAAAACTTTTTTTTTTTTTTTTTTTTGAGATGGAGTCTTACTCTGTCGCCTAGGCTGGAGTCCAGTGGTGTGATCTTGGCTCACTGCAACCCTTGCTTCCTAAGTTCAAGTGATCCTCCTATCTCAGCCTCCCAAGTAGTTAGGACTACAGGTGCACACCACCACACCTGGCTAATTTTTGTATTTTTATTTTTTATTTTTTTGAGATGGAGTCTCGCTCTGTTGCCCAGGCTGGAATGCAGTGGCATGATCTCGGCTCACTGCAACCTCTGCCTCCTGGGTTCAAGCAATTCCCCTGCCTCGGCCTCCCGAGTAGCTGGGACTACAGATGCGCGCCACTACGCCTGGCTAATTTTTTGTATTTTTAGTAGAGATGGGGTTTTACCGTGTTAACCAGGATGGTCTCGATCTCCTGACCTCATGATCCGGCCTCCCAAGTGCTGGGATTACAGGCATGAGCCACTACACTGGCCCATTTTTGTATTTTAGTAGAGATGGGGTTTCGCCATGTTGGCCAGGCTGGTCTCGAACTCCTGACTTCAGGTGATTCTTATAATACTAAGAAGTATACACTGCTTGTGATATGATTAAAGAAAATGGAGCAAATGAAATTCTTGAACAAAAAGATGTTTAAGAAATAAAACCACTAACTATACTAGGGGAAAAACTGATTTTAGCTTCACATAATTTAACAGTGTGGCCAAAGCATAGAATTCTGTGGAGGAATAGTGCCTAGTACAGTGCCTAATTTGTGCTGCTTCATGTGTGTTGGTTGAATGAATATGATGGGTTGATACCTTATTATGGAAGCCAAATCGTATATATATACCTGATTAAGAAGGAATTTGAATGTTATCTAATGGTCAGTGAGAATTTTGAGCAGGGAAATGATGTCATTCATTGCTTGTTTTAGACTGGAAGGAAATGTACAAAAGGTTATATTTTATGATAGAACTATGATAAATTTCCCTTTTACTTTGCTAACATTTCTAAGAGCACACACCCTTTATAAAGTCTTAAGAGTACACTTCCAAAGGTGATAGTGGCTCCCTGTGAAACGGGAATGGGGGTGACGGTAATGTATTTGAATCTGGGAGGGGTAGCATATGTACTTTGAAAGAGAGCACCCAGGGATTTGTCCTTCATGAGTATCATTATTTTAGAGAATCCTTGAGTATCAAATCATAGAGTTCCTAGAGCCCCTCAGCTCTAACCCTCATGTTATAGATGACATCAAGTGAATTCCTTGACTCAACCCAGGACTCCTGATTCCTAGTTCATTGTTCTTTCTCATGCATTAAATTTGTGGGAAAAACTATGCAGATGAACAGAAGGGAGAATTGGTTTACGTAGTTTTTCTTCCCTGCTCCAGAGTAACTTTTCCAACAAGCCTGAATGTTTTCATATCATCTTGCTGCACTTTAAAAATTTAAACATTTGTGTCAATTACATATTCATGTAGGTAATAAAAAAATCTCACTGGCCGGGTGCGGTGGCTCATGCCTGTAATCCCAGCACTTTGGGAGGCCAAGGCGGGTGGATCGCCTGAGCTCAGGAGTTCGAGACCACACGGGGCAACATGGTAAAACCCCGTGTCTACTAAAAATACAAAAAAATTGACTGGGTGTGGTGGCACGCACCTGTAGGCCCAGCTACTTGGGAGGCTGAGGCAGGATAATTGCTTCAGCCCCAGAGGTGAAAGTTGCAGTGAGCCAAGATTGTGCCACTTCACTCCAGCTTGGGCTACAGAGTGAGACTCCATCTCAAAAAATACTCACCACCCCAGAGGCAAATCAGTAAAACATCTTGTCATGTTTTCTTACCAGTCTTTTTTCTAAATGTGTACTTTTAAAATTAGAATTGTATTGTTTTATAGCTTTTTATATGTTTATATATACAAACATTCACTTAAGTATATGTAGGTGTTATTTTTTTAATTTTTTTTTTTTTTTTTGAGTTGGAGTTTTGCTCTTGTTGCCCAGGCTGGAGTGCAGTGGCATGCTGTCAGCTCACCGCAACCTCCACCTCCTGGGTTCAAGCGATTCTCCTGCCTCAGCCTCCTGAGTAGCTGGGATTACAGGCGCTTGCCACCACGCATGGCTAATTTTTGTATTTTTAATAGAGATGGGGTTTCGCCATGTTGGCCAGGCTGGTCCTGAACTTCTGACCTCAGGTGATCTGCCTGCCTCAGCCTCCCAAAGTGCTGGGATTACAGGCGTGAGCCACCTCGCCCGGCCCTATTTAAAATGGTTATGTAGTAGTAATCCATCATACAGATGTGCCACAACATATATGATTAAATCTCTATTGTTAGGTAGTTCTCAATTTTTCAAACAAGCAACTATTTTATAAATGCAAATAGTTCTAAGAACGTTAGGAGACTTCGAGTCATTCACATACTAGTTCGAATTAGTTAATATCTGGTTTCTTTTTACTACCTAGTTGAGAGCAGCTAGTTGGAGAATGGAAATTGTGATTTGGCATGAAGCACTTCAGGAAGAGGGTGGGCTCGGGAAGGGCTGTGAAGGGGTAGAGTTCCATATAGGCTGTTTGAACCTCAGAAAAAGGGATGTAGAAAAAGGTTGCTGAATGGAGTAATTTCAGTGTTTTGCACAGGAATAGCTCTTTTTCTTTTTCTGGTCCGTATGACTTTTGCTTTAAGACTATTGCTCAAGCTATTTTGTAAGTTTGGGGTTCTCCCACACAAGTAGATTGACTAAGCATTGGTTAAAAGGCTAGGCACCTGAGTACCACTTACATGTTTTACTTTCCAAGTTCCAACCTAACTACTTATAAACTTGAAAGTAGTTATGAATTGTGGGTTACCTATAGTCAAATAGTAGGGTTTTTTTTTTTTCAGTCAATTGGAAATGAAAGGGTGGTATTGGCAAGGCTTCGGGACTAATTTAATGCCATTAGGAAAGCACAAGGGCTAAAAGCCTCAAAAAAAAAAAAAGGTGAAATGAGGAGTTGTTGCTGATTGGTGCAGGAACCTGAAAGATGACACCTGAAAACTCAAATTACATTTCAGGAACTTGTGCTGGCGAGAGATAGGGATAACACAGATAAAAGTGTAATTTGTAGATATTCTAAAATCCCTTATCTTAGCCAATAGTTTCAGCCGTGGCTTAAAACAATATATCTATCTGTACTTTAGCAAAATGGGTGGATTTGCATTTCACATGCTCCTCCTTTGGTTGAAAACAACTGATTACATAGGAAAGGGAAGATGATACTATAAACTAGGTCTTCATTCTGCTACAATATGACATTGGACAAGGCATTTCGTCTCTCTGGTTTCTAACCTGCAAGTAAAAGGATGATTAATATTGGTTTAGATAATTTTTAAAGTTCCTTTAGAACCTGAAGGGTCTTTATTTCTACAACAAAAAAATCACCCATGAGGTAGAATTGGCTATACATTCTCAAATGTAAAAAATTAAGCAAAATGCTGATCTAGTAGGTTCACATAACTTTTAAGTAAAGCATCTTGAAGGTGTCCCTCTATCAACTGAAGAACAAATGTCTGAGTTTAATATATGACTGCATCAAAAAAAAAAAAATATGCAACCGCAGTAGGTGACCAAAGGGATAAGTAACTTTCAGGAATTTTGAAAGCCCAGTAGTATTTAGTATATGCTCTCTCAGCATTAAAAAGGTCACCTTGCTAATACATGTTAATTTTGAAAGTTTAATTGACCTTTGGAATTTTAATATCAACCTTTTTTGGTGTGGTTAGAGGTTGGAGCAATCACTGAAGAAACTGAAGCCTGTGATTGGTGGAGTTTGGGTGCTGTCCTCTTTGAACTTCTCACTGGCAAGGTAAGCAGTGGCCTGGACGTTTAATAAATTTACTCAGATGCTACCTTGATTTCAAATTGAGAACATTAGCCTTCACCCTTAGTTTTTAAATCAGGGACTAAGCAAGAAAAACTTTGATATCGAAAGCAAGTAGAGAAATGCAAGTTTATCAAGAGTCCAGATTTTTTTTAAAAGTTGGATTGCATTACATTGAATAAATTGATGGTAAAGTTATTTTATGTCACAATATTTCATAGTGAAATATGACTAAAACTTTTTTCTTTTAATTTTCCATGATTCAGCTTTAACAGGGTCAAATCTGTAAGGTTTATGTAAGGATGTATTAAAATTCTCTGGATGTTTTAAACATATTGTCTGAAACCAGGAGAGAATTCTTATTTAAGAAAATTAACGTAGATATTAAAGTTAACATTATCTTTTTCTCAGTACCATAAATTTTTCCTATCTGTTCTAGCTTAAGGACAGAAATTATACTCTCAGATGAATGACTTTTGAATATGATGTTTGAGTTAGTAGACTTTAATAAAGTATTGTGCAGATTGCCTCCTGGGAAGAAAATGAAGGAAATGAACAGTTAAACTTTTGTAAATAGTCATCTACCTACGTGTGTAGATAATACTGACCTAAGATTGCTGGGGAGTTTACAAATCACCTTTACATACATTTAAACTGTAAAGTGCTATATATGTATGTAAAGTATTATGACTAACAAATTCTAAACTCTGTAGGGTTTTTAAAACATTAAAACATTTTAAAGGTATCAAATCCCTTTTTAGTTTTGCGTATAATTTAAGCTTTTCTGTAATATTCTGAGCCATTAATTTTATAACTAAGGACGACGGGACAGTAGCATAAGCTTATGATGTGATCATGGTGATTGTCTTCATTTCAGTTAAAAGTTCGATAGGCTCACAGCCCTCATCCTAAACTGCTTAGGCGGCACTGTGTTGATTACTACACTTCCAGTTAAAATGGTTGTTGAGCTTTCTGTACTTGCTGTCCATAAATCCTATGATAGAACAAAATATGATGTTATTTGGGATAAGAAGTGTACCTGATTGATTGTTTCAGACTCTGGTTGAATGCCATCCAGCAGGAATAAATACTCACACTACTTTGAACATGCCAGAATGTGTCTCTGAAGAGGCTCGCTCACTCATTCAACAGGTAATTTAACTGACCTATTGGCCAGGTTTATCAACCATGCAGATTAGCAGAGCCCACAACTCCAAAACCTTAAAAAGAGATTAGTTTGGAGCAAGAAAAACCCATTTAACATAAAACAAAGACACATTCGGAATTAATACTGTATATTTTCAGGCTTTTGCTGTCATCAAAGTATTGATGGGGTCAGAGAGTATAGTTAAAACTTCTTGGTATTAATTTTTTTCCCAAAAATTTAGGGCTCACAGTTAGTCAATTCTGTATATTTGTGTAACTCTGTGATTTGAGTATTGCTTTTAGCTTGTCTGGGGCTGCTCTAGTTTTGCAGTTACATTTTGTAACCTTATATGAATGGCTATTTTCAATTTTTAATTCTTATTTATAAGTTTACTCAGGTTATTTATAAAGCTACTCAGGTTGCTTAGGAGAGACATATTAGAAAATCTTGTCAAGTTAGATACTTCATCATTGGTGGAACTTGGGCATTGGTGTCAGTGATTATATTTCTGGTGGCTTTGAAGAAAGAGACCATTGATAATTAAAGTTCAGTATCCCAGAGACAGGCTTGGAACTCCAGTGAACTTCTTAGATTGATTCCTCATACTTAAATTACTCCTCTAGTTTCGTGTAGTGAATTTTGCTGATATTGAGGGTTGTTAGTACTCCGGTGTGACAGGCCCATTGCTGGGCTATCAGCAGGAACAAGAAGGCCTGGGATCCTTATACTTTTATGAAAAATATAATGGAAAAAGTTCTTTGAAAAAGATCAAGAACTAAAATTATGTAATGAAACATGGATTTTTAAAAAAAAAAGTCAGGGAAAACAAAAATTAAAAGAGGGCAGGGGAGCATATATTAGGAAGATAATTAACTAGTATTCTCTTGAAGAGTGATTTTGCTTTCATTCAACAAATATTATATACAAGGCACAGTGCTATAAGCTACAAAGGTAAGACAGGTAAATAACCATACCACATGGAAATTGATAAAGGCTGTCAAAGAGTTTTAAAAAATACTGTGGCAAGTCAAAAGAAGGGGGCGGATATAATCAGTGGAGTGGTAGTATTAGGGGAAGTTTTTGTGGAATGGATGCTGCTTTTGCTGGGCCTTAGGATTTCAGCATGGCAAGGATGTGGGGAGAATAGTCTCGGTGGAATGAATGGTTTGAACAAAGGCAAGGAAGGAGTCTGAAAGACCCAAGTTTAGGAAACAAAGTTTGATTTATCTGGAATAGAGAGATAAATAAAGGTATGGGTGACAGGTGAGCATAAAAAAATAAGTTGGGGTTTTCTTATGGGGTTCTATCATCACAAACACAAGAGTAACGTGATAATATTTAATTCATTAAAATTTGAGATTTGGAGTTTGTGGAGAAGAGTAAACAGTTTAGAGTTGTACTTCAGGAAGATTAATTTGCCCAGAGTATGCAAACTATAAAGAAACAATCAGGTTGGAAATGTTGAGATGAGAATACCTAGAGCACTTTAGATTAAGAGGTAATGAAGAGATACATAAAACATTTCATTCTAATGGAGAAAAAAAGAACAGCTATTCATTTGATTTCATCTTATTCGTTGTGGCACGAGATAAATTCAAGGTATTTTTTAGTAAGTAGTTTAGGAAAGACTAGCAACTGCTATTTTTTTGTTTCTCTTCCTTAAAGAGGTAGTCATTATTATATAATATTAAAAATAGAATTCCTCATAATAAGTTATCAAGTTCTGCTTTTGTCTTTATTAGAAGTTAGGTTGTAAAGGAATCTAGGCTTAAGATATGGTAAGTCCCCAAACTCAGATATGTGTAGCTTATATAGTAAATCAGCATTATGTCATTGGCCTGCCTAAGGAAACTACCACTCATGTTGAGGAAACATCATCAGGAAAGGGAAAAGGGGTCTCTTGGCATGATTAGCAATTTGTCATTTTGACTTTCCTTTTCCACTACCTCACAGGTCATAGAGGTCACTTTAAAAAAAAAATCACAAAATGATTTATATGGAAATAATTCTACGTGGGGGAAATTTTCTCCTCTTTGGTCTTTTAGCTCCTTGCTTTGTTCTTAGATCTCATAATCCCCTGTACCCCTGGTTCAGTTATCTGTCCGAGTCAAGCAAATGGTGCCAAAGTAAACATAATTACATTTTAAATGCAATCTTAAAAAAATCCCTCAGAGGATGTATGTTTGTGCTTTAGCATGTACATTAGTTAATTATGACACAGTTGCTTGGTCAGTTTTAAGAAATTATGTGAGGAAAAGACCAAAACAAATTTTCGTGCCCTCATTGCTCAGCTCTGTTGTCTATTCTTCAGGAGAAAGGAGGTTGGCAGCTGTTGTCTTGGATTCATTAACTTGAATGTGCCACTGGCTGACATTTTCTTAAGCAGCAGAATCTTTGTGTGACCTCTCTTGAGGTGTGCTATAGCCTTTAAAATGGCAGAATAAGCAAGATAGTCATAGTTAAAACAATTATACTTTTGCCTATAGATTTATACTTGCAGATATATAGAGGAGTTCATGAACTAATTAAATTGACTTTAGTAAAAGTCAAAATATGAACCTTTAGAATTTCACATTTAAAGTGTATTTTAGAAAGAAGCCAGTTGTTTATAATGAAGAAGAAAGAACTTACATGTTTATGTGTTTCCTGAAATACTAAATATAATTGTCATTGCAGTTAATTCTTAAAAATATTTGAAATGTTAGATTTATATTAAGATGTTTGGTGCCTTCCACATTTCAGTCAGTAGACATAAATTGTCTGATTGTGAAAGTGGATTTGATACATGTGGGATATTCCTGTGATGTTTGTTTTATAACAATAGCTTTTCTCTTAACAAATCGTAGCAACTACTAATATAAAAATTCTTTGAGCAATTAGGTTTAATAAACAGTGTAGTATGGTTCAATTTGAGTGCTAGACATAATTTCAAGTAAAAGACTGTTAGTATAGTCTTTTGAAGCGTATGCTTCACTCCCCTTATGGATTTGGTAATACCCAAGTGAAGTAATAGATTCTTAGCATTTGCAGATCTCACTTTTGTGAGGCAGTGTAATGTTGTTGTTAAGGCATGGATTCTGGAATCAGAATGCTTGAATTCAAATCTTTGCCACTTACTACCTGTGTTATCTTAAACAAGTTACTTAATTTCCCTGAGCTTCTGTTTTCTCAACTATAAAATGGAGATAATAGTAGCTATTCATAGAGTTGTGAGTTAAATGAGTTAACCTATCATAAGCACTTAGAATAAGTACCTGGCATGTGATAAGTGTCGTGTATATCTTTGTTATTGATAGGACAGTG
Organism: Gorilla gorilla gorilla; assembly: GCF_029281585.2. Classification (NCBI taxonomy): domain Eukaryota; kingdom Metazoa; phylum Chordata; class Mammalia; order Primates; family Hominidae; genus Gorilla; species Gorilla gorilla. Next base: position 43,551,897 of record NC_073224.2, on the reverse strand, counting down.
ACGAACATTCATGACACAGTAATTTGCAATTTGATGAAGCATATATTGGAATTATAGGGCTGCTAATGAAGAATGAGGCTATTGCTATTGACACAGGTCAACAAAATTCCAAAAAAGTAGTGGACTGGCATATAACAGGCAAACAATTGATACTTATACAAATAATTGAATTATGAATGAAAGAAAAATTAGAAGTAATGAAAAAGAAAGAGAAGAAATAGAAGTTTTGGTTAACATCCAAGAGTGGAATTTCCTATATATTGGACTACAAATGTTGTAAATAAATAATTTAATATTTCAGTTGCACTTGACTACTTTCTGTGGAAAAAAAATATGTACTGTGAGTATTCTTAAATTTGAGTGGCTGTGGCTTCATGAGTTAGTTGGCAGAGTTTCTTTCCCCCAAAAAGTATGAAGTTAGACAGATTTGGTAAAAAACCAGTCATTTCAGTGCTCTGGAAATGGATCAAAGGATACAACAATCCGAAAGGTGTTTATGCTTAAAAAACAGCTGAACTGGCCAGGCATGGTGGCTCATGCCTGTAATCCCAGCACTTTGGGAGGCCGAGGCGGGTGGATCACCTGAGGTCAGGAGTTCGAGACCAGCCTAATATGATGAAACCCTGTCTCTACTAAAAATACAAAAATTAGTCAGTCGTGGTGGTGGGTGCCTGTAGTCCCAGGTACTTGGGAGGCTGAGACAGGAGAATTGCTTGAACCTGGGAGGCGGAAGTTGCAGTGAGCCGAGATCGCGCCACTGCACTCCAGCCTGGGCAACAAGATTGAGGCTCTGTCTCAAACAAACAAACAAACAAACAAAAAACAGCCGAACTCTGGGAAAGAACAGTGGGACTCTTGACCCAGGCCTGCTTTCAATCTCCCCTTCCTGCTTGGTCAGGTGCAAAGGTTCTGCCAGGGTGGGATAAACCATGAGGACTGATCCTGAGGCTGTATAAATGTGCACAGGAACAGGGAGTGGGCCCAGCAGAAAGTAAAAGCCAGGGCAGATGTGGTTTTGTGGCCTAAACTTTGAATGTGTTCTGCTATGCGTTGGCAGAGAACAGAAGCTTGAAGGGCTGAGATATTTGAATACAACCTCTGTTCAGTCACTGGTTGACCCATAGGCTATACAGACACAGGGGTGACCCCGAGAAAGCCAACTTTAAAAAGAAAAAAAAATGTGGAAAGTTGTCAGCAGCTGCACATTACAATGCAGTGGGAAGGGGACTTAGCAGCTTTACAGATCTAACTGAAACAAGTTACCAAACAAAGAACAGATAATCCAACAGCAATGATAAACTTCATGGGGAAAACATCAGAGTCTAGAGTTGCTAAAATATACTATCTAAAATGTCCTGTTTTCAGTGAAGTGTAGTGTAAGACATACACAAAAACAAAAAAGTATGTCCCATATTCAGAAAAAAAAAAATCAGTAGAAATTGTCTCTGAGTGTACCCAGACACTGGATTTACGAAGACTTTAAAGCAGCTATTGTAAATATTTCCAAAGAACTAAATGAAACTGTGTTTAAGTAATTAAAGGAAAGTATGACAAAAATGAATCAACAAAGAGATTCTGTAATAAGGAGACAGAAAGTATATTTTTAAAAAACAGAACTAAGTAGAAGTCACAAGTTGAATAATACAATGACTGACATGAAAAATTCACTAGAAAAAAAATGACTGAAGTGGCTAACAGCAAATTTGAGATAGAGGAAGAAAGAATAAATGAACTTAAATTAATAGAAATTATTGAATCAGAAAAATGGACACAAAAATTGAAAAAAATGAACAGGACTATGGAAATCTGTAAGACAATAGCAAATGTACCAGTATACATATAATGATAGTCCCAGAAGGAGAGGAGAAAGGGAAAGGGACAGCAAAAAGAAATAATGGCTAAAAACTTTCCAAATTTGATTAAAAACATTAACTTATGCATTCAAGAAACTCAACAGACCCTATGTAGGAAAATACAAAGAGGTCTACACTTCAACATATTTAGACATATCCACACTTAATCAAATTGTTGAAAGGTAAAAACAAGAAAATTTTGGAAACAGTAAAAGGAAAATAACTTACATAGAAGGAAGCATTAATGTCTAACTAATTATCAAAAACATGGAGATCAGAAGATATTGGAATGACACAAAGTGCTGAAATCAAGAAGCAGCAGTAAACCAAGAATTCAGCAAAATTATCCTTCAAAAATGAAGGTGCATAAAGACATTCCCAAATATAGAAAGACTGGGAGGATTTATTGCTAGCAGAACTGCCTTACAAGAAATACCACAGGAATTCCTTCAGGCTGGAAAGAAATGACACACCAGGTAGTAACTTAAGTCCAAGGAGGAAATGAGGAACACTGAAAATTGTAGATATGAGTTCATAGAAAAGACTAAAAAATATATATATTTTATTTATATATAATATATATTTTATTTATATATAATATATATTTTATTTATATATAATATATATTTTATTTATATATAATATATATTTTATTTATATATAATATATATTTTATTTATATATAATATATATTTTATTTATATATTATATTTATATGTTGTATATATAAATATATATTTTTTATTTAAAAGACATAAAATTGCATGTAGCAACAATTATGAAACCATGCTATTGGGTTTAACATATATAGAAGCAATATCTAAATATTTATGACAAGAATAGACAAAGGAAGGGGGCTATGGTGGAGCAAAGTTTCTACCTTTTGCTAAATTAAAGTTACTATTATTTTGAAGTAGATAAATGATCTTATAAGATAAGTGATATATTAAGTGATAAGATGCATATTGTAGGGATACAGCAACCACTTAAAAAAAAAAACCTAAAAACTAAATACTAAATGAAAATTAGTAGAGAAACTAAAATGGTACAGCAAAAAGCATTTAACACAAAAGAAGGCAGTAAAGGAAGAACAAATAAGACAGTAAATCTAGAAAACAAGTAGCAAAATAGCAAATATAAACCCACCGTGTCAATAAAGTGAATATCTAAATATGCCAAACCAAAGGCAGATTCTGTTAAGCTGGATCTTCTGTGCGTGAGAGACACACCTTAAATTCAAAAACACAAACAGATTGAAAGACAAAGGATGGAAAAGGATAAACCATACTAACAGTAACCACGAAAGAGCTGGAGTGGCAATATTAAATATCAGATAAAATGGATATTAAGATAGATTTACTAGGGTCTGACACATGTTTCATAGTGATAGTACAGGGGTAGCTGTAACAGTTACAAATGTATATGCACTAATAATGACCTCAAAATATAGGAAACAAAACTGAACTGAATTGAAAGGAAAAATAGACAATTTAGTAATAGTAAGTGGAGGCTCAATACGGTTTATAGAAAATTAGCAAGGACATTGAAGACTTGAACAAACTGTAACTGACATGTGTAGAACACTTCACCCAGTGACTGCAGAACACACATTCTTATCAAGTACACACAAAACAATCTCCAAGATAGATCACATGCTAGGCCATAAAACAAGTTTTAGCATTTAAAGGAATTGAATTCATACACTGTATTCTGAATTACGTTGTACACTGATTATAATAACCATAACAATCAAAGTAGAAATCAACAAGAGGAGGAGATCTGCTAAATCCACAAATATTTGAAAATTAAAACAGTATACTTCTAAGTTATGTATGGGTCAGAAGAAGAAATACCAAGGAAAACTAAAAAAGGTTTTAAATGGAAGGAAAAGGAAAACACAATGTATCAAAATGTATAGGATGCAGCTAAATCAATTCTTAAGGGAAATTTATGGCTTTAAATGCCTATATCAGAAAAAAAGGGAATGTTTTTAATCAGAATCTTAGCTTGCACCGTAAGAAACTATGAAACAAAGCTAGATGTGGTTGTGTGCTCCTGTAGTCCCAGCTGCTTGGGAGGCTGAGGCGTGAGGATCACTTGAGTACAGGAGTTCAAGACCAGCCTGGGAAACACAGTGAGACCCTGTCTCTAAATTTAAAAAAGAAAGAAACTACGAAAAGAAACTGTAAAAAGCAAAGTAAATCCAAAGCAAGCAGAAGAAAGGAAGCAGAAATCAGTAAGATAGAAAACAGAAGAATAAGAAAAGTAAAACCATAAGGTAGTTCTTTGCAAAGATCAGCAAAACTGGGAAACCTTTAGCTGGTTCCAAACTGTGCATAAAAAGGCAAAGGACCTATAATGTCCAAAACAATTTTGCAAGAGAACAAAGTTGGAGGACTTACACTGTCTGATTTCCACACTAACTATAAAACCATGATAGTTTTAAGACCACAGTGTTTTTCTAACAAATGGCACTGGGAAATTGAATATGCACATACTAAAAACAAAATGAACTTAGACCCTTCATACTGTTTGCAAAGGTTAACTCAAAATAGCTCATATATTTGTATGTAAGAGTTAAAGCCATAAAAATTGTAGAAGAAAACAAAGGAGAAAATCTTTGATGTTGAGTTAGGCAAAGAAGTATTAGATGTGATACCAAAAGCATGGTCCATAAAAGGAAAAATTGATAAAGTAGTTTTCCTTAAAATTAAAAACTTGTGCATTCAAAAGTCACCATTAAGAAAATGAAGACAATAGAGTGGGTGTGGTGGCTTATACCTGTAATCCCAGCACTTTGGGAGGCCATGGTAGGAGGACCTCTTGAGCCCAGAAGTTTGAGACTAGCCTTGACAACATAGTGAGACCCCGCCTCTATGAATAAATAATAAAAATATAAAAATTTTAAAGAAGGAAAATGAAGACAAGTCACAGACTGGGAGAAAATATTTGCAAATCATGTATCTGATAAGGGACTTATATTCAGAATATATAAAGAACTCTTGTAATTAAGTAAGACAGACAATTCAGTTTTAAAATGGGCAGAAAGTTAGATATTTCACCAAGAAAGCTATTTGAATGGCTAACGAGCACATGAAAAGATGCTCAACATTATTAGTTGTTAGGGGTTGTAAATTAAAACCATAACAAGATACTACTAATATCAGGAGAAGGGCTATTATCAAAATGACAGTACCAAGAGCTGAGGATGTGGAGAAACCGAAATCCTCATACATAAATGTTTGTGGGAATGTAAAATGGTACAACTACTTTAGAAAAGTTTGGCAATTTTATAGAAAGTTAAACATAAGCTTATTATGTGACCCAGCAATTCTGCTTCTAGCAGTGTAATCAAGAAAAATGAAAATATATGTCTACACAAAGACATGTACATGAACGTTAATAGCAACATTATTCATTATAGCCCCAAACTGGAAAGTCTAAGTATCTAAAAACTAGTGAATGGATTAATGAAATGTGGACATCCAAACAATGGAATACTAAGAAAAAGGAATGGCCTGTTGATACCTGCTACAGTGTGGATGAATCTCAGAAACATAATGATAAGTGAAAGAAGGCAGCAGCAAAAGACTACATATTTTATGATTTCACTTATATGAAATGTTCAGAAAGGGCAACTTTATAGAGACAAAAGTCAGGTCAGTGGTTGCCTAGGGCTGGGGATGGGGGTGGGGATTAACTGTAGATGGCATGAGGAAACTTTTTAGGGTAATCAAAATGTTCTAAAACTAGATTGTGGTGCTAGTTGCACAACTCTTTAAATTTACTAAAAGTGATCAAATTGTACACTTATAAGGGATGAATTTATATAAATTATCCTTCAGTAAAGTTGTTAACACAAAAATTTGACATTATTAAACCACAAAATTTTTTTTACTTATTTTACACATGATTCCTGTTTCTGAAGAAACCAAAACTTGTTTCATTCATTATATTAAATTATTTCATTTGTGTCAACTATGCCAAAGACTAGTGATTTTGGAATACTAATCAGCTTATTCACACTTTAGGTAAAGTTTAGTCTCAATACATACCTAGTTGATTAGGGGTCAAAAGATTTACTGTGCTTCCCAAATTTTCTAATCATGAAGGAAGTAACTGGCTATCTCAGAATCTAGTGCAATATCTAATTAATGTCATGGTGTACTTTTGGGGTAGGAAATTGATAGGTATAACTATCCTATTATATTACATGAAAATGAGGGAAACGAAGTAAGTTACTCAAGGCCATGTTTCCCATCAGTTGAAAAGCCATAAACTCAGTTCAGGTGTCTCTCACACCCCACAGCTAGAGTGGTATTAGACATAGCTCCCTTTCAAGAAAAATGGTCACTTGGCTATTAATCAAGACTGTTTGTTACCAGGGTTGAATTTAGAAGTTGTTTCTTTTCAAATATTGGTTTTCCTTTGATTTGCCAGTTGGATTCCTGTTACTCACTAAGTCCGTCTTTTTTTAGCTCTTGCAGTTCAATCCTCTGGAACGACTTGGTGCTGGAGTTGCTGGTGTTGAAGATATCAAATCTCATCCATTTTTTACCCCTGTGGATTGGGCAGAACTGATGAGATGAACGTAATACAGGGTTATCTTCACACATTCTGATCTTCTCTGTGACAGGCATCTCCAGCACTGAGGCACCTCTGCCTCACAGTTACTTATGGAGCACCAAAGCATTTGGATAAAGACCGTTATAGGAAATGGGGGGGAAATGGCTAAAAGAGAACAATTCGTTTACAATTACAAGATATTAGCTAATTGTGCCAGGGGCTGTTATATACATAACTTCGACCAAGGTGTGATCTGAATTTAATCCACATTTGGTGTTGCAGATGAGTTGTAAAGCCAACTGAAAGAGTTCCTTCAAGAGGTTCCTCTGATAGGAAGCTAGAAGTGTAGAATGAAGTTTTACTTGACAGAAGGACCTTTACATGGCAGCTAACAGTGCTTTTTGCTGACCAGGATTGGTTTATATGATTAAATTAATATTTGCTTAATAATACACTAAAAGTATATGAACAATGTCATCAATGCAACTTAAAAGTGAGAAAAAAGAATATACACATAATTTCTGACGGAAAACCTGTACCCTGATGCTGTATAATTAATGTATGTTGAATGTGGTCCCAGATTATTTCTGTAAGAAGACACTCCATGTTGTCAGCTTTGTACTCTTTGTTGATACTGCTTATTTAGAGAAGGGTTCATATAAACACTCACTCTGTGTCTTCAACAGCATCTTTCTTTCCCCATCTTTCCATTTTCTGCACCCTCTGCTTGTTCCCTCATATTCTGTTCTTCCGACTCCTGCTAACACACATGCAACAAAAAAGGGAAGGGAGTGCTTATTTCCCTTTGTGTAAGGACTAAGAAATCATGATATCAAATAAACATGGTGAAACATTAGATCTCTTCTTCATTTAATAACCCTCCCCCCTTTTTTTCCTTGAAGAAATGCCTCTGTTCCTTTCCTTGTGAAATATTATCAGTTTCTACCATTGCTTCTCATGCTTGACTTTGTTTTACTTTTTGGCTTGGTATACTAAGAAGCAAAGGATCTCATCTAAATGGAATTGAATGGCAGTCCTAGTTTGTTACTTATGGTGATGAGATTTTCAGATTTGAACTAATCTATTTGACATGATTTAGAAAGAATGTAAGTATTCACACATCTCCAAACATTTGTATTTGTTACTTCTTTTTGTTGCTAAGGTAGCTCCTGTAGTTATGCATTGTTGCAAAAATTAACAAATGTTTTAAAAGTGTTAACATCTGTTTTTTTTTTAAACATTAGCCAAAGAAGTCACTATTTCCAAGTTAGAAACCACCAGAAATAATTGAAATTTTTGATATGTTCTAATCTTCTTTGTATTTTTGAGATCTGTGTGAGAGCCCAACCCCACTCCAGGAGCATCTGTACAGCTTCCATCTGCCATCGACCAGGTCCTCTCATCAAATTAAATGGAACAGAAAATGCTCTAGTGAAACAAAGGAAATGTGCAAGCATTTTTCCTTTTTCTATTATTCTATTTCCCTTTTTCCTTTTTGGCCCCCTTATAATACAAACCCCAGCTGAAAGGCTGCAACAACACCAGGTTGGGGAGCAGGTCACCAGGATCATAGTTCAGTCAAAATGACATCACTCCCTGGAACTAGATTTCAACTCACTAGTCCCCTGGCCTCATAACAGGAACTTATGCAGGTGAGACACAAGAATGACTTCCTGTGTAGGACTAGTAGGAAATCTGCAAGTACTTAGAGCTGGCCATTACAGAACTTCCTTCCAGAAGTGCCCTGTGACATGAAAGTAGGACTTCACGACTAAGGTGAAGATCCCTGCCCTACCACATGATTTGAGTCTCTTGGATTCAAAGGACATTAATGTCAACAGATGGTTGCCATGTCAGTCTGTTGACACAATTCCATTGCTTCAGTTTTTCCCCTTTTCTCTCTATATGTTTGGTTGGAGCTTGTGCCTAATGTAAATACGTCATTCATAATTAGAATGGACATTAATTATTTTAGTAATAAACACAGGATAAATAGCTTTGGGGTGATGAACCAGAGGCTGTTTTTATTTTATGGTGTGTACATATTTTAAGCTGTACTTCTGTGAATGGTACTGATTTTTGTGGTTGGTTTTTTTTTTTATATTTTGTTTGTTTAAGCAGAAGAGCGGAATATGGGGTCAAAATCATAAAAGAAGTTGCCATGAGTGTTTCTCATTTGATTTTTTTATTGTAAAATATACGTAACATAAAATTCACCATTTTAACCATTTTAAAATATACACTTCAGTAATGGCATTAAGTACAGTCACATTTTTGTGCGACATCGCCACTATCCATCTCCAGGACTTTTTCATCACCTCAAATGGAAACTCTGTACCCACTAAACAATAACTCCTCCCCATTCCACACTCCAGCTCCTAGCAACCACTATTCTACTTTCTGTCTCTATGAATTTGACTGTGACTGTTCTAAGTACTTCATATAAGCAGAATCATACAATATTTGTTTTTTGTCCTTATTTCACGTAGCAAAAAGTTTTCAAGGTTCATCCATGCTGTAGCACTTATCAGAATTTCCTCCCTTTTAAGGCTGAATAATATTCCATCATATGTATTACCACATTTTGTTTAGCCATTCATCTGTCAATAGACATTTGAATTGTTTCTACATTTTGGCTGTTGTGAATAATGCCATTATGAATATTGATGTACAGATATTTGAGTCTGCTTTCTGTCATTCAATTTTGTGTTTTATTTTTATGTAAAATTACCAATATCATTCACTATTATTCTACCATGATCTTTATAGAAGGGTTTTTCCAGATAGATTGCAAATGCCATTATGGTGCAGTGCCACTTATCCTAAGATATAATATAAAAATCTACTGTTTCTATGTCAAAGATGGATAAGTTAAGCTTCCCAAGAGTGAAAAGAATGTCATTTTAGCCATTTAACTGTGACATGAAATAATACTATTTGAGACATGGACCTTTTCAACTTGTTATAATGACAACATTTTTTTTTATTTGACAAATAATAGTTATGTATATTTATGGGGTACAATGTGATATTTCTATACATGTATACATTGTAGAATGATCAAATCAGGCTAATTAACTTATCCATCACCTCAAATACTTATCATTTCTTTGTGGTGAGAACATTTAAAATCCACTCTTTTAGCTATTTTGTAATATACAATATGTCATTAACTGTAGTCACCATGCTATGCAGTAGATTGCCAGAACCTATTCTTCCTGTCTAACTGAAACTTTTACCCTTTGACCAATGTCTCCCCTTACCTCATTCTCCCCTGGCCCCCAGCCTCTGGTAAGCACCATTTTACTTTCTACTTCTATTAATTAACTGAACTGTTGATAATATATTTAAACCTGTCTTTTAAACAGCTGCAATACCTATTGTGTTTTGACCTTCATGCTTTTCCTGTCTTCACTTATTTCAAGGTCAGTGTGAACCAAGATTGATTGACCTTTGCTTTCAAATGGTGCATGCACTGAAGAGCATAAAATGTATAGATCATACTCATGCTATAACCAGTAACACTATATTAGAGCTCCACACCTAGTATGCCTTGATTGAATTTACTTGCCCACAAGTTTGGAATCCAAATAGCAAGAGGTCTGACTAGAGCCCTGAGATTCTGCCTCCCAAGGCTCTTCAGAGCATATTTATCGGATTCACTTAGGGATATCTTTCTAGTAAAGGCCTAAGCATAAAACTGATCATCTTTTTTCTTTAGAGGAGTTGATTTAAACTCTGGTGTATCTAAATGGTCTGGGCAGTGGAGCCTGGTATTTCAAGCTCTTTCTTCGAGAATTGTGCAATAATGCAAAGTCTAGAGTGGTGTCCTGGTCATGTCTCTGTGACTAATTAGCCATGTAACCTTAATCAAATAACACTCTCCTGGACCTGTTCCCTTACCTATAGAATGAAAGGGTAGGTGAGTTCTAAGCTTTACAAGTATATGATGGATTTTTGGTTTTTCAGAGTGAGCTAATTTGATAAAACAACATTATAGGAAAGGCAAGGTTAATGAAAGTCTTAAATTGGTACTTAACTGTTTTCTTATTGTTTTTCTAGTAATCCTAGATGCTTGGGTTGCTGCCGTACATCTGCTCAGTAGCATAGCCCTTGGTGGTTATATAGTTATAAAATTACAATTAAAATGAGATATTAAAAGGTTGTTTCTCATTCAGTTCTACACTGGAAAAGGAGAGTTGAAGGTCCAGATAGCAGTACATAAAGGTGAAAGGAGGTTAGGGCCACACCTACATTTGCCTGTTTCCTAGACCTTTCTCAGTAACTATGGTGGTATTTGTACACCTGTTGCCCTCATCTGTCATATTTTGTGTGTTTATTTGACTCAGTCCTTTGGCAGGCATAATCAGAGTAAAAAATGGATACTTTCTGTTCCTATTTAGTGCAGAACATTAACCTCTACCAGTTTGGTAATTTAGATTTTTGATTATTTTATGTCCACTAGGCTCATTTTAAGGATTTCATATTAAGCCCTCACGTTGAAGGGTTACTGAATGGCAAAAGCTGTGAAGTCAGCTATTTCTAAATAAAGTTGTAAACAGAATAGCAGCAGGGAAATGGAAAGCAGAGTACTACAGGTTTTTGTGACTCAGCATCACTTACTCTCTCAAGGACAGTAAATAGGAAACCGGAGAGCAAGCTTCCTTTTTGGTAAGATTTATGATCCTGCTGGTGATATGTAGTCAGATGGTTTGGCCTTGTATTTTTGGTCCCTATCACATGATTTGCCACCTTGATCTAGCTGTCTCATCTCAGGGAGAAATGGAGGCAGAGAGAATTTGTGGCGGTGTAAGAGAGAAAGTAACCTGAGTGAGTAAGTTGGGCCAGGGAGATGCAGCAGAGCACTTGGCAGGCATGTTGGCCCAGGTACCTGGAGCAATAGAGAGCCTTCTTTGGCTCTTCATCTGGATTTAAAGTCTAATTCTTTGTTCTTCCCCAAGGAAGGGTGAGGCAAAAACTGACACTATTTCTACTATCCCAGGAAAAGAGATGGCCAACCTGCCTTTTAGGAAAGAATTAATTGACATGCTTATCCTAAGTCAGTTCTATCTCCATCTCCTTGCTAAAGACAGCTGGTACAACTGGTAGTTAAGGCAGAGGCCATGAGTGTTTGCGAAGGGCTGTTGTGATTTCTTTTGGGCAGGAATGCCTCTTAATGTGGTAGGAAAGAATGACAAATGAGCCAGCTTTGGGGCACATTTAGAATTGCTGGCATCTTGCTTTTGTAAATGTCAAATTGAAACACATCAAAAATTTCATATCAACTCTGTTGATCAAATTCTTCCTAAAGCTGGGTGCAGTGGCTCACGCCTGTAATCCCAGCACTTTGAGAGGCCAAGGCGGGTGAATTGATTGAGTCCAGGAGTTCGAGGCCAGCCTGGGCAACATGAAGAGACCCTGTCTCTACAAAAAATACAAAAATTAGCTTGGGCACGGTGGCATGAACCTATAGTCCCAGCTACTTGGGAGGCTGAGTTGGGAGAATTCCTTGAGCCCGGGAGGTCAAGGCTGCAGTGAACCACGATCACACCACTGTACTCCATCCTGGGCAACAGACTGTGACCTAGACTTAAAAAAAAAAAAAAAAAACTTCCTAAAGTTTGGGTATTTGGTTAGGAATCCACAAGACAGATGTTTGATTAACCCCACCAAGAGACAGATGTCAAAGGGGACTGTAGAAGAATTGGAGCCTGTTTCAGTGCCAATATAATGACTGAAGTGTGTTGTTGCCCTTATTATGTGGGATATACATATAAAATTGATCCAATGGAAAACAAGAAGAAAAGGAGAGGTAATGTTTGCAAGACATTTAAGATAATTTGTAGAACACTTGAGTCTCTCAGGATTGTTATAGGGAGAAAATGTGTTAGATATTTGAAGGGTCTGTCTTTAGCAAAAGGATTCTAAATGACTAAGAAAACTTCTTTAAAATTGAACTCTTCCCCCGACCATATGCTTCTACTGCTCTCTCAATTCTTCTTTCTCTCTTCATCCCCTCTTCATCCACCCCTCCCTCCCATTATGGGCTTCTCTGGTCTCTGAATAAAAGATATGGCACCTGCCTTCAAGGATCTTATAAAACACAGGGGAAAGAAAGAAGCATAAATAATAAGTAGGGCAGAATGTGGCAAGTGTTATAAAGTACAACTGGAGTATGGTGAGCATACAAAGGAGAGATCTGAGGAGCTGCAGGAAGCCTTCCTGTATAAGAGCAGGACCTTGAAGTGTAGATAGGATTTTTAAACATAAGATTTTTTTTTTCCTTTTTTTATATTTTGTTTGGAGAGAAGGAAAGTTCTTGGGGGGACAAAAAGACTGTTGTGTATAAAGGCATGGAGATGGGAAAATGGAAAGCTATGCGTATTCTGTTTTGGCTGGTTCGTAGATAACGTGAATTTAAAAGGTAGGTTGGGGCCAGGTTAAATGCCATGCTGAGACATTTGGAATTCATTCTCTAGGTTGTGGGGAACTAGTGAAGTTTCTTGGAGAGCTGGCATTATTGCAGCCTACAGTTAAAAGAGATAATTTTAGGGTTAGAATGGAGAATAAATTGGAGAAAGAGAGATTAGAGGCAGGGAAAGCAGTTTGGAGTTATTGCAGAAATTCAGGCAAGAGATAAAGTCCGCAGTTAAGGTGGTAGAATATAAATGAGGGGGTACTTAATCATCCTCGTCTATTTCTCTCAAGTGTATAGAGGTAGAGTGTTCCTATCAAATAATTGCTTTCCCTTTTTCTTGAAGTCAGTTTATACTAGGAGATTATGGACTGTTGTTTGTAAAATCACCCCCAAGGAATCACCAGAGAGAGACAAACCAGGAAAGCTTATACACTTTTTCCCCCATTGGTTGATAATGATATTCACTATTCAGAGCTTAAAACCCCTGGGTCCTAACTCACTCTTTGATCATTTTGTGGCACTTTTTCCCACATTTTGCTTTAAATAGTTGGTTTGCTTTCTATTTGGATAGTGTTCTGATCTTTGCTCTTAGAAGACATTACATCCTGCCAGGTGACTTCTCTCTTTGTACCAGACCTCTGACATACATTTAGCTTAGCTCAGTGGTTCTCAAAAAGTGGTCCCCAATCTGGGTCAAGGGAATATGGATGATTTTTCCTCTTCTTGCAACTTTTCTTTAAATTTGAAATTATTTCCAAATAAAAGCTTTAGGAAAATGAAAAAAAAAAAAGTGATCCCCAGATCATCAACGTCAGGATTACCTGAGAATTAGTTAGAAATGCAAATTCTTGTCCTCATCCCAAACCTATTGAATTGGAACTCTGAGGGCTGCCACAGCGGTCTGTGTTTTAACAAGCCCTTTCAGATGATTCTGATGCTTGCTCAAGTTTGGGAGCTACTGGCTTTGTTTGAATTCAGGTTATCGCCTCTGCCTTGCCTGATCATGGGCATCCTACCCTGTGGTATATGTTTTGAGTTTGAAGACATTTTCAGTGTTTATCATATATCCTAGGAAGCTTGCCCAGGAGTCCTTGTGTCGGTGGGAAAGGGTGATAGGAGAAGATAGATAATGAAGACAAGGAGGAAGGGAAAAGACAAGGGGATCAGGCAGTTGGATAAAGAGAAAATCAGGGGGCAAAATGAAGAGCACTTGATGGGCAGTGGTTCAGTTCCCCCAAAGAGATTCAGGCAGTCTGTCAGAGTTACTTGTAATCAAATAACTCACCCTTTGTAGACAGCTTCTGTTACCCATTTCAGAAATAGATGGCATAAACATCAAATTATAGTTATAATTCCTTTGATGACTTGTATAGTGTTGGGTTTTCTGCTGCTGCTTAAGCAAAACCACAGTGGAAATTCAGTATTTAGTCCCTGTGTTGTTCAAAATCTGAATGCAAAGAATCAAAACCAAGTTTGGGAAAGATACCAGAATGTTCTCATTGGATTCTGACCTTGTAGCGGAGCTGCTCTGTGTTTTCTTTAAAACTGGGGAACTCAGCGGGGGATGGTTTCTGGGTAGGCTTGGTTTTACCTTTTAAAAATGGACTTCATAGTAGTAAAGTGAAATTAGATGTTTGCTGAAGGTTAAGTGTGTATGTGTGGGGTGAGGGGAATGTGGGTGACTATCTTTCACTTTAAATTATGGATCTTTTGTTTATAAAGGGCCAAGATTATTAGATGAGATTTTTAATAAAGTATATTTTGACCTCTCAATGGGCACCTTTAAAATGTTTAGATAATCTTGTGTCTTTACCAGGTGGGATTTCAGAGTCAGCAGTTGCTTCATCTGTCTCTATGCTGTGCCTGAACTCAGCCTTAATAATAATGTGCTGTTCTTTTTTTAAAGTGACACTATTGCCAAAATCACCATTTGATAGAACAGGCTTTGCACTGCTTTCTTCCAGTGGTGGGCAGGGATTCCCACTAAATATCCTTCCCCTCCCCTCCCCACCCACACACACACTGATTATGACCAGAGGCACACTCAAGTGTTTCTGGTTAGGAAATGTAGTATCTGGTGAACAGAGAGAGGCCAGTTTGATCCTAGGAGAAGCAACCCTCCAGCTGGTAAATGACCTTAAGGGGTTATTTCCCCCATCTCCAGACTGCAGAGGCCAGGTGCTTTTCACCACATAGTCTGTCTCTTATTCTCACTTGCGCATATACCTGTCTTTCAAGTGTAAGGCTCTGAGTAACTCTTCATAAACATGATATGGGGGAAAGGGGACACTGGATAGAATTTGCTATTTTCAGAACATGCTTTTTATTGTCATCTCTTCCTTCAAACCCTAAACTGGGGTTCAGCCCACCCTTTCTGGGCCATGCCTCCACCTAATGTGATTAGGGCAGGGCCTGAAGCCTCTATCAGGCAGGTACTTCCTTACCAGCAGAAGTCACAGCAAGGCACAGGGCTGCCTTTTGCCTGCACCCCATTCCTGTGAGCAGAACACCCCTGATCATACCTTTCCTGATTATAGACTGTGATCTGCATCTCGCCCTTGCCATTTAGTTGGCCTTGCTGGCATTGGTAAATCTTGGCACCCAGAGAGCAGGGAGCGACAGCCATCCTGATGTTGCCACTCTCTGTCCCTCTGCTGCAGATTTAAGCTATATCCCGTAGCTTATCTCCACTGTAGGCTATCATGGTTTGAGGGAAAGGAGGGGAGAGCAGTTGCTGCTTGCTGCAGCTGTCTCCTTTTGAATCAACCACCCCCACTCCCCAGGTGCCAAAACAACTCGCTGGGTTTAGAATGCTCCCGTCTCTACCTCTCCCGCCCATTGCAGCATTGGTAGCAGCTTTCCAACGAGTCTTTTGTTGTGGAAGCTCTAAATCCATGGTAGGGAAATTACCAAGAGACTCTTCCACAGTCTGCCCTCCCTCCCCTTGCTCCGTCTCTTTCTTTCCTTCCTTTGTCTCCTTCCGTAGCTAGGGTCAGAATCCCTAGCCAGACTGAGAACATGGTTGCTATTCCAGGACCCAGATGCCAATATGTGGCAGCATCTGGCTTATTGGCAAGCATTGCCGGCAGTTGTGCTGGCTGCTCCTCGGCCTGTCATGTGGCTGAGCCTGCTGATGGGGGCCCTGTCACAAAACGGAGTTTCCTTGAGAATATGGTTTCAACCAAGGAGCCCACCAGAAAACAATGAGCTGTGCGGAGAGGACATGAATTATTGGGCAGGGTGACTGCGGACTATAGCTTTGATGCCGATCCTGGACCTGTTTTGCAAAAATTTCTGTTTCATGTTGTTGAGACGGCTCCTTGTGTAACCTTACCTTCTTGTGCTGTTAGTGTTTCAGGTGCCTTAAGGCATGGAACTCCTTGAAAGAGAAACACAAATCACTAAAAATGTTGAGATAAAATCCTGCTCCTCAGAGGTGCCTGCTTGGCACAGGGAGCGCATGATAACAGCTTGCTTTAGAAAGGTGACATTTCTGCTGAAGGCTGAATAATAAAAAATGCATTTTAAAAACTCAGCTCTTCCGTTTCTTCTGATGGTTGACTTTTGGAGTGAAGGCCATTTCTTCCATGCGAAGGGTCTTTCCGAGGCTAGCCTCTCTAGCCCTCAAGCATGGCCATATTAACTCTTGTCATCATTGATGAGGCTCTGGAGCTTTTAAAATTAATTAGCACATAATAAGGCTTTAAATACTTTTTTCAAGGTGCAAACACTGAGTGCTCTGAAATGTGTCAAACACTGTCCAAGGCATGGAGGGGTAGAGACAGAGATGAAGAACACAGGGTTTCTGCCTTCGAGGATGCAGGTTATTGGTGACCAGATTACATATGCTTTCATTATTTGATTTCTATACAACCTGTGCAATTAGGGCAAATGATATGCTCTGTGTTTTACAAATGGAGAAACTAAGGTCCTAGGAAGTTGACTTATTCCAGTTGGCATGGCCAGCTAATAAGATCTGTGATTGGAAACTAGATGGTTGTAGTTCTGCTTCACTAAGTGGATGTACACTGAATTCTTGATTATAAATTCCTAAGGGCAGGAACTGTGTCTAACTTTCTGCAGCTCTGCTCACAACTAACAACCTCTACTCGCTCCGTACATCTCCCTTCCCAAACACATACACGCTATAATACAGGGACTCTGCGAAACTGAGGCCTGTGACAGACTGAGGGAAGGAACCAAGAAGAAGCAAAAATTAGCTTAAATTAAAAGATGTGCTGCTGCTCCTGCTGTTGCTGGGAAGATAGCAAAGATGGCGGTAGCATACTGCCCACATAATCCCCCACAAAAGCATGCAGAGCAACTGGATAGCAAAATAAATTCGTAGACAACATTTGCGACAAAACTAGGTGACAAAACATTAATCCCAAAGTACAAGCAGTTGGGGACGAAATACCTGCAAGACTTGCATGGTATGTGAGAGAGAGAAGGAAGCAACAGTGTAGCTTCTAACTTGACCTGAGAACAGGAGAACCCCAAATAGCCAACTGGTGTTCACTGGGAAGCTCAGTGGCCCAATTTGAGAGCAGCAGCTGAAGGCGGAAGGTGTTTTGCCCACTCTAACACCTGGTAAGTGCTAAGAGCTCGAGATAGGGGGGATTAGAGGGCTGACCTTTGAACTCTCAAAATTGACCTGCCAGCACTGCCTTCTAGTGCTGGGCCCTATGCTTAGGAGAGATTGCTGGGAGTGGAATTAAAAGGGAATAGTCTAGGGACAAGAGAAGGGTCCAGAGCAAAGGAAGGGAAGAGCAGTTGGGAAATTTCAGAAAGCAAGATGTCATGCTTTAAAAAACCACCAAAACAACAGAAGAGGGAGCTTGGTGA
This sequence comes from Gorilla gorilla gorilla, assembly GCF_029281585.2. Lineage (NCBI taxonomy): Eukaryota > Metazoa > Chordata > Mammalia > Primates > Hominidae > Gorilla > Gorilla gorilla. Next base: position 43,534,215 of record NC_073224.2, on the reverse strand, counting down.
AGTTAGAAATGTTTTTTTTTACTTAACTCACTTTATTCTCATAGTTTAGGAAAACTAATTTCATGTAAAAATGCACAACAGAAAAGAATCAACATTAAGTGCCACTCAAAGATAACAAAAAAGAGAAATAGGAACAGAATATCTTTACAAATAAAGGGAGCATTCCAGAAAGATGTGTTCACAAAACAGAGTAAAACTAATAATTACAAAATGAGCTGAAAGATATTTTAAAAAGTATAGAAGACATGAACCAAGAAAAATTAGAAAGCTCAGAAATGAGTTGACAACTCAGGAAAAAATTAGAAATTAAAGAAATATTATTTCAGAAATGAAGACTAAATTAGAGGGCAAAAGAGTGAATAGGCTGGACACACTGGCTCATGCCTGTAATACCAACACTTTGGGAGCCTGAGGCCAGTGGATTGCTTTGGCCGGGAGTTTGAGACCAGCCTGGCCAACATGGCAAAACCCTGTCTCTACTAAAGTACAAAAAAGCCCGGTGGTGCACACCTGTAATCTCAGCTACTCAGGAGGCTGAGGCACAAGAATAGCTTGAACCAATGAGGTAGAGGTTGTGGTGAACCAAGATCTTGCCACTGCACTCTCGCCTGGGTGACAGAGCAAGACTTGGTCTCAGAAAAAAAAAAAGTGAATAAACACAACAGAAGTATGAATCAACACAACAGAAATAAACCTTAACAGAAATATAAGTTGAAAAGGAATTTAAAAAATTTTTTAAGTAAAAAGGATTGAAGAGAAAGTGCCAGATATTGAAGTAGGCAAAGAAGATGGAACTTGTTTAGCAGATCACAAAGAAAACCAATGCAAGGGAACTGAACTAATAAAAACTAATTCAAGAAAACTTCTGACATTTAAAAAAAAGCACCATATGAAAAAAGCACACTGCATAACTGAGAGTGTTTACAGTATGACTAATACCAAAAAAAGGAAAAAGTGCTTTGAGCTTCTAGAAGAAAAAGCACATGATTTACAAGGGAAAACATTTCTAGTTACACTTCTCAACAGCATTTTATAGAAGGGCAAAAGTAAAAGAACATTTAAAATACTCAGTGAAAGAAAGAGAACCAAGGATTTTATATCCAGCAAAACTGACTTTTAAGTATAAAGGGCACATGTGGTTATCAACATGGAAAAACTCAGGAAGTATTTTTCCCTGTCTTAGTTTGGACTACTATAACAAAGCGCCATAGACTGGATGACTTATAAACAACAAAAATTTATTTCTCACAGTTGCGGAGTCTGCAAGTCAGATAAGGGTACCAACATGGTTGGGTTCTGGTGAGGGCTGCCTTCTGGGTTGTAGACGCCGGCTTGCTGTGTCCTCACATGGGAGAGCAGAGAGAGGAAGCAAGCTCTCTGTGACCCTTAAAAGGACACTAATCCCATTCATGGGGGCTCTACCTTTATGACCTCATCTATCCTAATTACCTCCTGAAGGCCCCATCTCCTGATGCTGTCATACTGGGGGGTAGGATTTAAGCATGAATTTTGGGAGAACACAAAGATTCAGTCTATTGCAGTTCCCACGAGTTCTTCATAAGAAACCTAGTAGAGAATGTATTGTAGACAACTGAAATGAGAAAGACCTTAGCATACAAACTGAAGAATTAAAGTTACCTGTAGAAATATGACTAACGGAGGACTAAGAAGGAGACAGTACAGTGTGTAATGGCTATATGCTCTGACCATGTCATAGAACTGCTTTTCTTAATGGAGAAAGTAGCAAGAGTATATGCAAACGATTTGCAATGTTTTTGGTAATCTTGTGGTGGTGGTATTGTTATTTTGAGATTTGCTGTGTCATGTGGTGCTATGATCTGAATCTTGGTGTCCTCACAAAATTCCTGTGTTGGAACCTAACACCCAAAGCAGTAGTATTAAGCTGTGGGGCTTTGGGGGAAGTAATAATTAAGTGGTAAATGGGACTAGTGCTCTAATAAAGGAGATTAAAGAAAGCTGCCTAGCCCCTTCCACCATGTGAGGATGCAGCAAGAGAGCACCGTCTTTGAAGCAGAGAGCAAGCCTTCACCAGACACTGAATCTGCTGGCACCTTGGTTCTGGGCTTCCCATCCTCCAGAACTGTGAGCAAAAGAATTAAGTTGTTTATAAATTACCCAGCCTAAGGCAGAACCATCTGATGTGGGACAAAACAGATAATATTGAAATGTCATAATTCTGCCATGTCTTCTGCTTTTAAGAACCAGAATGAAAGAGTCTGATGTTGTCGAGAAGTGGTTATGTAAAAACTGAGGATTGAATTTGAATAGAAATTCTCAATATAAATGTATGAGATGTTTTTATCTTTGAATCAATAATATTTCCTAGTTTATCCTACTGAAAGCCCTTAGAAAGAGTGTCCAACTTAGCAGAGAGTGTGTCTAGAACCCAGATTGTGGTTTTGAAAAACTGTTTTATTCTAAAAGAAGTTAGGGCTTCTTGGAACAATAACTGTGGTGCAGGAAGTTTACAAAATGAAGCTGAAACATTTTATAAGATAACACAGAAACTATCAAAGATTTTTGGGGTCATGGCAAAAGGACTCAGAGCCTCCTACTGGCCACAGGTGGGACAATTTGACCTTCAAAAATAATAAGAATTGATACATCCTATATATTTAAATGCACAACTTGATATTAAAAAGAATTGATCACCTTTGGAGAATTACAGGGAACCAATTTGCTATCTTGAAATCTGGGAAATGAAGGGATTCAAGCATTTATCCAGATTTTTATGTGAACTATACCACTGAGTATCCAAATAATGAGAGGTAGAGTGTCTTTATAAAACTATTCCAGCTACAGAATGAAAAAGAAGTGATAGAATATTCCCATTTTGCAGTCTTCAATGGATGGATACAGGCATTAAGCATCAGTGGTTGGTAAGATCACAAAAAGACAATCAGACAGGAGCCTCCTGTAGTATTGCCAGACACCACCTTGCTAAAGGGATACAATCTGGGTTTGAAACTGATGTGGATCAAGCTGCTAGCTTGCAGGAAATACAGAAGGCACAGAAAAACAGAAGGCAGTCAACAGACTGCCACCATGAGTATGCAGTTGGCAACAGACACTGTGGGCAACTATAGGACAAATAGTCTGGGTTCTTTAACAGATAATTTGTAAAGAAATGAAAAGTAGGTAAGGGGAACCAATAGATTAAGAAAGAATTGAAAGATATATTTTTAAGAAGTGAAAGACTAAACAATAGTATCTAGAGGTGCACATTTGGGTGATAAAATGATTTTTAAAATGCAAAGAAATGAGAACTATAACAGGATCATTGGTGCATTGGGGGAAGGAAGATTATGATTGGTTGGGGCACATGAAGGAACTTCTGGGGTGCCTATACAATGTGTGTGTGTGTGTGTGTGTGTGTGTGTGTGTGTGTATTTTTTTAAGTGGAAAAGATAAGCATCTGGATGCTGGCTATCTTGTCCGTTTACCAGACGTCATTTCTACAGGGCTACTGCTAGCCTTTATTGGTATCTTTGTGCAACTTAGGAAACGACCACTCTTCCTCAAGGCATTTACTGCTATTGGCCAGTAAATATAAATCTACAATGCCTAGGATGTAGCAAGTGCCTCTTTGATGGTGTCCTTGTGCGGTGTACAACATGTACAACTTTATGAAATGGACTTGGGTCTCTGGTTCAAGCTCATCTTTGTTCAGTGTTATCAAGGAAAGGATCTTTTTTTGTTATTGTTTTTTGCAAGCACCGTTTTGTTCTTTCAACAACTTTATGGCAATGCGATTTTACAATCCGGTGGGATACACAAAGCGCTCTTCTAGCTAATATTTCTCTTGCTCATTTTAGCATGCAGTATCCCTGAGGTAGAATTAAGTACTTCGTGAGATGTTATGTAGTATTAAAAATGTTTAAGAGGGCTGGCTGGCTGCTGAGGCAGGAAGTTCCATGGCATACCCCTGCTGTGGCTAGCACCACTGGGGCTCTAGACCTCATCTTGGCTAAGTCTAGAACTTGATTGACCATAATTAATTAGATTCAGTGAAATAGACCCACATTAACAAAAGTTCAAAAGGTGTGATATAAATCAGAATATCTGTTTATTAATCTTTCATACTAATAGTAACTGCTAAATGAACCAGAGTGCTCCTGTTAGCCCCTATTCTCTCCGCACTAGGCAGGTAGCTTTGAAGCCAGGAGGTTGTGTGGTTTGCAGAGTGAGGTGGATGATCCTAATGGTTGGTGACATTCTCATCTTACTCTGTTCCACCCATCACTACTCCAGGGAGATACCTGCCAGGTGGACCAAAACACTTGTGTCAACCGTGTCAACATTGCGCAATGCACACACTTACACATTCTTACTTGCTAGCTTATCTTCCCAGACTTCATACTGGGGGAGGAAGGGAATACCATCCCAGTCAGCCTGAGTATCTGGGTCGACCCTAGTGATCAGTGGCATGACAGTTGAAGCAACCAGCTCACCTTGCATACAAAGAATTTCAGGTACGTAAATCTAACTCACATGGAGCACTTTCCATAGACTAGACAAAAGGAGGAACCAACAATGGTTTCTGATCTTAAGTAGCTTACAGTCTGGAAGGGACAGATTCAAACATTCCTTTCCCATTTTTATTAGTTTCCTGCTTTTAACTTATAACCTAGTAGGGCCAGATTTAAACATTCCTTGCTTGCTTCCACTAGTTGATACCTATAGATATATGGTGTAATTGAATCAGAGAAAGCCATAAAGTAAACTTCGGCTTGGCTTGTGTCTGGACTATCACAAAATTCATATTATTGCGTTTCTGTGTAAGTAAAGTTTCACTGAGTTTCTTTCCTTGGGTGGTTGTATAACAGGACTGAACTATACCTGAACTCAATCCCTACATTTTATCAGATTGGATTGGATCTATTGGATCCTGCTGGATGTAGCCTTATCAGGTAGAAGCCTGCTGTTCAGTTCTGTATTTAGAGAAACAACAGAAACTTCCTGTGCGAGTGGCAAAGTACCGAGAGAGAGGACATCATCTCTCCACCCTTCCTTTAACGCTGTAGGTCTGTGTGATTGGGATTGGCTTGTTGTTTGTTTGTTTGTCTGTTTTTTTAATCTGACACAGAACATGGAACTCTTAGTGCTGCTGCTTCAGGTTTCCGAAGCGCATCCTGCTCTGAACTACGGCGATGCTGGTCTGTGAGCCCCCTGCTGTTCCTCAGGCGCCCCCAGCCACAACCACAGGGCCACTGTATTATCTTCTCACATGCCTGGCACCAGGTCTGGAAACATAGTATCTAAAATTAAAGAGTTCTTTCCGTCCTGGAATTTTGAACTAACCTTTAGAGCTCAAATGAGGGCTGGATGATGACAGCAAAAGAATTAATCTGGGGAGTTGGATGCTCAAAAAAAAAAAAAAAAAAAAAAAAAAAGACTTAAAGATCCCATCCCTTAAATGTATTGGACCTGGAATGGAGATGATTTATGTATATTTTGGATTTAAAAGAGTTTTGTAAAGAAATTTTTTTTCCACGACTTTTTGGTTTAATTGCCTGGCATGGTGGGAAATCCCAACACAACAGCGTGGAACTGGGGCATGAAAAGCAGCAAGTGAAACGGATTTATGAAGCCCATAAATAAAAATGAAACTCATTTCATTGTCCAAATTGAGTGGAAAGGCACAATCTATCCCAATTCAGATAAATGGCAGAATGGGACACGCATAGGGGAAAGTTCTTTCCATTTTAATAAGGCAAGATAATGGGTGTAGCATAACTGAAGAATTTCAGAAAAAGGGACATTTCATTTTGGCACACTTGACCAAGGAGGCATGTTACTTCTATCTACTCTATGAGGAAAATGTGCTTTTCCAAAAAGAATTACAATAAACTGCATATTTAAATCATGCCTCAGGCCAGGTGCAGTGGCTCATGCCTGTAATCCCAGCACTTTGGGAGGGCGAGGCGGGTGGATCACTTGAGGTCAGAGTTTGAGACCACCCTGGCCAACACGGTGAAACCCCATCTCTACTAAAAATACAAAATTTAGCTGGGTGTGGTGGTGCATGCCTGTAATCCCAGCTACTCGGGAGGCTGAGGCAGGAGAATCTCTTGAACCCAGGAGGCAGAGGTTGCAGTGAGCCGAGATCGCACCATTGCACTCCAGCCTGGGAGACAGAGCAAGACTCTGTCTCCAAAAAAAAAAAAAAAAAAAGAATCAATCGGTCATGCCTCAATGGGCATTTTCCTGTAAAAGCAATAGCAGTGAAAGGGATGAGAGGCAAAGGCCAACGTGAGCCACGTTAGGCAGTAGATCTTCCTGCTTCTGGAATTTGGGGTTGCCAACCTTTTACTGTTCTCTCCTGAGATGCACATTGGTACTTAACTGTTCTTTGAAGGCTGTTTATTTCTGTACAAATGGATAGGTAAGACTGAGGTGAGGGCCAGCAGTGAACAGCTATATTTTTAAAAGGCGGGGAGGAAGGAACGATACGGGGTGCCTGCACGTTGGGTGGCAGGATGTTTGTGTTCTGTGGCTCCTCAGTGATGTGGAAGCCTCTGCTTCTGACTCCACATTGATTTCCAGCCCTTCCTTTTCTGGTATGTCAATTCAGCCTATTCTCTTTCCAAACTAAATTCCTAGGGCTTTTGTTGTTGTTGTTGTTGTTTTGTTTTTGTTTTTTAGATTTTTGTTTGTAATTTTTTGCGGTCCACTTTCAGTCTTTTCCTAGGTCTAGTTGTGACAAGGGCAGACATGCAAGCTGGTTGCTCCAAAGTAAGAGCCTGGTCACTAGTCAAGAAACAGGAAAACCATGGGGTGCCTGAGGGACCCAAACGCAGTCATGAACTTATTGGTAGGACACGAAAACCCACTTCTCATTCACTGAAACATTTGACCACCTGTCTTGTACTTATCCTGTTAGGCAGCGTAGATGATTCAAAGATAAATTAGACCTGGGCCTCCTCACCCTTCAGTAATCTCACTGCAAATGGCAGTGTTTACCTCCTCCTTCAATTTCCACCAGGACTCCAGGCCACGCCAAGAAACACTTAACCTAAGTAAAAATGGGATGTTTGCCTTGCAAATGTGGCTTCCAGGCAAGTTCTTTAAGCCCTTTCCAACTAGATTGCTCTCTAAGCCTGGCTTAAATAGCAACTCTGAAGCTACCACAGCTTTACCAGTATACACTGAAAAGGTACTCTGGCAACTAAAAGGCCACATAATCAAACCATTCACTTCATCCATCTCTCTAGTCATGTATGATGCAGGGCTTAAATTCAGGCTAAGAAGAAGGGTAGATTCCTTCCAACTTCTTTGTGTGAGAATCTGGAAGCATCCTACCACCTTTTTGTACTTTGAGGAGAAACCGCCCCTCTCTGCAAGAGGATGAAATCTCTTCACCTGCTGCCTCTCGCACTTTATCTTCAAGAATTGACCTTATAGCAACTTCGCTAACTTGATTCTTTGAAACATTTCTGATGCAAACTCCTGGAATTGATCTTTCTTGTTTGGTGTTCTATCCTTGGATCCTTAAAGACTGTGACTGCACAGGGTTCCTTGCGTGGTGAGAAGTTGACTAATTAAATGACCACAACGGGAGGTGCTTTTCTGTCAGGTAAAGAAAAATATGTGTCAGTGAAATGGGGAGGAATCTGCACTGAAAATTGGAGCCCAGAGAGACCAAAGTCAGCGTGTTTGCAGCACTGCGTAAGGGAGAAAGGCTCCGTGTGTGGGAGTCCGAGTGAGCTGCTAATAATAAAGAGGTGTAGTGGGGATATTCCTTGGGGCAGAATCCTCCCACACCATTCTGCTTCCGTCTTCTGATTTTGTGTTCACCAAGGAGACTTCTGATTAGTAACCCAGCTTCCTTTCTTAAACACGTTGACTGGTAATGCCTAGGTTTTCTTCTAGGGTTTTTATGGTTTTAGGTCTAACGTTTAAGTCTTTAATCCACCTTGAATTAATTTTTGTATAAGGTGTAAGGAAGGGATCCAGTTTCAGCTTTCTACATATGGCTAGCCAGTTTTCCCAGCACCATTTATTAAATAGGGAATCCTTTCCCCATTGCTTGTTTTTCTCATAGGTGGGAATTGAACAATGAGAACACATAGACACAGGAAGGGGAACATCACACTCTGGGGACTGTTGAGGGGTGGGGTGAGGGGGTAGGGATAGCTTTAGGAGATATACCTAATGCTAAATGATGAGTTAATGGGTGCAGCACACCAGCATGGCACATGTATACCTATGTAACTAACCTGCACATTGTGCACATGTACCCTAAAACTTAAAGTATAATAATAATAAAATTAAATTAAATTAAAAAACAAAACAAAACAAAAAAAACACGTTGACATTAGAAAGGTCATGTTGATAGGAAGCCTGGGAACTCCAAGCTCCAGCAAGGGAATATCTGAACCCCTACATTATAAATTAGTAAATTAATATGCTGATTTATTGTTTAATCGTATGTGAATTTGGTTACAAAAAGGTCATCTCTAAGAAAATCCAGTGTCTGAGTAGTAAGGTTGAGCATCTGGGCCCCGTTGCTTCAAGGTGCTTGAGAAACCCTTTCCTGTGACACCCCTCCTGGCATCTTCATAGGTGCCTCCCCAAAGTCCAGCACATTTCCCATTACCTTCCATTCCAGGAGGAGACCGTGCATCACACTGTGTGCTGGTTAGGTTGAGGGTTTTTAAAGATTTTATATATTTTTTTCTCCTTACCACTTATGATAGACAGTGATTTTCTAAAAGGAAGTGGAATAGAGGTGGTAGGATTATGCAAATTCACATAATTATTAAGAAACAAAGGAAGAACTGCAGGCCGGTGTAGACTTGAATAACGCCTCTCTGACCAATGAGGGCTCCCCCACAATGTTTCCTACAAAAGGAGAAAAAGAAAGAAAGTCACTGTTAAAATCAGGCAGACCTCCTCTTTGAATCACTCTGACATGGATGAGGGAAAAACCCAGAAGGAAAAAAATGTGAAGTTTACTTCAGGTTTAGAATTTCTAATTCCACCACTTTTGTGTGTGTGTGTGTGTGTGTGTTGTTGTTTGATAGACATGACAGCATCTCCTCATTATTATGGAAAATATAGGGTTGGTGGTAATTACTATCTGAATATGAATGGGAGCAGAAGTGGGCATAGCCTGCACTGGCCTTTCTTTGACAAGGTATAACTTTCTTCTGAATTTCTGTGTTAATTAATGCTTATTTAAAAACCACTTTAATTGGTAGTAAACACCTCAACTTTTTGTACTCATTAAAATGCAGCCATTGATGTGTGATGGATTTTTTTTAAGGCTTAATTAACTTTCCTTCTGTATATATAACCTATAATAATGACAAACATATTGGGAAAAAATTACCCCTGCTTTTTCCCCCTCTCTACCCCCATTATAAAGACATTTTTAGCTGTGGATGCCTCACTTTGTTAGGATCAGATGCCATTAATTTGGCATTTTTGAGAAGAGTAGGTGGCAGGAAATCAAAGCTTTTTGAGACATTGGTCATTTCTAAACCAAATACTCACATATCTGCTGGGGAAATAGGCTATTTTTCTTTTTTCCTTTTTTTAAAGTAAAGTTTCCTGCTTGAGCCCAGGAGTTTGAGGCTGCAGTGAGCTATGACTGCACCACTGCATTCCAGCCTGGGTGACAGAACGAGATGCTGTCTTGAAAAGAAAAGAACAAGTTTAAAGAAACTGTACCCCAGGTGACTCAAGTCTTCATAGGTGCCTTCTTGGAAAATATCAAATTTTAAAGTATCTTCTTGGAAAATATCAAATTTTAAAGATCTTGGAAATCTTTTATTGGAGTTGGTTATAATTATGTAGGAACTGAGTAATGCATCCTTCTTCTTTTTCATTAGGTGATACTATTAAGATACCATAACTACCTTAGAGAAAATTTGGAAAATAGGAAACAATTCTTAATAATCTAACTACTGTAACACAATGACAGTTTTTAATTTTTCATAATCTCCTTGCATTCTTTGTCTATACTGAGCTTGAAATTGCTAACCAGTAAAACCACAGCTGGTGTGGAAGGAAAGCAACCCGAGCACCATTAAACAGCAGAGCACTTTATTCAGATGCCACAGCATGAGAAGACCTTGAGAGAGTGCTCTGCCTTGGGGAAGAAGGGCAACATTTTTATAGACCTTTAGCAAGAAAAGTCCACTGAAGCTCAGCTAATTTTGGTAATAGTTGATCAAAGATGGTTCTCACAAGAAGAAGAATTGATCTTGTAGTTTACTATCCATTGGATGAGAAATCTGAGTTTTGCCAAGGAGGGTGGGAGAAACAGCTGCAAGGGGTCACAGTGGAACATTGTCAGTCATTTAGGGCCTCTTATCTCTTGGTCAATAGAGAGGCCAAGTCTCATAATTTGATCAGATTTTGGTTTGTTCACTCCTCCAAATACATAACTGATGTCAGTTGCAGACTCAGGCTCATTGGCAATGACTTCTATTGGATGTGCTGGTGATTTTTGCCTTCATAGCTGAATTTCAGTCATTTTTGAGTGAGTAGCTGACCAGAGCATTTAAGACTCTGGAGAGAGCACAGTCAGTGACTGTGGGACAACACCTATTAAAAGAATTACCAGAAGGCCTTGGATAATGCCCATATTCCTAGATAGATCCTGCCCTACCTAGGATCAGCCAGAACAGTTCCATGCCCAACCCAAAGAGAAGAGAAGTTTGTTATTAGTAAACTCACCTAGCAATTTGTCCATCTTCTTGACTTACCAAGGTTTCATCTCTGATATCCAGGATAGCATAGTTACAGGAAAGAATTTTAAGAATCTTACTTGTTAAAATAAGATTCTTCTTTTTTCAAAAACGCTTCTTCTCCTTCTTTTCAAAATTATTCTTTCTCCTCCTCTTCAAAACTATCTTTTTGAAGGCATTGGTTTAGTGCTAAACCAATGGAGAAGGGAAAAGATAGTTTTGAAAAGAAGGAGAAGAAAGAGACAATTAAGGGTATGGCACTCAGTGGCTGCCTGTGATTGAGGGTCTTGAACTGGAGGTCATGAGCAAAAGCACCCCATATCTAGCTGTCTGCTACTTGGTTTGAAAATCCTTGGAAAGCTGTCTCCTTTGTGATGCCATTTGTTTCAGAAGAATTCTGAAATCAGTTTTAGATATCCTGTCAATGTGGAAGTTGAGGATGAGGGTGTGTATCTTGGGAAACAGGAATCCAATGGGATGATTTCTTGGAATTTCACTGCAGTATTTGTATTTTATGTTACCTGATAATGTTTCCTCCAAGAGGTACCCCTCAGGCGTAAGACCGTGACCAACAGGAAGTAGATAAGGCAACTGTGATATTATCATATAAAGATCAGAGTAACCCTGGAAGGTAAGGTAGTTAATGATCTCTAAGATTGGGATGTCTTCTTTCTTTCCCAGTTTGTAAGACTGGATTTTTGATGTGAAGGACCTCAGGGAGAGCTGCCAAGATATCTTGTCATATGTTTATGCTCTTTTTATATCCATCATGGTCAAATTTTGATTCATATATTGGATATAGTTTTGGAAATCAAATTATTTGCTAGAGACTAAGGAGCTCAGAATATATGTTCCGTTCCAAGGACAATTCTTAATTCTTTAACTGAATTTTTGTTTTTCCTTGCTAGGGGTTGGGAAGTCCTTAACTAGATCATGGAAATCTGATCTTGACCAAGGATTAAAGTTAACACGTCATTGACCTTGAAGGTGACCTTCATTCCTACCTATATCAGGAAAACATGAGGATATATTGTCCAGTGAGAGGGATGTGTTTAGGAAGGGGCAATGGAGGAGAGGAAAGAGGATCTGGAGAAGGAGGAACAGCAGAGCAAGAGGGAAGAGGAAGTCGAGGTTCAGGGAACTGGAGGAAGGCCAATGTGCAATTCATTGTGTTAGGAGAGGGAGAAGATAGTTCTAAGTTTAGATTTTAGATCATCCAGGTTTTTATTAGCCTTTCTTAAGGAGGCCTTAAAGGAAGCAATTTTAGAATATTTCTGTCTTTCAAAGGCTTTTTTATACCAGTAAAAAAAATGCCAGTCGTTGAATATTTGGAATCTGAATCATTTGTAAAGTGCCATGCAAATGGATTATCTTACTCATATCCCAAATTGATCAGAGTGGCCACTGAAGTTCTAAATTGTTCTTGGTAAAATTCCATCAAAGCTTCAAATATTTGGTGCTATTGGCATCATGTTTGTACATGTAAGAAGCCAGAAAAAGACTTGGCGTTTCATTGAATGGCTCACGATTGGCCCTCAGAATCTTGACAATACACACCCAGATTGTTGCTGAGAGCCCTGAGTTAAGAAACAAATGGAATGAAAGTTTTTCACCAAGGATAATTAAGAGGAAGAACAAAGGCTTAGGTGGTACTTCAATGCAAAGAGAGCCAAGTACTAGTTGGGGGCAGGGCTTTACTGTGCACTCCCTGGGACCTCCAGAAGAGACTTGGGGGTCTCTTGCATTCTCTATCCTCATCAGAGTGGCTAAGCTGTTCAGCAGTGGGTCCAGGCAGTGATTAGTGTCTTGGCATCAAAAACTGTAGAAGATAATCAGCCAGAGCATCATTAGCATAAACCTTTGTTCTGAATGCTACAGCATGAGAAGACTTTAAAGGATGTTCTGTCTTGGGGAGGAAGGGTAGTATTTCCATAGAGTCAGAGTAGGAAGAGCCAGCTGAAGCTCAGCTGTTTTGGGGACTAGTTGGTCAGAGATGGTTCTTAGAAGCAGGAGAGATCATTCTTGTGGTTTAGCAGCCATTGGTTGGGCAATTCAGGCTTATCAAAAGGGATCAGGCAGACAGTTATGGACTAAGGTCAAGTGAGGGTCAGAGTGAACGTTTTTAGTTCTTTTAGAGTTTTTTTTAAAGGTGCTTACTACAGTGACAAAGGAAGTCACTAGTGTGATGAGTAAGGAGTAAGGTGGGGAAGAATCTTCCAGGTGGCCCTCTGCTCAGAAGTTGTTTTCTTTACAAAAGCAGAGGAGGTTGTTGATTCTTCCTTTCTTCCCGATGCACCATCCCCATCTCTACCCTGCTTGTCTCACAAACCAACCAAAGCAGCAGGGAGAAATGCAGTCGTATCTAAGCAGCAGCAGATGACAATAGCGTGCAAAGTCTTAAAGAGGGCGGTGGGCAGGACCACACCTCCTTAAGCTTCCAGAATGTCACAGTAATGAACCAGAAGTGCCCACGTCCTTGCAGACAGAGGACTGAGAACTCACACAGACTGATCATGTAGCTTCACTTAGATGATGACTGAATACGGGTCTGCATTGTTTGGTTGTACTACTAGGGCCATACTAGCACGTGAGCATTTGCTTATGGAATGTGAGAAATACAAACAGGAACAGGCCTTGTTCATGTACCTGTGTGTGAACCGTGGCCTAGTCACTTGTGAATCTGAACACAAATGTCCACTGTGACTGCCCGGTCCAGGTACCTCTGCTTACAGTGCCTGGAAACAGTCTCTTTACCTTTTTTAGGATAAAGTCAATGCAAAGGATTAGCCGAGAATACTTGAGTCCACATGATGGAAGGAACTGGATGCCGTTTAATGAATAAGTAATTTAAGCGTAAGTATACATACCTAGAAATATCTATATGTGGTTTGGGTTTTTATTTTAGTGTGTATTTTTTTTAGGGTCAGGATCTTACTCTGTCACCTAGCCTGGAATGTGGTGGTAAGCTCAAGCTCCCGGGCTCAAGCGATCCTCCCTCCTGGGCCTCCCAAGTAGCTAGGACTACAGGCATGTACCACCACACCCAGCTAATCTACAAAAAATAAAATATTTCTGTGGTAGGGACAAGGTCTCACTACATTGCCTAGGCTAGTCTCAAACTCCTGGCCTCAAATGATCTTTTCACTTCCCAAAGGGCTGGAATTACAGGTGTAAGCTACCATGCAGGGCCCTAAGGTTTGGTTTTGATGTTAATTTCCCATTCTTCTTCATTAACTCCCTGGCTAAGAAACTGCTTCTTTCTTAGGCTTTGCATTAGTCATCTCCATTGAGCACTGCAGTCCCTGCTTCAAGCTGAGCACCCCCAGACCAGCAGCTACAGGGTGAGGTTCAACTTGGGGGCATCTTCAGCCTGGCTGCAGGAGCTCAGCCACTGTCCTGAGACTTTGCTTCAACATCATGCTGGGAATTCTTGAATTTCAGTGTTCCACACCTTCGTCTTCTACGTTCTAGTAAATTCTTGAATAAGGGTGCATAGGAAATACATTTTTGTGTGTGTCTTTTGCCTAAATGTATACTTCCTTCAAATTTGATAGTTTGGCTTGGTATAACATTTAAACTATAACTATTTTCCTCAGAATTTTAAAGGCAGTTACCTTGGATTCTATTTCTATTTCTGACCCTTTGGCCAACCCTTTATTTTTTTTCCTCTTTGAAAGCTTCTGGTATTTGTTCTCAATGCTCGTTATTCTAAATTTCCCAATCATGAGTCCTTAGTAGGAACTTTTCAACCTGGAAACTCATGTTCTTCAGCCTAGAGACTGTTTATTGTATTACTTCTTATGTTTGCTGTTTTTTTGAGCATTTCTGTTAGCTAAGTTTGAGCCTGTTTGAGTGATCTTTAAATTTTTTTCTTTTCTGTTTTTTTATCTCTGCTCTTTTTATTATTTCTCAGAAATTTCCTCATCTTCCAGTTTTTCTATAAAGTTTTCTTTCAGCAATCATCTTTTTAATTTCAATAATTCTTTTATTTGAATATACCAATTTTATAGCATCTTATTCTTGTTTTATAATGTAATTTTTAAATCCTTTTAAGGAGAGAGAAACCACAGTTTTAGTTTTTATTTTTTCCATTTCCAGCATGATTCCCCCCTGTTGTGGTTATCAAGTGCTGTGTAACAAATTTCTCCCCTCCCCTTCATGGCTTACAATATCATTTATTTTGTTCATGAACTTTCAACCTGAGTGGGGCTCTGCAGGTTCAGCTCATCTTTGATCTATTCAGTGTCAGGTAGGGCTGGAATCACCTGAAGTCTTCTTCACTCACGTCTGGTGTTTGGTTTGGACAAATTCAAACAGCTGGGGCATCTGTCTCTAGCAACATGTGGTCCCTAAGGCATGGAAGCTTCATGGGAATCAGACTTCTAATCTGATGATTCAGGGCTCCTAAGACGTGTATCCCAGGAAAGCAAGAGCCGAGTGAAAGCTGCATTCTTTGTATGACCTAGCTGCAGAAATCACATAACTGCCATTTCCCTTTTTCTATATTGCAGTGCTGTCTAATTAAAATATACTGTGGCCAGGCACAGTGGCTCACGCCTGTAATCCTAGCACTTTGGGAAGCCAAGGCAGGTGGATCACCTGAGGTCAGGAGTTCAAGACCAGCCTAGCCAACATGGTGAAACCCTGTCTTTACTAAAAATACAAAAATTAGCTGGGTGTGGTGGTGCACACCTGTAATCCCAGCTACTTGGGAGGCTGAGGCAGGAGAACCACTTGAACCTGGGAGGCAGAGGTTGCAGTGAGCCAAGATGGCACCACTGCACTCCAGCCTGGGCAACAGAGCGAGACTCCATCTCAAAAAAAAAAATAAATAAAATATATCGTGAGCCACATGTGCAATTTCAAGCTTTCTAGTGGCCACATTAAAAATATAAAAAGAAATAAAGTTAATTTTAATAATATATTTTATTTAACTTAATATCACTTAAATATGTAATGAATAGAAAATGGTTAATGAGATAGTTCACATTCTTTTCTCATACTGTCTTCAAGGTCCAGTGTAAGTTTCATACTTACAACACAGCTCAATTCAGATGCTAAATTCTTTTTATTTTTATTTTTATTTTTGAGACAGAGTCTCGTTCTGTCGCCCAGGCTGGAGTGCAGTGGCGTGATTTCCGCTCACTGTAAGCTCCGCCTCCCGTGTTCACATCATTCTCCTGCCTCAGCCTCCCGAGTAGCTGAGACTACAGGTGCCCGCCACCACGCCTGGCTAATTTTTTTGTATTTTTAGTAGAGACGGGGTTTCACCGTGTTCGCCAGGATGGTCTTGATCTCCTGACCTCATGATCCGCCTGCCTCGGCCTCCCAAAGTGCTGGGATTACAGGCGTGAGCCACCGCACCCCGCCGCTAAATTCTTTTTTTCAGATGCTGAATTTCCAGTAGTTAATGTGAAATATAGTCCTGCCAAAACAATAAAGCTAGAAGAAAAACACTTTACATTGCTTCAGTTTTTAAATTTAAATTATTTAGAATTGAATAAAATGATTATTTCAGGTCTTCAGTTGTAATAGCAACTTTTCACTTATTCAACAGCCACACGTGCCTAATGGCCACTGGCAACCATATTGGGTGGTGTGACTCTGTTAGTTGAAGTCCCACCTGGATTCAAGGGAAAAGAAGATAAACTCCAGCTTTTAATGGGAGAAGGGAAAATATTTTAAAGAAAAGAAGCAGAAGTATTGTGGCTGTTTTTGGAAAATGCAATCTGCCACACCCTCTGAGTTTTCCTTTTTCCCTGGTTTATTTGCTTTGGTCTCTATATTTCATGGTAGAGACTTTCCCCTAATGTGTTCACATTAAGACTGAAGCTCTTCGAGGTTGATTGGAGGCTCTGTGTGTGGGGGAAGTCTGTCTTTGCTAGGCTTCACTGAAGGGTGATTGACAGGGGCCAGGTCATCTTGCTGGGAACTCACCACAGGTCAGCATCTGCTGGTTGTTTCTCTTAGGTCAGTTTCTTCTGAGAAGGCTCAGCCAGTCTCCTTAGGATATATAAACCTGGCTGTCAGCGTTCTGGAGGCAGAGGAGGAGGCAGAGGCAGTTTAAATGTTCACCAAATATCATCATTTTAGTAAAACAACTTTCTGGTGTCTCTACCAGAGACTCTCTGATCTAATTATGCAAAGAATCACCCTCCCAGGGCTTGCTGGGTTGGGAGGAACGGTCTCCTGACTGCCACAGGGAGGGTGGGGAATCAGCCGATCCTCTTCTTCACACTCCACCCTCACCCTGCCTCCTGAAGAAGGTCCCTGAGCCTTTCTGGGCTCTCTACTGTGACGCAATCCCATGTCAGGGGCACCCCTTCTACAGGCTCTTAGGGTTCATGTTTTTTCCACTCCGCTAAGCCAGTTATCAGTCATATATCCACTTTCCATCCTCCAAATATTTGGAGACATCTGTTGTCTGCTGTCTTCTCCTTTCCTGTTTTCAGTGTCTTTTGTATATTTCTTTGCTTATTATTTTTGTAGGGTTCTAGGAGAAAGCAGAGATAGCCTAATATGACAATGCCCACCAGAAGGAATGTCAAGGCCTTTTGGTGCCCTAGGACTTCTAGCTGTTGAGGTCAACAATTGTGTTGCTTCAAAAATAAAAAATTAATGTGAAATTTCGCTGTAAATTACACATTACTCATTTTAGACAATGGACAACAGTCAGCCAGTCGATAAATAGTGGGCAACTAGTATATGCCAAGCATTGTCAAGGTTCTGGGGATGCAGTGATAAGGCAGAAAAGGCATACAGTCCAGTGCTTCTCACGTCATCTGGAGATTTGTTAAAAATGCAAATTCTGTAGCTGGCCATGGTGGCGCATGCCTGTAGTCCCAGCTACTCTGGAGGCTGAGGTGAGAGGATTGCTTGAGCCCAGAAGTTCCAGGCTGCAGTGAGCTATGATTGCACCACTGCACTCCAGCCTAGGTGACAGAGCAAGACCCATTTATTTATTTATTTATTTATTTATTTATTTATTTATTTATTTATTTGTGAGACAGAGTCTCTCTCTGTCGCCCAGGCTACTAGAGTGTAGTGGCACGATCTTGGCTTACTGCAACCTCCACCTCCTAGGTTCAAGCGATTCTCATGCCTCAGTTTCCTGAGTAGCTGGGATTATAGGTGTGCACCACCACCCCCAGCTAATTTTTGTATTTTTAGTAGAGAAGGGGTCTCGCCATCTGGGCCAGGAAAGTCTCGAACTCCTGGCCTCAAGTGATCTGCCTGCCTTGGCCTCCCTAAGTGCTGGGATTACAGGCATGAGCCACTGTGCCCGGCCAAGATCCCATTTATAAGAATAAAAATATAAGAATATGGAATTCTGTTTCAGTAAATCTGGGATAGGGCCTGAGATTCTACTTATAGAGAAGCCTTTCTCCTTTATTCCCCTCAGAGTTAACCCAATCTCTGAGTGCTTCACTCTCAGTGTGAACAGAGGAAAGTCTCTAATGTGAAAAATGAATATTGCAGCCCTTACTAATATCCTCTGCCTGTCTATGCTTTTAAAATGTTTTCACTTGGCCAGAAGTTGGCTAATGGCCTTTTGTAGGTTTCTGCACCTATTGTGTTCATTGGCTCCTAGAATCTCAGGAGTGAAAGAGACCTGAGAAGTTACCTAGTCTAGACTAGGTGTGGTGACTCACACCCATAATCGCAACACTTTGGAAGGCCAAGGTGGGAGGATCCTTTGAGCCCAGTAGTTTGAGACCAGCCTGGGCAACATAGTGTGACTCTCTTTCTAAAAAGAAAAGAAAAAAAAAAGATACCTAGTCCAAAGCGCCATTTGTAATACTTACATTCCTGTGGATTAAGCATCGCTTCCTGAGGTTACTGGACCATTGTCTTTGTGTTGAGAACCCAAAGGCGGGGTTGACGTGTAGTGGAAGATTACTGTGCCCACCGGTCTGTGGCTCATCCACATGTGGGCACAGATTTGACCCTGGGCAACCCCTATCTGTCCTAGTGGCTTCAGTGTCCTTACAGACATGTGTCACTCAGATCAAGGCTGGGAGAAACTCAGGGACAGACTCCATGTGACATGCTTCTTGGTGCTTGGTATTCAGGAGCTTATTTTTGTATATTTTGTATATATTATTCTATATATTTTGTATATATTTCATCCACTGGACCTTTGATACTTAAAACATTGCCCATGTACCAGAAACATCAACATCATCTGACAGCTTGAGAGAATCTCAGTCCCTACCCCAGGTCTATAGAAACAGAATTTGCGTTTTTAACAAGATCCCCGGGTAACGTGTGGGCGCACTAAAGACATGAATAGCACTCGACTGTATGTATGCCTTTTCTGCTTTGTTACCACAAAACTTTGTGAGTGCCGTGGCAGCGTCTGGTGTATGCTGGCTGTTTGGCATTTGTGGACTGGCTGACTGCTGGTCATTGCCTTAGGTCTTCAGCAAGCCAGGCTGCAGCCCGAAGAAAGGGATCTCCAAGTCAGTTTCAGGATGAGCGGGGAGAGGAGAGGATGAAGACGTCCTTGCTTTGTGCCTGGGATCTGTAACTTACTTGGAAGCCTCGGTTGTGAAAGCTAGTATTCCCTCCAAGATTCATCGTAGGATTTTCCCATCTGAAACTGACCTTTGCGATCTCTCAGTTCCTTTGGCGATCCTGGAAACTTGACACCATCTGAGACTCCTCCCAGCTCTGAGGTGACTTGGATATTAGATCAGATGTCATGGTTGTGTGGATGCCTGGATTCCAGGGCTTTCTCTGCTGGTCTGTTCTCTCTGGTGGTGCAGGAGCTGTTTCTGGGGACTGGAATGTGGGGCCTGGCTCTTCCCCAAGCACGGTCCGCACCCTGGCTGTGTTTCTCCTGACAAACGCGCGAGTGTAGGACATACCCAAACCCCAGAGAGTCCAGCACCTTCCTCCCAGCCGTGCAGAATTATTTCAAGAATCCCCTGTGGTTTTCTTCTCCTCAGGATTTTGAATGAGCTAACTTGAGGATAGCTTTATATTACCAAAAGGTTTTATAAATAATTTAACAACAAGGCTCTAAATAGTGTTATAATAATATTTTATTTTATTAATAATATATCAACTGAGAAATATAAAAATAAAACATCCCCTCAATAGAGCCATTGTACTGAACATTAATGACCATTGCCTGAATTGCGTTTAGAAGGTGTAGATGCTTTGAGACAAAGCCTTCCTTAACCCAGGACATACTCTGGGATAATTAAGATCACTGAAGCCTCATTACAAGTGTATTTTGCTTAAAATAAAACTGCTTTCTCTAACTGAAAATAATACATATTAACTAAAGAGAATTTGAAAAATGTAGAAACTTTCAAAGAAGAAACAAAAGCACCATAACTCACCACTCAAAGATAAGTGTTGGTAACACTTTAAATCTATTTTCTTTTAGTCTTTTTTTATGCATATTATGTATTATTATATAAAATTGAAATTACTCTGTATAGAAAATTTTGCATCTTTTTTTTTTTTTTTTTGAGTTGGAGTTTTGCTCTTGCTCTTGTTGCCCAGGCTGGAGTGCAATGGTGCCATCTTGGCTCACCACAACCTCCGGATCCTGGATTCAAGCGATTCTCCTGCCTCAGCCTCCCGAGTAGCTGGGATTACAGCATGTGCCACCATGCCTGGCTAATTTTGTATTTTTAGTAGGGATGGGGTTTCTCCATGTTAGTCAGGCTGGTCTCGAACTCGTGACCTCAGGTGATCCGCCTGCCTTGGCCTCCCAAAGTGCTGGGAATATAGGCGTGAGCCACCATGCCCAGCAAATTTTGCATCTTTTTTTTCACCTAACATTATGACACACATTTCCGTGTGCCACTAAACATTCTTTGAAAATATCATTTTGCTTTACCTATAGTGTTCTATTACATGGAGGTCCTCTGTTTTTGTTGTTTGTTTTTCAATGACTCCTCTTTTGCTCATCACTGAGACCATTTTCAATTTTTGCTCTTACAAGTAATGCTACAATCACCTTTCCCAGAACCTGTCTTTAGGAAACAGTCTGAGATTCATGCAAAATCTTATTTTTGAGAGAGTCTTGCTCTGTTGCCCAGACTGGAGTGCAGTGGCGCCATCTCAGCTCACTGCAACCTCCGCCTCCCAGATTCCAGTGATTCTTGTGCCTCAGCCTCCCGAGTAGCTGGGATTACAGGTGCGTGCCACCACACCCAGCTAATTTTTTCTTATTAGTAGAGATGGGTTTCACCATGTTGGCCAGGCTGGTCTCGAACTCCTGACGTCAGGTGATCCGCTTGCCTCAGCCTCCCAAAGTGCTGCGATTACAGGCATGAGCCACTGTGCCTGGCTACATGCATAGTCTTTATTACCAGACCAAATTGGGATTTAAGCTTAAGACTCTTGCTGTATATTTGCCCAACTGGTATGTGAAATAAGTTTCCAGTTTGCTCTGGCTTTATGGGACCAGTTCTTTGAAAAGTACAGTGTCAGAAACTCCAACTCCGTTCAGCTGAGTGTTCTGCCTAGCTCCTTTTCACTCAGTGGAAGGGAGATGGTGCCCATGGCTGGGCAGGAGGGAGGTATCAGAACACAGAGTAGAGGAGTGGAGAAGAGTTAGGAGTAAAGGCTAGGGATTCAATTAGATGGCATCAGTGTTTCTAGTGTCTAAGGTAAGGACAGATCCCACTGGCCAAACATATTACTATAAACTTCCCAGTAATGAGTTTCTCTGTCCATGTTTTCTTGTTCTTACCAGCTCATCTCTCCTATGTGCCGTTCCCTCTCCATTTCCACCTCTGTTTTGTACCAGTCGATTTGCTTTTTCATCAACTGACTTGACCCTGTAACTTCTGAGAATCTAGTCACCACTCCTAAATTACTTTTGGCTGAGGTCAGGAGACAGGTACTCCATTACAACTGACAGGCCTCATTCATTACTGTTATTAGGATAAGCCAGGTAATGCTATGGTAACAACACCCAAATTTTAGTGCCTTTATATAATCAAGTTTATTTCTCATTCAGGCAGCTCTCCTTCAATGGAGAGTGTGGCTTGAAGATCCAGTTGGCTTGGATTTCATGGCACCTTGATCTTAAGATATGATTTTTGAGATTACCATAGCAGGTGATGAGAGTACAGAAAGTTAAGCATTCTCTTAAGTGCTTCACTTTGGAAGTGACACAGTTTTGTTGAAACTAGGTGCATAGCCTCACTTAATTGCCAGGGATCAGGAAAATGTGATCCTCTGTATGTCCAGGAAGGAAAGAAGCTGGACATATTGGTAAGCATTATGTCTACCTGAATTATAAAAAAACACCCTTAAAATATATTCCAAACACAGTAATTAGAGAAAAACATCATTATTAAATATATGCAAGCAGCGTTGATAAATAGGGAATGATGAGAGCATCCATTATGTAGGCTTTATGTTTCCAACAGAATTTGTTTACAAATATGTGAAGCTGTATGCCTTATGGTGAAAACAATTGCATCAAATTAACCTGGATGTCATAATGGAGCTCAAGGTAACCCAGGAATCTACTTATATTTCGAGATACAAATTGCATCACTTAAAGGGAGAACGTTATGATTTAGCTAATTGGGAAAGAATGGCAAGTAGGTTTCGATTTGCATGCCACCTCTACTTGATTGGTTGTAGACTGCTTGGAACTCAACTGCTGTGTTGAGAAGGACTCTACAGCAGCACCTAGGCTCAGTGGGGAAGAGCTCAGCGGTCCATTCATTCAAAGAGTACAAAGCACTTAGTAGGTAGTAGGCACTATACCAAATGCTGATACTTCCAGGCCACATGGAACTTACAGTATCAATATCACTTAGCAGCGTCTGTCGTGGGACGTGCGCATGTGGGTGTGTGTGGTGGGTTAGGGAAGTAGAGGCACGTTATTTACATCATATTTCCACCTCTGAGCTAATTTGACTCTTCAGTGGCCAGTTGGTGCCAGATCTAAGTAAGAGAAGTAATTGCTAAACTGCTGTCTTTCACATGCACTCCCATAAGAAGAGTGCAGGTTTGTTTTTTTTTTTGAGACGGAGTCTCCATCTGTCGCGCAGGCTGGAGTGCAGTGGCGCGATCTTGGCTCACTGCAAGCTCTGCCTCACGGGTTCACGCCATTCTCCTGCCTTAGCCTCTCCGAGTAGCTGGGACTACAGGTGCCCGCCACCAAGCCTGGCTAATTTTTTGTATTTTTAGTAGAGACAGGGTTTCACCGTGGTCTCAATCTTCTGACCTGGTGATCCGCCCGCCTCGGCCTCCCATAGTGCTGGGATTACAAGCGTGAGTCGCCGCGCCTGGCCAGGATGCAGGTTTTGAAGGGTTTTCCTCTTGTCAGGATGAGTCCCATAGAACTAACCATATGCTCCTTCCCTGTGACATGTGAAACTGAAGGCGTAAGGATGTACCATCTCCCTTTATGTTTCTCTCTGCCTAGCTCATTCCTCTGGCTTCTATGTAAAACTTTGTGTATTTTCATTCTTAAAGTCCCATATCCTATTTCCTCACACATAGTTTTCTCTTTTCTTGAAAACTTAAGCTAGCAAATGGAAATGGTATCAGTATGATTCTTTAACCCATCCCAGGACAGGAGCAGGAGAACTGCCACCTTTCCTTTTCAGTTCCTTCAACAGAAATGATACAAAGATCAGCGGGGTCTCCCGAGGGGCATCTTCTCAGCCTGGGCCCTGGAGTGGCTTCTCCATAGGATCTGTACAGTGAAACTCAAGTGGAATGGTACACTGCACAGAGAGGGCCTCACCAGGACCGATATGGTCAGTTTCTGGTCTCCTGTCTTTCTTTGTTCTCATCAGCTTACCTCTCTTGGTTCCCCCAGTCTCCCTCATTCCAGAGAGCACAGTACTTGCTTGGGACCTTCTCATGGCCTGTAGTGGGCAGCAAGTCAAGGTCTGTGCCAGCCTTGAGTGGTCACAGGGCTGTTTAATGATACTGGGCTATGGCCAAATTTAAAGAGAAAGAAGAGGCTGGGCATGGTGGCTCACACCTGTAATCTGAGCACTTTGGGAGGCTGAGGCAAGTGGATCATTTGAGGTCAGGAGTTCAAGACCAGCTTGGCCAACATGGTGAAACCCCGTCTCTACTTAAAATACAAAAAAATGAGCTGGACGTGGTGGCGGGCACCTGTAATTCCAGCTACTTGGGAGGCTGAGGCATGAGAATCACTTGAACCCAGGAGGCAGAGGTTGCATTGAGCCGAGATCATGCCACTGCACTCCAGCCTGGGTGACAGAGTGAGACACTGTCTCCAGAAAAAAAAAAAAAAAAAAAAGAGAGAGAAAGAAGAAAAATGAATCTGTTTCTAAAGAAAAATGGGAAATACACCTTTACACATTTTTTCTTCTTCCTTATTATCTCTGTACCTATGTAATAAATATGATAAGTCTAGGAACAGGTTATACAAAACATTTTCTCCATTGAGACTCACTGAATATTTAGCATTTATAATTATAATAATATATACAACCATATTTGGCACTAGATATTAAAACACCAATGTCTATCTTCCAAAAGTCATTTCAGACCAGTTATGGGAAACTTTTTGAAGCTGACTGTTTCATTGGCTTAAGGATCCTTTATTCTCTAAGTATTCATTATCCGAGGCCCCACTTGCACATGGAAGGAAAAGTCATTCTAACAAGTGACCACTTATAAAATCAGTCCCTACTCGAACATCTCTCCCTGCTTCACACTAGAGTTTTAACCCTGCCCATTGGGTCAATATCTTTTACATCTTTGGCTCTCAGATAATTTCAGGATGTGGGAAACATTTGACAACACTAAGACAAATAAAATGTAAATGGATGAAAAAGTAAAACTGCAAATCTTGCAGAAGACTCCAGCTTTCATAAAGTTGTCAGTAGTGATTAGAGAACTGTTCCAGTCATGGGCAAAGCATTTGGCAACTGGAGATCTGGCAGAGCTGGATTAATTAAAAACTGAAGAAGAGGCCGGGTGCGGTGGCTCACGTCTATAATCCCAGCATTTTGGGAGGCCTAGGTGGGTGGATCACGAGGTCAGGAGTTCGAGACCAGCCTGGCCAATATGGTGAAACCCCCATCTCTACTAAAAAAAAAATACAAAAATCAGCCGGGCGTGGTGGCACACGCCTATAGTCCCAGCTACTTGGGAGGCTGAGGCAGGAGAATCACTTGAACCTGGGAGGCGGAGGTTGCAGTGAGCTGAGATTGCTCCACTGCACTCCAGCCTGGGTGACAGAGTGAGACTTCATCTCAAACAAACAAACAAACAAACAACAACAACAACAAAACTGAAGAAGAGAAATGGAAATGGATAAGGACAGTATGGATGTTTTCCAAGAGAAATATTTGAGCCCTAAGAACACTGATGTAATACCCAAGTATTTAAAAAAATGATCTGCTGTGTAATCTTACTCTTTGGCAAAAATAAAGTGAAAAGTATCGGAGTTCATAGGAACTTTGGACATCGTTAGTCCAGCTATCTCACTTTTGAGATGAAGAAGACTCGGAGAGGTTGAACATGTTGCACAAGGTCATGAAGCTGGTGATGGGCAAGACTGGAGCTTGGGTGCACTGCCTGCTTTGCCAATTCTTCTGGTAATTCCAGCCAGAGTTGTGCTTGATTCTCCTCTTCTCTTAGTTATTTATGTATTTTCTTGAGACAGAGTTTCCCTTTTGTTGCACAGGCTGGAGTGCAATGGTGAGATCTCGGCTCACTGCAACCTCTGCCTCCCGGGTTCAAGCGATTCTCCCACCTCAGCCTCCCAAGTAGCTGGGATTACAGGTGTCTGCCACAATGCCTGGCTAATTTTTGTATTTTTAGTGGAGACGGGGTTTTGTCATGTTGGCCAGGCTGGTCTTGAACTCCTCACCTCAGGTGATCCACCTGCCTCAACCTCCTAAAGTGCTGGGATTACAGGTGTGAGCCACTGTGCCCAGCAGATTCCCCTCTTGTCATTCCCCACATTCCACCTATAAGCAAATCCTGGTGACCCCTCTTTCAATGTATACCTGGATCTGACTCCTTCTCCTTTCCCTGACTATCCCCCAAGCCCATCCTCTGGTGTCCTGCGCCTGGCTTTTGGCAGTGGCTTTCCAATTGGTTTCCCCATTCCCTTCCTTGTCCCTGTGTTGTCTGTTGTCCACACAGCAGTCATAGTGACCCTTTTAAAAGAGGTCAGACCTTATTCCTCCTCTGCTCATAACTTCCAGTGGCTTGTCATCTCCCTCAGCATAAAATCCCAGGTCCTCACGGAGGTTATAAAGTCCAACCATCTGGCTCCTGCTCACCTCTGTGATGTCACCCGTATCCCATCCTCCCTCCCTGCGCTCCAGGCATCTGTCTCTTTTGCTGTTCCTCAATTCCCTTAGCACGCTTCCTGCTCATGGCCTTTGCACTTTTTTTTTCCCTCTGCCTGGAAGGCTCTTCCCTAGATAGCTCCCTTCCTTCTGGTTCTTTCACAGGTACCTAAGCTATTTGAAAGAGCACCCTACCCCATCACCCTTTTCTAATTAATTTTTATTCATAACAGAAATAATACTTGACATGATATGTATTTATGTTTATTACCTGGCTTCCCCTATCAGAATCTAAGTTCTGCATTCGTCGTATGTAGGCATTGTATCTCTTTTGTTTGCAGGCACTGTTTGAACACGAACGTAGTCAATGCTAAATAAGTAATTCTTGAATAAACAAATAAATAGCATGAATATGGAAATGAATAAATTTTGTTATGTGTATTGGGGTTTCATGTAAGAATTTGTCTTAAAAGGCAGGCTGTTTTGCCAAGTGGGCTGGTGGCACGTGTTTCTGGCCCTCCTCTGCACTAGCACATTGTTGGGCACTGCATGGATCCATCCTGTGCTCCGTTCCTGTCCCCTTTTGCCAGGGTGAAGCCTCACATGGGGAACCAGAAGACCATTTGGGTCCCTGGTTCTCAGGTTCTAGGTGACTCAGTGGGGCGAAGTCACTCGTTCAGAGCCTCAGGATCTCAGGGTTAGGAGGGTGCTGGGAGTCTCACTCAACCAGAGCCACTGGGGCTGAGAAGAAATGTCTTACATGGGAGAAGGACTAGTTTTTTTTTTTTTTTTTTAATTTAGGCTTTTTTTTTTTTTTTTTTTTTTTTGAGACGGAGTCTCGCTCTGTTGCCCAGGCTAGAGTGCAGTGGCGGCATCTCCGCTCACTGCAAGCTCCGCCTTCTGGGTTCACGCCATTCTCCTGCCTCAGCCTCCTGAGTAGCTGGGACTACAGGCGCCCGCCACCACACCCGGCTAAGTTTTTGTATTTTTAGTAGAGACGGGGTTTCACCGTGTTAGCCAGGGTGGTCTCAGTCTCCTGACCTCGTGATCCACCCACCTCGGCCTCCCAAAGTGCTTGGATTACAGGCGTGAGCCACCGTGCCTGGCCGGCAGTGCTCTTTTTATCAGGGTTTACATATACAATTTCTGGTCTTTTGGCCCCTCTGGTCATACTCCTGCATTGTGGCCAGAAGGGAGGGTAGAAATTTGGTCTAAGTTGTCAGACTTGTAGTGGGAAAAGAGGTTGAAATTCCTGGACAAAGTCAGCCTTGGATTTCTTTGGTGTGTACATGTTGGGGGTGGGTGATAGGGGTGAACATTTAGGGGTATAATGGAGAGCTGTGCAGAAAATGGTTGCTTCCATGTAAAGGGGCTGTGCTGTTTGGAGATATTAGTTTTGAAAGTTTGAACAACATTTAAAGACTGATGATTTTAAACATTATTTATCAATTAGCACTGGAGAAGGGAAATTTTGCAGCTGTGTGAGGTGGGGAGATGGAGAACTCAGCCCAAAGTAATAGCAGTTCTTAGTGCTGAAGGAAGTTAGGCCAAGCCTCAGGAGGATCTTTTTTTTTTTTTTTTTTTTTTCCAAGACAGAGTCTTGCTCTGTCGCCCAGGCTGGAGTGCAGTGGTGCGATCTTGGCTCACTGCAACCTCCACCTCCTGGGTTCAAGTGATTCTCCTGCCTCAGCCTCCCAAGTAGCTGAGACTACAGGTGTGTGCCACCATGCCGGACTAATTTTTGTATTTTTAGTAAAGACGGGGTTTCACCATGTTGGCAGGATGGTGTTGAACTCCTGACCTCAAGCAGTCCACCTGTCTCAGCCTCCCAAAGTGCTGGGATTACAGGAGTGAGCCACCGCGTCCAGCCATCAGGAGGAGCTTCTGATTCTGCACACCAGGAGAGGCTTGGGGCACCTCCCAGTGCAGGGGTGGGGGGGCAACTGCATCCCATGGCAGGCTGAGTAGCTCTCTTCTCAGGGGCGCTTAGGTGTCTGGGAGCAGAAAATGACTTGAGGTGACCTGTTTGACTTTTATAATTCTTCCATTCTGGGTTATTTCCTTAATTTCAGAGTCAGCAAGACAACTCAGTTTGGTGGCTATTGATCTGAGAAATTGGCACCTGGAAGGGGATTTTCAGGGCAGGCGGCTTCTATCCTAGCTCCGGTCCCCTTCTCCACAACAGAACCGACTTGGAGAGTTCAGAGAGTGGTGCTGCAACTCCATCTCCTGCCCTTGGCTCAGTCCTGTAAACACTTGCCTATCATACTGTGCAGTGTGGCATTTCTCTTGCACTGTGGAATGAAAGCGAGCCTGGCCCTTTCCTCAAACCTCGGTCCTGATTGAAAGATGAGTGAGCCTACTAACTGCCATCTCCGGCAGCTTCCCCAGCTCCACAATATGAGGACAGGGTAATGATGTCCAATTTTGCACACTTCAGATCCATTAGTAGCAATTACCTTTCTCGAGGTGTTTTGAGTTAGTTTTAACATAGCATTCTTACAGTTGGTGGATAATGACAGTAATAATGTACACAACATTTTCAAGTCGCTGTTTTTAGCTACAATAACACCATTAGTAGGTTCTGTTTAACAGATGCATTTCATGCTAAAAGTTAAGGTTCTCATGATTCCTTTCCCTTCCCCCACATAGACCCTTAACTGCTGTTTTATTCAATGAAGATTTTTACTCTGAAGTTTGAGAGATATTTTTCTTTTTCTGAGTCTTCCTATTGAAACCGGATGGTTATGTCACTGGCTTGATCTAGAATCATTAATTGTTTTGCTGTTCTTATTTATCTGTTCTTTTCATGACCTGCAAAGTGACCCAGAAATCCAAAGCTCACGAAAATGAAAAATACATGTATTTTCCAAAACTCATGCAAGAGCCTGTGAGAGATCAGCAGGTTCTACACGATGCCTTCAGCCTTCAAGGCAGATAGGTGGCCACCAATCCGCCCAGAGGAGGCAACTCTCAGAAGGGAGATGTCAGTCTCTTCTAGTTACTTCAGTTGAGGTGTGTGGGGTTTTTTTTTTAACTCCCCCTAATAATACAGAAGAATTTTGTATCCACTCCTCCCTACCTCCCCTACTCCTTCCTGAAGCCATCTCTGAGCACCCCAGGGACCAGGAACTCTTCTCTCAAGCCCTGCATTTTCATTGTTTATATCCCTTTTTTGACACTTTCCTATATGCCACCTCCTTCCATTCTTGCCGTTTCTCCTGCTGTTTCCTACACAGCTGTTTTGGTTTTGTTGTGTCAATTTCGCAGTCAGTCATTTGTATGTCTTAGTTCTTTATGTTAGTTTGATAATGCTATTGCCACAAAGTATCACAAACTGGGTGGCTTAGAGTAACAGAAACTTGGCCAGTTGCGGTGGCTTACGCCTGTAATCCCAGCACTTTGGGAGGCCAAGGCGGGCGGATCACCAGGTCAGGAGACTGAGACCACGGTGAAACCCCACCTCTACTAAAAATACAAAAAATTAGCTGGGTGTGGTGGCGGGCACCTGTAGTCCCAGCTACTTGGGAGGCTGAGGCAGGAGAATGGCGTGAACCTGGGAGGCGGAGCTTGCAGTGAGCCGAGATGGCGCCACTGCACTCCAGCCTGGGCGACAGACAGAGACTCGATTTAAAAAAAGAAAAAAAAGAATAACAGAAACTTATTCTCTCCCAGTTCTGGAGGCTACAAGTTCACAATCGAGGTGTTGGCAGGGCCCTGCTTCCTCCGAGACTCCAGCTGGGAAGGTCCTTCCTCGCCTCTTCCAGCTTCTGGGGGTGGCTGTTGGTCCTCGGCCTTCCTTGGCTTGAGGCTGCACACTCCTGCCTCTGCCTCTGCTGTCACGTGGCATCTGCTGGTGTCTGTCTTCATATGGCATTTTCCTCTTCTTATAAAGGACACCAGTCATATTGGATTAGGTCCCATTCCAATGACCTCATCTTAACTTGATTACATCTGTAAAAGCCCTATTTCCAAATCAGATCACATTCACAGGTACCAGAGGTTAGGACTTCAACATAGCTTTCTGGGGGACCCAATTCAATCATACCCCATCCACCCTACCAGTAAATTGTAGACTTCTTGAAGCCTGGAGTGTTTGGTGAACCCCCTTAGGTAGCATTTCCTAACACCTTGACTATGGAACAGCAAGGAACGGAATCCTGAGATTCTTTTTAAAAGAGAGTGTCCTATTGTCAAATGCATTAGAGAAACACTGTTCCTATGCCCTGACCTGGGGACTTGAGATGCTCACTAGCCTACCAAAGGCTCTGAGGAATCCTGTGAAGACACTTGATTAGGTCAAGCTTATTTTCACTAGCTTTTTGGACCACGGTGGCTTTTTTTTTTTCTTCCTTCTGGGTTTTCTCTATTAGCAGCAATGAAAATACTTTGGGGGAAATAGGCCCATTAAATGCTGTTATGAATTGCCCAAAATAAGGTAAGCAGAATAATATGATATTTAGTTAAATAATTTTTTTTATAACATGAAATGTGTGCTGAAGAATAAGACGGATTTTTTTTAAGGACTTAATTATGAGAGATACTCCAATTCAGTCGAGAGGTGGATAGAATGGCTGCGAGTCCCCCACGTGCAGCCTCCTCTCCTGACCCTGTATGGTGTGCTTCCTTGCTTGAAAGTGGAGACAAGCATAGGTCTTAAAAATGGGCAGCGCATCATTACTATTTGAGCCCCGTAATTCAACCAGGAAAATCGGTAAAGTCAGTGAGTGCTTCTTCTATTGTGTGCTTTCATTCACAATGATTTTAAATGATGTGATAGAACAGCAAGCTGCCTGGGGAAAACTTGATTTTCTGCTTACATTAAAAGGAACATAACACTGATAATTTTCCAACAACAACAACAAATATTCTTTTTGACCCTTTCAACATCATGTGAGTTCTTCATCTGTCTTTTTGGCAAAAGTCGAATCCCAGGTGGACTTCTTAGCAAACCTGTGAGGTTGTTTCCCTTCCCTCTCTGTCCATTGGTATGATTTGGGAGGACAAATTCATTTTGACACTAGCCTGAGCAAAACCTAATTAGGAAGGTCAATCTCCTGGCAAAAATGCCACACATTATATCATAAAGCCAAACAAAAATGTTTTTTGGAATCATGGATGTTTCCTAGTTTAACATAAAACTGATGTATTTATCACACATAGATATTAAGGGCTACTTCACAAGAAGCATTATTTGTTTTTTAAAATATACAACTTGGAATTCATTGCAGGTTCCCTTTAAATCGCAAATAGTCCTGGTATATTTCAGTTAAGCTTTAATATTTGATACCAGCACCAATTTTCAGATCTATATTAGTATATAGGAAAGAGTGGTTAAGAGCATGGGTTTTTAAGTCAGGCAGACCTGAGTTCAAATCCTGACTGGCTTCATTCCTTGCTGCCCCCCACGGGCTTGTACAGATGACTTGCTCTATTAGCCTCAGTTTTCTTATCTGTAAAATGGGACGCATGATACCTGCCTCAAATGGTTATTGTGAGAACTAATGAGATAATGAATTTAAAACTCTATTCCTGGTTTGTAAAGATTTTAGCTTAATGCCCAGCATGTATATCATTTGCCACTGTTATTATCTGCTACCTTATAATCATTCACATTTTTCATTTATTTAAGAAATACTTATTTTTTATGACAAAGATGGTATTACTTCTTTATTCGGGAGGTGACATCATCAGGCTCTGTGTACCCACACAAATCTCATCTGGAATTGTAATCCCCATAATCCCCACATGTTGAGGGAGAGACCTGGTGGGAGGTGATGGGATCATGGGGGCAGTTTCCCCATGCTGTTCCCTGTGATAGTGAGTGAGTTCTCACAGGATCTGATGGTTTTATGAGTGGCAGTTTCCCCTGCTTTCCTCTCTCACCTGCCACCATCTAAGATGTGCCTGCTTCCCCTTCTGCCATGATTGTAAGTTTCCTGAGGCCTCCCCAGCCATGCTGAATGGAGTTGATGAAACCTCTTTTCTTTGTAAATTACCCAGTCTCGGGCAGTTCTTTATAGCAGTGTGGAAGTGGATTAATACAGTCAGTTTCCACTCAAGTAGGGTGTTTAGTCCGAGGAAGAGATTAATGACCAAGGCAGGTTAAACCATGCCTAAATTACATTACCAAATTGGGACGATATTTAAAAGGTGTTTTCTGGTGAATCTGATGATTTTAAGAAATAGTTATTGAGTGTCTATTATGTGCTAGGCACTACTGAAATTGCTAGGGATATAAGAGAGAACAAGTAAGTTCCTGGCCTTGTAAAGCTTTCATTTTGGGGAGAGGCAGATGATGAGCAAATTAATAAGCAAATAGTGTGTCATATTCTGAGGATGACTACAGAGAAAAATAGAGCAAGGTAGGTAGGGCATGCAGTGTGTGTGTGTGTGTGTGTGTGTGTGTTGGAGGGGAGGTCTGTGGGTTATTTTTACACAGAGTGATTGAGGGGGCCTCATTAATAATGTGACATTGGAGTAGACACAGAAAGGAAATGAGGAAATAGATTTCAGGCACAGGGAGTGGGGAATGCAAAAGTCCTGCGGTAGGCGTGTGCTTGGTGTTATCTGAGAAGCTACAGAAAGCCAGCATAGCTGGGGCAGAGTGAGCCAAGGGGAGGATCATGGTGGGGGTGAGGTCAGAGAGGGAGCCTGCCAGGTGAGGGGGTCTTATAGGAGTCGTAATAGATTTGGGCTTTTATTCTGAGGGAAATGGAGCCATTGGTGAACTTCCAGCAAAGGAGCGATAAAATTGGACGTACGTTTCAGAAAGACCAAGCTGGCTACTGTATTGAGAATATATGATATTAAAATACAAATATAACTTGGGGTGTATGTAAATTGAGATAGTGGGCTCTCAAACAAAACTTTCTGAAGAAGGTGTTCTCTGATTCATTGCTTGCCTTTTTCCCCTTTCCCTAGCTCTAATCTTCAGTTCCCTATTGTACATTCTCTGTCTGTAGCTGCCCATTTCCCAGGGCCACTCAACATCACTGATGTTGAGAACAGTGTCATAGTCAGCTCAGGCTGCCATAAGAAAAAGGTAGGTCCACTCTGAGGCTTCTTCTTTTGGTTTGTAGATGGCTGCCTTTTCACTCCATCCTCACACAGCAGAGAGAGAAGGAGCAAGCTCTTTCACGTCTCAAGGACACAAATCCTATCAGTGATCCTATCTGGGATCAAGGCTCCACCCTGATGACCTTAACCTTCATCACTTCCATAAAGACCCCATCTCCAAATACAATTACATTAGGGGTGGGGCATCAATGTATGAATTTGGGGAGGGGTTCAAAAACATTCAGCCTATAGCAGGTAGGAAGTTCCATATTAAATAAGTTCAGTTCTTTTTACCACAATGAAGAGTGTGGCATTGAGCTAAAATGAAATCTATCACCTTTCTCTTAGGAGAAACCCAGCAGTCACCGTTATTGGTCATACTGAGGCATAACCTAGTAGTAGAGTTGTGCCAGATGTGGTAGCATCTACTGGGGGATTGAGAGCTGGGGTCCAGGAACATATCCCATGGGTCTCCATGAGATGATTTACCAGATTTCACTTCAACATGAGGGGCTTTAGGAGGAAACAGTCACCTGCATCCCCTGAGCAGGGCTGTCCCAGGCAACTGTGCATGACACAGAGGCACCTGCCTCATGGGGCAAGCAGGGCAGAAAATCCAGCCTGGGCTCCTCTTGCCCAGCTTTATGCCTACCTGGGGGGCAGGGGCTGTGTCCGCTTGGAGAGGGATGTGCTTTTCTGACTCACAGAAGTGCCTGTGGGCCAGCAGCTGTTTCCTTACTGCAAGTGTCTGATTGAACATCAAATAATGTCTTCACTGTCCTCAGAAGAAATTTCTCTCCAGTGTGAGTATCAGACATCATTTTGGTTCCTTTGGACCCCTGGATTGTTTTATCTTATGGATATTTACA
Organism: Gorilla gorilla gorilla; assembly: GCF_029281585.2. Classification (NCBI taxonomy): domain Eukaryota; kingdom Metazoa; phylum Chordata; class Mammalia; order Primates; family Hominidae; genus Gorilla; species Gorilla gorilla. Next base: position 43,500,300 of record NC_073224.2, on the reverse strand, counting down.
GCTGCGTTTTCCTCTTCCTATGGACTGTTAGCTTAGAATTAAATTAGAGCCTCCCTTTAGCAAGTAGATGGGAGTTCATGGTAGGCATTTTCTGGGCTAAAGGCCCTTGTCTTGCAGGATTCCTGGCCTCTTGAAGTGCTATGGGTGGTCTGGGATACCTTGTAAATTTATTAATTTGATGCGCTGCTTGGACTGCATCATAAATTGAGTTTTGGACTTCTTATTTTGGGGGATTATTATAAATTTGTATTCATTCCACAAATATTTGAGTTTCCTACTATGTGTCTGTATTAGTCTGTTTTCACACTGCTAATAAAGACATACCCAGGACTGGGAAGAAAAAGAGGTTTAATGGACTTACAGTTCCTTATGGCTGGAGAGCAAGTGGAAGGCAAGGAGGAGCAAGTCATGTCTTACATGGATGGCAGCAGGCAAAGAGAGAACTTGTGCAGGGAAACTCCCCCTTCTAGAACCATCAGATCTCGTGAGACTTATTCACTATCATGAGAACAGCAGGGGAAAGACCTGCTCCCATGATTCAATTACCTCCCACCAGGTCCCTCCAACAATATGTGGGAATTCAAGATAAATTTTGGGTAGGGACACAGCCAAACCATGTCAGTGTCCATAGTAGGGATGAAGAAAACAGGCTAGGGCTCTCTCCTAAGGAGTCTGCTTGCTAATTAGGGAGGCTTAGACATTTCTCAGGTAAACAACTAGCAGGATAGTTATAGGTTGGGACAAGTGTCATACAAGAAGTAAGCAAGGTAGCTGGGTGCGGTGGCTCACGCCTGTCATCCTACCACTTTGGGAGGCCAAGGTGGGTGGATCATCTGAGGTCAGGAGTTCGAGACCAGCCTGGCCAACATGGTGAAACCCCATCTCTACTAAAAATACAAAAATTAGCCGGGCTTGGTGGCAGGTGCCTGTAATCCCAGCTACTCGGGAGGCTGAGGCACAAGAATAGCTTGAAGCTTGAACCTGGGAGGTGGAGGCTGCAGTGAGCCATGATTGCACCACCTCACTCCAGCTTAGGTGACAGAGCGAGACTCTGTCTCAAAAAAAAAAAAAAAGCTAGCAAGGTGCTGTCATGGAGAGTAACTGTTGATGTGTGTTGGAGGAAAGGAGGCTCTTTAGACAGAGTAGGCAAGGAAGACAGCTTAAGAAGAGAATTACTTTACATAATGTAAATGAAGTCCTTAGCTTGATCCCTGATGTGCGGTCAGCTCTCAGTTCATAATAGTTACTATGGTTATTATTGCTATTGTCACCTTTCCCTTATTATATGCTGCACAATGCATGAAAGCAAGAACACATTGCCAGAATTTTGAAGAAATGATGAAGACTTTGCAGATGTACCAGCACTGGATGGTTGGGAAATTTCAGTTCATAATAACTGAATTTAACTCTTTCCATCTTGAAAGACAGGCCTTGCTTGTCGGGTGGAACTATGGAACTTTGCTATGCATCTCACATTGGAGCTATGCATCTCCTAATTTGAGCCCTCTCTCCAAACCATCATCTTTAAGCATTAATCTGCTGTGCCTACCCAATATCTTTAAATCTGGATTCTCCTGATTGTTATTGTAGTGCAAATTTCAATTCATGTCCATTCAGAACCTAATGCAATTAGATCCAGAATTAATTTGGGGGCAGTGTATAGCCAAAGGCCCTTCTTTGCAGAGATTATATTCCACGTAGAGTCGAGTCATTAAATAGACAGAAATATAGCCCCTCTAACTTAACGTTTTGAGCACTCTCTGAGCTTGTAGCACAGTCAGCCTATGTGGTAGAAGAAGAGGGAAGAATAAGGGCATTAGGCTGGGAGTTTTGGTGAGTATAACAAGTTCACTGTATTTTTAAGAACACTGAAAAGTACCAGAGCTAACTTGGTTGAAGAACTTGGAAAAGCAGAAGGCCTCCATCTTGCCCACACCTCAATGCCTTTCCTTGGTTACCTAAGGGAATGCACTTACGACTCTATTACCCAGCAAATTAGGAGAGTGATTCAGTCAGGTATATTTATCACGAAGAGAACTGAAGATAATTAATACACTGCATTGAATGCAAATTGCACCCACAGCACTTATCTCATTTTCAATTAGCACAAATGTTACAGCACTGTGGGCTTGTTATGGTTTTACCATGGGCTGGGTAATTAATTTCTGTGAGCCACATATCAGGCACCTGGTAATGCCGTTTATTAATAAATGTCACCCCAGGTATTGGTTTGTTAGAGGAGGTAAATGAATGTGCAGTTGTCTGCCCTGTGCAAATCTATTTTTACACCTCACTGAATCTTTTCACTTGTTTGTTTATTGACTAGAGTGACTACTGAGATTACAATTGCAAACAAAGGAAAATCCCCACCCTTAATGTGGCCTCGAAGGGGATTCCTTTTCTTCTCCCTCCGGGATCATCAGACCAGTGAGTGGAGTTGCTTTAGCACGCATTTTCCAGATAAGATTCATGGGGGTGGAGTTAGAAATGGGAGACTTCTGGGGAACCAACCCCATCTGACCTCAGCCTCAATCACTTATGCAGCATTAGGCACGTTTCTCCATCTGTGAGTCTTTGGGGAGCATGAGATTGTACAGGCCCCTTTATGGGCAGCCTGTCCTGTTCCTCATTTCGGCCCCCTTACCCCTGCTCTGTTTCTCATTACAGTCTTTGCTGCCCAGTCTGTGCCATTCAGGCCCCTGACGGTGTGGGTAGGACCTGGGAGCTTTGGACAAGGGTGGGGTGTTGAGCAGAAGTCCCATATTTTTGTAAGGTTTTCTACACTTCTCAACTTGTGTCCTCTCTCTCCATATTGGCAGGTGATATTAGAATTTCTTGTCAAAGAAAAAAACAAAAACTCTAATAAGCAAATTTTGACTACACGTCAATGATGGACCAGACAGTTTTCAGAGCCTTTCAGAGGGTGATGGGCTCAAACTCCATTTTATCAAAGTCCTTGTGATGGTATCAGTTTTTCTGGGTAGATAGTTTCTTCCTTTTGCTCTGAATCATCTGAGACCTTAATCAGAAATCAGCAATTCCCACCGTATATTTTGAATTTTGTTGCTCCTTGAGGTGTTCCCTTGAGGATCCCATGAGAAGAACCACTGTGATCTGACTAACTGTGTCAATACATGTAAAGCACTTACCACAATGCCTGGCACTTAATCAGTACCCAGTGATGTAACTGTGGTTGGCATGATTGTAGTTCTTATTAGTATTTTGTTCTCTCATTTCATGTGACCTAGGAGCAATATTAGTATTGCTCCTGTAGGGAATGGCTGGCAGAGAGTGATCCTTTATTAATTATAGCAGGTATTTATTGAGCACCTACTATGGGCCAGGCACTGATTTGATGCTGCTGATAAACTAGACAAAAATCCTGGTCCTAATGAAGTATATGTTCTATTGGAGACAAGAAATAAATAAGCAGGGAGTAAAATATGTAGTATGTCAGAGAGTTTGAGTGCTATAGAGACATTAGGTAGGGAGGAAAGACAGGAAGTGAGAGGGGTTTCCTTTTGAAATGGGACACTTAAGGAAAGCCTTACTGAGAAGATGCCATTTGAGCAAAGACATGAAGGAGCCAAGGAAGCTAGCTGTGGGACGTCTGGAGAAAGAGCTTTCTAGGCAGAGGCACAGGAAGTGTAAAGGCCCTGAGACAGAAGGATGCTGAGGGCCTCAAGGAGGCCAACAAGGCCAGAGTGGAATGAGTGAGAGGGGGTAGGGCGAGAGGGAGCCTCAGAAGTTGTGAGGGCTGGCCCAGCATGGTGTCTCATGCCTGTAATTCCAGCACTTTGGGAGGCCGAGGTGGGAGGATCACTTGAGGTCAGGAGTTTGAGACCAGCCTGGCCCATGTGATGAAACCCCATCTCTACTAAAAATACGAAAATTAGCCAGGTGTGGTGGCGCACGCCTGTAATTACAGCTACTTAGGAGGCCGAGGCAGGAGAATTGCTTGAACCTGGGAGGCGGAGGTTGCCGTGATCTGCACTCTAGCCTGGGTGACAGAGTGAGACTCTGTCTCAAAAAAGAAAAAAAATTATGAGGGCTAGGTCAGGTAGGCCCTAGTGGGAGATTTTAAGAACTTTGTAGTTCACACTGAGATAGGGTGCCATAGGAGGATTTTGGGCAGAGCAGGTGCATAATGTGACTTAGGTTTTAAAAGGATCATTCTGGCTTTTGTTTTAGAAATAGACCACAGAAGACAAGGGCAGAGCCGGTAGACCAGTAAGGAGGGTGTATTAGCTTCTAATTGCTGCTATTAACAAATTACCACAAATGTAGTGGCTTAAAAACAGCACCTGCTTATTATTTTATAGTTCTTGAGGTCAAAGTCGTAAAATCAAGGTGTTAGCAAGATTGTGTTCTTTCTGAAGGCTCTAGAGGAGAGTCCATTTTCTTGACTTTTCCACTTTCCAAAGACTGCCAGAATTCCTCAGCTCGTGGCTCCTTCCTCCATTTTCTTTCTCCTTCTTCTTTATTTTTTATTTATTTTTATTTTTTGAGAGAGTTACGTTCTTGTTGCCCAGGCTGGAGTGCAGTGGCACTCAGCTCACTGCAACCTCTGCCTCCTGGGCTCAAGTGATCTCCTGCTTCAGCCTCCCAAGTAGCTGGGATTACAGGTGCCCGCCACCATGCCCGGCTTTTTTTTTTTTTTTTTTTAGTAGAGACAGGGTTTCACCATGTTGGTCAAGCTGGTCTCGAACCCCTAACCTCAGGTGATCCACCCGCCTCGGCCTCCCAAAGTGCTGGGATTACAGGTGTGAGCCACTGCGCTGGGCCTCCTTCCTCTGTTTTCAAAGCCAGCAGCATAGCATCTTCAAAGCTTTCTCTTTCTCTGAGTTCTGCTTCTGTCATTCCATTGCCTTCCCTGACTCTGACCCTCCTCTTTCCCATATAGAGACCCTTCTGATTATACTAGACCCACCCCATAATCTAGGATAATTCCCCTGTTTTAAGATCTCTGGTCACATCTACAAAGTCCCTGTTGCCACATAGGGTAACATATTCACAAGTTTTGGGGATTCGGTTGGGAACATCTTTGTAAGGCCATCATTAAGACTAGCACAGAGGCAGAAGCACGAAGGCAGGTGAAGGATGAAGGTGGCAGGGGCAAAGATGGTGAGAAACAGTGGATCCTGGTGATGTATCCAGCTGCCACTCATCTTGGACCAATTTCAGCATGGAATCCTCCATACTGTCTGGGCCTGTGGTAAAGGCATCCCCCTTTCCGTGATCATTTCAACTGATTTAGCGTCTGTTCCTCATCCCCAGAGTTCATGCACAAAGTGAGGAACCATAGACAGTTGGAGTGGGAAGGGACCATAGAAACTTATCAAGTCCCTATTGCCCCGTTATAAATTCCTACTTTTTCCTGGGGCCATTGAAAACTTGTTGGAAGTTTTTCTTTTTTCAAGATTTTATTTTTTTTTAGAGCAGTTTTAGGTTCACACAGCAAACGTGAGAGGCAGGTACAGAGATTTTTCATTTACTCCGTGACCCTACTCATGCATAGTCTCCTCTATTATCAATATCCCCCACCAGAGTGATACATTTTTAACAATCAATGAACCTACATCGACACATCATAATCATCATCATCATTAGGGTTCACTCTTGGTGTTGTACATTCTATGAGTTTGGACAAATGTTTATTGACATGTACCCACCATTATAGTATCACACAGAATATTTCCATTGCCCTAAAAATCCTCTGTGGGATAGTTTTTACTAACTTTATCTGTTTATTCTTTTATTCATTCATTTAGCATTTACTGGGCATCTGCTGAGCGCACTGCTCTGTGCTATAGAAGCAGAAATAAAAGATATAAGAGTCATGATCTTCATCTCCAGGAGCTTGCAATGTATTTGGAATCAGAGAACAATTATAGAGCTAAATATAAGTGAGTGAAAAATCAAATGTTAAGATTTATGCATCAGTACCAAGGGAGTGAGGAACGTGGAGAGGCTTTCTGGAGGAAGTAACAGGTCATGGATTTTTATTTTTTAATTGGGGCCAGTCAGAAGATTGCCAGCTTTTCATTTTGCTAAGAATGGGCATTAGAATAATTCTTACCATATCTTATTGCCTTTATTTCATTTTAGGTAGGATATTTAAACATCCAAGATATAAAAAAGACATGATCTCAAGATGGAAAGTCCTTGATCTTGGACTCCAAGCTTCTAGAACTATGAGAAAATAAATGTCTGTTGCTTAGGTCTATTGGAAAATACTGGTCTGTGGTATTTTGTTACGGCAGCCCTAGCATGCTAATACAGACACTATTCAACCCAGTGTAATGCTCGATATGCTTTTTTTTTTTTTTTTTTTTTTTAAGCTTAGATAACCCAACGTTTGATGGAGGAATTCCAAGATGGATTTCAAGATGTCTGTGTTATACCTGTACCTTTTGTTACCGTTTGCTTCATATCTATTCCTACTAATCTTGCGGTGCTTGGCGGGGAGGGGGTTGGAGGATAGTGAGTGCTTTCACACAGGAAGCTGTGAGATGGCGGCACCCAGCTAGACATTCTGCTTAGGTGAATTATGGATTTGCCACACTGAGAGTTCTCTTGAGACTCAGGTTCAGAGGACATGTGTGTACACATGGGGGGCAGATATATGAGGGGAGGGCTGCCGTGGGGTGGGGGCTCTAACAGTACCGTTTTCCCTGCTCCCAGCCTCATTATCGCTCTCCAAGGACCTCAATCTCACCCAGGCCAGCCCTGCCCCCTTTCTGCACCCAGTAAACATTGCTGGCCTGCTTTCTCATGAATATGGATTTCCATCATCCCTCACTGTAGGGATAGATGTTGGGGGCAGAGCTGTTGATTACATTTCCAGCCAATCATTGCCCATTAGCAGGGAAGAGCGGTGGGCATTATCCCTCTTCAGCGAGGAGCCATTTGCATTTGGTTGGGCCCCGCTTTCTTTCTGAGCATCTACGGACCCTCAGCGCACTCAATTACTCCGGCATCCAGCCCTTCCTCTTTTGCTTTCTAAGTGTCTTGATTGGATTGGCCAAATAGCTTGGTGCTAACTACAGCTGTTTAGCATATCCCTGGGTGGAGGGTGATAAGGACCGCAGGGTTTGAGTTGGCTGTAACCTGCAGAAACAAATACTTTTCCCTTTCTGCCCATACTGCCTTCCACCCTCCTACTAAAAGAATCCGCAGTGGTTTGCAGGGAATAGCCCCAGCAGGCAGTAGGGTACGCACTCCATGCACTTTGCATCTTTTGGGGAGGTCCCTCCTTCTAGAGTTCTCTTTCTAGTGCCCTTGCCCCCGGAGATGTTGGTTTCCCAACTGCCCTGGGGGGCCTGACGGGTCTGGCACGGATAGATGGTAAGTTTCCCCTACCACTTCCGCTTCTGGGAAAGAGGAAGGAAGTGGATCTAAGCAGAGTCCGCTGGGAAAGCAGGTCCCCTCCGTACTGGAAGTTCCGGCAGCGCTCCTGGGCCTTATGGGAAAATTAGAGGCCTGACCTGGGAGACAAGCATGTTTGTGTCCTGCTCACAAACCTTGGTCATAAGTAACCTGTGAGGACAACTGAGAATGACAGAGGGTTTCTTTCGTTCACAGGATCATGTTATCTTCAACCCCCTTCTGCTGCCCATGTTCCCCTGGAAAGCCCTTCTCCAGAGTCAGAAACATTTTTTTGCTCTTGTTAAGGCTGGAGCCATTTCCCCTCCCTCTTCAGGGTTTCTCCCACCCCTCAGCTCCCTCTTCTTCAGTGTTACTAGGGATGCTGTTTTGTTTTCTTTTCCTCTTCTGTTTTGCCCATTCAAGAAAATGAAAGTGAGCACCTGAGAGAGAGCGGGAGGCAGAGGGGGAAGAGAGACTGTGAGCACCAAATGATCTGAGCGTGATAGAGGAAGGTTACCTGTGTGTTTGTCAACAAGATGAAATAAATAAGAGAAAAAAAAGAAAAAAGAAAAAAAAGACAGCAGTCAAAGGCAATCAAATATGTATTTAATTAAAGCAAACATAAAAATAAAAGTTACATGTTGAATCAATAAACAGCACTTTTTTCTACATGCATTTTGAACAAGACAGATCAGAATCTTGCATGATGAAGACATAATGTGTCATAATAATTAGGAACACAGACAAAAGAACAGCTAATCAGCATGCAAATGTATGCAGTTCTGGTGATTCAGATGAGGCAGATTTCTACCTCTTTTTTGCTTGATTCATCTTCATTGCTAATCATCTGAAGGCTGCCAAATGTTCACTGACACTAATGTATTATAGGTCAAGAGAGGCAGGTCTTCACCTATTACCCCCCCAAACAATATGCTTCCCTTCCCTGTTTCCTCTTCAGGATTTTCAGCAATCACTGCCAGATGCAATCAGACTCCTTGAATAGGAGCAACTGAGGCTTGTTTGTGGCTCGGATTCATTAGAATCAGGAGGCTGAAGAAAGGAATAAATTACTTAATTGCACAAAAAAGTTGCAGCCAAAGTGATGGTGAGAGAAACTGATTGTGTAGATACGCATTAGGCCACTCTTGGAATGGGGTGTCTTAGAATAGCTGGTAGTTTGGCCTCACAGATTCAGACAGATTTGGGTGTCCTCCAAAACAGATGGCTCCACATACCATCTATTCTTCTCTTTGTCAGGTTTTACCATTTATTTGATCTTGGTCCCTCTCTGATGCTGGTTGTATTAGTTGTAACACAAATATGCATTCAGATCATATCCATTTAGTCTGGCCTCTCCCAACTTTTGTTCTTCCTCTTTTTTCTTTTTCTTTTTTTTTTTAAATTTTCTTTTTGAGAAGATGGTCAAGTTGAATTAAACCCTTGTTGTCCAACTCTTGAATGCTCCTTCACATGAAATGCAGGAAATGGGAAGATTGCACAAGCCTGCAGTGTGGGGGTGTGAGCCCTAGACTGGAGGGAGGAGGAGGGAGAAGCTGCTCAAATGGGGAAAGAAAGAAAGAAAGAAAGAAAGAAAGAAAGAAAGAAAGAAAGAAAGAAGCTCTATTTTCCAACCACAGGGATACCTTCCTTGCCTCAAACTAACTATTAATACGTTAAAAAAAAGCACAATATTATCCAGTGTTGTTCATACACAACCAAGGAAGAAGAAACAAAACCATGCAGAGCAGTCTCACAAATGCTTCCTTCTCTTTTCTCTGGCACTGTGGCATGTGCGTCCAGCCATGGGGCCTCTGACTCACACATTCCACTCAGGTTTTTGGTCATGTGCCCGACTTGCGGGTGGTCTTAATGTCTTGAAGACAGAACTTCATTTTCTCTGTGAAGTTCCTGCATTGCTACTAGTTGTGTGTGCGTGCGTGTGTGTGTGCATGTGTATGTGTGTGTTTTGGGGATGGGGTTGGGACGAGGGAGGAGAAGGTTCAGTATGAGACAAGAGGCACTGACAGGGAAGAAATTGGGAAATAAATTATGATTGATTTCTATTTGGGAAGAAAAAGCATTCAGAGAGGTAACTTTTCTAATACTGTTGAAAAGTAATTGGCAAAGTGGATTCACCTAGGTTTGTTCTGACATTTCTCCATCCCACCTCCCTTTGCTTTGCTGTTCCCTCTGCCAGACAATCCCTTTCCCAGATCGTTCCAAGTCTTGGTCGTCTCATCAGTCATCTCCTCATCAATCCCATGTCCTCAGAGGGGTCAGCTCTGCCCTCCAAAAGTCAGCTGATAGTCACCTGTTCACCCCATCTGATTCTTGGGACTGCATTTGTATTCCCTTTGTAACTCGTACCATTATCTGAAATTAATTTTTTTAGTATTATTTATTTTTTAAATTTACATGTATGGTAGCTGTCGCCCATGTTAGAAGGTAGGTTTCTTGAGAGCGGGGCAGGATTGCCTGTATGTTTCAACTCCGTATCCCCAGTTTCTACATCTCTATCTGGCTTTCAGTAGGCATGCAATACATTTTTATTGTTTAAACAAGTTATTTCTTAAACCTAATGCTGCCTAAGGTCCTGTCACATTAACGGTGGACTCTGAAAGTTTACCGAAGTTACTTTGCTGTGCTGTGATACCACAACAACGCTTCCTGGAGGCTAAAATGTAGGCCATTGTTATCCTTAAGTTACAAAGACATTTTGCCCAATTCACCTTTCTAAGTTTGGTGCTCATTGGATGGGTAAGCGTGGGGCTGACTTCACAGAAAGGAAAGACATTTATTTTCCTGAATTCGTCGTCTGTGTTCAACTTAGTAGGAACTGGGATTCAGCCATTATACTATATATATATATATATAAAACACACACACACGTGCACAAAGTCAGCTATATATTTCTGTATAGTCCTTTAGGTATGGGTAGGAACCACTGAGAGGTCTCAGCAGTGTGAGAAAAGTGGGGAGAGAGAAGGGGAGGAGAATAAAAGGGGAGAGGAGAAAGGAAAGACATTCTAGACAGTGGGGGTTAGATGGGCCCTGTGTGACCTGACACACTGTCCTGTGTCATTTACTGCCTTATTACAGACAGAGAAGACACTGTAAATGGACCCTACAATGGCTGGAATATGGAGTGAAATGCCAGGGTGGTCCCTATTAAGTGCATGGACATGGGTTAACTGCTTTTTTCTAGGAGCTGAGTAAACAGAGAGGGTCACACAGAAAAACATTTGTTTTTGTTTTGATCATGCCCTTTTAAAGTGCATGTTATATAGATCAAGATTCCAACTGCTACGAGTTCTGTCTCCTAGCCCTGAGCCCCCTAACCAGGGCGTGGTGCTAGTGGTACCTTTCTTCAGAGAAGTGAAGACGTTTTTTTCTGCTGGTTAGAGTACCACTTTGATTTTGTTTTATAACAAAATAAAACAAATTCTTCCTTTTCTGGAACTTGCCATGAGTAAAATAAATGGAAATTAAATTCATCTTGGGGCTTATTATTTTTCTCAGTCTTACCGTTGGAACGACTCCTTTCTTCCAGGAAACTCAGTGAGGTGTCTCCCAACGGCCTTGATCCCATTTCCAACTGCAGGGGACCCATGGAGTCACAGATTTATTGGGAGTGGGAAGCGGAGTAGGGTGCAGGTTCTGGGTGAGCAGCTTGGCTCTGGGCATTTTAATTCCATGTGGAGCTGGCAGGGAGAAGGCCAGAGCAGGCCCCAGACCATCTAATCCCTTATCATGAGGGCCCCAGCTCCATGCCAAGAACTCGACTTTTGGAGAATGGCAGTTGTCTTGGGGGAGGCTCTCATCTCTGCAGGAAGCCAGCAGGCAGAATGGACACCACCAGATAGAGCCTTCTGTAGCCTGTCCAGAGGCATCTGATTATTCCGTTGATTTTTTTTTTCTGGTCCAAATAAGCCTCATATCCCTTCATCAGAACAAAGCTGAACTTTCCCACTCCCCGGCTGGCGGAGATAGCTGTCTTAGGCTCCTTGGAAAAAGCTCCATGGTTACCTTTCTTTCCCATTTCCTTAGATCTTTTTGTTTGTTTGTTTGTTTTCTTTCTCATAAAGTAAGAAAGACATTCTTCTGTGCCTTGGCAGACAGCTGTCCGAGGTCCTTCTTCTATTGGGGTCTCACCGTTGGCCCCCCCCCAACCCCTCCCAGTCACACAGGCGACAAAAGCTCCTCCTACCCTTCCTTTCACATAGGAAGGAGCTGCTCTCTGAGCCGGCAAGTGAAACCTTGGCACCCTCTCAAAGAAACCTGAAGTGAGAAGGGTTCAAGAGGGAGGTCGCTTTGTGCGGAAAAGCTCCCGCCACAGACCTCTCTACCAGCCTGGTGGAGGGCCTCCCGCAGGGGCACCGGAGAGATGGAAGCCCATTCACACTGGGTATTGTGTCCACCCTGGCTCCTTAGCCATTACTTTTAACTTTAAACAGCTCGAAGAAAAAGATTCCCATGGGATACAGGAGAAACCTATTCCCATCTCCCCTCCCATCCATCTGTGATATGGACTTGGGATTTTAGTTCCAAAATGCTTTATTTCCCCTCATCTCCAAGTTGGGTTACCGACCTTCTATCTGTAAATGCCACCAACTGGCTTGTCTGTTCATGTCTCAGGTTAGTATTTCTTTAGCACAAATACACATTTATTGCTGGGTACTAGGATATCAGATAATTCAATCAGTGTTCTATTGGAGTCTAGTAGGGAAGAGAGACATGTAAACAATGAGCTTACAGTGCTGAGACAGGTGACTGGATGTCTGTGGCTTACACCAGAAGCTCCCTAATAGAAGCTCCCCTCTGTATAGCACCTATTCTAGATCCGTGTGCAATCGGGGTTGTCAAAGTCTCATTGATTTTGGTGACTGATGTTGAGCAATGCCCCCATCCCTTCTTGGGCTCAAGAGTAGGGAAGTTGGTGTTAAAACTGAGTTAGTATGATCACTGGAACAATAGAAAACCACCCTGCGCCCCTTCTCATTTTACTCATACAAAGTGGTGACCAGCTTGGAGCACTGAGAAGGAAATTTCCACAAACTCGTGGGAACAGCATGCTGTCCACTTTGCTCTCCACGATCACTTCTTTTCTTGAGAAGGTGAATGGTGAGGAGTCCATGGTTTAAGTGACTGGCTCTTGGATTTAAATGTTTTCATTTTCTCCTAGAAGGAGAACTTTTCATGGCACTGGTGGCTACTCTCAGAGGGTGATCACTAAAGCAAGAGGAGATCACATCTCTGCTGAGCCATTCACAACTCAGGCAATCTGCTGGAAAGGCAGAAAGAGAAGGTGGCATTTTATCCTGGTGCATGGAAGAAGGAAGAGAGAAGAGGATGTGATGGTTGGCTTTTTGTTAGTAAAGAAAAAAATAAAGAGAGAAATAAACATTTAGCCATTGCATTGTACATGGTTGGAGGTGAGCCAGTGCCACTTTCTGACTGCTAATGTGCTGGCACAGGAGACTAGTAAGCTAAAACTTTTTATCTGTTGATTTAATGATGTATGGAGGATTCATATATAAAAAGAAAGTTGGACTTGTTGAATTCTAGGTCTCCATCCAAGTCTTAAAGTTCTGCTTGTCTGTGAGTTAATCAACAACATTGGGTGCCCACTCTGTGCAGGAGGGGTCTCCTTGTGCTGGCCCTCTCACCTATGGGTGAGTACTTTTCTCTAGTTGGAGCTGAAAACCTAGACTAAGAAATGAAAATAGTATGGTAAGAGTATTGGATGGTGGGGTCAAAGCCATTTTAGTTCTGACGAGTCAATGGTTAATTGAGCCACTAGTATGAATGGGCCTGGCCAGTGCCGGTGCAGAGATACAAGGATGAAGGAGATGCATGGGGGCATGTGGAGAGCATCTGTAAGGAGGCTAGGCCTAGGTAGAGCCAGGCCTCTGCACCTGCGTCCTGTGCACTGCTTGTCTGTCACTCCACGTCTGCAGATGTTTGGGGGCTGGTAGGCCCAGACAGGCAGGGAGAGCTGTCTGCACAGGGAAATGGTGGCATTGCTATTATTTAGTTTTGAAGGAGGCCATGACTGTGTGTAAAACAGAGGTGAAGAGGCCAGGGTCCTTTTGTGTGGGCCAGGGCCTACGTCACCCTGCAATTCTCTGAAGACTCCTGAGGAACTTGTCCCTGCAGCTGAGCTCATGGCCTCTCTGCTGGCCTCCTCTCTCTGCCCGCCCAGGCTGCCTTTGTTTTGACATCTTTTTACTCTCCTCTCCATGTTTCCTGTTTTTGTGGATCTTCCCCTTCTGCTGTATTTTTCCTGTGTCTGTTTGGGCTCCCAGATGTTGCGGCCATTGGTTATTTTGGTAACTATCTGGGGCATCACAAGATCTTAAAAAAAAAAAAAAAAAGACAATGGAAAAATCCTATATTGGAAAAAAATTTCCATACATGTGTCACAGGTTGGATAATGGACCATCCCAATGTTTCAGATGCATAACTTGGGTGTTACAAGGATAGAGCCAACCAACTGAAATGTAGTAAATTTCAGTTAAAACATTAACAATTCTGTCATTTTATGCCACCTGCCCAGGGCCCATCATGGCACACTGTACATCGTTGGCACCCACCAAACTTTGGTTGAATTCAATGTATTAAGTGGTGCACCCTCCCTAGAGATATATTTTTAGGTAGGAGGATTCACAGTCCTTTTAAAATACCTTTTCTGCACTAGCTGTCATTTTGAAAAAGCTGTTGATACAGCGATCCAATCAAATGGCAGTGGAGGGCATGCTTGTCTGTATATGCAAAATAAAAGAAATGCCACAGAAGACATATGCTACTCCGATGGGGACTCTAATCCATCTCTGGCAGCAGGACGGCCAGCAGTGCCCAGGAATTTGGCCTGAGAGAGGCCTATAGGAAGAGTCTCATTAGTTAATTCGGTGTGGGCCAGATCCTGCAGGTAGGTAAACTGTTTGCTTCAACACCATTTAGTCAGCTCCTCTGTGGTGGCTGTGGCAGAGGCACAGCTGGGTCGTGGGTTCCTTCTAGAGTGGAGGGGGTGTCTTCTCTGCCCTGACCACAGATCACACTTCTGCCCAGAAGGCTGACCTCAGATGGTGCTGGCAGGACAACTTCTTCCTTATATACTTTTCATACCTACCGCAGGACAGATCCAGGCATAACTACTGACGCATAACAATTGACAAAAATGATACAAGCCCCTCAATGGCTTTTCTAACCATGGCATGGTTAGGAGGAGGAAACATTGCTTGGTTGGAAAGAAACTCAGGGTTCCAAGGGGGCAAGTGGCACAACTGGCAGAGCAATGGGCTGGACGTCAAATGGGACTTCTCACCAGGTCTCTTCTTGTTTGTGAACACCCGACTCCACATCCCATCAGTGAGAAAATCTTATTGTTTCCACCTTCCAAACTATTTCTCAAATGTGTTTCTTTTCTTTCTATTCCATCCATAGGTGACTCTTGGGCTAGTAGTTATGTATTTAAGGATAAATAGCTATTCCGGCATTTCTCTTGTGAATGGGTATAAACCACCAAGTCTCTACAACAGGAAGGAGCCAGCCAACTGGCCTTGTACATTCCTTGTCCTTTTTATGACCACAATTCCTGCTGTTTCTTTTGCTACTTGGAGATCTATGGTTTTTATAAATGAAAAGCTGGATGTGGTGGAATGGAATGCGTGTCATGAGTTAAGGGAGAACCCTGATATATCACTATGTTAAGCAAATAAGACTTACCCATGTGGTGATTGTTTCATGTTTAGTGGAAACATTCATGTCCATTCCTAGAGACAGAAGTTGATCTACAGAACGATCAACCCCAGTGATTTCTCCAGCTGTGTGGAATTGTCTTGCGAGGTGCTCAGGGTCAGGTTTTCGTGCTTCAGGTACGGTGTAGCCAGGGGACTGTTCCTAAGCTCTTTCCTGTGTACCTGTGGTGCCGCGTGTTGCAGGTCAGGGACATTTCGATAACAAGAAGGACTGGCTTTTATTTTATCTTATTTTATTTTATTTTTTGAGTTGGAGTCTCGCTGTGTCACCCAGGCTGGAGTGCAGTGGTACGATCTCGGCTCACTGCAACCTCTCCCTCCCGGGTTCAAGCAATTCTCCTGCCTCCTGAAGCTATTCAGGAGCGATTCAGCCTCCTGAGTAGCTGGGATTACAGGCACCCACCACCATGCCTGGCTAATTTTTGTATTTTTAGTAGAGAAGGGGTTTCACAATGTTGGCCAGGCTGATCTCAAACTCCTGACCTCAGGTGATCCACTCGCCTCGGCCTCCCAAATTGCTGGGATTATAGGCGTGAGCCACTGCGCCAGGGCAGGACTGGCTTTTAAATAGTAACTAGAAGAGGCACTCAGTGGAGAACTTCAAGAATGGGATTGGTACTACCTGGGCTCCAAGGGGGCGGTGGCTGGAAACCTCTCCTAGTTTCTGGATGATAATAATAATAACAATAGTAGCATTTACTGAGGTCAGGCCCATGTTAATAATGCTTCACATGAATGAACTCATTTAGTCTTCACAACAGTGCCATAAAGTACAGTCTATCATCTTCCTGTTATGGATGAGGAAACTGAGGCACAGAGAGGTTGATTAGCTTCCCCCAGGACATATAGGTGCTTCCAAATTTT
Source organism: Gorilla gorilla gorilla (assembly GCF_029281585.2). Lineage (NCBI taxonomy): Eukaryota > Metazoa > Chordata > Mammalia > Primates > Hominidae > Gorilla > Gorilla gorilla. Next base: position 43,484,311 of record NC_073224.2, on the reverse strand, counting down.
GTCAAATTTGGCAACACCTTTATTACATTCTTCTCATATATTATTCTTAAATACTGCATGAATCGGTGATACTAGGAGAACTCCTGGCAGCAACAACACTAGGACCTCCAGCAGTAAGTACTCACAGGACTGTGGACCATACAGATATATCCTGCAAAATCCAAATGAAATATATCAGCAACTCAGCTTTTCCTTAGCTGAATCCCCAAAACACCTGCAGTCATTCCTGTACCATCGAAGTGGAAGTAGGCATGAAAGTCAGAGTGGAAAGAGAGAAGTCTTAACCAACTCAGTCGAACATAGCTTATTTTTGCACATTTTATGAAAACATATGCTCCTGTGAACACATTGCAAGGGCTCCTCCCAGGGCCTTCGACAGGGTCTGCATGAGGGAGGGACTCTGAAGCTTCTGCTTATTAACTGTACAATAAATTTGCTCCTGGCCCTAAGGTATATATGGGAGATGTATATCTCTCTCTCTCTTTCTCTCCTTTATCCATCATAGCTATAGACATCTATATTTATCTATCCATTTCCTGTATCTATCTAGAGATATATATATTTACACATCTATATGTACATCTACATCTCTCTCTTTCTATATATGGTAACAGGATGCACACTGAAGGTGTTGGATGGATGTCTGCCAGTCCTGTTGGGTATTGCTGTGACAGAGATAATGTGAAGCCCTTTGTGATGTTAAGGATTAAATCAAATGACTTTCCCGCCCCACCTCTCCCCATAATAATCCTGTTAGACCGGAATTATTATTCCCATTTTGCACATGTGGGAGCTAAGGCTTAGAGAAGCACACAGGGGAAGAACCAGCTCTGACAGTCATTTTTCACTCATATGAACTAATGATGGCTTGTATAGAAAGCACAAATAAGGATCACATTTCATAGCCTCAAGAGGATAGGATGGCAGAAAGCTTATAGCTCCTTAGGGAAGTTAAGTACATAATGATAGGTTGTTGTATTAGTTAGGACTAGCTGGGGCTGTGAGTGGCAGAAGTCCCTGAATAACAGTGGTTTAAATCAGATGGATACTGATTTCTCACTAATGTGAACGTCCAGGTAGCTGGTCCACTATCATCAGGGGTCAACTTCTATTTTATTGCTTTGCCATCCTCAACACATACTTCTAACTCATGGTCCAAAGTGGCTGCTATAGCTCCAACCATGAGGTCTGTATTCTAACCAGCAGAAAGGACAGAAGGGCAGAAGAAGACAAATTTCTTCTCTTTAACTACACTTACTGAGAACTATGTATGTGTGTGCATCCACAGACATATATGCACACACCTGCCACTCCTATCTGCATCCCCATTGGCCAGAACTTGGTCATGTGGCCACACCAAGACACAAGGGAGATGGGGAAATATAGGTTTTATTCAAGGCAACTATGTTCACAGATAACTCTGTGACAAAGGGGCGGAGCTGATGTAAGGAGAGAGCTAGCACAATTGTCGTGTGCTGTATCTCATCATATTTTGCTTATTATCCTCTCAAGAATATCGCATTCTCTTTGAAGGTGGGGATTCTATTCTGTATTCATCCACTGAATTAGAGAATGTGAAAAGGCCAAGGAGGTGATCCAGTTTAGTGATTTTCATACTTCTTTTTATCAGTATATTTCATTTTTCAAAGGAAATTTTTTAGGAGACTCCAATATGTAAGACATGAAAGCAATATGTTATCAAAAGTAATTTCACGAATTCAAAGTTATAGCATTTTCTTCTTTTAAAATCAACACGGAGTCAAGTTAAAGGGTCTAAAGTGCTAATATTTGCTACACAATACATTTGAGTGTGTGTTTCCGCTGATTTATAAATAGCTTAAAGTTCACTTCTAATAACGAAATTCAATACAATAGCTTCAGAACCCCTTCAAACTTGAGCTTGAAAACAGCCAATCTAGTTCAAACTTCTAATTGTACAGCAAGTATTGAAGGCCCAAAGTGGTGAGCTGATTTGGTCAACATCCCAGAGCTAGACAGTAGTGGAATGAGGCTGAAATCAAGTTTATCAGTCAACAAGTATGGGCTAAGTTTCCAACATTGCACAGGTCCCAAGCACTTCTTATTAAATCCCTCTATATCACCTAGAAGACTGCTGGGTGCAGAGAGGCTGCTCAGTACATATTTGTTGGTAAGAGAAAGGCTTTTTCCTTGATGACGGGGTATGTTTACTTAAGGAGAACAGAGGCCCTAAGGGTCACAGTCATTATTTGGTATGGGGGAATAACAATACCTAACATTTGTTTGGCTCTTTATATATTCATAAAGTGTGATCACATACCTTTTCCAATTTAATCCTTTCAAAACCTATTAAATAATTAGAGCAGATATTACTCTTATTCCCATTTTACAGGTGAGGAAACTGAAGTTCACGGAGTTGAATGACTTGTCTGAGAATACAAGGCAACTGAGTGGCGGAGCCCGAAGCTAAATCTGTGTTTTCTGGCTCCAAATCCAGACCTCTGTTCTTTGTTGTCACCCAGCTCCTTGAGTTTTTCGTACACCTATTTAGACTTTTCTTGCATTACACGACTCTAGGGGGTACCATTCCCACTGTAAACTAAGGAGTTATGTTTTGGTCTATTTACATAGACCACAGTGGTATCTTTGGCACTGTGCAAAGGGGGGACAGTATCTCTCTCTACATTGGGAGTTCTTTGAGTGAAGGCATTATGATTTATTTATCTCTGTATCCCAGGCACCTGGCCAGGGATATCAATTGATGTTGTTGAATGAACTGCATTGCATGACTACAGAGTGCAGTAGGTTTTCCAATAATTTAATTTGTGTTCCTTTTTGTCTCTTTAATCAGACCATAGGCCTGGAAAAGACAAGGGGTTAAACTTTGCCCTCTTCCCTGCATCCTAAGTCCCACCCTCCTCATTCTTCCAGGCTTAATACAGGCTAAGGCTCAGAGTTCTCACTCAGCCAGCCTGCATTATTTCAGCAGCATCTGCAGTGGTGCGCTTAGATCTGAAGTACAGCCAGAAGACCTGTATTTCAATCTCTGTTTCATCATTAACAAGATATATGGTCTTGGGGATAGTTCTCTCCTCTGTAAATGAAGGAGATGCTCTACCACTGTGTATGGTTATCGTACTAGATTGTGTGTATCCAGTTCTGTGCCTCTAGACAGCATTGATTATATGCTCTATGAACTCCACTCTGTTTGCTTCTGGAGGACAGAGGAGGTACGGGCAGCAGATGGGTGAGGTTGACTGATTTGACCCCATGTTATTGCACTCAGGGAGTGATCATTAAATTCCATGGCATTTCTTCCAGTATCTCATGGTCACTATGGTTATTGATGTTGATGCTATTCTTGGTGATGACTGGACCCAGTTGATTGGTTCCTGGTATATTGTATACATCCACTTACTCATTTATTCATTCAACAGATATTTATTGTCTGCTGTGTACCAGGTATATATATTCAAGGGGTTAGGGATGATACACCTCCACACAAAATGGGCCAAGTCATTGCCCTCGTGCAGCATATCATGCTGTAGGGGAAAGAAGGAGAGATATGCAAGAAGCAAAGAAACACAAAAGTATGTACTATAGTAATATAGGGTAGGGACAATTTCTGTGAAGACAGTGAAGCAGGGCTAGTGAGGGGTGAGGCTGTGTGCATGTGTAGGAGTGGCGTGTGTGTCTGCATGTGCATGTCTGCATGTATGGGTGAGAGTGTATGTGGGACCACTGGGAAGGTGACCTGAACCAGGAGGAGTGAACTCTTCAGTTATTGGGGGAAGAGCTGAATTCCTAAGTTCTTGGGAAATGTTTCCTTAATGTTAAATAAATAATTATGAATGAATCTTAGGCCTACCCTGTCCAAATCCCACTTTGCTTTCACATTGATCCTCACATCAAGTCCAAACACCTCCAAGGGCCTTTTCAGCATGAACTTCACTCCCCCCTTATGTGATTATCTCACTACACCACGGGGCCCGGATTCTGATTCCCTCCTGCTCTTGGCTTCTCCAGGCCTGTCTGCTTCATGCTCCACTGATCTCTTTTTCCTGGCCATTCTTACTGTACTTAGAGTCTGCACTTCATAGTTTGCACATTCTTTCTTTCTTTTTCATTCATATTTGTTGGATTTGCCTCTTCAACTGAGGCTTAGTAGTTTTGGAGTGAGCTATGTATTAAACTTCTGTTGGATCCTCTATGGGACCTACCACAAAGCTATGTCCATAGCAGGTGTTCAGTAAACCCTTGGATATCAACTAATTGAAGAATTATTTTCTTCTCCAAAAGAATAGATTGGAGGTAAACGTGATGTGGTACATTGGGAACAATGGCACAGACTTCTCCCATCAAGATCTGGCATCTATTTTCTCAGTCCTTGAATCTGGGCTGGCTTTGTGACATGTTTTGACTAATAGAATGTGTGGTAGAAGTGATGTGCAAGTTCTGGTCTAGAAGTCTTGCAGCTTTTTTTTTTTTTTTGAGAGACAAGGTCTCACTATGTTGCCCAGGCTGGCTTTGATCTTCGGGGCTCAAGGGATCCTCTTGTGTCAGCAAGTAGCTTAGAGTAAAGATGTGTTCTCCCATGCCTGGCTCCTTGTACCTTTTGACCTTGGGCTGGAAATGCTTCCCACGCTGAACAGAGCAAGACTAGCTTAGTAGAAGATGAGAGACCAGGGCCAGGCACGGTGGCTCATGCCTGTGATCTCAGCACTTTGGGAGGCCAAGGCAGGTGGATCACCTGAGGTCAGGAGTTCGAGACCAGCCTGTCCAGCATGGTGAAACTCCATCTGAACTAAAAATACAAAAATTAGCCAGGTGTGGTGGCGCATGCCTGTAATCCTAGCTACTCAGGAGGCTGAGAGGCAGGATAATCACTTGAACCTGGGAGGCAGAGGTTGCAGTGAACTGAGACCATGCCATTGCACTCCAGCCTGGGCAACAAGAGCAAAACTCTGTCTCAAAAAATAAGAAAATAAATAAATAAATAAAATGAAAAAGAAGATGAGAGACCACATGTAGACAAATCTTGGCCCTCACAGCTGTGGCCCCAGACATGGGAGTGATGCTCGTTAAGAACAATTGACTCTGTTTCAGACCAGAAAGATAACCCAGCTGAGCCTGGTCCAAATTGTCCATCCACACAGTTAGGAGCTAAATAGTGTAGCGTTGCTTTAAGCAACTGGGTTTTGGGTGGTTTTCTCTGCAGCATGGAATAAGCGATCATTCGGTGAGACCATTGTGGTGGCATGGCAAAGTAGTTCTAGAAATAATCTCTTGAACTCTGATTGCATTTGTAATATACTTCAGATCTCTTTCATGTTCATTACCTCATTTAATTCTTGTGGGATTATTTGAGAAGACAAGCAATCGTTATCGTGCCTATTTTACAGATCAGGAAATTAAGGCTCACAGAGGCTGCCTTAGATGTGGTATGTGGAAGAGGATGTAGGATTCAGCCTATTGTGATGTGGAGGTCCCAGGACGCATGGTGGCTTTTCCTGTTGAGGGCAGGTTAGCCCTGAGGGCAATAGCCTGAGTTAGATGAAGAAAGTTGAGAGCTGAGGGCCTCACTCTGAGGCTGCCTTTTTTTTTTCTCTCAAGACGGAGTCTTGCTCTGTCGCCTTAGGCTGGAGTGCAATGGTGCGATCTTGGCTCACTGCAACCTCTGCCTCCTGGGTTCAAGCAATTCTCCTGCCTCAGCCTCCCGAGTAGCTGGGATTACAGGCATGCGCCACCATGCCTGGCTAATTTTTTGTATTTTTGGTAGAGACAGGTTGGTCAGGCTGGTCTTGAACTCATAACCTCATCATCCGTCTGCCTCGGCTTTCCAAAGTGCTGGGATTACAGGCGTGAGCCACCGTGCCTGGCTGAGGCTGCCTGTTTTCATGAGCCCTGTGATGCTGGGCTTCTCTCACCTCCATGTAGGAAGGTTGCATAATGAGAAACTCATAATGAGGCTTAGCAAGTCCTTGTTTTTTCCAGAGTAGCTCAGAGCCTCTGCTTTGCTGCCGGATTGGGTTGCTTGTGAAGGTTTCTAATTCGGGGTCTTAATTTTTGTAAAGCGTGAATTACAAGAAGTCAGAAGAATGATGCAAAGAGCATTTAATAATGCACATTCACAAAAGAAGTGGTGTAACTACATTAATTAGGCAAGTCTTGCGTAAAGATGCAATGTAATTATATATTTGAGACAGTTAATTAGGGAGCTACTTGGAAATTTCAGTGAATATTAAGGTAATTATACATAAATACTATAACCATTAAGACTGCACCCATAATGAAAGCAATAACTAATTACATAAATAACAGCATACTTATGTTTTTACATTACCAACACCTAACAATGCTTCCTCTCCCCCGCCTCCCTTCACCATGCAAATGGCAAGTCTTTCATTTTTAACTCAGATATTCTTGCAAATGGTTGGGAACAATGACCTTTCCTCTTCTTCCCTCTATGTTGACAATGCTGGGCCTGCTGTGGAAACTTCCTGTGAATGGACAGAAGTGTGAGATGTGAGGGCAGGCGGGGCCTGACTGACTCCACCTGTGTGATTGCGGGCAGGAATAAAGCAGGGCCAAGCCGTGTAGTGGCTGGAGAGGGGAAAGGTGGGGCCATGGTCAGAGTCAAGCTGACTCCAGTCCTACCCTGCCCTTTATCAGGTAGTTGAACCACCTCAGAGAAGTCACTTAGCATTGCTGAGCCTCAGTTTCCTCATTGTATCAAATGGGCATAATTGTAATCCCTGCGTGTCAGGGCTTTCATGGACAGCAGATATAAAACCATCAAATGCCATCCTGTGTAACCGGCCATAGTTTGTCTTTGAAGCTCCTGCTCATAGACCTCTATGCCTTCTGCTCCTCTCAGCATGTCCCTTTTATCTTCACGGCTCTCAGACAACCACCAAGCTGCCTATACCACCTTCTCAATTAAGAACAGCTTTTATAAAATGATCTGGATCTCATTCACACTCAAGTGTGACTGACTGATGACTCCAAGGATTGGGAGCAGGTGGATGACTGAGTATGTTATATTGTAATAGGAAGCAAAGTCTTCAGCTACTGCCCTACTTATAAAATTCCCAGGCAACAGGTAGTTAATGAAATGTTTGGACTCCAGGAGCACTTCTGGGAACTCATGGTATCTTACCATGTAGGAATTTGTTCTTTCACATGAGAGAGGCCACATAGAGTGGTGGGTAAGGGCATGGAATAGGAGTCCCAGACACCTGGGGTTAAGCTCTTGGCTCTAGCACTGGCAGACTACTTAGTCCTTCTAATAAGAATAAAAATGCTAGCATGCATTGATCAGTTACTAAGTTGCAGGCACTGATTTAAGGACCTTACTTGTATTAACTAATATTAACTAATTTAATCTTCATGACAATCCTGCGAGGTACATGCTATTATTGTCTTTGTCTCATGGATAAGAAAATTGAGGCACAGGGATGTTAAGTAACTTGTCCCTCCCAGGTCACATAGCTAGTAAGAAGAAGAGCTTGGATTTGAATTTCAATGATTGACTCTACAGCCTGAGTTTTCTGCCATCTTCAAAGGCAAGATGGTGGCAATCGTCGTATCTACTTCATGGGGCTGTGGTATTACGTGAGATAGCTTGGGTAGAGTGCTTAGCTCATTGCTAGCACATTGTAAGTACTGTAGTCTATCAAACTTTGCCTCTTGGCCCAAGTGTCAGTGCACGTTCATTTCTCTGTTTGATTCTTCTCTTGGCCAGGCAGTGTCTCCCATGCTCCTCATTTCCCACTACCTTCCATTGTTTATAGCTTGGTCAATTTCTCACCAAGTTGCCTTTCCTGCTTAGGTGGGATGCGGATGTGAAGGGTGAGTCAGATTCCAGCTGACCTACCAGACAAATGGTGCCCTTTCAAAGACGTTCAAAAGGGAAGCCACCTGCTTGATCTGACAATGCTGCCATTACCCAAAGTCTGACTGACACTGTCCCCTCCTGTCATATTTTGCTGATTCCTTGGAATTCACACATCAGTTTTTACTGGAGAAGTTTCATCATCTTGTTTATTGACCAGATTTATATATGAATTGCTTTTAACTCTTTTGAGAAAATAAAATTGACTTTTCCCAGCATGGTAGGCAACAGCAGTATTTGGTACATAGAAACTTGTTATTTTAAGACATGCAGATGGTCTGTCTGGAATAGGAAAAGGCTCTTAGTATATGGCTCTTGGTGCCTCAGAGTGAAGCCTTTCTTAATTTGTCATGGATTGGGGACCAGCCTGTTTTCATGTTCCCATCGATGTACCCTAACTATAGCCATTGGCCAGCCTTTCCATACAGTTACTGTTTGCAGCCATTTTTTTTCATGCCATCAGAAGAAAGTCATCTCATTCACTTATATTTGACTTTTAACACAAAAGTCTACACGATCCCATTATTCATAAGTGAATAATGAGACACCAGACAATCTCTGGATATTTGGGAAAAATCATAAGGCATAAAAGAGAAGAACTAAAAGAGATGATCCCAGAGAACACAGAGATGATTTAGAGAACAGAAGAGGACTTAAACATTTTTTTGGCTGGGCATGGTGGCTCACATCTGTAATCCCAACACTTTGGGAGGCTGAGGTGGGCAGATTTCTTGAGCTCAGGAGTTTGAGACCAGCCTGGGCAACATAGCAAAACCCTGTCTCTACAGAAACAAAAGTTAGTCAGGTGTGGTGGTGCATACCTGTGATCCCTGTCTGAAAAAAATTTTTTTTGTAGTTGAAATACAAGACAATATTGTATTGTAAAATAACTACTGCTTAAAAAAAAAGGAGAAATCAAACAAGAAGAAATGATTTTTAGAATTGAAAAAAATGTGAATACTAAAATAAACATTTCAATAGGATATCTGGAAGATAAAGTTGAAAAAACCCCCTATTTTATAGAGCAAAAAGAAAAAAATATAAGACACAATGAAAAGTTAAGAGGTAGGGATGAGGAAACCAAGAAATGTAACCTCCAGTCAATAAAAATTCCAGAAAGAAACAACAGAGAAATGAAGAAAAGGAAATAATGAAGGCTGAAGAGAGGAACTTAAACTTTTTTTTTCAGTGTTGTGTATATATATATATATATATACACATACATACCATGGAATACTACTCAACCATAAAAGGGAACAAAATAATGACATTCACATTGACCTGGGTGGAATTGGAGACTATTATCCTAAGTGAAGTAACTCAGGAAAGAAAAACCAAACGTCATATGTTCTCACTCATAAGTGAGAGCTAAGCTATGAGGATGCAAAAGCATAAGAATGACACCATGGACTCTGGGCACTCGGGGAAAGGGTGGGAGGGGGGTGAGGGATAAAAGACTACACACTGGGTATAATGTACATTGCTTGGGTAGTGGGTGCACCAAAATCCCAGAAATCGCCACTAAAGAACTTCTTCATGTAACCAAATACTACCTGTTCCCCAAAAACCTACTGAAATAAATACAAAATGAAAAAAATAAAAAAGTTTTTTTTGGGAGGAAAATATTGTTAATGAAAGAAAAATAATCAGATTGCCATTCCATTCTCCTCACAACACTAATTGCTAGATGAAAATGGCATGATACCTTTCTACTTCTAAGGAAGAATAATTTTGACCCAAGGTTTCTATACCTAGACAAACTATCATTCAAGTGTGAGGTCTAAATAAAAGCAATTTTCAGAGATGGAAGGATCCAGAAATTTTATCTCCCACATAGCTTTTCTAAACAAAATAAGACAAAACAAACAAACAAAACCTTCAGCATGTAACCCATAAACTTAAGAAAAAAATTGAAGAAGGAGGAAGATACAAAACCCAATTGCTAGAGAGCATCAGGAACAAATCCCAGTCTGCCAGCTGTGCAACAGGCCTAAAAAAACAATCAGTTCAAGTTAGAAAAAGGAAGTCACATAACTCCAAGAGGAATGTTTTTAAGAAAAAAGTAAGTTTTACTCACTAAGTAGTATGATTGTAAACCTGCAATATCCTATGGATATGATTTTTTAAATGTGTATTTCTTCTCAAAAGATAAAAGAAGAGAATTTGGAAATATTAAGAAGCATAAAAAGCTATCTTAAAAATCATGATGCAAATATGAAGTCAGCTAAAATATGGCATAATTTTGAGTAATTCTATGTACAACTTTTTCTCATGGTACTTAGCATCTTTTAACATTCCTTATAAGTTACCTACTTATTGTGCTTTTTTTTTTTTGAGACAGAGTCTCATTCTGTTGCCCAGGCTGGAGTGCAGTGGCACGATCTCAGGCTTACTGCAACCTCTGCCTCCCAGGTTCAAGCGATTCTTATGCTTCAGCTTCCCTAGTAGCTGGGACTACAGGTGTGCACCACCACACCTGGCTAATTTTTGTATTTTTAGTAGAGACGAGGTTTTGCCATGTTGGCCAGACTGGTTTTGAACTCCTGACCTCAAGTGATCCACCCGCCTCAGCCTCCCAAAATGCTGGGATTACAGGCATGAGCCACTGCACCCACCTATGCTTGTTTTTTATACCCCAACTAGAATGTATTCTCCATGAGGGCAGAGAGTTTCACCTATTGCATTCATTGTTGTATTTTCTGCACCTGGAAAAGTGCTTAGCACATAGTAGCCACTCCAGTATTTGTTGAATAAATGAATATATGAAGAAAATGCAAATTCTTTTGACCTTTTAGTATATTTTTCTTCAAGTTGTACACATTTAATGACAGAGGGTCATATATCTTCCTTAGGAGTTCAATTATACTATTTGGTTCTGCAGTGAATAATATTTGCCTCAACTTAATATTGTAAATACAGTTTATTTACTCAAGAATAAATTATTTTATTGAAATATAAGCTACATTCATAAATCATAAGGATACAGTTTGATGAATATTTACACCCAGATCAAGAAACAAAACACTACCAGCATCGTAAAAATGTCCCAATTACCTTCTCAATGTAATGAAGTTATCCATCTTGTCTTTTACTTTCTTGAACATAATAATCATAGATATTTCAAAGTTCCTTTCTGATAACTCCAACATTTAAACTTCCTTTGAGTCTCTCTTTATCGTTTGCTTTTTCTTGTAGCTTTGGTCATTTGGGCTTACCTGTTGTTATACCAAGTAATTTTTTATTGAATCCTGGATGTTACGAATGAAAAAATTTACAGATCATCTGAGGCTCTGTGGTTTCTTCCTCCAGAGGTGGCAGACAGTTCACCTGAATACAGACTAGAATGAAGTTTGTTAGAAGCTAGGCTTCGGTATTGGTAAAGGCAAGTCTATTTTGGTTTGCCTTAACTTCTAGGGAATTGTCTTTCAGATGTCTTGAATGACTGGGATGTTTTCCAGGGCTCCTCCTGTTTGATGGGCCCTGAACTCCAATTTTATTCTTCAAGCCATGTGAGGTGGCTTAAAACTCTGCTTAGATTCTCAGACTTAGGGCTGACACTTTCTCTTCTGCTCCTTTGACACTCTGCTCCTTGGCCTCTTGCCTGCAGCTTTAAGAATTGGTAGATACTTTGAGGCTAAAAGTGGCCTGGTCTTTCTTCTGCACTTCTTTTCTTTCTGAGATCTTGGCTCCTCAAATCCTCCTGTCTTAGCAGCTGTCTAGTGCCTTCAATTTTTTAAATAAGCTTTTTATTGTGTAATAATTTTAGCTTTACAATAAAGTTGCAGAAATAATATAGAGAGCTCTCATATACATCCCACCCTAATGGTAACAATATCATGGACACATTTGTCAAAACTAAGAAATCAACATTGGTCCACTACTACACTACTATTAATAAAATTTCAGACTTTATTCCAATTTCCTCAATTTTTGCCTTGCATTTAACAAACGTATTTTTTTCTAAAGTCCAGCTTTTTAGTTATTCTTGGCAAGAGGACTGATGTATTACAAGCTAATATGCCATAGCTAGAAACAGAACTAGTATTTATTTGTTTTAAAATTTTAAATAATTAACCCATAGATAAGGCACAGAAGACTTAAAATTGGACATTCAACCTTCTAAAGGTAACTGGTAGAACAATAAAAAAAAATCACCAATGAAACTCCAGAAATAGATACGAGGTAGGAAGTAGTATTAGGGAGTTAAATTTTTACATTTTTTCATAGAGGAGATTCAAATGATACTGTCAAGTTCATAAATCAAGATACAGAAGTATAAGAATTATGATGAAAATGATCATAAAGACAGAAAGTAGAATTGAAAGTGGTTATCTCTGAGTAATGGGATAGAAGAAGGTGAGGGTACAAAAATTCTGCTTTTCTTATATTCAGGCTGGTTTGTTAGTTTTTTTTTAACCATATGAAGCATAATCTGTGTGTACTGAGATAGTATGATACCTTTAATACATTATAAATGACAAATATCATGCTGTTTACATAAAAACTCTATGTGCACACGTAAGTATGCAGTGCGATTTTATAAACATATCTGAACTCTTATGCTTCTTTCTTATGAAAACAGCATGGCCTTGTCCCGTAAGTTTAGCCTGCTTGTCTCAGGAAGAGGATGAGACGCACATGGAGCAGAGGCTTCCTTTCTTTCAGGAAATTTGGGCTGAATCAGATTTGCCTAGTCCTCTCTTACCACTAGTGGAAGTTAAGAATAATTTTACAGTGATGATAAATTTCTCATAATTAACAATAAATACCAGAAAACGAATGATATCTTCAAAGGGCTGAGTGACGATAGGCATTAACCTGGCTTCCATCGCCAAAACCCCCTAATATTTGAGATTTGAGGTGACACGTAGACCTTTTCACAGGTACAAAAACTAGGAGAATTAATCCTCCAAGACCTTTCCAGAATAAATTAGTAAATATACTTCAAAGGAAGTGATCCTAGCAAGGAGTTGGATGCAAAACAGGTGGTGAAAATGAAGTTAACATTGATTGGTAATAAGATTAATGATTGTAAACACTTTTTTTCTTTATTTTACAAAAGATCTGACAAGAAAATTTGTTGTTGGCTTTCAGGAGATAAACAGTTCTTGCTTTATTTTAGAGGAGATTAGAGACATTAAGCAACTTCAGAATTAGGAAAACATATAGTTATGTATGTATATTACAATGTATGGATTGGCTGGGCACAGTGGCTTATGCCTGAAATCCCAACACTTTGAGAGGTTGAGGCAGGAGGATCACTTGAAACCAGGAGTTTGAGACCAGCCTGGTCAACATAGTGAACCCTGTCACTACAAATATTTAAAAAAATTAGCCAGGTGTGGAGGCATGCACCTGTAGTCCTGGCTACTTGGGAGGCTGAGGCAAGAGAATCAGTTGAGCCCAGGAGTTCAAGATTACAGTGAGCTATGATCACAGCACTGTGCTCCATCCTGGGCAACAGAGTGAGACCCTGTCCCTAAAACATAAACAAATAAAATGTATGGGTAATTGGAGTAATAGTGTAAGTCTAGCTTTCAAATCAACAGAAGAAAAATGAAAGGGTAAAGAAAACTTGTAGGAAAACTTGTAGGAGGTGGGAAATGGGAAAGATAAGAAGGCAGACATGACGTACCCCCATCTGCAAAATCTGCTTTGCCATGGAGTAAACATATCACCAGTATGGCAATAGGACATAGCCATCTTTGGGGGTTATTAAGCATACCCCAGGAACATCAATGCAGAGACCCTGAGGTGAGAATGTGATTGGCATATTCAAGGAGGTCTGTGTGGTTGGAATGAGAGAGGAAAACGGGAGCTGCTCATGAAGGGCCTGATAGACCCCACTAATGACCTCAGTCATCTCTTTACCGAGTCTGAGGGTGGATTTTAATATGCTCAAAGTCACTGAACATGAGAACCAACCGGGGAGCTTGTTGAAATGTACATTTCCGGGCCCAAGAGGTTTTCATTCAATGGCTTTGAGGAAAAGCCCCAGAGACGATATTTTCTAAAGCATCCCAGATGATTGCAGTGGGATCAAGCTACAGCCTATGGCTACTTGCACCAGATGAAAATGACACAGAGGACTGTGATAATAAACATAAGAAAACTGTCCAATTCTTCTTATCTCCATGGTTGTTTTCATTCCTCTTGCCATTGACTCATTTTGGAGAGGGCAGGCGATGTAATTCGGGCCAATGAAACATAGAGAAGTCTTTCAAGGGTGCTTCTGCAAAACTGTTCTTGCTCTTAAAAGAAAAACTATCTGGGTCATTGCAGCTGTCATTCTATCATCTTGAGGATGACACCAACACCAAGGAGGGCGGAGAAAATATGCAAAAACGTGGGACTTAGCATTATTAAGTGACTGAATTAACCCATCCCAAACTCACCTATCTTTGGATGTTCTGTTAAGAGAAATAATAAATTCCCATACTCTTTAAGGTTAATTTGGGTTGGAATTTCTACAAGTTGCAGCTGAAACATTCTTAAATGACATGGCAAGAATGGGCTATAGGTTTTCAAGCTGCTCCGTATTCTCCTTATGGGTAAAATAAGAAAGCTATAGCTCCTTGCTTCTTCCCTCCTCTGTATAACAATAAACCCTATGGAGCAGGCTTATAAATGGTTTCAATGAAATAATCTTTAAAGTGCTTAGCACAGTGTCTGGACAGAGGAAGTGTTTAATAAGTGCTCCTTGAATTGAATGAATGAGTGAATGGGTGATTGCATTTGTTGAAAGGCTGTAGGTAAACATGGAAATAACATAACCACATACTGGTCTTCATTTCTAGGTGTCTCTTTCTCAAATCAGGATTGAAGATTACTTTGGCTTTTTTTGGCAACCATCCTGTTGCTAATCATTACTCTTTTAAAAATAAATTTCTGTCAGCTTAGGAAAAAAGAAGTATCTGCTTATTTATTTATATATTTTTATTCAACAGATGCAGGTCTCATGTTTTTTTTCCTAAGTAAAGAGAAGAATCAATTATTTTACCTTTATAAAAACTACACAAACACACTTTGAACATAACCCAAAAATATTATTGACATTTCAAAGCAGTTTCCTTTTCCCTTCTTGTTTTCCTAACCCTCTGCCCATACCCTGTCCACTGGTCACTGCCAGGGCTGACGTGGGGGATGGTAATGCATGACCACTTGGGCAATTCAGCACAGTAAGGAGAAGCAGGATGGATTTAGGCTATATGATATGATACTTGGGTGCATCTTCAAGATGCTTAGGCAGCATCCTCACTTTCCACACCCTGGGTTTGCTCGAGTTGCTGCACACTTTGCAGCTTACTATAGTTACAACAGGCAGAACTCAGGCTGGAGTCAAATGCTAAAGTTCATCAGACACTTAGGAGGATCATAGATGGGCAAACAGGTCTTGAAGAGCAGGAGGATAATTCATAGTTACTTCTTGTTTGAACCCAGATTTGTCAGACCTGAAAACCTTCTCAAACACAAAAGCACAGACCACATGAGAAACAGTCAATACTGTATTTCAGCATTTCAAAAATAAATTGGGAAAAACAGGCCTTCTGTCCTTTGGAGTGGAGTTGCTTAGGATGTGCTGTGCTACTGGACCTGGAAGTGATGATCAAACTTGACAGGGCCATAAACATGTGCTAAAGAGTGGCATTATTAACATTTCTGTTCCCAGAGACAGAGAAAATTTCGTGTGGTAAATATCAACATTTATGCTGTGTGTCAGACTGTTTTCATATTGAAGGCTGTGACTCTATATCCTGTCTTTCCCCACATCCTGTCTCACCCAACTCATGGCTGAGACCACCACTGGGTGGTCTGAATACTCTTTTTAAGTCCCTAGGGGTTTGGAAACTAAGCAACTTGGGAGGCGTGGATTTAGACTCCCCAGGAAAAGTCACAGGATGGCATGTTACTTCATTCTACCTGGCTAAAACCTTGATCCTGGATTCTGTTCCCTTGCAGAAGTGTGGGGTGATGTTATGATTCAGAAAGTTCCTGGTTCTCTCTCTCTCACTAATTAAAGCCCTACGTCTCTCAGGTCACATGTGGATGGAAAGCAAATCAGAGATCAATCTTGCAGCCTTGCAATGGGAACTGACCTGGTTCTTTTTGTCCATCACATGCATGTGCAGTGGGTGGTATTCTGATGTTTTGAAAATCAGAATGCTTCTGTGCAAATACAGAATTCTCTTTTATCAGGAAAAGAGCTATTGAGGAGTCCTGGTAAATAGGACAGACACTTCTGGGGCAGATGTGGGAGTGTGTGTGTATTAGCGTGTGCATGACAAGTGGGGGTTTGGGGCACTGCCTCTGAGAGTGTTAGAATCAGATTTCCCAAAAGTGGACACCTGGAAAATCCTGTGCCATATTGGCTATTGCTTCTTGAGGATGACATAATAGAGCTGGAAGAGATCCAGGATAGGGCAGCTGAATTAATTAAAGAGTTGGAATGATTATTAAAAACACTTTTTTTTCTTAGATTATAAAAGTAATACGTATTCATTATAGAAAATTTGGAAAATATTCAAGGCAAACAATAAAATGAAGTTATATGTTATCTTACCATCCAGAGATAATTTAACATTTTACTGTATTGCCTTTTAGTTTTTTTCTTAGAACACAAACATATGTATTACAAAATTGGTATCATATATATGTATGTATAGTGTATATATTTATATTCACATATGTTTATTCACACATGTATATAAAATTTTGTATCCTATTTGGTACATGTTTTGTATATGATTGGGTATATGTTTTCTTGTCGTCAAATATTTTCTAAAACATTTTAATGACTAATGTAGCAATTGATGGGTCTACGAAAACATACTTGATGATTTTTATATTATTTAGATTTAGTTTATTTTCAGATTATATTTAATTAAGTACATGTACATATTTACTTTAATAATTAACACTGAAATGGAATGTTTTCCACCAAAATCCTCACGGGCATTTTGATTATTTCCCTGGGATCAATTCTTAGATGTCAAATTACAGGGCTTTAAAATTTGAACACTTTTAAAGTTGTAGCTAGATTTTAGTAGACACACAAAATGAATTTAGAAGATGAAGATTTGTCAGCATGAAAAGCTAACTGCTGAATGGAGACACAGTTGAAGTCTATAAAAGCGCAAAAGGCTTTAATTGGTCAAGTAGAGATTTGCTAACCAAATCCAGAAATATTGCAGATACACAGCAATTTTTGGAATTCCATGAAGGTAGCTTTGGAGCCAATGCAAAGAAGGTGTGATTTGCTTGGCAGAGAGAAGATCTGTACATCTCTTTGCCTTGAAAAATGGCAACTGGCTAAAAATATAGACAGATTCTGTAAGATTTTAGATAATGGCTATGTGAATGGAGTTTTGTCATTATGAAGTAGTATCATCAAGTGCCCAGAACTGAATGTTATAGTCGTGACACGTGGTCATGAATGTGTATTCTGACTGTGTGGCATGGGGCTGAGTGAAGGGATCACAGGGTCTCTGAAGCCCTGGTACCTGGAAACTGTGACAAAAGGGCTCTTCTAAAATTGCCAGAGGTGACTTCTGGAACTCTAAAGGTGGAAGCAGAGATTGGTCTTTGGGAAAGATTCTTCTCTTTTATTTCAGGAGGTGGCATCACTTTTGTGAGTCCTCTTAGCCATGTAGAAGGGATTTAACTATCTACTTGATTTTCTTAGGGCTAAGTGAACCAAATGTATATACGGGTATGCTGAGTATTCTGTTTATTAATATCAAATACTACTCCGGGCTGGAGGTGGTGGGAGGACACTTCAGGATTTTTTTTTCTTTCTTTTTTTTTTTTTTAATGAGAAGATTGGTGACTTTCCCTTACTAGCTGGGAGATAGAGTTTTGGGGAAAAGGGCTATGGAGGAAAGAAGCAAGGCAAAAATTAGCTCCAAATTTATTGAAATTGTTTCAGTATTCAGTATCAGTGTCTTCATTTCTTCCTTCCTTTATTCCGTTATTTATTTTTTAACTGCAGGTGCAAGAAAAATTTTCAGTGTAATAAACAATGTGTTCATTGATGAGCAAAACAGAATGTGCATGGAAGTGGTGTAAAAGGTGCAAAATGAACTGAGGCATTCTTCAATATTCTCTACTGTAATTCTAAAATTTGGAAAAACCTGTTTTAAAAATAAAATATTATAAAAGCTGTGTATCAAGTAATAAGTACATATTATTAATTGAAACACGCAAATGATGAAAAATTAAATATGTTTGCTTTAAAATTTATCCTCTACATTTTGTGTCTCGTGGGAGGGGGTGCTGGTGGTTAAGACTGGGGCTCTGGGAACAGAGAGTTTCTCAGGGGCCAAAATATTGTAAGAGGCAAGGGAAGTGAAGGTCTTTTTTCCCAAGAAATTAGATGAAGTAATCATAGAAGGTAAAGGAAACACATACTATAAAGATAGGCTCTTTGAAGCTTCTCAGTTGGAAGGAGGCTTCTACAATTTCTGTCTGAGACTGGGCAAGAAAACAGATCCACAGGTGACTGTCAATCAGAGTTTAACCCAGTTGTGTTTGACTATAGGGTCTCCCTATGATTGATCTATGATTAATACTAACCCTTGGCTGGGTGCAGTGGCTCACACCTGTAATCTCAGCATTGGGAGGCTGAGGCAGAAGCTGGACCTATGGATGCTTCTACCTAAGATCAACACCTATGGCATTGACAAAGTATGCAAGAAGGTGTGGAAGATATGTACTGTTAGGAACTTATGCTGTCTATTTAAAAATCAGTCAACCAACTTATATTTGCTGAGCACCCTTCAAGACCCCAGGTGAATGCATGGGGAGAAATCAGAACAATGTGAGAGGGGAGGGCTCTCCTCAGGCATTTACAAGACAACATCATTGGGACTTCTAAAGAAAGGAATGTACTTGCTCATACTGTAGAATTTACTAATGTATTATGTGTATTGTCTATCTCCACCAGCTATAATGTCAGTTCAGCAGGGCAAGGATCTTTGTCTTGTTTTCCCCAGCAGGGTCTTGAGCAATGCTTGGCCCAGAGTTGATGTTCAGTATCCATTGAATATCTACTGAGTAAATGAATGCCTGGGTATGCTTCTCCAAGAATGCCCATCCATTTGTACTTACAAAAATAAGTACACCTATATTTCACTTAAAATGTGTCAGGCACTCTTCTAGCCCTAAACATATCTTAGCTCCTTTGATCAATCCTCTGACGTAACTACTAGTATTATCATTCTAATTTTATAGAAGAGGCAACTGAAGCAAAAAGGAGTAACTTACCTGTGGTAACCCAGCCAGTAGGTGCTGAAACAGAGATTCTAAACCAGGCAGCCTGGCTCTTACATCCATGTCTTCACTATCACTTTGTTTTCCTTCTCCAGGACTTGGGTCCAAGGTGTCTACGCAGCACAAAGGTGCATTCTGTGGCTGTGAAATAGCAAAGTGAACTGGCCTATTCCTTTCTGGCTCTTTCTACCCAGGAGGTTGCCTTTAATGTTTCTTTCAGGCTGACTGCATAATCAGCCTTTCTCAGGGCTGAGCTCTTATTATGAGTCAGGCATATGTATTAGCTTTCCATCTTGTTGGGAAGATAACACACAATTGCAAGCAATTTTTTGGTAATACGTAGAAAATGGAGTCACCATGAGAAAGGGACAGAAAGAAATGTTATGGAAATTCAGAGGAAGGTGCTATTGCTTCCCTATGCTGTGTTCAGAGACATGGAAAAATGACGTGGAAAAGCCGAGGGAACAGCCTGAGCAGAGGCACAGAGGGCCGTCTAAGAGGATCCTTTGTTAGCTGCTGCTCAGAGTCCCTCACAGTCAGAACCCTTCCTCCCATGGACCAAAAGAAAGTCCATTAAGTCCTGGTGTGTCTACCTTTTTGGCAATCTAAGAATGTGTCTAGCACATGGGTTCTGAGACCCTTACCTATCTTGGCACCATTCCTCTCTGGTGCCCATTGTCAAACTACCTTGAGCCTCAGTTTCCTCATATGTAAAACAGAAGCTAATAGGATCTACCCTAAGGGTTTGTTGGAAGAATCCAAGCTGGTCATGTAGACGAAGCTCTTAGCATCACCTGGCATCATGAGTGCTCACTAACCTTGCTGCTCTTTTCCACCCTAGTTGTCTGAGTGCTCATAGGTGATGATGGTAATGATCCCCTGCACTTTTGTAGAGCTCAGGAATTAGAACCCTCTCATGTGTATGAACTCATTGAAACTTCACAACTGCTCACCTGCCCTGACCTGGGAAAATCATTTTGTCACTTCTTTCCCCAAGAGATATTTTTATTCTGATGAGTCAATTCAGGCTGAAGTGAACACTAAGGGCCATTTTCCATTTCTTATAACAGAATACCTGAAAGTGGGTAATATATAAAGAAAAGGAATTTATTTCTTATAAAGGTTGAGAGTCCAAGGTCAAGGGGCTGCATCTGGTGAGGGCCTTCTTGCTGGTGAGGACTCTGCAGAGTCTTAAGGCAGTGCAGGACATCACATGGCAAGGGGGCTGAGTGTCCTAGCTCAGGTCTCTCTCCCTTTTCTTATAAAGCTACCAGTCCCACTCCTATGATAACCCATTGATTCATTAACTCATTAATCCACAAATGGATTAATCTATTCCGTTAGGGCTTTGCCCTCATGACCCAATCACCTCTTAAAGGCTCCACTTCTTGATATTGCCACATTGGGGATTACATTTGAACATGAATTTTGGAGGGGAAAAATATTCAAACCGTAGCCAGCCCTTGACAAGAGAGGGAAAATCAGGCTGGGTGCAGTGGCTCACAACTGTAATCCCAGCACTTTGGGAGGCCGAGGTGGGCGGATCACCTAAGGTCAGGAGTTTGAGGCCAGCCTGGCCAACATGGTGAAACCCTGTCTCTACTAAAAATACAAAAATTAGTCAGGTGTGGTGGCGTATGCCTATAATTCCAGCTACTCAGTAGGCTGAGGCAGGAGAATCACTTGAACCCAGGGGCAGAGGTTGCAGTGAACTGAGATCGTGCCACTGCACTCATGCCTGGGAGACAGAGTGAGACTCTGTCTCACAAAGGAAAAAAAAAAGAGAGACAGAGAAGGAAATCTTTGGAAAGCCCAAAGAAGAGAGTGGGTGAAGGGGGCTGGTGGAAGAAGGCTGGCGGGATGTACAAGGGGGTGTCATTTTCAGACCAGCTGGAAGGGCCCATTCTTGCTACACCCATGCCCCCTTGCAGAATCGGGAGCTGTGGGGACTGCTTGGATCCACCGGCCTTAGACAGGGGTCTATACACTAGCACGAGCACGGGGCAGTTGAAGGGAGTGTTTGCAATCTGATATTCTCACTTCTTAGGGAGACTCAGAAGTCATTTTTTGTGATAAGTGAGACACATAGCATCTTGCAAAAATCATGCTCTGGAGTAGATTTGCATAAATGAATGTATTGTATTTTTAAAAAAATTATGAAAGCTTTAATTACCTAAACTTGAATTAAGTTGTCTCTTGCAGAACACACAAAGTATTAGCTTATTTTATACTTAGTTACCTTTTTGTTTTCATAAATTGGATGATCTTCTATGTAACTCTTGTTTCAACTCAGCGGCAACACCTCAGAGATGTTTTCAAAGTAACACATATTGTTATGGAGCACTTGCTATGAACCAGCATGACTTACTATTTAAGAGCAGAGACCCTGAGAGCCAGGCTGTCTGGGTCTATTCATGATTCTGCCACTTACTAGCTGTGTAATCTTGGACAGTTATTTAACCATCTTCTGCCTCAGTTTACTAATCTGTAAGACAGATACCTATGTCATAAGGTTGTTATGAGGATTAAATGGGCTAATATGAATAAAGTGTTCAGAACGGTGCCTGCTCATGGGAAATATTCAATATAGGTCAGTTTGGTTATGTGCTGGACACTGGGCCAGGAGCTGGGGATAGAACTCCAAAGATAGACAAGGTCCCTGAATTCTTTGAGCTTACAGTCTAGTGGAGAAGTGAGAGAGGTGGCAGTTAGTCAACAATGAGGGCGATGTGTGGTATAACAGGGGTGGTACAAGGTTTTCCAGGAGTAATTACAGGCTTCTGTAGATGTGCTGGATATTTTCTTTTTCCTATCTTGTTAACGTGGACTGATTTGTTTAGCATCATAAATCCCCAGGATTGAAAAGCGTTTTCAAAGGTCACTGGTTCATTTCAGTGACCCAAGTAAAACCTGCCCCCAGGCCGGGTGTGGTGGCTCACGCCTGTAATCTCAGCACTTTGGGAGGCCAAGGCGGCAGATCACCTGAGGTCAGGAGTTCGAGACCAGCCTGGCCAACATGGTGAAACACTGTCTCTACTAAAAATACAAAAAATTAGCGGGGCGTGATAGCAGGTGCCTGTAATCCCAGCTACTTGGGAGGCTGAGGCAGGAGAATCACTTGAACCTGAGAGGTGGAGGTTGCAATGAGCTGAGATGGCACCACTGCATTCTAGCCTTGGTGACAAGAGCAAAGCTCCATCTCAAGAAAAACAAACAAAATAAAAGCCTGCCCCCAGATAACGTCATAGACATGTCTGCTTCTTTCTCTGCCTTCATCACTACACCGGAAGCTGCTAGCCCTGCAGTTTACATCCTGCCAGCTTTTCTCAGATCCCTCAGCCTGGGGTGGCCTGCTTTCAGGAACTCCTTAGATGCTTAGGAGCCTGCCTGGGGAAGAGGTTCTCAAAACTTGTCTTTAGGAATGGAGCTGCTTTCTGCATTTTTCTGTGACCCAGCATTCTTGATTCTTGGACCTGGGCACTGCACCTGGACTGTTTTTCTGTTTCTGTGCCTGTGACTGACTGTGGTCACCAGGGCTGCTGTGGGCACCAGCACAGGGAGGGGCAGAAAGCAGGGGCCAGGACCAGGGGCTGGGAGAGTAGTGATCACCTCCCTCCAATTTTCTCAGCCTACCACCTGTGTAGCACCTACATCGGGATCACCTGGGATTATTGTTTAAAAATCAGATTCCTTGGCTTCAGACCCAGTGAGATCCAGGAATACACATATTAAATCAGCTTTCTTCGTGATTGTTAGGCAACGACTCCTCAAAGGTGGGCCCGTGTGTCTGCTTGGAGCCCTTGTTGGAGATAAACACCTTTCCTTGCTCTTCCCTAGTGGTGCACACCTCTTGGGGCCTTGTCCTGCCAGCTTTTCTCAGATCCCTCAGCCTGGTGCACAGTCTAGCTGGCTCTGGGTCTACCTAGATGCACCAGGAAGGGTGAGAGGGGGTAAGGATGTTGGAATGACTGGCAAATTGGAGCTGGCTTCTGTGGATTGCAGAATCACGAAAGATTAGAATCGGAAAGCATCTTAGTGATGGGTCCGTACAGACTTTTTATTTTGTGGGTGAAACATCAGACCTGGGGCAGTCAGGTGATGCACTGAAGGTCTGACCAGCAGGGCTCTGGGCCAGGGCTAGAGTGCAGGCCACTGGCTCTTTGTATGACCACAGTGGTCCTCTCACTAGGGCCACCCCTGGTCTGAGGTGTGGAGACCAAAGAAAGTGCCATTCACTTCATCTGTAGGGCTTGAACTTGGAATTATTTTTTCAGCATTCAGATGGGCCAAACTGAGGTTGGCTCCATTTGCGGCTAAATGCACGGTAGGGAGAAAGGTAAACCAGGTTGTGGATTCTGGCTGAGTCCAGAAACAACCTGGCTGGCTCTTGTGTGGCGGGACCCTCCTCCTGGGCTTCCACAGGATGGTGGAGGTGGTACAGCCTGGCATGAGGCATTCGAATAAGCTACCTTATGGTCGTTCTTGATTTGCGTATGTTGAACCAGCCTTGCATCCCAGGGATGAAGCCCACTTGATCATGGTGGATAAGCTTTTTGATGTGCTGCTGGATTCAGTTTGCCTGTATTTTATTGAGGATTTTTGCATCGATGTTCATCAGGGATATTGGTCTAAACTTCTCTTTTGTTGTTGTGTCTCTGCCAGGCTTTGGTATCAGGATGACGCTGGCCTCATGAAATGAGTTAGGGAGGATTCCCTCTTTTTCTATTGATTGGGATAGTTTTAGAAGGAATGGTACCAGCTCCTCCTTGTACCACTGGTAGAATTCAGCTGTGAATCCATCTGGTCCTGTACTTTTTTGGTTGGTAAGCTATTAATTATTTTCTCCATTTCAGAGCCTGTTATTGGTCTCTTAAGAGATTCAACTTCTTCCTGGTTTAGTCTTGGGAGGGTGTATGTGTAAGGAATTTATCCATTTCTTCTAGATTTTCTAGTTTATTTGCATAGAGGTGTTTATAGTATTCTCTGATGGTAGTTTGTGTTTCTGTGGGATCAGTGGTGATATCCCCTTTATCATTTTTTATTGCATCTATTTGATTCTTCTCTCTTTTCTTCTTTATTAGTCTTGCTAGCAGTCTATCAATTTTGCTGATCTTTTCAAAAAACCAGCTCCTGGATTCACTGATGTGTTGAAGGGTTTTTTGTGTCTCTATCTCCTTCAGTTCTGCTCTGATCTTAGTTATTTCTTGCCTTCTGCTAGCTTTTGAATGTGTTTGCTCTTGCTTCTCTAGTTCTTTACACACTGCTTTAAATGTGTCCCAGAGATTCTGGTATGTTGTGTCTTTGTTCTCGCTGGTTTCAAAGAACATCTTTATTTCTGCCTTCATTTCATTATGTACCCAGTAGTCATTCAGGAGCAGGTTGTTCAGTTTCCATGTAGTTGAGAGGTTTCGAGTGAGTTTCTTAATCCTGAGTTCTAGTTTGATTGCACTGTGGTCTGAGAGACAGTTTGTTATAATTTCTGTTCTTTTACATTTGCTGAGGAGTGCTTTACTTCCAACTATGTGGTCAATTTTGGAATAGCTGTGGTGTGGTGCTGAGAAGAATGTATATTCTGTTGATTAGGGGTGGAGAGTTCTGTAGATGTCTGTTAGTTCTGCTTTGGGCAGAGCTGAATTCAATTCCTGGATACCCTTGTGAACTTTCTGTCTTGTTGATCTGTGTAATGTTGACAGTGGGGTGTTAAAGTCTCCCATTATTATTGTGTGGGAGTCTAAGTCTCCTTGTAGGTCTCTAAGGACTTGCTTTATGAATCTGGGTGCTCCTGTACTGGGTGCATATATATTTAGGATAGTTAGCTCTTCTTGTTGAATTGATCCCTTTACCATTATGTAATGGCCTTCTTTGTCTCTTTTGATCTTTGTTGGTTTAAAGTCTGTTTTATCAGAGACTAGGATTGCAACCCTTGCCTTTTTTTGTTTTCCATTTGCTTGGTAGATCTTCCCCCATCCCTTTATTTTGAGCCTATGTGTGTCTCTGCAGGTGAGATGGGTCTCTTGAATATAGCACTCTGATGGGTCTTGACTCTTTATCCAATTTGCCAGTCTGTGTCTTCTAATTGGAGCATTTAGCCCATTTACATGTAAGGTTAATATTGTTATGTGTGAATTTGATCCTGTCATTATGATGTTAGCTGGTTATTTTGCTTGTTAGTTGATGCAGTTTCTTCCTAGCATCGATGGTCTTTACAATTCGGCATGTTTTTGCAGTGGCTGGTACCGGTTGTTCCTTTTCATGTTTAGTGCTTCCTTCAGGAGCTCTTGTAGGGCAAGCCTGGTAGTGACAAAATCTCTCAGCATTTGCTTGTCTGTAAAGTATTTTATTTCTCCTTCACTTATGAAACTTAGTTTGGCTGGATATGAAATTCTGGGTTGAAAATTCTTTTCTTTAAGAACGTTGAATATTGGCCCCCACTGTCTTCTGGCTTGTAGAGTTTCTGCTGAGAAATCAGCTGTTAGTCTGATGGGCTTCCCTTTGTGGGTAACCTGACCTTTCTCTCTGGCTGCCCTTAACATTTTTTCCTTCATTTCAACTTTGGTGAATCTGACAATTATGTGTCTTGGAGTTGCTGTTCTCGAGGAGTATCTTTGTGGCATTCTCTGTATTTCGTGAATTTGAATGTTGGCCTGCCTTGCTAGGTTGGGGAAGTTCTCCTGTATAATATCCTGCAGAGTGTTTTCCAACTTGGTTCCATTCTCCCCGTCACTTTTAGGTACACCAATCAGATGCAGATTTGGTCTTTTCACATAGTCCCACATTTTTTGGAGGCTTTGTTCGTTTCTTTTTATTCTTTTTTCTCTAAACTTCTCTTCTTGCTTCATTTCATTCATTTGATCTTCCATCACAGATACCCTTTCTTCCAGTTGATTGAATCGGCTACTGAAGCTTGTGCATTTGTCACGTAGTTCTCATGCCATGGTTTTCAGCTCCATCAGGTCCTTTAAAGACTTCTCTGCATTGGTTGTTCTAGTTAGCCGTTAGTCTAATCTTTTTTCAAGATTTTTAACTTCTTTGCCATGGGTTCGAACTTCCTCCTTTAGCTCAGAGAAGTTTGTTCGTCTGAAGCCTTCTTCTCTCAACTCATCAAAGTCATTCTCTGTCCAGCTTTGTTCTGTTGCTGGTGAGGAGCTGCGTTCCTTTGGAGGAGGAGAAGTGCTCTGATTTTTAGAATTTTCAGTTTTTTCTGTTCTGTTTTTTCCCCATCTTTGTGGTTTTATCTACCTTTGGTCTTTGATGATGGTGACGTACAGACGGGGTTTTGGTGTCGATGTCCTTTCTGTTTGTTAGTTTTCCTTCTAACAGTCAGGACCCTCAGCTGCAGATCTGTTGGAGTTTGCTGGAGGTCCACTCCAGACCCCGTTTGCCTGGGTATCAGCAGCGGAGGCTGCAGAACAGCGAATATTGCTGAACAGCAGGTGTTGCTGTCTGATCGTGTCTCTGGAGGTTTCCTCTCAGAGCGCTACTCGGCTGTGTGAGGTGTCAGTCTGCCCCTACTGGGGGGTGCCTCCCAGTTAGGCTACTCAGGGGTCAGGGACCCACTTGAGGAGGCAGTCTGTCCGTTCTCAGATCTCAAACTCCATGCTGGGAGAACCACTACTCTCTTCAAAGCTGTCAGACAGGGACATTTAAGTCTGCAGAGGTTTCTGCTGCCTTTTGTTTGGCTATGCCCTGCCCCCAGAGGTGGAGTCTACAGAGGTAGGGAGGCCTCCTTGAGCTGCGGTGGGCTCCACCCAGTTGGAGCTTCCCTGCCACTTTGTTTACCTACTCAAGCCTCAGCAATGGCAGGCGCCCTCCCCCAGCCTCGCTGCTGCCTTGCAGCTCGATCTCAGACTGCTGTGCTAGCAATGAGCAAGGCTCCGTGGGCATGGGACCCTCTGAACCAGGCGCGGGATATAATCTCCTGGTGTGCTGTTTGCTAAGACCATTGGAAAAGCACAGTATTAGGGTGTGAGTGACCCGATTTTCCAGGTGCTGTCTGTCCCAGCTTTGCTTGGCTATGAAAGGGAATTCCCTGACCCCTTGCAGTTCCCAGGTGAGGCGATGCCTCACCCTTCTTTGGCTCACACTCAGTGCGCTGCACCCACTGTCCAACAAGCCCCAGTGAGATGAACCCGGTACCTCAATTGGAAATGCAGAAATCACCCGTCTTCTGTGTCACTCACGCTAGGAGCTGTAGACTGGAGCTGTTCCTATTTGGCCATCTTGGAACCGCCTTGTGGTCATTCTTATTGCTCACTTGGCCACATACCTAAAGATGCCCCAGTTTACAAAGATGCACTCCAGGAATGAGATCTTTTCTATGACGACAACTTGGAGAGGGCGTTTTCTTCTCTACTGCAAGCTGGCTATGGCGTCTTTGCAGCTGTTCTGTTACTCTTTTGAAACAAACAAAAAGCTGTTGTGGGTGTGGATGTGTCTGTGACAGGGCAGGCTTTGGCTGTGAAGGGCAATGGAATACCCTCTACAGTTGTTTGTGTGCACAAGTGTCTCTCTGTGTGTTTGAAACTTGCACCCAAATGATTGACAGATGGTAAATTATTTTAAAACCCCTTTTTCTCTTTTTGCATATATCCTTCACCTGCGGCTTGCTGTATTGCCAGGGTACCAGGCCTGGATCAGGGATGTCAGGTTTGAGAACTGGAACCTGTTCAAGGGGAGCTATTTGTACCGAGGGAGAGGGGCACAGCAGAGAAGAGGATGGAGTTGGGCGTCCAGATGTTTGCTGAAAGTTTCCAACTGGAAATACAGTGGACTACAGTGGTGAGGGATTTATGCTACGCTTGGAAGAACATCATGGAGAGTTAAAAGAAATTTTGCACATTTTTTCTCGGCTATGTAACTCTAGAGCTGCCTAATACCTTCACATCTCCAGCTGTAAAATGGGCCCAGGCGCTCTACCATATGCTAGGCAACATTCTAAGTGCTTTACCCCATTTACTCTTATATCTCATTAATTCTATGAGATAGAATTGCTCCCTTTTACAGATGAAGAAACTGAGGCACAGAGAAGTTAAGTTACCCCAGGCCACACAGCCAGATATGATAGGTCCCAGGAATTTTGGCTCAAGTCAGCACTCTTTCCTCAACTGCCATGCCATGGGCAAACACGTAGTCAGGAGACAAGTAAGAAGATTACATATATATCGTTAAGTCCTGGGGGCACAACTGGCTCGTCATGGTTAATTTTATGTGTCAACTTGGCTGAGCCACAGTGTCCGGATATGTGGTCAAACATTATTCTGGATGTTTCTGTGAGGGTGTTGTTGGGTGAGATTAAAATGGAGGAATTTTGAGTAAAGCAGATTGTCCTCCATGGAGTGGGTGGGCCTTGTCTAATCAGTTGAAGCCCTTAATAGAAGAAAAAATACTGACCTCCCCCAAGCAAGAGGGAGTTCTGCAACAGACTGCCTTTGGACTTGAACTGCAACATGGGCTCTTCAGCCTGTTGGCCCACCCTGCAAATTTTGGACCTGTCAGCCTGCATAACTGTGTGATCAGCTCCTTATAATCTCTCTCTCTTTCTCTTTATCCTGTTGGTTCTGTTTCTCTGGGAAATCCTGGCTAATATATGGCTCCATAGCATCATCTGGTCATCAGAGTGTTGGGCCACATCTATCAGCAGCATCCTGCTCTAGGACTAACAATTCATTTCTTGGCCTCGTCTACCCAGGGACACAAGTCTGTTTCCTCGGTGGGTCAGTTAATCTCTCTCTGACTCTTCCTCCTGCCTCTGCATCATCATTCAACTTATTAGGTTCTGACTTCACTTTCTTTATATCCCCTTGATCAGTTAGAATTCACTCCTATTGTGAGTAGCTGAAAACCTGCCAGAGTAGTTTGGTGAGCAAGAGGTTGATTTTTCTCACATCACAAGAAGTCTGGTGGCATTTAGAACATAGTCTAGTGCTGGGCACCTGCTCAAGGATGTCAACAAGGACCAGCTCCTCCCATCTTCCAACTCTGCCATCATTAGGGAAGACTTTGTCTTCATGGTTGCAAGATGGCTGCTGCATCTCCAGGTGTTGTATCTGTGTTCCAGGCAGAAGGGGCCTGGCAGAGAAGGGAGAAGTGAGAGAAACAAAGGGCAAAATTTCTCTATTCTTTAGGCCTTGCTCGCTCTTTCTTTTTCTTTCTTTCTTTCTTTCTTTTTTTCTCTCTTCTTTCTCTTTCTCTCTGCTTGCTTGCTTTCTTTCTTTCTTTCTTTCTTTCTTTCTTTCTTTCTTTCTTTCTTTCTTTCTTTCTTTCTTCTCTCTCTCTCTCCTTTTTTTTTTTCTGGTGGCGTGAGGAGATTGAGGGAGGGAAAACCTCTGCAGGGACTTCTACCTATATCTCATTGGCCAGAACAGTTTCACATTGTTTTCTTTAGCCACAAAGGAGGCTGACATTGAGTATTTTGCTTTCTGTCCTCTATAGCAGAGGAAATCAAGGGATAGGTGGGTCAGTATATAGCTGTTTAGTGCAGGGATTGGCAAGTGTTTTCAGTAGAGGGCTAGATAGTAAATATTTTAGGCTTTGTGGGCCATACAGTCTCTGTTATGCCTACTCAACTCTGTGGTGTAGCACAAAAGTAACTACAGAAAATACATAAACAAATGGATGTGGCTGTGTTTCAATACAACTTTATTTACAAAAACAGGCAGTGGGCTGGATTTGGACGATGGGCCATCGTTTGTCCACCCCTAATTTAGTGATTCGATCTATAATATCTGCCACTGGACTCAAATATTTCAGCCAAAAATATTTTCACAAATTGCGGTACAGCACCCCTAAAAGATGAGAGTGGGGAATGGATATGAAATAGTGGAACTGGATCTTAATTGATACAAAGTTTTCTTCTGTCATGCTAAGGAGTTGGTACTTTACCCTCTGGGCAGAGAAGAGGTCAGAGAAGACTGGGCTGTGGTTGTGGTTGTTGTTGGTGGGTTCACAACCTGTGGTGATCCCAGGGTTGACTCTGATGGCTGACAGCCTGGTAGAGAGGACCTCTCTTCTGCATTCCTCACTGCATGTCCCTGTTTAAACCACAGGTCTGGTCAAAGAGATGACCAGGGGGTGCCCAGCTAGAAAAGAGAGGGTAGAAAATGCTGTAACTAAAAGCCTAAGGCTTCAGCTAGGTGCAGTGGCTCACACTTGTAATTGCTGCATGTTGGGAGGCCTAGGTGGGCGGATCACCTGAGGTCAGGAGTTCGAGACCAGCCTGGTCAACGTGGTAAAACCCTGTCTCTACTAAAAAAAATCACAAAAATTAGTCAGGCATAGTGGCGGGCACCTGTTTTTCCAGATACTCGGGAGGCTGAGGTAGGAGAATGGCTTGAACCCAGGAGGCGGAGGTTGCAGTAAGCCGAGATTGCACCACTGCACTCCAGCCTGGGCAATGGAGTGAGACTCCATCTCAAAAAAATAAACAATAAAAATAAAAATCTCAGGGTTGAATGGGCACATAGGATTCATTGAGCACCATAAATATCTGTTTCCATATTCTTGAGCTCTTTGGTACCCAGAGAATATACCAATAACATGTTTGGATTTAGGGTTAGAGAAATCTTCTCAAATTTTCCTAGCCTCACAAAATTTCACAATACTTTACCTTTGCAAATGCAGAACCAGTATTAAGACGGTATGCATTGTGTAATCTCACATCAAACCTTTGTATTTATCATTAAAAATGTGGCAACCTCATCGCGGTCATAAACAGAGTTACCAAGGAAACCAGTTTATCATAATCAGCTATTTATTCCCTCTTCTTTCTCTCTGTCTCTCCCCCTTCTACCTGAGCTTTCTTTGGGCTGAAAGGTATGATAAGCTGTTATCAGCCTGGGCTCAGTGGCTAATTAGGTCCTAATATTGATTCGTAGAATTACACTGCTCTTTTCCATAACTATGCTGTAGTGCATTGTCTGTGCTTATTAAAAATAGACACAGTGATGGAACAATTGGTTTATTATGTGTTTTAAATAGTCATAATAGCTGTTTCCCATGGGAGTGGTATATCAAAACCCGACAGACAGAAGATAAAAACTTTTGGCCTACAAAAGACTTGTGGCTCTTTCTCTTGCATTAGGAAGTAGTTGTGAAAGGAATTTTGCTTCCTGGATGGGGCTTCCAGTCCAACAGGCTTTTTCT
Organism: Gorilla gorilla gorilla; assembly: GCF_029281585.2. Taxonomy (NCBI): domain Eukaryota; kingdom Metazoa; phylum Chordata; class Mammalia; order Primates; family Hominidae; genus Gorilla; species Gorilla gorilla. The sequence goes on along the minus strand of NC_073224.2, from coordinate 43,453,029 downwards.
CATTTTTTTTGTTGTCTATTATAATAGAGAACATGAGCTAATACCCATATTCCACATCGATGTTCTAGAGCAGGGGTCTGGAAACTTTTTATATAAAGGGACATACAGTAAGTATTTTAGGTTTGTGAGCCATATGCACTCTGTCCTAACTACTGGACAGGAAAACAGCAGGAAAACAGCAATAGACAATACGTAATGAATGGGTGAGATTGTGTTCCAATAAAACTTTATGTAAACAGGTGGCAGGCCAGATTTGGCCCATGGATTGAAGTTTGCAGACATCTATCTAGAGCCTTGGTCTCAAAGGGTAGGGAATTAACTTGCAGTTTGCCCCTTAAAGTGGGAGCAATACCTGGAGGAGGCTGGACGAGCCACCAGGAGCCACTGGGAGCTCCTACTGGGCTATCTGTGAGGGTCTCTCCCTGGTTGTCCATCTGTCATTAAGAGGGGTGGTTTCTCACAGTGATCCCCCCACAGAGGGGTGGACTAGGGACCAGGTAACCTGGCATAGTTCCTGACTTGAATGCTTAACTGGATGACATTTTCTCATCTGTAATGCCCTCTACCACCTGTTCCAAAGAGCTGTGAGACGCATGGAGATAATGAATGGGAAAGGACTCTGTGAACTGTAAACTGTAAACCACCAAGGCATAGAACCATAACAGCTGTGGCTACTAAGATGTTGCTTGATAAGTTGAGTATTCACTTTCTGGGCCCCATAGCAGAGGAAATCAAAGCAAAGGTGGAACAGAGTATGGCTGTTTAGTGCAGTGATTGGCAAATGTTTTTGGTAAAGGGCCAGATAGTAAATATTTTAGGCTTTGTGGGCCACACAGTCTCCATCATTCCTGTTCAACTCTCGTTGTAGCACAAAAGTAACCACAGACAACACATGAATGAATGGGTGTAGCTGTGTTTCAATAAAACTTTATTTACAAAAGCAGACAGTGGGCTGGATTATAAAGCAATCACAGAGTTGCGGAATGGGAATGACCCCTTCAGGTGTTAGTCCACCTGGCATCTGGGTCTAGAGCCCACCCTTTACTACCCTTCTGGGAAATTGTCCACCTTGAGTTTTAATTCCTCCAGTGGCCAAGTTCATGATATTTTTGGCTGATCTATCTTCATACGGTTTTGGTTATCAGAAATTTCTTGCTGTTTCTCAGCCAAAATCCCAAGTTCATGATATTTTTGGCTGATCTATCTTCATACGGTTTTGGTTATCAGAAATTTCTTGCTGTTTCTCAGCCAAAATCTGTCTTTCTGTATCTTCCCCACATTTGTCCTAGTTCTATGCCTCAGCATTTTCCAGAATGATTAGATTAATCTCTTCTTCATATGACAGCTCTTTGAATATTTGAAGATAGAGGTCATAGTCTTCAAGTCTTCTCCTCACCAGGCTAAACATCAGCAGTTCCTTGAACTGTTTCTATATGACATGGTTTTGACCTTTCACCATTCAGGTTGCTCTCCTCTGCACAAGTTTCAGTTCCTCGGCATCCCTCCTAAATGGTATATCCACTGTTGGGGACAATATTTCATGCATGTTCTAACTAATATAGAGTAGGATTGTAGCCTCCTTTGTTCCAGATTCAATGCTTCTGTTAATGCAGCCTAAGGTCATATGTGCTCTTTGGATGAATACATCACAATGCTGGATTTTACTGGGTTGATGTTGACTGAGACTTTTAAGTCCTTTTCTTGCATACTGCAAAGTCATGGCTACCCCATCCTGACTAGTGCAGAGTAAGGATAACTTGGATTTCCAGTAAAAATCCTTTGGCTGCTTTGTTTTCAAGGTCAAAGTTCTTTTGAATTGAGATTACATTTCTTTTCAATCTTTGGGTAGTCTGTGACTTTATGAGAATGCTGATTGTGATGTGAAATCAACCACGTCTTCACATAGCCTACCATGAGTTCTGCCGTGGTTGAAGATACAGCCTCTAAATCAGTGCTACTCAATTATTATTAGCCTTCAAAAAGATAAGGAGCTTACCCCAGAATGCAAATAAAAGCATTGTTTCCTTCATTGAGAAAGTCTTGGTGTGAATAAAATGTCAGCTGAACTAAACATGGTGCTTCGTGACATAGCTGATTTGCAGACAGCAGATAAGCAGGGGTTCTCAGACCACACATTTTGACTAGTAGGGCTCTAAATGACTCTCTAAGATCTTGATTGAAACTCTAACTGGCTTAAGGAGGGTAGATAAGAAGAAGAAACATCTTCAGAAATAGTAGAAAGGATTATGGTGACTAGATGAAAATCAGCCTTGAGATTCAGTGTAAGTTAGGATCCTAATGGGAAACCTCTTCAGTTTCTTTTATCCCTAAAATTAGGGCTGGATTTCAGTGATTATTCAATGCACATCTGTTGGTCTCTTAATCTGTGAGAGGCATTGAGCTAGGAACTGAGGGGTTACAAACTTAACTGAGATATAGCCAGAGACCTGGTTGGGGAGTCTTAGATGCAAACAAGTAACAAATTGTGGCATAGGCCGCTAGTGGCCTCCTCCTACATAATTCTCTCCTTTTACCTTAGGAACAGAATGCTGATGGTATTCACAGCAGCTGTGTCCTCAGATAAAAGACCACGTATTTCAGCCTCCTTTGCAGTTAGCTTAATCATGTGATTTCCAGTAATCATCTCACAGCATGAAGGGGCTTTAATGATGGGGGTTTTATGCTCTAGGGGTTTATGCTGTAGGGGTTTCCGCAGAAGGGTGGAAGGAACCCAGATCTCTGATGACTGTGGAGCCTCCAGTCCTGTCTAACTCTGGGCTTCTTTTACACGAGAGGGTAGGTCCTTGTGAGTTCCGCGCCTGCTATACACAGCTGAACTTCATCCTAAAGTAATAGAGAATTTGATTCTTAGGGAGGGGGCTCCTATAAGAAACATAACTTAAAATGTGCTGTTGACTTAGGGGAGGAGATGGGAAGGCAGATATTTAGAGCTCAGATTTTGCAAATTAGTTATCTGGGGACCCTTGCTGTGCATTGTTAGAGCATTTGATTGAATTGTTGCCTATTGTAACTGGGAAAGCAAACCGTAAGTTGACTGAAGCTGTAGCTTTAGGGGAAATGGCAGCAAAAATTCAGAATGACAGCAAGAGTGTTGGCTTGCTGTCTCCTTCTTGCCACTTCTAGCAAAGTCCTGCAAAAGAGAGCTGGCCAGTCTGCGGACAGATATGGAGAGAAATGCTGCTTTGCTTAGGAGGTGTTCTCAGCCTGCGGCCTGCAATCTAAGTTGATTGAGATTCCTATAATTTGAAGCTTTGTCGGTTTTTATGTGCAAGATGAAGTAGGAGTTATTAATATGTAGTATCCCCAAATCAACACCTTAGTAGGAAATAAGGCTGAGGCCCACCATAGCAAAGTCAGAATTAGGTGTGTTATCTTCCACAGTTGCGTACTGTCTGCCTCTGAACTTACTTTATGTTAGAGATTAAGTCCTTGTCTATAAGCTTCTGAGATTTGGGATTTTCTGTTTACATAGTGGAACTTGATCTTAATTGATCCAAAGTTTTCTTCTGTCATGCTGAGGAGTCAGTATGCTACAGATAAGACCTGAGAAGAGTGGGCTGGGGGAGGTATGGAGTAGGCAACTTCTAAGATGGTTGAAGTTATAGGGCATGAGCGAGATTTCTTTTCTCATACCTTCCTGCACCTTGGCTTGTTTGGATCCTGACATTCTACCATTACATTGCTATTCCTTTAATTTTCAAAGGCATTTCAGATGTTGAAAGTCTCTTCCTAATGAGTTTCAAATACCCAGAGTAGGAGATGGACACAAGAATATTCTAGCCCCTGACAGCTACCAAAGACCCCTGGCCCTATGGGGCCAAAGTCCTGGGGGTGGGAAGGGCACTGAATGGGAATGGAAAGGATGTCACAGAGAAATGCAGCCAAGCTCGCAATTCCACTAAAGGCTGGTGCAGCCTAGCATGCTGGGATACTGGGATGTGTTTCTCAGTGAAACCCATTCTTTAGGGCTGAACCTGCGTGGTGTCAGTGAAGTGGAATTTGATCCATGTAGACAGCTGATCTGGACATTCTTGGCCTGGATTATTTGTTTGGCTGTCTCCACTGATCAAATTAACTGGATAATTGCCAAATATCTTCTCAGTTGTGCTCCCCTAGGCAGCTGGTGCGGCCAGCAGGATGGGGAGGGAACCTCCAAGGACAAGTCAGATTAGAGAATTAGCACATATTTTTGACCTGGTCGACCCAGGGAACTGTCCATTTAATCAGGGTGAGAATTGAGGGCCTGGGTTGGGGGGAAGTGAGAGCTTCAGCCCTCCTGGCTTTACAGGCAGGAAGATGCCACAGTGGTCCAGCCTGCAATTTCCTCAAGAAACTCTCTAGGCCAGTGTGTAAGATGGTGCCAAATCTGTCTAGGAGAGCTGCCCTAATTCTGCTCTCACTCACTATGGTGCCTGTGTTGAGGACATAGGATGGTCTTATCTCGAAGCAATTGCAATGTAGGAAGATGAATTTCTAACCTCCAGGGCCAAGAAAAGCTCAAAAAGATGCTGTGCAAAAGACAGGGAAAGAGCTCTTCTTTCTCTTACCTCCTTCTCAGGGGTGGTGGGACCCCAGGCTCTTGCTCGTACTAAGACACTTTGGACCTTACCTGCTTCTCTGTTATTTTATTTTATTTTATTTTATTTTATTTTTTTTTGCGTGTATCTTGTCTCCACAACCAGGATACATCTTTAAGAACATGATTTTTTATGGGTCTCCTCAGCACCTGGTGGAATGTCTGGCACATGATTGGTGCTCAGTAAGCTGGCTGGCCAACTGCTTGATTCAGTAAGATTTGTTGGGCACTTACAGGCTTGTGCACTTCGGGATGTATGAAATAGTCAAGCCTAAACTGAGAGCCCCCAGTTTCATGGGGCAACACATGACCACACTGCAGTATGGGAAGAGAGAGAATAGCTTTCAATGAAGAGGTATGGGGGTATTAAATGGGGTTGGAGGCCAACATGCTCTTACTGAGCCAGAGCCCTGAGAGGGCCGAGGAAACAAGGGAAGTGTTATTAGTCCCATTCAATAGATGAGCAAACTGAGGTTCGAAGAGATGAAATGACTGACTTGCTCAAGGTCTTGCTGCTAGCGTGAGTTGGAGCCAGGATTTAAACTCAAGTTTGCTGACCCTCTTTGTAGAGAGACTCTACTCTAGATGGGCCCTCTTCTAATGCATTTCATCTTGGCCTTTGGGGTTGGGGACAGGGCAGTGGCATTGAGTACCAGAATGGGGCAGAGATGTCAAACTTGTGCCCCATGACCTGAAGCAGTCTGCAGATGGGTTTGTTAGATTCATACAGTGTGGTTATTTTTAATTGTAGTAAAATACACGTAACATTGATCTCTTTAACTGTTTTTAAGTGCACCGTTCAATAGAGTTAAGTACATTCACACGGTTGTGCAGCCAATCTCCAGAACTTTTTCTTCTTGCACAACTGCAACTATACCCATTAAACAACAACTCCCCCTTCCTCCTTACCCCCAGCCCCTGTCAACTGTCATTCTACCTGCTGGCCCTGTGAATTTGACCACTCTAGGTACCTCCCGCAGAGTAGGAGCCAGAGTATTTGTCTTTTTGTGTCTGGCTTATTTCACTTATTATGATGTCCTCAAGGCTCATCCTGTTGTTGCATGTCAAAATTTCCTTCCTTCTTAAGGCTGAATAATATTCCACTGTTATGTAGACAGCACATTTTGTTGATCCGTTCATTCATCAATGGGACTTTTTGGCAGCTTCCATCTTTTGGCTGCTGTGATGAACATGGGTGTGCAAATATCTGCTCGAGTCCCTGTTTTTAATTCTTTTGGGTGTATACCCAAAAGTGGAATTGCTGAATCATCTGGTAACTGTATGTTGAATATTTTGAGAAATTGCCATGCTGTTTTCCATAGTGGCTGAGCCACTTTACGTTCCCACCAACAGTGCACAAGGATTCTAATTTCTCCACATCTTCTTGTTACTTTCTGGTTGTTGTTGTTTGGTTTTTGTTTTTAATAGTGGCTATCCTAGTGGTTGGCAAATATTTAAAAATGAAGATATTTTACATAATGATTCAGATCTCTGGCTTTCACTTTACAAAATAAGAAACCCTGACACTTCTGCATAACATAAACCTGCTGGGCCAAGGCAGCGGCCTGCACTGAAATGGGGCACAGGTTTTCCAGTTAGCTGCCGAGCACACTGACCTCCTCCACTCCCGACCTCACCTCTCCAGGCATTTGAACTTGTGAGTCTGGGGGAGGGGGACCAGAATGCCCACTCCCTGCTCACCATCATCCTGGAGGGTCTTCATGAACATACTCCAGTAGTCACAGGACTGGACAGGAGTCAGAAATCTTGAGCTGTCTGTCATTCCACCTCTGTGAGTTTGGGCAAATCACTTCACCTCTTCCTTACTGCAAAATGGAGTCCTGCCATCTTTGCTGTGCAGCTCCCAGGAATTCTGTCATAATGGAGACAGGCAGCGGAAGTGGAAGCTCTTCATAAACTGTTGACTGAAAATAAAGGATAGGCTGCTTGTTGTGATGAATGAATGGGTGGGACCTGTGCAGGTGGGTGCTGCTGAGAGAGGGGTGTCTGCCTGCACCACTTGGGCCACGGCCTCCAGCCCACCTTCTAACAGGGCACCTGAAAATGGTTGTTGACAAGCATAAGCCCAGCTTCTGGGCAAATGCCCCAAATGTTTGCCTTCAGATCTATTGAGAAACCACCTATCAGGCAGGAATGTAGGTGCAGGAGGCTCCCTGAGGCCTTTGTCAACAGGCCCTTTGGTCCTGCACATAGATGGGCCTGGCCTCACGGGATTGGGCATCTGCGTGTGGCCCATCCTGTCGAGGGGGAGCAGGCTGGGTGTCTGCCCGTCTATCCTAGCTTTTTTCTGTGTGAGTTCAGCAGCAATTGCCCTCTAACCATTTCTGTTGAACTCCCTCTCTTGGGAACTTCTGCTTTGTCATTTAAAATAGTTTGGGAACTTCAGATTTAGCCCAGTGTCAGAGCAGTTTATTTGGTCTGTAGGCGTTTTTGTTTTTAAAATTCATGACAAGTTCCGTGCAACATGTTTTATTATATTTTCACCACCTGTTCTACCTTGGGGGTGGTATTAAAATCTGGGACCATCCATCTATCGCTCTTTTTTTTTAAGTTTCCTTATTTGCCATTTATATCTGTCTTGCAAACACACACACACACACACACACAATGTGAATTTAAATATAGAAGGATAGATATACAAATACACACATATTTAATATATATAAATAAATATCTATATTCCCCTCTCTCCTCTTGTGGCTTGATTGGCTTTAAACTGTGGTTGTAATGTTGAAGGTGTATGTTTGACAAGCTAATTGTGGAGTTTTAAATGATAAATTTGTAAAACAAATAAATACTTAGAAAATCCTTTGCCAGTGTGAAGTGCTATCTCTGTGAACATTAATAGCGAAAAAATTATCACAATATCTAATCCTCTAAAGAAAAAGCATTTGAAAACTTTACAGCTTCTTTCAGTTTCTACTGAGGTCAAAAAGGAGGGGTAGCATGCCCATTTTTACAGATGGAAAAATCAAGTCTTTACACAGATATTTAAGAAGGGTAGCTGGAGGGCCGGTGTTGGAGTTGGGGGCCCATCCTCAAATCCTGACATCCATACAACTATCTGTACATTTCTCTATGTTAATTAGGACAAGGGACCAGGACATATTTAGAGCACTACGTGCTATTTCCTTTCTCTAAAAATCCAAGTACGGCACGATGCATTTGGGTTTAATGATGTTCTTATTTGAGCCCTTGGATCCAGCTGTTCCTGAAGCCTACATTTTTCAGTTATGTATGTCAATAAACTACTTTTGGGTTTCTTTTACATGAAATAAAAAATCAGAACAAAACAACAAAAAAAGAAAACCCATCCACAAGTAACCTATGCTGTCAGAATTAAGGTTTACAACATATTATGTATTTGACAATTTAAAAAAATGCGAGGGGGCATATTATCATCTCCATTTCTTAACAGATATAAAACCAGATTTCCATACAGAATATCCTATTGCTTATAAAAGCAGGCCAACAAGTATTTAGGGCTCAAAAGCAAGCTTCTCTTAGAAGAAATAAAAAAGTAGCCTATAGCACCTTCCCGTAATATCATTGGAAAATATGTATCTGGATCCTTAACATGATGCCCTATCACATCTCCTTTGCTGATAATTTCAAGAAGGATCTGTTTGTGGCATTTACACAGTGAATTTCCCTTTATCGCCACCGAAACCAGAAGCTTCCCAAGGGGAGTGAGGGAGACCTCTGTATCCTTTGAAGGCTCCTGCTTTTCTTGTTTCATAGAGAGGTAATCTGTAGTATTGCGTGACTGGTAATATAGGGAATAAGAGTGGCATGTATAAGTAGAATTTGCAGAATAACATCCTGGAACAAACATAAAGCCAGGATCTTGTAATGGTTAAGAGCATGGGCCTTGGTGTCATGTGAACCTAACTGAAGCAAGTTATTTGACCACCTCATGTATCAATTTCTCTATTTATAAATGCTAATACTATGGTTGATAGTAAATGCTCAATAAATGGTAGTTATCCTATTATTTCACAAAAGTTCAATCAAATAAATCTGGATCAGTGAGATTCACAGTGTTCATTAGTATATTTAAAGAATTGAAGACGTCCTCCACTAAAGCAAACTGATAACTTTTATTTATCCCAGTGTTTTCAAATCTCACTTAACATACAATACTTTTCTCTTAGGCTATTTTTCTGCAGAACTAAGGTCCAATGGAACACCCTTTGAGAAACCCTAGGGGTTGTACCCTGTAGTAATTGAGGGGGATTCATTAGGCCACCACTAGGGGGTGCGCCAGCCAAGTTTTCTGATTCTCGGTGAGAAAAGAGGGTTTGCTCTGGGCTTCCAAAGAATAGAGGTTTTGAAAGCTTCAGTGGAGAGGGAGGGCAGGCCAGGAGAGACCAAAATTCCAAAATGGCAATGACTTTGAGAAGCAAGGGAAGAAAAGAGACGTGGTCACACCACGTGGAAAGGTGGTAGAAGTTTTCCTGCCCTTTCTGTTGAGATGTACAAATGGCTGACCTTCGGATAATGAATCACTAGAGATCCCAGAATGGCTGGAATGAGAAATGTGGCCTGAAGACCAGGTCAGGACTAGGCTGGGGACAGAAAGGGACCTGCAACACAGCTCCAGAGGCCTCTGGGAGGGAGGCCTTGGCCCTGTACCTCTAGGAACCCCTGTGATGGGGAGGGAAAATTTAAAAGGCGAACAGTTTCCAGGATTTTTGGTTTCTATGTCTCATATATTTACTACTACAATGACAACAACTATTACTATACACACACATATACACACATACATACACACACATACATACACATACACACACATATACATACACACATACACACGTACACACATACACACACATACACACATACACACATCTACACATATATAAACACATATACTTATATATACACATACACATATATACACACATATACACACATATATACACGCATACACACATACACATACATACACACATGTACATACACACATATATACATATGCATACATACATATTCACATACATACACATATACACACATATATACACACATACACACATATACACATACATATATACACACATACATACACACATATGCATATACACATATATACACACATACACATACACACATATATACACACATACACACATATACACACATATTTAATAAATACATATTTTTTTTTTTTTTTTTTTTTTTTTGAGACGGAGTCTTGCTTTGTCGCCCAGGCTGGAGTGCAGTGGCGCGATCTCGGCTCACTGCAAGCTCCACCTCCCGGGTTCACGCCATTCTCCTGCTTCAGCCTCCCGAGTAGCTGGGACTACAGGCGCCCACTACCACGCCCGGCTAATTTTTTGATAAATACATATTTTTTGATAAGGTTTTCTCTTAACCTCGTGCAAAGTGTGTATATCTGTTGTAAGTGAATTAAGGTGGTAGATTTCGAGGTGAATGCTGAATGCCAGATAATAAAAGTGTTCATAATAGAAAATTTGGGGGAAAACACAGAAAAGCAAAAAGAAATCACTTGCCATCGCATCCCCCACCCCCAAGAACATGTTGAGGGATGTAGGAGATTGTATAAGTAATTGGGCATTTGAGGGAGCACATATTGGTTAGGATTCTTTTGGTTATAAGTGACAGAAATCCAATTCAAAAGACCTAGGTAAAATGGTGGCTTGATTATAAGGATCTGGGGTTGTCTGTCTCATGCACCCCAAGGGCAGAAATGTGGCCAGGGCTCAGAAACAGCAAGACAGGGGGACCTATGTGTTGTCAGGACGCTCCTTCTCTAACTCTTTCTTCCTCTCTGCATTTGCCTCCTCCCCGCTCTACTTTTATGGATTGGCTGCTGGGGGGTCTCTGGCCCAGAGGGCCAGACACATGGGCCCACAGCTGCAACTACTAGGCATGCTGTCCTATCGTTTCTGCTGCTGGAAAGAGAAAGACTCCCTCAGTTCCAATTCCAGAATTACTGGGGAAGGAGAGAATTGTCCTGGCTTGGGTCAGATGTCCACCCTGGACCAATCAGCTGTGGCCAGGGGCCAGCCATATTGTGTATAATGGCTTCTCTTGTGACAACTGTGTGTGTGTGTGTGTGTGTGTGTGTGTGTGTGTGTGTGTGTGTGTAAAGTTTCCAGAAAAGCTGGAAACAAGGACAGAGAAAGTAGATACTGGCAGACAAAACAATATCTAGTACTGTGTATGTTTTCCATATTTGTATAACTGAGATTAAACTGTATGTAAATGAATCTTGTTTTTAACTAAATGTTATGTCATTAGCATTTCCCTAGTCCCTAAAATCTTTGTAAATTGCATTTTGAATTATTGGATTGTATTCAATAATTTGGATTTACTTAGCAAATTCCCAATTGTTAGATATTTAGGTTGTTTCTATTTTTTTAAAAATTGCATACTTAATGATCTCGAGGTGTTAAAAAATTTCAGCTATCATTAGTAATGCGATGGTAGAAGACAATTTTCCTCATTTCATGCAAGAATTAGGTACATTATTGAGAATTTAAAAAAAAAAGATTTGGTCCCACAGTTCCTCATCCTATTTCAAAATTGATGCAAACCGTTCCTCCGATTTCGCCTCCTGCTCTGCTTCTCTTTCCCTTTCTATCCTTGTCTAACTGGAAATGGCAGTGGGAGTTGATGGTTGTGCAGTGCAGAGAGTGGGCAGACAGACAATTAGGGGGTCCCCTGGGGCCCCAGGTTTGCCTTGTCTCTGCCTATTTTCTTTCTGGAAATAGATCTAGGTAAAGTGAACCATACAAGTAAACCCTGCTACTTTGTAACAATCAACACCCCCAAAGTTAGGCATCTCAGGATTGAGGCTCTCTTCAGATGAAGCTGGAGGAAGTAGTGCGAGATAATGCAGAACTGGAGACAATCAGGGAGAAGAAGAATGAGGTGGAGGGCTTGTGGTCAGGGGGACCTCAGCAAAGGTTGGCTTCTCAATCTGTGTAACATTCCTGACCACCTTGCACTGGGGACCAAGTAAGAGTCGCCAAACCACTAATCTGCCACATTCTCCTCTGGGAAGGTAAGTCTGGGAAGGCCCGTCTTGGGATGTTGGTGGTTTTCAACATCCTGTGACTTTTCCCAAGTTGGAGTTAAACATTTGCTCAGGCTGAAATGTGCTTTAAAGGCTCTGAGACTTCCTGAACGTGGGGGTCATTGGATGTTTTCTAGTGGAGAGCAAATTCCTGAATGCGATAACCTTTTCTCCTTAGCTGCAGGGAGTTTAGACTTTTTGAAGGAAGGTCCGTTGAAATTCACAAGAGAGGGAAGGAAAGTAAAAATCATGACCTACTCTGTGCTGCATGCTTCCCATCGATTTGATCTTTCTGAGGTCTGAACTGGGAGTACCCTAAACAGTTCTCTCTGTGTCAGATTCACTGGTCGTTTAGAGCTGCTGTATTGTTTCAGGTGATCTGTGTTTTGAGGAGAAGGTGCAGAATGTCCTTTGTCATTGTTTTTCTGCATTTTCTAACACTTTCTATTTGTGGAATACTATGGTTTTTATTAGATATTCCAGTTCCTTCTGTCCTGGAGTGGCTCCAACTGATGTTTTATCATCCTTATTTGTTTTGAATAATAATAAGTGAATAATAATACTAAATGCCATGACTCCAGGAGGTGGAACATTTCTCAAGCTGGAGCTGTATTTAATTTTGTTTTGGAAACTGCTAAAATCATTCAATACGACAAGGCTAAGAGGTGCTACATGTCTGATTGGGGGTGGGAAAATAGGAAATAAAAATATTCCTGCTCAGTTTGGGAGGAAGAGAACTGGCAGCTGAATATGTTTCTTACCTTCATGGGGAAGCCCTACCTCTGAGCTTGACAGCATCTTGACAAACCTTGAATAAATAGGAAAATCCTACACATTGGGACTTTAGTCCTAAAACTTGGCATTTGGGGATAACAATTTATACTTTGACACGATATAGGGAAGAAGGATTTGGCAAGTAAAGAATAATGCAAATAGCAGGAGCAAGGTTTAAGCCCCTTGAGAGACCTATTTCCCCAGCTCCTGTTAGGGCAGCTCTGAGGGCCCTCCACCCAGCAACCTTGCTTAATGGAGGCATTGCCGTCTGAGGAACTGAGGTACGCTGTTGTAAGCTGATGATTGCAGTACGTACCAGACAACCACAACTGTGACTTTCTCCTAATTTAACTCTCCCTCTAAGTGTGAAACTGTAGTTAGTAAAATAAAAATAGAGTTCTAGAATAACTGGCTTTGTTCAAGGAATTATGCCATGTGACTTTGCCTTTTTGTTCTGTTTCCCCATCTGTAAAGAGGGGATGATAATGGGTCCTCCTTATGGGACTGGTGGGAGGATTAATTCAACTCATTGGTTAGAAAAATGCCTGGCATGAAGTGAGTGATCAATAAATACATTTAGTTATTTGTTTTGGGATGGTCATGTGCATAGCCTTTGCTTGCTAAGTTGCATTCGTGTTTTTCTCGTCTTGATATAACAAGCTTGTGCTCCCTGAGCAGAGGGCAAGGAAAGCGGGGAGAGAAAGTTTGGAAATGTGTTGAAAAGGAAAGAGGAAACTGATGTTTACTGAACCCAAACTATGTAGCAGGTACTGCCCCACCATTATTTTATTTAATAAATAAATGATGGATACACATATCCATATTTTATATATCCATATTTATTCATTCGTGAAATGAATGCGTGAGAATAAAGGACAGAATATTTTGTTTCCTTTAGAGCTGAGAAGAAGTGAAGAATCTTGCCAAGCAAGAGCAGTATGTGCATAAGAGAACCAGGCCCTAGCCCAACATGCCCTTCCTCCCACATCCATCCAAGGCGCACCTCACAGGTCACCTGCCATGTTCATTCTGGAGAAAACACAGCTTGGTGAGTGATTTATGCTGGGATCTGACAGAGATCCTAGGCCAGGCTACCCTAGACAGGGTGGCTCATCAAGAGAAGGCTGAGGGGGAGAGAGTTCCCTGCTAGGGTCCTAGGGGAGAAGTGTGGCAGTGGCCAACCCCCAGGTTCTCGGCAAGGGTTGGGTGGTTGTTTTCAGATGGTCCTATTGTTGTCTAACTTCAGGCAAGACCCCTGACCTTTCTGAGCCCTGCTTTCATTCTCTGTGAAATGGGAATGAGAACACCTACCTTACAGGACTGTTAAAGGCCTGGTACGTGTAGATCTTCAATTGTTATAGATTGAATTTTGTCTCTCCCAAATTCATATGATGAAGTCCTAATCCCCAGTACCTTTAATGTGACCTTATTTGGAAATAGAGTCATTACAGATATAATTAGTTAAGATGAGGTCACATTGGAGGGTAGGCCCCTAATCCAATGTGATCCATATCCTTATAAAAAGGGGGAAATTGGAGACAGATACACAGGGAGGGTGCCATGTGAAGATGAAAGCAGAGATTGAAGTGATGTGACTACAAGCCAAGGAATGCCAAAGATGGCCAGCAAACCAGAAGCTCGGGGAGAGGCCTGGAACAGATTCCGCCTCAGCCCCCAGAAGGAACTCATGCTGCTGACACCATGATCATGGACTTCCAGCCTCCAGAACTGTGAGATAATAAGTATCTGTTGTTTGAACCTCCCAGTTTGTGGTACTTTGTTATGGCAGCTCTAGCAAGCGCATACACCATTGTCATCTTTGATAACCCTGTGACTCCTCCTCTCCCTGTCTTCCTGGTGCCTTCCTCCAAGGGCGTCCTGCAGGCAACTGGAGCAGCTGCTTGGAGGGATGCACAAAAGAAATGCCAAAACCACAGTGAGGTCCTGTCTCACACCAGTTACAATATCTATTATTACAAAGTCAAAAAATAACCATTCTGGTGAGGTTGTGGAGAAAAAGGAATGCTTTCACACTCTTGGTGGGAGCGTACATTAGTTCAGTCATTGTGGAAGATAGTGTGGCAATTCCTCAAAGACCTAAAGACAGAAATACCATTCGATCCAGTGATCCCACGACTGAGCATACACCCAAGGAATATAAATCATTCTGTTATAAAGATACATGCATGTGTATGTTTATTGCAACACTATTCTCAATAGCCAAGACATGGAATCAACCTAAATGTCCATCAGTCGTAGACTGGATAAAGAAAATGTGGTACATATACACGATGAAATACTATTCAGCCGCAAAAAGGAACAAGATCATGTCCTTTGTGGGAGCATGGATGGAGCTGGAGGCCATTATCCTCAGCAAACTGACGCAGGAGCAGAAAACCAAACGCTGTATGTTCTCACTTACAAGTGGGAGCTAAATGATGAGAACACATGGACACAGCGAGGAGAACAACACACAACAGGGCCTACTGGAGAATGGAGGGCGGGAGGAGGGAGAGGATCAGGAAAAATGACTAATGGATACTAGGCTTAATACCTGGGCGATGAAATAATCTGTATAACAAACCCCCATGATATACATGTTTACCTGTGTAACAAACCTGCACATCCTGCACATGTACCCCTGAACTTAAAATAAAAGCAAAAAAAAAGAAATTTGCTAAAATAGTAAATATTAAGTGCCCTCACCAGACACACAGACACACAGACACACGCACGGTAACTATGTGCGGTGATAGGTGTATTGATTAATTTGTGATAATAATTATACAATGTGTATGTTTATCAAATTATTACATTGTATGCCTTGAAAATATATAATTTGTATTTGTCAATCATTCCTTAATGTTGCTGGAAAAGAAAAACAAAAGGAAATGTGCCGCGGGGTGAAAGGACTGGGTGCTGAGACCAGAGCAGTGATGGTTCTTCTTCCTCGTCTCAGTGTTTCCGCCATCCGCAGCTCAGCCTGGGCAGAGCGTCTGCCCACCTCTCTCCCTCTCATGTCTCAGGGCTCCCGTTCTACTCCCCTTCTGCCCACATGTTCTCTTCATGCCCATCTGTGCCGTGGGGTCTTAGGGAACACCATTTCCAGCCACAGCAAGGCGCCTGGATCCACCAAACAAGGATGCCTGGCTTGGCGGAGGGATCACAGGAAATTGTCATGACAACTCGTAGGGCTTGGGAAGTGCTTCTGCAAACTGCTTTCTTAACGATTGGCGCTCGGAACAGTCACAACTGGGCAGAGAGATACCTGGAACAGGCTGGGTTCTTGTGGGACTGGGAAGAGGATGTGTGGCCAAGCGACGAATAACTTTAAAGAGTGACGAGCAGGAAGCAAGATAGTGGGATTCTGATTTATTTAAAATTGTGTGTGGAGGAGTAGGAGAGCAGACACCGCATCTCCTGGTGAGGCTTGGGACGAGTCCTGGAGCACAGTATTTTTCTTTCCTCGTCGCTCCTTCTTTTCTTTGCCCCCTGTCCTCCGTGCATTGCTTTCCTCTCCTCCTTAGCTGGGTGCTTATGGGGCCAATCTTATGTTGCACCTGCCGAGTCCCCCCATTAATCTGATCTAGTTCCCAACATGTGATTTAGGGGTGTTGCGTGCCCTGAATGAGAGGAGGGGGGCAGGAGAGGAGAGAGAGAGAGAGGCAGCGGTGGGGAGAAACCCCGTTTGATCTGCTGAAATGCACCTTAAGAGCAAACCCATCCACTTTACTGAAGGTATCAGCTGGGTCCTGCCTACAGTTATGTCAAACAAAGTGTGCTGCGAAGTGCCAACTCTCCCTTTGTGCTGTGACACCGAGAGCTGCCAAAAGATATTAAAAAGCTTGCATGAACTAGGTGATGGCAGCTGTAACTATCTAAGTTATTGCCTGGCAGCTGCAGCACTGCCTCGCTGCTGCTGGCCGCCTTTATAGTTGGTTCTCCATTTGTTTGCCCTTTCTCTAGCAACCGATAGCACCAAGCCTGCAGTGGGCGAGTCGCCGCCCCAGCCCCCTCGCGCCTGCAGGAGGGGAGACTTGCAGCGAGCTGAGCTGCATGGAGAGACACCCTCGTGCAGCTTCTGTGAGAAGTTGTGTTTTTCTTGGCTGGGCCCCAGACTGGTTTTGCATCAGTCAGCTCGACTCCAAGGAACCTTGGACGAGGGGATGGCACAGAGGCGAGTGTGCACACCCAGGCGCACACACCAAATGCCGCTTTTTTTGTGTTTGTGTGTGTGGCTTTTTTCCCTTCCGTGTTGGCTCTGATTGAGCTAGAACAATATCGCCAGCTCCAAGCCCTGCCAGTCCTACATCTGCTCCCTAAAACCTCCAGCAAATAAGAATACGGTGGGGTTGTTTAACCAACACTTACAATATACACACTTTTCAGCTTTTCTCCCCCTGGGTTGCCCAGGCTCAGAGATCTGGATGCTGGTGGCAAAGGGTTGAGAGATAAGGGGCTAATGATCCCTGTGGGCATCTGTCTCCGAAGCCTCCTTCTCTGGCATGTTGATCTGTGGCATAAAATACATTTCATTGTCATGGGCTTCGGGGAAGGTGTCTGTATGGCGAGCTGGTTTTTTGTATTCTTCTGTTGAGTTTGGTCTTTTCAGCTGTCTGTTAAATAATTCATACAGCTCATGAAAGTAATATTTCTGGGATGTAGGGGGTTCCATTTTTCCAATTCCCTTTCACTCCATCTTTTTTTTTTGAAGCGGTTGTAGGGAGAACTTGGCAGGCGTGGCCTGGGTGGTATAATAAAACCTTCTGTCTTTTCCTCTCACCTCTCCAGCTCAGACTGGGAGGGCAGGAGGGGTTGCTGACCTTCAGCAGGCCAAACCAATGTCAAGCCTGAGGTTTGAGTTTGGTTTTCATCTCAGAGTTCAGCCATCAAAGGGTGCCAAAGGCACAGGCCATTTTCATCGCTGTGCTGGACACCCGTTCGAGCCATTTTCCTGTGGGGAGGGCCTCTCCTTTCAGTATCCCTAAGTGCTTGCCTGGTGCCTAGCATGGGGCTTTGCCCCTGGTAGATAATGATGGTCTGGCAAAATGGATTGAGTTGAGGCCATTTTGGTGGAAGGCAGGACTCAGTACTCTTAACCTCTGTTATCATGGTCAAATAAATCGAATAACGGATTGGCCAGTTTTGTTTGTCTTCACGGGTTAGATTGGCATTCAGCCTTTGCCAGTGTATAAGCGAAGCCTCTTGTGGAAGAGTGAAGTCTCCTCCTTCTTGCCTCACAGAGCCTCCAAGCTGGGTCGTGTGTCCTGCTGAGTGTCGCCCCCCCCGCCGTCCGCTCTGTACTGTGTTTGTCTTTTCATCTGTGACCCTCCACTACACTGAAATTCCCCCCTGAATGGGGACCAGGTCTACCTGGTTCACTGTCGATGGAATGTGAAAGGATATTTTCAAAATTAAAACAGGCTTTCATGGAGTCATGTGCAACCTTCCTGAAAGTCTGAGGTGAGAGGGGCATTTCCTTGGAGCCCTCCCATCCCACCAGAAGCCCCTTTTACCTTGGATCTCCACAGCCCTCGAGGGGCTCTTTGGGAGTTCTGTGCCCAGGCAACATGACCTGCGTGAGGCCCTTCCCTTGAAAGTAGACCTTTGGGATGACTGCCCATTTGCTGGTTGTGTGCTCCAGGGCAAGAATTTCATATCCGCATTAGTAAACTCTACACCCACTTCAAAGAATTAATTGGGAGGTATTGTGGACTAAATACTTGTGTCCCCCACCCCAAATTCATATTTTGAAGTCCAAGCCTTCAGTATGACTGTATTTGGAGACCGGGCCTCTAAGGAAGGAATTAAGGTGAAATGCAGTCTTATGGATGGGGCCCTGATCTGATGGTATTAGTGTCCCTATAAGAAGAGACACCAGAACACTCCTCCCCACCTCCACCCCTACCCTTCCCTGCATGCCCACGCACACAGGGAAACGCCACCTGAGGACATAGTGAGAAGGTGACTGTCTGCAAGTCAGAAAGACAGCCCTCTTGGGAAACTGAGTCAACTGGCACCTCGATCTTGGACTTGCCAGCCTCTAGAACTATGAGAAATAAATGTCTTTTGTTGAAGCTGCCCAGTCTATGGTATTTTATTATGAAGACTAAGCTGAGACAGGGGAGTTAATCCATATAAAAATATAAATGTTGACCAGGCGTGGTGGCTCACGCCTGTAATCCCAGCTCTTTCGGAGGCCAAGGCAGGTGGATCTTGAGGTCAGGAGATCGAGACCATCCTGGCTAACACGGTGAAACCCTGTCTCTACTAAAAATACAAAAAATTAGCTGGGTGTGGTGGCGGGTGCCTGTAGTCCCAGCTACTAGGGAGGCTGAGGCAGGAGAATGGCGTGAACCCAGGGGGTGGAGCTTGCAGTGAGCTGAGACCATGCCACTGCACTCCAGCCTGAGTGACAGAGCGAGACTCCATCTCAAAAAAAAAAAAAAAAAAATATATATATATATATATATATATATAAATCTCAGCATGATGTTTGGCACATAGTTAAGAAAATCATGAAGGTTTGACATTTTTCTCGAGTATCTGTGGTCTGGGAGGTCAAGGGCATGTGGCCAGGAAGAAGAGGGGTGAGAGACTGAGGAGCCTCCAGGTCTGTGATGGGGAAGGGCCAAGATGTCTTTAGATGAATCTTGGCAGACTATGGAGGAGGTGCAGTGGTCGGAGGCTTGCATGATGGTGAGGAGGTCTGTGGAGGGCAGAGGTGAACTGAAGCCACCACGGGAAGGCGTGGAGGGCAGGAGGGGACTGTGGTTTATCAAAGGCCGACTGTCACCAGGTCTTTGCCAGAGCTTCACACAGATGCCCCTGCCTGGCTCTCCACTTTCCCTCCCCCAGGAGGCCACCCCATCTCCATTCTACAGATAAGGAAATGCCTTGGGTTTCAAATGAGGAGAGCTGACATTCACTTCTCACTTGCAGGTGTCCAGGTACAGGTATATTCTCACTCAGTTCGCACAATTACCCCACAAGGTACAGTTTTTATATCATCCCCATTTCATAGGTGAGGACATTGAAGCAGAGTGCTTTTAAGTGACATGCTGAAAGTCACACAGTTAGTGGTGCTGGTGCAGGGATTTTAAACCCAGGCAGGTGACTTTGGAGCCTGTGCTTAGGGTCATATGTTTTACTGCCTGGGGGGCTGAATAATGGGTCCAGATCCCACATTGCCAGACTGGGGTTTGAACTGGGTTCCACCTGGATTCCAAAACTTCCCATGATGTTATACTGCTCTGGAGTCAAGAATGTAATTCTTAATAGTGGGGGTTTGATGCAATGACAGCAGCAGTAACTTTAAAAATAGAAGATGACAGATGATGATAAGCGACTGAACATAGGAAAGAGGTGGTGTCCGGGCCCTTTAGGGGCAGGACTGTGCCTGTGTGGCAGCAAATTGGGCACAGAAGAACACAACAGTGTTTGCAGGAGAAGGTTGTGGGTTCATACTCACAACATCCTCAGGAGGTTGGTGCTATTATTATTCCCATTCTACAGGTGAGGAAACTGAGACACAGAGAGGTGAAGAAGCTTGCCCAGGGCCACACAGCTAGTGATGGTAAAGCCAGGATTTGAACCAAGGTGGTCTGAATCCTGACTCCATTCTCCTAGCCATCATGCCATGCTGCCTTCAATGGAGATTTGATACTATATGGCAACATTGACCTGGTGGAGGATGTTATAGGCAAAATAAAGAAGATGGTATTGCATTTCGCCTCACTAGCTGAGGACTTGACAGAGTGGGGATTTGTAGGATGCATATGTCCTGTGTGTCCAAGAAGCTGGTGGCATTATGGACCTATGTACTGACTTGGAGGATATTCCTCTTAGCTCCATGCTGACTAAATAGATTGCTATTGATGACAGTAGACCTCACCAGGACAGGTGCACTGAGTTGACAATTTGGGGAATTTTCCTGAGGCCTCTGTTTCACTTCCTTAGACACTACAGGGCTCTGTGTGGTGTGAACAAGCCCTTCCGTGCTGCTACTGTTCACAGGTGCTGAGCTCGACTGGTGGCCTTCCAGGAAGACAGTGCGGCTAAGAGTGGAGGCTGCTGGGATTTGAATCCACTCAGTTATTTACTGGCTGTCTAACTGTGGGCAGGTTACTAATCTCTGTGTGTCTCAGTGCTGTAGTTTGAATGTTTGTGCCCCTAAACCTCATGTTGAAGTTTGATCCTCAATGTTGGAGGTGGGGACTGGTGGGAGGTGTTTGGGTCATGGGGGCGGATTCCTCATGAATGGCTTGGTGCTGTCCTCAAGGGAGGGAGGGAGTTCTCACTCCAGTCATTCCCTGGAGAGCTGGTTGTTAAAAAGCAACTGGCACCTTTCCACTCTCTCTTGCTTCCTCTGTCGCCATGGGATCTCTGCACATGCTGGCTCTCCTTCACTCTCCCTATGAGTGGAAGCAGCCTGAGGCTTTCCACCAGATGCCCAGTCTTCCAGCCAACAGAATCATGAGCCAAAAAAAACACCTCTTTTTCTTTATAAATCGCCCAGCCTCAGGTATTCCTTTATGGCAAACAAATGGACAAAGACATTCAGTTTCCTCATCTGTGCAATGTGGGTTGTTACCATACCACCCTCTCAGGGCTGTGATGAGGATGAGATCGATGAAGTGCTTAGAGCCTTGCTTTGCACACAGTGCCCATATTACTGTTCTTGTTGCTGTTTGTATCGCAGTGGGGCTGGCTGTCTTGTGTTTACGGCTGACTCACCATTGCGGCTTGAAGGCTTTGCAGGTCTTCCATCTACATCCAGGAGGGATGCCGCTAACTCACCTGTCCTCTTTCACGCAGCCTCTTCATCACTGATGGCAGATGTTGGGGGACTCGGTAGGGATTTCGGATGCAGCAAAGTCAACTCCCTTACGTCTCCTCTATGGCTCTGTGGAGCTGAGATCTAACCAACTGAGGGATCAGTGGCTGGCTGCCATATGTCAGAGCTGAGGTCAGAGACCCTGCCTGGCCTGGTCCTTCAGTTCACCTCTGGCTCTTAATGACTGTGGAATTGCTTGTTTTCTCTGGTGTCAGAAGGTGTCCTTGTCATTTTTTTAAACCATCTCCATAGATGTTACAAGTAAAGTCATCAAGGCCTTTAGACACAATGAGAGGAAGGGATCTGAGGGCAGAGAGTCAGCTCTTGCATCTTTTTCTCTCAAACTACCTTAGTACCAACCAACTATTGCTAGAGCGCCTTTTGTGCAAGTCTTTGAGAACACAATATGGACAAGCTGGACACAGCACCAGCCCACAAAGAGCTTTCAGCCCAGTAGGGAAGACAGTTCAACAACCATGAAGAGGATCCAGAGAGTTAATCAGGGTATCCCAGACAAAGCTCTACTGAGACTTTATCTGTAGCAGGGTTGCTGGAGGGAGTTGTATCCAATATGCCAGACCGACTGATATTTGAGGGAATCTTAGGGCATTTTCTGTCTTAGTAGTAATAAGCACATTGCAAGGTTTTATAAAACCCATAGGTTTAAGGTTTTCATTTGCATTGTAATTGCCTGACTTCCAATTGCCTGTGGCCAATTTTTAGTCCCAGATTGACCTATCACCATCACTTCTGTTTTCTTAAGTCACCTGTGCAGGCTTCCTGGGGACTCCACTTTGCACATCCAATTTGTCCCATTCAACATGCATTATTCGTAATGAGCCTATTGTGTACCAGGCCTGGAAATTGAAAGCCTCAGTTCAAAGGACTTTACTCTCTTTTCCTGAAAAGTTGAGCATATGTTGGTTTTTGTAAATCTGATATCTAACGTACTAAGAGAGTTTACTTTTTAAAGGAACCTTCAAATTTAGTGTTTGACTTTCTGTACCTTGGGTGTTTTTAGAGTGGGGCATACATACACTCCTGTTAGCAGAAGCTAAAGAAAATTAGGAAGACAATGACATAGCATTCTAGAAGTGGAGGGACCTAGGCAATTATCTGACTCAACTTCTGGATTTTTACAGATGAGGTGATTTAGACCTTGACACAAGACATGGATGTTTTTGGTGGCTGAGCTGGCAAGAGGCAGGGCCCAGGCTCATTGTCTGTTGCTCCTTCCTGTGTGCCCTGCTCCTAAACCAGTTGTCTAGTCTGTCTGGGTTATCTGTTGGTTTGCCTTATCTGTTCTGGGTTCCTAACCTCAGTGTGAGGAACTGACTCTATCATATTTCCATAAAACCAGCATAGGAGTTTTTAATCTCAGGCTGAGTTGTCCCCCCAACTGCTGGCCCTCCTGGGCCCCATTTTGGACACTCTCCTTCCTCTTGGAGCTTGTGTGTGGAATTTCAATCCTGCTGCGACATTTGGCTACTTGAATTCACTGATCTCCAAGAGCATGCGTGATGCTGACAGACCTCTCTCTCTTGTGCCCAGAAACCCCACTAAAGGAGCAAGGACAGATGCAGCTACCACTGCCCTTGGAGGGGGGAAGTCATTGAACAGAAGGGCACGAAGACATGGCACACAAAACCTATTGTCCCTGCTGTGGCCATGCTGGGCACCTCAGCGCCTGTTCTCTTGGGCTGCTACCTCTTGAGGCGTGTGGAGCATGGGAGCTGGATAGGCATGTGGCCCTGGACGCTGCCCCAGCCAACAGCCACTCAGGTGGGGGCCTGGTGGGGGGCAGGAAAGAGCCTCCCACATTCTTCATGCAATTCTTCTTCTATTTTGCATAGCCAAGTATCGACTTTGGGAACCTGACTCCGGTTGCAAATGAAAACCTGAGGGCTTTGGTGAGGTGAGGGATGCACCAGGAACAAGAGTCTCTCTTCAGGGCAGCCCCATCTGGAGGGGAGACTTGGACTTTGGCCATCTCCTCATCACCCCTAAATTATCTCCCTCGCTGGGACCCTATGCTAGTTCCAGGCAAGGTACAGTCACAGGGCAGGAGAAGGAGGAGGAGATCACCCTGGGAGTCACTTTCCAGGGACATCAGGAGATGCTGATCTTCAGCGGGGGCCTGTAAGATGATGACCGCCCTGGCGAGGGAGGGTTACAGAAACAGATAAAAGACAAGACCAAACAAAGAGAGTTCACTTTGGCTCCCCTGTCTTCTTTCAGATGAGGCCTGACTACCTGGGCAGTGAGAGCTAGAGTTAGGATGAAGAGGAAGGGGACTGGACTGCTTTATGCTGACTTTCTTTCTCCTTTTCATAGGGAGGGGGTTTGGGTAGGAATAGTGGGGTGACAAGAAACTTGTTGAAGAGAGCTGTGCAAACAATGGCTGGTGCATGCCAAAGCTGGCAGTCAGTGGTTCTTAATGTTTGAATGGAAGTGGCTGGAGCTAGCTTTTTTTTTTTTTTTTTTTTTCCACAGTCAGTGTTGCCAAGAAAACAAGGAGTAGCTGTTTTAAGCATTTACAAATGGTAATGTACCAACAGCTGGTCTCAGTCCAACCGAGCTATTGTAGGGGTATTAAAAAGACAGGCCAGAGTTGGAGATGTACTGCCAACCTCCCTTGCAGAGTTGGGGAACATTTTACTTGGAAAAAAAAGGTCTTATATTCCTGCAGAGATCGACAGGACGGTTCTCCTGTGGAGTCAGTGCCTTGCTTGGCAGAGGAGGCAGCGCGGGCAGGCCAGCCAAATGCTTGGGCGACAGGGAAGCGTGGAGTCTGCGGGCTTGCGGCGGATTTATCAGCGCAGCCATGCCACCTCCCTGCTCACAAGAGGCTCGTGTGCACATGCGTGTGGACATGGCTGTCTCGCGTGTCTGCATCCGCGTGCACACTGATGGCGGCTTGGGCATGGTGGCGGTAGCAGCAAGACCAGTGTCACCCCCGAGGCCCGGGCTCCAGGTCCCCATGTGCTCTGAGTCTCTGCTCTCTCCTGAACATCCGTGGCTCCCTTCCCTTTCTTTTTACCCAGGCCAAGAAGACGAAAGAGAAAATCTCACGGAAATGCTGCCCTCCTTTCCCTCTTTCCGGGTCCTCTGCCCCTCAATAGCATACAGAGGCACCCGAGCAAAGGGCAATCTGGGTTTATCTCCTGCTCTTCATCTCAGCCCTGAATCTGGGGTGTTCTTTAGGGTTTTTTTTTTTCATCTCAGGAAATTGTAATACACAGAGCATGCTTCTTCGCTAAATGTAATTACCAGTGGCCCTGTGTTTATGGATGAGGCATGGTGGAAAGTAATAGAAAATGATTATTTTTCGTACTGAAGGCCTTCTTTATTAGTGGTGCGGTAGGGACGTCAGCTGCCTTCTCTGAATGGCAATGCAATGTTTTGCTTTCCCCAGCAAGATAAACGATCTTATTTGTTGATGTTTGCTGCTTGAGATGACATTTATGTGAAATAAAAGGGACCAAATTAATAATAAAAAAAATGATTAGCCAGACACAAATGAAAAATGTACATCTCTCCCCCACCCCAGTTAAGTTGTTTGTATTTACATGCTATTCACAAATAATGGCAAAATGCCCAATAGTTGGATGGCGAGGGTTTTTTCTTTTACAATCATATGGCTTGATTCCGTTTTCCAGATCTTGTCTGAGAGCTGTTATTTGAAATAAAAATGTTTGCATCCATTTCCTCATTAATCCTTCCGTTGTAATACAACCTGCTGCAGAGAAATGGCAAAACAGATGCAACAATGAAAATTAAAAGGGATGGACACTTATCTTGGGCTATAAAAGCTGCTAACCATGTAGGAACGAGAGAGGCTTTTGGACAGAAAATATGGCAAATGATAGAAACAATAATCGGACTAAGAGTTTGCTATTTGCAAAACTCTGGTGGGACATTTCTCTGCTTGTAACGGCTGGAGGATCACTTCTGAGTTTAGTGCACACCAGAGAGAATGTGTGTCTGCTTTGCCTTGAGGCCTGTCTTCAATATTTGGTGCATCTACCCATCTGGTTTCTCATTGGGCTGAAATTTTCTCGACACAAACAAGCACTTTGCAAAGGATCTATAGACCTCGTGTTTTGAGGGCTCTATATTTTTGCCTGGAAATATTGCTTCCTGCCCTCCTGGGAATTACAGACCTAGAGCAAAGCTGGATTGACCTTGATCTTTATTTTGCAGCCAAATACATTATGTTCTGGGGAGGCAAAGGGATTTATAGCATGTGTGGGGGTGAGGGGCCATAATTCCATAGTGCTCAAACAACTGGATACAGAGGAAAAAGAAGGTCCAAGTGCACTTTTTTGGGTATATGTGATACCGACATATATGATTCTAGTTTTTTTTCCCCCATCTAATTGTCTGATGTTACCTCAAGCTTATACTCAACTCCTGAATTCACTGGGATTTGGGGTCATATGGAGATTCAGTAGTTTTGTGCATACTTACTGAGCATCACCTGTTTGCAGTCTAGGAGTAACAGAGGGAAACAGAGAAAGGCAGAAATGTGATCTTTGCCTTGAACAGCTTAAAAACTTCCTGGTAGAGACTGGACTGGAATAATTAAATGCACAGAAAGACAAACAGCCAACGAGGGCCATGCACGCGGGAGTTGATGAGTGAGATGTGAGATGAGAGCATGGCTCATCGGGGAGGTTGATTGTGGCTACATCTCCCCATGCAGTGCTGAGAGCAAGAGACCAGTACAACTTGCTGATGGATTGATCAAACCCTGACAAGTAAACTAAACAAGCAGAGGAGATGGAAGTCCGTGCATGTGGAACATTTGTTAAATGTGTCAGACCTTGAGTGACTAGCTTCTGGTTTGATTGACACATTGGAATAATTTTTTGGTCAGGGTGGGTGTGCAGTTCAGACCTGTCTGGTAGGCCTAGTAGAGGAATACAGGTGGTAAAGAGGCTCTGGACATGGATCACGTCTTGGCTGTGCCACTTATTGTTCAAACATCTTTGGCTTTAATCTTTTAGTGCCTCAATTTTCAAATCTGTGAGATAGGTAGAATCATAGCACCTATTTTGTAATTTCACCCTAGGGATTAAATGACAGAATATATCACAGTGCCTGGCACCAAACCAAGTATGTGACCAAAAATGTTCATGCAAAGAATTATTTTTATTCTATATATCTTTTATCTTCATTTCTGCTTCTATTCCTGTCTAAGATGCAGGGCCAAATATGTGTTAATTGTCCTTCTTAGGATCATCCTTGACAAGGAAGATTCTTGTCTTTCCACTAAAAGGGAGGCCCGCTTCCTATGATGTAGCTGAGGGCAGGAAGCTGGGCTGCATGACCGCTCATAGTTACTCTTAGCAGTTTGGTTTTTGAATTTTTTGAATTCTTCTGCTTCAAAAGCCTTAGCAGGGCTTGGCCATAGGGGAGTTGTGCCTTTTGGTGAATTGGTAGGCAGGGAAGTGGTTAATTAGGCACAGCCCCCAGTACAGAAAAAGTCCCACCCATGATGTAGTTGGGAATCTGGTTCTGTTGAATCATTACATGTAGATTTTTAAAAATTTTATCAGCAGAACCGATGGTCTGCTCCTGGTGCTGTTGAAACTCACCACCACTATGCAGGCAGCACTGCTCATGCACAGCTGCTGAAGAGTGTGAGTAGGGAAGGCAGGAGAAATAGTAACACAGCACCTACAGCTCGGTCTCAACTGGTAGAGGCTGGTAAACAGTGGCAGCAAAAGCACCAGGGTGGCACGATACAAGCAGAGATGGATTGGCAGGCGGGAGGAGGAGGGTCAGGGCTGGGGATACTGCTGTACTGCTTTTGTCAAGTAAAACTTAAGGGTAGATTACAGGAAAAGGAACAGAGTAATCCTTATTCCCAACTTAGATGTCAACATTATCTTGTCACACATGGAATTACAGCTTCCAAAATGTGGATGGGCATCAACTCATGAACTTCTCAAGAACAAAAGCCACATCTTATGCATCTTTGTATTTATTTCAATGCCACTTGCCTTCCCTGGCCCAGAGTTTGCTCCTGCTATATGTGATTAAATGCTTGACTATGTGAGTACTGCACATGTGTAGTGTGCCAAGGAAAACTGCTCCCACAAACTGACATTATCTTGCTGAGTTTGGATGCAATACCAACGCATGCATCTTCCAGAGCCTGGAGGAAAATTCAGGAATTCTGATTTAACTGATATTTATTTGGTCAGTTAAATCATTTCCAGAGCAAGTTTCTGTACCTAAAGTGCGGATGTTGGTGTATGAGAGGGCTAGCTGGCTCTTTCTTTTCATTTCTGGAAAGAGAAATATGTGTGAAATTCAACGACATCTGCTGAAATTCAAACATATTTTTATTTATTCATGGCCATGATCAGGGCAGAACCTCTAATTTCAACCAATAATTAGACTTGACAATAGATGTGGAAATAAAACATTTTTGCTGAATTCACTTGTCATTCCTCCCTGCTGTAGCTGGTGTAACCCAGATGTCAGCTGTCCCTTATTTTTCTCTTCGAGTGTCCCCTCCCTCAACCCCCTCATACTAATGCATTAGTGAGCCTCATGGCATTTACTGAGGGTCTCATGGGAGAGACACAAGAGAGGGCTGACATTGCATACTTCACAGTCACCCACTTAAATATCTCTTGGGGTCCAAAAACAGTTTCTTGGAGGTATTGGTGCTGCCATTCCACCAAGAATCCCTTTTTCTTTCTCTCTTGGTCCACCCGGATCAATAGGTTTTAACCCTGTGTCTTTTCTCCCTTCACTCCGAAGTTCAAATTCCTCCCCTTGCTGTTATGGAGTTTTTAATCTCACTCTTAATGTATCACCATCCTGCATGCTGCTGCTCACAGGCAATTTAAAGACCTTCTGAGCAAAAAAGACCAACTATCTTTTTTTGACTTGACTAGCATTCCTTCTGGAAGGACTTGGATAATCGCCATTTTCCACGCTGATGATCCAAGCATTTGTTTATGCTTTTTGCTATTTGGTCCTTGAAATGACTATGAGATTGTCATATCTGCAGAAAGTCCTTGCTAGCCTTTTCCCTAAGCCTTCAGGGGAATGGTGAGGCAGGAGCCAGAAGATAGGAAATGGGGAATGAATGGG
The DNA here is from genome assembly GCF_029281585.2 of Gorilla gorilla gorilla. Lineage (NCBI taxonomy): Eukaryota > Metazoa > Chordata > Mammalia > Primates > Hominidae > Gorilla > Gorilla gorilla. The sequence goes on along the minus strand of NC_073224.2, from coordinate 43,424,637 downwards.
ATTGAGTAAGGGCAGACAATGGTTTCAGGAAGTTTGCTTGTGAAAGGGAGGAGAAGGAGGAGGACCTGGGAGTGGGATGGAAGGTCAAGAGAAGCTTGCTTAATAAAAATGGAAGATCTCAAGGCATGTTCAAACACTGATGGGGAGGAGTAAGGAGAGAGGGAGAGGCTGAGGATTAATCTCTGAGAAGGGCGAGGGCATGTGATTTAGAGCACCAGCGCAGGGATTAGCCACAGCCGAAGACAGATGTAATGGAAGGGAGGCCAAGGGACATGGGGCCGTGGACAGGTTGGCTGTGAGGCTGAGGAGGACGAAGGGGTGTACAGAGGAGGCTGGGTGACCTCATGGCAGCTTAGCTGAGTGCAGAGTCCGAAGTTCTGTCCTGGAAGGGGCTATACAGTTGGCTGTTGTCATTGCTGTTTACCATGTGGATTCCTGGAGCCTGCCTGAAAACCTGGTCTGTGAGCTCCGTGTGAACTAGCATCTTTTTGAGGGGTTTTCTGGATCCAGCTCATGCTCGTGCCAATGATTAAATCTTTAGAGAAGTTTGCAAGCCAGGTATTAAACCATTAGTAGTTTGAAATCGGCCATGGCGAGGGAGTATTTATACTACAGAAATTGGAAATGGCAGCAAACTAGGGCCTTCCCACTGTGAATGCACCCCTCACACCCCCTACCCCTCACCCCACCTCCACTGCCAGCCTCGGAATGCTGGTTGCTAGACCTTCAGCCGCTCAGCACTGCTTTCAACTCTTGCTCCTTACCTCCCTCGGTTTGGTGCACTGCTCTACGCCTTATAGAGTGCATGTGATGGCTTTGCTCTTCTGTGCCTCAGCTTCCTCCTCTATCCCCAGGTCTTTGCAGCCTGGGAAGTCAGGTGGAAATGGGCCATGCCTGCAGCAGAGCATGGTCTCTGAGAGGTGTTGGATGAACATCACAGGGGGAATGGCTGTATTGGGGTGTTCGTGGGTGCTTTTCTGGAAGAAATTCTCCTCTGTGGATATGCTCTTACTCTCTCCACCCACTCACAAGTCTAGGAAACTTTAGCTTGTTTTCTTTCTGTACTTTCATAGTGGAGGAAGAGGGATTTTCCCTGCCCTTCCCAGCTCCACGAACTGCACACACAGAAGGAAACAGTGCAGCTGCCCCTCATGCTGAGGCTCAGGGCACCGTCAGTGCAGTGGCACTGTGGAACTTATTGACAGAGGGCTGGTGTGGGCTTCTAGAAACAGCTCTGTTCTTCCCAGTTCTCTAGCAGAGTGGCTGTGCCCTTTCCCACCCTCCTTCCCCTGCCGCAGCTTCCCACAGCTGCTCTTGCCCTGGATGCCATTGGCCAATAGCAGGTGTTGGGAACCCGGAACATGGAATGTCATGGGTCTGTAGTCCAGGGAGGATGGTGCAGGAATCCCAGCTTTAGAGCCCCACAGATCTGGGATTGAGTTTGGGCTCTGGTGGGTGATTTCCTGGTATTCTTGGGCAAGGTATTAAATATCCAGCTGCAGGGTTCTCCTCTGTGTAATGAAAGATTAGATGTGATCATGTTTGTAAAGAGTCTGGCGCACGGTAGGATCTCAAAGAATGTTGGGTGAAGGGTCAGTGGGGAAGATTAATTATGAATTCAATATTGCATTTCTTCAGGAAACCTTCCTGGACTTCTGGTACTCTCCCCTACTCACTAGTCACTTGACACCTCTGACAATGCCCCTTGTCCATCTGCTTCATTGCATGCTGACACTCAAGGCTTAACACTTTTTATGGTATAAGAAACTGAGTAGGCAGTGAGCTGGGAGCAAGAGTTAAAAGCAGTGATTTTCTGCTAACTGTCTAACAACCAGCATCCCAGGGGGAAAAAGGCCCCAGTTTGTAGCCATTGCCAATTTCTGTAGTGTAAATACTCTCTCACCATGTCTGATTTCAAGCTACTAATGGTTTAATACCTGGCTTACAAACTTTCTAAAGATTTAATAATTGGCACGAGCCTGGGCTGGATCCAGAAAAGCCCTGGAAAAGACACTTGTTCACAGGGAGCTCGCAGACCAGGTTTGTGGGCGGGCTGCAGGAAAACACATGGTAAATAGCAGTGACAACCAACACTCAAACATTTCAGAGTAGTTACAAGGCAGCACAAGGCAGTGCAAAGAATCCATTTACACTGGATGGTATTCCATAAAAGGAAAGCTCCGAACGGAGTCTGGGCTGGCATTTCAGATGTGAAAGGATTCAGGATTTGATAGAGGGCAGGTAGATGTTTAAGAGGAGACAAATGGCATTGGCAAAGGCCTGAAGGTGAAATCCGAAGAGTCAGGCTTAGGGGTGGGATGGGAATAGCATGAAGAAAGATCATGCAGTGAGTTGGAGGCTTAGATCTTGGACTCTTCAGCCTGAGAAAGGCAGTTTTGAATGTTGGTTGCATCACTGATATCTAGGAAGTTTATCACCTCTCTGGGCCTCTGTTCCCTAGTGCCGTCAAGGGGAGATGCAATCTACCCTTTAGTGATGTTGCGAGGATTAAATGAGATAATGATGCCAGAATGTGGGCATGGTGGTATCTGGAGTCAGTGAGGGCTCCGTGAAGGGTGGCTGCTACTACTGCCACCTGCCCAGTCTCTCCCTCTCTAGGTTTCAGTGTCCCTAAGACCAGAGACTGCATCTTCCATTTCTTTCTTCTTCATGCCTGGAACAGGGTGTGGCACATTTTGGGTGTCCACATACTCTGACTGAGGACCCATCTCTGGGCTGAGGCTGGACCACCGAACACGTGTGGACGGCCTCCCCTCCTTGCCCTTCCCTATACTGGTGTCAGGGGGCAGCTTTGAAAGCTTTGGGTTCACTACCTTCTTTTGTGTGGTGGAGCCTGTTACCTCGAGAGTTCCAGAGAGGCTGCTGCCCCTTGAGCCCCTTCCTTGTCTGTACATGCTCTCCTCTGTGCAGCAGTGTTAGGGAAGGGGCTGCAGTGTGGACGTCCTTTTGTTTGTTCCATACGCGTTTGTGGCGCTCCTGCACCTGGCACTGTGCTCATCGCTGGGAAGCAAGAGGAATACGACACAGACATCCCTCAGGGTCTCAGCTGATAGTGGGGTGGGGCCTCAGTTATAAAGCAGTGTTTACCTGCCGTGATAGAGGTGTGCATCCATGCCCAACACATCAAATAAGATATTGATGCTACTAAATGGTTGAGAATTCTTATGGTACAGCAGGTTCCCCCGTCCCACATCGTGGTTCATTCTACTGCATATAAGCACGTGGAAGCCCATTGCTCAGGCGACCCAACTCTGACATCAGTTAGCATTTGGCAGAAGACTATACCCTTACTCTTTCTTCTCCTTTCTCCTGCTTTTCTTAGGTTTTGCCCCATTCTTCTTTCTTTTTTTAAAAAATTCTTCTCCCCACAAACCTTCAAAGGACTCCCTCGGCACCACTCAGCCCCCAGTGGTTCTTAGGGTTAAAGAAATTGTTCATTCCTAGTTAAAATTTTTTTTGCACTGTTTTCAGCCTGTAGAAGAAAGTGTTGGTTCCAATTTGCCAGTAGCTTGCATTCCACCAAGAAGAAGGATCTGTCAGCACCAAGGGTGGTCCTGAAAGGATGGGGAATCTGAGGTGTGAGGGGTGCTGAGGCTAGCTCAAGAGTCAGGAACACATACACACACACGTGCGCGCACACACACACACACACACACACGCACTTTGAGTTAGGGCAATCAGAATCCTGGAAGGCTAGCAGATGATCTGAAATGCTGGAGGTCAAGGCAAAATGGTAGAGAAGAAACCCAAAAGACATTTTAAAAGCAAATGGACTCAAGCTTCAAAGAGCTAGGCAGGAGAGCTACTCATGGGTAATTAGAGCCAATGGGGTCAGGTTAGGGGCAGGAGAGGACACCGTTTGGAACGTACACTCTGGGAAGCCTTTCATACCAGGCTATTCCCATCCCAACAAAGCTTCCTCTGTTTCCCGCTGGAGTGAATCTGCTCAGGCTGTGGAGACAGAAGGGCCTGGGCAGAGCTAGGCTGAAGGGGACACATGGTTGGAACACAATGACAAAATTGACAGGGGTGCAGAGAAACTTCAATCAGCTTTGACCGTCTTTTTTTCTTTCTTTTTTGAGATGGAGTCTTGCTCTGTCACCCAGGCTGGAGTGCAGTGGTGCGATCTCGGCTCACTGAAACCTCCACCTCCTGGGTTCAAACGATTCTTCTGCCTCAGCCTTCTGAGTAGCTGGGACTACAGGCACCCACCACCAAACCTGGCCTTTTTTTTTTGTATTTTTAGTAGAGACGGGGTTTCACCATGTTGCCCAGGCTGGTCTTGAACTCCTGATGTCAGGCAATCTGCCTGCCTTCGGCCTCCCAAAGTGCTAGGATTACAGGTGTGAGCCACCGTGCCTGGCCTCATCAGCTTTGACTTTCATTTTGGACCCTCTTTTCAGGTCAGTGGGTGACTGAACATTTTTTATAGTAACCTGCCATGCTTCAAACAGAAATATGGCACCACCTATCTATCTCATGGTGGTGAGGACAGGCTCTTTGGCCTGTGTTTTCATTCACGGGAATGGGTTTTGCTGAGCCTGTCACACTTCCTCTTCACCTAGGTTGTGACCCCAGAGGCATGTTTGCCATGCTGGACTCAAAGGACTTCCTTTATTTATTTATTTTACTTTTGACATTGCAATTCATGTAATTATTCATGTTTTCTCTTTTTCCTTGGAAGCTCAGAACCAAACTGCAGTGCATGTCTTAAAATGCACCTATTAGGCATCATTTTATTTATAATTCACCCTTGGCTTTATCCTATTTTTTTCACCTATATTTTCTTTAATTTCCTCACTTATTTTTCCTAATCTCTCTGTGTATATAATCCTCCTCAATTCTTTGAGACATTAGACTTAGAGTTACATAAAAGTCATCCCCATAATATTTTGTCTCTACACTGAATAAATGTCCATTTAGAGTCTATAGGATGGCTTGCAAATCAATGCATGAAATCTCAACAAACAACCTTGGGCCCTAAGGGTTATATATGGCTATACATTAAATAAAAGACAAGTGCCTGTCCTCAATGAGATTCTAGTCCCAAGACATAGACAAAACAGATAGATTTAAGTTAACAGGACTGTTTAGCTACAAAATTATAGAGGCATTATCAAGGGAAAGGCTTCACTTAGTTCTTCATTCATCCAAGAAATATTACTGAGTACTGACTATGCATGAAGCCCTGGTTATGCCCTATGCAGCAATGTTGAGCAAGATATAGTCCCTGCCTTCCAGGAGTTCTACTTAGCAGGGAAACAAGTAAGAAGGCAATTACAATACGTGTAATAAAGCCATTGGTCCACACAGGCAGGATGCAACTCAGTCCTGGGAGGGAGTGGACTGGAGCAGCTTTCTGGAGGAGATAACTTGTAAGACTGAGCTAGCAGACAAGTGTAGAGTTGAGTAGATCCTTGGCCTCTTCCAGAAAGATGTGAGCCTTAGCTGTTGTGCCTTGAGTGAGTCCAGCAGTCTCTCCTTACCTACCACGGATGGATTCTTGCTTTACTTAAGGAGGTGAATGTTGACTCCAAAACTGCTTCAACTCCCTGACTTCTCTGCTTGAGGGCAGCATGGCTTTCCCTAGCTACACTGAGAGCTTCTTCTTAAAAGATATCCAGACCTCGAACTCACAGCACATGGGCCAATGGGTGCATGAAGCCGCCCACCCTCTCCTCCCCCGCACCAGACCATCCTGCTCTTTCAGTCCGAGGAGCTGAGCTAACTGCATGGTGCCCACTGCTGTAGAAGCCCGGCGATGAATGGCAGGCACTAAGATGTCCATCGCTGTGGGAAGAAGGGAGCTGGGGCGGGCCAAGATGGCAGATGGCTTGGAGTGGCATGCTGTTTTCAGGCCCTCTACCTTTGTAGCCTGTGCCATTTGAAGCTGCCGGTTACTGTTTTTAGCTTGGCTTGACAAGAGAGCTTTTGTTGTCACTCAGGAATGCAGGGTATTTTTAGCGAAGAGATTCTGCTTCAGGCATGGGCATTGTGTTCTTCCAATTACAGGCATGGCCGAGGAGTGCTGGGCGCCGAATCACTTGAAAGATCAGCAGGCTCAGCTGAGAAATTCATAGAAAAAAGAGGTGGGCGGGGCTGCATAACCAGAACCCTCGGGTCTCGTGCGATTTATTTTATTTTATTTTTATTTTAATCTTGTCTCCTTGTTCCTCCTCAGAACTGACTGCTCAGGTGACATGGAGGTAGATCCCAGGAAGGAAGGAAGGGAGAGCAGGAAAGAAATTGCCTGGGGGTTGAAGAACTACCGAAGAGAAACTACCCAGCCACGAAACCACATTTATTGAGCTCGACCATAAGAGAACAGGTGGTAGTGAAATGAAAATTGTAACTTTTCTCTTGAACCTGAAATCAATTTGTAGTTATATATATTTATTGATTAATTCAAAGGAATGACTGAATGAACAAATGTTTTCCCATCCATTTATTCATTGATGCTATAGCAACGTATAATTTTTGGTCTGGAAGATCTGTGGATCATCCAGCTTAATCTGTTTCCCTAGTTCTGTTCCCTGCCAGACACCCCTGTTCCTGCCCTTTCCAGAGATGAGGAAACTGAAGCCCAGAGAGGTCAGGTGACTTGCGCAAGGTCCTACTAATTAGCAGCAGCTTTGGGACTGGAACCCAGGTGTCCTGACACCAAGTTCCCTGTTGTTCTATATTTACATTTTTGGAAACATCTATGTTGCCTGCCTTTTTTCTTTCTCTCTTTTTTTTTTTGAGACAGAGTCTCGCTCTGTCACCCAGGCTGGAGTGCAGTGGCGCGATCTCGGCTCACTGCAAGCTCCGCCTTCCAGGTTCACGCCATTCTCCTGCCTCGGCCTCCTGAGTAGCTGGGATTATAAGCACACACCACCGTGCCTGGCTAACTTTTGTATTTTTAGTAGAGATGGGGTTTCACCAAGTTGGCCAGGCTGGTCTCGAACTCCTGACCTCAAGTGATCTACCCGCCTTGGCATCCCAAAGTGCTGGGATTACAGGTGTGAGCCACCATGCTCGGCCCCTTTTGTTCTTATCTTAATGAACAAATCAAAATAACAACTTAACAGACAGCCTGAGATGGGGAGTGAGTGGGCTGAGGGTTGGGTTCAGGGCCATGCTTAGAGCCTTGGAACCATGAGAGTTTTTCAGACTTCCTTCTTGGCTATCTTTTTTGGTTTTCCTCTGCTCAGGTGGGTATTTATTGAGCACCCACTACACAGAAGGCACGTGCTGGGTACGTTGACATGGATTATTTTCTGAATTACTCAAACAGCCTGCAAGGAAGGCATCAGACCTGTCTTTTGAGATCTGAAGGCTGAGATACAGAGGGGCTAAGGGGGTTTGCTCAAGATCAATGACAGCCAAGTGGCCGAGCCAGAATTAAAAGCCAGGTCTGTCTGCCGCAATGACCAGGGCTCTTTCCACTGACACCCAGATGTTTTCACAATACTGTTGGGGCTGAGTTGTTTGGAGTCGTGGTCACTATGGTGGGCCCTCTGGCCGGTGGAATGTGCTGTCTATGTTCTCCTGCAACCTGAATTTTCACGGAACCTGAAGATGGAAATGTGGGAGGAGATGTCATGTGCCCCATCACACTATTAACTTACTAATAAATGAAATGTCTCCCATCCCCACTGGAACTCTCTCCAGAGTGGGCCCAGCCTGTTCTACCACCTCCTTCCTTGGGCCTTCAACTTTGCTTTACAGCTGCGATGGCATCCCTGAGCTCTTACCTTTGTATCGGAGCTCTTTTTGTGTATATTTGTTTCCTGAGTGTATTTTTTATTTTTATTTTTACTTACTTTATTTATTTATTTATTTTGAGACAGGGTCTCACTCTGCCACCCAGGCTGGAGTGCAGTGGTGCGCTCATAATTCATTGCAGCCTCTATCTCCTGGGCTCAAGTGATTCTCCAACCTCAGCCTCCCGAGTAGCTGGGATTACAGGTGTGTGCCACCATGCTTGGCTGATTTTTAAATTATGTTGTAAAGATGAGGTCTCACTATACTAGCTCAGGCTGGTCTGGAATTCTGGCTTCGGCCTCCCAAAGTGCTGGGATTTCAGGTGTAGGCCACCACACCTGGCCTGAGTGTATTTTTAAAAAATTCAGGTTAGTATAATTGAATGAGTGTTTATCAAATTCCTCCCAAGGAGCCAGGAGTGGTGTCACAGACATGGCTCTTCAGATCTTATGACAGGACTGGGCCTTGAGCCACTCACTTATTCTTTTAGCAAACATGGTGCCAGGCAGCCTCAATGTGCTGACAGTCTAGTAAGGGAGGAAGACAAGGACCCAGGTGACCAGGCCTCCCAGATGCCGCCAGCTGGTGGTGCAGGAGCTGACACTGCCTTTGGCCACTTAGTGGCCGTGGTGCCTCTAAGTCCCAGGAAATACTCACACACCGCCTCCTTAACCTCTTCAGATGGCACAGGCTTCCACATTAGGCTTTGTCTAGCACCCATAACTTACCTGTTGCACACAGATTCCAACATCCCATTTAGAATCCTGATGATATTGAGGGTCCTAAAATGACTCTGGGAATAATGAGGAGAACTGAGATCTAACTTTTCACAGGTAGGGAGGTTCCAGGTAGAACAGGAGAAGGAAAACTCTAAGTTCCATGGAGTTAAGAGATGTATCTGTCTTGTTCATTTTTATATCCCCAGCTCTTGCTCTGGTGTATGGCAACTTGCTCTGGTGTATGGCAAATACGTATGATGTTGAATGAACAGGTATGTGCCTGAGAATGGATCGATTCAATGGGTTCTTTCCAATAAACTCATAAGGAGATCTACAGGTGTCTGAAGAGTTGAATATTGACATGTTGGAAAATAATAGAATGCACTTGAGATCATTCTGGATTTGAGAACACATCATGGGGTAATTAAAAAGTATACTTTTTTTGGGTGGGGGAGGCCGAGGCGGGCAGATCACGAGGTCAGGAGACAGAGACCATCCTGGCTAACACAATGAAACCCCGTCTTTACTAAAAATACAAAAAAAAAAAAAAATAGCCAGGCATGGTGGCAGGTGCCTGTAGTCCCAGCTACTTGGGAGGCTGAGGCAGGAGAATGGCGTGAACCCGAGAGGCGGAGCTTGCAGTGAGCCAAGATTGCACCACTGCACTCCAGCCTGGGCGACAGAGCAAGACTCCGTCTCAAAAAAAATACACTTTTTAATTAAAAATATTTTAAAAATATAAAACATTCAAGAAGCTGGCTATCTTGTGTTTGTTCCTCTATATCCACTTGCCATGCTTTTCAACTCTCCTCTCAGCTCAGGAGACTTTTTGGGCCTCCTGGCTTCTCACTGGGGAGTCCTGCTGGGAGACAGAGGGAAGAAAGTGGGTAAGATCTGGGTACTTTTCCTGGCTCTCTTCCCGAGGGGTGCCCTCAGGCTGTGTCGAGGACTCTCTTTTTTTCTTGTGGCTACTCCCTCTGCCTTCATCCCTTCAGGCAGAGGGTAGTAACAGCTCCTCTGTTACGAGCCTTGGCTATGATACCAATGCCTTGTGACTTCCCTTTACCTTGCCCACGCCTTTAAAAAATGGTTCCTATATTAGACCTTCATCAAATTAGACTGATTTGAGTGTGCCATCTGTTTCCTATTTGCAGCCTTGATGAAATAGGTGCAGCTCCCCATAGCATGAACACTCATTGAGGGTTTCTCCTAGCTCACCCATGTTCACGTGCTCCTCCCGTTTCTTAATAGTATGTGAGCTAGTTGGTTCCACCAAATATGTCAATCAAGATGGAGGTGCCAGTTCATTTTTATAGATGCATAAACACTTATCTGGGGGGAAAGGGGTAGTTCTATCATTCTGACACACACCATCACACCCAAAATTAATTAATTTAGAAATAATCCATGTATGGGTGAGGCCTGCCATTCCTATCATGAGAAAACTGAACTGGAGGAGGGAGCTCCCTTCTGCTCTTTCCTAACTGGATCTCTGTGTCTTAGTTTGGGTTCTCGTGAGGCAGAGCTTGCCACAGGGATTGGGGTACACCTGGCTAATTGGAGGCTGTCCTAGGAGAAGGCAGGTGAGGGAGGCTGGGTAGAGCTGAGAAGGCCCTAAGCGAGGATGTGGATAGTCGCGGGGGCTGGGATGATCTCAGCTGGAGACCTGCCTCAGCCTGGGCCACAAGGAGCTCCTGTGCGTAGATAACACCAGTGAGTGGGGCCCACCTTGAGGCAAGGGGGCTGCCTTTCCATCTTCATGTCAGTCAGGTATTGGCCGTGGGCTGCCTTCGGGGGGGGGCGGGGTTTACACTGGGGGTGAGGTGGCTGCTGTTCTGTTGAAAGTTCTTTGAGCAAGGAGGCAGCTGTGGGCCAATATTCACAGCAGCTGGGGAATGGGAGCACTGGGGAGGGGACCTAGCAGGGAGCTCCAACAGTGTGGATGCTACAGGGTTCTCCTTATCTGTGTTCAGTGAGAGATAATTACCACTATTTTCATTTGACAAATCACCAAATATTTTTTATCTTTCTCATTGTTACATTCCTCCTCCCCTCCCTTCTTTTCTTTCTTCCTTCCACAAACATTTAGTGAATCCATGCTACGTGAGGACCAATGGGACATTCAAGACACTGTCTCCTCCTAGGAGGCTCTTTCTGTCTCATTGGGATGCCATGACCTGCCACACCAGGTGACGGGTGAAGCAATGTTTAATTGACTATTCACTTTTGTGGCTGTACCTAGAGATCAGTGAGGACTGGGATTATTTCAAGGGATTTAAAGGTAAAGCCACATTTCCAAAGCCACCTGTGAACTGACTGTTGCCAAAGATGGCACCCACGGCCTCCCATTTCCCCTTCACTGGCTTCTTTCTTTCTTCTCAAATGATACTAATGGAAAACAAATGCTGTGTTCAGTTCACACTCCTACTTAATTCAGTTCCTTTTAAGCCATGCAGAGTTTCTGTTTCAACAAAAGCCTCCATAGGGGTGACTCTGCAGATCCCCTAAAACAATGGGGTGGGGACAGTTGTGGTGGAGTGAGGTGGAGGCACAAACGCCACCTTTCAATTCTGCGGCGTAACCCAATCCCTCTTTCGGCTCTATCTGTGGGATGAAACCAGGTGGAAAAGCGAGGGGGAGGAGACCATGGCAGTTTTGACCTATTCAAGGCATGTGGAAAAAGGATTCTGTCTTCACCTGGGAAATCAGAGTGCACTTTTGATGCAATCCATGTCTATCTATCCTTTTAGTGCCAGTAGGGCTACCCATTTGGGCACTAGAACCTCAGGCCAGGTTGATAGGCATTGGGATACGGAGGATAGAAATCCTTCAAGGCAACAGGATTTTCTCCAGGTTCCCTGGCTCAAATCCGCTGAACCTGTAATCAGCATCTCCAAGTCACAAAATGTCGGGTTGGAGCCGCTGCCATTGGAGAGAAGGAGAATTGGCACTTGCTTATTGTCCATGGCAGGGATCCTGAAAGGTTCCTGTTTAACATTTTATTTGCATGAAAAAAAAATTCACCAGCATCTCTGAGGACAGGATTTAGTGCCTGCGTATGTGGTGTGCATGGGTTAGGGTGGTGTGCTGGGAGCTTCCATACTGCACTGAAATCGACTCCTCAACAGCAGCCATTTTCAACAAGATCCCTGTGTTTGCTTGGCAAAATCCTGGATTGGAAAAACAAAAGCTTTTCCTGCCAGATTCCATTAATTTCAGCAGCAGCAGTAGCAGCAGCAATCTGGTTCTCTCGGATGAATGTTTGACAAGAATGGCCAGGACTGAGGTTCGGGAGACTTGTGGGGTCTTTTTCAGTGAAAGTCTGGGCTCTTTCTGCCCATCTTTCCTCTTCTATAGGAGCGTGTATCCAGACAGAATGACAGACACATGAACCAGTGGCATGCCATAAGTAGGTGGGAGTATAGGAGGACTCCGAGAGGGGCAAAGGATGTGGAAGAAATGGGCAGTGTGGGGCCATGGCGGTGAAGCCTCCTCCGACCCGGCTAAGGGAGGAGTCAAGGGTCACTCCTCACCTGCTGGGGCTGGAGAGCATCCAAGGGGCCCGATGCTGGAAAGTGAGACCACAGGGTGAGTCCCGAGGTGTCTGCCCTCTGGGGTTGCAGCACACTGCCTGGAAAACAGGAGCTGCCCAGTCAGAAAAGCTGATGCAGATGGAGGGGCCAGTGACCCGGAGTGAGCAGGAATGGGGCTGGTGAATTTCCACTGGCTCCACTGTGGGGTCGGAGTGTATGTGACCCACCTGGAATGTTTAGGAGTCTGGTGAGCAGCCTGCAGGAGGGATGCGACCCCGAGATGCTCTCTCATGGGCATGGGCCTAAAAGCTGGACCGGAAGTTTGATGATGGTAGCAGATAAAGGGCTATTTGCTCAGTTTATTTTTCAGTTGCATTTTTTTCCTTTCCTTTTTTTTAGAGTTTTTAGATTTTCCTTTCCTTTCTTTCAGATTGTGGTCAGATACTTTATAGAACTGGGAGGATCAATGAACATGTGACTAGCCACATGAACTAATGGCGTGGCCACCAGACTTTCCCTGGAGGTCAGAGGAAAGGTGGGATGGGAGGGCCCTGGAAAGGTGGAGCTGCTCGTGTGTAAAGAGCTCCTTGTTTTATCACCCCTAGAAGAGAGGGCACTGTTGGATTAATCACTTCCCTGACTTATCTGCTTAATCACAACTCTTCTAATGGATTGCAAGTGTTGAAGGGGTCATATAAAAACAAACAGCCAGCAACAGCAACCCCTTCACCCTCTACCCCCCAAATACCTGACAGCCCTTTAACACAGCACTAAGCTATTATGATGGGGATGACTTAGGAATGATGATGAGGCAGCCCTACTGATGGAGTCCTTGCTATGGCCCTTTGCATTGGGCTGAGTGTCGTGCCACATTGTTACACTGAGTCCTTGGCTGATCCTGAGAGGGCATGATTATCGTCATTTTACAAATGAGAGTGCTGAGGCTTGACCTTAACTTCCCAAAGTCACATAGGGCTGGGACTTTTACCCAGTTCATTCACTTGCAAGGCCTGGCTGGAGCATCTCAGAGGGTGAGGGAGTCCTGGTGCTGAGGTGCCTCTGCTGGCCCAGGTGTGGGAGAAAGGAGCCTGGACCCCAGCCCCCAAGGTCCTACCCGGAGGCCTGACATCCTACAGGTGGACTCACTCTACCAAGTGCCAGTGGTTGAATCCCAGGACTGCATCTGGGTTTCTCACTGGATTTGGGACTTCTGGGATATAGAGTGTATGTGTATGTTACACACACACACACACACACACACACGCAGAGAGAGAGAGAGTGCACAAGCGAGAGAGGGCACAAAGGGCGGCATGATTCTTTGGAGTAAATTACTTGGGAAGCCCCTATACCCCTATGGAATGGATTAAAGGGGCCCTAGATTTTGCTCATTCCCTTCTGCATAAAAGTGAAAGTGAAGGACTAAAGGAGGGAGAAGAAGGGACTGAGAGTGAGCGGAAATCATCCCTGACATCCACAGCCACAATTTGGAAGGGGCTTAGCACTACCTGAAATAGCTTGCCTGTTGTTGTCCAAGGCTTTGACAGGTATCCAAAATGAAAGCAGACCATGGGAACTTTATTTTTTCTGAGACATTGAAGATGCCTAATAAACACCCTTTGATTAATTGACTACTTAAGATTATGGCAAACATACTGTGCATTTAACATTGCTCCTCTCATATACATTTTTGTTCTAGTGTTTTGGAGTCTTCTTTGTGAACATCTCATTTTCTAAGTAGGGCTCTTCTTGCCTTTTGTTGGTCTATGTGAGTTTGGCCCTTCAAGATGAGTAAAAGGTCCTGTGGGCTGCGTGGAACAGATATGTGTTATGATGGACAGTCCATATGATTGCATGCATTTTTCAGGTGAGTGAAACCTGACCTGCTACAATATAAGCTCCATGAGGTAAGGACTTTTTTAGTTTTGCTCATGGTTGTATACCTGGCCCTTAGAGTACAGCCTGACACATAATAGATGCTTAATAAAAATTTATTGAATGAATTCCCATAGCTACAGATATGGAAGCTCCTTCAGTGACCTGAATCTGAGTGTCCTCAAGGACTCACCTTTTACTGCTGGAAGCACAGGGAGACACCAGGACATTCATTCTTCCGTCCTTATAATGTCAGAATGTACCTGGCTCTCTCTTAAACTTGGGGGTCTTTCCCCAATCTAGCCACAATCAGGCTGGGTGACTTGGCTAGTGGAAAGCTCAAGGTTAAAGTCACACTCAGCAGATGGTCCATATGCTAGGAAAAATGGTGCTCTTGTGTAGCTTACCATGATGCAGGGCCTTGCACCCCTTCACTGCTGATGGGCAAGGTTGGTGGCATGTGCCTATATCCTTCTGGATGTTTCCATTGATCATCTCATCTTCCAGGGTGTGGGGGTTAGTTTTACGTATCAACTTGGTTAGGCTGCAGTACCTAGTTATTTCATCAAATACAAATCTAAGTATTGTTGTGAAAGTATTTCATAGATGTGATTAGCACCTAAAGTAAAGGGAGTTACTCTTGAAAATTTGGATGGACCTCATCTAATCAGTTGAAGACTTTAAGCCGAAACTGAGGTATCCTGGAGGAGGAATTCTACCTCAAGACTGCGGCACCAACTATCATCTGCTCTTCCAGCTTCTTGACCTTACCTACAAATTTCAGACTTACCTGCCCTATGGATTTTGAACTTGTCGGAGCCTGTAATTGCATAAGTCAGTTCATTCTCTGTTTCTCCATACACACAGATGCACACATATACACGCATATTTTCATAATTTCTTAGGGAAGGATTGTATTATTATTCTTGTTCAATAACCACATTTATGGAGCACACAGTGTGATATCTAGCAAGTCATATTCTGCACTGTGCCATATACTACAGAGGCAAATGAGGAAAAGCATGGCTTTCCCTCTCAGGGCCTTACAGAACGGTGGAGAACTATCGCATCTCTTTTCTCCTGTTCTTTGGTGTATCCCCTCATAGCACTGGTAATTTCACCGAAAGGTCTTCCTCTGCTCAAGAGGTGAAGAACCTGTCCTTCAAGGCCTCTTTAGAGGCCTCCTGGAGCTGCTTGAGAAGGTGGAAAGCGGAGGAGTGATGATGTAAAGAGCACGTTGGAGTGGATTCACTGCCTTCCGTTCAACCTGGTGCCACACGATTATTACTGCCTTTCCAGGGCAGGTCCCACGCTTGTCCTCTAGAAGCCTGTGCAACCAACCAAGTGCAAAGTATTAGGTTGGTGCTAAAGTTATTGCGGTTTTTGCCATTACTTTCAATGGCCAAAACCGCAATTACTTTTGCACCAACCTAATACGTTGTGGGGATGCCGTGACAGACCAGGGGCAAAGTGCTAAGTAATGCGAGGAAGGGGAGGTGGTTCTGACTGAGGAAGGCCAGGCATGCCTTTTCAGAGGCTCTGTTTTAGTTGGTTTTGGATGAAGACTGATCTTTGGCCAGAGGGACAAGGACAGGGGTGTGGAGACTGTTTGTGAGGGAGGCACAGAGGCAGAAAAAAAACATGAGGCAGGTTCAGGCAGCTCTGAAAGTATGTTTAGTATTCAGCTTAGCTGATTTGTGGTTGAAAGAAAAGGAACACCAAGTGTATGTGGACCTGAATAAGAAAATAGTTGAACTGAAAGTTCAGATTTGGGATCACGTGCAAAGCAGAATGACAATACTTTGTGAATGGGTGCTGTTTTCCATTTCAGTTCAGTCTGCTCAATGGCTCCAATGTGTTTAGTGCATTCTCTGTGTAACAGGGCTGGGTCTGTCATGTTCCAGGAACTGTTGAAATATATAAAGTTGAATTTATATAGGGTCCTACCTTCAAGGAGCTTATAAGCCAACAGGGAAAGACAGACAGGTGAATTGTTTATGATACTACAGCGTTATAATTGCTGAGCTGGGTGCAGTGGCTCACGCCTGTAATCCTAGCCACTTGGGAGGCTGAGGCAGGAGGATTGCTTAAGGCCAAGAGTTGGAGATCAGCCTGGGCAACACAGTGAGAGCTCCATCTCTAAAAAGATTAAAAAGTACTAGCCAAGTGTGGCTGTAGTCTCAGCTACTTGGGAAGCTAAAGTGGAAGGATTGCTTGAGCCCAGGAGTTTGAGGCTGCAGTGAGCTATGATCATGCCACTGCACTCCAGCTGGGCAACAGAGTGAGACTGTGACTCAAACAAAACAAAACAATGGAGAGACTTGAGCATGTTTAGGATGCATACCAATGGAAAAGAGGCAGCAGAAAGGGACCAAAGAGACAGGAGAAGGGGAAAGTGACGGACGGAATGTGGCCCCTGAGGAAATGAGAGGGGGTGAAATCCAGAGCCCAGGTGGAAGGGTCTGCCTCGGCTGAGAGGAGGGAAGCAGAAGGAAGGAGAAAGGCCAGGCTAAGGTGGAGGCAGGTCAGTGATGGGGAGGAAGCTTAGGGAGTGCTTGTTCTAGGGCCTCCAAAGTCTTTGTGAAGGCGTTGAGGCTAAGATCCAGTGAGGGGAAAGTGGTAGGGGAGGGGTTTTAAGGAGAGAGAAAATATCAAGAAAGGTTGTTGAAGAGGATGGAGAGGGAGGACTTGGTGGTAGGATTGAATTTGGAGGCCACAGATTCATGGGGAGTCCAGCTCAAAAGATGGTGTGGGTTTCTCCAGCCTCAGCAACCTGGCTGTAGGAGCAGGGGAGTTTGATGGATCCCAGTTCAGACTTTAAGTCATGGACGCAGGCCTCACAGAGAATGGTGAGGAAGTGATTGAAGGGGTGGACTGTGAGGTCTCAGAAAGGGAAGGATGTGAAGCCGGAAGGGAGCTGATCAATGGAGAGAAGTTAACTTGTCAGGGACAGAAAGTGCCAGTGATTTTTTTTTTTAAAAAAGGGAAATTGAGGAAAAGAATGAGACTGTGATCAGAGCAGGGGATTGACTTTTCAGACTGAAGATGTTGAAAAGTTGAGATGAGGGTTGGAAGGGGTCAGAGTCGATGGAATGGAGATGGTCAAGGGATATGAGGCTGAAGCATCGAAGGGTTGTCCTTACACCTGTGAAGTCCCCCAGGATGATGGCAGGACCAGGATGGAGAGGAAGGCACAAGATAAGCAAGGAGGGGTGACAGGAGGTTAGAGCATGCAGCCTTCATCCTGATGGCTGCCATCCACTCATCTCTTTTTCCACCCTGCTCATTCACCTGTTGTTTGACTCTCTAGTCCTGTCTTTACGGAAGGCCTTGTTAATATAATGATAAGGATTTCCAGACTTTAGAGGCTGAGGAAAGTCACATGAGGAAGAAGCACAAAGCAGCTGTGAGCACAGGTGTCTGGCAGAGGTGAAGACCCACCTGGCCGAGAGGGAGGTGCTGTGGCATGAAGTTGTTTCTGAGTTGCTGCAGGCCCTTGGGAGGTGATGTCCCTCATCTCTTGTGATACAGTAGGCCATTGGGCTTTTGCTCAAAGTTGCAGAGAGAACATTAGAAGTACTGCTTTGGGCCTTTGTAGAGCTCAGACTTGCCAGGGTGGAGGGGGTGTTGTAGCTTGAATTGGATGGGAGACACTGGGATTCTCAAGGCTTTCTGAGCTTTGCCAACATCATCGCTGAGTGGAGAGATGGGTACCCCTGGGCATCCAGGCTGATAGACATTGGTCTTTTTTGGCTGGGTGGGTTAGCTCATGATGCAGCAAGCCTTCAAGGTGACATGTAATTAATTGCTGAAGTGGGCGGCACAGATGGACAGTGCTGTGGGCTATCAGGCTGAAGTGGTCAAAGAGGAGTTCCTGGGGGAGCTGGGTAATTAAAAATGGGTGCATTTCTACAGCCTGGGCTTAGAGGTGGAGTAGGATGGGCACAGCTGGGGGCAGTGCTTCAGAGAAGCCAGGGACTGCATTAGACCTAAGGGCTCCTTTCTGGCTGCTGCACCAATGGGCGTGGGGTGAGAGTGTGGCAGCCCTCCTCTGGGGACAGCAAGAGGCTTGGTGAGTTGATTATGCTGCAGTTTGGCAGAGTGTATAATATTGGCCTCCTTGCATATTTTGTGGGTGTTCAGAAGTCTTTTTGCTCACTTCCAATGTTCCCACTTGTTTTCACAGCAGGCACAGAATGGCTGCTACAACCAACCACCCCTGGAAGCCTGGGTGGGCAGAGGGTGGACCTGGTTTGCTCCCCATCATATTATCAGCGTCATTGATTCCTGCTGAGACCACTAAGTTCCCATTTTATGTACTTGACAGGCCATGGTGTGGCATTCCTATCTATCAGGAAAATCTTTATTAAGTTCCATCTGCGGAAACTCATTCTAGTTTAAACCATCTGTCTTAGATCCCTCCTTCTCTATTAGAGAAAGAAGGCTTCACATTTAGGGCAAGGAAGTAGAAAAGGAGAGAGGGAGAAGACACTTTTGTGCCATTTCTTTGATGAGGAAACTGAGCATGCTGGGGGTCCAGCCTGAGGAAGCAGAAGAATGGTCTAGTTCCTGACCACCTTACGTCACGCCCCAAATGACCCTTCCCTCTCAGCAGTGGCTTCTTGACATTTCTGTATGTTTCCTGCTTAGGGGCAATTCACGCATTTTGTAGCGGTCCCTGCTTTCCCTTCAGAAGCTGTAGTGGGGGCAGATGTGCTCTGCCTGTCTCTTGGTATTGACGCACAGGCAAGTGATGTAGTCTTGGCCAGTTTGATGGACTTTCAATCTGGGGAGAGCAATGAGCATCCAGTGGAGTCTGTGCATGTCCAGTGGGTGACAGGAGTGGCCAGGGGCCACTGGCCTGACTGTACCCAGGGATGCAGTGGCTGCGTCCTCAGCTCCTGCCTCCCGCTCTGCAAGTTGGCTGCTTCTCTGTTATTCCCATCACCTCTGTGAGCTTCCCATGTTCCTTCCCACAAATGTCTTTTCTACTGAAGTCACTGTGTTCTGTTGACAGCTGAGAAACACTCCCCCCAGCCACAGTGCTCTTTCTCCATATTCTTAAATTCAGCAGCCTTTGGTCAATGTTCTTTGACTGACTTGGGTCTATAATCTTTTCTTCTTAACTATGTTTTAAGATCCTTGAGGATCTTAAACATGTTAAACATTTTTTCTCAAGAATGTCTGTCTCATTTTGTTTGCTCTGTAAATGTTCGTTGAATGAATGAATGACGATGTGGCAGAGTATGTGTATTAGTTATCTACTTTCAAAAATTTTTAATGGATGCATAGTTATACATATTTATGGGATATATGTGATATTTTGATAGAAGTATACATGTAATGATCAGATCAGGGTAACTGAGGTATCCATCACTTCAAGCATTTATGACTTCCTTGTATTAGGAACATTCCAATTCCACTTTTTGAGTTATTTTGAAATATATAATAAGTTATTGTTAATTGTAGTCGCCTTAGTTGTCTACTGAGGCACAACAACTACCCTAGAACTTAGTGTCTTAAAACAATAATAAACACATTATCTCACACAATTTCTAGGAGCTGGGAGGTTGGAGTGGCTTAGCTGGGTGGTTCACTTATATGGTTGTCCTCATGGTTGCCTGGGGTTGCAGTCTTATGAAGACTGTGCTAGATTTAGAGAATCTACCACCAAAATAGTTCACACATGTGGCTGGCAAGTGTGAGTGCTGGTTACTGGCAGGCGCCCTCAGTTTCTATCCATGCGTACATCCTCATTGGGCTACTTGAGTATCCTTATAACATGGCAGCTGACTTTCCCCAGAGCATATGAACCAAGAGAGTGCAAAGCAGAAGGTGGTATCTTTTATGATCTAGCTTCAGAAATCACACTTCTTCATTTCTGTGCTATCCTATTGGTTACACAGGTCAGCTCTATCAGTGGAAAAGACCACACAGTGCCTAAAGACCAGGAACCCAGAGTCACTGAGGCCATCTTGGAGGCTGTCTACCACAGCATGACTCACAAAGACAGCCAGAAATGGATTTGCAGGATCAGGGCATAGCTCAGTGAGATACTTAGGAGATCACAGGGGAAGCTAAAAGTGACGTTGGCCTGGCTGACTCTGAGGATAAAAGCCAGGAGGTCTGTCTGTCCTCTGTGGTTGACCTTACCCAGGGGTCTTCACTTTCAGTTTCCTGATGTGGTGAGACCTAATGACCATCTCCCTTCACCCCTGCCATTCATACTCTGATTTTGACAGGCCTGGAGGTGGGGATGGGGGAAGGTGAGCTGAGCAGAGTTGGAAAGCTTCTGTCAGAGGGACCTTACCAACGCCTTTCACTCCCAAGAAGCTTTCCTCATCATTTACTCCCCTTGTTATGATGGCGTCAAGTTCATCTCTTGCTGTTTGGCTTTAAGAAGATGAGTGGATTGAATAATGTCCTCCCTCAAAATTCATGTGCACCTGGAGGTCGGCTGCACATGTGACCTCATTTGGAAAGGAAATAGGGTCTTTGTAGATATAATTAAGGTAAGGATCAAAATGAGAACATACTAGGTTGGAGTAAGCCCTAAATCCCATGAGTGTCCTCACTAGAGATAGAACAGAGAGCCATAGAGCAGGAGGTGATGTGAAGAAGGAGGCAGAGATTGGGGTGATGCCTCTACCAGTTGAGGAGCACCAAGGATTGCCAACAGCCACCAGAAAGTAGGAGAGAGGCACGGGGCAGATTGTCCCACAGAGCCTCCAGGAGGGACCAGCCCCTTCTGACCACCTGCATGTCATACTTCTTGTCTTCTGAGCTGTGAGAGAATACATTTCCATTGTTTCAGGCCACCTGGTTTGAGGTCATTTGTTATGGGAGCCCTAGGAAATTGATGGATAAATGGAGTAAAATAAAATATTTGAAAGATCTTCTAAGACCAGCCATGATTTAGATGGGTAACTGGAAGCAGGAGGGGGTTTTAGTTGGGGGGCAGGGTGGGGGCAGAGGTGGTCTTTTCCATAACTTGGAAAACCTCAGAACAGCATGTTCACCTGGGGCTTTAGGACCAGACCTTCCTGCCTCCCGCACACAGTGGTGCTCTGCCCAGTGAGGCCCCTGGGATTGCTGATTCTTTGGGGTGGGTGTGGGGGCCAGAGGGCTTAGCACTGGCTTCTTCACTGGAAAAGGTAGAGTGGAAAATTGGACCTATTCTATCCAGTGACCCATTCATTGCTTAATCAACGAGTCATCCACTGATCAATTAACTCATTATTAACTCAAGGTTTACTATGAGCAAAGCTGTGCCATTTATTTCTTCCCCTTTTTTTACTGTGTCTACTCCTGTGTTTCATCCAGGGGTCAAACACTTTTCCTAAAGCTGATACTGTTCCAGTGAGGTGGAAAGAAGCTGCTATCGCAATTCATACCAACTTAATCATATTATTACCAATGATCGCATGGATTTCTCAAGAGGGTATTTGCATTTTGAAAGTGGGATCTGGAAAGCTCCATAATAGCTCTCCAGTGCTGGGGCTTCAACTTTGTTGTGGTGAGGGTAAGTCTTCTTCTTTCACACAGCTCCTCATTCTTGGAGCAAAGAGGACTCGGTTCTGCTTTGAGTCATTTGGTGACAAGCTAAAGGGGTCGGCTTCTCTGTACAATCCGAGGTGGGGCAGGACTGGGATTGGGGACAAGAGAAACTGAAGGAACCATCCCTGCCCTTGGGCAGCTTCACTTCCAGCCCCTCAAGGGCGAAGCGGTAGGGGTGGGATAGCTCAGCCCAGGGCTTCCTCCTGGGGTAGAGTTGACCTTGAGAGGGGCAGCACTGTCCCCAGTCCCTTCCTGCGAGGTTCTTTAATGCCAATGTGAACAGTCTGGAAATGGAATCCCTGGGACCCCTCCCTATCACCATTATTATAATAAACTCCAGGATTGTAGCTGTGGAGCCTCGGGCTTCAGGAATGCAGCGTGTAATTACCTCGCTTCTAAATGCTCATGGTAATGGATGGTGAGGCCTCATGCATCAGACCAGTTAAATTGCTGTGTGACTTGGTTGCAGTTTAACTCGGCAGATGACATGCTCAAACTTGGCAAAGGGAGAGAATGTGAACTATTTGGGAATTGTTAACTTACAGCACAACCTGGAAATTGACGGAGAAGCCTCTGGAAAGGAGAAGTCAGCAAAATCTTGGACCAAGAGCTGATTCCTCATGACCACCTCCCCTTTGCTTCAGACCTGGCCCTGTGTTGCCCGGGGTGAGGGTGTTGAGGTGGGTGTGAAAGTGCCGGGGGATCTCCCAGGCTCCCACGCATGCACCCGGCACTCTGCTGGATGCTGAGGGGAAGAATGCTGAAGACAAGAGCATGCCTGTCTCTGTCCTGCAGGAATGTGCTCCCATGGGGGCAAACCCACAGGCCTCTGTTTCAGAGGTCACTCTAGGCACTCTGCAGACCTACAAATTGAAGATCTAGGGCTTCATGGTGACTGAGTCATCTTGCCATGGGGCTTGGGGGATGATGGAAGTGTAACAGAGAAAGTGATCTCTGAATTGGACATTGGAGAATGCATAGGATTTGGGCAGGCTGAAGGGCAAAGCTAGATAGAGAGTGACCAAGAGGCCTGGCTTGGCCAGTAAAGGCAGGCTGTGAGTAGTGTGGCTGGATCATGCTGTGGGAGGGCGAGTGAAAGGGTAGCGTGAAAATCAGAGGGCACTGGGGTGGTAAGCTGGCGCTGGGCTGTGAGTCCAGATTCACCCCTTTCCCAAGGAAATGCTTCCAGTGAACTCACAAATGCAAGCCTCCCCTGTCACAGTCCCACTGCCACACCCAGACCCTGGTGTCATGCCTCCGCTGGGACTGAACATGAGCTAGTCAGGCTGGGGTCTGCTATGCTGGGCAAGGGCCTGAGAGCAGAAGGATGGTGCCAGAAACCAGCTGGCCAGCTCCAGAGACCCTGGGCACTGCCCCTCCACTCCCCTCTTCCTGCCATGCCCTTGAAGAGGGACTGGGGTCTGCACATGGTCATTCCTAGCCATGGTGTGAGCCTCTTCTCTCCTCCTCACTCACCTCCCCTGGCTTATGTTCTGAAAGGGTGAGCTCCAGCTCCAGAGAATTTGACCTTGGGGTGAAGACCCAGCCACAGGGAGGTTTGCAGGTGGACTGCAGCCGGCCCTGTGCACTTTGGGGCAAAGTGCTCCCCGGGGTCTGTTCTGTCTGCCGGGAACAGATATGTGATGTGGCACTTCCCACCACCCCAGGGATGGGCTACTGTCCCTCCTCAGAGGGACCATCGGGCCCTCATCAACATCACCTCCACGGTCTTTCCTCCTCCTCCTCGCTGCCTTTCTTTCATTCGCCGGGCCCCAACCGCTTCCAGAGCTCCTTATACATTTGCTACGAATCTTTATTTCCAGATTAGTCACCATGCACACAAAATGGAGCGTCCCTGATTTGAGGAGCAAAAACAGTGATTACTAGATTGGTTCTCTCTCACAGAATGTGGAGGAACAAACAATGCCACACAATTTTAGTTTGTATAGCGTCTTTCAAACCACGCAATGCCCCGGGCACAGCGCGGAGTTGCTGTAAATAATACAATAACCGAGATAAACATACTAAAAATCTTTGCATCGAGCTTCATTTTGTCCTGCTATGCTCAGCCAGGGAGGCTGGAAGGAAAGAGATGGGGAAGGTGCAGCCCCCAGACCCTGGGGGAAAGCCAGTGGGGGCTCGGGGTGCGGCTGGAGGGAGGCAATGTGGGAAGGGAGGTGGTGGGAACTGCAGTCAGAAACAGCTGCGTTCAAATGGGGTCGGGGATGGGTGAGACTAGTGGAGAGGTAGGTTGGGGGCAGGGTGGGTCAAATAAAGTAGGCCTGCTTTCGGGCGGGCTCCCTCATTCAGCCAGGACTAGCGAGAAGTCAGGGTAGAGGATGAACAGGAGAGGTTGCTCTTTTTCTGGATGTCTTTATGCTGTCATAGAACACACACAGGTGAGTTGGGTCTTGGCTGTTTTATTAACATACTTTACGACTCAGTGTTGTTTTCCTGAACCTTAACTTTTCCATGAGGCAGGTGATACCGGTCATTAAATTCCCTTCCAGACCTGATGCTCATTGATTTTGTAGCCCCCACAAATTCCCATGGTGTGACACTGTCAGGGGTCCCGGCCACTTGCTCTCTGACTGAGGGGAAAGGACAGAGCTCCCCATTCCCCCCAGCTTCCATGGGAGCAAACCCCCAGCTCCCGCTCCTGGCCTTACTCTTGGAGCACGAGGGTGATGCTGAGAAACGTGATTGTGACCTTGAGTGAATGAGCAGTCTGCATTTGCATCTTCCTGTGGGGTCTTGGGTTTTGCCAACCTTAAATAGGCATAAAGACACCTACTCACAGGGTTTTTGTGAGGATGAACTGATGTGTGTGCATGAAATAATATGTGCAAGGTGCCCAGTGTTGTGTGTAACACAGTGCTTGTACACTAAATGGGGGTAGTGATTCTTAGTATTTTAATTATTGATGATGGTGACTTAATCCACTGAGAGGGAACACAGCTTCGCCCTGAGGAGAGCATTTGGGGACCAAGGGTGAGATTGCAGGGGTGCAAGGAGAGGCGTCTGGGTGCTCTGGCCTGCTAGACCCACCCTGAGCACTGGGCCGCAGCTGCCTCTGGGATGGGCCCCTGGAACTTGCTCTCATTTTCAAGTCGTTGGAGCTTTGTTCATCAGTTCCTCCTAATTTGGGTGAAGTTTGCCATATGGAGAGCAGGGAACAGTGTTAAAAAAGCTTTCACACATAGATAGCACAGCACTTTCTCTGCTAAATGAGGACTCTCTTCCCCAGTACAGATTTCACACGCCGATCTCCAGGGTGTTGAGTTCCCTCGTCAACAGGGGTGGAGTTGTTGAGGCTCTTGGAGCCATTGTCTCTGGCTGGCCGGGTCCTGTTCCGACCCCAGGAGAAATCCCATCTTCTTTTTCCTCCCCCGGGGTGAGCGTTTTCTAGCCCTCTCAGGTGAAACAGCTTTACTTCCAAGGCCAGGCGGAGTGTACTCAGCTCCCCCCAGCTGCAGGCGGCTCGGCTGCCAGGCCCGGCTCGCCGGGGTCTCCCGGGGCTCCCTCTGGATGCTGCTCTTGTGTTGCGTTTCCCGTCTGGAAGGGAGCTGGGTTGTTCTGAATTGAGCCCAAGCTCCCAGTTCCCCAACCCACGCACATTCTCTGGAACTTTCTCTCTCAGCCAAGACATCTGCCACGTGTGACTCCCTATCCTTCTTCCTCTATGTCCCCCTGGCCTGACTGCCTCAGTGCAGTTACTTTGGCTGTTAAATAAACCTCTCAATGTGTCTTCTGGTGGCTGAAGTGTGCTGTTCTTCACCTCTGATGATGCCCCTCCTAGAGGTGCTCCAGAGTGCTCTCCCTCAGCCAGCAGCAAAAGGTCCCATCCAAGTTATCCACATTGTCCGGTTTTGTCTGCTCTCAAAGGGGCTGCCATTAGCTGGGATCAGTAAGCAATTTGTTGGGCTTCAACTCTTTTTTTGGTGACAAAAATAATGGTGGTAATTAGCCATTGACTGAGCACTTACTATGTGCTGGGTCCTACCTAGTATTATCTCATTTTCTACTCACAGTAACCAGGCATGATCTATTTAACTATCCTGACTTTAAAGAGGAGGAACCTGAGAGGCAGAGAGGTTAAGTGACTGGCACAACTAGTTAGTGGCAGAGCTGATGTTCAAACCTAGATCTACAGACTCCATATCTGTGCAATTTCCTTCAGCATACTGCCCCCGTCTGTCTCAGTGCTAACATTCAACTGCAACCAAAGATGCCCTACTCAGGGGTCAGGGGCAAAAACTATACACAAATAGAACTGAAGAATGAAACTAAAAAGGGGTATGGGAAGAGAGCTAGAATTTTTCTAGGCTGGCTGGCTTTGTGGAATGCTGTCCTGTGTTGGGAGGGAGAAGTGAGCTGCGTGTGTCAGGGTCTGTGGCTTTGTTCCAGTGGAAATCTGCCACCTACATGGGTTTGGCTGTCCTTGGCACCCCTGCACAGCACAGCAGGGTCTGGCTTTGCCACCCTGTGGGAGGAAGAGGAGCTTGAAATTGTTTTTGAGATATTTTCATTGATTTTCTTTAATGCACGGAAACATTTCCATTCACACATGAGCTTAGTTGATGCGGAGAAGGAAAAGATTTGACACAAATTTAGGGGGCTGGGTGGAGCTCAGGGAGGGAGCCTGAGTGCCTTGTCGATTGCTCTTCAATTTATCAGTATTTTCCTGGAGTTCCTTTGCAAAGCCCTCTGCTTAATCTCGCCACTGCGTGGGAGGATTGGAAGAGGAAATGTGGCTTCCCAGGTCCCTTGGCTTCCAGATCTGTTTAAGCTGGGCAGCTCGGCCCCTGCTCTGTTTAAACCCATGTGCTGAAACTATAGCACCAAAGCTGTCCTGGTTTTCTCAGAGAGTATGTAGCCTTCAGATTAGAGTTCTAGGTTCCCAAAAGGAAAAAGTAGGGTAAAGTGCGACAGCCATGCATTGTGGGTATGGGATGTGATGTGAGGCCCAGAGCAGAGGTGCACTCCCACCTGTAATTTACAATGGAAACAACTCTACACTGTGAAACAGCTGTCAGAACGGCCCTGAAGCTCCAACAATGCTTACAGACGAGACAAAAAGGCAAAAGCAAAGCATCATGGATCTGGTTCTTAAGGAGACCTATCCTGGTGGAGGGTAGTGAGGAGTGTGAGTAGGAGTGGGGGTGGCAGGAGAGAGAAAAACTGGAATCCCAGTTGTCTGCTTCACGGCCCCTTCCTGAGGGCTGCCAGAGTCCCCAAGGCCCACAGGTGAATGTCCTCAAAGCCTCACAGAAGGCTCCTCCTCAATTTCCCTTGGTTGACCCCTGTATTAGCTTGTTTGGGATGCCGAGACAAAGTACTATGAACTGGGTAGTTTACGGGTTTACTCTCACACTTCCGGAGGCTGGAAATCTGAGATCAAGGTGCTGGCAGGGCCACGCTCCCTCTGAACATGCAGGGCAGACCCCATGCACGCCTCTCTCCTGGCTTCTGGTGCTTCCTTGGCTTTATGGCAGCATCACTCCAGTCTTCACACAGCATTATCCCTGGGTAATGTCTGTCTCTGTATGCAAATTTCCCCTTCTGATAAGGACACCAGTCATATTGGATTGGGGCCCATCCTAATGACTTTGTTTTCACTTAGTCACCTCTTTAAAGACCCAGTTTCCAAATAAGGTCACATTTTGAGGTACTAGGGGTTAGGATTCCAACATATGTTTGGTTTTTTTGTTTGTTCATTTTTTTGAGACGGAGTTTCCATCTTGTTGGAGTGGCGTGATCTCGGCTCACACTGTAACCTCTGCCTCCAGGGTTCAAGTGATTCTCCTGCCCCAGCCTCCCGAGTAGCTGGGATTACAGGTGCATGCCACCACGCCTGGCTAATTTTTTGTGTTTTAGTAGAGACAATGTTTCACCGTGTTGACCAGGCTGGTCTCTAACTCCTGACCTCAGGTGATCCACCCACCTTGGCATCCCAAAGTGTGGGGATTACAGGTGTGAGCCACTATGCCCGGCCCTCCAATGTATCTTTTTTGAGAGGACACAATTAAATCCTAATAGTCTGTCTCTTCATTAGGTATGTCTTTTTCGGTTAGCCACTTGTAAAATTTGAATGAGACCAAATAGTATAGTGAGAAAAACCTGGGTTTGACATCCATACAGGGCTATGTTCTAACCCTGGGGCTCCAGTTTGCCAGCTGTGTGATGGTGGAACCCACCACCCCTCAGCCTCTCTTACCCCTGCTTCCTCAGTGGAAATGACTGGTCAAATCTCTCTTTCATTGATTGAATGTGAGGTTGAATGAACTAAAGGGCCTGGTGTGGTACCTGATACGTGGTAGGTGCTCCCAACACTTCTGTGAGGCACAGAGAAAGATTGTTACCATCCTGGCTTGCAGATAAGGGCACTCAGGCTTGGAGATGACCTGACCTGGAGGCAGCATCACAGCCATCTCTGGCAGATCTTGGCTCCCTGTCTCCCTCTGCCTAGTGTGGTAATAGTGCCAACCTCATGGGATTGAATTTACTATTTATGTGTTTTAACCTTTCTTCTTCCCTTGCTAGACCCCAAGTTCCTAGAGGACTGTGTCTAAACTTACTCACTTTTTTTTGGTATTATTTTTTATTGTGGCAAAATATACATAAAAGTTACCATTGAAACCATTTTAAAGTGTACAGTTCAGTGGCACTAAGGACATTCACATCGCCACTGTCCAGCTCCAGAATTTTGTCATCTTCACGAATGGAAACTCTGTACCTGTTAAACACCAGCTCCCATTCCCTCCTTCCTCCAGCCCTCGTCTCTATGAATTTAACTTCTCTAGGTACTGCATATAAGTGAAATCATACAGTATATGTCCTTATGTGACTAGCTTATTTCACTTAGCATAATGTCTTCAAATGGTTCATCCATGTTGTAGCATGTGTCAGAATTACATTCCTTTTTAAGACTGAATATTCTATTATAGGTATATGCCACATTTTGTTTATTCACTCATCTGTCAATGAATATCTGGTTTGTTTCCACCTTTTGGCTATTTTGAAGAATGCTGCTATGAACATTGGTGTACAAATGTCTGTTTGAGTCCCTGCTTTCAATTCTGGAAATATGCAGAAGTGGAATTGCTGGATCTAACCTTATTTACCTTTGTATTCTAAGGGTTGATTATAGTATCTATAAAACCTTATTACTTATTAAGTGTTTGTTGAATGAATACATTAAGGAATGAGTGATTGGGTGAGTTGTTGAATAAGGAATGAAACAATGAAGAGGAACTAGGCAAGGAGAAAGGGAGTCATCCTGACAGTGGGCATCATGCAGTCCATGGACTGTATTAGAATGAAGGAGAAGGGAGTGGTCAGCTTTGCAAGAACTGTCCAACACATTGTTTGTATTGACACCATATTACACCTGCAAGGATTCAACCAAGGCATCTGCCTAATGCTTCCCTCAAAAAATTCTTCCAGAGGTAACAGAAGTACCAATAGATTGATGCTCTTGGTTAATTACTACGGTGACCCAGGACACATTAGAAATTGGTCTGAAATGTTACACTTGCAGGGAACAGCCCTGAAGGCCTTTCCACCCACAGAAAAACCTGGAGTTTCACTAGCAAGGCATCCTTGTGACTTCTTCAGGCACCTACTTCCAGGAGCTCTGCAGACATGTGCCTACTTCATGTGTATCTTCTTGGCCTTGCAGAACCAGCTACAGGCACTGCCCACATGACCTGCTCCTTTTCCATCTGACATGAATGTCATGTGGCTGAATGTGACTTTATTTGTTTTTCTTTTGTTCGGAGCTGAGGACAAGCTGCCCATCTTCCTCTGAGCCCTGGATGCTGGGAGGCTGTGATTGGCAGCAGCCCAGGATGAGAGAGAAATGTGCCTCAGGTAGCAGATCTGCCAGAAAAATTCTGGCCAGTCTGGGCTCATTTCACCCCGTTCTTGATGGCAGGAGTTTTGTATTTCTCTGGGCAACTCCCTCCTCTCATCCTTCAACCAGCCCCTAAGAAACTCAAGTCCCAGAGGCAGCAGCATCAGATCTGAGGCTTTCTTCTCATTTTGTCAGCTCATCGCCCAGATTTAGCCACCAATTTGACAAGGAGAGTATCCAGGAGGGTGGCTTTTGGGGGTGAGGATGTCGACTGCAAATAGCTCAGCCAAGGCTCACTGCTGAAAACTTTATTTAAAAACTGCAGCATCACGCCGACCTTCTCTCTCTAGATAGCTGAGAAGCCAGCAAGAGGAAAGGACTTCTTTCCTATGTCAAGCCTCTGTTAGTTCCAAGTGTTAGCAAATGCTCATCTTGAGGCACAGTTTCTTTCCTTATTTTGCCATTAAAGTGGGAGCCTTGGAGGGGGAGCGGCAGGGTGCTGGTGGGGAAGGCAGGCCCAGAGGGGAGGCGGTGGGAGGAGGGGGCATGGGCTTGGTGAATAGCGAGCTCAAGAGCTCTTCTGCACAACGAGATTAGCGCGATGTGAGCATTTCCATGCCAAGGTGCTAACGCAATAATACACGCGAGTTTGCCAACTTTTCAAATTGAATGTATTTGATTATTTGCTTTTAATTAGTGTGAGTTTTGGAGTATGTACAGGATTGTCAGGGATACATGCAAAGCCTCCTACAGCCCATGAAGCCTCCCCTTGGTAAAGACGGTCCGGGATTGTTCTTTTTTAGCTGTGGAGAATGAGATTTAACAGCTCTGTTAAATGTTTTAGCCCATTTCCATTGTGCCTCTGTTTCAACCTATTGGCAAGACCAATTGAAGTGAGAAAATAAACCTCTTATCTGATCTGAATGCTGAGAGCTGCTCCTAAGAAGACTTTTCCAACTCAACTTCGGCTTTCTACGAACATCCCTGTTTTGTTTTTGTTTTGTGTTTTCTTTTCTTGTTCTTTCCAAAGGTGGCTGTTAAGCTGGCTTTCTCTCTTTTCCCTTCTCTATAAGTACATTTGAGGGAACATCTACACACATGAAAAAAAAAGTAGATGGCAGGGAGGGAGAGGGGAAGAAATGAGTTTAGGTAATTTAGAAGCGTTTCGAGAGCTCTTTCTATCTGCCAAAGGCTTCAGAGCGTTGGAGGTTTGTATCTCTCCATACGGCGCTGCTCAGGATGGCTGGTGCCCTTGTGTTACTCCAGGGGATAACAAGGCCATGGGCCTGGCCCAGGCCAGTGAGTGGTCAAGTTGGGTTTGATCGTTAGTGCCCATGCTCCCATCTGCACCCTGATGGACAGTGCTCTCCTGGCTGGAATACCAGCTACTGCGACTTTCATTTTGTTGTTGTTTTATGCAGGATTTCACACCCTATTTCTCTTGGGCATTTTGCAGGCAATGGTCTTTTACCAAAATAAACCAAGTCCTTTTGTAGGCCCAAACTTCAAGAAGCAGGATGAGGTGTAGCAGCCCCTTCCCATCCTTCTTCCCTACCTGTTATATTTACTCAAGAGAAAAAGTATGTTGTGAGAGGCTTCCTCCGCCAGCACCGCTCTCCTCCCAGCATCCTCAGGCCTGTCCCTCAGCTTGCCTCTGTCCCAGGGCACTGTGACAAGGACAGAGGCTGAAGCCCACCCTCACATGGCCGGCCACTTTGTCCCTTCCTGCCCCAAGCTCACATTGCTGTTCCAGCAACTCACCAGGGCCACGGAGGAGCCGCCATGTAGCAGGGAAGCAAGACCCCTCATCCACATTCTGAGGATGGCCGCCCGCTCACCCATTACCTACACAATCTCTCAGTTACATTAAAAAAAAATCTTTCCCCCCCTTAACAATAGAGAGGAACAAATGGTTGACAAATAACAACAGCAGCAGCTCTCCAACAAAAGCACGCAATTATTACAATTATACTATCCTTGATTAGGCTGCCATGCATTGCATTTCAATGTAATTGATGTTGTAGGTTGACACATCGGACACCAAATATTCTCGCCTGTCCCTTCTCTCTTTTGTTTCAGAAGCTGATTTGCATTTTCTATGCTTTTAGTAATGAAGACTTAGCACTTTTCCTCCATTAGAAAAAAAAAGAGAGATACAATAATCTGCAACTCGGCACTTGTTTAAGGATTCTGACCCTCGAAAATACCACTTTGCTTCACACATTAGCTGCTTACAAAGAAGGAAGCTAATGTATCATCTAATTGGGCAAACCACTGCATCTGATTTCTCTCAATCAGACTATTAGCTTCGTAATTACCCATCTGCCTCGTGTGGAAAAACGGCAAGGCGCACACCCAGCTAATAACGTTCTCAAGAGCTCTCCACCACAATGAGAGGAGGCGACGTGGAGGGATATGGTCTCTAACCATTTCGGTGCCAAGGTGGCCACACAATGCAGGAGGGCTTTGCCAACCTTCCCCCGCCTGAATGTGTTTAATTATTTGTCTTTAATTAGTCAGAGTTTTTGGGGTCTGTTCAGGATTGCTGTCCCTGCTGCTGCTGCTGCGGTGGCGGTGGTGGTGGCCGGGGCGGATGCTGAAGGATGGTGACCAGCGGGAAGGTGGGGAGGCTTCCCGTGGCCTCTGCAGGAGACGCTTGGGTTGAGGGAGGAATGTACCCGAGTTTGGCGGGTGTCCTCGAGAGAGAATAAAGATTCTCCCAAGATTGGAGTAGAGTGTTTTATACCTCTTTTTGTTCCTTTTCTTCTTCTTCTGTGGTTGAGCCCCCTTTTTCCCCATGTGGGTGAAGCTGCACCCTTTGCGGCAGAGCCAGAGTTAACCTGAGGACGAGGACATCAGTGATGGCCTCCGCACTGCCAGGGTGTGAACATTCTGACTGCCAGGTGACCTCTCCAACTGGCTGTGGTTTCTCCTGGCTCCCTTGTGTCTGGTATTGTGTTCTAAACACCCTTTGGTTCAGTTTGGCTGCGGGAGGGCTTTTCTGCAGTCTGAATGAAGTTGTGAGTCCTGGGGCAGGTTGCGGAAGGATTTCTTTTCTCCTCCTTCATAACCTGGGAGAGGAAGCTGGGCCACCTCATGCCCTCGGGGACTGGGGTGGCACTTGGGTTTATTTGGGAAGGCTGGTAGGGCCAATTTTGGTGCAGACTCAAGTGAGTTTTTGGGGTCTCCTTCCCCCGCAACTAGAGTAGCTCAGCCATTATTTGTATATCCTTCTATGTCAATTTTATTTGAATAAAGG
This sequence comes from Gorilla gorilla gorilla, assembly GCF_029281585.2. Taxonomy (NCBI): domain Eukaryota; kingdom Metazoa; phylum Chordata; class Mammalia; order Primates; family Hominidae; genus Gorilla; species Gorilla gorilla. The sequence goes on along the minus strand of NC_073224.2, from coordinate 43,392,075 downwards.
ATTATGACTAAAATTTTTGAGACCAACTGGACACATATGGTTCGGCTACTAATGTCTAATGACTTAATGTCTATTTCAGGTCACTGAGCTGTGCCTGTTGGGATACCAGTATTCACTATCTAATGGTTGGTTAATTTAGCTTCATCACTGCTGCCGTTTAAATAGGCTAGCATATCAAATGGAGTCTTTTGGGGCTAACACAGTGATGAATTTTGCTTTTGTGTATTCTTTTGTAGTCAACATTTAATTGTGATATGATCTGAAAGACTCTGTGGTTGCTAATACTGAAGTATTAGATTGAGAACAGACATTTACATATTCAGTCTATCATCTAGGAAAACATAAAATAAAACCCCTACTATGTTTGTGTTATGATGACAGGCCCTCTAGCTACTATGTATACTGGATGTAGCTCCTGTCTAATAGAACTTTGAGTTATAAATAAAAGGCAAGTTTGTTCCTTAGGCAAGTAAGAGCCCAAGTCTCAGAAGTCATCTGGTCTTGCTAAATGCTCCATCATGTTGGCCAGAGTTTTCCCATGTGGATGCATGGCACAAACTCTCCCACTTCAGCCAAATCACTGCCATCTTATAGTGCTCAGGCTTCCAGAAGTCAGTTCTTTTTATCTGTTTATAATATTGCATTGAAAGAGTTTGACTGATCTGTGATATTTTCCCTATTTTCTCTATAGGAAAACTGGGGACATTAAGAGCCATATGTATCTCTTTGTGTTTTGGAACTTTGTGGAAGATGCTGTCACTGCATCATACAGAACCTTATTTTTATAAAGACCATCTAAGAATTTTTTGTAGGTCTCTGTTTAAGGAAAGGTTCCACTTCCCTTGAACCATATGCACACCCTGTATTTTATAACTGATGATCTTTTCCTTTTTGCTTTGGCTACTAGGAACCTCAAAGGCCAAATTTTAGCCCATATCCATAGGCTTAATAGGACTAGATGGCCTTTATTTTATGTGCTAATGTCACTAAAACTATTATTTTTCTGTCCATTTATAAATCATATTTTTTTGCTCTGGCTCCTATAAATATTTATTTTTCTTAAATCGTTTTGAATTATTATATGCATTTCTGTACAGTATCTAAATACTTAGTTGAAAAATGTCCTAGTGCAGAGACCAGAGAGGTTAAGTCATTTGCCTAAGTCACACAGGAATGAATGCAGTCAAGAAATCTTTCTTGTGCCAAGAGCAGGTTTTTCCAAATGTTCTCGTGTTAGCTATGAAATCTGCTAAAATCAGCTTACCTTGTGATCGGCTCTGACTTCTTAATTTATCTTTGGCAAGGTTCACATAATTTGTTAGCCTCCATTACAGCTTTCTTACTCTTCCCTGAAAGTCTAGGATGCTAAGCAGTAGGAATCTATCCAACAACATCCAGGGACTGAGGCAAAAGAAAAGATGCTCTCATGGCCTTCTGTGGTGCGGGGTTGACTTCCTGGTCTTCACAGTTGTGGTACCTGCCATCCCTTCTGTTATACTCTGAGAAGTCACAGTTTGCTACAGCCTCTGCATGGCCTTGAGGTCAAGGTGAGAAGTGACTTCCTCTCTCAGGGAGGAACTACAGAAGACCAGGGAACAGGTTTTCTGCCTCAGACTTTTCAGGAGCCTCACAGAGGCTGCCTCCTTTCAAACCAAGTTATATGAGAGAGTCTGGGACCTGTCAAACAGCTGCCTGGACACGCTCTCATTTTAGCTCCCAATGTGAATCATCTGTTTAGGGCAGGCCTATAGCAATCATCTTTTATTAGTTTTTACTTACTTTAAGCAGAGCCATTCTCCAGAGGCTGATATGAGAGACCTTCCCTTCCTTTCCCTTCCTCTCTTCTTTTTTACCTCCCTCTCTCTCCACCTCCCTCCCTCCCTTCTTCCCCCCTCCCTCCCTCCATCCCTCCCTCCCTTCCTTCTTTCCTCCCTCTCTTCCTTCTTTCCTTCCTTCCTTCCTTCTTTCCCTCCTTCCTTCCTTCCTCTCTCTCTCTTTTTCTTTCTTTCTCTCTCGCTCGCTCTTTATCTCCCTCTCTCCCTCCCTTCCTCCCTCCCTCCCTCCCTCTCTCTCTCTTTCTTTCCTTCGTCTTTCCTCTTTCTCTCTCCCCCTCTCTCTTTCTTGTTCTATAACTTTACTTGACAATCAGCAGCGATTAGTTCTCATATCCATTGACTGTGTAGATTTTTCAAAGTGGTGACAGATGCGTAGGTAACCAACACACAGAGCTTGTTTGCTGAACCCTCATCTTCGTTATATTTTCTGGACAACCTCACGTGGACACAGTATGAGACACTCCTCATTCCTTTGGCCCAGACAGCTTTGTTGATTCTGGTGTCAATGTGCACATCTGGAATTCCCATCTCTTTCATGGCAAGTTTCTGGATCTCTTTGAGTGCCCAAGGGCCACACTTCTTGAGGTCCACTCGATGGCTGCCCTTGTGACTGTTGATGATGTGCTTTCTGGTCACCACCTCATTGACATCAGAATAGCCCCTTTTCTTCTCACTACCCTTTTTGTAGGAGCTATTCTGTTGCGCCCAGGTTGGAAAAAAAAATCTGGGAGTTTATTTTCAAAGACCTCCCCTGAAGTAGGATGTTCCTTTTTTCTTTTTTTCTTTCCGAGACAGGGTCTTGCTCTGTTGCCTAGGCTGGAGTGCAGTGGCACAGTCACAGCTCACTGCAACCTCTGCCTCCTGGGCTCAAGTGATCCTCCCACCTCAGCCTCCTGAGTAGTAAAGTAGCTGGGACCACAGGCATATACCACCATGCCCAGCTAAGTTTTGTGCTTTTTGTAGAGATGGAGTTTTGCCATATTTCCCAGGCTGGTCTCTAATACCTGGACTCAAGTGATCCACCTGCCTCCTAAAGCCCTGGGATTACAGGTGTGAGCCACCATGCTAGGCCAACATTTCTGGAGTGGGGACATGTTAACAATTGTTTTTGAAATTGCTCTTTCCCTCGCTACCTTTTTATTGGAAAATGTTCTCTGACTTGTTGGCTTTTTCAAGAATACTTTTGAGAATTCAGTATCATCACCTCTTCCCCACTGTCATAGACCTTAGAAAAACCGGATACTTGGAGCAGATAGTATGAAACAGGCCCCCAAAGCAACTCTATGATGAATTCTAGTCTGAACACCTCTCAGGAAGTTCTTCTTCATCTCCAACCACTATCCCTCCTATTGCATTTTATCTCTGTTTCCTCTAGGTCTTTCCCCAGACGGGATGAGCATCATGCTAATACCCAGATAATTAGAAATATAGCCAACTTTCAGTGGATTGTAAGTAGATTATGTGGCAGTTTATCTCTGGCAAATCTTGCTTTCCTCTCTTAGTTAACATCTCTGTTGCTTACTTAATTTCTTTATTGCTTTTATAACCATTGCCATCTGCTACTGAAATTGGAGTTCAACAGGAACTAGAAGATTGAAACTTAAAATGAAAATAATTATTCTGAGGCCCAGGGAAAGTAGCAATCATGAAGGAAGGGTTGGCTCTGCTTAGACTGACCCTGGGCTACCTAGTGCCAGGTGAGCCTTCGCAGTCACCTAGTCGTCTTCCACTGGCTTACTGATGGGAAATCAAGGCCTTGATCAGGTAAGAGGCTTGTCAAATGTCACAGAGCTACTTGGAGGAAGTTCTAATACAAAGACCCAGTTCTGGATACCTCTCGAGTCTATCATGATTCTTACTTATCTGTCTTAAAGGTGAAACTGCCCATTTCCAGCATGGAATATATTGAGCAGAATTGCACGGTGGGACAGAGCTGAGAAAATGAGATAGTTTTTAGTTTCGCAGCTCCACAGGTAGTTTTTCTTCAGGGTGCAATTTCACGATTTTGTGTGCAATATCATGAATAACTAGGACATCAGATCTCCCCATAAGAAAAAGCAAGCAGAACCAGAGACTGTAGCACATATATACCAGGACAATTTGACATAAGGAATTATTTTGTGTTTATCTACTGTTTGGATTACCTATGTGATGACTCTCTTGCATTTCTGTGGATGATGAGGAATTGGTGTTATTTATGCTTTCATGTAGGAGTCGGAATATGTGCAACATCCTCAGCATCTGGACGAAGTCCAGTCTGTATTTTTTTTCCCCATCTGCTCCTGGTATTTTAAGTAAAAATGTTTGTATCTGCATCCCCCAAGCCCTGTTGTAAATTGTAAATCATGCCATTATATCTGGTAAAACCACAATGTCAAGCAACAATTCACAAAGCCACAAAGATTCTCTGGAGTAATTTTCCTGTTCTCATTGATCAATTTTATATTTTCCTCTTGGCCATATGCACACATTAAATGGCACTAATTCAGTGAGAAAACTCATAAGGGATAATATTTCAAGAGGCACAAATGGCAGCAATGCCTTTACAAGTATCTGTTTTATAATTGCCTCTGCACTCTACCTGAATTCGCGCTTGCCATTGTTTCAGTTGAGTGAAATGGACACAGAAATGGGTTGGGGGTGGGGGAGTGTGGAAAGGGGGAGGAGAATGTTTTAGTTAAATTAGGTGTAAAGCCAGGAAAATCTCAAGTCAAAAACTGTGTGGCTGCAATTATTTCTTTCTTCTGGTGAGAATATTTATTATCTGCTCCTGAGAGATGACAGGTGGGGAGAATGGGCCAGCACTGCATGGGTGCTTACACTTGCAAAGCCCCCATTCAGGACTTGATGGCAAGACTGTATCTAGGTTATTGATTTCTTATTTGACATTTTTAGATTTTTTTAATGAGATTTTTTAAAAGTAAACTTTTAGTTTCAAGAATAAACAAGTATACGGAAAAGTACATAATTCCTAGTTATATGAGATATTTTTTTCCAAAGTGAATACATCTGTGTAACCAACAGGCACATCAAGAGGCAGAAACTTAGTGGCTGCTCACAACACTCCCTCTTACCCTTTCTGGTCATTATCCACTCTCCCCTAAAGCTAACTAATATTATGATTTCTATTGCCACTAATTCATTATTTAGTATATATTCTTTTAGGTCTTGCTTCTTTTATTCCATGAGCATTATGTTTGTAAGATTCATTCCGTTTTCAGTGTATGGCAGTATTTTGTTCATTTTCACTGCTCTATTGTATTCCATTGTTTGTGTGTGTGTGTGTGTGTGTGTGTGTGTGTGTGTGCGTGTGTTACTATTTACCCATTCTGTTACTGATAGACATTTGCGTTGTTTTTGAGTTTTTGGCTTTTATGAATAATAGTGTTATGAACATTCTTGTACATGTGTTTTAATACACATTGTGTGTACTATGTGGGCATGCACTACAGATGAAATTGCTGATTTATAGGGACTATCTATGTTCAGATCTATTATAATGAAGATTTCCAAAGAGTGTTTCAGAGTGGTTGTACCAGTTGACAACAGCAAGGTATGAGAATTCCAGTTGCTGCACACCCTCACCAGCATTGAATATTGCCAGTTTTATTTAAAATGGCAGGGGCATACTGTATCTCATTGCAGTTTCAATTCTCATTTCCCATGTGCCTAATGACAGTGATCACCTTTTCATGTGTTTTTGAGAAGTGCCAGTATAAGTCTTTGCCCATATTTTAGAAATTGGGTTCTCTACTTTTTTGATTTGTTGTTCTTTATGTTTTCTAGATACAAGTCCTATGCACACTTGTGTGCACACACATATTTATTACTATTTATGTAGCAAATATCTTTCCCCATTCTGTGACATGCCTTTTCACCCTCTTAATGCTATATTTTGGTGAGCTTTAATCCTTAGTTTTAATGAAGTACAATTTATAGTCATTTCCTTTATGGTTATTACTTTTAGTTAAAGAAACAGTTACTTATATTCAGCATTATAAATATATTCTCTTATTTTTGTCTTCTAGAACTGCACTATCCAATTAAGTAACCACTAGCCTTGTGCAGTTATTTAAATTTTGTTTAACAGTTTTATTGGAGTGTAAATGACACACAATAAACTACACATTTTAAAGTGTGCAGTTGGATGTTTTGACATATGTACACCTGTGGAACCATTTAATCAGGATAATAAACATAACCATCATCCCCCAAAAGGTTCCTTGTGTCTCATTGTAATGGGACAACCTTCCACCTCCCAACCTTTCACAGCCCCCCATCTTTAGGCAGCCACTGATCTGTTTTCTGTCATTGTAGATTAGTTTGTATTTTCTAGAATTTTACATAAAAGAATCATACAGCATGTAATCATTTCCCCTTTTTTTTGGTCTTGCTCCTATCAGCATAATTATTTCAGAAACTTATGTTGTTCAGTATATTGATATTTCATTTCTTTTATTGTTGAGTAATTTTCCATTGTATGAATGTACTACAATTTGTTTATTCACCTGTTGATGAACATTTGTGTTGTTTTCAGTTTTTAGCTATTGTAAATAAAGCTGCTATAAACATGTATTAATTTTCTATTTCTGTCATAACAAATTATCACAAATCTAGTGGCATGAAACAGCACAAATTTATTATCTTAAAGTTCTGTTGCTCAGAAGGCTGATATGTGTCTCACTGGCCTAAGATCAAGGTGTCAGCAGGACTGAGTTCCTTTCTAGAGACCCTGGAGGAGAGTCTGTTTCCCGGCCTTTTCCAGTTTCTAGAGGTTAACCACGTTCCTAGCTCATGGACTGCTTCCTCTGTCTTCAAAGCCAGAAATATTGCATCTCTCTGACTTGTCTGATATGATCACATCTCTCTCTGACCACAGCTGGGAACAAATCTCTCTCTGTTTTTAAGAACTCTTGTGATTAGATCAAGTCTACCCTCATAATCCAGGATAATTTTCTCACATCAAAGTCAGTAACCTTAATTACAACTGCAAAGCCCCCTTTTCAGGGTAAGGTAACATATTCGCAGCTTCCAGGGATTAGAGTGTGGACATTTGGAAGATTGGTGTTGATTATTTTGCCTATTCTAAATTGTTCTTTAATTTCCTTTAGGTTAATACCTAGGCATGAAATGGCTGGATCATACGGTGTGTGTTTAACCTTTTAGAAAACTGAAAAATGGTTTTCCAAAGTGGCTGTAACATTTTACGTTGCCATTATCAATTTATGAGAGTTCCAGTTGCTGCGTATTCTCACCAACACTTGGTTTTCTGTGTTTTTGATGATAGCGATTATAGTTGGTGTATAGTGCCGTCTCATTGTGACATTAATTTTAATTTCCCAAATGACTAATGATGTTGAGCATTTTTTATGTGTTTGGGTAAGTATCTATTCAAATCTTTTGCCCATTTAAAAAATTATTGTTTGGTTATTATTATTGAGTGTTGAAAGTTAAGAAAATATTATGGACTTATGTCTGTTATCAGATATATGACTTACAAATATTTTCTCCCAGTCTGTGACTTGTTTTTTCATTCTCTGAAGACTGTCTTTCAAAAAGCAGACAATTTAATTTTGAGAAAGTCCAATTTATCAATTTGTTCTTTTATAGAACTGCTTTTGTTGTATGTCTAAGACATTTTTCCCTAATACACATCACAAAGATTTTTTCTTACCTTTTTTTTTTTTTTTACTGTGTATTAGTGTTTGTTTTTTCATTTAACAACATGCAGATAAGCAAAAAAAAAAAAAAAAAGCACTTACTCATTTGGTTAACATTTATACTGTTCTCCCATTATTTGTATAGTTGCTATTTCCATCTGGTATCACTTTCCTTCTGCCTAAAGGACGTCCTTTAACATTTCTTGGAGTACAGATATCCTGGTGATGAATTGTGTCAGCTTTTGTATTTCTGAAAAAGTCTTTATTTCACCTTGAGTTTCGAAAGATATTCTTGTTGGGTATAGAATTCTAGATTAACATCTTTAAAAAAAATTCCCTTAAGTATCTTAAAGATATTCCACTATTTTCTCATCTGCATTGTTTCCAATGAGAAATCTGCTACCATTATTATCTTTGTTTCTCTTTCTTTCTTTCTTTCTTTTTTTTTGAGACAGAGTGTCGCTCTGTCACCCAGGCTGGAGTGCAGTGGCATGATCTCACCTCACTACAACCTCTGCCTCCTGGGTTCAACCAATTCTCCCACCTTGGCCTCCTGAGTAACTCAGACTACAGGTGCATGCCTCCACACCCAGCTAATTTTTGCATTTTTATTAGAGACAGCATTTTGCCATGTTGGCCAGGCTGGTCTCCAGCTCCTGACCTCAAGTGATCCACCTGCCTCTGCCTCCCAGTGGGCTGGGATTACAGGCATGAGCCACTGCACCTGGCTATCTTTGTTTCTCTATATAACTGACTGTTTTTTTTTTCTTCTGATTGCTTTTAAGATTTTCTCAGTCACTGGTATAGGACAATTAGATTACTATGTGCCTTGTTGTATTTTTTCTGTGTTTCTTTTTGTGGGGCTAGTAGAATGTTTTAAATTTGTGGGTTTATGGTTTTTATCAAATTTGGAAATTTTTCAACCATTATTTCTTCAAGTAATTTTTCTCTTTCTGCCTCCTCTTCTTTGATGATTCCATTTACAGCACTCCTATAATTAAGCTGCTTAGAGTGGTCCCACAGCATACTCATGCTGTCTTTATTTTTAGAAAATTCATTTTTCTGTGCTTCATTTTAAATAGTTTTTATTGTAATGTTTTCAAGTTTACTAATATTTCTCCTGGAATGTCTATTCTGCTGTTAATTTCACTTAGAATATTTTCCATCTCAGACATTGTAGTTTTCTTTCTAGAAATTTATCTTTTAAAAAATATCTTCCAGTCCTCTACTTAAATTTTGTACATGTGGAATAGTGATAATAACCATTTTAATGTTCTTGTCTGCTAATTCTAACATTTGTGTCAGTTCTGGTTCTGCTTTGAATAATTTTTATCCTCATTATTGTTTGTTTTATCCTGTTTTTGCATAACTGGTAAAATTTTATTTTATGCAAGACATTGTAAATATTGCCTCATTGGGTACTAGATATTTTTATATTCCTATAAGTATTCTTAGACTTTGTTTGGGGAAGTAGACAAGTTATTTGAAACAGTTTCATACTTTTCAATCTTGTTTGTAAGCTTTGTTAAGCAGAAACAGAGCAGTGTTTAGTTTATGTTTGCTCACTAATGAGGGAAGCCTCTGTGAGTACTCTACCTGATGCCCTGTGAATTATGAGGTTTTCCAATTTGGCTGGTGGGAACAGGTGCTATTTCCAGCTTTGTGTCAATGCTGAGTACTGTTCTTTCTAATCCTTTCTTGTGGTTCTTTCCTGGGACTTGGGTAATTTCCTGACACACATGTTAATTAGTTCTTTGTTAAATACTTGATGGGAACTTGTGCAGATCTACAGAGTTTTCTATACACCGCTATCTCTCTGCCCCAGCCCCCACCCCTGTACTCTTTCCTGCCAACCCTAGCAGCCTTGATTTCCTTGGAGTCTGAATTCCATCTCCTCAAGTCAGAGAGTCCTCTGGGCTCTGCCTGAGTTCTCTCCCTGCTGCACATCCTGGAATCCTCTCAAGGCATTATGCTGAAGCAGTTGTAGGGCTCCCCTTGTTTGTTATGTCTTTCAGGGGTCGCTATTCTTTGTTGCTCAATATTGTGTTTAGAAAAACATTGCTTTGTAGTTTTGTCCTTTTTGGGAGTTTCTCAGGTAGAAGGGTAAATCTGGCTTTCCAGTCCCTCTGGGTTGAATGCAACAGTCTTTGTGACAATTTAAATTTGAATTATTTTGTAAGTGAAATAAGGTAAAGTAAAATTAAATTAAATAAAAAGTTCAGTTCTTGAATCACAATGACTGCATTTCGAGTGTTCAATAGCTATATGTGGTTAATGTACAGCATTGTACTGTATAAATATAAAACATTTTCATCCCTATAGAAAGTTTAAGTGGAAAACTCTGTGATAGAATTATAACTTATTTATTTTACAAAAAGTACCTGGGTCTATTGTTCTGTATAGTATAACTTAAGAGTCAGGATAATATTGTTTTTTCAACATGGATGTCCAGGTGTGTTGTTTATCCTTGACTTTTGCATTTATACTAAATTTTTAGAAACATCAATTCCCAGAGGGAAAAAACATTCTGGGATATTGATTGGAATGCATTGACTCTACATATCAAGTAGGGAGACCTGATGTCTTTAAAATTTACATTCTTCTTATTTATGAATATGGTTTATTCCTTTATTTGTTTAGACATTCTCTAATTCTTCTCGGTAATAATATTTTATAGCTCTCTTGGCAAAGGTTTTAGACACTTTTCAACAGATTTACTCCTAGGTATTTGAAATTTTGGTTGTTTTCATAAATAACATAATTTTCAAAATTTCATTTTCTAATCTTTTGTTTCTGATATATAGAAATGCAATCCATTTTGTATATTGACCATTTATCAGTGGCCTTGATGAACTCACTTATGTATTTTATCTGTGGATTATTTTTGGAATTTGTTTGTAACCAATTATATATCTATGGATAATGAGAGTTTTATATTTTCCTTTCAAATCTGTAGACTGTTTACATCTTTTTATTGCCTTATTACATTGACTAGGACCTCTAGGAGTATATTGTTAAACACTGTTGATGATAATAGACATCCTTATTTTGTCCCTGATCTCAGAGTAAAAACCTTCAATATTGCACTATGAAAGTATGATGTGTGCTATAATCTTTTGAAGACCCCCTTTATCAAATTAAGGAAGTTCTTTTTAAAATTTCTAGATTGCAAAGAATATTTTTAAAAATTATAAACAGGTGTTGGATATTATTAAATGTTTTTTCTGCATCTATTGAAATGGTTATATATTTTATTCTTCATCTTTTTGGTCAATGAGATAAATTACATTGACTGATGTTCAAATTCTAAATTAACACTGTATTCTTTGAATAAAATTATTTGGTTGTAATGTAATTTTTTTATGTATCACAGGATTCTTTTTGCTTATATTTTTGTTAGGACTTTTGAGTTTAAAAGAGATAACAGCTTGTTTTTTTATTCTTGTGATGTGCTTGTTTGGTTTTGCTACCAAGGTTATACTGGTTTTACATTATAAGCTTCGAAAAGTTGATGTAAGATTGGGGCTTCTTTCTTAAATATTTAGAAAAATGAACAGATAAGGATATCTGGGTCTAGAATTTTCTTTGTGGGTGAGTTTTAAACTATCAATTCAATTTACTAAATAGATACACACTATTCAGATTTTTTATTTGCTATTGTGTCAGGTTTGCTATATTGTGTTTTTAAATTAATTTGTCGATTTTGCTTAATTTTTCTGCCTTTTGTTTTTTTTTGTTTATAATTCGCTGGGTTTTTTTAGCTTTTTGTCTTGAATGCTTAGATAATTAATTTTCAGCCTTTACAATCTCCTAATATGTGAATTTAAAGCTTAAGTTTTCCTCTAAACACTGCTTTAGTTGCATTTTACAAGTTTTAGTAATATATTTTATATTTCATTCAAAATATTTTCTGATTTTCATTTTGATTTCTTCTTTGATTTATGTTATTTATAAATTTATTTCAATTCTTTTTTTACTGTGTGTCTGTTTCTTCATTTTCTGTGTATCTGTCTTCCAGTTGAATAACTTCTTCTGCTGTATCTAATCTGGTGTTCAACTCATCTCTTTACTTCTTAACATTTGTAATTGTATTTTTGATGTGTTAGAAGTTATATTTGATTCCTTTAAAAATAATTTTCTGGTGACATTTCCATTTTGCCATCCATTTTCTTGAACACATTAATTATAATCATTTCTGATCTATGTCTGATACCTCAAATATCTGGATCATTTTTGAGTCTGTTTCTATTGTCTGTTTTTTCTCTGTAGTCTCAGTCATTTGGTCTTATCTCCTTGTATGACTCATAATTTTCTATTAAGTGCTAGATATTATATATGAAAAATCATGAGTTTCTGATGATACTATTTTCCTCTAGAGAAGATTTAATTTTCTTTTTTTGACCAGTAATTAGACAAGGGCAAATTACTCTGAGTCAATTGTGAATTGAGATGGTTCAAGTCAGTTTCAGGTTTATATGAGTTGGTTAATTTCTAGTTTCCCTTTCTGGCATCTCAACTGAAAGTCAGGTGTCTAATTGAGGCTGCTCCTCCTTAGTGGGCTTCATAGTCTACTTTGTCTTTATACTAAAAACAGCTTACAAAATTTTTTCTTGCATTTGTAGCCATTTAATACCTATTTTCTACTTGAATTCTCAGCCTCTCATTCAAGTACAGCTTAGGATTCAGCAAATACTTCAACAACAAAAGCTATTGAAAATTTTGGTCTTATTTCTTTGAGGCTCTTGTTTCTCTGGAATCTTGGTTTCTTTTTTTTTTTTTTTTTTTTTTTTTTTTTGAGACGGAGTCTCGCTCTGTCACCCAGGCTGGAGTGCAGTGGTGCGATCTTGGCTCACTGCAAGCTCCGCCTCCCGGGTTCACACCATTCTCCTGCCTCAGCCTCCCGAGTAGCAGGGACTACAGGCGCGTGCCACCACACCCAGCTAATTTTTTGTATTTTTTAGTAGAGACGGGGTTTCACCATGTTAGCCAGGATGGTCTCGATCTCCTGACCTCGTGATCCACCCGCCTCGGCCTCCCAAAGTGCTGGGATTACAGGTGTGAGCCACTGCACCCGGCCAGAATCTTGGTTTCTTAAGTTATAACTGCCTTGATACACCTGAATTCCAACTTTTGTATTCCCAACACCATGGGGTTTCCAAATGCTCTAGGTCATGTTGCCCCATGATGTGAATTGGCATATGCCCTTACAGGAAAAAGCAACACAGAAAGTCTAGCTCACTTCAATGTGTGTTTCTCATTTCTCCAGGATATTAATTTTCACTCTCTGATGGCCCACCCCCACCCGTGTTTTATAATTCTTCTTGGCAGACACATTGGTTTGATGCAAGCAACTCATCCATAGTTAAATTGATGATTAATTTTCTTGCTAAGAGTTGCTTATTCTTGTTGGTAGAACTAAGAAGTATTTACTGTTGTGAGCACTGACTCCAGGTGGTTTAAGATAGCTAGCAAAGGCCTAATGTGTTGTTGTGGTTTGGGTTTTGTGGAAACAGATACTGAGAGAGGTTGAAGTGCCAGATGTTTATTAAGGAGCAGCACCTGTGAAAGGAAGGGGCAGGAAGCAGGATTGAAAAGAGGGAAAATTTGAACTCAGATGCAGGCCTCACAATGACTCAGCAAGCTTGGCAAGGAAATGAGAACATGGGTATAAAATAGTTTCATTATTATGAACCCTTCTTAAAATGGTTCTTATTATCCTGTTATCACTTTTACTGTGTAATTATGGGGTGCAGTTGGGCCAGAATTATTTGTAAGAAGGTGTTGGTGAATCAATAAAAGACCAGTGAGAGAGGCAGAGATGGAGCAAGAGTGGGAGAGAGAGAGAGAGAAGGAGAGAGAGAGAGAGAAAAGATTAATGAGGCAAGTGATGCAATAATATGCCATTAAGCTATTGGTTAATGGCATTAATTTATTGAAAGGGGCTTCTACATCAGCCTATAGAAAGCAGTACCTATCTCCTGCCAATGGTACATAGCTACGGTTTTCTGTTGGTTTGATTATGACATGCCCTGCCTTGTTCATGAGACAATTACCTTCCATTGGAATGTTTTTTATTATGTGCGTAAGCAGATACATTGCACAGCAAGGGGGTGTGAAAAAATCTTTACTAGTTCCATTGTGAAGTCAAACGCTTTCCATCATCCTTCCCCAACTCCCTACCAGCTCAAAAATGCCAGTCGCAGCTGGCAAAAGCACTATAAAAACAAAAGTAGTTATTGAGCATCCTATATGTCAGGCTCAGGGCTAAGTGCAGAAGACTTGAAGACAAGTCACAACCAAATGATGTAACAAAATTCACGAAGAAAGCAAGAAAATGAGGAGGTGGGTGTGAAGACTTCTTTCTCTTTTCTCCTAGTTTGAGAACTTTGTAACTCACTTCTTTCTAGGCTTAAAAAGTTTTGGGGAAGTGCTAGGTTTGAACTGCAAAATGTTAATATAATAAACAAGTAACTCTCTTATGAATGCTATGATTAAATGACAGAATCATAAAGCTGTTTTTGTGCTCATTCCAATGACCTAGGGAGAAACAACTTTAGGTGTACATATTAATGGAACTAAAAAAAAAAAAAAAAAAAAAGAACTCTATTATCCCATAACACCGGGTTCTTTGCACAAACCAAGTTCAAGCAAGAGGAGAAGCCTCATGGAAAAGGTGAGATTTGAGTTGGCCCTGTCAGAATGGGTAGGACAGTCTTCTTGTAGCATTTCTCATAGATGGTGAGTGTTTGTGGATAATAGTGATAATGGCTACATTTATCTAGATCTTACTACAGGTCTGCCCCTGTGCTGAGGGCTTCCCACCCATCACCCTAGTTAAGCCTCATAGCCATTGTGTGAGGTGGGTAAAATTAGCATCCTTATTTATAGAGGGAAAGCTTTGAGAGCTCAGACTTGGAGCAGCCAGAGCAGACTGGATGCATGTGAGAACTGCTGAGGAACTTTGAAAAAACACTCATGTCTGGGCTCTCCCCCGTTCAAGTGGAAGCTAATCTGTAGAGGTCAGCTCCGGCCATTGAGCATACACAGCTCTTCGGGGGATTCTGATAAACAGGGAGGGTTAAGGAATTATCTCATATAGAGTAAATTCAGTGCTATACTTCACATAGGCCCCTTTAAACAGAATTTTAAATGTATCAGCAGTTGTACAGGAAAGTCTACGAAATTCTCCTTAGCCTAACACCCGGTTTAAAAACATCGCTGATATCCTTGGGGTTCCTCAACTTCATCTGTCTCTCTCTCTTTCTTTCTTCCTTCACCAGGGAGTCACTACCTTAAATTTTGAGTTTTTTATGTATTTCCTTAGTCTCTTTTAAAAACTGACTTCCTCTGTAACCACCATTACATTCTCTGCTCCTATGGGTTCAATTGTTTCAGGTTCCACATATAATTGAGAACATGTCGTATTTGTCTTTCTGTGCCTGGCTTATTTCACTCAGCATAACGTTTTCTAATGTCATTCACATTGTTGTAAGTGACAGAATTTCCTTCTTTATAAAGACTGAATAGTATTCTTTTGGGTGTATATACCACATTTGCTTCATCCGTCTGTTGATGGACACTTAATTTGATTCCATAACTTGGTTATTGTACATAGTGCTGCAACAAACCTTGGGTGCAGACATCTCTTTGACAAATGGATCTCAGCAATGGCTAAAGAGTGTGAGGAGTGGTGAGATGATGGTCAAAGGGAACCAAATCTCACACAAGAGGAATATGGAGTTTTTTTGAGTTCTATTGGATAGTGTGGTGAATATAGTTAATATCTGTTATAGAGTATTATACATTTTGAAATTGCTGAGTAATTTTCAAATGTTCTCAACACAAAAAGTATTAAGTATTTGAGGTGATGGTTATATTAACTAGCTTGATTTAATTATTCCACATTGTATTTACAAATTATAGCATTACTTTCTACCCATAAATTTATACAGTTATAAAGTTTCAATTTTCAATTTAAAAAGAGGCTAACTTCCCATCACTTCTGTGGGAGGAGACACTTTGCCATGAGTAACAGTGGCTCTTTAAGATGTAATTTTGAATGTGTGTGTGGGGAGGTAGGCATGTTCCTTAAGGGAAGACATACCAGAATCTCTTGGAAAGGAACTTTGTCTAATTTGGAAAAGAAAGCCAGGCAATTCTGACACTACCCTGATTCCTAGGAGTGCCTCTCCAATTATGGTATTTGTTCCTCTGCTCATTATCTATACCCTCTGCTCCCATAACACCACATAGCCCTTTTGAAGGCAGGGACTTTGTCCTATTCATCATTCTACCCCCTGTGCCCAGAACAGTGCCCACACTCAGTAGGTGTTCAACAGACATTTTTTGATGGAATGAAAGAATCACTGAACCATGAGCTTCTTAACAGTTGGGAGCTTTTAAAATAATATAGTCTAGCAGAAAGGTCAAGAACATGAATTTTAGGGGTAGAAAACTTGGGTTGGGATCCCAAACCTGCCACTTCTGATCTGTTACGTGTCTTGGACAGAGCTACTCAACTATTCTAAACCTCAGTTTCCTCATCTGTAAAGTGGAAGCTGCTCCTGAATTGTATTGTGGTGAGGATTAACTACTACAATGTACATATGTGTTAAGTGTACTAAATGATAACAATGTATGTGAAATTTGTTTTGCCACGGTGGTTGGCAGGTACCCAGTGCTCCTATTAGCATTAGCTATGGTGGTGGACTTCCATGGGGTTGTTTCTGTACACATCTCTTTTCTCGGGAACTGCTCTCTCAATAGCCAAATGGCTCCCCTGGGGACGCTGTGTTCCTACATGGCCTTGTCCCATGGCCACATTTAGCTGTTTCCTTCCAGGCACTTGATCCATCTGGGATGAATCAAATTGCTGCCCTCTGGCCACAGTTCAGGAGTGGGCACCCAAAACCTACTGGACCACTGGACTCCTTTCTCAGGGTTTTTTTTTTTTTTAGGACTTGCAACAAGAGCATTGGGGTGTCTCTTTATCTGTCTGGTAGCTGACACTATTAGATGCAGAATTTGAGAACTGTTGGCGGCGATGTTTCTCACTAGTAAGAATTAAGCCAACATTCTGATAGAAGTGGAGGTTGGAAATGGAAGCAATTTAGCAGAGTAGGAGTCCTGTACTAGGCTTACCTGAGATCCAGCTACTTTTCTACCTTTTCTAGGCTATGACGATGGCAGAGCCAGCCCATATGGTGCCATTGTTTAACTTGAGGAAGTCTTTATTTCTCAACATGATTCACTTTTATCTGTCAGAAAATTGTCATATCACTTGAATATTGTTGGGACAAGACACCTTACTGTCATCTAAAAATTTGTTATAGTCCATATACAAATCTATGATGTCCATGATGTTCACAGGCCACTTTGTAGGGTTGTACAGTGTACAACCTGCACAACTCATCACAGTGGTGCTATCTATTGGACAAACTCCTTCTTGGCCTTTTTGATTTCTGTCCATTTTAGCCAGAGGTCCTAATCAATAGTTCAAAGACCATGTATTTTGTCTATATGGAAACATGCTGGGCTGGGTTCTTGGGCATTCCTTTCCTTTGACTGGGAGACTGGCTGGGGGTAGCTGTCAGGTGGAGGTGAGCTGTCGGAAGTTTTGTTGCGGCCAGGTGTGGTGACTCATGCCTGTAATCATAGCACTTTGGGAGCGTGAGGTGGGCAGATTGCTTGAGCCTAGGAGTTTGAGACCAGCCTGGGCAACATGGCGAAACCCTGTCTCTACTAAAAATATTAAAAAAATTAGCTAGGTGTGGTGGTGCGTGCGTATAGTCCCAGCTACTGGGGAGGCTGAGGTGGGAGGATCACCTGAAAGCTGCAGTGGGATCGCGCCACTGCACTTGAGCCTGGGCAATCAGAATGAGACCCTGTCTCAAAAAAAAAGAGAAGTTTTTGGTGCTTTCCCTTTGCCTTTTGAGCTGCCATAACAAAGTATCACAAACGAGTGGCTTAAGCCACAGAAGTTTATTGTCTTTCAGTTCTGGATGCTAGAAGTCCAAGATCAAGGAGCCAGCAGGGTGGTTCCTTCTGAGGGCTGTGAGGGAGAATCTTTTCATGCCTCTCTCCTAGCTTCTGGTGGCTTGCTGGCAATCTTTAGCATTCCTTGGCTTGTGGCAGCATAATTCCAACCTTTATGTGGCATTCTCCCTCTGTGCATGTCTGTCGGTGTCCAAATTTCCCCTTTTCTTAAGGACACCAGTCATAGTGGATTAGAACCACCCTGATGGCTTCATCTTACTTGATTACCTCTGTCACATTCACTCGTGCTAGGGGTTAGGATTCCAGCATGTTTGTGGCAGGTGGGGGGCGGGCACAATTCAACTCATCACACTCTCTTTGGGATGTTCCTTCTCTGATGTGGGGTAGAGTGGCCCCAGTTAAGCTGGTTTCTATATAACTGTTCCCTGGGCTAAATTGGAGTCTCCCCCATGTGAGCTGCATTTCAGAACTGCATATGCCTCAGGTGCAAAAGCTTTAGCGATAATGTCTCTTTGTTTTCGTTATGAGTATCAATCATATGGGTGAGATTTTAAAAATGAGGTTGGTCAGGCTGGTACTCTGTCTCTACTAAAAATACAAAATTAGCTGGGCGTGGTGGTGTGCACCTGTAATTCCAGCTACTTGGGAGGCTGAGGCAGGAGAATCACCTGAACCTGGGAGCGAGCCGATATCGTGCCATTGCACTCCAGCCTGGGCAACAAGAGTGAAACTCCATCTCAAAAAAAAAAAAAAAAAAAAGGAAAGAAAAGAAAAAAGAACAGAAAAAAATGAAGTTGGTGGACTGTGGGCTCACTCACATACCTATTTCTTTTTAAACTGCTTTATTAAGATATAATTCACATACCATAAAATTCACCCATTTACAGGACACAATTCAATGACTTTTCGTTTATTCACAGTTATGCATCCATCACCACAGTCCATTTGAGAACATTTTCATTACCTCAAAAAGAAACCCCATGCCACTTAGCCATCATCCCCAGTGTCCCTATCTTCTTTTCCTGCAGCCCTTAGCAAATCACCAATCTGCTTTGACTCTATATGTTTGCCCGTTCTGGAGAATTCATATTATACAACATGTGGCTTTTTGTATCTGGCTTGTTCGACTTAGCATAATGTTTTCAGGGTTCATTCATGTTGTCTCATGCATCAGCACTTCATTCTTTTTATGGCTGAATAACGTTATATTCTATGGACATATCATGTTTTATTTCTCCGTTCATCAGTTAGTGGATGTTAAGGTTGTTTCTAATGCTTCTGCGAACATTTCATGTACAAGTCTTTATGCAGACATATATTTTCATTTCTCTTGGGTATATACCTAGGAGTGGAGTTGCTGGGTTGTATGGTGACTTTATTTTTAAGAACCAGAATCATCATCAATACTCCCAAAGCTGATCATTCCAAATCTACCCAATACTGTGTATGTTTTTCTTTACAGAAGTGACATTCTCACCTTATTTATCTTTTCAGTGGCTGGGGAAAGCAGTCCAGGGAGAAACTGATGAAATTCAGGAAGTCTAAGCAGGAGGGAAGGGCAGGGGACTTAGAGTGCAGGAAGCACACAGCAAGGTCAAGCTGGCTGCATCTCTGGAGGGACAGACGGGAGAGAGGAGGAACAGGCTAGCCTGTGCTTTACTGGGAAAACAAAACACAACAAAACAGGAATCTGAAGTAGCCAAGGAAGCCACACCCTCGTTATTGTGGCCCACACTTTCTCCTGGGAAATGGGGACTGGAGCACAACAGAAGGCAGAATTTTGCTGAAGGCTGACTGCTAAGTGGCCGGTTTCTGGCTGCAAGTACCAGGTACCCCTCGCATTCATGGTGCACAAAGCCGTCTCAAGGCTTTCCTAATGGGAGGTGTTATCTCCATTCTATAGACTGAGAAGCCCTGTGCACGGAGGAAGCTGGGCCTTCCACCCCCATGCCTCCTCCCACCCTTGGTGGGCACAGGGTGAGTCGGTGGTGGCACGAATGCAGTCCAGGTCTTCTGCTTCCAAACCCGAGCTTTATCTCCCAGACCATGCTGCCTTTTGGAGCCTTCTGGAGAGGATCGTGCTGTTGAAATGAGTATTGGTCCAAACTTTGGAGTCTGGGCTTCAAGGGCCTGCATGACTTTCCACTCCAGCTTCCAGCCACCATCATTCCTCATGTCTTCCCCACGAGGGTGTCCAGTGCTGCAAAGGGAACCTGCAAAAAATGACTTGCTTGCTTTCGTACATCCAGGTAAGCCTTTGCCCACACCCCAGATTTCTCTTTTCTATCCATTTTATTCAACTCCTCCTGGAGTTATTCAAATAAAAGTATGTGGACCCTGGATGATACATGGGATTTGACTGATTTGTTTTTAAGGGATTGGCTCATGCAATGGTGGGAGCTGGCAAGAGCAAAATCTACAGGGCAAGCCAGCTAGAATCTCAGGCAGGAGTTGATGCTGCAGTCTTTAAGGTAGAATTTCTTCTCTGTGATGCCTCAGTTTTTCTCTTAAGGCTTTCAAGGATTAGATGAGGCCCATCTTCATCATTGAGAGTAATCTTTACTTAAAGTCAGCTGATAGTAGATGTAAACCATAGCCACAAAACACCTTCCCACCAATACCTAGATGAGTGTTTGATTTTCCTATAGCCTCGCCAAGTTGACACCTAAGCCTGACCGTCACACTCTGTCATAGGAGAGTTATGAGGATGAAGTCAGATACTGTGCAGTAGCTGGCACATGGTAAGCACTTATTCATTATTACTACTGCTATGATTTTAATTTTTGTCTTGCTTTTTGGTCTGCTACTGATTCAACAAAAGCCCTGTGCTTCTTTCCTAGGTATTTGCCACTCGGATACATCACATCTAAGGGGATGTTTGTCTGCTATGAAAGCAGAATTTAAACTATGCAAACACAGTAGTAGTAGGCTCCTGGAGGGCAAGCAGTGATTTATACATAGCTCAGAATAAATGCTCAATATATATCAAGAAATGAATGCATAAGTGAAAAGAAAGTCCTTTGAAGCATGGCTTAGGTCAGTGCTGCCCAATACACATATGATGCCAGTATTTTTTTTCTTTTTTTGACAGAGTCTCACTCTGTTGTCCAAGCTGGAGTGCAGTAGTGCAATCACAGCTCACTGCAGCCTGGAACTCCTCAGCTCAAGCGATCCTCCTACCTCAGCCTCATAAGTAGGTGGGACAACAGGCACTGCCACCACATTTGGCTAATTTTGAAATTTTTTGTAGAGATGGGGATTTTTCCTTGTTACCCAGGCTGGTCTCAAACTTCTGGCCTCAAGTGATCCTCACACCTTGGCCTCCTCATACCCCAGCCTCCCAAAGTGCTGAGATTACAGGTGCAAGCTACTGCATCTGGCCTATAATGCCAGTTTCATATGTAACTTAAAACTTTCTAGTAGCATATTAAAAAAAGAAACAGATAACAATACCCAAAATATTGTTTCAACATGTAATCAATATAAATATTTTTAAGCGGACATTTTACATGATTTTCCCAGCACATGTGTTATACTCATGGCATATCACCATTTGGACTGGCCACATTTCAAATCCTCCATAACTACATATGGCTGGTGGCTACTGTATTGGATGACGTGGGTTTAGCTGAATGTTTCTTCAAGTCTATTTCTCAAAGAACTGCATCCTAATCAATGCGGCTCAGGTGGGGTGGGCCCTACTTTAGGACAATCTCTGAATGATTCCCAGACTTATGCCTTCTTGTTCCTGGGTGGTTTATAACCAATCCTCAGGAAGATAAAATAGAAATTAAAAGTTAGCATTTAGAAAGTTATATAACAATTGGCAGAGTAATTTTACATTCTTTGAATCTAACAGTTGAAAAAAATCAGGAACTATATTATGTGTTTTTTTATAATTTAATTTTTTGATAAATGCATTTGTATTGTATTTTTGAAATTATCCATGCTGGGTGTGGGGGCTCATGCCTGTAATCCCAACACTTTGGGAAGCTGAGGCAGGAGGAGGATTGCTTGAGGCCAGGAGTTTGAGACCTGCCTGGGTAATATAGTGAGACTCCCATCTCTACAAAAGAAAAATAAAAAAATTAGCTAGGTGTGGTGGCATGTGCGTGTAGTCCCAGCCACTTGGGAGGCTAAGATGGGAGGATTGCTCCAGCCCAGAGGCTCAGTGAGCTATGATCACACCATTGCACTCCAGCCTGGGTGACAGAGTGAGACTGTCAAAAAAAAAAAAAAAAAAAAAAAAAAAGAAAGAAACTATTTGTGGTGGAATGAAAATAAATAAAAACTGGCCTTTCAGCAGAGGCAGTCTGAGCAACAGTTCTAGATGACGGATGGAAGCGGAGTCTCTGGGGGTGTTGGGAATCTGTGTGTTTTTTGAAACCCCCGGATGATTCTTAGGCACATGCAAGTTTGAGCCTTCTGCAATTAGACCCAAACCCCCAAGAAATATAGACCTCATTTTATTTTTCCCTCAAATTACTGTGTCCAGAAACAGATCCTCAAGCCTGGGCGGGTCTTTGTAACAAGGGCAGCTCTGCTGACTTCAAAGACCTGGTCCCAGCGCCGGTGGGGAGCCCTGTGCCACCCGACATCCACGCAAGCCAGAGCATGAGTCTCACACAGTCCCGCTTCTTCTCGAGACCCTGTGTGAAGCCTCTAGGAGAGTGAGATTTTCAAGGTTTTCTCTGATCCCTCACACAGAGAATAAGACTTTTCAATCTCCATCTCTTGGAGCAGACAGGCAATCTGTTACAAAAAAAAAAAAAAAAGGAAAAAAATCTCTAGAGCTAAAGGAACTCTATTTTTTCTTGTCCTTGCTCAAAGCTTTTATAGAACATCTTGAGCTTTCAAAGGCAGTGCGTGTATTGATTTTTTGTCCCTGACCCCCAGGGTTCATTGCTGCTGTGTTTTGGGCTAAGGCTCCCTATAGAAATCCCAGTGGCCTCAACTCGGGAAGTCTTGGTGATTGGATGATATCGGAAGCAGTTTCCTTATATAAACCATCACAGATGTCCTTTGTAATTTGTCATCTTCTCTCTCTGTGAGGCTTTCCTCACAGGATCTTTGCTGTGTGGCTTGAAACTTTTAAATCAGCCTTCAGGCCAGAATTTCTGCAGGGAAATGGAGGCCTTTGCCTCTGCTGTGCCGCGGTGGAGTTGTTTGAGGTTCTTCCAGTGGAGTTGTTTTAGGCTCTGGGACCCGCCCCACCAAGCCCCAGTACCCACTTAGAGATCGATTTAGTCTATTTCCACAAAATTTCAATATGCTATTGTGTTAATCTGTGACGGCTGCCACAGCGAAAGACCACAGACTGGGTGGCTTAAACAACTGACATTTA
Organism: Gorilla gorilla gorilla; assembly: GCF_029281585.2. Classification (NCBI taxonomy): domain Eukaryota; kingdom Metazoa; phylum Chordata; class Mammalia; order Primates; family Hominidae; genus Gorilla; species Gorilla gorilla. The sequence continues at coordinate 43,369,240 of NC_073224.2, read as the reverse complement.
TTTTCTCACAATTCTAGAGGCTAGAAGTCCAAGATCAATGTGTTGGCAGGCTTGGGTTCCCCTGAGGCCTCTCTCTGTGGCTTGCAGAGGCTCCTGTGTCCTCATGCGGCCTTCCTTTTCTCTCTCTGTGTGCTCCTAGTGTCTCTGCCTCTTCTTAGAAGGACACCAGTCCCATGGGATTAAGGTCCCACCCTTATGCCCTCATTCAACCTTAATTACCTCTTTAATGGCCATATCTCCAAATATAGTCACTGGGGCTTAGGACTCCAACATATGAATTTTTGCAGGACACAATTCAGTCTATAACAACCACTAAGATGGTTTCTGCTTATTGCTCCACTTTCTCTGCATTCTGTGTTTCTGATGGCTCTGTCTCCCGCCTCTACCATCAATGTTTTCTTTGCGTACCGTCTCTTTCTGGAGGAGGACAGCCTTCATAGCTGTGTTCCCTTCCGCCCATGGTGACATTGCTGGCTTTCAGAAGAGTGTTTTGTGGGCAACAGTAATTCTTATTAGAGATTGCTCTTCACCTCCTATTCTTCAGAAATTATTCCAGGCTTTATGTAAAACCTGATTTTTGTGCACGCAACACCCATTTCCCCACTCTTCTCTCCTATGGAGACCTGCTTTCCCCTCCATTGCCCCAGATTCAGCAGGAGAACAGGAACTAGTTGCCTTCATGTTTGCAACTGCTTAACCTCTCTGTGACTCAGCTTCCACTTTGCAAAATGGAGCTGATAGTACCTGCCTTATGAGGTGGTTGCCAGGATTAACTGAGAACCTACTTGAAGAAGGTTAGGTACATAGGACAGCACCTGGTATGTAGAAAGAACTCAATATGTGTTCATTATTACTGTGGTCAACTTTTTTTTCTTCCCCAGCAATCAACTAATCCCTAGTAAGTGATCCCTGGCTTGCGATTGTATTTTCTCAAAGCCAGCAGGTTTCATCAAAGACTAGCAATAAGCAGAGTTTGTAGATTTTTTTTTTTTTTGGATAAATATATTAAATTACTTTCCTAATTTACCCGCAAATTAGCACCATCGGGTGGAATGAAAACTCTAATTCAGGAAAATCTTTGAACTAATCCAAGTGGAATGCTCTTACTCTTAGCTGCACCAACCTCACCCTTTCTTGTGTGGGTGCCTCTGGTGGCTTGTCCTCCTCCTCTCTCCACTTGTCTAAAGCTGACCCACCTTGAGAGACCAATCAAGGTTCCTCTTAGAGTAAGTGCTGTGGAGTTTTGTCCTTTGTCTCCTGCAGTCAGGAGTTAAATTTTATCCTTATTTTGTGGAACTCATAGAACTTATCTCTGGGCTGAGCACATAGCAAGTGCTTCAGAAATATTTGTTGTCATGACTGCAATCCCAGCACTTTGGGAGGCCGAGGCAGGTGGATCACCTGAGGTCAGGAGTTCGAGACCAGCCTGGCCAACATGGTGAAACTCCATCTCTACTAAAAATACAAAATTAGCTGGGCATGCTGGTGCATGCCTGTAATTCCAGCTACTGGTGAGGCTGAGGCAGGAGAATCGCTTGACCCCGGGAGGCGGATGTTGCAGTGAGCTGAGTTTGTACCATTGCACTCCAGCCTGCGTGACAGAGGAGACTCTGTTTCAAAAAAAAAAAGAAAGAAATATTTGTTGGTTAACTGGCTGTTGATCACAACCATCAGATTATCTTGGGTAAGTTTATTGGAAAAAATACTTAGTTCACATCGAAAAGAGCACTCACCCGTGGGTCAAATCTAACCCCCCATTCTGATTCTTCTAATGGGATGATAGCCCACTGAATTCAGAATCCGTAAGGGAGGAGAAAACAGTTGTCACATTTCTACATTTCTCACTAATTCAGTATTATAACTAAATATAGTGTTATTTAATGTTCTGAAATAGGTCAATTTTAGAGTCATTTTAAGGAAACCTATGCATTGAAGCTTTAGTATTTTATGTGGGTCACCTGGATTCTCAGTGAATATGAGAAAATGAACCAAATAGGTTTTAAGCAAAGATTCCTGGTAGATTTTACTTCCTTGGTGTCTTCAAGCTCAACTTATTCCAGGCCTGAAGGACATGGTTTAGTTCATCTGCGCAGTTGACAGAAGATTGCATGGAACAGGGATTCCCCTTTCTCCTCTGTTTCTTTTCACAGCAGCTGACTTCAGCTGCCTTGTTGTCTCCTAGGCTCCCACACAGTGGGTGTGGGGGAGGTCACGTGGCTCCTGAGTCTGCACTGACTTTAAGGCCTGTTTTTCTAGGGTGTTGGGAATGCATTCTACCATCTCCATGAGGCTAAGCTCCTATCGGCAACATGAAGGCTAATTGATCTCGAAAGTACTTTCCATTCCCATTAGCTTATGATGTTGGAAGACACAAGATCAGCTTTCCTGGAGTTTCTCTCTAACGTGAACCATGTAAACCTGAGCTGGGGCAAGAACCCAGGCCTGGAACTGCCCTGAAGGCTAAAAGGTGAAGGTCAGGGGAGTCCCGGATGGAAGGCTCGCCTTCACTCACACCATCTCCAGGAAATCCCCTCTCCAGTAGCCTGGTGCTCCAGCCTGGGTGGCATCAGCTGCTATTCTAGGAGAAGGCGAGGCTTCCAGATGAATAAGTCTCTTTAAAAACACTGGGGCTGACGGTGTGATAGCCCACTCAAGAGCCAACAGAACAGCTGCAAAATATGATAAAAATCATTTGAAAAGTTCATTGATTTTTCAGTAAAACTGCAAATCCTTCACTTTATAATAATTGTTCCCTCATGCTTTTGAATCTTGTTCTTGAGCTACAAGGGCGTTTAGGTCAGGCTGCATTCAGCAAACGGGCCTGGGAAGACAATGGCCCATGGCTGAAGAGACACTTTAATCATGAGCTAATTTACAAACCAAAGCAAAACAGACTCGGGCTTTGTCTAAGATTATTAGAAGATGTTAATTCTGTGCTTAAATTATTTCTCTCACTCCTCTCTCTGAGCTCATAACTAGGGAAAAAAAAAAAAAAAAGGAACATCAACCCTATCTCGCCCTCCCCCACTTCTTATCTTCCTAATTAAATTTTGTGACTTGGCATCCACGGGTGGGTGGGTTACTTTTTTCCCTTTCTTCTTTGCTCTCTGAGGACAATGTACTTGTTATTCAAATTCTTATTGCTTCTTGGTGTGAGCTTCTAGCACCTAGATAAAATGGCTGTTAAGTCTTTCCTCCCCACATTTTCTCTAGGTCCAGAGAAATAATGAAAGAACTTGGTACAGAATTAGTTTCTCATGGACCTGCAATACAGCACATCCCAGAGACCAGCAGAGGCTGTGGCCAGCACTGTCCACTGCCCCGCCTCCGCAGCACAGAGACCTCCTCAGTAGCAGGCTCAGCCCTGTCCTGTGCTGCTGGCTCCACCCTCCTCCCAGGCTGGCGGGATCCCACAGCCAGGATATAAAAGTACACGAGCAAACAAACCCCAAACTGGACTAACTCTCAATTATCTGCATGAGTGAGGGCTAATCCAATATTCATTTCTACTTGGCTTTGGAATGCCTTGTATGATTTGTACAGGACAGATTTACCTGGCTGGTTCCGCTTTGCTTGGGTGAATAGTGTTAGCATTTCCAATCTGTCCATGGATTACTAGTGAGGATAGCACCCTGCTAACATGCTGGTGTGGAAGGGAAATCAATTTGGGAAGGAGCATCTGACAAAGGTAATCCATGTATGGTATCACTGAGCTGGCTGCCCTCCCATCATTTCATCTCGTGGTCATTTATCCTTGTTATTCTCATCCACTGAAAGCATCTGGGTATACTTCGGTATCTTGACACATTTCTACTCCTGGACGGTAAGGAGAGGCAATTTACCAATTGATTCATTTATTCAATAAATAGTTATTGAATATCTCCTATACATCAGGCACTATGCTAGGGACTGGGGAAACAACTCTGAAGTTATCATGGAGCCGATGGAGCTTACACACATATGAGAAAGATAATCATGCCCACAGACACTTATGAGTGTGGTAGGAGTTGTGGTGGGAGAGGAGCAGGCTGTTCCAGGATCACCTTGTGGGGCCACCAAATGGAGACTTCTTGGGGGCACAGGAGAGACTTTTAAGGAGAGGAGAAATCTCACCTGAGACCTGAAAAACAGGTGGGAGTTGTTCAGGAGATTTGGAGGGAGGGTATTCTAGGCAGGGAGAGTACCTTCTGCTAAGGGCCAGGACAGGTGAGTACAAGAATAGTGAGCCAGAGACCGTGAAAAGCAATTAGTGTGATTGGAGCTCAGTCAGAGGCCGGAGGTTCAGGAGCTCAGGAAGGGTCTTGTAGCAATGGTAAGCACTTTGGGGTACCAGTAAAAAGTTGAAAGTCGCTGAACAAGTCAGTGCCTTTGGTTTTACAGGTAAGTAACTGAAGGACTGAGAATGGGAAGAAACCATAGAAGTTTGCCTAACCAGTTGGTGGTAAAGCTGGGACTAAATCCAAATATAGTTGGCTCTTGAACAACACAGGTCCAGGTCTGAACTGTGGCAGGTCCGCTTATACATGGATATTTTTCAAAAAATACATTGGAAAATTTTTTGGAGATTTGCAACAAGTTGAAAAAACTTGCGGACAAACCGCATAGCCTAGAAATATTGAAAAAGCTTTGTCAAATAATAAAAAGGTTTGTCATGAATGCATAAAATGTATGTAGATAATAGTCTGTGTGTTAATCCACTATGTTATTGGTATGGCTTCTGGACAACAGTAGGCTATGAGTAATTACGTTTTGGGGGAGTCAAAAGTTTATTAATATATGCAGATTTTTGACCACACGGGGGGGGGGGCAGCATTCCTAATTTCTGTGTTGTTCAAGGGTCAACTCTATCTTAGAGTCCTTCTGCCACAGCTGCTTACAAAGACCGTGCTCTTTGAACAAACAAGGACACGTGAAATTTATTAATATGAATATTCTTAATATCAAATAATCTGACACCCCTTCAAGGGCTATTTTAAAAAACATTTAATACTTATTTTTAGAGGATAAGGAGAAACTGGTTTTCTATTAATAAAATTGCACATTCTTCTTTGTGTTCAAAATAAAGGAGTTAACCTCATGCAATGTAACAATGTAACGTATTTGGATTAATGTTCTTTTTCTGTCTAAACTTATACCTGGAAGGTGTTGGGCACACACAGGTGTAATTCACAAAAATGTGGCTAGACAATCTTGATAAATATATTTTAAAAATTTTTCTTTTCCCTGGCATGTATGTAGTCAAAAAGTATTCTGAATTTTCTAATTCTTTTCCTTTTTTGGGGTGTGTGTGTGTGTGTGTGTGTGTGTGTGTGTGTGTGATTTTTCTGAAAGAAGCAACTTATAGGGAGGCTTAATAAAGGCCTTCAGATTTAGATAAACCCAAACCACTTGCTTCCTAATCAGAACTGCACCTGAATAACTCAGTTTCCAAATTCCAGCTGATCGAGGTGGGTGCCTTTAGAGGCATGCCCTCTGGCTGGTGTTGTCTCTTAGCCTTTCACTAAGCAAATCACACTGTGACTATTAAAAATACTCGGCAGAGCTAGGTCAACTCTGGTGGGGACCCATCTGCTTTTGCCAGACTGGGACCAGTTTATCCTTTGTCAAGGAACCTGAGTTAACTGGTAACACTTGTTTGATCTACTTTAGCAGTGCCTCGGAGTGCTTTTCAACAGGTGCCTCAGGGAGCGTCCAGGCCACGAGGACCTTGTTAATCTGGTTCTGTCTGACTCCCATGTGGACATTGAGTTTGAGGGGAGAAAGGCAAATTTGATTCCTCCCAGAACCTTAAGAATTTTGGAGCAACTCAGAGTGATAGAGAAAAGGATGGAGGTGACAGAAAAGCTCTTTAATTAGAACTTCAAAGGAAATTGAGTGCTGGCTGTCCTACATCCGTTTCCCTGCAAGGAGGTGGAGGGAGAGTGTTGGTGATTCCAATGAGGAATGGCGGTGGATCGTAACCAGGAAATTCATAGTGGAAATAGGATAAGTCAATTTAAGAACATTAAAAAGTGGACTTGACGGAACTTGGTGACTGGATTTGAAGAAGGAAGGAAATGTCAGGACAGTGCCTACATTTCTTGTTTGAGCAACTTGGTGGATGCTGATGCTAGACCAAGGTGGGAAACAAAAGGCGGCTAGATGTAGGGGACAGGTACTGAGTTCTGTCTGGACAAAGGGAATTTCAGGTCTATCCTAAGTGAGATGTCAAATAAGCAGTTGAGTGGATGGGGTTCTAGCGCGGGAGCTGTGGCCAGGTGAGAAATATAAAACTGAGATGTCCTTCTCATATAGAAGGTGAAGGAAGTCTTGGAATGAGATTATGCAGAGAGAGTATAGATTAAGTGGAATGAAGGGCCCATGACAGAACCTTGATTAATACCAGTTTTAAAGGAGGAAGCCATGGAATATAAGCTACAAAGGAGATTAAGGAGACAGAAACTGACCAACAGTAAGAAGCAATTCTGAATCTTTGTCTCATTGCCTTTTGTTTTTATTGATAATTTTATTTTTACCAAGAAATATTGCAGATATTTGAAAAGGTGTAGACCAGAAAATTATGACAGACATCCATGACACTCTACTGCTTGAACATAGCCGAAGGCCCCTGGGAGCCCCTTCCTCGCCACTCTCACCACCTTACCCGTGGGGTAACCTCTTTTATAATTCCAGTGCTTCTCTTTAGATTTTCATGGCCCCTCATGCCCTTACAACTGCTACATCTGCTTCGGTGAACCCAGCCTGTGCCATCAGAGACTCATAGCCAATGAGGAGTGAGGCTTTGTGTATCACAGATGCCTCATTCCTATCGGCACATGGGGTCAGGGATTAGTTTTGTGCTCAAAACTTGCCACGGAGTGTGTGTCCTGTGCAGCATGTCTTCTTGTTGGACTGCTGCCTTAGTCTCCTTTGGTCTGGAGGCCTGGCTTCCTGTCTAGTTGAAGAGGTTGAACCCTAGGTCCTTGTATTAATATATATTTATATATACTTTAATACAACAGACTCTTGACATACACAAAAGATACAGTCTGACCAGCCCCTGGCTGTGTCCTGCTTCATGCTGGATAAACCTTCCAGGAGGCATAAGAATGCTACCTGTTTGGCAACTGGATGTTTTTGATTCTGATGTCTGTCCTGAACGTATCTTCATTTGTCACCTTTCTTCAGGTGTTCTAATTCTGACTGCTGGTCTTCCTAACGTAGGCCCACTTATACCCTACTCTTATCTGCCACATGAAGGTCCCAGTAAGGCTCACGTCCTAGCTGGGTGGATTGAGGAGTATTAAACCTATTAATTTATATCCTTTCATGATTTACAGATATACAGTGGGGCAATGGGTAATTTCTTTTAATTTGCCTATTAAAATGTTCTATAAAGCAGTTGCTATTCCATAAACAATCACTTAAATAGACCATAATAATGCACCTTAAAAATCATGCAATAATTCCATTTTTAATAACTCCCCTTTGTAACACTGAAACTTGCCTTTCCTTCTCTACCTACCCCTTGTCCCACAACTGATCTGTTAAGTACAGAATTTTGTATGTAGTTTCTTAATGTGGCTATGAATCTCTTTTTTAGCCCAAGGAAGCTTGTCAATATTTTTGGGGGGTTTCATATTTCATTTCTAACTCCTTTTGAAATGGCAGAAGTTTCTAAATATCCTGAGAAGAATCTGGGCTAGGACTCAAGAAGGACTTCCTGACACAGAAAGGTTGTAGAATGTTTCATTTAAAATAATATAATAGTAATAGTTTTAAAAGGGGAGGGGAGAGGTCACCCTATATCTGTGAGGGCTGGAGGGAAGAGTTAAATGACTTCTGAAGGTCTGATTCAGCCCTAAGATTCTTTGATGTGATTGTTCTGTTCTTTCCAGCTGTCTGTCTTTGATCCAAGCTTTGCCTGCTGGAGCTGAGCTCCAAGTGAGAAACTTCCAGCTCCACGCCATCCTCGGCAACCCAGGACCTTGAGCCAGCTGGCTGACCGTGCTCTCTGGGGATTCCACGCCAGGGCTGATTGGCTCCTCTGATTTTCTTTGACTGTTTGACTTCCAGGGAAGGCCAATGGCAGGTGGAGCTGATGAACCCCTTCCAGGGATCTTCTGCTTGCATTAGTTAACTCATTAGGGACTTCCCGGGAAGTCCTCTCACTGAGCAGGGACACTGTCTGCCTTTTACCTTGTCCCTTTCACACTCACTGGTTATGTGTGGTTGACTGGGCAACCCACTTCTGCAACTGACCATCTAGTTCAACTACCAGAGCTCAGGTTGATTTCCAAGTCCTAAGTATGGTTCAAGTTAAGTAGAAGCCTGTTTAATTCCTTTTTGAGTACAAAGTGATCCAGCAAGTGGTGTATTCTAGATACAGTAATAACTTAATTGGCAACAGAATGGTTTAAATAATGTCTGTTGCAAGGAACAATTGGATCAATAACTTAATTGCTGGGTTCATACATATATAAATGCAACAGACTCTTGACATACACAGAAGACACAGTCTGAGACCCATGTGCTTCCCCAAATTCATAAATAGGAAAATACTTTTAAGATTCTTGGCTTACTCCTCAACCACATTCCTGTCTTGTGACTTTTCAACTTCTGGGAACATTTTACCTCTGATTCAATTAGATTTTTATAGCAGTAAGTGTACTTCCAAAAACTATTTTTAAAAAATAATATCAACTTTAATTTTAGATCCAGGGGATGCATTGTGGGTTTGTTACATGGGTATATTGCATGATGCTGAGGTTTGGGGTGTGAATGATCCCATTACCCAGGTAGTGAGCATAGTACTCAATAGGTAGTTTTTCAGCCCTTGGCCCCATCCTCCTTCCCCCTCTACAAGCCACTAGTATCTATTATTGTCATCTTTATGTCCATATGTACCCAAAGTTTAGCTCCCACATATAAGTGAGAACATGTGGTATTTGGTTTTCTGTTCCTACATTAATTCGCTTAGGATAATGGCCTCCAGCTGCATCCATGTTGCTGCAAAGGACATGATCTCATTCTTTTTTAAGGCTGCCTAGTATTCCATAGTGTATACATAACACATTTTTTTTTTAATCCAGCCCACCGTTGATGGACACTTAGGTTGATTCTGTGTTTTTGCTATTGTGAATAGCACTGCAGAGAGCACACAAGTACATGTGTCTTTTTGGTAGAACAGTGCCTTTTCTTTTGGATATATGCCCAGTAATGGTATTGCTGGGTCAAATGGTAGTTCTGTTTCATATTCTTTAAGAAATCTCCACTCTTCCTATTTGAATACCCTTTATTTCTTTCTTCTGTCTGATTGCCCTGGCCAGAACTTCCAATACTATGTTGAATAGGAGTGGTGAGAAAGGGCGTCCTTGTCTTATGCTGGTTTTCAAAGAGAGTGATTCCAGCTTTTGCCCATTCAGTATGATATTGGCTGTGGCTTTGTCATAAATAGCTCTTATTATTTTGAGATACATTCCGTCAATACCTAGTTTATTGAGGGTTTGTAGCATGAAGGGGTGTTGAATTTTATCGAAGGCCTTTTCTGCATCTATTGAGATAATCATGGTTTTTGTCATTGGTTCTGTTTATGTGATGGATTACGTTTGATTTCCGTATATTGAAACATCCTTGCATCCCAGGGATGAAGCCGACTTGATTGTGGTGGGTAAGCTGTTGAATTCAGTTTGCCAGTATTTTATTGAGGATTTTCACATCGATGTTCATCATGGAAATTGGTCTGAAATTTTCTTTTTTTGTTGTGCCTCTGCCAGGTTTTGGTATCAGGAAGCTGCTGGCCTCATAAAATGGGTTAGGGAGGAGTCTCTCTTTTTCTATTGTTTGGAATACTTTCAGAAGGAATGGTACCAGCTCCTGTTTGTACGTCTGGTAGAATTCAGCTGTGAATCCATCTGGTCCTGGGCTTTTTTTTTGGTTTGTAGGCTATTAATTACTGCCTCAATTTCAGAACTTGTTATTGGTCTATTCAGGGATTCGGCTTCTTCCTGGTTTAGTCTTGGGAGGATGTATGTGTCCAGGAATTTATCCATTTCTTCTAGATTTTCTAGTTTATTTGTGTAGAGGTGTTTATCATCTTCTCTGATGGTAGTTTATATTTCTGTGGGATCAGCGATGATAACCCTTTTATCACTTTTTATGGTGTCTATTTGATTCTTTTTTCTTCTTTATTAGTTTGGCTAGAGGTCTACTTTGTTAATCTTTAAAAAAAAACCCAGCTCCTGGATTGATTGATTTTTTGGAGGGTTTTTTTCTGTCTCTATCTCCTTCAGTTCTGCCCAGATCTTAGTTATTTCTTGTCTTCTGCTAGCTTTTGAATGTGTTTGCTCTTGCTTCTCTAGTTCTCTTAATTGTGATGTTAGGGTGTCGTTTTGGATCCTTCCCCCTTTCTCCTGTGGGCAGTTAGTGCTATAAATTTCCCTCTAAACACTGCTTTAGCTATGTCCCAGAGATTCTGGCACGTTGGGTCTTTGTTCTTATTGGTTTCAAAGAACATTGTTATTTCTGTCTTCATTTTGTGATTTACCAGTAGTCATTCAGGAGCAGGTTGTTCAGTTTCCATGTAGTTGTGTGGTTTTGAGTGAGTTTCTTAATTCACTCAAGTGAATGAGTGAGTTCTAGTTTGATTGCACTGTGGTCTGAGAGACTGTTACGATTTTCATACTTTTGCATTTGCTAAGGAGTGTTTTACTTCCAATTATGTGGTCAATTTTAGAATAAGTGTAATGTGGTGCTGAGAAGAATGTATATTCTGTTGATTTGGGGTGGAGAGTTCTGTAGATGTCTATTAGGTGTGCTTGGTCCAGAGCTGAGTTCAAGTCCTGAATATCCTTGTTAATTTTTTGTCTTGTTGATCTAATATTGACAGTGGGGTATTAAAATCTCCCATTATTATTGTGTGGGAGTCAGTCTCTTTGTAGGTCTCTAAGAACTTGTTTTATGAATCTGGGTGCTCCTATATTGGGTGCATATATATTTAGGATAGTTAGCTCTTCTTGTTGCATTGATCCCTTTACCATTATGTAATGCCCTTCTTTGTCTCTTTTGATGTTTGTTGGTTTAAAGTCTGTTTTATCAGAGACTGGGATTGCAACCCCAGCTTTTTTTTTTTTTGCTTTCCATTTACTTGGTAAATATTCTTCCATCCCTTTATTTTGAGCCTATGTGTGTCTTTGCACATGAGATGTGTCTCCTGAATACAGTGCACCTATGGGTCTTGACTCTTTATCCAATTTGCCAGTCTATGTCTTTTAATTGGGGCATTTAGCCTGTTTGCATTTAAGGTTAGTATTGTTATCTGTGAATTTGATCCTGTCATTATGATGCTAGCTGGTTATTTTGCCCATTAGTTGATGCAGTTTCTTCATAGTGTCAATGGTCTTTACAATTTGGTATGTTTTTGCAGTGGCTGGTACCGGTTTTTCCTTTCCATATTTAGTGCTTCCTTCAGGAGCTCTTGTAAGACAGGCCTGGTGGTGACAGAAATCTCTCAGTATTTGCTTGTCTGTAAAGGATTTTATTTCTCTTTTGCTTATGAAGCTTAGTTTGGCTGGATATGAAATTCTGGGTTGAAAATTCTTTTCTTTAAGAATGTTGAATATTGGCCCCCACTCTCTTCTGGCATGTAAGGTTTCTGATGAGAGATCCACTGTTAGTCTGATGCGCTTCCCTTTGTGGGTAACCCGACCTTTCTGTTGCAGATGACATGATTGTATATGTAGAAAACCCCATCGTCTCAGCCCAAAATCTCCTTAAGCTGATAAGCAGCTTCAGCAAAGTCTCAGATACAAAATCAATGTGTAAAAATCACAAGAATTTCTATACACCAATAATAAACAGAGAGCCAAATCATGAGTAAACTCCCATTCACAATTGCAACAAAGAGAATAAAATACCTAGGAATACAACTTACAAAGGATGTGAAGGACCTCTTCAAGGAGAACTACAAACAACTGCTCAAGGAAATAAGAGAGGACACAAACAAATGGAAAAACATTCCATGCTTATGGATAGGAAGAATCAATATTGTGAAAATGACCATACTGCCCAAAGTAATTTATAGATTCAATGCCATCTCCATCAAGCTACCATTGGCTTTCTTCACAGAGTTAGAAAACTGTACTTTAAATTTCATATGGAACCAAAAAACCCATATAGCCAAGAAAATCTTAAGCAAAAAGACCAAAGCTGGAGGCATCATGCTACCTGACTTTAAACTATACTACAAGGCTACAGTAATGAAAACAGCATGATACTTGTACCAAAACAGATATGTAGACCAATGGAACAGAACAGAGGCCTCAGAAATAATACCACACATCTACAACCGTCTGATCTTCGACAAACCTGACAAAAACAAGCAATGGGGAAGGGATTCCCTACTTAATGGTGTTGGGAAAACTGACTAGCCATATGCAGAAAACTGAAACTGGACCCCTTCCTTACATCTTATACAAAAATTAAGATGGTTGAAAGACTTAAACGTAAGACCTGAAACAATAAAACCCTAGAAGAAAACCTAGACAATACCATTCAGGACATAGGCATGGGCAAAGACTTCATGACTAAAACACCAAAAGCAATGGCAACAAAAGACAAAATTGACAAATGGGATCTCATTAAACTAAAGAGCTTCTGCACAGCAAAAGAAACTAGCATCAGAATGAACAGGCAACCTACAGAATGGAGAAAAATTTTGCAATCTATCCATCTGACAAAGGGCTAATATTCAGACTCTACAAGGAACTTAAACCAATTTACAAGAAAAAACCCCATCAAAAAGTGGGCAAAGGATATGAACAGACACTTCTCAAAAGACATTTATGCTGCAGAAACATATGAAAAAAAGCTCATCATCACTTGTCATTAGAAAAATGCAGATCAAAACCACAATGAGATACCATCTCATGCCAGTTAGAATGGCAATCATTAAAAAGTCAGGAAGCAAAAGATGCTAGAGAGGATGTGGAGAAATAGGAATGCTTTTACACTGTTGGTGGGAGTGTAAATTAGTTCAACCATTGTGGAAGACAGTGTGGCAATTCCTCAAGGATCTAGAACCAGAAATACTGTTTGACCCAGCAATCCCATTATGGGTATATACCCAAAGGATTATAAATCATGCTATAAAGACGCATGCACACGTATGTTTATTGCAGCACTATTCATAACAGCAAAGACTTGGAACCAACCCAAATGCCCATTAATGATAGACTGGATAAAGAAAATGTGGCACATATATACCATGGAATACTATGCAGCCATAAAAAGGATGAGTTCATGTCCTTTGCAGGGACATGGATGAAGCTGGAAACCATCATTCTCAGCAAACTAACACAGGAACAGAAAACTAAACACTGCATTTTTCTCACTCATAAGTGGGAGTTGAACAATGAGAACACATGAACACAGGGAGGGGTACACCACACACTGGGGCCTGTTGGGGGGTGGTTGACTAGGGGAGGGTATAGCATTAGGAGAAATACCTAATGTAGATGACAGGTTGATGAGCGCAGCAAACCACCACGGCATGTGTATACCTGTGTAACAAACCTGCACGTTTGGCACATATATCCTAGAACTTAAAGTATAATTAAAAAAACTCCACACTGCTTCAGATACCAATTTGCAAATTGCCTTTATTTGCATGTGGATACATGTAGACATATGTTGCTGTGTAGAGGCCTTATTCTTAGGCCACCACTGAATTAAACTTTTAGTTTTTACTTCATTTCAAACTTTTGTTTCCTACTAAGGTTCATCACTGTCCTCCTAAACTTGAATTTTTATTTTTAAATTCCTAAACAATGTGTTTATTCTTGTTATACATTCAAACAACACAAAGCTGAAACTCCATCATACTGCCAACCTGATCCCATTTTTCCTGCTAGAGAGAGTCAAATGTTGAAAATTTGGAGTGCTGCTTGTGAGCCCCAAGGGCTCATCCAGTAGAGTTCTAAGAGCACAGACTCTGGGGCCTGTCTGCTTGGGCAAGCCGTAGGCTCTGCTTCAGTTTGAATCTGAGCCCTTCACTTATCAGCTGAGTGATCTGGGCAAGTTCCTTAACTTTATGCCTCAGTTTCTTCCTCTGCAAAAATGGAGACAATAATAGTACCTATTTCATAAGATTTTCATGAGGGTTAAAAGAGTTAATTTGTGTAAAGCACTTAGAACAATATCTGGCATACAGTAAGTGCTCAAAAGTATATATGTATATATACATATTTTAGAAAATTATGTTTTATATACATGGTACTATACTGTTATATATATTTTTATTACTTTTTAGAAACTTTTTCCATGTTAGCATAATTCGATGCTGTATAATCCCGCTCTTTTCTAAACTGTTGTTTAGTTTTTTTTTTTTTTTTAAGATGGAGTTTCACTCTTGTCACCTAGGCTGGAGTGCAATGGTGTGATCTTGGCTCACTGCAACCTCTGCCTCCCAGGTTCAAGTGATTCTCCTGCCTCAGCCTCCCAAGTAGCTGGGATTACAGGCGCGTGCTACCACGCCCAGCTAATTTTTATATTTTTAGTAGAGACAGGGTTTTGTCATGTTGGCCAGGCTGGTCTCGAACTCCTGATCGCAGGTGATCCACCCTCCTTGGCCTCCCAAAGTGCTGAGATTACAGGTGTGAGCCACTGGGCCCAGCCACCACTGCATACTTTTTCATTGTATGTATGTAACATAATTTGTTTAGCCATTGCCTGTTGATGGATATTCATATTCTTTAAATTTGTTGCTATTACTAACAAAGCTGCAATGAATACCTTTGTACCTGCCTTTTTTTGTGTATGTACATGGATGTGTTTCTTTAGGGCAAATACTGAAATGTGGAATTACTGGGTTATAGGATAAACGTGGTGGTAGTGGCTGTGTGTGTGTGTTTGCTATTTTGGACTTTATTATTCTTGCTTTAAAATATGGTTAACATTTACCAAAAATATTTACCTTTTCTGGCATTGTTTATCCTTCTTGCACTTTGTACTTCCGCTGGGGTCATCTTTAGCTCAAATAACTTCCTTTTGTGTATTTTATACTGCAGAAGTGCTAATGATGAATTTGCTCAGTTTATCTCAGCTTTGGCTTGTCTGAGAACATTTCTTTTTGCCTTTGTTTTTTAAAATTAAACTTTCTCTTTGAGATAATTGTAGACTCATGTACAGTTTTAAGAAATAGTACGGAGGGATCTTGTGTACCTTTTACTCAGTTTCCCCCAATAGTAAACTCTTGCAAAACCATAGTACTGAAAGCTTGAGATATTCACCAGGATCTATCTACTTTAGCTGGGCCTGTACCTCAGTATCTCCCTAGCGCAGTACATGTCCTCTGAGCTCTCTGCTCAGCTTTGAGCTTCCCAGAATATTCTCTGCTAGGTTTTTTGAGGTCTTGCCCTCAAGAGTTGGCCAAACACTCAAGGGGAATTTTATGCTGAGTTTTTGGGGCTCATTTTCAGGTCCCTCCTCTCTGAAACTCTGCCCCACTTGAATTCAATCACTCTGGCAACTATTAATACTGTTCTCTGTTTCCTCTATCCAGTGATCTGGAAAAAGTTGCAGTCAGAGAGGTAATAGGCTAGCTAGATTATTTTGGGCTTTGTAGGCCATTTAAGCCACTATAGGCCATTGTAGTCACTGATATCAGAATAATCAACATTATAAATGCGTGTTGATTTGGGAGATGTCTACTGAGATACTTATATTGATTTTCCCTTTAATGTACTGATGTGGTAGATTACATCAATAGATATGTAAAAGCTCATAGAATAAAGTGATTTTGGTTCATTATTTTTTAGTATGCTGTTATTAAGTTTGCTAATATTTTCTTTAGGACTTTTGCATGTCTGCTCACATGTGGTATTGGCTGATAGTTTCATCTTCTTGTGTTGTCCTTGTCCCGTCTCAGAACTAGAATTATTATGCTAGCTTCATAAAATGAGTTTAGTAGCTTTCCACCTTTTTTTATGTCAGTATTTGATATGAATTGGATAGTTTCTGTTCTTTGAATGCTTGGTAGAATTTTTCCAAAGTTTATTGGTTTATTGTTGTTTATTTTTCACACTGTTATAATTTATACTTTCCATAAAATCATTTTAATCTAGTTCTCAAATTTGTTGGCATAACATTGTACATAGAATTCTCTTACAATTAAAAAATTGTAGCCATAGTACCTTTTTCCATTTACTTATAACTTTCATCCTTTCCTTGATCAGACTCAGTTTATTTTATTTTCAAAGACTTAGCTCTTAGTTTACTGATCAGTGCTTTTAAAAAATATATTATCTTTCATTATTATTAGTTTCTGAGTGTATCTTCATTAATTCTTTCTGCTTTATTTGGCATATTTATTTTTCCTTTTCTAGATTTTTAAGTAGTTTATTCACAATTTTAGTTTCTATCCCATGCAGTTAAGGCCATAAATGTTCTTAGGATTCATTTAGGGTGCATGCCATTGATTTTGGTATGTCGTATTCTGTTTGTTTTTCATTTCAAAATAGTTTGTTATTTGCAGGCTTTTTTTTTTTAAATCAGAAATGCATTTACATTTCTGGCTGCATATTTTTATGTATAGAGGGTGCTACAGTGGATGGTGTGGTGTGCCACATAGTTCTCTCTTTAGGACCAAGACAGTCATTCTCCCAGGTGCAGGGAATATCGACTGCTAATGGGTCACAGCTGAGTCCTTCTTTAGGCATTGCCCTCAGCCAAAGGGAGTTACTCACCCAAAGTCACACCCCTTTCCAGGGCAGCTTACATCTGTGACTGGTTGAGGGGTACAAAGGCCTTACCTCCATGCCTCAGTTCAGGACAACTTCAAGGGCAGTCCTAGATCCAGATTTATCTGTAGGATCATCCAAGACCTCTGTTGCTACTGCACTGTGGTTCACCTTCTCCCTCTGCCCAGTTCTGCTTTGCCTTCTTCCCCTACCCCCTCTCTTTTGCAGGTGTTGCTCTAGGGAATAGTACTCAAAACCTCCTGTTCACAGATACCTATCTCACAGTTTGTTTCCTGGGGAACCTGAACTTTAACAGGGCTATCTTGTGGTTGCTCTTTCTAATGTAATTTACATTAGTGAACATTTTTTCTGCATGCACAGGTAGGAGAGTTTCTATACCTGGAAGTAGAATCACTGGGTTAAAGGGCATACACATTTTCAGTTTCACCAGGTATCACTCACTAGTTTCCTGATGTGGCTGTGCCAGTTTCCTCGCCAATCAGCTGTGTATTGACATCCTTGCTAACACTTTGTTACCATCCTTTTACTGTAGCTCTCCCAGGTCACTCTAGGTGTGTCTCTCATAAACAGCTGATAGGTGGTTTTTAAAAAACTCGTTCATTGAGTCTCTACCTTTAATAGATTAATTCTGGATGTTCACTCCCATTTTTTTAATTAAAGAAATACAATTAACTTTTTCTAGTTCAAAATATAAACTGTGTTAGGAAACCTGGACTATAATCAGTATTTTTGCCTAGGATGAATTCTGTGGCCTAGATTCAATTTCATCCTCTCTGGACCTCATATTTTCTTATCTATTAAATATGTAAGTTTGAGAGACTCTCCTAGGCCCCTTCCACTCTGACAGCATGTGATTCCCAGGCTCAGTCCCCATCTCTCCTTCCACAACTGCCCTCATTTCCCCACTGCCCATACCGAGGTCGTGCCTTAGAGACCATCCTTGCTCTTCTTCTTAGAGAAAAATCTTTTGCTTCTCATGGTGATCAGGGGCTTGGGGTCAGGCTTTGGGGGGCAGAATGCACAGAAGTGGGGAGGAAAAGATTGGGATGAATTTCTTCATTCTCTTTGATACTGCTTCTCCCCACCTGTCCCCCACAACCTCCACCTAACTCAAATTCTTTTGGATTTCCCACTCACTGATCTAGAAACAATGTTCACCAATTCTCATTCCATTGTTTTTATTTATATAGTTATATTTCGTTTGAGATGCCATACAACCTAAGTAAAAAAGATCTGGCCTTTTAAAAGTTAAGATTTTAGAGGGGTCAATATTTATTGAAAAAAAATTGTTGATACTATTTTGTTAAGTATAGGAATACAAGTTGAATGAGACTGTCTCCCCCTCTCAGAGCACACAGTCTGATGGCAAGATTGGGCAAACATGCTCGAATGAATAAAAGCAAACACCAGGATCATGATCTAGAGAGAGTGCTTTAGGTGTGGCCAGGAATGAAATGCTTATCAGTCCTGGGGTGGCCAGAGGAGCCCTTGCTGAGGAGAATGGAGTTAAGCTGGCAACAGAATGGCAAAGAGAAGGAGGGGATGAGATGACATTATTCATTCTGCTTCTGGTTGTACATTTGTACATGTTTAATGCTTCATGCAGAGAAATGAATGGATGCTAAATACACAGCTTTTCAGGATGCTCTAAGGCCCTTGGAATCTGCTCCAGATAAGACCTAGTGTCACTCTTAATGTATCTTTATCATTAGCAATGCAGTGTCTCTGGTTCAGAGTCTTAGACTCCTCCCTCCTGAGATTTTGGGGTTGAGATAAGAATATATGCAAGCCCATAAGAATGTATGGGCTGTGGTTTTTCTGACAGGCAGGTCATTGCTTTCATATGTGAAGATGTCCAGTCAACCATGAACCTAACTGACCATGTGTCCTGTCTACTGACTACAGGAAAGCAGTTATCCAATTTAATATTCTATTAAATTGGCAGGCATAAGAGCCTTAAGGAGGCCTATGAGCCTTAAGGAAATGGGTCCAAACCTATCTACCAATCTTTTTTTTTTTTTAACTAGTTTTAGATTTTTGTTTTATTTTTACTCTTGCATCTGTGGGTGTGAAACTCCCTATTGGCAGCACAATTGACTGCCTCTGGGCAGATGTCTGTGTTCCCAGAGCCTACTGACAAAGGGGTAAAGAAGGAAGTGGAGATACTGAGAATTGATTAAAGAACATATGGAAGGAATCAATATAAATTATACCAACTGAATTGGAATTCTAGTGACCAAGCACTGTTTAAACAAAATGGCTGGTCAGTTTTCATCTTGGATGGAAATGTCATCCAATAGTTCCCCTACTGGGAATAACGCCACAAGCAATTATAGAAAATTGACTTTATACCTGAATTCCCAAATGAAAGGGAAAAGTTCCAGGCACCTGAATTCTCAAATGCACACAAAAATATTGAGATGAAATGATCTGGAACAATGTATCAGCGAACTGTGTTCTTTGAAGCAATACATTAACATGTGCAAAAGTTCTTTATGTAAATGGGAACCAAGGGCAGTGACCAATCTAGATGGGGTTAATCAGGGAAGATTTGCTAAAGATGGATTTGACATGTGGTCTTTTGGTTCTTGGTTTTTGTTTTTGGCAAATGAAGAAATAGATTGGGATTGAGGATAGGGGTATAAATTCCATGTGGTAGGATCTGCTCCCTTCAGTGGTGGTTTCAGACCACAGAGATCCTCTTCCCTTCTCCATTTACCTGAATTCCCTGCATCCACAGCCTGTAGGTTGCAGGAAGGGAGAACATATTCCAGGCTATTATTTTCTAGGGCTCACTTCCATGTTAATTGACGAACAAGGCTTCTTGGTGCCTTCTTTAGTGTTCATTTCCCCACAGATTTGCATTTCATTTCTGGTGTGAACATATCATTGCTGTCAATATGCATACATTTTCATTAAATGGCTTTCCATTTCATTATACACCCTTGTAATGGCATTAAAGGTAAACAATTACGAAGAAAAAGAACACTCCATTTGTTCTCTCCTTTAAGATCTAAAACTAGATTACCTTGTTCTCCTAACGGGTGAAAGTCCTTTTGTTCAACAAATTAGACATAAACACATTACTTCCATTTCAGGCTATTTTGAAAGGTTTTCCCCTCTGTTGCCTTTCCCATCCATTTGTGTTTGATGTATAAAGTTAATTCTTGATCATAGGCACTAAATGAGTGGAACCTTATCCTGTGTAACAGAAAATGGCAGATAATCCAAAAGATATTTTTATTTGGCTTTGGAATATACGTGTATACTTACCTTTGAATATGGAAATTTTTGACATTCCAAAAACTTATTTCAAACTAAGTTAGGAAGCCAAGCTGGGAAGACTTCATGCTCCTGCAGCTAAGAGGCTATGTCCAATTTCTAGTCCTGCCAACCTCAATTACTTCCACCTTGCAACTCACTTCAAGCTGTGGAAAAGCATGAAGGACTCTCAGGCTCATTCATACATTATTCTCTGTTCTGTGAAACCTGTGCTGAAGCAGGGAAAGGGTTAAATAGATCAGTTTCTATAGGTTTCCTGAAATAAAGAGAGAGACTTGAGAAATCAACAGAATTGTGGTTAATACAAACTTAAGAATTAATCCATGAAGAACATCTGTCTGAGGTTCTAACAGGAACTTTCCAAATATAGTGGTTAATCCAGATCAATACATTGAGTTTATTATGCACTAGACATTCTGGTTGTTATAGTGCATATAAGATTAAAAAAGAAGCAAACAGGCAAACAAACATCTGATGCCCACGAAGACTTAAATGATCTAGCTCGTGCCTATTCAGTCTCATCTGCTCCCGAGTGCCCTTCACTCACGATGTGCCAGCCCCACCTTCCCTTGTTTTCTTGAATGTACCAGGTCTTTCTTGACCCTGGGCCTTCATATGCTTGACTCCTGCTGCCTGGCGTTGCCTGTCACTCCTCACATGGCCCACTCCTTCTCTTCTAGGTCTCAGCTTACTTAGCGACACCTCAGAGAAAGCTTTCCCAGCTGTCCTTCCTAAAATATACCCCTTTTGTGATTTGCTGTCTCGGTAATCCCGCTGTCCCCTTTAATGCCAGTTTGTTTCCTTTTGTCTTTGTCCTTTACTGGAGTGCAAGGGTTATGCAGGCAGGGACTTTCTTATTCCATGTTGTATCTCCAACTCCGAACACAGCCTGGCTCAGAGAGATGCAGGATGTATATTTAGAGTCAATCAAAGCTGAATAAGATCTGATATGAAAGAGCTCACAGCTGAGTGGTGGTAAACCTGAAAACAGTAATTATTGCAAGTTATTTCAAAAGTTACTGTTAGCTTAAAATTTAAAAAATGGCACTGCTGATTTTAAGGGTTTTTAAAAATTGTATTCTTTGATTATAAAAAGTTTTAATTTTTGTCTCATATATATGCCTATCCATCCTTTTCTCCTCACTATTGGATTGTTTTGAAGCCAATCTCAGGCATCACATGAGGGCTAGGACTAGGGGTAGGAAAGAGGTGCCCAGGGTACACATGGAAGGGAGGGAGACCTGATTTGCAGGTGCTGAACCTGCCTTCGCATGACTTAAAGACCTAGAGTGAGGCCTCCTCCAATGTCACACCCCAGGCTCCTCGCTAGCCTTTCCCAAGCCGTGACATCATGTGAGTCCTGCATCATATCATTTCAACAGTAAGTGTCTAAGTGTGCATGTGTGTCTGTAAGACAAACACACTTTAGTTTTAAAAATCACATAACTACATTACCATTATCACACTTAAAAATAACAATTTGTCTTTGGGAGGCCAAGGCAGGAGGATTGCTTGAGACCAAGAGGTTGAGACTAGCGTGGGCAACATATCAAGACCCCATCTCTATGAAAAAGCATTTAAAAATTAGACGAGTGTGGTGACACATGCTTGTGGCCCCAGCTACTACTCAGAAGAGTGAGGCAGGAGGACCGCTTGAGCCTACTCAGTTTGAGCTATGATCGTACCACTGTGCTCCAACCTGGGTGACAGAGTGAGACCCTGTCTCTAAAGCAAAACAAAAGCAAAGCCCAAAAATCCCAAACAATTTCTTATTGTTATCGAATAGCCAGTCAGCATTCAAATTTCCCTAATTATTTCACAATACCTTTTTAGGTTGATTTGTTTGAAGGATCCAAGCAAGGTTCACACATCACACTTAGTTGATATGGCTGAGTCTCTTTCAATCTGTTGCTTTCCTCATCCTTCTTTTTGTTGCTATTTTTGTTTTGTGTTTTCCTTGCAATTTATGAGTTAAAAACAGGTGATTGGTTCTGTAAAGCTTTCCACATTCTTAATTTGTCTGCATGCAAAATTATGGAACACATTGTGTTTCTTCTACCTCTAGTTTTTCCTGTAAACTGGTAATTAGTTCTAGTGGTTTGATCGGATTGAATGTTTCACAAGGATACTTCATGGATGATGTTCTGTGCATCCAGCCAGCCTGGCTGTCTTCCTGTTTATGATGTCAGTAACTATTAAAGAGTATTGCCTGGATTCATTATTTATTAGGGCTACAAAATGGTAATATTCAAATTTTATTCTTCCTTTATTCTGGTCAGCTAGAATACTTCTTTTATTCTTTTTTTTTTGTTTTTTTTTTTTTTTTTTTTTTAGAGATGGGGTCTCACTGTGCCACCCAGGCTGGAGTGCAGTGACACAATCATAGAATGCTGCATGCTTTGACCTCCTGGGCTCAAGCAATCCGCCCACCTCAGCCTCCTGAGTAGTTGAGACTATGGGCATGTGCAACCTGCCACAACTGGCTAATTTTTAAAGTTTTTGTAGAGGCAGGGTCTTTCCATCTTGCCCAGATTGGTCTTCAACTCTTGGCCTCAAGTGATCCTCCTCCTTCAGCCTCCCAAAGTGCTGGGATTACAGGCCTGAGCCACCATGCCTGGCCTGGAATACTTCTATAAAGAGAAACGTCCCCTCATCAACTATTGGTTCATACAGAAAAGAACAATAAATGCTTAATTCTTTCCCTTTATGTAACAGTTTTCAGAATGAGTTGATTTTCTTTTATTCTTCAAGGGTGACCAGTGAGGAGGTGGCAATGGTGATTTTTGTGTGTGTATATCATGAGGAAATCATAGATTCATTCTGTTTTTGGTGTGTTTCAATAAAGTTGTCCCCACTCTTTGCAGTTGGAGCCCCGTTAAGTGGGCAAGTGAGTCCATTTAAAAGACTCTAATTGTCTTTCTTTCTGGTATAACTAGAGGCTCCAGGCTCATCTTGTGTATTTCCTGCCCCAGACCTAGAATCAGTCATTCTGCCAAGGAACTCTGGGGTTTTTTTAGGGAAAAATTAGAAACCAAAATCTGAGTGTAAAAAGATTTAAATCCAGAATCCCAAATGTCTACTTCCATTATTAATGTACTTATTTATTAAAGGAATATGGTTAACAATCTTTGATAGTCTAAGGCACAGAACCAGTAGCCAGTTGGGGTTGAGGTCAGTGGAAGGAGAAGGACGACATCAAGTCCAGTTTTCCCCTCCACCTTCTCCTACCTTCCCTCACTGTCATCCTCCTATCCCAAGTTTCTGAGCATCATGAGAAGCCAAATGTTTCCCTTTTCTAAACATAATTGCTACTCATCTATCAGATATAGTTGGGGTGGGAATGAAGTTGGGTGTAGGAAATTGACTAAAGGACCACTGAGAAGAAAATTCCATTTTTCCCCATTTAAAAACAAAGTGTTCTTCTTTCTATTTTTCTGCCTTCATTTTTTTTTTTTTTGGATTATGGATACCATTCTTTTGTGTTCAACCCCCAAAAACGAATGCAAAACTTTGGTTCCAAGTATAACATATCAGAAACTTATGGAGATGGTGAGGACAGGGACAAGAGTTGGGAGCCACAGCAGTCCTTCTCTATTTTGACTTGGAGCTGAAAACAGGGTTTCCAAGAGACCCTGAACTGGCTCTGCTCTGAGTGTGTCTTCACCAACGCAGCTGTAGGACTCGACAGGGTGTCATTTCCCCAGGGTCAGCAGCGGCATCTCAGATGGAGGGAAAATAGCCACCTCTTCAAGCTGCCTGGAATGATTTTTGTTGTTATTGTTTCAGGGCAAAGCCATAATAGCATTTCTGAAAGTGGAGTGGTTGCTTCCTTTATTGTTACCCAATATTTCTTAGTTGATTTTTTTCTAGGATGCTTTTCCACAAAACTTACTGTTCAGAGGGAGACACAATGGAAATCAATTGCTAATTAAATTTGTGTCTAAATTAATAAATCACAACTATTCAGATCATATCTGTCTGAATAATTTCTATTATGGTGAACATAATTGTTAGATTCAGCATTTAATGAACCATATTGTTAGGTAAAATTCTTGTGACAATTGGGACTAATAGAATATATTAACCTTTATTCTTCCCAGCTTGACATTACATTGGACCATGTTAACATGAACACACCTGGAAGAGTTTCATCGTTACGTAGCCATTGTGACTCTCCTGGCCCTCTGATAGAGCCCGTGAGGCTTTGGGAAATTAGTGATGTTTGATGTTTGTCAATGGGTGTCCTTATCTACAATAGTTTTTAGGGCCTTGGTTCTATGTGCACATGTCTTCATGAAATGGAAACTCTACTATGCTCAGGAGCTGGAAAGGCACCATCAAATGTTGACAGTTTCCTTGGAGCACCCATGTAGAGCATATTCTAGGTTTTGGGCCCCAGGAGATGAGTATGAAGTGGAATGGCTATAGAAAAAAATTAACATGAATCTTTTCCCTGGGGAGTACACAATCTAATAGAGAAAACAGAAGAGCTTTATAAGTAAGTATAAAGGACATCCATGCCAAAGAAATCTAAGTATATTCAACTAAAAGTAGTTTTATGGACCTATTCCGATGTGTGACTCTAAAGTTTGGCAATTTATTTCTCAGAATATATTCATATCAGAAGGTAAACATCCCCTTGAATGTTATCTCCTTCAAGACATCAGCATAGTAGTCCATGCTGGTACTTTGGGGACACCTATTCTAATGAACTGTGCTTTGGGAGATGTCTTCAGAGTCTGGCATCTGCCGTTTTAAATGCCTAGTATAAAACATCTGCCTTGCCTTTGTAACAGGGAAAATGACCCTTGTTCACAGAACAAAGAAAGATTGGGCAATGTTACATTTAAGGGTGAAGGCCAGACTCCCTTTTCCACCTGTGAACCAATCAGTCTGGCAATGGCAAAAGCCAACACCAACCAAGCTTCCCTTGATGCTCATAGTCAGGCCAGTAGCTGACCTCACTGTTCTCTCATCAGTCACAACACACACACCAGCACTTTGTGCAAAATCTGCTATCCCCAAATAGTGGACAGGGATCTTTTCCATTTTGCATTAGCTATAAAACTGACCCCAATAAACCACAGTAGGCATGAAGTCACTTTCCCTCAACTTAGTTCCTGACTTCTCTTTCTTGCCAATGTGAGGGGGGCGAGATGAAGTGGGAGTATGTACCCCAGGACATCAACTGTGTAGCAGTGACTCTCTGCTGAAGTCACTGCAGGTTGGCACTCACCTCTCTTTATCTGGAGATGGGTATGGGATTTACTTTTGCTTTAAGCAAATTCCTAGGAGGGAAACTAAACCCAAGTGATTTATAGGGAAGGGAGTAGGACAAATAGCCCTAAAAGATCCAACCTCCCACCCGCCAAGTCCAACAATCTTGGGATATTTGCGGAAGTCCACGTTAGGTTTGTGAATACCACTTAGGACTTTCAATCATCTACTACATGTAACCATTTTAGATTATGGTCTAAAATAACTCAGTCTCCCCAAACCACTCAGGGTTCATTTCGAGAAGTTTTCATAGACAAGGTAGCAGAGGTTTGAAGAATTGGAATCTAGCAGGCAAGAGTGGGAAGTGCATTTCAGAAGAGGGGAATGGAACTGGATCTGCCTGAGTGGATAATGAAGGAGTCACTGACCTTAGACCTGTTGTCAGGTTTGGAGGCAGTTGCCCTCCAGCCCCTATCTAAGAACCAAGCACTTCCCTCTCTCTCCTTAAGGAAGAGCTAGGAGATACCCAGCTGCTTCTCCAAAGCTGGTCTTCTAGGCTGCGATTTCCTCTCCCCTTGTTATCCCTCATTTGCCTTCCCAGCAGTCTGTCCTTGGGCCTCTGACTAATTTTAGCTCAACTGTTCCTGGGTTCGGGGGTAGATGGAGCAACTGCTCCTATCGGTCTGCCTGGGGTTGCTCGGTGGATGTCAGCCATGAGCTGGGCTCTCCTTGGCCCGGATCCCAGTTCCCAAGCAGAGCTGAGCCTGGAGACAGCCAGCGGAAGGGACCTGAAGCTTGCAGCGAACAGGTGCTCTAAGTCCTGGTTTCTGAGGGTGGACACAAGGCTATTTCATGTGTTTGATTATAGGAGTGGAGAGAGGGACAGGGAAAAATCCATTCCTGAAAATAGTGCAGGTTTGAAGATGATGTTCTTCCAGCTGCTTTTTCAAAGCCATCAGAAATGGCATATGGGAGGTGGGAAAATGAGGTGCAATTTATCAAGCAGGCTGAAGGGGACCTTTCCAGGACACAGTAGGTATTTCCGTTTGGGTGCAAAAATATTTAGTTTTGAAATTATTAAACAACATCATCTTGGTGATTTTGTCCTTTTGGTAATCTGAGCAGAGCGCATATGTCTGTGTCTGCAAATTACTTTGGAAAATGCATATTATTTACTTGTTCTGAACAGGCTCTTAGGCTCGGTTGTCTAAATAGGAAATTTGGATCTAATAAAATGAGGCTATTACAGACTCCCAGGCAAATAATAACAAAGGCTAATACCTTTAAAAATTCAAATTAAAAAAAAAAAAGGTCACTGGTTAGCTATGAGGACAAAGTTCAATATAAAACTTCACAACTAATTTCTGTCTTTCCCCATTCTCTCCCTTTAACAACGTCAAGGCAAGACCCTGGATGCAAGAGAGTTCCTTCCCGACCCCCAGCTCTGAGAAACAGCTGAGGCCTCTAAGCATCATCACCAAGAATGTCTTCCATAAGTGGGGCCTCACGGAAGCTGTGAGGAGGAACAACTGGATATATTCTGAGCATTGATTCTGGAAGCATTTGTGCTGGCAAAGTGAGTGATTGCGGGGCCGTTTTATTGGACATGTACTTTGGGGAAGCAAGGGGCCGTGCCATCTTGGACAGACTTCTTACCCCGGCAGTGTGGGAACCTGTGAGGTACACAGTGGTGTCTGACTTGGAGAAGATTTTTGCCATGGGCCTCCTTTCCCCACTCACCAGACTTTGGTGCAATTTTCCAAATGTAGTCATCAGTCTACCTCAGGGGTCCAGAAGCTCGACTTTTCTTCATTTGTCCCCGCTTTCAAAGGCATATTTACTAAGAGGGGCTTGCATAATCTTTTTTTCTTTCTTGAAATTTCTGTTGCATTGAAACATCTATAGCTTGGGTGCGTGCTGTGCCCTGCTCTTCTCTTCTCTGGACCTGGGTTTTATCATCTGCAAACTAAGCAGAGGCAGCCTTTCTTTCTCTCAGAAGTCTCATGTGAAATTTCAATGGGTAAAAGAACGTGCCGTGGAGCTGCCTGACTACATCCAGTGAGGAGTGCCCCTCCCACCCCACGTCCCTCCCGCTGCCTCTCCCTCAGTCTCTTTGGGGGTCCCCAATGTGCACGAGGCCATGAAAGTTCAGGGTTCCATGGGTCACTGTTTGAGCTTCCAGGACTAGATGACTGCCAAGTCTTTCCAGCTCTAGAGTTTGGAGGTGCTAGCTATTTCACCAGGAAATGGCCATCTTTGGCCTCCATATTTGCTCTGATGTGTATGGCGGAAAAGAGATGGTGAGGCCTCTTGCTTTTACCCTTTTGCTAGTTTACCCTCTTCAGACAGAAAGTTTGAAACCTTGGAGTCTCCTAAGCCAGTCTATTGAAACTGTACACTTGGGGGAATCTTCTCCCACATGGCATATTCCCCTTTGCAGTGGAGTGGCCTGGGGCAACATCCACATCTTTTCCCTGGAGAGGGCCCTCAGCAGTGCCTCATCTCTGCGGCCCACAGTGGCTGGTGTGACTGGTGTGACTGGTGTGCTTTGGGGAGTGTCAGGATGCTGAGAGAGAGGCCCTCAGGAAACACCCAGCAAAGAAGCAGACCTCACTTTCTGGAAACTTCCCCGGCTGTAAACCTCAGGCATCCTCCTTGGAGGATTGAAAACACCAGTATTCCCCAGGAGGATCTTGATTGGGCTTGGTCCCCTGCTTGGTCACATGACGTGCTGGCTGCTTTCCTCTGGAGCCCTTGTTTCCTAAATGATAGTGGATGAGAGATCAAATCTGTCCCACACAGGTAGTCGTTACCATCTGAATATTTGTTAAGCTTTTTGATTTAGTGAGGAGTTAAAGTCATATCAGGTCACAAAACTGCACATTAGATCTGCTTCATGAAACACTCTGAGTGAATGGTTTAACTCATTTATTTCACCAGCTTTAAACCAATGTAGCTGAAGAATTGCACCTCCCCTTTATAAATCTTTCCATTTATTTCTGACTCAGGTTTATGGGGAGGGTGAAGACCTAGTCTGTTCAGCCGTTTCACCCATGCCATAGAAACCTGACATGCTCTGCTTACAATGGTGAACAAGCCCAGCTCACACATGTTTTAACTCAGCCAGAGAAATTTCACCCAGGAAGCTGGAGGAATGTGCTTTGCAGAGAGGACTTCTTTGGTGTTGGAGACTCACCTGTTCCTTACCCTTTTCTCTCTTCTGACTGTTGCCCTTGTGCTATTTTCCTGTTTGCTGCTTTCATTCCACCAAGTCCAACTAATTGAAGGGAAATTTAACCATCAGAGGATTTACAGAGAATCATTGCAGTTTGCTGTAAGAGACAGGGCTTAGACTTACATAATAGGGTTTAGGACCCATGTAAATTAGGTCAAGAAGAATCCACGTGGTGGCCATTCTCAATTCAACTCCATTTCTTATTCTTCCTCAGGAAAGCAAATTTCCAAAGAGGAACACAATTACTCTCAGCATCTTTGGCAATCCCACTGGGTGGTGGTGAGACCTTCCCCCTGATGAAAGATCCCAGTGTCATTCTGAATGACTTAGTGGTGCTGAACTTGGCAAGGACAAACCCTCTGTGGCTGCCTCACCTGTTCCTAATGTGGTCTAATGTAGGGCCAGGACACAGGCTCTTCATATTTCTATTTTTTAAGATATTTAAAGTTTTATTTATGATCTAATATAACTTTTTAAAAATGTTCCAAGGATATTTGAAAAGCCTAAGTATTCTGTTTTACAAAGTTCAAAATCTTTTTATTAAATCGGGCTTGCAATGGAGATCTTCAAATCTGTTATACCCTTATTTATTTTTTTATCTATTTCATCTATTGATTTTTTTTGAAAGACAAGTTAAAATCTCCCACTATTATAGTCTTCTTAGCATTTTGTTATATTTCGAATAGATTTTACTTTATACATTTCTCTGAGGTTTTAGAAGTGTAAATGTTTATGATTCTATCTTTGTGAATTGTACCTTTCATCACTGTAAATATCGATCTTTGTTTTTTAAAATTTGTAGTTACTGATCTATATTTCTGATATGTTTTTCTTTAAAACATTTTATATGAAAATGAAAAACAAAAAGCAAGCCACAAAGGTTAATATAATAAAACCCAGATACCACCCAAAGTGAAGAAATGTTAACACTTTTCATATGTACTTCAGATTTTTAAAAAATTAATAAGCTTTTTAAAAGCAGTTTTAGGTTCACAGCAAAATTGAGTCGGAGGTACAGAGATATCCCCTCTCCCTGCATGTGTAATTCCCTCTGTCATTCACATCTTGTGTCACTGTGATAGATGTTTTATAATCAATGGGTTAATATCAACACATTATTACCAACCAAAGTCTATCGTTTACATTAGGGTTCACGCTTGGTGGTGTATATTCTATGGGTTTGGACAAATGTATAACATGTATCCATCATTATAGCATCATACAGAGTAGTTTCACAGCCCTAAAAAATCCTCTGCGCTCTGCCTATTCATCCCTTCTTCCCTCTAACCCCGATCTTTTTACCATCTCCATAGTTTTGCCTTTTCCAGAATGTCTGAATAGTTGGAATCAAAACAGTATACAGCCTTTTCAGATTAGCTTCTTTTACTTAGTTATATGCATTTGTTTCCTCCTTGTCTTTTTATGACTGGATAGCTCATTTCTTTTTAGTGCTGAGTAATATTCCATTGTCTGAATGTACCACACTTTATCCATTTGCTGATTATAGGACATCTTGATTGCTTCCAAGTTTTGGTAGTTGTAATTAAGCTGTTATAAATAACCTTCTGCTAGTTTTTGTATGGATATAATTTTTTAACTCATTTGGATAAATATCAAGGAGTGCACTTGCCAGATTTTATGATAAAAGTATGTTTAGTTTTGCAAAAAAATTGTCAAACCGTCTTCCAAAGTGGCTGACTGTACCATTTGCATTCCCATGAACAAATGAGTGAAAGTTCTTGTTGCTCCAAAGCCTCACCAGTATTTGGTGCTGTCAGTGGATTTTGGCCATTTTAATGGATGTATAGTGGTATCTCATTGTTGTTTTAATTTGCAGTTTCTTAATTATGTATGATGATAAGCATCTGTTCATATGCTTATTTACCATTTGTGTATCTTCTTTGGCAAGGTGTCTGGTCAGATCTTTTGCCCATTAAAATAAATTTTTGTTGAGTTTTAAGAGTTCTTTGTATATTTTGGAAGACAATCTTTTATCAGATATATCTTTTGTAAATATTTTCTTCTAGTCTGCAGCAGATTTGGTTTTTAAAGGATAAAATATCACAGATGAAGTTTAAATCCCCTATAGTTTCTTCTGTAGTCCGATTCCCTTCTATTTCTCTTCAGAGGGAACAATTCTCATGAATTTGATGAGTATTCAGTCTAGACGTTTAAATATTTACTTATTTTATATATTTTATTTTGTAATCACTAATAGTCATTTTGTGCATGAAAAATGACTTAAAAGGTCTCATACTGCAAATTACATTTCAAGACTTCATTCTCTGTTTTCAAAAATTCTATGCCTGATAATACATATAGATTTACTTATTTAATATATTCTGTCACCTGAATATATCACACTTCATATCCACTCCCTTATGTTGGGCATGTGAATTCTTTTTAACTTTTTGTACTTATTAACGAAGCTTCAGTGTCTCATTGTGCTTGTATGAGAGGGATTCTGTAGTATATGAAACTAGAAGTGGAATTTCTGAGTTAAAGGATTTGCAGAGTATCTAGCTGCACTAGATATTACCAAATTTATCTTCAATGTGATTGTGTCAATTTACACAAGTGGTGTGTGAAATTTCTATTTTGTCGTATTCTTAACCAATAATTGGTGTGGTCAGGCTTTTACATTTTGGTTAGTCTAAGGGTGGAAACTGGCATCTTGTGTTTTTGTTTGTTTTTCTAAACTGCATCTCTCTGATTACTTTCGAGGCAAAATACTTGTATATATTGGTCGTTTTCTTATTTGTTAACTGCCTGTTTTCTATGGTGCTGTTTATTTTTATTGATTTATAGGAGTTATTCATGTATTTTGAATATGACTTTTTGTTGTCAGAGATGATGTTAAAAATATGAAACAAAAAGAACTGAAACATCAGTACAGCATGAGTAATCACCAATCAAAATAAATGCCATATCCAGTTAGAACAAACTGAATTCACAAAGATGTTCTTTTATTTTTCTTCTAACATTATAGAAATTTGTTTCTTTACATTTAGATATTTAATTAAATAGAATTTTTTACATATAATAGGAGAACTAGGATCTTTAAAAAAAAGTCTATTTTTCCAATCTCACCTAATCGTTTGTTATTTCTCTACTAATTTTTATGCCTCCTCTATTTTATACAAAGGTACCCTGTAAATTGGGTATGTTTCTGGTGTTCCTAATTTATTCCATTGATTTGTCTGTTTCTCTGCCAATAACATACTGCCTTTTATTGTTAAGCCACAATTTTATAAAGAATTTTGATTTTTCATAGAGGAATCTTCTTTGTTCTTTTTCTGAAGTATCTTAAATATTTGTGGACATTCATTTTCCTGCATAAATTTTAGAATAGTGTTTAAATTTCCAGGAAACATTCTGTTGGCATTTTGATTGGAATTACATTGAATTTAAAGAATAATTTGAAGAGGAGCATTTTCCGATATTTAGTTTTCCTCTCCATGATCGTGGTCATGATCTCTCATCATTTATTCCAGTTTTATTTTTATGTTCTTTAATAATGCTTTATGTATTTCTCCCCCTAAAGTTTTACATGTAGTTTGTTAGATTCACTTTGGTAGTGACCTGTTGTTAAGATTCTGTGCATTTTTGTAGCAATTGTGAATTCTGTCTTGTTTTTGGTTACATTTTCCAATTGGTTATCACTTGTGGTCGAACGCTATTGATTTTTGTGTGCTTATCATACACCTAGCAATCTTGATGTACTTCTTATCACTTCTAATAGTTTATCTGCAAATAATGACAATTTTGTTTCATTCTTGTCTTATTGCTTTGGCTAAGACTTAATATCAGGATACAATTATAAAGGAAGGACTAAAAGGAAATTTTCTTGATCTGATAAAGGTCATATACCAAAAATTACAGCACATATCACTTTTAATGATAAAAGTTTGTAGTAAAATTTTTGATGCTTTTCTATTAAAGTCAGGAAA
The DNA here is from genome assembly GCF_029281585.2 of Gorilla gorilla gorilla. Classification (NCBI taxonomy): domain Eukaryota; kingdom Metazoa; phylum Chordata; class Mammalia; order Primates; family Hominidae; genus Gorilla; species Gorilla gorilla. The sequence continues at coordinate 43,336,820 of NC_073224.2, read as the reverse complement.
AAAAGTCTCCATTCTATCTCCTACTATTCCATATTATATAGTAAGTAGCCTTTTTGGCAGATAGGTTTTTATCAGGTTAAGGGAATTCCTTTCTATTTCTAGATAGCTAAAAATCTTTTGTGAATGGTGTTTAATGTTATAAAATTCATATTCTGTATGTGTTGAGATAACTATTCATATTATTCTTCATTAAACTATTCATATGGGGTATTATATTAGAAAGGTCTGATATTGAATCAACGCATTTATGAGATAGATCCTTCTTTGACAGTGACAAAATTTTATATACTGATGGATTCAACTTGCTGAATTTTACGTTTGTTTTCTATTTCATTTGTGAGATTGGTCTATATTTTTCTTTTTTGTTCTGTCACTTCTTGTTTGCATTATCAATGCTATGTTAGTCTCATGTAATAGGATGAATGGGAAGCACTCTCCTTTATTCCATTTTTTCTTCAAACAAATTGTGTAAAATTTTCTGTCCCTGAAGATTTGGTAAAACTAGTTTATGTGATGTCAATTCTTTGAAACTATTATCTAGAGCACAGTCAATTTTAAATGTCCCATGAAAAGACAAGAAAATCTAGGTGGAAACAAGGCTCTTTGAATTGTAATGAGATATTTACATTGAAATTTTTGTTGATGCAGGAATGTAAAATAGACATTGTGTGCCAAAGTGAAGTGTCCTTCTCAAACACAAATTTTAAAGGAGGTGGACCATGACTCGTTTCATGAGTCTTAGGCCCTTTACTCAGGAATCATGGCTGTTATATTTAATTTATGTATTGTTCTTATTTCAATATGTTGGGTGTTCTTTATTGGCCCTATTAAGGGTTTTCACCTAAAATTTTATTTCACCTGAGGGCATTAGTGCTAAGTCAGCTTGATTTTGGTATTTGTCTAGTATATCTTTATCTCCTGTTTTTTTGAAACATGTTATTTTAGTTTGGGTCTAGATCTTTTAAGTAGAATCATAGCCGATTTTGTTGCTGTTGCTAATTTTTAAAATCCAGTTTGAGATTTCTGTCTTTTAATAGACTAAGAATGTGCTATGATTATACATAAATTATAAATTATATTTACCAGTGAAATAATTTGTCCTCAGTCAAATTTCGTGTTGAATTGTAATCCCTAGTATTGCAGGTGGGACCTGGTGGGAGGTGGTTGGATCATGGGGGTGGATTTCTCATGAATGGTTTGGCACCATCCTTGTGGTGCTTTCCTTGTGATGGCAAGTGAGTTATCGTGAGATCTGGCTGTTTAAAAGTATGTGCACCTCCCTCCCTCTCACTCGCTCCTGTTCTCACCATGTGAGACACCTGCTCCTGCTTCACCTTCTGCCATGAGTAAAAACTCCCTGAGTCCTCCCCAGAAGCGAAGTGAATGCTGGCACCATGCTTCCTCTATAGCCTGCAGAACCATGAGACAATTAAAACTCTTTTCTTTATATATTACCCAGTCTCAAGTATTTCTTCATAGCAGTGCAAGAAGAGACTAATACAACCATCTTGCTTTTTGTTTATCATTTATTTTTCGTCTCTTTCGATGCTCTTCTTGGTTTGGTAAAGTATAAAATTTTGTTTCATTTTGGTTTCCATCTCTTTTATCTGCCTTAACAGTCATTTTTTAATTCTCCTTTTGGCCCATGGAGATGCTTATTTGTTTTGGTGTGTAAATCTTTTTAAACTTAATTAAACTTATTCTGTATTCGGAGTAAAAAGTTTAAACATTTTCTTTTTTGTCATTTTATTTTGAGTATGTATTTTGTAAGGAGCTTATATTTAACATTGGCTTCATTTTTTTTCAACCTAACTTGAGGTTTTTTTTTTTTTTTTTTTTTTTTTTTTTTGAGATGGAGTCTTGCTCTGTTGCCAGGCTGGAGTGCAGTGGCGTGATCTTGGCTCACTGAAGCCTCTACCTCCTGGGCTCAAGCGACTCTCCTGCCTCAGCTGTCTGAGTAGCTGGGACTACAGGCATGCACCACCAAGCCCAGCTAATTTTTGTATTTTTAGTAGAAATGGGGTTTCACCATGTTGGCCAGGGTGGTCTCGATCTCTTGACCTCGTGATCTGCCCGCCTCGGCCTCCCAAAGTGACCTTTGTTTTTTAATAAGGAAATGTAAACAACCACCTTGTGTTTTTTGAGATAAGTGTTATGTCTGGTGGTGTTCCTGTCTTCTATTGTTCTTCTGTTTATTATGTATTTTAGTGTCCATCTTTCCATTTTCCTAACTTTTGTTGGAATGATATCTCTTTGTTGTTGTTCTCCATACCTACACAAAGTGATTTGGAATTTTAGCATCTGAGTTGTATTCTACTAGTGAGAGTCTTTATTATATACATTTTAAGCAAAATTTTAAAAGTACCTTTTTAATTGTTAAAGTTACAATCATGGTGGAAGGGGAAGCAAACATATCCTTCTTAATAAGGCAGCAGGAGGGAGAAGTGCTGAGCAAAAGGGGAAAAAGCCCCTTATAAAACCATCAGATCTCATGAGAACTCATTATCATGAGAACAGCGTGAGGGTAACCACCCCCATGATTCAATTACCACCCACTGGGTCCCTCCCATGACGTGGGGATTATGGGAACTACAATTTGAGATGAGATTTGGGTGGGGACACAGCCAAGCTGTAACACAATACGGCTGAGTATTATTCCTTTTTTATGGATATAACACAATTTGTTTATTTATTCACCACTTAATGGACATCCCCCCAAAGTTCTGGACATAATAAAAATGCTATGAAAATTTATGTGCAAGCCATTGTGTGTACAAAGTTTTGAAATTGATGATTCATATAGCAAGTGTATATTTAACTTTGTAAGACACTGCCAAACTTTTTCAAAGGGGTTTTCAGTTTTGTATTCCCAACAGCAGTATATGAAAGCTCTATTTCTTCTTGAGTGAGCTTTGATAGTTTGTGTCTTTCAAGAGATTTCATGTAAGTTGTAGGCTATCAGAAAAGCTCCTGGCTCCTGTTAGCATCTCTGCAGCCACTGTGCCTACAGTGGATGCAGCTCCTAGCATAAAGAGTGACTCCTGATGAGAAGGCAGCAGTGGAGTTATTGGCTTCAAACAAAGTCCCATAGGGAAGCTAGGCGGTTTTGGAAACTTCTCCTTTGGAGTGAACAGTCCCTTTTTCTAAAATTGTTTGCCTGGTAGAGTCTAAGGCTTTCCTCAGGTGTGGTGAGACTGTAAGCAGGGGCTCTAAAAATCTGACATAGAAGGAGGGTCCCTTCCAGGTGTAGAAGGGATAGGCCAGTGGCAAGCTTTCCTCCATATTTTTAAAATGCTGTCTTCCTAGAATCCAAAATTTCAAACATATAGGTGAGACTCTCTCTTTATTTTTCAGTAATGTCAACAAGATTTTATTTTACACTAAATGGCCTCAGGGAGAGAATTAAGAAGGAAGACAACCCATGATATAATTTTATCACCATCTTCCTAGAATTCTGTCATTTTTACCTCTATTATCTATCACTGCATAACCAGTTACCGAAAATGTAGCAGATGAAAACACCAAAATTTATTATCTCCTTTGGGTCAGGAATCCAGGTGCTGCTCAGTATCTTTCACAAGGTTCCAATCATGGTGTTGGCTAGGCTACAGTCATCTGAAGGCTTTAATGGGGAAGGATCTTCTTCCATGCTCACCCACTTGGCTATTTGCAGGTCTCAGAAGATCTGTGTCCAAGCTCGTTTATGTGGTTATTGGCAAGCCTCAGTTCCTTGTCACATGGACCTGTCCACAGGGTTGCTTCACAGCATGACAAATGGCTTTCCCTAGAGAAGGTGAGAGAGCGAGCACCCCTGATGTAAATCACTGTCTTTTCATTGCCTCATTTTGAAAGTGATATCCACCAGATATGTTATACTCTATTCACTAGGAACAAGTCAGTCAATCAACCCACATTAAAGGAATGAGAATTACACAAGGGTGTGAATATCAAGAGGTGGGTGTCATGTACCTTCTAAGTTAATTGTTTGTCCTCCAGTGTCTTGGTTTAGGTTTGCTCAGAAGCAGATCCTGAAGAAAGGATTCAATTGCAAATAGCTTTTCTTGGGAGATGATCCCAGGAAACTCTGACAGCAAATGGAGAAGTGAGCTAGGAAAGATAAGGAAGCCTATTAAGGGAATATTTTCTTTTTTCTTTTTTTTTGAGACAGGATCTTATTCTGTGACCCAGGCTGGAATGCAGTGGCCCAACCTTGGCTCACTGCAACCTCCACTTCCTAGGCTTAAGTCATCTTCCTATTTCAGCCTCCCAAGTAGCTGGGACTACAGGCATACACCACCATGCCAAGCTAATTTGTTTTTTATTTTTTGTAGAGACAGGTCCCACTAAGTTGCCCAAGCTGGTCTTGAACTCCTGGGCTCAAGCAATCCTCCCAACCTGGCCTCCCAAAGTGCCGGGCTTACAAGTATGAGCCACTGTGACTGGCCTAAGGGAATATTTTCAAACCAGAAACTATTCTGGGCAATTATAAGCTCAGTCCTGCTGGGGAACTCTGGAAAATGGCGCAGAACACACCACAGTGTTCTCTCAACCAATGAGTGAGGAAGTTGTGGGATTTATCTACCAACTCTCTATCCATCATTGACTGAGGCCTGCTTTGGGGAACAGTAATTCTGTGGCGCTTCTGCTTGCCCTGCATATGCTAAGAGTATACTCTCCCACCCCTAACCTGCCACCCCCAATCCTTTCTTTCTATGGAGGTAAATGCTGAAAGGATATTGATGGGACACCAACAATGTCTGCTGTACCCAGCTAGAATGCAAGCATCACAAAGGGAAGAACCATATTTTCATCATTTCCTCTACAGTCTATCAGCATTATCTAGCGTATTACCTAAAACACATTTTTGTTCAAGTATTTGTTGAAAGAATGCAAGTTGCTGCTGATGGCACCAAGAAGGAACTCAGTGCTGTGAGGAGACAGACTTGCACACCACTAACTACAAGACAGCAGGATAAGTGCTATCCTGTAGATGTTCATGGGGTGCTATCAGAGCCTAGGGCAGCAACTCTGCTAGCAGCTGGAGAAGAGGCTAAGGAAGCTTTCACACAATAGCAGATGTGTGTGCTAAGCCTTGAAAAATGAGTAGGATTTTGTGATAGGATTTTATTGGTCAGATAATACATGAAGCAGTGCAGGAAGAAAAAAACGTGTGGCAGAGTCATTTGTCATTTACAAAAAGAGAGCATAGGCACTCTGGATACTCTTGCTCTCACCCTTCTGCTTCCTCTGCTAGAGAAGCTTCATGCAGCTGAGGCCCTTGCTGCTGTTTCTGGGCCGCCATCTTGTCCACGAAGTAATCATCAGCTTGATAGTCTAAACATGCATGAGTTCACGCTCCTCTCTCCTTCCCAGCAGGCACGCACACAACACAGTGGTTTCAAGTCCTTTTGGCAAAGATAATCTTTTCTTGATCTTTGAAAAGGCAGGTAAAATACATATATACACATATAACAAATATTTTCTTTATGTATTTACTGTTTGTAGGAAGTTTAACCCTAATCCAGCATTTATTAAAACAAGACAGGATTTATTAAATTGGTTCAAGTTTATCAAATATGTACAGATCTTTACATAAATTAATTTGCTTGTTAAATATTTGTAAAATTTATTAAGACTTTGGAGAAACTTAAATACCTGAGCTTCCCAGTTTAATTTGGCTTGATTTTATTTTTTTATTACCTAAGGGACCGATGAGGCTTTAAAGTACAGACATAGGACTCTGGATGGTCAGGTAAGAGAGGGCCAGAGAGCAGTTGTCACCAGCTGGGACCTGACAGGCAAAGAAAGGTGATGTTTGAGTACTTTTGGGTGAACCTCTCTGTTCATCAAGATACTATATTCAAGAACAGAAGATACTGTGTTCATTAAGCCTGATGGTGTTGGGGACAGTGAGACATGCCCACTGTGTGATGACATCATAAGAGGCCATGTCAGGATGGAGCTGGAGCCATAGACTCCTTTCTTCCTGCTCATTAATTAAACAATGTATTGAGCTGCTGCCATGTACCAGGCATGGGCCCGTGGGCTGGGAATACAAGGTAGTCAAGATACGGGCCCAGCTTACAAAGAGTGAGAAACATAGGCCTATATATAAAAGTTTCAGATTCTGTGTTCAAATCCTGTCTTCACCATTTACAGCTCTCTGGCCTTGAAATTAGATAATTATATAGAACTGTTGGAAGTTCTAAGGTATAATAGAACATCTAGCTGAGTGGTCATCCCTGCCTTCTAGCTAGATCTGGTCAATCAGTCCTGAAATTTGCAGCATCTTGAACACCTGAACATCTTTTGGGCCCATCTACTTTGATCCATCACCACTGCTTCCACCTGGTCTAAGCCACTGTTGTCTCTCCTTAGAATAACTACAATAGGCCAGGCATGGTGGCTCACGCCTGTAATCCTAGCACTTTGGGAGGCCAAGGCGGGTAGATCACTTGAGCTCAGGAATTTGAGAGCAACCTGGGCAAGATGGCGAATCCCTGTCTCTACAAAAAAATTAGCTGGGTGTGGTGTCCCACGTTGGTAGTCCCAGCTACCTGGGGGGCTGAGGTAGGAAAATTGCTTGAGTCCAGGAGGTTGAGGCTGCAGTGAGCCCAGATCGTACTACTGCACTCCAGCCTGGGTGACAAAGTGAGACCCTGTCTCAATAAATAAATAAAAACTAACTACAATAGTTTTCTCCGTGGTCTTCCCAAACTCATTTTTGTTGCCTTCCAATCCATTCTTAAAATAGCAGCCTGAGGGATTTTTTTTTTAAGGCCCAAGAATGATGATGCCATTTCTTAGCTCACAACTCTTCAATTCCTTCTCAATCCTCTTAGGACAAAATCCTACAAGGCCCTGCTCAGTATGAGCCCTTACAGGGGGGCATAGTGGTTAATGCATCTGGAATCAGGCTGCGTGGGTTTAAATCCTGGCTCTGCTACTTTGTGCAAGGGGGTCCTGGGTAAGAGATGTATCCTCTCTGGGCTCCCAGTTTCTTCATGAGTCATATGGGGATGCTCAGGGTATCTAAGGTTATTGATTCCATGAGACAAGACAAGCAAAGCACCTAGAATTGTATCAGGAATGTGGTAAGAATGTGATGTTATTACCTTTCCTACGTTATCTACACATGCTTGCCTTCCCTCCATTCATTCTGCTGCCCTTCTCCCTCTAGCCTCTGGCTATTGGTCTTTGATGATGCTGTCTCTAATACTGTCTCCCTCCCCATTCCTTTGATTACGTTCTATTAATCCTTAGGTTTCCATTTAAGAATCATGTACTCCAGGTGGCCTTCTTGATTCCTTCCCTAGACCAGTTTCTCTCTCTGTGTATGCTCATAGCACCTATATCTTTCTTCTATAACACTCTTCACACTATGGTCACCTAAACAATCCCTATCTCCTTGGCAAGAGCCAAGCTCCCTAAGTCAGGGGTGCCATGCAGCTGTTCACCATCATTCACCATCCTTAGCTCATGCATAGTACCTGGCATGTAGCTGGCAATGGATGGCTGTATTAACAACACAATGTAGCTGAACTGTCTACAACATAGTGTATGTAACATGCTACAATAGGACCATTATAAACTATTATGGGAACACAGGTATTTGCCTCCTAGAGGTTCAGCTATGTCCAAAAAAGCAAAAAGCATCCTCCTGGGAGTTACTGACAGATATCCAACCCTTCTCCTAGGCTTCCCACTGGCAGGAGGTGGCAGCAGGGTTTTATTTGGTAGTGTTGGTGGGCTGTCTGTCATAGCGTCTGTTTCTTCATGCCCAGCAGATTTTGGCAACTCTGAGATTAAAGAGTGGACTTTCACAAGAAAATAAAAGACCCAAATGTCCTCTAGAGTAGATTGACCCTAAACCCCAGGGAACTGAAGCAGTAAATATGCAAATTGCTAAGCACCTGGACATTGTGGTTGGAGTCTGAACTCTAAGAATATTTCATTTCCTGCAAAACTGCAACTAAAAACTAATTCTGGAATTGGGAATCCCGTTTGTCCCAAATTGACATAAGATCTTCCCAAAGATTCCAATCTTTATTTGAAATGGTTGAGTTTGGCTGTGGCTGCTAACACTTTACTCACCTTAGAGCACTCTGCCTTGTGAACTGTCCAAATAAATTGGTAAGCAAATACTTACATACTTTAGAAAAGTGTAACACTGGAGTGTATCTTTTGGTGATTCATATAATTGTCCCCAAATTAAATCTGAAGTAAAGAGCAGATGGGTTTATGTTCTCTTTTCCCCTTAACATGATCACACCTGTTATAATGCTATTTGCAAGAAGGTATTGGAGGATGTGGAAGTTTATGCTTTTAGGGATCCTGAGCTCTAGTCAGGGAGCTGGAACATACATACATACAAGAAAAAAAACCCAAGAAGTCCCCTGGTAGAATAATGCAGTGGGAAATAAGCTTCCTAATTTGGCAGGACATGTCAGAGGGAGTGATCAGACCTGAGTACAGTTGCTTAAGGAGGGCTGCTGGGAAGAAGGAGAATTTTGAGCGTCTTTCTGGGTGTGAAGAGTTGGTACCCTAGGTGTGAAGGAGATTCCCAGGGAGGGCCCAGGTGGGCTGGATGGGAAGTGAATGGCAGGAAAGCCAGTAGGAGGGAGTATCCAATGGGAGTGGGGGTTGTGGGGCAGGGACATAACGCTTAGGAATCATGCAAGCTGGGTTTGTGGATGATGTCAGAGATCTAAGAATGGAAAGGGCTTATTTTCCTCTGGGCCTTTTCATTCAATAAGCATTTATAGAGCATCTACTTTATTCCAGACCATAAAAGAAATGCCAAGGATACAAAGAGCATAACACACCATCCTCACTTTGGAGGAGCTCACAGTTGAATGAGAGAGATATAGGAACAAAATATTACACCACAGTCTGCTACAGCCTAGGATATAGGATGTGCAGGGGCAACTCAGGGAGTCAGGGACTCGGAAACAACTTCACAGACTAGGTGATGTGGCTGAAAGATGCATAGTTATCCCAGGCATAGAAAGGCATGTCGGGCAAAAAATAAAGGTATCTCAGTGGCTTAGGATTCTGAATGAGCCTAATATGTTCAATGGAAAAAGCAGGAAGTTTGGGGTTGCTGGAGCTTTCAGGGCGAAATGGAAGTTATTTGGACATAAAGGTGGAGAAGAAGTTTTGGGGCCAGATGGAGACACTCAGCCTCTATGCTGCAGGCAGAGGGGCTGGTGGGAGATCTCAACAAGGAAGCAACATGATCACGTTTATTTCCAGGATAAGAGTTCTGGAAATGCTGTGAAGGATGGAGGGAAATCAGACAAAACCCAGGACAAAGACTGCAGTTAGTCTCTTAGTTAGGGGTTTGTGACAATCCTGGCAACAGAGTTAACAGTGGGCTTGGAATGAGCTGGGCAGTGAGGATGGAGAAGGGCTTATTTCTAAAGACCCATTGGGTGTGGTTTCTGCTTTTTCCAGAAGAAGCTCTTTCACTTCTATTTCCATTAATGTCCTATTGAATGAAAACTCAGGTCCCTTTCCTTCAACCTTCACCTCTCTTTCCCCTACGGACATTGAAAGCAGCTTAATATGGCAACACATGAAATGAATCCCACTCAGTGGTAAAGCAGAGCTGAGGTGGGCTCTCAGAGGTGCCGGCTGAAGAGTCCAACATTGTTTCATGCACATTTGACTTGCTAGGAGGGGCTCTTGGAGGCCAGTCTTTTCTGCTTCCCTCTTGACTCCGTATGAGGTGCTCTTGGAGGCCAGTCTTTCTGCTTCCCTCTTGACTCTGTATGAGGTGAAGTGGGCCTCTGTTTCCTCTGCTTGGACATCCATTCACTCTCAGGCCCTTTGTACCTGGGTGTCGGACAATGGTTCGGCTTCCAGTGCAGCAGATGGCCCCTTCTAAAAAGGCCTGGAGTGCTCTGTGGTCATCAGAGGAAGGGGAGACATGTTGGCTGTTAGCTGCCTGGACAAGGCCGCACTTTGCCTCCCTGGCTAGGATGTGTAGTTCAAGACGGCAGGACTGTGAGTGGTGTAGAAGTGCAGTGAAAGAATGAATTGCTCTCAAGGGCATCTGAAAAGCCGCTTGCTTTAAAGAGGATCTGAAAAGGTGGCAGCAGGTTTGCCTTTGTCTTTGGGATTGAGGAGGGGAGTGTTCTCTAGAGAGGGGAAGGTCACAGAATGGTTCAGATAATGGCTGCATGGATAGGACCTCACCTTCCGTTTCTCACCTTCACAGACTTTTCAGGTGGACTTGCTCATCACAAGCAAAGCAAAGGATCCTGGAAACATTGTCCCCACACTGCTCGTGATGGGAACTGGAGCAGGATTGGTCTTGTTCTAGGGCACAGTTTGGAACTGTGTTGTTTGAGGAGGAACTGAGATGCTCCCCTTGCCCACCCCAATGTTCACCTACCAGGCCTGTGGTGGTTAGGCACTGAGGGCAGTTGTTAAAACGCTACTCTTATCTGGAACAAAATGTGTCTGTTATCTGGCAAGGAGACCCATTAATCTATCAGCAGCCATCAGTGCCTCCCCATTAAGTAAGTTATTAGGCTGGTAGAAACCAGGGGCCTGAAAGAAGGCTTTAATGAAGCGGCCAGGTGCAATGGCTCACGCCTGTAATCCCAGCATTTTGGGAGGTTGAGGTGGGTGGATCCTTTGAGGCCAGGAGTTCAAGACCAGCCTGGCCAACACGGTGAAACCCTATTTCTACCTAAAATACAAAAATTAATCAGGCTTAGTAGTGTATACCTGTGATCCCAGCTACTATGGAGGGTGAGGCGGGAGGATCACTTGAGCCCAGGAGGCAGAGATTGCAGTGAGCTGAGATTGCACCATTGCACTCCATCCTGGGCCACAGATCAAGACTGTGCCAAACAAACAAACAAACAAACAGGCTTTAATGGGGCACCTGAGTCAGGAGCAAGGCGTTGCCTTTGAAGAGGGTGGTTCCAGGTGAGACTCAGAGCTGGCGAACAGGTGACTGTTAGTAGAGTAAATGCAGCTGAGAGCAATAACTTAATCATAGCCTTAGAATGAGCCTGTATGGCAGACACACCTGAATGTGTGTTCTGAGTTAGGAAATTTAAGAGTGGCCAACCCAGAGATTTGTTCTTTGTCCATAAGGAATATCTGAGTCCCCAGCACATCCAGTGGAACAGGGGCTGAACAGGGGATTGAGTCTCCACATTTTGGGTTGAATAAAAATTGCCAGGTGGAGGTTGTTAGGGGGAAGGTGTTAAATGGAAACACTATATATAAACTGCATGCTTTTTGCAAGTGACTGTGGCTTTCCTGCCCAGCCTGCCACCGCTGAACTATATATAAGGTGGTTCTTCTCTTCAGCCCACTGTCAGTGGGCTCCCTCCCCCATATGTAAGCCCCCAGCAAAACTCCATTTCTTGTTTGCTGGCTCAGAGCCTCTTCTTTGGCCTCTTAAAATAGCGGTTCGGCATGACACCATTGTGTGCATAGAGGAGGCACGCGGAGGAGAGCAAACAGACTCCCAAAGTAAAACTTCATCTACTTCTGAATTTGCCTAGACCTCACCCAGGTGGCCACAGGCGTGGATTCACAGTTGCACTATCTGCATTGGAGCCCATCTGCTGCTTTTCCTTGGACAATGGCTGCCCGTTTAGGGTTGTGACCCAGGAGTCGCTGTGGTTATCAACTGCGAGAGCTCAAACGGACACATGAAAAGCAGCTTTGTTTAGCGTCCTTGACATAACTAACCACATAGTAACAACAGAGCCTTGTGGTATAGAGGCTCCTGTTTGTTCAGAATCTTAATAGGTGGGCTTTGTGCACATGGATTTCTAATACTGCTTACCCTGTATTTTAAGTCAAAGAGGGTCTTTGTGTGAAGGATTCTCCACCTCCTTTTCCCTTTCTACGAAGGAGATAAGTGTTTTCTCTCACCTTTCGTGACTTACAAGCAGCTGAATAGCACTTGTGGTGTTTGAATGTCATATAATAGGCATTGTCACCGATAGAGAAATGTCCTTTTCCGTGTTTCTGAGCGCTCCTGTGCTTACTCTCCCTCTTATGTGTGAGCTCTCGCTCCTTCTTTATAAACTGGCTGTGAACAATTCTGTCCCCATGTTATTTTAAAGCTTGTATGTCCTTGGAATGCTGTGTGGGAACTGCTGTTCCCCTGGGAGACCATTTTGTGTCCAGCTCCTTCAGCAGACCGCAGCCAGGCCTCCGCTGAGCATGTGGCAGTTGGTTAGAGGGCTGCTCTGAGCTGGTTGATGTGATTTAAAAGTAGAGCTGCATTCTAGAAGAAGTGAACTACTGTGAATAAAAGAAGACTCAAGGAAATGCGTGCTGCTGGTAGAGATCGTGGTGATGGTGCTTGTGATGTTGGAGGTCTAAAATGCAAGAGGAGACATTATTTGTAGCCAGTCACATCCTGTATAATATATGAGAGCCTGGTTCTGTAGGAACATAGGAACATCTGACTCCCTTTTCCATAAAGTTTGCATTTAAGTAGCTTCAGAAATGAAATTAGTGGCAGTTTGCACTTAGTTATAGGAATATTCAGTTGCGTGAAGCTTATGACTTTGGGTTCCTTATTAATGTCATAAAGTCAGAAATGGGATGGCTGGAAAGTTAAGTCAGGATCCCTGAGCTTTCTATATTGGCCAAGTTGTGCAAAAAGAATTTTGGTGTAAAATGGTGTCTTCGTTCAAAACAGTGCCTGGCTAATAGGCTCTGATATAGCTCTCACCAAAGATCTACTGAAATATTTACACACATTAAAAGTAGAAAAGTAGACAACTAACGGCCAATGTTTGAAGTGAAGCTATACTGACCATAAAAAAAGACTGCACAGAAAAAGACACATTGTCTTGGTAACATGAAACAGAGATAATCGGGAAAATGATAGGAACATACTTAATATTCTTCCCTTCCCGGTGTCTCTGGAGCTTAACTGTATGTAAGTGCCAACCTAAAATGTAGATACTAGGGGAGTTGATATCTTCTCTTCTCCTACTGCTCCCCACACTCCATCATTTTACAACTAGTCGAAGTCAGAGCTGCCCTGCCAATAACTTCTTAGGAAACAGAATGAGAGATTGTGGAGGAGGCACATTGTATTTGAAAGACCTCATAGGGAAAGCCCTGTAGGGAAATACAGAGAGCAAGAGTGTTCTAGAGAGACGTGTGTGCTGGAAATCATGGCATGCCATGTCCTACATTGTTTCAGAGTTTCAGAAAACTGGACAGGGATTTTATAGAGTAATGGTTCTTCAAGTGTTGTCCTGGACCAGCAGAGTCACCTTGGAACTTGTTAGAAATGCAAAAATCAGAAATCTGGGTGTAGAGGCTGTCAATCTGTAGGTAAACAAGCCTTCCAAGTGTTTCTGATGCACCCTAAATGTGATAACCCTGTAGTGTATGATGCAATGATAGGGAGTAGGAATTAAATATGAAGTTATACACATTAGCCTGCCCCCGGCTACAGAAATGGTTGGGGCTAGGTTGTCACACACTTGTAGAAAGGAACTAATGCAATCAATTCATCATGTCTTTTGACAGACTCTAAGGGCAGATATGGTTCACTTTGTTCAAGGACAAGTAAGTCCTATTAAACTACTGTGAAGAAAGGAAGATTCAAGAAAATGCATACTGCTAAGAATTATCAATGTCAGATCCAGATTTAAAATTCAAAAAATTCTTTGACATTTTCAAAAAAGAACAATTCAACATGAATAAAAGCAAAGTCTGCAGGATGAGGTAAAAAGAAAAATGTAGAGAAATGGAAGGATAGAAAAAACCCTAAAATTTTAATAGCGGTACTTAGAAACAAAAGGAGGCAATGGAGAACACTAAGTGGTACATTGGAAAGTCATATTGTTTTGAGAGACAAATGTTTAAATTGGAAAGTCATATTGTTTTGAGAGACAAATGTTTCAAAGTCTCTATAAGGATGCAGAAGGAGAAAAGGATGAAAATATGAGCAAGAAAATGATCGAAGTGGATAACAGGATAACAGAGAATGGAGACCCAGAACATTAGTAATTGGTGCCTTTGAAGTAGAGGACAGAATAAATGGAAAGTAATAAAACCCAAGTGTATAAATATGTGATAAAAATTTTTTTGAACTGAAGAACTGAAATCTACAAGAGGTATATTGTAAAGGCTGACTATTCCAGGTAAAACTAATGATAAGAGAGACACATAGACATCCTGAAAAAAAAAAAAGTAAATTTTAATGATAATTTTAAAATCTTTTAAAAATCACATAGATAAACTGGATTATCTACAAAGAAAAGTAATCTTGATTTAGACTTCTTAGCTACATTAAATTTCAGAAAGTAATGGAAAAGGATTTTGAAGGGGAATAGTTGTGATCAAGAATTTACAGCCCAGCCTTGTGGTCTTTGAAGTATAAAGGTAACAGTAAAACAGCTTCAAATACACAAGGTTTAGAAAATACACCACATAGGTGCATTTTGAAAGATTATTTAAAGATGTTCTACTGAGGGAGTCTTTAGAGAGCAACATTAAAAGTTCAATAATAGTAAAAGGGAACACATAATGTATTTATTGTGTGCCAGGCACTGTCCTAAGACACATTAATTGATTTAAACTTCACACAACATTATGAAGTGTGTTCTTCTAATATGCACTCCCACCCCGCTTTTTTTTTCTTTTTTAAGATGGAGTCTTGCTCTGTTGCCCAGGCTGGAATGCAGTGGCACAATCTCAGCTCACTGCACCCTCTGCCTCCCGGGTTCAAGCGATTCTCCTGCCTCAGCCTCCTGAGTAGCTGGGATTACAGGTGCATGCCACCATGGCTGGCTAATTTTTGTATTTTTAGTAAAGACGGGGTTTCACCATGTTGGCCAGGCTGGTCTTGAACTCCTGACTCAGGTGATCTGCCTGCCTTGGTCTCCCAAAGTGCTGGGATTACAGGCGTGAGCCACTGCACCTGGCCCTAATAGGCCCATTTTACAGATGGGGAGCAGAAGGACAGAGAAGTTAAGTAACTTACCTAAGGTTACACAACCAGTATTTGAACTCAAGGAGTATGGCATTAGAGTCATTCTCCTAATCATTATTATCTACTACCTTTCTTTTATAAAAGGCTGATTGTAACTCCAAAATTAAGGAATAAATTACTTTTTAAATGCGTGATTGTAAAAGTGAATACAAATGTCTTATTCTTAAAAGATATAAATACAAACATAATACAAGGTAATCATAATAATCTAGAGTTTAAAACTTGGATAATATAACCAAATACCAAGACAATTATTTTTATTACCCTCTTAGAATTATTTTCAGCATTAAAAACCCTTCCTTGGGTCCTAAATTTCTGACCTTAAATTATGAGGAGCTCAAAAGATACTTTTCATCTTTGAATCTGACAATTAGGGAAATACACACTTTAGCACACTGTTGAAAAAAACATAAAGGTAACAGATACTAGAAATAAAAACTAGAGAAGTAAATGTGAAATATATAACAAATATTAGAAAATAAAGACCAAAATAAGAAAACAAAAGAAAAAGCATAAGACAAAGCAAAAAATGTCAGACCAAATAGCACAAACAATAAATATAAATATGCTAAACCTACTTATTAAAACATAAAGTGTCTCAGAATGGGTTTTAAAACAAAATGTGCTTTGCAAAAGACATCTGTAAAAAAAAATAATAACAGTATGGCTAAAAATGAGTGAATGGGCAAAGATATATTAGGTGTATGTAAACAAACACAAAAACAAATGATCTTTAGTACTAAAACAGAGTGAAAGGCAGAGATCAGAAAGCATAAGAAACTTAACTTTCAGGCCAGGCATGGTGACTCACTCCCGTAATCTTAGCACTTTGGGAGGCTGAGGTGGGTGAATCATTTGAGGTCAGGGGTTTGAGACCAGCCTGGCCAACATGGTGAAACCCAGTCTCTATTAAAAATGCAAAAATTAGCCAAGCATGGTGGTACGTGCCTATAATCCCAGCTACTCGTGAGGCTGAGGTAGGAGAATTGCTTGAACCCAGGAGGCAGAGGTTGTAGTGAGCCAATATCACACCACTGCACTCCAGCCTGGGTGACAGAGTGAGACTCAGTCTCGGGGGGAAAAAAAAAGAAAAGAAACTTACTATCAGTGGTATGTTGGAGCTTGCTCCTGAGGGCCAGTTAGTTGTGTCCATCTTGCCCCAACTCTGAGTGCAATGACCTTGTATCAGTAACTTGGAAATTTGCCACAGTGGAAGCATTTACACCACAAGGGTTGCAAATGCTACAAATCAGGGCTTTTCAATTATTTTCTTCAGAGCCAGTTTATCAGCAAACCACTTGTTACTGTATAATGATGAACAATAAGATTCACAAAGGAGATATGCATTATATATTTCTATGCATCATGAACATTGTATTGAAATCTATCAAGTTGGAAATACCATAAATCAGCAGAGAAAAATAGTAATAATCAACTTTAATGTTTCTTCTTTTGACTGAATGAGTCATCAAACCATAAACATATAGAGGATTTGAATTATATAATTTGGTTGATTTAATAAATATGTTTTTACTAAACACTGTATGCTATAGCATATGTTTGTTCTTTTCCAGCATCCATGCAACCTATATGCCTCAACTGAAAACCTCAACAAACTTTGCAGAGCATACATGGTACAGGCTGTTTTCTGTGACCATAAAGCAATAAAAAGTTAAAAGTTTAACTTAAGGAAAAAAAAAACACTTGGAAATTTTCCCCAAACAACAAATAACAATTAAACCCCATCCAAACCTAAAATTAAGAAAATAACAACACAGTCTCCCTTAATAGCTTCTAAATCATATGAGGATATTACAATTTCGATTACATATAATTTAGAAAATAACAAGAACACTGCATATCCAAACACATTGGATGCAACCAAAGCAGTAACAGGATTAAAATTCATTGTCTTAAATGGTTTTAGTATTAAGAATTAATGAAAATAAATGAACAGTATTTTAGCTCAAGAAATTAGAGTTAACGAAATAGTCCCAAAGAAAGCAGGTGGAGGGAATTAATTTTAAACAAATAAAAGAAATTAATAAATTCTGTAACAGTAAAAAGTAGTTAGTAAATAGTTCCAAAATCTAGGATTTTGAGAAAACCAAATATTTATTAAGACTTGGAAAATATAATAAAGGAAAGGCACATTAATGTAGGAATCAGAATGAGATGTAACTAAATATGTAGAAAAAATTTAAAAAATTTAAGAAACTACTAGTTAAAATTCCGTGCTAATAATTATAAAATTGTGTCAAGATGTAACTAAA
The DNA here is from genome assembly GCF_029281585.2 of Gorilla gorilla gorilla. Classification (NCBI taxonomy): domain Eukaryota; kingdom Metazoa; phylum Chordata; class Mammalia; order Primates; family Hominidae; genus Gorilla; species Gorilla gorilla. The sequence continues at coordinate 43,319,552 of NC_073224.2, read as the reverse complement.
TAAACTAATGACCAAAAAAGTTGGGAAAGTTTTCAAACCGTTAAGGGAAGAAAATAATGCTGAAGATCTTTTTATGTTGATTGTTTTCAAACTGTTAAGAGATAATTCCTATGCTTTTAAATAACTTCTAACTATGAAGATATTTCAAAAGTTTGGAATTTCATTTCCTGGGTGAACATTATCCTATACCATATCTGACAAAGATAACAACCAAAATTAACAACTAATTCCTTTGACGATATACCCATTATGAATATATATGATGAATATATGCTAAAAGATGTATAAGTGATGTATTAGCAAATAAAATCCACCAGTAAGTTAAAAAATACATTATGGCCAAGAATTTTCATTTCAGTTATACAGTAGTTTTTCCATATTAGAAAATCTCTTAATATAATTAATCACAATAGTTCAGATAAAAAGATACCAAGAAATACTTTTGATAAAATTAAGCAATTTGTCCTAAGAATAGAAGTATGTTTTCTTTTCTTTTCTTTTCATTTTGAAATGGAGTCTCGCTCTGTCGCCCAGGCTGGAGTGCAGTGGTGCGATCTTGGCTCACTGCAAGCTCTGCCTCCCAGATTCACGCCATTCTCATGCCCCAGCCTCCAGAGTAGCTGGGACTACATGCGCCTGCCACCACGCCTGGCTAAGTTTTTGTATTTTTAGTAGAGACAGGGTTTCACCATGTTGGTCAGGCTGGTCTCGATCTTGTGACTTCATGATCTGCCCACCTCAGCCTCCCAAAGTGCTGGGATTACAGGTATGAGCCACCGTGCCCGGCCATAAGTGTGTTTTCTAAGATTCTTTTTTTTTTTTTTTTCTTTTTGAGATGGAGTCTTGCTCTGTCACCCAGGCTGGAGTGCAGTGGCATGATCTTGGCTCACTGCAACTTCTGCCTCCTGGGTTCAAGTGATTCTTCTGCCTCAGCCTCCCAAGTAGCTGGGATTATAGGCACCCACTGCCATGCTCGGCTGATTTTTGTATTTTTAGTAGAGACAGGGTTTCACCATGTTGTCCAGGCCGGTCTCGAACTCCTGACGTCAGGTGATCTACCTGTCTCAGCCTCCCAAAGTGCTGGGAATACAAGCATGAGTCACCGTGCCCTGCCAGATTAATTCTTTTATATCAACATTCAGCATCATAAACAGTGTTGTAACACTGGAGGAAGGCCCTTTAAAGATCATGATGCCTGTTCCCACTTGTATTTTGTAATTGTTCTCTAGTTGTAGAAAAAGCATAAAACAAGATAAAGAACTAGAGGTATACAACTGGAATGGAGTTGACAAAATGATCATCATATTCATGTTGCTTGACTACAGGACTACGTTTCTGAGAATGCATCACTAGGCGATTTCGTCATTATGTGAACACCATGGAGCCCCGGCCCCCAACCTTTTTGGCACCAGGGACTGTTTTCATGGTAGACAATTTTTCCGTGGTAGGTCAGAGTGGTGGGGAAGTTGGGGGATGGTTTTGGGATGAAACTATTCCACCTCAGATCATCAGGCATAGTTAGAGTCTCATAATGAGTGCAACCTAGATCCCTCACATGCACAATTCACAGTAGTGTTCTGTGCTCCTATGAGACTCTCATGCCACTGCTGATCTCACAGGCGGTGGAGCTCAGGAGGTAACGCTGGCTCACTCGCTGCTCACCTCCTGCTGTACGGCCTGGTTCCTAACAGGACATGGACCGGTACTGGTCCATGGCCTAGGGGCTGGGGCCAGTGTGCTTACACAAACCTAGATGGTATAGTCTACTACACACCTAGGCTATATGCTATAGCCTATTGCTCCTAGACTACAAACCTGTACAGCAAGTTACTGTATTGAAAAGTGTAGGCAGTTGTAACACAATGAAAAGTATTTGCATATTTAAACATAGAAAAAGTACAGTAAAAATACCATATAAGGGATTAAAAAAATGGCACACAAAAACACACATACCATAAATGGAGCTTGCAGGATTAAAGTTTCTCTGGGTGAGTTAGTGAGTAAATGTTGAGTGAATGTGAAGGCCTAGGACATTACACTACTATAGACTTTATAAGGACTATACACTTAGGCTAACTAAGTTTATGAAAAATACTTTTCTTTCAATAAATTACTCTTACTGTAACTTTTCAAAACTTTTAAATTTTTTACCTGTTTGACTCTTGTAATAACTTAGCTTAAAACACAAACACATTATATGCTATACAATTTTTTTAAATATCCTTATTCTGTAAGCTTTTTCCTATTTATTAACTTTTTAAACTTTTTTATTAAAAACTAAGACACAAACACACACATTAGTCTGGGCCTACACAAAGTCAGGATCACCAATATCATCATCTTCATTTTGCCCCACTGGAGGGTCTTCAAGGGCAATAGCACTAATGGCGCGGCCATCTCCTAGGATCACAATGCCTTCATTTGGAATACCTTCCCGAACACCTGCCTGAGGCTGTTCTATAGTTAACTTAAAAAAATTATATATAAGTAGAAGGAGTACACTTTAAAATAGTGATAAAAAGAATAGGACAGTAAATAAACAAGTAACATAGTTGTTTATTATTATCAAGCATTAGGTACCACACATAATTGTATATGCTAGACTTTAATATGACTGGCAGCGCAGTAGGTTTGTTTACACTGTTATCACCACAGACACGTGAGTATTGGGGTTGTGCTATGACATTAGGACAGCTAAAGGTGATAGGAATTTTTCAGCTCCATCATACTCTTACAGGGCCACTGTTATATATGTGATCCTTTGTTGACTGAAATGTCTTCATGTGGTGCATGACTGCATTTTCAGGAGATATGATTATACATCTAAACATACGAACAATAAAGTAAAAATATTTTAGAATGAATTATGGGCTTTAGAAGGGTGTCTATATGTAAAGCAAACAAATTATTTGCTTCCATATCTACTGTAGAATATACTAGAAAACAGAAAAATTCCTATCAACAATAGCAGCAAAATTGATAAAATACCTAGCAATAAACTTATTGAAAGAAAACTATAAAGTATTGCTGAAAGGCTTAACCTGAGTGAATGGGTGAAAATAATCAATATTTAAAGATATCAATAGTCTATAGATTTAATTCGATTTCAATGAAAATTTCCAAGGGATTATATTTGAAACATAAAATGATTCTAAAGTTAACTCAGTGGTTACATATGAAATAGTAGTTTAGGATTTGGGGGAAAACTGAGTAAGACTAGGTTTGCTCTCCAAGATATAAATGTATTACAACGGTTGAATAATTGAAATAATAATTGAAAGTTTGAATACATGAATGAATGACAACTTAAGTCATTTTGAGAAAAACAAAAGATTGCCTATAAATTGTGTTTTAAAAATTTGATTGCCATTTAGAGAAAAAATTATGTTCTCCCAACTCATTTCATAAAGAAACTCCCAGATGGATTAATGGTTTAAAAGTAAAACATGCAAGTATTAGAAGCAAATATATATAAATGTTGACATAATCTCTGGTGTGAGGAAAGTATCACAGGTTAAAAGGCATAAACCGTTTACTTTTCTGGTACTTGTTTGGCACATAGTAGTCTTATAAAGAAAAAATGCCAGCCTGGCAAACATGGTGAAACCCCATCTCTACTAAAAATATAAAAATTAGGCATGGTGGTGAGCACACGTAATCCCAGCTACTTGGGAGGCTGAGAGGCATGAGAATTGCTTGAACCAGGAGGCAGGGGCAGAAGGGAGCGAAGATTGCACCACTGCACCCCAGCCTGGGCTGCAGAGTGAGAGTCCATCAAAAAAAAAAAAAAAGAAAAGAAAAATAATTGTTGGATTTTAAAATAAATTTACAAAAACTACATGTATTTATTAATTGGCAATATTTATGGTTAACAGAAAACTTGATTTTTAATCTATCTTAAATAGATACTGATTTATTTGTCTCAAGCAACATGCAATCTGCAAGTTTGTAGTCAAGCTTGTAGTGTGTCTCAGGAAATGTGGACTCCCTCCATCCTTCCATTTCCTGTTCAGTGTAGAGCTCTGTCCTCCTAGAATTTACCTCATGGTTGCGTAATTGTTGCTGTACCTCTAGGCTCATCTTCATTTTCCAGGCAGAAAGAAGGCAAACAGGCAAAATACCTAAGAGGCATGCTAGTTGAGTCTATCCCTTATTTAAAAAAATTCCCAGATTATTTCCCAGCAACTTTCATTAATATCTTATTGGCTGTAATGTGTTACATGACCACTCCTAGCTGCAAAAGAGTCTGGGAAAATGATGCCTTCCATCCTCTATCTTAGAGTAAGCCTGGGATGACAGATGGAGAATGGCTTTTTGATGTCCAATCCACAATAAACAAAATTGAAAGACAAGTAAATCAGGAAAAATATTTGTGTCATATAAGACAAAGATAATATCCTTAATAAAGAGCTTCTAGAAATCATTGAAAACAAACCCAGTAAAAAATGATATAAATAGGACATTAATAAGATATAAAATGGACAATTACTTTATGAAATGTTTAGGATCTCTAGTAATCCACTAAATATAAATTAAAACAGATTATCACTTTTTATGTGTCAAACTTAATGACAAACTACTGTAAAAATTCAAAATGGGAGAGTTGGTTAAATAAATTATGGTCCATCTATAAATCAGGAAAACCATGTAGTCATTAAAAAAACATTTTCCTAGATTACATGGAATATGTTTACAATATATTTTTAATATTAATATTTTCATGTGGCAAAATATGAAGAATCACTTTACAAAATAACATAAACCATGAGATTCCACTAAAAGTTAATAGAAGAAAGATGAAGAATATTTAGTGGTTATCTTTGGGTGACAGAATCATGGATCAGTCTTTATTTTGTTCTGTTCTACTCATTTTCATTTTTTAAATATTCTATAATAAATTTGAATTACTTTGGTAATAAAGCCAATAAAATTATTATAATAAAAAGTATGGGTTGAAACTGGAACAGAAATAGCCAGGAAAGCATATGAAATTGAGGCTGATCAGAGTAGGCTTAATTCTATTCCCGTAATCAAGCAGCTATCTAGTTATGGTGTCTGCTTTCCTTTTTGCATATGCTCTATTTTCCTCTTTCTAAAAAGTGGCTTTTTTTTTCTTTTGTATTCTGTGTGTCTTTTCTTACTTCACAACCTTTTTTTTTCTCTATGGCTGTTCCATCTCTTCTACTTTATTGTTGCAGCTCCTTTGTAATTTTGGTTTGCCATGCATGGTCCTTAACTCTACCTCTTGGCCTTATAGTTTCACTTGCCACAGTGAGCTACGTGATTCTTTTCATGTTTCCTCAATTTGAATTCCTGGGAGTGAAAAACATACTTAGCCTAGTCAGACTTTTCACAGCAAGCCATGGTAAAGATAGCTGATAACTTGTGGCTCTGTTGTCCTTAGGTCAGGTATCCACACTGGTTTAATCAACAGAATCTGGGTAGGCAGGAGTGATCATGTGGTGCCAAGCATGGTGACAAGGCATTCCCGTTCAGCAGGGGCTCTGGATAAGGTGCCTGTAGCAGTCACTGCTGTCTCTATGGTTGACATATGTAGTACGCTTCACCCCTTGCCTGTTCTCGTACTTACGCTTATTCTCACATCATTGTTCTACAAAAGATGTTCCTGCCTATTAACAGTTACTTATCACACGTAAAGCCAAAAACATCCTCATTCTATTTCTATATCTAGAGATTGGGGCATTGCAAAGTCTGCTTGCTAAAACTAAAACAAGAATCTTCATGCAAGAGATTGAAAAAATGAACAAACAGACAATAAAAATTGATGACATCCAGCATTAGTGAGGATATGAAGAAACTGCCATCCTTGTATGGTGCCAGTACAAGTGTGAGCTGCTAAGACTTTCTGGAAAATAATCTCAAAGTATCTGTTAAAATTACAAAGTTTTTTTGTAATCACCCCACTACTAGACTCTATGCTGTAGAAATAAAGGTATCAGTATAAAAAAAAGTTCAAGGATATTTACATAGCATTGTTTATAATAAAAATCTGGAAACAATCTGAATGTTCATCAAAAGGGGAATACATGAATACATCATGATTTATGTAGACTCGTGAAGTTATTAAATAGAATGAATTAGAACTATACATATATATAGAACGGTTTTCACATAATATTATGTTAATGCCAGGTATATACAATTATGATAATTTCTTTTAAGAATGTATCTTTTTGAACATAGAAAAATATAAACGGAGGTGGGTCCAAGATTCACTGCACATAACAGAAACAATTCTATCATAGTCAAGTAGTTAACTGATTATATTTCTTTCTCAAATAGAGTTTTGTTTTTCTTTGAGTTTATAATTGCTTTTTTTGCATTGTCTGTCTTAATCTTATCCTTACAATTTTTTTTAACTTCTCAAACATGATATCAAATATATGGAATTCCTTTTTTATTGTGATTCCTCTCTTCTAGTGTTCTGTTTCCTACTGTCTTATCCAGATGTATTGTTCTCTATGTGCCATGGTTGCTATTCTGGGCTTTACTTCACTTTTGGCTCATACCCAGTGTTTTCTAAATCCCAGGCCTTTCCCTTGTGTTATTCTTTTGTTTTGCTGGAGCACATCCTCAAGTAATTGCCTAGTACAGGGTGTGGGAGATAAACTTTTAGAGTCTGCATGTCTGAAAATGTAACACTTAACAGTTTAACTGGGCATTAAATTCAATTTCCCTCAGAATTTTGAAAAGTATTATCTTTTCTATTATTTTGTATCATTTAGTGTTGCTTTTGGAAAATTTGATGCCAGTTTTATTCTCATTTCTTTGTGGGCAACTTGTTTTTTTCCCCTCTCTCTGGAAGCTTCTAGAATCTTCTAATAATCTTTAGAGATCTGCAAAAATGAGTATCTAACATAAAATTTCTTATTTAGGAAAGGAGGGGAGGTGCCCTTTTCCCATTGTAACTTGTCTGATATGATGCACAGCATCCATCTGCTTTGTGATGTTTACCTCATTCCTAATCCTATGAATCAGAGTTAGGGCCAAAGCCACTAAGTTCCCCACAACCCCCATCTATGGGACCCAAGATCTGGGTCACTGGAGTCTATCAATGAAAGCCCAGTGTTTGTCACTTACCTAGCCTGTGGGGCTTCGTTTCCCTTCACCCTGTCACTGTACGATATCCACTTCCACTTACCCCAAGTATCCCCTGAGATCCTATTCTATGTTCCATGAATGTACCTCACTCTCTCCAATTCAGGACTGATTCCAGCTATAGTCAGGCTCTTTCAGTTTCAGGAAAAAAAAAAGAACCACCCAGACTACCGTGGGCAGAGGGAGGTGGGTAGCTCTGAGGATTCTTTTGTGTTAGAACTGAATCTCTGGCCAAAGGACCTCTTGAATGTGTTATTTCCCTATCATAGGACACACAACCTCTCTTTGATGGTGCCTGTGCTGCCTTAGGGCCAGATTGTCTGGATTCGAATCCCAGCCCTACCACGTGCCAGCTGTATGACCTTGGGCAAGCTGCTTAATCTCTCTGTGCCTCTGTTTTCTGATGTGGAAAATGGGGATAATAACAGAACTTCATGTTTTTGTTGTGAGGATTGAGTTAATACATATAACAGATTGAGCACACTGGCTGACACATCGTAAGTGCTCAACAGCAATATCTAACATGCCAGCATGTACACAGCATTTACCATGGGCCAGATGCTGTTAGAGGTGGAGGAACAAGCCCAAGGTAACACTGCTAGGAAAAGGACAGGCTGGGGTTCAGACCTGGGCAGGCTGCTGCCTGGGTTCATGCTCTTGACCACTTCACTCTACAGTTGTTTTGGTTTCTCTACCTCATATTTCCTGCCTTCTATCTAACTGTGACTTGTTTTGCTCATTCGTGGTCCTTATCTACTTCATGGCTTCTCTCTTTATGCATGTTTTCTGTCTCTGGCTTCACTATCAACTGCCTGATTTTTCTTAAAGGGAGAGAGAGTGAGAGAGACAGACTCAGTTTCTGTTTTGTGTCAGGCCATCCTGTAGCTTATTGGCTGGCATCTGCATTTGTTTGTTGTCCTTGGATCAGGTGCCCACACTTCTATCCAGCTGGAGCCAGAGTGGGGTAGAGAGTTGCTACTTCAACAGTAACTGTGACTGGGGTAAATTCTCTCAGAAGGGGCTCTGAGGGCAAGATGGTGCCATGCTTGATGGGGACCATCTTGTACTACAGTATAGACTCTTGGCATTGCTGTCCTTTCTTCTGAAAATGAGTCTCCTACTTTTGTACCTGGTTTTGAATTGGTAAGTAACGAGACGAAGGAGATGGATTTTGTGCATGGAGGAATGCTGATAATGGTCTTTAAAATTTCAGGATGTGGTTGTGATGCAAACTAAATTTTAGGGCGACACCCATAACAGATGAGATTAGTTATTTGCAGAAGCAACACCATGTTTTAATAGATTGGAGATGCCATGATTGTCCAAACTCTCTCACTAAGTATCAGACTGTATTCTCAGAAAGACAGGTTTGACATTAAATAACAATCATTTAAAGTTCATTTAACTTTTCACTCACTCATTCAACATCTATGGGTCACCCACCAGGTCTAGCAGAGGGTGGAAGATGACCCCTATGACTTGTGCATGTGAGTCACTAAAAAAGGAGTGAGAAAATAAACACCTCCTGTTTTTACTCAACCCTGTCAATCCAGGAGATAGAGAAAGAGACAGAGATGGAGGGAGATCTGAATATCAATGTATCAATGTCTGGTAATTATTCTTGACCATCAATATGATGATTCTTAATTAGCTAGCAAGTTATGTGGTTTTGATGCTATAACTCAACGGCGATGTGGCCTTAGATCAGTCCCTTATATTTAAAAAGGAATAATAATTCCTGGGGGATTTTAAAAGAATTAGCGATAATAGATGTCTGGCTTGGTGCCTGAGTGCTATTACTTTTAGGCAGCATTTTCCCTGGAGTGGAAAGTGGCAATTCATCCCATTCCTTTTGCTCTTACTTTATGTTCATTAAGCAACTTTCTGACACATAATTTGCTCCTCTGAGGCAATTATTCCAGGAGAGAGTGTTCTGAATGACCAATGTGAATGATTCTGTAAGATGTATCTCCCCTAGTAAATTGATAAATCAATGAACGTATCAGCATTCTGGTTGGCAAATTAGGCTCCTGCTAATTTGGTTACATGAGTAACTTCCACAAGTACAACCTATTCCAAGTGAACAGGTTCAGTCACATTTTAGGATCCCCACATTTGAGGACTCGAGTGGCAGCTAACACTTGCCAGGTACTGCCAACCCACAGGGCCAACCTGAGCACGCAACCTGCCTGGCTCTGGCACTCCTACCTGAAAAGGGACCATTGTGTTGGCAAGGCAGGGTGGGGGGCTGAAATAGAGAGACCCTGAGAGCAGATGCCCAGGTTAGGCCTCTTGCAGTTGACCTGGTTAGAGGTAAAACTGGCCTGAACTAAGGTGGTAGCAAGGGGCATGGAAAGAAGGAAAAGGACACATGCAAAGAAAGTGGGGCAAATTGGAGATAGTTTAGAAGCATAACTTTATACAGTCTGAGATGATTCAGGTCAACCCTCTCGTTTTTTTTTTTTTTTTTTTTTTTTTTTTTTTTACCTGTGAAGCATGAAACTTATCAGGTGCCTGTGGTCCCATCCACCGCTCAGAGCCCTGGTGGACACACTGCATTGCGGGCCTCCTGAATGGTTCTATTACAGCATTGAGTGTTTTGATCAAACACATTGCACAATAGCTGTCTCAAGTATGCCCAGGCATGGCTTGAGCTATGGATACATATGCTGAGTGTATTAATCAAGTTTAATAGACCCCAGTGTTTGAAACAATGCCTTAAATTTTTTTTTCAGAAAATGCACAGAAGTGCAGCATTGTACAGCAAATAAAAGTGTTGCTACAATGCCTGTAAATCAGAGCTTTAAACTATGTTTCAATTATCCTTCTATTATCCAGCTGGTATTTAAGCATGTTTATTATTCAAATCAGCAGCGAATGTGCTGCTGTTGTGTAAACAACTGTCAATTGCTGAAACAATGATTAGGAGGCACCATCCCTTTCAGGTGTACTTAGCAGTACTTATACCCCAGCCACTTGTATTTAAATATCATGTAAACACAATGCTTGAGTGACTACTTTCACTCCTGTTCCCAATGCCTCATGCCAATTCTATTACATTAAGAGGGAAATCTATTAAATTTTTCATTTATACACATCCGTACACTGTTTTTACCCATTGTATCATTAAGGCTTGGATTAATATAATAGATATGCTGAGAGATACAGTGTGCATTGAAAAAGCCTGTTCAAAATAAAAGCCAATTTCTCTGCATTATTTGGGGGTGTTGGAAGGCTTTTGTGAAAACAATGCAAAGAAAATGATTTTCTGAATAAAAAGCATGACATGGAGAAAAGAAAAATTTGGCCCCCAGAAAGAGCATCTTGAACCTTTATTAGCTCCATTACCAATTCAGCACAGAAAAAAGTGGAGAGCCAGAAAATAGGACATTTGTAAAATGAAGCTGTGTTGCTTTTGAAGGTTCTCTGCCATCACCTTCAAAAGCATGTGTGTGTGTGTGTGTGTGTGTGTGTGTGTGTGTGTGTGTGTGTGTGTGTATGTGTGTGTTGGGACTGGAGTTTGTGGGTGATGGTTGCTGGGCAGAGCTTGAATTTGCTTCTAGGCTATGCTCCCAATAAGTTTTTCCTTTTTTTCTTAAGCCTCAATTTCCACATATAACCCAGGAAGACAATATTTTAAGTACAATAGTTCTGTAAATAGTGAGGAATCATTATCTGATCAAATGATTGACACCAGCAGGGTTTTCATGTTAACCTGAGGTGTGTCTTTTGGGGGCTCAATAAATTGTTATTGATTGGTCTCAGTTGCTAATCTGCAAATGATATCTACTGTGTTTAGCAGGTGGATGCTGGAGAGAAAAGGGTAATGGCAGGATCTTGACTTGAGATTAGAAATTCTAACTCGGTGAATTCATGGATAGTGGCTTGAGTACTTAGTAGAACCTCCCAAGTGGGTTGTAAAAAAGCTGTGCCTCATCCTTGGAGGTGATGTCATGTCCAAAATACTGCCTTCTAATTGATTTTGAAATACAACAAATTCCAGTTCTTTAGAATCTATAATATGTAGGGTGACCATGTAATTTATCACACAATTTGGGACATTTTGGTAGTAAGGTGTATTTAATAATTATGCTGGGACATCAGATGTAAACCAGCACTGTCCTGGGCAAGCCAGTACATACGATCACCCTAAAATCACATGGCTAAAGACCAAATCTGGGTATTAAGGCAAGGAAGGAGAATGAAAAACTAGCCTCTTGGGGGTTCTGTCTTTACCTGTCTTTTGAGGTTGGTCATTGCTTTATCTTTAAAGAAAGAGAGTTGATCCTTTTTTTTTTCTTCTAAGAATTAGAATCCAGAAAGGCAAATAAATTCCACTTTTATAAAATACTATAAGTGGAAATTCATTTGTACATATTAAATTAGTGAATGGTTGTTCAATTTTCAAAATAATTATTCCATAATGAAAAGGCTTCCCTGACTCCTAGCTGGCAACCTGTTTTTGTATGGGATTTAATTTCTTCAAGGCTTACCTAGAGGGTGTCTGTTGAACAAATGTGAAGTCTTTACACTTCACATAACTTTAATTTCTTAGCAGCGACTTGGGCTCAGTCAACAGAGTCAGATAATGACTCTTGGAATGTACACATGTAGAATTGAACCAAGAAATGCCAATTCTTAGGTATCAAAGGGTAAGCAGTACCTTGATTAATACATTTTATAATGTTCTCCCCTGCAGCAGACACAAACTTTAATGCTGGCATATGAAAATAATTTTCGTGTGTTAGATAACCAGTTTTTATACCGGTATCCTGTGATTCTTGCAGCCATTTTTATCTCTTTTATTACGTCCATAGATGTATCTCTGTTATTGAAGCACATGCTCTGAATTTCTTTTTCATTGAATGAAGATGAATGTCAGTAAGTTTATACATTTATCAAACAGCAAGATATCTGGTCTCTTTCCCATCTGGGCAGACTGATTCTCACAGCTCTGTCTCCAGTATCTTTGATTGCCTGTTTTCTAACAACTTCTTGGGTTCCTACCTACAATAGGGTGCTAATTCATTTACTGGAGGACTAATTGCTGAGGGGATGGTGGAAGAGCATCATTGTGCCTTTTCGGGTAATGCACAGCAGCCAAGGTAGGGGCCTGCTTCAATTGCATGCTCTGTTGTCTCCTAAGCCCCAGGCATTACCTGTGCCTGTCCTTAAATAAGTTTTCCTCCATTATGTACTTGTAATTCCTGGTACCAATCACCAGATCCTTAGTACTTCCAGTAAGCCCTTCAGTGTCCCCACATGCCTGACTTCTTTTATCCAAAAGTTAGATCCACTTTTATCTTTGTCATTTAAGCTCATCTGATGGAGGTTAAGTACTGTGTAGTTTGTTTTTGTTGTTGATAAAACACTGATAGAGTTTCCGTGGAGGTATACTCTATACCCCCTAACTTAATATTGTGAAACTCCAGGCAGGGTTTACTGGCCAAATCATAGGCTATAACGGGCTAGTTGTAAAAATAACTCCTTGGTTTTGCAGTTACTGAGCAATATAAATTGTGGCTGCCAATTATTCTGTGCCTGTCTCTTTAATGGGGTTTAGTGGCTCTGTGAGTCTGGTTTGATCCTGCACTCACGGTCTCCAGTTCAAGTCCTGTTTTCTCTAGGAAACCATTTCACTGTTTGACTCTACCCAGATCCTCCCTGAATTCATAGGAGCCACAGTTTGTCATGTCCAATTCTTTTACTTAACCGTATTCTACCATTATTGATGCTGTTTTCCAGACTTTCCTTATACTATATAAGCCCTTATTTGTGTGGGGTGGGGAGGCCTTTTTACTTCTGTGACTGCTTTGGTGCCTAGCCCAGGGCTGAAGTCATAGGGAATTAATAAACACTAATTGAGCCAATATTGACTGAGTACTTACTGTGTGCAAAGATGGGTGCTTAGTACTGGGGGAAGGAAACAAATTCCCTTTCACCAGAGGGGTTTCCAAAATAGGAGAAATCCGAAAGAGAAGTGAGAACAGACACCAGATTTTAAAGTCATCTAGCAGGACTTCAAAGGAATAATTTAGAAAATGGAGCTTTGAGATGATATAACTCAAGAAAAATCTTGTGTAAGATTAGTAAATCTGTTACGAATTTTAAAATGTTGAGGAATGTCTTTTTCTTTTTAGAAATAGGAATGGCTCACTAGCCTGACACAAAGACCAAAAACTGGGGGCACTGTTCTCCTGAAAGACTATGCAAGTGTGTGGAAGCTGTGTGCCTTTGGGAACTGGCTCTCTGAGGGCAGGGGAGATGGTGCCCCCACAGCCCTGCTCTGGCAAGCCGGGGCTGGCCATCCAGCAGCATTGTGGAGCAGCAGCCTGGGAAGGCATTGACATTTTTGCACGTGGTGTTGATGGTGGAGGTGGGGAGAGGTGTCTTGTCAAGCCAACTTGTAAATATCACTTTGGAGTTCCCTGAAGCAAGTGGGGAGATGCTAATGTAGGGATGGGATTCCTTCACCCCTCTGCTCCGAATCCCCCAGCAGCCCTTTATTCATTTCAGAGAAATGGCCAAAGTCACAATAAGGCCGGTATAATCCAGACCTCTGGCACCCCTATGTCTTCACCTACTCTCCCTTCTCCAGCTATGCAGATCTCCTTACTTTTCCTCCAATAAACTAGAGACTGTCCTGCCCATGCCTGGATTTCCTTCTGGTTCATACTTGTTTCTTCAAGCCTTTGTTTAAATGTCACCTTCTCCAAGGAGGTGTCCCTTCACTATTGTCCCTCCCCTGAGCACTCCTGATTCCCCTTCCCTGGCTCTATCATTTTCCAGGCACTTATCACCTTCTAATATACTATATCATTTACTCGTTTTTATGTTCAGTCTCTCCACTAACATAAGCTCCATAAATGGTACAGAGTTTTGCCCATTTGTTCTCTGATGGATTCCTGCAGCCAGAACACCACGTGCTATGTGTTTAGTAAGACTTTATTGAATGACTAAGTGAGCATGTGAGGCCTTGACGAGATAGTGATAGTGATAGCAATAGTCAGCTTTTAATGTTACTCTGACTTCATTTGCACTTTTAGATGGTTATGCTTGGGGACATTCATTCACAATTGTAATGAGGCTCTATCTTCATTCCTGGTTGATTTTTGAAGGGTCTGTCTTAAGACATCACTTAAAAATGTCCCTGTTCCTTGTGTCTTTGCAAATAATTTATGGTTTGCAAATCAACATTTAAATGCCCAAAGGAAGATCCTGCCAAGGAACTTTAGAGTGAATATCTTCATTAAGAGAGAAAGCCTTCGGTAACTTGTACGATTGCCGCCTCCACACGTGGAGCCAGAGAAATCAACCTTTAGGAGAAAACATTCTTGCCCCAGTTTGGGGTCTTTTATAAACTGAGAAGACTCAGCCCTTTCTGAGTGGCTGTAATAAAAGTCACACAGCTCTCCCAGCCTGCTACTTAAGAAGCTATTATTGGCCATCTTATTAGCCCATTAGCAACTGCTTTAGCCCATTAGTCGACAGTTAAGTGGTACAAACTGCTGGAGTTCCAGCAGGGTTAGGGTTGGTGGACTTCAGTGCTGCGATTCCATGCTTTGGCAAATTATCTAAATGGGAAAGGGCAGACTTCCTTATACAGCATTTCCTTGTTATGAGGCACACCTGTGCTTCATTTTCTATCTGGGGTGAAATTTTTATGGCAATCATTTGAGAAGTAGTGTTGTCCTTGTAAACTACAGAGACTCAACTGCCAAAGACCTGACCATTTACCATCTATCTCTAGTTGCCACCCAGCTACCCTGCCAAGACATAGGAATTAGTTCAAAACACTGGTGACAGAGGAGATGTGCCCAAACCTGGAGGGGTGGCCTCTGTGTCAACTGGAAAAAGTCAGCTCACCTTGATTCTTTGATCTGTTTTGTACCTATGGTAGGAAGAATGACCCTCTTAAAGATGAGCATGTCCTAATCCCTGGAACTTGTAAATACGTTATGTTACATGGCAAAAGGGACTTTATGGGTGAGACTGGTCTGAACTATCCTGGTGTGCCCAATGCCATCACAGGTTCTTAAATATGGAAGAGGGAGGCAGAAGAGGTCAGAGTGATGCAAAGTGATGAGACCTCCATGCTGTTGCTGACTTTGAAGATGAAGGAGGAGGGCCATGAGCCAAGGAATGCGGCGCCTCTAGAAGTGGGGAAGAGCAAGGGAAAGAATTCGTTCATAGAGCCTCCAGAAAGGAACTCAGCCCTGCTGACACCTTGTTGTTAGCCCATTGAGATCCATTTCTGACTTCTGACCTCCAGGGCTACCAGATAATAAATATGTGTTGTTTTAAGTACCACATTTGTGCTAGTTTGTCATATAAACAGCAAGAGAAAATTAATATAGTACCCAAGGTGGTCAGGGGACTTTGTAGTAGAACTACTGAAGAAAGAGATAGCACAGTTCCTTCTCTTAAGGGTTTAGGGTGGCAAAAAATAGGCACAAAAAGCAATGACTCTACAACAGTTTTTGGAGAGCACACAAACTTTAGCTTTTACCCCAATCTAACCCCATTCTTAGGGATTGATTGCATTAGCAGGAGAGAAGAAACAAATACAAAAGCAAGCAAACAAACACAAACCCCAAACTTACCATTTGAGTGCCTGCCATGCACAGCATTTTAACAGAGGAGGATAAATACATTTATACCTGAAATAACTTGAAACACAAAGATATATGATCAAAAGCAACCATCACAAGAACAAGATAATATTGTACAAAGTGGAGAGGCGGTGCAATGACCCAAAGTAATACTGATATGCAGCTTTATCAGTGAACACGCACCATTCCAGCCATCTTAATAGCCATGAATAGAATAGATTCTGTGATGGAGTCTTGCGCTGGAGTGCTCACGTACATTGCCAAGTGCTGTCTCCATGTTGCTTGTGGTTTTTTGATTGTTCTCTGCCAGCACATCCTTTTAATTAGTCCTTTGCTGTTTCAACAGTTTTCTCATTTCCAGTCATTCTTCTGATTCTTTACTGTTCTCAGAATGCCTTTGACATTTCCTGGTTTATTTTGGTCTTAGACTATTTTGACAAATTCTAAAGTGTCTCATTTTAATATCTTTGTGACTTCTCAGCATTCTTACACCTAATTCACAAACTTAAAATCAAATTTTTAGCCTTTGATTAATAAATAAATGCTGAGGAAGGGATATATATATTTTTATTATACTTTAAGTTTTAGGGTACATGTGCACAACGTGCAGGTTTGTTACATATGTATACATGTGCCATGTTGGTGTGCTGCACCCATTAACTCATCATTTAACATTAGGTATATCACCTAATGCTATCCCTCCCCCCTCCCCCCACCCCACAACAGGCCCCAGTGTGTGATGTTGCCCTTCCTCTGTCCATGTGTTCTCATTGTTCAATTCCCACCTATGAGTGAGAACATGCGGTGTTTGTTTTTTGTCCTTGCCATAGTTTGCTGAGAATGATGGTTTCCACCTTCATCCATGTCCCTACAAAGGACATGAACTCATCATTTTTTATGGCTGCATAGTATTCCATGGTGTATATGTGCCACATTTTCTTAATCCAGTCTATCGTTGTTGGACATTTGGGTTGGTTCCAAGTCTTTGCTATTGTGAATAGTGCCACAATAAACATACGTGTGCATATGTCTTTATAGCAGCACGTTTTATAATCCTTTGGGTATATACCCAGTAATGGGATGGCTGGGTCAAATGGTATTTCTAATTCTAGATCCCTGAGGAATCGCCACACTGACTTCCACAATGGTTGAAGTAGTTTACAGTCCCACCAACAGTGTAAAAGTGTTCCTATTTCTCCACATCCTCTCCAGCACCTGTTGTTTCCTGACTTTTTAATGATCGCCATTCTAACTGGTGTGAGATGGTATCTCACTGTGGTTTTGATTTGCATTTCTCTGATGGCCAGTGATGATGAGCATTTTTTCATGTGTCTTTCGGCTGCATAAATGTTTTCTTTTGAGAAGTATCTCTTCATATCCTTCGCCCACTTGTTGATAGAGTTGTTTGTTTTTTTCTTGTAAATTTGTTTGAGTTCATTGTAGATTCTGGATATTAGCCTTTTGTCAGATGAGTAGATTGCAAAAATTCTCTCCCATTCTGTAGGTTGCCTGTTCACTCTGATGGTAGTTTCTTTTGCTGTGCAGAAGCTCTTTAGTTTAATGAGATCCCATTTGTCAATTTTGGCTTTTGTTGCCATTGCTTTTGGTGTTTTAGACATGAAGTCCTTGCCCATGCCTATGTCCTGAATGGCATTGCCTAGGTTTTCTTCTAGGGTTTTTACGGTGTTAGGGCTAACATTTAAGTCTTTAATCCATCTTGAATTAATTTTTGTATAAGGTGTAAGGAAGGGATCCAGTTTCAGCTTTCTACATATGGCTAGCCAGTTTTCCCAGCACCATTTATTAAATAGGGAATCCTTTCCCCATTTCTTGTTTTTGTCAGGTTTGTCAAAGATCAGATAGTTGTAGATATGCGGCATTATTTCTGAGGGCTCTGTTCTGTTCCATTGATCTATATCTCTGTTTTGGTACCAGTACCATGCTGTTTTGGTTACTGTAGCCTTGTAGTATAGTTTGAAGTCAGGTAGCGTGATGCCTCCAGCTTTGTTCTTTTGGCTTAGGATTGATTTGGCAATGTGGGCTCTTTTTTGGTTCCATATGAACTTTAAAGTAGTTTTTTTTCAATTCTGTGAGGAAAGTCACTGGTAGCTTGATGGGGATAGCATTGAATCTATAAATTACCTTGGGCAGTGTGGCCATTTTCATGATATTGATTCTTCCTACCCATGAGCATGGAATGTTCTTCCATTTGTTTGTATCCTCTTTTATTTCATTGAGCAGTGGTTTGTAGTTCTCCTTGAAGAGGTCCTTCACGTCCCTTGTAAGTTGGATTCCTAGGTATTTTATTCTCTTTGAAGCAATTGTGAATGGGAGTTCACTCATGATTTGGCTCTCTGTTTGTCTGTTATTGGTGTATAAGAATGCTTGTGATTTTTGCACATTGATTTTGTATGCTGAGACTTGCTGAAGTTGCCTGTCAGCTTAAGGAGATTTTGGGCTGAGACAATTGGGGTTTTCTAGATATGCAATCATGTCATCTGCAAACAGGGAAAATTTTACTTCCTCTTTTCCTAATTGAATACCCTTTATTTCCTTCTTCTGCCTGATTGCCCTGGCCAGTACTTCCAACACTATGTTGAATAGGAGCGGTGAGAGAGGGCATCCCTGTGTTGTGCCAGTTTTCAAAGGGAATGCTTCCAGTTTTTGCCCATTCAGTATGATATTGGCTGTGGGTTTGTCATAGATAGCTCTTATTATTTTGAGATACATCCCATCAATACCTAATTTATGGAGAATTTTTAGCATGAAGGGTTGTTGAATTTTGTCAAAGGCCTTTTCTGCATCTATTGGGATAATCATGTGTTGTTTGTCATTGGTTCTGTTTTTGTGCTGGGTTACGTTTATTGATTTGCGTATGTTGAACCAACCTTGCATCCCAGGGATGAAGCCTACTTGATCATGGTGGATAAGGTTTTTGATGTGCTGCTGGATTCGATTTGCCAGTATTTTATTGAGGATTTTTGCATCGATGTTCATCAGGGATATTGGTCTAAAATTCTCTTTTTTTTGTTGTGTCTCTGCCACGCTTTGGTGTCAGGATGATGCTGGCCTCATAAAATGAGTTAGGGAGGATTCCCTCTTTTTCTATTGATTGGAATACTTTCAGAAGGAATGGTACCAGTTCCTCCTTGTACCTCTGGTAGAATTCGGCTGTGAATCCATCTGGTCCTGGACTCTTTTTGGTTGGTAAGCTATTGATTATTGCCTCAATATCAGAGCCTGTTATTGGTCTATTCAGAGAGTCAACTTCTTCCTGGTTTAGTCTTGGGAGGGTGTATGTTTCAAGGAATTTATCCATTTCTTCTAGATTTTCTAGTTTATTTGCATAGAGGTGTTTATAGTATTCTCTGATGGTAGTTTTTATTTCTGTGGGATCGGTGGTGATATTCCCTTTATCATTTTTTATTGCATCTATTTGATTCTTCTCTCTTTTCTTCTGTATTAGTCTTGCTAGTAGTCTATCAATTTTGCTGATCTTTTCAAAAAACCAGATCCTGGATTCATTGATTTTTTGAAGCGTTTTTTGTGTCTCTATTTCCTTCAGTTCTGCTCTGATCTTAGTTATTTCTTGCCTTCTGCTAGCTTTTGAATGTGTTTGCTCTTGCTTCTCTAGTTCTTTTAATTGTGATGTTAGGGTGTCAATTTTAGATCTTTCCTGCTTTCTCTTGTGGGCATTTAGTGCTATAAATTTCCCTCTACACACTGCTTTGAATGTGTCCCAGAGATTCTGTTATGTTGTGTGTTTGTTCTTGTTGGTTTCAAAGAACATCTTTGTTTCTGCCTTCATTTTGTTATGTACCCAGTAGTCATTCAGGAGCAGGTTGTTCAGTTTCCATGTAGTTGAGCAGTTTTGAGTGAGTTTCTTAATCCTGAGTTCTAGTTTGATTGCACTGTGGTCTGAGAGACAGTTTGTTATAATTTCTATTCTTTTACATTTGCTGAGGAGTGCTTTACTTCCAACTATGTGGTCAATTTTGGAATAGGTGTGGTGTGGTGCTGAAAAGAATGTATATTCTGTTGATTTGGGGTGGAAAGTTCTGTAGATGTCTATTAGGTCTGCTTGGTGCAGAGCTGAGTTCAGTTACTGGATATCCTTGTTAACTTGCTGTCTCGTCGATCTGTCTAATGTTGACAGTGGGGTATTAAAGTCTCCCATTATTATTGTGTGGGAGTCTAAGTCTCTTCGTAGGTGTCTAAGGACTTGCTTTATGAATCTGGGTGCTCCTGTATTGGGTGCATATATATTTAGATTAGTTAGCTCTTCTTGTTGAATTGATCCCTTTACCATTATGTAATGGCCTTCTTTGTCTCTTTTGACCTTTGTTGGTTTAAAGTCTGTTTTATCAGAGACTAGGATTGCAACCCCAGAAAGGCATGTATTTTTATAAGTAGTCTTTGGCATTGTAGTAAGTTCAAAACTGATCATAAGTACATGGCACTGCACATGTAAAAATTCCAGTTTTAAAAAAACCTCCAGAAAAGTCTATGTTGTCGTCATAATGGGTTGAATGATGGCCCCCTAAAATATATGTCCTTGTTCCCCAGAATGTGTGACTATGACCTCACTTGGAAAAAGTCTTTGCAGATGTAATTAAGTTGAAGTTCTCAAGATGAGATCATCCTTGATTATCCAGTTGGTTCTAAATCCAATAACAATCATCTTCATAAGAGACAGAAGGGAAGACATAGATGGGAAGCAGTAGAGCATGTGAAGATGGAGGCAGAGATTACAGTGATGCTGCCACAAGCCAAGGAACGTCTGATGCCACCAGAAGCTGGAAGAAGCAAGGAAGGATCCTCCCCTAGAGCCTTTGCAGGGAGCCCTGACCTGCTGACACCTTGATTTCAGACTTTTGGCTTCCAGACTTTAAGATAATTAATTTGTTCTCTAAAGTCGCTGATGTTATGGTGATTTGTTATGGCAGCTACTCCAAACTAAACATCGTAAAACCTTCAGTACCTACCTGTGACCTGTTAATGTTAACATTTATAAATTACTGGGCATAGTTTTTGTGAGATCACTGGACCACACTCATCAGCTGGAATGAGTGTATGAAAAACCTTGCCCAGCTGAACCTTTCAAAAATACCCTTCAGTGTTATGCATATATAGATGGTAGATACTGATAAAGGAAATAGTGTGTTTTCGCATATGTGTATCCATGTGGGGCTGTAGAATGGGGGTGAGTTTATTTAGGAAAGGATGATTGTAGGTGAGTTCTGAGTAAGACCTGCACATCTACATCCCAGAGAGAGAAGAAGGGAAGGGATATCTCAGACGACCCATTCATTTTGTAAGAAAATTTAATTACTGGCTCCAGAAAGCATTTTCTCTGAATTTTATATAACAACTACATTCTCAGCAGATAGAGGGAGGTAGACCTTGGGGCAAGCAAGTGGGAAAAATAACCTATAAAGTGTGTTCACAAAATATGACTGTTATTCCACCCTGGAACTTAATAGAAATCCTTTGACTGTTGTTCTGCAGTCAACAAGACTCATCTAATTGGTGACCATGGTAACAAAATCAGGTCATACGGAGGTTCATGCTGAGATCAAGCATATGTAGATCTCCTAGTTCAAATATACACAAAGATAAGAACCTGTTGGTGAGAGTCCGTAATGTTAGATTGAGGATGGGCTCTCCCACACCGAGCTTATAAAACTGAGAAAATGGTCATTTGTTTGCAGTAGCCATACATTTTGCAGAAAAGAAAGACGTTTTTCAGATTCACTGGGGGGAAAAGATAATTCAGAAATGTGAGACCAGAATGAGTGCATAGATGTTGCTTCATAGATCTGTGTAATTTACTCCCTGGGGTTTGTAGTGTGTCTGACTTATATTTTAGACATAATTAAGTAATCAGCAGTGTACATTGTAAAATGAATGTTTAGGCTGCTTGAGGTTAAATTTTCACAGCCATAGCAGCTGCATGGTACTAGAGACCACCCCTCCCCACAGCCAGATCCTCTCCCCTGCATACAGTCAGTTATTTAAAATCTGTGAATGGGACTAAAATTATTTCCAGAGTCACCATTTTTCAGCAGATCTAAAGAGCAGCCACATGGTAACCACTGGATACTGGATGTGAGCATTGATTGTCAGCTCTGGCTCAGTAGCTGAAGTGACAATAACAATATCAATTGTAGCATAAATAATACTTTTATTTATGTGGGATCTCAAATGAACTCCAGAAAAGTCTGTGAGCTGGGAAGTTTTTCCCACACTGCAGATGAGAATACTGAGGTGGTGAGAGATTACAGTTTTGAGAGATCACACAGCTTCTGCCTTTTAAATGTGGAATAAAGGATTAACATCTTTATCTTGAGCTGTGTATGTAAGAGATCCAAACCAATGGTAGTTCTTATTATGTGTCCAAACTCTGTTCTATTCCATTACCTGTCTCCTTCTTGCTCTTAATGACCCTGCCTCAGTGTATTAGTCCATTTTCACGCTGCTGATAAAGACATGTCTGAGACTGGGTTTATAAAGAGAAGAGGTTTAATGGACTCACAGTACCACGTGGCTGGGGAGGCCTCACAATCATGGTGGAAGACAAAGGAAGAGCAAAGGGACTTCTTACATGGCAGCAGGCAAAAAGAGAGAATGAGAGCCAAGCAAAAGGGGAAACCCCTTATAAAACCATCAGATCTCATGAGACTTATTCACTACCACGAGAACAGTATGAGGAAAACCACCCCATGATTCAGTTATCTCCCACCAGGTCCCTCCCACAACAGGTGGGAATTATGAGAGCTACAATTCAAGATGAGATTTGGGCGGGGACACAGCCAAACCATATCACTCAGTGACCCTTGGAGGGACACATGGGTAAGAAAGGGACTTAAAAGGGCTCTTTTCTTTCTTTCCTTTCTCCCTCCTTCTGTTCTTCCCTTCCCCTCCCTCCTTTCCTTCCTTTATTCTTTTTATCAGACTTGATCCATACCCACTTTCCTTCCCTACCAAACCCGTGAGAAGATAAGGCAAGAAAGAGGACAGGTAGTTGGTGAGGGCTGATTTAGAATTGTTGTCTACTTGCTCAAAGGAAGCACAAATCTAGTGATTCATTTAGGTTTACTCGTGGATTTTCAAAAAGAAGGGTGTGTGCTCTCTTTCTTAAAACAAAATATAACAAACATTTATTTTTAAATTGTCAAATAAATAGTTGTTACTAAAAACATTCAAATGTGAGGGACACATAGTAAGAAAAACATAAAAGTCCTACCTCTCCATTCCTACTCCCCAGAGTTAACCATTATTGGCCATTTCATGTGTATAGTCTATACTTAGTGCATTGTATATAATATACAGAATATATGATATGAATACACATTTTAAAAGCAAATTATCTTCATTCTATATGCTCTGTTCTACAATTTAGTTTTTTTTAACTTAATGATGTATCTTTTCATATTAGTGCATGTAAGTCTACCTTATTATCCTTTAACAACTGAATACTACAGGCATACCTTGGAGATAGTGTGGGTTTGGGTCCAGACCACCACAATAAAGGAAATTACCACAATAAAGCAAGTCACATGAATTTTTTGGTTTCCCAGTGCATATAAAAGTTAATGTTTACACTATACTGTAGTCTATTAAGTATGTAATAGCATTGTCTAAAAATGCACAAACTTTAATTAAAAAATACTTAAAATTGCTAATGATAATCTAAGCCTTCCATGAGTCAATCTCTCTACTTGTAGAGGGTCTTGCCTTGATGCTAATGGCTGCTGACTGATCAGGATGGTGATTGCTGATGGTCGGGGTGGCTGTGGCAACTTCGTAAAATAAGGTAATAAGGAAGTTTGCCACATCCATTGATTCTTCCTTTCACAAAAGATTTCTCTAGCAGGTGGTACTGTTTGATAGCATTTTACCCACAGTAGAATATCTTTCAAAATAGGAGTCAATCCTTTCAAATCCTGCCACTGCTTTACCAACTAAATTTATGTAATATTTTAAATTCTTGTTGTTATTTCAACAATGTTCACACCATCTTCACCAGGAATAGATTTCATTTCAGGAAACCATTTTCTTTGCTCATCCATAAGAAGCAACTCCTCATTTATTCAAACTTTATCATAAAATTTAAGCAATTCAATCACTTCTTCAGGTTCTCTTCTAATTCTAGTTCTCTTGATATTTCCACCACATCTGCAGTTACTTCCCCTACTGACGTTGCGAGTCCCTTAAAGTTATCCATGAAGGCTGGAATCGACTTCTTCCAAACACTTGTTAACATTGATATTTTGACCTCCTCCTGTGAATCACAAATGTTCTTAATGGCTTCTAGAATGATGAATCCTTTCCAGAACGTTTTCAATTTACTTTCCCCAGATTCATCAGAGGAATCACTATCTATGGCAGCCTTACAAAATGTATTTCTCAAATAATAAGACTTGAAAGTCAAATGACTTCTTGATTCATAGGCTGCAGAACTGATATTGTGTTAGCAGACATGAAAACAACATTCATCTATTTGCACATCTCCATCAGAGCTCTTGAGTAACGAGATGTATTGCCAACAAGCAATAATATTTTGAAGACTCTCTTTTTTCCTGAGCAGTAGGTCTCAACAGTGGGCTTAAAATATTTGGTTAGGCCATGCTATAAACAGATGTGCTGTCATCTAGTCTTTGTTGTTCCACTGATAGAGGGCAGGCAGAGTAGATTTAGCATAATTCTTTCTTAAAGGGCCTAGGATTTTTAGAATGGTCAATGAGCATTGGCTTCCACTTAAAGTCACCAGCTGCATTAACCCCTAACAAGAGAGTCAGCCTGTGTTTTGAAGTTTTGAAGCCATGTACTAACTTCTCTCTAGCTATGAAAGTCCTAGATAGCATCTTCTTCCAATAGAAGGCTGTCTTATATACAAAATGAAAATCTTTTGTTTAGTGTAGCCACCTCCATCAGTGATTTTAGCTGGATCTCTTGGATAACTTGCCACAGCTTCTAACAACAGCACTTGCTGCTTCACCTTGCACTTTTATGTTATGGAGATGGCTGCTAGCTTCCAAATTTTCTTCTAGAGCTTCCTCACCTCTGTCAGCCTTCACAGAATTGAAGACAGCAGGACCTATTTCTGGATCAAGATTTGGCTTAAGAGAATATTTTGGCTGGTTTGCTCTATCCAGACCATTAAAACTTTCTCCATATAAGCAAGATGGCTGTTTTGCTTTCTTATCATTGGTGTGTTTACTGGAATGGCACTTCTAATTTCCTTTAAGAATTATTCTTTTCATTTACAACTGGGCTAGCAGTTTGGTGAAAGAAACCTAGCTTTCAGTCTAGCTCAGCTTTTGACATGCCTTCCTTACTAAGCTTAATCATTTCTAGGTTTTGCTCTAAAGTGAGAGATACACAATTTTTCCTTTCACTTGAGCAATTACAGGCCATTGTAGGGATATTAATTGGCCTAATTTCAATATTGTTGTGTTTAGGAAATGGTGAGTCCCAAGGAAAGGGAGAGAGATGGGGGAGCAGCTGGTCAGTGGAGTGGTCAGAACACACACTACTTTTATGGATTAAGTTCACTGTCTTACATGGGCACAGTTTGTGGTGCTGTAAAGCAATTAGACTAGTAACATCAAAGATCACTGACCACAGATCACCGTAACAGCTATAATAATAATGAAAAAGTTTAAAATGTTAGAATTACCAAAACATGACACAGAGACATGAAATGAGCACATGCTGCTGAGAAAATGGCACCAATAGAGTTTCTTGACGCAGGGTTGTCACAGACCTTCACTTTCTAAAAAATACAATGTCTGCAAAGTACAGTAAAATAAAATGGAGTATGCCTGTAATACACAATCCACAGGGTTGTTGTAAAAATAAATCAGGTAATACACAGAAAAGCTTAGCACTGTGCCCAGAACACAGGGTCAATAAATGTTTGCTGCTAATTTTGTTATTGTTGTTGTCATTGTTATCCTTATGACCATTATTTTTTATTATTAGTTTCAAAGTTTAGTGGGGGTTACAGAAATTAAATATAGGCACAGAAAGTGTAATTCAAACTGCTGTAAGTGGTAAGTAAGAAGCTGCATTAGCAGAAGTCACTTACAGTGCTTGAGAGTGAAAACCTGCACCCCGATCTAATCAGGGGATTGGAAAGGGTTTCACTGAGGAAAGGGCCTTGGTTGGAGCTGAGAACTGAGAGCTGCTTCTTAGGCATTCACCAGAGAACGGGGGTAAGACTGAGCGAGGCAGACACATGTTGCAGGCAGAGGAGACGGCTTGTCTAACACCCCTGAGACAAGTACAAAGTCACGGCGGGAGGCTGATCCCCCTGAAGATTGTCGGTGACTCCCAAAGAGCATAGGACAGAAAGAGGAAGCCCCGGGAGGCAGGAAAAAGCTGCAGTATGGTCCTATTATGTCAGAATGAGGTTGAGAAAAGACTTGGGAGAACTAGCTTTTCTGCCCATAGCAGGTTGATGGCTGCCGGAGATGCCCAACATAGCTCCACCATGAACTGGAACTCCCAAGGCACTTGAGTGCCAGCAGAACCCAGGCATGCTGCCAGACCTGGGAAAAAAATAGCATTGTGCATTTTCTTCCCTGTTCCTCACCATCACCCAGAAAGCAGAGGCCCTGTCTTACCCCAGCCCAGGCAGCTCGGTGGTGCTCTCTGACAAGGTCATATGGATCTCATCAGCCAGGTCTCCCACTCCCCCGAGAAGGAGCAGCCAGCCCCAGCCCCAGCCCAGGGGCCTGAGCCTCTGGCTCAGCAGATCGACTAGCTTCACTTCTGAGAGAAGAACTGTGACCTGAGAAACAACACTTGAGACTTTCCTTCCAAGCTTCATCTAAAGCCCTTGGAACCCCTTCTTCTGTCATTGAGGACCTATCTCTCTGGTGCGGAAAGTATGGGCTTCAGAGTCTCAAAAACCAAAGTACACATCCTGTCTCTGCCATTTACTGTAAAGTCTCAGAATGCTGAGACTCAGGCTTCTCATCTGTAGAATGGAGTTAATACCACCTACTCACAGGACTATCCCAAGACAATAAAAGAGATCATGTGTGCAGAGCACTTCATGCAGTGCCTACCACTTGCACCTGGTGGCTATTCCTATGAAGCATGTCTATTCCTGTAAAGTTGTTTGATCTACACAGGGCAAGATCTAATCACCTTGGAAAGGTAGAGCTAACAACCCCCACTTTGAGCCTCTCACAATTACTTCTTACTAAATTATCTCCTATATTACTAGCAGTGTGGTCTTGGGTAAGTTACTTAACGACTTTTTGCCTTTTCTCATTTGCAAAATGTGGATAACAAATCCTATCCTACAGAGTCGTTAGGAAGAGTAAATGGCTTAACATAGGTAAAGTGCCTGACACCCAGTAAATGTGATGATAATAAGGATGATTTTAACCTGAGCTAAAGATTCCTCTGGCTGCTGTGAGGGCAAAGTGGAAATAGAAAAACTACTTAGAAGTGTATTGTAATAAACCAGGCAAAAGCTGGTGGCTTGAATCAGGATGGGAACACTGTAGGGGGAGAGAAGCACTTGGATTCTGGGTATGTTCTGAAGGTAGAGAGACAGTATTTACTGAAATATCAGCTGTGGGGGTGTAAGAGAAAGAGTGGAATTAAGGGTGACCCCAAAGTGCAAGGCTTAGCAATCAGAAGGATGGAGTTGCCATTTACTGACTAAAGTAAAGCAGGGTTAGGGAGGAAATCAGGAGTTCTGATGTTATGTGCAATTAGATGTTCAATTAGTGATATCAAGTAGGTGGCTGTATGTAAAAGTCTGGAGTTTAAGGAGAGGTACCAGCTGGGGCTATAATACATTTGTGTTTAAAGCCAGGAAACTTAGATAATCTTACCAGAGACTGGAGTGGATAAAGAGAAAAGGTCCCAAGGTAGCCTTCAGACTCTGCCATACTTAGAAGTCAGAAGGTGAAGAGAAATCCACCAAGAAAACAAAGATGAAGTAGCCACATGGTAGGAGGAGAATAAGGAGAAAACATTGTCTCAGGTTACAAATGAAGCAAGGGTTTCATGGCAAAAGGAGTGATTATGATTGTCAGCCTTGGCAAATACAGGGCTGATGCCTGAGGATGATAAGGACTGAGGACTGATGTCGCCCTTGGACAATGCATGGGGACATTGGTTTCTTTGAAAGGGTTTTCTTCAGTAGAGTGGTAGGGGGAAGCCTGAGTAGACTGGGTCCAAGAGAAAGTAAGAGGACAGAAAGTGGAAACAGCGAGTATAAATGACTTATTTAAAGAATTGTGCTGCTGATAGGGAAGAAAGGGTGGGGCTATTCTGAAGGGAGATGTGGGGTCCAGGGAGGGTCTTTGCTGATTTTTAAAAAATGGGAGATAATATGGCATGCTTGATTGCTGGCAAAAATAGTCCAGTAGAGTGAGAAAATTGCAGGAGAACAAAAGGATAATTCTAGGATTGATGATCTAAAATAAGGAAGAGAGGAGGGCACAGATTACTTGGGGGAAATGCAGGTAGATGTAAACGTGTGATCGATTGAATGTTTACGTATTCTCTTCCATTTGCAATATTTTCTTAGTGAACCAAGTTTATCACCAGAGAGTCCAGAGGGTTGTTGGAAGGTGGACAGATTTGAGCACATGTGATATTGTTGGTTGGGAGAGAGAGAGCGTACTGGATGAGGGAAGTGTAGTAGGCAGGATTGCTGGGCACACTGAGGGCCCACTTGAGCTTGGTTAATCAAGAACTTAGAGTAAGGCAGTTAGCATGGTTGATGTTTCACCCCAGCTAGGTTCAGCTGTCTGGGTGAAGCATAGGAGGGGAGGAGAGTTGAATTTAACTAGGGCTGGAATTTTGCCCAGCAAGCATAGCGGAGGGAGATTGGGTGTGAAAAATGAAGGTATGTGTGCTCAAAGAATAAAATCTGTTGGAAAGAATGATAGCTTAGAAATCATTCTGAAACAGCGATCCAAAATCTGGGTTTTAGTCCTGATTCTACCACTAAAACTGTGTGAACCTAAGTCCTCTGCTCCCTGAGCCTCCATTTCCTCATCTATAAAGTGGGGATTGTAATCTACCTCATAGGACAGTTCGGGGGACAGGAAGGATGTAAAGGCAATTTAGGAAATTGAGGCAAAACCTTTATTTGGAAATACTTTTATTAGCCCAATTTGTGTTACTGTTTGTTCTTAAGAATAATAAAAATTGCATTTATTTAAAACAATACTCCAGATTTAAAAATATTTCTTTAATTTAGACTAGCAATCCTTCCGCAATTCTATGATATCCTGAGGTTTTCTGGTACTGAGCCAATTCATTGGATGGCTTAATTGACATCTATTCACAGCCTCACCCCATTTGTCAGAAAGGGATGCCTTGGGCAAGTCATTGGAGAAAGAGCGGAAGGTGCTGTAAATATGAATAAGACTTGGTCCCAAAATTTGAGCAGCTCAAAACCAAATGAATATTTGGAAAGTCTGCATTTGTAAAGCTCGTAGAGGTCCAGAATCACATCTCTTTATCTTGCTTTGCGTGGTGACTACCCATGCACAATGCAGAGGAGGAGACTAGTTAAGAGATGGGTCAGGCACTGCTCCTGTGGAAATCTTACAATTTGTAGTGTTTTATGGTTTATAAATCATTTTAAATTCTGGTCTTGTTTGACCTTTGCAATTATCTGCAAATATATAGAGCCGAGAGGTTTTTAACCTACTTTATAGAACAAGGAAACTGAGGCTTGGCTAGAACCCCAGAGTCAGTAACAGTGACAGTGACAGAGTGTTTCCCAGACCTACTGTCTTTCCATGATCTCATGGGATTTGTGATCACAGTGAGACCAGAACCCAGACTTCAGTCCTACAACCACTGGGTGGGTAGCATCATACTAAGGAAGCTTATATGCTATTGGATAATATGGAGAGTGCTCCAAAGAACTGAACAAAATTCCCAGAACATTCCCATTCTGCAAATCTTCAGACCCTTTTGATGTGTTCTTTTTTTTTTAGCATTTCTTTTTTTAAAATTTTAATTGACACGTTGTAATTGTACATACAATTGACCCTTGAACAACACAAGGGTTAGTGGTACTGACCCCTACACAGTCAAAAATCTGCATAAAACTTTTGACTTCCCAAAAACTTAACTAGTAATAGCCTACTATTGACTAGAAACCTTATCAATAATAGAAATAGATGATGAACATACATTTTGTATGTTATATACCATGCTCTTATAATAAAGTAAGCTAAAGAAAAGAAAATGTTAAGAAAACCATAAGGAAAAATATATTTATTATTTATTAAGTGAAAGTGATTCATCATAAAGGCCTTCATCCTGTTGTCATCCCATTGAGTAGGCTGAGGAGGAGGAGGAAGAAGAGGGTAGGTCTTGCTGTCTCAGGGCAGAGGCAAAAGAAAATCCATGTATAAGTGGACCCACACAGTTCAAAGCTGTTGTACTAGTCCGTTCTCACACTGCTAATAAAGACATACCTGAGACTGGGTAATTTATAAAGGAAAGAGGTTTAATTGACTCACAGTTCAGCATGGCTGCAGAAGCCTCAGGATGTTTACAATCATGGCAGAAAAAAAAGCAAACACATCTTCTTTTCATATGGCAGCAGCTAGAAGTGCTGAGCAAAGGGGAGAAAAGTCCCTTATAAAACCATCAGATCTTGTGAGTACTCAGTGACTATCATGAGAACAGCATGGAGGTAACCACCCCCATGATTCAATTACCTCCCATGGCTCCCTCCCACGACACATGGGGATTATGGGAACTACAATTCAAGATGAGATTTGGGTGGGGATACAGCCAAACCATATCAACTGTGTTGTTCAAAGGTCAACTGTATTCATGGGGGTACAATTTGATCTTTTGGTACAATGTGCTCTTGACACGGGGGAAAAAGAGTAGAAAGAGCACTGGCTGCAAATTGCAAAAATTGGTCCTCATTCTGCTCCTTCCACTCTCTGTGTCCTTCTCCTCTTTTCATGCCTTAGTAGCAGCATTGGTAGTATGAGGATGTTGATTTAATGTCATCTCAGATCCTGCCAGCCCTGACTTCTGTGGTTCATCTAGGTCTGCTCCCCTATGCTTGGACAGGGTTTCACCCTGTGTCCTCCAAACAGCCTCATGATTGAGAAGCCAGAGCGACAAATAAACCACAGTGGGTCTGGTTTACTGAAGTGTAAAGGAAAAATGTTTGGGTGCTGTTATTCATTAGCACTTCAGAAGTCTGCTGGAAAATAACCTGGTGACTTCTGAATCAGGGTAGGAGTCAGGTAGGAATTTAATTAAAGCATTCATTCATTCATTCACTCATTCAAGTGATATACAGAAGAGTTTTGACTATGGGCTAGACATTAGGAACGAAACATTGGAACCTCATCCATCAGCAAAATCAGGCACAATTTTTGCCTTTCTCAAGCTTATGATCCACTGGAAGAGACCGACATGAATCAATTAATAACACAAAGAGTATAAAGTTACAACTGTAGTAAGTGCCATAAATGGGAAGTGCACAGTGCTTTAAGAAAATATAATGAGGAGGGGGATTTGACTTAGTTGGGGGGATCACGGGAGAGCTAACCAGGCAAAGAAGGAAGAACAATGTTTCAAATGAGAAGTTTATGGAGGATGGAGCCTCCATGGTGGTGGGGAATGGGATGAATTCATGGTTTGTGAAAAGCCAGAGTACAGGAATTGCTGAGAGCAAGGAGAGCATGGTGCAGGATGGGACTGAGATGGAGGAGCCAGACCAAGAGTACTTTAAAAAGTGTTTTTAATATGTACATTTTTTATCCTGGCAATTTCAACTCTAAGAACTGATCCTTGTACAAGTCTTCAAAGTCATACACATACACACAGAAACACATACAAAGATGTTTACTAAAGCATGAAAATTTGTAACATGCTTAGATATTGTTGATTAAATCCTGGTATATCTCTTGCAATGGAATAGCACTTTTATTCCCATTTCACAGATAGGGAAATTGAGCTCGCATAACTTATTCTGGTTCACCCAGCTACTCAGTGGAGTTGCTAGGCTCTGGATGCAGGCATCTTGACTCCAGGGCTTACTTTAAGCTTCATGAGAGTCAGGACTGTGTATGTTTTAGCTCACCATTGATCCCTGGCGTGGGACTCACAGTAGGAATATACTAAATGTTTTGTGAATTGAATTGATTAGTTTCTGGTAGGCCAATTCTCCTCTGGGTCTCCTGTGGACCTGAAAGCTAGATTTTGCTTGAGATTGGGAGATTCATCCCATCTATTCTATTTTGGCACCTTTTGTACCTCTTAGAGCTTTGGGGGCCCACATTCTATTGCAAGTCCTGAGCGTTCAGGAACAGCCCCTACGAGAATTTTCCTCCACTTCTTTTATTATTATTATTATTATTATTATTATACTATAAGTTTTAGGGTACATGTGCACAACGTGCAGGTTTGTTACATATGTATACATGTGCCATGTTGGTGTGCTGCACCCATTAACTCATCATTTATTCTCCACTTCTAAGACTAGCTCTTTCATTTTCATCCCTTGGCCCATCTCCTGTTTTTCCATCTCCCCTACCTTAGGAAGCAGGCAGGATTTTGCCTGTGTATTTCTTTCCAGTATTTTGCTGCTGCTTCTTTTCTTTTTCACCTACGTCATCCAGTACTTAGGGCAGTTACTCAGGGAAATGCCTTGGGCATCTCTGGCATACCTGAATTGTCTCTCAGGCTTTCAGCTATAGACTTAAGATCCTGTTCCTATACATGACATTCCAGCTTCCAGGTCTGTCCCCAACTATGTCACTTAACCTTCAAATTCAATGGGCCTCCACTGATGTAGCTCTAGTAGAGTCAGAGCAGCTAACCAAATAGAGTTCTCATGGCTTCTCATGCTTCTGATGCAGACAAGGCTCTCACAGTTAATAAGTGCATCTGTAAGCATGGCCTCTTCCTGGAATGCATATGGTCCTACTCTCACAAGGGCCTTATAGCAGGAGGCGGACCTGACTCTTGAGGCTGGCACATGAGTGCTGGCCAAACATGAAGGGCAGAGATCCATTAACGTCATGTTTCCCCAGATCTGCTTGCTTGTGGCTTGCTTGAAGCCTCCATCTGGCCTGGCCTGTTTAATTTGAGCTCCTTTCTGCCTCCTGACCTGAGAGCCTGAAGGGCAGGACAAGGCATGCCTCGTGTCACCCTCACTCGGCTCAGTCCTGCCACTGATGTTTTGCAGACACTGCAGAATAATGAACAAGAGAATGTCAAGGGCTTTGTGGAGGAATGTCTTGTGTATACAGATTGGACACTTAGATCATGAGAATTCACTATATACGTTCCTTGCTAATTGTTATTTTTTTGAAGCAGCTGTTATGGAGGAGTTAGAATGAAGGAATAGGAAGACATTGCTGAGCTGAGGTGGGGATGGAATTCAGAGCCAAGCCATTATTGGAATGAGGCATTGGTACGGTAATGCAGAGATCGAAGGGTGCCTTTTAGAAAGGGAACCCCGGTTCCCTCCTCTCCTGTTTCCATCTCTTTCTTTTCCTGCCATCTGCTGCCGCTCCCCGCTGCAACTGTTCTTGAAATTTCTTCTGCTATTTAGTCCCATGACCTATTCCTGGACTGATATCTATAATATAATTTGGCTCCTGAAACACCTTTCCTATTTGGAATGGAGAAGGAAGACAGGACAGGAGAGAAAACTTTAATGTGACAAGCACCTACTCTGTGTCAGGCACCACCCTAGGCACTTCACTTATGTTGTCCAATTTCATTCTTGTAACAATCCAAGGAGACAGTTGTGGTTACCCCCATTTTTAGAGACGAGGAGACTATGGCACAGGTAAGGTCAGTAACTTTCTCAAGGTCAGTGGGTCAATAAATGGAGCTCAGTGACATAACCAGTTCTGCCTGACTGGGAGCTAATCTCTTGTCCTTGCTAGAAAACAGCAATTCTCCAGGACAGCTGGACGAGCAAGGAAGCGGAAGCCTCCTGATGACTTAGACATATCAGAGTTTAAAACATTTTGGGCTATCAGTGGAAAGAAGTTTCCTAAACTCAGCATGGCCTTCTCTTTTCCTCTTTTCTCTGGCTTAGAGATAAGGCTGTGTATGTATTGAATTGTACCTGTGCTGCGGTTTCCCAGCTGGGCACCTTTCCCTGAGTGGGCACAGACTAACATTAGAGGACAAAGAGCCACTGAGCAATTCCAGTGCTGGACCCAGGTATGGGTCTGAAACTCGCTGACCAAATCTCCCTAAGTTCTATCTGTCCCCGTAAGGAAACCCAAAGAGGCTGGTGCTTGGAGAGTGTCATCTCCTCCTACCCTCATTCCTAGCTCGAGTACGCTTTTCTTGGCACTGGAGAGTCAACAGGTGTGAACAAGTGTACAGAGACCTGGCATGCCAGGGCTGGCAGCGCTTATGGCCTTCACTCACAAGAGATGGCAATTGCCACCTTCTGCAGGCTGCCCATCAAAACACATTGTTGCCTGGCACCTCCATAGGCTCCAACCAACTTGGAGCGGGCACCAAGCCATCCCAGCAGATGGGCAGAAGGGGTGGGGAGCGGCCAAGGCAGCCCCATCCTGAAGGTGCATAAAGTGATTGTGGTGAGGGTTTGATTTCCAACTGCGGATGCATTAGGATAACTCTCTCCATCTTAGATTTATAGGTCAGGAGTTACAGGGGGAGGGGGCTTACGGTTTAGCCTACACCGAGCTGGCTGGGTTTGTTTTTCTGTGGAAAAAAAAGTCACTTGGAACCCATCAGAATATTGTGGCTTTGACTTTCAGGGCCTTAAAAGTAATTTGGGAAATCAGGGAACAACACTGAAGATAGTAGGAGATAAAGAAGGACAAGAAAGGATCCTAAAGAGGTTTCTGCTTACTACGAACCCTCTTCCTCCCCGTTCTCCACTGCACCCCAGCTATGCTAACAGCAGACTAACAGAATCCTCCCTGCCACCAGGCCAGGCTAATCAAGGTTGAGAGCATGGCTGGAGCCCTTGCCATGGGTGGTTGGTAACACAAGTGAGCAGTTATCTCAGAGCTAGGAGCAGGCTCCTTGCCGGCCTTCAGAGGGGGATGTGCAGTGTCCCATTGCCCAAGCAACTGCGTCATGGATTTGGGAACTCAAGGGGGTGATTGTCAGCATGTGCCACCATCTTGAGAGAATCACCTAGGCCTGGCCTACAGGTACTGTGGGGAACACTGTTGAGGTGGGGAACAGCAATGCAAAGGCTCCAAGAGGGGAAAGTGTGTCCCGGGAGCAACTTATAGGCCATCTGGGGAGAGCAGAGGGAGAGTGAAAGGAAGTGGGAGAAAGTGAGGCCCAAAAGGTGTTACACGGGACCCCAATGCCAGCCCAGGGAAGTTCAGGCTTCACTTGACAGGCAGTGGGAGCTGTGGAAGGTTTTTGAGTACAGAGTGCTTCGATCAGAGCTCTCCCTGAGAAATTAGGAAACGGTGGCAACATGCAGGAAGAGCCAGAACCAGGGAGTCAGGGCTCAGGGGCTGCCATGATGGTGCATGCCAGACTGAGTCCAGCGGCAGTGGGAATGGAAAGAAAAGGTGAGTGGGAAGTCCTTCACTAGGATGCACTGATGACTGACTTTGACTGACTTGGACAGAGGGAGGAGCAAAAGAAGACTTTTGAGGAACTGAGAGAAAAATGGGGCCATTAACAGAGAAACAAGAATCAGGAGGTTCTGGCTTGATGGAAGGTCTTTCATGTGGGTTGCTGGAATCAATATGGTACATATTATTTTGTGCTATTATTTGTGGGTTCTTGTGATCTAGGCCATTCCTGTCTCTCTGGAAGGAACATGGATAACTGTAACTTTCTGTAGTGGTTTATTATTCTCACAAGGAAACTAACGTTCCTGGTAAATGAGAACACACAGAACTCTCCCAGGCCTGAGCTTCAGCTGCCCCATTGTATTTCTGTCCAAAGTACATTCTTCACTTTCATACAAGGTTTTTTGGACTACCCTCACTTGAAAGCCAGCCTCTCGTTTCCCTGAAACGTTCTCTCCACTTCCACACGTTGCTATAATCTTTTGGTTATCATGTTGAATAATTTACAGTCTCTGCCAGTCTGAAATTACATGTGGGGCTGCTCTGTTTGTGGCCTACCCAGCAATTAGCTACACACCATTTTATCACTGCAATTACACTGCAAAGGGAGAAAACAGTCCAGCCATTTGTCCCAGGGAAAGCTGAGGAATAACAAAGTCTCAATACTGTGTGCCTAGAGGGGGCCAGTCGATCAAGGAAGGGACCTGGAATGGCACTGAAGGTCTCATCCAGGCAGACTCCTTCCCTGTTCTATGATTTGCCCACCTTTCTTGTATATGTTCTTTGGCAACCACAAAATCTTTATGATCTCTTTCCAGGATAGCAAATAGGTTTCATTTCTTGCATAAACTCTGAAAAACTGACAGTGGCTGCCTGGAGTATTGTCTTGGAAAAGAATTTTAAGCTTGTGACTGGACTCAGTGGAAGACAGTGCTGTGATCAATTAGTGATGTCTGTCACAGACAGCGAATGGGAAAGGAGTGAATGCTGTGTATCTGAAGTCTCTTATCCAGGTCAAGCCTGACTTTTAAAAGATGCAAAATTTAAGGCCTGGAAAAACACAGAGACTTATTGAAGATTATGAAAGCTAACATGAATGTTTAGAATGTGCTAGGGAGTATTCTAAACACTTCCTATATAGTAACTCATTTAATCCTTACAACACCCACTTGGTGTTCACCCTCATTTGATAGATGAGGAAATAGCCACGGAGAGGTTACCAGGCTTCCTAAAGATAGAGTAGAAAAAGGAGCGAGTTTTCAAATCCAGATAGGCTGAGGTAACCTGCATCATTCAACCACTGCTCTTCTGCTGGTGTGCAAACCACACAGCTCCTTAGCAGTGGGGCCCAGAACTCAGGTCTCCTGATTTCTAGCCCAGAGTTCCTTCCTCCCATGGAAATATGAACTGATACACTTCCCAATGCTAAAAACTTGGGAGAAAAACAAAAAAGAGCATTAAGAGATGAACAATTTATTACTTAGGATATGCCTGGCACTGTGCTAGGAGTTGAGCAGTCAAAAATAAGTATTATTCACTGTCCTTAAGAAGCTCTTACTTCAGAATAGAAAAGGCTCAAGTCCCACTTCATTTGTAAAGTCTTTGCCCGCTACAGCTACCCTGATTTCAGAGCCTGCTGGTAACATTCTCCTCTTCCATGCTCTCAGCGTCACTGCCACCTCCTTCCCCCCAATCATGGTTAATCCTACGATTAAGTTCGCACTGAGGACATACTATATCAACACTGAGAAGAGTTCTAAGGTACCCTACATCCTACTGACACTGCAAACTACCTAGTGGCTTGGCATCAGGGGGATTTGTGCATTTTGCATTAAGAAAGCCGATCAGCTTAGGTCAAGCAGGCTCCATATGGAGGTTCATTTTATTAATTCCTCTTTAGACATTGGGCCCATGGCTGTGTTACCAGTTCATTTATTTATACCACATCTCTTTTCAGGAAGAATCTGAAGTGGCCGTATACAATAAGATGAGTGGAGCAGAATAAAACTAGAAAAATCTTGGCTGAGACAAAGAGAAGGCAAATATTGCCAACCACACAGGTTAAAACAGTTGTGATGCAGCAATACGTTTGGTGTTGAGTTTCCTAGTGGCCAGAAGAGAACGGAAAGCAGAGTAATACAGCTTTCATTCTTGGAAAGGAGAAAGCATAATAACACTGCAGGGCCCCCCACCTCATCTAAGTCTAGAGACATGTATTCATCACACCTGCCTGGGGCCCTGGGAGCCCCTCAGTCTGATTTCCTCTGTGGCTTGTCCTCAGTGCAGTATCTCTGCAGATTACCTCCCTCTGACCCTTACCCCACTGGAGTTTTCTCTTAATAAAACAGGTAATCCCCAGGGTATATAGAATTCAGGGTTGTTGATTTGTGGCTTGGCAATGTCTTTGAGGAGCCAGGTTCTTCCCATCTTTCTGCTTGGCCATTCTTAGAGCTGGCTTTCTCCTGGCCTGGTCACCAAAGGGCTGCAACAGCTCCAGGTAACCACTCACAACATGCCCAAGGAAGCCAGAGAGACCGTCTCTTCCTGTGGTTCTCTTTTAGGCGCGAGGAGTCCCCCTCTTGTGTCGTTGGCTAGGATCAGGTCACATGCTCATTCCTGAACCAATCACTGTGGAATAGGATTGCCCTTAGACCAATCTGAGAGCTGGGGTGGAGTGATAAGAGGCTCCTGGCTGCCTGGGTTTACTAAGCGAGAACAAAGCTGAGGTTCTTTTGGCCTGGAAGAGGAGGGAAATGGAGGCCGAGAAGGCAGCCAATAGTGTTCCCGTCACTTGTCAAATACTATAAACACTTTTTTTTTTCCCCAGTCTGTGTTTTAGGAGGCATCTGCTAGAGGCATATGTAAGATGAAGCCAAAGAATCTGGCAGATAGTTCTGAACGTTCCTATCAAGTTCAGGGTTATCAAAAATGATACAAAGTGTTTCGGCCCTTCAGGTCTGTTTATATTGCATAAAACGGAGCAAATGATCCAAAGCGGGTGGAGGATGCTTTTAAAGGGAAAAGCCTAAAATAACAGCTCCCCTTTTGAAGGTTATGTTAAGTAATACCTTCTGGGGGCTCAGTGTTATTCTAAGCACTGGACTGACAGTGGAGGAAAAGATAGTGTCCCTTCTATTACAGAATTTATGCATTGGGCAGACAATCAGCAAATAAGTAAATGAGCAAAACAATTTCAAAGCATGCTAATGAATATAAACTGCATGAGGACAGAGGTCTTTAGTTTGTGGTGCATGGTTTCCAGTGCCTAGGACAACACCTGGGGTATAGTGAGCCTTCAGCAAATACTGAATAAATTAATGAACAAAGACCAAGACAGGAAAAGTGGGGCAACCTCATCCTACCTTGATAAAAGGTGAGCCGTTGAGTGTGCATGTTTATACCTTGGGCCTGGATGGCAGAGGGTTGGGTAAGAACAGATTGAAAGCATACGAGAGCTAGCTGCCATCTTCTTTCCTTCTTGACATATGCAGCCTTTGCTCCACTGCCCCCAACTGGGAGGCTGGTGTTGTGCAAAACCCCTGTTAACCTCAATAGGGAGGCACCAGGTTCAAGAGGCTGAAGAAAAGACCCAGAGCCAGCAAAGGAGACATGGCGTTTATTAGGGGCTCACATACAGGGCAGAGTCCAGTGGGGGGCGGGCTGGACAGGAGAACCACCTGATATACAGAATTGGTCCGGTGGTGGTGGGCTAGACACGATATCTGCATTCCTACAATTCACTGGTGGTAGGCTGGACAACATATCCACCTTACATATGGTGCAGTGGCAGTGGACTGGACAGACAAGCTGCAACTGCTTGCAAAGAGCATGCAATTTATATAATATTTTCACTTCAAACCCTCCCTTTAATGGCCTCCACCTGGCAACTTCACATAATCCAAATCTCAGGGCCTCCATTCTCTGTAAGGCCGTGCTCCTTGCGATAGGCAGGGGCTCAGATGTTCCTCATAGACAAGGAGTGAATCTCTGGGTTGGCCACTCCTGAATTCCCTAGTTTGGAAAACATTTTCAGGTGGGAGTCTGCCATACAGGGCCAATCCATTCTAAGGCTATACTTAAGTTATTGCCATTGGGAGCATTTACCCTGCAGCTGGTTTGCTGAATTGGAAGGGGGTTGGACTTGAGAGTTGGAACGCTGGCTGTAACCTTAATCTTGGCATACTAGCTGTGTGTTGGCCAATTCTCTGAGCCTCAGTTTACTTGTTTGCAAACAAACCTGGGATAATAACACTCATGTCACAGGTGTGTTATGAAGACTCAGTGAGACACATTATGTGACAATGCCTGCTGCTTGACACAGAAGCCTTTATAAAAATGGTCTTTTTGTCCCCTCACCTACCAGGAGTCTGAGCTAGAGTCCCAAGTGAGCTTCTTTCCTCTTGATATTGTAGAAGTCATCACAGCCTGGTGGTAGTCACCCAGAATTCTAGGCCCACAGGGAATGTGGGTGTGTGAGTTTGTGGGCAAACTGGCTGCTGTGTTTGGGGGCAATTAGATATTTACCTCTGGGAGCTTCCCATAACTTTCATGCTTAAAAATGTTCTGACTGCTTGAGATGTTTAGATTATTGATGACCTGCAAATGAGGTTCCAGGTGCTTTGTATAAATCTATCGGCTCTTATGAACTTGGTCACTTTTTGGCTTTCTTCTTTGTTAGAAGAGATTAGGTATGAAGAATAATAAGGCAGGGACCTCACTGTAGGAGGGAAGCCTGAGTCTCTGATTTGGGGTGGATCCATCTGAAGCAAGGGAGTCCAAGGGGGAAGAGAGCATGGTCCCATCAGGAGGGACTGGAATTCCCAGGAGTCTTTCCTATCAGGACATCTGACCATTAAGAGGACAGGTCAGCTCCCTCCCAGGTCCTTAGCTGCATAAGTTCCTTCCTTTGAGAAGATCCTTGGCTCCAGGTTTGGTGGGCCAATAAATCTCAGTTTGGTGAGATAACTGAGGAGGAAAGAAATGTCAACCCTGTGGCAAATTTGCAGCGTTAAGTCCTGGGCCCAGCATCTCCTTCAATCCTGGATGTTTTAGGATTTTTGATTATGACTCTTCTAGGACATGCTCTCTTGTTCTTTGTGTGAGAAATCTCTTATTAGGTAGTACAGAATCAGAGCCTAGCTGAGCCTTACATTGGCTTGAGGAAGACAGGAAAAAAGCTGTCACATGATCCCACCTATGCTGAGGGAGCAGTGACTGTGGCTGTGGGTGGTGTGTGTGGTGGTGAAGAATGCCTGGCAAGAGGAATATTTTAAGGTAGAACGAGAAAATAATTTCACAGAAGTGGTAGAACTCTAGGTGCCCTTCTAGGAAGAATAGTGTTTAGATTACTGTAAGGATGAGGGAAAGGTGTTTCTGGAGCAGAATGTCAGGTTGGGCAGAGGGTGCAGGTAGGAATGAGTTTGCTTTGAGGAGGGGCAGGAGGAAAATGACAGTACCCATCGAGTATGAGTTTGCTCCGTGCACTAGTACTCATCCTGCCTCTGAAGAACATGCATTTTACTGGGGGAGATAGATAGACCTTAAGCAAGGCAGGAATAAGTAAAATACTTATGGGCTATAATCACCCTATACGTATTTTGAAGGAAATAAACAGGGTTCTGTGATGGAGAATGCTAGGATTGTAGTTTACAGTATGGTCTTATATTGACTATTTCATCTATACCACAAGTCTTTGATGGAGCCAGGACAGATATTATTATCCCCATTTTATAGATGAAGTGACTTTGAAAGTTGAGGTGACTGACTAAAGGACACAGCCGTTGGCTCTTTTGCAATGTTGGGTAACTGAAGATGCTCGATGAATGCCTGACTACTCATCAGGCTTCCTATTCTAGCATGCAGTCTGCATGAAGGCAGGCCTGTTTCTTTTTGCTCCTTCCTTGGGAAAACTGTCAGCTCTAGAACTCTCATCTCAACTCTTGATATCCATCCAGCTTCCTGGAGATGGGCTACCCACCAGAAGTCAGCAACCAGAGAAAACCTCCACTTCACAAATGCACATTGACACTGTAAGCAGCGGAATAAATTGGCCTGTTTTCATTGCAGAAAAATAAGCATATTCTGAAATGATAGAAGCTCCCTGTCAATTAGGGAAATTAACATCCCTCTCTGTGGTTGGTGCTATTGCTGCACTTCATTTGCCTGACCCAAAGCACAGCAGTTTCTTTTTCATGAGCCGTTCCAGTTGGAAAGTAAATAGGATTTTTGGGGTCTTCTTTCTGTGGGTCCTGCTCCAGACTGGGCTCTCAATTCTGCCTGTGGTGTCCTCACAAAGTGAGATGGGAGGCAGATGCACATTGGGGAAAGTTGCGGTTGTGCTATTTGGAGCAAGTAATAATAGACATAGTAAAGCACAAATTAAGAATTGTTCTTGCACAACATGCCCAGCTGTCTCTAGTGAGGAACAGCAGGCGAGTAGATCTACTGGACTGGATCCATTGGATCAATAAGTCCCATTGGTTAAAATGATCGCGGCAAAATGATTAAGAGATCCGAGTTTCAGTTTACTTAGTAAGAAAATACAGGCATATCTCAGAAATATTGCAGGTTCAGTTCTGGGCCACTGCAATAAAGCAAGTATCATAATAAAGCAGGTCACACACATTTTTTTTGGTTCCCTAGTACGTATAAAAGTTATATTTGCACTATGCAAGTCTATTAAGTGTACAATAATATTTTGTCTAAAAAAAGATGTACATACCTGAATTAAAAAATAGTGCTAAAAAATGCTTACCATCATCTGAGCCTTCAGTGAGTCATAATGTTTTTCCTGCTGGAGGGTCTTGCCTCAGTGTTGATGGCTGCTGACTGATCAGGGTGGTGGTTGCTGAAGGTTGGGGTGGCTGTGGCAATTTCTTCCTTTTTTTTGTGAGATGGGGTTCTTGCTTTGTCATCCTGGCTAGAGTGCAGTGGTGCAATCATAGCACCCTGTAACTTCAAATTCCTGGGCTCAAGTAATGCTCTTGCTTCAGCCTTCTGCCTCAGTTTCCCAAATAGCAAGGACTACAGGTATGTACTACCATTTTTGGATAACTTTTAAAAAGTTTTTTAGAAACAAGGTCTCACTATGTTGTCCAGACTATGTGATCAATATTGATTGATTGATTTATTGAGTCAGGGTATCCCTCTGTCACCCAGGCTGGAGTGCAGTGGTGT
Source organism: Gorilla gorilla gorilla (assembly GCF_029281585.2). Classification (NCBI taxonomy): domain Eukaryota; kingdom Metazoa; phylum Chordata; class Mammalia; order Primates; family Hominidae; genus Gorilla; species Gorilla gorilla. The sequence continues at coordinate 43,277,089 of NC_073224.2, read as the reverse complement.
GTTCTTGGCTTACTGCAACCTCCACCTCCTGGGCTCAAGTGATCTTCCCATCTCAGCCTCCCGAGTAGCTGGGACCACAGGTGCATACCACCATGTCTGGCTGATTTTTTTTGTTTTGTAATTTTTGATAGAGATGGGGTTTTGCCATGTTGCCGACGTGGGTCTTGAACTCCTGAGCTCAAGTGATCTGCCTGCCTCAGCTTCCTAAAGTGTTGGGATTGCAGGCATGAGCCACCATGTCTGGTCACAGTTTTTAAAAATAAGAAAACAATGAAGTTTTCCACATCAGTGGACTATTCCTTTCCCAAAAAATTTCTGTCTAGCATGCAATACTGTTAGATAACATTTTACCCATAGTAGAACTTCTGTCAAAATTGGAGTCAATCCTCTCAAGCCCTGTCACTGCTTTATCAACTTATTTTACGGAATATTCTATATCCTTTTTTGTCATTTCAACAACATTCCTAGCATCTTAACCAGGAGTAGATTCCATCTCAAGAAATCCTTTCTTTGCTCATCCATAGGAAGCAACTCCTCATCCATTTAAGTTTTATCATGAGATTTTGCAGCAATTCAGTTAAAGCTCCAGGCTCCACCTGTAATTCTAGTTCTCTTGCAATTTCTACCACATCCGCAGGTCCTTCCTCCACTGAAGTTTTGAACCCTCAAAGTCATCCATGGGGTTTGGAATCAACTTCATTCAAACTCCTGTTACTGTTGCTATCCTAACCTCCTTTCATGAATCATGAATGCTCCTAATGACATCTAAAATGGTGAATCCTTTCCAGAAGGTTTTCTATTTACTTTGCCCAGATCCAAAAGAGGAATCACTGTCTATGGGAGCTCTAGCTCTGTGAGATGTATTTTGTAAATAATAAGCCTTGAAAGTTGACTTTACTCATTGGTCTATCAGCTACAGAATTTATGTTGTGTTAGCAGGCATGAAAATCTCCTGTATATGTCCATCAGAGCTCCTGGGTGACCAGGTGCATTGTCAATGAGCAGTAATCATTTGAAAAGAATAACCTTTTTTTCTGAGCAATAGGTCTCAACAGTGGGCTTAAAATATTCAGTAAACCATGCTATAAACAGATGTGCTGTCATACACGCTTTGTTTTTCCATCCATAGAGCACAGGCAGAGTAGAGTTAACATAATTCTTAAGGACTCTAGGATTTGTGAACATTGGCTTGTACTTAAAGTTACCAGCTGCATTAGTTCCTAACGAGAGAGTCAGCCCGTTTTTTGAAGCCAGGCATTGACTTCTCTCCAGCTATGAAAGCCCTACATGGCATCTTCTTTCAATAGAAGGCTATCTCATATGCATTGAAAATCTGTTGTTTAGAGTAGCCACCTTCATCAATGATCTTAGCTAGATATTCGGGATAACTTGCTGTAGCTTCTCCACCAGCACTTGCTGCTTCACCTTGCACTTTTATGTCATGGAAAGGATTTCTTTCCTTAAACCTCATGAACCAGCCTCTGCTAGTTTCCAACTTTTCTTTTGCAGCTTCCTTACATTTCTCAGCCTTCATAGAATTGAAGAGAGTTATGGTCTTGCTCTGGACTAGGCTTTGGCTTAGAGAATGTTGTGGTTGTTTGACCTTCTATCTGGACTACTCAACTTTTCTTCATTTCAGCAATAGGGCTGTTTTGCTTTCCTATCATTCATGTGTTCACTGGAGTAGCACTTTTAATTTCCCTCAAGAGATTTTTTTTTTTCCATTCATAACTTGGCTAACAGTTTGGTGCAAGAGACCTAGCTTTCAACCTGTCTTTGGCTTTGGACATACCTTCCTCACTAAATGTAATCATTCATCCCTAGTTTTTGATTTAAAGTGAGAGACAGGAAACTTCCTTTTACTTGAACTTTTAGAGGGCATTGTAGGGTTATTAGTTAGCTTAATTTCAATATTGTTGTGTCTCAGGGAATAGGGAGGTTGAAGAAGAGGAAGAGAGACAAGGAATTGCTGGTTAGTGGAGCAGTCAGAAGGCACACAACATTTCGCGATTAAGTTTGCTGTCTTATATGGGTGCAGTTCGTGGAGCCCCAAACAATTACAATGGTAACATCAAAGATCATTGATCACAGATCACCATAACAGATTTAATAATAATGAAAGTGTTTGACATATTGTGAGAATTGCCAAAATGAGACACAGAGACACAAAATGAGCACGTTCTGTTGGAAAAATGGCACCAATACACTTGCCCAATGCAGGGTTGCCACAGACCTTCAATTTGTTAAAACAAATGCAAACAAACAACAAAAACCCCATGGTGTCTGCAAAGCATAAAAATGTGAAGTCCAATAAAAGAGGTATTCCTGTATCCATAATGCTTACTGATTAAAAAAAAAAAATCCACAATGCCTGAGACTACCCTTTGAGGAAGCTTACGTTTGATAACCACAAACCGTTAAAAGCCCTGGGTGAATCTTTGAGAACACAGAGTCAAATAAGACAAAGGACACATATTCAAGGAGTGCTGTGTCTAGTGGGAGAGACAGCTGTGTGGAGACTAGGAATGGTATATGACCCATTGCACAAGCTGTGTGTGAGCAACATGGGCCAGTGCTCCATGAACAGACGGCATGAAAGGGAGGGCCTGGGCAAAACTTTACTGGAAAGATTACCTTTGAACATGTGCTGCAGGCTAAGCAAAATTTGCCAGGTGGAGCAGGGAATCTCCAGTTTTGGGGCCAAAGCTTCATGGAGGAGTTCCTGAGCCTAGAGTAGGTTGGGTTCTTGAGATTTCTCCCTTAGCCCTCAACTTTGGGACTTTGTCTTCTTCCTTTCCACCTTGTTTGCCTCCCTCTGTGGATAGGGAGACATGATTTAATACATTTCTGTTGAGAATGTTGAAAGATCAGGAGGAATAATTGATCCACTTATAAAAGTCTCCACATGAGGACAGTGACTCTGTGGCACAGCATCTCCTTAGCAAGTCTATGGGAGGCATTGCTGATTAACTTGGTATGTTGTCTGCTGAGCCCTGACTCAGCCCCTAAATCTTTCTTACCACAGTGTTCCAGGAAGCTTCCACCAATCCAAGTCACCAGGTGAGGGAAAAGTTATTTGCTATGTCCATTCCAGTCAGTCTTCGTTGATCTTGTTGGGCACACATGTCCTGCAGGGAGCAGAGTCCCCCTCCCGCTGGGGGAGAACAAGGACAGAGCCAGTGTCCCCATCTTCAGAAGGATGGGACAGGCCATTGCAGTGAGTGGTACAACACAGGTGGCATCCCCAGAAGTAGAAACTCCTATCTCCAGCTTTGCTTGTGTCCTTTCTCTCTCAGTGTATGCTGCTCTTTCTCTCTAAATTTTTGACTTTGAGTCCTCTTCATTCTCCCTGTGTGAGGCATCATGAGCTACAGAGATGATGAGAGGTAAAACATGAAAAAACTAGGCATACTTTATAACTTAAGAGTCCCTTACTGTCTGAGTCTTAAGGGTTTCTTAATGTCTTGAGAGCAACAGGGCAAGCATTCAGGACATAGTTAAGAAAGTATACTATTTCAACAATGTGTATAGATTCTGTAGTAATTTTTAACACCATATAATAGCGATTATTTTGAATGCTATTTACTAGGTAATACATGATTATGTGCCAGCATGAACAGGCAGTTAAATCCCACAGGTAATTCACTGGAAAGATATAGCTTGGGTCTCCCAAATTTCAGGTGAGGAGAGGGGCACGCAAACCAGCCCTTATGCTACAGTGGGACAGGAGCTTTGCTAAAGCTCTCTGTTAAGGAGAATGAGGAGCAGGGACAGCTGACCTGGGGCAATAGCTGGGTGGCTAAGATTTGTATGACCTTCAGAAGAAAGGGACAGCAAATAAGCCAAAGAGGAAAGAGAATGGCCCATTCAGGACTGCAATTCATTCACATGGGTATAGCCACGGGAGCTGGGAAGTGGTTACGGAAGAGCCTAGAGATGCTCATAAATGAAGCTGAGTCTTGTTGAAAAGTTGGATTGGGCTTGGCTGTGAGGACAGCAATGAGCTGCAGAAGTAGGGGAGCAAGGAAAGGTGTGATGGTATCACTGAGGCAGCAGCCAAGGATGGATTGGAGGCCAGCGGCACGGAGTCCTTTTAGTGACCCAGATGCTAAACAAAGGTAGAGGCAACAGGGGAGGAGGAGGAAGAATTTAAAACACAAGAAGACAGAAGACAGGGCAGGATCTGCTAACAGACTCTTTTGGGGCTATGTGGGAGGGAGAACTCACCCATGTCTTCCAGATTTCCAGCTTAGGTTGGGATTTGAACAGGGAGGAAGTATTCAGATTGAGGTGATGGCTAATAATTGGGGTTAGGAGGATCCTTAGAAGATTGAAGTCCAACTTCCTGCTTTTAGTCACCATCCATGCCAAATTTAAAGCATCCAGGATAAACGCGGATTTATTCCATTTAAAAAGTGTAGCAGAAGAGATCATCCCTTTTGTCTTCCTTGGGAAACCATCCCAGTTAAGAACATTCACCCAATAAAGAATTGCTCTATCCTTGAGTCCACTTTACTCAGCTAGAATTTTTTGAGATTATTATGTATAAGTTACTTCAGGGTTCCAGTCTTTTTTCCTGTTCCTGTTTTCTTTGCTTCTTGCAGACATAGAGTATAGACTTGGCTTAGGGATGGTCGTGACAGGAAACTCCAAGGACACACTTTACAAAAGATCTAACTTAGCTGCTAAACTTTCCAGCAGCACTAGAATGATTAATGAAGGGCTAAGTAACCCATTTCAGTGCATTATTGTCTGGCAGACACTAGTTCTTCATCTGCAGCATATCCAACACAACATCAATGCACACACACTCAAAGAGAAGGGCAAGGTGTGGAAAGAAAAAGAAAGAAAAGATGATAAGCAGAGAAGGAGGGGAAGAAGAAAAGGAGAAGAAGAAATAAATGGAAAGAAACAGAGTAAAAACATATCACATAAGGTTAAGTGGAAGGATGGAAGGACTGACCTGAGAAAGAGCAGAAGGGAAGCCTGCAGAAAGTGAAGGCGAGAGAATCCTTCTGCTGCAGGAGGTAGGGGGAGGGCAGGGTGGTACTTGTGACCCAGGATGGCAGAGTGAGGTCAAGGATAGAGTAAGGACAGACTCCAGGAGACATTTGGCTCATGATTACAGCTCTAGCAATAATGTTATTCCACAGATTACTAGGGGTGACTCTTTATACACTTTTTATATAAAGGAATTTAAAGATACAATGGCTAAGCAAAAATAAAACCCTAGAATGTGTCTCTGTTGCCGTTGCCAGCTCAGGACATGCTGTGGCTGTTTGCTGGAGGTCCAGGATCCAGTCATCCTTCCGTGGCCCCTCTGTGTGTTCCCTCTTGGCACCTTGGCCTATCTCCCTGCCATGGAGCTACATACAGGTTATCCTTGGGCACCACGTTTTTCCCAACATACTTTGTCCTGGGTTCTGAGGAGCCTTTGAGTTTAGGCTTTGCTTGCAGCTCATGGTGGCCCTTTCCTCCTCTGGTGTCAGCCTCCTGACCTGCCACTTCTGCACTGTGGCTCTCAGAAAGCTTATGTGGCCCCCTTTACTATTCACCTTAGAGGGTCTTCTCTGTTTGGAAGGTGTTCTCCTTTGGCCTCCTCTCTCATTCCTTCTTGACCTAGTCTTTCTGTCTCCAAAGAGAACATTGGAAGAGCAGTGGAGCAAAGTCAGAAGAATGTGGCCAGTTCGTCAGCATCACACTTGGTATCTGAGTGTTTGAGGACTTTGTGGCAAAGCACCAGAGACTGGGTGGCTTAAACAACAGAAGTGTCTTCTCTCACAGTTCTGGAGGCTGGAAGTTCAAGGTCAAGGTGTCTATAGGGTTGGCTCTTTCAGGGCTGTAAGAGAGAATCTGTTTCAGCTGGGCGCTCTGGCTAATGCCTGTAATCCCAGCACTTTGGGAGGCTGAGGTGGGTGGATCATCTGAGGTCAGGAGTTTGACACAAGCCTGGCCATCATGGCGAAAACCCAGCTCTATGAAAAATACAAAAAAAAAACATTAACTGGGTGTGGTGATGGGCCCCTGTAATCCCAGCTACTCAGGAGGCTGAGGCAGGAGAATCGCTTGAACCCAGGAGGCGGAGGTTGCAGTGAGCTGAGATCGGGCCACTGCACTCCAGCCTGGGAGACAAGAGTGAAACTCTGTCTCAAATAAATAAATAAATAAATAAATAAATAAATAAATAAATAAATAAGTAAGTAAGTAAATAAAATAAAATAAAAAGAGAGAGAGAGAGAATCTATTTCAAGTCTCTTTCCTTGGCTTGTAGATGAGTCTTCTCCCTGTGCCTCTTCACATTATCTTTCCTTTGTGAGTGTCTATCTCTGTGTCCGAATTTCCCCATTTTGTAAAGACACCAGTCACATTGGATTAAGGTCCACCTTCATGACCTCATTTTAGCTTGATTACCTCTGCAAAGACCCTACCTCCAAATAAGGTCTCATTCTGAGGTACTGGGGGGTTAGGACTTCAATACACTGGGGGGACACAATTCAACCCATATGAGTATCTTAGATTGTGTGGGCTCTGTGAAGAAGAGATCTGCTTCTAAGTTCTCCCACATTCTGCTCTTTCTCTATAATCAACACAGCTTCCCCCACCCACCAACTATTACCATGCTGTGCACATGCAGTCTCATTCCTCTTGTGTGTGTTCCTGGACAGCTCTGGGATGGGGGCTTCTTCCATGGGATCCCTGTAGCCATGTGCTTGATCTCAGTGAACCCTTCTTTTATTCAGGAGCATTGTAAATGTCTCCCCTGTAATCAGGCCCAGGGCACTAGCTCCTTGATACTGGGCTAGGGTGACCATAGTCCTAACGAGAAGAGAGATGCTGCCTCCCCCGCTCATCTGGACCGAAGCCCAGAAATGGGTCGAATGTTCCTTTCTGGAATGAACACATGAACTAAAGAGCAATATAGAAAATATACTGTTCTTTGGGTAGTAATTGATTAATTCAACAAAAATTTGTTGAGCACTTACTCTGCCAGGCACTATGCTGGGAACTAAGTGTATGGTGATGAGGGAAGCAGACATTACCTCTCCCTCATGGAGTTTCCTTTCCATAGGCACAAAGCTGATCATTCAGTGGAGTCCATTCTCACCATGAGAAGAACATTCTACTGTCAGCAGGCAGAGTGAGGATGGAGACATCACTGATTCACTTGGCTAGTTCCATGTGGGCATTCCATGTCCATGGATGAATGGATAAGTAACTGATCCACAAGAGGAGGGTAAGTTTGAAAAAGGCTTCTCATTGCATAGAGACCCAATGTATCTGTAGATAGATGTGGCTGTACCCAACATATATTATTACATTCTATAAGTATAACTAATGAGTCCTTGTGCAATATGAAAGTTTATCCTAACTTCTCTTAAGTGTATGAATTTAGAATTTTATATGTTAGGATTTTGGCAGTGTGCCCAGCTGAAGCTGCATTATTTTAAAAAAAAATTAATAGGCCTAATTTTTAGAATAGTTTTAGACTTACAGAACTATTGGACAGATAGTATAGAGAGTTCTCATGTCCTCCCCCTACCAACCCTCACACCATTTCCCCTGTTTTTAACATTTTGCCTCAGTATGGTACATTTGTTACAACTAATGAATCAATATTGATACATTATTCTTAACTAAGGTCCATCATTTATTTCAATTTCCACTGGATCAATTATTTAGACCTTTGCCATGGCCTTGGCATGCACACGTGGGTCTAGCTAATGTTCTGTTACTGTCCAGGATCCCATCTAGGATACTACATTACATTTATTTATCCTTAGGTTCCTCTCCACTGTGATAGGTTTGCAGACTTTCCTAGTTTTGAGAAATGGTTCTCAAGTCTATTGTAGTATGTTCCTCTATTAGAATTTTTTTTTATTAGACTGAGGTTATGGGGTTTGGGAGGAAGACTGCAGGGGTGAACCACCATTTTCGTCACATCATATTAAAGGTACCTGCTATCAGCATGATTTATGACTGTTGATGCTGACCTCAGCCATACTCTTTTAATAAATAAACTAGCATATCCAGATATATTTTTACATGTGAGTCTGACTTTGAAGCCTTACAGATTGATTTTCCTGGCTCTAGATTTTTTCATTATATTTAACATGTCTAAATGCTTCTACCTAGAAATGCCTGCCACAGGCAGTACCAATGCTGGTGAGAATGTGGAATAAAAGAAACTCTTATACAATGCTAGGGAGAGTCTCAAATTCTGCCACTATTTTGGAAAACCATTTGACGTTATCTAGCAAAATTGAAGATGTTCTGTCTCAATAACAAAAAGAACCGCTTCTATAGTATGCACCTGATGTAGTTTGGATATTTGTCACTTCCAAATCTCACACTGAAATTTGATCACTAGTGTTGGAGGTGGGGCCTGATGGGAGGTATTTGGGTCATAAGAGTAGATTCATTATGAATGGTTGTCCTCTTGGTTGAGAGTGAAATCTTACTCTGTTAGTTCCCTCAAGATCCAAAGGGAACAAAGGAGATCCCTCCTTTGTTGAAAGGAGACTGGCACCTGCTTCTGCCTTTTTCTTCGTCCTTCCTCTTGCCATGTGGTTCCTGCTCCCCTTTACTTTCCACTGTGAGTGGAAACGGTCTAAGACTCTCACCAGAAGCAGATGCTGTTGCCATGCTTCTTGTACTGCTGGCGTAACTGTGAGCCAAACAAATCTCATTTCTTTACAAGTTACCCAGCCTCAGATATTCCTTTATAGCAACACAGACTAAGACAGCACTCTAGAGAAATACTAGTATATATGCACCAGGACATGTGTACAAGGATTTTCATAGAAGTGTCGTTGGTATAGTAAGTGCCAAAAAAGTAGAATTAGTCCTCATATCCACCAGAAGTGTTAGGTTGATGCAAAAGTAACTGCAGTTTTTGCAATTAAATTTGCAATTAAATAGAATGCATAAACATATTGTGGTGTATTTACATGATACAAAGTTACAGAGCAGCAAAAGTGATTCAACTACAGCTCCTTTCAACATGGTTGAATCTTACAGATACTGTGTTGGGCAAAGAAATTTTAGAAAGCAAGTTAGAAGATATCTCATTTATAGAAAAGTATATAAATAAATGAATTTCTCATTTATAGAAAAGTAGAAAAAATAGGCAAACCCACACAATATATTTTGTAGTGATACATGTGTGTGTGGTAAAACTATAAAGAAAAGCAGGCTGGGAGTGGTGGCTCACGCCTGTAATCCCAGCACTTTGGGAGGCGAAGGCAGGCGGATCACGAGGTCAAGAGATCGAGACCATCCTGGCCAGCATGGTGAAACCCCATCTCTACTAAAAGTACAAAAATTAGCTGGGCTTGGTGATGCACACCTGTAGTCCCAGCTACTCAGGAGGCTGAGGTGGGAGAATTGCTTGAACCTGGGAGGCGGAGGTTGCAGTCAGCCTAGATCGTGCCACTGCACTCCAGCCTGGCAACAGAGCAAGAATCTGTCTCAAAAAAAGAAAAAAGAAAAGCAAAGAAATGGTTAATATAAAACATGGATAATGGAGTAAGTAGGGTTGGGATGAGGAGGGACACACAGGTATTAGTAATATTGTATGACTTAATCTAGATGGTGGGCTCATGGGAAATCATTTTATTATAATTCTTGGAACCGTACATATATGCTTTATATACTTTATTGTATTCAATATATATTTCCTAACTTTTAAAAATACAAAGCCACATAAGAATTGTAAGTTAAAGTTAACTAGAAATAAAATACTGTTAGAGCAAATCAATGTAATCCTGTTTATGGGAGGGAAACTCTCATGGACTGTGAGATCCCCTTAGCCTGTATCTATCTTGCTTGCTCCAGCTCCTACCACAAAGGGAAGCTGAATACATGCTTCTGGTGGCTCCATTTCCTACAGTGGGAGTCCCCCAAAGTCCCTGGGCTCAGGAGATAGAATGTGCCTCCTGAGTTTATGATTATCCCTCTTTACTTAATTTTTATGTGTGTGGTGCAGTGAATCCAAAACTGACTGGGGCATGACCTCTGGGGTGCAGAAGGCAGGGACCCCTCAAGCAATGGATCACCAGGGCCAAGAGAGTCTTAGGTGGTGGAGGAAGGCCCTCAGTGGAGAGAGAAATCACTCCAGATGGACTAACCAAGGAAGGCTCTTGGACCAGCAAGGATTTTAGCTGGGTTGTTAATTATTGGTTATTTTAGATGAACAGAGGATTGAAGGGTCAAAATCCTTTTGATATTGTTTACTTCTTTGTTTTCTCTTTTGGGTCATGTCCCTTGCTAAGGTCAGTCATTATCAGAAGGAGTATAAAGAAGGGCCAAAGAAAAATGTTCTCTGTTCTCTTCTACCTTTTAATTCATCAAAGTAGGGCAAGAAGGAGGCAGGCATTTTTCTTTTCTTTTCTTCTTCTTCTTCTTCTTCTTTTTCTTTTCTTTTCTTTTTTTTTTTTTTTTTTGGTAGTCAGGGCATGTTAAGGAAGGAACAATGCCTCTAACAACATCCCCTGTCCGTCTTCTTTGTTGGTTTCAGCAGCTTCAGTAGAAGTGTGACCCCGGGCCAGTTACTCTCTAAACCTCAGTTTTCTCACCTATTAGAAAGAGGATAGCAACACTATTTCTGGGGCTCATCATCAGCACCACCCAAGCCTGGTGGCTCTTTTTATTGTTATCCGAGAAAATACTAAAATAGGCCCCAAACCATTACCAGTTTCACAGAAGCAAGCACCACACCCAGGTTTGCTTCTACTTAAGCTTCTAGGGTATTCAGGCCAGAAGAGAGAGGGCAGTGGGGAGAGGGGCATCAGGGGATAAGGGGCTGAGGGGTGCACGGCAGGCACATGAGAGCCTGAATGTCATGGTTACTTTTCCATTGAAATAATCATAATTGTGTGCTGAAGTCATCATTTAAATAAACAGCTCTCATTTACTGAAGTTCTATTTTAGGACCTGTGGCACCAAAGCCCTAGTGTTGTTCAATTTACGGTCTTGGCAAGAAGCAATGGGAGGCACAAGCATAGATATTATGAAGTGAGATACATGGGTAACATTGCGGTGTCAGACCCAGGGGGAAGTAACACTGCATCTATTTTTGTTTCTTACGAAATTGACTCAGAATTCTGAGATCCTCTTTCCTCAGGCAGGTAAGCACATTATTCTCCTAACAGGCTTTCTTTTCCCTATTGGTAGGGAGTAGTCCATTCACTTTGGAGAGGTCCTCTTTTTTTAAAGAAAAGTACTAAAGGACATTAATTGAGATCATTTCAATATGTTAATACATCGATTCACTTCCCCAGTGCATCTCGAGACTGCAGATTGAAGCTTGCCTCGCCACTCTGTATGCACCGGCTCTCCACACCCGAGGCTTATCATAAGCAATTATCTTACCCAAATAAAAAATGAAAATGGAAAAGTTAAATAAATAACAGGACATCTTGATGGAATCGCAGTAACGCTCATCTTGGTTAACATTAGCACTGACTTTTGGACAGCTCGATTTGTTAATACACTTGTCCTTTGTTTAGGCATCTATCTCTGTAAATCTCATGACTTTCCAAAATGATGGATGGTAACCATCTCTGCTCTCCCCTAAAAATACATTCTCTAGGAAACCAGAAAAAGCAAAATGGGCACTGTAACCCTGACCTGAGTGTAGCTTAGATTGGAGAAAAACCTCAAAACTGAATTCACCTCAAAACCTAAAAATTATTATGGCTTTCCCCACGACAGTTTCAGCATTCTACTGTTCCCGGGTTTCCTGCTAGGTTAGAGAGCTCTGCCTAAGTGCACCAGTCAGGCCTCAATGAATTTGAACTGAAAACTGAAACTTGGGGTAGCAGTCAGGTTGGGCCAGGTTGGGCTCTGGCAGCAAACAACCCTAAACCTCAGGGGCTGAACTCTGCAGAATTTTTTATTTCTTCTTCATGCAAAGCCATAGGTGCTGCTGAATAGCCACAGCAATTCCCCTCCAGGTCCCCAGCCTGACATCCAGACTGCTTTGACTTTTTAGCATCTCCATCCCAATATGCACTTGTACCGTTGCCACAGGAGAGACAGAGAAGCCTGGAGATTCACATACTGCTGATTTAAAAGCTCTGGCAAGGACATAGGCTGTTTCCATTTACATTTCATTGCCCAGAACTGGTCACATGTTCAGCCCAGCCAAAAGGGGGAAGGAAAGTGCACCAGGAAGTAAAGGAGCCCTCCACGGTGGTACCTGGGTAATGTCTAAGTGCTCGGGAACTTTCGACCACTGGTGAGTTGTTTCTCCCTACTCTCCATGAATGTTGGTATCTTGACCCAGGTGTCAGCCATCTGGGACTTCCTGTGTTCTACACTTCTTAAGTACAGTACATGTATGTATATGTATGTATTTGTTAGAATAGTTTTAGGTTCACAGCAAAACTAAGCAGAACGTATAGGGAGTTCCCGTATATATTGCCCCGACACAGGCACTACCTCCCCCACTATCAACATCCAGCCCCTAAGTGGTACGTTTCTTACACTTGGTGAACATACATTGACACATCACTGTCACCCAAAGTCCATAGTTTACGCCGGGGTTCTTTCTTGGTGTTGCACATTCTATGGATTTGGACAAATGTACGACAGGTATTCACCATTGTAGCATCATACAGACTATTTTCATTGCTCAAAAATTCCTCTGTGCTCTGCCTATTCATCCCTTTCTCCCACTAACTTCTAGCAACCACTAATCTTTTTATTGTCTCCATAGTTATGCTTTGTCCAGAATGTCATATAGTTTGGAATTATATAGCATGTAGCCTTTTCAGATTGGCTTCTTTCACTTAGTAATATGCATTTAAGATTCCTCCATCTCTGCGACTTGATAGCCCATTTCTTTTTAGCATGGAATAATATCTCACTATCTGGGTGTACCACAGGTTATTTATCCATTCACCTACTGAAGGACATCACATTCATTTCCAAGCTTTGGCAGTTATGAATAAACCACCATAAACATCTGTGTGCAGGTTTCTGTGTGGACACAAGCTTTCAACTCCTTTGGGTAAATACCAAGTGATGTAATTGCTGGATCATGTAGTAAGAGTATGTTTAGTTTTCTAAGAAAACAAACAAACAAAAACCACTGACAGACTGTCTCCAAAGTGTTTGTATCATTTTGCATTTCCACCAGCAATGAAACAGAGTTCCTGTTGCTTCACATCCTTGCCAGCATTTGGTCTTGTCAGTGTTTTGGATTTTGGCCATTGTAATAGGTGTACAGTGGTATCTCATTGTTTTAATTACATTTCCCTAATAACATGATTTTGAGCATCTTCCATATCTTATTTTCCATCTGTATATCTTCTTTGGTGAGGTATCTGTTCATTTTTTAATACAGTTATTTTCTTAATATTGAGTTTGAAGAGTTGTTTGTATATTTGGGTAACCTTTATTAAGTATCTCTTTTGCAAATATTTTCTCCCAGGCCGTGGCTTGTTTTTAATATATATTTTTAAACTGACATAAAGTCTCAATCTCCATATGGCACCAATATTACCATCAATGCCTCTGAAGATTTTTGGAAGTGGAGGTGCTTATATTTTTCTTAGTCACTTCTAGCTAGAATTTCCTGTGTCCAGTGAATCTTTGATCACTGCTCGGAGGAAAGCAGTTGCAAACGTGAAATGTAGCCTGCTTTTTCTTGTAATTCCTTTCATCTCTCACCTCTCTTTGTCTCCCTTCTACCTTCAAGCACTACTGATCCACTGAGGTTTGGGCCACGGGAGAGAGGTTGCAGTATGGTACCCTGTAATGGTTTAAAGTGTAATAGCAGATATTACCATTCTTTTTTTTTTTTTCCTTTTCTTTCCAACTTTTATTTTAGGTTCAAGGGGTACATGTGCATGTTTGTTACATGGGTAAATTGTGTGTTGCAGAAGTTCAGTGTACAGATAATTTTGTCACCCAGGTAATCAGCCTAATACCTGATAGATAGTTTTGCAATCCTCATTCTCTTCTCATCCTCTCCCCTTAAGCAGGCGCTAATGTCTATTGTTCCCTTTTTTGTGTCCATGTGCACTCAGTGTTTAGCTCCCGCTTACAAGTAAGAGCTTATGGTATTTGGTTTTCTGTTCCTGTGTTAATCTGCTTAGGATAATAGCCTCCAGCTCCATTTACATTGCTGCAAAGGACGTGGTTTCATTCTTTATGGCTGCATAGTATCCCATGGTGTATATTTACCATATTTTCTTTATCCAGGCCACCATTGATGGACATCTAGGTTGATTCTATGTCTTTGCTATTGTGAATAGTGCTGCAATAAACGTATGCATGCACGTGTCTTTATGGTAGAATGATTTATATTCCTTTTGGTATGTACCCAGTAATGGTATTGCTGGATCAAATGGTACTTCTATTTTAAGTTCTTTGAGAAATTTCCATACTGCTTTCCGTAGTACTCAATGTACTTTCCATAGTGGCTGAGCTAATGTACAGCCCCGCCCGCAGTGTATCAGTGTTTCCTTTTCTCCGCAACCTTGTCAGCATCTGTTATTTTTTGATTTTTTAATAATTGCCATTCAAACTGGTGTGAGATACTATCTCATTGTGGTTTTGATTTGCATTTACCTAATGATTAGTGATATTGAGCATTTTCTATATGCTTGTTTGCTGTGTGTATAACTTCTTTTGGAAAGTGCCTGTCCAGATTCTTTGACCATTTTTTTGTGGGGTTGTTCGTTTTTTGCTTGTTGATTTAAATTCCTTATAGATTCTGGATATTAGACCTTTATAGGATGCATAGTTTGCAAATATTTTTTTCCTATTCTGTAGGTTGTCTGATTACTTTGTTGATAATTTCTTTTGCTTTGCAAAAGCTCTTTAATTAGGCCCCACCTGTTAATGTTTGTTTTTGGTTGCAATTGCTTTTGAAGTCTTCATCATAAAGTCTTTATCAGGGCGGATGTCCAGAATAGTGTTTCTTAGGTTTTCTTCTAGGGTTTTTATAGTTTTAGGTTTTACATTTAAGTCTTTAATCTATCTTGAGTTGATTTTTGTATATGGTGAAAGACAGGGATCTAGTTTCAATCTTCTGCATATGGCTAGCTAGCTCTCCCAGCACCATTTATTGAATAGGGAGTCCTTTACCCATGCTTGTTATTGTCTTGTTGAAGATCACATGGTTATCAGTGTGTGGCTTTATTTCTGGTTTCTCTAACATGTTCCATTGGTCTATATATCTGCTTTTGTACCAATACCATGCTGTTTCAGTTACTGTAGCCTTGTAGTATAGCCTTGAAGGCAGGTAGTGTGGTGCCTCTAGCTTTGTTCTTTCTGCTTAGGATTGCACTGGCTATTTGGGCACTTTTCTTTGGTTCCAAATGAATTTTAGAATTTTTATTTTCTAATTCTAAATATCACAATTGTTTAAAATTGTTCAGCCATACCCAGAACCTGGAATTCTCAGCAACCACCTTTTTTCTATCTCCATGTTGTGTGTTGCACTTTTTGTACCTACTTCCTCTCTCCTTTACATCTTCTGAATGGTCTCCAGTCTCTGAATCTCTTGTTTAACCACCGTTCTGATTATAAGTACAGAAAAAATTTCTCTTATATCCTGATGCAGAGATATTCATTCAGTGCTTCCTTTGCTCTGGTCTCTCCTTTTAGAACATACTCTAGAGTCTATCTTTTAATACTCAAATGGTCCATTATGCATTTCATTATAACATAATAAGTTTTAATAAATTTTTTCCCATTCAGAATTTCTACTGCTGACTTAGGCATACCCCTCCGTCACCTTTATAGAAGAATCCTGACAAATATGATACAAGGATAGAATTTTTTAAAGCATAAAGTGTAGAAAACAACATTCATGAATGAGCCTGTGTGGCTAGCTTTGGGAGTGGGAAGTGGTATTTTATTCATGATGGCCATTCATAAGCACACCTATTTGTAGAAGAAACCTCTCATAAAATCAGGTGTTCAACTTGTTTTAAGGACAGTTTACCCAGAAAGTCTTGCTAAGATCATCCAAAAGGCTACTACAAAGAACGAATGTTTGAAAATGTTGCAACTTGAAAGTGCCACTGAAGAATCAGAACAAACTAGGGCCCCATTTCCCCCATGCCCACTCCCTCCCTGGCAGCAAGGCCCTTGGCAGTTGACAGTGTTAGCAAGGGAAGCACATGGTAGAGCTTTTAGGTAATGCTGCTGAAGATATCTATCTGTTGAAAATGTATTCCTGCCATTTTATGCACTTTGAAGCTCTGGGAAGTTCTGGGGATTGCTTGAATATTTCATTTTTGCTATTTTGTTTTTGCTTTTGTTTTTTTAAGACAGGGTCCCGCTCTGTCACTCAGGCTGGAGTGCAGTGGTGGATCTTTGCTCACTGCAGCCTCGACCCCCTGGGCTTCAAGTGATCCTCCCATCTCTGCCTTCTGAGTAGTGCTATTTCTTATTAATGTTTATATCAGTTGGTTGATTACTAGTCGTGAATAGTAATATTTCTTTCTCTTTCTCTTTCAACAGGCTGTAGTGCTGTGCTGGGTACTGTGAAGTGCGGTTACTCTTAAGCATATCTAGAAATCCAAGGAGATACTATTTTGGATTTTCTATAAACTAATTTCACTTAACTCTCTCCAAGTAAAATCAACAGTTTCTTTCTACTCTACCACAGTTTGTTTCTCTTGAACTCTTTTTTCCACTTCTAACCCTTTTCCTGGCTCCTTTTCCTTCATCTTTTTCTCTAAGAATGCTTGGGAAGGTTGGCTTGGAGTTTCTTCACCTCTGTGGCCAGAAAGAGGTATGAGACTCCATGTCTTCAGTCCCCTTACAACTTAATCTCCTTCTTCAAAAATCAGAGTCACTGCCTAGAATTACATGAAGTCTTCACTGTTGGTGACATAATTTAAGATGCTGTGAGAAAAGAACTAGAATATTTGACACCTTGTAGTTGAATAATCCAATAAATCATTGAGGATTTATTGAATGTTTTTACCACTAGGTAAATATTTTGTCCTTAGCCAAGTTTGAGTTGGGATTTTAAGACAAGAGTGTGCGTGTTTTTCCCATTCTGCTTGCCATGCCCTGTAATATGTGGGGAGGAATTGAAAGGGGAGGCAGACTGGGATGAAAAAAGGTGGAGAAACATGTAAAGAATGGGATTTATCTGTATTTATTTATTTTTACTTTTTTAAACCTTTTAAAGAAGAATGGAAAGAAATTAGCAATAGTAACAATAGTACATTATTTAAGTGTCTAGTACGTAACAAGTGCAGCATTAGTCTCTTTGCACAAACTATCACATACAGTTTGAGAAGTTAAAGAACAAAGGCTGTTAAGATTTATGCAGAGGGAGCAGGCTTACCTAGGCTGCTGCTGCAGAGAACGGAAGAACAGAATTGGTGGATGGAACTTATATTAAGAATATGAAGAAATTTTTAAGCAGTTATCCTTGCCTGATAATTGCTGGGCTTCCCTGGAGGCAAGTGATCTTTTGGCTGCAGATTTAGAGGTTTGTCCTAAGGACTGCTAACACAACAAGCCAGGCATCAGACATTATCATCATCTAAAAAGCATTATTTTAAAAGGTATTGCTTAAGTTTCATTGTCCACCTTGAGCCATGGTAGAGAATGTGCTGAGGGAAAGCCCCAAGCACACACAAAGGTCTTTGCCCTCTGGAAACTGTCAGGTCAGGAAGCTAACCCCAAGACACAGAGCATCATTCATTACTTCTGTCATATTTCCATTACAGATTTGTGGAGCCAGCCATGGAGCTCATTTAATCCAGGTGGGGTCGGGAGTTATTCCCTCTCTCAGAATTGGGACAGTCTTCCTAGGACTAAACAGTGGAAGAGAGGAGCATTCTTTAGGAATTGATAGGCAGGTAGAGGCCTGTGGATCCATTGTGTGAGGAGGCCCAGGGATGGAAGTAAGAGGATGAGATCAGCACTGTCTTAGACCCAAACTAGATGGCTCCTCACCTTATCCCTCTACTTTTAGGGGCCTACTTCAGCCCTCTTCTGACTGTGCTTCTCTATGCAAGGTGAGGCATCCACAGGATGAAGGATGTGTGCCCACTCTGAGCTCATACCTCTCCACCCCCACTTTCTAGTGTATGTTCTGAGTTCATCGACCCAGAATTCTTGAGTTTCCAGGCCTGGCATCACCTTTTTCCTAAGTCAGGCCTCCAGAAGTCGGAAGACACACAAAGTCTCCATGCTGGCTACAGGGCAGGTGTTTGTAGAGGGCATATTGGGAGCTTGGGTGTGTGGACTGGAGCATCTGCATGTGTGGGAGGCTTGTGCTGTGCAGGACATAGCCATGCTGGAGAGGGAAGAAGAGGCAGGATGGGACCCTGGGATTAACTCCACACCTCCATGTCCAGTGCAGAGCTCTAAGGAGTATGAGAATTCTAAATGTGAAACTGGCCTTCTAGGTTGATTTGAAGGTATTTATGAGGCATGAGGATACAAAATATTTTATTTACTATGTGAGTATTTTAATATGTTAGCTTGATATATGGTAGACCTGGAGTATGTGGTCTCCATTTGTACTGTGGCTCTAGGCACGCCAGTGTTGTCTTTCCTCCTTAAGGTTATTGTTAAGGATTTTCTTTTAGATGTCATTGTTCATGGGGCAGAGGACAAAGACAGTGGAGATCTGGCTGCCTCTTCCCACTGCATCCATCAGACTCATTCTAATCAAAATGTAATAAAAATCCTAACAAATAAGGCTAAGTGCAAGGAATTGTTTCTCAGTGGGTTTGGTTTGTCACGAGGTGCCCGTCATATTTTGTGATATGCTGCTCATGTTCCCTAATTCCCCTAACCCTCTCTGATAGAGAAGGAAAACTTTCTAGAAGGATGAGTTGCAAGAGAGATCTGCCTATCTACATCCTTCCATGTTACACACACAGACACACATGCACATATACATGCACACACATGTTGGTGAGCTTCCTTTTCTTCCCTTTCTTTAAACTTGGCTTTACAGAGGCTTTTCTTCCACCTGTTTGCATCAGCTACGTAAGGGGCTTGCAGTGAGAGTTGCTATGGCACATCTTTGCAGATAACAGGAGTTGGCAGATGTTTTTTAATTAAAGAAATTCAGGTTATGAAAAAGATGTCATGGGTAGAGAGAGTGGGAACTTGCCAGCCACAAACCCCTGCTCACGCTCACTCAGCCCTGGCTTGCGGCACCTGCCTCTGGATTCTACAAAATGCCATTGTCAGGAGAGGAAGAGAGTAAGGAGCCGATGTAGGTATCAGGATGCTGCCAGCACCTGATTATCTACCATTTGGGGTACGGGGCCAAAACATGAATGATCTCTACATCCCTAGCGAGCACAAAGCAACACTGTAGCCAATGTTTTGACTTCCTTCTTTCACAAACTACCCATTGGAGCTTTTCAGGCCTTTGAGTCTTCTACGTGACTCTTCTTCCCTGTCTTTCTGGCCAATGACAGCAATGGAAATCACGCACTGTTAAAATAAGTTTAGACTGGAGCTGCCTTCTGACATATTTTAAGTTTGGCCTAAAACTTTCTCCATACATAGCGGACTGTACCCTAACTGGATGTGTAAACAGACTGTAACCTATTGTTGTGCCAATCACTGAGTTTCAGCCAATCAAAGGTGGCCCACTCTTTAAGCCATGTTCAAATAAGGCAAACATGGAGCTGTAACCAATCTGGCTGTTACTGCACCTCGCTTCTGTTTTCTGTACATCACTTTCCTTGTTCTGTCCACAAATCTTTTTAGACAATGCAATAGCTCCAGAGTCTCTCTAAACATATTGTAGTTCAAGAGGCTGCCTGATTCTTGAATCTTTACTTGATCAATTAAACTCTGCTAAATGTAATTAGTCTAGTTTTTTCTTTTAACAGTACAAAGAACAGAGAAGCACATATCTTCAAGTCCTGGACTTCTAGGAAGCTCTCTCTGATTGATACAGAAAGCAAAACCAGGCCGGGCGCGGTGGCTCACGCCTGTAATCCCAGCACTTTGGGAGGCCAAGGCGGGCGGATCACGAGGTCAGGAGATCGAGACCATCCTGGCTAACACAGTGAAACCCCGTCTCTACTAAAAAATACAAAAGATTAGCCGGGCGTGGTGGCGGGCGCCTGTAGTCCCAGCTACGCGGGAGGCTGAGGCAGGAGAATGGTGTGAACCCGGGAGGCGGAGCTTGCAGTGAGCCGAGATCGCGCCACTGCACTCCAGCCTGGGCGACAGAGCGAGACTCCGTCTCAAAAAAAGAAAAAAAAAAAAAAAAAGAAAGCAAAACCATCAAATTGAAATCTTCATAGGGAAGTTGGATGCCCTCTAGCTTCATCCTTCACTTTGCCATTGAGGAAACAGAGCACACAGGAGGGAATTGACTTGCTCAAGGTCTCCCACTGAATTAGTGACCGAGCTTGGTCTAGAACCAGCTCTCCTGACTCATGGCCACCACACTGCCCAGTGGGGACCCTTTGTTCTGAAGCTTATAGAGCCCTTTGGAACCATGAAAATTAACATTTGGTTGAATGCTGTCCTCCTGTGTTAGTATCTTATTATATGCCCCAAAACAGTATAAGTGTGACTGCGAGGGCCACAGCATTTAAGTGCATACAGAAGTCAGTTAGATAAAATAAATTGGCAAATGAGCCAGTTGAAAAACAATGGAGAATGATAGGACCTATAACATACTATAAGACACATGCCTCACCTGAAGGCATTTAAATAAGAACAAAATTTGGACACTATGCTGGCCAAACAAAACATCTGTAGGACACAGCTTTTGTGCTGCAACCTTTGCCCGAGGGCCTGGAACTTTAGTATTGTCTAGGCATATAGATCAGTGCTATTGGATGGAAAAATAATGCAAGCCTCCTCTATGTGTAATTTAATTTTTTTATAGTAACCACATTAAAAAGTAAACATAATCAGGTAAAATTAATTTTAATAATATATTTTACTTAACCCATTATTCCAAAATGTTACCATTTCAATATAGAATCAATATAAAAATTATTAATGAGATGTTTTACATACTTAGGCTTTTTTTCATACTAAGTCTTTGAAATCCAACGTGTATGTTATAGCAGGTATTTTACTTCATCCTTCTAATAAGCTACTTATAGTGTTTCACGGATGCTGACAGAAGAGATGATGAAACTCTTGGCTCAGAGATAAAGGACTTTATTACTCATGACACAGCAAGCAACATGAACATCAACATGTTTACTTTAGTCCCCCTAGTCTCCTGTAATAGGCAAAATTCAAAATGGCCCCAATGACTCCCAGCCCCTGATATACACATACCTTCTTCCAATTAATCAAACGCTGCTGTAAAGGAATTTGTCAGATATAATTAAGATCTCAAGTCAGGTAACCTTAAAATAGGGAGATTAAGTAGATGAGCCTGACCTATTCACCTGGCCCCTTTAAATCTGGGTTTAGAGGTCAGAGACAGAGAAGTCATAAATATTTAAAATGTGGCAGAGATTTGGCAATATGAAATTCTCCGTTTCTTACTGTCAGAGAAGGCATGGCTTCTTTGACATGGAGGGGACCATGTGGCAAGGAATGCAGGTGGCCTCTCTGAGCTGAGTGTGGACCCTGCTGACAGCCAGTAAGGAAAACGGGGACCTCGGATATACAATCATGAGGAATTAAATTCTGCCAACAACCTGTGTAAGTGTGAAAGCAAATTTTTTCCCAGAGCCTACATGTGAGAACACAGCCTGGCAATATTTTAATTTTAATCTTTGAGACCCTAAGTAGGGAACTCTGCCTGGCCTTGTGACTGACAGAACTATGACCTAATAAATGAGTATTATTTTAAGCTGCCAATTTTGTGATAATTTTTTACTCTGTGATAGAAAACAAATATAACTCCCCCCCACCAAATCTCACAAGGATGATGTAAAGGGCCCAGATGGATGTGGCACATGAGGTGTATTTGTGTCACAGTTGGGGGAATCCTGAGCTTGGATAAGTCACCCTTTCATGGTAAGCAGTGGGCAAGCCTGCTTTTTGCCCCAGATGGAGATACAAGCTCATCCTTCCATGTTGCTACCATATTGTACAGCATAGCTGCAGAAGGTACCAAATAAATATTTGTTAAGAGGTTGATTGGAAAATAGAGTTGGGCTCATGGTCCCTCATTAATATGATTGATGCCTTTCCTTGAGATTTATAAGCTGGCAATGAAAGAGAGGTTAGTTGATTAGGGGCTTACATATAGGATTACCTCAGAGCAGGGTCTGGTCACCAGTCTCAAATATACGTCTACGCAGGGGTATTATCTGCTAAAGCAGTGTTTCTCAACATTTTTATCCTCATGACTGCCCCCTTATAGAGTCTTTGAAGACTTTCTTTTCCCTAATTGTGTCCCCTTTCCATGAAATTTTATACCACAGATATACTGTAAATCTATTTATGTGCTGTGGTTCTTTAGAAAGCCATAAACCATTGTAATAGCTAATTTTTTTTTGACCTTCCAACCACGCTGAACCAAATTTTGCCCTCTTGGAGTGATATTACCTGCTTTGAGAATGGATGTTCTAGAGGACTGAAGTCATATTTACCAAAATCACCAGAAGCAGGCTGATATTTTAGTTAAGGTCGAATTCCTTCCTATGTCATTTGTACAGCAATGCCCTCATGGTATGTCCACTGCTCAGAGCAAAGGGATGCTAGGTGTGTGCAGATGAGGGTACAGAGAGCTGGGCTCCCTTACCACTGTTGCCCTGAGTCCATGCTGTGCACAATGTGCCACTCTCCTCTCTTTTCTGGGATCAGTGCCCTTTTCTTTGGGGTCAGCTTTGGAGAAACAGTGAAGCATTTTTGGTATTTGGGTCCCCCTCACTCACCCACTAATACATAACCCAGCCCCACTGAGCAGCTCCTTTTCTCTAAAATATTTTTGAGAGCAGATAACCCAATTCAGCTTTGAGAGAGTTACTTTGTTCTTTGGAATGGCAGAAGGGAAACTCTACCTGGGTGTGTCTACCCCAGGAATAATATAAGTCGAACTTTCCAGATTAAAGTACTTTTAAATTCCTGGAGGTCAGTTGTTGGGGGTACAAGCCCAGTAGGGTCAAGGTTGCACTTTCAATATCCTTTGAGGCCAGATTCCTTCCTTCTGTTGTAGAGCCACTAATTTTACCTTTGACCTTGAGCAGCATCTATAAAATGCTAGCTGTTAGCAAAATGAGGAACTGGGCTTGGCGATGTCAATTAGTTGGATGAAGACTAGTATTGTTAAAGGTCTTATGCTCTGTCTTGGGATGTGTTATGCAGTTTACTTAGAAGTATGCTTTTGAAATCATCAAAGACTTTTCATAATTAACTTTTAATTTATTTGTATAATGGTCAGGGCATTTGGTCTGTTTGATACCAAGTTTTGGTATTGAAATTTGCTTTGCAGCCCAGCATATGATCAAGTTTTATCAGTGCTTTATGTGTGCTTAAAAATAATATATTCCATAAAATTTCCTGAAAAGTTCTGTTTTTTTTTTTTTTTTTTTTTTTTTTTTTGAGACGGAGTCTCGCTCTGTTGCTCAGGCTGGAGTGCAGTGGTGCCATCTCGGCTCACTGCAAGCTCCGCCTCCCGGGTTCACACCATTCTCCTGCCTCAGCTGGGACTACAAGTCCCAAGTAGCTTGGGACTACAGTTGCCCGCCACCATGCCCGGCTAATTTTTTGTATTTTTTAGTTGCCAGGATGGTCTTGATGTCCTGACCTTGTGATCTGCCTGCCTTGGCCTCCCAAAGTGCAGGGATTACAGGTGTCAGCCACTGCGCCTGGCCAAAGTTCTGTTTTACAGAGACAGTCTCACTCTGTCACCCTGGCTCAGGTGCAGTGGTGTAATGAGAGCTCATTGTAATCCTGAACTCCTGGGCACAGGCGATCCTCCCACTTCCGCTTTCCAAGTAGCTATGACCACAAGTGTGTGCCACCATCCCTAGATAAGTTTTAAATATTTTGCAGAGTCAGGGCCTCAATATGTTGCCCAGGCTGGTCTTGAACTCCTGGCCTGAAGTGATCCTCTTACCTTGGCCTCCCAAAGTGTTGGGATTACAGGTGTGAGCCACCATGCCTTGCCCTGAAAAGTTCTTTGTGTGTCTTTAAAGTTTGTTAATGGTGTTGTTGAATCTTCTATATCTTTATTCATTTTTCTGTCTGCCTGATTTACTCTTTGAAAGAAATATATTATCTGTCACCATATTGCTGGATTTGTCAATTTCTCTTTGAAAGTCTATTAATTTTTGTTTCATATATTTCAGAGTTATGTTATGTGTATAGGCATTTGCAATTGTCTTATTTTCCTGATAAATTGTCCTTTTTACCATTATAAAAAGCCTCTCTTTAATAATTCTTAAAGTCTATTTCATCTGATATCAACGTGGTGACATCAAGTTTCTATCAGTTGATATATACCTACTATATCTTTTTTTCCATTCTTTTAGTTTTAATATTTTATGCTGCTATATTTTGGGTAGGTCTTTTGTACAGATTATATATCTGATTTTTTAAAAAGCAATAAGAAAATCTCTGTCTTTTACTTTGGAATTTTAGTTCATTTATATTTGTAACAATTACTGATACATTTAGATTTATTTCTCCAAAGATTTTGTTTCCCACTTATTGTGGTTAAACTTTTTTTCTTTTACTCTTCATTCCCACTTTATTTGGAGTTGATCAAACTTTATTTTCTGTATTCTACTGATTTCAAGGTTTTTCATTTTACCTCTGTTCTTTAGAGGTAAACTTAACATTATATCCTGTACACTTGACTTGGAAAATATCATCTAGGATTGTGTTGTACATTTCCAGGGAGTACCAATCATGTTTCTAGATTGTTAAGGAGTAAGGCCTTGAGTTCTACCTGTCTTCCAAAAATGCAAGGAGCTTAAAACATTTTAATTCTGATCATTTCTTTTCATCTTCATATGGTTGGCCAGTATTTGAATTGCTCTTTACTTTTATATGCTAAATTAATTATTATTTTATAATTATTCATACTGTAATTTTTCATTTATATTTACCTATGATTTTACCAATTTATTTGCTTACCATTTATTTACTCAAATGTTTACCAAGTTTTTTTGCTTACCTCTTTTTTTTTTTTGTATTTTACTTTTTTTTCTGGATTCAATGTTCTCTTTGAGGGAAAGTACCATAATAGTTCTTGCATTTATTACTGTTAGCAATGAATTCTCAGATTTTAATTGTCTGAAAAAGTCTTAACTTACCTATATGTTACATATTTTCTCCTATATGTGTTGTATGAAGTATAACAAAGAGATAATCGTTTTTAGTCATTATTATGCCTTCACTTTTAAATGATAGGTTAACTGGGTATAAAATTCTGGGTACACAGGCATATTTTTTCTCAGCACTTTGAATATATTTATGTCTGTTGTTAATTTATTGCTTCTTGGCTCTGAAACCACCCTTCTTTGCCACACTTTGTGATATTGGACCTAAACTCTGTAGATTACATTTCTCCTTTGACAGATGGCTTAGTGTTAGGTTCTGCCAATAGAGGGCACAAGAGGGACACTGAAAGCCTGGGAAAAGAAGGAAGAGGGAACTTTGTTCCTTCTGGTATTCTGTTTTATAGTTCAGCAATGAGCAGATCAGGGTGTAGGGGTCATTGTTCATTTGTGGTGTCCTTCAGTCAGTTTCTTTGTTGCCACATTGGAAAGTGGCTTTCAGCTCTCGTAGCTCAGTAGTGGTCAGTTTCTTTGTCACCATATCAACAGGCACCATGTTCCTATGACAACTACCCCTTTTCCTCAAAGGTCTAAATTTCAACTTTGCAGGATCCCCTCCTCTGAGATTTTTAAGTTTCTTCTTGTTCACTTTTCTCTCAGCCCAAAGGTTAGTAATTTGTTTCTGTGGTTCCTAGCTCCCTATACCTTATGGTTTGCTTTGCTCAGTTTGACAGTTAACAACCTTTTATTAGTTAACAATTCACTGTAATAATTTTTGTGTGTGTAAGTTACTGATATGGCTTTAGTCTCCATACTGGACCCTGACTGATGAAATATTACTTTCTTGTTTTCTGTTTTATCGTGTTGCTGTTCAGAAGTATGTTGTCAGCAAAAGTTGTGAATAAACACTTCATAAAGCAAGACATTCAACTGACCAATAAGTCCATTAAAAAGTGTTCAACATTATTAGTCATGAAAAAAATTTAAATTAAAACCACAGTGAGTGACATACTACTAAACTTCCACCAGAAAGGCTAAATTTTGTTTTTAAAAGTGAATGTTGGCAAAGATGTATAACAACAGAAATTCATATATTAGAAATGTAAAATTGTACAACAAATTTGGAGAAAGGGATCAGTCTTTTATAAATGTACACCTACCCCATGACTTAGCAATTCTACTCTCAGGTATTTACTAAGAGAAACAAAAAAATACATTCACAAAAAGACTTGTTCAAGAATGTTCACAGCAGCTTTATTGATAATGTCCTTAGAGTAGAAAGAGGCCAGATATCCACCAGCAGGATGGATGAATAAATTGGTATGCTCATATAATGGAAAAGTACTCAACAATAAAAAGGGATGAACTACTGGTACGTGTAACACCATGGATGAATCTCAAAATCAGTATACTAAGTGAAAGAAATCTTACATAGAAATGTAGAATTCCATTTATGTGCAACTCTAGCGCAATAAAACTAATCTACAGTGGAAAAACTTTAGAATAGTGATTGACTTTGAAGGGAATAGGGATGGATTTTGACTAGAAAGGGACACAAGGGAAATTTTGTGTGGATGATGGTACTATTTTATATTTGATATGTGTTTGAGTTGCACACCAATGTACACTTATTATTTGTATATTTCATTGCATGCAAATTTGATATCAAAAAAAATCCATAAACAAATATCGAACTTCATTAATGAAATCCTTGCTGACAGATTTAAGAAAAAGTGTAGGCTGGGCATGGTGGCTCATGCCTGTAATCCCAGCTATTCAGGAGGCTGAGGCAGGAGAATCATCTGAACCTGGGAAGTGGAGGTTGTGGTGAGCCGAGATCATGCCATTGCACTCCAGCCTGGGCAACAAGAGCAAAACTCCATCTCAAAAAAAAAAAAAAAAAAAAGTGAAAAAGTGTAGAAATGTCCGTAATTTGCTGTGAAATGCACACACACAAACAGCCCAAATAAAAGAGCAACAACAAAAAGCAAATGAGAGATTGTTGGATGAATGCAGAGATGGATAGATGGATAGATATGTGATAAAGCAAATACAATGAAATGGAGTAAAATATTATTGGTAGTACCTACATAGTGTTAATACAAGTGTTCACTATGAAATTCTGTCAACTCTGCTCTGTGTTTGAAAATGTTAAAATAAAATTTAGGGGAAAATGGACTGTTGTCAGTCTAACAATTATTCCTATTTAAAAAGTAACCTGTACTTTCTCCATGGTTTTATTGAACATCTTTTCTTTGCTTTTTGTGTTCTGAACTTTCACTGGCATGTATTTAGGTTGACTTTTATTGCTCTCAGGTCTCATAAAGTTACTTCTTTTTCAATTCTTGGAACTTCTCAGCCTTTAGTTTTTTTTGTTTTTTTTGTTTTTTTGGATATTGCCTTTCCTCTCTTCTGGATTTCTTATTAATGCTGGGTGAAATTTCTCAACCTATCATTCTCATATTTTACTCCCTTTTTTCACATTTCTTTGCCTCTCTGTTCTGCAATTTGGGTGCTCTCAATTTGTGTTACAATTTGGGTACCTTCAGATCTTTCATTCCTCAGATTTTTCAGTTTACTGACTCTCTCTTCAGCTGTGTCTAGTCTGCTATAACTATGACTATGTTTTTTTTTGTTTCTAGAAATTCTCTTTAATTCCTTTCTCAATATAATTGTCATTTTGTTTTATTGTCTTTTTGATTCTTTTAAATGTTTCATCATTTTAAACATTTATTTTTAGCTTAATTCTGATAGTTTATTTTAAGTGGATGTTATCAGGAGTTAAAATTCTGCTATTTGCTGTGTCTGCTGACTCTTTTGCTCATTGTGGATTGCTTCCTTATGTGCTCTTTTGTAAATTTGGATTGTAACGTATGGTTGGTGGACATTTATCTGAAGGACTCCTCTAGCTTGAGAAACATTATTTCCCTTCAGAGAAATTTTTTCATTTGTTTTTATCAGGCACATCAAGGTCATGGGTCTTAGTCACTTTTTATATTAATTTCTAGAATATGCATCTAGAGTAAAGTTGAACTCAAGCCCATATGAAGTCACACCTGTGATCATGTGTTATCAGAGGAGACTATTTTTTTCCCCTCATCCAGAGCCTAGTATGAGACAGCTAAGCTTTTTGATCATCTTTCTGAGTTTGAGTGTGGATTGTGTATATTTCATCCTACATCTAAGGAAGTGCTTCAAGGCTTCTGGCTTTATACTGGGGGGAAATGGGATGTGCATTTCACTTCTTTGTATCATGTAGGCTCAAGACCTAACTCCCGACTCCATGTGGACATTTACACTTAAGCCCTTACATGACATAATCTGGCAGCTCTCCCACAGGCAGCTGCAGTATCAGCTCTGGGGTTCCACTCTAGTTTTCAGTTCTCCCTTTGTTTGGGGTTTCTGGAAATTTCTCTCACTTTCCAATTATTGCTTTTAAAAGAATGTTCATTATAACTTATTCAGCATTTTCTAGGTGTTTAATATTTGGAGAGTCTTGAAGTAATCTGATCCCATACAATACCAGAAATGAAAGTTGTGTTAGGCATTTCACTTAGATTATTGTATTAATTCTTCACAACTCTAAAATATATGAATTATTATTGCAGGAAATACATGTGTAGAGGGATTAGCAGCTTCTCCAGGTCTTACCAGCTAGTAATTGTAATGGAGTTGAGATTCTCCCAACATTTGAATGATTCCAATGTATAGGCTTTTGTTCCCTTGTCTTGCAAGGCTAGAGAAACCCATCCCTGGCCTGGGAAAGTTACTCTGCCTGGGTCAGTAATGTCAGTAACCTTGTCCTGTAATAACTTTATTTCTGGGTATGTCTTTGAGGAGCCTTTTGGATTTTTCCAGTTGCCTGTCAGGTCCAGCTTGCAGACTGGCTGGAAGAACAGCATTTGATGTCCCATATGGGACCACTCCCAAGTGACACTCTGATATCTGACAAGAACACTCAGCAGGAACATGAGACTCCTGTATCTCATGCTGAGTTTTGACTAAGTTTTACTTAAGTCACTTGCTCTTAATAATAAATCTGAAAAATGATGAGCCTTCTATTTGACTGTGAAGATAGAGCAACCAGCTGCCCTGGTTTGCCTAGGATAAGATATTTCCTGGGACATGGGACTTTTAGTGCTAGAACTGGGAAAATTCTGGGCAAACTAGGATGTTATTTGCTCTACAGATTGCTCTGGGATGTCGTTAACCAGATTAGTGCCAGTCTTTTCCATGGGAGGCTGGACTATCCTCTGGTTTCCAGATTTCCCCAGAGATGAAAGGAAGGGGGCTTAATGGTGAGAAGAGGAGTACCGAGGACAGAAGATTCAATTCAAGGACATATGGAATAAAGTAAAACTTTATCAGATATTTCCCAGCTGCTCCTAATTATACTCCAATAGAAGATGGAGCAGCTTAGCGGGGACAAAGAGTCAGACCAACAGGTAAGAGAACTACCATTTATAGAGAATGTTCTCCAGGGCTAGGTATTTGGTTAGATTCTTAGTCTGGCTCATACCATTTAACTGTAACTCTCTGCAGTAGACAATATCATGCCCATTTTAAAGAGGAGGAAACAAAAGCCCTGCAAGATTGTCACTTGCTCAGTGTTACAGGTTAGCAAATAATGATGCCTGCATTCAAACCCAGATGGGCCTGACTCCAAAGCTGGGGCTTTTTCTCCTTGACTGTGGTAAGGGAACAGGGACTAGTGCTCTATATTCAAGTGCTGATTTAAGGAATTGTGAGTCAAGGAGAAAAGATGAGAGAGAGGCAGACTCTGCAAATTGTCACGGGCCTTGCCAACAACCATGAGCGGGAAGTAGCAGCCATGGCCACTGTTGCAGCAGCACCATCAGGCCTGAGAGATCCAGGGAAGTGGGAAGGAGAGCACAGAGTGCCCTCGACCAGCACCTAACTCCCTTTCCCCCCTCCCCAGTGTACTTCCCACTGTAGCATTTGGGTGGAGTGGTCAGGGACTCTGGGCTTGGGGATAAAGTTTTCACTTCCCTTTGGCTGTGCTTTTCCTAGGTACTCAGGCAGGCAGTGCCAGCCATTTGATGCCCGGGTCTTTGCTCCTTGCTGTTGGGTGCCTTGCTGACTGGTCTGAGGTTGTGAGCTAAAACCTAGTGGGTCTTAGCTCTCCCTTAGGTCTGTCATGTTTCCGCTTGCTCATCTTCAGAAAAACAGCCTTCCTATTGCCTGTCTGTTGCATCGTAAATGTTGTTTCAATATTAAGCATTATTAGGGCATCCTTGCCTAACAAACACATCCTAAGGATCCAGTGATCAAGGCTGCTTTTAAAGGCCTCTCCTAATATTTACTTACCCAGCTTCCTTCTATACTCTTAGCTGTGTTTTTCTGAAACAGCTGCATCCAGAACAGAAGGCTCTTTTGTGTAAACTCATAAGTCACCTGTACTTATTTTGTGTATCCAGGGCTGTTATGCTCGGCAGCAAGCTATTTTTTTTTTTTCAATAGGAGTTGGTATTTGATATAATAGATTATTACATGTTCAGCATATAAATTACTAGGTCTTAGAAACAAGAAATGAGTAATTTTACCCTGAGGTAATATAACAGCTACTGTGGAGTCACTAAAATCAAGTAAATAGATCATTTGTGGTCAGGGCAGAAGCATGGAATTACTACCTGAATAGCATTCAGCCATCATTCCCTCACTTAATCATTCAACAAACAGGTATTGAGAAACTCGAGGTGAGTTTGAGACATTTTCTAAGTGTTGGGCAGGGCTACAAAGAAATCTAAAGCCTGCTGCCTCAAGGAGATCAAAGACTTCACCCAAATCCTTTCCATAGGAAGTTAATTGAAGTCATTGCGCTCTTTGATCGATAAATGTAAGAGCAAGGGAAGTGGCTCTCTTAGAAAGCAATTGGACTTGGAGCCAGGAATGCAAGGGGTAACCTGTACAGTTTTGCTTAGGAGGGCATGGAGTAAGGAAGAGAAGGTAACACTGTTCAAACGCTGGAGACTTTACCCAAGAAGGCTAGTTATGACGCAGACCTGGGGAGCCTGGGTGTGTAGGAAACTCAGCTCTGTCACTTATTATTTGAATGATTTGGGGCAAGTTACTAAACCTCATTGAGTTCTAGTTTTCTCATTTACCAAAAGGGATACTCATAGTATTTATCTCAGGGTTATTGTAAAGATTAAGTGAGATTGTGTATGTGAAATGCCTGGCACACAGTAATCGCTCAAAAAAGGAAAGAGTTGGGTGTCACTGACCAAAGGGAGCATTCCACCCTGATAAGAAGACCAAAGCTCTGAGGGTCTAATTCTGCCCTTGTTACTGACCCATGTCCCAACTGAAAAAGAGACCCATTTCCTCATGGTTCCTGAAGAAGCATCCACTTTTGCAGGAGAGTTGTAGCAATCATGGCATTCTGTGTCCAGGATAGAAGAACATGTGCTACCAGTTTTTTTAATCCCCCCTGGCAAACACTTCATTCTTTGCCAGTGAAGAACTTTTCATTTCCTCTATAATTGAAACAAGACCTCTGGGTCATTGGGTGAGTCTCATCTGGCTTGTGAGTCACCCAGGGCAGTTGTCCACTTTTTATCAAATGAGTCAGGAATGTATTGACCCAGGTCAAATGGTGTGGAGGGTGAGAAATTATCTAATGAATCTGAGCAACCCAGCCCTACCCTTGTACCACTTGAGGGGCACAACACCCTTCCACATTGATCCCATCTACTCTTCCTTGTCACCGTGAAACCAGCCTAACCAGAAGGGGAAGACCAAATTGGACTTTTATTCCAGCACCAATGAGGAAAAGATGCTATGAAATATCTCTTTATGTCAGAAACCAAAGTTAAAATAATGTCATACTCTGATAATTAATACTATCAGGCTTGACAGCAGAATACGTTAAATAAATTAGTCTTTAAATGCGTATGTGTCTTCCAAATATAGGTTTTTGGTTTAATAATTGCTTTACCGAATAGACGAATGGCCTCAATATTCTACTTGCTTTTGCCTGTACAGATGTGGCCTTTATAGACAAATATTAAATAGAAATACCTTTTTCTTCCCTGTCTCTATCTGTAAAATGGAGGGTTTTTTGGGAAAGATATTTTAAAGGAACTTGCGAGACTTATTTGACTCAACTGATTTTTATTGAGCATCTTGTCAGCATGGAGATCAGAGCCAGCCACTGAAGGGGACACAGAAACAGCTTTGCCAGTCCCTGCCCTTAGGGAACTTACATCTGGGAAGGGAAGGGGCTATGATAGGTCTGGGGGCAATAAGAGGCGGAGAGGGCCTTGAGTTGTCAGCATTTTCAAAACACCTTGTAGATGGCTGGGTCTTGGGAAGCAGAGAGGAGATAGGGCAGAGTTTTCTGGGTCAAGCACATGGCATGGATGGGGAAGGATAGAAGGAAAGAAGGGGCCTCAGAGATGGCCATTCCCCAGGCTCTCCGAGGGACCTCAGTGCACATAGTTCCCTGGATGTTTACAATCTGTGTCCCTTTTGCTCACTTCTCACCAGCTCAGTCTGGCTAATAAGTGACGAAGCCAAATTTGTAAGGTTTGTCTGCCGGACTCCAAAGCTGATGCATCTGGGCATCACACCACAGTTCCTAGACATAGGGCAGAGCAGAATCACTGGAGGCACTTTTGAGATGGAGAATCCAAAATGTCACTTTAGGTCCTAACTAGAACCTCAGGGTTGAAGCCTGGGGCAGTGCTCCCCAAACCTTATGTGCACCCAAGCCGTGAGGATCTTTCTAAAATGCCACTTTGGATTCAGCAGGTCTGGAGGAGGGCCTGAGATTCTGTATTTCTTACAAGCTCCAGAGAATGCTGATGCTGCTGGGCCTTGAACCACTCTTAGATTCACATGGCCTTGGGATTTCTGAATTTCCCCAGAGGTTGAGCATCGCTGCACCGACTTCTGTGACGTTCTGTTTAGGCTTCCCTAGATATGGATAACACTGTCTCGAGGGGATGCAGAGAGGCAAGACAAAATCAGGATGGAGCTGGGCTGTGGAGTCCAAGCCAGAAGTGAGTTTCAAGGTGGAGGGATGGGCAGACATAGCTGCCTGCTTCAGAGAGGTCTCGGAGGCCAAGCCCCGTGGAGGGGAAGGTTGGAGCTGTGATTCCATTGCTGACAGATCCCACACACGAGACTCTCAGAAAGACTCACTGATTAAATAAATGTGTTCCCAATGCAGGAGGAAAATCCCAGGTTTAGAACTAATTTCCTTCTGAGGGGCTATTCCTCCCTTCCACAGGATAGGCACACATAGACATTCTCAGAGGAAATAACCTGGTGCTTTGAAACAAACCCACATGCGGGAAGCACATTCATCTTTGATAAAAAGATGGTCCTTCTGATTTTCTCTGGTTCCCAGACTGGGGAAATATTATTACGTTCCAGTTATGTTGAAATGAAACACATTTTAAAGTTTTCTTTTTAATAATGGAAAGGGCAGGTTATCTAAAGTGAATATAATTTCTTTAAACAATTTTACAAATAAACAAATTTAGTTTTTTTAAAATCAGGAAATAGCTTCATTGTTTGAGTTTAGATATAATTAAACCATTGATTTGGCCTCATTAGAAAGTAAATCTTTATCAAAGAATTGGGGCCGTTGTGACAGGAGATGGATGTTAGGGAGATGAAGGCTTTATCCAAGCATATACTGTTAATTTCTTCATAAAGAGATAAAAATTGGGATTAGTGAGTGGCCGCACTAGGAAGTGTAGCAAATGTCTTCTCATTTTCCTAAGAGCCCCCATCTTGGTAATATTGTGTTGCTTAGGAACTAACAAAAACATGTCTCTCTGTGTGTGTTTCTCTCTTTCTCTCTTTCTTTTTTTTAATGGTCCCTTTGTGCCCTGATATTTTTCCAAGTTGGCAGCTGTGAGGAAAAACAATGTGATTTGGTTAGATGCAGCCTCCCGCTCTCAAGTCTGGAGCAGAATAGATAAGAACTTCTATGTCAGAATACAAAGTTTACTCAGCACCAGTCAAAAGCTTTTGATGTTGCCTGCCCAATCTGGCCTCCCATCTTTGAAGTTCTATTACACATGCTAGGGTTCCGTCAATAAGAAACAGACCTTTCTTTCCCCTGCTAGTTAAAACATCTGCCTCCTGGAAACGCCCCGCATTAAAGCAGGCCACAATAGTTCGAGGGCTTATAGACACCTGGGCTTTGCCACATTAGTAATGAGAAGAGAATGGTCTAAGGAATGGAAGCCATTGAAGAAAACCCTTAAGGATGAGGGGTGATGATATTTTCCCATTCCAAGATTGTATGGAAAAAGACTCAGCTTGGTTGGGACTCTCATAAGCAGAATGACCAGGGCTGCCTTTTCCTGAGGCTGTTTATACAGTGCTGTGTATTCATGTTATAAGTCACATGTGATCTGCACTCTTTATCTGGGGCATTAGCCATTTCACAGTGAAAAGGAGCAGGGAAAAACAGGCTCATCGGTTTGTAGTGTCACTCTTTGCAATGTCATTTAAACTGCTCGGCAAATGGCTTATTTGTCAAAGAATATTGCTTTTTCCTGGAACAAAACCCAGTTACTGGTTGTTGAAACCTATGGATATCAGAAATGATATCAAGATGTGCTTCTGTTGCTACACGGTGGTGCCCTTTGAAGGGACAGAGAGGTGGGGGTAGGAGAGCCTTTGTTCCTGGAAATGAAAGCGTCTGAACAATAGATTGTATGAAGAACCTCAAATGCCAGGCTCTATGCCACAAACTCTAGCTTGCAATAAAAGCCTTCATCTCAGAGAGTCCAGTTATGGAAATGCCAGAAGTGAGTGAAGGTCCAAGGAGTGGTGATGATGGGCAGGTGGCCAGACAGGCTGATAGACAGCAGACCAATGGCTGATAGTCCCAGGTGGCCAGTGCAAGCCCTGACCCTGTGGCCCTAGATTTGCTGCATCAGCTGTCAGAAGGGTAAGGAGTGCAAATCAGAAGTAAAAACAACTTAAATGCTGAGTTCAATACGCAAGTGGCAGAAACAGGGCAAGTTAGTATGTCATGAAACTACAAAATCATTGGACAGATAAGTTGTTCTGGGGCAGTGCTAGCATCCCCTTTCTATGCCTCTTTCTTTCCTTGATAGTGTCTTTCATCTTCTCCAATTCCTAAGGTTGGTGCCCTCTTGCCCTTTATTTCTCCTTCTTTTTCTCCCTCCTTCCAAACTCTGATATCAAGTTGGAATCTGATCAGCTTACCAATTCTAAGAATAAATAATTAGAAATGTTCAATCGGTTATTCCTCCTAAAGGCATTTTCATTTTAAGAGAAGCAAAGATACATCAAAGAAATGAATCTCTAATGGTAGAATTTTAGTCATTGATGGGCTAGAACTTCATTTTCCTGGAATTATACCCTGGAGGGTCTCTATTAGCCTTGCTGAGAAAAGATAAATATCTTTTTCCTTTAGTAAGCTTGCAATCTAATAAGGAAGAAAAAACAACAGATCCAAGAATTCTTACGTGAAACATTTATGAGATAAACCAGGACATGGTCATATAATGACACAATTAGTTGAAAGGTAAATGGTGAGGAGGGACAAGGCAGGCTTGGTCACATCTCCCTGCTCATGATGTGAGCAGTTCTGACCCAGATTGTAGGGATGTGGTAACATGGTGGGAAGTCGAAGGCCCCAGAAATGGCCCAGCTTGATTTGGTGTTAGAGTCAAACTATGGGAGGGTACTGGGTAAACGAAGGGAAACGAGGACCCTGATCCCCATGCTTGGGGTGTGGGCTGGCAAGACCGAGTCACTGTGGGCTCCTGCCT
The DNA here is from genome assembly GCF_029281585.2 of Gorilla gorilla gorilla. Lineage (NCBI taxonomy): Eukaryota > Metazoa > Chordata > Mammalia > Primates > Hominidae > Gorilla > Gorilla gorilla. The sequence goes on along the minus strand of NC_073224.2, from coordinate 43,241,148 downwards.
GGAGAAGAACACAATGGTGTCCATGACGGGTGAGAGCCATTGTGCATAGGCTGGATTGGAGGAGGTGGAATGAAAGGTAGAGGTGAAGAGACTGGCTAGGGAAGGGACTGGAAGGCAGTGAGGTGTAGTGGTTGGGAGCATTACTGTATAGCTTGACTGCCAGCTTAAACCTCAGCTCTGCCATCCTATAGCCATGTGAACTTGGGAAGGTTATTTAGCCTCTCAATCACAGAGCCTTCCTCTGTAAGATGTGGATGATACTAGTATCTGTCTCTTAAAGATCTTATTATGATGTCATGAGTGTGTGTGTATATATATATATTTAATCATATGAAGCACATTGATGTGTGCCTGGCACATGGCACTTGCTATGTCCATGTTAGCATTCACAGCTGTTATCCAAGCATGGGGGAGAGGTAGCACCTGTCCTTGGCATCCACCAGGATGATGCTGGTAAAATAGGCAATAAGACCTGTAAGAGGATCTTTCCATAGTCCCAGGTGATATGGTTTGGCTGTGTCCCCACCCAAATCTCATCTTGAATTGTAGTTCCCTGAATCTTGGGGGCCGTTACCCCCGTGCTGCTGTTCTCATGATAGTGAGTGAGTTCTCTTGAGACCTGATGGTTTTATAAAGGGCTTTTCCCCATTTTGCTTAGCACTTCTCCTTGCTGCTGCCATGTGAAGAAGGGTGTGTTTGCTTCCCCTTCTGCCATGATTGTAAGTTTCCTGAGGCCTCCCTAGCCATGCTGAACTGTGAGTCAATTAAACCTCTTTCCTTTATAAATTACCCAGTCTCAGGTATGTATTTATTAGCAGTATGAGAACAGAGTCATACACCGGGAAATGACATGCGGACTGGCTGAGGAGGGCAGGTCCCCCAGAAGCATGATGCAGGCTGAGCCCTTGTCAACAAATGCCTTTATTTCACTCCATTCTACAGATAACTCATGGAGGAATTTAGCACCCAGCTCAATATGAGGATGCTGATCTTCAGTTATGTCCTCAAATTCCCACTTAGGAAGAAAGAAGGGGGCACAACCTGCAGCTAGACACAAAAAGTGCAGGTTGCAGGATCTGTTTCCCAAGAGTAAAATGGGGGTTGTTTGACCCTCCCTTTCCAAGACTGAAATGGATTTCCAGAAGCTCTGGAATGGTTTAGGTGGGACCTTGCTGAAGGGTTGGGTGGGGGGAGTACAAGTTGGATAGTGGCACGCATAGAGCTGGCTCTCCATACCCACGAGTTGTGCATCTGCAGATTCTGCCTCCAATGATTTAACCAACCATGGATGGAAAACAGTTTAAAAAGAACCTCCACAACAATAAAAATAACAATACAACAATAAAAATAATATAAATTTAAAAACAATATAGTATAACAATTACTTACCTAGCGCTTACATTGTATGAGGTAATATATTTAATGTAGAGATGATTTAAAATGCAGGTATACCTTGCATTATTGAGCTTTTCAGATACTGTGGGGTTTTTTTTTTTTTTTTAAACAAATTGAAGGTTTTTCGCAACCCTGACTTGAGCAAGTCTATTGGCACCATTTTTCCAATGGCATGTATTCACTTCCTGTCTCTGTCACATTTTGGTAATTATTATTATTATTATATCTTTTATGGTAGTCTGTGATCATCAGTTTTGATATTACTATTGTAATTGTTTGGGGACACCACAAACCAAACCCATATTAAATTTAATCAATAAATGTTGTTTGTGTTCTGACTGCTCCTCTTCAGTCTCTTTCCCTCTCCTCAGGCTACCCTATTCCTGGAGACAAAACAAAATTAAGATTAGGCCAATTAACAACCCCACAGTGGCATCTTTGTGTTCAAGTGAAAGGCAGAGTTGCACATCTCTCACTTTAAATCAAAAGCTAGAAATGATTAAGCTTAGTGAGAAAGGCATATCAAAAGCCAAGACCAACCAAAAGCTAGGCCTCTTGAGCCAAACAGTTAGTCAAGTTACAAATGCAAAGAAGTTATTGAAGGAAATTGAAAATGCTACTCCAGTGAACATGTGAATGATAAGAAAGTGAAACAGCCTTATTGTTAATATGGACAAAGTTTGAGTGGTCTGGGTAAAAGATCAAACCAGCCACAACATTCCCTTAAGCCAAAGCCTAATCCAGAGAAAGGCCATTGATATGGTTTGGCTGTGTCCCCACCCAAATCTCATCTTGAATTGTAGATCTCATAATCCCTGCGTGTCATGGGAGGGACACTGTTGGGAGGTAATTTAATCATGGGAGTGGGTTTTCCTGTGCTGCTCTAGTGATAGTGAATAAGTCTTACAAGATCTGATGGTTTTATAAAGGGTAGTCCCCTTGCACATGCTCTCTTGCCCACTGCCATGTAAAATGTGCCTTTGCTTCTCCTTCACTTTCCACCATGATTGTGAGACCTCCCCAAGCCATGTGGAACTGAGAGTCCATTAGACCTCTTTTTCTTTATAAATTACCCAGTCTCAAGTATTTCTTCATAGCAGTATGAAAGTGGACTAATACAGTAAATTGGTGCTGCAGAAAGTGGGATACTGCTAAACAATACCTGAAAATGTGGAAGCAACTTTGGAACTGGGTAACAGGCAGAGGTTGGAACAGTTTGGAGGGCTCAGAAGAAGATAGGAAGATGTGGGAAAGTTTGGAGCTTCCTAGAGACTTATCGAAATGTTTTGACCAAAAAGTCCAGGCTGAGGTGGTCTCAGATGGAGATGAGGAACTTATTGGGAACTGGGGCAAAGGTGACTGGTGACATTTTGCCCCTGTCCTAGAGATCTGTGGAACTTTGAACTTGAGAGAGATGATTTAGGGTATCTGGTAGAAGAAATTTCTAAGTAGCAAAGCATTCAAAAGGTGACTTGGCTGTTCTTAAAAGCTTTCAGTTTTATTCATTCACAAAGATATGGTTTGGAATTGGAATTTATGTTTAAAAGGGAAGCAGAGCAGAAAGTTTGGAAAATTTGCAGCCTGATGATGTAAAAAATCCATTTTCTGAGAAGAAATTCAAGTTGGCTGCATACATTTGCATAAGTAACAAGGAGCCAAATGTTATTCACCAAGACAGTGGGGAAAATGTCTCCAGGGCATGTCAGAGGCCTTCACAGCAGCCCCAAGCTGGGGGGCCTAGTGGGAAAAAAATGGCTTCCTGGGCTGGGCCCAGGGCTTTGCTGCACTGTGCAGTCTAAGGACATGGTGCCCTGTGTCCCAGCCATGGCTAAAAGGGGCCAACATACAGCTCAGGCTGTTGCTTCAGAGGGTGCAAGCTGAAAGCCTTGGCAGCTTACACATGGTGTTGGGCCTGTGGCTACACAGAAGTCAAGAATTGAGCTTTGGGAACCTCCACCTAGATTTCAGAGGATGTATGGAAACACCTGAATGTCCAGGCAGAGGTGTGCTGCAGGGGCAGAGTCCTCATAGAGAACCTCTGCTAGGGCAGTTTGGAAGGGAACTGTGAAGTTGAAGCCTGTACACAGAGTTCCCACTGGGGCACTGCCTAGTGGAGCTGTGAGAAGAGGGCCACCGTCCTCCAAACCCCAGAATGGTGAGTCCACTGACAGCTTGAACTGTGCTCCTGGAAAAGTCACAGACACTCAACACCAGCCCATGACAGCAGCCAGTAGCGGGACTGTACCCTGAAAAGCCATAGGGGCAGAGCTGCCCAAGACCATGAGGTTCATCAGTGTAACCTGGATGTGAGACATGGAGTCAAAGGAGATCATTTTGGAACTTTAAGGTTTAATGACTGCCCCACTGGATTTTGGACTTGCATGGGGCCTGTAGCCCCTTCATTTTGGCCAATTTCTCCCATTTGGATTGGGTGTATTTACCCATTGCCTGTATCCTATTGTATCTAGGAAGTAACTAACTTGCTTTTGATTTTACAGGCTCATGGGCAGAAGAGATTTGCCTTGCCTCAGATGACACTTTGGACTGTGGACTTTTGAGTTAATGCTGATATGAGTTAAGACTTTGGGGGACTTAGGAAGTCCCATGTTGGGAAGGCATGATTGGTTTTGATATGAGAGGATATTTGGGAGGGACCGGGGTGGAATGATATGATTTGGCTGTGTTCCTACACAAATCTCATCTTGAATTGTAGATCCCATAATCCCCATGTGTCGTGGGAGGGACCCTGGTGGGAGATAATTGACTTATGGGGGTGTTTTTCCTGTGCTGTTCTTATGATAGTGAATAAGGCTCACATGATCTGATGGTTTTATAAATTACACTTTCCCTGAACATACTCTCTTGCCTGCTGCCATGTAAGCTGTGCTTTTGCTCCTCCTTTGCCTTCCACCATTATTGTGAGGCCTTCCTAAGCCATGTGGAACTTTGAATCCATTAAACCTCTTTATCTTTATAAATTACCCTGTCTTAGGTATTTCTTTATAACAGTATAAAAATGGGCTAATACAGCCATAACTCTCTTCAATTCTATGAAATCTGAGAGAGGTAAGGAAGCTTCAGAAGAAAAGTTAGAAGCTAGCAGAGGTTGATTCATGAGGTTTAAGGAAAGAAGCCACCTCTATAGCAAAAAAGTACAAGGTGAAGCACCAAGTGCTGATGCAGAAGTTGTTAAGTTGTAGCAAGTTATCCAGAAGATCTAGCTGAGATAAATGATGAAGGGGGCTATACTAGACAACAGATTTTCCATGTAGACAAAACAGTCTTTTATTGGAAGAAGATGCCATCTAGGACTTTCTTAGCTAGAGAGGAGAAGTCAATGCCTGGCCTCCAAATATTAAAGCACAGGTTACTCTCTTGTTGAGAGCTAATGCAGCTGGTGACTTAGAGTTGGAACCGATGCTCATTTACCATTCCAAAAATTCTAGAGCCCTTAAGAATTGTGTTAAATCTACTTTGCCTCTGCTTTATTAATAGAACTACAAAGCCTGCATGACAGCACATCTATTTATAGCATGATTTACTGAATATTTTAAGTCTACTTTTGAGAATTACTGCTGAGAATAAAAGATACCTTTCAAAAGGTGACTGCTCATTGACAATACTCCTGGTCATCCAAGAGCTCTGATGGAGATGTACAAGGAGATGAATGTTGTTTTCATGACTGCTAACACAACATCCATTCTATAGCTTATGGATCAAGTAGTCATTTTGACTTTCAAGTCTTATTATTTAAAACATACATTTTGTAAGGTTGTATCTGCCATGGGTAGCGATTCCTCTGATGGATCTGGGCAAAATAAATTAAAAACCTCCTGGAAAGGATTCATCATTCTAGATGATGCCATAAAGAACGTCATGATTCATGGGAGGAGGTCAAAATATCCATTTTAACAGGAGTTTGGAAAAGTTGATTCCAACACTCACGATGACTTTGAGGGAGTCAAGACTTCAGTGGAGGAAGTAGCTGCAGATATGGTAGAAATAGCAGGAGAACTAGAATTAGAAGTAGAGCCTGGAATTGCTGCAATCTTATGATAAAACTTGAATTAATGAGGAACTGCTTCTAGTGCAAAGAAAGTGATTTATTGAGATGGAATCTACTCCTGGTAAAGATGCTGTAAACATTGTTGAAATGGTAACAAAGGATTTAGAATATGCCATAAACTTACACAATAAAGCAGCGGTAGGGTTTGAGAGGATTGATTTCAATTTTTACAGAAGCCCTACTGTGGGTAAAATGCTATCAAATAACACCTCATACCACAGAGAAATCTTTCATGAAAGGAAGAGTCAATTGATGTGGCAAATTTTATTGTCTTATTTTAAGAAATTGCCACAGCCACCCCAGCCTTCAGCAATCACCACTCTGATCAGTCAGCAGCCATCAACATAGAAGCAAGACCCTCTACCAGTGAAAATATTACAACTTGGTAAAGGCTGAGATGATTGTTAGCATTTTTTTTTGCAATGAAGTATTGTTTAATTAAGGTGTAGACATTATTTTTTAAGACAAAATGCTATGCTATTGCACACTTAACGGACTGTAGTATAGTGTAAAGGTCACTTTCATATGGACTGGAAACCGAAAAAAATTCATGTGATTTTCTTTATTGCAATTTGCTTTATTGTGATGGTCTTTATCTCCAAAGTATGCCTGTATACAGGAAGATGTACATAGGTTATTTGCGAATACTACATGATTTTATATAAGGGACCTGAGCGTAGTTTGTAAATGTTGGTACCAACTGGAGTCTTGGAACCAATCCCACATGAATCCTGAGAGAGAACTGTGCCTGGGCTGTGTTTCCCATGGCAGGGCATAGTGACATGGCCCTGGAGAGTAGTTCTGATACCTGAAGACTTCACTTCTGGCTCACAGCTCCAAAGCACCAGTGACTGTAGTCCAACTGACTCCCTCTGGAAGAGATGCAGCCTCGCCGGATCCACTTCTTTTCCCTGCCTGTCTCTCTCCCCCTTTTTACTCCCCATTTGTCATTAAAATGACATTTTAATGTTGTATTCTTCCTTAGTTGCTAGTAAGAGTCTGTCATTCTCTCTTTTTCACATTGTTTTGGTTCACAAGACATAGTCTCTTCTGGAGTTGAAAATTCAGAAAAAGGAGACATGATGTTTCAGGAGACATGTAGTCCCAGTCCGATCCCAGGAAGAGCTCTAGAGCTGGGATCATACCACAGAGGTTGTCCTGCCCAGAGGCAAGGGGCATGGGCTCGAGAGCTGTAGTTGTTACCCATTGGCTCCAGGTCTTCTCCCTGCCATGTGGAAAAATGCCCAGGCATCTCCAGGAAAGGTGGCTCCAGCCAGCCAAGGACAGCTTCTAGAAAAGAGTGCAAGTGGGAGCTCCTCAACACCAATATCTGCAGCAAGCATGAAGCGGAGCCCTGCATATCAAAGGTGTCTACACCCTCATAAGAGGCCTTTCTTCTACTGCTGTCTACTTCAGTTTTAACTCTCACCATCAAGTTTTTGCATTCGCTGGTGTGATGCTTTTTCAGGCTTCTGTGCCTTTCCACATGCTATTCCTTGTGCTTGAAGTGGTTTTTCCACCTTTCTCCTGATTTTGATTTCAGGTGCAGCTAAAATGTCATTTCCTCTGTGGAGCCTCCCTCACTTCCTCCAAGCAAAAGCTGATCCGTCAGACTTCCTCTGTGACCCACAGCATTTTGTACCTGCCCACATTGCAACATTGTAAAATGTTGCTTTTGCTTTTTTTCCTATGTATTTGTGTTCCTAAAAACTTTGGCTCTTAGAGATCAGGGACCTTTTTTTTTTTTGATTCATTTTTGAACATCCAATGACTGTCCTGACACATATTCTAAATACTTGCTAAATGGGAATTTATTGAATACATGAATGAAATTGCTGCAGCTGAAAGGTAAAGGAAATCTCTATTTCTCACATAGGGTGCCACCTGTCTGGGTGATTTGAGATAAGTAGTTTAAATCCTCTGTGTTATAACTCACTATCTGTAAAATGTGTGAGCACTTAGATACTGCCAGCTAACCTCTGTTCTCCAGTGGCTTCACCATCCTCCTGCCAAGCAAAAATGAAACCCAAGCAAAGATGGCCTCTGACTACTATTTGTCAAAACACCTAAAATCCTTACTGACGGCACGTGGCCTCACTGCTATCCTTTGTCACCAGGATCACATTATCAATGGTGAATATGTCCTTAAAAGACCAGGAACATTTAGAAATTGATATAAACATTTTAAGTATGACATTTACCTCTTTATTTAAAAAGTTAGCTTTATATAATCAATGGGGCTTCTCAATTTTTAAAGTAGAAAGGTTAGTTTTGGGGTGAAAGGCACAGTAGAAGATTGAAAACTACTCTGGATTGGGAAGAAGAGAAGGGAGCAGAGAAGTAATTTGGCCAAGGCCCCATAGCTAATAAATGATGGTGCTTTTTTGAACTTAAAATCAGTTTTACTGAGTTATAATTTATTTACAATAAAATACACTCATTTTAAATGCACAGTTTGATGGATTTTGACAAATGTATGCACTTTTGTAACACCACCAAGATTAAGATGTAGAACATTTTCATCACCCCCAGAAGTTTCTGTAAGCCCCTTAGCAGTCAGTTCCCCCTCACCCATGGCCTAGATTCCAGGGACCTGCTTTCTGCCACTGTAGATTAGTTTTGCTTTTTCTAGAATTCATTTAAAGGGAATTACACAGTATGTAGTCTTTTGTGTCTGGATTGTTTTCACTTAGCATATTGCTTTTGAGATTGGTCCTTGCCGTTGCGTGCATCACTAGTTGTTTGTTTTTATTGCTGAGTAGTATTCCGATGCGTGGACGCTCACATTTGTTCATTCATTCACCTGCTGATGGACTTTGGGTCATTTCCAGTCTGGGGCTATTATGAATAAAGCTGCAATAAACATTCATGCACAAATCTTTGCATGAACATGTTTTTATTTCTCTTGGGTAAATACCTAAATGTGGAAGTGCTGGGCTGCATAGTAAGTGTTTGTTTAGTTTTATAAGAAACTGTCAAACTACTTCTCAAAGTGGTTGAACCATTTCCTATTGCAAACAGTGTAGGAGGGTTGAAGTTGCAGAGCTTGGTTCTGAGCTCTACAGGTTGGGAGTCTGCTTGACTGGGAAGCCCTGCTCTTTTCTACCATGGACACCATATATATTTGTAAATCTGAGTGTATGTAAGAATAATTCAGACAGCTTGTTAAAAATACAGATTCCAGGCTGGGCACGATGGCTCATGACTGTAATCCCAGCAATTTGGGAGACCAAGGCGGGCAGATCACCTGAGGTCAGGAGTTCGAGACCAGCCTGGTGAACATGGTGAAACCCTGTCTATATGAAAAATACAAAACTTAGCTGGGCATGGTGGCATGTGCCTGTAACCCCAGCTATTCAGGAGGCTGAGGGAGGAGAATCGCTTGAACCCGGGAGGTGGAGGTTACAGTGAGCCAAGGTTGCGCCATTGCACTCCAGCCTGGGTGGCAGAGCAAGATTCTGTCTCAAAAAAAAAAAAAAAAAAAAAAAAAAGAAAAGAAAAATACAGATTCCAGGACCCCATCCCCCAGAGTATCTGATTTGTAGGTCTGGAGTGAAGTTTTGGAATTTGCATCTTGATATGGTTTGGCTGTGTCCCCACCCAAATCTCATCTTGAATTTTAGCCCCCATAATTCCCACGTGCTGTGGAAGGGACTTGGTGGGAGATAATTGAATCATGGGGTGGTTTCCCCCATACTATTCTCATGGTAGTAAATAAGTGTCATGAGTTCTGATGTTTTTTTAAGCGGTTTCCCCTTTCGCTTGGTTCTCATTCTGTCTTGCCTGCGCCATGTAAGATGTGCTTTTCGCCTTCTGCCATGATTGTGAGGCTTCCCCAGCCATGTGGAACTGTGAACTGTGAGTCCTTTAAACCTCTTTTTCTTTGTAAATTACCCAGTCTCAGGTATGTCTTTATCAGCAGCATGGAAATGGACTAATACACATCATTAACAAGTACCACAGAGGCTGTGGATGCTGGAAGTCCCTAGAACACTCTTTGAGAAACTGCTATGTGGTTCACCAGATTTTCCAGAGAAAATCCCCTCAGATAGGGACATCTGGTATTCTAACAGAGAAATGGCTGCAGTTAACAAATGCCAACATCTGGCTTGTCCAGCTGTTTCTATATCACCATTATCTATGGATGCTCTGGTGCAGAGAAAAATGACACCGAATGGTAGATAATTTTCAAATCTTCCTGAAGTGACTTTGAAATGCATGTTTATCCTCATTTCTTCCCTAATATTATGCTCTAGGAATTTATGTTAGGAAAAGAGAGAGGCTACGTTTTGAGAAGAAAACTCAGGAATTGCAGGGAAACTGTTTAATTTCCTTCACTGCTTAATTTTTTCAGGACACCAACTACATGCTTTGAGAAGATGAATGGTTCTTAGGTGTTTTATGCATAAGAATCTTCCAGGGCATGTGTTAATATGGAGCTTGGGAGGCGGGTCCCCCAGAAAACTACAAACCACACTTTGAGAAACACTGAAATAAACCACTGTTTCTGAGTCTCTCTAGGGCAAAAGACAATGGTTGACTGTGTGGGTTCCAAATCTTTATAGACAAACAGAAAGTGGGTATTTTTTTATTCATAGTTTTCTTAGTATTAGGGCATGTGAGTAAGAAACTGGGACATACATTCAGACCTGAACTTGAACTTCAGCTGCATCACTTGCTGTGTAACCTTGGGCTAATTCTGTAATACCCTAAGCCTCAGTTGCCTCATCTGTAAAATGGCAATTGTAACATCCACTTCATTTACCCTCCTTAATTTTCAAGGCTGTTGAGGTTAATTGAGAGCCCACCCAGAGCCTGGCATATAGCTAGCGCTCAGTGAATGTCAGGTAATAACAGCAGTGCTACCTGCTCTCATTCCCTAGCCCCATGTTGGTCTATGGCTGTGGATGGTGAATCCTCATCACACAGACTTTCCCTCTGCAGTGCCCAGGGCTCCGGGGATGCATGGGGTCAGCCTTTCTCCCCCTGAGAAAGGACTGCTTGCTGAAATATTTATTCCACACCCTCCTCCCCTGCTCCCAGGAGAATGAAAAGTGTTCCACCCCCATATCCCACAAGTCCTCAGCCCATTTCTCCAGTGAGCCAGAGCTTATTGCTACTTGTCACGTCTTATCTGATCTCCAAATAACACAAAAGCAACTCCTGCCCAGTCTGAAGTCCTGATCCCAAGTGACCTTCAGCACCTGGGTGTGAATGTGTGAGAACAGCCCAGGCAGGTGCAAGGAATCTGTATTTTCCCAGCTCTGCCTCAATCCCTGGATGGAGTCCCACCTCTGTGTTGCCACCTCTGGGGACCTCACACAGCTGGGTGAATGGGGTGTCTCTCCTCCTGAGGCCTCCCTACTCCAGGAGACTGTCTGCCATGGAGATGGCAGCACAATCTCCTGGTCTCTCTACCCAGACACATGGCACGGCTTAACACATGGCATGGTATGGCAAAGGGTCCCATGCAAACAAAGACTGGGTGCCCAGGCTGATCTTCAGATAAGGGCCCAGGAGCTGTGTTTTCTCAGGGCTTCTCAGCTTCAAGTGGAGAGGGGATATGCTGGATTGAGAGCAAGGGGTCCTCCCGTCAGAATATGGCTCCACCTTTCCCTATCCTGTTCCCCCCAGATACCAGCCCTCAGGTTTCTTTCTTGACAGTCACATCTGGCCTCTCCAGGAGACCAATCTTTCTTTGCAATTCTTTGCTCCCTCTCTGAAGTGCATTTCCCTCCCCTCCCCTCCCGTTTGCCATCCATGGTGACCTTGGCATGTCTGCCAACACTCAACATTGTGAGGCTTTATAAACCTCATATCTCAGAAGGGGCTGACATTACATTACAAGAGGATCTGTAAACCTCCCCGGGATGACTGATGTCTTTTTTAAACAACAGACCAAGACTTCATTTAAATTAGTAACATGGAGATTAGAGGCGCTCTCTCAGCCCCTGGCTCGGCCACACCGCAATGCTGGGAATATCAGTCACATGAAAGCTGTTAAGTTTGAGATGGAAATAAATCTGGGAGCCTGTAAAAACTGTCAGCAGGTCAGGGAAGTTTATGAACTCTTGCTGTATCTAATCATAAATCATCAGAATAAGCTAAAACTGAGAAGAAAAATGTCCTCTTTTGTAATCTAATGCTGTCTGTTAGGGCAATAAAACTTAAATGAAATGCATGCATTGCAATTTTTAGCTGATACTTTACATTATTAGCAAAGTGAAGAAAGAGACTCCAACTTAAAAGAGTGAGACAGATGAGGAGAAGGGCACCATCCTTCTAAAGCTCCAGGCTCTTCATCCTCTGGCTTTGTGATCTTTCCTCCCCTCCCACCTTCTCAGGCCTCAAAACAAGGAAGTAGGTGATATGGATCCCAGGGACTTCGGTGCTAAGTGACAGGCAGTGAGTGTGTCCTGGGGGTGACCCTGAAATTGGTCACATGGTCCAGTCTCTGCTCCCAGCAGGGGTTCCCACACTGGCCTTATTGACCCACTTCACATTCCCACATTTTTGGGCTGTAGAAGAAGGAAGGTGTGTGCCAGCCAGGCTCAGGTCTCCAAGCTTTCTTGTTCTCATTAGCCTGGTCATGTGCCCTAATCCCCCACTAAGTCACCTTCAGGGGTGACTCACTTCCAAGTGAGGGTTTTTGGAGACTCCTCTGTATCCCTGGAAACCTTCAGCAATAACTCATCTATTCTGCACCTTTCACCCATGGTCTGCAATGTTTGATGTTGAGGTTTACATTTTACCTTTATGCTTTCCAGGACCTGCCCAGGGATTGACAGAGCCCGAAGCAGGCATGGAAGTTGGGTGAGGAACAGGGTTGTTTCATCTGTGTCCACTATTTATTGAGTGCTAGATCTGCGGCGGGGGCCAGAGACCCAAAGGGAAATAAATCAGTGCTCTATCAAGGGTGGGGATAGAGGGGAAGGCAGGGCAGCCCTATATTTCTGCCTTAAAAACCAATGGTGGCATCCAGCTTGCTGTAGCCTCTTGTTGGTCTTTCTAAACACTGGGAAAGTATGAAAGGCTGGAGATGGAGTGGGGCAAGAGGCACAGAGATGCCTGGGAAGATACCTTCAAGAAGATGAAGGGTTTTCATTGGGTAGATGATGAGCTGCTATCATCCATATCTGCAGATAACTCTCCGAGAGGAATGGGCCTAACCTAATGCTTTGGCTATTGTAGGCATTGGAGTGTTTGATACATAAAAAATGAAATAATTAAATGGATTTAAGGTAAAGCAGCTGAGATTTTGATTAGCTCCAGAGTAAACTTCCTAATTTTTGAGATATTCAAACATTGGAATAAGGGGACCTAGGGAGCCTGAGAATATTATCCCTGAAGATCATCCAGAAAATATTAAATGACTATTTGCACGGGATTCGACATCCTCCTGCAAGAAGGCAAAAGTCTGAGCCAGCAAATCTCTAGAAGTCCCATTGAGTGTTATCTCCCTACCCTCAACTCAGCCAAATTGGAGGGTAGAAAATCCTTCTCCAACCACATGGTGTCTTTGTCCAATCCTGTTGCTGTAACAAATTAAGTGTGGGTTTAGAAACAATAGAAATTTATTGTTCACAGTTTTGGAGGCTGGGAAGTCCAAGATCAAGGCACTGGTGGATTTGGCATCTGCTGAGGGCCGGTTCCTCATAGATGGCACTTTGTCTTCACGTGGTAGAAGGGGCCAATAAGCTCCCTCAGGCCTCTTTGTTTTGAGACAGGGTCTCTCTCTCTCACCCAGACTGGAGTACGGCGGCACAGTCATAGCTTACCACAGCCTCAACCTCCCGGGCTCAAGTGATCCTGCTACCTCAACCTCCTTGAGTAGCTGGGACTACAGGCCTCTTTTATCACGGCACTAATCCCACTCATGAGAGTAGAGTCCTCATGACCTAATCACCCCCTAAAACCTCTGTCTTTTTTTTTTTTTTTTTTTGAGATGGAGTCTCACTTGTTGCCCAGGCTGGAGTGCAGTGGCGCAATCTCAGCTGACTGCAAGCTATGCCTCCTGGGTTCACACCATTTTCCTGCCTCAGCCTCCTGAGTAGCTGGGATTACAGGTGCCCACCACCACACCCAGCTAATTTATTTGTATTTTTAGTCGAGACGGGGTTTCACTGTGTTAGCCAGGATGGTCTTGATCTCCTCACCTTGTGATCTGCCCGCCTCAGCCTCCCAAAGTGGTGGGATTACAGGCATGAGCCACCATGCCCGGCCTCTGTCTCTTAATACTATTGCATTGGATCTTAGGTTACAACATATGAATTTTGGGGTACACAACATTGAGACAATAGCAGGGGGTGACATCTCCCATGCACCTGCCCCACAAAGCGTCATCCTCCTGGGCTCTAGTCACTAATGCTGTGTCTTCTCTTTCCTCCAATGGAAATAAAGGGCAGGTCCCTCTGCAGGAGGTGCATTAGCCTTGGCTTGGGGTAGGGGTCAGCATGGCCGGTGATAATCTCCACTAGCGCTCTCACTGGAATGACACACGTGAACCTTGTAAAGGCTGAACATCTCAGAGCAGGCACCCAAAAGTAAACCAAATGAGAGGGAGATTCAGAGGCACACAGTGTTCTTACAGATCTCTCAGGAGCATGGAGAAGCAGCTCCTGGAATAGCAGCCCCATTTTGGCCTCTTAGAGCAGAGGAGAGAGGCAGTGGAAGGCCTAAGCAGGGGCTTAGTGCTCTGGACCTCTGCCCTGGTGAGTCACCTGAGGGCTCTGAGGAGGCCTGGGATCCCTGAACCACACTCCCATGCACTTGCTTAGCTCTAGATGTTTCTTTTAGGCAGCATGTGCATCAGAAGAGAAAACCCAAAGGGAAATTTGCCATTATGGCTGTGTCTCCTTCTATTAACTGCCACATGTAAGTTTTTACTTTAGCTTGTTGATGGACCTAGGAAGAAGGTTGGTCAGTCAAGGACTCTTTTCCTACTTCTATAAGTGGGGAAACAAAGACCTTGCTTAAGAATGGCTCTAGAGCTGGGCGCAGTGGCCTGTAATCCCAGCGCTTTGGGAGGCCGAGGTGGGCAGATCACCTGAGGTCAGGAGTTTGAGACCAGTCTGGCCAGCATGGTGAAACCCCATTTCTATTAGAAATACAAAAATATTAGCCAGGCGTGGTGGTGGGTGCCTGTAATCCCAGCTACTCCGGAGGCTGAGGCAGGAGAATCACTTGAACCTGGGAGGTGGAGGTTGCAGTGAGCCGAGATTGTGCCATTGCACTCTAGTCTGGGTGACAAGAGTGAAACTCTGTTTCAAAAAAAAAAAAAAATAGAATGGCTCATCAGTGGCATAATCATGCCTGAAATCCAGGTCTCTTTGCCCTCAGATCATCATGTTTCCCATACGTTGTACCACCTGTATGATCCTGTTGGTCATACAGGATCAGAGAATAACCGTGAACTGAAGAATAGGAATTGGTCCTGCTCCCCAGAGGCTGAGAGTTATCAGGCAATGGGCTGAAAGATGGGCAGTAAGATGGAATTCACATATATTTTTTGTGGGCATGTGTTTTGCCTTATTCTTGTGACAAAAGGTAGTGGGGTGTGTGTGTGTGTGTGTGTGTGTGTGTGTGTGTGTGTTTGTGTGTGTCTGGAGCAGCAACGAGGGGGAGAAGATAACATTACAAAATGTAAATTTTTGTGAGAATTAGAAAAACTTCTAGGACCTTCTTGATTTGCTAAGACTGTTTGCCATACATATTACTTATGTTAACCAATATTGTATTTCCTGGGGATAGACAAGAAAAATTGGTGCTTTACGTCTAGGGAATGTAAAATATAGAAGAGCAATCTGTTTATGCAGGTGGGGGTTAAATCTTCTGCTAGCAGGTAGCATCCTGTTGTCAGAAATCCTCTCTTCCAAGGAAAGGTGACTAAAAGTAGGCCACATTTACTCTCGAGGAGTGGGAGGAAGAGAAGGACGTCCTGGATGAAGGTGGAAGCCATGAGAGAGACTGAAGAAATTCAGCGTCTGAAAATTAAGAGGCAGGGGAATTTCAAGAAGGAAAGGTCAGCATGTTGAAGGTTGAATTTTCTGGGAAGCAGATCTCAAAATGGAGAGATTTTTGGGATCAACACCAGTAGAAGAGACGGGACAGAAGTGGTTTTGGCTGAGGGAGACAGTAAGCTGTGAGGCAATCTCAGCTGAGGCCTCAGAGGACATGTGGGAGCTCAGAAGCTGGGATGAGCCTTCTGAGATGCCCTGAGTTGGGGTGAAGGGACTGAGCATTTATATTCCCATGCTGATCAGTCATTCAAAGTGAGCTGCTCTAGAAAGGAGGTCATGACCGTGGGTGAGGTCACTCTCATCAGCGGAGGCCATTTCCAGAGAGGACTAACATCCTAGGACTGCCTGTTGGCAGTGCTCCGGCAGCCGGGTGGTGGCGGCGAGTCCTTCATTCCTAAAGTGGAATCTGGGGAGTCCATTACAGTGTCCACACAGTCTACTCCTTCTGTCCTCAGAGCCACTTCTTTATATATCTCCTGGCAGTATCCTTCAGGATCCAAAGAGCTTCTCTTCCTGAGCAAAACTTGGAAGAGGAAAGTTAGTGGGATAAACTGCAGCCCCCACCACCGCAGCTAGTCTCGGGACCATAACTGATGCTTCTCCTCTCCCCTGCATCCCTTCCCCATGAGCTGGCACTTCTGCTAGTCTTGCTGGCTTACCCGATGCCATGACCAAACCCTCATCCCTGAGGTCTGGGCCACCAGGCACGATGCCCTTCTCAGGTGAGGTCTGCTGCACTGGTCCATTTACTGTGGAAACTGGGTGAGAAAGAACTGAGAGATGCCCAAGCACATCACCTGTGTGCTGAGCATATTCTTCTCTGCCCCCACTCTGCAACAGCAGCCTTACTACCTCCTGAAGGCCAGGGTCAATTCCCCATGCCAAGATGGTGACTTCTCTTCTTGATTGCTTGTCTTTGCACACAAAACCCCCGAAGTTTACTCACACTCTATCTTTTGTTATCTTTTTTCAAAGCCTCCACTGAAATTCCCAACAGCCACTAAATTCCATTCTCCTTCTGTTTCCCACCATGTTTCTCGGTTACCTGATACCCTGCCCCAGCTAGTGCATGCCCCTCCAGCAGCACATTATCCCACTTCACCAAGCGGAGGGTTGTAACAATGGCACTGCAGCCTTGTGCCAGGGGCGGACTGTGCTTTGCCCCCTCACCAGGGATGGAGTCCCTGTTGCCAGCCTGATGATGGGAGATCTGGCTCCAAATTCTCACTTCTTAAACTTACAGTCACACTGGGGCCCCTGGGTAGCAGATTCTGAGATGGAGATTATAAAGAGGAAGTTTATTAGGGGGGTGCTTTTGGGAGCAATACCCAGTAAGGGAGGTTAATGAAACAGGTCTAGGGAGAGGGAGAAGTTGGAGTGTTCTAGAATTACAGCTGAGGCTTCAGTGGAACCTGTGGGGAACTCCAAAGCCAGTGCCCCTTCACACCTTTCCTGAGTTGGGACAAGAAGTGTTAAGGCTTTTTACCTGTGTCAATCAGTTAGTCACATCTTGGGATGTGTCTGCCCCAGGAAGGGAGCATGACCTTGGGATAGGTGGCTTTCCAAGGTGTCTTCAGCTTAGACAATTTCCAAAGGGGGTTAAGAGCTAAGGTTTGTCTGCAGGAAATATTGCCAATAGCCTGAGGAGGTAAAGACCTTCATTCCTGAGGGGGAAGCTGGGCAGTACTGCACAACTGATTCCCATGGTATGAAATAATCAAAGACAATGAAGATTGAAATAAGTTGTTGGATTTGGTATTCAAAAACCCTAATGGCTTTGAGTTACTGGGTGGAAGGAAATGATCAAAGAGGAATGTGAAAAAGAAAAAAGAGAAAATGATGAGTTTTAGCTGCTTTTTGTGTCAAAGATTTAATTGAAATTGAGGAAGAAATAAAAATTAAATGGAAAGCATTAAAAATCAGAGTTGAAAACTGGTAGGATAAATATATCCAGCAGTCTTATTTTGTCTGTACAGTTTTAATAATTTAAAAATTTTATTAAAATGTTTGAATATCTAGCTTTTCTTGAAAAATCAGGGGTTCAGATGACACTGGCCTGTAGTCTTGTGAGGCAACAATGACTGGAGCTGAGTACTTTTGCCCTTTCTAGGGGTAGCAGGTGCTCTCCAGTTGGCCACAGGACCCACCCTTCTCCATTGTACCTTATTCATGTGCCACTTGTGGAATCTCTGTAGAGACTTAAATTTGTAACCACTTTTTTAGCTGTTTTGTGAATTGTGATATTAATTTAATGCCCACTTAATGTTTTGGGTTTACCAACCATGAGAGTTACATGGGATTTTATATTAATTAATGGATTTTAAATATTAATTAAGAGTTTCTGTTGTGCTAGGCCTTTAGGTCCTGAGATACAGTAGTGGACAAGAGGGGCAAGCTTTGTGCTTATATTCTAATGGGAAGCAGACATTGACAAGCCAATCGATTAATGAACAAGATAATTTCAAACAGCTGTAAGAAAAGGTAAACAAAAGATCAACAAAGTTGTAATAACAGATGAAGAAAAGAAACAAGGAGCTGTGACAGAGTGCAAGCTGGGGGTTAGGAGTGGGAGTGGATGCTAATGGAAATCAAGGAGGCCCTACATATGATAAGAAGAAACCAACCAAGCAAGGATCCAGGGTGGGGCTGAGCATTACAAACAGAGTGTTCAGCAATGGCACTGGTGTTGAGGTGGGCAGGGACTCGAGATGCTCAAACAGCAGAAGAAAGACTGGTGTGGTGGGGCACAGCGAGGTGGAAGGTGACAGAGTCAGAGAGGCAGGCAGGGCCCACTCAGGAGAGCTTTACAGGCCAGGCTGAGAAATTTGAATTTCAATGAAAAAAAAAAACAGTAGGTTTTTACGATTTTAGATGGGAGATAGATGATCTGATTTGTATTTTAAATAAGGTCACTGGCTGCTTGCTGTGTTGAGGGTGGATTTTCAAAGTGGCCAGGAGTGGAAGCAGGGAGACCAATTAGGAGGCTACTGCAATAGTCCAGGCCAGGGGAAAATGGCTCATAAAGTCAAGGATATTCCCCTGGAAGGGGTTACTAATCAAGCAACACACACATACACCCACACTTAGCAAATACACATAAAAGTAGTTCAGATTACACACAACAGAGCCCTGGGCACACAAGGTTGGAGGCAATGATAGGTCCTAAACAGTGAACTGTCAGGAAGGGCTTTAGGGAAGAGGTGAATTTGGAGTTAAAGGAAGCAATGGAAGGGACCTGAAAGAGGAGGGGAAGGCATTCTTGGTAAAAGGAAAGATACAAGCAAAGGTCCGTGGTAGGAAGGAGAGGAGGAGAGTTTGTTGTAGGTGGGGTGGGAGGCATGTGGCGAGTGGAGGAAGTCAGTAGGCAGCTGAGACCTGCATGCCCCGATACAATGGCTATTGGGCTATTGGGCACTCAGTCAGTGTGACTGAGGAACTGAATTTTACAGTTAATTTAAATTTAATTTTCTTTTTTTTGAGACAGAGCCCTGCTCTGTTGCCCAGGCTGGAGTGCAGTGGTGCGATCTTGGCTCACTGCAACCTCTGCCTCCTGGGTTCCAGCGATGCTTGTGCCTCAGCCTACCAAGTATCTGGGATTACAGGCGTGCACCACCACTCCAGGCTAATTTTTATATCTTTAGTAAAGACGGCTTTTGCCAAGTTGGCCAGGCTGGTCTTGAACTACTGGCCTCAAGCAATCCACCTACCTCAGCCTCCCAAAGTGTTGGGACTACAGGTGTGAGCCACCATGCCCAGCCTAAAAATGGAAGCAATGGGTACTATTTCTTCCATTAAACAAAGCTTCACCATTTCAGTAGGATTACATTTGACTTTAGCCATTGAAAAATTAGCATACAAACAGAGATATGCTATGTGTGTAAAAGACACATCAGATTTCAAAGATTTAGCACAAAAAGGGGTAAAATATGCCATTTAAAATTTTATATTGATTACATGTTGAAATGATAATGTTTTGGATAGAGGGGTAAAATAAGATACATTATTAAATAAGTTTTACCCTTTTACTTTAAAAAATGTGATTACAGTATGAGAAAATTTAACATTACGTATGTGGCTCCCATTTTATTTTTAGGGAGCCAAGGTGAGGGGCTCCTATAATTTCTCCTCTGACAATTTGAAACTGACTTTTAATCAAGGCCCTCAAGTAGTGATTATTTGTACCACCTCAATCTTCATAATAATAACAAAATCCATTAATTAATCACCTCCTATAATACTATTAGTTAACATTTATATAGTGCTTACCATATGCTGAATGCTGTTCTAAGTCCTCTACGTATCTACACATGTAATCTTCAAAACAAGATGCAGACCCATTAGGGCGTGGAGTCTGCTGTGGTAGACTGAACTGGGTGCTCTATTCCTGGTGGGGAGGGCCAGGCAGAGCCAGGGACAAGACACTGGGAGACAGAGACAGTGCCAGCACAGGAAGTGAGTGGAGGGTGGAGAGGATGTCAAAGTGAAGCCCATCCTGCTTGGAAAAGTGGCCTGGGGCTAGATTTTGTTGAAAAAAATCTTGGCCTTCGTGGCACTGGGGTTTGGGAGAGAGGTGGGTGGAGGCATACATCAGAAACATCAAATAGGAGGAGGAAGAGTGCCGTTCCAGAACAATACTTCTTTATTTCCCATCTTAAGCTGTGAAAAGAAAAATTTCCTGTTTATTAAAATAAAACTGGACACCACTCGGGGACTGCAATGACACCCACAAACACTAGTTCCAGACTCTTCCTCTTCTTTGTGTTGACTTTCAAGGTAAACGCCACCATTATCTGTATTATTCACAATGACACCAATGTATACATGTGGCCTCACAGACCCAGACACAGGCTCATGGGTCAAATAACTTCTTTTCCTTTCAAGCTGAAATTTCCACCTCCAACCATTATACCTCAGAATGAATGACCCATGTTGGGTTAATGACAGTGATTTCCTCTTGTAGCCTCCCAAACATAGTGGATGCTTGCTCTCCAGTCCCTACCAGAGCATCAGGGCAGAGGAAAAGGTGATGAAACAGCCTCTTGTCCATTTCTTCTCATTGTTGTGGTGAGAGAACATTCCAACCACGTTTCCTTTGCAAAGGGCAGGCAGGAGAAAGAAGCAGACAGGCACACAGGTGTCCCCTTCCTGACCACGGATGGCTGGGACGCAAACCATCAGTTCCCCTCCAGGTCTCCTCAGCTGCTTTTGGAAGACAGTGGTTTTGCCGGACCAGCCCAGCAATTCGTGCCTCGTTTAGGACATCATGGCAGCAGCTCTGCTAACTTTTTGCAGGATGCCTTTACCAGGGGAATCATAGTGAAGCTAGTGTTCAACAGAGTGCTTATAATTTGACATTGAACTGTGTGGCATTCTCAAAATTCAGCTACTTTTGGTCTACCAAAATGATAATTTCATAGGTTTTAACTTAACAATGTCTGAAACTATGTGAGCCTTAGCCTAGTGGGGCTCCCACATTTTAGTGATCCCTGAAGAATCACTAAACCTGGCAGAATGCCCAGTTCCCAAGAATTTTGTTATATTGGGGATTTTTTTTCGCTGTTGTTGTGTTTTGTTTTATTTAGTTTTTAAATACCAGAACAAAAAGTAGAAGTGAAGAGAGAAAAAGACATGGAAAAATAATTGTAGAATGCAAATTAGTTATAAATGGCAGGTAGCTTAAGATTGCCTGAGTTATGAAAACGACAGGAAGTGGCAAAGGATCACTTGATTAGAGGAGGAAGGCAGTATCACAAAGTAAACCGAAAAGACTTGCCCATTAAGACAGGCTACGAAGATGGGATGAAGGGCTTAGGGATAAAGAATTTTCTGTCCCTCTTTGGTCATGCTCTGGAGTGATACCTTGGGGCTATGCCATGAGGTGATAGGAGTCAACGTGAGTGGCTTTGCTGCCTGCTGGTTCCCTGCCTCCTTCAACTCCTTTCTTCCAGTAATCCAGTAAAAGGTGGTTGTCCTCCCTCTATTATAAAGGGTTTTCTCCACCAGCCAAGTAAATGAGGTCCAGTTGAAGAAGACAAGGCAGCACAATAGAAGACAGTAAGACCAGCCACCAAAAGCACTGGTTTTACATGGATTTGACTTTGATGGAATGAAGGGTCAACTTTTCACTATCAACATGTGTCCACTTTGTCAGGAAGGGCCCCCTTGGGTGAGAGAACCCTGCTGCGCAGTAAGTGGGCTCCTGGTTTGAGCCCACCACTCCTGGTTTGATCTTTTCAATTATTTTGGCTGTTTCTTAGCATTAATAACTGACAGCTGGTCATAAAACTTTACTTTTGAAGAATCCTAATACTTACATTATTTTCCTCTCATTTGGCTTTATAACTTTCATTTTCTTGGCTCTGTTCATTATTTACTTCTCAAATCCAGCACTATGCCAAGAGTAGAAATACATTTTTTGCCCTTGTGAAGTCAAATACTGAGATACATATCGAGTAAAACAACAGAGAATTATTAATTGCTTTAAGTATTCAGAGTCTGTTTGTACCCTACCTCTGTGAGCCAGGGTGGTCATGTGGACGGAGTCACTGTGACTGTGGCTGGACAGAGACATTTCTCGAAGGACAGCCAAAGCCACTGTCAGGATAGACAGTTCAAAACCAAGTGACTGATTCTGAGGCTAGACTGTGCGCCAAGGAGGATGGCATACATACCCGAACAAGAGAATGGAAGTATGTTGGTTATTTTTTTCTTTACTATGTGGATGTTCAAATTTTTATAATTAAATCTGTTGTTCCTTTGTGGTTTCTTTCATTGCTTTTAGGTTTAAAGGGTTCTTTTCCATTCATATATTTAGAAAACAGATACATATCCACCTATACTTTATTCTAGTTAAGAAAATGTTAAGCTAATATTTGCATGTTTAAGGGATATCCTTGCACAACCATGGAGAAATGCAGGTTGGTGTGCAGGGGCAAGGCGAGCGCAGGGTCATGGGTTTGGGCCATGTCCACCAGTCTAGGAGTGAGTGAAGTGGGGCCATGGGCTACATCCCAGAGCGAGACTCTTTCAGGGAATCCAGAGAAGGTGATGTGAAGAAGGAAACAGAGCGTAGCCAGGCAAGAGGACCTGGGAAGAACATCCTAGAAACAGGGAAGGGCGGATTTGACAAGAGAGGAATAAATCTCCATGCTTAGGTTCAGCAGGACGATCCATGGCAGATATTCCTTGGGAAAGGAAGGGGAAACCGAAGATCAGAGAGCCTTCATGACTAAGTCACTCAGTGGCAATTTAGGTCCACCTCTCAGTGACAGAGGCGGCTCTGGCTTCTAAACGCTTTAGGAGTCCACGGGTCTATGTCACCTGGCCTTGCAGAATACCAAGAAACCCAGAGCTGCTCTGAATGAAGGACCCACTTATTTTGTTGTTGTTAGGAAAGATACTCATAGAACAATGTAGTAAATAAGCAATGTAAAAAGTCAAGGGCAGAGCAGGACTAGGGTCAGGCAAATGTGGTACCCAGGGTAGAGTGTTTAAAGAGGCACTTGCCTGACTCAGAGTGAGCGGCTCCTGGAGAAGTCTCCTTTCAATCTCAGGGTTGTTTGAAAAAAAGAAACAAAAAACAAAACAGAGTGATGACTTGTCTCGAGGTATTAGGTTGACGCAAAAGTAATTGTGGGTTTTGCCATTGCAAGTAATGTAAATACATAAAAGGAAAAAGCCCCACAACTTGTAGAAACACAATCTCACCAGCCCCAGGAGAATAACCATGTGAGAAAGCATATCTTTGTCCTTCAGAGCTGCAGATATTGCCATGACTCCTCTTTTGTATTTTCTAGAAGTGGTAAGAGAAGGTGTTGAAGAAGTCACACTCTCCAACAGCACATAAGTAGGAAATCACTAGCTAGTTAAAAGAGTACACAACCTTGCATGTACAAATAGAATTTCTTTCTGTGCAAAGTCACTCAGCCCATCCAAAAATTGAACCTGTTTTTAACTCATCTATCCAGGATGTTAAACAATCTAGAGTTATATCTGAGTTTCAATCCCAGCTCTGCTTATCTATGTGACCTGGGAAAAGTTACTTCCTCTCTTTGGGGCCTCAGTTTTCCTGTCTATACAATGGGTCCATTGGACTGAATGATCTTCAGAATCCCACAATCTGCTTTTTAGGTAAATAAAAAAAAATGAGGACAAAATCAGAAACTCTCCCAGAAAAATATGCATCTGGGGACTCAGTATTTTAATGTATAAAATACATTATTTTAGGCCAGGTGTGGTGGCTCACACCTGTAATCTCAGCACTTCGGGAGGCCGAGGCAGGCAGATCACTTGAGGTCAGGAGTTCGAGACTAGCCTGGCCAACATGATGAAATCCCGTCTCTACTAAAAATACAAAAATTAGCCAGGCATGATGGTGGCACATGCCTGTAATCCCAACTACTCTGGAGACTGAGGCAGAAGAATCGCTTGAACCTGGGAAGCGGAGGTTGAGGTGAGCCGAGATTGTGCCACTGGACTCCAGCCGGGTGACAGAGACTACGTCTCAAACAAAACAAAACAAAACAAAAACAAAAAAACTGCATTATTTTATACAGACATTTACATTTCATGCCAAAACAGATATCCGGCATAAAATGTAAAAATGTAAGACTACGTCTTACATTTAGAATCTAGTGATGTCTTAGATTATTGTGATTTCCCAAATTTCACGCAATCAAAATGTATAGTGTTTCATTTTCCCTGTGTGGTATTTATCAGTGGGTATGCAGCTAGAAGATGAGTGTTGTGTGTTCTTGTTTTTGGACGTTTACAATTGCTGGTTGCATTTGTTATAAACAGCTCTATTCTATTTAGGGCGCTGGTGATCAATAAGGCAGATAATATTTTCATAATATTCAAAAAGACTAATGTTGTAAAGACAGCCTGTTGAGGGGGTCTCTGTTTTCTTAGCAGCTTCACAATTTCCTGCAGGCTGTCTCCCATCCAGGCTCTTTTCTTTGCTGGGTCTGTCCTCTGTTCCAAGCACCAGAAGAATCATACCCAGTCATTTGCTAACACTGGAGAAAAAAAAAAAAAAGAGTGTCACTTCTGGTAGAACGAGGGGGGAAAAAAAACATTCATGGCAAGATTTTCTTTTTCCATATTTCCAAACAGTGGGGGGAAAATAATGGAATGTTTGCCTTGAATTTTGTGTTGCTTTGGCTGCAATGAAGAGATAGTTTCTTGAAGGCAAAAATCTGTCTTTTGTCTTATTATTGCCATCTTCAATCACGGGAAAATCTGTTCTAGCTGGCGGTTTTGCATTATTACTTTTTTGCCCTCAAATCTGTCGCTTGTACCAATTGTGGCGTTTCTTGATTCAAATGTGGATTCGAAGGGCATGGTGAAGAAAGTGGCTGTGGCTTATGAAATAGATCAGAATGACCTGCCTCCTCTTCCCTCACTGTCTCCTCTTCACAGAGAGGTCTGGGAAGCCCTGACCTGGCTCAGGTGCTCAGGATCCCAGCTATGGAGTGAAGAATGTGGACATGGTTTGGCTCTGTGTCCCCAGTCAAATCTCACCTCGAATTGTAATCCCCACCTGTCCAGGGAGGGACCTATAATCCCCATGTGTAGAGGGAGGGAGGTGACTGGATCATGGGGGTGGTTTCCCTCTTGCTGTTCTCATGATAGTGAGTGAGTTCTCATTAGATCTGATGGTTTTATAAGCGTCTGGCATTTTTCTTGGCTTGCGCTTCCCTCTCTTGCTGCCACGTGAAGAAGGTTTTTGCTTCCCCTTTGCCTTCCACCATGAGTGTAGGTTTCCTGAGGCCTCCCCAGCCATGTGGAGCTGTGAGTCAATTAAAACTCTTCTTTATAAGTTACCCAGTCTCAGGTATTTCTTTATAGAAATCTGAAAACGGACTAATACAGAATCCCAGGCCTCATCTCAGAAGCTCCCTCTTAATAGACAGAAAGTTCAAAACAGTCCACACACCACAGAACTTGGAGGAGTCCCCTCTCTACCCTTTTGCCTTCATCAAAATCACTTTTTAAATGAACAGAGAGGCATGAGACATTGTCATTTTGGTAATTCCATTCTGGGAACATAACTTGTTTTTCTAATCGGGCCTATAGGGGGAATCAGAGATAGATGCACTTGAACTTCTTCCCTGAGCCCATTTCCCTGAAACCCTCAGGCCTTCCCTTAGCCTTTTCTTTCTTCTCTACAAAGCCCATGGTGACAAGATAGGTGTCTGTTTAGGGAGGGAGCAAAGCTGGAGCTCTCCCCTGTCTATCCCCACCTTAAGATTACTAGGAATCATTTCTAACTCCCCACCAGCTCCACTTCTCCCCACTAGCAAGAGATTCACCAGAACTTTGACTTGAATTTCTCATACTTTAAAAATAAACAACCATAGGGTGCATGTTTTTGAGAAGATTACTTTCCTTGATGCAATAGTCTCAAATGTAATAGTTGGTTCACACTAGCCACTCAGTGGTATTTGTTACGTGAATGAACAAATAAATAAGTGGTAGGGCAAAAAAGGGCCCTAAGTATTGGCTGACTTTGTGAGAAGACTGAGAAAGATTTGTGGCATCCCAGGCTGGGAAGGAGGATGAGACAGTGGGGCTTGCCTGTGAAGCACTCTGGGTGAAGCCATGCTTTGCAAGATGGAAGGAAGTTACTAGGCAAGAACAAATAAATGATCCTCATTCCTGCCACCCTGGCATGGTGCCAGACTCAGGGTTTTCAGAAGCAGGTGAAAAAATTTGATAAAACAGGTTGATTTTCTCTTTCCAAAACAAAGATCTGATTCAATCAAAATGAATTAAATTTGAGGCAGTGGTTCATATTTACCTGTATTTGATTTAAATGTTTGTGTGTGGGTGTGAATATATATAGTTCATGTGTCTTAAAGAGTAAATATATATATATTTCTTATTAAGAATAATATATATTTACTCCTATTATACATTTATGTATTTATAAAATATATATTTAAATATATATAAATTTATAAACATATGTAAATGTATTATATATTTATATTTGTATATATTATATATTGCATATATTTGTATATTCATAAATATTTATATATTTATATGTTTACTATATGTAAATATATATTTATATATTAAACTGTAGAAAATATATATTTATATATGTTTATATAACATATATTTATATTATATATTTATTTTATATAGCATATATTTATATTATGTATTAAAATATACATATTTCCTCCTTAATATAATAGGAGATATATATATATATATATATATATATATATATATATATATATATGTATATATATTACTACTTAAGACACATGAAAATGTCTCCGATGGTCAAGGACTAGGAAGACAGCCACAGTTCTCAGGGCCTTATGGATGGAGAAGAAAGCTCCTTTCCAGGTGCAGCAGCTTCTGGACCATGCTGCTCCCACACTTGGCCTGGAGTTGGAAGGTCAGGACTAGATTCTGTGCTGGGAGCACAGGATGGAGGCTGTGGGTCTGTTGGCTGGTCTGTTGGGTCAGTGACAGCTTCATTCAGTGCCTCACGTGGCTTCCTGAGGATGAAGCTCCTTAGATGATAAACTTAATGGTGTCTGAAGATTCTCAGAACTTCATGCCTCTGCAATGGATTCTGTCCTCTCTCTATGATTCTTTGGTTGTTTAAATGGTCATCTCCATTTAATGCTATATTGAGTTTCTAAGAGGCTGGAGAAAAATTCTCATTCCTCCAAATAAAACTTCCAGTCTTTATTACTCTTTTTTGCCTTCTTTTCTTTTCTTCCTTCCTTTTTTCCTTCCTTCCCTCTTTCACTTCCCTTCCCTCCCTCCCTCCCTTCCTTCTTTTCTTTTCTCTTTTCCCCTCCCTCCCTTCCTTCCTCTCTCTCTTTCTCTTTCCTTCTTTCTTTCTTTCTTTCTTTCTTTCTTTCTTTCTTTCTTTCTTTCTTTCTTTCTTTCTTTCTTTCTCCCTCTCTTTCTTTCTTTCTTTTTCCCTCCCTCCCTCCATTCCTTCCTTCCTTCCTTCCTCTCTCTCTCTTTTTTTTTCCAGAGTCTCGCTCTGTCACCCAGGCTGGCTCACTGCAACCTCTGCCTCCCGGGTTCAAGCGATTCTCCTGTCTCAGCCTCCCGAGTAGCTGGGATTACAGGCACCTGCCACTGCACCCAGCTAGTTTCTTTTTTTTAGTAGAGATGGGGTTTTGCCATGTTGCCCAGGCTGGTTTCAAACTTCTGAGCTGAGGCGTTCTGCCTGCCTCGGCCTCCCAAAGTGCTGGGATTACAGGCGTGAGCCATCGCGCCCGGCCTGGTGTTTCTAACATAAAAATCTCTAAATTCAATGAAAGAATAACATTTTATAGTCTTCTTTGGGGCTCTTCAGGATCCCCAAGAGAAGAGGTTTTCTTAGAGCTGATGTTTCAATTCTCTGGGGTTTTCTATTTCCCAGGTCATGACCTGAGGCTCAGATCAAAGTTAAGGTCTTTGGGAAGCAAAGATATACCCATTTCTTAGCCAGAGGTAGTAGATGCCAAGCAAAAATTGCAAAGGACTTTTCTCATTAGTTTTCTCTAGCTCCCTTGCAGCCTTAGAGTTTGGGGGCTTTATTTCATAGAATTTTCCTAATGGAGAGAGCAAGAGGTACCCTTTGTATTTTCCCCGTGGAGATCAGAGCCATGTGGTCTGTTGGTATGAGAGTTCTTGCAAATACAGAGGCTTAACTGCAGTGAGTAAAGATGATGTGGTTTGTGGAGTCTGAGAGATCTCTGACACTCTCCAGAACTGTGTCCTGTTGTGTTAGTGGAACCTCCAACTATCCGATAATAACATTAACTTACACATGCTGTAGCTTACAAAGCACAGCAGGCAGATTTACCTCACACAAACCCAGTAGGGCAGATATTATTATTTCTTCCTACTTTGTAAATGAAGAAATCTCAGACATAGCTTGTCCAAAGCCACACAGCTGGCTGAAGACAGAGTCAGGGTTCAGAGCAGGGCTGCTGGCCCCAGACCCTGTGCTCTGTCACTAGTTCAGAGGTTGCTGTCCTGATGCTGCTACTGCAACTGCACCATGTGACCTCACCTGCCGGGTAACCCTCATCAGACACCCAAAGCTTCAGAGGTACTTTGAGCAGTTACTGCTCCTGGGGAGAGGGTAAGCACCTGGCCACGGGCAGAAGTTAGGACCAGGAACCATGAGAAGGGGTGGCAGCAGAGGTGAAGTCAGGTTGCTGGTCTTTTATTTTTTATCCTTCCTAATTCCAAGCTGGCCTTGATGTTATACTTAACATCCAAGCAGCTTCATCTCCTATCTTCGAATGATTGATTTTTTTTTGAGAATTTTTTTTTTTCTGGCCAGGTGTAGTAGCTCACGCCTATAATCCTCTCACTTTGGGAGTCTGAGGCAGGTGGATCACTTGAGGTCAGGAGTTCGAGACCAGCCTGGCCAACTGGAGAAACCCTGTCTGTACTAAAAAATACAAAAATTAGCCGGGCATCATGGTGCATGCCTGTAATCTCAGCTACTTGGGAGGCTAAGGCAGGAGAATCGCTTGAACCCAGGAGGCGCAGGTTGCAGTGAACTGAGATTGCCCCACTGCACTCCAGCCTGGGCGACAGAGGGAGACTCCGTCTCAAAAAAAGAAAAACAAAAAAAAAGAGAAAAAAATTTTTTTCTGTTTCCCCACTCCACCCATAATTGTTGACTTTCCATGTTTGTAGAGAGAACCAAACTAATTGGGGAGATCAATTTCTCCTATGACTTTGGTCTGTACTGGGAAAGGTTATTACTATAAGTGGCTTTTATTTTTGCTTCTTTTCATTAAGGAAATCAAGGCAATACTGTTCTTTTTTAACTTTAGAAAATACAGAAAAGTAGAAAAAAGAAAAAATGACAATCAGCTAGACTCTGCCCAGTTAGATAATATTTGGTTATATATCCTTCCAGGCATTTATCAATTTTTTCTTCCTTGTCTGCCATTTCTAACTATCTACACCAAACAGGAATTTCATTTTACGAATTAGGTTGCAACTTGCTGTTCCAGCTTAGTGCACGTGATTCAAGAAACTTTCCCATACTATCACATGGGCTTACAGAACATGGGTTTTTCATGCTGCACAGTATTCCTCAGTGCAGTCTTGCCATCACGTATTAATCCCCTATTTGTGGACATTCAAGTTGTTTCTGATTTTCCCCTGTTATCAATAAACTGCACCCTCTTAGCAAGTCCCTTGTGGTTTAGTGCCTGTTCTTGTAACTGGGCTCCTGACTTGTTCTGTGTCATTGAACCCCCGCCCTGTGCCCCATTTCTGGGAATTGTGTCCCTGCTTGGTTTCCTGCTCAGAGCCTCAGTTCCTTCCAGGGACTGGAGTCCTGTCCCTGAAATCCAGTATCTCTCTGTTGCCAGACCTGCAAGGCTGCCAGACCTGCCACGTGGGCTGCCGACACCCTGACTCTCGCCTGCTACCCTGCAGCCCTGGGGCGACCATCTGCTTGGCTCCATTCCTGTAGCCTCACCAAATCCTTAGATCTTGATGTTCTCTGCTTAGGCCTGATCCCAGCCGTTGGGGACCTGGGAATAGGAAGAGAGATAGTGGGGCAGGACTGTGGGTCTGGGGAGGGGTGGGCAAGTGTGTGAGTCAGTGGGTGAGGGTGGGGGCAGTAGGAGACGGGAAGGGTGGCTTGCATTGGGGAACTAGCACCTTTTGGACAGTTTCTAGTTCTCCAACTCATCCTGTTCTCTCATATCTTGTTTTTGGCTATCCTGTTGCTTGGTCTGGAACATTCTTTCCCTTCCTCTAGGCCAAACTAACAAATCCTTCTCATCCTTCAGGTCTTTGCTTTGATCAGAAGTTCTCAAACTTTCTCTGTCATGGTGCCCTTAGCTTCTCGGTGGTTTTTTTAGTTGCACTTCGAGGCCAAAAGAAATCCTGAAAGTTACTCTGATTATGCGGTTAGGACTGAACAATATACTCGGTATTTATCCCCTCATCACTTAGTAGCCATTTGAAAAACAACTCTTACAAAATGGATGAAAATAGAGTTTTAAAAATTCATTCTTAAAAAGTCACAGTTTCTTACTCATGGAATGGACAGAGCTATTGGGCACTGCACACCTTCTCAAGTTTTGGAATCAGGACACTGCACTGATTTTCACACAGTGCTTCTTTTTATCCCAGCAACTGCTGAAAATTCAGCTTTGTGGATGTAACATTGTTGAACAGAATGTTCTGTGATTTAATGTCGAAATGTACACTATTGCTGAGTAGCCCTCAAAGACTTAAACGACCCCACTGAGCCCCTGTGAGGTGATTGTACTGATCTGGGCTCTTTGGGCTCACCATTATGCACTATCTGTTTACATGTCTCTTTTGTATTAATTGTAACCCCATGAGGGCAGGGACCATGTCTGTCTTGTTCTTCTAGAACCATATTTGGCACATAGTAGGTGCTCAATGAATAAACACTCATGGAAAGGCAATTTCTCCAGCCTGGCCTTTAGAAGGCAAGGTTGGAGGAGCTGGAAGCAAAATAGCTGAAGTGCTGGGTTTGGTGAGAGCAAGGACGACACTCCCAATTTCAGAGGCTCTGGTGGGTAAGGAGGGGAAACGACCAAGGTTACACCAGAGGACGTGGGCAAGGGAGCCAATGCCAGGTGCTGAGAAGGATGCCGCCGATTACAGAATGAGGTTGAGGGAGTGCAAACCATGATAAGAAAAGCCCAAGGAGAGCTTGAAAAGAAGATTGCACAAGAGGTCAAGAAGATAATGAGAAACGCTTTCTGTACATAAGGAACGTCTGCTCAGGGAGGATGGTGGCAGCGCCCCTTCTGAGACAGAGCAAAGGCAATTTATTGACAGACATAGTTTCTGAAAATTAAATGGATCTTTGTCTTGGTATATTCACAAAAGAAGGGCAGAGGACAGATCTCACAAAGACACAAATTTCCCAAGGGATGGAGAAGAAATGTCATGGAAGCCATGGAGGGTGGGTGAAAAAGAGAGAAAAAAAACCCTCTTATTTTTGTAGTGTGGCTTCTGACCTTCCGGGGCTGGCAAACAGGGTCCAAATGGGAAATCAAATGAGGAAACCAATCTCTTGTCACTGGCCCTGCTGGCCCCAAAGCTGCCAACTGTTCGGTGCCCACATCAGTCCACAGGGACTTATTTTGTCACATTCTGTTCCTGGGTCTGAAGCAAACTGCTCCAAACAGGCTTCCTTGCCAAGTCAGGGCAGCGAGAAAGCCATGTGTTTGAAGTTGCTATTAGTGTCTTCCTCAGCTGATTTCTATAAGGGATTGTTTTCCGGTAAAGGAGGAATAAGGGAAATACTTCAACAATAACTGCTCTGAGGGAGTGTGTCCAGGGAAATCATTATCTCTTATTGTGCCAATAAGTTTCAAGGCAACGAGCCAAGCTGTTCTCAAGCTGGAGCCTGAGCTACAGCTCTGAGGTCAAAACCTGCACCAAAAGGGAGTTCGTGTGAGATGCCCCCTGGAGATGCCCAAACTGTCAGAGGCATGTTTGAGACCAACTGTTTTCCTCATTGTGGGGATCAAGGTTTTAAATTCTGTACTTCCAGGAGAGAACAGATATTATTGTAATAATGATAAAGGATAAGAACTGATATTACTGATTCCTTGTTCTGTACCAGGCATTGTAATAGACACCTTGTGTATAATCTCATTTAAAACTCAGTAAGCAACAATGAGAGTATGATCATCTCCATTTACAGATGAGGAAACTAAGGGCAGGATCCACCTGGGTTTGCCTGTTTACAAAGCTTAGTTTTCGCCCATGCTGCGATGCCAAGACATCCACTCAGCCCAGCTAGTATTCCCGTTTCCTGAGTATGTCTTACGTGCTCAGCAATGTTTTCAGGAAGAATGAGGCACGCTCTCCCCTGCAACTTCTCTCAAGGAATTTATTGGAAAGACAAAACTAACTCGGAAGAAACAAGCATCATATTAGGTGCTGAACTGGCCAAACTGGACATAAGCACAATTTCAGTAAGAGTGTTAGGGTGTGGCAATATTATTACAAATTGGAAAATCATCCACAGATTTTAGAAAGAAAAGAAATGGGATATAAGCCCACAGAACAATATAATCTTAGAGTAATAAAGGATTTGGATATCTTGTGTAATTTTCCCTCTTTTACAGAGGAGGAAATGAAGGCTCAGAATGGTTAAGTCACATGGTTTTACTGGAAGAGAGGTGTCTCTAGTGGTCTGTATTCCAGCATTTACTATTAACTCCCAAACTATCTCATGACTCCCATCCTTCCTCCTTAAAGGTGGAGAATATGGGGACCAATAAAGGCCTTCCCTACCACTCTACACCAAGTCTCTGTGTATTATATGGGAGAAAGAAGGCCAGAGGGAGCACATGGCAGGGGAAAACATTTAAGATGCTAGCCTGTTTCCTGGCAGTGCTTTTAAAACAATGACAGTTGCAATTACACACACACACACACACACACAAAATAAATAAAAAAGAGGTAGCTTTCTTTCCTTATCTCAACTTTCAGAAGTGTTGAGTGCGTGTTGGGGATCGGGCACTCACAGGGGTTCTCGCCTGAATTTGCAGATTTTATTTCTAGTTAGAATAAGGTATCTGGCTGGACTTGCCTGACTTTTCTTCTAGTTTTAGTTTTCTAATGCTTAGAGGGGCTCTTCTCAGTTCTCCCATCCATGGATCGTGGTGGGCTTTGCTGACAGGAGAACGCTGTGGCTGTTAACATGGTTTGATTTGCATCCTGATTCGGTCCCCAAATGTCTTCCGGATTCAGAAGTCACATGCAGGACATGTTGCCTTTGGAGAGTCCTTCCCTGGGCTAAGTTTGTCAACTCTCTGTTAAAAATGAAGACTCTTAGAGGGTAAGTGTTTGGGTGAAGTAATTGATCAGAGCCTCTCCCAGGAAGCAAGAGATAAAGTACCTGCCTGGTGGAGCCTGGGAAGGGAGGTGGGGAGGGAGGTGGTGACGGTGCCCTGGGGTTCCACAGCTCACAGAGGGCCATATTTGCACCTGATGTGCCCAGGTCCCAGCAGGGGGAAGGCAGGTGGGTCTGGTTGGCTCTTTTAAAAGCACCCATGTTGCTCCCCTGTGGAAGCCACTCTCCTGGTGGCCCCCTAAAGAGGCAGCTTCGCAGTTAGGATGAGGCCTCCAGGGCTGCACTAGGGAACCCAAGTGTCATAAGGTTCTAAGGGAAATAGCGGTTGGAAAGCAGGATTCCACAGTGGCAAAAGTCTGGAGGGTCGTGTGGGGATGACGTCAAAGGTCACCAGGCTATCGCTTCCTCGTGGAAACATAAACCTGGGCAAACGACAGACATATTTAGATTTTTAAGCAAGTTCCTGATTATAAAAGTAATTCCTGATCATTGTAGGAAAAAAAAAAAAGTAAAGGAAAAAAAATTCTTATCCAAAATTTCACCAGACATAAATCACCAGTTACTACTTTTGTGATTTTCCATCTTTTTAATATGTGCATTTATATATATATTATATTTTTATAGAATAGTCATACTATATTATTTTGTAACTTGCTGTCTAATTAATATTGTATTTGTTTCACTAAATTTCTTCATTAATGTAAAATGGATTCATTAATAGAATTTAAATATGTTTATCCACATATGACATAGATGTACCATTCATTTGACTATTTCTTGGTTGTTTAGCATTTAGGCTATTTTCATTTTTAGGTGTACAAATATTTGTCAACATTTATAATTTTTTTACACTAAATTAATGTGGGATTACTAAAATAAAGAATGTCAATTTGTTAGTATATAGTAGAAAAATAAGAACACAGAGAAAAAATTGAAATGGAGGAGAATTAAAATCATCCTTCATTCTACTATCCAAAGCAGGTCCATTCCTAACATTGTCATGATCTGAGGCAGGAGTATAAGTAAAAGTCCATATACCACGTATAAATATCTAGGAGTTCTAAATCCTGCAAACAAATTGTTAAATGAAATACTTTCTATTCTTACCTTTGTAACAATCTAGAATTTCAGGTTCAAATGAAGCACTCAGACTCCTTGTAGGTCCTTGATAGAACGCAGTGGGATGCGGAGACCTGACCTCTGGCCTTGGCCACCTCCTTTCTCACCTCTGGTCTCCTAAGTCTTTGTCCTCACGCCCACCATGAGAGGTTTGTGTTGCATGTGTTGACACTCAGTCCCATGTACCAGCTTTGTCCACACCCCTGCAAACAGCCCCTTCTTGGCTACCTGTTGAGTCGGGGCGTGCAAACCAGCAGCACAATCACCCTCACAAAGAGATGGCTGGAAAGAGGCTTGTGTATCCCCAGAAATGGTTTAACAGTGCTTTGAATTCCAGGGAATTCCAGGTGTCGGGGGCTAGAGTGTGCACTAGGAGGAAAATGGGCTAGGGCATCAGGTGGGTTTATCTCTTTGGCCTTGCAAAGTCTTTGCCCTGTGGAGAGAAGCAGGTTGGACCAGGGCCAGAATGAAGCCATCTATAGGTTGGTGCAAAAGTAATGGCGGGTTTTGCCATTGAAAGTAATGGCAAAAACCCGCCATTACTTTTGCACCAACCTAATAAATTACAAGGATGGATCCATGTCTAGGGGTGATATAGATCCAAATAAAACCCAAAATAAAATTTGAGAGTATAACCTTCCAGATGCTTTTCTACCCTTTCCATGAGATTGCTCTGTATGTTATTTTATAATCTTCTGTAAAAACCAGCGATATTGTAAACATATTTCTAAGTTGAGAAATATACATACATGAACTTTTTCAGTCAGATTTTGTAAAGTATCTTCGAGTACGGTTTTACATTCTCATCAGCCATACCTTGTCTTAAACCACGCCTTTGTTTACACTGAGCATTTTAATGTTGTTTCATTGTTCACATGATAAGCAAAAAATGGCATTTTACTGTGGAGTCGCAGTGAGGTTGCACCTGGTTCTGTACGTTCCTGAGCCAGTTTGTTTTCTATTTCATGCACCAGCTCTTCACATCCTTTGTCTACTTATTGGAAGCCATTCCAAATGTGCTTTCGAAGGCCTGAAGAAAGGAGAAGTGATGGCAGACTAATGGTGGAAACTGATAAACGACAGATGAGGAGCCAAGGATGCCCCATCCCTGTTTGGTCAAGAACTATTGCTTTGCCTGAGAGCACTGAGACGTGGAAGAGTCCCCAGAGGGAAACCAGGGAAACGAGTCGTCTGTTTGCAAGAGCGAGGAGGAGATTTGGCGGAAACCTCGACCATCAGGGACACGAGATCTGCCTCCACAGAGGAAGCACAGGCGACTCGTTTCCTGACCCCTGGCCATCTTAGGGCTTCCTATATAATGATTCAGCCTTTCTCCCTCAGGAAAATATAATTTGGCTTGTGACCTTGAAGTTTATTCCTATCCTGGAAGGTGATTATAGTCTGGAACACACTCCCCAGGGCAGTAATTGTTTAAGGGGCTTCCCTCATCCTGGATGGCAGGAAAACAATACATTACATATGTCGGCTGACCACACATGTGAGCAATTCAGGTAGGAAAACATCATTCTCTGAGGGTCAGTTTGCTCCGGTGGGACGTATTTGTTTTTGCAAGGATTCAGCCAATCAAGTCAATTGGAGTCAACTGCATTTGCTTGCAGGAACAATGAAGACCCTTTCCTGTTCTTGAGTCCATTTGCTGGATACATAGACTCAAGTGACATCCAAATGTGTGAAACATTTCCTATTTCTGATAATTTTTTGGGGGGGTTGCTTATATGGGGTTACACCATAAATGCTTGTATAATATCTTATACTCACTGCATCATGTGTGAATCTAAGCCATGCTTCCCAACAATATTGCAAGCTTTTTTGGGACTGGTCTTCTGTCTGTTTTATTCTTCCTCAGTTTTATTGGTAGTGGGGCCAGAGGGAATACTTCTTTCCCACTTTATTTTCTTTTATGTGGAGGGAACAACATTTTGTAATGTTCTGGCCTCTCTGTCTCTTCTCTAGAGACTGGAATTCTTTTCTAGGAGAGCAGAAATAA
This sequence comes from Gorilla gorilla gorilla, assembly GCF_029281585.2. Classification (NCBI taxonomy): domain Eukaryota; kingdom Metazoa; phylum Chordata; class Mammalia; order Primates; family Hominidae; genus Gorilla; species Gorilla gorilla. The sequence continues at coordinate 43,204,693 of NC_073224.2, read as the reverse complement.
CCCATCTGCTTGGTAAATTTGAGATAAATTTCTTCTGTCTTCTTCTTGGGACCTAGCTGCCCCCATGAAGCACATGTTTTGCTCGGCTCACCCATGCTGCAGTTTTTACAGGGTAGGCTCCACATGTGTGTTTGTTGGGGAGGGGTGGATAAGGAGTAAACCTGAAACTGAGGAATTATCCAGCCCACTCCCTAGGACTTGCCAACTCACTCTGCAATGGAGTATTTCCTAACGTGTGCTTCTCCTAATGCTCTTATTCCATGAAATGACAATAGGTGTTATCCAGGAAAGAGGAGGGATCTTACGTAGTCATGTAAAGTTGGGAAGAGCTATGTCAAACCAAGTTAAACTTGGTACACACCACAGGACTTCTCAGAGCCTTGGGTGTGCTAATGTGCGTTTTGCATCTTGTATTTAAGCTCTTGAAGCTCCTTGGCGGAGTTGCTCCTGTGACTAAAGCTCATAGTCCTCATTTCTGTCCTCAAGTCTTGGATGATTCTCAGAATACACTGCGAAAGCCAAGAATTTATACTTGGAGCCATCAAACTGAATCTCACTGAAATGGTGAAATGTTATCACTATTATAAGGTGTGAAATAGGTGGGAGGGAAGGTGGCCAATGGCATTTATAGTAGAGCCTCCTTCCTGGAGAAACCTCAGCAACCGAGGGGCTGAGAGATGAGGTAGTAAGCCTGTGATGAATTTGTGCAGAAACCGGATGGATAGACCAGGCCAGATACAAAGGAGGAGGGAAGACACAGCTTCTGTCCTTAAGGTGCTCTCAGCTGAGTGAGAACATCCCTAGGTCAGCAGCTCTCAGATGTGGCCCCTCAGCCAGAAGCATCAGCAGCACTGGGAACTTGTTGGAAATCCAGATTCTTGGGCCCCACCCCAGACCTACTGAATCTGAATCTCTGGGTGGTGGAGCCCAGCAATGTGTGTTTAACAAGCCTTTCAAGGAATTCTGATGCACACTCAGGCTTGAGAACCACTTGTGCTACATAATCTCCAAGTCTGCAGGGTTCAGTTAGAACCCCTGCATCATACCTTTCTATGATTAATTACTTTACTTTCAAAATTCATAATTTACTTTCAACATGAATTTTGTGAATTAAAGGACTTTAGAAATTTTGAGACCATATGACATGGGGTAAGAGCCGAGGGCCTGAAATAGAAGGCCCAAGTATAGCCTCAGTGGCTGGGGGTCCTTCAACAATTCATTTCAGTTTCCTCTTCAGTAGAGAGATTAATGGCTACCTTCCATGGTTTATGAGATTACATAAAAGGTAATTGAGAAAATGTACATAAAGTTGCTGCAAAAACTGTGAAGTGTCTCACATGTGTAGAGATAGATTTTGAGTCAATACTGTTTGAATCTTATTTTGGCAAAATGTAGTCCATTTCTCTCCAATTAATTATAGTCTCAGTATAAATCCAAAGTTCTTTTGGATTCAGGCATAGCTTTTACCCTGAGACTTCATATTAAAATAACCACTTGGGTTTTAATGAGAACTCCGGGGGCTCCTTTCTTTCTAACATACATCATGGAGTATATTTGCCTCGGCAAGGGAAGGTGTACATATCTTTATCAACTTGCTCTTCCTGTAACCTTTACCTTCTCCTTCAGAGAATAAAAAGAAAATGTATTTTCTGCCTTTTTATACCATTTTCCAAACAAAGCCCAGTGTGATGAGAATTGAGGAAATCAACACTTCTTTCCCTTGGGATGGTGACTCTCATCGCTTTTATGTCTGCAGGCATTGCATTGATTGCCCATGTCATCAGCAGCTGTAACTGACTCTCTCCCAACTCCCTCTCCCCAACCATCCAAGAAAGCATTTGCTGGGTAGAATTCATTAAGATGTCAGCACATTTTCACTGGACCGTTATTATGAATGAAGGAAATGAACAAAGTTGGCCTTGTGAGTTAGAGGAATTGGTGGCCCCTGAGTGGAATAACTTTTGAGATAATTTTCTCTGTCCCAAAATTGCACCAGCATCACTTGTGCTGGACTCTCCACCACCAGACCACTCCTCCTATAGGTCGATCTTTGTCATTTCTGCTATCTACTATGAAAAGAAAGCACCAGTCACGATCTACCTCCTTGTGTGGATGAGATTTGGACTAGAGTCATGTTTCCTGGAGCAGTGTGCAAGCTCCAGTTAACACTTAAGACACATTGAGGCAAAATATTAAAGAAATCTTTTTAAGGCCCAGAAAGGGACTGTGGTGGACATCAGACTCTAGCCTTTGTCTACTTTATAAAACACTATCACTGGCATTAGAACTGATACCATAATTGGCAGTGTCCAGTCTTGCAGTAAAAATGTATCCATTATCCTCTCCTTTCTTAAGATTCTCTAATGGTGAACTTAAAGGCAGAGGACCTCTACTTGCAAACAAAGGCTTGAAGAGTAACTATGAGCTTGCTGCACGTGACCACAGTGCTTCAGTGTCCCTGTGCTAAAGTCACACAGTCTGGGCAAAGCAGGGCAAAGGGCAAATTGGCTGGGCCCAGACAGGAGACTCCCACCTCAATTGCCCAGGTGGGACTATTCTTACATCTACCAGGAAGACCACCCTAAGGCTAGTGCATCTGGTTCACTCATTTAAGTTCACTGTGCTCCATAAGCCTTCACCAGATGACAACAGGCATTTTTCACAGCTGCAAGGAATAAATGTCCAAGACAGCAGAGCATGGGCTTTTACTGCGGCTGGGTGGAGGAAAGATCTTCCCCTCTGATGTGAAAGACGACCAGTGAGGTTCTGTTTGATCCTCATTATTTCTGGACGTGTGTCTGTCACCAGCCAAGTTCACCAAGTCACAAAGCCCATTGACTGAGTACAGCTGCTTTAGCCACAGCTACAATAGTAGCTGAAGATCCTGCCTTCCAGAGAGGTGAAGTGGCTCACCCAAAGTCACACAGCAAAATAACAACAGTCCTAGAGGTAACATCTAGTCCTTGGGATCCCCATTCTAGTTTCTTTAGGAATTACATGGATGTGAGGAGACCTAGACCAGGAAAGGTGCCCCCAGGGCAAGAAGTTTTGAGAGTCCTGTGTACCACTACGGCTTCTACAGAGAGTGAATCCAGATGACCAATAACCCAGCTTAAGAGTATAAGTTAATAGCCCACTCCTAATTCTAAGAGCTGCAACTTTGATAGCAGTGCCTGAGTCTGTTGCAAAGCACCTTTACTGTTTTTGCTCAAAACCAGAACTCTGAGGGTCTCTTTGGCAGTAGAAATTAACATCCCCCTCCACCATCTTATCTGATGTTTTGTATATCTTGTTCCAGTCGGTCTGCCTCATCTCAGCATTATTCCCAATTCCCAAACTCCTGGAGGGCAGAAATCACTTCTTTATTTCTTGGTTTCCTATGTCCTTGTCCTTGTGCCTTGCTCTTAGCAGCTGTTTCCTTTTGAATGATGGCAACGGGAGGGAGCTGGTCAGCTTGGAAGAAGTGTCCCACACTGCCCTAGAAGTTTGCCATGGCAGAACCTGAGTCAGGGACAAGACTGGGCTCTTTCAGCCTGTGGAAGAGGAGCTTGCAAACCTTCAGGATTGTGATCCACAGGAGGAGATGCATTTTATTTTATTTTTTACTTATTTATTTTATTTTAATTAATTGAGACAGAGGTCTTATGATGTTGCCTGGGCTGGTCTTGATCTCCTGGCCTCAAAAAATTCTCCTTCTTCGACATCCCAAAGTGTTGGGATTACGGTCATAAGTCACCATGCCCAGCTGGAAATAGATTTTATATCATTGTGTGTGTGTCCCCAAAACCTAATGACACCATACTATTCCTATGTGTGATGTGCTGACACTTCTATTCCATTCTATTTTGTTAAAACAATTGCTATTTGTGACCTGGTAAATTGATTTTACATTCTGTTGACAGGTCACAGCCACACAATTTGAGAAACACTGCCACAGAGAACACACCTTCAGTTCCCCCAATGGGGTATGGGGAAGTGTGGGAGGCTGTCAAGGGGAGAGGCTGCAGTTTTAGACAGCCCAGGCAGGCTGCTTCAGGGCCTCTGGAGCCAGCAGCACATGGAAGGAACAGTACAGGGGCTTTTGCATTGGCCAATGTCCTTGTTATGTGGATAAACAGAAGACACCAGCCTTCAGTGCCTGCAATCTGCTACCTTTCAAGAGCTTTCCAACTCAGCCTGAGAGAGGAAGGAAGGAAGCCTTGATGAGAAAGAAGAGTGCCACCTCCTCTGCCCGACATGCCTTCAGCACTGCAGGCTTGTTGTGGCTGAGGCTTTCTTTCACCATCGGGAAGCCTGTTAAGAGCAAGACATCTTGCAGAAGGGCCAGGATGGGGGATGAATGATTTGGTGGCACTTGGCCCCCAGGCAGCCCTCCTCCCTAGCTGGTGCCTCCCTCCATCACCGTGTGTTCCACAGAATGCGCCATCTGGGGGCCTTGCTGCAGGAGGTGGCTGGAACTTTGCAAGCCAGCTGAGCTGCTGCTAAGACAGAATGTGTCCCTGTGAGAATGTACACCAAGTCCAGGGGGAGGCATCCAGCCTGCTTCCGTTTGAGAAGGCTCTGCCAGTCTCCATGGGGACTTGAGAGACCAATTCCCTACAAGGGGTGGCTGGCAGAGGTTGGGGGAAAGCATGCCACCTTAGTGACTGTTCTGGGGGAGGGGTAGGTAGGGAAAATGATTTCTAAAAGGAAGGCCAGCCAGTTGACTAACTTTAGTTCTCCACCCAAAGTGGGCAAAGCCCCTCATGGGGCAAGTGCTTGAATGAATCCTTTTCTACTGTGTGTCCCTTCTCCTCCCTCACAGCAATAGGCTGGAGTTTGGGAAAGGGCATGATTGGGAAGGCAGTGTAAGCAAAGTGCAAGGCATGGCCCCAGCTTCTAAGGAGCTTACACTCAAATCAGAAAAAGGATATTAAAAACAGGAAGCTATTAGTGCACAGTACATGAGAGAATGTAAGCAAATGCTGCGCTAAGTGGGGCAGAATGTAAATGCTGCAGATCAGGAAGGGGAGGTCTGTGAGGGCTGAGTTGGTCAGGCGCCTCTTGCAGAGGCACTGGTGGGAAGAAGGAAGGCCATCTAAGGGCAGGGCGGGGCAGGACAGCAGGAGCCTGGAGCTGGAGCCCAGAGGATGAGAAGACCACTGCGGTGGGCACTGCCGACGCATGGCCGGGAGTAAGGAGGTGTTGGGCTGGAGGTCGAAGCAGTTGCTGGAGACCCTTGATGCCCAGCTGATAAATGTCCTTGAGGAATTTAAAATCCAGAGCCTAGCTGAGCATGGTGGTACATTCCTGTAATCCTAGCTACTAGGGAAGCTAAGGTAGGAGGATCGCTTGAGCCCAGGAGTTTGAGGCCCACCTGGCAACATAGTGAGACCCTGTCTCTAAAAAATAATAAAATCCAGAGGCTTAATAGCTACTTAACATAGTGGCGTATATGGCACACAGAACAGGTATACATACTATAGCATGAGGTGGGCACCCAGGGTGGGCAGGGGATACCTGTGGCAGGAAAACTACTGTAAGAAATCTCCTGGGATTGGGATAAACCTCCAGAGGCTGAGAGCATTGAGAGCCCCTGACCCAGAAGGGCAGTTCTGTGAGCAGCAGCAGGGCATGATAAAGGGACCATGGGTTCTGGAGGCACAAAGGCCTGCATTCATATCTCTGCTCTGCCAGTTTTGAGCTGTGGGATGTTGTTAACCTCTGTGGACCTCAGTGTCCTCATTGGTAAGAAGGGACGCAGCACAATAACTCATGTGAATCACCTATCACATGTCAATATGACAGGTCTGACACGTTCTTAGGATAACTTTTGTTATTTTACTACTTCATTTCTGTTTCTTTAGCCTGGCCCCTATCTCCTAAGACAAAATTATAGGCTGCTGTAAAGTTCACTCTTTCTGGGAGTCACCCAGGGCTATGTCACATGGGATCACTACATGGTGGCTACTTGGCATAATTTCTCTTCTGTGCTGGCAGGTGGGGGGTGTCACCACATCTGATGACAACCATATTCTGCCAGGTCCCACTGCCAGGCACCAGAAATGGGCCCCACTAAAGTCAATTGTGTTTGCTTTAGCCAAATGTATGTAACTGACACCAGGGATAGGAGAGGCCAAGTGAGGCATTGACCTGGTTGTGGAGATGGAAGGAGGGACATCAGCCTGGCCTTATTCTGTTAATTTGAAATGTACTGAGGGCCTTCTCCAGCTTAGAATTGTGCTACCTATGTGCTGCTGTATTGGGGACACAAGCCATTTACCCATCAGATAGTTAAATATTGGAAGCTTATTATGAGTGGGTTATGAAAGCATAAATGCTTTAGATAATCCATGAAAGGAGGATTTTATTTTTAAGGGGAATGTTGAGTAGAAAATGCACATGCTCTTGTGAGAGATGAAAGTATGTCCCTACTGACTCCCTTTCCCATAGGCATTGTTGGTACCTGCTCTGTCCTCACTTCTGAGGGACCTGTTGAGTGGCTGTTGATTAGTGCCGACCAGTTGGTTCATGAGAACAAAGACATTTCACTATCCTAAAGCCTAGGATGGAAGGAAAAAGATGCTCTAAAGAATGAGATTTTTCTTATTGCTCTAGCTCTATGTCTCCATCGAAGAGATTTAGACAGAGGGGTCTTCTCAGAACGAAAAATGTGAGAGGGGCTGGAAATTAGGGAATTGCTATCTGCAGCCTTGTTTCTTTGCGGAATTGGTTCTTCCTTGTGATTTATTTTTCCACTTTGATATATTTCATTCATTCATCCCACAATTCATTTATGGCATTTCATCAACATGCCACTGTGAAAAACTGGGCCAACTTAATTTTTTTTCCTTTAGTGCTTAAAAAATTTCCCCAAGTTGTTACATTAGGTTATTTTCCCTTCCAAAAGGTGTTTCTTTATTTGAAATGGATTATAAAAAGCAATAAACTGGAGGATAGGAAAAAAAATGAACTCTACAACGATCCCAGTGTAACTTACATTTAGTTAGCAGCATGAATAATATCAAAACAATGTGTCTGATCATACCCACAACTCCTCTGAGAACACTGAATGAGATCACGTGCATAAAAGCACTTTGGCAAGTATGGAGTGCTCAGGAGGGGATTTTCAGGAGCAAAATGGGAAGCTCTCAGGCTCAGGGGTCAGACACCTGGGTTGAAATCCTGACTTCATTACTTACTGACCCTGTGACTTTTAGGAAGTTATATATTCCTATAAGTTGGGGATTATTCATGTAGAGAGGTGTTTAGGATACTGTGGGTGCAGTGAATGGTAACCATTATTATGCAAAGGCAAGGCATTACTATAATCACTAGAATGATTATTATTTTTATTCAGCCTTGGAATGAGTCATGTGGCCTTTCCGCAACCTTCTTAATGATATTTCATTTGGGTTAATATCAGAATGAGATGGTATTCCAGGGCTACTGATGTTAGTGGGTGGTAAGGTCATGGAGTGCAAAGTATCAAGAGGAAGTTCTTCAAGGTTAAACCTTGGCAGGGGAAAATGCCTGAAGTGGCTAAAATTTAATTTTTCCATAATTGAAAACCCTTATGGTGAGTTGACTTTAGTTCATAAAAGTTTGTGTCACTTGCTATATACCAGGTTGGAGGGATACAAAAAATAAACCTCAAGAGGTACCTGACCAGAGGAGGTAGATGTGAAATCACAGAATAATGTGGGGAGTGCAGTGATGGCGAGACACACGTGGCTTATGAGTAGAAGAGAGCAAGGACATATAAATTCAAAATAGTATATTCTTGGTCACTAGTCACAGAAAGCTTGAGTAAAGATGACTTAAACAATAAAGAGATGTATTATCTTCCATAGAAAGAAGCTCTAATTTAGGAAAGCTCAGAGTTGATTAGTGACTCAACAAAGACCCAGGTTCTTTTTATCTTCACTCTGCCATCCTCACTCAGAATGTTATCTAGATCTTCTCATGATCACAAGACAGCTGCAGTAGCTCCAGGGATCACATAACAACAGATTAACATTCCAAGGACAGATAAAGGCCTGTATCTCTCATGTGCATCTCTTTTTAAGAGTGAAGAAAACTTTCCTAGAAGTACCTACTCTACACAGCAGACTTCTCCTAACATTTCCGAACCAGGTTACCTGGCTGCTTATAAAAAATAACAGCAAAGGGAAGGACAACACCAAGGATTGCATTTACATCTATTAAAATGCACACACACCACTGGGGGCAAGAGGAGACCTTAAAATAAAATTGGAGCTTTGCGAGCACTAAAGAAAATAAATGTGGGCTTTTAGATAGGTAGCCAAGAGAGTCTGCAACAGCATCTCACTAATTCAGCCTTGGAGAGAGTGGGGATTAGGAAGGTCTCAGGAGGAGGTAATACCTAAGGTGAGACTAAAGCCTTGCTACTCAAGGTATGGCCTATAGACCAATAACAACAGCATCACCTTGGAGCTTGCTAGGAATGCATATTTTAGATCTGTCCCAGACCTATTGACCTAGCATCTGCTTTTTTGCAAAATGTCCAGGTGAACCATATATGCATTGACATTTGAGAAAATGATATAAAGCATGAATAGAAGGCAACCAGGTAAAAGAATCTGAAAAATAGAATGGAGGTAGGAAATAGAAGAGAGAACTACATGAATAGAGGTAGTAGAGGGAAAAGTTAATATAGTACTTGGAGTTAACCACAATGAGCTTAGGGTCATTAATTTTTAGATGTAGTTTCCAATTTTTTAAATATTCAGAAAATTTAATCCATCTAATATTACCAATGCAAGTATAGCCGTATGTAAGTAGAAGAACTAACATTGACTGCCTACTGTGTTCCAGTGACTGTCCTGATGTTCTGTTAGGTTGTCATCAATAGTGCTGTACAGGTTGTTCGATTTGTGTATGGCTGCTTAACAAACTACTTTAAAACTCTGTACGTTAAAACAACCACCACTTTATTATATTTCCCCGATATTATGGGTCAGAAATTTGGGCAGGGCTCTGCTGGGCATTTCTTCAGCTTCACACTGGGGTCACTCAATGTTATCCAGCTGGTAGATGGGCTGGTTTCTGGGGTCCAAAGTGGCTTGACTCACATATCTTGGTACCTTGGTGGAGGGGCTGGAAGCCTATGTTCAGTTGTGCCCCACTTCTCTTGTGTTCTCACTACCTCTCCATGTGGCTTCTCTAATGAGGAAATCAACCTTCTTGGCTCAGGGCTCCAAGAGACTAAGATAGAAACTTCTAGTTCTCTTCAAGGGTAGGCCCAGAACTAGCAAATTTCACTTCTGCCCCACTCTACTAGCCAAAGTTGTAACAGGCCAGCCCAGAATTAAGAGGAGGAGAGAATAAAATCCCACCTCTCAATGGAAGGAATGTCAATGAATTTGGAGCCATCTTCAATTCACCACATAGACACTAATTAATTTATTCCCTCAATAACCCTGACATAGTTGTTACATTTTTAGTTTGCATGTAAAGAAATGGAGACACAGTATGGTTAAGTAATTTCCCCAAGGTCAATGCTTAGTAAGGGAAAAAGTCAAGGTTGGAATCCAGCTCGTTTGACTCCACCATACCTAACCACTGTACCATTACTGCCTCTCCCTAGGGAGGCCGTACTTACTAAAGAATTAGAGTATATTTCTATAGTTTTAAACCACAGGGAACAGCCTCTTCACAGCCTCCCATTGGCTAACTCATTGTCCACAACACATGTGTTGAATAGCACACTTACACTCTTAATACCCTGGTTTGGGCCTCACATTTTTAAAGAGCTTTTGATCTCTTCTTTCTGTGTCCAGTAAGTAACCCTAGCCCAGGTGCGGAGGATCCAGCAGCAGATTAAATGCATTTCAAATAATGAGAAGACACAACCCTGCCTTCTCTGCCCCCACTACTCTCCTGGATTGTTGAAGGATTATTTACTGTGTTTGCCTTGACTTGAGCTATTTAATTTTTCCAAAACAGATGCAGCCGATTGATTAATGGCATTCCCCACTAAAAGTCAGAAATGTCAGAAACACGCGTAGAAGCCAGTGTCATTCTGGACTAGAACAATAGATACGGCTGAGAAACAGGGACCCATGCCAAGTATTCTTGAGGCTAGGAGTTCATGTGCCACTCTTCTGCTAAGAGACAGATATATATAAGGGCAAGGAAAGCAGGAGTTTGTGGGTGGGGGGTGGGTTGGGGATGGCTAGGCATGTGCTAATAATAGGATGGATCACATGACGCCTAAGTCACCTCAAAAGAAGCTTAGTTGGTGAAGGTGAATTAAAGTGCTCGGAATTAAGGACATTTCTTCAAATATTCCCTGACGTGTAAAAATAGACTGAAGGAACTAACATGTGTGATGAAGAGAGAATTGTGAGTTTAGACTGACCTCTGTTCAGAGGGCTTTTGTGATTTGCTAGGGGATAGTTAAGAGCAGGACCAGCTATATAATTTGTAGGGCCTAATGCAAAGTGAAAATGTGGGGCCCTTTATTCCAAAAATATAAGGTATTTTAAGATGGCAACTGCAGAGCATTAAAGTGTGGGCCCTTCTGAACACAAGCCCTAGGTGACTGTGCAGGTGCCATATCCTGAAGCCGGTGCTGGTTAGGAGAACGTGATGCCCTATTTCTTTTAAGGATGGTGCAGCAACGAATGAATCTGGCAAGGATCTGAAGGGCTGGCCGGCCCTGGGCAAAACTGTGGAAAGGACAGCCTGTTTGGGATCAGTGTGTTAGCCCTGTATGCCCCTTCCTCTGCCCCTCCAAGCTTCTTCCTTCTTGTTACTCGGAGTTCCCCAACTCTCTCACCTCCTCATCTCCTCCCCCCAGAAAACCTGCCCACAGGACAGGATCTAAAAGTGTTCCAGACACTGAGGTGTACCTGACGAAATACTTGAAGTGTTCCCCCTGCATATTTGTACTTCCACCAATGTTTAAGCCTTGGGAAAAAGCAATAATGGAATTTTAGGCATTACCCTGCTCAGGGACAAGTAATGTCTTTTTTTTTTTTTTTTTTTTTTTTTTTAAGCTCTGAAGTTTGTGCAGCACCTTTGAGATCACACTGTTACAGGCATGTACTTATTTTGCCAGTTGTGGAGGCCAGTGGCTTTCTGCTATCAGAGGCATTTATCCCTCAGAATGCAAGTTGCAGCCTCCTCTTTTGTGAATTGGAACTGGAAAGACCCTTTCTCCCATATCAGTGGGCCGGACAGTAGGGCATGCTTAATTCCACAGGAAGTATCTACAGACCAAATTCCATTCGGTTGCACATTTGTAGTCTCAGTGTCTCCCTCCATCCCTGCCCCTCCTACTCCAGTGCCCACTCAGCTGTTTCACAGTGCACAGCTCACGACTCCTGAGCTGCCCTTTCCTTGACACTCTCTCTGAATACCAGCGGCACCCCTGCAGTCGGCTGCACATATGTCTCTGGGCATTCCCTCCCCCTGACCCCCATAGGCACTTGATCCTGTGGGGGTCTTGCTGCTAGAAGGGACGGGGCTGGGAAATCACCTCTCGTCACCCCAAACCAGGCTTTGCTCACTTTCTCTTGAACCTGCTGTGGCTTGCTTGTCCTTTCCCGGGCTTAATGTCAAAGGAAACGCCTTCTAAAACCACAAACCACTAGGGCCTCCCTTATTTCTCAGATTGACTTGGCTTCTAGGCAGTGGTTGTGGCCTACAAAGCCACGGCGTGAGTCCAGGAGAAAATCATTTCAGTCGCGCGAGGCCAGACAGCAGCTCAGCCTCACAGAGGAGGTTAATAATAGGGCCCGTCCTAGAGGCAGTCCAGGAAAGCCTTTGGAACTTTCTATCTTCAGATATGCCTCGATCGATCCATTCAGAAGCATTTTGTTCTCTAGGCCCCATCTCTGTGGCAACCTGGCTGTAGAAGGAAGGCGATTGCAGTTCTGGTTTTGAAACATCGGGCATGACTGTTTTAGGGTTTGAAGCCAAAACACATGGAGTAAATGAAAACCTCTGACTCACCAGGAATCACTCTTCGTTTTCAAACACATCAATCAGTCTGTCAACAGCATTGACTGAAGGTCTATTCTGTGAAGAACCATGGATGGGCACTGTGGGGAGATTTGCAGAACCGTGTATTAATAGTTTCATTCATCCATCCATTTATCTCGCCATTTAACTCAATTTAGTGAATTGAGTCAATCAGAAATACCCACTGAGCCTTACTAGCCACAAAACTCTGCCCTCGAGGGATGCTGGAAATATAAAGAGAGATAGCAATGTATAAAAAGTCACCCGTAAGTGCTTACAGTCTAATGAGGGACTGGTGGCAAAGGCAAATACATAAATAGATAAGACCAGGCAAACTATGACAAATATCACAAGAGAAGTTGACCAGCGGTGTTTCAGAGATTCAGAAAAGGGAACTGTCATACTGAGTTGGAAGAATTACAGAATGCAGTTCCTTATTAGGAACTCATTATTAGGCATATTAGCTATTCAGTAAGTATATGTTGAAAATTGTCAAATAAAATAGGCTTGGATATAGGTTTTAGAGGTCTACCAGGAAATTAATAGGCAGAGGCAAGGGCAAGGCAGAGGTACAGTAGGTGGCAAAGACTGCTAGCAACACACCCGCTGAGGTCTGTGGAGGGCAGCAAGGTGCTGTGTGTATTCACCTGTCATCTTACCTTCCATCCATCTGCCCGAGATGTCGCACTGGGCAGTGAGGGGCAAAACCAGGGTTACCGATGGACACTGAAGAAGCAGTGAGGTTCTAGAAAATATTTGCAAGCTAAAAAGAAGCATTGTGTGTGGAGAGGCAACAGAATTGAGGTGTGATGGTTCACTGGAGACTTCATTACAGATGGGGAAGTGGTCAGAGGTAGAACAAAAACCGCAGGGCAGAGCCAGAGCCTGGGTAAGCAGACAAGGAGGCTGGATATAGATGCTGAGAGGTGACCACTGAGGCTCTGTGACCTAACCTCCAGACAGGCACTTGGGCATGGCACTAACTTTAAAGGGCTGGCATATGATACTACCTACATATTAAGCACTTGCTGTGTACTCAGCATTGTGCCAGGTGAGAAAAGGGTCATTTCGTGTTTGGAGTAAATGCAATGTATGAAATGTATGTATGAAATGATCTTTGTCCTGACAGAGCTTAGAATCCAGTTGAGCAAGCTAGGATGGGTAGAAAGGAAACAAGAAGAGGAGACTATGAAAGCGATTGCCAGAGTGCACATGGAAGGGCTGAATAGTTGCAGGACTTGAAAGGATTAACTGCAGTCCAAACTGACTTCATAAATATTGAAGGGCTTCCTGGTTGCAAAAGCAGTCATGGAGAGCTTGTTGGAGGAGGTGAGATTTGAACCAGCCTTTCAGTAGTGGCTAGTCAGGGATGTCCAGGCCGGATGGTCAGGCCTGGGCTGGGGAACTCTGCCTCAGCCTACAGCACTGCTCATAGGCCCAGCCACCCACTACGCTTAATAGCCAGAAGGCTGAGCAGGTCTGAGGAGGCTTCTGGACCTGTGGTGCTCAGGATCCCTCTTTTTGCCGTGTTCTCACTTGGTGGAAGGGGCGAAGGAGCTCTCTGAGGTCTCTTTTATAAGGGCACTAATCTCCTTCATGAAGTCTCTGACTTCAAGACCTAATTGCCTTCCAAAGCCTCACCTCCAAATACCGTTACATTGGGGATTAGGTTTCAAGATACGAATTTGAGGGGCGACATAAACATTCAGTCTATAGCATAGATTAAGTATGTTCCCTCTTAAAAGTTATTTATTTATTTATTTTGTTTTGTTTCTTTTCCAAGACAGAGCCTCACTCTGTCGCCCAGGCTGGAGTGCAGTGGTGCGATCTCCATCACTGCAAATTTCCACCTCCCGGGTTCAAGCGATTCTCCTACCTCAGCCTCCCGAGTAGCCCGCCTTGGCCTCCCAAAGTGCTAGGACCACGCCTGGCCAAAAGTTATTTATTTTTAAAACACAAGTAATATAGTAATAACATTTCAGTGTAAAAAAAGAAAAAGAAAAAAAGCGGTTTCTTTAGATGCTTCCTATTCCACCTATTCTCACAGAAAGTCCTGTTCCTGATTTATTGTATGTCTTAGAGACTTTGTACTATATTTTTATATGTGTGTACTTATGCAATATTCTTTTTAATATATAAATGGTAACACGCAGTATGGAATGATTTGAAATTTGCTTTTGTTTCCCCATTTACAAATATGTCTTGGGGCTCTTTTTTTTATTATACTTTAACTTTTAGGGTACATGTGCACAACGTGCAGGTTTGTTACATACATATACATGTGCCATGCTGGTGTGCTGCACCCAGTAACTTGTCATTTAACATTAGGTATATCTCCAAATGCTATCTCCCCCCCTCCCCCCACCCCACAACAGTCCCCGGTGTGTGATGTTCCCCTTCCTGTGTCCATGTGTTCTCATTGTTCAATTCCCACCTATGAGTGAGAACATGTGGTGTTTGGTTTTTTGTCCTTGCGATAGTTTGCTGAGAATGATGGTTTCCAGCTTCAACCATGTCCATACAAAGGACATGAAGTCATCATTTTTTATGGCTGCATAGTATTCCATGTTGTATATGTGCCACATTTTCTTAATCCAGTCTATCGTTGTTGGACATTTGGGTTGGTTCCAAGTCTTTGCTATTGTGAATAGTGCCACAATAAACATACGTGTGCATGTGTCTTTATAGCAGCATGTTTTATAATCCTTTGGGTATATATCCAGTAATGGGATGGCTGGGTCAAATGGTATTTCTAGTTCTAGATCCCTGAGGAATCGCCACACTGACTTCCACAATGGTTGAAGTAGTTTACAGTCCCGCCAACAGTGTAAAAGTGTTCCTATTTCTCCACATCCTCTCCAGCAGCTGTTGTTTCCTGACTTTTTAATGATCGCCATTCTAACTGGTGTGAGGTGGTGTCTCACTGTGTTTTTGATTTGCATTTCTCTGATGGCCAGTGATGAAGAGCATTTTTTCATGTGTCTTTTGGCCTTATAAACGTCTTCTTTGGAGAAGTGTCTGTTCATATCCTTCACCCACTTTTTGATGGGGTTGTTTTATTCTTGTAAATTTGTTTGAGTTCATTGTAGATTCTGGATATTAGCCCTTTGTCAGATGAGTAGATTGCAAAAATTTTCTCCCATTCTGTAGGTTGCCTGTTCACTTTGATGGTAGTTTCTTTTGCTGTGCAGAAGCTCTTTAGTTTAATGAGATCCCATTTGTCAATTTTGGCTTTTGTTGTCATTGCTTTTGGTGTTTTAGACATGAAGTCCTTGCCCATGCCTATGTCCTGAATGGTATTGCCTAGGTTTTCTTCTAGGGTTTTTATGATTTTAGCTCTAACATTTAAGTCTTTAATCCATCTTGAATTAATTTTTGTATAAGGTGTAAGGAAGGGATCCAGTTTCAGCTTTCTATATATGGCTAGCCAGTTTTCCCAGCACCATTTATTAAATAGGGAATCCTTTCCCCATTTCTTGTTTTTGTCAGATTTGTCAAAGATCAGATAGTTGTAGTATGTGGCATTATTTCTGAGGGCTCTGTTCTGTTCCATTGGTCTATATCTCTGTTTTGGTACCAGTACCATGCTGTTTTGGTTACTATAGCTTTGTAGTATGGTTGAAGTCAGGTAGCGTGATGCCTCCAGCTTTGTTCTTTTGGCGTAGGATTGATTTGGCGATGCAGGCTCTTTTTTGGTTCCATATGAACTTTAAAGTAGTTTTTTCCAATTCTGTGAAGAAAGTCATAGGTAGCTTGATAGGGATGGTATTGAATATGTAAATTACCTTGGGCAGTATGGCCATTTTCACGATACTGATTCTTCCTACCCATGAGCATGGAATATTCTTCCATTTGTTTGTATCCTCTTTTATTTCCTTGAGCAGTGGTTTGTAGTTCTCCTTGAAGAGGTCCTTCATGTCCCTTGTAAGTTGGATTCCTAGGTATTTTATTCTCTTTGAAGCAGTTGTGAATGGGAGTTCAGTCATGAGTTCGCTCTCTGTCTGTTATTGGTGTATAAGAATACTTGTGATTTTTGCGCATTGATTTTGTATCCTGAGATTTTGCTGAAGTTGCCTGTCAGCTTAAGGAGATTTTGGGCTGAGACAATGGGGTTTTCTAGATATACAATCACGTCATCTGCAAACAGGGACAATTTGACTTCCTCTTTTCCTCATTGAATACCCTTTATTTCCTTCTCCTGCCTGATTGCCCTGGCCAGAACTTCCAACGCTATGTTGAATAGGAGTGGTGAGAGAGGGCACCCCTGTCTTGTGCCAGTTTTCAAAGGGAATGCTTCCAGTTTTTGCCCATTCAGTATGATATTGGCTGTGGGTTTGTCATAGATAGCTCTTATTATTTTGTGATATGTCCCATCAATATCTAATTTATTGAGAGTTTTTAGCATGAATGATTGTTGAATTTTGTCGAAGGCCTTTTCTGCATCTATTGAGATAATCATATGGTTTTTGTCATTGGTTCTGTTTATATGCTGGATTACGTTTATTGATTTGCATATGTTGAACCAACCTTGCATCCCAGGGATGAAACCCACTTGATCATGGTGGATAAGGTTTTTGATGTGCTGCTGGATTCGATTTGCCGATATTTTATTGAGGATTTTTGCATCGATGTTCGTCAGGGATATTGCTCTAAAATTCTCTTTTTTTGTTGCATCTCTGCCAGGCTTTGTTATCAGGATAATGTTGGCCTCATAAAATGAGTTAGGGAGGATTCCCTCTTTTTCTACTGATTGGAATAGTTTCAGAAGGAATGGTACCAGCTCCTCCTTGTACCTCTGGTAGAATTCGGCTGTGAATCCATCTGGTCCTGGACTCTTTTTGGTTGGTAAGCTATTAATTATTGCCTCCATTTCAGAGTCTGTTATTGGTCTATTCAGAGATTCAAGTTCTTCCTGGTTTAGTCTTGGGAGGGTGTACGTGTTGAGGAATTTATCCATTTGTTCTAGATTTTCTAGTTTATTTGCGTAGAGGTGTTTATAGTATTCTCTGATGGTAGTTTGTATTTCTGTGGGATTGGAGGTGATGTCCCCTTTATCATTTTTTATTGCATCTATTTAATTCTTCTCTCTTTTATTCTTTATTAGTCTTGCTAGCTGTCTATCAATTTTGTTGATCTTTTCAAAAAAACCAGCTCCTGGATTTATTGATTTTTTGAAGGGTTTTTTGTGTCTCTATTTCCTTCAGTTCTGCTCTGATCTGTTACTTCTTGCCTTCTGCTAGCTTTTGTCTTTTTTTTCTTTTTTTCTTAATTATACTTTAAGTTTTAGGGTACATGTGCACAGCATGCAGGTTAGTTACATATGTATACATGTGCCATGTTGTTGTGCTGCCCCCATTAACTTGTCATTTAACATTAGGTATATCTCCTAATGCCTTCTGCTGGCTTTTGAATGTGTTTGCTCTTGCTTCTCTAGTTCTTTTAATTGTGATGTTATGGTGTCAATTTTGGATCTTTCCTGCTTTCTCTTTTGGGCATTTAGTGCTATAAATTTCCCTCTACACACTGCTTTGAATGTGTCCCAGAGATTCTGGTATGTGGTGTCTTTGTTCTCGTTGGTTTCAAAGAACATCTTTATTTCTGCCTTCATTTCATTATGTACCCAATAGTCATTCAGGAGCAGGTTGTTCAGTTTCCATGTAGTTGAGCAGTTTTGAGTGAGTTTCTTAATCCTGAGTTCTGGTTTGATTGCACTGTGGTCTGAGAGACAGTTTGTTATAATTTCTATTCTTTTACATTTGCTGAGGAGAGCTTTACTTCCAACTATGTGGTCAATTTTGGAATAGGTGTGGTGTGGTGCTAAAAAGAATGTATATTCTGTTGATTAGGGGTGGAGAGTTCTGTAGATGTCTACTGGGTCTGCTAGGTGCAGAGCTGAGTTCAGTTCCTGGATATCCTTTTTAACTTTCTGTCTCATTGATCTGTCTAATGTTGACAGTGTGGTGTTAAAGTCTCCCACTATTATTGTGTGGGAGTCTAAGTCTCTTTGTAGTCTCTAAGGACTTGTGTTATGAATCTGGGTGCTCCTGTATTGGGTGCATATATATTTAGGATAGTTAGCTCTTCTTGTTGAATTGATCCCTTTACCATTATGTAATGGCCGTCTTTGTCTCTTTTGATCTTTGTTGGTTTAAAGTCTGTTTTATCAGAGACTAGGATTGCAACACCTGCCTTTTTTTGTTTTCCATTTGCTTGGTAGATCTTCCTCCATCCCTTTATTTTGAGCCTATGTGTGTTTCCGCATGTGAGATGGGTTTCCTGAATACAGCACACTGATGGGTCTTGACTCTTTATCCAATTTGCCAGTCTGTGTCTTTTAATTGGAGCATTTAGCCCATTTACATTTAAGGTTAATATTGTTATGTGTGAATTTGATCCTGTCATTATATGATGTTAGCTGGTTATTTTGCTCGTTAGTTGATGCAGTTTCTTCCTAGCCTCGATGGTCTTTACAATTTGGCATGTTTTTTCAGTGGCTGGTACCAGTTGTTCCTTTCCATGTTTAGTGCTTACTTCAGGAGCTCTTGTAAGGCAGGCCTGGTGGTGACAAAATCTCTCAGCATTTGCTTGTCTGTAAAGTATTTTATTTCTCCTTCACTTATGAAGCTTAATTTGGCTGGATATGAAATTCTGGCTTGAAAATGCTTTTCTTTAAGAATGTTGAATATTGGCCTCCACTCTCTTGTGGCTTGTACAGTTTCTGCCGAGAGATCAGCTGTTAGTCTGATGGGCTTCCCTTTGTGGGTAACCTGACCTTTCTCTCTGGCTGTCCTTAACATTTTTTCCTTCATTTCAGCTTTGGTGAATCTGACAATTATGTGTCTTGGAGTTGCTCTTCTCAAGGGGTATCTTTCTGGCATTCTCTGTATTTCCTGAATTTGAATATTGGCCTGCCTTGCTAGATTGGGGAAGTTCTCCTGGATAATATCCTGCAGAGTGTTTTCCAACTTGGTTCCATTCTCCCCGTCACTTTCAGGTACACCAATCAGACGTAGATTTGGTCTTTTCACATAGTCCCATATTTCTTGGAGGCTTTGTTTCTTTTTATTCTTTGTTCTCTAAACTTCTCTTCTCGCTTCGTTTCATTCATTTGATCTTCCATCACTGACACCCTTTCTTCCAGTTGATCAAATCGGCTACTGAGGCTTCTGCATTCGTCACGTAGTTCTTGTGCCTTGGTTTTCAGCTCCATCAGGTCCTTTAAGGACTTCTCTGCATTGGTTATTCTAGTTAGCCATTCATCTAATTTTTTTTTCAAGGTTTTTAACTTCTTTGCCATGGATTCGAACTTCCTCCTTTAGCTCGGAGTAGTTTGATCATCTGAAGCCTTCTTCTCTCAACTCGTCAGAGTCATTCTCCATCCAGCTTTGTTCCATCACTGGTGAGGAGCTGTGTTCCTTTGGAGGAGGAGAGGTGCTCTGATTTTTAGAGTTTCGTTTTTCTGCTCTGTTTTTTCCCCATCTTTGTGGTTTTATCTACCTTTGGTCTTTGATGATGGTGACGTACAGATGGGGTTTTGGTGTGGATGTCCTTTCTGTTTGTTAGTTTTCCTTCTAACAGTAAGGACCCTCAGCTGCAGGTCTGTTGGAGTTTGCTGGAGGTCCACTCCAGACCCTGTTTTCCTGGGTATAAGCAGCGGAGGCTGCAGAACAGCTGATATTGGTGAACAGCAAATGTTGCTGTCTGATTGTTCCTCTGGAAGTTTTGTCTCAGAGGAGTACCTGGCCGTGTGAGGTGTCAGTCTTCCCCTACTGGGGCATAGAACCCTCTGAGCCAGGTGCGGGATATAATCTCCTGGTGTGCCATTTGCTAAGACAGTTGGAAAAGCGCAATATTAGGGTGGGAGTGACCCAATTTTCCAGGTGCCATCTGTCACCCCTTTCTTTGACTAGGAAAGGGAATTCCCTGATCTCTTGCACTTCCCTGGTGAGGCGATGCCTCACCCTGCTTTGGCTCATGCTTGGTGCGCTGCATCCACTGTCCTGCACCCACTGTCTGTCACTCCTCAGTGAGATGAACCCAGTACCTCAGTTGGAAATGCAGAAATCACCCATCTTCTGTGTCATTCACGCTGGGAGCTGTAGACTGGAGCTGTTCCTATTTGGCCATCTTGGCTCCACCAATCTGGGGCTCTTTCTATGCCAAAAAAAAAAAAAAAATAGATTTGCTCTATTCCTCTTACAGGATGTATTGTATTCTAGTGAGTAGGTATATTTTCTTGGCTGTTTCTTTACTGATGAACTTTAGGATGTTTACAATTTTTTGTGATTACAAACAATGTCAGAATGAAGATACCTGTAAAAACCTCATTGAATATGTATATGAATGTTTTTCTATACAAAAATTATAATCACTGGGTCATTAAGTATATTTAATATTCTAATAGTTAAATTTTCTTTTTAAATGGCCTACCAATTTAGTCTTCCACCAGTAGCCTTCTAGTGTATTGATTTTCCCCAAAATCTTGTCTTGATAAGTGTGTTGATTTTTGCTAATCTAATGGGTATAAAAATGGGGCTTCTCTCTTTATGTTTTAAGTTAAAATATAACATTATTTTTAAAAATATGGGTTTCTTACCCTACAAAACTATATTTTAAAAGTATTACACAGTAAAATTAGCTGTTTTCTTTTTGATGTACAGTTCTAGAAACTTTAACACATGCACAGTTGGGACTCTCTCTCCCCATTTCCTACCCCTGGCAAACACTGATGTCTTCTCCATCATTATAGTGTTGTCCTTTTGCGAATGTCACATAAATAGAATCATACAGTATGTAACATTTTAAGGTTTGCTTCTTTTATTCAGCATAATGCTTTTGAAATTCATGAGACTTGTTCCATAATATCAAGAGGTTTTTCCTTTTAATAGCCTAGTAATATTCCACCATACACTTTTATCAGTGTTTGTTTATTCATTCACCCAATGAAGGACATTTGGGGTGTTTCAGTTTTTTGAAATTGTGGATACAGCTGCTGCAAACATTTGTGTCAGGTTTTTATGTGAACATACGTTTTCATTTCCCTAGAGAAAATACCAAGGGGTATCCCCATTCCAAGATGGCCAAATAGGAACAGCTCCAGTCTGCAGCTCCCAGCATGATTGATGCAGAAGACAGGTGATTTCTGCATTTCCAACTGAGCCTCCGCTGGTGATACCCAGGCAAACAGGGTCTGGAGTGGACCTCCAGCAAACTCTAACAGACCTGCAGCTGAGGCACCTGACTGTTAGAAGGAAAACTAACAAACAAAAAGGAATAGCATCAACATCAACAAAAAGGACATCCACACCAAAATCCCATCTGTAGGTCATCAACATCAAAGACCAAAGGTAGATAAAACCACAAAAATCAGGAGAATCTAGAGCAGAAAAGCTGAAAATTCTAAAAACCAGAGCACCTCTTCTCCTCCAAAGGATCGCAGCTCTTCGCCAGCAATGGAACAAAGTTGGATGGAGAATGACTTTGATAAGTCGACAGAAGCAGGTTTCAGAAGGTCGGTAATAATGAACTTCTCCGAGCTAAAGGAGGATGTTCAAACCCATCACAAGGAATCTAAAAACCTTGAAAAAAGACTAGATGAATGGCTAAGTAGAATAAACAGTGTAGAGAAGACCTTAAATGACCTGATGGAGCTGAAAACCATGGCATGAGAACTATGCAACGCATGCACAAGCTTCAATAGCTGATTTGAACAAGTGGAAGAAAGGGTATCAGTGAGTGAAGATCAAATTAATTAAATAAAGTGAGGAGAGAAGTTTAGAGAAAAAAGAGTAAAAAGAAACGAACAAAGCCTTCAAGAAATATGGGGCTATGTGAAAAGACAAAATCTACGTTTGATTGGCGTACCTGAAAGTGACGGGGAGAATGAAACCAAGTTGGAAAACACTCTTGAGGATATTATCCAGAAGAACTTCCCCAACCTAGGAAGGCAGGCCAACATTCAAATTCAGGAAATACAGAGAACACCACAAAGATACTCCTTGAGAAGAGCAACCCAAAGACACATAATTGTCAGATTCACCAAAGCTGAAATGAAGGAAAAAATGTTAAGGACAGCCAGAGAGAAAGGTCAGGTTACCCACAAAGGCAAGCCCATCAGACTAACAGCGGATTTTTTGGCAGAAACTCTACAAGCCAAAAGAGAGTGGAGGCCAATACTCAACATTCTTAAAGAAAAGAATTTTCAACCCAGAATTTCATATCCAGCCGAACTAAGCTTCGTAAGTGAAGGAGAAATAAAATCCTTTACAGACAAGCAAATGCTGAGAGATTTTGTCACCACCAGGCCTGCTTTACAAGAGCTGCTGAAGTAAGCACTAAACATGGAAAGGAACAACCGGTACCAGCCACTGCAAAAGCATGGCAAAATGTAAAACCATCAATGCTAGGAAGAAACCACATCAACTAATGGGAAAAATAACCACCTAATATCATAATGACAGGATCAAATTCACACATAACAATATTAATCTTAAATGTAAGTGGGCTAAATGGCCCAATTAAAAGACACATACTGGCAAATTGGATAAAGAGTCAAGAACCATCAGTGTGCTGTATTCAGAAGACCCATCTCAAGTGCAGAGACACACATAGGCTCAAAATAAAGGGATGGAGGAAGATCTACCAAGCAAATGGAAAGCAAAAAAAAAAAAAAAAAAAAACAACAGGGGTTGCAATCCTAGTCTCTGATAAAACAGACTTTAAACCAACAAAGATCAAAAGAGACAAAGAAGGCCATTACATAATGGTAAAGGGATCAATTCAACAAGAAGAGCTAACTATCCTAAATATATATGCTATATATGCACCCAATAAAGGAGCATCCAGATTCATAAAGCAAGTCCTTAGAGACCTACAAAGAGACTTAGACTCCCACACAATAATAGTGGGAGACTTTAATACCCCACTGTCAATATTAGACAGATCAATGAGACAGAAGGTTAACAAGGATATCCAGGATTTGAACTCAGCTCTGCACCACGTGGACCTAATGGACATCCACAGAACTCTCCACCCCAAATCAACAGAACATACATTCTTCTCAGCACCACATTGCATTTCCAAAATTGACCACATAGTTGGAAGTAAAGCACTCCTTAGCAAATGTAAAAGAACAGAAATCATAACAAACTGTCTCTCAGACCACAGTGCAATCAAATTAGAATAAAGGATTAAGAAACTCACTCAAAACCACACAACTGCATGGAAACTGAACAACCTGCTCCTGAATGACTATTGGGTAAATAATGAAATGAAGGCAGAAGTAAAGATGTTCTTTGAAACCAATGAGAATGAAGACACAACATACCAGAATCTCTGGGACACATTTAAAGCAGTGTTTAGAGGGAAATTTATAGCTCTAAATGCCCATAAGAGAAAGCAGGAAAGATCTAAAATCAACACCCTAACATCACAATTAAAAGAACCAGAGAAGCAGGAGCAAACAAATTCAAAAGCTAGCAGAAGGCAAGAAATAACTAAGATCAGATCAGAACTGAAAGAGATAGAGACACTAAGAATATGAGAGGGGAAATAAAAAATCCATAAAGTTTAAAAAAAAAACCCTTCAAAAAATCAATGAATCCAGGACCTGTTTTTTTGAAAAGATCAACAAAATTGATAGGCCACTTGCAAGACTAATAAAGGAGAAAAGAGAGAAGAATCAAATAGACACAATAAAAATGATAAAGGGGATATCACCACCGATCCCACAGAAATACAAACTACCATCAGAGAATACTATAAAGACCTCTATGCAAATAAACTAGAAAATATAGAACAAATGGA
The DNA here is from genome assembly GCF_029281585.2 of Gorilla gorilla gorilla. Taxonomy (NCBI): domain Eukaryota; kingdom Metazoa; phylum Chordata; class Mammalia; order Primates; family Hominidae; genus Gorilla; species Gorilla gorilla. The sequence continues at coordinate 43,180,918 of NC_073224.2, read as the reverse complement.
TAAATTCCTGGACACATACACCCTCCCAAGACTAACCCAGGAAGAAATTGAATCTCTGAATAGACCAATAACAGGCTCTGAAATGGAGGAAATAATTAACAGCCTACCAACCAAAAAAAGTCCAGGACCAGATGGATTCACAGTCGAATTCTACCAGAGGTACAAGGAGGAGCTGGTACGATTCCTTCTGAAACTATTCCAATCAATAGAAAAAGAGGGAATCCTCCCTAACTCATTTTACGAGGCCAGCATTATCCTGTCAACAAAGCCTGGCAGAGACACAACAAAAAAAGAGAATTTTAGACCAATATCCCTGATGAACATCGATGTGAAAATCCTCAATAAAATACTGGCAAACCGAATCCAGCAGCACATCAAAAAGCTTATCCACCATGATCAAGTTGGCTTCCTGGGATGCAAGGCTGGTTCAACATACACAAATCAATAAACATAATCCATCACATAAACAGAACCAATGACAAAAAACACATGATTATCTCAATAGATGCAGAAAAGGCCTTTGTCAAAATTCAACAGCCCTTCATGCTAAAAACTCTCAATAAACTAGGTATCGATGGAATGTATCTCAAAATAATAAGAACTCTTTATGGCAAACCCACAGCCAATATCATACTGAATGGGCAAAAACTGGAAGCATTCCCTTTGAAAACTGGCACGAGACAGGGATGCCCTCTCTCACCACTCCTATTCAACATAGTGTTGGAAGTTCTGGCCAGGGCCATCAGGCAAGAGAAAGAAATCAGGGGGTATTCAAATAGGAAAAGAGGAAGTCAAATTGTCCCTGTTTGCAGATGAAATGATTGTATATTTAGAAAACCCCATTGTCTCAGCCCAAATCTCCTAAAGCTGATAAGCAACTTCAGCAAAGTCTCAGGATACAAAATCAATGTGCAAAAATCACAAGCATTCCTATACACCAATAACAGACAAACAAAGAGCCAAATCATGAGTGAACTTCCATTCACAATTGCTACAAAGAGAATAAAATACCTAGGAATACAATTTACAAGGGATGTGAAGGACCTCTTCAAGGAGAACTACAAACCACTACTCAGCGAAATAAAAGAGGACACAAAGAAATGGAAGAACGTTCCATGCTTATGGATAGGAAGAATCAATATTGTGAAAATGGCCATACTGCCCAAGGTAATTCAGAGATTCAGTGCCATCCCTATCAAGCTATCAATGACTTTCTTCACAGAATTGGAAAAAAAGACTTTAAAGTTCATATGGAACCAAAAAAGAGCCCTCATTACCAAGAGAAACCTAAGCAAAAAGAACAAAGCTGGAGGCATCATGCTGACTTCAAACTATACTACAAGGCTACAGTAACCAAAACAGCATGGTACTGGTACCAAAACAGTATATGTAGACCAATGGATCAGAACAGAGCCCTCAGAAATAACACCACACATCTACAACCATCTGATCTTTGACAAATCTGACAAAAACAAGAAATGGGGAAAGGATTCCCTATTTAATAAATGGTGCTGGGAAAACTGGCTAGCCATATGTAGAAAGCTGAAACTGGATCCCTTCCTTACACCTTATACAAAAATTAATTCAAGATGGATTAAAGACTTAAATGTTAGACCTAAAACCATAAAAACCCTAGAAGAAAACCTAGGCAATACCATTCAGGACATAGGAATGGGCAAGAACTTCATGACTAAAACACCAAAAGCAATGACAACAAAAGCCAAAATTGACAAATGGGATCTAATTAAATTAAAGAGCTTCTGCACAGCAAAAGAAACTACCATCAAAGTGAACAGGCAGCCTACAGAATGGGAGAAAAATTTTTGCAATCTACTCATCTGACAAAGGGCTAATATCCAGAATCTACAAAGAACTTAAATAAATTTACAAGAAAAAAAACAACCCCATCAAAAAATGGGTGAAGGATATGAACAGACACTTCTCAGAAGAAGACATTTATGCAGTCAACAGACACATGAAAGAATGCTCATCATCACTGGCCATCAGAGAAATGCAAATCAAAACCACAATGAGATACCATCTCACACCAGTTAGAAAGGTGATCATTAAAAAGTCAGGAAACAACAGATGCTGGAGAGGATGTGGAGAAATAGGAATGATTTTACACTGTTGGTGGGAGTGTAAACTAGTTCAACCATTGTGGAAGTCAGTGTGGCGATTCCTCAAAGATCTAGAACTAGAAATACCATTTGACCCAGCAATCCCATTACTGGGTATATACCCAAAGGATTATAAATCATGCTACTATAAAGACACATGCACACGTATGTTTATTGTGGCACTATTCACAATAGCAAAGACTTGGAACCAACCCAAATGTCCATCAATGATAGACTGGATTAAGAAAATGTGGCAGTGTGTGGGGGTGGGAGGCGGGGGGAGGGATCGCATTGGGAGAAATACCTAATGTGGGTGACGAGTTGATGGGTGCAGCAAACCAACGTGGCACATGTATACCTATGTAACAGGCCTGCATGTTGTGCTTATATACCCTAGAACTTAAAAGTATAATAATTAAAAAAATTAGAAAATACCAAGGGGTAGAGCAGGATTACTGGTTGAAATGATAAGTTTATATTTAACTGTAAGAAACCATGAAACTATTTTCCAGAGTAGCTGTGCCATTTTGCATTCCCACCAACAATGTAGGAGACTTTCAGTTGCTCTGTATCCTCACCACCTAGCCCTTGGTAACGCCAGTACTTTTTATTTTAGCCATTCTAATAAGCATGTAGTGGTATCTCATTATGGCTTTTTTGTTTTGTTTTGTTTTTGTTTTTGTTTTTTTAGGTAGTGTCTCACTCGTTTGCCTAGGCTAGAGTGCAGTGTCATTGGCTCACTAAAGCTTTGACCTCCTGGACTCAAGTGATCCTCTCTCTTCAGCCTCCCAAGTAGCTGGGACTATAGCTGTGCACCGTCACACCTGGCTAATGTTAAATTTTTTTGTAGAGATGGAGTCTTGCTGTATTGCCCAGGCTGGTCTACAACTTGTGGGTTCAAGCAATCCTCCTACCTCAGCCTCCCGAAGTGCTAGAATTACAGGTGTGAGCCACTGTGCCTGGCCTTATTGTGGCTTTAATTTACATTCCCCCAATAGGTAATGATGTTAAGCATCTTTTATTTGCCCTATAGATATCTTTTTTGATGATATATTCAAATTTTTGCCGAATTTTTAGCTGGATTGTTTCTTTTCTTATTGTTGAGTTTTGAAAATTCTTTAAATGTTTTGTTTGAATTGTGATTTGCAAATATTTTCTCCCAGTCTGTAGTTTGTCATTTCATTCTCAGAGCAAAAGTTCTAAATTTTGATAAACTCTAATCTTTCAGTATTTATTTTATGGATTATCCTTTAGTTTTCATGTCTAAGAGGTCTTCACATAATTCAGGTCGTGAAGATTTTCTCCTACGTCTTCTTCTAAAAGTTATACATTTTAAATTTAAATCTATGATTCACTTTTAGTTATATTTTATATAAGGTTTGAGGTATAGGACAAGATTTGTTTTGGATTTTTTTTTTTTTGCATATGAGTGACTAATTGGTTTAAAACCATTTGTTGGAAATACTATTTTTACTTTATTAAGTTGCTTTTGCACTTTTGTCACATATTAGATGGGTAAATTTGTATGGGCCTGTTTTTGGTCTTTATTATGTTCCATTGATCTATTTGTCTAATCCTTTACCAATACCATGTGTTTTGAATACTGTAACTTTATAGTAAGTATTGATATCAGGTAGTTAGATTTCTTCAACTTTATTCTTTTCCCAAGTTGCTTTGCCCGTTCTGCGTCCTTTTCATTTCTATGTGTATTTTAGAATCTGCCTACCAATTTCTGCAAAAAAGGTATGCTGGGATTTGGTTGGTACTTGATTAAATCTATATCTCAATTTAGGGAAAGCCAATATCTTTAGTATGCTGAGTCTTCTATGCCATGGATATTTTGTCTCTCCATTTATTTATGTCCTCTTTGATTTCTTTCATCAGCATACAGTTTTCAGCATATATACTCTGTACATGTTTTGTAAGGCTTATTCCTAAGTATTTCATTTTGTTTGAGCTATTGTAAATGGTATGGTTTAATTTCAGTTTCCAATTGTATGTTGTTACTATATAGAAATACAATAGACATTTTTGTGTTGACATTGTATCCTATAACCTTGCTGAACTCACTTTTCTCTAGGAGGTTTTTGGTAGAGCCCTGAGATTTTCTATGCAGGTGATCATGTCATCTGTGCATAGAAACGGCTTTATTGTCTTCCTTTAAAATCGATCTGCCTTTTATTTCTTTTTACTTGCATTATTGCACTGGATAAGACTTCCAGTATGATGTTGAATGAGAGTATTGAGAATGGATCTCCTAGATGGACATCCTAGTTTACTTTTCAACCTAGAGAGAAAGCCTTTTGGTGGCAAGGGCTGGGGTGGAGCAGGGAGGGAGGAGAATCTTTTACCCTTAAGTATGAAGTTAGCTGAAGAGTTTTTTGGGATTTTTTGGTAGATGTTCCTCATCATGTTAAGGAAGTTCCCTTCTCTTGTTACTTTACTGAGGGTGTCTATTATAAATAGATGTTGTATATTGTCAAGTGCTTTCCCGCATCTATTGATAAGATCACATGGTTTTTCTTCTTTAGATGGTTAACATGGTAATTATAATGACATATTTATGAATATTGAATCAGCTTTGCATTCCTGGAATAAACCCTACTTAATTGTGGTGATTTTTTAAAAAAGATATTTCTCTATTCCATTTGCTAATATTTTGTTGAGTTTTTTTCATCTCTATTCATGAGGAATATTGGTCTATAGTTTTTTTTTTTTTCTTGTACTGTCTTTTTGTGGTTTGGTATTAGTATAATATTGGCCTTGTAAAATTAGTTGGAAAGTATTCCTCTTCTATTTTCTGCAAAAGAGAGTAGAATTGGTGTTATTTTTTCTTTAGTATGTTGTAAAATTTTCCAGTAAATTACATATGGATCTGGAGGTTCTGTTCTGAAAGACCTTTAACTACAAATTCAATTTCTTTGATAGTTGCAGGATTTTTTGGGTTATCTACTGTTATCTACTTCATCTTGAGTGAGTTTTAGTAGTTTGTGGTTTGTAAAGAATTGGCCAATTTAATCTACATTGTCAGATTATCATGCATATAATTGCTTCTGTATTTCGTTATTTCCTTTTAATGCCTGTGAGGTCTGCAGTGATATCCCCTATTTCATTCCTGATATTGGTAATTTGTGTCTTCTCTCTCTCTCTCTTTTTTGTCAGTCTTCCTAGATGCTTATCCATTTTAGTGATTTTTTTCTAACATTATGCTTTTAGTTTGACTGATTTTTCTCTATTATATTTCTGTTTTCAGTTTCATTGATTTATTCCCTTACCTTTGTTATTTACTTTCTTCTGCTTGATTTGTGTTCATTTTTTTTTTGCTACTTTCCTCAAGTGGAAGCTTAGATGATTTATTTGATATTTTTTTCTCTTTCTAATACCATATAGGCATTATAGTGCTATACATTTCCCTCTAAACACGGCTTTAGGTTAGTCCCATAGATTTTCATGTGTTGCGTTTGCCTTTTCGTGCAGTCGCATTGAGACTTCCTTTTTGATCTATGGATTATTTTTAAGTGTTTTACCTTTCCACATGTTGGAAGATTTTCCTGCTACCTTTCTTTTATTGATTTCTAGTATAATTTCATCATGGTCAAAAAATAGACTTTGTATAATTTCAATTCTTTTAAACATGTTAATGTTTATTATATGATCCTAGATATGGTTTCTCTTGGTGAATTGTTCATGTTCACTTAAAAAATGTATATTCTACTGGTTTTTATTAATAATTTTATCCAGTTAGTTGATGGTGTCAATCGGCTCTTCATTATCCTTGCTATTTTTGAAGTTGCAAGTATAATTACTAATTTGCTTATTTCTTCTTTGATTTCTGTCTGTTTTTGCTTCATTATTTTGGAGCTCTGTTGTTAGGTATATACACATTTAGAATTGTTATGTCTTTTTGGTGAATTGACACTTTTAGAAATACGTAATGTCTCTCTTTTCAGATTTTTTTTAAACCTGACATCCACTTTGATATTAATATAACCACTGATTCTTTCTCTTTTACCATTTGTTTCTAGAGTGTTTGTATTGCTCTTTCAAGCACTTTTATAATTGCTTTCAGCTCTTTGTTAGGTGATCTAATATCTGCGTCATCTCCTTGGTGTCTATTGTCTTTTTCTATATGAGTTAAAAATTTTATGGTTTGTCATATACTGAGTAATTTTGAATTGTATTTGTAGTATTTTGAATATTAAGTTATGAGACACTGAGCTTTGTTTGAATTGTATTAATGTTGTTAATATTTTTGTTTTAGTGGGTAAATTGGTTATTAGATTTAGACCCGAAGTTTCTATCTGCCTTCTGTAGATTGTGGTTACAATGTCAGTTCCACTTTTAGTCTTGCAATGCTACTCAGATCTGTCCCATGTGTGTACTACCAAGTGGTCATTCTGGGACCTGGGTAAAGGTCTACTGGTTAGCTCAGTTTTCAAAGTCTTCAATATATTTTCTTAGGATTAAATCGAAGCATGTGTGGGTTAAAGCTTAAAAGTTTATCAGATCACTGTCCTGAGTTTCCACTCTCTGTGATCTCCTCAGTACATCCCAGTTCTCTAGGGTGTCCATTTTGGTCTCCTATTCAGAAACCATTCACTTCTACAGTCACAGTGTGTCTGAGGCAAAGTGATAGGACATCACCACTGCCCCACCCACCCCCACCCCCTGCAAACATAAATAAATAAATAAATAAATAAATAAATAAATAAAGCAATGAAATTTGTCCTTATCTTCATGGAACTTCTGCTCCACTGAATGAAGAAGAAAGTTATCCTCCCTTCAAGTTTTGGCTCCTGAAGGCTACCATTGCTTCTATGACTGGGGGCCAGGGCCACCACCATAGGATTGCCTGGTGGGTGTGCAAGAGAATGAAGCAAAAGGAAAGAGAAATATAAGAATTTACCCCACTCTCTCTGAGCTTTAGAACTTCCCTGACTCCTTGGGTGAAGACTAGAGGGTTTCTCCTGAAGCTCTTCCTACCCAGCACAGTGCTCATTTCAGATTTTCCAGCTGAGTTAGGCCAGGTGGACACAGGGGACAAAAATTGATGAACTTATTGCTAGTTTGATAGTACTTTCGTTTTTGGTGCCCATCCCTGGTCCACCTACTGCTGTTTATTTTACAGAGTCCTCTAGTGGGCCAGACATTCTGTCCAGGTTTTAGAGTTGCATTCAATTGAAGGAAAAGCATGGTGTGTATTTGCTTTATCTTACCTGGGACCAGTTTTCTTACTTTGTTTTAAAAAGTGATTTCTGATTACCAGTGAGACTGAGCATCTTTTGTTATTTAATATCACACGTTCTTTTCTGTAAATTATATTTTTGCCTATTTTATTATCATTATTATTTCCAGGAAAGTACTAAGAAGAAAGTGCCTATTTTAATGCTTGCATTGTTTGCTTTTTTTTCTTATTAATAGTAGGAGGTTTTTAATCCTGAATATCAAGCCTTTGATTATTATCTATGTGACAAATAGTTTTTATCATTATTTGTTTCTTTGTTTTGGACTTAAATTATTATTTGTTAGTGTACTTTATTGTAATGAAGAATGTAAGTTTGATAAATTAATCAAATTTGTCAAGTTTTCTGGCTTCTGCTTTTGTAACTTTATTAGAACAGACTTTTTAACTCCAAGTTCACAATCATATTCATCTATTATTTGTAATACTCTTAAGTTTATTTTCTTACATTTAGAAATTTTCTTCATTAGAATTTATTTTTGTGAATAATGTACGGTAGAGAGGTAGCATATTTTTTCCCCAAAATATTTTATCATTTTTCCAACACCATTTATTGTACATTCTTTCATCTGCTGATTTTATCAAACACTAAATTCCCATATATATATAGTGCTTAGTTTTAGAACTATATTTTATTTCATTGGTGTATTCATCTATTCTTTAAAAAATATATTATTTTAATAAATACGGTTTTCTAACCTAATTTAATAACTAATGGGTCAAGGACTTCTTTGACAATTTTTCTTTCTCAAAATTATCCTTACTATTGTTGGCATTTAATATTCTTTCATACGAATTTTAAAGTCAATTTGTCAAGCTGCATAAACAAATCTTTGGGAATTTGACTAGAACTGTATTAAATTTACAAATTAATTTGAATCTTCTCATCCATGAACACCTTTATTTATTCAAGTTTCTTTTTATGTTCTTCAGGAAAGAAAGCTTTATAGTTCTTTTTTTAATGAAGGTTTTGCATACACCTTATAAGGTATCTACCTAGATATCTTATAGTTTCATTGATATTTTGAAGGGTATTATTTCTGTCTTGTTTTATGTTTGGTTATTGTAAATATATGGGAATGCTGTTAATTTTTTTTCATGCTTATCTGGTATCCAGAATATTACTAAATGTACTTAGGAGTTTCAGCAATTTTCAGTTAAATCTTTTAGATTGTTTCGATATTTGATTATATTTTTATAAGTAATGACTGTTTTTATTTCTTTTAGTATTCCCCTCCCTCCCTCAACCCCCTTTTCTTATTTTGTTGTATTGACTAGAATATCAGTATAGTGTTAAATGAAGTTAGGAGGGAAAAGGTCTTTGTTTTATTCTAATTTTATTGGAAGTTCTTCTAATGTTTTACCAGTAAGTATGATGCTTGCTATAGATTTCTAGTAGATAGCATTAATCAAGTTCAGTAAGGTCTTTTGTATTTATGTTAGCTAATAATTATTAAAATATCACAAATAGATATTAAATATAATAGAATGATTGATCAGGATTTATTCAGATAGTTGCAATTTTTAAACCCATTAATTATTTTCTAATAACTAACCATCCTTGCTTTCCTAGGATAAACCATACCACGTCATGATGAATTTCTTTTATACAAAGCAAGATTCAATTTGTTAGTCATTTATTTAGAAGTTTTGCTTTATATTCATAAATAAGACTGGTTTATAAATGTTTCTTATAAGGCTTTTATCTGGTATTGATGTGGGATTTTCCCTCACTACAGGGCATAAATATTTTCAGTTTTATATTTATCCATCTAAAAATATTTTAAGTATATACAAGCAAACCCATATATAGATATTTTTAAATATACTTTATATTTTAGAGCAGTTTTATACTCACAGAAAAACTGAGCAAAAGTCACAGATTTCCAATATTCCCCCATTCTCACATATACATGGTCTTCTCCATTATCAACATCCTCCACCAGAGAGGTACATTTGTTATAATCAATGAACCTACACTGATACATCATCATCACCCAAAATCCATAGTTTACATTAGGGTTCCATCTTGATATTGCACTTTCTATGGGTTTGGAAAAATGTATCATGACACATATCCACGATTACAGTATCATACAGAGTAGTTTCACTGCCCTAAAAATCCTCTGTGTTTTGTCTATTCATCCCTCCCACCCCCCATACCCTGGCAACTACTAATCTTTTTACTGTCTCCATAGTTTGCCTTTTCCAGAATGTCATATAGTTGGAATTATAAAGAATGTAGCCTTTTTAGTTTGGCTCCTTTCATTTTAGTAATATGCATTGAAGTTTCCTCCATGTCTTTTCATGACTTGACAGCAAATGTCCTAGGAGTGGAATTGCTCAGTCAAAGGGCATATGCACTTGGGATTTGGATAGATTTTGCTAAATTGCTCTCATAGAAGTTGTACAAATGTACACTCCCACAGGAGTTTTTAAGATCTTTTTACTCATACCCTTTCCAACTCAGAGTTATCAAACCTTTTGATTTTTGGCAATCTGATCAGTACAGAAAGGAGGTACTTCAGTGTAATTTTAATTTGCATTCCTTTTATTGAAGGGCATTGTTACTAGCTAAAATTAGACATTTTGCAGAATCCCTTTTAGACAGAGGGTGACAATGTGGTATTTTTCTGCCAACGAAGGTAAGAAAAAGTGATTGGGTATAGCTTCCAAGAAAGTAATTTAAGAGGAAGGGAGGTTGTAGACTCATCCTAGCAACTGCCTTTTTTGGCTTTCCTTTCTTGCCTCCTTCCTGTCTGGGATGTAGTAAACACAGTGCTGATGGTGATGAGCACAGGCTGAAGATGACAGAGCAGAAAGAGGTGGGTTGCTGAGTGTGCCAAAAAGAAAGTTTTTGGTTTTTTTTTGTTTTTGATCTTGTGTTTTTGCTATACCAATTCTATTCCCAGTGCTCTGAGAGCCAAGGTGTATTTTGGGCAAGTAGAAGGTGACAAGGTAAACAAAAGCCATTACAGGTGAGAAATTCATTGGCAAGTATTTCATAAAATCATCCTGCCCCACAGGGATAACAACACTAGTTACCTGTTAGGGCTGTTGCAAGAATTAAACAAGAATGTGTATGTAAAGGTGTCCAAGCCAAATAGAGGATCCTTAAAATTTAGCCACTATTACCATCATTAGCTGTTGTCTCTGGGGTTGTAATCCCCCTACCCCATGTCACCTACTTGTCCTGGGTAGGGTCTGTACCTCTCCTGGATTATATATGAATAGTGATGATGAAGTGTTAGAGACAGAGGGAGGTGCAGGGAGTCTCAGGTTCATGGCAATAGCTCCGTTTTCTTAAAGGCTTTGATGCAAAGCCTCTGATACAATTTATTAGTCCACCCAACCCTGCAAATCGGAAATTGGGTTTGTATTTGATCAGTTTGGCTGGGCCACTGAAGCTTCATGTGTCAACAGCAGCACTGACTTATCATCATAAAGCTCTCAGATGCCCGACCTGCTGCTCCAGCTTCTGGTTCACACCTCCCATGATCTTGAACTGGAAAGAAATCAGGCCACACTTCTGGGGGTTGTTTCTGGGTCTGAAATTGTCGTAGACAACCTAGTCATTCTTTGGAAACAGTAGCCCTGGTAACTTGAGAGAGAGAGAGACAAATATAGCAGCATTTGCAGCTGAAGTTTTTAAAAATCACTTTGTTCTCATACATTTTCTGTTAGCATGTAAAGCATAACATAAAATGTTGTGTATATTTTAAAGCAAACCTGAAGTTTTATAACTTGTGGTAAACATTAAGAAGGGGCAGTTCCCCCTGAAAGGGTTATAGACACCTTGGTTAGTTTGGAGAGGTCTATTTGGTTTTGAGAAGCCAGGCTTTGGGGCTACTGTAGTGTGTTGTAACAAAAAGGAATAATATTATCTAATTATCAAAGTGAGAGCAATTTGGAAATTTCTGCCTGGGGTTAGGAGTTGGACTTTGGAAGAAGAGACGGAAGAAATAGTCTAGAGACAGGAGTGTGGCCTGTAGAAGATGATAGAAAGTAGAGCCTGGAGGCCAATGGCCAATGAGAAGTATCTTGTGGGGAGAAATGCCTGGTGAAATTTTCAGACAGGGATTCCTGGTGTTTAAATTTAAGTTGATTCCTGTTCTGTGTGGTACCATCAGCCCCTTACTATTAGTCTAGGTCAGATACAGCTGTTGTCTTGGGGAATTAACTTAGAAAAATTGCACTCTACACTTGGGACCACCTGGAACAGACAGAGGCAAGAAAGAAACACTGTGGGAGTCAAGATGCAGCGAATGACCAGTAATTGACCCATGCAGGACAGGATGAAGGAACAAGAGGGAGGAAACGGAGCACCCCCTACCCCATTGCCTCCCTGAGCTCTCCTGAGGTCATCATGGGGGCTGGGGAAGGCATTGAATTCCCCTCAGCACATGGGATAGACTCTGGAGTTAGTTCACCTGGTTATAAAAGGTGACTCCAGAATAATGTGTTTGCATCCTATTATATATATATATGTGTATGCATATATATATATATATATGTGTATGCATATATATATATATGTGTATGCATATATATATATATATGTGTATGCATATATATATATATATATATATATATATATATATATTTTTTTTTTTTTTTTTTTTTAGACAGAATCTTGCTCTGTTGCCCAGGCTGGAGTGCAGTAGCATGATCTGAGCTCATTGCAACCTCCACCTCCCAGGTTCAAGTGATTCTTCTGCCTCTGCCTCCCGAGTAGCTGGGATTACGGGCATTCATCACTACCGCCCGTAATACACACCAGCTAATTTTTGTATTTTTAGTAGAGACAAGGGTTCGCCACATTGGCCAGGATGGTCTCGAACTCCTGACCTCAGGTGATCTACCTGCCTCTGCCTCGCATAGTGCTGGGATTACAGGTGTGAGCCACCACGCCCGACTAGCATCCATAATATTTTTGAATCACGATTTCAAGGAGGTTGACTTTACTTACTTATGGGGTCCTTGCAGTGTGACAAGTGAAGATGTATCATGGTTAAATAGCCAAATATCAATAGTGGCTCATACCAACAGGGAATGGCTAGAATTCGTTTTTCACTCCTATAAATAAGGTTTTTGGGAGAAAATAAATTAATCCTTAAATTACTATTATTCCAGAAATAATATGAGTGAATTAGGCTACTTGTTTTCAGCAGAAGGGACCCTTAGACAGAAAGTGTTGAGACCTGGGTACCGATTCTTGTTCTACCAACAACTGATGACCTTAGACAAGTCCCCATAACCTGGCTTAGCTGTGTCCTCTGTAAAATGACAGCAGTTATTCTAAATAATCCTGAGGTTCCTTTCAGCTCTCACTTTCTAGGATTTAAAAAAATTATAATAGAAACCCAAGTTTGGGTAATTTATTAATCCAAAGGCTCCAAAACGTTTTCTGTTCACAGCGTCCCTAGTGCCTTAGGGACTTTTGTTTCATAGCACTCCTCAGTCAAAAGAAATACCCCAAAGTACCATTTGTTAAGTGGTTAGGCCCTATGTCCCAAGAATTTAGTAGCCATTTGAAGAAACAATACATGTCAACAGAAGGAAAAAGTAATCATTTTATTTCATCCCTTTATAAGCACATTTATTTACTCGTGGATGGGTGTACCTGTTGAGCACTGCACAACTTCTTCAACCTTGGAGTCAACCTGGACCCCACTACTCTCATTCCCTGCTCCACACTGACATTCACTGAATGCTTGCTTGTTATCATGGCAACCACCAACAACTTAGCTTTGAAAAAGATATGATGTCATTGAAAAGAATGTAGTACCATTTATTATTTTTTTCTATATGACAAGTCATCAAACAAATCACCATGTATTTTGAAACCATGAACTACCTCAAATAGTTTGTGTTGTGTCTGACAGGTGTTGTGGTGCTTCCCTAAAAAGTTAAAACTATCCCACAGCAGCCTGTGAGTCTGCTGCATTGCCCTTGAGTGCCTGGGTACAGTTTGGGAACTATGGCTTTAAGCAAAGTATGGGGTGTCCCTCCCATTTTTTAATAGAGCCATGTGCATCTCCCTGTTGCAGACATTTTCAGACTCTCTAGACCAACCACAGAATAAGACAGTTTGCATCATCTTGGTGCAATGTCTGCTGACTCCTGGCCTCCTAATGAGTAATATAATCATCCAGGTGATGACCTACCTGTGCCCCAGTGTCAAGTTTCCTGGTGACATTCCAGAGATCAGAGAGTTTCATCCTAACTCCACTGCACCCACAACTCTCAGGCCACCCACTGGGCTTTGTAAGCCCTTGGAGCTCACCACCACCCTCATCTGAAACCCTAGGGTCTGAATCTGCAGTCACCCCCTCCTACCTACCAGCAGGCCAGTCCCCTGCTCCCATCCTACTTGCTGTTTGACCTCATGGGGATGGGCCATCTCCTGACTAGTTTTCTTGTTAATGTCCTCAGGGGGCTTCACTTCTCTCGCCAGCCATATGAGATATCACTGTAGCCTTCTTCTCCTGGGCATCCTCAGTGTCTTCCCATCTTCACATTCTGTCCCCACCATGACAATCCTACACAACTTCATCCTTGGATCAGTTTAACCACTTGTCTCATGCCAACATTCCACAGTTTCTTCACTCTGCTCTCTCATCCCAGCCTCTCTTGCTCAGCAGATAAACTACCTTTTAGCTCATAGAGGAAATTCACACTCTTAGGAACAAGCACTAGGACACGGTCTCCACCTACAAACGCTCCCTTTTGTACCAACCCTCTCACTTGCCTCACCTCCGCAGAACTCCAGCCTCAGAGGAAGAGGCGACATCCTCCTGCTGAGGGCTCACCATTGCCCTGGGCTCTTGCTCCCATCCCTTTCCATGATCCCCAGATCAGCCTCTGGCTCTGCTGGATGGTTCTTCTCCCTCCCATATTTCCAACTTCTCCTTTTTTACTGGTTTCTCCTATACAGCCTATGAGTACGTTCAAGTCTCCCCTTAAAAAAAAAAAAGTCTCCAACAATGTCTCTCCAGTAACTAATGCCTGATCATCTTCCTCCCATTGGCGGACAATTCCCTGAAGAGTCCACACTTGCCTCTTCTGCTTCTCAACAGTCTCTGGGCCCCTGACTCTCCTCTCCAGCCTCAGTCTCTCCTCCACTCCGCCCCCACCTAGCCCTCTGGCCACAGGAGCCACAAGCCATTCTCAGAAGCGGCTGTGCAGTCCCTGCTTTGATGCTATTGTTCCCTGCTCTCCCTTTCTCCCTTGCCTACCTGGCAAGCGGCACTTATTTCAAAAGGTCCTCTGGGAAGCCTTTGCTAACCCTCCCTCCCCCGCCCACCAGGTAGAAATGGCCACTCCTCCTTTGTGTTCTCAGCTGTCCTTTGAGTCACAGTGTCTGTGACGGTTTACTTTCCACGTTGTTGTGCTTTTCTCCAACAAAAATCGTAAGCTCCTCGAGAGCTAGGACTGTGTCTCAATTATACCTGCCTTCCTAGTACCGAGCACATCTGACTTGTCTCAGTGACTTGAGTTCAGTGAGGGAGCAAATGAAGCTTGTCCAAGCATAGAGAACTCTTGCTATTCATGGTGGCGGTGAGGATGGGAGGATCTGCCTTGTGATGGTCCTTGTAACAGACATTTGATCCCGAGCAATATCTTCTAGACCTCTCGGCATTCATGGACACTTTATTGGTGCTATCTCATTCTTCCTCACAGCAACTGAGAGTAGGTATTATGACCCCTGTTTTACACATGAGGAAACTGAGGCTCAAAGAGAAGAAGTGAGTTTGGCCTTGTCATACGGCTGATTGCAGTGGATGCAGGAGCCCAGCCCAGGTTTGGTCCCTTTCTATACATCCAGGTGCTCCCTATGTTGCCCAACCAGAGGGTGCTTACTGACTGTCACCTCCATTAATTGTCACCCTTTAGAAACAGGTTTAAGATGCTGAGTTAGAAGCAAAAGCATTAAGTAATGCATTCACACCTCAATAGACTCATACACACTTATGTGTTATCAATGATGATGAATTTGTGCAACAAATATCACCTGTCCAGTGGCTTTATTTCTAATTTAGTAACTACCATGCCTTTAACTAAATAGTCAGCCTTAGTGAGATATTAGCCTTCAGCAAAAGTATCAGCAGTGATCCCCTGCAAAGCCTTTTAACATTGCTCATGGAGGCATAAGCTCCCTCCCTCATTTTTCCTGACACACTCAGGGAAAGAAATCTCTAAGTTTACACCATCTGCTAGCCTCTCACCTTTCAGCATTTGCATCTATGTCCGCATCCGGGCCCCGTCTGCCAAGAGTTTTTCTTTTACCAGCTACAGATGAATGGAAACCTGGGGAGTGGGGAACTGTTTGGAATTGGGATCTGTCCCTTCAAGGAAACTTGGACAAGTCTCCCTTGCCTCCTGAGCCCATCAGCTCATCTTCCCCTCCCCACCCCATTCCATTTTTGTTTAGTTTGACCTTGGTCACTGATGACAAGGCTTCTTTTCCTGCCAAACCAATCAATAAGCTAAACAGACAGAAGATGAGTATTTAGAATATGGGAAGCCAAACTCAAACACAGATAGGTTATCAGCCTAGCCCAGAGCAGACTTCTGAGCAAATATTTCATTAACAAATTTTTCATGGCAACTTGCATGTTAAAAAAAAAAAAAAAAAAAAAAGAGGGGAGAGGGAGAGAGAGAGAAAATGTGTTAGGGGTGGGGTGGAGGTGGGGAGAAAGGGAGAGGCTGGCTGAAGCCTAGAAGCTGAATCGCCCTCCTAGGGAGTGTTGTTTGGAAGTGTGAGGCAGAGAGTAGGGAGAAAAGTGGGATGCAGAGAGAAGACCCCCAGAATGGGGAGCCCTATTTACTTAAGACCTTTCAACTTCAAACCTACCTCTTATTGCAAGGCTGGCCATGTGATTCATCTTCGACCATCTCCACAGGGGTGGGGCAGGCTACATCTCCCCAATAAAAACCCCAGACAGGCAGTCAGCAACTGGCAGGTGGAGCCTGGGCTGGGCACCTGGTGGGGGAGATTGGGAGGAGAGAGGAGATGTGGTCCCTAGAAAGCCCCATGGAGAAGCTGGAGAGCCACGGTGAACACAAACATAAACAATAATAACAAAGACAACTGTGTATCGGCCCCCACTGTTTTAGGCAGCCTTGAAGGCACTTCAAATATATTTCATCATTTAATCCTCACAACCAGGCCCAAGACTCTGTGGTCAACACTGGTACACAATGCCCATGGGTCTATTCTGATGGCTCAATATTTTGAATATCATGCCCTGTTCACAACAACCCTAAAAGAAAGGCACTTTGATTTTAATTTATAGATGAGGCACTTGAGATTCAGAGAGGTTGAGACACTTATTCACATTTGGACAGCTGGTAAACTGAAGAGGCAGAACGAGGGCCTACCCAGCCTGACTCCAAAGGCAAGGAGTTTTCTGTTCCTTTCTATTGCTTCCCTAATAGCTTTCATTATACTTCCAAGAAAAGGTTGGAAAAACATGGAATTAGTAAGGTTCAACTCTTGTAAGCAAGTGCTGAGAGCCGGAAAGAAGGAAGAGACTGAGTTTTGAGCTCCTTGTGTGCCGAGCTCCTTCCCACATGGCCTGAGCTCCTGCCTTCATTTGGATTCATGAGGGTACCATTCAGGCCTCAGTTCACAGTCACTTCTCAGAGATGCTTCCTGACTCACCCTGTACTATTTGTTCTTATTGCTTTCTATTTTTCCTTCAGCATACTTATGCTAATTAATTGCTTTTAATTTGTGCTATTTGTGTAAATTAGCACATATACTAATTAATAGTAATTTTATAATGTTAATTTATAAGTATCGAATACTAATTAATATCTTTTTGTGTAATTTATTGATGAATGTCTTTTCGATAGACTGGATTAATAATAATAATGATATTAACAATAATACTAATAGCTAGCCTCTATTCAGTGCATTCTACATGCCTGGCACTGTGTTAAGGGCTTTACATATGTTAACTTTAATCCTTTCAGTGGTCCTGTGAGGTGGTGACCATTAGTGTCCCCATTTTACAGATAAAGTAACTGAGGCACATGGAAGTAAAGGAACTTGCCTGTTGTTTCTTAGCTAATGAGTGAGTGACAGAGCAGGATGTGAACCCAGGTGGTCTGTGGTCCCAGCATCCACACTGTTAACTGTGATATTGGGCAGACTGCAAAACATGGCCACAAATTTATATAAATACACCTTAGAGGTGGAGTCTGCTTTCTCACCTCTTGAATCTGGGATGCTCATGGGATTTGTTTTGACAAGCAAAATGCAACAAAAGTGATGTTACATGAATTCCAAGGCTAGGCCTTAGGCTTTGCGGCTTCTGGTTCCCTGCTTTCGGAATGCTGTCCTGAGACCACCCTGTGAAGAAGCTGGTCTGGCCTTTGCCTGCCTGTGAGGCCACATGGAGGAGAACTGAGGTACCCCAGCCAGGAGCCTGTACCAGATGTGTGAGTGCAGCCATCCCAGACCCTGCAGCCCAACCCACCCTGCACCTGAATGCAAGCACATGACTGGGCCAGGCAAAATCAGCAGGGAGACCAGCCAGCCAACCCTCAGAGTCATGAAAATTTAATAAATCATCATTTTCTGAGCCATGAAGTTTTGAGAAGGTTTGTCATGTAGCAAAGGCTAACTCAGCAAGAACTGTCTTATTCATACTGTATCCCTAGCGCCTAGCAAGATGTCTGGTACATAGCACTTTGACAGTAAAAATGTATTGGCTGAATGAATAAACAGAAGTGAGATTGAACCAGGGAGACCCCCTGGAAGATGCTGGCTAACTTTACAATATATCATAGAATACAGTCCATGTGATACATTCTGGAATTCTGGAATAGAACAGAATTTAAAAACACTAGCATTCTAGTCTGGGTGCAGTGGCTTATGCCT
The DNA here is from genome assembly GCF_029281585.2 of Gorilla gorilla gorilla. Taxonomy (NCBI): domain Eukaryota; kingdom Metazoa; phylum Chordata; class Mammalia; order Primates; family Hominidae; genus Gorilla; species Gorilla gorilla. The sequence goes on along the minus strand of NC_073224.2, from coordinate 43,162,665 downwards.
GCAATCCCACCACTTTGGGAGGTTGAGACGGGCAGATAGCTTGAGCCATGAGTTTGAGACCAGCCTGGGCAGCATGGCAAGACCCCATCTCTATTGAAAGTACAAAAAGTTAGCCAGATGTGGTGGCACGCATCTGTAGTCCCAGCTACTCAAGAGGCTGAGGTGAGAAGATGACTTGCTCTTGGGAGGTAGAGGCTGCAGTGAGCCGTGATCATGCCACTGCACTCCACCCTGGGGTGACAGAGAAAGATCCTGTCTCAAAAAAAAAAAATTACTAGCATTCTTAATTTTCTGTAGTTTCTTTCAAGTTTGTATCAGCTTAATTTCAGAGTATGTTATAAAGTCATTTGTTGACATTTAAATTTTTCTTTGTGTACTTTCTTAGGCTCTTTAACCTATCATTTGTAATTTATCTTGACATAATTTCATATTTGTTTGTATAATTAATTGATCATATCTATCTCTCCTCTAGATTGTAAACTCTGAAAGGACAGGGACCCTGTCTGATTTTGCTTATGGTTGTAACGCTTGTTCTGGCTCATAGCAGAATGGACTGAATTTAAAATGTGGGTTTCTTTATTTTAATTTCTAGTTTCCTTAGGTTGGTATTAAACTCTAATCTGCATTTTCACATTTTCCTGCTTCAATTTTGAATCAGAGAATGGTAAAGGTGATAGGGCCTTAGAACATCTCTTTTCCAGGGAAGTAAAGTTCAAAGGATAGCATACCTCCCATTGTCACACAGCTAGTTTATAGCAGGGTCAGGACTTGAGGTCATGTCTTCACTGGCACTGATTTTACATTCTTTCAAAGTGTATAGACCCTACAGCCCCCATTGTACAGATGGGCAAACTGCGCTAGAACCAACGCCAGATGGCAGATTACTTATCTCTCAGCTGAAGGCTGTCTTCATGTGCCCAAGCTGACTCCAGGGTTAAGCTTCTGACAGCTCCAAGTATTTTTTTTCTCTTTTATGTTGCTCTCAAATATATTTCTATCCCTGTCAGACCATCCCCCTTGTTCCCATTTAACCTGAGAAAGTTAAACCCACTTTTGATCATTATGTGAAAATCTGAAGCAAAGTGCTTCCTTCAAGGCAGATGTTTGGAAATGCTGAGCTGCAGGCGTTCAACTTGTCAAGTAACTTTTCAAATGATAAAAAAAGGGGAAATGTAGGTCAGAAAGCAATAAACTATATTCACATCCAATATATCCTTCTGGTTAAGGAGGCGACTTTGAATCTCCACCTTTTACTAAAATGAAACAAAAATCCAAATCCAACCTAAAGCATTACAGCTTTAAGTACTGAAAGTATTTATTGTTTCTATTCAAGTAATCCAAAAGCATAATCTCAAGAACATCCATGCTCCAGGAATGTCTCAAAACACCATGGATTTGATGTGATTCCTTTATCCAGATGTTTGTAGAAATGATTCAGAATGGCATGAGGGGAATTAAAGATTTATTTTTAATATCTGAAAAAGTCATATTTCTAATAACAGTGAGCCTTAAAAATGTGTCCCCAGTTTTTGCTGCCTGTCTGATCTTTCTCATTATCATTTCTTAAATAACAGCTCTGCTCCAAATGATCAGCCTATAAGTTTCCAAACATAAATATTTAGGTATTGGAAAGACAAAGTGGGTGAGGTACTTTCATTGTAACATTGATATTCATGTTGACTTCATTTCAAGAGATGTTTTTCACCCAATGAGTAAACTATAAGCAAATCTCACAAAAGATCACTTCTTGAGGGGCAAAATCTCTAACTAACTGCCCAAGTGTCCCAGTCTTGGAGAGTAGTGTGATTTGCTTCCAAGATCATGGTATGTTTTATTTATTTTTTCTTTTTCTTTATTTTGAGAAAAAGTCTCCTTCTGTCACCCAGGCTGGAATGCAGTTGCATGATCTCGGCTCACTGCAGCCTCCCCCTCCCAGGCTCAAGTGATTTTCATGCCTCAGCCTCTCGAGTAGCTGGGATTACAGGCATGTGCCACTTTGCTCAGTTAATTTTTGTATTTTTAGTAGAGACAGGGTTTTGCCACATTGGCCAGGCTGGTCTTGAACTCCTGGCCTCAAGTGAGCCACCTGTTTCGGCCTCCCAATGTACTGGGATTACAGGCGTGAGCCACCATTCCCAGCCTGTGGTATATTTCTATCTGTCCCTTAAATGTAGGTAAGTAACACCAAACATTCCACAGTTAATGTATTCATTACCTTGTGTTCGGACATCCAACATAAGATACCTGTGAGTCATGAACATCTTATTATTTGAAGGCCTCTCCTTCATCCATTATCCCCTCACTTGTGGAAAAGGATATTCTAAAACACGCTAGATTTTGTAAGTTGACCAAGTTTACCTGATGGAGAAGATACATTTCAGATTCTACTGGCAGAGAGAAATTCAAAATTAGGTCATCTCATGGTTACAAGTTGTATCTATAACAGAAACTAAAAGGTCTCAGAGATCATACACATTTTTCTGGTGGAGAACCCTCACTTTAAAGGGACCTGCTGTGAAACATTCTTTACACTCAAAATAAAAATATATATATATATACTGAATATTTCTATGGAAACGGAAGTTTTGATATAAAATAATATACAGTAGCTGGGTTAAATCTGAGATCTGTGCTCCCCCCAGGATGAATATTTGTGATTTTAGAGGATGACCACCTGTGTATTGTGATGTGAAGGAAACTCAGAAGTCCTCCCTAAGCCTCTAAATCTTTCAGTTTGCTGTTTCTTGAAATTGATATCAGAATTCAGTCTCTATTTTAAGATTTGGAGACTTCTAAGATACAAATACTTCGTTTTTTTCTTTGGCCAGCATTTATATGGTGGTGACTTCCTGCCAGGCATTACTGTAATGCTTTATGAGTATTAATTAATCCTCCCAGAAAGTTTCTGACTTGGGTACCAATGTTGTCCCCATTTGCAGATGAGGAACATGGGCACAGAGAGGCCATGTAACACAAAGAAGGTCACAGAATCATATGTGCAGCCAGGCTGGATGCCTTCCCCACTACACTGCACTGCCAATCTCAGCCTGTGGCAGCACCAGGCGAATAATTTTAGGAAACTTCCCCCAGCCTAGCACAAGGCTCGGGAGGGACAAGGGGCTAGCAGATTACAAAATGTGACAGCACTGGGCAGGAATAAAGTGGATGGGTAGAAAGAGGTGCCTAAAACAGGATGAAAAGAACAAAAGAGAAGGTGTGAATAATGAAGACAAAATTTGCTTATTTCTTAATTACAACAGCAGTGGAGACAGAATTGTCACAATGGTCACCCTTGGAATCACAGGTAGTACCCTTAATGATAGAGTCCAGTCCCTCATTTTTACCGAAGAGTCAAACAGAGACTGACAGAGCAGACTGAAGACAAGGTAAAGGACGTTTCTGAGATTTCACAGCTGATCAGTAGGCAAGCCAGGACTGGGCTCCATTACCCTGATTCTGGGTCCAGGGTCCATTCCTCTGAAAACATTCTTATGCACTCCACTTCACTGAGGGGCTGGAAGAAGCTCAGCAAAAAGGAATCTCTTTTCTCTTTGTGCTTTGCCTTGTAAATGTTTGCTGCCTGGATGGTATTTGGTTAGACAATGACACAGTGTAAGAGAATGTTCTTCCTACTATTCACAACGATCATTTCCTTATAGATATATTTTCTGGGAAGAGAGCAGTACCTTATTCTCTACCTTACATTACTTTTTTGGGAGCAGATAATGCAGCAGAGGCTAGAAGCAGAATTCACTGTCACTATCCCATATCAAAAAGATACTATGCATTTCTGAAGAGCATCAGAGGGGCCAGGTGAAACCATGTGGGCTGAAGAGAGGGAAGAAATGATGAACATAGTTGGAAATGAAAAGTATTCAACTATAAATTAACATAAACCCAGGGGTCATCTTGCATGCAGTCCTAGCAATAAGAGACTCCACAATGTGGATGAACAAGTGAAAAAAAAGTAATCAAAGGTAAGAAAGAGACATATGTGAGGCATTAAGCATCAAGTACAGAGGCAGCCAGGGAAGATTACTGAACAAAGTCCAGGGAGTGTAAAAAAAGATAAGGAAGGCAAAGGTAGTGAATGAAAAAGAGATTGCACTGAAGGTTAAGATAAATAATGGGGAAAATTTCAAGTGTGTAAGGAACATAGGGGTCATTGAAGGCGACAGTTGGATGGTGAAGAATTGGAGGGTAATTTAAAAAGAGGTAGATGTAGCTAAAAAAAATAAATAATGTAATTAATTATTTTAAAAAATATTTTTTTGCCTTGGAATTCTCAGAAGATGGGGGACAAATGTTAGAAGCAGACATGCGTTTCCTAAAAGAAACCAAAGAAACTAAAGAAATAATGAATAACACGATTACATCACCACAAGAGATTCAGAAATTAAGACTTGGGAAATAAAGCATTAGAGAATTCAATTCCAGGCAGAACGTATACAAACACATGTGAATAATGAATAACAGGAACTTAAGAAATGAGAATTTGAAAAACCAAACTTTCCGGGGAAAAACAGTTTCATGATAAGTGGTTGGTGCTATTTTTTGCTGCTCTTACAACACTAGAGTCATCTTCTTAATTTCTCTCCCTCTTTTGCTTCTCAGTTTCCTTTCACAGATATTTATTGAAAGCCTGCTAATTCTAGGCATTATGCTATATTTTAGGAGGTACATGGATGAATAACATATTTTCTATGGCCCTGCCTTGGCAAGTTTGCATTTTGGTAGAGTGGACATACTGTATCATGAATGGTTGCATGACTCAGCCACATACTGAGGTACTGTGAGGGCTGAGGGGTGCAGGAAATAGAGGCTCTGGAGGTCATTTTGGATTGGGACAATCAAATTCCACCTGTAGGGAGGAAATGAATGACATAATGCTTGTGCGCACTGTAAAGAACAATCCTTCCAGAGTGTTTGGTTTTCTTGTGTTTTGTGTAATGTTTAAAGAGTCAGATATGAGTGGTGTGGGTTACATAGAGGGAGATAGTCTAGGAACCTGTATCATCACATTATGTGGGATAACTTCTGCAAATGCTTGCGGGACCCACTTGTAGATGAGCCTGGGGAACTAGTTGTGTTACTGATCCTGAGATCCGGAGAGGGGGTGACATTTGGCCCACAGGGAAAGAGGTGAAGCGGCTAAGTCAAGCACTTTTGCCCTCCTCCAAAGATTAAGGGAAGCCCTGCAGGGGTTGAAGAGCGAGCACTGAGGGGGCAGAAGGAGGATCAAAGGTGGCCAGTAAGGACAATAAAACTCCAAGTGCTTGCTGAAGAGAGGCAGGTAATTTGATTATCCAACTCAGTGTAGTGACAAATAAGGTAATGAGGCTAGGGACAAGAAATCTAGAGGCAAGACAGATCTTCCTTGGTCATGGGCAATAGATTTGAGAGGATAAATCCAAGTGCACAGGCGGATAAAATGTTAATGTCTTTGGCACCAGGTTCTGGAGCAATAAAAGAAATCAAACGTTATTCTGGATTGCATAAATAGAGGGACTGTGAACAAGTCCAAGGTAATTAGCTCAGAGTTATAAAAGGAAATGGTGAGTAGTGTTTGACCAAGGAAACTGGGGGAAATGCCTGCTGAGGCTTTCTCATCCCCTACTTTGCTCTCTCCATTGCTTTTGTTCACTGAATTTAACCTTGACTGGGGTTCTCTGCATCTCCAGCCCTCCGCACCTGAAGACAAACTTGTATTACATGTGTTAGTAAGACTAGCTCACTCTGCTGATATTCTTTTTTCTTTTTTTTTTTTTTTTTTGAGATGGAGTCTCCCTCTGTCACCCAGGCTGGAGTGCAGTGACAGGCTCTCAGCTCACTGCAACCTCTGCCTCCTGGGTTCAAGCGATTCTCCTGTCACAGCCTCTCAAGTAGCTGGGATTACAGGTGCCTGCCATGACACCTGGCTAGTTTTTGTACTTTTAGTAGAGACAGAGTTTCTCCATGTTGGCCAGGCTGGTCTCGAACTCCTGACCTCAAGGGATCCACCCGACTTGGTCTCCCAAAGTGCTGGGATTACAGGTGTGAGCCACCACACCTGGCCTCAGCTGATATTCTTATAGGGAGGAAGGGCTGGAGTGAGAAGCTTGGATCACTGAAACCCTGTTCCATCCTTTCTTATTCTGATATGCTGTCCTAGGAGCCAGGTACTTCATGCCATCCAAGAATCCTTCCTTTAGAACACTTTCCAATGCTATAAAATTTACATTCAAGAAACCAATGATTGATTTCTTCTTCTCAGACTGTCCTCTATTAGTACCAGTTACCAAAGAACATTTTCTTAGAAAGAAAATGGTCATCATCACGTACAACTAAGTTATTATTTATTAGTTACCAAAAGGAAAGTTGCTACAACATTTAAATTCAAATCAAAACTAATGACTTCCTTCATTAAAGGATTTCTCTTGTATTCAGGGTTTTTTTTTTTTTAACTGCTTACTGGCATAAATGTTCAAGTTTCGATTTCTTACAATGAAACTCTCTTAACATTTATTCCTCAAACAATAATTATGTGTAAATAGACCAGAGGTGCATATGTGCCTGTAAGTGCATACTGTTCCCAACAGCAGTCAAAAATAAATACCTTTGGATCAATCAGATTTTAAAAAAAGAAAATGATATGGAAAAGGGAAGTCGTTTATCTAACCTTAGCCAAGCTATCATCTACATTCCTTGTTTACACCTGATAATACATCCACAATTAAGCATTGAACTTATTCCTTTAAGGTCAGGTTGCAAAGGAGTCAGGGCATCAGGAAAAATTTCACATGGGAAATTCACTTTATACCTAGAGCCGGGTGTGTGTCTTGGCTGAGAGAACAAGCTGTCTCAGGTGTGGTGGCCCCTAGGTGTTCTGTTGGAGATCCGAGGTTACTGGTTTAATATTAGCTTTGGGCATATTAGCTTGGCTACAGGAGCCCCTAAAGCTACCCTCTCTCTAGGAGGCAAGTTTATTTTGTAATAAATGTGTGAGGGACATGTTTAGATAATTCTTTTAGTTGGAGTGACAGGGAGGAGGAACGGGAAGAGACTGAAATTTTAATGTAGGCCAGTATCTCTAGGGAATGTAAAAAATGTCCAAGTTTCATATCCAGAAGCTGTAGGGGATTTTAATGCCAGTGAGCTCATTTTAGACTCTATCCTCCTCATTGGAAGGCCTCCGGGCACATGTCTGGAATGTAGAAGGAAAGGCAGTGATATGCTTCACCCATGGGCGGAGCCCTAAGATCTCCATTTAGAAAAACAAGCCCCAATTAGAAAAACCAAAATCAGTCGTTGCTCATGCACCTAATTTATTTATTTTGTACCTACTGTGTGCCAAACTAACTGCAAACGTTGTGGAAGATTCTAGGTAGCTCATTTTAAAGAGCCTAGCAACACAGATGCATATATAAAAGTAATTCAAATACACCAAAAGCTATAATATTAGTGGGAGAATGGAATGGCAGACTCATGCCTACAAATTATGGTTTATTTATCCCTTTCTTTACTCTTCATTCTATTGCACACCAATCTTACAACAAAACTGTGCCCAAAAATGGCAGAGTAGTTTTGCAGAGAAAGCACCATTCTCCCCCATGTATGCAGTAGGGCGATGAAATAATGCAACTGGTTTTATTTGAGCAATGGAACAAATCCTTCCCATTGATTATGATTGTGTCATGCACAAATTCGCCAGTCGTTGAGTCCTGCAGCTAGATTTCAGAGATCATTTTGCCTGTAGAGACAAGCCCAGGTAGTGAGGCTGTGTGCTGTATTTTGAATCTTGAGAGCAGAAGTTTCCACAGCCTTCCCGAGTTGTCTATTTCAGCCTAGAACAATTGTCATCTCAAGAAAATTATCTGTGTATGGTTGAAGTCCCTCAGGCTACTGGTTAATTTTATCGCAGCTTTCAGACCCCAGAGCTTAAGTTGCCCCCTTTTTTTCTACCCTAGCAAATGGGGAATCCTTTGCCAGACATGCAGCCTTTTTTGAAATTACAAATAAGTTGATAACTATAGGACTGACCCAATTACTGGTACGTGAACTGGGTGAGCCCAAGCCATGTCCTGTTGCAGAAACCAGGGGCTGGTGTCAGGATCTCAGGTAGAGAGAAGGTAAAAACAACACACTTAGCTGTGTGCTGGGGTGATCTTGCCTGGAAGTCAGTGGGGTGGAACGGGCTGGGCGAGCCTCCTTGTCAGGCCTCCAGCAGCCCTTTTCAGAGTGTGAGCAGACCTTACAAAGAGGCACTGACCTCGCCTTTCAGTTGACGAGCATCTTGCCATGATAACTCACCCCAAGGGGATTTCTTTACAGTGATGTATGGTAAAGGTCAGTCTGAATCAGGAGGAAGTCAGAGGCGGGGGAGGAGTTTAAGAAATGCGGTTGTATGACTTTGGAGAGCACACGATAACTCAAGTACATGAACTGAGTTCTGTTTGGTGTCGAAAGGACCTCCTTGAATGAAACAATTAGGGATTTATAAAGAAGACACATCAGCCATCTTACACAAATAGTGTTTATAAGGATGTAGGACTTAGATGAAATTATTCTACTCTCTTAAATGTGGTAGATACCCCTTAAAACATTTAAACTTGCAATTTATGCCAGTTTATGAGGCATGAGTTTGCTTAAATAAAAGTAAATTTTCTAGGTGGTTAGAAGGATCACAACTTGTAAAATAGTGGAGATTGAATGAATGAGATATCACTATTTTCATGTTAAGATTCTGACTAGCTAGATTCAGAAAAGCCCTAAAAGATAGAGTCTACTGAATTCCTATTAATATGGCTGGAACTGGACTGAAATTTCTAAGAAAACATTTACCAAATCTCTTACTGGTATAAATAAGGTATATTGGAGGGAGAACCCAATGTTTCTAGATCTTTCCCGGAACTTCTTTTTATGACCCCCACTCCACTCGAGACACACTTTAAAGGAATGAATAGTTTCATAGATGTGTGAGGAGGGTAAGGGATAAATAATAAAAGATGGCTCTCAGGTGCTTAGCCTGTGTGCCTAGAAAAAAAAATTAGCAATATCGGAAATACCAGAGTAAACTTTTCTTTTCTTTTTTTTTGAGACAGAATCTTGCCATGTCACCCAGGCTGGAGTGCAGTGGCATGATCTCCTGCAACCTCTGCCTCCCAGATTCAAGCAATCCTCCAATCTCAGCCTCCAGGGTAGCTAGGATTACAGGCATGTGCCATCACACCTGGCTAATTTTTTTTTTTTTCGTATTTTTAGTAGAGATGGGGTTTCACCATGTGGGCCATTCTGGGTCTTGAACTCCTGGCCTCAAGTGATCCACTCGTCTCAGCCTCCCAAAGTGCTGGGATTACAGGCGTGAGCCACTGCACCCGGCCCAGAGTTAACTTTTCTAAAGCATGACTTTAATCATAGCTCCCCTGCGCATAGATGTTCTGTGGCTCAAGATTCCCCACCAAATAGAATGAAACCATCAGCCTGGGTCTCTTCATTTCCCATCTCATCAGCCTCCTGCTCCCTTTAAATAACCTCAACTCCAACCAAACTGGTCTATTTCCCAATGCCCAAGCTCACTGTGGTCTTTTCCATCACAGCCCTTTTACTAATGATCTGCCTCTATTTTTGCCTGTCAAATCTTTGCTTTCAATCCAATTCAATTTGATTCCTTCGTTTAGTCACTTATTCAATCCTGTTCATTCAGTAACCCTTCCATAAGTAGCCACCAATTGGTGAGCTACAGCATCCGAGAAGTGTTCCCTGAATTTCCCAGCTGGAAGTAGCCTGTCCACCCTCGCTAATATGTTAGTGTTTTATACCACTCTGAGATTTATTATAGGCTGCAAGGCAGGTCCTAGCTCTGCCAAGTGCACCGTCTAAACCTCTGTTGCCCCATCTGTAAACTATTGATTCCTTTCTCATGGGATTATTGGGTTCTTGTGAGGATTAAATGTATGCAAAGTGCTTAGCATGGCATCAGTGCCCTTTGGGTTACCTGTTATTGCTCTTACTATTACTATTTATTGTGTTTTTATACCTCATTGAAATCTCATTGAGACAAGAGCTGTGACTTGCAAACCTCTATCACCTTTAGCACCTGTCTCTCAGAGAGTGTTTACTTCAATCATTTAAGCAAGTTTGTTTGGCTGCAAGATGCAGAGAACTTCTTCCATTACCTCAAGAAAGAAGTGTTGATTATAAGACACCCTTGGACTGGAATTGAGAACTCATCAGGTTCCTGGGCTACCTCTTCCTCTTGTAGTATTTCAGTTTCTCTCTCTACATCTGTTCTGTTCTCTTTTCCCTACGAATCACTTCTGCTGGTGGCTTAGAGTCAAGACACCCTAGATGATTTGATAGGGCCACTGCAAAATGAATATGAAGCATCCCTTGTTCAAAAAGCAGAAAAAGGCGCCATTAAAGTTATAAAGTTTTCTTTCTCTATTCCTGTCTGTCTCTTTCTGTCTCCACCTATTTGCTATTCAATATTATCCTTCCTCGAGCATGGAAATACTCACAGGGCAGGTGCAGACCCTCACAGGTGCCTAGGCGCCTGGCCCTGAGACTTGGCACTCACAGCTGGGTTCTCCTTTCTTGCCAGCCACCAGACAGAAGCCATTCCCCACTAAGGGGTGAGAAAGTCAAGCCAGGCATCTCTCCTTCCCATCAGCCCACAGCTGCAGTCCAAGGCAGACAGGCAATCCCCAGGACCCAATGGAATTGCAACTTCCATGCATGGTGCACTAGGTACATAGATCAGGGGAGGGCCAAAGACTTGTTCCACTGAATCTCCTACCAAATGAGCTGTGATGTGGCAGCCTAGGGCAGGGACAGCTGCCACCTCACCCATGTGCAGATGCCGCAGGTCACAGCAGCCTGACCTTCTCTGGCCTGCACCCAGCTCCCTGCAGCACACAGGGCAGCTCCCCATGGCACACTGATTGCTGGGTGATGTGGGGAGAGGCAGGGGAGGAGAAGGTAGAAAGAAATGGGGCGGGTTGAGGGGGGTGCTCTGAGAACACAAGGCAAGAGGGGGCAGCGGGAAGCAGGACCGTGGCTGCTGAGGCTCCGGCCTCAGGAGCATGTTCCATTGTCACATGGAATTCACTAACAAAACCCAAGTTTAAAAATAAAAGAAAGCATTAAATCCAAGCATGGGGTCCTTGCAAACACAGGCCCTTATTTGACCACTGGTCACATGCCCATGAAGCTGGACTTTTTAAAATGGCAGCATACACATGAAAGAGCGTTAATGTCTCCGTCTAGCTCTCTCCACTATGCCCCTTCTGCTGCAGCTGCTACTGCTAACAGGTTTATTCTATGAGTTTCCAAACAACATATAACTAAAGAAGAAATCTGATTGGCCCAACTGTTGTTCATCAGTTTTTTGTTCATCAGTTTTTTGTTTTGTTTTGTTTTTTAATAAACCACATAGGCCATAGGTTGCTGTCCAGCCAATGGGCTGGCTACTATGGAAACAATGCCCCTGCCTGGTCCATGTTGCATGGCCTCCTTGGTCCACTACTTTGTGGGGCTGAGGAAAGGATAGCAATAATTCAGATCTTTAGTGTGGTGTTGAATAAATATATTTGAAGGAGTGATTTTGATTGTTTTTAATTGTAAAAAATGAATGAGACCTCTACGTAGCAATGTTTTGTTGCTTAATTCATAGTTATGCTTTATATACGAAAGAGCATATATATATGAAAAGGATGAAATGTTTTTGTTAAAATGAATACTTTGATAAACATTGTATTCAGTCATTTATACTGGCTACCGTGGATTTTGTCTGAATTAATGAGGTTTTGGATCATGTAAAATCATGGGCTTTATAGAACATACTTTAGAGATTATCTTATTTAATTCTTATCATTTTACAGATACACAATGCATTCATTAGGACATGACAGAATAGGGCAATTAAAGCATAATGCCAAAACCAGGAAGAATAAAGGAACATCTTAATAAGTAAAACTGTGGAAACAAGCAAAAACAACAACAACAACAACACATTTTTCAATGTCAAAATAAAAAAAATTAAAAATTTAACAAAAGTATGCAAAATGTAGACAAAGAGGTTAAGATCCTTAATGTAGAAAATATTCAAATAAGCAATAAGGGAAAAAAATCAATAGAAAGGTAGACAACAGGCATAGAGAATTTACACACACACACATAAACACACATGAACACAAATTGCCATTAAAATGTTCAACTTCATTAAAAAAAGAAATTAGAATATAATTTCTGTTAAAAATAAATTAAAATTAAAACAACAATAAGCATAATTTTTCTCTCTATTGGCAAAGATGGAAAAGTGATAAAATCCAAATCTGATCTACATGTCTATATGAAACGGAATTACTCATATGTTCAAAAGGATATTTTGGAGCAGCCTTTTGAAGATCAACTTAACAATATTTATCAAAATACAAAAAATACATGAGTTGGACCCTAAATGTTTTCTTCTAGGTTTGATGCTAAAGAAGCCCATATATATGTGAACAATGGTATATGTACACAAGGTTTCACTACACTGTTGTTTGTAGATTGACAAATCTGAAAATCTAACAATCCATTAATAGAAGGAGAGTTAATTCATGGTACTTTATTCCATACTATAAAATACTGTGTAGTAAATACAAAGAATAAGAAAGACTGGTATGTACCATCATGGTAAGACATCCAAGTTATATTGTTACATTTAAAGAAGATTTTAAAAAACTACACTGTAAACCCATTATATAAAAACTTTTAATAGACAACTATATATTTGTTAAATATTATATACAACAATGTAAAATATATAATGTTATGCTACAATTTTATAAGATAGGAATGTTAGCCATGACCCCCTCTCGGCAGTGGGGTGGGAGGGTAGCAGCAGATTGTTCTTGCTCTCAAGAGGTTATAGTCTAAGAGAGAAAATGAAGCTGGCTGGGACCTCACAGGATAAACAATATGGTCCAGGGTGCTCTTAGGTACTTACTGAATGAAGCATTTCCATGCTCACAAAAACCCTCAGAAGTAAATATTTTATTCCCATTTATCAGATGACCAAACTGAGATCTGTCTAGAAACACAAGGTGGTGCTAAGTACATGACCAATTATCTCCTCAAGTCCTTAGCCAGCCAGAATTTCACAACTTCCACATCGCATGGCCCCGGCAGCAGCAGTCCATCACCTCCCCCAGTGCAAAAGTATCCCAGACATATTCTAATTACAGACAGTATTTGCAGTTATCCAGTATTATCTGACAGATAAAAGCTCTAACAATGGAATTCCTGGGACAAAGGATGGACATATTTAAAGACATTTGATACATACTAATGTTTACTTATCTAATTATATTTTATAAAAACTAGTTTTTCTGTATGTTTTGCCAGCCAATATATATTTTGTCAAGTTACAATGTACTTGGAGTTCCAAAGGGCATTTTTCTAAGTGAACTCCAATTTGCATGATCACCAAATACACAAAAGCAGGAGAAATAAATCCAGGGGTGGCACAAGCTAAGGAAAAACCAAAACAAGCCTGCTCTTACAGCAAAGTAGTTAAGCTGTCTTCTTAAGCTCACTCTAGCAGAGTTATTGCCGCTTATTCATAAGGGCACCAGCAACAGCTGTTCACCTGGCCAACCAGGCTCTCCAAAGGAAGATCTCCATATGTTGCAGGGAGAGGCACGTGAGCTGGTTCTTAGTGAGAAGTGTCCTTGTTTCCCAGTTCGTGAGTGATGGGAAGAGAAAAGCTCAGACCCAAGACGTATGGAGGAGAAGCCTCTTCTTTGTTTTACAGGGTTCAAAGGGCTCACTCCTACCTGGTTTCATCAGTGAGGTGGGCAAACGAAACAGGTTTGTAAGTCACACTTTTATTGTTGGGCATGCTCAAGTCCCAGAAGCAGCAAGTGACAGAACCAGGCCTGGAACCCAGGGCTTCCTGAAGGATCTTGTCACTGTACATATTGAGTAAAATACAAAAGAAAAAAAGAAGTTCTGTGAAGTTACAGCAGAGGGAAAATGGGAGGGAGTATAAATTCTTCCAGTTTTTGCAAATTTTTGTATATAGGCATACCTCAAAGACATTGCAAGCTTGGTTCCAGACCACAACAATAATAAAGTGACTATCATAATAAAGTGAAGCATGCACATTTTTTGGCTTCCAAGTACATATAAAAGTTATGTTTACACTATACTGTAGTCTATTAAGTATGACTTAATAGGAATAAGGCATTGTGTTTTTAAAAAATGTACATACCTTAATTAAAAATACTTTATTGCTAAAAAATGTTAACAATCATCTGAACCTGCAGCAGGTGGTAATCTTTTTGCTGGTGGAAGGTCTTGCCTTGATGTTGATGGTTGTTGACTAATCAGGGTGGTGATTGCTGAAGGTTAGGGTGGCTGTAGCAATTTCTTAAAATAGTACAGTGAAGTTTACAACATCTATTGACTCTGTCTTTCACAAAAGTTTTCTCTGTGGCATGTGATGCTGTTTGATAGCATTTTACCCAGAGTAGAACTTCTGTCAAATTGGAGTCAATCCTCTCAAACCCTGTTGCTGCTGTATTGACTATAATAAGTTTATGGAATATTATAAATCTTCTGTCATCATTTTAACAATGTTCATAGCTCTTCACCAAGAGTAGATTCCATCTTAAGAAACCACGTTCTTTACTCATCCATAGGAAGCAATTTTTCACCTGTTCAAGTTTTACCACAAGATTGCAGCAATTCAGTCCCATCTTCAGGGTCTACTTCTAATTCTAGTTCTCTTGCTATTTCTACTACATCTGCATTGACTTTGTCCACTGAAGTCTTGAGTCCCTCAAAATCATCTACGAGCGTTGGAATCTACTTCTTCCAAACTCCTGTTGATATGGATATTTTGACCTCTTGCCATGAATCACAAATGTCCTTAATGGCATCTAACATGGTGAATCCTTTCCAGAAGGTTTTCAATTCACTTTGCCCAGATCCATCAGAGGAATCACTATTTATGACAGCTATAGCCTTACAAAATATGTTTTTTAAATAATAAGACTTGAAATTTGAAATGACTCCTTGATTCATGGGCTGCAGAATGTGTTAGCAGGCATGAAAACAATATCCATCTTGTATATCTCCATCAGCTTTCCAGTGACCAGGTGCATTGTCAATGAGCAGCAATCTTCTGAAAGAACCTTCCCCCCGCCCCACACCACCCCCACCCCCACCCCGAGCAGTAGGTCTTAATAGTGTGCTTAAAATATTCAGTAAACCATGCTGTAGACAGGTATGCTGCCATCTAGGCTTCGTTGTTCCATTTTAGAGCACAGGCAGAGAAGATTTAACATGATTCTCAAGGGCTCTAGGATTTTCAGAATGATCAGTGAGCATTGGCTTCTACTTAAAGTTACAAGCTACATTAGCCCCTAACAAGAGATCCAGCCTATCTTTTGAAGCTTTCAAACCATGCATTGACTTCTCTATAGTTATGGAAGTCCTAGATAGCATCTTCTTCTAATAGAAGGCTGTTTTGTCTCCATTGAAAATCTATTGTTTAGTGCAGCTACCTTCATCAATGATCTTAGTCAGATCTTCTGGATAACTTGCAGCAGTTTCTATATCAACACTTGCTGCCTCTTTTTGCACCTTTATGATATTAAGACACCTTATTTCCTTAACCTCATGAACCAACCTCTGCTGGCTTCTAACTTTTCTTCTGCAGCTTCCTCACCTCTCTCAGACTTCATAGAATTGAAGAGAGCTAGGGGCTTGTTCTGTATTTGCCTTTTGCTTAAGGGAACATTATGGCTTGTTTGATTTTCTATATAGACCACTGAAACTTTCTTCATATCAGCAATAGGGCTGTTTTGCTTTCTTATCATTCATGTGTTCACTGGAGTTGTGCTTTTAATTTCCTTCAAGAACTTTTCCTTTGCATTCACAACTTGGCTGTTTGGCCCAAGAGGCCTAGTTTTTGGTTTATTGTGGCTTTCAACATGCCTTCCTTACTAAGCTTAATCGTTCTATCTTTTGATTTAAAGTGAAAGGCATGTTACTCTTCCTTTCACTTGAACACCTAGAGGCAATTGTGGGGTTATTAATTGGCCTAATGTCAGTACTGTTGTGTTTAGGGAATAGGGAGGACTGAAGCGAGGGGAGAGAGAAAGGGGGGTGGCCAGTGGGCGGAGTGGTCACAACACACACATTTATTGATTGAGTTCACCATCTTATATGAGTACAGTTTGTGGTGTCCCAAACCAATTATAGTAATAACGTCAAAGATCACTGATCACAGATCACCATAACAGATGTACTAATAATTAAAAAATTTGAAACATTGTGAGAATTACCAAAATGTTACACAGAGACACAAAGTGAGCACACGATGTTGAAAAATGGCACCGATAGACTTGTTTGGTGCGGTTGCCACAAATCTTCAATCTGTAAAAAACACAATGTCCGTAAAACGCAATAAAGCAGAGAGCAATAAAATGAGGTTTGCCCATCATTCACCTTATTTGATTTATCCTATGGTACAAGCAGACAGGTTTGATTACAGAAGCAGTTCAGAAAGTTTGTGTAATTTGTTCAAGATTCCGACCGCTGATACATGGGAGAGCCAAGACCAGAATTCAATTTTTCTAATTCCCAAGTGCAGTACTGTGTTGCTTTGGAGTCTGAAACCCTATAAGGTTCACACTTTTCTCAGCCCAGTCTGGCCCTCCCCTGGAATGCCTGTCTGGGGTCTTCCAGCCTCACCTAGGGATCCTGTGGAATGGTCAGTGGAGTACAGGGAAAGGAGTCTAATATTGTGTTATTATCCTGGCTCTGCAGTCCCAAATTGCTCAGGAAACTTGTTATGGGTTCTAGTTTTGTCATCTGCAAAATGAAGCAGGTATTATGCACCCACTCCATCCTACAGGGGGCATTGAAGGCTCCGGGGCAGGAGTGTGCAAATCCTTCGAGGAGGTCCCTGTGCTGTTCCTGTAGGTGAGAGAGGCTTCCCATTTTCTGTTATTTCAACTCATCTGCCCTTAACAGTGGATGCTCCCCTCAGCCCCAAGCCAGAGGGAGGAGGCTGTGCCAGTCTGTGGGATCTGGGCTACTGCTCACTTGGGAGCCCTTTTGGCCAGCCTGTTTTCGTTGACTGTCCCAGGCAGCCTGCCTAGGGGCCTGTTTTGCTGGAAGAATGAGCAGTAGGGGGAAGAGCAGCTCCACAGGTGAGCAACAGAGACAGCTAGCTCAGAGCCTTTAAAATGAAAGTGTTCTCTTGAGAGTGTGCAAAGATCTGATTTGTGATAGATCAAAGTCAGGAAATGCATCACTCCTCCAGAATCAAAGGCTCCTTGCTCTCAGGAACAGACAGCAAAGATTCCTCTTGCAAGAAGAGCTAAGCATAACAATAGAGAGTGGCTGCCACCCTCCCCCAGGCCAGGATAGGGGCCTGGCTGTGTTGACAAACATCTGCACCTGGGCTGCACCTGCCAGGCAAGGACTGACCTGGAAGCTGCGAAGTGCACCTGCTCTTCTGATTTCCTGTTGTTCATCGGTGGTGGGGACGGGTTCCACTGAACCTTGAATATCCCTCCTTTCTCCATTTGGGGATTGGCTGAGGATGTGGCAAGGCTGGTCAGCCTCCAGTTCCAGCACTTCTACTCATTTCCTCTGTGACCTTGGGCAATTCCTCTTGGGCAGTTCCAGCACTTCTACTCATTTCCTCTGTGACCTTGGGAAAGTCCCTAGCTCAATTAGATTTCCTCAACAGTCTTGTGGCTTCAGATCTTCTGTTTTATTCCTTCTCAGGGGTTTGGTGAGGGGTTCCATCCTGAGCTTCAGTCAGGACAATGGGTGGGGGATTTGCTCTGTGATCAGGAAGGAGCCATTCATGTGGCTTTGACCAGAAAGCACAGAAAGCACAGAAAAGAAGGGAGAACACCCAAGCCTTCCACAGCACTCGGTTCCAACCAGACTTTTTTATTCATCAGTGAAGTTTTATTCATCCATCCATTGATGGACACCTAGGTTATTGTAGTATACACACACAATGGAATAGTATTCAGCCTTAAAAACAGGAAATTTTGTTATTTGCAATAACATGGATTAGCCCAGAGGCCACTATATTAAGTGAACTAAGCCAGGCACAAAGAGACAAATACCACATGATCTCACATATATATGGAAATTTAGAAAGTCAAACCATAGAAGTAGAGAGCAGAATGGTGTTTACCAGGGGCTGGGGTGGGGAGGTGGAGGGGAACGGGTAGATGTTGGTCAGTGGGTATAAAGTTTCAGTTACACAGGAGGAGTTTTGGTGATTTATTTCACAGTATGTTGGCTACAGGTAAGAACAATGCATTGAATATTTCAAACAAGCTACAAAATAGGATTTAAAACCTTCCCATCACAAGAAAATGATACGAGGTGGGCAGATCACTTGAGATCAGGAGTTCAAGACAAGCCTGGCCAACATGGCGAAATGCCATCTCTACTAAAAATACAAAAGTTAGCTGGGCATGGTGGCGCATGCCTGTAATCCCAGCTACTCAGAAGACTAAGGCAGAAGAATCACTTGAACCTGGGAGGTGGAGGTTGCAGTGAGCAGAGATCGTGCCACTGCCCTCTAGCCTGGGCAACAGAGGGAGAATCTGTCTTAACAACAACAACAACAAGAAAACAAAAACAAAGAAATGATAACTATTCAAGGGGATGGATATACTAATTAACCTGATTTGATTATTTCACAGTGTATATAAGTATTGAAACATCACCTGTGCCCCATAAATATATATGATTATTGCTTGTCTATTAAAAATAAAGCTAAAAAAAGAAAAGAAAATTGAGGCTAGCAAGAGTGATGGTCCTTGGCTCTCCACCCCAACCCTACCCACACAGGTCACTTTAGCCACATTCATTCTTACTTCTACTATCCAAGGATGGGGTGTTCCTTCTCTTCCTCAAAGCTCCCAGGATGCTCTGGACTGTACTCTATCCCATATCTCCAAAACCTTGTCCCACTGGTTGTATTCAACCTCTTGCCCGCCTGGTGAGCCTTCCTTTCGGCCTGGGAACATACTCAACACATCCTCTCCTATAAATGAAGCAAACTGAAACTCTTCTCCACACCCATATTTGGCCACAACCTGATCTCTTTTCTCCCTTTCTCATCCACTCTTGAAAGCCTTGTCCATATTCTGGGCCTCCGTTTCTGTGTTTCACATTTTCAAACATGTTTCAATCTGATTCCAGCCTTCACTACTCTACTGAAACTTCTCTTGACAAAATCACTGGAAAATCTTAATTGCCAAGTTCAAATCTTTACCATAGAGGACCTGTTTGCTGAAAGTGAGATGGTGAAAATGCCATTCTACTTCACATGTTAGATTATCTTAGCCTCTGTGATTCCATGCACCTTTGGCCTTCCTGCTATGTCTCTTATTACCCCTTTATCTCCTCTGAGGGGACCTCTTCTATGCACTCATAAAATTCATCGCTCTAGAGTTTTACTCTACACTCTTTTATCATCTAGCCTTATCCACTCTGAGTGTTTCCACTCCCACATATAAACTAATAATTTTCAAGTCATTATTTCCAGTCCAGAGCTTTCCCCTGAGCTTCACACTTGCATAACCAACAGTGGGCTAGATGTTTTTACCTGGATGGACCATTCAGCATATCCAATACTAAACTCATCATCTCATCCCTGAACATTTTCTTCACCATTTCCAATCTCAGTCGCTGTCATTTCCATCCATCTCAGGTTTCCATCAGGCCAGAAACCTGAGAAACATCTCCCTCCACCCAAGTGCCTCCAGTTGTACCTTATAAGAAAAATTATCAAAATCTGTCCCATCTTCACTTCTTTCCTACCCCAAACTCTGGGAAAAGAAATAGAGTTCTACATGGGAGGGCTTTTGAGGCTCCACGATAAGAATATGTCATAGACCTGAAGCTACCAAGACCGAAGTTTCCATGTGACTCTGATTTAGAGCCTCTGAGCAGGGTGGACAGCAACTGGGATTCATACAGATCCATAAACATGGATCAGCAGCTCAGTGAGATATCCCACACTATTATTCCCAATGGAAACAATTTCTTCTACTTCCCAGCTGTCAGGAGATAAGCTGGAATAAGTCAGGAGTAGTTAAGTTGTCTCTGGATAACACACAATCAGATATTCTAAAAGACAGTCGATTCAATTGCTTCTCCAAGGAACTGCCTAGGCTTTCACTGTTGGTAAACCTAATCAGGGCTGAAGAGAAAAAAGAGGTGAATTTGTCAGCCAGATAGGAATAAGACAGATGTACAGAACTCAGGTTAGAGATACTGCAGTGGACGTTAGCAGCTGGAAGTGATGATGGTTTCACTCCACAACTTGAAGACACATCCCTGACAGGTGTGATCCCAGAGCATGAAATAAGTGTTCCCCGATCAAGGTCAGGAACTCCTACAAGCACTATCTATAGAAATTCTGAGGCCAGAGTGCCTATCCCAAGACCAGATATAGAGCCTCAAAGAGAGAGAAGTAATTTTTAGTACTAAGGGAAATTATCTGCCTGTATTATGTGGTTTCAGAATGTCCTGGAAAACCTTCTCCCTCTTAAGCCTATAGCTCCATTAGAATAGCCCTCTACCATTTAGTGTGAATTGGGTTTGTTTTTTTCCTTTCTTCAATCTTATCCCTTTCTTTTAAAAAATAATTATTCTTTCTTTTTTGGTCATTTCAATTTGTCTTTTTGATTCAGGGGGTACATGTATAGGTTTGTTACATTTGTATATTGCATGATGCTGAGGTTTGAGATATGAGTGATCCCATCTCTTAAATAGGGAGCATAGTACCCAGTAGTTTTTCAACCCTTGACCCTTTCTCTCCCTACCCCTTCTGGCAGCCCCCAGTGTCTATTGTACCATTTTTTTTTTGAGACAGAGTCTCGCTATGTTGCCCAGGTTGGAGTGCAGTGGCATGATCTCAGCTCACTGCAACCTTGGCTTCCTAGGGTCAAGTGATTCTCTTACGTCAATCTCCCGAGTAGCTGGGACTACAGGTACATGCCACCACGCCTGGCTACTTTTTGTATTTTTAGTGGAGACAGGGTTTTGCCATGTTGGCCAGACTGGTCTTGAACTCCTAATCTCAGGTGGTCCACCCACCTCAGACTCCCAAAGTCCTAGGATTACAGTCATGAGCCACTGCACCTGGCTTGTACCATCTTTATGTTTATGAGTACCCAATGTTTAGCTCCCACTTTTCGGTGAGAATATATAGTGTTTGGTGTTCTGTTCCTATATTAGTTTGCTTAGGATAATGGCCTTAGGATAATGACTCCATCCATGTTGATGCAGAGGACATGATTTTATTCTTTTTATGGCTATGTAGTATTCCATTGTGTATATATACACCACATTTTCTTATCCAATCCACCACTGATGAATGGCATCTAGGTTGATTCCATGACTTCGCTATTATAAATAGTGCTGTGATGAACATACAGATGCATGTGTCTTTTTGGTAGAACAGTTTATTTTCTTTTGGATATAAACCCAGTAATGGGATTGCTGGGTTGAATGGTAGTTATATTTTACTTCTCCAGACTGTTTTCCCCAGGGGCTGAACTAATTTACATTCCCACCAACAGTGCATAAGCATTCTCTTTTTCTCTGAAGGCTTGCCAGCATCTGCTTTATCTTTTTTTTTTACTTTTTAATAATAGCCATTCAGACTGGTATAAGATGGTATCTCATTGTGGTTCTGATTTTCATTTCTCTGATGATTTGTGATGTGAGGCATCTTTTCATCTTTGTTAGCCACTTGTATGTCTTCTTTTGAGAAGTGTCTGTTCGTATCCTTTGCCCATTTTTTAATGGGGTTTCCTGTTTTTTGCTTGCTGAATTGTTTAAGTTCCTTATAGATTCTGGGTATTAGACCTTTGTTGTTTGCATCATTTGCAAATATTTTCTCTCATTCTGCAGGTTGTCTGTCTACTCTGTTGATAGTTACTTTCTTTGGCTGAGCAGAAGCTCTTAAAATCTTTAAGCTCTTTAGGTTCCACTTGTCAATATTTGGTTTTGTTGCAATTGCTTTTGAGAACTTAGTCATAAATTCTTTCCAAAGGCCAATGCAAAGACTTTCTCTTAGCACCTGTCACATGCTGCTCTAATTGTTGGTTATCATTCTGTCTCCTAGCTAGTAGAGCCCTTGGAGTCCTCGGGAGGCTATTAGTCATTCATCTTTGTGTCCAGAATGGTGTTTCCTAGGTTTTCTTCTAGGATTCTTATAGTTTGAAGTCTTACATTTAAACCTTTAATCCAACTTGAGTTAATTTTGGCATGTATATGGCAAAAGGTAGGGGTCCAGTGTTATTCTTTCGCATATGGCTAGCCAGCTATCCCAGCCCCATTGCTTATTTTTGTTGGTCTTACCCCTTTCTAAGGTATCCTGCATACTGCTCTTAGAGTGGTCTTTCTAAATTATATGTCTAGGCTGAGCATGGTGGCTCACACCTGTAATCCCAGCACTTTGGGAGGCTGAGGCAGGCAGATCACCTGAGGTCAGGAGTTAGACACCAGTCTGACCAACATGGTGAAACCGTGTCTCTACTAAAAATGCAAAAATTAGCTGAGTGTGGTGGTGGGCACCTGTAATCCCAGCTACTTGGGAGGCTGAGGCAGGAGAATCACTTGAACCCAGGAGGCAGAGGTGGTAGTGAGCTGAGATGGCACCACTGCACTCCAGCCTGGGAAACAGAGCAAGACTCTGTCTGAAAGAATTTTTTTTTAAAAAGTATACATCTAATATCATATTCTTCTCTAAGGCCTTTCACTGATTTCCTTTACCTTTCAGATAAAGTTCTAACTCAGCTAAACCTATTACATCCTTTGTGATCTGACTTCTACCTTCCCCTGTAGCTTGCTTTCCACTTCCCTTCCTCTGGAATTCTTACTCCAGCTATATTGAAACACATGCAGTTCCCTGAGAAGAACATGCATGTCTGGGTTTCTATACCTTTGCACATGTTGTTCTCTCTTGCTGTAACAAATTTCTTCTTGCTAATGTCAAAAATCAGTTTTGGTATCTCTCTTTACTCTCTCAGCTGGCAAGCTCTGTGTCCCCAAAACACCAAGGCCCCTTCTCTTCACACCTGTCACATGCTACTCTAACTGTGGCTTATCATTCTGTCTCCCAGCTAGTAGAGCCCTTGGGGTCCTTTAAAGGCTCCTAGTCATGCATCTTTGTGTCCCAGTGCTTAGGAGAGTATCTGTCATATAGGAGATGCTCTACAAATGTCTCACAGCAAGCTTTGTCTGAGGAATGGAGAAAAAAGGAAGAAACTGCATACGTGGGAGGAGAAGTCCCGTGTCAGATGGGAGGAGAGGATGTCTTCTGAGAACGTTTTGCTTTATAGTTGAGTTGGGAGTTGAACTCTAATTCAGCAATGGACAGATGACTATATACTCCCCGGCCCCATTGGCTTCAGGTACCCTCAGTCAGCTGTTCACACTGCACCAAGTTACCTCTTCATTGCCCAGCCTTCCATTTCACTTTGCACTTTTGAATGAGGGCAACAAATTTGACCATGTGGAGCTATGTTTAAAAGTGGAAATAAAAATGGGGGCATGCCCCTTCTTCTCCAACCAGACTTCTTTTCTGTATACCCCATCCTACCTCCTTGTATACCTGCTCAACTCTCTGCGATCAAGTTTTAAAATGCATCAATAAAATGTCCCCCAACCTAAGTTGATTCTTCTGCTGATACACAGTGGCAGCTTTTAAATACAGGAGGCTCCAGTTGTCACTTTCAATCATAGGCTCTGCTGAGGGAGACTTAGAAGGACTTAATCATCTTAAGAAAACAAACAGAGGCCCTCTGCTGAGGAGCAGCATGCTGACAGATAGATACATAGGAGAGAGGACAGAAATTGGCATGCCCAGGATCCTTCCTGTGATCCATACGATGCAGTTCCAGCACTTACAGACCAAGTCCCAGAGAATGAAACTGACAACTCGACATGCCCCTTATCCTTTCCAATTAGCATCTAGTTCATGTTCTTTCTCTCTTGCTTTCTCCATCCCTAAGAGCATCTGGCCCTTTTAAAGGAACAAGGTCTCTTGTTGTTCCCCATCCAACTCTCACTCCTCACCTGAACTGGTACCAGACCATCAGAACTTAGAATGGGACAGCTGAAAAGATCTAGTCCACAAGAGGTCTAGTCTAGTATCCTCATTTTACAAGTGTGGAAGAGAGTTCAGCTCGGGAGATCCATTTATAAATGGTCAGATAGGCTAGAGTTGAACCCAGATCTGCCAATTACCAGCCCAGTTCTCTTCAGCTTCTCAAATGGCTACATATTAGCATCATCTGGGGATCTTAAGAAGAAGAATAAAAGTAAAATTAAAAAACTTGTGCCCAGACCCCAGGCATCAGTAGATTTTAGGAACTCCCCATGTGGCATTAATGTAAAGCCGGAGTTCAGAAAAACTGAATGCACCCAATTTCTTTCCAGACTCTGTTCAGATTCACTGGGCATTGTATGTGGGGGGAGATGTAATTAGGGAGAAGAAAGCTGGGTTGTTGTATATGGAGAAGCAGAAATGAACTCTGTAAGATCTTTTGGCCAGGCTGGGTGTGGTGGCTCATACCTGTAATCCCAGCACTTTGGGAGGCCGAGGTGGGTGGATCACGAGATCAGGAGTTCAAGACCAGCCTGGCCAAGATGGTGAAACCTTGTCTCTACTAAAAATACAAAAAATAGCTGGGCATGGTGGTGGGCACCTGTAATCCCAGCTACTTGGGAGGCTGAGGCAGGAGAATTGCTTGAACCCGGGAGGCAGAGGTTGCAGTGAGCCAAGATTATGCCACTGCACTCCAGCCGGGGCGACACAGCAGGACTCTGTCTCAAAAAAAAAAAAAAAAAAAAGATATTTTGGCCAGACCAGAGATCCCTAACGAGGGATGTTTAATTCCCTCTGAAGGAGTTTCTTGTTTCATTTAAACCAGCACAGGGCTATCAACCATTTTTTGCTGGGCATGGAACTTGGTATTAGGTGTTATTAATTTGGTGTTATTAATTGTGAAGACACAGACAAAAGGACACTGGCCCTTGATTTCTGAAACAATAGATCGCATAGGAAACCGTTGCACAATAACTTAAAATCTTTACAAGGAAACGTGTTCAGAAGCTTGCAGACACACTAGCCCCTGCATTAAGAACACAGCTGGCCCAAGGGCCATGAATTATTGGCTTCTTAAGCACAAGGTGTCATTCAGGGTCCTGCTCACAGTAGGCACTCCATAAATGCTTGATGTCTGGGATGAAACTCTGAGCCTGAAGCTGAGGAAGGAACTGGCAATAAAAATGATCTAATAGAACAGTTAGGAACTGTTGTGAATTAGCCCATCTGTAAGGTCAGAGGCTCCCCAGAGGGCAGGGCATGTGCCCCAAAGCAAACTTCCCACACCTGGCTGATCATAAGCCTCAGCTGGGGATTTTCAAAATACCATATAGATTTTTGGTCTGACCCAGACATACTGAGTCAGGGTTCCCAAGGGTGCTACCTGGTAATCTGCATTATTTTGTAAGTGTCTTGGGCATTTCTAATCATCAGTGAGGTTTGATAATTTCTGCTTGAGGAAACTTAAAGCCTGAACTTGAGTCACTACACAGTGAAGTGATTTAATCTTTACTTGGGAGTCACACTGACTAAACTCACGAATTTCTGTCATGATGTGAAAACTTGCTGGCTGTTCCTCCTCAGCAAGTTGCCCTATCTCTCTGAGCCCATTTTGTCATTTGTAAATCTGCAAAGGGTGGCTCTAATGTGGGTAAAACACTAGCACAATTCCTGGCAGAAAGTAAGCGCTCAGTAATTGAAAGCTATTGCTATTTGAACATTCGTTCCATGTTGGAGAATGGGTCTCAGTGGCCTGAGGTCTAGGGACTTGGAAGGTGGGTCCTTCCCTCTCTGGCCCTGGTCAGTTCAAGACAGATAACTGAATACCAGGGGAAGGAAGTGAGAACTTGCATTTTATAAAGTGTCTTCCAGTGTAAAACGAGCCAGGTAAAGTGCTGCAATCTTTGCCCTCTTAGCACTCGTTGGCAATGTGATCTGGCAAGACCTTGAACTTCTGGGTTTCAACATCCTTTTGCAAAATGGGAATAATAATGCCCTATGTCCTTCCATACTCACAGAATCCAGGAAGATTAAAAACACATCAAACCACAATTCTACCTTGTTTAAACAGATAGTTATTGAATGCTTGTGACAGGCTGCGTGCAAAGTGGTGTATGTGCATTATTTCATGCATGCCATGGCATTATCAGTAGGTTCCAAGTTGTACCCATTTTATAGTTAGGAAAGCAAGGCTTAGAGAAGACAAGTAACTCAAAGTTACTGATAGGAGGTGAAGCTGGCATTCAAACCCAGGCCATTCAGACTAGACAGATAGCCATAACCACTATAGTCCTCATGTCATCACAGCTCACCAGAGTTCCAGACCCCATCATGTTCCTTCTCAAATTAAATCCACCCATTGGCCAGGAATGCTAAATATCATTTTCTTCCATGTCCAATTCAGGCTTGAATCCAAGGCCTTAGCTTTTCTACTATCCTACTGCTTTCTCCCATGGCAAGACTTAAAGCCTAAAAGCAGCATGTTAAAGAGAGCTTGCTACATAGGACTGTACTTTAAGGAATTCTCATGAAATCAACTTTATGAATTTAGCTTTGTACATTCATTAAAAAATAACACAGCCAGCTGTTTTGATCTGCTAGAGTGCTTAGTTGTAGATATGCCTCTATTTAGGAAAACTTGGCATGTAAGACTCCATAGTGATAAAACAGATATACTTAAGGGTGAATAATTACACATTATAGAAAGATTTGCTTTAATTTTTTTTAAGTGTTCTCGAAATTTGTTTCTCTTTTATTAAATATTTGTCAAAGAGACTGGAGTGGAAAGAGGGAGGCAGAAGAATTTCACATGTTAAAGAAAGAATGATCCAGAATGTCTCTAAATGATAATGAGAGTCGCTGGAAACAGGGGATCATGTTTACCCAAAGAAATTGTGTTATCTACAACTTTTCGGGAACAGGACTATTGCACAAAGAGAAGTACCCCTGAAGCTTCTTGATGTTGAATCGGAGGTTACAACGCAGACTCAAAGGGCTGGATTTGTGCCTGTTAAGTGAAAAACAGCACGAGATGTGAATCAGTCGATATCCCTCTAGTGCTGAAAGCTGCCTTCTGAGTCCCAGCCTGGCTCTCCTGGTCCAGAGATCTGTTTCACAGGAACCTGAAAACCTGCCAAATCCATCACCCATGATGAGCAGGTGAGCTGAGGGGCCCCTGATTTATGTCAAACCATCCTAGGGGCAGAACTGCCTTGCAAAAGGACTGTCAGAACTGATCAATGAATAAATGAAGTCACTGACCAGGGGACAGCTCACTCTCTTCATTTTTAAGGATTTTGCAATGAGAAAATCACTAAGATCCATGTTAGGACATGATAATATTAGCCTAAAGCCCCTTTTTTATACTCTTCTTGGGGCTCGGGAAGGGGAAGGAGGGAAGGATGTAAGGCAAGAGATTTTGGACTGAATATATCTTCCAAGGTGAGTATAAGGAGTGTATACTGAGTAAGGCAGGTTTGAGATGCTGCTCAGGGACTTTTTGAAGTTATGAGGCCCTGATCTGCATGGGAAAAAACCAGACATGTTGCACAGACACTCATTTGTCAACTTCCTCTGTGACTGGGCTCAAAATGGCTGTGTAAATAACTCAGCCAGGGAGGATGGCAGAGCAAAGCGCTGGCAGTTATTGTGCTATGAAATATGCATTAATTGCATTAAACATTCAGTCTGAAACTCAGCGGTGAGGCCCTTTTTGTCAGTTTTTATAGTGCACAGACAGACAGACCAGGATGTGGATGGCAATGGCCTTCTGTGTAGACTCTGACGCTGTAACACCCTGAGCTGCTCCTCTGATGTTCCAGGCGTGGCCTGTGGCTTCCCGCTCAGCAGCATGGTGCTAATGAGGCCAGGGTCACTAGCTCTCACTCCCTAGGAGCCCCCACCTCTGCTCTGTTCCCCAGACACCGCCAACCGTGTCTTGAATCTCAGCCAGTTATCACTCGCACATGTCGCTGGTCACAGTGGGGCTGGGTGTGAAGATGGAGGGCTCAGTAGAGTCTGTCCCCATAGGTAGAAAACAGCCTTTCCTCTAACAAGGCAGTTCTCACTTGGATGTGATTATTGCATTTGAAAACCCAAGGTGTGCTTTATAAGGGGAAGAAACCATGTCAAGGGATAAGAGCCAAATGTGTAAGGATGCCTTTGAAGGGAGATAATGGAGAGAGAGAGAGACAGGAGGGAGGGAGAGAGAAGGTGTTAAATATATAGATGTGCTGGGCCCAGCACAGTGCCTTATGCCTGTAATCCTAGCACTTTGGAGGCTGAGGCAGGAGGATCACTTGAGCCTAGGAGTTCAAGACCAGCCTGGGAAATGTAGCAAGACCTTGTCTCTACAAAAAAGTTAAAAAATTAGCTGGGCATCATGGTACATGCCTGTAGTCCCAGCTACTTGAGAAGTTGAGGCAAGAGTATTGCTTGAATATGGGAGTTTGAGGTTACAGTGAGCTTTGATTGCACCACTGCACTCCAGCCTGGGTGACAGAGTGAGACTGTCTCAAAAAAAAATTAAAAATTAGAATACATGTGTATATGTGCTAGAAGAGTTGAGCATTAAGATTTGGAGTGCCTTTGATCTTTCTGTTTCCACCAAATTCAACACAAGAGTCTCACTCTGATATTCAAGGTCCTCTTCAATGAGTCCCAGCCCAACTTTCCTAGGTTTGCTGTCCATGGTTTCCCTGCTCTAAGCCATACTGTGGCCAAACTGCATGACATGTTTCCTGAAATTGCTTTTCTATTCCTGCCTTTGATTACGCTGTTCCTGCCATAGAGGGACCAGTCATCCTGGTTTGCTGAGGACAGTACTGGCTTTAGCACAGAAAGTGGAACGCCTCAGTGAACACTTCAGTGCTAAGCTCTCCAGGTCAGTTGGTCACCTTACTGTTCCCTCTGCCTGCAGTGGATGGCCTCTCTTTCTGCCTCTGTGCCTGTATAAATCCTTCAAAGTCCATTTTTCTCCATCACTCATTTTGTAATTTTTTTCACATTGATTTATCTGCATCCACAAACTTCTAATAAACATCCTTCATTTATGCTTCTCTCTCTACCCCAGCATTCATTCAACCAACATTCATGGAGAATGCATACGTGTCACGTCTTCTGCCAGGCACCCTGGCTGCAGGGAACTCACAGTCTATGGAGGGAAATGATAATGCAGTACTTATAATAGAGTGGGATAAATCATTAAAAGGGTTATCCACAAATTAAGAGGAAAGTGAAAACTGTCAAAGATAGATCAGAGATTTAGGACTAGAAAAATTGCTGAAAAGTGATGTAAAGTTCTAAAAATTCTGAAAATTCCCTGTAGATCTGAGATCTTCATTGTTAATATCTCCTCACTAGCATTATTAATACAGTAACTGGAAATTCTTTTGAGTTCACTCATAATTCTATTTGTGAAGAAAAAAATCCATGCTTTTTCTTAGTGCAACAACAATATATGGTAATTTTGGAAAATTTAGGATATTATACATGTTTATGGGTGTTTTTGGGTGCATGTACTATAGCATCACCCAGGATAACCACTGTTCACATTTTGGTATATAATCTTCCAGATTTTATGTGGAAATGAAGATACAGATTTTAAACAAAATGAGATTTTACTAGACATACTGTTTTATAACCCAATATTAACAACAGACATCTCCACACACTTGTGTGTGTGAATTACAAACATTTGCCACACCATTTAAAATAACTGCATATACTTTATCACATGGGTGTTTTTCATTTATTTAACCATTATTGAACAATTAGATCATGTCTCATTTTTTACAATTACAAATAAGACTGCAATAAACATCCTTAAAAATACATAAGGTATTTGAAAGTCCTTTGTAAACTGTAAAGTGCTCCAAGCAAGTAAGTTCATCATGCTGATTTCTCTCTGGAATCTCATCTGAGTCTGCCTGGGGACTGTCAGGGTCAGGAGTCTCTCTAGTTTGTTTTTGAGCTAGGCTAGGAATTGAATCTCCTCAGTTGCTTCCTGTCATGATTTTCTGAATGGGCATGCCTCTCCATTTTCCTGAGAAAATGTCCTTGTCAAAATGTATTTGTCTTAAGGATGGACAAACTGCGTTTGTCCTAAGGAAGTTAGAGAGAGGGGGAACACACCTACCAACCCTCTGTTATGAGAAATCCCTATCTTGAGGTCCCCAGGCTAGTACTCTTTTCACAAAATACAGCCTGGAAAAGTACATTCCTCCCCCGAGCCTGCCCAGCACCCTCAGCAGGTCCTCGTGGACCGAGCAGACTCTGCAGGTATAAGTCCAGCAATTTAGCTCGGCTTGGAAGGGCCCAACAAACTGGTTAGTAAACAAAAGTGATTTTCCTTAATCAGGGCTGGTCACACATGAGAGCCCTAACTGTCCGAGTTCCACCTGCTACTTCCTAATCCTCCTCATCCCCCTTGCCCCACCCACTAGGGACCTTGGCCTGGCCCTTCCCAACTCCACGTTCCCCACCTGTTGCTGTGATTTCTTTGGTGGTGGGCAGGGGAAAGAGCCTCCCTGAAACCAAATATTGGCCAGGGGCAGAGCCAGCCTCCCTCCCTCCTCACCCTGGGAAAGCTGGCTCTGCACTGGGAAGTCCTCGCTAACTGGAATTACCTGGGGCACCTTTCCAGGCACCACTTTATAGCCATAACAAAGAGCCCTCTTCCCAGCACCATCTAAAGGAAGAAGACCCTGATTTACTGAGGCCAGCTCAGTTTCAGCCTTGAAGCATGTAGGGTTGCTGCATATTAGATTTTGCATGCATTGCCCTGGCTTTTCCTTCCAAGCAGTCCAGTCTGCTTACTATTCCCTGTACACACCCTACTTATTCCTGTTTCATGTCTCTGCTGATGCTAGTCCCTTGCCTCAAATACACTCTGATATTTATAAATCTTTTTCACTTAGCATTTCAAAAGGCCTTTCTGTCTATGATCTCATCCATTTGGATCATATCGTGATCCTCACAGCAACCCGGGGAGCTTTTGTTATTACTATTATTTAAATTATTATCCCCTGTTACATTTGAGGAACTGAGGCCCAGAGAGGCTCAATGACTTGTTCAAAGTCACATCAGTAGTTACAGAAAGAGCAGGAATTAGAACAAGGACTCTGTGTCTTCAGTCCTAGTGTTTCTTCACCACCAGTCACTGTGTCCCCATTACCCCTAAAACACCCCGCTAGGTGCCTGCGCCCATCTCAACCCCTGTAGTTGTTTTTGCCTGCACCTGTCCAGCATGTCCATCCCTGTTAGGTTACACTACTCCAATTTTCCCTTGAGGAACCATCCCCATGCCCTCAGGTCATGTGATTTTGGTGGACTGACCTCATCGCTTGGCTTTGTGAGTGAAAACATAATCAGAGCTAGCCAATCAGAGCACTCCAGGGCCCCCTGGCCATACTGATTGGCTCAAAGAACAACACGTGACCAGCCAGCACAATGAAGTGCAATTGCAGGTCCTTTTGCTGGAGTTGTCTGGAAAGAGACTCTTTCTGTTGCAATTTCTAAACCTGCAGAATGTAGGCATGAAGTTTCTGGGCCACCACATGGAGATGCCTTTCTGAGAATGAAGTTGACAAAGAGTATAAAGCAAAGAGGATGCAAGGGAGCTGAATCCTGAAGATGTTGCTCAATTCATTGGATTCTGCATTGCCCGAAGCCAGTTTGAGCCAGTTCCCGAATGCCGGTTTGAGTTGCATTTCTGTCACTTGCATCAAAAAACAGAGCCTTAACTAATTCACCCCGCCCTCTCCTTTTGGAAATTCTCCTTTTATTTCTTGCTTCTACATCTTCTCCTTGTATGGTCTGCCTACCTGTTGCCCTGGATGAAAATGCTGTCAACATTACATGCTTGAGTCTTCTTCCTGCTTTGTTGTAACCAGTTTGAGGACAGGAACTGTGCTAATTCTCTTCTTCTCTTTTATTTGTGCAGTGGAAGGAGCACAGACTTTGAAATCAGAACACCTATAAGTCCTGCCTCTATCACAAGATGAATGGTCTTGAATGGATAACTTTAATTTCTTCTTAAAAATCATTTTAAAAAATCTGTAAGATAAGACTTTAGACTAGGCATGGTGGCTCATGCCTGTAATCCCAGCACTTTGGGAGGCTGAGGCGAGAGGATCACTTGAGGTCAGGAGTTTAAGACCAGCCTAGCCAACATGGTGAAAACCCATCCCTACTAAAAATACAAAATTAGCCAGGCTTGCTGGCATGAGCCTGTAATCCCAGCTACTCAGGAGCCTGAGGCAGGAGAATCACTTGAACCTGGGAAGCAGAGGTTGCAGTGAGCTGAGATTGTGCCACTACACTGTAGCCTGGCTGACAAAGTGAGACTCCGTTTCAAAAAAAAAAAAAAAAAGATAAGACTTTAAGCAAAAAAACCTACATCGCACATTTATTATGACTTTCAAATAAGGTAGCATATATGAAAGTCCTTTTCAAACTGTTAAAATGCTAGTTATTCCAATGTAAGGGATTACTTAAAACAGTGTCTGGCATAAAATAAGCACCCTAAAAGTGTCTGTTAAATTGAAAAATAAAAATAATTTTTAAATTCAGCTTTTGTTTGTTGCCATACATTGCTTAAATCTTGTGCTTTAAGAGCAGGTTGATGGCAAATTGGGAACAAGCATTTAGATGCCTCAGTGATTTTTTTTTTTTTTTTTTTGTGCAAGTTTGTGCCTAGAGTTCCTCATTAGCTCTTCCATTTTCAATGAGACCACACAGAATGGTGGCTTGAGCACCATCTTATAGGAGCTGGTTTTGGAGAGGAGTTAGACTAGGGAGTGTCTACCATCTTAGGCCATAATTGCTCACTCCAGCCTCCTAGTTTCAACCATTTACCAGCCCTCCCCAACAATAAAAAAGTACAAACAGAGAAATAAGATCAGCTTGGGACATTGCCCTCTGGAAGACATCCATGCATTTCTATAGCCTTTTTGTAGGCCTTCTTTGGCAGTCACAAAAGCTTTTACATGCACATTTGGAGAATGCGTGGTGGCCTTAGCTCCTTGTTGGTTCCAGCTGAGAAAGAACTCCTGAGTTGGAAACTGAGGTCAGTGTAGTTCAAAGGCAAGCTCCTGGTAGCCTTGCCCTCTTTAGATTCCTGGCCACTCACCCATCGACCCAGGTGAACTTCACTCAGAGAATTTGAAAATGCCCTAAGGAAATAGTTGTTGCTAAATCATTCTGTGTAGAGAATCAGGAGAAGTGAATGTCTAAACTTGCCATCAGGTTCATGAACTTCCTTATTTTTTTAAAATCCTACTAATTTTTGAGCACGTATCTGTGCTAGACCCCATAAATGAGCATATAACATGTTTTTATCTGTTTAATTCTCAACTTATCTCCCTAAGGGAGGTTCCATCTTTTTGTTACCTGAAAGGGGTCCTGATCCAGACCCTGAGAGAGGGTTCTTGGATGCATGCAAGAAAGAATTCGGGGCAAGTCCATAAAGTAAAAGCAGGTTTATTAAGAAAGTAAAGGAATACAAGAATGCCTACTCCATAGCTCCCTTGGGGCAGCTGGTTGGCTATTTTTATGGTTATTTCTTGATTATATGCTAAACAAAAGGCAGATTCTTCATGAGTTTTCTGGGAAAGGGGCAAGGATTTTCTGGAACCGAGAGTTCCTCTTCCTTTTAGACCATATAGGGTAACTTCCAGATGTTGCCATGGCATTTGTAAATGGTCATGGTGCTGGTGGGGGTGTCTTTTAGCATGCTAATGTATTATCATTAGTATATAATGAGCAGTGAGGATAACAGAGGTTACTTTCATCACCATCTTGGTTTTGGCAGGTTTGGGCCTGCTTCTTTACCGCATCCTGTTTTATCAACGAAGCCTTCGTGACCTGTATCTTGTGCCAACCTCCTATTTTATCCTGTGACTAAGAATGTCTAATCTCATGGGAATACATCCCAGCAGGTCTCAGCCTCATTTCACCCAGACCCTATTCAAGATGGAGTCGCTCTGGTTTGAATGCCTCTGACAATTTCCCTGTTATAGAGAGGCTTAAATAACACAGAAGGTCTCACTGCTAGTGAATGGAAAAATTGGGTTTTAAACCTCAGGGTTTTTTTATTCTAGTATCTAAGCTCTTACTGTCTAGTATACCTGTTTATTATGAGATTCCATGATGTCCACACCTACTTTTTAACAGCTTAAACACCCCACTTTTACCAGCATTTTTTTGAATTATGTCTAATATCACATACATTTACATTTATATTATACAATATCATAATTTATCAAGTTTAGGGATTGAATTCTATTTTCCTCTGCATTTCTAGCAGTGAGAACCATAGAGGGAAATGCCACACAATGGTAGATGGGTGGATGGTTGGAGGAATGAGAAATATACAAGAGGGTCTCTAGTCTCAAGGACTTTACAATCTAGCAGGAGAGACAAAGCATAAGTATATGGAAAACTAAAAATTTTAATAAGAAAGTCCCTAATACAACCATGATTATTTATCAATAATCATGGGGACTGATAAACTTATTGTTATCTTCTAAGGGTAGAGAGAGAGATGCCTTTTGGCTGGTTCACACCAGCGTATGTGCTTAGTGGTCGCTCTTTGAATTTTTAGTTCTGATTTCCTATTTCATTCTTTCTCCGTGATGAGGAACACAGTGGCCTCAGTTCTACCCAGAGTCCACACCCCACACCCTTAGCGGGGAAGATGCTGAGTAAGTGTGGGTTTATGAAGATTGATGACCACTCTCAGATTACTCTCAGTTGGTGTGAGGCCCTGAGCTTCCTCAATTTTCATTTAATTAGCTTCCCCCTTTCTTCAGCTTTGCCCAGGAAAAGATAGCTCTTGTTGTCTCTAAGAAATGTTTTGCCAATCCCCACCCTTTTGGAAGCCACCCTGTGGAATGTGGAGGCCTTGGTTAGAAAGGAAGTAGTTCTTCCTCCGTCTAGGTCTGAGTCCCCTGTACCCTCCCACTTCCTTCTCCCCAAGCTCAATTCAAGGTCACCTCTAGTTGTCTTGGCTTTATCCTACCTGGGACAGTCCTCAGGCTCCCAGATGTCATAAATAATACTTATATCACCTCTTTTATTGTATAAGCACAACTGAACTTCTTCCTCAGTCTCCACCCTCCTTGAACTATCTCTGATTCTCTGATCTTTCAGTTCCCACAGCTGGGAACAGTCCAGGAAGTACTTCTGAACATGGCCGGATCAATCTGCTTTTACCTCTTCAGGTAGGGAGCAAGTAGGAAGGAATAACCAAGTTGCCTCTGTTTTCAAAACTTTCTAGAAAATTGGCAAGTTGCTAGATCTAATAAATAAAAGTTGCCTCACTGTGATAATCCCCTCTTCCTGGGATGACTATCCCAACTGCTCCTTACATTCAACTCCCCAACACTTACCATCTTGCTTTCCCTCTGTCTTGTTCTTAAAAGAATGTATCTGTGATATGAAATTCTGTTGATTCCGGATTCAGCCCCAGGTGTAACTGTGAAGCAAGTGGAGTTTTCTTGGCAGCTTCTTGCCTGTTCTGAAGTCCCCCATTCCACACACTCAATGACCCAGGCACCACACCACAGTCACCAACTATTCTGTGTAAGCCTTCCCAGTCTGTTAGTAGGAAAACAGACTTTCAGAAGCTGGGGATTTCCCCAGGACTATAGTCTACTTTCCTTCTAACTAACAATACTTTTTTTCACATTGTGGGAGAGAGAAGGGGAGAAAGGGAGGCTGGAGAGAAGGGGATAAGAGTGGGTTTCATCACCTTGCAGGTGAATCCAAGTAGTGTAATTCACAGAAATGTTACTCTGTGTGTTGAAGATTCCTTTTCGAACATTCTCTCTCTTCTGGGTTCCTGAAAGCAGTCAGAGGAGGGATCCCTCACTAAGCTGAAGCTCTTCTCCTCCCTCTTTCTGGATGTTAGAGGTAGAGCTGGGTCAACCCTTGCCTGGCACAGGTGGCTGGACACTGGTTGGAAGGGAGGAATGACCAAGCTCTGTGTGTGTCCCAAAGGTCCCTTCTCTTTAGTCTCCTTTTCAGCTTCGGTACTTCCAAAGCACTACCTCTACTCCACCCCATCCCACGCCCCTCCTCAGCCCTTAGGGCTAGCTCTGGTGATGCTTTCAAGCACTTCCAGCTGGCTGAAAGGGCGTGAATAATCCACCTTTTGTTTAGCATATGGTCAAGAGCAATACCCCCAGTATTGCTAAGAAGCCATTTTCTGCCTCTTAGGTGTTCTCCCCACAGGGTATTTCAGGGTCTGTGTTCTCACACTGGGCCACGTGACAGTCAATCCAATTCCATTCCATTAAACTCAGGAAAGCCCTCACTGGGCACATCTAATGATGAGTGATGTAAGGCAAGCTCAAACTTCTCAGAGCTTTGGTTTCCTCACTGGTAAACTGCAGAGTAAATCAGAGGCACTCAGATTCCTGTGTGTAGGAGAACTGTTTGAGAGCTGTTGAAAAGCAGATTTTAGGCCTTGATCCCAGGATTCTGTTGCCAGAGTTCTGCCGCAGGGCCTAGGACTCTGCATTTTAAACAGACTTCTAAATCAGTTTACCATACATCTGGAGAACCCCTTCTGAAGAATGCATCTGGGGATCAATGTACACCCACTGACATACACTCAATGTATGGTCCAGGGACAGAAGTACAGTCTCATGGAGTGTGGTTGCTGTTAGATTTTCCCAAAGAGTCCCCCTTTCTCCGCTCCAGCTGCACATTTCCGAGCTCTCATCCTGCAAGAAATCTTCTCTAAGCATGGCCCCCAGCATCCCACCCCTGCATAGCCCACCACACACAAGCTGGCTTTTGTGCTCAGTGCTGTTTCCTTTGCACTGGTTTGAATGGCTCATATTTGTCCAGTGCTTTGAGAGGCTTTGGATGGTTCAGCCTGTATATTTATCATGTCTCTCTAACTGGCAGCAAGGTCCTCAGGGACATCTTTTTCTTCTCTTTTGTTCCTTCCCACTGTGCTCAGAACAATGCTCAAGAAAGATATTCTCTATTTGTTTGTCTGCTGACCAACTGACACTCTACTTCTACCTAGCGGGCCATTTGCCTGATGGCAGGCAAAGCAGTAGACTTTTCTGGGCAGGAGGAAGGAAAGCAAGGAGGAAGCAGAGAACCAGTGCTGCATAGCCTTCCAAATCCCTCCAAACTGCATCATTTCATTCGGTAGTTACCAGGCATATGGCTGCTTGTCTGGTGGACTCTCCCTGTAATATCATCACCAAGTTTACTGACTGGCCAATCAAAGGGAGTTCCTGCCTTACTTTCCTAGAGGGAGGAGTAGGATGGGCTGATTACCTCATTCTCCTTTGAAGAGGTTGCTGTCTACCTTGGTGTTTTTAGACCTTGGGCTTTACAGTCAAGCAGATATAAATTCTGATTGTGACTCTACTTGTTGCCAGTTGCCTTACATTGCATAAATTTCTTAATCTCAGCAAGCCTCAGTTTTCTCAGCTGGGAAATGGGGATAAGAATACAGTATCTATCACATAGTTTTGTTGGGAAAGGTTAAATAAAATAATGCAATTGAAACACTTGCACAGTGGCTTGCACAAAGTGGGCACTCAAAAATGTCAGCCACTGAAGGAGCTATAAAAGGGCTTTCTGCTTTTCTGAAAGTCCAAGGTACTCCTGGCTGTTGTCTTCTTTATTACCCTGCTAACTCCTCCTTGATTGTTTTATTTTTCCCTCCATCTCTTGGAGGGCATCATCAGAACAGCAAGAGAGAGTGTGAGAGAAGTCCCTCATCCCTCCAGGAAGGGGCCCCACTCCAGGAGAAGCCCATTTTCTTTTCTTACAAACTGAGCCTGCAAGCTCCAGGAAACAGGCCATCTTCCCTTCCCTTCCTCTGGTCAGCTTGTCCCGTGGAAGCCTCCCTGGCTCAGGGCCACCCCCAAGGTACCCTATCTTTTGCTCTGCCGAGCCAATCTAAAACTGGCGATCTCAGCTTTAATTGAAAATCCCCAATCAGGACAGCACAAAGAGATTCTCTTTTTAATGTAAACCTCCAAAAGCAAATACTTGAGCGGATATGCTGTCCTCTTATCTTCTTGCTTTTCTTTCCTGTCTGAAGCAAACTCCTC
Source organism: Gorilla gorilla gorilla (assembly GCF_029281585.2). NCBI lineage: Eukaryota > Metazoa > Chordata > Mammalia > Primates > Hominidae > Gorilla > Gorilla gorilla. The sequence continues at coordinate 43,124,451 of NC_073224.2, read as the reverse complement.
TTGTGAGACCGTGGGGTCCCAGTAAAGAGGACTCTGCAATTGTACATTATGCATTTGTGCAAAGGGACTCCTTAGTGGGTTGGTAAGTGCCCTTAAAACAGATTTTATAAATATTTCAGGCAATATTTTCTATTAGATTCCATATTTTAGAAACTTCTGCTGCTATCTCGGTAGCCAGTTTTTCAAGGATACTTCCTTTTAGTTGAAATCAGCCTCAGAGAAGTGTTTCGGTCTCCAAAGCATCTTCTAAACTGTGTGGTTGACCTAGGAGCCCACATTAAATTATTCTATGTTATAATGATTGAAAAGATCTAGGGAACAAAATAGCCCTGGGGAAATTGTGTTTTCTTCTAGTATTTGGCTAGTGGAGATGTTAATCTGGGAGGTGGCTGGGTCCTGAAAGCATGCACGGGAAGGAATCGTTCCTCCATCAGGAAGTAAGCTAATCAGGACTTCAGTCTTAATGGAAATGAATCTTCCGCAAGCAGGAGGCAGTGACCTTCTGGCTGGAGAGCTTTCCCAAAGGGGCAGGAAGGCTCAAGGACAAGCGACGCAGAAGAGGCCTGGGCATTTGCAGAAGACCTGCTTGCACTTTCTCTGAGGCCCTAGCGTTAGTGGTGGTGAATCCATATGGGTTGTTGCAGCAACCTCCATTCTTGTGTTCTCAGAAGAAAGAATTTGACTGAAGGACATAAGGCAGAAGGAGAGATTGAGGCAAATTTTGGAACAGGAGTGAAAGTTTATTAAAAAGCTCTAAGAGGCCAAGCACAGTGGCTCACACCTGTAATCCCAGCACTTTGGGAGGCCAAGACAGATGGATCACTTGAGGCCAAGAGTTAGAGACCAGTCTGGCCAACATGGTGAAACTCTGTCTCTACTAAAAATTAGCTGGGCATGGTGGCACGTGCCTGTAGTCCCAGGTACCCAGGAGGCTGAGGCATGAGAATCCCTTGAACACAGGAGGTGGAGGTTGCAGTGAGTTGATATCTTGCCACTACACTCTAGCCTGGGAGTGAGACTCCGTCTCAAAAAAAAAAAAAAAAAAAAAAAATTTAGAGCAGGAATGAAAGTAAAGTACACTTGGAAGAGGGCCAAGTGGGCAATTTGAGAGATTCAAGTGCATGGTTTGACCTTTGACTTGGGGTGTTATATGTTGGAATGCTTCCAGGGTTGCCTTACTTCTCCCCTGATTCTTCCCTTGCGGTGGGCTGTCCACATGCACAGTGGCCTGCCAGCACTTCGGAGGGGCCACATGTGCGGTGTGTTTACTGGAGTTGTACATGTGCTCACTTGAGATATTATTCCCTTACCAGTCAAATGTCCCTAGAAGGTCATATACCAGTTAAACTCTGCTATTTTGCCTCTTAATGCACATGCTTGAGCCTACTCACCCAGCTCCTCCTGAGACCTTATCAGGAAGCTGCTGATCACCAGTTTCAGGTATTTCTATCTATTGGGAGACTTTCCCTGGCTCTGGCTGCGACCAATTATTATTTTAGAGAGACAGTATAACAACTGCCTGACCATCACCTGACATTCACCTGACATTCCTGGTGGTGGTGGGGCCATTGCCTGCCCTGCTCATGTCTGCCTGACTGCCTACTGTAACACTAGTTCCTGGGCCAGTCCTGGAACACACCAGAGTCCCTGCCCTAAAGGGCTTAATGAGGACAGCAGGATATGGCACCAAAGACAAACAAGAAAAAAACCCCAAATCTGGCATTCAAGCCTAGATTATATCCGCTGTCTCTCTCTGGTCTCTAGCCTCCCTTCCCTCTTGCCTTCCTTCAATCTATTCTCAGCAGCCTTCAATCTATTCTCAGCAGCCAAAGAAGCTAAGAGTGCCACCTGGCTGCCCTCTTCCCTCCTTCTCTCCTCTTGAGCCCCCAGCCTCTTTTCTGGCTGACTCATATTCATCCTTCAGATCTCAGCTTAGACTCACAATATTTGAGAAGCTTTCATTGACCATGCCATCCCATGCTGAGCTATGGCTCACCCTTGTGTGCCCAGTATCCCAATGGTCCATTTCTTGTCTGCCCACCCTCTCCAATTTGGACTACAAGCTCCTTCAAGGTGGGAAATTTGTTTTGTTAAGGATGTATTCCTAGCACCCAACACCCAACATTCAGTGATTGACAAGGCACAGAACAGCTGTAATTGAATCTCTCATTCAGAAAAAGGAAGAATGGGAAACAACACTGAGTGGTCACTGAGCCACAGCAGGAATGGAGACCACCCTGCCTGGCTGAGGAAGGGACCCATTAGTGTCTGGCAGCCCAGGTCCTGCTTTTTGGAGAATCACTGTTGTCCATTGCCTTTCAAAGCCAAATCAGAGGAGGACATTGGGAAGAATACCTTTTTCGAGGGCTATGGAAATTTAGTAGCCCACTTCCTATTGGTGTAAGTTTAGGGCCTGGGTATTGCCTTATGTGTTAAACAGTCAATAATATATTTATCTTGAAAACTAGGTTAGCTTTCTAATCTATTTGTGCCCAGTCAATTCCATGGGGGCAAAGATCTTGTCTAGACAGAGTCCTTGAGTCACAATTCCTGCCCCCGATCTGGCCTCTGGGTTCCATCCCTCACGCTGGCCCTCGGTTCAATGGCTTCTGCCTTGAGGCAATTTGAAACAATAGCTCAGTGGGGCGATAGCACCCATAATCTGATTTTTCCCAGCCAGCATCTTCACAATAAGCATGAGTGTCTCCTTTGTCTAACTGAGAATGCTTAACAGGAGGTGCTAGGAAAGGCTGGGATCGGGATTATAGTTTGCCTCAAACTTATCTCCTGCTCAATCTCCTGCCTCTGCCTCTGCTCCCACTGACTTTAAGAGAAGAGAATTCTGCTTTTTCAACTCTGAAAGGCTTCAAGCTATTGGACTCTTAGTCAATTAATTTAGATCTCAGAGTACAGACAGACAGACAGAAAGCACATTCCTTAGCAAAGCTGTCCTTTTTTCCCTCTCTCTATTTTCAGAGGTCACCTTTAGTCTGAGCTTATCTCATACATGTATAACCTGACTGAAGGCTGCAAGAAATAAGAGATGCCAATATTCTGAATTTCCCCCAGCCTTTTCTCCTAAAACTACAGTTCCTGTAAGCCCATGGCTGATATCCTGGGGTTCAGCAGGTGACAATTTAACTATATGTTAAATATGACACCACATGACAAGAGTCACCAACTTTCCCACTATGATGCTGGGGTCCTCTCTGCTCCCCACCTTAACCTTTTCCATTCAGCCTAACTGTAGGGTCTGTTTCTTGCAACACCCAGTCCTGGTGCAAATTCTATATCATCTGGATGATTTTGGATTAGGGTAACACATAGCCATATGAAGGAAGATAGATTCACTGAACAATACTAATTTGGTTTTGTTTAGTTAGAAAGGAGGAAGAATAAAGGGAATGAATGCTGGACAGGCAGCCAGTAATATTCTGCAACATGTTATTCAACATTCATATGTTCAACAAGCATTTGTTGAACACCTACTGCATTTCAGGTATGAGGGATGGCAGGAAAACCAGGTAGGTTCTGCCTCCTAAGAAGCTCACAGAGAGATGGCAGCACAGACAGTGGTGCCCAGTGTGAGAGCGGCACAGTAGAGGCACAGAGAGTGTTGGGGAATTGCAGAATCAGGGCAGCAAACCTGAAATGGAAGGTCTCGGAAGAGTTGAATCCTCTCCCTCACGGAATGTACGTTCCATGAAGCCCAGGTTCTGTCTGATTCATTCACTGCTGTATTCCTAATGTCTGCAACATTGCCTGCCACATAGTAGGCACTCAATAAATACATGTTGAACAGATGATAGTGACACTTGAGATGAACCTTGAAAGATGAGTAAGAATTATTACAGTGAAAAAGGCCAGTGGTGTGGGCACATGTCCTACAGTGGCACAGTGTTCAATGATGTCTTAGAAATGTCTTGGGAGTAGGAGAAAATAGCTATTATTCCTTCATGGTGCCAGCATTGAAATAAGACTTAAAAATGCCAGATGCGAGTAGGTACAATACCTGTGAAGAAGTCACTGGAGGAGTGGTGGAGAGGTGGAGGGCAACCCCACTGAGGGCCAGGCACAAAACTGGACACTGGGACAGTAAGAAGTAGAGTCAGGTGGGCTGACTGTGTGTCACTGAAAGGGTGTCAGGAGATAGAAGTGAGAAAGTGGCCCCTCTGCTGGGAGCAGTGAAGAGCCCATTGGGAAAAAAAAGAGTTTTTAAAGAGTTTTTATCTTCCCTTTTCTTGATGCTCTCAGTGTGATCAGCATTCTATTCCAGGACTTATAGGATCACAGGTCCAGCTTTCAATAGGCTGGACTTCCCTCGTGGGGAGTTTGCCTTCACTCAGGATAGGTTGTTGCTGTCAGGTTATTGATTGTAGTTTTCTCATTCTGCCCTATAGGTCTATCTAGGAAAGATATTAGTATTATTTCTACCCAATTACAATTGGTTTTGAGGCAAAAAATACACAAACAAACAGATAACTCTTGTTAAAACAGCTAGGGACATTCGTCAAAGGATTGAGTAGAAAACCCAAAGAATATGTATCAAGTAAAGCATACAACCTCTTAAATTGCTGTCAATAACTTTATAATTTATTGTAATCCTTACTTTAGCCTTAAAGTTGAAAAAGTTGGTATCTCATGTCATCATGAACCTTTAACTTGGACTCCTCCAGAGCTTTAGATCATATTAAAATCTAAATTTCCTCTAGCAAACTGCCTTCAATTTTTCTGCCACTCAGAATCAGTCATCTTGCAACAACCTATAGTTGTTGACTGTCACTTTAGTATGAGGAGTGGATTTTGAGTCTGCCTTCCTTGATTACTGCTATTCTTTCTCTGTGAAACTCTCTTCTTGGCCAGGCGTGGTGGCTCATGCCTGTAATTCCGGCACTTTGGGAGGCTGCGGCGGGCGGATCACCTGAGGTCGGGAGTTTGAGACCAGTCTGACCAACATGGAGAAACTCCGTCTCTACTAAAAACACAAAAAAATTAGCCAGGCATGGTGGCACGTGCCTGTAATCCCAGCTACTTGGGAGGCTGAGGCAGGAGAATCGCTTGAACCCAGGAGGCGGAGATTGCGGTGAGCCGAGATCACGCCGTTGCACTCCAGCCTGGGCAATGAGAGTGAAACTCCGTCTCGGAAAAAAAAAAAAAAAAAAGAAAAAAAAAGAAAAAAGAAACTCTCTTCTTAGGGAAGAAGCTAAAAGGGAGAGAAAAAAGTTTGAAAGTGTCCAGTCTGTGACTTATTTAAAACTTCTAAAATATTCCTTTTTCCAGTTGAGTACACCTCTTAATTCCATATTTTCATGCTTTTCTGATCATCATCAATGGCTACCATTATTCTTCAATTAATCAGTTGAAGGATAGAGAGGGAAAAACCAAAGTGTTTTTTCCTATTCTCTCTCACCTCTCAATGCAACACAGCACCTCTAGTCACCAAAATTTCTCCCCATCCACCAAGCAGGCAATTCTCCAGTGGACACCAGCTGAGCATGCTCTAATTGAGTTCAATTGACTCTGTCTACCTGGAGATAGCGTTAGATCCCACAGGTGGAGGACTCGGTCCCACAAGACTGCCCCCACTTCAGATGCCAGTCGCAAGTAGACAAGAGGCTGTCACCTATACTTCTGACCCACTGGCTATAAACTGGGGGATCCCTGCACCCCCTCCTCAGGTTTAATTAATTTGCTAAAGCACCTCACAGAACTCAAGGAAACACATTTATCCATTTATTATAAAAGATACTACAAAGGATGCAGATGAACAGTTAGGTGAGAGAGATGCACAGGGCAGCGTATGTGGGTGGAGGCACAGAACTTTCATGCCCTCTCTGGGCATGCCACCCTCCAGGAACCTCCGTGTGTTCAACTGTCTGTAAGCTATATAACAAAGAGTGTCAGTGGGAGTGAGGTGGAACGCAAGTGAGGAAGAGGAAGATAGGAAGCAAATGCTGTGTCGTGCATTACTGCACTGGTCCCTGCTTCAGAACAAGTTGCTAATAAAGGTGCAGCTCAACAGATGTACCCACTCAGCTTCAAGAACACCTTCAGAAAGTTTGTAAGGAACAACCGTGCTTTGGAGTGGGTTACTGAAGAGAGGACCAGAGAGGAACTGTATCTCCTGTCTCCTGTCTTCCTTGGTTAGCCCCACAGAGATGAACTTCCATGTACTTCAGATTGCATCATTTGGCTCCTTCTCCAGCTACTTGAGAAGTCAAACACCCCGATTTGTGGTGTGAGGCCTTACCAGAGTTCAGAAATGGTGGGAGGAGCCTTGGATTCTGGGTGTAATCCTAAGTCTTCAGAGGAACTCTGTAGGCCCACACATTGGTCCTGTTGCCAGATGAAGTATAGAATAAGAGCTAAAGGGCCAGGATACAGATGGGGCCAAGAGAATCTGGGACAAACATAAGAAATTAGTGTGTTTCCTCTTCTTCCCTGCCACCCAGTTTTCTCCTCTATTACCTGATATTAGCCAACAATATTATCATTTTTAGTATTTATCTTTGTATTATTTTTGATTTCCAGCTATTGTAGAAACATTGTAATGATGATTTTAGCTTGCCTTTTTAAATCAATAAAATTAGTTTTCTTTCCACCTTCTTTCTTTCCTCCTCTTCCAATTTTATTAGTTGGGACATTTCTACCTTGCCAGACTAACAACATTTGCATTCTAGTTTTTCAATGTACAGACAATCCCCAACTTACAATAGTTCAACTTTATGATGGGTTTATAGAAATATTAAATGCATTTTTGACTTATAATACTTTCAACTTATGTTGTGTTTATCAGGATGTAACTCCATCGTACATTGAGGAGTATCTGTAACTCTCACCTTCGATTTTTGTCTCAATTATATTGGTAAATGTATTTAATGCTCACAGCATGTCATTTTATTGTGGTTTCCGCTGTTATCACTTGCCTGGCCAAAGTTCGTTTTTAGTGGTTTCCTCAAGAGGACTCATTGAAATAACACTTCTTAAGTTCTTGCATCCTCAAAACTACTTTTTCTGTAACTAATCATATGTACTTAAAATGGTTATGAAATTTTGAGTCACACTTTCTTTTCCTGAATGTTATATAACTATTGTTTCATTATCCTCTGGGATTGAATGTTACTGTAGAGACATACAAAGTTATCTTTGCTTTTATACCACTTAAACATGACTTGGTCATTTTGTTTTGCTGACTAAAGTAGTCTCAATCTTTGAATTCTGAAGTGTTACTAGAATGACTCAGTGTTGACTGCCCTTGATCAGATTTCTCTGGCAACCATTTGTGCCTGTATATATATAGATTCAAGTTTTTCTTTGCTTCAGAAAATATTTTGCCCCATTACATCTTTCAATATGTGTTCTGTCCTTTGTTCTTGGTTTTCTTTTTGGGGAACTGCAATTATGTGAATACTGTATTTCTTTTGTATTTCTTATGTATGTACCCTTCTTTTCTTTATTTGTTTTTACTTTTTGTTTCCATTTCATTGTGTTCATTTCTCTTATTAATATCCCCTTTGTCTTGTATTATGTTTTCCCCGGTCTAGGTAATTTTTTTTTAATTTTTATGGGTACATAGTAGGTGTATATATTTTGAGGGTACGTGAGATATTTTGATACTCACATGCAATGCACAATAATCACATCATGGAAAATGGGGTATTATTACCCTTAACCATTTATCCTTTGTATTACAAACAGTCCAATTATACTCTTCTAGTTACTTTAAAATAAACAATTAAATTATTATTGACTATAGTTATCTGGTTGTGCTATCAAACATCGGGTCTTACACATTTATTCAAACTATTTTTTTTTGTACCCATTAACCATCCCCACTTCCCTCACACCTCACCCCACTCCCATTTCCAACCTCTAGTAACCATCCTTCTATTCTCTGCCTCCTTAAGTTCAATTGTTTCTATTTTTAGCTCACACAAATAAGTGAGAACATGTGAGGTTTGTCTTTCTGTACCTGGCTTATTTCACTTAACATAGTGACCTCCAGTTCCATCCATTTTGTTCCAAATGACAGGATCTCATTTTTTAATGGCTAAATAGTACTCCGTTGTGTATAAGTACATTTTCTTTATCCATTCATCTGCTGATGGACACTTAGGTTGCCCTCAAATCTTGGCTGTTGTGAATAGTGCTGCAACAAACATGGAAGTGCAGGTATCTATCCAATATACTGATTTCCTTCCTTTTGGGTATACACCCAGCAGTGGGATTGCTGGATCAAATGGTAGCTCTATTTTTAGTTTTATGAGGAACTTCCAAACTATTTTGAACTAATTTACATTTCCACCAACAACGTACAAAGATTCCGTTTTCTTCACATCCTTGCCAGTCTTTGTTATTGTCTCTATTTTGATTATAAGCCATTTTAACTGGGGTGAGATGACATTTGTTGTAGTTTTATTTTTAATTTTTTGGATGATCAGTGATGTTGAGCACGTTTTCATATGCCTGTTTGCCATTTGTATGTCTTCTTTTAAGAAATGTCTGTTCAAATCTTTTGCCCATTTTTTGATCAGATTATTGCATTTTTTTTCCTGACAGAGTTGTTTGAGCTCTTTATATATTCTGGTTATTAATCTCTTGTCAGATGAGTAGTTTGCAAATATTTTCTCCCATTTTGTGGCTTGTCTTTTCACTTTGTTGATTGTTTCCTATGCTGTGTGGAAGCTTTTTAGCTTGATGTGACCCCATTTGTTCATTTCTACTTTGGTTGCTTGAGCTTGTAGGGTATTCCTCAGGAAATTTTTGCCCAGATCCATATCTTGGAGGGTTTCTCCATGTTTTCTTGTAGGAATTTCATAGTTTGAGGTCTTAGATTTAAGTCGTTTGTTCATTTTTTATTTGGTTTTTGTATATGGTGAGAGATAGGGGTTTTGTTTTGTTTTTCTGCACATAAATATCCTGTTTTCCCAGCACCATTTATTGAAGAGACTGTCTTTTCCCTTGTGTATGTTCTTGACACCTTTGTTGAAAATGAGTTTATGTGTGCATGTGCATATATTTCTTGGTTCTCTGTTTTGCTCCATTGGCCCATGTGTCTATTTTTATGCCAGTAACATGCTGTTTTGGTTACTATAGGTCTGTATTTGAAGTCAGGTAATGTGATTCCTACATGTTTTTTGTTTGTTTTTGTTTTGCTTAAGATGACTTTGGCTATTCTGGGTCTTTTGTGATTACATTTAAATTTTAGGGTTTTTTTTCTATTTCTGTGAAGAATATCATTGGTATTTTGATCAAGATTGCATTGAATCCATACATTGCTTTGGGTAGTATGGACATTTTAATAATATTAATTCTTCTAATCCATGAATGTGAAATATCTTTCCAGTTTTTGGTGCCCTCTTAAATTTCTTTCATCAGTGTTTTATAGTTTTCATTACAGAGACCTTTCACTTATCTGGTTAAGTTAATTCCTATGTATTTAATCTTATTTGTGGCTATGGTAAATGGGATTGCTTTTATATTTCTTTTTCAGATTCTTCACTGTTGGCATATAGAAATGCTACTAATTTTTGTATGTTGATTTTGTACACTTCAATGTTAGTAAACTGGTTTATAAGTTCTAATAGTTTTCTTGTGGAGTCTTTAGCCTTTGCCAAATATAAAGTCATATCATCTGCAAACAAGAATAATTTGACTTCTTGCTTTACAACTGGGATGCCCCTTATTTCATTCTCTTGTCTGATTGCTCTAGCTAGGACTTCCAGTGTTATATTGAATAACAGTTGTGTAAGTGGGCATCCTTGTTGTGTTCCAGGTCTCAGAGAAAAGGCCTTTAGTTTTTCCTTATTTGGTGTGATACTAGCTGTGTGTCTATATGGCTTTTATTATATTGAGTTATGTTCCTTCTATACCCTATTTTTTGAGGGTTTTTATCATGAAGACATGTTGAATTTTCTCAAGTGTTTTTTCAGCATCAGTTGAAACAATTATGTGGTTTCTGTCCTTCATTCTGTTGATATGATGCATCACACTGATTGATTTGCATATGATGAACCATCCTTGCATCCCACGAATAAATCCCACTTGGTCATGATGAAGGATCTTTCTAATGTATTGTTGAATTCAGATTGTTAGTATTTTGTTGAGGATTTTTGTATTAATATTCAAGTATTAGTTCTTTAAATGTTGGTAGAATTCAGCAGTGAAGCCAACAGATCCTGGGCTTTTCTTTACTGGGAGGCTTTTAATTATGGCTTTGATCTCATTACTTGTTGTTGGTTTGTTCAGTTTTTGGATTTCTTCATGGTTCAATCTTGACAGGTTGTATGTGTCTAGGTATTTGTCCATTTCTTCTATGTTTTGCAATTTGTTAGCATATAGTCACTCATTGCAGCCACTAATGATTCTTTGAATTTCTGCAGTATTGATTGCAATGACTCCTTTTTCATCTCTGCATTTATTTACTAGAGTCTTCTCACTTTTTTTTTTTCTTGGTAAGTCTGACTATTTTATTCAAAAAGTCAATTTTATTCAACTTTTCAAAAATCCTACTTTTGTTTCACTGATCTTTTGCATTGTTTATGTCATTTCAATTTCATTTATTTCTGTTCTGATGTTTGTTATTTCTTCTCTTCTACTAATTTTGGATTTGGTTTGCTCCTGCTTTTTTAGTTCTTTAATAAGCATCATTAGGTTGCTTTTGGAAGTTTTCTTTTTTCTTGATGTAGGCATTTATAGCTGTAAAATTCTCTGTCAATACTGCTTTTACTATATCCTGTAAGTTTTGGTATGTTGTGTTTCCATTATCATCTGTTTCAAGAAATTTTTCAATTTTCTTTTTAATTTTTTTCATTGACCCACTGGTCAATTAGGAGCATATTGTTTACTTTCCAAGTATTTGTATAGTTTCCAAAATTCCTCTCATTATTGATTTCTAGTTTTATTCCATTGCAGTCAGGGAATATGCTTGATATTATTTAATTTTTAAAAAATGTTTTAAGGCTTGTTTTGTGAACTAACATATGGTCTATCCTTGAGAATAGTCTATGTGCTAAGGAAAAGAATTTATATTCTGTAGCTGTTGGATGAAATATTCTGGAAATATATATTAGATCCTTTTCGTCTATAGTGCAGATTAAGCTTAATATTTCTTTATTGATTTTCTGTCTGGAAGATCTGTCCAATTCTGAAAATGGGGTGTTAAAGTCTTGAGCTATTATTGTTTTGGGGCCTATCTCTTTTTAGCTCTAATAATATTTGTTTTATATATCTAAGTGCTCCAGTGTTGGTGCACATATATTTAAAATTGTTATAACTTCTTGCTGAATTGATCCCTTTATCATTATATAGTGTAATTCTTTGACTCTTCTTACAATTTTTTTCTTGAAATTTATTTTTTCTAATATAAGTACAGCTACTCCTGCTCTGTTTGATTTCTATTGGCATAAAATATTTTTTCCCATCCCTTTATTTTCAGTATATGTGTGTCTTTAAAGGTGAAGTATGTTTCTTGTAGGCAACAGATCACTGAGGTTTTTTTTGGTTTTGTTTTTTTTTTAACCCATTCAACTACTTTATGTCTTTTGATTGGAGAGTCTAGCCCATTTATATTTAATGTTATTTTTGATAAGTAAGGACTTACTCCTACCATTTTGTTATTTGTTTCCTTGCTGTCTTGTGGTCTTTTCTTCCTTCTGTCTTTCCTGCTGTCTTCCTTTTAGTACAAGTGATTTTCTCTGGTGATATGATTTAGTTTCTTGCTTTTTATCTTTTGTGTATCTGTTGTATGTTTTTTGGTTTCAGGTTACTGTGAGGCTTGCAAATGCTATCTTATAGCCCATTATTTAAAGCTAATAACAATTTAACACTGTTTGCATAAACAAACAAGCAAGTAAAAAGAAAACTAATAAAAACTCTACACTTTAACTTCATTGCCCTGATTTTTTACTTTTTGTTGTTTCTACTTATATCTTATTGTACTGTCTATGTCTTAAAAAGCTGTTGTAGTTACTATCTTTGAATGGTTCATTATTTAGTTTTTCTACTTAGATAAGAGTCATTTACACACCACAGTTACAGTGTTATGACATTGTTTTTCTGTGTACTTATTACCAATGAGTTCTGTACCTCCAAGTAATTTCTTACTGCTCATTAACATCCTTTTCATCCTGACTGAAGTACTCTCTTTAGCATTTCTTATAGGACATGTCTGGTGTTGATGAAATCCCTCAGTTTTTGTTTGTCTGGAGAAGTCTTTATTTCTCCTTCACGTTTGAAGGATATTTTACCCTATTCTAGGGTAAAAGTTTTTTCCTTCAGCCGTTTAAATATGTCATGCCATTCTCTCCTGGTTTGTAAGGTTCCCACTGAAAAGTCTGCTGCTCCATTGTATGTTATTTGTTTGTTTTCTCTTGCTGCTTTTAGGATGCTTTCTTTATCCTTTACTTTGGGGAGTTTGATTACTTAATACTTTGAGATGGTCTTCTTTGGGTTAAATCTCCTTGGTGTTCATAACCTTCTTGTACTTGGATATTGACATCTTTCTCTAGGTTCTAGGAAGTTCTCTTTTATTATCTGTTTGAATAAACTTTCTATTCCTGTCTCATTCTCTATCTCCTCTTTAAGACCAGTAACCCTTAGATTTGCCCTTTTGAGGCTATTTTCTAGATCCTGTTATTTTTTAATTATTTTTTCTTTTGTATCTTCTGTATATTTTCAAATAGCTGCCTTCAAGCTCACTGATTCTTTCTTCTGCTAATCTGCTCTTAAAAACTCTGATGTATTCTTCAGTACGCCAGTTGCGTTTCTCAGCTCCAAAATTTCTGCCTGGTCTTTTAAAGTATTTCAATCTCTTTCCTAGATGTGTCTGATAGAATTCTGAATTCCTTTTCTGTGTTATTTAGAATTTCTTTGAGTTTCCTCAAAACAGCAATTTTGAATGCTCTGTTTGGAAGTTCACATATCTCCGTTTCTCCAGATTGGTCCCTGGTGCCTTATTTAGTTCATTTGGTGAGATCGTGTTTTCGTAGATGGTCTTGATACTTGTAAATGTTCGTTTGTGTCTGTAGTGAAGAGTTAGGTATTTTATTCTTCTCAGTCTGGGTTTGTTTGTACCAATCCTTCTTGGGAAGGCTTTCTACATATTCAAAAAGACTTGGGTGTTGTGGTCTATTTTGTATCTGCTTTAGGGGGCACCCCAAGCCAAGTAAAGCCATGGCTCTTGCAGGCTTGTAGAGATACTGTCTTAATGGCTTAGGACAAGATCCAGAAGAATTCTCTGGATTACCAGGCAGAGACTCTTGTTCTCTTCTTTTAGATTCTCCTGAACAAATGGAGTCTCTCTCTCTTCTGAACCATCTGAAGCTGGAGGGGGAGTGACACAAGCACCCCTGTGGTCACCACCACTGGGACTGTGCTGGGTCAGACCTGAAGCCAGCATAGCACTGAGTTTTGCCCAAGGCCTGCTGTAAACATCGCCTGGCTATCACCAGTGTTTGCTCAATGCCCTGGGGCTCTACAATCAGCAGGTAGCAAATCCAGCCAGATCTGTGTCCTTTCCTTCAAGGTGGCAAGTTCCCCTAGGCCCCAGGCAGGTCCAGAGGTGCTGTCCGGGATCCAGGGACTAGATACAAAAATGTTAGTAGTCCACCTGGTGTTCTGTTGTACTGCAGTTGAACTGGCACTCAAACCACAAGACGTAGTACTTTCCACTCTTCCGTCCCCTTTCTAAAGGCAGAGGATCCTCACTCTGTGGCCATCACCACCACGAGCCTTTGAAGAGTACTGCTGGACTACTACCAATGTACCCTTAAGGCCTAAGGTCTCTTCAGTAAGCTTGTGGTGAATGCTGCCTGGCCTGGGACTCACCCTTCAGGCAGTGGACTCCCCTCTGCCCCAGGGCAGGTCCAGGAATGCCATCCAAGAGCCAAGTCCTGGAATCACCTATATCCCCGTGTGGCTGAGCTGGTACATAGAATGTAAAACAAAGTGCCCATTATTTTTCCCTCTGCTTTTCTCAAGTGGAAGGAGTCTTGCCCTGTAACTACCACAGCTGGGGATGTGCTGAAGCCAGCAAGGGTCAGAATGTTATCCAAGGCCTTTGACATAGTACTTGGGTATCACTGGGTATTCAGGGCCCAAGGACTCTCCAGTTGGTAGGTGATGAATATTGCCAGGACTGGGTTCTTCCCTTCAGTCAGCAGGTTCTCTTCTGGCCCAGGGTGTATCTAGAAATGTCTTCTAGAAGCTACAGCCTAGAAAAAGGGCTTCACAACTCTTACTGTACCTATGTTGCTGTAGCTGAGCATGTATCCAAGATGCAAGACAAAGTCCTCCTTGCTCTTCCCTCTCCTCTCCTCACATGGAGGGAAGGGGTCTCTTTTGGAGTCATGAGCTGTGCAACCTGGGGTTGGGGGAAGAATGATGCAAGCAAGCACTTCCTTAGCCTTCCTGGCTGATGTCTCAGTAGGTCCTATGGCCCCCAGTCCACTAACTCTGGGCCCAGTTTAGCATTAGTACTATCCTAGGAATTGCAGTCCTTATGGCCTAGACTGCCTTTCAAGTTTTTATAGGGCCCCACATCACTTTAACCCATGGTGGTGAAGCTTGCAGAACTTAAGTTCTGATTGCTGAGATTGCTGATTCCCCTCTGGCTAAGGCTTGTTTAAATGCTCCTTCTGTGGGCAGGCATCAGCTAGGTTTGGTTTGGTTTTGTTTTCTGCTATAACAGGACAGCACTGAGTTCAGTGCCTCACGATTGCTGCAACAGAAACACTCTTGGCAACATGCCACCTCTGCTGGGTGATGAGGGAGGGGTGGTGTCAGTGATTTAAGACTGTTTTTCCTACCTATTTAGTGCCTCCTTCAACAATATGTAGTTAAAACCAGATACTTTGAGTTCTCACCTGATTTTTAAATTATTATTATTATGCTTTATATTCTGGGATACATATGCAGAATATGCAGGTTTGTAACATATGTATACATGTGCCAGGGTTGTTTGCTGCACCCATCAACCCATCATCTACATTAGGTATTTCTTCTAATGCTATCCCTCCCCTTGCCCCCCACCCGTTGACAGGCCCCAGTGTGTGTTGTTTCCTTCCCTGTGCCCATATGTTCTCATTGTTCAAGTCCCACTTATGAGTGAGAACATGAGGTGTTTGGTTTTCTGTTCCTGTGTTAGTTTGCTGAGAATGATGGTTTCCAGCTTCATCCATGTCCCTGCAAAGGATATGAACTCATCCTTTTTAATGGCTGCATAGTATTCCATGGTGTATATATGCCACATTTTCTTAATACTGTCTGTCACTGATGGGCATTTGGGTTGGTTCCAAGTCATTGCTGTTGTGAATAGTGCTGCAGTAAACATATGTGTGTATGTGTCTTTATAGTACAATGATTTATAATCCTTTGGGTATATGCTCAGTAATGGGATTGCTGGGTCAAATGGTATTTCTGGTTCTAGATCCTTAAGGAATCACCACACTGTCTTCCACAATGGTTGAACTAATTGACACTACCACCAACAGTGTAAAAGCATTCCTATTTCTCCACATCCTCTCCAGCATCTGTTGTTTCCGGACTTTTTAATGATCAGCATTCTAACTGGCATGAGAAGGTATCTCATTGTGGTTTTGATTTGCATTTCTCTAATGAACAGTGATGATGAGCTTTTTTTCATATGTTTGTTGGCCCCATAAATGTCTTCTTTTGAAAAGTGTCTGTTCACACCCTTCACCCACTTTTTGATGGGGTTGTTTTTTTTCTTGTAAATTTATTTAAATTCCTTGTAGGTTCTAGATATTAGGCCTTTGTCAGATGGATAGATTGCAAAAATTTTCTCCCATTCTGTAGGTTGCCTGTTCACTCAGATGATAGTTTCTATTGCTGTACAGAAGCTCTTTAATTAGATCCCATTTGTCAATTTTGACTTTTGTTGTCAATTGACTTTTGTTGCAATTGCTTTTGGTGTTTTAGTCATGAAGTCTTTGCCCATGCTATGTCCTGAATGGTATTGCCTAGGTTTTCATCTAGGGTTTTTATCGTTTCATATCTTACATTTAAATCTTTAATCCATCTTGAGTTAATTTTTGTATAAGGTGTAAGAAACGGGTCTAGTTTCAGTTTTCTGCATATGGCTAGCCAGTTTTCTCAACACCATTTATTAAATAGGGAATCCTTTCCCCATTACTTGTTTTTGTCAGATTTGTCAAAGATCAGATGGTTGTAGATGTGTGGCATTATTTCTGAGGTCTCTGTTCTGTTCCATTGGTCTATATATCTGTTTTGGTGCCAGTACCATGCTGTTTTGGTTACTGTAGTCTTGTAGTATAGTTTGAAGTCAGGTAGCATGATGCCTCCAAGTTTGCTCTTTTTGCTTAGCATTGCCTTGGCTATACTGGCTCTTTTTTGGTTCCATATAAAATTTAAAGTAGTTTTTCCAATTCTGTGAAGAAAGTCAATGGTAGCTTGATAGGAATAGCATTGAATCTCTAAATTACTTTGGGCAGTATGGCAATTTTCAGGATATTTATTCTTTCTATCCATGAGCATGGAATTTTTTTACTTGTTTGTGTCCTGTCTTATTTCCTTGAGCAGTTGTTTGTAGGTCTCTTTGAAGAGGTCCTTCACATCCCTTGTAAGTTGTATTCCTAGGTATTTTATCCTCTTTGTAGCAATTGTGAATGGGAATTCACTCATGAGTTGGCTCTCTCTTTCTATTATTGGTGTATAGAAATGCTTGTGTTTTTGCACATTGATTTTGTATCCTGAGACTTTGCTGAAGTTGCTTATTAGCTTAAGGAGTTTTTGGGCTTAGACGATGGGTTTTTCTAAATAAACAATTATGTCTTATCAGAGCCTAGGATTGCAAACGGAGATAATTTGACTTCCTCTCTTTATATTTGAATACGCTTTATTTCTTTCTCTTGCCTGATTACCTTGGCCAGAACTTCCAATACTGTTTTGAATAGGAGTGGTGAGAGAGGGCATCCTTGTCCTGTGCTTGTTTTTAAACAGAATGCTTCCAGTTTTTGCCCATTAAGTATGATGTTAGCTGTGGGTTTTTCATAAATAGCTCATATTATTTTGAGATACATCCCATCAATACCTAGTTTATTGAGTGTTTTTAACATGAAGCGGTGTTGAATTTTATCAAAGGCCTTTTCTGCATCTATTGAGATAATCATGTGGTTTTTGTCATTGGTTCTGTTTATGTGATGGATTACACTTATTGATTTGTGTATGTTGAACCAACCTTGCATCCCAGGGATGAAGCAGACTTGATCATGGTGGATAAGCTTTTCAATGTGTTGCTGGATTCGGTTCGCCAGTATTTTATTGGGGATTTTTGCATCAATATTCATCAGGGATATCGGCCTGAAATTTTCTTTTTTTCTTGTGTTTCTGCAGGTTTTGGTATCAGGATATGCTGACCTCCTAAAATGAGTTAGGGAGGAGCCCCTCTTTTTCTATTGTTTTGAATAGTTTTAGGAGGAATGATACCAGCTCCTCTTTGTACCTCTCATAGAATTTGGCTGTGAATCCGTCTGGTCCTGGGCTTTTTTTGGTTGGTAGGCTATTAACTACTGCCTCAATTTCAGAACTTGTTATTGGTCTATTTGGGGATTCGACTTCTTCCTGGTTTAGTCTTGGAAGGGTGTATGTGTCCAGGAATTTATCCATTTCTTCTAGATTTTCTAGTTCATTTGCATAGAGGGGTTTATAGTATTCTCTGATGGTAGTTTGTATTTCTGTGGGATCAATGGTGATATCCCCTTTATCATTTTATATTGTGTCTATTTGATTCTTCTCTCTTTTCTTCTTTATTAGACTGGCTAGTGTTCTATCTATTTTGTTAATCTTTTCAAAAAACCAGTTCCTGGATTCACTGATTTTTTTTTTTGAAGGGTTTTTCGTGTCTCTGTCTCCTTCAGCTCTGCTCTGATCTTAGTTATTTCTCGCCTTCTGCTAGCTTTTAATTGTGATGTTAGGATGTCAATTTTAGATCTTTCCCACTTCCTCCAGTGGGCATTTATTGCTATAAATTTCCTTGTAAACAGCACTTTAGCTGTGTCCCACAGATATTGGTACATTGTGTGTTTGTTCTGATTAGTTTCAAAGAACTTATTTATTTCTGCCTCAAGTTCCTTATTTACCCAGTAGTCATTCAGGAGCCGGTTGTTCAGTTTCCATGTAGTTGTGCAGTTTTGAGTGAGTTTCTTAATCCTGATGTCTAATTTCATTGCACTGTGGTCTGACAGACTTTTTGTTATGATTTCCATTCTTTTGCATTTGCTGTGGAGTGTTTTCCTTCCAATTATGTGGTCTATTTAGAATAAGTGCTATGTAGTCCTGAGAACAATGTATATTCTGTTGATTTGGGTTGGAGAGTTCTGTAGATGTCTATTAGGTGTGCTTGGTCCAGAACTGAGTTCAAGTCCTGAATATCTTTGTTAATTTTCTGTCTTGTTGATCTAATATTGACAGTGTGATGTTAAAATCTCCCAGTATTATTGTGTGGGAGTCTAAGTCTCCTTTTTGGTCTCAAAGAACTTGCTTTATGAATCTGGGTGCTCCTGTATTGGGTGCATATATATTTAGGATAGTTAGCTCTTCTTGTTGCATTGGTCACTTTACCATTATGTAATGCCCTTCTTTGTCTTTTTTTATCTTCGTTGGTTTAAAGTCTGTCTTATCAGAGCCTAGGATTGCAGCCCCTGCTTTTTTTGGCTTTCCATTTGCTTGGTAAATCTTCCTCTATCCCTTTATTTTGAGCCTATATGCGTCTTTGCACGTGAGATGAGTCTCCTGAATACAGCACACTGACAGGTCTTGACTCTTTATCCAATTTGCCACCTGTGTCTTTTAATTGGGGCATTTAGTCCATTTGCATTTAAGGTTAATATTGTTATGTGTGAATTTGATCCTGTCATTATGATGCTAGCTGGTTATTTTGCCCATTAGTTTATGTAGTTTCTTCATAGTGTCAATGGTCTTTACATTTTGGTATGTTTTTGCAGTGGCTGGTACCGGTTTTTCTTTTCCATATTTAGGGCTTCCTTCAGGAGTTGTTGTAAGGCAGGCCTGGTGGTGACAAAAATCCCTCAGCATTTTCTTGGCTGTAAAGGATTTTATTTTTCCTTTATTTATGGAGCTTAGTTTGGCTGGATATAAAATTCTGGGTTGAAAATTATTTACTTTAAGAATGTTGAAAATTGGCCCCCACTCTCTTCTGGCTTGTAGGGTTTATGCAGAGAGATCCACTCTTTGTCTGATGGGTTTCCCTGTATGGATAACCTGACCTTTCTCTCTGGCTGCCCTTAACATTTTTTCCCTCATTTCAACCTTGGTGAATCTGATGATTATGTGTCTTGGGGTTGCTCTTCTCAAGGAGTATCTTTGTGGTGTTCTCTGTATTTCCCGAATTTGAATGTTGGACTGTCTTGCTAGGTTGGGCAAGTTCTCCTGGATAATATCCCAAGTATGTTTTCCAACTTGGTTCCATTTTCCCTGTCAATTTCAGATACACCAATCAAACGTAGGTTTGGTCTTTTCACTACATTTCTTGGAGGCTTTGTTCATTCCTTTTCATTCTTTTTTCTCTAATCTTGCCTTCACACTTTATTTCATTAAGTTGATCTTCAATCTCTTATATCCTTTCTTCCACTTGATTGATCCAGCTATTGATACTTGTGTATGCTTCACAAAGTTCTTGTGCTTTGTTTTTCAGCTCCATCAGTTCATTTATGGTCTTCTGTAAACTGCTTATTCTAGTTAGCAATTCCTGTAACCTTTTATCAAGATTCTTAGCTTTCTTGCATTGGGTTAAAACATGCTCCTTAAGCTCAGAGGAGTTTGTTATTACTCACCTCCTGAAGGCTACTTCTGTCAATTCATTAAACTGATTCTCCATCCAGTTTTGTTTCCTTGCTGTCAAGGAGTTGTGATCCTTTGGAGGAGAAGAGGCATTCTGGTTTTTGAAATTTTCACCCTTTTTGTGCTGGTTTTCCTCATCTTCATGGATTTATCTACCTTTGGTCTTTGCTGTTGGTGCCCTTCAGATGGAGTTTTTGCATGGTCATCCTTTTTGTTGGTGTTGATGCTATTGCTTTCTGTTTGTTAGTTTTCTTTCTAGCAGTCAGGCCCCACTTCTGCAGGTCTGCTGGTGTTTTCTGGAGGTCCACTCCATATCCTGTTTGCCTGGGTATCACCAGTGGAGGCTGCAGAACAGCAAAGATTGCTGCCTGCTCCTTCCTCCGGAAGCTTCGTCCCAGAAGGGCACCCCTCAGATGCCAGCCAGAGCTCTCCTGTATGAGGTGTCTGTTGACCCCTGATGGGAGGTGTCTCCCTGTCAGGAGGCACAGGGGTCAGGGACCCACTTAAGGAAGCAGTCTGTTCCTTAGCAGAGCTCAAGCACTGTGCTGGTACATCCGCTGCTCTCTTCAGAGCAAGCAGGCAGGAACGTTTACGTGTACTGAAACTGCACCCACAGCCACCCCTTCCCCCAGGTGCTTTGTCCCAGGAAGATGGGAGTTTTATCTATGAGCCTCTGACTGGGGCTGCTGCCTTTCTTTCAGAGATGCCCTGCCCAGAGAGGAGGAGTTTATAGAGGCAGTCTGGCTACAGTGGCTTTGGGGTGCTAGAGTGGGCTCCACCCAGTCTGAACTTCCTGGCAGCTTTGTTTACACTGTGAGGGGAAAACCGCCTACTCAACCCTCAGCAATGGCAGACGCCCCTCCCCTCACCAAGCTCAAGTGTCCCAGGTCAACTTCAGACTGCTGTGCTGGCAGCAAGGATTTTAAGCCAGTGGATCTTAGCTTGCTGGGCTCCATGGGGGTGGGATCCACTGAGCTAGACCACTTGGCTCCCTGGCTTCAGCCCCCTTTCCAGGGGAGTCAACGGTTCTGTCTTGCTTGCGTTCCAGGCACCACTGGGGTATGAAAAAAACTCCTGCAGCTAGCTTGGTGTCTGCCCAAATGGCAGCCCAGTTTTATGTTGGAAACCCAGGGCCCTGTTGGTGTAGGCACTTGAGGGAATCTCCTGGTCTGCGGTTGCGAAGACTGTGGGAAAAGCATAGTATCTGGGCCGGATACCACCGTCCCTCACTGCAGGATCCCTCACAGCTTCCCTTGGCTTGGGGAGGGAGTTCCCTGATCTCTTGAACTTCCCTGGTGAGACAATACCCCACCCTACTTTGGCTCACCCTCTGTGGGCTGCACCCACTGTCTAACCAGTCCCAATGAGATAATCCAGGTACCTCATTGGAGATGCAGAAATCACCTGCCTTCTGCATTGGTCTCGCTGGGAGCTGCAGACTGGAGCTGTTCCTATTCTGCCATCTTGCCTGGGAATCGGTTTTTGGTTACTGTAAAGGCACTTTTTAAAAATAGATAGTTGTTAAATTGTTGTTCTTGTGGTGGGGGTGGGCCCAGATCAGTGGAGCCTTCTCTTCTGCTATCTTGGTCCACCCCTCCTCTAGAAAATTTCTGATGCTCCTTCCAATTTTATTTTTGTTTCTATGATGTTTTGGTTTTATTTTGTATTTTTCTTCTATTATTGAGGGAGATAAATTATAGGAAATGAACTAAATGAAATAGCCAATATTTGGCCATTTTTGATGTATGAAAGTTTCATATCATCCAAATTAATGTTTTTTCCCTGAGTTCGACCAGCTCATATTTTATCTCTTCCTGTTGCCCTATCACTTTTTCTCCCTGAATTTTTATACTTCTGCTTTGTGATCTCGCTTCACAGAGGCAATGGCTTCATTAATCATTTTTAATTCTTGGAGAAATACTTATTCACAACTTTTGTCTGTTTCATAGCAGTACTTTTTTTAGTAAGTATTGTTCATTGCTTATCAACATTAGTAAATGCTGTCATTCTTGGATACTTGTTTAATGCTTCCACAATTCCTGTTTAATTACTATCTTTTCATAAGTTGCATTTTCCTAGGACAGAATTAGGTCCCTGTGGGTGGGTAGGGTATGTAAATGTATGCAAGCCACCCAGACTAGCTGTTTTACACAAAGTTTTTCTAAAGTTTTCCCTGCTGCCACAGACACAGATTACTTCTTGAAAATGTATGTTTTATGTGAGAATTTTTTTTCTATCCCAGCCTCCTCTGCATCTCTGAACCAAGCAGATGCAGAAGGTCTTCTGTCACCAGAACTGTTTACCTTAGAACCCTTACTAATTATTGCAAATTACAGACATATTTTGCATTTCAGCATGCACTCCTTACTTTCCACAAGTATAATTTCATTGGTGCTTTCTGAGATATGCCCTTCCTGAGTCCTATCATCCTTCTCTTCATTTCTTTGTTTTAACTTTATCTTCTGCCTGATTTAATCTGCTTTGACTAGACTTTACACATATTTTAGAATATGCATACTCTGTCTGCCTTGGCAGATGATAACAGTGTATAGTGGTTAAGACTTTGAACTTTATAATCAAACTATCCTAGTTTTAGACCTAACTCTCAATTCGTTATCTCTGTGACCTTATATAAATTACTTAATTTCTTGTGCCTCAATAATGTCACCAGAAAAATAGATATTGTAGTTGTTTCTACCACATAGTGTAGGCCAACTGACTTAATGTGTGCAAATTTCCAGAAACAGTATTTGGCACGCTAATGTTATATAGGTGTTAGCACTTGTTGTTATTGTTATCCTCACCAAAAATGTAATTTGTGGGATTTTAAAGTTTTTGGATGATTTCCAAGAAGAAGGAGAAAATGCTCATTCAAATAGTCATTTTCATACCAGTAGATTATCTTTCCCTTTTATGCTGCTTATTTTTCTCAATGTCTATTTATCCTTGGTTGTTCGTTTATACGTAGGAATGAAGGATTCAATTGATTAAAATAAATGGCTTTCGTCTGTCATTTCTGACCTTTCTCTGTCCTGAGAGCCCTGATGGCCAGCTCTGGGCTGGCGTGCAGGGCATCACATATTGTGGGCTTCCCTTAAGGCTGTATTGTGAACTGTGTGGAAGTTAGGCTCAAACAATTTCTCTCAGAAATTTGAATCCATCCTCTGATCAATGCCAAAACAAGGAGGGCCCTATTCTTGAGCATCAACTTCCACCCTGGGAACTCTAGGCTCTTCTAGGCAGATTGGCTTGATTTCTTTGGAGTGTATTTCCTGTATTCCTCCATTCAACCTGCAGATAAACATTGCTGCTGCTGGTGGGGGTGGAGGAGGCCAACAGTGCAGCCATTCACAGGCTGTTTGCCAATCAACCCTCACAATTAGGGCTAACTGCAGCTCTGTATGGTGGGAGGGAGGGCCATCAACCCACAGGATTCTCTGTAGGGTAGGAGCAGGAGGGCAAGGGGGTGCATAGACGGGCCAATCAAAGTCAGCAGGTGCAGGAAGTACAGGTGAGAGGACAGCAGAACCAGAGGGATGGTTCAGATCGTGACTAAGAGAAGCAAAGAGCCAGAGCTGGTTTGCTGAGATTCTTATTTAGGTCTAGGCAGTAAGGCAGGACTGAGAAAGGGAAGACAGGCCAGTGGGTGAGAGGCACGGACAATTGTAAAGAAGTTGGAAGCAGGATGTGTGGTGGCTCACAAAAGTGGCTATACATGTTATAAAAGGGTCAGAAGCTAATTTTTTGTTTTTATAAGGAATGGCCATCTCTGATGTTGCGGGGAATCAGAGGCAGATCTGAGCTCTTAACATAGCTAGCTGACTGTGCACTTGTATATCTGCCTATCTTCATAGCGGGTTAAGACCATCTTTCTGTCCCTCTGGAGCAATGCTGAGTCATAGATGGTTCTCTATATATGTCAGTTGAATGGGGAGATAGTGAATTTCTAAGATATCCTTGACTGATGTATCCAAATGCATAGCACATTCAAACCTTGCATTTGGTTCAGGTCTTCCAAGTAAGTGAGAAGCAACAGAATGAGATAAGAACTGGATCCCCAGAGAATTCTAGTTGACATTCATGGTTCAGATCTTAGCTGTCTGAAAATTCACAGAGAGCTTTAAAAACAAAGACATCTTTCCTGAAGAGGTAAAGTCTGGGCAGTGTGTGTTTTTCTCAAATTGTTCAAAACCAGCCTGGATCCCAGTAATGCAATTGGATCAGAAAGATTAGTCCATCATCTGTTTTTATCATTATTGGCATTTGTAAGAGGGAAAAATATAATAAAGCCAGGAAAGACATTTGAGATTTAGAAATCAGCCATTCATTCTCCCTGTGAGCCCTTTTTCTCTTTTCTCCTATGAATCAGTAAGATACAGGCAGGGAGGGTCCATTGTCTCCAAATGCCCCTCTCAAGATTTGAATGCTTTTAAATATGCAAACATACATGAGATTTAACTGGTAAGTTTTAATACTTTTTTAAATTCAGCATTTTCTAAAATATTTTGTGCAACATAAGCTCCATGAAATGCTTTGGAAAAATATAAGATTTCATAGTCTAGCAAGTTTGGGAAATGCTTATTTTCTCTTCAAAATTTCTAAAACACATCACTATATCAAAGAATCCAAGAAATTCTATAGTATAAAAGTCTATTCAGTTTATTTAAACAGGAGTTTCTCAAATGTGGATGCTCTGTGTGTGTGTGTTGGGGTGGGAGGTGCCCACGGGGAAGGCTTTCTACTCTGGTGCCCTGGCTATGGTTTGAGCACCCACTTGGATAGTGCTGAGGACCACAGCTGGCCTCTGTGGACGAGACATCCTGGGGCTCCCTGCCTAATTCTGAGAGAAGCTTTTCTGATGCCCCTAAAGACAACTTGCTCCAGAACATTCAGTCTCCTGGAAACTCAGCCCCTGCCCTTAACTGATCCCCTTTCCTCTTGGTATTCTTGGGAGGTAGACAATCTCTTTCAACAATCTCAGGCCTCCTGTGAATAAAGTATTTCATATTCTTGAGCAGAATCTTATTGCAAAATACTTTGACATAATTTTAGTTTCAGGGGAAAAAAATCTTGCTTTCTAAAATATAGCAAAGGATGTAAACAATATTTATATAATTACCTTCTTCACACTTCTACAGCTCATAATTTGTACTTCTCTTATGATTCTTAGTACATTCTATATTTTACTATTTAATTTGGGTATATATATAGTTTCCTATCTATTTGATGATAAATTACTTGGGAGCAGTGACTATGTCTTTTTCATCTTTCTTTCCTTTGGATAAAATTTTACACTGGGTTTTACATAATAGGTGTTAACAGATGTTTATTAAATGTCTGGCTAATATTTATAACATCCCTATGAAAAAGATTTGGGGAAGTTTGTTTATGTTTATTTAACTTATGAGAAAACCAATGCAAACTAGAAAGATTTATTCATTTTCCCAAGATGAACTAATTATGGCAGAGATAAGAGAAAAACCAAAATTTATAGGCTCAGAATCAGAAGGTTGGGAAGAAGGTTTAAGAAATTCTGTGCTGATTCCAAATCTTTTTTTCCTGGTGTTTGCTACAGGCTTGAGGAAGCCATGTGAGGCTGGCCAGCTAGCAGCATGGCAAAATGAATAGGGCACTAGATTCAGAGGCTTGGGTCCTGCTGTTGATATGAAAATGAAAAAGGAATAGCCCTGCCCTCAAGGAACTTACAGTCCAGCGGTGATTGATGCAAGGAAACAGAAAGATAAATCGCATAATGGAACCACATGGTGTGCACTGCAGAAACACAGGAGAGAACATGATTATCATTGCTCAAGGGCTTCAAGGGCACTACACAGCAGGGGTAACTTCTGTGATGGACTTTGAAGGATAAATAAAAGTTGACAAGGCAAACAAGAAGGAAAAAAGTAACTTGAGACAGAGGGAAGAACATGTGTGCAGTTAATGAGACCTCAAAGAGCATACTGAGCTGATGGATTGGAAAGTACATTAGTTGGCTAAAGCGTTGAGTTTATATGAGAGGGATGGCAGGGGTGGTGTTGGCCAGAAAAGAAACTAGAAACGTAGAAGACTGAGGCCAAAGTTTGAATGGTCAAGCAAAGGAGTTTAGACTTCATCTTCTAAGTCATGGCAGCCATTGAAGGCTTTAAGAGAGGGATTGATGTCATCAGATATGCTACTTGAAGGCAGAAAATGTGTTTATTTCTGCATGATATTTTCTGACTGGTGATGCATGGCTAACAGCAAGCACTCAATAAATATTTATGGAATAGAATGAATGAGTATATTTTAGAGAGAGATGTTTTCTCAGGCCAGTATCTGAACAAACAGAGTTTGTAGACCAGATTCTGCCTGGGTGTGAGCCTCTTCCCAGAGCTTCAGAGACCCTCTTTCCTTAGGTCAATGGTCATACAGATGGATTTCCCAGAGACCCTACTCATCCACCATTATTTCTCACAGCAGATCCCTACTGTGAGACGGAGGCATCATCTGTCTATTCTGATTCCAGCTCTTTCTCCATTGCCTCTTGTGCTCCACATGCAGCCCAGAGCCACTGACCTTCAACAAGCTGAGCAAATTATTTTTTGCTAATGAGCTGAATTACCTATTTCTCTATTTAACACACACTTTAGACTTTTGTAAAGGCCTTTGGAAATCCTTTGTTGCACTAGCAGGTACTTGTGGCAGAAAGGTAGAACTGCTTTAGCCCCACAAAGCCCAGCAGCTGTGACTGCCCAGATAATGAGGCTGGGGCTCGCCCACCTCTTCACAGCTGGGGCTTTATTTGA
The DNA here is from genome assembly GCF_029281585.2 of Gorilla gorilla gorilla. Taxonomy (NCBI): domain Eukaryota; kingdom Metazoa; phylum Chordata; class Mammalia; order Primates; family Hominidae; genus Gorilla; species Gorilla gorilla. Next base: position 43,097,827 of record NC_073224.2, on the reverse strand, counting down.
TCTTCATAACAAGTATTGGGATAGACATTATTATCCTCCTTTACAGATGAGAAAACTGAGGCCTATGAGGTTGAGTTATTCACCCTTTTCCAGACTGGTCTGGGTCCTTCCTGGATATGTAACACCCTCTCTGAGGCTTTGAAAGCTCTGTATTATGGGATACATGGTAGCCTCTCAGGGACCTTTCAAAGTCTGCATGTTTATTGCCATAAGTGGCTGACAGAATGAAAGAGACACTGGTCGTTGGGAGGCAATGGCTGTTTTCTCCATTTTTCCAAAGGGGAGACTAAGGCCCAAGAAACCTTATTCCTTCCCCACCATCTGCTGGTAACTGTCTTCTCCAGTCTCAAAAGCTGCCCCATCAACCTCTCTTTCTGGAACGGCTTGTTCTCATCCAGCACTGGCTGGGCTTTGGGGGAGGAGGTGCTTCTCTGATTTGCACTTGCATATGAATCATCTGGAGAGCTGGTTAACAACGCAGATTTGGATCCTATAGTTCTGGGATGGGACCTGAGATTCTGCTCCTATAATAAGCAACCAGGTGATTCTCAGGCTGCTGGTGCGTTGACTGCACTTTGAGTGACAAGACAGTGGAGAGAAGAAGAGAAAGCAAAGAAGAAGCCCCGCCTTCAAAGAAATCCCTGACTTGTAGAGAAAGCAAAATTGGAGCAAACACCTGAGGGGCAGAGATGTTTGTTCATGCCTCAGAAGTTAACAGAGGCCTGTGCCATGGGCCATTGTTTAAGGTTGTTGGCTGAACAAATGAGAAATTATAAGAAAGCAGTGCCTACTTCCAAACCAACATGAGTAAACTGGCAGGAGCCAAGTCCAAGGAGCTCAGAAATCACTAGGGATTAAGAACAATTCAATTCAACAATGAAATGTGTGATTTCTTACATTATTCAATATAGTTATTTATTTTATTCATTTAATGAGTGCCTACTATTTGACATCATGTGAGGAACCGGAGTACAAGGGTGAGTATCAGAGGGTCATGTACTCTCAAAGTGCTAAGTGGAGGGGAAACCAACAGTAAGGCCGATGCCCGCCATTTAGAACAGTGACTTTAAACTGATTTTTTACTGTGACACACAATAACACAATAAGGGGTATATGTTACATTGTGACCTGATATGTGTGCATGTGTATATATATAAAACACTGAAGCAAAAGTTTCTGGAAATAATATTTACATTTCATTAACATTTCTTAGTTCTTCTTCTTTTTTTAAAAACATCTCTTGAACATGAAGAGGCAAAAAGAGGAAGTAAATGATATGTCCAGGAAGCTCTGGAGCATGGAAGGGGACCATGTGACCAAGCTGCAGGCATGGAAGGATGTGGTCTCTGTCCCTCAGGACCTACTGCCAGTGATCCCCATTGGCCAAGCCAAACCAGAAGCAGGGGCAGGGGCATGGTGGCAAGGGTGCCCAGGTGTCATACAGTACGTGGAAGGTGGTATCCCGGTCAAGAGCAGGATGATGAATTAATGTTGGTGATAGGGAGGAGAGGGTTGGCAAGAGGAGAGTATTAGCTAGACCAGATATTTATGCCTACTTTACGTGATATACTCTGATATTTTCTATTCTATCCTATTTCATTATCTTCCATTTCTTTACCTCTCTTCCCACTCAGTCATTCCCCCTTTCCTTTCTGCCTGCTTTTCCTGCCTTCCTCTTTCCCCACACTTTTAGTAAAAGGGTGGCATGAGGATTTGATGTTCAATAGATCAAAAAAGAAATACAGAGGGATCATATTTCCTATATCATCCTCAGAGTGGATCAAAGTGGTGGTGAGGAGGGAGCATGGGGCTCAAAGTCACATGAAATCACCAGCTTTCTTCCACTATATTGAACAGTGTATGTGGTCAGAGACTACCAAGGAGCTGATTCTTGGACCTGAGCCAAATCCAGTCAATTAAGAGAGGTCTGGGAGTGTTTAAGGACTGGTAACAACATCTATCATTAGAATTGATGCACTCAACGGAGGATCGCCTGGAGGCTCATCACAAATTTTTCTTGACATTGGAAAAACTGGCTTAAGGGGATTTGTACAACGTTCCAAAGGTTCTTGATTGGAATTCTAACACATATCTTGCAGTTTGATTACAGCTAGAAAGAAGGAAGCAACTCAAATACATTCAAATAAATTCATTCATGTGCTGTCCAGCACAGCGATAAAAATCAAAATGCCAGGAGAACTCATTATAGGTAGAGGATTTAGAGATAGATAGGGTTCCTACAGATGGTGACCCAAAGAATAAAAAATGTCAGGAGAACTTGTTTTAGGTACAGAGAATTTAGAGATAGGTTCTTAGAGATGGTGACCCATAGCCCATAGCCATTTCAGGCTAAGGGCTATTATGCCTTTATTTTTCATTTTTAGTTGTACCTGCTTATTCTTCAGAACCCTTTTGCAAAAGAAAAATTAAGAAACTACTGCTTACCCACACATCTTGTGTTTTGACACCATGTGACATTACTGTATAATCTTATGCAACTGAGAAGAACTCCTTGAGCCTCACTGCCATCACTATGAAAGAGAATATAATGCATCAAAGCACAGGTAGATCTCCCAATGCAGCTCCAAAGTATACATGTAAATGAGTTAAAAGTATATATGTAAAGAGTTAATTTAACATTCTGGTTTCAGGGGAGAAAATTCTATGAAACTATTGAAGAAGTACTTGAGCAGGTCCTCATAATGGTAATAATGTTTTATCCATGGTAGTGGGGCAAAGGAAAGTGTAGATAATGGAAATCCACAGATTAAAAGGTCAATCCCTATCTCAGCTTCTGCCTGCTTTTCTAGACCTGTGCTTGTCCAGGGAAAAGAGGGAAGGTGACAGGCACTGAAGGTGAAGCTTAGTCATGGGTATTAGAGGCAAATTGTAAAACTTGACTCAGCCTGCGTGTCCCCTTCTTCTTCAGCACGTGATGTGGTTTGGCTGTGTCCCCACCCAAATCTCACCTTGAATTATAGCTCCCATAATTCCCGTGTGTTGTGGGAGGGACCCAGTTGGAGATGACTGAATCATGGGGGCGGTTTCCCCCATACCGTTCTTGTGGTAGTGAATAAATCTCACAGGATCTGATGGTTTTATAAGGGGAAACCCCTTTTGTTTGGCTGTCCTTTTATCTCTTGCCTGCCACCATGTAGGACGTGTCTTTCGCCTTCCACTGTGATTGGGAGGCCTCCCCAGTAATGTGGAACTGTGAGTCCATTAAACCTCATTTTCTTTATAAGTTGTCCAGTCTCAGGTATGTCTTTATCAGAAGCATGAAAACAGACTAATATACCATGTCATCGCTCACATGCCTCTTCTGCTCTGAGACCAGCCCCAAAACTGCTGCCACAGCTCAGGGCATCTTAAAATCTCTGCCTGCCTTCTATCCTACCACTGCACACCCACCCAAGAGAGTTCTCATATAGCTGGGAGAGGTCCAAGGACATTGTTAGTTTGCTTCTAAATCCATGGTATGTGTTGGAATTCTCAATCTCTCTCTCTTTTTATGTCTCTCTCTATCTCTCCTTCCTCCCTGCCCCTGCCCCCTTCATACACAACTGGTGTTGAAAGGCAGACCTGAGACTGTACCCTGCCTAGAAACACTTAGTCTGGGTGATTCAATAGCTTCCATTACTTCATTAGCTTTCCTCTACTGAGAAAAGCTTCTCCCCTCCATGCCCACTCCGTCTCTTCTGGATTTTCTGTGCATGCTGCCAAGAGGTCAGATCTTGAGGGCCAGGATTCAGATGTGGAGCTAGTATGCTGGGCCTGGAGTCTGCATGTACTCCAGGCAGAAAAAGGCAGCTCCATAGTGGTCCCCTCTAACTCACCAGGAGGCTACATGAGGGTTTGGGCAAAAGACCAGAACCCAGATCTCATGCTTTGCTCATTTCCTCCAGGAATCTAGTAGGGGCAAGGTGACTGGTCTTGTCATGTCTCAAATCTTTGCTGAAATGTGACAAACTCCTCCAGTACCCAAACTTTCCTCTGGACATTGATTTATGCTATTCTCTGGGTTTGGAATTCTCTACCCTACCTTCCCTCCATTATTGGTCCTGATACTGTGAGGTTACAATACAGTTACACGTCCCAATATTACAATTACAGGAGGCTCTGTCCGTGGCCTGCCTTCCCCTCCACTCCAGCCCTGAGACTCTCCTCTCTTCTCTGAATTACTATGGCATCTTTTAGCCTACAGTTTAGAATGAGGATTACCAGACCCTGTCTTGGGTGTATTTGTGTTTCTACTTGTTTCAAGTCTTTAAATCACATTGTTCCTGCTAGATGATGGCCATCTCCCTTCCCCAGTGGAGGGAGACCCAGAGTGAACAAGGGACACCATCCGTGTAATCAGCAATGCCACATGAGAACTTTTCAGGGCACTGGAGCAGCTATGAGAGTTGTCTGTCCTGCCTGCCCAGAGGACAGTGGGACTCCCCAGAGGAGTCCGACTGTGGACTCTGCCATTTCCAGTAAAGAAAGAGAAGAGTTATGACTAGGTCCTCTGAAAACTCTTTCCAGTCCCTGAACTCCATGGGGATTTGCTCTGCTTTTTAAGGGAGTATTCTGGCCGGGCAAGGTGGCTCATGCGAGTAATCCCAGCACTTTGGGAGGCCGAGGTTGGTGGATCACCTGAGGTCAGGAGTTCGAGATCAGCCTGGCCATGATAGTGAAACCCCATCTCTACTAAAAATACAAAAAATTAGCCAGGCATGGTGGCAGGTGCCTGTAGTCCCAGCTACTCAGGAGGCTGAGTCAGGAGAATTGCTTGAACCTGGGAGGCAGAGGTTGCAGTGAGCCGAGATCCCGCCATTGCACTCCAGCCTGGGCAACAAGAGTGGAACTCCGTCTGAAAGAAAAAAGGGAGTATTCTCTGTTTCCAGAGGTGGACTATTAAAGAATTAGTGCTTCAAACTAATGAAATTCAGACCTTTGTTCTGAGATAGGAATCTTGCTCAGTGACTGTATTTGTTTGCTAGGGCTGCCATAACAAAGCATCACAGACAGGGTGGCTTGAACAATGCAACTGTATTTCCTGCGGTTCTGGAGGCTGGGAGTCTGAGATCAAGGTGTCAGCAGGGTTTCTTTTGAGGCCTCTCTTCTTGGCTTTCAGCTGGCTGCCCTCTTGCTCTGTCTTCCAACGGTCTCCCTGTGCTATATGGGTGTTTCCTAATCTCTTCTTGTAAGTACACCAAGCTTACTGGATTTGGACCCACCCATGTGACCTCATTTTACCTTAGTTACCTACTTAAGGACCCTATCTCTAAGTATAGTCAGATTCTGAGGTACTAGCTGTTAGGACTCCAACCTATGAATTTGGGGAGATATAATTCAGTCCATAAAAGTGACTTTGGGCAAAGTCAAATTTCACTCAATGGAATTTTATTCAATTCATTTACCAAGATAGATTGAGCACCCAATTGCACCAGGCCCTGCTCAGATGCTGGGGATACATCACTGAACACAACAGACACAAATCCATGTCTCCGTGGAGGTGATATTCTGGTGCAGAGAGAGAGACAGTAAATGGAATGAATAAGAAAACATATATGACACATCAAATAATAATAAAGCCCATGGAGGAAGTTAAAGTATGGGGGTGGTTGGGGGGTTGTGGGGGACAGTGTCATCTAACTCATCCCCAACCTTCAGGCAGGAATGAGTGACATTGCCCATGAAGGGAGTGCACTGAGGAGCAGAAGCAGGATGCAGTGGGAGCATGAGAGCAGAAATCCTTCCTTTGTGGATTTCTTTTTTATTTTTTTATTTATTTTGAGATGAAGTCTTGCTCAGTCGCCCAAGCTGGAGTGCAGTGGTGTGATCTCAGCTCACTGCAACCTCTGCCTCCTGGGTTGAAGTGATCCTCCTGCCTCAGCCTCTCAAGTAGCTGGGGTTATAGGCATGTGCCACTGCACCCGGCAAATTTTCAGTGGAGACGGTGTTTCACTGTGTTGGCCAGGCTGGTCTCAAACTCCTGACCTCAGGTGATCCACCCGTCTTGGCCTCCCAAAGTGTTGAGATTACAGGTGTGAGCCACTGCGCCCAGCCTTTTGTAGCTTTCTTAACTCTGCTTTGTTTAAAGCCACAAATGTGTGCTCTTTTCCCTCCCTATCCTGGTCACTTGTCTCGCCAATACAAACCTGAGATCACAAGGGGCTCTGTGAGTAAAACTGTGGCTGGCTGGCAGCAAACAAGGGCCATGGTGGAGAAACACTCCAAGACATTCACCTGACAGCCTAGGAGATGGGCACACAGTTATCCTCATGAATGAAAGCCTGACAGTTTGAGCCAGGTGTAGTGGCTCGTGCTTGTAATTCTAGTGCTTTGGGACACGAAGGTGGGAAGATCACTTGAGGCCAGGAGTTTTCAAGACCAGCCTGGGTAACACAGCAAGACACCATCTCTAAAAAAAATAATAATAAACAAAAGGAAAATCTGACAACTCCATTAATCTCATTACTAACAAGTACTTACATTGGTTGCTGTCTGATTATGTCGGGCACTGTACTGTGCCTGCTCTTATGCATCCTCCCAACAGTCCAAAGAGTGCTATCTCTTTTCACATTTATAGCCAAAGAAACTGAGGCTTAGAGAGGTCATGTAACTTGCCTAAAATCCATCTGATGGACCAGAGTCTTAGCCACTCTTGGCACCATGCTGAGCTGTCTAGGGAAGGGCAGGTCACTGTTACAGCTGGAGTTGAAAGTTGATGTTCATTGACTTTCTAACACTTTTTTGTCTTTTACTAAAGCTGCCAGCTTAACGTCTTACCAGAGGACTAATAAATCTTATTTCCAACAAGCGACTGCCAACATTAAAACATGCAAAATTTCTCAACATAAATTTTCCCAACAATTGTAACTCATTACTTGGATACGAGGCATGCACTACTGCAGTCTGTCCACGGTGGCGAGGAAAACACTGGGCACGAGCCCAGCAACACATTCTTTGACAGCAGCATGAAATATTTTACAACAGTTTCCAGGAAGTTTTCACTGGCTTTCTCAATTACAATGAAGTCTTCTTGTGGGCATCTGTTGCAGTGAGCCTTAACACACACATCCTCCCCGTGCTCTCAGGCCGCTCGGCAGCCAGCAGATGCCCAGGACAAGAGAAGCCCTTGTTTCAGACATTTGCTTTCTCAAAGGCATTCCAGGCTCTCTTTGGGGACTCTTGGTCAGTGTCCTGTGGCGTGGCCTCCCTCTTGCCTTCCTGCTGTGGGTACTGCTTCAACCACAGAAATCCAGAGCCCTTTACTCGTTGGTTTCAAAGTAAATCTTTGCTTTGGGGACAGTATCCTCTTTTGCTAAGTGTGAAGACTGGAAGTTAACTAAAAATCCCACACTGGTGGATAACCCTGCTCAACCAGAAAAAATCGAACCCTGTTCAGCCAGAAAGGTTGAACATATTTCACATGATTTTAATCATTTGTTTTTCAAAACCAAGGGTCTGTAGTTCATATCCTTTGTCCGTTCTTTTACTCTTTTGTTCTTTTCCTTATTTTAAAGGGTTCTTTACATATTCTGAACACTAATCCCTTGCTGAGTGCTGTCAAATACGTTTTCCCAATTTGTGACTCACTCTTTTACTTTATTGTATTACAATTTTAATTTTAAATTGGAACGGATCATTTTTTCTTTCATGATAGTGCTTTTGGTGTTTTAAACATCATTTATATACTCCTCTATATTTTCTACTCCATTGACACAAACTATCTATAGCTTTTGTCAAAGTTTTCTCCATAATTGTTCTTTCTTATTTTTATTATTTTAGAGACAGTGTCTTGTTTTGTCACCCAGGCTGGAGTACAGTGACACAATTATAGCTCACTGCAAGCTTTGACCTCCTGGGCTCAGGCGATCTTCTCAGCCTCAGCCTGGGCACATCTGGGACTACAGGTGCACGCTACCACATCTGGCTAATTTTTAATTTTTCAGGAGAGAGGGGTTGCCCAGGTTGGTCTTGAATTTCTGACCCCAAACAACCCTCCATCCTTGGCCTCACAGAGTGCTAGGATTATCGGCATAAACTACCATGCCAGGCCTGTTGTTTTAAATATAATTTTCAAAAGGCAGATGGCACTAACTGTCATAAAAAAAAAGGTATCTCCCTTTGGATGCTATGACTATGTTCCTTAAGAATGGAATTTCTCTTTCCTGATGGTGTTGTTGGCTTTCAGAAGACAAACATGTCTCTAATTCGTCAATCTATGTCTCACCTGTGGGGAGTCCTCTCTCTTTCTCCTCTTGTTCCACTAGGTAATAAAAAAATTTCAATTGCTTAAGCATCTAAGAATACTGCAACCTTTCTCATCATGTTTTCCATCCATGATGCTTTGGTGTGCCTATGTCTGTATCTATCTATTGATGTATCTACCTAAGCTGTGAGGTTGGCACACATTATATGTGTGTCTTAGTAACTGATATTTTTCTACTTATGTCTTATATGAAACATTATTAAAATGAATGTAGGTTTTCAGAACATATTGAAGCTAACCCATAAAAGGCAACTCAGTTCAGTAGCACAGAAGGTTAGAATAGCTACGGGATGATGTGCTGCAAATAAACCCAGTGGCTTAACACAACAGATTATTTTCCTTTCTAAGCATGGGTCCAGAGCAAATCAGGCACTTTTAATCTTAGGGCGCCACCATCTCAACATGAGACCCCCTCAGCCATGGGGCAGCTAAAGGGCCAGCTGGAGAATTGCCCTGACTCTTGTATGCTTTGGCCTGGAAGTGGGGCCCATCACTTCTACCCACAGCACATTGACCAGACCCTTTCAGCTGAGCCCACCTAACTGCAAGGGGGCTGAGAATGTGAATGAGTGGATGCACTATTCGGTAAACATCGCAGAAGGCCAGTCTGAGATTAATAGATCATCTACAAAATTTGCACCTACATAACTGATAATTACCTATGGCCATAGCTGACATTTTGAGCCCTTACCAAAACTCACAGGTCATCATATCCTCTGTGCAAATACTAAGAAAGTGTACCTTCTGAGATGAGGGTACAGGGAGGAAGTCAAGAATGTGGAAGTCATCAGAGGTAAGGAAGAAAAAGCATTAAACATCAGTTACAGCTTAGACTATGTGGATTTCCATTTGCAGGTAGGAGGGGAAACATTGAGAAGTAAAGCAAAGCAAGACAATGGGAGGAATTCTAAGAAGTTTCAGATAAATAATAAGAAGTGCTTCTAGTATGAATGGAACTCAAAGTCTGTGAAGAAACTGGTTGCTGAGAAGCCACAGGAGTGATTTATTGATAGGCCAGGAAGATATTCCCAACAATATTAAAGTAATTCTTTGCCAGGCTGTGTTCACAAAAGAAGGGGAGGGGACCAGGCCAGAAATACATGTGCATTTTCCAAAGGACAAAGATGTATGAAAAAAAAATTAAGAGAGATTTTCAATTCCCCCATGCCTTGAAGCAGTCTGCAAAAACTAGCATGAAGTTGGTATTTAGGACAAAAAATGGTGAAAACAAACTATTGGTGATTTTTAGGAAAGAAAGTTGTGGAGAGAAAGAGAAAAGTTAGCAGTAAAGGGAAAAAGTGTGTAGAGGAGAGCAATAATTGTTTTCCAACTGCAGGCGATAAAATGCGTATCTAAGAGGAACGCCTGACCTTCAGACAACGCATCTATCAGACTCAGGAGAATGGAGACAAAGGGAAGAGAGTCACAGGGGAGAAGAAGCCAGGATGCAGTGGCTGTATGCTAAGTGGAAGCCATTGTGGGCCACTGAGAAGATAATAGAGGGAAGTGGAGAAGCCGAGGAGTAAAGCAGAGTGATATGAAGCAGCGTGATAAGCGGTGCACAGTGAGGAGGGGGAAAAATAATGCGAAAGAGTGAGATAAACCCGCAGTGAAGAAGCCTTTTGCAGAGACTAAGAGTCGGGGAGGAAATTATCTGAGGGGCTAGAGTACTTGGGGCGTCTTGGAACTTCACATTTGTGAGAAAAATGTACCGCATGTATCAAACAATCCAAGTCCCAAGCTATGCTAATAATAAAGGCAGTTTGCATTTATTGCGTCCTTTCTAAGTGTCAAGCGCAGCCCAAGGTACATTAAATATCCCTTCTCGTGGAGCTCATGGTGATAAAAATCGAAGTGACAGCAAGTAGTGAACAAGAGCTAGTGTTTATAAAGACTCATTTAACGTCCATGCCAGCCCTATGCACTACAGGATCTTCACCTTTCTGTGCCTCAGTTTCTTCTTCTATAAATCGGGATTAAAAGAGTACCCACTGCCCAGTACTCTAAGAGGAAAAGTGAGGCAAGAGCGAACATCACCCATTTGCAGGCAGGGCCACTCCCTCCTCATTGGCTCTGTTGAAAAAGAGCTCCACTCTTGGGTTGAAAGAAGGAGCAGAGAACTTGGGAGGTAGTGGTGGGAGGAGGGGGGATGGCAATTCTGGCTTCTGCCAATCAAATCTAGATGTGTCACTCCTCCGCGCTCTTGGTTTTCCATATAGGTCACAGCTCCTCCGCTGTGCCTCGGGAAAGGTAGGCACAGAGAAGTTACAGGGCTGGCTTACGTTTGCATAGAAAATTTAATGGCAGTCAGAAGTATAACTTAGGTTTCCTTATTCCCCAGAACATGAGGGTTTTTTTTTTTTTTTTTTTTTAACCAGTGGACGATGCTGAGACACAGGGCAGGGTAAGCACATTTTAAAACAGAGGGCAAAGGTCAGCACAGAGCATGGGGAGATCAGTAAATATGTCCAAAGTGCTTAGTGAGAGGTAAAAGTTTAAAAGACGACAGTTAGGTTTTCACAATAGTGAACGGACAATTCAATGCCAGAGGTCCTGGAACCTGCAGTGTTTTCTCATTGACCTACTATTTCCCTAGGAGCCAGAGTCAGCATGACGGTAGACTTTTCCAGAAGTAAGCAGGTTACCTCTTATCTCTTCTGTCATCCACATCCTCGGGTTTGAGGGCTTGAAATCGTGCAGTATTTCCCTCTTGTAACCCAGAACAAGCATCTCTAACTTTAGATCGACTCCTTTGGTGTCCTGGGGCCAGTGAATCAACCTGCTTACTTCCCTCCATTTATGGCTGTGATGCTCCTTTGTAACAAGGGATCAAGAACTGTACCTGCGCTTCCAAATGCAGCATCATTTATTGCGTCCTGATGCAAAAATAGCTTCCTTGGGCTTAAACTGGCCAAGATCATCTTATTTGTCATGTTTTTGTTACCATTAAAGGATCGGGGGGAGGGAAAGACTTCCTGGAAACCTGTTGGTCTCTCAAAATCAGTCCATTCATAGAATCCTCCAACCAAGAGGGCTGTGAGCAGATCATGAAGTCCAGGCTCCTGCTTCTGGGCCTTGATTCCTTTATTCCAAGCCTGCTGAGCCCTGGCTTTTGCAGCAGGACTTATTCTTTTTTTATTTTTATTTTTGAGTTTAGGCCCAAATTAATTGTTTTTTTTTTTAACTTTTATTTTAAGTTTGAGGGCACATGTGCAGGTTTGTTATATAGGTAAACTTGTGTCATGGGAGTTTGTTGTACAAATTATTTCATCACTTGGGCATTAAACCTACTGCCCAATAGTTATTTTTCCAGATCCTCTCCCTCCTCCTACCCTCCACCCTACAATAGGCCCCAGCGTCTGTTGTTCCCCTGTATGTTTCCATGTCTTCTCATCATTTAGCCCCCACTTATAAGTGAGAGCATGCTGTGTTCGATTTTCTCTTCTGGCATTAGTTTGCTAAGAATAATGTCCTCCCACTCCATCCATGTCCAGTAAAGAACATGATCTTATTCTTTTTAATGGCTGCATAGTATTCCATGGTGTATATGTACCACATTTTCTTTATCTAGTCTATCACTGATAGGCATTTAGGTTGATTCCATGTCTTTGCTATTGTGAATAGTGCTGCAATGAACCTACATGTGCATGTGTCTTTATTTGTAATGATTTATATTCCTTTGGGTATATACTCAGTAACAGGATTGCTGGGTCAAATGGTAGTTCTTTCTTTAGGACTTTGAGGAATCATCACATTGTCTTCCACAATGGTTGAACTAATTTACACTCCCACTAGCAGTGTATAGATGTTCCTTTTCTCCACAACCTCACCAGCATCTGTTATTTTTTGACTTTTAAGTACTAGCCATTCTGACTGGTGTGAGATGGTATCTCATTGGGGTTTTGATTTCATTTCTCTAATGATCAGTGATGTTGAGCTTTTCATCACATGATTATTGGCTGCATGTATGTCTTCTTTTGAAGTGTCTGTTCATGTCCTTTGCCCACTTTTTACTGGGGTTGTTTTTTATTTCTTGCAAATTTGTTTAAGTTCCTTATAGATGCTGAATATTACACCTTTGTAAGATGCATAGTTTTCAAAAATTTTCTCCCATTCTGTAGGTTGTCTGTTTATTCTGTTGATAGTTTCTTTTTCTGTGCAGAAGCTCATTAGTTTAATTAGATCCCATTTGTCCATTTTTGCTTTTGTTGCAATTGCTTTTGGCATCTTTATTATGAAATCTTTACCTGTGCCTATGTCCTGAATGATATTGCCTAGGTTGTTTTCCAGGGTTTTGTAGTTCTGGGTTTTACATTTAAGTCTTTAATCCATCTTGAGTTAATTTTTGTATATGGTATAATGAAGGGTTCCAATTTCAATATTCTGCACATAGTTAACCAGTTATCCCAGCACCATTTATTGAATCAGGAATCCTTTCCCCACGGCTTTTGTTAGGCTTGTCGAAGATCAGATAGTTGTAGGTATGCAGTCTTATTTCTGGGTTCCATGGTCTATGTGTCTGTTTCTGTACCAATACCATGCTGTTTTGATTACTGTAGCCCTGTAGTATAGTTTGAAGTCAGGTAGCATGATGCTTCCAGCTTTGCTCTTTTTGCTTAGTATTGCCTTGGCTATTCAGCTCTTTTTGGTTCCATATGAATTTTAAAATAGCTTTTTCTAGTTCTGTGAAGAATCTCAGTGGTAGTTTAATGGAATACCATTGAATCTATAAGTTGCTTTGGGAAGTATAGTCACTTTAACAATATTGATTTTCCTGTCCATGATCATGGAATGTTTTTCCATTTGTTTGTGTCATCTCTGCAGCAGGACCTATTCTATCAAGGATCGGTAATTGGGAATAAGCTTCTCATTTCATCCTAAAGGATTCTGTCACTCCACTGAAATCTTAAGAGTCTCCAGTGCTTGTTAGGAAAGTGTGGAAGATGAACCCCTTCTTCATCCACAGGTAAGAACATGCTGGAAAGCAAAATTGTTTAACACGTGCTTAGTTTTTAACCCAACACTTCTATGTCTAGAAATATATCCTGGATTTGATTTATACAAATTATATGAACATATTAAATTGTCATATGTACTCCAAAAATACGTGCATCTATTATGTATCGATAAAAATAAAATAATCAGATCAATACACAAAGATGAATGCAAAAGAATGTTTAGTGGAATATGATTTATAATGACAATTTGGAAATAGCCTAAAATGTCCAACAGTAGCAATTGATTAACTAAATTATGATAGAGTCAACAGTAGAATATATATACTTATTTTACATAATATTTATAAATACCTGAATGACAAGATGTTTATGATGTACTATGAGAAAAACAAGTTACAAAATAGTATCTAGAATACAATCCTGTGTTCATACGCATGTGCCTAAGAAAGTTTGTAACAATAAATAGCAAGATGTCAATACTGCTTGTCTTATGGGGTGAGAGGCTGTGATGTAATATTTTCTTTCTATATCTTCCATTTTTTCTATAATGAATAGAATTTTTGGAAAAAAAACCAAATACATTAAAAAAGTTTAAGTCTCCACTCTTTAGAATTGTCCAGGTTTCTTTTCTCAAATCTAGGTGGTACCATTTTCTGAGCTACCCCGATGGGGAAGGAGGAGAGGACAACATTTTCCCCATTTATTAATTTTACTTTATGCAGATTGCAGTGAGTCAAAATGTGGCTTTAAAGAGGAAAAAGTGTCACAAAGATTTAGCCTGAATGGTATGTATGTATGAGTGTGCGTGTGCGTGTGTGTGTGTGTGTGTGTGTGTGTGTGTGTGTGTAAGCCTAAGATAGAAAAAGCCCTTTGTCTTGTTGATTAGTTGTAGATTATCATTGATTGATGTTTCTAGTCCAAACTTTTAAACCAACAACTCCTTCAAGGCAGGCAATAACTTATCTTTATTTTCCCAGGTCCTAGCCCAGTGCCTGACACATAGTAAGATCTTAATATACATTTGACAAATTAATTAACTTTTGCCTCAATTATTTACAGTACCTTCTGGCAAAAGATTGCCTCCTCTTCCATCCGGATCCCTATGACACTGTGGGTTGATGGCATGATGGGGATAGTGGGAGTAGTTGATGTGATATAAATGAGTCAGATTGGCCTGGGTTCAAATACTGGTTCTGCCACAAGTGAGAAATTTGATCATAAATTTTCTTTTATGTAATATGAGGATGAAAATATATTTTAATCTCTTCAATTCCCCTCCCCAATCTCAGCCCCTAGTAACCATCATTCTACTGTCTATTTCTATGACTTCAACTTTTTACCCCTCACATATAAGTGAGATCATGCCGTATTTGTCTTCCTGTGCCTGGCTTGTTTCAGTTGACATATGCCCTTGAGGTTCATCGTGTCTGAAATGACAGGATTCCCTTCTTTTTACAGGCTAAATAGTATCCTATTGTGTGTATACACCATATTTTCTTTACCCATTATTCCATTGCTGGACTATTAGATTGACTCCATATCTTGGCTATTGTGAATAATGCTGCCATGAAAATGGGAGTGCAGATACCTCTTTGATATACTGATTTTATTTCCTTTGCATATATAACAAGTAGTAGGATGGCTGGACCATATGGTATTTCTATTTCTAGTTTAGGGTTTTTTTGTTTTGTTTTGTTTTGGGGTTTTTTTTTTTTTTTTTTGAGACAGGGTGTCACTCTGGTCAGTGTCACCCAGGCTGCAGTGCAGTGGTGCGAACATGGCTCACTGCAGCCTTGACCTCCCGGGCTCAAGTTATTCTCCCACCTCAGCCTCCAGAGTAGGTGGGACTACAGGCATATGCTACCACAGCCAATTTTTTCTATTTTTTTGTAGAGACAAGGTTTTGCCATGCTGCCCAGACTGGTCTCAAACTCCTGGGCTCAAGCGATCATCCTGCTTTGGCCTCCCAAAGTGATGGGATTGCAGGTGTGAGCCACTACACCTGGCTATTTTTAGTTTAGTTTTTTTTTTTTTTTGAGGAAACTCCATACTATTTTCCATACTAATTGAAGAAATGAAAATATTTATATTGCAAGATTATTTTAAGGATGGAAACTTGACAATTTCTTTTAATCCCCTTTCGTGGGTTTTATCTTAAATTGTAGCCTTTGAAAACTAGCCATTGACCAATGTTAAAATACATTCATTGAAGCCATTCTGCATAACTCAAGGTTCAAGTAGCCTTCTCTAGAAAAATAAGGTAACATTCTTCTAAGGCTTCTATGAGAGAGTGCTCGCTCTTGGCTTTCACTAAGAAATGTGGAAAGAAATTGTGTTTAGCAAGAACTGGTGTATTGTTAAGTAGCCTTATCTCAGTTCAACATCTCTCTGCAAATAAGTCAAGGCTCACAGCAACCCTGTGCAAATGCTGGAAATGTTTGAGGCCTTAAAATAGCATAATGCTTTGAAGAAACCCATCTTCCTAATGGAAAAAAGAACACACAAGAAAAATGACTGTCAGTTATTTATATATAGCCCAGGATTCAGCAAGTGACAAAAGTGATTATTGCTAATTTACAATTCTCTTTAGAAACTAGCTATGTGCACCATTTTCAAGGAGGCTGAAGATTAAAGAAGGAGCTGACCAGATGACCACAGCCCAGATCCTTTTCTTAGGGTGGCTGTATGGCTCTGGGTCTATGGCTCCACTTCTTTTCTCATTGTCCTTGGTAACTTTGTCATGAAATAGCCTCATTAGATGTCATATAGACTTGGCTTTCGATAATATCATTTAAGCCAATTGTTCATTCAAGTGATCAGAATGGCCACATGAGAGTGGCTGGTAATGGGGTGTATAGAATAATTACCCATGTTTTATTCTTAGCTTTTACTAATATGTTACAAGGCCTCCCACCAAAAAATTAGGGATTTTGTCAGTTGTACAGTCAGTAGGCCACAGAGCAGTTTGACTGTTGAGATTTTTCACTGAGTGTGTGAGTGCATGTGTGAATGTGTGTGTGTATGACTTCTCCTCTTTATTAAGGCTGTGCAGTAATGACGTATCTTATGCAGCTGTATGAAAACACCAACCCCCTAAAATAAATGCCAAAATATGCTTGTGTACCATATTGTGAAAAAAAGATGGCTGGCCAGGCCCACTGATTAACATACTATAATGTTCATTTCAAATAGTTTTTTGAGTGACAGAGAGTATCAATACATCTATTAGTTTTCAATGTAAATAATTAATATTTGAGCTCTAGAGCTACTTTGCCCTTGCACCTGGGCATTGGCGGCACAAAGGTCATGGTTTTGAAGCTATCTCATTCCTATTGCCTGTGGCATCAGCTGCCCTGTAATTGAGAAGTCAAGTGAGTTTGTTGTTGTTGTTGTTTTTGAGACGGAGCCGCTCTGTAGCCCAGGCTGGAGTGCAGTGGCTTGATCTCGGCTCACTGCAAGCTCCACCTCCTGGGTTCACGCCATTCTCCTGCCTCAGCCTCCCCAGTGGCTGGGACTACAGGCGCCCACCACCACGCCCGGCTAATTTTTTGTAGTTTTAGTAGAGATGGGGTTTCACAGTGTTAGCCAGGATAGTCTTGAGAAGTCAGGTGAGTTTCTTATGTGAAAGTGAAGTCTCTGTGCATGCTTTTCCAGGAGAATGCTTCCCTGATCCTCTCCAACTGGAAACAGCCTGGAATTGCTGGCAATTTTGCTCCTAAGCTCAGAGTGTCCAGGATAGCTACTGATACTAAATGCTAATATGAGACCAAGTCAATTGCCTGGGGATGTTCAGTCTAAGGTGTATGGTGGCAAGGTGTTAGGAAGGGGCTCTGCCAACTCCCATGTTCTGTGGCTTCCACAGGTGGGCATATTAGACTTCTGCACCACCCTTGTTCTATTTCCCTCACTAAGTTCTAAAATGGATAATCACACTGAGATGGGGTCAGACCAGTCAAACAAAGGAACTATGAGGTTGGCCTACAATGTGAAAACTGTCAATTACCCTATTTTATGTCCTACCTACATTGCTAGTAGCAGAGCACTCATTTCCATTAGACCAATTTGGTACAATGATGCATGTTCTAATCCTTTTACCATCTTATCTGAACAAGAGAAATGAGTACAAATGAAGGGGGAGGAGGAAAAGGGAGAAACAGAAGGAAGAAAAAGAGACAAAGAGGAAGAAAGAGAATCATTTTGAAGGGTGATTTTTAACTACTGGCTTTATAATTTATTAGAAATAAATGTAACATTCTAATGTGAGCTGGTCACTGCTGTACAAGGAAGGTGATTCTAGTCAGAAGTGACTTGTTTTTAAAACCTGATTCTCTTAGAATCTTAGTCTGTGAACAAGGAAGTCACTCACAGACTCTGTGTAATTTCTCTATGGAGCACTGAACATGGCTTAAAGAGGAGGTGGCCCCGATGCAGAGAATCAGGGCCAGAGGTTGGCCTTAACACCTGCTGGCTCTGCCACTTTCTTGGTAGGGATGCCAGAGCAGACCTCATCCCAGTAAGGCAGGGACAGTAACCATGCCCTGGATGAGCTAACACAGGCCTATCAAAATGTTTGAAAATACCTTGTAAAGTTTTTGATTCCTGGGTAACAAATTACCACACACTTAATACCTTGAAAACAACACGCATTTATTATCTCAGTTTCCATGGGTCAGTAGTCCAGGCACAACTTAACAGGGTCCTCTAGTCAGGGTCCCACAAGACTGCAGGTAAGGTTTCAGCCAGGCCGTGTTCTCATGGGGAGGCTCCACTGGGGAAGAGTCTATTTCTGAACCCATTCAAGTTGTTGGCAGAATTCATTTCCTTGTGGCTGTATGATGGAGAGTCCTTGCTTTTTGTGGGCTAGGGCCTGAAGACAACACACAGTTTCTTGCCACGAGGCCTTTTCCAACATGATTGCTTATGCCAAGCCTTCAAGAAGAGTTCTAGCTCTAGTCTACTAACATAGAGTCTTCATAACCCACCCTAATCACAGGAGTGCTAGCCATCATCTGTGTCATCTTCTATTGGTTAGAAGGAAGCCACAGGTCCTACCCACACTTAAAGGGAGGAGGTTACACAAAGGCATGAATGCTGGGAGGTGGGAATCATTGGGGGTCAACCTCATCATTCCAACCTTACTGGGATTCTCTCCCAAAGCAGCCAAATCTGTGTTCTTTAATCTTCAGTTTGCCTGGACTAGTTTTAGCACTGAAAGTCCTGCATTCTAGGCAACTCCTTGGTCCCAGGCAAATGAGGATAGTTCGCCACCCTAAACAGATAACATACCTTCTTTAATTTGTTTTAGGTCAATATTAGGGGTGAAAGAGAAACCTAAAAGGTTTCATCCAGTGGTGGTCAAACTATTCCCCAAGGAGCTCTTTGAGGGCGCTGAGGTGAAGGAGATGGTGAGAGGATGCCAACAGGATGGGCTTTTCAGCTCCTTCCCGTGTTCCACCACAGAGCAAACCAGCTCCCGGCTTGCTCATACGTGGTGCATTTGGTGTAATTTGTTGTGTGAAGTGTGGTTTCCGTGGCCACAGGTTGATACCTTAACAATTTCATTTTACATATAAAAAGCCAAGGTCTGCAAAAAACTTAGGGGCAGAATCCAGCCTCTTGACATGTAAGTCAGACCTCTTCTACAACACCATCCAAATGAGTTGAGCATTTCTTGGCCATCTGTCTCATGCACAGCTCTGGACTTGGTGCTGAGGCAGTGAAGAAAGGTTTTGGGGGGTTGTTGTTTGTTTGTTTCCAGTCACATTGGGGAAGACCTAGGCTAATGCTAGGACATGCTCACCATGACCATGACAGCTTTATCTGATTTGATCAGTTACTAAGGAATCAAAATGGTGATTTCAGCAACTTGGAAACAGGTAGGTTTACCTTAGGGTTACATGTTATTTCAAAACAACATGGGGACAAGTGTGAATTCTTGAGGTTGAAAACAGCTTATGTCAATGACAGGGACTTTCTAGTCTTTTCATCATAAAACACAAGCCAGTGTTTAAACTACCGTAGACAGAGTTCATAAGCACAGAGGGAGGGCAAGGTTATGCAACTGGTGAAAAGTACAAGGCAAGGTTAATGTGGACAAGGAGAGTGGTGGTTTCAGACTGCATAAGGGAAGGTGGTCCAATTCACTAATCAACATGGCTCTACTACTGCAGCCAGCCCTGTCCTATAAACCAATGAAATGGAGTAGCAACTTATACCTACAGGCAAGAAAAAGGTCCAGGGCAGTAACTCACTTCTCCACCTGGCCAGCCAGGCTGATTTCTGTCATTTGACACCATACAGTCTAGGTTGGCTGATAAATAGGTCTCACATCTTGGAATGCTAATCTCGGAACAGTTTGATTTGCTTCAGCACCATTGCCTCATTAACCCCAAACTGAGCCTGGGGTGTTCTAAATAGGGTAGTGAATATAATGTCTCCAAGGTGTGAAGCTATTTATCCAAGGTTACTTGGTAGAAGAGTTTGCAGTAGGGCCTCACTTCTCCAAAGTCTTAGACACTTGTATATTTGTCCTAAAAACAACCAGACTAGCCAGAACAGCCCTGAAATTTTAGTTATTTATATACACACACATATATATATTCAGTTACAAAAGACATCAGGAAACTTTATAGTCAGGGTGCATTGCTGGGTCATAGGGGCCTGCAGAGCTGTTAAAACTCTAGGTGCCAGTGTTTCTCATAAGATGTTAAAATGACCACAGATGCATATTCTCCATGACAGCTCATTAAAGAAAATAACATGTATAAACCCACATCAAAAAGACGATGAAAGAGAGAAACAAACATACAAGAATTGTTGACAATTGTTTGCAAGAGAGAAAGTGGATGTAGCTGTGACAACTGATGAGGCGGAGTTTAGAAAGCCGCTGACTAGAGGATGTCCCATGAAAAAGGAGGTAATGAGCTGCTTAGAGCCCCTGAGAAGCTGGGGAAATCAGAGGGATTCTGATTCTTAACTGGGAACAGTAAAATAGAACAGAAAAATTAAAAAATGTGTAAATATATAAATATATTGAGAAAAATTAGAGAATATGTTGTCTTTATAAATGAGAGAAAGCTGATGCACAACAGAAATAACCATAAGAAAAAGCTCTTGGAATTTAAAAATATTATTACTAAAATAAGGCCGGGTGTGGTGTCTCACTCCTGTAATCCCAGCAACTTGGGAGACTGAGGTGGGTGGATCACTTGAGGTCAAGAGTTCGAGACCAGCCTGGCCAACATGGTGAAACCCAGCCTCTACTCTAAAAAATAAATAAATAAAAATAAATAAAAAGCTTTATAAAAAGCTCAATAAATAAAACTGAAGAAATGTCTAAGAAAGGTTTTTTATTTTTTTAAATGGAAGAATTTAGAGAACATAGAAGAGCTATCTAGTACTAATTCCAGAGGCCCAACATTTGATTAATAGGAATTCTTGAAACAGAGAATACAGTTGACTGTTGAACAACATGGGTTTGAACTGCATGGGTCCACTTAGGTGAGGATTTTCTCCCACCTCTGCCTCTGCTGAGATAGCAAGACCAGTCCTTCCTCTTCCTCCTCCTTTGCCTACTCAGTGTGAAGGCAATGAGAATAAAGACCTCTATGATGATCCATTTTCACTTAATGAATAGTAAGTATATTTTCATTTCCTTATGATTTTTTAAAATAACATTTTGTTTTCTCTAGCTTACTTTATTGTAAGAATACAGTATGTAATACATATACAAAATATATGTTAATCAACTGTTTATGTTGTTGGTAAGGCTTCTGGTCAACAGTAGGCTATTAGTAGTTAAGTTTTGGGAGAGTCAAAATTTATACATGGTCTTTTGACTGTGCAGGGGCTGGTATCCCTAACCCCGACATTGTTCAAGGGTCAACTGTAGTAAAATTAGAAGTGAGAACTTATCAAAGAATTAATACAAGAGAATTCCGCAGGTTCTTCAAATGGAAAAAGACACCATGTTCCAGGCATACTGAATAAGCAGAGCCTTGATTACACACAGCATGCGAAATTTTGGAACATTAAGAATAAAAAAAAGATCTTAAAACCTTTTAGAAAAAAGCAGAAATAACAGTTATATGGCATGACACTTCTTACTCAGAAGCACTGAGTGCTAGAAGATAATGGATCAATTGTTTAAAAATTCAAAGGCAAAATATTTCTCACCTAGATTTCTGTACCCAGGCAAATCTTCAGTTAAGTGCTAGAAATTCAGCATTTTAAGGTACGCAAAGATTCAAAAGTATGCCCCCCATGCTCTATTGTAAGATGTTTCTTAAGAATATATTTTACTGAATAAAAGCAATTAAAACAAGGAAAAGGAAAATGTGGGATCCAAGAAAAAATTAATTGTGCCTGAGGAAAACAGCTATGAACAGTCCCAGAGAGCGACCAATCCAGGGTGGAGCAAAATGAGAAAACCAGAGGTAAGTTTCTAGAAATGAGGATAATTAATAGAATAGAGATAATGATTGAGAGCTGAAAAAACTTATGGACATTTTAAAGGTGAAACAGAGAAATAAATTATTTATTTAAAATGATCTCTAGGAACATTTTCTTTTGAGTATCACAGTGGTCATATCAGGGCTTCTGAGAAGGAAACAGAAATCCAACACAATCAGAAATTCCTGCTATAACATCATATATGCATCTCTGAAATATTTTGTGATTTACAAAAATCGCAGTATTAAAGTAATAGGGCTTATTAGAAAAATAGGGTTTGGCTGGTGAGTTAAAATTTATGGAACTGTATAACCAGAGACTTAACAAAAACAGTGAAAATCCCAAGAAAAATATTAGCACAGTTAGCTAATATTTAAGTAATTGATTAAATAAACAATTAAAATATTAGCACAGTTAACTCTTTGCTGGCATTTGCAGCTAGACTCACTGTTTGTTTGTTAATATCTTGGGATTCAGCTTCGTCCTTGGACAGTTTGGTCCTTGAAGACATTCACATCTAATAGAGACCAGGGTCCTCAAAATTAAAATGTACCATCTAGGGACAGCCTCATATATATACACATATATATATCTCAGATATATATAGACGTATATATAATCTCAGATATATACACACACACATATATATGTGTGTATACATATACAATATAAAAATAAATATAAAATACATAGTATATATAAATAATGTATATAGAGAGAAACATGGGGCAGTGTCTTTTTCTAATTGACAGGTAATAACTGTATATTATTTATGGGGTACTACGTGGTGTTTTGCTATATGTTTACATTGTGGAATGATTAAATCAAACTATTAATATATTCATCACTTCACATACTTATTTTTTGCATGTGGTGAGAACATTTTAAAATCTAATCTTTAAGAAATTTTGACATATACAATATATTATTATAATTATAGTCACCAGAAGCAATGTTTTTGCAGCAGCTAATACATCTGCGTTTGTAGCTTCTCTTGATCAGTTACTATAGAAGCTATTGAACCCATCTCTTCTTGAAGAGATTAAAGGCACTGCTCCAGAATTTTTGTTTTCTTAAGATCTTTCTATAATGGCAAATATTTCTCCCTAATTGTGAGAAAATGCGTGCTTGATGGCTTCAAACATCAACGTGCTGGAAAAAAAAATCATCTGTGAACCAATACAACCTCCATGTTCTGCTGTCGTCTTTTTACGAGTTGCCACTACAGCAGAACAAACTGTTCCTGGCTCTGCGGAGAGCAGAGGTGACACGAGCATAATAGTATAAACACTGCTTATTGGTTTTCAACTTTTAGAATCAGCATATTTACAAGTATGGTGCCTCCGCCCTTCTCTCCAGTGCTAACGTCTTCACCTTAAGACTGCAGAATCTGCAGATGGTGTCTCTGAGGGTCGGGGTGGGAAGTGGAGGTTTCTGCACGACCCGATGCAGAGCTGGGGTGACTGGGAAGCTCAGTATGCTCATTTGGGAGAAATGGAAGGGAAGGAAGAGGAATAAATGAGCCACATCCTCATCCATTATAGACAAGAGTCTAAAGTTGATAACACAAATAAAAATAAATACCAGAAATGTGTTACATAGACACATGATGGTAGCTATCAAAATCCCTAGAGGAGGAACCAGTGCAAATTGGTTGTCTTTGGCATAAGAGCCTAGAGGAATGGCCAGGAGGGGGTGGAGGAGATCAAAGGACTGTTGCTTTTCTCCATGTTCTCCACGAGTGCTCCTAGATTATTTGAACCAAACACACATGCTAATATAATAAAAAATAAAAGAAATTAACTTTTTAAAAATTTGCTCTTACCCTGCACAGCTCAACAGGCACTAAGAGATTCTGATTCTGGTGGATATAATCGTGTATTTTGAGAAAGATCCACAGATAATTTTGCTGTTCATTCCAAGTTAACACTTAATGCTCTGGTCGGCTAATGTGGAGTGAAACTGTTACAGTATAAAATTTATTTGACTTAGAATCTTTCTTCAAAGACTATTTTACAGGGTTTATGTGCTGTGACATATTCTTTAGGAAGTGCACACCCATTCCCAATGTGTATCACTTTCTTGGAGAGGAGGATGGGGGAACATTTTAGCTGAAGAATGCCTTTGGTTTGATTATTAAGATCCCCAACCTGCCTTCACTGAGGTAAAAACTCACAGGTCTTTTCTCAGGAGAAGGGACAGCTAGCACTCATTTACTAGCATGCTTTCGATGGCTTGTCATGTTAACAATGTATGTAGGCTCAGGCTGTGAAGGTCTGGGCAAAGCTGCCAGACCCATGTGGGGCTCTTGCCCATGAAGTGAACTCTATTGGAATGAGGCTCATGCAATGCAGGCCAAAGGGCCCCTGGTTGCTGGAGAATGGAAGCACTGCATGCACAGAAAGTGCCAGGGCAGGTCTAGTCAGAGTGAGCAGAGAAATGAGGATTCTCCATGTTGGTAAAAATTGAAGCCAGGCCACTGTTACTAAAAAGTCAAAAAACAACAGATGCTGGGGAGGCTGCAGAGAAACGGGAACACTTATACACTATTGGTGGGAATGTAAAGTAGTTCAGCCACTGTGGAAAGCAGTTTGGCAATTTCTCAAAAAACTTAAAACAGAATTACCATTCAACCCAGCAATCCCATTACTGGGTATATATCCAAAAGAAAATAGATCATTATACCAAAAAGACACATGCACTCATATGTTCATTGCTGTGCTGTTCACAATAGTGAAGACATGGACTCAGCCTCGGTGTCCATCAATGGTGGATTGGATAAAGAAAATGTCGTGCATCTACACATTGGAATACTACACAGTCATAAAAAAGAATGAAACCATGTCATTTTCAGCAACATGGACGCAGCTGGAAGCCATTATCCTAAGCAAATTAGCACAGGAATAGAAAACCAAATACCATGTGTTCTCACTTACAAAGGAGCTGAACATTGAACAACTACAGACATAAACATGAACAATAGACACTGCAGAATACTAGAAGATGAAGGAAAGGAGAGAGGAATGGATGGAAAAACTACTTATTGGGTACTACACTCACTACCTGAATGCAATATGCCCATGTAAGAAACATGCACATGTACCCTCTGTATATAAAATAAAAGTTGAGAAAAAAAATAAGTAAAATCTAAACCAGGCCAAGGGTTTTGAGGTTGCTGAGAAAGACTGACTTCAATGCCATTTGTTTCCTTGAAGCCTAGCAGCTTGAAGGGCCATCAGACACTCCAAACACAAGTTGGATTTGTTCCTGCCACAGCCTCTCATCTACAGAAAAGCTGGCAAGTAGGTAAAGACCCAACAGGTCATGGGAGAGGCACCACCCAGCCTATGCCGCTGGGAGAGATGCTGATGATTATCTTCAGTTAAAACCTCCCTGGAAAGTCAATGAGAAGTGATGGACACAGTTCGAGTTAGGAATCAGAATTTTTGGATTCTATGATAGGCCAAAGAGTGCTTGAGGAAAGAGGGTCTTTGGTGTCCCCTGCAAACTATATCAGCTTCTAAAGAAAATGTGGTATGTATACACCATGGAATACTACTCAGCCATAAAAGGGAACAAAATAATGGCATTCACTGCAATCTGGATGGAGTTAGAGACCATTATTCTAAGTGAAGTGACTTGGAAATGGAAAACCAAATATCGTATGTTCTCACTTATAAGTGGGAGTTAAGCTATAAGGACACAAGGGCATAAGAATGATATAATGGACTTTGGGGACTTGGGGGGAAAGGGAGTGGAGGGCGAGGGATAAAAGACTACATGGTGGGTACAGTGTACACTGCTCGGGAGATGGGTGCACCATAATCTCAGTAATTACCACTAAAGAACTTATCCATGTAAACAAAAACCACCTGTTCCCCAAAAACTATCGAAATAATGATAAAAAAAAACAAAACCTCTATCAGCCTCTAGCCAAGACCTCCCAAATAAACATGCATCTTAGGGAGACAAACAAAACAAAACAAACAAACAAACACAAAAACGCAGTATGCTTGCTGTGCAAAGGCAGCTTCAAAATGTGTCTCCCTATTGCCCCCTCCAAAATATTGTCCCCCCATGGGCCTTTCTTATGTGGAAGTTCTGAAGCAATGTCCTACTCCAGGCAAGCCTGGCTCTGCTATTTGCTGTGTAGCCTTTTTTTTTATTATTCCTTAGTTTCTTTATCTGTAAAATGGGGCTGGGGAAGAGGATGAATCCAATGATCTCTAACATCCTTGCCAGCCCTAATACCCCCATTTCTGTTGGGCAAGACAGCAAAAAGAAGAGGTGAGAGGTAATGTCTTCTGACTCATACTCCTTACACTCCAGCTTTCTGGGAGAGACCCATTCTCCTTTCCAGATGGATTTCTCTGTCTTTGTAGGGAAGGGAAGGTGTGTGCTGCTAGTCAGCGTGGGGGCTTTACAAAAGCACAGGAACAAATATGCAGTTCTTCACAAATACTCAATTTACCCAGAAGTGCTCAGCTGCCTGGGGGGAACAGGCTCTCTGCTGACCCAGATAAGCAGACCTAGGGCTCTGTGATGTCGGCATGAGGCCCTTCAAGGTGCCTCTCACCACAGGACATCAGGAGGCTGGGCGGCCCTGTCCAAACACAAACACACTGGCAGTGGTGTCCCTACCTACACAGATGTGAACACAAAGGAGATTTTTCAGCTAATAAGATCCTCTCTGGTGTTTGTAGCACTAAGCAGGTAAGGTCATTAGAACCCTTCTTTATAATACATTTTCCCCCTCATTCTGATGGAAGAAAAATAGGTTGAAGGAACTGATTTTATTTCCCATTTAAGTTAATTCAATGGAAGCTAGGGTTTTTTCTTTCTTTATGTATGTGTGTAGAAGGGATGGGGGAGGCCTCAGGGAAGGAGAGTTTTGAGATGATGCTATTGAGTCCCTTGGCTAAAGAAGAAAAATGTCAGGCTTAAAATGGTTTCCTCTGGGGGCTGTTTGTGGAATCAAAACGCCTCTCTGGTTTGCAGTTCTGAAACCCACTACTGTGACTTAAAAAAAAAAAAAAAAAAAAACACTTTCAATTTAGAGGGGGAAAAGGCTACAGCTCCTGGAGTCCCAACTCAGCTGAGGAAAATGCCGCCGGATGATGTGAACGCAGTGGATTTGGATTTCAAACACCGGCATTGATCTCAGCATTGATTGGGGTTGTATTACTGATCTCGTCTGAGCGCCCAGCCCCACCTCTGTCCCCCAGGGAAGGAGGATTGATTGCAGGGTGCAGCTGTGAGGCATGGATGGAAGAGGAAGGACAAAGAGGCCAGTCCCATGATGAGGGAAGGATCCCAACATGCTCTTCCAATAAATTGCAATCCTGCAAATCAAAATCTCATCCTTAGTGACTCCCGTCCTCCCGCACTTTGTCAACACTTTTCTCCTGGGAAGGCTCAGTGCTTTGAAGGATGCTCAGGTTAAATCTCTATTTACACCACCACCAGGAGAGGGGAATGCGGATAAATGATGAATCCTCCTCCTCTCCTGTACCCGGGACCCTGTGCTCACTAGGTTCCTTGATCTATGAGGACCCACTCTGGACCTCATTCTATCTACTATATCTGATTCCAAGTGATTGATTAATGAATTTTTAATTCATTTAACAAATACTGAGTGCCTACTATGTGCCAGGAGCTTAGCTTGCCTCAGTGAACAAAAGAGACACAGATCTCTGCCCTCATGAAGCTTATATTCTAGTGAGAGAAGATGGGCAATAAGCAATAAAAAAAAATAGCACATTCTCATATGTTATCAGGTGATGACTACTATGGGAAAGGAAATGTAGAGTTGAGAAGGAGAAATTTGAAAGGGCAGAGTAGGAATGCTCTACAACTTGTCAGAGTGGGCTTCTTTGAGAAGGGCACATTTGGGCAGAGACTGCAGGGAGGTGAGGGACTCAGCTGTGCAGGGATACAGAGTCAGTACCTCCAGGCAGAAGGAACTGCTAAGCACAACAGCCCTAAAGTGAGGGGCACCTGGGGTGTCTGGTGGACACTAAGGAGGCCAGTGTGACTAAATCAGGGTGTGTGTGGGTGGCTGAGGGTGAGCCATGGATAAAGCCAGAGGGGTTCTGAGGGGCTGAATTCTGTAGGATATTATAGGTCATTGTAAGATCTTTGGCTTATATTCTGCAGGCAATAGGGAGCCACTAGAGAATTTTAAGCAGTGGAATGGCACAATCTAACTTAAATTTTCAAAAGATTTGTAAAATTTGGGAGGCTGTATTGAGAATAGAGAGCAAGGGTAGAGCAAGGAGGTGGTAGCAGGAGGAGAGAGAAGAGGGACACTGGAAGCAGGGCAGCAGAGTGGAAGCGGTGAGGAGAGGTCAGTTTCCAAATATCACTTGAAGATAGAGCCAAGGGGCTGTTTGATTGTGATGGGTTGGTAGTAGGCAGAGGTTTTGGGCTCAAGCAATTGAAAGAGCTGAGATTCTCACAACTGAGATGGAGGAGGAGCTTTTTAGGGAAGATCTTGAGTTGAGTCTTAGGCATGTTAAGTCTGTGATGTCTGTGTTAGACATCCAAGTGGAGATGTTGAGTGTGCAACTGGAGATACAAGTACAAAGTTCCAGAGAGAAGTCTGAGTTTTAAATATAAATTTGGGAGCTATTTGCATACACCTGATATTTAAATGCCATGAGACTGGATGAGTAAGGATGGAGAAGGGAATAGGACCCTGGGCACTCCTGGGAGCAGGACCCTGGGACATTCCAACATTAAGAGTCTGGGAGGAAGAGAAGAACCAGCAAAGATGGCTGAGAAGGAGCAAACTTGTGAAGTAGGAGTTTGTAGAGTCCTTGGAGCCAGGTAAAGAAACATATCACAGTCAACTGGTTCAAGTGCTGCCAAGAGGTCAAGGAAGATGAGGACTAAGATAATATTATTGTTTTTAGCAATATGGAGGTCACTGGTGCCCTGGACATGAGCAGTTTTGGAAGAGTATTAGAAGCAAATGCTCAACTGGATGGGGTCCAGGAGAAAATGAGAAGAGAGGAATTGCTAATAATTTAGAAAACTCCTTTGAAGGATTCCACTGCAAAGGAGATCAAAGAGTTGGAGCATCAACCAGCAGAAGAAATAGCACTGTGGCAAGTTTCTGTTTTCTTTGGCTTGGTTTTGTCTGGTTTAGTTTAGTTTTAAGGCGAGAAAAATATAGCTATAAGCAATCAACTAACCAATATATGGAATATTTGCCATGTACCAAGCATTGTGCTAGGAACTTAAAGAAGAAATAGAAATTTAAACTGCATCCTTGCCTTCAAAGATTTTACAACCTAGTCAGAGGCAGAAATTTTTTAGAAAAGAAAATCAGAGAGCTATAGGGGCACCCAATAAAAATGTTCCATAAACAGGAATGAAAGTGGGTAATGTGTACTCTGCTGGTGTCATGGAAGTTCAGAACAAATAGAGTGGGGACAACATTTCTCAAATTCAGTGGATGACATTGATTAACTACTAAGTGCCTACAAAAGAATAGACAGGCACTTAATTATGGTATGGACAATATTGTAAACTTTTGGTGAGCTTTCATGGTTCCATATGCATCTTCATTTCCTAGGTGATGAAATACTAATTAATTATGAAGCTATTAATTGAGCATCTACTGTGTATGAGGAGCCAGGTGGGTTACAAAGATGCCTAGATCCATCTCTGCTCTTTACAGCTTAGTAGAATAGCCAAGGCAAGAGCATCACTGATATTGGAAGTGCTCACAGATGGCCCATGACTCAGCTATGGAACCCAAAATGGAAGAAGTCAGCCTCCCCTGCACTTCCTCCCCTACCTCATCTCCCAGCCAGACTTCAATCTCACCTTTACCTGAGAGGGGACTTCCAGAAAGTGCCGTGACATTTCTAGGGTCTCTTTCCTCTTTCGTGCTTGTGTCTAGAAACAATTCACGTTAGTGAATACATAGATATGAAGGAGCAGATTTTTGAGGGCTTATGTGGGGTAAAGTCTGGAATGAGGTCTACTGGACATTATCAAAAATATACCTTGAATGATTTTGCATTGTAAGTCACAATGGCAGAATAGTCCTGAAGCTGGTGAATTACTCATGGTTCTCTTCAGCCCTCTGATATCCTCATTGTAATGGAAAACTCCTGATTATCTACAGTTATGGAGAGAAGTACAAGTCATCCCAAATAGGGATATGCCAATTATTTATATAGGCTTCAGGAATGTATCTCAGGGTTTCTAGTGAAAATTAGTTCATTTGGTGTTCTAGAATTATAAGAAAGATAATGCCAAATAATGATGCTGGGCTATAAAGGCCATCTCAGGCAATACTAGAGCAATGTCTGTTTTTCTAATAACATCATGACAATCCTCTGCTGTCTGTTCTAGCCAAGAGGAGAGATATATCACCTTTCAAACTGATGTTGAACACCAGCTTAAGCAGAACTGTCTCTCCTTTTCCTTCTGACTAACATGTTTACTGACAACATGCTGGGTTTTGGATCTCCCAGGAGAATCTGTTTGGATACCTCATGTAAATGGCAGTCTTAATTATTGTCCAGAGAATGAACCAGACCCTCCGCAGTGTTGGCTATGAAAATGTTCACCAGGCTGGACAGCCTGCAGAATTTTCAATATTTGCTTTCACCCCTAGAAAAATAAAAATATTACAGTTCCTCCTCCCCTTCCTGGGATAATCAATTTATTCATAAGCCAGGAATAAGTCCTTACTCCACGTAATCAATTTATTCATAAGCCAGGAGAAAGTCCTTACTCCACACTGAGCCCATGGAAAGCATTTGGCATATGAGTGTAAATCCTCAAGACGATGGTGGTCTAGGTAGGGGTTCAGACTCATTGATGAGCATCTGTAAGACAGTGTTTGGCGGGCAGCAGGACAGCCATGTGCATGGAGTAGGTAGGACATCAAAGAAGCGTAAGGTCAACTCTACTGCAGCTGGGGCAGGAAGGGAGCCTTGAATTAATCCATAGAAAGTGAAGAGGAGATTTCTGGATATAGAACCGGGGGGGAGAGGTTTTGGTAATTGAGGGAACAGGAACTCTAAGTGGAGGGAATGGTAGCCAAAGACTGGGGCATACAACTGCCAAGCACGTGCTCTGGGCATGCAGTGGGTTATCTGCTGGGTCTTTACCTACTTTCCAGTTTTTCTGTAGATGAGAGGCTGTGGCAGGAACAAATCCAACTTGTGTTTGAACTCTCCTTGCATCCCCACAACCAGAAGGGCACTGCAGGGTGCCAAGAGCACCTCGGGGAGCACCTCCCACCTCCCCCACCTCCCAACTCCCGCCCACTTTGCACTACACTTCGATGTGGTGTCTATTGTGGCAGCTACTGTCAGCACCACTTTTAACTGCCACCTTTTCTATTCAGGGGACAACTTCAGGAGAGGGCTCTGCTGGCGTCCCCAAACTCACACTTGGAATCATAATGGTGCTATGAGACGAGCGAACACAGTAAGCTGGGGAGATGAGTGATTGCATCTGATGTTGGAGGACTGGATCCTGCAGGAAGGTTAGGGGGGAACATCCCCACGGTCACTGTTTGTTTGTTTACCTAACTTCAAAATTCTCTCTGGAGCTGCTTAGACAAAGCCTGACTTATCTTCCCAAAGATGAAACACTGGGTAAGACACATGTCAAATGAAAATAGCCTTTTTAGTCATAGTCAATATTTTGTAAAAATTTGACAATCCGACACTGTTAAATTCAAGTGCCTATCTCCTGGTTTTGGTTTACTTTGTGCAGGGGTTAGGGACAATGTCTCCATGATTATTATGTAGCAAGCATCAGTCATGGTTACAAGGAACCACAGCATAGCCAGCTGATACTTGGTAGGCTTTCCAGCCCCTGAAGGGCAATGCTTTAAACTTTCACATCTTCTGAATCTTCTGTCTCATACACTGGTCAGTTTTCAAATAGCCATTTTATTGGTAGTCTGAGGGAAAATCTTTGTTTTCAGTCCTTCGCTGGAGTTATCCCCCTCTCTGTTGACTTACTTTCTTGATTGACATCTTTGTCTCTGTTTGTTCTTGCTTGGCAAGGAGGCTACAGTTTAATACAAGCTGGAAGGGACGTTGAGAGGTTATTGTAAGAGCCCAGGAGAGACGATGAGGACCCCAGCCAGGGTGCTGAGAATAAGGATGGATATATGAGCTGAGAAGGGGAATGTCCACAGTGGCTCCAAGTTGCTAGCTCGAGGCATTAGAGGGATGATGAGGTCTGGCACTCATGCAGCAGGAAAAGGAACTCTCTCTTGAACCTGTTGGAGTGTAGGTACTTCCAGGGCATCCAGGTAGAGATTTAATAGGTGGCTGCTTATGCAAGTCTAGGGTTCACGAGTGAGTAGGACTGACAGGGCCAAAGATGTGATTTCATCAACACTTACACCCACATATGGTTGAGTTCCAGCCCTCTGCCCCCAAATGTTTGCAGTGTCACCAAGGAAACAGGTTTATTTTGATATTAGTTTCTCAAATTCCACCTTTTATCTTTCTGCCAGAAACAGTCCTGACAAAACAACCTACTGATAAGTCAGAAGAAGAATTAAGAATGTGGAACTGGAGAAGAACTATAGTAAGTGGAGGAACTAAGTAATAATAAATCCAAACCGTTGAGCACTGCAGCCACTCACAGTCACTCTTTGTTCTCCTTCTTGGCCCTCTGGCAGAACTGAGCATCTTGAAGGTCTTGGGCAAAGTCATAGATACCAATTTTAGCAATTTACCACCATGAATTTTCTACACAGACAATAGATTATCAGAGTGTATCTGGCCCAAAGTGCCTGTGGTGGTATAATGAGTTATCACCAGAGTCACTAGAGAGATGATAAAATCATCCTGGCAGCCAGGATGGGCTGGGAACACAGGAGAGCATGCACAGAGTGTGTTATGTTGGTGGTGCATTTGCCCAGAGTGGTGCTTCTTTGTGACCCAGTGGCTCCAACATATCAGGAAGTTGGGAAGCTGGGAAGCTGGAAACACCAGTGATGATTCCTTTCCTGAGCCAGAGCACGCTGACAGCTGAGAAACCACACTTCTCTCATCTTTTCAGCCAAACCACGCTTTTGGTCCATTCTGTCACTCCTATCTCCCAATTAGACATCCAGAGTCCCCATACCACCTGCCGCTCTAGAAGACAAGCCCAGTTGCCCTGATGTGGACAGGGCTGGTGGAGGCTGAGCTCTCCCAGCCTGGAAGACAGTAACAGAGCAGGTGAGCGCCCCAGAGGAGAGCAGATATTAACTGCTAGGAAGGGAGAGAGAACTGCCTTCCCTCAGAAAGACAGAGGGTTTATGAAGTTTCATCACTGGTCACTGTTGTTAGTTTGGGGCACTCTTTATAAAAGATATGAAGACTTTACATATGAAGTAGAAATACAAATTCCCATCTTAGGGAGTTGGTTTGGAGGTTAAATGAGAAAATATAGGGAAATCACATTACATAGTGTCTGGTATTTACTAAATGCTCAATAAGTGGTAGTATTTGAGGAATGTAAAGAAGTGGTTAAGGTCACACCTCAGACCTAGGTTCAAATCCCAGCACTACCCTTTACCAGCTATGAGAGATAGGGAACATTATTTAACTTCTTAGAACAGCAGTTTTATGATCTCTAAAATTGGGTTAACTATATCTAACCCTTTGGGTTATTGTGAGTTTTAAGATAAAATATTATAAGTAAAAAGCTTTAATTCATAATAGCATTAGATTATTTTTGAAAATGCCTGAACAGAGGGCTCATTTTATGCTTTGTATTTTCAGAGAAAATACCCTTCGATAGGTCAGAAGGAGGTTCTGATTGGACCATCTTCAGATCTCTAAACTACAGTGAATCTAAGCTACAAGTTGACCTAGACTAGGGTCGGCAAATCTTTGGGCCAGAGAAAATAATATTTTGGGTCTTCTGGATCACAGTCCAAAAACACATCACAGGACCAAAAACAGTCATAGACCATATGTAAAAAAAAAAAAAAAAAGGGTGGCGCATGTCTGTGTTGCAGTAAAACATTATTGACAAAAACAATGCCAGGTTTAGCCTGCAATCAGTTTGCCAGCTCTTAACCTAGTCATAAACTAACTTCACATGTAGGTACTGGTTGATGTGGAATGGTCAGGGGAAAAGTGGGACAGCCTTGATGCTCCCATACTCGTCCTCCATAAGATGCCAAGAACTAGGTATTCCGCTATTAGAAAGTCATTCCATTGAATCAAGCATTGATCCATGGAGGGAAAAAAAGAGGTGCCTATCAAAATGCAAATAAAAGGAATAATTGATAAAGATTAAGCTTTAATTTGAAGTGGCATATAGTGTACATTCCTGCTGACTGGCCTTGACTTAGCTGGAGGACACCCAGCACCTGCAGGAGGGACTATTGAAAATGGATTGAGCATGGGAAAAGGGGAACAGATCTGATCTTTCTCTCAGGTCTTCCACCTCCAATCTGTCCACTTAGACTCCTTCCCCTTCTATGTTATAATCCACTTCCAAGCCAAGATCCCTTCATCACAAAGAGCAAACCAGAGGAGTGGATCCTTCAGCCCTTCTTTCTGAGATAGTGGGAGACTGCTTTCAACAACTCCTAAAGCCTGCATCGTCAGTTTCCAGTTTTTCCCTGTCTTAGAAGAGATGTGCAAGGGGACATTTCTTTGTACTCCATGCATCAGGACACAGGTTAATGTCGATGCTAGTATGGAAGTCTTTCTCTTCCCTTTCCAAACTCCCAATCCCACCTTACCTTCCCCCTCCCACTCATCCAGTGGTAG
This sequence comes from Gorilla gorilla gorilla, assembly GCF_029281585.2. Lineage (NCBI taxonomy): Eukaryota > Metazoa > Chordata > Mammalia > Primates > Hominidae > Gorilla > Gorilla gorilla. Next base: position 43,063,397 of record NC_073224.2, on the reverse strand, counting down.
CCATGGGACAGGGATGAAAAAAGAGGAGTAAGAATCAGAATTCAGGGTTGGCCTGGGGACATAGGCTATTTTAGTGTAAGGTCAAAGTTATGTTAGGGGTAAAAAAGGAATTTCACTTGTGGATCTGGCATGGACTATTAGCTGTAGATTAATCTTTGAAGTATAGGATACAGTGGGCAGTGGAGTTGATCTCCCATTACTTTCTGGGTGATGGAGTAGCAAGGATATCTACTTGTGGAGATCACTCGGTCCAAGAAACTGTAATGGGTTTTGCTCCCCAAGGGCAGCTACAGACACATCCTTTGGGTCAAAATAAGAAGCCCATTCCTGGGGCCCTACTAGATTGCCCTGTGCTCTGTCTTGTGGATGGTCCCACCTTCATTCCATCACAGAAATGTTGCTCACCGTCTTTGTTTCCCAGTGTCACCTTCTCTTTGGTTATCCACGTCTGCAGTATCTCCTTATGCAAACCTTTCCAGGACCACCTGATGCTGCAGGCAGCTTCTTTTCCATGTACCTGTAGGACAGCATCCGTTTCCCTTTCCTGGGGCCTCTGGTAGCTGGAAGGCACATCTATTTCTATGAATCTGCTCCTCCCCGACTTCAACTCCCACCTTCTCAGCACATTATCCAACACTAAGCATTCGTAGGTGCTCCATCAGTGTGTGTGGAATTAATTCGCAATTGACAACTTTAACACTTACATCACATGAACAATGGATCACCTTGCTGTGATGTGCCAGTTGAGGGGATACAGGCAAGCGCTGGAGAAGGCTGGGAAGAAGCCTGTACTAATACCTCTCCACCATGCCCCTGAAGCCCTGGGAGGGCGGAGAACACCGAGAGGAGAAGGGAGTACATGGCAGTCTGGTCTCTGGGAGCTTTGAATCCTTCGGCACACCCTTTCTTCCCCCTTTCACTGCTGCTTCCTGCCCTGGTGGCTGTATTTGTCAGCTCAGGCTGCGGAAACAAAACATCATAGACCAGGTGGCTTAAACAGTACATTTGCTCATAGTCCAGAAGGCTGGAAGTCTGAGATCCATGTGCCAGCATGGTTGAGTTCTGGTGAGGGCTTGTGGATGGCCGTCTTCTCTCTACGTCCTCACAGGGCAGCAAGAGCAATCTCATTCTTCCTCTTCCTATAAGGCCACTAATCCGTTAAGGAGGGTCCCACCCTCATGGCATAATCTAACTTAAATTCCCTCTCAAAGGCCCTTGGTATGGTTTGGATCTGTGTACCCACCAAATCTCATGTTTAATTGTTTAATTGTAATCCTCAGTGTTGGAGGCGGGGCCTGGTGGGAGGTGACTGAATCATGGGGGCAGAGTTCTCATAAGTGGTTTATGTGTTCTTTTGATAGTGAGTGAGTTCTCAAGAGATCTGGTTGTTTTAAAAGTGTGTAGCACCTTCCACCTCTCTCTCTCAGTCCTGTTCCTGCCACGTAAGAAGGCTATTCCCACTTTGTCTTCATCCATGAGTAAAAGTTCCCTGAGGCCTCCCCAGAAGCAGATGCTGCCATGCTTCCTCTACAGACGGTGGAACCATGAGCCAATTAAACCTCTTTTCTTTATAAATTACCCAGCCTCAGGTATTTCTTTACAGCAGTGCAAGAACAGACTACTACAACCCCATTTCCAAATACTATCCCATTGGGCATCAGGGCTTCAACATATGAATTTGAGGGAACACAAACATTCAATCCATAACAGTAGCTTAGAAACCTGTCTGGCATTTCAGAAATCCTCCAGCTGGATTTGACACAAGTGTAGATGATTTAGCAATCTAGTTCAATTATCTTTTGCTTAATTTAACTTTTTAAGCCACAGTGCAAAGAATGTATTAATTCTTGTGTAATCAAGTTAAGTGATAGAAAAATATTCTAGGATTCGTTCCTTACACTTAAGGTGACAGTCATTATTAGGAAGTGCTTCTTCAGGAAGGAGTTGAATTCCCAGGAATTGTGAGGGAGAGAAAGGGGGAGTGAGGCAGAAAAGGAGGGAGAGCTTGAATGTGAGGCATGACCAAGCTAGCCTCTGCTCAATATAATGTATTTAGATTGATGCAAAAGTAATCATGGTTTTTGTCATTATTTTTAATGGCAAAAGCCGCGAAAACTTTTGCACCAACCTAATGCAACCGAAGGCTCCATGTCTCAGGACTTGCTTCCCAGAACTCCTAAGTACTCTTGTCTCACGAGAGTCCAATGGAGAAGGAAGCAGGGAAAGGAGAAGAATAAATCCACCATGTCCTGCCTCCCATTGGTCAAATATCTGCCCACTGGGCATTAACTCCCAGACACTTTAGTATTGCAAATGTGTAGGTCCCACATTTGCATGCCTCCACAGCATCAGAAGAGCCTCCAGTCAAAAGGTGAGAGTCATGCAGTGTGGGCCAGGTGGCATGATCAGGTTGCACTTTCACTGGTCTCTGTAGTGGCAGCTGGAGTGGGAAAAGGGGCCCAAAGCCTTGGACAGAGGTGAAGCAAGAGGATGTAAGATGGTGCATCAGACTTGTCCTATATATGGAAACTTCCACCCTGAGTGTGGCTGCTCACTGACATGCACTTTCTATTATGCTCTTATGCAGACATGAATTTTGTCTTTATTCAACAATTCATTTCTTCATTCATTCATTAATCAGTCCATGTACCACCCCAAAGACAGAAGTGCTTTAGCAATAAAGTAGTTTTGATTAAGGTATGTGCATTCTGCCATATGTCAGACACTGAGATAAACAGAAATAACCCTGGCTTTCTGGAGTAACAGAAGCACCTTATTTACCATCCTGAAGCAAACTTAGGCTTCCTCCCTGGCTTTCCATCCCCTCCAGCACTACCTCCACTCCTACTTGGGCCAATCACCACCGATGGGCTTACAAAGAAGTGTTGAGGTGCCCACAAATCTCACACTGCAAGGCCCTAAGGCTGTGGGGTGGCCCTAGAAGAGGAGGCATCCCTTCCAAGGAAGAAATCTTACCTGTGAGCTTGAACACTGTTTTGTACTACTACTTATCCCTCCTCCTGATGTCATCATGCCAGGGACACTCTGGACCAGATCATGGAATAAGGAGCTCCCTTGAGAGCAAAAGACCATGTGCCCAGCTTCCAGAAATGGATTCTGCAATATTAACTTAATCTCCAGAAGAAAAGCAAGTTCCGGGAGACTGGAAAAGCCTTAGTGTCTTAACATTTGAGGGTTGTCTGTAGGGAAGGGTTCAAAGGCAATCCTTGTGGATTAGGGAGAGACAGGAAACTAGTACAGGCATACCTTGTTTTATTGTGCTTCATGCTGTTGCACTTCACAGATATTCAGGTTATTTAAAATATATATAAATTGAAGGTTTGTGGCAACCCTGTGTTGAACACGTCTATCAGCACCATATTTTCAACATCATGTGCTCATTACATGTCTCTGCATCCACTTTGGTAATTTTTGAGAATATTTGAAAAATATTTCAAATGCCCCCTCTTCCACTTTTTTTGAGACAGGGTCTTGCTCTGTCACCCAGACTGGAGTACAGTGGTGCAATCTTGGCTCACTGCAGCCTCACCCTCTGGGCTCAAGTGATCCTCTCACCTCACCCTCTCAAGTAGTTGGGACTACAGGCACACACCACTGCACCCAGCTAATTTTTTTGTAGAGATCTGGTTTCACTATGTTGCCCAGGCTGGTCTCGAACTCCTGACCTCAAGCAATCTGCCTGCCTCGGCCCCCCAAAGTACTGGTATTATAGGAGTGAGCCACTGCACCCAGCCCAAACATCTTTATTATTATTATATCTGTTATAGTGATCTGCAATCAGTGATCTTTGATATTATTTTTATTGTTTTGGGGGGACAACAAACAGCATTCAATAAGACAGGGACTTAATAAATGTTGTGTGTTCTGACTTCTGTGCCAAATGGTTGTTCCACTATCTCTCTCCTCCTTCTCAAGCCTCTTTATTTTCTGAGACAGAATATTAAAATTAGGCCAATTAATTACTCCACAGCAGCCACTAAATGTTCAAGTGAAAGGAAGAGTTGCACATCTTTTACTTTAAATCTAAAGCTAGACATAGTTAAGCTTAGTGAGGAAGGCATGTCAAAACCCAAGATAGGCTGAAAGCTAGACCTCTTGCACCAGTTAGCCAAGTTGTGAATACAAAAGAAAATTTCTTAAAGGAAATTAAAAGTACTACTCCAGTGAACACAGGGATGATAAGAAAGCAAAATAGCGTGATTGCTGAGATGGAGAAAGTTTGAGTGGTCCAGATAGAAGATCAGACCAGCCACAACATTCCCTTAAGCCAAAGCCTAATCCAGAGCAAAGCTCTAATGCTCTTCAATTCGATGAAGGCTGGAGAGGTGAGGAAATGGCAAAGAAAAGTTAAAAGCGAGTAGAGGTTGGTTCATGGGATTTCAGGAGAGGAGCTGTCTCCATAATATAAAAATTCAAGGTGGAGCAGCAAGTGTTGATGTGGAAGCTGCAGCAAGATCTTAGCAGAAGATCTAGCTAGGATAAATGATGGAGGGGGCTGCAATAAACAGCAGATTTTCAGTAAAGACAAACTCGCCTTCTATTGGAAGAAGATGACAACCAGGACTTTCATAGCTGGAGAGAAGGCCATACCTGGATTCAAAGCTTCAAAGGACGGGCTGACTCTCTTGTTTCAGGCTAATGCATCTGGTGACTTTAAGTCAAAATCAATGCCCATTGACCATTCTGAAAATCATAGGGCCCTTAAGAATGATGCTAAATGTACTCTGCTTGTGCTCTATCAATGGAACTACAGAGCCTGGATGATAGCACATCTGTTTTCAGCATGGTTAACTCAATATTTTGAGCCCACTGTTGAGACCTACTTTTTAGAATAAAATATTTTTAATACTGCTCATTGACAATGCACCTGGCCACCCAAGAACTCTGATGGAGATGTACAAGGAGATGAATGTTGTTTCATGTTTGATAACACAACATCCATTCTGCCCATGAATCAAAGAGCAATTTAGACTTTCAAGTCTTATTATTTAAGAAAAACATTTTATAAGGCTATAACTCCCATAGATAGTGATTCCTCTGATGGATCTTGACAAAGTAAACTGAAAATCCTCTGGAAAGAATTTATCATTCTAGGTGCCATTAAAAATATTTGTGATTCAGCAGGGCATGGTGGCTCACACCTGTAATCCCAGCACTTTGGGAGGCTGAGAAGGGAAGATCACCTGAGGTCAGGAGTTCTAGACCAGCCTGGACAACATGGTAAAACCCTGTCTCTACTAAAACTATAAAAATTAGCTGGGTATGGTGGTGCACACCTGTGATCCCAGCTACTCAGGAGGCTGAGGCAGGAGAATCACTTGAACCCGGGAGGCGGAAGTTGCAGTAAGCCGAGACCACACCACTACACCCCAGCCTGGGTGGACAGAATGAGACTCTCTCTCAAAAAAAAAAAAAAAATGTGATTCATGATTCATGAAAGGAGGTCAAAATATCCACATTAACAGGGCTTTGGAAGAGATTGATTCCAAACTTCATGAATGACTTTGAGGAGTTCAGGACCTCAGTGGAGGAAGTAACAGCAGATGTGAAAATAGCAAGATAACTAGAATTAGAAGTGGAGCCTGAAGATGGGACTGAATTGCTGCAATCTCGTGGTAAAACTTGAATGAATAAGGAGTTGCTTTTTATGAATGAGCAAAGAAAGTGGCTTCTTGAGATGGAATCTACTCCTGGTGAAGATGCTGTGAACATTGTTGAGCTGACAACAAAAGATTTAGAATATTTGTTCTATAAACTTAGTTGATAAGGTAGTGGTAGGGCTTGAGAGGATTGACTCCAATTTTGACAGAAGCTCTACTGTGCATAAAATGCTATCAAACAGCATCACATGCTACAGAGAATCTTTTGTGAAAGGAAAGTCCATTGGTGCAGCGAACTTCATTGTTGTCTTATTTTAAGAAATTGTCACAGCCACCCCAGCCTTCAGCAACCACCACCCTGATCAGTCAGCAGCCATCAACATGGAGGCAAGACCCTTCACCAGCAAAAAGATTATGACTTGCTGAAGACTCAGAGGATCATTAGCAGTTTTTTTATCAGTAAAGTATTTTTGATTAAGTTATGAGCATTGTTTCTTAGCCATAATGCTATTGCACACTTAATAGACTGCAGTATAGTATAAATACAACTTTTATATGCACTGGGAAATCAAAAAGTTCACGTGACTTGCTTTATTGTGATACTTGCTTCATTGCAATGGTCTGGAACTGAACCTGCAATTTCTTCAACATATGCCTGTAATTCTTTATATACTTCTGTTTCATTTACTCATTATCTCATTCACTATGGGCCACCCTAACCATGCATGGCCACGTGCCATTATTTCCATGTCACAGATGTGAAAACTGAGGCTGAAAGATTAAACAACTTGCTGAAGCTCACACAGCCAGTAAAAGGGCTTAAACCCTGTCTGGTAAGTGCACATCACCTCTGCCCTCAGCCCCCAGTACTCAGTGGCCTGGCCTACTCTGTCCTGTCTTCTTCCCACAGACCTGTCAGCCCAGCCTCAGCAGCTGTAGATCCTTACCCACCATGTGGGAGGCAATGGTCCTTAGGACCCAGGGATTTCCCCTAAGGTACTTTAGCTCTGTCAGTATTGTGAGTGGGCAAAATGCCAGTGATCAAGGCTCCATCTTCCCCTCCCATGTCCTCTAGCAAGCCCCCTCCTTCTCCCTCACCTAGCACAGAGCCAATGCACTCCCAGTAAATTCAGTGTTTTTCCATTCCAGTGAGTGCAGCCTTTACTTTGATTTGGGTGCAAGCAGCTGCAGGTGCCTCAAGTCATCATGTGCTCTCTTTCCCCCTCGTTCCCTGCAATGTCATCCATGTTTACTTGCTGCTCTGGACTTTAGATTCTGTCAGCATGCCAATCGGTGGGGCCGCCAGGCACCACAGCTGACAGTCAAATCTGTGATGCCGAATCCTTCTTCTGGAAAAAAGGGCTAAAGAGGTTAATACACTCAAGTCAGGATAAACACACCAGCTGTTAGAGTTTCTAATATTTAATATCATTATCAAATAAATAACTCAGGAAGAAATCACACACATACATACACACACACCACAAACACCCACAGCCGCTGCTTCATTTACAGTGGTTAAAAAAGAATATTCATAAATTATCTTAAAAGCCTCCACAACGGAGTAATGGCTGAGACACAATTAGGGAACATTTGCATATACGCTGCTGCCGGTCCCTGCCCAGAGACATCCTCCCCCAGGTCAGCCCTGGAGAGAGAAACTGGGGGAGCAGGAGGAAGGAATATGAGTTCACAACTATAGGCTTCCCTCTTGATCTGGTAAGATCTCAGCTCAGGCAAGCTTTGCTTCTGCTTTCAATGGCAGATTTCCCTCTGTTAAAAAAACATACCACACTTCTGTCTACCTACACAATTCAAGATAAATTCGTTTTGTTTCAGGAAAATATGTATTCAGACAAACAACATTAGTAATCAGTTTTGTGGATAATGGATTATTTAACTGATCAGTAAATAGTGTTTTGTTGTTGTTTACTCTTCAATCTACTTTGTGTGTAGATATTAGCCAGATCTTGTAGATCTAGCCTTCTGATTCCCTAAACACTAATACTAAGGCTGAGCAGGACAGAATTTTAACAGCCTGTTAACTGTGTCAGGAAAGTGTGAATCTACTTTTTTTTTTTTTTTTTTTTTTTTTTTTTGCCCCAGCTCACTGGCTGCTGTTCACCTGGGCTAAAGGAACAGAAAATGATGATCATCTCATTTGGGGGGAAAATGAACATGGGCTAATTTTTTTTTAAGGCTCCAACAAAATGTTTTCCAGGTCACAAAGCATGGAACAAAATGAGCTCCATATCTAGTTTATGTTGTATATTATAAGGGAAGCTGGTCTCGGTGACTCTGTTAAGGTTCCATGAGCATTTTTTGAGATAAAGCCTTCATTCCAAGGGGCCAGGGTTGAGCTATTTCCCTTCTCATCAAGCAAAAACCTGGCATCCCGTTTGTCTGTCCAGATGTATTTTTGTTTGGGTTTTTACGCTGTTTGATTGAGATCAAGTCATGAATTTCTGCTCTCTGGATGGGCAGAGGAATGACAATTTATGAAGTCTGAGGATGCATGTTGTTTAGCTCAAAAGCACAGCCAGATGAATTTTGGTGACAGGAAATGCTGCACTGCGTGGCCACAGCAGCCAATATCTGGGGCAATTTCTCTTTTACAGACTTTTGAAAATCAGAGCAGGAGGATATAGTTTTAATAATCTCTCACAACTGGGGCTGTAATGGGTGGGATGGATCAGATGGAAAGGATTCCAATAATTTAAATAGGACTTTGTTCTATAAGACTTCCATCATAATTGTCCTGTTGACATTGTATCTGTGCAAAGGCTACAGTGATGACTGCACTGTCCACACACTTTCCACTTAATGCTAGGAATGGCGGACAGGCAAATGGCTTCTGCCTTTGAGTCTTTGAGCTTCCAAATGGCTCAGTGCCTCCTTTGCTCACTCAGACATCTTCTAGGTGCCCAGCCAGGTTCCTGGGTTCTTCAAACGAGTTTTTCGAGTGTGTAGAAAACATGCAGCCAGGTGGCAGGGATGAAGGCAAGAAGAATGAGTCTCTCCAGACCCCTGGGGACACCCAGTGGGTGAAAAGGTGTCTCAGAGCTGCTCAGTGGTGGGTTGAGGATGTTATTAGAGGGATGGAACCATGTCTGAAGTTGGGGGTGTTGGCTGGAGTTTAGATCTTTGATTATTTTTCTATTCAGATATATCTAGATTTGATAAAGTGAGACGAAGATGATTGTTAGAGTCATGAGGATGAAAAAGAATGAAGAGCAAAATGGTGGGTGGGAGAAAGGGAGAGGGAAAGGGGAGGAGGAAAAGAGGAGAAAAGGAAGAAAGAGGGAAAGGGAGAGAGAGGGAGGGAAGGAAGGAAGGATGACGAAAACCAAACTCAGTTCTCAAAGTCAGAGCTGCACTGTCTCAGGCAGGGACTCTGCCTTGCATAAGCAGTGCCCTCTGCCTAGCGTGCTTTTCACCCTTTTGCACATCAAAAGCTCCTCCTCATGTCTGAGTCACAGATCAAGCCTTCCTGACAACTCAGCACAGAGTTTAGTGCACCCCTCTCCCCTCTGCCTCATTTCCTTTCTGCACTACGCTGTTTCTCTTTGCCTTTCTGTCTTCCAGAGGAAGGGAAACACATCTTTACTTCATAGCTTCCCCCAGCATCCTGGGCCATTCTGGGTTCCCATAAATGTTGCTGAATGAATGAATGAAAATAAGAAAAGTGAATGATAACTAGAGATGCATCAAATACTAGTGTAAATCCAAGAACTCTCCTATAATAAAGAAATTTAATTTCAATTAGATGCATTTGTGATCATTTGCTAATAACAATAGAAATAAAAATGTTGTAAGAATAAGTCAAACGTGGTGCAGATGGTCACTCTCAAGAGATTTCTTTCCATGCTAATAATAGATGTTTATAATGCCCTTTCTAAGAATAGAAAATACCTGTCATTCATATTAAAATATAAAATTAATTGTATGCTATTAACAAGCTTATGAGCTGTGTGAGGACCTTTTTTGAACAAATACACACACAAGTATTTAAGATAACCCAGGCTTAACTAAGTAGGGAACTAGACAAATCTACAGTTTGAGAGCCATTAACCTAAAGGTAATTTTTTAACCTTTTTTTTTTTTTTTGAGACGGAGTCTCTCCCTGCACGCCCAGACTGGAGTGCAGTGGCACGATCTCAGCTTACTACAACCTCTGCCTCCCAGGTTCAAGCAATTCTCCTGCCTTAGCCTCCCAAGTAGCTGGGATTACAGGCACCCGCCACCATGCCCGGCTAATTTTTGTATTTTTAGTAGAGACAGGATTTCACCATGTTGGCCAGGCTGGTCTCAAACTCCTGACCTCAGGTGATCCACCCGCCTTGGCCTCCCAAAGTTCTGGGATTATAGGTGTGGGCCACTGCGCCTGGCCTTAAAGGTAATTTTTGCTTTTGTTTTCCCATCTCAGTGACTAAGCTGCCTCTGGGAGTTCTTTGTACTGACCAGGTCAGCCCAAAAAACAGGAACCAAACAACGAGAGTCCCTTCATTTCTATCAAACTTTCACTTCCTTCCACTCTTATCACCTGACTTGATTCCCAGGAGACCCTTCCGAGATGAGGAAGGAACTGACTTTCCCTTTCCCTGATGGGAATACAGGAGTCCAGCGAGCTGATGGCACTTGCCCAAGGCAGGTGCTACAGAAGACCTAACTCATCCTCTAGTCTGCTGCTGCCAGGAAAAGGGTAACATGGACCCAAGGTCAATTCTGAGCAGGAAGAGCTCTATTCATGGGACCTGGTCCTTGACTCCACCTTCCAGGATGTGAAAAGCTGTAAAAAGGGGATGCTGAGCAGCTTTTCTGATTATCTTCAGGGTAATAAAGAAGAAAGGGAATTAAACAGAAGGATTAAAAGTTAAACACCACAAAAAACTTCTGGTTGCTAGGATGGTTTTTAAAACTGGAATAAACGAGTAAGATTCTTAGCGAGTTGAACTCTGCCACAATGATTTTCTTCCATAGAATTACAAATGTCTTAGGCTCCTTAGTGCTGATTTGCACTTCTTAATTCCCAACTCCAGGCAGGTGAAGGGCAAGCAGGCACAGGAGCCTTCACTCTGAATTCCCAGCATCCCAACAGTTTAAGCCCCATGCTTTATTTATGTGAATTTTATTTTCATGTAGACATTTTGCTCTCCTTGCTGGAGAAGGTGGTTTCCCCAAACTGCTGCGAATGTTCCTTCTCTGTATATTTTATTCATACGAATCCGTTATTGGCCCATCCCTTCCTGAAAGAGCTGAAATTTGCCCTTGAGGCATCAGATGGAGTAGTCAGATTGTCAAATGTGTCCCCTAATTGAAGTGAACATTGGCACAATATTTGTCGACTGGAAATAAACAGCCCCAGTGAAGTAGCAGGTTTATCACCTTCATGCTCTTGTTCAGGTCTTGCTGAGAGTTGACGGAAACACGCAGAGAGAGAAGCTATTTCTCCAGGAAATGAAAACTTTGGTGGATCAGGGGAAAGGGATCTTTCTTAGACTTTGAATCTCCTAAAGCCAAGAACAGTGGCCCAGGGCAGTCAGCAGGGCAGTCAGCAAGGTGAATTTCAGCACTCCTCTGCTGTCCTTTCTTCTCCTGCTCCCTTCAGGGGGCCTCTTCCTCCAGCACCCAAGGGCCCAGGATCAGCCTGCTTTCTCTCCTCCATCAGACCCTCTTTTAGGTTGTCCCTGCTATCAGAGTGTAAGGAACAAAAGATACAGGTGAGATGAAGTTCAGAAAGAGACTCAAATGACCTCCTCTGTCTCTTCCCAATGCCCCATGAATCCTACAACCTCAGAAGCTCTAGTTCTGTGATACCATTCCAGCTGGCATTGGCCTCAGTCCTCTTCTGCCACATGGATGCCTCTGACAGCTTTTCAGTGGATGCTCTTGGGGACAGGGAGTCAGGGAGTCAATGCAAAGCCTTGAAAAAGGCAACCCCCAGGTGCAAGCTGGAGTGTTGGTTCCTCTCAAGGTCATATCCTGGAGTAAGCAAGTGGAAGGGACCAAGCCATGCCTGAAGCTGAAAACCCTGCCTCTTCAAGAAAGTTTCCAAAAAATTAGAAGGGCGAGTGTCTTTCTCCAGTCTTGGTCAAGTCAGGCTTGCCCCTCCCACCACTTCCTTACTCCTCAAGAGACCAGTCAGAAGCAGTCCTTTTCCTTCCATGAAATCTCCCTATAGGGGGCAGGGATGGGGTGTCTCTCTCACCATCCATTCTCCATGGCCTTTCCAGGATCTATTCCAGCAAGTTTTCAGGCTTCTGTGGCAGGCCTAGGCCACCAGCCCTTGGACACCCTCTCCACAGCCACCGAGGGAAGTGGTCATCCTGGTGCACCAAGCTCCTTTCAGGGAGATGGTGGATCCCAACCCTGTTTAAGTCTGGATGCAGGAGCAGGCCTGAAAATACTGACAAACACCGTAACCTTCCTTGGCCTTCTTGGGTGGTGACTGTTTTTTCTCCACTCCCTTTCTGATTAGGGAGAATAGATGTAGGGAGAGATGGAGACAGAACAATTCCATAGCGCCCCTAAGAAGGCATCTCTGCTCCAATCCCTCTCCAGGGAAAAAGACAGGAATCTCATCTCTAAGTTCCCTTTAACTCACCCTCATAAAACAGGTTGTGACCTCTCCCACCTCTGGTCAGGGCTAGGAGCTCCACCTGTTAGGGCATTGCCAGCTCTTCTCCCTCCTAGCACTTCCCTTAGATTTGAAATGGTCTGCTAATGAGTCTGCCCAGGGCCATTGAATTAGATCCTCTTGAAGGCAAAGGTATTGCTTTCACGACTGCATCTCTGGCCCCCAGTACAGCCCTGTCATAGACTCATAATATTTGTTGAACCGCAAAACTTCCCCCAACTCAATAGGCAAATAAACGTCAGGCACATAAGGCCACTCCTCCCTCTTTCCCAAGTCCTTACCCACTCTAACCTCGCCAGCCCCTCTCCTTACTACTCCCCTCCACCCCTCCACCAACCCACACCTGTAGCAGAATAAGTAACCAAAGTCAGCTGCACTAAGAACCTGGAAACCATTCCCTATCACCAACTTTTAGAAACACTATAAAAAATTTTTTATAATATCATTTTGTGGTTTTTATACTTTACTGTAAGTTATTTGTTCTTCACATTAATTTAAACCAAGTGATGATGGGGGTAGGACACTGTAGAGTTTCTGTTTTTTAAGCTTGATCTCTACCTGTGGATTGATGGCTTTGTTTTGTTTTTAGGAATTCTCAGCCTAAGTGGACAGATTAGGAAGCTTGGGGGAAGTATCTTGGAGGTGGGGATATTTTAAAATTCAATCCATAATGTTAGCAAGTAGACAGCAACCTAGTAGGTTTAAGTGTTAGACCAGATCTGTAGCTAATAGTATCCAACTTCCTAACATGTCTTTCTGGGGATGAAACGGCATTTGTGGAAGCCCAGCGTTTGACCAAGGCTTGTTTAACGTTTTATTATAGTTTTTCTTTCCTCCCGAGTCTTAAAAACATGCAATTTGTCAGGGTCCCAGAAGAAGGCAAAACTAAGAAAGTGGTGATGAAGGTGCTGGGACAGGAAGTCAGTTGCTCTTCTTCTATTTGGGTGAAATTAATCAGTAACTCTGTTGACTTGTCATCAAGAGCACAAACCAGGCTGCCATCACATGGCATGTAAGACTTACCCATGCAACACTCCTTGAGGACTGGAGATGATGAGGGAACACAGGATTTTTCCAGTGTGCACTCTTACAGAAAGGCTGGAAATGTGTAAAGTTACCTTGTGACATAAGTTCCCACATAGGAAAACCTTCCAGTCTTTTTCCTGTTCTTCTCAATGACCTCCTAGTGGGCAGATGTACGTTTTCTAATTTTTAATTCTCCTTGCTGTCTCTTTTGCAGCGGTTAATTTTACTGTTTCCTCATGCTTCAGAAGGATTTTTATTGACGTAGTTTCTATAGTAATTATGTGTCATTCTCATACCTCCCTGATTACTCCTGTTCCTACCTCTTATTCCTCTCCCTTTTCTCACCCCTAACTGACTCTATCTCATTATGCCGTTGGACCTCCCCTTTGCTTTCTTTTTGTCAAAGAATTCATTTCCTCCCATGGCTTTCTCTGTCACCTCCAAGGAGATGGCATTTTCTTTCAAAAATGGCCTCCCCTCCCCATTCAACCAGATTCAACCAGAACCCCGGTTTTTATATTTTAAATGCTTTTTTTTCCTTTCACCTTTTCATAGCCCCTCAGCTATCCAGTTCCATTGATCCTTGCTTTGTAAATGCTCCCAATTCTCTCTCCCTTTAGATTCCCACTCCTGTGATTCTAATCCAGGCCTTGTTACCTAATGCCTCAGTTACTCTACATCTAATTTATTTCTCTGCCGCCTTTAGCTTTATGTATCACTTTCCGACTAAGCTTCCCAAAACATTACTTTCTTCAAGAAACAACCCTGGTCAAAACCCTTCGCTATCTCTCCACTGGCTAATCCTGTCACTTAAGGCCTATCAAAATCTAGTCTGAATCCACTTTTCCCAGGGCATATGCCATTACCCCTGAAAGCAGGCTGGTGTCTTCAGTATCTTTGACCTCATTATAGTATCCTCATTATCCCTTATTTTATATATATATATATATATATATATATATATATATATATATATATATGACCCCGTTTCCTCCCCATCTTCTGCTGTCTTCTTGAAATACTCTTCCCCTCCTCTGACCTATGCAAATCCTACCAAGCCTGCAAACCCAGTTCAAGGTCAGTACCTCAGTCTTCATGAAGACTCCTTTACCCATAGAACATGTGCACCCATTCAGCAGCTCTGTTCAGTATCTCTCTCTGTCAGTCGCTGGCCTAGGCCCTGCGGGTACAGAGGTGAAGAGTCAGTCAAGGGCCCTGTTCTAAGGGAGCAGACATCGGGAAGGAGAGAGAAGACATATAATAACAAATAAACAATGTAATTACATACCTTCAGAAAACCATAAATGCTACTTAATTTCAGCAGCCCTCTTCATGGAAGAGAAACTCTGGGTCTCTGAGAAGGTAGATGCCTGGCCAGAGGCCACGTGGCTAGTGAATGATGGTGCCTGGGTCAGACATCATTGTCATCTGTATTCTTCCCATTAACTACACTGGGAAACTTCTCAAGGTCAGGTCATCATTTGTCCTGGCACTTAGCACACTACTGGTCATGCTGCAAGCATTCACGGGTCACTTGCAGAAAAAATGAATAAAGGCAAGCAGATAGCAGGTAGGGAAAAGGGGTGTCCCTATTTGGTCATAGGCATGGCCTTACTTTTCCTTATTTGAGCCTACATATCTCATTAGTGCCGGGTATTTATCTATATCACTGAAACTACCAGAGTTTGGGGGTTAATAAAGATTCTGTCATGGAGTACTGGCTTTTATTTTCCACAAAATTTCCCTTTCATGTGGCAAATTCTATCATTTGGACTGTGAGTATGACCCAGCGGGGACTCAGTGTCCACCTGGCTTTATACTCCTGACGCTGACCAGTTAAAGAGCAAGATGTATTTCAGCAGGACCAAGACTGGGAAGAGTCAAGACAATCTGTTTAAAACAATCTGGGGCAGATAGCTCATCAAATGGATTCCTTTTAGTTTCCCCTACTCGTATGTCCACTATTTTTCAGGGAGAAAAAAAATAGAATGAGGAGAAAGGAAAAGGAAGGGAGAGAGGGAGGAAGGGGAATTTATCACAAGCTCCTATTTATAGAATCACAAGGTGAACAGGAAATTATCTTCAAGAAAAGGAGGTATAGAAATTGCATTTGAAAGATTCTTCCTTATATCCAAATGATAATTCCTGTTCCTTCACAGCAACTTTTAATGGACTCAATATTGGTGATTATGGTTTGGCTAACAAAACCTGTAGAGAGGAATGGCACCCCCAACTCTGATCTCTCTTTAAATTATTTTCCATTTAGCATGAATCCTATAGCATGGCATAAAACTTTATTGAATAGCTCATTTGAGCAGAGAATACTTTTGAAAGAATATTAGTAAACTCTTTCAATGGAGTCAAAACACCAAAATGGAAAATTCAAGTTTTGAAGAGAGCCATTAAGTGTGATTAAACCTTTAAAAAGGAGAGAACAACGCCTGCAGAACTCTATTTAGCCATTTCATATCTTTAATTGTCCAAAGATTTACTTTAAAAGCACAGACATGAAAGGATGCTGAATGTTACAGTATTTAAAGGGGGAGAGTGAAGATAAGCCCCGTTCACCAGCAAATGGAGCTCAGCCCAGAAGTAGGGACAACAAAAGCGGCAGGGACCTGCTTCCTTCTACAATATATATAGAGAGGGAAATAAAAAGGCAGCAATTCTTGACTTAGCTTTGAGGAGCACAATGGGCATGATTAGGGATCCAGAGTGGGAGTGCATTTAAGTAGCAGTAACATCCACCAGTTAGCTGGTAATTAGGATGAAAACTGAAGGGAAGGAAGCTAAGAGGAGGGAGATGGAGAAATGGGGGACAGGAATTTGGGGAAAGGGGTTTGAAAGGTCATTTTTGAAATTTAGTGGAGATGAAAATCACTTTGGGAGCTAATTTTATCATACTTTCCTAAACTCAAACGTTAGAGATTTTCATTCAATAGTATGGGAGGAGACCCAGGAATCTGTGCTTTTAAGATGCCTTCAAGGTAAGGCTGCTCTGATGGTCCTTTTGGACCAGTTTAGAGGATGTCTGGAGGAAGAAGGAAGGTACCAGAAATAGAAATCTGAAATAGAAACTCCACCTGGAGAGAGAGAGAGAGAGATAGATAGATAGAGAAAGAGAGAGAGAGAGAGAGAGAGAGACAGAGACAGAGACAGAGACAGACAGAGACAGAGACAGAGACAGAGAGACAGAGAGATTCCCAAATGACAAGGAAGCAGAATCTAATGGTCCTGCCTGTCCTCACTCTCAAATGCACAAGTCTATCCAGGGAGGTAAATCGAGGAATTCCATATAGTGTCAGCAAGAGGAGAAGTCCTTTTGGAAAAGGGCAGGAATGAAAGAAAGAAAAACAACCAATCAAGAAAAGGAGGAAGAAAAAGAAAATGACAGGCACTCAGCAGTGCACAATTCTGAGTGGAATAGCTTTGAACTGTCCCCAAATGAAAGCAATAATATGCTTTGTTATATATTGACAAGATTTTTTAAAAAATAAGTAAAATAGTCGTGCCAGCTGACCGGGTGTTGATAAAGTAGAATAGAAATATGTCAAATTGTGGACTGTTGGTTGTTAAGTGGTTCTGGAGAGTGTGAAAATCTGTGGCTTCCAGCACTGCTCTCTGTGGCCTTGCAGATGAGTCTCAAGGTCCAACACTGGGGAGCCAGGGCTACCAAGTGGGGAGGAGGTCACCAGCTACCACTGCTTGCCCGGCCACAACCGGAGCATCTCTGTTCTGGGTAAGATTCACTTTGAACATGGAAGTGCTGCTAAATGGGTTTTTTAAGATTCCTGATTCTGGCCATTTCCCCTCATTTTATAGATGAGAAAACCAAGGCCATGAGAAGCAAAGTGTCTTGCCCAAGGTCATGCAACATGTTTGCAGCAACTGGGACTCAAGCTTGGGACTCCTTATTCTTGGTCCAGTGAGCATCTGGACTCCAGAGTACCCAGCTGCCCCCTGTAGATACGGGAACTTGTCAAGCCAGTGTGTTTTACAACACTGATTGTATATGATTAGAACATTTTATGGGTCACGATTTACCCAATAGCATACCTAAATGTATGTGAAAATAAGTAATGTTGTCTCCGGTTGTTATTCTATGTTTCTGAGGTAAAAGTGGTCTGCTGGAGTGCATAGGAATACTTGGGTCAGAAGGAAGTGAGACCCACACCTGTTGAGTACTTGAGAGTCACAAGGTATGTTATGCCCATTACAAGTCCCTTTCATTCTCGTAACAACCCAACAAGGCAGTGGAAAGACCCTCCCTCATTTAGCTATGGAGGTAATTGGCAACCAGTAGGGTTAATGAACTGCAGTTGCCAGGTAGACATGACAACTCAATCTGGGTGACTTCAGAGGCCAGCCTTTTTGTACTTGATTAATTTGTTCACCCTGTAATGGGATGCTTTTGGCTCTTTATGCCATCCTTTCGAATCTCATTTCTTCCACTTTTCTATTATAAAGACAGTGCCTAATAGGAAGTCCAGAAAATGAAGAAAATACTATTCATAATCCTGTCAACCAAGCATATCTACTTTCACTGTGGTAAATTCTGTTGCTATTCTTTGTCTTCATAAATATAGCTGTTACATAGTAACAATCCTAATGGACACACACTTTGTATCTCACCTTCTCCTCACTTAACTCCCGGCCAGGGGCTTTGTCCAGGATGTGTATGTCAGCCTCTCTTGTGTTCCTTCCTGTTTCTCTCCCTTCTTTTCTTTTGCTCCCTCCCTCTGTTCTTCTTTCTTTGTTCCTTAGTCTCCTTCTCTCTCCTTTGTTTGTTTGTTTGTTTGTTTGTTTTTCCTCCTCTAAGTAAACCTAAAGCTTGCCCCAGGTTCCTGGGATTCCTGTGAATAAAGACCCTTTCCAGGAAAGAGTGAGTGCATTGAGGTCCCGAGTGGTATCCTGTCTTGGGTCAGTCTCTTGCTAGATGTGTCCTAGAAGAAATTAAGGCAGGTCAGTGGAAAGAGGGGAGGGGGTGGTTAAAACCATGGATCAGAATCCAAGGTAGGAAACGGATGACAGAACCGCTCAGTAATTATGGGGGTGGGGTAAGAAGTGAGCAGGTTGTATATTTCCACAGGAATAGGAGGTGAAGTTCTCCCCTGCCTATCAATAATCAGAAATAATAATGATACTAGTAATTCAGGTGGCTCCGAACAACACCTCCGGAGGAGAGGGAAATGGCTTCTTATTTTGTTGTATGCTGGGTCCTGGACCCGGTTCAGTGGTGTAATACATCCTCTGTAAATATTGTTTCATGTTAAGAAAGATGTGCAGAATCACAGTAACAGCAACTTATACTTACATAGTCCTTTAAATACACAAAACACCTTTATATTACTTATAACCACAAAAGCAAATGTTCTAGGTAGAACGTCAGGAAGCTGACATTTGACAATAAAGAGTTTAGCTGAAGTTTATATTATAAAGCTTTCACCAAAGCAATTAATATGAACACTTAGCAATGATAAGCATTTTAAGAGGGGCCAAATATGCCGACTGGAAATCTAAGAAGAAGCGAAGGTATTGCTTAAGAGGGCAGCATGAACGGTGATGAACATTGAAAAGATGGAAAGGGAGGATATCTGGGCGGGGGTGGGGGTCGCTTTCTTGATGAGAAAACATTACCAGCTCCACGTACGCTAATAAAGGTAAATTGCCATTTATAGTACTTCTTTGTGGTTCAATTTCCTTGGCAATTATTATATTAGAGTGACACTTCTATTGAATTATATGTTTCAATTACTATTAAAAAATTGAAGTCCTTAAGTTGGAGGAAATTATGAATGCAGCTTCTGGAGAGCCCTACCTCTGACACTCCAAGGATAGTATCGCTTATCTCCTTAGCACTCAGAGGCCCATTATGCAGCGTGGGTAAGGAGGCAGCCATTGCCTGCACAATAGTGTCCAACATTATCAAAGCACTTCTGGTGGATTCCACCATCTCGGCGCTGTGTTGTGGTAACCCCAGGTGACCGGCCGCCTTTCTTTGCGCAGGACACAATGGCAAATAGAAACATTAACTCCCACAATGTCGCAAGACTTCCACTGCATTATTTCCTGACCTCCAGAAAGATAATGTGTCATTTGCTGTACAAAAATAAAAGTTTTCAAAGCAGTTGGAAATATAATTGTGTATACTTCATTTGCTGAACTGCCTTTCTAGGGTTTGTTTGGCCCTTTAGAGTGAGAGAATGGGAGACTTTCAGCGAGGTGACCGTGGAGGTTTCCTTCCCACCGCCCACCCCCCACCAGTGTCCCCTCCCGGGAAGATGGAGTGGTTTCTGAGTGCTGGATGGTTACAGGCAGGGAGAACGGTTGGGCACCAGCTCCTGAATCACAATGCCTGGGATGGAGGAGCAAGAAGGCTCTGTCTGGTGTCTGAACACCCCGGAGGCAGGGCTCCGGGACATCTTCTTGATGGGTGGATATTTACTAGAAGTCGATAGCGCAGTGGGCTTTGGTTCGATGCTAATGAGGCCAAGGTTATCCAAGGGCCAACTGGTTTCCTTCTGTTCTCTCTGCTATAAACTGCCTGCCGTCAGCGGCCAGTTCTCTCACAAATGCAGAAAGGGGGGTAATGAAATGGGCAGGAGGCTTCTCCCGGACAGATGGCTCCCCAGCTGTTTTTGCCGATGGGTAACTTTTGTTGCCACCGCTCAACTTCCCCTCTAAAGACCATGTTCTGCAAAGCCTTTTCCCCTTCAGTCCTCTGGTGAGATATCTCTCATCAGCAGGGCCTCTCTCCAGGATTGTTCTCAAGCAGATAATGTCTTTTATAGGGGCAGGGAGCCATCGCAGGCAGAGGTGGATGCAGAAGAGGGTGACTGCAGACCCCTGATTTGATTCGGCTGGATATGGCTTGAAACACCATTCAGTCTCTTTCAAGGGGAATCTTCCCTGTTGCAGCCAGACTTCCCTGTTGCAGGCCCTTTGGAGCGAGAGAATGGGAGACTTTCAGCAAGGTGACCATGGAGGTTTCCTTCTCCCCGCGCACCCACAACCACTGTCCCCTCTCAGGAAGATGGAGTGGATTCTGAGTGCTGGATGGTTATGGGCAGGGAGAATGGTTAGATATGTATCTATAGATATATCTATATATCTATTATATATCTATATTATATTATACATATAATCTATATATCATATATCGATATATAGATATATAATACAGATATTATATATCTATAATATAGATATTATGTATAGATATCCATATCTCTATATATGTTATGTATATGTATATGTATCTATATATCATATACATGATTTCTTATGGGAAATTATATTTTATGTTTGTGGCGACTGGCAAGTTTAAAATTTGTAAGGCGGGCTGCCAAGTGGGCAGTGCAGTCAGGAGTTGCTGTTGCAGACCTGAGGTGGAATTTCTTCTTCTTCGGGAAGTCTTAGTCTTTGTGATTTAGCCTTCCATTGATTAGATGACACTCACCCGCATTATAGAGGGTGATCTCTTTTACTTAAGGTCAACTGATTGCAGGTCTTAACCACATTTTGAAAATAACATCACAGCAACAGTTACTGTGTTTCGATTAAATAACTGTGCTCTATAGGCCTATCCAAGTGGACACAAAGAAACTAACCATCACAGCAACTTTCCACGAATGATTCCCTAAGTCCACCTCTTGTGTAAAGCACTTCTAAGCCGCTGCTCACTCCATGCTGTCAGGGTATGTGTGGTTTTTCTCACTTTCTCTCACCATGTATTTTCTTCACTCATATCCTCTTTCTCTGGACACAAACCTCTTGGGCTTCTAATCCCTCTCGCTGGGTTTATCCTGCCCTGTTTGGGGGGCATGAAGATCTCATCTTCTAGAAATAATTTACTGTCCAGTCAGCAAGTTATCATAAGAAAACCATAATTAATATAACCTCTGTTGTGGTAAATTGGTTACAGTGTGACCCTTTTATATTTGGAGAGAGGAGAGTTTAGGGCTGAAGGTAAACCAACTAAGTCAGCTCCCAGTCCTCGGGATTGCAATCTGGGTATGGATTCAGTGTGATTTCAGAATACAAAGTAAAGGGCTGACATGATCCCTCATCCACCCTTCTAGTCAGCTCTTCCTAAAAGCAAAGCTATGGGAAAGATCCAGAAGGAATCCCCTGGGGCCCTACCCCAAGGACTTGTATTCTAATGGCAGAACAGACAGGGAAGCAGAAAACTAAAAATGCAGGGTGGATACAAACAGGGGGTGAAATAGAAGTAAAAACAGAAGTACACAAAGAAAATACTTGCCTTTTCATAGGTAAGAGAGTTCATGTACATTGCACAATGAACTCCACTATGGCAGGCATTAAAAAGACATGTGCAGTTAACTGTGGAATAGTCCGTGTGTGTATTTCTTAGCAGTGCTCCCTTCCCTTTTATGCTTTGCTTGGGAAAAAGATTGAAATTAGTTTGCATTTCCTCAGAGCCCATTAATTGATGATTAAAGAAACCTGTCCCAATGTTACTAGAAAGATGTGTGCCACAGAGAAATAATTTGGAATTAAATATGTGTTCATTCTGCAAATATATACTGAGCAATGAGCAGGAGGCAGCCCTCACTAGGTGTGGGAGATGCCGTGGCAACTCAGGCTTATGGTCCTCTGGGGATAAAGATGGCAAACATATAGAAGCACCTCTTCTGAAACAAAGGAGGGCCAGGGGAGGAAAGGGGATGGAGTACGTTTTATTTTGGGTGATCAGAGAAGGTCTTTGAGGGGACATGGAGACCTGACAGAAGAGAGGGAGAAAGTGAACCATGAGGCACAGAGAGTCTTCATCACACACTCTCTTTCCTTAAATGAAAAGGGCAGTTTCTAATCAACAATACATTGTATATAATCCCCGTTAAATAAAAAATTGATATGTAGACATTATTGTGTATACCATGAAACTATTTATACATATAAATGTACACTTATACATAATTTATATAGAATAAAATATATATTTCTCAAATAATACGTGGTCTAATGTTAACATGAGTTATTGTTGGGCAGGGAGATCACAAGTGAATTTAATTTTCTTCCCTAAATTTTTTATACTTCCACATTTTATGTAGACATATCTTGGAGATACCATGGATTTGGTTCCAGACCATCACAATAAAGCCAATATTGCAATAAAGCAAGCCACACAATTGTTTGGTTTCTTGGTGCATATAAAAGTTATGTCTACACTATCAAGTGTGCAATAGCATTATAACTAAATAAAAATGTAATACCTTAATTTTAAAATACTTTATTGCTAAAAAATGCTAATGATCATTTGAGCCTTCAGCACATCATAATCTTTTTGCTGGAGCATCTTGCTTCCATGTTGATGGCTGCTGACTGATCAAGGTGGTGGTTGCTGGAAATTGGGGCAAGAGTGGCAATTTTTAAAAACAAGACAACAATGAAGTTTGCTGCATTGAATGACTCTTCCTTTCATGAAAGGTCTCTCTGTAGTATGTGACACTGTTCCACAGCATTTTGCCCACAGTAAAACTTCTTTAAAAATTAGAATCATCTCTCTCAAACCTTGCTGCTGCTTTATCAACTAACTTTATGGAATATTCTAAATCCTTTCTTATCATTTCCACAATGTTCACAGCATCTTCACCAGGAGTAGATTCTAACTCAAGAAACCACTTTCTTTGCTCACCCATAAGAAGCAACTCCTCTTCCATTCAAATATTATCATGAAATTGCAGCAACTCAGTCATATTTTCAGGCTCCACTTCTAATTGTATTTCTCTTGCTGTTTTCACCACATCTGAAGTTACTTCCTCCACTAATGTCTTCAACTCATCAAGTCATCCATGAGGGTTTGAATCAACTTCTTTCAAACTCCTATTAATGTGGACATTTTCACCTCATTTCCTGAATCACAAGTGTTCTTAATGGCATCTAAAATGGTGGATCCTTTCCAGAACATTTTTAATGGACTTTTCCCAGATCTGTCACAGGAATCACTCTCTGTGGCAGCTATACCCTCATAAAAATGTATTTCTTATATAATAAGACTTGAAAGTCAAAATTACTCCTTGATCTATGGGCTGCAGAATGGATGTTGTGTTAGCTGACATGAAGACAACAATCATCTCCTTGTATGTCTCCATCAGAGCTCCTGGGTGACCAGGTGCATTGTCAATGAGCAGTAATATCTTGAAAGAAATCTTTTATTCTGATCAGTAAGTATCAACAGTGAGCTTAAAACAGTCAGTAAACCAGGCTGTAAACAAATGTGCTATTATCCACGTTTTCACTGTTTCATTGATAGAGCACAGGAAAAGTAGATTGAGCATCATTTTTAAGGGCCCTAGAATTTTTAGAATGGTCATTGAACATTGGCTTCCACTTAAGTCACCAGCTCCATTAGCTCATAACAAGAGAATCAGCATGGCCTTTGAAGTTTTGAAACCAGACATTGACTTCTCCTCTCTAGCTATGAAAGTCCTAGAAAGCATTCTCTTCCAATAGAAGGCTGTTTCATACATATTGAAAATCTGTTGCTTAGTGTAGCCATCTTCAACAATAGCTAGATCTGGGTAACTTGCTGTAGTTTTTACATCAGCGCTTGCTGATTCATACTGTACTTTATGTTATGGAGATGGCTTCTTTCCTTACACGTTATAAACCAACCTCTGCTAGCTTCCGATTTTTCTTCTGCCTCTTCCTAGCCACTCTCAGCTTTCATAGAATTAAAGAGGGTTAGGATCTTTCTCTGGATTAGGCTTTAGCTTAAGGAAATGTTGTGGCTGATTTCATTTTCTCTGTGGACCACTCAAAGTTTCTCAATATCAGCAATAGGGCTGTTTTGCTTTCTTATCATTCTTGTGTTCACTGGAGTAGCACTTGTAATTTCTCTGAAGAACTTTTTCTTCACATTCGCAAATTGGGTAACTGCTTGGTGTAAGATGCCTAGCTTTTGGCGTTTGTTGGCATTTGGCCTGCCTTCCCCATTAAGCTTAATCATTTCTAGCTTTGGATTTAAAGTGAAAGACGTGTGACTCTTCCTTTTACTTGAACACTTAGAAGCCACTATAGGGTTGTTCATTGGCCTAATTTCAATATTGTTGTTTCTTGGGGAATAGGCCTAAGGAAGGGGAGAGGGATGGAAGAACAGCTGGTCAATGGAGCAGTCAGAACACACACACTTATCGATTAAATTTGCTGTCTTATGAGTGGGTTCGTGGCACCCCAAAACAATTATTATCATAACATCAAAGAACACTGACCACAGATCACCATAACAAATATATCTGAAATATTATAATATAAAAAATGGCACCAATATTCTTGCTTAATGCAAGGTTGCCACAAATCTTCATTTGTGAAAGAAAAATCCCCAAAATCTGCAATGTCTGCAAAGCTCAGTAAAGCAAGGTGCAATAAAACGAAGTATGCCTGTATAGCAATCCTACATTAGTTTCTTTGTGTCATGTATTTATCTTTTGTGGGCTATTTTTAATTTTTCAAATGAAGTAGTCATCTATTCAGAATTGAGTACTTTTTCTAAAAGCCAATATAAATAATGGTAATAGCTCTATATTTATTGACCACTTGGTATGTGCCAGGGGCTTTCGAGTGCTTTATGTGCATTATCTAACTTAATCCTCATCACCACATCTTGAGGTAGGTGGTATCATTATTGCCATCTTTATTCCACAGCTGAGGAAGGTGAGGTGGGCAGTGGTTGATAACCCAAGGCCACTCAGCTAGTATGCGCTGCAGCCAGGGTACTCAGGCAGTCTGAACCCAAAATCCCAATCATAACACGATGCCACAGCTGCCCTCTCCCCTCAGAGGACCAGTGTAGCCTCATGGTCTTCATTTTTAGTTGATATTCAGAGGTGGAAAGTAGAAGGAGTTATCAGGAATTATCAAGAGGATTGCCTCAATAAATATTGATATAGCAAAGGCCAAATGGAACCAGAATGAAAGTATTTGATCTGTCCACTTCCCTGGTGGCTATTTTATTCCAGGCCAGGTGGCATGCAGATTTTCCTACCAATTTTGACTGCTCTGATGAATTGCAATAATTCAAACAGGATTTACTGCAAGGCCAGGTTTTGGTATATGTGGACACAGCTTACGGTGACTTGTACTAAAATGCATTTATCTCCTTTCTCCTCTCTTCATACCTGGTTTCTCCCCCTCCCTATAAATTTCCTTTCAGGGGGCTCTAAAAATTGGATTGAATCAAGATGCTCTGGGAGAGTTTTGTTTTTAATTTACGTGACTGCAACAATGTGACCTGATCCTTTTTTTTCTTTTTTTCACTTTCCATCTGGTTGTTTAGGTGAGAGGTAAACACAAACTTCTTCATTGTCTGTGAACTAAAAGGGCACAAGACCCACACATACTAGGGAAGTTGAGTGAGTACAACAAGCAGGAATCAGTGAGATCCAAGAAGTGCAGCCCAGACAAAAGCCAACCAGGACAAGGACAAGCAGAACCTGTACCTTGGTGTCTTGTTACCAAGGGTTTCATTGTCCTGAGGGAAGGATCCTAAACCCCCATGCTCAGGATTAGATTTGGTCTCTAGTCTCTGAGATGCCCACAGCCAAAGCACCCCCACTAGGCTGCCACTCCCCCGACCCACTCCGTAGAAGCTCTGACACTTTGTTAAGGGCTCCTGAGGCTCCCAGCACTTTCCCAAGCACACCAGTGTTTATTTGGGTGTTTGAAGGAGTCAGGAGAGTGGTGACCTCCATTCTCTTCTTATTTCACCATTCTCTGCGATTTCAGAGGCCTCAATCTAAGCACCTGAGGAATTCTGAGCATCTAAAAGAAAAATATGGAAAAGAAAAAGTAGGGATATGATCAATTGCTGCTGAAAAATAAATATTCCCCATTTCAGGAGCACAATGAAAGGATGAGAACTTGTAAGGAGGCCAGAGATGAGGTTAAATCAGACTCATTATGCCACGGCCCTGAGTGCCATAAGGAGGCATAGCGACTGAACACCTGGAGGAAAAACAATAGTCTTTGGATGGAAAGACCCAAAGGGCCCCTTAAATCTTTAATAAACTCAATATGTAGATGACTCATATCTCTGAACAAGTCTCCTTCACCCTGCTGCCTATCTAACTCCTGGTGCTCAGGTATGACACACCCAGTGATGGTAAACAAAATCACATGTCATATGACATTTGCTTTAGCTTACTCATGGATTCATGGCAGTTTTCTTTCTTTTTCTTTTAATGCTCAGTGACTTCACCTTTCCGAGATCGCAGACTTTGTGTCTTTGTTGTCTGTCATGGTTTAAAAACTTGATTGATGGTTGAAAATGAATCACAACATAAGATCCAAAGCTGAGTTGCATCATGGCTAGGAAGCCGGGAGGAAGTCACAGAATCAATGTGGATCTGAATGCGGATCCAGTGTCACCATTTGGACCATGAGAACCAGTTAGTTCAAGTTGATGACTTGTTATACCAGACTGACCAGAAAGTTTAGTCAAAAGGGTGGAACTAGTTGCCACAAGGAGATGTGCAGAGAAATTTTGCTTCTGATGGGACCAACATGCTTTCTTTTTCTCAAATATAGAGATATCAGATCACCTTTATAGTAAAATGTTAAATGTCTATAGTAAGAAGGAAGAAGATTGAGGAGAAGACTCTCCCTGTGTCCTATGATGTCTTTGTTAGTGTGATCTGAGTACTTGTCTACATGGGTGCAAAGGAATGGGGGTGTAAGGGTTAGAAAGAAGACAGAACATGCTCCCTATTTCAGGGAGTCTAGGGTCAAAAGAAGTAAAACATTTACATGTAAATTTACTAACTAATGTTAATTATCATTGAGAGGCAGTAAAGAATTTTTCAGAAGGAAAAATGCAATGCAGAAAGAAGAATCAAGTAAGATGGTATCTGGAAATGCTCTTCTGGAGCAAAGCCAAAGAAGGTGTATAGTTTTCTCTCTCATGGAATTGCCTGAGGCCTGACCCCCGGGTAGGTATATAAGTCCACAAGTTCACGGGTGAACAAGCGCATTGCCAAATTATGCTGGGGCAAAAAGCAGCGGCCAGATGCCCAACTGCCGCTCTTCCTTCAGCTCTACTTCTGTAATCACTAGACAGCACAAGGTGGGGACAGAAGCCTAAGAATCTTCATCTATAGGAGCTCTGTGCAGAGGCCTAATGCTACCCAAATAGGAGATCCAGCCCTGGGTGCAATTTGAGTCATATCTAAGTGCAAAACTGTACAACCCGATTACATTAGAGGAACTGGTACTCTGTTACAGAGCCACAATCTGGGCTAAGAAGAATTCTCTTCTTGTAGGCTATTTTGAGTTTTTGAATCCAGTCCTTTCCTTTATTCCAACCAGCACCATGAAGGCTATTTGAAAAACCATGAGTTGGAAAAGAAGAAGGCCCTAGTTGAAACCTGAGAGATGGCACTTCGGGGAGGGATGAGGTTCAAAGGGATGAGAATCTAGGAAGTGACAGCAGGGCTCAGTGACTCATGCCTGTAATTCCAACACTTTGGGAGGTCGAGGCAGACAGATCACTTGAGGCCAGGAGTTTGAGACCAGCCTGGCTAACATGGTGAAACCCATTTCTACTAAAAATGCAAAAATTATCTGGATGTGGTGGCGTGCACCTCTTTTCCCAGCTACTCCAGAGGCTGAGGCATGAGAATCACTTGAACCCAGAAGGGGGAGGTTTCAGTGAATCAAGATCATGCCACTGCACTCCAATCTGGGTAACAGCGAGATTCTGTCTTAACACAAAAAAACAAACAACAAACAAACAAAAAATAATCTCAATCTAGATTGAGAAAAAGAAGCCAGAGAAGAGTGGCAAATCATGGAAACCAATAGTGCAGACAGGTGGAGGCAAGATGAAGCGCTAACTGTTCCTATCACAATAACGTAAAGGTCACTGGTTATAAATTTCCTTTGTCAGAGCAGTTTAAACAGAAAAGATAAAAGGCAGATCATTTTGGATCAAGTAGTAGTTGGGGAATAAGAAAAAGGAAAATGGGAGTGTGGATCACTTTATTTGAAGCCTTCAGAGGGAGCTCATTTATGTGCTGGGAAGATGAAGCCATTGAAGATGGAAACTCCAGGGATAAGAGGGGAAATTAACAGAGCAAAGCCCTAGGAGACGGGATCCAGAAGGCAGGTGTGTGGACCATCCTTGGATGAAAGGAAGACTCCTTTGAGACAAGGGAGAAAGACACAGAAAAGCTTGTGGGGTATGAATGGAAATTTTAGGGAAATCATATCATTTAGCCTCATTTTTTCCACATGTGAATTTGGAAGTAATATGATCCATTAAGAGAATGGGAAGAAACTAATTAAGGACATGTGATGGAATTGTCAATTGTTATTGAGGGACAGCTGAGACTGGAGACCCAAACTCAACAGTGGCACTCATCAGCAAGGCTAATTTGTTTCCTGTAAGTCACACTCCCTATTCTGGGTTCAAGAGCAAGACAGGCAGATGATTTGGTTAATTCTTAGTTGAGGTGTGGTCAGGCAGATGTAACTAAAGGACAATTTGGCAAAGGAACTGGGGATATGGGTGGGCATAGAAGAAGGGGTGGTTCGTTGTGGCTCAGTCCAAATCATTGTTGAGGATTCAGAACATTGGCAAATGGAAAATGAACCATTTTTGTGTTGCTGTGTTTCCATTTATCACCTTGCTATATTTACACAGGTTAGAACAGCTGTTGGAAAAAACTCTATAGCTAACCAAAATTTTAGAACCACCCCTTTTCGAGGAGTGCCTTATCAAGATATTTCTAGCTAAATTGGGTATATCAAACATGATGGGTGAGACTTGAGTTCAGTGGTTTAACACAACAAAGGTTTATTTCTTGCTCATGCAAAGTCCAGGGCAGCCTGACTTCATTCAGGGATAGAAGTTGCTTCTATCTTAGGGCTCCACCATCTCAACACACAGCCCCTGAAGGGGCAGAAAGAATGGACTAGGCACACTGATTA
Organism: Gorilla gorilla gorilla; assembly: GCF_029281585.2. Classification (NCBI taxonomy): domain Eukaryota; kingdom Metazoa; phylum Chordata; class Mammalia; order Primates; family Hominidae; genus Gorilla; species Gorilla gorilla. The sequence continues at coordinate 43,034,165 of NC_073224.2, read as the reverse complement.
TTAGCACCTCAAAGCAGATTTAGAGATGCAAGAATTTGTTCACATTCCCATGAGCTCAAACTCATCCCAAGACGTCAAATGAACTGCAAAGAAAACTAGGAAATGAAGGAGAGTCCACAGGCATTCAGGGAGCATCATTTGCCTCTGTTAACCTGGATCAACCACCAAGAATGCTCAACCTGCACCTGGTAAACACCATTCCAGGGAACTTGACTATTTTGTGATGAGGAAGAAAAGGCTTAGAAAATGAGAAGTAGAACATTACTCGGGACACATAGTGTCCACATAGCTCCAAAGCAAGCAGTTAAAAAGTAAAAAAAGACTAGCCAAACTCTAATTTTTAATTGGATTTGTGTAGGAAAACAAAGGCAAGAAGAAGAATGAGGAAGAGGAGGAAGAAGAGAGGGAGGAGCAGGAGGAGAAAGAGAAACAGAGAAAAGGAAGAAGGAGAAAAAGAAGGACACGCACAAAAGCAACGAGTTCATTTCATGAAAGTCGAATTTTGCTATAATCATTTTTCCACCCTAAATTTGGCCAAACAAGTGGCTGCTCACAGGAAATGGGAACATAAATAAGGGTAAGGCACAACAGCAACTGGTCTAAACTTGCAGCCCTAAAGGCCACATGGGGCGCAAACAGGCTGGAGTGAAGTTGGAGGAATAAATGTTGTACTCCAAGTTGCCCCCAGAGTTCTCAGGCCTCCTCTGGCTTTCTTCCTAGCTTGCTGTAACTCACCATTTTGGAAGCGCTGGACTATTGTTATTATCATTATTTAAAATGCTTTTCAAGACCAAGAGGTATGAACAGGCCTGTTCCACAAGCAGCCCCACTCTTTCAGGGGAACGTGTTATTTCTTTTTAATTTGCTCACTCAGTCCTGAATAACTTTTCAGAGGGCTCCAGACACCGCAGTATGACAGCTAAACCAAGGCGCATCGGATGCGATGGAATTGCTCTACAAGCAACCTTGCCAAAGGCCCTTTTCGATGCACAAAGCTGGCTCTATCTTTGTATATTGAGGGAGCTAAATCAATGTTAAATGCTTGGCTCTTTTCACAGGACAATGACCAGGACCTAAGCTGCGTCCTTCCTTTTTGATTGACACTTGAAACGCAGCGCGGGAATCAGCCAGAGGCGCTGCTACAAGCCGAACCCTCTGCTGGGATAACCACTGGTGACATCTGCAGAAAGGCCGACAAAAGGCAGTTGAAAGCTGTGTTTGTTGCCTCCCCCCGTCAGATCTCCTCGCTTTCATGGAGCTCCTTCCTTGCTTTAATATTATGATTCAGCACCTGGCTTTTTTGAACCTTGCTTTAAACTTCAAAAGGCGAGGTGGTATTAACAAACATGAAACGAAAAAGTGGCGGTAGTTTGATTTACTGTTGTCGTCTTATCAAGGGGTTTTTTTGTCACCAGCTGCCACTTTCTGTCATCTTTGGAGCCATTATCATTTCTCTAAAATCTAAAAGACTCCACTTAATAACAGCTTTGAATACAGGCAGGATCAGTAACATACACAGTTCTGGGGATGACAGGACCATCAAATGAAAAGAAAGATGTTGCCAAAAAAAAAAAAAAATCCAAACCACACAAATAAGAGCTGTAGTACTTTCTAGTGACCTTGATTTCTGAATTAAACAAATCAAATCCAATTCTATTGTTCCTTTTGAATTCCAGTTTAGAGTTTCCTTGAGAAGTTCCTTTTTGTTGTTAGGACTAGTGGGGAGGAAAAAAACCTCAAGCCACAACAAGGCTTTGCTACTGCAGACAGAAGAGGAAGCTGCTGCTATCATGAAATGTTTGAAATGACCTCTGCTTGTGCCTCCGCTCAGCTAATTACCAGCTCACTTTCACTGACTTTCTAACACTTTGAGCACCCACTTGATGCTGACAGCCAGGCAAACATTGCAAACTCTCACTAAGGAGAAGGTTGCTCCATGTTATGCTCTTTCCCAAGGACTAGCAGCTCTGGGCTTTCTCACCAAACCCATAGGACCTAAGAGGACTTTCTAACTGTGTTCATGGAAGCTGGGTCCACCAGCCCACTGATTAATCCTGTGATCTGCTTGGAACCTCACACACATGAAGTTGGTCAAAGCCACAAGGAACCTTAGAGATTACCCAATCCAGTGATTTGGTTTCTCCCAAGAACTTTTGCAAAAATATTGATGCTTCCTTGAGCTCCTCTCACGTTGCTTGAATCCACAACTCAGAGAGTATGCTGCAGACACCTGTATTTTTAAAACTTCTGATGATTCTGATTTCCAAAGAGGATTAAGATGAACCCTTACAGATGAGGTTTCTGAGAATCAGAGAACTTGAGTCACTTGCTGAAGGTTGCACAGCAAGTATGTGGCAGATCTGGACTGAGACTAAGTGATGGGAGCCCAGAACAATGCCCACATCTCCATGGTAGATCCACAGATGAAAGCTGGAGAGTGCCAACTGGATGGCGCTTTTCACTATGGACTGGGCTGAGCATCTGCTTTCAAAGATGGCAGTCATAGTAACCCAAATTATTGTTACTGCCTCACTTAGCTTTTTCCCATCTGCTTCCCCCCATTAAGTGAGTAAAACTCTTCATAAACTTTCAGATACCATGAGTGATGAGTTTCTTACATCCTCCTTCTTCCCTAGCCCCTTAGGGCCTTGAGATATTATACTAAAATGTGGAGGCAATAACTGCTGATCCCTGGCAAACTTTTCAGAAGTAAAAAAAATGGAAAAAGGGTGAAGCTGCTCATTTAGAAGTTATCAAGTGCAAAATATTTCATCTGTGCCTTGCTCTGATGTGTCATCACTTTGAAATAAGCCAAACACACTTGATCATCTGTTTCTTCCTTTTATAATCTATTAATCCAAACTTGCTGTTTTATTACACAGCATTGTTGGGTGTAGCATCAAAAATCTTATGTATTATAGCTGTTTTTACAAAGGTGTTTGTATCAAATTAGCCATATCAATGATTGTTTAATAGCCTGGAGTTTCAACCCATGAACCCTAAGTGGTCTACTTAGGGTGGTGGTTCCTGGACACCTCACAGACCTTTAGAAATAGGAAGCAGAGGTTTGGTCTCCAGATGAAGGAAAGTATCCTTGGAGATGTCCGTGGATCTGTTCTTGAAACACTGGGACTGTGACAGCTGCTCTAAAAAAAAAAAAAAAAAAAAAAAAAACCCAGAAAATAAACCCAAAACAAAATTATGAGATCTTTAGCCCAAAAGATCAGGTCAGTTTTGAAGATATAAAACAATACAGCAAGGGCCAATAGTTTATCTCCATGCCAACTTTTAATGAGTGTTAGTGATGTCTTGGAGGGCTGAATTAAGAAGGATTTGGGACTCAACAGTAAAGCTATTATGAATGATTAGCAATGCCTGCCATGGATGGGGAGATATATATGTATGTAGCTTTAAGACCTGATAGAGTGGTCAAAATGAGTTTGGAGTTATCCATGGGTTTATAACCTAGTTTTCATTACTTACTAGGAAGTAATGAAAATCATTTAGGAAAAATCATTTAGTTTTCTCATTGTAAAATGGGTGTAACACCTTATACTGTGTTTTAAGATTTGAATGACACAGTAAGCAGAAAGCCATCATCCCACTGTGTGCCATACGGTAGATGATGATCAAAAAAATTGAAGCTCTTATTGCTATTAGGGAGGGAATAAAACTATTTCCCTTTAGTTAAGACTTTATAGAATAGGTAAAGGAAGCCCTTGGCATCATTCTCTAGGGAATGAGGTGCAAGAATTTTGAGCCAGGAAAAATGTTTCTACTCTTCTCCTTAGTCTGACAATTTAAAAAAGAAGGAAGGAAGTGAGGATGGGAATAAAGCTAGGCAGGGAAGAATAGAAAGGAAAGAGGGAGAAAAGAAAGGTTCAATGATGGAATAGGAGAGTGGCAGATCCAGCAGGAAGCTGGCGGGAGATGAGCAGGACTGGGACAAAGTATTGGACATCTTGAGGTATAAAAAGATTTGTTTTTAGACTTTTTTAAAAGCCTTAGCCCCAGCATTCTGGCCAATAATAAAATTGTTCTATTTTGAATAAAAAGATGATTCTCCCTCATCTCATTAGTGACACTTCATAGTTGTTCACCATTGTTAATATATATTTCCATATCTCTGTAGTCCCCACTGTCAAAAGGACAACATGAAAATGAAATTCTATCATAGTACAGTGAGTAGATACCTTCTGACTAGAACTCAGAAGATAACAGGCATCATCTCGTGTGTAGCCACAAACTGGCCAGGTGTCCTTGGATAAAGTCACATAGTCATTCTGAGACTGTTTCTTCTTTTATAAAGTGGAAATAAGGAAATCTCATCTGCTAACCTTAAAGGTTATTAGAAGAACAGCTAAAAGGTAATATGTATGAAACATCTTTCTCAACTGTATATTTTGATGCATGTATGAACGGATGATGACAACTAGTCCAGGCTTTGCAGACATGGATCCACTTTTCTGGTGGGATTTTAGGAAAGAATATTCTTCATTATTTCAGTGGCCCCTGGCCTCACAACCTTCTAAAATATCTCCCCAAATCTTCTTCCTCAGTGATTTGAATTCTCATGGAATTAGAGACTTATTCTTTTGAGTAACCAAATGACATCATCAGGTAGCCTCTCAAAGAAGTCTACAGTCTTATAAGAAGTAAGGCATTTACTTAGGAAGAACTAGGTTAGTCATTGGATTTCTTGGGAAACCAGTACAGATAAATGAGAATGAAAGGGAGATTTGATGGGGAGACAAAGAGAATGAAATGATTAAGCAATTAAGAGATAAACTGACAACGGCTTCTGTCCTGGATCCACCACTTACTAACCTTATAACTTTCATCAAGCTATTAGATCTCTGCTGGCTTGTGTTTCCTCGTCTGTTTATTTATTCATTCATAAGTATTATCAAGCATCTTCTGTGTGTTAGGCCTGGTCCTAGGTAGTAAGAAAGTTAAATTCCTTGACTTTATGAAGCTTGAATTTTACCAGGGTAGATAGAATATAGTAAACAGAGAAACACAGTAGAGTAAGTACTAAAAAAAATAAGAAAAGTGAAAGCTAACATAAAAATAACTAAGCAGGTTAAAGAGAGAGTGAAAAAGGGGGAATAAGGTGGAGGAGGAAAGCTCTTCAAGGAGGTGCTATTAATGAAAAGATGGAGTGAGCCAGGGGAAATTCTGAGAGAAGAGTATTCAAGAAAGGAAATACTAAAGCAAAGTCTTTCTTAAATTTAAGGAATGAAAATGGGGTTCATAAGAAATGGTCAGACTTGAGATTGATTTTACAGGTGGAGTTCACAGTACTTATTGATGGATTAGATATGGGGATGAGGGACAGGGAAGAGTCAAAGATAACTCGGTGATCTGGTTGATAGCTAGGTGGATAAGGAAGATGGGATTTATTGGGGGGAGGGAATAAGAGTTCTGCTTTACACATAATACATTTGTAAAATTTTGTAACACTTTAACAATCTGACAAATGGAGATTTAACAATCTGACAAATCTCTATTAGTAGATGAGATAGTGTGTGGAAAGGGCCTATACAGGATCTGATGTGGAACAATTGCTCAATACACTGTACTTCTATGGAACACTGAGCAGGAATGTCACACCAAGCTGTGGGGTGGAACTGATCTTTGTACAGTCAAGAAACTACACAATAATGAGGGAGTGGAGGCCAGAACACCAGTAGAATGAAACCAAGTATAAGCAGGAGAAGCAAGAGAGGACTGAAGACATGCTTTGAATGCTTCACATTCTGCATTCACTCTACCCAGTGGGGCATGGTGGAAACCAAGAAGCTATTTACAAGAGGTTACCAGATCCAATAGTCCATTCTGTACAAAGATTGGTTTTTATTTCTCTTCTTGAACTGACTGACTTAACAGCACATTGGGGGTCATGAAGACATTGCCTTGGCCCAGGATGCTGAAATGATCTTTACCACTAAACAACCCACTCTATACTGAAGATGCAGCCTAGGGGATGTGCTTGCTCTAAGCAGTGGCAAAACACATCTTACCAAAAGACAAATGGTTTTTATTCTTCCGTGGTGCAGTAAATCTATGCCAAAAATTTTATTTATCAAGCAGGCATACAAACTGGTAATGTTAGAAGTTACTGCTTGTCATCTACTTAGATGACTATCAAAGGCCACTGCCTTCTAGGTCTACCAGCAAGATCTGCTAAACACGACCTATTTTCTATCATGCGTTTCTTCTAAGTATGAAAAAAGCAAAACCCACCGAAAACAAAACCACAGAAATTCCATTCCTTCCCCTGACTCCCTCCCCATACCCTGGGCACACATTTATCAGTTCCATGCAGCAGCTGTGATGGAAATGAGAACTACAGGAAACTTCAGAGTTAATCATGCCAAATGGCTACATATACTCAGGAGAGGGCAATTCTGGTCACTCATCTGACACCATGCAGATGGCCCAAGCTACAAAATCTCTCTTAACATTCCTGGGTCTGACCCCCAAACCAATCTGCTAAGGAACCCTCAGAGCTTGGGTATGTAGGTACTTTGGCCTCAGCTGGACAGTTGAGGAGAGTGAATTTGGAATACAAAGTTGTATGGATAATCTCTAAGCTTTCCACTCTCTGTATAAGACATAGCGACTAATTCCTCAGTTTCACACACACACACAAAGTTTCTTTGATGAGAGTAGATGCTACAGCCTTCTGCACTCAAAAAAGCTTTTCAGAGCAGAGGGTAAAAAAGTAGCAGGGGTGGACAGCACATTTTTGTGGAAAACTAGGGCCCAAGTCTCGGCCAGGCTCCTGACAGCCACTTGGACCTTGCCCTAGACCCAGTGAGAAGGAGCCATGAGAAGTGAGGTAAAATGATGACCAAGAGTGGAATTCAGTTGAATTAATTTACTTGGGAAAAGAAAGGTTGGAATTTAGTCAGTAGAGATTGTGTAGTTTTTTCCTGTGGTTGCACATCAACTATTAATTATGTCTTTCTTCTCTTCTAGACAGTAAGAGCCTAAAAGGGCCAGGATGGTGTCTATTTTGTTCAGCCACCCTAACTCCGGCACCTTGGATACTTCTTGGCACATTCTAATTTGATGTGAAATATTTGTTTAATTAATGAACATATTTGTGCATGATGGCACAGCCTCTGAAAGAGTTTAGTATTATAGAATTCTTGAGAAATAATCTGAGCTATTTCATGAGCTGTCAAGGACCACAGGTTGAACCAAAGTTCCTATGCCTGGGTTTAACAGCTGTTAACTCAGGTGATCTGTCCTGACACATAGCTAGGTCACCATGTGAGCACATAGCCCATGTGCCTGGTCAGCCCTTCCTAATCTTAGATAAATTTGTTTACAAAGTCACACAAGCTTTGGAAAATCATTCTGACTCAGGTGATGGGACAAAAATGCATCCCTTAAAACGATAAGGTACTCTATCGAGTCTACTTGATAGTACAATGTGACCAATTGCTTGTTAAGTCATACATCTACTAGAACAGTGACAAGAAAAATGAGAAAAAGATTCATGATAACATTGTCACGAATTTGCCTAATGCCATCCATATTCGCTTCTCACATCATTCTGTACTGGAGACTTTTGAATAAGTCAAACGCTTAGATAGGCTTTTGCTACTTGTGACTATTAAATAAGTGTTGTGTTCAAGGCCAGGAAAAAATGATTTTCTCTTAAATTAACAACTTTCAATGGTTTGTAACAAAAGAGGAACTTGGTGATATGGATAATCCAAAACATTACAGTCTAAAAGTTCTAGAAGGGGTTTCTTCCTTAAGCATCCAGCCTAATCACTTTCCTTGGGACACAAAGCTGACTGAGGAGGAGAGTTTCTGGGAAGGGGTGAACCAACCCAGCATTCCAAAGTCACCACAGATTCTTTCCGTAACAGTGTCCCAAGTGGATAATGGGTGGAGGTAGAGTGGTGGTAGTGGTAGCTATAAACTACCTTCCAAGTTGCTTATACCTGATTCTTATTTACCCCAAATGCCTACTTCTAAATATTTACTTCAGCTTTTAATCTATCCTATGGTCACTTGATCAGTTGGTTGATCTTTGACTTGAGAGAGCCTACAGTCAACAGTATGTATGACTTTCTCTTTATCATCATTGGTGTGTAGGACATAAGAAGACAGAGTTAGAGGCACAATGGAGTACACATAGTCCTTGTTCTCAGGGAATATGGAGTCAGAAAAAACTATGATATTTTGTGTGCAACAGGAAATGTTAAATTTAGAAGAGTTGTCAATATCCGTCCAGGTAAAAAGAAGAAGGAAAGAAAGAAGTACTTCATAATTCCATAACTATTTTGAGAGGGAGAGGCATTGGGGACTGGGGGGAGAAAAAGAGAAAGAAAAAGAAGAAAGAGAGAAAACGTTTTGCCCTATCATCCACTATCCAGGGCTCATCCATGAAACACAAATACCCTGCAATCCAGAGAACAGAGAGCTGTGAAGAGTGGCTTCTGAGTCACCATCACTGAAGTGGAAATATTTGTACAAGTTCAAAGGCACCAGAGACCTTGGCAATCATGTGCCCTAGTGAATGTCAAGACATAAGATGACATCAATACAAACTGACAAACCTGAGGAGTATCTTCTATTTGGAATAAGGAAGCTCTGGGGATAAATCAAGCCTCATTCCTTCTTTTAAATAGTGTTTTCATCCGGGTGTGTCTCCAACCCCATGGCCCATGATGACACATCATCTGTCTAATTTAACACATTATGAGCTCTGCAGAGAGAGACTGTGGTTTCCATGAAAATTGTAAGGTGATGAAACACTTTACCAAAGTGGCAATTGGCTCTTCAGGAAAGGAGAAATAGGAGCTTCTGCATGAAAACAGACAGAAAAGATTAGAATCCCTCAGTAGGGAAAGTCAAGGACTTGGAGAACCATGGTAGCAAATCTATGAAATATAAGAATCTGGGTAGGACAATGTTACACCTATTCAATAATCCTGGGAATACTTGGCTCATTGTCTTTCATAGAAGCATGAAGTAGATTTTCAGAACAAAAGAAAAAAAAAAAGACTAAATGAAAGCCAGAACTAGAAATTCTAAGAAGTGATATAGGCTGAGAATATAAGTAAATAGGAAAATAGTTTGAATAACTCTTATAGAATTTTTTTAAAGGGAAGTTAGGGTAGTCAGCCTTATGTTCCTCACCTATAAAGGGAAGATCTCGAGCAGAAAAGTGACATAATTCTTTGCCAACAAACTCGTTGTATTCCAGACACCAACAAAACATTAGTTTCAATGATTTACAGTAAATCTAACAAACATATGCGAGTATGTTTGTTAATACCTGTGCTAGGTACTATTTCTGAACAGCCATTAGTCTGTTCCAATGGGAGAAATTTCTTCTATTCTCATGGGAATTTCAATAGCCTGATCCATTCAGTAATGAAAATATAAGACTGCAAAAGAAACAAGGTGGGAGGTAAAGAGGAAGGAAGGAATAGTGTTAGGTGTTCCTGCTGTCCTAATTTACCTGGAAATGAAATTATTACTGTAAGTTTGTGATAGTATTTCACTTTTATGAATTGCTTTATGATTATAAGCTTACTCTAGCTTCATAACATCCCTATGAGGTTTGATGGCAGACGTATAACCCCATCTCACAGATGAGGAGTCAGACCAAGAGTAGTTAGTTATTCTCAAGGTTACCTAATGAATGATGTTCAAGTCAGGTCCCAGTCTCCACTTGCTTGTTGGCATTACCTACCGAACTGTCGGCCAACCCTGACTTTAGTACTTCCCTGTGCACAGGATCCAAGATGGCTCTGCTGTCTAATAAGTGCACATAGTACGCCATGTTCAGGCAAAGTGCAGTGGCATTTTGATGGACCTATGAGACGCATTGAAGCTGTTAGGAACAGTTGAGAGATCACAGGCAAGATCACCTGTTTTGGCCACTAACTCTTCAATTCCCCAATACTGTGCCCCTGGCCCTCCCACCCTTTCCTCCTGCTCTACCGCCCATGGTGCATCTCAAAGAACATTCACACATACAAAAGAGAATCACAGAGCCGTATGAAGAAGGCTCAGGCAAGTCCAAAACTCCAGGGTATGTAACCGTTTTGAACATGCACTTTTGATAGTCTCTCCAGTTTAATTGGAAGAGTGCGATTTAGAAGCAAGCAAAGTCATGTGAACATAGCACTGGAACTCAAAATGAGTATGGACCTTCTCTCTATTCCTTCTCTTCCTGTCGGTCACTGTCACCTGGTCTACAGGCAGGCCAGCTCTCATCTCAGCTGGCCAGCTCTACCTGAAGTATAAGTAAGTCTGACAAAAACCCAGGTTAAAGCTTCAAATGCAAGTTTACCTTCCCAGAGCTCTCCCTCCTCCTTTTAAATTGAGACATTTGTTTAAACCCAATTCTTCCCTCAAATGGATAGAGACACTATGGGCTCTTAATCGGATGCTAGGAAAATGACAGTATTCTGTGGACTTATAGATTATGGAATTTTCTCTCCCACAATTACATGGGTGAGTGGCATAAGAAATAATGAAAAATGCATATGAATGGTATAGCACAGTACTCACTGAGAACAAAGAGACAAAGTCCAGAGTTGATACTGTAAAGCATTACTTTCAACTTATAGATAGCCTAAAAGAACAACATTTTCACAGCAACTCGGAGGTTCATTTGGGACTGACTTAAGGAACCCCCACCCCCCCAACAACCACCCCCACCCTTCACACAAAGGTCACCTGGCCTCTGCCACCTCAGCACTCCCGATATTTTTGCATCCTGAACAGCCAGCCCCACTGTCTGACCAGGTAGCAGTCTTATCGCTATGCCCTTAATGGACTTGGTTGTCATTTGTTGATGAGAAATAAAATAGCAAAAACAACAGCATATAAAGAAACAAAGTTTTCCCCAGAGAGCAGATGGGATTCCACCAGGACCCCCAGTCTCCATATAATCTCTCCTTCCTCCAAGAGAGATCAATTCCCAATCTCTTCCCAGGGAATTACAGGTTCGGTCGTGACATTGGTGAGCCTTTTAGAATGGCATGCCCAAGGTAGTAATTTTGTAATCTACCGTAGCTGAAGTAAGTATAGACCTGGGCTTGCTCCAGCCTCCTTCTCTCTCCTCCATCCAGCACTGGGTCCTCACGTAGGTGAAAATACTTTGCATATAAACAAACTCCTCTCAAAGACACCTCAACCTTGACATTTCTTTCTCCTTTTCCAAACTTGCTTCCTTTTAAAACACCTCGCGACTGCCGTGCTCCCACATGAGGCCCAATTATCAGAATAATAATTAACAGGCTCTCATTATTTAGGATCAAACAATGCCCCCTTAATGAAGCAAGCCAAGAATAGCCAATGTAATCCCTTAAAACAGGGCGTGAGTTTTCCTTACACCTTGGGGCGTCTAATCCACCGAAACCATTAGGCACCGAGCTGCCCATAACGGCCTGGATAACATTGAGTCAAGGACAGTTAATGGATGCCAGAGCACAGACCAAAGTGCTCCAAGCATGTCAGTCAAGACTAACCGGAGGCAAAAACATCAAAATGCAGGTTGGAGTTTTGACATTCCTGCAGGCTCTGAACGCCTCGCCAGTAAATTTTTAAAGTCAATATCCCCCTTATGCTCATGAACACTTTTCTGTCTGATGAGTAGGACTAATGTGGATCTGATTGAACTGTGACTAAAGTAGGACTTTAAAGGCAGCTTTGAATGTGTGTAGGGCGGAAAGGGTTTTTTTGTGTGTGTTTTGTGTGTGTGTGTTTTCTTTTTTTTCCCCAGAAATGTCTGTGATAATAACGAAGACAGTGTACACAGATTATCACAGGCTGTGTCTTTCGACTTCAAGGTTATGTGATTAGAAAATTAGAAAAGCGACGAGATTAGAAAAACCGCAGAACATTTTGAAAGAAAGCTTTTTTACAAATTATCTGTGTGCTGGATTTACACAGAATCTGATAGATGGATCTTCTAATGTTTGGAAATGGATAAATGCAACAATGCAAATAGGAAGAACTGGCTTTGGAGCCTACTCCTGGCAGAAGTTCAAAACCCATATTAAGTATTCTAATTCGCTCAAAGTCTGTTACTTATATTTTTTTAAAAATTGCCCCATGCATACAAAAACAAAATATAACCATTCTATAAACGTAAAGGTAGAAACAACAATGAGACTGTTGTTTCTCATAATGTGTGACTTTCCCCCAGATTTGGAAGAAAACCTCCTCTCTGCCCTTTCTCTTCTCAGATGCTGAGAATGCTAATTAGAAGGACAGGTATCAGGAAGCCCACACAGAGACGGTTTTGGGATTTTGTCAGCAGTGGGCAAGTGGCTTAAGGTGAGATAGCCATTTTGAAGTCACAGCCTTACTCCTCCTTTAATGAAGGGAAAAATTAAATTTTCCTGTATCAAAACCTAGACTGGTCTAAATAAAAATTCCGTTAAAAAATCACTCCATTTGTATGTCTGATGACAAGGATGGATTTCTAAAAATGTATAAGCAGAAAGATCTGTTAGTAAAAACAAAGGTGTAGAGGCTCACCTGTGTCTGATGAGAGCTTCCCAGGGCCCTTTCAGCACATGGAAGACAGAGTATTATTGTCTTGCCCAGGGAGAATAGCTCTATAAGCCCCAAAATGCCCACATCCATGTTTAAAGGCATAAGTGACAGTCAAGCCATAGTGACCTTTAACTTATTTAATTGGAAGCTTTAGTAGACAGCATCTTGACATTTTTAGGACTTAACTCATTGCCAGTTGATTTAGGCCTCCCAAATGTTAAAATATAAATAGATCATAAATGCACGTCTAGGTCAGACTTGAATCTTCCAGACCTCTAATGGTGATGTCAGCAAGATTTCACAATAAGGACTTCCCATTTAAGTTTAGGGATGCCCCAAAGCACATGAGTTGTCCTTAGTAGCTGATGTATTAAACTGATTAGTTGGACCATCATCTAAATTTCTGTGCTTATTTTGATATTCAACTCAATATATGTGTGTATGTTTTAGCTACCATCTCCCTATTGATTTCTCTGTATATCTATCCATCCTGTACTCAGTTGATCACAATATTTGCATAATTCAAAGCTGTAAGAGTTTATTGAACATCTACCCTATGCCAGCTTTGTTAGACATTCTGGAATAGGACTTTGTAACCTAGGGCTGTGGAATTCTTCTGAGAGGTCTATGAACAGAGTTCAAGGTGTGAATCCACTGTGTCTGTGTGCAAAATTTTGTATATTTATGTTCCTTTTGCTACAGAAAAGCCCATAGCCTTCATAGCATTGTTGGGAGTTACATATGTCAGGACCTAAATGAATAGATGCTTTCTCTATGGTATGTGCTTGGGAAACGATGCTTTAGTGTGAGAGTGTCACAGATTTTTAAAAAATTATTACTGAACATTAGCTAATTTTGTCCTGGAAAATAGGTAATTCAAAGGTGAATTTCTGGCTCCAACAAAATCACTCCAAAAGTGATTTAGTTGTTTCCATGGTTTTATTCTGTTGTTTCTGTTTTGTTTTATTTTGTTTGAGGAGAACCTTGCTCAGACCCTGGAATAGTAGAGTATCCACATCTCCCCCAAACGTCCACCATGAAAATTCCTTTTCTCATTTTACTCCTCCCCTACCTTTATTTTTCTCTTCTTACTCTTGTGCTTATGCCCTGAATCCTCCGCCCCGCTGGTTTTCTCTCTTAGCTTCTCTCGTTCTCTCTCAGTTCTTTTCCTCTGCCCTTGGCTGCAAACCTGCTCTGTAATTCACAACAGAGCAGCTGTCATTGGCTGGGAGAGCCAGGCTCCTTGGTTTTAGACAGCCCTGGAACAAGGCAGTGACTTTGGTCTCTGGGTTCCTCAATAGACTATACAACAAAGCTGTGGTGAAAGAAGGTGTCTTCTAAGAAGTTCACATTACGGCCTGTAGTAAAAGAAAATGGTGATATTGTTACAGCCACCAGTTTCTTCCCATTGTCTTCCTTGTCAAAAACATGCCCCCTCCAAAGGGATGGGATGCGTTTCAGTACAATTTGAGAATGTTCACTAACCCAATATTATCTTCATTTCCCTTCTTGTTTCATGTTACTTTCTGATCCTTGAGTTCTCCCAAGTTCACAGCGGTCCATGACATTACGGTGACTCGCTAACTTTCCCATTATACTTACAGTCAATGGGAGAACAATAGATTGTGTTATTCTGTATCTTGCTTCCCTGTCACTCGGTGTTTTATCTCTGTTGATACCCCGGTACCAGACACAGAAACCAAAGTAGGTTGTCTTGTCTTCAGCGAATCTTGAATGCCTTTTGTTCAGAGAGGCGTTTTGTATTCATCAGTCAACTGAGGACTCATCCCGAAGAAGCCCTCAGTCAGCACACAGCCCCAAGAGAAAAAGGGATACTTGGTTTGTGAAATATTCATAGCAAAAGGTACCTCAATCATGTTCACCTTTTGGCCCCACGAGCCTGAAAGTATCACAACAGTCACAGGCGAATCTTGTGGACGTGAACATTTCCTGGATGAAATAATGTGCCATGTCTCATATCCACTTTTGATATTAAACCCATTCACACAGGCACATTTATCTTCCTACTCGATCTGCCAACACGGCTGTGTCCAACAGCTGTAATAAAAGTCCAAAGGTGAAATGACAGTGATCAAAGTTTAACCCGATTTCTTTCCCCTCTTCTTTGAAAGAGGAAATAGATAGCTTTTCTTCCCCATCCTCTCGCCCCCATGCACTGTATCTTTAAACGTCTCCCTCCTGGTGCTTAGAGACAGTCCTGAGGCCAAATTAAATGGCATGTTGTTTATGTTTCTGGAGAATAAAATCTTAACCAGATCAATAAATGCATGTCCAAACAGAAAGTAACTGAAGAATATAATGACTGTTAATTGGATGCAATCAGTTGATGACTACTAAGTGTCAAATTCAACCAGAAAACAGTCAACAGAATCCATGGCAATGCACAGAAGTAGAGGGAAAATAAAAGACAAGAGGAAGAAACCATAAAACATCACTTTCAATGTGTCTTACATCCTCAGACTTCCTGATAAAATAAGAACTAAACACTCAGGATTCCAATCTCGATTTACAACAAACTACTCTCTTATAATTTGAAGTAAACTGTTTCATGTAGATCTAGATTTCTGTGTCAAAGAGGATCTCTTTCCGTGGTAAAAGATATACATTAACTAAAAGAAGAAAAAAAAGTAGCAAATGAACCCTGTGTTCATCACAGCTAATTTATACTGGGCTGAGGTGGTAACTACTTTTATTTAGTGCCTATTGTATTGCACCAGACATCTCACATGCAAACATAGGAAGGTTCAAAGGAAGTCCCAGAAAGTTATTCTCAGATTTAACTTTAGTGTACACTATCAAATACTACTGTCTACAGGCTGAATATCCAAAAAGACTTTGACCAAGTCTATCCTCTGCATGGGAAGTCCTTAAGAAAGGGTTTGGTACAACTTTCCAGTGCCTATGGAAATGAAAAGCATTTACATGAAGAATGGAAAAGAGGGCTCAACTTCAACAATTATTTGGCTAAATCCTGGTTGCTGCCTTGATCACTAGGTTAAGAACTATTTTAAGGCTGTGCCTAGACTCGGAAGAAAAATACAAAAAACTTCTTCCGTGAGCATGGTGTAGAACCATGATGGAAAACCTGGTAGGCTTTTGTCATTCTGAGTCATTTGACCCAAGTGCTCTTGGTTTCTGAATCTTTAAAATCTCAGAACACAAGAAAGGCTGAAAAGGATTACAAAGCAGTTGACTTTGTTGGAAAATTGAGATACTAATTTCCTATTAGGCACCTAGACCTCTCAAGAGAGGAGGCCTCTGCCAATCTAATGAATAAATAAAATACAAATAAAGCTTCACATTCAAGCCTGGGTGCCCCAGGGAGATAGTCTCTTGGAATTCAGTAATCAAGATGCCTGAAACTCTGTGCTGGACCCATCAGGGAGACCAGGCTGCAACTGTGCCCAGGCTCCCAGTGCCTATCAGAAGCAAATCTGGCCCCAAAGAAAGCAAATAATTAAGCAGGTCATTAGGAAGCCCATAAAAGTACGGATGTGCAGCTACGCCCTGCCGTTAACTTCAAAAGGTGACCAAACGGCAGAGATTCTTAGCAGCAGAGGAAAAAGCAATGGAAAAAGTGAAGTTGCATGACACCCAAGGGCTGCCCGAGTGGGAGTTTATTCCACAAAAATCTGCTTCAGCCCAAGCAGGCCAAGTGGCTTCCCCATCTGCTTGGTCTATACTCTTAGAAGTCACCCAGGGCTAGGATAACTATCGCGGAGGTGTGCTCTACTGCATAGCTATAGCAGGGGCTGGAGGCGGATAGGGTACTCCCCAGGTGGCCAGTATACCTGGGAGTTCTAGAGCTTGCCCCCCGGCCTTAGCTGTGGCTGAACTGTGAAGCATGCCTATTCCTTTCCTTCCTCCAGGGTCCCTCCCACTTACATGCCCAGTGACCTCAAATTGCCCAGTGTCTTGTTTGGGCAGAAAAGGAGAAGCTATGAAACTCAATCAGACTTAAATCAAAATGACTCAAATATCCTATACAGGTTCATTTGAAATTTCAGCAGTTCTGCAGAAAGAGGGCAATATTTAATGACAGAATTTTGGGTGAAGCGTGCCTCACGTGGGGGCAATGTTTTAGACTCCTACAAAGATTTCTTTGCTTATCCCCAAATCATATTTCCTATTCAGGCAAAGGTAAAGCCATTTCTATTCACCCTAAGGTAATACAGACCCACAGCTCCAAGTCAGTGCCAAATTCCTTGGGCTTAAAATGGACTCCATGGCTGGAGCATATTGGTCCCAGGGCATTCTCTGGTCCCTCCCAATTCTAATCTGACCTCAACTAGTGTGGAGATGGTGAGAAAGAGTTTGAAATGCCAATAATGGAGACTTAATTTGGCTGGGGTAAGGTTACTCTAAGTGTTCATTTGGGAAAGTAGTCAGAATATTTTCATTAATTCTTCCTTCCTTCTGTCCGCCCTCCTGTCATCCACTGGAAATATCATTTCATTGGGTACAGTTTTTCATTTTAAGAAGACCTGCGTTCTCTTACTGAATTTATTTATCTAGCAGAGCCCTGATGTGATGTAATTTTGAGGAAGGACAACACTGAGTTGGTGTAATTATTTCTTAATATTTAAAAGCTCCCTTGGTTAATGTGTTTTCGGGGACAAGCTGTTAAATCATTAGGGATGGTGTTTGTGGCCTTTTTGTAAGCAGCAGCTACTGTTGACTTGAGCCATTGGGCCTAGAGATCATCCCAACCTGAGCTTCCCATTAGCATGCTGGGAATGGGCTGGACGCTGGCTAACAGGTCTTACTACTAAACTATATTTGATGAATGTGATGATAGTTAAAATTTTCTACTTAAAAAAAGAAAACTATAGGAAATTTCCCTGTCAAACTTTACGGTATGCTCTGTGAGCTGAGGAGAGGAAAGTCCTGGAAGCGGGAATCTGCAAATGACTCATGGGCCCATTCAGCTGTGCTCATTTGTCATGAGGAAATAAATGGTGAACTGAGAGCAGTCTGAGATACAAGAACAGGATAAAAATCATTCTGTTGTGGTTCCAGAAAACAGAGCCAGGGGTAGGTAAGCCATGATGGACACAGTGAGAGGAGCTTCAGCTCCACTGAAGGATGCCTTGTCTAGTAGGCAGGTATCTTAGTCAGCTCAGGCTACCATAACAAAATACCATAGACTGAGTGGCTGAAATGGCATTCTTTTTTTTCCCTCAAAGTTCTGGGAATTAAGGTACCAGCATGTCAGGCCCTGGTGAGCACGCTCTTTTTGTCTTTAGATGGCTACCTTGTCACTGTGTCCTCACATGGCAGAAAAAGGAAGCTCTGCTGTCTCTTCCTCTTCTTCTAAGAACATTAATCCCAGCACTGGGGGCTCCATCCTCATGACCTCCTCTAAACCTAATAACCTCTGAAGGCCCCAAATCCGAATACCGTCACATAGGGAGTTAGGGTTTCAACATATGAATTTAGCAGGGTGGGGGTGAGGGGAAACAAATATTTAGTCCATCACAACAGGACTACCAAAAACCAGAAGGAGGTGTTCCTGCAATAAGGAATTCCACGTCATTGATGGTGTTCGAGAAGAGGCAGGAAGACCACAGTTACAGCTCTCCTAGAAGAAATTCACATACTGAATAAGATGTTGGAGTGGCTTGCTTCCGTGTTCCCTTCCTAAGACGATGCTCCCTTAATTATTCTGTGATTTAATGTGGAAGTGGGAAAGATAGGAGCCAAGGATTTGGGGCAAGTTGTTGGTGGAAGGATTGCTACCATGGATGACATTCATGGTCAGGAATATTGGTCAGGTTGGACAAATCTGGTCATGGTTGCTGGGAATGGGGATCAGTTAGGAAGATATCAGCATAATTTCATATGTTTAAGTCGCAACCTCACTGTGCTGTCCCGTATGTAGGACACCTGGCCACCTGTAGGTAAAGAACAATTCTCCTTATTACTAACGTGAATGAAGAATAGAAGATCCACGAGTCTAGAAGTGATGGTATCCTGGTCATAAGTCATCACTCTTTCTTAGCAGACATTAAACAATCTCATATTCTTCATTTTTTCTTTTATTTTTAAATCTGAGAGCATCAAAATTACTTAAAAACTTCAGTATCTACTATGGTGTGAGGTGATTGCAACCTTTATTATGTTTTTTATTTATTTAGCTTCTCATTTTGATTAGAGTTGAGCTATTTCTTTCCACACCAGTGATATTGGATCTCAGTTGAACAGACATGGTGGTTTCATGAAATGCACATTGAAAGCCATCTGAGAAGGGAAGGCAAGTTCAGCTTGGCTTTCACTGCATGCTGGTCTTTTCCTTCTCAGGTCTGGGATCTCTGCAGCCTCAGCCTCCACTCCCTTGTCCTGAGGAGCTAAGGTGAAGTGCAGAGGGACTTTTGCTGAGCTGGACCTCTCTTCATCACCTGGCTTTTCTCTGTTGGAGTTACTGTCATTTTGTCATCTTAGTGACATCTAAATGCAGCCCCATCTGCATGGACTAGTGACATTGACATGCTTACGATATTCTTCCAAGAGATCAAATCATATTCAAGGGGAAAAAAAAGCAGCCTCACTCTTAAAGAAATATGCACATACTCGCACATATGAAACACATTTTTAAAATTTCAGTTTATCTTCCCTTTATCTCTTCTCTAAGACATAACTGTAATTCTGTTTCCTTTTCCATGTAGTGTTTTCAATGAAATCTTGATTAAATTTGTGATTACTTGGAGACATGTTAATGTATAATAATATATATGTTGTAAATTAAACATATGTAAATACATATGAAGAAAGAAAGAAGAATAAAATGAAATTCAATAGGAATAACTTGTTTTATAAAGGAAAAGAAAATGAGACGGGCAGGTGGATTAATGTGCACTTGGGATTTGATTAAGGCTGTCATTGTATGAGACAGTCTTCTTTAAGCTTTGGTGGTGTTCGAGAAGAGGCAGGAAGACCACAGTTACAGCTCTCCTAGAAGAAATTCACATATTGAATAAGATGTTGTAGTGGCTTGCTTCCATGTTCCCTTCCTAAGATGATGCTCCCTTAATTATTCTGTGATTTAATGTGGAAGTGGGAAAGATAGGAGCCAAGGATTTGGGGCAAGTTGTTGGTGGAAGTATCGCTACCACGGATGACATTCACGGTCAGGAATATTGGGAAGAGAATGGAACAACTTGGAGAGAAGAGGTAGGTGGCTAAAAGTCAAATGGCACTGTCTTACCAAAAAGAGGTGTACACAGAAGACAACTGCCCAGTAAATTACTTACCCTGAATTCAGTTTCCAAAAAAGGACAAGGTGTGTGCTATTTGTATACTCAGTTATTTTTTTCACTCATCGCCATGTCACAACCTGGGAATTTGAATACAGAATAAGTAAAGGTATGGTCGCTGCCCGTGACAATGGTGTAAACTGTGAAGAAGGACCTGCTATGCCTGTTTAACATTTCTAAGAAGCATAAATAAGCAAGTAAATGTGAGGAACAAGCTATGTGCCAACTGTAGAGGAATCCCTAATGGAATTGAGTAAACCAGAGCAGGGTCAAGGAAACACACTCAACTGCATTCAGCTCAATTTAACTGCTGCCACTCTTTACCTATTTGAATCACCTCCTACTGGAAAAAGCAAATCCAATAAACTTAGAAAAAGAGTGCTAAGAAATCCAATCTACTATTGCTGCTTTGTGAAGCAAAGTATAAATGCTATTATAGGCTATTTGATGGTAAAGATTCTCAGTACCAGTAAGACCTCCAGTAACATTGATAAAAGAAAATGAACTTGACCTCCAGTAGAGACACATCTTGCACTATCAGGGAAAATGTGAACACTCACCTTTCTGGCTGACAGATTTGCATCTCATTTTTAGGGTATAGACTTTTATGTTTAGGAATGATTTTTTTGACATTCATTAGATGTAAATCTTTATAGCGATAACTTAGGAAAAGAAGACATTTCTACAGTATTTGTAGTAATGTGATGCTTTTCCTCAGAAGATCCTAAGGACATTTCTTTATTATTATAAAACTTCCATTTTAAAAACAGAATTGACCCTTGAAAGATACATGGGTTTGTCTGTTTTGGCCTGTGTCTCCTGGGATGCTTGAGGTGAAGGAGGCTACCCACCTTTTGTCACTGTTGCAATGTCTCCAGTTCACACTCAGTATCTAGTGAAAGAACCAGGGATGTTTAGCCTGGAGAAGAGAGGATTCCAGGTGACATGGTGACTATATCTAAATTTGTGGAAGGAATTGTGGAAGAAAACAGATAAGGGAGCTAACTTTTACTGAGTAATGGCAACCTAACAGAAACTCTGCTAGGCATGGGACCATATCTTCAGTCCTCACAATAACCTTATGAGGCAGGTAATTTAGATAAGGAAACTAAAAATCAGATTCTTAGTAATTGCCCAGCTAGTAATCAAGTGGCAAGGTCAGGCTTGATTCTATATGACTAAACATCCTAAAGTTCTTCCACAACCCCAGATTATTCTACATGGTCCATGGGTAAAACTAGGGCCAGTAGACAGAAATAACAATAACAAGGCAGTGGCTTTTTTTTTTTTTTTTTTAGATGCAGTTTCACTCTTGTTGCCCAGGCTGGAGTACAGTGGCATGATCTCGGCTCACTGCAACCTCTACCTCCCGTGTTCAAGTGATTCTCCTGCCTCAGCCTCCCAAGTAGCTGGGATTACGGGTGCCTGTCACCACACCTGGCTAATTTTTGTATTTTTAGTAGAGATGGGGTTTCACTGTGTTGGCCAGGCTGGTTTCAAACTCCCGATCCCAGGTGATCCGCCCGCCTCGGCCTCCCAAAGTGCTGGGATTACAGGCATGAGCCCCCACACCCAGCCAACAATGTAGTGGCTTTTATTCCACTCAATCTAAGAGGGAGCTTCTGTGTTTCAGAGTGGTCCAGAGATGGCAGGGTCAGGGGTGGCGAGGTTGTCTTTCTGGAGGCTGCTGGATGCTGACTCAGCATGGGTCATTGCTGACCAGCAGATGTCCTACAGAGTACTCTGTCTGAGAAGTAGCAGAAGTATCAGGGAAAAAATGACAGTGGGAGCAAACAATGAGTTCTGTGATTGAATAAGTTCTGAAAGTACCAAGTTGAAACAGGTCATTCCCTGGAGAATTTCTCTGAGACTTTCACGTACTCTTGTGATTTGTGAATCTCTATCATGGGGATCTACAAAATGGAGAATGGATCTGAACTTAAAACCCCTTTCTCAGGAACATCACACACTGGGGCCTGTTGGGGGGTGGGGGGCTGGGGGAGGGATAGCATTAGGAGATACACCTAATGTAAATGACAAGTTAATGGGTGCAGCACACCAACATGGCACATGTATACACATGTAACAAACCTGCACGTTGTGAACATGTACCCTAAAATTTAAAGTATAATAATAAAAAAAAATTTACAAAAATATGAAGTCAAACATAAAAAAAAAATCAGCAGCTAATCTTAAAAAAAAAAAAAAACCCTTTCTCCTGGAATATTTTCAGGGACCAATGCTCCAGAGAACACAATCAGGAAACATGGTTGTGGAGTGTGCCAAAACACTGTATGAGAGTTCAGTCAGAGGACCTTCCAATCTCTGGTATTTCTTTCACTTATTTCATTCACTC
Source organism: Gorilla gorilla gorilla (assembly GCF_029281585.2). Classification (NCBI taxonomy): domain Eukaryota; kingdom Metazoa; phylum Chordata; class Mammalia; order Primates; family Hominidae; genus Gorilla; species Gorilla gorilla. The sequence continues at coordinate 43,011,992 of NC_073224.2, read as the reverse complement.
ATTAATTCGCTGAACAAGAATGAATCCCACCTTAGCTTCCAAGGCCTCCTTTCTATTCTGAAAACACTCCATGCACTCTCAGGGTTTTGCACTGGCCGTTCCTGCTTCCCAGAAGCTCTCTCCCCACATTTCTGTGTGGTTGATTTAGATTCCTGCTGCAAGGCTTACTCAGTGTCACTTTCTCAGTGCAGCCTCTCTGCCATCTCCCCTGGGCATCTCTATCCCTCTTACCCAATTCTAATATCTTTTCCAATAGTACTTGTCCCCTTCTAGCATACAATGTAATTAACTTTATGATTTTTATTGTTGTCTGTCTCCCCCAGTAGAACTTGCCAGATCTTTAAGGATAAGATCTTACTCCGTTTGATTTGCAGATGTGCCCCCAAGCATTTAAAATAGCTCTTGTGTAATAATAGATGCTCAATAAATAGAGATTGAATGAATTAGAGAAACACATGGGTTTCTATCCTCAGGGAGGTGTGATTCTGTGAACACTCGAGTTAACAGAAAATGTTTATTTGAGGGTTTATTTTACATATGCAGGCATACCTTGGAGATAGTTCAGGTTCGCTTTCAGACCACTGCAATAAAGCAAATATCGCAACAAAGCAAGTCACATAAATTATTTGGTTTCCCAGTGCCTATCAAAGTTGTGTTTACATCATACTGTAGTCTACTAAGTGAGAAATAGCTTTGTGTCTAAGAAACAATGTATATACCTTAATTTAAAATATTTTCTTGCTAAAAAATGCTAATGATCCTCTGAGCCTTCAGCGAATTGGCACCTTTTTGCTGGTGGAGGGTCTTACCTCCAGTTGATGACTGCTGACTGATCAGGCTGGTAGTTGCTGAGGGTTAGGGTGGCTGTGACAATTTCTTAAAATAAGACAACAATGAAGTTTGCCACATCAATTGACTCAATCACAAAAGATTTCTCTGTAGTCTGCAATACTGTTTGATGACATATTAACCGCAGTAGAATTTCTGTCAGAATTAGAGTCAAACCTCTCAAACCCTGATGCCGCTTTGCCAAAGAAGTTTATGTAACATTCTAAATCCTTTGTTGTCATTTCAACAGTGTTTACGGCATCTTCACCAGGAGTAGATTTCATCTCAAAAAAACCACTTTCTTTACTCATCCATAAGAAGCAACTCCTCGTTCATTCAAATTTTATCGTGAGATTGCAGAAATTCTGGCCCATCTTCAGGTTCCACTTCTATAATTATTCTAGTTTTCTTGCTATTTCCACTACACCTGCAGTTACTTCCTCCAATGAAGTCTTAAATCCCTCAAAGTCATCCATGAGGGATGTAATCAACTTCTTCCAAACTCCTGTTAAGGTGGATATTTTGACCTCATCTTTTGAATCACAAATCAAAATGTTCTTAATAGCATCTAGAATGGTTATTTCCAGAAGGATTTTAATTGACTTTGGCCAGATCCATCAGGGGAATCACTATCTGTGGCCTCAGAAAATGTATTTCTCAAATAATGAGACTTGAAAGTCAAAATTACACCTTGATTCACAGGCTGGACAATGAATGTTGTGTTAGCAGGCATGAAAACAACATTCATCTCCTTGTACATCTTCATCAGAGCTCTTGAATAACCAGGTGCATTGTTAGTAAGCAGTAACATTTTGAGAGGAATCTTTTTTCTGAGCAGGAGGTCTCAACAGTGGGCCTAAAATATTCAGTCAACCGGCCAGGCATGGCGGCTCATCCCAGCACTTTGGGAGGCTGAGGTGGGTGGATCATGAGGTCAGGAGATTGAGACCATCCTGGCTAATACGGTGAAACCCTGTCTCTACTAAAAATACGAAAAATTAGCCAGGCGTGGTGGTGGGCACCTGTAGTCCCAGCTACTTGGGAGGCTGAGGCAGGAGAATGGTGTGAACCTGGGAGGTGGAGCTTGCAGTGAGCAGAGATCGCACCACTGTACTCCAGCCTGGGTGACAGAGTGAGACTCCGTCTCAAAATAAATAAATAAATAAAATAAAAAGAAAAAAATTCAGTAAACCACGCTGTAAACAGATATGCTCTCATCCAGGCTTTGTTGTTCCATTGATAGAGCATAGGTGGAGTACATTTAGCTTAATTCTTAAGGGCCCTAGAATGGTCATTAAGCATTGGCTTCCACTTAAAGTCACTAGCTGCATTAGCCTCTAACAAGAGAGTCAGCCTGTCCTTTGAAGCTTTGAAGCCAGGCATTGACTTCTCCTCTCTAGTTATAAAAGTCCTAGTTGGTGTCTTCTTCTAATAGAAGGATGTTTCATCTACATTGAAAATCTGTTGTTTAGTGTAGCCATTTTGGTCAATGATCTTAGCTAGATCTAGAGAACTTGCTGTAGCTTCTACACCAGCACTTGCTGCTTCACCTTGTACTTTTATGTTACAGAGACAGCTTCATTCCTTAAGTTTCATGAACCAACTTCTGCTAGCTTACAGTCACTTGTCTTAGACTTCACAGAATTTAAGAGACCTAGTGCCATGCTCTGGATTCAGCTTTTGCTTAAGGAAATGTTGCAGTTAGTTTGATCCTCTATTGAGACCGCTAACACTTTCTCCCTATCAGCAATAAGGTGGTTTTATTTTCTTTTTTTTTTTTTTGGTTCTGAAATCTGTTTCTATCCATTTTCTTTCTTTTTTTTTATTATTATACTTTAAGTTTTAGGGTACATGTGCACAATGTGCAGGTTAGTTACATATGTATACATGTGACATGGTGGTGCGCCGCACCCACTAACTCCTCATCTAGCATTAGGTATATCTCCCAATGCTATCCCTCCCCCCTCCCCCCACCCCACAACAGTCCCCAGAGTGTGATGTTCCCCTCCCTGTGTCCATGTTCAATTCCCACCTATGAGTGAGAATATGCGGTGTTTGATTTTTTGTTCTTGTGATAGTTTACTAAGAGTGATGATTTCCAATTTCATCCATGTCCCTACAAAGGACATGAACTCAACACTTTTTATGGCTGCATAGTATTCCATGGTGTATATGTGCCACATTTTCTTAACCCAGTCTATCATTGTTGGACATTTGGGTTGGTTCCAAGTCTTTGCTATTGTGAATAATGCCACAATAAACATACGTGTGCATGTGTCTTTATAGCAGCATAATTTATAGTCCTTTGGGTATATACCCAGTAATGGGATGGCTGGGTCAAATGGTATTTCTAGTTCTAGATCCCTGAGGAATCGCCACACTGAATTCCACAATGGTTGAACTAGTTTACAGTCCCACCAACAGTGTAAAAGTGTTCCTATTTCTCCACATCCTCTCCAGCACCTGTTGTTTCCTGACTTTTTAATGATTGCCATTCTAACTGGTGTGAGATGATATCTCATTGTGGTTTTGATTTGCATTTCTCTGATGGCCAGTGATGGTGAGCATTTTTTCATGTGTTTTTTGGCTGCATAAATGTCTTCTTTTGAGAAGTGTCTGTTCATGTCCTTCACCCACTTTTTGATGGGGTTGTTTGTTTTTTTCTTGTAAATTTGTTTGAGTTCATTGTAGATTCTGGATATTAGCCCTTTGTCAGATGAGTAGATTGCAAAAATGTTCTCCCATTTTGTGGGTTGCCTGTTCACTCTGATGGTAGTTTCTTTTGCTGTGCAGAAGCTCTTTAGTTTAATTAGATCCCATTTGTCAATTTTGGCTTTTGTTGCCATTGCTTTTGGTGTTTTAGACATGAAGTCCTTGCCTGTGCCTGTGTCCTGAATGGTAATGCCTAGGTTTTCTTCTAGGGTTTTTACGGTGTTAGGTCTAACGTTTAAGTTTTTAATCCATCTTGAATTGATTTTTGTATAAGGTGTAAGGAAGGGATCCAGTTTCAGTTTTCTACATATGGCTAGCCAGTTTTCCCAGCACCATTTATTAAATAGGGATTCCTTTCTCCGTTGCTTGTTTTTCTCAGGTTTGTCAAAGATCAGATAGTTGTAGATATGTGGCATTATTTCTGAGGGCTCTGTTCTGTTCCATTGATCTCTATCTCTGTGTTGGTACCAGTACCATGCTGTTTTGGTTACTGTAGCCTTGTAGTATAGTTTGAAGTCAGGTAGTGTGATGCTTCCAGTTTTGTTCTTTTGGCTTAGGATTGACTTGGTGATGCGGGCTCTTTTTTGGTTCCATTTGAACTTTAAAGTAGTTTTTTCCAATTCTGTGAAGAAAGTCATTGGTAGCTTGATGGGGATGGCATTGAATCTATAAATTACCTTGGGCAGTATGGCCACTTTCACGATATTGATTCTTCCTACCCATGAGCATGGAATGTTCTTCCATTTGTTTGTATCCTCTTTTATTTCATTGAGCAGTGGTTTGTAGTTCTCCTTGAAGAGGTCCTTCATGTCCCTTGTAAGTTGGATTCCTAGGTATTTTATTCTCTTTGAAGCAATTGTGAATGGGAATTCACTCATGATTTGGCTCTCTGTTTGTCTGTTATTGGTGTATAAGAATGCTTGTGATTTTTGTACATTGATTTTCTATCTTGAGACTTTGCTGAAGTTGCTTATCAGCTTAAGGAGATTTTGGGCTGAGACAATGGGGTTTTCTAGATATACAATCATGTCATCTGCAAACAGGGAAAATTTGACTTCCTCTTTTCCTCATTGAATACCCTTTATTTCCTTCTCCTGCCTAATTGCCCTGGCCAGAACTTCCAACACTATGTTGAATAGGAGTGGTGAGAGAGGGCATCCCTGTCTTGTGCCAGTTTTCAAAGGGAATGCTTCCAGTTTTTGCCCATTCAGTATGATATTGGCTGTGGGTTTGTCATACATAGCTCTTATTATTTTGAGATACGTCCCATCAATACCTAATTTATTGAGAGTTTTTAGCATGAAGGGTTGTTGAATTTTGTCAAAGGCATTTTCTGCCATCTATTGAGACAATCATGTGGTTTTTGTGTTTGGTTCTGTTTATATGCTGGATTACATTTATTGATTTGTGTATATTGAACCAGCCTTGCATCCCAGGGATGAAGCCAAGTTGATCATGGTGGATAAACTTTTTGATGTGCTGCTGGATTCGGTTTGCCAGTATTTTATTGAGGATTTTTGCATCAATGTTCATCAAGGATATTGGTCTAAAATTCTCTTTTTTGGTTGTGTCTCTGCCCGGCTTTGGTATCAGGATGATGCTGGCCTCATAAAATGAGTTAGGGAGGATTCCCTCTTTTTCTATTGATTGGAATATTTTCAGAAGGAATGGTACCAGTTCCTCCTTGTACCTCTAGTAGAATTCGGCTGTGAATCCATCCGGTCCTGGACTCTTTTTGGTTGGTAAGCTATTGATTATTGCCACAATTTCAACTCCTGTCATTGGTCTATTCAGAGATTCAACTTCTTCCTGGTTTAGTCTTGGGAGCGTGTATGTGTCAAGGAATTTATCCATTTCTTCTAGATTTTCTAGTTTATTTGCGTAGAGGTGTTTGTAGTATTCTCTGATGGTAGTTTGTATTTCTGTGGGATCAGTGGTGATATCCCCTTTATCATTTTTTATTGTGTCTATTTGATTCTTCTCTCTTTTCTTCTGTATTAGTCTTGCTAGCGGTCTATCAATTTTGTTGATCCTTTCAAAAAACCAGCTCCTGGATTCATTAATTTTTTGAAGGGTTTTTTGTGTCTCTATTTCCTTCAGTTCTGCTCTGATTTTAGTTATTTCTTGCCTTCTGCTAGCTTTTGAATGTGTTTGCTCTTGCTTTTCTAGTTATTTTAATTGTGATGTTAGGGTATCAATTTTGGATCTTTCCTGCTTTCTCTTTTGGGCATTTAGTGCTATAAATTTCCCTCTACACACTGCTTTGAATGTGTCCCAGAGATTCTGGTATGTTGTGTCTTTGTTCTCATTGGTTTCAAAGAACATCTTTATTTCTGCCTTCATTTCGTTATGTACCCAGTAGTCATTCAGGAGCAGGTTGTTGAGTTTCCATGTAGTTGAGCGGTTTTGAGTGAGTTTCTTAATCCTGAGTTCTAGTTTGATTGCACTGTGGTCTGAGAGATAGTTTGTTATAATTTCTGTCCTTTTACATTTGCTGAGGAGAGCTTTACTTCCAACTATGTGGTCAATTTTGGAATAGGTGTGGTGCTGAAAAAAATTTATATTCTGTTGATTTGGGGTGGAGAGTTCTGTAGATGTCTATTAGGTCTGCTTGGCGCAGAGCTGAGTTCAATTCCTGGGCATCCTTGTTGACTTTCTGTCTCATTGATCTGTCTAATGTTGACAGTGGGGTGTTAAAGTCTCCATTATTAATGTGTGGGAGTCTAAGTCTCTTTGTAGGTCTCTAAGGACTTGCTTTATGAATCTGGGTGCTCCTGTATTGGGTGCATATATATTTAGGATAGTTAGCTCTTCTTGTTGAATTGATCCCTTTACCATTATGTAATGGCCTTCTTTGTCTCTTTTGATCTTTGTTGGTTTAAAGTCTGTTTTATCAGAGACTAGGATTGCAACCCCTGCCTTTTTTTGTTTTCCATTTGCTTGGTAGATCTGCCTCCATCCTTTTATTTTGAGCCTATGTGTGTCTCTGCATGTGAGATGGGTTTCCTGAATACAACACAGTGATGGGTCTTGACTCTTTATCCAATTTGCCAGTCTGTGTCTTTTAATTGGAGCATTTAGTCCATTTACATTTAAAGTTAATATTGTTATGTGTGAATTTGAACCTGTCATTATGATGTTAGCCGGTTATTTTGCTCGTTAGTTGATGCAGCTTCTTCCTAGTCTCGATGGTCTTTACATTTTGGCATGATTTTGCAGTGGCTGGTACCGGTTGTTCCTTTCCATGTTTAGTGCTTCCTTCAGGAGCTCTTGTAGGGCAGGTCTGGTGGTGACAAAATCTCTCAGCATTTGCTTGTCTGTAAAGTATTTTATTTTTTCTTCACTTATGAAGCTTAGTTTGACTGGATATGAAATTCTGGGTTGAAAATTCTTTTCTTTAAGAATGTTGAATATTGGCCCCCACTCTCTTCTGGCTTGCAGAGTTTCTGCCGAGAGATCCGCTGTTAGTCTGATGGGCTTCCCTTTGTGGGTAACCCGACCTTTCTCTCTGGCTGCCCTTAACATTTTTTCCTTCATTTCAACTTTGGTGAATCTGACAATTAAGTGTCTTGGAGTTGCTCTTCTCGAGGAGTATGTTTGTGGCGTTCTCTGTATTTCCTGAATCCGAATGTTGGCCTGCCTTGCTAGATTGGGGAAGTTCTCCTGGATAATATCCTGCAGAGTGTTTTCCAACTTGGTTCCATTCTCCCTGTCACTTTCAGGTACACCAATCAGACGTAGATTTGGTCTTTTCACATAGTCCCATATTTCTTGGAGGCTTTGTTCATTTCTTTTTGTTCTTTTTTCTCTAAACTTCCCTTCTCGCTTCATTTCATTCATTTCATCTTCCATCACTGATACCCTTTCTTCCAGTTGATCGCGTCGGCTCCTGAGGCTTCTGCATTCTTCACATAGTTCTCGAGCCTTGGCTTTCAGCTCCATCAGCTCCTTTAAGCACTTCTCTGTATTGGTTATTCTAGTTATACATTCGTCTAAATTTTTTTCAAAGTTTTTAACTTCTTTGCCTTTGGTTTGAATTTCCTCCTGTAGCTCGTAGTTTGATTGTCTGAAGCCTTCTTCTCTCAACTCGTCAAAGTCATTCTCCATCCAGTTTTGTTCCATTGCTCGTGAGGAACTGCGATCCTTTGGAGGAGGAGAGGTGCTCTGCTTTTTAGAGTTTCCAGTTTTTCTGCTGTGTTTTTTCCCCATCTTTGTGGTTTTATCTCCTTTTGGTCTTTGATGATGGTGATGTACAGATGGGTTTTTGGTGTGGATGTCCTTTCTGTTTGTTAGTTTTCCTTCTAACAGACAGGACCCTCAGCTGCAGGTCTGTTGGAGTTTGCTAGAGGTCCACTCCAGACCCTGTTTGCCTGGGTATCAGCAGCGGTGTCTGCAGAACAATGGTTTTTCATGAACTGTGAATGCTGCTGTCTGATCGTTCCTCTGGAAGTTTTGTCTCAGAGGAGTACCCGGCCGTGTGAGGTGTCAGTCTGCCCCTACTGGGGGGTGCCTCCCAGTTAGGCTGCTCAGGGGTCAGGGGTCAGGGACCCACTTGAGGAGGCAGTCTGCCCGTTCTCAGATCTCCAGCTACGTGCTGGGAGAACCACTGCTCTCTTCAAAGCTGTCAGACAGGGACATTTAAGTCTGCAGAGGTTACTGCTGTCTTTTTGTTTGTCTGTGCCCTGCCCCCCAGAGGTGGAGCCTACAGAGGCAGGCAGACCTCCTTGAGCTGTGGTGGGCTCCACCCAGTTGGAGCTTCCTGGCTGCTTTGTTTACCCAAGCAAGCCTGGGCAATGGCGGGCGCCCCTCCCCCAGCCTCACTGCCGCCTTGCAGTTTGATCTCAGACTGCTGTGCTAGCAATCAGCAAGGCTCTGTGGGCGTAGGACCCTCCAAGCCAGGTGCAGGATATAATCTCCTGGTGTCCGTTTTTTAAGCCCATCGGAAAAGCGCAGTATTCGGGTGGGAGTGACCCGATTTTCCAGGTGCCGTCTGTCACCCCTTTCTTTGACTAGGAAAGGGAACTCCCTGACCCCTTGTGCTTCCTGAGTGAGGCAATGCCTCGCCTTGCTTCAGCTCGCGCACGGTGCGCTGCACCCACTGACCTGCGCCCACTGTCTGGCACTCCCTAGTGAGATGAACCCGGTACCTCAGATGGAAATGCAGAAATCACCCGTCTTCTGCGTCACTCACGCTGGGAGCTGTAGACTGGAGCTGTTCCTATTCGGCCATCTTGGCTCCTCCTGGTGGTTTTACTTTCTTATCATTCCTGTGTTCACTGGAGTAGCACTTTTAATTTCCTTTAAGGACTTTTCCTTGCATTCACAACTTCTCTTAACTGTTTGGCACAAGAGACTTAGCTTTTGGCCTATTTCAGCTTTCAATGTGCCTCCCTCACTAAACTTAATTATTTCTAGCTTTTGATTTAAAGTGAGAGACTTGCAACTCTTCCTGCGCTTGAATACTTATAGGCCACTGTGGGGTTATTTATTGGCCTAGTTTCTACCTAAAATGTCTCATGGAATAGAGAGGCTTGAGGAGACAGAGATGAGGGATGGGCTGGTCAGTGGAGCAGTCCGAACACCCACAACATTTAGTAATTAAGTTTGCCATCTTATATGGGTGATGATGCCCCCCTCAAAATTACTATAGTAACATTGAAGATCACTGATTACAGATCACCATACCAGATATAACGATAATTTAAAAGTTTGAGGTTTTATGAGAATTACCAAAATGAGACCCAGAGACACAGTGTGAGCTCATGCTGTTGGAAAAATGGCACTAACAAACTTGCTTGATACAGGGTTTTTGCAAACCTTAAATTGATAAAAAATGCAATTATTTATGAGGCATAATAAAGTACAATAAAACAAAGTACATGTGTAATCTAGTTGGCCAAAGTTTACTACATATACCCTCACAAATAATTGATTTTCAAGAAACTAAACATATGCATAGTATCTTCCATATTAAGAGGATACTCATTACAATATAACCTTTTCATTTGTTTGCATTATGATGATTCAGAAGGCACTGGGGGACCCTTTCAAGAATAAGGCAGTGATCCATACATGAGAGATCATGGTACAGTAATGCTGTAAATAGACAGCATAAACAAGATGAATCTGAATCCACTGTCACCCTATCGCATTCTCTGGAAGTTATTTTTCTAAACCAATTGTGATTACCAGAATCTTCCCTTGCCATTTCTATCTGGCTTAATGAAAGTAGAGCTGGGAATAGTTGTGAAATTTTCACTGCTAGATTGTCTGGAATATACTTGTGTTATGGATATTGGTGTGCAAAGGGCATAAATACACCACAACCAGCCTCTCACCTCTCTCTATCCACCATGACCACCATCACTTCCATCCTCTACCCTTACCCTTTGACTTCTTATCATTGCCGTTGAGAAGCCTTGGAGGGCCTGGCTATTGGAGGATTGCAATAATGTGGAATCAGGCAAGTTGCTGCCTAGGGCAGTAGTAAACTGAGGCTTGGAGTGGGTATGAAGCAAGCCTGAGGAGGAGGAGGGTCTGAACCAGCAAAGTAATACTGGCAGTTGACTCAACAAATCAGTGGGAAGATGTGGTCAATAATCTAAGGAAGAAGACTAGTTCCTGGGAACATCAGGAACAGGTAGAAAAATACACCTTAGGTAGGGTGGGGAGAGAAGTGTCAAAATTATTGCTCTTATAAGAGCATCAGTCTTATTCATTGCTGCATACCTGGCCTTGCAATGGTCCCTGGGTTAAGACATAGAGCTTGGCCGAATTGGAAGAAGATACAGAAAACCATGAGGAATGAACTTCTTTCTGACATATCAAAGTGCTACAAGGGGTTAGTTGATAAATGTGGAAGTGGGAACCCTACAAAATAAAGTTGCAGATACTTCCCAAATAACTAGGGGACTAAGTTTACAAATGACTGCGTAAAGAAACAAACACCATTAGCTGTTAATTCTGACAGGTGAGTTTGAATTATAATATCTATTCCAACCACCAACACCAGTATCACCACTGCTACCAACACTTTCCAGGAGTCAGGGCCTGAACTCATTTATTTTTGTGTATTTATTTAATTCATTATTGATGTAATCTTTGTAATAGTTCTATGATATGAATGTTACCATCCTCATTTTACAGATAAGAAAAATAAAGCTCAGAGATATCATCTCTCATCCCAGCAAAAAGCTGGTAAGTGGCTGGTCTAGAATTCAAACCCAGCTTCCACTGGGGCCAGAGAGTGGCATCTCATAGGAAATGGGGTTTACTTCCATGGGCAAGAATGGGATTCCTATGACCAAGGACAACTCTGGATTTAAAGAAACTTAAAACAAAACAAAATAGTCCCCGTGCCTGATCTTCCCAGCTGGTCTCTTCTCAGCTTGGTTTGTGGTTATTTATAGCACTCTACTTACAACTCCAGAGCCACTGGCAATCTCGAGCATGTTATTTAAACTTCCTGAGCCTTAATTTGCTCTTTTGCTAGAATGAGGCAATTACATTTAACACTCTGATATTTTTCACCTTTAATACTGATTTTATTCAACATCTGTATCTGCTCTGCATGGGACATTTTAGACACTGCTAAAGATACAGAATTGAACGTGGCGGGGCTTGCAACCTCCATGCTTCTCACCAGGACATGGGCTTTTCCAGAGCACACAGTATGTCATTTATCTCTGCACCTCTGCCCAGCCCATCCCCATGCCTACTTCACTGCCCAGGTATTATAGAGGCTCAATGAATGTTCATCAAAATTACATGAAAGAAAGGAGCTGCTCACGATAAATAGCACAAAACAGAATGTGGCAAAGATCTTAGAAACCATGCAGTATAATGGGATAGGCCATAGGAAAAGGGCATTAATAACCATCTGGAGTGATCAGGAGTCATCTTCCAGGAGGACTCATGAAGGAGTTGGCTTCTGACCTTAAAGGAAAGGAAGAGCCTCAATGGGCAGAAAAGGGGCAGCATAAAAAATTCTGGAGACAGGAAAGTTCCCTGTCATCCAGTTTTTCTGCCAAGTCGGGTGTGTAAGAGAGTATGGCAGTGCTCAAGACCAGAAAGATGGGGTTGAATTATTAAGAACCTTAAGTTTTTGTGTTTTAGACTTTAGACTGCTCTGTAGGAAATGAGGAGCCATTGAGGGTTTTTAACACAAGGGTGGTATAAACAGTTATGTCATATCGAAATTCAACCACTGAGCATTGTGTGAAACACCTTCATATATGTTCTTTTACTTAATCTTATTTAATTCTTGACTCCAAACAACTTTGTAAATTAGATAGTTTTATTGTGTGTTAATTACATCTCAATAAAGATATGTAATAAAACACCTCTATTTTTGAGATGAAGTAGTACACAATTTCTTAGGAAAAAAACAAACAAAAAACAGTCTTCTAAAGCTTCACTTTAACTTTTGTGGGATGCCCTTCTTTACGCTCAAGAAATTAAGAAAAAAGGAAAGAAAAGAGGGAGAGAGGGAGAAGTGAAGGAAAAGGAGGGAGGGAAAAGGAAAGACAAAAAGAAAGGAAGAAAGGAAGGAAAGAAGGAAGGAAGAAAGACAGGCTTCATACGTTCAAGATTTCATGTCCTGTTTTTTGGTAGTATGGGAAGGAACTGTGGCAGAGGGAAAGCCAACTACTGTCTGAGTTAATCTCAGGTCAGATGCACTATTACTGAGCTTCAGGGTTGTATAACAAAAATCTGTTTCTTTCCATAGCCATCTCCTTAACACAGTGTATGAAAAAAATTGTTTTTAGGTGTCTTGATTTAATTTAGCAGTTTCTTAAATTCTGTGTATTCTACGTGCCCGAGTAGCCTATGAATTTTTTTTCTTCATGTGGAAATTCGGGGATTGACAATGCCGTTGTTAAAGCCCTTTTAAAGACAGTTCATTTAGGAAGACTGGTTCCCATTGGACACACCTTGAGGAGTTAGTTGTGTGTGTTAAAGAGATTTATTCCCAGATAAATTGGCTTATAAATATGAACCAACTCGTGTAAGGCAATCCACAGAGCAAGCCTTGAGGGAACTGTTCTTTCTACTTTAGGGACTGGCTTCTATGAAAGACCTGGTAGGCAGCTCCTCTTCCTATGCCTGGCCCTGGATATTTAACTCCCACCGAATGTGGGGAGCTAAATTCCTCTTACTTAACACAGCAGTCCCAAAGGGCTTGTAAACCCATCATCGGACAGTTGAGTTGAGGAGGTTAAGAAAACTGACATGAAGAGAGGCTTTATAATTCTGTAAGCAATTTTTTATTGGCTAAAGATGTCGGCCGGGCACGGTGGCTCAAACCTGTAATCCCAGCACTTTGGGAGGCTGAGAAGGGCCGATCATGAGGTCAAGAGATCAAGACCTTCCTGGTCAACATGGTGAAACCCCGTCTCTACTAAAAATGCAAAAATTAGCTGGCTGTGGTGGCACGCAACTGTAGTCCCAGCTACTTGGGAGGCTGAGGCAGGAGAATCACTTGAACCCGGGAGGCAGAAGTTGCAGTGAGCTGAGATCAGGCCACTGCACTCTAGCCTGGGCAAAAGAGCGAGGCTCTGTCTCCCGCTGTCACCCAGGCTGGAGTGCAATGGCATGATCTCAGCTGAAAATGTCTTAAAGTGCAATTATTTTAATCGTCCCTCCCTTGTCTTGCTGCCCACCAAGAGATAACTGACGAGATGGAGCCAGCCCAGCCTGTTCCATGTTGAACAACCCCGGATTTCATCCTTCAGCTTTTCATTAAAGAACTCCTAGGAAACACATGAAGATGAGAAAGTTGTAGTCAGGTTAACATGAAATAAAAAATATAAAAAGCCACTCAAGGACGTTAATTTGCATCCTAATGCAAGCCACTCGTTTCAAATGCATCGTTTAAAGTGTCTTGAAACACCGCAAATTTCCGTTTTTGTCTGGAAATTTTATTTACTGTTAGTTTCTCACTGCTACTAACACTAAAAACCTTTAGAAAACTCCCAAAGGCTGTGTTCTTCAGGAGAAGGAGGGTGGAGAATCTGTTCTGTGGTGCTCATGGAAGATAGAGCGATAGATGGCCTTGGAAGTGGGGGAGCAGGGACCTAATCTCTATGAGAGGAGCAGAGGGGGGCTGCCAACAGCAAGCTCGTCTCTGGGAGTCCATAGCATAGGATGCCCAGATCACTACGGTTTCCTACTCTTCTCATAGTGATTAGCACTTCTCACCTTGAAGTCTCTGAATTTGAAGTTTTACATGGATTGTATGAGCCTAAACCTCACCCAACCACTGCTCTCAGAGCAGGAAGCTGGGACTAGAGAGACCTGAGATGCCTATTAAATTGCTAAAACTCACACAGAGTTTAAAGTCTTTAGAGCAAAGATATCTTGCTCCTCAGTTTTATACAGAATTAGAACATGTGGATGCTGTACTCAAGGACTGTCAAGGAAAACCAGACAGCAGAGGCAGTGATGTGAGTTCCAATTCCAGTGTGTCCAGCTGGCATGTATCCTTTGCTACCTGAGTCCTTTGCAGCACCTTCAGCTCTGCAATACTCCTGCCTTCCCTGTCTACAACTCCAGGAGGCTCTAGAATTCTTTCTTGGAGCAGGGACAACCTGAGGGGCTTGGGCGAAGCCTAAATGACCAACGGGAGCAGTAAACCTCTTGGGATGTGGGCAGCAAGGGCCAACTTGCTGGGCATCATCCAACTGAGAAGGAGCTATGTGGATGTCCTTTTCTCTGTTCTGGCTGGGGAAATGGATATGGTGGGCATAGCAAGGAGAGTTAGAATCATAGGTGATTAAAGGAGAAGCAGATATGGTTTCTTGGATCCATCAGGTTGTTGGTAAGGACTTAGAATGGTTTACATTGTGGATCCCAACACATAGGCTTTGGAATTAGCCAGAATGCCAGTTCCTCCACTCACCTCCCTGAAGCTCCATCTTCTTATCAGTAAAATCCATGTCACTAACCATTCACTGAATAGTTATTCGGGACTAAGCACTATTATAAGGGCTTTACATGCATTAACTCATGTAATCCTCATATGTACCTTACGGTGTAGCCTAGAATTTGTGAGCTTCATTCTCCAGATGAAGACATGAAGGCACAGAAAGGCTGAGTAATTTATTCCAAGTCACAAGGCTAACAGATGACAGAGCAAGGATTTGGATCCAGGGGGTCCAGCTTCAGAGTCCATGCTGTGGACACGACTTTACCTTGTTTCTGCAAGATTGAATGAGACAGCAAACTCATAGGTTCTCCAAGAGTAATAATTCTTATCACTCCAAGTTATTAACATTGAGCCATGATATGGTTTGGCTGTGTCTCCACCCAAATCTCATCTTGAATTGTAGTTCCCATAATCTCCACGTGTCATGGGAGGGAGCCATTGGGGGGTGATTGAATCATGGGGGCAGTGACCCCCATGCTGTTCTCATGATAGTGAGTGAGTTCTCATAAGATCTGATGGTTTTATAAGGGGCTTTTTTCCCTTTGCTTGGCACTTCTTTCTCCTGCCACCTTGTGAAGAAGGATGTGTTTACTTCCCCTTCCACCGTGATTGTAAGCTTCCTGAGGCCTTCCCAGCCATGTGGAACTGTGAGTCAATTAAACCTCTTTCCCAGTTTCTTCAATGCAGTGTGAGAATGGACTAATACAAGCCACTACCTGTTGAGCATAGTTAATAAACAAAACAAACTAGTAATTAATGTAATTATTAGCTTCTATCCCAGTGAACTCCAAACATTTTAGTTATGCACCCCAAGTTGTAAAACATTCCTGAACATATATTTGTGTATGGATTAGAAAGATGTCCTATAGTGCATATGACCATTATGAAACATGTAGAACTTATAAACTGAAATCGAAAACAAATTTAAAAATAGGAGTTCAATATAGATCTACCTCGGAAACATAGTGGGTTTGGTTCCAGATCACTGCAATAAAGCAAATATCATAATAAAGTGAGTCCCACCAATTTTCTGGATTAGGCTTTGACTCTAAGGGAATGTTGTGGCTGGTTTGATCTTTTATCCAGACCACTCTAACTTTCTCCCTATTAGCAAAAGGCTGTTTTGCTTTCTTATCATTCCTGTGTTCACTGGAGTAGCACTTTTAATTTCCTTCAAGAACTTTTCCTTTGCATTCACAACTTCTGTAACTGGTGCAAGAGGCCTAGCTTTTAGCCCATCTCAGCTTTCCACATGCCTTCCTCACTAAGCTTAATCATTTCTAGCTTTTGATTTAGAGTAAGAGATGTGACTCTTCCTTTTACTTGAACGTTTAGAAGCCATTGTAGGGTTATTATTTGGCCTAATTTCAATATGATTGTGCCTCAGGGAATAGGGAGCCGGAGGAGAGAGAAAGAGACAGGGAAACAGTCGGTTGGTGGAGCAGTCAGAACACACAACATTTATTGATTATGTTCGCTGTCTTACATGGGTGCAATTCATGGCACCTCAAAACAACTACAATAGTAACCTCAAAGATCCCTGACCACAGATCATCATAACAGATATAATAATAATAATAAGGTGTGAAATATTGGGAGAACTACCAAAATGTGAGACAGAGACACTGAGTGAGCATGTGATATTGGAAAAAGATGGCATCAATAGATTTGCTGTATGCAGAGTTGCCATAAATCTTCAATTTGTAAAAACATGCAATATCTGCAAAGCACAATAAAACAAGGGCATGCCTATAATTATCCCTGCTCTTCAGGGGCATGGATTACTCACTGTATTTCGAAGACCACCAACAAGCTCACATTTTCCATTTTGCCCTTAAGAGTTGAAGAGTCAGCTCTGACCATCTGAGGACTCCTGCCTCATCACACTGACTTCTGATTCTTTCAGCCCAGGTTACAATCCAGTTGTCAGATGACACAGAGCAGCCGCTCATGGGGTACCTGGGCCGCTCGTGGGTAGATCTGTGAACCCAGCAATCAGCAATTTCAGCCCCTCTGGTGTTATTCCCCTCTCTGCTCACCAGCGCCCTGTTCCTGGACCTTCTCAAATGCCCGATGGTGACTGAGCCCTCTCTCTCCTTCCCAGTGCTCTGAACAAAAATATTGAGTGTCCTTCTCCTTCCTGAACTTAAGTCACTTACAGGGCTGCCTGCCTCCCAAGCCTTATCTCCATTTAAACTTTCAAAGGCTCATTTTCCTCAATAGTCAAATGAGGATGTTAATTTTCTGTGTATCCAAGTGCTGTGAAGTTGAAATGGGGAACCCTTGCAACCATGCCTCACATACTACCTAGAGTGCACCAGGCACTCAACAGGGCTCCTACATGGCCAGGAAGTCTGGATCTAGAAGGGAAGACTCTGTTCTCCCTTATAGGGGAGTAAATAGAAAGAGATGTTACCCTGAAATGATACCATAGCCTGCTAAACCCTATCCTAGCCTAATGGCACAGGGCTGACTGCTAACGGCTGGAGGCTGCTCCCCCAAGAGACTCAGTGTGAGTGGTACCAAGAATGGGGATGCTGCCTTTGGCTTCATCACTTGAAGATGGGACCCTGGCAGTGGCTCCCTCCAGCTTAGTCTTCCAAACCCCAACACACGCATAGTCATCGGCTCCCCTCCTCCCAGGTCTCCTTCCGTCCCTGGACCTCCCTGACCATTCAGGAGGCAGGGCCATTCAGACGCCAGAGAAGTAAGGCGGGGGAAGGCTGCCCCACTGGGCTGAAGGGCAGCTGTTTATATTATAATTAAGGTTTTACAGCATAAACTGAAATGTAGCTTGACTATTCCTACAAGGCACTGGAGGTAATTACCACTGCTAGAGGCATTCTCCACTGCCAATTATTTCCCTTCCTAATTGAATAACTTAGGCCACACTGTGGAGGGCCAGTGAAAGGAAGGAGGCCAGCTTTCAAATACGGACACTCCTTCAGAGGGCTCAAAACAGTGCAAAGCTTAACACACTCTCAGTCCAACCCTGTCTGAGTGTTCTTTCCTACGAATGTAGCATAGAGGATAGGAATGTTAGTCCCAGAGTTCTACCATTTACTAGTTCAGGCAGATCAAACTCCCTGCATCTATTTCCTCTTCTATAAAATGGGAATAATTGAAGTTCAGGCAGACTGCATTTTATTACACTTTTCTTTACTGTGTTTTGCAGATATTACAGTTTTTTTTACAGATTGAAGGTTTGTGTAACCCTGCAGCAAGCAAGTCTGTTGGTGCCATTTTTCTAACGGCATGTGCTTGCTTCTTGTCTCTGGGTCATATTTCTCACAATATCTGCGTAATTCTCACAATATCTCAAACTTTTTTGTGATTACTATATCTGTTATGGCGATCTATGACCAGGAATCTTTGATCTTGTTATTGTAATTGTTTTGGGGCAGCATGAACTGCACCAACATATGACAGCAAACTTAATAAATAAATGTGTGTGTTCCGCCTGCCCCACTGACTTTCTGTTTTCCCGTCTCTCTCTCTCTGGGCCTCCCTGTTCCCTGAGACACAATAATATTGAATTAGGCCAGTTAATAACCCTACAATAGCTTCCAAGTGTTCAAGTGAAAGGAAGGGTCACACACTTTCCACGTTAAATCCAAGGCTAGAGATGATTAAGCTCAGTGAGGAAGGCAAGTCAAAAGCTTAGATAGGCCAAAAGCTAGGCAGGCCTCTTGCGCCAAACAGTTAGCCAAGTTATGAATGCAAAGGAAAAGTTCTTGAAGGAAATTAAAAGTGCTACTCCAGTGAACACAGGAATGATAAGAAAGCAAAACAGCCTCATTGCTGATAGGGAGAAAGTGTTAGCGGTCTGGATAAAAGATCAAACCAGCCACAACATTCCCTTAAGCCGAAGCCTAATCCAAAAAATTCGTGTGACCCGTTTTATTGCGATATTAGCTTTATTGCGGTGGTCTGAAACCAAACCCGCTGTATTTCCAAGGTATGTCTGTATAGACTTCATGGCATTGTTGTGATTATCAAATGAAATAATAATAATTCTGGCACATAGAGAACATTCAATAATTCTGGCTTAAGGAGGTGGTTCCAACAGAGGGTGTGACTGTGGAGGTGCAGGCATTTTTCTCTTCCCTGCACAGATGGATGAAACCAAGGCAGAAGTCACACCTCGGTCCCACTGAAACAGCTTGGTCTGGGAGTACCAGCAGCAGATAGAAAGCATGCCTCCCTGGCTGAAAAATAATAAATTCCTTTGAGTTACAGAAGAAATGGCCCCTCCCAAGAAAGTTGGACAGATATTCAAGATATCCAGTCCCTGGGAGTATTCGCTAGTCCTTTTGCCTCCTCTGTATCCATACATGGTGGCTGGCATTGTGTACAGGCCTGCAGTGGCTTCCTCGGCCCCAGGGAAACCCATGATTAATACCAACTACATTTGTTGAGTGCTTTCAACTTTTTAAATTTTATTCTACTCTCATCTCTTTCACACCTCACAACCACCTGGAAAATACAAGTATCCTTCCTGGTTTACAAATGAAAAAAGTAGAGACTGAAAGAGATTAAATAACTCACATAGGCTCAATCAAGGACTGAAACACAGCTCTCTGCCTCCAGTTTTTCCCACTGCTCCTCCACAGGAAGGAAGTCCATTCAGCTTTCAGGGTTCACCACACACTCCCTTCCCAAAGCCCAACTCTTTTGCTATTGAAATTATATAGTGCGTTTAAAACATCACAAAAGCCAGAGATTGTGAATTCTCCCACTTTAGTGTGCATA
Organism: Gorilla gorilla gorilla; assembly: GCF_029281585.2. NCBI lineage: Eukaryota > Metazoa > Chordata > Mammalia > Primates > Hominidae > Gorilla > Gorilla gorilla. The sequence goes on along the minus strand of NC_073224.2, from coordinate 42,992,773 downwards.
CAGGTCTCTTGGGGAATGTGTTTACAAATGAAAATTCCAGGGCCACACTCCCAGGAAGTCTGACTCCCTGCATCTAAGATGGGGCCCAGGAATCTGAAGGTTAACAAGGTCTCCAGGTTTTTCTGATTTCAATAGTTCAATGAGACTGCAACAGAGGCATATGAAAGAGCACCGATGGGACCTCAGTGAGTTGACTTAATCTTTCTGAACATTCATTTCCTTACATGCAGAGGAAGATAATAATATTTACCTCTGTGAGGTTTTGTGAAAATTAAATGATATAATGCATGTAAAGTGTTGTGCACCATGCTTGGCACATAGAAAGTGCTTGGTGACATCAGTCCTTATTAGCACGACAGCTGCTGTTGTCATGAATATTACTGAAATACCACCAAGCCTTGTGTGTTACCCAAGGGATAAATTATTATGAGCTTGAGACCTTATCATTTGGAGTCACTAAATCTATAGAAAATTGGGATGTAAAAGAAACATAAATAGAATTTGATAAATTTAAGTCATTTTTTAATAAGAATGACTCATTTATCCTCATTTAACTACCTTGGGGTGGGGGTGTTGGCAACTGTTTGGACAAATAGGAATTTGTTCTCTGATTAGCAGACCCTGATTAATGGCAGGAAAGGGGAGCAACTGGTGGATATGCCGGGTGCAGGGGGAGCTTCTTGAGAACTGGCTTTAAGTTAATGTGATCTGCACAAAAATTCAATACCAGACAGCACTGAGATGGACAAGAATGTATAGACCCCATCACCAGCCACGAACAGCTTCCTCCTAGTTATCCTCCAACTCCCTAGGACTCTGGGGACATCTCTGAGTGCAAGGGCATCCCAGGACCCCAGGCTGCCTCTATAGGTCTGAAGTCTGGGTGAAGAGGAGCTCTGCCTTCTTATTAGGGAAAGCTGGCCCGGAGACTGCCCTAGGACTGCTTCTCCTGGTTTCTCCTGAGAAAAAGAACAAGAAGGAAGAAATTTCAGAAGAAAGTAAGACAAATTGAGCTAAGTGAATGACTTACAGACTGTCAGTGGTGGGAACCCAGCACTCCACATATACACACAATTTGAATTTGGCAAAAAGCCCGGGTGAGGTATGAAGTGACTGTCAGCCAGGACTACCCACAGGCTGGCCTGGGGCTGGTGGCCTCAGCTTTGTCAGAGAGCCTCTAGAAACCTGCATTTCACCCAGGCCACCTCTGTCTTTCAGTGTGGCCAAGTAGGCACATACACACAAAAACTAAACAGTTTCGGATTGGAGAAGGCCCAGAAATACTCTTGGGTATATTTTGACATCTCAGGAAGTAGGTTCTGAGAGAGGAACCCCAGCATTTCCACACCTGATAGGGCAGGGGCAGGTGGACTTCAGTAGTTGACATCAGGCCAGTCACGCTTCAGCCCTTCCATTGGAAATCTGAGGCCCAAAACACATTTTTTGGATGAGAGCCAACCACTCCGGAGAGTTGTCTCTTATTTAAGCTGTGCAGTGAACTACCTACATGGTGTGAATTGAGAGACCTGGAAAGTCTCATCCCCCAGAAACACCCGCTCCCCAAGCATTTCTGTCTCCAAACGTGTTTGTCCCCTCCTACTACAACATATCCAGGCCGTAACTTTCCTCTCTGATCCAAGTTCCTAAGGTGATGCAAGAGCAGGAGGGATACTCCAAGGAGAAGAGGCTACAGCAATAACAGGTGAGGCAGACACGGGTCAGTCCTGCTCTCGCTTTCTCTAGAACCCCATCTCCTGCCTTCATCTTCTATCTTACTCTGCTATTCTCCATGACCTTGATTTGTCTCTGTCACCTGCTCCCTGTGCCTTTTCCATCTCTATGTCCATCCTATGCCAGGTCGGTGCTGGGCCCACAGTGGGCTCAATCCATGCCTGAGGAATGACTAAGCAATGAATGAACAGAGTGGCGTGGAAGAACCTCCAGGGTGAGGGCTGCAGGCACATCCATGCCAGCCCTCCTTTTCCCCCAGGGCAAGCCCAGAAGGAAGCAGACACTGGAGAGAAAGGACTGGCTGTTAATCTTTTACCCAAAGCTCAGCTCCACAGTAATGCTCTTTGCGCTGCCCCTGCTAACTGGGGGCAGAAAATGTGGAAACATCACATATTTGCCATAAATCTGCTGCTTTTTATGTAAAAACATTCATGACTGGCTTCATGTTTTGGTCCTTACTTTCTCTCCCTCTTCCTGTATCCATTTTTGTACCCCCCTGTTCTCACATGCCAAAACAATGTAACTAATCACTCTTGTCACCTTGATCCCCTGCAAAGATGCCTTCTCCACTGTTTCCCCCCAACCCGCCTTCACCATCTACTTTTCCAGCTGTTCCCTCCAGGGCAGCAGACTCTTGCATCCATAGTCACCAGGGCACACAGATCTCATTTTCTTTATGATTCATCACCCAAGAGGAGAAATGACCAGGATCAAGAAATGCATATGTGACATTGCTGGGGAAATGTGGCTTCAGACAAGACAGGAGTTGGCAGAAATGGAGGTTACTCACTTTACTCAAAGGGAGCAGCTGGGAGAGATTGCCTTCGGTGGGGGGTTTTATTGGTTTTCATATTTATCACTGGGGAGTGCTGTTAATGAATTGCCATCCTCCAAAATCAAACCATCAAGGTTGCATTTGGGCACTGAAGAACTGCTGGTTTCAGAAAGTGCCCCTGTTGGTCTGACAGTTTCTCATGATCAGGAAGTGTCACTGGGTGATCCAGATACCAAAGTCCTGTGAGCCCCTTTGGCTCTCCTCTGATTGCTCAGGAGCCTTTGACACACTACACTCTGTCTGTCCTTCTGGAAGCCCTTTCTTCATTTGGTTTCCAGAGAACACAAGCTTCTGGTTTTCTTTCTACATCCCAGGACATTCTTTTGCCAGGTCTTCCTCTTCTTCCTAATCTCTAACAGTTTGAGTAATGTAGAGCTCAGACCTTGAATCTCTTCTCTATCTATTCCACCTGCCTTTGTCATCTCTCTCCTTCATGGATTTAAATATCAGGTTGATACATAAGAAACATCTGATGATCAATCTTTTTCACCTGTAAAAAAAAAAAGACCAGTTCAATGGTCCTACCTAATGCTATATAGGATAACTCCCAAATCTTCATCTCTGTCCCCTGACTTCTCTTTGAACTTCAGACTCTTACCCAGCTGCCTACTTAGACACCGCCACTCAGACGTCTAATTGGTATGTCCAGATCAACCAAAGCAGTTCAGAGTAGGACTCTAGACTTCCCTGCCAAGTTTGTTCCTCTCCCAATCTTCCCCATTTCAGTTAAGCACAACCCCACTCCTCTGGTTGCTCAGATCGAGAACCTAATAGTCATCCTGGCTTCTTCTCTTTCTCCCACATGTTACAGAAGTAAGTTCTTTTAGCTCTAACCTCACTTCTCATGTCTTTGCTCTTATCATCCTAGGCCAAGTTTCCTGGGGTTGTTTCCTAGATTAGTGTAATGACATCCTAACTGGTTTCTGATTCTGCCTCTACCCTTGGACCTTCTATAATCTACTATCTTTACAGCAGCCAGAGTGATCACTCTGAAGCATACATCATATTGTGCCATTCTGTCCAGCCCAAATACTCCAATGTCTTCCAATAATGCTTAGAATAAAATCTAAACTCCTTACCCTGCCTATTTCCCAGGCCCTGCCCATGTCTCTAATCTTCATCTCATTTGCCTGCTTCACCCAGCTATAAATTAAAGCCTTGCTACTTCCTACTTCCTCTGCCTCTGACACTCTCACTCCACTCATTCAAGGGTGTTCAGTATCACCTCCTCTGGAAAAGCTTTCATAGACCATCCCATTATCAGTAATACTTATCCCTTCATCCTACCTTCTTTAATATGCCGATCACATGATAGTATATGATAGAATGACTTGTTTATATGTTTATTATCTACCTACCAACTAGAGCCTAAGTTCTGTGAGGGCAAATATTATTGTCTCCGTCAGTGCCCTTTCCTAGTGCCTGGCACATGATAGATGCTCAAAAAGTGTTTAAGTGAATGAATGAATTGATGAATGAGTGTGCCAGGCCCCCAGCTCGGTATCCTGTGAGAGCTCAATACAGACTTGATGCTTGAAAACCTTGAGCCAGAGGAACTTTGAGCTAGCAGTCTAATAATGATGTGGGATTAGGATTGTACTGCAATGTGAGTTTGTAGTTTTTAGAATACTTCCTTATATATGGTAAACACTACCTCCTCTTCCCAACAGAATGGAGGATCCCAAGGAGGTCACTTCGCCGTTTCCATTTTCTCCAGCCAAAACATTCAAGTTTTTATTCTTCATGCAGTGACCATGACATCCTTGGTGTTGGCTATCACAGACACACACAGACACACACAGACACACACACACACACCCCACACCACATCACACCAATAATGATAAAAATAATAGCAAACTTTCAATAAGATCTTGCGTTGAACCAAGCACTGTTCTAAACTTTTTACATATATTATCTCATTAGGATGGCTTAAGAATCCTATAGAGCAGGTGCAGATTTGATCTCCACAATCAGATGAGGAAACTGAGGCACAAAAGGGACTAAGTAACTTTCCAAAGTTTACACAGCCAGTAAGAGAACAGGGCAAATATTTCTGAGGTTTTCAGTTTAGGATAAGGTCTCTAGCGATGCTATCCATAGAAAGTCCCAGTCTCCTACTGTCCCCCTTGTCCAGATTGCTCAAAGCTCTGAAAATCCCATAAAGACAAGGGCAATGAACATTAAGGGCCTCCTATGTTACAGGGAGAAAGACCCTAGGTCCCCATATCCACAAAGGTGATGTGCTTCCACCCAAAGTATGACCAAGACAGTGACACAATAGGGCCCTTTTCCCTCATTTACCCTCTAAGGGTGCTCCATGTCACTCAGAGCTGGCCCTGTTTCCCAGCCCAGTTGAAGCACACGTTTGCCTCACATCTTCAAGTGAACAGCCAGAATCCATGTAGCAATTTCCTCTCCCTCATCCTCCCTTGTTAGCTTAGCTCCATCTGGTAAACAGGAGTCCTGGTGCCCCCAGTTCTCAACCCCCTCACCTGAGAGGTAGCACCTAAAGCAAAAGCCTTTCTGAAAAAAATCGCATCACCTGCACTGCTAAGGACAAGGAACCCTCAGGCTCATGCATTGATATGGTTTGGCTATGTCCCCACCCAAATCTCGTCTTGAATTCCCACATGTTGTGGGAGGGACCTGGTTGGAGGTAATTGAATCATGGGGGCAGGTCTTGTCCCATGCTGTTCTCGTGATAGTGAATAAGTCTCATGAGATCTGATGGTCCTACAAGGGGGAGTTTCCCTGCACAAGCTCTCTCTTTGTCTGCTGCCATCCATATAAGACATGACTTTCTCTTTCTTGCCTTCTGCCATGATTGTGAGGCCTCCCCAGCCACACGGAACTGCAAGTCCATTAAACCCCTTTTTCCTGTATAAATTACCCAGTGTTGGGTATGTTTTTATCAGCAGTATGAAAATGAACTAATACATGCATTGATGCCCACCTCCTGCAATCCTGGCAGTGGGACCAACGGGCTGCCTAAAGGCTGCTGCTTCTCACACAGGGATAGCTGACAAGGCACAAGGGCATTGCTCCCAGCAGGCTTCTGCCCCCTCCCTGGCAGTGCTAGGCCAGAGAAGAAAGAGTGGGAGAGAGGGAGGGATGTCTCTCCAAGTAAGAGAGCAAGCAAAAAGATAAATGGAACCAATTCCAAAAGGAGTTACAGGGCATCTGGAGAAGCAAGACCCCTGACTTATAGTTAAGGCTCTGAAGCATCAATTAATATGCTTCACATCTACCCCACCTTGCTCTTGGATGCACCAAATGCTTTCAGGAATACCACCAGGGTCCCCTCCTCACAGCTAGACAGGACTCACTTTCCACACCACTAGAAACAAAGACTGCCAATACTCAAACTTTATTTGCAAAAGCTGCTTGTCTAAACCTGGATACAGAAAGATTTAAAGGCATACTTGCAGTGCAGTTTTTCCAGAGAAAGTGGAATATAAGGGAAGAGGGAGGGAGCAGCGAGGGAGAAAATATTAGCTTCAGAAATCTCAAGCTACTGACCCAGGAAGAACCCGGTGCTAGAGGGATACTGAGTTGTGACTGAGGTTTTCTTTTTGCAATCCTACAAGGTGGTTAATGCCAGCCAGTGGTGGCCAGCTCATTTTTGATGGGTTGCCCAGGTTAGAGTGACTAATCTATGCCCCAGACTGCCCCTCCACATGGATCATCCCCTGTTTAACAACCTAGGAAGTTGGTGAACCCCTTGCCAAGCACCAGTGAACTTCGAGATTTTCAGAAATCACAACCTTTGTGGGTATCAGTCTCCTCATCTGCAAAATCAGGCACTGAGAAAATGATTTCTAAGGTCCTATGTAGTTCTAACATTCTGGAATTTAATAAAGGCCTATAGTGCGATATTATTGAGAAAAAATCCTTTGCTCATCATGGAATGATTGCTAGGAATTCCCACAAAATAAGCAGTAAAGTCTCCCACATAACCTAGTTTTTAAATTTTAATTAAAGCCCGTGAACTGAAAACAATCAAAATGTGTACTTCGGGAAGGGGCTAATTGTATATTAATTTCATTATTACCCAGATATATCCACCATCACTCATTAGATCAATGACAGATGATCGTCTTATTGGTCATCTTCAAAATGATTTACTAAGTAATGACTAATTGCCAAGGACTATGGTGGGAACTTTAGGGAATGCAGAAAACTAATATTATATTGTCTCCATCTTTAGGAGAAAAAAATGACAAATCTATATTTTAAAAATCTAGAAACTAATGCAGGAAATTTAGAATCATAATAGAATTTTTTTAAGTTTAAGACTGACTACTCTGTTCATTTCAATGTTGACAAGTACAGATGTCCAGGTAATGCTAAACTTTTGAAGCACAAATGAAAATATACAATATTATTATCACTAAACTATATCACTATAAACAAGTAATCACTGGTGCCCTGCAAATGTGCATAGGATATTTACCTTAGCCCACATTTTTTTTAGAGAAAAATCTAGTCTTTCTCCATAAGATAATGCTCAGGTTGGTCATTTTAGTTTCAATACTATATAGACTTGAGGTTTTTACCTACAACAACCTTGTAGACAGAACCAGCTATATAATTTGTGGGGTCCAGTGCAAAATGGAAATGTGGGATTTTTTGTTTACACATTATTAATACTAAGAATTTTAAGATGGCAAAAGCAGGGCATTAAACCAAGTGTGGGCCCCTTCTAAGGTCAGGGCCTGCTCACAGATTATCCAGAAGTAGCCATGGCTGACAATTAATGAGTTCTTGCTGTCTGCTGAGTACAGATCTAAGAACTGTACATTTATGAACTCTTTTAATCCTCAGAACAACCCTGGGAAGGGGGGGGAAGTACTATTATTCTCTACCTATAATAAGGAAACAAAGGCATAGAAAAGTTAAGCATCTTACCCTTGGATCCATGGACAGGAAACAGAGCCAAGATTTCACGACAGGATTTTGAGGCAGACTGGGTTCAGGTCCCATCACATTGCTACACTATGCTGCTTCTAGTAGTCATTCTCCCAAACTGAGTCTGGAAATTATACTAATGGATTTCCACTCCGCAGAGTCTTTTAATTTTCTTCTCTCCTAAGATTAACACTGGGCTTGAGTAACTCTGAGGTTATCACAGTTCCAAGGAACTGCAATGACTAGGGGCCTTTTGCATATGTGTGACTGGATGGATGTGGGCAAAGTAGAGTAAGCCTGAATGCAGAGAGCCGGGCATAGTTTTTCTTAGACTCCCACATGTTATTGAACCTCCACAGTCGAAGCCTGCTGAAGCTTCACAGCTAAGGCTCTGGGTAAAAATGGCTCAGACCAAGAAGGCCCACCAGACTCCAATAAGCCTGGTTCCATTTCGTGCTGGAAGGATGGGGTCTCTGGCCAGAGCTGGGCTTGCCTGCAACAACCTTAACTTCTAGCTCACGGCTGTGGCCTTGCTCCTGGGCAGGTCCCACAGGAGGAACCTCCATGCTAGGCACTCCACCCTCGCCATAGAGGGCTGTGAGTCAGCCACATAGAGTGGAAAATGAAGAGCACTGTTCTTGGAGGGAAGAACATTAGGCAGCCTGGCCCTCTGCTTTCTAGAACTGTGATTTTCCAACTTCAGTTGGGCATAAAGATCAACTTCAAAAAAAAAAAAGTTGGCTCCTATGCTTACTTTTTATATAACAAGCTTTTCAGGATTTCTGATGTAGGTGATGCATTCTTCAAGAATCACCATCTAGAAAATGGATAACCTTAACATGATGGGAGCATTTCCAAGGGAGGGTCGGTGATCACTCTCCTTCACCATCAGGGATGAGCCAGCTACAGCACCACTTCTAGCAGGGCTTAGACTAGTCGGATGAGACACCTGAAGGAGGGAATGCAGCCCCCAGCTTTCTACATGGATGCTAGAGTCCCAGGTCATTCTTTTTTAACTTCAGCTAATAATCTTAATATTTTTATTTTTACTGGAGTATAAATTGTGCCTCCCACCATGACCTGCCATCCACAAAATGATGGTTTCCATGCAAACTTTTCTCCTTATAAAGGGTTTTCAGGCCTCTTTTTTCTCTCTCTACCTGCTATTTCTTCTAAATACCATTTGGCTTGAAAAGCTCTAATTTTGAGGAAATTCCTTTTTGTCAGAATGGATCAGAGTCATCAAACGCTGTTGATGAAACAGACTTTAGAGAGCATTCAGCCTGGCACTTTTACTCTATAGACAGGGAACTGAAAGCCAGATGAGGCCAGAGCTGACTAGAGTGACATAGAGTGGGGTCCACACTCACATGCATAGGTGAGGCCACTGAGCAGACCCCGCATACTCACAGTTCATGCAACCCAAAGATGTCCCTTCTCCCCACAGTGCCACATCACACCCAGTAAGCTGACACCCACCGCAGGGCATGTCTAGACTCTCTTCACTGGATTTCCCATTAAAGCAATGCTGAAAACAGTTTTTTTAAATCTCTGGAAATGAATGGATATCTCATATAGCAAGAATACAGCAAGGGGGCCGGAAAAGTCCACTGTGCACATGTTTTAAAAACAAGTTATAAATAAGCAGAATAATCAGAAACTGGATTGAACTTCCAAGTTGAGAATGAGACATGGAAGATGAAAGGCCTGACTTGTTCCTAACTAGCTGGGCTGCGTCTCAGTTGTATAATCCTTTCCTGGCTACATGGCATTGGAATTCATAAAATTTTCGACTTTTAGAACTGAAAAAGATCTTAGAGAAGTTGTCTGGCCCAACCCCTCACACTGGGATAGTAAAACTGAAGCTCAGAGAGATGAAGACACTTGCCCGAAGTCACAGAGCTCATATTTGTTAATCAACCAGGGTTATTCTTGCAGCTACTGAAGGAACCACAGTGGATGGGTTATTTGGTACTTGGCAAAGAAAACATATTACCTAGTAGTTTGATATCTTTCCTATGTGGTATAAAAATTTCAAACAGATTACCTAGTAGGGAAATGTAATCACAGTTTTTAATTAACATAAAGTCTCCGAGACATTTGTTGTTGTTATATTACTTTTATACAGTGTAAATCAATTAGCTGCAACGGGCTAGTGGGTGCAGAGAGTGGCAGTCAGTCACTGGGCAGATAATTGCTCTGTTGCTGAGATTAACACCTTATCATGCTATTAGGACCGCTTATGAATCTTGTAGTCCCGACGAAGCCTACAATTTAGGGACTATCCATTCCAGCTGTCTCCATTTCTATAGCCTCCTACATGCAAACAATTGTTGCATTAAGTGCTGCATTTAATTAAAGGCCCTTCCCATGTCATGGGTACAGTCACAGGAAAGACAAGAGACCTCGTTTGTTTCAAAAAAAAAAAAAAGCACCTCTTGCTGGTGATTAGTTAGTGTTAAAGCAATCAGGATTAAAGTCAGGGAGGCCACGAAAGAAGGATAAGATATTGATGACTGTGGAATTGTCAGTCAGAAAGTACATACATAGCTTTACTTTTATGTGTTAGTAAGAAATCAGTGATGAGAAATATGAGCCTGGGTTTCTTCTCACTTTAGAGGGTCATATCATCAAAGCCTGGAGTGCTCCACCTCTTCCCAAAAGTCCGACCAAGCATCTTACCAGAATTGTTTTTAACTATCAGATTCTAGCACGAGAGGTCAGAAACTGGGGATTGACGAGGCAGGCTGGGGAAAGCACGAACCAAGACATTCAGATTGGTTTGCTGTATCCAAGTAAAGAAAGAAATTTATCTCCAAGGGAGCTCTGATTATATTTTAACAAAGGGAAGCTTTCCCTGGGACAATTCTTACTGGAAGAGGAGACAGCCCCTCCCCCAAAAAAGTCAAACAGGCAACAAATAATTTTACCATTACCAGGTAATATGTGTTAATTGCTCAGTTTATATACTCAGAATGCCATACCATTAGAGACTGTGTATGCATTGTAACTAGAGCATTAATAAATTTAAAATGTGCCTATTAGGATGACAGCTTTGGAGGTGCAAAGGAATAACAGTTATCACTTGGCAGAAGCCGCTCTCACCCCATCTGCCGAGACTTTGCATACATTTTCAGCTTCCTGAGCAATGATTAGGCCTGTCAGAACCTCTTTAACCTTCTAACTGCTGGTCCCCACTGGCCGTAATTAGAGACTAATGAATTCAGAAGATGCAGGCCGTGAGGAAAACTGCCTTGACAGTTTGTGTACAAATTAAGCCCCAATTACTTCATGCATCTTTTGCATCGCTGATACAAGTCTCTGTTATTATTTTTGAATATGGTCATTTTAGCAGAAACGAAGAACTTGGCTAATGTATTTTGTCATTTTTATGGCTCATCATAAAGAAAAAACATACTGGGCGGGTCATGAATATGTGAAATAAACTACAGCAGATTATAAAAAGAAATTAATTTTCCTTTTGGGAATACCCTACCACCTTTTCATCCCCCCGATGGATAAACTTATTAATATGGTTATTTTTATTCTGATAATATCTGCCATTTAAGGAGCCTGACTCACGAGCAGGTAGTCTGGCTTAGGTTTAGCCTCCAAGTGAGGAGCATTTGGAAGTGAGGGGGCCCTTCATTGCTAATCCCGGTATAAAGACTGCTTCGAGAATATTGTCAGAAAACTCTGTTCTGTGCCCTTACTTGCCCTTCCACCTTCAACGGCCATGGTGAAAAGTTTGTAACTGCAAGAGGCATCGCTTTTAAATGACAATAGAAAGGTCCAATGTCACATTCTTTAAAAAAAAAAAAAAACTCTCAAAACGATATTGAATCTTGTTTCAGCCCCACGGGTCAACCTGACTAGATATTCTATTTTAGTCATTTGGGGGATCCCTTCCCCTACTCTTTTACTTTATACACAAAAATCCTGGCTTATATGTCCTCAGAAAGCCAGGGGAGTAGGCCCACATGTCTGCAGGATAGTCATCACCTTTCTGGCTATTTCTTTAGCTACAAGATGCTGCTGTTGACAGTGGGTCCTGCCAAATGTCTTGGTCTCTGTTGCTGGGCAGCTCAAAGATCCCCCTGCCAGTGGTCCTTCCCTGCTGAGGACCAGTCTCCTATAGCCATCCTTCACTAAAGTTCCTGCATGCCAGAGGGCTCCTATTCCTGCTCCACACCAGCCTCAGAGAAAGTTAAGATTCTTCCTTCTGTCTGGCCACCTTCAACTCCCCAGCTGAAAGCACTTCCCTTCGTTCTCTCTGGTGGTAGGCAGAATAATCCCACTCTGCTTTAAAAAAATGTTTATTTCCCAATCCCCAGAACCTGTGAAGATGTCACCTCACATGGAAAAAGGGACTTTACAGATGTGATTAAGCTAAAGACCTTGAGATGGGGGGATTATCAAGGTTGACTCAGTCTAATCACAAGGTCCTTATCAGAGGAAGACTGGGGGTTAAAAGTCAGTAGTAGGAGCTGTGACAATGGAAGCAAGAGGTTGGAGTGATGTAAGGAAGGGGCCACAAGCCAAGGAATGCAGGTGGCCTCTAAGAGCTGCAAAAGGCCAGGCAATGAATTCTACCCTGAAGTCACCTGAAGGAGCTATCCCTGCAGACAACTTGATTTCAGACTTCTAATGTCTGGAACTATAAGACAATAAATATATATTGTTTTAAGCCACTACATTTGTGGTAATTTGTCACAATAGCAGGAGGAAACTAATATAGCTTTCTCCTATGGAAACATAAAGATTTGTGTTTGTATTATAATAATTATAATTCCAATAATAATTAATGTAACAATTTATTTTATATAAATTAATAGTATCTGTCTTCTTATCTCTAAGATTGAAATCATAGGCTATCTTCATGAGGATGTTATGGTAACTAAGGGAATTAAAGAATCATTTGGATATGTGGACCAAAGTAGATATGCAATAAAAAGTTGACAAAGTGCAGCTCAAAAGTGAGTCTTAGTATGAATATGAGCCAAGGCGGTGTCAGCCCCTACGTGGCTTCCTCTGCGCTAGGTCCTTACAACTGGATCTTTAATGGTCTCTAGATACAGGCTCTAGCCCACCTATTCTTGAATGGCAGGAAGCAGTAGTTTCTTGTCTAGTGGACCTAAACTTGACCTACCTACTCTTTTAGACTCTGAATACTGTAACCAAGACCCATGTATTTGGTCTGCGGTATCACCTCCAGGTCTTCTTCATAGTCAAAAATTATCTGGGTCTCAAGTTTAGTGAGCAAGATACTGGAGTTTGAGTAGCTCTAAAATTATAGTGAATCTGCCTACTGTGTTGGCTTCACCTTGGGATTGGGTATTTGCCTAAGACCTTAACCTTAGGGGGAAGAAGCCTTAATTCTATTTGCTTCACCTGTTGAGGACTCCTGTTCTGGGGCAAGAAGCTACATCCTCAACCCAATCCATTGACTGGGGCCATAAGACCCCACGTCATACTTGTTCATCCCTTTCTGGACCCTATGTCTTTCCTCTTTATCCCCCCAAATTTAACCACATTCATCAGCCATCCTTGGATAGATTCTTGAGTGAATATCAAAAGCTAGCTTGACTGGGGGGATTTGATCCACACCTTAACACCTGCTGTTGTACCACTGAGTTGTTCTCTCCAGACCTGCCTGAGTCATGTTGTCCATTTTCCGAGACCATCAAGTTCTCGTCCTGTATACTCCTCTGCTTATGTTCTAGGTTGCCATCAGCACATTGTCAAGGCTGGCTCTGAGTCCAATGAGTAAAGAGAAAGGCTAAATAAAGATGGCCATGGCTGAAACATTGACTTAGAAACTCATTTCATTAGAGTGATTTACTAAAAAGCAGTACTTAGAAAAAGCATATTATTCATCTGTTTAACATGATTGCATTAGAGTGATTTTTTTCTGGTGACAACTTTCGAGGTAGGTTTTTAAAAGAATAAACACAGTCTAGTGGAAAATTATGCCTAAAGTCTTGGCCTGCAGTGACAAGGTACAGACTGCTACTAACTGAGGCCTTCCCATAGACCTCCCCTTCCTGTGAACTCCTAACTTAGCTGCAGCCTGACAGAATAGTAATGAGAAGTATGAAAGTCCAGGAGCAGGGAGAAAAAATGGGTGGAAACAAGAGGCCCCAGACCCTGCCCACACCCCTGAAGACCCATGTGGGGAAACAGCTCTCCAGCCTTCAGCAGACAAGCTTCAGGGGATGCTGAAGAGAAAAGGGAGGACTAAACCCACAGAGCCTGGAGCTGCATTTTAGATTCACAGAACCCCAGAATGGGAAATTGTGGACCAGAAAGGCCAAAGCATGACCACTTTCTTCCCTTTGTGATGGCAACACAGCAGGCCTTCCTATCAGGCCTTCATGGCCACGGTCTTGAAATGAACTCAAGAAGTGCTACTGTGGGCCAGGATCAGAAGGTGTACCCCATGGATATCCAGAGCCCCAGGAGGTTATACGGTCTTCAATGAGCCCAGTATTATACCCTCATTCTCTCTCCTAGGAAAGCAAAAATCATTTCTGTCGTTCCTATTCAAATTGTGGCTCATTTATTTGTTTGTGAAACTGACATTAACTAGGCTTCTGAAAGACCTCACCCATGGATGATGTTCTGAGCTAACACACCCTCCCTGCCACCTAGAAGAGTTTCTCTCCGTGTGTCTTTGACTCCTCATCCTCCACATCTTGGCTCTGGGATCTCCACACTCATTCAGCAGAGGGTCTTTGTATTTCAGAGGAGATTCAGTGTTCTTTATAAATTTAATTTACATGGAAGCCTGGTAAATAGTGTAGGGTCTGAAGGGAGATAGGCCTGACCCTGCCACACCCTGGTGCTACTCTGCACAGAAATGTCACCTGACATGTGAGAGACAGCATGCATGTAGTGGGCCGGGCTACAGGTCTCCTTTTGTCTCAGCTACTAGAGGTGGGACAAGTCAGGGTGGCCCACCACCATGTGGGTGGAAAGCTTTTGAGTCTCATTCACACCATATTTGTTTTTAGAGCATACCACAGAACTTACGTTTGAAAGGCTCACGCATTCTCTAGATTTGCTTCTGAAGTTAGAAGAAAATTCCTCTTTCACATGGAAAATGTTAATTTCACCCAAAATGAGGTTAAATAAATTAAAGTGTGATAGGCTCGTAATGGTCTATTATGTTCTTTTTTCGGGGAGGAATGAGGTCTCATTCTATTACTTCCTAGGCTGGAGTGCAGTGGCACAATCACGGCTCACTGCAGCTTTGACCTCCTCAGGCTTAGGTGATCCTCCCACTTCAGCCTCCCAAGTAGCTGGGACTACAGTTAATGCACCCAGCTAATTTTTTGTAGAGATGGGGTTTTGCCAGGTTTCCCAGGCTGGTCTCAAACTCCTGAGCTCAAACAATCCACCCACCTTGGCCTCCCAAAGTGGTGGGATTACAGGTATGAGCCACTGTGCCTGGCCATGGTTTTATATGAAAAAGCAAAGACTGTTCACCACAATGCTGGGACAAGTAGAGCCCTAACTCCAGTGCTCCAAAACTGGTCCACATAGGAGCATCCTCTCTGGCACTGTTCCAATCCATTGCCTTGTTATGTTTTTATAAGTCTCTTTATCTCACTAAAAGCATTTTCCTTTAAGGATGGAGATAATTCATCTAGGTATCTTTCTAAAGTGCCTAGTTCACCAAGAGCAAAGTCTTCAAAAGACATTGCAAAATAAAATTAAAATATATCACTAACAACCTATTCTTAAGAGGTACCCCTAATGGTTAAAATATATTCTTAAAAGTTAATTTCTAATGGGGTCACCTCCATAGAGCCCTTCTCAAACAGACACACACACACACACACCCCAAAATGATCTCCTAAAACTGAGCAGGTCATTTTCATAGTATCTCTGCAGGCTTTCTGAAGATAAGGACTGTTTTCCGCATTCTGTATTTGATACAGCACCTAGTTCACTGAGACCATCCAGGGATGCATCACACATTTATTTAGTGCTTACGTAGGGCTGGGGAAATCGCAGCCATCAAGACAAAGTCTCTCATTGACATTCTAGTATGTGCTGGGAGGTGGGGGAGAGGGAAATAGATAATAGACGAGCAAATGAAAAAACACCAGACACTATAAAGCCTATTAAAAAGTAGATGATGGGTGGTGACTAGATGTATGAAGAGTGCCATTTATATTGAGGTTCAGGAAAGCCCTCTCAAAATCGAAATTAAATTAAAAATGCAGTCAGTGTCCACATGACAAGAAGGAGCTAGTCATGGAAGCATCTGGAGCAGGAGTGTCCTAGGAAAAGCCAACAGCCAGAGGCAGGACCGGCTTGGAATGCTGAGGAGCCAAAAGAAAGCCAGTGTGGCTGAAGTCTTTCAATGGCAAGGACAAGTTCAGGAAATGGGGTCGCAGAGGTAAGCAGGAACCTGATCACAGGGAGCTCTGTGAGTTTTGAAATATGTTTGGATTCTTGAATCGGTAACAGAGGCCATTAGATGTCTTAGGTAGGGAAGAGGCATCATCTGCTTTATGTTTTAGAGATCACTCCCCCAATGGCTACGCTGGGGATGGAAGGCAGGTGAGAGGAAGCACTGGGCGACCAGTTAGGAGGCTGCTGCGGAAGTCCCCTGGAGAGCCAGACTTGCCAGGGAGGACAGCTGAGCAGGAGTAATAACTGCACTAACATCCCTCAAGAAATGCAGGAGAGGCTTTCTGCACAGAGGAACAGCATGAGCAGGATGTCATGGAAGAGATCCTTTTCTCCAGGTATACCAAACTCTCAGTTCCAGGCTCACAGTACCAGTACCAGGCTCACACTTCATTATTTTCACATAGATATTCTCCCACATGAAGTTTATAAATGTTTTGCCAAGTTCCTCACTTGAGGGGGACTAGAGTGAGGCTGAGATGAGTGAGAAGAGGAAGAGGAGGGAGATGAAGAGTCTATGAGCTCTTCCCTTCCCTTTTAACTCACATCATGGCTCCTAATACATATAAGTGTGGGGCTGTGTGTCTTCATTATTTGCATGTAGATATTCTTCCACGTGAAGTTTAGAAATGTTTTGCCAGGTTCCTCATTCAAAATCATTGTTTGGAATTTGATTGGGATTGCATTATATTTATAAAAATAATTTGGGGAGAATTGACATCTTTACTGAGTTGAGAACTTGATATACCTGGAGAAAAAGGAGTCCAAACAGGAAAAAGAAAAGAAACAAGAGAATCAAAACATGCCAAACACACAGGAGTCATCTTAGCAAGAGAGTAAAAAATGGAAGGCTTTTATAAAAAATAGTATCAACAGAGTTAAGGGACACAGAACAAGACCAGAAGGCATGTAGGCCTATCTTACACAATTGGATGGGCAGATTCAACTCAGTAAAGATGTCAATTCTCCCCAAATTATTTTTATAAATATAATGCAACCCTAATCAAATTCCAAATGATGTTTTTGAATGAGGAACCTGGCAAAACATTTCTAAACTTCATGTGGAAGAATATCTATGTGAAAATGATGAAGACATGCACAACCACACTTAAATGTGTTAGGAGCCATGATGTGTGTTAAAAGGGAAGGGAAGAGCTCATAGACTCTTCATCTCCTTCCTCTTCTTCTTCCCACTCTTCTCAGTCTCACTCTAGCCCCCCTCAAATCCCCCTTCCCTTACATCACTTTCTAATTGATGTGAGCTAAAGAGTAAGTGTCCTCTCACACATGGTACTATAGCAGTGTTTTTTTCAAACTTTTTTGATTGATAAATATATGATGTATATAGAAATATACATATATTATTGAAACAAATGTTTCTGAAATAATACCTACTATTGCCATATGTGACTCACGTTTTTATTTTTTACTCTTTTTTACTCTATTCTATCCAACTCTATTTGGCTAAGAAATTATATGTGCTCAGAACCCTCTTAATTGATTTTATAGCTCACTAACGTGTCAGGACCCATAGTTTCAAAAACACTGCCCTCAGGGACTCTGGTGATTTCAGTCACCAACCCCAATCAGCAACCTCTTTGGCTGAACATTTTACCCAGTTTGCTTTAATATAAGTTCAGGAAGCACTTCATTTAGATTTCCTGCTAGCCTAAAGAGAAGGGAGAGAACAATTAAATCTCAACTGGTCTGGAAACAAGAGAAGTGGAATTTATGGTTTGTTTGTTTTTTTGTAATGATGATTATGATTAAATAAAGCTCCCAGCAGTTCCTCAATGGGAGCCCCAGCTCCCATCTCTGCTGTGGTTAGCTTTTCCCTTCCATCTGGTAGGCCCATTCAGCTCCTCTGTTCCAACAGGCCAGTTTTTTAAAAATAGAAAGGGGACTAAAGAACATATTTCACCTCATTGCATGGAATACAGTAACCCTCTAAGGCAAGATATTTGTTTTTAACTGCATGGAACTGAAGCACCTTCTGAAAAAAAATCAAGCTACAACTCTGTTCTCTCTATAAAAATTTAAAATCACATAGATTACCCATCTGGCATATCTCCTAATTATGCAGCTCTTAGTGGACTAATACTCTCTTCAGAAGCAAAACAGTAAATATACAAAGGGAAACATGATTAATAATTTCTTTTTGTTCTGTCTTTCAGCACAAGTCCCCACTCATTCATGCTCTCCACTGAAAATGTTTCATAACTGTACCCAAAGACAGGCATGATGAACTGTCCCCTGACTATTTGCCCAAGAAAGAGGAGGGAGAGACACACAAGCAGAATTTACTTTTTAACAGAAGGGCATTAATAGAGCAGGCACCCTGCACTGGTTTTTCTCTTTACAGCTGAGTGTGTGTGTGTGCGCATGTGTGTGTGCATGCACATGTGCAAATGGGACACTTTTTACTATGTTAACTTTTACCTCCATTTTATTATGTATCTGTTAAGTTCAATTTTGCTTCAACAAATCAGTTTTCTGAATAATCAAGTGAATATATTTTGTTAAACAAGCTATGCCACTTACACTTGAGACAACCTTTTTTTTTAAACAAAGCTGCATATAGGCTCATTGTTCCAGAAAATCTCATATCCTACTAGATGAATTTATGTGCACTCAGTCAAAATTGCATGGAAAACCCGATGAATTGTCAGTAATTTATCTTTCACGTTTTACTATCATTTTCTTTACACCTTTGTCTCTTCAGCACCATTTGTACAAATGACAGGAACCTCTACTCTCTCGCTCCCATTAAAAGAGAAGTCACTAGTTTCCTAGTATAAATGAATTTTGTGTGTAATTTCTATCATGAAAACTTTAAAGTGTGATGTGTTTCTTCATGAAAAAAATCAGGCTACAGCTTGCACAGTTAGTGACCTATTCAATAGTCACACCTATATTTTTCCTTGAGAATAGAACCTCAATATTTTTTTGAAGTGAAAATATAGCTAAATATTTGTTTTCCCAGATTCCTTTGACCCTTGGGATGACCATGTGACATATTTCAAGCCAACAAGACCTAAGCAGAAGCCAACTGGAAGTTTTCAGGAAGTCTTTATGTTCTTGATTTGGGGAGACAGATATGGCTGGCACGGCCCTTCCATCTTCTTTCCCTGAGCAAAGAAGTGATGGCTGGAGCTGAAGCAGCCTTCTTTAGATCATGAGGCAAAAAGTAAGAAAATTACAAAGACATTGGCTCTGAGATCTCTGAACCACTGAACCAACAGTAGCAGCCCACTACCTTCAGATTTGTATTTTTCTGAGAAAAAAAAAAATGAAACCTTATTTGTTTAAGCCATTGGTTAGTCAGGTATCCTGTTACTTGCAACCTAAATGAGAGGCATGCAAAATTTCACATGAAGTTCTACAGCCTCCAAATTCTGTGGAATGCCTCAGGAGCTGGTGTGCAGGACCAGGCAAAGGCTAAGCTGGCAGGAGGAACTCTCTCTCTACTGGCACCAGATTTCCTCAGACTTGCTCATTTTTTAATCTTATATATTGAGATTCCATGTAAGGATTCACTAGAGAGAAATTAATTCTTCTGTCAAAATTCTATGTTTAAAACCACTGGATTAGATGCTTAAAGCAGAAGATTTATTGGCTTTCTTACAGGAAGAAATCCACAGAAATTAATCACTAATGATGAGATTTTAGCAATATGGTGTCTGTAAGATGAAGGCATTTTAATAAGGAAAGTCTAGCCTGAATGCTCTCCTGATGCCATTACTTTCTCTTCTTTCCACGTGGCCTGAGTAACAACCTGATATCATATAACTTTTACAGTTAGGTTGGTTCATTGTTCTACTGAGAGGTGCAAAGAGGACCAATGTAATCCTATGTTGTAACTGAATACCAGGGATCAAATCCTGTGGAGAAGGTAAAACCAGAGAACCAAGGAATATTTTAAAATTAATAACAGGTACTTCAGAGAAGAAGGAGATGCGCAGAGGTGTCAGTTTCCCTGTCAAAACTTTAAGTTTCATAAGTGCATCTCTCTGCTTTTGTATCTCTCTTCTCCAGCCATCTTGGCCCTGGGGCAAGGCTAGGATTGTTGAATGTCTTGAGACCAAACACTCCGTTGAGTTTCCTTCCTTTCTGAAGGAGTTTGAGGCATACTTTATGTCATAGTGATGTCTTGAAATGGTTCATGTACCCTGAATTTTGGTATTCAAACTCGCATTTTAAGTTCATTATGGGCTCTCACAAGTTAAAACAAAAAGTTGAGAATGAGAAGAATGCCTGTCTACCTCTCCTCGCCTCTCATGTGCACACCCGCTCCCAACTTGGAACCTCATTCCTCCTGCAGGGTCAGTGTCATTTTGCTCACTACACTACCATTCTCCTCAGGTGTTCATTACCATACAGTATGGGCTTTGGAACTAGAGAGGCCTGGGTTTCATCCAGGCTGTCCACTTATTGCCTGTGTGACGTTGGGCTAGTTGCTTAGTTTTTCCTCCATGCTTCAGTTTCTTCATGCCTAAATAAGATATAAGAATAATACCGATCTAGTAGGGTTATTGTGGGGCTTAAATAACTTAAAATAGTTAAAAAGCCTAGAACAGTTCCTGGACCATCGTCAGTGCTGAATGAATGTTAGCCATTACTGTTGTTGTTGCCATTGTAAATTACCTACTACCAAGCTTCATCTGCCTATTTGTAAATGGGGATAAAAATGCCCCCATACAATGAACTCTCAGCAAGTGGACAATACATCGACTAAGCAACTCCTGTTGCCAGCTCGTGCACTTTCCCCCACTAGAAATGCCTCTTGCCTAGGTTCTGCCTGCTTGGAGCTTCTCAGCACCTTACAGCCTGCATTAATTCAAACTTCCTTTTCAAAGTCTTCTCTAATGTCAGTAGTCCATCCTGTCCTCTCCTGTCACAAATAATGATAACTATTAATATCAGTACCTCCCAATTTAATACAAGGTCATAAGTTGTCTTTTATTGTTCTTTACCACTTATCAGTTTCCCTGTCAAAACTTCAAGTTTCATAAGTGCAAAGATTCATTCTTCTACACTCAGTATGTGCTGGGCACATAACGAGTGCTCATTCAACGTGTATTGATTGCCCTACTTATCTTTACTCTGAGTTTATATTTTTATATGCATATATGAAGTTTCTTTCAAAACAGGTTATATTTATAGTGCGGCAAAGTACCAGAAAAGGCATCCACATGATCTCACCTAAACTAGAATTGGGCATAAACCCAGTATCAGAGGAAACTTGGAAAGGGTTTTCTTCCTCTGTAAGGCAGGATTTATACCCCTGAAACAGAAGAAAAAATGAGGCAGTATCTTCTTGATCTTATTTCATCGACTGGTATTCCCCCTTCCCTTAGGTCTTACCATGGCCAAATTCAAGAAACAGATGTTTGCATTAAAAAAAATCTCCCCTGAGTCAGTGTGGCTGTTTATCCAATTTTCACCCTGCCATCTAGACTTCAGTTATGTCCAACAAGGCCCAAACAACAAGTTGGAATGTACAAACTTGAGCCTGTGGAAGAGTTCAGGGAGAGGTGAGATGGCCCCATGTTAGGGATGCTAGAGAGGAGATCTCACTGTGATGAGAAGTGGGACAAGAAAACTTCTTTTCCCATTGAGAGAAAACTTTTTTCCCAGCTCAGGATCCACAAGCCAATGAGCTCTACTGTTTTCTAAGTGAAGACACAGTCTTTTAGGCTGCCCCTCTCTACTTTTATCACTTCTCTATGGTCTCCCAAAAGTAAAATAAATGTTTAAATTTTTTTGGACCTGACTGCTCCACAGAGCCATTCCATATTAATGATCTGAGTATGTACATCTTTCTTTTTTTGACTCCCCTGTTGAATTGGTCTACTGTGATGGTCACATGAACTATGGGTGATTGCATCAACAAGAAGATGGCTCTGCCTTGATGATCTGTAAATCAGTTAAGTTTGCCTATTGCAACTTCTTTCCTCCAACACGCCCCTAGCAAGTTGTTTTTAAAACATGAAGATTGGAGGAGATGCTTCTTAATGCAATTTATAACATCTCAGAGGTGAGAATTGAAAGCCCAGCTCTGATTGCAACATCTGCTCTGAACAAGAGCATCTAGGGACCTGCTATGAGATTTTTTGTCTTAAGGATGATCACCATGTATGTTCACAAATAAAAACGTGAAGCGTTCTGACAGCCAAGCAAACCGTGAAGAATTAAACCTCCCAAACAGGAAAACATACTCCAACATTCTTGCTACTATTCATTTGAGGAAACTCCTTCATTCTGAGTCTCCTCACTTCCTCCCCCAATCCCCACCATTGCCTTCCCAACCCTGCTCAGTTTTATCCCTCATAGACATGTTTCTGCACAAGGGCAAGATTCCATTTGGAGGGGGAATTGTCCAATTTTTAAGGAAACAGTTTCTTAACGATAAAATCAGACTTTTCCAGCAAAGACGTTTGAGACAGTGTGTTCAGTAGAAGTGAAGGAGGGCTTATAAAGTAACCTGCATCTCCCTAGGCAAAAGTTTTCAATGACTCGTCAGTGCCGTCCAAATCACTTCCCTTGGAATTTCAGTCCCTCTGATCCCTGGCCTCAGTCTGTCCTTCTGATCACAATCCCAATTGCATTTCAGGTTAGCTCAAGACAACCTGGACCAGCCTGTGTTTCCACTTCCATCTTCATGTTCTTCCCCCCACTGTTTTACTTACACCAGCTTTTATACTGGAAATCCTCTTTACCCATTCACTGACCAAAATCCTACCTCCCTTCTGTATCTAATGCAAGGGCTCTGTCCTCAGGAGGGCTCCAGTTTCTCCTGATCTTCAGGTTGGATGTGATCGCTCCATTTCATACAGTCACATAGTCCTTGTCTGTAGCGTGTATCACACTCTGCCTTGTATTATGGACACTGCCTCCTGCAACACTGTGGTCTCAAGAAGAACCTCCCATAACAAATTAGTGCACAATACAGTGCCTCGTATATGACAAACCATCAATAAATACATGATTTTGTAGGTTGAGTCCATTCATGGGGGGATCAGGAAGACAGGAAAGGCAGTACCTAAGGGCCTGCCTCCCCTCCACCACCATATTTGTGCCCTTTTCACTGGCTAACTGGCAGTGAGAGATATTTTGGGGGAGTCAAGATGCAGGGACTATTAGCTTTTATTTTATTTTGACTTGTCAAATACTTACCTGGTTGAAAGCTTAAAATAATATAAAAAGGTATACATTACAAATTCAGCATGAGAACTTTTGCCTGACATCCCCCAAGGCCAATCCTCACCAGCGTGATTCAGTTGACTCTACTAATAGCCCCACAACACTTCCATGGTCTTCAGACATTGAAAAATGCATGCAATTGACAAATTATCTTGGATTTTTTCTAGCCAGATTGAGCAATAAAAGTAATGTATGTGTTTATCAAATAGGTTATCTGCTATCAAGTAGACAAAATAACAAAGTGATAAACTCTTTAATCAATTTGTTGCATCATGCAAACTTGGCCCCCAATCCAGTTCTGTTTTAGCGGCCAAGTTGTTAAAAGAACATCTTTCATACCATACGCTTACTACCAATTTTACTTAAATAGAGTACTGTATTAGATTAGTCAGGGTTCTCCAGATAAATAGCTCCAATAGGCTAGAGATATATAATCTATGTATTTATTTTAAGGAATGGGTTTACATGATTGTGGGGCTGGCAAATCGGTAGAGGACAAGAGGCTGGAAATTCAGGGAAAAGTTGTTATTGCAGTCTTGAGTCTGAAATCTACAGGCTGAAAACTTAGGCAGGGTTTCCATGTTGCAGTCTCTAGGCAGAATTGCATTTTCTTCTGGAAACCTCAGTCTTTGCTTTTAAGACCTTCTGCTGATTGGATGAGGTCCGCCCACATTATTAAATGTAATCTGCTTTACTCAAAGTCTACTGATTTAAATGTTAATCACATCCAAAATACACCTTCACAGCAACATCCAGACTGGTGTCTGAAGAAACTACTGGGCACCACAGCCTAGCCAAAAGTGACACATAAGATCAACCATTACAAATGGAAACAAAACTCCAACTGAAGGTGGTTGGCTAAGAGACATTTGTGGCATAGGGTAATACTGTTTCCCCACAAGCCTTGGGAAGCTCTTCATCCTGGCTAAATTTCTTGAAACAACTAAGCCAAAAAGCTTACCGGACCCCAACTTGAAGCACTGGAAAGTTCTGAAAGTTCCTTCAGTGCAGAATAGTAGAACAAAGTCCCTCAGTGCTTCTATATATCTGGAAAACATTTCAGAGACCATTCCAGTGAATTTTAGAAAAGCATGGGCCAACACAGTTTTCAAAGAAAAAAATCTCCTGACCAACCCCATTGGAAATAAAGTGTAATCATGTCACCAAAATAATTCTTAAATACTATAACAAGAAGTTGATAATAGAATAAAGCTTAATGAATACATTAGGGGGTGAGATGTACTGTTCAATAAGAGAAAGATGATTTTCTTTCCCATCTTCCTTTTTCCTTTCTTTTCTAACCCCTTCTGTTCTTTTCACTTCTTTCTCTCTCTGGCCTTTAAATATTATTTTTTATGGCTTCTTGGTATAAGAAAAAGACTCTTTAAAACTATGACCCAATGTCAGAAAGAGAGCGGAGTAGTCTCTCAAACTAATGGCTGTTGTTGAGGACTCCTTTAGTGATATTCAGCTAGGAGGAAAAAAAAAAGAAGAAGAGAAAAAGAACTTTGCAATAAACGACCTTCACGGAAGAAGAGTATTCATGTTAATTAGTAGCTCTTTTCAAATATGATTCATATATGCATTAGGCTATGCCATGTTGAACAATGCACACATTGTAATAAACATGAAGACAAGTCTCAAGTATGGTTATCAAAATTTTAGAAAACTCTAGCTAGGGTTTTTTTCATAAGATTGTGACTTGCTCTTCCTGGTGCATTGCACAATAGTAACTCTCCTAATGGCTTTTAGCTTTTGCCACTGCCAACTTTTATATTTAAAATTCATACAATTATGGACAATTTGTGAACATTATGAGGCTTTTCTTTTTTGCACTGATTCTTACTGATTCAAGCCAGCTTTTATCCTTAGCAAATCAAATGCATTTTGCTTACAACACTAGATTCATTCTCACATATTCCACTTTATTCTTATTATTAGTATTCCTTATTATGCATATTTAATTTAAGAATGCATTTTCTCCATTAAAAAATTAGAATATGCTGAAAGAAGTACTAGAAGGTGATTATTTGCTTTAGTTTGCTTTTATTAACTATGTAAGCCCTGATATGGTCTTCCCAAAGTTACAAGCAAGAGATAAAAATGTTAAAAAGCAAGAAATAAGATAAAATAAAAATCTGCTTGAAAATCACAGGCATTTTTTATGTGATGATGCATTTATAAGGTATCAAATTCTATAAGAGAATGGATTTTTAAAAGCTCAGTTTTATATGAATGGAGAAAGGCTATAAATACACTGGAGTTTCTTAAGCAAATACACCACTAAGTATGGTTCTTCAGAAACTAGTCCAGCAAGATGCATCTTGCAAAAGTAAAAAGTATGAAGTCAGATGCACACCTTCCCTACCTCCACCCCAGCTGCACAAAACACCTCAGCATGTTGAAGCCTTTGAGAACCCCCCAGCACCCCCACATTATGGGAAATACAGCCATAGTGCATTCAGCCTGAAGAAACTTGTCAATCCTCCAGACAGAGGGCTTCTGCCCCCGCACTTCAACCGCCACCCCACTCTCTCCGACAAAAAAAGGAAAATTACATGGGTGAAGGCTTAGCCTTCATTCTTACAGTAAACCTCTTTAACAAAATAGCTAGGAATTTAGAGTCTGTGAGAAAATAAATAATCAGTTAAAATTCCTTTCTTAATTTTGCAATTATTGACTGTAGGCTGTCACCCAAGTGATTGGTTTTTTCAGGTGTTTAACAAGTTTGAATCTTCCCCCTTCTACCCCAAAGTTATTGATTTAACTGGTTGTCTTAAAATTGTGAGGGCAAACCAAAGAACTGGGGTCTCATCCCTTTGTTATTTTGGGGAATACTTTCCTCCCTGGCCACCTCACCCCCATGCTTTTCAACACTACACACACCTGTTAACTTTGATTTGGGTCCTGTATCAACCACACTGACTACAGTAGAGAAGAACAAAGAGCACATTTATTAATTTCTTGCTTATGCTGTTATCATTTGTCATTGGTTTAAGACCTTAAAATCTATAGATACCAATGGACTTCGTCTCTACTATGAAATCCAAATAAGTTAATACTATGTAACATTTTGGTGGCACCTATTAAGAATCTGTTACATGAAGGACATTATATTAGCAGCTTTTGATAGGTACTACATATTACCTAATCGTAATACACCTGCAAGAGTTTTGGCCCACATTGCCTGGACAAAAATCCTGGTTCCTCCACTTTCTAGCTCTGTGAATACATATTACATAATCCTTCTGTGCCTCAATTTTCACATGTGAAAAATAGGGACAATAATAATACCTGCCTCATAGAGTTATCGTGAGGATTAAACATAAAACCCTTAAAACTGTATTCTCCAAAGCTAATTCCTCCCTGTAGATCCTGGATCCTATGCCTTTAGGGACCCCTAGGGTATTTCTCTTCCACCTGGTAACCCCTGTCATTTTGGACTCTTTGGCTTCCTTCTTATAAGGCTTAAAAGAAAAAAGGGCAGGCCGGGCGGGGTGGCTCAACACCCGTAATCCCAGCACTTTGGGAGGCTGAGGTGGGTGGATCACGAGGTCAGGAGTTCAAGACCAGCCTGGCCAACATGGTGAAACCCCGTCTCAACTAAAAAAAAAAAAAAAAAAAAAAAATTAGCCTAGCGTGGTGGCGCTTGCCTGTAGTTCCAGCTACTAGGGAGGCTGAGGCAGGAGAATCACTTGAACTTGGGAGGCGGAGGTCGCAGTGAACCGAGATCACATCACTGCACTACAGCCTGGGTGACAGAGCGAGACTCCATCTCAAAAAAAAGGAAAGAAGAAGAAAAAAGGGTAGAGCTCAACCAGTGTTGAAGTTAGTTCTGCTGAACTCCATACCCAATGCGCTCCTCACTAACAGTGCCTCCACTTCATTGCCTCACCACTCCTGTGTGGGTCCTAATGTCTCAAAAGAAAATAGAATGTTTTAGTTAAGACCAATAAATGCCTTGACGATAAAAATATAAACAGACCTTAACTAATTAGCTTGCTAATTACTCTCTCCTGAAGCCAATTGCTTTTAGTTCTACTAAGCCATGATCAAAAACAAAACATCAAGATATAGTAAAGGTGCTCTTTTTTGCTGTCCTGGCAATTAAAGCTAATCAAGTGCACAACTGATTGCACAGAGATCAGAGACTAATATTTGGAACATATCACCCATCTAGATCATATATAAATTTTCTATCTAGTTTTTTAAAATAAGAGTAAGGGTAGAGTGTGAAGGGAATCTTTCAATTGTCTCAATAATGATGCCATGATGAGCATCTGCAACCTAAGCTTAAATTATGAAATCCCCAATTAAAATATCAGAAATTTATCCAATTTATAAGCTTTTAATTTCCCTCTTTATAGTAGTCCAGGAATCTAAGCACTTATTTTCTTTGGGTGTTATTTCAAACAACATATTTTTGAGTTGATACTTCACCCCCCAAATGCTGTGTCCATGTATAATTTTAAAGTAGTTGTAGGAGCCTATGAATTTGTACCTCTTGACCCTCCAGTGAGAGCTAAGTCAGATTAATCATGGCATTATTATTATGTCATGCATTCTAACAGTTGGCCTCTGGAAGAAAGTCTTGTCTGCTGCAGTACAATTATCGAAGACTGATGATACAGACCGAAGTCATTATAATAAAATTTATTTGGCATAGATCTTCACAGCCACAGTTCCAACCTCACATCCCACTTAGTGGGCACATGGGATTCTACTTAGCAGGACTACATTTTCTACCAATATAAAGGAAAGGGTCCTTAATGGACACATTATATTCAACATAATATAATCCTTTTAGCAAGGAAAGACCCAGGAGGTTGCTTGATGGAGATAGATCTGTACCATGAATACCACGCCTCCATCTGTTGGAGAGGGACCAGATTTAGTGGTGGTGCTTAGCAAAACCAGACAAAGACCTATCCATGATCAGGGCATAAGTAACTCCATTTTCTAATTTCTCCACATTGAAAGTCCTTGTCAAATATCTGTGAGGTCTGGATGAGAAACTGAAATGGAGATGATAATCAGTAGTCAGTAGCAGCACCATCCTTCATGCACATCATAGGACAGGTGAGGCTGAAACCCGCTGAAAGTGTGCAAAGGGTTCCTTTGGTCTGAAATGTTCTGCCCATCCCCTGACCCTCTCCTGTTTCTCTTGAATCCTTTATGCATCCCTTGTTGATGTCTATGGTACCCCCTACTTTCCTCAACTACCAGCCCCATCCAGGATCCTCTCTCAGAAGATGCCATTGTATATTTGAGAAAAATTTGAGGTCATCAAACACGGCTACCTCAGCCTCTTACGGACCCACCTCAAATTTCCCAGTGTCCTATTTTTACTCCTTTTGAAGCCCATCTGTATTCTGGATCCCAAAAATTCCTTAGCATTTTGAAATCTTTAATCTCTTCTCCTTGATTCTCTCTGTTTCTCTCATACACACACACATACACACAGAGAGAGAGAGAGAGAGAGAAGTAATTGCAGTTTTGTCTCTAAGTCTTCTATAATGACACAATATTGAGTAGAAGAAGATACAAAAGTAAAGGAGTAATCCAGATTGGGTAGACCTCATTAAGGAGGGAATACAGAAAATAATAATTTTTAACATTATTGATGTATAATTTATATAATGTTAACTACATCTATTTAAAGTATACAATTCAATGGGTTTTGAGAAACATATATATTTGTGAAATCACCATCACAATCAAGATATAGAACATTTTCAAAATACCCCAAAATTCATGTACGCTATATCATTCATTCCTCCCTTTATTCCTGGCCACAGGCAACTACTGATCTGCTTTTTGCTGTTACAGATTAGTTTGCTGTTTCTGGAATTTTATATTAATGCAAGCATACAGTATGTGCTTCTTTGTATCTGGCTCCTTTCACTTAGCACAGTCACTATGAGATTCATTCATGTTAATGTGTATATCAGTAATTCATTCTTTACTATATACACATATAGTATATATGTGTATATACTAGTGTGTATATACTATATGTGTATACACATATAGACACACACATATATTTTAAAAACTGTGTTATATACCCATACATATATTCTAGTATATATTAATTTCCCCAAGAACCTTCATACACTGTATAATATTTCTAACCTGCAGAGGTTTTAGATTTGTATAAACTCAAATCTACTAAATTCTTGCATTATATTGTCCATACTTCAATAACATAGATGTTTATAGATATAGAGTAAACTAATATTTTCTTTTTGATTTTTTTTATATTGTAATGCTCTAACCCATCTATGATTTATTTTGGTATGACGGAAGAAGGTCTTAATTGTAGTTCCTTTCAAAGCAGAGCCCAAGGCAAAGTTTGCATGTTCAAGGTTTGAGGGGAGAGGAATCCCAGGGCATTAAGAGTGAGAGAAAAGGGAAAGTGAGGAAGAGAAGGAGGAGACAAAATCAAAGATGGCATGTCATTACTGGGCTGGCCACAACTTCACAGGAAACAGAGCTATGGCAGGATGTCAACAGAGGCTGACAGAACCAGCGCATGAGTCCAGTGGCACAGAGAGGGAATGAGGAGTGAGGAATCTGTCATCAACTCTCTCTTGCAATGGTTAAAGTTTGCACTTCTGAGCTGTGTTTCCCAAACACTCCAAGCAGCTGCTAAGAAAGTTTGGGTTTCATGGACTCAGCTGGGTCACCTCTGGGTGCTAAAACTGCTGTGGCTCCCGCTGTGACAGACAGGAGCAATGGAGGATGTGCCCAGGAGGTGAGAGACAGGGGCTGTTAGGAGGTGAGCAACAGCAGCAGATGCCCATAGGGGTGGAGCCTGGCAATCCATGTAGGCTCCTATACTTAGGCTACTAGGGGATGTAACTTTCATTACCATTTATCCTATAACTATAATCAACCCTTTCTTTACCAATTTGAATTCCAACTTTGCCATATTCTAAGTTCTTAATTATACTAGGGTTTATTTCTGATTCTACCTATGAATGTACAAATGTATAGTTACAATACTTTTCAGCTCTCTGGTGGTACAATTTCCCTCATTCATTTTTTCAAAGCTTTTTCTCAGCTATTTTCATTAACTCATGTGTGTAGGTAAAGTTATAATAATTTTAACTTGTTTTATAAAACAATTGAGGATCTGTATATAAATCACATTAAATTAATATATCTATTCAGGGATTCTCAACATCTATAATACTGCACTATGTTTTACTTTTCATGAATACAGCAGAAGCTTCCATTTATTTAAGTTTTTTGAGGTCTCTCAGTAAAATTCTCCAACCATTTTTCATGTAGCTTCTGCAAAAGTTTTATTAAATTTTGGCCTAAATATTTTAAATTACATTACTCTGGTGGACAGGATTTTTTTTTCATTGTGCTTTCTAACTGATAATTTATTGCATGTGGTAAACTTTTTATATTAATTTTATAACCAATCATCTTTCTAAACTTTCTAGTTAGTTCAAATAATTTTTCAGTTTATTCTCATGGGTTTGCTAGGTGGACAATCAAATTGTCTGTAAAGAATGATAATTTTTCCTTCTTCTCCAATAGTAACATTTCTTATTTTTCTTTTCTGCCCCTCTTCTTTGGCTATAACTTTAGAATATTGTTAAACAAATAATTGTGATAACAGTAATCTTTATCTTGCTCCTACCTTTAATAAGAATGCTTCTGCCATTTTACTTTTAAGTACGATGTTGGCTGTTGCTTTCAGAGAGAAATCTTAAATCCTATCAAGGTAACACATTTCTATTACTAGATCACAAAGAGTTTTTTCAATTGATCATCAATGTTCAATTTATATTTTTTGTCTTGAATAGACCTACCAGGACACTGTGTGTTTTACTGTGAAAAGGATGTTCACGTTTTCAATCCAATGTTTTTAACTGGACACTGGCCTGCCGCTTAGGACTCAGCTGCTTCTCTGGAGAGGGAGGCTTTGCTCTACCCTGCTACACAGGACACTAAAACCCCCTGTTTTGGGTCAGGCAGGCCATCTACAGTCTGACATTGCTCTTTCCGATGAGCTACTAAGCACCCACACAACTGTTTCAATTTGTGTTGCCTCAAAGTTACTGTCTCCAAACCTATATTGCTTACTAGCATTACACTTAGGCTTAGAGTATTTTTTACGTGTTTGTTCCCTAGTTAGTTAAGGGGACACAATGACATTGATTTATATCCATGATCCATGCTAGTTGTTTCTCTCCTCTTTAATCTTTGGACACTGGTGATTCCAGCCCCAACATCTCCCAATGCTTAGCTTACTTGGCTTTTTTTTTTTAATCTTGATATAAAAACTCTGTGGATTCTCATACTTCCTTAAAATAGAATCTGTTTCACAATCTATTTAGCTGATTTCATGTATTGTGGAAATTTCTTTTTTATTTTCTGACAGTCAGAAACATGTTTTCCCTCAAGGAAGCGAGTAGGTACAGGGGACTCCATGGAGCCCTTCAAATTTTCAACTGTGTTTATACCTTCTAGGTGCCTCTCCCCATTCCCAAAGTAGCCAGTCCACCTCTTCATCAATTTCCTTATTCCATTCCCATCATCAACCCCCTCTTTCAGCAAATGAAACTTGCCTCCTACTTCACTGAGAAAACCAAGGTGAGAATTCCCATTCCTAAAATCTATGACTAATTCTGGAGTCCTCCCTCCACTTTCCCTAGTTGACACCCTTCCCTACAGTTTCATGCAAAAAACAAAAATCACCTTTCACCACAAGACCATCTTCACCCATTCCATCATCTCTATATCAGCTACCTCTGCTGTATTAGCAACCTCTCCCTCTTTGCCGGCTTGGAAACTTCACCTTCCTTTCAGTCTTCAATCTAGATTTAAATCTCTGTATCTTCTCCCTACTTTCTCTCTCTCTTTCCAGTCATAAATGTGGAAACTCAGCAGTCCCTTTGCTGGCTCATCTTCCCCTGCCTCCATCTTAAATGTTGACACCCTCTCTTGACTCCAGGTTTTACTTTTAGCACTGTTTTTATTTCATGACACGTTGAGCGAGATTGCCCCCAGGTAATCGCATTCACTTCCTGAACTTCCACTCGTCTATGTGCTGCTGACTCCAGTGTTCTCATTTCTATTTCAAACCTCACTCTTAAATCTCACACTGTCTACTGGACCACCTCAACTTGTGTTTCCACCAGCACCTCAAAACAACATGGGCAAAACCCCATGATCAGAGTCCTCCCTCCCCCACCAAATCTGCCCTTCTACCATCTCTCTTATTGCCACACGTGACATCACTGTCCACCCAGACACTCAAACCAGAGTGGGAGCCACCCCAGCCTCTCCCTCTCCTGCACATCCAGTCAATGCCTCCATTCAGCCTGTCTTCGCTCCTTGAGTTCTCCTGTGCTATTCTTCTCTCTCCCACAGTCCCTGCCGCAGCTCTGACCCTAAGCATTTCTCTTGGAACTCCTGGTATAGCCTCTCTGCTCTGAATGTTTTTCTCTTTTACGAACCAAGCTTTTTCTGACCTCTGGGCTTTCTTTCCCACATACTGCCCACTGTTCTCTCTCCTTAAAACACTTGTCTGCCCTGATCTTGACCTTGTCAAACATTCCTGAACATAATCATCAACGGAGACCTTCTTTAAAAAAAAAGAAAGAAAAAGTAGTTCTGTTTAAATCACTTCTGTGCTTAAAACACTCTAACAGCCTCCATTGCCCTTGAGATACAGTTTAATCTCCTTAGCATGGCATACAGATTCTCTGCTCTAGACCCTTCCCTTGCCAAACTTCTGCCCACATCCTGTGTTCTTGTCGCAGAAAATTTCTCATATCTCCCCATCTCTGTCATCCACATTGCTATTCCATGTTATTGTGAACATATCTTTACCTAATTTTTTTTTTTTTTACTGGTACTGCTTCTACAACCCCCTCCCCCACCCAACTATCTAGCAAACCATCCATTTATCTTTTTTAAATGATCTCAAAAATCACCTACTACTTCTTTTTTTGCACTCTGGCATAGACTTATGTCACAGCCTTTTTAATCGACAGATCTGTTTTTGGATCTGTCTGTCTCCCTGTAAATAACAGTACACAAGCTTGTTATGGCCATTTCCTCATTTCTTTATCCAAAACTACATTTCTTTATTGAAAAACCATTTTTAAGCACTCTGTTAAGCATTAGGAACACGAAGATTAATGATAATAACAGCATAATCGTAGCTCCCAATGAACACACACAGAGAAAGGCAGAGAGACAAACATACACAGGTAACAGAGCAAATACCCTGACAGTGATATTCACCTTCTATTTATCTTAGGGGCACAGAGAAAGAATATCTAATTCTGCTAGTATCGCAAGAGTCTCAAAGTGTGCATGACACATTTGCTTGGTAAATACATATAGTTTATTGAGGGCATTGTAGTTTGTTGGGAAAGAGAGAAGGAGTGAGCAGCCAGCTCATGGAATGTCCCAAAAGAAGTTCCCCATGGACTCAGTCCATTTTCTCTCCTATCTGTATCTTCATCTTCACTCTATTTTGCATCTGGATCATCCATCCCTCTGGAACACAAGGGGCCCAAGGCAATTGTCAAGGGGGAGAACAGCTAATCTATGCTCTGCCAGTAAGTCTCTGGAAGTTCCTGCCACCCTCTGCCTCTGCCTGGAGCTCACACCCCTGGCTTGCAATTGCAGCCAGCAGATGTGTATTAAGAAATAACTAATCAAGCCATGGCCTTCAGCCACATGGTGGAGGCCAGTGTGGTAACTACACCCCCTGTCCATCTCTCTAAGTATCTGTAACCCCAAAAATTATGGAGCCAAGATGATTCATGATGTTCTCTGGACCATGAGCACCTGAGGAATCTATAAACACACAGTCCTTAACCCCTTTGAGCCCCAAATGCTTCATCTGTCAAATAAGGATAATAACCTTCTCAAAGTGCTACTATCCAGAACAATGTGATCTAAAATGCCTCACTTGGTATCTACCACAAAATAATTGTAGCTTCTTTTCATTGAAGGCATACTCCATGCTGTGAGAAGAAATGTAAGGCATACTTCCCTTACATGGGTTTGATTTTGGGGTTTTGCTGTTCCACTTTTGTTTCAATGATGCCTATGACTTCTACATTTCTTTGGCTTAACACTTGTTTTCTCTTCAAGACACATTGAATAGATATTGAATTCAAGGGAGCCATAATTATCACCATCACTTACAGTTCTTTGCAATCTTACCAATGAATCTAGAAGGGGATTCAGGTTGGATTGATGGCCCGAGCCAGTCTGGAGTTGGCTGTGACTGGATTCACTCCTGATGCTCTAAACTGTCATCTGAACACCACGTATTGCCTTAATCCACATGCTTCACTTGGGATTCTACTCAGCCCTCGACTGCCTCTCTTGTCCTCACCACAAATGACCCTGGTTTGTTCAAATATAACACCAGCATTGAGAAGAAGGTGACTGGTGCGATTTCTTCCTGTGGTCCCTTATTAAAAATGATTCACATCTCCCTTTGTAAGATGAGGCAAACAGCAAAGAAACAAAGTGAAATTGAAAAAGAAGCGGAAAACTGAAAACATAAAGTCAACATGGCAAGAAAGCGGGAGATGTAGTCCCTGTTAGTCTCTACAGGATAGGACCTCGGGGACAGCTCCCCTACCTCAACCACAAATAGAATATGATAATTCATCTCCTCAAACATACCAGGGGATTGCTACCTCTAGCAGGAACTGGATTCCCCACGAATCTCTGAGACTCTAGCAATCGACTCATTTTCTGGGCTACTTTTAACAAATCATTGAATTAATTTCCTTTCCAGTTCTTTATGAGAAAACTAAATTACAAATATCACCAAAATGTTCTTTCCCCACTGGCAAATTCCCCTGAGTCTAGTGTTTGAGTTTCTATGACTCCATTTGGAGTAGGTTTTAGGAGACATGCATTTTATTTGTAAAGGAAATATTCAGTACCAAAGTACTGTACTCTCTTTCTTCCCTCCTTTCTTTCTTTCTTTCTTTCTTTCTTTCTTTCTTTCTTTCTTTCTTTCTTTCTTTCTTTCTTTTTCTTTCTTTCTTTCTTGAGTTCCTTCTCTACTCTTTTATTCACCCTCTGATTTAATGGTACTACTTTCCAGACAGCATTTTTCATCTTCAAAAACGTTTACAGACTTGCAAAATAAATGTTAGTCCCTGAAATGCAAACCCTAGGACTCAGATGGGCCACTTGGGGGTAACTCCTCTGCATTGTACAGAAATCCAAAATTTTACAAGCAGCCTCTGGTTAGAGTCTTCCCTGAGCCTGGGTCCAGCCCTTGCCTCCCGTGCCTTATCCCAGGTCCCTGTCTTAGTCATCTACTCAGGCAGCTATAACAAGATACCATAATCTGTGTGGCTTAACCACAGAAATTAATTTTCTCACAGTTCTGGAGGCTACAAGTCCAAGATCAAGGTTCTGGCCTGTTTGGTTTCTGGTGAGGGCTCTCCTCCTGGCTGGCTTTCACACCATGTCCTCACATGGTGGAGAAACAGGGAGAGCAAGCTCTGGTGTGTCTTCTAATAAGGATGCTAGCCCCATCAGGGATGCCTCCTTATGACCTTATTTAACCTTAATTATATCCCTACACCAAATACAATCATCTTGGGGGTTAGGCCTTCAACATATGAATTTTGGGAGGGATGCAATTTAGTCCATAACACTTTCCCAGAAAACAAAGTCAAATGGACACAAACACAGCAGATGTCTATTTCAGTCAATGACACAGTACCAGAAATGAGCTATGAAAAACGCTTATCAAGTCGTATCATCCATCACTACTGCTACCACTCAGCAAGGCTGACAACACTTCTCTTGTATTTCAAAGCACTTTAGGGAAGTTCTTTTGCTAGGCTGACTCTAACTTCACAACCTTGTCACCTGACACTGCCTGAGAACCTTCATGATAGGCTAGATGTGCTCCTTTGGCCGACAATGCACTCTTCCCTCTCCACTGGAACAGCTAAAAACCTCTTCACTAGCCTAGCATCTGTCCTTGGGTGCCTTCCTTTGTCTCTCTTCTCCAGGGGGCTTGTGTGTGCCCTGCTTCTTTCTCTCAGGCTGAAATCCCTCCTTTCATCTCTCTTGCAACCTTTTTAGATGGTGGAGACCATCTTATTACCTCATACAGTGCTAGCCAAGAGCTGGCTACCCGGTCCACTGCAAATCACTGCTCCTCGGCCCTTCAGCTCTGTGTAACACATCCACGACCAGCTTTTCCTGGCATGGTGACAGACTTGCCATCCCTCTGTGTGGTCTGCCTTGCAGGCAATGCTGTACTAGGCTCTGGTTTAAGAGGGTTTCTCCATCCTGGTGTGATTTTCCACATCCATTGCTACAGGAGAGTGGCGGTAGCTGGTGTGGATACAGGCAGTACCATGGGAGGCCTGCAAACTCCCCTTCTTTTCCATGCCTCCTGTCTGCCTGGGCAGAGGCTGCAGGGAGTGGAGAACATCCCAACCAGCGGAGATGTGATTAGGTGACGAGGGAGCCTGGCTGTCACTCACTCCCTCTCCCAGACTTAAGGGAACTGTCGGCTGAAGCTTTCCCTTGGGGCCTGGAGTGGAGTCACTCACAGGGTAAACACTGTCATCAGTCTTTTTCACTATAACTCTGTGGACCCCTCACACACACACAGTGGAGGATATAAAACCAAGCTGAGAATATGGTTGCTGGAATGTGTCGGGTCCCTGTTAGACACTTCTCTAAGAAAAGCAGACAGGAAAAAGAAAGAAAATATGTGACTTCTAATGAAGAGGTGCTTTAATTCTTCTTACTGCTTCTATAATACACACA
This sequence comes from Gorilla gorilla gorilla, assembly GCF_029281585.2. Lineage (NCBI taxonomy): Eukaryota > Metazoa > Chordata > Mammalia > Primates > Hominidae > Gorilla > Gorilla gorilla. Next base: position 42,955,872 of record NC_073224.2, on the reverse strand, counting down.
CATGCATGCACTCACATGCACATACACACACACATCTGTCTATACCACCAAATTAGTTTCATATATTTTCCTCCTTCCTTCTTCTTTCTCTCTCTCTGTGTTTCTCTCTGCTCCTTCCTTCCTTCCTTCCCTCCCTCCCTCCCTCCCTTCCCTCCTTCCTTCCTTCCCTCCTCTATTCCTTTCTCCCTTTTTTCCTTCCTCCATTTCCTTTCTCCATTCCTTCTTTCCTTTATTTTATGGCCTCAGCCCAATCACCAGATGTTTGTTCTACATGCTATAAACTACGTTTTTTGCATAATTTTTACTAAAGTTATACTCATAGAAAATCTAAGTATTGCACCAAGAATAAAAACGCAATCTGTTAAGGAAACACTGTAAGTGGGCACTTCCCTAAGTTCAATGTTTTGTTTCTTTTAAAAGCTGTACATTCTTTTTTAAACCAATTCTATAGTGTAGGCACACGGTTTAACGGGCTGGAAGTCAGTGTGTCTGGGGTGAATTCCCAACTCCAGCAATTCTAGATGTGATCTTGAATCAGTCACTTAAGTTCTCAAAGACTTCATTTCTTCACCTCTAAAAATAGTAATAACAACATAAGCTAGCTCATGAAGTTGTTGTGAGAATAAAATTCACCGAAACATGTAAAGCACATATAACAAAGTTTGGACTTTAGTAAGTGTTTAACAAATATGATCTATTGCTATCATATTAGTCTTACATTTGTATTGAATATATATTATATGCCTAAAACTGGGCAGGTGAGGCATATGAAAATAAGCTAGTTATTGTTGACTTTTTACCAAGTTGATTGACCCAAAGGAGTGTTTTGGAGTGATGTGCACCACACTGCTGGACACCCATGGGCCTCCCAATGGTATGGCATGTGATACCAAAGTCTGTGAGCCACCATTGTCATGACCAGTGGCTGCCATTTTGAGCATCTAGGCTTTCTTCCTGTTGAATTTCAGACTCCTCATGAAAAACTAGTAGATAATACAAGTTCTCTACCAGGGCAAGAATCTTTCTTCATGAAAATCATGCTTATAAAAACAGTGTGAGGTACTTATAAAAATACCGGACTTTAACGTATTCACACCTTCCCATTATTCTCAGGGGCAGCCTTTACTCCTTTCTTCTTTTCACTCTGCAACCAGATGGCAGATCATTTCACCAGGACTCCTCAAGGCATAGCCCCTTTTTGCATGGATTTAGGTGCAATGGGAAAGCAGTAAATTCCTGTGGAGTGCAACCACTAGGCTAACAGGCCCATTGAAGTAACAAACTTTCAAACCAACCAGGCAATTATTATTTCTCTGTCTTGACACTGTTCTGGGCAGAAGGCTTGCTGCTATCGCACACTTTTTCTACGATAGATGTTCCACTGTACTCCCTCAGTGTCTAGAGACTGCCCCACTACACAGCAGGACGTCCTGCTTGGGCAGCATCTGGGCCCTGGCCTGGTTCTTCTCAGGAAAATTTCCACCAGCACATCAGCTACCTCCTCGGTGATGTCCAGCCCCATCAGCACCACTGCTCACCCAGGGACAGGCCATCAGTCTCCCAAGGGTTTAACAAAGTGAAAAGTAGCTTCTCATGCCAAATAGGAGAGGGACTCTTGGCCAAAGGCTCACGTCGTGTCAAAATCAGGTTTAACAGAGAAGCTCTATAAGCAATTACCCTTCCTCCCTTCTTACATCAGCCAAGTTCTGCATATTCACAGAACACTGCAACACCAGTTATTTCATCTGATCATCTCAACCACCATGTGTATTAAGCAAGATATGTGTATCAATAACAATGATAATGATAATAATTGTAATAAATAATAAAAACTTTAACTGGGAGCTTACTCCATGCCGGTTACATGCCAAATACTTTGTATGGATTATCTCCATTGTCATAACAACTGTATGATTATTCCTGTTGAAAGATGAGGAAACCAAAGCTCAAAGAGATTAACTTGTGCCCATTTTACAGATGAGCACTCCAGTGACTAACCCAGCAAGTGGCATTCCCAGGTCAAGAACCAAGCTCCTCAAGGCTTTTTCTAAGGACCATGATGTGGTTTTTTTTTAGCATCTTCAAGTCACATGTTGGGGGGGCAGTGGTTCTGAGGCCAGTTGATGCAGCTTTCAGGGTTCATTGTCCCAACCTCAAAGAGGTCAGTAACAGTGGTCAACCAGCTGCACCCACAGGCCAATATTGCTGCACAGATACAAAGACATCTCATAACCAAAGCAAAGGACATGATCCCAGTTGGAAATGACTAACAGGGATCTTTTGCCTCTGAGGCAAAAGCTGGAATCTACAACCAGTTAGCGCCAGTTCCACTGGCATGTTCTGTCTACATAATGCAGACTATGGCATTTGGCAGTGGCTCTTAAATTTGGCACACTCCACATTCCTCCTGGACCCACAAGATAACATAACCAAATGTTTTCTGATGCTGTAAGAAATGAGTATTTTGCAGGTAGGAGGAAATGCAAACATGCCCCCTACAGGAGGCTCACTCCATCCAATCCCGAGGGCAAAGTGGCTCACTCCCTCTTGACCCTTTCAAAGGTTAAATGTGGATCAAGGGCCCAGATAAATGGTCACAATGCAAACAAAGTCATGTAAATAAATGCATCTCTGATCTACGCAGGCTGGTGATGCCAAATGTGCCATCTGCATCATTTCTCATGATGAGCTGGACTTTTTTTTCCTGCATGTCCCAAGCGATGAGAAGATGACCATGTTTATGCAGACCAAGGCATGCATCATTTGACACTCTTGGAAATATTTTTAAAATTTCAGATCCACAGGCAATCAGTGGCATTTGTGCTTTTCTAGGTTAGGTTAAAGTTGTAAGAAAGAGAGAATCTCACAAGAAAGTAATAGGGCATATGTCCGGGGCCTGAGAGGGTACTTGCAATGTATTGTGATTTGGAGTGGGTTCTAGTTGTATCTGTAATCTGAACACCCTCCCCTCGGCTGTTTATTCATATTCATTTAGCAAAAGCATTATTAACATGATTTATTCCTGCAGTTCCTAGTAGATCTAAGATGGGGTTCAGGCATCTGTATCATTTTTCAAACAAAACAGAATGAAGCTTCTAGGTCAAGCAACAGCAAACATTTTCTGCAAAGAGCCAGATATTTTCAGTTTTATGGGTCATGTGGTTTCTATTGCAAAGACTCACCTCTGCCATTGCAGCACAAAAGCAGCCCTAGACAATATGAGAACAAGAGGGTTTGTCTGTGTTTTGATAAAGTTTTATTATTATGAAAACAAGCAGTGCACTGAATTTGGCTTGTGGGCTATAGTTTTCTGACTCCTGTTCTAGATGACCCTTATTATCATTAACTGTGCTTGAGATCTGCTTGTCCAGAAAATGTTGTGACTTTGGAGAGTGCTTTACAGGTACCACCATCTATGGTGGAAAAAGGGGTTGCTTTTGCTTTTGGAACTTTTTCTCAATCAATATAGTAACACTGCTTTTCCCCATGCATGCCATAGGATGGAAAACTCCATATTTTTAAATCATTCCTTCAATGCAGTTGATGTATGCTTACATTGAATCTGTTCAAATACTTTTCAGAGATGCATAATGTAAGTGCCCATCTTTTTGGAAGTAGAGAGTTTTACTAGATATACAGTCTAAACAAAAAAAATCAATCTAATTATAGTCTAAGTTTTTTTGGGATCAGGAAAAAATGGATATTTCTGTTGGTTACTAGATGTATCATTGTATTTTAGGGTCTGACAGAAAAAAGGTGTATATATAGATATGTATATATATTCAGATATGTATACATATATATCTATATATATCTGAATATATATAGGTGTATGTATATATATGAAGAAAGTTCTTAAATATCAAGAGTAGGCTTATGCTCTTAATTTTATTATATTATTATATTTGATAGATTTTTTTAAATATCAATTCTTGACTATAAACTATGAATTCTAGGATTCTGAAATACACATAGCCCTTATTAAGGGGTAAGTTCACGTCAACAAATATTTATGAAATAACAATTTTGGATCTACTCTTTCAATTCTTGAGTGGCAAAATTGTGTAAAAGAAACAAAAAAAAATACCTATAGCAGAAGTGAGAAATACCATAATAAGAGCTCACAGCTATAGGAGCAATTAATTCTTCTTGAGTGGAAGTAGGGTAGAGGAAACGGAAGGAAAAGAAAACACCATGGAAGCTCAGGAAGAACCACAGAGAAGGGGTGGCATTTGAGCTGGGCATTGAAGGATGAGTAGGAGTTCTGCATGCAGAGAAGAGGCAAAGGAGAGAGTGTTCTAGCAAGGGGACAGAGTCAGGAATAGCACTGTATGTTTAAGGAGTGATGTGTAGGCTAATTGGACTTCAGTGCAAGGTGCCTGAGAACAGTGGAAGAAAAGCAGAAGACGCAGCCAGAGCCTGGAGTCGCATGGTGAAGCACTGTCGGTAACACTAAAGCTTTGGGATTTCTCTTTTTCTTTCTTTTTTTTTTTTTTTTTGACACAGGGTCTCACTATGCCACCCAGGCTGGAGTGCAGTGGTTCGATCTTCGCTCACTGCAACCTCTGCCTCCTGGGTTCAAGCGATTCTCCTGCCTCAGCCTCCCAAGTAGCTGATATTACAGGCATGCACCAACATACCCTGCTAATTTTTGTATATTTTGTAAAGACGGTGTTTCACCACGTTGGCCAGGATGGTCTCAAACCCCTGGCCTCAAGTGATCCTTCCACCTCAGCCTCCCAAAATGTCGAGATTACAGACCTGAGTCACCATGCCCAGCTAAAGCTTTGAAATTTATTTTAAAGGGCTGAGGGAAGCTATTTAGGTTTCAAAGCAAGAAGCTGACTTGATCTTAGATGAGTTTTAGAAAGCTGATAGAGGGCTGATTCAGAGTGGGCCTTAAATCTGCCCAAATATTCATAATTTGTCCCCAAAACAGGAGTGGTTCAACCTTATCCCACGAGGCTAAACAAATTCCCCAAATGCCAGGATCCAGGAAGAATACAGGGAGAAGACCCCCACACCTTATCACCGCACACTTTCTAAGAGAAAGCTGGGTGCGCACCCAGGCCCAGGGCCAGGCTCTGTCCCCTCTCTCAATAACAGCGTGGACGTGGATGGAGATAAAAATGTTGCAGGGCAAGGAAAACAAACACACTGGCCAACAAGAATCTTCAGTAGTCTGAGAAAGAAGCTTTTAAAACACAAGATTCTTTGCTAGTAGCAAAACAACCGCTATGGCCATCACACACTCTCAATGCAAAGCCATTCCAAGCCACCTCTGCAGATGTGCACAGTTTACAGCTGAATATGCATTTACACCACTATCGCTTCCTCAGGCAGGAGGAGCTGGACTCGCAGCCTACCTTTGGCTCCACTGTTTTTCAACATTTATTTTGTTTTAACATCCTCATTAACAGAAGATGCACGGAGTTGTTGCATGATGTGAACATTTTACTGTCCAGTCGTATCTTAATAAATGCTTTTGCTTCCTTTCAGATCTGCCCTGCCGGTGTTTGACACCCGAGTCTGAAGCTGGCACCTCATCCATTTCCTAGTCCTGCCTTTTTGCTCCCCGGGATCCCTTTCCAGTGCCACCATCGCCCTCTTTGCACTTCCCTCGCACTCCATCTCGGAAGCAGACTTCAAGGAGATCAAAAGAGGCTGCTCCTCAAGGAAGAGCAGGGGTCCTGCGGCTAGAAAGCGGGGGGCAGGTGAGCAGGTCTTTCCCACACAGGAGCCAGCATACCCGGGGCAGGCAGGCAGGCACTTAATAAGGGCTTTGAAATGGATTCTTTCAATAAGCACGTATAGACCATTTGCTGCACATGCTACGTAGTCCTAATAAGGCCCAGCCGCGATAAGAATTTGCTCCATGGTGTTGACTGCATTAGCGTGGAAACGAAGAGGAGGATCGTGCGGCTCTCCTTTTAGGAAATCAAATTTCTAAAACCATGCAAGGAGAAGAATAGAATCCTTCCAGGCCCAATATTTACCAAGAAGGAGACCTTCCTCTCTGCCGATGGTCCGGAGGGTCACATTGGGTCTCAGCAGAGGAAAAGCCGTAGGCCCTGGGCCAGAGTGCATGCCAGCTAGTCTAAGGGGAGAGGAGAGGGCCAGAAGCACCAGAGCACGTGGTTTATTTCTGGTCATAAAGGAATCAATTACTGTACCAGGATAAAGCAGCGGTTTTTTTTTTCTACTCTGCTTTTGCAATCATCTTTCTTCTCCGTTTCTATTTCACTCATTTAGCTATAACTGAGGAGTACTCAGTCCACTCTTCCCCATTCATTTTCCATCATGTCATTTTATTTTGCATTGAGAACCCAAATCCTTGTTTACATGTAAATAACTCACTGTTCTTCATGCTTATTTAAAAACAAATAAAAAGAGACCACTAATTATCAAAATTGTTTGAAATATACCATTTTTGGCAAAAGATCCCTTATTACTATGGATCACTTTTCATTATTTAAACATGGTTTTTTGATCTTTTTCTCTCAGGGATTGGATTTAAAGAATTGAGCTTTAGAATAGTCAAAGAAAGACTGAAAACTCTTTGGGTATAAATTGGAGGAAACTACTAAAATGCTAAGTACCATGTTGTAGTCTACTATTGCTTTTTAGTAATGGAAATGCAGCTTGGTACACTCCTCAGAAGAACATCCTTATATTTTTAAATTGCAAGTGTTCATTATGTGCAAGGGTCAGAGCAGAACTGATCTGAAGGAGCTCAATTTTAAAATCCCTTTAAAAATCTGGACAAAGGATGCCATAGTATTACACTAAAATGTTTAAAAACAAAAAGTATTATGCGTGCCCCATGGTGGAAGATCAGATTTTTATTAATGCAAGTTTTAAATGCTGATGAATCCTCTTGAGAGTCAGTTTCCCAAAGCATTGGATTGTATTCAAGTCGTCTGCAAAACGGCACATCACTTCCAATATTCTGAATATTAATTGAACAACATTATAACTAAGGATACAAAGCAAGATTTAAAACATGATTACAGCTGTCAGTGCTTACATCTAAATAAGTCATTGGAAATTCAAGCATTAAAGAGAAAAATGTAGTAAATCGGTCTTAGCAGAACAGTGAAGCGCTCTCTCTTAGCCGTTTTAAAAAATAAGTCTGATGCTTTAGGACCCAAGAGAGCTTCAGTTATGACTTGGCCTTGTATTTATATGGGCAATTTCTGATCAGAATTCAGAAATCAAAGGTAGATTTTTTTACTTGTGATTTGACACCGCATCAAGGACGTTTTCTTGGGGAAGAAGGAGAGGAGGAGTCAAAGAATATTATCCAGTTGATAGAATCTTCACATTTCCTTATTTTCTATTTCTATTTCAGTCTCTGTCCACACTCAAAAATCAAAGAATTAGCCCGACTTAATCAAACAAAATATTACTATGTTTTCCGAACAACTTATTCAGCTCAGAGTCAAGCAACTGTAAGTAACTAATGACTTATTTTTACGATAATCAAATTTGTCTAAATTCAACTTCTTTTATCTCTCAAATCTAGTTTGGGGATTGATAAAATCCTCATCTCTCCACCAGATGCAATATAAAATACTGGCTTCTATTATAACCATGGGGAATTTTAGTTTCGTTTTGTTTCTTTAAATGGTTGCTGTGTATTTGAGTGATAGCTCTTTGTTCGAAAAGATGCAAAAGCCACTCTCACATCTAAGTCTAATGAGATAAATGGCATTATGAAGGGAATATTAAAAATTTACAGCCCTTTTTACTAAGTTTTTTTGTCAGCCGTACATGCTGAATATTGCATTGCACACACACACACAAACACACACACACACGCATACAGTCCTGACAATGAAAAAGATATGAGGAGATAATGATGCAATCATAACACGTCTGATGGAGTTTGCATATCTCGGTTGCTGTTTGGCATGCCATTTAATTGTATTGCGCCAAACTGGCAGAATCACACAATATGTTAGTGTAAAGGGTCCACAGTTTAAAGGGAAAATCTAGAAGTGTTGACTATACACTGTCTAATTATACAACCTTACTGCCCCAGAATGTGATTTCAGAAACCATTTCTGACATATGGGAAAAGGGTAGAACAGCTGGTCATTAAGGTTTTCTCAAGACTATTTAGCAACACACTTGAATGTAATTAAAGTGAGACACTAAATACTGCACTTGTAGTACAATGTATTTTTAATTTTTATGGCATGTGGTAAAAGTAAATAGATGCAAAGCATTCAAGTTTCTGCATTCGGCATCCAACTTGTCAAAGATGCACTGTCTGGCTGATTGCAAGCAGGGTCCTGGTGTTAGTCATAGGCATCCATCTGGGGTGCTTAAGACTATCTTTAAGGGACTGAATTTGGCAATACACAGATGAAATGTCAAATTGGGATCCTCAGATAAAGCATGAGATGAAATTCACTCGTTCATTCACTCATTCATCCAACACAGCTTGGATTATTTTAGGTGGGCATTATTTCTGCCCTCAAGTTGCTTGCAGCTTACGTTGCTTAAAAACGGTGTGATAGACGCTCATTAAAGGGTGCTATGACAGCACCAAGAAGGAGTCTGGCCCACACTGGAGGCCTTCCCTGAATAAGAATTATCTTAGCCAGCCAAAAAATGGTGAGAGTCAGGGGTAAGGAGTACGAGTGAGGGCAGAAAAATAGTCCAAGCAGAAGGAGCAGCTAAAGCAAAGCCTTGGAGACAAAAAGGAATATGACAATATGAATACAATCTTGACCTTTATTGAACAATTTATAATGTTCTGGCACTAGGGTAAGGCCTTGACATATATTGTCTCATTTAATCCTCACAACAACCCTATGTGGTAAGTACTATTATCATACTTTACAAATAAGGAAACTAACAGGCTAGTTTGTGGCAAAGGAATTAGTGGGTAACCGAACCACAGTTCAAGCCCAAGTTTGTGTGAGTTCCAAGTCAATATCTTTTCTCCAAAAGCCCCCCCCCCCGACAATTTGACATATATGTATATTGCATGTGTATTTAGCTTTCAAAGAAGTTAGCGTGCAAATACATTCATTCTTATAAAAACCCTATAGAGTGTAAATACATTCATTCTTATAAAAACCCTATGATTAAGAGAATAAAAAGACAAGCTGCAGACTGGGAGAAAATAGCTGCAAATCACATATCTGACAATGGATTTGTATCCAGAATATATAAAGAACTCTCTAAACTCAACAGAAAAAAAAATTCAACCAATTAAGTCAATGAGCAAAAGACACACGATGGCAGATAAGCAAATGAAAAAATGCTCAACATCATTAGCTATTAGGGAAATGCAAATTATACCACAGTGAAATACCACTACCTGTGTTATAATGGCTACAATAAAAATAATGACAATGCCAGGTGCTGGCAAGGATGTAGAGCAACTGGAACTCTCACACATTGCAGTGAGAGTGCAACATTGTGCTGCCACTGTGGAAAGTGTTGGCAGTTTCTTATGAAGTTAAACATATACTTACCATATGACCCAGCAAACTCACTCCTAGGTATTTAAGATAGAGAAATAAAAACTTATGTTCACATGAAAACCTGTATGTAAATATATAGAACAACACTATTTATAATCTTCAAAAACTAGGAACAATCCAAATGTTCATCAACCTGTGAACCAATAAACTGGAATACTGCTCAACCATGAAAAAGAATGAATTACTGATAAAAACAACATTGATGAATCTCAAAGGCATTATGCTAAGTGAAAGAAGCCAGACTTAAAAAGTTTACACACTGTGCAAAATTCTCAAAAAGGAAATCTCTATTAGAAGGATGGCTGCCATAGGTTAGGGTAGGGGGAATGGTTTGACTTATAAAGGGCAGTATGAGATCATTTTTCTGGGGTGAGGGAAATGTTCTGTATCCTGATGATGGTGGTAGTTACATGAACATATACATTTTTAAGACTCATAGAACTACACATCAGAAAATGCTAATTTTACTGTATACAAATTAAAAATAAAAGTAAAAAACATTACGAAGTAGGAGTTTTAGTCTGGGTTCCCCAAAAGTAAATCCTGAGATAAAAGATTAGGTGCTAGAAATTTATTTTTTAGGTTAACTCAGGAATCAAAAGTGAAGAAATGGTGACAAAGTGAAAAAAGCAAGACAAAGAAAGGAGAAAAGCCAATAGAGCTGCCTTAATGCGTGGCTGCTGTGGGCAATTTGAGCTTCATCATGCTGAGACTCCTCTAAGAAGCCATGTGAAATATATCTCAGAATCATTCCACCTGGTTGCGAGTAAGTCCCCCTCATCTCCATCTTCCTTTTGGTTGAGGGTTGCCGCTAGGAGCATAAACTCTTATGCTTCTAAGTTTTGCAAATGCACTGGAGAGTTCTCAGGCCAACAAACAGACAGACCCAGGCTCATGAAGTGGGAAGATGTCAACTGTCTATTGTTGCTCTAGCGAATTCAGGTGGGCTAAGGGATACAGGAAAGCCATTACCAGCATCTGCCAATGAGATATTAGTAATGGCTGCTCTACACAGATGGTTCTACAATTAAGTGGAGGGAAATTTACCAAACAATGAAAAGAAATGTATGCAATGTTAACAACAAAAATTCTAGTCATCAGGGAAAATGCTTACAAAATGCCAGGTATCATACTAGCTTTGCCAGACTTCATATACGGCCATGGAATTCTTCCCCAACAGCCTTATGAGGTAAACATTAATATCCCCATTTTACAAGTAAGGAAACTGAGGCTGTAGGCAGTTAAGTGGCTTTCCCAGGCACACAAACACACACAATACTAGGAGGTCATAAGATCAAGTCTGCCCAACATAGAAGCCCATAGTCTTTCCCATCATGCTAGGCTAGTGTCTTCCCTGATTCATGTTGCCACATAGCATCCCAGAAGGCACAGTAATTCTGAGGAAGTAGTGTACAGCATGCGGCAATCATGAATTGTGATAAAAAGCCAGACCTAAGTTACTCCAGGGCTGAGATCCTGCTTGTGGGAATATCTGAGTCTTCTTTTTCTGGCTGTCTATGGGCATTTTATTGCTATTTAGGATCTCCAATAGAATGTGGCTGACAAAAACAAAAGAGAAAGAGATGAGACTCAAACCAATACACTTTATTCCTTACACAAATGTGTAGAAAACATTGAAACTTTGGATGATAAGAAATTGAAAATTGGCACTGGATAATAATTATTTTTACTGCTGCTGCCTTCTCCAGCTGATCTCTAGCTACGACAATTGATCTTGTAGCTTCAGCCTCCTTGACACTGCTGTTGGAACTATACCTTTTATTTTCTTAATTGCTTCTTAATGGGTACTCCTTCATCCCTGAAGATGACTTTGCTGACAAAAGGACATGAACTTGGAGTTGTTTTCCACAGTAGGAAGAATAATATTACAGAGAGCCATCCACATTCCCTCACTCTCTCCCAATCTCTATTGTCATCATAGTGGCTGGACACAGTCAGAGGATATAGACTTTTGGCCAAAGAACAAAGAAACACTAACTGACCCACGTGGGCATTGAACCCCTGACCTCATTAGCATTGTTTTCTCACCACCTTGGCTAACAGACAGCCCAATTATGAACACTGAATCAAAGAGGGAAGTCACCTCTTCACCTAGAGCCAAGAAAAGCCTACGACTGCTGGTTTGTTAAAAAGACAATGCTTCTCCAGTCAAATAGTCACAGAATGGACATCCACAAGAGATTTCTTGAAATTGTCCCTTCCTTGAATGGCTCAGTTTAACAAGAATTGTTATCAATGTAGTCTAGTCTGGAAGGTAATGAAGGCTTTGAGAGCATCACTCCGAGATGACGAATGTGCTGAAGTGTACTGGAGTATACTTTCTTACAAAGACACCAAAGACACATGCCCTGTTGAATCTTCTGCAGTTGTGATCCCCATTCCTAGCTCCCTCTTTGAATCCCTTCCACACTGTAAGTCCTGACACTTGAAGCTCTGTCTAGGAACAGAATTATTCTTTGGAGTGTCTACTTAGAGGGATCTATGGCAGACACACTTCAACAATGAGTTTGACAATGGAAATGACTCTTGTTACTCTATGAAAACATAGACGTTCCTCAAAGTGGTTCTTAAAACTTCCCTGTTCCGAAAGATAGAGATTTGTATGATTTATGTTTGGGGGTACATAAGCATATGTGTCTATGTAATTGTTTAGGAATTTTTAAAATATAAGCTGAATTACATCTAAATAGTTGTTTTTTTTAATATAAACTGAAGTTATTTCATTGAGCTCCTGTCATGCAATGACTGAATTGGTCAATTAAGATGTGATGCTAGTAAAGCCAAAAATAGTGGCGTGACTCTCAGACCAGTTATAGCCATGGGCCACAACCCTAGCTAGCGCCAACCAGCTCACACATGGTGTGATTTATATAATGAGGACAAGGAGGGATAGCACATGGACAGTTCATTGCAGAAACATCCTCTCTACTGGGAAAGAGAAAAAAAAGGCCAATTCTGATGGCATTTGTTTAGCTTTATACTATGCTCATATATTAAGGGCAGCATTAATTAATGAATAAGAAGACACATGCCCAGAAGCTAGATTTGGCCCATACAAAGGTGAATCACAGTTCCAGACTCCAGACTGTAGCTGTATTTCAGAATATGTTTTACTCTGTAGAGTATTTATTGACCCTATGTATTAAGCTGCTAACGCTTTCTTCCCCTCTCCTCTACGTGAGACAATAATTAAACTTCCCCCTATGTCCCACCTCCCAAGCATACACATAAAATTTACAGCCATCGCAACGCCAAGGTCATGAATTGATCCTGACCCAATTTCATAGGCATTACTATTGTCCCAAAATCCCATTCTCCTCTACTTACAGGTGCAAGGAAAATTACACAGCCCTGCCCTTTGAAGTTAAGTGTGCCCAGTGAAAGTGGCTTGGGCCAATGAAATGTGAGCAGAAGCATTCAAAACATTTACGTCCTTATATTCAACTCTCCTGATTTTGTGGCGGCAAACCTGGGCCTCCTGTTGAGATGTGAGCACTAGGAGTGCTGGTCCTTAGTCATCCTGGGATCCTGAGTGACATCAGTATGGAGCAAAGATGGCCTTGACCCTATACCACCTTTTAGATGTTAGGGTGGGCAAGAAATCAGCCTTTGTGTTTTAAGCCACTCAGAGTTTGGGGTTGTTTCCATAGGCTAACCCAGTTGCCTCACAAAAGAAGAAAGCACTTCAACCTCTCAGCCATTCAGACAGTGGAGATCAGGTGCCTGAAGTCTTGGGAAGAGTTCTGGGAGCCTAAATGCTCACTAAGGCTCTCCATTCAATATTGGCCCTGATATATAACTAGTTTTATGCCTCAGTTTTCCCTTACCATCAGCTCCTCTGAGTGGGGATTTGACATTATTCATGCCTAGCTCTCTCCAGCCCTGCCATAACACCAATATCAATTTAGTTTTGGGTATCTTCTGCCTGCCACCTGTACTCGGATTCCATCCCCTGGCATGAATTTAGACCCCATCTGAGCCTCTCCTGGTTTGCAAGCTCCCTTCATATCTTCCCTGTGCTGCTGTCATAGCGTGCAGCCACAGGCTCCTCACTCCCTGTCTGTCTTCCCACTTCAGGCCTTGGTAGTCAGGTTGTTGATGCATCTCATGCAGAGCCCACTTGAGTTTTGAAGACAATTGCTTTTGCCACGTCCCAGGATGTAGTTAAGTTATACGTATGAGCCCAGAGGAACCTGAGAAGGATGAAGTTCCAGAACTAATCCCACTTCTACAGTAGAGCAGTAGGGAGCAGAGTCTACAACAGGCCTGAAGGAAGTCTAATCCAACAGGTGGCATGTGGACTTAGTGGAAATTAGAAACATGGTTGGTGTCAAGATACAGTGTGGCGTAAAAAAGGGAAGCTTTAGCAGGAATTCAGTTGAGGTCAACGCCAGGAGGCTCAGAAGAGCAGCCAGCATCAGAGAAGTGTGCAAGGCAGCACAAACCCTCAAATGGATAGATGTTGGAGTACCAGTTGCATTTCTGAGATAGGTAATAAGACTGGATCCAGCTCTCAGACCCAGGGCAAATGTGAGCACATGTCTCAGAAACAAGGCCAAGGTCAATAATTCAGCTATCTAGCCCAAGGTTTGGGGGATTGGAATCACAAAAGACTGTGCTGTCATTCCTTAAATTGTTCATGGGCAAACTTAATGTTTGTCCTGGAGTTTGGGAGAGGATGTGCCTATGCATAGAGGTTAAGGACACTTGACATGAGACAAAGAGGCTGAGAACCAAGCAGGACCTAACAGAAGTCAGAAGTGAAGCACATTTATAGCATGGTCAGGCCACTGTGAAAAACAAAGGCTCAAAATTCCCAGATTGAAACAATCTGATGTGCAAACTAACAATTCAAACTCTTGCACAGATGTTGACAAGTTTTTCAATCAATGGAACCTTTCTAGATTGGTAGAGGGGGTGCCAAGTGTGGACTTTAGCATATCCTGAACCCCCAGGGTATATATGGGGTAGCGCTACTAGCTTAGAAAATTGGGGTGGAGCAATGAAGAGAGAGTACCAGTCTCTATTAGCTCTGTCTGCCAGTGTTCAACAAGAACTCACCATCTGCCACCAAAAGTATAGGAAGATTTGGATCTTTTCCTTAAGGAGCCCTTGTTTTTAGGACCAAAGCAGTAAATACAGTACTGTGAAAGCACTATTAAACAGTAGGTACTTTAGTGTCATTTTACATTGACGTGCCTCTAGATATCATAGGATTGCAGAGAAGAGAGAAAGGAATGCTAGAAAAAGCCGAAGAAGTCTTCACAAGAAGGTAGATTTCACACAGGCCTTAAGGAAGGGTAGAAATTGGATAGAGCAAAAGAAAGGGTATATCCGAGAAGAGAAACAGTACAGACAAGGTCCTGGAAGTCAGGTGTGCTAGACAAGAAGGAGGACAGCCAGGTGAAGAGAATAGGGGTGTTGATCAGTAAAATAAGTTGGGGCAGGTGAGCCATCCAGAAGGTAGCAACACTTGCCAGGCAGAGTAGTTTAAACTTGCAAGGGTAGAAATAAGAAAGCCACAGAACAATTCACACAGAAGACAGCGGTCTCAAAGCAAAGGAAGTGGTTGAAAAGCAGGCTGCCTAGGTCAAAGTCCAGGGAGGCCTTGGGCAAGTAACCACACTGCTCCAAGAGCTTGCCAAGGGGCAGTAGTACCAAGAAATAAACTTATTGTGAATGTCCAATTTCAGCTTAAACAGACGCCAGCCCCACAAAGATGCGAAGAAACCCCACCCTGGACTGAGAACAAACCTGGGTTTTTAGCACTTGAAACCGTTGTCTTTCATACTTGAAAGAATCAGGGCCTTCATAGAAATCAACACTCTTCTTGACTAGCCCTCTCTAGCACCTCCATTACATCATCATCCTTGTCGAATACATAGGTATCTCCTGTCACCTGTACGCTGACGCCATTCCATGGAGTGAGCACAGTGATTGTGTCCTGATATCGTGCCTGTGACGGGCTGGACACAGACACTTCCACCTCATCAACCACGGATCCCTGTTCCTGGCCACCTACATAAATCACCTTCCCCTGCTAGTTTGGAGCCACAGGACAAACCAGGTCCTCCTTCTCTTTCCTGTTTTCAAAGGCCAGGCAGGAGAGATTGAAACCTGCCTGGTGGACCAGAGTTTAGCAGGACCCTGGGAACCTTCTGAGCGGGAATCCTCCGAAGTTCTTGTTTGTTGACATAAGAGTCCATGGTCTCTAAGATATACAGATCTAAGTTCTAAAAGTCCCTAACACTTCATGTGATAGACATCATGTAATTCGCTTTAAAATGAAAGTGGAAAAATCCGTCAGTCACTTGACTATTTAGTTTTTACCAATTTACAAACTTCTGAACATTTGGCGAAATGCTTCTAACCCAAATTTCTTTGGCATAGTGCTGACTCACAGTCACACTTGGTGGCTACTTTTGATAATTTGGGGGTCATCTTACAGGATGATATTGCACTTCACATGTATTGTGTTTTTTACCACGTGAAGGTTTGTGGCAACCCTTTGTTCAGCAAGTCTATTGGCACCATTTTTTCTAAGAGCATGTGCTCACTTTGTGTCTTTGTGTCATATTATGGTAATTCTTACGTTGTTTCTAATGTATTATTATTATATCTGTTATGGTGCTCTGTGATCGTAGATCTTTGTTATTATTATCATTGTTTTGGAGTACTAAGAACTGGGCCCATATAAGATGGCAAACTTAATCAATATATGCTGTGTGTGTTCTGATTGCTCCACTGACGGGCTGTTCCTCATCTCTTTTCCTCTCCCTGTACTTCCCTATTTTAGTAGACACAATAGTATTGAAATTAGGCCAATTAACAACCCCACAATGGCCTCTAAGTGTTCAAGTAAAAGAAAGAGTTGCACATCTCTCACTTTAAATTGAAATCCAGAAATGATGAAGCTTCGTGGAGAAGGCAAGTCAAAAGCCAACATAGGCCCAAAGCAGGGCCTCTTGTGCCAAACAGTCAAGTCCTGAATGCAAAGGAAAAATTCTTGAAGGAAATTAAAAGTGCTACTCCAGTGAACACAGGAATGATAAGAAAGCAAAACAGCCTGATTGCTGGGATGGAGAAAGTTTGAGTGGTCTGGATAGAAGAACAAATCAGCCACAACATTCCCTTAAGCCAAAACCTAATTAAGAGTAAGGCCCTAACTCTCTTCAACTCTGTGAAGGCTGAGAGAGGTGAGGAAGCTGCAGAAGTAAAGTTGGAAGCTAGCAGAGATTGGTTCATGGCATTAAGGAAGGAAGCCACCGCTGTAACATAAAAGTGCAAGGTGAAGCAGCAAGTGCTGATGGAGAAGCTGCAGCAAGTTATCCAGAAGATCTAGCTAAGATTGACACCAATTTTGACAGAGGTTCTGCTGTAGATAAAACGCTATCAAATAGCATCACACACTACAGAGAAATCTTTCATGAAAGGAACAGTTCACTAATGGATCGAACTTCCCTGTTGTCTTGTTTTTTTAAATTTCCACAGCCACCCCCACCTTCAGCACCAGCCCCCTGGACCACCCAGCAGCCAACATTGAGGCAAGACCCTCCACCAGCAAAAAGATTACAACTCACTGGAGACTCCGATGATGGTTAGCATTTTTAGCAAGAAAGTATTTTTAATTAAGGCACGTACTTTTTTTAGACATAATGCTATTTCACACTTAATAGGATACAGTATAGTGGAAATATAACTCATATATACTGGGAAACCAAAAATATTGTGTGACTTGCTTTATTGCAATATTTGCTTTATTGCAGTGGTCTTGAGTCAAACGTGCAATTATCTCCAAAGTAAGCCTGTACATTAGTAAGAGGGGCACCGGCATCGTTCAAAAACTCAGCACTAGCTGTCCTCTATTGACCAGAGTTGATAGTAAGAGTTGCTGTTCCCTTATAGCTGTGAAGATGATAGGATGGCTGTATAATAGAAGTCAGGTGATGGCAAGTCATGATCAGAAGCAAGCTGGGTGCAATAAGAGTATAAGCATCAAGATCAGCAGGGGAAGCAGGAATTAAGGCCATGGAGATGGTTCATAGAACTTAGCGTTCTAGGGGCAAACTATAAATATATATACAGCCAACAAGGGTACTGTGTAGTTTATATGACCAAAAGAAATCAAGGATGGAGGAGGAAGGGATTGAGGGAAGCTGCCCCAGTAAGTCATGACTCCTTGCCCAGTTTCTGGACCTGAGTCCATCACCTGGAGGAAAAGCCAGGTCCCAAGAGGAAGGACCCTGCAATATCATGGCAAAAATTTACAGTACTAATTCCCCCAGACCCTCCCTTAAAGTACCTATGGCTATTGGTTGAGGTAACCACACATTAGGGAAAGGGGGATATTTGAGAACTGTCAGATATTTGAGAACTTTCAGATATGTGAGAACTGTCAGACACGAGGTCTGAGGTGCTCAAAAAGAAACTGGGGGTCCAAAATGTCATTGTGGACACTTTTAGAACAGGAGCATAAAGAGACAATGTAGCAAATGGAGGCCTAGCCCAGGGCTGGCTCACAGTGAGTCCACTGGGTCAGTGGATCCACTCTGTGGTCATTTCCTTGGCTGCTTGTGGTATAGTTGGAATGGACATACTTGGTAGTTGAAATTGACATACTTGGTGGGTTCCTTGGTCTGTGGAGTATGAGCTAATGTAGCGTTAAGTGCCAACTGAGGGCACAGGTGTTGCTAGGTAGGGAAAATATGAATGGGTCGTAGAGGAAGGAGATGATGAATACCAATTGTAGCCTCAATACCAGCTGTTGCAGTGGGAACTGCAGTTAATTTTCCCAAGGAGACCATTCAAAATTCTGGAGGGGCTATTTCCAGAGTGGGCAAATTTACTAGACAAATGAAACATATCTGAGTGGCTCAAAGGGTAGACTAGACAGTGTTTACCATGATGTGTCACTCAGCCCTACACACACATACACACATACTCCTTAAAGACCAAGACACTTATTCCCCTCCATTAGTTCACAGGTGAGTTCCTTTCTGGGGATTGCCCTCAACTGAAGAGAGCAGCCTCACCAAGATTCTACCCCCTTCCCCGGGGCAGCCCTTCATCTATTGCCGAGGGCTACCTTCATGACTGGCTCAGGCTGAACACCCTTGCCTCACTCGGAGCCAGGAAGCATAAAATTCCTGGCACTCTTGTCTCAATTTGGGATAACTCCAAAGAGCCATCCTAACTCTAGAGTTCACTGTGAGATTGGCCAAGCCCCTGTTAAAATTGTATCACAGTTCAACTTCCGCCTCTGGCCAATCCCACTTCCCTTGGTCCCTTATGACAGCACTCCCCAATAAGCCACATGCAGACAAGTGCCCGTCTCAAAGTTTGTTTTCCAGAGAACCTCCCCTAAAAGAGTTAGGGGCCAAGTATCAGAGATCCAGGCAAATATGAAATATCTGAACAATCAGAGGACAGGATCTATAGCTGGTTCTGGGCAGCCCACATATGCTAGACATTGTGCCATCCATCTTCAGAAGCAAATCAGCCCGCCTTTGCTCAGGGCCAGAGGTAGCCCTGGAATGTGGGTGGGCCTGACCTAACCACATGATAATCATGTAGATTATCCAATGATTCCCAGTAATGTCCAAGGACACACAATAATATCCGATGATGACCCCATAGCATCACATAGGCAAGGCCCCAAGGAATCCATAAGTAACTCTTTGAACCAGAGTTGTGGGATTTTTCTCAAAGGTAGAGGACTCCTGTGACTAATTTCTTGGGAGCTTTGGAGGCAGCCCTAAAAGTCAAAGCACCCAATGCAGGCTTGCAATCAGCCATTCAGAGGCATTAGTAAAGCAGGATCCCTCACATTTAAGAGAGTCCCAACAAGCACACCTGGATACAGAACAGCAGCGCTTCCCCACAGGTGGATCACAACCCACCCACGTGAATGGGTTACAGATGTGCACCGGGAGATACTGTTCTCTTAGCCTGCGGTGCAGGGATACAGGGCCTGGAGTAGCCAGAGAGCCCTGCAGTGGAATCAATCTCTTCCAAACCTCCTCAGAAAGTCCCCCGAAAGAAGCAAGATCTGATGCTGCTTCCCTAATGAAAAACTTGCAAAGCATCGAGTAGAAGAATGAAGGGTATATAAGACATCACTTTGTGAATTCTCTGGATTTTATATAGATTTCCCCCAAATAATTCTCCATAGAGCTTTATTATTTATGTATCCTGTGGTCCTAGGGGCCAATTAAATTGGCCATCAAATCTTATTATAAAGAAAAATGTACCTGAAAGGGTGTCACCTGGGGAAGCACATACCCTTGAAAAGGAAGTGCTGAGTCTATTTCAAACCAAACTCAGGCAGGCTTCTGCCTTCCTGAGGTGAAGGCTGTGTAGATATTACCCAAGCAGTGAGAAAACAATTCTTTCTCATACTACTTATCCTTGAAGGCATAACCAACATACTTCTGAATTTTCCCAGGCATCCTTCTTCCCACTTTGCTTAATGGCACATAAGCTTCCATGTCAGAAAGAAGTGCCAGTTATCTTCTTTCCCTTTATCTGCTGCAGGGCAGTGTCAGGTAGCGTTGTCTATCCAGGTAGAGGGCCTCAAGGAGACTCGGGCAGGGGGTGGGTGGGAGGCATTTTCTTTGGCAGGAAGCCATGCTTCCTACGTGCCCCTGTACCTGGGCTCTCCACCATGGCCTCAGCCAGGCCACTTGACATGGGCCTCAGAGAGATTCAGCTGGGAAACATGGAACTGCTGGTTGTTTAGGGTGAGCTACTTTGACACTCAAAGAGAAAAGAAGCCCTGTAATTACCAAGAGTTGTTGTTGTGAATGGCTCACACTGAGTGACTCCAGCTCACCCCCAAACCCAGGAAGTTTCTCAGTTCTTTTGTGTGATAGGTTTTCTCCTGTGTTTGAGTCAGAAGGAAGTCAGGCACCAAAGAGAAGTTACACCAGCTCCTCCAGGCTCACCAGCTTGGCTCTGAGTGCAAAGCAGGAACTGTTTAAGATTTGCACCTCAAAGAAAGTGCCAAGTATTTGTCTTCCTGTTGCTGGGCGTTAGGCTGAACAGAGAGTGGGATGCTAAAGGTTTTTGTGTTTACCACCTCCTGGATTTTTCATGACAACTTTACATAGTCTTCCCCAGCTACTGAACTCATACAGATCACAGCAAGGTCTCTTTGCTTCCAGTTTTCTCCTCCTTTACAACAGCAAACAGATTCTCCTGAGACTGGCAGCATTTGTTTTCTCAGCCCACTAACTCCAACTACAGTACATTTCCTCCTTATCATCACTATTTAGTCTGTAATTATTCCAGTCTACTAACTCCCATAGAGGTTAGGGAGAGCCGTGGCTAAATTGCATAAATCACTGATTTTGGGTCCTACATTGTCATTAATAAACTCAGGACATGGCAGTTACTAGAGGCCCAGTGCCTCAAATTCAGCCTACAGTACATTTATGCTTACAACCTGGGGAAGGAAAAAGAAGCTGCTGGCAAGGACCTGCAATGAAGGTCAGAGGTTGCATTTAAGTCCATTGTGATTGCAGAGTCTATTTATTCTCTTGTCCAAACATGGTTAATAACAAGCTAATTTGGTTAAGTTATGAGAATGCCATCTAAAACAGTATATAAATGAAATTCTAATCAAGCCCAAACCCACCCTTTCCCAAAGCTTCAGACCACTATATCTCAAGCTACTCTGATGTTTAGCTCTACTGGGAATGGAAGGTAATCAACCTAAAATACAATTACTAAAAAATCCCACCCTGAAATATTTTCACTTAACCTCACATACCAGAGGTATCTTCCGTTGAATGGCCAGTGAACATCAGCAAAGGAGGGTGGCATGGGTGATAGGGGAAGACCTTCGGAGTATGTCCTCAGTCTCAGCTAGAAATCACACTGGCTTGCAAGCCTGCACTAATTTCTAGGGCTGGCTAAACTATGTCTAATTAGATGTGCACATGTAGGGGCACTGGAGGGAACAGTCATCTTCCTCACCAGCTAGTCAAGACCCCAAAATTACACCAAAGCTCTGGAAACACAGAGAACAAGAAGATCAAGAGCTGCATAACCCCACTGATGTTCTAGAATTATTTATCATTCAGAAAACTCTGCATTTCTCATTTCTCTTCTGTGTCTTAAGTGGACCCATGCATTAAAAATCTAGTTGTTGTAGATGGTAAGAAATTGTGTGTAGCAACTGAGGACAGGGCTGTGACTTGGCTTTGAGTGGGTAATCCACCTTAGGAAGAAGCTGGCCTATGGTGCCCCTGCAGGGCTCCATGGAAGTCATTTACATATGCTCTTTAGAAGTGCCCCTCTCTTCCTAGCCCTTGGGGATGTCACAGATGGCAAACACGGAAGGCTCACTGAACCCCAACATCTGGTCAATAGTTTCCACCTGAAGAAGGAGAGTTAAATCTCTTATATGAGTGGTTACACACCAATCCTGGATCCTCCATCTCCTCTGCTTCAAGAACAATTATCTTGAAGTTTTAGACAGATTTTGAAAACATTTGAAACCCAAGAATAGGTGTCTCAGGATAACATACTTTTTAACACAGAGATTTACATATTGGAAGAAAGTCAATAAGAGAAGGGACTTTGGGGAAGGAGGAAAGGAAATTTAATGAAGAGAAAATGAGGTAGATGACTAAATAGTTCAAGTCAGACTAGCATTTTATTTCCTATCCTGTACCATTTCTAAACTAATATTTTTATACTTTGGGTCTATCAATAAGAACTGGTTAAAAAAAATAAGTAGGGAGGGAACCTTAAATAAATGGTAACACTAATAGAGACCCAGGGACAGAGCCTTCTCTGAAATGCACAGCTTGCTGCTCCACATACAGTATCTTGAAAAATCTTTACTGCCTTCAAAGATACAGCCCTTGGCACCCAGCACTATGCCTCCAAGTTTAGAATGTGGACCTCCATATTTATGTTCCCCAGATGGTGGAATTTATAAATGCACCATGGGGTGCTATTGAAATTAATAATTCAATTCATTTCAGTGATTGTGCCTTGATTGCTAGTCATTATGACAATAGCAGTTAGCAGAGTCTCTCGGTACTGGGATGTAGCTGAAGGGTAATATCAGGGAGAGCAATCCCTCTGTCATCCGATTTCAAATGCAGTCAGTCCCTTCTGAATGGGGAATAGCCAAAAGTTTCTGGAATGAAAATGAAGGCAGCATCAACATAGATGAAGGTGGCTTCAATTTATGTGATTTCAAAAGTTTGAAATCAATCCTCTAAGGAACACTGGAATGATTTGTGATTGTTTTTGCTTGCAGAAGAAAAAGATAAGAGGAAACCCAATCACCACCTCCAAATACACAAATCTTTCACTCTGTGTCTGTGAAGAATCTGTAACCAAATAATTGAAAATTAACTGCACTTTTATTTTATATTCCCACTTGTCTGCTTATCAAGGGAATATACTGGCAGCTGGACTAAATGACTTTTAAGTCCCTTCCAGAGATTCTCAGAGATTCCCTGAGCCTATGACTGGGGGGACAGAGGGGGAAGTAGTGACTCTGCATTTTCTCAAGGGAAGAATTTTCTTCTCTCAGCCTAATGATCTGGAAGCCCAAATGTGCAAGAGGGAAAATTATTGGGCACTGGCACATATAAGTGTGGCCAATGTGAAAGAACCTGCTGGAATTTTTCACTCAGGAGGCTGTAAGTGCCTTGGATTTACACAGTGCCTTTTCTTCTCTATGAAGCCTAAACCATTTTTCATATTTCCCTCAAAATCCTCAAACTTTTTGTTTATCACAGAAGGCCTGATTTATAGATTCTCAATCAATAGCTAATGAAACTAATATATGAATAGTAAAATGATCCAAAAGAAGATAGAAGTAGATTCCTTTCCCCTGACTCCCAGGCCTTTGCTCCATCCACTAGCTTTCCCGTTTAGGATACACCATTTCAGTCAACCCCCACAGCCCGAATGAGCAAGAAAAGAATCAGAATGCTTTCCCACATCATTATGGACTGAATGTTTGTGACTACCCCCAACTCCTGCTTAAATTTATATGTTAAAGGCCTAACTCCTAGCATGGCTGTATTGAAGATGGGGCCTCTGAGAATACAGCCTCTGACCTTAATTAAGATTAAATAAGGTCATAAAGGCACAGCCCCAATCTGATAGAATTAGTATCTTTATTATAAGAAGAGACATGACATTTCTCTCTCTCCTTCTCTCTCTCTCTCTTTTTCTCTGCCATGTGAGGAAGAGCACTCTCACCAAAAAACAACCCTGCAAGACGTTTAATCTTGGACTTCTAGCTTCTAGAACTATCAGTTGAGCCACCCAATTTATGGCATTTTTATTATGGCAGCCTGAGCAAATTAATACAGATTTTAACATCAGAAGTGGGGTGCCACTGTAACAAATACCTGAAAATATATGTGGAAGTGGCTTTGGACCTGGGTGATGGGGAAAGGCTAGAAGAGTTTTGAGGTACATGTTAGCATCAACCTAGATTGCCTTGAAGGGACTTTTGGTAGAAATATGAAAGTCAAAGGCAATTCTGGTATGGGCTCAGAAAGAAAAGACAAGAGGTACAGAGAAAGCCTCTATCATCTTATGGGATATGTATATCATCATCAACAGACCATTAGAAACATGGATGTTAAAGGCCATTCTGGTAAGGTCTCAGATGAAAATGAAGAGCAGGTTATTGAAAACTAGAAGAAATGTGATCGTTGTTATAAGGTGGCGAAGAACTTGGCTGAATTGTGTTCTGATGTTTTGTGGAAGACAAAACTTGCCAGCAACAAAATTAAATATTTAGCTGAGGACATTTCCAAGCGAAGTGTTGAAGGAGCAGCTTGGATTTTCCTTATCACTTATAGTAAAATGTGAGAGGAGAAAGAAAAATTGAAGGAATTGTTAAGCAAAAAATGAACCAGAATTTGAAGATTTGGAAAATTCTCAGCTTATCTATATTGAAAAAAAAAAAGGAGAAAGCTTGTTCTGAAGAGAACACTAGAAGTGTGACTAAACAATTGTTTAATAAGAGATTAGTATGGGTGTAAACCTCGAATTCAATCAGCCACCTCAGCAAACCCAGGAATAGAGATGGGATTATACCAGCAGAAACTCTGCCAGCTGGACTAAAAGATTAAAGAGGATGGAAAAAATGGTAGGAGATGAAAGAAACTGTCAGACTTCTGGGATTCTACAGGACTGGACAACAGAGCTATCTGGCTAAGAATATGCTTTATTCTTCAAGAAAAGGAAAGAATGACCCCAAAGGCAATTCAGAGATCATCAGGGCTGACACTTCCAGCATAGGCCCAGTGGGGCCTCTTCAGTTTTGGGGGACCAGGTTTCACTGCCAAGAGCCTCAGAGGCAAGGCCATGGTCTGGTGCTATGAGGGTGAGACTGCCCCCATGGAGCTAAAGGGTACCCTATAATTATGTTGGGTGATGCTGTTGCCCCAGTGGACCTGGAGGGCTGAGCATTGAATCAAAGGCTGTTCTTGAGCCTTAACATCTAATGAAATTTACCTTGCTAGGTTGTCGACTTACTTGGGAGTCATCACCCCTTTCTTCTTTCTGATTTCTTCCTTTTGGGGTCTCTTCCTTTGGGAAGAGAAAGCACCTCTTTCTTTCTGTGCCTGTTCCACCATTGTATTATGGAAGCACATAATTCATCTGGCTTCACAGGCTCAGAACTGGATAGAAATTTTGACTCAGGATGAATCGTACCTTGAGTCTCACTCATATCTGATCTAGATGAAGTTTAGATGAGACTTTGGACTAGACTTTGGACTATTTCACAATCAATGGGTTAAGACTTTTAGGGCTGCTGGGATGGAATG
The DNA here is from genome assembly GCF_029281585.2 of Gorilla gorilla gorilla. Classification (NCBI taxonomy): domain Eukaryota; kingdom Metazoa; phylum Chordata; class Mammalia; order Primates; family Hominidae; genus Gorilla; species Gorilla gorilla. The sequence continues at coordinate 42,930,539 of NC_073224.2, read as the reverse complement.
AATGTATTTTGCATGTGAGAAGGACATGAATTTGGGTGGGGCCAGAGAGCAAATTTTGTGAACTGAATGTTTCCGTCCCTCCCAAATTCATATGTTGAAGCCATAACCCCCAGTGTGGCTGTATTTGGAGATGAGACCTTTAAGGAAGTAATCAAGGTTAAATGAAATCTTAAGGGTGGAGTCCTGATCCAATAGGATTAGGGTTCTTATAAGATATACCAGAGAGCAACACCCTTGCACATGCACACACACAAACAAATCCACCCCAACGAAGGCCAGGTGAGGACATAGTGAGACAGAAGCCATCTCCAGGCCAGGAAGAGAGCCCTGATCAGAAACTGAGTCAGCCACAACCTTAATCTTGCACTTCCAGCCTCCAGAACTGTAAGAACATAAATCTCTATTGTTTAGGCCTCCCAGTTTATGGTATTTTGTTATAGCAGCCAGAGCTGACTGAGACACACACCGTTCCCATCAGTACTAATCCTGCACAAGGCTCCACACTCAGACTCTGCTACCCCTGCAGAGAGGGAAAGGGAGAGTTTAGAAACAGAGCTGGAGCTGAGACACACATAGTCGCTCCCAAGCAGAGGGCTGGGACTCGGCAGCCAAATAAAGACTAGACCACTTCTCTCGTTTGCTTCACTTTCCAGTCTAGTGTGGGTCAAGGAGCTGTCAAGGTGGAACCAGGATAAAGAAGCGTAACTACCTTTTTGTTCCAATCTGGTTTCAAGGAAACCTTTAAAAAGACTGTGGATTTGGAAGAGTGGCAACAAAAATGTGCCCTATTCTTATGTTTTAGGGGCTTCACAGTAAATGTCCCTGATGAACTAAGTACATGGTAGTTACAAGAGAGATGCCTTCAGTCATTATGCTAAGTGATTAGGGTGAACATCACATGAGAGAAATGCCCAGGATTCCCTCTTAATCCCTCTAAGTACCTCACCTCTTGCTTTCCTGGCAGTTTGCACTTCTGGAGTAGTGCTTCTCACACTTGCCTCTCTGTGTAGTCTGCAGGCTCTGAGAAAGTGTGCCCTACTCACCTTCAGTGCTATCCCCCTGACACCAGCATGGGGGATTCACATGGGGGAGAGGCTCAGTAAATGTTACTAAATTATATTTGTCTGATTAGTGGAAATAAGAGATATCACTAGAGCAGGATAGAACTTGTCCATCAAAAGAAGAGGCAAGAAAAGCCAAATCTCCCTAAGAGTATTTCAGTGGTCCCAGACCCTTTCCTATGTGACAAGAAAGTGATGTTTAGGTGGCATTTTTCTCAAAAATGCAGGGTCTCCTCTACTGTCAACATTGAGGGTCTTGTGGGATGGGTAGGGACTTTGAGCCATTGCTTTTTCCCTCTTCATTGCTCTCATGGAGTTGTTATTGTTGCTGCTGGCATTTCACAAATCATCACTTATTCTTGAAAATGCCTTCCTGTGGGACAGCAAAATATGTAGCAGAGAGAGCCTTGGACTAAAAGTTAAGTGGATTAGGTCTTAATCCCAGTACTTTACCAAACTCTCCCTGTGAACTTGGGCAGATCTTTAGGTGCCCTTTTTCCCAGCTTCCTCTTTAAGGGTGGCATGGTGGAAGGAGAGTGGATTTGGGGGTAGAACGAACATGAGTTTAAATGCCAGACTTTCCTGTTATAAGTTATGTGGCCCTGGGCAAGTGACTTCACTCGCTTAGCCTCAATTTCTTCATTTCTACATGAGGATAACACATGTCCTACTGTATAGTGTTGATAAGAGCTTTAAATGTGTTCGTGTATGCCAAACACTTCACAGAACACCTGGCACAAAGCAGGCATCCAAATATGCTATTTGCTTCACTCTTCCATAAAATGGGGCTTAATCCTCTGCTCTTCATACAGTTGTTTAAAGGATCAAATGAGATTGTAGGTAATAAAGATCCCTGAAAACTGCAAAGTACTATACACTTGTAAAGTAGTCACATGGGATTAAGAGAAACAGAACATAAATGACTAGCTCCTCTTGGATTATGCTCCAATATCCAAAGAAAATTGCCCAATATTTTCAAAGTATTTTTAAAACAATTTTAAAGAAGGAAACCAACATGAATTGCTTTATGATAGAAGCCATGGTGGGGGTTGGAGAAAGGAGGAAATGAAACTTCAAGTGTGGTAGGATATGGGCTGATGATAGAAGTGGCTCTGATTCATACCTATGTCCTGGTCCATCAGCAAAGTTTCATTCAAGCCCAAACTAAAAGTATCAGAAGAAAAAGACTAGTCCAATTACCATTTTGGTCTGTTTTTGGTGTTTCATGCTCACTGGAAAATCTGAAGATGGATGATGGCGAAGTGTCTTTGTCGTGCCTCGTGCTGAGTGTGCCTGGCATATCAGAACACCTTGGCTATCCTCTATTCATAGGACAGCACTTTCCAGAATGGTGCATGGAATGCTATTCCACACAATGTTACAGGGCTCTGCAGTCCAGGAAGTTCAGGAAAATCTTTATTCTATTCTTGGACAGTCACAGGTCATATTCATAAAGTAAAAGTCCTGAGAAGTCCTATAGACAGGTATATTTGTATAACCCAGAATTTCCCAAATTAATTAGACTGTAAGACTTTCCCCCTTCCTTCAATCTGCAAAGTCATAATTAATATCAGTTAGAACAATATTCTCTAGAAACAAAAATACAAGAAAAGTTTTGTCTGCCCACCAGGGACCCTGTTCTGCTGTGCTGGGACCACGTCCTTATGCAGCAGAGCATGGTTGGAAGGAAACATCAGCTTCAGGACCTTTGCTAGATAATTATGCTTATTCCTCCATCAGTGTGGTGAATGTGGGATGCCTATTTGAGGAGCAGAGATCATAAATGCCCTTTCAGTGTAGCAAATATTCACCACCATGAGCCCCTGCAGAGGGTCTTGGGCAAAGGAGCCCTATATAACCTCATGCAGTACCAGAGCACATTCCTTTCCTGGGTTTAGACACCATGATTCCCCATAACAATGGGAAGGTAAGGAGAGGGAGGAACCAAAGGTACTTCCCTCATTCCAGAATGAAACAACAAATGCATCAAAAATCAATTCAAATCACTTGTTCTCCCTCCCCTTCTCAAAACCCTTGATTTCAGATCAAAACAGTTGGTAAGCTTGCCATTGAGAGAAATCTGGCATCTTCGAGGTGGTTACACAGTTTTCTGAATTCACTCTCTAAACATGGTTCTAGCTTAAAGAGCAAAAGCTTAAATTGAGCAGGAAAAAATCATACAGGATAACCGGGCACATGTTTTACATCCTCTTTTCCCAGCACCCTGCAGGGGCATGTGCACACACACACACACACACACACACACACACTTATTCTTCTATTTATTTTCCTCCACTATTCATATTCATTGGCATCATCCTTTCCTCCCAGTGATGATCTACTCCATTGTCTTTTTGCCGCATAATTCAGTTCAAGACAATTGTTTCTTATCCACTGTGTGCCAGGCACTGAGCTTAGAGTCATCCGTTCTCAGAGTCATCTTGGAGCAGAGTCATCTTGGATACCGCCCCCTTCTGCACAGTGTCTAACTGATCACAAACTCCTACCAATGCTGCTCTGATCACAAACCCCTATCAATTCTGCCTCTGAAATTTCACCCAAATATTACCAGATCTCTTTCCTTACTGCCCTCTCCTTATTTCTCACCCAGAAAATTGCAGCAGCTGGTTGTGTCTCCTTGCCTTCAGCATCTATCCATTTCCAAACTATTTCAGACATAACTCTGATCATGAATTCATAATGCAAAGATCTTCGATGGCTCTGCATTTTCCACAGAAAATAATCCCAACTTTAGACAGTGGTCCAAGGGGTCCTTCAGAGTCTAGCCCCCAGTTACCTATAAAATTCCAAGTTTCCAGGACTCCTGCCCTCTTCTTTTCCCCTTTCATACCTCCCCTAATAGTAATGCTGGGTCTAATTAATCACTGTAACATCAGTACACAACCAGGACTGGTACATTCAGGTACTCACCAAATCTATGTCCAGTGATATGTGGCACAGATAGATGGATGGATAAATGGAAAAGGTGTTTCCTATTTCAGCAGCAATAGGGAAGCAAGTGTATGCTTTCCTATTGCTGCTGAAAGAAATTACCACAAACTACGTGGTTTAAAACAATACAAAGTTATGATATTATAGTTCTGGAAGTCAGACATCCAAAATGAGGCAGCCGGGCTGTGTTGCTTCTGAAGGCTCCAGGGAAGAATCTGTTTGTTTGTCTTTTCCAGCTTCTAGAGGCTGCCTGCATTCGTTGGCTTATGGTGCCCTCCATCTTTAAATGCATCACTCCAACCTCTGCTTCCATAGTCTCATATCCTTCCTCTCTCTGCATCTCTGATTTTGACACTCCTGCGTCTCTCTTATAAGGACCCTTGTGATTGCATCATTGGGCCTTCCAAGATAATCCAAGATGCTCTCCCTATCTCTTAATCATTCATCATATCTCCAAAGTCCCTCTTGCCATTATTCACAATTATGTGGAGCCATTTTTCAGCCTTCCACAGTGAACAAGTACATTTTTTAAGAGAGTTTATGATGGCTGTCGCATAAACTGCCAGGGGAAATCATAAACAGGTGAGCCTGAAGTCTGCCTAGAAAGGCAAAGAAAAGCATTACAGATGGAATGGTTCTTAAACTGTGTTTGAAGAACACACAGGTGTTCTAACTGGACAAAGGGAAGCAGCCTATCCAACTGGAGGACACAGCATAACCAAAAGTAAAGAGGCCTGGGGATGGGGGCAGCAGGTGGGCATGACTGAAGCACAAGGTTCAAATATTGGAGGTGGAGGGCAGGATCTTACATGCCAAGCTGATGAATTTAGAGTTTAATCTGGAGTCTGCATGGAATCATCAGCAAAGCAATCAGGGATATGACATACTGTATTCTAGAACAGCATCATCCATTAGAAGTTCCTAGAATGAATGAAATATTCCCTGTCTGCACTATTCACTTAGCCACATGGGCTACTGAGGACTCAATATGTGGCTAGGGTAACTAAGAAACTGAATTTTAAATTTTATTTAATTTTAATAAATTTAAATTTAAATAGATGAAGGCAGCTAGTGGCTACGGTACTGGATAATGCTATTCCAGAAATATCATCTGGAGAGTGAATTGAAGGTAATTTGCAGGTGCGGGAGACTGAAGGCAGGATTCCAGAGAGCATGTGCCCAGATGAAAAGTGATCACAACCTGAACCGAAATAGGAGCAGTTGAAATCATGTTTGGTGGAGACATTAAAGGGAAATGTCAAATGTAGGATTGGGGGATTTGGTTGATTGGATCTAGGCATAGTCAAGACATGGATGCATCTCTGTTTCTCATTTGGGTGGCCAAATGATGCTATTTACCAAGCAAAAGGGACAGAGTTAAAGGTAAGATGAAAATCTTAATCTGTTAACAAACCTAATTTTTAGATACCTATTAGTAAAGACATTCCAAAATACCTATGTGTAGAGCCCACGAGAGGGAGATCTGGAATGACGAACTGGGTTTGGAAACTATCAGCGACAGGTGATGGCTAAATCCCAGGGCATAGCTCATTTTGCCCAGGAGGAGTAAAGAGCATAGAAAAGCCAAGGCCAAAAGACAGAACCACAAGAAGCACCCTCATTTAAAAAACAGCAAAGGCTGGGAAGCATAAATTAATGAGCTACAAGGAAAGATGGAAGAGAAGGGGTTGTGGGCTCCCAAAGAGGGAAGAGACTCCAAAGGAAATTGTCAGTTTCCCTTAGGGAGGTCAAATGTGACAATGACTGACAAGCTGCCATGGGATGTGAAATGGCAGGATAGTTTCAGTAGTGTTGGGGGTGTGGAGAGGGCAGTGGAAGCCAGAGGATTTATGGGTGATTGGAGGAAGAAAGTGGGGCACCATCACAGATCCTTTGTTTTAACTCTGGTCTCTGTGAGTTTGACTGTCAAGAGAGAAAGAGAAGCAGAGCAGGAAAGAAAGAGGAACGTGAGAGTAAAAGGACAGGTGAAACTTGCGCCGATTTTCAAGCTGCAGGAAAGAAGACCAAAGTGTCGGGGAAGCTACAAATGCAGGAGAAAGAGGGAAGGGACATAGAGGGGCTGACAGCTATCCAGACCAAGCAGTCTTGTACTTTAGCTTTCCACAAAATAAAAGAAAATAGAAAAACATATATCTAGATTCCATTTTTTAAATCCCCATTTAAAAAGTAATTGTATGTGCACAAATAGTACAGTCTGTTGTCAAATGTAAGCAATAGCATAGACATTTATCAGTATGCTTTCCCTACCAGGCCATTTTGGGAGTACACATTTAATTAAAGTATATCTTGTATTTCTATCAAAATCTCTGCCAGGGAATGACTGACGGAGCATTCAGAATCCCTGAGAATCAGCCCCTGGCCACTGGCTGAGCAGAGGCCAGAAGGGCCTTCTTTCCAGATGGCTTCAGAGGAGAGTTTATGCAGAGCAAAGCTACAAGAAGATAAGATAAGAACACTTTGCTCCCTCAGGTCCCCCATTGCTCCACCCCCTGCTCCCCCAAGACACATGCCAGTAAACCCTACTGTTGCATGAGAGTGGGACAGCACAGTTCCCACCTGGGCTCATCTTCCCTTTAACTCAGAGAAGGCCAGCTGGCTTAGAGTTGTCCCTTAGAAGAGGCCTCAGGGAAGGTCAGGGGAACCGAAAGGGAAAATGGGGGAGCAGGAGGGAGCAAGAAAGAGTAAGATGGAATTCCACAACCCAATGAGTTGTGGGAGGGAATGTCAAAGTAAACCAAAATTTATGTTACCCATTTTAGATTTTGGCCTTGGGAGTATCAAGGAAACATAGAGAGTTAGATAATGTACTATGGGAAGGGTGACTCTAGGCCAGCACCTTGCAAGCTCTTGGAGAAAGAGGAGGAGTAAGGGTGAAGGGGAGAAGAGGGGAGAGGGGAGAGAGAAGGTGGGAGGAGGTGGCATAGAAGTCCAATGCAACTGTGTTTTGCTAGTCTCTCAATTTTTCACACATCCCCCCATCATCAGCCCACATTCCCAGTCAAGTGCCGGGGTTGAAAATCTGTTAAATGTTTATGTGACTCTCATGGAAGCTTTCCTTCTCTTTATTGGCACTCAAAATGGTGGCAGCCTGGCCCTGTTTATTCATTAATGCCTCTAAGTCAATACTGAAGAAGAAGTCAGAGGACTAGCAAATGGCAAAGCCAACAGCTCTTTCCTATGTCTCCAAGGAAGGGAGAATGTTCAAGACAGCCCATATTCCTTTCTGTCAGAAGTTAAAAATACAGAAGAAAAAAATAAACTTCCAACCAGTTGAGAAATTTTAAAGGTAACTTAGCATTTTCAGATCAGGAAAGTATGGCCCAGAAATGCTAAATGAATTGTCCAAAGAAACAGGCTAGAGCCGAGATCCCCAGATCCATATTTAGTTCCCTTTCCACTGACTCAGAGGTTTTCAAACTGTTGCCTGGAGGTATTGTGGAGAAGCGGACAGCCAGGAGGAAGCCCAGTCAAATAGGCAGACTGCTTTCTTAACAGTCAACCATGGTAATTCCCTTTCATCTGACACACACATATACACACATACACACACACACTCACACACACATGCATGCACACAAACACACACATGGCTTTTGCATAATATTACATTTGAAGGAATTTTATGTTACTAAAACTAAGTTTTAAAAAGACACCGTTGCCATTCTTATGTTTTATATACAAGACCTCAGGCCCTACTCTATAAACTGATTGTCAAATACACAGCCTTGTTTTCAATATGAGTGTGATTTATGACTGATGAGGGACCTGAGTGAATAAAAAGAGTGAGAATTAATTCAGAAAGATACTATATGACAAGCGGACCATCACTAGGAAGTGTATGACAATAGTTGCATACACTTTTGCAAGCACTGAAATCACCCAAAGAGCTTGTTAAAACACAGATTGTTGGATCTCACACTAGAGCTTCTGTTTCAGAAAATGTGGGGTGGTGCCCCAAAATCTGCATTTCTAACAAGTCCCTAGAGGCTGCTGATGCTGCTGCTTCAGGGACCACCCTTTGAGAACCAATGGTACAGAGTATAGACTGTTGAATAGGAGTTAGTTCTATCATGAGGTCCTCATGATGCTTCAAACTGAACTTTCAGTGTAAAACAAGAAGGACTCCTTTTAGAGGCAATATTATTCAACCAGTGAAAATAATACTTGGGAACTTAGTAAGACATGAAAAAGTATAAGATTGAATAAAAAATATGACTTCAGTGAGAAAATGTAATAGGAAGAAAAGTGAAATATGCTAATTATTTTCTCTGCTGTATAAAACAGACATTGACCTCTAGATTTTGTGCAGGTATGGTGGTTGGTGGTTGGGGCAGAAATAAGTGTGTGTCCTAGTCACTCGTTCATATAAAAACCATTTATAAACATTGGAGTTTGGAGTAGAAATAAATCCCTATTTATATGTGCATGAGTATCATATGCACTCATTCTTTCCACAAATATTTACAAATTCCTGCTATATAACAGGCACTAGGGGAACGACACATGTTCATTGCCTTTAGTCTGGTGGAGGAAACAGGAAGTGAGATAAGAGCTAAGAGAAGTGTGTGGAAAATCCTACGAAGGGGGAACCATTTGGTTTGGTAGATACTGAGCTCTGTTTGGAATGGTGTATATTTGGGTTGTATGTGTCTGTAACTCATGAGGGAAACCTGGGCTGGAGATGTAGACTGGCCATCCCTATCTATTTATGGGTATAAATGATTTCTCCATGAAAACAGGTGTAGTGTGAGAAAAGGAATATTAGCATTTATGGGTCAGGTAGAAGAGGAGTAGCCAGCAGAGAAGAGTGGGAGGCTGACTGTGGACTAATAGAAATGTAAAGATAACGTATACAATTAAGGTCATATTAATATTTATGTTTTGAGCACCAATAACTTATTTACTTGAAATAATATGTCTTTAGTAATTTAGTCAATATGCCCTGTGAGAAAGAGCTAACATGCTAAATTACTCATAGCATGTCTTATACTTCCCGGTTAGAATCCAACCTCACTTGTATTTTCACATATCCTGGTGTCTTATGTAAGTAAACAAAAGATAGTCCCTCACAGAAAGCTCTAAAACCCTAATTAATAATTTTCCTAATAGTTTTATTCTTAGGGCCATTAGCTTTCAGTCATTTAGTCTTGAAATGCCGTTGAAAATTACAAAGATAAAATACTACTCTATAAGAGAAATGAACAAACCATTGATACTACAACATGGATTAATCTTAAATGCATTTGCTAAGTGAAAGAAGACAGACCTAAAAGGCAAATACCACATGATTTCATTTATGTGACGTTCTGGAAAAGACAAAACTTATAGAAACAAAGAACAGATCAGTGACTTTCGGGGGTGAGGGGTGGAAATTTTAACTACAAAGCAACAAAGCAACAGCACAAAGGACTGTTGAGAATGATAAAAGTGTTCTGTAGCTTATTAACAGTGATGCTTACATGATTCTATACATTTGTCAAAACTATAAAACTCTAAACCTCAAAGAGTAGATTTTACTATATGTAAATTTAAAAATAAATAAAAATCTTAAAATATCAATCTCTAATAGTTACTACTTCAAAGGATGCTATGGTTTGAATGTGTCCCCCAAAGTTCATGTGTTTGAAACACAATCCCCAATGCAACAGTGTTGAGAGGCGGGACCTTTAAGAGGTGATTAGGGTGTGAGGGCTCTACTCTCCTGAATAGATTAATGTTGTTATCTCCAGAGCAGGTTTTCTATAAGAGCAAATTCAGCTCTGTTTTTTTCCCTCTTGCACCGTCTTGTGCTCTTTCATCTTCTCCCATGGGATGACACAGCAAGGAGGCCCTTAACAGATGCAGCCCCTCAATGTTAAACTTCCCAGCCTCCAGAACCATGAGCCAAATAAACTTCTGTTGTGTATAAATTACCCAGTCTGTGGTATTCTGTTATAGCAATAGCAAAATGGACTAAGACAAAAGGATCTTATTTAAAATAAATCCAACTTGTCATTTTATGATCAAATCATCTACACACACACACACACTCATTCCTTTTTGTAGAAATTCCATACAAAGTTATTTATTTGCTAGTAATCTTACTCCAGGGGTGTTTAGTTGACTTTCCCGAGACAGAATAGAACGTGGCTGTTCAACTCTTTTTCCTGAGGTGCCTCAAATTTCTACTTGTTCATTAAGAGAATTCTCCAGAGACAGATGTATTACAGCACTTTGAGAACTATATTCACACCCACTGCTGAAGAGTGAAAAGAGATAGCTCAAGGTTCCACTCTGTGAAACAATTTAGTGGCTAAATGTGTTACTTAGGAACTAAATCCAAGCAGGTACTTAAAAAGAAGCAATTGAACATAGTGACAAATACTTCCCAGAGTATATGGGTATTTAGACTTCTGCTTAAGTCTTCCATCCCTGCATCTGTGCACACATTACACTTCAAGTACACATCTCTTTATATACTCTATTACCTCATGGCCATTACTTGTGGGTGATGAATGCTAGTGTTCACAGAACAGCGTGCTGATGCATTTTTTCCTGCCATTGTATGTAACATGTTTTCTAATTCTTTTGCTCTATTCAGCATTTGACCCCAACGATGGGGGATTATGGTATTAACTCTCTACCCAGCACACATTCTTTACAGACTCTCACTAAATACTGTAAGCCTGCTGCAGAGAGGAATAAAAGTGAAAGCATACCGTCTGGTCTTAAGCTGAGCACACAGAGGGTCGTGATCCAATTGGAAGGGAAGCAGAATTTTTAAAAAGAAAGAGGTTTGACCAAATTTTAATCCATGTCATTTTCATTTCTCTTACCCTGTGGATTTGGGTGATTTTATTTACACTGTCAGCTTGAGCCTAGGGATTGGAAATCAGGCTTTTATGGAGATTATTAAAAGTACATACAGTACACTAAAGGTTGGGCTAACTCTGATATATGCTGCTAAAAATATGAATGTGAATGCCCTGGTATTAGAAGCCACGGGCGTACATTTCATCCTCCTTAGAAGGTTATTCTTGGGAGCTGGCCCTGCTGCAATGGTAATGAGATGCAGGCTGTCAGGATATTTCTAATAGGTAGCAAATGACCAGAGATGGAGATGAATCAGCATTACTCAGATGAGAAGGTAGCTCTTTATACCATTAATTCCAATCCAAAGTAATTCCACCATCCTTCTCCCAAAAGAGAGGGCACTGTAAATGTGGGGGAGGGGAAGAGCAGAAAGCTAAAGCTCCAAGGATTTACTGATGGTTTGGACGGGCTGCAATGTCATCCAAGTTTCTAGGCTGAGTTTTGTTGAGTCTGAGCTTCTCAGATGCATCACCAGTAACTTTCAGTTAAGTAATGTCGTATAGGCTTAGTTAGGTTACAAAGATAACGCTCTACACCTCAGTCAGAATCTTTAAGATCTCAATAGATAAAAATGAAACGGTTTATCAGATCTCAAAATACTAGGAGCATTCACTCTTTAATGAGGTAGATTTAGGATCTCAAAGATGTGAAAGTACTATTTTACAAAGCAGTTGACTATGAGGGCCTTGTGTCCTTGCAAGGTTATGTATTATGACCATCTAAATAGGCTTAAGCAGGTTTTAGGAGATGCATGGATAACAGCTCCATGATGGATCGCTATGACAAAATGGGATATTTTAGGGACTTATTTCCAATTATTGGGGGCCAATGACATTCCCATGCCTACTTCATGGTCTCCTCAGGTGCCACTGATAGATCAAGAGTCACTGCTATGATGAAGCTTTGAAATGTGTCAAATACCTAGAAATGGAGAGGAAGGAAGATAGCAGGAAATTCCAAATCTTTATTTCACCTGGAGCCCTCAAGTCTCAAGACCAGGACAATAATGTTCAGTTTAAGGACTAAGGCTGGGTGCAGTGACTTATACCTGTAATCCCAGCACTTTGGGAGGCCAAGGTGGTCAGATCACCTGAGGACAGGAGTTAGAGATCAGCCTGGCCAACATAGTGAAACCCTGACTCTACTAAAAATGCAAAAATTAGCCAGGCATAGTGGCACATGCCTGTAATCCCAGCTACTAGGGAAGCTGAGGCATGAGAATCACTTGAGCCTGGGAGGTAGAGGTTACAGTGAGCCAAGATCACACCACCGCACTCCAGCTTAGGTGACAGAGTGAGATTTTGTCTCAAAAAAAAAAAAAAAAAAAAAAGGACTGAGGTCCATACCTCTTTGTCACAGCCTAGACCACTCACATGTAAAAATGTGCTACCCTGTCATACACCCAGGCCATGAAGAAGGGAACACAATGAAAGGTAGCCCTTCAGTGATTTGACTCTTCGAAGCCTTAGTTCTGAACCACTTGTCCTATCTTACTTATGTTTTACATCCTGACTTGTTTATCTTTTTGGCTTCAGAGCTAGGATTTATCTACCTTTTACAGCTTTACTCACTCACTCCCCACTCAACCCTGCCAAAAACAAGCCACTCTCTGACGAGAATGTTTTCCTCTTAATCTCTGACCCTGACCCCTGCTCTGGCTGTACCGCCTTCAGGCACACTGAGTAAACATCCCACCTGGCCCAGCCTTCCCCATGGGCTTCACTACATCAGCATGCCCCTAGCCCCCGAGAATCGTTCGCTCACCAGGTGTACCCCAGTCCACAGGTATGATTTGTTTGAGGATACCAGTAAACTACCACCAGAAAGAAGTACAGCATGTCCTTTTCGTGTGATAGCACGCAAGTTTCTATGACTCTTATCCTACTGCCCTAACCCTCCTTCATTACCATAAAAGCATAAACATATACGTTATGTTATTTTTTTTCAAACCAGGTTTCCCATGTTTTACTTACTGAATTTTTACGACAATTCTGTGGATCAGAAATAATAACTATGAGTTATCTCTTCAGTACAACAGTACTAATGAAATAAAGACAAGTCAAGTGGTTTGGCTTATATTACAGCCAGTAAATTATAGAGCTCAACTCACCTGGTCAGTGCTTAATCTACTATCCATGTTCCCTTAGGCTGAGCACCTCTGAAGGATAGGGATCAAATCCATATGGCCACTCTGCATGGAAATTAATAAATAATGTTGATGGGATGATGAAGTTGATAATAATTATGAGAGTAATAAATATGTTTTTTATCTCCAATTGTAGAAATCAATTTCACTTTCCTGATTTTCATACCTATATGCCTTTGCACACACTTCTTCCTTTACTTAGGAAGCCTTCCATTTGCCCTGTTTGCCTAGAAAATCCCTCTTCATCCTTTAGAAGCTGATACATATGTTACCTCATCTGCAAGGCCTTTACCTATCACTGCCCACCCCCAACTTCCAAACAGCTAGTTGTGTCATACGTTAATGGTGTCACACTTAGGAAATAATTATTTCATTACTTGTTTAGAAAAGTTTCTCTCCAGATTATGGACAAGGCCAGGAATAGTGTCTTATTCCTTTTTTCATTCTAAGATCTGCCATGGTGCATGACACATTATAGAAACTCAAAAAGTTTTTTTGAACCAAATGTGATGATGATGATGGTGATGGTGATGATGGGGTAGGGGGACAATTTCACTTCTTCCAAGAGAAATAGCTTTCCCAGTTTTTAGAACCAGACTTTAGTTAGAACAGTATATTAGTCATGGAAATCAATGCAGGCCACTATCAAATACAACTTCCAAAGTATTATACTTCGATACAAGGCTATTTCTTACTCATGAAGATATGGTGTGGGTTAGATAAGACACCTTCACTGGGTGCCCCTCCTCCAAGTGACAGCTCTGAAATCCAGGATCCTTCCATTATGTGGCTTTCCCATCTTGGCATCCTTTGCCTCCAGCTTTTCAGATGGGAGAAAATACAGAGAAGACACACCAAGTTTAAAATGCTTGTTCTACAAGTGACAGTCATTGCTTCTTCTCACATTCCATTGGCCCATCTAACTGCAGGGTCACCTGGAAGATGTAACCTTCCTACGTGCCCAAGGAGAGACTCAAAAATGGTGAATACTGAAAGTCTCTTGCCGTAGGTTGCCCTTCTGAACACCAAATGTTCATTTCACTCTTCCTCTCACAGAACACACTCACCCCATGCCAAGGGGTACACCCTAAGTCCCATTTAGTCACCACCTCCAGATCAATGTCCAGGATATCTGGGTGAGGCACCATCTTTCTTATTCATCAGTCTGACATGGCACCTCTCAGTGCAGTTACCTATATATGTAAAAGATTAGTTATCCATATTCCACATCTCCACCATCATAAACCATATATAATGGTGGAAAAAATGACAGGAAAACTGCAATAAATAACCCTATTTGAAATGGGAAATAAGAGACAAGACACATCATGGTCCTTGGCAATGCTGAAACCATTCTGTGCCAACATGGTGAAGCTCAGATATTCTGGGTGGGGTGGAGATGTGTGGACTTGACTCTGAGAAGGACTTCTGTATTTGTTCTTCTCCTTAGCCACATGTGAAGTAGGCTCAGGTGAACACATTTTCCTCCAGAGCAGTACAGTTCTAGAAGCCTGACATTTGCTTGGTCTGCAATGTGTTGGGAACTCAAAAGTTGTTTTAAGCCTGGACCAAGCAAAGGCCTTTTAAGTCCAGGCTCCTGGTTTCATTGTAATACAATTATCAAAATCTTAGATGATGTAGATCTATTTGCTTCTAGTCAGTACCAAGTGCCAGTAATTATACCTAGAGTTACTTTCTAAACGTTGTTATCAAATTCACCTTTTTTTCTTTGTTTCTTCACCTCCATGCCTTTTTTTTCCCAACATAATTACCAAATTACATTGAGGCTATAAGAAACAATAGGTGAGAAGACCACTCGACTTATCTGATTTTCACCTCAAATGACCTCATTCAGATGAGAACTTTTGCTAGATATTTATCACTTAAAGTCATTTTTGGTGCCCTATTTTACTGTTTGAGTCTAAAAGAAATTTATTTTTTCCAACCCTACGAGGCCAAATTTCTTGACTCTGTATTCCACTCTATTTCTGCTTGCAAACTCAGTAATTATTTCCTGAGTCATCTCTTTCTTGTAACTTTCTTGTAATATATGAAAGAGATATTCCAACATTAGCCAATACACTATTAAAATTTTGTTTGCTAACCATTTCCCCTAAAGATATATACCAGGCACATGGACTAACTTCTAATTAATAGCAGGCAATAGTTGGATTTATCACTATATAACATTAATTCCCATCTTTCCATTTTCTGGTATTAGTTTCCTTCCTGCCAGATTCTGTATTACTAAACCAATGATAAATACTTAGGATCATGTAAAGGTTAAGGAATATGGTTTGGTTATGTCAATATCCCACTTCTGGTACCAATTTCTAGATTACAGCAATAAATACCAGTTGCTGTAACAGCAATCTCGGTGATTTCACACACAGGTTTATTTCTTCATTAGGTAGCTATCCAGTGCAAGTCTAGAAGTTCTCCTTGGAGGCTGTCTTCCAAGCAGTGACTCAGGAACCCAAACTCCTTCCATATTCTAAGGCTAGAGTCTTAAACCAATGGCCTCTTAGCTGATTGTGGAAGAGGAAGCAAAAACTGAAATATTCTTTAAGATGCTTTTAAGGGACATGACTAGAAGAGGCTTGTATCCCTCTGTCCTAATTTTTTTGACTGGAACCCTGTCACATGGCCTCAACAAAACTGCAAAAGGAGAAAACGAAGTCTTCCTGTGTGCTCTGGGATAGGAAATGGGATTGGTGATTTTTATGGCTATCTATGTTGTATTACAATATGTCATTCATTTACTTGACTCCTCATTGATGACTGAATAAACTGAGAAAAGATTATCTTTCTTATCTTTCTTTTCTCAGTCACCAACTAGATGCTTCAAAAATAACATTTTTATATTAAAAACACAGGTTCAACCTACTTTAAAATTACTTATGAGGGATTTAATGCAAGTAAAATATTTCCCATTTAACAAATGAGACAAGATGGAAACACTGACAGGTTTCAAGGGACCCACTGTGAATTATCCAACAATCGGTAATATGGTACTATGGCCAGGTAAGTTCACCTGGCTCAGGTAGTTGCCTAGGTGCCATGAAATAGAGTTTCTGGCTTCCCAAGTTCTGTCTGTACTTGGTACACATGGAACCAGAAGCTCGCAAATACTCCTGTGGCATGATACAATGGTACTGAGAGGCAGGAGGACATGTGGAAGCCTGGGATTAGAACAAGTTGGCTACAGAGTGTAAGAACTCTACCTCCAGATGCAAATGGCCAGGACCATGGGTAGGACTAAGGGCAAACTCTAAAAGACACAATAAAGGAGCCACTCCTCTGCGACGCCAGCCCAGGGACCCAGGCAATAGGCCAAACCCATCCTGCAGCAAGACTCAGAGACCTTGCAAAGACCAGCAAGGACTTGGAGGTAACAAGCAAACCCAAGGTCCCCTGCCCCCACCACCATGAGGGTACTTCCACCTCCTTCCCTGAAGGAGATTTCTTTTTCTCTCAGTCTGCGATATTTGCATTTTTTCCAATTACTGCATTCATTCATTGACGAAAAGTTCAAGTTGCTTTTCTAGTTCCTCAGCTTCTCAGGCTTCTGGTCTGAATGGTCATTGTCTGGACAAATCAGGAGCTGGGAGCCTGCTAGCTGGGCCATGTAGCCTGGCAGAGGTGCCTTCAGGTGCTTACGTGCTCCCTTTAGATACTGAGTGTTTCACCAGAGCCATGGACAGACCAGAAGGTAAGGTGTCATGGTCACTTGGAACTTAGCAGCTTGCAGGAGCACCTGGGGAGAGGATGCAAGTCTTTAAAAGATACTTTAAAAACAAATGCTTTCCAACATTCGGGCATCACATCCTATGGAGCATGAAGCATGTAGCAGGACAATTATGGTGGGCTTTCCGAAGTCACGGAAAAGACTAAAAATGGCCCGTTTCTTAGGACATAAGGAAAAATAGGCATTGAGCCAGTGGAAACCAAGAAGGAAGCCAGAAAGAAATGGAAGCTTTTCTGCTTTTCCTTACTAGTTCCTTTCTGCATTAAAAGCCAATTTTACTAGCATTTTGTCAGCCAGAGTCTTTTGTAAACAAGCACTTCCAATTTCTCAAGCCAGTGAAATGGAGATTCATAAAGATGTTTTAAGAATTGCAAGCCTGAAATGCCTTGGTGCATCATTAATATAAATTAAATACAATCTGCCTTTTTAAAAACCATTGCGTAATAATACTTATGAAAACTGGTAATTAATATTTAGAATGTTTAGAACATCTACTTAAATATTTGACTTATGGGCCAGTTTTGCTATGGAATGTGCTAAGAATTGACTAACTAGCACCATGAAAATCCATGTACTTCAGAATTCAAAAGAGAAGATCGCATCCCAAACCTGATAATTTATTAATTGTGTGAACTTCACCAGGTCCTTTAAACTCTCTGTGCCTTATTTTTCTCATTTATAAATGAGGATAATGATATCTCCCATCCCTGGTTATTAAGCTTCAATGAGATGGGCATGTGCCCATGCCTAGCACATACTTGCACAAAGGAGGCACTCAACAAATACAGCTGCTATTGTTATGATGATGATGATGATTTTTTAATACTGCTACTACTAGCTGTGTGAGCTTATTTGAGTTCCTAACCCTTTCCTTGTTGTTCTAGCCAGCCTCTGCTCACCCCCGCATTCTGGCCTTGCATACCCACAGTAGAACACTAAACGTTTTCCCAAGTTCTGTTATCAGTCCCTCCTTTTCTCATAAAAAAATAATAATAAAAAGAGTTACTTGAGAGTGTCTGAGACTCTTTCAGAGTAACTCGCCCTCCAAAGAGACACCTCCCTCTGCCCTTGTCTTGGTTCTTCCCATCATTTCCTCTTCCTCTGGGTCAGACCTGGATAAACTTGCGGTTTCCTTCCTTCGTGCTCTCTGGAGAGCTGAGTGCTGCACACTTGAAAGCCTAAAAACTTGTCATTTCCACCTTGAACTAGTGGCTGACCTCGCCAGACAGCCTGAGAAATGAATTAGTGTCCTTAAGCGGAGGCAGAATATGAACAGTGACCCAGCTCTCCTAAGCAACCACAGGAACTGTCAAGCGGTAGTTAAAGTTCCCTTTTTCCCAACCCCTTTAATTATGTTGAAAACTATGTCATATTGTTTTTGAAAAAGTTAATGAAATAGTAGGTAAAGGTGAACCAAGGAACATAATTTACTTGGATTTCCTTGCAAGCTTTTGATAAGGTCCCTCATAAAAGGCTATTAAGGAAAATAAATGACCAGAAGGCTGTGAGCAGAAGTCTTTCTGGTGTATTAAAAACTGGTTAAGCTATTTTAGAAGGAAGAATCCCTGATGCTGGCTACTTCTTGGAGCAGAGAAAGGTTAATCACAAACTGTCCTTAGTATTAGTATTTGGACTTCAGATATTTGAATGATTTATAAAGGAAAAAAAGCAAAGTTGGCCAAAGACAAAAAATTATTATTTCTTTTTTACTTCCTTAGACTTTTATTTTTTAACAACATTCTTTTAATTTTATTTTTTAAGCTGACAAATAAGAATTGTACATGTTCATGGAGTACATAGTAATGTTTTGGTACATATAAACTATAAGTGATCAGATCAGGGTAATTAGCATATCCATCACCTCAAACATTTGTCATTTCTCTGTGTTGGGAACATTTGATACTATTCTAGCTATTTGAAACTGTATTATTGTTAATCATAATCATCCTGCAGTGCTATAGCACACCAGAACTTATCCCTCCTGTCTTGCTATAATGTTTTATTCTTTAACAAATCTCTTCATCTACTCTTCTCTCTCGCCTTGGAATTAACCTTTTTTTAAGTTTCAATGAGTTTTGGGGGAACAGGTGGTGCTTGGTTACATGGATAAATTATTTAGTGGTGATATCCGAGATTTTGGTGCACCCATCATCCGAGCAGTAAACACTGTACCCAATGAGACACAAAATTATTACCATGGTCAAACCTCCAAGTCTTTGGTATGAACGCAGGACCCTTGTCCATCAATAGAGAATGCATTCCTGGGAGAAAGAGCTGGGCCCAACCAAAAGATACAACCTCCAAAGATGGGAACTAAGCTCTGAAAACCTTTCAGAGTAAGATAAAAACGCTTCTGACTTGTGTGGCCCCAGTGCAGCCAGGCCTGAGGCTGGAGGGCAGGACACAATGATCTTGTGAGTGTCCTTCCCACCCTTCCAGCAGATGGTAGTTTAAGGCCATGAAAAATTAGAAATGAGTGGCATGGGTGGAAAGCACTGAAGCAATATGAAGACACTATTTTGCATGTTTTCATTCCAAAATTGTAAAAGAATAATTCTATTGGTAAAGGAGAGCCAAAGAAATGTCATGGGGACTCAGGCATTAAGTACATTTCCTGTGTAATTTGTGTATTTGACCTGATGCAGCAGAAAGTAAACAAGAGATACTGAGACCTGCTTACTGCCTATTTACTGTAGGGGCAATGGGAAGAGCTGCATTTTTATGAAAGAAGACAGACCTCTTAAAGTGCTCATAATCTAACAACACGTTTATTCTCATAGGTATCTTCACCACTGCTCTCCCCCTCCCAAATATTTTCACTGTAAAATGAGCCAGAAGAAATCATACCAATATCTGGGTGCTGATGACGTAAATCCCAGGTCCTCTTCCAGCCATGGCCCTCATTAATCTTTATGACACTTTTTCTTGAGCCTCACCTGCATTTCTGCAGGATCAAAAAGTCCTAAACACAAAAGTCACACTGCAACATCAACGGCAAAAATAATTCTAATCTAGGTTTGCCAAAGCTGCTTCTCTTCTGCCTAGTCAAGTACTAAAGTACTCTAGTTCATACACAGGGTGCCATTCATCCAGTAGGAAAGCACTTATTTTGAAAGACAGAGACTATGTGAAATAAGATGTTAGACATAGAAATATCCCTCTCAAAGAATCCAGCAATAAACCCACACAAATATAATTGTTTATATTTTGGCAAAAGTGCAAAGGCAATTTAATAGAGAAGGGATAGGCTTTTTCAACAAATGGTAGTGGAACAATTGAATGTCAATATGCCAAAAGAAAAAAGAAACAAAGAAAAGAAAGAATTGTAACACATACTATCTACAAACATTTACTAACAATGGATCATATACCTAAATGTAAATGTAAATTACAAAATTTCTAGGAGAAAATCTTTGTAACATTAAGTTAGGCAAAAAGTCATTTGATACAACATCAAAACTACTATCCACAAAAGGAAAAAAAATGGATACATGGAGCTTTATCTAATTTACTTTTTTATCTTTGTTCTGCAAAAGACACTATTAGGAGAATGGTGAAGCAAATCATGGATTGGAAGAAGACATTTGCAAATCTTGTATCTTAAAAAGGACTTGTATCTATCATATATATATATATATATGACACATATATATATATATCACTTTTAGGCTAGGTGTGGTGGCTCATGCCTGTAATCCTAGCACTTTGGGAGGCTGAGGGGGGTGGATCACAAGGTCAGCAGTTTGAGACCAGCCTGGCCAACATAGTGAAACCCCGTCTCTACTAAAAATACAAAATTTAGCTGGGCATGGGTGGTGCGCATCTGTAGTCCCAGCTACTCGGAAGGCTGAAGCAGGAGAATCGCTTGAACCCAGGAGGCAGAGGTTGTGGTGAGCTGAGATTACGCCACTGCACTCCAGCCTGGGCAACAGAGCAAGATGCCATCTCAAAACAAAAAAACAAAAAACAAAAAATAAACAAACAAAAAACGCTTTTAAAAAGCAATAATTAGAAAACAAAGTCCCCAATTCAAAGAAATGGGCAAAAGATTTGAATCGAGACTTTACAATAGGAGATGTATAGACAGTAAATAAGCACATAAAAAAGGTTCAAAATCATTAGTTCTTAAGAAATTACAAATTAAAACACAATGCAATGCCACTACAGACCTAATTGAATGGCTAATTTTTTATATATTTATTTAACCATACCAAGTACTAGCATGAGGAGCAACTGGAATGCTCACATATTGCTGGCAGAAACACAAAATGGCACATTTTGGCAGATTCTCCTAAAGTTAAAAACACATGTATTACATGACCCAGCAATCTCACTCCTAGATATTTACCTAAGAGAAATAAAAACTTAGTTTTATATAAAAACCTACAAATGTTAATCTCAGTTTTTCTCATAACAGCCCCAAACCAAAAGTCCTTTAGTGAGTCCAAGAATGGATAAATAAACTGCACACACACCTACACCACCCAGCAATAAACAGGAGCAAACTCCTGATGCATACAACAGCAAAAGGATGAACCTCAACACACCTGCCAAGTGAAAGAAACCAGGTCTAAAAGGCTAGGTGTTGTATAGTTCCATCTACATAGCACTCTAGAAAAGATCCAAAGAACAGATCAGTACTTGCCAGGCCTTGGGAGTAAGGAAGGGGACTGAATATCAAAGTATGACCCAGGAAATTTGGAAGGCAGGAGCTGGTGCTGGGCGGGGGCCTGGGGATGGTGATGGAGCCGTGCTTTATCATGGCCGTGTGGTAGATCCACAGCTGTGCATTTGTCAAAACCCTCAGATCTGTACACCCCCCAAAAAAGTGAATTGTATTGTTTTAAAATTTGAAAAAAAATTAAGACAACACAACCCAAAACCGAAACCACAACAAAACAAAAACAAAGGCTGTTATGATAAAAGCTAGGATTATCATTTGTGTATAGGTTTTTACATTAACATAAGTTTTCACATAAGTGATCATAATAACACATAGTATTTACATTTCATATGGACAAACTTCATTTCCTTTGCAAGAAAACTAGCCCAAATTGGGGTGCAGTCTGCAGTCATGTTCTGCTATGTCACTAACTGCCTCAGATGACATTGGATTCCTGACCTCCTCATTAACTCACACACACAGAGTGGTCAAGCAACCTTTTCCAGACTACTCTGCTTGCCTCCAACTGTGAAAAGCATTATTTGACGTTCTTAAATATTACCCTTCGCCTTTAACTGTACATAATAATTATGTTACCATGGGTGATGCTAATGACAACAAAGCATCTGCACTACTTCCTGAAGCTCCAGGACAGGACACCTGTGTTTCAAGATGTAGTACCACGACAAGAGTTACAGCCTGCATCCCCTGGGTACCAGCGACGTTGGGAAACTCAGTGGGTCCTGCAAACCACCATAGCCACCCTGCATATGCCAAAAAATGCTGGGGGTAATTAAGTGGTGATATATTTTTTTTCTTAGTATGATTTTCCAACTAAGGAAAGAGAAAGATACACAAAGATTATAGTCATTCCCCAGTGTCTGTGGAGTACTGGTTCCAGCATCCCCTACAAATATCAAAATTCAAGGATACTCAAGTCTCTGATATAAAATGGTGTGGTGTTTGCATACAACCTATGTACATCTTCTTGTGCCTACTTACAATGCCTAATACAATGATGTACAGTACAGACACCAATCGTATATTTTTTCCTGAATATTTTTGACCTGCAAAATGGTTGAATCCACAGATGTAGAACCCACTGATATGGAGGGCTCACTATATTTCGGAGCAAACATTAATTATCATTGAAGAAAGCAAGCATATTTCACTAAAAGCCCCAATACTTATTTCAATACAAACAACCCAGCCAAAGACCATCATGTAAAAAAGTTTTACAGCAAGACTCTTTTTGTTACAAGTATTTACTGAGGTATCTGAGTTTAAAGCCACTCAGAAACTCAGAGCAGGCCCCATTCCCAGATAGCATAACTACCTACTCAAACTTCAGGACCTGAGTCATAAGCAAGAGCTGAAACAAAAGCAAACCTTTCATTATTTCCAACCAGACCTAGAAACATTAAACCTTTTCCTCAGAAGCATGAGAAGAAAGAATGAGCAACTAAATTTTAAAAACGGCAGCTCCTCAGCTCCATTTCCCCAAAATGGGTCAGGTGGAAATTAATGGCTCTTTCTTCTGCATTATTAGTCATTTGTGTACTTTTACAGTGCTGTACTTAACACAGTCTATTGTCATTAATTGTCATAGACTCATCCCAATGCGCAGATGTCCTCAATGGGTTGTGAGCTCCTCGGTGGCAGGGCCAAGCGTTGTGATATTTGTTCTCCCAGAACCTATTGAAGATCTGATACATAATGTGCAGCCATAAATGTTTGAAGAATAAAAGAAAGAAGGAGGAGGAAAGCAAAAATGTAGGGGAAAGACATCGTGAGAGGAGAGAAAGAAAAAAAAGTAGGAAAGGTAGGAAGAGAGAGAGGGAAAAAGGAAAGGTAGAAAGAAGGGAAAAATGAAAAGCAGGGAGGGAGGAAGGGAGAAAGGTAGGGAAGGGGAGAGGAAGGAAGGACAAGAAGGGAAGGAAGGAAGGAGGAAGGAAGAAAAGAAGAAAGGGAGGGAGGGGAGAGGTGAGGGAGGGAAGAAGGAGGGAAATAAAATGCGCCTTGGATAGAGAAAATGAGGACACATAGGGTGACTTGAAAGGCAGAGAGGTGTCTGGTGTGGGAAGGTGGCAGCCATGGGCCAGCCTGATCATCTGGGGGCCCGTTCCCCAAATCTGCCTATGCTTGTGTGGCCAGCCCACTCTCCCTGAGATCCCCACTACCCTTTGTCCCTCCCGCTGCAGCCCCGGGGATGTCAGAAGCCATTGTGCAGTTGAGCACAGGGCCAAGCCAGCAGCTGAGGCAGGAAGCAGGGCTGGAGCTGCTGGCTGGAGTTGCTGGGCCCGTGTGTCCTGCTCCCTGCTGCAGGCCTGGGTGCCAGAGCCAGAGCAGCCGGGTCAGGGTGGCGACGCACTGCTGGCATGGCCAGGCTCTCACACGCTCTCCTTTCCAATGGCCCGGCCGGCATTGCTGGGGAAACGGGAGGGGCCGGGCAGCCAGCAGCCGAGAGTGAGAACTTCCCCTTGCCAGAGCCAGCTGCTGGCTGCCATCTGGGCAGGGGCAGTGCCAGTTTCCCAAATCTGCCTTCCCTTTGGAGAAGGGGGAGAAAACTGTGCTGAGAAGATAGCTTCTCCTCCATCCTGAGGCTCTCAGTTAAAAACCCAACAAAACCAGCCTTTGAAAAAGGAAGGGATGAGAAATGCCACATGTTGGGCTGTTTCCAAAGGAATTTGCCTCTCCCGGGCCTTTACTTCCAAAAAAAATCTTTATTCATGCTCAAGATCCCTTGGTTCTTTCATTTCACTCCACAATAACCTTTCATTTTTGTTTAAAGTTAAATGTTTAAACAAATAACATGCGGGTATCTGTGTGTCCTTTACACTGGTCACATAGGGATTGTTCACCATAAACTGGGAATTCCCTGAGAGCTGTGACTTAGTCTCCCTCATTGATTCTGTAGGTTGAGTAACCCAACACCTCATCTAAACTGGTGCTGCCTGGATGCTTTCTGATAAATGCAGTCATTCATTCACTGGATACTTACTGAGCACCTTCTAAGCATCAGCACAGGGTGGTTGCTGAAGAATTAAAGATCTGGTCATATTCTCAGAGTTTGGGGAATGAAAGCAAACCTTCCTGTCCTTCTGGATGTCAGGGGAATGGACACTGTAGCTACTGTGTGTTGGCGCTAATGTGTCCTGCAGAGGATCCCAACCCCGAGACCACATTATTTACTGTGCAACTACTATATTCCCAGGAGACAGGTGGGAAAAGAGTTGGCACCTGACAGAGCACAGAATCAGGGAGACCTTCCACAAGCCCAAAAAACAGCCAATCTTTATCCAAGGTGAGTGTCAGTATTTTCAATAAGCCTCCCACATGGGCACTAACAAATCAGAACAGATACTAGCTGGGACCAACCAGTGCTGCTACCTTTGTGCATCCTATCTGAATATGAATCCTGGATTTATTGTTTATCAGCCCCTTACCTTTCAGATCCTTCTTTTCTGTCTTGATATCTTTCTTCTCAGCGAAGGACACAGCCAACCCAACTTCCCGACATCACAAATACATGTTGAAAATTGCCCGAGTGGATGCGCGCAGGGATAGAAGTCCCTGTGCTCCATGAAGACCCCAACTTGGCAGAGATCCTCATGGTGGGGCTTCCGATGGATTCCTCCGTCTTTGCTGACATCTTCATTCTGAAGCAGCTCTAAACATACCTATTACTCATGTAATAGTTGGAAGTGGCAGGCTGAAAGCCAGGGAAGTCTCAAGAGTGAGGCTCACTCTCTGAAATACAGGGTTTGGTCTCCCAGCTCTGAGGCCTTAATATTTAGCTTGCCTAGGAGCAATCAGGCCCTAAGAAAAACTAGTTCACATTGCCAATCTCATAGGAAAAATATCTTGCATTTTAAAGTGTTTCCTAAGTAGTTTTACAATGAAAGATACAAGTAAACACAGCTTGCATAGTATTGAGTCTACAGTGAACACTCCTTTGATGAATTTAAATTGAATGATATCATTTGAGCCTCACCACATCGCCTGAGATGACCAGGGCAGGCATTAGTAGTTCCTGTTCCATAGCCCCACAGAGGTAAGAGCTTGTCCAAGCTGGTGGGGTAAGTGTCAGCTAGACCAGAAGGTGGGTCTTCTGCCACCTCATTCAGTGCTCTTTCCAGAAGCCAAGTGACTAACTGATAATAGAAACTTCAGCATCCTAGTGAGAACACTCACTGGAGAAATGAAATCAAGATCAGAAGTTGCCCTGATGGATACCTAGATGAAATCACAGAGGATCTGTTGATGAAGAGCGCAGGTTTTGACTCCTGGTGCTCTTCCTTGTTGACCCAACAGTGTTGGGCAAGTTAAGAGTCTCCGCAACTCTCCTTCTCTCTGCGTTCTCATCCATAGGAAGAAAACAGCACCTTTCTTTTAAGATTGCTGTAAGGACTGAACTAGGTAACAAAGGATCCTTACTTCAGGGTCCAGCCTAGGGTAGATGTTCCATATATGATAATAATTTTTGCTATTTTTATCACTTATTTCTGAAAAGGTAAATTCCACCCTCAGGCTGGAAAGGCTGTTCTTGACTGCTTTGTGCTACCCAGAGCTCCTGTTATTTGCTGTCTCCTGCATGAGGTGGGAGGAGACATTTATTCACATATTGGTATTTTCCTGTGTTAATCCTACCTATGCCCCTCCTGGGAACATTTGTTTGTTTGTTTGTTTATTCAGCACTGACTCTCTTCCAGTCATCTCCTAACACTTTAGAAATATTAATTCATTTCTGCTTGAACCTGGGAGGTGGAGGTTGCAGTGCACCACTGCACTCCAGCCTGGGCGACAGAGCAAGACTCCGTCTCAAAAAAAAAAAAAAAAAAATTAATTCATTTCATCCTCATAATAACCTTTTAGGTAGGAACTATTATTATCCCCATTTTACAGGCAGGAAAAATAAGGCACAGAGGTGAAGTCAATATGTAGCAAATGGCAGAGCCAAGATTAAAACCAGGCAGCCCAGCCACAGAGCCTATGTGTTTATCCACTAAACCCGATGATCCCTACATTCAAACAAGAGATACGCCTTGAATAAAACAAGTTTGAGGCCTTGTAGAAAAGGTGCTTGTAGGTAGGGTTCCCTTTTAAGACTCTCAAATCTCACTTCGAAATCTATCTCCTACTCTCTACCAAAAACCTGGGTAGCACTGGGATCTCTTCCTACAGGCTTCTTGAGCGCTGAGACTTGATAAGCCAGAGCCAGGGAAACTGACTGATTTGCCTAAAAGTCCTTAGCCATAAGTTCACAAAAATTCATTTTCTAAATGTCTTTCAAACCATAGCTTTGTGGCAGGCCCTGGGCTAAGACATTACCAAGAAGGTGTTTCCTGTCCTCTGAGAACCTACACTTATGGAATACAAGACAGTTGTTGATGCACATGTGGAAATGCCAAAGGTCTGACAGCAATTCAGATAGACTCTAAAATGATCATAGAGTTGGAAAGACTCTAAAATGATCATCATCCCTTGGAGGGACCTTTGTGTGTGCACAGCCTGAAGGACTGAAACCTACTCACACTGCATACGCAAACCCTGATGGAAGATGAGGGAAACTTACGCAATCATGAAAAGTACAGACAGAGTGAAAACAGATCTGTTCACAAATCCCAAAGCCCTGAGCCCAGGGGACACCTCCTGACTTGTTTCCAAAGCCCTGAGCCCAGGGGACATCTCCTGATTTGAAGAAGTTTCAGTACAAATAAAAGGGAATCCTACTTCGATACACTGGCAGAGAGGCAGCAGGTGTGAAAGCACATGCACAGTAGCTTCAAGAAGGGTTTTCATAAAGGTGGGGATACTAGAGTTACTATAACTCTAGTTATAGGGAAGCTAGGGTGCTTGAGTCATCATAACCATCATAACCAAGGCCCCTTCAACACTTTGCCTTTGAATAGAGCTGGGTGTTTCCCATCTACCCTTGCCTGGGAGCTCATCAGGTCCCTGGGAAATTCTCAAGTCAGGCATTATTAGGCACACTGTGTGTAGCTGGAAATGGAAGCTCTGAGAAGCTATTTTCTCAGTATTTGTAGCACTGGGACCTTTTCTGTCTCCAAACTGAGGGTGAACTTGGTTTCTCAGCCAAGTGGAGACATCCGGGGACAGCCCAGGTCTATAGACATATTAAGAGTTTGCCATTTTCGTCCAAGCCACCAGGATCCAAGATGATCCTGAATAGAAACTTTTGTAGACCAGAGAAAGCCCAGCCATTCAGAGGACAAAACACCATAGCCACAAGCCCTTAGGTCTCCCCCACTAAAACCAGGCTCCCATGCATAACAGGCTCACGTGAAGATCTCACAGGGGGATAGGCTGTTGATTTTTTAAAAAAATAAAACAACGTATGAGTTTTATCTCTTTATCTCCTCAGTCCAGAGGGAAAAAAAAGAGCACAATCTGTCCTCCCAGTGGGACATCCACCTGATTAGATGTCATAAAACAGAGTAGTCCTTTAGTTAATAATGGCTGGAATACCTCCGACCCACAGTTACTGGAAAGAAAAAGAAACCTAACTACAGATAAACTCCCTAGGGTTTCAGATCCGTTTTGCAATAAGCTGTTATGAAGGAAACCTGGCCCCAAAAGATAGTTTGAATGCAAAATAAAGATAGTTCACATGCTTTGAAGCAGGGACAGGGCTCCTGTGGAAGCACCAGAATCATATTTTTGGAGGATCATTATATTTCCTGCTTCAAACTTTATTTGGGTCCCACCGTTCTTTTATACAACTTCTATTTTTGGTCATCAGAGGCGCCATGTCCTGCCAGGCAGGGGCCTCAGCAGGGCAGGTCTGGGCAGAAGAGGTAAGGACTGGATGCCTGGAGAGGGAAGAGCACTGGATAGGCAAGAGGCAGGCAAGGCTTGGGAACAGGTGTAACCCACAGAGCCAGACAGGCTGGAAGTAGGGCCTGGCACAGCCTCAGGGTGAGCACCACGGGTTTATGGAACAAGACCCTAGGGTCCAGAAGGCTAGTGAATTATCAGGAAGGGACTGGAATATGGACACAGCAGAAGCAGGCAAGGACTCTCTGAGTTCTTCCATACACCCTGTCACAAGAGAGTGGGCAGGGGCATGAGTTTCAGCCCAGGAGGTGCAGGATGCATCTGATTAAGACACAGGCAGAGGTGTTTTGCTTGCTGGATGGTTCCTACAATCAGGGGCCTTTAAAGGAGGAAATGAAAACACATGTGGTGTTAAAAACATAGATGTATACTAAGGCTCCATCATTTGTTTGTCCATGGATTCATGGGTCTCCTAAGAACGAACTGCCATGCAAAAGTGATGGAAATAGACAGGAGAATCCTGACCAGCTGGCCAGTGTCTATTGAGAACCTGCTTTGTGCTCAGCCCGGGAGGAAGCAAGGGAAGAAAAGGCAGCTGAGATGAGACATAAAACAAATGCAAGTCAGGGTCCTTGTCGTCAAACTGGTTGAAGGGACAAAACCAATCCTTGTGAAATAGCTTGGCAGAACGACTTGGAGGAGACCTTCCTTCTCTTCGCAGTACCTTCCCCAATAGAAAGAAATTCACTTTTGTTGAAAAAGATGCTGGCTTTACTGGGCATTAGTATCAGCTGGTGCCTTTAACTGGAAAATTCAGAAGAGAACTGAATTTCTTTGTAACAGAAAGAAGGAGGTATTCAGTGAATACTTGGGGAAGAGTTCAGAGAGAAAGAGAAGCAGAAAGAGACCCAGAGGTCCATGGCTAAAGAGGACCTTGAGGAGAGAAGGTGAAAATCCTGGTCTTTGTGGTCTTGGTACATGTGGTCTCATGTAGCTTTCTCCTCCATCTCCCCATGAAATCATAGTCAGCTCTGCATCATTCGTTAATACTTTATGGGTTGAGTCTGTTTGTGGGGATGTGTTAAAGCCCCAAATCCAACTTAAACAAGGTCATAGGCAAAGGAAGAAGAAATACGTTTCCTGTCTTATGAGAAAAACTATATGCACAAGTTACATTGAGGATATGTTTAGCAATGCATTAGCAAATTTAGATGTGAAATACATGTGCTTAGGAAGTTCAGAGTTAGGAAAATAATCTAAGGATCGGGGGGCAACCAAGGTAGTCTTCCTCAAAGAAGCAAATTTTGAACTAACTGTCCCTTGGGAGATAGATTCAGCACTCTGAAATACTGAAGAACTTGTGTAATTTCACAGAGACCCAAAAATATATACACTGTTTCCTGACCTCAACTCAAGATATGGACATGTGCCCTCAGCTATGCCAACATCTACCATACAGGAAATACAGGCATGCAGCAAATCACATATCCATTACACATACTAGATAGCGTTTAACATCTTTCAGCCTGTGCAAAAGTGGCCACTGCTCCCACTGGGATGTCGTACAAAAAGTTTTCATTCGTATTTTAACCGTGTCACTGCTGAAGTGCAGAAAAGTCAAATTTATAACATATTAGACGTTTTTAGTGGAAAATGCAAATACATAGCAGAGAAAGTTGGGCACATGTCCCGTGAAACCATTACCTCACAAAGTTTAACCCAGGTCTAGGTCTTTCACAGAGAAAGGCTATTCAATATCAAGCAATATCCAAGATCATCTTATCAAAGTCAGGACTGAAGCTTCAAAGGATATGAATAGTCAACTCAGAAAATAAGAAACACAAATAGCCAATGAAATGTATAGATATTTTAAATCCGGACTCACTGAAAGTTAAAGGAAAGCAAATAAAAATGATATGATACCATTTTTGCCCTAATTTTAGAAAATTAGAAATAATGAAATAGTTGCTTATTGGTCCAGATGGGAGTTCAGATCTCTTACAAAGTGAGTGGGATTGCAGTTTGGTGCATAACCTCCACAGGAGACCATTTCTACCAAAAGCCCTAGCCGTGTGCATTTCCTCTAATCTGCAATTCCACTTCTAAAGTCATGTCTGGGTGGAATACCCAGGTAAATGGACGAAGATGTGTGTATAAGGATTTTCATCAGACTAGTCTTTAAAACACTGAAAAATTGGAGACTACCTAAATGTGTAGCAAAAGTAGGTTATTAAATAAAGTACGATACTCATTCAATGAAATACTATCTCACCATTTGTAGTAATAACGTAAGGTTTCATGACACAGAAAAAATGTCATAATACATAGCAAGATGTTGTAAATGAGTAAAGCAGGTTCCACACAATATATAATACAATGCGTTTTGTAGTAACAAAATAGTTCATGTGTTTAGTTGTTAAACCAAAATAAAAGCTGCATGCCAGCAGTGGATCTTCTGGGTGTTAAATGCTATCTTGAAAAGTGCCTGGCATAAAATAGGGAATCAAGAAATATTTGTTAATTAAATAAATTCTTGCTTACTATGCAGCAGGCACTGTTGTAAACGCATGGTATAGTATCTCATTCTCACAACAGCACCATGCTCTAAGTCTTTCTGTGAACTCTGCAGAGCTGTGAGGAAGCTGAGGCACAGAGAGGTTAAGCATTATGACCCAGGTCACCCAGCTAGTAAGTGGCGAAGCCAGAATTCAAACTCAGCAACCTGAATCCAGAGTCTTCATTCAAACACTTTATTAATATATATATGTAGAGCAAATTCTGGAAGGATAGACACCATTACATCTTCAGCAGTGATTTGGGCAGCTCTAGGTAGTAAGATTACTCAAGGTTTTGTTTTTTCTTCTCGCTTTCCAGAGATTTCTAATCTCTCTCCAGTGCAGATGTAAAAATTACTTTCTTTAAAACGTATATAGATATTACTTTTAAATAGCATGCCGTTTTGTTTAGTGGATGCTTTCTCTGGCCAGAAGCAAAAGAAAAGAAAAGCAGAGGAGAGGGTTTCTCAAGGAAGAGGGGAAAGATGAGGAACAAGTAGAGGGATCATGGTTCCCAATCCCCAGACCTGAATACCATATTGAAAGCTAGATTTTCATGTTGTAAAACAAAGTAGAGCATTTCTAGAACCTACAAGCCCCTTAATTCCTCATGATCTGTACTGTGCCCTTCAACCCAAGAGGATTCCAGGATGCTTCCTTGGGGTTGCCACTCACTTGGACAGACACGTGGTGGCCCAAAGTGGAGAGGTGGAGAGCCTCTTGCACGGACGTCTCCACGTGGACACAATCATTCAAGTGCCATTGCGACAAGTGTTTTTTGACCTCCTACTCTGTGCTGGGCACTGGGTGGGCATGAAGGATACAAATTCATTTTTTGTTTGCTTTTGTTTTTAGAGAGAGGATCTCACTCTATCACCCAGGCTGGAGTGCAGTGGTGTGATCCTGGTTCAGTGTAGCCTTGATCTCCTGGCCTCAAGTGATCATCCTGCCTCAGTCTCCTGAGTCACTGGGATTACAGGCATGAGCCACTGTGCCAAGCTCATGAAGAAAACAAAAGATACGATACCTGCTTCAAGAAACTCAGAGACTGTTGGAAAGACAAACTGAAACACACAGCTAATGTATTAAGGAGCTAACAGAAAGAAGTTCAGGAGGCTGCAGGAGCACACGGGAGGGCCTCTAATTCCTGCAACATCTTGTACTTAACTTTATCATAGAACTCGTTTCATTTTCAAATGTATTTGTGTGCTTTGTGATCCATCTGTCCAATGATCTATTAACTCCTTGAGGACTGGCACTGTCTCTTATTCATGTCTGCATCTCAGCGCCTGGAACACAGTGGGTTGTTTAACCAGCAGATTTGCTCAAATAATTATCTCCATAGGGAGATGGCTTTGTAGGCAACTTCTACAGTTTGGCCCATTGAGGATAAGGTCAAGGTAGAAGATAATACCTAGAAACCGCTGTAGCTCAGACAGAGCGAACCAGGTGAATAGACAAGAAGAGGAAGAAAAGAATTCTTGGACTGACCAAATGAACACAAAGGCAAGACCCAGTTAAGAAACGGTTATATTCCAGTCAAAACAGATGTGGCTGAATGAAAGATGAGGCTGGGGTGGTGAGCAGAGCTGAGTCATGAAGGAGCTTTAATTCACACTAAGAAGTACAAATTTTATCTTGCAAGCTAGGAGGATTCCAAGAAAAGAGGAGACGTGGTAAGATTTGATTACAGGAAATCAGTCTGGGAGCACTATGGAAAGAAGAAGAAAAGGGGTAAATCAGAGGCAAAGAGGTCAGTTAAAACAGATTACTGCAAGAAGGCAACCAGGAAACTAACCAGGGCCTGGAGGAAGGCAGGAGCTTCAGAGGTGGAGAGAAAAAGACACCCCAACATTATTTTCCTCCTAGACAGCTTGAAATGATTCTCAGGCAGGCAGAACAGTTAAAAGCTGGTGTCGAGTGTGGAAAAGGCAAAGTTGATCTTAAGTACCTAGCCATCCTGCCTGCTCAGCAGCACCAGTCAATCCCCCGAGGTTTCACACCCCACTAGCACCTCGGAGCACACTCCCCCAACAGGCAGTAACGAAGACATCCAGGCAGCCAGAGAAACACTCAGAAGCAGTGACAGAGGGGGAAAAAAGTGCATTACAGAGCCCAGCATCTGTGTCTAGCAGCTGCCAAGCAACCTCCATGTGTTTCTGCAGCTGTCGGTGTGGAAGCAATGGAAGACGGAACAGAAGGATGAAAAGAGGGTTCAGCAACAGGCTCTGAGTACCAGGCAGATAGGCAGGCTCTGGGGCAGTTGAGGCTGATTCACTGGGTGCTCTGGGGAGCTGTTGCTTTCCGTAGAGATTTGCCACACAGAGCCCTTAAGTAGCCAGGCAACTCCTAAGGCTGCACAGAGGAGGAGACCTATCACCCCACCTGAGCCAGGCAGCCCAGGAAAGCTGAGACCAGACTGGCCACAGCAACCTCCTTGGTTTGATTGCAAGGCCCTGGTCTCCATCTCTCTGAAGGTGTAGTATGATACATCACTTAGTGTTCAGTCAAATATGTGAATCAAAGTTAAGTACGGTGGGAGAATTGTTTGATAAGTTCATGAACCTTTTCCCACCAAATAATCAAAGAGATGACCCAGGGTCTCATCATTCAACCAAAATAGGGAATTACTGGTTTTGACATTCACCTTGGGAGGTCGGAGAAATGGACCAAGCTGATTATCCACTCACTCGTCCATTAATTCAGAGGTTTATTAAGTACCTACCAAGTACATAAGAATATGCTAGGCTTTGTGGCAGCTGAGACAGAGAGAGAAGGTAATAATGCCTAGAATGTTTGTTATGCTGTACAACTTACAAAGACTTTTCACATCAATTACTTTTTCACAACCAAAGTGAATATTCAGTCCATTTGCACAGGACAGGCATCCCAGGTATGTACAGCCATCGACTATTCTGACTGGCCAGTGTCCTTGTGAACCAGGTATTAAACACAGCATTTTTAAAGACCACCTGTACCCACAGCAATGTGGTAAGGTCACATTTATATTCGCAAAGTATCTAGCCTGTGACCACTTTCTCCTGAGTGGTACTGCCAGGATTAGAACACTCAAGGAGCTCACACTAGAGTTAGAAGAGGAAGATATAAAAAGATCTGAAATAACTTCAGGGTGACATGAAAATGAGGGCTTGAAAGCGTGAGCCAGAGGTAAAATAAAAAATAAGGAAAAGATTGCTGGGTACTCAAGGCAAACTTGGTAAAGAATAGCATTTTGTGCTGGGAGTTTGACAGTTGACACAGCCTTGAAGGAAATTAGAGATTTGGACAGGGCTTCTGTCATGGTTGTTATGAGAAGAAGCTCTAGAGACAAAATTTCTGGGTTCAAAATACAGCTTTCCATGTATCAAATGTAGATGATGATAATCACAGTATCTACTCAAGGGTTTCTGAAGATTAAGAGACAATCTAGGTAAAGTGACTTACACAGAATGTGCTCCACAAATGGTCAGCGTTATTATCTCATTTCCCTTTGTAAATGGCAAATGGTATAGAGCTTCAGCAGAGGCTCTTCAGTGCCACCGGAAACATCTAGGATTCTGAGCTGCAAGCAACAGAAGTCACCTCTGGCTGATGATGATCTGTGAATAGTTAAAAAGAGAAGACTTTTATTGAAAGGAAATTCACAGAATCACCAGAAAGGCCAAAGAACCAGACCAGAAAAAGGACAGGAACTGGATGGGTGCGGTAGCTCACGCCTGTAATCCCAGCACTTTGGGAGGCCGAGGAGGGTGAATCACAAGGTCAGGAGATCGAGACCATCCAGGCTAACATGGTGAAACCCCATCTCTACTAAAAAAAATTCAAAAAATTAGCTGGGCATGGTGACAAGCACCTGTGGTCCCAGCTACTCAGGAGGCTGAGGCAGGAGAATGATGTGAACCCGGGAGGCAGAGCTTGCAGTGAGCCAAGATCACGCCACTGCACTCCACTCCAGCCTGGGCAACGGAGCGAGACTCCGTCTCAAAAAACAAAACAAAACAAAAAAAAGGACAGGAACCAGGGACCAGGGTAGGTAGGCTACCAAGATCACAAACCAATCATGCTGAAGAGCCACCAGGCAACAGTGCTGCTGCTGGAGCTGGACAGAGCTCCACAGCAGCACGGACAAACAGCAGGCACTGCTCTCCCACCATCACAGGCACTGGCTTGTATATCCCCTACAATGTCTCTGTTATTTTGGGTTTTCTGTTACATGCAGCCAAACTCATACTCTATCAAACATTACTAAGAAAATTTGAAAACTTGAAATTCAGCCACTTTTCTCA
This sequence comes from Gorilla gorilla gorilla, assembly GCF_029281585.2. Lineage (NCBI taxonomy): Eukaryota > Metazoa > Chordata > Mammalia > Primates > Hominidae > Gorilla > Gorilla gorilla. The sequence goes on along the minus strand of NC_073224.2, from coordinate 42,895,457 downwards.
TCATCTTAGATTCCTGCCCCCTGGAAAGGTAGGAAATTGTATCTGTGTGGCGGGACTTTGGCAATGTCTATGTGGACCTTTCTCTCCTGCCTCAAACCCTCATCCACCCACTGTCCCAAAGACTCCTGAAGGCCTCAATTCCTGCTGAAATATCCATATCCCTCTGAGGGGTAGCACTTTATGTTGTTGTAAGTTTTTGAATTTGTGAAAGACAGAATTAAGAATGTTCTGTTAAAAAGACAAGAAAGAATTTAGAAATAAAATACGGCATCGCCGCATATACATAAGCCTCACACATTTGCCTAAAATTGGCCTGCATATGACTAGATCCAAATAGAATACTACCATCATGACCCCCTCCTTATTGTGAATACCAATGTAAATTTTAATACACTTATGATGTTTGGGGCAGGTCTAACCACCTTTGATCCCAGGCAGAACTCCAACTCTCTAGGAAAGAGAGTCACCTGCATTATCAAGTGAGCACCATGATGTTCTTGAGCCCCATGAAAGGAGCAGGGCAGGGGAAGTTTTCCTTGGGAGAAGGAAAGTAGTCCTCCTCCTCCTCCTGTTCCTCCTCCTCCTCCTCACTGTCCCACATATCAGACTCTAACAGATAACACTGAGTCTTTCCCTGCCTTGTCCTTGACTTAGCAGACACTTTGATTTATCTAGCAGTCGCTTTTCTTTCCACTTTAGGATCTTGTCAATTTTACAGTTTTCAGTTGGCTCAGCCTACCTGTAAGTGAAGGAATCTATACGTGCTTTCTGTCTTCATAGCTTTGGGGAAATGTTTTAAGTGGTATTTGGTGATTGAAAGCAAGACATAATCACCCCATGATATGGTTAGTCTTTGTAGTCCCCACCCAAATCTCATCTTAAATTGCAATCCCCGTAATCCCCACAGGTCAAGGGAGAGACCAGGTGGAGGTTATTGAATGATGGGGGTGGTTTCCCCCATGCTGCTCTCATGATAGGGAATTCTCACAAGTTCTAATGGTTTTATAAGGGGTTCTTCTCCCTTTTCTTGGCACTTCTCCTTCCTGCCACCTTGTGAAGAAGGTGCCTTGCTTCCACTTTGTCTTCAGCCATGACTGTAAGTTTTCTGAGGCCTCCCAAGCCATCCTGAACTATGAGTCAATTTAAACCCCTCTCCTTTACAAATTACCCAGTCTCAGTCTTGGGCAGTTCTTTATAGCAGCGTGAAAATGGACTGATATACCCCATAATGAAGAAACTGATGAAGGCCCCTCTAACAGTTTTTATATCACTGTTAAACCACACAGTCTCACTCTATGTTTTAGAGAGAAATGGCCAACATCATAATTATCAACAGCATAACTCTCCATACCATACCACCACGATGCCATCATGTTCTTTAAACCTCCCACTTAGTGGAAGATGGGTGTGACTAAATTGTCAATCCTGTGGGGTCTCTGGAGAGGGCCAATAAGTGGCATCCCTCTTTGCCTGCAATTGACAAATAAAGTAAAACAGTGGCAGACGGAAGCCAAAATAAAATCTTTATTACAATAAAGACCAAGCGGAAGGATACTATTTAGTATTTGCTCAAAGGAGGTCCAAGTCACATAAAAACAAACTGCCAGTCAACAGGTTTGTTTAAATACCAGGGTTTTTTTTAATTCCCTTTTAAATAAAGAGCAAATGAGGATAGAAAAGAAACAAGATGGTTCTTTTGTTATTTTAATAGTTCTTGGGTTTTGCCTTGTGTAATTTTTTTTTCTGTCCCCCTCAGACCCTCCTCCACCCAATGTACCAGGCCTGAAAGATCACAAGGCAAGTGTTAATTCATATCCATGATCTGTAGGTATATGGAGAAAAATTTTTAAATGTACTTTTTTGTTCTTGCTTTTCATTTGGATTCCTCCTGTCAAGGTGCCCAGAATAATGCTTCTGGAACAGATGGAGAAGGCATATGAAGCCATGCTGGGAAGTCATGCTTCCAGAAATGGTGTTCATGTCAGCCGTGTTCTCCAACAGCAAGAACCAGAAGCGCCTACCACACCATCCTCTGGGCCCCGCACATGTGACCACCAGGACCTTTAACATGTGGCTCTTCCTAATATGTATTAGAAATATTACATATTTGTTAATTTGGTGCCCACTTGTAGAGACCCCATATTTTTCACCTTAAGGCCAACATGAACTAAGAGCTCAAGGAAGCGTTGTGGTGACCTAGCAACAGGAGTGAAGGTACATTCTCTACTTTGGCATGATGCTTGTGTTGGAAAGGATCCTGAGAGCAGTTAGGAGGACAGTAGCCACAGCTGCAGCCAAGACGAACAGGGTCACCCCAGAGGAGCAAAACACTATAGATAGCCCAGAGGGACAGCTGCTCAAGAAGAGCACTTGGCAGGCATCTGTAGGACATAAGGATATGGCGGGAAACACTGAGACTCCAAGGATACTCTTGTGGTGTCAGAGATTACTGTCTTATTATGGATAGTGTGGTTGGTATTCCTCAATTTTACCTCCAGACTAACAGGACCTGGGGGGAAATGGTCAACATCATAATTACCAACAGCATAACTCTCCATGCCATACCACCACGATACCACCATCTTCTTTAAACCTCTCACTTAGTGGAAGATGGGTGTGACTAAATTGTTGATCCTGTAGGGGGTCTCTGGAGGGGGCTAATAAGTGGCATCCCTCTTTGCCTGCAATTGATAAATAAAGCAAAGGAGTGGCAGATGGAAGGCAAAATAAAATCTTTATTACAATAAAGACCAAGCAGAAGGATACTGTTTAGTATGAGAGCCGCAGAATTAGGAGAATTGCTCTTTTAGATACTGGCCATGTTGAACTGGGGGAGGGAGTCTGCTCACTGTAGATAGGAAGAGAACTCCTGCTTCTTGCAGGCGGCTGTTTCCCCAGAAGGAAAAGAGAGGGTTGGGTCAAACATGTTCCATTTATTTTTCCTAACTGTGTCAATCAGGCAAGTCACTTTACCCCCTCTGGAGGAAGTGAGTAAAGAGATGAAGAGGGTCCCAAATGCCACACCTTCAACATGGTAAGAAACATCAGGAATGGAGAACAAGCACCTCTGTATCATTGCAAAGGTGAAGAAACCAACAGAGAGAAGTTAAGAGATTTCCCTCATGATACCCGATTAGTAAAAGTGATGCCAAGCCCAATGACACTGTGTCATCCACGTATATGGACTCATCTACATATATGGACTCTCAGGGCAGGAGGGCTCCATCATACCTGTGGTCCTCAGCCATTTCCTAACCTTCCCCATTTGCCATATCCTCACTTCACTTGGCTTCTCAATTTTCACTAGCCTGCAACACTCTCCTAAGTTGATGTCTAAAGCTAACTGATTACCATGACACAATGCCATCACTGAAGACCCATGTCAATGAAGTCAACTCCAAATTCTTCACAGCTCAGCTTATTTGGAAAGGATGTTTGGGGGAACCTGGCAGGTGGTTTGAAATGCAATTTATCCTTCCACTAGATGTCTAGGTTTTATTCTTAAGTCATCAAAGACCAATATACGTATTCTCTTTTTGTCTTGGCCTCATATACAGTTGATGCTAAAGACAAAATTACAGAATAAAATTATCTAATGTATTTATTGAAGGGATATTGTTGAGAATATTGTCCATGTTGTTATTCAGTCCACTGAAATCAACATACATGTATACACGTACATACACAAACGCAGGCACATACACCTTTTCGCCCTAAGAATTGTGTTTGTTTGTTTTTTTGATTAGGATACATTTTGCTTAAGGTCAGTATATTTAATTTTGTTGTAAACATGTCAATAAATTCTGTTTCCCTTTTTGATTTGGGCATCGGAAAACTCAAAACCAAATTTGTGATTCAATGTCAGTTAAACAGTAAAAGACGCTAAAGCCTGTGTATCTGCAAATTCTCCCTCTTTTGCAGTTCTCTCTCTTACCACATCCTCACTCTGTAACAAACATCGTCTTTGCCCTCTGTCCTATTTTTACTCTGAAGACTACAATATTTGTTTTCTATTTTATAGTAGGCTATATATTCTTGCAAGAAATCATAAATTCCATGAAAAGACAAAGAAACAAATCCTCTATTTTCTTTCATTGTCTTCAAAAAACTAATTTTAAAATTTTAGAAAAACACTCACTAAATACCTATTACCTGGGCTTTACATTTTAGAATCAATACATAAAATTTAATTTTATATAAATTTTCAAATATTTAATAAGTTTTCTCTTCCATCTCAAATCAAATGTATTACAACTAGAATAGATTTTCTTTTTAAGTTAAGGTTGTTGACTCATAAATTATTACATTCTATTTTTTAACACAGTAATTATTGAAACTTATTTTCTTTTATCACTAAGCTAATTCACAGTGTTAAGCATTCACAGAATGAAGCATTTGACCCAGGTTAATTCTGTTTTATTTCTATAAACATATTCTAGATACAAAATCAAAATCATTAAATACTTTACTTTGCCACTTTATATGTCATGTAAAAATTATTGGCAGTTAGTAAATTTTGACAAAAGATTCTCACTAAACACATCTTCCAGAGGCTTTGTCTGTTGGCATCTGCAGCTACATTTAATCTCTTTCATATCCCCTTGCCTCTTGAAAATGGAAAGGATTTTTTTGGTTCTTGTTTTGGTTAGTGTTTTCCCCCAGAAATATCAACTGTTGCTGTCATTCTTACCAAAGGAGGTTATCTCATTGTTGGTTCACATAAGCCAAGCTTATTTCTTGCAAAATATTTTTTAATAATCCAAAGTCCAACCACTAGACCAGTTGTCACCAGTTTGGCCTTTAAGATTAAAAGTATAAAAGTGACAGAAAATGAGGCCATTAATTTTATTTCCTGTGTTTACTTATTCTACTCTTAGGTACACAGTGAAGAGAAACTGTTGAAGTCTTTTTAAAATTTTGGATTTTTTTCAACGTCAAATCAGGTAACATTTATTTTCTAAAAAATAAAATTAGACACTTAGCCCTTATAGTCATACAGATTAAGTCAAACACTTGACATTTATTAATTCATTTCTTCATTCATTCATTGAATAAATATTTACTTGGTACCCACTCTGTGCTGGACATCGTCCTCTGAGGAATTAGGGGAAGAGCAAAGCCATACTGTGGGGGAGGCCAGATAAGCAGAAGCCAAAAGTCATTGCCCTTGGGGAGCCAACAGGCTGCTTTAGAAAACACAGAACATCAGGGTCTAGCATACAGCAGGTGCTACATAGATGCAAGTTGTATTTAACTGTACCTACCAAAATGATTTCAGGGCTCTAATTCAACAACGTATCAACTCCTGTCCACATGAGTCCAGATCAATCTAAGAGCTGTGTGCGTTTCTCAGAAAGCAAGCCATTAGACCCTGCTAATTTAAATACATCCATTTTATCTCAAATTTTCAGCAAGTAGTCACCTCCTGTTTTTCTCCCCTAAGAGTGTGAAGTACTTTAAGCATGCAGGCTCTGGAGTTACACTATATAGATTTTTGTAAAAATTAAGTTATAACTTACATATAATAAAATGCATAGACCATAAGATCTTGAATGTTCACTTCAGTGCATTTTAGCAATTGTATATGCCCATATAACCACCACTTAAACAAGATGTAGACCATTTTTATCACCCCAGAAATATTCCTCATGACCCTTGCCAGGTAACTGCTTTCTGATTTTTATTACTATAGATTATTTTTGCGTGTTCTAGAAATTCATGTAAATGGAATCCTATAGCACATATTCTTCTTTTACACCTGTCTTCTTTCACTCAAGTGGTGTTTTTCAGATGATGTTGCATTTGTCAGTGGTTTCTTCCTTTCTATTACTGAATAGTGCTGCATTGTACAGATAGAACATCGTTTTGTTGATCCACTTCCTTGTTAGTGGAAATTTGGGTTGTTTTCAATTTGGGGCTATTATGACTAAGACTGTTATAAGCATTTGTGTACAAGTCATATTGTGTAGAGGTTTTCATTTTTCTTGGGTAAATACCCAAAATTTGCTATTGCTGGGTCATAGAGTAGACATATGTTCAACTTTTTAAACTACTGAACAGTTTTTCTAAATGGTACCTATAATAGGTGCCATTTTACACTACCTACCAACAAACAATATACCAAAGTTCTTGTTGCTCCACATCCTCACATTTTGTATTGAGAGTCTTTTTTTTTTTTTTTGATGGAGTCTTACTCTTGTTGCCCAGACTAGAGTGCAGTGGCATGATTTCTGCTCACTGCAACCTCCACCTCCTGGGTTCAAGCAATTCTCCTGCCTCAGCCTCCCAAGTAGCTGGGATTACAGGCGCCTGCCACCATGCCCAGCTAATTTTTGTATTTTTAGTAGAGTCGAGGTTTCACCATGTTGGCCAGGCTGGTCTTGAACTTCTGACCTCAGGTGATCCACCTGCCTCGTCCTCCCAAAGTGCTGGGATTACAGACATGAGCCACCGTGCACAGCCAAGAGTCCTTTTTATTTTAGCCGTTATCATGTGTGTGAAATGGTAGCTGACTGCAGGGAAATTTGCATTTCCCTTGTGACTAACAACTTTTCATCTGCTTCTTGCTATTTGTACATATTCTTTCGTGAAATGTCTTTTCAAGACTTTTGCTCATATTTTGTCTTATTGTCATTGATTTGCAGGAGTTCTTTATATATTATGCTTATGAGCCCTTTGTCATATATATGTATTGCATTTTGTTTTCTCAGTCTGTGGTTTGACTATTCATTTTCTTAATGATAGAGCAATACTTACCGGTCCCTTCTCCCACTTAAATTTCTCTGGAGAAGGATGTAGAAGTGCAATCCTTTTAAAATCACTAATCATCAATCCTCTCCTTTCATCATACAAAGAAAGGCATTTCTCAAACTCTTCCTCTATCCACTCTCTACTCCTTTGCCTATGCTCTTTGCTGAATTTAGTGTGCCCTTAAAACTCTTCTATATTGCCCTCATCTGAATTAATTGCCTCATTCTCTAAACACACATAGCACATCTGTCTTCAATCAGACTTCTTCTTGAGCTTGGGTACAATCACATATCTAACCATGTGTACTTAGTGTGTTCAACTGGACATTCCCCTCAAATAATCAGCCTCCAAATGGAAATCTTGATTCCACCCCCTACAAAGATATTCTCTCTGTAGGCTTCCCATCATGATAAGCGGCACCACCATATAACAGCGTGATAAGTGGCACCACCATTTACCAGAACCAGGTGCTACATAGATTTCTTAATCCAGAAACTTGAGTATTATTTGACTTTCATATTCAATTTTTCAGAAAGGGCCACTGATCTTACTACCCTCCCTCCCTGCAACCCAGGACCTTGAATGCATCCTCTTATCTCCATTCTACTGCCACACCTTAGTCCAATTACCATCACTTCTCATCTAGATTCCCATTTTGGCTTTGTCATCTTTCTCCCCACTACATTCCAGCTATGTAGTCCTTCATATAGTTTCTAGAACGTGCCAAGATTTCTCTTCTCAGATCTTTGCATTTGAAATTCCCTTTGCTTATAATGCTCTTGCCTAGCTCTTCATATATCTGGCTTGAGGGCATCTCTTAAGAGAGGACTTCGACTTCACCAATCTGAAACAGCACCATGTCACCCCCCACCCACCCCACCAACCCTTAGACTTTCTAGCACACCAATTTCTTTATTACCTTCTTAGGATTTATCCCAAACTGTGATCTTATTTTCCTTGTTGCTCTCTCCCAGTAAGTTGTAAGTTCTGAGAGGGTGGACACACATCTTTCTTGTTCACCAGTATACCTCCAGGATCCAGCAAAGTGCCTTGCACATAATAGGTACTTACTGATCATCAGCATGTGTAGAAGGAAGGAATGTTACCCTTACAAATTTAAATCTAGGGTCATGTCTTTTTCATTTTCTATTCATCCCAATACAGTTCTTTGCAAATACTAGTATAAATGTCTTCTCAGGTGAATTGCACTGACTTCCCTGAATGCTTTGCAATTTGCAATCTGCCTTACCTTTCTCAAATCAGCTTTTCTGATCTCACTACATATATTCTCCAATCTTTTCCTCCCATAGCTCATCTATATCCTAGGCCCAATGCCAAATGTGTTGTTTCTCTTAGAGATTTGTACACTGCATATATAGAGCCGCATCTATAAGATACCAAATAATAGGGCAAGTAATTATAGGTGCATTCAGGCATTTTAGGGAAGAAAAGCCAGCAGCTTAACAGAGCTGGCTAATCAGCTCCATCAGACAATAGATCAGGTAGACATGTCCAGACACAAACCCCTTGCTGCTTCCTGTACCTTCTTCTGCCTGGTATCACTCTCCCCTCTTTGAGAGTGTTTGAGTCGGATCCTCTCAGCCAAGTGGCAGATGGAGAAGTTGTTTGCAATAGAGATGAGAATATTTTATCAGACTTCCTACAAATGGGGTCCGCTGAATTTTAATCTGCCAGCAAAGCACTAACGAAAAGAGGAGGAAAAGTCTCAACAGGACATCCTGTAAGGTCTCCTCAGGAATCAGTGTGTTTTTGGTCAACAGTCAGTTGATAGATGATAAACTTCCAAGGGCAACTCAGAGAGCCCTGAAACAGATACTTCCCTGGTCTCTCCAGGCGTCCTGTGAAGGCCACAGGGCAGAAGGGAACCTGGGTCAGGAGTCAGGAAGTCTGTATTCCAGACCTGGCTCTGGCCCTGACTCCCTAGGTCACCGCCTGTTGGTGATGTCACTTTCCAGTCTCTCGGTTACTCCATCTGTACAATGGAAAGAATATATACTATTCTTAGCAACTGAGTGTGAAGATGCTTTAGAAATGAATATGCCATCCAGAGATGAAACAAAAATTGTTTGTAAAACAGGTATCTTTTGTTCTTTTCTCACTCAGACAACTCCCCAACAAGCTCTAGATTATAATAGCCACTGATATTTATTGAGCAGTTACTATATGCCAGGTATGTGCAGAGCAAATATATGTACACAAAGTAAACTCTGTTGCACATTGCATGAATTATCTCCTTTAACTGTTATTAAACCCCAGGCAGAGAGATAATAAAAAGGGTACTAAGATATCTGGAAATCAGCATGTCTTAGTAACAGATAGGCAAAAGTTTTCCTATTTAAGTGTTGCCTAGGGGCTGACCAGCAGATGCCTCTGGAAACCAAGGGTCATGGCAGGAAGGGTCATATGCCTCAGGAAATCTTCACAGGCAGATTGAAATAGGGAGCCACGCAGCCACGCTCAGAAGCACATTGCTGCCACCTCGGAAGCACTTCTCCCTCACTTCCTCCATCCCAAATACTATACACATACACACACACACACACACACACACACACACACACACACACACACAAATACATACACAAACAATAAGTCCAAATTTCTTGAGTCCTGACTATGTGCCAGAGATTGTGCCAAGTGTTTTTACACATATTATCTCAATTACTAATCACATCAACCCATGGAATAGATACTATTTTTAGCCCCCAGATGATGAATTGGAGACAGAATAACTTGCCCAGGATCAGATGTAAGTGGTAGAATCAGAATTTGAGCCCAACCTCACATATACACCATGGAATACTATGCATCCATAAAAAAGAATGAGTTCATGTCCTTTGCAGGGACATGGGTGAAGCTGGAAGCCGTCATTCTTACCAAACTAACACAGGAACAGCAAACAAAACACTGCATGTTCTCACTCAGAAATAGGAGTTGAACAATGAGAACACATGGACACAAGGAGGAGAGCATCACACCCGGGGCCTATCAGGGGGTGGGAGGCAAGGGGAGGGAGAGCATTAGGAAAACACCTAATGCATGCAGGGCTTAAAACCTAGATGACGGGTTGATAGGTGCAGCAAACCACCATGGCACGTGTATCCCTATGTCACAAATCTGCACATTGTGCACATGTATCCCAGAACTTAAAGTCATGTATCCCTATGTCACAAATCTGCACATTCTGCACATGTATCCCAGAACTTAAAGTCATGTATCCCTATGTCACAAATCTGCACATTCTGCACATGTATCCCAGAACTTAAAGTCAAGTATCCCTATGTCACAAATCTGCACATTCTGCACCTGTATCCCAGAACTTAAAGTCATGCATCCCTATGTCACAAATCTGCACATTCTGCACATGTATCCCAGAACTTAAAGTAAAATAAAAAATGATGTGGCCTTTAAAAAGAAAAAGAATTTGAGCCCAATCTTTCTGAAATCCAGAACCCGCTTTTCTACCCTCTACACTGCTTCTCGGTGACTTTTCTTCCCATTTTAATACTTCTGAATTTTTATGACTGGTGTGCACACTTAATATAGTAGCAGAGGTTTGGTTTTTTATTTTTCTAATCCTCAGAAAACAAATGGCTGTAGTAAAGCGATGGTAACTAAGAATGGAGAAAATAGACCTGGGAATATATGCACCGCAGAGTAGAAGGGGCACAGGACCGGGAGGCAGAAAATCTGGTTCTCATTTAGGCTCTGCCAGTAGCAGCCATGTGACCTGAGACAAGCCTCTTGGCCTCCCTGAGCCTGTATCTCCTGACTTAAAATAAAATGCAGAAATTGAGCTAAATGACATTACGATTTCATGCTCCTTCTAAATCGCCATATGGAATCAAATGCAAGTGAGCTCATATACATTTATTCTCCTACCAGGAGCTTGGTTTGTGCCTCAGTGGCTCAGGGGTTTAATCCTCATTCACCACATTAGAGACTAAAGGAGTTTCAATGCAAGATCTCTGCCCCAACTGTGCTGAACATTCCTCTCCATCCCAGGCCCTTTCTGTAGCTCTCTGAAAACACAGGCCGGATCCAAGGCGCCTGTTCCAGCATCACTTCTGTTTACCCCACCATCAGGATGGTGTCATTTAGCCAGAGCCATCATTCATAGTCACACCAAATGGCCCATGGAAGAAAAGTTGGTTACACTCGAAGAACAGATGACAAGTGACAGGCTCCGCTCCTGATTTTCCACAATAACAGAAGAGACCAGCAACTGCCATGGTGGTCCAACACCCGAACAAACTACTCTCTTCCAAGCAGACACGGCCTGCCCATATCTACTTCTCTACAGGGATTAAAGAGCAGTCCCTTGTCCCTAGTGAAGCTCTGCATTTCTGTCTTTCCATATATATCAACTGGGGAGCCATATACAGGTAGCCCCACTAACCTGAGTTCTGCTGCCAAATGACTTTTATTTTGCAAATAAAAATAAGTCCCTTCAATTTTTAAGAGATTGTAACCGTTCTTATTCCCCAAAAATGGCAAGAATGTGAGGTAACACCTACATTAATTGGCTTGATTTAGCCATTTCACAATATATGCATATATCAGAACCTTATATTGTATGTCATAAATATATACAATTTTTCTTTGTCAATTAAAAATTTGAAATATTTTAAAAATTAAATATATTACTTAACTTCTCTGTGTACCCAATGCTGCCATGGTGAGCACACGTGACACAGAGCGGTGGCGAGAAAGGGCTAGTGACCGAGAATGCAAGGGAGAAAAGGACTCTGGAAGACCTCAGCCAAAAGGAGCAATGGGAGACAGTTAAACGCACCTTGCCAATCGCCAGGCAGGTCCACGTCTGCGCCTCTTTATGTTGACGAAGGAAAGGCAAAAGGAGACTTTCCCAAAAAATAACTGGACGTTTGTCTGCTGCCTATGGGATCCACAGAAGTTCCAGGAGTTCCAGCAATCAATCGAAACAGAATTATGAAAATGTTTCCAACCTGCTCTGGGGCAGCTATTAGATTCTAATTTAAAAGCTACTAGAAAGGCCAGGTTCAGTATGTACTCATTTAAGTCTTTTATTTAGCATTTATTAAGTTGAACCATGTAAATGGCTGATATTTGCAGATTTGTGACTTACAAAAGTGGAAAAGCCACATGGTTCAACCAGATCCTTTGTGCAAGCCACTGTCCTGGGTATTGAAGATATAAAGATAAGAAACAGTCTGTCTTCCAAGGGCTAGCAAGAGAGAATCCCATAAAGAATTAGTTGCAAATTGGGTGTTTTGGTGCTATGGAAAAGATGTACAGACAAAAGAAGGGGGTAAACGTTCAGAAATTCAGTGTTCTGAAGTAGAAGTTTGCTTCTTTCATTAGGATAAGCCCAGATCTCCTAATCTGGAAATCTGGTGGAAAATGCACTAAGCCCCTCTTCTTGCCATCTCAGCATCTGTAGAACGACCAGTGAGCCCAGAATCTCAAAGCAAGCATAAGAGCAGGGTTAGTTCCGAACCTGCCAACCTTGACTGAATCTCTTTAGCATTTGTTATTTTTATGGGTCCCTGAATTCTTCCCTAGAATATTAATTGTCTTCAATTCTTTAAGTATATATTAGTTATTACATATTTTTGATTAATATTTGATGGCCGCTTAGGCTGCCAAGAGCTCTCATAAATTTCCCAAGTGGATATCTGACACTAGGTAAGTGTGGGAGACCCCTTATGCAGAGCAAAGACATCAATCATTTTAAGCCTCTGACTCCACACCTTAATACCCAAAGATATATTGCTAAGAAGCCCATAACAAGTCATTAAAAATGAATGTCTTGTGGCAGTTTTCATGCCTGCAGAATTCAGTGAGAGAGGAAAGGGAACCTGAAATGTTGCAGAGGCCAGATAGCTCAGTAATATTTGTTTGGACATTTTTTAAAAGATTCCCCCATTTCTCACTCCAGAACCAGCTACGTAATTTGTGGGGCCCCAGTGCAAAGTGAAAATGCAGGATACCTTGGTCAAAACTTATTAAGTATTTGGAGACAGCAACAGCAGAGCATTAAACCAAGCATGGAGCCCTCCTAAGCGTGGGGCCCATGCTTAGCATGTGTAACTGTATGGGTTGCACACCAATGAAGCCAAGACCCTGCCTCTCTCTGCCCTCCCAAGGACCCTCCTTTCCCTCTCATCTCCCTCTGCCTGAAACTTAGTCCCTATCTATAAATGTTTAAAAAAAAAAAAAAAACACCAGCAACAATAATATAATATTTAATGAGATACTACGAGGGGCACTCTATTTTCATTAACTCGTGGAATCAAGGGAGGGTTCATATCACGAATCCTGTAAGTACTATTGTTACCCCCATTCTACAGAGAGTTAATTTCATGTGTCAATTTGACTTGGCTATGGGGAGCCCAGACAAGTCTCGCAGCATCTGAGCAAGAAGCAGAGCTCAAAATCAAACCCAGAACTTTCCACTGCATCACACATCCCATGAAATGACCCAGGGCCATAAATGGAAACAGAGCCTGGAGCTGATCTGATCTGTACTCTTTGAATGTGTCCTGAAGCCACCGGCTAACTTCATCGAATACGTTAGTCTTTGTTCATTGTTTACTGATATTCCGATCAAGTCGAGAAATTTAAAGTGAATAAACCCACCTCCATAAAGGGAGTTGATAATGGCTGTGATTCCAGTTTCCCTCTTCTCCTAGATTCCCAGGGCCCATTAAGATTCTTAGGGCTGCACAGGGGACTTTTCTTCTTGTTTCCCTGTCTCTGGCCCCTCTGCCTTCTAATCAGCCCTACGGAACACCATCAATCTGTTTATTGAGCTCTCCAGCACAGAAAACTTTACCTGCACTGAAAATGTAGTCCAGAGTTTCACCAATCTTACAATTAATAAACTATAGTGTAACTTCAATCCTTCCTGCTGTGGTCTAAGACTCTATTTCCCAGGGCTCTGGTCTAATCACAAATACAACCTTAGAACCATGGAAATACAGCCCAATGCAACAACGACAGTGACTGAGAATTTCTTCTCTGCCATGACAAATCCTTCTACACTTCCTACACAGCTTCACCCCCTTCCCAAACTGTGCATTCTTCCAGCTCCTCTGACTTTCTCATTTACTTCTCTATACTTCGTTCCGTGTTAATTATTTGACCACTAGTTTTAGAACAGGGGCGATTTTACTCCTTCCCTCCTCAGGGACATTTGGCAATGTCCAAAGACTGTTTGGATGGTCCCAGCTGCAGGGGTGCCACTGGCATCTAGTGGAGAGAGGTCAGGGATGCTGCTGAACCTCCTGCAATGCCCAGGACAGCCCCCAATGACAAAGAACGAGCCAGCCTAAATGCTAAGTGTCAGTCATGCCACAGTTGAGAAACTCTGATTTAGACTCAGGGTGGCAAGTTTCTGCCACAAGTGCTCTTCCTCCCTAGTCTCCCTGTGTCCTTTGCTGTCACATCTAGTTGATCAGGGCATTCATGCCCTCTGAGCCTGGTTCTGAAGTTAGAATCCTCCGAACACAGAGCTCCAGGCAGCCTTTAATGAGTGATGGGTGCTGAAATGCAAAATGAACTCGATTGGCCATCCTTGCATTAGACACTTCTTGTGTTGGCCTTGTTTACCAATTCACACAGTAAACCTTTTGAAGCAAAGATCATGTCTTCTATACTCTTTGTAGTCTCCAATAGTGCCAAGGCAAAGAAAGGACGTGATGGAGAAAGGGAGTGGAAGAGAGGAAGGGAGGGAGGGAGGGAGGAAGCAAAGCAAATTAAAGAGAAAATCAGGGGGAAGAGGAAATAAAATTATAGAAGTAAAAAAGAGTGAAAAATAGAAGAAAGTTCAAACCAGGCACTACTGAGATTAACTGAAGCAGCCCCCCACTCTTTCAAGAGCTTATTTTGTGTATTCTTGAGGAGGCTCTACAAAGTAAAAGGAGTCAACACCATGAATTTCCCGTAGTCAAGAGACTGACCATGAAAACCTAGTCACTTTGTTCTTTTACACAATGCAACTGACTCAGGCTCGCAGTAAGAATTCCCCAGTTTCCCCCAGTCCCTCCCCACCCCAAGTACCAAGCTTTCCTGCCAAGTGGTGAGAACTAGCTGTCATCAGGTTGTCATCTTTCCAAAGGCCACACAGGGCACCCCGAGGAAGCCGGATTCAGTTCTTCTCCAACATTTGTCAGCCCTCATCTTGGTGGGGATTGTAGATTAAGGCAAGGGCATCCATCCTAGTTAACACCGTAATAAACGGCCAACAATGCTGCCATTTGGTGATGATAAAATCCTAAATAGTGTGTCTTGTTGATAGTCTTGACAGATAAATTCTGAGTGTTTTTATAGCTTAGATCTTCAGAAGAGATTTGGCAGGCCCTTGCTATTTAAGGGCTTATGCCATTAAAATGACATGACCACATGTCTGTTTTGAACTTGTCTCTAATAAATGTGGAAATGTAAGCAAAAATTCTCATGTATACAAAGGGCACGCCTCATAAAATAACAAGGCTTATTATTGAGTAATCAAAGTGATCAATTTGTTGGAAAAAAATACTCTTTGAAGGCACGTATAATTTTTGGCACTGTTCATCTTGGGATTTTTTCCCCTCATAGCATTGCCAACTAAAAACCCAAGCACAGTTTGTGCTTCAGATGCTTCCACCCATCTCTACCAGCTGAACTCACCCTATCTAAGGTACAAAGCATTTGCTCAGTGAAGCTTCCCATGCTCAGCTCCCACAGAGGCCAGACTTGCAACCCCCTTCCACTGATTTTTTTTTTAATTTTCTTGAACATATTCCTATTCTCAGAGTCCATCTGTTAAGTTTTTTAATCGGTGGCATATCTGGGACCCCATGCCATGCAAAATTCCACAAAGTACCCTTCTTTGTCCATTGTAAAATGAAGTGATCTCTACCTCCTCTCTGCAAAAGAGAGCTGTTTGGGGGAGCTCCTGATCCTTGGAAAGAGAAAATGCAGATGGCAGAAAGAGACCATCCTCCTTCTTTGGATCTTTGCTTGGTGTCTGTAGTACTGTCTTTTCCATAGGGCAGACTAGAGTGACACAAGTAATGTAACATCAATGAACAACTGAGCAACAGCGTGTGGATACTTCATGAAAGTTTAAAAGAGTTAGCTCAAGTGGGACTACATGTAAATTCAGTGTTTGTAGAGTCATGGCATTTTCTAAGAAAATTCTAGGAAAGAAGTCATACGACCACACTCTTCACCTTTTCCCCAGCAACTTCAAGCAGCTTGCTTTGTGCCCCTTTCATTTCCAAGCAACTAGGTCTATCGGGGCCCGGTGGGGGCAATGGCTCTGTTTTTGCTACTACTGCGAAAGCAAAGGCATCTTCCGTCACCTTTGCCTCCTATAGAGAAGAGCCTGGTTCTCATGTTTTCCCTCATCTCAATAGCTCAGGGCTTTGCTAATCTTGCTGAACACTTCAGTTTTTAGATGGTATATCAATGAGGCATTCAAACAGAGCAGTTTATACACAAAAATTCTGTCTGCTTTGTAAAAGATTATCCTTTTATAAACACTCTGCAGAAAACATAAAAGCAAATAAGGGGCAGCACATAGAACAGGAAAGATGTTAGCAGGGAGATTAATACTGAATGGGTCGAAATGAATGGCGCTTACTAAAACGAGGTCCAGATACTTTGGCTGCAGTGAAACATAAATAATGGGAATGACACATCGTTTATTCGGGATAATGAGTTGATCCAGAGTAGAGGCCTAGGACAAGAGATTAAAGATTAAATATCCATCTCCTGATGAATATCAGTAGCCAACTTTAACCTTTTCCTTCCAAAAGTACAATTTTACTTGAACCATTCTATGTGCTTATGCTACAGTACAGAAATAGGATCCTCAGAAAACAACAAATGCCACTTGAATCATTTTCTTATCGTGGTGGAAAATATTGTCTCACGTTTTATGATAGGAAGGGGAATTTTATTTCTAGGCTATAAACCTCTAGATAGTGATTTTTAAAAATAGATTCCTCCCCCCACCCCATATTCTGCATTTGAGAAATCTTGTTTAGGGACTCTTCTCGCATCTCCTCATTAACATCCATTCAACAATAAAGTTTTTCAAAAGAAAAACAAAAGTGAGACTGGCACAACCCAACACAGATTTCTCATCACCAGTGAGCTCTATAGAATGATAAAACGAGACAAGCATTCAAAATCTTCTCATCCAAACTCCTCATCCCATCGGTGAGGAAACTGAGGCCCGTGGCCAGGATGTGTCCCAGCCAGAGTCCCACAGCTAGTTAGAAGCGGAGCTGGGACTAGTACCCAAGGCCTTCTGGCTTCAGGCCCCGACTCTTTCCACTGCACCCTGCTGCCTCTTTATCCCCTCAAGTTGGAAATAATGACCAAAGCAGCTTGCTGGAAGAGCCAGCACCCCACATGCTAAATTAAAGCCCTGAATTCATGAAAAACTTAGACTATTGGAAGCAGTGAATAAATAAGAGCTGGAAACAGAAAAGGGGGATGGGAGAAGCTGGAGCAGCAGGGAAAAATAGAAGTAGAGGATGCAAAAGGAACAGACAGCAATCACAGATGCCCGCGATGCCAGACCACAGGCCCCGCCACCTGGGTGTGATTTTAAAGCAGTCTATTGGTGGCCCTTCCCTCTGAAGGGGCGAGAAGACCCATGGCAAGAAGGAATTTTGTCATTTGCCCATTTCTTGGAACTAAGTAGCTGCCCACTGTCAACAAGCCAAGACCGAGAGAGTGGTCTGTGGCTCGTAGATACCAGTGGAGTGGGAGAACAACAAGATTCAAATGTGGCATTAAAAAATAAAAGAAAGAAAAAACAAACAGAAAAACCCAGGCTACCAACCAGGCAGGAGCAGGAAACCATCACAGGTTAATTCCACAGCCACTCACCTACAGAGAGCAAGGTCAGAATTTGGCTGGCATCCCATGTGATATCAGTTTGGTGGTTTCAGTCTATGCTCCAGGGAACATTTGTCTCGGTGCCAAACCAACATGCATGCATGGTTGGCAGGCTGTCCACTGGAGGCCAGGGATGAGGAGCTGTGGAAGTGTATCTATTTTCACTTTGCAAGTATTTGCATGCCAACACCTCGGCCATTGTGGCTCTTCGGAGAAAGAGGGGAATTTATGCTAGAGAGCGAGGCTGTGTTCAGACAACTTACTCCACATTGGGGTGCTGGAGCTAGCAGTTCCATTCCCTCTATCCTCTTGCTTTGGTGAGTATTCTGAAGTTTATCACTTTGTCAGAGGTGAAAATAATTGAGCTACTTCCTAGATAAGAAAGGTATTACTGGGACCACCTGCCAGACCTTCTTAGCAGGTGAGAATTCTTTTTGTGGTTGCCATGTGTATCACAGATTTCCACTTAGATGGGGTAATCAAGAGAAAAAAAGATGAGATATTCACAAGATGTGCAAGTGCCATTTAGGAAAAGGAAGGATGTGTTCAGTAGAAAGCATTTAAGAGGGGTTCTGAAAGGAGGCCAGCATTCATTCAGATCTTTATTTGAGCAGTGAGCATGCTCAACCATAAAGACCCAGAAAGAAACACCACCACCTAGCCTCCCTATATTAAAAGAGTTCCCAAAGGGAGTACCCACTAGTAAGCAGATACACTTTAATATTTTTTCCAAGAGAGATGAAAAAATTTGATGCAAGTAATTATCAAAACAAGAGAGTAGCTATGGGTGAAAAGAGAAGAAGGTGGTAGAAGGACTTCCCAAAAGAAGCATCATGCTTTCATTGAATCATTTCATGATGTCCAGCCCTAGTTGAGGTAATGGTTAGCAGCAAAGAGCAGCAAACAACATGGTGCTGTGCTAGGGATGATGTCAGGTTAGAGTCAGAAGGATGATGCTATGTAGACCTTGAACCTACCTGCAAAGAACTTCCAGTTCAACACTCTCGGTACTTAGAAACACAACCCACATTTCCCAGGTGTCACCAATATTCCCTTGTGGATGGGGTCTGTTAGTAGATCTGACCATGGAAAGACTGTAGTCTACAAAGTGAGGAAATTGCATCTTTACTTCTCCAGAGAAAATTTAGTGATTTGAAAAAGCAAAGATGGCTGCCCTCAAATTAATCCCTGATGGACCAATGGTAAGTTGAGCTTGGGAATTTCTCCCAACCTGACATTTAAAAATGTCTATCTACTAGCAAGTAGCTATTAAGGCTTTATAGAAACTCCCTAAATTGCCTCTTTTCCCTCCTATTATCAAATTCTCAGCAAATTACATGATCATTTTCATAGCTTCCAAATGACGTGTCTATATGGTTGTGAGACCAAATTTGTCCTTAAGACCAAAGCTACTGATAACCATTAGGGATCTTGATAGATATTGATAGGCCAAATCCCCATTTTGTTCCAAATATGTTCACTGAAAAAAAAACCTCAATATTTTCATAGATAAGTGAGAAGAGTGGGAAAGAAGACATCCTCTTTTATGACTAAGACAAGTAGTGAATGCTGGAAGTCCTAGGTCTCAGGTATACTTTCCTAATTCTGGGCCTGCTTCTAGGTGGTTTTTGCTCAGACTGAAGCTATCTTTTTTTTTTTTTAACAAATTTACTAGTTTCCCTTACTACATGCTCTACAGACTTTCACTTCCAATTCTAGAGCAGAATTGCAACATGTTTGTGTGAAGTCAGCTAAGTGTGTTCTCTATTGATTTGTTAGCATATTCTTCATAACAAGAATGGACTCGCGTTTCACACATTCTAGGGCCTCAGTGTCAGCTCGACGGGAAGAAGAAGCAAGAACTGAAGGAGAAAGGGTCAAGAACCCCAAGAAAAGCAGGTTACAAAACAGTTCAAAGTAGTACATTATGTGACAGCTTCATGCAGACAGCATTGATATTTAAGGGTTCTTAATGGGACAGCAAAAATCTCCAGGGGTGATACCCTGCCTGCCATGACAACTTCCCATCCCTCATTATGCTCTAGCCCAGAGGTTCCCAGTCCTAGCTATGTATTAGAGACACCTGGGGAGCTTTAAAAAAAATTCTCACGCCCAGGTCTTACCCAGAAATTCTGACTTAACGGATCGGGGATGGAGCCTGAGCATTGCATCTTAAAACATTCCCCTGGGGATTGCATTGCAAGCCATTGTAGTGGGCTGAATAAAGGCCCACCCCCAATATTATATCAAGTCCTACTTCCAGGAACCTGTAAATGTTACCTTTTATGGCAAAATTGGGTTTTGCAGATGGGATTAAGTTAAGGATGTTGAGATGGGGAGACTGCCTTCATTTTTCAGATGTCTCTAAACGCAGTCACAAGCGTCCTAATAAAAGAGAGGCAGAGGGAGACGTGACACACACGGAGGGAAAGGTGATATGAAGATAGAACACGGAGAGATTTGAAGGTTCTGACCTTGAAAATTGGACTGATGTGGCCACAAGCCAGGTAATGCTGGCAGCCACTAGACACCAGAAAAGGCAAGAAAAAGATTCTCTCCTAGAGCCTTGGAGGGAGCACCACCTTGCCAATGCCTTGATTTCAGCCCAGACATTCTGATGTCAGACTTCTGAACCTCCAGATCTATGAGAAAATATGTTCTGTTATTTTAAGGCACTAAATTTGTGGTAATTAGTTATGACAGCCAAAGGAAACTAATTCAGCAGGTTAGCAACAGCCACTGTAGTCCTACTGGCCTCTGCTGAAGTCTTCAAAAGGCCTCAGTGCTACCTCCAAGTCTTTGCACTTGCTTTTTCTCTACCTGTAGCACTCTTTCCCCTTGTCTTCACTTGGCTGACTTCAGGAGGCTTTCCCTGACCCAATCTCAGATTTTGCTTTTTTTTTTTTTTTTAATTTTTTTTTAGGATTTTGTACTTGTCTTTCATAGTACTTACCAGTTTTTAATGAGCTATGTAGTTGTTTATTCAATGCTTTTCTTTCCCACCAGAATAATAAACTACTCTCTGAGAACTATGCTTACATCATTTTATACATCACTGTATTTTCAGCACCTAACATGGTGCCACACACATAGTAAGTAATCAATAAAAACTCATTAAAAGAAATAATGAATGAGCTAATAATCTTGTAACACATAGGACCGAACTCCAGATAACAGTCAGGGATGCCAGATCAGAGTCTATCCCCTGGGAGAGGGAATAACAAGGTCCAGGAAGAAAATCTGGGCCCCAAATAAAAAAAAATCTCAGTTCTGACTGTGCTCCAGACTCTGTGGGAGAACTTGAGTGGTGGGGGAGAGTTTTGCAGGGGTTTGTATATGAACACTTGACTCCTGATTTGAGCAGTCAACCACACTTCCAGACTGCATTTGGTATAGGTCATGAGGATCTTGATACAGTACCAGGTTTGACAAGTATTGGCTCAGGAACTGGAAAGGGAAAAGAAAAGAGGTGAAATAACCTTAAGACCTGCAGCAGAACATAACTGGAAACATGTAGGCACTGACAAATATGTGGACCAGGCAAAACCAATCCATCCCTTTATGTGCATGAAAGACAGGACACTAACTGAAATCCGTCAGTCTCTAGGTGCTTTAGTATGTTCCCACTATCCATCTGTCTCCAAGTTAAGAACAACACCTTTTGTGATATTTGTATATGTATCTATTTTTAAAAATCACTTGAGTAAATCCGGAACACGAAGTAAAATCCATTGTACTGTTCCTTACTGACTGCCTGCTTCTACTATAGTAAATAGATGCCAAAGGTAAAAGTGAATGGTGCTGGATGCTGATTTTCAGGGTCAAAAACCAAGCTGATTGTGTTATTAGAACCCCACAAGCTATTCCCTCCCTTCTCTGGCCATTTTTTGGTGAAAAAGCAACGGCAAGAGAGAGGCAACTTTGACAATCTAGGAATTCCAGGACTGCAAATAGCAATTAAAAAAAATGGCAGAATTAAAAGCCCCATCTTCCGCCAAAAAGGTAGAATGATCAGGTAAGGGAAGAAGAGTCTTGGTAAGGTAGAAATGCTTGGAGGAAGATTTCAGTTAGGTTCTTTTCTTGCAAGGAACAAATTCAACCACTCATGTGAGGAAAAAAAAAAAATGATGTTTTAACCATGGCTGTTGTTTTGGTTTGGTTTGTTTTAACTCCTCCAATTTGACCTCAAGAACATGTTGACTTTGTGTTAGTGAATGTAAACATTTCAATCAGAGTTAACAGCAACATCAAAAACTTTTCATGGAGAAACAATTTTCTGGAGCAAATTCTATTGTTTTTCAGCGTTTTCGGTGTTTCAATTTCATAGTGTTTTCAGCGCTCAGTCTGTGAGCACTGTATCTCTGGTTTTTAGCAGTTCCACTATGATGTATCTAAGTGTGATTTTCTTTATATTTACTTTGCTTGGAATTTGCTGAGCCTCTTGAATCTTAATGTCTTTCATCAGTTTTTAGAAAGTATTCAACAGTTATCTCCAAATTTGCTGCTTCCTCATTGTCTCTCTCCTATCCTTTCGGGATTCCAATTACACATATGTTAGAACCATTTACTATGTCTCATATATTTATTTTGCTCTGTTCCATTCTTTCAACTTTATTTTTCTTTCTGTGATTTAATTTTGCTATTTTCTTTGGGCCTATCTTTGAGTATACTAATCCTGTCTTCTGCCGTACGCAAGCCAAGCTCTTGCTAAACCTGTCCAACAAATTCTTAATGTCAGCTATAATATTTTTAGGTTATATAATATCTGATTGATCCTTTTACATAGATTCAAATTCTTAGTTGACCTTCATCTTTTCATCTCTTTTGTATGTATTTTTCTGCATTTTATTTAACATATGTATAATAGTTATTTTAAGGCCTTTGAGGTAACTCCAATATCTGGATCATCTATAGGTTTGCTTCTATTGCTCTTTTTTTTTTTATTTTTAGTCATGTTTTTCTGCTTCTTCACATGCCTCATAGTATTTAATTGTATGGTGAACATTATGTGTAAAATAATCTTCGAGACGGCTGTCTTTGTTATTTCCCCCAGAGCATTTGTGCTTTCCTTTGAAAAACAGATAGGGAGAGGGACTATCTATCAATCACCTCCATCCAATCAGAAATTGAACTGGCTTAGAGCTAGATTGCAGCTTCAGCTAGACTTAGTTCACTTCTGCTTTCAAAAATCTCAAGGACAGTTGTGTGTTTGTTGTAGCTATTCGTCTCAAGGATTTTCCAAGTGCTTTGAGGCAGTGAGAGAGTGAGACACTTGACTCGGCTTTCCAGCCCAGCCTCCTAGTCTCTTAGCATCCCTTCCCCCAGGCCCCAGCACTCAGCAAATGTCCTTTGGGAAAATTGGCTAAGACCTTTAAAATCCCCCAGATCCCAGCTTATCAGCATCCTGTGCAGGTTTGTCTTTTCCTGGTAGAGTCCCTTGGCCTAGCCAAGCCTGACCAATCCACAGTCTGTGAGCGCACTTGCAATAGTCCCTAGGGAAGAAAATGGTCAGTGACCTCAGCTCATCTGTGAAGGGGGCATCTCTCTGGAATTTTAACTTATCTGTAACTTTTTGCTTCCTACATCTCCTATGTCTTTAAAAATATAATTTTTGTAATTTATCCAATTTTTCTAGTTATTACAGCAGAAATCAACAACTTGCCTCAACCTTCTACTCAGAAACACACAAGCCCCCATTATTATAAATTAATTCCACAAATAATTTTCTATATAGAATAGTCAGGCTTTTCCTGGTATTTTTGCATTTCATTCTTATTTTACTAACATGATTTTCATCTAGTTCAATTTTTCACCATGTATATTTACAACCAAGATGTGGTTTATTGATCAGTATCTTTGACCATATGAAATTCCATCATTCATAGCATCTGCCATTGTGAGTTTTCATGTGTGACCATAGAATTTTCATCTGTGACCAAGTTTAATTTTACACCTTCAAATTTTGCATATCTAAACTTAGTCAAGAAGATTACATTCTTCAGACAAGTTTTAGACTGTACTACATTTTACCAAGTACAGTGTGTACTTTCAGATATTGTAATTTTTATTTTGTATTGATCATTTTTACCAGTAACATCTATTACAAACTTAATAAAAGATGATGTCTGTACTTAAGTCTTATTTAATCTCTAAGAAAATTGTGTGCAATTCTTCTCTGATATTCTAAAAATTTTGTAGTATCTAGTGGTCTATTCAGTGTGAATTAAGAATTGGTCTATTGCATTCTTAAAAAATTTCTGGCACAAGCCTGTCTTTATAGAGTAATAATGTCTAGTGTTGGCAGTGCAGAAAGCAAAATGATGAAACTGAAGGGGTAAGCTTGTAATGGCAAGATCAACATGCCTTGCATCATGACTGGAACACAAAGACCTTGGTTGCTGAAACAGCTCTAAGGACTTGGGGTTGACTCTATCTCAACTTGCCATGACCTTTCTTCTCTCTGTGTCTCTGCTCTTGCTTCCTCTCTCAAGAAAAGCCTTCCTTTGATTAGTCATGGTTGTTCTACTCACAACCTCAGATCTCTCAGAGTCCATTATGGCTGCCCTGGACACTCTGTATCATGGTTCATTCAGGTTTCATTTCTGCCATAAATCCTCTCCTTTCATTTGGTATTATGTCTGGGTTCAAATTCCTAAGAGAAGGAGTATGACTAGTCCAACATAGCCAGAAGCCTACAAGGGCCCTAGTTCAGGAATCTTGTTGAGAAATCTCTCTAATCCATTGTTTCTCAAGGTATAATCCACCGATCACCTTCAAATCGGAGGATCATCTTTCCATATTCCATGGCCCCAGGCCTTTCCCTTTCCCCCAACCATAAGGGAAACCAGGCAAGAAGCTGCCAGGGATCCCTGCAGCCCTTTCCCCACTGTAACCATGAGAAAGCATCCGGTGTAGCTCAAAAAGCTCTAGTATCAGATGATTTGGGGTTCAAATTCCAATCTCTTTGCCTCTAAACTGATTGTGAGTTCCTAAATTCTCTGAGTCTTAGTTTCCTTGTCTGTAAAATAAGAAAATTAAACTGATAAAAACAGATACTACACTTGGTCTTCACCAAAAGGCCAAGAAGTGATAAAATAAGAAAATTATATCTACCCTCAGAAAGAAATGGCATATATAAAGAGACTGGCACAGATAAATATTAGTTCCTTTCCTTCTGAGGGCAAGTCTGTAGCACCACCTTCATTTGCAGAGAGGAGAGCAGAATAATAGTGTGTGGCCAGAATCAAACAAAACACATGAGATGATCCCAGGAAATAAATGAAAAGATTTGCCAGCAAGAGACATTGTTATTTTTTCTCCCTGCCAAGACGTACTTTCCCAGAGATACTGCATTTCTTTGGATAACTCCACAACCACTCAATCCAGATATAGTCTCTCAGGCAGGCAACATGTTTACAGTCAAAATGCTCACTTCCACTTCAAGTTTCCAATCCCCTGCTGCTACTTTCTGCAAACTTAATTAATTTGTTGCAGCTAACATTTGTTCAACCTCACGCAGCAATGGGAAACTGAATGAAACATGCTCTTGTAAATTAAAAACATTTCAAAATATTGTCTTCTCCCAAGAAAACATTTCTTTTTTTTTCTTAAATTAACACTCCATTTGGATAACTTTAAAGTTTCAAAAGAAAACAAACAAGGAAGTTCCAATTAATGCTGATTGTCTTTAACTATTTCACCACCATCCATCCAGGCTACCACTCTTATTATCCTAAGCACTGTCATCTTCTTAATAGATATGCAATAGACCCTCTACCTATCTCCTTTGCAATGCTTAGGTAATTATATCACATATGGTCCTAGTGTGAAAATGCCTGCCACACACTCCATCAGTCAGCAGATTAAGATGTGCCTAAACCCTAAGTGATAATGTTGTCTTGGAAAATTAGAAGTACAAGTGCCATATTGAAGGCAATGATGTGTAGCAAGGGGATATAGCAGATTTTTCTTTTTCTTATTGGTTTGGTTGTTTCACTACCAAGACACAATTACATTGGCTAAGACTAATGTAATAATAGGAAGACTAAATAATACGAAGAGTGGCTAGGAAATGGCCCTGCAAGCAAATGTCACCTTATCCCAACAGATTAATCCAAGGGATTCAGATTGGGGCATTCTGATCTGTTGGCCTGGTTAACAGGCCCAAGGATATGTGTAATCTATCAGGGGAAGCCCCTGAGTGTGACCAATGAGTGTGAAAGAACATCCTAATAGCTGCTCTTCCACTACCTGCCATGAGTTTTGTATAATGTTTCCTTATCAAAAGGGCTCAGTAATATTCATTCTGTCTCTAGTGCATGATCGGTGAGGCAGTCTGTGCGATTCTGCACAGATGTAAAGTGCTGCTGTTGTTGTTGTCATGAATAATGTAGTAGGAAGAGCTTTGAGCCTGGAGTTAAGTGACCTGAGTCCTAATCACAGCTTTGCTCATAAACTGATCAACTCACTTTCTTGGGAGTACATAAGAGAGTATACAGTGACAAAGTAAAAGACCCAATATTAGGGGACTCTTCTAGGGGGACGCTTCTACCGCCTCTGTGAGACTGTGTTAAAATGGCTATCATTGTGCGGAGTTATCACACAATACTCTGACATCTTTTCTCTGGTTTTACTCTAAAGTCTTTTCATCTTTTCATATGTGCTGATAATAATTCTAAGATTCAAAAATGTGTCACAAACATAGTTTGAGGACACCTGGTTAAATCAGAGATAGAAGGGAGCAAAGGGGGAAACCTAAAATGCAGACATTAATCACTAATTCAGTACTTTTAACTTCTAAGAAATGTGAGGCATAAATGTTTTCAGAGATTCCTGCCAACAGTAATGCTGAGCCAGGGGCAGTGGCTCACTGCTGTAATCCCAGCATTTTGGGAGGCCAAGGCGATAGGGTGGCTTGAGCTCAGGGGTTTGAGACCAGCCTGGGTGACATGGCAAAACCTCATCTCTAAAAAAAAAAAAGAAAAGAAAAAGAAAAATTAACCAGTCGTGGTGGTGTGTGCCTGTAGTCCTAGCTAGTCAGGAGGCTGAGGTGGGAGGATCACTGGAGCCTGAGACTTTGAAGCTATAGTGAATTGTGATCGCACCACTGCACTCCAACCTGGGTGACCAAGTGAGACCTTGTTTCAAAACAACAAACAAACAAACAAACAAAAAAACAGTAATGCCAAGTATAGGAAACCAATCAAAGCTTCTATGACAATAAGGAAAAAATACTTGGTTTAATTCTGTAAAGAAAGCAATAGTTACTTATGAAAAAATATCTCCATTGTGTCTATGACAGGCATGGTAATCAGCATAGTATTTAAAATATCAGGTTATTTTTATTGTAATCTTTATTTGATTTGCTCAGATGAAGAGAGTAATATAGCATAATCTCTCTCCATATATATGTATATATAAATTATATATATTATTATTATTCAAATAGAGAGATACAGATACTGGGATAGAGATAAAGCATAATCTCTGTCCCTCTGTTTCTGTCTGTCTTTCTAAATATAAAAATATATGCATATGTAACATATAATGTTATACATGTAGGTATCTGAATAAAAGTTTATATGTGTATACATCCATATGTATATATGCATGTTTGAAGAGATATACATAGAGAGACAGAGATCATAGACAACTAGTTGCCTTCTAGTTACCAATAGCCCTTCTCTTTACTAAAATAATGCAGACTTTGTTGAATAGCAATATGTCAAACTGAAAATATTTGGAAGGTTGCTTGCAAATAGGGGTGGCTCTATATCTAACTGCTGACCCATGAAAGGTGAGCAGAAATCATGGTATGGAGCTTCTAGGGCAGCACGTTAAAAAGCCAGGCTGATTCAGTCTGCAAGCCCCGTTTGCCCCTTGCCTTCCCACTTTTCTCTGTCTATTGCACAGATGCTGTGCTTGAAGAGGATCGGCCAGATTGTGATTTTGAAGTGACAAATCCATGCTAAGGAGGGCTAAATGAGAAGGTGGGGAGAGGCTGAGTGAGTCTCTGCTCTTACTAAGATTTGCCACATCAATCAGCTTGGGATTACCTGCCTCCATACATCTCACAATATGATAAAAATAAAACCCTTGATTTTTAAGCCTCTGATTAGGAGCCTCTGTTCTTGACAGTCAAATATAATTCCTAACTGATGCAAGAGGAACATTGATCCTTACCCTCAAGGCATTTATAGTTTTCTGACAAAACAAGGTAGACATTTATGTTTGACCTAATTAAACAACATAGACTTGCATAGGAGTGAATGCTTATACAAACGCAACCTCTAAATGCTACAGATGTTCGAAACGGAGAGAGAAGACTGTGGACTAGAATTTTTGAGGAACATTTTCATGGTGTGAGAGGGACCTGTGCTGGTCCTAAAGCTTGGGGAGATATTAATAACTAGAGATCTAGGAAGAGAATTCCAGGCAAGAAAAACAGCAAGGATTTTGTCACAAGGTGAAGAAAAGCATAATTGCTAACTAGCTGACCCAGAAGGAGGAGGACAGACTATGGGGTAGCTGAAGATGAGTTGAATAAGCAGTATGAGACTAGATGACAGCAGCCTTGAAAATCCAACTATGAAATTTGATATATGGGCAATGAGTAACTGTTCATCATTAATTCTTCATGTCTTTTTCTGGCCCCTTAGCTACTCTCTAATCCCATGTTTTTAGTTGCTTATAAGATAGCTCCACAAGGTATCCCAATTGAACCTAGATTTAATTTGTCTACAAAAAAACTCACCATTTTCCTTCATCAAGTGACCAGTGGCATTATTAACCATCCAGGCTTCTAGGGTAGAAATTTTGGACTTATCTTTGACTTATTTTTCCTTCCCCAACCCCTATATCCAATGCCACCTAACCCCATTCTTCCTTCCTTCCTTCGAAATGTCTCTTGAATTCATTTATCTTTCTCTTTTTCTACCATCACCATCTATGGCTGTCTTTTCACTCTGTTTCCCACAAGAGTCTAACAAATCTCCCCACTACACCCTTTCCCTGTTGTAGTCAAACTGCCAGAAAAATCTTCCTAAATGACTACTTAAATCACACTACCCTACCCCTACCCTTCAAAAACCTGGAAGTTCCTCTGCTAAGCTTATGAGACCTTTCATATTATTGCCATCCAACCCATCTACCTTATTTCCTGCCATGCAGGAACCTGAAACCAATGCTGTAGTCATCTGGACCTCCCCAAGACCCTCCCTCACTCTACACTCATTCCCAGTTCCCACCCACTTAGAATATCCACTATTTCCCTTTTTGTTTGTCTAAATACTATTCATTCTCAAGATTCAGCTAACTAACCTCTTCCTCCAAGATTATTTTGATCAACACTGATCTCTTCTTTGCCCAAGTCCTAATCCCATTGACAGTTTAGTGTACACAATGTATTAATTCTAATTATTTATGTGTTTCAAGCTTGCCAGTCAGGTAGATAATAAACTATTCTAAGGTCTTTGAAAACTGGAACCACTTTGCCATCAACTCTTAAGATTGAGGAAATCCTATGCAATTCATCCTTGCTGTTCCCTGTGAAAGTCATCCAGTCTCTGCCAGATCAAATCCAGTGATATACCCTTCAAGAGAGCAGTTATTCAACAAATGTCTATTCACTTAATAATTTATTAAATTTGTCTGA
This sequence comes from Gorilla gorilla gorilla, assembly GCF_029281585.2. Classification (NCBI taxonomy): domain Eukaryota; kingdom Metazoa; phylum Chordata; class Mammalia; order Primates; family Hominidae; genus Gorilla; species Gorilla gorilla. Next base: position 42,866,155 of record NC_073224.2, on the reverse strand, counting down.
TACTATGTTAGGCAAAAAAAATTCAATAAATATTCATGGATCATTTGATAGAAACAATTAGCTGATTGAGGTTTACAGATGATGACACTATGAATGTATGTTTTAATAGACTAATCTTTTTATCCGTACCCATGACTGTTGACTCTGCCACGAGAGTTTTAGACACACTAAGCCTATATAGCTTATATTAATTACAAAAACTGAAGGAAGTTCCATTGTTCTGCAGAATTTATTATGGTTTAATGACCACTGCTTATAGTTCAATTAATCCTCATTTATGGACTGATCTACTTTGAATTGCTGGACTATTAACTATACCATTGTTGAAAAGGCAGTAACTATCTTTAGCTGAAAATTGAGAGGCATAGAACTAAACTAGGTGTTTCCAGCCAAAATTCCTAATGAATTCTGACAATCCATATCATCCCTTTTCATTTATCGAACCACTCAATATTATTATAGTTATTTCATTTTGATTCAAAGGAAACAGTTCCATTATCAGGCACAAAGAGAGTACCTATTCAAAAGTGAATTTAAGAAAGAAGGATTATATACTTAAAGAAATAACTCATAATCATCTTATAAATAATTGATACCTGTGCTAATTTTGCAAAAACAAGAACACTAAATAATCAATAAATATATATTGTTTTTATATATTTGAACATTTATTATTACCAAATCAACTACATTGCTTTGTTTTAACAGGTCATATGATACATCAGAAAAAACTCCAGATAATGTGTTTTTAAATTTTTCCTTTTATCTTGACATCACCAAATGATTGGGAGTATTCACCATTGAGTTCTTTAATGACAATATCCTTTTCTTTTACAAATGGCTTTGAAGTCTTCCACCGCCTGTTACAAGTATTTGGATACTTCCCCACCAAGGGTGGGCAGGAAGCCAACACAAGCCACCAGGTGCCAATATTACACCTGACAAATTAGCCACACGACTGGAAAAGGGTGGGTCCATCCTCCTGTTAGAGGTTCATTTCCTCTCATTTTCCCATGAACAGGAAGTCATTGGAATGGGGAAAAAAGCTTTCCTTAAAGACCCATCTGACCAAAGGTCTGAACTTGTTAACTCCCTGTTAACAAGCAACTTGAAAGCAAGTTCAAATGAATCACAAGACTGTATTTACATTGACTTGTTTAACCCTGCTGAGGGCCTGGATTCCGGGATGTCGGGATTCATGTAACACTCAGGGTGAGGAGTGCGCCTGGATGTCATATGGAATAAGGACAGCTGACAGAGGAGGCGGATGCATGATAGCCCTTGCACAAACCTTGGGAACCTAAAAGACTGAAGATAAGATCTGACTGAAGCCACAGTTTAGGGACAGAACCCTATTTAATTCACCCAATTCGACAAGGTGATTTCAAGAATTTGATCAGAATTGACTGATAGTCCATAAAATGCTACACTGTATTCATACAATACTTGATTCAGTTAAATCCTCTGAACTAATGACTTGTAACTACCTCCTAAAGATCAATTATAAAGCTTGATGAGTGTAAAATAAAGCATAATAAGAGAATGTTTTCCAGCTGAAAAGTAATCCAAAGAATAGAGTTCTACTTATCCTAACAGCATCCCAAGAGATAACTACTATATTATATGTTTATAATGCATAAACAATTGTTAAAATATATTTTATATACTAGTTTTTAAAAAAGTATTCCAAAGTGACATAACATAATGTGCAGTGTTCTACAACTTGCCTTTTCACCTAACAACATGTTACTGACATCTGTCCTTGACAGTTTATACAGTATATTCATTCATTTTAATTGATATATCCAATCAACTCCCTTAATTTTTTGCCAACCAGATAGGTACAAAATGGCAACATATACTCTTTTAAATTTTACATGTCTTTTACTATTGAGGTTGAGCATATTTTTCAAATGTTTGCTAGACATTTGGATTTCTTCTGAGAATGACATATTTTATATTTTTTGCCCATTTTTTAAGTGTTAGTTATATTTTTCTCATTAACTTGAAGGCATTCTTTGAATAATAGACAGTAACCCTTTTTTCTGTCATGTATAATTCAAATGTTTTGTCCCAATCTGTCACTTCTTCTTTAACTTTTTTTTTATGAAGTCAAATCTGTCAGGTTTTCCTTAATGGCCTCTGGATTTCTCACCTTGTTTACAAAGACCTTCTAACCTAGGGTTATTTTTTATTAATTTATATTTCATTCTGATACTGGTATAGATTTGATTTTTATGTTTAGAGCTTTATTCCATCTGGAATTTACTTTTGTGTATAGTATGAGTCCAGATGGAGAGCCAGTTGTCACAATACCATTTACTGAACAGTCTCCATTTAGCCACTCATTTGAAATGCCTCCATATTATCTGTTAAATTCCTCTATATTCTTAGTTCTGCTTCTGGACTCTAGCCCTTTTGATTAGTTGATTTCTCTAGCACAACACTTGTGTGTTAGATTTCTTAGGATGTGTAGTTTGTTTGATAACTACTAGGCAAGTCTTCTCTCAAACTGTTTTTTTTTTATGACTACTGTCATTTATTTCCCTTCCAAATGAATTTTCTTTTTTTTTTTTTTTTTTTGAAATGGAGTCTCACTGTGTTGCCCAGGATAGAATGCAGTGGCACAATCTTGGCTCACTGCAACCTCCGCCTCCCGGGTTCAAGCAATTTCGGCTAATTTTTTTTTTTTTTTTAGTAGAGATGGGGTTTCACCTTGTTGGCCAGGTTGGTCTTGAACTCCTGACCTCAAGTGATCCACCCGCCTCAGCCTCCCAAAAGTGCTAGAATTAAAGGCGTGAGCCACAGCCCGGCCCGAATGAACTTTAGAATAGGCTGCTTACGTTCTATTAAAAACCCCATTGCATTTCAGTTGATAAGAAACTGAGTGAAATGTTACATCTTAAATTCATCTGATTTAAAGCACAATCAATGTTTCATAAAATAAAATCATACATTTTACAATGCTTTTACAAATTAAACTATTATAATAAACAGGGTATACTGTCATTATCTTTGTTATGTCAAAACTTTCAGGGAATACAAATGGAAACACTTCCTTTTGATTGACTGTTCAATCCACCAGACAGTAGCCTATTCCATGTTAGAAAACCCTAGTATCTGTTATGAGAATACAGAGATACATGTGGCATTATCTTTGTCCTCAAAAACTTACAACTTAGTTAAGAAAATAAGACATATATATATATATATATATATACAGACATATAAGGCATATGATTAATGCATATTGATACAAGGCAGCTTATATGAGGAATCAAATGAGTTACTGTAGAAAATAAGAGCACTAAGAGTAAAAAGGCAGGAGAGTCAAGGCAGAGAAGTTAGAGTCTCTCTCTTATTTTACAAGAAAGAACGTTTGAGGCCCAGACATTTCAAGTCACTGAGCCAAGTAGACAGAAAACATCAGGTCTGCTGATTCTCATCCTTGTGACTTGTCTACTATATCAAATAAAACTCACACTTACAAATGTCAATACCCATAAACTGGTTTTTCAAAATCAGTTTTTAAAAAAAAAAGATTGCATTCCGATAACTCCATTACAGGGATTTCTTTTCATCTATATGACATCAAAAACCAGATATTAATGATGTTTCACTTTTCAACCAGTGGTTTTGACATTAGAACACATAGCCTATATCTAGGTAATAAAATGGGAGGGTTTTTTTTTTGGCCCCTTTACACAATTCATCCCCTTGTCATATTTTAAAGCCCCCAGGTAACAAATCCTAAGACCCACAGGAATCTTCACACCAGCAGAGAAGAGATTTCTAAAAGTCAACATCAAATCTACTTTTGATTTTCCCTTGAGTTTGTTTCTGTCAATGTTAGGCAGGTAACACATTTCAGCTTTTAAGCCATGGAGTGATCTTTTTTTAGAAAAAAAAATGTGCACTCACAGCTTTAATCTTATATTTCTATGCATATTGAGTTAAATGTTGTAAAACTATCAATTCTGTCAAAACCTACCAAATAGAAAACAAGGCACCATGCAATCTTAATGTCCAAACTGACTAGTGATTATCAGAAATTAAATGTGCAGGAATTCCAAATCTTTTTTGATTTGAGATGTCTAGATAACTTTTGTTTTTCCATAATTGTATGAGGTTTCTACATAGTATTTAAGACTCAATTATATTGCAATTGATGTAATTAACTCTAATAATCCATTAAAAGTCAGTAGGAGGGCTATTCAAGTCAATAGAAAAGAAGGAGTATATTATGAAGGTGTTATTAACCTATACAGAATTTTACCAGACATTTTCTTTTCTTACATAATAAATACACAGTGGTTAGGAAGGCTGTCATTATAATTTAATGTGAACAATAGTCCATCACTTCTTTTCCTATGCAACCCTTAACTAATTCCATGTACCATGCACAAGTAAAATGAAACCTTTTCTAATCAGGGTACAGTCATATCAATCATCTGTTACTCCATGATTAAAGAAGAGGTCCTTTCCCAGCTAAGTGGAAGAGAATTGGTTACCAGCAGAAGTTTCAAGCCCACCTTCTCTTTCAGTTGACAAGTCTCAGTTTCTGATGGCTGTCTGTGCTTTGCAATTAATAAAAGCATAAACAGCCATCCAGAAAGTCCTGTTTAGAATACTCTGGCAACCATTAAATTGCCACTGAAAGCATGGCTACATGTTCCCTTGAACATCAAGTGAACGTTTGAGCATTCTGATCTTTTGAGTTAAGGGAGATATAAGCTAGCCACCTTTACAGCATTCCACAGGTCTACACTACTTCCTCAGGAGTCCTGTTTGGCTCTAGCTGTGAACCTCACAGACATCTAAAACAGTGAGCCTCAATAGAGCTAACCCTACTGGGACTACAGGTTGCAGAGCAAGTTCAAGGGTCTCAGCTCACTTCCCATTCTTTCTCCATTATTCCCAGTAAAACAAGATGGAAATAAAAGTCAGGGGAGCACAATTTAAATCACACATCACCAAACGGGCTGTCCTTCTCTGAAAGAACTTTCACTTAGCCCCAGTTCCCAGTTGTGCTTTTCCAATCCGATAACGAACAAAAATGTTGTACTCTAATATTTGCATGAAAGAACACTTCATTCATGGTCTTATCCACTTATCCTACTATAGACTTCATTAGGAATACAGACTGTGTTAGCTTCTGCTGGTTTCACATATATATCATGGTAACTAGCCCCAGCTATGTGGACAGCAAGCATTATCAGGAGTAATAACACTTCCACACAAAGAACAGCTATGCCTGAAAGAGCTGTAGAGCCACAGGGGTTGTAGGGGAAAGAACACCATCCCTGGACTCAGAAGGTGGGATGAGTACAGGCTCTGCCACAAATTGGAATATACTGCCACAAACAGGATCGAAAAAATATCATTCCTCTGCCTCAGCCTCTGTACAATGGGTGGGAAAAGAACTCACATCATAGGCCTGTTATTAAATTAGCCTCATTAAATCAGGATTAAATTAGACCAACATGTGAAATAAGCCTTACAAGAAGTCATAAAACATTATACAAACCTGAGATTGTGTTTGTGCTTATAGCATTATTCAAAGTCACAATAAGTTCTTAAAGCCAAGGGAGAAAAGGATAAAATGGCAGTTCTCAAACTTCGGTGCACATGAGATTCATCTCGGGTTTCATTTCAAAGTACACATGCCTGTTTCCCAGGTGAGGCCTATTCGAACTACAGGCTGAGAGACACTGGGATAAGGGATTGGCTGAAAATTGATTCCTATTCATTCATCAGATAGTTTAAGTACTAGGAAGCCTTAGAGGATACAAATAATTACAAGATACTGCTCAAATGTCAAACAACTCCGGCTCTACATGTAGAGAGACGACAAATATCCAGAAATGATAAAATGTAAGGCTCTGTGTGTCAAAGCAGAAAAGCAGCCAATGAGTAACACCTCTTCTAGTTTCCCCCTTGAACCAGAACCTAGAAGAGGCTTCATATTCCCGAAAAGGAAATTCTGGTTCACTCTTATTCCTAAAGTACACACTGTCAGTGCTTTCTGGTCCCTTATGCATGAACCTCGCTCCTAGACCTCAAGAGCCAATGTGAGTCCTAGAAGTCTCAGCCAGGAATCAGAGAGAGAGTGTGGATCCCATCCTCTCTCATGAAAAACCAGGCCTCACCGTGAAGTGGCATCTCTCTCACTCAAAAGGTTCATCTCTGATATTGAACAAAGAACCCTTTTCATACCGGAGAACTACTGTTTTCTGAGGCCTGGTACAAACTGAGCAAACCAACGACAGACCTGGGCAGTCACAGCGACTAGAACATGAGACTCACCCTCTGAAGGGTCCACTTTGAATCTCCTCCCTACGGCTAGTCCCCGAGAGAGCATTTGGGCACAGCAAAGCTGTGGCTTCAAAGTCACAGTAACCTTCTACACGCCTGGGAGGAGATAGAGAATGTCACCTTCCTTTTTTCTGAAACTCCCACTGTCCCTTTGTACAGGTTCAAGAACACAGAGAAAGGAGACCTGGTCCAAGAAACAAGAGGCCTGGGTTGCCGTTCTGCCCTACCAATAACAGGCTAGGAAACCATCTCTCTTTCTTTAGCCACATCCTTTTCCAAAGAGGAAAATTCAGGAGATTAGCATCTACTCCAGCTACTTCACAAGATGAAAAACTCTTTCGAAAAAGTAAAACGTGGCCATGTGCAGTGGCTCACGCCTGTAATCCTAACACTTTGGGAGGCCAAGGCAGGCGGATCACCTGAGGAATTGGAGACCAGCATGATCAATATGGAGAAACCCCGTCTCTACTAAAAAAAAAAAAAAAAAAATTAGCTGTGTGCGGTGGCACATGCCTGTAATCCCAGCTACTCAGGAGGCTGAGGCAGGAGAATCACTTGAATCCAGGAGGCAGAGGTTGTGGTGAGCTGAGATTGCTCCAATGCACTCCAGCCTGAGTAACAAGAGTGAAACTCTGACTCAAAAAAAAAAAAAAAAAAAAAAGTAAAACATGTCCCTGAAGTACAAGAAATTAATATCAAACCCAAAGTACAATAGTCAATCTTGGAAATATCCAGTTTGATTATGAACATTGTGCCTCAGTTCTCTAGATAGTGTTTCATTGTGGCTTTGCTTTGAAAGTATAGGCTGGTCCTCTGATAAGTCACCACCACTGATTCCTTTACAGATAAAGACATGCGAGACTAGGTTACTGGAATTCCCTATGTCTCTCTCTCTCATGCTCTCTCTCTCATGCTCTCTCTCTCTGTCTCTGTCTCTCTCTGTCTCTCTCTCTGTCTCTCTCTCTCTCCAGGCCTACAGAAGCTTGAAGTACCCTCCCAGCCCCAGCCTCCACCTGCCCACACAGATCTGGAGGCACCCAAGAACATATGACCCCAATTGCATTCATGTGACACCTTTGTTCAGCGCCAAATTCACTTGAGAGGGGAAAAAAATACCTCAACCGGGAAATACATCTTTTACAGCTATTTCATCCTCCCCTCACGTGGCGCTGGAATATCGTTTTAAAGAACATTCTTGTGGTATTTCCAGATCTTTTCCTTTAGTACTGCAAACAAGAGTAGCCCATCCAAGGGGAAACTGCTCCCCAGCAGAGCCGTTCTTCAAAGGGGACTTCTTCAGGCAGGAAAAGGGAACGTCTGATACTGGAGCTGAATAAACAGACTCATCAAGCTGAGTGCCAGATTGGAAATCCAGGCGCTGGAGCATGAGGCCCGCCAGCCGCACACCTCATGCATGCTATGGCTCTGTCTCTCTCCTCTTTTTCCTTCTCTCTCTCTCTTTTTTCTTCCATTTTGTAATCTTCTTCACTCAAGTGACTTGGTGATCCTGGGTATACATCCATCGTTTTTCACAACTATTAACTGACTAATCTAATAGGCTCCAGAGGTTTCAAAACCCATTTTTGAATCACAGACTCTTCTACCGTCTCTACTCATGCAGTTCACTCTGTCTCTCAACACTCACATCTCCCCACAGCCAATAACCTTCCTCAGAAAGTAGCTCCTTTTAGGTCAGGGCAGATTATTCATACACACAATGTTTCAAACCCTGGATACAAGGCTGGTAGAATCCTAGAGCTTGATGGAAACTCCAAAGATTTTTTTTTTTTTTTCAGGAAAAGCTACAAATTTGTAATCTCAGAAAGATCATAGTCTACCCTGAACCTTGAAAGAGTTCATCCCCATTTACAGGTTGGTTCAGTGGCTCACAGTCTATAGTAGAAGTGCTTCCAACTAATTAACCTAAGTTTTTACTACAATTAGTTATTCTACTTGAATAGCTGCTCACACATGAAATTCCAAGCCACAGGTCATAGCAGGCTTAAGCTTAGAAACTGGAATTTATCTTTTCTGTACCGGAAAATTTCAGTTTTTTCTTTTAAATTTTAAACAATTATACCAGTAAATGTTGCAATTATTCAGATAATCTGGACATTTATTTTAGTTGTTATCTATACCAGCAATCCCCAACCTTTTTGGCACCAGGGACTGGTTTCGTGGAAGACTGTTTTTCCACAGACCGGGGTGGGGGGATGGTTTCAGGATGATTCAAGCACATTAGAGTTATTGTGCACTTTATTATTATTACATTGTAATATATAATGAAATAATTATACAACTCACCATAATGTAGAATCAGTGGGAGCCCTGAGCTTGTTTTCCTGCAACTAGACGGTCCCATCTGGAGATGATGGGAGATGGTGATGGATCATCAGGCATTAGCTTCTCATAAGGAGCTTGCAACTTAGATTCCTCACATACACAGTTCATGATAGGGTTTGAGCACCTGTGAGAATCTAATGCCACCACTGATCTGACAGGAGGCAGAGCTTAGGCGGTAATGCGAGTGATGGGGAACAGCCGAAAATACAGATGAAGCTTTACTTGCTGGCCCGCCACTCACCACTTGCTGTGTGGTCCAGATCCTACCAGGTCACAGACCAGGGGTTGGGGACCCCTGTTCTATATTATACATGTATCCATACATACTCACATAGACAAACACAATTCCCTGTGGATTTCCCACCTCACAATTTCAGTCCCATTAGGATTTTTTTTCAAATATCCAAAACAGGCAGAGGGTCTCACTTTTACCACTTTGTTCTTAATGTCTAAACCCTTTTCTAAATATTTCCTTGAGGAAAAATTATTGGATGATAAATGTCTCAGGGAAAGTTTGTAAAACTCTATAGCAACTAATTTAAAAATGAGAAGTCGGCTGTGTAATTTACTTAGTTTCTATCCATAATTGGCTGCTGGCTCATTCATTATCATCCTTTTGACTATCCTATATAAAATGCCCCTTTAATGGGCCTTATAAACCTAAGTTCCTACAGAAACAACAATAACAAAGAGTCAAAATGAAAAGAATGGTTAAGTAAATATCTGGTCAGTAAGGATCACTGAGCTCCAAAGCATTTTAATTTTTTCCCCATAATAAATGCTTAACCTCAACAATTCAGTCGTATCCCACTCTCTTGTCAATACTTATACATAGAAATTTATCTTTTAAAACACAAGTTGAGCCCCACACTGTGATTCACATTTTCAGAATGCTTGTTTATTCAGAATATTTTTTAGTAATTGCTGTGGAGTAATCATAAGGACAATCCAGTTGTCCTTGTTGTCATTAACCAGCAACAACAAATGTCCTAAGTAACCATGAATTTATAAATTTATTTTAATACTTCCTTAGAGCTGTGTGTGTCTATCTTTGGAGAAAGAGGAAAAACTCTAACTCAGCCGCCCAGAGGCTGTCTGACAAACAATACCTGGGTATTTGGCAATAATTCATCAACAAATATATTTTTCATTTTAAATGATTTTTATATAGGCATTGTCATCAAATAATTGCCTGTCAAAGTAAGAAGAATAAAGGTCGCTGACTCTTTTTAATCATGAGGACTCTAAAATGCACCTCCTCTCCATTTGACGTGCATAGATTAGGTTCTCCATTGTGCAACCATCGGCACAAACATCACCTTAGACATGCAAAAGGGACAAGGTGGGAGACGTTCATTTCAGTTACCTTTGCCCAGGTTTTATTTGTTCTGCAGATAAAAAACTTTGGACTTCTTTACCCAACCAGTCATCTTGCACAAACAGTAAACTCCCTCAAAACTTTCTGTTCCCATGGGACCCTTGAGAAAACAAAATGAAAAAAAAAAAAAAGCATGATTGAAATCTACTTTCTTCGGTCAACATCCTAACATTGAGCAATTTCTTCACATCTTAAAAGGGACTGTCCTGGCGTCAGATTAAGAGTTAGTGAACTCCCTATTGATCAAATAACTGGAACCGGTAGTAACCAGAGTCAGAATTCCGAGATTACAAACACTTGTTCCGTAATCATTTCCCGTTCCTCCCCATAGCATCATGAGGCCCTTATTCATGTTCAATTCACCTTTGGAAAGCAATGGTTTCTAAATTTTTAGATCACATGTGGTAAAAATTTTTGAACATGTCCATCCTATGTATTCTCATTTATAAATTACATATGTATTACTCTATTCTATGCATCAAAAACACATGCACCAAAAAAATCTAAATTTAAGATGAAATAAAACATTGAAATAAATAGAATGGATCATTTTGAAATCTTCATGAGGTATAGATACCCTAAATCTGAGCCCCCTGCTTTAAGAAATGCAGTGAGCTGTCATTCTCCCAAATCCAATCACCACTTTGGCCTAATCAAAAACCTGTTTTCAAGAAAATATCTGCTAGTAGTCAATATCATCATCTGTGAATAAGGACCCATCATTATAATGAGGCTTCCGGGAGTATCTGCATTTTAAGTGTATGTCTAATTATGAGAAGAAAGCTTTATTTTGTTTTCATGTGATGTCAGGGATGCCAAAATAATTCAAGATATTTGGAGGATTGAAAATGTTTCCTGGTGGCCCTGATCTTGGACAAGTTGGGAAGCTCCTCATCAATGTACATACCTGCGTATACAGTGGCAGCAGCAAAGTTAGTAAATACAAAGGTTTAAGCAAACTTAGTAAACAAAAAGGTTATAAGAACAGCAAATTGGTTAGAAAAGGTAAGGTTAACATGTTGGGTAGGAAATTTTTCTGAGTTGATGAGTTAGATAAAGACTTTTATTAATTCAATTAAAAAATCATTTTTGTCCCAAATAATCAATCACAAGCACTTGCTTAGCTCAAGTACTTACATTTTTCATGAATTTATGAAAACAATTTTCCCAGGGGAAAAGATGAGCAATACTCTAGATTATTTTCATCTTAGTGGATATGAAGTTGAAAATTTGTTTTAAAAGTCTGAATTATCCATCAGACATATGCGTTGATCCAATTCACCAGGTAATTGCAAAATAGCCTACTTGACTCTAACTTATGAAAACAAAAGGAAAGTGGAGAGTGGAAAGAGCTGATCAGCTGTTGAGAAGTGTTTCTTATGTATGTTTGGGTACATATACTACACATGCATCTATATATGTAAACACATACATGTAAATTTGTATGTATAGAGAAGCTCCTGCCATTCAGTTTACCATCTAGTTGGGCAAATCGTATGCCCATGAAAAATTATAAAGTGATATATCAGCAAGCACAAAATAATATAGCATAAAACATATCAAACAAGTATGTGCTGGCAGAAAAAAAGAGTGGGATATAATTAAAATCTGATTATTATAAATTTCCAGGGAAAAACAGGGGGGAAATATTTCAGAAAAATAAATTGGCATGATGAATGAAAAGAAGTTTAATTTAGCAAATCACACCCTGGGGACACGGGTTTCACTAATGTGAGAAAAGGACCCATACGGATGAAGTATGAGCTATGAAATTAAAGTTATGGATTGATAAAGGACAATTGATATGGCAAGCCAAATTTTAGTTTTGCTTGAAACATCCAGGTAAGTAAGGCAACATTCATATTGTTGTTGTTGTTGTTTTGCTTAAAATATCCCATAATTTTTTTTTATGCTATGTAAGACAACATAAAGATACCAACATAAGAAGGCACAACATAATACTAACCTCATGTCAGGAACTTGACATGTGTGCACAAGAATTGTGCATGCTCTTGGACCTGTTCAAGCTTTGACCTTTGTTTCTGAAATGTCAAGGTATCTCTTGTGTCATCATGAGCCTCCTCCCCCAGCCCCTCATAGTTGTACCACTGAATGGACATAAACTATGCCAGAAACGATAAGACCTGAGATTTGCTGAACACCACCAATTCTTCTGTCAACATTCCTGTCCTGAAATCTCCTTTTACTTAACAAACCTAGATCACTTTCTGTTTATGGCACAAGAGAGAAGAAAGTGGAGGCAAATAATCAATTACTTCTCTCCAAAAGATAATTCTTAGGAAGGAAACTGATACCACCTGTCTAGTTTATCATGCACTGTCTGGGTTCGCCTTTTTCTTTGTCATTGTCACAAGCTGCTCCACCTGCATACCACCCAAACTGCTAACAAGAATGGAAGCTCACCCGGGGCAAAATCTGACTTTTCAATTTCTTTTATATTCCCTGTTATGAGTCAACGAATTCAGTTTCAGCCCCCATGCACATCAGGAACTCAACATGCTTGTTAAGCAAGAGGTGAACACCCCGGTTTTGCTCAGACTGTGTTTTAAAGAATGCATTAAAAAAAGAATTCATGAATGAATCAGCTCATCAAGGTCATCATCAAGTTACGGATCAGATACCCACAAATTTCATTCAGTTTGGTTATTGAAAAAGTCAAAATGACCAAACCACAAATGACCAGAATAGATGTTTTGCACATTTCATAACTGAATAGACTTAATATTGAAATCTATTGCGCAGTAGTTGGTCGTGAAAACTGTCAAGTCAAAGCTAATTAAACTAGATTTTAACCTCCACAAACCAAGAGGATTGTGTCCGTTTTGTCAACATGTTGTACCAGCACATAGCATAGTGTCTGCCACACAGTGGGTGCTTGTGGCAGCTTCTCATTAAGATGAACACATCAATTCTTTCCCTAGTTGAATACACAAACTATTCCCCTCTTGTGAGACCGAATCTATTTGTCCAACTACTGGATCCTGGGTTCCCCCATGATTGCTTTGGCATATACAAGAGAGAAGAAGTGATCTGTATGACTTGCAAGGTTAGGTTTAAGAATTTTTGCAACTTCCACCTGGATTTCTTAGAACACTTGCTTTGAGGAAATCTGTCACAAGAGAAAAGCCTGATTACCAAGAGACCAAAAACCTTTGCTAACCATGTGGAGAGAGAGAGAGAGAGATTCCTGACTAGCCCAATGCCAGACATATGAGTGAGGAAACCTTTAGATGGCTCCAGTCTCAGCTACAATCTGACTACAACCAAATGAGAGACAAGAACTGCCCACCGGAGTCCATCAGTCCCAAGAACCATGAGTGATAGTAATAAATTGTTTCATTAAGTCACTAGATTTAGGGTAGCTTATTACACAACAATAGATAACTGAAACAGTGTTCAATGTTTATTGAATAAGTAAATGGATTGATAAAAGAAAGCCACTTAGAATAAAGGGTTCCCAGATGAACCCAGTGAAATCCATTAAATAAATTATTTAGGTGATGTCAACAACAGTAAAGACTATCAGAAAATTGGACAACTCTGTGGGTAATTAAGGCCAAGAGGAAATCTGCTACAGAATAGAGAAAGTAATTTTTTTGAGAGTGGAATTTTCCAAATTCACTAACCATCTTGACCGTATTCATTAGATGATTGCCCAGTGCCTTACTTCCCTTTCCACAAAGTAAACTCACGATTGCATTTCAGCCATGATCCTAGGTACAAAGGAGAAGAAAACATATTAACCAAGAAGGAACGTGGGGAACCAGGGAAAACAGACTCTGGGGAGCCTGATCTTTCTATGAAGACTCTCACTCTTTTCTCTCTTCCTTTAATTTTGTAGAATAGACTTTGAGCTAGATAACACTGTGTAAAGCAACTAAATATAGCCAGAGATCAGGGTGGGTGGGAATGGAAACAAGAGGCTAAATGTTGGACACTAGCAGCTCTTACCTCATCACATCCCCCATAATTGTGCCATTATGTGCACAGAGCTCTTTAGCTGGATATGGTCACCATTTCATAATGATAAGAAGATCAATTAATGACATGATCCACATCTTTCATTGTTTTGATGGTTGCCAATAAGTCTGAGTCACTCTACCATCATTCTTACCACAGGCACAATTGTTTTTCTTTCTTTTTTCTTTTTTTTTTTTTTGGTGAGGAAAATAAATATCAAGAGGATGTATTTAATCTTCCTTGGAGTTTTAACTTTGTGCCTTTTCAGATGAAACCACATCGGGGTCTGGTCCTCTCTTTTCTGAGTATCCATTTCTTATGGCAGAATAAGTCCTTCTTAGTGCACAAACCCACCCTACCTCCTTCTCAATTACAGAATACTCCCCACCCTGCCCCAACATGAATTCACAAACTCCCCATTCCCAAAGAGATTCCAATTTTGTCAGAGCCCAAAGGCTGTGTTCAAAAGAGGTGCTCTTGCAATCACTGGAAGATGGAAGGGGAAAAGACATTTTTCAGTAGCCACAGGCAGGTTTGTAGGCATTGGCAGAAGGCACATGGAATAAAATATAGAGGCTCTTTGACTAACTCTACACAATCAACTTCACAATGCAGTTTAAAACAAAAAAGACATGACTGAAGGTCTCCATGGATCCAATAAAACAACCATCATCAAATCTTTTTTTATTTGTCTGTACAAACAGGATCCAGAGTAAGCTCAAGGTCACCTGTTGGGCAAGCAGCCCTTCATGGTCACTCTGAGCAGGCTAGGGAGCAAAATAGCTTAAGCTGGGGCAGAATCTAGGGCAGTCATTAAGGAGAATTATCAGATTTGATGGACAAAGTTCTTGAAATCTAGCTTCAACACATGGGAAAGTCTTATTTTCTATTGAATCTATTATCATTTTATTCAAATCAATTCAAAATGATTTATTGTCTGCTTTGTCTGGCACTGGGGATGGAGAATTGTAAGATCTATCCTCAAGGAGCTTTCCAGAGTGATGGGTTACGGAAGTATGACACCTGAATTTCCCATAAGAAGGATAAGGGCCATGTGTGCCAGGCATTGTTTTGTTGAGACTCAGTAAGCACCATCTCTGACCCTAAGGTCCTCCCATATTACAAGGACTGAAATCCTGGAAACTACATTTCCTAAGCTCTCTTGCCCATGGAGTTCTTGGTATAATCTTCCATTGAGAGGTGCTCTTGCAATCACTGGAAAATGGAAGAGAAAAAGACATTTTTCAGTAGCTACAAGCGGATTTGTGACACACTGGCAGATAGCAGACATGGGGCTATGTGTCAGCTTCTGAGCATCCTTCTGAGAATCATCCACTTCAGTGCTATAGACAGCTAAGACCATTGGTGACAACTTGGCTTCCCAGGGATTCCAACACTTCATACTTCCTGTAAGTTGACCTTCACTCCCAGCCCTCCCAATGATTTCATAAAACCTCTAATTCCATATATTGTATTCCTTCCTAACGAACTAAAATACTTAGAGAATATTAGTCAGAATGGGATAGATGTATTTCAGTAATAAATACCCTCCCCCAAACTCTGAATAGTATAACAAGATAAGGTTATTCTTTGTTCAGGACATAGGCTGATTGGCTTCATCTTGTACCTAAGACCTCTGTGGAAGAGGAAGACAGTACATAGAGAAAGTCCATAAACCCTCTTCACTGCTAGAATAAAGTTGATACAGTACTTCTCACATTCCATTACAAACAAAACAAAACAAAACAAAAAAACTGGTCTCAAGGCCCCAATTAAATTGTAAGGAAGGGTGAGACTATGGTCTTCCTCTGTGCCCAGAGGGAGGAAATGGTATGATGAGCACATTGCATCTTATCAGACTTCTATTTCTTTAATTAAATCTGATGGTTATATTTGATACTAAATACTATGTCCTGTAACAAAATTGTAAAATATGTGATATAGACTTCATAGTCAAGTAGTGTTTCTAGAAACAGATATAATAGACTGGATGGCTGGAGATCCATATCATGGAGTGGAAAAACACTTGGCAACATTGTTGCCTTTGGTAACCTGAAAGACCACATGACTCTTGAGCTTGTAGGTGAAAAATAACATGTGTTGGTTGCTATTGACTGCTTTTGGGAACACAGTAAAACAATAAGAGGCTATCAGGAAATAATTAACTGGTTTTCGAGCAAAGATAAAAAGAACAAGCATCTACTTCTAGAGCTCCCTTTTGATACCAACTTCTGTATTAGTCAGGGTAAGTAATGCTCACTGCCATAACAAACAATCCCCAAAAGCTCAATGGCTTAACATCTAAAAGTTTATTTCTCACTCACAAAAAGTCTAATGTGGATATTCCTCTGAAACGGATTCAGGGATCCCGATTTCTTTCATGTTATGGTTCTACATCTTCTGGCATCAGAGTTATCCTGGCATTATCCAGCCAGAAGATGAAGAAAGGGAAAGGAGAGAGAAAGAAAGAGAAAGAGAGAGAGACAGACTGAGAGAGAGAGAGAGAGATTGTCTCTCTGGCTGAGCAATTGCTTCCTAGAAGGAACTCTACACTGTGGAAGGAGAGGCGCATGAATCTTCATTGGTCAGCTAGCCATTTCTGCATTGGACTCCGAAGTTTTCTTTTTGTTTCTTTTTTGCTGCCATGTAATTTATTTTCCCCACTTTAATAGTACAGCTTCCTCCTGTTCTTTCCAACTTCTCTTTCTTTTTCTTTTGACATGCACTTTGCCTTTCATCTCTTATTTGATCTTGCTTTTCTCTTTTATTTTACTGCTAATAATAATTAACCATAGTGTCCTACTCTCTACTCTGAGTAATTTCTAAGCATGAGGTTGAGAGAAAAAGATGGGGCTGTCATCTTGTGGGAGGAAGTTACTTTAGCACTTTTGCCTGCAACTCAAATAGCATCTGATTCTGACTGTTAGGAGTGATAGGCATTGGAAGGAAGACGTCAAAACAAATCTATATGGCAAATAAGATATTTGCAAGACTGTTGATTTTTTTATGCTTCCTTGATCCAAGTTCTTCAGTTTTTCAGGTTTCATGCTGGCTTTGGGGTAAAAATTTCCAGTGTTTAGTTATTTTCTCTTTATTCAATTATTAATAGGGACCACTCATTACTGCTGGATGAGAATGGCAAATGTGACTGAAATCATTTTCAACTCTTTAATAACACAATTATAATATTTAGACAGTTTTCTTTCATTTACAGATGTAACTCCTATCCATTTTTAGTTTGGAGAAAGAAATATACATTTTTTTAAATGTGAGATTTGAGTATTTTATCATATGCAAATGCCATATCCCCATAAGAAGCAACCAGCACAAGTAACTATTTCTTCCCTACAAGCTACTTTGCTCTACACTTTACTTTTTGGTTTAGGACAGAAGAATAAGGCTTTAGTTCCTACCCTTTCAAACAATTCCCCGCGTTGAGTCCAGGATCAGTCTGCTCAGAAATTTGAGTTTTCCAAAATGGAGGTTCTTCAAATAATTAAAAATAGACCTTCAATATAATCCAGCAATTCCTCTACTGGTATATATCCGAGAAAATAAAATCAGCATCTCAAAGAGGTATCTACACTCCCATGTTCATTACAGCATTATTCACAATGACCAGGATATAGAAAAAAACTAATTGCCTATTGACAGATAAATAAATTCTGTGATATTTACACATATATATACATACATATATATGCATATATATACGTATGTGTATATATATATTGGAATACTACTTAGCCTTTAAGAAGAAGGAAATCCTGTCATTTATGACAACATAGATGAACTTGGAGGACATTATGTTAAATGAAATAAGCCAAGCACAGAAAGAACAATATTAGATGATCTCACTTACATGGGGAATCTAAAAGAGTTGAATTCATAGAGGCAGAGAGTAGAGTAGTGGCTCTCGGGGACAAAGAGGTAAGGGAAATGGAGAGATGTTGGTCAAAAGATACAAAGTTTCAGTTATGCAGGATGAACAAGTTCTAGAGACCTAATGTATAACACTGGGACTGTAGTTTATAATACTGTAGTATATACTTGAAATTTGCTAAGAGAGTAGATCTTAAGTGTTCTCACCACACACAAATAAGGTAACTATGTGAAGACATGCATATATTAATTATCTTGATTTTTAAATCAACTCTCTATGTATATGTATATCAAAACCTCACACTGTGCATCTTAAAAATATACGATTTCAATTTTTAAAAAGAAATTTGAGTTTTCTAACTTGAATTAAAATCTATGCTGAGCAAGACTCAACCCTTTCAATTCCACTTCATTATTTGGCAAAGGGTCCTAGTAAAGTCACAGCATCCGGCATCTTTCTATTTCTGTGGATTTTTTCCTCTTTTCTGGTGGAATATTGACATGACACTAGAGTCCTGGAAACTTGACAAGCTTCTAGAAGCACTTTTGAGTATAAGAGCACTGTTTTGTATATTCGGGGCAGCAAAAATCATACCAATACATAATATTCTTTATAATCTTTATATGCTTGCCAGACATTGTGCAAGTATTGTCCCATTTAATCCTCTTGAAGTGTTAAGAGGCAACTATTATTATCATCCTTTTTTAAAATTTTTTTATTATACTTTAAGTTCTGGGATACATGTGCAGAACGTGCAGGTTTGTTACATAGGTATACACGTGCCAGGTGGTTTGCTGCACCCATCAACCTGTCATCTACATTAGGTATTTGTCCTGATGCTCTCCCTCCCCTAGACCTCCACCCCCTGACAGGCCCCGGTGTGTGATATTCCCCTCCCTGTGTCCATGTGTTCTCTTTGTTCAACTCCCATTTATGAGTGAGAACATGCAGTGTTTCGTTTTCTGTTCTTGCATTAGTTTGCTGAGAATGATGTTTTCCAGCTTCATCCATGTCCCTGCAGAGGACATGAATTCATCCTTATTTATGGCTGCATAGTATTCCATGCTGTGTATGTGCCACATTTTCTTTATCCAGGTTTTCATTGATGGGCATTTGGATTGGTTCCAAGTCTTTGCTATTGTGAACAGTGCTGCAAGGAACATACATGTGCATGTGTTTTTATAGTAGAATGATTTATAATCCTTCTTATTTTATAGATTAAGAAACTGAGGCTTAGAGAAAGTAAGTCAAGAAGATACAGCTCTTAAATATTGCTTTAAGAACTTCAACTTGACTCTATTTGACTAGAAAGCCTGTAACTTAACCACTCTTATTACCAGTCTATTTCCATAAAAATGACCCAAAGATGATGGGAGTTGGACAAAGTCCATTAGCAGAAAGGAAAAAAAATTGCAAATTCTTGTGGAAATGAATCATAGCAATAATAATTACCAACATTTCTTGAGCACTTACTATATGCCAGGCAGTGTTCTAAAGCCTTTGGCTGGACTAACTCATGGAATCCTCACAATGACCCTAAGAAATAAGTGCTATTATCTTTTTTTTTCTTTCAGATAAAACTGAGGCACAGAGAAATTAAGTTACAGGATCACACAACTAGCCATTAGCAGGATGTAAAGTAATTGAAATAACAGCATCATGAACCTATTTGCTACCCATGGAGATAAAAATGGACAAACTGGAAATATAACTATTGTAAGTTCTTCAGCATGGCTTACCTTCTGTGATCTGCTTACATGGTCAGAACCATCCTTAGGTAACAAGCATACAAAGCTCTGGCCCAACCTCTGTCCTCATCTGAATGTAGGAAGCTTTGGATGATGTCTGCGTATCCTCAGAACAGTCTCCTAACCATTCCTCTCTCAACCAGACCCAGAGGCATCCAGTGCCAAGGAGCTCTTCTGTCCTATTGAAAGCAGAGAATGGTTCTCTCTGAAATAAGTACAAAGAGCAAGCAAATTTAGTCAGTTTATGCAAAACACAAAATGGCATCTGCCATCTGGAAAAACACACTAAAGCCGTGAGCCGTCAAGCCCCTTTCAAGACTTTGGCATGTAAAATCAACATTTTTTTTTTTAAGTCTGAAAGGTCCATGTGAACTTCCAGCTTCATGAAATGTAATTCACCCTCCCCACCCCTCTGATTCCTGTTGTTGACATCCACCCACCCATCACACATAGTTCCCCATTTAAAAAAAGTAGATAGGTAAGTAGATAGATAGATAGACAGAGTTTTTTACTAAGTGGTGAAAAGGTCTCTGAGAGATGGGCTTACCAACAGAGGATTTTTAAAGAAGATAATAAAGAAATATCCTTCATAATTACCTTCTTTTTCACATTCAAAATGGTTTAAACAAATAAACTTGCCTTTGTGTTGCCTATATATACTTGGAACCTAGTTTGTCACTGACATTCCAGAGGCCCAAGATTGTGGGTTGATGCTGCTGGTGTCTCTGTGATCACAAACTCCTGATCTTGCCTCCATCTGCACTAACCTCAAGGAGGTTAACCTCAAGGAGTTCAAGACAGATGAGAACAGGAAGGGCTGCTTAGGTTTTGCCTTAGTGCCAGGCTGGGTAAGCAGGGCATCCAGGCAGAAATATGTCCAGCAGACAGGAACAAAAATAAGGTAAGATGCTGTCAATGCTTCCTTAAGAGTTATGTTTAAATGGGTAAGAATTGAGACCTGAAAAGTCACTGATGCAGTGTCAGGGGAAGGCTGATCAAACCAATGCACTGAGAAGGAAGAGAATTACCACAGAGAATGAAGTTATCCATGGTCTTCAAATCAAGGAGGCTGGGGCACAGTCAGAAACAGCGAACAAGACAAGAACACTGGACCAAAACATAAGGAACAGTAGCTAATGTGCAATAAGGGATTCCTATGGCCTAGCTACTTTACATCCATTAGATCATTGAGTGTCACAAAAATTATAAGAGGAAAGTACTGTGCATATGAGAAAACTGGAGGCCAGAGAGGTTAGGTCAGACTGCTAGAGGAGGTGTTTAGATTTAAATACAGATAGTCTGATTTCAGAGTCTATCCCTATAACCACCACATTTTACTGCCCAGCGTATATATGTACAGCCCAGACTAGAAAGATAGAGACCATAGGCTGTTTTCTCCTGGTGATAGAATAACAGGTGACTTTTATTTTCTCCAATGTATTACTCTGTATTTCCACATTCTCTATTTTATAATCAGAACTTTTCAAAGGTTACTGGGATAAGAAACTAAAACTTGCTTAATGGAAAAAAGAACCTGAAACTTGATGAATAAAGACAACGTGGTTTTCTTAGGAGCAGAAAACCATATAAGGCCAGAGGTTGGTGTCAGGATCTGAATAGTACCTAGGATTGGTCCTGGTGCTGTTCAGATCAGAGTCTGCTGCTGTCTCTTTCCATGTCAATCCCATTCCAAGGCCGAGGATCTGTTCCCCAGGTCAGATCATTGGGAGTAGGGGAAGGATTGTGGGGGGCCAGGATGAGGAACGGTTCATTTATCCAGGGCTGATCTGATCGGAGCATCAGATTCTCCACTTCTTTTCCTAGTCAGCACAATCTATCTGTGTGTATTTGACCGTCACTGGCTCATTCCATCATCGTCCGCTACAACATTTAGAAGTGCCTGGTGACACTTGCATCAAAATGACTAGTCCTTTGATCATTTCTTTCCCTTTCAGATTTAGGGAGATGTGCTGAAGTCTTCCAGAAGTCAGTATGCTGCTATAATAGAAACAGATATGAGTTTGGAAACCACCAGACCTCACTTAAAACCTTAGCTCTGTCGCTTATAAGCTGTGTGACCGTGGACAATTTATTTAATCTCTTTTGTCCTCAGTTTCCTCATCTGTAAAATGCAAGATGCTAGGAGGATTGGATTGGCACTATAAATTGTTGTTGCTATTATTATTATCAGCAACAGTAATAACATTAGATACTATCCCCCATGAGTTGCAGCAGAAGACCCATTCCTGCCACTCCTGGACGGTTGCCAAGTTGCTGCAGAAAAGATGTGACAATGGACTCCAATATATTATTGAAGTGACATTCTCCAACTCCAGGGCCCGAGGAGCTTGCTGCTATCACAGAAGCTCCTTTAGGCCAGTCTTTTGAGTGTCACTTACACCAGTTTGGAAGTAATCTGCTTGCTCGCCCTTCCAGCAAAGGATGTCATGATCAGCTAATGGAAAGTGACAAGAAGGGATATAATGAATGAGAGGGAGTTAAAGTTTGGGATAAAAAAAGAGCCTTGTTCTTTTGGGGAATGCACAATGCTAAGCATACCATGTTAAATCGTGCGTGTCAAATAATGGACTAATTAAGAATCTTCATCCATTTTTTTCACATCTCATTTTTGTTGTCCTTTCAAAGATGTATTTTCAAATTAGCTCTTAGCTCTTTAAATAAGTACCAACAGGAAATAAAAAGACACCTTGTCTATCACAGAAGCAAATGATAAACTGAAAAGAAAATACATGGGAAAGAAGATGGAGGTTTTGTGGGAAATGATGAGAAGTTTTTATCATCATAGCAGCAACTTCTTGAATAATGGAATTTAATAACATATAATAAACTATGATCCAGGAGAACTCTGATTCAATCCCACTAATTGTTTGAGCCAGTGAAAGGAAGGCAAAGTTTACCATGCCAACACACTGCTAATGCCACTGAACACTGCAGGGAACAGACAATTGTTCCCAGCTGCCTACCTCCTCACACAGAGGGGGCACATGGTCCCTGCCCCAAACACCGAGCTGAATCTCCAACTTTCAATGACAATCCTAGTTCTAGGACTTTAAAGTCATAGAAATGTAATTTTTGCAATCAACAAACTATTGTATTAAGCAGAGAATGGAGGGGTAACTAGATACAAAGCCCCCAATTAGATTATAAAGAATAATAACCAATATGCTTTCATGCTAATGCCAAAAAGTACAAAAACCTATTATAAATTTAATTGAGCACATGATCATAAGCACTGTTTTTCTACTTACATAGTTTTGCTGTATTAAGGTAGACTACAAATAAAGAAACACTTTTTTTTTTCATTGTTATTGAAAAGGGTGCTTTTTTTTTCTTTTTACTTTGGATCATTTGACCAATGTCAAAAAATGGGAAGGTATAATTAAGAAAACAATTATTTTTTCCTGTCTTTACTTAGTTTATATTTAAATACAAAAATCAAGAAAAAGAATTGAGGCAATTATTTGGATAATTCAGGTCTCTCCTAAAAGTTGAGGTTTCTAATGAAAATATATTATTTTTGCCTGAATTATTCAGATAATGCCCTTAGTTTTCTACTTTATTTTATAGGTGTGGGTCTGTCTATTGATAAAAAAAAGTCCTTTATAATAATCTTAAATGATTCTTTAGGTTTTTATAACAATTAAATATATAGGGGTTTTGGTACATAAATCTTATATACCTCAGGAATAAACCATCTAAAATTCTACAGAACATTTTGCAAAGCAGCTATTTAAATTACTAAACCAAAATAACAACAACAACAACAACAAAAAACAAGAGTAAGTATTAACTTTTCTCTCCCAAAAGAGTTCATGAAACCTTAATGATTACATTTGGCGGTAGAAGGAGGAGTGAAATACCTTTGTAAACTGATAGCCTAAAAACAGGAAAATTAGTATTGTGCCACGGCTATGAGCAGCTAATAAAGAGAACATGGTTAAAAGAGATTAAGGTTCAAATTAAGGTCAGAAAAGAGACTGATTGAGGAAAACTGCCATGTTCCGTTGCATGGCAGTTTAAGCAAGACAGTTTCCCCCTGAATCAGCCTTAGGTTGAAAAATTACACTGTTGGGGTTAATAAAGAGGCTGGGCATTTGTTTGGACTGAGACTTCAATTAAAATGTTATTTGGGGTAGCCAGAGTTAATGTCTTGCTTAGAGGTAAACTGAACTGCCTTTTAAGGGGATGAAAAAAAAAAGGAGATGAAGAAGAATAAAAAAGACCACCTAATCTGTCAAAGACCCTGAATAACTGGCAGAAAGAATTGTGTTTGCTGGACCTGTGCCCAACTCAGCAGTAAGCATTCTTAAAGGTTTTGTGACATCATCTGAGGCAGCTGAGGTTTTCTGAGTTTTTGATTGTTGAACTGGGTGAAGAATCTAGTGTTCAGCTGAGCCTTTTTGAGACAAAGAAAAAAATCTGGTTGGTATAATATGCCAAGTTTGGGCTTTTTTTTTTTAATGCGACAAAAGGGGTGGGACCAAGAATTCTGGGTCTTAGTCTCGTGACTCCTCCCCAAAGACAAAAATTGATGGATACAGTTAATTGAATTTCTCAGTCCATACCAATTTGCCCACAGTTAGACAAAAGCCACCAAAGTTTGCTTTCATTTCACTTCTTTAGGGTGAAATAAGTTCCTGTTCCTCTACATTCACTCCTATATTCCATAGAGATTCATTCAGCATGTTTACTCTGGCCAGCATCAAGCATATTTTGGTCAACAAAACACACACATTTCCCAAATTTTATAGGGCTTATACTTTGAGGAAAGGAGGAGCTGCTGATAAGTTATATATATATTTACAAACTGCTAACATTAAAAAGAAACAACATGGTGATGGAGATAGATTCCAATTCTTTTCAGTATTTTTCTTAACCAATCCCACGAGCAGCAACATGAAGACCTCATTACAACGGCATGGGGTGGCTAAGGCAGCTGGTTAATGGCAGATACAAAATAGGTGATTTTCTGTTGGGGAGTTGAATTTGGGATCTGGTCACGGAGATAAAGAGAATCACAGAAAGAGAGGTGGGACAGCCCCAAATAGTGTGGATAAGAATGAAAATTAACTTAAGAATATGGAGGTGATGGGCTTTTTTTTGCCCAAAGAGTGATACAACAGAGCAATGGACTGATAGCTATAGAAGTGCCGAACCAGAAAAGGTCTCTGGGCTAGGGAAAGAGACTATCTCATCGAAGAAGCAGGACCAGATAACAGCACACAGAGGGGTGCTAGGGTCCAGAGAAGAGGAAAGGAACCATTCTTGTCCCTTGTTTCCCTCATGCTGTTCAGTTTTTTAACAAAGTCTAGAAAACGAACACCGTTTGGCTTGATCTCCATTCCAATTGGCCCCAAGTCCAGTTTTTTATTCCACTAAAGAAGATGTTTATGAAAGCATAAGTCCCCTTCTCCCAATTTCACCAAAATTAAAAAAAAATTTGCTAATCAAAGACATTTAATCTTCAGAATATTCTTGAAGAAGATAAACTTGGTTGAAAGAACAGTGGCAGGCAGTGTCTTAAGCTACTCTGGAGGCTGAGGCAGGAGAATCACTTGAACCCGGGAGACGGAGGTTGCAGTGAGCCAAGACCACACCACTGCACTCCAGCCTGGGTGACAGAGCAAGACAAGACTCCATCTGAAAAAATAAATAAATACCACTCCACACAGAGCACACAGAGGCATAATGCAAAATGGGAACGATAACACTTTGAAAACAAAATGCCAATAATGAGATCATTGCAAAGGGAACAGGGAACCAGCAAGCTGAGAAGTAACACAACGTCCACGACTGCTACGTCTGTCCAAGTGGTGGCAAAATCTGCCAGGCCCAGATTGACTTCATTAGTCATTTAGAAGCACATAGATCACAGAAAAAATTCGCCTCCTCCTCACTGAGAAATAATTGATCATCAGTATAAATAGAAAGGAATTAGAACACCAATTCTTCAAAGCATAAATATTTCATTCACCAACCAGTTGTGATTTTGCCCATGGCAATTAAGAAAATATGCAATATTACCACTGGACAGGTGTGAATGCAATCAACTTTAGCAGAGAATCGAGGTGGATAATTCATATTAGATACAGAATTAATGCACAGACTACATTTTCCCAGATGTAATTAAGGAACTTGGGGAGAAAGAAGCACAATTATATAACCCAGTTAGCCCTATTCACATCTCTTTTACTCCTTCAGGTCTACTGGCACCAATGTGATTCTCACTCAGCAAATATTTGTCAGGCACTTTCCAGATACAGGGCACCGTGCTAGGTAATGGGAATTCTACACAGAACAACCTTCTCTCTGAACATCCTCAACTCATCTTCAGTCCTCTCTGTGCCCTTACCCAGCTTGGCTTTTCTCCAAAGTATTTATCACTACCTAACATCATATCATATCTGTATTTGTTTTTTATTCATTGCATCACTTACTAAAATACTAGTTCCATGAAGCAGGGACTTTGACTGTCTTCCTGTGTGGTGTACCCAACATTTAGGCCACATTAAGAGCTCGAAGAATGCTGTTGAATAAATAAGGCTTATGTCCAAAGAGACTATTCATTTCCATTAGAGAAAGTAGAATAAAATAAAACTATAGTTAAGAGCATGTATAATTAGGGTTTCTAACCTAGGAAATGAGGGAGGTCTTTCCTGAACAAATGGCTTTTAAGTTGGACCCTGAATAATGAGGAAGAGCTTGTCTAGAGAGGGGGTTAGGAGGCCTTTCAAGGAGAGGCACCAGCATGTATAATGGTATTTGTGGGGTTGAAATAAAGGGGAAAAGACCAGTGATGTGGAATCATGGTGAGGAAAGGGGGAGTCAAGAGATGAGGCAGAAGCCATGGACAAGAGCCAGATTATCCAAAATCTTGTAGGACACGTTCAAAATTGTAGACTTACTCCAAGAGCAATATGGAGAGTTTTAAGCAGTGACATGACCAAAGTTCTTAATTCATGAATCTCTCTGCCAAGCACAAAAGGAAGCATTTTCATGTGAGCATTCTGAAATTGGGCATGAGAAGCTGCTGGAATATTTCAGAACATACAGAAGTAGAAAAACTTAACCATATTTTTTGAGTATCAGCCAGAAGCACCTGATTATAATAGGCAATGTGGGAAGGGTGGTGACCGCAAAAAGTTGGCAGCCTTTGTTCCTGAAGAGAATGTAGTCTAGCCAGCCCACTACCAAAAGGCAATACACACCCATGGAAAAGTTAGAGGAAACCAAGAAACCACAGATGAACTGACTCACTCTCTCTTTCCTGACTGCCTGAAGGCCATTACTGCCACAAAAGGCCCTTCCTAGTGTGGCAGGACACTTTGCTGCCTCTGCCTCCACCAGGCCTCCCCTGGTTTTCTGAATTCCAGCAGCAAGAGGCCACCCCAGGCCCCCCAAACATGGGACAGATATCCCCCATGCCATTGCACGAGCTGCCCGTCACTCTATCCCTCTTCACGCTCACGGCTGGTCTCCTTCCCAGGACCTAGCAGAACATGACACGTGCCAGGTGCCCAAAAAGTATTTGTTGAATAAATCTTAGGGATTGAGCTAAAATGTCACCCTTATTCCACCTTTCTAGTACACACTTCCTGAGTGCCTGCTTTGTGCCAGGCACAGTGTTGAGGCCTTTCCATGCATTCTCATTTCATCTTCACAACAATCTCATAAGGCAGATATTGTTACTATCCCCCATGTACAGACAAGACAAGCAAAGTAAGGCTCAGAGAGGTACAGGGGCCTGCTTAAGAGTTCTCTTACCTTGCAACAGGGACATAAACCCACTTCTGCTCCTCTCCTAAGCCCCCAGTGTGACTAATTACTTGCTTATGTTCACCTCCTTCTTGAAGGCTTCGTTGATACTCCAAACTACCATGAAGACAAGCCTCAGGACTCCTAAAGTATTTTGTGCCAATGTGTGTCCATAGCCATCCTACCTAATTTCTTCCTGGCACTGTTAGTGTCTCTGGTGGGTCTTGGTATCATCAGTGTTGAGTACAGTATTTGGCGCTTGGTAGAAGTGTAAATTAATATTTTTCAAAGAATAAGTGAATAAAGAAATCAGCTCAAGGCAATCTAATATAAACTCTAAATGTGCCCTTTAAGAAAACTAATAAAGAAAACTTTTTTTTTTAGACAGTCTCCCTCTGTGGCCCAGGCTGGAGTGCAGTGGCTGGAGTGCAGTGGCATGATCTCAGCTCACTGCAACCTCCGCCTCCCAAGTTCAAGCAATTCTTCTGCTTCAGCCTCCTGAGTAGCTGGGACTATAGGTGTGCGCCACTACGCCAGGCTAATTTTTTTTGTATTTTTAGTAGAGACAGGGTTTTACCATGTTAGCCAGGCTGGTCTCGAACTCCTGGCCTCAAGTGACCCACCCACCTCAGCCTCCCAAAGTGCTGGGATTACATATTATAGAAGAAAACATTACAAGATTACATATACAAAGAAAACATACTATACATGAATCCAACAGATAGAGTATGATCATGCCCATTAACAAGAATTCTAGAGTCCTTATCCTTTCCCTTATCTCCACCCATTACAGTGTTCCTTTAAAGAATGGTTTCTCTGGTAAATTGAATATTTGTTTTATTTTCAAAATTAAAGATGCCAAATTGTACCATTGCATAGAGAGAGAAAAGGGAATCATGAAGACATTTATAAGACTATATTCATGAGTCATGGGTCTATGCACAAGCCTAGAGGACATGCAGTTGAGGAGCATGTAGGAAAGAAACTGTTCACTGCCAACTGTTCTCCTAAGAAGAATATGAGAGGTAATGCTTTTTAAACTTGAAATATACTTCTCAGGAATATGTAACACAGACATACAAAAGGTGGAATACTACAAACTAACCACTCTACAGAAATTGTCATCTCCCAGATGAGATTACTACACTAGACACAACATGTTTATCGGCTCACAAAAGACATGTCACCTAACAATTCATAGTAGGGAGTCTGAGGAAAATAACTCACCCATTGTGAAGTCAATGTTCAGATCAATATCCCTTGGGGAGAAAAATATTGCTCATTGATAGAGATTGATTTTTCTTTTCCTTAAGAAAACTCCTGAGGGGTAAACAACATTCTTTTTTTCATAGTGAATGTAACTAAACAAGGCAATGTCAAGGTCTACATTTTCCTAGCCTCATTAGCATGATACTCAAAAATCATGAGTGTAATTATACATGCCTTTTGACCTACTGAAAAATAGATACCAGTTCCATTTTTTTAAATTTCTTTTTAATATCCAAGCAACAGGACTTCAAAGACAACTTGATGTATGTTCTCTGCTTTACTAAACAGCACTATTATAAGTGAGATGCTTTTTGGTACTTTAAGATAATTTTAAAAATTATGTATAAACTAAAAAAAACTGGATCTTATATTTTTTAACCTATGAATTTTGAAAATGTTCTTCCTGCCTTCACCTTACTTTTCCACTCCCATTTGTACCCCTCAACAATTAAAAAGCGACTCCTCAGGGATCTAGAACTAGAAATACCATTTGACCCAGCCATCCCATTACTGGGTATATACCCAAAGGACTATAAATCATGCTGCTATAAAGACACATGCACACGTATGTTTATTGCGGCATTATTCACAATAGCAAAGACTTGGAACCAACCCAAATGTCCAACAATAATAGACTGGATTAGGAAAATGTGGCACATATACACCATGGAATACTATGCAGCCATAAAAAATGATGAGTTCATGTCCTTTGTAGGGACATGGATGAAATTGGAAACCATCATTCTCAGTAAACTATCGCAAGAACAAAAAACCAAACACTGCATATTCTCACTCATAGGTGGGAATTGAACAATGAGATCACATGGACACAGGAAGGGGAATATCACACTCTGGGGAATGTTGTGGGGTTGGGGGAGGGGGGAGGGATAGCATTGGGAGATATACCTAATGCTAGATGATGAGTTAGTGGGTGCAGTGCACCAGAATGGCACATGTATACATATGTAACTAACCTGCACAATGTGCACATGTACCCTAAAACTTAAAGTATAATAAAAAAAAAATGTAAAAAAAAAAAAAAAAAAAACTAACAAACAAAAAAAAAAAAAAAAAAGCATACAGAAGCCTTGGATCTTACATTTTCCAAAGGCCTTCACAAAAGCAAGATGTTTTCATGGGCAAATGGAAAAGAAGGCTGAATGAATTCATTTTATATTTAGCATGTTGGTTCAGACTGGTGAATATTTAGATTTATTTACAAGGCTACAGTAGATTATAGTGTTCAATACATAGACTGTCTTCTTAGGCCACATGTGTGACCAAAAGAAATCTTGCCTTCTACCCTTTGAAACTCAAAAGTTGCATAAGAAAGGACAGATGGATGATTTGGGGAAAAAAGAAATGTCATTCAATTGATGTTTGTTGAAAAGGGTGTCACAGATCATTGGCAGAATTTCCACTCATTGGCAACTCCCCGAAGCAGCCAAAGATTAATTGAACACCCAGACTACTGGGTTCTATGAGGAGAGGAGAACAACAGTGCGTTGGTGATTACAGAGGCTGAGATGTGGAACCAACAGAAGTATAGCTGAATGAACCATCTTCCACATGCATAAAGAGTGCCCCCACAGCCAAACGATCTTTGTTCTTTAGTCCTGGGATAGAGATGGATTCATATCATACCACACTCTTGTACTCTATTTCTCTTTCTAAAAGAATGTCTTTTTCAAGTGATTTAAACATAAGATTAGGAGCAAAGTTCATTGATTGGCATAGGGTCATGACCTACAACTTGACCTTAGGAAACACTTAAACCACACTGATTATACAGATTTTTCTCATCTAATGGTATAATATCTATAACTACATGCATCTGGTAACATACTAAATGCTGTCTAGAACAACAAAGCAAAGCAAACCAAAAGCCCACAATTTAAATTAAAAAAAAAAAGATCTAAGCCCACCTTCGTAAACATGTGCTTCTGTAAGAAGTTAAAAAAAAAAAAGAAAGAAAAGAAAAGGAAAAGAAAAAAGATCCACCAGAAGTACCAAAATCAAATATTTATTAGTCTTTTAATTTTCTACTTATTTGAAATTCAAAAATAATTTTCATGCTTTGATAGGAATGTACGGTTGTTTATCATTTCAAAAGCACTTCTCCTTTTATCACGAATCGAAGAAGAACTAACATTGAGAAACAAGGAACCAGAATATTTAGAGATGCTGGGAATAAACTACAAACTAACATGGTCAAGGGAGAGAAAATATGATCCTCTCAGAAGAATAATGTAACAACAATCAGAGCACATCTGGGATTTGATTCAAACCAACCTGGAACCAGATTGGATCTCCAAGCTGTTCTGTGTATACACACACACACACACACACACACACACACACACACACACACACACACACGCTGAGATTTCCAAAAGTGAAATTTCCGGAAGTTATCCTACAGAGTTAACCCCAGAAAGGACTTCACTGGCAGACACAGGCATAACTTTACTCCTTTTGTGATGACCCATGAGTGGGGTCTATGGCAGTCTGAATAGATGGGCCTTTCTGTTGAAAGATTCTGCCTAATCCTTCCCACCAAAGCAGGGTTCTAAAGGTGTCAGCAGGATTTGGCTGACTGGATCGTTAATGGAGCTATGGTTAATTATTGACTGATTAGGGATTTACCTTATCTTTCCGTCAGGAGCTGGCTCAAGACTTAACGGTAAGCAATTTAGAGCCAGGATGAACCTACACACATGCCTTTTTCTTCTTTTCCTTTGGGTCACTTTAGCTTGCCCCTCCCCATAATTCACATTCAGGACAGAATGGCCAGTCCTTACAAGGCGTGGGAGTCCTCAAGAGCACCGAAAATGAGAGGGGCCAGGTCCACGTGACAAATGTCCAGAGACAGAGGCTTAGAGAAATGTGCCTTTTGCAAAACAGTGTTTATGTGTAAAGGTTTTCCAGTTAAGTCCCTGGGAGAAAAAAAAAAAAAAAAAAGCACTTGCTTTTTGTCTCTAAAAGGTCTGGTGATGCCCGTGGGTGAGAATCCACCCCTCACTCCCCAAGGCCCCTTGGCAAAGCCAGGGAATGAGTACAGGCAGCTCAGGCCCAGCTGCCCCAGATAAGAGGTGGCCCGTGTTAATGCACAGGCTTCCTCTGCACCTCAGCAGGGCCTTCCTTTTCTAAACAGTCTCCCTTTAATGTTGGCGAATGTTGTTTTTCCATTGACTCAACATCTCGCCTGGTGGTAAGCCAGTGAGGAAAGTTGCAGCGGGGGAGGGGGAAAATGGAAGAGAGTGATGCCAAAGCAAAAGAGCGGGACGGTCAGCCAGGTTTCCAAACAAGCTAGACACCTGCTTTGGAAAGACAGTGACCAAGCCTAGACTTCTGGCTTCCTCTTCACTTTGATCAGCCTTTTGTTCCCTGCGGGTCTGTGATGGGCTCCCTGCCCCTCCCCTCACCACTGCCCCCTTCACTGAGAGCTACTTCAACTTAGAAACCATCAAAAATTCATAACTTTTCTCTATGAATGTAACTGTCTTATCTGAAGAAAAGGGAAAACAGTTATTGGAATGCATGAAAGAAGAGAAAGGAATTCTAAGGAAGAGAAGATGGAAGGAAAGTAAGTGAGAAGAGGAAAATTGGAGAGAAAAATAAAGAAAGGGGAAAAGAGAATAGAGGAATAGAAATTAAAGGCAAAAAGAAAAGAATAAAAGGATAGAACAAAAAATAAAGAAAAGGAAGGAGGGCAAAGGAGAAGGACGGCAGAAAAGTGAAGTCCAAAAAGGGAGCTTTTCCCCCAGAAGCTCAGTTTCTCAAGCCACAGGACCGTTCCGGGGCTGAGTATGAAGAACAAGGGCTTCCCTGGGCTACCCCAGGTCAAGGGGCATTTTCAAAACCAAATCTTGATTAGAGCCAGCTAAATGTTTTGACTTGAAGGAGACACTGAGGATTATAAAGCAAAATAGAGCAGCATGAGTAAGAAAGAAACAGGAAAAGAAAGAAAATTTTTTTTACAAAAACTCATGGGGACACAAAGGGAATGATAGAAAACACTTCTGAATCAGCTAGTCATCTACTAACAAGCTGTAAAGATCTCCAATGACAAGTTGTCACATTAGTTTAGTGAAACTGAAGCAGTACTTATCCCCTTTCCTGTGCTTAATCTCTCCCTGCGTGCCACAAAAACATGCTACCACGTTTAATAGGATTAGTTTCGTTCACTTTCTCCCCCCACCCCTTTTATTTTTTACAATTCTATTTTCAGCAATACAGGGATCCTTGAATTCATCGACTTCCTGTGGTGCACGGTAAACCTGGCATACATGGTTTTTACCCTTTAAATACTTTATTTTGAATGTGAAAAATGTAATTTAACTATTTCCTATCTTCCCCCCAATAGCCATAGCTTGGGGTGTGGGGGCAGGTGTTGATGGTAAAAGGGTCAAGACAAAAACAGGGTTATGGAAAAGGGCTGACACAGCCCAATCCCTGCAGAAGCTACTGCCCTAAGCGAAATTGCTCTAGCTCAGACTACAGGCAGACCCGGATTCCAATTCTGGCTGTGCCACTTACTGGCCTTGCGGCCTTGAGCAAGTGGTGAAGCCTTCCCCAGTCTCAGTTCCCTCATTCAGACATGGCGATAATTCATCTCTTGGCTGTTGGGAGAATTACACATACTATACTTTATTTCCTCACTTCTAAGATTCACTTTTTCTCATGTCTTATGCTCCTAAAATCAGTGTCTCACAATCCATTGTGCATTGAAGATCCTCGTATTTTCCTTTTCTCCTAAAGGCCATCTTTAAATGGTGTGTCTTATGATCTACGACATTTTGGAATCAAGAAACGGGAATTGTGGGGTGTAAATCACCTGTCCCAGTCCTGAGGCGTAGCAGTGCTCAGCAAGTGCTGGGAGTATCCATCGCCGCCCATTTTCACTATGCCTGCTGCCTCCTTGCCGCATTCCCACGGAAAGATCACTTTGGAATAGGAGAGAAGAAGGTGTTGACACTTTTGCCCCTCGTCCAGATCCTTCTAGACTAGAGTTTCTAATTGAGGTTTCCGAGATCTGCCTAAATCAAACACCGATCATAACTGCCCATATTGGGTCAGAACCAAAATCCTTCGGTCCACTCTGCTCCCTCAAAGGGTCACCAACTGCCGTGCTTAGCAGTGTCTTGCAAACAGTAATTATCCGATGAATTGAATTATTCTGTTTTCTTTGAGTCCACTTTGGGTTAAGCACCCCCTCCCGCTCTCCCCAGCACCGCCATCAGAAGATTAGCAATGGAGAGAGAAGGGGATGAACTCGCCTGATGGTGGTGGGAAAAGGACGGTGGGGCAGGGAACAGGGACCCAGAGGAGTGAAAGGAGCAGCAGGGCCTAGGGAGGGGACGGAGGAAGATGGAGCTGGGAGGAAGTAGGAAGCTGGCGTGAGGGGCGCTGTCGAGGCGCTGAAGGGGGGCACACACCGAGGCGCAGCCCGCACCCCCAGTAGGCTGAGAGGGCGCCGGGGACCCGCACTGAGAGTCAAGGCAGCCCCGCTTCCCTACCCATAGCGCCCCCCGGGAGAGAGTCCGGGACGCAGGGCCCCCGAGGCTGCGGGTCCAAGTCTTTCAGCCAACCCGGGATTAGCGAGCCAGCCGCTTCAAAAGTCTAGGCGAGAGGAAGCCGAGACGCGTCGGTCTTCGCCGGGCTGGAGCCCCTGCCAGATTTAGCCTCCCGCCTCGCCTTTTCTCCGGCCTGCCCCTCCGCCCTTCAAACGACGCTTCCACACGCCCCCTCCCCGCCTGTTTCCCGGGCCTCCTCCGGGGAAACTGGCGCTCTTCGCCCACCCAACTCCCCTCCACCCACCTCCCCCGCGCCCCCAGTTCGAAGTTCCCCCGACAGAGCCCACCCACACTCGCTCCCCCAACTCCACTCCCTTGCCCCTCCCACACACACACACAGCTACACACTACCCCGTCCCGCCCATTCACACTCTGCAGACACACTTCCCCCAGCCCTCCCCATCCCGTTCTCCCCCAACTCACCCACCAACACCCTTTGCCTCTCCGCCTTTGCCCCCTGTCCACCTACAAGTGTAGGGAATAGAGCTCTTTCCACCAGGAGGGTGCTTGGGGAGGAGAAGCAAGAAGTTGCCATCCATTTTTGTACAGTTTGACCCCAAATATGTTTCTCTCTAGTTTTTTGGAGGGGGCCTTTGTTTTTGTCCCCTAAAGTTACGGACTTTTTCCACCTAGGAAACAGGGACAGAGAAAGTAGCCAGAGAGCAGGAACCTTCCACGCTTGCCCAAAAAGCACGGACACCAGGAGGACAGGCATCTAGGGGTGATGCTTCCTCTTTCCCTCATTCAGAGAGTGCAGTGCCTTTACCCCGACCCCTGGGGTCCAGTCACTAGGGGCTGGGCCCACCGACGCCCCACGCTGGCAATCCCTTCTTTACTCCCCCCGCCCCCGGGAATCTACGATTACTTTATCTCAAGCCTTTTGAGGGTACCAGCAAAACACCTTTCTCGGGATGTTTAATAAGCTGCTCACAGGCCTCTGCAGTTGAAAAACTGTCAGCCCTCTTGAGCTGTTGTCTGCTGCTTCAGCCCGTTCCATTTCCTTGGCTTTCTTCCCCCCACTTCTGCAGTCACAGCCGAGCATGGCACCTTCCTGCCTAGCTTCCTTTCCCTTCTCACAGCTGTCCTTGGCTGGCTGTCCCCTAATCACCTTGGGGTATGCTTCTATTCATTGGTTTGAACATAACTTTATGAAAGGTTATATTTTACTTTACATGGATTTGGGGGAGGTTGTTGAGTCAAACATGTAAAAACATATAACATATGATCTACATTTGCTTTTGTTTTACCTAGGAATGTTGTCTTTTTTTTTCTCTCTCTCCTTCTTGTTGTTCCCTTTTGAAGAGAACTCTTTGTCCTGTGGTTTCATTGGTCTGACCAGCAGTTTCTTTAGGAGATGCTTGCCATCTATAAAGCAGGGAAGGTGAAAGGGCCAAAAAAAGGTGGGGATGGGGTGGAGGAGGAAGTAGACTTCAGATTGGTAAATTCCCCCCTTTGCCAGTAGGCCTGATGGACAGTTCTAGGTCCAAGAGCACAGGGCCTAGCTTCCAAATGTGCCAATTCTGATTTATTTTATGGCCTAAAAGACGGGGGAGGGGAAAGCATGTAAAGGTGACAACTATGCATGAGCTAAAATGTGCATACACATACATATCCCATGACAGTCCAGCTGGCTTCACCAAAACGTTGGGGATAGGGACAGGTCCTTATAAGAATACATGTCAGCTCGAGTGTACACAGCACTCATTTGTGGGCAACATACCTTCCAAGTATTGAGCACTAGTCATGTGCTGAACAAGTTTAGTCATGTAGAAGTCTCTAAATAAATCTATGATTTGGATATTATCCCCACTTCACAGATGAAAAGAACTGAGTCTCAAACAGATTAAGTAACACACTGAAGGTCACAGAGTCAGTAACAAACCAGCTGAGCAGTAATTAAAGACACAGGGTGACCCCAGATTCCCAGGTCCTTCTTCTGATTACCTCACTGGGATGGGCCCAGAAATCTTTATTTAAAACAACAACAACAACAACAACAAACACTCCTTCGGTGATTCCGATGATTCGTCAGGTCTTCGGAAGCACCACTCCACATCAAACCATCCCGCTATTCCTGTCACCAGCCTTGCCTCCAAGCAGCCTACTCCACGTTGGACAAAACATTTAAAACATATTTAAATAGCAATTTCGAAAAACTATACAGCATATGGATTTTCCTTTTGATCTCAAAATGATGACAAACAGACACTTAGATACTTCATAAAAGAAATATTACCAGAAAAAATATAGAAATCTGGCTTTCAACTTCATCTTGCTCTAATTTAAATAAAATGCAACTTTCCAGTTACTCTCTCTCCAAATGCATCCAAACTGGGAGCGTCCTTCTCTTTTCGCTGCGTCAGGCAGGCACCTACTTATTTCTAGCCCACTCCTCACCCTGAATAAAAGCTTCTGGTAAGATGGACAATATGGAAAACTTCAGTCCTATCACCAAAGCCCCTGAAAATGGAGCACCCCCGACTTCACACCCTTGACGTGAAAGACCAAAGAGAGGGAAGCTGGGAGTAACGGCCAAACATCCTTAGAGTAATTGACAAAAGAAAGGGGGTGGGCAGAAAGGGAGATTTCCATCCCTTCAAACGTGCACGCCCCTCCCGCGGTCCCGGGAGGGAGTCTCCCCTCCCAGGTCGAGCGCGTCCACCGGCTGTCCCCGCAGCAACAGGCGGGCGGCGGGGGAGGAGAGGCCGCGGGGGCAGCGCAGGCCTGGCGGCGGCCGAAATCCCCCGACCACCACGACGTTCCCCGGCTCTGCGGCGCGCCGGGAGCAGGTGGTTGCCCTCTGCGTCCCGGGCGTGCACTGAGCCCAGGCTAGCTGAGCGAGGCTGCAGCCCCTGCGATGGCCCAGAAAGAGGCAAGTGCCGCGGGGCCAGGGCGAGGAGGGACCAGCAGGGCGGCCTGGACCCCCACTTGGCCGCGCAGGCAGGAGGGGCGCGCCCTCTGCGGAGCGCGGCGCCGCGGCAGCCGCAGCATCTGGCGCTCGCTCTCTCTGGCCGGAGAGGCCGCGACACCTAGCGCGGGGCCGAGGCTAGGAAGGGCGGGCCGGGGAGGGAGGAGGGCACTGGGAGGAAGCCGCGGGCGAGGAAGCCCCGCTCCCGCCGAGTGCCTGGAGAGGAGATTCCCAGCCTTCCTGCCCAACCCGAAACTTTTCCAACACACGCAGGCGTATTCCTCGCGGGATTCGGCGGTCCCGAGTCGCAGTCAGGGAGGAGGCTCGGGAAGCACACGTGCCCTGGCACACTGGAGGAGGTACACAGGCACACCAGGAGGGACAGGGCCTCTTGGGAGGCGGCTGAGGGCGTGAAGGCAGCAGGCGGCCACACATCCGAAAGGGACTCCCTGCGAGCGGGATCGAGCGCTTAAAACCCTGCCACAGCTTGGAAGTGTAGCGGTGCCCAGAGGCTTTGCGTAACTTTGCCCACTGCGCCCCCGCGTGCAAAGGCATCCCCTTCACACTCACACCCTCACCCCACCTCACTCCCCTTGAGTTGCGGCCCGAGACTGCCTTTGTACTTAAGCAACAGCAAAAGATATATGGATTTGAACCAAAGATGGTGGGCAAGAGTGTTGTAAATTGTGTAAATTCCACTCGCGGGAACCCCCAGATAAGTAGGGAGAGCACCCCTTTCTCCCCGAAGGCATCCCCTCCGTTTCTCTCGGCCTTTGGGTCTCCAGCTTCTTCGCTACTATGGACTGAAGAAGACAAAGCACAGCCAAATCAATGTTTTGGGTGTTTTTTTGTTCGGTTTTTTAAATCACGACCTCTCCAACTGCTAACCCTCAAAACGCTGGGTGGGGTTGGAGAAAGGCAAGTTATGTCAGGGAGCACCCCTCGGAAGGCGCGCGCGCGGCCTGGCGGGTTCCTCGCCGGGCTCTGGGCAGCCGGGCGGAGTGGCTAGATTATGTAAGTAGCAGCCCTCCATGTGCTCACCACCATCTGTTAATATCTTGGTATTGGAAAGTTCGGTGCCTGAGGCAAAGCCAGGGTTGGCGGCGAAGAGCTCCCAGCCTACACTTCACTACTCCAGGGCAGGGAATGTACTTCCCTTTGATTGTTTTCGCCCACTTCCATAAAATCAAGTAGTAGTGTGTCCCTTCAATCACTGACAACCTCCTCATCCCCGCGGGTGTGTCTTTGTGGGCGAAGAGTGATTTTCTTCGAGGTCAACTTATTGTAATGAGCTCTTTCGATGAAATTATATTTTCATGACAATTCTGCGCTCCTTAAAGCAATGTGGCAGACTCTTATTTGGGAGTGGGTTCTTTATCATTTTAAAAATTACTTTCTTTCTGCCAGCACCCCTGGATCCAAATTCTTGTAAGGGTTATATTTCAACTTCTTTGGAGTGATTGGCTTCTGTTTACTTTGAAAGCTGTTGGTTAAACAAACATCACTCAGGAGGCTTCTAAGCAGTGGGGTTCCCAGGAGAGAAAACGCTGCAGCTGCTACTTGCTACTGATCTTGTGGCATTTCACTTCCCCCCCCCCCCCCCCCATTCAGAACAAATCCAGGTTGGGCTTGGCGTCACACTGAGCACAGGAGATGAGAGTGAGAGGCCGTCAGTCAGTTTTGCCTCTAGAAAGCTTGCAGCAGGCAGGCCTGCACCCTGGGGTTGGTTTTCCTCTCTTCCCTTCTTCAGGGTGCTGATAGTGATGGTGGTAGTGGTGGCGGTGGTGGTGGTGGTGGTAGTGGTGGGTGGCTGACCTGGAAGTCCTTAGGCATCCTTCTCCAAAATCCACGTCCACTTTTGCCTCTCAACTGAATCTGGTTCTAATTCTCAGAATTGGTTTGTTTAGGATCTGATAACAGTTGTTTGTAAGGTTTTAAATTACTTATACACACTGTCTTCCCTCCTGCCCCCCACCTAACCGCTTTAAGAAAGAACAGGAGGCGTGAGCATACACCGAGCAAATGTCAAGGCGAAGTGTATTTAACCCAGAACCAGATGCATGAGTGATAACTGCGAGTTTGTCTAAGAACACACAGATCACCCTTCAGATAAATAAGTAAATGCAACCTGCACGGATAGAGTTTGTTACAAGACCGGTCAGAACTTGCGTTAACTTCTAAGTTACTGGGGTTGTGTTGGAAGTGGGGCGGAGGGAGGAGTTGTCTTAACCCTAGGCTTGGCGGCTGGTTTCAGAGATGGAGCCAATATCTAGGCGACTCCTTGTCTCCAGGCTTCTCCCCTATCAGAAAACAAAGCGGGAGTCGCCCGAGATAGGGGGCTCGGGCCTCAAGTCTTGCTCCAGGGCCGCCTGAGACCCAGGAGAATGCCGCAGCTCTAGCAAGAGAGGTTGCCAGGAGCCTGGCCTGTACGCCTCCCCGACAGTAGAGGACAGGACACGGGACAGGGCTGCGCCGAGGCAGCTCACGGAGCTGGGCTGCGAACCGATCTCGCTCGCCTAGCGTCGCGCGCTCCTATTTCAAGTCGCCGCTCCTGCGCCCTAATGCGGGCTGCGAACCGCCGCGGCAGAGCGTCGCGAGCCGGGAGCCTCTGCCGCCGAGGCTGGGGGTGGGAGAGCTTCCTTGTTCGCCAAGCGGGTTACCCCGACTTCGACTCAGGCCTGCTTTTCCCCACGGCGTGACACAGGACTTACTGGGGTTCTCAGGGAACTTTTCCCGCCGCCAGTTCCCGGGCGTGGTGTGTGCAAAACGTGCATTCAAGCGCTATGTGCAATTGACACAAACTTGTGGGCTAAAGTGCAAGCCATTTTTTTCGCGTTTGAATCTTTTTCTCTGTCCCTGCCTCCTTTCTTCCCCCTACTCCCCCCTCCTCCTTCTCTGCTCTCCGCCCTTTTAAATGTCAAACTGAGCAGATGGTTTTAAGGTGTGGAAAGGTATATAGCCCTTACTCCTACCAGTTTATTTGTGGGCTGGCGCTAACTTATATGTACAAACCAAGATTCTTAAAGAAAACTAGTAGGACGAAAAATAAGAAAGAAAGAAGCTTTGATCCATTCTCAGATCCCAAGTTTCCCCGCTCAATACACCCGCTTACCTCGAAGGGACCCAACCAATAGAAGCATTATTCCATCCTGTATCTAATGGGCATGTTGATTATTTCTGCTCCCAGCCTAAACTGTCACATCCCGGTTAGAACACCTGATACAACAGTCAATAGTTGGAGGTGTGAGTGGTGCGTGTGCGCTCCTCTGTGTTGTTTCCGTGATAGACGCGTGGGGGGAGTGTGTGGGGGCCGCAAAAGGGGAAAGAAGAAGGCTGGGGATGCTCCCGCAATCTCTTTTCTTATCGCCGACACCTAACCTGACCGACCTAATTTTTTTTCTCCTTTTCACTGTTTGAAATTCGTGCCAAAAGTTTCCTGCCGGGATAGACTCGGACATACTAACATCGCTATTCTTATTCAAAGGGAGGGCTTAATATCCTCTTTACGGTTTGGTGAATTTGAGGCTGAAATTGTAAATTCCCTAGGAAGGAGTGTGTGTGTGTGTGTGTGTGTGTGTGTGTATGTGTGTCGCAGAAGACATTGGTAGTGTTTGGCCAGTGTACTTGTAACACACCTCATAAATACCCTGTTGTCACGACACAGCATGATTCAACCTTTGATC
Organism: Gorilla gorilla gorilla; assembly: GCF_029281585.2. Lineage (NCBI taxonomy): Eukaryota > Metazoa > Chordata > Mammalia > Primates > Hominidae > Gorilla > Gorilla gorilla. The sequence goes on along the minus strand of NC_073224.2, from coordinate 42,825,295 downwards.
TGATTAAATTTGAGGGACACACGAAGACTACTTGTCCTCCTCCTACTTACAAAAATGAGTGTCTAATAGACTATGTATGAATGCTTCTGCTTCGCAGCTCTTGCAAGTCCCAGCTTTTATAGGATCTTTAGGTCATAAACGCGGCTGCTTTATTAAAAGCCGTTTACTGTGCCCGGTGAAAGGGACGTTCTAGCTGCGGCTGAGGCTCGCTTGCATTTGTAACTTGCAAAGCCCAAGGAGATCTTTAAGAGCCACATTATCTAAAGAAATTTTGCTGGTTATTTTTCAAGCAAGAAATGTCAAACCAAAGTAAATTTTCTAGGGCTTTATTTTAGAGCCTGCGATTTATGCGTTTGAAATTTCTTGCCTAATAAACTTTAAAGTTTGTTGCCCAGGCGTCAAAACTGTGTAAATCCTGTATTGAACAGCTATCTTTGGTCTTTCTGGGGCGAGTGAATTAGTGAAGGGTAATCGCCAGATGTTTGCAACATATATATTTTTAAAGGCTGCTTTACCTACAATCCAAATAATGTCAGAGGTAACCAAGGGTAAATATTCCTCTTCCTAATAATTTGGACTGGAGATTAACTGGGACTCAGCCAATGTTGATCTTCGTCTAATAACAGATGCAGCGGACCCGATGTGAAACCTCTGGCACCTATTATTTTAATACCAAACCTACCTGCATTTTATTGTCCACCTCCCCTTTAAAAGGAACCAAGGGTGACACGTATCCTTGACACTACCTATGATCGTTTAAAAAGTGGAATGATTTGCAGATCCCCCCCTCCCTCCTCCTATGCCACCCCACCCCTAAAACCCCCACTTTTTCTCCCGTATACTTTTCCGTGCCTTCCTCCACCCAAGTCGGAGGAGCGCTCACTCGCTCGGCCACTCGGCGAACTCGATCAGCTGTATCTGGGAAATGAAAAAAGAAAAAGAAAAAAAAAAAGGACCTGCGTCCTGGAAGAGCTAGTGTGAGCCGGGCGCCGCTCGCGCCGTCTCCCGCTTTGCATAGTGCCCGCAGATGGCTCGCTCCGGCCCAGGCGCGGCGATCCAGTCGTCCCGAAGCAGTGGCAGGGTGGGGGTGGGGGTGGGGGCCGGGGATGGAGGCCGGGGAGGGGGAGCGCAGGGCCCCTCTCCCCTCCTCTCTTCCCAGCCCCTCACCCCCACCCCTTTTATATTTTTTTTTCCTCCCAAGTTCTCTTGCCTTGCTATCCCCCCTTGAATCCGAAGGCGCCTCGCGATTGGGTGCTGGGGCCGGGTACGTCAGATAGACTGTGACGTGCAGTCTTCCTGTTTCCTTCAGCTGTGTCTTAAAGTAAATCTTGTTGTGGAGCGGAGCCCTCAGCTGAGGGAGCGCTCTGAAATAATACACCATTGCAGCCGGGGAAAGCAGAGCGGCGCAAAAGAGCTCTCGCCGGGTCCGCCTGCTCCCTCTCCGCTTCGCTCCTCTTCTCTTCTTTACCCTTCTCCTCTCTCCTCCTCTGCTGCTCTCTCCTCTCCTCCGCTCTTCTCTCTCCTCCTCTCCTGCTCTCTCCTCTTCCCTTAGCTCCTCTTCTTTTCTTCTCCTCTTCTTCCCTCTCCTCGCCTCTCCCCTGCTCCTCTTCTCTCGTCTCCCCTCCCCTCCCGCCTCTCTCTCCCCTCTCCCTCACCCACTCGCCCCGCTCGCTCGCTGTCGCACAGACTCACCGTCCCTTGTCCAATTATCATATTCATCACCCGCAAGATATCACCGTGTGTGCGCGCGCGTGTTTTCCTCTCTCTGCCGGGGGAAAAAAAAGAGAGAGAGAGAGATAGAGAGAGAGAGAGAGAGGCTCGGTCCCACTGCTCCCTGCACCGCGTAAGTATCTTCTTCTTCCCCTCGTGAGTCCCTCCCCTTTTCCAGAATCACTTGCACTGGCTTGTTCTTGAATGAGAAGGGAAGAAAAGAGCCTCCCATTACTCAGACCCGTGTAAACATTTTTCCCCCCAGGAGAAAATGGTGTTATTTAAATGAATCATAATAAAATAGCCTCTAAACAGTTTCTAAGCGGGAGCCTCCGTGGAACTCAGCGCTCCGCTCCTCCCAGTTCCTAAGAGTAAGTGATCCGCTTGGCTTTTATTTCTTTCTCTTTCCTGCTGGTGGCTGGGGGTGGCGGTGGCGATGGGGGGGAGGCTGATGTTGCTGGACTTGTCGCTGATCTTGTCACCTTTTGTGTACTGTTTCTGGGGTGTGAGGAGGCGTTTGCTCCCTTTCCTTCTTTCTCCTGCTCTCTCTTCTCAGGAGAGAGGACCGCGAGAGGGACCGGGTCGCTTTTTTGTTCGTGGAGATCCCCGCTTTCCGCCAAACCCCATCCTTCCGATCTCCCCAGGCTAAAACTCCGGGGCCGGTCCCCTCGTCCTTTCTCTTTGTCTTGTTTATTATAGCTGCCTTTCTTCCCGGCTCTTCCAATTTGCTTGTCATTTGCATACCTTTCACTTCTCCTTTTTTAACCCCAGCAGAGGACCGGGAACTGGGAGGAGGAGAGAGGGAGGTGGGGGGGCGCTCTGTTACTTTCGTCTCAAAACGCTGTCGAAGCCGAATTGTGGAAATCCGGCTTGAAGGGGTGCGGTGATGGGTCCCGGGAAACGCGCGCGGCGCCCCTCTTCCGAGCTCCCGGACCCAGGGCTGGGTCAAGTTGAGTAGGGTAAGGCGGCACCGGGAGGCTCGGGGGGTCGCGTGGCGGTGGGATTGGGACACCAGCACGAGGAGGACCGGAGGATCGCGGTCCGGGTAAGAGTAGGGGGTTCTTGGGCAGCAGAAATGGGAGGCGATGAATCTCCCAGCCATCGCTGGCAGACGATGGTGTTGGGCAGCTTCGGTCTGGTCTCGTCTGGGTGGTACCTACCGTTTTGCCCCAGTTAGGAGGACTGGGGAGGGAGGACAGGAGAAGTGAGAGTAATTGTTACTGGGAAGACTAGTGAGGAGGGCGGGAAGAGGGAGGGAAGAGCTGCTATCTTGCCTGAGCAGATCAGGAGGGGGACGCAGTGGGCGGGGGGAGACATCACCCAAAGTCCAGTTTAGCAAGTTGTTGATTCTTCTGGTGTGCCAGCCCGTTACTCCTCCTGCTGAAGGTTGGTGGAGTGATGGAGGGTGGGGATGGTAAAGGAGGAGTAAGTAGCTTTCCACAGACTCCCAGGTCTCTGGCCCCTTCCCAGCTTCTTGGGAAATTGAGAGCCCTCCAGGCAGACAGAGAACAGAACTAGAAGGAGGGGTGGTGCTTAGTCTTAAATAGCTCAAGGAGGCAGGTTGGAGTGTGAAACTGCTGTTCTTGGCAACCCAGAAGGCTACTCTGCCTGGGGGAAGGCTGGAAACTCACCTGCTTGTTTTTATTTTTCCGAGAAGGTCTGTGCTGTCTCCTTGAGCTATAAAAACAGAGGAAGCACAGGGTGGCCTCCTCGCAAAGTCAAGGCTAGAAGACTCCCTTCTCCTGTTCTCTTTTCCACTCATGCCCTCCCTTATTTAAAAAAAAAAAAGAAAAGAAAAGAAAAAAAAAAGAACTCATTTCCTTTCCTAAACTAGGTAGGCAGAAATCTATTAGCAGAGTGCGCATGGGCAGGGCCTGACAGGTGTGTTGTGTCAAGAAAGACAGGTGCAAATTTCCTCTGTGTCTGTGTGTGTCTGTACAGCTCTAGACCACAATGCTTGCTCGAGGGTTGGAGAGGTTTATGAATTTATGGTTGTCCTGGTTAATAGGATTGTCTGGGCTAATGGGAATTGGGCTGTTGTTCTTTTGAGCCCTGCCATGTGAGTTCTTGGGGTGGGGGATGGGGGCAAGTTGGTATGTGTTTGTTTATTTTTCTTAAGGATATTGGCAGTCTACTGCTGAGGCTGTGTCCCAGGCTTCTGTCTGCCAGTCAGCCCAAAGCACCCCCACTTTAGGCAGCAGGTGGAGGGAGACTGACTTTTCCTTTGCTTCCTACCAGTTTATGCCTATCTCCCAGGTCTGTGCTTGGCAGAGAGAGAGAGAGAGAGAGAGAGAGAGAGAACTGTCCTGTGTGTGTGTGTGTGTGTGTGTGTGTGTGTGTGTGTGTGTGTGTGTTTGTGTGTGTGTGGTGTATGCTTTGGATAGCAATGAGTGGTGTGTAACTGCCAAGAATTCCAAAGTCAGTTTGAAAGTGTTACTGTTGTTAAAGCTTATCTTTTTAAGCATGCTTTCTCCTTGCCCAGAAAGAATAGGTATGTACATAAACTCTTTCAAGTCATATGTTAAATAATCTCATAAAGTAGAATGAGCCTGTCATTGTCCCAGACATGTGCCAAATGTCCTAGATATGAATTTGATGGAGAAAGAAAATCTCAAGTACATGAGAAGGTAACTGTGCTTTTCTATTCTGATGCAAGATGTGAGAAGTCAGTTCTACAGGGAATTTCTTGCAAGAACTTCTGAGTATTTCCAAAATGAAATTTTGTGTGTGTGTTGAGGGAGGAAAACGAGAGTATTCACGTTAACTTGTCCATGGGTTAAAACATGGACATGTATATATAATAGTAAAATAGGTGAAGCTAAGGACTGTGGCTTGATGTGTGAGGAAAGTTGTTGGGAATTCAATGTAAGCACTATATCTGGCTTCTTAAAACTTGACCTTTTAAAATTATCTTTAAACAGACTACTTCTGTAGACTGAGTTGCACAGGAATAGGTTGGTTGGCAAATGGTTTTTGCTCATTGGCTTTGTGTTTGGGTAGTTATTGTTTCCATGAAAATGAGATTGTATGTGTCATTTATTCTGTAGACTTCAACATTAACGTCCCCCCACCTCCCAAACACACACACACCCCCCCAATACTTTCCTTGGATGCTTTTGAAGTTCTTTGGTAATTAAAATGTCATCTATGCCTATGTTCATTTGCTTTATTTTTAATAGGGGTTATCTGTGCTTGGCACTTATTGATATTTTATGTGTCCATTATGCAGAATTCTATTTAGTTTAATCACCACCTTGTGGGAAAAAAAAGTCATGCATACATAACATGCATCTTTGTTCTCACTTTATTCATTTCCTAGCATCATTCCTCTATAAGCAGCACATGCTATCTTAAAACCTAAGCTGGCTTATTCTGTAAGTTGCCAGACTTCCTCTTTATTTGTTTAAAACTCAAACAGGCCTCTTTTCATGAATGTCTTCTATCATTTTAGGGATTGTCTTGAATTTGCAGTGTTAATATAAGAAGTTTTAGGTTTCAGATTAACAAAAGAAATTATAAAATGTGACTGATGTTATAATATGAAAATAGATTGTGCATGATGTATCATTATAGGATTTTAATTAAGTACCTGCGTAACTTGGAAAGGAACCATATACATAAGGAATTTCTCAGACTTATTGCCTGTGCATTCTCAAAGGACATTTAGAGAGTTCAATTTTCTGCAAAAAGAAAAAAGTGTATTTTCTTAAGATTATTTCACACTCTGTCTTATTTACCTATCTGATAAGTTGTTACTTTTTAAACAAGTAGAAATTAATATTTTAGGCATGTCTCAGAAAATGTTCTGTGTTCATTTTGCAGGTGAAAAATGTGTGGAATTTTTGATGGGATGGGAGAATCTTAAATGAAATCTTGAATGATTTGAGAGGTATATTATGACAGGAAATTTAAAAACCTGATAATGCAATCTTAGTTAATTTAGGTATTAACTTATGTCAAGTGAGTTCTTCAAAATAAATATCAAAGGTTTTCTTAACCTGATAGGGAGCAGAAATATCTCCAATATCTCTGAAGTAAAAGTTGCTAATTAGCAGAAACAAATTCTTGAATGTAGTGAAGGGGACAATTTAATGATTCAGGGGCTACTTAAATCAGATCATCTGATTTTTCCCCTTTGAATCACTAATTTCCAGATTGATTTGAAATATTCTTTGTTAATGATATTCTATTTGAAATTTCATAACCAGGTTGACCCAAGTAGATTAGAGGCCCATACAAAGATGATTTTCTAAAAGAAGTCAAGTGTAGGCTTGCACAATTTCTTCAAATAATTTTATCAACAAAGACAGATCATCTAAATAATCCAAGCAGGAAACCATGCCAACCTTACACTCTCCCTGCCTCATAAAAGATTTGTCTGAACTATCTGGATAATTACCATAATGAAACACTTCTTTGTCCAGAATCTGGACTCCAGATAGATGCAGTAAAAGTTGAATCCTCCTCCCCGAAATAACTTCTTTATTAAAGTAGAGCACTTAACCACTTTATACTTCACGCTGCAGTGTTCCTTTGAAATTCTTTACTGAAAATTCTTTCCTCCTAACCTTAAGTCATCAGTTTCCTTAGAATTTTGCATGTTAAAGAGAATGTCAGATAATTCAGATATTAAAGGAGACGCTTTTGGAGTAGTTAAAACCTGTTTTGATTATACCTGGATGTTTATTCTTATAATATCTTTTTCTGGGAGGAATCTGCTATGTTAAGATATGCATTGTATAAGAATTACTAAAGCATTTGTGTAGGTTATATACCAAGTGATGCAAAAAAAATTTAATGATGAAAAACTCTATATAGACTTTCACATTAATTAAAGAGGGGTTTACAGGAATAGAGTAAGTGTATCCGATCAATAATACATTTGGGTTCAAATTCTCATCAGTATTTTTCTGCATCCTTGCTGATTTGGACCTCCACCAGTGTTGATCAAAAGCTTCATATTGCCTAGTGAAACTGAAAATTAATGTTAAAATGCAAATATGATATGCATCAATAATAATTGCAGGTGAAACATGATGGCTTAATACATATCTTGAGAAATAAAGGAGTTTAAAAAATATCAATGATAAAGTCATTCCATGGCTTCCTTTAAATTCTGAACTGGAATATCATGGAAGCACTTGGAAAACGTTTTTAAGAGATTTAATTTATATTATGGTAACGTAACAGTACATTTTCTTATGTGGTAAATATATTCATATAGATATCTTGTTTATGAAATGTGATGCTAATAAAGTGCTGTGTCAACTGGTTATTATTATTTAATCATGCCTATAGCTTCCATGGGTTATGGTTCCAGTGTGTGCTACCACTATACTTTTATTTCTAAATTTAGATCTAAGCTATATGGAGAGATATATTTACTTGTGCCTATTAATACAATGCCTTGTCCTGGATTATATAATTTATCTTATTTTTCCCATTTGTTTTGTCTTATTTGTTATGTTCCAGCTGGACATTTTACAACAAGACCTAAAAGTATTTAAATTCTTTTAGCCCAAGACAGATACAAATCGTTATTTAATCTAAAAATGTTGACTGAAATAGAATTACAAAATTAGTTTAGTTTGGTGAATATCAAGGGAGTTATATCTTGTTCTTAACAGACTCCACAAGCATTTCTTTCCACCTTAGGAAGAGCACAGCCCTCCTCTTGGCTCCAGCATGGGGCAGGGATGCAGCTGTTGATACCTAGGCTAGATGAGAGGAAGTGCAGTTGACACAGAGGTAAATGGCAGTTGGAAAAGGAAGGATGCCTGGGGATGACCTTGTGCTCATCAGCGACACCAGTCTGTCCTTTCCAAGCCTCTGTGGCAGAGCTGCTCTTCCCACAGCAAAGATGGCAGGAGGAAAGTCCAGTTTGGGTGTTAGGGTGAACAGGGAGAGAAAAAATACTGCAAAAAAGTTTGTTTGACGTTTTGATTGGAGATCCATGTGCTTTGCAGGTGATAGTCAAGAGAAAAGGATTTGCATACAAATAGAAAAGATGTAAAATTTAAAAATAAGGGCAATAAGCTCTATTTTGGGGAAGGTGATATACACACAGAAAAAAGTCTTCCTTGTAACCGCCCCCCATGCAAGTGTTTCTCTGATTAACAGAGCTTTGAAATGATTCATCCTTTTTCTTGTCTCAGCCTCTCCTTGTTCTTTCTGTCATCTGACAGCTAACCTGATTTATCAGATCTAATGTGTTTGTGTAGTATTTGTCACTGCATTTTTGTATTCCTGAAACCAATTTTATTATTAGTGTTTGAAAGGGTCTCAATCATTCTGAATTCAATTTTGAACCCAATGTTGTAGTTATTGAGAACTCCATCTCCATTCTAAGTTCAGGAAATTTTATCCTGAAGCATGCAAAAAGTATTTCATTCTCAAGCATGCAAAAATATATATATATATGTATATATATATAAAAAGAGGTATCATTTTGCTTTCATGATACCCTAAAACAGGCTCTTTTAAAATGTTTTATCTTTCTATAGAAACCAGGAGCAAAGATTGCATGAGGAAATCACTGTCACTTAAAAAAATATACATATTGTTGCCATCTAAGCATTGAGCATTTTCTTGATTTTTACAGGTTATTTCATGCTGAAATTATGCCTATTTGCATGGATAGTCATTCTTTAAAGCTAGCCACAGATGCAGTCCTAGGGAGCACGTAGATGTTTTTACAGGTGAACCGAAAGAGATGGGAGCCGTTCCAGACACTCTGCACGCTGCCTTTGGCAATGGACCCTGTTATTGTGAAGATGTGCTCTGTTAAACAAACGTGAAGTTTAATATTAGATAAACCCAACGTGAAAAAAAATTTTCATTTTCTTCATAAAATGTTAATTATAAACAAAAAGATGTGACATCTTATATGTCTACAAAATTTGGGATTAGCATCACTAGTTAATAAGTTACACAATATGTCAAGTGCCTTTTATGAAATTCAAAGAAGGATGTTCTCTTTTTATATTGTGTTTCCAAGAAACAATGGAAGTTCATATACAAAGAAATATTTCCCTTTCTCACACATTTGATGGACATTATTTTCTTTCTTCTTTATATATCTTCTTTCAGTTTTTTCTGTTTTTTTTTTTCCTTTAATTTGGCACAGGAAATAAGGTTCACAAATCATGTATGTTAAAGAGTTTCTTTGGGCATTTGACATATTATTTTGGCAGATTTAAACAGAAGGCAACTAGTCCTGAAGATATATTTATCTTTATCTCAGTCAATAATTTATTATTCCTCATATTGATTTCTAAAATGTGGTAACATCCTTGTTTTGCAGTGAATCCAACTTTGTAATAATTTGTCATTAAAAGGACATTATGAAAATGTATAAATATTCTTATAGTTACATTAAGATATATCAACAGATATCATCTTCACGTATGATTTTACAAGTAAAAAACGCATAGCTAAGCTAAATAAGCAGACTTACAAAATAACTATTGTGCATTTATTTCAATGCTAAACTGACCATTTATGTTTGAAAGATGCTGCTGCTAAGGGTGTTCTCCTTCCCATTTTACATATGACAAAAATATTGTAAAATTCAAGAATAAAACCCTCTATTATATATTTGCATTTATTTTAGAGTCCTTTTCCTTTAATAGCATTAAAACCACCCTAATTGTAATGCAGAAATGCAATTTTTCATGTGAATTTCTCACAGTCTCAAAATTTAACCTTATTTCTTAAGTATAGAGCACTTTCATCTTCCTTATAATATGAATCTCAATGCCCAAAATTTAATCAATTGGTTGTCAGGGGCTGTGTTCTTATAATCTACTGTTTCTTCTGAAGATAAACAGTATCATTTTAGGCATTTGTGAGAGAGAATCATATTACTGGTGCTTAAGCAGTTTTTGCTTTATTTTTTTTTTAATCTTAATCCATCTTAAACCAGTGGAGCAGAAATATTTAAAAATGTTTCATTTCAAGCAGAGTGCATAATAAATTGCAATAATTGTAATGTGCCATAAATCCCAGAGCCTATGCATTTTGCATTTGATTCAGGATTGAGGTCAGGAAATTTGGAGAAATTTAAAGAAAATGATTCATCAGTCCTTTTGTTCTGTTGGCCAGGGTCCCGGGATTCTTGAGCTGTGCCCAGCTGACGAGCTTTTGAAGATGGCACAATAACCGTCCAGTGATGCCTGACCATGACAGCACAGCCCTCTTAAGCCGGCAAACCAAGAGGAGAAGAGTTGACATTGGAGTGAAAAGGACGGTAGGGACAGCATCTGCATTTTTTGCTAAGGCAAGAGCAACGTTTTTTAGTGCCATGAATCCCCAAGGTTCTGAGCAGGATGTTGAGTATTCAGTGGTGCAGCATGCAGATGGGGAAAAGTCAAATGTACTCCGCAAGCTGCTGAAGAGGGCGAACTCGTATGAAGATGCCATGATGCCTTTTCCAGGAGCAACCATAATTTCCCAGCTGTTGAAAAATAACATGAACAAAAATGGTGGCACGGAGCCCAGTTTCCAAGCCAGCGGTCTCTCTAGTACAGGCTCCGAAGTACATCAGGAGGATATATGCAGCAACTCTTCAAGAGACAGCCCCCCAGAGTGTCTTTCCCCTTTTGGCAGGCCTACTATGAGCCAGTTTGATATGGATCGCTTATGTGATGAGCACCTGAGAGCAAAGCGCGCCCGGGTTGAGAATATAATTCGGGGTATGAGCCATTCCCCCAGTGTGGCATTAAGGGGCAATGAAAATGAAAGAGAGATGGCCCCGCAGTCTGTGAGTCCCCGAGAAAGTTACAGAGAAAACAAACGCAAGCAAAAGCTTCCCCAGCAGCAGCAACAGAGTTTCCAGCAGCTGGTTTCAGCCCGAAAAGAACAGAAGCGAGAGGAGCGCCGACAGCTGAAACAGCAGCTGGAGGACATGCAGAAACAGCTGCGCCAGCTGCAGGAAAAGTTCTACCAAATCTATGACAGCACTGATTCGGAAAATGATGAAGATGGTAACCTGTCTGAAGACAGCATGCGCTCGGAGATCCTGGATGCCAGGGCCCAGGACTCTGTCGGAAGGTCAGATAATGAGATGTGCGAGCTAGACCCAGGACAGTTTATTGACCGAGCTCGAGCCCTGATCAGAGAGCAGGAAATGGCTGAAAACAAGCCGAAGCGAGAAGGCAACAACAAAGAAAGAGACCATGGGCCAAACTCCTTACAACCGGAAGGCAAACATTTGGCTGAGACCTTGAAACAGGAACTGAACACTGCCATGTCGCAAGTTGTGGACACTGTGGTCAAAGTCTTTTCGGCCAAGCCCTCCCGCCAGGTTCCTCAGGTCTTCCCACCTCTCCAGATCCCCCAGGCCAGATTTGCAGTCAATGGGGAAAACCACAATTTCCACACCGCCAACCAGCGCCTGCAGTGCTTTGGCGACGTCATCATTCCGAACCCCCTGGACACCTTTGGCAATGTGCAGATGGCCAGTTCCACTGACCAGACAGAAGCACTGCCCCTGGTTGTCCGCAAAAACTCCTCTGACCAGTCTGCCTCCGGCCCTGCCGCTGGCGGCCACCACCAGCCCCTGCACCAGTCGCCTCTCTCTGCCACCACAGGCTTCACCACGTCCACCTTCCGCCACCCCTTCCCCCTTCCCTTGATGGCCTATCCATTTCAGAGCCCATTAGGTGCTCCCTCCGGCTCCTTCTCTGGAAAAGACAGAGCCTCTCCTGAATCCTTAGACTTAACTAGGGATACCACGAGTCTGAGGACCAAGATGTCATCTCACCACCTGAGCCACCACCCTTGTTCACCAGCACACCCGCCCAGCACCGCCGAAGGGCTCTCCTTGTCGCTCATAAAGTCCGAGTGCGGCGATCTTCAAGATATGTCTGAAATATCACCTTATTCGGGAAGTGCAATATCCTTTCATTTTCCCCTCGAGGAAAAAACAAACCAAAAAAGGTTTCCCAAAAGGTTGGGTTTACACAATATCTAGAGTAATGTAGATTAGTATCTTCTTAAGAAGGCAACCTTTCCCATTATTCAAAGGAATAGGCTTTTATCAGCATGCGTGTGCCATTCCTGATTGCAGAAAAGCTTAAAACTAAACCAACATCTTTGCAGCTTCCACAAGTTGTTCACTGCCTCGAGGAGCTCCTATTTAATATGTGCTTTCTCAGCAGTGTTTTTTCTGCTGTTCTTCCTGCATTATCTTCTTATCCCTATCTCTTAAAAAAAATAAAAAAGTAGATTTAGACATGAGAAAACAGTCTCATTGTAAATACTGATTGAATTCTCTCAGATATGTTTTAAAGATGATAAGTTTTATAATAGAATAAGGAGAAAAGTCAGTTTTCAGATCCCTAAGATCCCATAAGAAGAATTCTCAGTGTAAACCATCTGCAAGGCTTCTGGTCCGTTTAAAGACGGCCCGATGAAATCTTAGGAAGAGCACTTTACAAGTGGGAGGTTGAGGAGGAAGAAAAATGGATGTGGGTGGGGAGTTAGTCTCTCTTTCATCTTTAAGTGAGACTTTTTTTTTTTTAAGGAAATATACAGGTACTGATTTATTCAGACAGCATCGGTCTCTCTCTCGTTCACCCAAGGTCTGTTCTTTGGGTCTGGTGCAGCTGCCTCTATGCATGATTAACCTCTGTTCAGCCATACACAGAAATCTTTTGTCCCAACATACACAAAGCAAATTATTTTGGAAAGCGAGAGAGCACAATTAAATATAAAACTCAGCTGTATTCGACTTAAAAATGGCTCTTTTTATGATTCTTTTAAATTCTGAAACTGACGTTTATGTAGAGATAACAGTTATATTTTTTTATTAGGCCTATCCCGAACTCCAACTATTTTTAACTGAGGATTTTTTTTTTCTCTCTGTATATCGGTTCTTTCTGTAAATTTTTTAAAAATCTTGTGGTCGTTGGTCTTTTGGGAGTAGTAGAATAGTAGCATTTGGGAGCAGGTGGAGGCATGTTTCTTATATAATAAACAGATGGATATAAAATTTAGCAATTAAGTTGGCTGTGACTAAATTTAGGATTTTGAGCAATTGTCTTGATGACTAGAGATTGACATTTTCGTATCTAAGCCCACTCCAGAGGCTGCCACGTAAGTGCAAAGTCCCAGCTATGGGTGGAAATATGTTTTCCTGGTTAGTGGAGGTCGTACTTCAAGCCAACTCTCAGGATAATAGTGTAGATTTCTGATAGGGTGAACTACTAGGGCCCTAATCATGAGACCTGCTTGGGCAGTTAAACATGGAGTCTCTCTTATACTGAGCAAGAGAACATTGTAACAGAAAGGGAAGAGAAAGATGTGGGAGATTTCTACATATATGTAGAAATGGAGTTTTAGCTTGGTTGTTCATTTCACTTTGACCTTTTGAAGATCTAAAATTCAATCCACCAGCCATGAATCAAAGCTGCACCAAGCACCATGCCTTACATATTATAAGCAGGCAGTAAATATTGATCAAATGATTGGAATATCGCTGTTGGTGATGAGAAAGGCAAAGTAAGAAGACACAATGGCTTGAATGGTTTTTGTGCCCTTTGCAAAAAGAGCATCTTCAGAGGTTCATGTAAGGCTAATGTCTAGGGCTAAGACCCCATTGCACCCCAGAGATCTCTTAACTTCATTTTGAACCAGGTAGTTGTGATAGTGGGTTCTTTCTGTCTCTCTCTCTCTCTCTCTCTCTCACACACACACATACACACAGACACACACACACAGAGTAAAGTGACATGCGTGCCAATTTTGGTGAATATTTAAAGATTTAATGCCAGGTTTCAAAACTCCTGTAAGTCCACACTAAGCTCTTTAGTTCAAGATGCCAGTTTATGGTTTTTCTTTAAATTAGACTTTTCATTATAACCAGATCATTATAATTATGGCTGTGCTTTTTGTTTTTAGTCTTCTAGGAAAAAAATCTTTTAGATTGCTTTAAGTGTTGGCTATGTTCATTGTCTCAACCTCTCCAAATCCCCGGAGGAATTTTGAGGATTTGAATTGAAATAAGTTCCTTTTATTTTGATACATATCAAAGGCTTTAAAGAAAATATAGTTGCTTCTTCTTCAGAGGCATGACTTCTCCTTTCTTCTATCAACATAACTTTCTGTCGAGCGGTGATTCTGTTGGGAAACACCCGTGTTCATATGAAATGTTAGTTGCTCACACTCAGAATTGTTTCTTTCATATAGCTAAATAATGTCAGCCTCTCGTGGCAATTAGTGATTACATTTTCCACCTTTTGGCCTTCTATGCTCCTATTCTTTTCCCCCCTCTACTATTAATACATTGCACTTTTAACCATTTATCTCATTGCTATATTATTTCTCAGGAAGAGTAAGATGGGCAAACAACCTTTTCTATAGTTCCCACAATTCTGAAACCAGTGAGGATCTGTTGGTTTGTAGAGAGATTGGGCCCACTTTTCTCCTGTCTCTACCTCTGTATGGCAGTGTGTTCTTCCCTTGATTTAACTGTTAGTGTGTAGGCAAAATTCTCAAGCTTTTACTTTGAAGAAATATCTGGGAATCACAGTGAGTGATGTCTTACTTCAATTTTAGGGATACGGGGCCATATATGATCCGGTTGTACAGTTATTCCTTGAAAAGATCAATAGAAATGGGCAGAAATGTAATGAAATGGTACAACTGTCATTGCTATTATTATGTTTTTATTTTTAGTTCATGGCTTTCCAAACTGTTATATATAATTTAATTTTTCAGGAAAAGTTCTCTCCCACTCCAAAAGGTACCATCTGTTTTTTGAACAAAGTAGCTAAGATTAACAACTATTAAGAACACCAGCTTATCAGGTCAACCCATTCTATATTCACCACATTAAACATATATGTTCTGTAGGATAGAACACACTACCTCATTATCCCATCTAGTAGAAGGGAAATAGTGAATGTGTATGCAAGTTAAACTGAATTTCAGTGCACCTGCTCCAAGGGCTCATGTCTTGGATTTTAAAAATATGTTCAGTATCTTTGCAAATGGATCTGTTTAATCAAATATTAAGTTTTATTCAAATTCCAAAAGAAACAGTCAGCCAATTGCTTTTCTTCATGATGTTCCTTGTCATTCATCCTCTTTGCATCTCAAGAAAAATAGCCTTGTTTAGGCCCCAAATATTTGCATGCACCCAATTAAAACACAAGAGGAGTAGTATAAGCCGTTAAGATGTGCAGGTGAAGAAATTGAGCCTGTTCTCTGAAACAGCCGGCTTTTTCTACTCAACTTTTAGGGAGAATGTTAGAAAGACTTGAAGTTTAGAAAGGAAAATGGTTTAGTAATTTGAAATTAAAATCCAACCAGGAACCATAGATTAGAAATGAATTTCTGAAATTTGAAACCATCCACAGAAATTGATCTTATACATTTTTAGAAGTCTTGTGGAGGCTATAGTACTTATATTAGCTAGAGCGAAACATGTAGATTAAAGACTAAAAGACTTTGGGCTCCTACACTACCCCCCTCCCCTGAAAAACATTATAAAGTAAGTAAATTTAAAAAAAAATTTCCATACACTACACAGCCCTCCGATTATGGTGAACTTCCTAGTGGGAGTTACGACTTGCTCTATCACTGTCATTATGTGAGAGAGTTTAGATCTTTTCTCCCCATTTTAGTTTCTAGGGGGAAAACCTCTTAGAAACTTAGCAAATTAGGGAATAAGGCAGAACTAAAATTCTTTAGGTTTCAAATGTTTTGGAAAATGTAAGTAGTCTCAACCCATTTGCTGGGAACTGCAGCACGTACAATCTGTAGCTACAATCCAGAGTTTAGCTGGAAAAAAAGAATTTTCTTCCTCCGCTTTCACAGCTTATTATTCTCCCATTTGCCTTTTTGCTGCCTCCGCTGCTCCTCCCGTGGCTGCTGTTTAGGTAAGGTTATATTGTACTTGGTAAACAGACAACACTTAGGTTCTCAGGTTGTTTGAACACTGCTTTACGTTCAGCTGCAGTACCCTGCTTCTCTGATCTTTTATATTCCCGAGCAGATGTCTTTCATTAATTTATGGATTTATCATCTTTTCTTTTTTTTCTTTTTTCTTTTTTTTTTTTTTTACACCTGGCAGCTGTCTCAAGTTTCAACAGTTATTGTCTATTTTGCATTACACATAGAATTGAATGTCATCTGTCTTCACAAAGCTATGGCTAAGAGAATTGAGGCACAGCCACATGAGCTGCTGGGACAGATCTTGTTTGCGTTCCATCCCCCCTCACCCCACTCCCCTTTACCTCCTTAATATTTATTTGTGCTCATTTTCTTTCCTGGCCTTGAATGGAGCTTAGCTCGTGTTCAGTACAGCTGTATGTTTACTGAATCTATTCCATCATGAGTCATTGTGCGTGTGTAAGTATCCTGGAAACAGCTAGTGCTTTCTTGGAAGAACAGTTGCTTTTCAGCACAAGCACTTAAAAGGGAAATTAACCAATTGGTCAGCTCAGATTTATTTTGAGGAGAAAAAAAGGATTATCTAACTGTTGCCTTTTAAATGTTTCATTAGTTATTTTTAATAGTTTATTAGAAACATATATTTTATGGGAATTTTATCTTAATTACACAATAAGCAAGAGATAAAGATTAATTCTGTGTTCCATTTCAACTGATCAGTTCCAAGTATTACTAACAGGAAACATTTTAAAGCAAAAATGAACTTGAGAAATCCAAATCAGAATAATTTTTTGTTAGATAAAAAGCCTCTAAATACTGATCAAAATAAAATGGATATTTTACTTTTTTTAGATAAAAAGAACAAAAACATCTTAGCATAATTTAGATGTATTAAAAGCTTCAGGAAGTTTTGGTAGCTCAGTGCCCATCTAAGAAACACAGAAAAACACTTTGTATTTTGTATAACACCAAATTTTAAAAGATTTGCGACTTCCAATTAAATGCATGACGTTGTCTTAATGTAGCCATCTGAAAGAAAAGATTAGAACCCAGATCTGAGAGTGTCTGTCAAAGTTTGGACTTGCCTAAAACTCTTATCACAAGGCAGTCGCAGACAGCTTGCAACCATTATTTCACTTATCCATTTGGACAGATGGTCCTGAAGTGTGCTGGGCTCCTTTAGTCTTCTGTATCAGTCTAATGGAGGTTACTGGAGGGCCTTTCAGCCCTCTCCTTGGCACAAGAAGTATGTCAGTCATAAATTATCGTCTTTGTAATCATTAAGGATCTCAAACAAAAACACAAGTTCAGTTAAGCTGCTTTGGCTTACAGATATAAAATCAAAATTTCTTTCTTTAGTGTTTATTTTCAGTTTAACGAAAAATAAAAAAACAAAAAACCTGCACTACTTAACTTTTCTATTTACAGACCAAGGTGATCTTTTTAAAATTGCATGGGATATTAAAGGGAATGTTAATTGAACAAATTCTCAGCAGAATATTTGGTTAAACACCCTGTTATAAGTAGTCAAGAGCTTATCCATATTAATTTGATTATGCTTCTCTAGTAACTTTCTGGTTTCCCTCCATTCTTAAGATTAGTCACGCTAGACTTGATGAAGGTCATTTGGAAAATTTTACCTTTCCTAAATATCTGTGTTTATTTGACATTTTTGCCTAAGGGGTGAAATTTTTGTTGGGTAGTTGTGTGTGTGTGTGTATGTGTGTGTGTGTGTGTTTGCACACACAAGCACACTTTCTTTTCTTTTTTTTCTTATTTTTCTTAGACACTCTTCTAAGAGAAAATCCTTAGAGAAGCTTCTAGGAAGGACCCTTAATTGACCTTGTGGGGGACCACATTGATTTTCTCCACGTGCATCTTCATTTCTGATAAATTATAAAGCCATTAATTTGCTGAGGAAATGGCAGGGCCAGGCTGCGGCACAGATGTGACCAGAGCCATCCCAGCTCTGAGTCTGCTGAGGAGTGCCAAGAATCTGGGGGAGAATCAGGAAGCCTGGATTGTTATGGTTAGCCTCACATTCTCTTGGGAACTGTTTTAGTTGCTGCTGTTTACAGATCTAAAAGGTAATGATGTTTCCAGATAAATAGGCCTTCTTATTTTGGGTAAGTGGCCATTTATTGATCTGCTAACCCACATGTATTGATTTGTTAGCCCCAACTACTGTGTCACTCTCAAAGGAGTTAACTATAAATCCAAGACAGGCAAATTGTATTTGGTTTTGGACCGTTGCTTTCACAAAAGCAACAGCCCCCTCCCTGTCCTCTCCATGCCAAAACTACTCTTCCCAAGTTTTAGCTATTATTTAAAAGGAAACAATTAAAAGGATATAATAAGATAAAGAGCAAGTGAGTCAAGATGCTCCATTAGATTAACACTAAAAGGTAAAATGTGAAACTTGCATAGCAGTGTTCAAAATAATGCATTTTATATTTTCATGTACATTAGTAGAATAATTTGCTTTAAACTGCAGAGTGTGGAGAGAAGAACAAACAGAACTGTAATTGCAAGGAAGAAAAAAAAACCTCTTATGACAAGAGTTGTGTAGTACATGTTGGGTGCATTTGTCTCCTTGGCAACAAGTGAACGTATAGATAGCCTACCGACCTAAAGCAAGGAAAATACTTTGCCATCCTCACCCTAAAGTAGCCAAGATTCTGCAACTCAATTGTGCATCCTCACCATTGCATGTGGCAACCTCTGACAGGCGACGGTCACTGAGCAAACGGCAGCAAGTTAGCAATGGATGCCATAGCCAGTGTCATATACCTTCCAGC
The DNA here is from genome assembly GCF_029281585.2 of Gorilla gorilla gorilla. Classification (NCBI taxonomy): domain Eukaryota; kingdom Metazoa; phylum Chordata; class Mammalia; order Primates; family Hominidae; genus Gorilla; species Gorilla gorilla. The sequence continues at coordinate 42,806,891 of NC_073224.2, read as the reverse complement.
ACTCCCACGGCAGCTTGGTGGACCCCCAGACTCTATGGAGGTGGGGACTGGAGGGAGGGAGGTGGGAGTCCTTGTGCTTACAGAATTGCTTTTCCTTAACCAATTGCATCCTACATGCAGGAAGGATTGTCACCCAATCACTTGAAAAAAGCAAAGCTCATGTTTTTTTATACCCGTTATCCCAGCTCCAATATGCTGAAGACCTACTTCTCTGACGTAAAGGTAGGGACTTTTTTTATTCTTAATTTTTTCATTTTCTATGCATGTGGCAGTAATTTGAACTCCCGGAAGTTAATGGAGACAAATGTGGAATTGGTTTATTCCTACACCTGTGTTATAATTGATTTAATGCACTTGTCCTTTTGTCTAAAGGTGTGTTAAGCAAAGATGCCACTTGTGTATTAAGATTGAAAGACTGGTGTTAATAAGTTGCATGGGTTTTCCAATGTAGTCTGAAAAACTTAGCCTCTGTCTTTATATGTTTGAGTAGCTTCTTTGAAGAAATTTCAGCTGGTAATGGATGGGTGTGCTTTAGAGAATGTTTTTTCCCTCCCCTCAGCAACAGTAAACTGTTTCTGTTTTTGTTTCTGTTGGTTTCCCCATATTTGTGCTTATGAAAGCAAACTCTAGCACCTCTTTTTCCCCCTGTCGAAAAGGAGCGTACATTGAAATTCTCTATGCAGTAGCTGCTTAAAAACAAAAGTGATGATTGTCTCTTATTTACAACTTAATTTGTTGTTGATGTAGAGTACACTGAGCATAAGGAGAATGAATAAAGTGACAGATTCAGGACACATTATTCAAATGAGGATATGAAAGCTGTCGGCCTACAGCTGCAGCCTCCCTCATTCTACAGAATATTGGGACCTCCTGGTTCTCTGTGTGTGTATGCGTGTGTGTGTGTGTGTGTGTATGTGTCTGTGTCTGTGTGTGGGTTTTAAGTAATTGTTTGCATCAACTTGATGTTGTGTTAATCATCTGTAACTTTTTAAAACATAGATTGGGTTTTGATGATGATAATGACACACATGGTATCATTATCCCAGGAACTTGATAAACACTACATTAGCTGAGATTAGTTTATTAGGGGTGGGTGTTTTTTCCCCACCCCTCCCCTGCCCACCCCCATATGTACAAGTTCTTCTTTCTGCCATGGAGAACTCACAAGCTGCCAAAACACACTCGCTCTTCCACTGCTCCCCGCACGCAGCTTGTTTTGTGCTTGATGCCCAAGTGGCTTCATTGGCCCCATTTTGCAGGCCAACTCATTTCAGTTTCCTTCACTGGTGTTTTATTTGGCCTTATAAGAAAAGTTCTGTTTTCCCTCCTGTTTGCTTTTGAATTGTGTATCAACTTCAGCCTTTTATCTTTCTCCTTCCCTGGCTGTGCTCCTTAAGTGGAAGGCCTGTTTTCTCCTTGTTTGGCACCAGCAAACTGGGCAAGATGGGGAGGCAGGGAAAGTCCATCACGTAAATGTCTGGTTAAGACTAAGTGAGCACAAACAAGGCTGAGTGACACAGAGGCCAGGAAAAGGGTTTGGGCTTTGTAGAGGACAATCTAGAATACACAAATGGAAGGCAATTGGTCACCTGGTTGAGGACTGACCAGCTTCTAGAGTCTAGTAGAACCTGGTAAAGTTTGTCTTCCAGGGAATCCTCCCAACATTTTAGTTCTAGGAGGGGACATGGAGGACAGGGAGAAAAGGGTTATTGTGTGCACATATATGTGTGTGTGTGTCTGTGTGTGCAGATGTCCATGTTACTCATTCCTTTTAGGGCAATGATCTTCAGTGTTGTGAAATAATAATGACAATAACTTATATTCTTTGCATAGCAATTTTCACCCAGAAGTAGGCCAAAGAGCTTTACCAACTGCACACATAGGTATCACT